>NC_090445.1:505413328-515413328 GCF_031143425.1 Pleurodeles waltl
TGCCTACCTGTAGATTTTAGCCTCTAGCTCAGCCGGCGCTAGGGAAACCTACCAAACCTGTGCATTTTTCAAAACTAGAGACCTACGGGAATCCAAGATTGGGTGACTTGTGGGGCTCTCACCAGGTTCTGTTACCCAGAACCCTTTGCAAACCTCAAAATGTGGCTAAAGAAACAGGTTTATCTCACATTTCGGTGAGAGAAAGTTCTGGAATCTGAGAGGAGCCACAAATTTCCTTCCACCCAGCGTTCCCCCAAGTCTCCCGATAAAAATGATACCTTACTTGTGTGGGTAGGCCTAGGGCGCGTGACAGGAAATGTCCTAAAACACAACGTGGACACATCACATTTTTCTACAGAAAACAGAGGTGTTTTTTGCAAAGTGCCTACCTGTAGATTTTAGCCTATAGCTCAGCCGGCACCTAGGGAAACCTACCAAACCTGTGCATTTTTTAAAACTAGAGACCTAGGGGAATCCAAGATTGGGTGACTTGTGAGGCTCTCGCCAGGTTCTGTTACCCAGAATCCTTTGCAAACCTCAACATTTGGCTAAAAAAACATGTTTCCTCACATTTCGGTAACAGAAAGTTCTGGAATCTGAGAGGAGCCACAAATATCCTTCCACCCAGCGTTCCCCCAAGTCTCCCGATAAAAATGATACCTTACTTGTGTGGGTAGGCCTAGCGCCCAGGTAGGCCTAGCGCCCGCGACAGAAAATGCCCCAAAACACAACGTGGACACATCACATTTTTCTACAGAAAACAGGTGTTTTTTGCAAAGTGCCTACCTGTAGGTTTTGGCCTCTAGCTCAGCCGGCACCTAAGGAAACCTACCAAACCTGTGCATTTTTTTAAACTAGAGACCTAGGGGAATCCAAGATGGGGTGACTTGTGAGGCTCTCGCCAGGTTCTGTTACTCAGAATCCTTTGCAAACCTCAAAATTTGGCTAAAAAAACATGTTTCCTCACATTTCGGTGACAGAAAGTTCTGGAATCTGAGAGGAGCCACAAATTTCCTTCCACCCAGCGTTCCCCCAAGTCTCCCGATAAAAATGATACCTCACTTGTGTGGGTAGGCCTAGCGCCCGGGTAGGCCTAGCCCCGCAACAGGAAATGCCCCAAAACACAACGTGGACACATCACATTTTTCTACAGAAAACAGCTGTTTTTTGCAAAGTGCCTACCTGTAGGTTTTGGCCTCTAGCTCAGCCGGCACCTAGGGAAACCTACCAAACCTGTGCATTTTTAAAAACTAGAGACCTACGGGAATCCAAGATGGGGTGACTTGTGGGGGTCTCACCAGGTTCTGTTACCCAGAATCCTTTGCAAACCTCAAAATTTGGCTACAAAAACACGTTTTCCTCACATTTCGGTGACAGAAAGTTCTGGAATCTGAGAGGAGCCACAAATTTCCTCCACCCAGCGTTCCCCAAGTCTCCCGATAAAAATGATACCTCACATGTGTGGGTAGGCCTAGTGCCCGTGACAGGAAATGCCCCAAAACACAACGTGGAAATATCACACTTTTCTACAGAAAACAGAGGTGTTTTTTGCAAAGTGCCTACCTGTAGATTTTAGCCTATAGCTCAGCCGGCACCTAGGGAAACCGACCAAACCTATGCGTTTTTTAAAACTAGAGACCTAGGGGAATCCAAGATGGGGTGACTTGTGGGGCTCTCACCAGGTTCTGTTACCCAGAATCCTTTGCAAACCTCACAAATTGGCTAACAAAACACATTTTCCTCAAATTTTGGTGACAGAAAGTTCTGGAATCTGAGAGGAGCCACAAGTTTCCTTCCACCCAGCGTTCCCCCAAGTTTCCTGATAAAAATGATACCTCACTTGTGTGGGTAGGCCTAGCGCCCGCGACAGGAAATGCCCCAAAACACAACATGGACACATCACATTTTTATACAGAAAACAGGTGTTTTTTGCAAAGTGCCTACCTGTAGATTTTGGCCTCTAGCTCAGCCGGCACCTAGGGAAACCGACCAAACCTATGCGTTTTTTAAAACTAGAGACCTAGGGGAATCCAAGATGGGGTGACTTGTGGGGCTCTCACCAGGTTCTGTTACCCAGAATCCTTTGCAAACCTCAAAATTTGGCTAAAAAATCACGTTTTCCTCACATTTCGGTGACAGAAAGTTCTGGAATCTGAGACGAGCCACAAATTTCCTTCCACCCAGCGTTCCCCCAAGTCTCCCGATAAAAATGATACCTCACTTGTGTGGGTAGTCCTAGTGCCCGCGACAGGAAATGCCCCAAAACACAACGTGGACACATCACATTTTTCTACAGAAAACAGATGTGTTTTTTGCAAAGTGCCTACCCGTAGATTTTAGCCTATAGCTCAGCCGACACCTTGGGAAACCGACCAAACCTGTGCATTTTTTTAAACTAGAGACGTAGGGGAATCCAAGATGGGGTGACTTGTGAGGCTCTCGCCAGGTTCTGTTACCCAGAATCCTTTGCAAACCTCACAAATTGGCTAAAAAAACAAGTTTTCCTCAAATTTTGGTGACAGAAAGTTCTGGAATCTGAGAGGAGCCACAAATTTCCTTCCACCCAGCGTTCCCCCAAGTCTCCTGATAAAAATGATACCTCACTTGTGTGGGTAGACCTAGCGCCCGCGACAGGAAATGCCCCAAAACACAACATGGACACATCACATTTTTCTACAGAAAACAGGTGTTTTTTGCAAAGTGCCTACCTGTAGATTTTGGCCTCTAGCTCAGCCGGCACCTAGGGAAACCTACCAAACCTATGCGTTTTTTAAAACTAGCGACCTAGGGGAATCCAAGATGTGGTGACTTGTGGGGCTCTCACCAGGTTCTGTTACCCAGAATCCTTTGCAAACCTCAAAATTTGGCTAAAAAATCACGTTTTCCTCACATTTTGGTGACAGAAAGTCCTGGAATCTGAGAGGAGCCACAAATTTCCTTCCACCCAGCGTTCCCCCCAAGTCTTCCGATAAAAATGATACCTCACTTGTGTGGGTAGGCCTAGCGCCCACGACAGGAAATGCCCCAAAACACAATGTGGACACATCACATTTTTTTACAGAAAACAGATGTGTTTTTTGCAAAGTGCCTACCTGTAGATTTTAGCCTCTAGCTCAGCCGGCGCCTAGGGAAACCTACCAAACCTGTGCATTTTTCAAAACTAGAGACCTACGGGAATCCAAGATTGGGTGACTTGTGGGGCTCTCACCAGGTTCTGTTACCCAGAACCCTTTGCAAACCTCAAAATGTGGCTAAAGAAACTGGTTTTCCTCACATTTCGGTGAGAGAAAGTTCTGGAATCTGAGAGGAGCCACAAATTTCCTTCCACCCAGCGTTCCCCCAAGTCTCCCGATAAAAATGATACCTTACTTGTGTGGGTAGGCCTAGGGCGCGTGACAGGAAATGCCCTAAAACACAACGTGGACACATCACATTTTTCTACAGAAAACAGAGGTGTTTTTTGCAAAGTGCCTACCTGTAGATTTTAGCCTATAGCTCAGCCGGCACCTAGGGAAACCTACCAAACCTGTGCATTTTTTTAAACTAGAGACCTAGGGGAATCCAAGATTGGGTGACTTGTGAGGCTCTCGCCAGGTTCTGTTACCCAGAATCCTTTGCAAACCTCAACATTTGGCTAAAAAAACATGTTTCCTCACATTTCGGTAACAGAAAGTTCTGGAATCTGAGAGGAGCCACAAATTTCCTTCCACCCAGCGTTCCCCCAAGTCTCCCGATAAAAATAATACCTTACTTGTGTGGGTAGGCCTAGCGCCCAGGTAGGCCTAGCGCCCGCGACAGAAAATGCCCCAAAACACAACGTGGACACATCACATTTTTCTACAGAAAACAGGTGTTTTTTGCAAAGTGCCTACCTGTAGATTTTGGCCTCTAGCTCAGCCGGCACCTAGGGAAACCTACCAAACCTGTGCATTTTTAAAAACTAGAGACCTACAGGAATCCAAGATGGGGCGACTTGTGGGGGTCTCACCAGGTTCTGTTACCCAGAATCCTTTGCAAACCTCAAAATTTGGCTACAAAAACACGTTTTCCTCACATTTCGGTGACAGAAAGTTCTGTAATCTGAGAGAAGCCACAAATTTCCTCCACACAGCGTTCCCCAAGTCTCCCGATAAAAATGATACCTCACATGTGTGGGTAGGCCTAGCGCCCGTGACAGAAAATGCCCCAAAACACAACGTGGACACATCACACTTTTCTACAGAAAACAGAGGTGTTTTTTGCAAAGTGCCTACCTGTAGATTGTGGCCTCTAGCTCAACCGGCGCCTAGGGAAACCTACCAAACCTGTGCATTTTTTAAAACTAGAGACCTACGGGAATCCAAGAAGGGGTGACTTGTGGGGCTCTCACCAGGTTCTGTTACCCAGAATCCTTTGCAAACCTCAAAATTTGGCTACAAAAACACGTTTTCCTCACATTCCGGTGACAGAAAGTTCTGGAATCTGAGAGGAGCCACAAATTTCCTCCACCCAGCGTTCCCCAAGTCTCCCGATAAAAATGATACCTCACATGTGTGGGTAGGCCTAGCGCCCGCGACAGGAAATGCCCCAAAACACAACATGGACACATCACATTTTTCTACAGAAAACAGAGGTGTTTTTTTGCAAAGTACCTACCTGTAGATTTTGGCCTCTTGCTCATCCGGCAACTAGGGAAATCTACCAAACCTGTGCATTTTTTAAAACTAGAGTCCTAGGGGAATCCAAGATGGGGTGACTTTTGGGGCTCTCACCTGGTTCTGTTACCCAGAACCCTTTGCAAACCTCAAAATTTGGCTAAAAAAACACGTTTTTCCTCACATTTCGGTGACTGAAAGTTCTAGAATCTGAGAGGAGCCACACATTTCCTTCCACCCAGCGTTACCCCAAGTCTCCCGATAAAAATGATACCTCACTTGTGTGGATAGGCCTAGCGCCCGTGACAGGAATTCCCCAAAACACAACGTGGACAAATCACATTTTTCTACAGAAAACAGAGGGTTTTTTTGCAAAGTGCCTACCTGTAGATTTTGGCCTCTAGCTCAGCCGGCACCTAGGGAAACCGACCAAACCTATGCGTTTTTTTAAACTAGAGACCTAGGGGAATCCAAGATGGGGTGACTTGTGGGGCTCTCACCAGGTTCTGTTACCCAGAATCCTTTCCAAACCTCAAAATTTGGCTATAAAATCACGTTTTCCTCACATTTCGGTGACAGAAAGTTCTGGAATCTGAGAGGAGCCACAAATTTCCTTCCACCCAGCGTTCCCCCAAGTCTTCCGATAAAAATGATACCTTACTTGTGTGGGTAGGCCTAGCGCCTGGGTAGGCCTAGCCCCCGCGACTGGAAATGCCCCAAAACACAACGTGGGCACATCACATTTTTCTACAGAAAACAGGTGTTTTTTGCAAAGTGCCTACCTGTAGGTTTTGGCCTCTAGCTCAGCCGGCACCTAAGGAAACCTACCAAACCTGTGCATTTTTTTAACCTAGAGACCTAGGGGAATCCAAGATGGGGTGACTTGTGAGGCTCTCGCCAGGTTCTGTTACTCAGAATCCTTTGCAAACCTCAAAATTTGGCTAAAAAAACATGTTTCCTCACATTTCGGTGACAGAAAGTTCTGGAATCTGAGAGGAGCCACAAATTTCCTTCCACCCAGCGTTCCCCCAAGTCTCCTGATAAAAATGATACCTCACTTGTGTGGGTAGACCTAGCGCCCGCGACAGGAAATGCCCCAAAACACAACATGGACACATCACATTTTTCTACAGAAAACAGGTGTTTTTTGCAAAGTGCCTACCTGTAGATTTTGGCCTCTAGCTCAGCCGGCACCTAGGGAAACCTACCAAACCTATGCGTTTTTTAAAACTAGCGACCTAGGGGAATCCAAGATGTGGTGACTTGTGGGGCTCTCACCAGGTTCTGTTACCCAGAATCTTTTGCAAACCTCAAAATTTGGCTAAAAAATCACGTTTTCCTCACATTGTGGTGACAGAAAGTCCTGGAATCTGAGAGGAGCCACAAATTTCCTTCCACACAGCGTTCCCCCAAGTCTTCCGATAAAAATGATACCTCACTTGTGTGGGTAGGCCTAGCGCCCACGACAGGAAATGCCCCAAAACACAATGTGGACACATCACATTTTTTTACAGAAAACAGATGTGTTTTTTGCAAAGTGCCTACCTGTAGATTTTAGCCTCTAGCTCAGCCGGCGCCTAGGGAAACCTACCAAACCTGTGCATTTTTCAAAACTAGAGACCTACTGGAATCCAAGATGGGGTGACTTGTGGGGCTCTCACCAGGTTCTGTTACCCAGAACCCTTTGCAAACCTCAAAATGTGGCTAAAGAAACAGGTTTTCCTCACATTTCGGTGAGAGAAAGTTCTGGAATCTGAGAGGAGCCACAAATTTCCTTCCACCCAGCGTTCCCCCAAGTCTCCCGATAAAAATGATACCTTACTTGTGTGGGTAGGCCTAGGGCGCGTGACAGGAAATGCCCTAAAACACAACGTGGACACATCACATTTTTCTACAGAAAACAGAGGTGTTTTTTGCAAAGTGCCTACCTGTAGATTTTAGCCTATAGCTCAGCCGGCACCTAGGGAAACCTACCAAACCTTTGCATTTTTTAAAACTAAAGACCTAGGCGAATCCAAGATTGGGTGACTTGTGAGGCTCTCGCCAGGTTCTGTTACCCAGAATCCTTTGCAAACCTCAACATTTGGCTAAAAAAACATGTTTCCTCACATTTCGGTAACAGAAAGTTCTGGAATCTGAGAGGAGCCACAAATTTCCTTCCACCCAGCGTTCCCCCAAGTCTTCCGATAAAAATGATACCTTACTTGTGTGGGTAGGCCTAGCGCCCAGGTAGGCCTAGCCCCCGCGACAGGAAATGCCCCAAAACACAACGTGGACACATCACATTTTTCTACAGAAAACAGGTGTTTTTTGCAAAGTGCCTACCTGTAGATTTTGGCCTCTAGCTCAGCCGGCACATAGGGAAACCTACCAAACCTGTGCATTTTTAAAAACTAGAGACCTACAGGAATCCAAGATGGGGCGACTTGTGGGGGTCTCACCAGGTTCTGTTCCCCAGAATCCTTTGCAAACCTCAAAATTTGGCTACAAAAACACGTTTTCCTCACATTTCGGTGACAGAAAGTTCTGTAATCTGAGAGAAGCCACAAATTTCCTCCACCCAGCGTTCCCCAAGTCTCCCGATAAAAATGATACCTCACATGTGTGGGTAGGCCTAGCGCCCGTGACAGAAAATGCCCCAAAACACAACGTGGACACATCACACTTTTCTACAGAAAACAGAGGTGTTTTTTGCAAAGTGCCTACCTGTAGATTGTGGCCTCTAGCTCAACCGGCACCTAGGGAAACCTACCAAACCTGTGCATTTTTTAAAACTAGAGACCTACGGGAATCCAAGATGGGGTGACTTGTGGGGCTCTCACCAGGTTCTGTTATCCAGAATCCTTTGCAAACCTCAAAATTTGGCTACAAAAACACGTTTTCCTCACATTCCGGTGACAGAAAGTTCTGGAATCTGAGAGGAGCCACAAATTTCCTCCACCCAGCGTTCCCCAAGTCTCCCGATAAAAATGATACCTCACATGTGTGGGTAGGCCTAGCGCCCGCGACAGGAAATGCCCCAAAACACAACATGGACACATCACATTTTTCTACAGAAAACAGAGGTGTTTTTTGCAAAGTACCTACCTGTAGATTTTGGCCTCTTGCTCATCCGGCAACTAGGGAAATCTTCCAAACCTGTGCATTTTTGAAAACTAGAGTCCTAGGGGAATCCAAGATGGGGTGACTTTTGGGGCTCTCACCTGGTTCTGTTACCCAGAACCCTTTGCAAACCTCAAAATTTGGCTAAAAAAACAAGTTTTCCTCACATTTCGGTGACTGAAAGTTCTAGAATCTGAGAGGAGCCACACATTTCCTTCCACCCAGCGTTACCCCAAGTCTCCCGATAAAAATGATACCTCACTTGTGTGGATAGGCCTAGCGCCCGTGACAGGAATTCCCCAAAACACAACGTGGACAAATCACATTTTTCTACAGAAAACAGAGGTTTTTTTTGCAAAGTGCCTACCTGTAGATTTTGGCCTCTAGCTCAGCCGGCACCTAGGGAAACCGACCAAACCTATGCGTTTTTTTAAACTAGAGACCTAGGGGAATCCAAGATGGGGTGACTTGTGGGGCTCTCACCAGGTTCTGTTACCCAGAATCCTTTCCAAACCTCAAAATTTGGCTATAAAATCACGTTTTCCTCACATTTCGGTGACAGAAAGTTCTGGAATCTGAGAGGAGCCACAAATTTCCTTCCACCCAGCGTTCCCCCAAGTCTTCCGATAAAAATGATACCTTACTTGTGTGGGTAGGCCTAGCGCCTGGGTAGGCCTAGCCCCCGCGACTGGAAATGCCCCAAAACACAACGTGGGCACATCACATTTTTCTACAGAAAACAGGTGTTTTTTGCAAAGTGCCTACCTGTAGGTTTTGGCCTCTAGCTCAGCCGGCACCTAAGGAAACCTACCAAACCTGTGCATTTTTTTAACCTAGAGACCTAGGGGAATCCAAGATGGGGTGACTTGTGAGGCTCTCGCCAGGTTCTGTTACTCAGAATCCTTTGCAAACCTCAAAATTTGGCTAAAAAAACATGTTTCCTCACATTTCGGTGACAGAAAGTTCTGGAATCTGAGAGGAGCCACAAATTTCCTTCCACCCAGCGTTCCCCCAAGTCTCCTGATAAAAATGATACCTCACTTGTGTGGGTAGACCTAGCGCCCGCGACAGGAAATGCCCCAAAACACAACATGGACACATCACATTTTTCTACAGAAAACAGGTGTTTTTTGCAAAGTGCCTACCTGTAGATTTTGGCCTCTAGCTCAGCCGGGCACCTAGGGAAACCTACCAAACCTATGCGTTTTTTAAAACTAGCGACCTAGGGGAATCCAAGATGTGGTGACTTGTGGGGCTCTCACCAGGTTCTGTTACCCAGAATCTTTTGCAAACCTCAAAATTTGGCTAAAAAATCACGTTTTCCTCACATTGTGGTGACAGAAAGTCCTGGAATCTGAGAGGAGCCACAAATTTCCTTCCACACAGCGTTCCCCCAAGTCTTCCGATAAAAATGATACCTCACTTGTGTGGGTAGGCCTAGCGCCCACGACAGGAAATGCCCCAAAACACAATGTGGACACATCACATTTTTTTACAGAAAACAGATGTGTTTTTTGCAAAGTGCCTACCTGTAGATTTTAGCCTCTAGCTCAGCCGGCGCCTAGGGAAACCTACCAAACCTGTGCATTTTTCAAAACTAGAGACCTACTGGAATCCAAGATGGGGTGACTTGTGGGGCTCTCACCAGGTTCTGTTACCCAGAACCCTTTGCAAACCTCAAAATGTGGCTAAAGAAACAGGTTTTCCTCACATTTC
The DNA here is from genome assembly GCF_031143425.1 of Pleurodeles waltl. Lineage (NCBI taxonomy): Eukaryota > Metazoa > Chordata > Amphibia > Caudata > Salamandridae > Pleurodeles > Pleurodeles waltl. Next base: position 505,422,781 of record NC_090445.1, read on the forward strand.
GGTGAGAGAAAGTTCTGGAATCTGAGAGGAGCCACAAATTTCCTTCCACCCAGCGTTCCCCCAAGTCTCCCGATAAAAATGATACCTTACTTGTGTGGGTAGGCCTAGGGCGCGTGACAGGAAATGCCCTAAAACACAACGTGGACACATCACATTTTTCTACAGAAAACAGAGGTGTTTTTTGCAAAGTGCCTACCTGTAGATTTTAGCCTATAGCTCAGCCGGCACCTAGGGAAACCTACCAAACCTTTGCATTTTTTAAAACTAGAGACCTAGGGGAATCCAAGAGTTGGGTGACTTGTGAGGCTCTCGCCAGGTTCTGTTACCCAGAATCCTTTGCAAACCTCAACATTTGGCTAAAAAAACATGTTTCCTCACATTTCGGTAACAGAAAGTTCTGGAATCTGAGAGGAGCCACAATTTCCTTCCACCCAGCGTTCCCCCAAGTCTTCCGATAAAAATGATACCTTACTTGTGTGGGTAGGCCTAGCGCCCAGGTAGGCCTAGCCCCCGCGACAGGAAATGCCCCAAAACACAACGTGGACACATCACATTTTTTCTACAGAAAACAGGTGTTTTTTGCAAAGTGCCTACCTGTAGATTTTGGCCTCTAGCTCAGCCGGCACATAGGGAAACCTACCAAACCTGTGCATTTTTAAAAACTAGAGACCTACAGGAATCCAAGATGGGGCGACTTGTGGGGGTCTCACCAGGTTCTGTTACCCAGAATCCTTTGCAAACCTCAAAATTTGGCTACAAAAACACGTTTTCCTCACATTTCGGTGACAGAAAGTTCTGTAATCTGAGAGAAGCCACAAATTTCCTCCACCCAGCGTTCCCCAAGTCTCCCGATAAAATGATACCTCACATGTGTGGGTAGGCCTAGCGCCCGTGACAGAAAATGCCCCAAAACACAACGTGGACACATCACACTTTTCTACAGAAAACAGAGGTGTTTTTTGCAAAGTACCTACCTGTAGATTTTGGCCTCTTGCTCATCCGGCACCTAGGGAAATCTACCAAACCTGTGCATTTTTGAAAACTAGAGTCCTAGGGGAATCCAAGATGGGGTGACTTTGGGGTTCTCACCTGGTTCTGTTACCCAGAACCCTTTGCAAACCTCAAAATTTGGCTAAAAAAACACGTTTTCCTCACATTTCGGTGACTGAAAGTTCTAGAATCTGAGAGGAGCCACACATTTCCTTTCACCCAGCGTTACCCCAAGTCTCCCGATAAAATGATACCTCACTTGTGTGGATAGGCCTAGCGCCCGTGACAGGAAATGCCCCAAAACACAACGTGGACAAATCACATTTTTCTACAGAAAACAGAGGTTTTTTTTGCAAAGTGCCTACCTGTAGATTTTGGCCTCTAGCTCAGCCGGCACCTAGGGAAACCGACCAAACCTATGCGTTTTTTTAAACTAGAGACCTAGGGGAATCCAAGATGGGGTGACTTGTGGGGCTCTCACCAGGTTCTGTTACCCAGAATCCTTTGCAAACCTCAAAATTTGGCTATAAAATAACGTTTTCCTCACATTTCGGAGACAGAAAGTTCTGGAATCTGAGAGGAGCCACAAATTTCCTTCCACCCAGCGTTCCCCCAAGTCTTCCGATAAAAATGATACCTTACTTGTGTGGGTAGGCCTAGCGCCCGAGTAGGCCTAGCCCCCGCGACAGGAAATGCCCCAAAACACAACGTGGGCACATCACATTTTTCTACAGAAAACAGGTGTTTTTTGCAAAGTGCCTACCTGTAGGTTTTGGCCTCTAGCTCAGCCGGCACCTAAGGAAACCTACCAAACCTGTGCATTTTTTAAACTAGAGACCTAGGGGAATCCAAGATGGGGTGACTTGTGAGGCTCTCGCCAGGTTCTGGTTACTCAGAATCCTTTGCAAACCTCATAATTTGGCTAAAAAAACATGTTTCCTCACATTTCGGTGACAGAAAGTTCTGGAATCTGAGAGGAGCCACAAATTTCCTTCCACCCAGCGTTCCCCCAAGTCTCCTGATAAAAATGATACCTCACTTGTGTGGGTAGGCCTAGCGCCCGGGTAGGCCTAGCCCCGCGACAGGAAATGCCCCAAAACACAACGTGGACACATCACATTTTTCTACAGAAAACAGGTGTTTTTTGCAAAGTGCCTACCTGTAGGTTTTGGCCTCTAGCTCAGCCGGCACCTAGGGAAACCTACCAAACCTGTGCATTTTTAAAAACTAGAGACCTACGGGAATCCAAGATTGGGTGACTTGTGGGGGTCTCACCAGGTTCTGTTACCCAGAATCCTTTGCAAACCTCAAAATTTGGCTACAAAAACACGTTTTCCCTCACATTTCGGTGACAGAAAGTTCTGGAATCTGAGAGGAGCCACAAATTTCCTCCACCCAGCGTTCCCCAAGTCTCACGATAAAAATGATACCTCACATGTGTGGGTAGGCCTAGTGCCCGTGACAGGAAATGCCCCAAAACACAACGTGGACACATCACACTTTTCTACAGAAAAACAGAGGTGTTTTTTGCAAAGTGCCTACCTGTAGATTTTAGCCTATAGCTCAGCCGGCACCTAGGGAAACGGACCAAACCTATGCGTTTTTTAAAACTAGAGACCTAGGGGAATCCAAGATGGGGTGACTTGTGGGGCTCTCACCAGGTTCTGTTACCCAGAATCCTTTGCAAACCTCACAAATTGGCTAAAAAAACACATTTTCCTCAAATTTTGGTGACAGAAAGTTCTGGAATCTGAGAGAGCCACAAGTTTCCTTCCACCCAGCGTTCCCTCCAAGTTTCCTGATAAAAATGATACCTCACTTGTGTGGGTAGGCCTAGCGCCCGCGACAGGAAATGCCCAAAACACAACATGGACACATCACATTTTTCTACAGAAAACAGGTGTTTTTTGCAAAGTGCCTACCTGTAGATTTTGGCCTCTAGCTCAGCCGGCACCTAGGGAAACCGACCAATCCTATGCGTTTTTTAAAACTAGAGACCTAGGGGAATCCAAGATGGGGTGACTTGTGGGGCTCTCACCAGGTTCTGTTACCCAGAATCCTTTGCAAACCTCAAAATTTGGCTAAAAAATCACGTTTTCCTCACATTTCGGTGACAGAAAGTTCTGGAATCTGAGACGAGCCACAAATTTCCTTCCACCCAGCGTTCCCCCAAGTCTCCCGATAAAAATGATACCTCACTTGTGTGGGTAGTCCTAGTGCCCGCGACAGGAAATGCCCCAAAACACAACGTGGACACATCACATTTTTCTACAGAAAACAGATGTGTTTTTTGCAAAGTGCCTACCCGTAGATTTTAGCCTATATCTCAGCCGACACCTAGGGAAACCTACCAAACCTGTGCATTTTTTTAAACTAGAGACGTAGGGGAATCCAAGATGGGGTGACTTGTGAGGCTCTCGCCAGGTTCTGTTACGCAGAATCCTTTGCAAACCTCACAAATTGGCTAAAAAAACAACTTTTCCTCAAATTTTGGTGACAGAAAGTTCTGGAATCTGAGAGGAGCCACAAATTTCCTTCCACCCAGCGTTCCCCCAAGTCTCCTGATAAAAATGATACTCACTTGTGTGGGTAGGCCTAGCGCCCGCGACAGGAAATGCCCCAAAACACAACATGGACACATCACATTTTTCTACAGAAAACAGGTGTTTTTTGCAAAGTGCCTACCTGTAGATTTGGCCTCTAGCTCAGCCGGCACCTAGGGAAACCTACCAAACCTATGCGTTTTTTAAAACTAGCGACCTAGGGGAATCCAAGATGTGGTGACTTGTGGGGCTCTCACCAGGTTCTGTTACCCAGAATCCTTTGCAAACCTCAAAATTTGGCTAAAAAATCACGTTTTCCTCACATTTTGGTGACAGAAAGTCCTGGAATCTGAGAGGAGCCACAAATTTCCTTCCACACAGCGTTCCCCCCAGTCTTCCGATAAAAATGATACCTCACTTGTGTGGGTAGGCCTAGCGCCCACAACAGAAAATGCCCCAAAAGACAATGTGGACACATCACATTTTTTTTACAGAAAACAGATGTGTTTTTTGCAAAGTGCCTACCTGTAGATTTTAGCCTCTAGCTCAGCCGGCGCCTAGGGAAACCTACCAAACCTGTGCATTTTTCAAAACTAGAGACCTACGGAAATCCAACATGGGGTGACTTGTGGGGCTCTCACCAGGTTCTGTTACCCAGAACCCTTTGCAAACCTCAAAATTTGGCTAAAGAAACAGGTTTTCCTCACATTTCGGTGAGAGAAAGTTCTGGAATCTGAGAGGAGCCACAAATTTCCTTCCACCCAGCGTTACCCCAAGTCTCCCGATAAAAAGGATACCTTACTTGTGTGGGTAGGCCTAGGGCGCGTGACAGGAAATGCCCCAAAACACAACGTGGACACATCACATTTTTCTACAGAAAACAGAGGTGTTTTTTGCAAAGTGCCTACCTGTAGATTTTAGCCTATAGCTCAGCCGGCACCTAGGGAAACCTACCAAACCTGTGCATTTTTTAAAACTAGAGACCTAGGGGAATCGAAGATTGGGTGACTTGTGAGGCTCTCGCCAGGTTCTGTTACCCAGAATCCTTTCCAAACCTCAACATTTGGCTAAAAAAACATGTTTCCTCACATTTCGGTGACAGAAAGTTCTGGAATCTGAGAGGAGCCACAAATTTCCTTCCACCCAGCGTTCCCCCAAGTCTCCCGATAAAAATGATACCTTACTTGTGTGGGTAGGCCTAGCGCCCAGGTAGGCCTAGCGCCCGCGACAGAAAATGCCCCAAAACACAACGTGGACACATCACATTTTTCTACAGAAAACAGGTGTTTTTTTGCAAAGTGCCTACCTGTAGATTTTGGCCTCTAGCTTAGCCGGCACCTAGGGAAACCGACCAAACCTGTGCATTTTTAAAAACTAGAGACCTACAGGAATCCAAGATGGGCGACTTGTGGGGGTCTCACCAGGTTCTGTTACCCAGAATCCTGTGCAAACCTCAAAATTTGGCTACAAAAACACGTTTTCCTCACATTTCGGTGACAGAAAGTTCTGTAATCTGAGAGAAGCCACAAATTTCCTCCACCCAGCGTTCCCCAAGTCTCCCGATAAAAATGATACCTCACATGTGTGGGTAGGCCTAGCGCCCGTGACAGAAAATGCCCCAAAACACAACGTGGACACATCACACTTTTCTACAGAAAACAGAGGTGTTTTTAGCAAAGTGCCTACCTGTAGATTGTGGCCTCTAGCTCAACCGGCGCCTAGGGAAACCTACCAAACCTGTGCATTTTTGAAAACTAGAGAACTACGGGAATCCAAGATGGGGTGACTTGTGGGGCTCTCACCAGGTTCTGTTACCCAGAATCCTTTGCAAACCTCAAAATTTGGCTAAAAAATCACGTTTTCCTCACATTTCGGTGACAGAAAGTTCTGGAATCTGAGACGAGCCACAAATTTCCTTCCACCCAGCGTTCCCCCAAGTCTCCCGATAAAAATGATACCTCACTTGTGTGGGTAGTCCTAGTGCCCGCGACAGGAAATGCCCCAAAACACAACGTGGACACATCACATTTTTCTACAGAAAACAGATGTGTTTTTTGCAAAGTGCCTACCCGTAGATTTTAGCCTATATCGGAAACCTACCAAACCTGTGCATTTTTTTAAACTAGAGACGTAGGGGAATCCAAGATGGGGTGACTTGTGGGGCTCTCACCAGGTTTCTGTTACCCAGAATCCTTTGCAAACCTCAAAATTTGGCTATAAAATCACGTTTTCCTCACATTTCGGTGACAGAAAGTTCTGGAATCTGAGAGGAGCCACAAATTTCCTTCCACCCAGCGTTCCCCCAAGTCTTCCGATAAAAATGATACCTTACTTGTGTGGGTAGGCCTAGCGCCCGGGTAGGCCTAGCCCCCGCGACAGGAAATGCCCCAAAACACAACGTGGGCTCATCACATTTTTTCTACAGAAAACAGGTGTTTTTTGCAAAGTGCCTACCTGTAGGTTTTGGCCTCTAGCTCAGCCGGCACCTAAGGAAACCTACCAAACCTGTGCATTTTTTTAACCTAGAGACCCTAGGGGAATCCAAGATGGGGTGACTTGTGAGGCTCTCGCCAGGTTCTGTTACTCAGAATCCTTTGCAAACCTCAAAATTTGGCTAAAAAAACATGTTTCCTCACATTTCGGTGACAGAAAGTTCTGGAATCTGAGAGGAGCCACAAATTTCCTTCCACCCAGCGTTCCCCCAAGTCTCCTGATAAAAATGATACCTCACTTGTGTGGGTAGACCTAGCGCCCGCGACAGGAAATGCCCCAAAACACAACATGGACACATCACATTTTTCTACAGAAAACAGGTGTTTTTTGCAAAGTGCCTACCTGTAGATTTTGGCCTCTAGCTCAGCCGGCACCTAGGGAAACCTACCAAACCTATGCGTTTTTTAAAACTAGCGACCTAGGGGAATCCAAGATGTGGTGACTTGTGGGGCTCTCACCAGGTTCTGTTACCCCAGAATCTTTTGCAAACCTCAAAATTTGGCTAAAAAATCACGTTTTCCTCACATTGTGGTGACAGAAAGTCCTGGAATCTGAGAGGAGCCACAAATTTCCTTCCACACAGCGTTCCCCCAAGTCTTCCGATAAAAATGATACCTCACTTGTGTGGGTAGGCCTAGCGCCCACGACAGGAAATGCCCCAAAACACAACATGGACACATCACATTTTTCTACAGAAAACAGGTGTTTTTTGCAAAGTGCCTACCTGTAGATTTTGGCCTCTAGCTCAGCCGGCACCTAGGGAAACCTACCAAACCTATGCGTTTTTTAAAACTAGCGACCTAGGGGAATCCAAGATGTGGTGACTTGTGGGGCTCTCACCAGGTTCTGTTACCCAGAATCTTTTGCCAAACCTCAAAATTTGGCTAAAAAATCACGTTTTCCTCACATTGTGGTGACAGAAAGTCCTGGAATCTGAGAGGGAGCCACAAATTTCCTTCCACACAGCGTTCCCCCAAGTCTTCCGATAAAAAATGATACCTCACATGTGTGGGTAGGCCTAGCGCCCGTGACAGAAAATGCCCCAAAACACAACGTGGACACATCACACTTTTCTACAGAAAACAGAGGTGTTTTTTGCAAAGTGCCTACCTGTAGATTGTGGCCTCTAGCTCAACCGGCGCCTAGGGAAACCTACCAAACCTGTGCATTTTTAAAACTAGAGACGTACGGGAATCCAAGATGGGGTGACTTGTGGGGCTCTCACCAGGTTCTGTTACCCAGAATCCTTTGAAAACCTCAAAATTTGGCTACAAAAACACGTTTTCCCTCACATTCCGGTGACAGAAAGTTCTGGAATCTGAGAGGAGCCACAAATTTCCTCCACCCAGCGTTCCCCAAGTTCTCCCGATAAAAAATGATACCTCACATGTGTGGGTAGGCCTAGCGCCCGCGACAGGAAATGCCCCAAAACACAACATGGACACATCACATTTTTCTACAGAAAACAGAGGTGTTTTTTGCAAAGTACCTACCTGTAGATTTTGGCCTCTTGCTCATCCGGCACCTAGGGAAATCTACCAAACCTGTGCATTTTTGAAAACTAGAGTCCTAGGGGAATCCAAGATGGGGTGACTTTTGGGGTTCTCACCTGGTTCTGTTACCCAGAACCCTTTGCAAACCTCAAAATTTGGCTAAAAAAACACGTTTCCCTCACATTTCGGTGACTGAAAGTTCTAGAATCTGAGAGGAGCCACACATTTCCTTTCACCCAGCGTTACCCCAAGTCTCCCGATAAAAATGATACCTCACTTGTGTGGATAGGCCTAGCGCCCGTGACAGGAAATGCCCCAAAACACAACGTGGACAAATCACATTTTTCTACAGAAAACAGAGGTTTTTTTTTGCAAAGTGCCTACCTGTAGATTTTGGCCTCTAGCTCAGCCGGCACCTAGGGAAACCGACCAAACCTATGCGTTTTTTTAAACTAGAGACCTAGGGGAATCCAAGATGGGGTGACTTGTGGGGCTCTCACCAGGTTCTGTTACCCAGAATCCTTTGCAAACCTCAAAATTTGGCTATAAAATAAAGTTTTCCTCACATTTCGGTGACAGAAAGTTCTGGAATCTGAGAGGAGCCACAAATTTCCTTCCACCCAGCGTTCCCCCCAAGTCTTCCGATAAAAATGATACCTTACTTGTGTGGGTAGGCCTAGCGCCCGAGTAGGCCTAGCCCCCGCGACAGGAAATGCCCCAAAACACAACGTGGGCACATCACATTTTTCTACAGAAAACAGGTGTTTTTTTGCAAAGTGCCTACCTGTAGGTTTTGGCCTCTAGCTCAGCCGGCACCTAAGGAAACCTACCAAACCTGTGCATTTTTTTAAACTAGAGACCTAGGGGAATCCAAGATGGGGTGACTTGTGAGGCTCTCGCCAGGTTCTGTTACTCAGAATCCTTTGCAAACCTCATAATTTGGCTAAAAAAACATGTTTCCTCACATTTCGGTGACAGAAAGTTCTGGAATCTGAGAGGGAGCCACAAATTTCCTTCCACCCAGCGTTCCCCCAAGTCTCCTGAAAAAATGATACCTCACATGTGTGGGTAGGCCTAGTGCCCGTGACAGGAAATGCCCCAAAACACAACGTGGACACATCACACTTTTCTACAGAAAACAGAGGTGTTTTTTGCAAAGTGCCTACCTGTAGATTTTAGCCTATAGCTCAGCCGGCACCTAGGGAAACCGACCAAACCTATGCGTTTTTTAAAACTAGAGACCTAGGGGAATCCAAGATGGGGTGACTTGTGGGGCTCTCACCAGGTTCTGTTACCCAGAATCCTTTGCAAACCTCACAAATTGGCTAAAAAAACACATTTTCCTCAAATTTTGGTGACAGAAAGTTCTGGAATCTGAGAGAGCCACAAGTTTCCTTCCACCCAGCGTTCCCTCCAAGTTTCCTGATAAAAATGATACCTCACTTGTGTGGGTAGGCCTAGCGCCCGCGACAGGAAATGCCCCAAAACACAACATGGACACATCACATTTTTCTACAGAAAACAGGTGTTTTTTGCAAAGTGCCTACCTGTAGATTTTGGCCTCTAGCTCAGCCGGCACCAAGGGAAACCGACCAATCCTATGCGTTTTTTAAAACGAGAGACCTAGGGGAATCCAAGATGGGGTGACTTGTGGGGCTCTCACCAGGTTCTGTTACCCAGAATCCTTTGCAAACCTCAAAATTTGGCTAAAAAATCACGTTTTCCTCACAGTTCGGTGACAGAAAGTTCTGGAATCTGAGACGAGCCACAAATTTCCTTCCACCCAGCGTTCACCCAAGTCTCCCGATAAAAATGATACCTCACTTGTGTGGGTAGTCCTAGTGCCCGCGACAGGAAATGCCCCAAAACACAACGTGGACACATCACATTTTTCTACAGAAAACAGATGTGTTTTTTGCAAAGTGCCTACCCGTAGATTTTAGCCTATATCTCAGCCGACACCTAGGGAAACCTACCAAACCTGTGCATTTTTTTAAACTAGAGACGTAGGGGAATCCAAGATGGGGTGACTTGTGAGGCTCTCGCCAGGTTCTGTTACGCAGAATCCTTTGCAAACCTCACAAATTGGCTAAAAAAACAACTTTTCCTCAAATTTTGGTGTCAGAAAGTTCTGGAATCTGAGAGGAGCCACAAATTTCCTTCCACCCAGCGTTCCCCCAAGTCTCCTGATAAAAATGATACCTCACTTGTGTGGGTAGGCCTAGCGCCCGCGACAGGAAATGCCCCAAAACACAACATGGACACATCACATTTTTCTACAGAAAACAGGTGTTTTTTGCAAAGTGCCTACCTGTAGATTTTGGCCTCTAGCTCAGCCGGCACCTAGGGAAACCTACCAAACCTATGCGTTTTTTAAAACTAGCGACCTTGGGGAATCCAAGATGTGGTGACTTGTGGGGCTCTCACCAGGTTCTGTTACCCAGAATCCTTTGCAAACCTCAAAATTTGGCTAAAAAATCACGTTTTCCTCACATTTTGGTGACAGAAAGTCCTGGAATCTGAGAGGAGCCACAAATTTCCTTCCACACAGCGTTCCCCCCAGTCTTCCGATAAAAATGATACCTCACTTGTGTGGGTAGGCCTAGCGCCCACAACAGAAAATGCCCCAAAAGACAATGTGGACACATCACATTTTTTTACAGAAAACAGATGTGTTTTTTGCAAAGTGCCTACCTGTAGATTTTAGCCTCTAGCTCAGCCGGCGCCTAGGGAAACCTACCAAAGCTGTGCATTTTTCAAAACTAGAGACCTACGGAAATCCAACATGGGGTGACTTGTGGGGCTCTCACCAGGTTCTGTTACCCAGAACCCTTTGCAAACCTCAAAATGTGGCTAAAGAAACAGGTTTTCCTCACATTTCGGTGAGAGAAAGTTCTGGAATCTGAGAGGAGCCACAAATTTCCTTCCACCCAGCGTTCCCCCAAGTCTCCCGATAAAAAGGATACCTTACTTGTGTGGGTAGGCCTAGGGCGCGTGACAGGAAATGCCCCAAAACACAACGTGGACACATCACATTTTTCTACAGAAAACAGAGGTGTTTTTTGCAAAGTGCCTACCTGTAGATTTTAGCCTATAGCTCAGCCGGCACCTAGGGAAACCTACCAAACCTGTGCATTTTTTAAAACTAGAGACCTAGGGGAATCCAAGATTGGGTGACTTGTGAGGCTCTCGCCAGGTTCTGTTACCCAGAATCCTTTCCAAACCTCAACATTTGGCTAAAAAAACATGTTTCCTCACATTTCGGTGACAGAAAGTTCTGGAATCTGAGAGGAGCCACAAATTTCCTTCCACCCAGCGTTCCCCCAAGTCTCCCGATAAAAATGATACCTTACTTGTGTGGGTAGGCCTAGCGCCCAGGTAGGCCTAGCGCCCGCGACAGAAAATGCCCCAAAACACAACGTGGACACATCACATTTTTCTACAGAAAACAGGTGTTTTTTGCAAAGTGCCTACCTGTAGATAATGGCCTCTAGCTTAGCCGGCACCTAGGGAAACCGACCAAACCTGTGCATTTTTAAAAACTAGAGACCTACAGGAATCCAAGATGGGGCGACTTGTGGGGGTCTCACCAGGTTCTGTTACCCAGAATCCTGTGCAAACCTCAAAATTTGGCTACAAAAACACGTTTTCCTCACATTTCGGTGACAGAAAGTTCTGTAATCTGAGAGAAGCCACAAATTTCCTCCACCCAGCGTTCCCCAAGTCTCCCGATAAAAATGATACCTCACATGTGTGGGTAGGCCTAGCGCCCGTGACAGAAAATGCCCCAAAACACAACGTGGACACATCACACTTTTCTACAGAAAACAGAGGTGTTTTTAGCAAAGTGCCTACCTGTAGATTGTGGCCTCTAGCTCAACCGGCGCCTAGGGAAACCTACCAAACCTGTGCATTTTTGAAAACTAGAGACCTACGGGAATCCAAGATGGGGTGACTTGTGGGGCTCTCACCAGGTTCTGTTACCCAGAATCCTTTGCAAACCTCAAAATTTGGCTAAAAAATCACGTTTTCCTCACATTTCGGTGACAGAAAGCTCTGGAATCTGAGACGAGCCACAAATTTCCTTCCACCCAGCGTTCCCCCAAGTCTCCCGATAAAAATGATACCTCACTTGTGTGGGTAGTCCTAGTGCCCGCGACAGGAAATGCCCCAAAACACAACGTGGACACATCACATTTTTCTACAGAAAACAGATGTGTTTTTTGCAAAGTGCCTACCCGTAGATTTTAGCCTATATCTCAGCCGACACCTAGGGAAACCTACCAAACCTGTGCATTTTTTTAAACTAGAGACGTAGGGGAATCCAAGATGGGGTGACTTGTGAGGCTCTCGCCAGGTTCTGTTACGCAGAATCCTTTGCAAACCTCACAAATTGGCTAAAAAAACAACTTTTCCTCAAATTTTGGTGACAGAAAGTTCTGGAATCTGAGAGGAGCCACAAATTTCCTTCCACCCAGCGTTCCCCCAAGTCTCCTGATAAAAATGATACCTCACTTGTGTGGGTAGCCTAGCGCCCGCGACAGGAAATGCCCCAAAACACAACATGGACACATCACATTTTTCTACAGAAAACAGGTGTTTTTTGCAAAGTGCCTACCTGTAGATTTTGGCCTCTAGCTCAGCCGGCACCTAGGGAAACCTACCAAACCTATGCGTTTTTTAAAACTAGCGACCTAGGGGAATCCAAGATGTGGTGACTTGTGGGCTCTCACCAGGTTCTGTTACCCAGAATCCTTTGCAAACCTCAAAATTTGGCTAAAAAATCACGTTTTCCTCACATTTTGGTGACAGAAAGTCCTGGGAGCCACAAATTTCCTTCCACACAGCGTTCCCCCCAGTCTTCCGATAAAAATGATACCTCACTTGTGTGGGTAGGCCTAGCGCCCACAACAGAAAATGCCCCAAAAGACAATGTGGACACATCACATTTTTTTACAGAAAACAGATGTGTTTTTTGCAAAGTGCCTACCTGTAGATTTTAGCCTCTAGCTCAGCCGGCGCCTAGGGAAACCTACCAAAGCTGTGCATTTTTCAAAACTAGAGACCTACGGAAATCCAACATGGGGTGACTTGTGGGGCTCTCACGAGGTTCTGTTACCCAGAACCCTTTGCAAACCTCAAAATGTGGCTAAAGAAACAGGTTTTCCTCACATTTCGGTGAGAGAAAGTTCTGGAATCTGAGAGGAGCCACAAATTTCCTTCCACCCAGCGTTCCCCCAAGTCTCCCGATAAAAAGGATACCTTACTTGTGTGGGTAGGCCTAGGGCGCGTGACAGGAAATGCCCCAAAACACAACGTGGACACATCACATTTTTCTACAGAAAACAGAGGTGTTTTTTGCAAAGTGCCTACCTGTAGATTTTAGCCTATAGCTCAGCCGGCACCTAGGGAAACCTACCAAACCTGTGCATTTTTTAAAACTAGAGACCTAGGGGAATCCAAGATTGGGTGACTTGTGAGGCTCTCGCCAGGTTCTGTTACCCAGAATCCTTTCCAAACCTCAACATTTGGCTAAAAAAACATGTTTCCTCACATTTCGGTGACAGAAAGTTCTGGAATCTGAGAGGAGCCACAAATTTCCTTCCACCCAGCGTTCCCCCAAGTCTCCCGATAAAAATGATACCTTACTTGTGTGGGTAGGCCTAGCGCCCAGGTAGGCCTAGCGCCCACGACAGAAAATGCCCCAAAACACAACGTGGACACATCACATTTTTCTACAGAAAACAGGTGTTTTTTGCAAAGTGCCTACCTGTAGGTTTTGGCCTCTAGCTCAGCCGGCACCTAGGGAAACCGACCAAACCTGTGCATTTTTAAAAACTAGAGACCTACAGGAATCCAAGATGGGGCAACTTGTGGGGGTCTCACCAGGTTCTGTTACCCAGAATCCTGTGCAAACCTCAAAATTTGGCTACAAAAACATGTTTTCCTCACATTTCGGTGACAGAAAGTTCTGTAATCTGAGAGAAGCCACAAATTTCCTCCACCCAGCGTTCCCCAAGTCTCCCGATAAAAATGATACCTCACATGTGTGGGTAGGCCTAGCGCCCGTGACAGAAAATGCCCCAAAACACAACGTGGACACATCACACTTTTCTACAGAAAACAGAGGTGTTTTTAGCAAAGTGCCTACCTGTAGATTGTGGCCTCTCGCTCAACCGGCGCCTAGGGAAACCTACCAAACCTGTGCATTTTTGAAAACTAGAGACCTACGGGAATCCAAGATGGGGTGACTTGTGGGGCTCTCACCAGGTTCTGTTACCCAGAATCCTTTGCAAACCTCAAAATTTGGCTACAAAAACACGTTTTCCTCACATTCCGGTGACAGAAAGTTCTGGAATCTGAGAGGAGCCACAAATTTCCTACACCCAGCGTTCCCCAAGTCTCCCGATAAAAATAATACCTCACATGTGTGGGTAGGCCTAGCGCCCGCGACAGGAAATGCCCCAAAACACAACATGGACACATCACATTTTTCTACAGAAAACAGAGGTGTTTTTTGCAAAGTACCTACCTGTAGATTTTGGCCTCTTGCTCAACCGGCACCTAAGGAAATCTACCAAACCTGTGCATTTTTGAAAACTAGAGTCCTAGGGGAATCCAAGATGGGGTGACTTTTGGGGCTCTCACCAGGTTCTGTTACCCAGAACCCTTTGCAAACCTCAAAATTTGGCTAAAAAAACACGTTTTCCTCACATTTCGGTGACAGAAAGTTATAGAATCTGAGAGGAGCCACACATTTCCTTCCACCCAGCGTTACCCCAAGTCTCCCGATAAAAATGATACCTCACTTGTGTGGATAGGCCTAGCACCCGTGACAGGAAATGCCCCAAAACACAACGTGGACAAATCACATTTTTCTACAGAAAACAGAGGATTTTTTTGCAAAGTGCCTACCTGTAGATTTTGGTCTCTAGCTCAGCCGGCACCTTGGGGAAACCTACCAAACTTGTGCATTTTTTAAAACTAGAGACCTAGGGGAATTCAAGATGGGGTGACTTGTGGGGCTCTTACCAGGTTTTGTTACCCAGAATCCTTTGCAAACCTCAAAATTTGGCTAAAAAAAACACGTTTTCCTCACATTTCGGTGACAGAAAGTTCTGGAATCTGAGAGGAGCCACAAATTTCCTTCCACCCAGCGTTCCCCCACATCTCCCGATAAAAATGATACCTCACTTGTGTGGGTAGGCCTTGTGCACACAACAGGAAATGCCCCAAAACACAACGTGGACACATCACATTTTTCTACAGAAAACGGAGGTGTTTTTTGCAAAGTGCCTACCTGTAGATTTTAGCCTCTAGCTCAGCCGGCGCCTAGGGAAACCGACCAAACCTGTGCATTTTTTAAAACTAGAGACCTACGGGAATTCAAGATGGGGTGACTTGTGGGGCTCTCACCAGGTTCTGTTACCCAGAATCCTTTGCAAACCTCAAAATTTGGCTACAAAAACACGTTTTCCTCACATTTCGGTGACAGAAAGTTCTGGAATCAGAGGGGAGCCACAAATTTCCTCCACCCCGGCGTTCCCCAAGTCTCCCGATAAAAATGATACCTCACATGTGTGGGTAGGCTTTGCGCCCGTGACAGGAAATGCCCCAAAACACAACGTGGACACATCACACTTTTCTACAGAAGACAGAGGTGTTTTTTGCAAAGTGCCTACCTGTAGATTTTGGCCTCTAGCTCAACCGGCGCCTAGGGAAACCTACCAAACCTGTGCATTTTTGAAAACTAGAGACCTACGGGAATCCAAGATGGGGTGACTTGTGGGGCTTTCACCAGGTTCTGTTACCCAGAATCCTTTGCAAACCTCAAAATTTGGCTACAAAAACACGTTTTCCTCACATTTCGGTGACAGAAAGTTCTGGAATCTGAGAGGAGCCACAAATTTCCTCCACCCAGCGTTCCCCAAGTCTCCCGATAAAAATGATACATCACATGTGTGGGTAGGCCTAGCGCCCGCGACAGGAAATGCCCCAAAATACAACATGGACACATCACATTTTTCTACAGAAAACAGAGGTGTTTTTTGCAAAGTACCTACCTGTAGATTTTGGCCTCTTGCTCATCCGGCACCTAGGGAAATCTACCAAACCTGTGCATTTTTGAAAACTAGAGTCCTAGGGGAATCCAAGATGGGGTGACTTGTGGGGCTCTGACCAGGTTCTGTTACCCAGAACCCTTTGCAAACCTCAAAATTTGGCTAAAAAAACACCTTTTCCTCACATTTCGGTGACAGAAAGTTCTGGAATCTGAGAGGAGCCACACATTTCCTTCCACCCAGCGTTACCCCAAGTCTCCCGATAAAAATTATACCTCACTTGTGTGGATAGGCCTAGCGCCCGTGACAGGAAATGCCCCAAAACACAACGTGGACAAATCACATTTTTCTACAGAAAACAAAGGTTTTTTTTGCAAAGTGCCTACCTGTAGATTTTGGCCTCTATCTCAGCCGGCACCTTGCAGAAACCTACCAAACTTGTGCATTTTTTAAAACTAGAGACCTAGGGGAATTCAAGATGGGGTGACTTGTGGGGCTCTTACCAGGTTCTGTTACCCAGAATCCTTTGCAAACCTCAAAATTCGGCTAAAAAAACATGTTTTCCTCATATTTCGGTGACAGAAAGTTCTGGAATCTGAGAGGAGCCACAAATTTCCTTCTACCCAGCGTTCCCCCACGTCTCCCGATAAAAATGATACCTCACTTGTGTGGGTAGGCCTAGTGCCCACGACAGGAAATGCCCCAAAACACAACGTGGACACATCACATTCTTCTACAGAAAACAGAGGTGTTTTTTGCAAAGTGCCTACCTGTAGATGTTGGCCTCTAGCTCAGCCGGCACCTAGGGAAACCTACCAAACCTGAGCATTTTTAAAAACTAGAGACTTAGGGGAATCCAAGATGGGGTGACTTGTGAGGCTCTCGCAAGGTTCTGTTACCCAGAATCCTTTGCAAACCTCAAAATTTGGCTAAAAAAACACGTTTTCCTCACATTTCGGTGACAGAAAGTTCTGGAATCAGAGGGGAGTCACAAATTTCCTCCACCCGGCGTTCCCCAAGTCTCCCGATAAAAATGATACCTCACATGTGTGGGTAGGCTTTGCGCCCGTGACAGGAAATGCCCCAAAACACAACGTGGACACATCACACTTTTCTACAGAAAACAGAGGTGTTTTTTGCAAAGTGCCTACCTGTAGATTTTGGCCTCTAGCTCAACCGGCGCCTAGGGAAACCTACCAAACCTGTGCATTTTTGAAAACTAGAGACCTACGGGAATCCAAGATGGGGTGACTTGTGGGGCTTTCACCAGGTTCTGTTACCCAGAATTCCCTTTGCAAACCTCAAAATTTGGCTACAAAAACACGTTTTCCTCACATTTCGGTGACAGAAAGTTCTGGAATCTGAGAGGAGCCACAAATTTCCTCCACCCAGCGTTCCCCAAGTCTCCCGATAAAAATGATACCTCACATGTGTGGGTAGGCCTAGCGCCCGCGACAGGAAATGCCCCAAAATACAACATGGACACATCACATTTTTCTACAGAAAACAGAGGTGTTTTTTGCAAAGTACCTACCTGTAGATTTTGGCCTCTTGCTCATCCGGCACCTAGGGAAATCTACCAAACCTGTGCATTTTTGAAAACTAGAGTCCTAGGGGAATCCAAGATGGGGTGACTTGTGGGGCTCTGACCAGGTTCTGTTACCCAGAACCCTTTGCAAACCTCAAAATTTGGCTAAAAAAACACGTTTTCCTCACATTTCGGTGACAGAAAGTTCTGGAATCTGAGAGGAGCCACAAATTTCCTTCTACCCAGCGTTCCCCCACGTCTCCCGATAAAAATGATACCTCACTTGTGTGGGTAGGCCTAGTGCCCACGACAGGAAATGCCCCAAAACACAACGCGGACACATCACATTCTTCTACAGAAAACAGAGGTGTTTTTTGCAAAGTGCCTACCTGTAGATGTTGGCCTCTAGCTCAGCCGGCACCTAGGGAAACCTACCAAACCTGAGCATTTTAAAAACTAGAGACTTAGGGGAATCCAAGATGGGGTGACTTGTGAGGCTCTCGCCAGGTTCTGTTACTCAGAATCCTTTGCAAACCTCAAAATTTGGCTAAAAAAACACGTTTTCCTCACATTTCGGTGACAGAAAGTTCTGGAATCTGAGAGGAGCCACACATTTCCTTCCACCCAGCGTTACCCCAAGTCTCCCGATAAAAATGATACCTCACTTGTGTGGATAGGCCTAGCACCCGTGACAGAAAATGCCCCAAAACACAACGTGGACAAATCACATTTTTCTACAGAAAACAGAGGTTTTTTTTGCAAAGTGCCTACCTGTAGATTTTGGCCTCTAGCTCAGCCGGCACCTTGGGGAAACCTACCAAACTTGTGCATTTTTTTAAACTAGAGACCTAGGGGAATTCAAGATGGGGTGACTTGTGGGGCTCTCACCAGGTTCTGTTACCCAGAATCCTTTGCAAACCTCAAAATATGGCTAAAAAAACACGTTTTCCTCACATTTCGGTGACAGAAAGTTCTGGAATCTGAGGGGAGCCACAAATTTCCTCCACCCAGCGTTCCCCAAGTCTCCCGATAAAAATGATACCTCACATGTGTGGGTAGGCTTTGCGCCCGTGACAGGAAATGCCCCAAAACACAACGTGGACACATCACACTTTTCTACAGAAAACAGAGGTGTTTTTTGCAAAGTGCCTACCTGTAGATTTTGGCCTCTAGCTCAACCGGCGCCTAGGGAAACCTACCAAACCTGTGCATTTTTGAAAACTAGAGACCTACGGGAATCCAAGATGGGGTGACTTGTGGGGCTTTCACCAGGTTCTGTTACCCAGAATCCTTTGCAAACCTCAAAATTTGGCTACAAAAACACGTTTTCCTCACATTTCGGTGACAGAAAGTTCTGGAATCTGAGAGGAGCCACAAATTTCCTCCACCCAGCGTTCCCCAAGTCTCCCGATAAAAATGATACCTCACATGTGTGGGTAGGCCTAGCGCCCGCGACAGGAAATGCCCCAAAATACAACATGGACACATCACATTTTTCTACAGAAAACCGAGGTGTTTTTTGCAAAGTACCTACCTGTAGATTTTGGCCTCTTGCTCATCCGGCACCTAGGGAAATCTACCAAAACCTGTGCATTTTTGAAAACTAGAGGCCTAGGGGAATCCAAGATGGGGTGACTTGTGGGGCTCTCACCAGGTTCTGTTACCCAGAACCCTTTGCAAACCTCAAAATTTGGCTAAAAAAACAAGTTTTCCTCACATTTCGGTGACAGAAAGTTCTGGAATCTGAGAGGAGCCACACATTTCCTTCCACCCAGCGTTACCCCAAGTCTCCCGATAAAAATGATACCTCACTTGTGTGGATAGGCCTAGCGCCCGTGACAGGAAATGCCCCAAAACACAACGTGGACAAATCACATTTTTCTACAGAAAACAGAGGTTTTTTTTGCAAAGTGCCTACCTGTAGATTTTGGCCTCTATCTCAGCGGCACCTTGCGGAAACCTACCAAACTTGTGCATTTTTTAAAACTAGAGACCTAGGGGAATTCAAGATGGGGTGACTTGTGGGGCTCTTATCAGGTTCTGTTACCCAGAATCCTTTGCAAACCTCAAAATTTGGCTAAAAAAACATGTTTTCCTCATATTTCGGTGACAGAAAGTTCTGGAATCTGAGAGGAGCCACAAATTTCCTTCTACCCAGCGTTCCCCCACGTCTCCCGATAAAAATGATACCTCACTTGTGTGGGTAGGCCGAGTGCCCACGATAGGAAATGCCCCAAAACACAACGTGGACACATCACATTCTTCTACAGAAAACAGAGGTGTTTTTTGCAAAGTGCCTACCTGTAGATTTTGGCCTCTAGCTCAGCCGGCACCTTGGGGAAACCTACCAAACTTGTGCATTTTTTAAAACTAGAGACATAGGGGAATTCAAGATGGGGTGACTTGTGGGGCTCTTACCAGGTTTTGTAACCCAGAATCCTTTGCAAACCTCAAAATTTGGCAAAAAAAACCACGTTTTCCTCACATTTCGGTGACAGAAAGTTCTGGAATCTGAGAGGAGGCACAAATTTCCTTCCACCCAGCGTTCCCCCACATCTCCCGATAAAAATGATACCTCACTTGTGTGGGTAGGCCTTGTGCACACAACAGGAAGTGCCCCAAAACACAACGTGGACACATCACATTTTTCTACAGAAAACTGAGGTGTTTTTTGCAAAGTGCCTACCTGTAGATTTTAGCCTCTAGCTCAGCCGGCGCCTAGGGAAACCGACCAAACCTGTGCATTTTTTAAAACTAGAGACCTACGGGAATCCAAGATGGGGTGACTTGTGGGGCTCTCACCAGGTTCTGTTACCCAGAATCCTTTGCAAACCTCAAAATTTGGCTACAAAAACACGTTTTCCTCACATTTCGGTGACAGAAAGTTCTGGAATCAGAGGGGAGCCACAAATTTCCTCCACCCGGCGTTCCCCCAAGTCTCCCGGTAAAAATGATACCTTACTTGTGTGGGTAGGCCTAGCGCCCGCGACAGGAAATGCCCCAAAACACAACATGGACACATCACATTTTTCTACAGAAAACAGAGGTGTTTTTTGCAAAGTACCTACCTGTAGATTTTGGCCTCTTGCTCATCCGGCACCTAGGGAAATCTACCAAACCTGTGCATTTTTTAAAACTAGAGTCCTAGGGGAATCCAAGATGGGGTGACTTTTGGGGCTCTCGCCAGGTTCTGTTACCCAGAATCCTTTGCAAACCTCAACATTTGGCTAAAAAAACATGTTTCCTCACATTTCGGTGACAGAAAGTTCTGGAATCTGAGAGGAGCCACAAATTTCCTTCCACCCAGCGTTCCCCCAAGTCTCCCGGTAAAAATGATACCTTACTTGTGTGGGTAGGCCTAGCGCCCAGGTAGGCCTAGCACCCACGACAGGAAATGCCCCAAAATACAACATGGACACATCACATTTTTCTACAGAAAACAGAGGTGTTTTTTGCAAAGTACCTACCTGTAGATTTTGGCCTCTTTCTCATCCGGCACCTAGGGAAATCTACCAAACCTGTGCATTTTTGAAAACTAGAGTCCTAGGGGAATCCAAGATGGGGTGACTTGTGGGGCTCTCACCAGGTTCTGTTACCCAGAACCCTTTGCAAACCTCAAAATTTGGCTAAAAAAACACTTTTTCCTCACATTTCGGTGACAGAAAGTTCTGGAATCTGAGAGGAGCCACACATTTCCTTCCACCCAGCATTACCCCAAGTCTCCCGATAAAAATGATACTTCACTTGTGTGGATAGGCCTAGCGCCCGTGACAGGAAATGCCCCAAAACAAAACGTGGACAAATCACATTTTTCTACAGAAAACAGAGGTTTTTTTTGCAAAGTGCCTACCTGTAGATTTTGGCCTCTATCTCAGCCGGCACCTTGGGGAAACCTACCAAACTTGTGCATTTTTTAAAACTAGAGACCTAGGGGAATTCAAGATGGGGTGACTTGTGGGGCTCTTACCAGGTTCTGTTACCCAGAATCCTTTGCAAACCTCAAAATTTGGCTAAAAAAACATGTTTTCCTCATATTTCGGTGACAGAAAGTTCTGGAATCTGAGAGGAGCCACACATTTCCTTCTACCCAGCGTTCCCCCATGTCTCCCGATAAAAATGATTCCTCACTTGTGTGGGTAGGCCTAGCGCCCGTGACAGGAAATGCCCCAAAACACAACGTGGACACATCACATTTTTCTACAGAAAACAGAGGTGTTTTTTGCAAAGTGCCTACCTGTAGATGTTGGCCTCTAGCTCAGCCGGCACCTAGGGAAACCTACCAAACCTGAGCATTTTTAAAAACTAGAGACTTAGGGGAATCCAAGATGGGGTGACTTCTGGGGCTCTCACCAGGTTCTGTTACCCAGAACCCTTTGCAAACCTCAAAATTTGGCTAAAAAAACACATTTTCTTCACATTTCGGTGACAGAAAGTTCTGGAATCTTAGAGGAGCAACACATTTCCTTCCACCCAGCGTTACCCCAAGTCTCCCGATAAAAATGATATCTCACTTGTGTGGGTAGGCCTAGCGCCTGTGACAGAAAATGCCCCAAAACACAACGTGGACACATCACACTTTTCTACAGAAAACAGAGGTGTTTTTTGCAAAGTGCCTACCTGTAGATTGTGGCCTCTAGCTCAACCGGCACCTAGGGAAACCTACCAAACCTGTGCATTTTTTAAAACTAGAGACCTACGGGAATCCAAGATAGGGTGACTTGTGGGGCTCTCACCAGGTTCTGTTACCCAGAATCCTTTGCAAACCTCAAAATTTGGCTACAAAAACACGTTTTCCTCACATTTCGGTGACAGAAAGTTCTGGAATCAGAGGGGAGCCACAAATTTCCTCCACCCGGCGTTCCCCAAGTCTCCCGATAAAAATGATACCTCACATGTGTGGGTAGGCTTTGCGCCCGTGACAGGAAATGCCCCAAAACACAACGTGGACACATCACACTTTTCTACAGAAAACAGAGGTGTTTTTTGCAAAGTGCCTACCTGTAGATTTTGGCCTCTAGCTCAACCGGCGCCTAGGGAAACCTACCAAACCTGTGCATTTTTGAAAACTATAGACCTACGGGAATCCAAGATGGGGTGACTTGTGGGGCTTTCACCAGGTTCTGTTACCCAGAATCCATTGCAAACCTCAAAATTTGGCTACAAAAACACGTTTTCCTCACATTTCGGTGACAGAAAGTTCTGGAATCTGAGAGGAGCCACAAATTTCCTCCACCCAGCGTTCCCCAAGTCTCCCGATAAAAATGATACCTCACTTGTGTGGATAGGCCTAGCGCCCGTGACAGGAAATGCCCCAAAACACAACGTGGACACATCACATTTTTCTACAGAAAACAGAGGTTTTTTTTGCAAAGTGCCTACCTGTAGATTTTGGCCTCTATCTCAGCCGGCACCTTGCGGAAACCTACCAAACTTGTGCATTTTTTAAAACTAGAGACCTAGGGGAATTCAAGATGGGGTGACTTGTGGGGCTCTTACCAGGTTCTGTTACCCAGAATCCTTTGCAAACCTCAAAATTTGGCTAAAAAAACATGTTTTCCTCATATTTCGGTGACAGAAAGTTCTGGAATCTGAGAGGAGCCACAAATTTCCTTCTACCCAGCGTTCCCCCACGTCTCCCGATAAAAATGATACCTCACTTGTGTGGCTAGGCCTAGTGCCCACGACAGGAAATGCCCCAAAACACAACGTGGACACATCACATTCTTCTACAGAAAACAGAGGTGTTTTTTGCAAAGTGCCTACCTGTAGATGTTGGCCTCTAGCTCAGCCGGCACCTAGGGAAACCTACCAAACCTGAGCATTTTTAAAAACTAGAGACTTAGGGGAATCCAAGATGGGGTGACTTCTGGGGCTCTCACCAGGTTCTGTTACCCAGAACCCTTTGCAAACCTCAAAATTTGGCTAAAAAAACACGTTTTCCTCACATTTCGGTGACAGAAAGTTCTGGAATCTTAGAGGAGCCACACATTTCCTTCCACCCAGCGTTACCCCAAGTATCCCGATAAAAATGATACCTCACTTGTGTGGATAGGCCTAGCGCCCGTGACAGGAAATGCCCCAAAACACAACGTGGACAAATCACATTTTTCTACAGAAAACAGAGGTTTTTTTTGCAAAGTGCCTACCTGTAGATTTTGGCCTCTAGCTCAGCCGGCATCTTGGGGAAACCTACCAAACTTGTGCATTTTTTTAAACTAGAGACCTAGGGGAATTCAAGATGGGGTGACTTGTGGGGCTCTTACCAGGTTCTGTTACCCAGAATCCTTTGCAAACCTCAAAATTTGGCTAAAAACACATGTTTTCCTCATATTTCGGTGACAGAAAGTTCTGGAATCTGAGAGGAGCCACACATTTCCTTCTACCCAGCGTTCCCCCACGTCTCCCGATAAAAATGATACCTCACTTGTGTGGGTAGGCCTAGCGCCCGTGACAGGAAATGCCCCAAAACACAACGTGGACACATCACATTTTACTACAGAAAACAGAGGTGTTTTTTGCAAAGTGCCTACCTGTAGATTTTGGCCTCTATATCAGCCGGCACCTTGCGGAAACCTACCAAACTTGTGCATTTTTTAAAACTAGAGACCTAGGGGAATTCAAGATGGGGTGACTTGTGGGGCTCTCACCAGGTTCTGTTACCCAGAACCCTTTGCAAACCTCAAAATTTGGCTAAAAAAACACGTTTTCCTCACATTTCGGTGACAGAAAGTTCTGGAATCTTAGAGGAGCCACACATTTCCTTCCACCCAGCGTTACCCCAAGTCTCCCGATAAAAATGATACCTCACTTGGGTGGATAGGCCTAGCGCCCGTGACAGGAAATGCCCCAAAACACAACGTGGACAAATCACATTTTTCTACAGAAAACAGAGGTTTTTTTTGCAAAGTGCCTACCTGTAGATTTTGGCCTCTAGCTCAGCCGGCACCTTGGGGAAACCTACCAAACTTGTGCATTTTTTTAAACTAGAGACCTAGGGGAATTCAAGATGGGGTGACTTGTGGGGCTCTCACCAGGTTCTGTTACCCAGAATCCTTTGCAAACCTCAAAATATGGCTAAAAAAACACGTTTTCCTCACATTTCGGTGACAGAAAGTTCTGGAATCTGAGGGGAGCCACAAATTTCCTCCACCCGGCGTTCCCCAAGTCTCCCGATAAAAATGATACCTCACATGTGTGGGTAGGCTTTGCGCCCGTGACAGGAAATGCCCCAAAACACAACGTGGACACATCACACTTTTCTACAGAAAACAGAGGTGTTTTTTGCAAAGTGCCTACCTGTAGATTTTGGCCTCTAGCTCAACCGGCGCCTAGGGAAACCTACCAAACCTGTGCATTTTTGAAAACTAGAGACCTACGGGAATCCAAGATGGGGTGACTTGTGGGGCTCTCACCAGGTTCTGTTACCCAGAACCCTTTGCAAACCTCAAAATTTGGCTTAAAAAACACGTTTTCCTCACATTTCGGTGACAGAAAGTTCTGGAATCTGAGAGGAGCCACACATTTCCTTCCACCCAGCGTTACACCAAGTCTCCCGATAAAAATGATACCTCACTTGTGTGGATAGGCCTAGCGCCCGTGACAGGAAATGCCCCAAAACACAACGTGGACAAATCACATTTTTCTACAGAAAACAGAGGCTTTTTTGCAAAGTGCCTACCTGTAGATTTTGGCCTCTATCTCAGCCGGCACCTTGCGGAAACCTACCAAACTTGTGCATTTTTTAAAACTAGAGACCTAGGGGAATTCAAGATGGGGTGACTTGTGGGGCTCTTACCAGGTTCTGTTACCCAGAATCCTTTGCGAACCTCAAAATATGGCTAAAAAAACATGTTTTCCTCATATTTCGGTGACAGAAAGTTCTGGAATCTGAGAGGAGCCACAAATGTCCTGCTACCCAGCGTTCCCCCACGTCTCCCGATAAAAATGATACCTCACTTGTGTGGGTAGGCCTAGTGCCCACGACAGGAAATGCCTCAAAACACAACGTGGACACATCACATTCTTCTACAGAAAACAGAGGTGTTTTTTGCAAAGTGCCTACCTGTAGATGTTGGCCTCTAGCTCAGCCGGCACCTAGGGAAACCTACCAAACCTGAGCATTTTTAAAAACTAGAGACTTAGGGGAATCCAAGATGGGGTGACTTCTGGGGCTCTCACCAGGTTCTGTTACCCAGAACCCTTTGCAAACCTCAAAATTTGGCTAAAAAAACACGTTTTCCTCACATTTCGGTGACAGAAAGTTCTGGAATCTTAGAGGAGCCACACATTTCCTTCCACCCAGCGTTACCCCAAGTCTCCCGATAAAAATGATACCTCACTTGTGTGGATAGGCCAAGCGCCCGTGACAGGAAATGCCCCAAAACACAACTTGGACAAATCACATTTTTCTACAGAAAACAGAGGTTTTTTTTGCAAAGTGCCTACCTGTAGATTTTGGCCTCTAGCTCAGCCGGCACCTTGGGGAAACCTACCAAACTTGTGCATTTTTTTAAACTAGAGACCTAGGGGAATTCAAGA
Organism: Pleurodeles waltl; assembly: GCF_031143425.1. NCBI lineage: Eukaryota > Metazoa > Chordata > Amphibia > Caudata > Salamandridae > Pleurodeles > Pleurodeles waltl. The sequence goes on from NC_090445.1 coordinate 505,448,426, forward strand.
TGGGGTGACTTGTGGGGCTCTCACCAGGTTCTGTTACCCAGAATCCTTTGCAAACCTCAAAATATGGCTAAAAAAACACCTTTTCCTCACATTTCGGTGACAGAAAGTTCTGGAATCTGAGGGGAGCCACAAATTTCCTCCACCCAGCGTTCCCCAAGTCTCCCGATAAAAATGATACCTCACATGTGTGGGTAGGCTTTGCGCCCGTGACAGGAAATGCCCCAAAACACAACGTGGACACATCACACTTTTCTACAGAAAACAGAGGTGTTTTTTGCAAAGTGCCTACCTGTAGATTTTGGCCTCTAGCTCAACCGGCGCCTAGGGAAACCTACCAAACCTGTGCATTTTTTAAAACTAGTGACCTACGGGAATCCAAGATGGGGTGACTTGTGGGGCTTTCACCAGGTTCTGTTACCCAGAATCCTTTGCAAACCTCAAAATTTGGCTACAAAAACACGTTTTCCTCACATTTCGGTGACAGAAAGTTCTGGAATCTGAGATGAGCCACAAATTTCCTCCACCCAGCGTTCCCCAAGTCTCCCGATAAAAATGATACCTCACAAGTGTGGGTAGGCCTAGCGCCCGCGACAGGAAATGCCCCAAAATACAACATGGACACATCACATTTTTCTACAGAAAACCGAGGTGTTTTTTGCAAAGTACCTACCTGTAGATTTTGGCCTCTTGCTCATCCGGCACCTAGGGAAATCTACCAAAACCTGTGCATTTTTGAAAACTAGAGGCCTAGGGGAATCCAAGATGGGGTGACTTGTGGGGCTCTCACCAGGTTCTGTTACCCAGAACCCTTTGCAAACCTCAAAATTTGGCTAAAAAAACAAGTTTTCCTCACATTTCGGTGACAGAAAGTTCTGGAATCTGAGAGGAGCCACACATTTCCTTCCACCCAGCGTTACCCCAAGTCTCCCGATAAAAATGATACCTCACTTGTGTGGATAGGCCTAGCGCCCGTGACAGGAAATGCCCCAAAACACAACGTGGACAAATCACATTTTTCTACAGAAAACAGAGGTTTTTTTTGCAAAGTGCCTACCTGTAGATTTTGGCCTCTATCTCAGCCGGCACCTTGCGGAAACCTACCAAACTTGTGCATTTTTTAAAACTAGATACCTAGGGGAATTCAAGATGGGGTGACTTGTGGGGCTCTTACCAGGTTCTGTTACCCAGAATCCTTTGCAAACCTCAAAATTTGGCTAAAAAAACATGTTTTCCTCATATGTCGGTGACAGAAAGTTCTGGAATCTGAGAGGAGCCACAAATTTCCTTCTACCCAGCGTTCCCCCACGTCTCCCGATAAAAATGATACCTCACTTGTGTGGGTAGGCCTAGTGCCCACGACAGGAAATGCCCCAAAACACAACGTGGACACATCACATTCTTCTACAGAAAACAGAGGTGTTTTTTCCAAAGTGCCTACCTGTAGATGTTGGCCTCTAGCTCAGCCGGCACCTAGGGAAACCTACAAAACCTGAGCATTTTTAAAAACTAGAGACTTAGGGGAATCCAAGATGGGGTGACTTCTGGGGCTCTCACCAGGTTCTGTTACCCAGAACCCTTTGCAAACCTCAAAATTTGGCTAAAAAAACACGTTTTCCTCACATTTCGGTGACAGAAAGTTCTGGAATCTTAGAGGAGCCACACATTTCCTTCCACCCAGCGTTACCCCAAGTATCCCGATAAAAATGATACCTCACTTGTGTGGATAGGCCTAGCGCCCGTGACAGGAAATGCCCCAAAACACAACGTGGACAAATCACATTTTTCTACAGAAAACAGAGGTTTTTTTTGCAAAGTGCCTACCTGTAGATTTTGGCCTCTAGCTCAGCCGGCATCTTGGGGAAACCTACCAAACTTGTGCATTTTTTTAAACTAGAGACCTAGGGGAATTCAAGATGGGGTGACTTGTGGGGCTCTCACCAGGTTCTGTTACCCAGAATCCTTTGCAAACCTCAAAATATGGCTAAAAAAACACGTTTTCCTCACATTTCGGTGACAGAAAGTTCTGGAATATGAGGGGAGCCACAAATTTCCTCCACCCGGCGTTCCCCAAGTCTCCCGATAAAAATGATACCTCACATGTGTGGGTAGGCTTTGCGCCCGTGACAGGAAATGCCCCAAAACACAACGTGGACACATCACACTTTTCTACAGAAAACAGAGGTGTTTTTTGCAAAGTGCCTACCTGTAGATGTTGGCCTCTAGCTCATCCGGCACCTAGGGAAATCTACCAAAACCTGTGCATTTTTGAAAACTAGAGGCCTAGGGGAATCCAAGATGGGGTGACTTGTGGGGCTCTCACCAGGTTCTGTTACCCAGAACCCTTTGCAAACCTCAAAATTTGGCTAAAAAAACAAGTTTTCCTCACATTTCGGTGACAGAAAGTTCTGGAATCTGAGAGGAGCCACACATTTCCTTCCACCCAGCGTTACCCCAAGTCTCCCGATAAAAATGATACCTCACTTGTGTGGATAGGCCTAGCGCCCGTGACAGGAAATGCCCCAAAACACAACGTGGACAAATCACATTTTTCTACAGAAAACAGAGGTTTTTTTTGCAAAGTGCCTACCTGTAGATTTTGGCCTCTATCTCAGCCGGCACCTTGCGGAAACCTACCAAACTTGTGCATTTTTTAAAACTAGATACCTAGGGGAATTCAAGATGGGGTGACTTGTGGGGCTCTTACCAGGTTCTGTTACCCAGAATCCTTTGCAAACCTCAAAATTTGGCTAAAAAAACATGTTTTCCTCATATGTCGGTGACAGAAAGTTCTGGAATCTGAGAGGAGCCACAAATTTCCTTCTACCCAGCGTTCCCCCACGTCTCCCGATAAAAATGATACCTCACTTGTGTGGGTAGGCCTAGTGCCCACGACAGGAAATGCCCCAAAACACAACGTGGACACATCACATTCTTCTACAGAAAACAGAGGTGTTTTTTCCAAAGTGCCTACCTGTAGATGTTGGCCTCTAGCTCAGCCGGCACCTAGGGAAACCTACAAAACCTGAGCATTTTTAAAAACTAGAGACTTAGGGGAATCCAAGATGGGGTGACTTCTGGGGCTCTCACCAGGTTCTGTTACCCAGAACCCTTTGCAAACCTCAAAATTTGGCTAAAAAAACACGTTTTCCTCACATTTCGGTGACAGAAAGTTCTGGAATCTTAGAGGAGCCACACATTTCCTTCCACCCAGCGTTACCCCAAGTATCCCGATAAAAATGATACCTCACTTGTGTGGATAGGCCTAGCGCCCGTGACAGGAAATGCCCCAAAACACAACGTGGACAAATCACATTTTTCTACAGAAAACAGAGGTTTTTTTTGCAAAGTGCCTACCTGTAGATTTTGGCCTCTAGCTCAGCCGGCATCTTGGGGAAACCTACCAAACTTGTGCATTTTTTTAAACTAGAGACCTAGGGGAATTCAAGATGGGGTGACTTGTGGGGCTCTCACCAGGTTCTGTTACCCAGAATCCTTTGCAAACCTCAAAATATGGCTAAAAAAACACGTTTTCCTCACATTTCGGTGACAGAAAGTTCTGGAATATGAGGGGAGCCACAAATTTCCTCCACCCGGCGTTCCCCAAGTCTCCCGATAAAAATGATACCTCACATGTGTGGGTAGGCTTTGCGCCCGTGACAGGAAATGCCCCAAAACACAACGTGGACACATCACACTTTTCTACAGAAAACAGAGGTGTTTTTTGCAAAGTGCCTACCTGTAGATGTTGGCCTCTAGCTCAGCCGGCACCTAGGGAAACCTACGAAACCTGAGCATTTTTAAAAACTAGAGACTTAGGGGAATCCAAGATGGGGTGACTTCTGGTGCTCTCACCAGGTTCTGTTACCCAGAACCCTTTGCAAACCTCAAAATTTGGCTAAAAAAACACGTTTTCCTCACATTTCGGTGACAGAAAGTTCTGGAATCTTAGAGGAGCCACACATTTCCTTCCACCCAGCGTTACCCCAAGTCTCCCGATAAAAATGATACCTCACTTGTGTGGATAGGCCTAGCGCCCGTGACAGGAAATGCCCCAAAACACAACGTGGACAAATCACATTTTTCTACAGAAAACAGAGGTTTTTTTTGCAAAGTGCCTACCTGTAGATTTTGGCCTCTAGCTCAACCGGCGCCTAGGGAAACCTACCAAACCTGTGCATTTTTTAAAACTAGTGACCTACGGGAATCCAAGATGGGGTGACTTGTGGGGCTTTCACCAGGTTCTGTTACCCAGAATCCTTTGCAAACCTCAAAATTTGGCTACAAAAACACGTTTTCCTCACATTTCGGTGACAGAAAGTTCTGGAATCTGAGATGAGCCACAAATTTCCTCCACCCAGCGTTCCCCAAGTCTCCCGATAAAAATGATACCTCACAAGTGTGGGTAGGCCTAGCGCCCGCGACAGGAAATGCCCCAAAATACAACATGGACACATCACATTTTTCTACAGAAAACCGAGGTGTTTTTTGCAAAGTACCTACCTGTAGATTTTGGCCTCTTGCTCATCCGGCACCTAGGGAAATCTACCAAAACCTGTGCATTTTTGAAAACTAGAGGCCTAGGGGAATCCAAGATGGGGTGACTTGTGGGGCTCTCACCAGGTTCTGTTACCCAGAACCCTTTGCAAACCTCAAAATTTGGCTAAAAAAACAAGTTTTCCTCACATTTCGGTGACAGAAAGTTCTGGAATCTGAGAGGAGCCACACATTTCCTTCCACCCAGCGTTACCCCAAGTCTCCCGATAAAAATGATACCTCACTTGTGTGGATAGGCCTAGCGCCCGTGACAGGAAATGCCCCAAAACACAACGTGGACAAATCACATTTTTCTACAGAAAACAGAGGTTTTTTTTGCAAAGTGCCTACCTGTAGATTTTGGCCTCTATCTCAGCCGGCACCTTGCGGAAACCTACCAAACTTGTGCATTTTTTAAAACTAGATACCTAGGGGAATTCAAGATGGGGTGACTTGTGGGGCTCTTACCAGGTTCTGTTACCCAGAATCCTTTGCAAACCTCAAAATTTGGCTAAAAAAACATGTTTTCCTCATATGTCGGTGACAGAAAGTTCTGGAATCTGAGAGGAGCCACAAATTTCCTTCTACCCAGCGTTCCCCCACGTCTCCCGATAAAAATGATACCTCACTTGTGTGGGTAGGCCTAGTGCCCACGACAGGAAATGCCCCAAAACACAACGTGGACGCATCACATTCTTCTACAGAAAACAGAGGTGTTTTTTCCAAAGTGCCTACCTGTAGATGTTGGCCTCTAGCTCAGCCGGCACCTAGGGAAACCTACAAAACCTGAGCATTTTTAAAAACTAGAGACTTAGGGGAATCCAAGATGGGGTGACTTCTGGGGCTCTCACCAGGTTCTGTTACCCAGAACCCTTTGCAAACCTCAAAATTTGGCTAAAAAAACACGTTTTCCTCACATTTCGGTGACAGAAAGTTCTGGAATCTTAGAGGAGCAACACATTTCCTTCCACCCAGCGTTACCCCAAGTCTCCCGATAAAAATGATACCTCACTTGTGTGGGTAGGCCTAGCGCCCGTGACAGAAAATGCCCCAAAACACAACGTGGACACATCACACTTTTCTACAGAAAACAGAGGTGTTTTTTGCAAAGTGCCTACCTGTAGATTGTGGCCTCTAGCTCAACCGGCACCTAGGGAAACCTACCAAACCTGTGCATTTTTTAAAACTAGAGACCTACGGGAATCCAAGATGGGGTGACTTGTGGGGCTCTCACCAGGTGCTGTTACCCAGAATCCTTTGCAAACCTCAAAATTTGGCTACAAAAACACGTTTTCCTCACATTTCGGTGACAGAAAGTTCTGGAATCAGAGGGGAGCCACAAAGTTCCTCCACCCGGCGTTCCCCAAGTCTCCCGATAAAAATGATACCTCACATGTGTGGGTAGGCTTTGCGCCCGTGACAGGAAATGCCCCAAAACACAACGTGGACAAATCACATTTTTCTACAGAAAACAGAGATTTTTTTTGCAAAGTGCCTACCTGTAGATTTTGGCCTCTAGCTCAGCCGGCACCTTGGGGAAACCTACCAAACTTGTGCATTTTTTTAAACTAGAGACCTAGGGGAATTCAAGATGGGGTGACTTGTGGGGCTCTCACCAGGTTCTGTTACCCAGAATCCTTTGCAAACCTCAAAATATGGCTAAAAAAACACGTTTTCCTCACATTTCGGTGACAGAAAGTTCTGGAATCTGAGGGGAGCCACAAATTTCCTCCACCCGGCGTTCCCCAAGTCTCCCGATAAAAATGATACTTCACTTGTGTGGATAGGCCTAGCGCCCGTGACAGGAAATGCCCCAAAACACAACGTGGACAAATCACATTTTTCTACAGAAAACAGAGTTTTTTTTTGCAAAGTGCCTACCTGTAGATTTTGGCCTCTATCTCAGCCGGCACCTTGGGGAAACCTACCAAACTTGTGCATTTTTTAAAACTAGAGACCTAGGGGAATTCAAGATGGGGTGACTTGTGGGGCTCTTACCAGGTTCTGTTACCCAGAATCCTTTGCAAACCTCAAAATTTGGCTAAAAACACATGTTTTCCTCATATTTCGGTGACAGAAAGTTCTGGAATCTGAGAGGAGCCACACATTTCCTTCTACCCAGCGTTCCCCCACGTCTCCCGATAAAAATGATACCTCACTTGTGTGGGTAGGCCTAGCGCCCGTGACAGGAAATGCCCCAAAACACAACGTGGACACATCACATTTTACTACAGAAAACAGAGGTGTTTTTTGCAAAGTGCCTACCTGTAGATTTTGGCCTCTATATCAGCCGGCACCTTGCGGAAACCTACCAAACTTGTGCATTTTTTAAAACTAGAGACCTAGGGGAATTCAAGATGGGGTGACTTGTGGGGCTCTCACCAGGTTCTGTTACCCAGAACCCTTTGCAAACCTCAAAATTTGGCTAAAAAAACACGTTTTCCTCACATTTCGGTGACAGAAAGTTCTGGAATCTTAGAGGAGCCACACATTTCCTTCCACCCAGCGTTACCCCAAGTCTCCCGATAAAAATGATACCTCACTTGGGTGGATAGGCCTAGCGCCCGTGACAGGAAATGCCCCAAAACACAACGTGGACAAATCACATTTTTCTACAGAAAACAGAGGGTTTTTTTGCAAAGTGCCTACCTGTAGATTTTGGCCTCTAGCTCAGCCGGCACCTTGGGGAAACCTACCAAACTTGTGCATTTTTTTAAACTAGAGACCTAGGGGAATTCAAGATGGGGTGACTTGTGGGGCTCTCACCAGGTTCTGTTACCCAGAATCCTTTGCAAACCTCAAAATATGGCTAAAAAAACACGTTTTCCTCACATTTCGGTGACAGAAAGTTCTGGAATCTGAGGGGAGCCACAAATTTCCTCCACCCGGCGTTCCCCAAGTCTCCCGATAAAAATGATACCTCACATGTGTGGGTAGGCTTTGCGCCCGTGACAGGAAATGCCCCAAAACACAACGTGGACACATCACACTTTTCTACAGAAAACAGAGGTGTTTTTTGCAAAGTGCCTACCTGTAGATTTTGGCCTCTAGCTCAACCGGCGCCTAGGGAAACCTACCAAACCTGTGCATTTTTTAAAACTAGAGACCTACGGGAATCCAAGATGGGGTGACTTGTGGGGCTCTCACCAGGTTCTGTTACCCAGAACCCTTTGCAAACCTCAAAATTTGGCTTAAAAAACACGTTTTCCTCACATTTCGGTGACAGAAAGTTCTGGAATCTGAGAGGAGCCACACATTTCCTTCCACCCAGCGTTACACCAAGTCTCCCGATAAAAATGATACCTCACTTGTGTGGATAGGCCTAGCGCCCGTGACAGGAAATGCCCCAAAACACAACGTGGACAAATCACATTTTTCTACAGAAAACAGAGGCTTTTTTTGCAAAGTGCCTACCTGTAGATTTTGGCCTCTATCTCAGCCGGCACCTTGCGGAAACCTACCAAACTTGTGCATTTTTTAAAACTAGAGACCTAGGGGAATTCAAGATGGGGTGACTTGTGGGGCTCTTACCAGGTTCTGTTACCCAGAATCCTTTGCGAACCTCAAAATATGGCTAAAAAAACATGTTTTCCTCATATTTCGGTGACAGAAAGTTCTGGAATCTGAGAGGAGCCACAAATGTCCTGCTACCCAGCGTTCCCCCACGTCTCCCGATAAAAATGATACCTCACTTGTGTGGGTAGGCCTAGTGCCCACGACAGGAAATGCCTCAAAACACAACGTGGACACATCACATTCTTCTACAGAAAACAGAGGTGTTTTTTGCAAAGTGCCTACCTGTAGATGTTGGCCTCTAGCTCAGCCGGCACCTAGGGAAACCTACCAAACCTGAGCATTTTTAAAAACTAGAGACTTAGGGGAATCCAAGATGGGGTGACTTCTGGGGCTCTCACCAGGTTCTGTTACCCAGAACCCTTTGCAAACCTCAAAATTTGGCTAAAAAAACACGTTTTCCTCACATTTCGGTGACAGAAAGTTCTGGAATCTTAGAGGAGCCACACATTTCCTTCCACCCAGCGTTACCCCAAGTCTCCCGATAAAAATGATACCTCACTTGTGTGGATAGGCCAAGCGCCCGTGACAGGAAATGCCCCAAAACACAACTTGGACAAATCACATTTTTCTACAGAAAACAGAGGTTTTTTTTGCAAAGTGCCTACCTGTAGATTTTGGCCTCTAGCTCAGCCGGCACCTTGGGGAAACCTACCAAACTTGTGCATTTTTTTAAACTAGAGACCTAGGGGAATTCAAGATGGGGTGACTTGTGGGGCTCTCACCAGGTTCTGTTACCCAGAATCCTTTGCAAACCTCAAAATATGGCTAAAAAAACACGTTTTCCTCACATTTCGGTGACAGAAAGTTCTGGAATCTGAGGGGAGCCACAAATTTCCTCCACCCAGCGTTCCCCAAGTCTCCCGATAAAAATGATACCTCACATGTGTGGGTAGGCTTTGCGCCCGTGACAGGAAATGCCCCAAAACACAACGTGGACACATCACACTTTTCTACAGAAAACAGAGGTGTTTTTTGCAAAGTGCCTACCTGTAGATTTTGGCCTCTAGCTCAACCGGCGCCTAGGGAAACCTACCAAACCTGTGCATTTTTTAAAACTAGTGACCTACGGGAATCCAAGATGGGGTGACTTGTGGGGCTTTCACCAGGTTCTGTTACCCAGAATCCTTTGCAAACCTCAAAATTTGGCTACAAAAACACGTTTTCCTCACATTTCGGTGACAGAAAGTTCTGGAATCTGAGATGAGCCACAAATTTCCTCCACCCAGCGTTCCCCAAGTCTCCCGATAAAAATGATACCTCACAAGTGTGGGTAGGCCTAGCGCCCGCGACAGGAAATGCCCCAAAATACAACATGGACACATCACATTTTTCTACAGAAAACCGAGGTGTTTTTTGCAAAGTACCTACCTGTAGATTTTGGCCTCTTGCTCATCCGGCACCTAGGGAAATCTACCAAAACCTGTGCATTTTTGAAAACTAGAGGCCTAGGGGAATCCAAGATGGGGTGACTTGTGGGGCTCTCACCAGGTTCTGTTACCCAGAACCCTTTGCAAACCTCAAAATTTGGCTAAAAAAACAAGTTTTCCTCACATTTCGGTGACAGAAAGTTCTGGAATCTGAGAGGAGCCACACATTTCCTTCCACCCAGCGTTACCCCAAGTCTCCCGATAAAAATGATACCTCACTTGTGTGGATAGGCCTAGTGCCCACGACAGGAAATGCCCCAAAACACAACGTGGACGCATCACATTCTTCTACAGAAAACAGAGGTGTTTTTTCCAAAGTGCCTACCTGTAGATGTTGGCCTCTAGCTCAGCCGGCACCTAGGGAAACCTACAAAACCTGAGCATTTTTAAAAACTAGAGACTTAGGGGAATCCAAGATGGGGTGACTTCTGGGGCTCTCACCAGGTTCTGTTACCCAGAACCCTTTGCAAACCTCAAAATTTGGCTAAAAAAACACGTTTTCCTCACATTTCGGTGACAGAAAGTTCTGGAATCTTAGAGGAGCAACACATTTCCTTCCACCCAGCGTTACCCCAAGTCTCCCGATAAAAATGATACCTCACTTGTGTGGGTAGGCCTAGCGCCCGTGACAGAAAATGCCCCAAAACACAACGTGGACACATCACACTTTTCTACAGAAAACAGAGGTGTTTTTTGCAAAGTGCCTACCTGTAGATTGTGGCCTCTAGCTCAACCGGCACCTAGGGAAACCTACCAAACCTGTGCATTTTTTAAAACTAGAGACCTACGGGAATCCAAGATGGGGTGACTTGTGGGGCTCTCACCAGGTGCTGTTACCCAGAATCCTTTGCAAACCTCAAAATTTGGCTACAAAAACACGTTTTCCTCACATTTCGGTGACAGAAAGTTCTGGAATCAGAGGGGAGCCACAAAGTTCCTCCACCCGGCGTTCCCCAAGTCTCCCGATAAAAATGATACCTCACATGTGTGGGTAGGCTTTGCGCCCGTGACAGGAAATGCCCCAAAACACAACGTGGACAAATCACATTTTTCTACAGAAAACAGAGATTTTTTTTGCAAAGTGCCTACCTGTAGATTTTGGCCTCTAGCTCAGCCGGCACCTTGGGGAAACCTACCAAACTTGTGCATTTTTTTAAACTAGAGACCTAGGGGAATTCAAGATGGGGTGACTTGTGGGGCTCTCACCAGGTTCTGTTACCCAGAATCCTTTGCAAACCTCAAAATATGGCTAAAAAAACACGTTTTCCTCACATTTCGGTGACAGAAAGTTCTGGAATCTGAGGGGAGCCACAAATTTCCTCCACCCGGCGTTCCCCAAGTCTCCCGATAAAAATGATACTTCACTTGTGTGGATAGGCCTAGCGCCCGTGACAGGAAATGCCCCAAAACACAACGTGGACAAATCACATTTTTCTACAGAAAACAGAGTTTTTTTTTGCAAAGTGCCTACCTGTAGATTTTGGCCTCTATCTCAGCCGGCACCTTGGGGAAACCTACCAAACTTGTGCATTTTTTAAAACTAGAGACCTAGGGGAATTCAAGATGGGGTGACTTGTGGGGCTCTTACCAGGTTCTGTTACCCAGAATCCTTTGCAAACCTCAAAATTTGGCTAAAAACACATGTTTTCCTCATATTTCGGTGACAGAAAGTTCTGGAATCTGAGAGGAGCCACACATTTCCTTCTACCCAGCGTTCCCCCACGTCTCCCGATAAAAATGATACCTCACTTGTGTGGGTAGGCCTAGCGCCCGTGACAGGAAATGCCCCAAAACACAACGTGGACACATCACATTTTACTACAGAAAACAGAGGTGTTTTTTGCAAAGTGCCTACCTGTAGATTTTGGCCTCTATATCAGCCGGCACCTTGCGGAAACCTACCAAACTTGTGCATTTTTTAAAACTAGAGACCTAGGGGAATTCAAGATGGGGTGACTTGTGGGGCTCTCACCAGGTTCTGTTACCCAGAACCCTTTGCAAACCTCAAAATTTGGCTAAAAAAACACGTTTTCCTCACATTTCGGTGACAGAAAGTTCTGGAATCTTAGAGGAGCCACACATTTCCTTCCACCCAGCGTTACCCCAAGTCTCCCGATAAAAATGATACCTCACTTGGGTGGATAGGCCTAGCGCCCGTGACAGGAAATGCCCCAAAACACAACGTGGACAAATCACATTTTTCTACAGAAAACAGAGGGTTTTTTTGCAAAGTGCCTACCTGTAGATTTTGGCCTCTAGCTCAGCCGGCACCTTGGGGAAACCTACCAAACTTGTGCATTTTTTTAAACTAGAGACCTAGGGGAATTCAAGATGGGGTGACTTGTGGGGCTCTCACCAGGTTCTGTTACCCAGAATCCTTTGCAAACCTCAAAATATGGCTAAAAAAACACGTTTTCCTCACATTTCGGTGACAGAAAGTTCTGGAATCTGAGGGGAGCCACAAATTTCCTCCACCCGGCGTTCCCCAAGTCTCCCGATAAAAATGATACCTCACATGTGTGGGTAGGCTTTGCGCCCGTGACAGGAAATGCCCCAAAACACAACGTGGACACATCACACTTTTCTACAGAAAACAGAGGTGTTTTTTGCAAAGTGCCTACCTGTAGATTTTGGCCTCTAGCTCAACCGGCGCCTAGGGAAACCTACCAAACCTGTGCATTTTTTAAAACTAGAGACCTACGGGAATCCAAGATGGGGTGACTTGTGGGGCTCTCACCAGGTTCTGTTACCCAGAACCCTTTGCAAACCTCAAAATTTGGCTTAAAAAACACGTTTTCCTCACATTTTGGTGACAGAAAGTTCTGGAATCTGAGAGGAGCCACACATTTCCTTCCACCCAGCGTTACACCAAGTCTCCCGATAAAAATGATACCTCACTTGTGTGGATAGGCCTAGCGCCCGTGACAGGAAATGCCCCAAAACACAACGTGGACAAATCACATTTTTCTACAGAAAACAGAGGCTTTTTTTGCAAAGTGCCTACCTGTAGATTTTGGCCTCTATCTCAGCCGGCACCTTGCGGAAACCTACCAAACTTGTGCATTTTTTAAAACTAGAGACCTAGGGGAATTCAAGATGGGGTGACTTGTGGGGCTCTTACCAGGTTCTGTTACCCAGAATCCTTTGCGAACCTCAAAATATGGCTAAAAAAACATGTTTTCCTCATATTTCGGTGACAGAAAGTTCTGGAATCTGAGAGGAGCCACAAATGTCCTGCTACCCAGCGTTCCCCCACGTCTCCCGATAAAAATGATACCTCACTTGTGTGGGTAGGCCTAGTGCCCACGACAGGAAATGCCTCAAAACACAACGTGGACACATCACATTCTTCTACAGAAAACAGAGGTGTTTTTTGCAAAGTGCCTACCTGTAGATGTTGGCCTCTAGCTCAGCCGGCACCTAGGGAAACCTACCAAACCTGAGCATTTTTAAAAACTAGAGACTTAGGGGAATCCAAGATGGGGTGACTTCTGGGGCTCTCACCAGGTTCTGTTACCCAGAACCCTTTGCAAACCTCAAAATTTGGCTAAAAAAACACGTTTTCCTCACATTTCGGTGACAGAAAGTTCTGGAATCTTAGAGGAGCCACACATTTCCTTCCACCCAGCGTTACCCCAAGTCTCCCGATAAAAATGATACCTCACTTGTGTGGATAGGCCAAGCGCCCGTGACAGGAAATGCCCCAAAACACAACTTGGACAAATCACATTTTTCTACAGAAAACAGAGGTTTTTTTTGCAAAGTGCCTACCTGTAGATTTTGGCCTCTAGCTCAGCCGGCACCTTGGGGAAACCTACCAAACTTGTGCATTTTTTTAAACTAGAGACCTAGGGGAATTCAAGATGGGGTGACTTGTGGGGCTCTCACCAGGTTCTGTTACCCAGAATCCTTTGCAAACCTCAAAATATGGCTAAAAAAACACGTTTTCCTCACATTTCGGTGACAGAAAGTTCTGGAATCTGAGGGGAGCCACAAATTTCCTCCACCCAGCGTTCCCCAAGTCTCCCGATAAAAATGATACCTCACATGTGTGGGTAGGCTTTGCGCCTGTGACAGGAAATGCCCCAAAACACAACGTGGACACATCACACTTTTCTACAGAAAACAGAGGTGTTTTTTGCAAAGTGCCTACCTGTAGATTTTGGCCTCTAGCTCAACCGGCGCCTAGGGAAACCTACCAAACCTGTGCATTTTTTAAAACTAGTGACCTACGGGAATCCAAGATGGGGTGACTTGTGGGGCTTTCACCAGGTTCTGTTACCCAGAATCCTTTGCAAACCTCAAAATTTGGCTACAAAAACACGTTTTCCTCACATTTCGGTGACAGAAAGTTCTGGAATCTGAGATGAGCCACAAATTTCCTCCACCCAGCGTTCCCCAAGTCTCCCGATAAAAATGATACCTCACAAGTGTGGGTAGGCCTAGCGCCCGCGACAGGAAATGCCCCAAAATACAACATGGACACATCACATTTTTCTACAGAAAACCGAGGTGTTTTTTGCAAAGTACCTACCTGTAGATTTTGGCCTCTTGCTCATCCGGCACCTAGGGAAATCTACCAAAACCTGTGCATTTTTGAAAACTAGAGGCCTAGGGGAATCCAAGATGGGGTGACTTGTGGGGCTCTCACCAGGTTCTGTTACCCAGAACCCTTTGCAAACCTCAAAATTTGGCTAAAAAAACAAGTTTTCCTCACATTTCGGTGACAGAAAGTTCTGGAATCTGAGAGGAGCCACACATTTCCTTCCACCCAGCGTTACCCCAAGTCTCCCGATAAAAATGATACCTCACTTGTGTGGATAGGCCTAGCGCCCGTGACAGGAAATGCCCCAAAACACAACGTGGACAAATCACATTTTTCTACAGAAAACAGAGGTTTTTTTTGCAAAGTGCCTACCTGTAGATTTTGGCCTCTATCTCAGCCGGCACCTTGCGGAAACCTACCAAACTTGTGCATTTTTTAAAACTAGATACCTAGGGGAATTCAAGATGGGGTGACTTGTGGGGCTCTTACCAGGTTCTGTTACCCAGAATCCTTTGCAAACCTCAAAATTTGGCTAAAAAAACATGTTTTCCTCATATGTCGGTGACAGAAAGTTCTGGAATCTGAGAGGAGCCACAAATTTCCTTCTACCCAGCGTTCCCCCACGTCTCCCGATAAAAATGATACCTCACTTGTGTGGGTAGGCCTAGTGCCCACGACAGGAAATGCCCCAAAACACAACGTGGACACATCACATTCTTCTACAGAAAACAGAGGTGTTTTTTCCAAAGTGCCTACCTGTAGATGTTGGCCTCTAGCTCAGCCGGCACCTAGGGAAACCTACAAAACCTGAGCATTTTTAAAAACTAGAGACTTAGGGGAATCCAAGATGGGGTGACTTCTGGGGCTCTCACCAGGTTCTGTTACCCAGAACCCTTTGCAAACCTCAAAATTTGGCTAAAAAAACACGTTTTCCTCACATTTCGGTGACAGAAAGTTCTGGAATCTTAGAGGAGCCACACATTTCCTTCCACCCAGCGTTACCCCAAGTCTCCCGATAAAAATGATACCTCACTTGTGTGGATAGGCCTAGCGCCCGTGACAGGAAATGCCCCAAAACACAATGTGGACAAATCACATTTTTCTACAGAAAACAGAGGTTTTTTTTGCAAAGTGCCTACCTGTAGATTTTGGCCTCTAGCTCAGCCGGCATCTTGGGGAAACCTACCAAACTTGTGCATTTTTTTAAACTAGAGACCTAGGGGAATTCAAGATGGGGTGACTTGTGGGGCTCTCACCAGGTTCTGTTACCCAGAATCCTTTGCAAATCTCAAAATATGGCTAAAAAAACACGTTTTCCTCACATTTCGGTGACAGAAAGTTCTGGAATATGAGGGGAGCCACAAATTTCCTCCACCCGGCGTTCCCCAAGTCTCCCGATAAAAATGATACCTCACATGTGTGGGTAGGCTTTGCGCCCGTGACAGGAAATGCCCCAAAACACAACGTGGACACATCACACTTTTCTACAGAAAACAGAGGTGTTTTTTGCAAAGTGCCTACCTGTAGATGTTGGCCTCTAGCTCAGCCGGCACCTAGGGAAACCTACCAAACCTGAGCATTTTTAAAAACTAGAGACTTAGGGGAATCCAAGATGGGGTGACTTCTGGTGCTCTCACCAGGTTCTGTTACCCAGAACCCTTTGCAAACCTCAAAATTTGGCTAAAAAAACACGTTTTCCTCACATTTCGGTGACAGAAAGTTCTGGAATCTTAGAGGAGCCACACATTTCCTTCCACCCAGCGTTACCCCAAGTCTCCCGATAAAAATGATACCTCACTTGTGTGGATAGGCCTAGCGCCCGTGACAGGAAATGCCCCAAAACACAACGTGGACAAATCACATTTTTCTACAGAAAACAGAGTTTTTTTTTGCAAAGTGACTACCTGTAGATTTTGGCCTCTATCTCAGCCGGCACCTTGGGGAAACCTACCAAACTTGTGCATTTTTTAAAACTAGAGACCTAGGGGAATTCAAGATGGGGTGACTTGTGGGGCTCTTACCAGGTTCTGTTACCCAGAATCCTTTGCAAACCTCAAAATTTGGCTAAAAACACATGTTTTCCTCATATTTCGGTGACAGAAAGTTCTGGAATCTGAGAGGAGCCACACATTTCCTTCTACCCAGCGTTCCCCCACGTCTCCCGATAAAAATGATACCTCACTTGTGTGGGTAGGCCTAGCGCCCGTGACAGGAAATGCCCCAAAACACAACGTGGACACATCACATTTTACTACAGAAAACAGAGGTGTTTTTTGCAAAGTGCCTACCTGTAGATTTTGGCCTCTATATCAGCCGGCACCTTGCGGAAACCTACCAAACTTGTGCATTTTTTAAAACTAGAGACCTAGGGGAATTCAAGATGGGGTGACTTGTGGGGCTCTCACCAGGTTCTGTTACCCAGAACCCTTTGCAAACCTCAAAATTTGGCTAAAAAAACACGTTTTCCTCACATTTCGGTGACAGAAAGTTCTGGAATCTTAGAGGAGCCACACATTTCCTTCCACCCAGCGTTACCCCAAGTCTCCCGATAAAAATGATACCTCACTTGGGTGGATAGGCCTAGCGCCCGTGACAGGAAATGCCCCAAAACACAACGTGGACAAATCACATTTTTCTACAGAAAACAGAGGGTTTTTTTGCAAAGTGCCTACCTGTAGATTTTGGCCTCTAGCTCAGCCGGCACCTTGGGGAAACCTACCAAACTTGTGCATTTTTTTAAACTAGAGACCTAGGGGAATTCAAGATGGGGTGACTTGTGGGGCTCTCACCAGGTTCTGTTACCCAGAATCCTTTGCAAACCTCAAAATATGGCTAAAAAAACACGTTTTCCTCACATTTCGGTGACAGAAAGTTCTGGAATCTGAGGGGAGCCACAAATTTCCTCCACCCGGCGTTCCCCAAGTCTCCCGATAAAAATGATACCTCACATGTGTGGGTAGGCTTTGCGCCCGTGACAGGAAATGCCCCAAAACACAACGTGGACACATCACACTTTTCTACAGAAAACAGAGGTGTTTTTTGCAAAGTGCCTACCTGTAGATTTTGGCCTCTAGCTCAACCGGCGCCTAGGGAAACCTACCAAACCTGTGCATTTTTTAAAACTAGAGACCTACGGGAATCCAAGATGGGGTGACTTGTGGGGCTCTCACCAGGTTCTGTTACCCAGAACCCTTTGCAAACCTCAAAATTTGGCTTAAAAAACACGTTTTCCTCACATTTCGGTGACAGAAAGTTCTGGAATCTGAGAGGAGCCACACATTTCCTTCCACCCAGCGTTACACCAAGTCTCCCGATAAAAATGATACCTCACTTGTGTGGATAGGCCTAGCGCCCGTGACAGGAAATGCCCCAAAACACAACGTGGACAAATCACATTTTTCTACAGAAAACAGAGGCTTTTTTTGCAAAGTGCCTACCTGTAGATTTTGGCCTCTATCTCAGCCGGCACCTTGCGGAAACCTACCAAACTTGTGCATTTTTTAAAACTAGAGACCTAGGGGAATTCAAGATGGGGTGACTTGTGGGGCTCTTACCAGGTTCTGTTACCCAGAATCCTTTGCGAACCTCAAAATATGGCTAAAAAAACATGTTTTCCTCATATTTCGGTGACAGAAAGTTCTGGAATCTGAGAGGAGCCACAAATGTCCTGCTACCCAGCGTTCCCCCACGTCTCCCGATAAAAATGATACCTCACTTGTGTGGGTAGGCCTAGTGCCCACGACAGGAAATGCCTCAAAACACAACGTGGACACATCACATTCTTCTACAGAAAACAGAGGTGTTTTTTGCAAAGTGCCTACCTGTAGATGTTGGCCTCTAGCTCAGCCGGCACCTAGGGAAACCTACCAAACCTGAGCATTTTTAAAAACTAGAGACTTAGGGGAATCCAAGATGGGGTGACTTCTGGGGCTCTCACCAGGTTCTGTTACCCAGAACCCTTTGCAAACCTCAAAATTTGGCTAAAAAAACACGTTTTCCTCACATTTCGGTGACAGAAAGTTCTGGAATCTTAGAGGAGCCACAAATTTCCTCCACCCAGCGTTCCCCAAGTCTCCCGATAAAAATGATACCTCACATGTGTGGGTAGGCTTTGCGCCCGTGACAGGAAATGCCCCAAAACACAACGTGGACACATCACACTTTTCTACAGAAAACAGAGGTGTTTTTTGCAAAGTGCCTACCTGTAGATTTTGGCCTCTAGCTCAACCGGCGCCTAGGGAAACCTACCAAACCTGTGCATTTTTTAAAACTAGTGACCTACGGGAATCCAAGATGGGGTGACTTGTGGGGCTTTCACCAGGTTCTGTTACCCAGAATCCTTTGCAAACCTCAAAATTTGGCTACAAAAACACGTTTTCCTCACATTTCGGTGACAGAAAGTTCTGGAATCTGAGATGAGCCACAAATTTCCTCCACCCAGCGTTCCCCAAGTCTCCCGATAAAAATGATACCTCACAAGTGTGGGTAGGCCTAGCGCCCGCGACAGGAAATTCCCCAAAATACAACATGGACACATCACATTTTTCTACAGAAAACCGAGGTGTTTTTTGCAAAGTACCTACCTGTAGATTTTGGCCTCTTGCTCATCCGGCACCTAGGGAAATCTACCAAAACCTGTGCATTTTTGAAAACTAGAGGCCTAGGGGAATCCAAGATGGGGTGACTTGTGGGGCTCTCACCAGGTTCTGTTACCCAGAACCCTTTGCAAACCTCAAAATTTGGCTAAAAAAACAAGTTTTCCTCACATTTCGGTGACAGAAAGTTCTGGAATCTGAGAGGAGCCACACATTTCCTTCCACCCAGCGTTACCCCAAGTCTCCCGATAAAAATGATACCTCACTTGTGTGGATAGGCCTAGCGCCCGTGACAGGAAATGCCCCAAAACACAACGTGGACAAATCACATTTTTCTACAGAAAACAGAGGTTTTTTTTGCAAAGTGCCTACCTGTAGATTTTGGCCTCTATCTCAGCCGGCACCTTGCGGAAACCTACCAAACTTGTGCATTTTTTAAAACTAGATACCTAGGGGAATTCAAGATGGGGTGACTTGTGGGGCTCTTACCAGGTTCTGTTACCCAGAATCCTTTGCAAACCTCAAAATTTGGCTAAAAAAACATGTTTTCCTCATATGTCGGTGACAGAAAGTTCTGGAATCTGAGAGGAGCCACAAATTTCCTTCTACCCAGCGTTCCCCCACGTCTCCCGATAAAAATGATACCTCACTTGTGTGGGTAGGCCTAGTGCCCACGACAGGAAATGCCCCAAAACACAACGTGGACACATCACATTCTTCTACAGAAAACAGAGGTGTTTTTTCCAAAGTGCCTACCTGTAGATGTTGGCCTCTAGCTCAGCCGGCACCTAGGGAAACCTACAAAACCTGAGCATTTTTAAAAACTAGAGACTTAGGGGAATCCAAGATGGGGTGACTTCTGGGGCTCTCACCAGGTTCTGTTACCCAGAACCCTTTGCAAACCTCAAAATTTGGCTAAAAAAACACGTTTTCCTCACATTTCGGTGACAGAAAGTTCTGGAATCTTAGAGGAGCCACACATTTCCTTCCACCCAGCGTTACCCCAAGTCTCCCGATAAAAATGATACCTCACTTGTGTGGATAGGCCTAGCGCCCGTGACAGGAAATGCCCCAAAACACAATGTGGACAAATCACATTTTTCTACAGAAAACAGAGGTTTTTTTTGCAAAGTGCCTACCTGTAGATTTTGGCCTCTAGCTCAGCCGGCATCTTGGGGAAACCTACCAAACTTGTGCATTTTTTTAAACTAGAGACCTAGGGGAATTCAAGATGGGGTGACTTGTGGGGCTCTCACCAGGTTCTGTTACCCAGAATCCTTTGCAAATCTCAAAATATGGCTAAAAAAACACGTTTTCCTCACATTTCGGTGACAGAAAGTTCTGGAATATGAGGGGAGCCACAAATTTCCTCCACCCGGCGTTCCCCAAGTCTCCCGATAAAAATGATACCTCACATGTGTGGGTAGGCTTTGCGCCCGTGACAGGAAATGCCCCAAAACACAACGTGGACACATCACACTTTTCTACAGAAAACAGAGGTGTTTTTTGCAAAGTGCCTACCTGTAGATGTTGGCCTCTAGCTCAGCCGGCACCTAGGGAAACCTACCAAACCTGAGCATTTTTAAAAACTAGAGACTTAGGGGAATCCAAGATGGGGTGACTTCTGGTGCTCTCACCAGGTTCTGTTACCCAGAACCCTTTGCAAACCTCAAAATTTGGCTAAAAAAACACGTTTTCCTCACATTTCGGTGACAGAAAGTTCTGGAATCTTAGAGGAGCCACACATTTCCTTCCACCCAGCGTTACCCCAAGTCTCCCGATAAAAATGATACCTCACTTGTGTGGATAGGCCTAGCGCCCGTGACAGGAAATGCCCCAAAACACAACGTGGACAAATCACATTTTTCTACAGAAAACAGAGTTTTTTTTTGCAAAGTGCCTACCTGTAGATTTTGGCCTCTATCTCAGCCGGCACCTTGGGGAAACCTACCAAACTTGTGCATTTTTTAAAACTAGAGACCTAGGGGAATTCAAGATGGGGTGACTTGTGGGGCTCTTACCAGGTTCTGTTACCCAGAATCCTTTGCAAACCTCAAAATTTGGCTAAAAACACATGTTTTCCTCATATTTCGGTGACAGAAAGTTCTGGAATCTGAGAGGAGCCACACATTTCCTTCTACCCAGCGTTCCCCCACGTCTCCCGATAAAAATGATACCTCACTTGTGTGGGTAGGCCTAGCGCCCGTGACAGGAAATGCCCCAAAACACAACGTGGACACATCACATTTTACTACAGAAAACAGAGGTGTTTTTTGCAAAGTGCCTACCTGTAGATTTTGGCCTCTATATCAGCCGGCACCTTGCGGAAACCTACCAAACTTGTGCATTTTTTAAAACTAGAGACCTAGGGGAATTCAAGATGGGGTGACTTGTGGGGCTCTCACCAGGTTCTGTTACCCAGAACCCTTTGCAAACCTCAAAATTTGGCTAAAAAAACACGTTTTCCTCACATTTCGGTGACAGAAAGTTCTGGAATCTTAGAGGAGCCACACATTTCCTTCCACCCAGCGTTACCCCAAGTCTCCCGATAAAAATGATACCTCACTTGGGTGGATAGGCCTAGCGCCCGTGACAGGAAATGCCCCAAAACACAACGTGGACAAATCACATTTTTCTACAGAAAACAGAGGTTTTTTTTGCAAAGTGCCTACCTGTAGATTTTGGCCTCTAGCTCAGCCGGCACCTTGGGGAAACCTACCAAACTTGTGCATTTTTTTAAACTAGAGACCTAGGGGAATTCAAGATGGGGTGACTTGTGGGGCTCTCACCAGGTTCTGTTACCCAGAATCCTTTGCAAACCTCAAAATATGGCTAAAAAAACACGTTTTCCTCACATTTCGGTGACAGAAAGTTCTGGAATCTGAGGGGAGCCACAAATTTCCTCCACCCGGCGTTCCCCAAGTCTCCCGATAAAAATGATACCTCACATGTGTGGGTAGGCTTTGCGCCCGTGACAGGAAATGCCCCAAAACACAACGTGGACACATCACACTTTTCTACAGAAAACAGAGGTGTTTTTTGCAAAGTGCCTACCTGTAGATTTTGGCCTCTAGCTCAACCGGCGCCTAGGGAAACCTACCAAACCTGTGCATTTTTTAAAACTAGAGACCTACGGGAATCCAAGATGGGGTGACTTGTGGGGCTCTCACCAGGTTCTGTTACCCAGAACCCTTTGCAAACCTCAAAATTTGGCTTAAAAAACACGTTTTCCTCACATTTCGGTGACAGAAAGTTCTGGAATCTGAGAGGAGCCACACATTTCCTTCCACCCAGCGTTACACCAAGTCTCCCGATAAAAATGATACCTCACTTGTGTGGATAGGCCTAGCGCCCGTGACAGGAAATGCCCCAAAACACAACGTGGACAAATCACATTTTTCTACAGAAAACAGAGGCTTTTTTTGCAAAGTGCCTACCTGTAGATTTTGGCCTCTATCTCAGCCGGCACCTTGCGGAAACCTACCAAACTTGTGCATTTTTTAAAACTAGAGACCTAGGGGAATTCAAGATGGGGTGACTTGTGGGGCTCTTACCAGGTTCTGTTACCCAGAATCCTTTGCGAACCTCAAAATATGGCTAAAAAAACATGTTTTCCTCATATTTCGGTGACAGAAAGTTCTGGAATCTGAGAGGAGCCACAAATGTCCTGCTACCCAGCGTTCCCCCACGTCTCCCGATAAAAATGATACCTCACTTGTGTGGGTAGGCCTAGTGCCCACGACAGGAAATGCCTCAAAACACAACGTGGACACATCACATTCTTCTACAGAAAACAAAGGTGTTTTTTGCAAAGTGCCTACCTGTAGATGTTGGCCTCTAGCTCAGCCGGCACCTAGGGAAACCTACCAAACCTGAGCATTTTTAAAAACTAGAGACTTAGGGGAATCCAAGATGGGGTGACTTCTGGGGCTCTCACCAGGTTCTGTTACCCAGAACCCTTTGCAAACCTCAAAATTTGGCTAAAAAAACACGTTTTCCTCACATTTCGGTGACAGAAAGTTCTGGAATCTTAGAGGAGCCACACATTTCCTTCCACCCAGCGTTACCCCAAGTCTCCCGATAAAAATGATACCTCACTTGTGTGGATAGGCCAAGCGCCCGTGACAGGAAATGCCCCAAAACACAACTTGGACAAATCACATTTTTCTACAGAAAACAGAGGTTTTTTTTGCAAAGTGCCTACCTGTAGATTTTGGCCTCTAGCTCAGCCGGCACCTTGGGGAAACCTACCAAACTTGTGCATTTTTTTAAACTAGAGACCTAGGGGAATTCAAGATGGGGTGACTTGTGGGGCTCTCACCAGGTTCTGTTACCCAGAATCCTTTGCAAACCTCAAAATATGGCTAAAAAAACACGTTTTCCTCACATTTCGGTGACAGAAAGTTCTGGAATCTGAGGGGAGCCACAAATTTCCTCCACCCAGCGTTCCCCAAGTCTCCCGATAAAAATGATACCTCACATGTGTGGGTAGGCTTTGCGCCCGTGACAGGAAATGCCCCAAAACACAACGTGGACACATCACACTTTTCTACAGAAAACAGAGGTGTTTTTTGCAAAGTGCCTACCTGTAGATTTTGGCCTCTAGCTCAACCGGCGCCTAGGGAAACCTACCAAACCTGTGCATTTTTTAAAACTAGTGACCTACGGGAATCCAAGATGGGGTGACTTGTGGGGCTTTCACCAGGTTCTGTTACCCAGAATCCTTTGCAAACCTCAAAATTTGGCTACAAAAACACGTTTTCCTCACATTTCGGTGACAGAAAGTTCTGGAATCTGAGATGAGCCACAAATTTCCTCCACCCAGCGTTCCCCAAGTCTCCCGATAAAAATGATACCTCACAAGTGTGGGTAGGCCTAGCGCCCGCGACAGGAAATGCCCCAAAATACAACATGGACACATCACATTTTTCTACAGAAAACCGAGGTGTTTTTTGCAAAGTACCTACCTGTAGATTTTGGCCTCTTGCTCATCCGGCACCTAGGGAAATCTACCAAAACCTGTGCATTTTTGAAAACTAGAGGCCTAGGGGAATCCAAGATGGGGTGACTTGTGGGGCTCTCACCAGGTTCTGTTACCCAGAACCCTTTGCAAACCTCAAAATTTGGCTAAAAAAACAAGTTTTCCTCACATTTCGGTGACAGAAAGTTCTGGAATCTGAGAGGAGCCACACATTTCCTTCCACCCAGCGTTACCCCAAGTCTCCCGATAAAAATGATACCTCACTTGTGTGGATAGGCCTAGCGCCCGTGACAGGAAATGCCCCAAAACACAACGTGGACAAATCACATTTTTCTACAGAAAACAGAGGTTTTTTTTGCAAAGTGCCTACCTGTAGATTTTGGCCTCTATCTCAGCCGGCACCTTGCGGAAACCTACCAAACTTGTGCATTTTTTAAAACTAGATACCTAGGGGAATTCAAGATGGGGTGACTTGTGGGGCTCTTACCAGGTTCTGTTACCCAGAATCCTTTGCAAACCTCAAAATTTGGCTAAAAAAACATGTTTTCCTCATATGTCGGTGACAGAAAGTTCTGGAATCTGAGAGGAGCCACAAATTTCCTTCTACCCAGCGTTCCCCCACGTCTCCCGATAAAAATGATACCTCACTTGTGTGGGTAGGCCTAGTGCCCACGACAGGAAATGCCCCAAAACACAACGTGGACACATCACATTCTTCTACAGAAAACAGAGGTGTTTTTTCCAAAGTGCCTACCTGTAGATGTTGGCCTCTAGCTCAGCCGGCACCTAGGGAAACCTACAAAACCTGAGCATTTTTAAAAACTAGAGACTTAGGGGAATCCAAGATGGGGTGACTTCTGGGGCTCTCACCAGGTTCTGTTACCCAGAACCCTTTGCAAACCTCAAAATTTGGCTAAAAAAACACGTTTTCCTCACATTTCGGTGACAGAAAGTTCTGGAATCTTAGAGGAGCCACACATTTCCTTCCACCCAGCGTTACCCCAAGTCTCCCGATAAAAATGATACCTCACTTGTGTGGATAGGCCTAGCGCCCGTGACAGGAAATGCCCCAAAACACAATGTGGACAAATCACATTTTTCTACAGAAAACAGAGGTTTTTTTTGCAAAGTGCCTACCTGTAGATTTTGGCCTCTAGCTCAGCCGGCATCTTGGGGAAACCTACCAAACTTGTGCATTTTTTTAAACTAGAGACCTAGGGGAATTCAAGATGGGGTGACTTGTGGGGCTCTCACCAGGTTCTGTTACCCAGAATCCTTTGCAAACCTCAAAATATGGCTAAAAAAACACGTTTTCCTCACATTTCGGTGACAGAAAGTTCTGGAATATGAGGGGAGCCACAAATTTCCTCCACCCGGCGTTCCCCAAGTCTCCCGATAAAAATGATACCTCACATGTGTGGGTAGGCTTTGCGCCCGTGACAGGAAATGCCCCAAAACACAACGTGGACACATCACACTTTTCTACAGAAAACAGAGGTGTTTTTTGCAAAGTGCCTACCTGTAGATGTTGGC
The DNA here is from genome assembly GCF_031143425.1 of Pleurodeles waltl. Classification (NCBI taxonomy): domain Eukaryota; kingdom Metazoa; phylum Chordata; class Amphibia; order Caudata; family Salamandridae; genus Pleurodeles; species Pleurodeles waltl. The sequence continues at coordinate 505,473,617 of NC_090445.1, forward strand.
CTCTAGCTCAGCCGGCACCTAGGGAAACCTACCAAACCTGAGCATTTTTAAAAACTAGAGACTTAGGGGAATCCAAGATGGGGTGACTTCTGGTGCTCTCACCAGGTTCTGTTACCCAGAACCCTTTGCAAACCTCAAAATTTGGCTAAAAAAACACGTTTTCCTCACATTTCGGTGACAGAAAGTTCTGGAATCTTAGAGGAGCCACACATTTCCTTCCACCCAGCGTTACCCCAAGTCTCCCGATAAAAATGATACCTCACTTGTGTGGATAGGCCTAGCGCCCGTGACAGGAAATGCCCCAAAACACAACGTGGACAAATCACATTTTTCTACAGAAAACAGAGGTTTTTTTTGCAAAGTGCCTACCTGTAGATTTTGGCCTCTAGCTCAACCGGCGCCTAGGGAAACCTACCAAACCTGTGCATTTTTTAAAACTAGTGACCTACGGGAATCCAAGATGGGGTGACTTGTGGGGCTTTCACCAGGTTCTGTTACCCAGAATCCTTTGCAAACCTCAAAATTTGGCTACAAAAACACGTTTTCCTCACATTTCGGTGACAGAAAGTTCTGGAATCTGAGATGAGCCACAAATTTCCTCCACCCAGCGTTCCCCAAGTCTCCCGATAAAAATGATACCTCACAAGTGTGGGTAGGCCTAGCGCCCGCGACAGGAAATGCCCCAAAATACAACATGGACACATCACATTTTTCTACAGAAAACCGAGGTGTTTTTTGCAAAGTACCTACCTGTAGATTTTGGCCTCTTGCTCATCCGGCACCTAGGGAAATCTACCAAAACCTGTGCATTTTTGAAAACTAGAGGCCTAGGGGAATCCAAGATGGGGTGACTTGTGGGGCTCTCACCAGGTTCTGTTACCCAGAACCCTTTGCAAACCTCAAAATTTGGCTAAAAAAACAAGTTTTCCTCACATTTCGGTGACAGAAAGTTCTGGAATCTGAGAGGAGCCACACATTTCCTTCCACCCAGCGTTACCCCAAGTCTCCCGATAAAAATGATACCTCACTTGTGTGGATAGGCCTAGCGCCCGTGACAGGAAATGCCCCAAAACACAACGTGGACAAATCACATTTTTCTACAGAAAACAGAGGTTTTTTTTGCAAAGTGCCTACCTGTAGATTTTGGCCTCTATCTCAACCGGCACCTTGCGGAAACCTACCAAACTTGTGCATTTTTTAAAACTAGATACCTAGGGGAATTCAAGATGGGGTGACTTGTGGGGCTCTTACCAGGTTCTGTTACCCAGAATCCTTTGCAAACCTCAAAATTTGGCTAAAAAAACATGTTTTCCTCATATGTCGGTGACAGAAAGTTCTGGAATCTGAGAGGAGCCACAAATTTCCTTCTACCCAGCGTTCCCCCACGTCTCCCGATAAAAATGATACCTCACTTGTGTGGGTAGGCCTAGTGCCCACGACAGGAAATGCCCCAAAACACAACGTGGACACATCACATTCTTCTACAGAAAACAGAGGTGTTTTTTCCAAAGTGCCTACCTGTAGATGTTGGCCTCTAGCTCAGCCGGCACCTAGGGAAACCTACAAAACCTGAGCATTTTTAAAAACTAGAGACTTAGGGGAATCCAAGATGGGGTGACTTCTGGGGCTCTCACCAGGTTCTGTTACCCAGAACCCTTTGCAAACCTCAAAATTTGGCTAAAAAAACACGTTTAACTCACATTTCGGTGACAGAAAGTTCTGGAATCTTAGAGGAGCCACACATTTCCTTCCACCCAGCGTTACCCCAAGTCTCCCGATAAAAATGATACCTCACTTGTGTGGATAGGCCTAGCGCCCGTGACAGGAAATGCCCCAAAACACAACGTGGACAAATCACATTTTTCTACAGAAAACAGAGGTTTTTTTTGCAAAGTGCCTACCTGTAGATTTTGGCCTCTAGCTCAGCCGGCATCTTGGGGAAACCTACCAAACTTGTGCATTTTTTTAAACTAGAGACCTAGGGGAATTCAAGATGGGGTGACTGGTGGGGCTCTCACCAGGTTCTGTTACCCAGAATCCTTTGCAAACCTCAAAATATGGCTAAAAAAACACGTTTTCCTCACATTTCGGTGACAGAAAGTTCTGGAATCTGAGAGGAGCCACAAATTTCCTCCACCCGGCGTTCCCCAAGTCTCCCGATAAAAATGATACCTCACATGTGTGGGTAGGCTTTGCGCCCGTGACAGGAAATGCCCCAAAACACAACGTGGACACATCACACTTTTCTACAGAAAACAGAGGTGTTTTTTGCAAAGTGCCTACCTGTAGATGTTGGCCTCTAGCTCAGCCGGCACCTAGGGAAACCTACCAAACCTGAGCATTTTTAAAAACTAGAGACTTAGGGGAATCCAAGATGGGGTGACTTCTGGTGCTCTCACCAGGTTCTGTTACCCAGAACCCTTTGCAAACCTCAAAATTTGGCTAAAAAAACACATTTTCTTCACATTTCGGTGACAGAAAGTTCTGGAATCTTAGAGGAGCAACACATTTCCTTCCACCCAGCGTTACCCCAAGTCTCCCGATAAAAATGATACCTCACTTGTGTGGGTAGGCCTAGCGCCCGTGACAGAAAATGCCCCAAAACACAACGTGGACACATCACACTTTTCTACAGAAAACAGAGGTGTTTTTTGCAAAGTGCCTACCTGTAGATTGTGGCCTCTAGCTCAACCGGCACCTAGGGAAACCTACCAAACCTGTGCATTTTTTAAAACTAGAGACCTACGGGAATCCAAGATGGGGTGACTTGTGGGGCTCTCACCAGGTTCTGTTACCCAGAATCCTTTGCAAACCTCAAAATATGGCTAAAAAAACACGTTTTCCTCACATTTCGGTGACAGAAAGTTCTGGAATCTGAGGGGAGCCACAAATTTCTTCCACCCAGCGTTCCCCAAGTCTCCCGATAAAAATGATACCTCACATGTGTGGGTAGGCTTTGCGCCCGTGACAGGAAATGCCCCAAAACACAACGTGGACACATCACACTTTTCTACAGAAAACAGAGGTGTTTTTTGCAAAGTGCCTACCTGTAGATTTTGGCCTCTAGCTCAACCGGCGCCTAGGGAAACCTACCAAACCTGTGCATTTTTTAAAACTAGAGACCTACGGGAATCCAAGATGGGGTGACTTGTGGGGCTTTCACCAGGTTCTGTTACCCAGAATCCTTTGCAAACCTCAAAATTTGGCTACAAAAACACGTTTTCCTCACATTTCGGTGACAGAAAGTTCTGGAATCTGAGAGGAGCCACAAATTTCCTCCACCCAGCGTTCCCCAAGTCTCCCGATAAAAATGATACCTCACATGTGTGGGTAAGCCTAGCGCCCGCGACAGGAAATGCCCCAAAATACAACATGGACACATCACATTTTTCTACAGAAAACCGAGGTGTTTTTTGCAAAGTACCTACCTGTAGATTTTGGCCTCTTGCTCATCCGGCACCTAGGGAAATCTACCAAAACCTGTGCATTTTTGAAAACTAGAGGCCTAGGGGAATCCAAGATGGGGTGACTTGTGGGGCTCTCACCAGGTTCTGTTACCCAGAACCCTTTGCAAACCTCAAAATTTGGCTAAAAAAACAAGTTTTCCTCACATTTCGGTGACAGAAAGTTCTGGAATCTGAGAGGAGCCACACATTTCCTTCCACCCAGCGTTACCCCAAGTCTCCCGATAAAAATGATACCTCACTTGTGTGGATAGGCCTAGCGCCCGTGACAGGAAATGCCCCAAAACACAACGTGGACAAATCACATTTTTCTACAGAAAACAGAGGGTTTTTTTGCAAAGTGCCTACCTGTAGATTTTGGCCTCTATCTCAGCCGGCACCTTGCGGAAACCTACCAAACTTGTGCATTTTTTAAAACTAGATACCTAGGGGAATTCAAGATGGGGTGACTTGTGGGGCTCTTACCAGGTTCTGTTACCCAGAATCCTTTGCAAACCTCAAAATTTGGCTAAAAAAACATGTTTTCCTCATATTTCGGTGACAGAAAGTTCTGGAATCTGAGAGGAGCCACAAATTTCCTTCTACCCAGCGTTCCCCCACGTCTCCCGATAAAAATGATACCTCACTTGTGTGGGTAGGCCTAGTGCCCACGACAGGAAATGCCCCAAAACACAACGTGGACACATCACATTCTTCTACAGAAAACAGAGGTGTTTTTTGCAAAGTGCCTACCTGTAGATGTTGGCCTCTAGCTCAGCCGGCACCTAGGGAAACCTACAAAACCTGAGCATTTTTAAAAACTAGAGACTTAGGGGAATCCAAGATGGGGTGACTTCTGGGGCTCTCACCAGGTTCTGTTACCCAGAACCCTTTGCAAACCTCAAAATTTGGCTAAAAAAACACGTTTTCCTCACATTTCGGTGACAGAAAGTTCTGGAATCTTAGAGGAGCCACACATTTCCTTCCACCCAGCGTTACCCCAAGTCTCCCGATAAAAATGATACCTCACTTGTGTGGATAGGCCTAGCGCCCGTGACAGGAAATGCCCCAAAACACAACGTGGACAAATCACATTTTTCTACAGAAAACAGAGGTTTTTTTTGCAAAGTGCCTACCTGTAGATTTTGGCCTCTAGCTCAGCCGGCACCTTGGGGAAACCTACCAAACTTGTGCATTTTTTTAAACTAGAGACCTAGGGGAATTCAAGATGGGGTGACTTGTGGGGCTCTCACCAGGTTCTGTTACCCAGAATCCTTTGCAAACCTCAAAATATGGCTACAAAAACACGTTTTCCTCACATTTCGGTGACAGAAAGTTCTGGAATCTGAGGGGAGCCACAAATTTCCTCCACCCGGCGTTCCCCAAGTCTCCCGATAAAAATGATACCTCACATGTGTGGGTAGGCTTTGCGCCCGTGACAGGAAATGCCCCAAACACAACGTGGACACATCACACTTTTCTACAGAAAACAGAGGTGTTTTTTGCAAAGTGCCTACCTGTAGATGTTGGCCTCTAGCTCAGCCGGCACCTAGGGAAACCTACCAAACCTGAGCATTTTTAAAAACTAGAGACTTAGGGGAATCCAAGATGGGGTGACTTCTGGGGCTCTCACCAGGTTCTGTTACCCAGAACCCTTTGCAAACCTCAAAATTTGGCTAAAAAAACACATTTTCTTCACATTTCGGTGACAGAAAGTTCTGGAATCTTAGAGGAGCAACACATTTCCTTCCACCCAGCGTTAGCCCAAGTCTCCCGATAAAAATGATACCTCACTTGTGTGGGTAGGCCTAGCGCCCGTGACAGAAAATGCCCCAAAACACAACGTGGACACATCACACTTTTCTACAGAAAACAGAGGTGTTTTTTGCAAAGTGCCTACCTGTAGATTGTGGCCTCTAGCTCAACCGGCACCTAGGGAAACCTACCAAACCTGTGCATTTTTTAAAACTAGAGACCTACGGGAATCCAAGATGGGGTGACTTGTGGGGCTCTCACCAGGTTCTGTTACCCAGAATCCTTTGCAAACCTCAAAATTTGGCTACAAAAACACGTTTTCCTCACATTTCGGTGACAGAAAGTTCTGGAATCAGAGGGGAGCCACAAATTTCCTCCACCCGGCGTTCCCCAAGTCTCCCGATAAAAATGATACCTCACATGTGTGGGTAGGCTTTGCGCCCGTGACAGGAAATGCCCCAAAACACAACGTGGACACATCACACTTTTCTACAGAAAACAGAGGTGTTTTTTGCAATGTGCCTACCTGTAGATTTTGGCCTCTAGCTCAACCGGCGCCTAGGGAAACCTACCAAACCTGTGCATTTTTGAAAACTAGAGACCTACGGGAATCCAAGATGGGGTGACTTGTGGGGCTTTCACCAGGTTCTGTTACCCAGAATCCTTTGCAAACCTCAAAATTTGGCTACAAAAACACGTTTTCCTCACATTTCGGTGACAGAAAGTTCTGGAATCTGAGAGGAGCCACAAATTTCCTCCACCCAGCGTTCCCCAAGTCTCCCGATAAAAATGATACCTCACATGTGTGGGTAGGCCTAGCGCCCGCGACAGGAAATGCCCCAAAATACAACATGGACACATCACATTTTTCTACAGAAAACCGAGGTGTTTTTTGCAAAGTACCTACCTGTAGATTTTGGCCTCTTGCTCATCCGGCACCTAGGGAAATCTACCAAACCTGTGCATTTTTGAAAACTAGAGTCCTAGGGGAATCCAAGATGGGGTGACTTGTGGGGCTCTGACCAGGTTCTGTTACCCAGAACCCTTTGCAAACCTCAAAATTTGGCTAAAAAAACACGTTTTCCTCACATTTCGGTGACAGAAAGTTCTGGAATCTGAGAGGAGCCACACATTTCCTTCCACCCAGCGTTCCCCCAAGTCTCCCGATAAAAATGATACCTCACTTGTGTGGATAGGCCTAGCGCCCGTGACAGGAAATGCCCCAAAACACAACGTGGACAAATCACATTTTTCTACAGAAAACAGAGGTTTTTTTTGCAAAGTGCCTACCTGTAGATTTTGGCCTCTAGCTCAGCCGGCACCTTGGGGAAACCTACCAAACTTGTGCATTTTTTTAAACTAGAGACCTAGGGGAATTCAAGATGGGGTGACTTGTGGGGCTCTTAGCAGTTTCTGTTACCCAGAATCCTTTGCAAACCTCAAAATTTGGCTAAAAAAACATGTTTTCCTCATATTTCGGTGACAGAAAGTTCTGGAATCTGAGAGGAGCCACACATTTCCTTCTACCCAGCGTTCCCCCACGTCTCCCGATAAAAATGATACCTCACTTGTGTGGGTAGGCCTAGTGCCCACGACAGGAAATGCCCCAAAACACAACGTGGACACATCACATTTTTCTACAGAAAACAGAGGTGTTTTTTGCAAAGTGCCTACCTGTAGATGTTGGCCTCTAGCTCAGCCGGCACCTAGGGAAACCTACCAAGCCTGAGCATTTTTATAAACTAGAGACTTAGGGGAATCCAAGATGGGGTGACTTCTGGGGCTCTCACCAGGTTCTGTTTCCCAGAACCCTTTGCAAACCTCAAAATTTGGCTAAAAAAACAAATTTTCTTCACATTTCGGAGACAGAAAGTTCTGGAATCTTAGAGGAGCAACACATTTCCTTCCACCCAGCGTTACCCCAAGTCTCCCGATAAAAATGATACCTCACTTGTGTGGGTAGGCCTAGCGCCCGTGACAGAAAATGCCCCAAAACACAACGTGGACACATCACACTTTTCTACAGAAAACAGAGGTGTTTTTTGCAAAGTGCCAACCTGTAGATTGTGGCCTCTAGCTCAACCGGCACCTAGGGAAACCTACCAAACCTGTGCATTTTTTAAAACTAGAGACCTACGGGAATCCAAGATGGGGTGACTTGTGGGGCTTTCACCAGGTTCTGTTACCCAGAATCCTTTGCAAACCTCAAAATTTGGCTACAAAAACACGTTTTCCTCACATTTCGGTGACAGAAAGTTCTGGAATCTGAGAGGAGCCACAAATTTCCTCCACCCAGCGTTCCCCAAGTCTCCCGATAAAAACGATACCTCACATGTGTGGGTAGGCCTAGCGCCCGCGACAGGAAATGCCCCAAAATACAACATGGACACATCACATTTTTCTACAGAAAACCGAGGTGTTTTTTGCAAAGTACCTACCTGTAGATTTTGGCCTCTTGCTCATCCGGCACCTAGGGAAATCTACCAAACCTGTGCATTTTTGAAAACTAGAGTCCTAGGGGAATCCAAGATGGGGTGACTTGTGGGGCTCTGACCAGGTTCTGTTACCCAGAACCCTTTGCAAACCTCAAAATTTGGCTAAAAAAACACGTTTTCCTCACATTTCGGTGACAGAAAGTTCTGGAATCTGAGAGGAGCCACACATTTCCTTCCACCCAGCGTTACCCCAAGTCTCCCGATAAAAATGATAAGTCACTTGTGTGGATAGGCCTAGCGCCCGTGACAGGAAATGCCCCAAAACACAACGTGGACAAATCACATTTTTCTACAGAAAACAGAGGTTTTTTTTGCAAAGTGCCTACCTGTAGATTTTGGCCTCTATCTCAGCCGGCACCTTGCGGAAACCTACCAAACTTGTGCATTTTTTAAAACTAGAGACCTAGGGGAATTCAAGATGGGGTGACTTGTGGGGCTCTTACCAGGTTCTGTTACCCAGAATCCTTTGCAAACCTCAAAATTTGGCTAAAAAAACATGTTTTCCTCATATTTCGGTGACAGAAAGTTCTGGAATCTGAGAGGAGCCACAAATTTCCTTCTACCCAGCGTTCCCCCACGTCTCCCAATAAAAATGATACCTCACTTGTGTGGGTAGGCCTAGTGCCCACGACAGGAAATGCCCCAAAACACAACGTGGACACATCACATTCTTCTACAGAAAACAGAGGTGTTTTTTGCAAAGTGCCTACCTGTAGATGTTGGCCTCTAGCTCAGCCGGCACCTAGGGAAACCTACCAAACCTGAGCATTTTTAAAAACTAGAGACTTAGGGGAATCCAGGATGGGGTGACTTCTGGGCCTCCCACCAGGTTCTGTTACCCAGAACCCTTTGCAAACCTCAAAATTTGGCTAAAAAAACACATTTTCCTCACATTTCGGTGACAGAAAGTTCTGGAATCTTAGAGGAGCCACACATTTCCTTCCACCCAGCGTTACCCCAAGTCTCCCGATAAAAATTATACCTCACTTGTGTGGATAGGCCAAGCGCCCGTGACAGGAAATGCCCCAAAACACAACTTGGACAAATCACATTTTTCTACAGAAAACAGAGGTTTTTTTTGCAAAGTGCCTACCTGTAGATTTTGGCCTCTAGCTCAGCCGGCACCTTGGGGAAACCTACCAAACTTGTGCATTTTTTTAAACTAGAGACCTAGGGGAATTCAAGATGGGGTGACTTGTGGGGCTCTCACCAGGTTCTGTTACCCAGAATCCTTTGCAAACCTCAAAATATGGCTAAAAAAAACACGTTTTCCTCACATTCCGGTGACAGAAAGTTCTGGAATCTGAGAGGAGCCACAAATTTCCTTCCACCTAGCGTTCCCCCACGTCTCCCGATAAAAATGATACCTCACATGTGTGGGTAGGCCTAGCGCCCGCGACAGGAAATGCCCCAAAACACAACATGGACACATCACATTTTTCTACAGAAAACAGAGGTGTTTTTTGCAAAGTACCTACCTGTAGATTTTGGCCTCTTGCTCATCCGGCACCTAGGGAAATCTACCAAACCTGTGCATTTTTGAAAACTAGAGTCCTAGGGGAATCCAAGATGGGGTGACTTTTGGGGCTCTCGCCAGGTTCTGTTACCCAGAATCCTTTGCAAACCTCAACATTTGGCTAAAAAAACATGTTTCCTCACATTTCGGTGACAGAAAGTTCTGGAATCTGAGAGGAACCACAAATTTCCTTCCACCCAGCGTTCCCCCAAGTCTCCCGGTAAAAATGATACCTTACTTGTGTGGGTAGGCCTAGCGCCCAGGTAGGCCTAGCACCCGCGACAGGAAATGCCCCAAAATACAACTTGGACACATCACATTTTTCTACAGAAAACAGAGGTTTTTTTTGCAAAGTGCCTACCTGTAGATTTTGGCCTCTAGCTCAGCCGGCACCTTGGGGAAACCTACCAAACTTGTGCATTTTTTTAAACTAGAGACCTAGGGGAATTCAAGATGGGGTGACTTGTGGGGCTCTCACCAGGTTCTGTTACCCAGAATCCTTTGCAAACCTCAAAATATGGCTAAAAAAAACACGTTTTCCTCACATTCCGGTGACAGAAAGTTCTGGAATCTGAGAGGAGCCACAGATTTCCTTCCACCTAGTGTTCCCCCACGTCTCCCGATAAAAATGATACCTCACATGTGTGGGTAGGCCTAGCGCCCGAGACAGGAAATGCCCCAAAACACAACATGGACACATCACATTTTTCTACAGAAAACAGAGGTGTTTTTTGCAAAGTACCTACCTGTAGATTTTGGCCTCTTGCTCATCCGGCACCTAGGGAAATCTACCAAACCTGTGCATTTTTGAAAACTAGAGTCCTAGGGGAATCCAAGATGGGGTGACTTTTGGGGCTCTCGCCAGGTTCTGTTAACCAGAATCCTTTGCAAACCTCAACATTTGGCTAAAAAAACATGTTTCCTCCCATTTCGGTGACAGAAAGTTCTGGAATCTGAGAGGAGCCACAAATTTCCTTCCACCTAGCATTCCCCCACGTCTCCCGATAAAAATGATACCTCACATGTGTGGGTAGGCCTAGCGCCCGCGACAGGAAATGCCCCAAAACACAACATGGACACATCACATTTTTCTACAGAAAACAGAGGTGTTTTTTGCAAAGTACCTACCTGTAGATTTTGGCCTCTTTCTCATCCGGCACCTAGGGAAATCTACCAAACCTGTGCATTTTTGAAAACTAGAGTCCTAGGGGAATCCAAGATGGGGTGACTTGTGGGGCTCTCACCAGGTTCTGTTACCCAGAACCCTTTGCAAACCTCAAAATTTGGCTAAAAAAACACGTTTTCCTCACATTTCGGTGACAGAAAGTTCTGGAATCTGAGAGGAGCCACACATTTCCTTCCACCCAGCGTTACCCCAAGTCTCCCGATAAAAATGATACTTCACTTGTGTGGATAGGCCTAGCGCCCGTCACAGGAAATGCCCCAAAACACAACGTGGACACATCACATTTTTCTACAGAAAACAGAGGTGTTTTTTGCAAAGTGCCTACCTGTAGATGTTGGCCTCTAGCTCAGCCGGCACCTAGGGAAACCTACCAAACCTGAGCATTTTTAAAAACTAGAGACTTAGGGGAATCCAAGATGAGGTGACTTCTGGGGCTCTCAACAGGTTCTGTTACCCAGAACCCTTTGCAAACCTCAAAATTTGGCTAAAAAAACACATTTTCTTCACATTTCGGTGACAGAAAGTTCTGGAATCTTAGAGGAGCAACACATTTCCTTCCACCCAGCGTTACCCCAAGTCTCCCGATAAAAATGATACCTCACCTAGGCCTAGGGTAGGCCTAGCGCCCGTGACAGAAAATGCCCCAAAACACAACGTGGACACATCACACTTTTCTACAGAAAACAGAGGTGTTTTTTGCAAAGTGCCTACCTGTAGATTGTGGCCTCTAGCTCAACCGGCACCTAGGGAAACCTAGCAAACCTGTGCATTTTTTAAAACTAGAGACCTACGGGAATCCAAGATGGGGTGACTTGTGGGGCTCTCACCAGGTTCTGTTACCCAGAATCCTTTGCAAACCTCAAAATTTGGCTACAAAAACACGTTTTCCTCACATTTCGGTGACAGAAAGTTCTGGAATCAGAGGGGAGCCACAAATTTCCTCCACCCGGCGTTCCCCAAGTCTCCCGATAAAAATGATACCTCACATGTGTGGGTAGGCTTTGCGCCCGTGACAGGAAATGCCCCAAAACACAACGTGGACACATCACACTTTTCTACAGAAAACAGAGGTGTTTTTTGCAAAGTGCCTACCTGTAGATTTTGGCCTCTAGCTCAACCGGCGCCTAGGGAAACCTACCAAACCTGTGTATTTTTGAAAACTAGAGACCTACGGGAATCCAAGATGGGGTGACTTGTGGGGCTTTCACCAGGTTCTGTTACCCAGAATCCTTTGCAAACCTCAAAATTTGGCTACAAAAACACGTTTTCCTCACATTTCGGAGACAGAAAGTTCTGGAATCTGAGAGGAGCCACAAATTTCCTCCACCCAGCGTTCCCCAAGTCTCCCGATAAAAATGATACCTCACAGGTGTGGGTAGGCCTAGCGCCCGCGACAGGAAATGCCCCAAAATACAACATGGACACATCACATTTTTCTACAGAAAACCGAGGTGTTTTTTGCAAAGTACCTACCTGTAGATTTTGGCCTCTTGCTCATCCGGCACCTAGGGAAATCTACCAAACCTGTGCATTTTTGAAAACTAGAGTCCTAGGGGAATCCAAGATGGGGTGACTTGTGGGGCTCTGACCAGGTTCTGTTACCCAGAACCCTTTGCAAACCTCAAAATTTGGCAAAAAAAACACGTTTTCCTCACATTTCGGTGACAGAAAGTTCTGGAATCTGAGAGGAGCCACACATTGCCTTCTACCCAGCGTTCCCCCATGTCTCCCGATAAAAATGATACCTCACTTGTGTGGGTAGGCCTAGTGCCCACGACAGGAAATGCCCCAAAACACAACGTGGACACATCACATTCTTCTACAGAAAACAGAGGTGTTTTTTGCAAAGTGCCTACCTGTAGATGTTGGCCTCTAGCTCAGCCGGCACCTAGGGAAACCTACCAAACGTGAGCATTTTTATAAACTAGAGACTTAGGGGAATCCAAGATGGGGTGACTTCTGGGGCTCTCACCAGGTTCTGTTACCCAGAACCCTTTGCAAACCTCAAAATTTGGCTAAAAAAACACGTTTTCCTCACATTTCGGTGACAGAAAGTTCTGGAATCTTAGAGGAGCCACACATTTCCTTCCACCCAGCGTTCCCCCAAGTCTCCCGATAAAAATGATACCTCACTTGTGTGGATAGGCCTAGCGCCCGTGACAGGAAATGCCCCAAAACACAACGTGGACACATCACATTTTTCTACAGAAAACAGAGGTGTTTTTTGCAAAGTGCCTACCTGTAGATGTTGGCCTCTAGCTCAGCCGGCACCTAGGGAAACCTACCAAACCTGAGCATTTTTAAAAACTAGAGACTTAGGGGAATCCAAGATGGGGTAACTTCTGGGGCTCTCACCAGGTTCTGTTACCCAGAACCCTTTGCAAACCTCAAAATTTGGCTAAAAAAAACACATTTTCTTCACATTTCGGTGACAGAAAGTTCTGGAATCTTAGAGGAGCAACACATTTCCTTCCACCCAGCGTTACCCCAAGTCTCCCGGTAAAAATTATACCTTACTTGTGTGGGTAGGCCTAGCGCCCAGGTAGGCCTAGCACCCGCGACAGGAAATGCCCCAAAATACAACATGGACACATCACATTTTTCTACAGAAAACAGAGGTGTTTTTTGCAAAGTACCTACCTGTAGATTTTGGCCTCTTTCTCATCCGGCACCTAGGGAAATCTACCAAACCTGTGCATTTTTGAAAACTAGAGTCCTAGGGGAATCCAAGATGGGGTGACTTGTGGGGCTCTCACCAGGTTCTGTTACCCAGAACCCTTTGCAAACCTCAAAATTTGGCTAAAAAAACACGTTTTCCTCACATTTCGGTGACAGAAAGTTCTGGAATCTGAGAGGAGCCACACATTTCCTTCCACCCAGCGTTACCCCAAGTCTCCCGATAAAAATGATACTTCACTTGTGTGGATAGGCCTAGCGCCCGTGACAGGAAATGCCCCAAAACACAACGTGGACAAATCACATTTTTCTACAGAAAACAGAGGTTTTTTTTGCAAAGTGCCTACCTGTAGATTTTGGCCTCTATCTCAGCCGGCACCTTGGGGAAACCTACCAAACTTGTGCATTTTTTAAAACTAGAGACCTAGGGGAATTCAAGATGGGGTGACTTGTGGGGCTCTTACCAGGTTCTGTTACCCAGAATCCTTTGCAAACCTCAAAATTTGGCTAAAAAAACATGTTTTCCTCATATTTCGGTGACAGAAAATTCTGGAATCTGAGAGGAGCCACACATTTCCTTCTACCCAGCGTTCCCCCACGTCTCCCGATAAAAATGATACCTCACTTGTGTGGGTAGGCCTAGTGCCCACGACAGGAAATGCCCCAAAACACAACGTGGACACATCACATTTTTCTACAGAAAACAGAGGTGTTTTTTGCAAAGTGCCTACCTGTAGATGTTGGCCTCTAGCTCAGCCGGCACCTAGGGAAACCTACCAAACCTGAGCATTTTTAAAAACTAGAGACTTAGGGGAATCCAAGATGGGGTGACTTCTGGGGCTCTCACCAGGTTCTGTTACCCAGAACCCTTTGCAAACCTCAAAATTTGGCTAAAAAAACACATTTTCTTCACATTTCGGTGACAGAAAGTTCTGGAATCTTAGAGGAGCAACACATTTCCTTCCACCCAGCATTACCCCAAGTCTCCCGATAAAAATGATACCTCACTTGTGTGGATAGGCCTAGCGCCCGTGACAGGAAATGCCCCAAAACACAACGTGGACAAATCACATTTTTCTACAGAAAACAGAGGTTTTTTTTGTAAAGTGCCTACCTGTAGATTTTGGCCTCTAGCTCAGCCGGCACCTTGGGGAAACCTACCAAACTTGTGCATTTTTTTAAACTAGAGACCTAGGGGAATTCAAGATGGGGTGACTTGTGGGGCTCTTACCAGGTTCTGTTATCCAGAATCCTTTGCAAACCTCAAAATTTGGCTAAAAAAACACGTTTTCCTCACATTTCGGTGACAGAATTTTCTGGAATCTGAGAGGAGCCACAAATTTCCTTCCACCTTGCGTTCCCCCACGTCTCCCTATAAAAATGATTCCTCACTTGTGTAGGTAGGCCTAGTGCCCACAACAGGAAATGCCCCAAAACACAACGTGGACACATCACATTTTTCTACAGAAAACAGAGGTGTTTTTTGCAAAGTGCCTACCTGTAGATGTTGGCCTCTAGCTCAGCCGCCACCTAGGGAAACCTACCAAACCTGAGCATTTTTAAAAACTACAGACTTAGGGGAATCCAAGATGGGGTGACTTGTGGGGCTCTCACCAGGTTCTGTTTCCTGGAATCCTTTGCAAACCTCAAAATTTGGCTAAAAAAACACTCTTTCCTCACATTTCTGTGACAGAAAGTTCTGGAAACTGAGAGGAGCCACAGATTTCCTTCCACCCAGTGTTCCCCCAAGTCTCCCGATAAAAATGATACCTCACTTGTGTGGGTGGGCCAGGTGCCTGCAACAGAAAAAGGCCACAAACTTGTAGAGATTATGGGGATAGAACAGCAAGTTGATAAGCACATATTCTTCTTTTATACATCTTTAGGCTGACTCTGCTTTGGGGACCCACACAAGTGAGGTGTCATTTTACTTGGGAGACTGAGGGGAACGCTGGGGAGTAGGAACTTTGTGCTGGAGTGGTGATTGTACAAAGAAAAGTCAGGAAAATATGCTTTTTTAAACAAATTGTGAGGTTTGCAGAGGAGTCTGGGTAAGAAAATGTTGGGGGATCCACGCAAGCCACACCTCCCTGGACTCCCTGGGGTGGCTAGTTTTAAAAAATGTCTGGGTTTGGTAGGTTTCCCTAGATGAAGGCCGCACCCAGGACCAAAAACATAGGTGCCACCTCCCCCCAAACACAGCTAGTTTTGTAATATATCATTTTGATGTGTCCACATACGTCTCTGATGTGCCAAACACTAAAATTGTGAAAAGAAACGCACTTAGGTTATGTGAAAAGGACCCCTCACCCACCAACCATGTTGGTGGCATGCTTCATCATCGGGGTCCCACCTGAGACACCTAGCGTGTCACAAGTGTGCTGCGACGCCTGATTACAGTGGAGCAGGTTTTTAAATTTTTACCACACATACTGTTTGGATTTGGCACAAGGGTGAGTGATGGCTCAGTAGATCAATTTTATTAACAAGAGATTTCCCAAAAGTTAAATGCACTGTTAATAACTGAAAGGCCAAAAAACTGAACCAATGACTCACAGCTCGTGAGCTGTAAAGCCACGGCAAGACACTAACCACTTTACAGTCCATTCACACACCTTTCATACATGACATGCACAAGACAATTCACGTCGCCAGCCACGGGCCCAGCACATTACAACACTTGCATCGACAGACAGCGCCAGTCAAGGGCCCATCACTTTCATACGCCCACATGCCTGATACAGCAATCACACCAGCTGATGAGTGTGTGGACTGGCGTTTGGCTGGCACCGCTAGCCAAGCGCCACCCCACGCACACCGCCAGCCATGCGCCACCCCACGCACACCACCAGCCAAGCGCCACCCCATGCACACCGCCAGCCAAGCGCCACCCCAAGCACACCGTCAGCCAAGCGCCACCCCACGCACACCGCCAGCCAAGCGCCACCCCATGCACACCACCAGCCAAGCGCCACCCCATGCACACCGCCAGCCAAGCACCACTCCACGCACACCGCCAGCCAAGCGCCACCCCACGCACACCACCATCACCCTGTTTTTGTTTATAAACAACAAAGAAACCACTAACTAATTATAAAATAAGTACAAAACTACAAACACAAAAGCTCTAACTAAATACATGACAGTAATGCCAACCGTGAAACCGAACATATGAAAATATAAAATAGGCAGTTTACGCTCACGGTATTTCCCAAAAGTTTTTCCTAGTGTGGTAACTTCTAAAACAGCCGGCCACACACAGCCTAGGCTTTGAAGGGCAATCGAGGCAGTACATCCGGCTCTCCCTCCGGATTGCTCTCCGGGCACATACTCTACATTTCTTTGTGGGCAAGTCTTTTTTGGGAGTGGGAGGAATGTATTCTGGAAAGGACTGATCTTTCAATCTAGCCACATCCTCCACCAATTCTACTCTAGGAACTCTTGCCTGTTCCACCACAATAAGGCTCTCTATCACTGACTCCTGAAATTTTACAAATGTCATCCTTGACTCAGGTGAACAATCCTTGAACACAATAAAAGCATTAAAAGTAGCCAAATGAAATAAATGTAGGGCAAACTTTTTAAACCACATGTAAGACTTACGAAGAGCAGTGTAAAGTTCCAACCTCTGATCTACTCTATCAACACCACCCATGTGCCTATTGTAGTCCAAAATGCATGCAGGTTTGCACACTTCTGCAACCTGACCCCAAA
The DNA here is from genome assembly GCF_031143425.1 of Pleurodeles waltl. Classification (NCBI taxonomy): domain Eukaryota; kingdom Metazoa; phylum Chordata; class Amphibia; order Caudata; family Salamandridae; genus Pleurodeles; species Pleurodeles waltl. The sequence goes on from NC_090445.1 coordinate 505,490,402, forward strand.
CAGTCACAGGGGAAGTACTCTCATCATGGATGGTAGATTGCATGTACACATCCCTCCTGTCTGAAAATTTCAGAGCTCGCAGCTCATTATTCCGCAAGGCACTGCACTGTCCCCTTTCAAGTTTTTTACAGACAAGCTCCCTTGGATAGCCTTTCCGGTTAGAACGTATTATGCCACAAGCAACAGTGTCCACTCTAAACAACTCCTTGAATAACTGCACTCCAGTGTAGAAATTATCTACGTACAAATGGTGACCTTTGTTAAACAGTCGTCTACCAAGTTCCCACACAATTTTTCCGCTAAATCCAAAAGTGGCCGGAAAACCAGGAGGGTCAATACTGGAATCCCTACCAGTGTAGACCCGGAAATTATACACTTATCCTGTACTGCTTTCTGTCAGCATATACAATGTAATCCCATACCGTGCCCTCTTACTAGGAATGTACTGCTTAAAAACTAAACGCCTCTTGAAAAGGACCAAAGACTCGCCCACACTTATCTCTTTGCCTGGAACATAGACCTCTGAAAACCGATATACAAAACGATCAAGGACAGGCCTAATCTTAAAAAGACGGTCACAATCAGGGTGATCTCATGGAAAGGCTAAAGCACTGTCTACAAAATGCAGCATGCGAAGAAGAAGCAAATAGCGATTACGTGTCATAGTTGCAGGAAATATAGCCGTTGCCATCAAGGGACTAGTAGAACAATAAGAAGCCAGTGACGGCTTCCTGATCAACCCCATCTAAAAAGTCAAACCTAAAAACTTTTTCATCTCTTCCAGATATGTGGGAACCCACTGAGTAGCTCTAGACTGAGGCCTAAGTCTGGCAGTGTTGTCCCTCAAATATTGCTCTGCATACAAATTAGTCTGCTCCACAATCTCTTCCAAAAATACATTGTCTATAAACAAGTGAAAGAAATGGACAGGCAAAAAGTTTTCTGTATTGACTCTACATCCTGGGAGACCAGTAAATGCAGGTAACTGTGGCTGCTCCATGTTTGGGGCAATTCAGGTGTCAGGTCTTCTAATGGGAAACCCTTCAGCCCCAGGCTGCTGGATTCTTGGCACATCAATGTCCTCCTCTAAAACAGGCCCTTCATCTGCACTGAGAGTAGCTTCCTCATCAGAAGAATACTCTTGGATAGAAAACTCACTGCCAGAATCTCTCGCTTCCTCCTCTGCCTCAGATGCAGAGTCAGTCTCGTAATCATGGTCTGAAGACGACTCAAAGAGCATGCCAACAACCTGCTGAGCGGTCACTCTGGAGCTAGCCATGATCCTCACTAACAACAAATTGATTGCCAACAACAACTAGCACTAAAATAAGTAATAAACAAAGTGTAGCTTTATCACAAAGAGTTATGTACTAAAGAACTATACCACTCACTTGCCTGAAAAAGCTACTCATCAGCAACTACTCTGCACAGACACAGCAATCACCAAAGATATCCCACTAAAAAGAAAAAAGAAAAAAGCAAATTAGACATATGACAACACAAATATAATTTGCTCAAATCTAAGGACAATTTCACACACAATACTGCATTTAGTATACCACCTACAAACATGTCATTCATGCATGTCAACAATACTCCTTTGGAGTAAATTGCTTTCACTTACCTAAAACATGTAACTATGCAAACCACAGGACAACTACTGCCAAAACCGCAAGGATCCACAGCAAAGGAAGCAAAAGCTTTGAACTAGAACAAAAAGAAGAAATAAATTGTATAATCACAAATACAAACACCCCGCCACCAAGTACTTAGAAATTGTCCCTGGTACCTAAATGGAGGCAGATGGGCCTAAAAGAAAAATAGGCTGATCTGCTCCCAAGTGGGGCAGAAATGGCCTACAGCTCTGTACCCTGTTTGGGGGGGGCGGCTTTGCCAAAGGGGGCGAATGGTGGTGCCCCCAGCATAAAAACAACAAAGGGAACCAAAAAACAAATAATCTCTGACATCTTGGTGCCTTCGGCCCATCTTTGGGGGCAGATGGGCCTAAAAAAAATTAGGCTGACCTGCCTCCAAGGTGGGCAGAAATGGCCATCACTAACGTGCCCCCTTTGGGGGGCGACCCTTGCCAAAGGTGCCACCCCCCCCACACAAAACACACACACACACACAGGATCCCTGGTGCCTAAGTGGATTCTGCCCCCTTGGGGGCAGATGGGCGTAAACAAAAATTGGCCGATCAGCCCCCAAGGGGGGCAGAAATGGAAAACAGCTCTGTGCCCCCTTTAGGGGGCGACCCTTGCCAAAGGGGGCAAAAGGGGGCACACCCAGCACTAAACAAAAAAAGGGGAACAAAAAAAAATCCCTGCCGTATTGGTGGTTTCTGCTCTCCATGGGGGCAGATGGGCCTACAAAAATAAGGGGGGGGGGGTCAGAGATGGCCAATACGAAATTTCTTCCCTTTGGGGGGGGTGACCCTTGCCCAAGGGGTGCCCCCAAACACACAAAACGCACACCACACAATCCCTGGCGCCTAGTGGGTTTCGACCGCCCCGGGGGCCAGATCGGCCAAAAACATGGCTGATCTAGCCCCATGGGGGGCCGAAACATATAAAAAGTTATTGCCTCCGGGGCAGCGACCCTTGCCTAAGGGTCACTGCCCAAAAACAAAGAAAATAAATTCCCTGGTGTCTAGTGGATTTGGGACCACCCCCCCCCGGAGGCAGATCGGCCGAAAAATCAGCCGATCTGCCCCCAGGGGGGCCGTAATAGGAAAAAAAAAACTAGCCCCCAATGGGAGCGACCCTTGCCCAAGGGGTCGCTCCCAAAAAACATGACCAACATAAATTCCCTGGTGTATAGTGGTTTTCTTCCCCCCGGGGGGGCCGAAATAGGAAAAGAAAATAGCCCCCAATGGGAGCGACCCTTGCCAAGGGGTCGCTCCCCTAAATCCCATTACAAAGAATCCCTGGTACCTTGGACGAGATCACCTCGTCCTCGGCACAGAAGAAGTTAATACAACCTCTATGACTCCATTAGGACAATTTACACATGGTGGAGTGAGCATTGTTGATTTATTGGAGGTATGACATTGGTATTTCCATATTACCTTCTTCAGGCTACTGTACTTTTGTCAGCAACATGTCTGGATTTTGGACGTTCAATTCTTATTATTGTGGGATTGTGCATGTGACAAATAGCTGTATGCATGACCTTGTGTTGGATCTGTGGGAATGAACTTGGCATTGCCTATTGCATGACAACAGGTAACTGAGGTATGCTACATGAGGCAAACCATTGAAGGTGAGGAGGTCTCCTACTTGTTTAATGGTTACTGTGTTGCACAATGTCATCCATGCATATAGAGTTGTCTGAGATTTGGATTTCCCTGAGGGCAACTGTTGATAGTTCATGTGGCGTGCATGCATATGGTATGGTGAATGTATGAGCCACTTTGATGGAGTTTGTTGCTGGGGCCTACTTATGTCATGGTAATGTTTGCTAATCACAGCTGTTGTTCAATTGTGATCAGGGGATATAGGCCCATATTAATTTTTTTGTAGCGCCGTATTTGCATCATCTTTTTACGCAAAAGCGGCACAAACCTACAAAATATAATTGTATTTTGTAAGCTTGCGCTGCTTTTGCATCACAAAATGACGCAAATGCAGCACTAAAATAGTATAAATATGGGCCATACTGTCCTTATTTCTATTTGTATTTGCAGAATCGTCTCAATGAAGGAGAGATGGTGGAACCAAGTGGGGAAGAATCTGGCCATGACACCACCGACACAGAGGGGGTCGACACGGAGGACACAGGATCAACCTTGTCATCATCTGATTCTACCTCCAGAGTCCACTCCCTAGTGGTGGCTAACCTATCAGGACCTGCTCCTGTACCACCCCAGTTCTATTGCCACCCTCCCTGTTGTTCCCCACACAGTTGGTCGTGCCCGCTCTCCCAAGAGGGTGGGCATCTCCTTTGCTGCAGGCACCTCAACCACAGACCCTGTTACCCTGAGTGAGGAGGCTATTGACTTCCTGAGGAGCATCTATGTGGGGCAGACTGCCATTGTAAATGTCATCCAGGGTTTGGCCAGCCAACTTCAGCAGACAAGTGCATACCTGTAGGGCCTTCATAGTGACATCTCTTCAGGCTCTGGCCTCCTCACTGACGGCAGCCATCCACCCCCACAATCCTCCCCCTACCACCTCCCTGTTCCCAATCCAAATTCCCTATTTGCCTACCTGTCCAAATCACAACGACACATCTGCACGCAATCACCTCAATACATACAAGCAGCCTATATAGGCACAAGCATTACAAGACATACCAACATGCAAGCACTCAACAGTTACCCACAGCCGCCAATATTCCCACAGACACCCCACCACTCACACACAACACAACCACCATATCCACAGATATACCACAACAGCCAGTGACACATCCACCATACCCACAGACACCACCCAATACACACAGGCATAACCACCATATTCACAATAACCCCCCACACTACCCCAACAGCCACACACACATCCACCACTCCCACATCACCCAGCACCTCCACTCCATAGCCCCAAGACACGCAAATACCCACACTCACACACAGAACAGACACCACCCAAACCCAACCATACCTCACTCATGCACACACCAAAGGCATCAACACCCACAGGCAAGACCACCACTTCCTTAACCTCCAAATCCCCACTCCCTTCTGATGACCCTACCCAATTTCCCAAAGAAAGTTTCCTTTTTTACCTTGCCCTTTACCCTTTTTCCTCCACCCCCTCTGAAACCCGAGACCCCCACCCACATCCCATCCCATACCTTGCATATCCAAGTCCTTCCCTGTTGCACATGCCCCCATGCAAGCACCTATACCCCTCCCCCACAGAAGCCCACCCCTCTGAAGGAAGTCCACCCTTCCCAAACGTCAACCCACCCATCCTACATCTGACCCACCCCACCCAAGCATGGTCCCAGAGGTGTCTGCATGGCCACTTGATGTCCCTTCTTGTGGAGGTTCCCTGGCAGTGCTTTGAGTCAAGCGTGGGCACAATCATGTGCATAGACTAGCATTTGGACAGTCCAAAGGCCTTTCCTCTTCTGCATTTGCTTGTAATAAACCCAAATTGTTTTTGTGTTGGGGACATTCTGATAAATGGCCTCTCTGAAGGGTCACCCCAAATGTTTTGCCTTCCTCCTCTTCTTTTTCTGACCTAATTTTTGTTGGTTTTAGGACTCTGGGCACTTTATCACTGATTACCAGTGCTAAACTGCATGTGCTCTCTCCCTTAATACATGGTAACCTTGGTTCATACCCACTGGCATATTTAATGTGCTTGTAAGTCCCTAGTAAACTACACTACATGTGTCCAGGCCTGTCAATTAAATGCTACTAGTGGGCCTGCAGCACTGATTATGCCACCCACATAAGTAGCCCCTTAACCATTGCAAGGCCTGTGGGTGCAATTTGACTGCCACTTAGACTTAGCATTTAAAACTACTTGCCAAGACTTAAACTCCCCTTTTTCTACATATGTCACCCCTAAAGTAGGCCCTACGTGAGCCATAGGGCAGGGTGCTTTGTAGGTAAAAGGAAGGACATATACTTATGTGTTTTACATGTCCTGGTAGTGAAAACTTCACAAATTCGTGTTCCACTACTGTGAGGCCTGCTCCTCTCATAGAATAGCATTAGAACTCCCCTCATTTACTTTTAAGTGGTAGATTATGATCTGGAAGAAGTAGCCATGTCATATTTGGTATTGACAGAATGATAACAGAAAATCCTGCTTGCTGGTAAAGTTGGATTTAATATAACTATTTTAGAAATGCCACTTTTAGAAAGTAGGCATTTCTCTGCACTTATTACCATCTGTGCCTTACAGCCTGGATTACAGGCCTAATTGATGAATGTAGCCTACCTCTAATCCAATCTGGTATGTGCTTGTTGGCAGCTCCCCTTGTGCATTCCACCCAGACAACCACAAACACAGGACAGTCAGTCACATCTGCATTAATATGCATACTAAATAGGTCTCCCTGGGCAGGAAGGGTGGAGAGGCTCACAGTTACATTTCAAAGAACAGTTGCCTGCACAACAAAGGAATGATAACACTCCACAAGGATCCTGACAGCCAGGACTGGGCTGAAAGGGGAACATGTGCACTTTAAAACCACTCTTTGAAGTTTTCCCCACTTCAAAGGCATTTTGGGGTATATAAGCTGGGCCTCTGACCCCACCAAATCAGACACTTTTGGAACTACACCTACACTCTGTCAGAGGCACTGCCTGGCTGCCCCAATGACTCAACCAATCAATCAAGGTTGTTCCAGCTCTTTGCAGTGAGGTAGGTGAAGGACCTTCCTCCGGCAATGGTTTTCCCTATGCGTGGGAGGTGGCCAGTGCCTGCTGGGCGGAGGGGTCTGTGGGGGGTGTGGAAGGAGATGCAGTGATTTAGGTAAGCCGGTCCGATGCTGTGAATGGCTTTGACGGTGAGGGTGAGTAGCTTGAAGATGATTTGTTTCTCCACCAGGAGCCAGGGGGAGGGCCTCAGGTGCTGGCAGATAAGTTACTGGAGGGGGAGGTTCAGGACGAGTCTGGCGGTGGCATTTTAGAAGAGATGCGGATTTCTGATGTTTTTTGTTGTGGTGCTGGCATAGAGTGCAATGCCGTAGTCGAGTTGCTTGTGATTAAGGCGTGGGTGACTATCCTGTGGCAGACTATTGAGATCCATTTGAAAATCTTTCGGAGTTGGCGGAGGGTGTGCCAGCAGGAGGAGGTGACTGTGTTTACCTGCCGGGTCATTGATAGGGCGGAGTTAAGGATGATTCCTAGGTTGGGGGCGTGGTCAATCAGAGAAGGCAGGGTGCTGAGAGATGTTGTCCTCCAGGAGTCGTCCCAGGCTGAGGTGGAGTTTCCGAAGATGAGGAGCTTGATCTTATCTGAGTTGAGCTTGAGGCAGCTCTCTGTCATCCAGGGGGGCAACAGCTTCCATTCCTGTGTGGAAAATCCTCTTGGCCTTGTCCGGGTTTTCAGTGAGGGATATGATGAGTTGTGTCTCATTGGCGTATGACATGATGTTATTTTGGTGGCCTCTGACAATGGCTGCGAGTGAGGCCATGTCTTTGTTGAAGAGTATTGGGCTCAGGGAGTATCCCTGAGGAACTCCACAGCTGACTTCAGTAGGTTTGGATGTGTAGGGTGGAAGCCTGACTCTCTGTGTTCTTCCGGAGATGAAGGAGTGGATCCATTGCAGGGCTTTTCCGCGGATTCTTGCATCATTGAGTCTGGTGCATAAGCTGCTGTTGAAGACTGTGGCGAACGCTGCTGAGAGGGCGAGGAGTAGGTGTGCTATGGTGTGGCCATTGTCTAGGAGTGTGCGGATGTCATTGGTGGCTGCAAGAAGAGATGTCTCCTTGCTGTGGTTGCTGCAGAACCCAGACTGGAAAGGTGTCCAGTGAGTTGTTGTCCTCGTTGAATTGCTACAGCTGTGAGCTGATGGCTTTTCCCAGTGCTTTGGCTGGGTAGGATAACAGCGAGATGGGCTGGAAATTCTTTAGCCTAGGGTTTCTTCAGGACGGGGACTACCTTGGTGTGTTTCCAGTCTTCAGGGAAAGTAGCTGTGTTGATGGAGCAGTTCATTGTCTGGCAAAGCTCGGGGGCAGGGTGCGGTGACGGTGGAGTGTAGGCAGTCCTGGTCTGTCCAGTCCAGGGTGGAGATGATCTTGATGGTAATCAAGGTGCTTGAGGTAAAGATGGGGTTCAGTGTGTGTCCTGCGGTGTGTGTGGGTGCAGTGACAGTTGTCTGAGGCTGAGGGTGGCGAGGCTGTTGAGTAGGGAGGTGGTATTTTGGTCATTGCAGTCGTCAAGGTGGAAATTCAGGTCGCCGAGGAGGAGGTAGTCGAAGGACACCAGGGCCTGGGGGTTGGTGATGTCTACAATGGTGTCGATGAATGCTGGGCAGGGAATGGGTGGTTTGTAGACCAGGGTGCCGCAAATGGAGGAGTTGTGATCAGCGTGGATCAGGAAGTGAAGGTGTTCCATTGTTGTGCAGTGCTCCTCCGTGTTGGCTGTGATGCCTAGTGAGGACTTGTGTATGACAGCAAGTCCTCTGCCTGGACGGGAGGGCTGGCCCTTTGTTAGGATGCTGTCGCCAGCCGGGATAGCAATGGCGATGTCTGGTCCAGAGGTAGGATTGGTCTATGTGTCGGTAAGGAAAGCGATGTCTGGTCGGGCATAGTTGATCAGGTCCCAGAGTTCGGCAGGGTGCTTATGGAGGGAGGGTATATTCAGAAGGCAGCAGTTGATGAGGTTGTTGTAGGCATTGGTGTTTCCAGGTGTGGGGTGTTTCTTCTGATTGTTGTGGCTGAAACTGAAGTTGCAGTTCCTGCAGGAGAAAGATCCGTGGGTGTCCTTGGGATTAGCGATGTAGCAGTCGCTGAGATGTTTGGTGTTGAGGTGGTGGAAGGTCTGAGCATCATAATGGAGGGTGGCCGGGGAACAGTTCATCAGAGATGCAGGGTTTCTGGTGCTGGGCGCGGTCCAGGCACGGACAGGCACAGACAAGCTTGCCTTTAGTGCACCAGGGGCACGGTCGCACTGCAGCTGCCATCAAGAAAGGGAGGGAAGCTGGGGGTTCGGTCAGTTGGGATAGAGGCACTTCACGAAGGGGGGTGGGGCCACAGGGGCAGCAGTGGCGTGGGAGGGAGAGGGCTGAGCGGGAGGAGAAAGGGCAGGAGAAAAGGAGTAAAAAGGAGTAAAAGGAGAAATGGAGTAAAAAGGAGTAAATGTAGAAAAGGAGTCAAAAGGAATTAAAAAAGGAGTAAAAAGAAGAGAGAAAGAGTGAAAGAGTAGAGATACTTACTTGTAGATGGCCAATGGGCCACCAGGGATGAGGCACAGGTAGGAGCCTGAGGGTTGGGGAGGGCCTCGAACTGAGAAGCCTCTCAGTTCGATCCTAGAGGCAGAGAAGCAGCAGCAGCGGCAGCAGCATCTGGACTGCTTTGCTGAGAAGCAGCATCTGAACTACTTTGCTAAGAAGGACTGCTGCCCTGCTTGTAGCCCTGCTGGCCTCTGACACTGCTGGAAGGACTCTGCCTTCCACCTGAAGTGCTCTCCAAGGGCTTTTATTGAGCTTGTCTCCCATTTCTGAAGTCTCAGAACCAACAAAGACTTCACCTCTTCAAGAAATTCCTTCTGCGTCGAAAATCAATGCAACACCTGCGTAAATTGACGCAAAGCCTTCAATGCAGCCTGGAAATCACCACACCGCAGACCGGAACGACGCAACACCAACTTCCCAACAGAGAATTAGATGCAGCACCTGCCTTGCTAGGGAAAATTTGACACATCGTCTACTGGATCGATGCACGGCCTGCTCCTTCTAACAGAGCATCAAGGATTTTCAACGTATTGTCCCTGGACGTCAAAATATCCACCCATTGCAGTGAGGAACCAAGACTGTGTGTCTGAAAAACAATGCAACCCCTTGCAGCATGGAATAAAACGATGCCTTGTCTGTGCCGTGCCGTCAAATCTGACGCAACACCTTATTTTTCCACACATCTCCTCCACTGCGGTCCCCGTGCATCGTTATATTTGACGCATCGCAGGTACTGTGTGTAGCAAAGAAAGAACTGTTGATTTTTTAAGGATTGAGACTTTTAAACCTTTTAAAAGTGATATTTCAAATTGTAAGTATTGGCTCCTTGTCGTTTTGATCTTATTTTATTCAGATAAATATTATCTATTTGGCAGTGTATTTTGTGGTCTTTCCACTGTGTGGCTGTTGGATTTATTGCACAACTACTTTACACATTGCCTTCTAAGTTAAGCCTGACTGCTCAGTGCCAAGTTACCAGAGGGTGGGCAAAGGTTAATTTGGATTGTGTTGTGACTTACTTGAACTAGGATTGTCAGCCCTATTTGGACAAGGGTGTGTACCTCTGCCAACTAGAGACCTCATGTCTAACATTGGTGATCAGTGGTGAGGATGGGACTTGTGTGCACTATGTACCAACAGTTAAATGTCAATTTTATTAGTTTTCTTTTTGTTCAAATTTCCCTACTTGATATTCTTTAATCAATTCTGTTTCTGGCTGGATCCACAAGTGGAGCTGGGGAGTCTGACCTGGCTCAGCTGGGGGGATCCACAGTTAACCAACTGAAGGGCTTTCCAAGAAGGAGGAGTACCAAAAGGAGCTGAGGGCCTGGTGGAGAAGCCCACTCACAAGAGCATGATGAGTTGGGGGAGCAAGTGGATGGCTTTCCAGAGGAGCTGCCAACAGCAGTGCGGGATAACACCCCTGAATTTATGCCCCCTGCGAAACCAGGGAGCAGTGTTAAAAATTGCGGCATAGGAGAAGGGAGCTGAGGTTGAAAGAGCCTTAGCTGAGAAGAAAGCTCATAATATGAAATTGACATGGCGTTCCTGAAGAGCACTGGGGGTGTGGGTCTGTGGAAACACGTGAATACACTTAAGAGGGACACACTTCAGACAGAGGTTGGGGACCAGATCAAGTACACCCCCAGGACAACCATTTTGATTGCCAAATTTAGACTGATCCCTGAGAAATATCACCAAAGGTTCAGGGACAGTAGCAAGCTCTCCAAACAAACCTGGGTAAACTGCATTGATTACTCCAGCAAGGCACTGAATGGCTGGATGCAGGGCAGCAAAGTTAATGATTATGTTGGGTTATACAATTTCACCATGAGGAAGTACCTGCTCGGAATCTGTTTTACAGAGTTAACATATTTTTCCGTGCATCTCCTCCACTGCAGTCTCCGTGAGTAATTATTTTTTATGCATCCCAGGTATTGGGTGTAACAAAGAAACAACTGTTGATTTCCAAAGATTGAGACTCTTTTGAAAGTGATATTTCAACTTGTGCTTATTGGATCTTTGTCCTATTGATACTATTTTTCTAAGCCTGTGTGGTGTATTTGTGTGATGTTTTGACTGTGTTACTGTATGATTCCTTGCACAAATGCTTTACACATTGCCTTCTAAGTTAAGCGTGACTGCTGAGTGCCAAGTTAGCAGAGGGTGGGCAGAGGATAGCTTGGATTGTGTTATGACTTACACTGACTAGGATTGTGGTCCCTATTTGGACAGGGGCATATACCTCTGCCAACTAGAGACCCCATTTTGAACTATAAATTCCATTACTTTTCTACCTTTTGTTGTTCCTGAGTAATTTGTGTTGTAGGTCTATAGTTGTGTGTTGCATCCTGATTGCTGATCGATTTGGCAAAATCTGACTTTGTGGGCTGTGCTGGTTTCACCCAGGACAAGAGTAGATATTCACCATCTGGATATGTGTCTGTTAATCCAATTGGGGTGTCATTGCATTGTGTTATGTTTGACATGGTAAGTCAGGTTGGGTTGGCCAATGTCAGCATGAATAGTGTTGGAATTGTCCCCCTGATATGGTTTGGACATTTGGCTCATGTATGAAAGCTAGAGTTTTGTTTGTCCACAAATGGATGGTGTTAAGTTGTGCTACCTTCCTTTACATTTGACTGACCATGTGCCTATTTTGGTGTGTGCACCTTGCAGCTACTTCATCTAAATGCATAACCCATGCTGTTGCATTTGCTTCATCTACAGATATGGCCCATGAGGTTGTATTAGCTTCCTTGACTTGCAATTACTCATTTGGCAGATAGGCATGTCACTTGGTCCTATTATTGTTTGTGTGCACCATCAAACAGAGGTAAAAGTCCCACTCGAACGTTTCTTTAGACAGTCAAATTCAAACTTTATTGCATTGTATTAACAGTAAATATTTTTCTTCCAAGTGTTCAAAAGAAAGAAGGCATTTCTTATCCTTTAGTAAAAGTAACATCCAAAATAGTGGCACGGAAAAAAGAAAAGAAAAAGTAAAAAACAGCCTTGTTATGCTTCCAATTGTTCAAAAGGAAAGATCACTTCTTGTCCTTTAGTAAGAGCAACTTCCAAAGTAATCGCTAGAGAAGAAAAGAGGATAAGCAGCCCAATTGTTCAAAAGGAAAGACCACTTCTTGTCCTTTAGTAAGAGCAACTTCCAAAGTAATGGCTCGAGAAGAAAAGAGGATAAACAGCCAACACGTGTTTCGCCCCCTCTGGCATTCTCAGCCGGGGCTTTCTCAAGGCTGCAAGGCAAACAAAAAACTTATAGAAAATATTGGTGAAAAGATATTGGTGAAAAAGTATCTATAGAGTTCACCAAAATGTGGACAAGGAAGCAGGAAATTCTGCAGAAAAAGTCACCACTATTTGTGTGATAGATGAAACCGGTACCAAGACGCAGATCATATGTAAATAATTTCAAAATCACTAGGGTAATTAATAAGACAAGATGAATTGATCTGATACCTAGATCCCAAAAAGAGAAAGAGGGAAAAAGAGTGAAAGGCAGAAAAAAGAAAGGAGAAAAGAGAAGTGAAAAAAAGAAGAAGAAAAGACAGTGCTGAGAACTTTATACCATAAGGCTAGTTATTGAAGCACTTTGATGAAAAGTCAAAAGGTATCACAGTGAGATGCATACATTAATAATATTTCATTTTATACATTTCATTTCATACATAGCTATATAACAGTTGTTTTGAACATGTAATATTTTAGATCGTAATATTCATTTAAATAGTCAAGGTAGTGATTAAATATAAGCACACAAAATAAGTTTTTGAGCCATTGAGGCTCATCTACAATATTTATACTATTCAGAAGTCACAAATTGCTACCCTAAAGACAATAATATAAGTTTGTTTAATAAAGAGATCCGCTGGGGCAAGGGGGCAAAGTCTCCGTATGTAGCAGAGACCACTCTTTGCCTTAAGACTGTATTGTAGTCGAAAAAGGCCGGCTCTCATAGTCGAGAGACCAGACAGTAACTGAAACAATCGCGTTAAGTGTCACGCTCGTAAATGAGCCAGAAATGTTATCGATTCGGAAAATCCGACTATTATCATAATAATTATTAATAGAAAAAAGGGTAGAGCTCCTCACCTTTAGCTTATATTAACATCGGGAAAAACGACCCTCATGACTGAGAGGCCATTCAGAAACGGGACGGGAGCGTTAAGCGTCATGTTCCCAATGAGCTTATATTGGTTGCAAACGTTCTAGTGTCGTTCTGTTTCCAGGTAGAAACAGACGACGGACTATTGTCATTGTAAACGTTAAGAAAAGGCGTTAAGAAAAAAGGAGGAGGAAAATGGCCGACATTTTTACACGGTACATTATGTCAAGGAAAAGCAATCATTAAAAAATAATTGTTATAGACACGAAGCGTATCAATACATCGTGTCAAATTTTTTATATAAAGCAGGCACATCACCTAATATTACAGCTGGGATAAAACGAGTGGGGCAACGTTGGAATAAAGAATATAAGTCAAAACTAGAACGAAAGTCAGACTAGAAATATATTTCCAATTATTTAAATGCTTAAATGAAACTGAAGGAAGGAATAAAGTAAAAAAATAACGTAAAAAAATATAATAGTACAGTGAAAAAGGTGGGGGAAATAGCTGGAAAGAGAAAAGCAAACATATCAAGAACAATCTTAGGAAATGTTTTAGGTCACAATTACCTAACAAAATACGGAAACTGGCTATTGAAATGTCATGATAAGCGCTGGGGGTCGCGTAACTAGTTAGCATGGAGGAGTCTCGTTCGTTATCGGAATTAACCAGACAAATCGCTCCACCAACTAAGAACGGCCATGCACCACCACCCACAGAATCGAGAAAGAGCTATCAATCTGTCAATCCTTTCCGTTAATTTTTCTATTAATAATTATTATGATAATAGTCGGATTTTCCGAATCGATAACATTTCTGGCTCATTTACGAGCGTGACGCTTAACGCGATTGTTTCAGTTACTGTCTGGTCTCTCGACTATGAGAGCCGGCCTTTTTCGACTACAATACAGTCTTAAGGCAAAGAGTGGTCTCTGCTACATACGGAGACTTTGCCCCCTTGCCCCAGCGGATCTCTTTATTAAACAAACTTATATTATTGTCTTTAGGGTAGCAATTTGTGACTTCTGAATAGTATAAATATTGTAGATGAGCCTCAATGGCTCAAAAACTTATTTTGTGTGCTTATATTTAATCACTACCTTGACTATTTAAATGAATATTACGATCTAAAATATTACATGTTCAAAACAACTGTTATATAGCTATGTATGAAATGAAATGTATAAAATGAAATATTATTAATGTATGCATGTCACTGTGATACCTTTTGACTTTTCATCAAAGTGCTTCAATAACTAGCCTTATGGTATAAAGTTCTCAGCACTGTCTTTTCTTCTTCTTTTTTTCACTTCTCTTTTCTCCTTTCTTTTTTCTGCCTTTCACTCTTTTTCCCTCTTTCTCTTTTTGGGATCTAGGTATCAGATCAATTCATCTTGTCTTATTAATTACCCTAGTGATTTTGAAATTATTTACATATGATCTGCGTCTTGGTACCGGTTTCATCTATCACACAAATAGTGGTGACTTTTTCTGCAGAATTTCCTGCTTCCTTGTCCACATTTTGGTGAACTCTATAGATACTTTTTCACCAATATCTTTTCACCAATATTTTCTATAAGTTTTTCGTTTGCCTTGCAGCCTTGAGAAAGCCCCGGCTGAGAATGCCAGAGGGGGCGAAACACGTGTTGGCTGTTTATCCTCTTTTCTTCTCGAGCCATTACTTTGGAAGTTGCTCTTACTAAAGGACAAGAAGTGATCTTTCCTTTTGAACAATTGGGCTGCTTATCCTCTTTTCTTCTCGAGCGATTACTTTGGAAGTTGCTCTACTAAAGGACAAGAAGTGATCTTTTGATCTTTTGAACAATTGGAAGCATAACAAGGCCGTTTTTTACTTTTTCTTTTCTTTTTTCCGTGCCACTATTTTGGATGTTACTTTTACTAAAGGATAAGAAATGCCTTCTTTCTTTTGAACACTTGGAAGAAAAATATTTACTGTTAATACAATGCAATAAAGTTTGAATTTGACTGTCTAAAGAAACTTTCGAGTGGGACTTTTACCTCTGTTTGATGGTGCACACTTTATCATTGAGGACGTTTGGGTCCCTGTCCTCTGGTTGAGTCCCATATCTGCTGAATTAGGCTCTCATACAGGAGAATAGTATCTTGGACCCTCTCCATTTTTTGGAACCTTGTTTTTCTATTATTGTTTGTACCTGAGATACATGAGGGGCCAGTTCCTGTGCAAATGTTGTTTTGGGGCATGTGCAAAGTGGAATATGTCCCAGGGTAGCATCCTTCTAGGAGTACTCCTGATGCCCACATCCCTATTGTGGAAGTACTGTTTGAATTTTGAGCTTTAGATATTTGTCTCACAAACTATTGTGCATCCCTTTGACCTTCCATTGTGTTGCAATGTGGGTGATATGTGTAGGTCCATAACAGGGGAGTTTCATGGGAGGGGTATTTGTGTTAAATGAAACATCCATACATGTGTCTTCAACTTGACAACAGCACAGGGCATTTGAACAATGTGAGGGTGTCAGTTCAGTTGGCAAGTGTAATGTTGATGTGGTGTTGCTGTTGTGGGAGTATGGTGGTGCAGTGTCAGTGACCTGCTCAAAGGGGGTGTTTTATGGCTATGAATGTGTCATTTGTTGTGAATGACACCGACCCTGGACACAATGGCAAGTCTACTTGGTCCACGGAGCGTGACCTCCATAGCATGAGGATGACGGCATGACGATCTGATATTGACCTTAATGACACAGGTAGGTGTGTGTTCTTATCGAAGGTTACATCCATGGCTGTGTGAATTTTGGGCTCCATCCATGAGCAGCGGCAGGACGTGTGTGATTGGCTCCATGGCAGTACAGCATGTGTAATGCTGCCTGCAGGGGAGTTCCTTCCTTTATACTCTCCATTTCGGTCCGATGGAACGTGGTTGTTGGACCGCCGTCGTCACATCGCCGAAAGGCAACATCATAATGTGTCCTGTGGGAACACTGGTTCCAACGGGTTCAATGGCTTATCTCACCACAGCAGCGGTCTGCACTGCCTGGCAGTGCCAGCGGCACCGCAGCATCTTTCCTCTATTGAAACACATTCATCGTAATAAGCTGGTCCGATCACCGCTGCTGCCATGGAAGTCTACAGACCGCCAAATTTGTAACAGTGCCCTTACTTACTTGTAAAGGTAGGGCTTTTTTGGTTTTCTGTTGGCAATCTGCCAGGGTTTTCTTGTCTAGTAGCTTTAGTGTGGTAAGTCAAATTTTCTCCTTTTTTTAACTAATTTGAATGGTTAGTTTGCTTTAGACTTGTGTTTATTGGTTAGTGTTCATTTACTTTGAATCTTTATCAATTAATACTTTTTATGGTGGATGGTAATCAGTGTTTCTACTTTCATGTGAAAAATATGTTTCTGTTTTGTGTGTTATTTTGGATGTATTTTTATGTTTCATTGTATTTATTGGTGTTTATGTTTTGGATTACATTAATTGTAAAACAATACTTTTGTTTAATAATTATTATATGTTTTGAAATTATTTTCATTTTTTATGTGTTTAAAGTTTATTTTATTGTAATGAAATTTAAATAGTGTAGTTAGTCGATTTATTGATTTATGTAGAGTTTATTTTTTTGTTAACGTAATAAAGAGCTATATTATTTGTAATATTTGGATTTATTTTCTGTGAGATTAGTGTTTCAATATTTTGTGTTTCAGTATTTTTGAATTTTTAATTATAGGTAACAATATTTTTGATTATGATATTTTGGTTTCAGTGTTAATAGAGACAGGTATTTTTAATAGAAATATTTCAGTCATTGTTATTTGTGCTGTTGTAAATCAAGTATAGGATGGCAATATTTTTGTAAATTATAACTTTTTTCTAATGGTTTTGTGAATTATTGTTTTCAATGATAATATCAAGTGAAGTGATCAACTCTGTTACTTAAGGTAGCATCAACTGCACAAACTGTTTCAAGACAGATAATAAATAGGGCACAACCGAGTCCAGAGGCACACTGGAATCATGTGCAAATCAGTGTGTCAATACAGTGCATGATGTCATTATTTGTGCAATAACTTATGACATATTTACACGTGTCTAAGCTTATTACGTATGGTGTATATACAGGAATGATCTCTTGTTTGTCCATTCACATTGTTAATAGTCCAGACAGTGAATCAACCATAATGGAGATAAGCTATGCATAAACTAATTATGAGTGGGAATTATTTATATTTGGCATTCCAAATTATTAACAACAGAAACGTCTTTTTTAGTTAGGAACTAACATGAAATGGCCAATCACCCATCAGAACACTAAAAAAAGAATGATCAGTATTCATCAGAAAAACCTAGGACCAATTTCTGAAAAAAGTATGGCTATTTTGTGCCATATACAGCCCTGAATTTTGCTTTAAGAGATCCAGATTAGAACTGTGATCATGCTTATGATTGATGCTCATGATATCAGTGTTCTTTTAATGAGATATGTCCGGCCTTACATGGTTTAACCGGGTCCCTAGTTACATCCATCGGATGTCATCATTTTGACCTGTTAAATGAGTGCCCAGTGTGTACACCCATCCCTGTTCAGAAGTGATTGCTGATATTGTGTAGATAAACGATCAGGGTTTATGTCTTGTTTATCAAGTGTTATCTATGTCTGATAGTCTTATTTGTGTCATACGTGTAAATAATGACCCTACATATGGGTGTTATTTTGTTGACACCTAGAGTTACTTCTGTGTTCTCTTCTTATCCAGACCTTCTTTGTAGCCATGCCAATATATTGTATCTTACAGGCTCTGGTGATTGTGTGAACATTTCTGTGCTGCAGTTAATGTGTAATCTCAGCAGCCACTTCTTATCCAGCCCTAGATCTACTACTTTACTTGGAGTGTGTAGGGGTAGATTCTTCATCTTCTACATGAGTAATGGGGCCTCAGTGTGGTTTCAAACTTTTGGTAGGCCTTGCCTGTCCTAGGAATTCCCTCAGACTGGTTCCCCTCTTACAGGAAACAGAAGTTTGTGACATTTTCTATCACCTGTATTTAATATAGTCCAATGTTTCTTAAAATTCTTTTGAACCATGGGCGAACATAGGAAAAATGCAGTGACACAAGTCAATCTCTTATTCGGTTGCTGTGTGTGATTTTCCAGAAATAACTTACAATTATTATTGTATGTCCTCTTATTGGCTCTCCTAATGATCCTGCTTGGATCTTGTTGCTGTTGTACTTTGGAAGAAAGTTGTTGGGCCTGTTGGCAAAACTTCTTTATGTTAGCACAGTTGTGCCTTATGCTTAAGAATTGACCGAATCATAGGTTTTCCCTAAAGAGTTGGAGGTGATGACTGTCAAACCTGAGAAAGCCATGCCTATCGGTGACTTTATGGTAACCTCTGTAAAAAGACCACCAGCTTTTGGAAACATTTTTAGATCCAAGAAGGTCAATTCAGACAGACTCAAATGAAATGCTAATTTCAGAAAGATCTCTTGTCTGTTGAGCCACTGAATAAAGTAAAGTACTTGCTCCTCCATACAAGTCAATGTATACAAGATGTTGTTGCTATAAGACCATAGTTACAAATGGGTTTGATATGGGTTGTTAGATGTATAACTATATTTGCTTTAAAAATCATGCACATATAGGAAGAGCAACCTCAGTGCTAATATACTACTAAATAAAGTGCCCTGAATCTGAAGACTGAGTTTACTCTCAGATTCAAAATATATTCCTGATTAATGTCAGTCTTGCACTTTCCACTACACAAAATACGGTTGTGATATTTGTTAGAAATTGGGTCTTTGGTTGGCAGTCAGGTTACCCCCTGTCCAAGCAAGGACCCTCACTCTAGTCAGGATGAAGGAGAATCACCCTCAGTTAACTCCCGCTCACCCCCTTGGTAGCTTGACATGAGCAGGCAGGCTTAACTTCTGAAGCAAGTTGTAAAGTAGCTATACCACCACACATAGTAACTCAGTGAGAACACTACAAAATGACACAACACAGGTTTAGAACAATAGACAATATTTATCTAAACAAAACAAGACCAAAACAACAAAAATCCAACATACATAAGTAAAACTATGAATTATAAAAGGAATTAGGCCCTCATTACAACCCTGGTGGTCGGTGTTTTAAGTGGCGGTAATACCGCCAACAGTCCGGCGGTAAGAAAAATGGAATCATGACCACGGCGGCAACTGCCAACATAGACAACCACTTTAACACTCCGACTGCCACGGCGGTAGCAACAAACACCGCAGCAGTAACCGCCAACACACAGGCGGAGGACAATGTACCGCCCACCCCATTACAATCCGCCAGCTTTTCTAGGGCAGTACCAACACCATCAAAAGCACGGCAGAAACAGTACTTGGAAGGGAAACCACTCACCTCTCGACACTCAACGAAGAACCAGGACGCCATAGAGCCCGAACTACAGGTGTTACCAATGTTGGTGTATCTTCTCATTTACCAGGAGTACGAACGGCAGCGGCGAAGACCGCGGTGAGTACTGCACCTAGCACACAGTGGAAGGGGGAGGAAAAAGAGAGTGACACACACACACAACAAGCAACACCACCACTCTCACCCCCAACACCATACACACAAACACATGCATCAACATTACATATACACCTTGTAACCCTCAGGAATAATGCATGGACAAAAGAATGGAGTCAAATTAGTGTCATATTAGAAATAGTCAGATATACGTTACAAATGCAAAAACAGTATTTACAATATATAAAATATGTACATAAAGTGATACGTTGTCCACTCAAAATGTCCGTGGGCCACTGGGCCAAAACTCATAGGCCAAGCCCACACTTGAGTCCTGCCTCAAGACGGAGAGAACACTGCAGTGGCATCAGGTTGAAAACACACAGGCACCTCAGGGGGATGGGGAAGGGGGGCACCTCAGCCGGAAGATGGGACAACTCCACTGCTCCTGGAGGGGGATCCATGCCCACATCGATGTCCTTGGGAGTGCAAGACCATTGTCTCTCAAGTCTCTCAAGTGGGTGGTTTGTCCACTGCTTGGTCCTGGGGAGTGCAAAGCCACAGTCTCTCAAGTGGGAGGTCTGCCTACTGCCTGGTCCTGGGGAGTGGAAAGCCACAGTATCTCAAGTCTCTCAAGTGGGTGGTTTGCCCACTGCCTGGTCCTGGAGAGTGCAAAGCCACAGTCTCTTAAGTGGGTGACATGTTCCACTGGTTCTGGAGGGGGTTTTGTGCCCAGTGTGCTTCATCCTGACAAGGATAGGATGAGTGGATGTCTTTCTCCACAGGTTCTGGAGGGGGCTTTGTGCCCAGTGTGCTTCATCCTGCCAAGGACAGGGTGAGTGAATGCCTTTCCCCACTAGTTCTGAAGGGGGCTGCTTTGTGCTCAATGTTACAACACTTGGGGGGTGGCAGTTCACAGTCCCTCACCTGGGTGTCTGAGCCAGAGATTTGCAGTGACCAGGATGCATGATAGTCCATGGAGGCAGGGCTAGAGTCCATCCGGCAGTGGTCACGGCTGCACAGTGGTGGTAGTGCCGGTGTTGGTGGGGGTGCTGCCAGTGGTTGAGGGAGGCTCCAGCCCTTCTCCTGCAGCCTCGGATGGCTGCCCACTGGGGCTGCTGCTATTGCCAGTGGTGCTACTGTCAGCGGTGCAGGTGGTGGTGCTTGCGGCGGGGCTTGCGGCGGTGCTTGCGGTGGTGCAGGTGGTGGTGGTGGTGCTGGCCACGGTGGAGGTGCCGGTGCTGACAGTTGTGGGGGGAGGCTCCAGCCTTTCCCCTGCAGCCTGGGACGGCTGCCCACTGGGACTGCTGCTGCTGACAGTAGTGGTGCTTGCGGTGGTGCAGGTTGCGGTGCATGCGGCGGGGCTGCTGGAGGTGCTGGCGGTTGTGCTGGTAGCCACCAGCCCTTCTCCTGCAGCCTCGGACAGCTGAAGTGCCTTGCCTGTTGTTTTGTGCCCCTTCCTGACCTTGGCAGATGGTGGTGTCACTTTGAGTCTGGCAGCTGGAGTCTTTGAGGTGGGCTTGCTGGGTTATTGTTGTTCCTTCCCCTTGCTTGATGCTGTCCCCTTCTTCACCTTTCCAGGTGGCGGAATGGTTTTAGCCTTGGTAGCCTTGGTAGGCACACTGGCTGGCCTGACAGGTGTCCCCTTTGAACCTCTGACAGCTGCAGGAACCACAGCGGACGTGGACTTGGTGGATGGGGTGCTGGGCTGGGTTTTGGCCCCACTGGCCTGATAGGAAGGACGGGGGGGAGGGGTATGGAACAGGTCATTGTTTGCCAGGAAAAGCTTCGTAGGGACACTGGGGTGGGAAGAGGGAGAAGGTTTGGGAGTGGAGGAAGAGGAAGTGGTTGTAGGAGGTGTCTGTCTGCTGAGTTTGGGTGCAGGTGCATATGCATGGGCTGGATGCTGTTGTGAGGTGGATGGCTGTTGGGTGGGTGCTTGTGTTTGTGTACTTTGGGAGGAGGTGTCACAGACACAGTGGGAGAGGACACAGGAGACATGTGCATGGGTGTGGGGGTGGTGACTGCCAGTGAGGGGTGTGTAGTGATGGGTGTGCTGGTGATGGAGGTAGTGGATGAGGATTTAGTGCATGCAGGTGTGAGTGGAGACGCTACTGGGTGGATGGCTGTTGGGTGGGTGGGTGCTTGCGTTTGTGTACTTTGGGAGGAGGGGGTCACAGACACAGTGGGAGAGGACACAGGGGACATGTGCATGGATATGGGGGTGGTGACTGCCAGTGAAGAGTGTGTAGTGATGGGTGTGCTGGTGAAGGAGGTAGTGGATGAGGATGTAGTACATGCAGGTGTGAGTGGAGATGCTACTGGGATGGAGGTGGACAACGAGGAGGAGGGGGCCACAGTGGAGGCAGTGGATGTTGGTGTGTCTGCATGGTGATGGTGCTTGTGTGAGTGCCTGTGAGATGAAGTCTGGTGCTTGTGTTTGCCTGAGCCACTTCTGTGTGTTGATTTGGGTGAATGCTGGTCTGAAGGTGTACTTGGGATAGACTGAGGTTGAGGGGATTGGGACTGGGAAGAGGAAGTTGGAGGGGGGAGGCTAGAGACAGGGACAATGGCTGCCATCAGTGCAGAGGCAGAGCCTGAAATGTTCTCTGCTGGGCTGCCACGCCAGAGTGAATCCCCTCCAGGTATGCATTTGTTTGTTGCAAATGCCTCTCGACAACCTGAATGGCATTCAGAATGGTTGACTGCCCAACAGTGAGGGATCTCAGGAGGTCAATAGCCTCCTCACTCAGGGCAGCAGGGCTGACTGGGGCAGGGCCTGAGGTGCCTGGGGCAAAGGAGATGCCCACCCTCCTGGGTGAGCGGTCACGGGAAACTCGCTGAGGGGCTGCTGGGAGGGTGGTGCTGGTAGGGGGTGGCAGCTGTACCTGTAGCTGGGGTGGCCACCAGGGAGCTCCCATCGGAGGAGGTGTCCATGTCCGAACTGTCCCCTCCTGTCTCCGCCGTGGTGTGCTCCCCTCACCCTCTTTCCCACGGTGCCCTCACCGTTGGTGGATTCGGCCTCCTGGGTCCTGTGAGATGCAGCTCCCTCTGTCGCCGGTGCCTCTGCTCCTCCACCAGATCATGCTAATGCACATAAAGACAGGGTGACCAAACAAAAATTGGGGAAGACACAAAGGATACACTTGGTCAATGGGGCCAACAACACTACCATTGGCATACTCAACACATTCACTCACAGGGAACAGCCCTATGCAATAAGCAATGCACTACCAGTCACAATGCTATTCACCAGGCCATGTATTGGGACACCTAACGCTAGTTGCAGCATACTTGAGAACCACAGACCCCTGCCCTGTAGTGGATGCCTACTAGCTTGGTTGGAGGACTTTCACATCAGAATCCTGCACAACATGGGACCTACTCTGCAATGCCAGGCCTTGGCTAGGGGCACCCACAGGACCCCCACCCGGCTACCACCCCACCAGGTGTAAGTTGTAATGTAGGGCACTGTACTCAGTCTCTTGTGGCTGCTGTTATGTCCCCAAGCACCCATCTAGCTCTGGATAGGCCACCGCCAGTATGCAGGCCACCAGGGGCGTCAGGGTTTGAGGGGCACCCCTTCCTCGTTGGGAGGCCATCCCCAGCTGGGCCTCCGCGGTCTTCTGTGTCCAGCCTCTCAAGTCCTCCCACTGTTTCTGACAGTGGGTGCTCTGCTTGTCGTAGACCCCCAGGGGCCGCACGTCCTTGGCAATGGCACTCCATATACCCTTCTTTTGACGGGCACTGACCTGTAGTGAAATGGACACAGGGAGAGGAATTAGTCCCACCGTCCTGCCTGTCACACTCATGGCCCACCATGCCCCTTCCCATCCCCATTAGCACAGACATGGCCCACCATACATGCTGCACGCTGCCCAGGGCCCATCCAACACCCACCCCCTACATGAGGCCTTCACACACAGCACTCCATTCATTCATGCACCATGCATCGTACTCACAGTGGACTAACCTGTTGCTATGGAGGCACATACAGCATTCCGTACTGGGGTAGGGCACCATCCACCAGTCTCTCCAACTCCGCCGAGGTGAAGGCAGGGGCCCTTTCCCCAGTCACACGAGCCATGGTAAGTTCCAGACACAGGTCACAGCAGCACATGCAGTGTAGAGCCTCTCCTGTTGAAGGTAGGGTAGCAAGTGAGTGAACAGATAGAAAATGACGGTGAAGTCCACGGCGGTGCATACCGTCTCAGCTGGCGTACATCACCATTGGCCACTGTACCCCATACGGCCCAATGTTAACCACCTCCCGCAACGGTGCACAGCGTCAGCGGAATTTCCTCATTTCCACCTGTCCCTCCATACAGGACCGGCGGATGCCATTTCGGGGGGGGGGGGGGGGAGGCCATGGATCCTAACTGCGTCAGAGTACACAAATGCACCATTTGGACATCTCCAACAAAATACTGTTACAATCAAAACATGCATTGAACTGTAGTGGTTGGAATTAAGAGATAATGACCAGCTGCTCACCATTTTACCCCATAGTTTGCAACCTCTGCGGATGAATAAGAGATGGAGACATCCCCCCCGTGTACAGACCCCTGGTGGACTTGGCAACAATGGAGTACAGGCACATTATCGTCACCTATAGACTGGACAGGGCCAGAATCACAGAGCTGTGTGCCCAATTGGAGCCTGGCCTAATCTCTGCTATCCGTCACCCCACCAGGATCCTCCCTCTTGTGCCAGTGCTATCAGTGCTCCATTTCCTGGCAACTGGCTCCTTCCAAGTGACAGTGGGTTAAGCAGCAGGAATATCTCAGCCAATGTTCTCAATAGTGCTGACCAGAGTGTTGTCTGCCCTGATTAAACACATGTGCAGCTACATAGTTTTCCCTCCGGTGGAAGATTTGGCTCAGTGAAGGCTGATTTCTATGCAATGGGACATATCCCCAACATTATTGGGGCTATTGATGGAACACATATTGCATTTGTCCCTCCTCTGCAAAATGAACAGGTATTCAGAAATCGAAAGAGCTTTCACTCAATGAATGTGCAGATGGTGTCCCTGGTGGACTAGTACATCTCCCATGGTGATGCAAAGTATCTGGTCTGTGCATGATGCCTTTATCCTGAGGAATAACAGCATCCCAGATGTGATGGCTCAACTCCAGAAGCACAGGGTGTGGCTAATAGGTGAGCCTTGGTTCCCACCCAGTATATGTTGGTGTATGGGTATGGTTTGGGACCTAAGGGTTAGTGTGTGTCTAACAGTTCTCCCTCAATATTTGCAGGTGACTCTGGTTACCCATGGCTACTGACCCCTGTGAGGAATCCCAGGACAAGGGCAGAGGAACGTTACAGTGAAGCACATGGGCGAACAAGAAGAATTATAGAGAGGACCTTTGGCCTCCTGAAGACCAGGTTTCATTGCCTCCATCTAACAGGTGGGTCCCTGTGCTACTCACCCAAGAAGGTCTGCCAGATCATCGTGGCATGCTGTATGTTGCACAACCTTGCCTTGTGTCACCAGGTGCCTTTTCTGCAGGAGGAGGAGGCTGGAGATGGCCATGTGGCAGCAGTGGACACTGTGAATAGTGAAGATGAGGAGACAGAGGATGAGGATAACAGAAGTGCAATAATTCGTCAATACTTCAAATGACACACAGGTAAGACAGTGTATATTCACATTTTTTTGTGTTTGACATTGTCACTGGCAGGCTGATTTTCCCACTTCTATGGCCACTCACCGTACCCTTTGGCATCTCTATTTGCAGATATTTGTGCCCCACTGTCGCTCCTGATGTGTTGACTGCAGCCAACTACAGGTCTTTCCTATGTATACATTACTGTACAGTTGAATTGCAATGTTTAAACCTTGTTAAATGAATACATAACTTAAATCATTTGACATACTCCATACTTACATTTTTTCACAGAGTGTTTATTTGAGTGATAAGAAGCAGAAGGGGTAGTGGAATGAAATGGGTTGATGATGGAGAAAAGTCCAGGATAGAGTCCAGTCTATTTGTATCACAGGTGCATTGTCCAAGGAGGTATAGGAAGGGGAGCAATGGCAGTTCAAGGTGGACAGGGAGACAGAGTGGGACACAAGGGTGACAACCAGGAGAGTCTTATTTCCTGGTGGGGGTCTTGGCAATAGTCTCTGGCTTTTTCCTGGATCGTAGGGAACATTTGCAGGGTGCTTCTCCTTCTGTAGGGGGAGGGGTGCTGGTGGCCTGTTGGTCCTGAGGTGGGGCCTCCTATCCACTAACGGCAGCAGACCTGGAGGGCTGTTCATCAGTGTGGCTAGTGTCAGGAGCCCAGTGAAGTGCCACTGCCTCCCTCATAGTGTTGGCCATGTCTGCTAGCACCCCCCCTGCAATGGAGACCAGGGTGGTGTTGATGACCTTCAAGTCCTCCCTGATCCCCAGGTACTGTCCCTCCTGCAGCTGCATGTTCTCCTGCAACATGTCCGGTATCTGGCCCAGCGTATCCTGGGAATGTTGGTATGCTCCCAGGATCACGGTGAGTGCCTCCTGGAGTCTCGGTTCTCTGGGCCTGTCTTCCTCCCGTCACACAGCAGTCCACTCAGCTTCCTTGTTGCCTGTGCCTCTGTCCCCTCAACCGTGTGCTCACTGCCACTGACCCCAGGTCCCTGATCATCCTGTGTTTGTGGGGTGGCCTGGGGTCCCTGTAGTGGTGGACACACTGCTGATTGACGTGTCCTGGGGACAGACGTATGGGCCCGCTGGGTGGGTGCTGTGGTGGTGTTTCCTTAGGGGGGAGGCTCTGTGCTAGTGTGTGACTGTGCCTGGGTAACCGACTGTCCGGAGTTCCCTGATGGGCCAGGTTGGTCATCCAGATCCAGGCGAGCAGAGCTGCTGTCATCACTGTGGGCCTCTTCTTGGGGGGCGGGAACATGATGTTGCTGGCACATCTTCTCCAGTGACATTGGCTGGGGTACGTGTGGTGATGTGTATGCAGTGTTATTGTTTCTGCGTGTGACATATTGTGCATGGGTGTGTTGCCCTCTATGGTTGTTGTTGCCCTGGCAGATTTGCCTTTGTGTGAGTTGCTATTTGGTGGGCTAGGTGATTCTCTCCAGTGTGCATGCAGTGGATGATAGTGTGTCCGTTCAGGTCTGGGAGGGGTGTGCCTGCATTGGTGTTGCATGCAGGGCTTGGTATTGGGATGAGTGGGTTGTGATGGTGGGGTATGTGGGAGGTGGTGAGGTGATGGGAATGAGGGTAAGGGTGGAGGTTTGAGATAGCATGCAGGTGGGGGGGTGATAGTGATAGAGATTTGATTTAGCAGAATCCAGTCCTCCTCCAACTCCCACCAGGCCCTCAGAATGCATGTTTGCCAGGACTTGCTCCTCCCATGTTGTTAGTTGTGGGGGGAGAGGTGGGGGTCCAACGCCAGGTCGCTGTACAGCTAGTTGGTGTCTTGCTGTCACAGAATGCACCTTCCCCCGTAGGTCGATCCAACTCTTCCTGATGTCATCCCTTATTCTGGGGTTCTGTCGCACGGTGTTGACCCTGTCCACGATTCTCCACAATAGCTCCATCTTCCTAGCAATGGATGTCCGCTGCACCTGTGATCCAAATAGCTGTGGCTCTACTTGGATGATTTCCTCTACCATGAAGCTCCTCCTCTGAGAACCTGGGGTGTTGTTGTGGTGCCATGGGTGTAGTGTGAGTGGTGTGGGTGAGGGTGTGCGGGGTGATGTGTTGGGGTGTGTTATGTAAGGTGCGTGGAGGGTGTATAGGTGATGGTGTTATGTGGATCTGGTTGTGTGGGTGCTCTTGCTGTATCTCTCTCTGGTGGCAATTATTTCTAGTCGTAAAGGGATGTGGGTATTGTGGGTGTGTGTTTTAAAATGGTGTGGGTGTGGTGTGTATATGGGTGTCAGGTGTGTGTAGTTTGAATTGTCCAATGTGGTGTAATTTTGTTTGAGTGTGTGTATTTTGAGCGCGGCAGTATGTACTGCCAATGGTTTACCTCCGTTGAATGTCCGCCCCAGTGATTTGTGGGTCATAATGTGATGGGCATTGTTCTGTTGTCGTAACGGTGTGGGTTTGGATACCACCAGTTTATCACTGACCTTTGGGCTGGCGGACTTGTGTTTGTGGCTGTATAGCGACAGTTTGGTATGTGTGTCATAATATGGTTGGCAGTTATCTGCCGCCACAGTGTTATGTTGGCGTCAGTCGGCATGGCGGTAAGCGGGATTTACCGCCAATGTCATAATGAGGACCTACGTCCAGGTTTGAGTGTAATTCATCAATGACGTCTATTTTGGTTTTGGACATATTTCTGAAGGATGTAGGTTTGGTTTTAAATATGGTCTCAAATGCAGCAATGACCAATTAAGAGAAGCCAGTGGAAAGATCAATAACTGAGTACCAACAATGAAATCCTATGCTGGGGAGAAACGTTGGTGTATGCACTGTTTCAGCATTTTATTGACTCAATGTGGAACAGTTTGAGGAGTCTTCAAAAGGCGCACCGATACGATAATATACTAGGCCACAGTCTCACAGAGCAGAGGATTATAATCGTACCTCCGCATTTGCCTCCATATACCAGAGTAAAGATATTATAGACCTTTACAAAAAATAACATGAAGTCAGTTACAAATTTATTGTGTGTAGCTCACTTGACGTGTTATATTCACTTGGTTTTGCTGGAGGGCAGTTTAATTTTTACGACAACCACCAATGTGTGACTGAATCTGTTTGATGACAACTGAATTTACCCATTTGTTGTTACGTCATTTTTATGTTTGATTCACGGATTGAATATGAAACATTGTCAGATGACTTATTACATGCATATGCATATAAATGTGTGATGTGTGATATTTTCACCGGCGCCCTACACCGTCTTACACCCATTTAGTTAGCATATGTGCGGTTAAAGGCAGCTTTGAACATGGATGGGATTTCTGATGCAAACTGCTGACCTTGCATGAGGCTTAAATCTAATGACTGAAACCTCAAACATGGGAGGACAATTGACTATCCTGTAAATGTCCCAATCATTTTGGTTGTAATCTTCCCATAGGGAGCAAAAATACAATTATTAAAGATGTAACTTTTGGTCATTTTATTTTTTCCATGCGTTTCCTGTTGACTGCACTGAAGCACTATCATTTTCACACAAAATGATCTCCATTAAAAACTCATAGGCGAAGGCGCCCATTCGAATTAGATGCAACCCAATGATATTGCATGCCAGCAAAGTAGGTGAGGGTTTATTTCCTTTCAAATGACTATATTTGGGTCATTTCTGATTGATTCATCCAGTCTTCTCTTCTAGAAACAAGCTTTCTAATATCTGAATGGTCTAATTTCTTCTATGGAAACCCTGCCCACCTCTCTCATACCCCCTTTTGGTTTGTATGTTCGCACTTGTATGGCAGGAAGGCCTGTTGGATGATTCAGTTCAGAACTGCACTACGAAAGTGCTTTCAGTAATTCGTGCGTAAATTGCGTAATTATGTTTAAAATATATTATTTTAAACTTTAGCCAAAACGAATGCTAATTGCTATATCCTCAAACCCATTTAGTGTAAAAATGAATTTACATGTTGACTAAGGAAACTGGGGACTCCGTTCTGCTGTTAGCAAGCAATTAGGTAAACATATGTTCCAATGATTCGCCTCGAGTTTAAATCTGAAAAGCTAACCAATGCGAGTAGATTTCTGACTGAAAATCCAAACATCTCATCTTAACGGAAATATTGTTTTCCATTTACTCGCTCTAGCATCCACTATTAATGCCTGGTCACTTGCGAGTCGGCGAGATACGCTTCAAGCAAAGAGGACGTTAAACGAAAATGCAAAGAATGTTTCGAGAGGATCTCCAGAGAAAATCCACATAAATTAACATTAGCCATATATCGACCGCCATTGATAAGTGAAGTGTTGAAATCGTCCCTTGGGCTTCTGAGACGGGCGGTGAGAAATTAAGAAAGCGCCTAGTTGTGGAATGTGACAGGACTAACCCATTAGCGATGCTAAATATGCTTTGTGTATTCTAATGTATACAGCGGGGGGTCCAAAGGTTATCTATAGAACTTTACACGAGCTCAAACAGCAAGTGCATCTTTCACTTGATATTAATACAAGTTAGAATTTTTCCCAGTGTATTCGGTATTGAAGCGAAAAAAAGTCTGCCGTTTTAGTGTCCACAGCATGTTCAAGATATACGTCCATTTCAGTTGTTGTGCAGGTAGAAATATATGTTATTTTCCGGAAGTTGCAAGATCGAGCAGTGCGAAACTGGAGCCTTCATTTAACGGTTCCCAGGATACAGGTTTTTTGCAGCGAGGCGAGCTTTCCTCAAACTCTCCCGTCAATGTGGTATAACCAACTTTGAAAGACAGTCCGTGGAGAGAAGTTGCTTAACGTGACGTCACTACCTAGACAGTAGCCGGAGGTGACATGTGCAAAACATAATGTATGCAAACTAAAAGTAGAAAAAATTTAAAATGATGCAGTCGCGGGTTACCAAATAGTGAAAGGTCCTTGCTAAGATGCACTATTCATATAAGGTACGAAGAGGGATATCTAATTTAAAGGAGCACATAACTTAATGGCCTACTGGAACTGTTTTTAAGTCAGAAATATTGCAAATGCAACAGTCCCAAGTTTCTCCTACAGGGGCATGTTAATGTAGTGACTGTGCATTATTCCTATTCCTGGCAGGGTCGGACTGGGACAGAAAATCAGCCGGGCACTGTAAGAAAAGTGGCGAAACATTGGCAACACCTGCTTCTGGGAGGGTCACGTAGAGCACGCATTATGCTCCGTGTTTGAGGCTGTTTTGGTGTGCTGATGGTGGAATGACAGAATCGAAGATGGCGGACAATTAGCTCTCTTTATGCTCTGTTTCGTGCTCACCCCGAGAAAACATGAATTTTCTATACTATGTTACCGGCATTAGGCAGCGGTCTTCCCTCTTAGGCGCTAGGTCCTCAGGATGACTTTGCAATCAGCAACCGCCCGCCCCATCGTGACCCCGCTGAAAATCCTGGGGAAGGCAACTTGGTCAGGTAGGACTCCACATCAACCACAGAACCCAAACTGCCCTCATCGCCGCCATCGACAACATCAGAACCATACTGGACAGTGACAAAACCACGACCCTCATCCTCCTGGACCTCTTGGCCGCATTCAACACCGTCTGCCACCACACCCTACGCTCACGCCTCAGCAATGCTGGAATCCGCGACAGAGCTCTGGACTATGTCACCTCCTTTCTTACCGGCAGAACCCAGAGAGTCCGCCTCCCCCCATTCCGCTCAGAGGCCACCAAAATCATCTGCGGCGTACCCCAGGGTTCGTCCCTCAGCCCGACCCTCTTCAACGTCTACATGCCCCTCTTGCTAACATCTCCCGATCCCACAACCTCAACATCATCTCATACGCTGACGACACCCAGCTGATCCTCGCCCTCACCAAGGACTCCGCCAAGACCTACCTCCATGAAGGAATGAAGACCATCGCTGAATGGATGGAGAGCAGCTGCCTCAAACTCAGTCCTGACAAGACAGGAGTGCTCATCTTTGGTTCCACCCCCTCTGCATGGGATGACTCCTGGTAGCCTGCCACTCTCGGAACCACTCCGACCCCCACCGACCACACACTCAAACTTGGATTCATCTTGGACCCCTCACTATCCATTACCCAGCAAGTCAATGCCATCTCCTCCTCCTGCTCCAACACCCTCCGCATGCTCTGAAAGATCTACAAATGGATACCCACTGAAACCAGAAGAACAGTCACCCAAGCCCTCGTAAGCAACAAGCTGGACTTCGGCATTGCCCTCCATGCAGTAACCACAGCCAAACTCCAGAAGAGGCTGCAATGCATCCAGAACGCCTCTGCATGCCTCATCCTGGACATCCTCCGCCCCTGCCACATCACAGACTACCTGAAAAACCTGCACTGGCTCCCAGTCAACAAGAGAATCACCTTCAAACTCCTCACCCATGCTCACAAAGCACTGCATAACACCGGACCAGAGCACCTCAACAGGTGACTCTCCTTCTACACCCCTGCCCGGCATCTCTGCTCCGCCGACCTCCCCCTCGCAACTGTCCCCCACGTTCGCAGAAGTACAACCGGCGGTAGATCATTCTCACACCTCACCGCCAAAATGTGGAACACTCTTCCCACCCACCTGCGCCAGACCAAAGACCTCCTTGTTCGAGCAGTAGCAGCACCTCTCCCTTCTCCCCCCTCCCCCCTCCACTCCTCAGCACCCTTGAGACCCTCACGGATGAGTAGTGCACTTTGCAAATTCCTGACTGATTGATTGATTGATGGCATGGAGCAAGATGAGTGAGTGCTGTGGCTGAGCCCGGATAGAAACAATGAAGGACGACTTCACAATTTCTGTCTAAAGTCTTTTGCCTCACCTGCTGCAAGCAAGCTACTGTTTGTCACTAAAGGGGGAGCACCTGCACGCAGACCCAAGTCAAGGAAGATCATCCTGGATTCATCCCAGTACTTCAGCAGGGCTATTCCTGTAATTATCTGCTGAAGTCATCCTAAACCATCCTGAAGTATGTGAATAGGATGACATTTTTAAATGAGATGACTCTAGGGTAGTCACAAGAACTACTACAGGATGACTTCCTGATGACTTCAATGCAAATCGTGATGATCATGGATTGCTGTAGGATGATTCCACAATGGCTTCAGGATGGGTTTGTATTATCCCATGCATGCCTCCATAATGATTTCAGGAAGGTGCTGGATTACTCCAGGATGATTCCATGATGACTTTACAATGGGGCAGGATTACTCCAACATAATTTCATAATGAAATAGGGATGGGGCTGCACTACTCAAGGATGATACAACAAAGCCTTCACTATTGTATTATAATGCAGCATTTATATATCTCTTTATACCTTTCTGCAAGGCGCTGAAGCACTTACATGGGAAGAAAGCAATGCCATGTACGGTGTGTGGTTAAAAAGGTGTTGTCTTTGTTTTGTACACCTATGTGGGAAGTGTTTCCATGTTGTGTGTGATGACAAGCGAGGTGCAGTTATCGGATGCAGCACGTAGTAGTATGGTGGATGATAAGGTGTTAGAGACAGACATGCAGTTCATAGTTTTCAGAACATTGGCAATTTTGAACAGCTCTGCAGGTCCTTAACGATATTTCGTACGACTAAGATCTAAGTTAGCTATAAAAAATAAAACGTAGCAGTTTTGTTTATCCTGCTGGCCACTATTTTCCAGTCACAAGCCTTCTGTTTGCAGGGCACTAGAAGTTAAAAAGAATACAACAGTACCTCAGTCACGGTGGGAACAGTGGATGGGCACTGATTAAGATGAATCATTCAGTGCTTGGCCTCTTCTCCACAAAGAGGAACAGAAATGATGTCTGACCTGAAGTGACAAATTAGGAGACTGTAAAGAAGAATGCCGGGCAGGCCAACAAATGATACGCAGCAGGCGGGCTCGAACCCCTTCACTGTACACAACAGTCTAGCAATCGAAACGCATGCACCAGCGCATGCGGTCACAGACTCAGTCCTAAAAATGGAAGCTGGGATTTAAACCAATGCCTTCTGTTATGTTGTTTCCAGTTTGCTTACTGTTTCAGAATTAGGGTAGAGAACACCCACATCAGAAGGAAATTATCTTCACTAAAACAGATAGCACAAGTTCTTAACACACTTATTTTGTGCTTGATTTTTCTTTAATGCTTTCTTCAGACTAAAAAAAATCTGATCATGACCAACCTTACACTATGCAGAATAATTTTAGAGTATTCCACGCTTCTGAAATGGTGGGTCAGAAAGTAACTACTTTTACCTAACAAATTCAGTCTGATCTTGTGGAAAAATAAAGATTTCAAAAGCAATTTTGTCTGCCAACATTTTTCCTAATAGTGGCAAATTCTGAGGTAAAACTGCCCAGGTTTTTTATTAGACCTTGATGACAGTCACCATGTAAAAATGGTCACCACAGTAAAATTTGAGACAGTGTATTTTTTCTAATAATGAGGAAGAGATGCTGTGCCTTAGTAATCTCCTAACGCAGAGCTGACTTTGTTAGGAACCAGTATGGTCTAGTGAATATCCTAAGATATCTCTATTGAACTAAAGATGAGTTGACTAACTTAGGGGATGAAGACTACTTGACTGAGTAAGAGAGCTATTTTCTCTTAATTATTAATAGTGCATAAGTCAAGGCTAATTTTGGAGGTACTGAAAATGGACGGGCTTCTGCTCCAGCCCTTCCAGAAATGGCAAATTAATATGCACTGTTTTTCACAATCAAAAGTAGTGTGTTCTTAGCTAGCAGTGCTTTAACTCATCTCTCTCACACTAACTACTCTTTGGGACAGACCCAGAGCACACGCCATACTGATATGCACCATCAAGTGAATGTATAAACTTCTAACCAGATATATCCACTGCAAACTAGTGGACTCACACAAAGGTGCTGACATGGTTGACTCCTCACCTCATGCAGTTATTATTAACTTTATTATTTATTGGGGTAATCAGGGTTAGCTTTTGCTAAAAGATCAACCCTTAACCTTCACCATCAGGTCTCATAGGCAGGAGCAACCATGGGCAGTCCAAATCAAG
Organism: Pleurodeles waltl; assembly: GCF_031143425.1. Taxonomy (NCBI): domain Eukaryota; kingdom Metazoa; phylum Chordata; class Amphibia; order Caudata; family Salamandridae; genus Pleurodeles; species Pleurodeles waltl. The sequence continues at coordinate 505,524,455 of NC_090445.1, forward strand.
AAATGCAAGCAAAGCAATGCATAGTGTCATTATTGCTGCTGCTCATCGCTAGTGCCCCAACTGGCGCAGCACCCTAGTTCCAAGTTGCTGTATTTATGTGTCCGAACTATCAACCATATTTATATAAAAGACTATTGCTATTATGTGCATCTGGCTCCAAGGCACCTCCAAACTGTGTATCAAAGGGAAACATTGCTCACCCTTATGTAATACATTTTTAGGCAAAGAAGTGAGTCGATTTCAGGCAGAAGCCCAAAACGTTTCACCGCATCCCTCAACTGGGGTAGTTTTACTGAACAGAAAGCTGAAACCAGTTCAGATTAGCTGTACCTAAAGTACCAAATTCTTTGGCGCAAACTTTAAATTCATGATAAAAAAGATTGACATGGAAAATATGCTGAGCAACATACAAGAAATCAGATGAGAGACAATGCCGGCTGAGTGATAGCAGGTGGGATTAGAAACAGAGAATGCAGCAAAAGGAAACTAAATGGCAGAAGAGTGATCATGAAGCAGAGAGTTACTGTTGGAAATGGCCTCTCTGCAGGGTCACCCCCAAACATTTTGCCTTCCTCCTCTTCTTTTTCTGACTTCATTTTTTCTGACTTTAGGAATCTGGACACTTTACCACTGCAAACCAGTGCTAAAGTGTATGTGCTGTCTCCCTAAAAACATGGTAATATTGGCTCCGACCCAATTGGCATATTTTATTTACTTGTAAGTCCCTAGTAACGTGCACTACATGTGCCCAAGACCTGTAAATTGAATGCTACTAGTGGGCTGCAGCACTGATTGTGCCACCCACATAAGTAGCCCCTTAACCATGTCTCAGGCCTGTCATTGCAAGGTCTGTGTCTGCAGTTTCACTGCCACTTCCACTTGGCATTTAAAAGTACTTGCCAAGCCTTAAACTCCCCTTTTTCTACATATGTCACCCCTAAGGTAGGCCCTAGGTAACCCAAAGGGCAGGGTGCTATGTAAATAAAGGGCAGGACATGTACATGTGTGTACTATATGTTCTGGTAGAGGAAAACTCCTAAATTGGGTTTCCACTACTGTGAGGTCTGATCCTGTCGGAGGATAGCATTAGGGCTACCCTCATATACTGTTTGAGTGGTAGATTGTGATCAGAAAGGGGCAAATAGTTCATGTTTAGTATGGCCAGAATGGTAATAGAAAATCCTGCTTATTGGTGAAGTTGGATTTTATATTACTATTTTAGAAATGGCACTTTTAGAAAGTGAGCGTTTCTCTGCAGCTAAAATCCATCTGTGTCTTACAGCTGGCCTCCCATCCGCATCTGGGCTGGGCTGGTTGACAGCTCCCTTGTGCATTCCACCCAGACAACCACAAACACAGGACACTCAGTTAGACCTGCACTCATCTGCATACTGAATGGGTCTTCCTGGAATGAAAGAGTGGAGGGCCTGACACTTACATTTCATAGGGTAGTTGCCTGCCCTCACAAAATGGACTGCCAAACCCCCTACTGGGACCCTGGCAGACAGAACTGTACTGAAAGGGGAACATGTGCACTTCAAAACCACTCTTTGAAGTCTCTCCCACTTCAAAGGCATTTTTGGGTATAAACTGGGTCCCTGGCCCCACCAAATCAGACACTTCTGGAGCTGAACCTGAAACCTGTCAAGAAGAGCTGCCTGGGTGCTTTGATGAGAAGGACTGCAGCCCTGCTGTTGCCCTGCTGCCTTGCTGCCCTGTGATTTTGCTGAGAAGTGCTCTCCATGGATTGAGCTTGCCTCCTGTTTTCTGAAGTCTCAGGGCCAAACAGAGTTAGGGGGGTCATTACGACCCCAGCGGTCGGCATTAATATGGCGGTAAGTACCGCCACCAGGCTGGCGCTATGTACCGCCATATTATGACACTGGCGGCTTGGCAATGTACCACTCCGACCGCCACAGCAGTAACAGCCGCTGGGCTGGAGATATCCATCTCCATCCGGGCCGCCATCACTGTTCCACCTGCAGGATTATGACCCCGCCTACTGCCATGGTTTCCGTGGCGTTCGTAACGCCACGAAAACCATGGTGGTAGGCCATATCAGTGACAGGGAATTCCTCCACTGTCACTGATAGGGGTCTCCCCCTTCCTCTCCAGGTATCCCCCCACCCACTCTACCTCTCCAAAGCACCCCCCCACCCCATAAATTCACACCCTCCTTCACACACACACACACACACACACACACTCACACACACACGCACACACACACACATTCCCACATGCTTCCATGCATGCATGCATCCATTCACAAACACATCCGCACATACTTTCAAACACGCTTGCAGACACGCATTTGCATAACTCAACTGTTGGAAGGTGGGTCATTAGTTGTGTGGCCTGCACAAGTAATGGGTCTGCATGCAACCGCCACTTGCAGAGCAGTCCAAAAGCTTACTCAAGGGAGGTGGTGTGGGCTAGTAGTCCCCATTCACGAGCACACAAGCATGACTCTGAATAAATGATTGTCCAGTCTGTGCTTTTGATAAAGTAAAAGTACATGTATTACTCACACACACACTACTCAATACTATGCAACAATCTACAAATATACACAAAGTGATGGAATCACTCTGGGATGACATTGTTCAATCTCTCATGTCTCCTCCAAGGGGGGATATAATCCAACAACACCCCTGGAAAAACAGTCCCCGGTGTTCCCCTGCAACATTTGAACATTTGACAGTAATGTGGAATGAGCACACCTACATCTGCAATTGAGTACATCTAGCTTGCCAAGAGGTGGCTGTCAGTCTCATTATTCAAATTAGGATCAACACAGAACATATAGGAATATATATTTCAGCCCTTTAAAGATTAGGATTACTTTTAAATTATTTTAGGATTATTTTCAAATTACTCTTAGTTAACAATCAAATTACAGTTAAGTACATTGGGTAATACCAGCTTACACCTGTAGTAGGCACAGTTCCCCAAGCCAGAACAAAAGTCAACATAAGCTTGTGCTTTAACTAGCAGTAGAATCCTTGGGGGGGTTATCATTCTTTTGTCCCACCCTACCTAGGGTGGGGACACAAACTGTGTTGGGGTGAGGCTGCGCTGCTCTTGCAGCTCCCCCTGTCCATGGCCACTGGTTTAATGGTGGCCCCATCTTCCTTGGACCACCACAAGTGGGTTAGGGGTGTAGCCCCCTGCTGGTGTTCTTCAACGCATGCTGGGGCGGCCGCATACTAAATGAGCGGCTCTCCTGCTGAGCCGGATAGAGCCGCGGTGCGGCCGAAGCGGGTGTTCTGCCGAGGGGGTGTCCGGTCCCACCTGGACACCCTTACACCAGGCAAGAGCTCCCTCGTAGGAGGGTGGAGCAGGGACCCTACCCTGGCTGCCCTGCCAGCTCCCCGCACGGCCAGCACCTCTGTGTGCTGCCATGGGATCTGGCCCTTTTCTGTGGTGTCTGCCCGCTCCCGCTGACAGATGCTTGCAGGGCTGCGGCCGGATGGGCCACCTGGGGACTGCACTGGCACTCCCCACTTCCTCCGCTACACCTTTGGGCCCCGGGATGGGGTCCGGGGCCCATTCTCATCTCCACGACGTCCTCTTCCTCATGGGGCAGCAGGACAGGGTCCGGGGCCCCTCTGGTGATTTTCTCAGGGGGCACGACAGCCCTCCCTGACTTTACTTTGGCCACAGGGGACTCTTGGATGGTGGCTAGGGTCCCTACCCACCGCGGCAGGGGGGTGCGCGACAGCATCCCCCCATCAAGTCGAACTGACCAGGCTTCACAGGGACCCGGGATGGGGTCAAGGGCCCCTTCTTCTTCCAGAGGGGAGTGCGACGGCACTCCCCCGGCTCCTCTTCCTCCTGCGGCAGCCCCCAGGCCCTGGCCCACCCGGGGGGCACAGTCTGGAGCAACAGCAGAGCCCCACGCGCTTCGTCGCTGCCTCTCTCAAAGATCACAATCGTTCTTCCCTGGATATCTCGGGACCCCAAGGCCGATTTTCATGATTCCAGCATCATTTCACTCCTGGTGAAAAGCCCTTGCCACCAGGAGCACTCTCCTTAGGCCTCCTGACCTAGAAGGGTCTCAGATTATAGGGAGCCAGTCCCACTGACTCCCTGTGCCAGCCTTTCCTCTTGGTGCCCTCTTTTTCTTCTGGGCAGTGTGCTCTCCTTGCGCTAGCCCAGTCCTTCCCCCAACTAGTCCTCATGGGAAGTAAAGGGGCCAGCTTGTCTGGCCCTGGCATTTGCCTCGCTGGCCTGAAGTCCTTCAGGGGCAGTGTCCCTGTCCCAGGGGCAGTCAGGGGGTTCTTCCTTCCAGTTGTCCATGATGCCCATCTGCAGTCCCAGTGTCCAGCAGTGAAGCACAGCCAAGAGAGAGAGCTCTCCCCTGTGCAGGACCTTTCAAGTGGAGGCGGAAGTGTCCAGCAGGTTTGCACCTGTGGCCTATCCAGATGTGCTACATCACTTCCTTACCCCCGTCCCCTTCTTCCTGCACAGTCTTCTGGGATAGCTCAAAATGGCATCATCCAGGAGTTAGTTGCCACATGTGCTCAGAAATTTTCAGCCCCTCCTCACTAACATTCCTCCCATGGCCTCTCCTGCCTGCTCCTGGCATGGAATGACAGCGGGCTGATTGATGCAAGGCCCTGCTCAAGCAACTGGACAGAGCAGTAATGGCCCTAATCCTGATTTGAGTCAGAGAAAGATAACATTCCTGGATGACCCATAAGTTGTACAACTATGTTGTTGTAACCTACTGCATCATTCTTTTCTTACAGGTTACAGTGTACCTAGGTGTGACTCTGGTCTCAGTGGACCCCAGAGAACTGGAGTTGCACCTTAGGCCATCCTTCCCCATTGACATTTAATGGAGTATCCCCACAATGCAAATACATTAAGCACACTGACATTGGTATTTAATGGAGTGTCCATAAAGTGAAAAGACAGTAAACACACTGACTCTCCCTCACATGTGTACACCCCTCCCATGCAGGTCACCACCCACTCTGCATAGTTCCTCCTGCACCAGGCTTAACTAAGCGCAGTTCTTGGGCTGTGCACACCAGGAATCATCCTCCCACAGCCCTCCATGTACACACATGATCACATGTAACCTGCCCGGGGCCTCCTGCCCTTGCTGCACCACAGCAGCCTTTCCTTAGCACGGTGGCACCGGCAGTAAACACACGCAGTCCATTTTACCATGAGTTTACTGTGCATGAGTTCTCGCAAGGAGGCTCTCTCACAGTAAAAGGTCAAAACCAGGTGGTCAAAAAAAGAAAAATCAGGGAAGACCTGATAATCAGAACCGTCCTCTAACATCAACATAAACGCACTCACACCTCCATACATGCACACACGCCTTCAACATGCAACACACACCCGCATCCACGCAAACACATTCACCCACCCCCACACACACAAACACAACACCCCCCACCACCTCCCCTGTTGGAGACCCAACTTACCTGCCACAGACAGATTTCTGCCATTCTCGTGGTGGAAATCTGGCTGTGGTCATAGTACGGCGGATGCCTGGTAGCCGTGGTGACAGTTGCCGCGGTGGTAGGCATTTTGTTATCGCCAATCTCAAAATGAGGGCCTAAACCTCTTCAAGGAATTCCTTATGCGCTGAACATCGACTCACAGTCTGCTGAAAATGACGCACAGCCTGCCTTGCGATGAGAAAATCTCTGCACAGCTGAACCTGGAATGATGCAGCCTTACTTCCCGAATGACGAATCAACGCAGTGCCTACATTGCAGCCAGAAATTTGATGCACAGCCCTACTGGATTGATGCACAGCCAAACCGGAACAATGCAGCCAGACTTTCCAAGTGAAGAATCAACACAGCGCCTGCCATGTGACAGAGAATTCGATGCATCGCCTACCGGATCGATGCAACACCTGTGACTTCGTCTCGCACACCCAGGATTTGCATGCATCATTCCTGGGCATCAAAAAGATCCCCACATTGCAGTGAGGAACCAAGCCTTCATGCTGGAAATTGACGCAAAGCCCCTTGCAGCATGGAAAGAAATAATGCATTGTCTGTGCTGCACTGGAAAATCCAATGCCCACCATATTTTTCCACGCACCTCCTCCTCTGCGGTCTCCGTACATGTTATTTTTGATGTAAACCAGGTACTTTGTGAAACCAAGACAACTGTTGATTTTTAAGATTTAAGACTTTTTTTAAACCTTTAAAAGTGATAGCTCAACTTATGCTTATTGAATCTTTATGATTTTGACCTTTATTTAAATAAATATCTTATATTTTTCTAAGCCTCTGTGGTGTATTTCTCTGGTGTTCTCACTGTGTTACTGTATGGTTTATTGCACAAATACTTTGCACATTACCTTCTAAGTTAAGCCTCACTACTCTGTGCCAAGCTACCTGATGGTGGGCACAGGATAATTTAGATTGTGTGTAACTTACCCTGAGTAGGATTGTGATCTCTGTTTGGACAAGGGTGAATACCTCTGCCAAGTAGAGAGCCCATTTCTAACAGTTACAGACAGAAAAATAGCAAGAAGGAAGAGTACCAATCTGAAAAAGTTTTTGAGAATATTACAGAGGGAAGTGACAAGTAATAGAGTGTAGATAGGTAACAGAGAAATATATCACAGGATCAGGGAATAGGGGAGTCGAAAGGCAAAGACATTATACTTCAGTGGACTGGCAGAAATGGAGAGAGTAGAGGTGTGCCAATATGGAGTACAAGTACTCAAATACCAGTAAAATACCAGTGGCGTGACAATGACAAAATAAGAAAGGGAAGTGATTTTTGCACAGTGAGAACATATATATGCAAAAAAGAAGAGAGAACTTTGCTAGATAAACAGACATTTGAGGTGAGCAAATCTAGAGTGCACCTGGTGTTGCAGGGTGCTCCTTATTTCCTTATTGAAGCTGCTCTCCACCTAAACTTGAGAACTACCCAGAGTTTTCTCTTCTTTGTTTGCATAATTTATTTGTTACTCTAACCCAGAAAGGGCCTTGTTTAAAAAAAAAAATATATATATATATATATATATATATATATATATATATATTCACTGAAAAAAAACAAAAGTTACAGGGACTTTATAGTTAAGTTCTGAATTTACTCTTACAAAACAATAGAAATTCAGCAGTTATAGTTAGAGTTCTATTAAGTAACTATAACTCGCACCCTAAGGTAAATATAACTTGCACCCTTGCCATGCACAGTTGTCTCATCAATGTTTGTTGCAAATCTTGCAATAACAATATAAAAGATGACATAGAATATGTCAACTATATAATATGTGGAGTAATTAGCTGTGCATGGCAAAGGCGCAGGTTATAGTTACCTTAGGGCGCGCGTTTTAGTTATTTGAAAGAACTCTAACTATAACTGCTGAATTTCTATGGTTTTGTAAGAGTAAATTCAGAACCTAACTATAACGTCCCTGTATCCTTTGTTTATTTCAGTGAATTTCTATGTTTTTTTCAATATATAGTAATTTTAATTGCTATATTTGATTCCAACCACTGCCGCACACCCGGTGGGTCACAGGGCCAACCCCTTATAAGCACCGAAATTTGCACAGTGCACTGCCTTCTCCTGTGCACAGTAGAGGTTGCCTGCAAGGGCTGGCCTGCAGCCAGTCCCTGCAGCCAATCTCTCTAACCACCCAACCTGATGTTGTGCAAGGCCCTTTGTGCATGCACTGCGAAAGTTAGCCCTGCCCCTATTGGTGTGTAAATAGGTGTGAGAGGCTGTATTTGGGGGTAAGAGTGGCTGTCATAGTGTCTGGGTGTGTCAGTGCATACATCAGTTTTTCAGTAAATGCATCACTATGTGCACAGGTCTGTGAGTGGTGCCCCCCAAACAAAACGTTTAATGCTCCCGGGACCTGGCCCATCCATGGGCCTATAAAAAAACAAGCTTGGGAGCCCACACTTCTTTTGTTTAAAAAAAAAAAAAAATTATGAAAATTCACGAATCTAGCACCGAAAAATTAATGAAAAAAATGTTTTTTTGCTCTGGTGAGGAGGTTCCTATGTGGTCCCCTACTACTGATAAGAGGTCAGGGTATCTCTACCCTGGCCCCTTTTACTTATTTTTTCCTTTTTTTCCTGGTTTGAAGTGTTGGCAGCCAATCAGAGCTGTGCATTTTCCTACACAAGCTTGTCTTTTTTTGCAAATACTTCATGGCCAGAGATATACAAATATGAATTTTCCAAAATTTCTCAAACCACTGAACGGATTTAGACCAATTAACATAATGCACAATCTGCATACCGCCAGCTACCTTTCTGCCAAATTTTGGTGCAATTCCATCCAGTTGTTCGGGCTGTAGTCCTAATGACAGATCCTATTGGAATTAAAATGGGAAACAAAAAAGTTTGAGGCCTCTTTTTCTCGGCTCCTGCTTAATGGATCACCCTGAAACTTTCCATTCTCATCAAGAATCACCGGGACACATTTGTTTGGAAACTTTCATGAAGATTCCTCAAATGGTGCCAAAGATAGAGGCAAGTCAAAAACCACTTTTTCTATGGAAACATGGCTTTAACTACAACTACCTACTGGCGACCACCAGTAGGTAATAGATATATATATATAACCCTGAAAGGGCCTTGGTTTGATATATATATATATATATATATATATATATATACATATATATATATATATATATATATATATATATATATATATATATATAAATATATATATATATATTATATGTAGTTCTAATTAAGAAGTAGAAGTTTTACTTTCCTTATAAATACTTAACATTTTATTGTAAAGACATTGCATGGTGAAGGCATGAGTGGTACATGAACTCTTTGTAATGTGATAAAACCCTTATGTAGTAAGCAGACACTCATTTCAAATCATCCCTAAGTCATCCGGAACAACTGCATTTTGTTGTTGCCAGTGAAGTCATCAGATACTTATTTTAAGTGATCCTCAGATCCCCAGGAACAATTACATGCTGTCAAGTCATCAGCTACTAATTTTCAAGTCATCCTCCCCAAGTCTCTACACTCTGCTGATGACTTTAAGAGCTTGATGAAGTCTGATGATGAACAAAATACTTCTACAGAAGTTGGACGATCATCTAATGACTCTGGGATGGCTACCAAAGTCATCCTGTTTGACCGGGGGAGAGTCGTATTGGGGCTTACTGCTGATTGATAATGTTATAATCACACGCTGCATGCAGTATTGGAAAAGAAGCTTTTACCAAAAGGTAATTTCTTTCACCTTAATTTGCCTCCTGCAAGCAAGATACTGTCTGCCACTAAAGGAGGGGTGGCTGCAAGTTGAGAGTTACATTGCCGATTGATATTGTATATAATCTCACACTGCATGCAGTACTGGAAAACAATAGACAGATTGAGAGAGCAATGCAATAGGAGGGGAGATCCCGGGCAGTGATGGGAAGCCATATTCTAATTTGCAGGTGCTCTTTTCAGGCACATTGTCAAGAGACTATAAATAAGAGAGGCATCCATGAATCCCACCAGGAAGCTATCAACTCAGTCAGTACAGTGGCAAGGAGACCTCTACGGCCAACAGCCCAGTGGCAACCCTATAGCCAGCTTTGTTAATGCACACCCCGAGGGGGAAATAGGCTTCCCGGGGGAGTCATTCCAGTGGGTAGTAGCAGAAGCAGCCTGTGTAGCTACAGGTGTGGCTTGTGACTCACAAAGGCAACCCGCAGCGCAGGTCTGCACACAGGTCAGTGCATAAGATTTAAGTGGCTGTCAAGGGAATCAATAACTAAGAACTGTGTGATTGTCAGTCTGGTGCATAGCTCAAAACTTTGTGGTCATACCTTGGTCAAAGGTGTCAGACTCAAATTATCAGGTGCAGCATCCAAAAGCATCTCCCCCAACACATTGTCAGGTTAGCAGACCTACTCACAAATGGATGGAGCAACTCTTAAGCTCTCTGAAAGCAATTCCACATGCAATAAGGAAGCCCTAGCATCTACAGAACTTAGAGCTAATGATGCTACGTTCCTCGGCGCATCGGGCATGGATTCAACTATGGTAAAAGAGCCAAATTAAATTCCATGTAGAAACTCTCAGGATGGCTCAGAAATGGAAAAGGGAGAGCCAAGTTTATAAACCTCCAATCCTCCAGAATCGAAGCAAGTACAGGCATGTCACCCGTTTGCTAATACTAGTGCCAAAGAACATTGCAAGGAAGGAAGGTACTTCTTAAGAAAGGACAGCTCTCTTTGTGAAGCACACAATAATGTAGCCTATTTAATTTTAACATCTATTGCTCCTTCACCTCTTACAACAGGGAGCAGTTTGCAGAGAGAGGAGGTGGATGTTTTCAAAGCACAAGCCCTAGTATCTAAGACTTAGAAGATACAGGGGAAGAACAAAATCTCAGGATAGGTGAATCTCAGGTGGTGTCAATAAACTCACTTCTACATCATATTCTAGGGGAACTAAAACAAATACAAATTTCTCAAAAAGAGGCACATAAAAAAAACAGAGCAATAGCTTACTTTAATCCAGTCTAATATGCAGCAGTTAACAGCATGAATTTCAGGGGCTGAGCAACAAATTTTGGTTTTGAAGGATGTAGAGCTACATCAAGAAACTCTAACACGTAAACTACAGACTGAACTGCTGAAACCCCAGAAGTAGGTGGACAATGCAGAAAATAGATTGCGTCGGTCCAACCAAAGATTCACAGGGATGCCAAAGGGGTGCAAAAAAAGACAATTGGTTGCTTGCCTAGTTTCTGATCTTATTCTAAAACAGCTCTATCTAGAGGCTGCCACACAAAAGATTGACTTGACATTTATGTAAGCTCACTGTGTTCTGACAGTCCATCCCCCCAATGACAAATATCCTCGTATGATTGATGTGAACTTTGCGGACTGCAGGATAAAGGAGTGCATCTTGGCTAATGCCAATAGAGATAAATCAAATCAGACCACTGAGAATTTCTCCTTTAATATTGTTTTCAGATATATCCATGTTGTCTACAAAATGCCACAAATAATTTAAAGCCATGGCTGTTTTCAAAAGCTTGGCTTCCTGGCAGGCATCACCCAGCAATCTAAACTAAAGCTTCTACACAAGAAACATACATATATGTTTCAGACTGTTGAGTAGCACAGGAGTTCCTTCATTCTCTTCAACATTCGGGGTGGGAGCTGGCGAGTAGTAGAAAGTGGGGGGAGATGTTATTTTGACTCCTCTTCTAGGCAGCGCTACAACAGACGTGTATTATAATTGAATCCTAGTAACTAGAGGCTTTAAGTAAAGCCATCAGCTGGCCCTAGACTACCTCTAGGCCCATTTCAAGATGTCATAGTAGGGAGAGGGGGAAACAAAGGGGTGGGACTGGTGGGAATGGGAGGAGGAAGAGTTGCATGGAGGAGAGAAGGAAGGGCAAGTCTTCAAGGGACCCAAGGACAAGGAGAGTGTGAGGGGAACAAGGGAGCCCTAGGGGGGAAGGGAAGGTCATGAGAAACATTAATGAAAAATGGTTATTAAGAGAATAATTATTATACAGTCAGAGTATCTCTCACCCTAGAATGTTCATTAAAAAAAAAGATTTTGGGAAGGATCCTAGGACTTAGCATGGTGATAAATCAAAGTATGAAGAAGCTAATGACGGAATATTAATATGACTATCCTAAGATCCAAAGTGGAAATATTAAGGGCTTTCTCATGTAACATGAATGGCATCAATAATCCAAGCAAACGTAGATCGATTCTACCATGGCTTAAATCTACAGGCGCACCAATAATTTTTCTTCAAGAGACAAATTTGAAGGCGTCATCCAAGCAATCAGCAATGCCAAGATGTGGATTACAGACATCTGCAAATACGGTAGTGAGGTGGGTGTCGCTATCCTACTAACTTAGATTTACAGGAGAGGTGCTATGGGTGGTGCAAGATCCAAAAGCCATGTGGATGCTGGTTAGCCTAAGAGCCTCCTTCTAGTCATCAATCTAGTCAGTTTCTATGGGCCCATCAAGGATGAAGCAACTTCACTGAAAGAAGTCTACAGTATTTTAGGCCCACTTACGGGATTAGTAGTAAAGGGAGGCAATGTCAATCTCATTCAAGAGGTTAGCCATTATTGTTCTTTCAAAAACAGACTTCAGAATAAACCTAAGTCAGCAAAGGTTTTGGCTCAGCTGGGGTGAGATCTCGGTTTGACCGACCTCTGGAGAGCTGATCACACAATGGGGTATGTGTTTACGTGCTTTTAGAAATGCTTCAACTCTGCATCCTGTATTGATTATTTCTTAATATCGCATAGTTGGAGAACAGCTGGATCAGACATATATTCCAACCCTTTTTCCGGCCATTTTGCTCCAAACAGAGATTTGAAAATGATTAACCCCTTAAGGAAGGAACACAATGGGACAATCTCTATTGACCCAAGAAGGCTGGGTATCCAGTATACAAATTGCCTGTACTGATTCTCTATAAAGGAACATAGGTTTGGCCTCAAATTGGTCAGTCTGGGGGGGGCTTGTGAATGCTGTTATATGAGGAAAAACCTTAGCCCATACAGCTTATTTAAATAGAGCATTCCTCAAGAAAATTGCATCCCTGCAACAAGAATTAAAAGAGGCTAGAAGGGAGGATCTTGACTTAAATACAACAGAGTCTAAAGCTAGACTGGTGGTGGCAAGCCAGAATCTTAAAGATTATTTTGATTTGAGAGACACAATCAATCAGAAGTCCTGTTTCAGAAATTCTATGATGAGAGTGAGCATGCTAGACACTTTTTATTGAAGTCAGTTAAGAAGAGACGGATCCAGTTCAGATAGGTAAGGTAGTTCCAGACCACAATGTCACCAGGCACAAGGTGCACCAAAGGAAAGCCCTTCTGTGCCCATCTGCATCCGGACCACGCCCAGAACCAGGGCCCCTAACTCTTCCACCCCATCAAGATACACCACTGCTGGCCTCCAAAACCTGGACCCTTGATGCACCAACAACCACTGCTGCCAAGTACCACCAGAAGGCCGTTTTCCTGCCTACACTGCTGCCTCACCTTCACCACCGAAGCAACCAATGCACCCAACATATTGACTGAGACCACCAGGACACAACTTCAGGTGCATCCTACTCATCGAACTTTCACTAGTTAAACATGCCACCGAGGTCTGGGACATGATTTCCTCCCTCACCTCAGATGTCATCTTCCTCACAGAAACCTGGCTCAACCCTGTCTCCAAATCAGGAATCACCACCGCCATCCCACAAGGGAACACGATAATACACCCAGACCGAAGCAACAAGCATGGAGACGCAATCACCGTCATCCACAGGGACACCATCCATTGCATGACATCGCCTGATGACCCAACACCAGTAATGGAACACCTCAACTTTCAAGTCCAACAGCGGAAAAAGCACCATCAGAGGAAACCCTGCCTACAGACCACAAAGACCTTGGCCTAGCTTCTGCAATGCCATCCCGGAACTAATTGCCCCTTAAACAATTCACTCTGAGCACTACATATTCCTAGGAGACTTCAGCTTCCACCCCGATGACCCAAGCAACACCAACTCCACCAATCTCCTGGAAAGCTTGAGTAACATCGGCCTCAAGCAGTTTGTCACTGACCCTACCCATATCCCGGGGCACATGTTTGACCTCATCTTCACCTGGAGGAACACCAGTACATCCACACTACACCACTCAGCTGGTCCGACCACCACAGCTTACACTTCACCATCTCTGGGCCCAAATACCCCTGCACCGTGCCCTGCAGATCTACGTGAACAAACTGGAAAAAGGTATCAGAAAACCAGTGGAACAGCAGTCTCTGCTCCCACATCCCAGACTCTAAACATGACCCTGAAAAAGCAGCAAAGAGGTTCTCCCAGTGGATCACAAAATGTGCTGGTGCCATCGTCCCCCGCCAAGTAAGCCAAGGTCAGAGAACAAAGCAAAAGAGCAAGCCGGTACACCAAGGAACTGCACTCCTCCAAATGCAGCTGCTGACAACTTGAAAAGAAGTTGTGCATCAGCAAAAAAACAGAAGACCTTACCAACTTCAGGATATCATCAACCAGTACCACTGCTTCCTGAAAGAAATCAAGAAGAATGCACTACAAGACCGGATCAAAGCCAGCACAAAACACAGAAAAGATCTCTCCACCATTGTGAAGTAGTTCACCAATTACGCAGCCACTTAGAATGACATCACTCCTTCCGAGGAACTGTGCGACAACCTAGGGGACTTCTTCCATGACAAGATCTTGGCTATTTATGAAAACTTTGAAAGCCAACCCTCCACCGCAGAAAGCACCAACCAGCTCACATGCACAAACACAAACCCCAAACACCTTCTCACCCAATGGGATTCCCTCACCATGCAATACGCTATCTCCATCTGTACATTCAGGAGCACCCATGGATCCTTGCCTCCCCTACATCTTCAACCTCAGAAGCAAGACATTCAACGATAAGCTCAGGAAGGTTCTGAATACCTTCATTACTGCAGCCTTCTTCCCAGAGGACTGGAAACACTGCCAACCCAGCCAAATTAAATAACTATTGCCCCATCTCTCCGCTCCCCTATCCAAGAAAAGTCCTTCAGAAAGCGATTAACCAGCAACTCACCCAACACCTAGAAGACCACAGCCTCTTGAACCGCTCTCAATCTGGATTTTGAGTTAACCACAGCACGGTGATAGCCCTTAATGCAGCCACAGATTACATCAGAACCCTCCTGTACCATAGGGAAACAGCAGCCCTCATCCTCCTAGACCTGTCCACCACATTTGACACCGTATCCCATCACATCCTGATCAACAGACTGCATTGTATCAGGATTCAAGAAAATGCCCTCAAATGGAGTCCCCCGAGGATTGTCCCTCAGTCTGACCTACTTCAACCCCTACATGACCTAACTGGCCAACACCTTCAGATCACACAGACTCAGCATCATCTCCTACACCGATGACACACAGTTCATCCTCTCATTGTCCAAAGATCCCTCCAGCACAAAATCTAACTTCCACAGATGCATTATGAACATAGCAGACTGGATGAAGGACAACTATCTCAAACTCAACACTGAAAAAAATGGAAGTCCTCATCATATAGGAACAATACCTCACCATGGACTGACACTTGTGTGGTCTGCATAGCTGGGCACATTCCCAGCCCCAACAGATCACACCTGCAACTTCAGCATCATCCTCAATAGCAAGCTATGCATGAAGAATCAAGTTGACGCAGTCTTATCCGCTTGGTTCCACACCATTTGCATGTTCAGCAAGATCTTCAGGTGGCTCCCAGCAGTCACCAGAAGGACCATCATGCAGAGCTTAATCACCAGCAGACTTGACTACAGAAACATGCTCTGTGAGGAAATCACATCACGCATCCTGAAAAGACTCCAAACTTACAAAACTCAGAGGCAAGACTCGTACTCAACCTCCCCAGCATTACCTACATGATACCCTATTCATAAAATGACACTGACTTCTGATTCAGAAGAAATGGCAGTTCAAGATGCTGAACCACGCCTTCAAGGTCCAGCACAATGAAGGACCAGCATACATCAACAAATGCCTGACCTTTCCCCAATTGACCAGACACCTCAGTTCAGCTTCCCTCTCCCTCACAGACACTCCACGGATCCGTCAAGCCAACAGCAGAGGAGGTTCCTTCTTGCACCTGGCAGCTGAGGCATGGAACAACCTCCCTCTGCACCTCAGGACTGCACTGTCACTCCAGCTATTCAGAAGAGAATTAAAGGCCTGGATGCTAAAATGATCATTCCTCCATGCAGCAGCATACTTCTCCAAAGCCTCTAGACCCTCACAAGAAATCTTCTGTGCTCCATAATTGTCTGATTTATTGCAGCTGAATTATACACTTCCAGCAACAAGCCCCTGCCCAGCACAATTGAAGCTTTTTTGCATTTGATTAAACTCTTAAACTCCCTTTACTGGATAATAAATTACAGAAAATGACAGAAGCCCTTATTACGTGGACAGAAATTCAAGATGCTATTAAACATCGAGCTACGTTGCCCTTATCACCCCATAAACTTGCTAAATGATTATAAATTCTTTGCTAAAATGTTGGCGTTAAGACTAGCTCCTGCAGCACCAGTGGTACATGGGCACCAAAATGGCTTTCTGCCTGGAAGTTCTCTATCAATCAATACGAATTTGCTGATGCAGGCAATGCATTGCTTCTCGGCTAATTATATAGAAGCAGCTATAACCAGGCTTGACGCTGAAAAGCTTTCAGTCGTGTACAAAGGGAGGGCTTGTTAGTGATTCCTTCATGCTTTGGTTTCACCTCTAAATGTATAGGGCTTTTGTGCAATCTATATGTTAAAGCAGACACCAAGATTATGATTAACTCCCATACAGTAGGATCCATTTCAATACTCAGAGGCACGCATCAGGACTGTCTGATATTCCCGATTCTCCTTTCTATGTTCATGGAGTCGCTGGCCTCGGCTCTTAGACAAGATCCTGAAATCCTGCCGCCACTTTACGGAGCTCCTAAATTAAAACTATTTTCCAATTACATTGTTCTCTATTTAGCAGGCACGGCCCTTAACATTTATAATACTTTGACCAAAAGTCAATGCTTTTCAGACATTGGGGGCTACTAGATCAACCAGGTTAAAGCAGAAGTGCTTCTTTACTACTGCTCGTATGCAATCTTACCCAGTGAGAGGCAGCAACATTTCTCGGCTGCTCGTCCCATAAGTTATTTAGGCATTTTTGTCTCACATGACTTTTCAGGTCTCATTAAACTGAACTATATCGCCACTCTAAGTAAGGCACTCACCATTTTGGCCAGCTTGCATAATTTACCACTGTCCATCATAAGACGGGTTGCAGCAATCAAAGTTTCATTTCTCCCCTTCTTTTTTTTTCATTTTTTCAAACATCATGATTACAGTAAATCAATTGTTATTTGTGGAAGTGGAACTGATGATGCAGGAGTTGTTATGGCAAGGGAAAAATGTGTAACAAACTTACCACAATTCAGCTCTCTATTGAAGTTGAGTGTCTGGCATTCCCTGTATGAGGAAATATTACCAAGCTGCATTTTTGAATTGGCTAAATTGTGTTGCGGCCGAAAACATTTTGCAAGCTGATTTAGGGGGTTATTCTAACTTTGGAGGAGGTGTTAATCCGTCCCAAAAGTGACGGAAAAGTGACGGATTTACCACCAGCCGTATTACGAGTCCATTATATCCTATGGAACTCGTAATACGGCTGGTGGTATATCCGTCACTTTACCGTCACTTTTGGGACGGATTAACACTCCTCCAAAGTTAGAATAACCCCCTTAATCTTTAGAAGATGCTTACCGAGTCATCAATTTAGCAACCTGTATTTTTGAAAATCCTGAAGCTACCCAAGCCTGCTATACGTTTTTGAGGGCACTCACAAAAAAAGCTTTTGCAGCTCCAAGAGGAATATCAGTTCCCTCTGATGCATAACCAGATGCCATTGGAGGAATGTAGGCTAATAGGCCTAAACTTGCACAATAACACCATCAGAAAATAGACCAGGGAAGGGTATAATAACTCTGATAACTTCTTGATAGCTGGGCAGATAAAAACCTGGAGACAGGTATCAGCGGATAGCACCAACATCTCATCTGACCTGCATTTTCCTATCTCCAGATTCATGAGCACCTTAAGGCCTATATTCAGGCATCATGCTCAGCAAAAGAATATATAAACAAAGCCGATTTTAAATAAACTTGTTGGTATGTGTAACTGATATCGGATACTATATTCGACCTCACATGATATACTTTATCGTCATTTGCTTAGATTTCACATTATATTGAAGGGAAAATCGATTTTGCAGGCTGAGGTAGATTCAATTGTATAACCCACAAAGCAATTTATAAACACATGGCTTTTTATACTAAATGGGCTCTGTATTACACTGCATTTCACCTGCAGCAAATGTTCCCGACCTCCTCGGCTAAATACTTTAGATGTAACCATCCACAATGAAATTGGGCTGATGTAGTTTTTTTGTCCTAAACTATGCAATTTTTATTAAGTTTATTCATTTTATGGGGGAAATGCTACAGGTCCATATTAAACCATATCCACAGGGGGCGTTGTTTGGGACTGTACCATTCCATTGTAAATAAGGGATGCAACAGCAACAATAATTCTTCATTGGATCTCTAGTAGCGAAGTCACTAACCTTAGAAAAATGGAAATCCCGATTAGCCCCTCATTTGAAACCTTGCTATCTAAAATGGGCCGAATTAGCTTATATGCTTAAAGGAAGGGTGCACTGAGGAAAGCTAAGGGAATTTGGGATCCTTAAGAGGGAGGCTGATGAAGAAGTTGTGATTGATTAAGATTACGTTTTTTCTCTATTCTTTGAGTAAGATGAATTATGAATAACAATGTATTCTTTTTTGTAAAATAAAATAACTTTTCACAATTATGTAACAACCTTTCCATTTGTTAACATCAAAATCTTATATCTGATTATATTAAAAAAGAAAGTGGCCCCATTAGCTAATCGGATAGCTAAGAAACTGGCCCTCATTTGAAAATCAGGGTAGGTAAAACATGCTGTGTATGTGTTTTGAAAGACATGGGTGACTACATGCATTGTGCTTGCTGCAGGCAATGTGTGCTGTAATATCAGAGAACAGAACTGTTTACCAGACCATAAAAAGGCCCACAAACATAAATAAACCGACCCACACATTAATGTATAAGACCAGCCTTTTGTGCACTGCCAGGTCGCCCTATAGGCCAGTCCAACCCTGGTACCAGGCCAGTCCTAATTTCTAACTCTGATTGGGGATCACATGCAGAAAGCAACAATCATGTGCCAATCCCCTCACTCTATTACCCAGTGTCATTAGGAATTGCAAAGCAGGTAAAAAGAAAACCTAGGTGAAAGACTGCTAACCAATTGGTTCCCTGCAGGTTTCAACTAGTATCTCTTCACTCACCAAATCAAGATTACTAGTCGAGTTGATAAATGCCTGAGTCAGTGCTTTACAAACGTTTTAGAACCACAAACCCATTTTTAAAACAACTAACTTTTGCAACACATCTAACTTTAATGGACGTGAGGCAGGAGATGTTTTTAATGTAGATAAAGAACCATGTGGTAGCGCACTGTCATTTACATTCAGAAGATGTTCCTTTGAAAGGGCCTCAAAATTTGCAAAGACAGACAGTTTTACTGATAGAACTCAGCTGCACACAAATTATAATGTGTGAAATTGGGTTTCAGTAAATATTTATCATGTATGCAATAGCAAGTAAAGGGACTTTGTTAGACCCAGCATCCTTGGAGTGGTTCTACCGTTTTGCCTTCTACCCTCCTGTTTTGCCTTGCTTTTGCCAGCTTCATTCCACTTCTATCCAGTGCTAAAGTGCTTGTGCTATCTCCTTAAAACATGTTAAAATTGTCTCACACATAACTGGTCTATATCATTTACTTGTAAGTAGAAGTAAAGTGGTACTACTTGTGTCCAAGGACTGTATTTTAAATGCTACTACTGGGTTTGCAGAAATGATTGTGCACCCCCCCCAAGTCACCTTTAAACA
Source organism: Pleurodeles waltl (assembly GCF_031143425.1). NCBI lineage: Eukaryota > Metazoa > Chordata > Amphibia > Caudata > Salamandridae > Pleurodeles > Pleurodeles waltl. The sequence goes on from NC_090445.1 coordinate 505,543,990, forward strand.
TGTCTGTCTCAGGCCTGCCATTGCAACCTGTGTGTGCAGTTCTAAACTGCTATTTTGACCTGGCAAAACAAACCTTTTGCTAGGCCAGACCTCCCAGTTCAATACACATAAAATGCCCCTAGATTAGGCCGTACACAGCCCAGAGGGCTGAGTGCAGTGTATTTAAACACTTGGACATGCACTTTTCACATTTATATGTCCTAGTTTTTCACTACTGTGAGGCCTACCTTTCCCATAGGATAACATTAGGTAATCTTATTAAACGGTGTAGACTTCCCTGGTGCAAGGACATCGCATCCCCCAATAGAGTCCATTGGCACTGTCTCTGTGTGGCGCATCCCCACGCAAAGACATTGCCTCACCCGGCGCAGCATTTCAGCACTGCTGCTACATGATGCATCTCCACGCAAGGACATTGCATTTCACTTTGCAGCTGCCCAGAATCGGCACTGCATGATGCATGACACCTGAACCTTGCATCACCTTGGTTGTGCAATGCATCCTCAAAGTGGCGCTCCACATCTCTTCATATCCAACGGAACTAAGTGGATCTCTGTAGCCAGCGCGGTTGCCTTTACCTTGTGACTTTAGTCCAGTCTGGTGCAATCAGAGAACCACGATTGAGGATTTGTGTTTTTTTGTGTTATTTTCACTTAAATCTTTAAAACTGGATACCTCCAGTTCTCCTGTTGGCTTTTTGTCATTTTGGTCATGATTTATTTATTATAGCCTACTCTATATTCCTAAATTGATGTGGGGATTTTCTTGTATTGTGTTCTTACTTTATTGGTGTGGGTTTTTTCTTGTTTCTTGTGTTCTCACGTTATTACTGTTTGAAGTGTTTTGCACATTGCCTCTAAGTTAAGCCTGACTGCTTTGTGCCAAACTGCCAGAGGGTTGTGCACAGGGTAATCTGGGTTTGCTTCTCATTTCACCCTGAAAAGGTGTGTTATTGTTACTTGAGTAGGGTTTCACTCCCCTGCCCGTCAGTGACCCAATTTCGTTCCATCTTGTTTTTTTTTTTTGATCATGTTAAAATCTTTGTTTCCAGCACCCTTCAGAATTACAATAAACATGCTTTATTTTTGTTTTCCCAGCTGCTGAACGTGTACAGTTCATTTACAGGTATTTATATTTTATTATGTGTTACAAAAGTGACATACTACAGCCTCTTCTTTCAACTCCTTGCACCCTACAGACATAGTCACATAATTTACTTTACTTTTCTCCAAAGTGAGCGGAGGTTATAAACATCAATCTCCAGGTTTTAAAAAACAGCAATTAGTCAGAAGACATAGCCCGATATTTGACCTCGGTCTTTGAAGCACAGCAAATGTGACAGCAGAAGTACTCCATTCGTTTAATTGCATCTTTATTTATTTGCTTGGACTTTCATGACCAACAAAAAATCAGCTTGACCGACCAGTAGTTTGTGACCCACAGTTCTGGAAACGCTGGCCTATATCATTGTCTCTGATCAAGTGTAGGATCAACCATTATATATGATCTGCAAAGCACAGGACTAATGCTCAATATATTCCCAGGAGGAAACAAGAGTTGGCAAAGCCAATAGGTCCTGTCTTTCGCACCTATTGGGTTTGCCATTGTGTTCTGGAAATGCTGTACACCATCGAAAATATGAGTGTAGCATGAGCTAAAAAAAAAAAGAGTGATGATGTAGCCTGAGCAGCTATGTCATTTTGTAGGCATAAATGTGCGATCACGTCTGCACAAACATGCATCAATACCAATGCACACTTAAAACATGACATAGGTGTAAATTTTTACTTACCAGTCCAATATTGATCGATGAATTAAAAAATATGAAAAAGAAGTAACACTAAATTGCTTTTTTGTAAGGTGAAGGGGCCAGCAGAAATATGCTGCCTTTTCCCTATCTCTGAAAAACTAATAAAACATTTTAAAAAACTGTAAAAAAAAAAGACAGTGGGCATAGATTTGTATGGAGGAGCATGTGGGTGTGCATTGTGAAGTGGATTGGCAGGAAAAGCAGCATATTAGGGTCAGCAAGATAGGGATCATGGATAGCAGTACAGAAGGGAGAAAGCAACATGGAATGAAAACATATGGCAATGGTGGAAGCACAAAATAGAGAGAACTTGCAACACAAGGAAGACAGCAACGCAGAGCAAGGGGTGGGAATTTTAGGGGGGAAACTACATCATAAGGCAGAGCATGGGAAAAATATGCACACTCATGGATTGCTTAAGCACAAAGAGAAAAATGTAGTTCCCGAAAAGAAATCCGTGGAAGTATAGAAGCCAGCCAATCAGAGAGATCGTAAAGAATCTGTGCTGTGGGAGAAGACAAACACACTATAGAAAAGCTGGGGCAAGGAAAACAAATAACAAGCAGAGAAATAAGAGTGACAATAAAGCCAACCAATGGTAGGCAATAAGCAGGCTGTAAATCCCTGCAAGGTCTTAGTAAACCCACAATATGTCTTTAACTTGCACTGTCTCGACCTAAAAAGTATGCACATGTTTAAGCGCAAGAATGCTTCAAAGGCTTCAGGGCAGACAGAAGACTCCAACATTGTCTGATATCATGAGTATGAATACAGCCTGGATTAAGAAGCGCTTCCTTGGAAAAGGTTGAACATTTGCATTTACACTTTGAATGGAAGAAAATTGAAGTCAGTGTCATGTTTAGGTCTGGGTTTTAAAAGCACCACTGTCAATCATACTTATTTTTTATCATATTTTTAGAGTGGCTTTGGTTCAACCCTTTCCAGTATTGGTTAACGTCAGCCACTCTCTTTCTGCTGATTGGGGGTAACGTTCAGCCTCTACTGGAGTGCTTTCATTTATTTGTTTGTGGGACTAATTTACAACTATAACCATATTAGCTACTATTAGCTCCCTTTGATTTGGATCAGGGGTGTAATGCAGGCTCCTGCAGCCCCTGAAGTGCAGGAGTGGCCAAAGACCTTTTAATCACTTTGAGTTATGGGAGTCTGAGGGGCACCTCACCACATTTTGGAGAGGGCCTGTCAACATTTAGCATCAACATTTTAAACTGCAATTCTTGAGTTTAGCGGGGCTTTGATGACATATTTGTAAAACCTGTTTTTTCATAATTTGATGAAGGATTGTATTTTTAATTCTTTATTTAAGAATAACAATCTCTTCTAGAGGTGTACACGTCTAGTTATACAAGGAAATCATAAGTCTGCATTTCTTGGCACTGTGTTTCCACAGTCTCTGCCCTCACACTGCAGGTCTAGCTGCACTCATCTTTGTCACACCTTAGTGTGCATAGAGCTGGATTCCATATAGAAGCATAATTATTCCCTCATACAAAATGTTCTTGTTACATGCTTGTTGGAAATGGCCTTTCTGCAGGGTCACCCCCAAACTTTTTGCCTTCCTCCTTCTCTTTTTCTGACCTCATTTTTGCTGGCTTTAGGACTCTGCACACTTTACCACTGCTAATCAGTGCTAAAATGCATATGCTTTCTCCTTAAAACATGGTGACATTGGCTCATACCCAATTGGCTTATTTAATTTACTTATAAGTCCCTAGTTAAGTGCACTACATGTGCCCATGGCCTGTAAATTAAATGGTACTAGGGGGCTGCAGCACTGGTTGTGCCACCCACATACTTTGCCTCCTAACCATGTCTCAGGCTGCTACTGCAGGGCCTGTGTGCGCAGTTTCACTGCCACTTCGACTTGGCATTTAAAAGTACTTGCCAAACCTTAAACTCCCCTTTTTCCACATATATATCACCTATAAGGTAGGCAACAGGTAGCCTATAGGGCAGGGTACTATGTAGGTAAAAGGCAGGACATGAACATGTTTATTCTATATTCCTGGTGGTGTAAAAATCCTAAATTCGTTTTATACTGCTGTGAGGCCTGCTCCTTTCATAGGATAGCATTAGGGCTACCCTCATATACTGTTTGAGTGATAGATGCTGATCTGAAAGGAGTAGCCAGGTCATATTTAGTATGGCCAGAATGGTGATACAAAATCCTGCTCAATGGTGAAGTTGGATTTTTTATTACTATTTTAGAAATGTTACTTTTAGAAAGTGAGCATTTCTCTACACCTAATTCTATCTGTGCCTTTCAGTTCACGTCTGGCTAGATTTAGTTGAGAGCTCCCTTGTGCATTCACTCAGAGAATCCCAAACACAGGATGCTCAGTCACACTTGCATACATCTGCATATTGAACAGATCTTCCTGGGCTGGGAGGGTGAAGGGCCTGACACTTACATGTCAAAGGACAGTAGCCTGCCCTCACACAAAGGACTGCCACACCCCCTACGGGAACCCTGGAACTGAAAGGGGACCTTGTGCATTTCGAAGCCACTCTTTGAAGTCTCCCCCAATTCAAAGGCACATTTGGGTATTTAAGCAGGGTCTCTGACCCTACCAACTCAGACACTTCTGAGGTAGACACTTCTACTTCACAGACACTTCCTGGAGAAGAAACTCTGAACCAGAACCTGCATTCTGCCAAGAAGAACTGCGTGGCTGACCAAAGGACTCACCTGGACTGCTTTTCTGAGAAGGACTGCTGCCCTGCTGTTGCCTTGCTGCCTTGATGCTCTCTGGCTGTGCTGAGAAGTGCTCTCCAAGTGCTTGGATAGAGCTTGCCTCCTGTTCCATGAAGTCTCAGGACCAAAAACACTTCATTCCTGCAAAAGAACTTCTTGTGCTGCAAAAAGTGATGCACAGACTGCAAGAAACGACGCACAACCTGCATTGCGGTGAGAAAATCACCACATGCCGAATCGTAACGACGCAACCTGACTTCGCAAGGAGAAGATTGACGCAGTACCAGCGATGCGACGAGCTGGGACGACGCACCTCGACTTCCTGAGAGGAATCGACGCAGCTCCTGCCGTGCAGCAAAAGTTTCCATGCATTGCCCACCGGATCGACGCAGCCCCTGTGACTTCGTCCTGCACGCCCAGGATTTTGATGCATCATCCCTGGGGTGTCAGAAAACCCTGCAAACTGAAGAGGATCCCGGTCTACGTGCTGGACATCAAAGCAAAGCCTGCCCTGTGTGAAAACTCAACAACGCATAATCAGTGTACTCCAGAAAATCGACGCACACCTCCCCATTTTCCACGCATCTTCTCCTCTGCGGTCCCATGCAGAGAATTTGAATGGAAACCAGGTACTTTGTGCTTGCAAGAGACACTTGTTGCTTTTTAAGAGCCTAAGACATTTTATACCATTTTACAGTGATATTTCAACATATACTTATCAAATCTTGATCGTTATGACCTGCATCATACCAAATAAATATTATATATTTTTCTAAACACTGTGTGGTGTATCTTTGTGGTGTTCTACTGTGTTATTGCATGATGTATTGCACAAATACTTCACACATTGCCTTCTAAGTTAAGCCTGACTCAGTGCCACGTTTCCAGAGGGTGGGCACAAGATAATTTGGATTGTGTGTGACTTACCCTGACTAGGGTGAGGGTCCTTGCTTGGGCAGGGGGTAAACTGACTGCCAACCAAAAGACCACATTTCTAACAATGCTACCTTTTTAACGTGGACTTCCCTAACATTAGATGGATTTCCAACAGCATAGGCTCTATTAGTTATTTCTATTTGTGAACTAAGGGCACCTTTCAACTCCCCAGTTTATATTTGTCATTATATAAGCAATTATGTACTGTAATTACCACAACAAATTCCCTCTTTTCCCTTTGCTCGGCAGCTCAACTCAAATAGAATCTTTCTCCTTTTAGGAGAAACCTGGTTATGGTTTGCATTCAAATATTCCTGAAAATGTCTCCAATCACAGAAGGTGTGCTATCTGGAGTATTTGTTACTATTGATTCATTGATAATGTAAACATTCCACCATGGTGGCTCTCTTACTTACGGCCTCCAAATGCCACTTCCTAATTTGTTAAAGGTTCTTCCATATAACTCTGTTCAGCTACACCATACTGCATGTTAAAGAGATTCCTAGACATCCTAGAGAGTTATCAGTATGTTTGTTCCATGAATGGAAAATATGTTACGCTACAAAAAGTATTCATTGAGCATCAGTATTTTCTAAGTATTTTCAAAGTACATGGGTATGTATTTGCTTGTTTTTATCTGTATTTTAAAATGTAGCATTCACCTCCCAAGGGACATTATGGCACTAGAAGAAGTACCCATATAAAAGACATAAACCATGCTAGGCTCTGTAGAAAGTAGCAAACATTTTCTAATTAGATAAACTAAACAACTGTGCCTTCAAGGCATTCTAAAATGTAAAAACTTAGGGGGTCATTATGACCCCAGTGTTAGGTTGTAATGTGGCGGTAGTACCGACAACAGGCTGGCGGTACATACCGCCACATTATGACATTGGCGGGTTGGCTGCAGCCAACCCGGCAATTTACCACTCCTATCACCATGGCGGTCGCAGCCGCTGGGCCGGAGATAACAATCTCCAGCCCCGCGGGCGCTATTGTGCAGCCGGCAGCATTTTGAGCCTGCCTACCGCTGTGGTTTTCGTGGCGTTAGCAATGCCATGAAAACCATAGCAGTAGGCCCTACCAGTGACAGGGAATTCCTTCTCTGTCACTGGTAGGAGGCTCACCTACCCCCCCAAACACTACCCAGATGCCCCCACCCCCTCCATCTACGCTCCCCTCTTCTGATCCCCCACCCCCCATACACGCACACACTCGCAGACACTCACCTCGCATACACCCAATCACTCTCACTGGCATACACACATTCATTCACGCATACATCCATTCATTCTCGCACACATCCGTTCAGACATTCACACTGACATGCAGACACGCATTCACATTTCCATTTATACACTTTTTCACACACATGCATACACCCACACAAACAACACTATACACACAGGCGCATTCACGTACACACTCACACAATCATGCACACAACTCTCCCCCCCACATACACACATAAACCCCCACCCACCCTCCTCCCCTGTCAGGAGCTCAACTTACCTAAATCCAGGTGGTCTTCCGGCAGGGAACAGGATGGGGCGCTGCTACCGCCAGCAGCGACCGCCAGGAGAACACCGCCAGGCCGTATCATGTGTCATGATACGGCTGGCGGCGGGCGGTCTACTGGTGTGGCGGTGCTGTTGGTAGCAGCACTACCTTACCACCATCCCCCAGTATGGCCACGGATGGATTTCCACCATTATTGTTGAGGAATTCCTAATCTGGCGAACTGATGGTATCCGAAGTGACGGTGTTTTGGCGGCCGTCACTGCCAATGTCTTAATGTGGGCCTCAGTTCTCTGTCTCATATTCAATGACAGTCATATGTACTTAATATCAATGGCCACTGAAAATGCATGGCCACTAAAAGATTTAAACATGATTCTTTCTTTCCAGAGAAGTCAATGTAAAGAAGCCAGAACTGGAGTTTGTGTTTCAGGTCTTTATCACCAAATTTAGCTAACAGGGTGACAGGCAGACCATCAGGATTTATAATACTTAGAGTGGAGTGCAGGATTTTCACACAAGCAGAGGCAACTGGCATAAGATCCAAGGAGGAAGACAAGAAATGTTGGTCCCAGACAGAGATGGTCTGATGTGATGTGACCTTTGAGTTTCAAGTATTTTTTGCTACTCAGAACATCTGGTGATGCAGTAATGCAGTGAGATGGTGGTATTGTTGATATCGTATTTGACCTTCAGCACAATCTGAGTGTCTTAAGCATAAAGGAACGAGTTGAATCTACAAGGGTATGTCAGATGGGCCTAGGGTATCATATACAGGTTCAATAATAAAGGAGATAAAATAGGTCCATGTGGGAGTCCATAATCTGGGGGTTGGACGGTAGAGGTACATGTGAGGTTTGCAACCTGAAATATCCTATCAGATATAAAACTGGAGAACCGGGTGAGCAAAGTGCCATTGATATACATTTCAGTCAGGCTGTTCAGCAGGTCTTACAGAATCAAAGTAGTAAGAAGATTCTGATCATCACAGCAACAGATTTAGGGGGTCATTCTAAGTCTGGCGGGCGGCGGAGGCCGCCCGCCAGACTTCCCCCTCCGAAATACCGCTCCGCGGTCGAAAGACCACGGAGGGTATTCTAAGTTTTTCCCTGGGCTGGCGGGCGGTCGCCAAAAGACCGCCCGCCAGCCCAGGGAAAAACTCCCTTCCCACAAGGATGCCGGCTCGTAATCGAGCCGGCGGAGTGGGAAGGTGCGACGGGTGCTGTTGCACCTGTCGCGTATTTCACTGTCTGCCAAGCAGACAGTGAAATACTTGTAGGGGCCCTCTTACGGGGGCCCCTGCAGTGCCCATGCCAGTGGCATGGGCACTGCAGGGGCCCCCAGGGGCCCCGCGACCCCCCCTACCGCCATCCGGTTCCCGGCGGGCGGACCGCCGGGAACTGGATGGCGGTAGGGGGGGTCGGAATCCCCTCGGCGGCGCAGCTAGCTGCGCCGCCTTGGAGGATTCAATAGGGCAGCGGTACACTGGCGGGAGACCGCCAGTGTTGCCGGTCTGACCGCGGCTTTACCGCCGCGGTCAGAATGCCCTGCGGGGCACCGCCGGCTGTCGGCGGTGCTCCCGCCGACCCTGGCCCCGGCGGTCTAAGACCGCCGGGGTCAGAATCACCCCCTTAATCTGGTACTGATACCAGCATCACCTTAGTATCAAGGCCAGAGTGGAAGACAATGGAAGACATTAAAAATCTCCCTCAAAAATAGTTTTTGACTTGCCGCAATTCCTTGTAAGATATTGCCTCAGCAAAATTAGTGGTAGTTAAGATATTGCAGTTGAAAAAATACATGCTTTTTCAGTAGTTGCTATACAAAATATTTCATTTCAGCCAACTTGAGCTTCAAACTAGGTTAAAGTTCCACCACCAGCAGTGTTCTGTTGAACACAAGGAGCATTTCAAAGTAGCCAGTTAATCTGAGAACAAACTACAAGTAGGGTGGCAGGGTTTAATTGATGCCAACACCTCAGGGACTATGTGGCCCAGTGTTGAGTTTAGATAAGCATTATGACTCAGTAGTAGATATAGATCTCTGTGGGTAGCTATGCCATTATAAAAAGGAGATGTTGTTTGGTGTACATTATATGGACAAAATGGCATCCCAGGTTTCAATTGAATTTTCCACTTCATCAAATGATGCGATTCTTTTTTTTTTTTTTTTTTTTTTTTTTGTCCTCATTCAGCCCCGCTTACTGAGACCCCTCTTCGTTTCTATAACCTTTTCGCCCTCTTGTCTACGAAGAGAGACTCAAGTCAGGGGGTGCACCTTTGTAGCTCCTGGTCCACCTGGACAGACCCGCCGAGGCGTCAAACGGTGCTTAATCATTGGACTAAAGCAGAAAGAAGTTCATTAGGACATTTTCACATAAGTACCCCGCAGTAAACTTTAGCAGGGGGGCAAATTTAGTCAATTCCCTGCCAATTTAATAATGGTGACCATATTTCTACTCTTTTCTTTGAGCCCTGCGTATTTAAGTCCATATTTGCCACACGGCGAGCCGCGTTCAACCAGTCTGTATAGTTCGGCGAGTGCTCCTTCAACCATTTTTTGCAGATTTCATTTCGTCCCAGCACAATTACATAGAACAAAAATGAACGATTAGTTTTGTTCACCCTTTTCCATATCCCCTCGTCCTGGAGCTGCCCGAATATAATTAATGGGAGTGATACATTAATTTTCCAACCTAACATCGATGAAACTACCCTAAAAACCTCCTCCCAGAACAACCGAACAGAGGGGCAGTCCCAGAACATGTGTACATCCGTTGCTCCCAGCCCACCACATTTCGGACACTTGATCACCTCCCCCTTCTTAAATTTGGACAATTTTGCCGGAGATATGTATGCTCTATGTAGAGTATAAAGATGATTTTTCCTTAATGGCGCCGGTTTCACTACTTCATACAATGTCGTGCACGACTTCCTCCACCATAACCCAATCTTGTCGCCTAACATCGCCTTGCCCCATAACTTGCTTGGTAGGTCAAAGTTCTCATCCAGGGTTTCTAATATTTCCCAATACCAAACCGCCACCCTCTTCCCCGAAGCCGAGACCGCCAGGTCTAAAAAAGAGTCCTCCAGGCCATTTACCACTCCTAATCCCCCCTTAGTTTCTTTTTCCCACTGTCTTATCTGTAAATATTTTAACCTGGACAGGGAACCGTCCGTTATTCTTACCAGTTCCTCCCAAGAAAGTAAGATGCCATCTCGCGCAATCTCCCCCCACCTTTCCACACCTGCCCTTTTAAGTGGTAATGCGAGAATATCCTGGCAACATTCTGGGGTGCCCGGGGAATCCCAGATAGGGGCCTGTAAGCTGTAATAATGTGCACCTAACTGCCTCCTCAACTGGTACCAGCTACTTGCCATTCCTTGCAGCACTTTTAGTTACATTTTTTTGAAGAATTTAGGGTCGCCAAATTTAAATAGAAAAGAATGTAAGCCCCCTTTTTCTGACAAAACCATAGCCTTGTACATTCTGCCTACTGCTGAGCCGTCTGGAGATATAAACAGCATCCTTGAGTTTTTAAACAAAAAAGCCCACGCATAATATGTCAAATCAGGGAGAGTCAGTCCACCTTTTCCCCTCCTTCTGCGTAGCTTTTTCCATGATATCCTCGGCCCCTTTGAGTTCCAAATGAAACTACTTATCGCTTGTTGCATTTTATCTAGATGCCCCTTGTGCATTGCCAAGGGTATAGCTGAAAACACAAAGTTCCATTTGGGCAAGATAAACATCTTAATTAGATTTACCCTCCCAAGAATCGTCAAGGGGAGACATGCCCATTTTTGTAGCATAATTTTGCATTCCACTAATAACTTTCGAGCACTCTCTGCTATGTCCTTCAAATTTTGAGTCACTAAAATGCCCAAGTACCGTATTTCCTGCTTATTTGTTATCAACCCTCCTTCCATATTCCACTGCATAATATCTGTTTTCCCCACATTAATCCGGTACCCAGATATCCTTCCAAATTGATCAGCCAAATCTTTGACTGTGTTAAAAGCCAGGGACAGGTTATTTGTATATATTAGTACGTCGTCTGCATATAAGGAAATTTTCTTCTCCCAACCATTACAGCAGAAGGGTGCGATAAAAGGGTTTTGTCTGATTTTTCTAGCAAATGGCTCAATATATAGATTGAACAATACCGGCGACAGGGGGCAGCCCTGCCTCGTACCTCTTGAAATAGTAAAAGGACCCGTAAGTTTACCGTTCACCAGAATCTTCGCAGAAGGGGATGTATAAATCTGGTCAATTACACCACAAAACTTGGAGCCTAAATTGGCCCGCCTCAAAACCGATTTCAAAAAATTCCAATTAACTTGGTCGAAAGCCTTCATTGCGTCTAACATAATAACTGCCAAAGGCGAACCAAACGTTGTGGCCATATCTATTGCCCCGATCAGTTCGAAGGTTAATTCATGCAAATATCTGCCTTTAGAAAAGCCTTTCTGGTCGGGGTGCACTAAATTATTCGCTATCCTAGTCAGCCTATCTGCTAGAAGCTTAGCTAGCAGTTTATAATCACTGTTCAGCAATGATATCGGCCTATATGAGGCACAATTCGCTGGGTTTTTATCCGGTTTCAAAATTAAGGAGATCACCGCTTCATTCCATGAAAGAGGAATATCATTGCCAAACTCCAGGATCCCTCCAAACAGTTCTGTCAATACTGGGATAACTGAATCTCCTAATACCTTATAAACTTCCACTGGAATACCATCCGGGCCAGGTGCCGTTCCTAACTTACTACTAGTCAGAGTTCTCCTAATTTCCTCAGCCGTTATTGGGGCGTTCAATGCTTCCTTCTCCTGCAATGATAAACCTAAAAGTCTATCAGCCCCTATCCAGTCCGTTACCATACCTTCATCCACCACTAACCTTTCCGAATACAATTGCGAAAAAAAGTTTCGGAAAGCCGATTCTATTGCCGCCTCATCTGATCTTTTTTCACCTGTATACTCCACTTCAACCTCCTTAATGTAGTTCCTAACCCGGTCCGCTTTACCTTTCCAGGCTAATAACTTCCCCGCATTTTCCCCGTATTCAAAATGGGCCAGTTTACTGGCTTCCCATTTACTTTGAATTCTTCCCTGTAGTATATTTTCCAACTGACTTCTCAACCCATCCCAGCTGGACCTCAAAGCCTCCGTCTCACCTGCTTCAATTATTTTGGCTTTATATTTTCGCATTTCCTGCTCCAACGCAGAAATCTCTTTTTTCTGACGTTTATGTTTCTGAATGGCACAACTCCTTAACTCCCCACGGATGACTGCTTTAAACGTGTCCCATACTACAGATAAAGGGGCGGAGCCCAAATTTACACTAAAAAAGAATTCGGCTTCCTTGCGCAGCTTTAACAACACCTCTTGATCTAATAATAATGTCCGATCAATCGTCCACCGGGCACTACAACTTATCTGACGAAAGCACATATTTAACACCACCGCAGAATGATCTGATAGATGCGAGGGCAGATACACAATATTCTTCACCTCCTCTCTCAAACGCATATCTAATAGAAAATAATCAATTCGCGACGCATGTCTGTATTTCTTATTAAAAAAAGCAAAATCCCTGCTCTTCCCTGCCCTTTGCCTCCAAATATCGCCCAAACCAAATTCCTTCATCATTCTCCTTAAAAACTGTTGTGACTTAGGTGTACCTCGTGATTTACAGTTCTGCCTATCCAACTCGTTGTCTAATACCACATTAAAGTCGCCCATCACAATGACCGGGTCCGAGAATTCCAGAAGCTGAGAAAAAAGCTGTTTTAAGGATTCTATATCGTCGCAGTTGGGCCCATAGTAGCCTGCTAAAACCAGATTACGACCCCCAAATTGTATTTTAGCTATCACCCATCGCCCTGCTAAGTCTGATCTAGACTCCAGGATTCCCACACCCCCCAACTGTGCATGTTTAACTAAAATAGCCACCCCTTTATTATGATAGTTGTGTTCTGTAAATGTAAATGTTCGCACCCATCTTAGTTTTTGTATTATGTTAGTACACTCCACCTTTGTGAGGTGCGTTTCCTGCAAGACTAAAATTTGTGCCGTAGAATCCTGCAGATACTGTAATATTCGTTCCCTCCTTCCTTGCACCCTTAAGCCATTAACATTCCATGAAAGAATTTGTAGTGGTATATTCTGCACCCTCTGGCTTCCCTCCCTACTAGCCATCTATTAATCTTGAATAACCAATAGTTGGGCTGAACGAGGCACTGCTTTTTACTTTCTTCCAACTCCCCCTCCCCCACTTTAAACCTCTCTCCCCCTCCCCACCCCCTTCACCCCCACCCATGGAGAACCCCCCCCAACTAAGGACCATAATGATCCAAATATTAGAGCGCCCCCCGGTTCCTGGGAGAATTTCACCATTACCCATTGCATGCAGCCTTACTCAGTAGCCTGCCCATTTTTGACCGCCACCAATAACTCATCCGCTTCACTAATATCTCTGATATTATACATTTTGTTGTTATACATGACCCTAAGGAAGGCTGGAAATTTCAGCTGGGCAGAGACCCCCAAAGATTTGAAAATCTCCAACCGTTTTCCCAGTTCCCATTGCCTATCCATAGTCTCCCTGGATAGGTCCGATCTAATCTCAAACACAATATCCTTCACTCTTAAGGACTTCAGTTTCAATGCTCTGGATAAAATCTTTTCCTTCATCTGGTACGACAGAAAGTTTATCAAAATTTTCCGAGGTCTACTACTGTTTGTTCGTAGCTTAAAGGGGTCTCGATGAATTCTCTGAATATCCTTCCCAATTTCATCCTCGGTCTCCTCTAGATCCACCGCTGATTTAATTAATGATACTATGAAGGCTTGAAGATCGCTCCCTTCCGTGCCTTCCGGCACTTTCAGCAGTTTTAGATTATTTCTTCTGGAATAGTTTTCCATCTGCTCCACCCTGTTTTTTAGACCCTGTTCACTCCTCTTCAATGTATCGATCTCACCCTTATGCTGAATCAGCTCCTCCTTCATACCCCCCATCGCTTCTTCCAGGGCCTGCGATCTTACCATTACGCCATCAATTTTCTTTTCTAAATTAGCACAAACCTCTCTTATCTCCCCTTGATTTACTTCTGAATTCGCAAAGCCCTTTTTTACATCCTCAGAAATGGACAAGATTAACGCCTCCAACGAGGAACTCAGTAAGGGGGGGATCACCGAGGCAGCCTCAGGAGGCTCCAGCACTACCGACTTAGATGCGAAGTCCTGAACCTCTACTGGGTTATGGTTTGGGAACTGAACTAGCACTGGGGCCGTCAGATCTTCTCCTGGCCGTGGCGGGGGGGACCTCAACCCCTCTCTGCCCTCATCCGTACCGTTTTCCACCTGCCTGGTGGTAACCTCCATTGCAACTCTAGGCTGCCCAAGGGTAAGTGTAACTACCTCAGGTCTCACTTTAAAAAAAGACCTTAGAGAGGGCGTCAATTTGTCTCTACCCTTCAGCTTGCTCTCCCCCGCTTTCCTCCCCGCACTCCTGCCTCCTTCCCCCAGTTTAGGTCTCAGGATTTTTTTTTTTGCTGATCCTCCCTTGTCCCCCTTTTCCTCTGTAGTCACAGCCGAGTTGTCCTGGGGCGACTGAGCCGTCCCCTCCACACTTGTTAAGGGGAACGGGGGGGGCAGGAAAAACGCCCCCCACCCCACGCTGCCTCACCGTCTTCTTCCTGGCGTCCTTCTCTGGATTCTCTTTGGGTTGCTCACCCGGCCGCCACTTTTCGGGAGCGGCTCCACCCGTTCTGCTGCTGCAGCTACCGCTGCCGCTATTCCCCCGGAGGGGAATTTGCGCCACACTTTTACGGGTCCGGCGCAGCTCCAGCACGGCCCGGTGCCACCAGACAGCCCCTGCTGTCCTCCAGATTGCCTCAGGTCTCAATAGCTGCTGCGTGCACATCCGTGTGCTCGCGGCTGCCGCCCGCTCGGCCGCCGCGACCTGCCCCGCCCCCAGGAACCGGAACCAGAAAGCGCCCTAGCGCGCTACGTGACCTCCGTAGCCCGCCATGTTCTCCCCCAAGTCTAACATTCTCAGTAAAACATGTAATTCCAGGAAATGATGTGATTCTTGATTAATTAAATTACATCCTTTCATAGCTGTGACGTTGCTTCATCTAATATGTGACATCTGCTATTCAACCAACATCCCTTTGCATTGTGGCCCATGCAATTTTGATTAACATTGCAAGCATGGGCTCAAAATCTGGTACTTGCTGAAGTAGTTTAAAATGACACTGGTCATCAGTTTTTTTGTTTGTTTGAATATACCATTGTAGTGCGACAGTGTCAGGAGGAGCAAGTGAGACCCACATGCACTGAATTAGTATCTGGTACTGGACTATTCATACACCAATCCCATTTCTTAGTTCTGTGATGTATACACCCCTCGCTGCCCTGGGTTGAAGAAATCATCAATTTCCACGCTTATAACTAGGACAGCAAAACAAACAAACAAGTAAACACACAGGCCTTCAGTATTTTATAAAGTCTCTCATTCACTGAGAAGGCTTTGGATTGTCTCAGAGTTCATACTTGGTCCTCTGGCAATGGACACCCCTCATGTTGCAGTACCTTGGGCTTCTTTTGAATTTGGGACTTTGTTCTCTTTAGATATTAGCACCATTCATTTTCCTTTAGGCATCCACAGATGCTTACTTGTTCCATTGTATATATTCTCCACTTTCTTTCAGCTATTCTTGCAATTCTTTCACACTTTTAACAGCGTTTTTTTTTTTTACCTGGATACATTCCAAGTGAAAGTCTCAGCACCTTGTCGTGTGGTAATTATAGTCCCATGTCAGTCACCACATAAGATGCCCTTTTGTTAGAAAAAAGACTCTCTTTGCATGGGATCCCCCTTATTTTGCTAAATTGTATTGCTGGTTTATAAAATCTGCACACAAGGGCATTTGTTGTCTTAAAAATTGGCTAATCCCTGATTAGTAGATTTAACCTTTTCGTAAGGCCATAGTACATGGTGTGGAAATACACCCATAGCATTAACAGTTATATGTCACCTAGGATTGCAGGACCTATTGTGCCAAAGGAAAAAATGGGTTTAGATATACTATTGTAGCATGATTGCTGCAGTCCAAAGCTTGCAGTGTGAATGGTTAAAATAACCCTTTTTGACCAGTAAAAACCTCCCTTTTAAATATTAGCAAGTCACTCCTAGGGAGGACTTGTGGTCTACAAGGAAGGGTGCATGGTAAAAGTGGAACATGATTACAGATTAAATACTACTACTGCGTCTCTGGAATAGGGTCAATCAGACTCAATGGTTTATTTGGATTTTAATACAATGTAAGGAAAATAACTTTTAGAGAGTTACCCTTTCCCTACCTGAATTTCAAGGAGGTTTATTTGCAGTAATACTCCAGCTTCTACCAGTGTGTGCTCATCGCACGAAGAGATGTGGAAGAGATGTGAAATGTCTCCCAGGTGCAAACAATACATTGACTGGAATGGGCAGAGATGATTCCACAGAATATGCAGGATGGGGGCTGCGGGTGTCCTGTGACACAACAGTTTCAAGTCCTGCTTGACAGGTCCATTGAGCCCCATGCAACACTAGGAGTGCACTTGAAAATGGGAGAACAGGATGCCTGGAAAATTCTTGTCTGGTTCCTGAAGGACCTTGCATTTGCCTTACTAGATATCTATCTCTGGTTTCGTTGTGTGTACAGTGCCTGCTTCAAACTGAATTTTAGTGTAAGATTTTGGAGGACACTTGTGATTTCACTATGACACTGCTAGAAACACCCCCAGCTTACAGCCCAGTTGTCGAAGACATTAGTATCTTGAAAATGCCTTGGCTCATGGCATCTTGGGTCTGTTTTCAGTAAAGCAAACAAGAACTACTGGAAATGTGTATATGAGTGCCTCCAGGAACTTTTATTCTATTTGTCACAGAGTGCTCTTGAGTCACCACCAAGCATAAATGTGGCATCCCGAGGCACCAGAAGACATCTTCATCAGAACACTGCTGGACTTGCGAAAGTATACCTGTAGGAAATTGGGTTCCTGGCTGAGGAGAGCAAACCCTACTCAAGCAGAAAGTACAATTTCAATCAGGGTGAAACACAAGAAAAAAACAAATTAACCTGTGCCTAACCCTCTGGTAGCTTAGCACAAACGCAGTCATGCTTAACTTAGAGGTAATGTGTAAAGTATGTATGCATTACGTTAAAAACTAATAAAGTGAAAACACAAGAAAAATCCCATGCCAGTTCAGAAAAATAGAGTAAAATGTAATAAATTATTTGAGACTAAAACAACACAAATACAATCAGTATAACTGGAGATAAGCTATTAGAAGCACAAAGCACCAACTGTGGGTATTTGGTTGCGCCTGACTAATGAATGCAAAAAATGTGATGGATGGAATGCTTGAATTAATCTCAGCCATTGGTAATAACTCGGACCACTTCCTAATCCAGTGAATGGTTGGGCCGGACCGGGCGAAAGTAACACGTTGTGGCTGACTGTGATGGAGCGTGGGCCGGATACAGGGAACAAGTTAGTCCCACAGAACAAAGTACCTTAAATCCTGGTTTGCTGAGCATTGCGAGATCCCATGTTGAGGATGCATTTTGCAGCAGCAGTTCCGATGAAGCGTTAGGCCTGCCGTGAAGAGTCATGTGTTGTCGAGGATGCATTCGACACAGGGCTTACAATGCGAAGGCCTGCATCGAGGATGCGTCACACTGCGGTGGTTCAGACCAGGCTGAGGGCTCAGATGTGAGGTCCTGCATCAGGGATGTGTCACTCAGCAGGGGGTCCAATGCAGCTATGAGGAAATGCTTTGAGAGTGTGTTGTTTAGTGGCAGTTCCGAGGAAAATGCGTGGACCTGCTCAGGGATGCGTCACTCATTGGTGGTTCCGATGAGGCTGTGAGGTGATGTGTTGTGCTCCATTGGTTCTGCACAGAGGACCACAGCTCGGCTAGTAGAGTACCTTCAGGTGCACTTCCAAGGGTCTAAGACTACGGTGGTACCACTGTGGGGATAGAACACACAACAGACGGAGTCTAAGTGCTGGGTTAATGGTGTTTGGAGCCTTTTCTGTTCCTGAGGCTCAGATCCGGGGGACAGCCAACTGGCCCTTAGAGTTACTCTGGTGGTCCTGGTTTCAAGATGCATGCCCGGTCCTTCTCACTCAGGCAGCAGGGAAACAGGGCAGCAGAGTTTCAGTCCTTCCTGCGGAGCAGCACAACAGTCTTTCTAAGTCTGCCACAGGTCCAGATGTGTACTGAAGAGTAGGGTCTATTTATACCTAGTCCCCATTTTAAAGTCAGAGAGTGTTCTGGAGGTTTCCACTGCCAGAGGCGCTTGGAATTTTCACCTCCCTACCCTGGTCCCAGATTGTTTGGGGTCACAATATACTAGTGTCCAATTCTTTGTGAGTGTGCTCAGGCATAGCCTTTGAGATGTATAGGTGTGGTATGTGACAGTCCCCCCTCATCAAGTCACAGATGACCCATCCAACCAATATCCATTCCCCTTTGTCTCACAGCCTGGGAGCAATATACAAACAACAACTACCAGTTACACCTAGTCATGGGACCCAGGATACAGGCTGCAGGCACCAAGTGGTTGGGACAAGGAAATGCCAACTTTCTGAAAGAAATATTTTCAGAATTGGGACTTAAAATCTAACTTGATCATTAAAGAGGTTATTAAAATTACAGTTCCCTAGACACCAAACTCTTCATTCTAACCTGCTCCCTGGCCCCAGATTGTTTGGGGTCATAATATACTAGTGTCCAATTGTTTGTGAGTGTGCTCAGGCAGAGCCTTTGAGAATTATAAGTGTGGTATGTGACAGTCCCCCCCTCATCAAGTCACAGATGACCCATCCAACCAGTATCTATTCCCCTTTGTCTCAGCCTGGGAGCAATACACAAAGAACAACTACCAGTTACACCTAGTCATGGGACCCAGGATACAGGCTGTAGGCACCAAGTAGTTGGGACAAGGAAATGCCAACTTTCTGAAATAAATATTTTCAGAATTGGGACTTAAAATCTAACTGACCTGCTTCCACTTGAAAGTTATCACTTAATAATTATAATAGGTTAACCCAATTCTATCATATAGTAGAGCAGGGACCAAAATTCCTGGCCTAGGTTCATTTACTATAGACAAAACTACAAGCGTATCTGAACGTGTACTGGAGCCTCTCGGACGCATTCCTGATTGGGAGGAACACATGATAGGGATGCCCCCTGTCCCAGTTATTGTTCACATTAGCACTGGAACGATTGGCTGAATGGATGCAAAGGGATGCACAGATTGAGGGTTGGAGATGGAATCCCCCATGGGAGATCGTATCTTTCTATATGCAGATGATGTACTATTATACCTGGCAAACCCGGACAAGACCTGGTAAGAGTAGATGAAATGTTTACATTATAGGGGGATTAATCTGGATTCCGTATCAATTGGAGATATACCTAATTTGCCTGCTGGGTACATAGAGGGTAAGGCTCAGCTCTCAATGCTGCTGTGTCTTGAAAGAACACACTTCAGATACCTAGCGATATGTGGGCATGAGGCTGAAAGAAGTGTCTAGCCTAGGGGGTTTCCAACAATGGGATCTGATAGGGTTTAATACCGTGGAGGACCTATAGGATGCCAATAGAATGGTGTTCTTTCCTCACCTACAGGCAGAATATGAGATGCCAGGCTCCCAGATCTTCAGATATCTACAATTTTGCCATGCCCTGCAGGCAAAGATTACATCAAGGGAGGAAGTTGTTGAAGCCTCCCCTTTGGAGAATAGATTACTCAGTGACCCACTACCTCCAAAACTGACCTCTCTTATCTATGAAACCTTAATGAGGAACTACCTTGAGTCACTGAGAGGTAGTTGGCAAACATGGGAGACCTAGAATATGCAGACAGGGGAGATGCATTAATGCATTACATTTCCCGGGCAGGTAGTGATTATGGTCTGTTGCAAATTCATGTGCATAAAACTCTAGACGTCTCCATTCTCCTATAGCCTATAAGGTTTTATTTTCAGGTGCCTGATACCTAATTCTTACATGTATTTATTGACATCTTACCCGCTAAAGGGTGGTCTGTTGTCAGTCTTAAGGTGGACTGGAAGTCCATATATCACAAAGATCTTTCCTATGTTTTGTTTTATTTTGACACATGCTGGAGACATCACAGTCTCAACTGCAGGGCCTTTCGAGCAGTTGTCGATGGGAACAAAAAATTGTTGTCCATGTGGCAGGCTGCAGAGATTTTCACTCACTTTCTTGCATGGTTCAATGCAATCCCCTTCCTTGATGATAGGGCTGGAGAGTTTTGTGACTGCTATCTGACAGAGAACGCATAATTGCTGACTAGATGAGGCTGTTTATTTGGCGAAACCATACTTTCTTTTACACACAGGCTTTTGTCTTCTCCTGATACCCTTGGTGAGCTAGCATCATTTTGTAGCATTGTAATGATCTGAGGATTTTTGTCCCCTCTTGGGAGAATGGCCCTAACTTTCAAGCTCAGCTCATTTGCATTTCTTACTTCACACAGCTCAGCCAGTGTCTGTCAGATAGCTTCCTTTCCCACCTCATATCTGGAGAGAAATGTCTTCCACTTCTTCTCCACCAGGGCTGCTTTCATCAACTGTATGCACACATTTGCACCTCAGGCAGAATCATTGTCATCTTGGTAGTGGGGTGTCAGGCAGGTGATCTGTGAAATGAGCTGACTAAAGGTATCTATGGATTTCTTCATATGTTGATCTTCTGTGCTAGGTTCTGTGGGGTGTCTTGAAACAAGTTTGTTGTATCCTGGTCTTGTAATTCACTTCAAAATTGTATCTTTGGAGCTGGTGGGTGCATTGTGTGATCAGTGGAAGGGGAAACTAAAATGTCCTTCTTAATGCAGATATTAAAATCCCTTGTGAAGAGGAATGGATGGAAATGTGTGCATGCCAACTGGATTGCAAGAGCCACATGTTTGATCTAAGAATATCTTTTCCCTGATTCTGTGAGCTCTCTACTGGCACATGTGAACAGCCTGCAATGCTCCTTTTGGTGCTATTGAATCAGTACCATTCCCATCCCAATGGGACTGGAATCCTAATCAGTCCCTTTTTTGATTTAGTATTGAAATATTGCATTGTGGTGTCCTAACACATTGCTTCCTTAATAGTGCCAAAGCTGTTTTATGTTCTTGTTGTGAGGAACAAACTCTTGTTGACTTGGTTCTGAAGGGGCAGTTAAAAAGTAGCTAGGCTCAGGTTGAAGCAGTCACAGTAGTTGATATGAGGTGTTAAAGAATGTCATGGGGCCTGATGTTGTGTTCTCCCAGGGCCTGCTCATAAATGATGATGATGATAACCCCAACTAGCCAATTTAGAGTCTCATGTATTGCATTGTGAAATACTTTGGCAGTGGAGTTGATTCAAATCTCAGTCTCTTCCACCTTCTCAGTCTAACTTGAATAGAAAAAGTATTAACATATTGACTTGCATTGAGATCCAACTTCAAAACCAAACTTGCTCCAGTTAACTTGACTTGTATGTCATCGACTGCCAGTGTTATGTGTTTACCTGAGAATAGCCACTTTAGATTGCCTCGAATCAATACAGAACAGAATAGCTTTGCAGTTGTTGTGTTTCATGGGTACTACCATGGATTAACTCATGGTGTAGGCCTGACTCGTATTCCCTTTGCTCTAGTTTGAGTTCAGCTTTCTTCCTCCTGCATCAGAGGGAGACAGGTTTGGCAGTTTCATCAATGTGAAGCTTCTGTGGCTTGGCATTCAGACATCTCAGTCTCTGGAAGAGATCTTGGATTTCACTGAGGATCATGTTGAATTCTCTGATGTTGTCTGTTTATGCAAATGATACCAGACATAGGGTCTGTGGAGCAGTTGATTAGTGTGACATTGCTGACCACCAAGAATTTTGTTGTTATGGTTTTGTCAGTGTCTCATACCGGGGCAAGGAGGGTTCATCTGATGGGCACTTGCTTAGGCTGCTGTTTGCAAATATGCAGGTCTTATGCTTTTAGAGTGTGGGCCAAGTTTGGATGCAGTTGAACTGCGCCTTGTCCATGACATTAACTAAAGCCCCCATTTCTATGAGTGCTACCATCTTTGTTTCATTGATGTATGTCTCTTATTTGGATTGTTTTCTCTTGTGGGAGCCAAACCCTGAAAATCATATGAGCCCCAATATTTTTGAATATACTGATTTGTATTTAATAAGTTAAATTGCAAATTCTCCAGTTCAGATAGCATGTAGAGACTATACTCTTCATTGGAAAATACAGATTAGCAGAGTACAATTGGATAAAGTATGAATGTAAAAAGAACTGAGTTCTAGATCTAAAATAGGGAAACCATCATTTAATGCAAAATCATTGGTAAATGTGGTACAGAGAAAAATGCAGGAATCACCATCAACGCCCAAACACAGAAAACAGTGTAACAACTTAGCAGCCAATCCTTAAATATGGAAATGTAGGTAACACCCAAATGCCAAACTCATAAAGAGTACTGACAGCATAAAAGTAGAAAGCTTAAGAACTAATGGACAGAGTCTCAGGAGGGAAATAATGCTTAAAAGAGAAACAGAAAATAAAGGAAAGAGCCCGCAGATCACAAGACCCAGAGGGCGTTTATACAACCTCACATAAGCTATTATTAGATTCTGCAAATTCATTATTGGTATGATCATGGTTAGGGTTGCATTGGCAAATCAGAATGAGCCACGTAATATTCTAAGTCTCAAACACTAGCCCATTTCTTAAGGTAGGAGAAATATTCTACCTGCTCACCTCAGCAACTACATTTCAGAGACACAACACAAAATGAAACAGTTCTGAAAAAAGTGCTAATACAGAACTTCCATCTATGGCCGCCACCCCCTTTCCTAGCACCGCCCTCCCTGTTGCTCCTAGTTGCCTGTTCCCGCTCACCCAGGAGGATGGGCATCTCCTTTGCTGTAGGCACCTCTGCACCTGCTCCAGTTATCCCTGCTGACCTCAGTGAGGAGGCTATTGACCTCCTGAGGTCTATCTCTGTGGGTCAGTCGACCATTATAAATGCCATCCAGGAACTGGCAGCTCAGGTCCAGCAGAGCAATGCATTCCTGGAGGGCATTCACAATGCCATGGCTGGCCTACAGAGATCCTTTCAGGGTCTGGCCTCCTCTCTGATGGCAGCCAGTGTCTATTTGTCTCCAGTCTCCCCTTCAACTACCTCTTCCTAATCCCGGACCCCTCTCCCTGGATCCATCCATCCAACGCACATGTTGTAGGAGGCTGGCCTGGCTTGTAGTGGGTACCAAGGGGTACTTACACATCTCGACCCACACCGACGACTCACTCCCCGACGCCGAACATCTCCACTTCACGATCCACAGCGACCCCAAGACCACCCTCAGAGGCACCCTCATGTACAGACCACCAGGACCCCGCGCCAAGTTCAGCTAAGACATCGCAGACTTTGTCAACCCTCACGCACTCTCGTCCACCGACTACATCCTCCTAGGAGACCTCAACTTTCACCTGGAGAACCTCACCGACAAAAATACCACCGCCCTACTGGACAACCTCGCCAACCTGGGACTGAAACAGCTAGTCAACACACCCACCCACCACGCCGGACACATGCTCGACCCCATCTTCTCCTCCAGCAAACACATCACCGTCAGCCACGCCACCGAACTCACCTGGTCGGACCACAGCTGTGTCCACTTCAGCTTCAAGAAGACCACCGTGCTTCACCACACCCAGCAACCACCAAGAAGACACTGGAATCGTATCACCACTGAACAGCTCGCATCAACCCTCTCCCAGAACCAACCCACCAGCACCACCGACCCAAACGAAGCTGCCAACAACCTCACAAGCTGGATCTCCGACTGCGCCAACCTCCTGGCCCCCCTGAAGACTCAAGCTAACACCAACAACCACAAGAAAAACTCCTGGTTCACCCCCGACCTCAAGAACTCCAAGAAAGAATGCCGCACCCGCGAGAAGGCGTGTCGCCTCAACCAGACCGAAGAGAACATGTCAGCTCTCAAGGACGCCACCCGCCAACACCACCAACACCTCCGCGCCGCATGAAAAACAGCCTACCGGAACAGACTTGACAACAACGCCCACAACAGCAAGGAACTATTTGGCATCGTCAAAGAGCTCTCCAACACGGACGCAGAAAACAACCCCATTCCCCCCTCACAGGACCTCTGCGACTCCCTCGCAACCTTCTTGCACCACAAGATCATCGACATATACAACAGCTTCCCGACCGCCAACGCAAACCCCCACCCGGAACCCGCCACCGACATCACCACCATCCTCACCTGGAGCCCTACCACCACCAAGGAGACCACCCGCGTCATGAACTCGATCCACTCCGGATCCCCATCAGACCCCTGCCCGCACCACATCTACAACAAGGCCGACAACATCATCGCACCGCACCTCCGAGACGTCATCAACGCCTCCCTCACCGCCGCCACCTTCCCGTACAGCTGGAAACACGCAGAGCTCAACGCCCTCCTAAAGAAACCTACAGCAGACCCCACCGAACTCAAAAACTTCCGGCCCATCTCTCTCCTACCATTCCCCGCCAAAGTGATTGAGAAAATCGTCAACGCTCAACTCACCACCGCCCTGGAAACCAACGACTCCCTCAATCCCACACAGTTCGGTTTCAGGGCCAACCACAGCACCGAAACCGCCCTCATCGCAGCCACGGACGACATCCGAGCCCTGACCGACAAGGGAGAAACCGTGGCCCTCATACTCCTGGACCTCTCTGCAGCCTTCGACACGGTCTGCCACCGCACCCTGATACACCGCCTCAGCAACGCCGGCATCAGAGGCAAGGCCCTGGAATGGATCGTCTCCTTCCTCTCCGGAAGGACTCAGAGAGTCCGCCTGCCCCCCTTCAGATCCACAGCCACGGAGATCATCTGCGGCGTACCCCAAGGATCCTCCCTCAGCCCCACTCTCTTCAACGTCTACATGACCCCCCTGGCGAATATCGCACGCAAACACGGACTCGACCTCATATCCTACGCCGACGACACCCAGCTCATCTTATCCCTCACAAACAACCCCACCTCAGCTAGGACCAGACTACACGAAGGAATGAAGAAAGTAGCGAACTGGATGACAGACAGCCGGCTGAAACTGAACACAGATAAGACGGAGTTCCTCATCCTCAGCCCTACTCCCGCCGCATGGGACGACTCCTGGTGGCCCCCCGCCCTAGGCAGCACTCCCCAACCCACCGACCACGCACGCAACCTCGGCTTCATCCTGGACTCATCCCTCTCCATGACCAGACAGGTCAACTCGGTGACCTCGGCATGCTTCAACACCCTCCGCATGCTCCGCAAGATCTTCCGCTGGATCCCCACCGACACCAGGAAGACCGTCGACCACGCCCTCGTCACCAGCCGCCTGGACTACGGGAACACCCTATACGCCAGCATCACCACCAAGCTGCAGAGGAAACTACAACGGATCCAGAACGCTGCTGCACGACTCATCCTGGACATACCCCGCCACCACCACATTTCCGGACACCTGAAGAGACTTCATTGGCTCCCAGTCAACAAGAGGATCAGCTTCCGACTCCTCACCCACGCACACAAAGCCCTCCACGACCTCGGACCCAAAATCATCAACAACCGCGTCTCCTTCTACACCCCTCCGCGCACTCTACGCTCGACCGAACAGGCCCTGGCAGCCGTACCCCGCATCCGCAAAGCCACCGCCGGAGGAAGATCCTTCTCTTTCCTAGCAGCGAAAACCTGGAACTCTCTGCCCAGCCACCTTCGCGCCATACCTGACCACCTCTCCTTCAGAAGGCAGCTCAAGACCTGGCTCTTCGAGCACTGACCCCCCCCCCTCCAGCGCCTTGAGACCCTTTATGGGTGAGTAGCGCGCTTTATAAATGCGATTGATTGATTGATTGATTGTACCAGGTCCAGTTATCCCTTATTAGTGTAGAAGAGGTGTTTCTAGCAGCTTAGGCTGATAGAAGGTAGCTATAGCAGAGCAGCTTAGGCTGAACTAGGAGACATGCAAAGCTCCTACTATACCACTGGTGTCATATGCACAATATCATAAGAAAACACAATACACAGATATACTAAAAATAAAGGTACTTTATTTTTATGACAATATGCCAAAAGTATCTCAGTGAGCACCCTCAGTATGAGGATGCCAAATATACACAAGATATATGTACACAATACCAAAAATATGCAGTAATAGCAAAAGGGAGTAATGCAAGCAATGTAAAGTTACAGTAGATTGCAATAGGAGCACATAGGTATAGGGGCAACACAAACCATATACTCCAAAAGTGGAATGCGAACCACAAATGGACCCCAAACCTATGTGAGCTTGTAGAGGGTCGCTGGGGCTGTAAGAAAACAGCGAGGGTTAGAAAAACAGCGCACCCCAAGACCCTGAAAAGTAGGTGTAAAGTGCACCTATAACCCCCAGAGAGCACAGAAGTCGTGATGGGGGTTTCTGCAAGGAAGACCAGCACTAGCAAAGCAACAACAGTGGATTTCCGGACCTGAGTACCTGTGAAACAAGGGGACCAAGTCCAAGAGTTACGACAATGTCGAGAGTGGGCAGATGCCCAGGAAATGCCAGCTGAGGGTGCAAAGAAGCTGCCACCGGATGAGAGAAGCTGTGGATTCTGCAACAACGAAGAGGGCTAGAAACTTCCCCTTTGGAGGATGGATGTCCCACGTCGTGAAGAAGCTTGCAGAGGTGTTCCCATGCAGAAAGACCGCAAACACGCCTTGCTAGCTGCAAGGGTCGTGGTTAGGGTTTTTGGATGCTGCTGTGGCCCAGGAGGGACCAGGATGTCGCCACATGGATGAGGAGACAGAGGGGGCGCCCAGCAAGTCAGGAAGCCCTCACAGAAGCAGGCAGCACCCGCAGAAGTACTGGAACAGGCACTTGGAAGAGGAGAGAACCGGAGTCCACCCGAAGTCAGAAAAGGGAGTCCCATGATGCCAGAGGACAACTCAGAAGGTTGTGCACTGCAGATTAGAGTGTTGGGGACCCAGGCTTGACTGTGTACGAAGGAAATCCTGGAAGAGTGCACAGGAGCCGGAGCAGTTGCAAATCACCCGGTACCCAGCAATGCAGTCTAGCGTGGGGAGGCAAGGACTTACCTCCACCAAACTTGGACTGAAGAGTCACTGGACTGTGGGAGTCACTTGGACAGAGTTGCTAAGTTCCAGGGACCACGCTTGTCATGCCGAGAGGGGACCCAGAGGACCGGTGATGAAGTCTTTTGTTGCCTGCGGTTACAGGGGGAAGATTCTGTCGACCCACGGGAGATTTCTTCAGAGCTCCTGGTGCAGAAAGGAGGCAGGCTACCCCCAGAGCATGCACAACCAGGAAACAGTCGAGAAGGCGGCAGGATAAGCGATACAAGGTTGCAGTAGTCGTCTTTGCTACTTTGTTGCGGTTTTGCAGGCGTCCTGAGCAGTCAGTGGTCGATCCTTTGGCAGAAGGTGAAGAGAGAAGTGCAGAGGAACTCTGGTGAGCTCTTGCATTCGGTATCTGAAAAATTCCGAAAAGCAGAGACCCTAAATAGCCAGAAAAGGAGGTTTGGCTACCTAGGAAGGAGGGTAGGCTAGTAACACAGGTAAGAGCCTATCAGAAGGAGTCTCTGATGTCACCTGCTGGCCCTGGCCACTCAGAGCAGTCCAGTGTGCCAGCACACCTCTGAATCCAAGATGGCAGAGGTCTGGGGCACGCTGGAGGAGCTCTGGGCACCTCCCCTGGGAGGTACAGGTCAGGGGAGTGGTCACTCCCCTTTCCTTTGTCCAGTTTCGTGCCAGAGCAGAGCTGGGGGATCCCTGAACCGATGTAGACTGGCTTATGCAGAGATGGGCACCATCTGTGCCCATCAAAGCATTTCCAGAGGCTGGGGGAGGCTACTCCTCCGCAGCCCTGATACCTTTTTCCAAAAGGAGAGGGTGTAACACCCTCTCTCTGAGGAAGTCCTTTGTTCTGCCTTCCTGGGCCAGGCCTGGCTGGACCCCAGGAGGGCAGAAACCTGTCTGAGGGGTTGGCAGCAGCAGCAGTGAAACCCCGGGAAAGGTAGTTTGGCAGTACCCGGGTCTGTGCTAGAGACTCGGGAGATCATGGAATTGTCTCCTGAATGCCAGAATGGCATTGGGGTGACAATTCCATGATCTTAGACATGTTACATGGCCATGTTCGAAGTTACCATTGTGACGCTATACATAGGTAGTGACCTATGTATAGTGCACTCGTGAAATGGTGTCCCTGCACTAACAAATTCCGGGGAATTTGCCCTGAACGATGTGGGGGCACCCTGGCTAGTGCCAGGGTGCCCACACACCAAGTAACTTAGCACCCAACCTTCACCAGGTGAAGGTTAAACATATAGGTGACTTATAAGTTACTTAAGTGCAGTGGTAAATGGCTGTGAAATAACGTGGATGTTATTTCACTCAGGCTGCAGTGGCAGGCCTGTGTAAGAATTGTCAGAGCTCCCTATGGGTGGCAAAAGAAATGATGCAGCCCATAGGGATCTCCTGGAACCCCAATACCCTGGGTACCTCAGTAACATATACTAGGCAATTATAAGGGTGTTCCAGTATGCCAATGTGAATTGGTGAAATTGGTCACTAGCCTGTTAGAGACAATTTAGAAAGCAGAGAGAGCATAACCACTGAGGTTCTGGTTAGCAGAACCTCAGTGAGACAGTTAGTCATCACACAGGGAACACATACAGGGCACACGTATGAGCACTGGGGCCCTGGCTGGCAGGGTCCCAGTGACACATACACTAAAACAACATATATACAGTGAAATATGGGGGTAACATGCCTGGCAATATGGTACTTTCCTACACATGTACACACAGGCATGCATCCACCTCAACAGACCAGGGTGGCCCAGACAAACACAAGCACCATAAGACCCAACAACGGCATGCAAACAAGCAACAGCCACCTGCAGACACACCAACATCCACTCTCTGCCCTGACTCCCCTGCTACCTCCTCCCACACAGAAACTACACCACACACACCTGCAGCCACCACACCATCATGCACAGATCAAGCTACCAGTACCATCTTTCCCACAGTCAGCACAATAGCAGACCCGCAGACATCCACTCCAGTCACCACATCAGCACCCTCCACATGCAGCATATGTACCATACCTGTAGACACCACCCCACCATACAGTCACCTATACACCATGGCATCTCCCAGCACCTCCTACCAAAACACCTAAATGCCCGCACTCACCCACCCACCAGACACCACGCACCCACAAGCATTCCACGCAAGCACCTGCACCCAAGACATCCACACCTACACATCTGACAACCACTCCTTCACCCTCCATTCCCAAACCCTTTTACCATGACCGCCCCATGTGTCAAAAAAGCATTTCCTGTTGGAGTTTTCCCTGTTCTATACCCCTCTCCCACCCCGTGAGACCCCCAAGCATGCTGTGTCCCTGGCTAAGTCCAGCTTTCTACCTCTACATCTTCCCCTTCCCCCCTGCTAGTGCCCATGCCCCTCCCCCTGCCAAGAGATCTGCCCCTCCCAAGGCCAAACCAAAGGACCCCCTCCCAAGCCCATACCCAAGGGACCCCTCCCAAGCCTAAGCCCAAGGATCCTCTCCCGAGCCCTAGCCCAAACACCCCTCAACCAAAAGCCATAATCCCTGAGGTGCCTGCCTGCCCCCTTGACGCCCCTACCATGTGGAGGTCATTTTGCAGTCAGGAATCACATTGAAGCACAGTGAGGTGCCATTTGTGCCTTAGGCACCAATAACTATGGACTGGCCAATTGCCTTCAATTTGTATATAGTTAACTTTAAATTTGTAAATGTTTTAATACTTCTGGTCCAACCTGCAGCTGGTATTGAGGATAACATACTTGTCCTGCCTTTCTTTCTACATGGCTGTTTTGTGTTTGAGGGCTTTGGTTTGTGTGTGTGTGAGATGTGTGATTATGTGTGTGTTGGTTTTGCTACCTGTTGTGGCTGGGCTGCATGTTTGTGTGTGGCCCTTCCTTTGGCCCGGCTGTCATTGCTGTGTTTTATATGTAGGACATGTTTGTGTTTGGTACATGCATGTGTGTTGCCAAATTGTTTATTGGTTGTGTTGGTATGTGTGATGGTCGTGTTGTGTGCCCTTGTGTGGTTGTTGTGTGTGGGTCCATGTGTGTTGTGTTGGCTATATCCTATGCATTGTGTATGGTGTGTGGGTGGTGTGTCATATGGTTTGTTGAATGGCAGTGTGATAGTGTTACATGGTATTGTAGTGTTGTTGTGTATTGTTGTCTGTATGTGTGCAGTGAGAGTGTTTGGCGAAGTGTTTGTGTAGTTGCTATGGTGATGTCACTGTATGAGTCAGTGGTGTTGTGTATGATTGTGTTATACAGTGGTGGAACTGTGTGTGTGCAGGTTGATTAGTGTATGACACGTGTGTTGGGCATGGTGTGTGTAGTTTGGGTGTGCGTGTGTGTAGTATGTGTGTGCATGTGTGTATGTAGGTCTGTGTATGGGTGTGTGGTTATGTGTGTGTGTCTGTTGCAAGTCATTCCAGATGTGTGTGTTGTGTGTGCATGTGTACTAATGCCTTTCCCTCCGGTGTGTGCTAGGTGTGTGTACTTATGGTTGTTGTCCTCTCTGGCATCGATGGTTCCGAAGTCGTTGTGCGAGCAGGAGCGGTGGGAGGACCTTGAGTTCATGCTCCATGGTGGCTCCAGGCACAGCTGTGTTCCATGACGGGGAGAGTTTCTTTTTATGGAGTTGGTTTCCGCCAGGGTTTTGGTGGCGGTGCGACCTTGGTGGTGTGCTGCATCGTAATAAATCTGGCAGAAACATGCTCCCCACCGGTCTGAAGGTGCCTACCACCATCTGTGGCGGCCTGACCGCACTGGCGGTACTGGCGGTAGTTTGGCTGTATTCCATTGGGAACACCGCCATTGTCATAATTTGGCAGTCCTGTGATCGCCAAACTCGTAATGACGGCCCATGTTTTGGTCAGCGTCTATGGTTCTTATGTTCCTCTCCCACTAACTCTTTTTACATGTCCCTTTGCATGGTTTTGCAAAATGGTTTTGGCAGCCATACGTGAAGCATGTTTTTTTCTTGTGTTGTGGGGGCAGAAGCAGCTGGGATGCCCTCTCCACGGTAATCACAAACATGTGAGCTTCTGGAATTGCTTTTGCTTCTGACAAATGTTGCCTTGGTTGGTGGTCCGGTTACGGGCTGTGTCAGCTGCTTCTGTTTGGTGGGTCAGCTTCCTTCTTCCTGTGTTTGAATTCCATCTTCAGCATATCTGTTTCCATTGTGGTGGCACGTACATATGCTAGTTCATGCGACCTGCACATTGTCAGAACTTCATTGAGGCTTATTCTTGGCATTCGGAAGATCCATCACATAAAGCCTGCTAGCCAGCAGTCTGTAATCATTTGCGCTCCTACTTCTCAATTCCAGCTCCATCAGGCATGCATAAAACCTATTGCTTGATTTGCTTACCTTTTGTTTTGCCTGTCAATGGACAAAAAACTTGTAGTTGGGATTGAGCTATGGGTTAATGTATGCATTTAGTGCTTCTACTACTGCATCAAAGTAAATGTCATTTACAATGTCAGGCAAGTTTTGGAAGACTTTTGACCACTTTGTATGTGCACCTCCATATCAGTAATGTATTACTTAACTATGTAGAAGGGCGCAACCTAGTATAGATGCACCTTGAAAACCAAACTATAATTTTTAACCTATGAATTAGAATTAAGCTTCCACTAGGAAGAATACAAATTGAAGGCCCTTCAGCGATTTATCACAAGATTGGTATATTTCTTCTCCTGCATAGTGGTGTAGGAATAATTATTTAACCATGGGATCAGTCTGTCCCTTGGAAGTCAAATAGTTCTTGAGTCTGCCCATCCATGGTACCCATGTGAGGACAGCCATCTCAGGTGCTGCCAGCTCGCTAAAAGAGAGTATTTTGCATGCAACATTTCACACTTAGATGGACATTGGAGTTATTTGCCCATGTTTGTGAAGGTGCTGGTAGGGGAGCTTCTGGAACAGGGTATTGTGTTTGAGGTTGGTTATCATTCGGTATTTTATGTCCTATGCTGTTTGATTTGGGGAGCTGACTGGTCCTTTGTTTGATAAAGTGTATTTTTTTCCATGTACAAGATTCACAGTCTGCTGCTAGCAGTGTACATCTAGAGGGTGCCCACGTAAGTTCTTCCCCGTTCTGTATTGTGTTGAGGTGTAGTGCACTGCCAATGCAAGCAAGATGCGCCGTCTCCTGCTCACGTCCTAAGTCAATCAGGATGTTGTGGTGCTAACAGGCCCATCAGGGACTACTGATACTGCTCAAGTTATCTCTGACTGAACGCTCCCTATGGAGCGGGTGAATGCAACTGATGCAGAGATGCTGCTCCATGCTGTTGGTCATCTCACATGAGTCCTCGGAGCCTCAAGACAGGCAGCGCAGGTCCTGTGGCTGTCCTCATCGCCAGTATGGTGCTGAAGTGGCCGTAGGCACAAGGAGGGTCCATATGTACTAAATTAGTAGAAGGTACCAGCGCACTCACATGCCAACCCCGTTTATTAGTTCTGTAATGTATGCACCACTTATCACTGTGAGTGACATCTCACTATGTGGCACTGGGTGACTCTGTCCACCCACTTTACCACCTTTAAACATTATAAAAAGGTCAGTATGTGCATTTATTATTCACTCGTATTACAGTAACAATAATATAAAGGCTGAATGATGAAAAGTACATTGTCAAAAATAGTACTAGTTTTCCAATACATATCACACTTTTACTGTTAGCAGTGCTGTGTTGCTTATGCAATACTAAGCTATCAAATAAGACCACTTCTGACCAAGAAGTTAAATAGCTTCCCGAACAGTTCACACTAGCTACATATACACTATATTCATGCCACAGATGTACTTAATTCATTAAATTGCCACTTATTTCATATGAATGCAAAGTACCTACACCATGTACCCGACTTCTAAAGTTTTGTGATTCATTGAAATGCTCAAATATATTGCATTCACAAAAGTAACTTATTTTTCTCATCGTTGTACTTACTGCAAGAAAAAGATTTGTGGGAGAAATGTACTATTGATCCCCTCATAAAATGCACATAAAATGAACTCACTTA
The DNA here is from genome assembly GCF_031143425.1 of Pleurodeles waltl. Taxonomy (NCBI): domain Eukaryota; kingdom Metazoa; phylum Chordata; class Amphibia; order Caudata; family Salamandridae; genus Pleurodeles; species Pleurodeles waltl. The sequence continues at coordinate 505,577,195 of NC_090445.1, forward strand.
AAGCTAAGCAGTCTCAAATTTATAGCCAAGATAAAAGATAGTTGTTCTGTTGTAGAGCACAGTGGTAACGCACATAAAGACGAGAAAATAAAAAGGTCAAAAATATGAGCGCGGTGTTCCTATCACAAGAATACTTTGGTAGGTAGTGAACGGACTCAACAAATATACAATCAATCACGAAATTGCCCAGTGAAATGCAAACTAAGGATTGCGCCCTGGATATAATATCTGCAGGAGTCCAAGACAAGCAAAAGACAACAGAGAAATAAACAAGACTTGTGAGATAACTGGCAATAGTTTCAGGTGAAGCCTAAGTGGATCTATAAAAGATGATAGAATTGCATAGAATGCCCCTTGCCAAATATGTATTAATTAAACATATACGGATGAGAATGGAAAGAGGATATGCCAAAGAAGGTGGATAAATGCCACGAAGCACAAGAAGAATGAAAGGCAAAAAAGGCAGGGATAGACCTTGGCCCATATGACAGTTTGTGCCACTAAAAAGCAACTTAAAACAAGTGTGCAGGGCACAAACAGGGGAAGTGCACCCTCTTATTGTGAATGCGCTGCCCTCAGGGCAGCCGTGAACTTGAGCTGCCCTGGGAGCAGTGCATTCAAGTGAAATATAGAGCGACTGCTTCAAACCGCTCCATCTTTCACAGTGCAGGTGGAATTAGAGATCCCCTTGCAGGCGGGTGCAGTGAGTGATGTCACCCACCTTCAAGGAAATGTCTGGGGGGGTCCATGGGACCCTCCCATTCTCCCCTCCACAAGGCTGCCTTTAGGAGGAGCACTGAAAGTGTTCCACCTTTTTGTGGCACACTTTCCATGCACCTCTTAAAGGCATGTTTGCCTGTGTACCCATGTCTATAATGCAGCACATGTGCAGATTCAAAGTGATTCCATCATTTCCATGGAACCATGTCCTGTGCAAATGAAGGAAAGCCCTCTTGAGGTAGCAGTGGCACTACATATGTGCCAGCATATAAGTATTACAAAACAGTTGGCACAAGCGTCTGCTGCCCCTTCTGTAATACCAAAGTGGCCTGGGGCACAAAAAGGAACGCATGACATGTTCTACAACTGTTCAGAGAAAGCAAAGTTCCTCCAGATACTCAACTTCTGTTACATAAGTAATTCCTTGCTATGGGCAGACTTTGTCAAAATCAAACTGCTCACCATCATCAAACCTACAGTGAGAAATGAAGTGTATATGAGTAGAAAAGTGAGGACTGTAAACAGTCTTATTCCATGAAGAGAGTTTACTCTGTACCACACTGTTGGCATATAGTGAAATTCTCTTAAGAAATACACAACAGAGTATTAAAAAGTATCTTTTAAGAACAGTGTTCACTCCATGCAAAATGTTTCCAAAGATACACTATTCACTAAAAAACCCAAAGTCTGAAGTTGCTAAAGATTAAACTACCTGCAGCCTTCATTCAAGCGCATGTACATACCTGAGTACCTGGTGCACACAGTTTTCTGAGAAATTGTAATGCTGAGACAATTCTATCTAAATATGCAAGGTTGCTTACAACACTTATATATATATATATATATATATATATATATATATATATATAAATATTTATATATTTGCACAAGAATAATTTCTCCTTGCTACCGCTTCTCCTCCAATGGTCGCTGAACAGAAAAACACTTGCAGCCACAGCATTTTAATCAGTGTAGCAGTTTATTGAAAAGGCAACAACATCATCCAACACGTTTCGAGGATCATGCCCTCTTGATCACGAGTCTCTCATCTGTGAGTCCAAGACCCTTTTTAATCCCACTTCTGTATACTGTGTTCAACATGAAAAATGAACTTCTGCTGCCGGGACCTAGAAAATACAGAAAACAAACATGCTAGCCATATTGTAGCATGCGTAAAGGCATAACAATTCAGTATTCATGTATTGTATGCTTGGGAAATCGTTCATTCTGTGCATACACAACTCTCTGCGTAATTTCTCTATAACTTTCCAAGTGGGCAGAAACTTGATCCCTTATCAAGTGCAATCACCCATTGCTTATATTCCCCAACAAATTGCCATAAAATCTGTTCATTGCAATTACAGTCTTAAAGTAGAATGTATAATTTGGAACAGGGGATGCAAACATATAAAGTAAAAAAATACACAAAATATATATTTTTACCTTTAACATCACTTCCAACAGTATATAAGTACTATGGTTAGAGGCGATAATCATAGATCATGCCCAAGTGGGCCACTTGTATATTCAAAGGATAACCCATCTAAAAAAAGAATATAACAACCGTTTTGCTTAGATGGTCACCCCGTCACAAGTGCAAATTATCCACCATTGATTTCTATGGTCCCATCAAAAAGTCCATTCGATATACAGCAACATTCTAAAAAAAGTGAAAAGGGGAAATTAAAAAGCGTACAATAAAGGTATATTGTTGGAGAGAGAAACATACATCAACAGATAAAAGCCTTGAATTAGTCATATTTTTTAAACATGTTCCCATTTTTTCCCATTTTCTCACTTTCATCATATGTACAGCCAACTTGTCATCCAGGTTCAATCCACTGTGATGTATTGTGTTAAACCTAATGCTCATTTTGGATTCCAACCTTCCTAGTTCAAGGGTTCTATAACCAATGTTTGATATATATATATATATATATATATATGTATATTATGGGGGTTATTCTAACTTTGGAGGAGTGTTAATCCGTCCCAAAAGTGACGGTAAAGTGACGGATATACCACCAGCCGTATTACGAGTTCCATAGGATATAATGGACTCGTAATACGGCTGGTGGTAAATCCGTCACTTTTCCGTCACTTTTGGGACGGATTAACACCTCCTCCAAAGTTAGAATAACCCCCTATGTGTGTATATATATATGTATATATACATATATATATATATATATATATATACATATATATTATATATATGTGTGTGTGTGTGTGTGTGTGAATATGATATACTGTACATATCTATATATCTATATATATGTATGTATACAAATTTTCATGAAACTTTCCAAAAAAGTAATCAATTATAATAGTGCATAGTTCCTTTTATAGTGTGAACACAGCGAAATGGCAGTGAATATTTGCACAGAGTCAAAGTAAACAGGCAATGGTTTAATGTTAGTGTCTCAAACTGTTGAGGGTTATGTAACTAAGCCAGGTTTAGAGTGTTTTTTTGTAGTACTTGATAAATTACAGAATATCTTTTTTGATGCTGTTGAATTTCAGGTAGGTGCTGGCCATTCAGGCCTAGATGAGTTACAGACAGGTTTAGGATGTTATGTTTTCATCATGTATGTATTGGTGTATCATTACAGCCTTGAAAAGTCACAAGTGTGATGAAACACATGTTGGCTGTGGCTTTGGAATCATACTCATCTTGCCAAATTGTTTTTTCTACCATTAATAAGATAAGAAGATTTCACTACAACTGAACTAATCTGGATGACAATGCTATTATGGACTGTTTAGGAGTGCTGCAGTATTTCTAGAATCATATCTATGGTGTCACCCTAGGGGCACCAGCAAATGCTTTCGGATAGTAAAGCATACACTACTGTTCAGCACTATGCTGTTGAACATTTGGATTGTTCTTGACTTTTGTTAACAGGTTGCAACTCTGGATACATTTGAGGAGGTGCACCCATTGGGACCACTACTACCCATTGATTTCTATGAACCTTTGTAAATGACTGCTTGAGCCAATCGACATTTGTTACATTGTTAAGAGTTCTTTTGGCTGTAACATAAACAATGATTAGCAACTACTGCTGCTCAAGCAACTGGTTATGTACTGGAAATATTCAGCACAGTGTCTACCTATTGACAAAGTTGATTATATTGTAATGTCACATCTACTCACATTTAATTTAGATGCTTACCTCTATAGAAGTTGCAGTTCACCACTGCTTCACTGTGAGTAGTATGAACAATATATTCCTTTCTACTGCCTTTAAATTTTTGTTCTGCATGGACACAGTGAACTAGGACTGGGCATAATATTTGGCTGAGAAGTGAATTATGAAAATCTGCCTCTTTCGGTTTGTGTGTATACTGTACTGCGGGAGCCAAACCCCAACATTTTTTTCCTGGTGGATTGGCTCCAGTATACTTGATCTTGCAGTAAGATTCACCACAATCTTTGACATCAGACCATACAAATTAATTTAGCAGAGTAATAACATAGCAACTGGGATCTCAAAATAGGCATTACAGAAACTTCCAAAATATATACCATGAATGCTCAGATACAGAATACATCGTCAGAAATCAGAATTATTCTAAATCCCAATAATCAGCAAAAATGTATAGTAGGAATGGACAGCATCCCTAGCTGATGGATATTCAGATAAATCTCCAACTCACCCTTACAGCCAAGGGGTTATTATATACATTTTATGAATATGTAATAAGGAAAAATTGCAAATTAGCATGGCATGATTAACAATGACACGTACTGAGCAAATCAGAATATTGATGGTCACCACAAAAAATTATAGCACTGACCAATTTCTAAAGTAAAGGGAAATTTCCATCAGCTTCCACAGCAACAGCACAGTCTGGAGATGTACCACACAATATGAAGATTTTCAAAGAGACTCATACACTATTGTATGCTAGCACGCCTACATCAGAACTTTCACTGGAAGCATCCTTCAGAATGATACATTCAGTACATGAATACATGATCTCTAAGGAAAATGACCAGTTATATCACAGCACTTCAAATTCTGTGAGGGGGAAGGAGATGCATGGGGACATTGGGCCTGATTATGAGTTTGGCAGTTGGAAAACCCGACCGCCAAACCCGGGGTGAGGAGACCGCTGCAGAACTGTCAATCTCCCCACCTGCCCTATTAGGAGTTTTCCACTAAGCAGAATGGCGGAAACCAAGGGTTCCACTAGTCATCCCAGTGGAAAACGTGCGGTGGCATTGGACTTGGCTCATTCCTTTATTTTAAGTCTACCATTGCAGCTTGCCCCAAAACAAAATGGTTGTTTTTCTGTGTGAGGAAAGCAAAAGAAAATTTTATTTTTAATCAACTAAATAAATATACAATCTGTCAGGTTTTATAACATTCACAAAAGCAGTTCAAGACATATTTTTGTTTAAAATATGGAATACCACTGAAAAACATATAAATTCAGCCCTCCAGCATTTTATGATTAGTGGTTTATTGACTTTACTCAAGTACACATGCTTCAACAAGAGTTGCAGAGCAACAACATTTTTTGTTGAGAGAGTGCCACCTATCAGTACACGTTAGTACAACATTAAGACAAAACACCTATACTATAAACCAATTAAATCCTATAAACATAAATTAATGTATTTTTTTCAAAATACACAGATGTTTTTTCCAGATTAACCCCATAACGTTTCCCAGCTACCTTTAGTGGAATCCTATTAATGTAAGTCAGTAGATCAAATACTTGTAGAGTATTTTAATGTAGATTTAAATAGGACCTTTTTAATAATATGTTTTAAAAAGGAAATCTCTGTTAGACATGATTTTTCACATATGACTTTCATCAAAAAGGTGCTACATAGTGCTTACTGTTAAAATAAGTAACCTAACTCTGCCAGGGCCATAGCTCTGGGGCAGATGCTGGACAGTGACTGGGGGCTAAAATTAATATTCTAAATCCGCTGGGGCATACCTCTGGGCAGGTGCTGGAAAGTGACTGGGGGCAAAAATTACTATTCTAATAGTGCTTGTGGTATGCCTCAGGGCAGATGTTGGACAGTGACTGGGGGCAAGAAATACTATTCTAACTCCACCTAGGGCATAACTCAGGGCAGGTGCTGGACATTGACTGGTGGCAACAATTACTATTCTAACTCTACAGGGGGCATATCTCAGGCAGGTGCCAGACTGTGTTTGTGAGCAGGAATTCCTATTTTAACTCCCCCAAGGGCATAACTCAGGGCAAGTGCCTGGGAAAAAAATACTATTCTAACTCCACTGTGGACATACCTCAGGGCAAGTGCTGGACAGTGACTGGAGGCAAAAAGTACTAATCTAACTATGACGGGAATTCTACCTAAGGGCAGGTAATGGACAGTGACAGGTTTGGGGCAAAAAAACTTCTAAATAGTAGAAAAAGATCAATCTTTTTTTTCAAACAAATACATCCACCATCAAAAACAGAAAAAATTCTACAAATTGCAGAACAAGTTCTACACAGAAATTACCATTTCAGATGTAAGTATTTGTTACAAAAAAACATAGGCAACACAAGCAAATCACCACAACTTCAGAAATATGGAAACAATTCACACATTTCATTTTTCTTTCTTAAAACAGATAACAAAGTTACAGAAATTGCCACCATAAAAAAGCCTCTTGAAAGGCCAAATTTCAACTGCCAGTTCCTTACTTCAAAAAGCCACAACTATGCACTCTACAGGTATAAAAACATACACATTCCATTTAGCAAGGGATAACGAACAATTTTATTTACAGTTGAACAAGATAACTCAAAAGAATAAAACATTAAAAATATTAATGTAAAAGAACATCTATACTTTTGACTTTCTCAACAGACAAGCTGAAATAACAGTACTTTTTTACTTTCTGTTAGTAGGCAGGGTAACAAAGGACAAAAATTACAGTAAAGTATATTCTTATGCTTTTTCTATTTTAAAATTTTTACAGAACAAACACTAATGGAATCAGCTTGTCAAGCTAATTGCATCAAGGGCCCCATTACAAGTCTAGTGGTCCAAGGACCTCCAGAATCGTGGTGACAGATGGACCACCACACTCTAGGTGGTCCGACCTCCACATTACAACCCTTATGAGTCGAAATGCCAGGAGACCGCTGTCACTGCTAGGAACATGGTTAGCGGTGGTGCTGATGGTGGTATGAGTTGTGCTCTACCAAGGCGGGGCTCAACTCAGCACCACAGTACTGATTACATCTCAGCTTTCTGTCAGCCTTTCCATGGTGGTCACCCCGCCATGAAAAGGTTGGCAGAAAGCCAGTGCCAGCGGACACATGGGGGGCCCTGCATTGCCCATGCTCATGGCATGGGCAGTGCAGGGGCCCCCTTTTCAGCACCATCGGAAAACGCACTGTCGGCTTTGTAGACAGTGAGCATTCTGATGTCATAATACAAGGTCCCCGCCCGTCAGCCTGGTGGGAATATTGTAATACGATGGGAATGCCACTGGAATGGGGGTGGCCTCCTCCCTGCAGCTTTGGCGGTCCCTATTCTATTTGACATATCCAAATTTGGAGTATGATAGAGTCTACACCAACACATGTACCAATAGTGTTGTAGAAAAGGATTATTTTATAAAGACTTTGTGGACCTACTCATCTTAGTCATTCTCCACCTGAAAACAAAGTCATGTACACTTATGGGAGATTACTTAGCATTCAGGAGTTACCTACAGACAATGACAGGTAGCAAACCAACACCTTAAATGCAATGGACATGTGCATGAAGGTCACATACAGTTCAACTAATCATGATGAGTGACAACACTAGTAGCGCATTAATTAAGTGGCAACGTCACTATCCACACTTCAGACATGAGTAATCTTACATCTGTATCGAAAACCTTCAATGTCATAAACCACTTCTGAGGTTACCATGATAGAGACATACACCTTGAAGCAAGCCATATTTCTGACTACACATACCATGCCACCTAAATATGAATGTGAAAGCCTCCAAAATATATCTACAATAGCAAAAGTAAGTATTTTTAAGTTGCATGGTGTTGGAAAATGGGTTATTGGTAGGGCAGGTAGGTACCTACACCTAGCAACAAGCCACAAACCTCCACAAAAGTACAGTTAGGTCTCAGTAAATTAATCCCAGCTCTACCCTTGGTAGCTTGGCATCGAGCGTCAAGGCTTAACTTAGGAGACAAAGTGTAAAGCATTCAAATATCACAAAACAGTAATTAAATAAAACACAGGAAACAGTTTAAAAATCCAAAACCAATTTATAAAAATAGCTTATATTTTTATCTTTAAAATGACACAAAAACGATTAAAATCGGTTCAGGGGAACCGGAGATATGAATTTTTAAAGTATTATTATTTTCTAGCGCATAGAAACAAAAAGCGCCAATCGGGTCATCTGGTTGCACCAGGACCGGGACAAAGTCAAACTTTCAGGCCGACCGCGATGGAGCCCTGCTCGGATACAGGTCGCGGGAAGCCTCGGTTAAAAAGTTACCTTCTGACTTAGTCTTTATTTTGAAGTTTTTCTTCACCGGGACGAACCTGCCAGTTGGATCCGACCTCCTGGAGCCCTTGTCCGGATACGCGAAGTCGGTTTCCTCGGTGGTGATTTCTACCTTCGGACTTAGTCGTTTTTTCGAGATGAAAATCCTTCGACCGGGGTAAACCTGGATCTTGATCCGACGTCCGTGGAGCCCTTCTCGGATACGATGGCTGGAAGGTCCCGGTCAACTTTTTACGTTCGGACTTAGTCTTTTTTTCAGATGTTTTTCTTTACCGGGACGAACCACGAAGTCAGGCCGGGTCGCGGTTGAGGCAAGCCGGCTAGAATTTCCGCGTCGGGTCGGTCACTTTATGGAGCTTTTTTCCAAAATTTCTCCAATCTTTTCCAAACTTCTGGGGCTTCACCCAGATGTTCTTTTAAGGTTCTTTTGGGGTCCACAGCTCACCCCAAGGGTCCAGAAGTTCTGTGATGGTCCTTGGGAAGTGCGGACTTCAACTCCCAGAATGCACCTGGCGCAAACTCCTTTTTGGCCACTGGACAGTGGTCAGCTGGTCACTTTTTCAGGAGTTGGTGCAGGGGACTCTGGTTAGCAATTTTTCACCTGTAGCAAACAGGGAGTCCCTCCTTGAACCAGTGGAAGCCAGGCAAAGTCCTTCTTGTGGTGAAGCCCAAGTGTGCAGCTGGTGCAGTCTTTCTGAGTGCAGGGTCCAGGTGCAGGCCAGGGGTCCAGCAGGGCAGTCCTTCTTCTCCTTGTAGTTCTTTCTTCTTGAAATTTGGTGGGGATCTGAGGCGTGGGTGCAGGTCTGCCAGTTTTATCCTTGCTCCTGGGTGAAAAGCAGGGGGGCCCTGGTCCTCCAATCAGGGACAGGGTCGTCCCCCTGTGATGACCACTTCCTGGGAAGTGTGGCAAAAATCCATCCCAGAAGGCAACAGTCTCTAAAAATCCAAAATGGATGAATCTGATTTTTAGAGGAGAGATCTGGCTGAGCCCACCCACTGGTGTGGCTAAAAATCATAAACACACCCCTATCCTGCCCTCTCCTAATCTAATCAAGGGGGCACCTAGCTGTCTGGGGTTGCAGGATGTGGGGGTGTTGCTGGGTGCTCCAGATGTCCTTCTCTGCCTTTGAAGACCAGTTTGGCAGCCCTCCCCCTTCCTGCTTCCCCATCTGTTGAGGGGAGATTCTCTCCCCCAAGCACATTCCTTTGTGTGAAGTCAGGCCACTTCACACCTCATTAAAGTAGCCTGGCAGAAGCTGCTGCAGGCTGGCCAATCAGAGCACAGGAGCAAAAACAATGCAGAGCTGAAATTGGCAACTTTTTAGGTAAAGTCTAAACTTTTTACCTGCACTAGTTATATTAAATCCAACAACTGGAAGTTGTGGGATTTATTATAACAATCAATTTGATACCAAATTCTTGGTATGTAACATTTAAGGAGACTTTAAAATTTAAAATAAAGTCTGCCCATTCTAGCCTATGAAGGCCATTTACTTCAATGAGGGAAAAACGAATTTGGCTGTTTTTACCTCACCAGGGCTTATAAATCTATTTTTATAAAGTCCCTGCTTATAGTTACATGGCACCCAGCCCTAGGGGCACATAGGGCACACCTTAGGGGTGACTTATATGTAAAAATAAGGTAGTTTAAGACTTTGGAAGTACCTTTAATTCCAAAGTCGAATTTGCATATAACTTTAATTTAAAAGCAGCCAGCAAGGCAGGCTTGCTTTTAAAATGACACTGGGCACCTCAGCAGTGCACCTAGGTGTGCACCACCTATGCTGTGGTCCCTAAACCTACATGCCCTACCATATACTAGGGACTTATAGGTAGGTTAACTTAGCCAATTATAATTAGCCTAATTTGCATATCCATTTTACACAGAGCACAGGCCCTGGGACTGGTTAGCAGTACCCAGGGCACCATCAGAGTCAGGAAAACACCTGCATAAAGTGGAAAATGGGGGCAAAAAGTTATGGGGCCCTTGCAATCAGCCCCAGTTTCTCACACAACCCCCCCCCCAGCCCACACGCCCAGGAGACTCAGCCCAACCCTGGGAGAGTCTTCCTGGCTTGTTAGGCGAGGAAGACAGTGAAGAAAACTGGCTGTCCCTTTGCAGGGCCTACTCTGCCTTATATCCTCCTGTCAGGGTCACTCCCTCTGGGTAGTGAACCCACCCCAACAATGAAAGGACCCATTTCAAACTGAAACTTCCCTCTAGGGGGGTCTTCCTCCTCTCTCTCTGCCAACTTGGGTAGTGAGGTGCCCACCTCCCCTACTCCTAACTTTGCTAGGGCAACACCTAGCTTACCCAAAGAGGTCACCCAACACTTGAGCAACCCCACCATGACCAATAGGGTCAGGGGGCCTACTTTGCTATTGGCCCTGGGGTCTGCCTCCCAGGCCAAGTACAGTGCTGCCAGGAAGGCTAGCACCCAGCAGAGGCTACTGACAGCTGTCAGTACCCAGAACCACACCCTAAGCTCTCCACTGACAGGTGGCTGAGCTGCTTTAGGGGCATCTTTGGGGTCCTGGTACCCCTCTTGCTGTCTAGAGTGGGGGGCTACCACCTCCTGTGGCAGACACCCTCCTTCCACTCTCCCTTCTGTCAGTGCAGGGGCAACACCTTGCATCTGGACAGCTGCCTGACTACTCAGGACTTCCTTGGGGTCAGGTGAGGCCTCACCAGTGCCAACTCTGGGCTCCCCCCCTACTGGGGCAGAAGGCCTTTGGCTCCTTGGAACTCTCTTTAAGAGTGGCCTACCCTTCCTTTTCTTCTTTCCTTTTCTTGGGGACCCCTGTCTCCTAACTGTAGGGACTGACTCCCCAGGACTTTGGGTAGGGGGGGCGCCCTGGGCGACCACCCCATCTGTGACCAGACTCACCTCTGGGAGGTCATTGCCCAGGATACAATCTAGGGGAAGGTCAGCACTGACTACCACCCTAATCCAGTCAAGGATACCCTCCCTCTCTAGGGGCACTATGGCTACAGGTTTGGAGGTCACCTCCCCTGTGGCTATCCTGACTTTCTTTGTCTTTCCTGGGACATACATGTCTGGGGTCACTAACCGGTCACTCACTACAGTGTGACTGGCACAGGTGTCTCTCAGGCCAGTGGTAGGGATCCCATTCACTTGAATGTGGTGGAAGTGCCTACTCCCACCCTCAGGGATCACCAGCTTACCATCTGGTCCTGTCTCCCAGCACAATGCTAGGAGGACTTCATCATCTGAGGAATCCTCCTCTATGGCTACACTGGACAGCCCAGTGCTAACCACCTTCTTTGGACAGGCTGCATCGCCTCTGAAGTGACCTGTCTGCTGACAGTCAAAGCAAGCCCTACTGTCCAAGAGCTTTTTTAACCCTGGGTCTCCCTGTCTCTGCATGTCAGAGTGGGAGTGGGATTTACTCTCCTCCTTCTTAGGGTTCTGGGGTACAGAGGGAGTCTCTGTGGTGGGCTTACCACCTCCCTCCTTAGGTTTTTGGGGACCTGTCCCCCCCTTCTTGGAGTCTCCCCCCTGGGACTTGACAACCACCCTGGTTCTCAACCACTCATCAGCTGCCTCCCCTAGCTCTCTAGGGTTGGTCAGCTTAGAGTCCACTAGATGCTGGCGTAACCTTTCTTGGATACAATTGGTCAAGATGTGCTCTCTCATGATCAGATTGTATAACCCCTCATAAGTATTTACTTTGTTGCCAATAATCCAGCCCTCTAGTGCCTTTAGTGAGGTGTCCACAAAGTCAACCCAAGACTGGGTACTGACCTTCTGGGTGTCCCTGAACTTCATTCTATATTGCTCTGGGGTCAGACCAAACTTCTTGACTAAGCACCTCTTCATACTAGGGTATGAATCTGCCTCCTCCCCCCTTAAGGTCAGAAGCCTATCCCTCCCTGAGTTGGGGACCAACTCCCACAAAAGGGAACCCCAGTATTGAGGCTTAACCCTTCTCATTTGGAGTGCCCTCTCAAAGGCCCCTAGCCACTTATCTATGTCATCCCCCTCTATATAAGCAGGAACTACCCCCTTGGGTAATCTGGGGCAAACTCCCCCACCCATGGACACCTCAGCTTCTTTATCGCTGCTTCCATCTCTTTTTTCTTTGTATGCCCACTTTTTCTTCTCTAGGGCCAGCTTCTCTGCTTCCAAAGCTATGTAGGCTAGCTGGGCTTCCAGCTCTCTTTCCCTGATGGATGGGTTCTCTCCTCCTGAAAGGACCCTCTTCCTACCACTAGCTTTGGGTCTGCCCCTAGTGACTGTATCCAGTGAGGACCGTTCCTCCTCTTCCTCACTTGGGGTCTGATGCCTTCCCTCCCCTGAGTGGTTAGAGTTAGCATCTTCCTCTTTTTCTTCCTCCTCTGGAGCTTCCTCTGTCTCTACCTCTTGGGCCTCAGCCCATGCTGTCAGGGATTTAATCAGGATTTCCTTCCTGAGATTAGTGGTTGCAGGCAACCCCCTCTCAATACACAACCCCCTAAGCTGGACTACTGTCAGTGTGGGTAGGCTAGCCAGATCAAGCTCCATGGTTCCCTAGTTTTGTGTCACAAAAACTTTTTGCAAAAATTGGAAACAATAATTTAGAAAAATTACAAAAATTCAATAATTGAAATTAATCCAAATTTAAAAATTAAAAACAATTTTTGCACTAGGACAATTTAAGGGATTTTTAATTTGTTTTACCTAAAACTGTAACGTGATATTGAACACAAGTACAGGATCCCGTCGCTGCTTCCAATTATGTTGGAAAATGGGTTATTGGTAGGGCAGGTAGGTACCTACACCTAGCAACAAGCCACAAACCTCCACAAAAGTACAGTTAGGTCTCAGTAAATTAATCCCAGCTCTACCCTTGGTAGCTTGGCATCGAGCGTCAAGGCTTAACTTAGGAGACAAAGTGTAAAGCATTCAAATATCACAAAACAGTAATTAAATAAAACACAGGAAACAGTTTAAAAATCCAAAACCAATTTATAAAAATAGCTTATATTTTTATCTTTAAAATGACACAAAAACGATTAAAATCGGTTCAGGGGAACCGGAGATATGAATTTTTAAAGTATTATTATTTTCTAGCGCATAGAAACAAAAAGCGCCAATCGGGTCATCTGGTTGCACCAGGACCGGGACAAAGTCAAACTTTCAGGCCGACCGCGATGGAGCCCTGCTCGGATACAGGTCGCGGGAAGCCTCGGTTAAAAAGTTACCTTCTGACTTAGTCTTTATTTTGAAGTTTTTCTTCACCGGGACGAACCTGCCAGTTGGATCCGACCTCCTGGAGCCCTTGTCCGGATACGCGAAGTCGGTTTCCTCGGTGGTGATTTCTACCTTCGGACTTAGTCGTTTTTTCGAGATGAAAATCCTTCGACCGGGGTAAACCTGGATCTTGATCCGACGTCCGTGGAGCCCTTCTCGGATACGATGGCTGGAAGGTCCCGGTCAACTTTTTACGTTCGGACTTAGTCTTTTTTTCAGATGTTTTTCTTTACCGGGACGAACCACGAAGTCAGGCCGGGTCGCGGTTGAGGCAAGCCGGCTAGAATTTCCGCGTCGGGTCGGTCACTTTATGGAGCTTTTTTCCAAAATTTCTCCAATCTTTTCCAAACTTCTGGGGCTTCACCCAGATGTTCTTTTAAGGTTCTTTTGGGGTCCACAGCTCACCCCAAGGGTCCAGAAGTTCTGTGATGGTCCTTGGGAAGTGCGGACTTCAACTCCCAGAATGCACCTGGCGCAAACTCCTTTTTGGCCACTGGACAGTGGTCAGCTGGTCACTTTTTCAGGAGTTGCTGCAGGGGACTCTGGTTAGCAATTTTTCACCTGTAGCAAACAGGGAGTCCCTCCTTGAACCAGTGGAAGCCAGGCAAAGTCCTTCTTGTGGTGAAGCCCAAGTGTGCAGCTGGTGCAGTCTTTCTGAGTGCAGGGTCCAGGTGCAGGCCAGGGGTCCAGCAGGGCAGTCCTTCTTCTCCTTGTAGTTCTTTCTTCTTGAAATTTGGTGGGGATCTGAGGCGTGGGTGCAGGTCTGCCAGTTTTATCCTTGCTCCTGGGTGAAAAGCAGGGGGGCCCTGGTCCTCCAATCAGGGACAGGGTCGTCCCCCTGTGATGACCACTTCCTGGGAAGTGTGGCAAAAATCCATCCCAGAAGGCAACAGTCTCTAAAAATCCAAAATGGATGAATCTGATTTTTAGAGGAGAGATCTGGCTGAGCCCACCCACTGGTGTGGCTAAAAATCATAAACACACCCCTCTCCTGCCCTCTCCTAATCTAATCAAGGGGGCACCTAGCTGTCTGGGGTTGCAGGATGTGGGGGTGTTGCTGGGTGCTCCAGATGTCCTTCTCTGCCTTTGAAGACCAGTTTGGCAGCCCTCCCCCTTCCTGCTTCCCCATCTGTTGAGGGGAGATTCTCTCCCCCAAGCACATTCCTTTGTGTGAAGTCAGGCCACTTCACACCTCATTAAAGTAGCCTGGCAGAAGCTGCTGCAGGCTGGCCAATCAGAGCACAGGAGCAAAAACAATGCAGAGCTGAAATTGGCAACTTTTTAGGTAAAGTCTAAACTTTTTACCTGCACTAGTTATATTAAATCCAACAACTGGAAGTTGTGGGATTTATTATAACAATCAATTTGATACCAAATTCTTGGTATGTAACATTTAAGGAGACTTTAAAATTTAAAATAAAGTCTGCCCATTCTAGCCTATGAAGGCCATTTACTTCAATGAGGGAAAAACGAATTTGGCTGTTTTTACCTCACCAGGGCTTATAAATCTATTTTTATAAAGTCCCTGCTTATAGTTACATGGCACCCAGCCCTAGGGGCACATAGGGCACACCTTAGGGGTGACTTATATGTAAAAATAAGGTAGTTTAAGACTTTGGAAGTACCTTTAATTCCAAAGTCGAATTTGCATATAACTTTAATTTAAAAGCAGCCAGCAAGGCAGGCTTGCTTTTAAAATGACACTGGGCACCTCAGCAGTGCACCTAGGTGTGCACCACCTATGCTGTGGTCCCTAAACCTACATGCCCTACCATATACTAGGGACTTATAGGTAGGTTAACTTAGCCAATTATAATTAGCCTAATTTGCATATCCATTTTACACAGAGCACAGGCCCTGGGACTGGTTAGCAGTACCCAGGGCACCATCAGAGTCAGGAAAACACCAGCATAAAGTGGAAAATGGGGGCAAAAAGTTATGGGGCCCTTGCAATCAGCCCCAGTTTCTCACACATGGCAATGCTGATATATTGAATAACCTAACAATGTGCACATGATGTTGGCAAAAACCAGTGTAGATTGTATCTATTAATAAAATGTCTTGGCCTATTTAGCATGCCCACAACACATGGGATTAGGAAATTGCTGTGTAGCCACTTACCATTCAAAGAACATGGTGCTAATGATCTGAGCTCTTATATGAACGATATGGGTTGCACTAGGAGTTATACCACCATGGTTTCCAACATGTAGGATGTCCATTCTGATGAAACATTACAGGTGCCAATGTATAGTCCTCACTTACCAATGGGGACTTATCCTAACAGGGCTGAGTAAGTGTAGCAAGAGTGGTATATGAAATGTCAGAATGAGATCACAGCCACACAATACGTTGACAGTCATTTGAAACCACAGGAATAATAGGACTGTTTATAAGTAGTGAGACTCTATATTGCACATAGAGATGGATCAAGGGGCAGTGGGATGGACAGAGGCAAAGAGCAGGACAACTTACCATCAGGATATTGGGAGTATGGATCTATAGGTGGCAAGGATCAACCAGCAGGGAATAAAGAGTAGTATAGTGACACACATATGACACAGTCATATGTGAATCATCATATGCTTTTGTACAGAAGGGATAACATAGGTGAGTAATATGTCCCTGTACACAATAGTATGTGCACACCTGTGTACCAGTGTTGAGGACTTTACATCTAGGTGTTCCTAAGAGATATTACGTCTTTTGCACTTACCACATTCTCACAGCTTAGAGTCTTTCACATCATACACTGACCTGGCAGAGGTATGTAAATGAGTGTAGTCAGTACTTTCCCCCTTGTGGCTGAGGTGCTGCCCTCAAACGCCCATCCAACTCATGGTAGGCCACCACCAATATGTGGGCCATTAGGTTGGGGTCAAGGTCTGATGGGCACCCCCTGCCTCTGCAGTCTTCTGGCCCAGTGTCTAAGGTCCTCCCACCGCTTCCTACAGTGGGTGTTCTGCCCACTGTGAACCCCCGCATTTTCTTGCCGATCTCACGCCAGATCGCTTTTTTCTGATGGACGTTGATCTGCATGGATGACACAGACAAGAGGAGAATGTCATGTCCACATGCTCCATCCCACAACACCTAAGGTGAAAACCTAAGTTAGTGCAAGTAGCCAAACATACCCTTCCTTATACTTCAAACTCTTTTCTAAGTTACCATCTGCAGTCAGGCCATGTGTGAAGTGGAGTCAGGCATACAACATGCATGACCAGAAACATATGACCAGAACACAAAAATTACCTGGTTTATCTCAACAACTATTTGTCATACCAACATTAATAATAATGCTGGAGTATATATTTGTGGATCAGGGTACATACATCACACACTACCTACTTTGTATCAGGGGTGTTAGACTTTTCATCCTTGGCGTGGTCTCCCTTAACTTTTTGCCTCTGTTCCCCAGGTTGTTGATGTGTGCTGGACTCTGATTTTGCGGTTTTTGTTACTCTGGGCACTTTACCACTGCTAACCAGTGCTAAAGTGCAAGTGCTCCTGTTTAAATTGTATGTAAGTGGTTCATCCATGATTGGCATATTTGAATTACTAGTAAGTCCCTAGTAAGGTGCACTAGAGGTGCCAGGGCCTGTAAATCAAATGCTACTAGTGGGCCTGCAGCACTGGTTGTGCCACCCACATAAGTAGCTCTGTGATCATGTCTCAGACCTGCCACTGCAGTGTCTGTATGTGTATTTTTACACTGTAAATTCGACTTGGCAAGTGTACCCACTTGCCAGGCCTAAACCTTCCCTTTCCTTACATGTAAGGCACCCCTAAGGTAGGCCCTAGGTAGCCCCAAGGGCAGGGTGCAGTGTATGGATAAGGTAGGACATATAGTAATGTGGTTTATATGTCCTGACAGTGAAAATACTGCCAATTTCGTTTTCACTGTTGCAAGGTCTGTCTCTCTCTCATAGGATAATATGGGGGCTACCTTTAAATATGATTAAAGTGTAGATTCCCCTAGAGAGTAGATGGACATGTGGAGTTTGGGATCCCTGAACTCACAATTTAAAAATACATCTTTTAGTAAAGTTGATTTTAAGATTGTGCGTGTGGAAATGCCACTTTTAGAAAGTGAGCATTTCCTTGCTTAAACCATTCTGTGACTCTGCCTTGTTTGTGGATTCCCTGTCTGGGTCAGTTTGACAGTTGGGTTGTTTTTCACCTCACACCAGACAGTGACACAAAGGGAGCTGGGGTGTGATCTGCATTTCCTGATTAGCTATCTCTGCTAGGAGGGAGGGGTGGAGTGGTCACTCTCATCTGAAAGGACTGTGCCTGCCTCTGACAATGCTGTCTCCAGCCCCCTGGTGTGTGTCTGAGGCCTTGCCTGGGCAAGGCAGGATTTCACAAGAAGGTGTGAGTCCCCTTTGAAGAAAGGTGACTTCAAAGACTAAAATGGGTATAAGAAGGGCACCCAAACTTACAAACTTCAGAAACACTTCTGGAACCAAGAGGAACCTCTGCCTGGAGAAGAGCTGATAGCTGAGGAAAAAGTGCTGCCCTGCCTGTGACTGTGCTTTGTGGAGCTTTCCTGCAGTGCTGCTTCTGCCAGAGTAAGAGGGCAAAGACTGGACTTTGTGTGCCTTCCATCTTGAAGAAGAAATCTCCAAGGGCTTGATGTAGAGCTTGCCTCCTGTTGTTGAAGTCTCAGGGATAGCAAAGACTTCTTCCTGCCAGCACCTGGAGTCTCTGGAGAGACCCCTACTCTGCTCTGTGGTGCCCTTCCAGTTCCTGGGACCCTGAAAGGAGAGGCTGGCAGCCTAAGGACAAAAATACACGCACCGAGCGCCGTGCGGAGAAAAGATCGACGCGAATCCGATCGCGGCTGAGAAAACGACGCGACGTCGGTTCCGCAGCTGAGAAACGACGCCGCAGGAAACGCGACCGAAAAAAAACCGACGCCCGGAGCAGGAGAAACGACGCGCAGCCTCGCTGACGGAGGCTGAGAGATCGCACCCTGCGCCGCGGGACTTTCGGATCGTCGTGTGGCTGGCTTTTTCAACACGCACCGCCGTGCCGAGTTGTTTTCGACGCACACAGCCGTGCAGGGTTACTTTCGACGCACACCGCCCGTGCGGGGTTATTTTTGACGCAAACCAGGTACATTTTCACGCTAGCAGCGCTAGTGTGGTGTTACAACTACCTAAAGACTCTTTTTATTTTAAACCTTTAAAAAAATCATAACTTGACTTGTGTATGTGGGATTTTTGTCATTTTGGTCTTGTTTTGTCTAGATAAATATTTCCTATTTTTCTAAACTGGTGTTGTGTCATTTTGTAGTGTTTTCATTAAGTTACTGTGTGTGTTGGTACAAATACTTTACACCTAGCACTCTGAGGTTAAGCCTACTGCTCTGCCAAGCTACCAAGGGGGTAAGCAGGGGTTAGCTGAGGGTGATTCTCTTTTATCCTAACTAGAGTGAGGGTCCTTGCTTGGACAGGGGGTAACCAGACTGTCAACCAAAGACCCCATTTCTAACAAGGGGCAATAATCTTTCTATGCACATGTGCACGTCCATCTACCTACACATTTTAGCTTAATCCTTCATTCCTGCACATTTCATCCACATCATCATACATTCTACCTTTCATCCATTTGTATTGCATTGAACTCACCTGCTCCTCTGGTGCACCATATAGTTGTCCATACAGGGGTAAAACCTTCTCCACAAGCTTGTCCAGCTCTTCTGGAGAGAAGACATGGGCCCTTTTACCTGCAGGACATGGCATGATTGCTTCCAGATGCAGTACACAGCAGTGCAGGTTGTGGAGGTCTTGCTAACAGCAGTGTCAGGGGTCAAGTGAGGGATTTTGCAGCAGATGGCTGCCACATCCGCTATGTACAGGACCATCACCGCCGGCAGACGTCACCATTGGCCCAAGTCCACCAAAGGCAGCAATGTGTTCCAATGGCAATGTCCAGCGTAGTTGTAACCACCTACCACCATGACGACATTCAATGGCAAAGTCAGGTCACTTCCTGATGGCCAGAACAGTAGGTCATGCAGCTGCCATTTTACGGCTCCCATATGTGCATTGAAGTAATGAAAGGTGTGTCATTTACCAAAAACCCATATCTATGATAATGTGTTAAGTGCTTGCTTTCTGTTTACAAGTATCAACGTGCATGCCATTAGTTGAGGAAGTGAAAATGAGGTATTTTGGGCTTTGTACATGAAACAGTGTTGTCACCATACTAATGACAATCTGAACATAGTATAGGTGCAACAAATATGTGTTACATTTCAACTAGGTTGATATAACTTTTACTGTCAGTGACATGCATCTCCATTTACAGCACATTCAAAGGTTTAGGGAATCTGGATACAGTAAACTTTCATGTTTGGCCTACCTGTCAGAAATTGGAAGCGCGCCCATTCTGTTAAGTGTTTGCGCACTTGGCACGGTCTCAATCCACTTTCCAACTGTATGATATGCGGCAAGATTCATCTGTTTGGAGTTGGTGCTAAATGGTGGCTTCATTGCCCCCATTCCACACCCTTTACATCATTAGGACTTCATGTCCCAGCAATCTTCAGGAGCAGCCATCTTTAGGGTGTGGCTCCTCTATAAAAGCCAGTCACACCCATGTTCCAGTGCTCACTATTCTGGAATCCAGTCCTCGAGTGGTTGGTCCCTGGAGTCTTCCAGCCCAAGGAGTTTGAAGGCAGGCAAGTGTTCGTACTCGCGCTTGGTAAGCCCGTTCCGACGGGGTTCTTTCCCCGCCAGTGTTTATTTTATAACAACTTAGGCTCCAGTGTTTCTATATTTAGGATGAATAGAAATTCGAGCGTTCGCTCGCTACTGAGTTTTGAAAGAGTATTTCCAAGCCAAGCGTTTATGAATATAATTGCTACTTTGTTTCTTTAAGGACAGTCTAGCTAATTCGCACAACTGTTTGTGTATTTAACAGCAGTAGCGCGTTCTGAAGGATTCTTTAGATATCTTGTAACATTTTAACAATCTTGCTGAGAAGGTCACAAACTGAACATTGATGTTTTCATAATATGTGACATTTTATGTTTATTGGTGAATGTTTAATTACAAACGTGAATTCTGTTCAGGTTATACTCTGAGCCCCTGGCATATGCTCGTTTTTGAGGAACATTATATTTATGGAAGTTTATTCCCATTGAATCACTTTGAGCTCCTGGCATACGCTCGTCTGTTGGGGCAAATTTGAATATTGAAGAGTTACTTCTCATTGAGTGCTAATTTAAGCTACTGGCATATGCTCTCTAATTTTGGATTTTGGTCTGGAGTGGCAATTTGTGAATTTACATCACTTTGAGAATATTTTCTAGAAAATAAGAATGCAAGATATAATATCTGGACATGTTTGAATAATGATTAATTTTCTTAATGTCATTTCTTGCTTCTAACCTTTTCTTTTTCAGATCTCCCTCCAAGCTGTTCCTACCCTAATCACCCTTTCCCCAGCCTGGCCACTCCAACTAATAGTGTTATTTTAAAATCACTGAGTTGGTGCTTCCTGGGGGTGGGCCTCTAATCAGCAACACACAGATCCCGAGGAATTGGGCCCTGACAGAATAGTGAGCCCACGAGTTTTACATTTCTCTCGGTCTGTGTGGTTGTTGTTCAAGATGGCCACCTTAGATACAGTAATGCAAGCCATTACACAGTTACAAAAAGAATTATTAGAATCGAAGAATACTACAGCGCCTATAGTTAATAAAGTAACTCAATTACAAGCCAAAGTTGATGGCTCAACCACAATACAACAAGGAGCCACACCGCAACCTCGATCATCTCATATTCCAAATAATATATCGGTGACTGTACCCACACAAATTCCTCTCGCAGCCCCTGAACATTTCTCTGGAGATCCTTCAAAAGTACAAGTATTTCTTGCCCAGGTGGAGTTGCATTTTACATGTCGTCTGTCTGCTTTTCCAGACCCACAATCTAGAATAGCCTTTCTCATCTCATATCTATCAGGGGATGCTGCTTCTTGGGCTGTTCCACTGGAACGACAAGACAGTCCGCTATTATACAACTGGCATCTATTTGTTGAAGAATTTGAAAAGGTGTTTGATTGACGCGCAGTTACCATGTCAGCCAATAAAGAACTGTTGGAGTTACGACAAGGTAATAAAGACCTCATTTCCTATCTATCCCATTTTAACCGTTTGGTTGTAGAAACATCCTGGCCAGAAGAGAAAAGATCAGCTCTTTTTTTATCAAGGACTTAAAGAGGAATTGAAAGATATTTTAGCACAAATAGAACCTCAGCCAAGAAATTGTACAGATTTGATTAAACTCACCTTAAGGTTAGACCATAGACTCAATGAAAGAAAAGGAGACAAAAGACGCGCTGAACAAAATTCTTGGCGTACAGACAGATTTAAAAATCCCTTACCTTCCATACCTTTAGAAAACACAGGTAAACCTATGGAAATTGGAACCCTTCGACAACCTTTGACGAAAGAAGAAAAGGATCTCCGTCGTCGCAAAGAACAATGCCTTTATTGTGGATGGAAAGGACATTTTGTAAAGGATTGCGTAGCCAAACCAAAGAATGAAACAGAGTTTACAAACACCCAGAAAAGACAATTAGCCATGTTGGATAACTCTGAGGAAAACTAGAAGACCCAAGAAAAAAGGAAGGGGACTTCTTGGGTTCAAGGCAACACATCAGACATTTTCGGCTCCTTATACAGATTATGGTGTCTGGAAAGGGGCAAAAAGTCCAAGCTTTAATAGATTCTGGTGCACCTGGAAATTTTGTAGATGCACTAACGGCAAAAAAACGACAAATCTTAGGCATAAAAAAAAGAATACCAGAAATTGTTCAAGCAGTAGATGGGAGTGAGTTATCCGGAGGTCCAATTACTAGATGTACCTCACCCATTTCAGTGAGATGCCATGACGTCAATGGTCATGAACATTCAGAGAACATTTCATTTGATATCATCCAGGCTCCCCAATATGGCTTTATATTAGGTATGCCTTGGTTAATGCTACACAATCCAAACATAGATTGGCGAGAAAAAACTCTCAAGTTTTCATCAGCATTTTGTTAAACGAACTGTGTAGTTTATAAACAAAAGACATTTGGGGTTATTACAACTTTGGAAGAGGTGTTAATCCATCCCAAATGTGACGGATATACCACCATTGTCTCAATGTATAGCTACTGCAGCAGAAAAAGCCATTACCTTACCTGACATATATTCTGAATATGCTGATGTCTTCAGTGATCAGGCCGCAAGTACCTTGCCCCCCCATAGACCGTATGATTGTCAAATAGACCTTATACCTGGAGCTGCTATACCTAATTGTAAGATTATGCTCTTTCCGAAAAAGAAAACTTGTATCTGAAAGAATATCTAGATCAATGCTTAGAGAATGGTTTGATTCGTCCCTCACTTTCACCAGCAGTTGCTCCACTATTTTTGTACTAAAGGCAAATGGTGAGTTGAGACCATGTATAGACTATAGAGCCATGAACAAATTCATTGTAAAAAATAAATATCCATTACCATTAATCCCAGTATAAGTGGATAAAGTAAAAAATGCAGTAATTTATACAAAACTTGATTTACGAGGAGCCTATCATTTGTTCAGAATACAGGAAGGAGACGAGTTGAAAACAGCTTTCAAGACCCGTTACGGGCTCTTTGAATATCAGGTAATGCCCTTCGGATTGTGTAACGCACCTGCGGCCTTCCAATATTTTCTGAATGATGTGTTAAGAGAATATCTTGACATTTTTGTAATCGTATACATAGATGATATTCTGATTTATTCTGATTCAGAAGATCAGTACAAAGAATATTTTGTAAGAGTACTACGTATCTTAAGAAATCATTGTTTATTTTGTAAACTAAGTAAGTGTGAATTTCATGTTCAAATGGTGGAATTTCTGGGAGTCACTTTAACTCCAAAAGGGATGCAAATGACTGAGCGAAAAATCCAAGCAGTAGTTGATTGGCCTATTCCCAAATCAGTACGAGATGTACAATGTTTTCTAGGTTTCGCTAATTTTTATCGGCGAATCATAGATCACTTTTCTCAAAAGGTAGCTACTATCACCAGACTATTGGGAAAATGTTTTCCTTTTCATTGGTCTACAGAAGCCAATGAAGCACAGTCAAAGAGGCCTTTACTACTTCTCCTATCTTAGCCCACCCAAAAGCTACAGAACTTTTCATAGTAGAAGCAGATTCTTCTGATGTGGCAGTATGAGCTGTCCTTTCACAACGACACCCCCACACGGGACAATTACATCCAGTTGCCTATATGTCACGAAAGTTAAATGCTGCTGAACAAAACTACACCATTGCCGAAAAAGAATTATTGACTATCTGAGACGCTTTTAAAGAATGGAGACACTATTTATTTGGAACTCAACATAAGATTATAGTATATACTGATCATCGAAACTTACAATTCATGGGTTCAGCTAGAGTATTAACTCCCCGACAGCTACTATGGATGTTGTTTTTTGCAGAATATGATTTTGTCGTCACCTTCAGGCCTGGTCCTGAGAACAGAAAGGCAGATGCATTAACAAGACAAGATTCTTCTCTTACACATGAGGAAACAAAACCTCAACCCATTATAGATCCTGCAAAAGTTGTATGTTTAATAGATGCTGAAAATTTCCTAGATGTCATTCGTTCCCATTACGGAATGGCAAAAATGCTTAAAACAAAACACTAAGCATACTATTCAACAAGGCTTACCATTGTATGAATCTCAAGTTTTCTTACCAACTGAAGATTTAAGACAAACAGCTTTTCATTGGTTACATACACACCCAATAGCAGGACACCCAGGTCCTTAAAAAACTATGGATCTTTTGAAAATATATTTCTGGTGGCCTTCTTTTTCTAAAGATGTTAAATCATTTATACAAGCATGTGAAGTCTGTGCTCGCTGTAAAAACATACATGGCAAACCAAAAGATTATTAATTCCCTTACCAACACCAAATTACCCGTGGGAACATATTAGTATGGATTTCATTACTGGTCTCCCACAAGTTGATCATCTGAATACCATTCTAGTAGTCATAGACAGTCTCACGAAATATGCACACTTCATAGCCTGCAAAGGATTACCAACATCCAGTGAATTAGCTAATCTTATCATTCAAAACATTGTCCGTCTTCATGGAATTCCCAAAAACATCCTATCCGACAGAGGAACACAATTTTCTGCTTGTTTTTGGAAAACATGGTGTCAAGCATTGCAGATAAATTCTGCCTTATCCACTAGTTACCATCCACAGACAGATGTTCAAACGGAGAGACTCAATCAATCATGAAAACAATATCTCTGATGTTACGCTTCTGATACCCCAACCACATGGTCTAATCTCCTCTGGCTCGCTGAATTGGCATATAATAACTCATATCACTCATCCATTAAGGAAACTCCTTTTTATGGATTATATGGTCGACACCCAGAAATGTTGCCAGTTACCCTGCCAATCACAATTCAAAAATTGCCAGCAGTACAAGATGCTATATCCCATATGCAAAAAATTCACTCACGAATACAAGCTAATCTACAAAAGGCAAAATTAGCTTACAAACTACAATATGATAAAAAACATCAAATTGGTCCAATCTACAAAGAAAAAGACAAAGTATGGCTTTGCACCAAGAACTTTAAGTTTAAAGATCACAACACGTTTAATCCTAAATTCATCGGACCATATGAAGTCTTACAACAAATTAATCCAGAAACGTACAAATTAAAATTACCCTCCTCTTTAAAAATACACCCTGTGTTTCATAATTCCTTGTTAAAACCAGCTACCTCCTCCAGTATTTCCCGGCCGCCTCCATTATTGGTACAAGGACAATGGGAATATGAGGTACGAGCCATTTTAGATTCACAACGTCGAGGCTCTTCATTATGGTACTTAGTAGAATGGAAAGGAAATGGACCTGAAGAGAATTCCTGGGAACCTGCTGCAAACATACACGCACCCCGTTTGATACAACAGTTTCATCTCCTTAATCCCTCGAAACCTAACAGTTGACCACGCTCGGGGAGGGGGTGTACTGTGAGAAATTGGAAGCGTACCCATTCTGTTAAGTGTTTGCGCACTTGGCGCGGTCTCAATCCGCTTTACAACCGTATGATATGGTGCAAGATTCATCTGTTTGGAGGTGGTGCTAAATGGTGGCTTCATTGCCCCCATTCCACACCCATTACATCATTAGGACTCCATGTCCCAGCAATCTTCAGGAGCAGCCATCTTTAGGGTGTGGCTCCTCTATAAAAGCCAGCCACACCCATGTTCCACTGCTCACTATTCTGGAATCCAGTCCATGAGCGGTTGGTCCCTGGAGTCTTCCAGCCCAAGGAGTTTGAATGCAGGCGAGTGTTCGTACTCGCGCTTGGTAAGCCCATTCGACGGGGTTCTTTCCCCTCCGGTGTTTATTTTATAACAAGTTAGGCTACAGTGTTTCTATTTTTAGGATCAATAGAAATTCGAGCGTTCGCTCGCTACTGAGTTTTGAAAGAGTATTTCCAAGCCAAGCGTTTATGAATATAATTGCTACTTTGTTTCTTTAAGAACAGTCTAGCTAATTCGCGCAACTGTTTGTGTATGTAACAGCAGTAGCGCATTCTGAAGGATTCTTTAGATATTGTGTAACATTTTAACAATCTTGCTGAGAAGGTCACGAACGGAACATTGAT
The DNA here is from genome assembly GCF_031143425.1 of Pleurodeles waltl. Classification (NCBI taxonomy): domain Eukaryota; kingdom Metazoa; phylum Chordata; class Amphibia; order Caudata; family Salamandridae; genus Pleurodeles; species Pleurodeles waltl. The sequence goes on from NC_090445.1 coordinate 505,603,368, forward strand.
GTTTTCATAGTACGTGACATTTTATGTTTATTGGCAAACGTTTCATTACGAATGTGAATTCTGTTCAGGTTATACTCTGACCTCCTGGCATATGCTCGTTTTTGATTAACATTATATTTATGGAAGTTTATTCCCATTGAATCACTTTGAGCTCCTGTCATATGCTCGTCTGTTGGGGCAAATTTGAATATTAAAGAGTTACTTCTCATTGAGTTCTAATTTAAGCTACTGGCATATGCTCTCTAATTTTGGTTTTTGGTCTGGAGTGCCAATTTGTAAATGTGCATCACTTTGAGAATATTTTCTAGAAAAGAAGAATGCAAGATAAAATCACTGAGTTGGTGCTGCCTGGAGGTGGTCCTCTAATCAGCAACGCACAGATCCTGAGGAATTGGGCCCTGACACTACTTATGTGCCGAATACCACATATTTACTGTTTCATGTGACATGATTTAGAAATATGTGTGACGTTGGTGTGATCATACTTATGATGTATAGGTTGAGTCCTTCACATTCATTCTGGTGTTGTCCCATATAGTTACCCCGGCCTGAGGAGAGCAAGACAACCCCCAGTGTACCATCCACTAGCAGACCTGCAGACCATGGAGGAGTGACATGTCATCAAAGTATATCACCTGGATAGGCTTACAATTATGCATCTATGTCGTCAGTTGGAGCCAGATCTGATGCCTCCCATTCGTAATCCCAATAGCATACCTTCCATCATTCAAGGCATGTCAGTGCTGAACTTCCTGGCCACTGGGTCCTTTCAGAGTACAGTGGCCCTAACTGCAGGGATGTCTCAGCCCATGTTCAGTCTTGTTTTGAAAGCTGTACTGCCTATTTTGTTAAAACACCTGGACAGCTACATCAGATTTACCAAATGTGACGGTTCGGCCCATGTGAAGACAAATTTCTATGCTTTGGAACACATTCCACATGTAGTTGGAGCCATAGATGTCACCCATGTAGCCTTGGTTCCCTCAAGTGCTAATGAACAGGTATATAGGAACAGGAAAAACTTTCATTCCATAAATATCCAGGTGGTCTATTTGGCTGAACTCTACATTTCACAAGTTTGTGCAAAGTATCCTGGATCAGTCCATGATTTCTTCATCATATGGGACAGCAATATCCCACTGCTTATGACACAACTATACACAGAGAGAGCCTTGCTGGTTGGTAAGTCATATATTTCATGTGTGTCTGTATATTATTTCCTGCTACCCTATATGTGGATGTCCGAGATTAAAGTTTGGATTGGTGTAAGTATAACTTACAGGGGACTCTGGCTAGCCAAACCATCCTTGGTTATTGACATCAGTGAGGTACTCAACCACACCAGAGAAGTTCGCTTCAATGAGGCCCATGGAAGGACGTTTCCTAGAGCAGACCTTTAGGCACCTGAAGGCAAGATTTCGCAGCATAGACATGTCTATAGGAGCCCTCCTATACTTGCCTGTTAGAAATGAAGTCTTTGGTTGGCAGTCAGGTTAACCCCTGTCCAAGCAAGGATCCTCACTCTAGTCAGGGTAAGTCACACACATTCCAAATTCTCCTGTGCCCACCCTCTGGTAACTTGGTACTGAGCAGTCAGGCTTAACTTAGAAGGCAATGTGTACAGTATTTGTGGATTAAATCATACAATACTACCATATAGCACCACATAAATACACCACACAGTGTTTAGAAAAATATATAATATTTATCTGGATAAATGCAGGTCAAAACGATCAAAGATGCATTAAGTAAATGTAGAGATATCACTGAAAAGTGATATAAAGGGCCTTATTACAGCCTGGCCGCCAGCGGTACACTGACGGTAACACCGCCAGCAGGCTGGCGGTGTACCGGCAGTGAATTATGACCGAGGGGCATTAGCCACAGCCATACTGCCGGCCCCTCCACCTGACCACCAGGCTTCCGCCAGGTGGTCTTAATCTGCAGGGCAGCAGTGCTTGCGCTCACCGCTGCCCTGGGGATTATGAGTCCCCAACCCCTGGCATGAACACCGCCATGGAAAGGCTGGGAGTAAGGGAGGCTTGGCATGGGCAGTGCAGGGGCCCCCAGGCACAGCCCCATTGCGCATTTCACTGCCCGAATTTCTATTATAAGCCGGCTGCAATGTTGATGTGACTTTTCTGCTGTGCCAGCGAAAAAGTCATAATAGGGAGCCACATATACCACCAGTGCTGGCGGTATAGTGGCACCCGCGACTTCGGCGGTCTTTCAGTAAGACCGCCGAAGTCGCACTGAGGGCCAAAGTGTCTTAAGTCTTAAAAGCAAACAAAGGGGGTCATTGACCGCCAGGGCCAACGACCACGGAAGCACCGCCAACAGGCTGGCGGTGCTTCCTGGCCAATTCTGACCGCGGCGGTAAAGCCGCGGTCAGAAAAGGGAAACCGGCGGTTTCCCGCCGGTTTTCCCCTGGCCAAAGGAATCCTCCATGGCGGCGCTGATGGGGATTCCGACCCCCTTCCCGCCAGCCTGTTCCTGACGGTTTACACCGCCAGGAAGAGGCTGGCGGGAACGGGTGTCATGGGGCCCCTGGGGGCCCCTGCACTGCCCATGCCACATGCAGGGGCCCCCTAACAGGGCCCCATTAAGATTTTCAGTGTCTGCTTGGCAAACACTGAAAATCGCGACGGGTGCAACTGCACCCGTCGCACCCCAGCAAATCCGCCGGCTCCATTCGGAGCGGCTTCATCTTTGCTGGGGCTTTCCCGCTGGGCCGGCGGGCGATCTTTTGAAGATCGTCCGTCGGCCCAGCGGGAACGTTAGAATGCTCCCCACGGTCATTTGACCGCGGGGCGGTGTTTGGGCGGTGTCTGCCCGGCGGGCGGCGCCCGCCGCCCGCCGGGGTCGGAATGACCCCCAAAGTCTCTTTCAAGCACAAAGTACCTGGTTCACGTGAAAAATCTCCACAAAGAACTAGCACTCGGTCATGGATCCTCTTCGGGTTGTGGGGTTTTCAGGCGTCCCGTGGAGGATGCGTGTCACAGGAGCTGCGTCGATCTGGTGGCCGTTGCACCAAATTTTCTACTGCACGGCAGGTGCTGCATCGATTCCTCTCTGGAAGTCGGGCTGTGCCGTTCCGGCTTGGCTATGCATCAATCCAGTGGGCCGTGCGTCGAATTTCTGGTCGCTACACTGGTGCTGCATCGATCTTCTCGTTGTGAAGTCGCGATGCGTCGTTCTGGTTCGGCATGCAGTGAAATTTTCACTGTGGTGCAGGCTGTGCGTTGTTTCTGGCAGGGTGTGCGTTGAATTTCGCCGCACAAGGAGTCCTTCTTGTAGAGATTAAGGGCCTGATTACAACTTTGGAGGACGGTGTTAATCCGTCCCAAATGTGACGGATATACCACCCGCCATATTATTATTAGAGTCCATTATATACTATGGAACTCGTAATACGGTGGGCAGGATATCCGTCACATTTGGGACGGATTAACACCGTCCTCCAAAGTTGTAATCAGGCCCTAAGACTTTTTGGTCCTGAGACTTCAGGGAACAGGAGGCAAGCTCTATCCAAGCCCTTGGAGAGCACTTCTTTATCACAGCCAGAGAGCAGCAAGGCAGCAGGGCAACAGCAAGGCGGCGTCCTTCACAGAAAGCAATCAGGTGAGTCCTTTGGGCAGCCAGGCAGTTCTTCTTGGCAGGATGCAGGTTCTGGTTACAAGTTTCTTCTCCAGGAAGTGTCTGAGTTGGAAGGGGCAGAGGCCCTGTTTATAAACCCAAATGTGCCTTTGAAGTGGGGGGGACTTCAAAGAGTGGCTTAGAAGTGCACCAGGTCCCCTTTCAGTTCAATCCTGTCTGCCAGGGTCCCAGTAGGGGTTGTGGCAGTCCTTTGTGTGAGATCAGGCCCTCCACCCTCCCAGCCCAGGAAGACCCATTCAAAATGCAGATGGCTGAGTATCCTGTGTTTGGGGTGTGTCTGAGTGAATGCACAAGGAGCTGTCAACTAAACCTATCCAGACGTGGATTGTAAGGCACAGAAAGATTTAAGTACAGAGAAATGCTCACTTTCTAAAAGTGGTATATCTAAAATAGTAATATTGAATGCAACTTCACCAGTCAGCAGCATTTTATATCACCATTCTGACCATACTAAATATGACATTCCTACTCCTTTCAGATCAGCAGCTACCACTCAAACAATGTATGAGGGCAGCCCCAATGTTAGCCTACGAAGGGAGCAGGCCCCACAGCAGTGTAAAAATGAATTTAGGAGTTTTACACTACCAGGACAGGTAAACTACATCGGTGCCTGTCCTACCTTTTACCTACACAGCCCCCTGCCTTATGGGTTACCTAGGGCATACCTCAGGGGTGTCCTATATTTATAAAGAGGGGATTTGTACGCTTGGCAAGTACTTTAAATGCCAAGTCGAATTGGCAGTGGAACTGCACACACAGGCCTTGCAATGGCAGGCCTGAAACAAGGTTAATGGGGCTACTTAAGTGGCTGGCACAATCAGTGCTGCAGGCCCACTTGTAGCATTCAATCTACAGGTCCTGTGCACATATAGTGCACTCTGCTAGGGACTTATAAGTAAATTAAATAGTCCAATTGGGTATGATCCAATGTTACCATGTTTAAAGGGAGAGAGCATATGTACTTTAGCACTGGTTAGCAGTGGTAATGTGCGCAGAGTCTAAAAACCAGCAAAACAGTGTCCAAAAAGTGGAGGGAGGCAGGCAAAAGTTATGGGTGACCACCCTAAGTCTATCAGGTCTAACATTGCACTACAAGGTATGTCAAATAATTGTTGCCTGCTGCATGCTCCACAACCTTTCGGGTAATTATACCTTACAGGGGACTCTCCCTAGCAAACCGTCCTTGGATATTGACACCAGTGAGGTACCCAACCACACCAGAGAAGTCAGCTTCAGTGAGGCCCACGGAAGGACGAGACATGTTCTGAAGCAGACTTTTGGGCTCCTGAAGGCAAGATTTTGAGGCATAGACAAGTCTATAGGAGCCCCCCTCTATTTGCTCTACAAGGTATGTCAAATAATTGTTGCCTCCTGCACGCTCCACAACCTATCAGGTAACTATACCTTACAGGGGACTCTGCCTAGCCAAACTGTCCTTGGTTATTGACACCAGTGAGGTACCCAACCACACCAGGGTAAGTCCGCTTCAATGAGGCCTACAGAAGAACAAGACGTGTCCTGGAGCAGACTTTTGGGCTCCCGAAGGCAAGATTTCACAGCATAGACAAGTTTGTGGGAACCCTCCTCTACTCACTCTCCAAGGTATGTCAACTAATTGTTGCCTGCTGCATGCTCCACAACCTTTCCCTGAGACATCAGATACCATTCATACCAGGTGAGGAGGGACCAGCAGATCCTCTGGGTGGAAATGCAGATTTGCCAAGTGAGGATGAGCATGATGAGAATGAAGCTGGAGAAATAAAGGCATATGTCATTTATCAGTACTTCATCTGACTCAAGGTATGTGATGTGATGTTAAAATAGAGATTCCATGGGGTATTGTTGAGGTTATGCATGCCATGTAATGCTCTTTTTACCTCCATCAGTGAGGATTTAAGTGGCTCCAAAGCCCTTGACTCAGATATGCATGCAGATTGTTATTGGAGTTATGTACAGAACTGTTATGTATATAGGACCTCATTATGACCCTAGCGATCGGTGATAAAGTGGCATTAATACCGCCAACAGGGTGGCGGTAACTACCTCCAAATTATGACCATGGTGGAAAGATCTCTGAAATACAGCCAATGTACCACACTGACCGCCACGGCGAAAACAACAGCAAACGATTTTGCGAAAGTGTTTGTAATAAGATCAACACAGTAGCAATAATAAGTAAGGCAATTTAACATATACATACAAATTTACAGAAAAAGGGACACTGCCCAGTCCTCAATTTGGGTGGGCCACATGGCCACAGGCCAAAGTCCAAGGCCCCACTTCTCACCTGCTTCAACACGGAGAAAACACTGCAGGGGCATCAGTTTGTAAATAGGCAGGCACCTCAGGGGGATGGGGGGCACCTCAGCTGGGAGACGAAACAAGACCACTGGTTCTGGAGGGGGCAACCTGCCCTGTGCTTGATCATGGGGAGTGATGGGCCACAGTCTCTCAAGTGGGTGTCTTGCCCACTGGTTCTGAAGGGGGCAACCTGCCCTGTGCTTGATCCTGGGGAGTGATGGGCCACAGTCTCTCGAGTGGGTGTCTTGCCCACTGGTTCTGGAGGGGGCAACCTGCCCTGTGCGGATGCACTGTGGTGGTGCTGCTGGTGGAGAGAGGCTCCTGCACATCTCCTGCACCCTCAGACGGATGCACTGTGGTGGTGCTGCAGGTGGGTGAATGCTGCTGCTGGCCCAGGCTCCTTGGCCTTCCTGTCTGCTGGTGCAAGCTCCCTGGCCTTTCGGGTGGCAGGTGCAGTCTCTTGGCCTTTCGGTGGCAGCTGCAGGCTCCTTGCCCTTTTTGCCTGCTGGGGCAGACTCCTTCCCCTTTAATCTGGCTGGTGCAGGCTCCTTCCCCTTCAGTACATGTGGCCTGTATCCCTTTCCAACACCCGTGGACTGTGTGGCTGAGGTGCTTGACTTGGTTTGTGATACCCTGGCCATAGGAGCAGGACAAGGGGAGGGGTAGGGAAGTGGTCAATCATGGATAGGAACAGTTTTTAGAGACATTTGGGTAAGAAGAGGGAGGAGGAATGGGAGTGGTTGTTGGAGCTGTCTGTCTGCTGGATTTGGGTGCTGGTGCATGGGCTGTATGCTGTTGTGAGGTCAATGACTGTTGGGTGTCTGAGAGCTTGTGTACTTTAGGGGCAGGGGACAGACACAGTGGGAGAGGACACAGGGGATGTGTGCATGGATGTTGTGGAGGTGTCTGCCAGCGAGTTGTGTGTTCTGCTTGGTGTGGTGATGATGCTGGTACTGGATGACGATGTATTGCATACAGGTGTGAGTGTGGACATGGTTGTGAGGGAGGGGGTGGAGGGGAAGACACTGGAAATAGTGGATGTTGTTGTGTCTGCAACTGGATGATGTTTGTGTGAGTGCCTGTGTGATAAAGTGTGGTGCTTGTGTTTGCCTGTGACACTGTTGGGTGTTGTCTTGTGTGCATACTTGTCCGTATGTGTGCCTGGGATGGGTTGGGGTTGAGTAGAATGGGATTGGGCAGTGGAAGTTGGAGGGGGGATGGTAGAAACAGGGACAATGGCTGCCATCAGAGAGGAGGCCAGAGCCTGAATCGATCTCTGATGGGCTGCCAATCCAGTGTGAATTCCCTCCAGGAATGCATTAGATTGTTGCATCTGGGCTGCCAGCCGCCGGATGGCATTCACAACGGTTGACTGACCTACAGAGATGGATATCAGGAGGTCATTAGCCTCCTCACTCAGTGCAGCAGGGCTCACTGTGGCAGGGCTTTAGGTGCCTGGGGCGAACGAGTTGCCCAACCTCTTGGGTTAGCGGGCACAGGCAACTAGTAGAGGGGCTGCTGGGAGGGCGTTGCTGGTACGGGGGCTGGCGGCTGTACCTGTAGCTGGGGTGGTCACAGAAGTGTCTGCCACCACCAGGGATCTTCCATTGGAGGAGGTATCTGTGTCTGAAGTGTCCCCTCCAGTCTCTGCCGTGGTGCTCCCCTCACCCTCCGTCCCACTGGTGACCTCAGCATCGGTGGACTCTGCCTCCTGGGTCCTCTGGGATGCAGCTCCCTCCGTCGTCCGTGCCTCTGCTCCTCTTCCAGATGATGCTAATGCACATAAGGACAGGATGACAGAACAAGCACACTCACACTCTGATCCATTACATGTTTACATGATGCAAAGTACTGTTGTAGCTCCATTGTTCAGTTTGTGACCGGCTCATCACTCTTTTGTCCCTTAGATTCCTACCGCTGAGGACGAATAGGAGATGGAGACATACCCCCATGTACAGACTGCTGGTGGACCTGGCAACACTGGAGGACAGGTACATTATCCTCACCAATACACTTGACAGGGCTAGAATCACAGAGCTGTGTGCCCAGTTGGAACCTGACCTGATATCTGCTATCCATCACCCAACTGGGATCCCCCCTCTTGTGCAAGTGCTTTCAGTACTCCAATTCCGAGCACCAGGTTCTTTCCAAGTGACAGTGGGCTTGGCAGCAGGAATGTCACAGCCAGTGTTCTCAAACGTGCTGACAAGAGTGCTGTCTGCCCTGATAAAACACATGTGCAGCTACATTGTTTTCCCCCAGGTTGAGGATTTGGCCACAGCAGCGAAGGCAGAGTTTTATGCAATGGGTCATATCCCCAACATAACTGGGGCAATTGATGGAACACATATTGCATTTGTCACCTTCTCCCCCCAGCAGAATGAACAGGTGTTCAGGAATCGTAAGAGTTTCCACTCCATGAATGTTCAGATGGTGTGCTTGGCGGACCAGTACGTCTCCCACGTCAATCCCAAGTATCCTGGATTGGTGCATGATGCCTTTGTCCTGAGGAATAGCAGCATCCCAAATGTGATGGCCCAGCTATAGAGGCACAGGGTGTGACTAATAGGTGAGCCCTGGTTCCCACCCAGTATATGTTGGTGCACAGGTACGGTGTGGGCCATATAGGATTGTGTGTGGCTAAATCTTGTCCCTCAATATTTGCAGGTGACTGTGGTTACCCAAACCTATCATGGCTGCTGACCCCTGTGAGGAATGCCAGGACAAAGGCAGAAGAACGTTATAATGAGGCACATGGGTTAACCAGAAGGATCATTGAAAGGACCTTTGGCCTCCTGAAGGCCAGGTTGCGGTGCCTCCATCTAATAGGTGGTTCCCTGTGCTATTCACCCAAGAAGGTCGGCAAGATAGTAGTGGCATGCTGCACGTTGCATAACCTGGCCCTCAGATGCCATGTCCCATTCCTGCCTGAGGAGTAGGTTGGAGATGCCCATGTGCCAGAAGTAGACCCTGTGGACAGTGAGGATGGGGACGCAGAGGATGAGGACAACAGAACATATGTGATCCGACATTACTCCCAATGACACACAGGTAGGATAGTGTTACTTTACATGTCAATGACTGGTTGTAATTTTTGTGGCAATAGCACGCTGATCTTTCCCACTTCTATGCCCACTTACTGTTCCCTCTGGCAATTCATTTTACAGATGTTGGTGACCTGACATATATTCCTGGTGTGATAACTACAGCCAGCTACAGGTCATTAATCTAAGCTCATTCTCTGTACAGTTAATTTGCAATGTTTGTACCTGTTTCAATGAATACATATTTGATATACATGACATACCCCAAATGTTTTTTTTTTACAAAGGTTGTTTATTGAAGTGCTAATATATATAGGGGCAAGTGCAATGGGATGGGGGAATAATGGAGGAAAGTCAGGGTATTGTTACAGTCTGTTTGTAGCGCAGGTGCATTGTCCAAGGGGACATAGGAAGGGGAGCAATGACAGTTCAGGGTGGACAGGGTGACTGAGTGGGACATAAGGGTGACAATCAGGAGAGTCCGATTCCTGGCGGGGTCTTGGCAAGTGTCTCTGACGTCTGTTTGGATCGCAGGGAACATTTGTGGCGTGGTTCACCTTCTGCAGTGGTAGGGGTGCTGGTGGCCTGTGAGTCCTGTGCTGGGGCCTCCTGGCCACTAGCGGCAGCAGAGGTGGAAGGCTGTTCAGATGTCTGGCTAGTGGGAGTGGCCTGCTAGTGTGAGACTGCCTCCCTCATAATGTTGGCCATGTCTGACAGCACCCCTGCTATGGAGATCAGGGTGTTGTTGATGGCCTGCAAGTCCTTCTTGATCGCCTAGTACTGTCCCTCCTGCAGCCGCCTATTCTCCTGCACTTTGTCCAGGATCTGGCCCACCATGTCCTGGGAATGTTGATAGGCTCCCAGGATCTCTGAGAGTGCCTCCTGGAGAGTTAGGTCCCTGGGCCTGTCCTCCCCCTGCTGCACAGTAGTCCTCCCAGTGTCCCTGGTGCCATGTGCCTCTGTCCCTTGAACTGTGTGCCCCCTGCCACTGACCCCAGGTCCCTGATTGTCTTGGGTGCAAGATGTGCCCTGGGGTCCCTGTAGAGGTGAACACACTGCTGATTGACGTGTCCTGGGGATAGAGGTATGGGCACACTGGGTGGGTGCTGTGGTGGTGTTTCCTGATGGGGAAGGCTCTGGGGTGGTGTGTGACAGGGCTTGGGTAACCGGCTGTCCAGTGGTCCCTGATGGGCCAGGTGGGTCACCCAGCTCCAGAAGACCAAAGTTGCTGTCATCACTGTGGGACTCTTCAGTTGGGGGACCAGATAGTGTTGGCACCTCCTCTCCACTGACATTGGCTGGGGAACCTGTGGGGATGTAAATGATGTGTTATGGTTTCTATGTCTGACATATTGTACATCTGTGGCTTCCCCTCTATGGCTAGATTTTCCCTGCCAGCTTTCACTTGTGTATGTTAGTGTATGGTGGGATAGTTAATTCTCTATGGTGTGCATGCTTTAGTGATGAGTGTCCATGAAGGGCTGTGAGGGGTGTCCATACATTGGTATAGCATGCAGGGCTTGGCATTGGGATGAGTGGGTTGTGATGGTGGGGTGTGTGGGATGTTGTGCAGTGATGGGTGTGAGGGTGAGGGTATGTGATGGCATGCAGGTAGGGGATTGATAGTAGTAGAGAGTTGACTTACCTGAGTCCAGTCCTCCTCCGACTCCAGCCAGGCCCTCAGGATGCAGTATTGCCAAGATTTGCTCCTCCCATGCTGTGAGTTGTGGGGGAGGAGGTAGGGGTCCACCACCAGTCCTCTGTATAGTGAGCTGGTGTCTTGCTGCTATGGAATGTACCTTCCCCCGTAGGTCATTCCACCTCTTCCTGGTGTCATCCCTAGTTCTGGGGTGCTGTCCCACGGCATTGACCCGTAGCTCCATCTTCCTGGCTATTGATATCTGCTGCACCTGAGCTCCAAATAGCTGTGGCTCTACCCTGATGATTTCCTCCACCATGACCCTTATCTCCTCCTACGTGAAACAGGGGTGTCTTTGTGGTGCCATTGGTGTTGTGTGATGTGTGTTGGTGAGGGTGTGTTGGGTAATGAGTTGGGTTGTGTGATGTGGAGTGTGTGAGTGGTGTAAAGGTGTGAATACTGTGTGGCTCTAGTTGTGTCAGTGGCCTTGTTGTCTCTCTGCTGGCAATGGTTTTTGTTCGTAAAGGGTTGTGGGTAATGTGGGTGTGTGTTTTATAGTGGTGTTGGTGTGTGGGTGTGGTGTGTGTATGGCTGTCAGGTGCGTATTGTTTGAATTGTCCAATGTGGTGTTGTTTTGTTTGTGCGTGTCCATTTGGAGCGCAGCAGTATGTACTGCCAATGGTTTACCGCTGTTGAATTTCCGCCGTTGTGATTCATGGGTTATAATGTGGTGTGTGTTTTTCTGTTGGTGGAACGGTGTGTGTTTTGATGCCTCCACTTTATCACTGACCCTTAGTCTGGCGGATTTGTGTTTGTGGCTGAATTCTGTCGGATTGGTGTGTGTGTGTGTGTCATAATATGGTGAACGGATATCCGCCACTGCAACGGTAAATTGGCAGCCATCATCGCAGCGGTAAATGGGATTTACCACCAATGTCATAATGAGGGCCATAGATTGTTGTTTTGAAAATGCATAGTCAAAGTCACATGTGTAGTTATGAATTGGCAATGCGATGTATGTGTTCTAATCCGACCTGTACCCTATTTGTCAATCAAAGATTTGCAGATTAGCTGTTTGGCTCATCCTCATTTGGCAATCTCAGACATAGGCACAGGTAGATGGGTTTTGCAGACTGACATGCGATGTGGACATGGATTAAACCAGGTACTGTTTACCATGAGATTTGTTGTGTATGAGTTCTGTGCTCTGATGGAAGTGTCCTTTTCCACAAAAAATACATGTTTCGTATTGGAGGTGTCTCAAGTGTTGCATGTGTGTGTATGTATTTGTGTCTAGCACATGTCATGTGGTATCCAGACCCTCTACCATCATTATGGTTTGTGTTGTATGTGAAAGAACCTGTGCATAGCTGTCAGTGTGTTTCCTCATTGCAGATCAATGTGCATGTGTCTGAAGACTGACATAGGTGAGTGGCAAGCCTACAGATACCTGACCATGGTAAATGGAAGGTTCCATGACTGGGGAGATTAGTACTGACCTCTGTCTCTTTCATGGGGTCTGGGAATTTGGAAGCTAAGGTATGGGTATATAATAAGGCTTTAAGTGATAATATATTGAACCAATCTGTCTGCCTCCTGGGATGGTGAAAGACTGGCATGTCCCTAACTTCTGTAATTTGAGGGTTGGTAGTGAATTACACCTAAGCGGAAACACTGCAGTCCACAGCAGTACTTCACTAAATGCTGATTGCTATTCTCCTCTATGAATATGTGGAGATGTATAATACAGATGATTTGTGTCATGCATATGATACAATTCCAATGCAATATGTATCCTGGTTATCTCGTACAAGTGTGATGGCCATAGCAAAGGTTTAACAGTGAAGAGGAACATTTTGCTACAATAGTTGTGTATGGTTGATACATCACACTTACTCAGGATCTGTGGTTAAGTGGTATTTATTGGGCAGTGCACAACAAAATGAGTGATTAGAAACAGAAATAGCATAAAGGCAACAGTAAAAGGTTTAGTCATAGTAGATGAAATCATCAGAGTAGCTGCTACACCATTTGGAAAGCACAAGTCCAGTGTGCTTGCACCATAGGAAAAAGGAGTTAGGTTTCAGAACAGTTAACATGATGTATCAGTGACACACAAGGGGAATCAATCAGGAGAGGTTCACTTCCTGGCAGTGGGTTTGATCTTGGCATCTGCTCCTCCTGGATGTCTGGGTGGATACCCATGTTTGTGAGGGTTCTTCTGCCACATAGGGTGAGGTGTCTGAGGCATCCCTGGCAGGGCTTCAATTCCATTAGCAGCAACAGATGATGTAGAAGGGCCTGATGTCTCATTGCTAGTGGAAGAGCCCTGATGTTGGGTGGAAAACGTACTTAGAGTAGTGTTCATGTCCCTCAGCACCCCAGTACTGGAAGCCAGGATGGCATTTTGGGTCTGCCACTGCTGTATGGCTTCCTGGTGGTTGTCCTTCTGCAGCTGTTGGATCTCCTCCATCATGGTCAGTGTCTGGCCCATCAAGCCTTGGGATTTTTGGTAGGCTCCCAAAACTTGGGAGATGATCTCCTGGTCAGTTGTGTCCTTTGGAGCCCCCATCCTTAGGCCCACACCATCCCTCCCACGCACCCTACTCCCATGTACCTGTGCCCCTGGCAGAGTGTGCCTATTCTCACTGGTGGCAGGACCATCATTGTCAGGGGTGACATGAGGAGACTCAAGTACCTGTACTGAGGGGCACATGATGGAAGAGACAGTCCTTGGGACATAGGTTTGGCGGTGAATGTTAGCCTGTGATGTAAATGCAACAGGGCTGGGAGAAGTCGATGTTAGCAGGGTGACGCTGACAGTTGTTGACTGACCAGGTGCCCAAAAGGGCCAGCTTTGTCCTCGGTGTCCAAACATCTAGAGGTGTTTTTCTCACTGTGGTTTTAATCCAGAGGAGTAGTTGCAGTCACTGGTGTCTGCTCCATGTTGAGAATGGCAATGTTACCTGTAGGAGAAGTGGAACACACAGTTGCTATAAGTGATGAAACAAGTGATGTATACAGTTGACAACTAAACATGGTATGTGAGATGAACACACTGCTTTTACATGATACCCTGAAACGACAATGACAGCTGCTTATACAGTAGATTAGATTTGCAGTTGCATACTGCATGCTCCAAGCTCTTGGAGTATGTTGTTCAGATGACTGCTGATACCCTCATATCTTGCCTGAGTAAAGACATGACAATGTACATTTCTCTTGTAGTAATGTGTATAGCATCATTGGGTCAACTAAAAGCTGAACAATGCAGAATTGTGTCAGAGCTGGCACTCAGTATAGGAGCTACCCTTTTGACTTGGCCTCTGTCTGGATGTACTACAAGTGCGTCAAGTTTGTCATTTAGGTGTCCCCCCACAGGTGAGTATATAACATTATTAGGAAGCTTTTCTCAGAGGCCAGCATGGTATGGGACATAGCTGTAGCTGTGATTTGATTGTAATGTACTGGTAGTGGCCCATTGCATTGATGTCATTGCCATGAACTGTTAAATGGTGGAGCACTTTGATTGTTAATTTCACATGCAAGACATTTTAAATTTAGTACACTGTTCTGTTTTTTATTTTTAATGGTGGAACAATGCCTTCTGGGAGTTGTAGTGCTGTCATTTCCCAGTACTTCACACGCCATTCCCAAACACTATGGCCCAAGGTGAGTTTAATTAACATGTGGCCTGGCAGAGAGGTGTATTTGGACATTTGGACAGAAGGGTGGTTTGGTCATTGAAATGGGGAAAGGTGATCAGTGAACATGTAAGACAAAACAGTTTAGTAACCTGAATTTGTAGTGACTTACTCAACTCCACTCCCTCAGGTATTCCTGTCAGACTCTCAGGATGCAAGATGTCCAAGACCTTCTCCTCCTATGATGTGAAAGTAGGGGGAGGATGTGGGGGCCCACCCCCAGTCTTGAGCACCACTGGCTTCTGCCTGGATGCCATGGAACTTACCTTCCCTCTGAGGTTGTTCCAGTTCTTTCTGATGTCCTCCCTTGTATGTAGGTAACTGTCTACAGCATTTACCCTGTAGACTATCCTTTGCTGCAACTCAATTTTCCTGGCTATTGTGGTTTGTTGGACCTGTGCTCCGAATAGGTATGGCTCTACCCTGACAATTTCCTCCACTGTTACTCTACACCCATCATCAGTGAAACGTGGATGTTTTTGTGGGGAAATAGTACTGGTGGTAAAGACAGTGAAGTAGTGAAAAAAGGATGAAAAAAATGTCATTGATGAGGTGTGGGTGCTGTGATGAGAGTGAGTGATGGTAGTTGTGTATAGTGTGCGGTAGTAATTTGTTTGTTGTGTATGATGTGCAGGTGTGGGATGAGTGTGTAGTGAAATGCGTATGGGTGCCTATTCTTGCTTTTTGTATCCGTCTAAAAGGGATGTTTGTCTGTTGCTGTGTGTGGCGTTTTGGTTGCAAAGGATTGTGGATTGTGTAGTGGTGTGTTATATAGTGCAGTGTGTAGGTGTGTCAGGTGTGTGAATATGTGTCAGGTGTGGGGTATTAAAACTTTCCAATGTGGAGTAGTGTTCTGACTGATGTGAGTTCACCTCCAAAGGATTTCCGCTTTGGCAGAATCTCTCACGTGATTTGTGGATCGTAATATGACCGGATGATTTTTGTTGAGATGGCGGTGCTGGGGCTGGAACCACCTCTTTTCTGACCTCCAGTGTCCTGGTGGTTTCGGAATTTCAGCAGTTTTTTTCAGGGGACTTAGCTCTGTGACTCTTAATACGGCAGTCCGATCACAGCCAACATGAGGGTCTTTTGGCAGCCGCAACCACAGCAGTTTTGCCAATGGACCGTGAAACTTGTAATGACCCCCTATATATTTAAATTGGAATTTTTTTAATAGGTTTTTGCAAATAAAAGGAATTTGGGACCTCAAGTTGCCTTCTTTCTTCAACTCTTGGTGACGTTTGCAAACCACCTGTCACCAAGAGTCTCCAGTACACCAATAATCCATAAATAGAAATCCAGTATCCAAAGAAGAGCCCTACTCCCGATCAATCCTACTTTTTTAAAGTACACCCTCTCCTAGAAGCCAAATGTAAGAAAATAAAAACTGTTTTGAAAAATACAGATCCAAAAACCAAATCCCAGTAAACCTGTTTGTTTGTGAAACAATGCCACAAAAATTCCATTCTCCAATACGAAACTCCCAAGAAAATCTCCATGTTAGAGAAAATCAGCAATTCTAAAAGTCAAAATCTGGTGTTTGTAAAAACATATCCTATGAAAGGAAAAAAATATCCATATAGATATTCCCAAAAAACACAATCCTGCAGTAAGAGATTCAGGAAATCCAGTTTTCTCCTGCAGCCATGTGGTCTTTGTCTCAAGGAAACTCCAAACAGTCTAAAACAACACATCACTAAAAAAAGTTAAATATTGATTTTGTTTCAAATGGGTTTAAAAATGCACATAACATTTTTCAAGACCTTTATTCAACTGAGTTTACATTTATGTTCTGTCTAACATCTAACTACCTCCCCAGTCCTTACAATGAACATAGCAACCTAAATACTTAAAATTATAAAGTAAATTGTTCTTACCTGACTACAGCTCTTCCTTGTTTCCGATCTTGACTGGGACGCTCCACCAACTGTACAACCAGATGCACAACCACGGATTTTAAGAATGATAGTAAAAAGTAAAAAAGGACAACTTTTCCTGTGGAAGACACTGGAAAAGCATGGGGAATTACTTTAAACATTTGAAAAAATATGTTAAGCTGCAAAATGCTATTACATTTTTAAATTATTTATTTATAAATCTAACTAATTATTGTATTTTTTCATATTTAAAAAAAAGTTTTAATACATTTTTTAATTAAAAACATGGCAAGCTTATTTAGCTATGTCAATCAAATTATTTAAAATGTTGTATTTTTTTAGAATAAAGTATATATGTTACTTTATTTTGATCGATTATGTTATCAATTTTAGAAGTTACATTTGCTCTTGAAATAATGTAATTATTGTTTATTTTGTGTGTTTTTTTAGTTACATTTAAACATTAATACTCAGGTATTAAAATTAATATCTGAATATTAATACACTTCCAACCCAATACTCTTAGATCACTTTCATCCTGTTCCTAAAAATTAGTGGTACAATTATTAAAAATTATTTGTAGCATTTAAAAAAAAAAACATTGACTGGGAACATACGCATCAGAGCGTAAACACGCAGGAGGTCATCTTTGCTTGGGCAAAGTTAATGTTTTAGTGAGGTGAACAGTACAAAGCAACTAATGTAGTCCAATGTGAAAGAAACACATAGGATCTCTCACTGTGCCGTTCAAGAAGTTCAGGGACAAGTGTCAATGCATCACTGTTGAGAGTGTCATTCTACCTACGGACACTCATTCATACGCTCTGAAGATCATTGAAGCTTGGCTGTTGTGAGTGACATCTGGAGTGCCTGGCACTTCTGGTAGACTCTCAAGACTCCCAGACTGCTCTCTGGCCCCAGAAGGCGGCCATTTCCTTGCCACAGCTGCTCACACTCAACATCAACGAGCACCATAAAGTGCCTGGGAGCACTCCGCAGCGCGGGACGTGCTAAACTCTCAAGGGGGGACTAAACCTCCCAGGAAGCAGCCATTTCCTTGCCACAGCTGCTCACACTCGACATTAACGAGCGCCATAAAGTGCCTGGGAGCACTCTGCAGTGTGGGACGTGCGCAGGGCGTGGCCGGGGAAAGCCCGGGCCAAGGGCAGGCCCATCCATGCCCGTCAGAGGCCAAAAGAGGCTGGGCTAGGTCACCCCTCTGACATCTGGCAAAAGCAGGGTGAGTGCTAACTATAAATATCCCTATCAAATCACAGCTGGAAGGGGTTTTCTGACTGTAACTGTCTAGTGCTTGAGAAGAGCATTAGGTAGAAAATGGTTGCTGGATAAATTGGCAGGAAGAGGACTCTGCAGAAAGGTAAAGATTGTGTAGGGGGCCACTGAATTCAACTTTAGACTCCTTTCTAGCCGAGTGGTTTGGTAGTCTCAAAGGAGATAGAATTGGCAGAGAGATCCCTTTCATTGGAAATGAGTAACTGGCAGCGAGCATCAGCCAATTATGAGGTTTATGAGCTTTCTGATAATGAAGACGGTCAGCCTGTACTACATCAGGTAGAATTGCTTAAATCACCCCTGGCAGCAGCTGGAAATAATGTTGTGGAGGACCCCCCAAGAAAGGGCAAGGGAACTTTGTCTGACTCCCTTCCTTGCTCCTTTCTTTGCTGTAGTAGCTCTCCACTCAAGAGGAGAAAACCTCAGAAAAAAACCTGTGAGAAAACCCAAAATGGCACTTTCTGAAAATCTGAACTCGTCTGGTACCCAGGAAGGTACTCACGCCAGCCAGTGTCAAGTCCCTGGCTTTGAGAATCTCTTGGTAAAATTCAAGGAGATGGTTGAGGCATGCCTGTTGCCGGTAAAGGAGAAATTGCAGGCCTTGGAAGCAGCCGTTTCCCTGTTGTATTCCGAGGAGGGGGAACCAGTACAGCACCAAAAAAATTAGAGACTTTGAATCTTGAATGTTATGGCCCCATGCTGGAAAAGGAAACCCAGCTGCACTAAAACTCAGCAATTCAAGAAAGTGCTACCCAGCAGTCCCGCACCATCCAAATACAGGCAACCTTGTAAAGCATGTAAAGACAGCCCAGGAGAATTTGTGTAGAACTGCAGGGGAATCTAGTAGAAATGGTATTAGAGGGAGATCTGTGAGCTGAACTTGAGAGAATGCAGTGACGCTTCAAGAGCGGACAAGGGGTCAACATTTGCACGGTTGTACTGGTCTCCCACTTGCCTGTTTGGAGGTTCCACCTGACTGTGCCCCCTCTGTGGTAATACTTACAAATGTTCCACCATTAGCTCCGGGTGAAAGCAAATCCACTGAACACCTGAAGAACAAGACAGGACATTGGCTGAGTGAAAACTGTGATTTTAACTGCAAGGACATTACGGTTATTTTATTTCTGAGAAGGATTGGGTGGGTAGGCCCACTGGAAAAGGAAGGTCAAGGGGACTGTATTATAGTGAACTGTAGATACCCAGGTCTAGCCCAACGTCTGCTCTTGTCATGATACACTGATCTCCAGGTGAGTGAAAAGATTGGTATGGCCCCTTTAGGTTTCTTTTATAGGCACACCCAGCCCTTACATGCTTTCCGAGACAGGTGCCTTCTCAGACTGTAGGAGGGTTGGCAACCACTTAGAGTAGAAAATAGATTTATTGTACTGTCAGACCCGGAGGGGAATGATTGACGGTGTGAGTAGGTGCATCCGTTAACACAGGAGGTAAAAGATAAGGTAGTTCCATGGAGGTTGCTTATTACAACCCCAGGTCTGGAACGGTTGGGTGAAGTGCCTTCCCTGACTTCAGCTAATATCTTGGAATGTGGCAGGTTATGACGCTAAGTTGCAAGATGGGCAATGGGTAAAGTTTACGTCAGGCTAAGATTTTATTTTACTTCAGGAAACCTGGTCAGAAGGTACTGCGGTATGGGATGGATTCCGAAAGGTTTGCCGTTTCGGCTGAACGGGTGCCTGGTTGTCACCCAAAAGGGGGTTTAGTCACCCTGGTACACATCTCTAATACTGTTAGAGCATATCAGATTAATTGTAGGCTTCAGGGTCTCATCATCATTTGGGTGGTTTTCCCAAACCTCCTTTTGGTAAACTTCTACAATGCAGTATGGGATTTTCTCCACTTTGCAGATACTGAAAGGATGGTTGGAGGCCTGTGGTTTGGAATTCCATGCAATTGTATCTGGAGATATCTGGAGACTTTAATGCAAAGATAGGGGGCTACTGTACTGTTGAAAATCCCTTTGAGCGGGATTATGGTGTGCCTCCACCTAAGGATATATAGGATGCGAGGGGAAGGTCCCTTATTAAGGGGTTACAGAGCCCGGGTTTCTAGAATACTTTTGACCTAGAATTTGCATGTGAAAATCAGGTAACAACTTTTGTGGGGAGAGGGGCTGGGTCGATAATTGATTATATCTTTGTGTCACCTTTAGTGAGAAATCTGGTCCAGCATAGAGAGGTGAAAAAGCAGTACTTTAGTGATCACAACCCCCCTCACGGTCTCCCTAAATGTTCCAAGCAATATGTGCACATTGATGATTGGTGGACCAGTAGGTTTGAGAATTGGTTGTAGACAAGTGAGCATCCCACAGGTAGTGAAGAGGTTGGTGAGCCAAAATCTAAATCTGATAATAGAGATTCTTTTGGCTGAATCCCCCTCACCTGGGGAAGTGATTGATGCTTAGCGAATAATGACGCCATCAAGGAATTTATGACCAAACTGAAGAGGCCATTCCTAAGCATCAAGGATGATGGTTTAGCAAACCCTGTTATGTGGTGAGGAAAACCCTGAAGAGGGCATTGAAGGCACAGTCCAGGAATAAGGCCTACGTGAGTAGTGTATGGCCTCAGTACAAATCTGCTCTGAAGGAATGAAAACAGCAGCTCAAGGAGCAGGCTTGTGAGGATTTGGAACATGCTCCATGCACTAAAAAGTCAAGCCTGTTCAAGAAGATAGTTAACAGGGGTAGCTTTCAAACAGAAATATCTTAGGAGCTGGGCTGCAATATTCCCCGTGACATGTGGGTGAGTCATTTTTGCAGGGTTTTCCTGGGAGGAACCTAAGGGGAGGAAATGGATGAGCTGGCAGGTCATACCTCAGATTACGCCATTACATTTATACTTGATGAGGTGTTGGCGGCTATGCAGGCTAGCTCAAGCCACAAAGTGCCAGACCCTGATGTAATCCCAATGGACCTATGTAAAAGTGATCGTCAGTTGTGGGCACCTATGATGCTAAATGTCTTAAATGCAGCAATGAGTGCAGGAATCCCTTCCTCCTGGAAATCTGCGTGTATCGTCCCTGTGTTCAAAAAGGAAAACCGGAGTGATCCCAAATCCTACTGCCCGATCTCACTCTTAGACTCCGTGTTGAAAATTTTGGGACAAATTGTTTTATGGCCTATTGAGGAATAGATGAGAGAGCATGATGTGCTGAGTAAGGTGCAATATGGTTTTAGGGAATGACTGGAGACTCAGAAGCAATGTTTGAATTTGCTCATGTTGATCAGTAAATGCAAGCAGGTGAAGAAGGGTTGCGTTTATGGATCTTAGCTGTGCTTTTGACAAAGTAAACCACAGCAAGTAATGGGAACGTTTAACCTCGTTGGGTTTGGAGACCCAAATTGTGGAACTGCTCCGATACTCACACTCGGGGTCCAACTCAACCATGAGATATGGGACTCACGGGGAATGCACAGAAGCTTTTAATTTTAAAAGAGGTGTGAGATAGGGATGTGTTATGGCCCCCACCCTCTTTCTTCTATATACAGATGGTTTGCACAATTATCTGGTGGAAAGATGTAAGGATGTTCCTATAATAAATAGTAAGAGTTTGCCAGCCCTGATATATGTGGATGATGCGATGCTTATGGCCCATACTATGAATGGTCTCTGAAAGATGGTAAAGGAATATGGTGATTTTATGTCTGATTTAGATTTAGAAGTTAACAGCAGTAAGTCCCATTTTATGGTCTGTGGCAAGCCACTGAGCAAAGTGGGTGCTTTGAAGATTGATGACCAAATCATCAGCCGTGTGCAGGAATTTTAACTTTTGATGAAAAAGGAACATGGAAGCCCTGCATTTTAAGGCGATGTGCGCATTTAAATGCCACTGTAGGGGCTACTTTTGAGTTTGCTGTAAGAGTCCTATAAACCTATAAAGCCTCTGCTTGAGGCCTATAGACGTAAATGCCTCCCAATTCATATGGATGGGGCACCACTCTGGGGCTATTTGGGTAGCACTACCCACCAGGAAAGGGAAAATCTCTTCTGCAGAAGGTTATTGGGCGTGGGGCAAAATATCTCCAGGTTTTGCCTACACAAAGAATTGAATTTTGAGTTCATGGAGGATGGGATTAAGATTGCGCCCCTCAGGCTGAGGATTTCCATCTGGTCAAATGATTGTGCCTCCCTAAATAGGGAAATGTTACATGACTGTTTGGCGTGTGATCGAGCTCTGAATATCCCCTGGCTGGCAATTATAAAAGAGGTCGCCACATCCCTTGGTCGTCCAAAAAAGTTATATGCCCGCTATGTTTAATACATACCGATAAATGATAGTCAAAGGAGAACTTTCTTTAGAATTCTAGGAGAAAAAGGGAGGCAGAGGTATTAAGTAAACCAATGGTGAGGGATTTCTTAATGCTAAAGGGGCTGGTGGGTCCGGAGCCGTATCTGTTGATAGTACAAAATGTGTGGGAAAGGTCACTCATTACTCACTTCTGATTAGGAGTAACTAGAAGTAATTTGTGCTTCCCGCTTGGCCAGATTTGAAATCCATATTAACTTGCCCCTCTGATGGGGTGTCTCTACAGTCTTTAATACATTTTTCCATGCTTTGTGATCTTTATGCACTATTCAGATGAAGATTTTTACTCCCCCTACTAAGGAAAAAAGGGTTTTGTGCAGTACCACCCAACCTGTTTTTGGTTGCGTATGGTCCCGGATATGTTGGTGTGTTGAGGGGGCGGGGTCCTTCTTAAAATGAGCTATAAGTTGTAAATTCTTTTTAATTATTAAATATTTTTATTTTATTTTCAAATTTTGGCTGTAAATGAAATTGGAAGTTTTTAAGATTTTAAATATGTAAGCTTTTATTTATTTTTAAATGTTTTGTCTTTTATATGTTATGTATTTATGTGATTTATGGTTAATATTATATAACAGAATAAAGAATCGGATTGGATTTACAGTATATTTTATTGTAAAAATATTAAAACACAAGTATAAAAATTAATACCTGCGTATTAACCTACTTCCCCACCCAACTTCCCATGTCCCTTGCATCCTGTCCATAAAACGTTATAATTATCTAAAAATATTTTAAACAATTTATTTTCAAGAAATGTAATATATATTTTATTCTAAAAATATGAATATTCATGTATTAAGATTGATATCTCAGTATTAATACACTTCCCTACCCAAAACCCCTATATCCTGTGCACAGCATCCCTAAAATTTGGTGCTACATTTTTGTATAGAATATTTTTTATTAATTAATATTAATAGCTTTTGATATTCAAATATAAATATTCAGGTTTTAACATTGATACACTACCCCACCCAATACCCCCAATTCCCCAAGTATGATGTCCCTAAAATGCATTGTAGATCTTATAAATACTATTTTAAAATATAAATATTAAACATATATTTAAATTAATAATTAATATTTTTATAAAAACTTACTATATACTCACCTATATACGTACCTATACACTTATACATTATTTCATGGTAAAGGCATCCGTGGTGAGTGCATACACATATAAATCATGGTAAAGGCATTTATGGTAATGATTTTCGTGGTAAAGGCATAATCGTGGTAACGACATTGTGGTAAAGACTTTTGTGTGGTGTAAATTTTGTGATAAATGTAAGTTTTGGTTAAGACTTAGGGCCTCATTTCCACCATGGCGGTGGCTTCCCCTCCCTGACATATTACAATGTTCACACCAGTCTGACCAGCAGACTGCGCATTCTGAGGTTGCTGGGCAGGGGGCTCACCAGCACACCCTCACCGCCAGCCTTTTCATGTCGGTGAAACCGTCATGAAAAGGCTGACGGTGAGGGGAGTTGTACTCAGTCAGACGGTGCAGAGTTCAGCTCCGCCCTGGCTCAGTACAACTCTGATCGCTGTCATACCGCCGGGAACCATGTTCCTGGCGAGTACAGCGGTCCCCTAGTGGGTCCGTCCATCAGGGTTGTAAGTGGGTGGTCGGACGACCCAGAGTGTGGCGGTCCGACCGACAATGCGAATGCGGCGATCCTTGGACCGCCAGATTCGTAATAAGGCCCTGTGCTGTAAACATTGTTTCCCCACTTAAGCTTCTAATGTCCGTACCTATCAGCCTTACAAATAGGCTTAGCAGGCTACTTATGATGGAGAAAGGAATGATTCATTGTGCTCATTACATGTTCTTTATGGAGGAATGGGTAAAATATGAGACACTGAAGGTCTGAAATATTTCTGGCTATTCACATAGAATGGTAAGGTGGTGAACCATTGCTTTTTGAAGAGGTCAGTGAAAATTGCATAGGCCTGATAACCAATCTTTCCAATCCCTTCAAATAAGCCATTATGGACAACTCTTAGGGCCTGATTTAGGCTTTGGTAGGCAGGTTACTCTGTCACAAGGGTAACGGATATCCGATCTGCTGACATATAAACCCTATAGGAAATAATAGGATTTATATTTCAACCTGTCCACTGAAATCAGAATCAGGCCCTCAATGCATAAACTGGAAGACTTCACACAGTCTATAAACTATTACAGTCTTTGGATAACCACCCCCCCACACACACAGAAAACATAACCAAAAACTAGGAACTATATGGTGATATTTGTGAGGCTGCTGGTGGTGTACTAGGAGGAGAGAGGCTGACAGAGATGACCAAAATATATACAGACAGCAACAGGGACCTATTGTGTAGATCAACCTATGAAACACCATATTCCATATCATGGAGGAAATTCCAATGTAAATTTGAGGAACGATACCTCAGAGTATCAACAAAGACTGTATCTGTCAGTGAACACTGGATCAAATTGCTGAAGGGGACACATCCAACTGCCCTATTACATGCAGTGCATCACAGGTGCAACAGGCATGTGTTCCTGTTTTATGCACCCCCAGTCACTGTAGTATGATGGAAGGGCCACAGATGCTTGTGCATCTTCTTCGTAATATAGGTAGCGCTTGTACATGTAAAACACGGGGCTATCTTGAGGGTGAATTCCCTCATTTGCATGGGGGCATGGCTCATAGAAGCGGGGTTAGAGGCAAAGAAGGGTGGTGGGCTACCAGTGAGCCATTGAGGCCAACCCTCTCATGTCAGGAAAAGGACTCTCACTGTAGATGACATCTGAAGACAGACATTTCTCTGTAGGTGGGTACACTCACACTGCACCCTTATGCAAGAAATCCCTGCACCATTTAAAGTGCAGTCTGCACTGTGAAAGGCAAACAGATATCTTCAATCAGCCGGCTTGTATTTTACTAGAGAACTGCCCCTAGAGTAGGCTTTGATTTGTGGCTGCCCTTGCAGCAATACATTGGTTGTCTAAGAATGCACTATCCTTGTTTGTGCCTGGTGTATCTGTTTAAAGGTGTGCCTTGAGGCAAACAGGAACATTGCACCCATTACATAATATGGGCCATGATGGTGACTCAGAAGCATAGCTTTTGGACATGACCTAAAATCCATGCTGTCTGCAGAAGTCTCCTGACATTGGGGGGGCACTGAAGGCCCTGTGATTGAGGGTCCATTACCACTCAAGAGTCTCTCAGTGCTCACTTTAAATGCCAGCATGCAGTGAGCCTCTGTCACCTGTAGAGACACTGTTGTGTTTTTTTAAGCTCTTTTAGAGTTCTTGCAGGTGCTTCAAGGCAGTCTTTGAATTCAAGCAAATTACACTCACTTTCAGCAATGCATTAGGGACACGAGCACACGTTCTGCACCCCCCCAAAGACTATTCTGGGTTAATGAACTTACTGCGCACCATCCAATGGATCACACAGTGTATGCTCCCCAAAAGGCTCTTTGCCCATGTGACTGCTTCTGGAATATAATACTGGTGCACAGGCTAAGAAACCTTCTCTTTTTTTCAAGACGCCAAACCCTAATCAAATAAAGAATACCCAGTTTGCATTGAACAGGCTCTACCTTTCCATTCTGGGTTTGTAAATTGATTATTAGCTCTGTAACATTTTGCTTCCTTAGTACATGGTTGTTTTCTTAGTACCTTCCTCCTTGCAAAATATGACCGGTGGAATGGACAATATGTTGCTTTGAGGTACAGTTTCCTCTTATGACCTCCGATGAGGAAACAACATTGCTTTTGAGCATTTATGAAACTGCCCTCTTTGACCACCTCCTAGTGACAGGTCTAAAGTACTTCCCTTACTACTGACTCAATCACATGTGCCACCAAATGTCAATAATAGTATAAAAGAAATTAACCCTGTGTTCACACATTTACCATTTGTTTCCCTAAAACTTTGCAAAACAGGTACTCTGTTGAAATTCCTTTGGGGCCATCAGTTAAATAACTGTGACATTTCAGTGAATGTTTTATAATAAAGAAATTATTTATTAAGGCAATCTTCAGCAATCAATTATTTAGTGGTAAATGCTTAAGCTTTCCGTCTTAGGGCCATATTTATGGCATTGTTTGGGTCGCTTTTGCACCACACAATATGGTGCAAGAGCAATGCTAACCTTAAGTGAGATTTATGAAGCCACGCAAGGCCCCATAGCGTGGCCCTGCGTGGCTTTATAAATCTCAAGTAATGTACAGCAGCACAAATTGGTGCACTACATTGCTCTGCTCCAGAGAGGCCTTTCCATGAGTGTAGTGTGAGTGTTCATGTGCAACATCCATGGATTTTAATGCATTCTGAGATTTACAGGAACTTGTAAAGCTGGGAAAGCACCAAAAATATATGCCTCTCCAGGAGAGGTTTAAGAGGAGAAATATATGTATTTCTCCTTGTTTTTCTTCTCTTTCTCTATGTGCTGCAAAATGCAGCACACAGAGAAAGAGGAAAAAAGCCTCTCAGGATTTTTTTTGTGTGCAGGAAGGAGTTCCTTTCTGCACAAAAACAATCCTGCATGCAATGCATGCACCATTTTGCCATGGTTGAAGAGTACCAGCATTGGAGCTAGGGCACCAAAAGGGTGCCAGCGGAGGGGAAAGGACAGTAATGTGTTATATGAATACAATGCCTTTCGCCCTTTCCCTATGATGCAGGGCAGTGAAGCAATGTGACTAAACACGGACCTTTGTCTTTATCAGTCAGCAAGCACTTCAAATAATCCAGTCTAAAACTAGGACCACCTAAAAAGCCTCAGGTGAAAGCGGCCAATGATACTTTGTAACATGGGTGTAAATTCACCAAAATGCCAGGGGTGACTGAAGTGAAAAAGTACACTTTGACTGTTGATGACTTCTGGTGATTGACTTCAGAGCCAACCATTCACATCCCAAAGCCTCCTCTTTGCTGCTGATTGGCAAAGGGAAGGGCAAGTAGGTGAAACAGAAGAAAGTAAATATGACTCCTATTAACACAGATATTTCTGTAGGTGCTGCTGTATTCATGAACCCCAGAAGGGTTACAAATTGCAGTCATAGAGGGTAAAAATGTGCAAGCCAGGAGTAGCGATTGCTAATTCCTGGCCAACCCTCATTTTCATAGACTCCTTTCAGATTGGTATATGATCAGAATCTCTCCTTTTTCTTTGCCTTCAACATTTCTAGGCCTTGTCGGATTTCTCCCGAAAAGAAATTCAGTATGTATGAAAAAGTATGTCTCTTGTGGCACTCAAGTCATTAATAATACTCTCCTTTGTTAAGAATGTTGATAGGATCGGATTTTATTAATATAATGTAAATCACGATTTATTTCCAAGATCAATCCCATTATAAAACAATATCTCTATCTATGAACCGCTATCACATAGGCCTATACTGTGTGCATCGACTTAATGCACGCTTGTATCAGAGAAAGAGACTGAATTAGATATATTGCTTTAAAAGAGTTTCGCTCATGACCCTGTGATATTTTAGACTGGAAAGAATTGACCTACGGAGAAGTGGAAGGGAGGGGAGAATCAGTTTTATAGCGCCCCTTTCATGGAACAGTAGCTCTGTCATTGAAATCTTCACAAGCAGACCTCACAAATGTTTAATGCATACTATTTTTAGAAACGCTCACTTTCTTCATCTTGTAGTGTATTGATGCCAAGCTAAAGCCGCTGGCTAGTGTTTATTGACTGATATGATGCAGTAGACGTACAAATTCAACCTTCACAAACGCTCTTATCTGGAGACAACAAAAGTAATAAAAAGATACATGGCGTCAAATTATTACTGCAACATGCAGGAAGGGTAAATGTGTTCGTCTCCTCCGTCCCTCGAAATGCATACCTATGTGCTCAGGGTTCAACCTCCATCCCTTTTGTGGCAGAATGCTTTAGTTGCAGCATAAGAAGGGGGAATGGATTTGTTTACACACATAATTTGAAGTGGCAATAAACACCTGCCACGGTGCTTGCTGCCACTGTACCCATTACGCTTCCAGCAGGATCCACAGGCCCTCATTATAAAACAGGTAACATGCCTGTGCAGTTTTAAACTGCTAAGTCTACCTGGCAAAATAACCACTAGGCATAAACCTTACTTTTAAATATAATGTCACCCCTAAGTAGACCTTACTGCCCACAAAGTAAGGGTGCATGGTATCTAAACGTAGGGTGTGTAAAAAATATTGCTGAATGTGTCCTTACTGTGAAATATACCCAAAGGCTATTTTCAATGTATCAAAGCTGCCTGCTTCCATATGAAAACATTGAGCTACATTGTTACATTTAATAAATTGTAAATTCAGATTGATAGCAGCTAGAGAAATAATGAAACAACTAATTTTAATAGTTATCCAAAATCCAATTTGATGGTGAAATTGAATTTTGCCTAGCTGTTAAGCAACAGGCACTTCAAAACAAAGTTACCTTTTTTTGCTTAACTCTTGTATTCATTCAGCTGTAACTAGGCAGCTGCATTGCTTCCCTGTGGTGAGATGTGGATTGCTCCCAAGCAGAGGGCAAAGGGCTCGGGTATGGGCCAGTGTTGAGCTTCCCTTGACAGGCTAGCTTCAAGGCTTTGACCAGTAACTTTATTAACTTGAATGAGGCCTTACCTGTCACAAACAGATAAAACCGATACCAGCCCTGCCCCCTTCTTTTGTCACTCTAGTCAAATTGGCTCTAAAACAATGAGAGGAGGAGCTACCCCAGAACCAGTTTTGAGTGACCACAAAGGAGGGCTTATTCATTATCACAACCACACATGTGGGTGGGAACTGGTGCCCTGACCAGGGGAAGAAGAGTTCTGCCATATTGGGATGTTCCAGGTTGTCTTATATTTTTATTTGATGATCTTTGAGAAAGCCAATAGGCATACTTTGCTTTTTGATGTGGTGACCTCTTGGCAAAGTCAATAGGCCTGCTATATTTAAAATAGAACCCTCTCATAGTATGATGCTGTATCTAGTATAAGTGTGAGGGTATTGTGATTATGGGGGTCTTGACCCTCGAGGGGCCAAATGTGATTCAAGAATGTCACCAAAAGTCTTTCCATCTTCCAACTGCATATGTTTATAAATAAATGTGAAGTATTGAGTAGTGTGTGTGCAATAAATTTACTTTTCCTTTTTGCAAAGTGAAAAGCACTGAATGGACAATGATTTTTTGAGGGTTGTTGCATGCCAGCGGATGGAGATTGCTAGCCTACACCACCTTTCCTGAGTAGCCTTGGAGTGCTCTGCTTCGCTATCCTGAGATAGTCAAGTGCTAGAATTGGTGCTTGGTTTGCAGTAAGGAGACAATTGTGGACCTATTACTAGACACAGGTCTGACATCCTGCAAATGTTAAACCCAATTTCTTACATATTCCTTTTAATACTAACCCCTGCATGGCTCTTTGTTATATCTTTATTAAATAAAATATAATCACTTGCAGAGACATAAGCGAAAATATATTCAATGTTCTAATACTTGTGCACAGCTAGGGTTAGATATACAAAAGGATTTGGTGATTCAAACCCTGCATTCACATAATCACTGGGTCTGCAACTGCAGAATTCCTATTGTTATGTACAAAACGAATTTCACAAGTCAGAAAAACAATTGCTAAATGAATTTTGCTGCCTGTAATGAAATGCTATTTAGAAGGAGCATTAATAGGGCGTCCCATCCAAATTATGATTAGGTAACTTATGTATCAATGGTTTGTGACATAAACCATCTGACCAGCTACCAACTTCTCAAAGAATCAGTAATAGTACATAGGTTACTTCTCAAATCCAGATTCCATTTGCAAAACGTTAGTGCACAATTTACAACCCCTTTGTGTAGTGTAAACCTAGTAAATCAGGCTCCATGTCTTGAAATTTCTAAATTGCTTGATAGGAATCAAAAAATAGAAATCAGTAAGGTGTAACTGTACAAAGAAAAAATACAATAAAAATAAAAAGATAAATTTCACCAGTAGTATTATGGTGGCAATGCAAAGTTAATGCCAATGACTTGGAAACAGATCGTACTAATAATCAGTCTCATATGGAAAAAGCATTGAAGTGAATAAGGAATACTCATATATTTCAATATTTTATACAACAGACAAGGAAGACAACTGTATCAATCAGTAGTCAAATATTTAGGGGATTTCTAGTTTTGGAGCAAAAATGATTTTGACACCATTATGGGTTTAACAAACCAATATTTCTGAAATACAAATACACACTTTTATGAAAAGAAGCTGTTAAAATAATAATTTAGGGCCTGATTAGGAGTTTGGTGGTTGAACCACCCAAACTTCAATATGGTGGCCGTCAAGCGGGTGGCTTCAGCATCGTCATATTCCAATGTTTCCACTGGGCTAACTGACAAAAACATCATATTACGATGTTACCGCCGATCAGCCTGGTGGAAATGGTGCAGCAGCATTGGCCTCGGCTCTCTTGGGGAGCCGAGGCCAAAGCCATCCCACACAAGTACCACCAGAATGCGCACTGTCTTCAACAGCAGACAGTGCACATCCCAATGGGGGCTGCCCACGACATGGGCGTCAGCAGTGCAGGGGCCCCCCTGTAGACCCCAGGACTGGCTTTCCACCAGCCTTTTCATGGCAGTGATCCTGCCATGAAAAGGCTGGTGGAAAGTGAAGCCATGATCAGCATGGTGGTGCCGAACTTGGCACCGCCGTGGCTCACGACAACTTCGACTGCTGCCAACCCATCAAGATCCCTGATCCTGGTGATGGTGACAGTCTCCTGAAGGTCCGACCTTCAGGATCATAATGTGGCAGTCGGACCGCCAGGAGTGCGGCAGTATGGCCACCACAGCGAATTTGGCGATCCGTGGTGCTTAGTTTTCCAGTGCATTGTCAATCATTAAGACCAATAAGTGTCTTTCTAGAGTAGCCTTCCAAAGTTTAGCAGCCAGCTTACAACTTCCCTGAGGCACTTTGCTTCTTCAACAAGATGATTTTTTGTATATCAAAGCTTTAACAAATTCAGGTGTGGCCAGTATTTGCTGATAACAAGTTATTGCTGTGTACACGGTGTCAAGACTGAACTCACTTTTTAGAATTCCTTTCAGATATACCAACAAAATGTCTTCCAGTATTTCGCCTGTGTTGGGGATTCTCCAATCAACTACTATTCTTGGAGTACTGTGGGCAGGAGGGGGTGCTGTGCTGGCCACTGACACACTACTTTATTATGCTCACTCTAGCATCCTGCTTTCAATCCAAAGTTACAGTAGCTATGGGCATGAAGTAAAATCTGACAAAAATCATTATAATTGGCCAGGTCTTGTTATTTAAACAAGCTATAACCTGTGGTCTACCATTAAAACCACAACTCACCCACCAAATGAATTATTCATGAGCTAACGCATAAATGGTAATCATACATCATCTAACTTTTGCCATTATGGATGCTGTATCTATGGATGAGGTAATATGTCATTGTAGAAGTTCACACAAGTCCATACATGAAATCCTTTATCTTTTCACACCAGGCTCTGGATTAAGACAGCTGCCTTCTGCAAAAACTTTTGTCCAGTGTCCCATCTCTTAGAGTTTTTTGGTTTGTCATGCCTTCTCAAGAAGCCTAACTGTACAATGATTTTCAGTAAATGCATAAATAAGGAAGAAATTCACACAGTAGACCACAAAGCTTATGTCATAAATTTGAAATTAGTTGTTGTTAGAAATGGGGTCTTTGGTTGGCAGTCAGCTTATACCCTGCCCAAGCAAGGACCCTCACTCTAGCCAAGGCAAAGGAGAAACACACCTGGGTAACCCCCACTCACCCCTTTGGTAGCTTGGCACGAGCAGGAAGGCTTATCCCAGTAGCATTATGTAGAGTATTTGTACCAACACACACAGTAATACAGTGAAAACACTACACAATGGACACCACACCAGTGTAGAAGAATAGGCAATATTTATCTAAATCAAGCAAGACCAACATGACAAAAATCCAACAAACGCAAGTCAAGATCTGAATTTTCAAAAAAATAAGCCTTACTCCATAGAAAACAATGCAAATGTTGATTTTACACAAAGTACCGGGTATGCATCAAAAATAAAGCCACATGGGCGAGCGTGCATTGGAAAAGTCAGCAATGCATTGATTCCTTACTCGCAAGTGAGGCAGTGTGTTGTTTCTTCTCTGGCTGGGTCAGCGATGCGATGTTGTTCTCCCTCGCAAGAGAGCGATGCATTGATTTCCGGGTGGGGCAGGTTCTGCGCAGGTTCACAATGACTTTGACCCCCAGGGACAGACAAAATCCAGCCGCAGGGTGTTAGAAAACCGTGCTGCGTAGGGCTTGCATCATTATCAGCAGCCACAAGTGGGTGTTGCATTGTTTCTCCAGCTGTGATGCATCGATCTCCCAGCCTCGATGCAGGGGGAGCATCGATTTCAGCCACGAAGCAGGTGGCACATTATTTATCAGATTTGCAGATGTAGTTGCAGATGGTGCATCAAAAATTTCCCTGCACGGCATTCTCTGCGTGGATTTCAGTACTTGTTCTGCCAAGTTCACCTCTCAATGACCCAGGGACTTGATAGGACACCACTTGACAGGTCAGGAGCCTCAGCAGAGAGTACAAGTGCTTGTTGATGAAGTCTTTGATGGCACTGAGACTTCAGAACAGGAGGCAAGCTCAGTTCAATCCCATGGAGATTCTTCTCAAGCAGGAGTGCACAACATAGTCCAATCTTTGTCCCCTTTCACAGGCAAAAGCAGCAACTGCAGGATGGCCCAGCAAAGCACAGGCAGGGGCAACATTTCTCCTCAGCTCTTCAGCTCTTCTCCTTGGCAGAGGTTTCCCTTGATTTCAGAAGTGATATAATTTTCAGGGATTTTGGGTCCACTACTGTTATTCCTTTCTGCCTTTGAAGTAGGCAAACTTCAAGGGAATGTCTCTCTTGTTTGTAAGATCCTGCCTTCCCAGGCCAGGCCCTAGACACATATCAGGGGGTTGGAGACTGCATTGTGTGAGGGCAGGCACAGCCTTTTCAGGTGTAAGTGACTACTCCTCCCCTCCCTCCCAGCACAGATGGCTCATCAGGATATGCAGGCTACACACCAGCTCCTTTTGCGTCACTGTCTAGAGGAGAGGTGCAAACAGACCAACTGTCTAACTGACCCAGACGGGAATCCACAAATAGGTGGAGTCACGGAATGGTTTAAGCAAGAAAATGCCTACTTTCTAAAAGTGGCATTTTCAAATACACAATCTAAAAACAAACTTTACTAAAATATGTAATTTTAAATTGCGCGTTCAGAGACCCTAAACTCCATATTTCTATCTTCTCCCAAAGGGAATCAGCACTTTAATAATAATATTTAGCGGCATCCCCCATGTTAACCTCTGAGAGAGATAGGCCTTGCACAATGAAAACCGAATTTGGCAAATGTCACTGACATATAAAACACATTAGTATATGTCCTACCTTAAACATATCCTGCACCCTGCCCATGGGGGTACCTAGGGCCTACCTTATGGGTGTTTTACATGTAAGAAAAGGGAAGGATTAGGCTTGGCAAGTGAGTACAATTTCCAAGTTGATTTGGCAGTTTGAAACTGCATGCACAGACACTTCCATGTTTACAGGGCAACTCATGTGAGTGGCACACCCAGTGCTGTAGGTCCACTAGTAGCATTGGATTTACAGGCCCTGAGCACCTCTAGAACACTGTACTAGGGACTTACTAGTAAATCAAATATGCCAATCACGGAAAGTCAATTACACAGACATTTTACGGAGGAGCACTTGCACGTTAGCACTGGATAGCAGTGGTAAAGTACCCAGAGTATCAAAAACAGCAAAAACAGAGTCCAGCACACATCAACAACCTGGGAAACAAAGGCAAAAAGTTAGGGGAGACCACATCAAGGATGCCAAGTCTAACATGTGCATCAACTCAGCCATCTTACTTTACAGCCCAGGTCTGTTTATTCCTGGCTTTGGATATTTGATCTGTGGTCATTATGAATGGACACTCAGCTGTATGTTGTTTGGTATGCTATTGTGAATGTGCCATTTCATTTATGTCATTGCCATGTACTGCACCTCACTACCTTAATCTAGATGGTGTAGCTAGTACTTTTGTTGTACATGCATGAAATGTGATGTGTTATGCTAATTCATGGTGTTCAAGAAGTTGTGTTTGTGCATTCTGGGAGTTGTATTGATTTGATTTGCCAGTTGTTAACATGCCATTGCAAAGAGCTGTGGGGCAGTTGGGCTGGGTGAAGTGGTGGTATGCTGGAGATGGGAATTAGGTGAATAGGTAGGAGGTGCAGTGGGTAATCTAGTTCATTAGGGAGTATTTGGATGGTGAAGATACATGCAGGACAGTACAGTTGTGTGACATGACTGTTGTGGGTACTTACCAGACTCAAGCCCACCAGGTATTCCAGTCAGTCATCAGGATGCAGTATGTCCAAGAACTTCTCTTTTCATGATGGGAACTGTGGGGGAGGATGTGGGGGCCTACCGCCAGTCTTGTGCACGACTATCTGGAGGTGTGATGCTATGGAACACACCTTCCCCTGTAGATCATTCCCTCTTTTCCTGTTGTTGTCCCTTGTGCGTGGATGCTGCCTAATGAGTTGACCCTGTCGACTAGCCTTTCCCGCAACTCCATTTTCCTGGCAATCGATGTTTGTTGGACTTGTGCTCCAAACAGTTGTGACTCTACCCTGACAACTTTATCCACCATGACCCTCAACTCCTCATCAGTGAAACGTGGGTGTTTTTGTGGGGACATAGTGTGGTTGTGTAGAGGGTGTGTGGGGGTGTTGTGGGTGTAGGGTGCAGTGTTGGATAATTAGTGCGGTGTGGGTGGTGCATTGTGAGGGTGAGACGCTTGTGGTGGATTGTGTGTGCTCGTTATGTCTGTAATGTGTTAGTTGTGCTGGTATGTTGTCTGTGCTGAGTGAACTGTGTATGTGTGCCTATGTTGTAATAGTGTTATATTTATCTTTTTTGGCTTTTCTGAGTATGTGTGTGCCATTCTGTTTGCAAAGGATTGCGGGTTATGTGGGGGGGTGTTTTATAGTGCAGTGTGTAGGTATGTTGGGTGTGTGGATGTGTGTGTAAGGTGTGGGGTATTCAGACTATCCAATGTTGTATGGTTTTCTGCCTGATGCAAGTTTTGACTGCAGTGGTTTGCACCACCAATGGTTTTCCACCATGGAAGAACCACTGTGGTGATTTATGGCTCATAATCTGGTGGGTGGATTTTTGCTGGGCTGGCTTTGCTGGTGGTGGAACAGCCTGTTTCCCACCCTCCAGTGTCCTGGCGGTCTCTGATTTTTGGCAGTCTTCACTATGTGACTCTTAATACGGCGGATGGATGACCACCAACACAGTGGTCTTTTGGTGGCTGCCACTGCAGAGGTCTTCCGAAAAGACCACCAAGTCCCCCTTGCCTCCAATGTATGGGAGGAATACACAAAGGCCAACTGCCATTCTGTTCACTGTCATGTTACCTAGGACACAAACTGCAGCCCCCAAATGATTAGAACAATAAACGGCCAACATTCAAAATGTAGACATTTCAAAATTATTACTTAAAATCTGACTTTACCATTAAAGAGCATTTTAAATTGCAATTCACTTGAGTATGAGATGGCATTCCTACTTTTTCCCAATCAAAAGCTATCACTTATTAAATCTAACCATGTAACCCAATTGGAGGGATTGGCCTTAAAGTAGAAACAAAATACAATAGTTTTTTCCTTACAGTGAAATGTAAAACTTAAAAGCATATGAATGTCTTTTTAAATACACTGCACTACGCCCTATAAGCTGTTTAGCACCTACATTAGGGGTGAGTCATATTTACTAACAATAAGGTTTAGGCCTGGCAAAAGGTTTATACTGCCAGATCAAATTGGCAGTTTGAAAACTGCACACAGGCTGCATTGGCCGGTCTGAGGCATGTTTTAAAGAGCTACTTAAGTTGGCGGTACAGTAAATGCTG
The DNA here is from genome assembly GCF_031143425.1 of Pleurodeles waltl. Lineage (NCBI taxonomy): Eukaryota > Metazoa > Chordata > Amphibia > Caudata > Salamandridae > Pleurodeles > Pleurodeles waltl. The sequence continues at coordinate 505,639,192 of NC_090445.1, forward strand.
CAGACACAATAGTAGCATTTAATTTACAGGCTTCAGGTACATGTTGTACCACTTCATTAGTGAGTCAATCAAAAGTACCAATCATGTGTAGGCCAATTTTACCATGTTTAAAGGACAGATCCCAAGCACTTTAGTACTGCTTAGAAGTGGCAATGTGCATAGAGTCCTAATAGAAACAAAAATGAAATCAGAAAAAAGGAGTGGTGAAGGCAAAACGTTTGGGGATGAACCTGCAGAGAACGCCAGGTCCAACACTCATCAAGCAAGAAGATTTACACATGCTCTGGCCTTTTTTGGGTATACATTCTTTAAAAAACACACCAATTACTGGAAGCATTATTCAATCTGCACAGGTACATTTAGGTTAAGGGTATTACTGATGATGTTAATGGTGATATTATAGCTGATGTTACGGTGATGCCATATACAATAATATGGGGCTCATTACAACATTGGCGGTAAAAGGCGCTTACCGCCGTGCAGAAGACCGCCAATACACCGCCACAGCCACGGAATACCGCCACAGCTATTATGACCCACATCTCGGAATCCACCGAAATTCAGACACCCACACAAGTCCGCCACAACAAAGGTCAGTGATAAACTGGCGAAAACAAAACCTCCACCGCCACGCCAACAGAAACACGCCCATGCTATCACGACCCACGAATCCACGCAGCGGTCTTTCAACCGCGGTATTCCAGTGGCGGTACATACCGCCGCGCTCAAAATACACACACATCTCCAAAACACCGCCACATTGGACAATTCCAAATACACACACCTGATGCACATACAAACACCACTCCCACACACCCAACACAATATAAAACACACACCCACATCACCCACAAACCCCTACGACCAAAAACTGAAGACGAAGGCGACAGACAGAGACTACAGCAATAGACAACCCCACCACACAGAGGCACACAACACCATCACCCATACAACATCCACGCTCAAAACACCCCACACCACCACACTCATCAACACATACACCACCCCACACATCACCTACACCACCCCATGTCACGCCAAAGACACCCCAGGTTTTCCGAAGAGGAGCTCAGGGTCATGGTGGAGGAAATCTTACGGGTAGAGCCACAGCTATTTGGAGCACAGGTGCAGCACACCTCCATAGCCAGGAAGATGGAGCTATGACGAAGAATCGTCGACAGGGTCAACGCTGTGGGACAGCATCCAAGAAATCGTGAGGACATCAGGAAGAGGTGGAACGACCTACGGGGGAAGGTGCGTTCCGTGGTCTCCAGACTCGCGGTTCAGCGGACTGGCGTCGGACCCCCACCTCCTCCCCCACAACTAACAACATGGGAGGAGCACATGGGAGGAGCAGGTCTTGACCATCATGCATCCAGAGGGCCTCGGAGGAGTCGGTGGAAGAATGGACACTGGTAAGTCAAATCTTAACTATCATATCCCAAACCCTACCTGCATGCTATCACACACCCCCACCCTCACCCCCTCCCCTATCACTACAACTCCTCACTAATGTACTAATAACACAAACCACACATCCCAACACCAAGCCCTGCATGACACAACTAAGCATGGACACCCATCACTAAAGCATGGCCACTGCACATACCCATAACAACCCCCCAACCATCATCACACAAGCCCCCACACAGGAATGCTTGCACTGGGGTACACGCACACCCACCCATTGCACACTATCACACATGCAATAATCATGCTCTTATACCCCTGCAGGACCATTACGTAACGTCACCACACAGGAGGGTCCAGACATCTCCACTCCACCCACAGATGAGGCCCACAGTGACGACAACAGCTCTGGCCAACTGGATCCAGATGACCAGCCCGGACCATCGTGGGCCTCGGCACCGTCGGTTCCCCTTGCACAGGCACAACCCAACACTGACCTTCCACCCTCTGGTAACACCAGCACAGCACCCACCCAGGGGGCTCATTCCTCCGTACCCAGGACACGTCAATCAGCTGTGTGTCCACCACTACAGGGAACCGAGGATAACCCACCACCCCAACAATAACAGGGACCTGGGGGCAGTGGTAGTGGGCACACGGTCCAGGGGACGGAGGCACAGCAACACAGGAGAACTGGGAGAGCTGCTGTGTGACAGGGGGCGGACAGGCCAAGGGAACCCACTCTCCACGAGGCCCTCTCCTCCATCATGGGAGCATACCACCACTCCCAGGAGACGATGGCTATGGGCCTGGCCAAGTTTCAGGAGACCCAGCGCCTGCAGGACGAACAGTATTTGGGGTTCAAGGAGGAGCTCAGAACCATCAGCTCCGCCCTGGGCACCATCGTAGGGGTGATGACGGACATACAAAAGACCATGAGGGACACCGTGGCACTCCCAGGGGCCCCTGACACTAGCCTGGACGATGAACTGCCCACCACCTCTGCCGGCGCTAGTGGACAGGACGCCCCGCCACAGGACCACCACACCAGCACCCCACCCCCTGCAGACGGAGAACCACCACGCAAGCGGTCCCTGAAATCCAGGACAGAGCAAGATGGCAAGACCCCCGCCAGGAAATGAGACCACCCTGATTGTCATCCCACTGTCTCACTTTGTTACCCTGTCCAGATTGGAACTGCCCCAGCTCCACTTCCTATGCCCATATGGGCAGTGCACCTGTGAGACTAATAGACTGGACTCAGCCATGGACATTCCTCCTCCATCATCCATCACCATTTTGCCACCCCCTCCAATAATTAGCACTTCAATAAACACCCTTGAACCACAAAATAATCTGGAGTCAGTCTGTGATTTTGAAAATGTGTATTAGCAATGACAGTGACAAAATGCGTTTTCAAATGTAATGCCAACATACCTATGTCACACATCACAAGTCCATGAAGGATGCAAGCAGATGACACACGTTGGTAACCACACCTGTGAAACCGTAATGGAAATGTACAACTCAGTTATCGAATACTGCTTCTAATTGGCAGACAAGATAGAGGTAGAAGTGTGAAAGTGAACGTAATAGTAAAAAAATAATTCTCACCTGTGTGTCACTGGAAATATTGCTGTATGACTGACTCCCTATTGTCTATGTCTTCTTCCTCAGCTTCCTCCTCATCACTGTCCACAGGCTCCACACTGCCGCAACACCGTCATCTGGACCATCCTCCTGCAGGAAAGGCACCTGGCGTCGCAAAGCAAGATTGTGAAGCATCAAACAGGCGATGATGATCTGGCACACCTTCCTTGGTGAGTAGAATAGTGAACCACCTGTCATATGGAGGCACCTGAACCTGGCCTTCAGGAGGATGAAGGTGCGTTCGATCACCCTCCTAGTCCGCCCATGGGCCTCATTGTGTAGTGTTCCTCTGCCCTGGTCCTGGGATTCCTCACTGGGGTCAATAGCCAAGACAGGTTGGGGTAACCAGAGTCCCCTAATAGCCACACACGGTGCCTCTGGAGTTGACCCATCACATAAGGGATGCTGCTATTCCGCAGGATGTAGGCGTCATGCACAGAGCCAGGGAACATAGCATTTACCTGGGATATGTACTGGTCTGCCAAACATACCATCTGTACATTCGTGGAATGATAACTCTTCCGGTTCCTGTACACCTGTTCAGTCCTGCATGGGGGGACCATAGCTACATGGGTGCCATCAATAGCATCTATGATGTTGGGGATATGTCCCAGGGCATAGAAGTCACATTTAACTGTAGCCAAATCCTCCACCTGAGGGAAAACGATGTAGCTCCTCACGTGTTTCAGCAGGGCAGACAACACTCTGGACAACACGTTGGAAAACATAGGCTGGGACATCCTTCATGTTTGAAATGATCCACTTGCAAGGAAATGGAGCACTGATGGCACCTGCACTTCAGGGGGTATTCCTGTGGGATGGCGGATTGGTGAGATCAGGTCTGGCTCCAACTGGGTACACAGTTCCTGGATTGTGGCACGGTCAAACCTGTAGGTGATTATCAAATGTCGCTCCTCCATTGTTAACAGGTCCACCAGCGGTCGGTACACCGGAGGATTCCGCCATCTCCTCAAATGTCCCAGCTGACGGTGCCTAAGAAGGACAACAGCGACCACAGAGTCAACAAATTCTCAGGTATGTACCCACAGCTACACAGAACATGACACCCAATACAAAACTCTTCCTGTATGTGTGTTGAGTGTAGGCCTAGGTATGTGTGATGCAGTAGTAAATGAAGCCATGTGGGCCCCTGAAATGGCGGCTGCCTGACCTCTAAAGTGAGACAATGGGATGTGAGGTATCTGCGCTGGCGTTGTACACCGTCGCGGTAGGCGGTTGTAGACTGCAGCGCAATGCTGCATTGGTAAACATTGGACCCTATGGGTCCCAGGAGCCAATGATGAAGTGCGCCGGCAGTGATGATACGCACCGCCGCGGACGTCACCGCAGCGGACGTGACCGCCATTTTCTATCTGTTCAATCACTCGATACCTGAGAGAGGACCTACACTGCAAGTGCTGCTGTGACCTCGGTCTGGAAGAGACAATGGCTGCTGCGTCTGGGGAAAGGGCCCCTGCCTTCACTGCTCAGGAGTTGGAGAAGCTCGTGGACGGGGTCCTCCCCCAGTACACGCTACTCTACGGTCCTCCAGACCAACAGGTAAGTACAGAGGGAGCACGTTGTAGGGGCTATGCTGGGTGGAGAGGGCTGGATGTCAGTAGGAAGGGGGCAGAGTTCTGCGACCATGAAGGACTGTGAATGCATGTGCCACATGGCAAGGGTAGGGATGGGGACCACTCACTTCGACGGTGCAGTTGGTAATGACTTTTCTTCTTCCCCTGTACTTGTCATGTAGGTCAGCGCCCACCAGAAGAAGGACATTTGGCGTGCCATCGCCAAGGACGTACGGACCCTGGGGTCCACCAGAGACGGGGCACCCACTGCCGTAAAAGCTGGGAGGACAATTGCCGCTGGAGCAAGAAGATGGCGGAGGCTCAGCTGGGGATGGCCTCCCAATGTGGGAGGGGTGCCCGTCGCACCATGACCCCCCTGATGTTCCGGATCCTGGCGGTGGCCTACCCTGGGTTGGATGGGCGCTTGAGGGCATCACAGCAGACACAAGGGGGTGAGTACACTCTCATTCTGCGGACTTTGCGCGCAGTGGAGGGGTCTGGGTGGGGAGGAGGGCTGTGGGTTTCCCTAGGCCAGGGTGAGTTACGTAGGCTAGGCCCCTTCATAAGGAATGGCCATGTGGCCCTCCACCCCACCTCTGTAGAGTGCCAAGTACAGGTATACATACCCCTGTGTCATCTATGTGGACAGATGACGATCATAGCCATGTAGGCCATATCCCAGGAATTGCATCTGTAAAGGCCAAGTGCACGGCGTAGTGCAGGGGGCTGCTGTGTCTGTATTGTCCGCCAACTGTAGCGGTAAGCCATGCACTCAACTTGTCTTTCTTCTGTCGTACCCCCCCCCCCTTTTTGTGCTCTCCCTGTTCGTTTGTGCATCAGCATCATCAGGCGGAGGTACAGTGGAACAGGAGCACGAGGGAGCTGCATCCCACATGGCCATGGAGGGCCACACCACAGACTCTGAATACACCAGTGGGACGGAGGGCGAGGGGAGCTTCACGTCGGTCACCGGATCAGCAAACAGCGACACGGACTCGTCCGCCGATGGGAGCTCCCTTGTGGTGGCGCATCATCTGTGCCCCCCACTTCTACAGGTACAGCCGCCACCCCCCCTACCAGCACCGCCCTCCCAGCAGCCCCTCAGCCTTCGCTCCGTGCCCGCTCACCCAGGAGGGTGGGCATCACCTTCGCGCCGGGCACCTCAGCCCCTGCCCCTGTCACCTCTGCTGCCCTCAGTGAGGAGGCCATTGACCTCCTCAGGTCACTCACTGTTGGGCAGTCTACCATTGTGAATGCCATCCAGGGAGTAAAAAGGGAGTTGCAACACACTAATGCATTCCTGGAGGGCATTCATTCTGGTCAGGCTGCCCATCATCAAACCCTGCAATCTCTGGGCTCTGCACTCATGGCAGCCATTGTCCCTGTGTCTAGCCTCCCCCCTCCAACTTCCTCCACCCAGACCCAATCCCCTGTACCCCAGCCTATCCCAACCACACCATCAGGCAAGCATGCACACACCTCAACACACAAAAGTAGCTCAGGCAAACATAGGCACCACACATCCCACAGGCACTCAAACATGCATCACCCACATACAGACACAGCAACATCCACTGCCTCCACTGTGTCCCCCTCCTTGTCGTCTCCCTCCTCCCTCCCAGTGTCGTCTACACTTTTACCTGCATGCACTACATCTACAGGCACTAGGACTCGCTCCAGAACACCCAGCACCACACCCCGCTCACTTGCACTCACCACCCCCACTACCATTTACACATCCCCTGTGTCCACTCCCAGTGTGTCTGTGACGCCCCCTCCCAAAGTACACAAACGCGGGCACCCACACACCCAACAGCCATCCACCTCACGACAGCCTCCAGTACCTGCACCTGCACCCAAATCACCTAAAGTTACACCTCCTATAACCACCTCCTCTTCCTCCACTCCCAGACCCCCTCCAGCTACCCATCCCAGTGTTCGTCAGAAACTCTTCCTCAGCAACGTAGACTTCTTCCCACCAACCCCACCCCTCCAATTCATAGGTCCTGTAGTAGCAACTCAGCCAAAAAATGTCCGGTACCAGTGGTGCGTGTTAAAGGTGTGTGGAGTGCACCGGCCACCAAGGCAGCCAGTTTGACACGGAGCCAAAGCACTGCCAGTCCACCCCCTGAAAAGCACCTTAAGTTGGAAAGTGGCCGACGGAAGACTCCTGCTGGCAAAACAGCTCACAAGGGTCCCGGGGGGAGTGCCGAGTCAGCTGTGACTCCTCCCAAGGTGGTGAAGGGGCAGAAGAAGTCTCCAAAGACTGGTAAGAGCAGCACGGCGGAGAAGGCCGCCATCCTCCCTGCCGGCCGGGACGCCAGGACTGTCGTCACTGGTCCGGAGACCACCGCCATTGTCAGTGTCCTGGAGGGCAGCAGTATCGTCACTGGTCCGGAGACCACCGCCAGAGTCAGTGCCCTGAAGGGCAGCAGTATCGTCACTGGTCCGGAGACCACAGCCAGAGTCAGTGACCTGGAGGGCCCCGGCAGCCACAGCCCCGCTGGGCACTGAGGGACCGTCATGCCACACACCGCTGCACAGGTCAGAGACAGCAACGGCAAGCACTGCTGAACAGGGCAAAGACCGCCATGGTGAAGACCGCTGAACAGGGCAAAGACCGCCAAATCAAGCATCGTTAGCCCATGTGCAGCTGGGACAGTGACGGAACTGGGACCGTCACGGGGAGCGTGATGCACTCTGGGCACCATTCCCCCTCCAGAACCAGTGGAGACCTGCATCCACTCTGTCTGTCCTTCACAGGATGAAGCACTCTGGGCACCAGTCCCCCTCCAGAACCAGTGGAGACTGTTATCCACTTGAGAGACTGTGGCTTTGCACTCCCCAGGATGGTACAGTGGGCAAACCACCCACTGTAGAGACTTGAGAGTTTGTGGCTTTGCACTCCCCAGGATAAAGCAGTGGGCAAACCACCCACTGTAGAGACTTGAGAGACTGTGGGTTTGCACTCCCCAGGATAAAGCAGTGGGCAACCCACCCACTGGAGTGACTTAAGAGACTGTGGCTGTGCACTCCCCAGGATGGTACAGTGGGCAAGCCACCCACTGTAGAGACTTGAGAGACTGTGGCTTTGCACTCTCCAGGATAAAGCAGTGGGCAAACCACCCACTGTAGAGACTTGAGAGACTGTGGCTTTGCACTCCCCAGGATAAAGCTGTGGGCAACCCACCCACTGGAGTGACTTGAGAGACTGTGGCTTTGCACTCCCCAGGATGGTACAGTGGGCAAACCATCCACTGTAGAGACTTGAGAGACTGTGGCTTTGCACTCCCCAGGATAAAGCAGTGGGCAAACCACCCACTGGAGTGACTTGAGAGACTGTGGCTTTGCACTCCCCTGGATAAAGCAGTGGGCATCCCACCCACTGGAGTGACTTGAGAGACTGTGGCTTTGCACTCCCCAGGATGCAGCAGAGGGCAACCCACCCACTGAAGAGACTTGAAAGACTGTGGCTTTGCACTCCCCAGGGTAAAGCAGTGGGCAACCCACCCACTGGAGTGACTTGAGAGACTGTGGCTTTGCACTCCCCATGATAAAGCAATGGGCAAACCACCCACTGGAGTGACTTGAGAGACTGTGGCTTTGCACTCCCCAGGATAAAGCAGTGGGCATCCCACCCACTGGAGAGACTTGAGAGACTGTGGCTTTGCACTCCCCAGGATGCAGCAGTAGGCAACCCACTCACTGGAGAGACTTGAGAGACTGTGGCTTTGCACTCCCCAGGATAAAGCTGTGCGCAACCCACCCACTGGAGTGACTTGAGAGACTGTGGCTTTGCACTCCCCAGGATGGTACAGTGGGCAACCCACCCACTGGAGAGACTTGAGAGACTGTGGCTTTGCACTCCCCAGGATACATCAATGGGCATGGAGCCCCGTTGTGGATCTGGCGTGGTGATGTAATCCGGCTGAGGTGCCCCCCCCCTTCCCCCTGAGTTGCCTGTTGTATTTCAATCGGATGCCCCTGCAGTGTTATCTCCGTTTGTGGACAGGTATCTAGTGTGGGCCTCGTCCATGCATTGTGGGCCCAGTGGTCCACGGACATTGATATGTGCATACCTGTAGTACTAATCGTGATGTATGATTTTCGAATGTTTATATATATCTGTATATACTTGGTTACTGTATTTTGATACATTACAATGGTTGAACTCTTTTCCTTTTGTCTTTGCATTCTTCCGGGGGGGTTGGGGTTGTTACTGTGCTGTTTGGAAATGCATTGGTGTGTGTGTTGTAGTGGGTGAGGGTCGGGTTGGGGGTGGGGGTGTGCGTGTGTGTGTCCCTGACTTTTGCCTCCCCCCTCCCCTATGTCGTAGGTGCAGTACTCACCGTTGTCTTCGGCACCTACGTTGCTGGTGTTCGTAGAGGAGCAGGAAGACAAGTGCAGGGAGTATTTGTAGTTCGGGCTCCATGGTGGCCTCCTTCCTCGTGGAGTGTGTTGAGGTCAGCGTTTTCCCATTGCAAAAGCTGTTTCCGCTGTGTTTCTATCCACGGTGAATCCGCCCCGGAAAAGGTGGCGGATTGGCTTGTTGTGATACTGTGGGTGGTACATTGTCTTCCGCCTGTCTGTTGGCGGTGACCGCTGCGCTGCTTGTCTGTACCGCCATGGCGGTCGGAGTGTTAAAGTGGCTGTCTATGTTGGCGGTTTCCACCACGGTCATAATTCCCTTTTTTTTGTCCGCCGGCTTGTTTGCGGTATTACCGCAGCTTTAACACCGTCCGCCAGGGTTGTAATGACCCCCCATGTCTGATGTCAATTTGGGCATATGAGCAGGGCATACGAGAGGAGCATCTGACCAGGTCATTGTGGTAACAATTATTAAGTAGTTGACAGTAACTAATACATTTAAGTGTCTTTACCTTTATAATAAGCATACTAACATGCAGTGTTTGCATTTCATTAGCAAACTCTTTGGATATGTTACTTTTGGCCTACTTATACTTCGGTTCTAAAGTGTTCCAACTTTTCATACATATACACCATGCAATGCTACTTTCCTAAGAATTCTCGTAAGTGATAATTGTCACCAAAAATGGTTCTATTTTCTACCAATGACACCTTTAAACCATTTTCTTCATGACTAGATGGATGTTGATGATCTTTTTTTCTCAAGAACGTAAAAGGGGCTTCAAAGTGCTGATTAACACATTGAGGCCATCATTATGACATTGGCTGTAAGTGCCGCTTACCGCCATGCTGACCTGCCACCAACATACCGCGACGGTATACTGCTACGCATATTATGACCTACACATAGAAACCTGCCACTATACAGACACACACACACATGTCCGCCATCCCAAAGGTCAGTGATAAATTGCCGGTACCAAAACTCACACCATTCCGCCAACAGAAATACGCCCACAGCATTATGACCTACGAATCACCGTGGCAGGGATTCAACTGTGGTAAACCATTGGCAGTACATACTGCTGCGCTCAAAATACACACACACTAACAAAACATCACCACATTGGACAATTCAAACTACACACACCTGACACACATACACACACCACACCCACATCTACACCCACAAACCACTATAAAACATACACCCACATTACCCACAACCCTTTACCACTACAAACAATTTAATTCAGAGAGAGAGAGACACGCCAGGAGCACCCATAGATCCAGAGCAGCAGAACACCATCACCCATACACCATCCACGCACCTCACAGCACGCACCCCAACATAACACCCCACACACCCTCACATACCCCACTCACACTACACCCAAGGCACCACAAGGACTCACTCCCCAGGTTCTCAGAGGAGGATTTAAGGGTCATGGTGGAGGAAATCATCAGGGTAGAACCACAGCTATTTGGAGCACAGGTGCAGCAGACATCCAATGCTAGGAAGATGGAGCTATAGCAGAGAGTCGTGGACAGGGTCAACGCTTTGGGTCAGCACCCCAAACAAGGGATGACATCAGGAAGAGGTGGAACGACCTACGGGGGAAGGTGCGTTCCATTGCAGCAAGACACCAGATAGCTGTACAGGGGACTGGCGGTGGACCCCACCTCCTCCCCCGCAACTAACAACATGGGAGGAACAAATCTTGGCAATCATGCATCCTGAGGGCCTGGCAGGAGTAGCAGGAGGAGTGGACTCTAGTGAGTTAAATCTTTACGACTGTCACCCCCCCACCTCACATATACCCCATCATCACAACCCATTGATCCCAGTAACCAGCACTGCATGCACAACAAACGCATGGACACCTCTCACAGTCCTGCATGGACACCCATCACCACAGCATGCACACTAGTGACAATCACTTAGCCAAACAAATCTGAACTTACACAAGCCAACGCTGCCTTGGTAATAACAACCATAGGGGGAAACATACCCATGCACAAGATGTTACATGCAGTAACAATAACTCTGCTTTCACATACCCACAGGACCCCCATACAATGTCACCGGAGAAGAGGTGCCAGCAATATCCAGCCTCCCCCAGAAGAGGCCCACACTGATGATAGCAGCTCTGCACGCCTGGATTTGGATGACCAACCTGGCCCATCAGGGACTTCTGGACAGTCGGTGACCCAGACACAGTCCCATACCACCACAGAGCCTCTCCTCTCAGGAAACACCACCACAGCACCCACCCAGCAGGCCCATCCCTCTGTCCCCATGACATGTCAATCAGCAGTGTGTCCACCACTACAGGGACACCAGGCAACCCCACAAACACAGGACTATTGGGGAACTGGGGTCAGTGGCAGTGGGCACACGGTTCAGAGGACAGAGGCACCGGACAACAGGGAAGTTGGGAGGACTGCTGTGCGACAGAGGGAGGACAGGACCAGGGAACCGACTCTCCACAAGGCACTCACCAACATCTTGGGAGCATACAACCATTCCCAGGAGACTATGGGCCAGATACTGGCCAAGTTGCAGGAGACCCAGCGGCTGCAGGTGGGACAGTAACTGGTGATCAGGGAGGACTTGAGGGACATCCACACCACCCTGGTCACCATCGCAGGGGTGCTCGCAGAGATGGCCAACACCATGAGGGAGGGTGTGCTCACCAATGGGCCCCTAACACTAGCCACACTGATTAACAGCCCTCCACCTCTGCTGACGCTAGTGGACAGGACGCCCTGCCACAAGAACAACAGGCCACCAGCACCCTTCCCCTGCAGAAGGAGAAACACCCCGCAAAAGGTCCCTGGGATCCAGGCAGAAGCCAGAGAACACTGCCAAGTCCCCCGCCAGGAAATAAGACTCCCCTGAATGTCACCCTTGTGTCCCACTGTGTCACCCTATCCACCATGAACTTCCATTGCTCCACTTCCTATGCCCCCTTGGACAATGCACCTGTGATACCAATAGACTGGACTCTATCCTGGACATTCTTCCATCAGAAACCCAGCCAATTGCAATACCCCCTCCACTTATTAGCAAATAAATAAACACCCTTGGAACAAATACAAGTATGGAGTCTGTCAATTGATTGAAATATGTATTCGTTTAACAAGCTGTAAACATTGCAATTCAACTGTACAGTTATGTATATATAGGTATGACCTCCTGTGGTAGTGGGCAGCAGTAAACATACTAGGAGCCAGAGTGGGGCACAGCTATCTGAAAATATGGATGCCAAAGGGTACAGTAAGTGGCCTTTGAATATGGAAAATCAGGCTGCCATGTACAATCTCCAAAACAAAACTGCAATTGAAGGTGAAATTACAGTGTCTTACCTGTGTGTCACTGGAAATACTATTGAATTATAGTTGTTCTGTTGTCCATATCCTCTTCCTCTGCCTCCTCTTCGTCACTGTCCACAGGCTCCACCGCTGCCACAAGACCATCTCCAGCCTCATCCTCCTGCAGAAAAGGCACCTGGCATCTCAAGGCCAGGTTGTGCAACATGCAACATGCAACGATGAACTGGCACACCTTCTTGGGTGAGTAGCACAAGGATCCACCTGTCAGATGGAGGCACCTGAATCTGGCCTTCAGGAGGCCAAAGGTGCACTCAATGATCCTCCCTGTTCGCCCATGTGCCTCATTGTAACGTTCCTCTGCCCTTGTCCTGGCATTCCTCATTAGGTCAGTAGCCATGAGAGGTTGGGATAACCAGAGTCACTTGTAAATATCGAGGGATACCAGTTAGCCAGACCCTTAGGGCCAACCCCACACCCATATACCAACGGACACTGGGTGGGGACCATGGGCTCACCTATTAGCCACACCCTGTGCCTCTCGAGTTGAGACATCACATATGGGATGCTGCTATTCCTCAAGATAGAGGTATCATGCACAGAGCCAGGATACTTTGCAATGACATCAGAGATATACCGGTCCGCCAGGAACACTATCTGCACATTCAGAGAGTGAAAGCTCTTTCGATTTCTGAACACCTGTTCATTTCTCCGGGCGGGGCAAAGGCAATATGTGTACCATCAATAGCACCAATGATATTGGGGATATGTCCCAGTGCATAGAAGTCAGCCTTCACTGTGGATAAATCCTCAACCTGGGTGAATATGATGTAGCTGCGCATGTGTTTCATCAGGGCTGACAACACTCTGGTCAGCACGTTTGAGAACATAGGCTGTGACATCCCTGCTGCCATGGCCACTGTCTCTTGGAAGGACACACAAGAGGGGGGACACCAGTGGGGTGGCAGATAGCCGAGATCAGGTCTGGCTCCAATTGGGCACACAGTTATTGGAGTGTGGCCCTATCAAGTCTGTAGGTAAGGATAATGTGCTTGTCCTCCATTGACGCCAGGTCCACCACGGGTCTGTACAGGGAGGTATGTCTCCATCTCCTATTCATCCTCAGCGGCTGAACTCTAGGGTGAAAACGGTGGGCAGATGGTCATATTCAAAGATGTCCTCAGAGTAAAATACCTTGCATTTATTTACAACAGTATGTGAACGTGTAGGTCCATTGATGTGCCTATGTCTGCTGTGACGCAGTTAGGTGCCATGGCCTGTCCCCCCCGAAATGGCGGCTGCCTGACCTGTGAGGAGGGACAAGTGGAAATTAGTTAATTCCGGTGACGTTGTGCGCCGTTGCGGAAGGGATCGACGACCGCCGTGCAACACCTCATTAGTTATCATTGGGGATATGGGTTCCAGGAGCCAATGGTGATGTACGCTGGGTGTTGCGGTACGCACCACCACGGACGTGACCACCATTTTCTATCTGTTCACTCACTTGCTACCTGACCTTTAACAGGAGAGGACCTACACTGCAAGTGCTGCTGTGACCTGTGTCTGGAAGCAACCATGGCTCGAGTGTCTGGGGAAAGGGCCCCGGCCTTTATTTCCAAGGAGTTGGAGAGACTAGTGGATAGGATCCTACCCCAGTACCATTTACTTTATGGTCCTCCAGACAACAGGTGAGTACACTGTGAGCATGATGCATGGGGCATGACTGTATGGAGTGCTGTGTGTGTAAGCCTCGTGTAGGGTGGGGTGGCTGAGGGGTCCTGAGCAGAGTGCTGCATGTATGGTGGGCAATGTCTGTGCGTAAGGGGATGGGAGTGATATGGTGGGCAATGAGTGTAACAGGCGGACGGTATGACTAATACCTTTTATGTATCTTTTTCTGCAGGCCAGCGTCCATCAGAAAAAGGGTATTTGGCATGCCATTGTCAAGGAGGTGCGGACCCTGGGGGTCTTTGACAGGCGCTGTTGCAAACGGTGGGAGGACCTGCGCCGCTGGGAAAGAAGACGGCGAAGGCCCAGCTGGGGACTGCCTCCCAACGAGGACGGGGTGCTCGTCGTACCCTGACCCCTTGATGTTCCGCATCCTGGAGGTGGCCTATCCGGAATTGAATGGGTGCTTGAAGGCATCACAGCAGCCACAAAGGGGTGAGTACAGTTTCAGAATCATGAAATTGCACGTGTTGAGGTGTTATCTGTTATCCGGGTGGGGATATGGGTCTGTGGGTGCCTCTAGGCCAGGACGAACATGGCAGGGTAGGTTTCCATGATGCTCTTCACAAAAACAAGATACACTGTTCCAAAAAGAGAGAAGAAAGCAAGGAAACCTTTATATTAGAAGCAAAAGCCCTCACACATCCAATCGGATGTCATGCTTCATCATCAGGCATGCTCTTCGTCAAACTGGCGCTGCAATGCCTGACGGGCTCCCCATGAAGATCTTTTCCAGTGACTGCCGTGATGAGAAGTATGGCGGATAATGCCGACCTACAGGCACAATGAGGATAGGAAGCAAAGAAAGAATAAAATTGGCTCAAAACCTAGCACATCATCATAAATGTATTTGATCAACAAAAGGTCTTGGCCAAGGTTAAAAAACAAGAGGAGAGTGAAAAAAGAGAGATAATGCTCATTCACTCTCTCAATCAGGATATAAAAAGAGGGAAGGACATTATCTTACACCCTCTTTACATGGGTCAACGTGTTTTGCGTCTCATGGGTCCATAAGGATCCAACGACACTTCATCAGAACCAAAACTCAAAACTTCTCCTTTTATAAACACACAGATCGATGCGTCTTGAATTGGCAGTCTACTAGGCTCAATTCACTTACTTAAGTGAACTACGCATCAGGCTAGTCTAGTAAAAAAGGTCGCCCTGTGGAGAAATAATAGACAATGACGAACATCTCAAATCTAATGCAAGTCACGTAATACAATGTACACACAATGTGGCACTATCCCAAAGTATGAAAACGGCTCCCTAGGGATACACGTGCCAGAAGACTGGTGCAAATGCTATAAAAATATAGAACATAGTCATCAGGGCGTCGTGCTTAGAAGTGCCCCAAGTTCTTTTGGTTGCAAAGAGTGGGATCAAAGATAGACTAAATCACGATCCTGCCAAAGCACTCACAGGTAAAACAAAATCAAACTCGGAAAACCAGGTGCGGAATAATACACCAGCGGACCACCAACAATGTCATATGTAGTCAGGAAAACCATATGTACTAAGGGGGCTAATTGTCATAATAAATGGGGAGTGTAAATGGAGGACCAGGCATCAAAGGGAGGGAATCCCGTTTTAAAAATACCAAAGTTACCGGTTGTCGCAGTACAAACAGTCCACACACTATAAGGTACTTGCTTAAACTGTTGAGCAGTATGGTCAAGGAGGTAAAAAGACTCTCACACACGAAGAAGTACTCCCAATAATGCAGCCGGTCCTCTGCTCAGGACCTACCCCACGGCAGTGTTCCTGCAAGTAAGCATGGGACGTGATCGGCTGCATAAAAAAGCTGAAGGACTCGGAAGACAGATCTGTTCAGTGTGCGCAGATTGGCTCCTCCTGGTCATGAGGTGAGGAGCTGAGGAAATAAACAAAGGGAACAAAGAAGGGAATCTCTCCTTCGAACCACCATGAAAATTAAAATAGGACTAGGTAAAGCGAGCTATAAGGAAACATGGAATCTGACCATTGCCAAGTGAAAGCCACATCATAGCCAGGATAAACAAAGAGGAGCATCGTAAAAAATGTCATAAAAAATATATACATAGAATACATGATGCTTGTACACATGGTTAAGCATGCTCATTTGCTAACAACACACGTTTAAATCAGCCATTTCAGTGAGGAAATAGCAGGAAAGGAGGGAAATGAACTGAAAAAAGCGATGAATGAATCGGCTAAGGGATACCAGTCATATTTTTGTCAAAAAAATGTGTCCAGTAAAAATGAATGTGCAGGATTTGACCAAGGGATTTCATTGTTTAACCCATGGGTGCATGTCCCTAATTTGAAAACCCACCGCTGTTCGATCTCAAAAAGGGACCGCAAATCACTGCTTGTAAATCTGGGGGAGTCAAGAACTACCCACCACAAATCATCGGGACTATGGTGTGATTCTGAAAAATGTACACTCAGTTTTCTGGTGGCACGCCAACACCTGATATTGCTCTGGTGCTCATTAATCCTTACTTTGACTGGTCTGGTAGTCATAACAAAGTAACGTAGGCTACAAGGGCAAGTAATCATGTACACACAATTGCGTGTGTTACAGATAGTGTAACACAAGGTTTCCACCGGTCAGCCCAGTGGAAAATATGCTGCGGCATTGGACTCTGCTCCACATGGAGTTGTGTCCTTTGCCACTACACGGGGGTGACCAGCACCTTTGGAATGACAGTGCTGGGGAGTGGGACCCCTGCACTGCCCACAACAATGTTGTGGGCAGTGTAAGGGTCCCCCTGTGGCCCCCAGCACTTGTTGTCCACCACCTTTTCATGGTGGTTGAACTGCCATGAAAAGGCTGGTGGAGAACATGGTTGTAATTGACAGGGCTGCGCTGACTTCAGCGCCCTCCTGGCTTATCACAACCAAAACTGCAGTCAGCCCGTCAGGATGAGAGATCCTGGCAGACACGCAAGTCCCCTGGCAGTCTGACAGCCAGGGTTATATTTTGGCAGTTGGACCACCACAGATGCAGCAGTCCAACTGCCACTGCAAGTTTGGCGGTCTTGAGACCGCCAGACTCTAAATCAGGCCATATGTCTTTAAAATATGCTAAGGCGTTCAAACAGAAAGCACTTTCTATGCAAAATATAATTAATCTGCAACTAAAATGCTGTGTCAGCAAAGTACAAAATGGCACACACAGGCAAAGGCCACATCTGCATTCTGAACAAAGGACAAATCAAACCCAATCACCGAAAGCTAATGGAAACAGAAATAAGACGGTGTAAAAATCCTCGATTTGCTATGGCCTAGATGAACTAATCATTCAAGAAATGCCAAATCATAAAATCCACATGAAAGTCAGTGGCAGCTGAAGAAGGCTGACTCAAATCCCACTTTCTCTGTACTTCTAGTAGTATATTTTATAGAACAACTGATGACAATAGGTTTCTAGAACGCTGCTTATCCTTTCCAAAAAGTGGTTTATGAATTTTTTCAAAAGAATTGAATGGAATTGCTTCAAATCACAAATAGCACTGAATAAACTTTTTCTGTGTGCTATAATTTGTATACTAGTGCGGAGCAGTTGCTCATTTATTAGCAAAATGTTATAAGGACCAGTGCATGGGGAAACAAAATTCAGGCTTCACCTAAGGTTTTATTTTCCCTTGACTGATCTGAACAACATTTTCAATAGTTTTTTTAAAGGATAATTATTTTTATTTGGAAAATTTAGTACAGATCTCATAATACTGGATGACTTTCATAAGGATATTTCTTTCAATTAACCTAGCTCAATTTAAATGACAAAATTGCTATTGCCCTTATGCTAACTAACAATGTGAAGGAGAAACCACTAACTGTATTCAGCAGAGATAGTGATAAGAACTGCAGTGGATGCCGAAACCTAAAGGAGCCAAAAATAATGGAGTCTCTCCTCCAGACTATCAATGACAGTTAACCTCTTGGGTGCCTTGGACGAGATGATCTCGTCCAAGGCTACAGTTCCCCTGTGCCTTGGACGAGATCATCTCGTCCATGGCACAGGGGAACTTGGGGGCGCGCTAGCGCGCCCCCCGTGCACCCCCCTTCCCCCCCCAAGTCGGGGATGGAAGGGGAAGACCTTCCCCTTCCACCCCCGACCCCCCCCACCCCCCCCTGTGACGTCAGCGCGCACGCTGATGTGTCACAGGGGCCTCCCTCGTCGCGCTGGAAGCTCTGCTTCCAGCGCGATTGAAAAAGAAATGCAAAAGCATTTCTTTTTCAATCACTTGGGAGGCCCGGAGGGGCTTCAAAGGGAAGGAAAAGTATTTCCTTCCCTTTGAAGTCCCTCCGAGGGTTTCAAAAGCCGGATTGCTTGCAATCCGGCTTTTGAAACCCCACTAGACACCAGGGATTTTTTTTTTCTTCTTTGAAATTGACAAAAGGGAGCGACCCCTTGGGCAAGGGTCGCTCCCAGGGGGGGCATTTTTTTGAAAAGGCCTTTTCTGCCCCCCCGGGGGGCAGAAACCTCTAGGCACCAGGGACCATTTTTTTTTTTTTTTTCTTTTTTTTTTATTGAGGTGGGGAGCGACCCCTTAGGCAAGGATCGCTCCCCTTGGGGGAAAATTATATTTTGCCCATTTCTGCCCCCCTTGGGGGCAGATTGGCCTATTTTGATGAGGCCAATCTGCCCCCAAGGGGGGTAGAAACCACTAGACACCAGGGATTTTTTTTATTTTTATTGTTATTGACAAAAGGGAGCGAAGCCTTGGGCAAGGGTCGCTCCCAGGGGGGGCATATTTTCGGGAAGGCCTTTTCTGCCCCCCCTGGGGGCAGATCGGCCTACTATTAGGCCGATCTGCCCCCAGGGGGGGCAGAAACCTCTAGGCACCAGGGACCATTTTTTTTTTTTTTTTTCATTTTTTTTTTTTTGGTGGGGAGCGACCCCTTAGGCAAGGGTTGCTCCCCTTGGGGGAAAATTATATTTTGCCCATTTCTGCCCCCCTTGGGGGCAGATTGGCCTATTTTGATGAGGCCAATCTGCCCCCAAGGGGGGTAGAAACCACTAGACACCAGGGAGTTTTTTCTTTGCATGAATTTCACGCAAAGGGAGCGACCCCTTAG
Source organism: Pleurodeles waltl (assembly GCF_031143425.1). Taxonomy (NCBI): domain Eukaryota; kingdom Metazoa; phylum Chordata; class Amphibia; order Caudata; family Salamandridae; genus Pleurodeles; species Pleurodeles waltl. The sequence goes on from NC_090445.1 coordinate 505,658,322, forward strand.
GCAAGGGTCGCTCCCTGGGGGGGAGGGCAATTTATTTTAGGCCATTTCTGCCCCCCCTGGGGGCAGATCGGCCTATTATTAGGCCGATCTGCCCCCAGCGGGGGAAGAAACCTCTAGGCGCCGGGGCAAATTTTTTTTTTGTGTTTTTTTTTTTGTTCTTTCTTTTTTTTTAGAGATGGGGAGCGACCCATCAGGCAAGGGTCGCTCCCCTGGGGGGCAAATTGTATTTAGACCATTTCTGCCCCCCTGGGGGCAGATTGGGCGATTTTAGGTCAATCTGCCCCCAAGGGGGCAGAAACCACTAGGCACCGGGGATTTGTTTTTTGGCGCCAATGTCACGCAGGGGGAGCGACCCCGTAGGCAAGGGTCGCTCCGGGGGGGGGGGGGGTTGGGGGGGCAAATTTATTTTAGGCCATTTCTGCCCCCCCGGGGGACAGATCGGCCTATTATTAGGCCGAACTGCCCCCGGGGGGGGGGCAGAACACTCTAGGTGCCAGGGCAATTTTTTTTTTTTTTTTTTTTGTTTCTTTTTTTAGAGATGGGGAGCGACCCATCAGGCAAGGGTCGCTCCCCTGGGGGGGCAAATTGTATTTAGACCATTTCTGCCCCCCTGGGGGCAGATTGGCCGATTTTAGGTCAATCTGCCCCCAAGGGGGCAGAAACCACTAGGCACCGGGGATTTGTTTTTTGGCGCCAATGTCACGCAGGGGGAGCGACCCCGTAGGCAAGGGTCGCTCCAGGGGGGGGGGGGGGGTTGGGGGGGCAAATTTATTTTAGGCCATTTCTGCCCCCCCGGGGGACAGATCGGCCTATTATTAGGCCGAACTGCCCCCCGGGGGGGGGGGGCAGAACACTCTAGGCGCCAGGGCAATTTTTTTTGTGTGTTTTTTTTTTTTTGTTGTTTCTTTTTTTAGAGATGGGGAGTGACCCATCAGGCAAGGGTCGCTCCCCTGGAGGGGCAAATTGTATTTAGACCATTTCTGCCCCCCTGGGGGCAGATTGGCCAATTTTAGGTCAATCTGCCCCCAAAGGGGCAGAAACCACTAGGCACCGGGGATTTGTTTTTTGGCGCCAATGTCACGCAGGGGGAGCGACCCCGTAGGCAAGGGTCGCTCCCGGGGGGGGGGTGGGTGTTGGGGGGGCAAATTTATTTTAGGCCATTTCTGCCCCCCCGGGGGGCAGATCGGCCTATTATTAGGCCGATCTGCCCCCGGGGGGGGGGGCAGAAACCTCTAGGCGCCAGGGGAATTTTTCTTTTTTTTCGTTTTTTTTTTTCTTTGTTTTTTTTTTTAGAGATGGGGAGCGACCCATCAGGCAAAAGTCGCTCCCCTGGGGGACAAATTGTATTTAGGCCATTTCTGCCCCCCTTGGGGGCAGATTGGCTGAGTTTAGGTCAACCTGCCCCCAAGGGGGCAGAAACCACTAGGCACCGGGGATTTGTTTTTTGGTGCCAATGTCACGCAGGGGAGTGACCCCGTAGGCAAGGGTCGCTCCCGGCGGGGGAGGGTGGGGGTTGGGGGGGCAAATTTATTTTAGGGCATTTCTGCCCCCCCCCCTGGGGCCGGCTGAGCTACAGTCCAAACACCACAGGTAGGCACCTTGCAATAAACACCTCTGTTTTCTGTGAAAAAATATGTTGTGTCCACGTTGTGTTTTGGGCCATTTCCTTTTGTGGGCGCTAGGCCTACCCACAGAAGTGATGTACCATTTTTATCGAGAGACTTAGGGGAACGCTGGGTGGAAGGAAATTTGTGGCTCCTCTCAGATTCCAGAACTTTCTGTCACCGAAATGAGAGGAAAAAGTGTTTTTTGGGCCAAATTTTGATGTTTGCAAAGGATTCTGGGTAACATAACCTGGTCAGAGCCCCGCAAGTCACCCCATCTTGGATTCCCCTGGGTTTCTAGTTTTCAAAAATGCACTGGTTTGCTAGGTTTCCTCAGGTGTTGGCTGAGCTACAGGCCAAAATCCACAGGTAGGCACTGCTTTTTATAAAAAAATGTGATGTGTCCACGTTGTGTTTTGGGCCCTTTCCTTTTGTGGGCGCTAGTCCTACCCACACAAGTGAGGTATCATTTTTATCGGGAGACTTGGGGGAACGGTGGGTAGAAGGAAATTTGTGGCTCCTCTCAGATTCCAGAACTTTCTGCCACAGAAATGTGAGTAACGTGTATTTTTAGCCAAATTTTGAGGTTTGCAAAGGATTCTGGGTAACAGAACCTGGTCCGAGCCCCGCAAGTCACCCCTCCTTAGATTCCCCTAGGTCTCTAGTTTTCAGAAATGCACAGGTTTGGTAGGTTTCCCTAGGTGCCGGCTGAGCTAGAGGCCAAAATCTACAGGTAGGCACTTCGCAAAAAACACCTCTGTTTTTTTCCAAAATTTAGGATGTGTCCACGTTGCGCTTTGGGGTGTTTCCTGTCGCCGGCGCTAGGCCTACCCACGCAAGTGAGGTATCATTTTTATCGGGAGACTTGGGGGAACGCTGGGTGGAAGGAAATTTGTAGCTCCTCACAGATTCCAAAACTTTCTGCCACAGAAATGTGAGGGACATGTGTTTTTTTAGCCAAATTTTGAGGTTTGCAAAGGATTCTGGGTAACAGAACCTGGTCCGAGCCCCGCAAGTCACCCCTCCTTGGATTCCCCTAGGTCTCTAGTTTTCAGAAATGCACAGGTTTGGTAGGTTTCCCTAGGTGCCGGCTGAGCTAGAGGCCAAAATCTACAGGTAGGCACTTCTCAAAAAACACCTCTGTTTTTTTCCAAAATTTAGGATGTGTCCACGTTGCGCTTTGGGGTGTTTCCTGTCGCCGGCGCTAGGCCTACCCACGCAAGTGAGGTATCATTTTTATCAGGAGACTTGGGGGAACGCTGGGTGGAAGGAAATTTGTAGCTCCTCTCAGATTCCAGAACTTTCTGCCACAGAAATGTGAGGGACATGTGTTTTTTTAGCCAAATTTTGAGGTTTGCAAAGGATTCTGGGTAACAGAACCTGGTCCGAGCCCCGCAAGTCACCCCTCCTTGGATTCCCCTAGGTCTCTAGTTTTCAGAAATGCACAGGTTTGGTAGGTTTCCCTAGGTGCCGGCTGAGCTAGAGGCCAAAATCTACAGGTAGGCACTTCGCAAAAAACACCTCTGTTTTTTTCCAAAATGTAGGATGTGTCCACGTTGAGCTTTGGGGTGTTTCCTGTCGCCGGCGCTAGGCCTACCCACGCAAGTGAGGTATCATTTTTATCGGGAGACTTGGGGGAACGCTGGGTGGAAGGAAATTTGTAGCTCCTCTCAGATTCCAGAACTTTCTGCCACAGAAATGTGAGGGACATGTGTTTTTTTAGCCAAATTTTGAGGTTTGCAAAGGATTCTGGGTAACAGAACCTGGTCCGAGCCCCGCAAGTCACCCCTCCTTGGATTCCCCTAGGTCTCTAGTTTTCAGAAATGCACAGGTTTGGTAGGTTTCCCTAGGTGCCGGCTGAGCTAGAGGCCAAAATCTACAGGTAGGCACTTCGCAAAAAACACCTCTGTTTTTTTCCAAAATTTAGGATGTGTCCACGTTGAGCTTTGGGGTGTTTCCTGTCGCCGGCGCTAGGCCTACCCACGCAATTGAGGTATCATTTTTATCGGGAGACTTGGGGGAACGCTGGGTGGAAGGAAATTTGTAGCTCCTCTCAGATTCCAGAACTTTCTGCCACAGAAATGTGAGGGACATGTGTTTTTTTAGCCAAATTTTGAGGTTTGCAAAGGATTCTGGGTAACAGAACCTGGTCCGAGACCCGCAAGTCACCCCTCCTTGGATTCCCCTAGGTCTCTAGTTTTCAGAAATGCACAGGTTTGGTAGGTTTCCCTAGGTGCCGGCTGAGCTAGAGGCCAAAATCTACAGGTAGGCACTTCGCAAAAAACACCTCTGTTTTTTTCCAAAATTTTAGGATGTGTCCACGTTGCGCTTTGGGGTGTTTCCTGTCGCCGGCGCTAGGCCTACCCACGCAAGTGAGGTATCATTTTTATCGGGAGACTTGGGGGAACGCTGGGTGGAAGGAAATTTGTAGCTCCTCTCAGATTCCAGAACTTTCTGCCACAGAAATGTGAGGGACATGTGTTTTTTTAGCCAAATGTTGAGGTTTGCAAAGGATTCTGGGTAACAGAACCTGGTCCGAGCCCCGCAAGTCACCCCTCCTTGGATTCCCCTAGGTCTCTAGTTTTCAGAAATGCACAGGTTTGGTAGGTTTCCCTAGGTGCCGGCTGAGCTAGAGGCCAAAATCTACAGGTAGGCACTTCGCAAAAAACACCTCTGTTTTCTCCCAAAATTGTCGATGTGTCCACGTTGCGCTTTGGGGCGTTTCCTGTCGCGGGCGCTAGGCCTACCCACGCAAGTGAGGTATCATTTTTATCGGGAGACTTGGGGGAACATAGATTAGCAAAACAAGTGCTATTGCCCCTTGTCTTTCTCTACATTTTTTCCTTCCAAATATAGGAGAGTGTGTAAAAAAGACATCTATTTGAGAAATTCCCTATAATTCACATGCTTGTATGGTCACCCCGGAATTCAGAGATGTGCAAATAACCACTGCTCCTCAGCACCTTATCTTGTGCCCTTTTTGGAAATGCAAAGGTTTTCTTGATAGCAATTTTTTACTCTTTATATTTCAGCAAATGAATTGCTGTATACCCGGTATAGAATGAAAACGCACTGCAGGGTGCAGCTCATTTATTGGCTCTGGGTTCCTCGGGTTCTTGATGAACCTACAAACCCTATATATCCCCGCAACCAGAGGAGTCCAGCAGACGTAACGGTATATTGCTTTCCATAATCTGACATTGCAGGGGAAAGTTACAGAGAAAAATTGATGTGTTTTTCACCTCAATTTCAATATTTTTCTTTTTCAGCTGTTATTTTCTGTAGGAAACCCTTGTAGGATCTACACAAATGACCCCTTGCTGAATTCAGAATTTTGTCTACTTTTCAGAAATGGTTAGGTTTCTGGGATCCAGCATTGGTTTCATGCCCATTCCTGTCACTGACTGGAAGGAGGCTGAAAGCACAAAAAATTGCAAAAATGGGGTATGCCCCAGTAAAATGCCAAAATTGTGTTGAAAAATTGGGTTTTCTGATTCAAGTCTGCCTGTTCCTGAAAGCTAGGAAGCTTCTGAGTTTAGCACTATAAACCCTTTGTTGATGCCATTTTCGGGGGGAAATCCACAAGCCTTCTTCTGCAGCCACTTTTTCCATTTTTTAAAAAAAACGAAATTTTCACTGTATTTTGGCCAATTTCTTGGCCTCCTTCAAGGGAACCCACAAAGTCTGGGTACCTCTAGAATCCCTAGGATGTTGGAAAAAAAGGACGCAAATTTGGCTTGGTTAGCTTATGTGAACAAAAAGTTATGAGGGCCTAAGCGCGAACTGCCCCAAATAGGCAAAAAAAGGCCTGGCAAGGGGTTAACATAAGATATTCCTTTTATAACGTGCATGCTTTTGGAGGGGATTCTTGGTGGTCTATAGCATACATTAATTGTTATTTGACAATACGTATTTTATTGACCTAAAAAATGCAAAGATCCTCATATACTAATCACTTTTATGGCTGCAAATACTCCAATTCACCAGTTGCAACTTCAGCCATGTTTTTTTCTGGTGTATGCATCCAGTTGTACAAGCTGGAAAAGGTTTTTTGACTCCTAAATTGGAATTGCGCATGGATATAGATTCTGTATTTGGAAATTTTTTAATTGCAGCAGCTGCGTGTTTTAGAGGAGAGCTCTGAGCACCAGCACATTTTTATTTACAAATTAAGCACTGCAACCAGAGTCATTCCATGTGTTGCTGCTGTTGCCAAAGATCAGTACTTCCACCTTGTCTGTGTTCAGCTGTAGGCAGTTGTTCTTCATCCAGTCAACAACACTTGTCATGCATCTGTGGAAGATGGTTCTGTGATGGAAACTTCGGGAGTTTGCAGAAATCCCACCCAGCATTGCCCCACCTGTGCCAATAAAAACTCCGCCCCATTTGTGTGGCTGGGCTTAGCACCAGTGACATAAATCGATCTAACAGAGGTCAATAGGAGTCTCCAGCTCCCATTGCCCTTGGTTTGATCTGTTCCTCTCACTGCACTTTGCACAGCCAGGAATCAAAGTATTTTTGCAGAAGAAGTGGAGAAACAGCAAATCTCCCAAAGACCATGCAACCTTCAAATATGCCAAAAGATCCCACCACAGCCTCATCAGGTCCACCAGGAAATCGGCCCTGCAGGACCGCATCAACTCCACCACACACAACACTAAAGAACGCTTCAGCGTCATCAAAGAATTCGCAAAACCATGAGCCAAACCACAAGCGGGACCACCAACATCCCTCCATCGCAGGATCTCTGTGACAGATTGGCCACCTTATTTCATCAGAAGATCAAAGACATCTTCAACGGTTTTGGACCCCAAGACTCTCTGAGCTCACCAACAACACCCCTGCCAGGATCCTCTGAACCACTCTGGAGCCCCGACTTAACCCTGCACCCACTACATCTTCAACAAGGCCAGCGCCTCGATCGTGCCCAAACTCTGCAAGACCATCAGCTGCTCCCTAGAGTCAGCAACTTAACCTGAAGGTTGGAAGCACACTGAGATCCAACCACTTCTGAAGAAACCCACAGCTGACCCAACAGACCTCAAGAACTACTGTCCCATCTTGCTGCTGCCCTTCGCAGCTAAGGTGACAGAGAAAGCAATCAACACTCAGCTACGCCAACACTTTGAGGACAACAACACCCTGGACATCTCCCAATCAGGATTCAGAAATAACCACAGTATCAACCCCCCCCTCATTGCCACCATAGATGACATCCTCTCCCTCCTCGACCACGGACAAACAGCAGCCCTCAGCCTACTTGATCTTTCAACTTCCTTTGATTCAGTGTCTCACCGGACACTCTGCACCAGACTCCATGGAGCAGGCATAGGCTGCAAAGCCCTTCAATGGATACACTCCTTCCTGACTGGCAGAACATAGAAAGTAAGGCACCCACCACACCTGTCAGAACCGAACAACATCAGATTTGGAGTATTCCAAGGATAATAGCTGAGTCCCACGCTGTTCAACATATACATGAACCCACTTGCCCCCATTGTCAAGAACTACAGTATGAATATCATCTCCTATGCTGATGACACCCAGCTGATCATCTCTCTGACTGAGAACTCAACAGTGAAGAAGATTTTCAGGGTCGGCATCGAAGCAGTCACCACCTGGATGAGGGAGAGCTGACTTAAGCTGAACTCTAGTAAAACCGAGATCCTCATCCTGGGCCCCTCGTCATCAGCCTGGGATGACTTCTGGTGGCCCTCAACACTCGGCAGGCCCCCCCATCCCTACAGACCACGCATGAAACCTCTGCATCATCCTTGACTCAACGCTCACCATGACCAGACAGGTCAATTTCATCTCCTCCATCTGCTTCCACACCCTTGGTGGACCCTCTGACACCTTTGGAAAATCTTCAGATGGATACCAACTGACTGCTAGAAAACCATGACACTCGCCCTAATCGTGAGCAGAGTGGCCTACAGCAATGCCCTCTATGCCGTAACTTCCAAGAAGAACCTGAATAAGCTGCAATAATTTTAAAACGCCGCCGCCAGACTCGTCTTAAACAACTTCTGCCGAGGACACATCACAGAACACCTGAACAACCTTCACTGGCTCACCATTGAGAAGAGAATCAACTTCAAACTCCTCGTGCATACCTACAGAACCCTTTAAGACAGCGGACCCAGGTACCTCACCCACCGCATCACCTGGTACTCCTCTTCCAGACCTCTCCACTCATCCCAACAGTCTCTCGTTAAGGTAACCCGCATAAATTAGTCCTCGGCTGGAAGAAGATCTTTCTCATACCTGGCAGCAAAAGGTGGGAACACCTTATCTCCTTTCCTCAGACAGTCAACATCACTGCCTCAGTTCAGGAAGGACCTCAAGACCTGGTTTTTCAACTAACACACCCCTCCGTGCCTTGAGACCCTATGGGTAAGTAATGCTCTCTAAAAATATATGATTGATTGAAGTGGGTCAGGAGTTTTATTGGGACAGGTGAGCCCTGGGTGGTAAGAATTTGGTGGATTCCTGTGGATTCCTGAAGTTTCCAACACAAGTGGTAAAGAAAATGTGTGATTTCAGACAAATTTGGAGGTTTGCAGGGCATTTTAGATAACAATCCTAATGGATTCACAAAATTCTGACCATCCTGGATTCCTTTAGATGTTTGTGTTTAAAAAATGTACAGGTTGTCTAGGTTTCTCTAGGTGCTGGCTGAGCTAGGGTCCATAACCCACATTGGAAAAAGAGGTACAGTTTTGGGTGAAAAAATGTGCTGAGTCCATGTTTTCGTTTTGGGTTGTTTCCTGTCATGGACACTAGGTTTACTTACACAAATGAGGTAGCATTTCACTGCATTTCTGCCTTTCAAATGTACGCCAGTGTATAAGAAACATGACATTTTGAAAAATACCCTCCAAATCATACGCTAGTATGGGAACCCACAAATTCAGAGATTTAGAAATAATCACTGTTACTAAGCTCAATATCTTGTGCATATTTCAGAAATACATGTGTCTCTGATACTCATTTTTCACTCAGCCTATTTTGCTATCAGAATTGGTCTATACTTGGTACTCAATGAAAAACCATTGTAGAGTGCAGCTCAGTTATTTGCTCTGGATACCTTTGGTTAGTGGAGAACCAACAACTCTATATATTTTTCTTGGGAAAACCTGGAGGGTACTACACATATGGCCCCTTGATGACTTATATTTTGCCTATTTTCTCAGTTCCCTCCAGGGCAATCGACAAACCCTGGGCACCTTTAAACTTCCCAGTTTGTTGGAAAAAAGGGCACACATTTGGCATGGATAGCTTATGTGCATAAAAAGTTATGGTGTTCTAAATGCGAACTACTCCTAATAGTCAAAAAAGGGCTCAGCACTGTGAGGTGGGGGGAGAGGGAGGAGAGTTCTAGCAGCGAAGGGGTTAAATTAAAAGTTTGCTTTTTTGAAAAGCAGTTGGTGAAAAGATGGTCGGCTGACCCCAGTAGTCCTCCACTAATGCTCATGAGTTAGTTCGGATTGCGACCCATGAAGATTCAGAATTTACTAACTGACCTATAACTATATAGGTCAATTTGTAAAATTCTTTACTGGTAGCAAAAATACTGTTTGCAAATTGCGACCAGTATTTTGCGACCAATTATTCCTTCATCTGGTGCTAAAGGCTGAGTGGAGGGACCTGAGTGTATATGAAGATGTGACCATGCAGTCAAATACACACACTGGTAACAGCAGTGAGCCATACCTCTAAATCTGTACATCGGAGAACCACGAGACACACTAGAGCGTCGTGTATTGCCTTGTGAAGTTAGGATTTATCTACCTTGCATGCTCCGCTCAGACCATATTTAAAGATGTTAAAGCCTACACTGTACAACTGTGCTTTGTCAGGGCATTAGGAGAGGACGTGCGCCTGGTGATAAATCTCCCCAGAGTTTGATTTCACACCCTATTTACCATCTGCTAAACCGTGTCCCATTTGAACAAGTACTGCTGATGTTCCACATACACTCTGCCATTTTCTCTTGCTGCCCTTTGAGTGGATGTGTTCTTCTCTTGAATTAAGCGTCTTTACTACAGGGCATAACCCCATTAAAACATACCAATAGCTACAACATTAAACTTCATTCCTCTAATAAATCAGAAATGCACGGTTCTATGAGGTGACTGTGATTAGTGGCTGTGTGCGGGATGTTTTCATTCCATTACAGAAAGAACATGATTTACTTTCTGCAGAGAAAGAAATATATTGACTGTCAAAAAATATGGGATACGCATTTCTCTATTTAAATAAAAATCATTGTTGGATCTATGATTGGATTTTTTTTTACTTTAGATTCGATGTCATTATCAATTTAAATGAAATACGTCTTATATAAATGGATCTATATACGAGCGTCAATTAAGAACGAATAATTTGTATGCAAGTGGGCAAAACATTTAGACATCATGGCAAAAACAGACAAAGTTTAATTTGAGCTTCCCTGATGTTTATTTAATCAAGTTATCTTTGTAGGGGAAATCACTACGCCTCGTAGTATAGCCCAGCACATGAATTTAATGGGGTCTAATTGGAGAGACTGTCAATCCTAGAAGACCTGGCCAGAGATAAACAAGGGACTAGCTGGTGTCTGTGTGATCGGGGCAGTGCCTGATGTATAAGGCAACTAACCCGATACCTTGTGTCTCCTCTTGGAGTGTTTATGCTTGTTCCCTGCGCAACTGGCTCTAAGAATGCCTAGTCTCAGAGTGAACAGCTGCGCACCAGATAATAGGCGATGTGCCAAGGAATTATCTATGATCTATGCCTGGATGCAGCCGATGTACAGTCTATATGGTGGAAGATATTACCAGTACTCTCCAACCGCATCTGCCCAAGGCGACTGCAAATATGCCAACCCATGACACTTGTCAATGTATTTTAAACTTCAAGGCTCAGGTATTTGAGCCTTGAGGTCTTGGAAAGCAGAGTGCCCAATCCACAAAGATTTTTCAGACACTCTTGTCATACGCCTGACTTAATCCTGAATTCTAGGTCGATGGTGTATTACCGGAATTAAGTAGTAAGCCAAAAGTACTTAAGTCAAGGCAAATCCTTGTAAATAAATAGCCACCCTCTAAATTAGTGAAGGATAAACCAAACTTGGTGTAATTGAGGTGTAATCTCTGCATTGCCTCATATTCAGAATTTGAAAGATATGTTTGTCTTGGCTTGATGAAGGTCTGTGTAAAACGACCGAAAGAAGATTGCGGTGGTGACATTTAGGCTGATATGGAAACCTGCGACACTACTTGGAGTGAAAGAACTAGCGGGCAACTCAGCTACACCAATCCCCTTTTAAAAAGGTATAATGTAAAAGAATCAGTAGTAGAAACAATTTAACATTCATTGACCTACTGGGCAGACAGAATAGCTACTAGGAAAGCTATGCAATTTCCTTTTGGAAAACATCGGAGTAAATTGATCCATAGGTGCATATATGACTGGATAAAACCATGTTCAGTTTTTCTGCTAAAGTTCTAAAGTAACTGTTCATGCTGGATCGGACAAAGAAATGAATCTGCTGCATTGGTTTTAAAGTAATACTACTACTACTACTACTACTACTACTACTAACATTTATTAGTAGTAGTAGTCTTAGTATCATTGCTATTATTAACATTAGTAGTAGTAATAGGAGTAGCAGTAGTAGAGGTATTTGTGGTAATAGTTGGATTTTGTTCTTGTTATTGTCATTATTATTTCTGAAATCATACAGTGCTTTCTCTGGGTTTATGGTCTCTACTAATAACAGGGATTCATTCTTGTCCAATTCAATTGTACTCCTGGAGAACGTCTTTAGACTACTTGTTAGAAATGGGGTTTTTGGTTGGCAGTCAGGTTACCCTCTGTCCAAGCAAGAACCCTCACTCTAGTCAGGGTAAGTCACACACAATCCAAAATTAGCCTGCACTCACCCTCTGGTAGCTTGGCACGAGCAGTCAGGCTTAACTTAGAAGGCAATGTGTAAAGCATTTGTGCAATAAATCATACACTACCATAATATAACACCACAAAAATACACCACACAGTGTTTAGAAAAATATATAATATTTATCTGGGTATTTGCAGGTCAAAACGATCAAAGATGCAATATGGATTTGTAAAGATATCACTGAAAAGTGATATGAAGTGTCTTAAGTCTTTAAAAAGCAAACAAAGTCTCTTTCAATCACAAAGTACCTGGTTTGGAGTGGAAAATCTCCGCAAAGGGCCGCAGAAGAAGAGATACGTGGAAAAGTAGTGTGTGCGTCGATTTCTTCCCAGCACACACAGACTTGCGTCGTTATTTTTCACGCTGGGAAGTCATGCGTCGTTTTCCGGCACGTGGACAGTCTCTTTCTATGGGTCGTGGGGATTACCAGATGTCCTGGGTCTGTGCGTGGATTCTCCTGCTTGTTTTCCGGCTGCGCGTTGTTCCGCGGGGCTGTGCATCGAAGTTTTGCTCTCACGGTAGACGTCGTGTCGATTTCTCCTCTGGAAGTCGGGCGGCGTTGTCCTTGTGAGGCCGTGCGTCGAAGTTCCGGTTGTCCCGAAGGCATCGCGTCGATCAGCGTCGGTGTGCGCCATTTTTCTCGCCGCGGAACAAGCTGTGCGTCGAAAATTTCGGCGCACGAAGCGTCCAAGTGAAAAAGAGAAGTCTTTTTGGTCCTGAGAATTCAGGGAACAGGAGGCAAGCTCTATCCAAGCCATTGGAGAGCACTTTTACAGCCAGACAAAAGTTCAGCAAGGCAGCAGGCCAACAGCAAGGCAGCAGTCCTTTGTAGAAAAGCAGACAGGTGAGTCCTTTGAGCAGCCAGGCAAGAGTTCAGCAAGGCAGCAGGCCAACAGCAAGGCAGCAGTCCTTTGTAGAAAAGCAGACAGGTGAGTCCTTTGAGCAGCCAGGCAGTTCTTCTTGGCAGGATGTAGTTTCTGGTTCAGGTTTCTTCTCCAGCAAGTGTCTGATGAGGTAGGGCAGAGGCCCTGTTTTATACTAAGTTGTGCCTTTGAAGTGGGGGTGACTTCAAAGAGTGTCTAAGAAATGCACCAGGTTCCCTTTCAGCTCAATCCTGTCTGCCAGGGTCCCAGTAGGGGGTGTGGCAGTCCTTTGTGTGAGGGCAGGCCCTCCACCCTCCCAGCCCAGGAAGACCCATTCAAAATGCAGATGTATGCAAGTGAGGCTGAGTACCCTGTGTTTGCGGTGTGTCTGAGTGAATGCACAAGGAGCTGTCAACTAAACCCAGCCAGACATGGATTGAAAGGCACAGAAAGATTTAAGTGCAAAGAAATGCTCACTTTCTAAAAGTGGCATTTCTAGAATAGTAATATTAAATCCGACTTCACTAGTCAGAAGGATTTTGTATTACCATTCTGGCCATACTAAATATGACCTTCCTGCTCCTTTCAGATCAGCAGCTGCCACTTCAACAGTGTATGAGGGCAGCCCCAATGTTAGCCTATGAAGGGAGCAGGCCTCACAGTAGTGTAAAAATCAAATTTAGGAGTTTTACACTACCAGGACATATAACTACACAGGTACATGTCCTGCCTTTTACCCACACAGCACCCTGCTCTAGAGGTTACCTAGGGCACACATTAGGGGTGACTTATATGTAGAAAAAGGGGAGTTCTAGGATTGGCAAGTACTTTTAAATGCCACGTCGAAGTGGCAGTGAAACTGCACACACAGGCCTTGCAATGGTAGGCCTGAGACAAGGTTAAGGGGCTACTGAAGTGGGTGGCACAACCAGTGCTGCAGGCCCGCTAGTAGCATTTAATCTACAGGCCCTAGGCACATATAGTGCACTCTACTAGGGACTTATAAGTAAATTAAATAGCCAATCATGGATAAACCAATCAATAGTACAATTTACAGAGAGAGCATATGCACTTTAGCACTGGTTAGCAGTGGTAAAGTGCCCAGAGGTCAAAAGCCAACAACAACAGGTCAGAAAAAATAGGAGGAAGGAGGCAAAAAAATTGGGGATGACCCCGTCAAAAAGCCAGGTCCCACATGACCCCCTACCAGCCTAAAGCCAGGGGAGAACAATCACTATCCTGATGTACTTCCCTGTTTGAGGTGACAGAACAAGGACCCAGGCCCACAACAGCAGGGGCATGCTCCAGTTCTTCGCCTTCCTGACTCCAATTGGATCCCTCTGTCCATACTCTCAGGGCCCATTAAGCCAACCCATGGGGAACCTTTCTCCTTACCTGCGGATCCCATCTGTGCAGCACCTAACCATACTTTGCTCACAGATGTATCCCAGGAGTAGGATAGTACCACCAGGAAGGAACACAGTGGTGTTGCCCACTCTATCCCCGGGTGTGACACCTGTCCCCTCCCCAGGGATAACTCTATCCACCTGGACAGCAAGCAACAGTGGTTACTGACAGCTGTCAGGGATGAGAGCCAGGCCTCAGGCCTCTCAAAGCTCTCACACCACTTTGGCTGTGGAGAGTGGGGGGCAGTAGCCCCAGGTGCTGGGTACCCTTTAACCACTCTCCCTTCCACCAGGTCAGGGATGACAGCCTGAAGCAGGTCCTCCCCTCTGGGGCTCTGTATCCTCCCTCCTGGAGCGGTACCCCCAGAGACCAACATGGTCAGGGTGCTTATAGAAACCTCCCTGTACCATTCCTCCACCAGTGCAGGGCTGTTAACCTGCAACTGGCCCTCCAACCTGGGGTCTGTACCTTCAGGTTGGACTAGGGCCCGGGGTGAGGCTTCCCTCCCCCTGCCCTCCCTTCTGGGGTCCAGCACCCTCCAACTAGGAGTGGCCTCCTCAGAAGACAACATGGTAGGGGCACTGTTATCAGTAGCCCCTCCCTCCTGGTCCGGGGGGACACCCTGAACCTGGCCTTCCAGCCCAGGGTCTGTACCCTCAGACTGGATCACTGCCTGGCAAACCAGGACTTTCTGGGGGGCACGTGTACCCCCCACCAGGTCAGAGTTTAACCTCTGAACCTGGCCATCCAACTCAGAGTCACCACCCTGAAGTTGAACAATTGCCTGGCACGCCAGCACTTTCTGGGGGGCACACCTACCCCCCACCAGGTCAGAGTTTAACCTCTGAACCTGGTTATCCAACCCAGGGTCACCACCCTGAGGTTGGTCAATTGCCTGGCACACCAGGACTTTCTGGGAGGCACACCTACCCCCCACCAAGTCAGAGTTTAACCCCAGAACCTGGCTATCAAACCCAGAGTCATCACCCTGAGGTTGAACAATTGCCTGGCACACCAGGACTTTCTGGGGGGCACACCTACCCCCCACCAGGTCAGAGTTTAACCTCTGAGCCTGGTTATCCAACCCAGAGTCACCACCCTGAGGTTGAACCATTGCCTGGCATACCAGGACTTTCTGGGGGGCACACCTACCCCCCACCAGGTCAGGTGTCCGATTTCCACAATGCATTATAAAATTACATATATATATATATGTATATATACATATATACATATATATATATATATATTTTTAAAAGTTAATGCAAGGGACACTAGGCGTAAGGTTTAAGTACCTACCAGAAAGAAAACAAGCATTTGCAATGCAATGGCTTTCGCGTTTGCTTGAGTAAGAGCTATTAGCATTGTAAATTCCTAATTGGACTTTTCTTGCTGCATAAATTGAAAATAAAAAGTAAAACAGTTGACATAAGCAAGCCGATTTAAAGGCCACGGCCACCATAAACGTGAGCGCGAAGGAGAGACACAAAAGGAAAATGAAGTTCGCTGCCAGTCAAACGTATTGACAAAAGTGCAATCTTCTATGTAACAGGGTCGATGGCCAAGGCTGTAACAAAACTACCCCAAGGAGGGACAAAAATAAACCATTTACCAATGATAACAAAGGATTTTTGAAAGGCAAGCCCACAAACAATTCCTAGTGCTAGGTGTGCAGTGGGCATGGTTAAAAAGCCCACAGATAGATTACAACAGGCCAGAGCGCTTGCGCACTCAACCTAAAAAACTGAAAGTCAATAAAAGATAATATAAATCAAACAAATATATATTTACACAGCTTCTATGAAAATAAAATAAATGTTATTGTTAGATTAGTAAGGCACAGAAACAATAAACCCCAGTTCTATACCTACTGTAGTGTGATGAGTAATAAATCGAGGGTGGGAAGGGAGAGGCTGAAGGAGAGGGACAAAGTTGGGAAGGTAACTCTTCCACTCATATTGTCTACAAATGTTTCTGTCACATCATGAGTCAACTGTGCCCAAGCAAGAAACCCATATACTATAACCTGATGCTATATCCTATACATTATACATTTGTGTGAGGCTACCCTGAATAGTTTGGGATTACCATTAAGCCTGAGAGAGGACAGTGACTGCTCTCCAATGTCGAACAATACATATAGTAGCTGTGGTAAAAGCTGTGGACATTCACCTACACCAGTGTTATGGACAGTGCTCGAGATCTGTCGTGTCATGAAGTATTGCAAGTTTAGCTGAGGAAGAAAATGCATAAGTAGTGTTAGAAGTCAGCATACCCATATCTCGGTCTCCGATAAACTAATGAAAACTGGACAGCACCCGAGTATATGTGTCAGACTGTCTTGCATTTCCAATAGGAATTCTTTGTCCTTAATTTTGCTTTGTGTAATTTAGTAGCTGTCCAGTATCAGTTGTGGTGTACCTTAAAGTAGGCAAACTCAAGTCTAGCCTCCCTTAGGCACCTGCCCTGTCTATTCATCAATAAAGACAATTTCTCCTTGGTGTATTTAGTCAAGGGTCTTTCCTTGGAATAGAGTCTGGTTGTGTCTTCCATTTGCTTAGGAAAAAAGCTCTTGAATTAGGGCATTATGGCGGTCCGATATAATTCCCCTACTAAAGCTGACTTGAGTAGCAGGGAACAGAATACTGGAAGTTTGGGGCAAAAAATGAGCTAGAGATATTCTACCTCTGAGGCAGTGAATCAGTTGCTGGTAGCCCTAGTCCAGAGCCAGGGGCAAATAGAATGTCAGTTAGAAACTCATTGACTGTCTTTATACGGCCATGCAGGTCATTGAGGTTTGCTAGCTACAAATGGATCACAGTCACAAGTTAAAAGGTATGTCTTCCATTATAAAGGTAACATGGTCCCACAGCGATGCCTCCACATCAGTGTACCTGTAAATGCACTAACATCCAGGATTATCTCATAGCCTTAATCATAGCAGTCCACTGAGGCAAGTTTGACAGTATAGCAAACCAAACACAGAAGGGTTACCTAGATATTAACATTCAATCGGTGTTTCTTGCTTACGCCAATGTAAGAAATTGTGTTATTAGTTTAAAGATATGGAAGACTCAGTCAAATAACATACACATTCTTTGTCAGGGTGAACCACAGAAATCACTAAATGAACTTCTGCTTCAACCCTCTGGTAGCTTGGCACAAAAACAGTCAGACTTAACTTAGAGGCAATGTCAAAAGTAGTTATGCAACTTTCAAACATTAACAAAGTGAAAAAACAATACAAGAAAAATTCCAAACTAATTTGGAAACAGAGTTAATTTTAATAAATACAATTACACTAGAACAACAAAAATTCCAATCAGTAGAACTGAACTTGTGAATTTTCAAATTTTCCAGTGAAACAGAAAATGCCACAAATTCATGTTGACCTTAATGGACTACTCTTCAGATACAGGGTCTAAGTTAGTTCCTCCAAAGATTTTACCTCTCTGAGTCGAGATCCATGCAGGGAGATGCAGTGGAGCTTCATGTTGGTGGTTGACACAAGGAGCCTATTGCCAGGAAAAGTCTGGTGCCGTGGATGGTTGATGTCTGGCTCAGAGAGTTGGTCATTACTGGAGCTACACGTTGGCAGTTGCAAAGGACTTTTATCATTGGCTCTGCTCCTCGGAGTGAATGCAAAGAGCAAGTTGTCACTAGAGATTCATGCAAGAGGGTGACACAGATAATCATCGGGTGATGCGAAGAGTCTGTCACACCACAAAGAGCCTGAACCTCCTGGAACTCAGGAGTCAGGACTTGTGGTTATGAGGTAGGAGGAGTACACTCTGATAACAGCCAAGGATCCAGGACCTGGAGGGGTACCTCTTGGGGGATTAGTTCTCACTCCAGCAGAAGCCAGCAGCAGGGCTCAGACAGATCCACATTGGTCCCATTGGTGCCGGTCAGCTGGAAAGTTGTAAGGGGCCCTCTGGAAGCCTGTAGCTCAAGTAGGTCAGACAAATGACATTTGAAGTCAGTTCTGGGGAGATTGGGTTTAGTTGAAGCAGGAAGGCAGTCGTACTTCTGCGTCTTCCACAGTCCCAAGAGTGATCTGATGAGAGGGTCTGAAGGTGTAACTTTTATCCCCAGTGCCAGCCTGTGGGTGGTGCATGCTCCCTTTGTCTAACCTTCCCGCTGTAATGGGTTTTGTTCCAAACTGTCCAGGGGGCCAAAGGACAGGAAATCCTAGGCGTGATTTGAACTTGCCAGTGGCAGGCAGCCCTTAGAAGTCAGTAAGTGGGTGCGCAAGTCCTGGGACTACCCTTCAAAGTTCAATAAGGCACAGTACAACCCCCAGGGCATGCTGCTCAGGAGAGGAAAACCCTATCCCAAACCCAAGGCCCTTTTGTCTGTATCTCTGGAAAGAATACACAAAACATCACAGGAAGGACGTTCACAGTCAGGTGACATTGGACACTGACCAAAAGGCACATTTGGTTTAGGTAGATACATTCTATCTTTCTAAAAGTGGGATTTTTAGAATAAAACCTGGCTTTAACTTTAACGACAATTCTAAATTACAATGTGTTAAAGTATAAGAAGAATTCATCTAGCTGTTCCCAAACTGAAATTAGAATGAGATAGCCTTACAACAGTGAAACATGACTTTAGGGGTTTTTCACTGCCAGGGCATGTAAAACATAAACATACATGTTGTACTTTTTCAATATCATGCAATCTGCCCTACAAACATGTCGGGCCTACTTGAGGGGTGAGTAATACATACTAGGAAGAAAGGTTTAAGCCTGACAAAATGGTTTATTTTGCCAGGTCATAATGGCAGTTTAAAACTGCACTACAGGCTGCAGTGGCAGGCCTGAGACATGAGTTACAGTGCTACTTTAGTGGGTCTCACAAAGAGTGCTGCAGCCCACTAGTAGCATTCAATTTACAGGCCCTGGGTACATATTGTATCATATACTAGGAACATACAGGCAAATCAAATGTACCAATTAGTTGTATGCCAGTTTTAGCATGTTTCCAAGGGAGAGCAGAAACACTGGTTATACCCAGACTGGACTACTGCAACGTTCTGTATCTGGGTGTTACCCAATCATGTTTGATTAGGCTCCAAAATATGCAGAATGCAGCAGCTCAGACATTGCTTGGGCTCTCAAGACAAGCCTTTATTAGCACTGCTCTGAAGAAATTGCATTGATTACCAGTGAGACAGAGAAACACTTTTAAGGCCCTCTGCTACTGCTATAAAGCACTTTCCGGTCAAGGCCTGTCCTACTTGCAGGCTATGGTTACTTCTTATCCTCTTATCAACCTCTGCCAATTTAGCCCTTGATTCTCAATTTAAAAAAGTCAGAACTGGTGGCGGTGCCTTCAGCTACCTCGCTCCTAAAGTCCAGAACTCACACCTGTGGAGTCTCGGCTAGACCCCTCTGAAATGATTTTCAGGAAAAAGCTGTAAACCTGTTTTTGTGGCTCTTACTGGCTCTTTTTTGGCTCTTACTTAGCCTTCTTGTCATGAGAAACCTTTTCTCTGTACTCAGCTCCAAGTGCTGGGGCACCCCATGTGAAGTAGCCATGTGCTTTAGAAATGGCATTATTCATATTTTTATTATTATTATGCTACGGTTTAGCAGGGGAAAAAGTGCAAAGAGTTCTAAAAGCCAACAAAAATGGGTTCAGCAAAGGAAAGCAAAAATCTGGCTAGACCCTGCAGAGAGGGCCCAGCCCAATAGGCCTTCATAACCCTTTTCCACAAAAGGTATCCAGGCCAAATGTCTTTTTTCCCACATCTTGTGGATTCTAAAGTGGGAACAGAGAAAACAGTATATAGTAGCAGTCATAACATTCAGTGGGCATTTTGCAAAATGTGCTCTTTATTGCACCCTTGCTTACACGAACAAGCCAAAAATGGAGAGAAAGTCCATTGGTAATAACAAATGTTTTACTATTCTGTGTTTCTACACTTCTCCTGAAAGAAACAGTGCCCTACTTGTATGAGTGAGCCTATCTAACTCCGTCTTATTACCCAAAATGCCACGCAGACCTCAAACTTTGTCCTTAAAAAACTTTCTACTACCCAGCATACCCACATTTTTCTCAATAAAAATGGCACTCTACTTGTATGGTTGGGCCTAGTGCATGTGACAGGAACGCATTGAACCAGGGAACAAGAGAGTCTAGGTAAGAAAACCTAACGAGACCCATGTCAGTCGTCCCACATTGGACTCATTTGGCTGTTTGATTTTCAGAAAATACCTGGGTTCAGTAAGCATGCCTGGTGGTCACCGAGCCCAGGCTCAATTACTGCAACTATCCACATCACCAAAGTGGTTGAAATTTTATGGGTAAAATTTGATTTCTCCATGAAAGGTTTTGTAGTCTTTCCTGTTGGCACTAGGCCCAGCTATGCAAGCGGGGTACTGTGTTGATCAGGAGAAGGATGGGATCACTGGGTGGTAAACATTTGGGGTATTCCTGCAGTTTCTGGGTCTTTCCTTCTCAGAAATATTAGAAAAATACATGAGTTTGACTAAAATTTGAGGTTTGCTGGGCATTGTGTGTAGGAAAATGTACTGAGATCCTAAGACGTCACATCACTCTGGACTCCCCTATGTGTCTAGTTTTCAGAAATGTCTGGATTTGGTCAGTTTGACTAGGTGGCTGAGCCAGAGACCAAATAGTGCACCCATTCAGTATGACGAGTAAGAGGAAAGTGGATTTCCCCCCACTCTGCAGGCCCATACATCAAAATGATGACTAAAATATTCCAAATTTCCACTTCATTGCTAAGGTGAGGATGCAGTAGGCCCCAGATGGACAGAATAACTGTTGGGGCTTTAGGGATGAGGAGCATGCCCAACACCATGGCAGCCAAACCCATATTTTCCCTTTAACAAATATATATTTCTGGTGTTTCGTGGGCTTTCTGCCTCCCTGAGGACAGATTTCTGGCAACCCCTTCAATCTGCACCAAGGGGTAGAACGACTGTTAGGCCTTTCCTGGAATAAGGGCATAGCCTGATGTAAAATCATTCATTCTGCCTATGGGGAAGAAAGGATATTGGGCCAGTTCTGGAGTGGGGGCAGTCTGATACCTTGTTGGCTGATTTCCACTATTCTTTTTTGGCCCTATTCCTTCTGGTGTTTAGTGGGCTGTCTGCACCCCTGGAAGTGTTCTGGCAAAAACACTCTCTATATAACCCCTGGGGGCAGAAATATTATTGTGCTTAGGCCTGGGAGGAGAGCACAGACACATGGCCAGTGAGGCTGCTCAGACAAAACAGTAAATAAAGTAATTCTCTGGTGGTCTAGTGGGCTTTCTGCTTCTCCTCCTCCTCCCACATTCAGGATAAAACATTCCTATCCATCTACCTGAGGCAGAAAGTCTGTTGTGCCCAGGTGTGGGCAGAGAGCACAGACCTACGCCTGGGGGTCCTTACCCTCAAAACAGTATAAGAAAACAAACCCTGTTGGATTAGTTGACATTCCGCCACCATATGGGGGCAGATTGTGCAAACCAGCCCGTATTCGACCCTCGCAAGGCAGAATTTGTTTGTGCCCTGGGGTAGGGAAAGCACAAACCATTCTTAGGAGGATTGATGCCCCCCCAAACAGTAAATAGCAGTTCCCTGGTGGTTTAGTGGGCAATCTGACCCCTTTGGATGCAAAATGGGATAACCACCCCTTTTCTGCTCCCCGATCAGGCAGAAAGATGGATGTGCCTCTCCCCCACCCAAACAGTATCCCTAGGTGTCCAGTGGAATATATCCCACTTTGGAATCATGCCCAGTGTGATCCCCAAGCAGGAGTAAACAAGGGAGATACAGTGTTGGTAAGGGGAAATGCCCCTTTTCCCACACTGCCTTTTTTGGGTTCATTGGTGACCAAGGGCAGTGTTATGACTCCGGTACTGATCAAAAGTCAAAGCTGACTGAGCAATTGGTGTGGTCCAGTTTAACTTTTATTTTGCTGTACTTCAGCTTGCTGTGCATGCTGACAATACACCAAAACAGTCAAAACAAACTCGAGATATGAGGGATACACTCTTGCATCGCGACTTTGATTATGAACAAGAAAATGCTTCTGATTTTTAAAACAGAAGAATTTTAATTTTTAATGTTAAGGTTGACCTGTTGCCATCCTTGCCCTCCCAAAGGCCTCCCAGTGTTGTGGCAGCATACAATTTGTTCAGTTTGAGTCTGGGTTTTCTACCTGCTCAAATGAAATCTGTTGTTATTTCATCCTTGATTGCTGGAATTTTCTTAGGGATACTCAGAGGTAGCATTTCCTAAATGTAATTATTCCCCAGAACCTCCACCAGTTTAACAATTTGTACTCTACCCAGCAGGCACAACTGTAGAACAGATCATATGGAGAAATAATTTGTACGATATCTGCCACCATCTCCAAGAGGCATGTATTATTTAGGACCCCACATATTATGGTTTGATTGCAACCATGTGATACCTATACTGTAGCTCCATTAGTGCCCTTGTAAAGGTGTAAAACCTCACTCTAACTCCAATTAGCTTTCTATCCAGTGAAAGTAGAAAAAAGTATATCAAGGCTAGCAAGGTGGGGGTTGACATTTTGTTTCCTTAAGCATGAGGAAGCTATGGTTCACAAAGAACAGTATTTTGATCATCCTGCAGTGGTCTTCACCACTCTTGTACATCCTGTTTGACCTACAGTCATTTTGTATGCTTCTAGGACAAGCAGGAACGAAAGTGGTGAATATGGCACCCCCTGCTTCATGCATTTGTGGTTTGGGAATGTTTTTAGTGAGAAACCACTACAATCTGTGGTAATGAAATATGGGGTAGTGCCTGCATGCCTAGTGGTTCGATATGGCTTAACACCTACTCTGCAGGCAAAGTGAGCAGTCTCATGACCGGAGTCATACTGAGTGCAAGTATATCAGTCAAAAGTTATAGATGGGTCATAAATGAGCGTTGTAGGAAAAAGCTTCCTGTAAAATATTTTAGGCAGAACATTATCCCCCAGGCCTTTTTTATATAGTAGGTCTGTTAAAACCTGTGAGATCTCAATAATCTCCCCATCTAGCAGTTTCCTACCATCTTTGTCCAGTCTGAGCAAGGGGACCTGGGAGCACAGTCTTCTTTGCCATACTATTAACTTCAAAGCTGCAATGATAGAGGCTATGGAAGAATGATGCAAAAACCGCCATTGTCTAGATGAAATGGGAAATTAGTGAGCTGGAGTGATCCCAAATAAATGGGATGGCACTCTTCTAAGTTCATTATTTAAGTTGGCTCTCAAGTAATCAGCCTGCCTTCTCCCATTGTTCATAGTATTGTTGTTTTAGATGGATGAGGCAACATTACACCTTAGATGAGAACAAGGTGCTGAGAGCATATTTCTTCCACTCTAATTGTTATAGTTAGTCAGGTGTCAGGGTCACAGAACAAAATGTGGTAATGTCCCTAATCTCTCTCAAGAGTAGCCTTGGCATCTTTTGCCTTGAGTATGTCTTTAGCTACATCTCTCATCAATGTCCCTTTCTAGTGTTATTGTCATCTACCCAAACAATTTGTTTGGACAATACAGATACCTAATTCAGGTTGGTAAAGTATTTTAAAAGAGACCTTATCAGTCAGGAATCTCCATCTAGAAATATTCCGTCTCCATTGTTTGCATGGTGCTACTATGTGGTCAGGGGCAACATGAGAGTATGATCAAAAAGTCCTCATTCACTGGGCTATTTGTGGGAGAAGTGGGTTGGAAATCAGTGAGCAGTAAATCCTCAATCAATCAGTTTTTATAAAGCGCAACTACTCACCCATGAGGGTCTCAAGGTATCGGTGGTGGGTCTGGGCCTCATTTGAAGAGCCATGTTTTGAGGTTCTTCCTGAAGATGGTCAGTGATGGGTTTTGTCTGAGGTGCGTGGGCAAATTGTTCCAACTCTTAGCTGCAAGGTAGGCGAAAGACCTTCCTCTGGTGGTGGTTTTCCAAATGCATGGGATGGTGGCTAGCGCCTGCTGGGTAGAGCTGAGGGGCCTGGCGGGGTTATGGAATAAGATGCAATGGTTCAGGTAGGCCGGTCAGATGTTGTGAAGGACCTTGTAGATGTGGGTGAGTAGTTTGAAGTTGATTCGCTTCTCCACTGGGAGCCAATGGATAATCCTCAGGTTTTGGGAGATGTGTTCCTGGCGAGGGAGGTTCTGGACGAGTCTGGCGGCGGCATTTTGGATGAGTTGTATTTTTATGGTGCTGCTGTAGAGTGCATTGCCATAGTCAAGCTTGCTTGTGAGTAGGGCGTGGGTGATTATCTTATGGCAGTCGGCCGGGATCCTTTGAATATTTTGTGGAGTTGGTGGAGGGTGTGCAGCAGGAAGAGGTGACTGCATTTACCTCTCGGGTCATTGATAGGGAAGAATCGAGGATGATTCCTAGGTTGCGGGTGTGGTCACTCAGAGCAGACGGTGCTCTGAGCGATGTGGGCCACCAGGAGTCATTTCAGACTGAAGTGGAGTTTTCAAAGATAATGAGCTCAGTCTTGTCCTAGTTGAGCTTGAGGAAGCTCTCCCTCATCCAGGCAGCGAAGGCTTTCATTCAGCTGTAAAAGTTCCTCTTAGCTTTGTCTGGGTCTTCCGTGAGGTATATGATGAGTTGTGTGTCATCAGCATACAACACAATGTTCAATCCGTAATCTCTGACGATGGCTGCAAGTGAAGCCATGTAGATGTTGAAGAGCGTTGGGTTCAGGGAGGATTCCTGAGGGACTCCGCAGCAGACTTCTGTTGGTTTGGATATGAAGATTGGGAGCCTGACTCTCTGTGGTCTTCTGGTGAGAAAGGAGTGAATCCATTGCAAGGCTTTTCCGTGGATTCCTGAGTTGTGGAGTCTGGTACACAAGGTGCTGTGGGAGACCATGTTGAAGGCTGTTGATAGGTCGAGGAGTATGAGTGCTGCGGTGTGGCCATGGTCGAGGAGTGTGCAGGTGTCATTGGTGGCTGCAAGAAGACCTGTCTTCGTGCTGTGGAAGCCAGGCTGAGAGGTATCCAGAGAGTTGTTGTCCTCAAAGAATTGTCACAGCTGTGAGTTTATGGCTTTTTCCAGGACTTTGACTGGGTAGGGTAGCATAGAGATGGGCTGGAAATTCTTGAACTCTGATGGGTTGGCTGTGGGTTTCTTCAGTAGGGGGCAGACTTTGGCATGTTTTCAATCTTAGGGAAAAGGGGGCTGTTTTGATAGAGCAGTTCAGCGTCATGCGGAGTTCGGGGGCAATGGATGCACTGGGTCTGTTGTAGATGTGGTGAGGACAAGGCTCTGTGGGAGCTCTGGAGTGAATCTGTTACAACTCTGCCGTCCCACTTCTAGGGAATACTGTAAGGGGACTGTCGGAAGCCTGGGAATCACCTTGAACACTTATCTAGAGTCTCTTGCTGACTCCCGTTTGTTTCTCTTTTTGCAATGGTATGCTTTTGTAGTATCACATTTGCTTCCTGGGACTGCAAATCCCATAATTCACAGCCTGGTAGTCAGGAAAGCCTAGATTCTGTTTTACATTGTTTTCAATGGGAGAAGTCCAGTTGCTCCTTTTCTCCGGATTCTATCCTCCAATAGTTGCAAGTGTCTGAAACTACACACACCTGAGACCTCACCTGTGCTGCCCAGTCATGTGATTCCACCTGGGGTTTTCTGCAGCTTGGAACTGCTTATAAGCAGCCATTTCCTCAAGATCCTCATTGTGCATTGGAGTTCAATTCCTTTGTGGTACAGACCCTTTATCAGATGCTGTTCCAGTCTTGTTCCGGTTTTGTTCCAGCTTGAACCTGTTTCCTGTATCTCTGGCCTGCTCCTGATTATTCCAGCCATAGTTTGCTCCCTATCTCTCAGCATTATACCTGTTTATTTCTTCCAGAGCCTGCTCCTTGTTTCTCTGTCTTGTTCCTGCCTTATTTCAGCCTGAACCTGCTCTCCTTTTCCCTGTCCTGTTTACTCCCTTTTCCTACTCCCTGTATTCCAGCCCTGTCCTTCCTTGTTCCAGCCAGAGCCTGCTCTCTGTTTCCCAGTCCTGTGTTCTGCGTATTCCTCTTCCCTGTATTCTAGCCCTGTGCTTGCTTGTTCCAGCCAGAGCCTGCTCTCTGTCTCCCATTCCTGTTTCTGATTGTTCCAGTCAGAGCTTGTGCTCTGTTTTCCAGTCCCTTTCCTGCCTTTGCTTCAGCCTGAGTCTGTTCCCAGTTCCTGCCCCTGCTTCCTAGTTTGTTCCTTCTGTTTCCGTTTCCTCTTAGGTATTTGTGTCTGGTAAGTGTTCTATCAGTCTTCACCAGCGTATAAGTGATTTCCTTTGTTCTGGGATTGGCTCCTGGGTTCCAGGAGGCAATTCCAGCCCCCATCCTTTGTCTAGTGTTATACGTTGTCTTTAGTGCCTAACAATGAAAGTGTGCTATTGCTGTTTTTCCAGGAATTGCCACTGTGTTTCCAGCTGGACCCACAAGAGCTTGTCTTGTGTATGTAAATACTATCCTTGTTTGTGCTCAAAGGGTCCAGAGACAGAATCACTTCTGCTTCATCTTTTCTGTGGGGCTGGTGGGGTGACTATCTGTAAGAGCAAACTGCACAGAGGCATTGTAATTCCCTGTTGCTGTGGGAGGTTCTGTGCCCTACCCTGTGTACAACCCCAGTGTGTTTGTCCATTACTAATCCGTTTGTTCATACAAGGGTTGCTCTGCTTTTACTTTCCTGTTTCCTGTGCCTGCCCATAGCTGTGCCTCCCCGTGTATGCCTTTGGCTGCTCTCCTGCGCGAGTACACTCCCTCTTTGGGATATTCTGTGATCTCAAGAGGTGTCCCAACCAGAGTCCTGATCAGACCTGCCCGAAACCATGACAGAATGCTGTTCATGATGATTTCAGTCTCTTCTTTGGTGAAAGTGGACCAGCTGTGGATGGTTTCGGTGGGTTCTGGGGGGCTGGGTCGGTTGTAGGTTCTGATGCTGGGCACGTTCTGTGGGAGCAAGCTGTCATAGATGTCCTTAATCTTGCAGTGGAAGAAAGTGGACAATTTGTCGCGATTGGGGGATGTTGGTGGCTTCGGTGGGAGGATTGGTGAATTTGTTGATTACAGTGAAGACTTCTCTTGTGTTGTGCGGAGGTGTTGATAAGTTCACGGAGTGCAGATTTTTTAACGTTCTTGATGTGTTGGTGATGGGTGGCAATGGCGGCTTGGAAGGAGGCGAGGTCTTACTGGTTTTGCTGTTTCTCCATTTCTTCTCTAGGCACCTGCGCAGGTGTGTTTGGATTCTTGGAGTTGGTGGTGAACAAGCTGGCTTTTTTTGGGATGCGCTTGACCGAAGTTCATCCGATGGGGGCTAAGGAGTTGGTGCATTCTGTGATCCAGGAGTTGAGGTTGCATGCTGTGCCAATGGAGTCATCAGTGGGGGTGATTTGGCAAGGATTGTGGTGTGTTGCTGATCTGTGATTTTGTTCCATTTCCTGTGGGGGGCCCTGGGGACGTAGAGGGGCCTGTTGGGTGCGGTAATGGCGAAGTGTAGGCATTGATGGTTGGTCCAGTTGGGGGTGGAGATATTCTTGATGGTAATCCGGTTGCTTGAGGTGAAAATGAGGTCTAGTGTGTGTCCTGTGTGGAGTCTGTGGGTGCGGTGATCAGTTTTCTGAGGCCAAGGGTGGTGAGTTTGTTGAGTAGGGAATTGGTGTTTTGGTCATAACGGTCCTCGAGGTGGAAATTCAAGTCACCCAAGAGGAGGTAGTCGGTGGACACCAGGGCATGGGGGTTTGCAATGTCTACAATGGCATTGATAAAGGCTGGGAGTGGGCTGGGCAGTTTGTAGACCAGGGTGCCACAGAGGGAGGAGTTGTGAGTGGCAAGGATAAGGAAGTGTAGGTGTCCCATTGTGGTGCAGTGTTACTCCATGTTGACCGTGATGTGGAGTGAGGACTTGTGTACGATGGCCAGTCCTCTGCCCAGACAGGAGGGCCGGTCCTTCCTTAGGATGTTATAGCTGTCCGGGATTGCAACGCCAATGTCTGGTATGGATGTAGGGTTGGTCCAGGTCTCTGTTGGGAATGTGATATCTGGACAGGTGGAGTTGATCAGGTCCCAAAGTTCTGTGGTGTGCCTATGAAGGGAGCGTATATTCAGAATGAGGCAGTTGATGAGTGTTAGAAATGGGGTCTTTGGTTGACAGTCAGGTTACCCACTGTTCAAGCAAGGACCCTCACTCTAGTCAGGGTAAAAGAGAATCACCCTCAGCTAACCCCTGCTTATCCCCTGGGTAGCATGGCAGAGCAGTAGGCTTAACTTCAGAGTGCTAGGTCTAAAGTATTTTTTACCAAAACACACACAGTAACTTAATGAAAACACTACAAAATGACACAACACAGGTTTAGAAAAATAGAAAATATTTATCTAAACAAAACAAGACCAAAACAACAAAAATCCACATTACACAAGTCAAGTTATCCATAAAAATGCGAAAAGAGTCTTTAAGTAGTTTTAAACACACACTAGTGCTGCTAGCGTGAAAATGTACCTGGTGCGGGTCACAAATGACCGTGCACGGGCGTTTGTGTGTCAAAAAGGGCTTGCGATGTGTCGATAATACTCACAAGCGAGACCTTGCATCATTTCCCCCTTCTGTCGAGTCGGCGTGCGTCAGTTCTTCTCTCCGCAGGAGAGCGATGTGTCGATTTGGTCCGCACACGGGTCCAGACAGGCCTTGCATTGTTTTTGCATGAACAAGATGGTTCACATCAGAAATTCAGCCGCACGATGATCTGAAAACCACTTAGCGCGGGTTGCATTCTTCGAGTCTCCATCAGCGATGCTGCGTGTCCTTTCTCCAGGTCTGTGCGTCAGTTCTTCAGTCGCATTTCTGGTGAGCATCGAATTTCAGCGGCAGAGCCGGTGGCGCGTCATTTCTTCAGCCGCAGATCGGAGTTGCGTTGATCTTTTCCCTGCACAGCGCTTTGTGCGTTGATTTCTTCCTCTTAGGCTGCCAGCTTCTCCTTTCCGGGTCCCAGGACCTGGATGAGCACCACAGGGCAGAGTAGGAGTCTCTCCAGAGACTCCAGGTGCTGGAAGAGAGAAGTCTTTGCTGTCCCTGAGACTTCAAACAGGAGGGAAGCTCTAAATCAAGCCTTTAGAGATTTCTTCTCAAGAGGGAAGGCACACAAAATCCAGTCTTTGCCCTCTTACTCTGGCAGAAGCAGCAACTGCAGGATAGCTCCACAAAGCAGTCACATCCAGGGCAGCTCTTCTTCCTCATGTCTTCAGCTCTTCTCCAGGCAGAGGTTCCTCTTGTTTCCAGAAGTGTTCTTAAGTCTGTGGTTGTGGGTGCCCTTCTTATACCCAATTTCTCCTTTGAAGTAGGCCTACTTCAAAGTAAAGTCTCTTTTGAGTGTGAAATCCTGCATTGGCCAGGCACCAGACACTCACCAGAGGGGTTGGAGACTGCATTGTGTGAGGGCACACCAGCCCTTTCAGGTGTGAGTGACCACTCCTCCCCTCCCTCCCAGCACAGATAACTCATCAGGAAATGCAGACTACACCCCAGCTCCCTTTCTGTCACTGTCTAGTGTGAGGTGCAACCAGCCCAACTGTCAAACTGACCCAGACAGGGAATCCACAAACAGGCAGAGTCACAGAAATGGTATAAGCAAGAAAATGCTCACTTTCTAAAAGTGGCATTTTCAAACACACAATCTTAAAATCAACTTTACTAAAAGATGTAGTTTTAAAATGTGAGCTCAATGACCCCAAACTCCACATGTCATCCTCTCCCAAAATTAATCTACACCTTAATCAGATTTAAAGGTAGCCCTCATGTTGACCTATGAGAGGGACAGGCCTTGCAACAGCGAAAAACAAATTTAGCAATATTTCACTGTCAGGACATATAAAACACATTACTATATGTCCTACCTTAACCCTACACTGCACCCTGCCTTGAGGCTACCGAGGGCCTACCTTAGGGGTATCTGACATCTAAGAAAAGGGGAAGTTTAGGCCTGGCAAGTGGGTACACTTGCCAACTCGAATTTACAGTTAAAACTGCACACACAGATACTGCAGTGGCAGGTCTGAGACATAATTGCAGAGCTACTTATGGGGGTGGCACAACCAGTGCTTCAGGCCCGCTAGTAGCATTTGATTTCCAGGCCCTGGCACCTCCAGTACACATTACTAGGGACTTACTAGTAAATCAAATATGCCAATCATGGATAAGCCAATTACATCCACATTTTGTAAAGGAGCACTTGCACTTTAGCACTGGTTAGCAATGGTAACGTGCCCAGAGTTACAAAAACAGCAAAATCAGAGTGCAGCACACATCAGCAACCTGGGGAACAGAGGCAAAATGTTAAGGGAGACCACGCCAATGATGAAAAGTCTAACATTGAGGTTGTGGCTTCCGGTTTGGGGTATTCCGATTGTTTGTTGTGGCTGAACCTGACGTTGCAGTTGCGGCAGGCAAAAGGTCAATGGGTGACCTTAGGGGATGCGGTGCAGCAGGTACTGAGACATAATAGTACATGTCCTTGCACACAGGCTAGTAAAGTGTATTTTCTATCTCTGGAGTGTGTGTGTAAGACATCAGAGGACTAGGAGGCCAGGATCACCTATGACATCTTGCAAGAGTGCACTCTCGTTAGAACTGGACCTATCTGGTGGCACAGATACAATTATTATTTTTGAAAGCGTTGAGAGAGGTGCTAGGGTCATGGATCGAACTAACTATGTACTTTGTCCCAAAACTATTTTTGGGAACATTTATCTGCCCCACTAGCAACTCCAGGTTTTCAAGAGGCAGTGTTATAGCGATCTGTGAAATAGTACAGCTTTACTGAATCACTCAGTTTAATGGGGAACTATCTGGTCAGGTTAGCCATCTAGTCTAGTTGTTCATCTGACTACCAGTCACCTGTCCCAAGTTGTCTCTTTTTAGATAGTTAAGTTCTGTTCATGTGAATTGTGTCTCCTAAACAAATGAAAAAGTAAATGGATCATTAATGAACATTTTCAGACAAATAGCAAACATGTCAGTGCCCTCTGATCCTTTCCGCACTCACTTGAATGTCCTTTGTTGCTTCTACTTGTCCTCCATTTCAAGGTTCCATGAAGATTTTACTCTGCAGGTTCGGGCCCCTGTGCAGTTGCTTCACTTGGTCCTTCAGTATGAATACTGTTCTTTCGAGTACAACTTATTTTGAAATGTATTTCTAATGGCATGGAATTTACCACTGTTACTGTCAATATTGTGACCACCTGAATAGAAATGACTGCTTTACTTTTAGTGTTTTCTCTCTTAAGTGTTTTTAAGGTAATGCCCTTCATGTTCCCAGACTAGTTAGGGTTAGAGGTCAGTTTCGATGTTTCCTCCACTACTTCTGCAAAGAAGAGCAGTCTATATGGTCTTTGTGTGGTCTCTGTTTGGACCTTGGAGTAGGACAGTAAAAGCGGTATGGGCTATGAAGACCACCACCAGAAATCGAATGTGAACATCAATCCAACACAAATCTGTACTGCACACACTACATCAAAACCGCTGCTATGAAGTCTGTGAGTCAGTAGAAGCAACAGCAAGCACTACCCTGTGTAATATTCCATGTGCCAGAAAACAGAGTATCCAGGCTGAACGGAGGCAAGGATGTATAGAAGCATAGCACTAAACATGCTCGTAATAGAGCTGTACGCCGTACTTCAGAAGAAGGCATCAAATAGTGGTGGCTATTCTGAGTTAAAGATGGTTCTTATTCAGTGACACATCGGGTCATAACAGTGTGAGGTGCAGTTAGAAGTTAGGTGGGAGGGCACATCAAGAAAAAACATCAGAAACCCATAGTATAGTAACCACAGTGCTTGCAGTCCTGCAGGAAACTGTTAGTCTTTGAGGCAAGAACCACAATTATGGACAACAGGCAGCAAATGGGTTATTTTTATAGGGCACCCCTTCATCAAGCGCCATTATTGTGCAGTCTTGTGTAAGGATGCTCCAGGTTCCTGGAAGACCACTCAATACCTGGACCCATGTTTGGCCTTGTTATGTCAGGACAATGTGTAAAGGCAGATCATTCTATACAGCAGACAGAGAAGGAATTTGATTATCAGTGGCTCTTCGCTGCTCATGGCTCAGTCATTGCTGCAAAGTGTACAGACACTGTGCAGTTTCGTAGATGCAACTCTGGGGGCTCAATTGTCAACATTATTACAAGCATCTTGCAGCTTTCTGTTAGTGGACCCAATTATGTCTGCGGAGGGCCTGTTTGTGCCAGACAAATGGACTGATTATGGGCACAGAATAATCCTCCAACAGTGGACTGCATCTAAAACGGAGTACATCCAGTGGGGATGGAGCATTAAAGGTAGTCAGCATCTTAGGCATGGTCACATCACTTATCTCAAACGTTTACTTGCGAATGCCAACAGTACAAGGACCAGTTTGAGCATCTAATGTTTGCAAACACAAGGACACTTTACCTTGCACCATTCCATTTTTTTCAAGCAGTTGTTAGATTCTTTGTCTTCTAATGGACCTTATTGGGAAACACAGGCACACACTCTTTGACAATAGCACAGTGACCCCATTTTACCACAGTGATAGAGGGAGTGGAAGCGGAATCATATTGCATTTGACCCAATTTGACACAAAAGAAAGTGACGGTTCTTTACAGAAATTCAATTCTTTAATATAGTATTATCACTCTGTGGCTGATTCCAAGAATCTATATCCAGCTAGTAAAACTAGAATATGATAACGGTATATAGACGTTTAAAATAGAACTTGTCAGATTGGTTAAATCACAGAACTTGTAAAGCAATCATCATGGTATGAGGGTAGCAACATATTGTAAGCAGTAACTACCCCTGCTCATCTCTATTGCCTCACAGGAAGTCATGATTACTAGTAAAATTCAGTGCTTGTGGACACATTCCCACTGCCAAACAACCAACGATAAATAAATATGCATATTAATAAATGAAAAATAATATAGATGTAGAACTTATGTTTTTCTTAATCTCAAATGTGCTCGGAAAATGAATGTAGGATGCGTTTCAAGATCTGTTTGCTATTGTCATAGCAATGGTTTCAGTGTACGTTCTAAAATGTCTGACTAATTACTGATGGGTGGCATTCAGTAGTGTTACTTACATTTTTAAATTTGCTTGCATGTTTAATAGAGTCTGCATACTCCACTGAACAATATACACGAAGGTTTTGGATTCCCCCATGCCAGGTTCGTACCATCTAGATCACTGCACCCACGGAATTAACATTATAGCATTATGGCCCAGTGCAGAGGGCTATAGTGGTTTTTGAAGACCCTATAACGACCTTTAACCCCTTCGCTGCCAGGCCTTTTCCCCCTCAGGTGCCAAGCCTTTTTTTGGCTATTTGGGGCAGTTTGCGCTTAGGCCCTCATAACTTTTTGTCCACATAAGCTAACCAAGCCAAATTTGCGTCCTTTTTTTCCAACATCCTAGGGATTCTAGAGGTACCCAGACTTTGTGGGTTCCCCAGAAGGAGGCCAAGAAATTAGCCAAAATACAGTGAAAATTTCGTTTTTTTCAGAAACATGGGAAAAAGGGGCTGCAGAAGAAGGCTTGTGTTTTTTTCCCTGAAAAGGGCATCAACAAAGGGTTTGCGGTGCTAAAATCACCAGCTCATCAGCTTTCAGGAACAGGCAGACTTGAATCAGAAAACCCAATTTTTCAACACAATTTTGTCATTTTACTGGGACATACCCCATTTTTACGATTTTTTGTGCTTTCAGCCTCCTTCCAGTCAGTGACAGAAATGGGCATGAAACCAACGCTGGATCCCAGAAACCGCAACATTTCTGAAAAGTAGACACAATTCTGAATTCAGCAAGGGGTCATTTGTGTAGATTCTACAAGGGCTTACTACAGAAAATAACAACTGAAAAAGAAAAATATTGAAATTGAGGTGAAAAAAACATAAATTATTCTATACGTTTTACTCTGTAACTTTTTTCTGCAATGTCAGATTTTCGAAAGCAATATACCGTTACGTCTGCTTGACTCTTCTGGTTGCGGGGATATATAGGGCTTGTAGGTTCATCAAGAACTCTAGGTACCCAGAGCCAATAAATAACCTGCACCCTGCAGTGGGTTTTCATTCTATACCGGGTATACAGCAATTAATTTGCTGAAATATAAAGAGTAAAAAATAGCTATCAAGAAAACCTTTGTATTTCCAAAATGGGCACAAGATAAAGTGTTGAGAAGCAGTGGTTATTTGCACATCTCTGAATTCCGGGGTGCCCATACTAGCATGTGAATTATAGGGCATTTCTCAAATAGACGTCTTTTTTACACACTGTCTTACATTTGGAAGGGAAAAATGTAGAGAAAGACAATGTGGCTAAAAAAACACATGTTCCTCACATTTCTGTGACAGAAAGTTCTGGAATCTGAGAGGAGGCACAAATTTCCTTCCACCCAGCGTTCCCCCAAGTCTCCCGATAAAAATGATACCTCACTTGTGTGGGTAGGCCTAGCGCCCGCGACAGGAAACGCCCCAAAACAAAACGTGGACACATCCCATTTTTTGAAAGAAAACATAGTTGTTTTTTGCAAAGTGCCTACCTGTAGATTTTGGCCTCTAGGTCAGCCGGCACCTAGGGAAACCTACCAAACCTGTGCATTTTTGAAAACTAGAGACCTAGGGGAATCCAAGATGGGGTGACTTGTGGGGCTCTGACCAGGTTCTGTTACCCAGAATCCTTTGCAAACCTCACAATTTTGGCTAAAAAACATATTTTCCTCACATTTCGGTGACAGAAAGTTCTGGAATCTGAGAGGAGCCACAAATTTCCTTCCACCCAGCGTTCCCCCAAGTCTCCGATAAAAATGATACCTCACTTGTGTGAGTAGGCCTAGCGCCCGCGACAGGAAATGTCCCAAAACACAGCGTGGACACATCCCATTTTTTGAAAGAAAACAGAGGTGTTTTTTGCAAAGTGCCTACCTGTAGATTTTGGCCTCTAGCTCAGCCGGCACCTAGGGAAACCTACCAAACCTGTGCATTTTTGAAAACTAGAGACCTAGGGGAATCCAAGATGGGGTGACTTGTGGGGCTCTGACCAGGTTCTGTTACCCAGAATCCTTTGCAAACCTCAAAATGTGGCTAAAAAAGCACATGTTCCTCACATTTCTGTTACAGAAAGTTCTGGAATCTGAGAGGAGGCACAAATTTCCTTCCACCCAGTGTTCCCCCAAGTCTCCGATAAAAATGATACCTCACTTGTGTGAGTAGGCCTAGCGCCCGCGACAGGAAATGTCCCAAAACACAGCGTGGACACATCCCATTTTTTGAAAGAAAACAGAGGTGTTTTTTGAAAAGTGCCTCCCTGTAGATTTTGGCCTCTAGCTCAGCCGGCACCTAGGGAAACCTACCAAACCTGTGCATTTTTGAAAACTAGAGACCTAGGGGAATCCAAGATGGGGTGACTTGTGGGGCTCTGACCAGGTTCTGTTACCCAGAATCCTTTGCAAACCTCAAAATTTGGCTAAAAAAGCACATGTTCCTCACATTTCTGTGACAGAAAGTTCTGGAATCTGAGAGGAGGCACAAATTTCCTTCCACCCAGTGTTCCCCCAAGTCTCCGATAAAAATTATACCTCACTTGTGTGAGTAGGCCTAGTGCCCGTGACAGGAAATGTCCCAAAACACAGCGTGGACACATCCCATTTTTTTAAAGAAAACAGAGGTGTTTTTTGCAAAGTGCCTACCTGTAGATTTTGGCCTCTAGCTCAGCCGGCACCTAGGGAAACCTACCAAACCTGTGCATTTTTGAAAACTAGAGACCTAGGGGAATCCAAGATGGGGTGACTTGTGGGGCTCTGACCAGGTTCTGTTACCCAGAATCCTTTGCAAACCTCAAAATTTAGCTAAAAAAACACATGTTCCTCACATTTCTGTGACAGAAAGTTCTGGAATCTGAGAGGAGGCACAAATTTCCTTCCACTCAGCGTTCCCCCAAGTCTCCCGATAAAAATGATCCCTCACTTGTGTGGGTAGACCCAGCGCCCGCGACAGGAAACGCCCCAAAACACAACGTGGACACATCCCATTTTTTTTAAGAAAACAGAGGTGTTTTTTGCAAAGTGCCTACCTGTAGATTTTGGCCTCTAGCTCAGTCGGCACCTAGGGAAACCTACCAAACCTGTGCATTTTTGAAAACTAGAGACCTAGGGGAATCCAAGATGGGGTGACTTGTGGGGTTCTGACCAGGTTCTGTTACCCAAAATCCTTTGCAAACCTTAAAATTTGGCTAAAAAAACACAATTTCCTCATATTTCGGTGACAGAAAGTTCTGGAATCTGAGAGGAGCCACACTTTTCCATCCAACCAGCGTTCCCCCAAGTCTCCCGATAAAAATGATACCTCACTTGTGTGGGTAGGCCTAGAGCCTGCGACAGGAAACGCCCCAAAACACAACGTGGACACATCCCATTTTTTGAAAGAAAACAGAGTTTTTTTTTGCAAAGTGCCTACCTGTAGATTTTGGCCTCTAGCTCAGCCGGCACCTAGGGAAACCTACCAAACCTGTGCATTTTTGAAAACTAGAGACCTAGGGGAATCCAAGATGGGGTGACTTGTGGGGCTCTGTCCAGGTTCTGTTACCCAGAATCCTTTGCAAACCTCAAAATGTGGCTAAAAAAACACATGTTCCTCACATTTCGGTGACAGAAAGTTCTGGAATCTGAGAGGAGCCACAAATTTCCATCCAACCAGCGTTCCCCCAAGTCTCCCGATAAAAATGATACCTCACTTGTGTGGGTAGGCCTAGCGCCCGCGACAGGAAACGCCCCAAAACAAAACGTGGACACATCCCATTTTTTTAAAGAAAACATAGGTGTTTTTTGCAAAGTGCCTACCTGTAGATTTTGGCCTCTAGCTCAGCCGGCACCTAGGGAAACCTACCGAACTTGTGCATTTTTGAAAACTAGAGACCTAGGGGAATCCAAGATGGGGTGACTTGTGGGGCTCTGACCAGGTTCCGTTACCCAGAATCCTTTGCAAACCTCAAAATTTGGCTAAAAAAGCACGTGTTTCTCACATTTCTGTGACAGAAAGTTCTGGAATCTGAGAGGAGGCACAAATTTCCTTCCACCCAGCGTTCCCCCAAGTCTCCCCATAAAAATGATACCTCACTTGTGAGGGTAGGCCTAGCGCCCGCGACAGGATATGCCCCAAAACAAAACGTGGACACATCCCATTTTTTTAAAGAAAACAGAGGTGTTTTTTACAAAGTGCCTACCTGTAGATTTTGGCCTCTAGCTCAGCCGGCACCTAGGGAAACCTACCAAACCTGTGCATTTTTTAAAACTAGACACCTAGAGGAATCCAAGATGGGGTGACTTGTGGGGCTCTGTCCAGGTTCTGTTACCCAGAATCCTTTGCAAACCTCAAAATGTGGCTAAAAAAACACATGTTCCTCACATTTCTGTGACAGAAAGTTCTGGAATCTGAGAGGAGGCACAAATTTCCTTCCACCCAGCGTTCCCCCAAGTCTCCCCATAAAAATGATACCTCACTTGTGAGGGTAGGCCTAGCGCCCGCGACAAGAAACGCCCCAAAACACAACGTGGACACATCCCATTTTTTTAAAGAAAACAGAGGTGTTTTTTTCAAAGTGCCTACCTGTAGATTTTGGCCTCTAGCTCAGCCGGCACCTAGGGAAACCTACCAAACCTGTGCATTTTTGAAAACTAGAGACCTAGGGGAATCCAAGATGGGGTGATTTGTGGGGCTCTGACTAGGTTCCGTTACCCAGAATCCTTTGCAAACCTCAAAATTTGGCTAATAAAACACGTTTTCCTCTCATCTCTGTGACAGAAAGTTCTGGAATCTGAGAGTAGGCACAAATTTCCTTCCACCCAGCATTCCCCCAAGTCTCCCGATAAAAATGATACCTCACTTGTGTGAGTAGGCCTAGCGCCCGCGACAGGAAATGTCCCAAAACACAGCGTGGACACATCCCATTTTTTGAAAGAAAACAGAGGTGTTTTTTGAAAAGTGCCTACCTGTAGATTTTGGCCTCTAGCTCAGCCGGCACCTAGGGAAACCTACCAAACCTGTGCATTTTTGAAAACTAGAGAACTAGGGGAATCCAAGATGGGGTGACTTGTGGGGCTCTGACCAGGTTCTGTTACCCAGAATCCTTTGCAAACCTCAAAATTTGGCTAAAAAAGCACATGTTCCTCACATTTCTGTGACAGAAAGTTCTGGAATCTGAGAGGAGGCACAAATTTCCTTCCACCCAGTGTTCCCCCAAGTCTCCGATAAAAATGATACCTCACTTGTGTGAGTAGGCCTAGCGCCCGTGACAGGAAATGTCCCAAAACACAGCGTGGACACATCCCATTTTTTGAAAGAAAACAGAGGTGTTTTTTGCAAAGTGCCTACCTGTAGATTTTGGCCTCTAGCTCAGCCTGCACCTAGGGAAACCTACCAAACCTGTGCATTTTTGAAAACTAGAGACCTAGGGGAATCCAAGATGGGGTGACTTGTGGGGCTCTGACCAGGTTCTGTTACCCAGAATCCTTTGCAAACCTCAAAATTTGGCTAAAAAAGCACATGTTCCTCACATTTCTGTGACAGAAAGTTCTGGAATCTGAGAGGAGGCACAAATTTCCTTCCACCCAGTGTTCCCCCAAGTCTCCGATAAAAATGATACCTCACTTGTGTGAGTAGGCCTAGCGCCCGTGACAGGAAATGTCCCAAAACACAGCGTGGACACATCCCATTTTTTGAAAGAAAACAGAGGTGTTTTTTGCAAAGTGCCTACCTGTAGATTTTGGCCTCTAGCTCAGCCTGCACCTAGGGAAACCTACCAAACCTGTGCATTTTTGAAAACTAGAGACCTAGGGGAATCCAAGATGGGGTGACTTGTGGGGCTCTGACCAGGTTCTGTTACCCAGAATCCTTTGCAAACCTCAAAATTTAGCTAAAAAAACACATGTTCCTCACATTTCTGTGACAGAAAGTTCTGGAATCTGAGAGGAGGCACAAATTTCCTTCCACTCAGCGTTCCCCCAAGTCTCCCGATAAAAATGATCCCTCACTTGTGTGGGTAGACCCAGCGCCCGCGACAGGAAACGCCCCAAAACACAACGTGGACACATCCCATTTTTTTTAAGAAAACAGAGGTGTTTTTTGCAAAGTGCCTACCTGTAGATTTTGGCCTCTAGCTCAGTCGGCACCTAGGGAAACCTACCAAACCTGTGCATTTTTGAAAACTAGAGACCTAGGGGAATCCAAGATGGGGTGACT
Source organism: Pleurodeles waltl (assembly GCF_031143425.1). NCBI lineage: Eukaryota > Metazoa > Chordata > Amphibia > Caudata > Salamandridae > Pleurodeles > Pleurodeles waltl. Next base: position 505,697,394 of record NC_090445.1, read on the forward strand.
TGTGGGGTTCTGACCAGGTTCTGTTACCCAAAATCCTTTGCAAACCTTAAAATTTGGCTAAAAAAACACAATTTCCTCATATTTCGGTGACAGAAAGTTCTGGAATCTGAGAGGAGCCACAAATTTCCATCCAACCAGCGTTCCCCCAAGTCTCCCGATAAAAATGATACCTCACTTGTGTGGGTAGGCCTAGAGCCTGCGACAGGAAACGCCCCAAAACACAACGTTGACACATCCCATTTTTTGAAAGAAAACAGAGTTTTTTTTTGCAAAGTGCCTACCTGTAGATTTTGGCCTCTAGCTCAGCCGGCACCTAGGGAAACCTACCAAACCTGTGCATTTTTGAAAACTAGAGACCTAGGGGAATCCAAGATGGGGTGACTTGTGGGGCTCTGTCCAGGTTCTGTTACCCAGAATCCTTTGCAAACCTCAAAATGTGGCTAAAAAAACACATGTTCCTCACATTTCGGTGACAGAAAGTTCTGGAATCTGAGAGGAGCCACAAATTTCCATCCAACCAGCGTTCCCCCAAGTCTCCCGATAAAAATGATACCTCACTTGTGTGGGTAGGCCTAGCGCCCGCGACAGGAAACGCCCCAAAACAAAACGTGGACACATCCCATTTTTTTAAAGAAAACATAGGTGTTTTTTGCAAAGTGCCTACCTGTAGATTTTGGCCTCTAGCTCAGCCGGCACCTAGGGAAACCTACCAAACTTGTGCATTTTTGAAAACTAGAGACCTAGGGGAATCCAAGATGGGGTGACTTGTGGGGCTCTGACCAGGTTCCGTTACCCAGAATCCTTTGCAAACCTCAAAATTTGGCTAAAAAAGCACGTGTTTCTCACATTTCTGTGACAGAAAGTTCTGGAATCTGAGAGGAGGCACAAATTTCCTTCCACCCAGCGTTCCCCCAAGTCTCCCCATAAAAATGATACCTCACTTGTGAGGGTAGGCCTAGCGCCCGCGACAGGATATGCCCCAAAACAAAACGTGGACACATCCCATTTTTTTAAAGAAAACAGAGGTGTTTTTTACAAAGTGCCTACCTGTAGATTTTGGCCTCTAGCTCAGCCGGCACCTAGGGAAACCTACCAAACCTGTGCATTTTTTAAAACTAGACACCTAGAGGAATCCAAGATGGGGTGACTTGTGGGGCTCTGTCCAGGTTCTGTTACCCAGAATCCTTTGCAAACCTCAAAATGTGGCTAAAAAAACACATGTTCCTCACATTTCTGTGACAGAAAGTTCTGGAATCTGAGAGGAGGCACAAATTTCCTTCCACCCAGCGTTCCCCCAAGTCTCCCCATAAAAATGATACCTCACTTGTGAGGGTAGGCCTAGCGCCCGCGACAAGAAACGCCCCAAAACACAACGTGGACACATCCCATTTTTTTAAAGAAAACAGAGGTGTTTTTTTCAAAGTGCCTACCTGTAGATTTTGGCCTCTAGCTCAGCCGGCACCTAGGGAAACCTACCAAACCTGTGCATTTTTGAAAACTAGAGACCTAGGGGAATCCAAGATGGGGTGATTTGTGGGGCTCTGACTAGGTTCCGTTACCCAGAATCCTTTGCAAACCTCAAAATTTGGCTAATAAAACACGTTTTCCTCTCATCTCTGTGACAGAAAGTTCTGGAATCTGAGAGTAGGCACAAATTTCCTTCCACCCAGCATTCCCCCAAGTCTCCCGATAAAAATGATACCTCACTTGTGTGAGTAGGCCTAGCGCCCGCGACAGGAAATGTCCCAAAACACAGCGTGGACACATCCCATTTTTTGAAAGAAAACAGAGGTGTTTTTTGAAAAGTGCCTACCTGTAGATTTTGGCCTCTAGCTCAGCCGGCACCTAGGGAAACCTACCAAACCTGTGCATTTTTGAAAACTAGAGACCTAGGGGAATCCAAGATGGGGTGACTTGTGGGGCTCTGACCAGGTTCTGTTACCCAGAATCCTTTGCAAACCTCAAAATTTGGCTAAAAAAGCACATGTTCCTCACATTTCTGTGACAGAAAGTTCTGGAATCTGAGAGGAGGCACAAATTTCCTTCCACCCAGTGTTCCCCCAAGTCTCCGATAAAAATGATACCTCACTTGTGTGAGTAGGCCTAGCGCCCGTGACAGGAAATGTCCCAAAACACAGCGTGGACACATCCCATTTTTTGAAAGAAAACAGAGGTGTTTTTTGCAAAGTGCCTACCTGTAGATTTTGGCCTCTAGCTCAGCCTGCACCTAGGGAAACCTACCAAACCTGTGCATTTTTGAAAACTAGAGACCTAGGGGAATCCAAGATGGGGTGATTTGTGGGGCTCTGACTAGGTTCCGTTACCCAGAATCCTTTGCAAACCTCAAAATTTGGCTAAAAAAACACGTTTTCCTCTCATCTCTGTGACAGAAAGTTCTGGAATCTGAGAGGAGGCACAAATTTCCTTCCACCCAGCGTTCCCCCAAGTCTCCCGATAAAAATTATACCTCACTTGTGTGGGTAGGCCTAGCGCCCGCGACAGGATATGCCCCAAAACACAACGTGGACACATCCCATTTTTTGAAAGAAAAAACAGAGGTGTTTTTTGCAAAGTGCCTACCTGTAGATTTTGGCCTCTAGCTCAGCCAGCACCTAGGGAAACCTACCAAACCTGTGCATTTCTGAAAACTAGAGACCTAGGGGAATCCAAGATGGGGTGACTTGTGGGGCTCTGACCAGGTTCTGTTACCCAGAATCCTTTGCAAACCTCAAAATTTGGCTAAAAAAACACATGTTCCTCACATTTCTGTGACAGAAAGTTCTGGAATCTGAGAGGAGGCACAAATTTCCTTCCACCCAGCGTTCCCCCAAGTCTCCCGATAAAAATGGTACCTCACTTGTGTGGGTAGGCCTAGCGCCCGCAACAGAATATGCCCAAAAACACAACGTGGACACATCACAGAAAACATAGGTGTTTTTTGCAAAGTGCCTACCTGTAGATTTTGGCCTCTAGCTCAGCCGGCACCTAGGGAAACCTACCAAACCTGTGCATTTTTGAAAACTAGAGACCTAGGGGAATCCAAGATGGGGTGACTTGTGGGGCTCTGACCAGGTTCTGTTACCCAGAATCCTTTGCAAACCTCAAAATGTGGCTAAAAAAGCACATGTTCCTCACATTTCTGTAACAGAAAGTTCTGGAATCTGAGAGGAGGCACAAATTTCCTTCCACCCAGTGTTCCCCCAAGTCTCCGATAAAAATGATACCTCACTTGTGTGAGTACGCCTAGCGCCCGCGACAGGAAATGTCCCAAAACACAGCGTGGACACATCCCATTTTTTGAAAGAAAACAGAGGTGTTTTTTGAAAAGTGCCTACCTGTAGATTTTGGCCTCTAGCTCAGCCGGCACCTAGGGAAACCTACCAAACCTGTGCATTTTTGAAAACTAGAGACCTAGGGGAATCCAAGATGGGGTGACTTGTGGGGCTCTGACCAGGTTCTGTTACCCAGAATCCTTTGCAAACCTCAAAATTTGGCTAAAAAAGCACATGTTCCTCACATTTCTGTGACAGAAAGTTCTGGAATCTGAGAGGAGGCACAAATTTCCTTCCACCCAGTGTTCCCCCAAGTCTCCGATAAAAATGATACCTCACTTGTGTGAGTAGGCCTAGCGCCCGTGACAGGAAATGTCCCAAAACACAGCGTGGACACATCCCATTTTTTGAAAGAAAACAGAGGTGTTTTTTGCAAAGTGCCTACCTGTAGATTTTGGCCTCTAGCTCAGCCTGCACCTAGGGAAACCTACCAAACCTGTGCATTTTTGAAAACTAGAGACCTAGGGGAATCCAAGATGGGGTGACTTGTGGGGCTCTGACCAGGTTCTGTTACCCAGAATCCTTTGCAAACCTCAAAATTTGGCTAAAAAAACACATGTTCCTCACATTTCTGTGACAGAAAGTTCTGGAATCTGAGAGGAGGCACAAATTTCCTTCCACCCAGTGTTCCCCCAAGTCTCCGATAAAAATGATACCTCACTTGTGTGAGTAGGCCTAGCGCCCGCGACAGGAAATGTCCCAAAACACAGCGTGGACACATCCCATTTTTTGAAAGAAAACAGAGGTGTTTTTTGCAAAGTGCCTACCTGTAGATTTTGGCCTCTAGCTCAGCCGGCACCTAGGGAAACCTACCAAACCTGTGCATTTTTGAAAACTAGAGACCTAGGGGAATCCAAGATGGGGTGACTTGTGGGGCTCTGACCAGGTTCTGTTACCCAGAATCCTTTGCAAACCTCAAAATTTGGCTAAAAAAGCACATGTTCCTCACATTTCTGTGACAGAAAGTTCTGGAATCTGAGAGGAGGCACAAATTTCCTTCCACCCAGTGTTCCCCCAAGTCTCCGATAAAAATGATACCTCACTTGTGTGAGTAGGCCTAGCGCCCGTGACAGGAAATGTCCCAAAACACAGCGTGGACACATCCCATTTTTTGAAAGAAAACAGAGGTGTTTTTTGCAAAGTGCCTACCTGTAGATTTTGGCCTCTAGCTCAGCCGGCACCTAGGGAAACCTACCAAACCAGTGCATTTTTGAAAACTAGAGACCTAGGGGAATCCAAGATGGGGTGACTTGTGGGGCTCTGACCAGGTTCTGTTACCCAGAATCCTTTGCAAACCTCAAAATGTGGCTAAAAAAGCACATGTTCCTCACATTTCTGTTACAGAAAGTTCTGGAATCTGAGAGGAGGCACAAATTTCCTTCCACCCAGTGTTCCCCCAAGTCTCCGATAAAAATGATACCTCACTTGTGTGAGTACGCCTAGCGCCCGTGACAGGAAATGTCCCAAAACACAGCGTGGACACATCCCATTTTTTGAAAGAAAACAGAGGTGTTTTTTGAAAAGTGCCTACCTGTAGATTTTGGCCTCTAGCTCAGCCGGCACCTAGGGAAACCTACCAAACCTGTGCATTTTTGAAAACTAGAGACCTAGGGGAATCCAAGATGGGGTGACTTGTGGGGCTCTGACCAGGTTCTGTTACCCAGAATCCTTTGCAAACCTCAAAATTTGGCTAAAAAAGCACATGTTCCTCACATTTCTGTGACAGAAAGTTCTGGAATCTGAGAGGAGGCACAAATTTCCTTCCACCCAGTGTTCCCCCAAGTCTCCGATAAAAATGATACCTCACTTGTGTGAGTAGGCCTAGCGCCCGTGACAGGAAATGTCCCAAAACACAGCGTGGACACATCCCATTTTTTGAAAGAAAACAGAGGTGTTTTTTGCAAAGTGCCTACCTGTAGATTTTGGCCTCTAGCTCAGCCTGCACCTAGGGAAACCTACCAAACCTGTGCATTTTTGAAAACTAGAGACCTAGGGGAATCCAAGATGGGGTGACTTGTGGGGTTCTGACCAGGTTCTGTTACCCAGAATCCTTTGCAAACCTCAAAATTTGGCTATAAAAACACATTTTCCTCACATTTCGGTGACAGAAAGTTCTGGAATCTGAGAGGAGCCACAAATTTCCATCCAACCAGCATTCCCCTAAGTCTCCCGATAAAAATGATACCTCACTTGTGTGGGTAGGCCTAGCGCCCCCGACAAGAAACGCCCCAAAACACAACGTGGACACATCCCATTTTTTTAAAGAAAACAGAGGTGTTTTTTGAAAAGTGCCTACCTGTAGATTTTGGCCTCTAGCTCAGCCGGCACCTAGGGAAACCTACCAAACCTGTGCATTTTTGAAAACTAGAGACCTAGGGGAATCCAAGATGGGGTGACTTGTGGGGCTCTGACCAGGTTCTGTTACCCAGAATCCTTTGCAAACCTCAAAATTTGGCTAAAAAAACACATGTTCCTCACATTTCTGTGACAGAAAGTTCTGGAATCTGAGAGGAGGCACAAATTTCCTTCCACCCAGCGTTCCCCCAAGTCTCCCGATAAAAATGGTACCTCACTTGTGTGGGTAGGCCTAGCGCCCGCAACAGAATATGCCCAAAAACACAACGTGGACACATCACAGAAAACATAGGTGTTTTTTGCAAAGTGCCTACCTGTAGATTTTGGCCTCTAGCTCAGCCTGCACCTAGGGAAACCTACCAAACCTGTGCATTTTTGAAAACTAGAGACCTAGGGGAATCCAAGATGGGGTGACTTGTGGGGTTCTGACCAGGTTCTGTTACCCAGAATCCTTTGCAAACCTCAAAATTTGGCTATAAAAACACATTTTCCTCACATTTCTGTAACAGAAAGTTCTGGAATCTGAGAGGAGGCACAAATTTCCTTCCACCCAGTGTTCCCCCAAGTCTCCGATAAAAATGATACCTCACTTGTGTGAGTACGCCTAGCGCCCGCGACAGGAAATGTCCCAAAACACAGCGTGGACACATCCCATTTTTTGAAAGAAAACAGAGGTGTTTTTTGAAAAGTGCCTACCTGTAGATTTTGGCCTCTAGCTCAGCCGGCACCTAGGGAAACCTACCAAACCTGTGCATTTTTGAAAACTAGAGACCTAGGGGAATCCAAGATGGGGTGACTTGTGGGGCTCTGACCAGGTTCTGTTACCCAGAATCCTTTGCAAACCTCAAAATTTGGCTAAAAAAGCACATGTTCCTCACATTTCTGTGACAGAAAGTTCTGGAATCTGAGAGGAGGCACAAATTTCCTTCCACCCAGTGTTCCCCCAAGTCTCCGATAAAAATGATACCTCACTTGTGTGAGTAGGCCTAGCGCCCGTGACAGGAAATGTCCCAAAACACAGCGTGGACACATCCCATTTTTTGAAAGAAAACAGAGGTGTTTTTTGCAAAGTGCCTACCTGTAGATTTTGGCCTCTAGCTCAGCCTGCACCTAGGGAAACCTACCAAACCTGTGCATTTTTGAAAACTAGAGACCTAGGGGAATCCAAGATGGGGTGACTTGTGGGGCTCTGACCAGGTTCTGTTACCCAGAATCCTTTGCAAACCTCAAAATTTGGCTAAAAAAACACATGTTCCTCACATTTCTGTGACAGAAAGTTCTGGAATCTGAGAGGAGGCACAAATTTCCTTCCACCCAGTGTTCCCCCAAGTCTCCGATAAAAATGATACCTCACTTGTGTGAGTAGGCCTAGCGCCCGCGACAGGAAATGTCCCAAAACACAGCGTGGACACATCCCATTTTTTGAAAGAAAACAGAGGTGTTTTTTGCAAAGTGCCTACCTGTAGATTTTGGCCTCTAGCTCAGCCTGCACCTAGGGAAACCTACCAAACCTGTGCATTTTTGAAAACTAGAGACCTAGGGGAATCCAAGATGGGGTGACTTGTGGGGCTCTGACCAGGTTCTGTTACCCAGAATCCTTTGCAAACCTCAAAATTTGGCTAAAAAAGCACATGTTCCTCACATTTCTGTGACAGAAAGTTCTGGAATCTGAGAGGAGGCACAAATTTCCTTCCACCCAGTGTTCCCCCAAGTCTCCGATAAAAATGATACCTCACTTGTGTGAGTAGGCCTAGCGCCCGTGACAGGAAATGTCCCAAAACACAGCGTGGACACATCCCATTTTTTGAAAGAAAACAGAGGTGTTTTTTGCAAAGTGCCTACCTGTAGATTTTGGCCTCTAGCTCAGCCGGCACCTAGGGAAACCTACCAAACCAGTGCATTTTTGAAAACTAGAGACCTAGGGGAATCCAAGATGGGGTGACTTGTGGGGCTCTGACCAGGTTCTGTTACCCAGAATCCTTTGCAAACCTCAAAATGTGGCTAAAAAAGCACATGTTCCTCACATTTCTGTTACAGAAAGTTCTGGAATCTGAGAGGAGGCACAAATTTCCTTCCACCCAGTGTTCCCCCAAGTCTCCGATAAAAATGATACCTCACTTGTGTGAGTACGCCTAGCGCCCGTGACAGGAAATGTCCCAAAACACAGCGTGGACACATCCCATTTTTTGAAAGAAAACAGAGGTGTTTTTTGAAAAGTGCCTACCTGTAGATTTTGGCCTCTAGCTCAGCCGGCACCTAGGGAAACCTACCAAACCTGTGCATTTTTGAAAACTAGAGACCTAGGGGAATCCAAGATGGGGTGACTTGTGGGGCTCTGACCAGGTTCTGTTACCCAGAATCCTTTGCAAACCTCAAAATTTGGCTAAAAAAGCACATGTTCCTCACATTTCTGTGACAGAAAGTTCTGGAATCTGAGAGGAGGCACAAATTTCCTTCCACCCAGTGTTCCCCCAAGTCTCCGATAAAAATGATACCTCACTTGTGTGAGTAGGCCTAGCGCCCGTGACAGGAAATGTCCCAAAACACAGCGTGGACACATCCCATTTTTTGAAAGAAAACAGAGGTGTTTTTTGCAAAGTGCCTACCTGTAGATTTTGGCCTCTAGCTCAGCCTGCACCTAGGGAAACCTACCAAACCTGTGCATTTTTGAAAACTAGAGACCTAGGGGAATCCAAGATGGGGTGACTTGTGGGGTTCTGACCAGGTTCTGTTACCCAGAATCCTTTGCAAACCTCAAAATTTGGCTATAAAAACACATTTTCCTCACATTTCGGTGACAGAAAGTTCTGGAATCTGAGAGGAGCCACAAATTTCCATCCAACCAGCATTCCCCTAAGTCTCCCGATAAAAATGATACCTCACTTGTGTGGGTAGGCCTAGCGCCCCCGACAAGAAACGCCCCAAAACACAACGTGGACACATCCCATTTTTTTAAAGAAAACAGAGGTGTTTTTTTCAAAGTGCCTACCAGTAGATTTTGGCCTCTAGCTCAGCCGGCACCTAGGGAAACCTACCAAACCTGTGCATTTTTGAAAACTAGAGACCTAGGGGAATCCAAGATGGGGTGATTTGTGGGGCTCTGACTAGGTTCCGTTACCCAGAATCCTTTGCAAACCTCAAAATTTGGCTAAAAAAACACGTTTTCCTCTCATCTCTGTGACAGAAAGTTCTGGAATCTGAGAGGAGGCACAAATTTCCTTCCACCCAGCGTTCCCCCAAGTCTCCCGATAAAAATGATACCTCACTTGTGTGGGTAGGCCTAGCGCCCGCGACAGGATATGCCCCAAAACACAACGTGGACACATCCCATTTTTTGAAAGAAAAAACAGAGGTGTTTTTTGCAAAGTGCCTACCTGTAGATTTTGGCCTCTAGCTCAGCCAGCACCTAGGGAAACCTACCAAACCTGTGCATTTCTGAAAACTAGAGACCTAGGGGAATCCAAGATGGGGTGACTTGTGGGGCTCTGACCAGGTTCTGTTACCCAGAATCCTTTGCAAACCTCAAAATTTGGCTAAAAAAACACATGTTCCTCACATTTCTGTGACAGAAAGTTCTGGAATCTGAGAGGAGGCACAAATTTCCTTCCACCCAGCGTTCCCCCAAGTCTCCCGATAAAAATGGTACCTCACTTGTGTGGGTAGGCCTAGCGCCCGCAACAGAATATGCCCAAAAACACAACGTGGACACATCACAGAAAACATAGGTGTTTTTTGCAAAGTGCCTACCTGTAGATTTTGGCCTCTAGCTCAGCCGGCACCTAGGGAAACCTACCAAACCTGTGCATTTTTGAAAACTAGAGACCTAGGGGAATCCAAGATGGGGTGACTTGTGGGGCTCTGACCAGGTTCTGTTACCCAGAATCCTTTGCAAACCTCAAAATGTGGCTAAAAAAGCACATGTTCCTCACATTTCTGTAACAGAAAGTTCTGGAATCTGAGAGGAGGCACAAATTTCCTTCCACCCAGTGTTCCCCCAAGTCTCCGATAAAAATGATACCTCACTTGTGTGAGTACGCCTAGCGCCCGCGACAGGAAATGTCCCAAAACACAGCGTGGACACATCCCATTTTTTGAAAGAAAACAGAGGTGTTTTTTGAAAAGTGCCTACCTGTAGATTTTGGCCTCTAGCTCAGCCGGCACCTAGGGAAACCTACCAAACCTGTGCATTTTTGAAAACTAGAGACCTAGGGGAATCCAAGATGGGGTGACTTGTGGGGCTCTGACCAGGTTCTGTTACCCAGAATCCTTTGCAAACCTCAAAATTTGGCTAAAAAAGCACATGTTCCTCACATTTCTGTGACAGAAAGTTCTGGAATCTGAGAGGAGGCACAAATTTCCTTCCACCCAGTGTTCCCCCAAGTCTCCGATAAAAATGATACCTCACTTGTGTGAGTAGGCCTAGCGCCTGTGACAGGAAATGTCCCAAAACACAGCGTGGACACATCCCATTTTTTGAAAGAAAACAGAGGTGTTTTTTGCAAAGTGCCTACCTGTAGATTTTGGCCTCTAGCTCAGCCTGCACCTAGGGAAACCTACCAAACCTGTGCATTTTTGAAAACTAGAGACCTAGGGGAATCCAAGATGGGGTGACTTGTGGGGCTCTGACCAGGTTCTGTTACCCAGAATCCTTTGCAAACCTCAAAATTTGGCTAAAAAAACACATGTTCCTCACATTTCTGTGACAGAAAGTTCTGGAATCTGAGAGGAGGCACAAATTTCCTTCCACCCAGTGTTCCCCCAAGTCTCCGATAAAAATGATACCTCACTTGTGTGAGTAGGCCTAGCGCCCGCGACAGGAAATGTCCCAAAACACAGCGTGGACACATCCCATTTTTTGAAAGAAAACAGAGGTGTTTTTTGCAAAGTGCCTACCTGTAGATTTTGGCCTCTAGCTCAGCCGGCACCTAGGGAAACCTACCAAACCTGTGCATTTTTGAAAACTAGAGACCTAGGGGAATCCAAGATGGGGTGACTTGTGGGGCTCTGACCAGGTTCTGTTACCCAGAATCCTTTGCAAACCTCAAAATTTGGCTAAAAAAGCACATGTTCCTCACATTTCTGTGACAGAAAGTTCTGGAATCTGAGAGGAGGCACAAATTTCCTTCCACCCAGTGTTCCCCCAAGTCTCCGATAAAAATGATACCTCACTTGTGTGAGTAGGCCTAGCGCCCGTGACAGGAAATGTCCCAAAACACAGCGTGGACACATCCCATTTTTTGAAAGAAAACAGAGGTGTTTTTTGCAAAGTGCCTACCTGTAGATTTTGGCCTCTAGCTCAGCCGGCACCTAGGGAAACCTACCAAACCTGTGCATTTTTGAAAACTAGAGACCTAGGGGAATCCAAGATGGGGTGACTTGTGGGGCTCTGACCAGGTTCTGTTACCCAGAATCCTTTGCAAACCTCAAAATTTGGCTAAAAAAGCACATGTTCCTAACATTTCTGTGACAGAAAGTTCTGGAATCTGAGAGGAGGCACAAATTTCCTTCCACCCAGTGTTCCCCCAAGTCTCCGATAAAAATGATACCTCACTTGTGTGAGTAGGCCTAGCGCCCGTGACAGGAAATGTCCCAAAACACAGCGTGGACACATCCCATTTTTTGAAAGAAAACAGAGGTGTTTTTTGCAAAGTGCCTACCTGTAGATTTTGGCCTCTAGCTCAGCCTGCACCTAGGGAAACCTACCAAACCTGTGCATTTTTGAAAACTAGAGACCTAGGGGAATCCAAGATGGGGTGACTTGTGGGGCTCTGACCAGGTTCTGTTACCCAGAATCCTTTGCAAACCTCAAAATTTGGCTAAAAAAACACATGTTCCTCACATTTCTGTGACAGAAAGTTCTGGAATCTGAGAGGAGGCACAAATTTCCTTCCACCCAGCGTTCCCCCAAGTCTCCCGATAAAAATGGTACCTCACTTGTGTGGGTAGGCCTAGCGCCCGCAACAGAATATGCCCAAAAACACAACGTGGACACATCACAGAAAACAGAGCTGTTTTTTGCAAAGTGCCTACCTGTAGATTTTGGCCTCTAGCTCAGCCGGCACCTAGGGAAACCTACCAAACCTGTGCATTTTTGAAAACTAGAGACCTAGGGGAATCCAAGATGGGGTGACTTGTGGGGCTCTGACCAGGTTCTGTTACCCAGAATCCTTTGCAAACCTCAAAATGTGGCTAAAAAAGCACATGTTCCTCACATTTCTGTTACAGAAAGTTCTGGAATCTGAGAGGAGGCACAAATTTCCTTCCACCCAGTGTTCCCCCAAGTCTCCGATAAAAATGATACCTCACTTGTGTGAGTAGGCCTAGCGCCCGCGACAGGAAATGTCCCAAAACACAGCGTGGACACATCCCATTTTTTGAAAGAAAACAGAGGTGTTTTTTGCAAAGTGCCTACCTGTAGATTTTGGCCTCTAGCTCAGCCGGCACCTAGGGAAACCTACCAAACCTGTGCATTTTTGAAAACTAGAGACCTAGGGGAATCCAAGATGGGGTGACTTGTGGGGCTCTGACCAGGTTCTGTTACCCAGAATCCTTTGCAAACCTCAAAATTTGGCTAAAAAAGCACATGTTCCTCACATTTCTGTGACAGAAAGTTCTGGAATCTGAGAGGAGGCACAAATTTCCTTCCACCCAGTGTTCCCCCAAGTCTCCGATAAAAATGATACCTCACTTGTGTGAGTAGGCCTAGCGCCCGTGACAGGAAATGTCCCAAAACACAGCGTGGACACATCCCATTTTTTGAAAGAAAACAGAGGTGTTTTTTGCAAAGTGCCTACCTGTAGATTTTGGCCTCTAGCTCAGCCGGCACCTAGGGAAACCTACCAAACCTGTGCATTTTTGAAAACTAGAGACCTAGGGGAATCCAAGATGGGGTGACTTGTGGGGCTCTGACCAGGTTCTGTTACCCAGAATCCTTTGCAAACCTCAAAATTTGGCTAAAAAAACACATGTTCCTCACATTTCTGTGACAGAAAGTTCTGGAATCTGAGAGGAGGCACAAATTTCCTTCCACCCAGTGTTCCCCCAAGTCTCCGATAAAAATGATACCTCACTTGTGTGAGTAGGCCTAGCGCCCGCGACAGGAAATGTCCCAAAACACAGCGTGGACACATCCCATTTTTTGAAAGAAAACAGAGGTGTTTTTTGCAAAGTGCCTACCTGTAGATTTTGGCCTCTAGCTCAGCCGGCACCTAGGGAAACCTACCAAACCTGTGCATTTTTGAAAACTAGAGACCTAGGGGAATCCAAGAGGGTTGTGACTTGTGGGGCTCTGACCAGGTTCTGTTACCCAGAATCCTTTGCAAACCTCAAAATTTGGCTAAAAAAGCACATGTTCCTCACATTTCTGTGACAGAAAGTTCTGGAATCTGAGAGGAGGCACAAATTTCCTTCCACCCAGCGTTCCCCCAAGTCTCCCGATAAAAATGGTACCTCACTTGTGTGGGTAGGCCTAGCGCCCGCAACAGAATATGCCCAAAAACACAACGTGGACACATCACAGAAAACATAGGTGTTTTTTGCAAAGTGCCTACCTGTAGATTTTGGCCTCTAGCTCAGCCGGCACCTAGGGAAACCTACCAAACCAGTGCATTTTTGAAAACTAGAGACCTAGGGGAATCCAAGATGGGGTGACTTGTGGGGCTCTGTCCAGGTTCTGTTACCCAGAATCCTTTGCAAACCTCAAAATGTGGCTAAAAAAGCACATGTTCCTCACATTTCTGTTACAGAAAGTTCTGGAATCTGAGAGGAGGCACAAATTTCCTTCCACCCAGTGTTCCCCCAAGTCTCCGATAAAAATGATACCTCACTTGTGTGAGTACGCCTAGCGCCCGTGACAGGAAATGTCCCAAAACACAGCGTGGACACATCCCATTTTTTGAAAGAAAACAGAGGTGTTTTTTGAAAAGTGCCTACCTGTAGATTTTGGCCTCTAGCTCAGCCGGCACCTAGGGAAACCTACCAAACCTGTGCATTTTTGAAAACTAGAGACCTAGGGGAATCCAAGATGGGGTGACTTGTGGGGCTCTGACCAGGTTCTGTTACCCAGAATCCTTTGCAAACCTCAAAATTTGGCTAAAAAAGCACATGTTCCTCACATTTCTGTGACAGAAAGTTCTGGAATCTGAGAGGAGGCACAAATTTCCTTCCACCCAGTGTTCCCCCAAGTCTCCGATAAAAATGATACCTCACTTGTGTGAGTAGGCCTAGCGCCCGTGACAGGAAATGTCCCAAAACACAGCGTGGACACATCCCATTTTTTGAAAGAAAACAGAGGTGTTTTTTGCAAAGTGCCTACCTGTAGATTTTGGCCTCTAGCTCAGCCTGCACCTAGGGAAACCTACCAAACCTGTGCATTTTTGAAAACTAGAGACCTAGGGGAATCCAAGATGGGGTGACTTGTGGGGTTCTGACCAGGTTCTGTTACCCAGAATCCTTTGCAAACCTCAAAATTTGGCTATAAAAACACATTTTCCTCACATTTCGGTGACAGAAAGTTCTGGAATCTGAGAGGAGCCACAAATTTCCATCCATCCAGCATTCCCCCAAGTCTCCCGATAAAAATGATACCTCACTTGTGTGGGTAGGCCTAGCGCCCCCGACAAGAAACGCCCCAAAACACAACGTGGACACATCCCATTTTTTTAAAGAAAACAGAGGTGTTTTTTTCAAAGTGCCTACCAGTAGATTTTGGCCTCTAGCTCAGCCGGCACCTAGGGAAACCTACCAAACCTGTGCATTTTTGAAAACTAGAGACCTAGGGGAATCCAAGATGGGGTGATTTGTGGGGCTCTGACTAGGTTCCGTTACCCAGAATCCTTTGCAAACCTCAAAATTTGGCTAAAAAAACACGTTTTCCTCTCATCTCTGTGACAGAAAGTTCTGGAATCTGAGAGGAGGCACAAATTTCCTTCCACCCAGCGTTCCCCCAAGTCTCCCGATAAAAATGATACCTCACTTGTGTGGGTAGGCCTAGCGCCCGCGACAGGAAATGTCCCAAAACACAGCGTGGACACATCCCATTTTTTGAAAGAAAACAGAGGTGTTTTTTGCAAAGTGCCTACCTGTAGATTTTGGCCTCTAGCTCAGCCGGCACCTAGGGAAACCTACCAAACCTGTGCATTTTTGAAAACTAGAGACCTAGGGGAATCCAAGATGGGGTGACTTGTGGGGCTCTGACCAGGTTCTGTTACCCAGAATCCTTTGCAAACCTCAAAATTTGGCTAAAAAAGCACATGTTCCTCACATTTCTGTGACAGAAAGTTCTGGAATCTGAGAGGAGGCACAAATTTCCTTCCACCCAGTGTTCCCCCAAGTCTCCGATAAAAATGATACCTCACTTGTGTGAGTAGGCCTAGCGCCCGTGACAGGAAATGTCCCAAAACACAGCGTGGACACATCCCATTTTTTGAAAGAAAACAGAGGTGTTTTTTGCAAAGTGCCTACCTGTAGATTTTGGCCTCTAGCTCAGCCGGCACCTAGGGAAACCTACCAAACCTGTGCATTTTTGAAAACTAGAGACCTAGGGGAATCCAAGATGGGGTGACTTGTGGGGCTCTGACCAGGTTCTGTTACCCAGAATCCTTTGCAAACCTCAAAATTTGGCTAAAAAAACACATGTTCCTCACATTTCTGTGACAGAAAGTTCTGGAATCTGAGAGGAGGCACAAATTTCCTTCCACCCAGTGTTCCCCCAAGTCTCCGATAAAAATGATACCTCACTTGTGTGAGTAGGCCTAGCGCCCGCGACAGGAAATGTCCCAAAACACAGCGTGGACACATCCCATTTTTTGAAAGAAAACAGAGGTGTTTTTTGCAAAGTGCCTACCTGTAGATTTTGGCCTCTAGCTCAGCCGGCACCTAGGGAAACCTACCAAACCTGTGCATTTTTGAAAACTAGAGACCTAGGGGAATCCAAGAGGGTTGTGACTTGTGGGGCTCTGACCAGGTTCTGTTACCCAGAATCCTTTGCAAACCTCAAAATTTGGCTAAAAAAGCACATGTTCCTCACATTTCTGTGACAGAAAGTTCTGGAATCTGAGAGGAGGCACAAATTTCCTTCCACCCAGCGTTCCCCCAAGTCTCCCGATAAAAATGGTACCTCACTTGTGTGGGTAGGCCTAGCGCCCGCAACAGAATATGCCCAAAAACACAACGTGGACACATCACAGAAAACATAGGTGTTTTTTGCAAAGTGCCTACCTGTAGATTTTGGCCTCTAGCTCAGCCGGCACCTAGGGAAACCTACCAAACCAGTGCATTTTTGAAAACTAGAGACCTAGGGGAATCCAAGATGGGGTGACTTGTGGGGCTCTGTCCAGGTTCTGTTACCCAGAATCCTTTGCAAACCTCAAAATGTGGCTAAAAAAGCACATGTTCCTCACATTTCTGTTACAGAAAGTTCTGGAATCTGAGAGGAGGCACAAATTTCCTTCCACCCAGTGTTCCCCCAAGTCTCCGATAAAAATGATACCTCACTTGTGTGAGTACGCCTAGCGCCCGTGACAGGAAATGTCCCAAAACACAGCGTGGACACATCCCATTTTTTGAAAGAAAACAGAGGTGTTTTTTGAAAAGTGCCTACCTGTAGATTTTGGCCTCTAGCTCAGCCGGCACCTAGGGAAACCTACCAAACCTGTGCATTTTTGAAAACTAGAGACCTAGGGGAATCCAAGATGGGGTGACTTGTGGGGCTCTGACCAGGTTCTGTTACCCAGAATCCTTTGCAAACCTCAAAATTTGGCTAAAAAAGCACATGTTCCTCACATTTCTGTGACAGAAAGTTCTGGAATCTGAGAGGAGGCACAAATTTCCTTCCACCCAGTGTTCCCCCAAGTCTCCGATAAAAATGATACCTCACTTGTGTGAGTAGGCCTAGCGCCCGTGACAGGAAATGTCCCAAAACACAGCGTGGACACATCCCATTTTTTGAAAGAAAACAGAGGTGTTTTTTGCAAAGTGCCTACCTGTAGATTTTGGCCTCTAGCTCAGCCTGCACCTAGGGAAACCTACCAAACCTGTGCATTTTTGAAAACTAGAGACCTAGGGGAATCCAAGATGGGGTGACTTGTGGGGTTCTGACCAGGTTCTGTTACCCAGAATCCTTTGCAAACCTCAAAATTTGGCTATAAAAACACATTTTCCTCACATTTCGGTGACAGAAAGTTCTGGAATCTGAGAGGAGCCACAAATTTCCATCCATCCAGCATTCCCCCAAGTCTCCCGATAAAAATGATACCTCACTTGTGTGGGTAGGCCTAGCGCCCCCGACAAGAAACGCCCCAAAACACAACGTGGACACATCCCATTTTTTTAAAGAAAACAGAGGTGTTTTTTTCAAAGTGCCTACCAGTAGATTTTGGCCTCTAGCTCAGCCGGCACCTAGGGAAACCTACCAAACCTGTGCATTTTTGAAAACTAGAGACCTAGGGGAATCCAAGATGGGGTGATTTGTGGGGCTCTGACTAGGTTCCGTTACCCAGAATCCTTTGCAAACCTCAAAATTTGGCTAAAAAAACACGTTTTCCTCTCATCTCTGTGACAGAAAGTTCTGGAATCTGAGAGGAGGCACAAATTTCCTTCCACCCAGCGTTCCCTCAAGTCTCCCGATAAAAATGATACCTCACTTGTGTGGGTAGGCCTAGCGCCCGCGACAGGATATGCCCCAAAACACAACGTGGACACATCCCATTTTTTGAAAGAAAAAACAGAGGTGTTTTTTGCAAAGTGCCTACCTGTAGATTTTGGCCTCTAGCTCAGCCAGCACCTAGGGAAACCTACCAAACCTGTGCATTTCTGAAAACTAGAGACCTAGGGGAATCCAAGATGGGGTGACTTGTGGGGCTCTGACCAGGTTCTGTTACCCAGAATCCTTTGCAAACCTCAAAATTTGGCTAAAAAAACACATGTTCCTCACATTTCTGTGACAGAAAGTTCTGGAATCTGAGAGGAGGCACAAATTTCCTTCCACCCAGCGTTCCCCCAAGTCTCCCGATAAAAATGGTACCTCACTTGTGTGGGTAGGCCTAGCGCCCGCAACAGAATATGCCCAAAAACACAACGTGGACACATCACAGAAAACATAGGTGTTTTTTGCAAAGTGCCTACCTGTAGATTTTGGCCTCTAGCTCAGCCGGCACCTAGGGAAACCTACCAAACCTGTGCATTTTTGAAAACTAGAGACCTAGGGGAATCCAAGATGGGGTGACTTGTGGGGCTCTGACCAGGTTCTGTTACCCAGAATCCTTTGCAAACCTCAAAATGTGGCTAAAAAAGCACATGTTCCTCACATTTCTGTTACAGAAAGTTCTGGAATCTGAGAGGAGGCACTAATTTCCTTCCACCCAGTGTTCCCCCAAGTCTCCGATAAAAATGATACCTCACTTGTGTGAGTAGGCCTAGCGCCCGCGACAGGAAATGTCCCAAAACACAGCGTGGACACATCCCATTTTTTGAAAGAAAACAGAGGTGTTTTTTGAAAAGTGCCTACCTGTAGATTTTGGCCTCTAGCTCAGCCGGCACCTAGGGAAACCTACCAAACCTGTGCATTTTTGAAAACTAGAGACCTAGGGGAATCCAAGATGGGGTGACTTGTGGGGCTCTGACCAGGTTCTGTTACCCAGAATCCTTTGCAAACCTCAAAATTTGGCTAAAAAAGCACATGTTCCTCACATTTCTGTGACAGAAAGTTCTGGAATCTGAGAGGAGGCACAAATTTCCTTCCACCCAGTGTTCCCCCAAGTCTCCGATAAAAATGATACCTCACTTGTGTGAGTAGGCCTAGCGCCCGTGACAGGAAATGTCCCAAAACACAGCGTGGACACATCCCATTTTTTGAAAGAAAACAGAGGTGTTTTTTGCAAAGTGCCTACCTGTAGATTTTGGCCTCTAGCTCAGCCTGCACCTAGGGAAACCTACCAAACCTGTGCATTTTTGAAAACTAGAGACCTAGGGGAATCCAAGATGGGGTGACTTGTGGGGCTCTGACCAGGTTCTGTTACCCAGAATCCTTTGCAAACCTCAAAATTTGGCTAAAAAAACACATGTTCCTCACATTTCTGTGACAGAAAGTTCTGGAATCTGAGAGGAGGCACAAATTTCCTTCCACCCAGTGTTCCCCCAAGTCTCCGATAAAAATGATACCTCACTTGTGTGAGTAGGCCTAGCGCCCGCGACAGGAAATGTCCCAAAACACAGCGTGGACACATCCCATTTTTTGAAAGAAAACAGAGGTGTTTTTTGCAAAGTGCCTACCTGTAGATTTTGGCCTCTAGCTCAGCCGGCACCTAGGGAAACCTACCAAACCTGTGCATTTTTGAAAACTAGAGACCTAGGGGAATCCAAGATGGGGTGACTTGTGGGGCTCTGACCAGGTTCTGTTACCCAGAATCCTTTGCAAACCTCAAAATTTGGCTAAAAAAGCACATGTTCCTCACATTTCTGTGACAGAAAGTTCTGGAATCTGAGAGGAGGCACAAATTTCCTTCCACCCAGTGTTCCCCCAAGTCTCCGATAAAAATGATACCTCACTTGTGTGAGTAGGCCTAGCGCCCGTGACAGGAAATGTCCCAAAACACAGCGTGGACACATCCCATTTTTTGAAAGAAAACAGAGGTGTTTTTTGCAAAGTGCCTACCTGTAGATTTTGGCCTCTAGCTCAGCCTGCACCTAGGGAAACCTACCAAACCTGTGCATTTTTGAAAACTAGAGACCTAGGGGAATCCAAGATGGGGTGACTTGTGGGGCTCTGACCAGGTTCTGTTACCCAGAATCCTTTGCAAACCTCAAAATTTGGCTAAAAAAACACATGTTCCTCACATTTCTGTGACAGAAAGTTCTGGAATCTGAGAGGAGGCACAAATTTCCTTCCACCCAGCGTTCCCCCAAGTCTCCCGATAAAAATGGTACCTCACTTGTGTGGGTAGGCCTAGCGCCCGCAACAGAATATGCCCAAAAACACAACGTGGACACATCACAGAAAACAGAGCTGTTTTTTGCAAAGTGCCTACCTGTAGATTTTGGCCTCTAGCTCAGCCGGCACCTAGGGAAACCTACCAAACCTGTGCATTTTTGAAAACTAGAGACCTAGGGGAATCCAAGATGGGGTGACTTGTGCGGCTCTGACCAGGTTCTGTTACCCAGAATCCTTTGCAAACCTCAAAATGTGGCTAAAAAAGCACATGTTCCTCACATTTCTGTTACAGAAAGTTCTGGAATCTGAGAGGAGGCACAAATTTCCTTCCACCCAGTGTTCCCCCAAGTCTCCGATAAAAATGATACCTCACTTGTGTGAGTAGGCCTAGCGCCCGCGACAGGAAATGTCCCAAAACACAGCGTGGACACATCCCATTTTTTGAAAGAAAACAGAGGTGTTTTTTGCAAAGTGCCTACCTGTAGATTTTGGCCTCTAGCTCAGCCGGCACCTAGGGAAACCTACCAAACCTGTGCATTTTTGAAAACTAGAGACCTAGGGGAATCCAAGATGGGGTGACTTGTGGGGCTCTGACCAGGTTCTGTTACCCAGAATCCTTTGCAAACCTCAAAATTTGGCTAAAAAAGCACATGTTCCTCACATTTCTGTGACAGAAAGTTCTGGAATCTGAGAGGAGGCACAAATTTCCTTCCACCCAGTGTTCCCCCAAGTCTCCGATAAAAATGATACCTCACTTGTGTGAGTAGGCCTAGCTCCCGTGACAGGAAATGTCCCAAAACACAGCGTGGACACATCCCATTTTTTGAAAGAAAACAGAGGTGTTTTTTGCAAAGTGCCTACCTGTAGATTTTGGCCTCTAGTTCAGCCTGCACCTAGGGAAACCTACCAAACCTGTGCATTTTTGAAAACTAGAGACCGAGGGGAATCCAAGATGGGGTGACTTGTGGGGCTCTGACCAGGTTCTGTTACCCAGAATCCTTTGCAAACCTCAAAATTTGGCTAAAAAAACACATGTTCCTCACATTTCTGTGACAGAAAGTTCTGGAATCTGAGAGGAGGCACAAATTTCCTTCCACCCAGTGTTCCCCCAAGTCTCCGATAAAAATGATACCTCACTTGTGTGAGTAGGCCTAGCGCCCGTGACAGGAAATGTCCCAAAACACAGCGTGGACACATCCCATTTTTTGAAAGAAAACAGAGGTGTTTTGTGCAAAGTGCCTACCTGTAGATTTTGGCCTCTAGCTCAGCCTGCACCTAGGGAAACCTACCAAACCTGTGCATTTTTGAAAACTAGAGACCTAGGGGAATCCAAGATGGGGTGACTTGTGGGGCTCTGACCAGGTTCTGTTACCCAGAATCCTTTGCAAACCTCAAAATTTGGCTAAAAAAACACATGTTCCTCACATTTCTGTGACAGAAAGTTCTGGAATCTGAGAGGAGGCACAAATTTCCTTCCACCCAGCGTTCCCCCAAGTCTCCCGATAAAAATGGTACCTCACTTGTGTGGGTAGGCCTAGCGCCCGCAACAGAATATGCCCAAAAACACAACGTGGACACATCACAGAAAACAGAGCTGTTTTTTGCAAAGTGCCTACCTGTAGATTTTGGCCTCTAGCTCAGCCGGCACCTAGGGAAACCTACCAAACCTGTGCATTTTTGAAAACTAGAGACCTAGGGGAATCCAAGATGGGGTGACTTGTGGGGCTCTGACCAGGTTCTGTTACCCAGAATCCTTTGCAAACCTCAAAATGTGGCTAAAAAAGCACATGTTCCTCACATTTCTGTTACAGAAAGTTCTGGAATCTGAGAGGAGGCACAAATTTCCTTCCACCCAGTGTTCCCCCAAGTCTCCGATAAAAATGATACCTCACTTGTGTGAGTAGGCCTAGCGCCCGCGACAGGAAATGTCCCAAAACACAGCGTGGACACATCCCATTTTTTGAAAGAAAACAGAGGTGTTTTTTGCAAAGTGCCTACCTGTAGATTTTGGCCTCTAGCTCAGCCGGCACCTAGGGAAACCTACCAAACCTGTGCATTTTTGAAAACTAGAGACCTAGGGGAATCCAAGATGGGGTGACTTGTGGGGCTCTGACCAGGTTCTGTTACCCAGAATCCTTTGCAAACCTCAAAATTTGGCTAAAAAAGCACATGTTCCTCACATTTCTGTGACAGAAAGTTCTGGAATCTGAGAGGAGGCACAAATTTCCTTCCACCCAGTGTTCCCCCAAGTCTCCGATAAAAATGATACCTCACTTGTGTGAGTAGGCCTAGCGCCCGTGACAGGAAATGTCCCAAAACACAGCGTGGACACATCCCATTTTTTGAAAGAAAACAGAGGTGTTTTTTGCAAAGTGCCTACCTGTAGATTTTGGCCTCTAGCTCAGCCTGCACCTAGGGAAACCTACCAAACCTGTGCATTTTTGAAAACTAGAGACCGAGGGGAATCCAAGATGGGGTGACTTGTGGGGCTCTGACCAGGTTCTGTTACCCAGAATCCTTTGCAAACCTCAAAATTTGGCTAAAAAAACACATGTTCCTCACATTTCTGTGACAGAAAGTTCTGGAATCTGAGAGGAGGCACAAATTTCCTTCCACCCAGTGTTCCCCCAAGTCTCCGATAAAAATGATACCTCACTTGTGTGAGTAGGCCTAGCGCCCGCGACAGGAAATGTCCCAAAACACAGCGTGGACACATCCCATTTTTTGAAAGAAAACAGAGGTGTTTTTTGCAAAGTGCCTACCTGTAGATTTTGGCCTCTAGCTCAGCCGGCACCTAGGGAAACCTACCAAACCTGTGCATTTTTGAAAACTAGAGACCTAGGGGAATCCAAGAGGGGGTGACTTGTGGGGCTCTGACCAGGTTCTGTTACCCAGAATCCTTTGCAAACCTCAAAATTTGGCTAAAAAAGCACATGTTCCTCACATTTCTGTGACAGAAAGTTCTGGAATCTGAGAGGAGGCACACATTTCCTTCCACCCAGTGTTCCCCCAAGTCTCCGATAAAAATGATACCTCACTTGTGTGAGTAGGCCTAGCGCCCGTGACAGGAAATGTCCCAAAACACAGCGTGGACACATCCCATTTTTTGAAAGAAAACAGAGGTGTTTTTTGCAAAGTGCCTACCTGTAGATTTTGGCCTCTAGCTCAGCCTGCACCTAGGGAAACCTACCAAACCTGTGCATTTTTGAAAACTAGAGACCTAGGGGAATCCAAGATGGGGTGACTTGTGGGGTTCTGACCAGGTTCTGTTACCCAGAATCCTTTGCAAACCTCAAAATTTGGCTATAAAAACACATTTTCCTCACATTTCGGTGACAGAAAGTTCTGGAATCTGAGAGGAGCCACAAATTTCCATCCAACCAGCATTCCCCCAAGTCTCCCGATAAAAATGATACCTCACTTGTGTGGGTAGGCCTAGCGCCCCCGACAAGAAACGCCCCAAAACACAACGTGGACACATCCCATTTTTTTAAAGAAAACAGAGGTGTTTTTTTCAAAGTGCCTACCAGTAGATTTTGGCCTCTAGCTCAGCCGGCACCTAGGGAAACCTACCAAACCTGTGCATTTTTGAAAACTAGAGACCTAGGGGAATCCAAGATGGGGTGATTTGTGGGGCTCTGACTAGGTTCCGTTACCCAGAATCCTTTGCAAACCTCAAAATTTGGCTAAAAAAACACGTTTTCCTCTCATCTCTGTGACAGAAAGTTCTGGAATCTGAGAGGAGGCACAAATTTCCTTCCACCCAGCGTTCCCCCAAGTCTCCCGATAAAAATGATACCTCACTTGTGTGGGTAGGCCTAGCACCCGCGACAGGATATGCCCCAAAACACAACGTGGACACATCCCATTTTTTGAAAGAAAAAACAGAGGTGTTTTTTGCAAAGTGCCTACCTGTAGATTTTGGCCTCTAGCTCAGCCAGCACCTAGGGAAACCTACCAAACCTGTGCATTTCTGAAAACTAGAGACCTAGGGGAATCCAAGATGGGGTGACTTGTGGGGCTCTGACCAGGTTCTGTTACCCAGAATCCTTTGCAAACCTCAAAATTTGGCTAAAAAAACACATGTTCCTCACATTTCTGTGACAGAAAGTTCTGGAATCTGAGAGGAGGCACAAATTTCCTTCCACCCAGCGTTCCCCCAAGTCTCCCGATAAAAATGGTACCTCACTTGTGTGGGTAGGCCTAGCGCCCGCAACAGAATATGCCCAAAAACACAACGTGGACACATCACAGAAAACATAGGTGTTTTTTGCAAAGTGCCTACCTGTAGATTTTGGCCTCTAGCTCAGCCGGCACCTAGGGAAACCTACCAAACCTGTGCATTTTTGAAAACTAGAGACCTAGGGGAATCCAAGATGGGGTGACTTGTGGGGCTCTGACCAGGTTCTGTTACCCAGAATCCTTTGCAAACCTCAAAATGTGGCTAAAAAAGCACATGTTCCTCACATTTCTGTTACAGAAAGTTCTGGAATCTGAGAGGAGGCACAAATTTCCTTCCACCCAGTGTTCCCCCAAGTCTCCGATAAAAATGATACCTCACTTGTGTGAGTACGCCTAGCGCCCGCGACAGGAAATGTCCCAAAACACAGCGTGGACACATCCCATTTTTTGAAAGAAAACAGAGGTGTTTTTTGAAAAGTGCCTACCTGTAGATTTTGGCCTCTAGCTCAGCCGGCACCTAGGGAAACCTACCAAACCTGTGCATTTTTGAAAACTAGAGACCTAGGGGAATCCAAGATGGGGTGACTTGTGGGGCTCTGACCAGGTTCTGTTACCCAGAATCCTTTGCAAACCTCAAAATTTGGCTAAAAAAGCACATGTTCCTCACATTTCTGTGACAGAAAGTTCTGGAATCTGAGAGGAGGCACAAATTTCCTTCCACCCAGTGTTCCCCCAAGTCTCCGATAAAAATGATACCTCACTTGTGTGAGTAGGCCTAGCGCCCGTGACAGGAAATGTCCCAAAACACAGCGTGGACACATCCCATTTTTTGAAAGAAAACAGAGGTGTTTTTTGCAAAGTGCCTACCTGTAGATTTTGGCCTCTAGCTCAGCCTGCACCTAGGGAAACCTACCAAACCTGTGCATTTTTGAAAACTAGAGACCTAGGGGAATCCAAGATGGGGTGACTTGTGGGGCTCTGACCAGGTTCTGTTACCCAGAATCCTTTGCAAACCTCAAAATTTGGCTAAAAAAACACATGTTCCTCACATTTCTGTGACAGAAAGTTCTGGAATCTGAGAGGAGGCACAAATTTCCTTCCACCCAGTGTTCCCCCAAGTCTCCGATAAAAATGATACCTCACTTGTGTGAGTAGGCCTAGCGCCCGCGACAGGAAATGTCCCAAAACACAGCGTGGACACATCCCATTTTTTGAAAGAAAACAGAGGTGTTTTTTGCAAAGTGCCTACCTGTAGATTTTGGCCTCTAGCTCAGCCGGCACCTAGGGAAACCTACCAAACCTGTGCATTTTTGAAAACTAGAGACCTAGGGGAATCCAAGATGGGGTGACTTGTGGGGCTCTGACCAGGTTCTGTTACCCAGAATCCTTTGCAAACCTCAGAATTTGGCTAAAAAAGCACATGTTCCTCACATTTCTGTGACAGAAAGTTCTGGAATCTGAGAGGAGGCACAAATTTCCTTCCACCCAGTGTTCCCCCAAGTCTCCGATAAAAATGATACCTCACTTGTGTGAGTAGGCCTAGCGCCCGTGACAGGAAATGTCCCAAAACACAGCGTGGACACATCCCATTTTTTGAAAGAAAACAGAGGTGTTTTTTGCAAAGTGCCTACCTGTAGATTTTGGCCTCTAGCTCAGCCTGCACCTAGGGAAACCTACCAAACCTGTGCATTTTTGAAAACTAGAGACCTAGGGGAATCCAAGATGGGGTGACTTGTGGGGCTCTGACCAGGTTCTGTTACCCAGAATCCTTTGCAAACCTCAAAATTTGGCTAAAAAAACACATGTTCCTCACATTTCTGTGACAGAAAGTTCTGGAATCTGAGAGGAGGCACAAATTTCCTTCCACCCAGCGTTCCCCCAAGTCTCCCGATAAAAATGGTACCTCACTTGTGTGGGTAGGCCTAGCGCCCGCAACAGAATATGCCCAAAAACACAACGTGGACACATCACAGAAAACAGAGCTGTTTTTTGCAAAGTGCCTACCTGTAGATTTTGGCCTCTAGCTCAGCCGGCACCTAGGGAAACCTACCAAACCTGTGCATTTTTGAAAACTAGAGACCTAGGGGAATCCAAGATGGGGTGACTTGTGGGGCTCTGACCAGGTTCTGTTACCCAGAATCCTTTGCAAACCTCAAAATGTGGCTAAAAAAGCACATGTTCCTCACATTTCTGTTACAGAAAGTTCTGGAATCTGAGAGGAGGCACAAATTTCCTTCCACCCAGTGTTCCCCCAAGTCTCCGATAAAAATGATACCTCACTTGTGTGAGTAGGCCTAGCGCCCGCGACAGGAAATGTCCCAAAACACAGCGTGGACACATCCCATTTTTTGAAAGAAAACAGAGGTGTTTTTTGCAAAGTGCCTACCTGTAGATTTTGGCCTCTAGCTCAGCCGGCACCTAGGGAAACCTACCAAACCTGTGCATTTTTGAAAACTAGAGACCTAGGGGAATCCAAGATGGGGTGACTTGTGGGGCTCTGACCAGGTTCTGTTACCCAGAATCCTTTGCAAACCTCAAAATTTGGCTAAAAAAGCACATGTTCCTCACATTTCTGTGACAGAAAGTTCTGGAATCTGAGAGGAGGCACAAATTTCCTTCCACCCAGTGTTCCCCCAAGTCTCCGATAAAAATGATACCTCACTTGTGTGAGTAGGCCTAGCGCCCGTGACAGGAAATGTCCCAAAACACAGCGTGGACACATCCCATTTTTTGAAAGAAAACAGGTGTTTTTTGCAAAGTGCCTACCTGTAGATTTTGGCCTCTAGCTCAGCCTGCACCTAGGGAAACCTACCAAACCTGTGCATTTTTGAAAACTAGAGACCTAGGGGAATCCAAGATGGGGTGACTTGTGGGGCTTTGACCAGGTTCTGTTACCCAGAATCCTTTGCAAACCTCAAAATTTGGCTAAAAAAACACATGTTCCTCACATTTCTGTGACAGAAAGTTCTGGAATCTGAGAGGAGGCACAAATTTCCTTCCACCCAGTGTTCCCCCAAGTCTCCGATAAAAATGATACCTCACTTGTGTGAGTAGGCCTAGCGCCCGCGACAGGAAATGTCCCAAAACACAGCGTGGACACATCCCGTTTTTTGAAAGAAAACAGAGGTGTTTTTTGCAAAGTGCCTACCTGTAGATTTTGGCCTCTAGCTCAGCCGGCACCTAGGGAAACCTACCAAACCTGTGCATTTTTGAAAACTAGAGACCTAGGGGAATCCAAGAGGGGGTGACTTGTGGGGCTCTGACCAGGTTCTGTTACCCAGAATCCTTTGCAAACCTCAAAATTTGGCTAAAAAAGCACATGTTCCTCACATTTCTGTGACAGAAAGTTCTGGAATCTGAGAGGAGGCACAAATTTCCTTCCACCCAGTGTTCCCCCAAGTCTCCGATAAAAATGATACCTCACTTGTGTGAGTAGGCCTAGCGCCCGTGACAGGAAATGTCCCAAAACACAGCGTGGACACATCCCATTTTTTGAAAGAAAACAGAGGTGTTTTTTGCAAAGTGCCTACCTGTAGATTTTGGCCTCTAGCTCAGCCTGCACCTAGGGAAACCTACCAAAACTGTGCATTTTTTAAAACTAGAGACCTAGGGGAATCCAAGATGGGGTGACTTGTGGGGTTCTGACCAGGTTCTGTTACCCAAAATCCTTTGCAAACCTCAAAATTTGGCTAAAAAAACACAATTTCCTCATATTTCGGTGACAGAAAGTTCTGGAATCTGAGAGGAGCCACAAATTTCCATCCAACCAGCGTTCCCCCAAGTCTCCCGATAAAAATGATACCTCACTTGTGTGGGTAGGCCTAGCGCCTGCGACAGGAAACGCCCCAAAACACAACGTGGACACATCCCATTTTTTGAAAGAAAACAGAGGTTTTTTTTGCAAAGTGCCTACCTGTAGATTTTGGCCTCTAGCTCAGCCGGCACCTAGGGAAACCTACCAAACCTGTGCATTTTTGAAAACTAGAGACCTAGGGGAATCCAAGATGGGGTGACTTGTGGGGCTCTGTCCAGGTTCTGTTACCCAGAATCCTTTGCAAACCTCAAAATGTGGCTAAAAAAACACATGTTCCTCACATTTCTGTTACAGAAAGTTCTGGAATCTGAGAGGAGGCACAAATTTCCTTCCACCCAGTGTTCCCCCAAGTCCTCCGATAAAAATGATACCTCACTTGTGTGAGTAGGCCTAGCGCCCGCGACAGGAAATGTCCCAAAACACAGCGTGGACACATCCCATTTTTTGAAAGAAAACAGAGGTGTTTTTTGAAAAGTGCCTACCTGTAGATTTTGGCCTCTAGCTCAGCCGGCACCTAGGGAAACCTACCAAACCTGTGCATTTTTGAAAACTAGAGACCTAGGGGAATCCAAGATGGGGTGACTTGTGGGGCTCTGACCAGGTTCTGTTACCCAGAATCCTTTGCAAACCTCAAAATTTGGCTAAAAAAGCACATGTTCCTCACATTTCTGAGACAGAAAGTTCTGGAATCTGAGAGGAGGCACAAATTTCCTTCCACCCAGTGTTCCCCCAAGTCTCCGATAAAAATGATACCTCACTTGTGTGAGTAGGCCTAGCGCCCGCGACAGGAAATGTCCCAAAACACAGCGTGGACACATCCCATTTTTTGAAAGAAAACAGAGGTGTTTTTTGCAAAGTGCCTACCTGTAGATTTTGGCCTCTAGCTCAGCCGGCACCTAGGGAAACCTACCAAACCTGTGCATTTTTGAAAACTAGAGACCTAGGGGAATCCAAGAGGGGGTGACTTGTGGGGCTCTGACCAGGTTCTGTTACCCAGAATCCTTTGCAAACCTCAAAATTTGGCTAAAAAAAGCACATGTTCCTCACATTTCTGTGACAGAAAGTTCTGGAATCTGAGAGGAGGCACAAATTTCCTTCCACCCAGCGTTCCCCCAAGTCTCCCGATAAAAATGGTACCTCACTTGTGTGGGTAGGCCTAGCGCCCGCAACAGAATATGCCCAAAAACACAACGTGGACACATCACAGAAAACATAGGTGTTTTTTGCAAAGTGCCTACCTGTAGATTTTGGCCTCTAGCTCAGCCGGGCACCTAGGGAAACCTACCAAACCAGTGCATTTTTGAAAACTAGAGACCTAGGGGAATCCAAGATGGGGTGACTTGTGGGGCTCTGACCAGGTTCTGTTACCCAGAATCCTTTGCAAACCTCAAAATTTGGCTAAAAAAGCACATGTTCCTCACATTTCTGTGACAGAAAGTTCTGGAATCTGAGAGGAGGCACAAATTTCCTTCCACCCAGTGTTCCCCCAAGTCTCCGATAAAAATGATACCTCACTTGTGTGAGTAGGCCTAGCGCCCGCGACAGGAAATGTCCCAAAACACAGCGTGGACACATCCCATTTTTTGAAAGAAAACAGAGGTGTTTTTTGCAAAGTGCCTACCTGTAGATTTTGGCCTCTAGCTCAGCCGGCACCTAGGGAAACCTACCAAACCTGTGCATTTTTGAAAACTAGAGACCTAGGGGAATCCAAGATGGGGTGACTTGTGGGGCTCTGACCAGGTTCTGTTACCCAGAATCCTTTGCAAACCTCAAAATTTGGCTAAAAAAGCACATGTTCCTCACATTTCTGTGACAGAAAGTTCTGGAATCTGAGAGGAGGCACAAATTTCCTTCCACCCAGTGTTCCCCCAAGTCTCCGATAAAAATGATACCTCACTTGTGTGAGTAGGCCTAGCGCCCGCGACAGGAAATGTCCCAAAACACAGCGTGGACACATCCCATTTTTTGAAAGAAAACAGAGGTGTTTTTTGCAAAGTGCCTACCTGTAGATTTTGGCCTCTAGCTCAGCCGGCACCTAGGGAAACCTACCAAACCTGTGCATTTTTGAAAACTAGAGACCTAGGGGAATCCAAGAGGGGGTGACTTGTGGGGCTCTGACCAGGTTCTGTTACCCAGAATCCTTTGCAAACCTCAAAATTTGGCTAAAAAAGCACATGTTCCTCACATTTCTGTGACAGAAAGTTCTGGAATCTGAGAGGAGGCACAAATTTCCTTCCACCCAGCGTTCCCCCAAGTCTCCCGATAAAAATGGTACCTCACTTGTGTGGGTAGGCCTAGCGCCCGCAACAGAATATGCCCAAAAACACAACGTGGACACATCACAGAAAACATAGGTGTTTTTTGCAAAGTGCCTACCTGTAGATTTTGGCCTCTAGCTCAGCCGGCACCTAGGGAAACCTACCAAACCAGTGCATTTTTGAAAACTAGAGACCTAGGGGAATCCAAGATGGGGTGACTTGTGGGGCTCTGACCAGGTTCTGTTACCCAGAATCCTTTGCAAACCTCAAAATGTGGCTAAAAAAGCACATGTTCCTCACATTTCTGTTACAGAAAGTTCTGGAATCTGAGAGGAGGCACAAATTTCCTTCCACCCAGTGTTCCCCCAAGTCTCCGATAAAAATGATACCTCACTTGTGTGAGTACGCCTAGCGCCCGTGACAGGAAATGTCCCAAAACACAGCGTGGACACATCCCATTTTTTGAAAGAAAACAGAGGTGTTTTTTGAAAAGTGCCTACCTGTAGATTTTGGCCTCTAGCTCAGCCGGCACCTAGGGAAACCTACCAAACCTGTGCATTTTTGAAAACTAGAGACCTAGGGGAATCCAAGATGGGGTGACTTGTGGGGCTCTGACCAGGTTCTGTTACCCAGAATCCTTTGCAAACCTCAAAATTTGGCTAAAAAAGCACATGTTCCTCACATTTCTGTGACAGAAAGTTCTGGAATCTGAGAGGAGGCACAAATTTCCTTCCACCCAGTGTTCCCCCAAGTCTCCGATAAAAATGATACCTCACTTGTGTGAGTAGGCCTAGCGCCCGTGACAGGAAATGTCCCAAAACACAGCGTGGACACATCCCATTTTTTGAAAGAAAACAGAGGTGTTTTTTGCAAAGTGCCTACCTGTAGATTTTGGCCTCTAGCTCAGCCTGCACCTAGGGAAACCTACCAAACCTGTGCATTTTTGAAAACTAGAGACCTAGGGGAATCCAAGATGGGGTGACTTGTGGGGTTCTGACCAGGTTCTGTTACCCAGAATCCTTTGCAAACCTCAAAATTTGGCTATAAAAACACATTTTCCTCACATTTCGGTGACAGAAAGTTCTGGAATCTGAGAGGAGCCACAAATTTCCATCCAACCAGCATTCCCCCAAGTCTCCCGATAAAAATGATACCTCACTTGTGTGGGTAGGCCTAGCGCCCCCGACAAGAAACGCCCCAAAACACAACGTGGACACATCCCATTTTTTTAAAGAAAACAGAGGTGTTTTTTTCAAAGTGCCTACCAGTAGATTTTGGCCTCTAGCTCAGCCGGCACCTAGGGAAACCTACCAAACCTGTGCATTTTTGAAAACTAGAGACCTAGGGGAATCCAAGATGGGGTGATTTGTGGGGCTCTGACTAGGCTCCGTTACCCAGAATCCTTTGCAAACCTCAAAATTTGGCTAAAAAAACACGTTTTCCTCTCATCTCTGTGACAGAAAGTTCTGGAATCTGAGAGGAGGCACAAATTTCCTTCCACCCAGCGTTCCCCCAAGTCTCCCGATAAAAATGATACCTCACTTGTGTGGGTAGGCCTAGCGCCCGCGACAGGATATGCCCCAAAACACAACGTGGACACATCCCATTTTTTGAAAGAAAAAACAGAGGTGTTTTTTGCAAAGTGCCTACCTGTAGATTTTGGCCTCTAGCTCAGCCAGCACCTAGGGAAACCTACCAAACCTGTGCATTTCTGAAAACTAGAGACCTAGGGGAATCCAAGATGGGGTGACTTGTGGGGCTCTGACCAGGTTCTGTTACCCAGAATCCTTTGCAAACCTCAAAATTTGGCTAAAAAAACACATGTTCCTCACATTTCTGTGACAGAAAGTTCTGGAATCTGAGAGGAGGCACAAATTTCCTTCCACCCAGCGTTCCCCCAAGTCTCCCGATAAAAATGGTACCTCACTTGTGTGGGTAGGCCTAGCGCCCGCAACAGAATATGCCCAAAAACACAACGTGGACACATCACAGAAAACATAGGTGTTTTTTGCTAAGTGCCTACCTGTAGATTTTGGCCTCTAGCTCAGCCGGCACCTAGGGAAACCTACCAAACCTGTGCATTTTTGAAAACTAGAGACCTAGGGGAATCCAAGATGGGGTGACTTGTGGGGCTCTGACCAGGTTCTGTTACCCAGAATCCTTTGCAAACCTCAAAATGTGGCTAAAAAAGCACATGTTCCTCACATTTCTGTTACAGAAAGTTCTGGAATCTGAGAGGAGGCACAAATTTCCTTCCACCCAGTGTTCCCCCAAGTCTCCGATAAAAATGATACCTCACTTGTGTGAGTAGGCCTAGCGCCCGCGACAGGAAATGTCCCAAAACACAGCGTGGACACATCCCATTTTTTGAAAGAAAACAGAGGTGTTTTTTGAAAAGTGCCTACCTGTAGATTTTGGCCTCTAGCTCAGCCGGCACCTAGGGAAACCTACCAAACCTGTGCATTTTTGAAAACTAGAGACCTAGGGGAATCCAAGATGGGGTGACTTGTGGGGCTCTGACCAGGTTCTGTTACCCAGAATCCTTTGCAAACCTCAAAATTTGGCTAAAAAAGCACATGTTCCTCACATTTCTGTGACAGAAAGTTCTGGAATCTGAGAGGAGGCACAAATTTCCTTCCACCCAGTGTTCCCCCAAGTCTCCGATAAAAATGATACCTCACTTGTGTGAGTAGGCCTAGCGCCCGTGACAGGAAATGTCCCAAAACACAGCGTGGACACATCCCATTTTTTGAAAGAAAACAGAGGTGTTTTTTGCAAAGTGCCTACCTGTAGATTTTGGCCTCTAGCTCAGCCTGCACCTAGGGAAACCTACCAAACCTGTGCATTTTTGAAAACTAGAGACCTAGGGGAATCCAAGATGGGGTGACTTGTGGGGCTCTGACCAGGTTCTGTTACCCAGAATCCTTTGCAAACCTCAAAATTTGGCTAAAAAAACACATGTTCCTCACATTTCTGTGACAGAAAGTTCTGGAATCTGAGAGGAGGCACAAATTTCCTTCCACCCAGTGTTCCCCCAAGTCTCCGATAAAAATGATACCTCACTTGTGTGAGTAGGCCTAGCGCCCGCGACAGGAAATGTCCCAAAACACAGCGTGGACACATCCCATTTTTTGAAAGAAAACAGAGGTGTTTTTTGCAAAGTGCCTACCTGTAGATTTTGGCCTCTAGCTCAGCCGGCACCTAGGGAAACCTACCAAACCTGTGCATTTTTGAAAACTAGAGACCTAGGGGAATCCAAGATGGGGTGACTTGTGGGGCTCTGACCAGGTTCTGTTACCCAGAATCCTTTGCAAACCTCAAAATTTTGCTAAAAAAGCACATGTTCCTCACATTTCTGTGACAGAAAGTTCTGGAATCTGAGAGGAGGCACAAATTTCCTTCCACCCAGTGTTCCCCCAAGTCTCCGATAAAAATGATACCTCACTTGTGTGAGTAGGCCTAGCGCCCGTGACAGGAAATGTCCCAAAACACAGCGTGGACACATCCCATTTTTTGAAAGAAAACAGAGGTGTTTTTTGCAAAGTGCCTACCTGTAGATTTTGGCCTCTAGCTCAGCCTGCACCTAGGGAAACCTACCAAACCTGTGCATTTTTGAAAACTAGAGACCTAGGGGAATCCAAGATGGGGTGACTTGTGGGGCTCTGACCAGGTTCTGTTACCCAGAATCCTTTGCAAACCTCAAGATTTGGCTAAAAAAACACATGTTCCTCACATTTCTGTGACAGAAAGTTCTGGAATCTGAGAGGAGGCACAAATTTCCTTCCACCCAGCGTTCCCCCAAGTCTCCCGATAAAAATGGTACCTCACTTGTGTGGGTAGGCCTAGCGCCCGCAACAGAATATGCCCAAAAACACAACGTGGACACATCACAGAAAACATAGGTGTTTTTTGCAAAGTGCCTACCTGTAGATTTTGGCCTCTAGCTCAGCCGGCACCTAGGGAAACCTACCAAACCTGTGCATTTTTGAAAACTAGAGACCTAGGGGAATCCAAGATGGGGTGACTTGTGGGGCTCTGACCAGGTTCTGTTACCCAGAATCCTTTGCAAACCTCAAAATGTGGCTAAAAAAGCACATGTTCCTCACATTTCTGTTACAGAAAGTTCTGGAATCTGAGAGGAGGCACAAATTTCCTTCCACCCAGTGTTCCCCCAAGTCTCCGATAAAAATGATACCTCACTTGTGTGAGTACGCCTAGCGCCCGCGACAGGAAATGTCCCAAAACACAGCGTGGACACATCCCATTTTTTGAAAGAAAACAGAGGTGTTTTTTGAAAAGTGCCTACCTGTAGATTTTGGCCTCTAGCTCAGCCGGCACCTAGGGAAACCTACCAAACCTGTGCATTTTTGAAAACTAGAGACCTAGGGGAATCCAAGATGGGGTGACTTGTGGGGCTCTGACCAGGTTCTGTTACCCAGAATCCTTTGCAAACCTCAAAATTTGGCTAAAAAAGCACATGTTCCTCACATTTCTGTGACAGAAAGTTCTGGAATCTGAGAGGAGGCACAAATTTCCTTCCACCCAGTGTTCCCCCAAGTCTCCGATAAAAATGATACCTCTCTTGTGTGAGTAGGCCTAGCGCCCGTGACAGGAAATGTCCCAAAACACAGCGTGGACACATCCCATTTTTTGA
This sequence comes from Pleurodeles waltl, assembly GCF_031143425.1. NCBI lineage: Eukaryota > Metazoa > Chordata > Amphibia > Caudata > Salamandridae > Pleurodeles > Pleurodeles waltl. The sequence goes on from NC_090445.1 coordinate 505,731,916, forward strand.
AAGAAAACAGAGGTGTTTTTTGCAAAGTGCCTACCTGTAGATTTTGGCCTCTAGCTCAGCCTGCACCTAGGGAAACCTACCAAACCTGTGCATTTTTGAAAACTAGAGACCTAGGGGAATCCAAGATGGGGTGACTTGTGGGGCTCTGACCAGGTTCTGTTACCCAGAATCCTTTGCAAACCTCAAAATTTGGCTAAAAAAACACATGTTCCTCACATTTCTGTGACAGAAAGTTCTGGAATCTGAGAGGAGGCACAAATTTCCTTCCACCCAGTGTTCCCCCAAGTCTCCGATAAAAATGATACCTCACTTGTGTGAGTAGGCCTAGCGCCCGCGACAGGAAATGTCCCAAAACACAGCGTGGACACATCCCATTTTTTGAAAGAAAACAGAGGTGTTTTTTGCAAAGTGCCTACCTGTAGATTTTGGCCTCTAGCTCAGCCGGCACCTAGGGAAACCTACCAAACCTGTGCATTTTTGAAAACTAGAGACCTAGGGGAATCCAAGATGGGGTGACTTGTGGGGCTCTGACCAGGTTCTGTTACCCAGAATCCTTTGCAAACCTCAAAATTTGGCTAAAAAAGCACATGTTCCTCACATTTCTGTGACAGAAAGTTCTGGAATCTGAGAGGAGGCACAAATTTCCTTCCACCCAGTGTTCCCCCAAGTCTCCGATAAAAATGATACCTCACTTGTGTGAGTAGGCCTAGCGCCCGTGACAGGAAATGTCCCAAAACACAGCGTGGACACATCCCATTTTTTGAAAGAAAACAGAGGTGTTTTTTGCAAAGTGCCTACCTGTAGATTTTGGCCTCTAGCTCAGCCTGCACCTAGGGAAACCTACCAAACCTGTGCATTTTTGAAAACTAGAGACCTAGGGGAATCCAAGATGGGGTGACTTGTGGGGCTCTGACCAGGTTCTGTTACCCAGAATCCTTTGCAAACCTCAAAATTTGGCTAAAAAAACACATGTTCCTCACATTTCTGTGACAGAAAGTTCTGGAATCTGAGAGGAGGCACAAATTTCCTTCCACCCAGCGTTCCCCCAAGTCTCCCGATAAAAATGGTACCTCACTTGTGTGGGTAGGCCTAGCGCCCGCAACAGAATATTCCCAAAAACACAACGTGCACACATCACAGAAAACAGAGCTGTTTTTTGCAAAGTGCCTACCTGTAGATTTTGGCCTCTAGCTCAGCCGGCACCTAGGGAAACCTACCAAACCTGTGCATTTTTGAAAACTAGAGACCTAGGGGAATCCAAGATGGGGTGACTTGTGGGGCTCTGACCAGGTTCTGTTACCCAGAATCCTTTGCAAACCTCAAAATGTGGCTAAAAAAGCACATGTTCCTCACATTTCTGTTACAGAAAGTTCTGGAATCTGAGAGGAGGCACAAATTTCCTTCCACCCAGTGTTCCCCCAAGTCTCCGATAAAAATGATACCTCACTTGTGTGAGTAGGCCTAGCGCCCGCGACAGGAAATGTCCCAAAACACAGCGTGGACACATCCCATTTTTTGAAAGAAAACAGAGGTGTTTTTTGCAAAGTGCCTACCTGTAGATTTTGGCCTCTAGCTCAGCCGGCACCTAGGGAAACCTACCAAACCTGTGCATTTTTGAAAACTAGAGACCTAGGGGAATCCAAGATGGGGTGACTTGTGGGGCTCTGACCAGGTTCTGTTACCCAGAATCCTTTGCAAACCTCAAAATTTGGCTAAAAAAGCACATGTTCCTCACATTTCTGTGACAGAAAGTTCTGGAATCTGAGAGGAGGCACAAATTTCCTTCCACCCAGTGTTCCCCCAAGTCTCCGATAAAAATGATACCTCACTTGTGTGAGTAGGCCTAGCGCCCGTGACAGGAAATGTCCCAAAACACAGCGTGGACACATCCCATTTTTTGAAAGAAAACAGAGGTGTTTTTTGCAAAGTGCCTACCTGTAGATTTTGGCCTCTAGCTCAGCCTGCACCTAGGGAAACCTACCAAACCTGTGCATTTTTGAAAACTAGAGACCTAGGGGAATCCAAGATGGGGTGACTTGTGGGGCTCTGACCAGGTTCTGTTACCCAGAATCCTTTGCAAACCTCAAAATTTGGCTAAAAAAACACATGTTCCTCACATTTCTGTGACAGAAAGTTCTGGAATCTGAGAGGAGGCACAAATTTCCTTCCACCCAGTGTTCCCCCAAGTCTCCGATAAAAATGATACCTCACTTGTGTGAGTAGGCCTAGCGCCCGCGACAGGAAATGTCCCAAAACACAGCGTGGACACATCCCATTTTTTGAAAGAAAACAGAGGTGTTTTTTGCAAAGTGCCTACCTGTAGATTTTGGCCTCTAGCTCAGCCGGCACCTAGGGAAACCTACCAAACCTGTGCATTTTTGAAAACTAGAGACCTAGGGGAATCCAAGAGGGGGTGACTTGTGGGGCTCTGACCAGGTTCTGTTACCCAGAATCCTTTGCAAACCTCAAAATTTGGCTAAAAAAGCACATGTTCCTCACATTTCTGTGACAGAAAGTTCTGGAATCTGAGAGGAGGCACAAATTTCCTTCCACCCAGTGTTCCCCCAAGTCTCCGATAAAAATGATACCTCACTTGTGTGAGTAGGCCTAGCGCCCGTGACAGGAAATGTCCCAAAACACAGCGTGGACACATCCCATTTTTTGAAAGAAAACAGAGGTGTTTTTTGCAAAGTGCCTACCTGTAGATTCTGGCCTCTAGCTCAGCCTTCACCTAGGGTAACCTACCAAAACTGTGCATTTTTTAAAACTAGAGACCTAGGGGAATCCAAGATGGGGTGACTTGTGGGGTTCTGACCAGGTTCTGTTACCCAAAATCCTTTGCAAACCTCAAAATTTGGCTAAAAAAACACAATTTCCTCATATTTCGGTGACAGAAAGTTCTGGAATCTGAGAGGAGCCACAAATTTCCATCCAACCAGCGTTCCCCCAAGTCTCCCGATAAAAATGATACCTCACTTGTGTGGGTAGGCCTAGCGCCTGCGACAGGAAACGCCCCAAAACACAACGTGGACACATCCCATTTTTTGAAAGAAAACAGAGGTTTTTTTTGCAAAGTGCCTACCTGTAGATTTTGGCCTCTAGCTCAGCCGGCACCTAGGGAAACCTACCAAACCTGTGCATTTTTTAAAACTAGAGACCTAGGGGAATCCAAGATGGGGTGACGTGTGGGGCTCTGTCCAGGTTCTGTTACCCAGAATCCTTTGCAAACCTCAAAATGTGGCTAAAAAAAACACATGTTCCTCACATTTCGGTGACAGAAAGTTCTGGAATCTGAGAGGAGGCACAAATTTCCTTCCACCCAGCGTTCCCCCAAGTCTCCCCATAAAAATGATACCTCACTTGTGAGGGTAGGCCTAGCGCCCGCGACAGGATATGCCCCAAAACAAAACGTGGACACATCCCATTTTTTTAAAGAAAACAGAGGTGTTTTTTACAAAGTGCCTACCTGTAGATTTTGGCCTCTAGCTCAGCCGGCACCTAGGGAAACCTACCAAACCTGTGCATTTTTTAAAACTAGACACCTAGAGGAATCCAAGATGGGGTGACTTGTGGGGCTCTGTCCAGGTTCTGTTACCCAGAATCCTTTGCAAACCTCAAAATGTGGCTAAAAAAACACATGTTCCTCACATTTCTGTGACAGAAAGTTCTGGAATCTGAGAGGAGGCACAAATTTCCTTCCACCCAGCGTTCCCCCAAGTCTCCCCATAAAAATGATACCTCACTTGTGTGGGTAGGCCTAGCGCCCGCGACAGGATATGCCCCAAAACAAAACGTGGACACATCCCATTTTTTTAAAGAAAACAGAGGTGTTTTTTGCAAAGTGCCTACCTGTAGATTTCGGCCTCTAGCTCAGCCGGCACCTAGGGAAACCTACCAAACCTGTGCATTTTTGAAAACTAGAGACCTAGGGGAATCCAAGATGGGGTGACTTGTGGGGCTCTGACCAGGTTCTGTTACCCAGAATCCTTTGCAAACCTCAAAATGTGGCTAAAAAAACACATGTTCCTCACATTTCGGTGACAGAAAGTTCTGGAATCTGAGAGGAGGCACAAATTTCCTTCCACCCAGCGTTCCCCCAAGTCTCCCCATAAAAATGATACCTCACTTGTGAGGGTAGGCCTAGCGCCCGCGACAGGATATGCCCCAAAACAAAACGTGGACACATCCCATTTTTTTAAAGAAAACAGAGGTGTTTTTTACAAAGTGCCTACCTGTAGATTTTGGCCTCTAGCTCAGCCGGCACCTAGGGAAACCTACCAAACCTGTGCATTTTTGAAAACTAGACACCTAGAGGAATCCAAGATGGGGTGACTTGTGGGGCTCTGTCCAGGTTCTGTTACCCAGAATCCTTTGCAAACCTCAAAATGTGGCTAAAAAAACACATGTTCCTCACATTTCTGTGACAGAAAGTTCTGGAATCTGAGAGGAGGCACAAATTTCCTTCCACCCAGCGTTCCCCCAAGTCTCCCCATAAAAATGATACCTCACTTGTGTGGGTAGGCCTAGCGCCCGCGACAGGATATGCCCCAAAACAAAACGTGGACACATCCCATTTTTTTAAAGAAAACAGAGGTGTTTTTAGCAAAGTGCCTACCTGTAGATTTTGGCCTCTAGCTCAGCCGGCACCTAGGGAAACCTACCAAACCTGTGCATTTTTGAAAACTAGAGACCTAGGGGAATCCAAGATGGGGTGACTTGTGGGGCTCTGACCAGGTTCTGTTACCCAGAATCCTTTGCAAACCTCAAAATTTGGCTAAAAAAACACAATTTCCTCATATTTCGGTGACAGAAAGTTCTGGAATCTGAGAGGAGGCACAAATTTCCTTCCACCCAGTGTTCCCCCAAGTCTCCCGATAAAAATGATACCTCACTTGTGTGGGTAGGCCTAGCGCCTGCGACAGGAAACGCCCCAAAACACAACGTGGACACATCCCATTTTTTGAAAGAAAACAGAGGTTTTTTTTGCAAAGTGCCTACCTGTAGATTTTGGCCTCTAGCTCAGCCGGCACCTAAGGAAACCTACCAAACCTGTGCATTTTTGAAAACTAGAGACCTAGGGGAATCCAAGATGGGGTGACTTGTGGGGCTCTGTCCAGGTTCTGTTACCCAGAATCCTTTGCAAACCTCAAAATGTGGCTAAAAAAACACATGTTCCTCACATTTCGGTGACAGAAAGTTCTGGAATCTGAGAGGAGGCACAAATTTCCTTCCACCCAGCGTTCCCCCAAGTCTCCCCATAAAAATGATACCTCACTTGTGAGGGTAGGCCTAGCGCCCGCGACAGGATATGCCCCAAAACAAAACGTGGACACATCCCATTTTTTTAAAGAAAACAGAGGTGTTTTTTACAAAGTGCCTACCTGTAGATTTTGGCCTCTAGCTCAGCCGGCACCTAGGGAAACCTACCAAACCTGTGCATTTTTTAAAACTAGACACCTAGAGGAATCCAAGATGGGGTGACTTGTGGGGCTCTGACCAGGTTCTGTTACCCAGAATCCTTTGCAAACCTCAAAATTTGGCTAAAAAAACACATGTTCCTCATATTTCTGTGACAGAAAGTTCTGGAATCTGAGAGGAGGCACAAATTTCCTTCCACCCAGCGTTCCCCCAAGTCTCCCGATAAAAATGGTACCTCACTTGTGTGGGTAGGCCTAGCGCCCGCAACAGAATATGCCCCAAAACACAACGTGGACACATCACAGAAAACAGAGCTGTTTTTTGCAAAGTGCCTACCTGTAGATTTTGGCCTCTAGCTCAGCCGGCACCTAGGGAAACCTACCAAACCTGTGCATTTTTGAAAACTAGAGACCTAGGGGAATCCAAGATGGGGTGACTTGTGGGGCTCTGACCAGGTTCCGTTACCCAGAATCCTTTGCAAACCTCAAAATTTGGCTAAAAAAGCACGTGTTTCTCACATTTCTGTGACAGAAAGTTCTGGAATCTGAGAGGAGGCACAAATTTCCTTCCACCCAGCGTTCCCCCAAGTCTCCCCACAAAAATGATACCTCACTTGTGAGGGTAGGCCTAGCGCCCGCGACAGGATATGCCCCAAAACACAATGTGGACACATCCCATTTTTTGAAAGAAAACAGAGGTGTTTTTTGCAAAGTGCCTACCTGTAGATTTTGGCCTCTAGCTCAGCCGGCACCTTGTGAAACCTACCAAACCTGTGCATTTTTTAAAACTAGAGACCTAGGCGAATCCAAGATGGGGTGACTTGTGGGGTTCTGACCAGGTTCTGTTACCCAGAATCCTTTGCAAACCTCAAAATTTGGCTATAAAAACACATTTTCCTCACATTTCGGTGACAGAAAGTTCTGGAATCTGAGAGGAGCCACAAATTTCCATCCAACCAGCATTCCCCCAAGTCTCCCGATAAAAATGATACCTCACTTGTGTGGGTAGGCCTAGCGCCCCCGACAAGAAACGCCCCAAAACACAACGTGGACACATCCCATTTTTTTAAAGAAAACAGAGGTGTTTTTTTCAAAGTGCCTACCAGTAGATTTTGGCCTCTAGCTCAGCCGGCACCTAGGGAAACCTACCAAACCTGTGCATTTTTGAAAACTAGAGACCTAGGGGAATCCAAGATGGGGTGATTTGTGGGGCTCTGACTAGGTTCCGTTACCCAGAATCCTTTGCAAACCTCAAAATTTGGCTAAAAAAACACGTTTTCCTCTCATCTCTGTGACAGAAAGTTCTGGAATCTGAGAGGAGGCACAAATTTCCTTCCACCCAGCGTTCCCCCAAGTCTCCCGATAAAAATGATACCTCACTTGTGTGGGTAGGCCTAGCGCCCGCGACAGGATATGCCCCAAAACACAACGTGGACACATCCCATTTTTTGAAAGAAAAAACAGAGGTGTTTTTTGCAAAGTGCCTACCTGTAGATTTTGGCCTCTAGCTCAGCCAGCACCTAGGGAAACCTACCAAACCTGTGCATTTCTGAAAACTAGAGACCTAGGGGAATCCAAGATGGGGTGACTTGTGGGGCTCTGACCAGGTTCTGTTACCCAGAATCCTTTGCAAACCTCAAAATTTGGCTAAAAAAACACATGTTCCTCACATTTCTGTGACAGAAAGTTCTGGAATCTGAGAGGAGGCACAAATTTCCTTCCACCCAGCGTTCCCCCAAGTCTCCCGATAAAAATGGTACCTCACTTGTGTGGGTAGGCCTAGCGCCCGCAACAGAATATGCCCCAAAACACAACGTGGACACATCACAGAAAACAGAGCTGTTTTTTGCAAAGTGCCTACCTGTAGATTTTGGCCTCTAGCTCAGCCGGCACCTAGGGAAACCTACCAAACCTGTGCATTTTTGAAAACTAGAGACCTAGGGGAATCCAAGATGGGGTGACTTGTGGGGCTCTGACCAGGTTCCGTTACCCAGAATCCTTTGCAAACCTCAAAATTTGGCTAAAAAAGCACGTGTTTCTCACATTTCTGTGACAGAAAGTTCTGGAATCTGAGAGGAGGCACAAATTTCCTTCCACCCAGCGTTCCCCCAAGTCTCCCCACAAAAATGATACCTCACTTGTGAGGGTAGGCCTAGCGCCCGCGACAGGATATGCCCCAAACCACAATGTGGACACATCCCATTTTTTGAAAGAAAACAGAGGTGTTTTTTGCAAAGTGCCTACCTGTAGATTTTGGCCTCTAGCTCAGCCGGCACCTTGTGAAACCTACCAAACCTGTGCATTTTTTAAAACTAGAGACCTAGGCGAATCCAAGATGGGGTGACTTGTGGGGTTCTGACCAGGTTCTGTTACCCAGAATCCTTTGCAAACCTCAAAATTTGGCTATAAAAACACATTTTCCTCACATTTCGGTGACAGAAAGTTCTGGAATCTGAGAGGAGCCACAAATTTCCATCCAACCAGCATTCCCCCAAGTCTCCCGATAAAAATGATACCTCACTTGTGTGGGTAGGCCTAGCGCCCCCGACAAGAAACGCCCCAAAACACAACGTGGACACATCCCATTTTTTTAAAGAAAACAGAGGTGTTTTTTTCAAAGTGCCTACCAGTAGATTTTGGCCTCTAGCTCAGCCGGCACCTAGGGAAACCTACCAAACCTGTGCATTTTTGAAAACTAGAGACCTAGGGGAATCCAAGATGGGGTGATTTGTGGGGCTCTGACTAGGTTCCGTTACCCAGAATCCTTTGCAAACCTCAAAATTTGGCTAAAAAAACACGTTTTCCTCTCATCTCTGTGACAGAAAGTTCTGGAATCTGAGAGGAGGCACAAATTTCCTTCCACCCAGCGTTCCCCCAAGTCTCCCGATAAAAATGATACCTCACTTGTGTGGGTAGGCCTAGCGCCCGCGACAGGATATGCCCCAAAACACAACGTGGACACATCCCATTTTTTGAAAGAAAAAACAGAGGTGTTTTTTGCAAAGTGCCTACCTGTAGATTTTGGCCTCTAGCTCAGCCAGCACCTAGGGAAACCTACCAAACCTGTGCATTTCTGAAAACTAGAGACCTAGGGGAATCCAAGATGGGGTGACTTGTGGGGCTCTGACCAGGTTCTGTTACCCAGAATCCTTTGCAAACCTCAAAATTTGGCTAAAAAAACACATGTTCCTCACATTTCTGTGACAGAAAGTTCTGGAATCTGAGAGGAGGCACAAATTTCCTTCCACCCAGCGTTCCCCCAAGTCTCCCGATAAAAATGGTACCTCACTTGTGTGGGTAGGCCTAGCGCCCGCAACAGAATATGCCCAAAAACACAACGTGGACACATCACAGAAAACATAGGTGTTTTTTGCAAAGTGCCTACCTGTAGATTTTGGCCTCTAGCTCAGCCGGCACCTAGGGAAACCTACCAAACCTGTGCATTTTTGAAAACTAGAGACCTAGGGGAATCCAAGATGGGGTGACTTGTGGGGCTCTGACCAGGTTCTGTTACCCAGAATCCTTTGCAAACCTCAAAATTTGGCTAAAAAAGCACATGTTCCTCACATTTCTGTGACAGAAAGTTCTGGAATCTGAGAGGAGGCACAAATTTCCTTCCACCCAGTGTTCCCCCAAGTCTCCGATAAAAATGATACCTCACTTGTGTGAGTAGGCCTAGCGCCCGTGACAGGAAATGTCCCAAAACACAGCGTGGACACATCCCATTTTTTGAAAGAAAACAGAGGTGTTTTTTGCAAAGTGCCTACCTGTAGATTTTGGCCTCTAGCTCAGCCTGCACCTAGGGAAACCTACCAAACCTGTGCATTTTTGAAAACTAGAGACCTAGGGGAATCCAAGATGGGGTGACTTGTGGGGCTCTGACCAGGTTCTGTTACCCAGAATCCTTTGCAAACCTCAAAATTTGGCTAAAAAAACACATGTTCCTCACATTTCTGTGACAGAAAGTTCTGGAATCTGAGAGGAGGCACAAATTTCCTTCCACCCAGTGTTCCCCCAAGTCTCCGATAAAAATGATACCTCACTTGTGTGAGTAGGCCTAGCGCCCGCGACAGGAAATGTCCCAAAACACAGCGTGGACACATCCCATTTTTTGAAAGAAAACAGAGGTGTTTTTTGCAAAGTGCCTACCTGTAGATTTTGGCCTCTAGCTCAGCCGGCACCTAGGGAAACCTACCAAACCTGTGCATTTTTGAAAACTAGAGACCTAGGGGAATCCAAGAGGGGGTGACTTGTGGGGCTCTGACCAGGTTCTGTTACCCAGAATCCTTTGCAAACCTCAAAATTTGGCTAAAAAAGCACATGTTCCTCACATTTCTGTGACAGAAAGTTCTGGAATCTGAGAGGAGGCACAAATTTCCTTCCACCCAGTGTTCCCCCAAGTCTCCGATAAAAATGATACCTCACTTGTGTGAGTAGGCCTAGCGCCCGTGACAGGAAATGTCCCAAAACACAGCGTGGACACATCCCATTTTTTGAAAGAAAACAGAGGTGTTTTTTGCAAAGTGCCTACCTGTAGATTCTGGCCTCTAGCTCAGCCTTCACCTAGGGTAACCTACCAAAACTGTGCATTTTTTAAAACTAGAGACCTAGGGGAATCCAAGATGGGGTGACTTGTGGGGTTCTGACCAGGTTCTGTTACCCAAAATCCTTTGCAAACCTCAAAATTTGGCTAAAAAAACACAATTTCCTCATATTTCGGTGACAGAAAGTTCTGGAATCTGAGAGGAGCCACAAATTTCCATCCAACCAGCGTTCCCCCAAGTCTCCCGATAAAAATGATACCTCACTTGTGTGGGTAGGCCTAGCGCCTGCGACAGGAAACGCCCCAAAACACAACGTGGACACATCCCATTTTTTGAAAGAAAACAGAGGTTTTTTTTGCAAAGTGCCTACCTGTAGATTTTGGCCTCTAGCTCAGCCGGCACCTAGGGAAACCTACCAAACCTGTGCATTTTTTAAAACTAGAGACCTAGGGGAATCCAAGATGGGGTGACGTGTGGGGCTCTGTCCAGGTTCTGTTACCCAGAATCCTTTGCAAACCTCAAAATGTGGCTAAAAAAACACATGTTCCTCACATTTCGGTGACAGAAAGTTCTGGAATCTGAGAGGAGGCACAAATTTCCTTCCACCCAGCGTTCCCCCAAGTCTCCCCATAAAAATGATACCTCACTTGTGAGGGTAGGCCTAGCGCCCGCGACAGGATATGCCCCAAAACAAAACGTGGACACATCCCATTTTTTTAAAGAAAACAGAGGTGTTTTTTACAAAGTGCCTACCTGTAGATTTTGGCCTCTAGTTCAGCCGGCACCTAGGGAAACCTACCAAACCTGTGCATTTTTTAAAACTAGACACCTAGAGGAATCCAAGATGGGGTGACTTGTGGGGCTCTGTCCAGGTTCTGTTACCCAGAATCCTTTGCAAACCTCAAAATGTGGCTAAAAAAACACATGTTCCTCACATTTCTGTGACAGAAAGTTCTGGAATCTGAGAGGAGGCACAAATTTCCTTCCACCCAGCGTTCCCCCAAGTCTCCCCATAAAAATGATACCTCACTTGTGTGGGTAGGCCTAGCGCCCGCGACAGGATATGCCCCAAAACAAAACGTGGACACATCCCATTTTTTTAAAGAAAACAGAGGTGTTTTTTGCAAAGTGCCTACCTGTAGATTTTGGCCTCTAGCTCAGCCGGCACCTAGGGAAACCTACCAAACCTGTGCATTTTTGAAAACTAGAGACCTAGGGGAATCCAAGATGGGGTGACTTGTGGGGCTCTGACCAGGTTCTGTTACCCAGAATCCTTTGCAAACCTCAAAATGTGGCTAAAAAAACACATGTTCCTCACATTTCGGTGACAGAAAGTTCTGGAATCTGAGAGGAGGCACAAATTTCCTTCCACCCAGCGTTCCCCCAAGTCTCCCCATAAAAATGATACCTCACTTGTGAGGGTAGGCCTAGCGCCCGCGACAGGATATGCCCCAAAACAAAACGTGGACACATCCCATTTTTTTAAAGAAAACAGAGGTGTTTTTTACAAAGTGCCTACCTGTAGATTTTGGCCTCTAGCTCAGCCGGCACCTAGGGAAACCTACCAAACCTGTGCATTTTTTAAAACTAGACACCTAGAGGAATCCAAGATGGGGTGACTTGTGGGGCTCTGTCCAGGTTCTGTTACCCAGAATCCTTTGCAAACCTCAAAATGTGGCTAAAAAAACACATGTTCCTCACATTTCTGTGACAGAAAGTTCTGGAATCTGAGAGGAGGCACAAATTTCCTTCCACCCAGTGTTCCCCCAAGTCTCCCGATAAAAATGATACCTCACTTGTGTGGGTAGGCCTAGCGCCTGCGACAGGAAACGCCCCAAAACACAACGTGGACACATCCCATTTTTTGAAAGAAAACAGAGGTTTTTTTTGCAAAGTGCCTACCTGTAGATTTTGGCCTCTAGCTCAGCCGGCACCTAAGGAAACCTACCAAACCTGTGCATTTTTGAAAACTAGAGACCTAGGGGAATCCAAGATGGGGTGACTTGTGGGGCTCTGTCCAGGTTCTGTTACCCAGAATCCTTTGCAAACCTCAAAATGTGGCTAAAAAAACACATGTTCCTCACATTTCGGTGACAGAAAGTTCTGGAATCTGAGAGGAGGCACAAATTTCCTTCCACCCAGCGTTCCCCCAAGTCTCCCCATAAAAATGATACCTCACTTGTGAGGGTAGGCCTAGCGCCCGCGACAGGATATGCCCCAAAACAAAACGTGGACACATCCCATTTTTTTAAAGAAAACAGAGGTGTTTTTTACAAAGTGCCTACCTGTAGATTTTGGCCTCTAGCTCAGCCGGCACCTAGGGAAACCTACCAAACCTGTGCATTTTTTAAAACTAGACACCTAGAGGAATCCAAGATGGGGTGACTTGTGGGGCTCTGACCAGGTTCTGTTACCCAGAATCCTTTGCAAACCTCAAAATTTGGCTAAAAAAACACATGTTCCTCACATTTCTGTGACAGAAAGTTCTGGAATCTGAGAGGAGGCATAAATTTCCTTCCACCCAGCGTTCCCCCAAGTCTCCCGATAAAAATGGTACCTCACTTGTGTGGGTAGGCCTAGCGCCCGCAACAGAATATGCCCCAAAACACAACGTGGACACATCACAGAAAACAGAGCTGTTTTTTGCAAAGTGCCTACCTGTAGATTTTGGCCTCTAGCTCAGCCGGCACCTAGGGAAACCTACCAAACCTGTGCATTTTTGAAAACTAGAGACCTAGGGGAATCCAAGATGGGGTGACTTGTGGGGCTCTGACCAGGTTCCGTTACCCAGAATCCTTTGCAAACCTCAAAATTTGGCTAAAAAAGCACGTGTTTCTCACATTTCTGTGACAGAAAGTTCTGGAATCTGAGAGGAGGCACAAATTTCCTTCCACCCAGCGTTCCCCCAAGTCTCCCCACAAAAATGATACCTCACTTGTGAGGGTAGGCCTAGCGCCCGCGACAGGATATGCCCCAAAACACAATGTGGACACATCCCATTTTTTGAAAGAAAACAGAGGTGTTTTTTGCAAAGTGCCTACCTGTAGATTTTGGCCTCTAGCTCAGCCGGCACCTTGTGAAACCGACCAAACCTGTGCATTTTTTAAAACTAGAGACCTAGGCGAATCCAAGATGGGGTGACTTGTGGGGTTCTGACCAGGTTCTGTTACCCAGAATCCTTTGCAAACCTCAAAATTTGGCTATAAAAACACATTTTCCTCACATTTCGGTGACAGAAAGTTCTGGAATCTGAGAGGAGCCACAAATTTCCATCCAACCAGCATTCCCCCAAGTCTCCCGATAAAAATGATACCTCACTTGTGTGGGTAGGCCTAGCGCCCCCGACAAGAAACGCCCCAAAACACAACGTGGACACATCCCATTTTTTTAAAGAAAACAGAGGTGTTTTTTTCAAAGTGCCTACCAGTAGATTTTGGCCTCTAGCTCAGCCGGCACCTAGGGAAACCTACCAAACCTGTGCATTTTTGAAAACTAGAGACCTAGGGGAATCCAAGATGGGGTGATTTGTGGGGCTCTGACTAGGTTCCGTTACCCAGAATCCTTTGCAAACCTCAAAATTTGGCTAAAAAAACACGTTTTCCTCTCATCTCTGTGACAGAAAGTTCTGGAATCTGAGAGGAGGCACAAATTTCCTTCCACCCAGCGTTCCTCCAAGTCTCCCGATAAAAATGATACCTCACTTGTGTGGGTAGGCCTAGCGCCCGCGACAGGATATGCCCCAAAACACAACGTGGACACATCCCATTTTTTGAAAGAAAAAACAGAGGTGTTTTTTGCAAAGTGCCTACCTGTAGATTTTGGCCTCTAGCTCAGCCAGCACCTAGGGAAACCTACCAAACCTGTGCATTTCTGAAAACTAGAGACCTAGGGGAATCCAAGATGGGGTGACTTGTGGGGCTCTGACCAGGTTCTGTTACCCAGAATCCTTTGCAAACCTCAAAATTTGGCTAAAAAAACACATGTTCCTCACATTTCTGTGACAGAAAGTTCTGGAATCTGAGAGGAGGCACAAATTTCCTTCCACCCAGCGTTCCCCCAAGTCTCCCGATAAAAATGGTACCTCACTTGTGTGGGTAGGCCTAGCGCCCGCAACAGAATATGCCCAAAAACACAACGTGGACACATCACAGAAAACATAGGTGTTTTTTGCAAAGTGCCTACCTGTAGATTTTGGCCTCTAGCTCAGCCGGCACCTAGGGAAACCTACCAAACCTGTGCATTTTTGAAAACTAGAGACCTAGGGGAATCCAAGATGGGGTGACTTGTGGGGCTCTGACCAGGTTCTGTTACCCAGAATCCTTTGCAAACCTCAAAATGTGGCTAAAAAAGCACATGTTCCTCACATTTCTGTTACAGAATGTTCTGGAATCTGAGAGGAGGCACAAATTTCCTTCCACCCAGTGTTCCCCCAAGTCTCCGATAAAAATGATACCTCACTTGTGTGAGTACGCCTAGCGCCCGCGACAGGAAATGTCCCAAAACACAGCGTGGACACATCCCATTTTTTGAAAGAAAACAGAGGTGTTTTTTGAAAAGTGCCTACCTGTAGATTTTGGCCTCTAGCTCAGCCGGCACCTAGGGAAACCTACCAAACCTGTGCATTTTTGAAAACTAGAGACCTAGGGGAATCCAAGATGGGGTGACTTGTGGGGCTCTGACCAGGTTCTGTTACCCAGAATCCTTTGCAAACCTCAAAATTTGGCTAAAAAAGCACATGTTCCTCACATTTCTGTGACAGAAAGTTCTGGAATCTGAGAGGAGGCACAAATTTCCTTCCACCCAGTGTTCCCCCAAGTCTCCGATAAAAATGATACCTCACTTGTGTGAGTAGGCCTAGCGCCCGTGACAGGAAATGTCCCAAAACACAGCGTGGACACATCCCATTTTTTGAAAGAAAACAGAGGTGTTTTTTGCAAAGTGCCTACCTGTAGATTTTGGCCTCTAGCTCAGCCTGCACCTAGGGAAACCTACCAAACCTGTGCATTTTTGAAAACTAGAGACCTAGGGGAATCCAAGATGGGGTGACTTGTGGGGCTCTGACCAGGTTCTGTTACCCAGAATCCTTTGCAAACCTCAAAATTTGGCTAAAAAAACACATGTTCCTCACATTTCTGTGACAGAAAGTTCTGGAATCTGAGAGGAGGCACAAATTTCCTTCCACCCAGCGTTCCCCCAAGTCTCCCGATAAAAATGGTACCTCACTTGTGTGGGTAGGCCTAGCGCCCGCAACAGAATATGCCCAAAAACACAACGTGGACACATCACAGAAAACAGAGCTGTTTTTTGCAAAGTGCCTACCTGTAGATTTTGGCCTCTAGCTCAGCCGGCACCTAGGGAAACCTACCAAACCTGTGCATTTCTGAAAACTAGAGACCTAGGGGAATCCAAGATGGGGTGACTTGTGGGGCTCTGACCAGGTTCTGTTACCCAGAATCCTTTGCAAACCTCAAAATTTGGCTAAAAAAACACATGTTCCTCACATTTCTGTGACAGAAAGTTCTGGAATCTGAGAGGAGGCACAAATTTCCTTCCACCCAGCGTTCCCCCAAGTCTCCCGATAAAAATGGTACCTCACTTGTGTGGGTAGGCCTAGCGCCCGCAACAGAATATGCCCAAAAACACAACGTGGACACATCACAGAAAACATAGGTGTTTTTTGCAAAGTGCCTACCTGTAGATTTTGGCCTCTAGCTCAGCCGGCACCTAGGGAAACCTACCAAACCTGTGCATTTTTGAAAACTAGAGACCTAGGGGAATCCAAAATGGGGTGACTTGTGGGGCTCTGACCAGGTTCTGTTACCCAGAATCCTTTGCAAACCTCAAAATGTGGCTAAAAAAGCACATGTTCCTCACATTTCTGTTACAGAATGTTCTGGAATCTGAGAGGAGGCACAAATTTCCTTCCACCCAGTGTTCCCCCAAGTCTCCGATAAAAATGATACCTCACTTGTGTGAGTACGCCTAGCGCCCGCGACAGGAAATGTCCCAAAACACAGCGTGGACACATCCCATTTTTTGAAAGAAAACAGAGGTGTTTTTTGAAAAGTGCCTACCTGTAGATTTTGGCCTCTAGCTCAGCCGGCACCTAGGGAAACCTACCAAACCTGTGCATTTTTGAAAACTAGAGACCTAGGGGAATCCAAGATGGGGTGACTTGTGGGGCTCTGACCAGGTTCTGTTACCCAGAATCCTTTGCAAACCTCAAAATTTGGCTAAAAAAGCACATGTTCCTCACATTTCTGTGACAGAAAGTTCTGGAATCTGAGAGGAGGCACAAATTTCCTTCCACCCAGTGTTCCCCCAAGTCTCCGATAAAAATGATACCTCACTTGTGTGAGTAGGCCTAGCGCCCGTGACAGGAAATGTCCCAAAACACAGCGTGGACACATCCCATTTTTTGAAAGAAAACAGAGGTGTTTTTTGCAAAGTGCCTACCTGTAGATTTTGGCCTCTAGCTCAGCCTGCACCTAGGGAAACCTACCAAACCTGTGCATTTTTGAAAACTAGAGACCTAGGGGAATCCAAGATGGGGTGACTTGTGGGGCTCTGACCAGGTTCTGTTACCCAGAATCCTTTGCAAACCTCAAAATTTGGCTAAAAAAACACATGTTCCTCACATTTCTGTGACAGAAAGTTCTGGAATCTGAGAGGAGGCACAAATTTCCTTCCACCCAGCGTTCCCCCAAGTCTCCCGATAAAAATGGTACCTCACTTGTGTGGGTAGGCCTAGCGCCCGCAACAGAATATGCCCAAAAACACAACGTGGACACATCACAGAAAACAGAGCTGTTTTTTGCAAAGTGCCTACCTGTAGATTTTGGCCTCTAGCTCAGCCGGCACCTAGGGAAACCTACCAAACCTGTGCATTTTTGAAAACTAGAGACCTAGGGGAATCCAAGATGGGGTGACTTGTGGGGCTCTGACCAGGTTCTGTTACCCAGAATCCTTTGCAAACCTCAAAATTTGGCTAAAAAAACACATGTTCCTCACATTTCTGTGACAGAAAGTTCTGGAATCTGAGAGGAGGCACAAATTTCCTTCCACCCAGTGTTCCCCCAAGTCTCCGATAAAAATGATACCTCACTTGTGTGAGTAGGCCTAGCGCCCGCGACAGGAAATGTCCCAAAACACAGCGTGGACACATCCCATTTTTTGAAAGAAAACAGAGGTGTTTTTTGCAAAGTGCCTACCTGTAGATTTTGGCCTCTAGCTCAGCCGGCACCTAGGGAAACCTACCAAACCTGTGCATTTTTGAAAACTAGAGACCTAGGGGAATCCAAGATGGGGTGACTTGTGGGGCTCTGACCAGGTTCTGTTACCCAGAATCCTTTGCAAACCTCAAAATTTGGCTAAAAAAGCACATGTTCCTCACATTTCTGTGACAGAAAGTTCTGGAATCTGAGAGGAGGCACAAATTTCCTTCCACCCAGTGTTCCCCCAAGTCTCCGATAAAAATGATACCTCACTTGTGTGAGTAGGCCTAGCGCCCGTGACAGGAAATGTCCCAAAACACAGCGTGGACACATCCCATTTTTTGAAAGAAAACAGAGGTGTTTTTTGCAAAGTGCCTACCTGTAGATTTTGGCCTCTAGCTCAGCCTGCACCTAGGGAAACCTACCAAACCTGTGCATTTTTGAAAACTAGAGACCTAGGGGAATCCAAGATGGGGTGACTTGTGGGGCTCTGACCAGGTTCTGTTACCCAGAATCCTTTGCAAACCTCAAAATTTGGCTAAAAAAACACATGTTCCTCACATTTCTGTGACAGAAAGTTCTGGAATCTGAGAGGAGGCACAAATTTCCTTCCACCCAGTGTTCCCCCAAGTCTCCGATAAAAATGATACCTCACTTGTGTGAGTAGGCCTAGCGCCCGCGACAGGAAATGTCCCAAAACACAGCGTGGACACATCCCATTTTTTGAAAGAAAACAGAGGTGTTTTTTGCAAAGTGCCTACCTGTAGATTTTGGCCTCTAGCTCAGCCGGCACCTAGGGAAACCTACCAAACCTGTGCATTTTTGAAAACTAGAGACCTAGGGGAATCCAAGAGGGGGTGACTTGTGGGGCTCTGACCAGGTTCTGTTACCCAGAATCCTTTGCAAACCTCAAAATTTGGCTAAAAAAGCACATGTTCCTCACATTTCTGTGACAGAAAGTTCTGGAATCTGAGAGGAGGCACAAATTTCCTTCCACCCAGTGTTCCCCCAAGTCTCCGATAAAAATGATACCTCACTTGTGTGAGTAGGCCTAGCGCCCGTGACAGGAAATGTCCCAAAACACAGCGTGGACACATCCCATTTTTTGAAAGAAAACAGAGGTGTTTTTTGCAAAGTGCCTACCTGTAGATTTTGGCCTCTAGCTCAGCCTGCACCTAGGGAAACCTACCAAAACTGTGCATTTTTTAAAACTAGAGACCTAGGGGAATCCAAGATGGGGTGACTTGTGGGGTTCTGACCAGGTTCTGTTACCCAAAATCCTTTGCAAACCTCAAAATTTGGCTAAAAAAACACAATTTCCTCATATTTCGGTGACAGAAAGTTCTGGAATCTGAGAGGAGCCACAAATTTCCATCCAACCAGCGTTCCCCCAAGTCTCCCGATAAAAATGATACCTCACTTGTGTGGGTAGGCCTAGCGCCTGCAACAGGAAACGCCCCAAAACACAACGTGGACACATCCCATTTTTTGAAAGAAAACAGAGGTTTTTTTTGCAAAGTGCCTACCTGTAGATTTTGGCCTCTAGCTCAGCCGGCACCTAGGGAAACCTACCAAACCTGTGCATTTTTGAAAACTAGAGACCTAGGGGAATCCAAGATGGGGTGACTTGTGGGGCTCTGTCCAGGTTCTGTTACCCAGAATCCTTTGCAAACCTCAAAATGTGGCTAAAAAAACACATGTTCCTCACATTTCGGTGACAGAAAGTTCTGGAATCTGAGAGGAGGCACAAATTTCCTTCCACCCAGCGTTCCCCCAAGTCTCCCCATAAAAATGATACCTCACTTGTCAGGGTAGGCCTAGCGCCCGCGACAGGATATGCCCCAAAACAAAACGTGGACACATCCCATTTTTTTAAAGAAAACAGAGGTGTTTTTTACAAAGTGCCTACCTGTAGATTTTGGCCTCTAGCTCAGCCGGCACCTAGGGAAACCTACCAAACCTGTGCATTTTTTAAAACTAGACACCTAGAGGAATCCAAGATGGGGTGACTTGTGGGGCTCTGTCCAGGTTCTGTTACCCAGAATCCTTTGCAAACCTCAAAATGTGGCTAAAAAAACACATGTTCTTCACATTTCTGTGACAGAAAGTTCTGGAATCTGAGAGGAGCACAAATTTCCTTCCACCCAGCGTTCCCCCAAGTCTCCCCATAAAAATGATACCTCACTTGTGTGGGTAGGCCTAGCGCCCGCGACAGGATATGCCCCAAAACAAAACGTGGACACATCCCATTTTTTTAAAGAAAACAGAGGTGTTTTTTGCAAAGTGCCTACCTGTAGATTTTGGCCTCTAGCTCAGCCGGCACCTAGGGAAACCTACCAAACCTGTGCATTTTTGAAAACTAGAGACCTAGGGGAATCCAAGATGGGGTGACTTGTGGGGCTCTGACCAGGTTCCGTTACCCAGAATCCTTTGCAAACCTCACAATTTTGGCTAAAAAAAACGTGTTCCTCACATTTCTGTGACAGAAAGTTCTGGAATCTGAGAGGAGGCACAAATTTCCTTCCACCCAGCGTTCCCCCAAGTCTCCCCATAAAAATGATACCTCACTTGTGAGGGTAGGCCTAGCGCCCGCGACAAGAAACGCCCCAAAACACAACGTGGACACATCCCATTTTTTTAAAGAAAACAGAGGTGTTTTTTTCAAAGTGCCTACCTGTAGATTTTGGCCTCTAGCTCAGCCGGCACCTAGGGAAACCTACCAAACCTGTGCATTTTTGAAAACTAGAGACCTAGGGGAATCCAAGATGGAGTGATTTGTGGGGCTCTGACTAGGTTCCGTTACCCAGAATCCTTTGCAAACCTCAAAATTTGGCTAATAAAACACGTTTTCCTCTCATCTCTGTGACAGAAAGTTCTGGAATCTGAGAGTAGGCACAAATTTCCTTCCACCCAGCATTCCCCCAAGTCTCCCGATAAAAATGATACCTCACTTGTGTGAGTAGGCCTAGCGCCCGCGACAGGAAATGTCCCAAAACACAGCGTGGACACATCCCATTTTTTGAAAGAAAACAGAGGTGTTTTTTGAAAAGTGCCTACCTGTAGATTTTGGCCTCTAGCTCAGCCGGCACCTAGGGAAACCTACCAAACCTGTGCATTTTTGAAAACTAGAGACCTAGGGGAATCCAAGATGGGGTGACTTGTGGGGCTCTGACCAGGTTCTGTTACCCAGAATCCTTTGCAAACCTCAAAATTTGGCTAAAAAAGCACATGTTCCTCACATTTCTGTGACAGAAAGTTCTGGAATCGGAGAGGAGGCACAAATTTCCTTCCACCCAGTGTTCCCCCAAGTCTCCGATAAAAATGATACCTCACTTGTGTGAGTAGGCCTAGCGCCCGTGACAGGAAATGTCCCAAAACACAGCGTGGACACATCCCATTTTTTGAAAGAAAACAGAGGTGTTTTTTGCAAAGTGCCTACCTGTAGATTTTGGCCTCTAGCTCAGCCTGCACCTAGGGAAACCTACCAAACCTGTGCATTTTTGAAAACTAGAGACCTAGGGGAATCCAAGATGGGGTGACTTGTGGGGCTCTGACCAGGTTCTGTTACCCAGAATCCTTTGCAAACCTCAAAATTTGGCTAAAAAAACACATGTTCCTCACATTTCTGTGACAGAAAGTTCTGGAATCTGAGAGGAGGCACAAATTTCCTTCCACCCAGTGTTCCCCCAAGTCTCCGATAAAAATGATACCTCACTTGTGTGAGTATGCCTAGCGCCCGCGACAGGAAATGTCCCAAAACACAGCGTGGACACATCCCATTTTTTGAAAGAAAACAGAGGTGTTTTTTGCAAAGTGCCTACCTGTAGATTTTGGCCTCTAGCGCAGCCGGCACCTAGGGAAACCTACCAAACCTGTGCATTTTTGAAAACTAGAGACCTAGGGGAATCCAAGAGGGGGTGACTTGTGGGGCTCTGACCAGGTTCTGTTACCCAGAATCCTTTGCAAACCTCAAAATTTGGCTAAAAAAACACATGTTCCTCACATTTCTGTGACAGAAAGTTCTGGAATCTGAGAGGAGGCACAAATTTCCTTCCACCCAGTGTTCCCCCAAGTCTCCGATAAAAATGATACCTCACTTGTGTGAGTAGGCCTAGCGCCCGCGACAGGAAATGTCCCAAAACACAGCGTGGACACATCCCATTTTTTGAAAGAAAACAGAGGTGTTTTTTGAAAAGTGCCTACCTGTAGATTTTGGCCTCTAGCTCAGCCGGCACCTAGGGAAACCTACCAAACCTGTGCATTTTTGAAAACTAGAGACCTAGGGGAATCCAAGATGGGGTGACTTGTGGGGCTCTGACCAGGTTCTGTTACCCAGAATCCTTTGCAAACCTCAAAATTTGGCTAAAAAAGCACATGTTCCTCACATTTCTGTGACAGAAAGTTCTGGAATCTGAGAGGAGGCACAAATTTCCTTCCACCCAGTGTTCCCCCAAGTCTCCGATAAAAATGATACCTCACTTGTGTGAGTAGGCCTAGCGCCCGTGACAGGAAATGTCCAAAAACACAGCGTGGACACATCCCATTTTTTGAAAGAAAACAGAGGTGTTTTTTGCAAAGTGCCTACCTGTAGATTTTGGCCTCTAGCTCAGCCTGCACCTAGGGAAACCTACCAAACCTGTGCATTTTTTAAAACTAGACACCTAGAGGAATCCAAGATGGGGTGACTTGTGGGGCTCTGTCCAGGTTCTGTTACCCAGAATCCTTTGCAAACCTCAAAATGTGGCTAAAAAAACACATGTTCCTCACATTTCTGTGACAGAAAGTTCTGGAATCTGAGAGGAGGCACAAATTTCCTTCCACCCAGCGTTCCCCCAAGTCTCCCCATAAAAATGATACCTCACTTGTGTGGGTAGGCCTAGCGCCCGCGACAGGATATGCCCCAAAACAAAACGTGGACACATCCCATTTTTTTAAAGAAAACAGAGGTGTTTTTTGCAAAGTGCCTACCTGTAGATTTTGGCCTCTAGCTCAGCCGGCACCTAGGGAAACCTACCAAACCTGTGCATTTTTGAAAACTAGAGACCTAGGGGAATCCAAGATGGGGTGACTTGTGGGGCTCTGACCAGGTTCCGTTACCCAGAATCCTTTGCAAACCTCACAATTTTGGCTAAAAAAAACGTGTTCCTCACATTTCTGTGACAGAAAGTTCTGGAATCTGAGAGGAGGCACAAATTTCCTTCCACCCAGCGTTCCCCCAAGTCTCCCCATAAAAATGATACCTCACTTGTGAGGGTAGGCCTAGCGCCCGCGACAAGAAACGCCCCAAAACACAACGTGGACACATCCCATTTTTTTAAAGAAAACAGAGGTGTTTTTTTCAAAGTGCCTACCTGTAGATTTTGGCCTCTAGCTCAGCCGGCACCTACGGAAACCTACCAAACCTGTGCATTTTTGAAAACTAGAGACCTAGGGGAATCCAAGATGGGGTGATTTGTGGGGCTCTGACTAGGTTCCGTTACCCAGAATCCTTTGCAAACCTCAAAATTTGGCTAATAAAACACGTTTTCCTCTCATCTCTGTGACAGAAAGTTCTGGAATCTGAGAGTAGGCACAAATTTCCTTCCACCCAGCATTCCCCCAAGTCTCCCGATAAAAATGATACCTCACTTGTGTGAGTAGGCCTAGCGCCCGCGACAGGAAATGTCCCAAAACACAGCGTGGACACATCCCATTTTTTGAAAGAAAACAGAGGTGTTTTTTGAAAAGTGCCTACCTGTAGATTTTGGCCTCTAGCTCAGCCGGCACCTAGGGAAACCTACCAAACCTGTGCATTTTTGAAAACTAGAGACCTAGGGGAATCCAAGATGGGGTGACTTGTGGGGCTCTGACCAGGTTCTGTTACCCAGAATCCTTTGCAAACCTCAAAATTTGGCTAAAAAAGCACATGTTCCTCACATTTCTGTGACAGAAAGTTCTGGAATCTGAGAGGAGGCACAAATTTCCTTCCACCCAGTGTTCCCCCAAGTCTCCGATAAAAATGATACCTCACTTGTGTGAGTAGGCCTAGCGCCCGTGACAGGAAATGTCCCAAAACACAGCGTGGACACATCCCATTTTTTGAAAGAAAACAGAGGTGTTTTTTGCAAAGTGCCTACCTGTAGATTTTGGCCTCTAGCTCAGCCTGCACCTAGGGAAACCTACCAAACCTGTGCATTTTTTAAAACTAGACACCTAGAGGAATCCAAGATGGGGTGACTTGTGGGGCTCTGTCCAGGTTCTGTTACCCAGAATCCTTTGCAAACCTCAAAATGTGGCTAAAAAAACACATGTTCCTCACATTTCTGTGACAGAAAGTTCTGGAATCTGAGAGGAGGCACAAATTTCCTTCCACCCAGCGTTCCCCCAAGTCTCCCCATAAAAATGATACCTCACTTGTGTGGGTAGGCCTAGCGCCCGCGACAGGATATGCCCCAAAACAAAACGTGGACACATCCCATTTTTTTAAAGAAAACAGAGGTGTTTTTTGCAAAGTGCCTACCTGTAGATTTTGGCCTCTAGCTCAGCCGGCACCTAGGGAAACCTACCAAACCTGTGCATTTTTGAAAACTAGAGACCTAGGGGAATCCAAGATGGGGTGACTTGTGGGGCTCTGACCAGGTTCCGTTACCCAGAATCCTTTGCAAACCTCACAATTTTGGCTAAAAAAAACGTGTTCCTCACATTTCTGTGACAGAAAGTTCTGGAATCTGAGAGGAGGCACAAATTTCCTTCCACCCAGCGTTCCCCCAAGTCTCCCCATAAAAATGATACCTCACTTGTGAGGGTAGGCCTAGCGCCCGCGACAAGAAACGCCCCAAAACACAACGTGGACACATCCCATTTTTTTAAAGAAAACAGAGGTGTTTTTTTCAAAGTGCCTACCTGTAGATTTTGGCCTCTAGCTCAGCCGGCACCTAAGGAAACCTACCAAACCTGTGCATTTTTGAAAACTAGAGACCTAGGGGAATCCAAGATGGGGTGATTTGTGGGGCTCTGACTAGGTTCCGTTACCCAGAATCCTTTGCAAACCTCAAAATTTGGCTAATAAAACACGTTTTCCTCTCATCTCTGTGACAGAAAGTTCTGGAATCTGAGAGTAGGCACAAATTTCCTTCCACCCAGCATTCCCCCAAGTCTCCCGATAAAAATGATACCTCACTTGTGTGAGTAGGCCTAGCGCCCGCGACAGGAAATGTCCCAAAACACAGCGTGGACACATCCCATTTTTTGAAAGAAAACAGAGGTGTTTTTTGAAAAGTGCCTACCTGTAGATTTTGGCCTCTAGCTCAGCCGGCACCTAGGGAAACCTACCAAACCTGTGCATTTTTGAAAACTAGAGACCTAGGGGAATCCAAGATGGGGTGACTTGTGGGGCTCTGACCAGGTTCTGTTACCCAGAATCCTTTGCAAACCTCAAAATTTGGCTAAAAAAGCACATGTTCCTCACATTTCTGTGACAGAAAGTTCTGGAATCGGAGAGGAGGCACAAATTTCCTTCCACCCAGTGTTCCCCCAAGTCTCCGATAAAAATGATACCTCACTTGTGTGAGTAGGCCTAGCGCCCGTGACAGGAAATGTCCCAAAACACAGCGTGGACACATCCCATTTTTTGAAAGAAAACAGAGGTGTTTTTTGCAAAGTGCCTACCTGTAGATTTTGGCCTCTAGCTCAGCCTGCACCTAGGGAAACCTACCAAACCTGTGCATTTTTGAAAACTAGAGACCTAGGGGAATCCAAGATGGGGTGACTTGTGGGGCTCTGACCAGGTTCTGTTACCCAGAATCCTTTGCAAACCTCAAAATTTGGCTAAAAAAACACATGTTCCTCACATTTCTGTGACAGAAAGTTCTGGAATCTGAGAGGAGGCACAAATTTCCTTCCACCCAGTGTTCCCCCAAGTCTCCGATAAAAATGATACCTCACTTGTGTGAGTATGCCTAGCGCCCGCGACAGGAAATGTCCCAAAACACAGCGTGGACACATCCCATTTTTTGAAAGAAAACAGAGGTGTTTTTTGCAAAGTGCCTACCTGTAGATTTTGGCCTCTAGCGCAGCCGGCACCTAGGGAAACCTACCAAACCTGTGCATTTTTGAAAACTAGAGACCTAGGGGAATCCAAGAGGGGGTGACTTGTGGGGCTCTGACCAGGTTCTGTTACCCAGAATCCTTTGCAAACCTCAAAATTTGGCTAAAAAAACACATGTTCCTCACATTTCTGTGACAGAAAGTTCTGGAATCTGAGAGGAGGCACAAATTTCCTTCCACCCAGTGTTCCCCCAAGTCTCCGATAAAAATGATACCTCACTTGTGTGAGTAGGCCTAGCGCCCGCGACAGGAAATGTCCCAAAACACAGCGTGGACACATCCCATTTTTTGAAAGAAAACAGAGGTGTTTTTTGAAAAGTGCCTACCTGTAGATTTTGGCCTCTAGCTCAGCCGGCACCTAGGGAAACCTACCAAACCTGTGCATTTTTGAAAACTAGAGACCTAGGGGAATCCAAGATGGGGTGACTTGTGGGGCTCTGACCAGGTTCTGTTACCCAGAATCCTTTGCAAACCTCAAAATTTGGCTAAAAAAGCACATGTTCCTCACATTTCTGTGACAGAAAGTTCTGGAATCTGAGAGGAGGCACAAATTTCCTTCCACCCAGTGTTCCCCCAAGTCTCCGATAAAAATGATACCTCACTTGTGTGAGTAGGCCTAGCGCCCGTGACAGGAAATGTCCAAAAACACAGCGTGGACACATCCCATTTTTTGAAAGAAAACAGAGGTGTTTTTTGCAAAGTGCCTACCTGTAGATTTTGGCCTCTAGCTCAGCCTGCACCTAGGGAAACCTACCAAACCTGTGCATTTTTTAAAACTAGACACCTAGAGGAATCCAAGATGGGGTGACTTGTGGGGCTCTGTCCAGGTTCTGTTACCCAGAATCCTTTGCAAACCTCAAAATGTGGCTAAAAAAACACATGTTCCTCACATTTCTGTGACAGAAAGTTCTGGAATCTGAGAGGAGGCACAAATTTCCTTCCACCCAGCGTTCCCCCAAGTCTCCCCATAAAAATGATACCTCACTTGTGTGGGTAGGCCTAGCGCCCGCGACAGGATATGCCCCAAAACAAAACGTGGACACATCCCATTTTTTTAAAGAAAACAGAGGTGTTTTTTGCAAAGTGCCTACCTGTAGATTTTGGCCTCTAGCTCAGCCGGCACCTAGGGAAACCTACCAAACCTGTGCATTTTTGAAAACTAGAGACCTAGGGGAATCCAAGATGGGGTGACTTGTGGGGCTCTGACCAGGTTCCGTTACCCAGAATCCTTTGCAAACCTCACAATTTTGGCTAAAAAAAACGTGTTCCTCACATTTCTGTGACAGAAAGTTCTGGAATCTGAGAGGAGGCACAAATTTCCTTCCACCCAGCGTTCCCCCAAGTCTCCCCATAAAAATGATACCTCACTTGTGAGGGTAGGCCTAGCGCCCGCGACAAGAAACGCCCCAAAACACAACGTGGACACATCCCATTTTTTTAAAGAAAACAGAGGTGTTTTTTTCAAAGTGCCTACCTGTAGATTTTGGCCTCTAGCTCAGCCGGCACCTACGGAAACCTACCAAACCTGTGCATTTTTGAAAACTAGAGACCTAGGGGAATCCAAGATGGGGTGATTTGTGGGGCTCTGACTAGGTTCCGTTACCCAGAATCCTTTGCAAACCTCAAAATTTGGCTAATAAAACACGTTTTCCTCTCATCTCTGTGACAGAAAGTTCTGGAATCTGAGAGTAGGCACAAATTTCCTTCCACCCAGCATTCCCCCAAGTCTCCCGATAAAAATGATACCTCACTTGTGTGAGTAGGCCTAGCGCCCGCGACAGGAAATGTCCCAAAACACAGCGTGGACACATCCCATTTTTTGAAAGAAAACAGAGGTGTTTTTTGAAAAGTGCCTACCTGTAGATTTTGGCCTCTAGCTCAGCGGGCACCTAGGGAAACCTACCAAACCTGTGCATTTTTGAAAACTAGAGACCTAGGGGAATCCAAGATGGGGTGACTTGTGGGGCTCTGACCAGGTTCTGTTACCCAGAATCCTTTGCAAACCTCAAAATTTGGCTAAAAAAGCACATGTTCCTCACATTTCTGTGACAGAAAGTTCTGGAATCTGAGAGGAGGCACAAATTTCCTTCCACCCAGTGTTCCCCCAAGTCTCCGATAAAAATGATACCTCACTTGTGTGAGTAGGCCTAGCGCCCGTGACAGGAAATGTCCCAAAACACAGCGTGGACACATCCCATTTTTTGAAAGAAAACAGAGGTGTTTTTTGCAAAGTGCCTACCTGTAGATTTTGGCCTCTAGCTCAGCCTGCACCTAGGGAAACCTACCAAACCTGTGCATTTTTTAAAACTAGACACCTAGAGGAATCCAAGATGGGGTGACTTGTGGGGCTCTGTCCAGGTTCTGTTACCCAGAATCCTTTGCAAACCTCAAAATGTGGCTAAAAAAACACATGTTCCTCACATTTCTGTGACAGAAAGTTCTGGAATCTGAGAGGAGGCACAAATTTCCTTCCACCCAGCGTTCCCCCAAGTCTCCCCATAAAAATGATACCTCACTTGTGTGGGTAGGCCTAGCGCCCGCGACAGGATATGCCCCAAAACAAAACGTGGACACATCCCATTTTTTTAAAGAAAACAGAGGTGTTTTTTGCAAAGTGCCTACCTGTAGATTTTGGCCTCTAGCTCAGCCGGCACCTAGGGAAACCTACCAAACCTGTGCATTTTTGAAAACTAGAGACCTAGGGGAATCCAAGATGGGGTGACTTGTGGGGCTCTGACCAGGTTCCGTTACCCAGAATCCTTTGCAAACCTCACAATTTTGGCTAAAAAAAACGTGTTCCTCACATTTCTGTGACAGAAAGTTCTGGAATCTGAGAGGAGGCACAAATTTCCTTCCACCCAGCGTTCCCCCAAGTCTCCCCATAAAAATGATACCTCACTTGTGAGGGTAGGCCTAGCGCCCGCGACAAGAAACGCCCCAAAACACAACGTGGACACATCCCATTTTTTTAAAGAAAACAGAGGTGTTTTTTTCAAAGTGCCTACCTGTAGATTTTGGCCTCTAGCTCAGCCGGCACCTAAGGAAACCTACCAAACCTGTGCATTTTTGAAAACTAGAGACCTAGGGGAATCCAAGATGGGGTGATTTGTGGGGCTCTGACTAGGTTCCGTTACCCAGAATCCTTTGCAAACCTCAAAATTTGGCTAATAAAACACGTTTTCCTCTCATCTCTGTGACAGAAAGTTCTGGAATCTGAGAGTAGGCACAAATTTCCTTCCACCCAGCATTCCCCCAAGTCTCCCGATAAAAATGATACCTCACTTGTGTGAGTAGGCCTAGCGCCCGCGACAGGAAATGTCCCAAAACACAGCGTGGACACATCCCATTTTTTGAAAGAAAACAGAGGTGTTTTTTGAAAAGTGCCTACCTGTAGATTTTGGCCTCTAGCTCAGCCGGCACCTAGGGAAACCTACCAAACCTGTGCATTTTTGAAAACTAGAGACCTAGGGGAATCCAAGATGGGGTGACTTGTGGGGCTCTGACCAGGTTCTGTTACCCAGAATCCTTTGCAAACCTCAAAATTTGGCTAAAAAAGCACATGTTCCTCACATTTCTGTGACAGAAAGTTCTGGAATCGGAGAGGAGGCACAAATTTCCTTCCACCCAGTGTTCCCCCAAGTCTCCGATAAAAATGATACCTCACTTGTGTGAGTAGGCCTAGCGCCCGTGACAGGAAATGTCCCAAAACACAGCGTGGACACATCCCATTTTTTGAAAGAAAACAGAGGTGTTTTTTGCAAAGTGCCTACCTGTAGATTTTGGCCTCTAGCTCAGCCTGCACCTAGGGAAACATACCAAACCTGTGCATTTTTGAAAACTAGAGACCTAGGGGAATCCAAGATGGGGTGACTTGTGGGGCTCTGACCAGGTTCTGTTACCCAGAATCCTTTGCAAACCTCAAAATTTGGCTAAAAAAACACATGTTCCTCACATTTCTGTGACAGAAAGTTCTGGAATCTGAGAGGAGGCACAAATTTCCTTCCACCCAGTGTTCCCCCAAGTCTCCGATAAAAATGATACCTCACTTGTGTGAGTATGCCTAGCGCCCGCGACAGGAAATGTCCCAAAACACAGCGTGGACACATCCCATTTTTTGAAAGAAAACAGAGGTGTTTTTTGCAAAGTGCCTACCTGTAGATTTTGGCCTCTAGCTCAGCCGGCACCTAGGGAAACCTACCAAACCTGTGCATTTTTGAAAACTAGAGACCTAGGGGAATCCAAGATGGGGTGACTTGTGGGGCTCTGACCAGGTTCCGTTACCCAGAATCCTTTGCAAACCTCAAAATTTGGCTAAAAAAAACGTGTTCCTCACATTTCTGTGACAGAAAGTTCTGGAATCTGAGAGGAGGCACAAATTTCCTTCCACCCAGCGTTCCCCCAAGTCTCCCCATAAAAATGATACCTCACTTGTGAGGGTAGGCCTAGCGCCCGCGACAAGAAACGCCCCAAAACACAACGTGGACACATCCCATTTTTTTAAAGAAAACAGAGGTGTTTTTTTCAAAGTGCCTACCTGTAGATTTTGGCCTCTAGCTCAGCCGGCACCTAGGGAAACCTACCAAACCTGTGCATTTTTGAAAACTAGAGACCTAGGGGAATCCAAGATGGGGTGATTTGTGGGGCTCTGACTAGGTTCCGTTACCCAGAATCCTTTGCAAACCTCAAAATTTGGCTAATAAAACACGTTTTCCTCTCATCTCTGTGACAGAAAGTTCTGGAATCTGAGAGTAGGCACAAATTTCCTTCCACCCAGCATTCCCCCAAGTCTCCCGATAAAAATGATACCTCACTTGTGTGGGTAGGCCTAGCGCCCGCGACAGGATATGCCCCAAAACACAACTTGGACACATCCCATTTTTTTAAAGAAAACAGAGGTGTTTTTTGCAAAGTGCCTACCTGTAGATTTTGGCCTCTAGCTCAGCCGGCACCTAGGGAAACCTACCAAACATGTGCATTTTTGAAAACTAGAGACCTAGGGGAATCCAAGATGGGGTGACTTGTGGGGCTCTGACCAGGTTCTGTTACCCAGAATCCTTTGCAAACCTCAAAATTTGGCTAAAAAAACACATGTTCCTCACATTTCTGTGACAGAAAGTTCTGGAATCTGAGAGGAGGCACAAATTTCCTTCCACCCAGCGTTCCCCCAAGTCTCCCGATAAAAATGATACCTCACTTGTGTGGGTAGGCCTAGCGCCCGCGACAGGAAAGGCCCCAAAACACAACGTGGACACATCCCATTTTTTAAAAGAAAACAGAGGTGTTTTTTGCAAAGT
The DNA here is from genome assembly GCF_031143425.1 of Pleurodeles waltl. Lineage (NCBI taxonomy): Eukaryota > Metazoa > Chordata > Amphibia > Caudata > Salamandridae > Pleurodeles > Pleurodeles waltl. Next base: position 505,762,470 of record NC_090445.1, read on the forward strand.
GCCTACCTGTAGATTTTGGCCTCTAGCTCAGCCGGCACCTAGGGAAACCTACCAAACCTGTGCATTTTTGAAAACTAGAGACCTAGGGGACTCTAAGATGGGGTGACTTGTGGGGTTCTGACCAGGTTCTGTTACCCAGAATCCTTTGCAAACCTCAAAATTTGGCTAAAAAAACAAATTTTCCTCATATTTCGGTGACAGAAAGTTCTGGAATCTGAGAGGAGCCACAAATTTCCTTCCTCCCAGCGTTCCCCCAAGTCTCCCGGTAAAAATAATACCTTACTTGTGCGGGTGGGCCAGGTGCCTGCAACAGAATAAGGCCCAAAACTTGTAGAGATAGAGGGGTAGCACAGCGAGTTTATAAGGACATATTCTTTTATACATCTTTAGACTGACTCTGCTTTGGGGACCCACATAAGTGAGGTGTCATTTTACTTGGGAGACTGATGGGAACACTGGGGAGTAGGAATTTTGTGCTGGAGTGGTGATCGTACAAACAAAAGTCAGTTAAATATGCTTTTTGGGGGATCCACGCAAGCCACATCTCCCTGCACTCCTTGGGGTGTCTAGTTTAAAAAAATGTCTGGGTTTGGTAGGTTTCCCTAGATGAAGGCAACACCCAGGACCAAATACACAGGTGGCCCCTCCCCCCCAAACACAGGTAGTTTTGTAATATATCATTTTGATGTGTCCACATACGTCTGTGATGTGCCAAACACTAAAATTGTGAAAAGAAACGCACTTAGGTTATGTGAAAAAGACCCCTCACCCACCAATCAAGTTGGTGGCATGCTTCATCATCGGGGTCCCACCTGAGACACCTAGCGTGTCTCAAGTGTGCTGCGACGTCTGATTACAGCGGAGCAGGTTTTGTCATTTGTACCACACCTACTGGTTGGATTTGGCACGAGGGTGAGTGATGGTTCAGTAGATCAAATGTTATTAACAAGAGATTTCACAAAAGTGAAATGCACTGGTAATAACTGTAAGGCCAAAAAACTGAACCAATGACTCACAGCTCGTGAGCTTTAAAGCCACGACAAGGCACCAACCGCTTTACAGTCCATTCACACACCTTTCATACATGACATGCACAAGACCATTCACGCCGCCAGCCACGGGCCCAGCACATTACAAGACTCGCATCCACAGACAGAGCCAGTCAAGGGCCCATCACTTTCATACGCCCACATGCCTGATACAGCAATCACACCAGCTGATGAGTGTGTGGACTGGCGTTTGGCTGGCACCGCCAGCCAAGCGCCACCCCACCCACACCACCAGCTAAGCCCCACACACACCGCCAGCCAAGCGCCACCCCACCCACACCGCCAGCCAAGCGCCACCCCACCCACACCGCCAGCCAAGCGCCACCCCACGCACACTGCCAGCCAAGCGCCACCCCACGCACACCGCCAGCCAAGCCCCACGCACACCGCCAGCCAAGCGCCACCACACGCACACCGCCAGCCAAGCGCCACCCTACACATACCATCCCTTTTTTTGTTTTTAAACAACAAAGAAACCACTAATCATAAATAAGTACAAAACTACAAACACAAAAGCTCTAACTGAATACATGACTAATGCCAACCGTGAAACCGATCATATAAAAATATAAAACAGCAGTTTACGCTCACGGAATTTCCCAATAATTCTTCTGTGTGTGGTAGCTCCTGAAACAGCCACCCACACACAGCCCAGGCTTTGAAGGACAATCAGGGCAGTACATCCTAGTCTTCTTCCTGATACCTCTTCGAGCACAGACTCTACATCTCTTAGCAGGAAAGTTTTTTTTGGCCGTGGGAGGAATGTGCTCAGCAAAGTGACGATCTTTCAATCTAGCCACAACCTCCACCACTGCTTCTCTAGGAACACTTGCCTGTTCCAGCACAACAAGGCTAGCTATGATAGACTCCTGAAATTTCACAAATGTCATCCTTGACTCTGGAGAACTATCCTTGAACACAACAAAAGCATTAAAAGTTGCCAAGTGGAACAAGTGAACCGCTAATTTCTTATACCCACATAAGACTTATGAGCAGCAGTGTAAGGTTCTAACATCTGATCTACTCTATCAACACCACCCATGTGCTTATTATAGTCTAAGATGCACACAGGTTTGCACTTCGGCAACCTGACCCCAATCAGCCACAGGTGAAGTACTCTCATCATGGATGGTGCTTAGCATGTATACATCCCTCTTGTCTACAAATTTCAGAGCTAGCAGCTCATCATTCCGCAAGGCACTGCACTGTCCCTTCTCAAGTTTTTTACAGACAAGCTCTCTTGGATAGCCTTTCCGATTAGAGTGGATTGTGCCACAAGCAACAGTGTCCACTCTGAACAACTCCTTGAACAATTGAACTCCAGTGTAGAAGTTATCTACATATAAATGGTGACCTTTGTTAAACAGTCGTCTACCATGTTCCCACACAATTTTCTCACTAACTCCAAAAGTGGTTGACAACCAGGGGGGTCAATATTGGAATCCCTAACAGTGTAGACCCGGAAATTATAAACATATCCTGTACTACTTTCAGACAGCATATACATTTTAATTCCATACCGTGCCCTCTTGCTAGGAATGTACTGCCTAAAAACCAAACGACCCTTGAACAGGACCAAAGACTCATCTACAGATATTTCTTTCCCTGGAACATAGATCTCTGAAAACCGATCTACCAAATGATCAAGGACAGGTCTAATCTTAAAAAGACGGTCAGAATCAGGATGATCTCGTGGCAAGGCTAAAGCATTATCTACAAAATGCAACATCCGAAGAAGAAGCTCATACCGGTTACGACTCATGATGGCAGGAAATATAGCAGTTGCCATCAAGGTACTAGTAGACCAATATGAAGACAGCGATGTCTTCCTTATCAGCCCCATCAAAAAAGTTCAACCCAAGAACTTTTTCAACTCTTCCAGATTTGTGGGAATCCACTGGCTAGCTCTAGAGTGTGTCCTAAGTCTGGCAGCGTTGTCCCTCAAAAACTGCTCTGCATACAAATTAGTCTGCTCAACAATCTCTTCCAAAAATATATCGTCCATAAACAACTCAAAAAAGTTGATGGGCAAAAAGTTTTCCATATTAACTCGACACCCTGGAAAACCAGTAAACGCAGGCAACTGTGGCTGCTCCATGTTTGGTGCAACCCACGTGTCAGGTCTTCCAATGGGAAGCCTTTCAGCCGCTGGCTCCTGCACCATTGGCACATCACTGTCCTCCTCTAAAACAGGCCCTTCATCAGCACTGAGAGTGGCTTCATCATCAGATGATTCATCTCTGACAGAAAATTCACTTCCAGAATCCTGCACTTCCTCCTCTGCCTCAGATGCAGAGTCAGTCTCATAATCATGGTCAGAAGATGACTCAAAAAGCACACTAACAACCTGCTGAGCGGTCATCCTACGGCTAGCCATGATCCTTCCTACAAAAATTAACTGGACAAATACACCACCAACAACCAGCACTGTGTAAGATAAGTAACAAAGTATAGCTTTATCACTAAGAGTTATAAACTCAAGAACTATACTGCTCACTTGCCTGAAAAACCTTGACTCACCAGCAACTACTCTGCACAGCCACAGCAATCACCAATGATATCCCACTAAAAAGAGAAAAAAAAAAAGCAAATTAGACATAAGACAACACAATAATCATTGTGCATAAATCTAAGGACAATTTCACACACAATCCTGCATTCAGCACACCACCTACAAACATGTCATTCATGCATGGCAACAATACTCACTTGGAGTAAATTTATTTACTTACCTAAAACATGCAACTACGCAAACCGCAGGACAACTACTGCCAAAACTGCAACAAGCCACAGCAAAGTCAGCAACAACTTTGAACTAGAGCAAAAAGGAGAAAAACTGTTATTATCATAAAAGCAAATACTTCGCCAGTCGACAAACACTCCGCCACCAACCATTTTTTAATTTTCCCTTGTGTCTAGTGTTCTCTGCTTGGGGGAAGATGGGCCTAAAAAATAATAGGCCAATCTACCCCCAAGGGGGGCGGGGCAGAAATCGCCCAGATTACATTGCACCCTTTGGGGGGGCGACCCTTGCCCAATGGGCCACACCCCCACACAAAGCACACACACACACATATAGTATCCCTGGCGCTATGGGGATTCTGCCCCCCTTAGGGGCAGAAAGGCCTAAAAAATAGGCGTATCTGCCCCCAAGGGGGGCACAACTACCCAATAATACATACGGGCCCCTGGGGGCGACCCTTGCCCAAGGGGCCGCTCCCCAACACAAAACAAAAAAAACAACAATAAAATCCCTGGTGTCTAGTGGCTTTCTGCCGCCCATGGGGGCAGATCGGCCTAAAAATAAGGCCAATCTGCCCCCAAGGGGGGCAGAAATGCCGATAAATACATTGGCCCCCCCAAGGGGAGCGACCCTTGCCCAAGGGGCCACACCCCCACACAAAGCACACATCCACACATATAATATACCTGGCGCTATTGGGATTCTGCCCCCCTTTGGGGCAGAAAGGCCTAAAAAAAATAGGCCTATCTGCCCCCAAGGGGGGCAGAACTGCCCAATAATACATATGGGCCCCTGGGGGCAACCCTTGCCCAAGGGGCCGCCCCCCAACACAAATAAAAAAAAAAACAATAAAATCCCTGATGTCTGGTGGCTTTCTGCTCCCCTTGGGGGCAAATTGGCCTAAAAATAAGGCCAATCTGCCCCCAAGGGGGACAGAAACGACAGTAAATACATTGCCCCCCTGGGGGAGCGACCCTTGCCCAAGGGGTCGCTCCCCCACACTATCAACACACACAATCATAGACAAATCCCTGGTGTCTAGTGGGCATTCCTGCTGCCCGATCGCATCGCTCAAACTGCTCAAAGAGACATCGAGGGAAAGGAAGACCCTTTCCTTTCCCTCGGCATCCCCCCCCGCACGAAGGTGAAAAACTCACCTTCTCCCTTAGACGCGCTGAAAGCAAATGGCTTCCAGTGCATCTTTCCCCCTTTGATGAAATCAGCGCGCGATTGCGCGCTGACGTCATGGGGGGGGGGAGGGGGTGAAAGGGGAAGGGATTCCCCTTTCAGCCCTGGCCTGGGGGTTGGGGGGTGGCCCTCGGGGGAAGCGCTAGCGCTTCCCCCGACTACCAGTCCCAGGACGTAATGGTTACGTCCATGGCGCCACACGGGCGCTGCCATGGACGTAACCATTACATCCGTGGCGGGGAAGGGGTTAAAGGCCCTGAACCTCCGTTAAAAACACTCCTCTGTCTTCGAGGGTGCGCTCAAGAATCCAGTGTTCTAATTGATGTTAATGCCCGAATTCAAAAGAGCAAGCTTAGGTAGCCACACCTTTTCTGCTCAAGCAACAGTAAAATGCCATTTAAACTGAGATGGACTGCAGACAGCGGGATGTTTCATAAATAATTTAAACGTGGTTAAATAATACGTAATAGTTTATAAGTAATGCTCTTGGTCACTGGCTGGTCTGCTTATTTATGCCACAAAGGCCAAACAGAGAAATTAGCTATGATCTATTAGATTTACAGGCTCTCTCCAGCCCGGCACATAATATGAACCGCAGCAACCTCAGCGTCCGTTCAATGCTCATCTAAAGGCTTGGGATATTTAATATGCGGCTTCCTATTTTTTGCATCCCATTTGCAACCTTGTCCACTCCCCACTGGCTAAACATGGACAAACATATACAATTCAGTTCATTTTGCATTATCCACCAAATCTTAAACAAGCAACTCCAATAATTTATTGAAAATTATGAAAAGATCATTCAGTGAAAAATCTGTTATACACTCACATTTTTTTCTCTACTCACTTGTACCACAACACAGATTACAAGAGTCAGAACACTCCCAAGCACCTGGCTTTCTGCACAACCTTACTACTTTGGATGTTATGTGAAAGCTTTAGGTCAACTCTCTTCGGCAATTGGCATGTTTAGATCATTCCCATAGACTCACTTCTGCAATGAAATGTTATGCACATCTTTAATAAGGCCAAGGGAGTTTTGCTGTTTTGTGGCATACTGTTGGCGGGAAGATGTATTATTCCAGCTCAGTGTAAGTGCTTCCGTTGCAATGAACAAGATGACTTGTTCTCAGATCAGAAGCTGCAGCAGTCAGTAGTACGCAAATGCAAACAGATGCTTACATGAAGCACAGAGTAAATGCATTATTATATTTCAAATTAGTTATTTTCTAACAAAACCAGCTGCTTTTGTGCGGAACAAAAAAAAAAAAAAGATTAATTTCAGCCCTCATCCTTATAGCTTTTGCAAATCTGAGGATGGTCACCCTGTGGTTCCATTATATTTATGTTGTTATGGGATGCTTCATTCATGCTATACTTTTTGTGAGCATAGGATTGTTAGATTTTTACTGTCCTCAGTAGGACTCTACCCTTCCCTATAAAAGCAACAATGTGTATAGAGTGTTAGCAAATAACTTAAATTATGGTTTATACAACTGAGACTTTTTTGTCTAATTAGCATTCATTAATTCTTAGCCCCTCTTCAACTTTACATTTTCTTACTAAATTGATGCTCTATTTTATTTGCCACCACTAAAATTGTGTTCTATGTAATTTCGGTTCATATTTGTTCTTTGTGTTTTCACATCAGGCCCATTTTGTGATCTTTCGCCATAGTTAACATTGGATCATTTTTTGGTGGAATTTGACATCCTCTAGAATATAATAAATACAATGACATACAGATCCCGGAGGAATATTGTCTTATCAAATTATCCAAAGATTCCTTCTTCTAATCCATGTTAGCACAAGGGTGTGCTTTACCCATTATTACATGTCAACATCTAATGTACAGAAATGTTGCCTGGAAAAACTGACGTGTCCTAACTATCTTTTCAATATATCTTCCTATTGGCTGTAGATTTTTGTTATTAACTCCAGTTGGGTGATATTTTGTAGGTAATATATGCCAATATTTGTTTCAGACGATATTCTGATAAAGGTATTCTAGTACAACACCTTTTAAATCCAGAATGCTATGGGTTAATACTAGTCTTCCATGAAGTGTGACAGGGCAGTTAATGGTAATATTCATGGTAGTTCCATGGTTCTTTATGCATAATTGTGGGGCCCACAGAATGTATTGTATGTATTAACCATTATTGACTACGGCTTGGTGGTTTGTTTGAGGATAGTTTTTACACGCCTTACTTATTTCTTGCAAAGTATTTCTATTTCTCTACAGTGTGTTGATGAGACATACGTAGACCCTCATTACAACCCTGGCGGTCAGTGATAAAGCGGCGGTAATACCACCATCAGGGCGGCGGTAATATATATGAAATTATGACCACGGCGGAAACCGCTCAGACAGACAGCCACTTTAACACACCGACAGCCAGGGCGAAACCAACAGGCACCACAGCGGTAACAGCCAACAGCCGCATGGAAGACAATGTACTGCCCACAGTTGTATGACGCACCTATCCGCCACCTTTTCCGGGGTGGTACCAACTACATCAAAAGCCTGGTGGAAACACTGCACAGAAGGGAAACGACTCACCTCTGGAGATTCAGGGAAGAACCACGCCGCCATGGAGCCTGAGCTGCATGGCTTTCCCATCCTCATCTACCTTGTGCTCCATTGTGAACACTAACGCCGGCGAAGACGACCACGGTGAGTACTGTTACCTAGCACACAGGGAAGTGGGGGAGGAAAAAGAGAGTGACACACGCAACACCTCCACCCCCAACACCATACACACAAGCAGATGCACTAACATTACATATTCACCCCTTACCCCTCAGGAATAATGCAAGGACAACTACTATAGTGTAGAAAGGCTGTAATAAGATTAATATAGGTGAAATTCGTGCATCCAAACAAAAAGTATATACATATTTACAATGCAAAGGACACTGCCCAGTCCTCAATGTCCATGGGCCACAGGGCCACATCACAAAGTCCAAGGCCCAACCTCACTCCTGCAACAACATGGAGAGAACAATGCAGGGGCATCAGGTTGAAAATAGACAGGCACCTCAGGGGTATGGGGAATGGGGGGGCACCTCAGCCAGAAGATGGTACAACGCTACTGGTCCTGGAGGGGGCAACATCCCCTGTGCTCGGTCCTGGAGAGTGCAAGGCCACAGTCTCTCAAGTCGGTGACTTGCCCACTGACTTGTCTTGGGGAGTGTAAGGCCACAGTCTCTCAAGTGGGTAACTGGCTCACTGCTTGGTCCTGGGGAGTGCAAGGCCACAGTCTCTCAAGTGGGTAATTTGCCCACTGGTTCTGGAGGGGGCATTGTGCCCAGTGAGCTTCATCCTGGGAAGGATGGGGTGAGTGGATGGCTTCTCCACTGGTTCTGGAGGGGGCAACATGTCCTGTGATGCAGATCTTGGGAAGTGCAAGGTCACAGTCTCTCACCTGGGTGTCAGACCCACAGGATTTGCTGGTGCCAGGCCGCACAACAGCCCATGGACGCAGGACTACACACTGTCCGCCGGAGGTGACGGCTGCTCAGTGGTGGCAGTGGAGGTGATGGCAGTGGTGGGGGGAGGCTCCAGCCCTTCCCCTGCAGCTTCGGATGGATGCCCACTGAGGCTGGTGCTGCTGGTAGTGGTGCTGGTGGCGGTGCTGGTAGTGGTGCTAGTGGCAGTGCTAGCAGTGGTGGGGGGAGGCTCCTGTCCTTCCCCTGCAGCCTCGGACGGCTGCCCACTGCGGCTGCTGCTGCTGGCGGTGGTGCTGGTGGCGGTGCTAGTAGATGTGGGGGAGGCTCCACCCCTTCCCCTACATCCTCAGACACCTGTCCACTGTGGCTGCTGCTGCTGGCAGTGGTGCTGGTGGCGGTGCTAGCAGTGGTCGGGGGAGGCTCCAGCCCTTCCACTGCAGCCTTGGATGGCTGAACCACCATGGTTGGTGGTGGGGGCTCCGACTGAGTCCCAGCAACAGGCCCCTTGTCCTTCTTGCCTGCTGGTGCAGGCTCCTTACCCTTCCTGCCAGCAGCTGGGGATGGTTCCTTGCTCCTTTTGGCAGCAGCTGGGGACTGCTCATTGCCCTTCCTCTCAGCATCCAGGGATTGCTACTTACCCTTCCTTTTACCAGCTGGGGGTGCCTCCTTGCTCTTCTTTGCAGCACTTGGTGCAGGCACCCTATTAGTGTAGCTGCCTGGTGCCCAGGACCGTCTCCCACCTGGTGTTGCTGTGAACACTACTGTGCCCCTTGACTGGGTGGCTGAGGTGCTTGGCTGGGTTTTCACCACCCTGGCCTGATGTGAGGGACCGGAGGGGCTAGGGAAGAGGTCAGTGGAGAGGAAAATCTTCTTAGGAACATTGGGGCGGGAAGAGGGAGATGGTTTGGGAGTGGAAGAAGAGGGAGTGGTTGTAGGAGGTGTCAGTCTGCTGTGTTTGGGTGCAGATGCATGGGCTGGATGCTGTTGTGAGGTGGATGGCTTTTGGGTGTTAGAGTGCTTGCGTTTGTGTACTTTGGGAGGAGGGGGCACAGACACAGTGGGAGACAACACAGGGGACATGTGCATGGAAGTGGGGGTGGTGACTGCCAGTGAGGGGCATGTGCTGCTAGGTTTGCTGGTGATGGGGTAGTGGATGAGGATGTAGTGCATGCAGGTGTGAGTGTAGATGCAACTGAGAGGGAGGTTGAGGACGAGGACGGGGCCACAGTGGAGGCAGTGGATGTTGGTATGTCTGCATCTTGATGGTGTTTGTGTGAGTGCCTGTGGGATGAAGTGTGTTGCTTGTGTTTGCCATGTCCACTCTTGTGTGTTGTCCTGGGTGGATGCTGGTCTGCCTGTGTGCTTGGGATAGGTTGGGGTTGAGGGGAATGGGACTGGGTAGTGGAAGTTGGAGGTGGGAGGCTAGAAACAGGGACAATGGCTGCCATCAGAAAGGAGGCCAAAGCCTGGATTGATCTATGTTGGGTAGCCATGCCAGTGTGAATGCCCTCCAGGAATGTATTTGTCTGTTGCATTTAGGTTGCAAGCCCCTGGATGGCATTCACAATGGTTGACTGCCCAACAGAGATGGATCGCAGGAGGTCAATAGCCTCCTCACTCAGGGCAGCAGGGCTCACTGGGGCAGGGCCTGAGGTGCCTGGGGCGAAGGAGATGCCCACCTTCCTGGGTGAGCGGGCACAGGAAACATGCTGAGGGGCTGCTGGGAGGGCGGTGCTCGTATGGGGGTGGCCGCTGTACCTGTAGCTGGGGTGGACACAGAGGTGTCTGCCGCCACCAGGGAGCTTCCATCAGAGGAGGAATACGTGTCTGAACTGTAACCTCCTGTCTCCGCCGTGGTGCTTCTCTCACCCTCCGTCCCACTGATGCCCTCACTGTCGGTGGATTTGGCCTCCTGGGCCCTGTGGGATGCAGCTCCCTCCGTCGCCGGTGCCTCTGCTCCTAGGCCAGATGATGCTAATGCACATAAGGAGTGGGTGACAAAACAAAAAGGGGGTGTAAGAGACAAAGGATACACTTGGTCAATGGAGCAACTCCACTGTTGGCGCACATGACACACACACACACTAAGCAATGCACTACCAGTCACAATGCTAGTCACCAGGCCATGGATAGGGGCACCTGACGCCAATTGCAGCATACCTGAAACCCACAGACCCCTTCCCAGTAGTGGATGCCTATTAGCTTGTTTGGAGGCATTTTACATCAGAACCCTGCCCAAAGTGGGACCTACTCTGCAATGTCAGGCCTGGCCTAGGGGCACCCACAGGCCCACATCCCCCACCCGGATACCACCCCACCAGGTGTAAGTTGTAACGTAGGGCTCTGTACTCACCCCCTTGTGGCTGCTGTGATGCCCCCAAGCGCCCATCCAGCTCCGGATAGGCTACCACCAGTATGTGGGCCATCAGGGGGGTCAAGATTTGACGGGCACACCTACCTCGTTATCCTCACCTATAGATTGGACAGGGCCACAATCACAGAGCTGTGTGCCCAATTGGAGCCTGGCCTAATCTCTGCTATTCGTCACCCCACCGGGATCCCCCCTCTTGTGCAAGTGCTATCAGTGCTCCATTTCCTGGCAACTGGCTCCTTCAAAGTGACAGTGGGTTTGGCAGCAGCAATGTCTCAGCCAATGTTCTCAATAGTGCTGACCAGAGTGTTGTCTGCCCTGATTAAACACATGCGCAGCTACATCATTTTTCCCCAGGTGGAGGATTTGGCCACAGTGAAAGCTGATTTCTATGTAATGGGACATATCCCCAACATTATTGAGGCAATTGATGGTACACATATTGCATTTGACCCCCCGCAAAATGAACAGGTGTTCAGAAATCGAAAGAGCTTTCACTCCATGAATGTGCAGATGGTGTGCCTGGCGGACTAGTACTTCTCCCACATCAGTGCAAAATATCCTGGGTCTGTGCATGATGCCTTTATCCTGAGGAATAGCAGCATCCCATATGTGATGGCTCAACTCCAGAGGCACAGGGTGTGGCTAGTAGTTGAGCCCTGGTTCCCACCCAGTAGATGCCAGTGTATGGGTATGGTGTGGGCCCTAAGGGTTGGTGTGTGGCTAACGGTTGTCCCTCGATATTTGCAGGTGACTCTGGTTACCCCAACCTCTCATGGCTACTGACCCCTTTGAGGAATCCCAGGACAAGGACAGAGGAACGTTACACTGAAGCACATGGGCGAACACGAAGAATAATAGAAAGGACATTCGGCCTCCTGAAGGCCAGGTTTTGTTGCCTCCATCTAACAGGTGGATCCCTGTACTACTCACCCAAGAAGGCCTGCCATATCATTGTGGCATGCTGTATGTTACACAACCTTGCCTTACGTCGCCAGGTGCCTTTTCTGCAGGAGGATGAGGCTGGAGATGGCCGTGTGGCAGCAGTGGACCCTGTGGACAGTGAAGATGAGTACACAGATGATGAGGATGAGGACAACAGAAGTGCAATAATTTGTTAATACTTCCAATGACACACAGGTAAGACAGTGTAACTTCACATTTAATTGATAGTTTTGTGTTTGACATTGTCACTGGCAGGCTGATTTTCCCACTTCTATGGCCGCTCACTGTACCCTTTGGCAGCTCTATTTTCAGATATTTGTGCCCCACTATCACTCCTGGTTTGTTGCCTGCAGCCAACCACAGGTCATTCCTTTGTATACATGTCTGTACAGTTGCTTTTCAATGCTTAAACCTTTTTAAACAAATACATACTTAAATCCTTTGACATACTCCATACTTGTATTTTTTCAAAGGGTGTTCATTTTAACTTCTAAGAGGTAGAGGGGGATGTGCAATGGGCTGGGGTGATGATGGAGGAAAGTCCAGGTTAGAGTTGAGTCTATTTGTATCACAGGTGCAATGTCCAAGGGGGCATAGGAAGGGGAGCAATCAATGGCAGTTCAAGGTGGAACGGGTGACAGAGTGGGAAACAAGGGTGACAATCAGGAGAGTCTTATTTCCTGGCGGAGGCATTGGCATTACTCTCTGGCTTCTGCCTGGACCACAGGGAACGTTTGCGGGGTGGTTTGCCTTCTGCAGGGGGAGGGGTGCTGGTGGCCTGTTGGTCCTGTGGCAGGGCCTCCTGTCCACTAGTGCCAGCAGCAGAGGTGGAGGGCTGTTCATCGGTTTGGCTAGTGGCAGAGGCCTGGTGGGGTGCCACTGCCTCCCTCATAGTGTTGGCCATGTCTGTGAACACCCCTGCAATGGACGCCAGGGTGGTGTTGATGTCCTTCAAGACCTCCCTGATCCTCAGGTACTGTCCCTCCTGCAGCCGCATGTTCTCCTGCATCGTGTCCAGTATATGGCCTAGCGTATCCTGGGAATGTTGGTATGCTCCCAGGATCACGGTGAGTGCCTCCTGGAGAGTTGGTTCTATGGGCCTGTCCTCCCCCTGTTGCACAGCAGTCCTCGCAGCTTCCCTGTTGTCCTGTGCCTCTGTCCCCTGAACTGTGTGCCCACTCCCACTGGCCCCAGGTCCCTGATCCTCCTGTGATTGTGTGGTGGCCTGGAGTCCCTGTAGTGGTGGGCACACTGCTGATTGACGTGTCCTGGGGATAGCGGTGGTGGTGGTGTTTCCTGAGGGGGAGGCTCGGTGGTGGTGTGAGAGTCTGCCTGGGTAACTGACTGTCCGGAGATCCCTGATGGGCCAGGTTGGTCATCCAGATCCAGGCGACCCAAGCTTCTGTCATCACTGTGGGCCACTTCTTGGGGGGGAACTGGATGTTGCTGCCTCCGTTTCTTCGGTGACATTGGCTGGGGGACCTGTGGGTATGTAAATGCAGTGATATTGTTTCTGCATGTGACATCATGTGCATGGGTTAGTTGCTCTCTATGGTTGTCATTGCCCTGGCAGATTTTCCTTTGTGTGAGTTGCTATTTGGTGGGCTAGGTGATTCTCTCCAGTCTGCATGCAGTGGTGATAGGTGTCCATGCAGGCCTGTGAGGGGTGTCCATGCATTGGTGTTACATGCAGGGCTTGGTATTGGGATGAGTAGGTTGTGATGGTGGGGTATGTGGGAGGTGGTGGAGTGATGGGAGTGAGGTGAGGGTGGGTGTTTGTGATGACATGCAGGACAGGGGGGTGAACGTAGTAAAGAGTTGACTTACCAGAGTCCAGTCCTCCTGCTACTGCTGCAAGGCCCTCAGGATGCATGATCACCAAGACTTGCTCCTCCCATGTTGTTAGTTGTGGGGGAGGAGGTGGGGGTCCACTGACATTCTTCTGTACAGCTGGTTGGTGTCCTGCTGCTGTGGAATGCATGTTCCCCCGTAGGTCATTCCACCTCTTCCTGATGTCATCCCTTGTTCTTGGGTGCTGTCCCACGGCATTGACCCTGTCCACGATTCTCTGCCATAGCTCCATCTTCCTAGCAATGGATGTCTACTGCACCTGTGATTCAAATAGCTGGGGCTCTACCTGGGTGATTTCCTCCACCATGACCCTTAGCTCCTCCTAAGAGAATCTGGGGTGTTGTGTGGTGCTCTGCGTGTAATGTGAGTGTTGTGGGTGAGGGTTTGTGGGGTGATGTGTTGGGGTGTGTGATGTAAGGTGCGTGGATGGTGTATAGGTGATGAAGTTATGTGGCTCTGGTTGTGTGGGTGCTCTTGCTGTATCTCTCTCTGGTGGCATCTCTTTGTAGTCGTAAAGGGTTGTGGGTAGTGTGGGTGGGTGTTTTATAGTGGTGTGTGTATGTGTGTCAGCTGTGTGTAGTTTGAATTGTCCAATGTAGTGTAGTTTTGTTAGTGTGTGTGTATTTTTAGCGCAGTGGTATGTACTGCCAATGGTTTACCGCCATTGAATGTCCGACGCAGTGATTCGTGGGTCATAATGCTGTGGGCGTAGTTTCTGCTGGCATAACGGTGTGGGTTTTGCTACCGCCAGTTTATCACTGACCTTTGTGCTGGCAGAGTTGTGTGTGTGGCTGTATAGTGACGTATTGGTATGTGTGTCATAAATGCTTGGCGGTTATCCACCGCAGCAGCGTTATGTTGGCGGCAGTCGGCATGGCTGTAAGCAGGATTTACCGCCAATGTCACATTGAGGGCCATAGTTTTCAAACTGGCCAATTGCTGCTCTTCAGCATAAGTTGTTTTTGAGTGGTCTATCACTTGTGCATCAGATATGTTCCTAAGAATTGTCCAAATACTATCCCCCAGGCACATACTTGTAACAATACTAGTAAAATACTTCTTGATCTGGTAGGAATTTTGGTTCTTTTTCTACTTATCAATGCTTTATGTTCCTTTTTTCAATCTTGTTTCTGCTTAGCAAATAACGTTGATGTTATTTTTCTCTTTTACTGTATAATTAGTGCTTATCATACCACTTCTAGGAACTACAGCATTGCAGCATTTATATAGTGCTCCATGCCCATGACAGGGTTGCAAAGGACTTCAGTTTGGCATGTTTTGTACTATGTTAATCCATTTTTAAAGCATATCAAATACCCTGAAAGATGTCCCTGCGCTAAACAGAACATTAAATGGCAACAGAAGCGTAGAAGGAGTCCTAACCCTAAAAAAGACAAGCCTTCAAACTTTAAACTTATATTAGTTTATGCATGCCGGCACGGTCAACTTGCACGGTTAAAAAGAATGTTGATTGTTGACAGCCCTCTGTGGGAGATGTTAGACGTAGTCATGATGAATTGAATGATAATAGACACACGCCTGCATCTGAATACCTACAGGTTCTTTGGAAGAAAACTTGTGCTTCTGAAAAGAGCCAAGCTTCCAGTCCTGGCTCGCAGGGATTAAAAGGGGCAGCGCAGCACGTGGCTGGGGAAGGGTGGAACAATAATGCTTTTTTTTTTTTATGTAAAAAAGAAAACTTACCTGCTCTGTTCCCATGTTGCTCCTCTTGCTCTCGTCGCTGCAGGCAGGCACAGGCTCCCAGCCTGCCCTGCGCCAATCCTGAGGCTGCTCAGAGCATCGTCAGGATTGGCTGAAAGCACCCAGACAGGGCACTCTCAGGCAGACTCAGAGACTGTGCAGGCTCTCTCTAGTCTGCAACTGTGTTGCTGGGCTGGAGAGAGCTCTGTGCGCATATGTGTTTTCCCGGGTCCGAACAGCCAGCCAAACACATAAGCACACTGAGGAGAGTGCACAGTGCACTCCCCTACTCCTCGTTATACCCCATGGCCCTGCCCCTTTTACAAACAAATTGTCATAGACATTGTTTGCAAACTTTCAATACACCCTTGAATTTGAGGTGATTTTAAAATATTCATATTCTTGCAGGACTAACATTTTATGACTTAGCCATTTCAATGGAGAATGGGGTTTTGCCAGTATGATTTTATTTGAAGGAAGCCATGTGCAGCAGTGCATCTACCTTGGAGTGATGAAGTTTAACTTGCTACAAGGCATAGGCTTGTACTTAAAAAAAAGATAGATCCAGGGCTGCGAATGTCAAGATGAGCTATGCACATTACACTGAAAGTCATATGTCTGTCCATTGGCATCCAGTGGTAGTGATTGAAGGGCTGGTCAAATGTAAATCCAGATTATAAGGTTAAAAGGTTGAGTGACTACTGCTTTCTTGCATCTCTGTAGCTTCTGACCCACATTTCGGAACGATCCTATAACTGTTTATTTATGTATTTCCTCTCACTTTCTATAGCATGGTCATCCAGAGGGTTCAAAATCACTTCCCATAAGACCAAATTACCACTTACATGTTACAGGAGATGAACTGCAAATAATACCATAAGCTAAAAATGTAACAAATAGTATTATAGATTGGTACCAGTGAATTATGGGGCGATGTTTCACTCAGGCATTCCGAGTGACATCAACTAGACAGCAAAAGTTAAGCTTGCTTTGTCTATGATGTCAATCAGATCCCCTACACAGTAGCAGAATAGCAATGGGAAGTCATACATAATATGGCGTCTTTTCTCTGTCCAATTTTTTTTTAAATAGACCTCTGTCTGAGTCTTCACTCTCCTCCACAAGCTGTGCCCCATGCTCTCTCTAGTGCTGCTCTGACAGAACTTTCAGAGAGCTCAAGCATAGCATCCTGGGATTCCTTTATAATGTAGCAGCCAACAGTTGCAAACAAGTTATATTACCCACCGTTGTTACATTATAGCTGTGAAATACTGCATTTAGAATATAATCATTCACGATAATGCCTGTCCGTGAGAGCCTTATATTACAAAATAACAAACACTGGTTACTGTTACATGGAAACGTTTTTGCATAAAACGGATATCTAATTTACAATTGTAAAATATATAATCATATGCTGTCAATAGTGTGGATATACTCTATAAGACAGAATAAAATAACATCAGTTCTTACAACAGTATGAGTAGCATTTCAGCCTCTGAAGCACTTTGAATGCCACATATTCCCTCAGTGTATTCCAATGGCGGATGTGTTAATTATCTTTTACAGGTGGCTTTAAAAAACATACTCGCCTCGATGTCCGAAGGTTTGAAGCTCCATGTCTCAGTACAACTCCAAAAGAAAGATTGCTTTACAGATTTTGCTTTTCTGAAAGGTGAGATTTCAGCAAAGAGTGCGTATTTAGCAATGTAATATTCGAGACTGGAGGGCACTAAGCTAATGGGCCATGAACAGCCTCAGCTAAAACCTAAAAAGATGAGCGAAAATTAATTACAGTAATGTTATCGTGTAAAAGAACCACTTATAACTTGAGGTATTAGGGAAAGACCTGAAGCCTGAAAAGTTCTAGATTCCTTAATAAGTATAATGAGTTTGGAGGTGAGCTGAGCCATCTTAGACAGATGGTGGTAAATTGTGCATATACCCCAGCTAATATTTCATGTGTTTGGATTTATTTGTTAGCATCCAAAGATAAATAGACCATACACATCAGCTAATGGAGGAGAAACTAAAATCCAATAGGTTCTAGTAAAATTTGTGCGTTGGCATAATTGTGACCTCTGTGGATAAAGTAGAGGTGAGAGGAAATCCCATGAAGAATGTAGAATTCCATTCCTAGAATATCAAATCTCATGAGAAATGTGTGATGCACCATATCAGAAATGAGAAACCCCAACATTTAAGTTTTGCTTCTTCACTAGAATGAACCATGGGTCTGTGTTAAACCTGACAGCTTTAGGGTAGTCTTCCCCCTACTTTTGTCTGACCCCCTCCATTTTTCTGATCTCGTTTTTGCTGGTTTTAGGACTCTGCACACTTTACTACTGCTAACCAGTGCTGAAGTGCTTGTGCACACTCCCCTCAACATAGCAACATTGGCTCCTACCCAATTGGCATATTTAGTTTACCTATAAGTCCCTAGCAAAGTGCACCATATGGGCTCAGGGCCAGTAAATTAAATGTTATTATTTGGCCTGCAGCACTGATTCTGCCACCCACATAAGTAGCCCCTTAACCATGCCTCAGGCCTGCCATTGCAAGGTTGGTGTGTGCAGTTTCACTGCCACTTCGTCTTGGCATTAAAAAGCACTTGCCAAGCCTTCAACTCCCGTTTCTTTACATATGACACTCCTAAATTAGGCCCTCTGTAGCCTGTAGTGCTGGGTGCTATGCAAGTTAAGGCAGTGCATGAACTTGTAAGTTTTACGAGTCCTGGTAGTGGAAAACACCAAAAGTCATTTTCGCTATTGTGAAGCCTGCTCCTCTCATAGGCCAGCATTGGAAATTCCCTTATGTACTTTTAAGTGATAATTTCTGACCTGAAAGGAGTGACATTGTCATGTTTGGTATGGTTGGAATAGTAATGAGAAATCTAGCTTACTGGTGAAGTTGGATTTAACATTACTATTTTAGAAATGTCACTTTTAGAAAGTAGGCATTTTCTCTGCACTTAGTGCTCTCCGTGCCTTACAGCCTGTCTCCAATCCACATCTGGTCTGTGCTGGTTTACAACTCCTCTTATGCATTCCTCCGAAACTGCCATAAACACAGGACATTCAGCTGCCTTTACATTCATCTGCATACTGATAGGTCTTCCTGGGCATGAAGGGAGGAGGGGCTTTCACTTACACTTCAAAGGCTAGGGGCCTCACCCTACACAAAAGACTGATAACCCCCCACAGATGTCTTGGCAGACAGGACTGGGTTGAAAGGGGAGCAAGTGCACTCCAAAACTGCTCTTTGAAGTTTCCCCCACTTCAGAGGCACATTTGGGTATATGTACTGGGTCTGTGACCTCCCTGAATCAGACACTTCTGGAACTACAACTGGACTCTGTCAGAAGGACTGCAGTCCTGCCCAATGACTCATCTGGACTGCTTTTCTGGAAGGACTGCTTTTCTGGAAGGACTGCTCTCCTGCTTGTTGCCCTGCTGCTCCCTAACTCTGCTGGAAGTATTTTGCCTTCCCCTCACAAGTGATCTTCAAGGGCTTGTAAGATTGCCTCCTGTTAAGAAGTCTCAGAGCCATCAAAGACTTCACCTAAGAGAGAAAACCCAATGCACCAGAAAAATCATCGCAATGCCTGCAAAATCGACACAGCGCCTGGCTGAAAAACTGAAGCAGGCCTGCAGAATCAATGCAGCACCTGTTCCATCATCATAGCGCATTTGAATTTTCCACGCAACATCCCTGGGCATCAATTTGTCATCAAACCCCGCACCTCAGTAAGGAACCAAGGTGTTGTGCCCAAAAATTGACACATCTCCTTGCCTGTGAGGAAAGAATCAACACATCACCTCCACCGCGCTTGAAAAATCGATGCTTCGATTTACTTTCTGACACCTCCTCTCCTCTGTGGCCCATAGCATCTTTATTTTTGACCCATCCCTGGTACTTTGTGCTACAGAGATACATATATTGATTCCTAAGGATTAGAACTTAAACCTCTTAAAATCTTGACTTGGACTTTTGTCATTTCAGTCTTGTGTTATTCAGGTAAATATTATCTATTTTTCTAAACTAGTGTGATGTACCTCTTGTGGTGTTTCCATTGTTTTACTTTATGAGTTATTGCACAAATACTTTACCCCTTGTCTTCTAAGTTAAGTTGGCCTGCTCTGTGCCAAGCTACCGGAGGGTGAGCACAGAATACCATAGGTTTTGTTGTGACTTACCCTGACTGTGATTGTGGTCCCTTCTTGGACAGGGTGCATACCTCTGCTAACTAGAGAATCAATTTCTAACACTGGTGATCATTGGTGAAGATAGCACTTGTGTTTGTGCAGGGCCATGCAGTAGCTACATGTACACTACCTACCCACATCTAAAGATCATTTCAGTTTTTTTTCTTCTTTTGCATTGTTTCCTGCTCTGCATTTTTAATCCTATACATAATGTCGCTGGCAGGTTCTACAAGTGGAGCCAATGAGTTTGAGCTGGCTAAGCTGGAGGAGTACACAGGTAATCAGTTGAAAAGCTTTTGCAAAGGGATGGGGTTTCCTGCCTGAGGAGCCACCAATAAGGTGGAATTTCGAATGGTGCTGAGGGTCTGGGCAGAATCACGCTCTTAGGAGTATGACGAGTTAGGGAGCATGCAAATGCCTCTTCTGAGGAGTTACCTGCAGCAGTTGATGGGGACACCATGGATTTGTGCGACCTGTGGGGTCAGGAAGCAGTGTGTCTAGTCATAGCCTGACCCCGGCGGACAAGATAGATGAGAGAGAATTCCAGCTGCATTTGGCAAAATTACAAATAGAGGCTGAGAGAGAAGCCAAGCAAGCTGAAAGAGCCTTAGCAGAAAAGAAGCTACTTCTGGCTCATGTAGTGAGTCTAAAAGAGCTGGGACTTAAGGCAGACAGGAGGACTCCAGCAGTATGTACAGTTCCTGATGGAGAGAAGAAAGTTTGCATAACCAAGGATTTAGTGCCCAGTTCTGTAGTGGGAGATGACATTGAAAAAGTGGTTTTCTGCTTATGAAGTTGCACTCAGGGTACATGGGGTTCTTGAAGAGCACTGGGGGGCGGGTCTGTGGATACACATGTCAGTGCTTGGGAGGGACACACTTCTAACATTAGAGGTTAGAGACCAGGCCAAGTGCACTCCCATGTAAGCCATTTTGACTGCCAAATTTGGACTGACCCCTGAGAAGTATCCCCAAAGATTCAGGGGCAGACAGACACTCCCCAACCAATCCTGGGTATATTTCATTGATTACTCCAGTAAGGCGCTGAATGGCTGTGTGCAGGGCAACAAAGTAAATGATTATGTTGGGTTCTACAATGTAATTGTCAGAGAGCACATGCTCAGTATCTGTTTTACAGAGTTGCCCCAGCACCTAGTGGACAGTAAGCTGACTGATCCCAGGAAGCTTTCTGAGGAGGCTGACCTCCTAGCACCAGAGTGTCCAAAAAGGTATCTAGGAGTGTCCGCCAGAAAGTTGGTCCGAGTTCCACCAAAAGAAAGGGAAGGAGATAAACTTAAAAACAAGGAGTTCTCTAAAGGCTCCCAAAATAATTCCCAAGGAAGTTGTGGTAACACGTCCCAGTCTGATCCTAGAAAGAAAGGGTTATTTGACCATAAGACGGAGAGGTTTGTACTCCAACTGTAAGGGTGACTCTAAATGTCCCAAAAGGGCACAGCCCCTCACTGGTGGGCAGACACGTGGGTTGGCCAGCGTAGCACTCAGGGAGGAGATAGCCCCAACTAGTTTTGGAGAATAGACACCAGTAACCCTAGTATCCCTGTGGAATAAAGATATGGTGCCAAAAGCCCACAAGCCTGCCAATAGTTCCAAATATAGGCAGTGGGTCACTATTAATGGGCAACGAGTGGAGACTCTGCGTGACACAGAAGCCAGAATGGCAACAGTCAAGTGTCATCTAGTGTCAGCAGAGCAGGTCCTACTGAACACATTCCACCAAGTCATAGTCGACGACAATTGTGAGAGCCATCTACCTGTGGCTCTGGCTCCCTTTGAGTAGGGGGGTCTCTGGTACTCTGAAAGCTGCTATGAGGCCTACCATGCCTGTAGATTGTCCGTTAGGCCATGACCTAAAGAACACCACCTGGTGGGAGGAAGAGCTCAGGTCTCACTTGGAGATGGTGGATTGCCTGAGTGGGTCTGTAGGACCACACCATCTGTGACTGCCTGAAAAGGGAGTCAGGGGTGTCTGGAGCCTGGCACAAAGGTCCAGACAGCTGCCAAGGAGAGGGGCAATGGGCCTGGGAAACCGGTCCATGAAGTTCCCTGAGGAGGAGGCACCTAAGCCAAGCAGGGAGGACATTGCCACTCTAGGTGACCTACCTGACCTTGCTGGCTAGCAAGTTGAGGGTGAGCCCACCAGGGAGAAGTTCCACAAAGTACAGAGAGAATGTCCCACTTTTGAGGGCTTGAAGTGACAGGTGCCATCCCATGCAGCAGGTGAAGTCTCTGCGGATCATCTAATTTGCTGGGAGAATGATCTCCTCTATAGTGGGCTTAAGGCTCTAGGTAATGGGGGCAGCATGTGTGCTGGTGTTCCCCAGTGATACTGGGGCTTCCCAATGGGTTTGGCTCATGGCATACCCCTGATAGTACAATTAGGGCAAGACAAGACATTTGCCAGGCTTGCCGCTCACCTTTATTGGCCCAAAATGAAGATAGACTCAGATACATTTAGCAGGTCCAGTCTCACCTGCTAGGCCAGTAGAAAGACAGGGAAAAAGCTGAAAGCTCCCTTGATCCTACGTCCCATCATTGGCACCCCATTTGAAAGGGTGGGAATTTCTGTCATTGGTCCATCGGATCCCTAGATAGCCCTCAGCAACAGGTTAATTGGTGGACCATGCCATATTCTACCCAGAGGCAATCCCTCTGAGGATGGTGACTGCACCTGTGATAACCTGAACTCTGATGGGGATCATTACCTGTGTGGGGCTTCCCAAAGATAGATTGTCTGACCAAATCACTAACTGCATGTCTGCGTACATGAAGTCCATGTGGCGTGCATGTGGTGTAACTTATAAGTTCACCACAACTTATCACCCCCAGACCAACGGTTAAGTTGAGAAGTTCAATAAGACCTTGAAGGGCATGATTGCAGGCCTACCTGAGGCCATGAGGTGTAAGTGGGACGTCCTCTTGCCATGCCTTCTCTTTGCCTACAGGGATGTGCCACAGAAAGGCATAGGGTTCAGCCCCTCCAAACTCCTCAACGGCCCCCTTGTCAGAGGACCTATGAACATTGTCAAGGTGGGGTGGGAGAAAGCTCCCAGGAACCACCCCCCACGATGTGATCAGCTACACTTTGGCCCACTGAAAGCAGAAGGCCTTCCCCTTCTGGAAAAAGGCCAAGAGCAACCTTGAGTCCAGCCAGGAGGTAATGAAATGCTGGTACGGCCAGACAACCTTTCTGGTATAGTTTTGATCTGTCCAAAAAGTATTGAACATGAAGCCAGTAGAGCCCAGAACTCTCCAGGACCCCTAGACTGGTTCATATGAAATCAAGGAGTGTAAGGGGGGTGGCACTTACTTAGTGGAGCTCCAGACCCATAGGGACCACCTAAGTGTGCACCATGTCAACAGACTCAAGCCTCACTTTGAGAGGTCCGAATTGAGCATGCCCATTGTGACAGATGAGGGTGTGAGGAGGAGGGTGAACCTCTCCCTGCCCTCCGCTCTGCACAGGAGCACAATGGATCAGTAAAGGGTGTGAACCTCTCTGCCACCCTGATCCCAGAGCAGCAAGGTGACTGTTAGCAGTTGCTGTGACAGTTTGCTTCACTATTCTCACTCACCCTTGAACTCACACATCTATGCGTTCATGACATTGACACAGATAGTTTCCCTGTAAAGAACAACATTTTACAGATTATCAGACAGGGTGCGAGCCAGCATCCAGGAGGAAGTCCTCAAGATGATGGTCTTCGGGGTGAGTAAGCCCTCTAGCAGTCCCTGGTCCAGGCCTGTGGTGGTGTTTGTACCAAGGCCGCCCCAATGGGTGCCAAACCAGAACTTCAGTTCTGCATGAACTACAAAGGCCTCAGTTCTGTCACCAAGACTGACCAAGACCCACCCCATCCACAGAGCTGATGAGTTAATTGACAGACAAGGTGCTGCCAAATTCCTCATTACTCTTGATTTAACATCAGGGTACTGGCAGATCACCTTGACTGAAGGAGCAAAAGAGATGTCAGCATTCTCAACACTTAAGGGCCATTACTAATACCGGATTATGCCCTTTGGTTTGAAGAATGCCTCCGTTACCTTCCAATGTTTAGTTAACAGGGTCCTGGCTGGCAAGGAAGCTTTCTGTGCTATTTTGCCGTCTACGGTACCAGCTGGGAAGAACACCTTCATTACTTCCAAGAGGTGCATACGTCCCTGCAAGAGGCAGGCCTGATGATCAAGGCCAGCAAGTGCCAGATTGGGCAAGGTTCGGTGGTGTATTTGGGACACTTGCTAGGTGGTGGCAAGGTGCAGCCACTCCTGGCCAAGATTGAAACTATCATGGCCTGGCAGCCACCTAAAACCCAAGTAAAGTGAGAGCCATCCTAGGCCTCATGGGGTACCACAGAAGATTAATTAAGGGCTATGGCACCATACCTGACCCCTTAACTGAGCTGACTTCTAAGAAGCAGCATAGGTTGGTGATCTGGACAGAGGCTTGTCAGAAAGCCTTTGATTCTCCCAAGGAAGCCATGTGCACAGTACCTGTGCTCAGGGCCCTGATTACTCCAAGGAAGTATTCATGCAGATGGATGCTTCAGAGCATGGCATGGGGCACAATTAGCACAGCTGAATCAAAAGGGCCTAGATCAACTGGTAGCCTTCATTAGCAGGAGGTTACTTCCACAGGAACAGAGGTGGAGTACCTTTGAAAGAGAAGCATTTGGTGTTGTCTGGGCACTGAAGAAGCTGAGACCATACCTGTTAGGGTCTCACTTCTGAGTTCAGACACACCACAGGCACCTCAGATGGCTCATGCAATTGAGGGGTGAGAATTCTAAACTATTGTGATGGTCCCTCTCTCTACAGGGATTGGACTTTATGGTGGAGCATTAGCAGGTGAATGACCATGCCAATGCTGATGGTCTCTCTAGATTCATCTGCCTTAGTGAAGAGAGCTCCCAAGGGGTTGGGTAGCTCTCCCTACTTTCAGCTGGGCAGGCACATGTTAGACCTGACAGCCTTAGGGTGGTTTTCCTCCAACCTTTCACCTGCCTCCTTTTATTTTTCTGATCTGGTTTTTGCAGGTTTTAGGACTGTGCGGACTTTACCACTGCTGACCAGTGCTAAAGTGCTTGTACTCCCTCCTATAAACAAGGTACCATTGGCTCCTACCCAATTGGCATATTTAGTTTACCAATAAGTTCCTAGTAGAGTGCACTGTATATGCCCAGAGCCTCTGAATTAAATGCTACTAGTGGGCCTGCAAACATTGATTCTGCCACCCATATAAGTAGCCCCTTAACCATATCTCAGGCCTGCCATTGTAAGGCCTGTGTGTGCAGTTTCACCGCCACATCTACTTGGCATTCAAAACCACTTGCCAAGCCTTAAACTCCCCTTTTATTGCATAAAAGTCACCCCAAGGCAGCCCATAGGGAAGGGTGCTATGTAAGTAAAAAACAGGACATGTACATGTAAGTTTTACATATCCTGGTAGTGAAAAACACTTAGGCCCGCATTACAACCTCCGCCCGCCAAGCTTGTACTGCCGAGCGGCCACCAATGCGACCGCACTCCCGCCAGCCCCATTTTGACATCCCTGCTGGGCCGGAGGCCGGAAACAGAGTTTCTGCACGCCAGCCCAGTGGGGATGTCGGCCGCAACATGGGAGCCGGCGGTGTTGCGGCCGTGCGACATGGGGCAGCTGCACCCGTCGTGCTTTTCACTGTCTGCTGTGCTGACAGTGAAAAGCAGTTTGGGGCTGTGTCTGGGGGCTCCTGCATTGCTCATGCCGAGTGCATGGGCAGTGCAGGGACCCCCAGGGGCCCCGCGACTCACGTTCCCGCCAGCCTTTCCATGGCGGTCTCTACCGCCATGGACAGGCTGGCGGGAAGGGGACTCGTAATCCCTTGGGCGGCGCTGCAAGCAGCGCTGCCCTGGAGGATTAAAATGGCCGGGACAGCCATGGCTTAAACCGGCGGTCACGGCTGTGTGACCACGGCGCTTCTGCCCTGGTCATAATGGGCAAGATTGTACCGCCAGCCTGTTGGCGGTACAATCGGCAAAACAGCCCTGGCAGTCTTTGACCGCCAGGGTTGTAATGAGGCCCTTAATGTCATTTTTTACTATTGTGAAGCCTGCTCCTCTCCTCTCATAGGCCAGCATGGAAAATGTCCTTACATACTTTTAAGTGATAGTTTCAGATATGAAAGGAGTGGCATTGTCATGTTTGTTATGGTTGGAATGGTAGTGAGAAGTCCTGCTTACTGGTAAAGCTCGGTTTAACATTACTATTTTAGAAATATCACTTTTAGAAAGTAGGCATTTCTCTGCACTTAACTGCTCTCCGTGCCTTACAGCCTGTCTTGAATCCTTGTCTGGTCTGTGCCGATTGACAGCTCCCTTTGTGCATCCCACCCAGACAGCTATAAACACAGGACATTCAGCTGCATTTAAATTCATCTGCATATTGATAGGTCTTCTTGGGCAGGAAGGGAGGTGGGGCTCTCCCTTACACTTCAAAGGCTAGTGGCCTGATCTTAAAAAAAGGACTGATAATCCCCCACAGATCTTCTGGAAGACAGGACTGAGTTGAAAGAGGAACTAGTGCATTTCAAAACTACTCTTTGAAGTTTTCCCACTTCAAAGGCACATGTGGGTATATGTTCCCACTTCAAAGGCACATGTGGGTATATGTACTGAGTCTGTGTCGCCCCACCCCCCAAGAACTGGACTCTTTCAGATGGACTGCAGTACTGCCCAAAGGACTCATCTGGACTACTGTTCTGGAAGGACACCTCTCCTGCTTGTTGCCCTGCTGCCTGCTGCTCGCGGACTCTGCTGGAAGGAATTTGTGTTCCCTCCACAAGTGATCTCCAAGGGCTGACCAGCTTGCCTTCTGTTAGGAAGTCTCAGGGCCATCAAACACTTCACCTAGGATAAAACCCACTATACTGGAACATTCGACGCAACACCTGCTGAATTGATGCATTGCCTGTCTCGAGGCTAAAAAACTGATGCAGCACCTGCAGAATCAACACAGCGCCTGTTTCATTAACACAGCATGTTTGGATTTTCTAGACATCAGCTCTCGGCGTCATTTTGTCATCACATCCCACACCGCAGTAAGGAACCAAGGTTGTGTGTCTGGAAATGAATGCATCAGCTTGGCAGCGAGAAAAGAATCATCACATCACCTCTGCCATGCTGGAAAAATTGACGCATCACTATTTTCTCTGATGCCTCATCTCCTCTGCAGGTTGCAGCATCTTTATTTTTGATGCATCCCAGGTACTTTGTGCTAAAGAGATATATCTATTGATTCCTATGGTTTCAGACCTACCTTCAAAATGTGATATCATCACTTGTGCATATTGATTTTTTTTTGTTTTGGTCTTGTTTTATTCACATAAACATTTTCTATTTTTCTAAACAAATGTGGAGTACTTTTTGTGGTGTTTTCACTGTATTACTGTCCGAGGTATTGCATAAATAGTTTACACATTGCCTTCGAAGTTAAGCCTGCCTGCTCTGTGTAAAGCTACCAGAGGGTGAGCACGGGATAATCTAGGTAGTGTTGTGACTTATCCTGACTAGGATTGTGGTCCCTATGTGGACAGGGTGCATACCTCTGCCAACTAGGGACCCAATTTCTAACAGTCTGTTCTCCCAAATGAATTAAAATATGAACATTAGACAATCAAATATACTCAACCCTCCAACCTGTTGAATGAATTCTGTATGAATGAAGGATACTTCTCTCCTATGTACGTGTGTGCCCACAAAGTTGTATTCAAGGCAATGCATTATTAGTGTTCTACTAAAAATGTGTTTCATATATTACAATTATTTATTTTAAACAAAAGTAACACCAGTATTTCAAGCAGCATCTAACATTTCTAAATAGCCATACAGAAATATAAAATATGAAATCCATCTTGGTACATGGAACTGTATATTATTTTAATATATGCCTAATGCCATCACAGGTCTTGATTTCTGAAGTAAATGGTTAACTGTATTCTAGAGTTTTTAGAATACATTTTAGAGTTGTGCACATTCAACACAGACCGTATATCACTTTGGTTCTATACAAAATTGTTAGACCCGGCATCCTTGGCGTGGTCTCCCTTGTCTTTTTTGCCTCTGCTTCCCATGTTTTAACTGTGTGCTGGACTCTGTTTTTGCTGTTTTTGGTACTCTGGGCACTTTACCACTGCTGACCAGGGCTAAAGTGCAAGTGCTCCTGTGTAACATATATGTGTAATTGGCTTTTTCCAGGATTGGCATATTTGATTTACTAGTAAGTCCAGTACACTAGAGGTGCTGTGGGACTGTAAATAAAATGCTACTAGTGGGCCTGCAGCACTGGGTGTGCCACCCACACAAGTAGCCCTGTACACATGGCTCAGACCTGTCACTGCAGTGTCTTTGTGTGCAGTTCTAAAGTGCCAATTTGACCTGGCAAATGTACCCACTTACGAGGCACAAACAGTCCCTTTTTATACATGTAAGGCACCCCTAAAGTAGGCCCTAGGTAGCCCCATTGGGAGGGTGTAGTGTATATGTTAAAGGGGAACATATACTGATGTGTTTTACATGTCCTAACAGTGAAATACTGCCAAATTCAGTTTTCACTGTTGCAAGGCCTAGCTCTCTGTAGGTTAACATGAGGGCCGCCTTTAATTATTCTTAAAGTGCAGTTTCCATTTGAGAGCAGATAGAGATATGGACTTAGAGAAGGATTACAAGAGGGAGGATGACATATATCTGCAGTTTAAGGGGGATGAATCTGCCCTCCAAATGAATCTGATCCCTGAAGTACATTGGGGGAACATCTGTGGAAGTACTTTCAGGTAGATGGGAGGGACACTCTGACATCCTGAGGGGATCCTAAGGGACTCACCTACTCTATTATGAAGGACGCCCTACTCACAAGGTATGGTCTCACACCTGAGCAGTATAAGGACAGGTCCTGCCAAAAAAAAGGAATACCAAACATGACTGGAATGTGTTGACTCTTTTTGCAGGTAACTGAATGGTTGAGTGAAAGGCAGCAAGGTAACAACTTTTGAATGGTTTTACAATTTGATTGCTTGGGAACATTGATATAGGGGGTGATTCTGACCACGGCGGACGGCGGTCGCCGCCCGCCAAGCGGTTCCCGCCGAAAGACCGCGGCGGTCATTCTGGCTTTCCCACTGGGCTGGCGGGCGACCGCCGAAAGTCCGCCCGCCAGCCCAGCGGGAAACACCCTTCCCACGAGGAAGCCGGCTCAGAATGGAGCCGGCGGAGTGGGAAGGTGCGACGGGTGCAGTTGCACCGTCGCGAATTTCAGTGTCTGCAAAGCAGACACTGAAATTCTTTGTGGGGCCCTGTTACGGGGGCCCCTGCAGTGCCCATGCCATTGGCATGGGCACTGCAGGGGCCCCCAGGGGCCCCACGACACCCCATACCGCCATCCTGTTCATGGCGGGTGAACCGCCAGGAACAGGATGGCGGTATGGGCTGTCAGAATCCCCATGGCGGCGCAGCAAGCTGCGCCGCCATGGCGGATTCCCATGGGCAGCGGAAAGTCGGCGGTACACCGCCGGCTTTCCGCTTCTGGCCGCGGCTGTACCGCCGCGGTCAGAATGCCCGGCGGAGCACCGCCAGCCTGTTGGCGGTGCTACCGCCAACCTCCGCCATGGCGGTAATTACCGCCAGGGTCAGAATGACCCCCATAGTCTTTGTTTCCCAGAGCTGAGCCAGCATCTGATTGAAAGCAAGCTGACTAACCCCAGGAAGCTTGCACAGGAAGAGGACAGTTGGGAGAGCACCAGTGTCCAGAGGAGGTACGTGGGAGGCCACGCCAAGGGTGGGCAGGGTCCCTCTTAGAAGAATAAGGGGGGTAAGTGTAAACCGGGGAAGTTCTCTAAAGGGCCCCAACCTAGCTCCCAGGGTAAGGATTTCCACAACCCAGTTGAAAAGAAGCCTTGGTTTTCTAAAGGTATACCTGCAGAGGGGGGTTCCCACAAATGTTATGCATTTGACCAGGTGGGTCATGTGAGGGGGGACCGCAAATGTCACAAGTGGACACCAGCACCCACTGGTGCTCAGTCACAGGGTTTGGCCAGTCTAGCGCTTGGGGTGGAGTTCGTTCCAGGTGGGTGGGAGCCATCTGAGATGACCCTTGTCTCACTAGGGGACAGTGAGATGGTCCAGAGAACCCTTGTGCCTGAGAACACTAAAAAGTACAGGCAGTCGGTGACCATCAAAGGACAGGTGGTGGAGGCTCTGAGAAACATAGGAGCGAGTGTGACTACTGTGAGAAGGCACCTGGTGTCTGAAGAGCAGATAGATCCCTGTATGCTTCACAAAGTAGTTGCAGGAGGCAACTCAGAGTGCATGTGCAGAGTGGCACAGGTTCCCTTCGAATAGGGGTAGTGTCTCAGGTGCCTTGAGAGTAGCTGTGAGTCCAATCATGCCTGTAGACTGTCTGCTTGGCAGTGACCTGGAGGAATCCCCTTGGAAGGAGGTGGAACACAGGTCTCACTTGGAGAAGTTGGGTCTGCCTGCCTGGGTGGGTGTGTGTGCCCACCCAATCACTGGCAGCCCGTTAGGGTGACCAGGAGACCCTGGAGCCTGAAATAGTGGCCCAGGTGTCTGCCAGAAGGAGGAAGGGTAAGGGGTGTGGGAAACCCACTCCAGAAATTCCCGTGGTCCAGAAGAAGGCTGAACCTACAGGGGAACAAGTGGCTGAACTGGGGGAGGTGCCTGAGCTGACTCGGTGGCAGTAGGAAGGGGACCCACCAGGGAGGCATTCTGTGAGGCACAGAAGGCATGCTCTACTCTGCAGATTGCGGCAGCAGGCTGCAAACCAGGATTCTGGCAAGGAGTCTGGATCACACCGGATCTTCTGGTGGGACTGCCAACTTTATAGTGAACCTAAGGTGGCTGAGCCTGGGTCAGCCAGTGTGCTGGTGGTACCCCAGTGCTTCAAAGTCATCCTACTGGGTCTGGCTCATGATGTGCCTTTAGCTAGCAGGTCATTTGGGGCAAGACAAGACCTTTGAACGGCTTGTCACCCACTTCTTCTGGCCCCAAATGTGCAGGAACTCAGATGCACACTGTAGGTCTTGCCAAACTTGTTCCTCTAATCAGCACCCCCTTTGAAAGGATTGGTATTGACATTGTGGGGCTTCTGGATCCCAAGACAGCCTTGGGCAAAAGGTTCATCCTGGTCTTGGTGGACCATACCACCCGGTACTCAGAAGCCATTCCTTTGAGGTCAATCACCTTCCCGGTGGTGGAACATGCTTTAATGGGGGTTTTACTCACATGGGGTTCCCCAAGGAGGTGGTATCTGACAGGGGTACCAATTTCATATCAACCTATGTGAAGTCTCTGTGGAAGGAGTGTGGGTTGACATATAAGTTCACCACTCCTTACCACACCCATAGTAACAGTATGGTTGAGAGATTCAACCACACCTTGCAAAGCATGATCATGGGCCTGTCAGAGCCCTTGAGAAGTAAGTGGGATGTCCTCTTGTAATGCCTTCTCTTCGCCTACAGGGAGGTGGCTCAAAAGGGAATGGATTTAGCCCTTTTGAGTAACTGTATGGCCACCCTGTCAGGGGGCCTTTGGGTCTGGTTAGGGAAGGATTGGAGAAAGCGTCCAGTAAGCCACCCCCCCAAGGATTTATTCTGCATGATATTGATCCGAAGGCATTGTCCTATATGGATGACAAGTATCTCCCATATACGACCTCAACATACATCTGACCACGGTGGATCGGATCATGTTAGGATTCACTGGCCGAGGCTACTGATTCAATTATATGAAAACTAAAATTGCTTTCTTCAGTTTCCTATTTCTGGGATACAAGTTATGCGATGAAGGCAAGAGTCTGGCCCGCACTTTCTAGAAAATTGTGCTCAACATCAACCTCCAAATACCATTAAGAAACTTCAGTCATTACTGGGTTTCTTTAACTTTGGCAGAACATACATACCTGATTATGCACAACACATAAACCACTCTATGATCTAAATAATCTTTATGTTTCAAGCAAACACTGGACAGCAGAACACATGCATTCATAGAGAACTGCAGAGGGACATGTTAGAAGCAAAACACTTACACAGACGTGACAACAAAACAAACTTTGTCATCAGAATAATTACTGGGTCCATTCGGTTCACCTATGTCACTTTTAATGAGAGTGACACCATACCCATAGCATACAAATCT
This sequence comes from Pleurodeles waltl, assembly GCF_031143425.1. Classification (NCBI taxonomy): domain Eukaryota; kingdom Metazoa; phylum Chordata; class Amphibia; order Caudata; family Salamandridae; genus Pleurodeles; species Pleurodeles waltl. Next base: position 505,794,176 of record NC_090445.1, read on the forward strand.
CATTTGTACTCAAAAGCAGAACACAATTTTGCACCCACAGAAACAATACTGACCACTGTACAGATGGCTTTCCTCAAGGAGAGGCCACTTGCCCAAGGGAAATGCACTATTGTTGTTCAATGGATTCAATGTGCAACCTCCCTGACTGACACTGATGTTGATTATGTTTTTGACCCAAAATTTCAGATGCAAAAATTCCTCCAATATGAACAGAAGTACCCAGCACCTACTAATATATTACCACTTGACCAATACTGAACACAACCACCTGTAGGTATTAAACATCAATACTTGCGCATACGAAAGCGGGCTGATGAGGGATGGTACCTTGTATATTCAAAACACCTACATGCAGACCATAGGGGTCTTCACCGCACAATTGGCAGAGCTTAAGGCTCTTATCTTGGCACTGGAACATAGGGATAGGGACCAACCAACACTAATTGTGTGTGATTGGTACTATTATATCCAGTCCTATAACAGTTACCTAAATCACTTGTAAATGATCAGCTTCAGAGGTTCCAAAGGGAACACCATCAAACCCAAAAATGTCTGAGAGAGGTTCAGGACTGACCAACAAATGCTCATGTAGTACATACACTGTGTCCCCAACATGTAGGAGTACATTTTGAAGGAAACGCTTTGGCTGATGCAGCTGCCAAAGCTGCATTAGCTATGGCTTCTGTTGCTGCAGTAACTCATTCTCAAATGAGGCTGGATAATGAAATGTTGGCTGCCTCGAAAGCTTTAGCTCTTGGCAAGCCTTTACCAAAAGCAAACCCAGCAAAATATTCCTACCATTTAAGTGCCCAAAACATTGCATTCACAACCATTCCAGGGGTGGGATATCGTGATCCCCAACCAAGACCAGAGATTAGATCCCATCAAAGCAGCACATAAGGGTGTCATTTCTGGTCATGCAGGTGTGGCAGCAACAATATTTCTATTACAAAAACGCTTTTGGTGGCCATGTCTATACAAACAGACCAAGAAATATGTAATTTGTTGTGACATTTGCCAACAAATTGAAGGATCCACCATCAAGCTCCTACCACGGACATCCCACCTAATTCCCAAACGACCTTTACAATGTGTGTACCTGAACCATTGTCGCCCTTTACAACCTTATGATGCATACAAATACATTTTAGTCACTGTTGTTTCCTGTTGTTGAGTCCTGTGGGTATGGCCACAACTGTCAGCTGAGACTAGAACCGTTATTAAAGATTTACAAGTTTTATCAGCACATATGCAGTTGCAGCATTCTTCTCAGACCAGGGCCCTACTTTTGCCTCCTGAGCATTCAGGGACACCAGGGGCAATGGGTGTTCAGTTCCGTTACTCCTTCCTCTATCAACCCAAGGGAAATAGTGCTGTGGAGAGGAGGAACAAAGACTTAAAGCAGTCCTTAACAATGAGAGTATTAGGTTCAGGCCGTAGTTGGCTTCATCATCTGCATGGGATCCAGAGAGCACTAAATAATCTTCCCAAAAGGTCCTTGGGAGGTCGCAGCCTTTATGAGGTCCTATTTGGAATACCTATGCATGTCCCAGATCTTGATGTCCCTGGCGTGGTGACGGCAGCTACACTGTTTGACACAAATGAACACGTCACTGTTTTAGAGGAGCTACAATAATTCGGTGATGAGAATTCATCTACCTGTGCCACCACCTTGGGAATAAGGGATTTGCTAACAACATCTACAGGCTGGATTCCTGAAGTCTGGGGATCTAGTATGTGAAAAGATTTCTGTGAAAAAGGAGTTTGGCTCAATCTACAGAGCACTATGTCCAGTCCTGGGAATACACAGTACCGGTACTGTCATCTTACCACCTGTGCCTGGTTCCAAAGAGAACAGATTTGTTTCAATTGCTAACATCAGATGTCCCCATGTGGCCGATCCTGCACAGTAGACAAAGAGGTCAGTTGGGTAATACACATTTCCCTCTCACTACCAGACAAGATATACCTCTACAAGCAGTAACCAATGCTTCTGCAAGTGACAATACTACAATTGCCTCTTTGAGCATGGCAAGGGTAGAGAATGAGATTCTGCTGATTCTTGTTCCCACTTCATCAACTAGCAACATCTGAGATGTGGAACTTTATTATTCTAATTCAATATAGATGGTTGCAATGCTACTATGAACCACCACAACAAATGGTTCCATCCACCAGCTCGGCACTGGCTCCTGTGTTTGCACAGACTGCTTCTGGTTATTTCATTAACATTGAGATTTTTCTTCTAACTCATCTGCTGTTCATGTGGCTTAAAACAATTACTTAATTGAGCCATGGTATTATCTGTGGATACTGTTGACATTGCTTGCCTTTCTGCTTTATATTGGTTTAGTTATTGTCTTCTTTCTCTTGATAAATGGTCATTATCTCCCAGAAAGCTCTGCTGTCCAGATGGCTGTCATCAAGAGAGATGGATGCACTTTTGACACCTTACCTACCTTCCCATAAGGTCATAAGAGACTTGTCCCTTGTGAACTTTTCCACAGTTCCAATTCTGGATGGGATTGTTTGGGAAAAAGTACAATTTTATATAAACGGTCCTACTGAGGCAATTCATTAGTAGACCTGGTATTGTCTCCAGTGAATGGTATGTTAAAACAGTGGATTCCATGCTTTCTGAGCTTGATTATTGTACTGTATTTGAAAGTGAAGATGTGTATATGAACACAGCAAATTATTGGGAACTGTTCTATTACCACCACTATGGACATTAATTTCTGCACCGAGCTAGTACTACAAGATTAGTTTATAATTACACACAATGTTAACATTGTTCAACTCCACCAGTGGGGAGTTCCAAAACATATGTAGACAAGTTTGAGTATTTTACTGGGCATGACACTAGAAATGCTGAGTCGTATTATTTCAAATAGAGTGGGGAAAATATTTCTAACTGATAAAAAATTGATTTATTCACATTTCTTTGTTACCCACCTTGCTGTTGAAGGATAAAGGTATTGGAAATCACTATTCATTTGAAGAGTGTATGGGGAACAAAAGATCAAAAGATTGGCAGGTACAAGGGTAGGGAAGCTTTGTTTGGAGCATGCCTTATTCCTCTACAAATTATATTTTTAAATGACACAGTCCAACAAACATCCTGTCTGGGGTTAGCCAAAGCAAAATAATTGAATGACCAATAACCCCCAAACTGGCTAACTTTCACAATTGGTGAACAATTTTAAATATTACTGAAAAATAGCGTACTGCTTGGGTTCAGAATGGTACTTTTAATTCCTCACTTTCGAGTCGCGACGGATGATTATTGTGGCCAATGGACACAAATGGGTGCCAGGCACGTTTTGTTACTTCCCCATGGGGTTTTAGAGCAAGCTGGGCATACACTGCTATGTCTCGGCTCGACATTCAAATATCATTACTACATATAGTGTGGGCAAACATTGCCAACAATGGTTATGCTCGTCCGCCTTAGTAGCTGTCAAAGAACACTTAAGTCTCCTTTTAGAGAAAGTCAATTTACAAGATTTCTTGTTAGGACCCAGGAATCCATGATCAAAACGCTTCCTATATGCCATACATAACAAAATCTGGAAAATTTCCCAGATGGAAGCTGCTGCATATTTAAGACAGATTGATAAGGAAAACATGGAAAAGGCTGTTGCTTTTGTTGATAATGGCATGAACACTTTGTCCAAACAGAATTTACACTGTAAGTAATATAGTGTCATCTGTGATTGATATTATTCAGAACATGTCTTTTTTACGAAAATCACAAAAGAGGGATGGGGAGGTTAGTGGTCCAGTGTACAGTCTCCCAACTGACGTACTGCAAATACGGAAGTACACTGTTCCAAAAGGAAGAAAGAGAAGTAAGGAGAACCTATATCTGCAGGAGTAAGAGCCCTCAAGCATCACATTGGATGTCTGGTTTCATCATCGGGAAACACTCCTCGTTAGGCCGGTGTTGCAATGCCTAACGGGCTCCCCGAGGGGAGCTCTTAACCGTATTGCAGATGGAATGAGTAATTAAGTTGAAGTACTCAAGCAATAATGGAGAGAAAAATAATAATAAAATTGGTTATCCATCTAATTTTAATAATCATGAATTTTAATCAGTTTTGATAAGATGGAGACCAAGGTTAAAAACAGGGAGAGAGACAAAAGAGTGAGTAGTAATGCTCACGTGCTCTCAACATTTAGGCAAGAGAAACTAACTAATTGTTGTCCTACTTGACGGTAGGTCTACATGTTTCGCGTCTATTGGCCCAATAGGGTCCGCTGACGCTTCATCAGGACCAAAAGTAACAAGAACTTCTCCAACAAAAATAATTATACCCTACTCGGGAAAGGACAATGGAACAGTCACTTACTTTGATGCGTCTGTTATGTCAAAAAGGTCGCCCTACAAATAAAATTAATCGTGGAAAATACAGAAATGAATAAAAATTGTATAGTACAAACAACATAGTGAACAAAGTGATATGGTGCACCACTTGTGTCAATAATTAGAGGAATTCAGCTTACCATCCCCGGTTTTAGGATAGAGCTCCTTGGAATCTCTAGTCAGAAGCTGGATCTGACGTTCTGAGTATTGGTAGTTATAAATAACAAGAGTTATGGAACAATGACTCAACACAGGTTCAATGTATATCTCAATCAGGGATTCAACTTTAAACATCTAGTATATCCATCAAAAATAAATTCATCATTAGTCTGACATTGTCTATTGTATTATCAGCTTTAAGAATCACAGTCTCATAAACCAGCAATCAATGTAAGTGTTTGAGTATTTAAGGTATGAGTAAGTGGTTTCCATTCAATCTAGTTCGTGGAAAATTGGTCAAAGTGCCCTGAATTTCAAAGTAAAAAGGGTGCTCAATTGGTTAATAATTGACACCTCCAAACGACTGACAAACTCGACTCAGCGAGCGTTAGAAGGTTCTGTATGAAACACTCTTTCTTTTTCATTAAAAGTCAACATGAGATACGAGCTACCGCGGTCACCTATTGCCGCTATGGAAACAAAAGCACAATGGCCACATGTAATTTAAAATGTAAGCGAGTTATCGAAACCGCCAGATTCTGCTGTAAAAAGAAGAAAGGTCAGCGTGAAGCCTACTCACAATTACACGCCGTTCGTAGGTTTTTTCACCTACCCTGCTGACCGCGTCCCGAACAACAGCGAGTGCCGTCCTTGGCAGTGTTTATCTAGCGTCGTGAGACGGCACGCGTATTTGGCGGATCGTAAACAGAGAAGACGGACTCGTGAATGGTGATGGCATAGACACTGAAAACGGACTCAGTTCCACTTAATGGTGGGACTGAGTCGTTCTGATAAAAACGTATCAGGGTCTATATTAGATTAATGTTTATCTTCAGCAAAAATTTAATTGGAGGTTTCTAGTAAAACAGCAGCTTCAATAAATTGATAGAGATGACTAAAGTAGTCTTCAAGAAAGTCAAATTAAAAATGAAAACAACTCAGCCTGAAATATGGGTTATCATGAACCTGACAGGATATAGACAACCTACATCCTGTTGATTGAAAATTCATGAGGTCTTCTAAGTAGTTCTTAACGCAGTTGATTACAGTGAAAGTACAGTCCAAGGAATATCATCATTCAATCCCCGTACTGATGTACCTAATTTAAAGATCCAACGTTGTTCCAGTCTAAAGAGAAATTTAGCATCGTTAGATCTAACTGTATGGGCTTCCAGTATCACCCACCATAGTTCATCTGGAGTATGGGGGGCATCTATAAAATGCGTGGAGAGTTTTGTAGTCAACCTACGACATCTGATATTACTCCTGTGTTCGATGATTCTTATTGTTACCGGGCGTGTTGTCATCCCAACATAACGTAGTCCACAGGGGCATGTAACATGTATATGCAATTCTTTGAGTTACAGTTCGTATGTTTTTTTATGTACCAGATCCCTATAGGGTCAAGATCTAATGATTTTATTTGTCTAGTTAATATGCACACATTACAATTCCCACAAGGGTAATGTCCTTCAATTGGAGGGAGATCCCACAGTGTTCTTTGTGTGGGGTTTTCATGTGCGTCACGTGGGCGTGTATGTACCACTATGTCTTTGATGTTAGAGGTGCGCTTGAAGGCAAAGAGTGGTTTTGGTACAACGATTCCTCCGCTCACCAATATCGGCCATCGTTTATTAATCAACTTTTTTATATTGTTGGATAGCGGGGTGAAGGTGGAAACACATGTGATCCGAGACTGGGGAGTTTTTTCTTTTGTTGACAAGAGCCATTCCCTCTGGTTATTTTTAGCTCTTTTGCGGGCCAAATTCACAATTTTTGATGGGTAGTGACGTTCACAGAGTTTAGCTTGTAGAGTACTTGCTTGTTGATCGAAGTCTAGTAGGGTGCTGCAGTTTCTTCTTAAGCGTAGAAAATGGCCCACTGGTAGGTTATCTCTAAGGGCCTTCGGATGATGGCTTTCGTACAGCAACAAGCTATTCCGATCTGTGGGTTTGTGATACGTACTGGTCGCTAATGAGCCATTCTCATCGATAGAAATCATCAAGTCCAAAAAGGGTAAATGGGTCGATGATGCAGTGGATGTAAATTTCAAAAAGGGGTCTAAGGAATTTACCCAGGTAGTAAATTGATCTACTGCAGCTAAAGGACCTTGCCATATGACCAAGATGTCGTCTATATAGCGTTTCCATAATTTGATTTCATTGTGAAAGGGATTGGAAAGAGGCAAAATTTATTTTTTCTCGAAGTCAAACATATATAAGCATGCTAGGCTAGGTGCAAATGTACTTCCCATCGATGTACCTCGTATCTGATGGAAAAATTGCTCTTCAAATTGGAAGTAGTTTTCAGTCAAGGCCAACGTGGCGCATTGCATAATGAAAGATATGGGTGTAGTTGTGGGTGTGGAATCGTTCAAAAGAGCCGATTCCACCACCTGTAAGGTAGCCTCTTGAGGAATATTTGTGTATAGTGCTTCCACGTCTAAGGTAATAATACCTTGTATGTTGCCAGATTGATTGATGGAGTCTATCAGATTAAGGACATCCTTGGTGTCCTGTAAATAGGTGGAAGAGTTTTTTACCAGGGGCTGTAAGAAATGGTCACAAAAAATTGATAGGGGTTCAAGAACAGAGCCTATCCCTGACACTATCGGACGACCTGGAGGGGGAAGAACACCCTTATGGATTTTAGGTAGACAATAGAAGTATGGGGTTCTAGGGTCTGCCGTGTCTAGGAATTCTGCTTCCTTAGGGGAAATCCAACAATTGTTCTTGGCTTCCTCAAGAAGACACCTAATCTGTGTTTGTAACCTTCTGGTCGGATCACTATTGATTTTAGTGTAATAAGTAGTGTCATAAGGAGACGACAACACTCACATCTGTAATCAGCTGTATTCATAACAACGATGGCTCCCCCTTTGTCAGCTTGTTTTATCACAATGTCTGGATCAGATGCTAGATGTTGTAAGGCTTGTTTTTCTCTTTTAGGGATATTGACAAAGGGTTGCTTCGGGCGTAAATGGGATATATCAGCTAAAACAGCTTTTTCAAAAGTCAGCACTTCACTGGGCATCATAGCTGATGGCGGTACAAAAGTTGAGGGTCTTTTGAGGCCCGAATCCGGTGTGTGGATAATTCAGCCGGTTTGTTTTTGAAAAATACATATAGACGGATTTTCCGAAAAAACTGTATTAGTTCAGCATGTAGACGGAAAAAATCTTCGTTGGGAGTTGGTACAAAACCTAGGCCTCTATTAAGAACGTTGGATTCGTCCGATGTGAGTTGTCTGTTTGATAAATTGACAACTAGGTTCTCTGTACAGGGTTTTTTATTTGGCTCCTGGTCACCATTTGTGGTTCTTCCAGGGACCACTGAACTCGTCTGCCCCTTCCTCTTCTTCTGCCTCTTCCTCTGCCCCGGCCGCGGCCTAAAAAAGGTACAAACGGCATCATAGGACGAGGCTGGAAAAAAGGGTAAGGGTGTTGCCATGGCATGGGATGGCTGACAGGATAATTGGGGTAGTTGTAAAAAGGTTGCGGTGTATTCTCATCGGTACTCCAGCCTTCTGATGATGAGCCATTGCTAAATTTTCGTGGCTTTTTATAAAAGGAGGTTGAATCATCAGAAGATCGGGACTGAGTATCCATTTCATAGTCTACGGTGGGTGATACTGGAAGCCCCTACAGTTAGATCTAACGATGCTAAATTTCTCTTTAGACTGGAACAACGTTGGATCTTTAAATTAGGTACATCAGTACGGGGATTGAATGATGATATTCCTTGGACTGTACTTTCGCTGTAATCAACTGTGTTAAGAACTACTTAGAAGACCTCATGAATTTTCAGTCAACAAGATGTGGGTTGTCTATATCCTGTCAGGTCCATGATAACCCATATTACAGGCTGAGTTGTTTTCATTTTTAATTTGACTTTCTTGAAGACTACTTTAGTCATCTCTATCAATTTATTGAAGCTGCGGTTTTACTAGAAACCTCCTATTCAATTTTTGCTGAAGATAAACATTAATCTAATATAGACCCTGATACGTTTTTATTAGAACGACTCAGTCCCACCATTAAGTGGAACTGAGTCCGTTTTCAGTGTCTATGCCATCACCATTCACGAGTCCATCTTCTCTGTTTACGATCCGCCGAATACGCGCGCCGTCTCACGACGCTAGATAAACACTGCCAAGGACGGCACTCGCTGTTGTTCGGGACGCGGTCAGCAGGGTAGGTGAAAAAACCTACGAACGACGTGTAATTGTGAGTAGGCTTCACGCTGACCTTTCTTCTTTTTACAGCAGAATCTGGCGGTTTCGATAACTCGCTTACATTTTAAATTACATGTGGCCATTGCGCTTTTGTTTCCATAGTGGCAATAGGTGACCGCGGTAGCTCGTATCTCATGTTGACTTATAATGAAAAAGAAAGAGTGTTTCATATAGAACCTTCTAACGCTCGCTGAGTCGAGTTTGTCAGTCGTTTGGAGGTGTCAATTATTAACCAATTGAGCACCCTTTTTACTTTGAAATTCAGGGCACTTTGACCAATTTTCCACTAACTAGATTGAATAGAAACCACTTACTCATACCTTAAATACTCAAACACTTACATTGATTGCTGGTTTATGAGACTGTGATTCCTAAAACTGATAATACAATAGAGAATGTCAGACTAATGATGAATTTATTTTTGATGGATATACTAGATGTTTAAAGTTGAATCCCTGATTGAGATATACATTGAACCTGTGTTGAGTCATTGTGCCATAACTCTTGTTATTTATGACTACCAATACTCAGAACGTCAGTTCCAGCTTCTGACTAGCGATTCCAAGGAGCTCTATCCTAAAACCGGGGATGGTAAGCTGAATTCCTCTAATTTTTTATATGAGTGGTGCACCATATCACTTTGTTCACTATGTTGTTTGTACTATACAATTTTTATTAATTTCTGTATTTTCCACGATTAATTTTATTTGTAGGGCGACCTTTTTGACATAACAGACGCATCAAAGTAAGTGACTGTTCCATTGTCCTTTCCCGAGTAGGGTATAATTATTTTTGTTGGGGAAGTTCTTGTTACTTTTGGTTCTGATGAAGCGTCAGCGGACCCTATTGGGCCAATAGACGCGAAACATGCAGACCTACCGTCAAGTAGGACAACAATTAGTTAGTTTCTCTTGCCTAAATGTTGAGAGCACGTGAGCATTACTACTCACTCTTTTGTCTCTCTCCCTGTTTTTAACCTTGGTCTCCATCTTATCAAAACTGATTAAAATTCATGGTTATTAAAATTAGATGGATAACCAATTTTATTATTATTTTTCTCTCCATTATTGCTTGAGTACTTCAACTTCATTACTCATTCCATCTGCAATACGGTTAAGAGCTCCCCTCGGGGAGCCCGTTAGGCATTGCAACACCGGCCTTACGAGGAGTTTTTCCCGATGATGAAACCAGACATCCAATGTGATGCTTGAGGGCTCTTACTCCTGCAGATATAGGTTCTCCTTACTTCTTTCTTCCTTTTGGAACAGTGTACTTCTGTATTTGCAGCATGTCTTTTTTACAACATGGACAAAGTTAGCTGCGCTCCATCATGCAGTTAAGTTCGACACTGCAGTTTCTCAAAGGTATTTGCATGTCTTGAAAGCACATTAAAGGTACTGAATTGTTTGACACTTTTAATTTGTCCAAACAACAAATAATGGCTAAAAAAGAAGCTAGTTACATCATGCTTAACATTGAAAAGCTGGAAAAGTTCCCTTTTACTATAGCAAAATTCCCCTCCCCAGTATGGTTAATATATGAAGTAGTGAATCTGCCCATTTCTACCTTTCGCAAAATGCTTAAAGCATTTTGCAATAGGCAGGTTTTAGTAGCTAGGAGACAGTCACATACACAAAGCGTGGGAACTGCCTTTCGATTACAAGTGTCTGAATGGTGAAACCGAGGTCTTTCTTTCTTAGTGGAAGCAAATGTGAGGCTACTGTTCATCATTCTGTGATCTGTAAGCAGTTGTCCTTGCACAGCTTTTGCAACACAGAGTTCATGAATTTGGCCTGCTATCTGACGGGTACTCCCATCTCTTTGATTCGTCCAGTATTTCAGATACTTTCTAATGGAAGTTATGTGTTCCTGAACAATCAAAGCTGCTGTGGAATCAAGCCAGGAATCACCTTGTTGCGGCCATGTTTTATCCCCCCCACACACAAGATATTCAAGTAGCAGACTTGTGGCCCCACTTTGCTACTTCCAATTTACATTTTGACAAGCTCAGCAGTCTAAAGGTGCTATTGTTCCAAAAACATGTGGCTCTGACATCAGCCAAGGGGACCTATGATCTCTAGATAGCAAGGTCATCAGTTGAGATACAGTCCATATTAAAGACCAACTTCCTGAAATATTTATGAGAATTGGTGAGCAGAAATTTCAATGCATCAAATACTGCAGGGACTGTGCATTTTTAAAGGGTCTTGGTTCTGGATTTGTCAGCAACTTTAAGTCTGTGTTTGGAGTCATACCTTCAGCCATACATTTACTCTTTTCAAGTGTCTTTGGAGGATTCCCTATTTGGCAATAATTTTCGGACTGCTGCTATTTTTAATATGCAGTGGCTGACCTATCTCAGCAAAGTGGGGTGATGGAGCTACCACTATCCCTGCTGTGTTGCGATTACATGATGCAGTATTTTGGGGTTTCCTTGATCGAGGAGCGGTAGCTAGATTGGTCATTGACATTTCAACCAGTCCTAACGTGTGTGCAGCCAGTTTTCCATTGTATTTGGTGCTTCTTTGAATGTGTACCTATAGTGTGCCTTTTTGTGCAGCTTGTGCCTCCTGTGGACAAGGATCTGTTAATGTTCTCCATGAGGGTTCATTCATGGGCACCCCCCTTGAGACTGAGGTTGATATGTGAGGCAACCTATGAGCCACCACTTGTTGATCTACTGGCTCCAAGACAACTGGCACAATGGAGAGTGCTACCTTTGTAGTTCACTCTGCGCCCAAGGTTTCTGCACACTTCTGCTCCACGGATCCCTCTGTAATATGTGGATACATTTTTCACCTGCCGAAGTTCAGTCCTTTTTAGTCCCCAATCTCCCTTGATGACATTGGAAATTTGCTGCAAGACCATAATTACTGTTAACATTTGATCATTGGCTTTTCAAAGTGTAGAATGTGACACCAAATTGCCTTTTGTTTTGGCCTGTCTATTGGCCTGTTTTTCTTGTCAACTTAGACATTTTGGTGCTCTTTCGACATCGGCGGTAACTGAACTACCACGCCGACGGCAGTCTTTTGACTGCCGCCTTGGTAGCGGTGCACACTGCCAAATAACGAGTGTGGCGGTTTGGCCTGTGCCAAACTGCCTTTTCCCCGTTGCGACCACCAGGACGGTTGGACTAGCCAGGCCGGAGACGAGCATCTCAGACCCGGCGGGCCACCCAATGCCGCTGGCGGATTCTGAGTTCCCGTTCCGCAAGGGATTCCGTTGCAGGAGCACCGCCACAAAATCCCTGGTGGAAAGGCTATGGGCAACAGGAATTTCCATTCCTATTGCCAGTAGATGACTCCCCCCCACTCCCAGTAGTGAGACCCTACCCCTCAGTAGAGACACACACACTCACAACACCCTTACACTCATGCGCACACACTCATCACCACAATTACACATAGACACACACACAGAAACACTCCCTTCACACCCCTCATGCATTACACGCATACACACACTCACCCACACCCATTCACACACCTCAGCCCCCTCCCCTTGCGGAGGACACTTACCTCATCCAACGAGGTTCTCCTCCCTGAGGGAACGGGACCCGGCTCTCCCACTGCCAGCCCCACACCGCCATCAGCACACCGCCAGGCCGTATTACAGGTCATAATACTGCAGGCGAAGTCCTTTTGGCAGGGCGTGGCTTGCGGTGGGACCGCCTCTGCACTGCTGACCGCCAGCACGAATACTGGAGGATTTCCACCCAACTTGAGGCAGAAGTCCTTCATTACTCAGAATATGGCGGTCAGAGGACTGCCAGCACTGGCGATCCTATGGCATCCACAACGAGACCGCCGAAGTCAGAATGAGCACCTTTATCTCTCATGTATGATTGGGTTCTTAATTAGAGCATATCCAAACTTTGCACCCTTTTTTCAGCAATAGGGTGGTGTCATACGTTCATTTTTAGCTCCTTGCCTGGGCACAGTATTTGGCCTATCTTAAGCTTGCAGCCTGTGTCCTTTCACTTAGATAATAGGCTCTGATTTCATTTATTTGTTTTATTTGTTGTAGTGCAGCTTGATATAGTGGTGATGTTTTTATTTTCATTATCAGTTGTTATTCTGCAAAAGCACCACTATCAGTGATATACATGGCATATTTTCTATATGTTCTTCTGCTCTGGGTTGACAAGGACAGAATATGAAGAACACAGGATAATATTTTTGCATTGCCACCACAAAACTGTGCAAACAGTCTAACACTTGGATACATACCTGCGTCAGGCTTATTTTGTAAGAACGAAATACGTTACTTCTATAAACACCTTGTAGGACAACAGACTTGAGAGGGGATTCAGCCAGGTTTTTCCTTTTACACTGCATGCCAGTTTGCAGATGAACTCAGTCTTTGTGTTTCTGCGTAGCCTGATCTGGAGACTGAAGACCTGACCTTGTACTAAGGTAACGGGGTGGGGTGTGCTTCTCATAGACACTGCATAGACAGATTGTGCTTACACCGCCATGCTCTTGCTAGAGGCTAGAGAATAGACTTTAGGTAGGAATTATATATTTGTGTTCATTGCAATATGCTGGGGTTGTTCATCTTTACATTTCTGATCTTCACAGTCTTGATTCAGTTATTCCTCATTATACTTATCATTTGCAGGTCATGTATTTTTTTGCAGTCTTTTCAATAAATGTATTGAAAACTATCCTGAATCTCCTTTCTTGCCCGAGTGTGCGTAAGAGACTTGTATTTAGAGAGAAAAGGGTAAGATTTGTTCACCACAACTTCCCTGAGTGGTCTTCAGAGTTCCATGCGCTAGGATGTCACAAATCACCATTTGAGTTTGGGTGAGGTGCTGCTAGAGAGCTTGGAGGGTTCACATGACAGCTGCCAAATGGTGTTGAAGTGACCCAGTCAGTTACAAGCAGAGGTGCTGCAGCCCCAAATCCAGCAGTCTCATTGAGATACGAGAGTCCATACAACACCAGTTCAGGTCCAGTTTGGTGACTTGAGGAAAAAGGCCTCCTGCTGCTTGTTGTGTTCCTGTAGCCACACAGGAAGCTAGACAACTGAGTCCACTTCTTTGATCTGGATATAAAGAAGGAGTAGGCTGCGTCCTTCATGGCTAATCTCAGGTCACTGAAAGCAGTCATCAGTCCTCTTCTGATCTTCCACAGGCTCAGAAGGGAGGAGAGTTCCTTGCAGTACTATGTTTATGGTTGGCACTAGCCAGTGGGTTGGGGGACTCCCGGACACTCCTCAAACAATGGAGAAAAAAAAATCCTGGGGGCCATTCTACTCACTTTTACAGCAGTTCCTGTTTGTACTACTCTAAACAATCCTCCAGTGCCTCTCATTCCTAAAATTCACGATGGGGAAACCCTCTCTCTCATGTGAAAAGCTCTTGTTTCCACCCAGAGGTGTGGCCAGGGAAATGAGCAGTCCCTTCCCCTTTGTCTAATTCAAACCATGCCGGGGGTAGGTACCCTTGTTTACGGTTTGGACCTAGCCCAGCCAGTGTGTGCTCTGGAGACAAAAGCTTTCCCCATCACTGAGTCTCTTCTTAACTAAACTATGAATGCATAGACTTTACCTCTGTCTCTTTCAAAATAATGAAGCTGAGATGTCCTTCCTGAGGTAATAGAAATGAAATGCCCCACCACCAGTACATGCTGCTCTGGGAGCGGTTTTTGCACCTCTTCACGTCCAAACACTTGACTGGGCAGCTGATGGAGAGCTAATGTAAATTTAACTCCAGGCGAAACTTTTCCTAAATGTGTACTAAAAGTTTAATTTTGGTCAACAAATTGGACGTTTAATAAATATGAAAAATAGTTTTTCAATGACTGTTTTAGCCAAAGCTACAGATTAAAGTTTACAATCTGTACCTTGTCATTTTATTTGATCCTGCCAGAGACCTGACAGAGAAAATAGCTTTTGAGGGCTAGTCCCCAGAGGACCATGACAAGTTTAATTTTGCACGTGTTCCACTTTTAAATATCAGGCATCCTATCTTGTGGGTGACAAGATACACTTAAGGTGATGTATTAATATTTAAAAGAAGACTGTACTACCTATCAAAAAAAGTTAGATTCACAGTTTTGGCAGCAGGTTTTTAGGCTGCTGAAGTCAAGCTTCACGACATAGGTCTGAGGCCATGTTTTCTTAGCCCACTCAATGGATATCAAATAAAGTGCTGCTGTCCACAGGTGGTATTTTTAACTTACAGGCCCTAGATTATTTCTTGACACCATTTAGTAGGGATTTTTAGGCAAGTTACATTTGTGAATTAGGTCTAAGCCTATTTATCATGCTAATACTGAGAGCACAGGCACTTTACTCATGTTTTGCAGGGACTGAGTGTACAGAGTTCAAAGGGCAGCAATAAATAGAGTTCAGGAAAAGCCATAAAATCTAAGGTGACCATGCAGAAAATGCAGGTTTGCTACAGTTAGCTTTCGGGAAGACAAATATGCATAGTAATGGGAGCGGTTGACTTCCTCTCTAGTTGAGATTTAAAATCAGATCTCACCATGGTGTTCCTCAGTGCTTGCAAGACTACATGAACAGCATATCACCTCCACACCACATACTCCAACCCGTGTGCACAAAAAGGGCAATTGATAATAAGGGGCTTATTCTATCCTATTTAGGACTGGTTTATTTCTATGACTGGCTGCTCCACCTTAATTCTTATTGACTGCCAGCTCATCCTACGAGTGTTCGCAGTTGAAGCATTCAAAAAGACAGACATAGATTATGCTTAAGGCTAACATGCCTTACTGAGAGGTCTTAACTTTGAACAGCAACTTTAATGATCCATATAAATGAAGAAATGAATGCCTGGATCATAACGCAGGCTGTGTTAACTGAGTCTAGGAGTATAAATTAACTTGTCAATGAAAAAAATAAACATTTGTATTAGATAACCATACATATGAAAAACCTGCTCTTCCCAAATTTTCCAAACGTCAATTGATCCTAAACAAGACTCCATAAAATACATTACATTTATCACAACTGATGTTTGCTTTTCTCATAAATACCCAATAATAAGAAACCTGGGCAAGATGTTCACTTAGAAGAAACATTAAATTATTAATTTGCGAAAGACACATTTACCATATGCTGTACATGATAAGGCAGGCAGCTAATCAAGTAATGAAATCTAAGGCTGCACTAATATGACCTTTCATACCTAATATGTCATCTTTGTTCTCCATTTTCTCCCTACACTGAGTGATTTTGCACCTAATTTTCATATCACACTTCAGCTGAGGTTGCAGCACAAGTGATTTTACACGTAAAAATAAAATTGTCCTCTCAGGGCATTCAACGGCATTCGCTATCATTAGCTGATTATCACACATATACATTTGTTGATAGTTGTTGGCAGAGCCTCCTGATCACACACCACCAGAAAACAGAATCACATTTTGGTCTACGATGTAAACATTTAGAAAATCATCCCCTAACCATTAACCCCTTGGGTGCCCTGGACGAGGTGATCTCGTCCAAGGCGCCGGTTCCCCGGTACCTTGGACGAGATAACCTCGTCCTGCTATGGGCCCCCGATGGCCAGGCACACCCCTTCCCTAGGCAGGGATGGAAGGGGAATCGCTTCCCCTACCACCCCTGCCCCCGTGACCCCCCTGTGGTGTCTTATGACGCCAGCGCACTTTTGCGCTCTGACCTTATCAGAGGCCTTCCCTCCGGCGCTGAAAGCATTTCACCTCCGATCACATGGAGGGGGTGGACAAACCTGAAAGGAGAGGAAAGGCTTCTCTGAGCATTTCTGCCGCAATCGGGCAGCAGAAATGCCACTAGACACCAGGGAATTTTTTTATTTTTTATTTACTCAGTAAGGAGAGTGGCCCCTTGGGCAAGGGCTGCTCTCCAGGGGGGCAATTTGTTTTTTGTCTGTTTCTGCCCCCCCTGGGGGCAGATTGGCCTAAAATTATTAGGCCGATCTGCCCCCGGGGGGGCAAAAATCCACAAGACACCTGGGAAAATATTATTCTTTTTTTTTTTTATGTTTGAAGAGCGACCCCTTGGTCAAGGGTCGCTCCAGGGGGGCAAATTATTATTAGGCCATTTCTTCCCCACCTGGGGGCAGATCGGCCTTGCGGGGCAGAAACCACTAGACACCAGGGAATATATATTTTTGTGGGCTATTTGAAGTAGGGGAGCAGCCCCTCGGGCAAGGGCTGCTTCTTGGGGGGGACAAATAATTTCTAGGCCATTTCTGCCCGGGGGGGGGTGCAGAAATCCACTGGACACCAGTGATAATTTTTTTTTTTTATATGTTTGTGGAGCGACCCCTTGGGCAAGGGTCGCTCCGGGGGGGGGGGGTCATTATTAGGCCATTTCTGCCCCCTGCCCCCGGGGGGGGGGGCACAAACCACTAGACACCAGGGAATTTTTTTTGTGTGGGCTATTTCAAGTAAGGGGAGCGGCCCCGGGGGGGAGCAGAAAACCACTAGACACCAGGTATAATTTTTTTTGTTTACTTTTATTTTTTTATGTTTGGGGAGCGACCCCTTAGGCAAGGGTCGCTCCCGGGGGGCAAATTATTATTAGGCCATTTCTGCCCACCCGGGGGCAGAACGGCCTAATATAACTAGACCGATCGGCCCCCGGGGGGCAGAAACCACAAGACACCAGGGATTTTTTTTTTATATACTAACGCATAAGGGGAGTGGCCCCTTTGGCAAGGGCCACTCCCCGGAGGGGGGGATATTTTTAGGCCTTTTCTGACCCCCCTGGAGGCAGATCGGCCTAATATAATTAGGCGGATCTGCCCCCGGGGGGGGCAGAAACCTCTAGACACCAGGGATATTAATATTTTTTTTATCTACTTTATGTTTTTATGTATGGGGAGCGACCCCTTAGACAAGGGTTGCTCCCTTGGGGTGCAAATTGTATTTAAGCCATTTCTGCCCCCCTTGGGCGCAGATCAGCCTATTTTTGTTAGGTCACTCTGCCCCTAGACACCATGGATTGGTGTGTGTGTATGTGTGTGTTTTGTTTGGAGGGGGCAGCCCCTTGGGCAAGGGTCTCTCCCCATGGGGGCACATTACCGTTGGCCATAACTACCCCCGTTGGGGGCAGACTGGCCTATTTTGGAAGGGCCATCTGCCCCCAAGGGGGACAGAAAGCCCACCAGAGACCGGGGAAGATTTTTCTTTCAAAATAAGAGGTTGGGGGTATGGCTATACCCCCACCCCAAATAAATGGGGCCAAAGTTGTTCTGCCCACCAGTGGGCAGATTGGGCAATTACCCCCAATCCACACCCCGGGGGGACAGAAAGTCTACTAGATGCCATGGAATAAAAAAAATAAAAGAAAATAATGGGGTGGTGGCTACCAACCAGTATGGGCCTGGTTATGCCCCCACCCGAACTGAAGAGGCTAACAGTCTT
Source organism: Pleurodeles waltl (assembly GCF_031143425.1). NCBI lineage: Eukaryota > Metazoa > Chordata > Amphibia > Caudata > Salamandridae > Pleurodeles > Pleurodeles waltl. Next base: position 505,812,320 of record NC_090445.1, read on the forward strand.
TCAGCTCTCCCCCGCACACTAAAACACCTTATCCCATGGCAAGCAAGAGGACACTTGATTATTTTTGGATTTTGTTTTACATTTGGGCCATGAGAGCTTGGTAACTCTCAAAATCGTCCCACTTGGAATGGTGAGGGCTGCACTTTTTTTTACTTTGGGACGCTGCCATGTAGAAAAATCCACAAGACCTAGACACATCTGAAAACTAAACATCTAGTTGCTTCACATGCACCCCGCACCATTTCCTTACCCACAATGTCCTGCAAACCTGCAACTTTGCTGTAAAGCACACATTTTTCCCACATTTTTGTGATGGAACCTTCCGGAATCTGCAGTAATCCACAAAATTCCTACCACCCAGCAATGTCTCATCTATACCGATAACATTTCTGCTGCACTTGGCAGCCTAAAAATGTTTTTTTTCAAACTGCCCTTTTGGACCCACTTTGGTTCCCCCTCAATTTTGACGTGTTTTTGGCTCTTCCCTGTCACAAACACTTGGCCCACCTACACAAGTGAGGCATCATTTTTACCAGGAGACTGAGGGGAACGTTGGGTGGTAGGAAATTCGTCCCAGTGCACTGATCCCACACAGAAATGTGGGAAAACTGTGATTTTTTAGCTAGATTTGCGGTTTGCTGAGGATTCTGGGTAAGAACATATTGGGGGATCCACGCAAGTCACACCTCCCTTGACTCCCTCGGGTGTCTAGTTTTCAGGAATGTCTGGGTTTGGTAGGTTTCCCTAGATGTCTGCTGAGCCCAGGGCCAAAAACGCAGGTGCCCCCGCAAAAACAGGTAATTTTCTATTTGATAATTTTGATGTGTCCAGATAGTGTTTTGGGGCACTTCCTGTCGTGGGCACTATGCCTACCCACACAAGTGAGGTACCATTTTTATCGGGAGACTTGGGTAACGCTGGGTGGAAGGAAATTTGTGGCTCCTCTCAGATTCCAGAACTTTCTGTCACCGAAATGTGAGGAAAAAGTGTTTTTTAGCCACAGTTTGAGGTTTGGAACGGATTCTGGGTAACAGAACCTGGAGAGAGCTTGACAAGTCACCCCATCTTGGATTCCCCTATGTCTCTAGTTTTAAAAAATGCACAGGTTTGGTAGGTTTCCCTAGGTGGCGGCTGAGCTAGAGGCCAAAATCCACAGGTAGGCACTTTGCAAAAAACACCTCTGTTTTCTGTAGAAAAAATTGATGTGTCTACGTTGTGTTTTGGAGCATTTCCTGTTGTGGGCACTATGCCTACCCACACAAGTGAGGTACCATTTTTATGGGGAGACTTGGGGGAACGCAAGGTGGAAGGAAATTTGTGGCTCCTCTCAGATTCCAGAACTTTCTTTCACCGAAATGTGAGAAAAAAGTGTTTTTTAGCCACATTTTGAGGTTTGCAAAGGATTCTGGGTAACAGAACCTGGTGAGAGCTCGACAAGTCACCCCATCTTGGATTCCCTTAGGTCTCTAGTTTTAAAAAATGCACAGGTTTGGTAGGTTTCCCTAGGTGGCGGCTGAGCTAGAGGCCAAAATCCACAGGTAGGCACTTTACAAAAAACACCTCTGTTTTCTGTAGAAAAAAATGATGTGTCCATGTTGCGTTTTGGAGCATTTCCTGTTGCGGGCTCTATGCCTACCCACACAAGTTAGGTACCACTTTTATCGGGACACTTGGGGGAACGCTGGGTGGAAGGAAATTTGTGGCTCCTCTCAGATCCCAGAACTTTCTGTCACCAAACTGTGAGGAAAAAGTGTTTTTTTAGCCACATTTTGAGGTTTGCAAAGGATTCTGGGTAACGGAACCTGGTGAGAGCTTGACAAGTCACCCCATCCTGGATTCCCCTTGATCTCTAGTTTTAAAAAATGCACAGGTTTGGTAGGTTTCCCTAGGTGGCGGCTGAGCTAGAGGCCAAAATCCACAGGTAGGCACTTTGCAAAAAACACCTGTTTTCTGTGGAAAAATGTGATGTGTCCACGTTGTGTTTTGGGGCATTTTCTGTTGCGGGCACTGTGCCTACCCACACAAGTGAGGTACAATTTTATCTGGAGACTTGGGGGAACATAGAATAGCAAAACAAGTGTTATTGCCCCTTGTCTTTCTCTACATTTTTTCCTTCCAAATATAAGACAGTGTGTAAAAAGGACGTCTATTTGAGAAATGCCCTGTAATTCACATGCTAGTATGGGCACCCCAGAATTTAGAGATGCGCAAATAACCACTGCTCCTCAACACCTTATCTTGTGTTCATTTTGGAAATACAAAGGTTTTCTTGATAACTATTTTTGACTCTTTATATTTCAGCAAATGAATTGCTGTATACCCGATATAGAATGAAAACCCACTGCAAGGTGCAGCTCATTTATTGGCTCTGGGTGCCTACGCTTCTTGATGAACCTACAAGCCCTATATATCCCCGCAACCAGAAGAGTCCAGTGGACGTAATAGTATATTGCTGTCAAAAATCTGACATTGCAGGAAAAAGTTACAGAGTAAAATGTAGGGAAAAATGGCTGTTTTTTTCACCTCAATTTCAATATTTGTTTTATTTCAGTTGTTATTTTCTGCAGGAAACCCTTGTAGGATCTACACAAATCACCCATTGCTGAATTCAGAATTTTGTCTACTTTTCAGAAATGTTTAGGTTTCTCGGATCCAGCATTGGTTTCACACCCATTTCTGTCACTGCCTGGAAGGAGGCTAAAGGCACAAAAAATTGTAAAAATGGGTTATGTCCCAGTAAAAAGCCAAAATTGTGTTGAAAAATTGGGTTTTCTGATTCAGGTCTGCCTGTTCCTGAAAGCTTGGCAGCTGGTGATTTTAGCACCCCAAACCCTTTGTTGATGCGATTTTCAGGGAAAAAACTACAAGCCTTCTTCTGCAGCCCTTTTTCCATTTAAAAAAAAAAAAAAAAAAAACATTTTCACTGTATTTTGGCTAATTTCTAGGTCTCCTTCAGGGGAACCCTCAAAGTCTGAGTACCTATAGAATCCCTAGGATGTTGGAAAAAAAGAACGCAAATTTGGCGTGGGTAGCTTCTGTGGACAAAAAGTTATGAGGGCCTAAGCGAGAACTATTCAAATAGACAAAAAAAAGGCTTGGCACAGGAGGGTGAAAAGGCCTGGCAGCGAAGGGGTTAAAGGCACTGTCACGCTATACTAGTGGCAGTTTGTTTTCCATGCAAATGGTAATTTATAATAACAATACATATGATTTTTATTGTGTGTCAAACACCTATAAGTATCTTATCACTTATATGGATACTGCACCAAATATTATTTGACCTACATTTTGGAACCGCAAAATGTTTCCACCCCAGACTTGCAGTGTTGCTGTTTTTTCCCGATACGGCGATTCAGGTGCAACGCAGTACCACAAGGTTGGCAGTAAATATCGGGGTACGCTCAGAAAGTGTCACGTTGCACAAAGACTTTGAACAAATTGTATGTATTCATGCGACTGCATGCATTAGCTAACTAAAGCTAAACCTACTGGCTTTGCCAACGCTTCGTTTTAGCAGGTACAGGAAGCCACAGTTGAAAGCAGCAATTAATAAAATGGAAGAAAAGTCAATCCACCTTACGGGTAGGGTGTTGGTTGTGTGATGCGGCTACAGTGAAATTGCCATTGATTTATTGACAGAAGAAGAGGAAGGAGTAATTGGTTAACTATTCTGCTGATGTATTTATATCGTTACATTCTTATTAGATTTGTGTTCATTAAAAAGTGTCTCTGCTGCTACATTTCACAGTTGTTAGTGAGATGTTTGATTTCCCAGCATATGTCCCGTTTACGATTTGCAGATTAGAATGCAGAAATATCTATTACACCTCCTCATTTAGTGCAAAACAGATTGTCCTATTAGGCATATGCTTTGAAAGATAGGAAGCGGCAAAGAGGAACACAATTAAATGAGTTAAGTAGATTTTCTTTCTCCCACTTCACAGTTTTCATCTGTTTTTTCCTTTCACAGTTGAGGGAGAAAGTAGGCAAGAATACGTAAAAATAGACCGCGAAGGCGATAAGTACCACACGAAACATCCAATTTCTGTAGCTTCACAGCACAATGTTTTATTTTCATGTCTTGAGTAAAAGTTCATTTTTTTCTACCCAGTGGTGTGAATATTAATGTGCATAATTAGCATAACGCCAACATTTCCATATCACTCGCCTCCACGGATCTCCAATCATTTCCGTAGCAAGAACTACTTATATTCAATGAGAACTATCATAAATTACTAATATTATTAGTGTTGTAATAGTGACCACATAAGACAAGATTATATTTGTGACAACCATGTGCATAACTATCAGCAGTGATCACCTCAGAGCATCAGGCATGATATCCAGCAATATGCTCTAAAAATGTGCAGTGCATCTAACTGGATAATGTATAACAGCCATAACTGCAATATCAGGTTACCAAGTTAATGATATTGATAATGAGCTTTAGATGGTAAATGCTCACCTAAGATCAGGTAGCCAGGTCACCCACCACATGATTTGCAGTGGTTCACAGGTGTGCTCACATTTCACTTGTTTGTTATGTATATACCTCACAAACTTTGTTTTGTACACATTTATGCATAGATAATTCCTTTTTGGTTTATTTATGATTTCATACTTTTCATCCTTGAAAAAAATCCCAGGCCTGCGCACTGCGATGGTGTTTGCTGCTGTTTTGGGCCCCGAAGAACTTAGATTAAATTGCTTTTTACCTCACATTCAACCCAGATAAGTCATAGTGGATACATCTTTATATAATTTAGTCAGTTTGCAAATAATGATTTAACTTGTGTACTAATATCCCCGAATAAAGAAAGTATGTTAGTACATGTTACCTATCTGTGTGTCATAAAATGTGTTAATTTTACATGCAATCCTCCACGCAGCCTTACATCGTTCCAGAGTTGTTAGATTAATCACTATTCATTTGAGTAGTGATAACAATGAATATTTAGAGTGTTTGAATTTGTTAGATGTAGGTCAGAAACTGGCTACTTAAAGAGGAAGCTATGATTATTGTTACCTTGGCTTACACTCATTAACGTTCCCCCTTGAAGACAGCGCTTCTGAGAAATTATGACGAATTCAGACTTATCATAATATATTATGTCTATCACCAATATGCATTAAGATACAATGCTCATGAAGAAACGAGGGCAAAGAATTCTGGACCTTGCTAATGACTTGTGATCTCCGCAATTTAGAGCATCATACTCTCCATTGTTACCTTTATTAGGCCACCCTAACACATAAGCACTATAACACAGTTTGTTACCTTTATTAGAGCACCTTAAAACATAAGCACTATAAAACAGTTTGGGATTGCATTTAGGCCATTTGGAGAGACAAACATACAAAGGGACTACATAGTTATTCAAATGGAGTATAATGATATCTAGGGGTGAGCGTAACTGGCATAATTCTCTCTAGCGTGATTACTTGTAATTACTTCAGAATTACTTGTAATTATTCCTAATTGTGTGGAAAGTGTACTCCAGCATATAGAGCTATTTTCATAGTGCAAAATTCACTCAGGGGTCCAAAATGGGGTCACAGGAGATTTTGTGCTAAGAAATTAGCATTAAATGCTACAGGACAGAAATAGCAGTAGCAAGCAGCTGCCCGTTATCTCTTAGGTAATTGTTCATGTGTTCATGCTGTATGATTTTTACCTCAAATTAATCCTAATTATTCAAGCTGGCATAATCAGGTAACTTCAGTACCTTCACATCACAAGAATAGTATGTAAATACTGAAATTACATTCATTACTCCGGTGTAATTACAGTTTCACGGAGACCCAATGATATCAAGTTTCCTGAAGCAGCAGTGGTAAATGACAATACCCACAATTTATATTGCCAACTGACTGTTTAGGAACCCTGAGAAAAGAACTAACAATCATGCAATGGCACTCAGCACCATTTCTGTGTGTAACATCACAGTCCGAACCTGTCTGTGACCTATCCCAAATTTTTTTCTTTGGCATGCCTGTCTGTTGCTACCATGTGTTTTCATCTGTGTCCTACCCTATCATGGATAGGCCTGGGCAGAGTTTGCACAGTCACACGAAGCGGAACGCTGCAGAGTAGTAAAAAAACTCCATTGCGCTATGCTGCGTTATGCTGGCAGGCAGAGTTTCTCAGTTCACACATTTCAGACCCGTTCACGGGCATTCACATTGAGTATTATGTTAACTGCAATGCGGAGTATGTCCTTGCATTCAAAATCGTGCGCGAACAATACCACATGGTTCAAATGAGCGCAGCCATTTTGTTTTCAACTTCTGTTCATGATGGTGGGCCTGTGATTTGAATTTTTTGAATCCCTTTCATATCTTTTTAATCCTCCACCCTCCTAATTAATCTGTCCCTCATTTTTATTCATTATATTAGTGTATGTTTTTGTGTCTGTATATTTTTTCATTTGTTTTCATTTTTTGTGTTTTTTGTGACTTTTTATATTTTTCTTCATTTTTCCCTTTACTTCCTTATTCCATCCTTCCTTCCTTCCTTCGCCTGTTTCTTTCCTTCACCCCACTCAGTGTTATGGCAGAGCAGGGTGGCGAACAGGGGAGTGGTGGCACCAGGCCCCCCCGAGCAGTCAGTAGCAGTCGCCTATCCTGCAGCTATTGAAGAACAAATAGTGAACAGAAATGGAGAATTTGTGTTTGGTAACTAAAGTGATTGGTCTAGTGTCTGACCAGAAAAAAAGGAGTGGACCCAGCAGGTACATTTCGCTATGCTAAGCTTGAAAGGCCAATCAGTTTTAGGAAACAGTAATCACCCATCAGCCCCCAAACATTGCAAATCAAACTCCCTCCCTCACTGTCAGCCACCACATATATCACCAATTGTAATTCACAATCACTCAATATAGCACCAGTCATTAGTGCAATAGTTAATAGTTACCTCTTCCAATCCAAGCATAGTGGTTCATACAAAATATTATCTCTTCTTTGATGGTAGCAACACATTGGACTTTGACATTGACACTGGCAGTCTTTTAATCAATGATCTTTCAGTTCAGCCCAGCTAGATGATTTAAAAATAAATTAGGCAACAGCATGTTGGGGGGGGGGGACAGGCATTGTCTCAAATGTTGTGATGGGAATGTGGCGGCTACTTCACTACACAGTGATCCAATTCCAATCCGGCCATATATGTGAATATTATAATAGCGGGGCAGTATAAGTCCGACACACAAGCTATTTTTTTCCTTTTGCAAAGTTCAATGATGGCACTGCTATATTCACTTTGGTAAGTAGTGTTCATCCTCAAATCTCTCCAAGATTTGAGGTCAGAGATTGGTCCATCTCGCTGAAACAACTGCACCAGCTGCACTGAACATTTGTTTATTTTAAGTTTATAGCAGACACACTTGCTACAGGACAAGCCAGATACCTTTTTGCCAGCCTGCTGAGCTTTGGCTTTTGGCACATCTTCCCTTACCATTACACCAATAGGGTTTGATCCACGTACACCTTGCTTGGGTCATCCAGATACTCCTGGAACATCCTCTGACGTGTCATTGATGCTGCCACTTGCTCGACATCTTTTGCCTTCACCTCTGCACTGGATTTAAGACCTGCCACTTGAAACCAAGCCAATGCAGAGGTTGGGTCCGATTCTTCTGATGCTGTTGTTGCCAGTGTTCTTGCTGCTGGTATTGGCTGCTGTGAAACAAGACTGCCCTCTCTGGAAAGTGGCACCCCATAACTGCAGAGTGGGACTCTAAGTTCCAGCCGTTCTTCTTCTAGTTCTCCGGCTTTCTCAACAATCCACCTCGTATATTTTGAAACATCCCCTTCAAAATAAGGAATGAAAGTGTGAAAAAAATGTTTGTAGTGTGGATCAAGTAGGATGGCACAGATGTACTTTTGGGATTTGGTAATGTAATTTTGCAGCCTTACATTAAGCTCTCAATGAACACATGTACTTCTGAGATTTCGTTCACACCTCCAAGTGCAAACCTTTCAGACACCTCCTTTAGCTGCTCTCATAGCAGGTGCAACAACAGGATAGCTTGGCACATTGTACTGTCCTCCTTGCTACCTTCCCATATGAAAATCTCAAAAGGGAACAGCACCTGTGTCCGGCATTTGACTATGTCCTATTTGTCCACATTGATGGTCATAGCTTTCCTAATTGCATCCCTTCCTCTTGGAATGACATAGTCATCGATCTGTCTCTACTGCTCAAACAGACGTTGCAACATATTATAGGTTGAGTTTCAACGTGTTGGCACCTCCTGTATCAAGGCTTTAACTGGTACTCTGTTACCAAGCTGAATACTACACAACAGCTTCCTGGCTTTAAAAGAATGGCTGAAATGAGTGCAGATTTGTCTGCAAGTGGTCAGTATGTTGCTGATTATATTATATTATATTTTCTTTTTTGAGACATTTTGCACAACCAGGTTGATATAGTGTGCCAAACACAGTACCCTGAAATAGCCACCATCTGCCATGGCTTTGACTATGTTACTGCCAATGTCCTGGCAACACATCTAATTCAGAGACCTCTGGGTTACAGCCATTCAGACACCTTGTTTTTAAATGTGTCCAAGATGTTTGCAGCTGTATGTGATTTCTCCATGGTGGACATGCCTACTGTTGCATGCCGCCCAACGCTCTTAAAAGTTTCTTCAGGGCCAAGACCTGTAGATAGCTGTTGCTTTACCCCCACAAAAGAGATTGTGTATGCAGTGATGCACATGTAATCAGTAGCCTGAAAACCAGTCCACATGTCTGTCATCAGGTTGCAGCAAAGCTTGTCCAACCAAATGCAGCACATTGAGATGCAGTGCCGGAAACTCTGGTAAAACTGGTCTGGCTTGGAACCTTCCATTTTGGGCAGATGGCTGTCACAAACTCTAAGAATCCCACTCCTTTGACAAAAGAAAAAGGGAGGAGGCCCAGCGTAAATATATTTGCCAACTTCCCATAGTACAAATGTGCCATTGTGTGGTTGAGGTCGTAGGGTGCCTCCTGTCTAAACATGCCTGTAATAGTAGCCTGGATTTTTTTATTTTCTGGGGCCAGTGATGCAGGCAAAGTTTGAGATGTAGGTGGTGGTAGACTCAGTGTGCGTTGTGGTTCAGTCACTGTATGCCTTGGTGTCTCCATTTGACTCCGAGTCTTCCTGTGCCTTTGTGAGGTCATAAATGCAGGTGATTCTGGTGCACTGCTGGAGACAGGGCTGCTTTGTGTGAGCATGACACCCTCTTCTTCCTCACTTTCCACCATGATTTGACCAGTTGTAGCTGATGTGTCCCAGCTCTCCTGACCTTTACCACCGGGGCCACATTTTAAGCTTTTAAGGTGCTCCTATCACTGGATTGCATTATGTGTTTTTCGCGTGTCGTCTGGCTTCCAGCACCACAATGTGAACCAGACTTACCATGACGAACACTTGCATGGCAAATGGAGCATATTGCAATGATCTCCTCCTGTTTGCTAATCAGAAAAAAAGTTCCAAACTGGGGACGAGGATTTTGTTACTGGGCCACTGCAAATACCTGAAGAAGAACTGGAGGTAGGCATGAGCGGCAATTGCCTCTCTGTATTGCATACTTTTACTGAAGTACGGGTTGGTGCAGGTCTTTGCCCGCGTCTCACAAATATGGGAGCTGGTGGTGCTGCCTATGCCACATCCCTCAGAACAGGTTGGATAGTAATGTCGGACTCCTTCTTGACAGCTTCCACAATGACTAACTTGTTGTCATCATTCTCATTATCATTCCCTTCCATGATTATAAGGCTCTTTGGAACTTTTCTTTTCCCTTGCCTCCCCTGGCATCTCAAGGACTCTGCCGGGGTCCACTCCATGTCCCTACCATCGACATCAGAAGTAGTGTTTGAATAAGATGGTGGAGTATAACCCTTCATTTTTCTTGCTGGAGCTATGGAGCCATTGATTATAAAAGAGGAGATTCTTGTTCAGCAGGAAGGTCGACCTTCTGTTCTGCTCTAGCTGTGGGACAATCTACTATTGCTGGCTGCAGCTGCTGTCTACTTTGCTCTGTTTCCTGAAAAGATTGGGAAATACTTTGCAAAATCGACAAATCCAATCCAACTTCACTGACTGTCAGCATTGCCATAATTGCGGTGGCTGCCTCACTGACAAACATGGTCTTGGGCCAGGTCCCTCCCTGGAGACCAGTGTGGGAGGCACACGTCTTCCAAAAAAAGTTGCGATCGGCACACCACTGGTGGAAAGCTGCTTCTTTTCATTGACCACTTTCTTGGGAGCAACTTTCTTTGGGACCATCTTAAAGCTCTCAGTTGACAGTGGTACTAAGCTGCACAAGCAGAAGAGATTAGAGGACTAAATGTACACTCCTTCTCTTTGATAGTACTGCAGGTGATGTGACATCTCTTGTGCACCTAAATGCAACCAAGCAAGAAATGCATTAAGTTAGTGAAATGTTGCATTGTTGCAGGTTGCAAAAGAACAGACAAGTGCAATATTAGTTCAGTTGGTTACTAATGTAACAAATAGCAATTTATTCAAGCTTGTAAAGTCAAACCACACCACCTCACAATAAACTTTAATTTCAAGTCAGGCAGCACAACTTGCAGATATAACTCTTCACTTTATCTCCATCTGTTTTAAAGGAGACACCTGTGGTAGTGAGAGAGAGGTGCATTGGTAAATGAAATAACCCTTAAAAACATTTGGTGGCAAGCTGGTTCAATGGAAATGGAATAGTCCTTAAATAAATGAATTATGCTGCTGGTTTGTATGCAGCGCGCCACAGCCAGGGTATCGAGGAGGAAATGGAATTATTATACACATAAAGAGACCGAATACTGTGGTGTGGCTGTTTGCCTTTGGTGGATGGATGGATGGTGGAATGGATGTAGATGGTTGAAGGATGTATGGCTGGATCAAGGCAAAATGCAAAATTAAATAAAATGAAAAAATTCTAAGAAATTAAAAAAAATTAAAACTAAAATACAAATAAAAATAAAAATAAGAAATAAAAAAATAACATTTCAAAATTACAATTAAAAATGTAATTTAAATAAAAAATAAAAAATAAAAATAAAAAAGTAAATAAAAATTGAGTCAAAACTTAAAATAAAAAACAAAGTGGAAAATTCAAATTAATAATGAAAGTAAAAACTAAAAATAAACAAATGGTCAATAAATAACAATGTTTGAATGTAAGCCTGTGGCAAAGACACACCACCTGGATGCACAAAATGGCTGCCAGCCGCATGGTGAAACAACAAGGTGAAAAGAGACATGGCAAACAAAGAACCCATGAAAAAATATGGCAAAGACATAGGCCCTCATTATGACATTGGTGGTAAATTCCACTTACCGCCATGCTGACTGCCGCCAACATACCACCGCCGCTGCGGATATCCGCCAACCATATTATGACACACACATACCAATCCATCACTATACAGCCACACACAAAAGTCTGTCAGCTCAAAGGACAGTGATAAACTGGCGGTATCAAAACCCACACCGTTACGCCGACAGAACTACGCCCAACACATTATGACCCACGAATCTCTGCGGCTGACATATAATGGCGGTAAACCATTGGCGGTACATACCGCTGCGCTCAAAATACACACAACCTAACTAAACAACAACACATTGGTCAATTCAAAATACACACCTGACACCTATACTCCTACGACACCCACACCACTATAAAACACACACCTACATTACCCACAACCCTTTACGACTACTAACCATTGCCAAAAGAGAGAGAGACAGCAAGAGCACCCACACAACCAGAGCCACATACCACTATCACCTATACACCACCCACGCATCTCACAACACACGCCCCAACACATCACCCTACAAACCCTCACTCACACCACACTCATAGCACCACAACAACACCCCAGGTTCTCTGAGGATGAGCTAAGGGGCATGGTGGAGGAAATCATCCAGGTAGGGCCCCAGCTATTTGGATCACAGGTGCAGCAGATATCCTAGGAAGATGAAGCTTGGTGGATGATCGTGGAGAAGGTTAATGCCGTGGGACATCACCCCAGAACAAGGGATCACATCAGGAAGAGGCGGAACGACCTATGGGGGAAGTTACGTTCCATTGCAGCAAGACACCAACTAGCTGTACAGAGGACTGGTGGTGGACCCCCACCTCCTCCCCCACAACTAACAACATGGGAGGAGCAAGTCTTGGCAATCATGCATATTGAGGACCTGGCAGGAGTAGCAGGAGGACTGGACTCTGGTAAGTCCACTCTCTATTACTACCACCCCCCAACCTGCATGCCATCACATACCCCAACCTCACCCTCACTCCCATCACTCCACCACCCCCACACACCCCACCATCACAACCCACTCATCCCAATGCCAAGCCCTTCATGCAACACCAATGCATGAACACCACTCACAGACCTTCATGGACACCTATACCCACAGCATGCACACTAAAGAGAAATACCTAGCGCACTACATAACAACTCACGCAAGGAAAAGCTGCCAGGGCAAATCCAACCAAAGAGAGCAACACACCTATGCACAATATGTCACACATAAACAAAAACACTTCATTTGCATCCCCACAGGTAACCCAGCCAATGTCACCGGTGCAGAGGTGCCAGCAACATTCAGTCGCCCCACAGAAGAGGCCCACAGTAATGACAGCAGCTCTGGTCGCCTGGATCTGGATGACCAACCTAGCCCATCTGGGACCTCCAGACAGTTGGTTACCCACGCACACTTTCACACCACTACAGGGCCTCCCCACTCAGGAAACACCACCACAGCACCCACCCAGCGGGCCAAAATCTCTGTCCCCAGGACATGTCAATCAGCAGTGTGTCCACCACTACAGGGACCCCAGGGCACCCCACAAACACAGGACAATCAAGGACCTGGGGTCAGTGGCAGAGGGCACATGGTTCAGGGGACAACAGAGAAGCTGGGACGATTGCTGTGCAACAGGCGGAGGACAGGCCCAGGGAACCGACCCTCCAGGAGGCACTCGCCACGCTGGGAAAGATTCTAACAAGTTGCAGGAGAACATGCGGCTGCAGGAGGGACAGTACCTGGGGATCCGGGAGGATTTGAAGGACATCAACACCACCCTGGTTTCCATTGCAGGGGTGCTGGCAGACATGGCCAACAGTATGAGGAAGGCAGTGGCACACCACCGGGCCCCTGACACTAGCCAAACCACTGAACAGCCCTCTACCTCTGCTGCCGCTAGTGGAGAGGAGGCCCCACCACAGGACCAACAGGCCAACAGGCCAACAGGCCACCAGCACCCCTCCCACTGCAGAAAGAGTACCACCCTGCAAACGTTCCCTGGGATCCAGGCAGAAGACAGAGATACTTGCCAGGACCCCCGCCAGGAAATGAGGCTCTCCTGATTGTCACCCTTGTGTCCCACTCTGTCACCCTGTCCACCTTGAATTGCCATTGCTCCCCTTCCTATGCCCCCTTGGACAATGCACATGTGATACAAATAGACTGGACTCTAACCTGGCCTTTCCTCCATCATCACCCCAGCCCATTCCACTACCCCTTCTTCTTCAGAGCACTGCAACAAACACACCTTAATAAAATACAATTATGGTGAGTGTCAAATGTTTTCAAAATGTATTCGTTTAACCAGGTTCAAACAGTGCAATTCAACTGTACAGTAATGTTTACTTTGAAAAGACCTGTAGTTGGCTGCACTGACCACACCAGGATCAATAGTGAGGCACCAACATATGCAAAACGAGATGCCAAAGGGTGCAGTGAGTGGGCATAGAAGTAGGAATACACAGCCTGCCAATGACAATGTCACACATCAAACTTTCAATGAAATGTGTACTAACACTGTCTTACCTGTGTCTCATTGGAAGTAATGACAAATAATTGCACTTCTGTTGTCCTAATCCTCATCCTCTGACAACTCTTCTTCACTGTCCACAGGATCCACTGCTGCTAAACGGCCATCTCCAGCCTCCTCCTCCTGCAGAAAAGGCACCTGGCGACGCAAGGCAAGGTTGTGCAACATACAGCATACCACGATTATCTGGCAGACATTCTTGGGTGAGTAGCACAGGGATCCGCCTTTTAGATGGAGGCAACAAAACCTGGCCTTCAGGAGGCCAAAGATCCTCTATAAAATTCTTGTCACCCATGTGCCTCATTGTAACGTTCTTCTGCCCTTGTCCTGGCATTCCTCATAGGGGTCAGTAGCCATGAGCGGTTGCGGTAATGAGAGTCACCTGCAAATATCGATGGACAACTGTTAGCCACCCACTCACCCTTAGGGCCCACACCATACCCATACACCAACATCCACTGGGTGGGAACCAGGGCTCACCTATTAGCCACACCCTGCGCCTCTGGAGTTGGGCCATCACATTTGGGATGCTGCTATTCCTCAGGATAAAGGCATCATGCACAGACACAGGATACTTTGTATTGACGTGGGAGAAGTACTGGTCTGCCAGGCACACCATCTGGACATTCATGGAGTGAAAACTCTTTCGATTTCTGAACACCTGTTCATTTTCTCGGGGGGGGGCAATGCAAGATGTGTTCCATCTATTGCCTCAATGATGTTGGGGATATGTCCCATTGCATAGAAGTCAGCTTTCACTGTGGCCAAATCCTCCACCTGGGGGAAAATGATGTAGCTGCACATGTGTTTAATCAGGGCAGACAACACTCTGCTTAGCACTATTGAGAACATTGGTTGTGACATTCCTGCTGCCAAGACCACTGTCACTTCGAAAGAGCCACTTGCTAGGAAATGGAGCACTGATAGGACTTGCACAAGAGGTGGGATCCCCATGGGGTGACCGATGGCAGATATAAGGTCAGGCTCCAATTGGGCACACAGCTCTGTGATTGTGGCCCTGTCAAGTCTATAGGTGAGGATAATGTGCCTGTCCTCCATTGTTGCCAAGTCCATCAGGGGTCTGTACACAGGGGGATGTCTCCATCTCCTATTCATCTCCAGCTGTTGCAATCTATGGGGCAAAAGAGAGAGCAGCTGGTCATTATCTCTACATTCCAACCACTGCAGTTCAATGAATATTGTGATTGTAACATTATTTTGTTGCAGATGTCCAAATAGTGCATTTGTGTACTGTGACAGTGTTAGGATACATGGCCTGCACCCACCCTGAAATGGCGTCCGCCTCTCCTGTATGGAGGAACAGATGGAAATGAGGTAATTCCACTGATGTTGTGCGCTGTTGCTGGAGGCGGTCGAGAACCGCCGTGCACCTCCTCATTGGTTATCATTGGGCCCTATGGTTTCCAGTGGCCAATGGTGCTGTACGCCAGCGGTGACGGTACGCACCGCCACGGACGTGACTGCCATTTTCTAGCTGTGCACTCACTTGCTACCTGACCTTCAACAGGAGAGGACCTACACTGCAAGTGCTGCTGTGACCTGTTTCTGGAAACGACCATGGTTTGTGTTACTTGGAAAAGGGCCCCTGCCTTCACCTCAGTGGAGTTGGAGTGACTGATGGAATGGGTCCTACCCCAGTACCGACTGCTGTATGGGCCTCCAGACCAACAGGTGAGTACACCGTGAGTACGATGCATGGGACGCGAGTGCATGGAGTGCTGTTTGTGAAGGCCTTATGTGGGGGGGTTGGTGGATGGGCCCTCAGCAGTGTACTGCATGTATGGTGGGCCAAGTCTGTGCTAACGGGGATGGTAAAGGGCATGATGGGCCATCAGTGTAACAGGCAGGATGATCAGACTAATACCTTTCCCTGTGTCTATTTCCATGCAGGTCAGCGCCCATCAAGAGAAAGGTATATGGCGTGCCATTGCCAAGGACGTGCGGGCCCTGGGGGTCTACGGCAGGCAGAGCACTCACTGTTGGAAACGGTGGGAGGACCTGAGACGCTGGGCATAAAAGATGGCGGAGGCCCAGCTGGTGATGTTCCCCCAACGAGGAAGGGGTGCCCTTCGAAACCTGACCCACCTGATGGCCCGCATACTGGCGGTGGCCAATCCGGAGCTGGATGGGCACTTGGGGCCATCATAGAATCCACAAGGGGGTGAGTACAGTGCCCTAATTTACAACCTATGCCTGCTGGGGTGGTATCCGGGTGGGGGTGTGGGCCCTGTGGGTGCCCCTAGGCCAGGCCTGGCAGTGCAGAGTAGGTCCCATGTTGTGCAGGATTCTGATGTGAAAGTCCTCCAAACAAGCTAGTAGGCATCCACTACTGGGCAGGGTTCTGTGGGTCTTAGGTATGCTGCAATTAGCGTTATATGTCCCTATCCATGGGCTGGTGACTAGCATTGTGACTGGGAGTGCATTGCCTAATGCGTAGGGCTGTTCCCTGTGTGTGAATGTGGTGTGTACGCCAACTGTGGTGTTGGTGCCGCCACTGGCCAAATGTATCCTTTGTCTCTCCCCCCCTTTTTGTTTTGTCACCCTATCCTTATGTGCATTAGCATCATCTGGCGGAGGAGCAGAGGCACCGGCGACGGAGGGAACTGCATCCCACAGGACCCAGGAGGCCAAATCCACCGACGGTGAGGGCACCAGTGGGACAGAGGGTGAGGGGAGCACCATGGCAGAGACTGGAGGGGACAGTTCGGACATGGATTCCTCCTCCGATGGAAGCTCCCTGGTGGTGGCGAACTCCTCTGTGCCCTCCCCAGCTACAGGTACAGCCGCAACTCCTGCACCAGCACTGCCCTCCCAGCAGCCCCTCAGCAAGTTTCCCGTGCTTTCTCACCCTGGAGGTTGGGCATCTCCTTTGCCCCTGGCACCTCGGGCCCTGCCCCAGTTAGCCCTGCTGCCCTGATTGAGGAGGCTATTGACCTCCTGCGATCCATTTCTGTTGGGCAGTCAGCTATTGTGAATGCCATCCAGGGGCTGGTAGCCCATTTGCAACAGTCCAATGCATTTCTGGAGGACATTCACATTGGCTTGGTGGCCCAACAGAGATCAATCCAGGCTCTGGCCTCCCCTCTGATGGCAGCCATTGCCCCTGTTTCCCCCTCTCCCCTCCAACTTCCTCCACCCAGTCCCATTCCCCTCAACCCCGACCTATCCCAAGCACACAGGCAGACGAGCATGCACACTGGACAGCACACAAGAGTGGACATGGCAGTCACAAGCACCACACTTCATCCCACAGGCACTCACACAAACACCATCCAGAATCAGACATACCAACATCCACTGCCTCCACTGTGTCCTCCTCCTCCTCGTCCTCCAGCTCACTCCTAGTTGCATCTACACTCACACCTGCATGCACCACATCCTCACCCATTACCACCATCACCAGCACACCTATCAGTACACACCCCTCACTGGCAGTCACCACCCCAACATCCATGTACACATCCCCTGTGTCCTCTCCTACTGTGTCTGTGCCCTCTCCTCCCAAAGTAAACAAACGCAGGCACTCAGACACCCAACAGCTATCTACCTCACAACAGCATCTAGCCCATGCATCTGCACCCAAACACAGCAGACTGACACCACCTACCACCAGTCGCTCTTCCTCCACTCCCAAACCATCTCCCTCTTCCCGTCCCAATGTACCTGAGAAGCTTTTCCTTGCCGACATTGACCTCTTCCCTAGCCTCCCCCCTTCCCTCACATCAGGCCAGGGTGGTCAAAACCAAGGCAAGAAGTTCAGCCACCTAGTCCATGGGCACAGTAGTGTTCCCAGCTACTCAAGGTGGGAAAGGATCCCAGCCACCAGCCAGACAGACAGAAAGGGTGCTTGCCCCAAGTGCATCAAGGAAGGGCAAGGATTCAGCCCCAGCTGCAGGAAGGAAGGTCAAAGAGGCAGCCCCAGCTGCAGGAAGGAAGGGCAAGGGGCCTGCAACAGCAGGCAGCAGAGACAAGGGGCCTGTTGCTGGGACTCAGTCGGAGCCCCCACCACCAACCATGGTGGTGCAGCCGTCCGAGGCTGCAGGGGATGTGCTGGAGCCTCCCCCCACCACTGCCAGCACTGCCACCAGCAGCAGCAGCCCCAGTGGGCAGCCGTCCGAGGCTGCAGGGGAAGGGCTGGAGCCTCCCCCACCACTGCCAGCACCACCACCACCAGCAGTAGCCCCAATGGGCAGCCATCCGAGGCTGCAAGGCATGGGCTGGAGCCTCCCCCCGCCACTGCCAGCACTGCCACCAGCACCGCCACCAGCAACATCAGCCCCAGTGGGCAGCCGTACGAGGCTGCAGGGGATGGGCTTAAAGCCTCCCCCCACCACTGCCATCACCGCCGCCAGCAGTGGCAGCCCCAGTGGGCAGCCATCTGAGGCTGCAGGGGATGGGCTGTAGCCTCCCCCCACCACTGCCAGCTCCACCAGCAACAGCACCACTGCCACCACTGAGCACCCGTCAACGCCAGCGTACAGTGTGTATTCCTGCATATATGGGCTGTTGTGCGGTCTGGCCCCTGCAAATCCTCTGGGTATGACACCCACGTGAGAGACTTTGACCTTGCACTCCCCAAGATATGCATCATAGGGCACGATGCCCCCTCCAGAACCAGTGGAAAAGACATCCACTCACCCCATCCTCCCCAGGATGAAGCTCACTGGGCACAATTCCCACTCCAGAACCAGTGGAGAAGCCATCCACTCACCCCATCCTCCCCAGGATGAAGCTCACAGGGCACAATGCCCCCTCCAGAACTAGTGGAGAAGCCATCCACTCACCCCATCCTACCCGGGATTAAGCTCACTGGGCACAATACCCCCTCCAGAACCAGAGGAGAAGCCATCCACTCACCCCATCCTCCCCAGGATGAAGCTCACAGGGCACAATGTCCCCTCCAGAACAAGTGCGCAAGTCACCCACTTGAGAGACTGTGGCCTTGTACTTCCCAGGACCAAGCACAGGGCATGTTGCCCTCTCCAGAGCCAGTGGGCAAGTCACCCACTTGAAAGACTGTGGCCTTGCACTCCCCAGGACAGAGTGATTGGCATGTTGCCCCCCCAGGACCAGTGGCGTTGTACCATCTTCCGACTGAGGTGCCTCCCCATTTCCCGTCCCCCTGAGGTACCTGGCTATTTTCGACCTGATGCCTCTGCAGTGTTCTTTCCGTGTTGTTGCAGGAGTGAAGTGGGGCCTTGGACTTTGTGATGTGGCCCTGTGGCCCACGAACATTGAGGACTAGGCAGTGTCCCTTGATTTGTGAATATGTATATACTTTTTTATTTGGATGCACGTATTACTAATATAATTATCTTATTACACTCTTTACTCTATTTTGGTTGTCCTTGCATTATTCCCTAGGGGTAAGGGGTGAATATCTAATGTTAGGGCATCTGCTTGTGTGTATGGTGTTGGGGGTGGGGGTGTTGCGTGCTGCGTGTGTGTATCACTCTCTTCTTCCCCCCCGTGTGCTAGGTGGCTGAACTCACTGTAATCATCTTCGCCGGCGTTGGTGTTCGTAGTGGAGCAGAACATAGAAGAGCATGGGGAACACATGCAACTCGGGCTCCATGGCGGCGTGGTTCTTCCTTGAGTCTCCAGAGGTGAGTTGTTTCCCTTCTATGCAGTGTTTCTGCCAGGCTTTTGATGTCATTGGTACCGCCCTGGAAAAGGTGGCGCATTGGGCGTGTCACTATACAGTGGGTAGAACATTGTCTTCCGCCTGGCTGTAGGCAGTTACCGCTGTGGTGCCTGTTGATTTCGCCCTGACAGTCGGTGTAGGAGACTGGCCTGATTTGTAATGGGTACCTTGGGTACTTACACCTTATACCAGGTCCAGTTATCCCTTATTAGTGAAGTTGTAGTGTTCTAGCAGCTTAGGCTGATAGAAGTAGCTATATCAGAGCAGCTTAGGCTAAACTAGGAGAGATGCAAAGCTCATGCAATATCATTTATAGTTACACAGTACTTATACACAAGTAAAGACAATACTCAGTGTTACCAAAAATAAAGGTATTTATTTGGGTGACACAGTACAAAAAAAATCTTAGAGATAATACTCCTTCTGGAGGTAAGTATTATACACAATATATACACTAGACACCAAAATTAGACAAGTAACTAGTCACAGAACAATGCAAACAGTAGGAAATCCAATAGAATGCAATTGGAGAAAATAGGTCTAGGTGCAACACAAACCATATACTAAAAAAGTGGAATGTGAACTTCAAATTCCTCCCCTAGACAAGTGTAGTGTGTGCAGAATTTCCAGGAGAGTAAGAATACAGTAAAGGTAAGTCAATTTCCCCACCCCAGAGCCCAGAAAAGCAGGAGTAAAGTACTGCAAGTTTCCTTAGGACACACTACACCTCGTTTTTGGGATTTTGCAGCAGCCAACCAAGTCTGCAAAGAACAACTGCTGGATTATTGGACATGAAGACATTCAAAGGAAGGGGACCAAGTCAAGAAGTAGAAACAAGTTCCAGGGAGGACAGGAGCCCCTGCCAAACCAGAAGATGGTGGAAAAGAAGAGTCCCCTGGTTAATTGAAGACTGCAGAAATGCACCCTAGGAAGATGCCAGTGGGTTCCTGCATGATGCAAAAGATGTCCCACGGCGTGAAGATCGTTACAGATGAGATTTCGTGTTGGAAGTCGTCAACAAACCTTGGCTACGACAAAAGTGCGTTTTGAACCAAAATGGCGCTGGATGGACCCAGGAGGAACCTGGGGGCCTCAACTCTGTGTGAAGAGGTAGAGGGGGCTCTCAGCACTTTAGAGATCCCTCAGGATGCCAGCCAGCACCCCCAGGAGCCGCAGGACCTGGGTTCAAAGGAGGTGCAAAATGCAGCTGATGCAGCAAAACAAAAGAAGCCCCCACGCCGCAGGAGAACAACTCAGAGAGTTGACTGTCGCAGGATGGAGTGCTGGGGACCTGGGCCAGGCTGTGCACAAAGAAATTTTGCAAAGAGTGCACAGAGGCCTCAGGAGGTGAAGAAGACGCAGTACACAGGGGTACTATCACTCTTGGGGAAGGCAAGGTCTTACCTCCTCCAATTGCGTCAGCAGGACCTCAGGACAGTCTATGTCGATGATGTCCACCCTCTGTGTCCTTAGGAGCACGCTCGTCGTGGCAAGAGGAGTCCCAGGGTACCGGTCGTCGTCTTGGAAGGTGCGTGCTTGGAGCAGGGGAGTGACTCTGTCACTCCATGGGAGATTTCTTCGGCTCTTCTGGTGCAGGATGAAGACAGGGAGTCTGTGATGCTATTAATTGTGTTTGACCAATTACTTTGTGTTTCACCACTGCGCATATTAGTTGCTCAATGTTCACCAGTAGCACATTACATGTTATGTTCAGTTTAGCTGCCTATCGGCTTTAACCTGGCATTAGACATTTTTTACTTTTATGCTTTGCTTTGAAGTTATGCTATAATATAATCACATGTATTTGCTGTGTGCATTGCAACTGAGAAGTACTTTGATCTATTTTGCTTTTAATGCTGCGACTACTTTTGAACGTGTTCTGCCAATCTACTAATTTTGTCTCTCAGGAACTTCGTGCTGAAGTAATAATAACAATAAATGTCTTTTTTAAACTCAGAAGTGCATTCCAGAGAGGTTCTGTAAGCTCAGTCATGAGATAAGAGCAGTAATGCAGAACAGAGTCCCCAGAGAGAGCACACCGTGGAAACTGTGGCAGTTGATGACTTGGAGCTGAGGTTGCTGATGAAAAGTGTCTCCTGTAGACACTTTGTTGTAGTTACAGGGTTTCATGGAGCAGGCTACGGTTGATCCGAGGTCAGAAGAGTCTGAAGTTGTTGCAGAGGATTCCTGAAGGAAACGTGCAAGCAGAGTCTGAAGAGAACCCACAGGAGATACCCTAAATAGCCCTGAGAGGGGGATTGGGTATGTTATCAGGTGTGGACATATCAGGAGGAGTTTCTGACGTCAACTGCTGGCACTGGCCACTCAGAACCCTCTGAGTGCCCCCACACCTTGCAAAGCAAGATGGCTGAAGTCTGGGACACACTGTAGGAGCTCTGGGCAGCACCCCTGGGGTGGTGATGGCCAGGCGAGTGGTCATTCCTATTTCCTTTGTCCAGTTTCCTGCCAGAGCAGGGGAGAAGGGCTCTCTGAACCAGTGTACACTGGTTTATGCAAGGAGAGCACCATCTTTGCCCTTCAAAGCATTTCCAGAGGCTGGGGGAAGCTACCCCTCTCTAGCCTGTAACACCTATTTCCAAAGGGAGAGGGTGTAACACCCTCCTCTCAGAGGAAATGCTTTGTTCTGCATTCCTGGGACTGGGCTGCCCAGTCCCTAGGAGGGCAGAACCCTGTCTGTGAGATGGCAGCAGCTGCAGTACAAGCCTCAGAGAGCTGGTTTGGCAGTACTGGGGGTCCATGGTGGACCCCCCAGGATGCATGGAATTGGCTTCCCAATACCAGATTTGGATTGGGGGCCAATTCCATAATCTTAGATATGTTACATGGCCATATTCGGAGTTACCATTGTGAAGCTACATATAGGTATTGACCTATATGTAGTACACATGTGTAATGGTGTCCCCGCACTCGCAAAGTCCAGGGAAATGGCCCTGAACTATGTGGGAGCACCTTTGCTAGTGCAAAGGTGCCCTCATACTTAGTAACTTTGCACCTAACCTTCAGCAAGTGAAGGTTAGATATATAGGTGACTTATAAGTTACTTAAGTGTAGTGAAAATGGCTGTGAAATAGTGTGTGCACTATTTCACACAGGATGCAATGGCAGTCCTGTGTAAGGGTTTGTCTGAGCTCCCTATGGGTGACAAAAGAAATGCTGCAGCCCATATGGATCTCCTGGAACCTCAATGCCCTGGGTACCTAGGTACCATATAGTAGGAACTTATAAGGGGGGTCCAGTATGCCAATAAAATTTGGTAAATCAAGTAACTGGCCTACGGTGACACATTTAAAAGCAGAGAGAGCATAAGCACTGAGGTTCTGGTTAGCAGAGCCTCAGTGACAAAGTTAGGCACTACACAGGCATACACATTAGACCATAAACTATGAGCACTGGGGTCCTGGCTAGCAGGATCCCAGTGAGACATGCAAAACACACTGACATATAGGTTTTTTATCTATAAGTACTGGGGTCCTGGCTAGCAGGATCTCAGTGACACAGTAAAAACACACTGACACACCCTCACAAAAAGTGGGGGTAACCATGCTTGAAAGAGGCTACTTTCCTACACCCCGCCCCCAAACAAAGGACAACAAGGCTAACCTTGGCCAGTTGAGACTTTATTGTCTAAGTGGTGATAAGTGGAGAGTAGGTCTGCAATAGATTGGTTACTCCCTTTATCATCCACTATATGGTTACTTCCCTATGGGGATGTAAACCACCCTGTTTGGAGATTTTTACCTAACCAACAGTGTGAGTGTAAATTCTCAGAGTTCCTATTAGTATGTTTTAAAATTGGGCAGTAGGTTGGTCCACCGGGCCTATGTCAAATGCAGGAAATGCTAGACAGGGATGCTGTTCCAATAAAGCCAGAACTGGGCAAAACCTTTGTCCATATGGCTGTAAGAGAGAACAGGGTTGCTGTTTCCCTTGAGTTGGAAAAGGGCAGGGCTGCTGTCCTATAAGCTCCACACCAGGACAGGGCTGTTGTCCTAAGTGTTAAGAGGCAGTGCAGGACTGCTGCACTAAAGTTTCTCTGGAAGGGCTGGTGGGAGGCTCCATATTTACTAAAATGGTGCAGTTTTGCACATCTGGATTAGTAGTTCCACAGAGAGGTACTTTTACCTCTGGGAGTCTAGCTGTGGTAGCTGATAGCTCCTTTGGTCCAGGTTCCAACGCAGGAGAGGATTCTCCCAACACAGGAATGGTATCCTTAGTGGCAGGGTGGGGAAGGGATACTTTGATACCCTTCTTACCTGTTGGTGGAGAGGGATCCTGAGATTTCAGGCCTTTTTCCCTCCTTTGCTTTTTCATTTCACCAGAAACCAGCATGAATGCATGGGTACTAAACTCTACCTCAGCCCAACCTGAGGCCTCTAGGTCATTCCCTAAGAGACAATCTATAGGTAAGCTAGGTGATACAACCACTTGCTTAGGGCCAGTAACTCCACCCCAACTAAGTTGAACTACAGCTAAGAGGAGAGACTGAGTGGAGTTGTTGACATCAGTAACTTGGTACTTCTGTCCAAGAAGCTGTTGTGCAGTTGACACCAGGTTTTCAGTCACCAGAGTGATAATGGCACTTGCATCCCTATAGGCCTGGGCCTCAGCACCATTTATTAAGATTGACTGCCTGTACTTATCCATGTTAAGGGGACAAGCAGCCAAGGTGGCAAGGCCAATGCCACCAGGTGTGACAGAAACTGACCTGGAACGGTCTACCCCAGTTTCTATTATGGTCCCAAAGTGAACCCAACTACACCTTTAGTTTGACTATTGCCAGTAGTCCCACCACTATTACCACTACTGCTAGGGGCACTAGAGTCTGATGTCTTAGTGGTGGTAGGCTCAGGGGCTTTACCTGTGCAGGACCTATCCCCTGGCCAATGGCCTTTATTTCTACACACATAGCACAAGGCCTTTTCTGATTGTGTGAAGAGTTTGAAGAAGATGAAGACGTTTTATCCCCACCCCCAGAGGAGTGTTTTGGAGCTGAATAAGGATCTTTGTGTTTACTTTTATCCCCATGCTTGTCCTGAGATTTTTCACCATCTTTCTTCTTGCCATCCTTGTCTTCCCCTGTATGAGCATTTCTGCTCATCCTTGTTCTGACCCATTTGTCTGCCTTCTTTCCCAATTCTTGGGGAGAGGTCAGATCTTAGTCCACAAGATACTGATGTAACAAGTCAGACACACAATTATTCAAGATATGCTCTCTCAGAATAAAGTTATAAAGGCTTTCATAATCAGTTACCTTACTGCCATGTAACCAACCTTCTAGGGCCTTCACAGAACAGTCCACAAAGTCTGTCCAGTCCTGTGTTGACTCCTTTCTGGTCTCTCTGAACGTAAGTCTATACTGTTCAGTGGTTAAGCCCAGCCCATCCAAGAGTGCATTTGCAAGAACCTGGTAATTATCTGCATCATCCTCTCTGACAATAAGAAGTCTGTCTCTACTTTTGCCAGAGAAGGATAACCAAAGGATAGCAGCCCACTGTACATGAGGGGCCCTCTGAATTTTACAGGCCCTCTCAAGTGCAGCAAACCACTTGTGGATGTCATCACCATCCTTGTAAGGAGGGACAACTTTGTGCAGATTCCTAGAATCAAATGAAGGTTCCCTAACATTTGTATTCCTAAAACTGCTGCTGCCACCATGGGGACCTAACCCCAAACCCTGCCTCTCTTTCTCCACAGCCAGGGATTCCCTGTCTAAGGCCAACTGCTGCTGCATTAGCTTCAGTCTGGCCTCCTCTAACCTCAGCTTTCTGAGTTCCCTATCTAGGGACTGGTCCTCAGGGTAAGAATTATGTGAAGCCTTTGAAACAGAGGTAAGATTAGAGTGTGCAGAGCAGACCTATCTCTAACAGGGGCCACTCTAGTGACCAGGCCTCTAAGGGTGAAGGAAGCCCTACTTGAGTGTGAACCCTTCCCACTACCAGTTATACTAGGGGGCTTGTTGACAAATAGGTCTGCGGTAGGACCCTCCCCAGGATTGTCATCTTGCTCCTCTGAGCACTCCTGGTTGGAGTCATCTTCTACCTCTTCCCCTGTCTAATCTGGACCAGTGCTGTGTCCCTGGTCATCTTGGAGGAGACGATTTAAGAGGAACTCCTTATTGGGGCTCTTCCCAATCCCTAAACTTCTTCCAATACAGAGACCCCTCAAACCTTTAAAGTTTAGATTCTCATAGGTAGTCTTGACAACTCTAAGGGTAGGTTCTACAGAAGACATATTGAAAGAAAAAAGTTTAGGAAAGTGAGTAAAAAGGTAGTAGAATAACATAGCTAACTCTTTAGAGAAAACAGAAAACATTTCATAACTTTGTAAAACTTTTGCAAAGTTTAAAGAACTTTTAAGAAAGTTAGAAAATGGTTTATATCATATATGCTCTAAGTATTGGAGCAAGCTTTTCTTGTGAAAAGCACAGGTAACAAAGTGGTAAAGCAATTGCAAGTACTTATCCAACCCCTGCACCACCAATGTAAGAGGCTGGCCTAGTTTGTAGTAGGTACCTTGGGTACTTACACCTTATACCAGGTCCAGTTATCCCTTATTAGTGAAGTAGTAATGTTCTACCGCCTTAGGCTGATAGAGGTAGCTATAGCAGAGCAGCTTAGGCTGAACTAGGAGAAATGCAAAGCTCATGCAATACCACATATAGGGCCTCATTACAACCCTGGTGATAAATGCCACCTACCGCCGTGCTGAGAGCCGCCAACATACTGTGACCGCAGCGGTATTCCGCCACGGGTATTATGACCCACACTGAGAAATCCGCCACTATACAGACACACACACAAGTCCGCAACACCAAAGGTCAGTGAGAAACTGGCGATATCCAAACCTACACCGTTACGGCAACAGGAATACGCCCACAGTATCACGACCCACAAATCCTCACAGCGGTCCTTCAACCGTGGTAAACCACTGGCGGTACACACCGCTGTGCTCAAAATATACACACCTTTACAAAACACCACCACATTGGACAATTCAAACTACACACACCTGACACACATACACACACCACACCCACACCACACCCACACAACCAATCTAATATAAAACACACACCCACATAACCCACAACCCCTTGCACTACTAAAAAAATATTGCTAACTGAGAGAGACACAAGGCAGGAGCACCCACTCAATCAGAGGCACAGAACACCATCACCCATACACCATCCACGCACCTCACACCACACACCCCAACACATCAGCCCACACACCCTCACACATATACTCACACCACAACCATGGCATCCCAAAGACACCCCAGGTTTTCAGAGGAGGAGCTAAGGTTCATGGTGGAGGAAATCATCCGGGTAGAGTCACAGCTATTCGGATCACAGGTGCAGCAGACGTCCATTGCGAGGAAGATGGAACTATGGTGGAGAATCGTGGACAGGGTCAACGCCGTGGGCAGCACCCAAGAACAAGGGATGACATCAGGAAGAGGTGGAATGACCTACGGGGGAAGGTGTGTTCCGTGGTTGCTAGACACCAGGTAGCTTTACAGAGTACTGGCGGTGGACCTCACGTCCTCCCCCACAACTAACAACATGGGAGGAGCAAGTCTTGGTAATAATTCATCCTGAGGGACTGGCAGGAGTAGCAGGAGGACTGGACTCTGGTAAGTCAAATCTTTACTACTTTATCCCCCCCACCCTACCTGCATGCCATCACAAACTCCTACCCCCACCCTTACACCATCATTCCACCACCTCACATATACCCCACTGTCACAACCCACCCATCCCAAAACCAAGTCCTGCGTGTTACACCAATGCATGGACACCCATCACAGACCTGCAAGGACACCCATCACCACAGCATGCCCATCACAGAGACTCACCCAGCCCACACAACCACCACGAACACAAGGCCAAGCTGACAAGGAAATCACAACCATACAGGGAAACACACCCATGCACAAAATGGCACACGCAGATACATTAGCAATGCATTTCCATTCCCAGAGGACCCATACTCAACGTCACCGGAGAGGGGGTGGCAGCTACATCCAGTCCCCCCTGAAGAGGCCCACAGTGACGACAGCAGCTCTGCTCGCCTGGATCAGGATGACCAACCTGGCCCATCAGGGACCTCTGGACAGTCGGTTCCCCTGCCGCAGTACCAAACCACCACAGAGCCTCCCCCCTGAGGAAACACCAGCACAGCACCCACCCAGCAGGCCCATCCCTCTGTGTCCAGGACACGTCAATCAGCAGTGTGGCGACCACTACAGTGACCCCAGCCAACCCCACAAACACAGGACTATTAGGGACCTGGGGTCAGTGGCAGTGGGCACACGGTTCAGGGGACAGAGGCATAGGACAACAGGGAAGCTGGGAGGACTGCTGTGCAACAGGCGGAGGACAGCCCCAGGGAAACCACTCTCCACAAGGCACTCTCCAACATCCTGCGAGCATCCCACCATTCCCAGGAGACCATGGGCCAGATACTGGCCAAGCTGCAGAAGACCCTGTGGCTGCAGGAGGGACAGTACCTGGGGATCAGGGATGACCTAACAAACATCTACACCATCCTGGTCACTATTGCAGGGGTGCTGGCTGACATGGCCAAGACCATGAGGGAGGCAGTGACACAACAACGGGCCCCTGACACTAGCCAAACCGAAGAACAGCCTTCCACCTCTGCCGGCGCTAGTGGATAGGAGGCACCGCCACAGGAACAGCAGGCCAACAGCACCCCACCCCCTGCAGAAGGAGAACCACTCCACAAACGGCCGCTGCGATCCAGGCGGAAGCCAAAGAACATTGCCAAGACCCCGCCAGGAAATAAGACTCTCCTGATTGTCACCCTTCTGTCCCACTCTGTCACCCTGTCCACCTTGAACTGCCATTGATCCACTTCCCATGCCCCCTTGGACAATGCATCTGTGATACCAAGAGACTGGACTCTTACTGGACCTTCCTCCACCATTACCCCTGCCCATTGCACATCCCCCTCTACTTATGAGCACCTAAATAAACACCCTTGGAACAAATACAAATCTGAAGTTTGTCCAATGATTCACAAATGGATGAGTAAAACATAATCAAAGTATAGCAACTCAATTGTACAGTGAAATATACTTTTTAATGACCTTTGGATGGACAGCAGTACACATAGCAGGAGTCAGAGTGTGGCACAGGGATCTGAAAATAGAGATGCCAAAGGGTACAGTAAGTGGCCATAGACATACGGAAATCATGCTGCCATGTCCAATGTCCAACACAAAACTGCAATGGAAAGTGAAGTTACAGTGTCTTATCTGTGTGTCACTGGAAGTACTGCTGTATGAGAGATCTTCTGTTGTCCAGATCTTCATCCTTTGCCTCCTCTTCCTCACTGTCCACAGGCTCCACCGCTGCCACAAGACCATCTCCAGGCTCATCCTCCTGCAGAAAAGGCACCTGGCGTCTCAAGGCCAGGTTGTGCAACATGCAACGCTGATCTGGCACACCTTCTTGGGTGAGTAGTACAGGGATCCACCAGTCAGATCGAGGCACCTGAACCTGGCCTTCAGGAGGCCGAATGTTCTTTCAATTATCCTCCTTGTTTGCCCAAGTGCCTCATCGTAACGTTCCTTTGCCCTTGTCCTGGCATTCCCCACTGGCGTCAGTAGCCGTAAGAGGTTGGGGTAATCAGAGTCACCTGCAAATATCGAGGGATACTTGTTAGACACACATCTACCCTTAGGAACAACACCATACCCATACACCAATATATACTGGGTGGGGACCTTGGGCTCACCTATTAGCCACACCCGTGCCTCTGGAGTTGAGCCATCACATATGGGATGCTGCTATTCCTCAAGAAAAAGGTGTCATGCACAGAGCCAGGGTATTTGGCATTCACAAGGGAGATGTACTGGTCCGCCAAACACACCATCTGCACATTCACAGAGTGATAGCTTTTCCTATTCCTGAAAACTTGCTCATTTCTGCGGGGGTGGGGCAAATGCCACATCTGTACCATCAATGGCACTTATGATGTTGGGGATATGTCCTAGGGCATAAAAGTCAGCTTTCACTGTGGCCAAATCCTCCACCTGGGGGAACACGATGTAGCTGCGCATGTGTTTCAGCAGGGCTGACAACACTCTGCTCAACACGTTAGAGAACATTGTCTGAGACATCCCTGATGCCATGGCCACTGTTGTTTGGAAGGAACCACTTTCCAGGAAATGGAGCACTGACAGGACTTGCACTAGAGGGGGATACTAGTGGGCTGCCGGATAGCTGGCATCAGGTCTGACTCCAATTGGGCACTCAGATCCTGCATTGTGGCGCAATCAAGTCTGTAGGTAATGATAATGTGTCTGTCCTCCATTGTTGCAAGGTCCACCAGGGGTCTGTATACCGGAGGATGCTGCCATCTCATATTCTGCCTCAGCTGTTGAAGCCTATGGAAGAGAATTGTGAGCAGAGGGTCTTATTCCCACATCTATTACACTAATGCTGATTTATTTACTTTACAAAAACAAAATGTGAATCGGAAAATCAGTTGCTGTGCCAATGTCTGCTGTGATGCAGTTAGGTGCCAGGCCCTGTGGGCCCCTGAAATGGCGGATACCTGACCTGTGAGGAGTGACAAGTGAAAATGAGGTAATTGCGCTGGCGTTTTGCACCATCGCGGTATGCGGTTGATGACTGCTGTGCAACTTCGCATTGGTTATCATTGGGCCTTTTGGGTTCCAGGAGCCAATGGCGATGTACACCGGCGGTGACAGTATGCACCGCCGCAGATGTGACCGCCATTTTCTATCTATCCATTCACTTGCTACCTGGCTATCAACAGGAGAGGACCTACACTGCAAGTGTTGCTGTGACCTGTGTCTGGAAGCAACAATGGCTCAGGTGTCTGGGAAAAGAGGAGTTGGAGAAACTGGTGGATGGGGTCTTACCCAAGTACACGTTACTCTACGGTCCTCCAGACAAACAGGTGAGAAACTGTGAGCATGATGTGTGGGCCATGAATGTCTCGAGTGATGTGTGTGTAAGCCACATGTAAAGGGGGGCAGAGGCATCCTGGCCAGAGTGCTGCATGTAAGGTGGTCAATGTATGTGCATCAGGGGATGGGAAGGATCTTGTGGGCCATGAGTGTGATGGTCCTGACGGGTGCTTAATTCCCTTTTCTGCTGTCTTTTCCTTGCAGGTCAGCGCCCACCAGAAAACGGGTATTTGGTGTGCCATCGCCAAGGAGGTGTGGACCCTGATGTCTTTGACAGGCGGAGCACCCACTGCCCGCAAGAGGTGGGAGGACCTGCGCCGCTGGGCAAAGAAGACGGCGGAGGCCAAGCTGGGGCTGGCCTCCCAACGAGGAAGGGGTGCCCGTCTCATCATGACCCCCCTGATGTTCAGCATCCTGGTGGTGGCCTACCTGGAGTTGGATGGGCGCTTGAAGGCATCACAGCAGCCACAAGGGGGTGAGTAGAGAATCTGACTCCTGCTGTGCACGCGTTAAGGGTTACCTGGGTGGGGGGGCTATGGGTGACCCTAGGCCAGGACAAAGATGGCAGGGTAGGTCACTTGTTGGGCAGGCTCTGAAGCACACCTAGCCCAATAGTGTTAGTGGGCATCTACTACTGGACAAGGTCCTTTGAGTTTCTGGGGTGCAGCTGATGGCGTTAGGCATTGTAACCCATGGGCTGGTGACTTTCTCAGTAACTGGTTGGGCATGGCCTAGTGCATAGGGCTGCTCCCTGTGTGTTGTGTACGCCAACGGTAGTGGTGTTGCTGGCATTGACCAAGTGTATTCTCTCTCTCTCTCCCCACTTTTTGTTTTGTCACCCTGTCCTTGTGTGCATCTGGCGGAGGAGCAGGAGCACCGGCGACGGAGGGAGCTGCATCCCACATGATCCTGGAGGCCGAATCCACCAAGGGTGAGGGCACTAGTGGGATGGAGGGCGAGGGGAGCACCAAGACGGGGACAGGAGGGGAGACCACAGACAGTGACTCCTCCTCCGATGGAAGCTCCCTGGCAGTGGCGGACACCTCTGTGCCCGCCCCATCAACAGGTACAGCCGCCACCCCCCTACCAGCACTGCCCTCCCAGCAGCTCCTCAGCGTGTTTCCTGTGCCCGCTCACCCAGGAGGGTGGGCATCTCCTTCGCCCTAGGCACCTCAGGCCCTGCCCCAGTCAGCCCTGCTGCCCTCAGTGAGGAGGCTATTGACCGCCTGAGATCCCTCACTGTTGGACAGTAAACCATTCTGAATGCCATCCAGGGTGTCGAGAGGCATTTGCAACACATAAATGCATACCTGGAGGGCATTCACTCTGACGTGGCAGCCCAACAGAGAGCATTTCAGGCTCTGGCCTCAGCACTGATGGCAGCCATTGTCCTTGTGTCCAGCATCCCCCCTCCAAATTCCTCTACCCAGTCCCAATCACCTCAACCCCAGCCTGTCCCAAGCATACCTTCAGACCAGCAATCACCCAAATCAACACACAAAAGTGGCTCAGGAAAACACAAGCACCACACTTCATCTCACAGGCACTCACACAAGCACCATACCCATGCAGACACATCAACATCCGCTGCCTCCACTGTGTTCCCCTCCTCCTCGTCGTCCACCTCCCTCCCAGTCGCGTCTCCACTCACACCTGCATGCACTACATTCTCATCCACTACCTCCATCACCAGCACGCCCATCACAACACACCCCTCATGAGCAGTCACCACCCCCACAAGCATACACACGTCCCCTGTGTCCTCTCCCAGTGTGTCTGTGACCCCTCCTCCCAAAGTACACAAACGCAAGCACCCTCCCATTCATCAGCCATCCACCTCACAACAGCATCCAGCCCATGCACCTTCACCCAAACTCAGCAGACAAACACCTCCTACAACCTCTACTTCTTCCTCCACTCCCAAACCCTCTCCCTCTTCCCACCCCAGTGTGTCTAAAAAACGTTTCCTGGCAAACTTTGACCTGTTCCCTCCACCTCCCCGCACCGTCCTTCCCCTCAGGCCAGGGTGTCTAGAACCCAGCCCAGCACCTCAGCCACCAAGTCGCCGTCCAATGTGGAACCTGGAACACCCAGAGGTTCAAAAGTGTTACCCGTCAGGAAAGCCAGTGTACCACCAACCCCTGCAAAGGATCAAACCATTCCGCCACCTGCCAAGGTGAAGAAGGGACCAGCATGCAGCAAGGGCAAGAAGCACGACCCACCCAGCAAGGCCTCCTCCAAACCTCCAACTGACAGAGCCAAGGGCACAACAGCATCTGCCAAGGTGAGGAAGGGGAAGAAAATCGAAGGTAAGGCACTTCAGCCAGTGGAGGATGCAGGTGAAGCCCTGGTGCCCACCAGCACAATCACCAGCCCCGCCACCTGCACCGCGAGCAGCACCGCCAGCAGCACCGCCAGCAGCCCCGCCACAAGCACCGCCACCTGCACCGCCGCTGCCACCACTACTGTCAGCAGCAGCATCCCCTGTGGCCGGCCGACTGAGGCTGCAGGAGAAGGGCTGGCACCACTGGCAGCACCCCCACTAGCACAGGCACTACCACCATTTAGCAGCCTTAGCCGCCGCAGGATGGAGTCTAGTTCTGCCTCCATGAACTATCATGCTACCTGCTCCCTGCAAATCTCGTGCCTCAGACACCCAGGTGAGGTAATGTGTACTGGCACACCCCAAGTACTGCATCACTGAGCACCAAGCCCCCTCTAGAACCAGTGGAGATATGCATCCACTCACCCTATCCTTGGCAGGATGAAGCACTCTGGGCACCAATCCCCCTCCAGAACCAGTGGATTCAGGCATCTACTCACCCTATCCTTTGTAGGATGAAGAACTCTGGGCACCAAGCCCCCTCCAGAACCAGTGGAGGTATGCATCCACTCACCCTATCCTTGGCAGCATGAAGCACTCTTGGCACCAAGCCCCATCCAGAACCAGTGGAGATACGCATCCACTCACCCTATCCTTGGCAGGATGAAGCACTCTGGGCACAATACCCACTCCAGAACCAGTGGAAGAAGCCATCCACTTGAGGTGGGGGTGTTGTGAGTTGTGTGTGTGTATCACTCTCTTTTTTCTCCCCCCCTCCCCTGTGTACTAGATGTAGTACTCACCGTCGTTGTCGCCGCCGTCTTTGGTGTTCCTGGTAGATGAGGAGGTAGACCAGCATTGGCAGGACCTGCAGCTCGGGCTCCATGGCGTCCTGGTTCTTCGTTGAGTGTCGAGCGGTGAGTGGTTTCCCTTCCAAACACTGTTTCCGCCGTGATTTTGATGGCATTGGTACCGGCCCGAAAAAGGTGGTGGATAAACGGGTTGTAATATGGTGGGCGGTACATTGTCTTCCGCCTGTGTGTTGGCGGGGACCGCTGCAGTGTTTGTTGCTACCGCCGTGGCGTCTGTGTTGTCAGTTTCCGCCGTGGTCATGATTAATTTTTTTTTACTGCTGGCCTGTTGGCAGTATTACTGCCGCTTTAACACCGACTGCCAGGGTTGTAATGAGGGCCATAGTTACACAGTACTTATACACAAGTGAAGACAATACTCAGTGTTACCAAAAATAAAGGTGTTTATTTGGGTGACACAGTACCAAAAAATATCTTAGAGACAATATCCCTTCTGGAAGTAAGTATTATACACAATATATACACTAGACACAAAAATTAGACAAGTACATAGTCACAGAACAATGCAAACAGTAGGAAATCCAATAGAATGCAATTGGAGAAAATAGGTCTAGGGGCAACACAAACCATATACTAAAAAAGTGGAATGTGAACTTCGAATTCCTCCCCTAGACAAGTGTAGTGTGTGCAGAATTTCCGGGAGAGTAAGAATACAGTAAAGGTAAGTCAATTTCCCCACCCCAGAGCCCAGAAAAGCAGGAGTAAAGTACTGCAAGTTTCCTTAGGACACACTACACCTCGTGTTTGGGATTTTGCAGCAGCCAACCAAGTCTGCAAAGAACAACTGCTGGATTATTGGACCTGAAGACCTGCAAAAGTAGGGGACCAAGTCCAGAAGTCGAAAGAAGTTCAAGAAAGGACAGGAGCCCCTGCCAACCCAGAAGAGGATGCAAAAGAAGAGTCCTGGTTAGTCGAAGACTGCAGAAATGCACCCTAGGAAGATGCCAGTGAGTTCCTGCATGATGCAAAAGATGTCTCACAGCGTGAAGATCGTTGCAGATGAGATTTCAAATGGCACTGGATGGACCCAGTAGGGACCTGGGAGCCTCAACTCTGTGTGAGGAGGAAGAGGGGTCTCTCAGCACTTCAGAGAGCCCTCAGGATGCCAGCCATCACCCCCAGGAGCCACAGGACCTTAGTTCAAAAGAGGTGCAAAACACGGTTGATGCAGCACAACAAAAGAAGGTCCCACGCCGCCGGAGAACAACTCAGTGAGTTGTGCGTCACAGGATGAAGTCCTTGGGACCCGGGCCAGGCTGTGCACAAAGGAATTTTGCAAAGAGTGCACAGAGGCCTCAAGAGGCGAAGAAGACACAGTACACAGGGGTACCGTAGCTCTTGGGGAAGGCAAGGTCTTACCTACTCGAATTGCATCAGCAGGAACTCAGGACAGTCTATGTCGATGATGTCCACCCTCTGTGTCCTTAGGAGCACGCTCGTCACTGTGAGAGGAGTCCTAAGGTACCGGTCGTCGTCTTGGAAGTTGTCTGCTTGGAGCAGGGGAGTGACTCCGTTACTCCACGGGAGATTTCTTCGGTCCTTCTGGTGCAGGATGAAGACAGAGTCCCCAGAGCGTGCACTCTGTGGAAACTGTTGCAGTTGCTGACTTGGAGCTGAGGTTGCTGATGAAAAGTGTCTCTTGTAGACACTTTGTTGCAGTTACAGCGATTCTTGGAGCAGGTTGCGGTTGATCCGAGGTCAGAAGAGTCTGAAGTTGTTGCAGAGGATTCCTGAAGGAAACTTGCAAGCAGAATCTGAAGAGAACCCACAGGAGAGACCCTAAATAGCCCTGAGAGGGGGGTTGGCTACCTTATCAGGTGTGGACCTATCAGGAGGGATATCTGATGTCCTGTTCTAGCACTTACCACTCACAGCCCTCCAGAGTGCCCCCACACCTTTTAAAGCAAGATGGCTGAAGTCTGGGACACAGTGGAGGAGCTCTGGGCAGCACCCCTGGGGTGGTGATGGACAGTGGAGTGGTCACCCCCCTTTCCTTTGTCCAATTTCCCACCAGAGCAGGGGAGAAGGGATGCCTGAACCGGTGTAGACTGGTTTATGCAAGGAGGGCACCATCTGTGCCCTTCAAACATTTCCAGAGGCTGGGGGAATCTACCCCTCCCTAGCCTGTAACACCTATTTCCAAAAGGAGAGGGTGTTACACCCTGCTCTCAGAGGAAATGCTTTGTTCAGCCTTCCTGGGACTGGGCTGCCCATACCCCAGGAGAGCAGAACCCTGTCTGTGAGGTGGAAGCAGCTGTAGCTGCAGTGCAAGCCACAGAGAGCTGGTTTGGCAGTCCTGGGGGCCCATGGTGGAGCCCCCAGGATGCATGGAATTGGCTCTCCAATATCAGATTTGGAATGGGGAGACAATTCCATGATCTTAGACATGTTACATGGCCATATTCGGAGTTACCATTGTGAAGCTACGTATAGGTATTGATCTCCGCACTCACAAAGTCCGGGAAAAAGGCCCTGAACTATGTGGGGGCACCTTTGCTAGTGCAAGGGTGCCCTCACACTTAGTAACTTTGCACCTAACCTTCAGTAAG
Organism: Pleurodeles waltl; assembly: GCF_031143425.1. Taxonomy (NCBI): domain Eukaryota; kingdom Metazoa; phylum Chordata; class Amphibia; order Caudata; family Salamandridae; genus Pleurodeles; species Pleurodeles waltl. The sequence goes on from NC_090445.1 coordinate 505,848,559, forward strand.
TGAAGGTTAGACGTATAGGTGACTTATAAGTTACTTAAGTGTAGCGAAAATGGCTGTGAATTAGTGTGTGCACTATTTCACGCAGGCTGCAATGGCAGTCCTGTGTAAGGGTTTGTCTGAGCTCCCTATGGGTGGCAAAAGAAATGCTGCAGCCCATATAGCTCTTCTTGAACCCCAATGCCCTGGGTACCTAGGTACCATATACTAGGAACATATAAGGGGAGTCCAGTATGCCAATAGAAATTGGTAAATGAAGTCACTGGCCTACAGTGACACATTTAAAAGCAGAGAGTGCATAAGCACTGGGGTTCTGGTTAGCAGAGCCTCAGTGACACAGTTAGGCACTACACAGGCATACACATTAGGCCATAAACTATGAGCGCTGGGGTCCTGGCTAGCAGGATCCCAGTGAGTCAGGCAAAACACACTGACATATAGGTTTTTATCTATGAGCACTGGGGTCCTGGCTAGCAGGATCCCAGTGACACAGTAAAAACAGAGACACACACTCACAAACAGGCCAAAAGTGGGGGTAACCATGCTAGAAAGAGGCTGCTTTCCTACAGTTGGTGTGCTAAAGTGTCTGTCTGTCTGAATGGTTTCCGCCGTGGTCATGAGGGCCATAGTGGCTGGACATACACAATGGCTGCCAGCCACATGGTAAAACTACAGCAAGGAGACATGGCAAACAAAGAACACATGCAAACCAATGGCAAAGGGACACTGGTTAGATGGATAAAATGGCCACCAGCCACATGGTCAAACAACAAGGAGCAAGGAGGCATGGGGAACAAAGGAGAACCCATGCAAACCTATGGCAAAGACACACTGGCTGGATGCACAAAATGGCTGCCACCAACATGGTAAAACAAGAAGAAGAAGAAAGAAGACATGGGTAACAAAGAACACTTGCAAGCCTATGGCAAAGGGACACTGGTTGGATACAGAAAATGGTTGACAGCCACATGGTCGAGCAGCAACTGCGAACAAGTAGGCATGGAGAACAAAGAGCACTTGCAAGCCTATGGACATTGACTACACAACATCGCTCCTGACCACATGACATGGAGAACAAGGACAAATGGTGGACGATGACAAGCACAGACACACACAAACACACACACACAGGCCAAAAGGAGGCATGGTAGTAACACTGAACTAAACACTAACATTAATTCAGCAATGCAAAGCATGAAAATGAACTGAGCTATAAATATTTCACAACAGTACACATCCTCCTATGCCATGAAATATTACCCCACAACATATACACTTGTCACACAAAAAAGTGAAATGCAAACAATAGCCAGCATTTTTAATTTAGTCCAATGCCATCCCTGCCCTGAATGAAGTTTTAAAAACATATACCACTGACATTCTTATTTCATGCACTGATGACTACTAGTACTGGGCCTACTGGCTAAGTAGCCCTTTCAAAATCTAGGCCACATAGTACAATAATATTGCAAGTGTTACAAACATGTAGAAAAAGACAGGCACTGAGCTGTGCTACAATTTCCCTTTCCATAGATAAAAAATCCATAAAATGCAAAATAAATAACTAGGCCCATACTTAAAGGCCTCCCACCACTATACATTTAAAAAAAATCAAATTAAAGAACAAAGAAATACTGGTGCATGCCCAAGCAAACAAACAGAACTCTTATTCAATATTTTGGAGCGTGTTTGTGTTATTTCACAAAAACAAAGTCCTTAAATCCAAAAGTATATCCAGGAGACAAAGAGAGTGATCCTTCCACCCCGAAATCCAAGTGAAAAGTGAGTAGTAGATGGACAAAGCACTGGGAAGAGCCTGCTGGACAGAAACAGGAAGTTGGCGTCTCTGGGGCACTTCCTTCCTGTTTGAAAAAATTGAAAAAATGCTTCTCAATATAAAAAACAGCTTGAAGGGTCCATTGGAGAAGAGAATTCCTTAAAAGAGACTTTTTGACTAGATTTAGATGTATCTCGGGTAGAAAATCTACTCCGTATGCATTCTTGAGTTGGACTGTGTTGCCTGCAGTTAACGTCGGAACCAGCGTGGGTTAATGCAAAGGTTCGAAACAGAGGCCAAAAACAACAAGAGGCTGATGAAAAGTCTTGTGTGTGCTCAATAGCGGCCCTAAAGAATTATGGCACTTGCGAGAGAGGGTCAAAACAAAAACGTATGCACTTGAATGTACACCGGTCCATGCCAGATTGCAGAATTTGGGAACTTCGTGCTTCTCTGCGAAGCGCAGAGAGCCCAAACTCCACAAACTCCACTTGCAGAGCGGAGTTCTACACATGGACCTAATCATGGCCTCAACCTATAAAAATCTTGGCCAGTCCCTGAACTGTCCACATCTGTGAATGTCAGTCATCACCATATTGCTAGTGCCCACATCACAGGTGACAGCCCACTCATCAACACTTGCACCTGAAATCACTCCCAACTCCTTGATTCAATCTCCCAAAATGCAACTGTCCAGAACAATAGCTCTTTGAGCCCTCCTTTAGACTGCCAACATACAATGCCTACATTCTGGGTGGGAGAAATTACATCAGCATAAATCTTTATGGATAGAATGTGGCCCAGAGTGACTACCAGTTGTTGACATTAAATCAAGCATTGCAGGCATTGCCGTTTGATCAGTTTAGGTGAAATTTATAAGCCAGGGAGCAATGTTGAAATTCACTGCAGTGCCATAACATGTGGGTCAACAAGGAAATGTCTTGAATGCCATGGCAGTGCATCAGGCAATAGGGATTCACATGGCCAATGGCTTGAAACAAATTATGGCTAATATTAATAGTGATCAGTCACTGTTTTGTGCTCAGATCCAGGTGCATGCTACATGTTGCTAGTGGGTCAGTGAGAAACACTACACTATGATATCATATGGATGATGATATGTGCAGAAGCCCCACATTTTCTGGTGGCACTGTGTGGCACTACATGGCTACTGGAAAATCACACATGTCAAAACAAGAGTGTATGTTCTTGAGTAGTCCAATGTCAGTAAGGCAGAACCTGGGCTATTGTGCAAAATTAAACGTTTCTTGTTGTTGGTGAAGTGAGACGTTTTGCTAGATGTTTGACCTGGCCTTTTTGCACAGTCATCCCGAAACATTTTGCCTACCTCCTCTTGTTTTTCAGACCGTCTTTTGTTGCCTTTAGGACTCTGATCACTTTATTAGTGCTGATCAGTGCTACAGTGCATGTGCTCTCTCCTGTAAACTTGGTATGATTGGTATGATTGGCTTACAGCTGAATGGCACATTTAATGTACCTGTAAATCCCTTGTACAGCGGAAGCCCTTATACCCAGGTCCTGTAAATTAAATGCTACTAGTGGGCCTCCAGCGCAGCTTGCGCCACCCACAGAAGTAGCTTTTCAATCCTGCCTCAGGCCTGCCACTGCAGGGCCTGCATGCACAGTTTACTTCCACATTAGCTTGGCAGCTAAAATTACTTTCCAGGCCTGGAACTCCCCTTTTACTATATATAGGTCACCCATAAGGTAGGCCCTAGGTAGCCCTATGAGCAGGGTGCAGTGTATGTAAAAGGTGGGATATGTGCCCTCATTAGTGACATGTCCTAGTGGTGACAAACAGCCTATTCGGTTTCCAACTGCTGTCAGGGATTCCCCTCTCATAGGTTTGCATTAGGAATTCCCTCATATATGGCTACATGGTAATTTCTGATCTATGAGGAGTAGCTTTGGCATGTTTAGTATGTTTGGAATGGTAATGAGAAATCCTGCTTATTGGTGTAGGTGGATTTTTTATGGCTGTTGTGGAAATGACACTTTTAGGAAGTGAAAAAAACTGCAACAGACGCAGTCGAGACCCAGGTATAAACAAACATCTACAACAATGTCTCAACAGGGGAAATTTCCAAACCAAAATTTAAAACTTCAAATAAATGGGGATAAGATATCAGCAAACAAAATTTCTATTAATGAAAAGGAAAAGTAAATAACCATCAATTACCCAATTAAAACCTGATTAAAACAGAGAAAAGCCACAGAGATTATCCACAGAAGGGAGGGCATACACAAGAGGTAGATGAGCTCACATTATGTCCCATGCTCTAAAAGGGTGCCCCTTTGGCCAGCAACATGAGGACACAGTCCAGTTTCTACTTTTTAACTGCTTAACACATTGCCTTTCGTATAAGCCTGACTGCTCGTGCCAAGCTACCAAGGAGCTGAGCAGGGGTTACCTTAGGCATGTAGTTCCCTTGCCCTGACAGAGTGGTGGTTACTTCATGTTTTAGGTGCCTACCCTAGCCAACCGGGAACCCTATTTCTAACACTAGATATATTGGTGCACGTAAGCATGACCTTGATCAAATAAGCTTAGTAATGCAACTATGAAGCTAAGTGAAAAAAAGATAAACACAGTTTAAAACGGTGTGCATCTAACAAAGTGAAAAATTCAGCAATCAAAAGAAAAGCTAAAGAAATACACCAGTGCTTCTCATTACCACAGTTAGAATGCCACGTCTATACTTTGACTATTGTGCATCAATTTTGAAAGACTATGGGCCTGATTTAGAATTTGACGGAGGGGTTACTCCGTCACAACGGTGATGGATATCCTGTCTGCTGAAATCTAATTCCCATTATGTCCTGTAGGATTTAGATTTCAGAGGACAGGATGTCCGTCACCATTGTGAAAGAGTAACCCCTCCGCCAAACTGTAAGTGAGGACCTTTGGCCTAGGGTTACTCTGTCACAAACGTGATAGATATCCCGTCCACCATATTATGATCCCATTATATCCTATGTGAATCGAGATATGGCAGACAGGCTTCTAACAGGGTAACCTGTCGGCCAAACTTTAAATCAGGCCCTATGGTTTATGATAGACATTTACTTTGGATTAACACCTGCAAAGTCTGGGAAGTGAATCACAGTTATTATCCCTGCTTCTCCACATGTATTCTTTGTTGTTTCCTGTTTTAAATGAACTAGCCAGTCTCCTCGGATGCTTAGAAATTAAATCTGCAGTGTCAGGGTAACACCCTGTGGTTCATATTCAACCCTAGAGCTCAACATGTCATTTGAATACTTATTTCACTTGTCACATCCTTTTACATAATTTTGTGCATTCCCTACAAAAAGTATGTTTGGTAAAAGGTTAGATGTGCTAGGTATTGCATGACTCATGACATTTTCTGTAATCAACTGTATATGTGATGTCCATAGTTTTTCTGTTAGAATAAAGGCTTTTTCTATCAGTCAATAAATCAATCAGGGAAATTGTAAAGCTCACTACTGACCCGTGAGGTTCTCAAGGTGCTGAGGTGGGGGCTTCTACTGCTCGAACAGCCAAGTCTTGAGAAGTCTCCTGAAGGTAAGGAGGTCCTTAGTCTGATGCAGGTGGGTGGAAAAAGTGTTCCACGTCTTGGCGGCGACGTGCGAGACGGATCTTCCGCCGGCGGTTGTTCTGCAGATGCTTGGGGTGGTGGTGAGGGCAAGGTCGACGGAGCAAAGCTGTCGGGTCAGGGTGTAGAAGGAGAACCATCTGTTGAGGTATTCTGGTTAGGTGTTGTGCAGTGCCTTGTGAGTGTGGGTGAGGAGTTTGAAGGTGATTCTCTTGTTGACGGGGAGCCAATGCAGGTCTCTCAGGTGGGCTGTGATGTGGCAGCGGTGGGGGATGTCCATGATGAGGAATGTGGAGGCATTCTGGATGCGTTGCAGTCTTTTCTGGAGTTTGGCCGTGGTTCCTGCGTAGAGGGCATTGCAGTAGTCCAGTGTGCTGCTTATGAGGGCTTGTCTGACTGTTCTTCTGGTTTCAGTGGGGATCCATTTGTAGATCTTCCAAAGCATGCAGATGGTTTTGAAGCAGGAGGAGATGGCGTTGACTTGCTGGGTCAAAGATAGTGAGGAGTCCAGGATGAATCCCAGGTTGCGTGTCTGGTCGGTGGGTGTTGGTGCAGTTCCCAATGTGGCAGGCCACCAGGAGTCATCCCATGTGGAGAGAGTGGGGCCGAAGATGAGGATTTCAGTCTTGTCAGAATTCAGTTTAAGGCAGCTGTTCTCCATCCATTCGGTGATGGCCTTCATTCCTTCGTGGAGGTTGGGCTTGATGGTGTCTGTTAGACCTGACATGCCTTAGGGTGGTCACCCATAACTTTTTGCCGGCCTCCCTACACTTTTTGGACTCTGTCTTTGCTGGCTTTTAGACTCTGCGCACTTTACCACTGCTAACCAGTGCTAAAGTGCATATGCTCTCTCCATTTAAACATGGTAACTTTGGATCATACCCAATTGAACTATTTAATCTACTTATAAGTCCCTAGTAATGGGCACTGTATGTGCCTAGGGCCTGTAGATTAAATTCTACTAGTGGGCCTGCAGCACTGGTTGTGCCACCCACTCAAGTAGCCCATTTATCTTGTCCCAGGCCTGCCATTGCAAGGCCTGTGTGTGCAGTTCCACTGCCAATTCGACTTGGCATTTAAAAGTACTTGCCAAGCCTAAAACTCCCCTTTTTCTACACATAAGTCACCTCTAATGTGTGCCCTAGGTAACCCCTAGAGCAGGGTGCTGTGTGGGTAAAAGGCAGGACATGCAACCGTGTAGTTTACATGTCCTGGTAGTGTAAAACTCCTAATTTCGTTTTTACATTACTGTGAGGCCTGCTCCTTTCATAGGCTAACATTGGGGCTGCCCTCATACCTTGTTGAAGTGGTAGCTGCTGATCTGAAGGGAGTAGGAAGGTCATATTTAGTATGGCCAGAATAGTAATACAAAATCCTGCTGACTGGTGAAGTTGGATTTAATATTACTATTTTAGAAATGCCACTTTTAGAAAGTGAGCATTTCTCTGCACTTAAATCTTTCTGTGCCTTACAATCCACCTCTGGCTAGGTTTAGTTGACAGCTCCTTGTGCATTCACTCAGACACACCCCAAACACAGGGTACTCAGCCTCACTTGCATACATCTGCATTTCGAATGGGTCTTCCTGGGCTGGGAGGGTGGAGGGACTGCTCTGACACAAAGGACTGCCACACCCCCAACTGGGACCCTGGCAGACAGGATTGTACTGAAAGGGGACCTGGTGCACTTCTAAGCCACTCTTTGAAGTCTCCCCGACTTCAAAGGCACATTTGGGTATAAAACAGGGCCTCTGCCCTACCACCACAGACACTTGCTGGAGAAGAAACCTGAACCAGAACCTATATCCTGCCAAGAAGAACTGCCTGGCTGCTCAAAGGACTCACCTGTCTGCTTTCTACAAAGGACTGCTGCCTTTCTGTTGGCCTGCTGCCTTGCTGAACTCTTGTCTGGCTCTAAAAGTACTCTCCTAGGGCTTGGATAGAGCTTCCCTCCTGTTTTCTGAAGTCTCGGGACCAAAAAGACTTCTTTCTTTCAACTGGACGGCGTGTGCGGCGAAAAATTTGATGCACAGCTTGTTCCGCGGTGAGAAATTCACTGCACGCCAATCCGGAAAGACGCCGCTCGACGCGACGCCTAAGGTGTGACCGGAACTTCGGCGCACAGCCTCGCCTGGACAACGCCGCCCGACTTCCAGAGAGGAAATCGACGTGACGCCTGCCGTGAGGATGAGAATTCCACGCACAGCCCCCCAGAAGGACGCGCAGCCGGTTAACAAGCCTAGGATTCCACGCACAGACCCTGGGACATCTGGTAATCCCGCGAATCACAGAAGGAGTCAGCCCGCATGCCGGAAAACTACGCACGTCTTCCCTGAGTGAAAAATAATGACGCAAGTCCGTGTGTGAAGGGGCGAAACCGACGCACACACCATTTTTTTTCCCGCAGAACGACGCACGTCTCCCCGCGTGAAAAATAACGACGCAAGTCTGTGTGTGAAAGGGGCGAAACCGACGCACACACCATTTTTCCACGCATCTCCTCCTCTGCGGCCCTCTGCGGAGATTTTCCACTCCAAACCAGGTACTTTCTGCTTGAAAGAGACTGTGTTTGCTTTTTAAAGACTTAAGACACTTGATATCACCCTTCAGTGATATCTTTACAAATTCATATTGCATCTTTGATCGTTTTGACCTGCAAATACCCAGATAAATATTATATATTTTTCTAAACACTGTGTGGTGTATTTTTGTGGTGCTATATTGTGTTATTGTATGATTTATTGCACAAACGCTTAACACATTGCCTTCTAAGTTAAGCCTGACTGCTCAGTGCCAAGCTACCAGAGGGTGGGCACAGGATAATTTGGATTGTGTGTGACTTACCCTGACTAGAGTGAGGGTTCTTGCTTAGACAGGGGGTAACCTGACTGCTAACCAAAAACCCCATTTCTAACAATGTACTTGGTGAGGGAGAGGATCAGCTGGGTTTCATTGGTGTATGAGATGAGTTGAGGTTGTGTGATTGGGTGATGTTAGCGACCGGAGCCATGTAGATGTTGAAGAGGGTCAGACTGAGGGACGAACCCTGGGGTACACCGCAGATGATTTTGGTTGCTTCAGAACGGAATGGAGGGAGGCGGACTCTCTGAGTTCTGCCAGTGAGAAAGGAGGTGATCCAGTCCAGGGCTCTGTCACGGATTCCTGGGTTGCTGAGGCGTGTGCATAGGGTGTGGGGGTGGAGGGTGTTGAACGTGGCTGAGAGGCCCAGGAGGATGAGGGCCACGTTTTCGCCGCTGTCCAGTATGGTTCTGATGTCATTGGTGGCTACGATGAGGCAAGTTTCGGTGCTGCGGTTGCTGTGGAATCCAGATTGAGATGGGTCCAGAGTACTGTTCTCCTCGAGGAAACTGGTCAGTTGTTTGTTGACAACTTTCTCTATGACTTTTGATGGGAAGGGGAGCAGGGAGATGAGCTGGAAGTTCCTGAGGTCCTTTGGGTCCACCTTAGGTTTTTTGAGGAAGGCGTTGATCTTGGCATGTTTCCAGCTCTCCAGGAAGGTGGCAGACTCAAAGGAACTTTTGATGATCTTCCGGAGTTGGGGTGCAATGACGGAGCTTGCTTTGCTGAAGATGTGGTGAGGGTAGGGTTCAGATGGTGAGCAGGAGTGGATGGTGTTCATGATTTTGATGGTAATGTTGTACCTCGGTCCAGGAGAGCAGGAGGCTGGTGGGTGGTGAGTCTGTGTAGTCAGTTGTGACGGGGTGGGTCTGAGTGCTGAAGCTGTCATGGATGTCTGCGATCTTGCAGTGGAAGAAGATGGCTAGGAAGTTGCAGAGGTCTTGTGATGGCGGGATGTCATTGACATTGGTACCGGGGTTGTAGAGCTCTTTCACAATGTTGAAGAGCTCCTTGTGGCTGTGTGCGTTGGTGTCGATGAGTTCTTTGAAGGCGGTTCTCTTGGCGTATCGGATGAGTTTGGTGGTGTCTGCGCATGGCATTTTTGAAGGCTTTGTGATGGTCTAGTGTCTGATCTTGGCGCTACTTATTTTTGAGTCTTCGGCATGTTTGCTTTGATTCTTGGAGGTCGGCGGTCAACCAGAAGGGCTTTCTGTCAGTGTGTCTGTTAGAAGGATTTTTGATTGGGGCAAGAGTGTTGGCACAGTCGTCGATCCAAAGCCTGAGGTTGCGGGCAGCTGTATCAGTGTCGGTGGTGTCTGTGGGTGGGTTCCGGGAAGGGGTAGTGATTAGTTGGTCTTCAGTGACCTTGTTCCATCTGCGGTGGCGAATCCATTGCAGGTGATGGTGTGTTGTGGGTTTCTCGAAGGAGAAGTGGATGCAGCGGTGGTCGGTCCAGTGGAGTTCAGTGGTGTGAGTGAAGGAGACGTGTTTTCTGGCGGAGAAAATGGGGTCAAGTGTGTGTCCTGTGGAGTGGGTGGGTGTTGTGATGAGCTGCTTAAGGCTGAGGTTGGAGAGATTGATGAGAAGGGTGGTAGAGTTGTTATGGTTGGTGTGGTCCCTGCTGGTGATCTTGTAGCCGTCTGGGATGGCTATGGCATTGTCTGGCACTGAGGAGGGGTTCATCCAGGTCTCGGTCAGGAAGGCGGAATCTGGGGAAGCCGAGTCGAGTAGATTCCAAAGTTCGATGGCATGTTTGTGGACGGAGCGGGTGTTGAGTAGGATTCATCTGAGATGGTTGCGTCCTGCCTTGGTGAGTGGGTCCTTGGCATGGAGGTTGGTGAAGGTGCAGTTCCGGCAGGAGAAAGGTCTGCGGGTGAGCTGCGGGGTAGCTTGATGGCAGGCGGGTGAGCATCCGGTGTTGAGGGCATGGATGGTGGTGGCATCATAACGAAGACGGGTGTAGTGACGTGGGAGTGGTGAGAGCCAGGGGTTCCGGCGCTGGAAGCTGTACAGGCACGGACGGGCGCAGACGGGCTTGCCTTTGGCTCGCCTTCGGCCACCATTAAGTAGGGAGGGGGAGAAGAGGACAGCTGGGAGGCATGAGCAGAGGTGAAAACAGAGCGAAAAAAGGGGTCTGGCCGCAAGGGCAGCAGCAGCGGGAGTACAGCGCAAGAGAGAAGAGGGGTGGGGCCACAGAGGCAGAAACAACAGAGGGGAGAGAGAGGCAGAGATTGAGAATGAGAGAGAGAGTGGAGGGAAAAGCGCAGAAGTAAAGCAAAAGTTAAAAAGAGCACAGAGGCGAGCGAATGGCAAAGTGCAGAAGTAAAGCATAAGTCAAAAAGAGCACAGAGGAGAGCAAACGGAAAAGCGCAGAAGGAAAGCAAAAGTCAAAGAGAGCACAGAGGAGAGCGAATGGCAAAAAGAGGCACAGAGGGTCAGACACAGAAGAGACAGCAGATAGCGAGAGAAGCAGAGAAAAGGAGGAGAGAGGCACAGGGGTCAGGAGTTCAGAGGATCCAGGGAAAGGGCTTTACTTACAAGGTGGAGCCACAGAAGGCAGAGCAGTTCACTGACCAGGTCAGTGATATTGCTTCAGAATGTAATCATTTTGTCTTATGTATATGTACCAGTGCAGCTCTTCTATCAAGTGCTAAGTACGGCTATTGAATGCTTAGTTGCTACCCCAGTTGATTGGATACAAGTTATATTGGCAAGGTACAGCCACGTATACCCGTGTTCCATTATTATTTTGTAATAGCAGCCCATATACTTCCATTCATTTAGGGGAATGTACCAACACAGTGTACTCCTTATTGTTTCTTTGCAGCCCCTCTTATTGTTCACTTTTTGTAGAAAGGGGATGGATGACAACATCTTGATTCCAATCACTACATGTCCATTTCCCCTACATAAGTTTAATTTTTAAATTATTTTTTGTTTTTGCTCTGATTCCTTAGTTTTAATTCTTACTGTCTTGTGTTGTAGCTCCCCTATCCATTTCTATTTTCTCTGTTATCTTATGCCAGATAAAAATCATACTTAAATAGAACCCAATTTGTCCAACTGTAGCCATTACATTCCCTATGCAGATACAGACTCGTACATGCAGAGGATGTACATAGTCTGATATCGTCAGGTAGTGAGATTGTACTTAGATGACCTCAAACAGCAATCTAAAAACAGGTACAGCACCAAAGACACATACACAGCTACCTTAAGCTAGCTGAAGCATCATATGCTCAGGTACATCCCTTCATGTGCCCAGTTAGAGCCTCACATGCTTATGTACTTTTATGATGTGTTCAGCACATAGAAATTTAGTATACACATGGGCAACTATAATTTTCCTACATACAGCTTCACATGACCATTTGCCAGCTTTGGACTTATATGACAGCTTATAGGCATTAAATGATACTTACAGCCTCACATGACCTGAGGCTTCCATTGTGTGCCAAATGAAACCACCCTACTTTCCTGCTTCTAATTTATTTTTGCTCCATTTTGTGATCCTTTTTAGAATACACGAATAAAGCTTCCCACCATTACAGATTTGCAGAGGAGCTATGAACCAATTAGGGCTTATGCCCACACAGACAGCTGCTTCATAAACTCCAAAGTGGTCCACAGCTGATTTAATGGCATAATTTTCCATGTCATGAACATATGTCACTTTTTTCGTATCAAACCAAATGCTCACTTGACAGACCTGTTTTACCCGTATATTTAAAGAAAAATCTACTTACAGAAGAGGATTGTACTTGATTGAAATAAATCTTTCTGCATGATCACTGTTTTCTTTTTAACTGATGAAGCTGTTTTCTGATGCTGTGCACTGGAGCTGTGCTAACCAGGCCACAGTACATGTTCTCTAATAAGATAAATGTAAGTTGTGGAATGCAACACATATTGTGGCGCCACTAAAGTGATAATGAAAAACATAATAGCTGGCTAGCAACCAGTAACCTGGCATGGGAGCTCTCAGGGGGGAAGAAAGGTTCTGCCATCTTGATTTTGATTAGAGAAGGACACTGTGGGATTGTTTGCAGTAGGGCACACAATAATTGCTGCAAAAGTGGGTAAGGCTGTCCCTGGTAACTTTTTCTCTATTGCTTAGGGAGTGGCAAGGAATCCCACCCAATCATAGCCTAGAGCCGAGCATAAATGTGACACCCATAGACACCTGACTCAGAACATTACTGGATGTGTGAAATACAGAAGAAGGACTGCATCTGCTGTTGAGACATGTGAGAAGAACAGTAACAACTGGATCATCTCCCACTTGTGCCCAAGACAAAGAAGAGGGCTTTAATGGTCAGTAGGCTAAATTCATGATAAGCTACAGGGACACAAAGGATTCAATTACCCACTTTTTAAAAGAGCCCAGTCAAACAGTGTCAACTGGACCTGCCTTGGAACTTTCTGGTGGCTTCTGTTGAAGTCAGTCCAGACCCCAAAGTGCTGTTCCTGAGGTCCCGGAACCCTTGACTGGTGTCAAAGTGTGTCCCTCTTGCCTTAACCTAAAACCTGACACTAAGAAAGTTTTTTAAGGCTTTTCGTCTGCAGAACCAACTGAAAAAGTCAACCATCCTGTTGAGCCGATATACAGAGAGTGCATTCTTGATGGGCTTGACTTTACCATAGGTCCTGCTATATTCTTCTCCTCAGCAGCACATCTGATTCAGAGGTCCTAATGCTGACCATCATCCGATGACATTGAACCCTCTTTGCAAACAGTCTGCAGCCTTGCCATGCTGAAGAAATCTGAATCCTGAGGTAGAAATCTTCACAGGTCCTGATACCGAGCAGCATTTGATCAACATTAATGACTTCTTGGTCTCAAACTCCAGACTTTTCCTGGTAGAACCCTCCTTCATTGACAGCTTCACTGAGTTCTTGTCCTTTGTCAACCTGTCATTGAAGAGCCTGTTTTTGGATCCAGCCTGCAGCCTTATCCCACTAAAGACTCACCCTTCTTACAAATGTTCCAAGTGTGAAGATACATTTTTAACTCAGGTCAACCTGTTCCTTGTTTCAAACCCATGCTTCATCATGGTCAGCCTCAAACCTTGTCTGGTCTAGTGGGACCAGTTGTCTGCAGTTGGTGCTTTGTTCTTTTTGGTGACATGTGTATTTCAAACTTCAAAAAATGTGTATGTCTAGTTCTCCTTATTGGATTTTTTCATTTTGGTGTAATTTTGTTCATGATTTTTTATTTTTATTTTTTATAAATTGGAGCAGGGTTTTTATTGTGTTTTTGATTTTGTTTTACTGTTTTAGTACTCCTAAATGTTTTACACATTTCCTACGTTGAGTTTGTCTGCTCTCTGTCATAGTTACCAGGGCATGAGATCAGGTTTAAATTATTATAACCTTTACTGGACCTAACAATAATAGTGACACTATTACTTGTGGTGGACTATCATTCATCCCTACTAATAATGCACATTCTCAAGATGACAGCTACCACAGTTACTCAAGTAAATAATTTGCTTGTGTGTAGATGCACATGTTGAGTTGACTACTGCATGGGTTTTGAAACAACTGTAATTGCTTCTTACTTGACTTATGGCTGTATTCTAGTCTGTACACTGTTCAAACAGGAGGCTGTAGTCGGGCCTTAAGAAGGAAGAAGGGCTGAAAAACTCTTGATCCATGTATGAAGTTGAGGTTTGGTTGCTGAAGCAGCCACTTTACCTTTCATTGTGCATGTGGCACCCATCTGCACTTCAAATGGAGTCCAGAAATCCTCTTGTAGGTACATTTATTGAGCAACTGCCCCTACCTGCAAGGAAACATCTGAGAGGTCAATGTGCCCCGCTTTCCCTCTTCGAGAGTGCTGGCCTCCAGGGGCACATACTGTGCACAATCATTTTTTGTCTTTACACACTCATTTAACCTCGCATATTCACATTGGTCTCATATAGACATCGCTCATCATAAGGCAAACAAACCAAAAGATCTCCGCTAAAGTGACCCTTCTGGGGACCAATAGGCATTGCAGGGCCTGCCCAATGAGAAGAATGCCCTACGATGAAGAATTACATGAAAGGTTTATTGGAAGTTGATGAACTGAAAGAATCTGACATTATAACAGAGAGTTTTGATGGGTTGGTTATTGATATGATTGGATTTGAAACGGTTCTACTTGAATTCAAGGGAAATAAAGTACATGCTAAATTGTGTGTGCTAGTGAAAGGAGTGAATTTTTTGGGTTGGCGAGACCAGTGGGAGCAGAGAATCATTTAAAATCCCAGAACCAAGGAACATGTGTTAATGTTGGCTCCGTTCATGATGTAATTAGTGTAATTGAACAATTACTAAGGCCCTCATTACAACCCTGGCGGTCGGTGATAAAGTGGCGGTAATACGGCCAACAGGCCAGCGATAACTACAGCCAAATTATGACCATGGTGGAAAAAGCTCAGATAGACAGCCACTTTACCAAACCGACCGCCAGGGCGGAAACAACAGGTACCACGGCGGTAGCCGTCTACAGCCAGGCAGAAGTAAATGTTCGGCCCTCAGCATTAAGACCCTGCAATCCGTTACCTTTTCTGGGGCGGTACCAACAACATCAAAAGCCTGGCAGAAACAGACCTCAGAAGGGAACGACTCACCTCTGGAGACACAGGGAAGAACCACGCCGCCATGGAGCCCGAGCTGCAGATCTTTCCAATGATCTTCTATGTCCTGCTCCACCACGAACACCAATGACAGTGAAGACAACCACGGTGAGTACAGCCGCCTAGCACACAGGGGAGGGGGGAGGAAAAAGAGAGTGAGACACACATACACAACACCCCCCCCTCCAACACCATACACACAATCAGATGCACAAGAAAACATATTTACCCCATACCCCTCAGGAATTGTCTCCTGCAACAACAAGGAGAGAACACTGTAGGGGCATCAGTTCGAAAATAGGCAGGCGTCTCAGGGGGATGGAGAGCGGGGGGAGCACCTCAGCCGGCAGATGGAACAACACCACTGGTCCTGGAGGAGGCAACATGCCCATTGCTCATTTGTCCTGGGGAGTGCAAGGCCACAGTCTCTCAAGTGGGAGACTTACCCACATTCTCTAAAGAGGGCAGCATGCCCCGTGCTTGGTCCTGGGGAGTGCAAGGCCACAGTCTCTCAAGTGGCTGACTTGCCCACTGGTTCTGGAGGGGGTATCGTGCCCTATGATCTTTATCCTGGGGAGGATGGGGTGAGTGGGTGTCATACCCACTGGTTCTGGAGGGGGCATCCTGCCTTGTGATCTTCATCCTGGGGAGGATGGGGTGAGTGGGTGCCATACCCACTGGTTCTGGAGGGGGCATCATGCCCTGTGCTTCTGATCCTGTGGAGTACAAGGTCACAGTCTCTCAAGTGGGTGTCATACCCACAGGATTTGCAGGGGGCAGACCGCACAAAAGCCAATGGATGGATGTCTAATGAATGTCCGCAGGCAGTGACGGCTGCTCAGTGGTGGCAGTGGTGGTGCTGCTGCTGGTGGTTATGGGGGGAAGCTCCAGCCCAGCCCCTGCAGCCTCAGATGGCTGCCCACTGCTGGTGGCGGTGCTGCTGCTGCTGGTGGTGGAGGGAAGCTCCAGCCCATCCCCTGCAGCCTTGGGTGGCTGCCCACTGCTGATTGCTGTACTGCTGCTGCTGCTGGTGGTGGTTGTTTGGGTGAAGCTCCAGCCCATCCCCTGCAGCCTCAGACGGCTGCCCACTGCTGGTGGCAGTGCTGCTGGTGGTTGTGGGGGGAAGCTCTAGCCCATCGCCTGCAGCCTCAGGTGGCTGCACAACCATGGTTGGTGGTGGGGGCTCTGACTGAGTCCCTGCACCAGGCCCCTTCTCCTTCCTGCCTGCTGGTGCATGCCCCTTGCCCTTCCTGGCAGCAGATGGGGGTGGCCCCTTGCCCTTCCTGGCAGCAGCTGGGGATGGCTCCTTGCCCTTCCTGGCAGCAGCTGGGGATGGCTCCTTGCTCTTCAGGGCAGCAGCTGGTGCAGGCCCCTTGCCCTTCCTAGCAGCAGCTGGGAATGGCTCCTTGCCCTTCCTGGCAGCACTTGGGGCAGGCACCCTTGGTGGCCAGGATGCTTTATGACAACGAGTTGCTGTGGACACTACTTGGCCTGTGTACTGAGTGGCTGAGGTGCTTGCCTGGGTTTTACCCACCCTGGCCAGACGTGAAGGATGGTGGGAAGGGGTAGGGAAGAGGTCAATGGTGGAGAGGAAAAAATTCTTAGGGACATTGGGGCGGTAAGAGAGAGAAGGTTTGGGAGTGGAGGAAGAGGGAGTAGTTGTGGGAGATGTGTGTCTGCTGCGTTTGGGTGCAGGTGCATTGGCTGGATGATGTTGTGAGGTGGATGGCTGTTGGGTGTCTGAGTGCTTGCGTTTGTGTACCTTGGGAGGAGGGGGCACAGACACAGTAGGAGAGAATGCAGGGGACGTGTGCATTAATGTTGGGGTGGTGTCTGCCATTGAGGTGTGTGTTATGCTCGGTGTGGTGGTGATGCTGGTAGTGGATGATAGTGTAGTGCATGCAGATGTGAGTGTAGATGCAACTGGGAGGGAGGTGGAGGAGGAGGAGGAAGGGGACACAGGGGAGGCAGTGGAAGTTGGTATGTCTGTATCTGGATGGTGTGTGTGTGAGTGCCTGTGGAATGAGGTGTGGTGCTTGTGTTTGCCTGAACCACTCTTGTGTGTTGTCTTTTGTGCATGCTTGTCTGCCTGTGTGCTTGGGGTAGGTTGGGGTTGAGGGGAATGGGATTGGGTAGAGGAGGTTGGAGGGGGGAGAGGGGAGGGAGGAAACAGGGACAATGGCTGCAATCAGGGAGGAGGCCAGAGCCTGCATTGATCTCTGTTGGGCTGCCATGCCAGAGTGAATGCCCTCCAGGAATGCATTTGTTTGTTGCAAATGGGCTGCCAGCCCCTAGATGGCATTCACAATGGTTGACTGTCCAACAGAGATGGATCACAGGAGGTCAATAGCCTCCTCACTCAGGGCAGCAGGGCTGACTGGGGCAGGGCCTGAGGTGCCTGGGATGAAGGAGATGCCACCCTCCTGGGTGGGCAGGCATGGGAAACTCGCTGAGGGGCTGCTGGGAGGGCAAAGCTGGTACGGGGTGTAGCTGAAGTGGGCACAGAGGTGTACGCCGCCACCAGGGAGCTGCCATCGGAGGATGTGTCTGTGTCCGAACCCTCCAGTCTCCGCTGTGGTGCTCCCCTCACCTTCCATCCCACTGGTGCCCTCACGGTTTGTGGACTCTGCCTCCTGGGTCCTGTGGGATGCAGCTCCCTCCGTCACCGGTGCCTCTGCTCCTCCGCCAGATTATGCTACTGCAGATAAGGACATGATGACAAAACAAAAAGTGGGGGGAAGAGACAAAGGAAACACATGGTCAATGGCTGTCCCAACACCACCATTGGCATACACAGCAACCTCACACACAGTGAACAGCCCTACGCATTATGCAGTGCACTACCAGTAACAATGCTAGTCACCAGGGCATGGGGAGGGACACATACCGACAACTGCAGCATACCTGGGACCCACACAGCCCTGCGCAGTAGTGGATGCCTTCTTGCTAGGTAGGAGGAATATCACATCTGAACCCTGCCCAACATAGGACCTACTCTGCGATGTCAGGCCTGGCCTAGAGGAACCCACAGACACACATCTCCCACCCGGATAACACCCTACCATGTGTAAGTTGTAATGATGGGCACTGTACTCACCCCCTTGTGGCTGCTGTGATGCCCTCAAGCAGCCATCCAGCTCTGGATAGGATAGGCCACTGCCAGTATACGGGCCATCAGGGGGTCAGGGTTCGATGGGCACCCCTTCATCTTTGGTAGGCCATCCCCAGCTGGGCCTCCGCCGGCGTCCGTGCCCTGCATCTCAGGTCCTCCCACCGTTTCTGACAGTGGGTGCTCCGCCTGCCGTAGACCCCCGGGGTCCACACATCCTTGGCGATGGGCCGACATATACCCTTCTTTTGATGGGCGCTGACCTGCAGAGAAAATACAAACAGGGAAAGGTATTAGTCAGACCATCCTGCCTGTTACACACATGGCCCACCATACCCCTTCCCATCCCCATTTGCAAAGACATGGCCTAGCACACAAGCTGTATGTCACTCAGGGGATATCCATCAACCCTCCTACATGAGGCCTTCACACACACCACTCCATGCATTCATGCCCAATGCATTGTGCTCACAATGTACTCACCTGTTAGTCTGGAGGCCCATACAGCAGTTGGTACTGGGGTAGGACCTCATACACCAGTCGCTCCAACTCCGCCGAGGTGAAGGCAGGGGCCCTTTCCCCAGTCACATGAGCCATGGTAGGTTCCAGACACAGGTCACAGCAGCACATGCAGTGTGGGTCCTCTCCTGTTGAAGGTCAGGTAGCAAGTGAGTGAACAGATAGAAAATGGTGGTGACATCCACAGCAGTGCATACCGTCACCACCAGTGTACATCACCATTGGCCACTGTACCCCTTAGGGGCCAATATTATCCAATGGGGCGTTGCACGGTGGTTCCCAACCGCCTCCCGCAACGGCGCACAACGTCAGCGGAATTACCTCACTTCCACCTGTCAATCCACACAGGACAGGCGGACGCCATTTCAGAGGGGGAGGCAGGCCCTGGATTACAACTGTGTCCCAGTTCACAATTGTACAGTCTGGACAAATGCTACACATACATTTCAAAATAACATCATGCATTGTACTGTTGTGGCTACAATGTACAGTTTATGACCGCCTTCTCACTCTTTTGCCCCCTAGATTGCAACCGCTGTGGATGAATAGGAGATGGAGACATACCCCCATGTACAGACCCCTGGGTGACTTGGCAACAATGGAGGACAGGCACATTATCCTCACCTACAGACTTGACAGGGCCACAATCACGAAGCTGTGTTCCCAACTGGAGCCTGACCTGATATCTGCTATCCGTCACCCCACTGGGATCCCCCCTCTTGTGCAAGTCCTATCTGTGCTCCATTTCCTGGCAACTGGTTCTTTCCAAGTGACAGTGAGCTTGGCAGCAGGAATGTCACAGCCAATGTTCTCAATAGTGCTGACCAGAGTGTCGTCTGCCCTGATTAAACACATGTGCAGCTACATTGTTTTCCCCCAAGTGGATGATTTGGCCACAGTGAAGGCTGACTTCTATGCAATGGGACATATCCCCAACATAATTGGGGTGATTGATGGAACACATATTGCATTTGTCCCCCTTCTGCCCCAGCAAAATGAACAGGTCTACAGAAATTGAAAGAGTTTTCATTCAATGAATGTCCAGATGAACAGGTCTATAGAAAATGAAAGAGTTTTCATTCAATGAATGTCCAAATGGTGTGCCTGGCGGACCAGTACATCTCCCACGTCAACAATGCGAAGTAGCTCGTGTCTGTGCATGATGCCTTTATCCTGACGAATAGCAGCATTCCAAATGTGATGTCCCAACTACAGAGGCACTGTGTGTGGCTAATAGGTGAGCCCTGGTTCCCACCCAGTGGATGTTGGTGTATGGGTATGATGTGGGCCATAAGGGATTTTGTGTGGCTAAATGTCCTTCAATATTTGCAGGTGACTCTGGTTAACCTAGCCTATCATGGCGCCTGACCCCTGTGAGGAATCCCAGGACAAGGGCAGAGGAACGTTACAATGAGGCACATGGGCGAACCAGAAGGATCATTGAACGTACCTTTGGCCTCCTGAAGGCCAGGTTTCGGTGCCACCATCTAATGGGTGGATCCCTGTGCTACTCAGCCAAGAAGGTCTGCAAGACAATCGTCACATGCTGCATGTTGCATAGCCTTGCCTTGAGAAGCTGTGTGCCTTTTCTGAAGAAGAAGAGGCTGGAGATGCTGTGTGGCAGCAGTGGACCCTGTGGACAGTGAAGATGAGGAGGCAGACGATGAGGATGAGGACAACAGAACTGCAGTGATTCGCCAATATTTCCAATGACACACAGGAGAGACAGTAGTACTTCATATTTCATTGTAATTTTCTTGTTTGAGATTGTCACCGGCAGGCTGTGATTTCCCACTTCTATGCCCACTCACTGTACCATTTAATAACTCTTTTTGCAGATGTTGGTGCCCAACTATTGCTCCTGGTGTGTTCACTGCAGCCAACTACAGGTCTATACTATGTGCACGTTACTGTACAGTTGAATTGCAATGTTTGAACCTTGTTAAACAAATACATACTTAAATCATCTGACATACTCCATACTAGTATTTTTTCAAATGGTGTTTATTGCAGTGCTAAGAAGAAAAGGGGGAAGTGCAATGGCCTGGGGAAGTGCAATGGCCTGGGGTGATGATGGATGAAAGTCCAGAATATAGTTCCAGTCTATTTGTAGCACAGGTGCATTGTCCAAGGGGGAAAAGGAAGGGGAGCAATGGAAGTTCAAGATGGACAGGGTGACAGAGTGGAACACAAAGGTGACAATCAGGAGAGTCTTATTTCCTGGCGGGGGTCTTGACAATAGTCACTGGCTTCTGCCTGGATCGCAGGGAATGTTTGCGGGGTTATTCTCCTTCTGCAGGGGGAGGCGTGCTGGTGGCCTTTTGGTCCTGTGGTAGGGCCTCCTGTCCACTAGCAGCAGCGGAGGTGGAAGGTTGTTCAATTGCCTGGCTAGTGGCAGGGGCCCGCTGTTGTGAGGCTGCCTCCCTCATAATGTTGGGCATGTCTGCCAGTACCCCCTCAATGGAGACCAGCGTGGTGTTAAGGGCCTGCAAGTCCTCCCTGATCCCCTGGTACTGTCCCTCCTGCAGCTGCCTGTTCTCCTGCACATTGGCCAGGATCTGGCCCAGCATATCCTGGGAGTCTTGGTATGCTCCCAGGATCTCAGTGAGTACCTCCTGGAGAGTCAGTTCCCTGGGCCTGTCCTCCCCCGGTGCACAGCAGTCCTCCCAGCTTCCCTGTTGTCCTGTGCCTCCCTCCCCTGAACCGTGCCCACTGCCACTGACCCCAGGTCCCTGATTGTCTTGGGTATGGGGGTGCCCTGGGGTTCCTGTAGTGGTGGACAGACATGCCCTGGGGACAGAAGTGTGGTTACGCTGGGTGGGTGCTGTGGTGGTGTTTCCAGATGGGGGAGGCTCTATGATGGTGTGTGAGTGTGCCTGGGTAACCGACTGTCTGATGGTCCCTGATGGGCCAAGTTGGTCATCCAGATCCAGGCAAGCTGAGTCGCTGTCATCACTGTGGGCCTCTTCTGTGGGGGGACTGGCTAGTGCTGGCACCTCTTCTCCGGTGACATTGGCTGGGATACCTGTGGGGATGTAAATGTAGTGTTATTGTTTCTGTGTGTGACATTTTGTGCATGGGTGGGTTGCCCTCTTAGGTTATATTTGCCCTGGCAGTTTTAACTTGTGTGAGTTGGTATGTGGTAGGCTAGCTGATTCTCTCCAGTGTGTATGCTTTGGTGATAGGTGTCCATGCAGGTCTGTGAGTGGTGTGCATGCATTGGTGGTGCATGCAGGGCTTGGCATTGGGATGGGTGAGATGTGATGGTGGGGTGTGTGGGTAGTGGTGGATTGATGGGAGCGAGGGTGGGGGTATGTGATGGCATGCAGGTAGTGGGGGTGATAAAAATAGGGAGCTGATTTACCAGGGTCTGGTCCTCCTGCTACTCCGGCCAGGCCCTCAGGATGCATGATTGCCAAGACTTGCTCCTCCCATGTTGTAAGTTGTGGGGGAAAAGGTGGGGGTCCACCGCCAGTCCTCTGTACAGCTAGTTGGTGTATTGCTGCAATTGAATGCACCTTCCCCCGTAGGTTGTTCTACCTCTTACTGATGTTGTCCCTTGTTCTGGGATGCTGTCCCACGGCGTTGACCCTGTCCAGGATCCTCCGTCAAAGCTCCATCTTCCTAACAATGGATATTTGCTGCACCTGTGCTCTAATTAGCTGGGGCTCTACCAAGATGATTTCCTCAACCATGACCCTTAGTTGCTCCTCAGAGAATCTGGGGTGTTGTTGTGGTGCCATGTGTGTTGTGTAAGTAGTGTGGGTGAGGGTGTGTAGGGAGATGTGTTGGGGTGTGTGTTGTGAGGTGCGTGGGTGGTAAATAGGTGATGGTGGTATGTGGCTCTGGTTGTGTGAGTGGTCTTGCTGTCTTTCTCTGGTAGCAATTATTTTTAGTCGTAAAGATTTGTGGGTTGTGTGGGTGTGTGTTTAATAGTGGTGTTGGTGTGTGTATGGGTGTCAGGTGTGTGTTATTTGAATTGTCCAATGTGGTGCTGTTTTGTTTGTGTGTGTGTATTGTGAGGGCGGCGGTATGTACCACCAATGGTTTCCCACCGTTGAATATCCGCCGTGGTGATTTGTGGGTCATAATGTGATGGCCATAGTTCTGTTGGTGTAACGGTGTGGGTTTTGATACCACCAGTTCATTGCTGACATTTGGTGTGGCGGACTTGTGTCTGTGGCTGAATACTGACGGATTGGTGTGTGTGTGTGTCATAATATGGTGAACGGATATCCGAGGCGGTATGTTGGCGGCAGTCAGCATGGCGGTAAGTGGGAGTTACCGCCAATGTCATAATGAGGGCCTAAGTGTTTTTACTGACAAGTTAGGCAAGCTGAGTGAGTACTTCTTTGAAGCAAAAATAGAGAGGTGCGGCAATAAATATGACAGAAATTGAGAGATATACTGATATACTGGATGAGATGGAGAAAGAAGGGATAATTGAGAAAATTGACTCATTAGAGTCTGTTCATCCCTGAGTTTTGGAGTGCACGGAGGCCAACAAACTAAGATTGTGTGTTGATCTGAAAGGATAGAATGCTCATATTTTCGTGGGTTGACATTCCCTTAACAGTATTAACAAAGTTGTATGTATGTTGGAGGAGGCTAAAAGTTTCTCCACACTAGACTTGCGATCTGCATGTCATCAAATTGAACTGTGTGATGATTTGAATCATCTGACTGCATTCATTACTCCACAGGACTATTAACTTCTAAAGGATCCCGTCTGGGCTAGCTTTTGTGAAACCTGTGCTTCTAAGAGCTATGTTTCGCATTTTCAACGATATGGAAGACTTTGTTACATTTTTTCAGGATTACATTCTTATATTTTCCAGGTATAAAGAAGAGCATTTGGAATAGTTTAGAAAAATGTGTAAAAGACTGGAAGATCATTGTCTGACCTTAAAGGAATCCAATTGTTTAATTGTTTGATGGTTCAGTAGAATGTCTGGGACACATATTCTCTGGTGAGAGAATGGTGCTATGTTTGGTAGTTCAGCAGAATGTCTGGGACACATATTCTCTGGTGAGAGGATGGTACAAAAAATAGTCTTCAGTGGATGCTACTGTTAAAGCACCACCCATGGATAACAAGAAGAAACCCTTTTCCTTTGCTGGGTTATGTGATTACTATAGTAAGTTTATTAAGGAGTTTGCTGACAAAAATGGAACCCTTAAGGAAACTGACAAGAAAGAATGTTGAGCTTGTGTACTCTGACAGATAGTTGAAGGTTTTTGGACAAATTAAAGGACATATTTTTGATGGTCCTACCCCAAAGCTCTTCTGTATGAACACAGACTATGTCATCAAAGTTGATGCTATTCAATATGGTGTTAGTGCAGTACTAGCCCGGGGGAATGGTAAAGAACAATGAGATGTGATGTTTTTTTCAAGGACAAAACATGGCACTGAAAGGAGGTACAAAGCAATTGAAAAGGATCTGATTGCCTGTGTATTGGCCATTAAACATTTCTATAACTATTTATGAGGAAATTGATTTATCTTGAATTCAGACCACAAGCCTTTACTTTATATTAGAACATTTGAATGTTGGCAGCTCCATTGAAAACAATGTAGTGCTGCAGGCTTTTACTGGCCGGTAAAAGCCCCCAGCGCCAACATTCCAATGTTCGCTTCGTTCACAGCAACAGCTGTGAACAAAGCCTAACGGAGCCTGAGGGGATTTTAATCCCCTCGGGCTCCGTGAGCAATTTGTTTTTTTTAATAGAACATTCTGCCCTGAGTGGCAGAATGTTCTAATAGCCTTAGAACCCGCCGTAGCGGGCTCTACCGGCTATTAAAGGCCCTTTCCCTTGTTAAATGCGGGAGCGGGCCTTTAATATCCGGAAATGTGTTTCTCCTGATGGTATTCAGGAAGTCATTTTAAATTTTGCACATGTAGAACATCTTAGAATACAAGTGTAAATGGACTGTCTTCAATGAAGGGACTTATAAGATCTATTTTGGTGGCCTGGCATGATTAGGATGGCAGACCTGGTTGTTAGGGAGTATGAGATGTGCTAATACTGAGAAGATGTTGAAGGTTTTTCCTTGCTTCTAAAACCTGTTCATTTTCCTGCATTTCCATGATAAAAGTTGGCTTTTGACATATCTGGGCAATGTTATTCATTAACACAAGATGGCAGGGTTGCGTTGGTGATAGTAGATTGTGGCCAGAGGTCAAGTTTGTACAACAGTCATTGAGATTTTTAAAGAGGTGCTCACCAGAGAAGGTTGTTGTGAAGTATTAGTTTTGGATAATGGTGCCCAACTCAAATCATGGGGAATGGAGAGTTTTCTCAAGCATTGAAGTATTAGGCAGATTACTACAGCCTTGTATGAACCTCAAGGGAATGGTCAAGTTGAGAGGTTGCATAGAGTTTTGAAGGATGGAATTGTGTGGGCACAACGTTTGGAAGTGAATGGGAAGATATTTTGAGAGAAAGAATTTGGTGGTATTGCATTACACTGCATACCATTACAGAAGTAATTCCCTTCAAATTATTCAAAGGGAGGGAACCATGGCGGTTCAAAAAGTAGTGTTGCGGTGAGGGAACTGAATTGGACAAGGAGCAAGCAGCTCTGAGAGTAAAATGGAAATAAGAGAAAATGAGACATTGGTATGATTCCTAGTGGAAAGTAAGATAACCTACTTTTGAGGTAGGAGATTGGATGAGAATTCTCAAACTAGAAATTCTGGCTAAAGGTTCCTCTAAATTTGGAAGAGCTATGAAGGTGATACATGTGAACGTGAATGGTGCTGCCACTTAGCATTGTAAAGTATGGAATGTACAAGAGTAGTAAAGTGTAGAAACAGAGTTAAGGAGGGTACAGTGGTCAAGAAGAGAATGAGTTGCTGGTCATAATTGATCAGAATACATTACATGGGAGTCAAGGTAGTGACACAGATCAATTTGGCCAGAATACTTTACACAAATGTCAAAACTGTGGCACTGATCACCATTGGTTGGATGTTGTTGCATGTGACTCTGATTCTGTGACAAGAAGAGTTAAGGGGTTGAGGCATGTAAGACTTACTCCTGTAATGTATGGAGAATGTGTATAAATAACTAGTTATACTAGCTGTTTTTTATTCCTTGTTTTGTTCCTTATGATCCAATTTAGGAGGAGAGATGATTTGTATTCTTGTATATGTCTGTATCTCTTTGTCATGTTGTATTCTGCTGAAGATTGTATCTTCACAAGGATTCTGCTGTTTGGAATGTGAAATCGTTTATGGTCAGTTGGGATTAAGGTTAGCATCCCAGCACATGTGTAAGTGCTGTGTTGCTGATGAAAGGATCATAAAAGTATATTCATCTTGATAGCCATCTTTAACAAAATCCCGAACAGAACCAGAGGCTTCAAGTGTCAACCAACCCACATTTTCTTCCTAAGGTGTACATGCACTGTATTTTCTGGGAAAGTGTTTAAGGTTAGGCTTACATGTATTTACTCAGAATACAAACAGTGGCTGCACACACCCAGATCCTGGTACTTTGGTAGACATGTGACAGGTAAGAGGCACCTACCAGAAAAACGATGACCCCAGCACTAATCCAGCAGCTGGAAGAAGACGAGAATCCCTGTGCCATACATTCTTAAGGCTCATGTTCCCTTACCATGGATGTGTGCAAAGTGTTTAGTTTGTGAACATCTGAGAGGTCCATCTCAGGTTCTTGAAAGACTAAAGCAATGGCAAAAGAACACATCTTAAAGGGGCAATGCCATTCCACCTTAAATATGAAATTTCATAGGGTCGTCCATTGCCCAAACAGTGCAGCAATGCTGAAGCAGAGGGACCTGACTTTACGCATGAACCGTTCAGGTTTTGAAAAGTGTGTGGCTTATCCACATCCTATTAATGTGCCCCTGATGATCAAAATGATGGAAGGTGGAGTCATAGCGGGTGGATGAAAGGAATAAGACAGAGTAGGCATGCAGAACAAAACAAACACCGCCTGGGGACATTAGGAAGACGTCATCAGAATCTTGGAGAAGGGAAGAGATCAGAGAAAGGGTGACGGGCTAGAGCTAAGAGAATATGAGGAATTAAAAAGTGGATAGGAGCAACGGAATTTAAAAGGGGAGAGGAATAATCAAAGTGCTAAAAATCACACCCTCTGGATACATGTAAAAGGAAAAGTAGTTACCTGACGTTAGCAGAGAAAGGATACATCTAGTCCAACTAAACATTGTGAAACTAGAATGCTTTCTGGGCAGAACAAAAAAAATAAGGACGAAAGCCATCCAATCAACCGCAGGGAGCTGTAACACATTTAACGCATTAAATCATAAGCGAGGGGCAGACCCAAAGGCCGCTTTAAATCTATTTCTGGTACAATAGATATGTTGCCAGTAGACAACTAAAGTTGTCCGTAGGAGGCCAAAAAACGAAACAGATTCGGCAAATCCACATAATAAAACTGCAAAATAATTTAGAAAAGTGAAAGCTCATTTTAGCTCCCAGCGTCTAAGCCCCTGTAAATCTATTGAATGTGTTATTTGTAATACAGAAGTACATCGTTGAGTAAAATATTGGCATCGTGTACTTTAGTTTACACAGGTGTGAATATTGCATTTAATAATGAAGTTTTCTCTTCTCGTGCCTGCGCTTTTAATTTCCTATTATAGGCAAACTGGGAGCTCTAAAGACATATTGCATGAAAGATAAAAGCACATACCCCCGAAAACCATCTATGATTATTATTTTTATTTTTGCATGTACGTGAACACCACAGCAATCAAGACCTTTGTTAGGAGCACTGTCGGGCTCAACTTAGACGCAGAAATGCAGGTCTCCAAAAGATAATGTGATCATTATTGAAGTGCTATATTTATTTGACTCATATTTAAGAGGAACGACCTTAGATCTGCCCTCGAATAGAAGGTATTTAAAAGATGGCAAGCCTCCAAATAGATCGTGCAATGAATTACCTCCCAATTCCTAAAAGAAAATGCTAAAGAATGTAATGCTTTAGTTTTGCTGCTCACGTCAACAATGGGTTGTATTTCCATTGCTTTGACCAAATTCAAGAGCAAGAAGCAATCCCACCTAAGGGCCTTTGTTGCCTGCCTGCAATACCGCAGCCCCTGCAGCCCTTGCAGACTTCATAGCTTCGCAATGTAAGCAGTATAGTAACAGGACATCTACATTATAGTTGTCATCTTAGAAAAAAATACAACCATTTGCTCATGCTGCTATTCTGGAATAGCTAAGAGCTTTGAGGTGAAAAAGAATCTGTCTAAAATTGTCAGGATTCTTATGTAACATGAAGAGTTTCCCTCTTAATGCTCTAATACCCATACTGAAACGACTTAGGCAGCCCTTAAGTACTTTATAACTGATTTATTTATGGGATTACTGTTTTAGATGTCTGTTTTAGAAGGGAAAATGGCAGATTTTACTGCTTTCCCAAAATTCTGGGATTTACAAATACGCCTGGCCAGTACAAAAAATAGCCCAGTTGAACCCGATCTGCATACCAAAATCCTTTGTCATGCATATGTTTATTTACAAACGCTTTCTATGTAAGAAGAGGGATTTTGAAGAATGAACTCTTGGGATTTGGAAATCAAAAGTATAATGCTATTCAAATGATTTTTTATGGTATTTCTCTAAAGCAATCAACATGTGTTTTGGGGCAAAGACCAATGGGACTAAACTTGGGTTCCAGATTGTAATTAAATTATAGTGCAATTGTAGCGTGATTATTGGTAGCATACACCCTTTGTGGCATGTTCCTTTGTTTATATATTTTAAATGAAAATAGGCCATTCTACCTTCTCTAAGTATTATTTCACCAGGCTCAGCTAAATGAATGCATTTGTAAAATGATTATAAAACATACACATATCTGAAGAGCAACCTAGAGACTTCAATGACTATCTGGTGTTTCTGGTAACTTCCGGAAAGGTGTCAGACGTCCCAACTCAAAGAAGCACTTAACAGAGAAACTTTTATAGCATCTCTATGTGAGGCATGCAGAATGGGATGGAAACGGACTCCTTAGGCATGTGCATGGACCAACCCCATGTAAGGTGGGGATGCAGGGCTTTGAGGCATTTGGCAAACCCAAATCCCCTAAGGTGGTTAAGCAAGAAGCTCCCACATCTCAGCAATGGGGAAGTCTTGGCCATGTGGAGGCTCACAGCCATGAACTCCTCTCCTTATATCCACTGCTTGTATTATTTTTTTTTAAATCTGTTTATTAATCGTAACATTCACACAACAGTACATTGGCTGTTAATAATTTTGCGATCCATTTGCTTACTTATATGAACTTGCACAGCATTATTACACGATAAGTTGTCAAAAGGGATGGGGAAAAACGAAAAAAAACAAATATAAAACAACAGAGAAATAAAGCAGCATTCAACTTGAAAACTATGTATTAACTAATTGCCAATTAAAGATGCAGCTAATCGCTATTAATGTAATTGCTAGTATAGGCAATCCCCAACAGAAGGTGGGGGAAGGAAAAAGAAGGGGTACAGCTAATATGTATGAATAGAACGGGGGTCATAATTGAGGTGTGGATTATGTTTTGCGGGGTTTGACGGGATACAGGGCAAGAGTAATATTAATTAAACTAGGTATGGATTGCATGAAGATTTGACCGCAGAGAAAGTGTCCTGATGTGTTGCGAAATTGCATTGAGGGGAGGGATGAGGATGTTGATAGTGAAATTAGTGAGATTGAGTGAGATTGGGGCAGCTTAATTAGCGTGCTGACGGTGTCAACCAGGACTGTAATAGCTATGTATGGTGCCCCGTTCACAGGGGGTACATGTCATCCCTAGCTTCTATTGCCACCACAAAAGTGTCCCAAACATCGGGGCCCTCCTGAATGAGACCCTTGTGTTGCAATGAGTGAAGTGTAAGGGCTTCAGCCTGCGCACGGCTATGTAAGTCACAAAGCCAAGACAAGTGGGAAGGGACGTGTGGACCTTTCCAATGCGTTGCTATTAGTCGTTTGAAAACAACAAATGCTAAATCTATAAATCTGTGTATCTGTTTATCCGCTCTAGTGCGGTGGCGTATGCCAAGTAAGCAGGAGTCTGGCGTGGGCAACAGGGTGTGGGATGAGATGTCTGCTGTAACGTCCGTAACGTGGTGCCAGGCCGAGTTTATTGAGTGGCAACTCCAAACCATACAGTATGGTAAAAGTCAGCTGCCGGAGTAGCGCATCTTGGGCATGTCGGGGTTGTGCTCGGATATATTCTTTGGATGCGGGCTGGGGATAAATATGAGTGGTGAATATAATTGAATTGGGTATAACGCAGGCGAGGATTACGGGATATTGATTTGATCATTGCAAGAGCTGCGATCCAGGTCTTTTGTGTTAGTGGTGAGGGGAGGACAGAGTCCCAGCGTGCCTTAGCATGCGGCAGGGTGGTGCAAACCGCTGCTAGTAATGCTTTATATAGTTTAGTTATAATACTTGTGCTACCTATGGTGAGGATGATGGTAAGTAATGGGGACTCAGGAGGCTCGGCGTTGCCAACACCCCAGAGGTTATTAAGTAGCCGCTTAATGGCGCTGTATGTCAGGAAGGCCCCGTTATGCATCACTCCGGTAGACACCAGTTCCGCAAAGGTGTGCATCCCGGAGCTAGAGTATAAATCGCCCACCTTCAGTGTGTTTATTTCCCGCGTGTCATGATGTGTTGAGAGGGTTTGGGTGCCCGGCAATTGAAACAGCGGTAGCAAGGGTGAATAAGGGGGAGAGGGAGTCTTGCTTTGGACGTATCTGCGCTAACAGAAGCGAGCTGCTTCCAACTGTATATGTTTTGGGAGTAGAGGGGAAGGGCCAGATAGCATTGTAAACAGCAACTTTTGCGGGGCTATATATGTCTGCAACATTATGCTTTCAGCGGAAGGAGTATCTTGAAGCCATGTGGATAGCCACGACAGTTGAGCAGCTGCGTAGTATCTTTTGAAGTTAGGCATGCCCAGCCCACCCGTCTCCTGCGGGTGTTGTGTTATAGTCAACGCTACTCTACGTCTATCTTTGCCCCAGAGTAGGTCGGTTAATATTGAATGCAGTTTGCTAAAGAACGAGCGTGGTAGGCACAACGGGAGGGCAGTAAAATAATATAAAAACCTTGGAAGGATAGGCATCTTGGCTATCGCTACCCGACCCACAGGGGATAGGGGGAGCGAGCTCCAAAATGGTATTGAGCTGCGGGTGGAGCCGAGTACCCTGTCAATGTTGCCCTCTTTTAGATCTGTGATAGAGTGATAAATCTGCACCCCAAGATATCTAAAGGTTGTATGTGACCAAGGTAGTTTATATTGTGGAAGTGCCATGTGGAGGTCGATCGGGATGAAGGTGAGAGGGAAGATACTTGACTTGGACCAATTGACATGCAGACCAGAGGCGAGGGCAAAGGAGTCCAGCAACTGCAATACCTCTACCATAAAGGCAGAGTGGTTGCACAAGTATATTAGGGAATCATCTGCGTATAAGGATATAATTTGATAAGTGCTAGACTCCGGAATGCCCCATATGTGTGCGTAGCTGCGTAGTTTAATTGCTAATGGTTCCATGGCAATGGCAAATAGCAAAGGAGATAGTGGACAGCCTTGTCTGGTGCCTCTACTTATAGGGAATGCTTCGGAGATAGTGCAACCATTTTTGACACGGGCTGTGGGCATGGAGTAGAGCGTTTTGATCCAGCTGATAAAGCCGGAACCGAAACTGAACGCTTTGAGTGTGCACAGGAGATAATTCCAGCTTAGCGTATCAAACGCTTTTTCAATATCTAGGGAGAGGGCCACCGCTTCAATGTTTGTATTACCGTGCATTATGTGTAGCAGTCTTCTGATATTTAAGAAGGTACTTCTACCAGGAATAAAGCCAGACTGGTCATGGTGTATCAAGCTTGGTAGGTAGAGGAGGAGCCTATTTGCTAGTACTTTCCCTAATAATTTTCAATCTGTATTGAGTAGGGAGAGCGGCCTTTATGATTTAACA
Organism: Pleurodeles waltl; assembly: GCF_031143425.1. NCBI lineage: Eukaryota > Metazoa > Chordata > Amphibia > Caudata > Salamandridae > Pleurodeles > Pleurodeles waltl. The sequence goes on from NC_090445.1 coordinate 505,880,026, forward strand.
TTGAGAGTGTCACGGCCCGCTTTTGGAAGAACGACTATCAAAGCCTCGCACATAGAGTCTGGCAATTGTAAGTTGTGGTGTGCTTCGTTGAATACCTCTATGAGTGGGTGTAGGAGATGGATAGCGTGGGAATTAAAATATTCTACTGGTAGACCGTCCGAACTGGGGGTTTTGCTGTGTGCCATTTGTGACAGAGCTAAGCGCAGCTCTTCAATAGTAATAGGGCCATCCAGAGTAGCGGTATTATTGAGGATAAGTTGGTTTTGAGAGACAAGGTGTAGTATGTCAGCGAGGTGCTGCTCCAGCGGAGGGGGGGACGTGTAAAGGGTGCAGTAGTATGTAGAAAAGGCTTTGTTGATGCCTGCCTGAGTGTTGACAATGACATCGGGGTTTAGACGTATCGCACCTATGGGTGTTGGCTGCGAAGGCTGGCGGGTCAGCCAAGCTAATAGCCTGCCCGACCTGTCTCCCTCAGTGTGTTGTCTTGTCATGTAATGTCTATAGTCGTGTTTGCCTAATCTGTTGTCTGCTTCCTTATGGGCAGGCCTAAGCGAGTTCAATGTTGTTAGTGTGGATTCGTCTCTGGCAATCGCATTCTCTGCTCTGCGGAGTTTTACCTCCAAATCTTGTAATTCTTTGGTGAGTGCTTTTCTTACCCCTACCGTGGCTGCAAGGCAATGTCCACGTATCACCGCTTTATGGGCATCCCACTCTATAGCGCGGGATGAGGTTGTGTTTGTGTTCAGCAGGAAGTAATCAGCAGTCTCTTGGGCATATCTGTTTGAAAGGGGGGGGTCTAAAAGAGCTTCTGGCTGCAATCGCCATGTTGGTATACGAGTGTGCATGTGGCCCCAGGCCATTGTTATGCATGAAGGGTTATGGTCTGATATAGTGCGCGCTAGGTATTCGGACATGCATACTTTGTGAATTACGGTTGCAGATACAAAAATCATATCTATTCTGGTATGTAGCTTGTGTACAGGGGAGTAGTAAGAATATTCACGGTGGGTGGGATGGCACACCCTCCATACATCCCTCAGGACGTTGTTTGATGCCCAGCTTGCTAGTGCTTATGAGGCGCGATTGGAAGGGGCCGTGGTGAGTGGGGGAAACAAGCGGTCTATTTGAGTGTCTAGGATGCTGTTGAAGTCGCCCCCCACATGCACTCTAGTGTGGGGTCGCTGAGATTAGCAGTGGAGAGTGTGGATAGAAAATCGCGTTGATTTGCATTTGGGGAGTACAGTGCAACCAGGGCTAAAGGGGACCCGTCAAGGGTGCCTTCGAGTATCACATGTCTACCATTTGGGTCGCGCTGTGTGCGAGATAAGGTAAATGGGACCCCAGGAGCAATCCAAATCGCTACTCCACGAGCAAATGACGAAGAAGTGGTGCCATGCAATTGACCTTTCCATTTTGAACGTGTGTTTTCCAGCGTGGATTTATAGAGATGTGTCTCTTGTAGTAGAGCTATGTGTACTTGATGCCTCTTGAGAAAGGCATAAACCCTTTGACGTTTCCGTGGAGTTGCCAAGCCTCTAATATTCCATGTGAGTATCTTATATTTCAAGATACCTTGGTGCATTTGGGTGGCCATAATGTTTTTGTAGCTTCCGTGTAACCGGAGGAGTAGGTATCCTCTACCCCCATTGTGAAAATGTTGTGACGCTTACCCGCTAAGATTGGCCAGTTGATGACTACTATATTGTGAGCTGTAGTCCTATTGCTATAGTAGATATGACATGTATGTTTGCTGCTGTATTTGCAAATAACTAGCATGTGACAAAACCAACCACCAAATAAAAAGGTGCACTCTAGAACGAAATATAGCAACAATTGAATTACTAAAAGATAGAAGACAATTCCGGCGATTGTCGGCTTGAAAGAATGGTCCATATGGAACAGGGGGGTGCCAGAGGGCAGTGGTGCAGAGTTATGGATTTACCCTACCCGGGTTACTCATGGTGCAAAGTATGCCGCCCAGGGGACGCGCGCGGGCCGTGCGCCGCAGTGAGGAAACCATAGTGGCGTCCATTAGCCACTGAGCAGCCAGAAAATGGGGGAGTCGTACCAACGCATCCGGAGAGCGGGAGTAGGTGGAACTTAACTGCTTAGCAGATGTCGTCTGCAGCGCGTGGTGTGAGGGAAGGACCTCGCGTGGACTCCGCTGAGTCAGAGTTTGTGTCCTGTTCCAGATCCACTTCCGTTTGTGTGGATAAGGCAGTGGGCGATGCGTTAACAAATCTAGATGTGGCCCGCAGGAGCCGGGAGCGTTCGGTCTGTGCCTGTTCAGGCGAGGGTTTAGCACCTTGTTTTTTACGTTGCCTGCGACCCGGCGTGGAGAAAGACCTATTATCATCCAGGGTGCTTGTGTCTAACGGGTCGGCTAGACCCTTGGCATGCAGCCAGGTCCAGGCATCTTCCGGAGTGGTGAAGAAAAATGAGCGAGTGTCATCCTGCACACAGAGTCTGGCTGGGAACATCAACGCATACTTGATGCTGTGTTTGCGGAGGCATGTCTTAACACAGTAGAAAGAATTCAGCTTCTTCTGTACTTCTGCTGTAAAGTCTGGATAGGCTGTAATCACCTCATTTTCAAAGCTTACTGGGCCAGATTTGCGGAATAGTTGCAGGATAAGATCTCTATCTCTATAGTTAAGGAGTCTTACTACAAGCAGGCGTGGTTGTGAGCCAGGTGAGGTGGGTCTGCCGGGGATCCTGTGAGCCCTCTCAACGGAGAAGAACTTCGGGATATTATCTTTAAGAATTGTGGGGGTCATTCTGACCCTGGCGGTCGGTGATAAAGCGGCGGCCAACCCGCCAACAGGCAGGCGGTCAAAAAAATGGAATTCTGACCCTGGCGGGAACCGCCAACACAGGCCGACACTTTAACACTCCGACCGCCATGGCGGGACAGACAAACAGCGCGGCGGTCACCGCCAACAGGCAGGCGGCAGACAATGTACCGCCCACCCTATCACAACCCACCAATCCGCCACCTTTTCCGGGGCGGGAGCCCCGCCGATAAAAACACGGCGGAAACAGACTACGAACGGGAAAACGCTCACCTATACACACTCCACGAGGAAGGAGGACAGCATGGAACCCGAATTACACATCCTACCAGCTATTGCCTACCTGCTCATCTACCAGGAGTACGAACGCCGGCACAGACGACAACGGTGAGTACTGCACCTACGACACAGGCGGTGGGGGAGGAGGAAAGCTTACGGGCACACACATGCGCCATACACCCACCCCCCACCACAAATACCTACACCCCAATGCCGAGCAACAAGTCAGAGTGACACCACACAAACCCCCCGGAATAATGCAAAGACACAATTAAAATGATCTATAAAATATATGTATAAATAGCTCCATTGAAGGTATGGGAAATATGCCATATAAAAGATACAAAAATAAGGAATGAACATATTCAACAAGACATACATAGGCAAAAAGTCCTGCACATTCCGTCAAAGTTCCATAGTCCGTGGGCCAATGTGCACAAACACATGGGCAAAGCCCACACAGGAGACCAGATACCATTTGAGAGAACACTGCAGGGGCATCAGATGATAAAACTACAGGCACCTCAGGGGGAAGGGAAGGGGGGGCACCTCAGCCACATGAGTCCACGACGCCAGATCCACGAGGGGCCTCCATGCCCACTGTCTCATCCTGGGGAGTGCAAAGCCACAGTCTCACAAGTCCCTACAGTGGGTGGCTTGCCCACTGTACCATCCTGGGGAGTGCAAAGCCACAGTCTCACAAGTCCCTACAGTGGGTGGCTTGCCCACTGTCCCATCCTGGGGAGTGCAAAGCCACAGTCTCACAAGTCCCTACAGTGGGTGGCTTGCCCGCTGGACCATCCTGGGGAGTGCAAAGCCACAGTCTCACAAGTCCCTACAGTGGGTGGCTTGCCCACTGGACCATCCTGGGAAGTGCAAAGCCACAGTCCATCAGATGGATTACCGACTCCACTGTTAATGGAGGAGGCATGGTGCCCAGAGTGCTTCCTGAAGCCCTGCTCGACACAGAACCGGCACTGTCAATGGGCCAGCCGTGCTTGAGATGAAGGGCCCAGCGGAGCGGTGCTTGACAGGAAGGGCCCAGCGGAGCGGTGCTTGACAGGAAGGGCCCAGCGGAGCGGTGCTTGAGACGGCGGGGCCCAGCGGAGCGGTGCTTAAGATGAAGGGCCCAGCGGAGCGGTGCTTGACAGGAAGGGCCCAGCGGAGCGGTGCTTGACAGGAAGGGCCCAGCGGAGCGGTGCTTGAGATGAAGGGCCCAGCGGAGCAGTGCTTGACAGGAAGGGCCCAGCGGAGCGGTGCTTGACAGGAAGGGACCAGCGGAGCGGTGCTTGAGACGGCGGGGCCCAGCGGAGCGGTGCTTGAGATGAAGGGCCCAGCGGAGCGGTGCTTGACAGGAAGGGCCCAGCGGAGCGGTGCTTGAGATGAAGGGCCCAGCGGAGCGGTGCTTGACAGGAAGGGCCCAGCGGAGCGGTGCTTGAGATGAACGGCCCAGCGGAGCGGTGCTTGACAGGAAGGGCCCAGCGGAGCGGTGCTTGACAGGAAGGGCCCAGCGGAGCGGTGCTTGAGACGGCGGGGCCCAGCGGAGCGGTGCTTGAGATGAAGGGCCCTGCGGAGCGGTGCTTGACAGGAATGGCCCAGCGGAGCGGTGCTTGTCAGGAAGGGCCCAGCGGAGCGGTGCTTGAGATGAAGGGCCCAGCGGAGCGGTGCTTGACAGGAAGGGCCCAGCGGAGCAGTACTTGACAGGAAGGGCCCAGCGGAGCGGTGCTTGACAGGAAGGGCCCAGCGGAGCGGTGCTTGACAGGAAGGGCCCAGCGGAGCGGTGCTTGAGACTGCGGGGCCCAGCGGTGCGGTGCTTGAGATGAAGGGCCCAGCGGAGCGGTGCTTGAGACGGCGGGGCCCAGCGGAGCAGTGCTTGAGACGGCGGGGCCCAGCGGAGCGCTGCTTGAGATGAAGGGCCCAGCGGAGCGGTGCTTGACAGGAAGGGCCCAGCGGAGCGGTGCTTGACAGGAAGGGCCCCTGTTCAGCGGTGCTCCTCCCGGCGGGCCCCTGTTCAGCGGTGCTCCTCCCGGCGGGGCCCTGTTCAGCGGTGCTCCTCCCGGCGGGGCCCTGTTCAGCGGTGCTCCTCCCGGCGGGGCCCTGTTCAGCGGTGCTCCTCCCGGCGGGGCCCTGTTCAGCGGTGCTCCTCCCGGCGGGGCCCTGTTAAGCGGTGCTCCTCCCGGCGGGGCCCTGTTCAGCGGGGCTCCTCCCGGCGGGGCCCGTTCAGCGGTTCTTGTCCCGGCGGGGCCCTGTTCAGCGGTGCTCCTCCCGGCGGGGCCCTGTTCAGCGGTGCTTGTCCTGTGTGTCTAGGGAGCCAGACCTGGGCAAGACTTCCCGCTCATTCACCATCCGAAGTTGCGGTCGCGGCGCCCTCCTGTGATGGAGTCCTTCACACCCGTAATGGGGCTGGTGGGGCCCTCCTGGGCAGCTCGCCTGCTGCCTGACTTCTCCGCCCTGCTGCCCTTGCCCTCCTTCGCAGAAGCTCTGTGGCCCTTGCCTCCCTTGGATGATGTGGCAGGTGACGGGGCAAGGCTACTGTCCTTGGTGGCAGCCGTCTCAGTCTTGTCGCGCCGGGCCTTTTTGTTTTTTGTCCTCTTCCCAGGGGTGGGCTGGCTGTCCCCTTGCTGCTGGCCGATGTTCCTGCCCTAGGATCTGGTGGACTCCAATAGCCCTGCACTTTGGTCACAGTAGATGCAGGGCTGGTGGTGGCTGAGGTGCTTTTTTTACTCTTACCAGATGGAGGGGGTGGGTCAGTGATTGGAACGAGCTCAAGGTTGGAAAGGAAAAGGACTTTGGAAGGACAGGGACGGGTAGGTGTAGTGGGTTTGGGAGTGGAGGAAGAGGATGTGGTTGTAGGAGAGTCAAGTGTGCTGTCTTTGGGTGCAGGTGCTTGTGACGGAGGCTGTTGTGAGGTGGATGGCTGTTGGGTGGGTGGCTGCCTGCGTTTGTGTGCTTTGGAAGAGGGGGTGACAGACACACTGGGAGAGGACACAGGGGACGTGAAAATGGCAGTGGGGGTGGTGACTGCACGTGTGCGGACTGTAATGGAGGGTGTGCTGGTGATGGAAGTACTGGCTGATGGTGGTGTGCATGCAGGTGTGAGTGGAGACGTCACAGGGAGGGAGGAGGGAGATGAGGAGGTGGGGGACACAGAGGTGGTAGTGACTGTTGGCATGTCTGCATCTGGATGTTGCTTGTGTGAATGCTTGTGTGATCTGTGGTGCTTATGTCTGGATGAGCTGCTCTTGGGTGTAGAGGTGTGTGCAGGCTGGTCTGATGGTGTGGATGGGATAGGCAGAGGAACAGGAGACTGGGACTGGGTGGAGGGAGTCAGAAGAGGGAGGCTGGAGACAGGGACAATGGCTGCCGTCAGTGCTGAGGCCAGAGCGTTGAACAATCGCTGATGGGCAGCCTGACCCGAATGAATGCCCTCCAGGTATGCATTGCTCCGATGCACCTCCCTTTCTACACCCTGGATGGCATTCAAAAGGGTAGACTGCCCAACAATGAGTGTCCTGAGGAGGTCAATGACTTCCTCACTGAGGGCAGCAGGGGTAACTGGGGCAGGGCCTGAGGTGCCTGGGGCGAAGGAGATGCCCGCCTTCCTGGGCGAGCGGGCACGGAGCGAAGGCTGAGGGGCTGCTGGGAGGGCGGGGCTGGTGCGCTGGGTGGCGGCTGTACCTGTTGTGGCGGTGGGCACGGATGTTGCCGCCACCGCTAGGGAGCTCCCTTCCGAGGACGTGTCGGTGTCGCTGACGTCTCCACGGGTCCCGTTGTGGAGCTCCACTCGCCCTCCGTCTCACTGGTGTACTCGGAGTCTGTTGTATGGCCCTCCGGGGCCATGTGAGATGCAGCTCCCTCGTGCGCCCATGCCACTTCTCCTCCGCCTGATGATGCTAATGCACACATGAACAGGAAGACAAAGAAAATGGGGGGGGGAGAAATGAAGATAGGTTGAGTGCATGCATTGGCAACACCGTTGTCGGAGAGGACAGACACAGAAGCCCCCTGAACTAGGCCGCGCAATGGGGGTACACTACTCAGTTACTGTGACTAGGCCTACAGGTCTATGGACGACAAATGCACACCTGGGTGAGGCAGGACCATGGATAGCTGAACTTGGCACCCTAGAGAGGTGGGGGGCGGGGGCACAGGGCCGTGTCTAACGGAGGGGCCTAGCCTACAGAATGCGCCCTGGCCTGGAGATAGCCACAGCCCTCCTCCCCCACCCAGACACCTTCACTGCGCGCAAAGATAGCAGAATGTGCTGATACTCACCCCCTTGTGTCTGCTGTGATGTCCTCACGCGCCCATCCAAATCGGGGTAGGCCACCGCCAGGATCCGGGACATCAGGGGGGTCAATTGGCGGCTGGCACCCCTCCTACGTTGGGAGGCCATCCCCAGCAGAGTCTTGGCGGTCTTTCTGGTCCCGCGGCGGATGTCCTCCCACCTCTTTCGGCAGTGGGTGCCCCATCTGTTGTGGACCCCCAGGGCCCGGACGTCCTTGGCGATGGCACGCCAAATGTCAATCTTCTGATGGGCGCTGACCTATGTGACATGTACAGGGTGGTAAAGGAAATCGCATCAGTTTTCTGCCTGGTCAATGTGAGTGGCCCCCCCTCCCCAACCTTGCCATGTGGCACATGCTCTCATCTTTCGTGCGTTGCACTCCTCATTCGCTCCCCTCCCCACCATCTTACATACACCCCACTCAACACAGGCATAGCCCATTCAACGTGCACCCTGTGTACTAACCTGTTGGTCTGGAGGACCGTAGAGTAGCGCATACTGGGGGAGGACCCCATCAACAAGTTTCTCCAATTCTTCGGAAGTGAAGGCAGGGGCCCTTTCCACAGTCGCAGCAGCCATTGTATCTCCCAGACCGAGGTCACAGCAGCACTTGCAGTATAGGTCCTCTCCTGTGGATGATCAGGTCTCGAGTGATTAATCAGATAGAAAATGGCGGTCACGCCCGTGGCGGTGCGTACCGCGGCGGTGCATACCGCGACCGCCGGCACACATCGTCATTGGCTCCTGAGACCCATTGGGTTCAATGTTAACCAATGCTGCTTTGCGCCACGGTCTTCGACCGCCTACCGCCACGGTGTGCCACGCCAGCGCATTGACCTCATATCCCACTGTCGCACTTCACAGGTCAGGCAGCCACCATTTCAAGAGCCCACATGGCATGATTTCTACTGCGTCACACAGGCCTAGGCCTTGCATTGCCACTCATACAAGCCATTCAATGCATAGCGATTTGTGTACTGTGCAAGCTGTGTGGGTTGCTTGACTCTGTGCTCCATGTTGTCCTTCCTAGGCACCGTCTGCTGGGACTTGCGAGGAGAAGGATGAATCCTCCCGTGTACCGACCGCTGGTGGACCTGTCGACAATGGAAGAACGACATATCATACTTACATACCGGCTTGACAGAGCAACTATACATGAACTGTGTGCCCAGCTGGAGCCAGACCTGATGTCCCCCATCCGCCAACCCACAGGGATTCCCCCTCTGGTGCAGGTTCTGTCAGTACTCCATTTTTTGGCAAGTGGGTCTTTTCAGACAACAGTGGCCATATCATCTGGGATGTCTCAGCCTATGTTTTCTAAGGTTTTGTCCAGAGTGTTGTCTGCCCTGATGAAATACATGCGGAGCTACATTATTTTCCCTGAGGTGGGCGAATTGGCTACAGTGAAGGGTGATTTCTATGCCCTTGGACATATCCCCAACATCATTGGTGCCATTGATGGGACCCATGTGGCTTTGGTTCCCCCCAAAGAAAGTTAGCAGGTGTACCGAAACAGAAAAAGTTATCATTCGATGAATGTCCAGGTGGTCTGTTTGGCTGACCAGTACATCTCCCATGTAAATGCCAAGTTCCCTGGGTCAGTGCATGACGCGTATGTCATGCGAAATAGCAGCATCCCTTATGTGATGGAACAGCTACAGAGACACCGTGTGTGGCTAATTGGTGACTCTGGTTACCCCAACCTGTCTTGGCTACTGACCCCAGTGAGGAATCCCCGGACCAGGGCAGAGGAACGGTACAATGAGGCCCCTGGGCGATCTAGGAGGATCATAGAAAGGACCTTCGGGGTCCTGAAGGCCAGGTTTAGGTGCCTGCATATGACAGGGGGATCCCTCATGTACTCACCAAAGAAGGTGTGCCAGATCATCGTGGCCTGCTGTATGCTTCACAATCTTGCATTGCGACGCCAGGTGCCTTTTCTGCAGGAGGATGGTCCAGATGGTGGTGTTGTAGCAGCTGTGGAGCCTGTGGAGAGTGAAGAGGAGGAAGACGACGGGGACGACTCGGACAACAGGGAGACAGTCATACAACAATACTTTCAGTAGCACACAGGTAAGAATCAGCCACCCCATTTTACATTTACTTAAGGCCTCATGCGTCTCCACTGTCTGTGTTTCCCCCCAGTTCCTGTTAACTGATTTGTGACTTTCCCTTCCCTTTTCAGAGCTGTATGACCCACTGCCTGACTTCAGCTTTGTTTGCCCATGGACTAAAGCTTATTGAAATTGGTATGTTGTCATCACAAAGTAACTGGACATTATTGCACCGTTATGTGTAATACATTTGTTAAGAATACAAGCAGACTCCTGTTTTTTTAAGTGGAATAAGTGATTTATTTTAAGTGCTACACATAGGTACATGATTGGGAAACGGTGATGGGTGGGGGTGGAGTAATGTCCATGGCAGAGTCCTGTTCTCAGTCGCACAGGTTCATTGTCCATATGCCTGGGGAAGGATGGAGCAGGGGCAGTTCAAGGTTGGACAGGGGGACAATGTGGGACAGAGGGATGACATCAGGGGGTATCTTAGGCTGGCGGGGGTCTTGCAATCCTACTCTGTCTTCTTGTGAGATCTCAGGTTCCGCTTGCGGGGTGGTTCTTCTTCTGCAGGAGGTGGGGTTCTGGTGGCCTGTCGTTGTGTGGGGGCCTCCTGTCCACTAGCGCCGGCGGAGGTGGTAGGCTGTTCCTGGCCTGGGCTAGTGACAGGGGCCCTTTGGGGTGCCACATGGTCCCGCAATGTGGTGACGATCTGGGTAAGGGCCACGACGATGGTCCCCATTGCGGAACCGATGTTCCTCAGTTCCTCAGTTCCTCCCTGAACCCCATGTACCGTTCCTCCTGCAGTTCCTGGATCTCCTGGAACCGGGCCAGTACCGTCGCCATCGTCTCCTGGGAGCGGTGGTATGCTCCCATGATGGAGGAGAGGGCCTCTTGGAGAGTCGGTTTCCCCGGGCCTGTCCCCCCCCTGTTGCACAGCAGCCCTCCCAGTTCCCCTGTGTTCCTGGGCCTCTGTCCCCTGGACGGTGTGCCCACTACCACTGCCCCCAGGTCCCTGTCTTTGTTGGGGTGGTGGGTCAACCTGGGTGCCCTGTAGTGGTGGACACACCGCTGATTTACGTGTCCTGGAGACAGAGGCATGGGCCCGCTGGGTGGGAGCTGTGCTGGTGTTCCCAGAGGGGGTTGGGTCTGGTGTAGCCTGTGGCTGTCTGTGGGGAACCGACTGTACAGAGGTCCCCGATGGGCCGGGCTGGTCGTCTGGCTCCAGGGAGACAGAGCTGCTGTCATCACTGGGGGCCTCTTCTGGGGGTGGGATGGACATCTCTGGACCCTCCGTGGCGGTGTGGTGGCGTTCGGGTCCTGCAGGGGTACAAAGGTATGGTTATTGCTTCTGTGTGTGGCATTTCGTGTGATGGGTGGGTGTCCGTGTACCCATGTGCAGGCATTTCCTTTTGGGGGCTTTTGTGAGTGTGGCTTGTGGGGGTGATGTGTGTGTGCAGTGGGCATGCTTTGGTGATGGGTGTCCATGCTTTGTGGTCGCATGCAGGGCTTGGTGTTGGGATGGGTGGGTTGTGATGGTGAGCCTTTTGCTAGGGGTTGGTGTGATGGGGGAGGGGGTGAGGGTGGGCGTATGATTTGGCATGCAGGTGGGGGTGGGAAGCAGTAGTGAATATTTGCCTTACCAGAGTCCATTCCTCCGCCTACTCCTGCGAGGCCCTCAGGATGCAGGATGTGCAAGACTTCCTCCTCCCACGCGGTAAATTCTGGGGGAGTAGGTGGGGGTCCGCCGCCAGTCTTCTGCACCGCAATGTTGTGCCTTGATACCATGGAACGCACCTTCCCCCGTAGGTCGTTCCATCTCTTCCTGATGTCCTCCCGATTGCGTGGATGCTGTCCCACCACGTTAACCCTGTCCACTATCCTTTGCCATAGCTCCATCTTCCTGGCAATTGTGGTGTGCTGCACCTGTCCCCCGAAGAGCTGGGGCTCTACACGGACTATTTCCTCCACCATGACCCTGAGTTCGGCGTCACTGAACCTGGGGTGTCTTTGGGGTGCCATGGGGTGGTGTGGTTGAGGTGTGGGGTGGCGTTTGTGGTGATGAGTGTGGTGCGTGTGGTGGTGTGTGGTGTTTGGTGCGTGGATTCTGTGTGGGTGATGGTGTTGTGTGCCTCTGTGTTGTGGGATTGTCAATTCTGTGCTCTCTCTCTAGGCTTCGTCAATGATTTCAGGTCGTAGGGGCTTGTGGGTGATGTGGGTGTGTGTTTTATATTGTGTTGGGTGTGTGGGAGTGGTGTTAGTATGTGTATCAGGTGTGTGTATTTCAAACTGACCAATGTGGCTGAGTTTTCTATGTGTGTGTGTATTTTGACCGCGGCGGTGTGTTCCGCCAATGGAATACCGCGTTTGAAAGACCGCCGCGTGGATTTGTGGGTCGGAATGGTATGGGCGTATTTCTGTTGGCGTGACGGTGGAGGTTTGGTCATCGCAATTTTTTCGCTGACCTTTGGTGTGGCGGACTTTTGTGGATGTCGGGTTTTTGGCGGTTTGCCAGTTGCGGGTCAGAATGACCGTGGCGGTTTACCGCGGCCGCGGCGGTGTTATGGCGGTCTTCTGACCGGCGGTAAGCGCCTTTTACCGCCGAGGTCAGAATGACCGCCTCTGTCTGTGAGCCATTGCTCTATGAATAATTCAGCACTGAGGCCCTCGGTACGTTGAGGGAACCCCACCAACCGAATGTTATTGCGATGGGACCTGCCCTCTGCATCCTCAGCTCTGCGTTTTAAGGAGTCCACTTCTGTTGATAGATGAGCTAGTCGCGATTGGAGATCTTTCACAGAGCGGGGAAGGGTTACAGTGTCTTTTTCAAGTTCAGACACCCTGTTGGCCAGTGCGTGTTGATCAGTACGAAGTATGTTGAGATCTTCTGTTACTGAGCCTATTTTAGCTTCCAGGGTGGTCTTAGTGTCTAGAATGGCTTGCAGTATCTTTTCAAATTGTGACGTATGTGACTGTAAGGTGAGTTCCATCTTCTGCAAGGACACTTGCGTGGTGGCGTGGGCCTCTGAGGAGGATGGGGTAGCGTGGTCCATTTTGCCCAGAGGTGCTCGTGAGGTCTTTGGCTTGACCATTTGGCAAGTGCAGGATTATGTGGACGTTAACGCAACAAGTAAACACAGAGCAATGAGTGCGGACGAGTCAGGCGTCACATCAGTCCGGCCTGGGTGTTGAGGTCGAGTGAGGCAGAGGCAGGACGCTAATATTGGAGATTAGTAGCCTAATGCATTGACTATTGCTTGCAAAGCCTGGAATTTATGATGCTGGTAGGAATTTATGATTCTAGTGGGGTGAGGGCAGAACTCTGCATAGTTTGTTAGAGGTTATAACTGTTCCGGTTGCCTTGGGCCACAGGAGGATAACTAGCACAGCAGTGCACTGCGACTCGATAAATGTCGCTGAAAGGCTCACCTCTTACAGTCGACCAAGACAGTTGTACGGTTTGCTCCTGTCCATCAGCTGTGTTCTTGCTGCCTCACCCCTCCTGAGGTGAAGCGCGATCCAGTACTAGGCGGGGATCTGGGTGGTAGGGACTGCCGTGAAAAAGCTGTATGTCCGCAAAACAATCTCTGTCAGGGCGACACGTTTAGGCGATCTCACCAGGCAATCCAGCACAGTCCACGAACCCGGGGTGCTTGAAGTTACAAGCCGGCTCCCGCGGGCCACACCATGCAGGGCACGGGAACGCCTCGGATCAGTCCCACAATACGATTTCGCCATAAAATGCCCCCTCAGGGCCGCCGCCCCAATGCGATGCATCTCCTTGCAGCATGTTCCCCTGTTCTGCTGGAGCCGGCATGGTAGAGTCCAGCATCATTGCCAGTCGAGGATTTGAAATTGAAAATGGCGGCCGCAGCTTGTTAGGCCGCACAATTATATTATTTACGCGGCCCGGCCTCCAGGCCGGCCGCGGAGCGTGGCACAGCCTCCGGTGAACAGGGGGGGGAGCCGGGACACCGATACCTCCAGCGGCTGTCTCCCCCGAGGGATACTGCTCGGGCAAGCCTGCTCCGGCAGGACTTGAGCCGAAAGGGGCGGCATCGCAGCAGGGAAGACCCCCCGGCGCCTCCACTCCAGAGTGACCCCCCCGGGCCGGCGCTCGACTCCAGCACCCGCGACGAGGCCAGATCACCGGCGGCTCGCTCCTCCGGCCCAGCGCGAACCCGAGCACCAGCTACGGGTCGCGGGGGATGTTGCGTAGTGCACGCAGCGAGCGTGCAGGTTACAAAGCGGATGCAGGCTGCGACCCGGTCGAGCTCTCGTCACGCGCTGAACCGGCCGCAGTAATTCGTCTTCAGCCGCGGGCGTCGATGCAGTCCCCAGGCGGCACTATAAGCGTAGCTCATTCCCCACAAAAGGGGGGCCAGGGTGCCGCTAACAGGATAGTTGCACGGGCCAGGGATCGGAGCAGCAGTTTATGCTGCCGCTCTGGTCGCCATATTGGCCACGCCCCCCACATATCCACTGCTTGTATGAGGGCCAAGATGGGAGCTGCACCTTTCCTGATGTAAACTCACATATTTAAAAAACTAAATGTTGGGGAAGCATGGCTAACAAGGCCATGTCGCACTGTAAAGAGGCTCTGCGCAATCACCATATTATCCACGTGCAAATACTGGGGCCTTAGTCTGCCATCCAGCACCCACGTAAGCTACTCCTGACTGCTGGAATCCAGAACTGCCAAATAGGTGAATTAGTGACCCTTGATAATAACAGTGAGGCCACGCTTGGGACCTACCCATGCATCAGCTATGACATGAGGAGACTACAGATGAGAAGCACTCCAACATCACAGCAGTCCCGTAATGACTGTCACCACCTAGAAGTCCCTCACCTTGTAAGGGGAACAGACCTGACTGTTGTAAGGGTGGGCAGAACAGTCAGCAGCCACTGGAGGAGAACAGTGAGTGACGGTGAAGCAGTCAAGGCAGGACCTGGACAGAAGCAGTTCCTGAGGAGCTTACTGCGAACAGCCGGTCAGAGTCAGATAAACAGATGAGTGTTGAGACTGGGGCAGCCTGTCAGAGTTGCACAGTGAGCACAGTGCCACACGTAGCCTTGAGGGCCAGGTCTGCTCCAGCCCTTTGCAGAAATCACAAGGCCCGCAGCTGGCCAACCCGGGGGACCACCCCTTAGTTATCTTGCAAGAGCTTTGGCATTCCACCCTGACACTGTGAACACCCACGGAGGGTGAATACCTGCAGTGAGGAGGCAGACGCAACCTGAAGATCTGGTCGCAGCCCTGATGGTGCACTTGACTCCTCCGCGGGCCTGAACAGTTATCAGGATGCATGCTGTATGGCCTGGCTTTAAACCAGGCTGTGCCTCCCTGAACAGGAGTCCTAAAGCAAGACAAGCTCACACAGAGCTAAACACAGGCAAAGTTCCTTCAACTAACCACCTCAAGAATACACCTGCACTCCCCCAGAGAGACTCACAAAACCATCCCCCAATATAAGGAGGCCGCACTACTAACTGCTAACTGCATCCTCACTCAATCTCTGCACCTCACCACATCATTGGAACTAGACAGAACCAGATAAACACATCACCACGCTCCTTCATGCTGATGGGCAGGCAAGGGCTGCTTATGCTGCAGTGCACTTGCTAGCCTGAGACACCAATAAACGAGTACCGCTGCTCATACCTACCTGTACCGGCCCGAGGGAGCCACAATCCTGGTGCCACCACAATGGGATGCCTATGCTCATCTGACCAGCACACATCAGTATGACCCCCCCCCCCCCAGCAATGATGGCAACGTTGAACCCACAAGACCAGATTAAGAACATCTCTAGAGGTATAGTTAGACACAATCTGCTGCATGCCGACCACAGGTGGACAAAGTGGAGGCAATGGAACAAACTCTTGTGAGGTTGCAATTAAAAGCTCAAAGCATGGAATCCTCACTCCAGATCCTTGCTAAGTGTGTACAAACACTGGAAAAATGCACTGAAGATGCAGTGGGGAGATCCCAGAGAAATAATGTTAGAGTGGTGGGTCTTCTACAGAGCACAGAGGGCAGGGAACCAGTGAGATATGTTGAGACTTGGATGTGAGAGCTCCTCCCTCTGGCTGCACTACCACAATTCTTCACAGTTGAAAGGGCCCACCCTGTCCCGGCACACAAACCCCCCCTGCTCGATTCCTCGCCTGTTGGTGATCCGTTTTCTGAATTACCAGGACAGAGACTCAATGTTACAAGAAACAAGGCAGTTTGTTGAAATTAAAGTAAAGAATGCTTGAGTCATGCTGTTTCCAGACTACACCATTGCTGTCCAAATAAAAACAAAACTGATTCCTAGCAGTGAAATGCTGTCTGACCAAACTAGACATATGCTACTCACTCCTCTTCCCATTTAAACTATGCAGAGTAGCAGAAGATGCTATTGACTTCTTCACTTCCCCAGAAGATGCATGGAGCTGGTTAGAGTCAACCAGAGCTGGTTAGAGTCAACCAGCCTTCAAACTGCCAACTCAAAACACCTGATACCGGGAAGGGTGCTGTGGCCCCCAGGGGCCAGCCACATAGAAAGGGACTCAATCATGATCCCAATGAACACTGGCGCCAGCTCCGGACCTGGAGCAAATAATTGCAGAGCACCGTAGAGAATTGGAACAAGCTGCTGCCCTCACTGATACTGCTCATGACTCCAGCCCAGATGTGAATGACACTCACCCTTCTAGTGATGAGAGTTCCACCGCCACCTGGCCCTCCCAGCAGGACACGGTTCCCCCACATGACAAAGCCCCACAAACAGCTAACATCATCTAACTCAGACTTAACTAGTGGCCCTCAAATTGAGTCCTCCAGGTGAAACTGGAAGACTTAAACAAAATTAGCAATGCTACCTGCCTAACCTGCAGGATCCATACATGCCTGATGCTTCTTCCTATCGCATACTCCAAGAAGGTCAGCTGCCAACACGTTCTTGCACCTGACCCACTGTGCTGAAGATCAGCCTGAGATTCCAGCACCTACGTGGATGTTAACTACTGTACAGAGAACCGCGTTGATCTGAAGCAGAAGGATGACCCACAAGCAGAAAACCAGACAGTCCCTTACCCCTCAAATAACCCCACCTTAACCTGCTGTAATGTATGATTTGGGCAGACGCTTGTTTCTATGCACTGCTCTCTTGGTATTTGAAATGTTAATTACCATTTGTTTTAAATCACTACAATTATTGTTCCTCTGGTGACCCAAGACTGCTCCCCTTGTTAGTGCCCTAACTAGAAGTTTTAAATCACAGAAATTATCATTCCTCAGTGACCTGAGACTCCTCCCCTCATTATTGCCCTAACCTTGGTCCACTGGTAACACCGCCCATGACCCGCATTAAAAATGTGTGCAGGATTCACACCCCTGCACAGCGATATGCCATTTATTCCTACCTCCGGCGAAAACCTGTACATGTCACACTGTTGCAATTATCCCACTTAAAATTCCCTGAAGTGACCAAACCTCAACGTCACTAGTGTGGACAAGCTTATTCTACAGGCTACTGTTCCTACGCAGGAGGGGTTTTAATCTGGATTTGCCCTGGGGTTCCCTATGTGGTAGAGGAGAAGGTAGCAGACCCCAAGGGCTGGTATGTATTGGTGCAGGGGCAGCTAGATGGTAGCCACAGTCTTCTTCGTAGCATCTATTCCCCAAACAGTGATCAAACCTCCTTCCTATGCCAGCTCTTTGAGGTGCAATCAGGCTGGAGTGGTGTCCCTTGGTTGATGGGTGGAGACTATAATAGTGTGTTAGATACTGCTCTGAACTGCTTATTCCCCTAATACCTCGTACTGCTGTTTTATCTAATCCCCACTCCCTTCGAAGTTGGCTACAAAATTGGAACTTACTAGATATATATCACCTCCTTCACATACTCCTTCTATTCGGCCTTGCATGGCCGCCATGTGCGGGTAGATAGATTCCTTTGCATCACCAATCTTACCCTAGTCATACCGAATACCAAATATCTCTGTTGCACTTACTCAGACTTCAACCACCAAAATCGACATCTAAACTAGGATACAGACCCTCCATCTGTTTCTACCTGGAGCTTGTAGTCTTTGGCACTTAAAGACCTAGCATTGCGTGCCTCAGTTGGCCAAATGATCAATGAATATGCTGGCCACCCCATTGACTGATACAAGCTCCACGGAATGGGATGCCTTTAAAATGACTCTCAGAGGACACTGCTTAGGCCTGACCTGGAGCATGCGTAGGCAGTTAGATAGAGAGAAACTTACTACAGAACATCAGCTGTTACACTTTGAAAACAAAGCTGCACAAGACCTGAGTGCTCAGAGACCAAAAAAGCACACTTAGCTCTACTTGAAAGGTTGTGCTGTTCGAATTTTGCAGCTCAATCCTCTAAAATATATGCCACTGCAGATAGGGCTGGGTCCTTACTTGCCTGGTTAATACGACAAGCTCAACCTCATCGACTGATTCCCACACTATGGTTGCCGCGGGCACTCTGTTCTATACATGGTGGGAAATTCATGGTGAACATATGTGTCACTACACTGCCTTGTATCGTTCAATCATGACAGTCACTCCTGATGACATAGGCTCTTTTCTCCCTATGATACTGCTCTCCAGTATCACACCCAACCAGCGAGCAGAACTAGATGAGGCCATCACTTTACCTGAGATCAGAGAGGCGATCCGCACCCTCGGCACCAGGTGGACCCCAGGCCAGACAGACTCCCGGCAGAATTCTATAAAGCATACCTTTCATCTCTAGCTTCCCATCTGTTTACACTACATGAGGAAGCTCTTACAGCCGCAATACTGCCTGGAACCCTCTGCAGTGCTTTCCTAATCACCCTACAGAAACCTCACAAGGACGCTGAACTCCTCCACTCATACAGGCCTCTGACATTGTTAAATTCAGATTTTGACTAAAATCATAGCAGAGTGCCTGTCACCTCTGGTCCTAGCTCTAGTGTACTTAGATCAAAATGGGTTTGTCCCAACACGGACAACATCTCTTAATTTACGGCATCTATTCTGACTCGTCACCTATGCCCCGGCCCTAAGGCCCCAGGGTGGATGCTCAGTACTAGACCTAGAGAAGGTGTTTGAGTCATTAGAATGGCCTTTCCTATTTCAGGTCCTCTCGCTGTTTGGGCTTGGGCCCGCTTTCTTAAAATGGTGCAACTGCTCTATACTTTGTCATTAACCAGAATCAAATTTGGCTCCTTCATATCCCATCACATTGCTGTAGGTAAGGGCACGAGACAGGGATGCCCTCTGTCACCCCTCCTCTTCATAATGGCTGTGGAGCCACTAGTGGCTGCCTTGCATGTAGGGACGTCACTGGGGCATACCCATGGGAGACTTTACTTACAAGTTTTTCCTCTATGTGGACCATCTCCTCATCCACCTTAGAGATAGCTCTCCCTCATCTGCCAATCAAACACATTTAGATACTTAGTCATACAGATTTATCGCTCTACCTTGCACCAATTTGACAGCAATTTGACACCCACTGTCACATCTCTCAGATCACAAATGATGTTCTGAAAAAGCCTGCCTCTTCCGATTACTGGTCATCCTCTCTCGACTCCTATACTACTTAGGCAGCCTGCCATTGTACATCTCTGCTTCCTTTTTTTGCTCCATTGAACAAGTCATCGGAGACTTTGGGGGTCATTCTGACCCTGGCGGTCCGAGACCGCCAGGGAAAAAATGACCAAAGCACCGCCAACAGGCTGGCGGTGCTTTTTTCCATATTCTGACCGCGGCGGTAAAGCTGAGGTCGGACCGCCGGGGCCGGCGGTTTTCCGCCATTTCTGCCCCGGCAGCGATAATCCGCCAGCCCTGGGGATTATGACCCCCTTACTGCCAGCCTGTTTCTGGCGGTTTTCACCACCAGGAAGAGGCTGGCGTTAAGGGGTGTCCAGGGGCCCCCTAACAGGGCAGCGGCCAGCTTTTCACTGTCTGCCTAGCAGACAGAGAAAAGCGCGACGGGTGCAACTGCACCCGTCGCACGGCCGCAACACCGCCGGCTCCATTCGGAGCCGGCTTCTGTGTTGCGGCCTCATTCCCGCCGGCCCAGCGGGAATGTCGGAATGGGGGCCGCGTGAGTGCGGCTGCATTGGCGGCCGCATGGCGGTTTCCGCCTGGCGGGCGGCGTAAGCCGCCCGCAAAGGTCGGAATGACCCCCTTTATCTGGAACACCTTCTGACGCAGAGAAACCCTTTCTAAACTCTACAGACAGATCGATCAGGGTGGGCTTGCGCTTCCTGATCTAGAACCCTATTATCTGGTGGCCCAGCTTCAATGAGTGTCACAATGGCTGGCCTCTGGCCACTTGTCTGACTCAGCTACGGAGTCCCCCATATGTAATGTCTCCAGCATACTACATATATTTCACCTTTGCGTTAAACCACTCATGCCCCGTCCCCTGCTTTTACATGTAGCCTACCGCTGCTTTCGCAGATGTTTATATCTTACTAAGGCAACAATCCCTTATGCACCAGCCATTGCTTTATTGGGAACGCCACCGGCCAACATACTACAATAGCAGCAGAGTTCACAGCTTGGAACACTGTGGGTGTACACACACTGGGAGATCTCAATGACGAGGGGAAACTCCTTAACACAAAACCCTCATGAAAGGTACTGGTTTACCTCCTGGAGGTTTCCTTATTTACCACTGTCTCATTGAAGCACTAGAACAGAAGTAGGGAGACCTGAGCCAGGAACCACCCACACATCTCACCATACGATAGCTACATGTGTTCGGTGGGGGTAGACAACTGGTGTGCTGGTTGGCAGACTCTTTGCGACAACATACCTCCCCACCACTCACAGCAGTCCGTGATCGGGGGGAGTCCGACCACAGACATCCATACATCGACAAGGAATGGTTCTCCTTGCTAGAAGGCCCTACTGCCCCATTTTGGCTGAAACTGTTACATTCTTCAGAGAGCCTACCTCACACCTGCTAACATTAACAGATATTTCTATTGTGCAGATGCAGACTGTCCCCTCTGCCACCTAGTAGATGCAGACTTACTGCACATGCTATGGGCATGCCTCCACCTCCATCACTAATGTCATAAGGTGATGCACTGTCTATCTTAATGTGTATGCAGGAGCATCCCATTCACATGGGAAGCCTGTGTACTGGGACTTTTCTGCAGGGATAAAAAACACAGTCACATCCAGTTTTCTGGACCAGGGACTCATTCTGGTCAAGAGACTCATCACTCACTACTGGCAGCACCTGCTGTGCAACGAGGCCTGGGTGCAATCTATGTCGGTCTGAGCTCAGGCAGAAAGTGTAGCTCTTCATAGGGAGGACAACCTGGGACTCCAAAAGTACCCCATAGGTATTAACTGTCATACAGTAGTAGCTGACCTTCACACCACTATTCCTAGCATTTCCATATCACTATTTATCACATCACCAGGTACCATGACGTAAACGGCAGACTCTCTGTTAACACACGCCGCTGGAAACCACACAATGTGTACTACCTCATGTTCCCGCACACACCTCTCCATGCTCCATCTAAACATTAGTCACACTCTGGACATTCCTCATGTGGTCTGATAGGAAGCAGTTGTTTTCATGAAAGATATTGGAATATGCTCTCGAGGTCAGCCTACCCGTAGACTTACCTATGGGGTTCTTCCTGTTACCTGTGTTGATAGACACCTTTTGTACTGTTTTGAAATCACTGTTAATATGCACTATCTGTACTCCTTACTGAGACATTGCACATACGAACCCACTTACCCCAGGTCACGCTATAACCTACATTATGTTAGCATTTACTTACAGCCAATCTTATTCTGTATCTGGCAATGCATAATGTCATATTATAGAAACTGGGCCTTCACTATACCCACTGACAACTATGAACTGTCCTTACTTTTCAAACATACTTATATGTACTCCTTGAATTTATGGAAATGTATGCGTAGTATTAAAAAAATACATAATATACTAAAATGCAGTAGCACAGATTTAAACAAAAATAACTAAATGTTGCAAGTTAGGAACGACAGTACAATTATACTACAGCAGTTTGTTGGACTAATCCAAAAGTAAATGACACTGCTAACAACGAAATAGTTCAAGGAGGCAATGGAGCAAATTGGTTTCTGTAGAAAATAGGAGTGTGTAAGTGAACAAAATACATCAAACTTTTGACTTGGCTACATTTACCTGTACCCCGTTTCTTTGAATATATGCCTGTAATAAGCACAACGGTCTCTTTCAAGTCTAGTGCTCTGATGTTCCATTTTGATTAACTCAATTGCATCACAGCTCTGTTGCGTCATTCAATCAAACTGCTTGATTTGAATTGCCTAGTTTGTTTTTTACCAACATTTTACTCATTCCAGTTCTTCTTAAACGGGTTGTTTCCCCTGCAGGTGCCCTATCAAGAAGTGCTCGTTAGTTGGATTAGGTTTTTTTTTATTGTTGAAAACTACTAGACATTCAAATTAAAAAATGGCCATGTATGTTTAGAGCGTGGGATCAGAGAGAGTCTCCTGTGCCAGGCAGACTGAACAGTTACTGGCATCAAGGCCGTGCAGCTGCATGCTTTTCTTTTGTCTAATGCTGAGAACCTTGGGAGACTGCTCCTAGTAAACATCATGTTCTGATTGAACTATCCAGAGGAAGTTGGTGGGATGAAGTTTCCAGACCCTTCTACTGCATATTAATTGTGTGCTCTTAGAAAACTCTATGCTGATTTCCCCTAACCTGGGCATTGAGCGTTATGCTCGAACATCTGTGCCTATGCCTCTGAACCTTCAATTGGTTCATCTGATGCCGGCACCTTCTTTTTTAACTCGCCTTTGGCACTCTCAAAGCTTTATTTACGTTAAAGATGTTCCTTTATAGGACTAATACATTTTGTGTTCTGTACTTTGTACCTTGTAATATTTTACATCTCCTTCTTAATAATATACAAATTCAGATTACACAGTTATGTAGATATATATCCTTTTTGGATAAAATGGTTTGTTGATTGATTAATTCGTAGTTTGACTCAAATTTGCAACTAAACCTCCATGGTTTGGACAACAAACGTTCTGTCCTTTTTGTGGAGGCAAAGTGGTTTCACTTAAGTTGAAATGTATTACTGATGATAGCTTCATTTATATGCTTCCAGTCGACAACCAGAGGTACAAATGACCAGTGGAATATTCTGCACGACGATTATACTAAAGTATTTAGGCACAGGGGGATCCGCTGGTTTACTTACAAATTAAACAAATTACATGATGTCCTGAAAACCAATTCGACAGCCATGGAACCAAACCTAAAATAAACTAAAAATCTACCTGCCACTGAATCATCCTTCTGCTGGCTCATCCTCTTTTGCTCATTTTTCAAATTTAGTACTTGCAGTCCCGGAAGCTCATGCTTTTTGCTAATAAAAAGTAAAGCTGACTTCCCTTCTAGCCACTCTTCCCAATGAAAATCAATACCACCATGTTCCACTCCACTAAGTATTTGAAATACTCACCTGGCTTTCTGACTCCCTTTTCACAAACTTTTGTAAAGTCTTCAGACATCTTGCCAACATATTTTTTAAAATATGATCTAGTCTTATAGTCCCTATTAGCCTTCCTCTCCAACTTCGAGTCTAGCTTTGCTATCTACTCTTTAGGAGAGAATGTCTTGCTCATAACTCTTAAAGACAGCACAGACAACCCTCACATTGCCTTCGGGTCTACATAGATCTACAGCAGACATGAGGGATGACCATTGTGGTACCTTATTTGTTTCACCACTTTTACGTCAGTGAAAATCAAGTAAGATGGAGAAGACAAAAAGATGGTGGATTGTCAACTGACATTTCATGGTGGGGTTAACGTAGCATGAGCATCTGCCAAAAAACAGATTTTAAACCCCAGTTTTTCTTAGCTCTAATATGATACTGAGCAAAGAAAAACCCTCAATAATATTTTCAATGGTATAGAAAATACTCTGGTTCCATATCTGACATTTTCAATCATGGCTTTCTGTGAAAGCCAAACAGAAATAACTAGATTGATGTTTTAATGTTTGAGTTTGATTAGTCTCTGGTTATCATTGGGGTTCCTGGCACTTGACAGAAGATGTTATTTTGAATGAAATAAAGCATTAGACTAAGCCTGATTCAAAGTCGAACAGCAAGGCGGTGATGGGGTCGCGTGTTTCGATGAATGATTATCAGTGGCTGTGAAGAAGACTAAAGAATCAAGACAGAAAAATACATTTTTAATCTCCAGTGAAGAATGTGAAGCTAACTGCCTGGTTAGCAAACAGTGAGTCTTAAACAGAACTCTATAGATACGCAAACTGCCTGTAAAGTGTTGAGAGTTTATGTGATAATTATTCTGTTCTACGCAGGTAGATCTGAAGGCTGGCTGATACATTTTTGATATCTTGGAGCATTTTAGTGGGCTTTAAAATATGTGTTTAATAGTACTCTAGTGGCTAAAATCAGCATAAGGTGAAAATATGATATCTTAAAACCTAGTTTGGTCACATCAAACTGGCATTGTAATTACACATTCTAGAAGATTTGAAAAATAATAAAGAAAAGGGCTCTGAGACAGATGTTGCCACAAAAGACAAACTTTGCACTCTTAATCAAACAGCAATTCACTCTTCTGCCTCTCACTGCCTACACCAATCATCACATATAACAAGCATATGAGGGCAAGTAATACCAACAGGGAAAGTGGAATGGTATAAGAGAGAAAAACAAGTAGATGTCTAAAGTCAATAGAGGAGATTGTGGTGCACGTTCCTGAAATCCCACATCAAACTACAAAAATAAAATGGTGTACTTTAGCTGTACCTTTGTATACCCAACTCTCTCTTTCGTGGTATGAAACTGAGTAGAGAACAGAAAGTGAGCACCAACATACCACAAGAGTGTAGGTCCAGAGCGTACTAACAACAGAGAAAATCCTTGGAGGCCATTTTAGGCCAAATAATAAGTTGTGTGTGGTACCTGTAGGAAATTGGGTTACCGGTTAAGAAGGGTGAAACCCTACTCAAGCAGCCACTGCAATCCTTGTCAGGGTGATAACACAAGCAAACCACAAAATAACCTGTGCTTAACCCTCTGGTAACTTGTATAAAGTATGTATGCAGAAATTCAACCAGTAATAAAGTGAAAACATACAATAAAAAACCCACACCAATTTAGAAAAGTAGAGTAAAACTTAAAATAATATTTGACACCAAAACAACAAGCATCCAATTAGTAGAAATGAAGGCATACAGTTTGAAACATTTCACCAAAAACAGTGCTTAGAAGCATAAATCGCTATTCGTGGTTATCTGGATGCACCAGACCAAGTCAAAGTCACAAGTTCAGACCAGCCATGATAGAGCATGGGTCGAATACTGGGACCCATTTAGGCATGCTGGACAAAGCAACATAAATGAGAGGAGTAGAACGTTGCGAGATTCTGCATAGTAGATGTGTTGCACAGCGGCATTCATATGGGCTGTGGGGCAGCAATGTGAAGTCCCGTTTTGCGATGTGTTGCACAGTGGCAGTTCGAGGAGCTGCAGGGCTTTGATGTGAGGTCCTGCTTTGAGATGCTTTGAGATGCATCTTGTAGTGGCAGTTCTGAGGAGCTGTAGGGCTGCAATGTGAGGTCCTGCGTTGAGATGCATCACACAACGGTGGTTCCTAGGAATTACAGCGTGATGCATTATGCTGCATCTGTTCTGCTAGGACTACTGCTGGGCTGGCAGAGAACCGTCAGGCCTGCTTCCAGGTTCCAGGGCTGGTGGGCACCACTTGAAGGGGTGCAAGACTCACAGCAGACAGAGTACAGATGCTGGGTTCAAGGTAGTTGGAGACTTTTCTGTTCCTGAGGCTCTGATCAGAAGGCCAGCCAACTAGCCCTTGGAGTCACTCTAGTTGTCCTGGGTTCAAGATGCAGGCCCAGTCCTCACTCAGGCAGAAGAGTAGCAGTCCTTCTTCAAGGACAAGAGAACAGTTTGATCCCAAATATGCCTCGCTTAGTTTAAAAACTGTGAGCTCTGCACACACCCACTTCAATGGTAACTACTTATTCATACAGTGTGTAGTACCTTGCCCATTCTGCAAGGTCATGCCCAGACTGTTTGCATTTTCCCTCCACTTTTTGCAGAATTTGTTTTTGTTGGCCGACCAGTGCTAAAGTGCAGGTGCTATGTACTCTAGATACTGGATTCTCCACAACTGTCATATTTAATTTACTTATAAGTCCCTAGTAAAGTGCACTGGTGGGCCTGCAGTACTGATTTTGTCACCCACCATAGTAGCCCTGAAAACATAGCTCAGGCCTGCCACTGCAGAACCTGTGTGCAAAGTTTAAATTTCCATTTCAACCTGACAAGTATACCCACTTGCCAGGTTCAATCCTTCCTTTTTATTACATAAAAGTCAGCCCCTAAGGTAGGCTCTGGTTAGCCCCAAAGGCAAGGTGCAGTGTATTTAGAAATGTCAGGTATGTACTTTTAAGTTTAGCATGTACTGGTAGTGAAAAACTATTGAATTTATTTGTCACTACTGCGACGCCTATCTTTCCTATTGGTTAACATTGGGGTTACCTTGAAACAACCTTTAAGTGTGACTTCCAATTGTGAAAAGATAGAAATTAGTAATTTGGTGTCTCTGGACTAACAATTTAAAAACACAATTTATAATGAGTTTGGATTTCAAATGGTTAGTCTGAAAATGCCACTTTTAGAAAATTGCCATTTTCTTGTTTTAACTTTTGCCTGTCTCTTAATACACGTCTAAACAGTCACAAACAAAGGGAGCTGCAGTATGACATTTAAATTCTGAGGGCCCAGCATCAGGTTGATGGGTGTTCCTGGGCTAGATGGGAGGGAGGAGCTGACACTTACACCTGAATAGGGCTGTGCCTCTCCCCACACAAAGGGCTACATAACCCCCTGTAGGGTGTCTGGAGCCAGGGAAGGAAGGACAGGGACCTTGTGCACTTCAAAAGTCTCTCTTAGAATCCCCCCCCACTTCAAAGGCTCAACAGGTATAACTACTGGACCCAAAACATCTCCAAATCATTGCACTTCTGGATCTGAAGGACACTTTGCCAGGAAGAAGGACTGCTATTCTTCCAGGAGGGACTGTCACTCTGCTCAAATGCATTGCTGTGTTGCCTTGCTGTCTGCTGCCTCTTCCCTCGGAGTGAGAAGGACTGGGTTTCACTCTCTGTATGTTCTACAGAACCAAGTTTCTCTATGGGTTTGCTGACTTTCCCCCATTCTTGCAGTTTCAGGGATATCAAAGACTGCCTGCAACTCTCATCCTGCTGCTGGACTCGTCCATCTGTGAGTTCTACCCTTGCCTGAGGAGCCAATCCAGTCCTTGACCTTAGAAGTGGGGTTGGCAACTGTTTCTTTACAAGAATCATCACATCTGAGCCTTTGCACCACTGAGAATCCCCACAGTGCCCTCTGACGCATTGCCGATTCAATGACGACACAGGACCCGACTGCGAGGTTCAACTAAGATGCAGCACCAATCGAAGGACATTTCTGCGTGGCTCAGCGATCGTCATGATACATCCCAAAGGAGTTTCGATGCTGACATGAGCCCTGACTGTGAGGCTCAACACCAATGCATCTACCCAACTGCATGGATTGGAACCGGCACATCGTCTTCACATCTCTCCTCGACATTGATGCTGGCTCTATCCAAGGTACTTTTTCAGCAGACTCTGTCTGAGTCCTGTGGCCAGCCTGACGTCCATCACGGCCAGCCTGAACTTTTGATTTGCCCCTGTTGGAAAGTGGATTACTGGTAAGGGCAGGTAAGTACCTACACTTAGCAACAGACCACTAACCCCGCTAGGTCCAGTTAGGTGTCAATATATTAACCCCAGCTCAACCTTTGGCAGCTTGGCAATAAGCAACAAGGCTTAACTTAGAAGACTAAGCCCCTCATTACAACTCTGGCGGTCGGTGATAAAGTGGCGGTAATACCGCCAACAGGCCGGCGATAAAAAAAATTGAATTATGACCACAGCAGAAACCGGAAACACATACAGCCACTTTAACACTCCGACGACCACAGCGGTAGCAACAAGCATTGCAGTGGTAACCGCCAACAGCCAGGCGGAAGACAATGTACCACCCACCCTATCACAACAAGCTAATCCGCCAGCTTTTCTGGGGCGGTACCAACGCCATCTAAAGCACGGTGGAAACAGTACACAGAAGGGAAACGACTCACCTCTAGACACTCAAGGAAGAACCATGACACCATGGAGCCCAAACTACATGTGTTTCCCATGCTAGTCTACCTCCTCCTACACCAGGAACACGAACGGCGGCGAAGACGACCACAGTGAGTACCGCACATAGCACACAAAGGAGGGTGGGAGGAAAAAGAGAGTGACACACACACGCAACAGGCAACACGCAACACCCCCAACACCATACACAAAAACAGATGCAACAACATTACATATCTACCCCGTAACCCTCAGGAATAACGCAAGGACAAAAGGAAGTGAGTTAAGTCAGTGTAATAATATGAATTTCAATAAATACGTCTTCAAAGCACAAAACAGTATCTACAATATATACAAATGGAGGGACACTGCCCAATCCAAATTGACCTTGGCCCACAGGGCCATATCACATGCGCCAAGGCCCCACTTGACTCCTGCCTCAAAGCAGAGAGAACACTGCTGGGCACCAGGTCGAAAATACACAGGCACCTCAGGGGGAAGGGGAAGGGGGGGCACCTCAGCCGGAAGATGGTACAACGCAACTGCTCCTGGAGGTGGCCACATGCCCATCACTCTGTCCTGGGGAGTGCAAGGCCACAGTTTCTCAAGTGGGTGGTTTTCCCACTGCTTGGTCCTGGGGAGTGCAAAGCCACAGACTCTCTAGTGGGTGGTTTGCCCACTGCTTGGTCCTCAGGAGTGCAAAGCCACACTGTCTCTAGTGGATGGCTTCTCCACTGGTTCTGGAGGGGGCATTGTGCCCAGTGTGCTCCATCCTGGCAAGGAGGGGGTGAGTGTATGCCTTCTTCCACTGGTTCAGGAGGGGGCTTTGTGCCCAGTGTGCATCATCCTGGCAAGGAGGGGGTGAGTGGATGCCTTCTTCCACTGGTTCTGGAGGGGGCTTTGTGCCCAGTGGGTTTTATCCTGGCAAGGGGGGGGTGAGTGGATGCCTTTTTCCACTGGTTCTGGAGGGGGCATTGTGCCCAATGTGCTTCATCCTGGCAAGGGGGGGTTGAGTGATGCCTTCTTCCACTGGTTCTGGAGGGGGCTTTGTGCCCAGTGTGCTTCATCCTGGCAAGGAGGCGGTGAGTGGATGCCTTCTTCCACTGGTTCTGGAGGGCGCCTTGTGCCCAGTGTGCTTCATCCTGGCAAGATGGGGGTGAGTGGATGCCTTCCTCCACTGGTTCTGGAGGGGGCTTTGAGCCCAGTGATGCAGATCTTGGAGGGTGCAAGGTCACAGTCTCTCACCTGGGTATCACACCTACAGTTGTTTCAGGGGCCAGGACGCACTACAGCCCATGGAGGCACGACTACACACTGCCCGCCAGCGGTCATGGCTGCTCAGTGGTGGCAGTGGTGGTGCTGGTGGCGGTGCTGCCTGTGGTGGGGGTAGGCTACAGCTCTTCCCCTGCAGCCTCAGATGGCTGCCCACTGGGGCTGCTGCTGGCAGTGGTGGTGGCAGTGGTGCAGGTGACGGTGCTGGCGGCGGTGCTGGTCCTGACGGCTGGGCTGGTGGCTGGGTTGGTGGCAGTGCGGGGAGGCTCCAGCCTTTCCCCCGCATTCTCGGATGGCTGAAGTGCCATGGCTGGTGTTGTGTGCCCAGATGCTGCTCCAGCACCAGGCTCATTATCCATCCTGGCAGCGGCGTCTGTGCCTTTCTCATTGTCCTTGGCAGTTGGTGTTCCCTTCCTGTCCTCGGCAGCTGTTGTTCCCTTCCTGCCTTTGCCTGCTAGTGGTGCCTCCTTGCTTCTGCCAGACGGTGGTGTCTCCTTGCCTTAGCCAGCTGCTGGTGCCTCCTTGCCTTTGCCAGCTGGTGTGCCTCCTTGCTTTTGGTAGCTGGTGGTGCCTCCTTGCCTTTGCCAGCTGGTGCTCCTTTTTGGCCCTTGGCAGCGGGTTCTCCCTGTTGACCCTTGGCAGCTGGTACTGGCATGCTGGCTGTGTGGACGGGTGTCTTCTTGGAGCCTCTCACAACTGCAGTGGCTGCAGAAACAACAGTGGCCGTGGACTGGGTGGCTGAGGTGCTAGCCTGGGTCCTGACCACCCTGGTCTGAAGTGAAGGATGGGGGGGAGGGGCAGGGAATAGGTCAACAGTGGAGAAGAAAAGCAATTTAGGGAAACTGGGGCTGGAAGAGGGTGAAGGTTTGGGAGTAGAGGAAGAGGGAATGGTGGTAGGAGGTGTTTGTCTGCTGTGTTTGGGTGCAGGTGCATGGGCTGGATGCTGTCATGAGGTGGATGGCTGTTGGGTGTCTGAATGCTTGCGTTTGTGTACTTTGGAAGGAGGGGGCACAGACACAGTGGGATAGGACACAGGGGACTTGTGCATGGATGTGGGGGTGGTGACTGCCAGTGAGGGACGTGTAGTGATAGGCGCGATGCTGATGGAGGCAGTGGGTGTGGATGTAGTGCATGCAGGTGTGAGTGGAGATGAAACTGGGAGGGAGGTAGATGACGAGGAGGAGGGCGACACAGTGGAGGCAGTGGATGTTGGTGTGTCTGCATCTGGATGGTGCTTGTGTGAGTGCCTGTGCGAGGAAGTGTGGTGCTTGTGTTTGCCTGAGCCACTTTTGTGTGTTGATTTGAATGCATGCTGGTCTGAAGGTATGCTTGGGATAGGCTGGGGCTGAGGGGAATGGGACTGGGTAGAGGAAGTTGGAGGGGGGAGGCTAGAGACAGGGACAATGGCTGTCATCAGGGTGTTGGCCAGAGCCTGAAATGATCTCTGTTGGGTCGCTACGCCAGAGTGAATGCCCTCCAGCGATGCATTTGTTTGTTGCAAATGCCCTGCCAGACCCTGGATGGCATTCAGTATGGTTGACTGCCCAACAGAGCAATAGCCTCACTGAGGGCAGCAGGGCTGACTGGGTAAGGGCCTGAGGTGCCTGGGGCGAAGGAGATGCCCACCTTCGTGGGTGAGCGGACACGGGAAACACGCTGAGGGGCGCGCGGTGCTGGTACAGGGGTGGCGGCTGTACCTGTAGTTGGGATGGCCACAGAGGTGTCCGCCACTGCCAGAGAGCTTTCATCGGAGGAGGTGTCACTGTCTGAACTGTCCCCTCTCATCTCCGCCATGGTGCTCCCCTCGCTCTCCGTCCCACTGGTGGTTTCGGCCTCATGGGCCATGTGGGATGCAGCTCCCACGGACGCCTGTGCCTCTGCTCCTCCGCCGGATGATGCTAATGCACAGAAGGACAGAGTGAAAAAACAAAAACGGGGGGGGGAAGAGACGGGGGATATACTTGGTCAATGCCAGCAACAACACCACCATTAGCGTTCAAAACACACAGGGAACAGCCCTATGCACTAGGCCATGCACTACCAGTTACAATGCGAGACCCCAGGCCATGGAGTACAATGCCTAACGCCAATAGCAGCACACCTGAAACCCACAGGACCCTGCCCAGTAAGAGATGCCCACTAGCATATTTGGGGTTGGAGTGCATCAGACCCTGCCCATCATGGAACCTACCCTGCCATATTTGTCCTGGCCTAGGAGCACCCACAGACCCACATCCCCCCAGATAACACCTCAACATGTGCAATTTGCTGAATCTGCAACTGTACTCACCCCCTTGTGGCTGCTGTGATGCCTTCATGCGCCCATCCAACTCTGAATAGGCCACCGCCAGGATGCAGAACATCAGGGGGGTCATGGTGCGACATGCACCCCTTCCTCATTAGGAAGCCAGTTCCAGCTGGGCCTCCGCCGTCTTCATTGCCCAGCGGTGCAGGTCCTCCCACCTATTGCGTCAGTGGGTGCTCTGCCTGTCAAAGACCCCCAGGGTCTACACCTCCTTGGCGATGGCACGCCAAATACCCTTTTTCTGATGGGCGCTGACCTGCATGGAAAAGACTGCAGAAAAGTGAATTAGTCAACCGTCCGGACCGTCACACTCATGGCCCACCAGATCCCTCCCATCCCCTGATGCACATACATTGACCACCTTACATGCAGCACTCTGACCAGGACGCCTCTGCCCCCTTACATGTGGCTTACACACACAGCACTCCATACATTCCTGGCCCACGCATCATGCTCACAGTGTACTCACCTGTTTGTCTGGAGGACCGTAGAGTAACGTGTACTGGGGTAGGACCCCATCCACCAGTTTCTCCAACTCCTCCGCAGTGAAGGCAGGGGCCCTTTCCCAGACGCATGAGCTATTGTCGCTTCCAGACACAGGGCACAGCAGCACTTGCAGTGTAGGTCCTCTCCTGTTGAAGGTCAGGTAGCAAGTGAGTGAACAGATAGAAAATGGCGGTCAGGTCTGCGGCGGTGCGTACCATCACCACCGGCGTACATCACCATTGGCTTCTGGAACCCATAGGGCCCAAAAATAACCAATGAGGTGTTGCACGGCAGATGTCAACTGCCTCCCGCAACGGCGTACAACGCCAGCGGAATTACCTCATTTCCACTTGTCCCTCCACACAGGTCATCTGACTGCCATTTCAGGGGTGAACAGGCCCTGGCACCTAACTGCGTCACAGCTGACATAGGCACATTCACGGAACTACACGTTCACATACTGTTTCTGTCACAACATGCAAGACATTTTACTTTGAGGAAATGTATGAATATGACCATCTGATCACCGTTTTTCATCATAGAGTTCAACCACTGCGGATGAATAGGAGATGGAGACATCCCCCATGTACAGACTCCTGGTGGACCTGGCAACAATGGAGAACAGACACATTATCCTCACCTACAGACTTGATAGGGCCACAATCCAAGAGATGTGTGCCCAATTGGAGCCAGACCTCTTCTCAGCTATCCGTCATACCACTGGGATACCTCCTCTTGTTCAAGGCCTATCTGTGCTCCATTTCTTGGCAAGTGGCTCCTTCCAAGAGACAGTGGCCATAGCAGCAGGGATGTCACAGCCTATGTTCTCAAACGTGCTGACCAGAGTGTTGTCTGCCCTGATGAAACACATGCACAGCTACATAGTTTTCCCCCAGGTGGAGGATTTGGCCACAGTGAAGGCTGACTTCTATGCACTGGTACATATCCCCAACATAATTGGTGCTATTGATGGTACACATATTGCCTTTGTCCCCCCCCTTGGAGGAATGAACAGGTGTTCAGAAATCAAAAAAGCTTTCACTCTATGAATGTGCAGATAGTGTGCCTGGTGGACCAGTACATCTCCCATGTGAATGCAAAGTATCCTGTGTCTGTGCATGATGCCTATATCCTGAGGAATAGCAGCATCCCATATGTGATGACTCAACTCCAGAGCCACTGGGTGTGGCTAATAGGTGAGCCCATGGTCCCCACCCAGTGGATGTTGGTATGTGGGTGTGGGGTTGGCCCTAAGGGTGAGTGTCTGGATTAATGGTATCCCTCGGTATTTGCAGGTGGCTGGTTACCCCAACCTCTCATGGCTACTGACCCCAGTGAGGATTGCCAGGATAAGGGCAGAGGAACGTTAAAATGAGGCACATGGGCAAACAAGGAGGATCATTGAGCGAACCTTTGGCCTCCTGAAGGCCAGGTTCAGGTGCCTCTATCTGACAGGTGGATCCCTGTGCTACTCACCCAAGAAGGTCTGCCAAATCATCGTTGCATGTTGCATGTTGCATGTTGCACAACCTGGCCTTGAGACACCAGGTGCCTTTTCTGCAGGAGGATGAGGCTGGAGATGGTCGTGTGGCAGCGGTGGAGCCTGTGGACAGTGATGAAGAGGAGGCATAGGAAGAGGATGTGGACAACAGAACAACTATAATACAACAGTTCTTCCAGTGACAAACAGGTAAGACACTGTAATCTCACCTTCCATTGCTGTTTTGTGGAGTGAATTATTTTCTGCCTGGCTGCTGTTCTCACTACACAGCTCACTTATTGTACCGTTTGATATGTCTATTTGCAGTTATTTGTGCCCTCCAGTGGCTCCTGGTGTATTGACTGCAGCACATTACAGGTCATAACTATGTTTACATCACTGTACTGTCTATTTGCAATGTCTACAGATTGTTCAACAACTACATCCTAAAATCATTTGACATACTACATACATGTTTATTCCAAGGGAGTTTATTTCAGTGCTGAGAAGTAAATGGGGATGTGCAATGGGCTTGGGTGATGGTGGATGATAGAGTACAATCTATTGGTATCACAGGTGCATTGTCCAAGGGGGCATAGGAAGTGGAGCAATGGCAGTTCAAGGTGGACAGGGTGACAGTGTGGTACACAAGAGTGACAATCAGGAGAGTCTTATTTCCTGGCGGGGGTCTTGGCAATGTTCTCTGGGTTCTGCCTAGATCACAGGGATCGTTTGCATGGTGGTTCTCTTTCTGCAGGCAATAGGGTGCTGGTAGCCTGTTGTTCCTGTGGCGGGGCCTCCTGTCCACTAACCTTGGTGGAGGTGAAGGGCTGTTCATCGGTGTGGTTAGTGTCAGGGGCCCGGTGGTGTGCCACTGCCTCCCTCATGGTGTTGGCCATGTCTGCCAGCACCCCTGCAATGGTGACCAGGGTGGTGTGGATGTCCCTCAGGTCCTCTCTGATCCCCAGGTACTGTCCCTCCTGCAGCCTCTGGGTCTCCTGCAACTTGGCCAGTCTCTGGCCCATGGTCTCCTGGGAATGGTGGTATGCTCCCAGGATGTTGGTGAGTGCCTCGTGGAGAGTCGGTTCCCTGGGCCTGTCCACCCCCTGTCGCACAGCAGTCCTTCCAGCTTCCCTGTTGTCCTGTGCCTCTGTCCCCTGAACCATGTGCCCACTGCCACTGAACCCAGGTGCCTGATCGTCCTGTGTTTGTGGGGTTGCCTAGGGTCCCTGTAGTGGTGGATACACTGCTGATTGATGTGTCCTGGGGACAGTGGGATGGGCTCCCTCTCTGTGGGTGCTGTGCTGGTGTTTCTTGAGGGGGAGGCTCTGTGATGGTATGGAGCTGTGCCTGGGTACCCGACTGTCCAGATATCACAGATGGGCCAGATTGGTCATCCATATCCAGGTGTGCAGTGCTGCTGTCATTACTGTGGGCCTCATCTGGGGGTGGACTGGATGGTGCTGGCACCTCCTCTCCGGTGACATTGTGTGGGGGTCCTGTGGGTATGTAAAGGCAGTGTTATTGATTCTGCGTGTGACATATGGTGCATGGGTGTGTTTCCCTCTATGGTTACCAAGGCAGCTTTGGCTTGTGTGAGTTGTGATTTGGTTGACTAAGTGATTGTCACTGCTGTGCATGCTGTGGTGATGGGTGTCCATGCAGGTCTGTGATGGGTGTCCATGCATTGGTGTTACATGCAGGGCTTGGTATTGGGATGAGTAGGTTGTGATGGTGGGGTATGTGGGAGGTGGCGGAGTGATGGGAGTGAGGTGAGGGTGGGTGTTTGTGATGGCATGCAGGATAGGGGGGTGAACGTAGTAAAGAGTTGACTTACCAGAGTCCAGTCCTCCTGCTACTCCTGCCAGGCCCTCAGGATGCATGATCGCTAAGACTTGCTCCTCCAATGTTGTTAGTTGTGGGGGAGGAGGTGGGGGTCCACCGCCAGTCCTCTGTACAGCTATCTGGTGTTTTGCAACCACGGAACGCACCTTCCCCCGTAGTTCGTTCCACCTCTTCCTGATGTCATCCCTGGTTCTTAGGTGCTGTCCCACGAAGTTGACCCTGTCCACGACTCTCCGCCATAGCTCCATCTTCCTTGCAATGGATGTCTGTTGCACCTGTGATCCGAATAGCTGTGGCTCTACCCGGATGATTTCCTCCACCATGACCCTTAGCTCTTCTTCTGAGAACCTGGGGTGTCTTTGTGGTGCCATGGGTGTGGTGTGTGTGAGTGTGTGTGGTGTGATGTCTTGAGGTGTGTGCTGTGAGGTGCGTGGATGGTGTATGGGTGATGGTGTTCTGTGGCTCTGGTTTTGTGGGTGCTCCTGGCATGTCTCTCTCTCTGTTGTAAATTGTTAGTTTTGGTAAAGGGTTGTGGGGAATGTGGGTGTGTGTTTTATAGTGGTGTAGGTGTGTGGGTTTGGTGTGTGTATGAGTGTCAGGTGTGTGTAGTTTGAATTGTCCAATGTAGTGTTGTTTTGTTTGTGTGTGTGTATTTTGAGCGCAGCTGTATGTACCGCCAATGGTTTACCGTGGTTGAATGTCTGCCGCAGTGATTAGTGGGTCATAACACTGTGGGTGTATTTCTGTTGGCTGAACGGTGTGGGTTTTGGTTCCGCCAGTTTATAACTGAAATTTGGGCTGGCGGACTTGTGTGTGTGTCTGTATAGTGGCGGATTTCTATGTGTGGGTCATAATACGCGTAGCGGTATACCACCACAGCATGTTGGCGGCAGTCAGCATGGCAGTAAGCGGGACTTACCGCCAATGTCATAATGAGGGCCTATGTGTGCAAAGCATTCAAATATCACAAAACAATAATAAAAAAGAACACAGGAAACAGTTAAAAAAAATCCAGAACTAATTTAAAAAATAGGTAATATTTTTATCTTTAATTTGACACCAAAACAAATTCAATCGGATGAGGGGAACCAGAGATATAAATTTTTAAGAAATTAAAGTTGTTTTGGTCATAGAAACTAAAAGCACCACTCAGGATATCTGGTCACACCTCAACTGGGACAAAGTCAAAGTTTAAGACTGATCGTGATGGAACCCTGCACGGCTACAGCAAGTGAGAGCCTTGGAGTCCCTTTAGACTTAGGGCCTCATTACGAGTCTGGCAGTTCATGGACCGCCAGACTCGCAGTGGCGCTTGGAGTGCTGTCGAAAGGGGTGGTCCGACCGCCATATTATGACTGTGGCAGAGGTGCCACGGTTTGACTGCTGCTATCAGCAGGTTGCCGTCAGCTGATGGCCTGGCTGTACCAGAATATTCAATCCTCCAGGGCAGGGCTGCAAGCAGATGCTAAGGCTAGTGGAAAGGGGGTGGCAGTAGCCCCATGGGGGCCCCT
Organism: Pleurodeles waltl; assembly: GCF_031143425.1. Lineage (NCBI taxonomy): Eukaryota > Metazoa > Chordata > Amphibia > Caudata > Salamandridae > Pleurodeles > Pleurodeles waltl. Next base: position 505,916,579 of record NC_090445.1, read on the forward strand.
GCACTGCCCATGCATTTCACATGGGCAGTGCAGGGGCCCCCAAGGACAGCCTCATCACGCTTTACACTTCCCGAATTACGGTGAATGAAAAGCGTGACGGGTGCTGTCATATCCGAAGCACCGCACCATTGCCTCAGGCTTTATTACAAGCCGGTGTCAATGTTGTGGTGTGTTTCCTGCTGGGCCGGCAGGCGGAAACGTTGTTTCCGCCCACCTGCCCGCCCAGCAGGAAACTCGTGATAGGTAACACAGAGGGATGGCCGCATATGTGGTTATCCCACCGCTGGACTTTGGCGGGCAGCCTCCGCCACCTGCCAAAGTCATAATGAGGGCCTCAGTATTTTTCTTGAAGATTTTTCTCACCGGGATGAAGCCACCAATCCGATCCGACTTCCCTGGGGCCCTCTTCAGATACACGTTGCAGGAGACCTCGTTGAAGAATTCTACCTTCAGACTAGATGATTTTTCAGGACGGAAATCTTCATCTGGGCTGAAGATGAATTTGGCTCTGAAGTCCCTGGAGCCCTCATCAGATACACTGCATGGGAAGTCCCGGTTAACTTTTTACATTCTGACTTTGTCACTTTTTTTGAGCTTTTTCTCTCCGACGTCCACAGCAAGCTGATCTCGAGTCAACGTAATCGGATTGCCTTTCCAGGAGCCCCCGGTAAAACCCTGGAAGTCTGGGGCTCCGGAGCTTTTCAGGTGGACAAACCTGCAAGTCAGACTGGGTCACGGTTGTGTAAACTGGCTTGACACACGGCCTCAGTTCGGTCCCTTTATGGAGCTTTTTTCCAAAAGTTCTCCAAACTACTGAATCTTCTTCCACAAGGTCTTTGAAGGTTCTTTAAGAGCCCACAGCTCACCCCAAGGTTCCAGAAGCTCTGAGTTGCTCCTTGATGGTTAGGACTCCCCGAATGCACCTGGCTCAAACTCCAAAATGACCACTGGACAGTGGTCAGCTAATCTGTGTCTTCAGGATTTGATGCAGGGGACTGTGGTTAGCTATTTTTCACCTGTAGCAAACAGGGAGTCCCTTCTTGAACCAGTTGAAGCCAGGCAAAGTCCTTTTTGTGGTGAAGCCCAAGTGTGCAGCTGGTGCAGTCCTTCAGTTTGCAGTGTCCAGGTGCAGCTCAGTGGTCCAGAAGGGCAGTCCTTCTTCTGTCTTGTTTCTTGTAAGGATCTGAGGTGTAGGTGCAGCTCTGCCATATTTATCCTTGTTCCTGGGATAAAGAGCGTGGGGGCGACTGTCCAAACACAGGCAGGCCATCACCCTCTCAGATGACCACTTCCTGGGAAGTGTGGCAAAAATCAATCCCAGGGAGCAACATTATTTAAAAATCCAAAACGGAAGAAACAAAATTTGGGATGTTAGGTCTAGCTGAGTCCACCCACTGGTGTGGCTAGAAATCCTTAACATACCCCTCTCCTGCCCTCTTCTAATCTAATCAAGAGGGCACCTCGTTGTCTAAGTTTGCAGGAAGTGGGGGAGGTCTTGAGCGGGACCAAATGTCTTCCCCTACTTTGAAGACCAGTTTGGCTGCTCTACCCCATCCTGTTTTCATCATCTGCTGAGGCAGATCTCCTCCCCCAGGCACTGGCTTTGTCTTCAGCCCAGGCCACTTCATACCTCATCCAGGCAGCCTCGCCAGGCTGCCAGAGGCTGTCCAATCAGAGAAGGGCAAGAGCTGAAGTTGGCAACTTTCAGGTAGAGTTCTAAAACTATTTCCCTGAACTAGTTATAATAAATCCAACAATAGCAAGTTGTTGGATTTATGATAACAATACGTGTTATACCAAACATTATATATTTGGCTCCTTCTGAGACTTTGTTAATTTAAAATAAAGTCTCCCAATTTTAGCCTATGGACCCCATTCACTACAGTGATGGAAAATCATATTTGGCAATTTTTCCTCACCAGGATTCATAAAAACACTTTTTATAATGTCCCAGCATATGGTTACATAGAGCCTAGCCCTACGGGCACATAGGGGACACCTTAGGGATGACATATATGTAAAATTAGGTAGTTTAATACTTTGGAAATACTTTTAATTCCAAAGTCAAATTTGCATGTAACTTCAGTTTAAAAGCAGCAGGCAAAGCATGCCTGCCTTTAAAATGACACAGGGTACCCCCGCAGTGCACCTATGTGTTCAATACCTATGCCGGTGTCCCTAAACCTACATGGCCCACCATGTACTAGGGACTTATAGGTAGGTGGATACTGCCAATTATAATTAGCATAATTTGCATTTCCACTTTACACAGAGCATTGATCCTGACACTGGTTAGCAGTACCCAAGGCACAGCCAAGAGTCAGTAACCACAAGATCTGCCCAAAAAGTTTGGGGATGACCAGTGCAAAAAAGAAGACTTTCCTATAGCCCTAGTCTAGCACGACCTCAAGTGACTTTTTAGTGCTATTGACTTTAAAGGACTACCTTGCCCTTTATTCTTTAAAAATTCACATCTCAAAATTTACTTATTGGATTTTTGTCATTTTTGTCTTGTTTTACTCTGATAAATATTCTTTATTTTTATAAACGGAGATGTAGTCTTTTTGTTGTGTTTTTCACTGTGGTATTGTAATTAACTGTTGTACAAATACTTTACACATTGCCTTTTAAGTTATGCCTGACTGCTCTGTACCAAGCTACCAGACAATGAGCACAAGTTAATTTAGGGTGTGCATCTAACTTTCCCTGAGTAGGACTGTGGTCCCTATTTTGACAGGGTGCATACCTCTGCTAACTGGAGACCCAATTTCTAACATAGAGCACTACCTTAGCTGGTAATTCCATTCATCCACCATGTCAAAATATCACAATTCTGACCAGTGTATATTAGATCCTATTACCGGACATACATCCCCTCAAGAGCTCAGCTCAAATGGAAATGGGAATCTGCCTTTCACCCTGTTATTATCCTGCAATGTAGCTGGTCTGTGAGGGAAAATTAACAACGTCGACGGGGGACTTTTTCCTATTCAATACTATAAAGCAGTTTTTTCGCGAGACCTTGGCACTTGAAAAAGACTACACCATATACAGCTTAGAAGGAGTACCATTTAGAACTTGCCGAGCTTTAGGAGGCCTCCTAATATAGATCAGGAACATGCCTAATGTATTTATTACAAAAACTAGCGATAGACAGCAAATACATCTTTGATCCATCTATAAGGGGAGACAATGGTAGTAATGGGGAGTATTAAAATGTGTACAACTGCATAGTACAGAAGAGCAAAGAATCCACTATGCTTACTTTATTTGTCGTTCATTTTTATCACAGGATTTTAACAGCATTTTTAAGCCACCTGACAGTGTAGCTTTGGCTATTGAGCTAGAAAATGTAGCCAGAGGTATAATGACCCTAGAGAGAAAACTTTTACCATCCCGAGCATCTTCTACCATGCAGTTATTGTCATTCACACTGACCTATGGCATGCAAGCCTGTAATGGGAGGTTTGCCTCCGAGAGACACTCTGCTCCCAAATAATTTATAATAGTTTAAATATTATTTTTGATCCATTTACAAAGTACTCCTATGAAACAGTACCCCTATTAGATCTACATGATGTTCTGTTTAAGGCCCTGTACTACCTTTGCACAAAGGAACTTACACACAAAAAACGGCCAGTTTATCAGCCACCTGTCTGGTATTCAAATGAGTATTGCACAGTCAAGGGGCTACTAATCGAGGCTGCAAAGCATGGAGCTCGTGAGGCAATTAGTGTAGTGCACAAAATATACACGGATCACAGCATCTACCAAACAGAGATGGGTTGATACAAACTGGGCAGCCCTAGTCGAGGCATGAAAAAACAAGGACTCTCAGAACTTTTGGCAAAACCCACAGTCCCATAGAACTGTCTGTGCAGCCACAACAGTGGGTGGACTATTTCATGGAAATGTATGCAGCAACATACAAGAATATCCAACACTTTGGCCTTTGGGTAAACTGATGATAATGACCCTATTCACTTTACATTGGATGAAACCCTGAGTGCCATCCAGTCTCTGCAACCCGACAAGGCCCCGGGCCCAGATAACGTTTCAGGCAATCTGTTTATCTCTGAGCCTGCTGTATGGGGTGCATATATAAATGCACTGGCCAATAGGATTATGACTGCTAGCAAAATTTCTGACTCCTGGCATGGTGTTGCGATTATTCCACTGTTTAAAGAAGAAGGTTGAGCAGTTCCAGGCAAATATCGGTCCATCAGTACAATCGATAACTTGCACAGGGTGTTCTGTCGTTAAGTTCTGGAAAAAAAAAACCTGATAGGATTGATGAAGCCAACATTCTTTTTCCATTTCAGGCAGGCTTTTGTCCCAGGGTGAGCACAATCGACCAGATCTTTAGATTTAATCTAATTGTTTGGAAATTTCTTAGACTCTTTATGGATCACCTAAACATGGCTTCTGTGGACCTTAGTGTGAACTTGTAACTTGTAACTAGTCAGGATTGTGGTCCACCCTTGCTAACATGGGATTGAACTCTACATTGCCAGATGAACTTATTAGATTACATGAGAGTAACTACACACAATTAAAATGCGAATGAGTGGCGAGTTGACTGATCACAAATCAGTTAAAGGAGGAGTGCAACAGGGCTGCGTCCTTGCACAACCTTGTTCGCATTGTACGTAAACAATAGAGTTGCATATCTGAGTGCTAGCATTCATGACTCCCGAAGGCTGGGCAGTTGTTATGTCCCAGTATTGTTATTCGTAGACGACACGCTTCTATTACCCCACACTCCACCTGGACTTTGGAACTTGCTTAATGCATTTCTAAATAACTGTGACCACTTAGGCCTTGAGATGAACACCCTAAAAACAAAGATCATGTTGTTCAAACCTCATAGATCACATAGAGGTGGGTTTCCGATGATGGGTTTGAACCTGCAAATTATAGACAATTTGAATACCTAGAAGTCAGAGTAGACAAAACCAGTACCCGGAAATCTCACGTCCATAAATGTAAATTACCCTTGCTTCACAGCGCATTGGCACTAGTAAAGGGATTTAAAGCCACTACCACCTTATCCCTTTCCATGGCAATTGAAGTGTACAGGGCAAAGGTACAGACAGCCACTGTGTATGGGGCAGAAATCTAGGGGGGGAGGGGCAGTTAAGTATTTTTGTTGTGCGGCCATTAATGAAAATAACCTTTTAAGGTCTCTTCTTATTTTGCCCCAGAGCACTCCTATGACCCCGCTATTTTTTTATACTGGGCTCAAGAGGATTAGTGAAGTAGCCTCTCTGAAACCTCTTTTGTACTAGGCTAGGCTATGGTCTACTCCTGAGCTACAGCATTACAGATTAGCCCCAAAGACGTTTTGAGCACAGGCAAAGCACATCATATTCCATGATTCTCTTACATTAAATCATATCTTAATGACTTAAGTCTAAGGGGCATATTTATACTCTGTCTGCGCCGATTGTGCGTCAAAAATTTTGACGCACAATCAGCGCAAACGTTGCCCCGTATTTAAACTTTGACGCCCGAGCCCGCGGACGACAAATTTCCGCCGTGTGCATCATTTTTTGGATGCGGCAACCCGCCTTGCGTTAATTATATGCAAGGTAGGCGTTCCCATCCCCAAAATGGCTTAAACGGCCATGCGTCGTATTTATGCTTTCGGGCAAAAATGACGCACGGCCGGGAGGCGGAGCCAGAAAATTACGCACAGCCCGATTTGCGTAAAAAAATAACGCCTGGGTCAGGGCAGGCCTTAAAATGGGGCAAACACACCTGTATTTAATCAGAACACACAGAACAAACAGCAGAGCAGCAGAGCAGCAACAGGGAGCCATGGAGGTCATTCTAATCCAGCATGCACGCAGACGCAGAGCCCAGCAACAACTACAGCAGCTACAACAACACCAGTAGGGACCCCAAAGGCAGCGCAGAAGGCAGGAGAGGATATTCCGCCCAAGAACAACCCTTCATGGCCTCAGGGAACACAACATCATACAGAGGTACTGGTTGAACTGGCAGGCCTTTCAGCAGCTGCTGCGAAACATTGAACTGCAGTTGGCCCCCACTTTGGTGACACCCCACACCATCCCAACAGAAACAAAGCTGCTTGCCGACCTTCATATGCTGGCAAGTGGCTCTTTTCAAACAACTGGTGCCCTGGTAGGCAGAATATCACAACCATCATTCTCCGCCTTTTTGCCCAAAGTACTGGATGCCATCATTCGACTGACACCCCGCCAGATCTGCTTCCCTAACACACTGCAGAAGCAGCAGGAAACTAAACAGGGGTTCTACGCAATCAGTGGCTTCCCACACGTCCTTGGTGCAATCGACTGCACACATGTACGCCTTGTGCCACCTGCTGCAACTGAACACCTCTACCGCAACAGAAAGCACACACATTCCATCAACGTGCATGCCATTTGTCGATCACCAAGGAATGTTCATCAACATCGTGGCTAAATATCCTGGGAGTGTACATGACTCTTTCATCTTCCGTCACAGCACCATCAATCAACACTTCCAGGATGGACAATATGGCAATGGATTACTTGTCGGTAAGTACAGAAAACCTACTGACATACACACTGCACAGAAACACTCTAGGACACACAACACATACACCACAACTGCAACATGTCGACAAAAACACACTAAGGTCGTGACATAGCTAGCCAGGTTTAATTGGTCACCATTGAACCTGTCACACATCTGACAATACTGTACAGCCTAATGTCAATACATCTGTGGCACAACGTTTGGAGTGGGTCAGCTAAATGTCACCTGCAAATAGTAAGCCTCACAATCATGTTTTCTACAATCCATTGCAGAAGTCTAAAGGTATGGGATGTACATGGTACATTGATATCAACGTGTTAACAACACTGTCAAAATTAACCTGTGTATGGAACTATCATCTCACCCCCAATCAAGACACAGGGACACCTGGATCACAAGTCACAGTGCAAGGGAGGGTACACTGGACTGCAAAGTCCTAAACATACTGCTGACAACCACTCACCAGCCAAACACTCGGTCAGCCAACAAAACAACACAATGCAGATGGTACATCCTATAACCCCAGGATGCTACAGAATAACACAAAAGAGACACAGACAACACAAGACAACTACTGACATGCAAGCTGATATTAATGGGCCAAGCTACATCTAAATTATCCCATTCTCTTTCTCCTACAGCTGATCAGGGGTATGAGATCCAGCCATGCATCATGACACCGTTTGCCAACCCAAGTACTGCAGCAGAGCGTGCTTACAATGATGCACATAGGAGGACACGCAGCATAGTCGAGAGGACCTTCGGCATCCTCAAGTCCAGATTCAGGTGCCTCAACATCACTGGTGGTAGCCTCCTATATTCCCCTGAAATGGTCTGTAAGATCATACTAACATGTTCCATCCTGCACAACATTTGCATAAGAAGGAACATTCCCCTCCTGGAACCAGACCCACACATTCCTGAAGACGAGGAAGAGGAGGATGCTGCCCTGCAACATGAGGGGGAACAACCAAACACGGATGCTGGAGTGCGTAGGCACCAACACATTGTGAACAATTTCTTTTAAACATAATCACCATCACCACTTTATGAACTATTGTAAATAAACACTGATATGTAACACCACATCATGGTCTGGCTAATCATTTCTGCACACCTTTAGCTCTAACTATCAGAAGAAGAGTGTCGCCTCATGGAGCATTGATGATATAACAATCAGGACACAGAAAATCCCACTACAAATGTGATGCCTATCATACAACTGTCACATACACACACAATGTAAATGACTGACATCCTGTACAGTTCACCTTTGAAGGGCAATAGCTGAGGACCACACCTATTCCACACATACATGTTGGAAACATGGTTCATCGCAGCATATGGCACACAACTAAAACACCACCACTCAAGTAGGGGAAAACAGGCCTCATACATCAGGCAGTTGACATGCTTTTGCTTCAGGAACAGGAATGTATGACCAGACCCTTGACAGCAGTAAGTCCAACTACATACAATCTTTGCAAAGAATATCTGTCACTAGAGTTACACATAAGCAGAACATACACAGCACAAGTGCCACACATATGACACGCATCCAGCACATTACATCCCATCTACATGTCAGCCCTTTTCTAAAATCCTGACACACCCATGCTCCTGGTCTCACCCCACCTGTCTGAAGAGGTCCCTGGAATACAAATATGTGTACCCTGATATTCCCTCATCTACACACACACACTAACAAGAGTCATCCAGTGTGCCACACCCTTTCCTATGGTATACCATTGTCATAGTACTATCTGACTGCATGGACGTCAGCTCAAATAATACACTGGCTTGGAGTTTATAAGGCCTGGTATCACCTGTAGATTGCTTCCCGTGTGAAAGGTACTGTAGGCCATTTGAAAGCAAATCTCATCCGACAGGACTTGTGAGACACTGATGGAGGCCACACCAGTGATCACCTCCATGCACACCACCCAAATGTACATGCACTGTCCCTGCTGATGCCTCCAACAGCATAGATGTTGACATTTTGGCAAATACACCGTTAAGCATTGCTACTAAAGTAGCCGTGTAACACTGTATATGGGTTCATGTGTCACCTTCAAAACAACACAGGACATACACATTTTGACATGTCAACTGTCTACTGCTCCCTCCGACCAGTCTTAGTCAGACCACTGATCATGTCACTTGTGAAAGAGCTGGATCCTGATTGACCCTGCATCCTGTCAGCCTGACTGGCACCTGTCCATGGGTCACCCTAAAGATTCCCGGTGGCCACATATGGACCACACTTGCTGTTCAAAACCTCTCATTCCTCAGAGGCTAATTTGTCATTTGCCTCATCAATGTAAACTCAAAAACATTGTATTGCATCATCTGACTTTTATTTGTACCATATTTGTTACAGTGCCCTTGAATAGCTAAATCATGCCCCATCCCTTGTCTGGGCCCCATTAATGCTTAAACTACAAAGTGTGACAGTGTACCTGGGCCATAGCCTGGAATGGTGTATGTGGCCTCCAGCAGAACCAGCAACCTCAGATAATGTGCATGAAAAGTCTACACATTTTAGGACCCTGACAGTTCACACGCTGAGTAACATTGTCCAAATATTAGAGATTGCCCGTGTGTGGTGAATAGCAGCCATATTATTCTGCACAGAGGCTATGATGTTCCCAGATGCAGTTGCATCCACAGAGGCCAACCTGAGTACAAATGTTGCAATGACACATGCCGGATCCTGACACCTGAGACATTCTCTCACTCAGCACACCAAGGTTGCCCAGTTGAAAGTCTCATTACACGTCTTCAGTGACAGGGTGGGACCATCCACGTGTAGGTTACCATGTCCTCAATGACTTTACTCACATTTATCTCCAAAGGATACTCATTAGATACACAATTAGCTGCCACTAACTCATGATGAGACCTGGACGTAACAGTGACAACATACACCTTAACAGTTGATACAGGATCAACATTGGACCACACACATGAACATGACACCTCTGTGCAATTGATCACAGGAAATATGTGGACACGGGCTGCCTCGGATGCTGGTACACCACAGCCACTGGAGAGGTGTGGCTCAGTTATATGTCATCAACTGTGGCCTCATAATACATATCTGCTCCACCTTTGGCTCTCTGGCAAATGTCAGCCATCCATCTGGTGCGTGTTTTTCTATTTGTGGTGTCTACCTTACCCAAAACCTTGGTAGGCCACACAATGGATGTTGCCACATGTATGACTAACACATGGCCTAACGCATTTCCACATTGACTTGCATCTATGGTATGGACACATTGACTACACATACTACAAGCAAATTTGCTATAATGCATCTTGTGATGCACACACATTGGGCCTACAACTACATTAGTGGCCACTGCACACACAGTGAGCCATAGGCATTGAGGTATCGTACCCATGTATGTCACACTGCTATCTTCTCCTGATGGCAAACATGGCCAAATTCTGCAAGACATATATGTAGCCCAGACATTTGGTCAACTAGTGCGTCAGCCAACCGTCAAACTCCAGCTAAGGAAGTAGTGGTGCATTGTCAGCTGCAGTATGATGTCTCACATATGAACATACACCACCAATCACCAAAGTGGTTGCAAGCAGCCTATCACAGTAGTGTCCCAATTGTAACCTAGCATAAAGATTGAAACATGCCACTAAACCAGGTAATGCATTAAGGGCCACATGCATCAAAAACCTATTTGCTATTATAACATATGGAACTTTAAGAATTTGCTATTAAATCAATGCTAAATGGGATGTCTGATTTTTCAAAAGCAGTAATAGGGAAAACTTCAAATGGGCAAATGCTATTACTGATTTGCAAAAAGAGAATCATACTCAATTTGCATCTATGGGCCTGCTGCCAATGGTTTAGCAGTACAGAAATTGGGAAAACCGTTGAGTAATTAGCAAGTCAGGAATAGCAAATCCCAGGGTGCTGGGGGCCTAAGTCCCCCTCTGCTGCAGCCCAATTAAAAACTTTTTACTGACACGTGAAGCACACACATGCTTAAGGGGCATGTGTGCGCTACATGTCTATAGTAAAACATTTTTCTTCTAAATTGTCTGGTAATTAGCACATGGTTTCCACCAAAAATTGTTTAGGCGTCAATTGCATTACCTAAATGGCCATTTTGCAATTAGGAAAAGCTTGATACATGTGCTCTCAAATTAGCTAATAAGGACACCCTGTTAGCTCTTTCATATTTGGAGAGTCCCAATTTGCAATTATCTACATGTGTGCGCAATTATAAGTAATCTCCATTATGGCCAATCCTTACTATTGCACTGTGAATGCCTTCCATACATCCTGAAAGGCAAATTTGCTTTCGCTAAGCCCAGTATTTTGCATTTAGCACCGTTAGGTAAAGCAAATTTGCATGAATCATCTGGACATAAAAAACACATATTTTGCATTATGCGTCATATTTACACGCATACAGCTTGTGCGTCATATTTTTTGACACACAGGAGTGAAAATAATGCTGCATCCAAATATTATTAATAATTGGTAAATAATATTTGGATGCAGCATATTTTTCACCTCTGGAAGTGAAAATTATGCCACATCCAAAATACATTGACCATTTATTATTAATATTTGGAGGCGGTAATTAGTTTCACTCCTGTGCGTCAAAAAATATGACGCACAAGCTGTATGCATGAAAATATGACGCATAATGGAAAAAAACGGCGGCCATGTTATGCTGGATGTGATGTAATAGGATATCCTGTTTACAGAATCTGTACAGTGGGTGTACTTTCACTTTCACTTTGCAGTCTGTGATTCTTCTAGACTGTGTGGCTGTGTGCAGAGTGTTGTTCAGTGATTTTTTGCTTTTGTGTCCTGAGTGCTATCTTACTTGTTGTTTTGTCATTTAAATATTGTTGTATAATACTGTCTGAGTGTGTGTTGTTTACATTTGTCCAGTCCAGTGGTGTATTTATTGTCTGTGGGAGTCTGTTGTGGGTACTGTTATATAGGGGATAGTTGGGCTCTTCTAATTGTTTACTTTGTATTTCCTTACTCCTACTTTCACCATTTTTGCCTTTCTTCTTTTTTTCCACGACATTTTCCCCTTTTCTGTGCTGAGATGTCGGGTAGGCCACGTCTTGCCAGAATGGGTGAGGAGGAATTGGGGGGGTTCATATGGCTGGTGTGCCATTTCCTCCCACTGATGCTCGAGGCTGGGGGTAGGGTAATACAGGGGTATCACACTGAGGCCCGAAAAGTCCGGTGGGGGAAGGTGCGGCATCACTTGGTGCATGTGTATGGGAGCCAACGCAATGACCACCAGCTGAAGCACCGCTGGGCTGACCTGATCTCCAGGGAGCAAGATCTGCTGGACCACCTGGGAATCATGATTGGTGGCCCTGTTGGTGAGTACAGATCATGTAAATGTGCACAATTAAAAGCTGGGTAGTGACATGAGATGATTGGTACACAATCTGCCAGATAAGTTGCTGACTGTGTGTAATGCTGTTGAAACATACAGGGTAATTGATGCACTATGTGAAGGATGACAAATGCTAGCAGTCAGGCAGCTCAGGCTCTGCAAACTTACAGGATGCTTGTTGCTTAATGTAATTTAGTGCCGCCTTTGTGTCAGACAAGCTAAACATTAATGAGGCAATCATGACTCTACAGGTCACAATTGCCAGTAAAGTATGGATATACTAACATCATACCTACGTATGTTGACGCTATAGCTAGACTGACATTGGAAACCCTACATGATGCTGAAAATGAGTGCTGCCTTCACGTCAATTGATGATAGCAATGTGGCCCAGACATATGTCTCATGTGTGTCTGGTGAGTGTGTAAGGAAAGTGTTCACGGAAGTGCTATGACTGTTAGGGATTAATGTGCTCCTTCATATTTTATTGATACATGCCAGATCTGGACATGAACCATTTTTGGAAAGGAGTCAGGTGCCCTCACTAACATCTTAGACAGGTATTTGGTGTTTCTTGTGCCAAAATCCGATTAGGGATGGCAGTCCAAAGGTATGGACTAGGGTACAAATATCTATGTTTGGTGCCAATCACCATTGTTGGGACACATCAATTTATGAAACTGTAACAACATGAGGTATTGCCAAAGTCTCTGCCCCTCTGTACAATGTACCTATCTGTCACAAATGTGTCATGACCACATAGGCTGTTTGACAGGTCATACAGTCCTCAAGTAACCAGCCTTTGGATGTCTCTCTTGGATGCACATGATGAGACGAATAGACATCAATATTGTTGCTGCTCACTAATGGAGGTGCATGTTTGCCACCACATGACATTCAGGGCCACTGCATGTGTGTAGAAGTGTGGGTAACTGTAGCAGGAGACCCATCCCATGTAAATGCTGGCCGTGAGATATTCCATGCAGTATGAGCATGTCTGAAAGGGTGTCATTACTTATGTCAACTTACACATTGTTTTTGTTATTGAAATTGTTGTCAGTGCACTGATTCTGCGCACATTCTTCCTTCCATGCTTTACAGGTGGACCTGCACCGTACACAGTGGGAGAGGTGGCTCGTTTTGAGGACCCCGACACCTACAGTGAGTGTTGACATGTGTGTTATGTTTTGTGTTTGCTGGTGATGTGTGATGGACTCCTGTGTGTTGAACACATTGCAAGGTGTGATGCGCTGCCCAATCATTAGTCTTGTTCCATTAGTGGGATTTCAGTTCTTATAAAATTTTGAGTTGACCAATGCTTATCCAATTGTCTGATCTAGGGTTTGTAGAACATTCCTGTAGGCCCCGCTATGAGACCTGGGGTGAGTCATGTGGAATGCACTAGTTACAATAAGAGTTGCACTGGGACTCGTCTCAGACTGAGTCTGCCTGTCAGACTCACATTCTCCCAGATAGCTTCTGCAAATTGCTTTTCTGAAGACTGCTGCTTCCCTATTCACCGATGTACTGAGTACACTGTAGGTTGAACCTTCTGGGAGCATGTACTTCCACATGTTGTAAAACAAGTGTGTGGAACTAGAGTGCAAAGGCCTAGGTGTGCATGCTCATCATGATTATGGGTGTTCTTGCTACTCTGTGTCTGTTGAAAATAATGCCTCACTGGAAGTATGTGATGTTGACCTAGGTCAGTATATTCTGACATGTGTGGGCCTTGGATAGGTCAAGGTTTAGCTGACTCCGATTTGTTGATAGCCCTTACTGGTGGTGTGTGTGTAGAGCCAAACACATGTTGAGCTTTCTATACACTCCTGGGTGTGCATGTAGTTTGGAATTGTTTGTTGTTCTTCCCCCCCCCCCTCAAACACAGGCATGGGTTTGTGAATAGGGTACCTAGGACTGAAGCTACCAGTATGTTACACATACTTGTGACTATTTGGAAGTTTGTTTTGAACCTAGTGTACACACTCAGGTATGGCACATGAGTACTGTACTAGCAAACCCTATTACAAATAGCAGACCTTGTGTTTTGTGTTTATCTTCACATACACTGACATATGTAGTCCAGGCAATAGGCGGAGGATGTGCAGCATGATTGTTAGCTGACACCTGTCAGTACTCTGATGGCAAGTTATTGCCAGTTGTTACCCATCACATAGGTTTTGGATGTGCTATGTGTGAGATTACCTTTGTAGGCAGGCTTGCCATGTACTTCCTCAGAGACTTTCAATGATCTGTATGGTGATATGAGCTGTTACAAGTACAGTAGATGTATTGTCAGATTGACCACTTGTGCTATTTCACACAATGCAGTTCCTATGGTAAATAGTTGCCCTTTGTCTTCACAGCTGCAAACATGACACCCGCCTAGAAGCATGAATTTGAGAGGCGGGCCATGAGGTACAGACACATCCTGCAGGTGCAGTCAGGGTTCCGAAGGATGGCCCGTACATACCAGTCAGATCGGGCCTCCGGAGCATGGTGGGCTTCACCACAGGGTGGCCCAACGTTACTCACCACAGCCACCACCACCACAACCACCGGTTCTCCCCAGGTGGCCCCACCCACAGCGGGGACAGTTGTCCCTACATCTGCAGCACACCCAGGCCCCAGCAGTGTGACAGCTGCAGGACAGTCCAGTGGGCTAAGCTCCACACGGCCACAGAGCACCTCGGCCGGGACACAAACGGCAACAGCACTAACAGTAGACCCAGCGGCATTCCTGGCTTTGGAACATAAGATGGACCGAGTTTTGAGGAGGGTGAACAATCTAACCCAGGATGTCAGCTACATAAAGAGGCGGGTCAAATCGATCAGGCGGACCCTCCAGAGGGCCAACCTCTAGAAATATCTTTTTGAAATGGACATGATACCCTCCCCTCCCTCCTCTTTCCTTGTTCTCATGATTAGTGGGCTTGGGGGATTAGTGTTAGGTTAGTATAGGCTGTTAGTTTAGTTAGTGTTAGGGAGGGGGGTAGGTGGTCCTGATTATTTCTACTTTTACTTATTAAGTGTGTGGTTGGTTGGTTGGGGGACAATGTTGGGGTTCCTGTGTGTTTCATTAAAAAAATATATATATATATATATATATATATATATATATATATATATATATATATATGTGTATATATATATATATATGCATATATATATATATATATATATATATATATGATTGTTTAGGATAGTATAGTATGTGTGTAGGTTAGTATGTGTTGTCCTCCATGTGTCCTGTCTCATAATGGGGGGTTGATGTTTAGAATGATTCGTTACATGTGATGAGTAAGTTTAGCTTAGGTTAGTTAGGGACAGTTGTGGGTAATGAGTAGTCAGATTAGATTAGGGTAGGTATGACTTTTCCCTTAATTTCCTCTTGTGTGATTAGTTTTGAATAAATATATAGATAACCCTTTACATTATGTGTTAACTGCTACTTGATCAAGGCCTTGGCATCAGTGTAGATGATTGTTGTTCTATGACATTTGTGTCCTATGCTACAAACAAATACAAACTGAGGTGTAAAATGGCAGCTACCCCAGAGCTACCTTGGTAAGAATCCATCATTTGTTTGAACCACCAATCACAGTTGACATGGATCGCAAAGTATTTTTGTTGATGAGTATGTTTTCTACGTCACAAAGTGTGCTTCCAGACTTGGTATTGGGGGGACAGTTTTAGGTCTGACTGCAGTGTGATGTTCAGGGACCCCTTCTAAGATGAGTTCTTGTAAACACTCTTGTCTTCTTGTCTTCATGACTCACATAGATCATTTGTGTTACTATTCAGCATGTTCACCTATTTTGATGTTAACTCAGAAAGATTAATTCATGCAGTGTTTTGTAGTGTTTGCTTAGATTAGACTGCACAGTTCTATGTGTTAGTATTGCATGGTGACAACATTTATCAGCCACTATTAGTTGACTTTGATATCCCTTGAGGAAGCATTATTCTGTCCAACACAGCATGATGGTGTGTGGTTTCTCAATTCATCAGTTATTCTCCTCAGGATGGGCAGGCTATGATGCAATCCTGGCCAGTGTGCAGATGTATCTGACTACATGATGTCAGGACAGTTGTATTGACAAGCTACATGATTTGAACACCGGCACATTTGTGTTATCTACTGCACAGTTGATGTGTCAAATTACACAGAGACATATTTGTTGTGCAAGTGCTATTTATTGAAAAGAGCTGTAGTGCAATATGTACATTGTCCATGTTTGATGAGTCCGTTCTAGTGAAATCTTACATTGTGATCCTACAGAAGGGGTGTAGGTAATGCTACTGACATGCTGGGGTGATGTTACAGACAGTGCAGAGGGTCAGGATTTGCCAATTAGTAGGAGAGAGACATTCATTGGGCATGCTGACAAGATATACAGTGGTTAGCAGAACAGTCATTGAGTAGAGTTGTTGTAAGACTGGCATTTGACAAAACGTAGGACCTTGGTAAAAGTTGGCCATGGTGCAGGAACTAGTGCTTCCGGGTACTCTTCCGTGTGAATGTGATCTGTTCCATGTCTTCTTCTTCTGATGTGTGTGTTCTCTGCTTTCTCCTTGTTGTTGGTTGTGAAGGGGCAACACACACCTCAGTGTTAGAAGACGTGGAGTCAGACATCCCTGTCGCTGCTCCCTGTGAAGGTCTTAAGGGCAGTACTGCAGCAAGGAGGATCTGATGGTTCTTGAGAATAGCAGCCACATCACGATGGTAGGCAGCCAGGTCGGCCCTGAGGGAGTCATGATTGCATTCGTGCATGCAGTGGAATGTTTGGGGTGCGAGGTGTTGTGGCAACTCCCTTTGCAGTGGTGAATTCCTTGACAGTTTCTTGTAGTCCTTGCAGTATGGCCGTTAGGGCTTGCATAGCTGCTGCCTGATCTGCAGATGACATCATGCACGAACGCACCCCCTCAAGGCTGGCTGCCATAGTTTGCATCCCCACCCGCACCTCCTTGGCCAGCTCCCGCTGTACTCCAACTACAGTTCTCTCAAAGCTGGTGCCAGTGTCGTCTGAGTCCTCAGCTGTATGGGAGCTGGCAGGTCTTACAATTGGGGTGGTGGGTGGATCCTCTGCGATGGCTGCTTGTTCTGTGCTCCTCCTTGTGATGAAGGTGGGGTCTGGAGGGTTTCAAGGACCTTTTGGACGGTCTCCTGGGGAATGCTTATCGGCTCGTCATCCATGTCATCAGGGAAATCTGGGACAGGCATATCGGCAGGAGATCCATCTTCCTCTGCAATGAAACAGGGTACAATTAGTGTGTCTGTGTTGTGACAATTTTGACGTTACGTGCCTGCCTTTTGTTGAATTCACTTTGGGATCTTGTTTTGTATTAATATCTGCAGTCCTTCAGATGGGCATTGTTTCAGGCCTATGGCCCACCTGTGTGTTACATGTATGTTATTGAGTTATCAGACTTGTCAGCCTCATTGCCTCTAGGTGTTGCTTTATGACAAATAGAGAATTGCCACCTTTTTGTCCTACTCGACCCTCTGTGTATATCCATTCTCATGGTGAGACCTTTCACTGGCTGTGGGTGTTCTGATGGCCCTGGCAGCACACTTAACTATCAGGACCTGCCCCAATCCCTGATCTTTCACATCAACTTAATTGTAATTGACATGTAGCATATCCTATGCATGGCAATGTTATGATGTGATATGGATGTTGACATTGTTAATGTGTCCTGCTGATGTTGGGTAATGTGTGTTACATTGGATTGCCCTGATAATCGTATCAGTGTCCTATTTCCCCCTCTGACTGTGCAGGTGTATTTCAGTGACCAGTTACATGTGTCCCCTCCTCAATGCTGTTGTCTGAGCAGTATGACATTTGTGATGTTGCCTTGTTAGCCAGGCACAGGATTGGCCCTGACATGTGCAGCATGGGTGTGTCCTTAGTGCTGTGTCACTCCTATTGTTGTTTACATTGGCTGATGTTTGCGGCAACTATGGGCATTGACATTTGAGTGTACTGGGGCCTTTGTCTGGTTTCTGGAGATTGTTGCAGTTGTCATCCTCACCCCCTAATTTAGGTATGTATGTTCCATGGGGAGGTTACTGCCATTGGCTACTTGAGCTGCACACAGATCAGAGGTGGAAGTGGCAACTGTTGTTGCAGTTACATTGCAGTTGTCGGTTTGGCTAGAGGATTGCTAATAGGGCCCTACTTAATGTAGGAGGTAAGTTGGCTGATGAGTGCCAGGATGTCAGTTTGACGTAGTGGCCTTCCCTCCTGTCGTGGCTTTCTCTTTGCTCCATCATTGGCATGACAGCATGCCCCCATGGGACTGTTGTTGGTGTAGTGTAATGGTGTTCCCCAGCTTATGTTTGTGCAGGCCATGCCCCCCTGCCGTGCCCCTTTACCCATGCCACTCCATGTATATGATGACTTACATGCAATGTGTAGTAGGTATTCCCCCCCCTGCTCACAGTTGACATTATTGCATTATAATTCCCCATGCGACTTACCCTGCATGTGCGTTGTCTCGTGGTAGTCTGCGCTGTCCTGTCCTTGAATCCCTGTGACGATCTCCTCAGGGATGATGGCTGCAACAATCTCCTCCATGTGGCCCAGGGCCTCCTGGTGTACTGGACTCCCACCTCCAGTCTGCAGTGCTGCCTTCCTGTTCCTAGCCATCTTATCCTTGGTCCTGCGTTTGCAGTCATGCCAGCGTTTCTTGCACTCGATGACTGTTCTGCGTACTTCTGCCACACTGTTAATCTTGTCAACAATTTGTTGCCATATAGCCTCTCTCCTACTGATTGGCAACTTTGAGGTGACAAACAGTTGGTGCTGGTGTTCCGTCACCTCTTTAACCCGGATTTCCTGCTCCCCTGCACTGAAGCGACACTTTCTTTTCTTTCTATAAGTGTCCTGGTTCTTGTGTGGATCCTCCTGGCTGGTTCCTGGTCTGCTGTCATCTTCCTGGGGTCTGTAGTGGCATCTGGGATCCATTTTGGCTCTCCTCTGGTGAACTGGCAGTGTTTGTGTTTTTTTTTTTACGCTATTGCGTCAAAAAATGGTGCATATCCGGTTTGTGGTGTCGTTAATCGACCCACAGGCATTTCTGCCGCGTTAACGTCGTTTTCCTTTACGACTTGACGCCGCGGTGTGCGTCAAAAATAATGACTCCCACCTGTTGTTTGCGCCGCCGTGCGTCAAACTATAAATATGACGCCCGCATGGCGCAACAAAATGGCATTAGCCGGCAGTAATTTTTTTTACGCAAAACTGCGCTTGCCACAGTTTTGCGTCAAAAAGTATAAATATGGCCCTAAGTATCTGCTGGATTGCTAAAAGTACTAAGGCTGTAGTAAAAGCTGCCTTCTGGAATAACAAGATCATCACCCACCACCAAAATGCCAGTTCAAGGGGGCTAACAAGGGGATTTTTATCTATCAAATGCACCTTCCTGGAATTATATTTGGATTCACCCTAACCTCCGCAAGCCTGCACCTTGTTTGTAAAACATAGGTTGGGCACATTACTGGTTAACAAGTTAATAGGCAACTGGAAATCTAACCATAACAACCATAACAAACTGTCCTTATGTGTATGAATGAACCGTAATCAAGGAAATTATCAGATATGTGTCCACAGGATGTGCAGGCTGTATGGCAAGATACACTATTTGGTGCACATTTGAAGAGGCACAAGATGCAATGGAAGACTGGCTGGTCACATGTCAAGACCTGTCTGAATGTCAAAGACCTTTCAAGCTCCAGCTCCCCAAGCAAGGAAGCTCCAAAGTACTGTGCCATGCGTTCACGACATAGCCGGGCTGGTGGCTGCTCCATCACTCTGCTTTGCTGAGAGGGACCAGCCACTGCATATCAGAAATAGAAGCAGCAGAATTCAGGCAATTAATGCCAAAGTTATCGGGAATCCACCAAAAACACTTGAAAAGAGTGAGCGTACACTGCAGGTATTACTCCAAACACGGTCTGTAAGGTGCTGACAAATACCGAACTGACAGCCTTAAAAAAGTGTGCAATCCCCACAGTATTCGATGCATTGAATATTCTGCTCACCAATTCTTCAAAATGTTTTGGGAATTTGGTATGTAATAGGGATTTTATCTTGCCAATGATCTTGCTATCTGGAGATCGTACACCTCTCTGGCTGATGTCAGGACCACATGTTTTTGAAACAATAGTGCCTTCAGTCTGCTGAGCTTAGCAAAGTTTACATTAAAAGTAGAAATATGGGGCCACAAGTCTGCCACTTTTGTCTCTTGTGTGGAGGGGAAATAAAACATGTCTGCAACAAGTTATCATTTGAGAACTGAAATCACATAAGCGAATCTTGGCTTCATTCAACAGTAGCTTTTATCATTCAGAACTCATAATTACCATTAGAAAGTATCTGAAATACTGGCTAGATCAAAGAGACTTGAGTACCCTTTAGATAGCATGCCAAATTTGCCACCTTCGCAGTGCAAAGCCTGTGCAAGGACACCTGCTTACAAATCATGTAATGACTAACAATCATCTCACATTCCCTTCTGTAAGAAAGACCTCCATTTTGCCATTTATACATTTGTAATCCAAAGGCAACTCCCATACCTCGTGTATGTCACTGTCTCCTGGATGCTCAAACCTGCCTACTGCAAAATACTTCAAGCAGTTCGTGCAATGAAAAGTGGAAATGGGCAGATTTATTACCACATGGATTATCCATACTAGCACGGGGATTTCTGCTACAGTTAAAGGCATTTTTTATAGGTTCTCAATGTTAAGCATGATGTAACTTGCTTCTTTTTAGCCATTATCTGTTTTTATCTGGACAAATTAAAAGTGGCAAACAGATGAGTAACATTAACAGGCTTCCAGGGCATGCAGCCACTTTTGAGAACCTGCAGTGTCCAACTTAACTGCATGATAGAGCACAGTTGGCTTTGTCCATGTTGTAAAAAGGGCATGTCATTCTGAATGATTGTGGATGACACAATATTATTTAAGGTGTAAATTCTGTTTGACAAAGTGTCAATGCTATTATCGACAACTGCTAAAGCCTTTCCCCTGTTTTCCTTATCTATGTGCCTTAAATGTACAGCAGCTTCCTTCTGGGATAGTTTCCAGATCTTGTTATATATGGCATGCAGGAAACGCTTTGCGGGTGGCTTCCTGGGTCCTAACAGGATTTCTTCTGACAGGATACTACGGTGTCCTGTTACAGATTTTCAAGTAGAGAAATGCAGCAATTGTTGGCACAGTTTACCCTCACTGTATATGGAGATGGTACCTGAATATTGAGCCAAAATGAGGATCTGGCCAGCTTGTATTTAACCCCCCCAGAGGAATTAACAACTCATGCCTGGCACTCATTTGTGTCCATTGGCCACAATTACCATCTGCTGGGACTCAAAAGAGAGGAATTAAAGGTACCAATCTGAACCCACGCAGTTAATTGTTCTTCAGTTAGATTTAAAAAATGTTTGCCAAGGGGGCGTGGCTTCAGGCGTCAAGATGGCGGTCGCACTCTGAATGTGCTCCAGACCCTCCGTCATCCGCCCGTAGTTAGAGTGGCCTGACAGAGCCGAGGACATCGTTTTAACAGTCCTTGTGACCCCTGGACCCCTGGGAATCTCCGGCGGGGAGCACCTGGCGAAAGCGGCCCCCGTTGTCGAGCCGCACCCGTCCCATCCCCGAAAACGAAATGGCGGCCGGGGCTGACTTCCGCGGCTGAGCTGGGGCCGGACCGGCGATCCCCCCGGGCGCGGCCGCGCTGGAACAGAGGTGTGACGGGGTAAGAAGAGAACCCTGGAAGGGGTTGAGGCTGCGACCCTAGCGCGGTTCCCGCGGCATGTGGGGGCGGCGCTGCTGCGTCCGGAGGAAGAGAGCGCCGTGTGGATGAGGCTGCGGCCGTGCGCCGGCTTGGGGGCATCGGCGGAAGGAGCTGAGCGGCTGCGCTGTACCCGAGACCCCGCTGGCCGGAGCTGGAGCGGCGGAGGGGCGGTTGCAGAGAGGGACTCCCTGGTGCCCTGAGTGTCGACAGAGGCATGCCAGGGGTCCACGGAGTGCAGCGGAGACACCGAGGCAGGATGAGGCTGTTCTGAAGATACCGACACGGCCGAAAAATCAGCACCTGAATGGAGAGACTTGGGGCCACCCTTTCTGAGTCCCTGATCTGAGTGGGCCTGCCGCGGACACACCAGGAAACAACTGCGATCCGAACTAACGGAAGGGCAATGGCCCTGAGTGACCTCGTGGCGTCACTGGAGCAGCGTAATTAACACCGGGGCCGGTCGAGGCTCTACTGAAGGTGCCGGCTTGAGGTGAAAACAGGGTGGGGGAGGGGAAAGGAGTCAGGGAAGGAAGATGCCCTACCCCACCCTTAGCACTTAATACCTAATGGCAATTGGTAGCTGGGCCAGGACGAAACTGGACTCATCGTGGAGTCATCAGATCCCAAAGGTGGAGAAGATCACAGTTTGGGCCTGAATGCCTCTCCCCACGCACTCGTAATCGCAGTAACAGCAAACGTGCAAGGGATCTAGACTTGATTTGGAAAACTACCCGACTCCTGTCTCCGATATCGTGATGGGGAGAGACAAGGCGAACAAACAACCCCCACCTTCCCAGCAAAAGATTGACCAGAGGGAGACACAGCTAGCGGAGGCCCCGCACCAGACGGAGTGAATGCCATCCTTCAAGCCATTCAATCATCACAGTCTGCTGTGGAGACTAAGATCGGGGAAGTACGAGAAGACGTGGGTCTGGTTCGACAGGACCTCAGAAACGCTGTGAGCCGGATCACCGAGGTTGAAACTAGAGTCTCCAAGACTGAAAACGACCTAGATGACCTTAGATGACCTTAGAAGTAAAGTGGCCCAGCTGCAGACTCGAACCGGCGAGCTGCACCGTCGTGCGGAAGATGCAGAAAACCGGTCAAGACGCAATAACCTGCGTTTCATCGGATTTCCGGAGGGCATAGAGGATGGTGGGGCATCTGAGTTCCTAGAAAAGTGGATTAAAACATGGATGCCGGACCAGTCCCTTTCGCCCTGGTTTGCGATTGAAAGAGCCCACAGGGCACTGGCCCCGCGCCCCCCACCGGGCGGCCCAAAATGCCCAATGATTGCGCGCTTCTTTAACTTTAAAGATAGAGACAATATCCTTAAAGAGGCTAGGAGGTCGGAAGATCTTCAATGGGAGAACCATAAAATCTTAATTTTCCCAGACTACACCGGTGAGGACCAGATCCGCCGCCGGTCGTATGAACACGTTAAGCAGAAGCTTAGAGCGATGCAACTTTCATACATGCTCCTCTTCCCCGCGCGGCTCAAGGTCCTCTTGGCCGGGCAAGCGCATTTTTTTGAAACACCTGAAGAGGCTTGGGACTGGCTGACGGAGGAGGGCATCGGAGCCCGGAGGGGGCCCCTGGAACACACGGAGGGGGCCCCTCGGGTCGGACCCCCCACCCCGGGAGGCCCCCAGAGGAGCCGGAGGCGCACCAGATCCCAGAGAGGTTGACCGAAAGACACAAACACTTTGGCAAACAATGAGGAAATCCGAGATTCTGGCTCACAAACAGAGAAGAAACCCGCGGACCCTTCTGGGCCTCAGATCTCAAGCCAAACGGCAGATGATAACGGCCTGAGCCAGTCCCCGGTCCTTGGTTAATATGACGCATTTGACACCCGCTGATGGGAGTCCAAAATGACTTGGGATGTCCGTTTTACCTATGCAGACCTTACAAGGGTCACTACAGAAGGCGTCATGCCTTTCTACTATAGGATGCCCGAGACTTGGCAGGTTACCACTAATTGTAATTGATCCGATTATATGGAGGGGTCCACCACTCCACCCCAAGGACAGTCCTGCTGGCTGTCTGGTTTTGGTTGGGTATATGGGCGACAGATGCTTCCAAGGTGGGAGTATGGGGAGGAGGGTGGTTGGGGGAGGGGTTTTTGAAGTTAGCCTAGATAGGAAGAAGTTGGTTAGCTACCTTATTATCTCACTGTTATGTTTGGAATGGTCGTCCCTGGGTCCACAGCCTGACACTCAGCCCTATGCAACACCTATGCAATTCACGCCTGGCACTCATTAACTCAGGTTCTTTCCTGGAACGTAAATGGCCTGTTGGATAAGATTAAGAGGTCAGCAGTATTTAACACTCTCCGCAGATACTCCCCCTTAGTGGTCCTTTTGCAGGAAACCCACCTCCTTGGGACTAGGTGCCCCATGCTAATACGGGGAGGGTATGACAGAGTATACCACGCAGGCTTCTCCAGGGGCTCTAGAGGGGTAGCCATTTTACTTCACCGCTCTCTGCCTGTGGTGATCACAGCCACGCAGGCCGACCCACAGGGCAGATTCGTAGTGGCCACGGGGACTCTTCATGGAACTCCGATAAATTTTATATCTGCGTATGCCCCCCCGACGAGACTTGATGCCTTCTGCACTCGCTTCGCCGAGTGGTTGTGGGACTGCCCCAGGGGACTACCCTGCTGGGAGGGGACTTCAACGCGGTTCTCGATCCGGATTTGAATGTATCCGGCGAGATCACGGCCAATAGATTAGCCAGGGTTTCGGCTCTTAGTAGCTGGACCGAGAGCCTTGGCCTTTGCGGGGTATGGAGAACTTGGCACCCTAGGGATCTCCGGTACACCCACACGTCGGCCGCCCACCGGACGCAATCCAGAATTGATCTGGTATTCATGTCTGCTCTGGACCTCTCGAGTGTCACAGGGGCAGAGATACTCCCCCGGGGAGTCTCGGACCACGCACCAGTGCGGGTCCGACTGGGTGGAGCGGATCCCTCTAGACGCCCGGTATGGCGCCTAAACGCATGGTATTTACAAGACAAAGACTATACCCAAGAGATCAGAAATCAACTAACTCAATACTTCGATCTGAATCTGGGGTCGGTCCGCTCCCCGGGAACATTATGGGCCGCCTGTAAGGCTACCCTCAGAGGGCATGCCAAGTACCTTCTCCGTACCCGCGAGCGGGACAGGAACTCCCAGATCTCTGACCTGGAGGCCAGGGCCCTGAGACTGGAACACCAACAAATGACTTCTTCGTCTGCCGCTGCCCTGAGACAGCTGACTATGGTTAGAGAAGAAATTAAACACATAATGCTAGATTCGGCCAGGTGCATTTGGAGAGCTTCGGTAGCCCGTATATATGGCTGGGGGGACAAAAATGGGAAGCTCCTACATTGGCTGGCCGCGCGTCCTCTGGCCAGCAGGGTTATACCTGAGATTTTAGAGCCCTCGGGCTCCCTCTCCAGGACACCAGCTGAAATCGCACAAAGTTTTGCTTCCTACTATGCCCACCTCTATGCAATGCACCCCCGCCCCGCCATTGAGAAAGAGACTCCCCTCCTGAATGAGATCACTCTCCCCAGGATCTCCCTGGAGGCAAGAGACAGGCTGGAAGAAACTATTAGCCTTGCAGAGATCACCAGTGCAATTTCCAACCTGGCATCGGGCAAGACCCCAGGCCCTGACGGACTCCCGGCAGAGCTATATAGCAAATGCAGTGATATACTGGTTCCCCACTTACTCAACATGTATGGGGAAGCCGAGAAACTAGGCCGAATTCCCACCGAGATTGACCAAGCGACAATAGTAGTGATCCCCAAAACCCAACCCCCATCGCGACATTGTACGGCATACCGACCCATCTCACTTCTAAACATTGAGATCAAAGTGCTTTCCTCGACCCTGGCCTCTAGACTGAAAGAAATAATGCCTACACTAGTGCACCCTGACCAGTGTGGCTTTATGCCCACTCGTAGTACCAGGCACTGCATTAGGCGGTTGCATCTGGCTCTGGCACATCGCAATACTCTGTCGCACGCACACTTGGCATTACTCTTGCTGGACTTTGAAAAAGCCTTTGACACAGTGGATTGGTCCTACCTTGAACTGGTCCTGCAGAAAAATGGGCTTGGTCCCAGATTCCAATTTATATGGAGCGGAGCCCGCCCACGGTTAGCGCTCAAAACCTGCCAGACGGGATGTATATGATGGAGGTTTGGGCATGTCCAATATCCACTCCTACCACCTCGCGACACAAGTACTTGTGATTAATGACTGGATGGGGGGTGGTTGGACAGACCCGGCATACCGACTGGAGCTCCAAACGATGGGTTACCCACGGATTTTGGACACCCTCTATGGAGGTCCGATCTCTCGAGACGTCCCAGATGTGACCAGGGTGGTTCTACAGGGATGGCGGACGGCTCAAATATCGACGGGGTGTTGGGGACGACTTACCCAACAGACCCCACTGTGGCATGGGAGGCAATTGGTGGAGGTGGCGGGCCTGGAGGGGTTTCGGAACTGGGATAACATAGGCATCTCCACACTAGGCGATGTCTGGAACGGGTCACACATGCGGTCCTTTGAAGATCTCCAGAAAAACTTTTCATTAAATAAGACACAGTTCCACAGATACCTCCAGCTCCGACATGCCTTATCAGTACACATCCGAGTGGGAGAAACCATACCTGAATGCAGCCTCATGGAGGCCAAGGCATTGATGGGGAGCCTAGGTAGGGGAGGTGTTTCCCAGATATATCGCACCCTGGTCTCCGGCACCTCGGGCTCCCTGGGGGTACTTCGCCAGAGATGGGAGGGGTGGGTGGGCCCCATGGAAGAGATGGAATGGGGTGAGGCGCTAATGGCCCCGCGTGCCCTGGCGATCGCCACCCGTTTCAGATTGATACAAACTTACTTTTTGCACACAGCATACCTCACACCCGACAAACTACACAGAGCGGGCCTCCGCCCCAACGCGGAGTGCCCCCGCTGCAGAAACCTTACAGCTGACTTCTTCCACATGGTGTGGACCTGCCCGGCCATGGTAGCCTATTGGGGAGCGGTCCTGGGGGAGATTTCTGAGGTGTTGCAGGAGAATATAGAGAGAGAGCCTCTACCCCTCCTCCTTGGGATCATGGGTGACATCGAGCTAAGGAGACCAGATCGAATTTTCCTCGGGGTGGCGTGCTTAGTGGCTAAGAGGGATATAGTGGCAAACTGGAAGGCCAAGAATGCCCCATCATTGGCTAAATGGAGACAGGGAGTGGATTGGTGTGCGCAGAGTGAAAAACTTGTGTATGAGGCTAGAGGATGTCCGAATAAAAATAATAGGATATGGGGGAAATGGGAGGCCGCACTAGGCTCCTGAATAACATGTTATCTCTAATACAAGTGCTTTCTGGGATCACAGGTTCGACCAATGTTGGATGCCCGTTGGCATCGTGTTATGACGTTTGTATCATGGTTTTTCTTTCTTTTGCAAAAATCAATAAAAAATTATTTATCAAAAAAATAAAAATGTTTGCCAATTGTGAAATTAAGCAGGTCAGGGGATACTGGGCGCGTTCAATTCTTTCATTTTTGCTAACCTCAAACATGATGTTTGCTGGACGGTGTCATTTGAAAATATCATTTGTAAAGGAATATGGCTTTCGCTGAATAAAGCTTACCTACCCTGTATTTGCCAATCTTTTTTACCCCATTCATATTTCAATTCAATAGTGTTTTTCCATTACTAATAGCTTTCCACAGCAAGACGGTATACCAAGGAATCTGAGTAGATCAATTATGTGTTTAGTGGCTATAATTTTCTAATTCTGGAAGGTGCAAATTTGAAATAGTACGGCACAACATTGCTGGTGTCATGCCCAATAAAATGTGCAAATTTATCTACATATGTTTTGGGACTCCCCACAGTTGGTGTCAAACAATGTTCCCAATGTGTGTAATTGAAAACTAATCTTGGAGCGCTGGTTCAGTGCAGAAAGTAATGTCAATAACGGATATCAAAACATTGCCCCATAATTTGCTGTGTTTGTATACATGTCTTCACTTTCAAATACATTGTAATATTCATCCTCAGACAGCATAGAATCAATGGTTTTAACATCCCATTAATCGGAAACAATACCAGGTGTAATTACATTACTCATTGAAATTGTAAACACATATCGAAATTGAATGACATCAGTAGAACTGTATATATCAAATGGTACTTTATCCGACACAATCACATCTGGAATCAGGCCTGCTGAAATGTTCACAAGGGACAAGTCTCTCCGTACCTTATGGCATGATAGGTAAGGTGTCACAGCGTTCAGGGAGATAATGACAATTTTTCAGAAGGAAAAAGACAATAACAAAACCAGTCCAAAGAAAAAAGGGAAGCAATGTCAACAGTATCCACAGTTACATGTCTTTGATACAGTTTTGGCTGCAGAATCAGAAAAGTCAGTAGAAAAGTTGTTGATATTGATGAAATAACCAGAAGCAGACTGTGCAAAAACAGGAGCCGGTGCAGAGCTGATGGATGGAACTATTTGTGGTGGTTTGCAGTAGCCAATGTCATCTGTCTGGGTCAAATTGGAATAATAGTGTTCTACATCTTGGACAGTGTTCACCAATAAAGTGGTGACAAGAATCAGCAGAAGCTCATTCTCCACCATCCCCATGCTCAAGGAGGCAATTGTAGCATAGGTGCTGGCAGAAATGTTGTTTACTGATTGTAGAGGTGTATCCTGTCAGGTAGTGAGAGGGGAGCGGGTCCTACTCGAAGGACCTCTGGGTCTACTGTGCAAGATCGGCCACATGGTGCAATTTCACGTTGTCAATTGAAACTAATCTGTTCTCTCTGGAACCAGGCAGTGGTGGTATCTTGACAGTTCTGGTACCGTATATTCCCAGGATTGGAACCGGTGCTCTGAAGTATGGGCCAAATTCCTCTTTCACAACAATCTTTTCAAGCACTAGATTCCCCACTTTAGGAATCCAACCTGTAGACATTGTTGGCAAATCCCTTATTCCCAAGGTGGCACCAAAGGTGGATACATTTTTGTAGCGACTTGCTGTAGCTCCTGTAAAACAGCAACACATTCATTTATGACAAATGGTGTGGCTGCCACCACTGCACCAGAACCATAAAGATCAGGTACATACATAAGTATCACAAAAAAGATCTCGTATGGGGTGTGACCTCCCAAGGACCTTCTAGGCAGACTATTTAGTGCTCTCTGGATCCCTATATGTGATGAAGTCAAATATGTCCTGAACGCATAGCTCTCGCTGTTAAGGACTGCTTTACGTGTTGGTTCTTCCTCTCCACAATGCTGTTTCCCTCAGGCTGATAGGGGAGGAGTTAAACACCCATTGTTCCGATGGTGTCCATAAATGCCCTAGAGGCAAAAGCAGATCCCTGGCCCAAGTGGAATGCTGCAACTGCATGCGTACCGATAAAGACTAGCAAATCTTTAACAACAGTCTGAGAGTCAGCCGACTGTTGTGGCCAAACCCACAGGAATCTAGAACGAGAATAAAAAAAACTAAGATGTATTTGTATGCACCATCAGGTTGTAAGGGACCGCAATTGTCCAGGTACACACAGTGCAATGGTTTGTTGGAAATTAGGAGGGATGTCTACGGTGGGCGTCTAATGGTGGACCCTTTAATTTGCTAGCAAATGTCACAAAAAAGGACATATTGATGGTCTGCTTCTAAAGACCTGGTCACCAAAAGCAGTTTTATAATAGTGCTATTGTAGCCACCACACCTGCGTGAGCATTATTGACACCCTATTGCGCTGCAGTGATGAGATCTACTCTATGGTCTTGGTTGAGAATCACACGATCTCCTGTCCATGGAATGGATGCAAATGCAATATTCTGGGCACTGAGATGGTAGGATTATTTTGCAGGGAATGCTTTTGGTAAAGACTCACCATTAGTCGAAGGTTTCACAGCAGTCAACTTCTCATTAGGTAACCTCGTGTAAGAACAAGTTATTGCAGCAACAGAAGCCGTGGCTACTGCAGATTTGGCATCATCATCAGCCAAAGTGTTTTCTGCAACGTGTACTTGTTAGAAATGGGGTTTCTGGTTGGCTAGGGTATCCACCTTAGCCAGGCAGACCCCACCCACTCTAGTCAGGGCAAGGAAGTTACACGTCCAAGATAGCCCCTGCTCACCCCCTTGGTAGCTTGGCACAAGCAGTCAGGCCTAACCTGGAGGCCATGTGTAATGCCTTTGCACAACACACACAACACACGTGATGCAAGATGTACACCACAAAGTAAACACAACACTGAGCTATGTAAAAATAGACTGTATTGCACAAAACATAATTAGACCAAACATTACACGTCAGTAATACCCTGCTACCTTAGCAGTTGTCAGAACATTACATAAGTTACTAATACACTGCAAGAATAAGCAGTTGTCACATTGGAACACGTAAGTACATAAGCAGTAGTCAGGAATCACAGTAAATAAATGTATCCACTTGTCATAAGAATATCATATATGTCCATAAAAGGAACATTGTCAAGACATAAATAAAATGCATATCTCTAGGTAACCTTGGAACATCCCATCCTCCCATGTCCCCAAGAGTACCTTAGTTAGTAGTGTAAGGCACTCCTAGTGCCTGTAAGGTCGTGGTGGGGGTCCCCGGCGCTCCTATGTACTCAGTGGGGGCCACATGTGGTTCTTTGAGGGAGAAGGGCAGTCAGCACCCTCTCTGATATGCAGAATGGGACCCTCCTGGGGCCCACGATCTCTGTGTGGCCTCTCAGGCCTCCACAGGCCCTATCACCAAAAGGGGGATGCCGGCAGCCCAACAAAAGCAATGAGGATGAGAGGAAGGGGCCTCCGTCGAGGCCTCCCTTCCCCGTTCTTTAAAAACAACGCTTGGCAAAGAAAAGGAGCGTCCCGCTCCTATGGCAGTGACTGGGGTAAGGGGAACGTTCTCCTCACCTCCCCCAAGTCCTGCTACTCAGGGGCGGCCCTGGGATCCGGAGGAGACATCCGACCTCTTTTGTTCCTGGGCCGCCGCAGTGATCCGGTCAGAAATGGGGATCGGCTGGGGTACCATTAGGAGCACGCTTGTTCTGTTTACCTTTTTCTTGTCCCCGGACGCACTAGAGAGCGTGCAACACTTGCGCTTCTTTGAAATAGGATGCCCGGGCTGCGGCAGTGATTATTATCAGCACAGGAGCGCTTACCAAAGCGCAAAGGCACTTTGCTTCAGCCCGGGCTGCGGTGGTGATTTTGCAGACAGGAAGCACTTTTCAAAGCACTATGGGGACATACAGGAGCCCAGGTTGCGGCAGTGATTTCCTCACAGTGTCGGTGTTATTACACAGTGCAGAGGGGCACAGCCAGCACTCTCCAGGCGCTCAGTCAGGGAAGTGGCACTCCTTGTTCTGGAGTAGTTTCACAGGGACCAGGAGCCACAACACCCTGCCCCTGGAGACAATAATTGAAGAAGGCAAACAGGGCTGGTGAACCCAGCTACAGGCCATCACAAAAGTGGATGCAAGCAGTGGCAGTTCCTCCTAGTGATCAGGCAGGTCACAGGTTAGCACAGCAACAGTAGTCAAAGGTGGTCCTGGTGAGTCCTCTCAACAGCGTCCTGTGTCCATTTCCAGGTAAGTTTTCTGGAGTCCCAAGAATGTCCAAATTGTGGGGAAAATTCCCCTGTACTTATACTAAGTTTGCAGTGTCTCCTACAATGAGGAGGAGAGGGGGTTCCAACCAGTTACAACTGGTTCTGGGAGTGCCACTTCTCTCCTCCAGCACAGGCTACAAACATCAGTGGGGGGTGAACGACCCTATTGTGCGAGGCCAGGGCACAGCCTTTACAAATGCAAGTGTACCCCATCTCGCCTTCCTCTCAGCCAAGGAAGACTATACAATATGTAGGTGCACCTCTGTGACACCTCCACCCTCCCTGTGTACAGGCTGTCTGAAATGTATGCACAAAGCCCCAACTGTCAGTCTGCCCAGACGTGGATTGGAGTCAAGCTGCAAAAACACCAGAGTCATGAGCACAGAAAAATGTGCACTTTCTAGAAGTGGCATTTCTGTAATAGTAATAAAAAATGCACCTACACCAGTAAGCAGCATTTCTTATCACTATCACAACCATACCAAACATGCCTACACTACCCCTCATAAATCAGACAATACCCATTACACATAAGGCAGGGCATTTCTAATGAAATCCTCTGAGAAGGCAGCACTCACAGCAGTGAGACACCAAGTCAGGCTGTTTGTCACTACCAGGACAGGCCACACAACCTGGCACATGTCCTGCCTTCTACATACATGGCATCCTGTCCATAGGGCTAGCTAGGGCATACCTTAGGGGTGACTTACCTGTAGTAAAAGGGGAGTTCTGGGCCTGGCAAGCAGATTTAGATGCCAGGTCCCTGTGACAGAAAACTGTGCACACAGGCACTGCGCTAGCAGGCCTGAGATAGGTTTGAGAGGCTACTTCAGTGGGTGGCGCAAGCAGCGCTGCAGGCCCGCTAGTAGCATTTAAATTACATGCCCTGGGTATAGGGATACCACTTTACAAGGGACTCATAGGTAAATTAAATATGCCAATTAAGTATAAGACAATCATACCAATTTTACAAGCGAGAGCACATGCACTTTAGCACTGGTTAGCATTGAAAAAGTGCTCAGAGCGATAACGTCAGCCAACAAAGTTCAGAAAAATAAGGAGGTAAAAGACAAAAAGTCTGGGGCATGACCCTGTGAAAGGGCCAGGTCCAACAGTACTCCTACATGTTGATGGCACAATGTATGTACTACCTGAGCTTTGGGTAGTCTGTCCCGTAGGTCAGCTAACCTCCCTCACAAGTTTCTGTGTTTGTTGGTTTTCCCTCTAGAATTTCTGAAGTCATTCAGGCACTAGTGATTTAAGTAGTCCTTATAGAACTGAGCACAATAATGTGAATTGCATCCAATCAGTGTTGGTTGGTCCGGATTTGTATGTTCCAGTGCGATGACAAGAGCCTTAAGCTCTGCCAACTGTGCAATGCAGTCTGCTAGGGTCTGCATGTAGGTATTTTGAGGGTGGAATGTACCATCCATCATCACTCCACTTACGACAGTGCAAGAGGCTGAGTATTGATGTTTAGTACTTGCAGCTGGTTGTGCTGGACTATCAATGTAAATGACAGTTTGGTATTGGTCTAATGGTAATATGTTAGTGGGCGCAGGGAACTCCTGTTCATATGGGAGTAATTACTGGGTTTGAAGTTTTAGGTCAAAGATGTAATCAACAGTCAACAGAAGACCGCCAGCGCGCAGAACCCCCCACTGGCCACATCAAGATGATCCAGCTGGGCCTGAACATTTACGCCAGCTCCAGATGGAACCGGCGGCAATTTAGCAGTGCGGCGGGTGCAGCAGCACCCATCGCGCAATTCACTGCCCATAAATCAGGCAGTGAAATGCGTGACAGGGCCCCCATTCCACCAGCCTTTCCCTGGCGGGCTATACTGCCAGAGAAAGGCTGGTGGCACCTGAATCATTATCTGTCGGCCAGCGCTGCTTGCAGCGCTCCCCTGTCGGATATGAAACTCCGCCACCGCCAGGCTGCGTGGTGGCAGAAGCCTGGCGGTGGCGGAGTTTCAAAAGTGGCGGTTCTGCCACTATCATTATATGGCGGTCTGGACCGCCATGCCTGTGGTGGTAACTACCGCCACCACTGGCATGGCGGCCCAGACCGCCATGTTCATAATGACTGCCTAGATTTGGTGACTGCCTCGAGGGCTGGCACTAGGGTAACAACAATAATGTGTTTCCCTTGGGCAAGTGGCCTCCACACAGCCATTAGTATGTTTTCTGTGGATGCAAAACGTTGTTCTGCATTGGAATACAAATGTTATGTGCATGCTATGGGCACCCTGTCACCTTCATTGAATGTGACATAGTTGAAGCCGATGGCACAGGAAATTATTTTGATGACCATTTCTGTTTTATTGTCATGTGTGTGTAAATGTTTTGTTTCCAACATGTCGGGCTGAAGTTCTTTGAGAATGTATGTGTGTTCTGCTTTCTAGTGTTTGCTTGAAAAATCTGGACCGATTAAATCATAAAATGGCTTTATGTGTTGTGCATAATCAGGTATGCATTTTCTGCCAAAGTTAAAGAAACCCAGCAATGACTGTAGTTTCTTAATTGTATTTGGAGGTTGAAGTTGAGTACATTTTTCAAAAAAGTGCGACGCCAGGCTCTTGCCTTCACACGATAATTCATATCCCAAAAATGGGACACTTAATTAAGCAATTTTAGTTTTCTTGAAATTGGATGTGTAGCCCTGCGCGGCAAATCCTAACATGATCCGATCCACCCTAGCCAGATGTCCGTTGTGATCATCATCTGTGAGATAAGTATAATTTAGGTAAGACAACGCCTCCAAATCAATCTCATGTAGTATTTATGTTATTCAAGCTGAAAACAACCCAGGGATGTTCTTATACCCTTGAGGTAATCGTGAAAAGTGATTCTGCGAGCCTAATGAGCTAAAAGTGCTTAGATCCTGACTTTCAGGTGCTAGATTTTGGCAGAAAAAAACTTTGGAAATAGCCAAGGTTTTTTTCCGTTTTTTTGCACACTATGGGGGTGATTCTGACCTCGGCTGTAAAATGCCCTTACCGCCGGTCAGAAGACCGCCATAACACCGCCGCGGCCGCGGTCAACCGCCACGGTCATTCTGACCCACAACGGCCAAACCTCCAAAAATCCGTCCTCCACTGCAGCCCGCCACATCAGCGGGCAGCGATAAACTGGAGATGACCAAACCTCCACCGTCACGCCAACAGAAATACGCCCATGCCATTACGACCCACGAATCCACACGGCGGTCATTCAAACGCGGTATTCCATTGGCGCTACACACCGCCGCGGTCAGAATACACACACATCACCAAAACACAGCCACATTGGACAATTTGAAAAACACACACCTGATACACATACACACACCACTCCCACACAATCAACCAACTATAAAACACACACCCACATCACCCACAAACCCCTGCGACCCCAATTACTGAGAGAAGGAGAGAGAGACACAGCAGACAATCCAAAGCAAGACACACTGAGGCACACTACACCATCACACACACCACATAGTAGCACAAAGCACCACTCACCAACACACTCCTCATCACATACACCACCCCACACCTCACCCACACCACCCCATGGCACCCCAAAGGCATCCACGATTTTCGGACCAAGAACTCCGGGTCATGGTGGAGGAAATCCTAAGAGTGGAACCCCAGCTCTTCGACTCGCAGGTGCAGCACACCAGTATAGCCAGGAAGGCGGAGCTATGGCAGCGGATCGTGGACAGGGTCAACGCGGTGGGACAGCATCCCAGGAATAGGGAGGACATCCGCAAAAGATGGAACGACCTACGGGGGAAGGTCCGGTCGATGGTCTCCAGGCACAACATCGCGGTCCAGAAGACTGGCGGCGGACCCCCACCCACCCCTCCCGAATTTACATTGTGGGAGCAAGAGGTCTTGACCATCCTGCATCCTCAGGGCCTCGCAGGAGTAGCCGGAGGAATGGACTCTGGTAAGTCCGATCTCAACTACTATATCCCCCACACCCCACCAGCATGCCAACCCACACCCCCACCCTCACCCCCACCCCCCCAGCACACATCCTTCCTGACAATGTCTCACCAGCACAACCCACCCATCCCAACACCAACTCCTGCATGCCAACACAAACCATGGGCACCCATCACCTAAGCATGACCACTGCACTAACCCCTCCCCCCCACTAAATACCCTCACAACACCTCCCTCCAGGGAATGCCTGCACTGGGGGACAAGGGCACCCACAACACGCATGCTATTGCACACACAGAAACAATAACCTTACCCCATGCAGGACCCGAACGACAACACACCAGCCAGGAGGGTCCAGAAGTGTCCATCCCACCACCGGACCAGGCCCACACTGAGGATAGCAGCTCTGTCGACAGTGAACCTGATGACCAGCCCGGACCATCGGGGACCTCTGGGCAGTCGGTTCCCCTCACCCAGACACAGGCCACACCAGACCTGACCCCCTCTGCCGACACCAGCACAGCTCCCACCCAGCGGGCCCATGCCTCTGTCTCTAGGACAGCTCAATCAGCGGTGTGTCTGCCACTACAGGGCACCCAGGCTAACCCGACACCCCAACAACAACAGGGACCTGGGGGCAGTGGGAGCGGGCACACCGGCCAGGGGACAGAGGCCGGGGGAAACCGGGCAGCTCGGAGGGCTGCTGTGCGACAGGGGGGGAGGAGAGGCCCAGGGAACCCACTCTCCAAGAGGCCCTCACCACCCTCATGGGGGCCTACCACCACTCCCAAGAAACGATGGCGACGGTACTGGACAGGTTCACTGAGATCCAGGCACAGCAGGAGGAACGCTACATGGGGTTCAGGGAGGAGCTGAGAATCATCGGGACCGCAATGGGGACCATCGTCCTGGCCCTCAACAGGATAGAGGACGCGTTGTGGGACCATGGTGCACCACACAGGGCCCCTGTCACTAGGCCGGACCAGGAACAGCCTACCACCTCCGCCGGCGCTAGTGGACAGGAGGTCCCAACACCTCGACAGCCCCCCAGAACCCCACCTCCTGCTGAAGAACAACCACCCCGTAAGAGGAGCCTGAGACCAAAGAAAAAGACAGAGTAGGATGTCAAGACCCCCGCCAGCAGGACATACCCCCTCAAGTCTTCCCACTGTCCCACATTGCCACCCAGTCCAACCATGAACTGCCTATGCTCCATCCTTCCACAGGCAAAAGAGCAATGCACCTGTGAGACTGAGAACTGGACTCTGCCATGGATATTCCTCCACCCCCACCCATCACCCTTAGAATCACATGTACCGGTATCTAGCACTGTAAATAAATCACATTTTGCACACAAACCTGTTTTGAGTCATGCTGTATTATTAACAAAGGGATAACATATTACTGTTCAATTTCTGTTCAGTCAATTAGTCATGACAACATACCAATGTCAATACGCTGTATTTCATGGGCGAACCAAGCAGAAGTCAGGTACTGAGTCAGACAGCACTGAGAAGGGAAGGGAAAGGCATAAATTAATAAAAAAAATCTGTGGGGAACTACAGAAAGTACAGATGCAGGAGGCTAGAAGCAATTGTGAAATGGCGTGGGTGATTCTTACCTGGGTGTTACTGGAAATACTGTTGTATCACTCTGTCCCTATTGTCTGTGTCGTCCTCAGAGTCTTCCTCCTCTTCACTCTCCACAGGCTCCACGGCTTCTACAACACCACCATCTGGACCATCCTCCTGCAGGAAAGGCACCTGGCGTCGCAAAGCCAGGTTGTGAAGCATACAGCACGCCACGATGATATGGCACACCTTCTTTGGTGAGTACATTAGGGATCCACCAGTCATATGCAGGCACCTAAACCTGACCTTCATGAGGCCAAAGGTTCGCTCAATCACCCTCCTTGTACGCCCATGGGCCTCATTGTAGCGTTCCTCTGCCCTTGTCCGGGGATTCCTTACTGGGGTCAGTAGCCACGGCAGGTTGGGGTAACCAGAGTCACCTATTAGCCACACACGTTGTCTCTGTAGCTGCTCCATCACATAGGGGATGCTGCTATTTCGCATCACATACGCGTCATGCACTGACCCTGGGAACTTGGCATTTACATGGGAGATGTACTGGTCAGCCAAACAGACCACCTGGACATTCATCGAATGATAATTCTTTCTGTTTCGGTACACCTGCTCATCGTCTTTTGGGGGTACCAAAGCCACATGGGTCCCATCAATGGCACCAATGATGTTGGGGATATGTCCAAGGGCATAGAAATCACCCTTCACTGTGGGCAAGTCACCCTCCTCGGGGAAAATGATGTAGCTCCGCATGAGTTTCATCAGGGCAGACAACACTCTGCTCAAAATCTTTGAAAACATAGGCTGAGACATTCCAGATGACATGGCCACTGTGGTCTGGAATGACCCACTGGCCAAAAAATGGAGGACTGACAAAACCTGCACCAGAGGGGGAATCCCTGTGGGTTGGCGGATGGGGGACATCAGGGCTGGCTCCAGCTGGGCACACAGTTCATGGATAGTGGCACGGTCAAGTCGGTATCGAAGGATTATATGGCGTTCTTCCATTGTCGACAGGTCCACCAGCGGTCGGTACACGCGAGGATTCCTCCTTCTCATCCCAAGTCCCAGCGGACGGTGCCTAGGAAGGACAACATGGAGCACAGAGTCAGCCAAACCACAGGTACGGACAGACAGCTTACACAGTTAAAGAATGGCAATGGGTTGAAAGGCGTGTATGTGTGGCAATGCAAGGCCTAGGCCTGTGTGTCGCAGTCAAAATTAAGCCATGTGGGCCCTTGAAATGGCGGCTGCCTGACCTGTGAAGTGGGACAATGGGATGTGAGGTCACTGCGCTGGCGGGGCACACCGTGGCGGTAGGCGGTCGAAGACCGCGGCGCAAAGCCGCATTGGTTAACATTGAAGCCTATGGGTTTCAGGAGCCAATAACGAAGTGCGCCGGCGGTCGCGGTACGCACCGCCGCGGTACGCACCGCCGCGGACGTGACCGCCATTTTCTATCTGCTTAATCACTCGAGACCTGATCATCCACAGGAGAGGACCTATACTGCAAGTGCTGCTGTGACCTCGGTCTGGAAGATACAATGGCTGCTGTGACTGGGGAAAGGGCCCCTGCCTTCACGTCTGAAGAATTGGACAAGCTCGTGGATGGGGTCCTCCCCCAGTATGCGCTACTCTACGGTCCTCCAGACCAACAAGTGAGTACCCCGGGTGCTAATGGAATGGGCTATGCCTGTGTGGATTGGGGTGGATGTAAGTTGGTGGGGTGGGGGGCGAATGAGGAGTGCAATGCCCGACAGATGAGAGCATGTGCCATATGGCAAAGTGGGTGGGGGGGGGCAATTACATCTAACATGCAGGCCATTGATGATTTCCTCCTTTCCACCCTGTACATGTCTAATAGGTCAGCGCCCATCAGAAGATCGAGATTTGGCGTGCCATCGCCAAGGAAGTCCGGACCTTGGGGGTCCACAACAGACGGGGCACCCACTGCCGCAAGAGGTGGGAGGACATCCGCTGCGGAACAAGGAAGACCGCAGAAACACTGCTGGGGATGGCCTCCCAACCTAGGAGGGGTGCCAGTCGCACCATGACCCCCCTGATGTCCCGGATCCTGGCGGTGGCCTACCCTGAATTGGATGGGCACTTTAAGACATCACAGCAGACACAAGGGGGTGAGTATCAGCACATTCTCCTATCTTTCTGCGCAGTGGAGGCGTCTGGGTGGGGGAGGAGGGCTGTGGGTGACATTAGGCCAGGGCGCTTTCTGTAGTGTAGTCCTCTCCCTTAGGCATGGCCCTGTGCCCCCGGCCCCCACCTCTGTAGGGTGACAAGTACAGCCATTGAAGGTCCAGCATCTCCCATGTGCGCGTTTGACGTCTCTTGGCCTGTTGTCCTAGTCAGTAGTACTGAGTAGTGTACCCCGAATGCGCGGCTTAGTGCATTAGGCTCCTGTGTCTGTCCTCTCCGCCAACGGTGTTGACATTGCATGCACTCAACCTGGTCTTCTTTTTTCTCCCCCCACCCTTTCTCTTCATCTTCTTGTGCATGTGTGCATTAGCATCATCAGGCGGAGGAGATATGGCATCGGAGCACGAGGGAGCTGCAGGACACAAGGCCCCGGTGGGCCCAGGAACAGACACCGAGGGCACCAGTGATCCGGAGGGCGAGGGGAGCACCACGACGGGGACCGCTGGTGAGAGCAGCGAAAGCGACACGTCCTCGGATGGGAGCTCCCTAGGGGTGG
This sequence comes from Pleurodeles waltl, assembly GCF_031143425.1. Lineage (NCBI taxonomy): Eukaryota > Metazoa > Chordata > Amphibia > Caudata > Salamandridae > Pleurodeles > Pleurodeles waltl. Next base: position 505,956,197 of record NC_090445.1, read on the forward strand.
CGGCAACATCCGTGCCCCCCGCCTCTACAGGTACAGCCGCCACCCAGCGCACCAGCCCCGCCCTCCCAGCAGCCCCTCAGTCTTCGCTCCGTGCCGCTTCGCCCAGGAAGGCGCGCGTCTCCTTCGCCCCAGGCACCTCAGCCCCTGCCCCTGTTGCCCCTGCTGCCCTCAGTGCGGAGCTCATTGACCTGGTAAGGACGCTCATTGTTGGGCAGACGACCCTTCTGAATGCCATCCAGGGTGTGCAAAGGGAGGTGCAACAGAGCAATGCGTACCTGGAGGGCATTCATTCGGGTCAGGCTGCCCATCAACGAGCGTTCACTGCTCTGGCCTCAGCACTGACGGCAGCCATTGTCCCTGTTTCCAGCCTCCCTCTTCTGACTGCCTCCAGCCTGTCTATGTCTCCTGTTCCTCAGCCTATCCCATCCACACCATCAGACCAGCCTGCACATACCTCAACACCCAAGAGCAGCTCATCCAAACACAAGCACCACAGATCCCGCAAACACTCACCCGAGCAACACCCAGATGCAGACATGCCAACAGCCACTGCCACCCCTGTGTCCCCCTCCTCCTCGTCTCCCTCCTCCCTCCCTGTGACGTCTACACTCACACCTGCATGCACCCCAACATCAGCCAGTGCTTCCATCACCACCTCACCCTCCAGTACAGTCCACACTCGTGCAGTCACCACCCCCACTGCCATGTACACGTCCCCTGTGTCCTCTCCCACTGTGTCTGTCACCCCCTCTTCCAAGACACACAAACGCAGGCAGCCACCCACCCAACAGCCATCCACCTCACGACAGCCTACAGCACCAGCACCTTCACCCAATGACAGCACACCTGACTCTCCTACAACCACCTCCTCTACCTCCACTTCCATCTCCACTTCTCCTACCCTTTACCTTGGCCCTAAAAAACTTTTCCTGGCTAACCTTAACCTCTTTCCCCCCGATGACCTCCCCCATCCATCTTCAAAGAGTCCCAAGAGCACCGCAGCCACCACCAGCCCAGCTTCGGGTGTCACTGTTGTGCCTGGGTTCTGGAGCCCACCCTTTGGCAGCAGTGACACATCGATCAGCAGCAAGGACACGTCCAGCCCCCCCCCCGGCAAGAGGACCCGCAAAACCAAGGACCGCCGTGCGAGGACCGACAGGGCTGCCCCCAAGGAGCAATGTGCGGCCACTTCACCACCCACACCATCTGGGGGAGGCAAGGGCCCGAGAGCCCCATCAAAGGAGCGGAAGGGCAGCAGGAGCGCGGAGGAGGTGGACCCCACATGCCACATCCCAGCTGGGAAGGAGGACACTAAGGAGGCCAGGAGTCCGTCCCCGAAGGGTCCAGAAACGTCACGGTCCGAGGGCGACTGAACAGGGAGTCCAGGCCAGGTCTGGCTCCCTTGACCTGCTGGATGGGCACCGCTGAACAGGGCCCGCGGTGCAGAAGAGCAACGCTGAACAGGGCCCCGCCGTGGAGATAGGCACTGCTGAACAGGGCCCGCGGTGCAGAAGAGCACCGCTGAACAGGGCCCCGCCGTGGAGATAGGCACCGCTGAACAGGGCCCGCGGTGCAGAAGAGTACCGCTGAACAGGGCCCCGCCGTGGAGATAGGCACCGCTGAACAGGGCCCGCGGTGCAGAAGAGTACCGCTGAACAGGGCCCCGCCGTCTCAAGCACCGCTACGCTGGGCCCTTCATTTCAAGCACCGCTCCGCTGGGCCCTTCCTGTCAAGCACCGCTCCGCTGGGCCCCGCCGTCTCAAGCACCGCTCCGCTGGGCCCTTCCTGTCAAGCACCGCTCCGCTGGGCCCCGCCTTCTCAAGCACCGCTCCGCTGGGCCCTTCCTGTCAAGCACCGCTCCGCTGGGCCCCGCCGTCTCAAGCACCGCTCCGCTGGGCCCTTCATTTCAGTCACCGCTCCGCTGGGCCCTTCCTGTCAAGCACCGCTCCGCTGGGCCCCGCCGTCTCAAGCACCGCTCCGCTGGGCCCCGCCGTCTCAAGCACCGCTCCGCTGGGCCCTTCCTGTCAAGCACCGCTCCGCTGGGCCCCGCCGTCTCAAGCACCGCTCCGCTGGGCCCTTCCTCTCAAGCACCGCTCCGCTGGGCCCTTCCTCTCAAGCACCGCTCCGCTGGGCCCCGCCGTCTCAAGCACCGCTCCGCTGGGCCCTTCCTCTCAAGCACCGCTCCGCTGGGCCCTTCCTGTCAAGCACCGCTCCGCTGGGCCCTGCCGTCTCAAGCACCGCTCCGCTGGGCCCTTCCTGTCAAGCACCGCTCCGCTGGGCCCCGCCGTCTCAAGCACCGCTCCGCTGGGCCCTTCCTGTCAAGCACCGCTCCGCTGGGCCCCGCCGTCTCAAGCACCGCTCCGCTGGGCCCTTCCTGTCAAGCACCGCTCCGCTGGGCCCCGCCGTCTCAAGCACCGCTCCGCTGGGCCCTTCATTTCAGTCACCGCTCCGCTGGGCCCTTCCTGTCAAGCACCGCTCCGCTGGGCCCCGCCGTCTCAAGCACCGCTCCGCTGGGCCCTTCATTTCAAGCACCGCTCCGCTGGGCCCTTCCTGTCAAGCACCGCTCCGCTGGGCCCCGCCGTCTCAAGCACCGCTCCGCTGGGCCCCGCCGTCTCAAGCACCGCTCCGCTGGGCCCTTCCTGTCAAGCACCGCTCCGTGGGCCCAGCCGTCTCAAGCACCGCTCCGCTGGGCCCTTCCTCTCAAGCACCGCTCCGCTGGGCCCTTCCTCTCAAGCACCGCTCCGCTGGGCCCCGCCGTCTCAAGCACCGCTCCGCTGGGCCCTTCCTCTCAAGCACCGCTCCGCTGGGCCCTTCCTCTCAAGCACCGCTCCGCTGGGCCCCGCCGTCTCAAGCACCGCTGAACAGGGCACCGCCGTCTCAAGCACCGTTGATGGTTCATTGTGCCCACCATGCCTCCTCCTTGACCAGTGGAGACTGTCATCCACCTGATGGACTGTGGCTTTGCACTCCCCAGGATGGTCCAGTGGGCAATCCACCCACTGCAGAGACTTGAGAGACTGTGGCTTTGCACTCCCCAGGATGGCCCAGTGGGCAGCCCACCCACTGTAGAGACATTGAGAGACTGTGGCTTTGCACTCCCCAGGATGGTCCAGTGGGCAATCCACCCACTGCAGAGACTTGAGAGACTGTGGCTTTGCACTCCCCAGGATGGTCCCGTGGGCATGGTGGCTCCTCGTGGATCTGGCGTCGTGGACTCATGTGGCTGTGGTGCCCCCCCTTCCCTTCCCCCTGAGGTGCCTGTAGTTTTTACATGTGATGCCCCTGCAGTGTTCTCTCCAAAGGACTCAGGTCTCCTGTGTGGGCTTTGCCCTTGTTTCTCAAGACTTTGGCCCACGGACATGCTGAATTCGTAGGATGTGCAGGACTTGGTACTTCAGTTATACACTGATGTGTATGTCATTTGTTTTGTTGTGGATATCTTTCATGGTTGTACGCTAATTTTCTGGAGCTTTTTGGTACATAAATATTTATTCCAAATATGATTATGTCCTAGCATTTTTCAGGGGTGTTTGGGTGGTGTCACTGTGACTTGGTGCTCTGCATTGGTGAGTACATGATTGGGGGGGGGGGTCGCATATGTGTGTGCCCGTAACCTTTCGTCCGCCCCCTCCCGTGTGTCGTAGGTGCAGTACTCACCGTTGTCGTCTGCGCCGGACTTCGTACTCGTGGTAGATGAGAAGGTAGACGAGAGCAGGTAGGATGTTTAATTCGGGTTCCATGCTGTCCTCCGTACTCGTGGAGTGTGTTTTGGTGAGCGTTTTCCCGTTCGTAGTCTGTTTCCGCCGTGTTTTTATCGGCGGTGCTCCCGCCCCGGAAAAGGTGGCGGATTGGTGAGTTATGATAGTGTGGGCGGTACATTGTCTGCCGCCTGCCTGTTGGCGGTGACCGCCGCGCTGTTTGTCTGTACCGCCGCGGCGGTCGGAGTGTTAAGTTGGCGGGCTGTGTTGGCGGTTCCCGCCAGGGTCAGAATTCCATTTTTTGGACCGCCAGCCTGTTGGCGGGTTGGCCGCCACTTTAACACCGACCGCCAGGGTTAGAATCACCCCCTATGTTGTTAATTAGTGCTGTGCTATGTGTGTTTTGTATTGCATAGCTGTGTGTGTGACCTTTTAAGTGTCCATAATCTAAGACTATTCAACATTTGGCAAAGGGGAATAACAGGTTATTCATTGTGGAGTCACAGGGTTCAATTACTTCCTGGAACTCAAGTTGTGTGAGAATCTCTCTCACTGGAGCTATAGCCTTGTGTTAATTAGGATATTGTGGTCGAGGCTGTGGTGAAGAACTAATTGGTATTACATTGGTATTACAGGGTAGGGGGACTCTTCATCCCACCCCATGTGGTTGTGGTACAGCGTGGGAGCCAGCGCCAGAGCCCAATTGGCAGCATTGGCATCTTTTTCTGTGTTTCGAACTAGGACTGAGAAAGAAGGCAAAATTAAATATTGCCATGTGGGAGCTTATAAACAAATTCAGGTGGCCAATCTTTTTCTGCCAATGGAATATCACAATATAACATTTCCCAAAATATTACTTCAATAGTGAGCTCTATAGTTCTCTATATTTGGATATTTAATTCATAAACCCTGTTGGGTGTGGAGGCTCGCCTGTCCCCTGTCTCAGTGATGAGAAAAACATTAGTTGTGGTGAGATCCAGATGATCTTAGAGAGTCTGGTGACAAATTGTGACTTTTGCCACACTGTCTAGCAGAGTCACTGCCTACGTCCTGTTCTTCAGCAGTGTTCTCAGCATGGCTGGCCTTTTTGATTGAGATTGCAGCCACTTTTTCTTTTTCAATTATTTTTATTTGTTGAGGGGATCTGTCCTCTTTTTCAGTGTAAGCTTCTGAGGAGCGTTGTAAGTCCTTCTTCAGCTTCGTGTAGTTACTTCGTGTTTCAGACTGTCCCACTCTCTCACTCCATTCGTCTGGTATGTCCTGAAAAGAATGAGAGAGACGTGTATCAATTTCTATTTCAGAGATTATGGTGGTCTTTAAGAGTTTGGCGGGCGGCAACCAGCTCTGCCCTGCTGGATGTGGATGTTGGTGGTTGTGACCGTGGTGGCAGTCATAATGTGGCTGTCCCACCACCAGCCTGTTGACTCGTAATGATCACCTATATCTTCTCTCAGAGGTCTCCGGAAGCGGAGATTCTCATCTCTGACTTCTGTCTTTATTTTGTTTTTGTTTAGGCCAGCGGTTTTTTTAGAACCCTCTTGTGCTTGTTTGGTACCTTCCTTAGGGGTGGTACTTTGATTTTGTGGTTTATTTGGTCTGGCCCTCAGGCTATCCTGTCCTATACCAGTATAGGTGTCAGAAATAATCTTTGGCATCTTCTGCTCCTGTTTCTGCTGAGGAACCCCTCAGGGCTGGTGGCAAATGGCCAATGCTGCTGCTTCTCCCTTTAATGTTACTTAAAATATTTGAGGACACCGTTTCAAAACTGTGCATCAGTTTCATCCCCAAATCCGGCGGGGCAGCCCCATGTTCATTTTGAATTTGTTTTAACACTTCCAATAAATTGACAAGTGTCAGGGTACCATGCGTGGTAGTGTAGATTGCAGCAAAGACTGAACCACAAGTGTTACAGTCTTCTATTGAGAGGACCATGCTAAACATCAAGAATTAGGTGAGTATTCTATGTTTGTCTTGGAGTCCCATAAGGGGAAACACTGCTTCAGCTGATTTGATTTTTGTGCAATCCAGAACTGAATCTTTTCCCGCTCTGTGGGTGCTTTTCCCATTAACGAGTGGACTGTTTGTGGATTAAATCCTGGAATGGCCAATTGATGAGCAGCTGGAGCAACTCTTGCCGGGGAAGGTGTTCAAAGTCTCCATCACAAATTGTATTACTTTACAATATACTGCTACTAGTGCATTGTAAAGTGTGCGTACATCATCTACTTACATAGCTTGCACATTTGGATATGCCTGTATGTGCTACGTGTTGGCCATGTTGGTCTATCATTGCTTAAAGGACCTAATCTCACAGGTTGTAGTACATGCAGAAGGGTACCATTGAACAGGTTTTGATATTCTTGATAAGAGAGAGGCACCTCTAAGTAGTGATAAGCTTGGTAGTGTTGTGGTATATTAGATACTCTGTAGACATGAAATGTATGTGTATTTGCATCTATTTCAGGAAGGTTGACCTAGGAGTAGAATATTTCTGTCCTGTATGTGTCATGGGTTCCACGATGAATGTGACATCTCCGCTATCTTCTGTTAAACCATGGGCTAAAAGAAACTGCATGAGCAGATGTCTTCAGTTATCCCTGATGTTTACAGGATTTGCCACATTAAAGAATATGTGTTAGGGCTGGGAACACCAATGGGGAAAAAGTCCTTTCATGGTTCAAGGGTAGCTTTCAGTATGCAGATTATGCCTTTTGATTTTTGGTGTAAATCTTATCAGTAATTGTTGATACATTTATGGAAATCCAAATTTGTAATCTGTGGCCACAATGACTTCGCAAATAATAACAAGCTTGTGGAGACATCTGCAGAGCTCCGATTGGCTGCCAACACTTCAACCAGGAAGTGTTGGAAGCCATCTTGGGATTTAGTTTCTACTGAGTCTCAGAAAAAGAGTGAAAACAAAAGAAAAGGGGACAGTGTACAGACATCCTGACCCCCTAGCTCTGGTGCTGGAGTCCCAGAGGAGCCCCACCACTGACAAAAAAGCACAATAAAAAAGAAAATTGCTGTGAAATTCTTAACAATGGCACAAACTCATAGTAAAACTTAAAAAAGAAAAACAAGTGCGATCCCCCACACTTGTTTTAATAAAGCTCCCATGTTGGACAGGCCCCCGAGACATGTGAAAAATATCCTTGTCTTTTTTAGGCTCCGGGGATGGCCACCTCACTTCGGATTTAATTCACTAGTATACAGGGGCCTAGCAGCACCCCGTGCCCCGGGACCACAACCCCACTGGGGCAAAATGCCTTATTTATAATGGGCGGGTTGTGCAGAACCCCCGTTCCCCAGGGACTGCCACCTTCCGGGGGCAAAATGCCTTACTAATAGTAGGGGGGCCTGTGAACCACCCCATACCCTGGGGACTGCCCTCTCCCCAGGGTTGTTTGGATTATATGCAGGGGGCTACATAGCCCCCCTGCACCCTGGGGACCACCACCTCCCTAGGTCTAAATGACTTACTTATAGTAGGTGGTATCCTGCTGACCCTCCACAGCCCTAAAATAAGGGATGACATGGCCCCTGAAGCCCCAGGGACAACCACCTCTGGGGCAAATTTTAATGTTGGAGGGGGGGCGCATAGCCTCTCTTGAGGAGGCAATAATAGCCAGGGGGATCACCACCCTCCAGTGCTTGTTCCTGCTTTGACTCAGGGTTTCCAGCCCCGGGACATAGCTGTTTGCTCTGACTTAGTGGGAGCTTTGATAGCTCCTGCCAAGTCAGAGCAAACACTCCACTCCCAGAAAGTGTGAGCAGTCAAACAGCTCTCACTTGCTGGGTGTGGAGGTTTCCTCTGTTTCCCTACTCGCAGACATGCGGGCAGGGAAACAGACAAAACGATTTATCTCACAGACAGGGAGCTGCATGTTTAGAAGCTCCGTCTGTGATAGTAGTGCTTGCTGGGACTGCAGGGGCCTTCAGACTTTCCCTGCAGGCCCCAACAGTGCTGACTAGGTACCTGGGGGGCACCAAGGTGACATGGCCGGGCCCCGGGGGATCACATGAAGATTCATCAAACAGTGCAAAAGATATAGGTAAAACTAAATTCAATGAAAACATGGTCCTGACTATAACTACCTTCTGGCGACTGCCAGTAGGTAATATATGTATAGATAGATAGATAGATAGATAGATAGATAGATAGATAGATAGATAGATAGATAGATAGATAGATAGATAGATAGATAGATTTTCACTAAAATAAAAAGAAAGGATACAGGGACGTTATAGTTAGGTTAAAGATTTACTCACACAAAACCATACATGTTTGACAGTTATACTTAGAGTTCTCTCAAGAAACTAGAACTCATACCCTAAGGTAATTATCGATCATGCTGAGTTTCTATGGTTTTGTCAAGTGGGGCCGAGAAAAAGGGGGGCCCAAAATGCATTTTCTCCATGTAATGTCAATGTGGATTTTGCAATTTTTAGACATGGCTACCATCTGAAACTCTGAATGGAATTTCACCAAATTTGTCCAAAATCTAGATCTTGTTCAGCATATAGGCCCTCATTACAACTCTGGTGGTTGGTGATAAAGAGGCAGTGATACCGCCAACAGGCCGGCGGCAAAAAAAATGGAATTATGACCACGGCAGAAACCGCCAACACAGACAGCCACTTTAACACTCTGACCGCCACGGCGGTAGCAACAAGCACCACGGCAGTTACTGCCAACAGCCAGGCGGAAGACAATGTACCGCCCACCCTATCACAACAAGCCAATCCGCCAGATTTTCTGGGGCGGTACAAACGTCATCAAAAGCACAGTGGAAATAGTACACAGAAGGGAAACAACTCAAGGAAGAACCATGACGCCATGGAGCCCGAACTACAGGTGTTACCCACGCTGGTATACCTCCTCCTACACCACAAACACGAATGGTGCCGAAGACAACCACTGTGAGTACCGCACCTAGCACACAAGGGAGGGGGGGAGGAAAAATAGAGTGGCACACATACGCAACATGCAACATGCAACACACAACACCCCCAACACCATACACAAAAACAGATGCAACAACATTACATATCCACCCCGTAACCCTCAGGACTAAAGCAAGGACAAAATGAAGTGAGTAAAGTCAGTGTAATAATATAATTTGCGAGAAATACGTCTTCAAAGCACAAAACAGTATCTACAATATATACAAATACAGGGACACTGCCCAGTCCAAATTGTCCGTGGCCCACAGGGCCATATCACATAGGCCAAGGCCCCACTTGACTCCTGTCTCAATACGGAGAGAACACTGCTGGGGCATCAGGTCGAAAAAACTCAGGCACCTCAGGGGGAAGAGGGAGGGAGGGCACCTCAGCCACAGGATGGTATGATGCCACTGCTCCTGGAGGGGGGCTACATGCCCACTACTTGGTCCTGGGGAGTGGAAAGCCACAGTCTCTTAAGTGGGTGGTTTGCCCACTGCTTGGTCCTGGGGAGTGCAAAGCTACAGTCTATCAAGTGGGTGGTTTGCCCACTGGTTCTGGAGGGGGCTTTGTGCCCAGTGTGCTTCATCCTGGCATGGAGGGGGTGAGTGGATGCCTTCTTCCACTGGTTCTGGAGGGGGCTTTGTGCCCAGTGTTCTTCATCCTGGCAAGGAGAGGGTGAGTGGATGCCTTCTTCCACTGGTTCTGGAGGGGGCTGTGTGCCCTGTGATGCAGATCTTGGAGGGTGCAAGGTCACAGTCTCTCACCTGGGTGTCACACCTACAGCTGTTGCAGGGGCCAGGATGCACTACAGCCCATGGAGCCACGACTACACTCTGCCCGCCGGTGGTCACGGCTGCTCAGTGGTGGCAGTGACTGTGTTGGCGGCGGTGCTGGCTGTGGTTGGGGGAGGATCCAGCCCTTCCCCCACAGCCTCGGACGGCTGCCCACTGGGGCTTCTGCTGCTGGCAGTGGTGCTAATGGCGGTGCTGGTGGCGGTGCTGGCGGCTCGGCTGGCGGCGGTGCGTGGAGGCTCCAGCCCTTCCCCTGCAGCCTCGGACAGCTGAAGTGCCATGACTGGTGTTGTGTGCCCAGATGCTGCTCCAGCACCAGGCTCTATATCCATCCTGGCTGCAGCATTTGAGTCTTTCTCATTGTCCTTGGCAGCTGGTGTTCCCTTCCTCTCCTTGCCAGCTGGTGTTTCCTTCCTCTCCTCGGCAGCTGCTGTTCCCTTCCTGTCCTTGGCAGCTGGGGTTCCCTTCCTGTCCTTGCCAGCTAGTGGTGCCTCCTTGCTTCTGCCAGCTGGTGGTGCCTCCTTGCTTCTGCCAGCTGGTGGTGCCTCCTTGCTTCTGCCAGCTAGTGGTGCCTCCTTGTGTTTGCCAGCTGGTGGTGCCTCCTTGCATTTGTCAGCTGGTGCTCCCTTTTTGCCCTTGGCAACTGGTGCAGGCACACTGGCTGTGTGGACGGGTGTCTTCACGGTGCCTCCCACAACTGCAATGGCTGCAGAAATTACAGTGGCAATGGACTGGGTGGCTGAGGTGCTAGCCTGGGTCCTGACTACCCTGGCCTGAAGTGAAGGACGGGGGGAGGGGCAGAGAATAGGTCAAGTGTGAAGAGGAAAAGCTTTTTAGGGACACTGGAGCTGGAAGAGGGTGAAGGTTTGGGAGTGGAGGAAAAGGGAGTGGTAGTAGGAGGTGTCTGTCTGCTGTGTTTAGGTGCAGGTGCAGGGGCTGGGTGCTGTCATGAGGTGGATGGGTGTTGGGTGTCTGAGTGCTTGCGTTGGTGTACCTTGGGAGGAGGGGGCACAGACACAGTGGGAGAGGACACAGGGGACTTGTGCATGTATGTGGGGGTGGTGACTGCCAGTGAGGGGCTTGTACTGATAGGCGTGATGGTGATGGGGTTGTGGATGAGGATGTAGTGCATGCCGGTGTGAGTGGAGACGCTACTGGGAGGGAGGTGGACAAGGAGGGGGACACATTGGAGGCAGTGGATGTTGGTGTGTCTGCATCTGGATGGTGCTTGTGTGAGTACCTGTTGGATGAAGTGTGGTGCTTGTGTTTGCCTGAGCCACTTTTATGTGTTGATTTGGGTGCATGCTGGTCTGAAGGTGTGCTTGGGATAGGCTGGGGTTGAGGGGAATGGGACAGGGTAGAGATAGTTGGAGGGGAGAGGCTAGAAACAGGGACAGTGGCTGCCATCAGGGAGTTGGCCAGAGCCTGGAATGATCTCTGTTGGGCTGCCACGCCAGAGTGAATGCCCGCTAGGAATGCATTTGTTTGTGGCAAATGCCCTGCCAGACCCTGGATGGCATTCAGTATGGTTGACTGCCCAACAGAGATGGATCGCAGGAGGTCAATAGACTCCTCACCGAGGGCAGCAGGGCTGACTAGGGCAAGGCCTGAGGTGCCTGGGGTGAAGGAGATGCCACCCTCCTGGGTGAGCGGGCACAGGAAACATGATGAGGGGCTGTGGGGAGGGCGGTGCTGGTACGGGGGTGGCGGCTGTACCTGTAGTTGGGGTGGCCACAGAGGTGTCCGACACTGCTAGGGAACTTCCTTCGGAGGAGGTGTCGCTGTCAGAACTGTCTACTCCAGTCTCCTCAGTGGTGCTCCCCTCACCCTCAATCCCACTGGTGCCCTCACCGTCGGTGGATTCAGCCTCGTGGGCCACATGCCACAAGGACAGGGTGACAAAACAAAGAGACAGGGGATAGACTTGGTCAATGCCAGCAACAACACCACAGTTGGTGTACACAACACACTGGGAACAGCCCTATGCATTAGGCCATGCACTTCCAGTTACAATGCTAGTCCCCAGGCCATGGAGTACAATGCCTAACGCCAATAGCAGCACAGCTGAAACCCACAGGACCCTGCCCAGTAGGAGATGCCCACTAGCATATTTGGTGTTGGAGTGCATTAGACCCTGCCCATCATGGAACCTACCCTGCCATGTTCATCCTGGCCTAGGGGCACCCACAGACCCACATCCCCAACCCAAATAACACCTCAACACGTGCAATTTTCTGAATCTGAAACTGTACTCACCCCCTTGTGGCTGTTGTGATGCCTTCAAGCGCCCATCCAACTCCGAATAGGCCACCGCCTGGATGCGTAACATCAGGGGAATCAGGGTATGAAGAGCACTCCTTCCTCATTGGGAGGCCATCCCCAGCTGGGCCTCGGCCATCTTCCTTGCCCAGCGGCGCAGGTCCTCCCATCGTTTGCAACAGTGGGTGTTCCGCCTGTCAAAGACCCCCAGGATCCGCATTTCCTTGGTGATGGCATGCCAAATACCCTTTTTCTGATGGGTGCTGACGTGCAGAAAAAGATACATAGAAGAGTCATACCTTCTGTCCTGTTATACTCATGTCCCACCATATCCCTCCCATCCCCTTACGCACAGACATTGACCACCAGACATGCAGCACTCTGCCCAGGACCCCTCAAACACCCCCCCTTACACGAGGCTTACACACACACAGCACTCCAGGCATTCATGCCCCATGTATCGTGCTCCCAGTGTACTCACCTGTCGGTCTGGAGGACCATAAAGTAAACGGTATTGGGGTAGGACCCCATCCACCAGTCTCTCCAACTCCTCCCAAGTGAAGGCAGGGGCCCTTTCCCCAGACACTTGAGTCATTTTCGCTTCCAGACACAGGTCACAGCAGCACTTGCAGTGTATGTCCTCTCCTGTTGAAGGTCAGGTAGCAAGTGAGTGAAGAGATAGAAAATGTCTGTCACTTTGGCAGCGGTGCGTACCGTCACAACCGGCGTACATCACCATTGGCTACTGGAACCGATAGGGCCCAATGATAACCAAGGAGGTGTTGCACGGCTGTCGTCGACTGCCTCCCACAATGGCGCACAACGCCAGCGGAATTACCTAATTTCCACTTGTCCCTCCACACAGGTCAGGCGGCCACCATTTCAGGGGGGAACAGTCCATGGCACCTAACTGTGTCACAGCACACATAGGCACATTAACGGAACTACACATGCACATACTGTTTCTGTCACAGAAGGCATTTTACTCCGAGTATATGTTTGAATATCAATCAATCAAAAAAATTCTTAAGCACACTACTCACCCGTTAGGGTCTCAAGGCGCTGTGGGGGGGGCGTGGGGTTACCGGCTACTGCTCAAAGAGCCATGTTGAGGTGCTTTCTGAAAGTTAGGAGGTCCTGGGTCTTGCGTAGGTTGGTGGGGAGGGAGTTCCAGGTCTGCCGCCGAAGGTGGTGCTTTGGATGCGGGTGACTGTAGCGAGGGTGAGGTCAGCGGAGCTGTCGAGTTGGTATGTGGAACTTTACTCGTTCGTTGATGTAGGCTGGTCCAGTGTCATGGAGGGCTTTGTGAGCGTGGACGAGGACTTTGAAGATGATCCTTTTGCTGTTGGGCAGTCAGTGTAGGGATCTGAGGTGGGTGGATATGTGTTCATGGCGAGGGAGGTTGAGGATGAGACGTGCAGCTGCATTTTGAATTCGCTGGAGTTTTCTTTGAAGCTTGGCTGTGGTCCCTGTGTAGAGGGCGTTGTCGTGGTCCAGTCTGCTGCTGATGAGGGCATGGATGACTGTTCTTCTTGTTTCTAAAGGAATCCATTTGAAAGTCTTGCGTAGCATGCAAAAGGTGTTGAAGCAGGAGAACGATATGGTGGTGATTTGCTGGGCCATGGAGAGAGATGAGTCTAGAACAATGCCAAGGTTGCGTGCGTGGGTGGTGGGTGTTGGGGCTGGTCCGAGGGTCGTGGGCCACCAGGAGTCGTCCCATGCTGTCTTGTTGGGGCCGAAGATGATGATTTCTGTTTTGTTTGAGTTAAGTTTGAGGTGGCTTGCTGTCAACCATTTGGTGATGTCGAGGAGTCCGGCGTGCAGGTTTATCTTGACGGTGGCTGGGTTCCAGGTGAGGGAGATGATGAGCTGGGTGTTGTCTGCATAAGAGATGATGGTGATTCCGTGGGGGCGGAGGATGTTGGCGAGAGGAGCCATGTAGATGTTGAAGAGGGTGGGGCTGAGGGAGGATCCTTGGGGGACCCCGCAGATGATCTTGGTGGCTGGAGACCGGAACGGAGGGAGGCAAACTGTTTGGGTTCTTTCGGCTAAGAAGGAGGTGAGCCAGTCCAGGGCCTTGTGTTGAATTCCGGCGTCAAAAAGGCGTGCGCAGAGGGTCTGGTGGCATAGAGTTTCGAAAGCTGCAGAGAGGTCTAGGAGGATGAGGGCGATGGTCTCGCCCTTGTCCACTCTGGTCCTGATGTTGTCTGTGCAGGCTATGAGGGAGGACTCAGTGCTGTGGTTCTTGCTGAATCCAGACTGGGAGGCGTTGAGTATGTTGTTTTCTTCTAAGAAGTGAGACAATTGGGCGTTGACTATTTTCTCAGCGACCTTTGCGGGGAAGGGGAGAAGAGAGATGGGACAGTAGTTTGTGAGGTCTTTCGGGTCTGCTTTGGGTTTTTTGAGAAGCGCGTTGACTTTGGCATGCTTCCAAACATCTGGGAAGGTTGCAGTGTTGAAGGAACTGTTGATGACGGAGCGGAGCTGGGAGCAATGATTTGGCTGGCATTGTTGAAAATGTGGTGGGGGCAGGAGTCTGTGGGGGAGCCTGAGTGGATAGAGTTCATGGTTTTGTCGATTTCTTAGTCGTTGGTGGGGGTCCAGGTGTGTAGTTGGTTGGTGTGGGAGGGGGTTGTGTTGTTGGTTGTGTCGGTGGTGGTGATGGTGGGTGCTGATGCTGCGAAGCTGTTGTGTATGTCTGCGATTTTGAGGTGAAAGTAGTTGGAGAGGTAGTTGCAGAGGTTTGGGGAGTGTGGAGGGTCGATGGTGCTGGATTTGGGTTTGGTGAGTTCTTTGACGATGGCAAAGAGTTCCTTGCTGTTGTGTGTGTTGTTGCCTATGCGTTCTTTGTAGAAGGACTGTTTGGTGGTCTGGATGAGTTGGTGGTGTTTGTGCATGGCTGTTTTGAGGGCGGAGAAGTTGCTCATTGAGGGTTCTTTGCGCCAGGCTTTCTCAATTTTACGGCATTCTCGTTTGGAGTTCTGGGGTGAACCAGGGGGCGGTCTTGATGGTGCGGGTGTTGTTGTTTCTTTTCAGTGGGGCGAGGGAGTCTGTGCTGGTTGTTAGACATTGTGTGAGGTTGTGGGGGGCAGTGTTGGGGTCGTTGGTGATGGGAGGTGGAGCTTGTGTGAGGTTGGCGATCAGGTGTTCTTTGGAGATCTTGTTCCACTTGCGGTAGGGTGTAGTGTGTTGTTGGTGGTGGGCGAGGGGTCTCATGAAGGAGAAGTGGGCGCAGTGGTGGTGAGTCCAGTGGAGTTTGGTGATGTGAGTGAAGGTGATGTGGCTGCTGGTGGTGAAAATGGCGTCAAGCATGTGTCCTGCTGAGTGAGTGGGTGAGGTGACCAGTTGTTTGAGGCCGAGGTTTGTGAGGTTGCCCAGCAGGGCTGTGGAGTTGCAGTCGTGGGTGCTTTCCAGGTGAAAGTTGAGGTAACCAAGGAGTATGTAGTCTGTGGAGGTGAGGGCGTGGGAGCTGATGGTATCTGCGACGGTGTCGCAAATTGGGGGGCGGGGTCCTGGTGGTCTGTAAATGAGGGTTCCTCTAAGGGTGGTGTTGGCATTGATGTGTATTAGAAGGTGTTGGTGTTGGTGTTCTGCGTTTTCTTGGGTATCGTTGGTGTTGGTTGAAATTTTGATGGTGTTTTTGTGTATTATGGTGATACCTCCTCCTGGTTTGTTTATGCAGTCTCTACGGGTGATTTTGTAACCTTCTGGGATGGCTATGGCTATGTCAGGTTCTGATGAGGGGTTCATCCATGTTTACGTGAGGAAGGCGATGTCAGAGGAGTATGTTGTGAGCAGGTCCCAAAGCTCGATGGCATGCTTGTGGATGGAGCAGGTGTTAAGGAGGATGCAGTTAAGATGGTTGCTGGGGTTTGTGTTATAGCGGTGCGTGTTGGTGTTGTTGGTTTTAGTATGACTGCATGAAAAATGGCATGAGTGGCATGTGAATGATCCATGTGTGTACTTGGGATTGGGCTGGGTGCAGGTGGGGTGCTGGCCTGGGTTGAGGGCATGGAGTTCTGTGGAGGAGTAGTGCTGCTTCAGGGGGTCGGAGCAGCGTGGACCAGGGGGACAGGTGCTGGACGCAATCCAGGCACGGACGGGTGAAGACGGGCTTGCCTCTGGGGCACCTCCGGCACGCCAGCCGCGCACCCGCTGCGCGGCGCACAGTTTGGCGCGAGGGGGCGGGCCGCAGGGAACACAGAGGCAGGCATCAGGAGAACCGGCACGAGCTGGATGAAAAAACGGGCGGTAAACACAGAGGGCAAAACGAAGTGGAATTGAAAAAGGGCACAGATACAGTCAGAAACAGTGCCTGAAACGAAAAACGATATACAAAAAACAAAATACTAAGTGAAATACAAAGTGCAGATACGCCTACCACTAGGCACCAGGGATAAGGCGCAGGCGGGTGCCTGCGGGTGGTGGAGGGCCTCGAACTTCCTTCTAGCGGCAAACGGCAGGCTGGTGGAGCCAAAGTGGACTCCTGGCCAAAAGCAGGTGAGGGCATCACACAGGGCTCCGCGCAGCGGCCACCAAACGGCGGGGTGAGGAGCATGGAGGCAGGCTGGTGGAGCCAAAGTGGACTCCTGGCCAAAAGTAGGTCAGGGGGTCACACAGGGCTCCGCCCAGCGGCCACCATTATGAAGGGGAGGTGGGAGGGAGGAGTAGCTGGGAGGCAGGAGGGAAAGATCAATGGGGGCGTGAGGTGGCGAGGCTGCAGGGGATGCAGTGGCAGGGATCGGGAGAACCAGCAAGAGCCGTACTGTCTATTTGTAATGTCTATAGATTGTTAAACAACTACATCCTTAAATCATTTGACATACTCCATACATGTTTATTCCAAGGGTGTTTATTTCAGTGCTGAGAAGTAAATGGGGAAGTGCAATGGGCTTGGGTGATGGTGGAGGAGAGTACATGATAGGGTACAGTCTATTGGTATCACAGGTGCATTGTCCAAGGTGGGCACACTGCTAATTTCGTGTCCTGGGGACAGTGGTATGGGCCCGCTGGGTGGGTGCTGTGGTGGTGTTTCCTGAGGGGCGAGGCTCTGTGGTGGTATGGGACTGTGGGTGGGTTACCGACTGTCCAGAGATCCCAGATGGGCCAGGTTGGTTATCCATATCCAGGCGTGCAGAGCTGCTGTCATCACTGTGGGCCTCTTCCGGGGTGGACTGGATGTTGCTGGCACCTCCTCTCCGGTGAAGTTATGTGGGGATCCTGTTGGTATGTAAATGCAGTCTTATTGTTTCTGCGTGTCACATATGGTGCATGGGTACATTTCTGCTATGTTTGTTAATACTAAGGCAGCTTAGGCTTGTGTGAGTTGTGATTTGGTTGACTAAGTTATTGTCACTACTGTGCATGCTGTGGTGATGGGTGGCAATGCAGGTCTGTGATGGGTGGCCATGCATTGGTGTTGCATGCAGGGCTTGGGGTGGGTTGTGATGGTGGGGTGTGTGGGAGGTGGTGAGTGATGGGAGTAAGGGTGAGGGTGGGGGTATGTGATGGCATCCAGGTAGGGGGTGAAAGTAGTAAAGATTTGTCTTACCAGAGTCCAGTCCTCCTGCCAAGACTTGCTCTTCTCATGTTATTAGCTGTGGGGGAGGAGGTGGGGGTCCACTGCCAGTCCTCTGAACTGCTATCTGGTGTCTGGCAACCACGGAATGTACCTTCTCCCGTAGGTCGTTCCACCTCTTCCTGATGTCATCCCTGGTTCTTGGGTGCTGTCCCACGGCGTTGACCCTGTCCACGACTCTCTGCTATAGCTCCATCTTCCTAGCAATGGATGTCTGCTGCACCTGTGCTCCAAATAGCTGTGGTTCTACCCTGATGATTTCCTCCACCATGATCCTTAACTCCTCCTCTGAGAACCTGGGGAGTGAGTCCTTGTGGTGCCATGGGTATAGTGTGTGTGGTGTATGTGAGTGTGTGTGGGGTGATGTGTTGGGATGTGTGCTGTGAGGTGTGTGGATGGTGTATGTGTGATGGTGTTCTGTGGCTCTGGTTCTGTGGGTGCTCCTGGCTTGTCTCTCTCTCAGTTGAAAATTGTTTGTTTTGGTAAAGGGTTGTGGATAATGTGGGTGTGTGTTTTATAGTGATGTGGAGGGGTGTGGTGTGTGCATGTGTGTCAGGTGTGTGTAGTTTGAATTGTCTAATGTGGTGCTGTTTTCTTAGGTTGTGTGTATTTTGAGCACAGCGGTATGTACCGCCAATGGTTTACCGCGGTTGAATGTCCGCCGTGGTGATTCGTGGGTCATAATGCTGTGGGTGTATTTCTGTTGGCGTAACGGTGTAGGTTTTGCTACCGCCAGTTTATCATTGACCTTTGGTGTGGCAGACTTGTGTGTGTGTCTTTATAGTGGTGGATTTCTATGTGTGGGTCATAATCCGTTTAACGGTATACTGCTGTGGTTGCGGTATGTTGGCGGCAGTCAGCATGGCGGTAAGCGTGACTTACCGCCAATGTCATAATGAGGGCCATAGTGTTTTTCGTGATTTGGTGAAATCTGTTCAGCAGCTTCAGAGTTCTTAATGGAAAAATTATAGACATATAGGGACACAGATCCAGCATCAAACCCCCTCCCGGGGAAACTGCAGATCCCGGTGAAAAACAAAGCACTAATTGGCTGGTCACAACCTTATAGTAAAGTTGTGGCTGCCATTTTGTTTCTTGTCAGCTAGGGGTAGGGAAGAAAATGAAAAAATCACATAAGGGGTCAGGATAGAGGTATCCTGACCTCATTTGACACATGGAAGGGTCTCTGAGAGACCCCTCATGAGTAAAAATTGCAGTTATTTATTTTTGGCCTATCCGCAGATCCACCATGGGGCTCAGCCCAACCCCCAATGTAACTATGCAAGCATCTGCAGAGCCAAAGCACAATGAAAAAAATACACCCTTTCACACATCAAACCTTCCACCGTGATTGGCTAAAGACCTCGTGCGGTGGTGGTTGCATTAAAGGACACTAATTATATGTCAATTTATGTTAAAAAGAACATAAAAATTCACTGGAAAAACCAAACGATCACAGTAACATTATAGTTAAGTTCACACTTTACCCACACAAATCCATTGAAAGTCAGCAATTATAGTTATACTTATTGTTTTGCTCATCTGATGTAACTGCAATGGGTACCATTATGTAACTTTAGGCCATGAGTTATAGGGTCTTATTTACAATCCTCTAGTACCACAGATGTGTAATTTATATAACGCAACAGTGGAGCTAAGCTGTCCCCTACAGTGTGCCACATTTACAAACAGGCGTAAGGGGACCATTGTGACAGTTTGTAAAGCCTTGCATCACATTACACCTGTGCCAGGTATAATGTATGCAAGTAAGGCGTTCCCCCGTTAAAAGCCATGCAGATCAGGCACAGTCAAATCTACAAGATTTCACTGTGTCGTTCTGAGCCATCACTGTGTCAAAAATGTAATGCCTGCTCAGAGCAGGTGTTAAACTGACCGAAGGTTTTTTTAAATTAGAGTCTTCCATGCATTTCTGGAGTAGCGTCATTTTTTTTACACTAGTCCAGCAATGCATGACTTTAATGCCACAGATGGGTCAGAATTTATGATGTATCTGTGGGAAATGTGCATCATGGGCATCTGTATAGTAAATACAGTGCTACCATGGTGTCGTTAGGGGGGTGCAGGGCAGTGCAAGAAATCTGAAGCATCGGAGCTGATGTGTCAGATTCTTGTAAATGAGGCCCATAATTTCTTAATATAAGTATAACTATTAGTATAACTGTAGCTGCTGATTTTCTATGGTTTTCTGTGGGTAAAACAAGAACCTAAGTATAACGTGCCTGTAACTTTTGTTTTTTCAGTGAATGATATATATATATAAATATAAATATATTCATATGTTTTTACTCACCGAGCCCTGCAACCCCAATGCCCAGCACGTTTATGCCAAAGCCACCTTTATAACACAGGTATAAAACTCCTGAACACACATTCTCACATGCACTTGTACACATACACACACACACAAAGCAGAGAAAAGCACACATGCACAAACAAACCTACACACAACATTTGAGCATTTTTAAATGCCTGTTATTGCAAAATAATCATCTCTGCATGTTTCCCCTGATTGTACAGATTTTTTGGAATCTATTATGCTGGTGTTATGACTCCAGGTATTGTTACACTGTCATTCAGTGCCAATGAGCATGCGTTTTGTCCCTAAAACAATAATGAAAAATTGGCTTGCTCAATTGTCTAATTTGACTTTCATATAACAGCATTGTAATTTGGCACAGTGAATGCACCAGTAACATGGAAGGCAAATGTTACTTGTTGACTACAGTGAGCATTTACACTGACCTCTTATATCACTAACGTATGTGACTACAGGGTGCACTATTGTGTTCCAGCTAGATTGCAATTCAAAAGCACTGGAGTGTCTATGAGACTACGGGCCTATTTAGAACTCAAAATGGATTACTCCATCACAGCGGTGATGGATATCTCATCTGCTAAAATATAAATCCCATTATATACTACAGGATTTATATTTCAGTGGAGGGGATATCTGTTGCTGTTGTGATGGATAACCCCATCCACCGTGATCTTAATCAGGCCCTATGTTTTTAATATGCATTAGCATATTAAAGAACTGTATGACCTCACTTGAAGTTACTAAAAGCTGTTGGGCACTTGTATATAAAGTTACATTTTTCATTAGCAGGCTAAAGGAAAGATTTATTAAAATCTCACTATAGCACATGCACTTCTTATGCATTGTCACCTTAGATTTTTTGCACAATTCTGAACCATATTTTTTCTGTTTTTTTAACTCTTTGCACTTTACCCCCACATAACAGAGGTAAAGAACGTGTGTTCCCACTTTATACATAGTTAAATTGGTTTAACCCTGATTGAGGTATTTAGCTTGTCTATAAATCCCAGTATATAGTGTGGAGATTTAATGCCACCCATGGCACCCATACACTCATATACCAATGACCTCATGGCAATCATGTCAAAATAACCCTCTTTGACAGTCAGGAAATCCTGCATTTAAATAGTGATGAGACACCCCCAAGTGCTCCTAACCACCCAGAAGGTAAGGTGTCTGATATTTAAAAGTGAAACATGTTTGAAATTAAAGCTAGCATAATCTTAAAGGGCAAGATCTCAAAACCCTTTTCACTGGCAGGGCTGTAGCTGCATCCTAGAAAATGTCAAAATACAGATTATAAACTGTAATCTGTAACATTAGAGAGGACATAGCTAAAATAGTCATTCAAATATTATTTTGAATATTTGTCATAGTCCAATTCATTTGTGAAGTTTAGATTTTTAATAATCATTCAGAAAATGTAACTTACACAGCATTACATTTTCTTAATAAGGTGTGAAATATGCCCTGAACCCTGAACAATGGCTAAGGCCAATTGACAGGATGGAATAGCCATGAGGCAATTGGACCCTGTCAGCCTATAGAGGACAACTGGAACAGAGTCAGGAACTCCATTAAACTGCGAAGGACAGAGGTGAGGCCTTGTGATACAGTGAAGAAAAAAAACAGATTTTGGAATTGCTGGGAATAGGGAAGTCTTTATCATTTTACAGTCAGTAATGTCTAATCAGAATCTCAGTTCATCCTCCATGTGGTTTTCTTCTTTTAGTCTTCTAATTGGTTTCTGGTCTGTTTTTCAGATGAGACCTTTTCTTTAATCCTCTTGTGTGGGACACTTTGCCTTTGGGTCTGGATACCTTGGACAACAACACAGAAATAACCGGTAAGTAGGCACTCTATCCATGTGCAAGACTCTCCCTTTTTTCTTCCTTATTTTTCTTTCTGGTAGCTCTCCTGCTCTTTTTGTTTTTCCTTAGTACTCCTGCTTCTCCTTCTTATCATTGACCCTTGCTTTACTTTTCCTTCAGCTGGTCCTATCTTTCTATCTGCTTCCTTTCACTTGCTCAAACTAACTTAAACAGTCACCAATAAACAAAACATCTTAAATTTGCCTTCCACTGCTTTAACTGGAAAGTGGGAAAAACTCTCTCGCTCTGGAGTTTTAAGGGAACACAAAAGAAAGTAGGTTTTCAGCAAAAAACATGTGTAGTCAAGGAACATTCTAGCTCTTTTTTTATGGTGAAAAGAAAGTAGTACAAAAAATAAACCTGACTGGCTCTTCTTTTCATGTTTCCCTACTCCCTCAACCCTCTGGCAAGAATGCCTTTGCCACTCCCAGGAGCGTGAACCCATGGTGAGCATGCCTGGGGCCTGGTGCCTCACCAGTCCCACTGGCACCAGAGAGACACTGTGGCTGAAATTGAGTACTCTGCCGTCTTTGGCTATTCAGGGTCCTTTGACCAGCAGCTCAATGTTCTGCTCCCTTGGTCTCCACTTCTCAATGGGTACTGCAACTCCTTGGATCTCGCCTTCATCCACTAACAGTGGTCAGGGTTTTGGTCAGCTCTCTCCCTCTCTGGCAGCATCTCTTCTGTTTCTTCTGTGTTTCTCTTCTCCTGCCTCCTCTCCACACTGTCCCTCTTCTATCTTATGTGCCTGACTTCTGTCTTTCCTTCTCCCGTACTACCTCCCGACCCTGTTGAGAGAATGTGAGCCACTTTTCTATGTTTGCCTGTTTGCACAGTCCTAGTGTTGGTATTTTGTTTCCCCCTAACTTGTTGTTTTTGCCCAGGTAGAAGTGAGATAGATTCTGTGTGGGCGGTCGATTGGGTCACAAGGTGAGTTTATAATCCATTTGGAATCCTATTTCCCAGCCCCCTCAAAGGCCTGACCATTCATAGTTTAATTTAAGGAGGGATCTGAAGAAGGGAATGCCTTTGTCTCCAAAGCCCAACTAGCCAGGCTAGCTCTGAACTCAGAGGGAGTGAAGCTAAGTCCAGAACTGTTTTGGAGTGGGCACAGGGGAAAAGACTGTTCATAGGACCAGACATCTTGTCTTTGACCTGAGAGGAGCTGAGAAGAACTGGGCCTGCTCTCTTTTGTACCTAGGACAAAGAAATGGACTCAAAGGATAATTTAGTTGACCTCCAGTGTGGCAAAGGTTCACAACATGCTTCAAGGGGTCATTTACCTGAATTGGCCAGTTGACAAGTACCAACTGAATCTGGACTAGACTTTCATGGTGATCTCTGCTTGAGGGCGTCTTGGACCTTAAGTGCTGTCCCTGAGACCCTGGCAGTTTTAGAAGGGACCCAGAGGATCTTCTCCATAAATTCTGAAACATTGGGACCTTGATCTCCAGAGCCATCAATGGGACCTCACGGCAAAGATATTCGGGTTTTGATGCAACTTCATTGGATACAGCTTTAGGCTTACCCTGCTGTAGGATTTAGAGATCCATAAAAAAGAATAAGTGAAAGGTGAAATCTTTGATCAGCGCAAACTTGCTTGGTGCATCTTACCTGCTCTCCATCGCAGTCAGCCTGAAACTGCACTTAAGCCCCAGTCTACCGCTTCCATAGGCTGTCATTACTGCTTAGTGGTTTTGTGCTATTTTATTTACAACTTTAAAACTTCACATCTCTTGTTTATCTATTGGATTTTTGTGTCCTGTGTCATTTTGTTTATTATATTTTACTCAATTTTTCTCATTCATTTTGGGATATTTATTGTTTGGTACTGCATAGATACTAGGCAGGTTGCCCTAAGGTAAGCTAATCTCTGTTCCATAGATACAAGGTAGTTGAGATGAGGTCAATTTAGTGACTTTGGACCTTAAAGTGGAGACCTGCCTACCCCAAATTATAATGCACTTTGCTGCACCCACATAACATAGAGCACAACGTAAATTGCAGTGCTGCGCTGTGTGAGTGTAAGAGAGTAGCCAATACCATATTTTCAGAGAGAACAATCCTGTTTTCTCATATTTGGCTGCTTTGTGCCAACACACACCTTGGAAGCACAGTGCTAAGTTGTCTGTGTGAGACTAGCATAGCTTTGTTTCCAGGAAGCATGCTTAGATTTGCTTTTAAACCTCTCTCTCAATGTGAGTGTGCTGTGCAGTTGCACACGTGTAATTTTAGAAAGGTTTGGAGAATGGAAAACGTTTTTCCTTTGCACCTGCCTTGAGGAGATGTATTTTAGTGCAAAGTCCTCTCTACACATTTAGTAGATAATACTTTTGTAGGAAAGTCCTTTTTTTTGCCTGATCACCCCCACTCTTTCTGGATAGGTACTGGTGGTTACTGACTCTTGGCTGTGCCCTGGGTACTGCTTACCAGTCCCAGGGCCAGTGCTCTGTGTAAAATGGATATGCAAATTAGGCTAATTATAATTGGCTAAGTTAACCTACCTATAAGTCCCTAGTATATGGTAGGGCATGTAGGTTAAGGGACCACAGCATAGGTGGTGCACACCTAGGTGCATTGCTGAGGTGCCCAGTGTCATTTTAAAAGCAAGCCTGCCTTGCTGGCTGCTTTTAAATTAAACTTATATGCAAATTCGACTTTGGAATTAAAGGTACTTCCAAAGTTTTAAACTACCTTATTTTTACATATAAGTCACCCCTAAGGTGTGCCCTATGTGCCCCTAGGGCTGGGTGCCATGTAACTATAAGCAGGGACTTTATAAAAATAGATTTATAAGCCCTGGTGAGGTAAAAACAGCCAAATTCGTTTTTCCCTCATTGAAGTAAATGGCCTTCATAGGCTAGAATGGGCAGACTTTATTTTAAATTTTAAAGTCTCCTTAAATGTTACATACCAAGAATTTGGTATCAAATTGATTGTTATAATAAATCCCACAACTTCCAGTTGTTGGATTTAATATAACTAGTGCAGGTAAAAAGTTTAGACTTTACCTAAAAAGTTGCCAATTTCAGCTCTGCATTGTTTTTGCTGCTGTGCTCTGATTGGCCAGCCTGCAGCAGCTTCTGCCAGGCCACTTTAATGAGGTGTGAAGTGGCCTGGCTTCACACAAAGGAATGTGCTTGGGGGAGAGAATCTCCCCTCAGCAGATGGTGAGGCAGGAAGGGGGAGGGCTGCCAAACTGGTCTTCAAAGGCAGAGAAGGACATCTGGAGCACCCAGCAACACCCCCACATCCTGCAACCCCAGACAGCTAGGTGCCCCCTTGATTAGATTAGGAGAGGGCAGGAGAGGGGTGTGTTTATGATTTTTAGCCACACCAGTGGGTGGGCTTAGCCAGATCTCTCCTCCAAAAATCAGATTCATCCATTTTGGATTTTTAGAGACTGTTGCCTTCTGGGATGGATTTTTGCCACACTTCCCAGGAAGTGGTCATCACAGGGGGACGACCCTGTCCCTGATTGAAGAACCAGGGCCCCCCTGCTTTTCACCCAGGAGCAAGGATAAAACTGGCAGACCTGCACCCACGCCTCAGATCCCCTCCAGAATTCAACAAGAAAGGAACTAAAGAAGAAGAAGGACTGCCCTGCTGGACCCCTGGCCTGCACCTGGACCCTGCACTCAGAAGGACTGCACCAGCTGCACACTTGGGCTTCACCACAAGAAGGACTTTGCCTGGCTTCAACTGGTTCAAGGAGGGACTCCCTGTTTGCTACAGGTGAAAAATTGCTAACCAGAGTCCCCTGCACCAACTCCTGAAGAAAGCGACCAGCTGACCACTGTCCAGTGGCCAAAAAGGAGTTTGCGCCAGGTGCATTCTGGGAGTTGAAGTCCGCACCCCCCAAGGACCATCACAGAACTTCTGGACCCTTGGGGTGAGCTGTGGACCCCAAAAGAACCTTAAAAGAACATCTGGGTGAAGCCCCAGAAGTTTGGAAAAGATTTGAGAATTTTTGGAAAAGAGCTCCAGAGAGGGACCGACCCGCCGCGGAAATTCTAGCCGGCTTGCCTCAACCGCGACCCGGCCTGACTTCGTGGTTCGTCCCGGTAAAGAAAAACATCCAAAAAAGAGACTAAGTCCGAACCTAAAAAGTTGACCGGGACCTCCCAGCCATCGTATCCGAGAAGGGCTCCATGGACGTCGGATCAAGATCCAGGTTTACCCCGGTCGAAGGATTTTCATCTCGAAAAAACGACTAAGTCCGAAGGTAAAAGTCTCCACCGAGGAAACCCACATCGCGTATCCGGACAAGGGCTCCAGGAGGTCGGATTCAACTGGCAGGTTCGTCCCGGTGAAGAAAAACTTCAAAATAAAGACTAAGTCAGAAGGTAACTTTTTAACCGAGGCCTCCCGCGACCTGTAGCCGAGCAGGGCTCCATCGCGGTCGGCCTGAAAGTTTGACTTTGCCCCGGTCGAAGTGCAACCAGATGACCCGATTGGCGCTTTTTGTTTCTAAGCGCTAGAAAAGTAATAATTCTTTAAAAATTCATATCTCCGGTTCCCATGAACCGATTTTAATCGTTTTTGTGTCATTTTAAAGATAAAAATATAAGCTATTTTTATAAATTGGTTTTGGATTTTTAAACTGTTTCCTGTGTTTTATTTAATTACTGTTTTGTGATATTTGAATGCTTTACACTTTGTCTCCTAAGTTAAGCCTTGACGCTCGATGCCAAGCTACCAAGGGTAGAGCTGGGATTAATTTACTGAGACCTAACTGTACTTATGTGGAGGTTTGTGGCTTGTTGCTAGGTGTAGGTACCTACCTGCCCTACCAATAACCCATTTTCCAACAACTTTGCATTAAAAAACATAGGTGGCTGAATGGGAGGTCCATGTTGCCATGAGACACCCCTTTCCGGCAAAGCAGCACAACTTTATCTGTAGGCAACTATTACAGCACAAAGCTGTTTTTACCCTGGAAAGTAAATCCCAAATCAACACTTGCACCAGTTTGCATCACTCATGGTGACTTTACAACAGCACAAGGTCCTGATAAATGTTGACCTTAGTTTTGAACAAAAGCCGCTTCATTGCACCTTTGCAAGACAAGAGGATGTCATTTTAAATCAATGTTTTTTCACTTTAGTTCAATGAGAAAAATAAATTATTAATAACTTTAATAACGGAAAAGTAAATGTATGTACTTTGTGAAGCCTTACAGCAAATTGTTTTAGAAGGAGCTTGCCAAATGACCTAGCTCCCAAGATTGAATAAGTACCACTGGCTGAATGTTAATGACTCTCCAACTAGAGAATAATTGTGATGCCCCCAGGAGCAGGAAGGCTGAAGTCCAGTGATAATAGCAGTGGTCACTTAGCAGGGACTGCCCACCTGGAGATAGGACAGAACCAGTTGGCAACAGAGGTTCTATTCAACGCCCATTGCACCCTAAATAGATTGTGTATTAAATTAGTTGGGACACCTCCTCTTAAATTAATAAAATAATCAACTAATATCTCACATTTGTTGGCATCATAATAGGATGTCTCAACTCCTTTGGCCTCTTTTTCCTCAGCACAGCCTCTCCTGGTCGTATTTCAAACACAATGGTGGACCCTCTGTCACGTACATCATGTTATTTGACTGACTAGTGATGACACAGAAAAAGAGGGTCCGACATATATTCATATATCATGTAACCAAAATCGTATAATGTAGTGTGATTTTAGTAAAGAAATTAATGTACGAGGGAAATTGTGCCCTCGGAGTAGTTTGCCAATATTATAAATGTGCTTTATTAATCATGAAGAATTGAAAAATGTAGTAATCCGTCATAATTGTAAATGTGTACCATGACTTTTTGTTGAAACTGTTTTATGCTTAGCTTAAATTTAGTAAAGGCTTTGGCCTAGTTGCCTGGTCTCAAATTCTAACTGCGTGGCTTTTCCTTGAACTAATGTAACATATATTCTTGCTTGAAGTTGTATTTTTCCAGTAGAGATGACTAATACACTTATCTCCAAGGTT
This sequence comes from Pleurodeles waltl, assembly GCF_031143425.1. Taxonomy (NCBI): domain Eukaryota; kingdom Metazoa; phylum Chordata; class Amphibia; order Caudata; family Salamandridae; genus Pleurodeles; species Pleurodeles waltl. The sequence goes on from NC_090445.1 coordinate 505,983,670, forward strand.
TCGTACTAGGCCAGTTTCATCCCCTTTGAAGCAAGGTCAGTCTCTGCAGGTGCGGACAATGAGGGTACAGATACCAAAATAATTGGCGAGCCATGTTGCAACTTGTGTTCCAAGGCTCCAAGGACAATGTATGCATAAATGAGTACTAGTAGAAAGACATTTTTCATTGGTCAATTTGAAGCCATGCTATGAACCCTCCAATGGAAGACCCTGCAGAATTTGGAATGTTTCTTATTTAAACCCACTGGACAAAGAGAAGTCAACCATTTTCCTTGATGCCATCTTTGAAGCCAAATGCCAGACTCCATCTTAGACAACATCTTGATGCCCTTTTCTCTATTCCAGAGAAAGAGACTTTGAGAATTCTCACCCTAGAGACTTTAACTTTAAATTGCCCCGTCTTGCCCATGCAGTAACTTTGCCCCATTTTCCTTGCTGCTGCAAGGAAACTTACCCTTAATTTTGCCCCTTTGAAATTCTGCCCCATGCTGATCGAACCGGTACCTGAAGGACGAAGACTTTCTTGAATGCTGATTGTAATTGGTAATTATGGAAGGATAATTGTATTATGTATTGTGTTTTTCCTTTTAGGTACCAACTGCTATTTTTGATAGGGCCCGAGCTAGAAGTTTTCCAAATTGGTGTTGACTAAATTCGTTTTTCATGAAGCCCCACATGCCAATGCTAATTAGAGGTTAGTCGAGGCATGCACTTGATGCACCATGTTGAATTGAAATCTTGTAATGCTGACCGATGTATGAAATTAGTCAAATTCAGTTGCTTATATTAGTGATTTGTATTGCCATAACTGAATGTATCATTATTCAGATTTTGCGTAGATTGCGTTTCTTCCGCCGTTATGGACAGCTAGTAAAGTTCGTATACATACATCATTTGGTTTTGAGACTTATATACATTGTGCTAGCTTTGTTAATATAGGGAAATAAATTCCCTAACTTTTAATAAACTGGTGTGGTTATTCATGACTGAAAGGTCATGGCGCGTCGAAATACCAACTGTTATTGATTCCTAATGTGTTATTTCGATCTATTAATTGAGTATTGGCTATCGCGTACAATAGTTATTGATTATTGATTTAAATAACTCGACTATTCGAGGATGAGGAGAGCCCAATTCGGCTAAAAGGTTCACCGACCTCCAACGTGTCCAGGTACAGGTAATTTATAAGGGCTGGACGCGTTATCACTAGATAATGCTCTGTCATTCATATTATTAGTGTGACATAGGACCTAACATTGGCGTTGCCTCGCTAATGCACAGAGCTCTGTTGGGGAGCTGCAGGAATCTCTTATCAGGGCCCAATTCTCTAACAGAGAGTTTGATCAGCACGTTTAACCCATACAACCAGTGCATGCCTGAGCGGCCAAGTGTGTAGGCTGGACCCTCAGTCATTCCTAGGTTGAGCATAGCAGCGCGCAAGTGCTGCTTTTCCAACCTGTGGGTATAAATCTGGGCTGTTAACCACGTCCACCACACGCCCATCACTATCACTCTTTCATGGGCTTGCCTTTCAAAAACCCTTTGTTTTCTTTGGTAACTGCTTTACCTTTCTCCCTCCTTGGGGCGGTTTTATTCCCGCCTTGGCCATTGACCCTGTTACATGGATAATTGCACTTTTGTCGATAACTGTGACTGCGAGCTAACTTCTTTTTCCTTTTGTCTCTCTCATCATGCTCTCAGTGGCGCTTTGAATCGGCTAGTTTATGTCAACTGTTTTATTTTTTATTTTCAGTTTGTGCGGCAAGAAAAGTCCAGTTAAGAATTTACAACGCTGATAACTCTAACGCAAGCAAAAGCGCGACCCACTGCATTGGAAATACTTGTTAGTTATGTTTTTGCCCTCGTCAGGCGGTTGGTCCCTGGAACTGTGGAGCAGATCTGGTTGCCCCGATTCGAGAATAGACTAGGCTTTTCTGCCTGATGGTTGTACTCAATTAGTACTTGCATTTCTCGCCTTTGGAACATACTTATAATTTGCTAACGAGAGTATTTATTTCAGCATAAATTTTATGTAGCTCTTCGACTAAAAAATGGTTTAAAAATGTTAATTCTGCGCAGACAGGCAGCCATTTGACACTGTGATGATGTGTAGTTGATGTGAATACAGTCTCTGCTGTTGGAATGATGGAGCAGGACACAGCAGGCATGATCAGCGAGCAGTCCTCACTTTTTCTTCATGTCAATAAAAGTGCGAATACACAAGGGCATCCTAATGTTTGTTTTCCTAACTCCAGCACCCCGAGGTCCCTACAAATCATATTTGTTGGTGCTGACATTGAATGACAACTTCGGGGATTGGAATGTGGCACATTGTGCGGAGAGCTCAGCGCCAGAAATAAAATCAAAATCCCAACATTTTCAGCTAGCCATTAACAGAGCGTTCATCATTTTAATGCAGTCATTTAAAAGTCAGAGGGACAAAAGCCTTTCCATGCCCTGAAATGATGTTCTAATCACTCACTGATTGCGATTGCCTTCTGAAAATAACAGGAGTTAACAGGATGGAAAACACAATTAATTGTGGCTTTTAATGTAGAGCATGAGACCGAGACGCAGTGTGCACTCCCATTTTTTGTCATTCTAAATCCCTCTGTCACATCCTTTACCAGGCATTCATCACTCCCCCACTCACCCTCCCCACTCACCGCACAGCTCTTCTCAGCCAGGGAAACGCGGAAGGAAAGGAGCACCCACTGGGCAATACAGAAAGAAGGCACATTTCAGTAGTCAGTTGGCTAGGGAACATGCACAGATTTCTTGTCATTTGCTATCTCTGGAAACACAAGTCTGTCTGGTTTCTGAAGACATTTGAGATACTCGAAAACACTACACTAAAATGCTTTCTTGAGGATTGATGATCTTTAAAAAAAAAAATCTACATTATGCAATAAACTAAACCTATATGCTTCTATATGCTCCTCTTAATGGTACTTTTAGACGTCTTAATTTATTTACCAATAAGTATAAAATGTTTGACTTCTTCTCATGACTTAAGCAAGTCTATCAGACTAAAGGGATATTTACCTGTTTTGGGCCAGACTCCATCTTTCAAGAAAGACTGGTGGAAATAACACTGGCAGAGTCATTAGATACGGCGATTACTTAACCCCTTCACTGCCAGGCCTTTTCCCCCTCAGGGGCCAGGCCTTTTTTTGGCTATTTGGGGCAGTTCGAGCTTGGGCCATCATAACTTTTTGTCCACAAAAGCTACCCACGCCAAATTTGTGTCCTTTTTTTCCACCATCCTATGGATTCTATGGGTACCCAGAGTTTATGTGTTCCCCTGAAGGAGATCAAGAAATTAGCCAAAATTTTGTTTGAAAAAAAATAAAAAGGAAAAAAGGGCTGCAGAAGAAGGCTTGTGTTTTTTACCCCCGAAAATGGCATCAACAAAGGGTTTGTATTGCTAAAATCGCTGTCTTCCCAGCTTCCAGAAACAGGCATACTGGAATCAGAAAGCCCCATTTTCAACACAAATTTGGCATTTTACTGGGACATACCCCAATTTTACAATTTTTTGTGCTTTAAGCCTCCTTCCAGTTAGTGACATAAATGGGTATGAAACCAATACTGGATCCCAGAAAGCTAAACATTTCTGACAAGTAGACAAAATTCTGAATTCAGTAGGGGGTAATTTGTGTAAATCCTACAAGGATTTCCTACAGAAAATAACAGCTGAAATAAAACAATCTTGAAATTGAGGTGAAAATAACCTGCCATTTTTCTCCACATTTTTCCTGTGATGTCAGATTTTCTAATGCAATATACCGTTACATCTTCTGGGCTCTTCGGGTTGCGGGGATATAGGGCTTGTAGGTGCATCACGAACCCTAGGTACCCAGAGCCAATAAATGAGCTGCACCTTGCAATGGATTGTCATTCTAAACCGGGTATACAACAATTAATTTGCTGAAGTATAAATAGTGAAAAATAGGTATCAAGAAAACCTTTGTATTTCCAAAATGGGCACAAGATAAGGTGTTGAGAAGCAGTGGTTATTTGCACATCTCTGAATTCTGAGGTGCCCATACTAGCATGTGAGTTACAGGGCATTTCTCAAATAGATGCCTTTTTTACACATTGTCTTACATTTGGAAGAGGAAAATGTTGAGAATGACAAAGGGCAATAACACTTGTTTTGCTATTCTGTGTTCCCTCAAGTCTCCCGATAAAAATGGTACCTCACTTGCATGGGTAGGCCTAATGCTTGTGACAAGAAACGCAACATGGACACATCACATTTTTACATTGAAATCCGACGTGTTTTTTGCAAAGTGCCTAGCTGTAGATTTTGGCCTTTAGCTCAGCCAGCACTTAGGGAAACCTACCAAACCTGTGCATTTTTTTAAACTAGACACCGAGGGGGATTTAGGATGGGGTGACTTGTGAGGCTCTCACCAGGTTCTGTTACACACAATCCTTTGCAAACCTAAAAATTTGGCAAAAAAACCCCTTTTCCTCACATTTTGGGGACAGAACGTTCTGGAATCTGTGAGGACCCACAAAGATCCTTCCACCCAGCATTCCCCCAAGTCTCCCGATAAGAGTAGTACCTCACTTGTTTGGGTTGGCTTAGTGTTCGCGACAGGAAATGCCCCAAAACACAACATGGACACAACACATTGTCCCAAAGAAAACAGAGCTGTTTTTTGCAAAGTGCCAACCTGTGGATTTTGGCCTCTAGCTCAGCCAGCACCTAGATACACCTACCAGACCTGTGCATTTCTGAAAACTAGTCACCTAGGGGAATCCAGGATGGGGTGACTTGTGGGGCTCTCACCAGGTTCTGTTACACACAATCCTTTGCAAACCTCAAAATTTGGCCAAAAAAACACTTGTTCCTCAAATGTCAGTGACAGAAAGTTCTGGAATCTGAGAGGAGCCACGAATTTCCATCCACCCAGTGTTCCCTCAAGCCTCCCAATAAGAAAGGTACCTCACTTGTGTGGGTAGGCCTAGTACCCGTGAAAGCAAATGCCCCAAAACACTATCTGGACACATCAAAATTATCAATTACAAAACCACCTGCTTTTGCGAGGGGGCACCTGCGTTTTTGATCCTGGGCTCAGCAGCCATACAGGGAAACCTATCAAACCCAGACATTTCTGAAAACAGGACACCCGAGGGAGTCCAGGGAGGTGTGACTTGCATGGATCCCCAGGGTTCTCTTACCCAAAAATCCTTGGAAAACCTCAAATTTAGCTAAAAACTCACATTTATCCCACATTTCTGTGTGGGACCACTGCACCGTGACAAGTGTCCTACCACCCAAAGTTCCCCTCAGTCTCCCGGTAAAAATTATACCTCACTTGTGTAGTTGGGCCAATTGCCTGTGACAGGGAAGAGCCAAAAACGTGTTGAAATTGAGGGGGAACCATAGCGGGTCCAAATGGACAGTTTGAAAAAAAAACATTTTAAGGCTGACAAGTGGGGCAGAATTGTTATCGGTATAGTTGAGACAATGCAGGGTGGTAGGAATTTTGTCGATTCCTGCAGATTCCTGAAGGTTCCATCACAAAAAAATGGAAACAATGTGTGATTTCCTGCAAAGTTGGAGGTTTGCAGGGTATTGTGGGTAAGAAAATGGTGCAGGTGCATGTGAAACACACCACCCTGGACTCACCTAGATGTTTAGTTTTCAGATGTGTCTAGGTCTTGTGGACTTTTCTACATGGCAGCATCCCAAAGACCAAAAAGTGCAGTCCTCACCATTCCACGTGGGAGGGTTTTGAGAGTTAGCCAAGATCTTGTGGCCCAAATGTAAAACCAAACCAAAAATAATCAAATATCCTCTTGCGTTCCGTGGGATAAGATGTTTTAGTGTGCGGGGGAGAGCTGAAACCTTGTTACCCCCTTCAGTTTGGGTGGAGGCATAACCATGCCCATACTGGTTGGTAGCCACCACCACACAATTTCTTTTTTTATAATTCCCTGGCATCTAGTAGACTTCCTGTCTCCCCTGGGGTGTGGCTCAGTGGTAATTGCCACACAACTTTGGCATCATTTATTTGGGGTGGGGGTATGGCAATAGCCTCACCTTCTTATTTTGAAAAGAAAATCTTCCCTGGTCTCTGGTGAGCTTTCTGCCCCCCTTGGGGGCAGATGGGCCATGAGAAAATAGGGCGATCTGCCCTCAAGGGGGGGCAGATTTGGCCGACAATAATGTGACCCCATGGGGAGCGACCGTTACTCAAGGGGCTGCCCCCCAAACAAAACACACATACACTCACACCAATCCCTGGTGCCTAAGTGGTTTCTGCCCCCCCAGGGGCAGATTGACCTAATAGAAATAGACCGATCTGCCCCCAAGGGGAGCAGAAATGGCCTAAAATAAATTTGCCCCCCCCCCCCGGGGAGTGACCATTACCTAAGGGGGTTGCTCCCCTTGCGTGAAATTGGCACCAAAAAAATCCCTGGTGCCTAGTGGTTTCTGCCCCCAAGGGTCTGCCCCCTAGCGGGCAGAAGTGGGCTAAAATAAATTTGCCCCCAAGGGGAACGACCCTTGCCTAAGGGTTTGCTCCCCTCCTGTGAAATTGATGCAAAAAAAAAAAAATCCATGGTGTCTAGAAGATTTTGTCCCCCTTGAGGGCAGACTGGCCTAATAAAAATAGGCCAATCTGCCCTCAAGGGGTGCCGAAATGTCCTAAATACAATTTGCCACCCAGGGAGCGACCCTTGCCTAAGGGGTCGCTACCCATATATAAGAAAATAAAGTAAACTAAAAAATATATCTCCCTGGTGTCTAGAGGTTTCTGCCCCCTGGGGGCAGATCAGCCTAATTATAATAGGCAGAAAAGGCCTAAAAAATTTCCCCCCCGGGGAGTGGCCCTTGCCCAAGAGGCCCTCCCCTTATGTATAAATATACATAATTTAAAATTTCCCTGGTGTCTAGTGGTTTCTGCCCCCCTTGGGGGCAGATTGGCAGAAATGGCCTAAAAGTAATTTTGATACCAAGGGAACGACCCTTGCCTAAGGGGTTGCTTCCCACATTTTAAAAAATAAAATAAACAAAAAAAAATATCCTTGGTGTCTAGCGGTTTCTGCCCCACCTGGGGGAGCAGAAATGGCCTAAAAATAAATTGCCCCCTTGGGGAGTGGCCCTTGCCCAAGGAGCCGCTCCCGTCATTCAATAATTTAAATTCCCTGGTGTTTAGTGGGCATTTATGCTGCCCAATCGCATCGTGATTGGGCAGCAGAAATGCAGAGAGAGACATCAAAGGAAAGGAAAGGCCTTTCCTTTCATTTGATGCCTCTCCCAGCCCCTTCACTTGATCGGAGGCAAAATTATTTTTTATTTTTACTCCGATCTGTGCTGAAAGCTCAGCGCGCTTCCCCCGGGTGCCCCTATCTGGACGTAAAAGTTACGTCCTGGGCACCCGAGTGGTGCTGCCCAAAACATAACCGTTACGTCCAGGGCACCCAAGGGGTTAAGGGAAGATGCTTCTTTGTTAATAAACAAGTTATTGTATGGTTGAGCGGACTAGTGTCCAAGTGCATGAATGAGAGAATCCGTCAGCGTTTGGATAAATGAGTGATTAGATAGCTGGATAAATCAGTGAGTAACTTATGAAATGGATAAATGAGGGGTAAGGGAGTCCATAGATAGGTGAGTAAATGGGTTGGTGGTGGATGAATGATTGAGTGCTTTTATATAGTGGTTCCCAACCTGTAGTCGGTGGACCCCTGGTGGTCCACAAAGTCTCCTCAAGGGGTCGGTGACAAAGGAGAAAATTAAATATTATCAACAGATTAGGCCCCAAACTTTCAGAAATGACTCAGTGGGGGGGTTCCCCAGGTTCCAATAATGATTCAGTAGGGGTTCCTGGGCTCCAGTATTGATGTAGCAGGGGTCAACAGTAGTCAAAAGGTTGGGAACCACTGCTTTAGTAGATGGGCAGAGGCAGATCAACTGCAAAAGTTGTACAAGCTGAGGTTTCAGACAAGAGTATTGTTGTTACATAAATGACAAGAATTGTCAATATTATGCTGTGCAAGCATTACACAAGGGCTGGAGAACTGTTTCGAACCATATCAAAATGAACTACATTGCACTGTATTGTCCTGTTTTACATTGCATAATATTGCAAATAATAGCGGGGGCAAAAGTAGAAAGTCATCAGATGTTGTAATATAATATATGGGATTCTGCAATCCCACTGTAATACCTGGTCTCTAATTTCTTTGTAATGGAAGACTTGTGACGCACCCAGTCGCCGCTTATGGAGAATTTACTCTGGAGATCAGCTATTGTAACGTATTACACTTGAGTTCTGACCTCACATAACACCTAAGGCCATAGCCAGCAGCCCAGAAGAAAGGCAGGTCTGGTTACCAGCATAATTAGAGCAGCTGTTTAAATCTGGAAATAGTTGTGGCTTTTCTTCCTTCTTTGTTTTTATATGTATTGAAAGCAAAAAAGAGATATTTATGGCAACATGTTTATTTTTTGCAAACCTGAGGTAATTATAGAAAAGCTATAATCTTTCTGCATGTTTCTACACATTAAAACATTCTACACTTTAAAAAAAATTAACATATTACTGATTTTAATACCATTTGCAAAAAAATATATCACAGCTTTTAAATGTGTTTACTTTGCACTAGTGATTCTTTTTTTTTTTTCAGATCGCAAATAAGCTCTCACTTTCATATGAAAGAGCTGTACAGCAAGAATTTAAGAGTTTTGTGGTAAAGGTGATGGTATGTGTAGGAATCTGGCTCTTTATATGATATATAAAAATGAGATATATTGTGCAAAGAGTCCAGAGGTTCCCTTAATACTAAACAGGGGCTTGCTGTAGCAATCCAAAGGTGCTCTTTTTAGGGGGTAGTGTGGACAAGCAGCCTTAGGCTTATCAGAGAGGAGTGTTAGACATCTGCAAACACACACAGAGACAATAAACGAGCCACAACTCAAGAAGGAGATCCACATCAATTTACAAAAATATCAACTACCTTTATATATGTTTAGGTAACAGAATCAATACAATCAGGTAAGTATGTTTTGCAAGAAAAATCCTCGCTGTTTCGAAAAGTAGACAGTGAAATTCCTGAAAGCTGCAATGTTATCCTATGGAGAGAAAACCAAGTACTGCATTCAGGAATAATAGTGATTTACAGGACCAGTCTCCTGGACGTAAAGTAAGAACTTGGCAAGGGTCAGAACCACACCAACAGATCACACCCTGTGGCACTGAGGAAGCCGGGTGCTGAGCTGTAGTATGGCATCGGGTGCCCAAGATCAGTCAATGGGGATTGGTCCAGTTGAAAAAGGGCTGTAGGGAGTCCAGTTGAGAAGAGCCAACAGGTGGGATGAAGTCTTGAGATGCTCCGGGATGGGGGGGCACCTCAGAGCCTCTTATAGACAGGTCAGGGGCAACAGGTGCAGAGGTGCTTTGAGGCATCAGGTTTTCTCCATCAGGAGCACTTGTCATTGAGGTGTGCCTGTTGGCAGATGCTGCAGGTGGCATCAATGAGTCCACAGTGGACAAGTCCAAGGTAGGCTTTGCCTCTGGAGGGCTGGGGGACTACATCGGCACAGCTGGCCCACTTCAATATAGGCTAGCCTGCACTGGTGCAGTGGTGCTTTCAGGTGTTGAGTTTTCTGTGGTCTGGAGTCCGCACAGTTGTCTTGGGGTGCCTACAAGATGCAGGGAAGCAGTTCTCCTGCTCCATTGGAGTTCCTGGGTCTTTGTTGAAGGCAGGCAGGCCTCCCAGTCTTTTGGAGGCACAGCAGCTAGCAGGATGAGTCGACTTTGGTGCAAATCAGCGGGAACAGCAGACAGGCTGGCAGGACTAGGCCAAAGTGAGGTGCTTCTTCCTCAGGCTTTACTTTAGCAGCTCTTAGGTGTTCTTCTTCTTGATAGGTCATCAGGAATCTGCTTTTTTGGTGCCAGGGGCTCCCCTAAATACTGAATTTAGGGGTGTTTTGGGGAGTGTAGGGTAGAAACCAACGCGCTACTTACCCCTGGGGTCACCACACCCCTATATGACCACTTCCTCTTTTAGAATGCAGAGTCGCAGGTCATACTTTTGGGTGGGGTCTGTAAGCACTTCTTCCAGAGCAGGCTTGTTTTATTTTTATGATCTACTTGAGAGCAAAGGCTCTCACACTTAGGGGGGCAGGGTCAGACTTGTGTCTTGTGGTGGCAGGCTGGCTAAAACTGGTCCGTCCGCACACAGGTAGATGAGAGTTTTTCTCTAATGCGACTTCTGGGTGCATGTATCAATAAATCCATCACTCACATTAGTGAGGGTTTATTAATACAAGATATTTGTTAGCAAACATCCCTATTTTCAGAAAAGCCATCATGTAGCTGGGGAACTGGTATTGACCAGTGTACAGCACAAGTACATAAAATGGCTACCTTGTTCACTCACTATGTCTAAGAATCGAAAAAGACATGGCAGGGGCACATCTGCTCATGCAGATATGTCCTTACATGTAATATAATGTACCCTGCCATGGGGCTACAAGGCCGGTTGTAAGGGTGACTTACGTATATTGTATGCAGTGTCAAGGGACATGGCATCCATGTGCTACGCCATGTTTTCATTTTTATCTGCACCAAGACACGCAACCTGCAATGGCAGTCTACATGTGCTAAGTAAGGATTCTCTGAGGGTGGCTGAGGGAAAGTGCCTTGTTAGCATGGTTAGCCCCCCTAATATTGATGCCAACTTTGATTGAGAGTGTGCTGGGATCCTGCTAACCACACCACAGCAACAGTGTTCTTTCCCAAAATCTGTACCTTTGCTTCCACATTTGGCACACCCATGGCCCACTGTTGAGTCCTTTGTAAAAGGTAGCCATTGTACCAAGGGCCCTGTGGCCAGGGAAGGTCCCAAATGGGCTGCCACATGTATTATGCCACCCTGGGGGACCCCTCACCAAGCACATGCACACTGCTCTTGGAGCTTGTGTGTGTTAGTGAGGAGAAAAAGGCAAAGTCGACATGGCACCCCTCTCAGGGTGCCACGCCCACAAACCACTGCCTGTGGCATAGGCAAGTCGCCCCTCTAGCAGGCCTTACAGCCCTAAGGCAGGGTGCACTATACCACAGGTGAGGGCATAGCTGTATGAGCAATATGCCTCTACAGTGTCTAAGTTCATTCTTAGACATTGTAAGTGCAGTGTAGCAATATTGAGTATATGGTCTGGGAGTTTGTCATTACGAACTCCACAGCTCCATAATGGATCCACTGAATACTGGGAAGTTTGGTATCAAACTTGTCAGCCCAATAAACCCACACTGATGACAGTATGGGATTTAGTGGAAAATTCACCCAGAGGGCATCTTAGAGATGCCCCATGTGTGTCATCCAAACTGCCAGTGCAGGATTGACCGGTCTGTGCCAGACTGCCACTTTCAGATGAGTTTCTGACCACATGGGGTGAGTGCCTTTGTGCTCTCTGTGGCTAGAAACAAGCCCTTTCCTGGGTGGAGGTGTTTCACATCTCCCCCGGCAGGAACTGTAACACCTGACGGTGACCCTCAAAAGCTCAAGCCTCTTGTCACAGTGCTCCAGGACACCCCAGCTAGTGGAGTAGCCCGCCTCCTGGACAAAGCCCCACTTTATGCGACAAGTCTGGTGGGAGAATTAGGGAAAGAAGGAAGGAGTGACCACCCCAGCTAGGACCACCCCAAGGTGCCTAGAGCTGTGTGACCCCCTCCCTGCAGAATCCTTCATCTTAGTTTGGAGGATATGGCCCGATAGGGTTAGGTTTGTGTCTCCATCCCCAAAGGGATTGGACACAAGAAGGGTGTAGCCACCCTCAGGTACAGTAGCCATTGGCTACTGCCCTCTGACCCCTGTTACGCCCCTAAATCCAGGATTTAAGGGCTCCCCTGAACCCAGATCATCAGATTCCTGGTGACCTCACAAGAAAGAAGAACGACTGCTATACTGAACCCCCAGCAGAGAAGAAGGAAGACGCAAACTGACTAGGCCTACCGGCCTGTCTCCTGGATTACAGATCTTGCAACAAGAAAGCGACGCATCCTGCGGGACCAGTAACCTTTGCCAAATTCAAGAGGGCTTCCCAGCATTACAAAGGACCAAGAACTCCCGTGGACAGCGGCCCTGTCGAGAAGAAACTACAACTAAGGACTCCAGAGCCTCCCTGGATCCACGAGTCCTGACCATTCTGCACCCGACGCTCATGGCCCATTGTCCAGGTGGCCCACCAGCTAGAGAGGATCCCCAGGCCATCCAGAGCAGGTGACCATGCTGGGTTGACCTCTCTGGCCCCTCATGACGACGCTTGCAGTTTGAATCCAGAGCACCCCCCTGACCGTCAAAGCTCTGGGCGAAAATATCTGACACCTAAAGGTACACTGCACCCGCAGCCCCTAGGCCTTGTAGAAGTTGACCACCAGTGCAGAAATGTTCAGCAGGCAGCCCTCCTATTTGTCCAGCCTGTGGTTTATCCGAACCAACCCCCTGGACCCAGCCTGCAGCATCTTAGTGACCCCCAGTGTTCCCTTCATAGAAAAGCATTGGGAGCCTGATGCTTTGTTTGCACCCGGCCGCCCCAGCGCCGCTGAGGGTGAGAGTTTGGAGCTCCATTGTGGCCCCCCAGTGCTCCTCTAAACCCTCTGGGTCTGTCCTCCAAAGACACAGGTACTTACCTTCCAGCAGATCTGAAATCGAGAGCCCCCGGTCTCCATAGGACCCCATGTTAAATTTGCCTAAAATTTGACCTCTGCACCCGGCTGGCCCCGTGTTGCTGGTAGTGGGTGTTTGGGGGTAACTTGAACCCCAACCTGTGGACTTCCTAACACCCGGAAACTGGAACTGTAAGTCAATTACTTACCTGTAAATCATACAAAATGTTCTTCCCCCCAGGAACTATTTCTGAAAATTCCAGTGTCCACTTTTAAAACAGATTATTGCCATTTATTCAAAAACTGTACAACTTACCGATTCCAATCAAGGAATTATTGATTCATATGTGAAGGACATATTTATTAATGTACTTACCTGCAACTTGAAACTTGTGGTTCCAGAAATAAATTAAGAAAATGTATTTTTGTTGTAAAAAAACATTGATCTGGAGATGTCATTGAGTGTGGGGAAACCCTAGACTTGGTGCACACTGTATCTCATTTTGATATAGTATATACAAAGCCAGTTTCCTACAGTGGCACAGTACATGCTGCAGCCCTTGGGGTCCCTCTTTCGTCCGCAGGCCCTAGGTACCAGGTTACCTTTTACTAGAGACTTACAGGTGCCAAGGGTATTGCCAATTAGGGAAAAATTGCACAGTTTTAGGGAAAGAGATCTGGCACTTGGGACTTATGGTGTTATAATATACAATACAATAGTCACTGGTTCCCCTTATATTTTTCCAACTGACCGCAGTTTTGTCACATGGACACCTACAGGTCACAAAAGCTCCAAATCACTTGTGGTGTCCCTCAGGATTTCATGCTGTTGCTTTTCATCTTGTCAACTTCTGCATGTTGCCACTTGGTGCACTACTCACAGATAATACATTTATGTGAAATTTGTTAAAAATTAGGAATTCCTGCAAATGAATTATTCACCACATCAACTCTTTCATATGGACAGTTATTATTCTGTCAAGGTTCATCAAAGATCTGTTTCTCTGATCTGGAGGACGCACGTCTTAGAAATTGGGTCTTTAATTGGCAGAGGTATACACCCTTGTCCAAGTAGAGACCACAATCCTAATCAAGGTAAGTCACACACAAACCCAATTATCCTGTGTCCACCCTCTGATATCTTGGCACTGAGCAGTCAGGCTTAACTTAGCAGGCAATGTGTAAAGTATTTGTGCAATAAATCATACAGTAAAACAGTGAAAACACCACAAAAATACACTACACAGGTTTAGAAAAATAATGTCAAAATTATAAAGATTCAATAAGCACAAGTTGGAATATCACTTTTGCAGGTTTATAAAGAGTCAAATCTTAGTAATCAACAGTTGTCTCTTGATTACACAAATTACCTGGTTTGCATAAAAAACTAACATGAACGGAGACCGCTGAGGAGGAGATGTGTGGAAAAATAAGGTGTGAGTTGGATTTTCCCTTGTTGCACAGACGCTGCATTATTTCTTTCCATGCTGCAAGGGGCTTGCGGAAATTTTTGGTGCACAGTCTTGGTTCCTCACTGCGATGCAGAGATCGTTGTGATACACAGTGACGATGTAGGGAAATAATGGGCATGCTGGAAGAATTCACAGGCGTTGCATTGATCCAGGAGGGCGAGGTGTCAAATTATCTGTTGCGAGGCAGGCGCTGTGTCGATTTTCCACTCGGGGAATCAGCTGCATCGTTCCGGTTCGGATGTGCATCAATCCAGTTGGGCTTTGCGTCAAATTTTCTGTCGAATTTGGACTCAGGAAGATGGGCTGCATCATTCAGGTTTGGCTGTGCGGTGATTTCTCAGTCACAAGGCAGGCTGTGCATCGTTTCTGGCAGGCTGTGTGTTGATTTTTGGCGCACAAGCAGTTTCCTGAAGAGAAAACAGGAGGCAAGCTCAATCTAAGCCCTTGGAGAGCACTTCTCAGCAAAGTCAGAGGTCAGCATGGCAGCTGGGCAACAGCAGGGCAGCAGTCCTTCACAGCAAAGCATTCCAGAGGAGTCTTTTGGGCAGCAAGGCGGTTCCTCTTGACAGGTTGCAGGTTCAGGTCCAGAAGTGTCTGAGTTGGTGGGGTCAGAGACCCAGTTTGTATACCCAAAAATGCCTTTGAAGGGAGGGAGGCTACAAAGTTGTTTTTTTAAAGTGCACAAGTTCCCCTTTCAGTACCGGTCTGTCTGCCAGGGTTCCAGTAGGGGGTTTGGGAGTCCATTGTGTGAGGAGCAGGCAAATAGCCTTTGAAATGTAAGTGTCAGGCCCTTCACCCTTCTAGCCTAGGAAGACCCATTCAGTATTCAGATGAGTGCGGGTGTGACTGAGTGTCCTGTGTTTGTGGTTGTCTGGGTGAAATGCACAAGGAAGCTGTGAACCAGCACAGCCCAGATGTTGATTTGAGACAGACTGTAAGGCACAGATGGATGTTAAGTGCAGAGAAATGCTCACTTTCTAAAAGTAGCATTTCTAAAATACTAATATAAAATCAGAATTCACCAATAAGCAGGATTTTCTATTAGCATTCTGGCCATACTAAATATGACCTGGTTACCCCTTTCTGATGAGAATCTACCATTCAAACAGTATATGAGGCTATTCCTAATGCTATCCTATGAAAGGAGCAGGCCTCACTGTAGTGGAAAATGTATTTAGGAGTTTTCCACTACCAGGACATATAAACCACACATGTATAGGTCCTGCCATTGACCTACATAGCACCCTGCCCTATGGGGTATCTAGGGCCAATCTTAGGGGTGACTTCGATGCAGAAAAAGGGGAGTTTAAGGCTTGGCTTAGTTGCCAAATCGAAGTGCCAGTGAAACTGCACACACAGGCGTTGCAATAGCCAGTCTGAGACATGGTTAAAGGGCCACTTATGTAGGTGGCACAACCAGTGCTACAGACCCACTAGTAGCATTCAATTTACAGGCCCTGGGCACCTGTAGAGCACTTTACTAGGGACTTACAAGTAAATTAAAGAGGCCAATTGTGACTCATCCAATGTTACCATGTTTAAGGGAGAGAACATATGTACTTTAGCACTGATTAGCAGTGGTAATGTGTGCAGAGTCCTAAAACCAGCATAAACAGTGTCAGAAAAGTGGAGGGAGGCAGGCAAAAAGTTTGGGGATGAGCATCCTAAGGCTTTCAGGTCTAACAGGGTGACTTGGGAGCCATAGGCATTCCTGATTTTGGGAAGTGCCACTAGCGCAATTAGGCTGCATAGTAGCAACAAGAGGTTTGTGGGAACATCTATAACTGCCCCTTCATTCTACTTACTTCCTATAGATTATCCTTAGACATCATTTAGACAGAGATGCAGCAGTATTTCCGGTTGCACCAGTGAATGCATGACCATTTTATTGCAACCATTCCCTGTGCCACTGTTTGTCCTAATGAGACCCTAATATTTCTTACAAAGGTCGAAAAATCAAGACAGACCTTGTGTTCCTTTCATTCCATAGATTAACTGCCCTATAGATATATTTATAAAAAACACTATATGGAGTTTGTCTGGATGATTATATATCAACACACCAATAAATGTTAAACAACAGTTTTCCTAATTTACAGTTTTTTGTGGACTCTCTTCACTTGGGGAGCACTTTTATGCACTTTGTGTCAGTGTTTTTGAAAAACAATCTGTCTGATTCTCATGGTGATTCATAATAAGGGGGTCATTCCGACCCTGGCGGTTGACTACCGCCAGGGCCGGGGACCGCGGATGCACCGCCAACAGGCTGGCGGTGCATCCATGGGCATTCTGACCGCGGCGGTACAGCCGCGGTCAGAAACGGGAAACCGGCGGTGTCCCGCCGGTTTCCCGCTGCCCTGGGGAATCCTCCATGGCGGCGCTGCAGGCAGCGCCACCGTGGGGAATCCGACCCCCTTACCGCCAGCCTGGTTCTGGAGGTTTTGACCGCCAGAACCTGGCTGGCGGTAACGGGTGTCGTGGGGCCCCCTAACAGGGCCCCACCAAGCAGACACTGAAAATCACGACGGGTGCAACTGCACCCGTCGCACCCCTTCCACTCCGCCGGCTCCATTTGGAGCCGGCATCCTAATGGAAGGGGGTTTCCCGCTGGGCTGGCGGGCGGCCTTCTGGCGGTCGCCCGCCAGCCCAGCGGGAAACTCAGAATTACCGCAGCGGTCTTTTGACCGCGCAGCGGTATTCTGACGGCGGGACTTTGGCGGGCGGCCTCCACCGCCCGCCAAAGTCAGAATGACCCCCTAAATGTCTTTTGTGCATCTTAGTGCTGGTGGCATAATATATCATTTTGATAACCTTGACAGAATAATAAGTGTACAGATGAAAGAGATGATTTGGTGATTAATTCAGTTGCAGGAATTCCTGCCTTAGTGTACAATAATGTTTAATGAGTTTCATGTAAATGTGTGGTCTTCTCAGATATTAACCCAGATTCACATGAAAATTTGGGTCGCTCTTGTAACTAGCTAAACTACTCACAGATAACAGCATCAAGGTTCATATGTCAATGACACATAACTCTATTTGTAGGTCATCTCTGCTTGAGGCCTGTATGTCTAGCACCTATTTAAATCTCATTACAAATGTCAGAAATGGCAGTTTTTGCAGGGTTATCAACAACCCTTTTGCCCCTGACCTCCTGTTTTTGAATATATGCTGCATTTTGTTTTTGTGGCTATAGGATTCTTGACACTTTACCACCGCTGACCAGTGCTAAAGTACAAGTTCTGTCTGTCGAAATTGTATTGGTGGTTGGTTTATCCATAATTGGCAAATTTGATTTACCAGTGAGTCCCCAGGATAGTGCACCAGGTGTTCCCAGGGCATTCCCACTGCCTTTAAATTAAATGCTACTAGTGTGCTTGAATCGCAGATTGTGCTACCCATATGAGTAGCCCTACAAACATGTCTCAGGCCTGCAATTGCAGTGTCTGTGTGTGCAGTTTTAAACTGCCATGTCGACATAGCAAGTACACCCACTTACTAGGCCAAAACCTTCCCTTTTACTACATTTAAGTCAACCTTAAGGTAGGCCCAAGGCAACCCAATGGGCAGAGTGGAGTGTATTTATAAATAATAGGATAGGACATGTATTAGTGTTCTACATAACCTAATTGTGAAATACTGCTAAATTTCGCTTTCAATATTGCAAGAACTATCTCTCCCATAGGGTAACATGAGGATTTCCTTGAAATATGTTTTAAGTTTAGTTACTCTTTGGGAACTCACAATTTCAAATGCAACTTTTGGTTTTTAAACTGTAAGTTTGAAAATGCCACTTTTAGAAAGTGGGTATTTTCTTGCTTAACTATTATGTGCCTCTGCCTGTCTGTGGGATACACGTCTGGGTCAGGATGACAGTTGGGCTATTTGTGAATTCATTCTAGACAGTCACACAAAGGGAGCTGATGTGTGCCCGGCATATCCTGATCGGTCTTCCTGAGCTAGAGCGGCTGGAGGAGCTGACACTTGCACCTGAATGGGATTGTGCCTGTTCTTACACTAAGCAGTATCTAACCCCCTCAAGTGGTCTGGGGCCAGGGCTGGAAAGTCAGGGTCTTGTGCACTACAAATACTTTTCTTTGAAGTTTGCCTACTTCAAAGGCAGAACTGGGTGTAAGTACTGGACCTCTGACCCCACAAAGTTAGAATCCTTCTGGACTGAGGGCATTCTGCCAGGAAGAAGAGCTGGATGCTGTAGGAAGGACTGCCACTCTGCCTGTTTCTTTACTGTGCTGGCCTGCTGCTTGCTGCCTCTGTCCTGGGAGTGAAAGGACTGGACTTTGCTTTCTACGTCCTGCTTCCAAAGGTTATCCAAAGGCTTGGACTAGGCTTGCTTCCTGTTAAGAAAACTCAGAGAAATCAAAGACTTAATCCGCTAGCACCTGGGTTCTCTTGCTGATTGTCCTGACTTGCCAAGTGGAGCCAAATCCAGTTCCTGTGCCCTTGGGAGTGAATTCTGCTGTAACCCAGAAGAAACAAGCACATCGACTCCAGAGCAACTTGGGAAGCAGTACCACTGTCTGAGCCCACTGCGCTACCTGTACTGGAGCCGTGGTCCCCGCTGAGTGCAACGACCATGATCAAACGCCTCAGGCCCAACACTGCTGCGGTGCCTCCAAATTTTGCCACAGCGTGAGTACCAAGTGCTGTGTCAAAACAACATCCATAACCCCCAAATTCGACTTGTGGTGTGATCACAACACTGCAAAGTCAACGTCTTGCATCTGGAACTGCTGGATTGATCGACTGTGCCTTGTTGTAAGGATACCTCAACACCGACGCTGCATCACCTTCCCTGCAACCATAAGGAACGAACACCTCACCTCCCCTACCTAGCAGTAAGGCCACAGTGCCTCCCCTCCCTGATAGCAGTAAGTAACTAACGCCGCACCGACTCCATTCACACCTCACCTCCCTGACTCTGTGCATTGTCTTTGCATCCTCATTTTCCAAAGTACTGTACCTGGGCTCCCTGACCGGCCCGCATTTCCTCACGAGTAGTGTCAGACTGTTGGGAATGACTCCGTTAAGATGTGGTGATTGCCCCATTTAGAGCTATTGTGCTTATAAGTGCTATACTATGATTTATTGTTTGAAAATTCATATCATTGCTTGTGTATGTTTGATTTTTGTTGTTTTCATCACGTTTTACTTATTATACATTGGCTATTATTCTAAAAGTTTGTGGTGTTTTCACTGTGTTACTGTGTGTGTGTGTGCAAATGCTTTACACATTGCCTCTGAGATACAACTTATTACTCGTGTGAAGCTACAAGAGGGTGAGCTTCCTTACCCTGACTAGAGTGAGGGTCCCTACTTGGACAGGGTGCAAGCCACTGCCAACTAGAGACCCCATTTCTAACACCAGCCAACACAGAATTTTTTGACAAGACCAATAAACAAGAAACAGTACAAACATTGCTCAGTGCCATGAACCTTGATGGATTGGATCTCCACCTTTGAATTAAAGTGAAATAATATGGATTCACCCTGGCCACCAACCTCTCCCTCAAGTTTCAAAGTTTATGATTTTTTAAAATAAGGAACTCTTAACGAAGTCCACATAAAAATCAAAAGAAAAATAAATTAAATACACACATAAGCAAACCAATAACTCACCCAATGAACAATGGACTCCACCCATAAAGTGCATCATGTTAAAAACTCCATAAACTTGGATGTGATTAAAAAAGCATGTAAAAGTTTAGAATACTCTAAAAAACTTCCCAAAACATCACCAATTCCCTGCACTACGAAATCCCAAGTTGCCCCTCACCCCACAACCATTAGAATCAACACACGAAATACACCATCTTTAAATTCCATATATTTAATATAAATACAAAAAAAAATTGTAGGAAGCTGGCCTGGTTTGTAGTGAGTACCTAAGGTACCTAAGGTATTATACCTTATACCAGGTCCAGTTATCCCTCATTAGTGAAATGTAGGCGGTGTCTAGAAGCCAGGCTCTCTAGAGGAAGCTGTAGCTGAGCAGCCAATGCTCATTCAATACCACTGTAGTCACACAGGCCCATATTTATACTTTTTTAGCGCTGCATTTGCGCCCCTTTTTGATGCAATAACGGTGCAAACTTACAAAATACAATTGTATTTTGCAAGTTTGGGCCGTTTTTGCATCAAAAAATGACACAAATGCGACGCTAAAAAAGTATAAATATGGGACTCAGTACTCACACACGTGAAAGAAAATACTCAGTGTTACTAAAATAAAGGTACTTTATTTTGGTGACACAAATGCCAAAAATACCATAGAGACTATACTCCCTTAGAAGGTAAGTGCTTCACAAATTATATATACTAGTATGCAGAAGTATGCATGAAAACAGGTAGAAAACAGTGCAATTAGTGAAAATCAAAATAGTTAGAAATGGGCCTGGGGGAACACAAACTACATTCTAAGAAAGTGGAATGCAAATTTTGGTTTCCCACCTAGGCAAGTGCAGTGTGTAGAGGGGCTCTGAGGATATTAGAAAACACCAAAGGTAAGTAATAGAACCCACCCCTGAGCCCAGGAAAGCAGGAGTAAAACACAGTAACTTTCCTAGAACACACAGGAACACGAAAAAGATTATGCAAGAACCAGAAGAGACTGCAAGGCACCAACAGTGGATTCCTGGACCTGAAGACTTGTGGAAGAAGGGGACTAAGTCCAAGAAGGACAAAAGAATCCAGAGAGAAAAGGAGCCCCTGATAACCCGGATGAAGGTGCAAAAGAAGAAGCACTGGTGAAGAGCAACAGTCAGTACTGCAACCAAGAAGACTGATGCAGGTTCTTGATTGGTGCAGATAATGTCCCACGCCGAATGGATGATTGCAGTCTGGTTTGCATCGCTGGATTCTGCCAACAAGCCTTGGCACATGCAAAGCTTGCGGATAGTGGAAAATGGCGCTGCCCGGGACCAGGAGGGACTGGGTGGACTTTACCGAGGAAGGGGGAATCAGAGGGGGCTCTCAGCAATGTAGAGAGCCCACAGAAGACCAGGAGCCTCACAGCACGGGGACAAATGAGGTGCAAAAGGAGGCCCCTGCAGCACTACAACAGAGGGTCCCATGCCGCCGGAGAACCACTAAGGAAGCTGTGCGTCACAGCATAGAATGCTGGGGGCCAGAGCTGAATGGTGCACACAGAACTTTGTGGAAGGGTGCAAACAAGCCTTGGCAACTGCAAAACATGCGGTGCAAGGGGATACTGTCTTGCGTGGGAAGGCAAGCTCTTACCTCCACCAAAGTTGAACAGTAGGACATCAGGACCATTGGGACCACTTCAGTCCACCACCCGTGATGCTGGATCCACGCAACTCATCAGGAGAGGGGACCCTTGCCGCCAGTCGTCGATGCAGAGAGGTGCCTGCTGAAGTAGGGGAGTGACTCCTTCACTTCAAGGGAGATTCTTTTGCTCTTCTGGTGCTGGCTGAAGACAGGCTGTCTTGTGTGGATGGACGGCAGGGAAACAGTTGCAGTTGCTGGCAAGAGCTCAAGATTCAATGTTGCAGAAGCCGTCTTTGCTTCTTTGTTGCATTTTGTAGAGTTCCTGGAGGGTCCAATGCAGTTTCCTCAGTGAGAAGGTGAAGTAAAGGATGCAGAAGATTCTTGCTGGAGTCTTGCAATCTGAATCTGAAGAACCACTCAAATGAGAGACCCTAAATAGCCCTGAAAAGGGGATTGGTTGCCTAAACAGGTAAGCACCTATCATGGGAGGGCTCTGACGTCACCTGCTGGCACTGGTCAGTCAGATGCTCCCAGAGTTCCCTGCAAACTTGGAATCCAAGATGGCAAAACCCAGGGGCCCTCTGGAGGAGCTCTGAGCACCACTCCTGGGGTGGTGATGGACATGGGAGTGGTCACCTCCCTTTCCTTTGTCCAGTTGTGCACCAGAACAGGGAGTGGAAGTCCCTTAACTGGTGCAGACTGGATTATGCAAGGAGGGCACCAAATGTGCCCTTCAAAGCATTTCTAGTGGTTTGGGGAGGCTACCCCTCACAATCCTGTAACATTTATTTCCAAATGGAGAGGGTGTAACATGCCTCTCACAAAGAAAATCCTTTGTTCTGCCCTCCTGGGCTCGAGCTGCTTGAGGAACAAGAGGGCAGAAACCCATCCGAGAGGTGGCAGCAGTTGGGGCTGCCCAGAAAACCTCAGAAGGCTGTAATGGCAGTACTAGGGCCCTCTAAGAAGCCCCCAGAGTGCATGGAATCACACAACCAATACTTGCAAAAGCATGGGGGTATGATTTCTACATGTTTGATACCAAACATGTCTATGTTCGGAGTTATCATAATGTAGCTGGACATAGGTAGTGATCTATGTCCAGTACATGTGTAAATTGGCGTCCCGCACTCCCATAGTCTGGCAAAATGGTCCTGGAGGTTGTGGGGGCACCTCTGCTAGCGCAGGGGTGCCCTCACACACAAGCACTCTGCACCCTGCCCTCAGGGCTGGAGGGCCTGCTGTAGGGGTAACTTATAAGTGACCTGGTACAATGTAAATGGAAGTGAAAGGGTGCATGCACCTTTTTACGAAGGCTGCAATGGCAGTCCTGCAGAAGCCTTTGCATGGGCTCCCTATGGATGGCAAAAGATACGCTGCACCCCTTAGGAATCCCCAGAACCCCAAAGCCCTGGGTACCTAAGTACCATATACTAGGGACTTATAAGGGGGCATCAGTATGCCAATTGTGGATAGAATACTGAGTTACCAGTATGCAATAACCATAATTTAAGGGAAAGAGCATAACTACTGGGGTCCAGATTAGCAGGATCCCAGTAGACACAGTCAAACACACTGACAAATAAGCCAAAAATGGGGGTAACCAAGCTAGAAAGAGGCTACTTTCCTACAACTATTACAAAATTATAGATTCTAAAACAAAACAGTTCATTGGGAGGATCATACAAGGCTTAAAGAAATTCTGATGCAGACAGAATAGAGAGCTGGAGACAAATGGGTCTTAGCAACTTACGCCAAAAAGAGACGAGAGCTGGGCAGGGAAATAACACATGATTTAAATCTTCGACTTCAGCTCAGCAGAAGTTACACTCCTTAGCAGAGCCATGACATTTCACCAAAAGAACATTCAATGGAAGCAATCCCTGGTGGAGCAGAATCCAAAGTCGCCTAACCCCATGTGGTAGATTCCATGTAATATAAGTTGTGCTTTTCTTACTAAAATGGAATCTGCTAAGTTCAGAAACCATCCCTTTTGTGCACAATTTTCTATGTCTAATCAAAAGCTTAAAGACCACGTGGCCTGTGTTAAGCCAATTTTCAGTTGTGAGGGGGTAATAACCAGGACCTGGTTACGGTCTAACTCCAGTGGTTCTAAAGCGTAGAAAAAATTCCTACAGATAGCAAACCTGAAATTATTGTTCACCAGAATTTCTTTCCTCAGCAAAGACCTTAATGTAGGCAAGCAACCCAGCGTACAACCCCTGCTAAGCCCTGAACGAACAGACTTTTTAAAACCATCTCCAACCTTAAGACCACCACAGAGGTAGCTGAGTTGACAGACTTGAGTTTTCTAAGAGTTTTACCTTTCATCAAATTCAAACCCCCCTTATTTAGAGAAATCGATCAATTCCAAGCCATATAGGAGGGATGCTGTAATTATTGCTCGATAGGCCGCTAAAGATGTGCAAAGTGCCTCCTCTCAGTAGCCCAATACAAGGCCCCTAAACCTGTTGCTGGACAGATAGCTTACATTTATTATTTTCTATGTGGGCCTTGTCGCTACGATTCCCACATATTATCTTCCTCAAGAAAGAATACAAGTTCACAATTTCAAGCTTTTGAGCCCCTAGAGACCATTGAAAATTAGGGAACTTGTTTATTTTTTGTTTCTATGAAAGCACATAACCTTGCTTTTAGAAGCATTAACATTTAAAAAATGGGCCTCTGTATACTGTGACAAAAACTGAAGACGATTATTTGAGCCTTTAGGGGTTACATAGAAAATTATCATCAGCATATAGTAAGCAGCCTACAGATTTCCCACCAATTTGCGGGGCAAAGCCCTCACTTTGAGAGAGGTAAGAGGGAAGATCTGAGATATATATAAAGAGTTTAGCAAAGGCACCAAGAGACATCCTTGTTTTAATCCATTCAGAGTGGGTATTTCTTGGGATAAACCTTTGCCCCCCCAATAATATTCTACACCAAGTGAAAGAGTGAAGCGCAATCACTAGCTCAAGAAAAATATTAGGCATACCCAAGTTAGTAAGCTTTCCCCACAACAAATATCAAAAGCTATTGAAAAATCAATGAATGCAGCATACATCACTCCACCTCTTACTTTCACGTACTTTTCTGTGATTACCTGAAAAGCTGCAATATTGGCTGTAGTGTTATGTCTACGCCTAAACCCAGTTTGCCCCAGGGGAATGATATTGTTGTCATCAGCCCAGCCCAAATAGTTAGTCTAAAAATCAGACATTTTCAAAAACAAAATTCCCACTGCATCCAGGAGGGCAATCTGGCGGTAGTTGACTGGACAAATACAATCATCCTTCTTAAATAAAGGCACGATAACACAACAAATAAAATCTTAATCCATGAGCGAATATCCTGCTTTAGTACAGAAGTGGGTAATTCATCAGGACCCATTGCGGCAGTGAGGCGTACAGCTCGGATGGCCTGCGCTATCTCCTTTACTGTGGGAAAATCACCAGATTGAGACCACTCACTTTCGAGAGGCCGAAATGACTCTACCCCATTTAATACAAAGAGGGTGGCAATAAACTCAGTCCAATGAGCCTCAACTATGGCTACAGGGGAAGAGCACATTCTTGACTCACAGCCTTCCCCAACCAATGACCAAAATCGTCTAGCCTGACCCTTTAAAGCTGCCTCCCTAAAGTGAATCCAGAGCCTATCCCAAGAGCCCCTGGTGAGACCAGCCTTCAAAGACCTCCTTCTCCTTTTTAACAGGGCCACCCTTGAACTCCTTTCAGGAGAATACTCTAAGTACTGCATCCTAATCAGATAAACTATTTCCCTACTCAGGGTGAGTAATGGATGAGGAATCAGCTTATGACTACTTTTAAAAGGTCTTATAGAAGAGCAAATTAACAGCTGCTTCATAAACTTAGCAAAGTGTTCCAGTGCATTCCCCTCCTAGTTATCCAGCTTTGCAACAGCAAGTTCTATAATTTCTAACACCCCTCCAATCCTTCTGTGATCCCACTGGGTCCTCCCTCTTTTTTTAAATAAAACATAGGGACTAACCTGCCTGACTCCCAGGGCCCCATCATTAGCATGTTCAAATCCAGTGAGAAGAAGAGCAGATTATGGTCACTAACAGATGACTTTATAATCTTTAAATCTCTTAACAATGAAAAGGAGGTATAACCTAGCACCAGATAATCTAATATTGCATCCCCCCCGCTAAGACATGTGTATGAAGCTGGGGAATCCGATGGAGACCTCCCATTTGCTATTATATAATCATTTCTCCTAAGGAGATCAAGCAGGAGTTTTCCTCTCTTGTTTGTTCTTATCGAGGGGGAAAAACACAGGACGGGATTCAGTGGGCTTCCTCTTGCTCAACCTCGCAGACGTGACACAGAGGGTGATTGGAAATGTTGCAATTTAAATCTCCAACTAGCACTACATGGGGGGATACTCGCTATCAAGAGCATTTCTTATATAGGCAAAAACCTTCTGCAACAGAGGGTCACAGACCACTTCAGGGGGAATGTAAGCATTGACTAGTAACATGGGGGTAAAGCACCGGACGTTATTATGAACCTGAAAGGTTAAGGCCATAAAAAGGTTGCTAGGAACAATCATAATTTCACTTGAGTTTAGTTGATAACAGGCAGCCTACTCCCCCTTTAGCATGTCCCCTTCTAGAAGGAGTGGCCTTGCAATCTATAACATAGTAATCATCCCACAGCAAATCATTGTCAGACCATGTCTCCTGAAGGCAAATCAAGTCAGTACATAAAGGACTGAGAAGAAGTATCTTCTCCCTACTATATTTTACCCCTGCACATTCCATGAGACAATATTTAGGCCAAAACTAGTTTAGGGGTTGAAACAGGAACCTAAGCCCCCATGCCTGATTTAAGGCATTGGGGAGCCAGCCCCACCCATCAAAACCACTAATGCATTTTTGGTCAAAACCAATTGGTGCTTCCCACAGTAAAACCTGCCTACCATTCCCTCTAAGGGAATCTTTCAATGTCCTGCAAATCTATGGTGGACACATACTCATACTGGTCGTTTGAGTTGGGTGACTCATGTGATATATAAACATTCTGTACCCTTTTCCACTAAAATCCCACCACTAGTACCAAGATGTTTCAAACCGAGATAGGAAACAACATCAATATTGTGACACTGCAAATGTCACAGAGGGCAGGGGTGGGCTAACTAGAAGGTGGGGGGTAGTTGAGGGAAACAGGAGCACCCTATGCGGGTTCTGGACACTCTGTAGAAGGGCCTCCTGGGGGACTGTATCCTCTGTAGGAGGCTGGACTGGCTTGTAGTGAGTACCAAGGGGTACTTGCACCTTGCACCAGGCCCAGTTATCCCTTATTAGTGTATAGGGTGTCTAGCAGCTTAGGCTGATAGATAATGGTAGCTTAGCAGAGCAGCTTAGGCTGAACTAGGAGACGTGTGAAGCTACTACAGTACCACTTAGTGTCATATGCACAATATCATAAGAAAACACAATACACAGTTATACTAAAAATAAAGGTACTTTATTTTTATGACAATATGCCAAAGTATCTTAGAGTGTACCCTCAGTGAGAGGATAGGAAATATACACAAGATATATATACACAATAGCAAAAATATGCAGTATAGTCTTAGAAAACAGTGCAAACAATGTATAGTTACAATAGGATGCAATGGGGAAACATAGGGATAGGGGCAACACAAACCATATACTCCAAAAGTGGAATGCGAACCACGAATGGACCCCAAACCTATGTGACCTTGTAGAGGGTCGCTGGGACTATTAGAAAATAGTGAGAGTTAGAAAAATAACCCTCCCCAAGACCCTGAAAAGTGAGTGCAAAGTGCACTAAAGTTCCCCTAAGGACAAAGGAGTCGTGTTAGAGGAATAATGCAGGAAAGACACAAACCAGCAATGCAAAAACTGTGGATTTCCAATCTAGGGTACCTGTGGAACAAGGGGACCAAGTCCAAAAGTCACAAGCAAGTCGGAGATGGGCAGATGCCCAGGAAATGCCAGCTGCGGGTGCAAAGAAGCTTCTACTGGACAGAAGAAGCTGAGGTTTCTGCAGGAACGAAAAGGGCTAGAGACTTCCCCTTTGGTGGACTGATCCCTCTCGCCGTAGAGAGTCGTGCAGAAGTGTTTTCCGCCGAAAGAACGCCAACAAGCCTTGCTAGCGGCAAATCGTGCGTTTGGCGTTTTTGGACGCTGCTGGGGCCCAGGAGGGACCAGGAGGTCGCAAATTGGACCTGAAGAGAGAGGGGACGTCAAGCAAGACAAAGAGCCCTCACTGAAGAAGGTAGCACCTGGAGAAAGGCCAGAAACAGGCACTACAAGGATGCGTGAAACGGTGCTTGCCGAAGTTGCACAAAGGAGTCCCACGTCGTCGGAGACCAACTTAGAAAGTCGTGCAATGCAGGTTAGAGTGCCGTGGACCCAGGCTTGGCTGTGCACAAAGGATTTCCGCCGGAAGTGCACAGGGGCCGGAGTAGCTGCAAAGTTGCGGTTCCCAGCAATGCAGCCCAGCGAGGTGAGGCAAGGACTTACCTCCACCAAACTTGGACTGAAGAGTCACTGGACTGTGGGGGTCACTTGGACAGAGTCGCTGGATTCGAGGGACCTCGCTCGTCGTGCTGAGAGGAGACCCAAGGGACTGGTAATGCAGCTTTTTGGTGCCTGCGGTTGCAGGGGGAAGATTCCCTCGACCCACGGGAGATTTCTTCGGAGCTTCTGGTACAGAGAGGAGGCAGGCTACCCCCACAGCATGCACAAGCAGGAAAACAGTCGAGAGGGCGGCAGGATCAGCGTTACAGAGTTGCAGTAGTCATCTTTGCTGCTATGTTGCAGGTTTGCAGGCTTCCAGCGCTGTCAGCAGTCGATTCCTTATCAGAAGGTGAAGAGAGAGATGCAGAGGAACTCGGCTGAGCTCATGCATTCGTTATCTAAAGTTTCCCCACAGACAGAGACCCTAAATAGCCAGAAAAGAGGGTTTGGCTACCTAGGAGAGAGGATAGGCTACTAACACCTGAAGGAGCCTATCAGCAGGAGTCTCTGACGTCACCTGGTGGCACTGGCCACTCAGAGCAGTCCAGTGTGCCAGCAGCACCTCTGTTTCCAAGATGGCAGAGGTCTGGAGCACACTGGAGGAGCTCTGGACACCTCCCAGGGGAGGTGCAGGTCAGGGGAGTGGTCACTCCCCTTTCCTTTGTCCAGTTTCGTGCCAGAGCAGGGGCTAAGGGGTCCCTGAACCGGTGTAGACTGGCTTATGCAGAATTGGGCACATCTGTGCCCAACAAAGCATTTCCAGAGGCTGGGGGAGGCTACTCCTCCCCTGCCTTCACACAATTTTCCAAAGGGAGAGGGTGTCACACCCTCTCTCAGAGGAAGTTCTTTGTTCTGCCATCCTGGGCCAGGCCTGGCTGGACCCCAGGAGGGCAGATGCCTGTCTGAGGGGTTTGCAGCAGCAGCAGCTGCAGTGAAACCCCAGGAAGGGCAGTTTGGCAGTACCAGGGTCTGTGCTACAGACCACTGGGATCATGGAATTGTGCCAACAATGCCAGGATGGCATAGAGGGGGCAATTCCATGATCATAGACATGTTACATGGCCATATTCGGAGTTACCATTGTGAAGCTACATATAGGTAGTGACCTATATGTAGTGCACGCGTGTAATGGTGTCCCCGCACTCACAAAGTTCAGGGAATTGGCTCTGAACAATGTGGGGGCACCTTGGCTAGTGCCAGGGTGCCCTCACACTAAGCAACTTTGCACCTAACCTTTACCAGGTAAAGGTTAGACATATAGGTGACTTATAAGTTACTTAAGTGCAGTGTAAAATGGCTGTGAAATAACGTGGACGTTATTTCACTCAGGCTGCAGTGGCAGGCCTGTGTAAGAATTGTCAGAGCTCCCTATGGGTGGCAAAAGAAATGCTGCAGCCCATAGGGATCTCCTGGAACCCCAATACCCTGGGTACCTCAGTACCATATACTAGGGAATTATAAGGGTGTTCCAGTAAGCCAATGTGAATTGGTAAAATTGGTCACTAGCCTGTTAGTGACAATTTAAAAGTAATGAGAGAGCATAACCACTGAGGTTCTGGTTAGCAGAGCCTCAGTGAGACAGTTAGGCACCACACAGGGAACACATACATGCACACCTATGAGCTCTGGGGCCCTGTGTGACAGGGTCCCAGTGACACATACATATAGGCCACAACCTTATGAGCACTGGGGTCCTGACTAGCAGGGTCCCAGTGACACATAACAAACATACTGAAAACATAGTGTTTTCACTATGAGCACTGGGGCCTAGCCATCAGGATCCCAGTGAGACAGTGAAAACAGTGACAAACATCCTGACATACACTCACAAACAGGCCAAAAGTGGGGGTAACAAGGCTAGAAAGAGGCTACTTTCTCACATCCTCTGCTCCCCTTTCCATTCTACTATCAGCAAAGTAGGGCTCTTTTGAAACCCCCCTGAACAGGATTCCCTTTGGCTCCATGCCAGATGTCATACTGGGGGGGGGGTATGACAAGCTTTTGCTCCTCCTGAAGGATCTTTTCTTTTTCCCACAAAGTACAAATTTGATTCTGGTCCTTCACCCGTAAGATTGAGTTGACCTTATTCCACAGGGGATTGGATTTAGTTTTTATGCAAGTCCTTCCTGGGAGCAAGTGCCCTGAGCACAATTTCTTCAAGGTCATAGTTTTTGCCTCTCCTCCAAACCACCAGATCCAAGTCAAACTGGGGGGATGACAAAGTAGTCCCTCACCTTGTTCAAAGGCCAATCAGCCTAGGAGGAGCCTAGTGTCCAGGGGCTCTGTAGATTTTTTATAATTGTTGCTCGGCACGTGGACTGCGGTTCGCGGTTCACAGGTCTTCCTCTCTTCTCCTCTCTGGGCTAGTCTGAATTCCCTGAGAAGCGGAACAAACCACTTCTGGAGTTCTTCTGGGGCGTATCCATAGACAGCCAGGGCGAGTAGAGCAAGACAGCCTAATGACAGTTGCTTCTGCTCCTAGCAAGCTACCTGCAGCCTAGTGCATCCCTCTTGCCTCAGGCACTCCAGGGGCTCCAGACACATCTCTCACCCAAAACTCTCACCGGGGGCCGTTTCGCTGTTGTACAGACAAATTTCCAGCCCACTCCTTGGACCAGTGATTAAAGCTGGGCACCGGTGGAAGCATGCTGTGGGACCGGCTTAAATGGCCACCAACACCATGGGCCCACTGACCCCTATTCCACTCCCCCATGCCACTACAATGGGCGGAATGGGCCGGGAGGCTTAATAAAGTGGACTGGGTCAGTCTGAAAGCTATTGCAGCGGTTGCAGGAGAGGGCGACCAGCGGCAGGACAACAGGCCAGAAGCAAACGCGGCTCGGCTGGAGTGATTCGGCCAGAGCAGCTCGGCCAACGCTCTTCCTTCCTTCTCCTCACTTCCTCTTACTGGTTAAGGAAGAAGACGACCAGCAGCAGGATGGCAGGACGGCAGGCAGGCCAGTAGTAAATACAACTCGGCCGGAGTAGCTGGACATGAGCGGCTCGGTCAATGCTCATCCTGCCGCCTCCTCGCTCCTATTCTCAGTGACCTCTGTATTAGTAACACGTATCCGGGTGTGATGTGTATCCTGTCACTCCCAGAAACTAGACCGGCTATCTTACTCAAATGGCAGCCATCTTGGAGTGGGTCGGAGATCCCGATCCCCTCCAAAAAATGTAATACTTGCATAAATAATGAAGTACACTGAAAATAGAGGCACAAAAAATGAAAAAAAGGGGGGGTTTGGAGGGGAAGAGGGGGAAGGGGGAAAGGAGGGGAGTTGGGGAAGAGAAAACACAGGAGAGTAGAAAAGGTGGAGGCTTATTTTAACCAATTTCCTATTAAATTAAGAGAAAACATAGTGATCCAGAAAAATCTGAATCGTTAGCAAAATAGTTGCACATAGGTATAGTGAACCCTTCATCACTACAGCTAGTCTAGTTCGGAAAATCTAATAGTGGCATTGTTATTGGTTGAGTAATTGTAACCACTGTACGTCATCGTTTAGGCCCTGGATGTTGCTTTTAGTGCGATGAATCCATTGCTGTTCATGGTAAAATAATAAGTTACCTATGTTGGTGCCATTGTTTTTAGGAGTCGGTTTATCTAGAATTGTCCATGTCATGTCATCCGGACCATGGTTTTTCTCGAGGTAATGTGCTGTCATTTTTGTATTCGTTTTCTTACATCTGATGTTGCTTCTGTGTTCCATAATTCTAGTTTTTGCTTTTCGAGTGGTCATTCCTATATAAAGAAGTCCACAGGGGCACCATATCCCTTAAATGATGTTCTCTGAGTTGCAATTGATTTGTTTAGTCTGAACCCACGGTCTCTCCAAACCCACATCAATCATCTTTGTGTTTTTAGTGACATGACATACACTACAGGAACCACATTTAGTATGTCCAACCACAGGTAAAAAAATTACCTCGTGTTTGTGGATTACGAGTAGTTTTCTGTATTGGACGAGTGTGTATCAGGAGATTACGAAGATTTGCACTTTTCCTGAAGGAGAACATTGGCCTTTCTAACTCCAGACCATCACTTTTAAGAATTCGCCAGTTTTTATTGACAATCCCTTTCACTCGGTTCGAGAGTGTGTTAAAAGTAGTGACACAGATAAGTCGTTGGTTAGGGATTCTTTCCCTTTCTTCCAAGAGGACTTCTCTGTTACAATTTCTAGCTCTTTTTTGAGCTCGTTGGATGATTCTCAATGGGTAATCTCGTTGAAGGAGTTTTTCTGTTCGAAAGAAACTTTGACGCATCACCTACTGGATTGATGCAGCACCTGTGACTTCATCCCGCATGCCCAGGATTTCCACGCATCATCCATGAGTGTCAAAAAGATCCCCGCATCGCAGTGAGGAACCAAACATGCGTGCCGAAATCAACACAAAGCCCCTTGCAGCGTGCAAAGAAACAATGCATCATCTGTGCCACACCGGAAATTCCGACTCACGCCCTATTTATTCACGCATCTCCTCTGAGATCTCAGTGTGTGTTATTTTTTACGCAAACCAGGTACTTTGTGCAAGCAAAGGACAACTGTTGATTTCTAAGGATTCTTTTTAAACTTGCAATAGTGATATTTCAACTTGTGCTTATTGAATCTTTATTGTTTTTACCTTAATCTAACTAGATAAATATCTTATATTTTTCTAAATCTGTGTGGTGTATTTTTGTGCTGTTTTCACTGTGTTACTGTATGATTTATTGCACAAATACTTTACACATTGCCTTCTAAGTTAAGCCTGACTGCTCAGTGCCAAGCTACCAGAGGGTGGGCACAGGATAATTTAGATTGTGTGTGACTTACCCTGACTAGAATTGTGGTCCCTATTTGGACAAAGGTGAATACCTCTGCCAACTAGAGACCCCATTTCTAACAATGGCTTTATTTGTTTTAGGCTGTCCATCTTGAATTTGTACCTTTCCTAGCCGAAACCTTAATTACAGTATCATTCTGAGACATCTGAGGGTTTGGGTTGCAATATTGCCCCGGAGGTTTGGGTAAATTACTTCTGTAGAATTTTTGAGGGAACCCCTCTAACAAATAATTGGGAAAAAGAGTGTGTGGTGATTCCCAATTTAGCGATCAGGTTTTCGCTCCAGGAAGTTATTGATGCACTCCAGGGCAGTGTTAGTAGTAAAGCACCGGGCCCGGACTCCATTCCCATGGATTTGTACAAATCTTGCCCTCAGTTATGGGCACCTGTTCTTTTAAATGTTCTTAATGCGGCAGTTACTGTGGGAATTCCTGCCTCTTGGAGGAGGGCTTGTATCATTCCAGTTTTTAAAAAGGGGGATCGGAATGACCCAAAGTCCTAACGCCCTATTTCCCTACTTGACTCTTCTGGGAAGATTTTGGGGCGGATCATCTTAAGGCGTATTGAGGCTTGGATGGTAGAAAAGGAAATTTTGAGTCGGGATCAGTATGGCTTTAGGGAAGGTCTTGGCACACATGAGCAGTGCCTTAATCTTCTGATGATGATTGGGAAATATACGCAAGCTAGGAAGGGCACCCTCTATCTTGCCTTTATGGACCTTAGTTGTGCCTTCGATAGGGTAAATTGGTCCATATTGTGGGAAAGGTTAAGTCAGTTAGGGATGGATCCTGATATTGTGGAGCTGCTGCGGTACCTCCACTCAGGATCAGTTGCCAATGTGAGGGTGGGGAGAAATGGGGAATGTTCAGAGACTTTTCGGCTCACCAACAGCGTTCGCCAGGGGTGTGTGTTGGCCCCTACTCTGTTCCTCTTATATACTAATGGATTGTCAGATTTCTTGGTGGAGCACTGTAGGGATGTCCCAAAGGTGAATGGCACTAGTGTCCCGGTGTTGACATATGCGGATGACGCGGTCCTTACGGCCCGCACCATGAATAGTCTTCGCAAAGCTGTTAGAGCCTACGCATTTTATATGTCAGGCTTGGGCCTAGAGATAAACTATAAGAAATCGCATTTTATGGTATGTGGTAAATCTCTGAGTAGGGTTGGGGAGCTAAAGGTTGATGACCAAACTATTAGTAGGGTCAATGAATTCCCATATTTAGGGGTAATCTTTGATGACAAAGGCTCATGGAAACCTTCTATTGCTAGAAGGAGTATGCTCTTCCATGCCTCAGTTGGTGCTACTTTTGATTTTGCTGTAAGAGTAGGAAGCAAACCCATTAAGCCCCTGCTTGAAATCTATAGGCGAAAATGTCTCCCTGTCCTGTTTTATGGTGCAGCACTCTGGAGGTATATGGACACCCGAGTGCCCATTACTGAAGAAAATCTTTTTTGTAGAAGACTATTGGGCATTGGTCAAAATACCTCTGGCTTTTGCTTGCATCTAGAACTAGATTTTGAATGTGTGCAAGATACTATTCAGTTGGCTCCCCTTTTGTTATGGATTTCGATTTGGAGAAACAAATTTGCTATTTTTAATAGAGAGATTTTAAGGGATTGTTTGGCCTGTGATAATGTAAAATGCATTCCCTGGCTGATGTACATAAGAAAAGTAGCACAGGAGCTGGGGCGGACGGATTTGTTTTACTCTCCCTAGGGTCTGACTAGCCAGGATAAAAATTGGGTGAAGGGGAATTTTTTAAGAATTCGGAGGGTTGAAAGAGAGGGAAAGGAACTAGGGAAGCAATCGGTCAGGGATTGTATTATGTTAAAGATGGGGGTGGGTCCTGAGCCATATCTCCTAGCAATAAATGACCTGAGGGAAAGGACTCTTATTACTCGATTCCGTTTGGGGGTCATTAGAAATAATCTCTGCTTTCCGTTAGGTCAGTATGGTGAAAAGTCTATAAGACCGTGTCCCTGTGACGGGGTGTCACTGCAGACGTTGTCCCATTTTACATTATTCTGTGTTTTTTATGTACCTTTTAGAAGATGTTTTTTACTACCCCTGCTGAGGCCAAAGGGATTTGTGCAATTTCGCCCTGCTTTTATGTGGTTGCAAATGGCCTCAGATGCATTGGAATGGAGGGGTTTGGGATTGTTTTTGAGGGGAGCCATTACTTGGCGTAATAACCTAGAGTTTTTTTAAGTGACGTTTTAGATTATTATTCTTGAAAATGACGTTTGATTTGTTTTTAATATGATGATTATTGTTATTTTATTGTTTTATTGATACTATAGTTATTTATTGTTGTTATGTAAGTTAAGGGTTGAATTATTTCATACCGAATAAAGTCTTCTGCTTCTATCATTCTGAGTGTTTCCTTTCTGTAAACAGTCCTGCAAATCTTGTTCTTATCTTGTTATATTTGCTATGCATTCACGACTGATGTAAAATGTCAGGTGCTGTTGTCTGAGAGTGAGTGTCTACTTTTCTTTTTCTAACTTCAAACTGAGAGGATTTAGGGGACAATCTTGCTAGAAGTTGGGGTTGGGAAAGTGTTTTTTTTAGCATTCAATAACATTTAAATGAATTGTGCAAGTATTTAACAATACATCAGAAATACAAACACAACTAAAGCACATTGTTTGTTATTTCTGAAGTGTGTTGGAAACTAATACTTCTTTAATATGATCCACTTCAGTCTATGCCACTGCATTTTACACCAGTTTACTCTACTCTATTCCACTCTATTCCATTCTATGCAAATGCACTTCACCATGCACCACCCCACTCTATGCTACTTCACTCTACTCGGAAACAATCTAATCTAAGCCACTGCACTCTACACCACTCTACTCCACTCTGTGCCACTCCACTCTATGGCACCGCACTCTATGCCACTCTACTCTAAACCACTGCACGCCAATGTACGCTACAGAACTGCACCCTGTCACCACACTCTATGCCACTGCACTTTATTCTGCATCACTGTACTCTATGCCACTAGTCTCTATGCCACTCTACTCCATTCTCCACCATTGCACTCTGACACTCTACTCTGCAAATCTGCACTTTCTGCCATTGATTTTTGTGCCACTCTACTCTGGACTGCTACACCCTATGCCACTGTACTCTATGGCACTATACTCTACTCTGCACCACTTTATGCTACTCTACTGTGCAGAACTCCATGGAACTGCCCTCTATGCCTCTCAACTCTACTCTGCGCCACTGCACTCTGTGCTACTCGACTCCACACTGCGCCACTCCACTCTGTATCACTCAACTCTACTATGCACCACTCTAATCGACACACTGCATTCTAAGCAGCTGAATTCATTCCCCTGCACTCTACACCACTATACTCTGCACCACAATGTCAATTCACCAGTCCACTCTACTATATACCACTCCAGTGTATGTCACTCTATATGACTCTATATTATGCCACTCCAATACAGGACACTCTCTTCAACTCCACTCTCCTCCACTCTACTCCATTCCACTCTGTAACACTGTCCACCATTCTCCTCTATGCCACTAACTTTTAACCATGCTGAACAGCAGCCACATTGGTGTACAACATGGCTAAAACGCTTTGGAAAAGCCAATAACTCTTGCATATGGAAGACCTATTAGTTTTGCTAATGCTTGTTTAAATATGCCTCTAAACTTCTTAAGTCATATTTATGTTTGCATAGAACCCAATGAGAAACGTTTCTTTAAATGGCACTATGGTATAATATGCATGATATATTCAATAATAACTCAATTAAGTTTCTGGAGGTCTTGAAAGGAAATGGTTATAGT
Organism: Pleurodeles waltl; assembly: GCF_031143425.1. Classification (NCBI taxonomy): domain Eukaryota; kingdom Metazoa; phylum Chordata; class Amphibia; order Caudata; family Salamandridae; genus Pleurodeles; species Pleurodeles waltl. Next base: position 506,020,177 of record NC_090445.1, read on the forward strand.
GTGGATAGGTGAGTTATTTTATTGTTTTTCCTTCCCTGAATTTCACTTGAAGTTAAATTGTCCTAATTGCTTTGAGACTAAATTTATTTTAATCATGAACATTATATTAGACACATTTATGAAGATTTAAGATGGAACTGAACCTCCCCTTGGGAATAATTCTCTTCTTTAGATTTTGGGGGTTATTCTAACTTTGGAGGAGGTGTTAATCCGTCCCAAAAGTGACGGAAAAGTGACGGATTTATCACCAGCCGTATTACGAGTCCATTATATCCTATGGAACTTGTAATACGGCTGGTGGTATATCCGTCACTTTACCGTCATTTTTGGGACGGATTAACACTCCTCCAAAGTTAGAATAACCCCCTTTGTCATCGAGGCCTAAAGTGTCAGTTATTTATAAATGCCTCTCCAATACTGGTACTTTTGGCCCACGTCTAAAGTAGAAATTGTATTAGAAAAATTAACTGAGACAGGGCCATTAGGTCGAGAGGATGGGGGATCATGATGGTGGCCGGTTGATCTAGCCCTAAGCAGTTCCGCACTCATGCTCCCAGTAGTTAGAACGCGAGGGTCAAACATCAGCAGCGTGGCTGTCTAGCATGTCATGCTTCCTGACCAGTTGGATGGGTTTACACGAACATTAAGGGAGAGACCCTTTGGAAGGTCCCACTCCCTCTCTGCCCATAATTTCGGCAAGCAGCTCTTCCATGCCTGGGAGAGACTGACGGTGGGGCCCTAAAATTCCTGCAAGCCATACCAAGGCTCTATCAGACCCTGCCAGACCACACGGATGTGTCCTAAAGCAGCCAGTGGGGGAACTTCCAAGAGACCACCAACGCTGTCATCCTCACCGGCTAGGGACACCGAAGCAGTGGTAGCAGAAGCAGGGCACAAAAGTGGATGGCGCCCCCATCTGGGAGCAAAACCAATGCCATGGCGAAGAAGGGGTGAGGTGAGCTCCCTACCCCCAGTGCCAACGCCTTGAGTGACAAGTATGGACTTAATTTGTGGCCCATCCCCCCACCTGTCTGATGAAAAACCACATCAGATTTCTGATGGGTCATCAACAGAGGGCATCTATTCTACTATTTCTGAGGCCTTTTTCCTGCAGGCCATTTTGCAACCATGGGGACCTTTGGAAACTACAGCACTGACAGCACCCACGGTATGGGGGACAGTAAGTGGGGAGATATCCTCCTGACAGTAGCAGTGGGTCCTTGCAGTCCTGGAGGTAAGCCATCTCCTTTCTACAGTGGATTGGCAGGAGACTGAGTCAGAGACAGTATCTGTAAGGGGTCCTATTATTGTGAAGTCTTCACAAATAGACTCTGAGGGCAAGGTTGCAGTTTATAATTTGGGACAAACTTTGTGGGGAGAGGCTATGGATATAACGGTCACTAGCAATGAACATCACCTTCCCCCTGACTCCCACAAGCAGGCTAATATTGATAAGAGATCCATTGCCAGCAAGGGAAGGAAAGCCTTGTCTGATCTGGATGGCAATGAGCATTTCTTTCCCCATCAGATGATACTAATTGGTATGAGGGGACTCCATGACGGCTTATGCCTTAGTGGAGGGCCAGGAATGGATATGTCCTGCCAAGTTGGGCAAAAAAAAAAATATATAAAATGACTGGCTGCCAAAAAGAAAGATTTGGGGGGTCATTCTGACCGCCAGAATACCGCTGCGCGGTCAAAAGACCGCCGCGGGTATTCTGGGTTTCCCGCTGGGCTGGCGGGCGACCGCCAGAATGCCGCCCACCAGCCCAGCGGGAAACACCCTTCCATGAGGATGCCGGCTCTGACACTGGCAGACACTGAAAATCTTGGTGGGGCCCTGTTACGGGGGCCCCTGCAGTGCCCATGCCATTGGCATGGGCACTGCAGGGGCCCCCAGGGGCCCCATGACACCCCATACCGCCATCCTGTGCCTGGCGGCCAAAACTGCCAGGAACAGGATGGCGGTCGGAATCCCCATGGCGGCGCAGCAAGCTGTGCCGCCATGGAGGATTCCCCAGGGCAGCGGAAAACCGGCGCTACACCGCCGGTTTTCCGTTTCTGACCGCGGCTGTACCGCCGCAGTCAGAATGCCCAAGGGAGCACCGCCAGCCTGTTGGCGGTGCTCGCGCGGTCGTTGGCCCCCGCGGATTTTACCGCCAGGGTCAGAATGACCCCCTTAGAGTGGGCCTATACAGAAACAGACCACTTTGAAGGAGAACTGCCTGAATCCGCTTTTGAGGTTCATAGCGCTAATTCCAAACCTTGGAGGCCATCTTGGCAAACTTCATGACTCACAGGAAAGAAGCAAGGCTTAATAGCCTCAGGGCTAAAGTGGCCACCCGTTGTGTGGTACGTAAAATTGTAAAGTCTTGCACGCCCATGGGTGAACATCTATCGGACTTGGAAACCTTGAGGACGGCACTAGAGATGGACTTTGTGGGGCCTCAGGGCCAGGTGGAAGCACATAAAGCCCAGCTTGCAGACATTTAATAGAAACTTAAGCATCAAGAATATTGACAGTGCTGCAATAACCTTCAGTTTCTAGGTGTATCTGATAGTAAAGAAGGCTCCAACAACAGACTTTGTGCTTTGGATTTGCTCCAGAATACGTTTCTTGAGTTAGTTGATTGGAATTTGTCCTGAAAGATTCAACACACCCACAGAATACACCTGGTGCTGAAACACTCCAAGCCAAGCACAGAAAAAATACAAGCTATATTGGTCTATATTGGCAATCTTTCGTTAGGACAAGCAGTTTACGAGAAAACAAGACTTGTGGCCAAGATAAATCTCCTTTTTTTCTAAACCAGACTTATGCCATTTTACAGTTGAACGATGGTGGCAGCTTCGACAACTTATTAAAGCATTTCAGGATGGGGACACAGGCCTTTCTTCTGAACTAGGCACATTTCAACATGGTGTGGAATAATAACACAAGAATGTTTATATCTGAGACTAAAGCAAATTAATTTTTGGATGATATTTGATGACACTAACTCGCTCAATCCATTGGTATTGTAGTTTGCGTTCACACTTGAGGTTGGATTTGGGTGTTCATTTGGGTTGGGAAAGCTGCACACATCTCATCAGACCTATGAATGATCTGTTCAATTCTCAATGGGGGTTTAGGGGTTGGTGTAGGGTGAAGGAGGTGGTGAGAGATGGCCTGGGCATCAAGGATAGTGGAAGTAGAAGGTGTGGGAAGCTTGTGTGGCAAAGATGAGTGGGGGTATAGGTAGAGAAAGGGAGGGTAGGGAGGGGTGTGTTGGGTATAGGGTCATTGAGAAAATGTATATCCCACTCTAAAGTATTGCTGCTTGACATAGTAAATCGAAGTAATATTCTAGATATCGTCAGGGTGCCAGGAATGGTTACGAGCAGTGAGGGCTTGACCAATTTTAAGGAGGTAAAATATGCAGCCTTTCAGAATGAAGGTATTCTCAGGTGTTGCTGTCTGATTGAGTAAAGTGTCTTTCTGTTCAGTCAATAGAGCTAGCCTATTCATACAACAACTTACTAAAAGTCAGGCCATTAAGCCATCCATGTAAGAGACTGCACTGCAGTAATCACTTCAGATCCCCAGGATGCACTTCCTCAAGTCGACAGGCTAGCTGCTGAATTTGGGAAGATTTATGGCTGCCTACGTTTATCCCAAAAAAACACACAGATAATATTGATATGGTGGATCCTCGCAGAGTTACTATCACTATATATCTGGACTTAAAGATATCACCCGAAGTCTGTACTATTTATCAGATCAATCCTGACTCATTACTCAGGAGGATCAGTTCAGATTTGTGGCAAATTCACAGGCAACATCTAACCTTGATTGGGAGGTGTAATGTTCTCAAAATGACAATCTTACCCAAGGTTCTTTCTGTATTTTGCACTATACCTCTTGATTTAAATAAGATTTGGCTTAGGAAACACAATTCAATCTAGGTGAGCTCTTAAATCCCTTTGTCTTCCCAATGAATGGTGGGATTCCCTAATGTCTTATTTTATTACTGGATGGCCCTTCTTTGACACATGGATATTCTGTTCTCAGCAGGAAATGATTGCCTAACAGGACCAGGTGAAAATCCAGTCCCCACCACCATTTATGATCCAGCCCTGGGTAACCAGGATGTTTCCTATGTCGGATATAGCCCAGCTACTGTTGAAAAGTTAAGTTTAAGGGTGTGATTGCAGCCTGGAATGCATGGTATAAAGTCCATAAGTGGTTGGATGTAAAACAATATAACATATGTACACCTCTTTGGCACTCACTGCTATTTCCAATAATATCGTATGATTCCATCGGCAGGCAATGGAAACAATCTTGTCTTAATAAATTGGGCCATTGAATATTCAACAGACCAGTTTTGCTCTTTTATGAGTTTCAACAGAATTATGGTTTAGGACACCATACCTCCTTCACGTATCTACAATTAAGAGATTTTCTGAGTAGAAATAATCAAGTTATTATTTCATTGGGCAAGTTCCCCCACTTTGATGTTTTTTGAGTATGTTAAATTTTTTGAGGGGGAACTAACAGATGTATTTCATCTTTAGCTTACTAGCATTAGCTCGCCTCTTTATTACAACAGTGTGGAAAAATGCTGAATCCCCTACAGTTCATCTTTGGTTTAGGTGTTTATTGGCTGTCTACAACCTGGAAAGATCCTTATATAATTGTACGGGGAAATGAGCAAGGAACCGTGGTAAATCTATATGGCTTGTTCTAACTAGATGGCTCTATTATAAAATCAGGACACGAAGATTGACCTGCAACTTATACAGAATTAGAGCTAAAGGGTGCTGAAATACATTTTTAATATGTACTATAAAATATTATCATCATCTATATTTATATATCACTGAATGAATGTATTATATTGATTTACTTTTTACTGATTATTGCTGCTGATTTTCGCTTGATGCTGTATTATGATTGTGGGATTAGACAATAAAAAATAAAAAAATGAACCAACTTCTTCCTGGCACATCCTTTTCTGGAATAAATGTATAGTTAAAGCTTCTTAAGACCTCGAGAGCTGCTTATACTATTCATACACTATTTTATCTTTATACTAGGTTCTATAACTCTTAGCTCAATTTCTAATAACACTAACAGCAAATGTAGATGGTTATGTCAAAAGTTACTTAATAAACATGTGTTTTTGTGGCCTAAAACATTAGCTTTTTGGCATCCAGTATGGAAGCAAATTAGTGATTTTTTAGTTAGTATTTCCTTTAGTTGAATACATCTCTTTTTTGGGAAGTTTAGATGAAATCGGTCTACAGAGGTTTCTTAATAATAGTCTATTAGACTTTTTTGGGGAATAGCCTTTCAGTAAGTAACCTTGAACTGAAACAGTGCCTCTGGTATGTATTTCAATGTGTAGTGATTTGCTGTTATATTCTAATCATGGATTTTATAGAACATTTGCCATTTCTCTCTTTGTTGTTTATTCTAATCACAGATATGAACGTTTATTATTGCATAGGGATTTGTTATCAATGTCTACTACCCACTGTCCTACTACTGTGAGTAACAGCACAGCAAAGCTTATAAAATGATTTTTTATTGAAAGTTTCTAACACCCTTGAATGAATGGATTCTCTGCTAATCTTATGTTTATTATTATTAAATGTCTGCATATACAACTGTTGAAGTTTTTGGACATCCACAATTTTTATCACCTTCATTATGTTGCTTACAATGACATATCGAAGTAGTTTTAATTGCTGAATGGAATTATGCTTTTTCCTCCCACTCTCTAAGCCTGAGGGAAAAAGTAATTGCAGCGGAGTAATCATAGTTATTTCAGTATTGTTTTGGATGATGTGGCTCTTTTTATTTTAGCTCATAGACTCATTTGACAAAGACTGTTATTTCCTTTCCTGTATGTAGCCAGATAGGAGTAGCTACATCATGTTTCATATATGTGGACTGGTAATGATAACTCATCTTTACTGGTAAAGTCAGATTTAACATTACTATTTTAGAAATGCCATTTTTAGAAAGTGGGAATTTCCCTGCTCTTACTGCTCTGTGTGCTTGACAGCCTGTCTCTAATCCACATTTGGGTTGGACTGGGTAACAGCTACATTTGTGCATTCCCTCCAGACAGCCACAATACAGGACACTCAAAAGCATTTGCATTCATCCGCATACTGATAGGTCTTCCTTGGCAGGGTGAATGGGAGGGCTCCACACTTACACTTCAAATGGTAGTAGCCTGACCCCACACAAAGGACTGGCCCCACACAAAGGACTGATTACCCACCCCCACCCACAGATAGCCTGACAGACAGGTCTGGGTTTACAGGGATTCTTGTGCACTTCAGAAAGTTCCTTCAAACTTTGTTCCTTTGAAGTCATCCCCTACATCAAAGGCTCTTTTGGGTACAGTATAAGTACTTGGTCTTTGACTTCCTAAAGTCAGACTGTAGCAGGGCACCGGAACGCCTGGCTATACTGAGCAGCGGCAAGCGGGACCGAAGGTACCCCAGGGGCACCGCTTGGGATAACCCGGAAGGAGAGGATGGAGGGAACCCGGAAATCTGGGTTCACTCAGAAACAAAAGACAGACATCAGAGGCGGCCCGTGTCTGAAGCAGAAGATGCGGGAGAAGAGGAGAGACGGCGACGCACACCAACAACGGACAACAGAAGACCAAGACACCGCGAAGGAGAAGAACGTCACGACAAAGGGCAAGGAGGCCCGAGACACTCGTTAACCACCAAGTCCTTGGAGGTGCGTGGCTCCAGCAGGTACGGGCCTGCATTCAAAACGGGTATAAAGCCCTGGTGGGGAGGGAAGAGGGAGCGGGAGGAGGGGAGGAAAAAGGGAAGGAGGGGAAGCAACCTAAATAAAACATACTGTAAGAAAAGGTGAATAGAACCCTACTTTAAATCCACGTGCATGTTTTGCGTTTAAAGCTTTTTTTTTTTTTTTTCCTCTCTGGACGTATTTTTACTAATAAGGTGATGGACTCAACTCCCCCATTCCCCAACTGAAGTCACAGACCCTGGTATCGATAACTTTCTTTCTTTTACGTTCTGATCAGGGATAACTAAAGGACATGGGCAGAGGTATAAATATTACCTGAGAGCCCAAAAAACGTGTGAAAGACTACACTACTGGGTGATACACACTTTGGGTTACGGTATACCCCAGATTTCCTCCCACCTCACCACACTCCCTTGCCCCTTACTAATACATTCCCCAGAGTCTGCATTAAAAGACTTACCTTGCCTTTTTCCTTTCCCGGTTCCTCTGGTCGAAGAGGATCTGCCAAGGAAGAAGAAAGAAAGAAGTTATATCCACTGGGATTTTGAATTATTGGATTGTAGAAAAGAGACCTTTAAAAGAAAATAAACACCACCCTTAAAATCGCTACAAATCCGATTTTGTCTTATCTCTCCTTTCCCGCTACACCCACCCCTACACAGACACATCTGGATCTTGAACTGAATCTCTTTAAAAAGGACTGCTGTGCTGCTTTAATGACTTAACTGTACTGCTTTTCTTGAAAGACTGCATTTTTGCTTTTTGCCCTGCATCCTTCTGCTCCCTAACTCTAAGTCTTCTGCAAGGGCTTGTTGACTTGTCCCCTGCTTTGGAGTCTCATAGCCATCAAGGACTCTGCAAAACCATTGCTGGCATGGCACTCTGAGACCACCCTAGTCTGGCAGCTGAACTACCAATAAAAAGTGCTTTCTTCCTCATGAGATAAGTGCTCTGCCCTGGAAGGCCTAGCATGGTGCTCTGCCAACTGCTATAACGCACTGGTCACTCCTCTACTATGGAGCCTTACTGGAGTGTGGCGCCTCAGGGAGTATATAAAGAGAACAGCAACATTCCTTTTTGATGCATTCCTGGAGCATCGCGGAGTGCAGTGACAATGTCAGCATCACCCAAATGACCTTTGAGAAAGCCAGCAACTAGCACTGTGCGCCTCCGCAACTACGTGATGCAGAGCCCAGTGGGGAGAAAAATCTCCACCTTGAAGTTTCTTTCCTGGCAGTCAGATCGCTGAAACTGCCTCCACGGAGCGAGGATGGTCCTGTATGGCCCCCTGAGGAACTGGTGGCTGAGTTCCCAGTTGCCAACCCACGCATTTGTGGGCGGTCCGCCTTATTTATTTCCCCCAGTCTTGAGGGGACGATCGCATTCCTGGTAGGGTGGAGACCTGTGGAGCATTGTTTATTTTCGTGCACTGATGCTCCGAGAACCTCTTTGCTGATACCCAATCCCTGCTGAACTCCTGGATCATTCCAATTGCACTAGAATGTTACCATAAAGAACTTGACAGAAGCATAGGTGCTTCTTCGCAGAATGTTTTCTTGATGCATTTAATGTGACACTTTGAAACTGCATAATCTGAGAAACATTGATTGGATTGTTATCATTTTGGTCTTTTTTTACTCAGATAAATATTCTCTATTTTTCTAAGCCTGTGTGTAGTCTTTTAGATGTATTTTCATTGTGTTACTGTTTGTGTGTGTGTTGCACAAATACACTACAAATTGCTTTTTAAGTATGCCTGCTCTGTATCAAAGCTATCAGAAGGTGAGCAATTTGTGTATCTGACTTACCCTGACCAGACTGGAGATTCCTGCTTGGCCTGGGTGCATGCCTCAGCCAACCAGAAACCCCATTTCTAACAGGTGGAAACTAGTGCTGAGCGATAACTAAGGGGAACTGTACCCCTCACCAAGCCACCATTCCCTATCCCCTAAACAACAAAGGGCATTTAGGTGGCTGCCAATGTCCTGGGTTGTTTTCACACCTTTTATGACCATCAGCTCCTTACAGCACCTGAAAATGAGTTGGAAACCTACTGTTTACATTGGTTTTTAGCTCATTTTCTCTGCCACCGTGTGATTTCGGGTCTTCACTGAGTGACCTTGAGAAGTGTGCCGGAATCATGTGACACACAATGGCACCATATGAGTTGGCAGGTCTCGATCTCTTCTGAACTCCTGGTAGCTATGTTCCATACAGCTGACAAGCCCCATGTTTAGTTTAAGTAATAAAACCATTTTTAAAGTACAAAACACAGCACAATGAATGTCCCAAACCAGTTGAGAAATAGAACAATATTAATGAGCAATTAGTTCAAGTAGTAAAACCAATTTTAAAGTAAAAAACACAGCACAATGAATGACCCAAACCAGTTGAGAAATAGAACAAAATTAACAAGCAAAGTGACTCCAAGATCATTAAAATAGGATTAGGAAAACTTGAGATATGGATTTTTAAAAAGTAAAAGCAAAATGCGAAACTCACCTCCCACAATAAGAGACCATTGAAAAACAACAGTTTGTCGTTGACCAGAACCTAGGCATACTCAGATTGACCTAGATAGAATGGTGGTTGAATGCACCAAGAGAGTCATCTCAGTCAAAGATTTTATATTCATATTTAGCCTCTCAAATAGAACTCAAAATCTTTCATCAGAACAAAGTCCTAGACTGTGTCCTTCTAGGATCCCTTAAAGTTGGATATGTTGTCATCAGGCTCTCGCTGATGCTATTGGTTTTGAAGCCAAAAGCTTAGAGCAGAGCAGTACTAGATTTTATTACCACCAAATGTGCTTTGCTAGTCAGATAAATCTTCCTAACCCTGCTACACGAATTAACTGTCAAAACCTGGTTTTCATGCCTGCCTTAGAGCATCCTCCCTGAGAAACCCAAATAACCTTGTACTGGTCTTCCAGAGGTGGGAAAAATTACTAGGTGTCACTTTCCTCCAACTGCTGGGAACGTTCCTCCTGGTCAGTCCTTCAGACCTTCATGGCAGGCTTCTAGATGCTAGGTTTCTCTCCAGCCAGGTCTCTTTGTATTAAGGTGTGCCCTATCAGGAGCCTTCTAGTTTCTAAGCCTCTGAAGCAGTCAAACAAGAAGCTAATCACCCAGGTCCCTGGATGTCAGCAGGAAGCTGGAGTCCTTGAGTGATTCCTCATTTTCCAGCAGGAGTCCTATTTCAACAGAGCTGTATTGTTCAGGTGGAGCCTTCCCAGGAATGTTCTGAGGAGTTGGTGGTTGAGGTGCAAGATTTATCATTAGCACTAACTAGTGATTGGAGAAATTCTGCTGCCTAATCCTAACACTTGTCTCACTATTCCCCTAGTGGATGAGTGTTACTCTCACCTAACAGGGTCCAAACTGGATTTTGTCAGGAAAAAGCAAGGTGCTTTGAGATCTTGGTTTGCTCCTCAGATACAGTGGTTGAGTAGTGTGAGGAGTATTCCCACAAGATTGTGGCAGTCCAACCTGTAGTGGCTGGGACACCAGGACTTCTAGGCTGAATGGTGTTTTAAGGGTGGGACTTCCACTACTTGTTAGGCAGTGGTGCTATTCAGGACATGTACTTAAGAAAGTATTTGGTAACTTTCTGCATTGCATTTGTGTTATCTTCTTGGGGATTTTGTATTATTATGGTAATATTAATTTGTTGGTTTCATTGTGGAATTGCGATGGACATATTTGTAGGAAACTAGCCTCTTTCTAGCATTGTTACCCCCACTTTTGGCCTGTTTGTCAGTGTGTTTGACTGTGCCTACTGGGATCCTGCTAATCAGAAGCCCAGAAGTTATGCCCTCTCCCTTAAATTATGGTTATAGGATACTGGTAACCCAGTATGTCACCCACAATTGGCATACTGGTCACCCCCTATAAGTTCCTAGTATATGGTACCTAGGTACCCAGGGCTTTGGGGTTCCAGGGGATCCCTATGGGCTGCAGCATTTCTTTTGCCACCCATAGGGAGCCCATGCAAAGGCTTCTACAGGACTGCCATTGAGGCTGTGTGAAATGGTGCATGCACCCTTTCACTGCCGTTTACACTGCACCATGTCACTTATAAGTCACCCATATTTCACACCTTCCAACCCTGAAGGCTGGGAGCAGAGTACCTGTGTGTAAGGGCACTTCTGCACTAGAAGAAGTGCCCCCACATCATCCAGGACCATTTTCACCAGACTTCGTGAGCGTGGGATGCCATTTTACATTTGCATGGATTCCTTCTCCTGCTGAGCTGCATAGATCCTAGATCCTGCATCCCGGGTAGTGGACTGAAGTGGTCCTGACGGTCCTGTTTTCCTACTGTCCAACTTTAATGGAGGTAAGAGCTTGCCTCCCCACCCAAGACAGTACCCCCATGCACTACATTTTTTGCAGCTGTCAAGGTTTGTTGGCATCCTTCGTCCAAATTCTTTGTGAATCTTGTAGCTCCAGACCCCAGTACTCTATCCTGTCATGCACAGCTCCCTGAGTGGTTTTCCAGCAGTGTGGGAGCCTTTGTCGTAGTGTTGCATGGGCCTCTTCTGCAACTTTCTTGTCCCCATCCTGTAGGACCCCTGTGCATGCTGCCTGGTCTCTATGGGCTCTCTAAGTTACTGGGAGCCCCCTGTGACTCCCCCTCCTGGGTAGAGTCCACCTGGTCCTTCCTGGTCCCGGGCAGCTCCATTTTCCATGAACCGTGAGCTTTGCATGTGCCAAGACTTGTTGGCACACGCCAGTGACGCAAACCAGACTGCAATCCCCCATTCGGTGTGGGACATCATTTGCACTCTCCAGGAACCCCACTTCTTCTTCTTTGGTGGAGTGCTGACTTTTCTTCTTCACTGGTGGTTCTAATTTTGCACCTTCATTCAGGTTAGCCGGGGCTCTTGTTCTTCCTGGACTCTTCTGTGCTTCTTGGACTTGGTCCCCTTCTTTCACAGGTCGTCTTGTCCACTGTTAGTGTCTTGCAGTCTCTTCTGGTTCTTGCATAATTATTCTTCTCTTTTCTGTGTGTGTTCTAGGAAACTTACTGTGATTTACTCCTGCTTTACTGGTCACTGGGGTGGCTTCACGTACTTACCTTTGGGGTTTTCTAGTACTCCCAGCTCCCCTCTACACACTGTACTTGCCTAGGTGGGAGACCAACTTTGGCATTCCACTTTCTTAGTATATGTTCTGTGTTCCAGCTAGGCTCATTTCTAACTATTGTGATTTTCACTAATTGCACTGTTTTTTAACTGTTCTTATGCCTATTTCTGCATACTAGTGCATTTAATTTGTGTATTACTTACCTCCTAAGGGAGTATAGTCTCAATGATATCTTTGGCATTTGTGTCACCAAAATAAAGTACCTTTATTTTTGTAACACTGAGTATTTTCTTTCATGTGTAAGCACTGTGTGACTACAGTGGTATTGCATGACTGTTGCATGTCTCCTAGATAAGCCTTGGCTGCTCATCCACAGCTACCTGTAGAGACCCTGGCTTCTAGACAATGCCTACATTTCACTAATAAGGGATAACTGGGCCTGGTATAAGGTGTAAGTACCATAAGTACCCACCACACACCAGGCCAGCCTCCTACATTGGTGGTGCAGCGGTCGGATAAGTACTTGCAATTGCCTTATCACTCTGTCACCTGGTACTTTCCACAGGAAAGACTACTCCATACCTAGAGATAATACATAGTACCTAGTGCCGGAATCTAGTCTCTAAACATCTTTCTAAGAGACTAGAGGTTACGTACATACTACACCATCCTAATAAACACCATGTCTGCAGATGGACCGAGCTCTGATGTCATTGTCTCTCCTTATGAGGGCATGACCTTCAAGGAATTGAAGAGTCTTTGTTCAAAGAGGTAGCTAGACATGGGGAAGAATCCTAATGAGATTTTTCTTCTGAGCCTCCTTCTTCAGGATGACCAAAAACATGCTGGTAGCCAGTAGGAGGAGGAGGAAGAGAGAGACTCTCACCCTATTGGGATAGAGGATAATCTTCTAGGTTCAGGGGAGGATTCTTCAAAAGATGTTGTCCGTAGCAGACCAACTTTTGTAGCTGGTAGTTGGAGAGGAAGTCAATCAGGTAGGGCTCACTTTACACTCAGAGGACGGGTAACTAAGGTAACTAGGGAAATATCTACTTCTGCCCACTCTTTTGTCACTTCAGTGTCTGAGGGGGTCAAACTGCACAACTTCAGGACATGACTCTGTAGATGGAGAGTTCAGAAAGCTGAGACTGAAGGAGACCAGGCTGAGGCTGCAGCAGCGACAGCTAGTCATAGGTAGGGAGGCCTTGGCAGTAGAGAGGAAGTGGCAGGGGGTTGGGGTTAGCACCCCATGGTGGCAGCAGCAGAAAGCTAAAGTTTCAGGGATTTTAGAGTCGGGGACTCCATAGATTTCAAAAACGTACACAGGATTTTTCCCTCATACAAGGTGGGGGATGATATCTATAAGTGGTTTGCTGCACTCGAGAGGTCCTGTAGTGGGCTGGTATTCTCTGGCTGTCCTTCTCTGACAAGGGGAGGGATAGACTTCTCACTGTCAGAGAGGAAGATTCAGACAATTACAGTATTATTATAACAGCACTCTTAGATGGTTTCCATCTCACTTAAAAAAAAAAGGATCATGTTCAGAGAGACCAGGAAAGAGCCCTCACATGACTGGGTTGACTTTGTGGACTGTTCTGTTAAAGCTTTAGAAGGCTGGTTACATGGCAACAAATTGTCTGACTTTGAGGTCTTGTATAATCTATTACTGAGAGATCATATTTTAAATACCTCTGTGTCTGACTTGGAAGACTCAGATCTGATCTCTCCCCCAAGACTTGAGAAAGAAGGCAGACAAATTGGTCAGAACAAGGGTGAGCAGAAAGCTCATACAGGGGGTAACCAGGACAAGAATAAGGATGGTAAATCACATGACAAAGGTGGGGACAAAGATAAAAACAAAGGGGGTGATTCTGATTCTGGCGGGCGGCGGAGGCCGCCCGCCAGAATTCCGCCCCCATTATACCGCTCCGCGGTCAGAAGACCGCGGAGGGTATTATGAGTTTTTCCCTGGGCTGGCGGGCGGTCTCCAAAAGACCGCCCGCCAGCCCAGGGAAAAACACCCTTCCCACGAGGATGCCGGCTCGTAATCGAGCCGGCGGAGTGGGAAGGTGCGACGGGTGCAGTGGCACCCGTCGCGTATTTCAGTGTCTGCAAGGCAGACAATGAAATACTTTGCGGGGCCCTCTTATGGGGGCCCCTGCCGTGCCCATGCCATTGGCATGGGCACAGCAGGGGCCCCCAGGGGCCCCGCGACCCCTCCTACCGCCATCCTGTTCATGGCGGCTTTCCCGCCATGAACAGGATGGCGGTAGGGGGGGTCAGAATCCTCATGGCGGCGGAGCGCGCTCCGCCGACATGAAGGATTCCCCCGAGCAGCGGTAAGTCGGCGGGAGCCCGCCGACTTGCCGCTTCTGACCGCGGCTGAACCACCGCGGTCAGAATGCTCGTGGGAGCACCGCCAGCCTGTTGGCGGTGCTCCCGTGGTCGGTGGCCCTGGCGGCCACCGGCCGCCAGGGTCAGAATGACCCCCAAAGTCTTCATCAGGCCCACACAACTCTTCTGGGGGTGGGTCTAAATCCTTTTCTCACAACCATTAGAACAAAAAGCCTTGGTGCTATATTTGTAGAAACAAAGGCCATAGGGCAGGAGACAGCTTTTGCTGTAAGAAAAGCACCAAACCTCCCACCACCACTACCCCCACTGCTACAACTAGTGCCCCTAGCAATACCAGTGGTGGTGGGAAAACTAATACTACACTACAAATAGTCAGTCCAAGGGTGTAGCATGGCTTACTCTGGGAGATTTAGTGGGAGTTGGTATAGTTAGAGAAACCAGTGAGGCTGTTTTAGTCTCTGATGGTGGCATTGGCCTTGCCACCCTTGTTGAATGCCCCTTGATATGAATAAGTGCAAACAACAACCCCTAATAAATGGTGTTCAGGTTGGGGCTTACAGGGACACAGGTACCAGTGTCACAATGGTGACTGAAAAACTGATGGTCCCTGAGCAATACCTACTTGGTCATCAGTACCAAGTGACTGACACCCACAACAATACTGTGAGCCACCACATGGCAGTTGTTGATCTCAAATGGGGGGGGTTTACTGGTTGTAAAAAAGTTTGAATGTCCACAGACCTACCTGTAGAATGTCTACTAGGGAATTACTTGGAGACTTTAGCTTGGGCTGAAGTAGAGTTGGAGGCCCATGCAGCCATGCTGGACATTCCTGGGCATATCTTTGCTTTAACCAGGACTCAGGCAAAAAAGCAAAGGGAACAGGGAAACTTGGATCCTGAAACTATGGACCAAGAGCTTCCCAAAAGCAAGGCTAGGAAGGGTAAAAAGTTATCCCTTATCCCTCCCTCCACTGATGATACTCCCTTTGAGGAGGAGGAGTTAACTCCTCAGACACAACCTACACCTGAAAAACTTCAAGCTGACACAGATAAACTCTTGGGTGCAGGGCGCCTGCCAGGGAGGAGTTAAGTGTGGCACAGAAAACCTGCCCAACACTTCAGGGTTTGAGACAGAAAGCTGTCAGAGAAGAAGCAGAGGATGCCAGTGGCACCCACATGGTGTACTGGGAAAACAATCTCTTGTATTCAGATGCAAAGGAACCCACACCTGGTGCCACCAGGAGATTGGTCATCCCTCTGCAATAAAGAAAATATTTGTTGACCTTGACACATAACATTCCCCTTGCTGGACATCTGGGGCAAAGTAAAACATGGGACAGACTGGTCCCTCACTTTCACTGGCCTCACATGTCTGAAGATGCCAAGGAGTTTTGTCGCTCATGTGTTACCTGTCAAGCCAGTGGCAAGACAGGTGGCACTCCTTAGGCTCCCTTAACCCAACTGCCAGTGGATGGGGTACCCTTTGAAAGGGTAGGGGTTGATATTGTTGGCCCACTTGACCCTCCCACAGCTTCTGGAAACAGATTTATTCTGGTGGTGGTAGACCATGCCAACAGGTATCATGAAGCCATACCTCACCCAAAGGAGAGTCCCTAAATAGCCCTGAAAGGGGGATTGGTCACCTAACCAGGTAAGCACCTAGCTTTTCAAGCAACAGGAGGGCAGAAACCTGTCTGTGAGGTGGCAGCAGCTGAGGCTGCTTGGAAAACCTCAGAAAGCTGAAATGGCAATACTGTGGGTTCTCTAAGGAGCTCCCAGAGTGCATGGAATTATAAAACCAATTCTTGCAAAAGCCTTGGGGTATGATTCCAACATGTTTGATACCAAATATGCCTCTGTTCAGAATTACCATTATGTAGTTGGACAAAGGTAGTATCCTATGTCCAGTACACGGGTAAAATGGGGTCCCCGCACTCACAAAGTCTGGGAAAACGGTCCTGGAGTTGGTAGGGGCACCTCTGCTAGTGCAGGAGTGCCCTCACACACAGGTACGTTGCGCCCTTCCATCAGGGCTGAATGACCTGCTATAGGGGTGACTGATAAGTGACCTGGTGCACTGTAAATGGGAGTGAAGGGGTGCTTGCCCCTTTTCATGCAGGCTGCATTGACAGTCCTGCAGTAGCCTTTTCATGGTCTCCCAATGGGTGGCAAAATATATGCTGCAGCCCATAGGGATCCCCTGGAACCCCAATGCCCTCACTACCTAGGTACCATATACTAGGGACTTATAAGACGGCACCAGTAAACCAATTATGTTTGAAATATTGTGTGAACAAAAACCAACAACCACATTTTAGGGGATACTGGGGTCCTGATTAGCAGGATCCCAGTAGACATAGTCAAGCACATTGACATCAGGCAAAAAATGATGGTAACCATGCCAAGAAAGAGTGTACTTTCCTACATGTTGAATGATCTATTATGGTTCCCATAGAGTTAGAGGAATTCAATCAAGTTTCTGATGCAGACAGTGTTAACATTGTGGATGTCAGAACCAAATGCAGCCTGGAGGAAACTGTGGAAATTGCAAGGGGTGTTGGAAAGGTCTATCATTGCTTCCAAGGAGTTGGAGACATTCAATCAATTTTCTGATGGAAGCAGAGTTAACATCTGGATGCCAGAACCAAAGCCAGTTCTTCACCACAAGTTTCTTATCATGACTCAAAAAGAGTTGGCAAAACTGAGCTGGCCAATATGTGTTACAGATGTGGATTCAAATATCACCTGGCACATTCTAATAGTTTTCCTGTAGTAGGGAAAACAGGAATGAAATGCATGGGGGTGGGTTATTTTGCTAGAGGTTGTAAGGGCTCACAGAAGGTGGTTCTAATGAATGACCAAGATTTACATTTTAAGAGAAGTGTTTCAGTGGGTGATGTTAAAAGCAGAGTGGTATTGTCCTTTAAGATGGTGAATCACTCGCTGCTTGGTAGGAGGAGGAGGAGGGACTCTGCACGTGTGATAAAGATTGGCAATGTTTAACTTGAGGTCACTCTGGAATCCATATTTCCAGTCACTATCATAACTGACAACCTTTACTTCAAGGCATGGAGTGGTATTGTTATTCACCCTCCTGACATTCATACTTTGGCATTTAGAGGGTTCATTTTAGACATGTTGGGTTTCTTCCAAGAAGAAGCCTCTTACAAGTATAGGCTGATTTACACAAATGTTTATGTAGCAAAGAGAAGGTATAGCATTCTTGGTTGGAGACACCCGGGGGAGTTCAGGATGGTGCTAAGACCAGAGACAGAATGTCCGATTTTGCTGGTTGATGTCAGATCAAGGCAATCCACTTGTTTGGAATGGCTGTTGATTAACCATAGCTTTTATTTGAGAATAAGTTTGGTATTGTAAAGGAGTAAGAACATAAGATTATCTTAAAGCCTGATGTTATTCCTGTAGTTCAGGGCCTTTTGCGAATGGGTTACCACCAGTGTGACACTGGTGGTAACTGCGAATTGCTTTGCAACCGCATTCACGGTCCTAAACCCGACTCGCAAATTGTGAATGTGCATCGCAATCGCCATTTTGCATGGCGCAAACTGCGATTTTCACAGTTTGCACCATGCAAAATGCTTGCTACATCTGGCCCTTAGTTATTAAAGGCACTGTGAGAGAACACTTTTATATGTAGTGTGACACTTTTTGTAAATTAGACCCTCTACCTTGTGGACTTTAAAAGGTACATTTTAGGGCCGTAATTAGCATTAAAGAATAGGTTTTCCTGCATGGTGAAGGACTTTTTTGAGCCCTTAGTGCAATGCCTTTAAACTACAACCCTTTTAGGGCACAGTGATGCTCATGTCAACTATATATATTTGTCATATATGTAGATGGTGTACATACATGCTGCAGCCTACCTATGATACTTAACTCCATAGCCTTTGGGTTATTTTCTGCACTACTGCAGCCTTTACAACAGCATTAAATAAATCAATTTTGTTAAACCAATTTTACAAATACCATTTAGATCTGCAGCATAAGCACTATGGCACATAATAGCAGTATCAAAGAACACAGTGTACTAACCCCATCAAAATGGGGCCCGCAAAGGGCAAAAAGTCTGGGAGTGACCATGCAGAAAGTAAAATTAAATTACCCCATGCCATAGAAACCAAACTTCCGACCTCTCTTCCCTTGTCCTCCATCATATCCCACCTCTAACAAAGACCCTAATACCACTAGCTCATCATTCCATCCAACCGCTGTAGTCACTGTAATGCCCCTGCATTACAGTAACCCACTGTTCCATATCCTTCTCTTGATGCTTTGATGTTAGACCTGGCATCCTTGGTGTGGTTTCCCCTGACCTTTTTTTGTCTTCAGACCTGCTGTTTTGATGACCTCATTTTAGCTGGCTCGAGGTCATTGGGCACTTTACCACTGCTAACCAATGCTAAAGTGCATTTGTTCTCTGCTTAAAACATGGTAACTTTGGCTTTTCTACAACTGACATATTTAATTTGCTTATACATCCATTGCAAAGTGCGCTACCTGTGCCAAGGGCCCGCAAATGAAATGTAACTGGTGGGCCAGCAGCACTGATGTGCCTCCAATTTCAGTAGTCCTTCAAATATGAATCAGGCCTGCCTTTGCAGAGCCTGTCTGTGAAGTTTTAAACTGCCATATCAACATTCCATGTTTACCCTCTTGCCAGGCCTATACTTTACTTCTTAATTAGTCACCCCCAAGGTAGGCCCTGGAAAAACCAAGAGCAGGGTGCAGTGTATTTAAGGAGTAGGATGTACTTGCAATTTTTATATGTCATAGACGAGAAAAAATCATAAAATATGGTTACCATTACTGCAAGGCCTATCTCTTCCATAGAACAACATTGGGAGTATCTTATTATATTTTATAAGTGTAATTTCCAATTGGGAAGAGATGAGACCCTCATGTTTGATATCTCTGGAATTACAATTCAAAGACACAATTTACGGTGAAGTCAGATTTTAAATTCTAATTCAGAAAATTCCACTTTTAGAAAGTTGGCATTTTCTTACTTTAATATTCTGGGGCCTCCTGGCTGTCTCTGAATACACTTTGGGGTGAGTGACAGCTATGCTGTGTGCATTCCCTCAAGACAGCCCCACTCAAAGGGCCGATTATCCTCCCTGTGGTGAGTCTGGAGAGCAAGAAGGGCGGGGACTCTGTGCACGGTAAAGGCCTCTCTTTAAAGTCCCTCCATCTTTAAAGTACATCCATCATAAAAAACTGGACCTCAGACAACACCAACTCAGTACACTTCTGGGTCTGTGGATACTTTGCTAGGAAGAAAGACTGCTGTGCTGCTGGAAGAACTGTCACTTTGCTGACCTCTGCTGGACTCCTGCTATGCTCTGCTGACCTGCTGCCTGATACCCTCCTTTCCTAATAGAGTGAAGGACTGGACCTGAAGCTCTCCAACCTAGAACCAAAGTGACTCCAAGGGCTTGCTTGCCTGGCTTCTCTTCATTCGAAGTCTCAAGGACACAAACAACTTCCAACTCATCACCTACAGCACCTGGACTCTACCCTCTGAGAGTCATGCCCTGCTAAGTGGTGCCAATCCACTCTTAAGCTCTTGAAAGTGGGCATCAAGGGCTGCTTCAGTCAGGTCCGAAGCGTTGTAGCTGTTGTGAAGGACAGAACTGGGTCAGGGCCCCGTTGTGTGGATCGGAACCAACACATCGCCTCTACTGTGGGGATCAACTCTGAGGCATTGCCACTGCTGGAAGGCCAGACCCGGTGTATCACATGCTAACTGCTGCACCTCAGAGCCACTACATCACTGCTGCTGCATGCAGAACTTTGATGCATCACCACAGTTGCAGTGATCGACTTCGGTCTACCGCCTTTGGGGAAAATCAACATATCTCCTTGACTTTGTGAGGAAAATCGATGCATCTCCTCTGCTGCAAGATCAATACTGGTGCATCACTCCCTCAGCTCCCCCCCATCTCCATCTAGGCAACGAGGATTAAGGTACTGTTGTTCAGCAGTCCTCACTGGGTCCCCGTAGCTGGCTCGTGATCATCATGAACTCTTCATTTTGTCCCAGCCCAGCATGACCAGATTTTGCAAGTAAGTACTTATTGCTTCTAAGCAACATTCCACTGTTTTCTGCACAGACTTTTGTCATTTTAATCTGCTTTTATTTATTAAATTTAGTTCTATTTTTGTAACAAGGTGTAGTGTCATTTTATGTGGAGTTTCCACTGTTTTACTGTTTGAAGTGTTTCACAAATACTTTACACATTGTCTCTTAAGCTAATCCTGCCTGATATGTGGAAATCTACCAGAGGGTGAGCACCTCAAGGCTGCCAATTCAATTCCGCAGTCCTGCCAAGAAGCCCAGTATTTAATTATTTGTGCCCATTATATAATTATTTGCACCACCTTTTGTGATTTTGTGCTTTTGTGCTGCTTGAACTTTTGTTGCTTGCAGGTTATTGTGCCCCTTTTTATGCTTCTTGGACTTTTTTGTCTACCTGCTGGTTGTTGTGCTCCTTTGTGCTGCCATTGTTTTGTTTCACTGTTGTTCCTCCTGCCGCTTTTCTTTTTTCCCTCTGTTTCCCACTCGCCACCCTCCGCCTCTTTGCCAGCCCCCACACCTCACAGGACTACTTATGTAGACTGCTGCATGACCCCCAATGAGTAGCCTCTGTGCTGCAACCCGTGCTGCTGTTGCACAGCTCCCATGACTGCCTGTTGGTTGATGTACCCCTTTGTGATGTCATTGATTTGATCCACAGTTGTTCCTCCCACTGTTTTCTTTATTCCCGCCCCTGCTATTTCTCGCTCACCACCCTCCTAGCTCCCTGCCAACTCCTCTCACCTACCAGGACTACTTATGGAGCCTGCTGTATGAACTCCAATGAGTAACCTCTGACCCCAATCTATGCGCCTCTCCCCCTGCTGGCACTGTGCAGCTCCACGTTACTGTAGCCTTGAACACAGTCCCTAAGGCTGCCAGTTCAATCCCTTAGTCCCACCAAGTAGCCTGATATATAATTATTTGTGCTCGGTATCTAATTATTTGCACCCCCGTTTGTGTTTTTGTGCTGTTTGCTTGCTGGTTTTTGTGACATTTTTTGCACTTCCTAGACTTTGTTGTCTACCTGCTGGTTGTTGTACCCCTTTGAGCTGTCATTGTTTTATTTCACTGTTGTTCCTCCTGCAGTTTTTCTTTTTTCCTGCTCCTGCCATTTCCCACTGACAGCCCTCCCTCCTCCTTTCCAGCCTCTCTCACCTCCCCGGACTAATTATGGGGGCCACTGCATGACCACGCAGCTGGTGCACAAAGTTGGTGTGTTGCTAGCACACCAAAGGTATGCCAAAGGGAAACTCTTCTGCACCCGTCCTCCTATGGACTATGCCCAGTGCCAGGAAACCTTTCCCTTTGCACTCCCACAGATACTCCTCCATGCCCTGGATCCCAGATGCAACAGCAACTGCTACCTTGCATTGCAACACACACTACAACCAGACCATTCACCTGGTACTCCTCTATCCCAGTTCTTCTATTGGATCCCCCTCAACATCAGGAAGATGGTGACTCAGGCCCTATCACCAGCTGACTGAAATATGGCAACGCACTCTATACAGGCATCACCATCAAACTCATGCAAAGACTCCAGATGATCCAGAATGCAGCCACCAGACTGATCCTCAACCTGCAAAAGAGAACCCATATCACACAGCATCTGAAAGACCTCCACTGGCTCTTGATCAAGAAGAGATGCCAGTTAAAACTCCTAACTCACGCCTACAAAACCCTCCATGACCAAGGAACCTCCTACTTGAACCATCGCCTGCACTTCCACTGACCTTCCATCGACCTCCAATCCACACACCATGCCCTTGCACAGATATCACTGCATGCCCCACTCGAAGGATGCCCCTTCTCCAATCTTGCCACCAAAGTCTGGAACCCCCTCCACCTCTGCTCTGCACTCTTTCTGACTCACTTCAGTAAATGACTTAAGACCTGCCTCTTTGACTAATATCTGCAGGAAGCACCTGGATACCTCTCGGTTGATAAGGTGTGCTTCACAAGTAAGGAATGATTGACTGATTGATTGACTGGCACTCAGTTCAGGCCTAGAGGGGCACTGAGACTTCGGCGAACTGCTTCCTTGGCTTTTGAATGTAGGAAAACAGCTATCCCCTTCTTTCGTCTAAAATCTTTAACATGGCTCGAGGGCTCAGCTACTTGTTTCTATACTGGAAAATTTAAATTCATTAATGAACATTTCACAAAACATATTTAGTGACTGGAAGGCAATATACTTTGTTTCAGTATGGAAGGTACTTAACAGAATGTACAATGGATGCAACTGCCTGAGACCCATTGTTATCATAGTCTGAGCATATTGCCAACATTGGCGCCTGAGCTAAAAAGCTCTGAGAGGGAATTCATAGTTGTCAGGCGACATGCAGTAGAGACAAGGAGAGAAAGGTGACTTTTGATTGAAGGCTGAAGTAGTTGAATACTAGGTTCTCTTATGAGTGCACTACCAGGGTTGAGTGTTATAAAAAAAAGACCTACTCTGGACCTTTCCCATGTTGGATCATGGATAAGATTCCACGGATCTGGCATTTTGGATACAAATTACTGCTCCTTACGTCATCATGACACTAAGAGATCACAGGGGAGCTCATTAACGTGATGCCAGCTCATTCACTGCCCCCACAGAAAGAGATTAATATCCCTGTGACTTTCAAATCTCACAGATAAACATCTGCCTTTGTCTGAATGTTGGGCCATTGAAGGATGGGGGCTACCCTTCGCATCCAGGACTCGAGGGGCCTTTGTTACACCCATGGGGGTCTTGTTAATCACAGGATAAACAATTTACCAGCAGGATCCTAGCATTATGTGACATTGAGCAAAAATATAAGCATGTTCCTTTTTTTAATATTACTGAGAAGCTAGTGGGTAGGACAAAATAACCAGGAAGGCCGACTGCTATGAAATGTCGAGATATGACAAAAGACCTAAAAGATTTTTTTTTTTTAAACAGAGTAGTTATAAGAATTGCGCTCAAGTACGTTTGATTGTTAAAAATGAAACCTTATGCTTTTTGACTAACTGTGCATCACTACGCATTTAAGCATATGCCAGCGGTATTGCTCATAGAAGCATTGACTTTCTCTCTGTTTACATATTGTTTTTATTCTATTTTAATTGCTTTGCAATATTACACCATACAGTAAATGTAGAGCAATATGTTCAGCAAGTACAAAGGAAATCAAAATAAAAACAATAAACAAGCGGTTGATGGACATTATTCCACTTAGAGAGACCATATTATGTAACTATCTAATAATCAACCCATATAATGCATGAATGGTAAGAAGAGGTTTGAAGTATTATAAAGGATTCCTTTAAACACTAAGGAATGTGTTCATTCCGACAGCTGCCTACAATTGTAGACAAAATCAGACCAGTGACACACAGAGTGAGCAAATCAGCATATTCTCCAAACAACTATGATTCCATCCTGTCTCTGTGAAGAGCACACATACACATCACTGTTTAAACTCTTTTCCCCATAGTAGCTTCGCTCTGTCATATATCCGTCCACTCACATGTGACTTGGCTTCCTGAGTGGGTTATGTTCCTGCATCATCAAATGAGGTCTATTTGCGATGACCTGTGCCTTAGGATATAAAAGAGTCTACATTACAAACAATAGATTGTGTTAACCCCATTTAAAGAAAAAAAGGCGAGCTAGAATGCCCTTCCCCCAGTATGCTGAAGAGATCTAACCCGCAGCAGAAAGTTAAGTACTGAATTCCTGAGCTCCTGCAGTCCACTCTCACTGCTCAAAGAACTTGTGAGTCGCCCCACATCAATCTTATAGCAGGTAGTGTATCTACTGAATATTAAAAGGTCACCAAAGAAAGTGGTCTCATTGTGCATTATGGGTCAGTACTATCAGCATCAAGTAATACTGACCACACTGTTGTGTAGCCATTTTATGTATAGCTCCATGCACGTTAGTTTAACATACTAGGCCGCTGTGCACTTTGCCCTAGATATAGTTTACTCAGCTTCGCACTGTTATTTTACAATAACCAGTTTTTACGGTCTTGTTTTAATTTCTTCTATCACACTGTTTAGCTTAGTTCAGCACTGTGTTATCAAATAATGCATTCTTGATCGCCCTGTGTTTCAGTCAAGGCTACAGTCTGGTACATTGCAGGTAAATGTGGTAGAAGTTTAGTCTACAGCATTCGTAGAAAATACACATCCTTACGTAGGGACATTTTCTTAGGACATCTGCGTGTTAGTTATAAAAACACTTTCTAGTCCCAGTACACATCAAGAGGGATATTCCAGCCAGGGAACCACAACTGTATGCTGAATGCCCCGTTGCAGATGCTGATGCAGATTACAGGCCTTTGCTCAGGTATGAGGGTTGATGTCCTCCCGGGGGAACCTGAAAGGCAGGCTTAGAGCTTAACATGCTGTGCTCAAAATATAACTTAGAGAGAGAATAAAATAGTGGCACCATGATAGCCTTATTCTTGTGTTTCACTCTCATCGTCACTATTTTAATATTACTGTGTTGTGTAGTTCTGGTTATTGCAGCTCATGCTTTGCTATCCAAAATGCAGTTGTTTCATTAAACCAATCTTTAAAATGTATACTGCCTTTATTGTCATTTATATATGAGACCGCATTGTGTATGAGAGAACCGATTGTGACCTGAGTGACCACGACTTCCCTGAGAAGTGCCTTTTCTGCAGGAGAAGGAGGCTGGAGATGGACATGTGGCAGCAGTGGACCCTGTGGACAGTGAAGATGAGGAGGCAGAGGATGAGGTTGAGGACAACAGAAGTGCAGTCATTCATTGATACTTCCAATGACACACAGGCAAGACTGTGTAACTTCACATTTCATTTAAAGTTTGATGTGTTACATTGTCACTGGCAGGCTGTGAATTCCTACTTCCATGCCCACTCACTGTATCCTTTGGCATCTCTGTTTGCAGATGTTGGTGACCCACTATTTCTCCTGGTGTGTTCAGTACAGCCTACTACAGGTCTTTCCCATGTAAAGATTACTGTACAGCTGAATTGCAATGTTTGAACCTTGTTAAACAAATACATTTTGAAATCATTTGACATGCACCATACTTGTATTTTTTTAAAGTGTGTTTATTGCAGTGCTCTGAAGAACAAGGGGTAGTGCAATGGGCTGGGTTGATGATTGAGGAAAGTCCAGGGTAGGGTCCAGTCTATTTGTATCACAGGTGCAGTGTCCAAGGGGGCATAGGAAGGCGAGCAATGGCAGTGCAAGGTGGACAGGGTGACAGAGTGGGACACAGGGGTGACAATCAGGAGAGTCTTATTTCCTGGCGGGGGTCTCCGCAATAATCTCTGGCTTCTGCCTCGATCGCAGGGAACGTTTGCGGGGTGGTTCGCCTTCTGCAGGGGGAGGGGTACTGGTGGCCTGTTGGTCCTGTGGCGGGGCCTCCTGTCCACTAGCGTCAGTGGAGGTGGAGGGCTGTTCAGTAGTCAGGCTAGTGTCAGGGGCCCGGTGGTGTGCCACTGCCTCCCTCATACTGTTGCCCATGTCTGCCAGCACCCCTGCAATCGAGACCAGGGTAATGTTAATGGACTTCAAGTCCTCCTGCAGCCACATGTTCTCCTGCATCTTGTCCAGAATCTGGTCCAGCGTATCCTGGGAATGTTGGTATGCTCCCAGGATCACAGTGAGTTCCTCCTGGAAGGTCGGTTCCCTGGGCCTGTCCTCCCCCTGTCTCACAGCAGTCCTCCCAGCTTCCCTGTTGTCCTGTGCCTCTGTCCCCTGAACCGCGTGCCAACTGCCACTGACCCCAGGTCCCTGATTGTCCTGGATTTGTGGGATGTCCTGGGGTCCCTGTAGTGGTAGACACACTGCTGATTGATGTGTCCTGGGGACAGAGGTATAGGCCCACCTGGTGGGTGCTGTAGTGGCGTTTCCTGAGGGGGGAGGCTCTGTGGTGCTGTAAGTCTGTGGCTGGGTAACCGACTGTCCGGAGGTCCCTGATGGGCCAGGTTGGTCATCCTGATCCAGGCGAGCAGAGCTGCTGTCATCAATGTGGGCCTCTTCTGTGGGGGTACGGGATATTGCTGGCACCCCTTCTCCGGTGACATTCCCTGGGATACCTGTGGGGATGTAAATGCAGTGTTACTGTTTCTGTGTGTGACATTTTGTGCATGGCTGGGTTGCCCTCTATGGTTGTTATTGCCCTGCCAGCTTTGCCTTCTGTGAGTTGTTATTTGATGGGCTAGCTGATTGTCTCTAGTGTGCATGCTTTAGTGATGGATGTCCATGCAGGGCTGTGAGGGGTGTACAGTTCAAAAAGAGGGTAAAGTCCCACTCAAAAGGTTCTTGAGGTTTTCAAATTATACATTTATTTCATTGTTATACAGGTGTTTTGATTCCAAAGGTTCAAAGGGTCACTTGTTTTCAAAACAAAGGCAAAATCCAAAGTAATAACAAGAAGGAGAATCAGCCAACACGTGTTTCTCCCCCTCTGGCTGTATAAGCCGGGGCTTTTTCAAGGCTGAAAGAGAAAAGAAGAATCAATTCGCTGATAGAGTGGATCATGTTGAACGGAAAAAGAATTATTTAGATACCTTCAGACACCACCGAATGGTGAGCAAAAAAACGAGATCCCATACGAAATAGTTTCTGATGTGATATTCCAGAGTTGGAGAATTCCTAAACCCAAACATGAAATGAGTTAGTAGGTGATTAGGGTGGAATTCCTAGTCCATAAGAGTCAGAAAAAAGAACAAAAAGAAGTCAAACAAAATCCAAGCGTGCTACAAAATCTGTGATGTTACTCAGTCTGTGAAGTTAAAAAAGGGGAGGAGAACATTTGTGGGTGCAACTGGAATATTAAATCCGAGAGGTAATGGAGGATCACTTTGGCTAGTATCATGATCACTCAAATTTGAGAAAAGATTTACAGAGGAGAGGTTTATAATAATTAAACATGTAGTGCCCTAATCCAGAAAGAGCTAGAGGTGCCCCAAAAAAATGAAACCAATGCTTAGGAATGAGAGGTAATACTTAAGAATGAGAGTTAATGATAGAAAAGTATTAAGTTATTGACAGACATACCGTAAAAATTTTGGCAAGCATTTATAGTTTGGATACTGAGCTAATCATATTCTGTAAAGAAACATTAATCAAATGTTGAGGCATATCAAGCTTTAAAGGGAAATGTAAGAAAAATTAGTAACGATAGTATCAGCTGTGGTGTGAATAAATAACTAACTTAAAAGAACATACAAGTTATATTTAGCCATCTAGACAGACGTTCGGTATTCACGACGTTTGTAAATCAAAAAGACCACCTTTTACCAGTAAAATGTGTTATACGATTAACAGAAAACATAAACTAGATAGAATAAGCGAAATCTCCGTATATTAATAAATATAGCAGCAGGGCTGTGAGGGGTGTCCATGCATTGGTAGAGCATGCAGGGCTTGGCATTGGGATCAGTGAGATGTGATAGTTGGGTGTGTGGGAAATGGTGGAGTGATGGGAGTGAGGGTGAGAGTGGGGGTATGTGCTGACATGCAGGGGGGTGATAGAAATGGAGAGTTGACTCACCAGAGTCCAGTCCTCCTGGTACTCCTGCCAGGCCCTCAGGATGCATGATTGCCAAGACTTGCTCCTCCCATGTTGTTAGTTGTGGGGAGGGGATGGGGTTCCACCATCAGTCCTTTGTACGGCAACTTGGTGTCTTGCTGAAATGGAACGTACCTTCCCCTGTAGGTCGTTCCACCTCTTCCTGATATCATCCCTTGTTTTGTGGTGCTGTCCCACTGCGTTGACCCGGTCCACGATTCTCTGCCATAGCTCCATCTTCCTGGCAATGGATATCTGCTGCACCTGTGATCCAAATAGCTGTGGCTCTACACGGATGATTATCCTCCACCATGACCTTCAGCTCCTCCTCAGAGAATCTGGGGTGTTGTTGTGGTGCCATGAGTGTAATGTGAGTGGTGTGTGTGAGGGTGTGTAGGGTGATATGTTGGGGTGTATGTTGTAAAGTGTGGGTGGTGTATAGGTGATAGTGGTGTGTGGGTCTGGTCTTGTCAGTAGTCGTAATGTCAGTCTGTTGGCAATGTTTTGTAGTTGTAAAGGGCTGTGGGTACTGTGGGTGTGTGTTTCATATTGGTGTGGGTGTGGTGTGTATATGGGTGTCAGGTGTGTGTAGTTTGAATTGTCCAATGTGGTGCTGTTTTGTTAGTGTGTGTGTATTTTGAGCGCGGAGATATGTACCGCCAATGGTTTGCCGCCATTGAATGTCCTCTGTGGTGATTCATGGGTCATAATGTTGTGGGCACTGTTTTGTTTGCGTAACGGTGTGGGTTTTGCTACCGCCACTTTATTGTTGACCTTTGGGCTGGCTGATTTGTGTGTGTTATCCCACAGAAAGGACAAGGAATATAGTCAAGGACAAAACCCGACTGATTAAAAAATAAACAATCATTATGAAAAAATGTCCCTCACCCACAAATTGTGGCATGCTTCATCATAGGGCCCTGCTAACACACTCCAAATAAATAAATCCCCTTTGGAGTGGAGCAGTAGGGGTGGGGGAACATATAAACACAATGGTCAAGACCAACAATTATGGCACAGGGACCGAAGATTAACAACAGAAACAATATACATATAAAACTGACTCAGGCTGACCATTCGTCCTATTTTATTCCGGTACAGCCAGGGCAGGATTAAAATATAATTGGTGGTGTTTTAGGCGTTAGTAACCTGTACACCCCAATCTCCGAAGAGAGTCAACATGTTTCGGCCTGTTTCTAATGCCAGCTTGGGTCAAACGGCCTTCGTCAGGACCTTCGCCCTGTCCCTGTATTATAAGACAAAGCCCTACCTGTCCTTTTGTCAGGAGGCTAGTTAATTCATGCCACAAGATACTCTGTCATTTGTCAGCACACTCAGAATTCTGTGGGGAAAAAATACTAAGATTGAAATCCACAAATCAGTGGAATATGGTATCCTATGATAGTCCCCAAAATTACACCTTATATGTGTAAGGAAGAAATAATTTATCTTGTGCTTAAAAATTCCCTAAATATAGTGCATAACATATTAGAAAAGATAGCACCTATCTAAATCCACCTTTGTTAATAAACTCATATCCATTTCTACACACTCATGTGATATACCCAGGTCCATAGAAAGAGGGAGACAGCTGATCAAGGTCCACTTACCGAGTTTCACAAGTCAATGTTAACATCAGAACCGGGTGGGATCACCACCCTGTAGTCACACACTGCATAGAAATCAATCATCATGGATTTTAATACTAAGGAAGTGACTGTATATAAATGAATACTGTTTAAATACTTCTGGTTATTCCAAAATCGTGATGCCGATAATCTAACTAGTCTTCTATCCAAGAAGCTTAAGTATCTTGAAAGTATGAAAGTCATATTTTGTTTCCGCCCTCCGGCCTGCTCCTGTTGCTGAGTATAGTAAAGCGTGTGTATCATTAAAATGTTATTATCTCTCATATCCATGTTCACCAAAAGTAAATCTAGTAAATATTATTTCCGCCCGCTGGCCTTCAATACACGACGTACGGAACGGCCTTGTTGTATTCATTAACAGAACAAATTTCTTTGTGCCAATACTCATGGATATTGTGGGAACGGCCAGCATGCCGATACTGCGGGCAGAGTAAATGACCCTACCATGGAATAAGGCCCCGGAACCCCTCCCCTCCTCCTTACTTTGTCAAGGGTCCAGTGCTGCCGCTAGTTGCCTGCACCCAGCTCCGCATAGGACTAAGAACGCGGAGATGGTCAGTATTAGTAACACGTATCCGGGTGTGACGTGTATCCTGTCACTCCCGGAAACTAGACCGGCTATCTTACTCAAATGGAGGCCATGTTGGAGTGGGTCAGAGTTCCCGATCCCCTCCAAAAAATGTAATACTTGCATAAATAATGAAGTACACTGAAAATAGAGGCACAAAAAATGGAAAAATGGGGGGGTTTGGGGGGTAAGAGGGGGAAGGGGGAAAGGAGGGGAGTTGGGGAAGAGAAAACACAGGAGAGTAGAAAAGGTGGAGGCTTATTTTAACCAATTTCCTATTAAATTAAGAGAAAACATAGTGATATAGAAAGATCTGAATCGTTAGCAAAATAGTTGCACATAGGTATAGTGAACCCTTCATCACTACAGCTAGTCTAGTTCGGAAAATCTAATAGTTGCATTGTTATTGGTTGAGTAATTGTAACCACTGTACGTCATCGTTTAGGCCCTGGATGTTGCTTTTAGTGCGATGAATCCATCGCTGTTCATGGTAAAATAATAAGTTACCTATGTTGGTGCCATTGTTTTTAGGAGTCGGTTTATCTAGTATTGTCCATGTCATGTCATCCGGACCATGGTTTTTCTCGAGGTAATGTGCTGTCATTTTTGTATTCGTTTTCTTACATCTGGTGTTGCTTCTGTGTTCCATAATTCTAGTTTTTGCTTTTCGAGTGGTCATTCCTATATAAAGAAGTCCACAGGGGCACCATATCCCATAAATGATGTTCTCTGAGTTGCAATTGATGTGTTTAGTCTGAACCCACGGTCTCTCCAAACCCACATCAATCATCTTTGTGTTTTTAGTGAGATGACATACACTACAGGAACCACATTTAGTATGTCCAACCACAGGTAAAAAAATTACCTTGTGTTTGTGGATTACGAGTAGTTTTCTGTATTGGACGAGTGTGTATCAGGAAATTACAAAGATTTGCACTTTTCCTGAAGGAGAACATTGGCCTTTCTAACTCCAGACCTTCACTTTTAAGAATTCGCCAGTTTTTATTGACAATCCCTTTCACTCGGTTTGAGAGTGTGTTAAAAGTAGTGACACAGGTAAGTCGTTGGTTAGGGATTCTTTCCCTTTCTTCCAAGAGGACTTCTCTGTTACAATTTCTAGCTCTTTTTTGAGCTCGTTGGATAATTCTCAATGGGTAATCTCGTTGAAGGAGTTTTTCTGTTCGAAAGAAACTTTGAAGCATTACCTACTGGATTGATGCAGCACCTGTGACTTCATCCCGCATGCCCAGGATCTCCACGCATCATCCATGGGTATCAAAAAGATCCCCGCATCGCAGTGAGGAACCAAACATGCGTGCCGAAATCAACACAAAGCCCCTTGCAGCGTGCAAAGAAACAATGCATCATCTGTGCCACGCCGGAAATTCCGACTCACGCCCTATTTATTCACGCATCTCCTCTGAGATCTCAGTGTGTGTTATTTTTTACGCAAACCAGGTACTTTGTGCAAGCAAGGGACAACTGTTGATTTCTAAGGACTCTTTTTAAACTTGCAATAGTGATATTTCAACTTGTGCTTATTGAATCTTTATCGTTTTTACCTTAATCTAACTAGATAAATATCTTATATTTTTCTAAATCTGTGTGGTGTATTTTTGTGCTGTTTTCAATGTGTTACTGTATGATTTATTGCACAAATACTTTACACATTGCCTTCTAAGTTAAGCCTGACTGCTCAGTGCCAAGCTACCAGAGGGTGGGCACAGGATAATTTAGATTGTGTGTGACTTACCCTGACTAGAATTGTGGTCCCCATTTGGACAAAGGTGAATACCTCTGCCAACTAGAGACCCCATTTCTAACAATAGCTTTATTTGTTTTAGGCTGTCCATCTTGAATTTGTACCTTTCCTAGCCGAAACCTTAATTACAGTATCATTCTGAGACATCTGAGGGTTTGGGTAGCAATATTGCCCCGGAGGTTTGGGTACATTATTTCTGTAGAATTTTTGAGGGAACCCCTCTAAGAAATAATTGGGAAAAAGAGTGTGTGGTGATTCCCAATTTAGCGATCAGGTTTTCGCTCCAGGAAGTTATTGATGCACTCCAGGGCAGTGTTAGTAATAAAGCCACGGGCCCGGACTCCATTCCCATGGATTTGTACAAATCTTGCCCTCAGTTATGGGCATCTGTTCTTTTAAATGTTCTTAATGCGGCAGTTACTGTGGGAATTCCTGCCTCTTGGAGGAGGGCTTGTATCATTCCAGTTTTTAAAAAGGGGGATCGGAATGACCCGAAGTCCTATCGCCCTATTTCCCCACTTGACTCTTCTGGGAAGATTTTGGGGCGGATCATCTTAAGGCGTATTGATGCTTGGATGGTAAAGAAGGAAATTTTGAGCCGGGATCAGTATGGCTTTAGGGAAGGTCTTGGCACACGTGAGCAGTGCCTTAATCTTCTGATGATGATTGGGAAATATACGCAAGCTAGGAAGGGCACCCTCTATCTTGCCTTTATGGACCTTAGTTGTGCCTTCGATAAGGTAAATTGGTCCATATAGTGGGAAAGGTTAAGTCAGTTAAGGATGGATCCTGATATTGTGGAGCTGCTCCGGTACCTCCACTCAGGATCAGTTACCAATGTGAGGGTGGGGACAAATGGGGAATGTTCAGAGACTTTTCGGCTCACCAAGGGCGTTCGCCAGGGGTGTGTGTTGGCCCCTACTCTGTTCCTCTTATATACTAATGGATTGTCAGATTTCTTGGTGGAGCACTGTAGGGATGTCCCAAAGGTGAATAGCACTAGTGTACCGGTGTTGACATATGCGGATGATGCGGTCCTTACGGCCCGCACCATGAATAATCTTCGCAAAGCTGTTAGAGCCTACGTATCTTATATGTCAGGCTTGGGCCTAGAGATAAACTATAAGAAATCGCATTTTATGGTATGTGGTAAATCTCTGATTAGGGTTGGGGAGCTAAAGGTTGATGACCAAACTATTAGTAGGGTCAATGAATTCCCATGTTTAGGGGTAATCTTTGATGACAAAGGCTCATGGAAACCTTCTATTGCTAGAAGGAGTATGCTCTTCCATGCCTCAGTTGGTGCTACTTTTGATTTTGCTGTAAGAGTAGGAAGCAAACCCATTAAGCCTCTGCTTGAAATCTATAGGCGAAAATGTCTCCCTGTCTTGTTTTATGGTGCAGCACTCTGGGGGTATATGGACACCCGAGTGCCCATTACTGAAGAAAATCGTTTTTGTAGAAGGCTATTGGGCGTTGGTCAAAATACCTCTGGCTTTTGCTTGCATCTAGAACTAGATCTTGAATGTGTGCAAGATACTATTCAGTTGGCTCCCCTTTTGTTATGGATTTCGATTTGGAGAAACAAATTTGCTATTTTTAATAGAGAGATTTTAAGGGATTGTTTGGCCTGTGATAATGTAAAATGCATTCCCTGGCTGATGTACATAAGAAAAGTAGCACAGGAGCTGGGGCGGACAGATTTGTTTTACTCTCCCTAGGGTCTGACTAGCCAGGATAAAAATTGGGTGAAGGGGAATTTTTTAAGAATTCAGAGGGTTGAAAGAGAGGGAAAGGAACTAGGGAAGCAATCGGTCAGGGATTTTATTATGTTAAAGATGGGGGGTGGGTCCTGAGCCCTGTCTCCTAGCAATAAATGACCTGAGGGAAAGGACTCTTATTACTCGATTCCGTTTGGGGGCCATTAGAAATAATCTCTGCTTTCTGTTAGGTCAGTATGGTGAAAAGTCTATCAGACCGTGTCCCTGTGACGGGGTGTCACTGCAGACGTTGTCCCATTTTACATTATTCTGTGTTTTTTATGTACCTTTTTGAAGACGTTTTTTACTACCCCTGCTGAGGCGAAAGGGATTTGTGCAATTTCGCCCTGCTTTTATGTGGTTGCAAATGGCCTCAGATGCATTGTTATGGAGGGGTTTGGGATTGTTTTTGAGGGGAGCCATTACTTGGCGTAATAACCTAGAGTTTTTTTAAGGGACGTTTTAGATTATTATTCTTGAAAATGACGTTTGATTTGTTTTTGATATGATGATTATTGTTATTTTATTGTTTTATTGATACTATAGTTATTTATTGTTGGTATGTAAGTTAAGGGTTGAATTATTTCATACCGAATAAAGTCTTCTGCTTCTATCATTCTGAGTGTTTCCTTTCTGTAAACAGTCCTGCAAATCTTGTTCTTATCTTGTTATATTTGCTATGCATTCACAACTGATGTAAAATGTCAGGTGCTGTTGTCTGAGAGTGAGTGTCTACTTTTCTTTTTCTAACTTCAAACTGAGAGGATTTAGGGGACAATCTTGCTAGAAGTTGGGGTTGGGAAAGTGTTTTTTTTAGCATTCAATAACATTTAAATGAATTGTGCAAGTATTTAACAATACATCAGAAATACAAACACAAATAAAGCACATTGTTTGTTATTTCTGAAGTGTGTTGGAAACTAATACTTCTTTAATATGATCCACTTCAGTCTATGCCACTGCATTCTACACCAGTTTACTCTACTCTATTCCACTCTATTCCACTCTATGCAATTGCACTCTACCATGCACCACCCCACTCTATGCTACTTCACTCTACTCTGAAACAATCTAATCTAAGCCACTGCACTCTACACCACTCTACTCCACTCTGTGCCACTCCACTCTATGGCACTGCACTCTATGCCACTCTACTCTAAACCACTGGGTGCCAATGTACGCTACAGAACTGCACCCTGTCAACACACTCTATGCCACTGCACTTTATTCTGCATCACTGTACTCTATGCCACTAGTCTCTATGCCACTCTACTCCATTCTCCACCATTGCACTCTGACACTCTACTCTGCAAATCTGCACTTTCTGCCATTGATTTTTGTGCCACTCTACTCTGGATTGCTACACCCTATGCCACTATACTCTATGGCACTATACTCTACTCTGCACCACCTTATGCTACTCTACTGTGTAGCACTCCATGGAACTGCCCTCTATGCCTCTCAACTCTACTCTGCACCACTGCACTCTGTGCTACTCGACTCCACACTGCGCCACTCTACTCTGTATCACTCCACTCTACTATGCACCACTCTAATCTACACCACTGCATTCTAAGCAGCTGAATTCAATGCCCCTGCACTCTACACCACTATACTCTGCACCACAATGTCAATTCACCAGTCCACTCTACTATATACCACTCCAGTGTATGTCACTCTATATGACTCTATATTATGCCACTCCAATACAGGACACTCTCCTCCACTCTACTCCATTCCACTCTGTAACACTGTCCACCATTCTCCTCTATGCCACTAACTGTTAACCATGCTGAACAGCAGCCACACTGGTGTACAACATGGCTAAAACGCTTTGGAAAAGCCAATACCTCTTGCATATGGAAGACCTATTAGTTTTGCTAATGCTTGTTTAAATATGCCTCTAAACTTCTTAAGTCACATTTATGTTTGCATAGAACCCAATGAGAAACGTTTCTTTAAATGGCACTATGGTATAATATGCATGATATATTCAATAATAACTCAATTAAGTTTCTGGAGGTCTTGAAAGGAAATGGTTATAGTGTGGATAGGTGAGTTATTTTATTGTTTTTCCTTCCCTGAATTTCACTTGAAGTTAAATTGTACTAATTGCCTTGAGACTAGATTTATTTTAATCATGAACATTATATTAGACACATTTATGAAGTTTTAAGATGGAACTGAACCTCCCCTTGGGAATAATTCTCTTCTTCAGATTTTGTCATCAAGGCCTAAAGTGTCAGTTATTTATAAATGCCTCTCCAATACTGGTACTTTTGGACCACGTCTAAAGTAGAAATTGTATTAGAAAAATTAACTGAGACAGTGCCAATTGGTCGAGAGGATGGGGGATCATGATGGTGGCCGGTTGATCTAGCCCTAAGCAGCTCCGCACTCATGCTCCCAGTAGTTAGAACGCGAGGGTCAAACATCAGCAGCGTGGCTGTCTAGCATGTCATGCTTCCTGACCTGTTGGATGGGTTTATACGAACATTAAGGGAGAGACCCTTTGGAAGGTCCCGCTCCCTCTCTGCCCATAATTGCGGCAAGCAGCTCTTCCATGCCTGGGAGCGACTGACGTGGGGCCCTAAAATTCCTGCAAGCCATACCAAGGCTCTATCAGACCCTGCCAGACCACACGGATGGGTCCTAAAGCAGCCAGTGGGGGAACTTCCAAGAGACCACCAACGCTGTCATCCTCACAGGCTGGGGACACCAAAGCAGTGGTAGCAGAAGCAGGGCACAAAAGTGGATGGCGCCCCCATCTGGGAGCAAAACCAATGCCATGGCGAAGAAGGGGTGAGGTGAGCTCCCTACCCCCAGTGCCAACGCCTTGAGTGACAAGTATGGACTTAATTTGTGGTCCATCCCCCCACCTGTCTGATGAGAAACCACATCAGATTTGTGATGGGTCATCAACAGAGGGCATCTATTCTACTGTTTCTGAGGCCTTTTTCCTGCAGGCCATTTTACAACCATGGGGACCTTTGGAAACTACAGCACTGACAGCACCCACGGTAGGGGGGACAGTAAGTGGGGAGATATCCTCCTGACAGTAGCAGTGGGCCCTGGCAGTCCTGGAGGTAAGCCATCTCCTTTCTACAGTGGATTGGCAGGAGACTGTGTCCGAGACAGTATCTGTATGGGGTCCTATTATTGTGAAGTCTCCACAAATGGACTCTGAGGGCAAGGTTGCAGTTTATATTTTGGGACAAACTTTGTGGGGAGAGGCTATGGATATAACGGTCACTAGCAATGAACATCACCTTCCCCCTGACTCCCACAAGCAGGCTAATATTGATAAGAGAGCCATTGCCAGCAAGGGAAGGAAAGCCTTGTCTGATCTGGATGGCAATGAGCATTTCTTTCCCTATCAGATGATACTAATTGGTATGAGGGGGACTCCATGACGGCTTATGCCTTAGTGCAGGGCCAGGAATGTATATGTCCTGGCTAGATGGGCAAAAATATATATATAAAATGACTGGCTGTCAAAAAGAAAGATTTAGAGTGGGACTATACAGAAACAGACCACTTTGAAGGAGAACTGCCTGAATCTGCTTTTGAGGTTCATAGCGCTAATTCCAAACCTTGGAGGCCATCTAGGCAAACTTCATGACTCACAGGAAAGAAGCAAGGCTTAATAGCCTCAGGGCTAAAGTGGCCACCCGTTGTGTGGTACATAAAATTGTAAAGTCGTTCACGCCCATGGGTGAACATCTATCGGACTTGGAAACCTTGAGGACGGCACTAGAGATGGACTTTGTGGGGCCTCAGGGCCAGGTGGAGGCACATAAAGCCCAGCTTACAGACATTTAATAGAAACTTAAGCATCAAGAATATTGACAGTGCTGCAATAACCTTCGGTTTCTAGGTGTATCTGATAGTAAAGAAGGCTCCAACAACAGACTTTGTGCTTTGGATTTGCTCCAGAATACGTTTCTTGAGTTAGTTGATTGGAATTGGTCCTGAAAGATTCAACACACCCACAGAATACCCCTGGTGCTGAAACACTCCAAGCCAAGCACAGAAAAAATACAAGCTATATTGGTCTATATTGGCAATCTTTTGTTAGGACAAGCAGTTTACGAGAAAACAAGACTTGCGGCCAAGATAAATCTCCTTTTTTTCTAAACCAGACTTATGCCATTTTACAGTTGAACGATGGTGGCAGCTTCGACAACTTATTAAACCATTTCAGGATGGGGACACAGGCCTTTCTTCTGAACTAGGCACATTTCAACATGGTGTGGAATAATAACACAAGAATGTTTATATCTGAGACTAAAGCAAATTAATTTTTGGATGATATTTGATGACACTAACTCGCTCAATCCATTGGTATTGTAGTTTGCGTTCACACTTGAGGTTGGATTTGGGTGTTCATTTGGGTGGGGAAAGTTGCACACATCTCATCAGAACTATGAATGATCTGTTCAATTCTCAATGGGGGTTTAGGGGTTGGTGTAGGGTGAAGGAGGGGGTGAGAGATGCCCTGGGCATCAAGGATATTGGAAGTAGAAGGAGTGGGAAGCTTGTGTGGGAAAGATGACTGGGGGTATAGGTAGAGAAAGGGAGGGTAGGGAGGGGTGTGTTGGGTATAGGGTCATTGAGAAAATGTATATCCCACTCTAAAGTATTGCTGCTTGACATAGTAAATCGAAGTAATATTCTAGATATCGTCAGGGTGCCAGGAATGGTTACGAGCAGTGAGGGCTTGACCAATTTTAAGGAGATAAAATATGCAGCCTTTCAGAATGAAGGTATTCTCAGGTGTTGCTGTCTGATTGAGTAAAGTGTCTTTCTGTTCAGTCAATAGAGCTAGCCTATTCATATAACAACTTAGGCTGGCTGCTGAATTTGGGAAGAATTATGGCTGCCTACGTTTATCCCAAAAAAACACACAGATAATATTGTTATGGTGGATCCTCGCAGAGTTACTATCACTATATATCTGGACTTAAAGATATCACCCGAAGTCTGTACTATTTATCAGATCAATCCTGACTCATTACTCAGGAGGATCAGTTCAGATTTGTGGCAAATTCACAGGCAACATCTAACCTTGATTGGGAGGTGTAATGTTCTAAAAATGACAATCTTACCCAAGGTTCTTTCTGTACTTTGCACTATACCTCTTGATTTAAATAAGATTTGGCTTAGGAAACACAATTCAATCTAGGTGAGCTCTTAAATCCCTTTGTCTTCCCAATGAATGGTGGGATTGGAAGCCCTAATGTCTTATTTTATTACTGGATGGCCCTTCTTTGACACATGGATATTCTGTTCTCAGCAGGAAATGATTGCCTAACAGGACCAGGTGAAAATCCAGTCCCCACCACCATTTATGATCTAGCCCTGGGTAACCAGGAAGTTTCCTATGTCGGATATAGCCCAGCTACTGTTGAAAAGTTAAGTTTAAGGGTGTGATTGCAGCCTGGAATGCATGGTATAAAGTCCTTAAGTGGTTGGATGTAAAACAATATAACATATGTACACCTCTCTGGCACTCACTGCTATTTCCAATAATATCGTATGATTCCATCGGCAGGCAATGGGAACAATCTTGTCTTAATAAATTGGACCAATGAATATTCAACAGACCAGTTTTGCTCTTTTATGAGTTTCAACAGAATTATGGTTTAGGACACCATACCTCCTTCACGTATCTACAATTAAGAGATTTTCTGAGTAGAAATAATCAAGTTATTATTTCATTGGGCAAGTTCCCCCACTTTGATGTTTTTTGAGTATGTTCAATTTTTTGAGGGGGAACTAACAGGTGTATTTCTTCTTTAGCTTACTAGCATTAGCTCGCCTCTTTATTACAACAGTGTGGAAAAATGCTGAATCCCCTACAGTTCATCTTTGGTTTAGGTGTTTATTGGCTGTCTACAACCTGGAAAGATCCTTATATAATTGTACGGGGAAATGAGCAAGGAAACGTGGTAAATCTATATGGCTTGCTCTAACTAGCTGGCTCTCTTATAAAATCAGGACACGAAGATTGACCTGCAACTTATACAGAATTAGAGCTAAAGGGTGCTGAAATAGATTTTTTAATATGTACTATAAAATATTATCATCATCTATATTTATACATCACTGAATGAATGTATTATATTAATTTACTTTTTACTGATTATTGCTGCTGAATTTCGCTTGATGCTGTATTATGATTGTGGGATTAGACAATAAAAAAAATAAAAATAAACCAACTTCTTCCTGGCGCATCCTTTTCTGGAATAAATGTATAGTTAAAGCTTCTTAAGACCTCGAGAGCTGCTTATACTATTCATACACTATTTTATCTTTATACTAGGTTCTATAACTCTTAGCTCAATTTCTAATAACACTAACAGCAAATGTAGATGGTTATGTCAAAAGTTACTTAATAAACATGTGTTTTTGTGGCCTAAAACATTAGCTTTTTGGCATCCAGTATGGAAGCAAATTAGTGATTTTTTAGTTAGTATTTCCTTTAGTTGAATACATCTCTTTTTTGGGAAGTTTAGATGAAATCGGTCTACAGAGGTTTCCTAATAATAGTCTATTAGACTTTTTTTGGGAATAGCCTTTCAGTAAGTAACCTTGAACTGAAACAGTGCCTCTGGTATGTATTTCAATGTGTAGTGATTTGCTGTTTTATTCTAATCATGGATTTTATAGAACATTTGCAATTTCTCTCTTTGTTGTTTATTCTAATCACAGATATGAACGTTTATTATTGCATAGGGATTTGTTATCGATGTCTACTACCCTCTGTCCTACTATTGTGAGTAACAGCATAGCAAAGCTTATAAAATTAATTTTTATTGAAAGTTTCTAACCCCCTTGAATGAATGGATTCTCTGCTAAACTTATGTTTATTATTATTGAATGTATGCATATACAACTGTTGAAGTTTTTGGACATCCACAATTTTTATCACCTTTATTATGTTGCTTACAATGACATATAGAAGTAGTTTTAATTGCTGAATGGAATTACGCTTTTTCCTCCCACTCACTAAGCCTGAGGGAAAAAGTAATTGCAGCGGAGTAATCATAGTTATTTCAGTATTTTGTTGGATGATGTGGCTCTTTTTATTTTAGCTCATAGACTCATTTGACAAAGAGTGTTATTTCCTTTCCTGTATGTAGCCAGATAGGAGTAGCTACATCATGTTTCATATATTTGGACTGGTAATGATAACTCATCTTTACTGGTAAAGTCAGATTTAACATTACTATTTTAGAAATGCCATTTTTAGAAAGTGTGAATT
Organism: Pleurodeles waltl; assembly: GCF_031143425.1. Taxonomy (NCBI): domain Eukaryota; kingdom Metazoa; phylum Chordata; class Amphibia; order Caudata; family Salamandridae; genus Pleurodeles; species Pleurodeles waltl. The sequence continues at coordinate 506,061,051 of NC_090445.1, forward strand.
TCCCTGCTCTTACTGCTCTGTGTGCTTGACAGCCTGTCTCTAATCCACATTTGGGTTGGACTGGGTAACGGCTACATTTGTGCATTCCCTCCAGACAGCCACAATACAGGACACTCAACAGCATTTGAATTCATCTGCATACTGATAGGTCTTCCTTGGCAGGGTGAATGGGAGGGCTCCACACTTACACTTCAAATGGTAGTAGCCTGAACCCACACAAAGGACTGCCCCCACACAAAGGACTGATTACCCACCCCCACCCACAGATAGCCTGACAGACAGGTCTGGGTTTACAGGGATTCTTGTGCACTTCAGAAAGTTCCTTCAAACTTTGTTCCTTTGAAGTCATCCCCTACATCAAAGGCACTTTTGGGTACCGTATAAGTACTTGGTCTTTGACTTCCTAAAGTCAGACTGTAGCAGGGCACCGGAACGCCCGGCTATACTTAGCAGCGACCAGCGGGAACAAAGGTACCCCAGGGGCACCGCCTGGGATAATCCGGAAGGAGAGGATGGAGGGAACCCGGAAATCTGGGTTCCCTCAGAAACAAAAGACGGACTTCAGAGGCGGCCCGTGTCTGAAGCAGACGACGCGGAAGAAGAGGAGAGACGGCGACGCACACCAACAACGGACAACAGAAGACCAAGACACCGCGAAGGAGAAGAATGTCACGACAAAGGGCAATGAGGCCCCGAGACACTTGTTAACCACCACGTCCTTGGAGGGGCGTGGCTCCGGCAGGTACGGGCCTGCATTCAAAACGGGTATAAAGCCCTGGTGGGGAGGGAAGAGGGAGCGGGAGGAGGGGAGGAAAAAGGGAAGGAGGGGAAGCGACCTAAATAAAACATACTGTAAGAAAAGGTGAATAGAACCCTACTTTAAATCCACGTGCATGTTTTGCATTTACAGCTTTTTTTTTTTTTTTTTCCCTCTCTGGACGTATTTTTACTAATAAGGTGATGGACTCAACTCCCCCATTCCCCAACTGAAGTCACAGACCCTGGTATCGATAACTTTCTTTCTTTTACGTTCTGATCAGGGATAACTAAAGGTCATGGGCAGAGGTATAAATATTACCTGAGAGCCCAAAAAACATGTGAAAGACTACACTACTGGGTGATACACACTTTGGGTAACGGTATACCCCAGATTTCCTCCCACCTCACCACACTCCCTTGCCCCTTACTAATACATTCCCCAGAGTCTGCATTAAAAGACTTACCTTGCATTTTTCCTTTCCCGGTTCCTCGGCTGACACCAAGAGACTTCCTACTAGTCGAAGAGGATCTGCCAAGGAAGAAGAAAGAAGTTATATCCACTGGGACTTGGAATTATTGAATTGTAGAAAAGAGACCTTTAAAAGAAAATAAACACCACCCTTAAAATCACTACGAATCCGATTTTGTCTTATCTGTCCTTTCCTGCTACACCCACCCCTACAGTGGTGTCAGAAATGGGATAAGAAAGTAGCGGCGGACAGAGAGATGCCCAAATCTGGAGAATCATGGAGGTGAAGCCAACCATCAAGGACATGATTCAGCAGTTGGCAGAGGGATAACGCCACCTCCAAGTAGTTTGGGACGCAAATCAAAGGCTAAAGCCAATAGAGAAGCACTCCAAAGTGCTCCTAAGAGCCAGGCCACTATAATCACGAACAACCAGCTTGTACATGAGACGGCCTTACAAAAGCTGACAGATACTATAGCGGCCAGCAAAGTCCACCCCAACATCCCCAGCTCGGTCCTTCAAAAATATCAGGAAGTTGGATACCCTGACACGTTCTTCATGAATTTTGAGCAGGTGGCTTCCTCTGCTACTTGGACAGAAGAACGGTGGGGGCAATACGTGGCTCCATTGTTAACGGGTAATCTCCAGGCCACATACCAAGCCGTTTATCCATCTGGGACCACTCCAAACAAAGAGATAAAGAGAATCAAACGTGTTGGACATTATACCGAACATTACAGGCTTCGGTTTAGAAAGACTAAGTGGTCCCCTTCAGAGGATCCCAGAACACTATATTATCGAGTGAAGGATCGAGGACTTAAATGGTTGGGCTCGATTGGGACTGAGAGGGAGGATATCATAAAGACCATTCTCCTAGAACAATATTTAGAAGCCCTCCCTGCCGTTACCCGCAACTGGATCCGGCAACATCCCAATGTGGACACGACTATGGCTATTGACCTGGCTTGTGCATATCACTGATCGACCGAGTTTAAACCAGGTCCATCCAAGTCTATGAGCTCAACCAACCGGCCTCTAGGGATATCCTACCGACCTACTCCCCAAAGGAGCACCGAAGAAGCACCCAGTCCTCGGGCTAGTGAAAAAAGCCCAATGCAACTGACCCAGTGCTACAGTTGTGGCTGAATGGGGCCATATTGCCTGACTTTGCCCCCACAAGGAGGAAAGAGTCGAACCCATGGAGATTGAGATGACCTGAGGTCACGTTTTGTATACAGGGAAAGATAGCTCCAGATACACCAGTGAGGTAACAGTTAATGGCCACAAAATCACTGCCTTAGTGGACTGTGGGTGTAGCCAATCCGTTATTAGGGCCGACCTGGTTTACCCCGACGTCCAAGTACCCGGGAAACTAGCTTCCATCTGCTGCATCCATGGAGAAATAAAAGACTATCCCCTGGCTTTTGTTACCCTCGAGTGAGAAGGGAGACAGGATCCGCTGAACATGGGTATCATTGAACACCTGGTGGAAGAATGTACTATGGGTACAGGCTATGTACATTTCACCGACCTGTTACAGAGTGTAGAGAGAAAAAGTCATCTGGAGTCATGGTGGGGAGAGGCCCCCTTTTCAGAGACCTCGATAAAAGTAGGAACAGTGAGGTACAAACCTAGTAAGAGAGAGAAAAGAGAGAACAAGAAACTGTACCTCTTAAGAGAAAGGAGAGAAGAACCAGTAAATGTACGGAGTGTATCACTCCTCCCCCCATACCCCCATTCCACATTAGTCAATGAGAGGACCCCACCCTCTAGAATGCCTGGAAAACAGCAAAGTCAGAGGTCACAGGTGAGGTGGGTCCTTATTTTATAATACAAAAAGGTCTCCTGTACAGAATCACCCATCACAATACCCATGAAAAGAGAGAACTAGTTTACCGGAGCCGTACCGGATTCAAGCACTCCACTTTGCCCACAGTCAGACGGGGGCATTTCGGTAGGGAAAAGACTGATGAATATTTACTACGACGGTTTTACTGGCCAGGAGTATATGCCCACATACGCCGTTTTTTCATACAGTGTCCCAAATGTCAAATGAGAGACCCGGGCCCCCAAAAGAAAGCCCATTTACAGCCGTTGCCGATTATTGATGTACCCTTTTAAAGGGTGGGAATGGATTTAGTTGGTCCCCCTCCTTTCATCAACAACAGGGTATATTCTAGTCCTGGTGGACTGCGCTACAAGATATCCGGAAGCCATACCCCTCTCCAGCATGACAACTAAGAATGTGGCTCATGCTATGGTTGGTTTCTTTTCACAAGTGGGGTTCCCAAAAGAGATCCTGACTGACCAGGGAGCTCCATTCATGTCCAACCTAATGACACAGATCTGGCAAATCCTGGGAGTAAAACAACTAAAGACTTCTGCATGCCATCCACAAACAGACTGTCTCGTAGAGAGATACAACCCTACCCTTATGTCCCTGTTGAAAAACAAAATGTTTCAGAGTCTGAGCGGGATTGGGATAAGCAATTACCCCTTGTCCTCTACGCAATAAGATCTCACGTCCAAGCTTCCACCGGTCACAGCCCATGCGAATTGGTCTTTGGACATCAACCAAGGACCTTTCTCGATATGGCTGCCGAACTATGGGAAGAGGAAGAAGGAGGCGAAAAGCAGATATTAGAAAATGCCCAAAAACTAAAAACCCAGTTACAAACGGTCTGGGAAGACGTAGGCACGCATATGGAGAAGGCCCAAGAAAAATAGAAACAGTATTATGATCAAGGTACAATGTTAAGACAGCTATAACCAGATGACAAAGTTTTTATCCTACTCCCTAGTTCAGACAATAAACTGCTCGCTAAGTGGCAGGGTCCATATAGAATAGTGAAGGCGGTAACCCCTGTTACTTACCTAGTCGAACTGTCTAGGGGTCCAAGAAAGACGCAGATCTATCATATCAATCTGTTAAAAAAATGGGAAGAACCAGACACCTCCCTTCCGCCGGTATCCATGGGGTTCGTTGTGGCCCCAACCAAGACTCTAGAAATAGAACTGTGTCCTACCACTCGGAGTTCGGGGCTTGACAAGCCTCAGAACAGTCCCACTTTGCAACACAATCAGCAAATACAACTCAACACCCTTCTCCGACAACATGCAAGGTTCTTCTTCTCAAAACTTAGAAGGACCTCTCTGACACAACACCATATTAGAACACCAAATGGACAGATCGTACGCCTCTGGCCATATCGTATCACAGAAGCCCGAAAACACCTAGTATAGCAAGAAGTGGAGAAAATGCTGCAGATGGGGGTAATCAAACCCTCAGTAAGCCCATGGTGTTCCCCGATCGTCCTGGTACCAAAGCCAGATGGCTCAATTCGATTTTGGATTGATTTTAGACAGCTAAACGTGATATCTCATTTTGTTACCTACCCCATCCCTTGGGTAGACAAGCTGTTAGAAAGATTAGGTAAAGCCCGTTACTTGTCCACTCTGGACTTGACCAAGGGCTATTGGCAGATACCCTTGGCCCCGGCAGATTGAGAAAAAACAGCCTTCTCCACGCCTTCGGGTCTGTATCATTTCACCGTGCTTCCCTTCGGATTGCATGGTGCCCTTGCCACCTTCCAAAGACTTATGGCCCACCATTTAGACCTCACCATGAATATGCTGGAGCATATTTAGATGACATAGTGATCTACAGTAAGTCCTGGGAGGACCATCTTAAACACCTAGACTGAATATTCCATTTACTATACACTGCTGGTCTCATGGCTAACCCGTCCAAATGCCACCTTGCCTGCAATGTCATCGCATATCTTGGCTACTTCATAGGAAAGGGACAAATCCGACCACAAAAGAATAAGATAGAAGCTATTCTCCAGGTACCGGTCCCATCCACAAAAAGGGAACTTTGATCCTTCCTTGGTCTAGTGGGGTATTATAGGAGATTCATACCTAACTATTCTACTCTAGCTGCTCCCCTAACTGATCTATTAAGAAAGGGGCAACCAGTGAAATTATCAGGCCTAACCCCAGCTCAACTGACTAGTTTTCATACCCTAAAGAGCAGTCTCACCACCGAACCAGTACTACGCTGCCCAGACTTCACGAAAGCATTCCATCTCCAGAATGATGCCTCCGATGTAGGGATAGGTGCTGTACTCTTCCAAATGGATGAATCGACCACAGCCACCCCATAGTGTTCATTAGCCGGAAACTTCTGCCCCGACAACAACGCTACCCAGTAATTGAGAGGGAATGTATGGCTATTGAGCGGGCCATTGAAAACCTTTAATATTACCTTTTGGGACACAATTTTACTTTATATACCGAAAATGGCCCCCTTACCTGGTTGTCCCAACACAAAAACACATATTCACGCATTCTACGGTGGTTCATGGAGCTACAACCCTTTTTGTTTCAGGTGAAACATATTCCGGGAGACCAACAATGCACAGCGGATTACCTGTCCCGCTACCTCATGTGCTCGTAACTTCATTAGTCCCTCTCTAGAGGAGGAATGTGTAGCCGGGCACCGGAACGCCCGGCTATACTTAGCAGCGACCAGCGGGAACGAAGGTACCCCGGTGGCACCACTGGGGATAACCTGGAAGGAGAGAACGGAGGGAACCCGGAAATCCGGGTTCCCTCAGAAACAAAAGACGGACCTCAGAGGCGGCCCGTGTCTGAAGCATAAGACGCAGAAGAAGAGGAGAGACGGTGACGCACACCAACAACTGACGACAGAAGACCAAGGCACCGCAAAGGAGAAGAACGTCACGATGAAGGGCAAGGATGCCCCGAGACATTGGTTAATCGCCACGTCCCTGGAGGGGTGTGGCTCCGGCAGGTATGGTCCTGCATTCGAAACGGGCATAAAGCACTGGTGGGGAGGGAAGAGGAAGCGGGAGGAGGGGAGGAAAAGAGGGAGGAGGGGAAGCGACCTAAATAAAACATACTGTAAGAAAAGGTAAAAAGAACCCTACTTTAAATCCACGTGCATGTTTTGCGTTTACAGCTCTTTTTTTTTTTTTTCCTCTCTGGACGTATTTTTACTATTAAGGTGATTGACTGAACTCCCCATTCCCCAACTGAAGTCACAGACCCTGGTATCAATAACTTTCTTTCTTTTACGTTCTGATCAGGGATAACTAAAGGACGTGGGCAGAGGTATAAATATTACCTGAGAGCCCAAAACATGCTTGAACGACTACACTATTGTGTGAAACACACTTCGGGTTACGGTATACCCCAGATTTCCTCCCACCTCACCTCACTCCCTTGCCCCTTACTAATACATTCCCCAGAGTCTGCATTAAAAGACTTACCTTGCCTTTTTCCTTTCCCGGTTCCTCGGCTGACACCACAAGACTTCCAACTGGTCGAAGAGGATCTGCCAAGGAAGAAGAAAGAAAGAAGTTATATCCACTGGGATTTGGAATCATTGGATTGTAGAAAAGAGACCTTCAAAAGAAAATAAAAACCACCCTTAAAATTGCTACAAATCCGATTTTGTCTTATCTCTCCTTTCCTGCTACACCCACCCCTACACAGACACTTCTGGATCTTGAACTGAATCTCTTTAAAAAGGACTGCTGTGCTGCTTTAATGACTTAACTGTACTGCTTTTCTTGAAAGACTGCATTTTTGCTTTTTGCCCTGCATCCTTCTGCTCCCTAACTCTAAGTCTTCTGCAAGGGCTTGTTGACTTATCCCCTGCTTTGGAGTCTCATAGCCATCAAGGACTCTGCAAAACCATTGCTGGCATGGCACTCTGAGACCTCTGAGTCTGGCAGCTGAACTACCATGAAAAAGTGCTTTCTTCCTCATGAGATAAGTGCTCTGCCCTGGAAGGCCTAGCATTGTGCTCTGCCAACTGCTATAACGCACTGGTCACTCCTCTAGTATGGTGCCTTACTGGAGTGTGGCGCCTCAGGGAATGTATAAAGAGAACAGCAACATTCCTTTTTGATGCATTCCTGGGGCATCGCGGAGTGCAGTGACAATGTCAGCATCACCCAAATGACCTTTGAGAAAGCCAGCAACTAGCACTGTGCGCCTCCGCAACTACGTGATGCAGAGCCCAGTGGGGAGAAAAATCTCCACCTTGAAGTTTCTTTCCTGGCAGTCAGATCGCTGAAACTGCCTCCACGGAGCGAGGATGGTCCTGTATGGCCCCCTGAGGAACAGGTTGTTGAGAGACAGAACACTGAGTTCCCAGTTGCCTTATTTATTTCCCCCAGTCTTGAGGGGACGATCGCATTCCTGGTAGGGTGGAGACCTGTGGAGCATTGTTTATTTTCATGCACTGATGCTCCGAGAACATCTTCTCAGATACCCAATCCCTGCTGAACTCCTGGATCATTCCAGTTGCACTAGAATGTTACCATAAAGAACTTGAAAGAAGCATAGGTGCTTCTTCGCAGAATGTTTTCTTGATGCATTTAATGTGACACTTAACTGCATAATCTGAGAAACATTGATTGGATTGTTATCATTTTGGTCTTTTTTTACTCAGATAAATATTCTCTATTTTCCTAAGCCTGTGTGTAGTCTTTTAGATGTATTTTCATTGTGTTACTGTGTGTGTGTGTGTTGCACAAATACACTACAAATTGCTTTTTAAGTATGCCTGCTCTGTATCAAAGCTATCAGAAGGTGAGCAATTTGTGTATCTGACTTACCCTGACCAGACTGGAGATTCCTGCTTGGCCTGGGTGCATGCCTCAGCCAACCAGAAACCCCATTTCTAACAGGTGGAAACTAGTGCTGAGCGATAACTAAGGGGGACTGTGGCCCTCACCAAGCCACCATTCCCTTTCCCCTAAACAACAAAGGGCATTTAGGTGGCTGCCAATGTCCTGGGTTGTTTTCACACCTTTTATGACCATCAGCTCCTTACAGCACCTGAAAATGAGTTGGAAACCTACTGTTTACATTGGTTTTTAGCTCATTTTCTCTGCCACCGTGTGATTTCGGGTCTTCACTAAGTGACTGTGAGAAGTGTGCCGGAATCATGTGACACACAATGGCACCATATGAGTTGGCAGGTCTCGATCTCTTCTGAACTCCTGGTAGCTATGTTCCATACAGCTGACAAGCCCCATGTTTAGTTTAAGTAATAAAACAATTTTTAAAGTACAAAACACAGCACAATGAATGTCCCAAACCAGTTGAGAAATAGAACAATATTAATGAGCAATTAGTTCAAGTAGTAAAACCAATTTTAAAGTAAAAAACACAGCACAATGAATGTCCCAAACCAGTTGAGAAATAGAACAAAATTAACGAGCAAAGTGACTCCAAGATCAATAAAATAGGATTAGGAAAACTTGATATATAGATTTTTAAAAAGTAAAAGCAAAATGCGAAACTCACCTCCCACAGTAAGAGACCATTGAAAAACAACAGTTTGCCGTTGACCAGAACCTAGGCATACTCAGATTGACCTAGATAGAATGGAGGTTGAATGCATCAAGAGAGTCATCTCAGTCAAAGATTTTATATTCATATTTAGCCTCTCAAATAGAACTCAAAATCTTTCATCAGAACAACGTCCTAGACTGTGTCCTTCTAGGATCCCTTAAAGTTGGATATGTTGTCATCAGGCTCTCGCTGATGCTATTGGTTTTGAAGCCAAAAGCTTAGAGCAGAGCAGTACTAGATTTTATTACCACCAAATGTGCTTTGCTAGTCAGATAAATCTCCCTAACCCTGCTACACGAATTAACTGTCAAAACCTGGTTTTCATGCCTGCCTTAGAGCAACCTCCCTGAGAAACCCAAATAACCTTGTACTGGTCTTCCAGAGGTGGGAAACATTACTAGGTGTCACTTTCCTACAACTGCTGGGAACGTTCCTCCTTGTCAGTCCTTCAGTCCTTCATGGCAGGCTTCTAGATGCTAGGTTTCTCTCCAGCCAGGTCTCTTTGTATTAAGGTGTGCCCTATCAGGAGCCTTCTAGTTTCTAAGCCTCTGAAGCAGTCAAACACAAAGCTAATCACCCAGGTCCCTGGATGTCAGCAGGAAGCTGGAGTCCTTGAGTGATTCCTAATTTTCCAGCAGGAGTCCTATTTCAGCAGAGCTGTATTCTTCAGGTGGAGCCTTCCCAGGAATGTTCTGATGAGTTGGTGGTTGAGGTGCAAGATTTATCATTAGCACTAACTAGTGATTGGAGAAATTCTGCTGCCTAATCCTAACACTTGTCTCACTATTCCCCTAGTGGATGAGTGCTACTCTCACCTAACAGGGTCCAAACTGGATTTTGTCAGGAAAAAGCAAGGTGCTTTGAGATCTTGGTTTGCTCCTCAGATACAGTGGTTGAGTAGTGTGAGGAGTATTCCCACAAGATTGTGGCAGTCCAACCTGTAGTGGCTGGGACACCAGGACTTCTAGGCTGAATGGTGTTTTAAGAGTGGGACTTCCACTACTTGTTAGGCAGGGGTGCTATTCAGGACATGAACTTAAGAAAGTATTTGGTAACTTTCTGCATTGCATTTGTGTTATCTTCTTGGGGATTTTGTATTATTATGGTAATATTAATTTGTTGGTTTCATTGTGGAATTGCGATGGACATATTTGTAGGAAACTAGCCTCTTTCTAGCATGGTTACCCCCACTTTTGGCCTGTTTGTCAGTGTGTTTGACTGTGCCTACTGGGATCCTGCTAATCAGAAGCCCAGAAGTTATGCCCTCTCACTTAAATTATGGTTATAGGATACTGGTAACCCAGTATGTCACCCAAAATTGGCATACTGGTCACCCCCTATAAGTTCCTAGTATATGGTACCTAGGTACCCAGGGCTTTGGGGTTCCAGGGGATCCCTATGGGCTGCAGCATTTCTTTTGCCACCCATAGGAAGCCCATGCAAAGGCTTCTACAGGACTGCCATTGAGGCTGTGTGAAAAGGTGCATGCACCCTTTCACTGCCGTTTACACTGTACCACGTCACTTATAAGTCACCCATATTTCAGACCTTCCAACCCTGAAGGCTGGGAGGAGAGTACCTGTGTGTAAGGGCACTTCTGCACTAGAAGAAGTGCCCCCACATCATCCAGGACCATTTTCACCAGACTTCGTGAGCGTGGGATGCCATTTTACATTTGCATGGATTCCTTCTCCTGCTGAGCTGCATAGATCCTAGATCCTGTATCCCAGGTAGTGGACTGAAGTGGTCCTGACGGTCCTGTTTTCCTACTGTCCAACTTTAATGGAGGTAAGAGCTTGCCTCCCCACCCAAGACAGTACCCCCATGCACTACATTTTTTGCAGCCGTCAAGGTTTGTCGGCATCCTTCGTCCAAATTCTTTGTGAATCTTGTAGCTCCAGACCCCAGTACTCTATCCTGTGATGCACAGCTTCCTGAGTGGTTTTCCAGCAGTGTGGGAGCCTTTGACATAGTGTTGCACGGGCCTCTTCTGCAACTTTCTTGTCCCCATCCTGTAGGACCCCTGTGCATGCTGCCTGGTCTCTATGGGCTCTCTAAGTTACTGAGAGCCCCCTGTGACTCCCCCTCCTGGGTAGAGTCCACCTGGTCCTTCCTGGTCCTGGGCAGCTCCATTTTCCATGAACCGTGAGCTTTGCATGTGCCAAGGCTTGTTGGCAGATGCCAGTGACGCAAACCAGACTGCAATCCCCCATTCGGTGTGGGACATCATTTGCACTCTCCAGGAACCCCACATCAAAGGCACTTTTGGGTACAGTATAAGTACTTGGTCTTTGACTTCCTAAAGTCAGACTGTAGCAGGGCACCGGAACGCCCGGCTATACTTAGCAGCGACCAGCGGGAACGAAGGTACCCCAGGGGCACCGCCTGGGATAATCCGGAAGGAGAGGATGGAGGGAACCCGGAAATCTGGGTTCCCTCAGAAACAAAAGACGGACTTCAGAGGCGGCCCGTGTCTGAAGCAGACGACGCGGAAGAAGAGGAGAGACGGCGACGCACACCAACAACGGACAACAGAAGACCAAGACACCGCGAAGGAGAAGAATGTCACGACAAAGGGCAATGAGGCCCCGAGACACTCGTTAACCACCACGTCCTTGGAGGGGCGTGGCTCCGGCAGGTACGGGCCTGCATTCAAAACGGGTATAAAGCCCTGGTGGGGAGGGAAGAGGGAGCGGGAGGAGGGGAGGAAAAACGGAAGGAGGGGAAGCGACCTAAATAAAACATACTGTAAGAAAAGGTGAATAGAACCCTACTTTAAATCCACGTGCATGTTTTGAATTATTTACTTTTTTTTTTTCTTTTTTTTTCCTCTCTGGACGTATTTTTACTAATAAGGTGATGGACTCAACTCCCCCATTCCCCAACTGAAGTCACAGACCCTGGTATCGATAACTTTCTTTCTTTTACGTTCTGATCAGGGATAACTAAAGGTCATGGGCAGATGTATAAATATTACCTGAGAGCCCAAAAAACATGTGAAAGACTACACTACTGGGTGATACACACTTTGGGTAACGGTATACCCCAGATTTCCTCCCACCTCACCACACTCCCTTGCCCCTTACTAATACATTCCCCAGAGTCTGCATTAAAAGACTTACCTTGCATTTTTCCTTTCCCGGTTCCTCGGCTGACACCAAGAGACTTCCTACTAGTCAAAGAGGATCTGCCAAGGAAGAAGAAAGAAGTTATATCCACTGGGACTTGGAATTATTGAATTGTAGAAAAGAGACCTTTAAAAGAAAATAAAGACCACCCTTAAAATCACTACGAATCCGATTTTGTCTTATCTGTCCTTTCCTGCTACACCCACCCCTACAGTGGTGTCAGAAATGGGATAAGAAAGTAGCGGCGGACAGAGAGATGCCCAAATCTGGAGAATCATGGAGGTGAAGCCAACCATCAAGGACATGATTCAGCAGTTGGCAGAGGGATAACGCCACCTCCAAGTAGTTTGGGACGCAAATCAAAGGCTAAAGCCAATAGAGAAGCACTCCAAAGTGCTCCTAAGAGCCAGGCCACTATAATCACGAACAACCAGCTTGTACATGAGACGGCCTTACAAAAGCTGACAGATACTATAGCGGCCAGCAAAGTCCACCCCAACATCCCCAGCTCGGTCCTTCAAAAATATCAGGAAGTGGGATACCCTGACACGTTCTTCATGAATTTTGAGCAGGTGGCTTCCTCTGCTACTTGGACAGAAGAACGGTGGGGGCAATACGTGGCTCCATTGTTAACGGGTAATCTCCAGGCCACATACCAAGCCGTTTATCCATCTGGGACCACTCCAAACAAAGAGATAAAGAGAATCAAACGTGTTGGACATTATACCGAACATTACAGGCTTCGGTTTAGAAAGACTAAGTGGTCCCCTTCAGAGGATCCCAGAACACTATATTATCGAGTGAAAGATCGAGGACTTAAATGGTTGGGCTCGATTGGGACTGAGAGGGAGGATATCATAAAGACCATTCTCCTAGAACAATATTTAGAAGCCCTCCCTGCCGTTACCCGCAACTGGATCCGGCAACATCCCAATGTGGACACGACTATGGCTATTGACCTGGCTTGTGCATATCACTGATCGACCGAGTTTAAACCAGGTCCATCCAAGTCTATGAGCTCAACCAACCGGCCTCTAGGGATATCCTACCGACCTACTCCCCAAAGGAGCACCGAAGAAGCACCCAGTCCTCGGGCTAGTGAAAAAAGCCCAATGCAACTGACCCAGTGCTACAGTTGCGGCTGAGTGGGGCCATATTGCCTGACTTTGCCCCCACAAGGAGGAAAGAGTCGAACCCATGGAGATTGAGATGACCTGAGGTCACGTTTTGTATACAGGGAAAGATAGCTCCAGATACACCAGTGAGGTAACAGTTAATGGCCACAAAATCATTGCCTTAGTGGACTCTGGGTGTAGCCAATCCGTTATTAGGGCCGACCTGGTTTACCCCGACGTCCAAGTACCCGGGAAACTAGCTTCCATCTGCTGCATCCATGGAGAAATAAAAGACTATCCCCTGGCTTTTGTTACCCTCGAGTGAGAAGGGAGACAGGATCCGCTGAACATGGGTATCATTGAACACCTGGTGGAAGAATGTACTATGGGTACAGGCTATGTACATTTCACCGACCTGTTACAGAGTGTAGAGAGAAAAAGTCATCTGGAGTCATGGTGGGGAGAGGCCCCCTTTTCAGAGACCTCGATAAAAGTAGGAACAGTGAGGTACAAACCTAGTAAGAGAGAGAAAAGAGAGAACAAGAAACTGTACCTCTTAAGAGAAAAGAGAGAAGAACCAGTAAATGTACGGAGTGTATCACTCCTCCCCCCATTCCACATTAGTCAATGAGAGGACACCACCCTCCAGAATGCCTGGAAAACAGCAAAGTCAGAGGTCACAGGTGAGGTGGGTCCTTATTTTATAATACAAAAAGGTCTCCTGTACAGAATCACCCATCACAATACCCATGAAAAGAGAGAACTAGTTTACCGGAGCCGTACGGGATTCAAGCACTCCACTTTGCCCACAGTCAGACGGGGGCATTTCGGTAGGGAAAAGACTGATGAATATTTACTACGCCGGTTTTACTGGCCAGGAGTATATGCCCACATACGCCGTTTTTGCATACAGTGTCCCAAATGTCAAATGAGAGACCCGGGCCCCCAAAAGAAAACCCATTTACAGCCGTTGCCGATTATTGATGTACCCTTTTAAAGGGTGGGAATGGATTTAGTTGGTCCCCCTCCTTTCATCAACAACAGGGTATATTCTAGTCCTGGTGGACTGCGCTACAAGATATCCGGAAGCCATACCCCTCTCCAGCATGACAACTAAGAATGTGGCTCATGCTATGGTTGGTTTCTTTTCACAAGTGGGGTTCTCAAAAGAGATCCTGACTGACCAGGGAACTCCATTCATGTCCAACCTAATGACACAGATCTGGCAAATCCTGGGAGTAAAACAACTAAAGACTTCTGCATGCCATCCACAAACAGACTGTCTCGTAGAGAGATACAACCCTACCCTTAAGTCCCTGTTGAAAAACAAAATGTTTCGGAGTCTGAGCGGGATTGGGATACGAAATTACCCCTTGTCCTCTACGCAATAAGATCTCACGTCCAAGCTTCCACCGGTCACAGCCCATGCGAATTGGTCTTTGGACATCAACCAAGGACCTTTCTCGATATGGCTGCCGAACTATGGGAAGAGGAAGAAGGAGGCGAAAAGCAGATATTAGAAAATGCCCAAAAACTAAAAACCCAGTTACAAACGGTCTGGGAAGACGTAGGCACGCATATGGAGAAGGCCCAAGAAAAATAGAAACAGTATTATGATCAAGGTACAATGTTAATACAGCTATAACCAGATGACAAAGTTTTTATCCTACTCCCTAGTTCAGACAATAAACTGCTCGCTAAGTGGCAGGGTCCATATAGAATAGTGAAGGCGGTAACCCCTGTTACTTACCTAGTCGAACTGTCTAGGGGTCCAAGAAAGACGCAGATCTATCATATCAATCTGTTAAAAAAATGGGAAGAACCAGACACCTCCCTTCCGCCGGTATCCATGGGGTTCGTTGTGGCCCCAACCAAGACTCTAGAAATAGAACTGTGTCCTACCACTCAGAGTTCGGGGCTTGACAAGCCTCAGAACAGTCCCACTTTGCAACACAATCAGCAAATACAACTCAACACCCTTCTCCGACAACATGCAAGGTTCTTCTTCTCAAAACTTAGAAGGACCTCTCTGACACAACACCATATTAGAGCACCAAATGGACAGATCGTACGCCTCTGGCCATATCGTATCACAGAATCCTGAAAACACCTAGTATAACAAGAAGTGGAGAAAATGCTGCAGATGGGGGTAATCAAACCCTCAGTAAGCCCATGGTGTTCCCCGATCGTCCTGGTACCAAAGCCAGATGGCTCAATTCGATTTTGTATTGATTTTAGACAGCTAAATGTGATATCTCATTTTGATACCTACCCCATCCCTTGGGTAGACAAGCTGTTAGAAAGACTAGGTAAAGCCCGTTACTTGTCCACTCTGGACTTGACCAAGGGCTATTGGCAGATACCCTTGGCCCCGGCAGATTGAGAAAAAACAGCCTTCTCCACGCCTTCGGGTCTGTATCATTTCACTGTGCTTCCCTTCGGATTGCATGGTGCCCTTGCCACCTCCCAAAGACTTATGGACCAGCATTTGAGACCTCACCATGAATATGCTGGAGCATATTTAGATGACATAGTGGTCTACAGTAAGTCCTGGGAGGACCATCTTAAACACCTAGACTGAATATTCCATTTACTATACACTGCTGGTCTCATTGCTAACCCGTCCAAATGCCACCTTGCCTGCAATGTCATCGCATATCTTTTCTACTTCATAGGAAAGGGACAAATCCGACCACAAAAGAATAAGATAGAAGCTATTCTCCAGGTACCGGTCCCATCCACAAAAAGGGAACTTTGATCCTTCCTTGGTCTAGTGGGGTATTATAGGAGATTCATACCTAACTATTCTACTCTAGCTGCTCCCCTAACTGATCTATTAAGAAAGGGGCAACCAGTGAAATTCTCAGGCCTAACCCCAGCTCAACTGACTAGTTTTCATACCCTAAAGAGCAGTCTCACCACCGAACCAGTACTACGCTGCCCAGACTTCACGAAAGCATTCCATCTCCAGACTGATGCCTCCGATGTAGGGATAGGTGCTGTACTCTTCCAAATGGATGAATCGACCACAGCCACCCCATAGTGTTCATTAGCCGGAAACTTCTGCCCCGACAACAACGCTACCCAGTAATTGAGAGGGAATGTATGGCTATTGAGCGGGCCATTGAAAACCTTTAATATTACCTTTTGGGACACAATTTTACTTTATATACCGAAAATGGCCCCCTTACCTGGTTGTCCCAACACAAAAACACATATTCACGCATTCTACGGTGGTTCATGGAGCTACAACCCTTTTTGTTTCAGGTGAAACATATTCCGGGAGACCAACAATGCACAGCGGATTACCTGTCCCGCTACCTCATGTGCTCGTAACTTCATTAGTCCCTCTCTAGAGGAGGAATGTGTAGCCGGGCACCGGAACGCCCGGCTATACTTAGCAGCGACCAGCGGGAACGAAGGTACCCCGGTGGCACCACTGGGGATAACCTGGAAGGAGAGAACGGAGGGAACCCGGAAATCCGGGTTCCCTCAGAAACAAAAGACGGACCTCAGAGGCGGCCCGTGTCTGAAGCATAAGATGCAGAAGAAGAGGAGAGACGGTGACGCACACCAACAACTGACGACAGAAGACCAAGGCACCGCAAAGGAGAAGAACGTCACGATGAAGGGCAAGGATGCCCCGAGACATTGGTTAATCGCCACGTCCCTGGAGGGGTGTGGCTCCGGCAGGTATGGTCCTGCATTCGAAACGGGTATAAAGCACTGGTGGGGAGGGAAGAGGAAGCGGGAGGAGGGGAGTAAAAGAGGGAGGAGGGGAAGCGACCTAAATAAAACATACTGTAAGAAAAGGTAAAAAGAACCCTACTTTAAATCCACGTGCATGTTTTGCGTTTACAGCTCTTTTTTTTTTTTTTCCTCTCTGGACGTATTTTTACTATTAAGGTGATTGACTGAACTCCCCCATTCCCCAACTGAAGTCACAGACCCTGGTATCAATAACTTTCTTTATTTTACGTTCTGATCAGGGATAACTAAAGGACGTGGGCAGAGGTATAAATATTACCTGAGAGCCCAAAACATGCTTGAACGACTACACTATTGTGTGAAACACACTTCGGGTTACGGTATACCCCAGATTTCCTCCCACCTCATCTCACTCCCTTGCCCCTTACTAATACATTCCCCAGAGTCTGCATTAAAAGACTTACCTAGCCTTTTTCCTTTCCCGGTTCCTCGGCTGACACCACAAGACTTCCAACTGGTCGAAGAGGATCTGCCAAGGAAGAAGAAAGAAAGAAGTTATAGCCACTGGGATTTGGAATCATTGGATTGTAGAAAAGAGACCTTTAAAAGAAAATAAAAACCACCCTTAAAATCGCTACAAATCCGATTTTGTCTTATCTCTCCTTTCCTGCAACACCCACCCCTACACAGACACATCTGGATCTTGAACTGAATCTCTTTAAAAAGGACTGCTGTGCTGCTTTAATGACTTAACTGTACTGCTTTTCTTGAAAGACTGCATTTTTGCTTTTTGCCCTGCATCCTTCTGCTCCCTAACTCTAAGTCTTCTGCAAGGGCTTGTTGACTTGTCCCCTGCTTTGGAGTCTCATAGCCATCAAGGACTCTGCAAAACCATTGCTGGCATGGCACTCTGAGACCTCTGAGTCTGGCAGCTGAACTACCATGAAAAAGTGCTTTCTTCCTCATGAGATAAGTGCTCTGCCCTGGAAGGCCTAGCATTGTGCTCTGCCAACTGCTATAACGCACTGGTCACTCCTCTAGTCTGGAGCCTTACTGGAGTGTGGCGCCTCAGGGAATGTATAAAGAGAACAGCAACATTCCTTTTTGATGCATTCCTGGGGCATCGCGGAGTGCAGTGACAATGTCAGCATCACCCAAATGACCTTTGAGAAAGCCAGCAACTAGCACTGTGCGCCTCCGCAACTACGTGATGCAGAGCCCAGTGGGGAGAAAAATCTCCACCTTGAAGTTTCTTTCCTGGCAGTCAGATCGCTGAAACTGCCTCCACGGAGCGAGGATGGTCCTGTATGGCCCCCTGAGGAACTGGTTGTTGAGAGACAGAACACTGAGTTCCCAGTTGCCTTATTTATTTCCCCCAGTCTTGAGGGGACGATCGCATTCCTGGTAGGGTGGAGACCTGTGGAGCATTGTTTATTTTCATGCACTGATGCTCCGAGAACATCTTCTCAGATACCCAATCCCTGCTGAACTCCTGGATCATTCCAATTGCACTAGAATGTTACCATAAAGAACTTGAAAGAAGCATAGGTGCTTCTTCGCAGAATGTTTTCTTGATGCATTTAATGTGACACTTAACTGCATAATCTGAGAAACATTGATTGGATTGTTATCATTTTGGTCTTTTTTTACTCAGATAAATATTCTCTATTTTCCTAAGCCTGTGTGTAGTCTTTTAGATGTATTTTCATTGTGTTACTGTGTGTGTGTGTGTTGCACAAATACACTACAAATTGCTTTTTAAGTATGCCTGCTCTGTATCAAAGCTATCAGAAGGTGAGCAATTTGTGTATCTGACTTACCCTGACCAGACTGGAGATTCCTGCTTGGCCTGGGTGCATGCCTCAGCCAACCAGAAACCCCATTTCTAACAGGTGGAAACTAGTGCTGAGCGATAACTAAGGGGGACTGTGCCCCTCACCAAGCCACCATTTCCTTTCCCCTAAACAACAAAGGGCATTTAGGTGGCTGCCAATGTCCTGGGTTGTTTTCACACCTTTTATGACCATCAGCTCCTTACAGCACCTGAAAATGAGTTGGAAACCTACTGTTTACATTGGTTTTTAGCTCATTTTCTCTGCCACCGTGTGATTTCGGGTCTTCACTAAGTGACCGTGAGAAGTGTGCCGGAATCATGTGACACACAATGGCACCATATGAGTTGGCAGGTCTCGATCTCTTCTGAACTCCTGGTAGCTATGTTCCATACAGCTGACAAGCCCCATGTTTAGTTTAAGTAATAAAACAATTTTTAAAGTACAAAACACAGCACAATGAATGTCCCAAACCAGTTGAGAAATAGAACAATATTAATGAGCAATTAGTTCAAGTAGTAAAACCAATTTTAAAGTAAAAAACACAGCACAATGAATGTCCCAAACCAGTTGAGAAATAGAACAAAATTAACGAGCAAAGTGACTCCAAGATCATTAAAATAGGATTAGGAAAACTTGAGATATGGATTTTTAAAAAGTAAAAGCAAAATGGGAAACTCACCTCCCACAGTAAGAGACCATTGAAAAACAACAGTTTGCCGTTGACCAGAACCTAGGCATACTCAGATTGACCTAGATAGAATGGAGGTTGAATGCATCAAGAGAGTCATCTCAGTCAAAGATTTTATATTCATATTTAGCCTCTCAAATAGAACTCAAAATCTTTCATCAGAACAAAGTCCTAGACTGTGTCCTTCTAGGATCCCTTAAACTTGGATATGTTGTCATCAGGCTCTCGCTGATGCTATTGGTTTTGAAGCCAAAAGCTTAGAGCAGAGCAGTACTAGATTTTATTACCACCAAATGTGCTTTGCTAGTCAGATAAATCTCCCTAACCCTGCTACACGAATTAACTGTCAAAACCTGGTTTTCATGCCTGCCTTAGAGCAACCTCCCTGAGAAACCCAAATAACCTTGTACTGGTCTTCCAGATGTGGGAAACATTACTAGGTGTCACTTTCCTACAACTGCTAGGAACGTTCCTCCTGGTCAGTCCTTCAGTCCTTCATGGCAGGCTTCTAGATGCTAGGTTTCTCTCCAGCCAGGTCTCTTTGTATTAAGGTGTGCCCTATCAGGAGCCTTCTAGTTTCTGAGCCTCTAAAGCAGTCAAACAAGAAGCTAATCACACAGGTCCCTGGATGTCAGCAGGAAGCTGGAGTCCTTGAGTGATTCCTCATTTTCCAGCAGGAGTCCTATTTCAGCAGAGCTGTATTCTTCAGGTGGAGCCTTCCCAGGAATGTTCTGATGAGTTGGTGGTTGAGGTGCAAGATTTATCATTAGCACTAACTAGTGATTGGAGAAATTCTGCTGCCTAATCCTAACACTTGTCTCACTATTCCCCTAGTGGATGAGTGCTACTCTCACCTAACAGGGTCCAAACTGGATTTTGTCAGGAAAAAGCAAGGTGCTTTGAGATCTTGGTTTGCTCCTCAGATACAGTGGTTGAGTAGTGTGAGGAGTATTCCCACAAGATTGTGGCAGTCCAACCTGTAGTGGCTGGGACACCAGGACTTCTAGGCTGAATGGTGTTTTAAGGGTGGGACTTCCACTACTTGTTAGGCAGGGGTGCTATTCAGGACATGAACTTAAGAAAGTATTTGGTAACTTTCTGCATTGCATTTGTGTTATCTTCTTGGGGATTTTGTATTATTATGGTAATATTAATTTGTTGGTTTCATTGTGGAATTGCGATGGACATATTTGTAGGAAACTAGCCTCTTTCTAGCATGGTTACCCCCACTTTTGGCCTGTTTGTCAGTGTGTTTGACTGTGCCTCCTGGGATCCTGCTAATCAGAAGCCCAGAAGTTATGCCCTCTCACTTAAATTATGGTTATAGGATACTGGTAACCCAGTATGTCACCCAAAATTGGCATACTGGTCACCCCCTATAAGTTCCTAGTATATGGTACCTAGGTACCCAGGGCTTTGGGGTTCCAGGGGATCCCTATGGGCTGCAGCATTTCTTTTGCCACCCATAGGAAGCCCATGCAAAGGCTTCTACAGGACTTCCATTGAGGCTGTGTCAAATGGTGCATGCACCCTTTCACTGCCGTTTACACTGTACCACGTCACTTATAAGTCACCCATATTTCAGACCTTCCAACCCTGAAGGCTGGGAGCAGACTACCTGTGTGTAAGGGCACTTCTGCACTAGAAGAAGTGCCCCCACATCATCCAGGACCATTTTCACCAGACTTCGTGAGCGTGGGATGCCATTTTACATTTGCATGGATTCCTTCTCCTGCTGAGCTGCATAGATCCTAGATCCTGTATCCCGGGTAGTGGACTGAAGTGGTCCTGACGGTCCTGTTTTCCTACTGTCCAACTTTAATGGAGGTAAGAGCTTGCCTCCCCACCCAAGACAGTACCCCCATGCACTACATTTTTTGCAGCCGTCAAGGTTTGTCGGCATCCTTCGTCCAAATTCTTTGTGAATCTTGTAGCTCCAGACCCCAGTACTCTATCCTGTGATGCACAGCTTCCTGAGTGGTTTTCCAGCAGTGTGGGAGCCTTTGACATAGTGTTGCACGGGCCTCTTCTGCAACTTTCTTGTCCCCATCCTGTAGGACCCCTGTGCATGCTGCCTGGTCTCTATGGGCTCTCTAAGTTACTGAGAGCCCCCTGTGACTCCCCCTCCTGGGTAGAGTCCACCTGGTCCTTCCTGGTCCTGGGCAGCTCCATTTTCCATGAACCGTGAGCTTTGCATGTGCCAAGGCTTGTTGGCAGATGCCAGTGACGCAAACCAGACTGCAATCCCCCATTCGGTGTGGGACATCATTTGCACTCTCCAGGAACCCCACTTCTTCTTCTTTGGTGCAGTGCTGACTTTTCTTCTTCACTGGGGGTTCTAATTTTGCACCTTCATTGCTCTTGTTCTTCCTGGACTCTTCTGTGCTTCTTGGACTTGGTCCCCTTCTTTCACAGGCCGTCTTGTCCACTGTTAGTGTCTTGCAGTCTCTTCTGGTTCTTGCATAATTATTCTTCTATTTTCTGTGTGTGTTCTAGGAAACTTACTGTGATTTACTCCTGCTTTACTGGTCACTGGGGTGGATTCACGTACTTACCTTTGGGGTTTTCTAGTACTCCCAGCTCCCCTGTACACACTATACTTGCCTAGGTGGGAGACCAAATTTGGCATTCCACTTTCTTAGTATATGTTCTGTGTTCCAGCTAGG
This sequence comes from Pleurodeles waltl, assembly GCF_031143425.1. Classification (NCBI taxonomy): domain Eukaryota; kingdom Metazoa; phylum Chordata; class Amphibia; order Caudata; family Salamandridae; genus Pleurodeles; species Pleurodeles waltl. The sequence continues at coordinate 506,082,811 of NC_090445.1, forward strand.
CTCATTTCTAACTATTGTGATTTTCAATAATTGCACAGTTTTTTAACTGTTCTTATGCCTATTTCTGCATACTAGTGCATTTAATTTGTGTATTACTTACCTCCTAAGGGAATATAGTCTCAATTATATCTTTGGCATTTGTGTCACCAAAATAAAGTACCTTTATTTTTGTAACACTGAGTATTTTCTTTCATGTGTAAGCACTGTGTGACTACAGTGGTATTGCATGACCGTTGCATGTCTCCTAGATTAGCCTTGGCTGCTCATCCACAGCTACCTGTAGAGACCCTGGCTTCTAGACAATGTCTACATTTCACTAATAAGGGATAACTGGGCCTGGTATAAGGTGTAAGTACCATATGTGCCCACCACACACCAGGCCAGCCTCCTACATTGGGGGTGCAGCGGTAGGATAAGTACTTGCAATTGCCTTATCACTCTGTCACCTGGTACTTTCCACAGGAAAGACTACTCCATACCTAGAGATAATACATAGTACCTAGTGCCGGAATCTAGTCTCTAAACTTCTTTCTAAGAGACTAGAGGTTACGTACATACTACACCATCCTAATTCACACCATGTCTGCAGATGGACCGAGCTCTGAGGTCATTGTCTCTCCTTATGAGGGCATGACCTTCAAGGAATGGAAGAGTCTTTGTTCAGAGAGGTAGCTAGACATGGGGAAGAATCCTAATGAAATTTTTCTTCTGTGCCTCCTTCTTCGGGATGACCAAAAACATGCTGGTAGCCAGTAGGAGGAGGAGGAAGAGAGAGACTCTCACCCTATTGGGATAGAGGATAATCTTCTAGGTTCAGGGGAGGGTTCTTCAAAAGATGCTGTCCGTAGCAGACCAACTTTTGTAGCTGGTAGTTGGAGAGGAAGTCAATCAGGTAGGGCTCACTTTACACTCAGAGGACGGGTAACTAAGGTCACTAGGGAAAGATCTACTTCTGCCCACTCTTTTGTCACTTCAGTGTCTGAGGGGGTCAAACTGCACAACTCCAGGACATGACTCTGTAGATGGAGAGTTCCGAAAGCTGAGACTGAAGAGACCAGGCTGAGGCTGCAGCAGCGACAGCTAGTCATAGGTAGGGAGGCCTTGGCAGTAGAGAGGAAGTGGCAGGGGGTTGGGGTTAGCACCCCATGGTGGCAGCAGCAGCAGCTCAAGTTTCAGGGATTTTAGAGTCGGGGACTCCATAGATTTCAAAAACGTACAAAGGATTTTTCCCTCATACAAGGTGGGGGATGATATCTATAAGTGGTTTGCTGCACTCGAGAGGTCCTGTAAAGTTTAGAGAGTCCCTCAAAGGCAGTGGGCTGGTATTCTCTGGCTGTCCTTCTCTGACAAGGGGAGGGATAGACTTCTCACTGTCAGAGAGGAAGATTCAGACAATTACAGCATTATTATAAGAGCATCTTAGATGGTTTCGGTCTCACTTAAAAAAAAAAGGATCATGTTCAGAGAGACCAGGAAAGAGCCCTCACATGACTGGGATGACTTTGTGCACTGTTCTGTTAATGCTTTAGAAGGCTGGTTACATGGCAACAAATTGTTTGACTTTGAGGGCTTGTATAATCTATTACTGAGAGATCATATTTTAAATACCTTTGTGTCTGACTTGGAAGACTCAGATCTGATCTCTCCCCCAAGACTTGAGAAAGAAGGCAGACAAATTGGTCAGAAAAAGGGTGAGCAGAAAGGTCATACAGGGGGTAACCAGGACAAGAAGAAGGATGGTAAATCACATGACAAAGGTGGGGACAAAGATAAAAACAAAGGGCCATATTTATACTTTTTGACGCAAAACTGCGCTAACGCAGTTTTGCGCCAAAAAAATTAGCGCCTGGTGTGCGTGAAAAAAAACGACGTACACCAGGCAGCGCCGGCGTAGGGGAAAATGGCGTTTGGGCGTCCAAAAATGGGGCAAGTCAGGCTGAGGCAAAAAAATCGTCTTAACCCAATTTGCACCATTTTTTTGGGGAGCCCAGACGCCATTAACATGACTCCTGTCTTAGCAAAGACAGGAGTCATGCCCCCTTGCCCAATGGCCATGCCCAGGGGACTTCTGTCCCCTGGGCATGGTCATTGGGCATAGTGGCATGTAGGGGGGCACAAATCAGGCCCCCCTATGCCACAAAAAAAAATAAAAAAAAATACTTACCACAACTTACCTTTTCTTCCCTGGGGTGGGTCCCTCCATCCTTGGGTGTCCTCCTGGGGTGGGCAAGGGTGGCAGGGGGTGTCCCTGGGGGCAGGGGAGGGCACCTCTGGGCTCATTCTGAGCCCACAGGTCCCTTAACGCCTGCCCTGACCCAGGCGTTAAAAAGAGGCGCAAATGCGGGGTTTTTTTGCCCCGCCCACTCCCGGGCGTCATTTTTGCCCGGGAGTATAAATACCACGCACATGCCTGGGAGTCATTTTTTAAGACGGGAACGCCTACCTTGCATCTCATTAACGCAAGGAAGGTGTTCACGCCAAAAAATGACGCTAACTCCATGAACTTTGGCGCTAGACGCGTCTAACACCAAAGTATAAATATGGAGTTAGTTTTGCGTCGAATTTGCGTCGAAAAAAACGACGCAAATTCGGCTCAAACGGAGTATAAATATGCCCCAAAGTCTTCATCAGGCCCACACAACTCTTCTGGGGGTGGGTCTAAATCCTTTTCTCACAATCATTAGCACAAAAAGCCTTGGTGCTATATTTGTAGAAACAAAGGCCATAGGGCAGGAGACAGCTTTTGCTGTAAGAAAAGCACCAAACCTCCCACCACCACTACCCCCACTGCTACAACTAGTGCCCCTAGCAATACCAGTGGTGGTGGGAAAACTAATACTACACTACAAATAGTCAGTCCAAGGGTGTAGCATGGCTCACTCTGGGAGATTTAGTGGGAGTTGGTATACTTAGAGAAACCAGTGAGGCTGTTTTAGTCTCTGATGGTGGCATTGGCCTTGCCACCCTTGTTGCATGTCCCCTTGATATGAATAAGTACAAACAACAACCCCTAATAAATGGTGTTCAGGTTGGGGCTTACAGGGACACAGGTACCAGTGTCACAATGGTGACTGAAAAACTGATGGTCCCTGAGCAATACCTACTTGGTCATCAGTACCAAGTGACTGACACCCACAACAATACTGTGAGCCACCACATGGCAGTTGTTGATCTCAAATGGGGGGGGTTTACTGGTTGTAAAAAAGTTTGAATGTCCACAGACCTACCTGCAGAATGTCTACTAGGGAATTACTTGGAGACTTTAGCTTGGGCTGAAGTAGAGTTGGAGGCCCATGCAGCCATGCTGGACATTCCTGAGCATATCTTTGCTTTAACCAGGACTCAGGCAAAAAAGCAAAGGGAACAGGGAAACTTGGATCCTGAAACTATGGACCAAGAGCTTCCCAAAAGCAAGGCTAGGAAGGGTAAAAAGTTATCCCTTCTCCCTCCCTCCACTGATGATACTCCCTTTGAGGAGGAGGAGTTAACTCCTCGGACACAACCTACCCCTGAAGAACTTCAAGCTGACACAGATAAACTCTTGGGTGCAGGGCGCCTGCCAGGGAGGAGTTAAGTGTGGCACAGAAAACCTGCCCCACACTTCAGGGTTTGAGACAGAAAGCTGTCAGAGAAGAAGCAGAGGATGCCAGTGGTGTACTGGGAAAACAATCTCTTGTATTCAGAAGCAAAGGAACCCACACCTGGCGCCACCAGGAGATTGGTCATCCCTCTGCAATACAGAGAATATTTGTTGACCTTGACACATAACATTCCCCTTGCTGGACATCTGGGGCAAAGTAAAACATGGGACAGACTGGTCCCTCACTTTCACTGGCCTCACATGTCTGAAGATGCCAAGGAGTTTTGTCGCTCATGTGTTACCTGTCAAGCCAGTGGCAAGACAGGTGGCACTCCTTAGGCTCCCTTAACCCAACTGCCAGTGGATGGGGTACCCTTTGAAAGGGTAGGGGTTGATATTGTTGGCCCACTTGACCCTCCCACAGCTTCTGGAAACAGATTTATTCTGGTGGTGGTAGACCATGCCAACAGGTATCATGAAGCAATACCTCACCCAAAGGAGAGTCCCTAAATAGCCCTGAAAGGGGGATTGGTCACCTAACCAGGTAAGCACCTAGCTTTTCAAGCGACAGGAGGGCAGAAACCTGTCTGTGAGGTGGCAGCAGCTGAGGCTGCTTGGAAAACCTCAGAAAGCGGAAATGTCAATACTGTGGGTTCTCTAAGGAGCTCCCAGAGTGCATGGAATCAAAAAACCAATTCTTGCAAAATCCTTGGGGTATGATTCCAATATGCTTGATACCAAATATGCCTCTGTTCAGAATTACCATTATGTAGTTGGACAAAGGTAGTATCCTATGTCCAGTACACGTGTAAAATGGGGTCCCCACACTCACAAAGTCTGGGAAAACGGTCCTGGAGTTGGTGGGGGCACCTCTGCTAGTGCAGGAGTGCCCTCACACACAGGTACGTTGCGCCCTTCCATCAGGGCTGAATGACATGCTATAGGGGTGACTGATAAGTGACCTGGTGCACTGTAAATTGCAGTGAAGGGGTGCTTGCCCCTTTTCATGCATGCTGCAATGACAGTCCTGCAGTAGCCTTTTCATGGTCTCCCAATGGGTGGCAAAAAATATGCTGCAGCCCATAGGGATCCCCTGGAACCCCAATGCCCTCACTACCTAGGTACCATATACTAGGGACTTATAAGACGGCACCAGTAAACCAATTATGGGTGAAATATTGTGTGAACAAAAACCAACAACCACATTTTAGGGGATACTGGGGTCCTGATTAGCAGGATCCCAGTAGACATAGTCAAGCACATTTACATCAGGCAAAAAATGATGGTAACCATGCCAAGAAAGAGTGTACTTTCCTACATGTTGAATGATCTATTATGGTTCCCATAGAGTTAGAGGAATTCAATCAAGTTTCTGATGCAGACAGTGTTAACATTGTGGATGTCAGAACCAAATGCAGCCTGGAGGAAACTGTGGAAATTGCAAGGGGTGTTGGAAAGGTCTATCATTGCTTCCAAGGAGTTAGAGACATTCAATCAATTTTCTGATGGAAGCAGAGTTAACATCTGGATGCCAGAACCAAAGCCAGTTCTTCACCACAAGTTTCTTATCATGACTCAAAAAGAGTTGGCAAAACTGAGCTGGCCAATATGTGTTACAGATGTGGATTCAAATATCACCTGGCACATTCTAATAGTTTTCCTGTAGTAGGCAAAACAGGAATGAAATGCATGGGGGTGGGTTATTTTGCTAGAGGTTGTAAGGGCTCACAGAAGGTGGTTCTAATGAATGACCAAGATTTACATTTTAAGAGAAGTGTTTCAGTGGGTGATGTTAAAAGCAGAGTGGTATTGTCCATTAAGATGGTGAATCACTCGCTGCTTGGTAGGAGGAGGAGGGACTCTGCACGTGTGATAAAGATTGGCAATGTTTAACTTGAGGTCACTCTGGAATCCATATTTCCAGTCACTATCATAACTGACAACCTTTACTTCAAGGCATGGAGTGGTATTGTTATTCACTCTCCTGACATTCATACTTTGGCATTTAGAGGGTTCATTTTAGACATGTTGGGTTTCTTCCAAGAAGAAGCCTCTTACAAGTATAGGCTGATTTACACAAATGTTTATGTAGCAAAGAGAAGGTATAGCATTCTTGGTTGGAGACACCCGGGGGAGTTCAGGATGGTGCTAAGACCAGAGACAGAATGTCCGATTTTGCTGGTTGATGTCAGATCAAGGCAATCCACTTGTTTGGAATGGCTGTTGATTAACCATAGCTTTTATTTGAGAATAAGTTTGGTATTGTAAAGGAGTAAGAACATAAGATTATCTTAAAGCCTGATGTCATTCCTGTAGTTCAGGGCCTTTTGCGAATGGGTTACCACCAGTGTGACACTGGTGGTAACTGCGAATTGCTTTGCAACCGCATTCACGGTCCTAAAGCAATTTAGCATAGCAATGTGAGTCGCAAATAGGAAGGGGACACCCCTTCCTATTTGCGAGTCGCATTCACAATTTGCGAGTCGGTACCGACTCGCAAATTGTGAATGTGCATCGCAATCGCCATTTTGCATGGCGCAAACTGCGATTTTCACAGTTTGCACCATGCAAAATGCTTGCTACATCTGGCCCTTAGTTATTAAAGGCACTGTGAGAGAACACTTTTAAATGTAGTGTGACACTTTTTGTAAATTAGACCCTCTACCTTGTGGACTTTAAAAGGTACATTTTAGAGCTGTAATTAGCATTAAAGAATAGGTTTTCCTGCATGGTGAAGGACTTTTTTGAGCCCTTAGTGCAATACCTTTAAACTACAACCCTTTTAGGGCACAGTGATGCTAGTGTCAACTATATATATTTGTCATATATGTAGATGGTGTACATACATGCTGCAGCCTACCTTTGATACTTAACTCCATAGCCTTTGGGTTATTTTCTGCACTACTACAGCCTTTACAACAGCATTAAATAAATCAATTTTGTTAAACCAATTTTACAAATACCATTTAGATCTGCAGCATAAGCACTATGGCACATAATAGCAGTATCAAAGAACACAGTGTACTAACCCCATCAAAATAGGGCCCAGCAAAGGGCAAAAAGTCTGAGAGTGACCATGCAGAAAGTAAAATTCAATTACCCCATGCCATAGAAACCAAACTTCCGACCTCTCTTCCCTTGTCCTCCATCATATCCCACCTCTAACAAAGACCCTAATACCACTAGCTCATCATTCCATCCAACCGCTGTAGTCACTGTAATGCCCCTGCATTACAGTAACCAACTGTTCCATATCCTTCTCTTGATGCTTTGATGTTAGACCTGGCATCCTTGGTGTGGTTTCCCCTGACCTTTTTTTGTCTTCAGACCTGCTGTTTTGATGACCTCATTTTTGCTGGCTTGAGGTCATTGGGCACTTTACCACTGCTAACCAATGCTAAAGTGCATGTGTTCTCTGCTTAAAACATGGTAACTTTGGCTTTTCTACAACTGACATATTTAATTTGCTTATACATCCATTGCAAAGTGCACTACCTGTGCCCAGGGCCCGCAAATGAAATGTAACTGGTGGGCCAGCAGCACTGATGTGCCTCCAATTTCAGTAGTCCTTCAAATATGAATCAGGCATGCCTTTGCAGAGCCTGTCTGTGAAGTTTTAAACTACCATATCAACATTCCATGTTTACCCTCTTGCCAGGCCTATACTTTACTTCTTAATTAGTCACCCCCAAGGTAGGCCCTGGAAAAACCAATAGCAGGGTGCAGTGTATTTAAAGAGTAGGATGTACTTGCAATTTTTATATGTCATAGAAGAGAAAAAATCATAAATATGGTTATCATTACTGCAAGGCCTATCTCTTCCATAGAATAACATTGGGAGTATCTTATTATATTTTATAGGTGTAATTTCCAATTGGGAAGAGATGAGACCCTCATGTTTGATATCTCTGGAATTACAATTCAAAGACACAATTTACGGTGAAGTCAGATTTTAAATTCTAATTCTGAAAATTCCACTTTTAGAAAGTTGGCATTTTCTTACTTTAATACTCTGGGGCCTCCTGCCTGTCTCTGAATACACATTGGGGTGAGTGACAGCTATGCTGTGTGCATTCCCTCAAGACAGCCCCACTCAAAGGGCCGATTATCCTCCCTGTGGTGAGTCTGGAGAGCAAGAAGGGCGGGGACTCTGTGCACAGTAAAGGCCTCTCTTTAAAGTCCCTCCATCTTTAAAGTACCTCCATCATAAAAAACTGGACCTCAGACAACACCAACTCAGTACACTTCTGGATCTGTGGATACTCTGCTAGGAAGAAAGACTTCTGTGCTGCTGGAAGAACTGTCACTTTGCTGACCTCTGCTGGACTCCTGCTATGCTCTGCTGACCTGCTGCCTGATACCCTCCTTGCCTAATAGAGTGAAGGAATGGACCTGAAGCTCTCCAACCTAGAACCAAAGTGACTCCAAGGGCTTGCTTGCCTGGCTTCTCTTCATTCGAAGTCTCAAGGACACAAACAACTTCCAACTCATCACCTACAGCACCTGGACTCTACCCTCTGAGAGTCATGCCCTGCTAAGTGGTGCCAATCCACTCTTAAGCTCTTGAAAGTGGGCATCAAGGGCTGCTTCAGTCAGATCCGATGCGTTGTAGCTGTTGTGAAGGACAGAACTGGGTCAGGGCCCTGTTGTGTGGATCGGAACCAACACATCGCCTCTACTGCGGGGATCAACTCTGAGGCATTGCCACTGCTGCAAGGCCAGACCCGGTGTATCACATGCTAACTGCTGCACCTCAGAGCCACTACATCACTGCTGCTGCATGCAGAACTTTGATACATCACCTCTGTTGCAGTGATCGACTTCGGTCTACCGCCTTTGGGGAAAATCAACATATCTCCTTGACTTTGTGAGGAAAATCGATGCATCTCCTCTGCTGCAGGATCAATACTGGTGCATCACTCCCTCAGCTCCCCCCCATCTCCATCTAGGCAACCAGGATTAAGGTACTGTTGTTCAACAGTCCTCACTGGGTCCCTGTAGCTGGCTCGTGATCATCATGAACTCTTCATTTTGTCCCAGCCCAGCATGACCAGATTTTGCAAGTAAGTACTTATTGCTTTTAAGCAACATTCCACTGTTTTCTGCACAGACTTTTGCCATTTTAATCTGCTTTTATTTATTAAATTTAGTTCTATTTTTGTAACAAGGTGTAGTGTCATTTTATGTGGAGTTTCCACTGTTTTACTGTTTGAAGTGTTTCACAAATACTTTACACATTGTCTCTTAAGCTAATCCTGCCTGAAATGTGGAAATCTACCAGAGGGTGAGCACCTCAAGGCTGCCAATTCAATTCCGCAGTCCTGCCAAGAAGCCCAGTATTTAATTATTTGTGCCCATTATATAATTATTTGCACCACCTTTTGTGCTTTTGTGCTGCTTGAACTTTTGTTGCTTGCAGGTTATTGTGCCCCTTTTTGTGCTTCTTGGACTTTTTTGTCTACCTGCTGGTTGTTGTGCTCCTTTGTGCTGCCATTGTTTTGTTTCACTGTTGTTCCTCCTGCCGCTTTTCTTTTTTCCCTCTGTTGACCACTCGCCACCCTCCGCCTCTTTGCCAGCCCCCACACCTCACAGGACTACTTATGTAGACTGCTGCATGACTCCCATGAGTAGCCTCTGTGCTGCAACCCGTGCTGCTGTTGCACAGCTCCCATGACTGCCTGTTGGTTGATGTACCCCTTTGTGATGTCATTGATTTGATCCACAGTTGTTCCTCCCACTGTTTTCTTTATTCCCGCCCCTGCTATTTCTCGCTCACCACCCTCCTAGCTCCCTGCCAACTCCTCTCACCTAACAGGACTACTTATGGAGCCCGCTGTATAAACTCCAATGAGTAACCTCCGACCCCAATCTATGCGCCTCTCCCCCTGCTAGCACTGTGCAGCTCCACGTTACTGTAGCCTTGAACACAGTCCATAAGGCTGCCAGTTCAATCCCTCAGTCCCACCAAGTAGCCTGATATATCATTATTTGTGCTCGGTATCTACTTATTTGCACCCCCGTTTGTGTTTTTGTGGTGTTTGCTTGCTGGTTTTTGTGCCATTTTTTGCACTTCCTAGACTTTTTTGTCTACCTGCTGGTTGTTGTACCCCTTTGAGCTGTCATTGTTTTATTTCACTGTTGTTCCTCCTGCAGTTTTTCTTTTTTCCTGCTCCTGCCATTTCCCACTGACAGCCCTCCCTCCTCCTTTCCAGCCTCTCTCACCTCCCCGGACTAATTATGGGGGCCACTGCATGACCACGCAGCTGGTGCACAAAGCTGGTGTGTTGCTAGCACACCAAAGGTATGCCAAAGGGAAACTCTTCTGCACCCGTCCTCCTATGGACTATGCCCAGTGCCAGGAAACCTTTCCCTTTGCACTCCCACAGATACTCCTCCATGCCCTGGATCCCGGATGCAACAGCAACTGCTACCTTGCATTGCAATACACACTACAACCAGACCATTCACCTGGTACTCCTCTATCCCAGTTCTTCTATTGGATCCCCCTCAACATCAGGAAGATGGTGACTCAGGCCCTATCACCAGCTGACTGAAATATGGCAACGCACTCTATACAGGCATCACCATCAAACTCATGCAAAGACTCCAGATGATCCAGAATGCAGCCACCAGACTGATCCTCAACCTGCAAAAGAGAACCCATATCACACAGCATCTGAAAGACCTCCACTGGCTCTTGATCAAGAAGAGATGCAGGTTAAAACTCCTAACTCACGCCTACAAAACCCTCCATGACCAAGGAACCTCCTACTTGAACCATCGCCTGCACTTCCACTGACCTCCCATTGACCTCCAATACACACACCATGCCCTTGCACAGATATCACTGCATGCGCCACTCGAAGGATGCCCCTTCTCCAATCTTGCCACCAAAGTCTGGAACCCCCTCCACCTCTGCTCTGCACTCTTTCTGACTCACTTCAGTAAATGACTTAAGACCTGCCTCTTTGACTAATATCTGCAGGAAGCACTTGGATACCTCTCGGTTGATAAGGTGTGCTTCACAAGTAAGGAATGATTGACTGATTGATTGACTGGCACTCAGTTCAGGCCTAAAGCGGCACTGAGACTTCGGAGAACTGCTTCCTTGGCTTTTGAATGTAGGAAAACAGCTTTCCCCTTCTTTCGTCTAAAATCTTTAACATGGCTCGAGGGCTCAGCTACTTGTTTCTATACTGGAAAATTTAAATTCATTAATGAACATTTCACAAAACATATTTAGTGACTGGAAGGCAATATACTTTGTTTCAGTATGGAAGGTACTTAACAGAATGTACAATGGATGCAACTGCCTGAGACCCATTGTTATCATAGTCTGAGCATATTGCCAACATTGGCACCTGAGCTAAAAAGCTCTGAGAGGGAATTCATAGTTGTCAGGCGACATGCAGTAGAGACAAGGAGAGAAAGGTGACTTTTGATTAAAGGCTGAAGAAGTTGAATACTAGGTTCTCTTATGAGTGCACTACCAGGGTTGAGTGTTATAAAAAAAAGACCTACTCTGGACCTTTCCCATGTTGGATCATGGATAAGATTCCATGGATCTGGCATCTTGGATACAAATTACTACTCCTTACGTCATCATGACACTAAGAGATCACAGGGGAGCTCATTAACGTGATGCCAGCTCATTCACTGCCCCCACAGAAAGAGATTAATATCCCCGTGACTTTCAAATCTCACAGATAAACATCTGCCTTTGTCTGAATGTTGGGCCGTTGAAGGATGGGGGCTACCCTTCGCATCCAGGACTCGAGGGGCCTTTGTTACACCCATGGGGGTCTTGTTAATCACAGGATAAACAATTTACCAGCAGGATCCTAGCATTATGTGACATTGAGCAAATGTATAAGCATGTTCCTTTTTTAATATTACTGAGAAGCTAGTGGGTAGGACAAAATAACCAGGAAGGCCGACTGCTATAAAATGTCGAGATATGACAAAAGACCTAAACATATATATATTTTTTTTAAACAGAGTAGTTATAAGAATGGCGCTCAAGTACGTTTGATTGTTAAAAATAAAACCTTATGCTTTTTGACTAACTGTGCATCACTACGCATTTAAGCATATGCCAGCGGTATTGCTCATAGAAGCATTGACTTTCTCTCTGTTTACATATTGTTTTTATTCTATTTTAATTGCTTTACAATATTACACCATACAGTAAATGTAGAGCAATATGTTCAGCAAGTACAAAGGAAATCAAAATAAAAACAATAAACAAGCGGTTGATTGACATTATTCCACTTAGAGAGATCATATTATATAACTATCTAATAATCGACCTATATAATGCATGAATGGCAAGAAGAGGTTTGAAGTATTATAAAGGATTCCTTTAAACACTAAGGAATGTGTTCATTCCGACAGCTGCCTACAATTGTAGACAAAATCAGACCAGTGACACACAGAGTGAGCAAATCAGCATATTCTCCAAACAACTATGATTCCATCCTGTCTCTGTGAAGAGCACACATACATATCACTGTTTAAACTCTTTTCCCCATAGTAGCTTCGCTCTGTCATATATCCGTCCACTCACATGTGACTTGGCTTCCTGAGTGGGTTATGTTCCTGCATCATCAAATGAGGTCTATTTGCGATGACCTGTGCCTTAGGTTATAAAAGAGTCTACATTACAAACAACAGATTGTGTTAACCCCATTTCAAGAAAAAAAGGCGAGCTAGAATGCCCTTCCCCCAGTATGCTGAAGAGATCTAACCCACAGCAGAAAGTTAAGTACTGAATTCCTGAGCTCCTGCAGTCCACTCTCACTGCTCAAAGAACTTTTGAGTCGTCCCACATCAATCTTATAGCAGGTAGTGTATCTACTGAATATTAAAAGGTCACCAAAGAAAGTGGTCTCATTGTGCATTATGGGTCAGTACTATCAAGTAATGCTGACCATTCTGTTGTGTAGCCATTTTATATATAGCTCCATGCACGTTAGTTTAACATACTAGGCCGCTGTGCACTTTGCCCTAGATATATTTTACTCAGCTTCGCACTGTTATTTTACAATAACCAGTTTTTACTGTCTTGTTTTAATTTCTTCTATCACACTGTTTAGCTTAGTTCAGCACTGTGTTATCAAATAATGCATTCTTGATCGCCCTGTGTTTCAGTCAAGGCTACAGTCTGGTACATTGCAGGTAAATGTGGTAGAAGTTTAGTCTCCAGCATTCGTAGAAAATACACATCCTTACGTAGGGACATTTTCTTAGGACATCTGCGTGTTAGTTATAAAAACACTTTCTAGTCCCAGTACACGTCAAGAGGGAGATTCCAGCCAGGGAACCACAACTGTATGCTGAATGCCCCATTGCAGATGCTGATGCAGATTACAGGCCTTTGCTCAGGTATGAGGGTTGATGTCCTCCCGGGGGAACCTGAAAGGCAGGCTTAGAGCTTAACATGCTGTGCTCAAAATATAACTTAGAGAGAGAATAAAATAGTGGCACCATGATAGCCTTATTCTTGTGTTTCACTCTCATCGTCACTATTTTAATATTACTGTGTTGTGTAGTTCTGGTTATTGCAGCTCATGCTTTGCTATCCAAAATGCAGTTGTTTCATTAAACCAATCTTTAAAATGTATACTGCCTTTATTGTCATTTATATATATGAGACCGCATTGTGTATGAGAGAACCGGTTGTGACCTGAGTGACCACGACTTCCCTGAGAAGTACTGATATGTCATGCGCTCAGCTGCCCAATTGTCTCTGCCATTTGGGAGAGATGAGGCACTGCTAGTTAGCCGGAGCAAAACCCGGATTTGGAGTGACAAGCGTCATCCACTGTGGGTCAGACTCAGCCCCCGACATTGTGGATGATCTTGCTGCTCAAAATCCAGTAGTCTCATTAAGATAATGAGAGCCTACACGACAACACTTCTTAGAAAACTGTCATCTTGTCACTCAGCCTATGTAAGATCCATTCATAAGAGACTATTGTGTACATTTCGGTCACTCATTCTTCTACATGTATCACCTGCCGTTCTTGGATAATGCATATTTCTACCGTGTCCAGGGCAGTGAATAGCCAGGGTAGTGAAGTCTGCACTATCCACTGCATTGTGCAATGGTACTGATATGTCCCTGAACTTTGCCATTATATCAGTTCGCTTATTCAAAGCAGTGTCTATGGAAGTCTCATATCCCACCAAGGCTGGGCAATGCAGCAAAAAGTGCAACAAATCACACCCCTGGATTTTACATCTCCAGTATGCTTTGTTAACTAGCAAGCCAGCTGAGACTATCTTCGGAGGAGCCAGTGATAGTTTTGGAGGCTCTTCAAATGATTTAATTTCAGGCAGGTCTTGCTAACCTTCATCATTCCATAAACGTGGCCTTATCTTAAACCATGTACTCACTGTGCAGTTTAGTTTACTAATCTATCGTGAATTGGGTCTCTGGGGATATAAAACATGGTTGACCCATCAAGGAATTGTAAAGGCCTGATATAACACCCCTGTATTGGCCCCATGCACATCAGCAATGAAGTATGGGTGAATTCTGAAATTCCAATTGGGGTATGGGGTAGCCTCTATCCTTCTATTGAGGCAGTGACTTAGCTATATATTTTTCCATTCCTGTGAAGGTGGTAGGTTGAATTCTGTTTGGAGATCGATAAAAGTTTTCAAAACCCTATGCATCATTAGTTGGTCACTAGTGTGCATCCCCACTTGTTCCCAGCAAGAAGATCGCCTTTTGATGGTTATCCCGGAACTAAACCAAAAGTGTGCTGCCTCGTGGATCGTAGGATCCCTACAGAGCAATTAAGGGGAAGAGAGCCATGTTCTCAACTTTTTCTGAATGATGGGTTTGCAGATGCCAAGGCAGGGGTTTTAAATGTGTAGTGGTGCTCCAGTCCCTGTCCACTTCCATTTCTTTGTAGTGTTGCCCTGAAAATCTACCAGCCATCAATTTGAAGGATTTCAACCTAGGCCATGTATGATCCCATATAAAGGCTTATATAGACTTATCTGTGGTTAGTAACATCCTACGAGTTATTGTCAAGGGAAGCATACCCATCACATATGTGAAGTAATGAACTGCAATGATTTTGTCAGTTTGCACTAAACCCCAAAATGATATATTGAAGGTAGTCCATTTCACATAGTCATTGACTGTTTTAATGATCAATGGATTCAGATTGTCTTTTATCAATTCTTTCCAAATCCCTGTTCACATATAATCCAAAATATTTCAATCCTTCCAGTGTAAATTATAACCACTAATGGAGGTGAGTGTTGTGATGTGGAACATAGGGAGCACCTTGCTTTAATCCTATTTCAAACTATACCATGAGACAAGGGAGAAATCCTCAATAGTCTTGATAAGGATCAGCAGTGCGGTTTCCAGGATTGATACCATAAGCAGTATATCGTCTGCATATAATAATATATTGTATATCATCTGTGTAAAACAATATTTTTGATTGTCTGTCAATATCCTTAATGGTTCTTCCTTTTTCTGTTTGTTTTCCAGTTCAGAATAACTCCTAACCTGCATGCGGATCGTGGCCTTGCAGGCCGATGATAGGACATGTGCCAACTAGAAGGAGCCTTTATTTTCTTTTAAGTAGGAATATTGGGTTTGTAGGTTTTCTCTGGGTAGTTGATAATGAGATGTGTTTAGTCTCTATGGTTTTCTGCAAGGCCTCTCTAGTCCACACTCAACTTGAAGTCAAACTGGCCTCTGGCTGGACAGTGACCCCGCTGGCCTTTCAAAATGTATAACTAGTGATATTTTAGGCTGGGAAAATAGGTAGTTGTCAATCTAGGACTAAGTGCCATATGGACAGGAAAGGAAGGGATATTCCTAATTGCTGGGGTGGAGATGGTGCCAGATATCCATGAGGCTGCTGTCCCCTTGGACATTCATAAGCCCTGACTGTCAACCTTGTTGGCAGTATTGGCTGGTTTCGTCTTGTCCTATCCAGAGCTGCAACAAGAGCTAGGTTCCTGTCTAATACCCTGATTTTTTTGTGATGTACTGTTCAGTTAGCACTCTGGCAAATGTGGAAACGGAAGTGTATGCTTGCAAAGTTGGATACATCAGATGAGTCTACACAGATTATGCATGTTCCTAGGCTAATCTTCACAAGTGCATATCTGCCATTCCCATCCACCCAGCCTTTCAGTGGTTTGCAAAATAAAGATTTTCAGACTAGTATCACTATTCCAGCCTTTTTCACGCAGGATTCTGCATTCAACAATGCCTAAGTAGAGCAAGGTAAGTGGCTGCTGTAAAAGACTTTGCACTCCCAGTCTTGTTTCACCCTTCACATTCTGTGCTTGTCATGTAGGTGCATTGAAGCGAGTCAATGTTGGGTGCCAGGAGGCCAGATATGATCAGATCTTTTGCATCTTGTCAAAGCCGGTAAACCATTTACTTTAAGTGAAATCACTGTCAGTGGTGATGCCATCTTGACGGCTTGGCACATGCGGGTCACTAGCAGCGCAGAGGGAGTATCTAGTCTGGTAATTTGCTTTGCATATCCGCAAGAGGGGCAAAGACAGCTTATCAATAGAAAAAGGATAAACACTATACAAAAAAGAGTGAGGAGGGTTGTGACCGATAAATGGCTGGTATTAGAGGTATGAGGAAAGGAGAAAGGGCCTGTCAGTGCCTCTCCCGTTTTTGGCAGCTGCCTTTTTGTGTGTATAGGAGCCTCCAGGGTGGGTTAGCAGTCTAGTTTCTTGGGCCCTCCTAATGCTGCATGGATTGGCCATTGGTACATAAACTGATTGGGCCACGGGCGTGCAGT
The DNA here is from genome assembly GCF_031143425.1 of Pleurodeles waltl. Classification (NCBI taxonomy): domain Eukaryota; kingdom Metazoa; phylum Chordata; class Amphibia; order Caudata; family Salamandridae; genus Pleurodeles; species Pleurodeles waltl. Next base: position 506,099,188 of record NC_090445.1, read on the forward strand.
TGTAACAGAGAGAGAGAGCACTGACTGTTTGTGGTGGGGCCTCTTCTTTGAATTGTGATTTAGATATTACTTTTTCAGTTAAAAAAAATATATGAAAATTTAAAAATTGGTGTGGATGTACCTTCTTCCCTATTTTTCAGTTTTTAGCTTCACATTTTATTGTTCTCTTCTGTCAGGATACATGTGGTTCTCCCATACTGTTTTCCGGTGTCTAGGGGTGAAAGGGCCTGTCAGAACCTGCCCCATTTTTGGCAGCAACGTTTTTGGGTGTCTAGGAGCCTCCAGAGTGGGTTAGTGGGCTAGTGTCTTGCGCCCTGCTGACGCCACATTGATCGGCCATCAGTACATAACCCGGCAGGCCCGCCTGCACCCGTCTGCATCCGTCAGCACCTGTCCCGGTCTGGGGACACTGCCCTGCCAGCCCAGGAAGGCCCACACCTCCAATATTTCAGACAACTTCTGCTGGATCTCGCCACTCAGCGAACTTATAAGGGTAGGGAGCCGGCCTTGCCGGACCAGCTAGGGGGCTGGAAGTGCATTTATTAAGCTTGGTAGGATGGGCAGATTTCCCCTCATAATGCACTGGGCAAAAAGATCTATGTTCTACTGCTAATGACCGGGCAGCCTGTGATCTGAGTCTGTTCAAATGTGGATTGATTAATGCATGTTCCCTTAACAAACATAGCATTTAAATTGACGACATCATTGAAGCCTTGGCTCTGACTGCTTGCTCATAGCAGAAACATGGGCCAGGGAAGATTCTGGTCCTGATTTTGCTTTAGCCACTCTCACAGGCTATGAATCCACCAGGCTTCATAGGTCTAGTAGGAGGGGAGGTGGGCTAACAGTGATTTTCAGGAATACATTTTACTGTTCCCTGGATCCTATTAATGTCAGCCCGGAAATTCCTGAATGTGCCTTCTTTAAGGTGCGCCTTAGGAACCTGATCTGCTTTGAGACTTCGAGAGCCTCTTGATTTGTCCTTCGGGCCCTAAAAACTCTTTCTTATCACACTAGCCCTCTATTATTGAACCACTTATAATGACCTATTAATGAATCGTGCTAGGTGACTTTAACTTTCACCTAGAGGACAAACTGAATACTGCTACTAGTACCTGTCTGGACCTGAGGACTAACTTTGACTGGGACCTTAAGGTTCCATCGGCAACTCACTGGGCCGGGCACACGTTGGACGGTATTTTTTCACATCATGACAGTTGCACTCTTATGGAGAACTTAGCTTTTGACTGTACTGATCATTATCTGCTATCCTTCAATGTGGCAGGGAGGAGAGAACTCACTCATATCTCTCCGGCCGCCAAGATGGTCACACATTGGGGTAGAATTGGAGAGCAGATGTTCACAAAGGCGCTGGGGAGTGGCTGAGGACAGGAAAAGGAGCAGTATAGTTCATTGGTTGAAAGGTATGAACACAGGATAAGGGCAGCGGTAGACCTGACGTGCCTCATGAGGGAGGCTAGACTGATGGATAGTAGGAAAGGCTTAACCCCATGGTATTCCAAGGAACTTAAGGATCTACAAAGACTGTACAGATGTCAGGAGCGCAGATGGAAATTAGACCAAAACTCAAAAGAGAGGGATAAACTCAGGATGCTGCTTGGGGACTACAAACAGGCAATTAGGAAAGCCAAATCCTACTATTATGCTCTTAAGATTAATGAAGGAGTCAATGTACCCAGGGAACCTTTTAAGGGGGTTCACCCCCATGCCTCTCCTGCCACCTCCCCTGAATTAGAGAATTCCCAAGCTTTCTGTGACAAGGTAGCTGACTTTTTCAAAAACAAAGTCTTACAGATCTAAGCTAATTTTACCCAGCAATCTTCGGATCTGGATTTTGAAAAATCTGGGGATAGCACAATGACATACAGTGGAGTTTTACTTACTAAATGTTCCCTACTGTTAGCTAACAGAATTACATCACTGCTGTCAGGGTTAGGTTTGGATCCCCGGATGATCCCTGTCCCCCTAAATTATTAAGGCTAGCACTTGACCTTGATTCTCAGGCCCTGGAAATGGCTTATAAGGAGGTGTTAAACACAAAGGTTTTTCCTCCCTCCTGGAAAGAAGCGATTGTGATCCCACTAAAAAAAAAAAAAATCAGGTGACCATAGTGATCTTAAGAATCCTCGTCCTATCTCGTTATCACATACTCTGGCTAAGATTTTAGAAAAGCACCTTAATATTAAATTGGCCCACTTCCTTTAGGAAAATGGATGCCTAGACCCCTCCCAACATGGGTTTCGTAAAGCACACAACACTCAATCAGCCCTAATTGCCACTTTGGACTCTATCTACCGGCTTGTGGACCAAGACAGGGGAGCCATTCTGGTATTATTAGACTTCTTGCCTGCATTGGATACCGTATCCCCTCAACTGATGATGCTTCTCTTTATCAGACAGGAGTAAGAGATGACACACTCTGCATTCTGCATTCATTTCTGTGTAAGAGATCCACCATCATGAGCTGTGGGGCCTTTAGAGCTGCCTCATTTCAAATTTCTGTGGTGTCCCTCAGGGATCTTCGCTCAGCCCTATCCTGTTTAACCTGTATGTGGCACCGCTGGCGAAACTGGCCTGCTCGTTTGTTTTTCAGGTCTCCTCATATGCAGATGATACTCAGCTTATCATCCCAGTCAACAGGAAGTGGGAAGAGGTAGCAGATAGGTTCTACGATTGTATGAATGAGGTCAACAAGTAGATTAGCCATTACTGGCTGAAAATGAATGGAGAGAAAACAGAGATTCTTTTCTTTGGCTCTAACAGTTTATTATGGCGTGCGAGCTGTGGGTAACAATCTTGCGGAGACCTGCCAGATCCATTACCGTGACAAGAACCTTAGGGATTTTGTTTGTGTCTTATCCTTTGATTTACAGGTTAGCCAAATCATTAAAATCTGTTTTTGGTTGATTGAAACCCTTCAGGAAATCTTATCTTTCCTCCCAAAGTATCTCAGGACTTCTGTGATACTCGCTCTGGTTATGTCCAAACTTGAATACTGCAAAGCCTTACTGCTGAATCTCCTGCGAGCAGCATCTGCTAGTGAGAGTCTTAGGCAGCTGCACTGGCTGCCCATAGGAAAGCGCATTTTCTTTAATGCTCTCTGTATTGCTCATAAGGCTTTACATTCTCAGGACTCCAAATACCTTTGTTCCACTTTAAGGTGGTTTCACCTAGCCACCACTTAAGATCAGCCAGTTTTTACCTGACTTCAGTCCCCCACTGCAAAAAATCCAAATGAGGCGATAGAGCTTTTTCGGTTGTGGCCGCCAAGCTGTGGAATACTCTCACATTATGCATATGGAAATTGGAAGCCTTCATGCCATTCCGCAAACAGCTTAAAACCTGGCTCCTTGCCCTATTACTTGCCCCTGTGTGGGTGCTCTGCTGTTTCTTGTTCTCTCACTGCATTCACTTGCGTATCTCTCTCTCTGTTCAGCGCTTCAATGCTACGGCCGGACTGCGCTTTATAAATAAATACAAATATAAAATACAAATACAAATATGTGAAGCTTGTATGTGCACTGGATGTAGGGCAAGTTTGTGTGACGGTGTGGGAAAATCTACTAAGCAATGTGTATATGCATTTATATGGTGGAGCAAACAATGGTAAGTATTAAGTATTGAACAAGGACAGTAATACAGTCATAAGAAGTGATCTAAACTTTCATCAGAGAACTGCCCTCCTGTGTTCGTGATAGATGCTTGGTGAGGGTAGAGATCTGCCTTCATATAACATAAGGGTGACGAAAAGGTAATTGCCAATTCCCTCTTCTCTGAAGCATGGCTTCTTGGTGGGAGAATGTATAACAGTTCCCACCCTGTTCAGAGACCTAAGAGGGGGGCAAGGGGCCTGAGGAGCTACCCACTAGGAAAGAGAGGTATTCTTATAGGACACAGTGTACACCATGATAGGGGTGATGAGGGGGCGATTAGGAAAATAATCCAGCATTAACTCCTATTGTTACTGCACATCTATGTCTGTGTTGAACATGTAGCAAAAGGGCCATAACTATCCCAAGTTCCTGGCATCCACCCCCTCCACCAAGTAGTGCCTCCCATTTAGAAGTACACACACATCCACACAACCTCCCCCAAACCAAAGCCTAAACACCATGGTGTGGTAGTATGTTTATCTGAAAGAATGGGGGAGAACAAAGGAGGCAGGGGAATAGAGACAGCTGAGACAGATCAAATTTTAAGAATATATTAGCTGCATAGAAGTTAGAATATGGTGACTAATTACCATTCATTTTAAAGCCTAAGAGAGAAATTAAAACAAAATGTAAAATGTACACATTTGAAATATGATGGACAATGTGGCCTCCATTCGTAGTCCGGTCTTAGGATGCTTGTTTCCAGTCCAGGGAGGATCTTGCTTGGCAGTTCGGGCTGGACTGTTCCCGGGGGAACAGTGTCAAGACTGATTTACATATGGCTAGGTCCAAACTGGGGTAGCGTGGTGAGCAAATAAACAATGGATTAAACCCAGATCTTTGTGACTGGGGGTGAATGTTTGCATTTTTCAGCATTCCGTCAATCACTGTTCTTTTTGCACTCCATTCATATTGGGCATTGTATTTTAACGTGAAAAATATTGTGCAATTGTATTAGAGTGGATCACTGACATTAATTGGTATTAAAGGCATTATTTTTAGAGAAACAGCAGAGATTAAATATATTGAGTATTAAATGAATATGAACTAATCGTATTTATAATCATTTAAATTGAATTTATTAACGTGAGCTTACATGTGTGCAAAAAAATGCATATTTAAATTGTTTTTAATATGTCGTGAATAATGATTGCATTTAAATAATTTGCTTTGAATATTTTATTTAAATTGCAAGGTGCACAATAGGTTTTATGTGTATTAGTTGCATTAGTGTGTATTTAGGCTTCCTTAGCTGAATTAGGCCTGAAGATTCCTTTCTGCTTCAGTGGAGGAAAATTATTTTGTTTCCCACAGACCTGAATTTTTCCCTTAGGTTGCTGTAGCGATGTTGAATGTCCTATTGCTTTAAAGATTGAGAACATGTTTTGAGCCTAACAAAGTAACAGTATTTGTTCTAGCCTTATATCTTTGTGTGAGAATCATTCAATTCATACTGTGTACTGTGAGAAAAGATCCTGATTTTACAACAATGGAGAAAATGTAATATTTTGGCAGAACTGTATGAATTCATCAAGATGATCATGTATTTTATCTGAGAAAATCTGGAATAGTTGCAAACCTGATGGGCGTGTAGAAATCCTATTGGATATTGATCCTTATGCGTACCATGAGCCCACCTGGAGAACTAATCGCATGAGCCTGGACATTTTTAGTTAGGAAGAACTTTTGAAAGTTTTAGTTAGTCTGCTAGAGGCTGCTGAAGCCTGAGAGTCCTTCTTGGGAATTCAAGCTTTCACTTCCTGTCCATCTCTAAGTATTCTTCCATATGTGATCTTCATGTTATGAGTTTCCTTAATTCTAATTGCCCCACTTGATTCTGCTGTTCAGTACTGATATGCCCAATGAATTCTGAACTGCTAATTTATCCTATGTGTCACCCGTGTTCTGCACTGTCCTAATGCTGCTGTCTAATGATGCTGCTCAAGGAAGCCTGTTTGATGAAACTTTCCTGTCAGCTGCCCCATGAGGAGAGGTATACACTAAATGTGGTTTTGTGTTTCTTTTTCAGCTTAGATAATTACACTAGTGTAACTTTATAGTGAATTCCCCTGGTCAGATGATTTTCCAAATTATTTTTGTCTTTCCTTTAGTTTGCCTGCCAGTTTGCCAGTCATGCCGCAGCCAATCCAGCCAATTCATCCAGCATGTGTTAGCCCATTCCCACACAAAATTTGTGTTAGAGATAAAAATGGCCCTGGTCTGAAACTAAATGTTATTAACTGATCTTTGATGATTTGCTGATGTCACCATCATCTGCTTTGAAATCTGAATTTATTGTGCACATTATAGTCTTGCTAATCTATGTTATACTTTTGGAGTGCTTAACAGGATTGATGTTTGGTAGGGTTAATCTTTTTAAACGGTTTGGTCAGCCTATGGTTTTTATGTATGTTTATAACTTAGTTCTGCACACCATTTACGTAAAATTGGCTCTGTGGATGTAATAAAGCTTTGAAACTTTATTCAGTGTGAAGTTTGTTTTATGGTTAAATTAGTCATGATGTTGAAATGTTATGTTCTTTATGTTACTGATTTGTGATTCATAAATCCAATTATCACACTTCTCACTGAGGCCCAAGATCCAGTTGACTTTTAGTGGTGGGATAAGGTATGATGTCTCCCCAGAGTGCTTGTGGTTTATGAACCTGAGTCAGAAAGAAGTCCTCTGCAAGTGCAGCACCACAGACAAGAGAGAGAAAAAAAGAAAGAGGCATAAGATGGCACTGACTAGTTAGTCCCAACCTGAGGCGACAGCCTATGCTGGGACATTTTGGGTTTAAAAGGATAAGGGGCCATCCAGTGTTAGAGAAGTAAGATGTAGTCAATAGAGAACAATATTCCAGAATTTACTCATCCATCCCATCTGGGGTGCAAATCAGATTTCAATCTCAGTTGCCATCTAGCCTGGAACTTCAGCAGGAACCTGGACATGTTACGATGTATGTCACTGATAATATTGTGCACAGTTCTGAGCAATCTCTCCCTGTCCTGCAAAGTCTTGAAGGAATGGTCCTGTGATCCACCCTGTCAATATTCTCTTGGCATAGCACAGATAAACCATTTTTCTCTTGTTGAGGTGTTTTGTACATGTCAAAAGGGAAAGTTTCCAGATAGAGCAAAAATCTGTTCAAATTTGCTGATTTTATGAAGTCTCTAGATTTTCCATCTAGTGTAATCTACATTGTGAAGGATTACATCAGACTATGGCCCACATTTATACCGTATTTGCGCTGCACTTGCATTGGTTTTTTTACGCAAAAGTGGCACAAACTTGCAAAATATAATTGTATTTTATAAGTTTGTACCATTTCTACATCAAAAAATTACGCAAATGCGGCGCAAAATAAGTTTAAATATGGGCCTATATTCCATGTCTCATTTTCACAGTTTGAGCCTGAAGGCCAGGAGAACCTTTCTCTTAGCGTTAATTTTAATGGAGAAGTCTGCTGAGATTTGAATAGTATGTTCTTTCAAATCCAAGAGGCCAGATTTCACTTGCATTATCTGCCTCACCTGTTCATGACAAAAAAGCACGCTGTGACCAATTCTTTCTTGGTCTGTGTCTGTGGTTAATTCTCTGGGCCAATTGTAGTTCCAATAGGTGGTTGAAGGTCAGTAACAGAGGCAGTATGTGCATAAGTGAAGACTTCACATTGTTGTTTACTATTTATCCTGGTATTCCAAAAAAGCGAACATTGACCGATTGGGAAAGATCCTCCAAGTACATCTGCTTCTGTTTCAGGTGCCAAATGTCCGGTCCCCAGTTCTTTGACCAGACGGTCTTCCATTGCAATTGCCCTCTGTTTCACCACTTCCACTCTAGAATTGAAGGCATTCATATCTGAAATAATTGATTTGATTTAAGACCTCAAATTGGAGATTTTTGTGGCCATGGAGATCACATTATTACCTACTGATGAATTTTCATAGGATTATGTACAAGATTCTTTCTGGTTGCTGAGACCCCGCTAATTTCACAAGTGGGTTTAGTATAACCCACCACTCCTGTGAAGAACTGCTGACGAGCATTTTATGTTCCAAATGCCATCTTCGAGGTCAGGTCACAAAACTGATGGCAGATTACAGTTGGTTAACTCCTTTTAATGGAATGTTTCAGCTGAAGATTGGGTGAGTCTTCCGATCATTGGCAGAAAAGTTTTCTGACTAGTCCTTAGTAGGTGTAGCACGTTGAGTATGCCTCTGACAGAATTAAGGGCATTTGCCTTAGCATAAGCATAAGCAGCTGAATCTTAATTTGCCATATCAAGCCATACACCTATAAGCTCAGTGGTAGGTCAAGCATGTTGAGCCTCATGTCAGTTTTTGCTGTTTGGCTCTTGTTGTGGAATGCTGTGGAGAGAAGTTGGTGGATAGGCTCTGGCCACCAATCAAATTAGGAGGTCTCTCAAAGATTACTGTAATCTGTTGCACCCTCTCATAGTAAGATGCCTGTCTCCTGGGTGCTCATTCCCGGTCCCTTCCTCCTGTTTGCAGAAGCAGAGATGTCAGATTATATTTATTTCTGACAGGGGAGTAAATGCTAGGAGCATATGGGTCTGTGCAGGACTAGGATAAGTAAAGGATGATGGACCCATAGTGTGTATAGCAAGAGTAATGATGTAGAACATTAAATGCAATCCCACATTGTGTTCCTAGCCTTTCATAGCCTGTCCTCGTTTCATTTTGCTGCCTCTCTGTAATACATTTATGGCTCTTTCACCCACTCATTGTTTAGGAAATGTGACAACTACCAAGTAGCTCACTGAGTGGAGCGAATTTCATACTGGCTCTACACTTTGGTTCATCTGAGGCAGGCACAGATCCTTGTGCCTCTTTAATCTGGTGTAGCACTGCCAAAGTCCTGTAGCACCAGTTCCAACCAGCCCCTCCAAGGCCAACACACTTCCTGTGCCTCACTATATTAGGCCTTGTAGGGAAGAAATGGATTTGCACTTGGCTGGATTCCAGGGTATGTGTCTGCAGAGTTAATCCTGGTCAGCCAGTCAGTCCAGGGACTCATGCAGTCACTAAACCTTCCCGTCAGAAAAGGACAATGGCTTCAAGAAGGCTGCACAAAGTTAATTCATCTTGGGAAGTTGCAAAACTCCAGCCCGTGGTGCTGTCTTGTTCTGCGGCAAAGCTCCGCCACCAACATAGATGTTCTTATGAAGTAACATTGTATAGGTTACTTCTGCACAAAGAGCCCAGAACACAGAAAGCAGCATGCACAGAAAGAGGAAAAAATAGGAGAAATAATTTCTCCCTGTTGCGCCATTTTAACACCACTCTTGAGGTGGCATAGGAATTTGACGCATTCCTGGATTTGTAAATCTGGAATTGTGTCAGATTACTCACAGTTCCATGGGTGCTGCATGGTAATATCCACCTCAACATCCATGGACTCCCCTTTCATGCAGTGTTATGTGTAAAAAGGGTCCATATTTACAAGGTCATGAAAAGCCATACAAGGCTTTGCGTGGTCATGTAAATATGGGCTGGGACACTACGCCACTGGAGTGTAAAAACAAATGATGCTCCGGTGGTGTAGTGTGCCACTAGGGTCTTGCAAATGGGGCCCTGTATTTAAAAAAATAATGAGGGACATAGGCTAGAATTTAGGAAACCAAAAGCATATCACTAGTTTGGAATGTAGTAGTTAATTTAGAGACTGGAAAATAGTCTAGAGCTACTGTGAAAATTCAAACAAAATGGAAAAGGGAATCATATCTCATTGACATGTAAGAAAATTAAAATAAAAAAATTGCCTACATACATTATGTGGGAATGAGCAAAGGTATGAAACTTCCACTGTTTTAGTTCCTGATGGCCGGGCAACAATTGTATCTAAGGCAAATCCTAGGTGTTGTGCTTCAATTCTCTGTTTGTGGCTGGTGCAGTAAGAAGATGTATTGGTCTGAGATCTCCATTGATCAAAAGGGGGAATGTCCTGGCCTGTGCAGTAAAATTCCTGTCTTTATTAACCCTTTCCCTTCTATGTCTTTTTCCCCCTGTGCTAAGGCTTTTTTGGTTATTTCGGGTAGGTTGCGCTTAGGCCCTGTAACTTTTTGTCCACATAAGCTATCCATGACAAATCATCGTCCTTTTTTCCAACATCCTGGGATTTCTAAAGGTACCCAGGGTTTGTGGATTCCCCTACAGGGAACTGGGTAATCAGCAAGAATACAGCAACATTTTGTTTTTTTGGGGGAAAAATTTGAAAAAAAGTGCTGCAGAAGAAAGCAAGAGTTTTTTTTCCCTTGCAAATGGCATTAACAAAGAGTTTGTGGTACTAAAATCACCATCTGTCCAGCTTTCTAGAACAACAGACTAGGATCAGAAAAACACATTTTTCAACACAATTTTTGCATTTCACTGGAACATACTCCATTTTTCCTTTTTTTGTGCTTTCAACCTCCTTCCAAAATTGGCAAAATTCTAAATTCAACAAGGGGTAATTTGTATAGATCCTTCAAGGTTTTCCTATGGAAAGTAACACTTTCTGTAGCTTTTTTTAAGTATGGCAGATTTTCAAAAGCAATATACTATTAAGTCTGCTGGACCCTTCTGGTTGCAAGGAATATAGGACGGTGTAGGTTCTCCAAGAGCCCAAGTGTTGGAAAATGGGTTATTGGTAGGGCAGGTAGGTACCTACACCTAGCAACAAGCCACAAACCTCCACAAAAGTACAGTTAGGTCTCAGTAAATTAGTCCCAGCTCTACCCTTGGTAGCTTGGCATCGAGCGTCAAGGCTTAACTTAGGAGACAAAGTGTAAAGCATTCAAATATCACACAACAGTAATTAAATAAAACACAGGAAACAGTTTAAAAATCCAAAACCAATTTATAAAAATAGCTTATATTTTTATCTTTAAAATGACACAAAAACGATTAAAATCGGTTCAGGGGAACCGGAGATATGAATTTTTAAAGTATTATTATTTTCTAGCGCATAGAAACAAAAAGCGCCAATCGGGTCATCTGGTTGCACCAGGACCGGGACAAAGTCAAACTTTCAGGCCGACCGCGATGGAGCCCTGCTCGGCTACAGGTCGCGGGAAGCCTCGGTTAAAAAGTTACCTTCTGACTTAGTCTTTATTTTGAAGTTTTTCTTCACCGGGACGAACCTGCCAGTTGGATCCGACCTCCTGGAGCCCTTGTCCGGATACGCGAAGTCGGTTTCCTCGGTGGTGATTTTTACCTTCGGACTTAGTCGTTTTTTCGAGATGAAAATCCTTCGACCGGGGTAAACCTGGATCTTGATCCGACGTCCGTGGAGCCCTTCTCGGATACGATGGCTGGAAGGTCCCGGTCAACTTTTTACGTTCGGACTTAGTCTCTTTTTTGGATGTTTTTCTTTACCGGGACGAACCACGAAGTCAGGCTGGGTCGCGGTTGAGGCAAGCCGGCTAGAATTTCCGCGTCGGGTCGGTCACTTTATGGAGCTTTTTTTTCAAAAATTCTCCAATCTTTTCCAAACTTCTGGGGCTTCACCCAGATGTTCTTTTAAGGTTCTTTTGGGGTCCACAGCTCACCCCAAGGGTCCAGAAGTTCTGTGATGGTCCTTGGGAAGTGCGGACTTCAACTCCCAGAGTGCACCTGGCGCAAACTCCTTTTTGGCCACTGGACAGTGGTCAGCTGGTCACTTTTTCAGGAGTTGGTGCAGGGGACTCTGGTTAGCAATTTTTCACCTGTAGCAAACAGGGAGTCCCTCCTTGAACCAGTGGAAGCCAGGCAAAGTCCTTCTTGTGGTGAAGCCCAAGTGTGCAGCTGGTGCAGTCTTTCTGAGTGCAGGGTCCAGGTGCAGGCCAGGGGTCCAGCAGGGCAGTCCTTCTTCTCCTTGTAGTTCTTTCTTCTTGAAATTTGGTGGGGATCTGAGGCGTGGGTGCATGTCTGCCAGTTTTATCCTTGCTCCTGGGTGAAAAGCAGGGGGGCCCTGGTCCTCCAATCAGGGACAGGGTCGTCCCCCTGTGATGACCACTTCCTGGGAAGTGTGGCAAAAATCCATCCCAGAAGGCAATAGTCTCTAAAAATCCAAAATGGATGAATCTGATTTTTAGAGGAGAGATCTGGCTGAGCCCACCCACTGGTGTGGCTAAAAATCATAAACACACCCCTCTCCTGCCCTCTCCTAATCTAATCAAGGGGGCACCTAGCTGTCTGGGGTTGCAGGATGTGGGGGTGTTGCTGGGTGCTCCAGATGTCCTTCTCTGCCTTTGAAGACCAGTTTGGCAGCCCTCCCCCTTCCTGCTTCCCCATCTGCTGAGGGGAGATTCTCTCCCCCAAGCACATTCCTTTGTGTGAAGCCAGGCCACTTCACACCTCATTAAAGTGGCCTGGCAGAAGCTGCTGCAGGCTGGCCAATCAGAGCACAGCAGCAAAAACAATGCAGAGCTGAAATTGGCAACTTTTTAGGTAAAGTCTAAACTTTTTACCTGCACTAGTTATATTAAATCCAACAACTGGAAGTTGTGGGATTTATTATAACAATCAATTTGATACCAAATTCTTGGTATGTAACCTTTAAGGAGACTTTAAAATTTAAAATAAAGTCTGCCCATTCTAGCCTATGAAGGCCATTTACTTCAATGAGGGAAAAACGAATTTGGCTGTTTTTACCTCACCAGGGCTTATAAATCTATTTTTATAAAGTCCCTGCTTATAGTTACATGGCACCCAGCCCTAGGGGCACATAGGGCACACTTTAGGGGTGACTTATATGTAAAAATAAGGTAGTTTAAAACTTTGGAAGTACCTTTAATTCCAAAGTCGAATTTGCATATAACTTTAATTTAAAAGCAGCCAGCAAGGCAGGCTTGCTTTTAAAATGACACTGGGCACCTCAGCAATGCACCTAGGTGTGCACCACCTATGCTGTGGTCCCTAAACCTACATGCCCTACCATATACTAGGGACTTATAGGTAGGTTAACTTAGCCAATTATAATTAGCCTAATTTGCATATCCATTTTACACAGAGCACTGGCCCTGGGACTGGTAAGCAGTACCCAGGGCACAGCCAAGAGTCAGTAACCACCAGTACCTATCCAGAAAGAGTGGGGGTGATCAGGCAAAAAAAAAGGACTTTCCTACACTGCCCCCCCCCAGATGAAAGGTGATGGGTACTAACCTACACCCTGGTAGTCCTCATCAGCTAAGTGGAAAAACCTGGAAAGGCCATCTGCATTGGCATGAGCAGTCCCAGGTCTGTGCTCCACTGTGAAGTCCATCCCCTGTAGGGAAATGGACCACCTTAACAGTTTAGGGTTCTCCCCCCTCATCTGCATCAACCATCTGAGAGGTCTGTGGTCAGTTTGTACACGGAAGTGAGTGCCAAACAAGTAAGGCCTCAACTTCTTCAGGGACCAAACCACAGCAAAGGCCTCCCTCTCAATGGCACTCCATTTTTTCTCTCTGGGGAGTAGTCGCCTGCTGATGAAGGCAACTGGGTGATCATGGCCCTCTTCATTAACTTGTGCTAACACTGCCCCAATCCCTTCCTCTGAAGCATCTGTTTGCACTACAAACTCCTTGCTATAGTCAGGGGCCAGTAACACTGGTGCTGAACACATAGCCTGTTTTAGGGTGTCAAAAGCTTTCTGACACTCTGGGGTCCAAATGACCTTCTTGGGTTGTTTCTTGGAGGTAAGCTCAGTCAGAGGGGCCACTATGGTCCCAAAATTCTGAACAAACCTCCTGTAATACCCAGTCAGGCCAAGAAAGGCCCTGACCTGAGTCTGGGTTTTTGGAGCCTCCCAATCCAGGATAGTCTGGATCTTGGGCTGGAGAGGTTGTACATGGCCTCCACCAACAAGGTGGCCCAGGTACACAACAGAACTTTGCCCTATCTGGCACTTGCTTGCCTTGATAGTCAGGCCTGCTTGAAGCAGGGCCTGAAGCACTTCCTTCAGGTGGACCAGGTGGTCCCTCCAGGTGGAACTAAATACAGCTATATCATCCAGATAAGCTGCACTAAAAGATTCCAACCCAGATAGGACTCTATTCACCAACCGTTGGAAGGTGGCAGGAGCATTTTTCATCCCAAAGGGCATCACCTTGAACTGAAAGTGGCCCTCTGGTGTGGAAAATGCTGACCTCTCCTTAGCTCTTGGACTTAAGGCAATCTGCCAATATCCTGAGGTCAGATCAAATGTGCTCAGGAATTTGGCAGCCCCCAACCTGTCAATGAGCTCATCAGCTCTAGGTATGGGGTGAGCATCAGTCCTAGTGACTGCATTTAGACCTCTGTAGTCCACACAGAATCTTAATTCTTTCTTCCCACCTTGGGGATTAGCTTTGGGTACCAGTACCACTGGACTGGACCAAGGACTATCAGAGGGCTCAATTACCTTCAGGTCCAACATCTTAGCCACTTCAGCTTTGATGTTGGCCTTGACCTGGTCAGACAGCCTGTACAGCTTGTTCTTGACAGGCAAGCTGTCACCAGTGTCAACATCATGGACACACCAATTGGTGAGTCCAGGGGTCAGGGAGAACAGACTAGCAAACTGTCCCAAGACTTGCTTACAGTCTTGTTGTTGCTGATCTGTCAGTTTGGGAGAGAGTACCACTCCCTCCACTGACCCATCTTTTTCCTTTGAGGACAGGAGGTCTGGCAGAGGTTCACCCTCCTCCTCCTTCCCTTCATCAGTGACCATCAGCATGGTCATGTCTGCCCTGTCCTGGTGGGGTTTCATCCTATTAACATGCAGGATCCTGTGAGGATTCCTGGGGGTGCCAAGGTCCACCAAGTAGGTGACCTCACCTTTTTTCTCTAGGATTGGATAGGGCCCAGTCCATTTGGCCTGTAGTGCCCTAGGAGCCATGGGCTCCAAAACCCACACCAGCTGTCCTGGGTGATACTCAGGCATGGTAGCCTTTTGATCATGCCAGAGCTTCATGAGCTCCTGACTGGCCTCCAGGTTCCTGCTTGCCTTCTTCATATACTCAGCCATGCGAGACCGCAGGCCTAGTACATAATCCAGCACATTCTCCTTGGCTTCCTTGAGAGGCTTTTCCCAAGACTCTCTCACCAAGCACAATGGGCCTCTTACAGGGTGCCCAAACAGTAACTCAAAGGGGCTGAATCCAACCCCCTTCTGTGGCACCTCCCTGTAGGCAAACAGCAGGCATGGGAGGAGGACATCCCATCTCCTCCTGAGTTTGTCAGACAAACCCATGATCATGCCCTTCAGGGTCTTATTGAATCTTTCCACCAGACCATTGGTCTGTGGATGGTAGGGTGTGCTGAAATTATAAGTAACACCACACTCCTCCCACATGGCTTTCAGATAGGCTGACATAAAGTTTGTGCCCCTATCTGAGACCACCTCCTTTGGGAATCCCACTCTGGTGAACACACCAAGTAGGGCCCTAGCCACTGTGGGTGCAGTGATTGTCCGGAGGGGTATTGCCTCAGTGTACCTGGTGGCATGGTCCACTACCACCACAATGTACCTGTTACCTGAAGCAGTTGGTGGGTCTAGGGGACCAACAATGTCAATCCCCACCCTCTCAAAGGGAGTCCCAACCACTGGCAGTGGAATTAAGGGAGCCTTTGGCTTGCCCCCTGTCTTGCCACTGGCTTGACAGGTGACACAGGAGCTGCAAAACTCCCTGACTTTTTCTGACATTTCAGGCCAAAAAAAATGGTTGACCAGCCTGTTCCAGGTCTTGGTCTGTCCCAAATGACCAGCTAAGGGGATATCATGGCTTAAGGTAAGGAGGAATTCTCTATACTTTTGGGGGACCACTACTCTCCTAGTAGCCCCTTCTTTGAGGGTCCTAGCCTCAGTGTAGAGAACTCCATCCTCCCAGTAAACCTTGTGGGTACCACTGGTATCCCCTTGTTCTTGCCTGGCAGCAGGCTGCCTCAGGCCCTCAAGAGTGGGACACTCTCTTTGTCCCTGGCACAAATCTTCTCTGGTGGGCCCACCTGCCCCTTGCAGTTCTGCCAAGTCAGGCAGAGTTTGCAGGGAAGGTGTCCCTCCCTCAGAGTTCAGATCCTCCCCCTCAGGGTTGGATTCTTCCTGACCCTCTGTACTTGTTGGGGCTGGCAAGCCAGACCCAGTGCCCTTTCTCTTTTTCTTGGAGGCTTGGCCCATTGTTCCAGGGTCCAAGTGTCCTGCATTTCCCTGTTGTGCTGCCTGTGACCTGGTCACAGCACACACCCATTCAGGGAGATCCAGCATCTTTGCATGGACCCTTCTCTCCACTTCTGACCATTCAGATGCTTCAAGATCATTTCCCAGCAGACACTCTACTGGGAGGGCAGGAGCTACAGCTACTTTTTTAGGGCCAGTCACACCTCCCCATTCCAGACTCACCATAGCCATGGGATGGAGTTTGGTTCTGCTATCTGCATAAGTCACCTGGTGGAAGACACCAGGTAAGACCTGCTCTGGAGAAACCAGCTTTTCTGTGACCATTGTCACACTGGCTCCTGTATCTCTCAGAGCTTCCACTTCAGTCCCATTGACTTTAGGCCTCTGCCTATACCTCTGCATGATGGGAGGTAAGGTGGCCATAGTTGCAATGTCCACCCCACCCACGGATACTAAGGTGACTTCAGTGTACCCTGATTCCACCCCTGGGCCAACTTCCACCCCCAACCCTACACTAGCAATCCCCTGGGATTGCCCACCAGTGGGGGGCTTCTTGGTGCAGATAGCATCTCCTCTTTTATGTCCTGGCTGATAACAGTCAAAACACTTGCCGGCCTTAGCAAGCTCCTGAAACTTTCCTGCTTTAGCAGGATCAAAATTATTTCCCTGATACCCTTTCCCTTTAAAAGTGAATTGGCTCGGGGCTCCCCCTCCCTGAGAAGTTTTTGGGGACTCTTGTGAGGACTCTTTGGGTTTTTTGTCATCTTTCCCCTGGTTCTTCCCCTGAGAAGAACCATGTCCTCCCTTTTTCTGATCACCCCCTGGGGGTCTCTGGTTAACTCTAGTTCTTAACCAGTCATCTGCTGCCTCCCCCAGCTCTCTGGGGTTGGTCAACCTAGAGTCTACTAGATACTGGCGGAGCCTCTCTTGGACACAATTAGTTAGAAGGTGCTCCCTCATAATCAAATTGTACAGCCCTTCAAAGGTACTTACCCTGTTGCCCTGTATCCAGCCCTCCAGTGCTTTTACTGAAATGTCCACAAAGTCCACCCAGGACTGGGTGCTTGTCTTTTGGGTGTCCCTAAACTTAAGCCTATACTGCTCTGGGGTTAGACCAAACTTTTTAGTCAAGCAACTCTTCATACTGGGGTATGAGTCTGCATCCTCCCCACTCATGGTTAGGAGCCTATCCCTCCCAGAGTTGGGAACTAACTCCCAAAGGAGTGAACCCCAGTACTGAGGCTTGACTTTCCTCATCTGGAGGGCCCTCTCAAAGGCCCCCAGCCACTTATCGATGTCATCCCCCTCTACATAGGCAGGAACCACCCCTTTGGGTAATCTGGGGGCAAAACCCCCATCCAGGGACACCTCAGTTTCTTTCTCGCTGCTTCCATCTTTTTTTTCTTTGCTTGCCCACTTCTTTTTTTCTAGGGCAAGCTTATCTGCCTCCAAAGCTATGTAGGCTAGCTGGGCTTCCAGCTCTCTCTCCCTGATGGATGGGTTCTCTCCTCCTGAAAGGACCCCCTTCCTACCACTAGCTTTGGGTCTGCCCCTAGTGACTGTGTCCAGTGAGGACCGTTCCTCCTCTTCCTCACTTGGGGTCTGATGCCTTCCCTCCCCTGAGTGGTTAGAGTTAGCATCTTCCTCTTTTTCTTCCTCCTCTGGAGCTTCCTCTGTCTCTACCTCTTGGGCCTCAGCCCATGCTGTCAGGGATTTAATTAGGATTTCCTTCCTGAGATTAGTGGTTGCAGGCAACCCTCTCTCAACACACAACCCCCTAAGCTGGACTACTGTCAGTGTAGGTAGGCTAGCCAGATCAAGCTCCATGGTTCCCTAGTTTTGTGTCAACAAAAACTTTTTGCAAAAATTGGTAACAGGAATTTAGAAAAATTACAAAAATTCAATAATTGAAATTAATCCAAATTAATTTAAAAATAAAATAAAATTAAAATTAAAAATTAAAAACAATTTTTGCACTAGGACAATTTAAAGGATTTTTAATTTGTTTTATCTAAAATTGTAACGTGATATTGAACACAAGTACAGGATCCCGTCGCTGCTTCCAATTATGTTGGAAAATGGGTTATTGGTAGGGCAGGTAGGTACCTACACCTAGCAACAAGCCACAAACCTCCACAAAAGTACAGTTAGGTCTCAGTAAATTAGTCCCAGCTCTACCCTTGGTAGCTTGGCATCGAGCGTCAAGGCTTAACTTAGGAGACAAAGTGTAAAGCATTCAAATATCACACAACAGTAATTAAATAAAACACAGGAAACAGTTTAAAAATCCAAAACCAATTTATAAAAATAGCTTATATTTTTATCTTTAAAATGACACAAAAACGATTAAAATCGGTTCAGGGGAACCGGAGATATGAATTTTTAAAGTATTATTATTTTCTAGCGCATAGAAACAAAAAGCGCCAATCGGGTCATCTGGTTGCACCAGGACCGGGACAAAGTCAAACTTTCAGGCCGACCGCGATGGAGCCCTGCTCGGCTACAGGTCGCGGGAAGCCTCGGTTAAAAAGTTACCTTCTGACTTAGTCTTTATTTTGAAGTTTTTCTTCACCGGGACGAACCTGCCAGTTGGATCCGACCTCCTGGAGCCCTTGTCCGGATACGCGAAGTCGGTTTCCTCGGTGGTGATTTTTACCTTCGGACTTAGTCGTTTTTTCGAGATGAAAATCCTTCGACCGGGGTAAACCTGGATCTTGATCCGACGTCCGTGGAGCCCTTCTCGGATACGATGGCTGGAAGGTCCCGGTCAACTTTTTACGTTCGGACTTAGTCTCTTTTTTGGATGTTTTTCTTTACCGGGACGAACCACGAAGTCAGGCCGGGTCGCGGTTGAGGCAAGCCGGCTAGAATTTCCGCGTCGGGTCGGTCACTTTATGGAGCTTTTTTTTCAAAAATTCTCCAATCTTTTCCAAACTTCTGGGGCTTCACCCAGATGTTCTTTTAAGGTTCTTTTGGGGTCCACAGCTCACCCCAAGGGTCCAGAAGTTCTGTGATGGTCCTTGGGAAGTGCGGACTTCAACTCCCAGAGTGCACCTGGCGCAAACTCCTTTTTGGCCACTGGACAGTGGTCAGCTGGTCACTTTTTCAGGAGTTGGTGCAGGGGACTCTGGTTAGCAATTTTTCACCTGTAGCAAACAGGGAGTCCCTCCTTGAACCAGTGGAAGCCAGGCAAAGTCCTTCTTGTGGTGAAGCCCAAGTGTGCAGCTGGTGCAGTCTTTCTGAGTGCAGGGTCCAGGTGCAGGCCAGGGGTCCAGCAGGGCAGTCCTTCTTCTCCTTGTAGTTCTTTCTTCTTGAAATTTGGTGGGGATCTGAGGCGTGGGTGCATGTCTGCCAGTTTTATCCTTGCTCCTGGGTGAAAAGCAGGGGGGCCCTGGTCCTCCAATCAGGGACAGGGTCGTCCCCCTGTGATGACCACTTCCTGGGAAGTGTGGCAAAAATCCATCCCAGAAGGCAATAGTCTCTAAAAATCCAAAATGGATGAATCTGATTTTTAGAGGAGAGATCTGGCTGAGCCCACCCACTGGTGTGGCTAAAAATCATAAACACACCCCTCTCCTGCCCTCTCCTAATCTAATCAAGGGGGCACCTAGCTGTCTGGGGTTGCAGGATGTGGGGGTGTTGCTGGGTGCTCCAGATGTCCTTCTCTGCCTTTGAAGACCAGTTTGGCAGCCCTCCCCCTTCCTGCTTCCCCATCTGCTGAGGGGAGATTCTCTCCCCCAAGCACATTCCTTTGTGTGAAGCCAGGCCACTTCACACCTCATTAAAGTGGCCTGGCAGAAGCTGCTGCAGGCTGGCCAATCAGAGCACAGCAGCAAAAACAATGCAGAGCTGAAATTGGCAACTTTTTAGGTAAAGTCTAAACTTTTTACCTGCACTAGTTATATTAAATCCAACAACTGGAAGTTGTGGGATTTATTATAACAATCAATTTGATACCAAATTCTTGGTATGTAACCTTTAAGGAGACTTTAAAATTTAAAATAAAGTCTGCCCATTCTAGCCTATGAAGGCCATTTACTTCAATGAGGGAAAAACGAATTTGGCTGTTTTTACCTCACCAGGGCTTATAAATCTATTTTTATAAAGTCCCTGCTTATAGTTACATGGCACCCAGCCCTAGGGGCACATAGGGCACACTTTAGGGGTGACTTATATGTAAAAATAAGGTAGTTTAAAACTTTGGAAGTACCTTTAATTCCAAAGTCGAATTTGCATATAACTTTAATTTAAAAGCAGCCAGCAAGGCAGGCTTGCTTTTAAAATGACACTGGGCACCTCAGCAATGCACCTAGGTGTGCACCACCTATGCTGTGGTCCCTAAACCTACATGCCCTACCATATACTAGGGACTTATAGGTAGGTTAACTTAGCCAATTATAATTAGCCTAATTTGCATATCCATTTTACACAGAGCACTGGCCCTGGGACTGGTAAGCAGTACCCAGGGCACAGCCAAGAGTCAGTAACCACCAGTACCTATCCAGAAAGAGTGGGGGTGATCAGGCAAAAAAAAAGGACTTTCCTACACCAAGTTACCCAGAGCCAATAACTGAGCTTCACCTTGGAATTATTTTTTATTGTGTGCCAGGTATGCAACAATTCATTTGGTAAAATATCAAAAGTGAAACATAGATAGCAAGGAAACGTACGTATTCTCAAAATGGACACGAGATATGGAATTTAGAACCAGTGGTTATTTGCACATCCCTGAATTTGGGGGTTCCCATATTCTCATGTGATTTAGAGGGCAACTCTCAAAATGTTCTGCTATTCTCTGTTCTCCCAAGTCTCTTGATAAAAAATGGTACTTCAGTTGTGTGGGTAGGCCTAGTGTCCACAACAGGAAACAGCCCAAACGCAACTAGGACACATCACAATTTTCCACTGAAAACTGACTTGTTCTTTGCGATGTGCCTAGCTAGGGATTTTGGGGCAAGCACAACAGGAACCTAGGGAAACCTAGCAAATCTGTACATTTTTTAAAACTAGAGACCTGGGGAATGCAGGATGGGGCCATGTGTGGCTCTCTTCAGGTTCTGTTACCTGGAATCCCTTGCAAACCTCAACATTTGTCTAAAAAACTAATTTTCCTCACATTTCTGTGATGAGACGTTTTGGAATCTGACAGGAGCCACAAACTTCATTCCACTAAGCATTCATCTAAGCCTCCCAATAAAAATTGTACCTCACTTGTGCAGGTAGGTCTAGTGCCCGCGACAGGTGCACACATCACATTTGTCCAACGAAAACTGACTTGTTTTTTACACTATATCTAGCTCTGGATTCCGGGCTCTAGCTAAGCCGGCACCTTGAGAAACCTAGCAAACCTGTACATTTTTTACAAGTAGACACCTAGGAGAATCCAGGAAGGGGTGATTAGTGTGGGTTTCTACCACATTTCTCTACCCAGAATCCCTTGAAAACATCAACATTTGTCTAAAAAAAACAACAAATTTTCCTCACTTCTCTCATGCAAAGTTCTGGAATCTGAGGGGAGCCAAAACTTCCTTCCACCCATCATTCCCCCAAGTCTCCCGAAAAAAACTGTACCTCACTTGTGTGGGTAGGCCTTGTGCCCATGACTGGAATGGCCCAAAATGCAGCATGGGCACATCATATTTTTCCACTGAAAACTGACTCTTCTTTTGCAATATGCATAGGTGTGGAGTTGGGCTTTAGCTCAACCGACACCTAGGGAAGCCTAGCAATCCTGTACATTTTGAAACACTAGACACCTAAGAGAATACAGGATAGGGTGACTTGTGTGGCTCTCATCACATTTTCTAATCCAGAATTTCTTGCAAATCTCAAAATGTGTCTAAATAAACACATTTTGGCCACATTTCTGTGATGCAAAGTTCTGGAATGTGAGGAGAGCCACAAATTATCCACCTCTCAGTGTTCCCCTCAATCTTACTTGTGTGGATGGGCCAATGATATTCAGGTCCTACTGTCTAATAAAATTAGGATGGATGACATTATTAAGTATAACTATGAAAATTAAACAAACAAAACAATAAGTTTGACTATTGCATTTATGACTATATGACTGACGCTTGACGTGTGCTCATCTATATCTTTGCAGGATTCCATTTTTGTGGAACCATGTTTGGAGGTGGGTTGTTTTATTAGGTTTGATGGCTGGGCCAAATGCCTGCAACTGGGAAAGCGTGCAGAGATTGAGGGGGCCCCAAAACATATTCTTGAGCTCAGTTTTTTCAATACATTTTTAGGCTGACTCTGCTTTGGGCACCCATACAAAAGAGGTATTATTGTTATCGGGAGACTGAGGAATACGCTGGGTGGTAGGAAATGTGTGGTCTATTTTTTTTGTCCGGAAAAATATGGCACAGAAATTGTAAAAAAAAAATGCGTGATTTTAGTCACATTTTGAGATTTACCAGGCAGTGTGGGTAAGAAAACTTGTTGGGATCCACAAGAGGCACACTACCCTGTACTCCCCTGGTTGTTTAGTTTTCAAACATATCTAGAGTTGGTAGATTTTTCCTGGACAAGAAGTGAGCATGCTACTAAGTCTCTTACTAATATGTTGTCCCAAATACTCAAACTGCGAGAGAAAAACAGCCCTCGTTTTTTTTTAAAAAGATCCCTCATCCACCAACCTAGTTGGTGGCATGCTTCATCATTGGGGTCCCACCCAAGACACCTAGCATGTCAGTGGTGTGCTTCGATGCCTGATCACAGTGGAGGTTTTTTTTTGTGAGTTGAATTTCCAACTGAGAGGTGAAGTGCTACAAATACATCTTGTGGCTAACCACCATTATTTTTACACACACATACTGGTTCAATTTGGCATGAGGGTGAGTGGTGATTCAATATATAAAATCTTATTAACAAGAGATTTAACAAAAATGAAATGCACTGTTAAGAATTGAAAGGTCAAACAACTAAGCAAATGACTCACAACGCCTGAGCTGTAAAGACGCATCAAGGCACCCACCACGTTTTAAAGTCCATTCACACACCATTCATATGTGACACACACTAAACCATTCACGCCACCAGCCGTGGGTTCAGAATATTACAATACTCACATCAACAGACAACGCCATTCAAGGGCCCATCACTTGCATATGCCCATATGCCTAACACAGCAATCACATTGTCTGACGGAGTGTGTGGACTGGCGTTCGGCTTGTAGTGTGTGTAGTGACCAGCAGCAAGTCACTACTCACACACTGTCAGTCATGCGCCTGCTCACACACACTGCCAGCCAAGCATGATTTCACTCACAGCGACAGCCAAGCACCAGTCCATGCACACTATCAGAGAAGGGCCAGTCCATGCTCATTCAATGAACACTGCCAGCCAAGGGCCAGTTCATGTACACCACCAACCAAGAGCCAGTCCACACACAACACCAGCTAAGTGCCAATCCACACACATTGCCATCACATTTATTTTAACAAAAAAGAAAACACAAACCAATTGTAAGTAAATACAAAACTACAAGCACAACAGGTCTAAATAAATACATCATGCTAATGCCAACTGTGAAACTGAACAAAAAATATAATATGATACAGACCAGGCCACACTCACAGGTGCTCCAGAAACTTGTTTGTGTGTGGCACATTCTAAAACAAGTGGGTGCACACACCCCAGGTTAGGAACGACGATCAAGGTAGTGCATAGATTTGTTCTTCTGCATGCTCTCCACATACAGACTCTACATCTCTTACAGAGATTGTTTTATTTGGGCATGCAAGGAATGTGATCAGCAAATTGGTGATCTCAATCTAGCCACATCCTACACCACTCTAATTCTAGTAAAACCTGCCTGTTTCAATACAACAAGGCTGTCTATCACAGACTCCTGAAACTAAACAAAGGTAATCTTTGACTCTGGAGACCAACCCTTGAATGTAAGGAAAGTATTAACCAATGCTAAATTGAAGAGATGAATAGCCAACTTGTTATACCAATGCAAGCCTTACGAAGAGCAGTATAAGGTCCCAACCTCTGAGCTACTCTCTCTACACCACCCATATGCATATTGTATTTTGAAATTCACATAGGTTTGCACACTTCAACAACCTGATCCCAAAATGTCACAGCTGAAGTACTTTAATCATGGATGATAGTCAGCAAGTAGACAACTCTCCTGTCTGCAAATTTCACAACTTTCAATTCATCACTATGCAAGGCACTGCCCTGTCCCCTCTCAGTTTTTTACAAACAAGGCCCTATGGATAACCTTTACGGTTAGAGCGGACTGTGCCACAAGCAACTGTGTCCACGTTGAACAATTCCCTGGACAATTGCACACCAGTGTAGACGTTATCTAGGTTCAAATAGTGACCTTTAAAAAAAAGTCCTCTACCAAGTTACCACATTTTTTTACTAACTCTGAAACTAGACGAACAACCATGGGGTATATAGTGGAATCCCTACCAGTGTAGACCCAGAAATTATAGACATTTCCAGTCTTACTCTCAGACAGCATATACATCTTAAATTCATAACTTGTCCTTTTGTAAGGAATGGACTGCCTAGAAACCAAACGGACCTTAAAAAGGACCAAAGGCTCGTCAGCAGCTATATCCTTCCCTGGAACATAAATCTCTGAAAACTGATCTACAAAGTTATCAAGGACAGGCCAAATCTTAAAAAGACTGTCACAATCAGGGTGAGCTTGTGATCCTGCCAAACCATGAGCAATAAAATGCAGCATCAGAAGCAGAATTAAATACCGATCACAACTCATGATTGCTAGAAATATGGCTGTTGCCATCAAGGGACTGGTAGACCAATATGAAGACAGCGGTGGCTTCCTTATCAAGCCCATCAAAAAGTTAAACCCAAGAATTTCTTCAATTATTCCAGAATTGTGGGAGTCCACCGGGTAGCTCTAGAGTGTGGCTTAAGTCTGGCACTTATCCCTCAAATACTGTTGAGCATAGAAATGAGTCTGTTCTACAATCTCACCCAAAAATATATCATCCATAAACAACTGATAAAAATCTATAGGCAAAACTTTTTCAGTATTCACTTTACACCCGGTGACACCAGTAAAGGTAGGCAACGCTGGCTGCAAAATGTTTGGGGCAACCCAAAGTTCAGCTCTTCCAATGGGAAGCCTTTCATCCCCAGGCTGCAATCCAGATGCCTCTGACTGCACTATTGCCACATGACGGTCCTCCTGTAGATCAGGCACTTCATCTGCATTTAGAATGGCTTCATTATTAGATGATTCCTCCTGGACAGAAAATTCACTGCCAGAATCTTGTACTTCTTCCTCTGCTTAGATGCAGAGTCAGTCTCAAAATCATGGCCAGAGGAAGATTCAAAAACTATACCAGTATCCTGCTAAGCAGTCATCTTCCAGTTAGCCATGATCCTCACTAATAAAAGTAACGACAAATAAGTCAACGACAACCAACACTGTGTAAAATAAGTATTAAACAAAGTGTGACTTTATGCTCAAAATCAATACAACTCACTTGTCAGAGACAGCTAGATTCACGAGCATCTACTTTGACTAGACAGAGCAAGAACCAACGATACCCCCTAAAAAGAAAAACAAGAAAATTGCACAAAAGACAACACAATAGTGCACAGATCCAATGAAAAAACAGAAGCAAAATATGCTGCTTATTATTACACCAAAAACATAAAAATAATCCATGAATTGGAGTGATACTCATTTAGAGTAAACAGTACAAAAATGTTTTTCTTACCAAACACATGCAACTATGCAAACTGCAGATCTACCACTGCCGAAACTGCAAGCAGGTGTCACAGCAAAGGGATTAAAAACTTTGCATTAGAATAAAAAGGAGAAATAAAACATTACAAATGCTAATAATATACGAGTCCTCACACACTGCCAACCAAGCTAGGGGGCAGATGGGCCTAAACATATGGCCAATACAATCACACACAAAAGGGGAGTGATCCATGCTCAATGGGCCACTCCCCACAACAACAATTTTGGTAAAACATAAAATCCCTAGTGTCCAGTGACTTCTGCGCCTCCTTGGGAGCAGATGGACTGAAAGCATAAGGCTGACTCGCCCTGAAGAGGAGCATAAGCAGCCAAAATAATCACCCCTTAAAGGGGAGAGCCCCTTGCCGAGGGGGCAGCTCCTCAACATTGTGATCACTCACAAAAAGTATCCCTGGTGGACTAGTGGTTTCTGCCTTCCTTGGAGGTAGATGGGTATTGGACCTGGCCCTTTTTGCAGGGTCATCCACAAACTTTTTGCCTTCCTCCTCCTATTTTATCTGACCTCTTTTTGTTGGCTCTAGGACTCTGAGCACTTTATCACTGTTAAAGTGCAATGCACTCCCTTCTACATTTGGTATGATTGGTTTACACCTAATTGGCGCATTAAATTTACCTGTAAGTCCCTTGTACTGTGGTATCCTATACCCCGGGCCTGTAAATTAAATGCTTTTAGTGGGCCTTCATTGCAGCTTGTGCCACCCACAGAAGTAGCCTTTCCAACCTGTCTCAGACCTGCTAGAACAAGGCTTGCGTGTGCAGTTTACTGCCACAGGGACCTGGCACCTACATTTACTTGCCAGGCCTGGAACTCCCCTTTTACAACATATAAGTCACCCCTAAGGAAGCCCTAGCTTACCCCATGGGAGGGTGTTGTGTGGTTAAAAGGCAGAACAAGTGCCTGGTTTGGTGGCCTGTCCTGGTAGTGACAAACAGCTTCTCTAGTTTCTAACTACTGTGAGTGCTGCATGTCTCATAGAATTGAATTAGAAATGACCTCACACATGTCGAAGTGGTATGGTCTGAGCTATGAAGGGTGGTGTAGGCATGTTTGGTTTGGTTGTAATGGTTGTGAGAAATACTGCTTACTGGTGTAGATGGGTTTTTTATTGCCATTATAGAAATGCCACTTTTAGAACGTGGGCATTTCTCAGTGCTTATGACTCTGGTGTTTTGTAGCTTGACTCCAATCCACGTCTGGGGCAGAGTGAGAGCTGGGCTTGGTGCATACTTTTCAGACAGCCTGTCTACAGGAAGGGAGGAAGTGGCATATTGAGTAGTCTTCCTGGACTGAGAGAGGGAGAGGCGGGGCGCACCTGCCTTTGTAAAGGTTGTGCCCTGACCTCACACAAAGGGCTTGTTTGCCCCCCACTGATGTCTGAAGCAAGTGCTGGAGAAGAAAAGGGACACTCCTGTAACCTGTTAGTGCTGTTTGGAACCCCCTTCTCCTCTATTGTGGAGGCTGTGGAAAATGAATATAAATACGGGGATGTGACCGGGCCGGCCCGAAAACGTCTCTAACAGCGTCATCCGACTCCGTGTCGGGCAAGACCGACACGTCAGTTCCGCGTTCCCATGTTGCCATGGGACCGCTCTCGGCGTCGATGACGCGTTTCCCTGTTTTCAGGGAAACGCTCGAGGACTTCCTTGCAAAGGCACGGTCCCTCCTGGGGACAAGAGAATTTAAACCTAAAAAGACACTGGGGAAGGGAATTGGGGAGTTGGGAGAGGTAAAAAGGGAAGGGGCACAGGTTGAGTAATAAAAGGGGAGACTGGCTATCTTGCGCAATCCGGGAGCACGGTGTGTTCACTAAACCCCGTCACCACTATCTTTTATCCCGTGCACTGGTACCTCAATACACTATCCCTATTCCCCTACATCCCTTTCCCCTTTTTTATAGGAAGAGTAACCCCAGAAACACCCCGTCACTTACCTTGGCATTCTTCTGTTTTCTTGCCGGTAACCCACTGGAGCCACCCGAGTTCCCCAGAATTCACCGACCTAGGAAAGAAGAAGAGGAAGAAGAAAAAGAGAGTTACAAGAAGAGAAGAACCACAGCCCACAGACCCCTATTGTAGACTGTAATCTTTTTGAACCAAAGAAAAGTAAAAGGAGAAAACAAATAAAAAAACCTTTACTTACCGTACTTTCCGATCTCAGTCTGATTTATACCGTTCAGCCTGCCACAGTGGTGTCAGAAGTGGGATTTAGCCCTAAGGCTAAGAACGGTATAGACAATGAGTGAAAGCCCTATTCTGGAGGACATGATTAAACAGCTGGCAGAAGGCCAGCACCATTTACAGTTGGTGTGGGAAGCCCACCAGCGAGAGGCTAAGGAAGATAGGGAGGCCTTACAGTCCGCCCTAAAGAGCCAGGCCACTATCTTGGCGAACAACCAACTGGTGCATGAGACGGTGATGAAAAAGTTAACAGAGACAATAGCCGCCAGTAAAGTTCACCCTAATGTCCCCAGTTCAGTTCTACAAAAATTCCAGGAGGGGGAAGACCCGGACTCTTTCTTTACCAACTTCGAAAGGGTGGCTTCCTCCGCCCAATGGCCGGAGGAAAGATGGGGACAATACATCGCCCCTTTGCTCACAGGACTTATGCAGGCGGCTTATCAAGCAGCTAATCCGGGTGGTACCACGTCTTACAAGGACATAAAGAAGAGCATTTTGGAACGGGTTGGCCACGATACTGAGTACTATAGAGTAAAGTTCCGAAAAGTAAAATGGGGACAGAATGAGGACCCCCGAACCTTTTTCTTCCGGGTTAAAGATTTAGCACTTAAGTGGTTAGGCCCGATAGGAACCAGCAGAGAGGATGTCATAAAGACAATCATCCTCGAGCAATACTTGGACTCCCTACCCACCAGTACCAAAAATTGGATAAGGCAACATCCAAAGGTGGATACAGAGCTTGCCATAGATTTGGCCTGTGCTTTCCACAGGTCTACCGACGTGAGACCACTACAACCCAGACTCAACATAAAACCCCTCGCACCACCACCAAAACCCGTCCCGAGATATCCTTTGGAAGAACCGATTCCCCGTAAACAAGGGGAGAGTCACCCAATGCAGGGACCACAATGTTTTAACTGTGGAGAATGGGGTCATATAGCCCGCGTATGCCCCAGGAAAATAGATGGCGTTGAACCTGTGGAGATAGGAGTAACCTGACGCAGAGTCCTATGCACTGGAGGGGGGAATGCCAAATTTAAACAAATCATAAAAATAAATGGACGGTCCCTCTCTGCCCTCATAGACTCGGGTTGTAGTCAATCCGTCATTCTACAAAATCTAATAGGTCCTGTGGATAAGAACTCCAGTCAATTGGTTACCATCTGCTGTATACATGGCGATAAGGAGCAGTACCCCCTTATCGTAGTTGAGCTCGAGTGGGGGGAATATAGAGACTTTCTTCCCATGGGAGTTATGGACCAACTGATTGAAGAATGTATTATTGGCACAGACTATATGCATTTTCAACAACTCTTAAATTGTACCCAAAACCAGAGGGAGAACCTCGAATGGTGGAATGAGGCTCCTTTTTTTGGTAACCCAATGAGTGTCCCCCACACCGCAGGAAACTTTCCCGTAGGGAAAAAAGATACGAGAGATTGAAATTTCAGGCGACCAAAGAGAACAACCATCCCACAAGAGTAGTAGCTGAGAATTGTAGAGCACCCATAAGCTTCCGCCAACATCAGAGAGAGGACCCTACCCTCACTCATGCTTGGAGAACAGCGAAATCCGAAGAAACAGATGAGGTTTGCCATGTCCCTGGGTCGCAACAGGGTCCTGCGGATTACTTGTCCCGGTTCCCCTGCTCTTCTCCGGTCCTCGATCAGGACCGATCTTGGGATGGGGTGTGTGACCGGGCCGGCCCGAAAACGTCTCTAACAGCGTCATCCGACTCCGTGTCGGGCAAGACCGACACGTCAGTTCCGCGTTCCCATGTTGCCATGGGACCGCTCTCGGCGTCGATGACGCGTTTCCCTGCTTCCAGGGAAACGCTCGAGGACTTCCGGGCCATCGGGAGAGAAAAGGGGAAGGTACGCGAACAGCGAGGTGAGGGAGTTGAAGGAGCGAACGAGTACGAGCCGAATTCAGGAGCAGAGGAGCGGAGCGACGAGACAGGCGAGGAAGAAGCCGAAGCAGGAGAAGAGGAAAAGCGGACCACACACAGAGAAAGACCGGAGCAAGAAAACCGAGGAGCCAGCCACGACCCCGGAGGGTCGTGGCTTGCAAAGGTACGGTCCCTCCTGGGGACAAGAGAATTTAAACCTAAAAAGACACTGGGGAAGGGAATTGGGGAGTTGGGAGAGGTAAAAAGGGAAGGGGCACAGGTTGAGCAATAAAAGGGGAGACTGGCTATCTTGCGCAATCCGGGAGCACGGTGTGTTCACTAAACCCCGTCACCACTATCTTTTATCCCATGCACTGGTACCTCGATACACTATCCCTATTCCCCTACATCCCTTTCCCCTTTTTTATAGGAAGATTAACCCCAGAAACACCCCGTCACTTACCTTGGCATTCTTCTGTTTTCTTGCCGGTAACCCACTGGAGCCACCCGAGTTCCCCAGAATTCACCGACCTAGGAAAGAAGAAGAGGAAGAAGAAAAACAGAGTTACAAGAAGAGAAGAACCACAGCCCAAAGACCCCTAGTGTAGACTGTAATCTTTTTGAACCAAAGAAAAGTAAAAGGAGAAAACAAATAAAAAACCCTTTACTTACCGTACTTTCCGATCTCAGTCTGGTTTATACCGTTCAGCCTGCCACAGGGGGTTTTCCCCCGAATGTTCAGACATTAATGGACTAATGAACTGGACACTGGATGCTACTGGAAAGACTCACAGGAACCTCCTTGGGACTGCTGCTTATGTGATGACCTGTGACCTGCTAGGTCACTGAGAGGCACTGCCACTGCCTCCTCAAACTTTGTGCTGGCATGTTTGCTGGGATCCTGCAGCCCTTTGCCCCCGTTTGCCTCCAGGGGCTGGGTGGTGTGTCCCCTGTTCCCCTGCATTTTTCTCTTCTTCACAGTTCAGAAGGCTTGTTTTCCCAATTGATTTTTACAGTGATTTTTACAGTGCAGGGGAAGCTGCGGAGGCTCAGAAGCGCTGTGCTCCCTCTTCATCTAAG
Source organism: Pleurodeles waltl (assembly GCF_031143425.1). Lineage (NCBI taxonomy): Eukaryota > Metazoa > Chordata > Amphibia > Caudata > Salamandridae > Pleurodeles > Pleurodeles waltl. The sequence goes on from NC_090445.1 coordinate 506,129,901, forward strand.
CTTGAGGAGCTCTCCAATCCTCTTCCTGACAGCGCATAGTGGAGAGCTGTTGACCTGAAAGTCTGCTGGCCTGGGTGGGAGGAAGCGGTCCAGGCCCACGTGAGTGAGGCTACCCTGTCACTGGACGGGTCGTGAGGAGCCCCCCCCCTTGTGAAGCTTGGCTGAGCGTTTCGGGAAGTGTCCTCTTGGCACAAGCTGGAACTGCTTGCTGAAGACACCACCGTGGCTTGGAACACTGAGGAGACGGAAACCTGCCGGTTGGTCAGGAGTGAAGAGATCCCTGTTGACCAGGAAGCCATCCGGGGAGGAGACAAGCGGTCTCCGAGTGCGTGGGACGAGAAGAGCCCTCTGGAGCCACACCTCCCTCTCCGCACCACTCCAGCGCGCTGCCCGAGGTGGAACCAGCCTCTAGAAGAGGGGCCAAGAAGCCAAGGTGGCCATACAAGGAATTTGCAGACCAGCGCCTTTATGGTGCAACAGATTACCTTGGTGGAGGAGGGTGAGCCCTGGTGGTAACAGTGACGTGGCTCTGGGGCACTATCCTGGCTGCATGGATGAGGAGGTCCATTGCCTATCCAGCCGTCCTTCTGCTACAATATTCCTTATAGTAGGAGAGCGTGAGCTCTTCAGTGACCAGAATGCTCGTCGGAGTACTGCATTCCCTCTATATAGGAGCACAGGAGCTCTTGTGCTTCACATATGAGTTCAGGGTTTACCGCCCCTTATATAATATAAGTGCAGGTGCACTTCTGGTGATGTCTTGGCGTTCCTGCCAGTATGTTCATGATGATAAGTGCATTTTGGGGTGTCTGACATGGGCCAGATGGAAATGTTTCCCATTGTGTACAATCATGATGATGTTTAATTTTTTTATTCAGACATGTGCATTATTTTTGGTAATGACAACCTGACTACTGTTTGTGTTGAAGAATAACCAGTAACCTATATGCTTGCCTGACTACTGCTTATTGTTGCAGAGCACTTGTAACCTGTGTGGTGTTCTGACAACTGCTTGTGTAGCAGAGTATTACTAATACATGTCAAGTTTGGTTTAATTATGTTTTAAGCAATACCGTTTATTTTTATGTAACTAGGTGTTGTGTTTCCTTTGTGGTGTAATTATTGTGTCACGTGTGCTGTGTGTGTTGTGCAAAAGCTTTACACATTGCCTCTAGGATAAGCCTGACTGCTCATGCCAAGCTACCAAAGGGGTGAGCAGGGGTTATCTTAGGTGTGTAGCTCCCTGGCCCTGATTGGAGTGGGTGGGTTCTGCCTGGCTTAGGTGCATACCCTCACCAACCAGAAACCCAATTTCTAACAAAGGGCCTAAAAAAAGGCTGATGTGCCCCTTATGGGGCAGAAGTGGCCAAAATACTTGCTCCCCAAAGGGGAGAGGTTCTTCCTCAAGGAACCACTCCCCAAACACAAAAAACATGCCCATATTCAAATCACTGGTGTCTAGTGGTTTCTGCCCCCCAGGAGGCAAATGGGGCTAAAAAGTAGGAGCCAGATCTGCCCCCAAGGGGGGATCGAAACAGCCAAAATACCCTTCCTCAATGGGCCGCTCTCCAAAGATGCCAAAACACGCAAAAAAAACTCGAAATCTCTGGTGTCTAGTGGGCATTCCTGCTGCATGATCATGGCCCCATGTGCGATCATGCAGCAGGAATGCTTTAAAGAGACATTGGAAGATAAGGAATACCCTTTCCTATCCCCTGATGCTTCTTTATTTAGAACCCCCCCCCACCCGAGGAGAAACTTATCATACTCCTTAGACGTGCTGGAAGCAAGTAGTTTCCAGTGCATCCCCAGCAACATCTAATGATGTGTGGGGGGGCAGGGGTGCCAGAAGTCCTTTCACAGCCGTCCCTGTTGGGGAAGCTAGATGGCTGACCCACAATTGAAGCACCAGTGCCTTCCCCATGGGTGCGTACCAGGATGGCTGGGAGCTGTCCAACACCCACGCCCACTGTGTCGTCGGACGACTCCCGCGGAAGGGGTTAAAGATAATTTCTCGGACTTTATAAGTAAAAATGCACAAATAGTAAACAAAGGTACATGAAGATGCTTTCAAGGGAGCTGTACGACATTATTCAAAAGTAAAAAATGTGAGCTATGGGCCCTCACTATCAAAGCTTAACTGCTGAGAATCTATTAGAATGCAAATAATGATGACTTAGAGCAGAATTTTGTTAATTGTGTATGTTTTAAAGATAAAATTCAAGTAAGAACACTGCATGTCAGCATTTTGAGATTAACAGTTAAATTTAGTAACAAACTTTTTCACTAAAATGAGTCCAAATGTAGAGAATAATATCGGATTTTCCATATTTTGAACTTTGAGCACTGTAGGCAGGATACCGCGACAAGAATTAGTTATGACAAGGAACCTTCAGGAACCTCTTACGATACTTTCTGATGATTACATGTTTCAAATTTACCTTTTATTATCAGAAACATTAGATGTCTCAATTTCTTTCTTCGAGTCTTAATTTCACCAGATGGCTAGGCTTAGGAAAACAAATGTTAGTTCCAATCTTGGCAGTAGGGAGAGGCTGGTGGTCAGTAATTTTGAATGGATATTGGTAGCTAAGAGAGGGTGGTCAGTATTTTTAATTGGAAATTAGGACATAGATTAGAAAAACTTGAAGGTGGTTTCAAGCTGAATATCTATGACATTTATTAAAGACATCTAACTGCTATTCAAGACATAAGCTTGCTTTTGGGTGAGACCCTATTTTCAGCGTTTGAATTTATTCCTCCCAGTAGATACTGTAACTGGAAATCATGGAGACCTAAGTGAGAAAGACTCACCAAGGGCCTGATTGAGATCTTGACGGATGAGTTACTCTATCACAATGATGACGGATATCCTGTCTGTCGAAATATAAATCGCATAGCATATAATGAGATTAATACTTTGGTGGACAGGGTATCCGTCACAGTTGTGACTGAGTAACTCGTCCGCCAAAATCTCAATCAGGACCTAAGATTCGAAATTGAAACCGAAGATGCTCTGATGACTGAAAATAGTTTATTTTTATTTTTTATCAAACAATGATTTCTCACAATGACTGCAACCTTGAATCACTCCACAAAACAGGTGTTACTATTTCCCAGAACAACTGTTTATTTTTTCACCCCAGAAAGCAAGAGAGACTCTAACCAGGATTTCATGATGATCTCTAATGCAGAGGCGTGGTCTGCATGTCTGATCTTGATGGGTTCCTTGTCTGACAATGGCGACATTCTGTGCCAGTTGCCTCAGATAATGTCAAAGCTGCACCAACCCTGTAAAAATCATTATCATTTATATTAACAATACCTCAATATATTATTAAGAGAGTTAATAGTTCATTTTTAGGCCTGATGTGAAAACAAAGAACGCTATAAAACAGCCATGAAGTTTAAACACAAACCAAGATGTCATTTTCTGGAATGACATCCAAAATAAACTGAGGCAGTAACCTCAAATTGAGGCAGCGAGGTGGTAGGAGTGACTCCTTCCAGAAGTTATATCAGTGAATTAAATTTGCACTATTCTTACCATATAAGGGGCAACATTGTAAAAACCGTCCATCCTGCACAATACTAAAGAATGTATCCTTGCTCCACGAGCGTGCTCACTGTACTTTAGAGGCTTTGGTCACTTGAGGAGTAGCCATAGGAAAATGCGAAAATCCCATTGTCGGTGGGCAGTCTCCACATTACTAATGAATGCAAATATCCATGGTTGGAATATGATGTGTGCATAATGTGAGTGCATCTCTTCCTTGAGCCAAATCAAGGAAGCCCCCCCCCCCCAGATTGCTCAAATGGAATCTGTCATGAACTGTACCTTGTATGGAGTTCCCCTGGCCTATGTACAGATCCTGACAATGGACAAAGACTGGGCAAGGGTTGTATATTCAGTATCTTTCAATTGGCTTCTTGAGATTGAGCCTATGGGCCTATGGGCTCCCAGGTGGATGTGTGAAAAATGGAACCCCAGCAGCTGTTTTCCGTGCTTCCCTCTCCTCGGTGGAGAAGCTACATATTTACGGACATGTTTCTGCTTGCCATCCACCCGAAGCACACAAGATAACACTGGCAATTTGCTAAATGGACGAGCAGCATCATTTTGAGTACATCAGGAGCTCACTATGTAAACCTAGTTTACTGACGTGCACAAAAGCCTACTTTTGAAATCTCATCTTTCACCCCATAAAAACAATACATTCTTGACCATATGCAACCAACATGTATATATCGTTTAATTCCAACGACTAACAGAAACGTTTCTGTTCTTTTATGCTCTGTAGCTAATGCGATTGGGACATTTATCCAATATCACTTAAGATTCCATTTTGGATGTATGCAATTCCTAATGGCTTTACAATTGACTTACAGTTTTGACCTTGCTGTTTAACACTTAGGACACAGTAAATCAGCATGCTGAAAATGTGCAGGTGCATTAGGACGAAAAGCACACGCATTTCTTGTCCTTATGCCAGTTATGAAGAAAGGAAGCCAGTATTTAAGAGTAGTCCACATCCAATTCCTCTGCCTTTTAGATATTATCCATGCAATGTGTAATGATAGAGGCAATAAAAGGATGTAAAAACACTGTATCTTTTTTGATCTTGCTATTACTCATTTACAGCGACTTCACAGTTAGAAGATGTACATAGCTAAACGGACTTTTGCCAGAGAATGCGGCTAGATTATTGAGACTACCTTGGAGATTCAGATCCTATATGTGACACTGTCCATCTCCAGTCCAAGACTAGCCTGGTTGTTTCAGTTTAAATGCAACTCTTCAAAAAGCAGTTTCCATTGACCTTGTTCGCCAGGCCAGTAAAACTATAACTATCATAACTACGTGTTTTAAACAGTGCAGATATTTCCAGAACTAGAGTTAACAGGTTTGTGTGTCCAATGGCTGAAGAGTCAGCAACTGTGGTTGGTGGATCACGCAAAAGTGACTAGGATTGCATTTTATCACATGCGTTGAACATGTGCTGAACGTGGTTATTGTCTTCAGTTATTTATGTATTTGTTTTGTATCACAATAAACATGTCGGCAAGGACAAATCGCAGCAGTAGATGAAGTTCAGGAACAATTCTGAAAGATTAATTGGTGGATTTAAAGATTATTTAATAAGTGCTCACTTAAGCAGCTTCATTGTGGGGAATAAATGAGAGGTCTTGTTTGGGGGGTGACTGATGCATAGAGGCAAATGGTTGTATTTTGGGTTCGCATCATGAATAACATTTCTCTTTGAAGACAATGGTTTTAAGACATTTTCTGAGTGATGTTGCGATGGACTGCATTCTCAGAGGATGATCCAATGATTTCCAAAGGTAAGCTCCCTAGACTCTGATGGTTTTGTATCATGTTTATTTATTTTCTTTCTGGGTGTACTTATCAAGCCAGGTCAGCTTGGTCTGATCTTTAGACCAGAGTGATGAGGTAAAGAGTTTGTAGGTATTTCGTAACATCTCAATGAAAGGACTTGAAAAGAGAGCATACGTTTTTTATATGTATTCATTGGATCACCTCGGAACTAGCGAAGATGTTTCAAAGCTGAAGAATCATGGTTGGAATTACTCAGATTGAGAAGGAGTCTTCCTGCTTAATTATAAATCCTTTTGAGTTACAACAATTCCTTTCATGGGGAAATAATATAGAATATGTTGAAATTTTTTATGTGTGACAGGACCTGTATTTCTGGAAGCTTGATTGTGTGATTTGCAGTAACCTGCAGTGGAGAGAGAATCCTCAGAAGAACATAGCCATCATTTAGGGCTCGCCAGCGGTCACAGCTGTGACCTCTGACTTGCTCCTTGTGACCCTTAGCACTTCTTTTGCATCTCCTAGCCTCAGAGGTGGCAAAAACAGTACAAGGGACACAGGGACAGCTCACGCTTTTGGTTCTTGCAGCTCCGCTCTCCTTCTTTACTACGCTTTTTTATTACACTAATGGTGAGTAATGGTCTATTGTTAACTATTATTGTAATCAAAAGTGAAGAACTAGGAGCTGGAACAAGACTTTTGCTGACAATTAAGGTAAATAGAAAAATATTTGTAAATGTATGTTGTGCAGGTGTTTGCGGATGAGAATTTGTCTGGATGAGTGAGACAGAGGCCCAGATTTATTAATATTTAGGGTATGAAAGTACAACAACCAAAGCTTTTGTACTGCCTTGTGTCAGAGGGAAAGAAAATACGTGACATACCTACTAGGACATGACACATTTATTTTTCTTCCACAAATCTAGTGCATTTTTGACAGTCATGCGAGAACACACATATCCTTGCACCACCATGCAAATATGTGTGCGTTCTCTAAACTATATTTGTGCAATAGAAGGGTATCCTTTCAATTAAATTAATGCTTGCCTCACTGTGTATATGTGCTGTACCATGCACCTTGCATGCAAAGTTAGAAAAATAAGGAGAAACTAAAACAATTCTCCTTGTTACTCTTATCTTGAGTAAGCATATGCTTTTGGTGTAAGTCACTGTTTATGAATGTTAGTGGATAGGGGTTTGCATCAAACCCACAGGTGGTTGCATGGGAACGTCCATGTACTACCCACGAAACACCCCTTGGTGCAAAGGAGTGCACAGCTCAACTTAGAAACACTTTCCAACTGAAAAGCTTGTTTGCATTGAAAATTGAATCCCAGACCAACAATCTGAGGCAGGTTTGCATCACATAAGTGATGCAAACCTATTGCATAGCCAGTCAGCTTGGGCCAGAGTGTGTATGTATGAGCATGCATCTGTAAGTCTGAGTATGGGTGTGTTTGAGTGAAAGTCCATGGGTGAACACTTTCAAGTGAACACTTTCAAGCAAACTGACATCAGGTAGAAAACGGGGGTATCCATACCAAGAAAGAAGGTACTTTCTTACACACACACCCCAAAAGAGGGATACTAAGGCTAACCTTGCCCAGATGAGTCTTCATTGTCTTAGTGGAAATATCTGGAAGGTCCCTCTGCATTGGAGTGGTTACTCCCAGATCTATGTGCCACTGTAAAGTCCATACCCTGTAGGGTAATGGATCACCTCAACAATTGTAGGTTTTCTCCTTTCATTTGCTTAAGCCATAAGAGATGTTTGTGGTCTGTCTGAACAATGAACTGAGTACCAAAGAGGTATGGGCTCAACTTCTTCAAGGGGCAGACCACAGCAAAGGCCTCCCTCCCTATAGCTGACCAACACTTATCTCTGGGGGTCAACGTTCAGCTGATAAAAGCTGCTGGTTGATGCTGACCCTCTGTATTAAGATATTAAAGACCTGCCTCCTCCCCTACCTCTGAAGCATCCATCTGAACTATGAACTTCTTGGAGTAGTTTGGGTTTTTTAGAACAGGTGCAGAGCACATGACCTGCTTAAGTTCCTCAAAAGCTTTTTGACAGCTAGCAGTCCATAATACCTTATTAGACATCTTCACAGAGGTGAGGTTATTAAAACAGGCAACAATGGAACCATAATTCTTAATGAACCTCCTGTAATACCCATTGAGGCCTAGAAAGACTCTGACCTGGGTCTGTGTTGTAGGGGGAGTCTAATCTAAAATAGTTTGGATCTTCCCTGTAGTTGCTGAATCTGTTCCCCACTTCTAGATGTCCTGGATAAACCACTTTACCCTGCCCTATCTGGCACTTTTAAGCCTTTATAGTAAGGCCTGCTGTGTGCAGAGCCTCCAAAACTTTGCATATGTGGACCAGGTGGTCATCCCAGGTGGAGCTAAAGACAGCTATATCATCTAGATATGCTGCACTAAAGGCTTCTAGACCTTGTAGGACTGTATTCACCAACATCTAAAAAGTGTCAGATGCATTCTTCAAACCAAAAAGCATAACAGTAAATTGATAATGCCATCCAATGGTTGAGAATGCAGTTTTTGGTTTAGCATCCTGTGACAATTTGATCTGCCCGTACCCTGCAGTCAAGTAAAAGGTGCTTAGATACTTGGCAGATGCCAGTGTATATATTAGATCATTTGCCCTGGGTATAGGGTGAGCATCAGTATTAGTGACTGCAGGATGAAAGAGTGATGAGAGGAGCAGACGTGTCAGCAGACCATCACCTAGTCATGGCCAGTCTAAAGCTGAGGAAAGCATGGATGGAACCGACAAACCATTGCCAGCAATATAACCCCACCCTCCTGGAGTGAATACTCAATCACCCCGAGTAGCGTGTTTCAAGCCCTACAAGAACTAGAAGATGATAGAGACCCAGTAGAAGGTCAGTGGGAGAAGGTCAAAGAAACAGTGACATCAACCTACCAGGAGGTACTGGGTCCCAAGAAACACTAGCATAAAAAACAGTCTCTACAGAGACTCTCCACAAAATCCAAGGGAGAAAGAAAAAGAAAGCTGCAGTCAGCATCAGCCATACAAAAGCAGAAAAAGCGAAAACTCAAGGTGAGTACACCAAAACCAAGAGGGGAGCAAAGAGAAGTTTAAGAGCAGGTAAGTGAATATTCATCAATGGTCTTTCCACATAGGCCCAGGAAGCAGCAAGCCATGGAAATTTGAAAGAACTCTGTGACACACAGGAAGTTCTCTGGCAGCTACAGCATGACAGAAAGACCTGGTAAATCAAAGCTGGTAAGACAATCATCAGTGATAAAAGCCAACAATGAAGATGGGCAGAACACTTTGAAGAACTGCTGAACCAGCCAGTGCTGGGATCTCCACCAGACATATAGCCATCTGACAAGAATTTGCCAATTTACTGCAGCAGACCAACCAAGGAAGTCACACTGCAAACCATCTAACATCTGAAAAAGGGAAAGGCAGCAGGACATGGCAACATTCCTGCAGAGGCACTGAAGGTAAACACTGAAACAGCAGTAGACAAGTTCTATCTCATGTTTGGAATGATCTGGGAAGAGGAAAAGGTGCATCAGACTGGATGGAGGAAAATCTCATCAAGTTCCCCAAGAAAGGGGAGCTGAGTAAATGCACAGATTACAGATGGATAACTCTTCTATTAACCCTCAGGCAGAGGGTTCAACAGAGTCATCCAGAACAGAATGAAGGGACAGATTGATGCTGAGAGGACTTCTTGGAGTGCCAAAGTCAGCTAAATAAGTGATCTCACACTTTTTCTCCACTATAATGTGTAGTCCACTTCATTTGTCTTGGAGTGCTCTTGGTGGCACAGACTCTAGGACCCACACTTTCTGCCCTGTTTGGTACACTGTCAGGACAGCCTTCTGCAATTCTTGGCTTGCCTGAAGGTTCTAAGTGGCCATCTACATGTACTCAACCATTCTGGATCTTAGGCCAAGCACATAATCCACTATACCTTGTTTAGGGGGCTTCAGGGTTTGCTCCGAACCCTCCTTGACAAGTGCTGGTGGACCCCTAATAGGGTGACCAAAGAGGAGTTCAAAGGGGCTGTAGCCCACTCCTTTTTGGGGAACCTCCCTGTAGGTAAAGAGGAGGCATGTTAACAGGACATCCCATCTCCTCCTGAGTTTTTCAGAGAGGCCCATTATCATGTCTCTGAGTGTTTTCTTAAAATGCTCAACCAGCCCATTTGCAAGGAGATGGTAAGGTGTAGTGAATTTATATGTTACCCCACACTCATTCCACATTACTTTCAAGTATGCAGACATAAAGTTGCTACCCCTGTCTGATACAATCTCTTTTGGAAACCCATCCTGGAAAAGATTCCCAGTAGGGCTTTGGCCACTGCAGGTGCTGCAGTGGTCCTAAGAGGTATGGCTTCTGGATACCTGGTGGCATGGCTCACCACCACCACCAGAATAAATCTGTTTCCAGAAGCTGTGAGAGGGTCAAGAGGGCCAACAATTTCAACCCCTACCCTTTCAAAGGACACCCCGACCACTGGAAGTGAGATTAAGGGGGCCTTTGTAGTGCCACCTGTCTTGACACTGGCTTGACAAGCAAAAGAGGAGCGACAAAACTCCTTGGTATTTTCTGACATATGAGGACAGTGAAAGTGAAGGACCAGTCTGTCCCAGGTCTTGCTTTTCCCCAGATGTCCAGCAAGGGGGATATCATGTGCCAAGGTTAACAAAACATCTCTGTATTGTAGAGGGAGGACCAATCTCCTGGTGGCAGCATGTTTGGGTTCTCTCGCTTCTGAATACAAGAGATTGTTCTCCCAGTATGCCCTGAGGGTGCCACTGATATCCCTTGCTTCTTCTTTGACAGCTTGCTGTCTCAAACCCTCAAGTGTGGGACAAGTCTGTTGAGCCACACTGAACTCCTCCCTGGCAGGCCGATCTGCACCCAAGAGTTCAGCTGTGTCAGCTTGAAGTTCTTCAGGTGTAGGTTCTGTCCAGTAAGTTGACTCCTCCTCCTCAAAGGGGGAATCATCAGTGGAGGGAGGGATAGTGGCTAACTTTTCACCCTTTCTACCCCTGCTTTTGGGAAGCTCTTGTTAAACAGTTTCAGGATCCAAGTTTTCCCGTTGTCTTTGCTTCCTGGCCTGAGCCCTTGTCAAAGCAAAGATATGCCCAGGAATGCCCAGCATGGCTGTATGGGCCTCCAACTCCACTTCAGCCCAAGCTGAAGTCTCCAAGTCATTCCCTAGTAGACATTCTACAGGTAGGTCTGTGGACACTACCACCTTTTGGACCGGTAGCCCCCCCAGTTGAGGTCAACAACTGCCATGGGGCGGCTTACAGTGTTGTTATGGGCACCAGTCACTTGGTACTGATGACCAAGTAGGTGTTGCTCAGTGGCCAGCAGTTTTTCAGTCACCATTGTGGCACTGTCACCTGTGTCCCTGTAGGCCTCAACCTGAACACCATTTATTATGGGTTGTTGCTTGTACTTATCCATATTAAGGAGACAAGCAACAAGGGTGGCAAGGTCAATGCCACCATCAGAGACTAAAACAGCCTCAGTGGTTTCCCTAACTAAACCAACTCCCACTACATTTCCCAGAGTGAGCCCTGCTACACCCTTGGACTGACTATTTGTAGTATTAGTTTTCCCACTATCACTGCTATTGCTAGGGGCATTCATTGTAGCATTGGCGGTAGTGGTGGTGGGAGGTTTGGTGCGTTCTTAGGGTAAGAGCTGGCCTTTGATTCTACAAATATAGCACCAAGGCTTTTTATTCTGATGTTTGTAAGAAGAGGATTTAGACCCACCCCCAGAAGAGTTTTGTGGGCGTTATGAAGACTCTTTGTTTTTATCTTATTCCCCACCTTTGTCATGTGACTTACCATCCTTCTTCTTGTCCTGGTCACCCCTTGTATGAGGTTTTCTACTCACTCTTTTTTTGGCCCATTTGTCTGCCTTCATTCCCAAATCTTGGGGAGAGGTCAGATCTGAGTCTTCCAAGTATTGGTGCAAAAAGTCAGACACACTCTAAGAAACAGATTTTACAAGCCCTCATAGTCATATACGTTGTTGCTATGTAACCAGCCTTCTAAAGCTCTGACTGAACAGTCAATACAGTCAACCCAATCCTGTGAGGCCTCTTTTCTGGTCTCCCTGAACTTGATCCTATATTGTTCAGTGGAGAGACCAAAACCTTCTAACAGAGCTGTTTTTAAAATACTGTAGTTGCCTGCATCATGTTCTCTGACAGTGAGGAGTTTATCCCTCCCCTTGTCAGAGAAGAACAACCAGATAATAGCAGTCCACTGCCTTTGAGGGACCCTCAGAACTTTACAGGCCCTCCCAAGTGTAGCAAACCACGTGTAGATATCATCCTCCACCTTGTATGAGGGGACAACTTTGTGCAAGTTCCTGGAATCAATGGAATCCTCCCTGACTCTATAATCCCTGAAAATGTTGCTGCCCCCACCATGGTGTGCTAACCTCAACCCCTGCCATTCCCTCTCCATTGCCAAGGCCTCTGTATCTAGGGCTAGCTGCAGCCTTAGCCTGGCCTCCTCCAGTCTCAGCTTTCTGAGCTCTCTAGAGTCATCCCCTGGAGTGGTGCAGTGTGACCCCTCAGACACTGAGGTGACATGGGAATGGGGAGAGGTGTATCTTTCCCTGTCATTGTGACTCGAGCTACCTGTCCTCTGGGTGTAAAGGGGGCCCTACTTGTGTGACTTCCCCTCCTACTATCAGCAACACTAGTTGGTCTACTAGGTACCAGATCCTTGGAAGAACCCTCCCCTGAAGATGGAAGGTTATCTTCCAACTCAAGAGGGTTAGAGACTCCCTCCTCCTCTTCCTCCTGGCTACTAGCATGTTCTTGGTCGTCCTGGAGAAGGAGGCTCAAAAGGAAATTCTTATTTGGATTCTTCCCCATGTCTAGCTTCCTCTCAGAACAAAGCGCCTCCATTTCCTTAACGGTCATGCCCTCACAGGGAGCGTCCATGACCTCAGAGCTAGGTCCAGCTGCAGACATAGTATGTGTGTTAGGGTGTTGTACGGTGTATCTAACCTACCAAACCTCTAGTCTCTCAGAAAGGAAGGTAAGAGACTAGATTCCTGTACTAGGTATAATGTGTCTCTCCAGGTATAGAGTAGTCTTTCCTGTGGAAAGCACCAGGTGACAGAGTGATAAGGCAATTGCAAGTACTTATCTTACCGCTCCACCATCAAAGTAGGAGGCTGGCTTGGTTTGTAGTTGTAGTGGGTACCTATGGTACTTACACCTTAGACCAGGTCCAGTTATCCCTTATTAGTGAAATGTAGTCATTGTCTAGAAGCGAGGCTCTCTAGAAGTAGCTGTGAAGGAGCAGCCAAGGACTATCTAGGAGACATGCAAAGCTCATGCACCTGTCCCCTTGCCCCCGCACCTCCCATGCGCCAGACACCCCTACACCTCTTCAGAACTCGTCACGCTCAACCCTGGTCACCCCACCGCCTGCATCCAGAACTCTCCTAGGCACACCCATGGACCCTTTTCCTGCCGCTCATGCCACTTCACCTACGCTCAAGCCACCAAGCACCACAACAATGCCACCCACCTCAACCACCTCAGCTGCATCCTCCTCAACTCCTGCTCTGTCCACAAGCACGCCATCGAACTCTGGGACCTGCTCACATCAACCTCCCCAGACATCGCCTTCCTCACCGAAACCTGAATGAACCCCTCATCAGAACTAGACATCGCCGTAGCCATCCCTGAGGGCTAAAAGATCACTCGAAGAGACCGTTCCAACAAACTAGGAGGACGAATCGCCATTGTCCACAGAAGCTCCATCAGGATCTCAACCGACACCCACGATGCCCTAGATGCCGCAGAACACCTGCACTTCCAGATATACATCAACGCCAACACCACCCTGAGAGGAACCCTTGTCTACAGACCCCGCCCCCCCAATTCTGCGACGCCATCGCTGACACTATCAGCACCCATGCCCTCGCCTCCACAGACTACATGCTCCTCGGTGACCTCAATTTCCACCTGGAGAACACAGGCAACAGCAACTCCTCAGCCCTATTGGACAACCTTGCCAACCTCGGCCTCAAGCAACTGGTCACCTCACCCACCAACTCAGCCGGTCACACACTGGACGCCATCTTCTCCTCCAGCAGCCACATCACCTCACTCTCACCACCGAACTCCATTGGACCGCCCGCCGTTGTGTTCATTTTTCCTTCCAGAAACCCACCACCCACCACCACCCACCACCAACAGCATCGGATCCCTCACCACAAGTGGAAAAAGATTTCCAACGACCAATTGATCTCCAACCTTGCTCACGCCCTACCACCCGAAACCAACAACCCCAACGCCGCTGCCCTCAACCTCAAACAATGGCTCGATGACTGTGCCAACACCTTCGCCCCACTCAAGAAAACCACCAACACCCGTGCCAACAAGAAAGCTCCCTGGTTCACAGCAGGCCATCAGGCCTCCGAACGTGAATGTCGGAAAGCCGAGAAGATCTGGCGCCAAGAGCAATCAGAAAACAACCACACCGCCCTCAAATCAGCCATGCGCAAACATCACCAGCTCATCCGGGCCACTAAAAGATCTTTCTACAAAGAACGAATTGACAACAACGCACACAATAGCAAGGAGCTCTTCAGCATCATCAAGGAACTCACCGACCCCAAGTCCTGCTCCACCAACCCACCCCACACGCAAGACCTCTTCAACTCCCTCGCCACCTTCTTTCACAGCAAGATCACCAACATCCTCCACCACCACCACTGCCAAGGTCGACCCTAACGCATTCTGCCACACCAATGTCCTGAACGCCTGGACCCCCACCAACAATGAGGAAACCACCAAGACCATGAGCACCATCCACTCTGCTTTCCCGCTGACCCCACCCTCACCACGTCTTCAATAAAGCCAGCCAAATCATCGCTCCCCAGCTCTGGATGATCATCAACAGCTCCTTCAAGACCACGGTCTTCCCAGAGAGCTGGAAACACGCCAAAGTCAACGTCCTACTCAAAAAGCCCAAAGCCGACCCCAAAGACCTAAAAAATTACCAACCTATCTCCCTACTCCCATTCCCCGCGAAGGTCATCAAGAAGATAGTCAACAACCAACTATTCCGCTTCTTGGAGGACAACAGCCTACTCGATGTCTTGCAGTCTGGATTCTGCAAGAACCACAGCACCGAGACCGCCCTTACTTCCTACGCCGACGACATCAGGAACAGGCTCGACAAAGGGGAAACCGTCACCCTCATCCTCCTTGACCTTTCCGCAGCCTTCAACACCGTCTGTCACCACACCCTTCGCACATGCCTCTCTGACGCCGGAATTTGCCACAGAGCCCTGCACTGGCTCACTTCCTTCCTCTCTGGAAGAACCCAGAGAGTCCGCCTCCCCCCGTTCCTGTCCAAGGCCACCAAGACCATCTGTGGAATTCCCCAGGGACCTCACTCAGCCCCACTCTCTTCAATGTCTACATGGCTCTGCTCGCCAACATCGTCCGATCCCACAGCCTCTACATCGCCTCCTACGCAGACAACACTCAGCTCATCCTCTCTCTCACGAAGGACCCCGCAACCGCTAAGAACAACCTCCACACCGGACTTCACGCCATCGCCAACTGGATGAGAGAAAGCTGCTTCAAGCTGAACTCGGAGAAGACTGAAATCATCATCTTCGGCCCCAACAGATCAGCATGGGGCGACTCCTGGTGGCCTGACACCCTGGCGTGCACCCATGCGCGCAACCTCGGCTTCATACTGGACTCTTCGCTCTCCATGACCCAGCAAGTCAGCGCCATCTCATCCTCATGCTACAACACCCTTTGCATTCTCTGCAAGACCTTCAGATGGATCCCTGTGGAAACCAGAAGAACGGTCACCCACACCCTCGTCAGTAGCAGACTGGACTACCGCAATGCCCTCTATGCAGGAACAATGGCCAAACTCCAGAAGAAACTCTAGCGCATCCAGAATGCCTCAGCACGACTCATCCTCAACCTCCCTCGCCACAAACACATCTCAGCCCATCTCAGAGACCTTCACTGGCTCCCCGTCAGCAAAAGGATCGTCTTCAAGCTCCTGATCCACGCTCACAAAGCTCTCCACGACGCTAGACCAGCCTACCTCAACGAGCGTCTCAACTTCCACATCCCTACATGCAAGCTCTGCTCCGCCAACCTCGCCCTTGCAACTGTCCCCCGCATTCACCATACCACATCAGGCGGTAGATCCTTCTCCCACCTTTCTGCCAAAACCTGGAACTTCCTTCCCATCAACCTACGTCTGACCCAGGACCTCCTGACCTTCAGGAAGCACCTCAAGACCTGGCTCTTCGAGCAGTAGCACCCCCTCTCAGCGCCTTGAGACCTTTCAGGGTGAGTAGCACGCTTAACAAATCAGTGATTGATTGATTGATTGATACCACTGTAGTCACACAGTACTCACACACATGAAAGAAAATACTCAGTGTTACAAAAATAAAGGTACTTTATTTTGGTGACACAAATACCAAAAATACCATAGAGACTATACTCACTTAAGAGGTAAGTAATACACAAATTATATACACTAGTATTCAGAAACAGGTGTAAAAACAGTTAGAAAACAGTGCAATTAGTTAAAATCACGATAGTTAGAAATGGGCCTGGGGGAACACAAACCATATACTAAGAAAGTGGAATGTGAAAGTCAGTCTCCCACCTAGGCAAGTGTAGTGTGTAGAGAGGAGCTGAGAGTACTGGAAAACCCCAAAGGTAAGTACTAGAACCCACCCCAGTGCCCAGGAATGCCGGAGTAAATCAAAGTAACTTTCCCAGAACACACACAGAAACATAAAGGAGAATTATGCAAGAACCAGAAGATACTGCAAGACATCAACAGTGGATTTCTGGACCCGAGGACCTGTGGAAGAAGGGGACCAAGTTCAAGAAGCACAGAAGAGTCCAGGGAGACCAGGAGCCCCTGCTAACCTGGATGAAGGTGCAAAAGAGGAACCATTGGTGAAGAACAGTCAGTACTGCACCCAAGAAGATGGAATTGCGTTCCTGGGTGGTGCAAGTGATGTTCCACGTTGTCAAGGTACCTTGGTTCGATTCCCTCAGGAGCAGAAGATAAATCCTCAGACCCAACCCAGGTTACTCGCAACAAATGGAGTTCTGTATTTTGAGCACCTTGGAGGGGGAAAGGGGAATGGGATAAGAGAGACTGCCTCAGAGGTCTGCTTCTTCAGTAATTCAGTCTGTCATACTCTTCTCCTTTTATCTTGGAAGCAGCACCTGAAAGATTATAATTACAATTACTAGAGACTTACTGTTTTTTCATACAATCTTTCAACATTCACTAATAGTTACTTAACCTTTACCTGAGTTTCCTGAGGGATTTGCCTCTATCTTCCTCTCAGTGATATATATTGAAATGATAGTAAACAAGTTACATTGAGGATGATCTCTTTCTTTGAAGTAATGGTCTAAATGAATTGTGATTTCTTTGCAGGCATATATTATGAGTTCAATTTCCCTACACTTCCTCTAAATTGAATTGTTGCTATATATATATATATATATATATATATATATATATGCTAAATATAGTTGTGTGACTCATGAAGATGAGGTTCTTGTTGACTGTCTTTTATAAACCTTTTACAGGTAAACAGGCAAAAGTAACCTAGAGGCTCCTTCACAGGTGCGGAATAAAATATCTCTTTATACTTCTAAACTCTTATTGTTTTTAAACATTTAACAATTTTGTCTCAGTCTTATTGAGAATGTTCTAATTTGTAGCGCCCAGCCAGAAACACTGCTGAATCTCTTGGCACCTTTTTTGTCTTTGAAGAGCAAAAGTCTAATCTGTGTCTTACTTGAATGGCCACTTGAAATATGTGCGTAGCGATATCCTTTCTGAAAACTTTTACCACTACGAGCGCTCTCTCAAAACACCTCTGGATTCCACTCAGAACAGAGTTGAAGTGCGCGCGTGTATCACAGTTCTATCAAAGAGTGCAACAATAGAACTGCAACTTTGTATCTGAGCAACCTGACAGCCATCTTGGATTTCTTTCTCTGTTCTTTCCTTGCAATGTTTGGAACCCAACTCGACAAACTATCTGCCAAGAAAGACATCGCCTTTTCCACAGCGGATACTTCTTGACCTGCATACAGTTTGCTTTTCTTTTACACTTCACAGGAGTCAGAACATTGCAAATCTTAGGGTTGGGGTCCGGATGGAGGATTGCAGTCTGGTTTGGTTTGCTGGAGTCCACCAACAAGCCTTCACACATGCAAAGCTTGCGGTTAGCAGAAAATGGTGCTGCACAGGACCAGGAAGGACCAGGTGGAGTCGAAGGGGCTCTCAGCAACTCAGACAGCCCACAGAAGCCCAGACAGTGTGCACAGGAGTCCCACAGCATGGGGACAAGGAAGGTGCAAAAGACGCCCATGCAGCATGAAAAAAAAGGCTGTCATGCCGCAGGAGACCCACTCAGGAAGCTGTGCATCACAGGATAGTATACTGGGTGCCAGAGCTACAAGATGCATGAAGAACTTTGTGGAAGGATGCCAAGAAGCCTTGGCAGCTGCAAAACATGCAGTGCACGGGGGTACTGTCTTGCATGGGGAAGCAAGCTCTTACCTCCAAGTTGGGCAGTTGGACGTAAGGCCCGTCTGGACCACTTCAGTCTATACCATCTGTGATGCAAGATCCATGCAGCTCAGCAGGAGAGTGGATCCATGCAGCTGGTCATCGTTGCAGTCAGTGCCTGCTGAAGCAGTGGAGTGACTCCTTCACAGTAGATTCCTTCTCTCTTCTGGTGCAGGCTGAAGACCGGTTGTCCTCAGAGGATGCATGACCGGGAAACAGTTGCAGTTGCTGGCAGAAGCTGAAGATACAATGTTCCAGAAGGCGTCTTGCTTCTTTGTTGCAGTTTGTAGAGTTCCTGGAGCGTCCAGATACAGTGTCTTCAGTGAGAAGTCTAAGTGGAGAATGCAGAGGATTCTTCCAGGAGTCATGCAATCTGAATCTGAAGAACCACCCAAATGAGAGACCCTAACTGGCCCTGAAAGGGGGATTGGTCATCTAACCATGTAAGCACCTATCAGGGGAGGGCTCTGACATCACCTACTCGCACTGGCCATTCAGATGCTCCCAGAGTTGCCTGCCAACTTGGAATCCAAGATGGCAAAACCCAGGGACCCTCTGGGTGAGCTCTGAGCACCATCCCTAAGGTGGTGATGGCCAGGGGAGTGGTCACTCACCTTTCCTTTGTCCAGTTTCACGCCAGGACAGGGACTGGAGGTCCCTGATCCGGTGTAGACTGGTTTATGTAAGGAGGGCACCAAATGTGCCCTTCAAAGCATTTCCAGTAGCTTGGGGAAGCTACCCCTCCCAAGCCTGTAACTCCTATTTCCATAAGGAAATCCTTTGTTCTGTCTTCCTGGGCTTGAGATTTTCAAGCTACAGGAAGGCAGAAACCTGTCTGTGAGGTGGCAGCAGCTGTGGCTGTCTGGAAAACCTCAGAAGGCTGTAATTGCAATACTGGGGGTCCTCTAAGGAGCCCCCAGAGTGCATGGAGTCATACAACCAATGCTTGGTATCAAACATGCCTATGTTCAGAGCTACCATTATGTAGGTAGGAATAGGTAGTGACCTATATCCAGTACACGTGTTAAACAGCATCCCCACACTCACAAAGTACAGAAAAATGGTAATGGAGTTCGTGGGGGCACTTCTGCTAGTTCAGGGGTGCCCTCACACACAGGTACTTTGCACCTTGCCCTCAGGGCTGGAGGGCCTACTCTAGGTGTGACTTATAAGTGACCTGGTGCAGTGTAAAAGGCAGTGAAAGGGTCCTTGCACCTTGTCACGCAGGCTGCAATGGCAGTCCTGCAGAAGCCTTTGCATGGTTTCCCTATGGGTGGCAAAATAAATGCTGCAGCCCATAGGGATCCCCTGGAACCTCAATGCCCTGGGTACTCAGGTACCATATACTAGGGACTTATAAGGGGCACCATTATTCCAATTGTGTGGGAAATACTGTGCTAACAGTAAGTAACAACCACATTTAGATAAGAGAGAGCATGATCACTGGTGTCCTGGTTAGCAAGATCCTAGTGAACACAGTAAAGCACACTGACATCAGGCAGAAAATGGGGGTAGCCATGCCAAGAAAGAGGGTACTTTCCCACATGGAGACTGAGTGAGTCACACTGAGAATCATTGAAAGTGAGTGGGTATGTATGAATGACAGTATGAGTGAGTGAGTGCAGGTGAGTGTGAATGAGTAAGTATGAGTGGCCAGAATGAATGAGAGGGAGTGCAAATGACTGAGAATGAGTCAGAGTAGGATTGAGCACAAGGGAGTGGGTGAATATGAATGAGTGCAAGTGAGTGCTAAAGAATGTGATTGCATCTGAGTGAGTGAATGTGAGTGTTTGTAAGAATATGGTGTTATGCTTGCGAATCTGCACTAGGCCATACCATACTAGAGGTTATTCTTAGGTTACAGAGGCAAACTACTGGCACTGGCATGCTACAGAAAATTCTTAGCATGACATACATCATTCACAAAATATTGGTGCTGGCATACTGGAGATCATTCTTGGCATAATGGGGTCCTCTGATAAAATACTAACACCGGCATACTAAAGGTGATTCTTGGTATATGTGGCACCTATGGAAAACTGCTGGTGCTCGAACATTGTAGGTCATTTTTGTAATAGGAGAGGAGAACCATGGTATATGGGAGGAAGGGAATTATGTCAAAATAGGTGTCCTCGTGTACTAAAGGTCATTTTTGTAATAAGGGTCACTCAGCATAGAGATGACATAAATGGCAAAATTCTGGCACAGGCATGTTGCATGTAATTTTGGACACTAGGAGCATCCATGACATATGAGGGACTCCTTTAACAAAATGCTGGCCCTAGCACAGTGGGGATCATTTTTGACCTGTATCACCACACCAAGCAAATTGTGGCAAAAATGGGATCAACTCTAAAGAGGGGGGGGGGGGGCAGCTTTCATTGTCTCAGCACACCTTGAAAGGACTTGACTATTTAATGAAAGCCATTTCAGAGCCTGTGTTTATTTAGCAAATATATGTATGTATATCTGACACAATTTTTTTCTAAATGCTCTCAGGGAAGAACTCACTTGATCCATCTTAGTAGAAGTCTGGCTCACTCGTTTAACTCATTTGGTGTTTAGACAATATATCGGGTAAAAATATTATGTGGGCAAAATATTGTATCAAGAATCTCAAGGACAAAAATATTGTAAAGGCAAGTTTCTATAGGCAAGCAAAGTTTAACTATGTATAACTCCTCATATATGTACCTTGACAATATATATCTTCAAGGTACATAGATGGTCCTTGATTTTTTCGACATGAGACCCTGCCACACAATCTGTTTGTTTCTGATATTGTCAATGATTCACTCATTCACTACAATTCAAGGCAAGTATGAGTCTCCACTAGGGCAGGGAGGAGGGATGCTGTGCCTCCTATCATGGCCACTGCCCAGGCTGTTGCTGCCGCATTGCTGGATGCCACAACACCCTAGCCTGTAGACAGCCACTGTGTTGTGCGTGGCCTGGGGATGAGCCATGAGAACCCCAGGCCACACTGCCACAATCATTCTTGCTGGCCTGGTCTACCTGAGGCCACGTTTGATTGCAGTGGCCTGTGGACATGGGGTGGCTACTTCCTGCGGCGTCCCTGATCGGGGAAGAGGCAGTTGTTGGCCATGACCCTGCATCTGGTCAGAGTCAGCCAGCAACTCATTCCCATTCTATGTGGGGACTGACAGACACTCAATCACCTGATGTGGCATCGACTCAGGAGGCACACAAGACAGCCCTGCAAAACAGACTGATGTAAAGTTACAACACAACATCAACATGCCACATCTTCTCCTGCCTATATAGAACTAGGCAGGCACGCAGGGACATATGACTCTGATTCTAGGCTACTAGAAGTCTACATCCTATGTGCCTTTAAGATGCCTGCTACATCAAATGTTGTTGCCTTATATCCGTCTGGGGCAATCTAATCAACATTGGGTCATGGCATTGCCTCCTCGCTTTCTTGTGAAGTTTACTCAGTGCCTAACCTTGTGTCCTTCTGCTACTTCTCTTCAATAGGGCCCGCACCTCAGCATACCCAACACCTCAGGTCCTTAGACCCTGATCTGCACCATTCTTGCCACCTCCCTTTGCCTCAGAGGCTTCCATCAATACTAGTGCCAAGTACAGTGCCACATGGCTGCATAAGGGCGGCCCTACGAAAAGGATTGTTCTCTCTGCTTCTCCCCCAGTCTTTGCGATGGACCATGTGGTGCGGCCCCAGGTGGAACCGAGACGCTGTCCTAATGTGATCCACCGATAGCAGACTCCCACTACTTTACTTACCTCGTTTGAGTCAACTCTCTGCACCCCCACAATTCCCAGTGGAGGGCGACAGATCCTGCTGGTGTTCCTCTCACCTGGACATGCTGTGGACTTAGGATCCATCATTTCTCCCTACCCTCTTTCACTCAGCAGGCTATGGTGCTTGGTGACCCCAAACAAGGACTTCTCAAATTCAAGAAACAGAACTCCACAGGTGCTGCACAGCCTCCACAGATGGTGAAAGACGCTGGTGCATGCAGCACTGACCTGAATCAGTTAACTGGCACCGATCATGGCGGATCTCAGATCCGGCTTCAGGGCCATTGATGGCTGCTTTGATACCCTGGCCAAAAGATTGGACACTATGGGTGAGCTAATTGACCATTACGAGAATTTACTGATTCCTCTGAGGGGAGTGTGTTCAACCTAGAGGACAGAGCAGAGTAATCCATGAAACAACTGCACCATATGGAGAAGCTGTTAAAAACTATGACCATAAAAAATGACAATTTGGAGGTGAAGTGCAAGCAAAATAACCTACACATGCTGGGAATACCTGAATCTACCAATATGGGATGCCATAATCTTTTCATGGAAAAACCTTTGACTGCTCTATTTGGTAGGCAGCATTTTACTCCTACATTTATGGTGGAATGAGCTCACCACTCACTGGGCCCATGCCTGAAACCTCTCTTTGCTTACCTACTGAACTTCAAGGACTGAGATGCAGCCTTACGCCTAGCTAGAGAGCACAGTACTTTACAATGGTGGAGCTGTTCCATCTCCCTGTTCCCAAACTTCACTTCCCTGGTCCAGGAGATGCCCCGTGAGTTCACAAATGCCAAATCCACACATTGGAAGCTGGATTTTTGCTACGGTATGCTGTATCAAGTACTCCCTGAGTTGATGTTAATGGCAAACTGGGAATCTTTGACATTTTGACAGAGGCACAAGCTTTTTGTAAACAATGCTCAGATGAACATCCCACTTCTCGCAATCCAACACTGGACCGATCACCACCGGACATACACTCTAATGCAAGTGCTGATACTTTTCCTACTGGTTGATGACTGTGTCCTTCCTTGTTCCATTTACGCTTATTTGTGAAGCCCTGGGAACCTGCCTTGCATCTATATCTACTGACCATTTTTTTAGTTTACCTTTGCAACAAAGATTCTTGGATCTGGATCACCTCTCCACAAACTGGTTCTATCAAATTGAGGGTCTGCCCTGACTTTTCCATCCCCAAAGTGGTACACTTTTGATTTTTGGGGCTAGTTATAAGGGTTGGTACTGGGCCTTTAAATGCCTGGTTTGAGAGGTAGGTGGGGGGTTGTTATTGAAAATATTTGCATTATTGTTTGCCTTCAATCCTACTTTACAAATTGTCGCTCCTTATCCTTATTTCCCACATTTACTCATCACACTAAATGGTCTGTACACAATTCCGTAAGTCACATGATCTCTCACTTATGCTACTGTCCTGGAATATTAGGGGACTTAGGGACGTATTTAGAGGCCCTTAGTGCCACAGGAGCGTCACTTTTTGTGACGCTCCTGTGGCTCTAAGCACTGAGCCATATTTACAAGGTGGCGTTAAGCCACTTTTTATGGCTTAACATCACCTTGTAAATATGGCCCCTTTCCACACAGTACTGTGTGTGGAAGGGGTGTGCAGTGGGTGTTGCTATGGGCATGACACAGCAACACCCATTGCATTTTGACGCTGCCTCAGATTTATGAAATTTCGTAACCCTGAGAGAGCACCAAAATCTAACCCCACCCCAAGGGGTGGTGTTAGCAGGGCACAACAAGGAGTAATACTTTTATTCCTCCTCATTTTTATTTTTTCTATGAAAGAGCAGTGTCAGAAATGATGGTTTATGTGCGGGAAGGTGTCCCTTCCTGCACATAAATAATCATTTGAAAATTATGCTTTGGCACTTCTGTGTGTGCTGCAAAGTGCCATTAGTGATTGCCAACAGAGGCAAACTACTGGCACTGGCATGCTACAGAAAATTCTTAGCATGACATACATCATTCACAAAATATTGGTGCTGGCATACTGGAGATCATTCTTGGCATAATGGGGTCCTCTGATAAAATACTAACACCGGCATACTAAAGGTGATTCTTGGTATATGTGGCACCTATGGAAAACTGCTGGTGCTCGAACATTGTAGGTCATTTTTGTAATAGGAGAGGAGAACCATGGTATATGGGAGGAAGGGAATTATGTCAAAATAGGTGTCCTCGTGTACTAAAGGTCATTTTTGTAATAAGGGTCACTCAGCATAGAGATGACATAAATGGCAAAATTCTGGCACAGGCATGTTGCATGTAATTTTGGACACTAGGAGCATCCATGACATATGAGGGACTCCTTTAACAAAATACTGGCCCTAGCACAGTGGGGATCATTTTTGACCTGTATCACCACACCAAGCAAATTGTGGCAAAAATGGGATCAACTCTAAAGGGGGGGGGGACAGCTTTCATTGTCTCAGCACACCTTGAAAGGACTTGACTATTTAATGAAAGCCATTTCAGAGCCTGTGTTTATTTAGCAAATATATGTATGTATATCTGACACAATTTTTTTCTAAATGCTCTCAGGGAAGAACTCACTTGATCCATCTTAGTAGAAGTCTGGCTCACTCGTTTCACTCATTTGGTCTTTAGACAATATATCGGGTAAAAATATTATGTGGGCAAAATATTGTATCAAGAATCTCAAGGACAAAAATATTGTAAAGGCAAGTTTCTATAGGCAAGCAAAGTTTAACTATGTATAACTCCTCATATATGTACCTTGACAATATATATCTTCAAGGTACATAGATGGTCCTTGATTTTTTCGACATGAGACCCTGCAACACAATCTGTTTGTTTCTGATATTGTCAATGATTCACTCATTCACTACAATTCAAGGCAAGTATGAGTCTCCACTAGGGCAGGGAGGAGGGATGCTGTGCCTCCTATCATGGCCACTGCCCAGGCTGTTGCTGCCGCATTGCTGGATGCCACAACACCCTAGCCTGTAGACATCCACTGTGTTGTGCGTGGCCTGGGGATGAGCCATGAGAACCCCAGGCCACACTGCCACAATCATTCTTGCTGGCCTGGTCTACCTGAGGCCACGTTTGATTGCAGTGGCCTGTGGACATGGGGTGGCTACTTCCTGCGGCGTCCCTGATCGGGTGAAGAGGCAGCTGTTGGCCATGACCCTGCATCTGGTCAGAGTCAGCCAGCAACTCATTCCCATTCTATGTGGGGACTGACAGACACTCAATCACCTGATGTGGCATCGACTCAGGAGGCACACAAGACAGCCCTGCAAAACAGACTGATGTAAAGTTACAACACAACATCAACATGCCACATCTTCTCCTGCCTATATAGAACTAGGCAGGCACGCAGGGACATATGACTCTGATTCTAGGCTTCTAGAAGTCTACATCCTATGTGCCTTTAAGATGCCTGCTACATCAAATGTTGTTGCCTTATATCCGTCTGGGGCAATCTAATCAACATTGGGTCATGGCATTGCCTCCTCGCTTTCTTGTGAAGTTTACTCAGTGCCTAACCTTGTGTCCTTCTGCTACTTCTCTTCAATAGGGCCCGCACCTCAGCATACCCAACACCTCAGGTCCTTAGACCCTGATCTGCACCATTCTTGCCACCTCCCTTTGCCTCAGAGGCTTCCATCAATACTAGTGCCAAGTACAGTGCCACATGGCTGCATAAGGGCGGCCCTACGAAAAGGATTGTTCTCTCTGCTTCTTCCCCAGTCTTTGCGATGGACCATGTGGTGCGGCCCCAGGTGGAACCGAGACGCTGTCCTAATGTGATCCACCGATAGCAGACTCCCACTACTTTACTTACCTCGTTTGAGTCAACTCTCTGCACCCCCACAATTCCCAGTGGAGGGCGACAGATCCTGCTGGTGTTCCTCTCACCTGGACATGCTGTGGACTTAGGATCCATCATTTCTCCCTCCCCTCTTTCACTCAGCAGGCTATGGTGCTTGGTGACCCCAAACAAGGACTTCTCAAATTCAAGAAACAGAACTCCACAGGTGCTGCCCAGCCTCCACAGATGGTGAAAGACGCTGGTGCATGCAGCACTGACCTGAATCAGTTAACTGGCACCGATCATGGCGGATCTCAGATCCGGCTTCAGGGCCATTGATGGCTGCTTTGATACCCTGGCCAAAAGATTGGACACTATGGGTGAGCTAATTGACCATTACGAGAATTTACTGATTCCTCTGAGGGGAGTGTGTTCGACCTAGAGGACAGAGCAGAGTAATCCATGAAACAACTGCACCATATGGAGAAGCTGTTAAAAACTATGACCATAAAAAATGACAATTTGGAGGTGAAGTGCAAGCAAAATAACCTACACATGCTGGGAATACCTGAATCTACCAATATGGGATGCCATAATCTTTTCATGGAAAAACCTTTGACTGCTCTATTTGGTAGGCAGCATTTTACTCCTACATTTATGGTGGAATGAGCTCACCACTCACTGGGCCCATGCCTGAAACCTCTCATTGCTTACCTACTGAACTTCAAGGACTGAGATGCAGCCTTACGCCTAGCTAGAGAGCACAGTACTTTACAATGGTGGAGCTGTTCCATCTCCCTGTTCCCAAACTTCACTTCCCTGGTCCAGGAGATGCCCCGTGAGTTCACAAATGCCAAATCCACACATTGGAAGCTGGATTTTTGCTACGGTATTCTGTATCAAGTACTCCCTGAGTTGATGTTAATGGCAAACTGGGAATCTTTGACATTTTGACAGAGGCACAAGCTTTTTGTAAACAATGCTCAGATGAACATCCCACTTCTCGCAATCCAACACTTGACCGATCACCACCGGACATACACTCCAATGCAAGTGCTGATACTTTTCCTACTGGTTGATGACTGTGTCCTTCCTTGTTCCATTTACGCTTATTTGTGAAGCCCTGGGACCCTGCCTTGCATCTATATCTACTGACCATTTTTTTAGTTTACCTTTGCAACAAAGATTCTTGGATCTGGATCACCTCTCCACAAACTGGTTCTATCAAATTGAGGGTCTGCCCTGACTTTTCCATCCCCAAAGTGGTACACTTTTGATTTTTGGGGCTAGTTATAAGGGTTGGTACTGGGCCTTTAAATGCCTGGTTTGAGAGGTAGGTGGGGGGTTGTTATTGAAAATATTTGCATTATTGTTTGCCTTCAATCCTACTTTACAAATTGTCGCTCCTTATCCTTATTTCCCAAATTTACTCATCACACTAAATGGTCTGTACACAATTCCGTAAGTCACATGATCTCTCACTTATGTTACTGTCCTGGAATATTAGGGGACTTAGGGACGTATTTAGAGGCCCTTAGTGCCACAGGAGCGTCACTTTTTGTGACGCTCCTGTGGCTCTAAGCACTGAGCCATATTTACAAGGTGGCGTTAAGCCACTTTTTATGGCTTAACATCACCTTGTAAATATGGCCCCTTTCCACACAGTACTGTGTGTGGAAGGGGTGTGCAGTGGGTGTTGCTATGGGCATGACACAGCAACACCCATTGCATTTTGACGCTGCCTCAGATTTATGAAATTTCGTAACCCTGAGAGAGCACCAAAATCTAACCCCACCCCAAGGGGTGGTGTTAGCAGGGCACAACAAGGAGTAATACTTTTATTCCTCCTCATTTTTATTTTTTCTATGAAAGAGCAGTGTCAGAAATGATGGTTTATGTGCGGGAAGGTGTCCCTTCCTGCACATAAATAATCATTTGAAAATTATGCTTTGGCACTTCTGTGTGTGCTGCAAAGTGCCATTAGTGATTGTTTATGTGCAGTGAGGGACACCTTCCCACACATAAACAATCACCCCCCTCAACGCAGACATCCTTGCACAATTGTGCAAGGATACCTGCATTGGCAGCTAAATTAGCGCCAGCGCAGGGGAAAACACAGGGGTGCACCATATTCACTTAAATATGGTGTCTCCCTGCGTTTCTAAAGAGACGCAGCACGGCGCTGGCAATTTTGGCACAGCACCACACTGTGACACTTTTCCATAAATCTGGCCCTTACTGACCTCTGTAAGGGAAAAAAAGTTTTACAATATCTTGCTCGACATGACACACAGCTAGCGTTCCTCCAGGAAAAGAACCTCCCCCCTAGGAGAGTACACGCATTTGCATCTACCTGGGGTTCACACCGATTCTTTGCTAACTACAGCTACTATTCCAGAGGGATATGTACCCTCATTCATAAAAACATACCAGTTAAACAAACTACCACTGTCACAGACGAGGGTGGTCGGTATGTTTTGGTGACTGGTGTTTTGTCCATCATCCTTTTGTGTTGCTAAAGTTCCCTAAGTGGGAAGGGTATACCTAGACGTGGGTCCCTTATTCACTGTGCCACTGGATTCAAGCTAGCCTGGCTGATGAAGGTTGATACCCTGAAACCTGTCCTAGGTTGCTTGTTTCTGGGCCAGGGAGGACCTGGCCTGGTAGTTCGGGCTGGACTGTTCCCATGGAGAACAGGGTCAAGACTGATTTGCATATGGCTGGGTCCAAACTTGGGTGGCATGATGAGCAAAAGAACGATGGATTAAACCCAAATCTGTGACTGGGCATGAGTGTGAAAAGTTCCATCACTCTGTCCATCATCCTTTTGTGTTGGTATTTTGGTGGGACATTCAATACTTTTGGGCAACACTTACGTCCCTAATAGAGACTCCCCAGAATGTTTTTTTCATCCTTCTCCACCCAATTTGGGCAACTGGACCCTGGCCTGTTTACTACATCCCCCTAGGGGCAACTCAGACATGACAGAGCTGTATGCCGATGAGGACACGCGTGTCACCTCAAATAAGGATGTTCTAGACACCCTGCTCCAATATTACACTTGATTATACACCTCATGCCTCACAGTGATACTGCTGCACAGTCAGAATACCTGGAGGAGGTGCCAATTGTTTGACTCTCCAATCCGCAACAGCAATGCTTTAGTGGACCACTCTCATATGAGGAGATTATTCAGGACATTGAATCACTAAATGAATCCAAAGCCCCCAGTTTCATGGCTATATGGATGAGTTCTACAATCACTCTTGCCGCCAACCATGAGCGAGGTGGTCACAATACTTCTCCCTAAACATGGCAAGGACCCCTTGTATTGCAGTTCTTATGGACCTTTGGCCCCAACCTGGACAATAAAATACTGGAAAAGTCCTCTCAACTTGGGTTTCATTATTGATTAACCAAATGAACCAAATAATTTCACCAGCACAATCAGTATTAGTCCCCCCGCTCAACATCACTGAACCTGTGGGCCGTATTCTCAGTACTGAACAGGATCTCCGCAGATGTCTCTGCAGCGATTGCTTTACTAGATGCTGAAAACTACTTTGACTCCTTGGAGTGGCCCTTCCTTCATGCCGTCATTCACAAATTAGGCATGCCCTTTGGTTTTTCCTCTCTGATAAAACTCATATTCCGAGTCTGTCATACTCTTTAGAGTTAATGGTTCCCTCACTGACCCATTTCCTATCACAAGTGGTACCCACCAGGGATGCCCATTATCGCCACTACTTTTTATAATAGTATTAGACCCTTTATTCCGGCATATTACTCTGCATCACCTACATCACAGACTTCAATTTAAATCTGGTCCCTTACTTATCTCCTCCTAACCAGACAACATCTTACTCTACTTCTGGAAACCTTACTCCTGTCTGGCACAAATTGGTGCAGTTTGAGACCCTGTCTTGCCTTCAGATCAACTGGTCCAAGTCTGAACTTTTTTCCATGACCCCTGTTACAAAATGGGCTTTATGTGATTACCCATTGACCTGGTGCGATGGATCAGTTAAATATCTTGGCATCATAATACATTCAGACAAACACCAGGTGACACAGCTGATTACTTCTTTCTATGGCTAGCAGAATCGTGATTATTAAACTGGTGATTCTCCTGAGTTTCCTCTACCTATTCCTAAATATTCCAATACCTCTCATCAATTTGTTCCATCTCACTTTACGTGGCTTATTCCTTTAACTCATCTGGACCGGCCAAAGACCATGTATCAAATGGAACACTTTGATGTTCCCCTACGAAAAAGGTGGATTTGGGGTTCTACATCTTCAACTTTATTACATATCTGCCCAAAGCCAATACACCCAGCATTTGTACCATGGGATGCTCAGCTACTCTATGCCAAACCTGAGACAGATCTTACCTCTGTCCTATCAAAAGGGATTCCCCTAAACTGCAATGCTTTTCAAACACCGTCTACACCTGCTGGGTGTTGAAGAAGCTCCAACGTCTCCTGGGCGGAACCCTCCTTTACTCACTTGCCTTGATGCTGGCAGATAACCCATGGCTCCCCATTACTTTGAAGACTTTAGTGAAACACAGCTTGTTGCAATACAGCCTCTACACATTTGATGACTTCTTCCCGGAGGGACATGCACTAACACACTCCGCCAACTCTCATTTCAGTGATGCCTTACACATGGAACATTTTATTTTGCACCACATTCACAATACATTAAGGTCCATCATACCTATTTACCTGATTGCTCTGAATGAATTTCCCTCCCTGACACAAGTTATCACTGACCCAGATGGTGTATGACTGATATCCAAACTATACCAAACCTGTATAGCATTGCTCCCAGCTCATGATGAGAAAATCAGATCATACCAGGAAGGTGATCTAGAGTGGCCTATCATGAATGAGATATGGGCAGCATGCTGTGCCCAAACCAGATTGGTATCTCCTAATCATCAGCACAAACGTATTCATTTTACATTCCTATGGCATGCTTTTATCTCCCCTGCTGTCCAACATAAATAGGATCAAGCGTGTTCCTCAACTCTCCTAAATGTTGCGCTCTTGGAGCAGATTTCATCCAAATGGCTTAGTCCTGCAAATATGTTCAGAACTATTGGGGCAAAATCTTCTTAAAATGATCCCAAATGCTAGAATCCAAACTAGAAACAGTCCCACTGCTTGCCTTGATGGGCTATATCCTAGATCTCTCTAAAGGCACCAGACGATTTGCCACTATTTGCTTTTCTTCTGATGAAACATGAAGCTGCAATTCATTGGGGTGCGCATTCTCCCCCTTCTGCAGCCAGCTGGCTTACGAGCATGGCATAATATGACCCTACTAGTGAAATATGCACATCTCTGCAGCCCCCGACCTCCAGAGCCAAAGATATCCCTCTATGCAATTATCTACTGGCATTCACACCCCAGTCCAAAAATACCTGTTCTGCCAAGATGGAACCCCCCTCACCTCCTTAAAGAGCTTACTTCCTGTGTGTCCCTGGCTCTTTTGCTAGTACCCCCTTCTCAAGTCAACCTTATCAACAATTCACACCAGGGGCACATTGATGGGCTCCTCTCCCTAGTCCTCTTTCCTCACAGCATCCCCTTCACTAGTCCATACTGCTCTACATATCCCCCAGCCCCTAATTTGTTAGAGCAAATGTAACCTCTTCTTTCCTCACAACCACTTTAGGCCACCATTAAGGAATTAATTTAACCTCTACAGATGTTCTTGTTGTTTTTTTATTGTTGTTGAGTTTGCCTATATATCACAGGTCAGATGGCCTACATGGGTTTCATTATACTCCTTGTCACTAACGCTGATTTCATGTATGATGTTAAAATGTTTGTATGCATCTGCAACATCCTCCTTCATGAAAATATATTAAAACTGTTATTTTAAAAAAATGATGCATTTTGTGTAATTTTACAAAAGATTCATGACATATTTGTAAAATTTCACCCCAAAAATATGCTATTTCTTAGACCCCTGGAGACAAGTTATGTGGGAGTGGATATAAATAGCCACAGTTGGAAATTGCGTTACTGGTTGAAGTGGTGGAAAAACCTATTCAAACAGCAACCACAATCTCTGTCAGGGCGAAACACAAGCAAATCCCAACTTACTCTGTGCTTAATTTAATTCTTTGATAGCTTTGCACAAAGTGGTCAGGCTTAACGTAGAGGCAATGAGTAAAGCATTCATGCAGCAATTCAAACAGTGATAAAGTGAAAACAAATTGAAAGAAAATTCCACACAAATTTAGAAAATACAGTAAAATGTATTAAATTATTTATCATTAAAACAACAAAAATCCATTTAATAGAATCAGAGATATGCAATTTTAAAGATTTCAGGTAAGTAAAGCATCTAAAAATGTGAGATGCCACTTGTGGTATCTCGTTTTGCTGGATCAGGTTAAAGTCATCAGTTCAGGCCAAATGCAATGGAGCAAGGGCCAGATACAGGGACCAGGTTAGTCAAGCTGAAAGTGTTACTTTCAAAGTTCAGCACAAAGACTTCTGTTCAAATTGGAATGAGCCACCAGGAGCAGGAAGAGCATCACTGATGGTGGTCAATGTAGTGCGAAGAGCAGGCCAGGTGTTGCTGATAGTCGTTGATGTAGCGCAAAGATCCTGTCAGACATTGCAGACAGTAGTTGCTGGAGCTTTGCGTTGGCCACTGAGAGCTGTCAATGCTGTAGCTTGAAGGGTACATCTCAAGCTGCTATATGTCATTGGCAATCACTGTGGTGGGAAGAGTCAAGTTAGCCGGAACTTAGGGTTGGTGAATGGTGCGGGCAGCATTATATTGCCACAAACAGACCCACTTGCATTTGCAAAAAGCCTGAAACTTCAGGATTCTTACTTTTCTTTGCAGAAAATCTCAACTGAGGCCACACCAAGGAGCCAGGACCTTGAGGGGCACCTCTTTGGGGTCAGGATCCTACTCCAGAAGAGGGCAGCAAGGCTCAAGCAGGTTTAGTTGTAGTTCCATTTGCCGGTTCAGGCAGCAGGTCAGCTGGACAGTTTAATGGAATCTCCGGAACTTGTTATGCCCCTATAGCTCAGAAGGTCAGTCAGCTGACCCTTGGAATCACTTCAACATAAAGGATGCAGGTTCAGAATTTCTTCACCATAAGTAGGGCAGCAGAGGGGCAGTCCTTCTGGCAGCGAAGCAGCACAATAGTTCTTCTTCTGTTATATCCACAGGTCGAGGAGTGTACTGAAAAGTTGGGTATTAGGGTCCAATATTTATACCTGGTTCCACTTTAAAGTGGGAGAGGCTTCTAGACAATTCCCTTTGACGTTCTTGAAGTTTCCTGTCTCCTCTTTCCTGGCTCCAAGCTGGCTGCATGAACAATGCAGTAGTGTCAGTCCCTTTTTGGGACTGCTGGGCACAGCCTATTCAGTTGCAGGTAGAGCTGTTCCTAGCTTTGCCCTCCCCATTTTGTCAATCGATGACCTATCCACGCACCTCTGATCCCTCTATTGTGTGGCTGTCTGGCAGGAATAACAAAAGTCCAACTGTGAACGGCATCCAGTCATGTGGCCCATTTAAAGGCTGCAGGAATCAAATAGTTAAGATAAGAAAACACCAACTTCCTGAAAGCGGAATTTTCTGAATTATAATTTAAAATGTGACTTTACCACTAAAACCAGTTTTAAATTACAGTTCTTTAGGCACCAAACTCTAAGTTACTACTTGCTCCCAATTGAAAGTTAGCATTATTAAATATAATAAATTAATCAAATGTTGTTGTATGGGAGGGGAATCCCTTGCAGTAGTGAAAAATGAATTTAAGTGTTTTACACTACCAGGACATGTAGAACATAAAAATACATATCCAGATTTTTAGATACTTTGCACCTGCCCTCTGGGTTTTTTAGGACCTTCACTAGCTGTGGCATATTTGCATTAAAAAGGAAAGTTTGGGCCTGGCAAAAGGTTTGTTTTGCCAGTTCAAAATGACATTTTACAACTGCACACACAGGTTGCAATGGGATGCCTGAGACATGGGCTACATAGGTGGGTTGTACAATTAGTGCTGCAGGCCTACTAGTAGCACTTAATTTACAGGCCCAGGTACAAGTGGTATGCATGCTCAAGTAAATTACCTGTGTCAGCTGGGCGTAAGATAAATTCACCATGTTTAAATGAGAGAGCGCAAGCACTAGTTAGCAGTGGCAAGGTGGGAAAAGTCCTAAAATTAAAAAACATGGGACTAGATTAGGCTCATAAAGGCTGTGCCACCAAACTACATTGCTTAAGATGCCAGCATGCAGTGCACGATGATGCCATGTTGTTGCATAACTGAGAAATAGGCACAAACATGCTCCCCTGGCTACGTCTGGTCATCTCCCACTTACTGAGTCAGGCACAGAGCTAGCACTACTTGCACAACAAAGAGACGAACATACAGATACATTGTATCTATGATCTACCAGACACATGATTTTTGACTTATTAAACCTAAATTCTCCCCTAGAACATGAAGAAGACATGGTATTTTGGGAGGGCAGTCACAAGAATGACACTTGTTATCATTTTAATTACTTTTGCAACATGGACGTTTGCTGCTGCACTAGGTGAGGAATGTGCAGTGATGGGGCTCATCAGTGATGCTGATTTGTATGCACACTTTAGGCAACATAAAATCCATGGATCGCAGTACAGTTTAATAGGAGATCAACATGTATGTGTGGGATATGCTAGTAAGTGTTGAAATGAATGATTAACTTTTGCCACATTTTCCTTACAGTCAATGAACTACATTGACAGTAGAAATGCCTCATAGTTTCCTTTCATTCTTTTCTTTTTTCTTCCCTTTCTCCACTTTGTTGTTAGTTTTTAGATAGAGTAACAGGCAGTCAGGGACCAGTACTGATGAATCTCCCTGACCTTGATAAGTCTTGACTGAGGGCAGAATCATGTTGACTCACAAAGGATCTGCCTAGCACAGACCTTAAAGAAAAATAGTTTTTAATGATTTAAAGAAGAGGCCTGTAATAAATGTCTTTATTCACTGACCTCCTATGCATTACTACTTCCACTGTCTCTTGCTGATAATACTCACATATGAACCCTCTCTAAGAACATTAATTCTCTGTTAAGTGAGGTTCAAAAAGAACATCCTCCTCCCTGATAAGAGCTTTTAATGGAGCCTGCTGCATATCTAAATCATTAGTAGTAGTGAGGAGGCACCTAATGATGAAGCATGGCCACTGTAAGTAGGTGTGTTTAACCATCCCTTTAAAAAAAGCATGTTGGGAATGGGTAATCTTCTCTCTATTTTCATCTGTTTTCATCTTCTTACTTTAAATGTCTAAAGTCAAACATTTCTTTATGGCACCCAGTAGCTTTTCTCATTGCATGTAGATCATGGGAGGAGGTATCAGGTGGTTCCCATCAGGGTCCTCTTTTCCCCTTTGTAAGAAATTGGATTATTGCAGGGAGTGGCTGACTACCCACCTCAAGAAATAATCACAACACTTGTCAGGGCAAACCCTCAAAGTCTGTGTACTAACCTGAGCTCAGCCCCCTGGTAGCCATGGCACAGACTAGACAAGCTTAACGTATTACTACTTAGTGGATGGCAAGATAGGTGCTGCAGTGCACTAGTGGCATTTAGGTTTTAGGCCATGGGCAAACATTGTACTATATTATAAGAACTTATAGATATGTTAAATATACCAGTTAGGAGTATGTCAATTCTACTATTTTTAAAGTGAGAGCACAAGCAATTTAACACTGATTATTAGGGTTACAATGCACAGAATGTTAAAGGCAGCACAAATATAGGGTCCAGCAAAAGGCTAAACATCTGTGATGACCACACAATAAATGCAGGTTTCCTACACTCTATTGTGCTTAACTGTTCTGATAATTTGCTAGTGGTTTCAGGTGATTGAGGAAGGTGTCCTGTTTCCTGTAAAGTATTACGCCTAGTAGTTGGTGCAAGAGATGTGTACACACTAATGGTTAATACAGTATATTTTGTAGAATTCCTGTTTGTGGCCCCTGAATAGTTATGTTATGTTATGTTGTTATGTTATGTTATGTTATGTTATGTTATGTTATGTTATGTTATGTTATGTTATGTTGAGCTGTTTTTTGATCTGGTACCCTTTTCTGATGGAATAGCTATTCCCATCAATCTGCAGTGCATGGTTGTTTAGCTATCAGAGGCCTGTACATTTCTAGTTTATAAGAGTTTATGTTAGTTAACATGAAAGAAAAACAAGTTTATCCAATTAAAGATATTTACTTGGATAACCGCTGAAAGACCATTTTTGGCATCGGTGGTTGGTCATCCATTATCCAGCATGTGCAAATTGTTTTCAACATTGGCATCATTAGTAAGGTATGTAGTTATGAGAAGGTATTTCAAGGGTAATGTATTATTACTTCCTAATTACTGTAATATATACATGGTTCTGCCCAATACCAGCTAATGCTGGAGTGGTAGGAACCGTTCAAGGACGGGACAGGGACAGTAGATATTAGTAGCTGATACTGACCCGCGCCTACAAAGTGTTAATTCATTAATTGAGTGCCAGTGCAGATATCCTTTTTGATGGAAAATCTGTCACAGGATATATATGTTCTAGATATTTTAGTAGGACAACAGGCCATTCCTCGTACAGGGAATGTATCTTATTTCAGTGCTTGAGAGTAAGAATTTACCAACAACATATATATATACTGTTGCTTTGAACAAATGTGTCCTTTTGTTCCCTCTTCTTTAATGCGTGAATTCAAAGGAACCTTGGACACGTGTGCTAAATTGGGGCTAAATTTAATTCGGAGACAGAGGATGCTCCTTCCAGCTTCCTTTACGAAGAAAGCAGTATTTTGGATCTTTGCTTCGAGGAAATTTCATAATAATGATTTTTGTTAGCAAGCTGTATTGATGAAATTAGTGCTTCTTTATTTACATCATCCTCAAAGATGACTCTGTATGCTAATATAGCTACCCATGATCAATTTATTGAAATGTCTTGACCAGCTGTATTAGAAGCAAAATACAACTTTTAAAAGCTCACCGTAAACTCGCTTATCTTCTTCAAGGTTACACTAAGCTCGAGATAAGATATGTGTTTTTTAGTGTCTCTTAGAAGCTCGGATAATTATATTTCAAGAAAATCAATAAAGCAACAAATGCAGTGGACGTTCAAAGAATAGCCCTCAGCCACTTTATCTGAGAATTCTCTGCTAAGGGACCAGGATAAGAAGATTTTGTTCTGTGAAATCTGATCAGTGTATACATGTTGGCATATCTCTATTCAAAATCTGCAAGGGATATAAAAGGTTACTGCTGGTAGGTTAAAAGTGTCGCGTTTTTTTGGTGAAAGAAAGAAAATGGAAGGTATTCCCGACCTTGGAATAACCTTTTTTTGGAAGGCGGGATCTGGCTCAGAACAGAGAGTCTCCGATAGCACCAAAAACGCGCATTTTCAAAGCCAATAGGTTTGGCCTTTGTATAGTGCACACAACATTTCTGCGCACAAGCATATATTCCGCCACCCCTGCAGATACACGTTTTCACTATGCACAAAAGATCTAGAGGCACCCATGCACAAACTACAGCCATTTCAAATCAAGAGTCAAATGTAACCCTGTGCAAAAAGAGGCGGGGGTGTTATAAGAAAATGTCGATATAGAGGCTGGGCTGACTTTAGCGCTGGTGACGCCTGTGCGACAATGATTGCAGGCGCCCCAAATGACCAGCTCTGTCATAGATATGCTCACTACCTCTCTTTAACAGAGCCACTTCAGTCTCTATAACCACTCTCTTTCAGATGCATTTAATTAGTTTTATAGCAGCACACATACCAGTGCAGGGTAGGGTGCCAGAGCACAGAGACAATCAATCCTATATGTAAATCAGTTTATAGGAAATGTCACGGTAAGGCAGAGGACTATAAAGTGTAGGAGTCACATGTCATCCATACTGGTTGGCTGTATAGTGTAAGAGTGCTTGGTCTGGAGAAGTGCAAACTCAGAATTTAAAATGTAACATCTTGTTTGGGGGTTCTCTTTAATAATAATTGATTTGTACCCAAATTAACCTGTTTTGCAACATTAGGATAATAAAAAACTGGGGAAAAAATCATAACGCTCTAATCTGTATCTTGCTGTTTGCATGCAGCTTCCTGATGACAGTTAACTGCTCACTGTTCCATACTAGGATTCTAACTTATAACCTGCAAGTAACAAAGGATCTCGCCGACAAAAGCAAGAACCCTTTGACAAATTCACATTATAAGCACTTTGTGATCTGCATGGCACACATTCTTTGCAGCAGACATAGTAACCCTTTGAGTTACCTAATGATGATTCCAAGCATCCACTAGACAGAACTCCAATCTCTCTCCAGAAAGAACATTAATCGCAGATTTATCTTGATATTTTTATTGTTGGCTGAAAATTACTGGAGGCAAGGAACACTGGCAGCAGCTGCTTCTAAAATCCTAATACACTTGTGAACACGGCCCCCCCACCTAAAGTCAATCCCCGGTGCGGTGGTTCCTGTCACACTGCTCTAGAGCCGGCCCTGTATAGAGGCATACAGTGATGTCCACAGGGGGAGCACTGGTTGTACTGCCTCATCAAATGATTGTACTCTCGACACCAAGAAGATCGTGGCATACTATTATCGAGGGCAGAATATCGAGAGACAAAATATCGAAAGGTAAGTGAATATAGGGAGGTATAGATTTACTTTTCCTAACTCCACATCTAGGTACATTGGAGATATATGTAGGTACATATATGTGGAGTTAGATATATAAAAATCTAGACTTACTTATCTGTCAATATTTTATAAAAAATCTGTCCTCATTATTCTGTCCCACCAATACTATTGGTTTGATATTCATGAGTCACACTTCTTAAAACTATAGAGTGCTGTGCATCGGAGGGAAAAAGTATATTTTGTACGAGGGGTCTGCAGGAGATGACTATTTTTTGCATGAGGTGAGGTTGGGCATCAGGTGAGTATAGGGTGAAATACAGTTCAGCGCCCTCTAGGACTTAGAGTGATGTCCAATAGGGACGATTCCTAGATGAAAAGATAGCGAGGTCAGAAATATTTGTGGTTGCCCCACCTGAGTTATGAATAGCTTGCCTGGTCCACTTGAATCTAAAGACAAAATATTGTGTTCAGATTAGATTATTACCCTTATCCTTTTGCAAGAAAGAGAAGAGCGTTGCCAGACTTTCTTTTTAATCAATTTGAATATTTCTATTTTTTTTTTTTTGTAGAGGCTGGAAATTATGTAAGTTCTAAGGGATTTATCTCCTGGGTCAAACAACGACAAGAAAAGTTTAATGATCTATTATGTTACTAAAATGTATGCAACATTGAACATTAAGGAGAGGCGATGTGGTGTAACGGCCAATGTTGCCGACTTTGGAGCTGAGGAACCAGGCTCGAGTCTCAGTGTCGGCTCAACATTCTGTGATTCTGGGCATATCACTTAATCTCCCCCAATGCCTACCAAAAATAAATAAGTAGAGGATATATATAAATAAACAAAATGGTGCATTTCAGTTGACAATAGCTGCTGAATCGGGTTCCCGTCCTGATGTGCTTTAAGAAATAAATAGACTACTTTCTCTAGTCTGCAAGTGCTGTCTTTTCCTTTTAATGGGAGAAGTTGGAGAAGGATTTCAGTGGGTGCTAGTACCTTAATGTGCACCACCAGCGTAGAGGTGCAAGCTGGCAAACCACATCTAGATTTGAAATATATATATATATATATATATATATATATATATATACAAGGTAAGTAGTTATAGTTAGGACCTAGTTTCCATAGAACTTTGGTTCCACTTGTAAAATCTTCATGACATTTTCAAAACCTATACTTCAGTCGGTTCAGCTGCTGTCCTGAATGATTCTCAGTGATCTGTCAGGTGGGGGCCGAGAAAAAGCTGTGGATGTCAAACAGCTCCTGCTTGCAGAATTTGAGTTTTCATCTGTTCCCTGCACACAAACATGTGTGCAGGGAAATTGATGAAAACGTTGCTCCCACAAGCAAGGAGCTGCTGCTTAAAGCATCTCTCTGTTTGCAGGAGCAAAGCTGTCTCCAGCAGGAGTCAGGAGTCGGCAGGGACCGCAGAGGCCTTGAGGCTCCACCCACAGTCCCCATAGGCTATTATTGGTTCAGTAGGCACTCTTGAAAATATGTCTTTCATACAAAGGAGAGACTGGGAGACTTATCCAGTCTACTGTACAGCCTCCAGACTATCATATGGAACACATCAAGGTACACGGTTCTGAAATAGGGGATCAAAATGGGTGTCATGCTCCATCATCGGGCCTGCTCCTTGTCGGGCAGGCACTGCAATGCCCGACAGGCCCTGCAAAAAATGCCATTTTTGGATGCAGGAATTAACTTAGTCCTGCAAATGGAGAGAGTGAAGGACTGGGAAGTGTGTGTGAAATTTGACTATACACCCTAAAACATGTGTGTTTAATAATCCCTGAAGGGTGTATGTCATGCTTAAAAACATAGGGAGAGTGACAAAGGAAATAATGTTCCTGAGCTCACCAATGAAGGAAAATGGGAAATGGAAATTTTTCTTACACCCAGTGTATTGGTTGACATGTTTCATTCCTATGGTTGTCACTGACAAACAGAAAAACCTAGTCCTCACTACAAAAAACCTAGATGTATCTGCTGAGTCTGTGGCCGCTAGACAGGTCAATTGGCACAGACTACACAAGCAAACTTTTTGCAGCGGTCCTATGCCTCACACGTTCACAAGGGATCTTTTCCTTACTATAGGAGGGTCATTCTAAATTTAAGGCACCTAGAATTATATGTACGTTTTTCTTTCACACTCTTAACCATTACAGAAACACTTAGCGCCGCATTTGCGTCATTTTCTGATGCAAAAGCGGCGCAAACTTACAAAATACAATTGTATTTTATAAGTTTGCGCCAAATTTGCGTAAAAAAAGGACACAAATGCAGCAGTAAAAAAGTATAAATATGGGCTTTAGGGTTTCTGTAGTGAGGACTACGGTTTTCTGTTTGTTTTTGGTCCTGAAAAAATGCCACTTGACCGTTTAGCAACAACCATAGGCATCGACCAATACACTGGGTTACAAGAAAATTTGTCTTTATCGGGAGGAAAGAGCTTTATGGTCACTGTTACAAATGGGGTTTTGATTGACAGTCAGGTTACCCCCTGTTCAAGCAAGGACCCTCACTCTAGTCAGGGTAAAAGAGAATCACCCTCAGCTAACCCCTGCTTACCCCCTTGGTAGCTTTGCAGAAGAGTAGGCTTAACTTCAGAGTGCTAAGTTTAAAGTATTTGTACCAACACACACAGTAAGTTAATGAAAACACTACAAAATTACACAACACCAGTTTGGAAAAATAGGAAATATTTATCTAAACAAAACAAGACCAAAATGACAAAAATACGACATTCACAAGTCAAGGTATGAATTTTTAGAGATTAAACTAAAAAATAGTGCTTACCTCAAACCTCAAAATGTGGCCAAAAAAACACTTTCTCCTCACATTTCAGTGACAGAAAGTTCTGGAATCTGAGAGGAGCCACAAATTTCCTTCCACCCAGCGTTCCCCCAAGTCTCCCGATAAAAATGGTACCTCACTTGTGGGGGTAGGCCTAGCGCCCGCGACAGGAAATGCCCCAAAACTCAACGTGAACACATCACATTTTCACAAAGAAAACA
Organism: Pleurodeles waltl; assembly: GCF_031143425.1. NCBI lineage: Eukaryota > Metazoa > Chordata > Amphibia > Caudata > Salamandridae > Pleurodeles > Pleurodeles waltl. The sequence continues at coordinate 506,171,190 of NC_090445.1, forward strand.
GAGCTGTTTTTTGCAAAGTGCCTAGGTGTGGATTTTGGCCTCTAGCTCAGCTGGCACCTAGGGAAACCTACCAAACCTGCACATGTTTGAAAACTAGACACCTAGGGGAATCCAGGATGCGGTGACTTGTGAGGCTCTCATCAGGTTCTGTTACCAAGAATCCTTTGCTACCCTCAATATTTGGGAAAAAAACACCTTTTCCTCACATTTCAGTGATAGAAAGTTCTGGAATCTGAGAGGAACCACAAATGTCCTTCCACCCATCATTCCCCCAAGTCTCCCGATAAAAATGGTACCTCACTTGTGTGGGTAGGCCTAGTGCCCGCGACACGAATAGATCACACAACAGTCAATGTTGGTACTTACATGAGGCAACTGTTGACCCTGGGGTGATCTATTCCTTACGCAGGCACCAGGTATAGGCACTCAAGTGGGGTAGTGTTTTCATCAGGACAGGTGAGGAATCACTGGGTGGTAGGAATTTTGTGGATTGCAGCATATTCCTGTAGTTTGTGTGACAAAAATGCAAGAAAAATAGAGTTTTTATTCAACATTTCAGCTTTGCAGGGTACTCTGGGTAAGAAAACGTTTGGGAATCCACACAAGTCACACCTCTGTAGACTCCCCCGGATGTCTGGTTTCCAGAAATGTTTGGGTTTAGTATGTTTCCCTATATGGCTGCCGAACCCAGGACCAAAAACACATGTTCCTGCCTTACAAAACCAGTTTGTTTTGTGATAGAAAATTTTGATGTCTCCACAATTCAATTTGGGCAGCGGAATTTGGGGCTGAACTAAATTGGGGCGCTCCCAAGAGAGCACCCTCTCTGTGCTTGCCCCCGCATTCACCTGCTCTCTATTGCCCCGTTGCACAGACTGTGCTTGCGAAGGGACAACAGGACTGCCCTCATCACCTCCCTCACAATTTACTGGAAGGAGTTATCCAATGGTAATCTAATGGGACTCCTCCAACTGAAAAATCACTCCCAGAGTCTGTGCCATTGTCCTATCCCTGAGATGCTGTCTCAGTATCTGCTGTCTCAGTCTCTGATCCTTGTCAGAGCTGTCCTCTATAACCCGAGTGACGACGTCAGCAGCAGTCATCCATCAAGATGCCATCTCTGCTATTGGCTAAACTGTTGCTCTAAAACACTAGCCTACATAGACAGTCACAAAATTGCTGGTGTTTGTGTGTGATACGTGCAACAGTAGAGGCCACCTTACCTGCGCTTCTTCCCTCAATCAGCATGTTCTTTCAAGACACTCAAACACCTTGTCACATACCATTCGTCACAGTCTTTAGCACCTCCTGCGCCCAGTCCAACAATCATTATTGGTGCTCCCACTCCCATGTCCTCCTCCTCGGATTCCCTCATTACCACCCAGCAAACGTGCTCTTCATCTCTCCATAGCCACCTCGCACATACATTTCATTTGTATTATAGCGCAGGTAGTGGCTGACTTTACTAATGTACTCAGCTATTTAGATAAAATACAGATTTGCTCTTTGCAGTAGGCATATAAACCTTCTGCGCTTCTTTATGGCACTAAAACTGCCACTAGACAATAGTCTGATCCTTTTGGAGCAGAAACATAACCACAAGACTTACTTGACTTTTTTATTGCATTGCTGCCTAAAAGCTACAGTTGAAATGCGACAGTTGAAGTATGTGCATTGCTTTGAAGACGCAAGCTGCAACTGCAAGACAAGTGGTGGCAAATATATATATTTATATATATATACATATATATGTGTATATATATATATATATATATATATATATATATATATATATATATATACATACATATATATATATATATATATAAATAAATATATATATATATATATATATGATATATATATATAGATCACTTTTATATGTAGGTCTGGTTTTCCTGGGGGCCGATCGCAGCCCCCAGGGAAGCCACACATGCATTGACAAAAGTGATATATATATATATATATATAGAGAGAGAGAGAGAGAGAGAGAAAGAGAGAGAGAGAGAGATCTCCATAGATATATCCATGCAGATAGATATATCTATAGATATATATGTGTATATATATATATATATAATTCACATAAAACACTCGGACTGCAGGAACACCACACAGCGGTCCCGGGTGGGCTCCGAGAGGCCCTAATAAATCCTCCAACTCTCCTCCAAATCACAGGAGACCCAGGACACCTCCAAGGTGCAAATCAATTTATTTCAGCACACAAATCCAACGCGTTTCGGCAGCAGCCTTACTCATGGGTATGAGTAAGGCTGCTGCCGAAACGCGTTGGATTTGTGTGCTGAAATATATATATATATATATGCCCATGGGCGACCCCCTGTCAATTTCTTTATTTAAAAAAAAAAATTATTATCCCCTGGGGGTGGCGTGATCGCAGGGGGCACCAACCTTGAAATAAAAAAAATATGGCCGGGGGTGGCCCATTTTCCGAGGGGGCCGACCCCCCCCCAGTGAAATCCCTGGTGGCTAGTGGTGTTTCAAGGGCCAGGAAACGCGTTCAGGAAGGCCTCGTATAAAAGGGGAGAGTCTCCCCTTTCATACAAGGCCTTCCTGAACGTGGGGAAGGCCATTTGGGGTCGTTTTCCCCATCGGACCAGGAAGCGGCCCTAAGGCTGCTTCCTGCTCTGATGGGGAAAACAACAATGTGACGTCAGCGCACCTCACAGGTCACAAAGGGGCAGCTGGGGGGTGGGGGGAGACACGGAAGAGCTTCTGTGTCTTCCAGGGGATTAAAAAAAAAAAATCCTCGGGTGCGACGCACCCAAGGATTTTCTAACCCCCTCCTTGGTGTCGGCCACTGGTCGTGACCTGCACCAGGGAGGTAGTGCGGGCATTGGCCAGTGGCCGACGCCCACACCTAAAGGGTTAAAGAGCAAAAGCATTCAATCAACAGTACATCTGATTCAGAGGACACTTTGTGCAAAGTTCTATAAACATTTAAAGTAGTAAAAAGCAGATACATGGTCATCATCTCTGGACATAATACTCTTTTATTCTTATGAGGCTGATAGTATAACGCATTGCCTATATCATTCAAGTGCAAATGCATTCTATCAACAGTACATCTGGTTCAGAGAGTATTTTGTATGACTTTCTGTCAACAGTTCAAATAGTGCAAAGAGCATACATAGTCATCATAGGTTCAGAAAATCCCAACAGGTTTAGTAAAGTGCAAATGCATTGTTTTTAGAAACATTATCTTTGAACATTCAAGCTTATTAATGATCCATCATGTCCATTTCCTTAGTAATGCAGCTACTATATTCCTTAAAGTCACAGATACATATTATTATCATATCATATAATCCAATCGAGGAAGTTGACATTGTGATAAGACCCCAAATTCTCAGTGAATAATCATTCTAAGACTTGAGAAAGCCCACAACATTCAATGCAGTCAGTGATATGTAACTTTGTTAATCATATTCCTGAAGTGCAAATTAATGCGTTGATCGTTGATCATAATATTTGTTTTATATTTCATCATGGTCCTTGTCCTCATGATAGACCAACTATACTCTTTCCATTCAAAGTTACATGATGAATTTATTTTGTAAATATTGTTTCTAACTCAAACTGACTGTTTTGCACATTTCCATCGACTTATTTATTGTATTTCTCTATATCAACACTTCTCTAAGGGGTCCCTTAATTCACTTATCTACATTAACATATGCCCTTGATTCCATATTTTTATAAATGTACATGTAATTCTGCATCTGCATTTAGGCCCCATGGAATCAGAGTCCCCATTAAGATAAACCATTTTGATTCTGTTCTACGTAAGCAAAGTTCCCGGTCCCCTCCTCTGGGACTGGGATTGATGTGTTGAATATCATGATACTTTAATCCTGTCAGTTCACCATTGTGTTGTTCCCAGATGTGCTTCACCATCGAATATATGTTGTGTCCCTATTTTTAATTGCTCTAAAGAGCTGTAATATGCAGAGTTTAAGTTTGTTCACAATACTACCTACATACTTTTTACTACATATGCACTCTAGCACATAGATCACATATGCGGTGTAACAAGTTACCCTTTCCTTGATTTTCATCATTTTTCCATCATGTAATGTAAATGCTGTCATATTTTTCCCAATTGAACATGCTTTGCACTTTATGCATTTGCAGAAGCCCATTTGTTTTTTTTAAGCCAATTTGGACCACATCTATTTTGAGGAGTCATATAACTTCTTGTCAATTGGTCTCCCAAAGATGGTGCTTTTTTATAGGTGATCTGCGGATAATTTGGTAATATTCCTTTGAATGTTTCATCTAGTAATACTAACTCCTGATTCTCTTTCAACAATCTTTTAGTGATTTGGCTAGCGGTATTGTTAGAAAGTGGATTATTGGTAAGGGGAGGTAAGTACCTACACCTAGGAATAGGCCACTAACTCCCACTTAGGTCCACTTAGGTCTCAATAAACTAAACCCAGCTCAACTCTTGGTAGCTTGGCAAAGAGCAACAAGGCTTAACTTAGGAGACAAGTATGTAAAGCATTAAAAAATCACAAAACAGTGAATAAGTAAAACATAAAACACAATAAAAGTCCGACTCCAATTGATAAAAATAGATTATATTTGTATCTGTAGAATGACAGCAAAATGATTAAAATCAGATAAGGGGCACCGGAGATATGAATTTTTAAAGAATGAATGTTTTCTAGCGCATAGAAGAAACTAGCGCTCAAAGGGTTAAAAAACGTCCCACTGGACAGGGACAAGGTCCAGAGTTGAGGCCGCCCACAAAGTAACACTGTGACACTTATTTTCAGAAATGTTTCTTGATTAAGGAAAGTGGTACACAGCACCAGCCAAGGGTTCAGAGGCTCTGGTTTGTCTCTTGGGGTCTGGGACTACAACTCCCACAATGCACCTCTTCAACCTATGGAGTTGCATTAAATGTCTCCAAACTTCTGGATCTTCTTCCAGAGGAGCTTTTTGGGGCCTTGAAGTGCCCACAACTTGATTCAATGTACCAGAAGCTCTGAGTTGCTCCTTGGGATTTTGGGACTGCAATTCCCAGAATGCTCCTGGTCAGAATCCTCAAATGGCCACTGGACGCTGGTCAGCTTGGCTCTGCTTGCAGGACTTGATGCAGGGGTCTCTGGGCAGCTCCTTTACACCTCTAGCAAACAGGGAGCCCCTTCTTAAAGCAGTAGAAGACAGGCAAAGTGTTTTTAGTTGTGGAGCTCAAGTGTGCAGCTGGTGCAGGTCAGGGGTCCAGTATGGCAGTCCTTCTTCTTTTTTGTCCTGTTCCTTGTAGGAATCTGAGGTGTGGGTGCAACTCTGCTATATTTATCCTTGCTTCTGGGGTGAAAAGCAGGGGGGGTGGAGACAGTCCAATCACAGGCAGGATCCTTTCCCCTTTGATGACCACTTCCATGGAAGTGTGGCAAAAATCAATCCTAGGGAGTAACATTCCTGACTGAAACAGATTTTTGGAGGTTGGATCGGGCTGAGTACACCCACTGGTGTGGCTAAAAATCCTAAACACACCCCTCTCCAGCCCTCTCCTAATCTAATCAAGACAGCACCTAGATGTCTGGGGTTGCAAGAAATGGAAGAGGTCCTGAGCTGCTCCAAATGTCCTTTCCTGCCTTTGAAGACCAATTTGGCTGCTCTCCCCCCAACCTGTTTCACCATCTGCTGAGGCAGATAGTTTCCCCCAGGCACATCCTTTGTGTTCAGCCCAGGTCACTTCACACCTCATCAAGCAGCCTGTACAGGCTGCCAGAGGATAGCCAATGAGAGAAGGGCACTACAGAGTTGAAGTTCGCAACTTTCAGGTAGAGTTTTAAAACTCTTTACCTGAACTAGTTATATTAAATCCAACAAGGGCAAGTTGTGGGATTTATTCTAACAATAATTTGATACCAAACTCAAGGTATCTGTATTTTGTGGGGACTTTGTTAATTATAATAAAGTCTCCCCATTTTAGCCTATGGAGGCCATTCACTACAGTGAGTGATAAACAAACTTCGCTATTTTACCTCACCAGGTCTTATAAAACAATTTTTATGAGGTACCTGCTTAGCGTTACATGGCACCCAACCCTAGGGGCAATTGAGGCACACCTTAGGGATGACATATACGTAAAAATAAGGCAGTTTAAGACTTTGAAAGTACTTTTAATTCCAAAGTCAAATTTGCATATAACTTTAGTTTAAAATCAGCCACCAAGTCAGGCTAGCCTTCAAAATGACACTGGGCACCTCAGCAGTAAACCTACATGCCCTACCATATACCAGGGACTTATACGTAGTTTGACATAGCCAAGTATAATTAGCCTAATTTGAATACTCATTTTACACAGAGCACAGGCCCTCGACTGATTAGCAGTACCCAGGGCACCATCAGAGTCAGGAAAACATGAACAAAAAGTGAGAAATGGGGACAAAAAGTTAGGGGGCCTCTGTAATTAGCCCTGTTTTCTCACAGGTATCAAATTGCATATCCACAGTTGTGACCACAAAATCGTTTCCCAGGTGAAACATTTATTCTTCCATGTTAATAAACAGCAACTAATCCCCAATGTGTTTTGAAGACATGGTCTCCTTGATAACGGGTATTTCATTTGTATAACATATGTTTTGAAAACACCCATAGTGGCTTTCTAACTTAAGCATAAAAGACAGACTACACACTTTTGAAAAGCATCTCCCAGCCTTAATGCAGCATCCGTATTAAAAAATATAAATTACGTAGTACAAAGGCTGTTAGTTGGATTGCATTTCCCAAGACATTACCATTTAATTTTCAAATATCTCAAATTTCAGTGCCGGTAAACGTGGTACAAGATAAGGAGGTTATTTGTCTTGTTTTTTGATAACATCTTGAACAACTAGGTTGATGCAGTGCACTAAACACAAGACCCTGAAATTGGCACCGTCTGCCATGGTCTTGACTATGCTACTGCCATTGTCCATGGCAACAAATCCAATTCAGAGACCTCTGGGCCACAGCCATTCAGAAACCTTGCTATCAAATTCCTCCAAGATGTTCGGAGCTGTGTATCATTTCGCCAAGGCTACTGTTGCATACAGCCGAATACTTCCTTTGAGGTCAGCCCAGGGCAGTCAAAGCCATGCAACCACCAAAGTAATACACAACTGCACATTGGATGGATTTGAAAACAACACAGCTGACACACATTGCCACACGTGACATACCTGCGAAGTACACTATAAAACACATCCCTTCACACAACACAATCCTTTTCATTTTCACAGCAAGACACAGTGAATTTATGAAGCCACACACCATAAATTAGGCACCCCTTTTTTAATATCCCATAAATCACCCTGCACACACTTCACTCCATTCATACCATGATGCACTACACCTGTGTAGCGAGTCACGTTTACCCATTTACATATTTTTTTAGGTTTTTTTTCCACCATGACACGTTCAGAAAATCCCTGCTTTTCTGAAGGTGAGTTAAGAGTCATGATGGATGACATCATAAGAGTAGAGCCACAATTGTTTGGAACACAAGTCCAGCACACTCCTCTCAGTATAAAAGTGAAAATGGGTGACAGGATAATTGATCGAGTCAATGCTGTAGGTACCACCCTGCACACAAAGGAAAACATTTGGAAGAAGTAGAAGGACCTGAGCTGTGAGGTCCATTCCCTAGTAACCAGGCACCCTCTGCAAGATAAGAAGACTGGTAGTGGCCCTCCCAGTGCCCCATTACATCTTTTTCCCTCTGAGGAGAAAGTATTGACCATCCTGCTTCCTGAGGGCTTGACAGAAATACCAGGAGGATTTGAGTCTGGTAAGTTACAACAGTCACAAAAATGCATTGACATGCATCCGCACAGCTTATCTTTTGGCACTTTTACTTTTACTTCATTCACCAGCCCAGCATTCACTTGTCCAAAGACTCCTTTTTGTGAACTCCTAATTGAAGTGTACTCGCTTGGGGGGTTACATTTGTATTGTGTATGCAGAAGTTGAAGTTACATGACTACAACTCCCAGGGAACACTGTTACTCAAACCAACAGCCCAGTGTTTCCTTCTTTAGATACCCTTGCTTGTTAACTCCCAAATGAAATGTACCCACCTGGGGGTTGATATTTGTATAAGGTGTGTGTTGGACTTTTTGCCTTACACAGGGTCATCCCCAGTCTTTTTGCCTCCTTCCTCCTGGTTTTTCTGACCTCTCGCTGTTGGCTCTAGGACTCTGAGCACTTTATCACTGCTGACCAGTGCTAAAGTGCAGGTGCTCTCCCATCTAAAGTTGGTATGATTGGCTTATACCTAATTGGCATATTTAATTTACCTATAAGTCCCTTGTACAGTGGTATCTCTATTCCCAGGGCCTGTAAATTAAATACTACTAGTGGGTCTGCAGCGCTGCTTGCGCCACCCACTGAAGTAGACTTTCAAACCTGTCTCAGGCCTGCTAGCGCAGGGCCTGTGTGCGCAGTTTTCTGCCACAGGGACCTGGCATCTAAACTTACTTGCCAGGTCCAGAACTCCCCTTTTACTACATGTAAGTCACCCCTAAGGTAAGCCCTAGCTAGCCCTATTGGCAGGGTGCCATGTATGTAGAAAGGCAGGACATGTGCCATATTGCATGGCCTGTTCTGGCAGTGACAAGCAGCCTAACTTGGTGTCTCACTGCTGTGAGTGCTGCCTTCTCATAGGATTGCATTAGAAATACCCTGCCTTATGTGTAAAGGGTATTGTCTGATTTATGAGGGGTAGCGTAGGCGTGTTTGGTATGGTTGTGATGGTGATAATAAATACTGCTTACTAGTGTGTGTGTAGTTTTTATTACTATCACAGAAATGCCACTTCTAGAAGGTGCGCATTTATCTGTGCTTATGACTCTGGTGTTTTGCAGCTTGACTCCAATCCACGTCTGGGCAGTGTGACGGTTGGGGCTTTGTGGCTAGCGCCTTGAGACCCGCACGGGTGAGTAGCGCGCTTTATAAATGCTAATGATTTGATTTGTGCATACTTTTCAGACAGCCTGTACACAGGGAGGGTGGAGGTGTCACAGAGGTGCATCTGCATACTGAATAGTCTTCCTGGGCTGAGAGAAGAGAGAGGCGGGGCACACCTACATTTGTAAAGGCTGTGCCCTGGCCTCACACAATAAAATCGTTAACCCCCCACTGATGTTTGGAGCCTGTGCTGAAAGGAGAGAGGGGGTGCTCCCAGAACCAGTTGTAACTGGATGGAACCTCCTCTCCCTACCATTGTAAAACACTGTAAGAACTGACTATAAGTACAGAGCAATTTTCCCCACAATTTGGAGACTCTTAATCATCTTTGAACTGGACACAGAAATGCTGGAAGAACATACCAGGAACCGCCATGGACTACTACTGCTGGACTGACCTGTGACCTGCTTGGTCACTGCAGAGGACTTTCCACTTGCTGCACATTCCTTGAGCTGGCCTGTTGTTGGGCCCTCCACCTGTGGGCCTTTTCTGATAAACTTGGCTCCCTAGGGGCAGGGTGCTGTGGCCTTTGACCCCTGCATCTTTACCCTGAACACGAGGGGTGCTTCACCTGGTTGAAAAACCAAGCGCTTTGGAAAGCGCTCCTTAGGGGATTTCCTTAGCGCTTGAAAGCGCTTCCCCTTGCTGGTGCATCACCCTTGACAAATCGTTTATTTATTTTGCCGCAGAAGGAAATCACCGCTGCAGCCCGGGAGGCTACATTTCTGGAAGCGTGAGTGCTGCGCACCTTCTAGTGCCCCCAGGGCACTAGAAAAACAGAGCTGAAGAATACGGAGCAAGCGTTCTCCTATCGGTGCCCCCGGGGTAGGGATCGCTCCGAGGAGCGCCCCCGGGGCACCGGCAGGCCCGGTCTTGGGCCAGAGTGTCATCGGAGCAGGAGGGAGAGGAGGACGCCCCTCCCTCGCCTGCTCAATCCCCGGAGGGCTCTTCTGGAGCATGCGGGCAGGGCGGCAGCCTTATCGCAGGCTCGCCCGCGACGCAGGATCTCTTTTGGGCCCCCCTCGTGGGCCAGTGGCATTGATTGGGGGTCTCCCCTCTGGTAAGGGTCGGTGGAGGCCCGGGGAGACCCCAGGAGTTTGTGGGTCCCTGGAGGGGCCTGTTTTTAATTCAGAGGGGTGCATAGCGCCCCCCTCTTCCCTTAAGGATTCCCCTGACCTGGGCTCCCCCTCAAGAGGGCCGGTGGAGGCCTAGGGGGGACCCCAGTTATCACGGTCCCCGGAGGGGCCCGTCAATTGTACAGGGGAGGTGCGTGCCACCCTCCTCTCCTCAAAGGATGCCACAGGCCCCCGTTTTGCGCAGAGGAGCGCTGGGGGCCCCATTGTTCGTCTTTTAGGCACTGGAGGTGCCTTCATCAACTCAGGTACTGTTTACAGGGACAATATATCTCAGGAGTTCCTTTTAGAGACTTTAGTGGATTGATATATTGCCTACCTGTTTTTGATGTGTGATGATGTTTTTACATATATGGGCAAATGTTCCTTTTATGGGCATGACTTGCTAATATGTTTCCCTAACTTGCCATATGTTTTCTAATGTTCCTACTGTGGGCATTTTATGATATTCTTATGACAAGTGTTCTAATGTGATAACGTGTTTCTTGACTACTGCTTATGTTGCAGAATACTGAGTAACCTGTGTGTTATGTGTGACTACTGCTAATTTGCAGAGTAACTAATGTGTAACGTTCTGACAACTGCTAAGGTAGCAGGATAGTACTGATATGTGATGTTTGGTCTAATAATTATGTTGTGTTCAATACAGTATATTTTCATACAATCTGGTGTTGTGTTTCCTTTGTGGTGGGGATATTGCGTCACGTGTGTTGTGTGTGTTGTGCAGACGCTTTACACATTGCCTCCGGGTTAAGTCTGACTGCTCGTGCCAAGCTACCAAGGGGGTGAGCAAGGGTTATCTTGGACGTGTAACTCCCTTGCCCTGACTAGAGTGGGTAAGTTCTGCCTGGCTGAGGTGCATACCCTAGCCAACCAGAAACCCAATTTCTAACAGTGTGCAATGCAGGGACATGACTGGAACTGCCACGAGGTACTGGTTTAATAACTCCAACCACCAGCACAGTGTCCTTTTCTCCAAATACTCCTGTTTGTGAACTCCCAATTGAAGTGTATTCACCTGTGGGAGAACCTTTGTATAGTATGCATAGTAGAGGGAGTTACATGGCTACAACTCCTAGAAGGCACCGTTAGCACAGCCAGCCCTTATCCAAATAACGTTGTTTGTTAACTTACCAAGCAACCAGGCCCTTTCTGGGTACAGCTGGGGTATGAGTCTGTTTTACATTATGAAGGAATCATGGGCTGATCCCGGATAACGGGCACAGACCTGTGAAATGTAGAGATCCACCAAACAGACAACTTGCATGTTGATGGAATGGAAGTTCTTTCTGTTGCAGAATACTTGATCATTGGCCTGCAGGGACCAAGCCTACATTTGTGCCATCAATGGCCCCCACCACCTTTGGGATGCATGGAAAGCCATAAAAGTCATCATACTCATGGGCTAATTTCTCATGTCGGGGAAACTGGATATAGATGTCCAGTTGTTTCATCATTGCTGAGAAGACATCATTCAACATCAGACTGATAATTGGTTGGGACATGCCAGCTGGTAGGTCCCTGCATGTTGGAAGGACGATGTGGCTAGGAAGTGAAATACTGACATGACTTGTACAGCGGGTGGTACAAAGGTTGGATAACTAATAGCTGGCATAAGACCTGGCTCCAACTGATGACAGAAGTCCACTATTGTTTTCCTATTCAGATGGTACAGCAGGATTATGTGGTTTTCTTACATGGTCTGAAGGTCTGGCAGTGGACTGTAGAGAGAAAGTTGTCGCATCCTCCCTCTCCATGGGTACCTATGTATGATAAGACATGATTTCTATCATTAGTTATTGTGCCCACAGCAACATACATGACGCATGTCAATGATATCATGTGACAAGGCATTTCTGAATGAACAAACATGGCAACCAGTGCACATCACAGCTGCCAATATCACAAGGCTCACATGTGGCTAGCATGGGTTTCCACACATGTGGTCACAGCATGTATATGGAACAAACTCAAAGATGTGCAACATAATTGCCCCTCAAAATGTGACTATAAATTCCTACCCCCAAAAGACCGTCCGTGGTTATGGACTGCCCCACTGTTAAATGCCATCTGTGTTCTGCAAGATACTACAATGGTGTTTGAGTAGTAGGACCTACATGACAAGACAGGATAAGCCTGTTTGTGACGTAAAAAATACATTTTTGCAGGTGTTACGCAGTTTATATAGTCCAATACAGCATTTCAGGCTGCCAAACTTGCGGCTGCCTGACCTACTCCACTGGACATTAGGAACTGCCCGCAACTGCTGGAAGAAGTCGTCATGGTAATAGGCGGTTGCAACCAAGGTGGACACAGTCATAGGCTTTCGTTGTTGCCTGTGGCAGTCTTGGGCCAATGTCTGTGTCTGCCGGAAGGTGACAACCATGTACGTGGCAACCGTGACCACAACGTTCTGTAGATGAACTCCGATTAACTCACTTGACTCCTGACACTGCTGCCAGCATGACCTCCACAACCTGAGCTGCTGTGTACTGCCTCTGAGAGCAATCATGCTGCATCCAGCAGATGATAGGGCCCCTGCCATCTATCCAGAGGAGCTGGAGAGGCTAGTGAATGAGGTCCTACACCTCTATGGACAGCTCTGCGGCTTACCAGAGGAGCAGATAAGTCCCTCAAGCGCACAGGTTTCTCTGTACTTCACCATCCTTTCCATCCTCACAGGCTAGAATGTGCCCATGTGTGCCAGTTTAACTACTCATACACCTGTTGTTGCAGTCTGTGTAGCATCAATGGAAGAGACAATGTGCCATATGTTAAATTCAGTCACATTGTGTTGTGTGAGGTTTTTGTGGTCCTAGATCCTCCTTGTTTTGGATGCACATACCTAGCTGAGGAGACATTACTTCCATCCACTGACCTCTCTTTCCTCATGATTGTTGTAAATGTTAGACAACATGTATATGCATGATATCATGAGCTGTGTATGCATGTTGTATTATTCAGTTGAGGGTCATGTGAGCAATGCATATAGTGCCAAAGATATTTCAAACCAATTCTGACCTTGCTAAGCTGTTGTTTGGAAGGCATATCATGACTCACTGTGCCATTTAGTTTGCTCCACACACCTAATGACAAATTGTTATTAGCTACATGTTGTACTCTCATGCATGGAAGTGATGGGAATGGAGTGTCATATAGTATCTGTCAGCTCAGCCTGCAGAGACCAGGGCCTGTCACATGCTACACCCAGCATGGAACCTAGTCCAGGCTGTGGCTATGCAAAGGTGGCACTGTGCCCACTCTCTGTACCCCAGCAGATCCTGTCATGTGGCCAATATGAGGCTCTGGTGCCAAAACCTGCCCTCATTGCCTCATTCTTTAGACTACCTTAGGAATGTGTACAGGGATAAATTGTTAATCTAGTCCATATGTGCACTCAGCATCATTGTCAGTGTGTGTCTTACAATCATGACAGGCCCATTACTCCCACAGCTCTGTTGTCACCTCCTCATAGGTCATATTTGTCCTAAAGAGGCGTATTACATAACTGACAGTCCCATAGTGCAGATAGTGTGTTGATTCCTGGGAGGCCATGATATGTGACTCGGTAGCTTGGTCACATGGCAGAAACTGTTCAATGCATGCCTTTGTTTGTTGGATGCCCTCTCTGGAGGATGGCCACATATGTCCAAAGATGTTGCATGTGGTACAGGTACATATCACAGAACCAAACCCCATGAAGTGGCTGGCATGAGTCTGCTTTTGTCATTCCACATGTCCATACATGGTCAGGGAATACACTTTCTGTACACACCATGCCAGCCCCTTCATTGTTACTCATGTGTAATTTTTGAGTTTGTACTGTAGGGGCTGCATGCAGTGGACCATTCTCACAGAGTGAGAATGTGTTGGTACAGGCATGCCTATGGAGTTTACCCTTCAGAAGCCACATAGGTATGTAGTGTTTCAAAGTGACTCACTTCACAGTACTAGTTGCTAGAGCATGGGCTTTCTGATGTCAGTAAGCTTGCTTAGTCAGTTCAGGCCATGACCAGGGTAGTGGGTTAGTCTGCAGTGTGTGTAGTCATGCCCCTGTACTTATTGGTTTGTGAGAGTCACACTTGGGTAGTATTGACAAATAGAAAGGTCCTGGCTTGATATTACTGACATGTATATGACTCAACCATTTGTGGTGAAACTTGTGACCATGATCTCTTGATCTGTCTTTTGCATCCCTGTAGGTCAAAGCCCATCAAAGGAAGGCAATATGGAGAGCCATTTCCCGGAAGGTGCAGACCCTGGGGGTCCACAGCCATTGGACCACTCACTCCAGGAAAAAGTGGGAGGACCTGAGATGTTGGGCCAGGAAAATCACTGAAATCCACCTAGGAATGCCCTCCCAACGTGGGTGGGGTGCCCATCAGAACATGACCCTCCTAATGGCCTGCATTCTGGTGGTGGCCTATCCAGAGCTTGATGGGCATTTGAGGGCTACCCAGCAGCTACAAGAGGGTGAGTCCAGGGCATATTGCTGCCTGTCACATTGCCAAGTGAATGTGTTAGGTTCTGACAATTAGGGATGAGTCATCTGTCATACAGTAGATGAGTGATTGTTTGTGTAGACATGTCATATGTACAACCTAAAAACCACTTGCTCCCCAAGCACGCCATATGGCTGTGTACAGTGATGAATCAAGTACTGTTTGTTGTTATATTGTGTGAAAATTCTATTCTACAGGCCAAAGGTAAGCAAGTGATGAATCACTGTCCTCAGCCATATGTCTGGGTAAATGAGTATATTGTCATCTGACACCCAGAGGCTAGTTGTATGCAGTGTATGATGGGCGCAGGTGCCTCACTGCAGTCTGTAATGTGAAGATGGTTATCACATGTGACAGAGGCTACATTGTACTTTGGGTGGAGCTACAGATCGGTACTTTTCTTGGTAAGAGGGGAATATCCATTGACATAATTTATGTGTCATCACTGTTTCCAACATTCCTTGTGCCTACATGTCAGCATATGTCCCTTTCTCTTTGCATAAACATTCATAAGCTGCTGTTTCATGCATGGTCTACCTGGTTGATTGGATGATGTCTGTCTTCTCTCACAAAAACGTACATGCCAACCTGTGTTGGAATAAGCTATTTACAATGGGGGTACATTTCATGTTATGCCACATACAGGAGTGTGTCACCATTGTTTATTGGCTTACACATTCCCTCACACATCAAAACATGTCATTTGGCATGTAAAACTGCAGTAGCAATGAGGGACATGACAGGTAAGCCTAGAGTTTTGAACCACAATGTGCATTTCTATTCCCTTGATGTGGCAGCATGTAGGAAGTGCACTGCATATGTGTTATGGGTAAGGTTTGTGACCTGACTGTTGACATGTATCATAGAGTGATTTAAAGTTATGTTAAAATCATGTGTGTTTGGGTAAAAGCATTCATCCACAGACATCTATGTTTACATGACCATAATGTAGACAATGATGTAGCTTCCAAATGCGCAACATGTTGAGGGCATTCAACAAGTACTTGCAAATATCTGGGTCTCTCCAACATCTAAGGAACTAATGGCATCTACTGATTCTCCCAGAGTATGTCATTGTAAGCATTGTAAGGGGTGCCAGACTTTAGTGGTGATTCCCCTTGGCTTGCTGATTTATTGTATTGTGGATTTTGGAAACATCTCTCCCTGACATATTGCACATGATGTCTATAGTGTCTATTTCCATGCCACATTTTTGGCCTGTCTGAGAAACATTAGTACTACCTCCATGACTCTATCTGGACACATATAACTTGGAGAACTGTGCATTGTTGATGTTTCCTGGGCGTCATGTGTATTTCCATGTCACCTTCTCCAGACTATGGTACTTTTGCTATGAACACTGCAGGATTTTTAAGCATTATTTTTTACTGTTGGGTCACTTTGTATGTGACAAACAGATGTGTTCATGACTTTTTGTGGGATCTGTACAAATGCATTCGGCATTTGCCTACTATTGTATGACAACAGCAAAACTGAGGTCTGCTTCATTGGGTAAAGCTTTGAGGATGATGAGGTCTCCTAATTGTTGAATTGATACTGTGATGCACAACTTCAGCCATGCAATTGGAGTTGTCTGAGATCTTGATTTTCCTGTGGGCAGCTGTTGACCGTTCCGATGCCATGAATGCATATGGTATGGCACATGTATGGGCTACTTACGTGGAGTTTGTTGCTGGGGCCTGATTGATATCATGGTAATGTTTGCAGATCAGAGCAGTTGTTCAAGTGTGATCATGAACATGTGGTGACCCTATTTCTCTTTGTATTTGTAGCACCAGCACCGGCAAGGGAAGGAGATGAGGCACAGATGAGTAGGGAACTATCTGGTCATGGGAACTTGAGTCAAGACACCACTAACACTGCTGGACCCAGTGGCCCAGAGGGCAAAAGGAGTGCCATAGGGGGGACCGGAACATCCTCTTCATTATTAGATTATTTCTCCACTGGACACTCCCTAATGGCGGGGGATTCATTGGGGAATCTCCCTGTACCATCTTTGTCCACCACCCCATTCTCTCACTGCCCTCCCTGTTGCTCCCCACCCAGATGGCCAAGTCCGCTTACCCATGAGGCTGGGCATCTCCTTTGCAGCAGTCACCTCCACCCCAGCCCATCTTACCACTGCTGCCCTCAGTGAGGAGGCTATTGACCTCTTGAGGAGTATATCAGAGGGTCACACAGCCATTGTGAATGCCATCCAGGGGTTCTACACTCAACTGCAGAAGACTAATGCTTTCCTGGAAGACATTCATGTTGCAATGGCTGGCCTACAGAGATCTTTTTTGAGGCTCTAGCCTCAACGCTGATGGTAGCCACTCACCCCGTACCTTCCGTCCCCCTTCCAACTCCCTCTTCCCAATACAACTCCCCCTTCTCTTACCTACCCAAAACACACCAACCAAACTACATGCATCCACTTCAACACACATGAGCAGCACACACAGAAACAAGCACCACAAACACATCAGCATGCAAGGAAACAACAGACACCTACAGACACAATCACAGTCACCACTTCCCCAAGGACCCTCACCACCTCCAGCGTAACACACATGACATCAAGCATACCCACAGGCACCACCGCAACTGTCAGTGACACAACTACCAGACACCATACCAACAGACACCCAGACATCCACCAAAAGCACCAAACCTACAGACACCACCTAAAGAGACACACAGACATTCACCACTGCCAGCATACCCACAGACACCAACCCAAAAGTCACAAACATCCACCACTCCATCCCCAAGCACTTCCACCTGCCAAAATCCCAAGACACACAAATACACTCACTTACCCATGCACCTGATACCAACCAAACACAAGCATACCTCCCAGAAGCGACCACCCATGACATCCACAATGACAGAGCAGACATCCACTCCCTCGACCTCCAAATCCACCCCTTCTGTTGATCATCCCTGTGTCCCTAAGAAAGTTTTTGTGTTGGAGCTTGACCTTTCCCCTGTTACCTCCACCCCCATCTCAAACCCAAGAGGTCCCCACCAACCTCCTAATCCCTCACTTCCACCTCTAAGGCCTCCCCTGACACCCCTGCAAGCACCCATACCACTCCCCCCAAGAAGAAGCCTACCCCTCCCAAAAAGCTGTCCACCCCTCCCAAACCCAAGACCAAACCCTCACTCTAAAGATGATCCCTGAGGAGTCTGCCTGCCCACTTGATACTCCTTCCTGCGGAGGTTCCCTAGCATTTAGGTGTCCAGAGACAGCACCATGATGTGCCTGTTCCAAAGCATATGGACTGGGCAATGGCCTTGGACTATTGAAAGTTGGTTTAAACTAAACCCAAACAGTTGTTGTTTTGGGTATACATTTGTCCTGTAATTCCTTTTGTACCTTTATGTTGTTCCTGAGTGACTTACATCTGCCTGCAGGGTTGTGTGTTTCAGCCTGCTTGCTGATGCACTTGCTGTTGTCTGCAGTGTCTTTCGTTGTAGGCAGTGCTGGTGTCCCCTACGACAAGGGTATATGTTGACTGTATGGATATGTGGGTGGTAATGCAATGATGGTGTCATGGCATTGCATGCTGTTTGTTATGGTAAGTATTTCATATTGTGTTGCCCAATGTGAGCATGTATGGTGTAGACTTGTCCCCCTGATATGGATTGTGGGCTCATCTAATGTTTGGCAGCTTGAGTTTTTTTGTTTGTTCAGCCATGGAGTGTGTTAAATCGTGCTAGCTTTGTTTGCATTTGACTGTGCATGTGTCCATTTAGCTGTGTGTACCTTGCAGCTGCTTCATGTGGAGGTATGTCCCATCCAGTTGGAGTTGTATGTGCTTTGTTGACTTGCACTTCCACATTATTCTTCTAAGGAGCTGCATGACTTGCGAATCTTAGGGAACAAGGAATGTATTATATGCAGAGAATATATTAGAGATACATGGCGCTGCCCTGCCTGTCACTGGACTTTCAATCCCAAGGGGGTTGAGTTGGAGGTTGGAGGTAATCCTCTTACCTCCTTGATCTGCACTAACTGCCGCTCATTGGTCGCCCACAAACTTGATATTAATTTACTGCTAACTGAGGTCTCACCCACAGCATTGTTTCTAAACGAAACATGGCTGAATGATGCTTCTGATCCAGATATAAGCCTGGCATTACCTATTGGGTATCGAATCGCCTAATTAGACAGAGGGATGGCAAGATGAGGGGGTATTGCAGTTATTTATAGGGACGGTTAGAACTTTACCTTTCAGCCTCTTCAGCTAGTGGAGGGGGAAGGTATGTTTTTTTCTATGGCTCTTAACCCTCGTTACACTTTCTCAGGGATCCTAATCTATCGCCCCCCAGACCCCTTGGAAAAGATTTTAGACTCTCTCTTAGACTGCACAGCAGATTGTATATGTGCCAGACCCAATCTTACAATCCTAGGAGTTTTGAATATTTATGGTGAGATCCCTGACAAACAGATTCAAGGCATCTACTTGGTGGTATGGAAGCAATGGGCCTGACCCAACTTGTTAAAGGCCCTTCCCACGAAATGGGTCACACTATTGATTTAACACTCCTGCCTTGACTTGTAGGTCCCCAACCCCACTAGCGTGGTCTGATCATTTTTTTATTCCTATTGAATTACCCACGGGTACATTGGTGAGTGGGAGTAAGCCGTTGTTCAGGTTGGGAGATCGTGGAATAAATTGGATAAAGAGAATTTTCTAGTCACTCTGGAATCACTTACGTCCAGTGTCATGAGCAAGAGTGGATCGGAAGTTGAGGCTTTCAGTGACTGGATCACGGAAAGTCTGGACATAGTTCTCCCCCTGAGGAAAAAGTCTGGTCCGCGGAGAACAACTAGTGCCCCTTTGTTTACCCCCTCATTACTTCTCCTAAAAAAAGGGATGTAAAAAGTTAGAATGAACTTGGAGAAAGCTGTTTGTTTCAGCAGATAGGGAAGCTTACAAGGGGGCTATTAGAAGGTATCATGCTGAAATTATGGAGGCACAGAGGGTTATCTACCAGCAAATAATCGAGGGTGCGGCAGGTTCCCCCAAAGTAGTTTTCCAAATATTAAAAGATATTCTACATGCGCCGGTGAAAGACAATCTTTTAGAGGCTTCCTAAGAACACAGCAATTTACTAGCTGAATTTTTCCACCAAAACATTTTGGACATCTATGCTACTTTTGGGGAGAATAGTCCCTCACTGAAGGAGGAGGAGTTTGTTCATGGTGTTAATATAGCCTGTCTTTCTCACTTTAACCCTCTTTCTCAAACTCAAGTGTTAGATTTCCTGAGTGTCCTGAAATCAGGATCCCCCCTGGACCCTGCCCCTCCTCACATACTGGTGCAGGGAGTGGAAGTTATAGTCCTGATGTTGACACATTTACTTAATGATTCTCTTTCCAAAGGAGTAGTACATAGCTCTTGGAAGCATGCTATAGTGAAACTGCTGTTAAAAAAATCTTCTCTTGATCCGACAGTGTTGAAGAATTTTAGACCCATTTCCCTTTTGCCCACCCCGCTAAAATTCTGGATAAATATATCAATTGGCAACTTTCTACTTTTTTAGAAGAGAAGGGGTTGCTCCATCCCACTCAAAAAGGGCTTTAGAACTGGTCACCGCACGGAAACTGCATTAATTGCGGTGACGGAAGAGGCCAGAAAGAGGGTAGACAAGGGTCTTACCACAGTGATTATCATGCTGGACTTGAGCGCAGCTTTTGATACTGTAGACCCCCAGGTTTTGATCCAGAGAATGAGTGAGTTCGGAATTAAGGAACAGGCACTTGCCTGGTTTACTTCCTTCTTACAGGACAGGTCCTTTCAGGTCCTAGATCGATTGTTCCTATCAAACAAACTGCAGTGCAGGTGAGGTGTACCTCAGGACTCTGCCCTCAGTCTGACACTGTTTAACATCTATATGGCTCCCTTGTCTTCTTTGGTGGAGTCATTTGGGTTAGCTTTAGTGTCCTATGCTGATGATTTTACATGGTGGTTTACCTTTCTGCTAATGAGACCTCAGAAGGTGCCGCTTTCCGTACTTGTATGCAATCGGTTTCAAGCTGGATGACTCAGAGTAAATTGCAACTAAATGAGAAGAAGACGGAAGTCATGATACTGGGCCCTGAACCAAGGCCTGGAATTTCTCGCACTTGTCCTTCGGCACTTAGTGAGTTCCCTCCTCCTAAAAAGCATGTTAAGAGCCTGGGTATCAGTTTGGATCCCCTTCTGACACTAGACCTGCAGGCTACGAACATATCTACTACTTGTTTTGCCTTATTGAGACTTCTTAGGAAGATTTTTGCTATTCTTCCAGCACTGGCTAGAAGACTTATTGTGCAAGCTATTATTCTTTCAAGGCTAGACTATGGGAATGGCCTTTTCCTAGGTCCCCCGGTATATGTTAAAAAGAAATTACAGAGAGTTCAAAATGCTGCAGCTCGTTTATTACTGAACATCCCAAGAAGGTCTTCTGTGAAGGCTGGATTGGCCTCTTTGCACTGGTTGCCTGTTGGACAGCGGATCAAATTTAAGGCTTTATGTCATATCCACAGGTCTTTGAATGATAGAGGGCCTATGCTCCTTAGGAATCTGGCCACCTTTCATAGGCCGAATAGAGATTTGAGATCTACTACTCTAGCTTTGGTAATCGTACCGAAAATAAAGAAAGCAAGATGGGGTGGGTCCTCTCTGATGTTTTTAGGAGCTAAATTGTGGAACTCGCTTTCCCTTAATCTTCGGCTGATGGAGCAAGAATTGGAAATTCAAAAGACCTTGCAAAGGGTTTAGTAGCGCTGGGAAACCCGAGGGTAGCCATGCGCTCTATAAATTGTGTAACAGAACATAACATAACATTGTTCAGATAGGCATGTCATTTGGGTCTAGTATTGTTTGTCCCTGAGATACATGTAGAATCAGTTCCTGTGCAAATGTTGTTTAAGGTGCATGTGCAAAGTGATATGTGTCCCAGTGCAGCATCCTTCCCTGAGTGCTCCTGATGCCCCCATCCCTATTGTTCAGCTATGGTTTGCTTACAGAGCTTTGTATATTTGGCTCTCTGTCTATTGTGCAACGCATTGTCCTTCCATTGTGTTGAAATATGAGTATTGTGTGTGTCCAATGCATGGCTGTTTACTAGGAGTGCTGATTGTGCTTCATGCCACGCCCATACATATGTGGTTGAATGTGACAATAGTTCATGGCATGTAAGGAATGTGAGGTGCATTTGTAGATGTGATGTTGGTGTCTTGTTGGTGTTGTGTGAGACAATGTTGTGTACACTTCGCTGTCCCTGTGCCTGAGATGAGTAGATGTGTGTTGTTGTGTAGTGTTGCGGTGCAGTGTGAGTGACCTGCCCAAAGGGGGTGTGTTGTGACTGTGCACATGTACTTCTTTGTGTTTGATCCGGACGTGGGACACAATAGGTGCACTTGGTGCCCATAGCGTGATCTCCATGTGATGTGCTTGATGGTGCAATGATCTGCTATTTCGGTTGTTAAAACTGGTAGATATGTGTACCTACGGTCAGTTGCGCCCAGTTGCACCCACGGTGGTGTGGATTTTGAGCACCTTCGATGAGTAGCAGCAGGAAGTGAGTTATTAGCTCCATGGTGGCAACAGATGTGTGAGGCTGCCTGCATGTGAGTGTCTCCCTTTATACTGTCCTTTTCCACCTGCTGAGACGTGGTGGTTGGAACGCTATGGTCACATTGGCAACCTCATAATATGTCCGGTGGAAACACTGTCTCTGTCTGCCTGTTTGTGCTGCCTTGTGACAGTGGTGTTCTGTGCCTCCTGACAATGCCAGCGGGACCCCAGCGGTCTTCCCTCCATAGGGCAGTATGACCACAATAGGGCTTTCCGACAGCCAACCCGAAAGCAGTCTGACCACCAAGGCCATCATGGCAATCCACGGACCACCAAATTCATAATGAGGCCCATAGTCAGCAACATACTGACCACCTGCAGACGAATCAGCACTCATTTCAGCCATTGTTTTAAAGCCCATAAACAGTTGCAGATTATTCAGCATGATAACAGAGTACCAGTAAAAGCCCTGGTACAGGAGGTTCCAACATGTTGGAACTCAACCTATTGTATTTTGCAACCTCTGTTTAAGCAGTACAAACAGATCAATGATTGTGTAATTCTAAGAGGGTAGGAGGCAATAGGGAAAGCTATGACCATGGATGTGGAAAAATGGGGTCTAGTCAAATGCCTCACACAGATGCTGCTCCTTTTGAGGTTTTTACGCTGGAAGTTAACAAGGATGACAGTACGATGAGCAAAGCTATCTGGTTGTTGCATCGTCTATAGGACCAGCTAAAGAAGGTGTCTGAAAGGTTCGCACTCGGAGGTATGAATGAAAACCCAGAAGTGCATCACTTGACTTGTAATGCAAGGCTGCAAATGACATTATCTCATCCGATGAATACATCTGTGCCACCATATTTGATCAACGCTACAAACAAATTCTTTCCTCTTTTGTTCCTTTTTCTGAAGGGGATGTTTCAAAACACAAGAGGTGGATTGTTGAGCAAGCTAGAGAATTGGAAGAAGAACAGCTGGAACTTGGAATCGCACTACTCAGTTCTGGGGTGCTGCCTTCAACGTCCAGAGAGGGCAGTCTTGTCTCACTGCAGCCAATACCAGCAACAAGGACACTGGCAATAACAGTATCAGTAGAACCGGATCCAACATCTGCAATGGATTGGTTTCAAGTGGCAGGTCTTAAGTTCAGTGCAGAGGTGAAGACAAAAGAGGTCGAGCAAGTGGCAGCACCAATGACACTTCGGAGGATGTTCCAGGAGCATCTGAATGACCCAAAAGAGGTGTATGTAGATCAAAAAACTCATTGGTGTATTGGTATGGGAAGATGCATCAGTGGTCAGAACTTAGCAGGCTGGCAATAAAGAATCTGGCTTGTCCTTTAGTCAGTGTTGGACCTGGCCCTTTTTGCAGGGTCATCCCTAAACTTTTTGCCTCCTTCCTCCTGTTTTTCCTGACCTGTTTTTGTTGGCTTTTGAACTCTGAGAACTTTACCACTGCTAACCAGTGCTAAAGTGCATATGCTTTCTGAGCAAATTGTACTATTGATTGGTTTATCCATGATTGGCATGTTTGATTTACTAGTAAATCCCTAGTAAAGTGCACCAGAGGTGCCCAGGGCCTGTAAATCAAATGCTATCAGTGGGCCTGCAGCACTGGTTGTGCCACCCACATACGTAGACCTGTAATCATGTCTCAGACCTGCCACTGCAGTGTCTCTGTGTGCAGTTTTTAAACTGTAAATTTGACTTGGCAAGTGTCCCAACTTTGCAGGCCTAACCCTTCCCTTTTCCTACATATAAGACACCCCTAAGGTAGGCCCTAGGTTGCCTCATGGGTAGGGTGCAGTGTATGGTTAAGGTAGGGCATATACTAATGTGTTTTATATGTCCTGACAGTGAAATACTGCCAAATTCTATTTTCACTGCTGCAAAGCCTATCTCTCTCATAGGTTAACATGGGGGCTGCCTTTAAACATGATTAAAGTGTATATTCCCCATTGGAGCAGATAGACATGTGGAGTTTGGGACATCTGAACTCACAATTTAAAAATACATATTTTAGTAAAGTTGGTTTTAAGATTGTGTGTTTGAAAATGCCACTTTTAGAAAGTGGGCATTTTCTTGTTTGAACCATTTTTATGACTCTGCTTGTTTATGGATTCCCTGTCTGGGTTAGTTTGATAGTTGGGCTGTTTGCACCTCTTTCCAGACAGTGACACAAAGAGGGCTGGGGTATTGCCTGCATAGTCTGATGAGCCATCTGTGCTAAGAGGGAGTGGATGAGTGGCCACTTGCAACTGAAAGGGCTGTGCCTGCCCTCACACAATGCAGTCTCCAACCCCCTGGTGTGTGTCTGAGGCCTTGCATGGGCAAGGCAGGATTTCACAAACAAGTGAGACTTTCCTTTGAAGTAAGCTTACTTCAAAGCCCAAAATGGGTATAAGAAGAGGACTCAAAACCACAGACTTTAGACACTTCTTGGGGCAGACACCCTACCTCACAGGCAATTCTTGTGGTAGACACTCTACCTCGGGGACACTTCCTAGAGGAGAAACTGGAACCAGAACCTGCATCCTGCCAAGAACTACTGCCTGCCTGCCCAAAGGACTCACCTGACTGCTTTCTGGTAAGGACTGCTGCCTTGCTGTTTCCCTGCTGCCTTGCTGCTCTCTGGCTGAGGTGAAGAAGTGCTCTCCAAGGGTTTGTATAGAGCTTACCTCCTGTTCCCTGAAGTATCAGGACCATAAAGACTTCATCTCTACAAGAAGAATTCCTTGTGCAGTGAAATTCGACACACAGCATGCCAGAAATGATGCATAGCCTGCACCGCAGTGAAAATTTCACTGCACACCGAACTGGAACGACTCAGCCCGACTTCACAACAAGAAGATCGATGCAGCACCAGCGTACCACCCGGAAATTTGACGCACGGCCCACTGGATCGATGCACAGCTGAAATAATGCAGCCGGACTTCCAGAGAGGAATCGGCGCAGCACCTGCTGTGTGGTAGAAAATTTGACGCAAAGCCCACTGGGTCAACGCAGCTCCTGTGACTTCGTCCAGCTAGCACAGGAAATCCACGCATCATCCCCAGGGCATCTGAAAACCTCGCAACCGAAGAAGATCCACGACCGAGCACCTGAAATAGACTCACAGCCGTCCCTGCATGAAAACTAAATGACGCATCGCTGTGTGCAGTCCGAGAAATCGACGCATCAACCTTTGTTTCCATGCATCTCCTCCTCTGCGGTTCTTTGCAGAGATTTTTCATGCGAACCAGGTACTTTGTGGTTGAAAGAGACTTTGTTTGCTTTTAAAATACTTCAGACACTTTAAATCACTTTTCAGTGATATCCCAACATTTACTTATTGCATCTTTAATCGTTTTGACCTGCATTTATCCAGATAAATATTACATATTTTACTAAACACTGTGTGGTGTATCTTTGTGGTGCTATATGACGTTATTGTATGACTTATTTCACAAATACTTTACACATTGCCTTCTAAGTTAAGCCTGACTGCTCAGTGCCAAGCTACCAGAGGGTGGGCACAGGATAATTTGGATTGTATGTGACTTACCCTGACTAAAGTGAGGGTCCTTGCTTGGACAAGGGGTAACCTGACTGCCAAACAAAGACCCCATTTCTAACAGTCAGCCTGTCTGTTCAGTACAACTGGTGCAGTTATTACAGTGAGAAGGACCAGTCTCTCACCTCAAAACATGGCAGGATTAAGCATGATCAAAATTAACCAGCCTTTTATCCCACTTGATTGCACTGTTCCCAAAACCCCACAGGAGGAGGAAGAGGATGATTGGTCAGAATCAAGTGTATTTGGTGACCAACGTCTGGGCCAACCACCTGAGTTTGAGGATGAACTCTACTTCCCAGACTGAGTATGCCAGTACCATCAGACATCTTTTTAATTATTTATATTTGAACGTCTTTCTTTCTTTCTTTGTTTGCAAAACAAAATGCTAGTGAAACATTATGTTTGTGTCAGATTTATGCTACCCCACCATTTTTTAGTCACATATTATTATATGGCTAGATTGGAGTTGGACCTGTGTGCAGTAAAGAAGCCGTCACATTTATCATGACATTGGTGGTAAATTCTTCTTACCGCCATGCTGACTGCCGCCAACATACCGCCGCAGCAGCAGATATCCTTTCACCATATTATGACACAAACACACCAATCCGTCACTATTCAGCCACAGACACAATCCTGTCACACCAAAGGTCAGTGATAAACTGGTGGTATTAAAACCTACACCGTTATGCGAACAGAACAACGCCCATCACATTATGACCCACTAATCACCACGGCGGACATTCATTGGCAGTAAACCATTGGCGGTACATACCGTTGCGCTCAAAATACACACACACAAACAAAAAAACACCACATTGGACAATTCAAACAACACACACCTGACACCCATACACACACCACACCCATACCACTTTAAAACACACACCCACATTATCCACAACCCTTTACGACTACAAACCATTGGCACGAGAGAGACACCACGACCACAGACAAGACCAGAGCCACACACTATTTACACCACTCACATACCCCACATCACACACCCCAACACATTACCCAACACACCCTCACCCACACCCATCACCCATCACCCATGGCACCACAAAGACACCCCCGATTCTCAGAGGAGGAGCTAAGGGTCATGGTGAAGGAAATCATCAGGGTAGAGCTCCAGCTATTTGGAGTACAGGTGCAGCAGATATCCATTGCAAGGAAGATGGAGCTATGGCAGAGAATCATGGACAGGGTCAATGCCGTGATACAGCACCCCAGAACAAGGGATGACATCAGGAAGAGGTGGAACGATCTACAGGGGAAGGTACGTTCCATTGCAGCAAGACACCAACTTGCTGTACAGAGGACTGGCGGTGGACCCCCAACTCCTCCCCCACAACTAACAACAAGGGAGGAGCAAGTCTTGGCAATCATGCATCCTGAGGGCCTGGCCAGAGTAGGAGGAGGACTGGACTCTGGTAAGTCAACTCTTTACTACTATCACCCCCCTACCTGCATGCCATCACATACCCCCACCCTCACCCTCACTCCCATCACTGCACCACCTCCCACCGTCACAGCTCACTCATCTCAATGCCCAGCCCTGCATGCTCTACCGATGCATGGACAACACTCACAGCCCTGCATGTACACCTATCACCAAAGCATGCACACTAGAGAGAATCAGCTAGCCCACCACATACCAACGTATACAAGTTAAGGTTGCCAGGGCAAATACAACCAAAGAGGGCAACCCACCGATGCACAGTATGTCACACACAGAAACAATGACACATCATTTACATCCCCACAGGTATCCCAGCCAATATCACCAGAGAGTAGGTGCTATCAATATCCAGTCCCCCAACTGAAGAGGCCCACAATGATGACAGCAGCTCTGGGTGCATGGATCTGGTTGACCAACCTGGCCCACTAGGGACCTCTGGACAGTCGGTTACCCAAGCCCAGTCACATTCCACCAAAGAGCTTCCCCCATCTGGAAACACCACCACAGCACCCACCCAGAGTATCCATAACTCTGTCCCCTGGACACGTCAATCAGCAGTGTGTCCACGTCTACAGGGACCCCAGGGCACAC
The DNA here is from genome assembly GCF_031143425.1 of Pleurodeles waltl. Classification (NCBI taxonomy): domain Eukaryota; kingdom Metazoa; phylum Chordata; class Amphibia; order Caudata; family Salamandridae; genus Pleurodeles; species Pleurodeles waltl. The sequence goes on from NC_090445.1 coordinate 506,198,998, forward strand.
CTCATACCCAAGACAATCAGGGACCTGGGGTCAGTGGCAACGGGCACACAGTTCAGGGGACAGAGGCACAGGACAACAGGAAAAATGGGAGGACTGCTGTGCGCCAGGGGGAGGACACACCCAGGGAACCGACTCTCCAGAAGGCACTCACCGAGATCCTGGGAGCATTTTAACATTCCCAGGACACGATGGGCCAGATCCTGGAAAATGTGCAGGAGAACAGGCGGCTGTAGGAGGGACAGTACCAGGGGACCAGGGAGGACTTGCAGGCCATCAACACCACACTGGTCTCCATAGCAGGGGTGCTGGCAGACATGGCCAACATTATGAGAGAGGCAGTCTCACACCAGCGGGCCCTGCCACTAGCCAGTCATCTGAACTGCCTTCCACCTCCGCTTCCGCTAGTGAACAGGAGGCCCCCGCCACAGGACTCACATGCCACCCCTCCCCCTGCAGAAGGAGAACCACCTGCAAACGTTCCCTGCAATCCAGGCAGAAGCCAGAGACTATTGCCAACATCCCCACCAGGAAATGAGACACTCCAGATTGTCACTCTTGGTCCCACTCTGTCACCCTGTCCACCTTGAACTGCCATTGCTCCCTTTCCTATGTCCCCATGGACAATGCACCTGTGGTACAGACTGGAACTATACTCTGGAATTTCCTCCATCATCACCCCATCCCATTGCACTTGCCCCTCTTTTTCTTAGCACTTCAATAAACGCCCTTGAGAAAAATACAAGTATGGAGTATGTCACGGTATGCATTCATTTAAACAGGTACAAACAATGAAATTCAACTGTACAGTAAATGAGCACAGAAGAAAGACCTGTAGTTGGCTGTAGTGATCACACCAGGAGCTGTAGTGAGGCACCAACATCTGTAAAACGAATTGCCAAAGGGTACAGTAAGTGGGCATAGAAGTGGGAAATAACAGCATGCCAGTGCCTAAGAAATTCAAAATAATGACAATGAAATGTGAAGTAACACTGTCTTACCTGCCTGTCATTGGAAATATTGTCCTATCACTGTTGTTCTGTTGTCCTCATCCTCATCCTCTGCCTCCTCACCCTCACTGTCCACAGGGTCAACTGCTGCCACACAGCCATTGCCAGCCGCCTCCTCCTGCAGAAAAGGCACATGGCGTCTCAGGGCAAGGTTGTGCAACATGCAACATGCCACTATTATCTGGCAGACCTTCTTGGGTGAGTAGCACAGGGATCCACCTGTTAGATGGAGGCAACGAAACCTGGCCTTCAGGAGGCCAAAAGTTCTTTCTATGATCCTTCTGGTTCGCCCATGTGCCTTAATACAACATTCTTCTGCCCTTGTCCTGGCATTCCTCACAGGGGTCAGAAGCCATGATAGGTTGGGGTAACCAGAGTCACCTGCAAATATTGAGGGACAACATTTAGCCATACACTATTCCATATGGCCCACACCATACCCATACACCAACATTTACTGGACGGGGACCAGGGCTCACCTATTAGTCACACCCTGTGCCTCTGTAGTTTGCCCATCACATTTGGGATGCTGCTATTCCTCAGGACAAAGGCATCATGCACCAACCCAGGATACATAGCACTGATCTGGGAGATGTACTGTTACGCCAAGCACACCATCTGAACATTCATGGAGTGGAAAATTTTACAATTCCTGAACACCTGTTCATTTTGACGGGGCAAACACATGCAATATGTGTTCAATCAATTGCCCCAATTATGTTAGGGATATGTCCCATTGCATGGAAGTCAGCATCCACTGTCACCAAATCCTCCTCCTGGGGAAATACAATGTAGCTGCACATGTGTTTAATCAGGGCGGACAACACTCTATTGAGCACTATTGAGAACAACTGGCTGTGACATTCCTGCTGCCAAGCTCACTCTCACTTGGAAAGAACCAGTTGCCAGGAAATGTAGTACTGATAGAACTTGCACAAGAGGGGGATCCCAGTGGGGTGACGGATAGCAGATATCAGGTCAGGCTCCATTTGAGCACACAGCTCTGTGATTGTGGCCCTGTCAAGTCTATGGGTGAGTATTATGTGCCTGTCCTCCATTGTTGCTAAGTCCACCAGGGGTCTGTACACAGGGGTATGTCTCCATCTCCTATTCATCCGCAGAGGAAGCAATCTATGGGACAAAAGAGTGAGGAGTCAGTCACAAACTGAAAAACAAATGGCTACAACAGTACAATGCATGCTGTCAAATTGTAATGGGTAAGTGAGAATTGTCCTGTATGTCTAAATTTAGACAGTGATGCAATAATTATCCTGGGCCTGCCCCCGTCCTGAAATGGCATCTGCCTGTCCTATGTGGAGGGACAGGTGGAAGTTAGGTAATTCTGCTGACATTGTGAGCCGTTGCAGGAGGTGGTCGAGAAACACCGTGCAACTCCTCATTGGTTAACATTGGGCCCTATGGGGTAAAGTGGCCAATGGTGATGTACGCAGGCTGTGACGGTATCCACCGCTGCGGACGTGACCGCCATTTTCTATCTGATTCCTCGCTTGCTACCTGACCTTCCACAGGAGAGGACCTACGCTGCATGTGCTGCTGTGACCTGTGTCTGGAACCTACCATGGCCCATGTGACTGGGGAAAGGGCCCCTGCCTTCAACCTGGCAGAGTTGGAGAGACTGGTGGATGGGGTCCTACCTCAGTACGGACAACTGTATGGGCCTCCAGACCAACAGATGAGTACACTGTTGGCACGATGCATGTGGCATGAATGCATGGAGTGGTGTGTGAAGGGCTCGTGTAAGGGGGGTGGGTGTCGTACAGGTTGTGTGCTGGGCCATGTGTGTGTAAATGGTGATGTGAAGGGGAATGGTGGGCCATTAAGTGTAACAGGCAGGACTGTCTGACTGATACTATTTTCCTGTGTGTATTCCCTCTGCAGGTCAGTGCCCATCAAAAGAAGGGAATATGGTGTGCCATCAGCAAGGAGGTGCAGACCATGGGGGTCTATTTCAGACAGAGCACCCACTGTCGGAAAAGGTGGGAGGACCTGAGACGCTGTGTACAGAAGATGGTGGAGGCCTAGCAGGGGAATGCCTCCCATCGACAAAGGGGTGCCTTTCGAACCCTGACCCCCCTGATGGCCTGCATTCTGGTGGGGGCCTATCCTGAGCTGGATGGGCACTTGAGGGCCTCACAGCAGCCAGAATGGGGTGAGTACAATGCCCATCATCACAACTCATGCATGGTAGAGTGATATCTGGGTGGGGGATGTGTGTCAGTGGGTGCCCCTAAGCCAGGCCTGACATTGCTGAGTAGGTCCCCTGGTGGCAAGGGTCCTGAAGGGATAATCCTGCTACCTAGCTCGTAGGCATCCACTACTGGTCAGGGCTGAGTGGGTCCCAGGTGTGGTACATTTGGCGATGTGTGCCCCTCCCTATGCCTTGGTGGCTAGCAATATCACTGGTAATACAATGTATATTGCATAGGCCTGTTCCCTGTGTGAGGGTGCTGTGTACGTCAACTGTGGTGTTGGTGCATCCATTGACCCAGTGTGTCCTTTGTCTCTTCCCCCCCTTTTTGTTTTGTCACCCTGCCCTTATGTGCATAAGCATCATCTGGCAGAGGAGCAGAGGCACTGGCGATGGAGGGAGCTGCATCCCACGGGACCCAGGAGGCAGAGTCCACCGCGGCTGAGGGCACCCATGGGACGGAGGGTGAGGGGAGCAGTACGGCAGAGACTGGAGGGGACAGTTCGGACACAGATACCTCCTCCGATGGAAGCTCCCTGGTGGTGGCGGACACCTCTGTGACCACCCGAGCTACAGGTATAGTCGTCACCCCGTACCAGCACCACCCTCCCAGCAGCCCCTCAGTGAGTTGCCCGTGCCCACTCATCCAGGAGGGTGGGCATCTCCTTCGCCCCAGGCACCTCAGGCCCTGCCCCGTTGAGCCCTGCTGCCCCGAGTGAAGAGGCTATTGACCTCCTGAGATCCATCTCTGTAAGGCAGTCAACCATTGTGAATGCCATCCAGGGGCTGGCAGCCCAGATACAACAGACTAATGCATTCTTGGAGGGCATTCACACTGGCTTGGCAGCCCAACAGAGATCGATCCAGGCTCTGGTCTCCTCAATGATGGCAGCCATTGTCCCTGTTTCCACCCTCCAACTTCCTCTTCCCAAACCCATTCCCCTCAACCCCAACCAATCCCAAACACACAGACAGACGAGCATGCACACAAGACAACACACATGAGTGCCACAGACAAACACAAGCACCACACTTCATCCCACAAGCACTCACACAAACACCATCCAGATGCAGACATACCAACATCCACAATTTCCACTGTGTCCCCCTCCTTCTACACCTCCCTCCCAGTTCCATCAACACTCACACCTGCATGCACTACACCATCATCCACTAGCAGCATCACCACCACACCTAGCAGAACACACACCTCACTGGCAGACACCTCCACAACAGCCATACACAAGTCCCCTGTGTCCTCTCCCACTGTGTCTGTCCCCCCTCCTAAAGTGCACAAATGCAAGCACTCAGACACCCAACAGCCATCCTGCATGTCTGGCCAGGGTGGCAAAAACCCAGGCAAGCACCTCAGCCACCCAGTCTACAGGCCCAGTAGTCACCACACCCACTCGTGGTGGGAAAGGATCCAGGCACATGTCCTGAGGGTGAAGGAGCCTGCACCAGGCAGCCACAAGGGTAAGGAGCCTTTTACAGCCCTGCCAGAAAGAGCAGAGAGCCTGTCCTAGCTGCTGCCAGAAAGAGCAAGGAGCCCGCCACAGCTGCTGCCTTGAAGAGCGAAGAGCCTGCCCCAACTGCTGCCAGGAAAACCAAGGAACCTGCCCCAGCTTCTGCCAGGAAGACCAAGGAGCCTGCCCCAGCTGCGGCCAGGAAGACCAAGGAGCCTGCCCCAACAGCTGCCAGGAAGACCAAGGAGCCAGCACCAGCAGGCAGTAAGGGCAAGGGTACTGGGGCAGGGACTCTGATGGAGCCCCCACCACCAACCCTGTTTAGTGCAGCCATCCAAGGCTGCAGGGGATGGGCTGGAGCCTCCCACTCCAGCAGCAGCAGCACCGCCACCACCAGTGGGCAGCCATCTGAGGCTGCCGGGGATGAGCTGGAGCCTCCCCACACCAGCAGCACCACCACCACCAGTGGGCATCCATCTGAGGTTGCAGGGGATGGGCTGGATGCTCCCCCCACCAGCAGCAGAACCACTACAACCACTGAGCAGCCCTCACCGCTGGTGGATGGTATGTAGTCCTGCCTCCATGGTCTGCTGTGTGGCCTGCCCACTGCAAATCCAGTGAGTATGACACCCACCTGAGAAACTGTGGCCTTGCACTCCTCAGGATCAAGAGCACAGGGCATGATGCCCCCTCCAGAACCAGTGGGTAAGATACCCAGCAACCCCAGCCTCCCCAGGACCAAGAGCACAGGGCACGATGCCCCCTCCAGAACCAGTGGGTAATACACCCACCAACCCCAGACTCCCCAGGACCAAGAGCACAGGGCACGATGCCCCCTCCAGAACCAGTGGATAAAACACCCACCAAACCCAGCCTCCCCAGGACCAACAGTACAGGGCACGATGCCCCCTCCAGAACCAGTGGGTAATAAAACCACTAACCCCAGCCTCCCCAGGATCAAGAGCACATGGCACAATGCCCCCTCCAGAACCAGTGGGTAATACACCCATCAACCCCAGCCTCCCCAGGATCAAGAGCACAGGGCATGATGCCCCCTCCAGAACCAGTGTGGAAGACACCCACTCCAGAAACTGTGGCCTTGCACTCACCAGGACCAAGCACAGGTCATGTTTCCTGCTCCAGAACCAGTGGTCTTGTTTCATTTCCTGACTGAGGTGCCCCCAGTCCCCCTGAGGTGCCTGCCTGTTTACCAACTGATGCCCCTGCAGTGTTCTCTCCATGTTGATGCAGGTGACAAGTGGGGCCTTGGACTTTGGCCTGTGGCCCTGTGGCCCACGCACACTGAGGACAGGGCAGTGTCCCTTGAACTGTACAATTGTATATATCTATTGCATTGCATTTTCCTATGTCTACTGTGTTGATCTTATTACACTCACTTTAGTAAATTCCTGTTGTCCTTGCATTATTCATCCGAGGTACAAGGTAAATATGTTTTAGTACTGCTGCTGTATGTGTGTGTGGTGTTGGGGGTGGGGGTGTTTTGCGCGTCACTCTCTTTTTCCTCCCCCCTCCCTTATGTGCTAGGTGGCTGTACTCACCGTCATCGTCTTTGCCATCATTGGTGTTCGTGGTGGAGCAGCACGTAGAAGAGCATGGGGAATACATGCAGCTCGGGGTCCATGACAGCGTGGTTGTTACCTGTGTCTCCAATGGTAAGTCCTTTCCCTTTTGTGCAGCGTTTCTGCCAGGTTTTTGTTGTCATTAGTACTGCCCCGGAAAAGGTGGTGTATTATGTTATTGTAATATGGTGGGTGGAACATTGACTTTCGCCTGGCTGTAGGCGGCTACCGCCATGGTGCCTGTTGTTTCCGACCTGTCGGTCGGTGTGGTAAAATAGCTGTCTATCTGAGCTCTCACCGTCATGGTCATAATTTGGCAGTATTTACCACCAGCCTGTTGGCGGTATTACCGCCACTTTAATACCAACTGCCATGGTTGTAATAAGGACTCATGTCTGCCTCCCTCACATGCCATCACCTAGCAAGGCTGCCCCAGAGGATCATTGATGAAAAGACTGCCAGTGCTAATGCCAAATTCCGATGTGTTGCTACTTGCTACCAATGGAGGCGATATTATTTTTCAACCACATGCTTGGATTGGAAGAGGTAACTACTAACTATTGCATTAATGAGTGGTGATATATTGAGTGATTGTGAGTGATGACTGATGATGTATAAGGTGGCTGACAGTGAAGGAGGAAGTTCAAAAAATTTGTAAACTTGATTCCTATGGTTGGTAATGTTTGGGGGCTGATGGGTGATAATTTTTGCTCAAAGATTTGTCTTTCAAACTCAGTGAATTTTCCCTTTAGGGTCCATTTCTTTTTTTCTGGTTCCTTAGACCAGACCAGTCACTAGTTACTAAACACAAATCTACACAAAATACTTCAGTTCTGTTTCTCTACTTGTTCTTTAACAGCACTACACTTGACTACACAGGTGTACCTCACTCTGCTTGGGACTGAGACAGAGTTCCTTAGAATCAGGAGGAGGAGGATGGAATGACTTAAAGTAGGATTAACTCAGCAACTAGAAAGTTATCGACTTCAAAAATAAACAATGACGATGGCAAAGACTCTGAGGCCGAATACTCATTCAGCTCTGTGGACTGGAGAGAGATGTGTTGTTGGGAAATGCTGCTGGATATGTTTTTGCTGCACTGCTCTCTCAAATGTCAAACTCCTTTTATGTTCCTGCTCCACCTCTGAGTCTTTTTGGTACACTCCTGATTTCTCTTGAAGCTTACCTTGCTTTCTTTGGATCTTCTTCTTTACTCCTTGCTTTTCTCAACCACCTTTGATGGGGCGACTCAGGCACCTGGAGATTGCAACTAGGGGGGACTGCATAAGCTACATAAAGCAAGACACAGAGAAGAGAAGGCTAACTCACTGATATTACTTATTACTACTACCACCATTTTATTCTTGGTGACAGGAGGAGTCTCTCTGTCTGCATGGCTTCTTAAATAATCAGCCCAAGGGCGCACACACAAGTATAATTAGGAAGCAGTGACTCACCTTGCTCGCACAAATTGGATCACATAATGAATAAACATAACCTTAACTTACCTCTGAGAGTCAGCACTGCTATTAGAAGCAAAAATGTGCTTTGCGGAACACAATGAACAAATAAATAACCATTACTCACTGAGCTCCGACACATAGACTCCCAGTAGGGCAAGCAGGTCCTCTTCACGGTCAATGATGTCCGCCCAAGGGTGCGTCAACTGCTCCTGGGTGCACTGGACCCCAGTTTGCCGACGAAACAACCAGTGCACCCTCCCCCACAGCAGTCAATGCTCCTGAAGGGCATAACCCCTCCCAGGCCTGCCCCCTTCTGCCAGCATTGAGGGGAGGTGGCTCTGCACAAAAGGGACAAGTGCTGCAACCTCTGGGGCAGGGCTGGACCCCTTGGTGGTGCCGACACCCACAAGGTAAGCGACTAGCAAAGGCATCGGCACCGCCACTCCCTTGCTACCCCTCTGCCATGGCACTGGGTAGGAAATAGAAAGGGGAAGAAATAGAAGCAAGCAAAAATTTAAAAAAATGTAAAAAGGTAAAGGGAAAAGGAGAAAAACAATAAAGTATTCAAAAGTGACAAAAACACACCAAAATGTAACAGAAATGTAAAATACACAAATACACACACTGATGAAATAAAGGAAAATGAGGGGTGGATAATTCAGAAGGGTGGAATGATACAGATTAAGGGGGTCATTGTAACCCTGGCGGTCCAAGACCGCCAGGGCTAAAATGACGGGGGCACCGCCAACAGGGTGGCGGTGCCCCGCTGGGCATTCTGAGGGCAAATCTGCGGATCTGGATACACTGATTTTTCTGAGATTTGTTTTAAAAAAAAAGGTTTTTAGTGGTGTCGGCGGCCATATGGGACTTCTAGACCAAAGATAGGGGCTAAGGGTGACCCAACCCTGGCTCCTTTTCTTTTTTTTGACTTGGTAGTTGGGACTCGAGCCAAGTCCCAACATGGCTGCCAACACTTCCTTGTTAAAGTGTTGGCAGCCAATCAGATATCAGCATGGGGACAGTTGGATCCACAGAGGATCGGCACCCCTAGATATCTTTTTAATCTCTAATTACTCCAAAACTATTGAACGGATTTTGACCAAAAAATACCTAATTAAAAAACATATATATAATTCTTCTCCCAACTATTCCCAAAATACTGAGGCTCATTCATGTGGCGGTCTGACCATGGATTCGGGGATTTCTATAAAACATACAAAAACATTTCCTTGCAATCAAAGACAAGGTCGGGACACTTCCAGCCAGTTGCAAGAGTTTACTTTCATACAGAAAGTTCCTCTCAGAGGGGGAACTTTAAAGAGTTCCCCCAAACAACAGATAAACAATTCAAAGAGTAAGGAAATTGGCTTGGCCGGTGCCCTAAGCCAAGAAAGGAAGTGGTGTATCGTCTGCTCAAACCACTTAGGAGACAGCAAAGAAAGAGTGACACTGCAGTCAACCTATGGCACTAGGCAGGATCAAAGTCCTTTTACTGAATACAGAAGGTCTTTCAGACAGCGCATTTGCGCTGTCTAGGCTCGACCTAAAAAAGGTTTTCCTATGGAGCTAGATCCTAGGCAAAGTTATAGATATATTATATATACATATTACCTAGTGGTGGTCACCACTAAGTAGTTAGGACCTAGTTTCTAGAAAAAACATTTTTTTTTGCTTATAACATTGGTGCCCTTTGATGAATCTTCATGAAATTTTCCAAAGACTTCAGCAATTACCCGGAAAGTTTGGGGGTGATTGGTCAAGCAGGGGCCAAGAAAAAGGGGGAGATCCCAAACAACGTTTTCCCCATGCATTTCTCCATAGAGATTGTAAACAGGAATAACCACTGGATGGAATTACACCAAATTTGGCGGAAGAGTAGCTCTTGGTCCAGATAGCACCCTTGTTGTTATTTGGTGTAAATCTATTCAGTAGTTTTTGAGAAATTTAAGAAAAAAACAAAATTGTATATAGAGGCATGTTGAAGGCTCCGCAAACCCTCCTGATCTCGTACTGAGATCTGATTGGCAGCCAACACGTCAACAAGGAAGCATTGGCAGCCATGTTGAGACTCAGCTTCAGCCAAGTCCCAGAAAACTAGTTTGAAAAAAAAGAAAAGGGGCCAGAGTAGGGATGCCCTGACCCCTTAGCTCTGGTGCTGGGATCCTAGAGGGACCCCCTCAGAGCAAAAAAGGGTTTATTTTCACTTTTCAGTAGGGGACCCAACAGTTCCATGGATCCACTGGAAAAAAAAATTGCAGGCTCCTGTTTAGTTGAAGACCTTGGGTGAGCCAAGTCGTGGGGCACTGACATTTTGAAACAACCTTCCCGGGGCTAATCTGTAATAAAATGCAGGTGGGCCACCTGGGAGCTGGGATCGCCATCTTCCTTGGGGCAGAATTTGTAATTAAATGGGGGGCCGCCCTCTGCCCTACAACCTCAGGGATCGCCATCTTTCTGGGGAAGAATTTTAAATGAAATGTGGGGGTCTGCCTGCTCCCACACACCCCCAGGGACCAACACCTCCCTGGCACATAATTTGATATGAAATGTGGGGGAGGCCACTCACCCCCCCCCACAGCCCAAGGGACCGCCACCTCCCCAGGCTACAATGTGTAATGAAATGCCCCCCCTGCAGTCCTGGGGACCACCTTCTTCCCGGGGCAGAATTTGAAATGAAATGCGGGTGTGACACACAGCCCTCCCACAGCCCCAGGGATCGCCAGGGCAAAATTTTATTAAGTTAGAAGGGACCATTTCAGATCCCCGCCCCGGGGAAACACCACCTCCCTGGGCCTGTTTAAGTTGGAGGGCCACTGAGTGGCCCCCCCTTGAGGAGCCAATGATGGCCTTGGAGACCACCACCTCCCAGGGTTGGCTCCTGCTATGTATAGAGTTGCCTACCACTGGGACATAGCTGTTTGCACTGACTTGGTGGGAGCTTTGACAGCTCCCACCAAGTCTAAGCAAACACTCTAGTTTGAGCGAATGAGAGCTGTTAAACAGCTCTCACTTGCTGGAAGCAAATGTTTCCTCTATTTCCCTGCCTGCAGAAATGCAGGCAGGGAAACAGAGGAAGCAATTGCTCTAACATACAGAAAACTGCATGTTAGGCAGCTCCCTGTCTATGACAGCAATGCTGGCTCCTCCAGGAAGCGACTGGCCGGCTGGGACAATGGGTGCCTTCAGGTTTCACCATGGCCCCCAACGGGAGCGATTGGGTGCTCTGAGGTAACTATATCTCACACCCTCGCCATGCACTATTAATCACCCCACAGATTACGCCACTCATGTCTGCTTTGATAACATAATTAATAATATCAATGTAATATTTGCAGTCAAATTATTGACAAAAAACCTGTGCATATTGGGGGCACCAGCTATAGTTACCTTAGGGCACAAGTTATATATTTACTTGAGATAACCCTAACTATAACAGGTGAATTTCTATGGTTTTGTACGTTTAAAATGTTAAAATGTGAGCCTGAATATAACATCCCTCTAACCTATATATATATATATATATATATATATATATATATATATATATATATATATATATTCCATGCTTTCTTGATACAAGCTCAGCTACTTAAATGATCCTGTCATACACTGATATTCTGAAATTGCTACTGATCTAGGTAGCCATTTCTAATGTCACCAGGGACTTTATTTTGGTTCTGCAACTACAAACTTTCTTTTAAATAAAAAAAAAAAATATTTTCTTTGAGGTGACCAGGACTTCAGATTTAGGTGCATAGAGGCATAGATTTCATTGGTGTTTCCAGAATGTGCCAGATTTACTGAAGCCTGAACTCATTTTTTCAGATAATGTTTTCTTATTCTACCCAGAAACATTTCTTATTTGTCAGCTCAAGCGACTGAGAGTCTTGTATTGCTTGATATGGGTCAGCAACCAATTTATTTGTGATCAAACGAACATCACTTTTGCTACATGCTGCGCAAAACAGCATGGGGAAAGGTACACTTCTATGACATCCTATTTGGAAGCTTGTTTTTTTTATCTCAAATAAAAATACTTCCTTTCCTTTGGAATCTATCTCTGTGATAGCGGAAAAAAGACCATTAATCCCAGTGACACAATACGCATGGCACATTTTTCTGTGTATATGAAATTTTAAAATGCATGTCGTATCAAAAAGTATTAGAAAACCAAGTAATCATTTTTTAGTAAAGATAGTCTCTTGTGTGTTTGTAAATTTATGCAAATGTGCATCTCAGCAGTCAATATTTTTTGTGCATGAAAATCGTTGTCTTTGTAGTTTTTGGATATGTGCTATGTTACAGAGTTGTATGTAGCGTGCCTTTCACTGTAGCCAACTGCGCCAGATCACTCTTTCACACTTCAAGTGTGACGGTGGGTTTCCTCAAAATAGAGATTCCCCTTAGGAGGATAAGGCCTCTTGACCCTTGGTATTACTCTTTGTCCTTGTGTTCGTGGACCCATTTAACTGTGATATTTAATACTAAGAGCGTGTGCCTCTTGGGTGGTATATATTTTTCCTATTACTGCAAGCTTCTTAAGAGGTTATTTTGTCTTCGTTTTTTTAACCATATGCTCTGTGTCCCATGATTTCTATTTGCTAGTTGAACAGTCATGGTTGACCATGGATATTACAACGCTCTAAAGCTGGCCGAGACGCATGAAACAGAGATTAGCATGTAATAAATTTGAGGAAGGCAGATTTGTTATTAAAGTGAAATTATTCAACCTAACTTCACAAGTACACAAACGTAAAAAACATTAAAACCTAAGATGTGCACGTTCATGGACTAAGAACATTTCCTTGTTGTGGGTTGTTATAAGGGAAATTCACCTTGACAACCTCTATAGCTGTGCCAGTCATGTCGTTTTTTTCTTTGTCAATGAAAACTCCCTGTATCTTTTTGCCTTTTTGGCAACAGGTTGTCAATTTTAAACTGTAAATTTAGTGTTCCTCAAGACACAATTTTGGTGCACCATTAGTGGTGAGAGCACAATCAATGTTCACATCCTGTAGACTCGGGGGAAGCCCATCATGGCTACTTCTCCAGATGTCCTTGTCGTTGGCAACCTAATTAGAATTTCTGGACGCAACAGCTACACCCAGTGATCCAGTTTACTGAATTCCTCTTTCCAAAGACTTGGGCAGACGGCATTCCTTTTTGTTTATTATTTACATTGAATTGGCTGCTCATGAATGTTATGGGCATCATAAGCCAATCACTACTGGTTAACCTTTCTTTAGGTTGATTGCTTTCTGCACTTTTTAATTTGTAAGAATGACAGTTGCAAAATGGAGAATGGCTGTTTCCCACCCAAGACAGAATCAGGCCTTACATCTTCATCTTTTTTCAGATCTCTTTTGAGGGAATACAAATGTTTCCAGAGCAGTCCCCAGACACCTGAAGGTGGTCGTCTACGCATAAGCACTACCCATTACATTACATTTTGGGAAGAAGGCCTTATTACAATTTCATTCATTTTAGGAAGGAACTGGGCTCCAGCCTAATTGGCCGGACTGTATGAATCTGGATGATGCATACACACAGATATGTTGTCGGATATTGTGCAAAGTATCTCGACATAAAAGCATGACCTTCTGTACAGATGGTAGAACATGTTTCATATGGAATTACAGAATTACAGATAATTACACAATAACACCAGCTCCCATAATTAAGAGTAATTTGGGGGGGAATGTGTGTTGTTTGGCATTAAGCACTAGTTTCTTAGCACAAAATACAAAATACGACCTTGTGTACCTTTATGGATGCAAGGGTGCATTTTATGGCTATTTCGGTGGAAAATGAGCTTCTTGTAAAAGATAGTGCACTACCACAGCAAGTGTTAGTAATGTATTTGTGACAATGTTCTCCAAAACGTCCCCCCAGCTAGATACTACACCCTTGCCACCCTTCTGATGAATAGCTTTTCTACCCTAGTTCTTTGTGTGGTGCTTTTTCACAATACCAATGACTTCAGTGAGAAAACACTGATAGCAATAGCCTGACTCTGAAACAATTTCAAGCACCTGCTGCATCTCCTGAACCACTACTCTTTTCAGAGCTACTGGGTAGTGTGCCATTCTTAACTGTAGAATGCAGCTGTGGTCTCCAAAGAAAAAACATGACATTTTGGAGCATATTTATACTTGTTTTGCTACCGGATTTGCGTCATTTTCTTTTACACAAATTCGGTCCACAACTAACTCCATATTTATCATTTGGTGCTAGACCCGTTGAGCGCCAGAGTTATGGAGTTAAAGTCATTTTTTGGATGTGGAAACCTACTTTGCATCAATCAGATGCAAAGTAGGGTGTTTCTGTGCCAAAAATGACTCTTTGGCCTTAGCGCCATATTTATCTCCCTGTGCTAAAATCACACACGGGGGGAGCTTTGCACCATTGTTCAACTCCTGGGTTAGAGCAGGCGTTAGGGGACCTGTGGGCCTATTTCTGTACACCATGGAATAAGCCCACAGGTGCCCTCCCCACCTACACCAAAGGGACAGCAGAGGATGTGGGACCCCATATCGGGTAAGCATAGGGAAGTCCGGGTAAGTATTTTGTTTTTCATTTAAAGTGCCATTGGGGCCCTGAAATGGGACCCGTATATGGTACTGGGTGCAATGGCCATGCCCAGGGGACCCTGGTGGTGGGCATGAATCCTGTCTTTTCTATGACAGGAGTCATGTGGTATGGATGGTTTTGCATCAGAAAATGACGCTAGGCAGGTTAGAGTGATTTTTTTTTTTTACTCTAACCTGCCCAACGTCATGTTTTGGTGCAAAAACTGTTTCTTCCAGAGTGCCAGCCCCACCCGGCTAACGTCATTTTTTTTTTTACGCTAGCCTACCCTTTGCACTGGCTTGCACATATATATGGTGCCTTGCTGGTGCTCACAAATGGTGCAAGCCGGTGCTAAACTTTTTGGTGCAAAACTGCGTTACTGAAGTTTTGCACCAAAAAGTATAAATCAGGGCCTTGATGTCTTACTGTGATATTTTCTTTTTACTTTTGACAACCTCAAGAAGTTGGCAAAAACTTTAAAAGAAGTAGTAAAGTTAGCAAAAGCTATAGTCAAAATTTGCATTACCACTAATGTAATTATGATTGCGACTGAAATATGGCTTTCACATTTAAGTAAATAGCTGTTGACAGTATTTACGTATGACACACAAAATGAATCACTTCATGAGGTCAGTAGTTAAAACCATATCAGAGTATAGATTGAGTTTGCAAATTTATGAATGAAGTTACATTTGCCCCAATAAAATATTTTGTAGTGGCCCTAATTTCACCTTTGTAACTTAGAAGACTGAGCAGGGAGATGGGGTAACTTTAGCTGTCTACTCCACATTGAAAGTAACTTTTTAATGTACTCAATTTGTTATATATTGATTAACGACAACTATATGTGCAGAACTATTCTAAAATATGATACAATTCAAATGAACATAATAAAATAATTCACGTTTTACAATACAATAGGTTTAAAAACGTGCTAGCAATAAAAAGCATTTTATGAATCTGCAGTGTGTTGAGGTCAGTTGCAATGGAATCTTTTTTCCATACACAATGCCTATAATCATATTTGTTAGAAATGGGGTCTTTGGTTGACAGTCAGGATACCCCCTGTCGAAGCAAGGACCCTCACTCTAGTCAGGGTAAGTCAAACACAATCCAAATTATCCTGTGCCCACCCTCTGGTAGCTTGGCACTGAGCAGTCAGGCTTAACTTAGAAGGCAATCTGTAAAGTATTTGTGCAATAAATCATACAATAACACCATATAGCACCACAAAAATACACCACACAGTGTTTAGAAAAATATATAATATTTATCTGGATAAATGCAAGTCAAAACAATTAAAATGCAATAAGTGTATGTTGAGATATCACTGTAAAAGTGATATAAAGTGTCTTAAGTCTTTTAAAAGCAAACAAGGTCTCTTTCAAGCATAAAGTGCCCGGTTCGCGTGAAAAATCTCCACAAAGAACCGCAGAGGAGGAGATGCGTGGAAACAAAGGGACTCGCATCGATTTCTCGGGCTGCACACAGCGATGCGTCATTTAGTTTTCATGCAGTGCCGGCTGCGCTTTGATTTCAAGTGCCCGGTCGTGGATTCTCTTCGGGTTGCGGGGTTTTCAGATGCCCCAGGGTCGATGCGTGGATTTCCTGCACTGGTAGGACAAAGTCACAGGAGCTGCATCAATTTGGTTGGCGTTGTGTCAAATTTTCTACCGCACGGAAGACGCTGCATCGATTCCTCTCTGGAAGTCGGGCTGCGTCGTTCCGGTTCGGCATGTGGTGAAATTTTCACCGCAGTGCAGGCTGTTCATCGCTTCTGGCAGGCTGTGCATCAAATTTCCAGCCACTACGCTGGCGCTGCGTCAATCTTCTCATTGCAAAGTCAAGCTGCGTCATTCCAGTCGCCGTGCAGTGACATTTTCACCGGGGTGCAGACTGTGCATCGTTTCTGGCAGGTTGTGCGTCGAATTTCACCACACAAGGAGTCCTTCTTGTAGAGATGAAGTCATTTTGGTCCTGAGACTTCAGGGAACAGGAGGCAAGCTCCATGCATGCCCTTGGAGAGCACTTCTTCACCATAGTCACAGAGCAGCAAGGCAGCAGGGCAACAGCAAGGCAGCAGTCCTTCACAGAAAGCAGACAGGTGAGTCCTTTGGGCAAACAGGCAGTTCTTCTTGGCAGGATGCAAGTTCTGGTTCAAGTTTCTTCTCCAGGAAGTGTCTGAGTTGGTAGGGGCAGAGGCCCTGTTTAAATACCCAAATTTGCCTTTGAAGTGGGGGAGACTTCAAAGAGTGGCTTAGAAGTGCACAAGGTCCCCTTTCAGTTCAGTCCTGTCTGCCAGGCTCCCAGTAGGGGGTGTGGCAGACCTTTGTGTGAGGGCAGGCTACTGCCCTTTGACATGCAAGTGACAGGCCCTCCGCCCTCCCAGCCCAGGAAGACCCATTCATAAATGCAAATGTATGCAAGTGAGGCTGAGTATCCTGTGTTTGAGGTGTGTCTGAGTGAATGCACAAGGGAGCTGTCAACTAAACCCAACTAGACGTGGATTGTAAGGCACAGAAAGATTTAAGTGCAGAGATATGCTCACTTTCTAAAAGTGGCATTTCTAAAATAGTAATATTAAATCTAACTTCAGCAGTCAGCAGGATTTTGTATAACCATTCTGGCCATACTAAATATGACCTTCCTACTCCTTTTAGATCAGCAGCTACCACCCAAACAATGTATGAGGGCAGCCCCAATGTTAGCCTATGAAGGGAGCAGGCCTCACAGAAGTGTAAAAACAAATTTAGGAGATTTACACTACCAGGACAGGTAACCTACACAGATACATGTTCTGCCTTTTGCCTACACAGCACCTGCCCTATGGGTTACCTAGGGCATACCGTAGAGGTGGCTTATATGAAGAAAAAGGGAAGTTTTAGGCTTGGCAAGTACTTTTAAATGTCAAGTCGAATTGGCAGTGAAACTGCGCACACAGGCCATGCAGTGGCAGGTCTGAGACAAGGTTAAGGAGCTACTTAATTGGGTGGAACAATCAGCGCTGCAGGCCCACTAGTAGCATTTAATCTACAGGCCCTGCGCACATATAGTGCACTCTACTAGGGACTTATAAGTAAATAATTAAATAGTCCAATAGGGTATTGTAAGAAATGGGGTCTTTGGTTGACAGTCAGGTTACCCCCTGGTCAAGCAAGGACGCTCACTCTATTCAGGGTAAAAGAGAATCACCCTCAGCTAACCCCTGCTTACCCCCTTGGTAGCTTGGCAGAGCAGTAGGCTTAACTTTAGAATGCTAGGTGTAAAGTATTTGTACCAACACACACAGTACCTTAATGAAAACACTACAAAATGACACAACACCAGTTTAGAAGAATAGGAAATATTTATCTAAACAAAACAAGACCAAAATGACAAATATCCACCATACCCAAGTCAAGGTATCAATAACAATGCAAAAAGAGTCTTTAAGTAGTTTTAAACACACACTAATGCTGTCAGCCTGAAAAAGTACCTTGGGTGTGTCAAAAATAACCCCACACAGGCGAGCACGAGTCAAATAGGGTTTGCGATGCTTTGATTCCACTCACGAGCGGGACCTTGCATCATTTCTCCTTTCGCCCAGTCGGGGCGCGTCGTTTCTTCTCTCTGCAGGAGAGCGATGCATCGATCCGGTCAGCACTCTCGGGTCCGGGCAGGCCTTGCATTGTTTTTCCACGCCCAGCGGTACTTGAGTAGGAAATCCAGCCGCACGTATATCAGAAAACCCCACAGCGCGGGTCGTGATCTCCCAGCCCCGTCAGCGATGCTGCGCATCGTTTCTCCCGCTCCATGCGTCGATTCTTCGGTCGCATTTCCTGCGAGCGTCGATTCTCACCTGCGGAGCCGGTGGCACGTTGTTTCTTCAGCCGCAGATCGGCACTCTGTGTATGGATTTCCTTGTCTTTTAGGTTGCCAGCTTCTCCTTTCAGGTTCCCAGGAACTGGATGGGCACCACATGGCAGAGTAGGAGTCTCTCCAGAGACTCCAGGTGCTGGCAGAGTGAAGTCTTTGCTGTCCCTGAGACTTCAAACAGGAGGCAAGCTCTAAATCAAGGCCTTGGAGAGTTCTTCACAAGATGAAAGGCACACAAAGTCCAGTCTTTGTCCTCTAACTCTGGCAGAAGCAGCAACTGCAGGATAGCTCCACAAAGCACAGTCACAGGCAGGGCAGCTCTTCTTCTTCACTCTTCAGCTCTTCTCCAGGCAGAGGTTCCTCTTGTTTCCAGAAGGGTTTCTAAAGTCTGTGGTTTTGGGTGCCCTTCTTATACCCAATTTCTACTTTGAAGTAGGCCTACCTCAAAGTAAAGTCTCTTTTGAATGTGAAATCCTGCCTTGCCCAGGCCAGGCCACAGACACTCACCAGGGGGTTGGAGACTGCATTGTGTGAGGGCAGGCACAGCCCTTTCAGGTGTGAGTGACCACCCCTATCATTCCTCCTAGCACAGATGGCTCATCAGGAAATGCAGACTACACCCCAGCTCCCTTTGTGTCACTGTCTAGTGTGAGGTGCAACCAGCCCAACTGTCAAACCGACCCAGACAGGGAATTCACAAACAGGCAGAGTCACAGAAATGGTATAAGCAAGAAAATGCCCACTTTCTAAAAGGGGCATTTTCAAACACACAATCTCAAAATCAACTTTACCAAAAGATGTTTTTTTAAATTGTGAGCTCAGAGACCCCAAACTCCATATGTCCATCTGCTCTCAAAGCGAATCTACACTTCAAGCAGATTTAAAGGTAGCCCCCATATTAACCTATGAGAGGGACAGGCCTTGCAACAGTGCAAAACAAATTTAGCAATATTTCACTGTCAGGACATATAAAACACATTACTATATGTCCTACCTTATCTGCACCCTGCCCTCTGGGCTACCTAGTGCCTACCTTAGGGGTGTCTGACATGTAAGAAAAGAGAAGTATTAGGCCTGGCAAGTGGGTACACTTGTCAAGTTGAATTTACAGTTAAAACTGCACACACAGACAGTGAAGTGGCAGGTCTGAGACATGATTACAGAGCTACTTATGTGGGTGGCACAACCAGTGCTGCAGGCCCACTAGATGCATTTGATTTACAGGCCCTGGCACCTCTAGTGCACTTTACTAGGGACTTACTAGTAAACCAAATATGCCAATCATGGATAAACCAATCACATACACATTTTGTAAAGGAGCACTTGCACTTTAGCACTGGTTAGCAGTGGTAAAGTGCCCAGAGGAACAAAAAGAGCAAAATCAGAGTCCAGCACACATCAACAACCTGGTGAACAGAGGCAAAAAGTTAAGGGAGACCACGCCAAGGATGAAAAGTCTAACAGGTATGATCCAATGTTACAATGTTTAAAGGGGGAGAGCATATGCACTTTAGCACTGGATAGCAGTGGTAAGGTGTGCCAAGTCTAAAAACCAGCAAAAACAGTATCTAAAAAGTGGAGGGAGGCAGTCAAAAAGCTATGGGTGACCAACCCAAGGCTGTCAGGCCTAACAATATTTAAAATATTTTCCCTAATAATCCTCTTCTGTCAAAATTTCATAGTTAATATATTGGTCTGATGCAAACCTTGTAGCTTAGTGATGCTCAAAGCCTTTTTTCAATCCTTTGGTAGTTTTTGTGATCTAGCTTCATCAGCATATAAGCAAAATCTGTCATTTTTAGATATGTGATGTGCACTGTTAATAAGGAACCCACTTCCCTCCTGTGTAACGCTGTAACAAATATGAAGTATTAAAGCAAACCCAATCCAACAGAGCATGCTATTACAAACTGTGAGCTCAAATGAGTTGACCATAAGTTGTTTGGTATTATACTGCCAAAGTTGAGATAGTCTTTGGCAAGTTAAGATGACTGCTAATTATTGATAATTGATGAGGTGATGATAGTGTTGGATATCAATTAAAATACTTTTTATTTTTGTTCTTTAATTAATTAGCTGTGAGAGCTAGAATAGTTATCCAAGGCAGTGAGGGGGCATTATAATATTGGTATATTGGAAGCTTTGCTAAGGAAAATTAATTGGCTTAGAACATTATACCCACAGTGGGTGAAATTTTCTAATAGCCCTGTAGGCCATGTGCCTTGGTCTATACCAGTTGTCAAATCCTTGTCCCTCATTATAGGTCCTGGTCTGTTGCTTGGCCCTATAACTTGGGTAGTTGACTCAGCAATCTGGCATGAACTCTGGCGATAATTTGAATGCAAAACCTCTCATAAAATATGGCCACATCCTAGGGTTTCAGTACCATTTGACTACTCATTTTTTCTAATAATTACAAAGCAAGGTTTAGAGACAGTAAAGCTTCTCTAAGACTAAACTCTAATGGTGTCATATGTCAGCTTTATCCACATGTTGACATTGAGTCTTCATGTTTGTAAACAATAAGCTTACACAGTAAGGAGCCATCTTGTAACAGCTGCACCCATTGACATAAACAAAACAAAAATCAGCCATGATGATATTACCATTTTCTTTGAATGTGCTTGAGGAACTTCATCCTTACTAATAGAGATAAAGGAAATGCTAGCCACAATCAAGGAATGAAAACAAACTCCCTAAATAAGAACTGTTACAGTGTTCACGGCAATGCTGAGATGCTGACTCACCTGCAGGAAGATTCTCCTATGCAGACGAATTCTAGTCTGCAGACTTTGTCAATGTCCAATTTGGAAACCTACATTGGCAAAAAAATAGAGATGGCCTGCTACCAGCTCTCTCGTCTAAACAAATTAAAATAATTTATTCCAGAAAGCGAATGTTGGTCCAGCTCTTCTACTCGATATGTTGATGGTGGTAACACCCTTCTTCATGCTTTCCCATACTTCACATTTTCTTACACGCCATTGCATGGCTCATTCAGTACATTATAACGATATTACAAGTCACTGAGGAGTTTTATGACACAAAAGTCAGGTTCCTTTGTAAGGTTATAGAATTTCGAGCTGACTTGCAATATCCTTATCATGTATGTCAGCGGATACTTTATTCCTTAAAGTATAACCTTTTATAATACATGTTCACACCATCACCTTTTCCACAAACAACTGAAATCCTTGGTGCAAGGCTCTTACACATGAAACAGAGAACACGCTTGCAAACATGACAAACAGAAATAGAATCTGTATGCAGAATTAAACACATCAACATGCTGTTAGTTGTTGCAAAAAGATATTACAATAAAGTTTAAAACATGTCAGTTTGTTTAAAGCACAGCAGCTCATAATGTGTGGAAACATTCAGAAAGGTTCTAACTTTTATTTCATAACCTAAGCATTACAGAAAAAAACATGCGCCCACAGATATTTTCTTTCTGCCTGTCATTGTGCAGCTATAAAAACAGTGCTCAAAAAATAAAAGAAACAATAACAAAGAGATGGATGGAATGCTTGAATTAATCTCAGACACTGACAATCTCTATTGGCTGCATCCCATTCTATCATTTTTCGCCACCATGCCACCTCAGTTTGGACCTAGCCATATGCAAACCAGTTTTGATTCTGCTCCAGTAGGACCATTCCAGCTCAAACTGTCAATCCAGGTCTTCTGTGAATGAGACCACAAGCAAACTGGGATCGGTTCCCCCTGATAAGGGCTTATCAGCCAGGTACTTCTTGATTCCAGTGACACTGTGCACAGGACCCATATCTGGGCACATCCATCGCACCTAGAGAATCAACTGGAATAACAACAAGGTAATGGATGGAATGCTTGAATTAATCTCAGCCACTTGCAATCACTTGAGGCCAAGTCCCGATCCGTCATTTTTCACACACCTTGCCACCTCAGTTTGGACCCAGCCACATGCAAATCAGTCTTGACCTTGCTCCAATGGGAACAGTCCAGTCTGAACTGCCAAGTCCAGTCCTCTGTGAATCGGGTTACAAGCAAACTACGACCAATTTCAACCAGATAAGGATTTATGAACCAAGTGTGGCTTGACTCCAGTGGCATAGTGAGCACAGGGCCTATGTCTGGGCATACCTGTCACACTTAAGGCATCAACTGCAACAACACCAAGATGATGGATGGAATGCTTTTATTACTCTCAGCTACCTGCAATCACTTGTGGATGCATCCCAAACCATCATTTCTCACCCACCATGCCACCTCAGGTGACATTTGTTTGGGGTTGCTCATGTTTTAGTTCAGGGAGGACCTGGCCTGGTTGTTCAGGAGGAACTATTCACATGAGGAGCAGGGTAAAGACTGATGTGCATATGTATAGGCCCAAATGGAGGTGGAATGGTGGGAGAAAAATTATGAAATCTTAATCACCACCCAACACTCAAGCCTTTGGCTCCTGCTCTGGGAGCAGTTTTCACACCTCATTCGGGACCAAGCACTTACAGGGCTTCAGATGGAGACTTATGCAAATTAACATTTAGGTGATTTACGGGGAAAATAATTCTTCAACTGTGTTGTTGTATAGGTGAATCAACACTTAGGATAGCACAGGCACAAATTATTTAACACTCACTCTGTTTCCCCTATACTGGCGTGACAACATTCCTGATGATGGCTACCAAAGATGAACTTGTCAAAATATCAGCCTACCTTTCTTGCCAGATTTTCTGATATAGTGGTGTTCTTGAAACAGTTCATACTTTGTCCCTTGTTGAGTTTAGGCTAAGTTATCTGCTTTTGAAATTCTAACAAGTATTTACAACCCAGTTATTTTCTTTGCCTCATATTCACCATTCTTCTCTAACATCTGCATTCCATTCCTCTTTCTGATTTTGCCCCAGAACAGCTCAAAACCCCAGGTAGTGTTCCAAAAGCATTACTAGAAACACAGACTAATTCCTAAATTCCAAATACATTTTTGACCCATCTCATGTTTGTCTGGTATTGCCAAGTTCCTAGAAATTTAGTAGATAAGACAGATTCAGAATGTTCTGGCGGAGGTAGGAGACTGACAGTCATGAGCTCTACTGTTCTAAATCCCCATCATGACATTATAATTAGATTGTGATTCTGAATGAGATAGACAGTATCGGGAGACTGGATAAGGGTAATATTTCCAATACCAGTGAATGGATGGACCAGCATACTTTATTCGGAGGAATAAGCGTAGTGGCCACTAATGAAGAGCATCTCTTTTTTTCAGGATGGTCTACCCAAGTAATGTTAAACCCTATCTGTGCACACATAACGCACTTGAAATAAGAACGTTGTTGTCTTGGTTCGTATTTACTATTTATGTCAAACCACTGTTCAATCAGATTGAAATTTTTAGGATTAGGTGGCAATCATGTCATGATTATACTGCATATAAAAAAAATATCTGTTTTAGATGTGCACATAATATTGAGTGTTAGATCCAAACTAAGAGATCTACCTTCCAAATGAATCATTTTTGGTTCAAAAATAATCTAAAATACTACAGTCTGGCAACAGTTCCTTCTGGCATTTACTCATTTTTATATCCCATACGGTTAAAAAAACATAAGAATGCATTCAGATATTTACTATGCTAGGAAGAGCATCTTATTTCATTAATTTTTTTGTATTGTCTAAAGAACCCATTGTTATACAATGCATCGTAATCCTTGGCATATTCTATGACAAGGTTTTATGATTAAGGCTCAGGTAGGTTGGATCTAGCTCAGAATCATCCAATGGTCCAACTGTATATTAAATATAGAAATTGGATCACTTATTTCAAGCCAGCCACGAACTCCCATTTTTAGAGTCCCGACAAGATCTATTGTAACTCAAAACAAAACATTTGTTTGGCGAATTCATTGAAAGCGTTTTATACCTTGACACATGGGCCTAAAGCCAAATTTATCACAGGTGAAAAATCACTTACCAGCTTAGTCCTTACCTTTGAAATTCTATTCCAATATATGTGTCACTAAAGAAGTTGCTTTTCAATTTCAGAAATCTACTAAATGTCGCTTTATTAGTAATATGTATTCTGT
Source organism: Pleurodeles waltl (assembly GCF_031143425.1). NCBI lineage: Eukaryota > Metazoa > Chordata > Amphibia > Caudata > Salamandridae > Pleurodeles > Pleurodeles waltl. The sequence goes on from NC_090445.1 coordinate 506,223,213, forward strand.
TTCTCTCGCATTTCAATATGGTTGAACAGAGTCTGGATACAACACTTTCGATGTGTAATAAGTCAATCAATCAATCTTTCAGAATCAATTCCCGTCACAACTATCTCAAGAGGATACTTTTATGTGCCAACAATTCAAAACACTGATTTAATGGCCCCTATAATCCAAAGTGACAACTGGAATGTCTCTCTTCTCCCTGAATATAAATTGGTTTTTCGGACATCTGGTGCACATGTTAATCACATTTAAGGTACTCGTTCTCATTAAAATATTCATCAGTGGTAGAACTGCAAAGCACATGCTCCAGTTGAAAGAGCGTTAGGTGCTTCACATTTCAACGACTAAGAGAAAAAGGAGCTTTCTATGAATCACTTGGACTTTAGAGGCTAAATGTAAACTCACTTTCTAATGCTCTGTGTATTTTGTTATTTAATACATCAGGACATTGAGGCGATATATTTGGCATAGTTGCCCAATACGAGCAATAAAGCATAAATACATACATTCAATCATGCATACATTGATTTTTCATTCTCTTGGGACTTCCTAATGAGTTCTACAGAAGACAATTAACACTGGTAATTTCTTATGCCTGTGGTATTATCAGCTCCTTTTGAATTGGTCCAGATATGTTAACTGGAGCAGAGATGCTGAGGGACAGATGTAGAAAGAGTTCGAGTAGACATGTAGAGAGGGACACAGTACAATGATCGATGCAGTTGACAGATTGGGAACCCAACAGGTATGTAGATGTGCAAGAGTGCCAAATCTGTTACTAATAATGATGGGTACCAGTAGAAACACAACTGCGAGACCCTTGGTTTAAAATTAGCACTTCCTCCTACTCTTCATATTTCTTCCGTTCCGAATCCATATCAATTTGTGACTCTTTCAAAAATCTTACACAATTTATGTCTACTTCTTTTGTGGGCATACTGGTAATCGTCATTACGTTCAATCCTCTCTTCAATTTCCAAGTCCTTTAATATTGTGTGACACTGTCTGGCTGGATCCTTCCTTGCAACACTCTTTTCCCAAGATAAAAAGATTACACAAGCATTTTCACCCCACACACACATTTTTCAGTTTTGGCTTGCCAAGCAGTATTTATCACAGGCAGACCCCAATTGAAAACTCTGTAGATAGATGGTGAAGGGTGGATCATAGACACCTATGAGGAAAGCTGGCTAAGATGAATACACCCTATAAGTAAGTAATCTGGAAATTACCACATCGGCCCTCTTTGCTCTAGGCCATGACTGATGGGCACTTACCATGTAGTTTATGATTATTTTACTCACACTGAGGCTCATTCACTGGTCATGTATCTGACCCTATTACAACATGTAACGAGGTAACAACGTAATGAGTACAAAGTGAGCACCCTCAATTCAGTAAGAGCAAGTCCTGAGTCAGTGGAAGGGTGACCATGTAGCTGCACTAGAAATGTCTCAAATAGAAAGAAAAATCTAAAAAATATCAGTGTCTTTTAAGGATAAAAGACATTTTAAAGTTTTCCTTTGAAGTCTGACAAAGTCGGAAACCTTGGCCTTTTTTCCCGGGACATTTTAAAGCATTGTCCGACCTGAACTGAGATCATATTTAACCCAAATGACAGGCAGCATGTGATGATCTTCTGCCTCAGGATGTTCGATGGACGTGACTTGAGGTTGAGCACACAAACACTCCCTTGATTATCCAGGTACGAGATGCAGGGCAGGTGCGGACTGTGTAATGGGGCACAGCAGGGAACCAGTGGTGGCGTGCAGTGGCTCTAGAACTCTTCCAAGGAGGGAACAGCAAGAAAGGTACATTAAGGAGGCAGGAGTTCAGCGACTTTTATGATAGGGAAACTCGTTGAAAGAAATTGGGACTGCCCCAGAAACAGTCCTTGTGCTCATCTATTACAGGGTAGTGTTGGACAAAGTGAGAGGCAGGGGCCACAAGAGGTGGTCAGCCCAGGAGGCTAAAGTGGAATTTTGTGAATAAACTTAAGTACTAATTGATCAATTCTCAAAATTACAAATCATAATGGGTGGCAATCCGACCTAACTCATCAATATTTATGAGGTAAGTTGCAAAGTGTGGGTTAGTGGCTGTCTCGCGGACAGTGGCCTTCACGGATCAGCAGACCACCATGTCTGTGATCACTTTTTAATGTTGTTTTGTTTTTAAATGCAGTATGTTTTCCTTAATGCAAAATGAGCCTGTAGCCTAAGCAAAACTGCAATGCTATACTTGGAGATTTTATCTCCCTGCATAATTATTTGGAACATTGTGTACATAATTAATACTTTAAATTGAGCTACAAAGCACTCCAACACAAAAATTCATTAGTTATAAGTAGTTAATAAATCCAGGTTTAATGCAATTAATAGAAGTAACATTGTTGAGTTGTTAATGTTTAATTAAATCTTTTGATATTCCGTTTTTTTTAATACACTAGCATATGAAGGTTAACAGTAATGAGGATGGGAATAACGTGTATTAGTCATTAGAGAGGCTATTTTGTTCAGTGCGATACATGTGATGCCCGTGAACGTTGAAGATAATTACGGAACCAAGTACAGTATATATGTTCTATAGAAAGATGTAAATACTTAACGAGACTATAAAATTAATAAGAATTAAAATACTTCAGCGAAATGAATATTGCCACGTATTCCTAGAAACAATTTACGACTGCAGCAGGCGTACTGGCACTGCTTTTGCTCTCTACAGTATTTCTGGCTGCATTATTGTGACGGATAAATACAAGTCAAAGGATATCTTCTATCAAAAAAATAATGTATTGGAATGAAGAAAATGTAATGAAATTATTCTTGACTAAGCTGTTGTCAGAGGAAACGCGATCTTAACTATGATATTTTGAAACATATTAATAAAGAAGAAATAAAATATGATAAATTTACTACAGTAAAAGCCAGTTTGCCCTGTCGAAACCACCTCACAAAACAGACGTCTACTCTTAAATTTACTTAACAATTACACACGAAATTCCACAGGTAGGTTCCTCTTGTGTGCACAGTAATTTGATTGCCTGACTGATTGAATGGCTGCATAAGGTGGCTGATTCTGAGTGACTCACAGCAGGGTGCATAGTAATATCAAGTGAGGCCACAGAGCTGTATAATTTATGACAAATGCAAGGAAGAGATGATTTCTGGGTTAAGAGGATGGTGCACTGATTGAAGAACCTCTTTGGAAGGGTCCTAAGAGCTGTGGCCACTGGCATGTAGGCAGAGTGGGGGACAGGCAAATCTGGTGTTGGTGTATGCATGCATGCATGCAAAGTGAGTGGTGTGTGCTAATAAAAAGAAAAAAGCACTTACCTTGCTTGTTGCATGACATCTAACGTCCTCCTCACTCTGTTCTCCTCTCGGGCTCCAGCAAAATCCCTTAAGCAATCCTGGCACTGTTTTCATGTTGGTATCCAGCATGAAAGAAGCATTAGGACTGGAGGGAGTAGCCTCTCTCGACGCTCTGAAGAGCACTGGAGGACTGTGCTTTCTCTAACCCAGCCAAAAAGACATGCACACTTTAAACTGTGCACATCTCACTGCTACCACTCAGCAGCTGTGGCCATGTCCTGACCTGAAACTCAGTTCAGGAGGGGAGGATGGAAAATAAAATGGTATTAAATTAACTTTATTACCATCTTATTTTTCATCCCTGGGGTCAGTTTAGGCAGAGGAGTGACGCTCCTTTGCCCCAAAGAAGGAACCGCTGCTGCCTAAAAGTGTTACTCATTGTGGGAAAAAAAGTTTGGTATTTTGCTAATTTCTTTTAAGTTGTAAACTTTCTTGGTTGATTGATTTTAATTCTAGGAAAACAGCTTCTCAACAGACTGAGGAACCATACTAAAGGGATATGGGTTTCATCTATTTTCATTTTGGGCTTCTTTGGCTTTTTTGGACCTTTACCTGTTGAGTAGAGTCTCATTTATCATAATGCTTCATGAAATTTAGAAAATAAGTTGTAAATGATGGGGTCCACTTTTTTTGTACGTGTAGCTCCTTAGATTATGAATGACATGTGTTCAGTTGTACACAGGTATGTTGAGAGGGCAAGACTGTTATTTGATTCAGCCTGCCATTTGTGCATGGATACACCTGTGGGTAGATTATACCAATTTTAAAGTGCTGACACATAGTGATGCCAAAGATTTATAATGCATGTGGGTTTCAATAGTGTTTTGTATTGTGCTCTTTATGTCTAATACTTGTTAAAAGTGTAACTTGATTGATAAATGTTACAGAGAGTAAAGGTTTTACATACAGGGGCCTGAAGCCAGATATAAGGATGGTTTCACACTCACTGATTCGTTCATATATTTCTGCATTTTTATTTCGCATTTTCTGAGCTCCCTGTAATGAAATCAACTGTGGATCTGTCTGAATGGGTGGAGATAATTGTTGTGCTTTCTGACTGACAGAGCAAAGGCCCCCTATGTCCACACAAAAAGTAATTTACCTCTGATGTTGAAGGAGGTGGGAAGCATTTGTAAATTTCCAGTTAACTTCATTTTGTTTACATGGCCTCTCTAATCCCCAAACGATCCCTATCTTGAGAAGCACCAAGGTTTCATAATGTCTCCTATTACCTTCAACCTCCACATGAAACCTCTTAGGGCACTACTCACATATAACAGCATCACAATTGTCCAGCTCTGCTTGATAGTATCTTCTGCTTCAGACACTAAACGCTTCAGTGTCTGCATCTAATCTAGACCTGAATGACCAGAGCCTACATGATACTCATCAAACCACAACATATCGTCCAAGAACAACATGTAAGAAATAGTAAAAACCTGAGGAAATTACATAACACTTGATGGCTTCAAACCCCAACTATCAATGAATACCAAGTCACGTGGATTCACCTTAGAAACTAACCTCACCCTCAAGGAACACATTGCAAAAAATAAGTCTTTGCAGTGTGTCCATTTCTCTTTTAATCTATATTTATTTATTTTCAGCAAGAAACAATCAAGCCATACAGTATTAGGAGAGTACAACATAAACATCTAGATCATGTATTGTAGTTATCAAGCACAGAATACTTCCAGCACCAGTGCCATTAAGCAACCGTAAGTACTCTACCAGGTCTATCATCCTCTGGTTGGCAGTCTTCTCTAAGAGCCTATATAACTCAGCTGGCTGCAGTGACCCCAGTCCAAGACCTCGTTCTGACCTGTGTGACTGATAAAAAGTCAGAGAAATGAATTTCCACCCCTTTACCTAGATCAGAATGAAGTCCAATCAGTTCAATCAATCAATGATCAGATCCTCTGTGGACAGATGGTTGTTGTTAGAAATGGGGTCTTTAGTTGGAAGTGGTTTGTACCCTTTCCAAGTAGAGACACTCACTCTAATAAGTGTAAGGTGGACACACAGCTAAGATAATCCCTGCTCACCCCCTTGTTAGCATTGCATGAGCAGTCAGGCTTATCTCAGTGGCAATGTGTAAAGTATTTGTACACACACACACACACATACACACACACACACGCCCACATGCACACACGCACACACACACACACACTCACAGTAACACAATGGAAATACTACAAAAGGACTCCACACCAGTTTAGAAAAATATCCAACATTTATTGGAATAAAACAAGACCAAAAGAACAAAATTCCAACACACACAAAGTCATTTATCACTTTTTAAAGCTTTAGTGAGTTTTAATCTATAGGAATCAACAGTTGTATTTTTTTAACACAAAGTACCTGGGATGCATCAAAAACAAAGATTTGGGCCGCAGGAGAGGTGAGATGCCAAAAAGCAAAGCAATGCATTGGTTCCATACTGCGCAGGGGAGGTGATGAGTTCATTCTTTCCTCGCAGGAGAGGCAATGCATTCATTTCCAGACACGCAGCCTCGGTTCCTTACATCCATGGGACGAGGCATGGAAGAACTAGACATGCTGTGTTGATGGAGCCACAGTTAAACAGGTGCTGCATCCATTCTGCAGCCATAAGACAGGCGCTGCATAGATTCTCCAGCTGCAGGACAGGCCCTGTATCGATTTTTCTTTCGCTGGACATTGGTGCATGGATTTTCTCCTTCAGGTCACCAGCTTGCACTTACAAGGGTCCAGGGACTGGAGTTGGCACCACTTGGCAAGACTATGATGTCCCTGAGACTTCTGAGCAGGAGGCAAGCTCAGTTCAAACACTAGGAGAACCTTGAAAAGGAGGATGTAGATAGCATAGTCCATTCCTTTCACTGCCAGGACAGAAGCAGCAAGAGGCAGATCAGCACAACAAAGCAATAGTCAGAGTGGCAGTCCATCCTAAGTCATCCAGCTGTTCTTCCTGGCTTTTCTTCCTGGCAGAATGTCCTCAGTCCAGATGTGTTCTAACTTTCTGGTGTCAGAGGTCCAATACTTTTACCCATTTCTGCCTTTGAAGTTGGCAGACTTCAAAGAAAAGTATTTGCAGTGCACAAGACCCTGCATTTCCTACCCTGGCCCCAAACACACTCTCTGGAGTTGGACACTGCTTTGTTTAAGGACAGGCATGGCCCTATTCTGGTGCAAGTGCCAGCTCCTCCCACCACTCTAGCTCAGTAAGACCCTTCAGGATATGCAGGGCACACCTCATCTCCCTTTGTGTGACTGTCTAGATTGAATTCACCAACAGTCCAACTGGCATCCTGACCCAGACATGTATTCCACAGACAGGCAGAGGCGCTGAATGGTTAGGTAAGAAAATGCCCACTTTCTAAAAGTAGCATTTTCAAACTTACAATTTAAAAATCAACTTTGCCAAAAGATGTATTTTTAAATTGTGAGTTTAGAAACCCCAAACTCCATGTCTCTATCTGCTCCCAATTGGAAATTACACTTCAAAGATATGTAAAGGCAAGCCCTATGTTATCCTATAGGAGAGATAGGTCTTGCAATAGTGAAAACTAAATTTAGCAGTGTTTCACTATTAGGACATGTAAAACACACCAGTGCATATCCTACCTTTTCAATGTACTGCACCCTGCCCATGGGGCAGCCTTGGGCCTACTTTAGGGGTGAATTACATGTAGTAAAAGGGAAGGTTGGGCCCGGCAAGTGGGTGCATTTGTCAGGTCAAAATAGCAGTTTAAAACTGCATACACAGGCACTGCCTGGCAGGACTGAGACATGTTTGCAGAGATACTGATGTGAGTGGCACAATCAGTGCTGCAGGCCCACTAGTAGCATTTGATTTGCAGAACCTGGGCATACCTTGTACACTATACTAGGGACTTACTGGTAAATCAAATATGCTAAGCATGGTTCAACCAATCACCAGTACCAGTTAGACAGAGAGAACCTGCACTTTGGCACTGGTCAGCTGTGGTAATGTACCCAGAGTCCTAAAGCCAGCAAAAATGAAATTCAGCACAGGATCAAAGACAGAAGGTCAGAAGCAAATATTTGGGGGATAACTCTGTGAAAATAGGCCCATTTCCAACAGTTGTCATGATCAGATTCCTCACATTTTGTATCCTACAGGAGATATGCCCTTTTTGGACCCCATGTGTCCTTAGGTAACAACATCTGAAGTTGCATCACAGTATATATGTCCACTTTGTTTTTACACATCACCATATGCTTAATCCAGTTGCTTTTGAAGGATACAGTGACCCTGTACCATTACATGGCAACTCTGAGCTTGGCAAACAGCAAGGCCATTGCATCAAATCCTCTACTGTTGCAAGAAAGTGTCTTACTATGTCCCAACAGGGCCATCATTGGGTCCAGAGTATATGGGTTCATATTGTTTTGGATATTGTATGAGTAAAATCTTCCCAAAAAGTGCTCATTAACAGGCAAACCCATACAAGATGCAAGACGTCAGCATGATGGGTTCCACAATGGGGGCAACTGTGCGCTTGATTACGATCTATTTTATGGACCACTGAACCACTACCAACTTTCAAACAAAAAATAAAAAATATTTAAATGCAGGCCTATTTCCTTTCAGAAAAACATGGTTTTCTGTCGACCCTAAGAAGCCACCATACATTTCAAGGCATCCAATTTTGGAGAATCACGGTTTACGGCATACCTCATGTGCATTCAAGTGGAACATTGTATTATGCCCCACTATGATATGGTATATAGCGAACTTGTTGATTAGTACATAGGTCAATAGTAAAAAAATCATTTCCATTAACAAAACGTTAATGCCAATTGGCAATCACTTTTTGCGAATGGACATTTCATGTGCCAGGCCCTTCCTTGTTTGTATATTGAAATAGATTAGAGTATTAGTTGAGGGGGTGAAAATCCATCTCAATTATTAATCACAGTCATTGCCAGGGTGAACCACAAAAGTCAGTAAATAAACCTGCACTTAATTCTCTTGTTCTTGGACATAAAAGTAGTCAGGCTTCACATAGAAGCAACATGTAAATTATTTATGCAGTACTAAAATAGTAAAAAGGTGAAAACACAGCAGAGGAAAATCCTCAAACCAATTTAGAAAAATAGAGATTATTTTAATAAATAAAATGACACAAAAAAATCCAATAAGTAGAAACAGAGATAGAAATTTTAACCCACAGTTATCTGGGTATGCTAGGTTGGGTCAATGTCAAAGGTTCAGGCCGGCAATCCCTGCCCTATGAGTATTTAGAGCCTTCCTTAGGGGTGACTTGTACGTATGAACAGGAGGGTTTAGTTTTGGTAAAAGGTTTATTTTGCCAGGTTGATTGGCAGTTTAAAATTGCAGGGCAGGCCTGGAAGCATGTCTTATAGTGTTACTTCTGTGGGTGGCACAGTGAGTGCTGCAGCCCACATGTAGCATTTAATTTACAAACCCTATGTACACATAGTACCATATGCATGTACTATACAACAGAAAGGGGTTCAGCTAAGGCAACATTTGGGGAAATACCATGCAGAATATGTTAATTTCCAACATATAACAATTACGCAGTTAGGGCTCACCACTTCATGCCTATCCCATTTTCTCTGTACATTTTCAATTTACCCTTCCACCCCATGAAGATTAAATATAACTGTGAGAAAGTCACCCTTTTAGCATGTTCACCACAATGTTTCTGACTCCCACTGGCGGTAACTGAGACTGACTGTGCCCTGGGCTCTGCTAAACAGGACCAGGTCCAGTGCTCTGAATAGAAGGTATATGGTGAAATGGTACAATGTTATAATTCCAATTGGCAATGGCAGACCCTGTAAGTCCCTAGTAGATAATAGGGCAAGGGGGAGTCAAACTATCTATAAGTCCATAGTAAATATTAGGGCTGGAAGTTTAGAGTCCCAGTATATTTCCTGTATTGGAGTATGCACTACTGCGGTACCTGCTGTCATTTTTAAAGGTAGCCCTGCATTGCAGACTGTCTTTAAAAAGTAAAATGTTTGCAAATTCGACTTTGGGATGTAAGGTACTTCCCAAGTGATAAATTACCTTATGTTTACATATAAGATGCTCCCAAAGTCCCCCCTAGATGCCCGAAGGAGGGGGAGTGCCATGTAACTATAAGCAAGGACATTATAAAATATGTTTTCTATGCCCTGGTGAGGGTAACACTGCACCTTTCATTTCCCCCTTTGGAGATACTATGATCTGTAGGATACAATGGTGATATTTTCCATAAGCCTAAGTATGGCTAGGAGGGAGCTAAATCTGTCATGAATTGACTCAAACGGGTGGTAATTATAAATCCAACAACTTGCCCTTGTTGAATTTACCATAACTAGTACAGAAAATAATTTATAAGATTGCTTTGATGAGGTGATAAGTGGCCTGCCCTAAGCAAAGGCTATCTGATGGGGGAGTATAGCAGATGCTGAGTCCACTCCAGGAAGGGGCTGGGTGAATTAAGCTAAGGCTTCAGAAGGAAGCTAGTCAGAAAGGAATATAGCCAGGACTGCCCTGTCCCCTACAGATAGATAGTGGGCTTAGGAAAACAAGTTGTATGGAAATGAGCTACACCAGTGGGTTGGTTTGGCCAAGTCTTGCTCCTGCGGAGTAAAATCATCCATCTCAGAATGTTAAAGTGAAGGGCTTTATTGGACAAGGAGATGCCACTCTCTTGAGGAAGCTGTCATGTTTCTGGATGACACCTTGCAGCTCAATGCACAAGAATGCCCACTGACTGTCCCCCAAGATGATTTAATAAAAGTGGCTGACCTACATTGGAATTTAAATCTGCTGCCTGAAACCACAAGAAGAAGGACTGCCATGCTGGATCCCTGGTCTGCAATCCAGAGGACTGCATACTGAAGTATTGCTCCTGTTGCACACTGGAATAATAGTTCCAAGGACTTTGCACTGCTTTTACTCAAGAGTGGACTCCCTGAAAGCAACAGGTTAAAAGAACTTCCCTGCACCAGCTTCCACAAAACTCCCCAGCCTGGTGTGCGTCCAGTGGACTTGCAAGGATTTGGCCAGGTGCATTTGGGTAATTGTAATCCCAATCTCCCAAGGATTAACTCAGACATCCTGGAACCCTGGATTGGGGTTGTGGACCATTTTCCTGCATCAAGAAACACTTCTGGAAATAAGTATAAAAGTGTTACATTGCAGACCACTGGAACCCTTGACTGTGTCCCAGTCCTGCGCAACCTTTCATTTGAGCGCTATTTGCTTCCAAGCTAGTTTTACTTTCAATCTTAAAAAATCCTATTGCTGGTTCCCTGTATTGGATTTTTGTCATTTTGGTGTCATTTAAAAGATAAAAATATTTCCTATTTGGTGTGAGATTTCTATAGTGTATTGTGTCCTACTTATTCATTGTATTTGTGTGCTTTACATACCTGTCTCCCAAGATAAGCCTGCCGGCTCATTGCCAAGCTACCAGGGCCTAATGTTTTGAAACCTTGACTGAGCCTTACAGTGTCCGGGGCATTATTGCTAGAGGTAGGTGTAATTTACATATATATATATATATATATATATATATATATATATATATATATATATATATATATATGTATATATATACATATATATATATATATATATATATATATATAAATAATATACTATATGAATTTATAGAGCACATTCCAGCCGTAGCATCGAAGCACTAAAGAAGAAAGGTAAGCCGGAGGAGTCCTAATATGAGCAAAACCAATCACTGAATCACTGAAACTACAGAAATGCAGCATCCTCCCTAGTGTTTTAAGCTGCTTCCAAAAGTGGAGGTACGTCTCCTCCTGACTGATAGACAGCAGAAGTGAGTTCCAGAGTCTCTCTGCCACCACCGAAAAGGCTTTATCCCCCCATCTAGCCCTACAGCAACAGGGCACCAAGATCAGATGAAGAGCGGACCAGTCTGGCCAGTGGGGCAACAAAGAGATTGAAAAAAGTAGGGCTGAGTGAGGACCCTTGTGGAACCCCACAGGGAAGTTGAAACGGGATTGCCTTGTAATCACCACAGCTAACCGTAATCGATCTATCCATCAAAAAAGATTTTAAAATATCAAGGACCTTTCCTCTAACTCCTGCTTGGTAGAGGTGTTGGATCAACAAATGCGGGGAAATGGTATCAAACGCCGCAGAAAGATCCAATAGAACAAGAATGTCGCCCTCCCCCTGATCCACTCTTCCCCGAATAATGTCAGCTGAAGAAACGCGAGTGGATTCCGTACTATGAGCTTTACGGAACCCATGTTGAGAAGGGTCTAATCCGCCACTGGCCTGAAGAAAACCAGCCAGTTCAATGTTAAGATGTTTCTCTGGAATTTTGGCCATGGCGGGCAGTAAAGAGATGGGTTGTACATTTTTCAGGTCATTTGGTTCACCACACAGTTTCTTTATAAGTGGAATCACGATGGATTCCTTTCAGGCGGGAGGGAAACACCCTTTCTTCAGAATGTTTAAGCGCGACCAAGACCAGGTCAGGTACTAGCTTTAATATCATACAAGGGCAAGGGTCCCTGGGAGATCCTTATTTAACTCCCCCCAGTAATTCTTTGATTCTATTTGCCTGTAAAGGTGAAAAACAGATAAGCTTCGGTCCAGAACCTGAGACCAGAGTTCCCCTTGAACTCCCCTGCTCAGCTCCGGTGGGAGCTGCGCAAAATTGGCAGAAAGCTGGATGATTTTGTTCTATAAAAAGTCTACAACCCTTTGGCAAAAGGCGAGAGAATTCCCCAGCATCGGGGAAGAGGGAGGGGAAGTCAGGGAGCGGACCACCTTAATGAGTCCCCTTGGTCCATTATTCACTTCCTTAATTTTGCGGGAGAAATAATCAGATTTCGCTTTTTTTTTTAGCTTTTTTTATAGCTAATTTATATTCCTCAAGAGAGGCCCGGAGCTTGGTTCTCTCCGCCTCATTCTGATGAAACTTCCATCTGTGTTCCTGACGTCAGTACAGTCACTGTAGGTTTTTAGGTTCCTCTGAGTACCATCGAGAAGATGGAATCCTCCCAGGCTTAGAGCTTAATTTAACCAGGGGAACAAGCATATCAATGGCTGTTCTGAGCCCCAGCTCAAAGTCCTCTCACTTGGAGATGCCACGTTCTCTTGCCTGGTCTCAGCCTGACTTAAGAGACCTGGCAGGCTCTGCTCCTCCTCCTTATGCCATTGCCTAGAAAGCTTAGGGGCTGGGGGAACACTAGTGGGGACAATTACCTCTACTAACATCCAGACTCCAACAATAAGCATCTTTGTTGCTGAACGTCAGATGCATAAGATTGAAAAACAGCACAAGGAATATTTTCATGCAAATAATTGCAAATAAATAAATTGAATTTATAAAGGGAAAGCAGGCACTAGCAGCAAATAGTGTGTGTGTTGCAAGCAGAATTTTGTGGCAGAATGTACTCACTCTGAGCTGTGCTATTTTTTTCTATGATATGTATTTCACACACTCTAAAAGACAATAATTTATATTCAAAGGAGACCTGTGTATTATTATAGATTGATTATATAACATTGTTTATACAATAACTAATACATAAAAACAGCTTTAACCGAAATTTCTCTTTAAGTAAATTACTTAAAAATCATTACTTACTACAATGGTACCCATTTTTATCACTCTTCTTGAAACTCTGATGAAATGAGGAGTAACTTAGGGCCAGATGTAGCAAGCCGTTTGCATGTTGCAAACTGCGAAAATCGCAGTTTGCGCCATGCACACGACCTCACGCGATGCTCATTCCCAAATTGTGAGTCGGTACCGAGACACCATTCTGCATCCGATTTTTCGACTTGCAAATTGCGAGTCACTTAGACTCGCTGTTTGAAAATCGGATTTTGCCACATCTGGCCCTTAATGCTGAAGGATTTGTTCGAAAAACAAACAAATTGTTTTCAGCCCGTTGAAGGAAGATGTATTTGCTTGTTCGATGGAATGTTTGTTAATACCGTTTTCGTTGTTTCAGAAAAGATAAAGGCCCTCATTACAACATTGGTGGTAAAAGCCGCTTACTGCCGTGCAGAAGACCGCCAACACACCGCCGGGGACACGGAAATCCGCCACAGCTATTTTGACCCACAGCTCGGAATCCGCCAAAATTCAGACACCCACACATGTCCGCAACACCAAAGGTCAGTGATAAACTGGCGAATACAAAACCGCCACCGTCACGCCAACAGAAATATGCCCACACTATCACGACACACGAATCCACGTGGCAGTCTTTCAACAGCGGTATTCCATTGGCGGTACACACCACCGCGCTCAAAATACACACACATTTACAAAACACAGCCACATTGGACTGCTAACGCGTCCGTCTATGTCAATTTATACACATCAGGACTCGTTTTAGGTCGATGAATATTTGGACCCAGTGGTGAGTCTCCGTAAGACGAGATTACCAACTATTAAATCAATAGCATTATTAAAGGTTAGTATCAAATTATATATTTCACAATAACCATTAATGAACCTTCGGCGCATTCATCAATTCTCATACTCAAATAACCACACCTTGAAGGAGGATTTTGTGAATTTATTCCCTATTGATTACAATCTAATGATACGCATTAGTCTCAAAACCAAGAAGCATAAGAACATAATCACGAGGTAGCAACTACGATAAGCTTTCAATAATACGATGATCAGAAACATAAGATAGATGCGTCCGCGTGAATGGAACACAGTGCATAATAATCCATAGAATATCAGTTCAGCATAGCTACATGTCAGTCACGTCAGTTCCGTCAGTCAAATGAGCACCTCATCTAACCTCAAATTAGCATTAGCATGTTGGGCTTCATGCAAAACAATTTAGAATATCAATTTGAAACATCTAACTAAAATATCTAATTAAACATACAGCAGTTGGTACCTAGAAAGAAAGGCAAATAGATTTTGTTAGCATTAATAATTACCCTCCTCGAGATAGGTCAGCATTCAGGATCAGTCTTCGTCTTCAGGACACCAGTTGAGTCACCGTCAGTCTATCTAAGTTGGAAGCAAGAAAACACCTTCCCCTTAAGGGAGAAAGTTAACAGGGCAAACTATGGGCAAGATTTTTTTCTAAGTCTCAAGTCACCAAATAGAGTGACAGAGTTTCTGGATGCAATCAATATCATCCCCTGCCTAATGTGTCTCGTCTCTCGTGTCATGAGTTTTTATCCCCTTTTCGTAATACATTCCCCCAAAATTCTATTGGTTAATAACTACACCCCATTATTGGTAACCAATCAAATTATACATTAAGTAATGCATTTGTCATTTCTTGATACTTGCTCGTCTTCTAATTAGTCTTCATAATCGACATCTCGTAGGTGGCATGTCCGGGGTTACTTCACCTTTTTGGCATACGTCTCAGGTCAAAAGTTCTCTTCCCTTCGTCTCATTGTCCTTGGAAGTGTCCATGTTTGTTTCGAATCACATAATTTTTGAGCTAAAAGCTACTAGCATACGAATGGGAACATTCCTTCATGTTACTAACAAGTACAGAAAGAACAATAGCTGGGTCATGGTCGTTTGCAAGTCCGCACACTGGAAAAGCAGAAAAATACGCCTTTAAAATGAGAGTTTCACAGCTAGTTCGCGACTCATGCTAACTTAAGACATACGAGTTCTAGTGAATACAGTCTTGATCGTAATAATACATATAATCGAAGGATTATTATTATTAATTCAGCATTAGTGTTCACAAATGAGTAAATCACCATTTTTATTAATACATTTCAATTATTAATTATTAATATTGTATTGTCACATGTAAGCGTTTCACGTCTATAATATATATTATTTAAACTACGCTCTCTCAGTCCCTCCTCTGATGACGCTCATCATCACACAATCCTTGATCTTCAATTTTTCACCTTGCGCATAATGCGCATTTCAACATCTTGCCCTTTATGTGAACTTTCCCATATTTCATTGAACATTTTCTCCCTTTCACTTTCTTCATTCAATCTGGCTCTTTTTGACAGGTTTCTTTTAATTTTGTCATTAATTTTGCATGCTCCCCATAATCCTAATAAACAAATCAAAACAATTAGTAAACCTAACATCATTTTTGCAAGAACTCCATTCCAAATGTTGGTAAACCAGCTTCCTACTCGGGCAATTCCTTTTCCAAATTTTTCCCAAACTCCAGGTTCTTTTAGATCCTTCAAATCTGTACTATCGCTAGTAAGGTTAGTAAGCATACTTCTAATTTTCTTACTATTATCAGGTATGAATGAACAGCAGTGACGTTCATTAAGCATTTTGCACACACTTCCATTCTTTGCTAAAAGAATGTCTAAAGCAAGCCAATTTTGAAGAGTCATGGCTCTTTCTGCAGCAAGTTCAGTATCCATCAATAGTATTGCTCCTGTAAAATTTGTCAGCATGTTATCCACAATAGTAGACAACTTTTGAATTTTCATAGAATTCAAGATAACCCCAATTGATGGGATTATTGCTCCAAATATGTCACCAATTACAGCAGCCACTGATTCTCGTTTCTGTCTAGGATGTTGTATTTCAGAAGATTTAGGTATTTGTTTTAAGTCATCAATCTGGTATATCTTTGGGAAAACTATTCCCAAATAACATGTCCCATACCATCCCTTTGGGAGACGGTAATATGCATTTAACCCACAGATGTAATAGATTCCAGGAATCGCTGGGTCTTGTCCATTTAACATGAAGGTCCATTTACTCTGAAACAAAAACACATGCCTACATTCACTCGTACCTACAAACAAATTGTCTTGATCAGATTTTGGTCTATATATACATAGCCTACCTACGTGTAATGCATCTATAGCTAATTTGCCTTGGGTTTTAATAGCTGTGTAAGCATAATCATTTGCATAAGTACGTTTTTCTAAGCCTTTTTCTAACTTCTCCTTTAATGCTTTGCGTCTATCATCTGTGTGGTCTAAGAAGCTTTTCTCTACTCAAGACAATAAGCAAGTCAAGTTATTGCGATGTGCATAAGCAGCTCCAAATGTAAGTGTCGGCTCAAAGAATCCTCTAACTATTTTAATATCATGTTCTTTAGCTAACTTATTCAAAAATTCAATTACAGGCACAAAAGAAAACACAACATCCAGATTTGAATAAAAGTATTGTACATGCTCTTGATTATAGAATCTTGTTAGTAGCAAGCTGCAGCTATTCCCATAAGTAAGAGGGAGGCTATGATAAGTAACTCCCTCCTGCACAGATGAAGGAATTTTAGAACACACATAACAATCTTTCGTATCCATAGTTTCCACATACTCATTTAATAAGCGATAGAAGACATTAGTAGAAAGTTCCCCTTTTGTATTAGTTCCCTCATGCAGATGTTTAGTATCTTGTTCAAATTTCTCCCACGGTGATAATTTATTAGCAGTAGTAGTAGTCTCTGGTTTTGAAGTCGCAATAATAGTTTCTCTCTCTGTCCACGGCATTCCTACAATCACTCCTACAATCATTATTGCACATACAACACCTACCATACATCCTAACCAACCACACACCTTACTTCCTTTGTTACTATAAGCCATGTTTGTATAGAATCAGAATAGCAGATCAACAATCAACCCAAGATGGCAAACACTTTCTGCGTATTTACAGCGTCTTCTCTCACTCCAGGTCCCTTTTCGTCAGTTCAGATTAGCAGCGTGTCGTAATTCGGTTTCTTGATGTCAAGTCCAGGTTTAATTGTCTCTTTTATTTTTTTTCGGTAAGTTTATAAAGTCTCTTTTCTTGTAATTTTTATCAAGGTTTGCTTTTGTTGTTTACCTTCAGGTACCGTAGTATTGGCCTGGCACTTCTCGATCAAAACAAAATGCTAAGAATTCTTGTTGCCATTCAGAAGTTGTAGCATATGCCCATCCAGGACCTGTGTACCTTCGGTTGGCTATTCTCTTTCTTTTTAATCTCCGTTCACCTTGCTTTTCTCCTTCACTCAGATCATCTGCCTGTGAAGTATCGCTTTCCTCTATTATTGTCTCGTTTGCTATTTCTCTTATTCTAAGATGTGACTTATCTGGCCATTTATCACCTCTGTGTGTCTTGTTTTGGTGTTTTCCTTCAGGATGCTGATCAGCACCCTCCTCTTGTGATATGTTGTGTTCTCTTGACGAACCTGCAACTGATTCAGAAGACTCTGATCCGTTTTGATTTGAATCTATTATTTTTCCTTCTCTGTTGCCTTCTGGTACTATACTGTATTCAGGCTCGGAATTATATTCGTCTGCTTCTGGGAGAACCTCTCCTTGTCTTAGTTCTCCTGCTGCCTCAACTGAGATAGGCACTCTTTCACCTCTCTCGATCTCACTGTCAGCTTGAGTGACAAGGCTGTCCTCAGTGGGCTCATCCGCAGTCTCAGATCTTCCTTGGTTGATCTCTGTTTCTGTGGCCTCTCCACCTGAAGTGACTGTACCAGATTCTTCAGGTTCCTCTTCGACAGGACACGTTACCTTCTTTGTATGACTGGCATGTATCCAGTTGGGGATTCTAGCACACTTCACAGCAGTAGTGGTAGTCAGTATTACTTGATATGGCCCCTTCCAGCGTGGTTCAAGACACGATTTCCTCACGTGCTTCTTGACAACCACCCAGTCGCCAGCTTGCAAAGAATGTCCTGGTTCACCGATTGGTGGCAATGTGTTAGCTTCCACCTGGTGAGAGAAAGAGCGAATCACGTCAGCCAAACCTTTGCAGTAATCCAACACCATATCATCTGTAATATTCACTAGGGCATTTGCAGGTACCGCTGGTAACCTCATTGCTCTACCCATGAGGATTTCATGGGGGGACAGTCCCGTTTTCTTATCTGGTGTGTTTCTCATGGACATCAGTACTAGTGGTAATGCATCTGGCCATTTCATGTTCGTTGCTGCACACATTTTCGCTATCCTTGGTTTTAAGGTACCATTCATCTGTTCAACTAGTCCTGATGCTTCAGGGCGATAGCTACAGTGCAACTTCTGCTCGATGTTAAGTGCTGCACACAGAAGCTTGATCACCTCATTGTCGAAGTGTCTTCCCCTATCTGATTCTATAGAAACCGGAAACCTGAATCTTGGTATTAATTCCCTGAGTAATAGTTTTGCAACTGTAAGACTGTCATTTCTGCGTGCAGGGTATGCCTCAATCCAATGACTGAAAACACATACAATTACCAACACATACTTCAATCCTCCACAAACAGGCATTTCAATGAAATCCATTTGTATTCTATTAAATGGACCTCCAGCTCTTCCAATGTGGCTCAAATTTACCACTGTTCATTTGCCAGCATTCATCTGTTGACAGATTATGCACCTGTGACAAGTGATTTCTGCGGCATGTCTGAATTTTGGATTAAACCAATCAACCTTAAAAGATCTGATCATGGCATCTCTTCCTAAATGTGTTTGCCCATGATATAATCGGGCAAATTGTGACAGAAGACTATTTGGTAAGACCAATTTTCCATCATCTGAGACCCATATATCATCTGCTCTCTGTACACATTGCATTTTCTGCCAGGAACGTTTTTCTTCTTTGCTAGCAGGATTTTGAAGTGTCTTTAATTCATCTAAGGTATCAACCACTCGTAATGCTAGATTCAAAGTTGTGTCATTTTCAGGCTGTGGTAGCAATTCCCACTGTTCTTTAAATGATATGCAGTTCAATGCACAGAACCTTGCAACCTGATCTGCATAACCATTTCCCATTGACACAAAACTTGTGATCTGGTGTGAGCACTGCACTTTACCACGGCAATTTCAAGAGGTAACTGAATTGCATGTAACAAATCTCTTATTTGTTCTCCATTTTTCACTGGTGATCCAGAGGAAGTCATAAAACCCCTCTGTGACCAAATCTGACCAAAATCATGTACAATTCCGAATCCGTATCTGCTGTCAGTATAGATTGTAGCTTTCAGATTCACAGCAGCATGGCAGGCCTTTGTAAGAGCTATTAATTCTGCCACCTGTGCAGAGAATACCTTTTCAAGCCAAGAGGCCTCAACTATGCCAGATATTGTACATACTGCATAGCCGGCTCTCAATGTCCCTGTTGAATCTCTTAAACAGGACCCATCCACGAACATAATGCAGTCGTTTTCTTTTAACTGGGTGTCCTGTATGTCTGGGCGAGGTTTGGTACAGAGGTCAGTCACCTCAAGACAATCATGCTCAAATTCTTCCCCATCTTTGATTTCTGTATTCTCATTGGGAAGTAGAGTTGCCGGGTTCAGTACTGTGCATCTTTTCAGTGTAACATTTGGTGACCCCAAAATAATCGTCTCATATTTGGTAAGTCGTGCATTTGTCATGTGTTGTGTCTTCGTTCTTGTCAACAGGATTTCAACAGAATGTGGGGCTAATACTGTCAAAGGGTATCCCATGACTATGCCTTCACATTGGGAAAGATTTTGACCAACTGCTGCAACTGCTCGCAAACAACCCGGTAAGGCTGCTGCGACAGGGTCCAAAGTAGCTGAAAAATATGCTACAGGGCGATTTGCATCTCCGTGGACCTGTGTTAAAACAGACAAAGAACAAGCATCACGTTCATGACAAAACAACAGGAAAGGTTTCTCATAATCAGGCATTCCTAATGCTGGTGCCCTGCACATGCATTCCTTCAGCTCTAAAAATGACTCAAGCTCTTCTTTTGTCAAAGTGATTGTGTATGGTTCATCTTTGACATCTTTCCCTGTCAATTTTATTAGGGGCTTTGCGATGATTGAGAAGTTGGGTATCCATTGACGGCAATAACCCACCATTCCCAAAAACATCCTGACATCTCTTTTTGTTGTTGGGGGATTCATCTGTATGACAGCTGTTATTCTCTCCTTTGATATCCTTCGGGATCCTTTCTCAATTAGATTCCCCAGATATTTTACTTCTTTCTGACAATATTGCAGTTTCTTAGGTGACACCTTATGCCCATTCTTTCCTAAATGGTTCAACAATGCAATGGTATCATATTTACAACTGTCTCTGGTTTTGGATGCAATCAGCAAATCATCAATGTACTGCACCAGAGTTGAATTAAAAGGCAGCACAAGAGGTTCCAGATCTTTCTTTAATATCTGATTAAAGATGGATGGTGACTCAGAAAACCCTTGCGGGATTCTGCACCAACTGTACACCTTATCCAGGAATTTGAAACTGAACAAAAATTGGCTGTCTTCATGTAGCGGTATTGAGAACAATGCCTGTGATAGATCTACTACAGTAAACCATTCAGCATCACAAGGAACTTGGAACATTATTACCGCTGGGTTAGGTACCACAGGGCAACATTTTATCACTATTTCATTTATTTTTCTCAAATCCTGCACAATTCGAACCTTCCCACAGGGCTTCTTCAAACCCATAATAGGTGAGTTACATGGACTGCTCAAAACTTCTTTCAAAACTACTTGTCTGAGAAAATCTGCAATTATCTGTATCACTTCAATGATTACATCTTGAGTCATGTGATATTGTGGTATTTGTGGGAATACTGCATTTGGTCTTATTTGCACCTTGACTGGTTTAACCCCTTTAATTAATCCAACCTCTTTTCCTGTCAAATCCCACACCCTCTCTGTTACGGACCCTTGTAGGTCAGCAGGTAAGTCGATTAGAGTGAACACTGGGAATAAAGTAATTAGAGGGTAATACTCACTCGTCTCCCCTCCTTCTATGAGCTGGCCCTCATCTCCTTCATCATCACTGTTTGTCTGAACTTCTATTCCATCGTTGGAACAGGTAATTGAACATTTAGTCTTACATAGTAAGTCCCTTCCCAGTAGGGATACTGGACTTGAGTCGAATACGACAAACCTATGCAGGCCTTGGAAATTTCCAATTTCAACCTGTACTGGGTCAGTAATTGGATTTGTCAAATACTGGTTAGCCACACCAACCACTCGTATAGTGTGCCCTGATAAGGGTAGTCTCTGTACTTCTACGCTGCAAACTGTAGAGCGTGGAGCTCCAGTGTCAACTAAAAATGAAACCTTATAGGCCATCACCTTTCCCTCTACATATGGGCCTCTCTGATCTACTTCTAACGAGGCTGCAAGCCTACACTCTTCACTGTCTGAACTGTCATCTGACCATTCCTCATTCATTTCACTTTCACCTCGCAATGGGAATTGTTGTACAGTGTTGTTTTGACTTGTCACCTGACCTGTGACCTGCTGAGGAAGCGTCACCTGTTGCTGTCCCATCGGAGCTAAAGGTAACTGCATTTGCTGTCTAGGCACCATAGGAATCTGCTGTTGCATCGATTGTATTGGCACGTTTTGAAAACGCGGCATTAACATGTGTTGCATAGGTTGTACCCCTGGCATCTGCATCAAATTATTCTGTAAGTTCGGGTTCTGTTGTCTCATTCTTGGACCTCGCGGATTCTGTTGTGCACCAACATTAATGCTCTGCTGAACTGTACCATCATGCACCATATTTGGACAATCCCGTTTCCAATGTCCCACGCCCCCGCATGCATGGCATGGTGACATCCTTTTCACTACTTGCCCGTCATTTTGAACGACGACATTATTCATGTCCAAACTACGATTCACAAAACCTCGACCTCTACCTCTCGGCTGTACCTGAAACCCACCGTTCGTTTGCGGTTGCTGATGCATCATTTGCTGAACACCATTTCCCTGAATTCCAGCTTGTGCAGCTCTTATCTGCATCACCATCACCTTCTCTTTCAGCTTTTTCTGTTTCAACTCGATTTCATCACTACAGTATTTCGCATACTGTAACACCTCATCAATCGGTTTAGCTTGCCAACAAATCAAATGATTCTTAATCATCTGACCAACCTCTGGTCTCAGCCCTTCAACTAATCTGAACACAAGATGATTCATGTCTTTCGGTTCGATCGTCTCAGTACCACTGTAATGCTTAAATGCCTTTAACAATCTCTCATAATAGGCATGTATTGATTCCTTAACCTCTTGCGAAGTCCGATCGATTTTCTGCCAATCGGTCACCTTCGGTGACACCTTTTGTTTCAAAAACTCAATAACCTCATGATAATATTTCATCACCTCTTCAGAAGGTGCTCCAGTCACCTTATCCCTTGCCGGTTCCTTCGTGGGCCAATCTACCCCTCTTTTGCACTCGAGCCACAAATCCGGTGGGACAATAATCTCAAACAGGGTATTTAAGTCTTCCCAAAGACATTTTGCAAGCTTCACAAATCTATCTGTCTGTTGATACCACTCGATCGGTTTTTCTCTTTACCTCGGGTAGTCATTCGTAAAGGACAAAATATCTCCCCTGGACCAAGGTACATGGACTAAAACACCACCAGCCGTTTCTCTCATGGGCAGGATTTTTACTGAATCTACATTGGGTGTGGTCGTTGTTTCAATAGACCCTGTACTATCCCTTTTCCCTTTTCCATTTGTCTCTTTTCTTTGCCCATCGGCTTTCCCATTTTTCTAAGGCTCCCCAGATTTGTGCACTCTGCAGCAGTTCTTTCAGGTGTGTCTTCATGCCTGCAGATCTCATGTGATCAAAATCTTTAGTGTCAAAGTCTAATCTGTAGCTCCTTTTCAAATGCTTTGTGTTACCGATATCAATATTATATTTGTCTACCAAATTCGCTAATCTCTGGTGTATTTTCCCTACCTCTTTGGTAATCTTAGGGCATAAGTATCTCAGTTCTGCCTCAGTGTAGGATTCCAACCTGTTCACTCCCATTGTTCCTTCCACTAACTCAGCAGCTTCTGCCCCTAACCGTACGAGATTCAGATATTCATCTTGTTTTCCCTTCTCAGGATCAATTTCGGTTACTGTAGTTTTTCAAGAAGTAGAAGTTTTCTCTAACCATTCGTTTAATTGCTGCACTGTAAAACCTTGCAGGGAGATGTTTCCTGCATGTATCATTGGAGTATGTGAGGTATTCGTACTCATAGTTTGGGGAGTCAATACTCCCAACCCTGCTTGTCGCATTGCTTCAAGAGGTGCCCCTATTGGACTAAGGTCCAGTAATGGTTTCTGTTGCTCACATACCCGTTCTTCCTGGGCCATTATCTGTGGAGTTCTAATAGACCCTCCTCTTATCGCTTCATGAGTCATAACTCCCTGTTCACATGTCCTGGTTTTCTCTTGGGCATATAATGGCACTGGGGGACCGACAGTAATAGGTAGTGATATAGCGGCAGGTGTCTGACCTGCTCCCAGGCTTCTAGGAGCCGCAACACCATAGGTCTGTTCTAATGTACCTGGTACAGGTACTAACGGGGGTCCTGCTACAGGGTTATATCCTGGTATCAGCTGTGGCGGTTGAGACACTAGCCTTGGAGTTGACTCAATCTGAATCAGCCTTGGCTTTGTATATATCGGGTCTGGCGGCACCACCAAGTTCGTAGAAGTCTCAAGCACTGGAACATCGGGATAAATTATTTTTATCTGCGGTGGAGGCTGTAACTGTATCGACACGTCTGGTGCAGTAGGTACACTGTCACCATTCTGTATCAAGGCTGTATCACTAGTCTGTACCATATCAGTAACTCCCTTTTCCTGCGTCTGGTTCCCAGGATCCAAGCTAGTACCCGGAACATCATCGCTCACCGCATAAGGTGGTGGTCGATCATGTAGCAATCTATCCATAAACGCCTCATCCTCTGAGTCATCCTCTTCTTCCCAGGACCTTTTTTGTTCTTTAACTTTGCCTGAATCTTTGTTAGTTTTGCAAGAAGCTTTCTTTCCCTGTGTCTCTTCTCCCTCTGTTATCGCTGGAAACAGCTTTAACCCATCCACTATTCCCCGTCTCCACATTTTATTCTTGTTGTCCCATCTAGCTTCTGCATAAGATTTTTCTGCCTTTGTCAATCTTCTGTGAAACCTTTCTTGCCTATGTTTAAGAGCCATCAGGTCCCAAATCGCTACAGCCTCATATTGTGCCGGTCTCGGAGGTGGTTTCTGCGTACTTAACATCCACCTCAGGTTTTCTAATACCTTTGGATTGAATGTCCCATTTTCCGGAAACGCTAGACACCCCTCTTTTTCTGTCAATTTGCGCCATTGTTTTATCCATAAACAAGGTGCAACACCTTTTTCCTCCATAACTGTATAAGCTGGAGTACCCTCTGGAGGTGTAGGTTCCCCATCAGTTGCGACAATATACACATCTCCCCTCAAAGCGCTTTTGAATGCCTTAACAAAATTCATTTTTGCAATTCTTTTATTTTGTTTTAATCAGAAAATGGCTTAATTCTCAGGACACTCTTCGCCTACCCTTTCCTCAACCTGTTGCCTCTCATGGACGGCAGCCAATCCGTGCTCGACCCCTCTTAACATCTGACCTATCTCAGCGCGGCACCACTGACGTCACACTCACACACTCTGCAGCTGACAAAGTCTTGTGGCTTGTCCAATCTCACTAACTCATACAATTCATACAAACTAATGCGATTTATTGCAGACACTTTAAAATGACAGTACAAATCTGCCGGTTTACTACAGGAAGGGTAACACATTCGCTTCAGAACTTTACGGGGGTTTCACTTGAAGCCTCGGCCGCTACTCTCTCCTTCTCAGTTCCCACATGCGCAAGCAGAATTCAACCCACAAATCCTACTCTCGGCTTGTCAATGACTCCCTCTAGTGCACTTTAGAGCTCGTCAAATCTCC
Source organism: Pleurodeles waltl (assembly GCF_031143425.1). NCBI lineage: Eukaryota > Metazoa > Chordata > Amphibia > Caudata > Salamandridae > Pleurodeles > Pleurodeles waltl. The sequence goes on from NC_090445.1 coordinate 506,248,206, forward strand.
ATCGAAGGTTTCATGCATACGTCATGACTCAAACCTGACTTGTCAATCACGCCCGATTGACTTATTAAACCGCACAGATTACAACATGAACCATATTTCTCATTCTACTCCGGAGTCTTAGACCTCAACAGGTCCGTATACATTAACCAACCACGTGGATAATTTTGAACAATAAGCGCTGCATTCACATGAAGTACACCGACTTCCCTACTCTCATACTGTGGAGTACGCCCACTCCTGCTAAACAACACTTAATTTGGCCTAAATACACACAAATCTTCACAATCTCCTGCAAGATGCATAAGCTTTAAGCAAGCGCAGAGATCCTAAACACACATACTATGGCGCCGAGAACATTCCCAACTCATCTAGACAGGCTCCGAGATCCCGGGAAAGCCCATGGTGAACCTAGCCACTCATCGTTTTGCCAAATTTAATTATCATAGAAAACAAAATTAACAATGAAAACTCCGTCCTAGGGCCAAGGGCCTAACCGTCGCTCTGCTACCAGAACTGCTAACGCGTCCGTCTATGTCAATTTATACACATCAGGACTCGTTTTAGGTCGATGAATCTTTGGACCCAGTGGTGAGTCTCCGTAAGACGTGATTACCAACTATTAAATCAATAGCATTATTAAAGGTTAGTATCAAAATATATATTTCACAATAACCATTAATGAACCTTCGGCGCATTCATCAATTCTCATACTCAAATAACCACACCTTGAAGGAGGAGTTTGTGAATTTATTCCCTATTGATTACAATCTAATGATACGCATTAGTCTCAAAACCAAGAAGCATAAGAACATAATCACGAGGTAGCAACTACGATAAGCTTTCAATAATACGATGATCAGAAACATAAGATAGATGCGTCCGCGTGAATGGAACACAGTGCATAATAATCCATAGAATATCAGTTCAGCATAGCTACATGTCAGTCACGTCAGTTCCGTCAGTCAAATGAGCACCTCATCTAACCTCAAATTAGCATTAGCATGTTGGGCTTCATGCAAAACAATTTAGAATATCAATTTGAAACATCTAACTGAAATATCTAATTAAACATACAGCAGTTGGTACCTAGAAAGAAAGGCAAATAGATTTCGTTAGCATTAATAATTACCCTCCTCGAGATAGGTCAGCATTCAGGATCAGTCTTCGTCTTCAGGACACCAGTTGAGCCACCGTCAGTCTATCTCAGTTGGAAGGAAGAAAACACCTTCCCCTTAAGGGAGAAAGTAAACAGGGCAAATTATGGGCAAGATTTTTTTCTGAGTCTCAAGTCACCAAATAGAGTGACAGAGTTTCTGGATGCAATCAATATCATCCCCTGCCTAATGTGTCTCATCTCTCGTGTCATGAGTTTTTATCCCCTTTTCGTAATACATTCCCCCAAAATTCTATTGGTTAATAACTACACCCCATTATTGGTAACCAATCAAATTATACATTAAGTAATGCATTTGTCATTTCTTGATACTTGCTCGTCTTCTAATTGGTCTTCATAATCGACATCTCGTAGGTGGCATGTCCGGGGTTACTTCACCATTTTGGCACACGTCTCAGGTCAAAAGTTCTCTTCCCTTCGTCTCATTGTCCTTGGAAGTGTCCATGTTTGTTTCGAATCACATAATTTTTTAGCTAAAAGCTACTAGCATACGAATGGGAAAATTCCTTCATGTTACTAACAAGTACAGAAAGAACAATAGCTGGGTCATGGTCGTTTGCAAGTCTGCATACTGGAAAAGCAGAAAAATACGCCTTTAAAATGAGAGTTTCACAGCTAGTTCACGACTCATGCTATCTTAAGACATACGAGTTCTAGTGAATACAGTTTTGATCGTAATAATACATATAATCGAAGGATTATTATTATTAATTCAGCATTAGTGTTCACAAATGAGTAAATCACCATTTTTATTAATACATTTCAATTATTAATTATTAATATTGCATTGTCAAATTTAAGCGTTTCACGTCTATAATATATATTATTTAAATTACGCTCTCTCAGGACAATTCGAAACACACACACCTGGTACACATACACACACCACTCCCACACACCTATTACAATATAAAACACACACCCACATCATCCACTAACCCCTTCAACCACAATTACTGAGAGAAGGCCAGAGAGAGACACCACAAACAACTACCAAGCATCCACAGGCACACAATATCATCACCCTCAGAACTATCACGCACCTCACACAACACACCACTAAATATCACCCCACTTATCACTACACACACCACCCCACACATCACCCACACCACCCCATGGCACGGCAAAGACACCCCAGGTTCTCTGAGGAGGAGCTCAGGGTCATGGTGGAGGAAATCGTCCGGGTAGAGCCACAGCTATTCGGATCACAGGTGCAGCACACCTCCATAGCTAGGAAGATGGAGCTATGGCGCAGAATAGTGGACAGCGTGAACGCAGTGGGACAGCACCCAAGAAATCGGGATGACATCAGGGAGAGGTGGAACGACCTACGGGGGAAGGTGCGTTCCGTGGTCTCAAGAAACCACCTTGTGGTTCAGCGGACTGGCGGCGGACCCCCACCTCCTCCCCCACAACTAACAACATGGGAGGAGCAGTTCTTGACGATTCTGCATCCTGAGGGCCTCGCAGGAGTAGATGGAGGAATGGACTCTGGTAAGTAAAACCTTAATTATTACATCCCCCACCCTACCTGCATGCCATCACATACCCCCACCTTCACCCTCACCCCCATCACTCCAACTCCTCACAAATGTCCCAACATCACAAACCACCCATCCCAACACCAAGCCCTGCATGCAACAACAAAGCATGGACACCCATCACCAAAGCATGGCCACTGCACATACCCATACACCCCACTAAATCACCATAACACAATGTCCCACACAGGAATGCAAGCACCCGGGTACACGGTCACCCACCTATTGCACACCATGGCACACACAGATGTAATTAACCTCCTTTTATACCCCTGCAGGACCCCTACCCAACGTCACCACAAAGGAGGGTCCACACATGTCCACACCAGCAACAGAAGAGGCCCACATTGATGACAGCAGCTCTGTCCAACTGGATCTAGATGACCAGCCCGGCCCATCGGGGACCTCGGGACAGTCGGTTCCCCTCACACAGTCACAGGCCACTACAGAGCTTTCCCCCTCTGGAAACACCAGCACAGCACCCACCCAGCGGGCCCATACCTCTGTCCCCAGGACACGTCAATCAGCAGTGTGTCCACCACTACAGGGAACCCAGGCTAACCCACCACCCCAACAACAACAGGGACCTGGGGGCAGTGGTAGTGGGCACACAGTCCAGGGGACGGAGGCCAAGAAACACAGGGGAACTGGGAGGGCTGCTGTGTGACAGGGGGAGGACAGGCCAAGGGAATCCACTCTCCACGAGGCCCTCTCCAACATCATGGGAGCCTACCACCACTCCCAGGAGACGATGGCAATGGTACTGGCCAAGTTTCAGGAGACCCAGCACCTGCAGGAGGAACAGTATTTGGGCTCCAGGGAGGAACTCAGAGCGATCAATTCCACCCTGGGCACCATCGTAGGGGTGCTGAAAGAAGTACTCAACACCAGGAGGGACACTGTGGCACAACAAGGGGCCCCTGACACTAACCTGGAAGATGAACTGCCCACCACCTCCACCGGTGCTAGTGGACAGGAGGCACCGCCACAGGACCACCACACCAGCACCCCACCCCCTGCAGAGGGAGAACCACCCCGCAAACGGTCCCTGAGATCCTGGACAAAGACAGAGAACGATGCCAAGACCCCCGCCAAGAAATTAGACCACCCTGAATGTCATCTGCCTGTCCCACTTTGTCACCCTGTCCATCCTCAAACTGCCCCAGCTCCACTTCCTATGCCCATTTGGGCAATGCACCTGTGAGACTAATAGACTGGACTCTGCCATGGACATTCCTCCACCATCACCCCTCAACATTTTACAACCTCCTCCAATATTGAGCACTTAAATAAACACCCTTGAAGCACAAAGCAATCTGGAGTCAGTCTGTGATTTCGAAACAGTGTATTAGCAATTACAGTGTCAGAATGCTCTTTCATATGTAATGTCAACATACCTATGTCACGGGGCTCTAGTCCATGAGGAAACAAAGCAGATGTCACACAGTGGGACCCACATCTGTGAAATCGTAAGGGAAAGTGACAACTCAGTGACCATACACTGGGTGAAAACGACAGACAGTAGAGTGGTAGTAGTGTTAAAGTACATATAGTAGGCAGGTTTGTATTCTTACCTGTGTCTCACTGGAAATATTGCAAGATCACTGAGTTCCTGTTGTCTATGTCCTCTTCTTCTGCTTCCTCGTCTTCACTGTCCACAGGCTCCACAGTTGCAACAACACCTCCATCTGGACCATCCTCCAGCAGAAAATGCACCTGTCGTCGCAAAGCTAAGTTGTGACGCATACAGCAGGCTACGATGATCTGGCACACCTTCTTTGGTGAGTAGAATAGGGATCCACCTGTCATATGGAGGCACCTAAACCTGGCCTTCAGGAGGCCGAAGGTCCGCTCTATTATCCACTGAGTTCGCCTATAGGCCTCATTGTAGTGTTCCTCTGCCCTTGTCCTGGGATTCCTCACTGGGGTCAGTAGACATGACAGGTTGGGGTAACCAGAGTCACCTGCAAATGGCGAGGGACAACTGTTAGACACGCACTAACCTGTAGGGATATCGCCAGAACCAGACAACTATTCCCACAGACTTGCTTCCTGGTGCTCACCTAATAGCCACACACGGTGCCTCTGGAGTTGACCCATCACATAAGGGATGCTGCTATTCCGCAGGATGTACGCGTCATGCACTGAGCCAGGGAACTTGGCATTAACATTGGAGATGTACTGGTCTGCCAAACACACCATCTCTTCATTCATGGAATGATAACTCTTCCGGTTTCTGTACACCTGTTCACTCCTGCGGTGGGTACCAAAGCCACATGGGTCCCATCAGTGGCACCTATGATGTTGGGGATATGTCCCAGGGCATAGAGTCTCCTTTCACCGTAGGCAAATCCTCCACCTGAGGGAAAACGATGTAGCTCCGCATGTGTTTCAGCATGGCAGACAACACTCTAGACAACACGTTGGAAAACATAGGCTGGGACATCCCTGATGCCATGGCCACTGTTGTTTGAAATGACCCACTTGCAAGGAAATGGAGTACTGACAGCACCTGTACTTGAGGGGCGATTCCTGTGGGATGGCTGATAGCTGACATCAGGTCTGGCTCCAGCTGGGCACACAGTTCCAGGATTGTGGCACGGTCAAGCCTGTACGTGATGACCACATGTCTTTCCTCCATTGTCGAGAGGTCCACCAGCGGTCTGTACACCGGAGGATGCCGCCAGCTCCTCACATGTCCCAGCGGATGGGGCCTATGAAGGACAACAGCGAGCACAGAGTCAACCAACTCAGAGGTACGTACCCACAGCTTACACAGAACATGAATCATAAACCAATATTTGGCCTGTATGAGTGTTGAGGCAAGGCCTAGGTTTGTGTGATGCAGTTAAAAATTGAGCCATGTGGGCCCCTGAAATGGCGGCTGCCTGACCTGTAAAGTGGGACAATGGAATGTGAGGTAACTGCGCTGGCGTTGTACACCGTTGCGGTAGGCGGTCGAAGACCGCGGCGCTATGCTGCATTGGTTAACATTGGACCCTATGGGTCCCAGGAGCCAATAACGATGTAAGCCAGCGGTGACGGTACGCACCGCCGCAGACGTGACCGCCATTTTCTATCTGTTCAATCACTCGATACCTGATCTTCAACAGGAGAGGATCTACACTGCAAGTGCTGCTGTGACCTCGGTCTGGAAGAGACAATGGCTCGTGCGTCTGGAGAAAGGGCCCCTGACTTCACATCGGAGGAGTTGGAGAAACTCGTGGATGGGGTCCTCCCCAGTACACGCTACTCTACGGTCCTCCAAACAAACAGGTAAATACACTGGGAGCATGCTGTATGGGCTATGACTGTATGGAGTGGGGTGGATGATAGATGGGGGTGGGAGGAGATTGAGGCGTGCATGAAACGACGGTGAGTGCATGTGCATCATGGCAAGGGTAGGGATGGGGGCCAATGACTGTGATGGTGCATTTGGTAATAATTTTTCTTTTCCCCCTGTACAATTCATGTAGGTCAGCGCCCACCAGAAAAAAGATATTTGGCGTGCCATCGCCAAGGACGTCCGGACCCTGGGGGTCTACCACAGATGGAGAACCCACTGCCCTAAGAGATGGGAGGACATTCACCGCTGGAGCAAGAAGACAGCGGAGGCCCAGCTGGGGATGGCCTCCCAACATGGGAGGGGTGCCCGTCGCACCATGAACCCCCTGATTTTCAGGATCCTGGTGGTGGCGTACCCGGAGTTGGATGGGCGCTTGAGGGCATCACAGCAGCCACAAAGGGGTGAGTACACTCTCATTCTGCTGATTTTGCGTGCAGTGGAAGTGTCCTGGTGGGGGAGGTGGGCTTTGGATTTCCCTAGGCCAGGGCGAGTGTGCTAGTTAGGTCCCCTTGTTCTGGCAGACCCTGTGGCACCCCAAACCCACCTGTGTACAGTGCCAAGTACACCTAGTCAGGCTCCTGTGTCATCCATGTGTGCAGATGTCGTCCATAGCCTTGTAGGCCATGTCCCAGGGATTGAACAGTGGAGGCCAAGTCCGTGGCGTAGTGCATGGGGCTTCTGTGTCTCTCGTGTCCGCCAACGGTAGCGCTAATGCATGCACTCAACATGTCTTTCTTCTGTGATCCCCCCCCTTTTTGTGGTCTCCCTGTTCTTGTGTGCATTAGCTTAATCAGGCGGAGGAGCAGTGGCACCGGAGCAGGAGGGAGCTGCATCCCACATGGCTCTGGAGGGCGACACTACGGATTCGGAGTTCACCAGTGGGACAGAGGGCGAGGGGAGCTCCAAGGCAGGGACAGGAACTGACACCAGTGACACGGACTCGTCCTCTGATGGGAGCTCCCTTGTGGTGGCAGCAACATCTGTGCCTCCCGCATCTACAGGTACAGTCGCCACCCCCCCTACCAGCACCGCCCTCCCAGAAGCCCCTCAGCCTTTGCCCCGTGCCTGCTCACCCAGGAGGGTGGGCATCACCTTCGCCCCAGGAACCTCAGGCCCTGCCCCAGTCACCCCTGCTGCCCTCAGTGAGGAGGCCATTGACCTCCTCAGGTCTCTCACTGTTGGGCAGTCTACCATTTTGAATGCCATCCAGGTTGTAGAAAGGCAGTTGCAACAAACAAATGCATTCCTGGAGGGCATTCATTCTGGTCAGGGGGCCCTTCAGCGAGATTTTCAGACTCTGGCCTCAGCACTGATGGCAGCCATTGTCCCTGTCTCTAGTCTCCCCCCTCCAACTTCCTCCACCCATTCCCAATCCCCTCTACCTCAGCCTATCCCAAGCACACCTTCAAACCAGCATGCACACATGTCAACACACAAGGGAAGCTCTGGCAAACATAAGCACCACACATCCCACAGGAACTCACGCAAGCATCACAAACATGCAGACACACCAACATCCACTGCCTCCACTGTGTCCCCCTCCTCCTCGTTTCCCTCCTCTCTCCCTGTCTCGTCTACACTCACACCTGCATGCACTACATCTACAGCCACTACTTCCATCACCAGCACACCCACCACCCCCACTGCCATTCACACGTCCCCTGTGTCCTCTCCCAGTGTGTCTGTGACGCCCCCTCCCAAGATACACAAATGCAGGAGCACACCCACCCAACAGCCATCCACCTCACGACAGCCAGCCTCCATCGCATGCACCTTCACCCAAAGTCACCAAACGAACACCTCCTACAACCACAACCTCTTCCTCCACTCCCAAACCCCCTCCAGCTACCCGTCCCAGTGTTCCCCAAAAACTTTTCCTGTCCAACCTTGACCTCTTTCCCACACCTCCCACCCCCCCCCATCCATGTCCTTGGGCTCGACTCTCTAGGTCCCAACCTAGCACCCCAGCCACAACATCTCTGGGACCAGTGGTGCCTGTAGTCACCGGAATCTGGAATGCACCAGCCACCAGGGCAGCCAGTGTGGCACCGAGCCACAGCACGGACAGTCCTCCACCTGTCAAGCATCAAATGTTGGCCAGTGCCCGGCGGGAGCCGCTCACAGGGGTAGTGGTGGGAGTGTGGATTTGGCTGCAACACCTTCCAAGGTGGGGAAGGGCCACAAGTAACTCAGCAAGGCTGGGAAGAGAAGCACGGCGGAGAAGACCGCCATCATCCCCGCTGCCCAGGAGGCCACTGCCACCAGCCCTGCTGCCCAGGAGGCCACCGCCATCATCCCCGCTGCCCAGGAGGCCACCGCCAGCACCAGCCCTGCTGCCCAGGAGGTGACCACCACTAGCCCTGCTGCCCAGGAGGCCACCGCCATCATCCCCGCTGCCCAGGAGGCCAGCACCAGCCCTGCTGCCCAGGAGGCGACCGCCACCAGCCCTGCTGCCCAGGATGCCACTGCCATCATCCCCGCAGCCCAGGAGGCCACCGCCAGCACTAGCCCCGCTGGGCCATGAAGGACCACCAGCACCAGCCCCGCTGGGCCAGACAGGACCACCAGCACCAGCCCCGCTGGGCCAGAAAGGCCCGCCAGCACCAGCCCCGCTGGGTCAGACAGGACCGCCAACAGCTGAGTCACTGCAAAGGACCACGCCACAACAAGCACCGCTGAACAGGGCACCCCCGCCACAAGCACCGCTGAACAGGGCACCGCTGCCACAAGCACCGCTGAACAGGCACTGCCGCAACAAGCACCGCTAAACAGGGCACCGCCGCCACAAGGACCGCTGAACAGGGCACCACGCCACAAGCACCGCTGAACAGGGCACCGCCGCAACAAGCACCGCTGAACAGGGCACCGTCGCAACAAGCACCGCTGAACAAGGCACCACCGCCACTAGCACCGCTGAACAGGGCACCGCCGCCACTAGCACCACTGAACAGGGCACCGCCGCCACTAGCACCGCTGAACAGTGCACCGCCGCCACTGGCACCGCTGAACAGGGCACCGCTGAACAGGGCACCGCCGGCCCATGAGCACCAAGGGCACTGACGCTACTGAGTCCATCACGAGTAGGATGGAGCACTCTGGGCACCAAGCCCCCTCCAGAACCAGTGGATATTGCCATCCACTACCTCTGTCCTTGGCAGGATGAAGCACTCTGGGCACAAAGCCCCCTCCAGAACCAGTGGAGATTCACATCCACTACCTCAGTCCTTGGCAGGATGAAGCACTCTGGGCACAAAGCCCCCTCCAGAACCAGTGGAGATTCACATCCACTACCTCTGTCCTTGGCAGGATGAAGCACTCTGGGCACAAAGCCCCCTCCAGAACCAGTGGATATTGCCATACACTACCTCTGTCCTTGGCAGGATGAAGCACTCTGGGCACAAAGCCCCCTCCAGAACCAGTGGAGTATCACATCCACTACCTCTGTCCTTGGCAGGATGAAGCACTCTGGGCACAAAGCCCCCTACAGAACCAGTGGAGATTCACATCCACTACCTCAGTCCTTGGCAGGATGAAGCACTCTGGGCACAAAGCCCCCTCCAGAACCAGTGGATATTGTCATCCACTACCTCTGTCCTTGGCAGGATGAAGCACTCTGGGCACAAAGCCCCCTACAGAACCAGTGGAGTATCACATCCACTACCTCTGTCCTTGGCAGGATGAAGCACTCTGGGCACAAAGCCCCCTCCAGAACCAGTGGAGAAAGGCATCCACTTGAGAGACTGTGGCTTTGCACTCCCCAGGATGGAACAGTGGGCACACCACCCACTTGTGAGACTTGAGAGACTGTGGCTTTGCACTCCCCAGGATGGAACAGTGGGCAACACACCCACTGTAGAGACTTGAGAGACTGTGGCTTTGCCCTCCCCAGGATTGAACAGTGGGCAACCCACCCACTGTAGAGACTTGAGAGACTATGGCTTTGCACTCCCCAGGATAAAGCAGTGGGCAAACCACCCACTGTAGAGACTTGAGAGACTGTGGCTTTGCACTCCCCAGGATGGAACTGTAGGCATGTGGCCCCCTCGTGGATTTGGCATTGTGCACTCAACCGGCTGTGGTGCCCCCCCTTTCCCTTCCCCCTGAAGTGCCTGTTTTATTGCTATCTGATGCCCCTGCAGTGTTCTCTCCGTCATGTTCGGGGATTGAGTGTGGGCCTCGCCCATACCGTGTGGGCCCAGTGTTCCACAGACTTCAATGGAGCACTACCTGGACTACTATTCTTGGTGTATATTTTGTTTATAGTGTATATATATATATATTTTTGCGTCCTGGATTTTAATATATTACAATGGTTACACTCATTTCCTTTTGTCTTTGCATTCTTCCGGGGGGGTTGGGGGGTGTAACTGTAATGTATCAGTATGTATTAGTGTGTGTGTTGTCGTGGGTGAGGGTGGGGGTGGGGGTGTTGCGTATTGCATGTGTGTGTCCCTGTTTTTTCCCTCCCCACTCCCCTGTGTCGTAGGTGCAGTACTCACCGTGGTCATCGCCAGCGGCGTTCGTGCTCCTGGTAGAGGAGCAAGAAGATAAGGGCTGGCAGGATCTGGAGCTCGGGTTCCATGGCGTCCTGATTCCTCGTGTGGTGTGTAGAGGTGAGCGTTTTCCCTTCGAAGTCCTGTTTCCACCGTGTTTTTAGTTTGCAGTGAATCAGCCCCGGAAAAGGTGGTGGATTGGTAGGTTGTGATACTGTGGGAGGTACATTGTCCTCCGCCTGTCTGTTGGCGGTGACCGCTGTGCTGTTTGTACCGCCGTGGCGGTCGGAGTGTTAAAGTGGCTGTCTTTGTTGGCTGTTTCCGCCACGGTCGTGATTCTATTTTTTTTCCGCCAGCCTGTTTGCGGTTTTATCGCCGCTTTAACACCGACCGCCAGGGTTGTAATGACACCCAAAGTGAGTGGTTTTGGCCAACACAGGAGATTTCAGTCATGGCTGATTGAGTTTTGCATAGTTTTGCTAAACATATGCAGTTTGAAATATGTCACAGTGTTAGACTAAATAAACTACAGAGAACGTTTGTTGACGTTTGTCAGCGTTTTCCAAGGCAGTGCTGCTAGCGTTGGGGACACGATAAATAGTTATTGGAGGAAAAGAACAGCTCAGAATTTGCTTCAGCATATTCATTTATTTGGGTTGGGAGGATGAATTAGCTTTTGTGAAAATGAAATAATTTAAAGAAGGAAAGAACAGAAGATCCTAAAAAATGCTAATTGGAAACAGCAGTAATATTTTAAAACGCAGCATACTTTTTCTTTACATGTTTAGGTTTTCTTCAATGCAGTTTAAATATATATGATGATGGAGGTAACTATAACTTGCGCCCTCTTCATGCACAGTTTTCTCATTAATAATTTTTTTTCAAATGTTGCATTGATATTATCAATGATGTCATAGAAGACGTGAGGACTGATGTAATATGTGGAGTAATTAGCAGTGCATGGCGAGAGAGCAAGTTATTTTTACCTTAGGGCACAAACTATAGTTACTTGAAATACCTCTAACTGCAGATTGAGTAGATTTAGAACTATAACATCCCTGTAACCTTTGTTTTTTAAGTGAATTTCTAAGATTTTTTTAATTACATTTCCTAACTATAACATCCTGCAACTTTTGGTGTTTTCTGTGAATATCTATGTTTTTTTAGCACAAAGTAATTTTCATTACTATATGTTAATCCAACCAGAGTCATGGACGGCCGAAGGCCGTGCGTCGGTGTGTGGCGTCAGGGCCTGGCCTGCAGCCAGGTCCTCTGGCCAACCCCTTACAACCACCCAACCCCATGCATGGCCTTCAGCTGCATGTGGTGAGGGTTGGCCACAGGGACTGGCTGCAAAATACACCCAACACTAAGCTGCTTGCAGCCTTTGGCCATGTGCAGTGGGAGATGGCTGATGGGCGTGTCTTTATGGGTCTGAAAATGGATGTGAGAGGGTGTCTCTGGGTGTCACAGTGGCCTCTGAGAGTGTCTGGGCATGAGAGTGGGTGTGAGAGGGTGTATGTGGGTGTGAGAGTGGTTGTGCGAGAGTCTGATTACACTCCTGTAGATGAAAGATGCATTCACCTCCATGAAACATTTCAGATCATTTTTCAATATGGAATTGCAGAGTAAACACACAGGCTTAGTCTTTGCAAGCCCAGGAGCTAGGATCATTAGTCCTTTCTAGAAGTGGAGTTTCAACTTGGGCATCTGATATGTTTATATTTGGAAGTGCTTCCTATTGTGGTTAAAGGTACAGCTCTCTGTCTGAAAATCAATTGTTTCCTCTGTTTCCCCACCAGCATGTCTGTGGACAGGGAAACAGAGGAAAACTCTGTGTCAGAGCAAACAGCTGTCTCCTGGGGGTGGTCAACCTAGGACATAGCAGGAGACGGCCGGGCCCTGTGGGTGAAGGGGGTGGTCTCCAGAACCATTACTGACTCCTTAAGAGAGGCCATGCAGCCCTCCTCAAACATGTGAAATATGCCCTAGGGAGGAGGTGACCCCTGGGAGTTTCTTCAATTTCTCATAAACTACTGAATGGTTTACACCAAATAACCAAAAGCATAATTTAGGGAACAAAATCTAGCTTTCTGCCAAATTTGGTGTAATTCTGTTTAGTGGTCCAGGCTGTGGTTGTCTTCAAAATTCCTATGGCAATTGACATGGGAAACACATGATTTTTCACCCTCCTTTTTTCTTGGCCCCCATTGGATAGCTCACCCAGAAACTTCCCATGCACAACAAGAATCACTGGCATACTCTTCTTTAGGAAAATTTGCGAAGATCCATCAAACAATGCCAAAGACATAGGCAAGTCAAAAAACACTTTTTCTTTGGAAACATGGTCGAACGCCAGTAAGTTTTATATATATATATATATATATATATATATATATATATATATATATATATATATATATATATATATATATAGAGAGAGAGAGAGAGAGAGAGAGACTGCGCGAGAGAGAGAGACTAAAGTTCACAGTATATAGTACTGCAGCTCCCTCGACGGACGAGGAATCAAAGGAATCCCTCTACTATGAGCCTACATTGATGGATGCAGAGGTAGCTTGATGTGAAGATCTTAGCTGTCTAGAAACTTGGGCACAGATTGACAAGGATTTTGTGCCACTGTTGTGCCAAAATGTATCGTGCAACAGTGGTGAGAAATCAGCATAATATTTACAAAGTGGCGTTAGACCTATCTAGTGCCACTTATCAGAACATTGTGCCATTTTTTAGTACCGCCGCCTAACCCTGTGCCGTTTAACAAAAATGACATGCAGGGTAGGCTTTCCCTACTACAAAATGATTCTAGGAGGCAAACGCCATAATTACAAGCCTGCTGAAAAATTGTGGGTGCATCAGAGAAACCGAGCAAATACCTAATAGCATCAAAATCTTAATGCTTGGTCAGACCAGGCATTAAAATGGGACACAGGTATATAAGGAAAACACACATTAATCACTCTGGCAACCACCAAGGCATCATGGACTTGTTACTGCTCCAGCTAGGCAAATGGAGATGAAGACAACGCCAAGCATTGCAGGCATCACCGCAGCACCCTCCATCACCACTGCACCAAATACAAAGGCAGCACAGGAGGAATTAGCACATATATAGACTATCAATCAATCAATCATTGTATTTATAAAGCGCACTACTTGCCCGCGAGGGTCTCAAGGCGTTGGGGGGGGGGGGGTGCTGCTACTGCACGAAGAGCCAGGTCTTGAGGTGTCTTCTGAAGGTGAGCAGGTCTTGGGTCTGTCTTAGGTTGGTCGGAAGGGTGTTCCAGGTCTTGGCGGCGAGGTAGGAGAAGGATCTGCCGCCGGAGGACTTTCGTTGGATGCGGAGGACAACGGCGAGGGCGAGGTTGGCAGAGCGGAGCTGTCGGGTGGGGGTGTAGAAGCTGAGTCTGTTGTTCAGGTAGGCTGGTCCAGCGTTGTGGAGTGCTTTGTGTGTGTGGGTGAGGACTACACACATCCATCCTTGGCCAAAGAGAGTAGACCATCATAAGGTACAACCGGATGAAGCTAGAGTCCATTGTGCAGCTGCTCCACCACATTGCACCAGCAATCACACCCAGGATGCATAGGTCAACCAACACACCACCCATGACCAAGCTCCTGGTTGTGCTGGACATGCTGGCTATTGGCTCTTCCCAGCCAACTGTGGCAGAAATAGGTGGATTATCCCACTCCTCCCTCTCAGCCTTACTGGCAATTTTGTTAGACGCCATCATCCACTTCACTCCTCACCACATCATCTTCCCCAGAACCCAGGTACTGCAGCAGGAGACCAAACAGGATTTTATGCAGTTGCTGGGTTCCCACATGTTCTGGGTGCCATAGACTGTACGCATGTGCTACTTGCCCCCCCCCCCACCAAAACAGAACATCTTTATTGCATCAGGAAACACACCCATTCAATCAATGTGCAGACCATTGTGGACTACTCAGCAATGTGCTGGCCAAGTATCCTGGAAGTGTGCATGATATCTACATCTTCCGGCATTCCGCCATCAACCAACTTTTCCAGGATGGACAATTTGGCAATGGCCTACTTGTAGGTAAGCATACAGCAATTAGGTTACTCATATAACACACAAGACACATAGGGGGTCATTCCGACCGGGGATGCGGGAGCACCGCCAACAGGCTGGCAGTGCCCCGCAGGGCATTCTGACCGCGGCGGTTTGGCCGCGGTCAGACAAGGAAAACCGGCGGTCTCCCGCCGGTTTTCCGCTGCCCTGGTAATCCCCCATGGCGGCGCAGCTTGCTGCGCCGCCATGGGGGATTCTGACCCCCTCACCGCCATCCTGTTCCTGGCAGCTCCGACCGCCAGGAACAGGATGGCGGTGAGGGGTGTCGTGGGGCCCCTGGGGGCCCCTGCAGTGCCCATGCCAATGGCATGGGCACTGCAGGGGCCCCCGTAAGAGGGCGCCACTTTGTATTTCAGTGTCTGCTTTGCAGACACTGAAATACGCGACGGGTGCCACTGCACCCGTCGCACATACCCACTCCGCCGGCTCCATTCGGAGCCAACTTCCTCGTGGGGAGGGGTTTCCCGCTGGGCTGGCGGGCGGCCCTCTGGCAGTCGCCCGCCAGCCCAGCGGGAAAGCCAGAATGGCCTCCGCGGTCTTTCGACCGCGGAGCGGCCATTTGGCGGCTCCCTCCAGGCGGGCGGCTCCCGCCGCCCGCCGGGCTCAGAATGAGCCCCATAGTGCAAACAATACACACACAATACTCCCCACACATAGACAGGGACACATGGAGGAATAATGAGCAACACATATGCAAAATGCGTCAGTGCAAACATCAAATCCACATCTCCAACACACAGGGACCACTGTACAAGCCTCTAATGCCACTGGAGTGTCATGTTTAATGATGGTCTCATATGGCAGTGCCTGCGCTGCATTCACAAGGTGGTGTTCAGCAACTATTTAGGGTCTCAAATCAGCTTTATCAATACTGCCTTATCACATCCATCACTGAGGCCCATATTTATACTTTTTTAGCACCATATTTGCGCTGCTTTTTGACGCAAAAACGGCACAAACTTACAAAATACAGTTGTATTTTGTAAGTTTGCACCAATTTTGTGTCAAAAAATGACGCAAATGCAGCACTAAAAAAGTATAAATATGGGCCTGGGTGTGGAAAGCTGTACATTGAGTCATGATGTGGGTGTGCCACCACATAACACAATGCATATTCGCTTTGGCTCACATATACGGCAATTTGTACACCTGATGAAGCACCAAAAATTTAGCACACCATAGGGGTGCAATCACTGTTGTGCAAAAAGGAGAAATACTCCACACTTTACTTGTTTTTGGTCTCCCAATGTGTACAGCAGTCCATAGCACACATAGAAATAGCATATCGTCAACATTGATATGCCGGGTGCAGAAAAGGATACATTCATGGACATAAGCAATCACCCTGCAATGCAGGCATGAGAGTACCAAGGTGCTAAGGTGCCTATGTGGCAAACTGGCAACTGAGTAAGTGTCAGCTAGGTGGGTGTGGACAGCAATGCACCATATCTAGTAGTCATGGCACATTGCTGGTATGTCCAAGTGGTGCAGGGTGTTGCAGCTAGACAATTTCCTGCCCCATCCTGTGCCACAGGGGCTACCATAATATCCACATACATGCCAATACATCCCAAGCTAATATGCCACACTTTGCGTGATGCTCATACACACTCATTCATGTGAGTCAGGAAATATGGAAATTGCCATTTGTGCAGGGGAGGAGTACCATGTTCAAGGGATGGGTGGGTTTACATGCTACCTACAGAGCACAACAGCTGTCTCATGGCATAGCACACACACAAAAGAATCTAAATCACACAACATGGCTCTTTGTCAGGTCATATGTTTCAAGAAATTATTTTCACATTCCTCAACAATGCACACATCCTGCATGGGTGAACTGTCATTCCACTAAAATCACACAATCACCATGCCCCTGAGACTGCACACTTGACTGGAAGGTGTGCCAAAACACAACTATTTAATCATGTATGCAAACAGGAACTCACACAACACAAGATGAAAGCTTGATTCCATAATTCATACGCCAACTCTGCAAGGCAAGTGAAAAAGATATTCAAGGGCAAGTCTAACGCTGTCCCGCCTCTTCCATTGCAGTGGTCCATGGATATGGCATTCAGCTGTGTGTGATGACCCCAATTGGCAACCCATGAACGGACCCAGAGAGGGCATACAATGAGTCACACAAAAAGACCAGGAATATGGTGGAGATGACAATTGCCATTCTCAAGGCCTGCTTCAGATGCCTTGATTTATGTGGTGACAAACTTGTATTGTCTGCTCCATATTGAACAACATTTGTGTCAGGACTAATGTCCTCTTGGAGGAACAGGTACAGGACCTCAGGGAAGATGAGATTAATGATGCCCCACCACATGAGAGGGGACTACTTAATACTCCTGCTGGGGCCCAAAGAAGGGCAAATATAAATATTTTTTTGAGGAACATTGTAAGCAATTAGCCACTGTGCACCATTGTTGTAAATAAATCCCTTGTCCACACAACCGTCTTTGAGTATTTTTGATATAAGGATGCAGCCATTAGGACTAGCCAACAACAGTTGGTATACAAGGATTCACACACTCTAAAAGTCCCAACAAACAAACACAATGCTCTGATGAAGGAATGTGCTAGTGAAATGTATGCATTGCCAGATGCACATAGATATCACAAAGCTACACTTACATCCCACAAGTCTGTCATATTGAAATATAACAGCAGATCAAATTAATATCCAATTGATGAATGCCATCCATATGTTAGACTTTGGTAGGACAGCAGTAGGCAGTGCCAGCATCAATGGGTCACTGTGAGCTATGTGACAAATGAATGTCTTACTAACACTATCACAAGTGAAAACTACCAACACACCCCTCAGTGGCATTCACATATATGGCAAATAGTGAGTGAAATATAGCGGACACTGCACCTTCCTGTTCAGCCCTTTCACACTCAAATCAGTTGTCATCTTGCATGTATGTCAAACTATGACATAACTTGTCTTAAAACCTAAGACATATGCATGTGGCAATCAGAACACAGACATATTACCCCAGTCATGATGTACTCATAACTGTCTGAACAAATCATACAAGCAACCTACACTCACTTTGCATCTGACAAAGGCTGTTGGCTGCAGCTGTGTGGGGGTACTTGTGTGAAACACACACATTTTGAAGGACAGCTGAAATAATCCTGTACTCAGCTGGCCCAGCTACTTTGTGGAGATCACTCACAGACTGTACAAGTGTTGTGTCTGAAGTCTGTAAATGTGTGGGAGTCAGTCACTAATCCTGCATACAGTAGAAATGCTACAGCAAATAGGTTAAGTCCTGTAGATGAATCAAAGTGTATTAGCAAGTATTGTTAGGACCAAATACTGTAATGTGCATGAAGGGCTGGACAGTGAGGATGAGGAAGATGAGGAGAAAATAAAATATCTGAAAACAGAGGCAGCCAAGTGACAACTGAAGCCTGCTGTATACAAGGTAGCTACAATGTGTGGGAATCGCTACAAAATTTAAAACATCAGGGCACAAATCAACACTGTAGCCATGTAAGCCCACACACAAGCTTACAAATTGTGTAGGATACTTTACATCACACTCACACTGCCAGCAAGTCCCCCTTTAAACTAGCCCATCACAAACAAGTATGAGTGAGGCATGTTGAAACTGACACTCTTTGTACCCCAGGTTTGCACACATGTCCATGTCCCAATATCAACAAATGAAGTACTAAAGCACAGAAGGAATACATGAAAACCAATTATCACAGTGTCATGTAAGTCCCTAGTAGATAATAGGGAAAGGCTAACACCAATTGACCTGTAATAGATAACAGGGCTGGGGAGTGTAGCAAACATTTGTGTCACTGCACTTTAGTCCACACTAATGTGTAGCCTGCCATGCAGAGTGTGTGCCAAAAGTAAGTCTGTGAAATAAAACATGGAGAGGACGTCCACAGAAAAACTGTATGTGTAAGGAACATTTTCATAACTTACTACCTCATTGTACATCCTAGTTGCCCCTGCATTGTGAATGCAATAACTTTTAACATGGGCAAATGCAAAGATGCATCATAGGGCCTGGTGTATGTGGAAACAACCTCTTCACAGGAGAGATGTTCCATCATAGGACAACATGTCATATACCAATATGATCAAAGATAGTGCTCTGAAGTACTGCATTGACCCATTATTGAGTACAAGGATGGTAGAAGTGACATCCCAGAACACACCACTATAGTGGGCAGAAGATAAAGACACATGAATAACATATACCACTCGCATGCATGTCAGGATAATAAAAAATTAACTATTGCAAATGTCTGTCTATCACATCTCAAAGCATGTCACCAGCACAAAATGTCCCCCTTCAACCTGCAGTCTGCACTTTGGGATGTTGCACATATTGTATGACTCGGGCGCAATTCTACATGTAGCCATACAGACCACATTCCATGTCAAATCCATGGCAGCCCTGGGGGTGATATGGGCATTGGAATGAGCTGACAACAGAAAGTTAGCACCTGTAGTTTATATATGTATGTATGATCTGTATATATATATATGTATATCACAGGACAAAACCAACACGAATGATAAATACTGTGCATGTAATGCTATTACTGCAATAGTACTTGTTATTCTGGGTAATGCAAGAATCAATAGTGATATACATCATAACACCAGTAAATACTTGGGGCATGAAATGCAGCATTTGTTTTTCAATGCACATGAATCATCCTATGGTGCAAGTACTATGACGCTAGTGTGAAGCAAAAACAAATGAATGATCACAAATCCATAGAGCACGGAGAACCTGTGCTCCTATTAAACATTATATGGTAATTAATCAGCACACGTAGGTTGCAGAAGCACCTGTACATCTTCAACATATACTATGGCAATCCAGGCAATGCTCCTTACGCAGGCTGATCCCAATAGGTGCCAGGGGGGCATACAGTGAGACTTCACCCTGTCCTGTGGTCTAGTGCCCCAAAGTATGCCCCCAAAGGAGGTGGGGCCTTCATACTGTAAGTTTCAGTTAGGAGACCTCACTGGGTACCCCACGTGTGGGATTGTCGAGTGTGCGGGGTAGCCATCGTGGTTACAGTGATGGTGAACAAAAGCAGCTGACCAGCGGTGCTCTCTTGGTCTGTCCTGGCTGCCCACATCCCTGTGCCTGTGAGACGAGGCAGCGCCATGTGTTGGGCAAGTCGGCTGACCTTGTACACGGGCCCGAATTGCTGAAAATGGAGTCGCGATGAGACAGGACTTAGAAAGGTAGGTAGACTTAGGGAACAAGTGCTGCTCCTGACTGCCAGAGGTGGTTGTGCGTCTGTGCAGCCCAAGGCTTGTACAGTGAGGAATGGGTGCAGCAATTGTGAGCACACCAGCTCAAAGGTTGCACTTGTTTTCCTGGAGTGCCTACCTGGAAAGCGGTACCCACACACACTGATCATGGCCCCCATAGTGAACTTAAAGTGCTCTACATGTGCTGTCCAAAAGACTTTGGTGGCCAGACTCGCAAGTCCTAAGGCCACAGTTGAGGTGCTTCGGGGGAATACTTCCAAACCCTGAAACCACCCTTCAAGAACAGGGAGGGGGCAATCCACTCATCCCTGGAGAACATTGGAGGGCACAAGAGCAAAGGGCAGGCAGCAGGTAAGCACATAAAGGTGACTGCAAAGTAGAAGTTTCTACAGCAGCCTAACAGGTACAGAGGCCAGCACAACAAAAACATGTAGTCCTGATGGCTGTTCCTCCTGGCAGTGCAGCAGTCTTCTGACAATCTGCAGCAGGCAGAGATAGCAGTGTCTGGTAACAAGTCCCGCACAGAGTCTAAGATCATGGGGTCAGAACACTTACACTTAAAATGTCTTTAATCTAGTGGTGACTTCAAAGGAACTCTTTCAAGTGCACAACAGACCCCTTTCAACCCAGTCCTGGCACCAGACATCAGTAGGAGTAAATCAGACCTTTGTGTGAGGGCAGGATACAACCTATACACATGTAGACTGTGAACAACCTCTGCCTCTCCCAACCAAGGAAGACTATCAGTATGCAGATGAAGGCAGATGTATCCCCATGGCACCAAGCCCTTCCCGTGTTGTGGCTGTCTGAAAGTATGCACCAAATGTAGCTGTCACTCAGCAGTAGACATGGATTGGAGTCAGGCTGCAAAGCACATAGAGTTATAAGCACAGAGAAATACCCACTTTCTAAAAGTGGTATTTCTAAAATAGTAATGTAAAGTCCAATTACACCAGTAAAGAGGATTTCTCACTACCTTTCCAGACATACCAAATGTGGAAAAACTACTCCTTTCTACTCAGGAATTACCACTTAAAAGTAGATAAGGGAATTCAAAGTGCTTTCCTCTGAGAGGAGCAGCCCTCACAGGAGTAAAAAAACAAATAGGTTGCTTGTCAATACTATAACATACCAAACATAAGAGTACATTTCCTATCTTTTTCTTAGACAGCACCCTGCCCATAAGGCTTCCTAGGGTCTGCCTTGGGGGTGACTTAAGGGTAATAAAAAGTGAGTTTAGGAAATGGCAAGTAGTTTTAAATGCCACGTCAAGGTGCCAGTAAGCTGCACACACAGGACCTGTAGTGGCAGGCCTGAGACAGCTTTGAAAGGATACTTCTGTGGGTGATGCAATCAGTGTTGCAGGCCCAGTAATAGCATTTAATTTACAGGCCCTGTGTATATGGTATACTACTTTACAAGGGACTTACAGGTAAACCACATGTGTCAACCAAGTGTAAGCCAATCATACAATGGTTTAGGGGAGAGAGCACATTCACTTTAGAACTAATTAGCAATAGTAAAGTGCCCAAAGTCCTAAAGCAAGCAAAAAGAATGTCAGAAAAATAGGAGGCGAAAGGTAAAAAGCTTCGGGTAACTCTGCAAAAAGGGCAAGGTCCAATACAACCCCCCTCAAGCCTAAAACCAGGGTAGACTGATCAATACCCTAATAGGCCTCCCTGCTTAGGGCGATACAACATCGACCCTGGGAGGAAACTGCAGGGGCACATGCCTGTCCTATGTCTCTGTAAACCTATGTCTATATTCTCAGGATTCACTAAGCTAACCTATGAGGAATCCTTCTCCTCACCTGTGGACCCCATCTGTAAGCATCTAACTTTAATCTGCTCACAGATGCATCCCAGTAGGCAGACTGTACCACCATGGCCAACAGAGTGATGTGCCCCATTCCACCCCTTAGGTTTGACTTCTGTCCCCCACCCAAAGAAATCTCTGTCCAGGTGAAATCCCTGCTTTCTGACAGCGGGACCTGTTTGACTGGTCACACTGTCAGAAAGCAGAGTTATGTTTACTTTGATTTGGCTGCAATTGTCAAAGCTTCAGCCAAGTCATAGCAAACCGCTATATCCTGGGTGGGGGAACCCTGGGACATAGGAGGAGCTGGCCTTCGGGATGCCAGTTTCCAGGGCCATCAGAGGCTCCTCAAGGGGGCCATGCGGTCCCACCTCCAACATAAATATCCCCGGGGAAGTGGTGGTCCCCGTGGCTACAGGGGTCCGAAATGGACCTGTTTTTCATTTGTTACCATTTGCCCTCAGGGAGATGGTGGTCCTCAGGGTTGCGGGGGAGACCATTGGGCCTCCTCCACATACAAGCATTTTGTCCCGGGAGGTGGAGAACCCCGGAGCATGGGAGGCCACGTGCCCCCTCTGCACATATCTTAATTTATTGACCCAGGAAGGGGGTGGTCCCTGGGGCTACAGGGGTCCGAAATGGACCTGTTTTTCATTTGTTACTGTTTGCCCCAGGGAGATGGTAGTCCTCAAGGTTGCGGGGGAACCCATTATGCCTCCTCCACATAAAAGCATTTTGCCCTGGGGAGGTGGAGGTCCCCGGAGCATGGGGGGCCAAGCGCCCCCTCTGCACATATCTTAATGTATTGACCTGGGAAGGGGGTGGTCCCTGGGGCTGTGGGGGAAGCCATCGGGCCTCCCCCATATAATAAAAGCATTTTGCACCAGGGAGGTGGTGGTCCACGGGGCTGTGAAGGGGCTCCCTAGAAGAAAAACAATGCCCCCGGGACCTGGCCCACCTGGGGCAGTTTAAAAACAAGCACAGGACCCCACCCTTGTTTTTTTGTTTTTTTAAATGTTACTGTGAATTTGTGACATCATTATGATTTCCTGTAAAAAATTATTTAAAATGGTTTTTAGCTCTAGGGGGAGGGGCCCTCTGGGACCCCAGCACCAGAGCTAAGGGGTCAGGTTGACTCTACCCAGGTCCCTTGTCTTTTTCTTACACTTTTTTCTGAGACTTAAGCCAAGTCCCAAGATGGCTGCCAACTCTTCCTGGTTTGAAGTGTTAGCAGACAATCAGGGCTGTGCATTTCCCTTCACGAGCTCGTCTTTTTTCTAGAAGTCTTTGCGATCACAGATATACAAATGTGTATTTCCTTTCATTTCTCTAAAACTACTGAACGGAATTACATAAGTGACAGTGTAATCTGCGCACTGAAAACTAGCTTTCTGACAAATTTGGTGTAATTCTGTCCAGTGGTTTGGGCTGTAGCCGTGTCTAAAGGTCCTACGGGAATTAACATTGGAAACACAACTTTTTTTAGCCCTCCCCCCCTCTTTTTCTTGGCCACAGCTTGACAGATCACCTCAAAACTTTCCGTGCCCAACAAGAATCACTGGGGCACTTTTTTGGAAAATTTCTTAAAAATTCATCAAACAGTGTCAACGATATAGGCATGTCAAAAATGCTTTTTCTATGGTAACATGGTCCTAACTATAACTATCTATTGACGACCGCCACAAGGTTTTAGATAGATAGATAGATAGATAGATAGATAGATAGATAGATAGATAGATAGATAGATAGATAGATAGATAATTTAAATTGTATATGTGCACTAACCAACCCCTAATGCTGAACTTCCATGGTGAACATTTTTATTTTTTTTAATTATTAGTATAAGTTTATTGTATATAAATAAATCAGTTACAATAATAGAGCACAAAATTATACAGAACAGTAAAACAATAAAAGAGGACAATCCATGCTCAGCATAGGCATGAAACTAGAAGTTAGACACAGAACTCAGCTTTATTATCATATACTAGATTAAATCGAGAAATTTGATGAGCTTTGTTAAGAAGACTTCAAAAGAAAGATTAACTGCGTCTTTGATCTCCGGGGCATTTGCAGAATTAAAAGAGTTATGCAAGTACCCCTTGCGCAGATGTGGTAATTACCGACCGTACCAGCGATTCCTCCTCATCACTACAGAGTCTAAATTCCTGGTGTTTGGTACCTTCAAGTTGCCACAATCTATCAAACCACGGGAGTGGAATGTACAAGAACCTAAATCTCATGTACTTTATTTTTTTCAAGGCAAACGTTAGATAATCTTGAGAGCCAGAGGCGGAAATGTCAAGTAGTAACTCTGTGTCTGTATTTCGAAGAGGCCTATAGGTCACTAAAACGATTATTGACAGTGCTTAATTTGTAAATAAAAAGGTGCCGGTGCTCGAAGCCCTCCTATTCAACACGTGGCTGCTGCAATTAAATCTCCGAACACGGAATACTGAGGCAGTCTAATCCCGATGCCATCTCTGACCTTTTCAATCCATTTAAAGCCACTCCCTGCCCCTTCAGCTCACACCTGCTTTCTCTAATCGTGGCGCTTTTTCGTTTTTCTCTTCCTCCGTCATTCCCATATGTGTCTTTTGGTCGCAGCAAATGCTTGAGGCAGAAGAATAAGTGCCGGTGCTCAGCACCGGAAACAACAAGCACAAATTAAGCACTGATTATTGATCATCAAGATGTTGTTTAGAAGTTGTTTACATGATGTTGGGAATAAGAGGTCCAGAACACCAGCAGATTCGTTGGTAAGATTTATTCCTCAAAATATACAACCCGGCATTGCTCCTGCTCCCGCTCCAACCGCTGGTAGTCGAATCTCCCTTGTCCGTTGCTCGTGACTTATGATGCACCGAATGTTCAAATGGAACACTCATGCATCATAACACATCTTCTCCCGTATATTAACAAATTGCAAAACAATAATATTGAACAAACAATATATATAAACCTAATAACATGTATCTAAAAAGAAATTTAAAACCTGTAATATTAAGAACATTCACACAGTAGACTGAGAATTTTCTACATATCTCATATCAGTAAAAATGCCTAGCCACAAAGTTCATCTGATAAAATCTTTCAAGTAAGATGGTGGTTTTCTAACCCTTTTCTGGGAAGCGAACACCTCCACACTCTCATCGAAACCATGTTCATTCACAACCTTCTCAACACAATCATTCAACAACATGTGTTCAATGTCACTTAAAACTTCATCATCATTTATGAACATCGCCCCTGAGCAACCTTCATCTAATTTTTTATCAGTTGTTCCTCCTTTTTGGTATATGGCAACATTTCTGAAGTTCCACCTGTTGCCATTTTCCAAAATCACATAATGAGTACCAACTTGTCGAACCCAGAAGGGACCATTGAATTTATTTAAACCTCCTTGAATTCTGCCCGACTTCACTTTGACTGAGTCCCCCACTTCCACTCGCAATCTGGTAAGTTCTTCACTTCCTTTCTTTGAAGATCCAATGGAATTTCCAACAATTGTCTCTTTACACAAGAATTTTTTTAACCAATGCGGCACAAGCTTGGTGCAGGGCAGCCGCCCCGTCATGTCCACAAAAGGAACCCTCTGAGTAACACTGTGTGGCGTGGTATGGAAGGCCCAGACCATGTTTGAAACGGTATCTCTGACATCACACCAGTTTGTCAAATCCAACTGCACAGTTCCTTTAAGCAGTCTGATTGCTCTTTCAGCCACACCATTTCCTCTAGGATTGTACAAGGAAGTGCAAGAATGTCTAACTCCCCAGGCTCTCAAAAATGCTGTCATGTCATATGAGGTGGGTTGTGTACCATTGTCTGTAATGAGAACCACCGAGCCCCCTCCTCCTTAAAGATCTTTTTAAAACGTTGATGATAGTACTTGTGGTGATATCTCTTGAGAATTCCCCCACCAACCACCTCAAATGGATATGCACCATCACCATTGCAAATTTCATGTCTGAAGACAACTCCCTCAGTGGACCAATAAAGTCTAAGCATACAATATGCCAAGATTTCCCAGGGTCCACCAAATGCCCACTTTCACACTTCTCCAAAACCAAACTCTTCTCACTCTCCTTGCATAAGTAACAACTCCACACCCACTCCTTGATTTGATTGTCCATACCTGGCCACCAAAAGTTGGTTCTCACCCTTCTGATAGTCAGCCCTTGACCCAGATGACCCTCATGCGCTAGTTGGAAGATGCGAAAACGCACCCCCACAGGAGGAATAAAACAGTCTCCCTTCATGACCACAGTACCATCATAAACGGATAAATCCTCTAGAACTTTCAAAAATTGCCTCACGGGTGGGGCTAGAACACTCTCCCTCACTCCACCATTTTTTATCATCTTGATTACATCATTCATTACCAAATCCTCTTCCATCTTCTCCTCCAACTGCTTTGCCGAAAATAAACCAGTCCCACTGTCCACTACATCATGAACAGTAGCAACAGCTCCCTCCTCATTGGTATCTCTCACACTACCATCATCTACATCCTCCCAGTTCAGTCACAGCCGAGATAAGCAATCTGCTTGGACATTCCTCCACCCTTGCAAAAACTCAATGGTGTAAATGTATTCTTGAAGCCTAGCCGCAAGCCAGGCCAATCTGGCTGAACCCTTCCCTGCACCACCCGGAGCTAAAATCCTGACCAGAGGTTTATGATCTGTTTGTAAGACAAATGGCAAACCCCACAAGTACACACAGAAATATTCAGCACCCCAGGCCGCTGCCAAAGCTTCACGTTCAATAACCGAATAACTTCTTTCGGCCTTCGTCAAAGTACGAGAAGCGAACGCCACAGTCTTTTCTTCTCCTCTGTGAAATTGGGAAAGCACCACTCCCAGACCAGAAGCACTGGCATCAACAGTGAGTGCAGTTCTTAGATCTCTATCAAACACTGAGAATATACCTGGTTGACATAACTCTTCATTAATTTTTTCAAAAGAAAGCTGCTGCTCTTCCTGCCACTCAAACCTATTTCCTTTCCGCAACAATTTCTTTAGGTCTTCAGTCTTCTCAGCAAACCTTTCGACAAATTTAGCTTAGTATTCCACTAGCCCCAGAAATGATCTTAATTGATCTCTATCTTTTGGGACAGGCGCTCCACTTATGGCATTCAACAAGAAGCGCTTAGGTCTGACTGCACCCATTGCCACACTATAGCCCAAATACTCCACTTCCTCAACCCAAAAAATGCATTTCTCTTGATTGAGTGTTGGACCACATTCTTCCAGCTTCCTTAATACCAGGCGCAAGGTGGCATTATGCTCTTCTTTTGATTTCCCCATCAACACAATATCTTCTTGAAAATAAATCACATCCCTTACCCCTTCCAGAACTTCTGCCATAACACGTTGAAAAACACTGGCAGCGGATGCCAGCCCAAACGGTAAGTTGGTGAATTGAAATGTCCCTTCTGGAGTAATGAATGTGGTGAGAGTTTTGGAATCTTCAGGTAATCTCACCTGATGATTTGCGCTCCTTAAATCCAATTTGGAAAAATATTTCTTACCCTTCACCAATGTAAGTAATTCACTAATATTGGGGAGCGGAAATACATCCACTACAATGTTTTGGTTGACAGAGCGCACGTCTACTCAAAACCTCAGACGACCACCAGCCTTCTTAGTGATAACCACAGGCGAAACCCACTCTGACGCCTCAACAGACTCAATGATTCCATCTTCCAACATCGCTGCCAAAAGTTTTTTTAAACCCTCACGAACGGACAGTGGTACACGCCTCAGTTTATGTTGTACCGGAGCAGCATTCAACTTCATTTTTACTTTATGAACGTACCCTTTCAGGCATCCCAATTTCTTACAAAACACATTCTTTGCTTCAGCTAAACCTTTCTCCAGGGCGAATTCATCTACCACTAATACCTGATTGAGGGCACTGGGGTTTAATATAATATTCAGGTCAAACTGGTGCATCCAACCCAAACTTGCAGGTCTTTCAACCGACATGTACACTTTACCCCTGCTACACCTTGAGCCAAACTGAATATCACCTTCCATGTAGCCTAAAATGTCAATGGACTCTCCTTGATACCCCCCCACGGGTTTATATCTTTGGACATAAGTCCAACATCCTGCCACAACATCTTGAAAACACGTTTAGGTATGATAGTGTACATGGACCCAGAGTCCACCATCAGTTCAATTTTTTTTCCACACAAGCTGAAAATCGCTGTTGGTCTTGACAACCTCTGTTTCTTCTCATGAAAGACCTCATCCTCAACTTCATGATTCCCACCGACCACTAGAACTCTGTCAGCATTTAAATCCATCAATGCATTCTTAACCACACCCACACTTGCGCTCCCACTCCTACTAGATTTGCATACTCTCGCATAATGGCCCTTTCTTCCACACCTCCTGCAAGTTTTGTTCACAGCAAAACATTTTTTTGAGTCTGAATCATGGAAACTGCTACCACAATGGGTACAGTCTCCTTTGCTCCTGGCACCAGACATACTCTCTTTCCCCTTTGCTTTTATTCAGGATATAGTCCTTCTCCTTTTTCTTAATTGCACAGACCATACTCTCATCCCAGTCCAGTTGATCCGGACCGACCACAGAAACATTAGTCACCCTATCTTTTCTGTTAAGTTCCATCATGCATCTCTGCGACTCTTCAATGATCTTTGCCATTCCAATGGCTTCTGCAAGGGAGGGATCTTTAGCTGCCCAAAGTCTTTCTTGTATTTTCCTTTCCTTGCACTGTACAATGAGCTGATCACGGATCAGTTCATCTGTCATGCTGCCAAAACGGCATTTAATAGAGAGCTCTCTTAATCTGGCCACAAATTAATCAATGGATTCATGATCGTTTTGATGCTGTGTATAAAATTCGTACCTGGCCATAACCAAGTTAACCTCCTTTGCGAATCGATTTTCTAATCTTTTCACAGCCTCTTTATAAACATCATCCATAGGCTGACCATTAGGGCCCAAGGCTACTGTCAAGTATTTAAAAATGCGCTGCCCCTCTTTACCAAGAGCCCTCTGTAAAATCGCCTTCTTCCTGGCTGATGAAAAGTGTTGACCATCCAGTGCTATAATGTAATTTTCCAAGATTTCAATCCAGTCTTCCCAACAAATGTCAGGCGCTCCTGCCTGCTGCAGGCAAAAAGGTGGTGTAATGATATTACCAACAGAAGCCATGACTAGATAATTATAACAGCGGTCTCCTATTTCAATATCCCATCCTCGTCACCAAAATGTTGGGAATAAGAGGTCCGGAATACCAGCAGATTCGTTGGTAAGGTTTATTCCTCAAAATAAACAACCCGGCATTGCTCCCGCTCCAACCTCTGGTAATCAAATCTCCCTTCTCCGCTGCTCGTGGCTTATGATGCACAGAATGTTCAGACGGAACACTCATGCATCATAACACATGACAACATGCTCATCGAAATCAACAGGACTAAAGATGGGAGGCTGTGTTCTTTTGTGAGGATGATAATATTTATAACGTTTAAATTCAAGTTACCAATGTGTGCTTACTTTTTTACTTCAGTTCAGTAAAGATTAAGCCTTTGAAGGAGTTGAGCATAGCGCTCATACAGGCAAAAAAATAAATGAGAATAGCACTAGTATGCCCTAAAGGGAATTAGACCGAACTCTAATCTTATCAAACAACGTGGGACTGCTGCCCGCAGTTTTAACAAAGATCGGATACTTTGACGGTATATTTTATTCAGTTACTTATATAGTTTAGTTCCAGCGCTGGTTACGTGTATGGAAGAACGGGAATTCATTTGGGTTTCAGGGCTATGAGTGGATGAATTATTGCTCTCTCGCTTTTTAAACGAGCAAAACGTTTAATAGCTTTGGGTATGATAATCTATCTTTCTCTCGTCTATGCTATGTTTGAATCCTCAGTTAACTTGACGGCAATTGTCATAGTCAAACATTGGTATCTGGTCGCCAGACCAACTGGTTTATTATCCGATGTCAATCCTACGATTTTCGCATTTGTTCAAAAGATCATGATTTTTGTTTCAGTCAGGCTGGCTGTGAGCCAACTGTCAAAATGAAAGGACGAAAGACTAGCTAGGTTTTCTAGTCGGCAGGAGTTAAAGGTAAGATCACAAGCTCGCCAGCATGGTCTAATGATGTAATAGGAAACCTGCTGGGTTGGAAGCCAGGCCCTCAGGGCCATTCCGATAATGAAAGAGGTCAGCAATGTCTAAAGGAAGCATCATGGGAGTGCGAACACACCCTAGTATGACCCTGAAATACTTTGATTTCTTCGAAGAAAGAGGATTACTAGTGGAAAGCTTTATTTGTAGCCAAGTGTTGCTATGATGAAGAGTAACCGTGAGGGATCAATGCTCCAGGTGTAGAGCTTGGCCCTAAGACGACTGCGGTCTATTTTGAGAAAGGCAGTGCTGTAGTCAATAAGGCAAATATACTGGAGTTTCTACACTTTAATGGGGTTGTTAATTAACAGTGTGAAAGCCACGATATTATCTGTGGCGAAATGTCTTTTTCTAAAGCCAGTTTGAGTAAACAAAGACCAAAGTCTGACAGTCAGGTCAGGTGTGTCTGTTCAGTAAAAAATTAACAAACACTTTACCGTTGGCATCAAGGAGTGTGATAAGGTGATCATTTCTTGGGACGTTTTTGGCCCTTTTGTGCTTGAGATTCACAACAGACACTTTCCATGATGGAAAGCCCGTGGACAGGACAGTGCACGAAAGGTTGTTAAGTAATATGCTCAATGTCATCACGTCAGATTTTAACATTGCTCAGGAGCGCCTGGTATTTTTAGGTCGAGGTTGTGAGAGCATGCACTAGTCCACGTGCTCTCGCTCGCTTACCATTTGTTGTCTGCATAGTCCCGCCTATTTACTGCCATGTCATTGGACAGTGCCTTGGCATGTGTCACTTCATTTTCAGTCCGTGGTGCACGGACCAAGTACAGATTAATTAGCCCTAATAAGTGCCCTTCCGCTGCTTGCACTTTGATTCAGGTAATATTTGCACCATGACGGGATCAGCTGCTCGCGTCACAGCTCTTTCATGGAATATGTAAATCAAAGCAAGTCTGTTTTCCGCGCAAATTCCTCCTCTCCACTGAGCAGTAAAAGTGGCAGTTTTGGCTACTCAAACTTTACAAAAGTGCCTTACACCCATTTAATGAAAAGCACCTGCACAGAAAAAAAAATCATAATAATTATAATGTTGGTATTGGTGTACTTCATGCAAATGGAAGTATCCACTGAAGAAAGAACTAATGGACTGTTCAGGCTAAACATGAAATTGGGCTAAGCAGCAGGGAGCGAGTGTGATTAGTACTGAGGCACACAGGAGCACGCTAAAGTGACCCACAGGCTAATAAAGCAGAAGAGCCCAAGCAGAAAATATTTGACTTTAGCTGCTAGTCCGAGGTTGTGTATACCCTGCTTCAGCATTTGAAATCAGAAAGTACCTCTCCCGCCATGTTTCAGTGCCAATTACATTTTCTGCTTCTTTGTTAAACCCAGTGTTGAAAAGTACATACCTTCCACCAACCAAAGCCATCGTATCTGCTTCACCTGCCCTTCTAAACTGCCCTTCTGAAGGTAGCTTCTCTCCGTTCACTTTTATGTGTGTCACAAAATATAACAGTTTTTTGGAATCCTTTCTTGCTCATGTTCTGGCTGGTCACTCACGTCCGCAGAGCAACTCATTATCCTAACATCACTGAAACAATTCAGTAGTTTATAGCAAGAGCAGTATATGTGTGGATATATGCTTTGTTACTAGGTGAGTTTGTTTTCGATTGCAGCGCTGAGCTCTTCTAACGTAAAACCCATGCACTGGTATTTATTGTTTTGTTACGACTCCGGGCACACCGTTCTTTAACATAGCAGAGCAGTCGGATGACTTGTGGCTACAGACATTTTGTGACCTGCAAATAAAGAACATAAAGTGCTGTTTTCCTGCATGTTAAACAGAAAGCTGTTTGCATTTACAACACTTTTCGAATCATGTACATTTGTATTTTTATAAAGTGTCATCAAATATATTTAATGTGTTAACTTACCCAACAGTGTGACATTGATGTAACTTAGTAGTCACATGACTAGTAGCGTCAGAGGCGACGGTCCAATTTTATTTTTTAAAGCGTAGTATTTTTCTTGGAATTTGGTTGTTTATTTGTACCTTGTCTGCGCAAGTTACCCATGCACTTTTTCTAATTAGTTATGGGGTATTGTTAGCAGTGCTTCTTTTACAGAATGGTTACTCGCCATTAGTGAGTTATAGACAATACAAACATTACAAGGTTATACATGTAGGCAATGCATTCTTTACAGTGTTTTTACATTTACTGCTTGTTTTAATTTGTATACTTCTACTTGGGCGATGGAAAGCGCTGGTGTTGCAAGTGAATTCCATGGGTTCTGATGTATAGCGAAGTTAATTGATGTTGCCTGTTGAGACTTAGGCTAAGATTACACATCTACTTGCTGCAGTTTAGCCGTCCAATAATTGCTCGATCAGATATGCATGGAATGCCAATTCTAAACAAGGTATTTCAATTACCAGCATCCTTAGGTTTTTTGGTCAAAGGTACAATCTAAGCGATTTGTTTTAGCAAATATAAATTGAATAAACCCGTTGTTACCAGTGATGACATTTAGGCCCTGATTCTGACCTTGGCGGACGGCGGAGGCCGTCCGCCAAGGTACCACCGCCAAATGACCGCACCGCGGTCAGAAGACCGCAGCGGCCATTCAAACATTTCCTCTGGGCTGGCGGGCGCTCTCCAAAAGAGCACCCGCCGGCCCAGAGGAAATGCCCCTGCAAAGAGGACGCCGGCTCAGAATTGAGCCGGTGTAGTTGCAGGGGTGCGACGGGTGCAGTTGCACCCGTCGCGTATTTCAGTGTCTGCAAAGCAGGGGCCAATGGCATGGGCACTGCAGGGGCCCCCAGGGGCCCCGCGGCACCCCCTACCGCCATCCTGTTCATGGCGGGTTTCCCGCCATGAACAGGATGGCGGTAGGGGGTGTCAGAATCCCCATGGCGGCGGAGCGCGCTCCGCCGCCATGGAGGATTCCCCCGAGCAGCGGAAAGTCGGCGGGGGACCGCCGACTTTCCGCTTCTGACCGCGGCTGAACCGCCACGGTCAGAATGCTCGTGGGAGCACCGCCAGCCTGTTGGCGGTGCTCCCGTGGTCGGTGGGGTCAGAATGACCCCCTTAGTCACTCTTGGACAGACTGTGATACTCAAAGAGGCCAAGACTTTATGACTTTGAAGGAGGAAACTTGCTGAAGGCACAGCAAATCAGACCAGATTTTTTTTGGTCAAATGAAAGGCAGCGCTTACACCTGCAGTTTTGAACAGGTGCATTTCAAACAATTCACACACATCTTGCAGTTAATGTACATTTGTTTTGTCCCAAAGCGTATCTATCTTGTAAAGTAGAGGTTCATTTTAATGATAAATTAGGATTCATCCAAATAGTTGTAGAAAATAATATTCTAGAATTTGAGAAGGAAGATCAAAGAAGAAGGTAGTTGTTGAGAAGGAGCAGTGTTAAAGCAACCCCACCAAAGACCCCCCTCGGCCTGGGATGACTCCTGGTGGCCCACCGCGCTGGGACCCCCTCCAACGCTAGCCAACCACGCACGCAACCTGGGTTTCGTCCTCGACTCCGCCCTCACCATGTCCAAGAAGGTCAGCGCAGTTTCCTCCTCCTGCTACAACACCCTCCACATGCTCCGTAGAATCTACAAATGGATCCTGACGGAAACCAGAAAAACGGTGACCCAGGCCTTCGTCAGCAGTAGACTAGACTATGGCAACGCCCTATACACAGGCATCCCAGCGAAAGACATCCGACGACTCTAACGCATCCAAAACGCCTCCGCCCGACTGGTCCTCGACGTACCCCGCCGATGCCACATCTCCCACCACCTGAAAGACCTCCACTGGCTCCCTGTGGACAAGAGGATCACCTTCAAACTCCTCACCCACGCTCACAAGGCACTCTACAACGCCGGACCAGCCTACCTGAACAACAGACTCAACTTCTATGCCAACTCTGCTCCGCCAACCTCGCCCTCGCCATTTTTCCCCGCTTCCAACGCAAGACCTCCGGCGGCAGATCCTTCTCCTACCTCGCTACCAAGACCTGGAACACCCTCCCGACCCCCCTGCGACAGACCCAGGACCTTCTCACCTTCAGGACACTCCTCAAGACCTGGCTCTTTGACCAGTGCAGCAGCCCCCCCCCCCCAGCGCCTTGAAACCCTAGCTGGTACGTAGTGCGCTCTATAAATATTGTGATTGATTGATTGATTAAAAGATCAGAGGCCTTTACTTTGAAACATAGGCTCCGAGATTGACTACCTGAGATCTCATTGTCAAAGAAGAACCAAATGAAGTGAGGGCAGAATCGTTCCATTAACAGCCTGTTAATCAACAGCATAGAATTGTGTGATTGATGGTGTCAAAGGTCACTGAGAAATCTTACATAGTAAGGGCACTGTACCACCACTACCAACCATCTTAAGAAGATTTTTGATAACTGCTATGATCACCTAGAATATCTGCTTGCTCTTCAGTAAGAACATAGGGAGATTCCGTTGTATGACTGAAACTGGGCTTGTACTGTTTTGTTCGTAAACGTGTTGTCAAATATGGGAGATTCAATATTGCAGTTTTTTTTTTTACAGAGGGGTAATCATCACGAGTTGAAGATGAAAAGACTGTGAATGAAGGGGTTGGTTAATTGACGAGGTATTTAAAGGAATTAGGGCAGGAAGATATAACAATTCCTAACATATTTTTGTAGGGAAACTGTCAGCGGGGGGAACCACAAGATTCTCTAGATCTTATTGACCTTGAGCATGTTCGTAATCGTGGCGGTATAAAACTTAGAAAACATTGAGGTAATCTGTAGTCAAAATGTTAGCCCTATCGATCTAACTAAGATTTGTATTATATGTTGCACATATCTTGTTTACTTTAGAGTTAAAAGGTTGTGCAGTCTCTTCACAGAAGTTCTCTGATGCCAAAATTGAAGAGTTGTTGATTTTTGATCGTGGAGGTTAAGTAATTATCTTCAGGCCTCTTTAATGGGCGATCACTCCTTCTTTAGTACATATGGGTCAATTTACGAGTCCAGGGAGTCTTCTGATCGCCTATTTCAGTTAACTATTCTTCTACTAAGCTTTTAGTTCAGAGTGTGGGCACTGTCATTGTGTTGATTGCTATGAATATGAACAGGGGGGATTTAGTGCTGATGGCCCCCTGTGCAACAGTCTTTTTTGGCACCCTACCCACCCCATGACCACCTCCTCGCATTCCCTCACTACCAACCGGCAAATGTGCCCCTCATCTCTCCATAGCCACTCTTTCACACACATTCATTTGTTATAAAGTGCTTGCAAAGGCTGGGTTTACTAATCCACTCAGCTATCCACTTAAAATATAGTTCTGTTCTTTACAGCAGGCATATTAACCCACTACGATCCTTAATGGTGAGTCAAAGCTGCCCCAGACAAAACTCCCATCTCTCTACCAAGCAGGGACATTAATATCAAGAGGTATTTTGACATTTTAATTGCTTTCTGAAGGCTGGACGCACAAGGAACTTTTCAGCAGGTGCTTTCAAATCATGTTTCATAAGTAATTGGTAAACATAGCATCCCCTGAGGTCAGCGCCCCCCCAATTCAGGTCAGCACCCGGTGCTCCCGCACTGCTTGCACCTCCCTAAAATTGGCCCTGACTATGAATGATCTTCATGCAGTCTCCATGGCACACAGAATTCAACCAGTCAAAAAAATCTGGCCGAGCGAGCATAACGCATGCTGTTCACTGGCTATTCCTGGTACCCAGTGCCAGATTACCAAATAGACAAAGTAGGCACCGGCCTATGTGCCCCACTCCTTTTATGTGCTCTGCAACAACGAATCAAATTATTATAGATTTTTTTCTTGAAAGAAAATTACAGTCACCCTTTCTTAAATTGTTTCCAAAAGATAAAACAAAACGAAAAAATAACAAATCAACTTAAAGAAACAAAAACTTTACATTAAAGACTCTATAGAGGAAATACTGTATTGATGTAATGTACCCATTAACAACTGAAAGTACATAAACCATAAAAGCTCATCTTCTGTCAGTTTGTAAAACAATATCGGTGCAAACTACGTACGTGTAATGTTTAGTTTTGTGTAATAAAATTGGTTTATTAAAATTGTTGGTAAATAAAATTAAAAATGAAATATCGACTGCCTAAGGGCCTCCACAGGGCTAAATTTGGCACTGCTGTGACCACATAGTGGCAGGAGGTGCTCTGATGCTGTGATATTCAATTGGGAGGGTTGCAGTATAGTTCATGTGATACACAACCTTGTGAGCCTGTGTGAGAGAAGGGAGTAAACAATAAGGACTAGGACACACCACAGTTGCTACTGGACTGATACTTAGAGCAAACAGGCAGGCAGACTCCATGCCCAAGTATAACCTATCACCATGTCAAGGAATGTCTGTCCGTAGTCAATAGTGCTATGTATTTTTAAGGGCGTTTAAGTGATGTTTTGATGAATACATACTGATAGAATTACTTTTAAAACGTCTTTTTCATTTACATCCCTTTTAATACATGGTGTAGATTTTCCTTCAGGGCCAGGTAGATTTATTCCACAGTCACAAAAATTTCAGCTAATTGTCCATAACTGCTTTGGTGGAACCACAGCCACTGATATGACGGTGGTTACTCTCAACCACACATGTTCTGTGCCGAAAAGTGAGGCTTGAAGTGTTTTGTGATATCTTGTCTCCCATGCATTGTCTGATGAGCTGGCAGGGCTGACTTGTTTAAACGAACGGCACTGTTTCTGCTATTAGATGTTGTGTCCTGGACTGGGTTGCACACAGGCACTGGGAAGAGTACGAAGATGGTCAACACAAAAACATTATTTATGGAATGTGTTAGGCTTTTCATCCTTAGCGTGGTCTACCTTAACTTTTTGCCTCTGTTTCCCAGGTTATTGATGTGTGCTGGACTCTGATTTTGCTGTTTTTGTTACTCTGGGAACTTTACCACTGCTAACTGATGCTAAACTGCAAGTGCTCCTTTACAAACTGTGTATGTAATTGGCTTATCCATCATTGGCATATTTGATTTATTAGTAAGTCCCTATTACAGTGCACTAGATGTGCCCAGGGCCTGTAAATCAAATGGTACTAGTGGGCCTGCAGCACTGGTTGTGCCACCCACATAAGTAGCTCTGTAATCATGTCTCAGACCTGCCACTGCAGTGTCTGTGTGTGCAGTTTTAACTGTAAATTCGACTTGGCAAGTGTACCCACTTGCCAGGCCAAAACCTTCCCTTTTCATACAAAAAAGACACCCCTAAGGTAGGCGCTAGGCAGCCACACTGGGCAGAGTGCAGTGTATGGTTAAGGTAGGACATACAGTATTGTGTTTTATAT
This sequence comes from Pleurodeles waltl, assembly GCF_031143425.1. Taxonomy (NCBI): domain Eukaryota; kingdom Metazoa; phylum Chordata; class Amphibia; order Caudata; family Salamandridae; genus Pleurodeles; species Pleurodeles waltl. The sequence goes on from NC_090445.1 coordinate 506,285,424, forward strand.
GACCTGACAGTGAAATATTGCTAAATTCGGTTTTCACTGTTGCAAGGCCTTCCCTCTCATAGGTTAACATGGGGGCTACCTTTAAATCTGATTAAAGTGTAGATTCCCTTTGGGAGCCGATGGACATGTGGAGTTTTGGGTCTCTGAGCTCACAATTGAAAAATACATCTTTTAGTAAAGTTGATTTTAAGATTGTGTGTTTGAAAATGCCACTTTTAGAAAGTGAGCATTTTCTTGCTTATACCATTTCTGTGACTCTGCATGTTTGTGAATTCCCTGTCTGGTTCAGATTGACAGTTCGGCTGGTTGCACCTCACACTAGACAGTGACGCAAAGGGAGCTGGGATGTGTTCTGCATTTCCTGATGAGCCACCTGTGCTAGGAGGGAGGGGAGGAGTGGTCACTCACACCTGAAAGGGCTGTGCCTGCGCTCACACAATGCAGTCTCCAACCTCCTGGTGAGTGCCTGGGGCCTGGCCTGGGCGAGGCAGGATTTCACATTTTAAAGATACTTTGCTTTGAAGTAGGCCTACTTCAAAGGAAAAATTGGGTATAAGAATGGCACCCTAAGCCACAGACTTTAGAACACTTCTGGAAACTAAGAGTTACCTCTGCCTGGAGAAGAGCTGAAGAGCTGAGGAAGAAGAGCTGCCCTGCCTGTGACTGTGCTTTGTGGAGCTATCCTGCAGTTACTGCTTCTGCCAGAGTAAGAGGACAAAGACTGGACTTTGTGTGCCTTCCGTCTTGTGAAGATCTCCAAGGGCTTGATTTAGAGCTTGCCTCCTGTTGTTTGAAGTCTCAGGTACAGCAAAGACTTCTCCCTGCCAGCACCAGGAATCTCTGGTGAGACTCCTACTCTGCCCTGTGGTGCCCATCTAGTTCCTGGGACCCTGGAAGGAGAAGCTGGCAGCCTAAGAGTAAGAAATCCACGCACAGAACACAGTGCGGGGAAAAGATCGGCGCAACTCCGATCTGTTGCTGAAAAATCGATTGCCCGCCGGCTTAGTGGCTGAGAATCGACGCTCGCCTGCAACGCGATCCAAAGATCGACCAACGGAGTTGGAGAAATGATGCGCAGCAGCACTGACGGAGGCTGATGAGATCGCAACCCGCACTGCAAGGTTTTCGGATCATCGTGCGGCTGGATTTTCAACGCAAACACTGCTGGGTGTGTAAAAACAATGCAAGGCCTGCCCGGACCCGAGAGTGCTGACTGTATCGACGTATCGCTCTCCTGCAGAGAGAATAAACAACGCGACCGACCCAATGAAAGGAGAAACGACCCAAAGTCACGCTCCTGAGTGAAAGCAACGCATCTCAAGCCCTTTTTGACACACACTCTGCCATGTGGGGTTATGTTAGATGCACCCAAGGTACATTTTCACGCTAACAGTGTTAGTGTGTGTTTTAAACTACATAACAACTCTTTTTGCTTTTTAATTGCTAACTTGACTTGTGTATTCTGGATTTTTGTCATTATTGGTCTTGTTTTGTGTAGATAAATATTTCCTATTTTTCTAAACCTGTGTTGTATCATTTTGTAGTGTTTTCATTAAGTTACTGTGTGTGTTGGTACAAGTACTTTACACCCAGCACTCTGAAGTTAAGCCTACTGCTCCTGCCAAGCTACCAAGGGGGTAAGCAGGGTCAGCCTAGGGTGATTCTCTTTTACCCTGACAAGAGTGAGGGTCCTAGCTTGGACAGAGGGTGCCCTGACTGCCAACCAAAGACACCATTTCTAACAGAATGCATCAGGGCCTCTTAGATGCAGCCAGATCAGAGATGCTTGTGCTTTCTTTGACAGCTATGGAAACGCCAGCCCCCGGATTACCTGGCTATATCCTTGCAACTTTCACAACAAAGTCCCCTCAGTTTGGTGCTGAATCCTGGGAATGAGAGTAACTCCCTCCTCCATAAAGTGTGACTGGCTATGAAACTAGTATTTGTTGTTGTTAAGCAAGGAGGAACTATGCTTCTAACAAAATCCATTTTTAAATCGCAGACTGAAGCATAAGATGGTTGTATGCTAAAACCCTTTGTAAAAACCATTGTAACTTATAAAACAATTCATGTGTTTTTTTGCATAAATATTGGACCGGACAGCATTAGGGTGGTCATCCCCCCCAACGTTTTCCCTGCTTCCCTCCATTTTTCTGACCCTGTCTTTCCTGGTTTTAGGACTTTGCACACTTTACCCCTGCTGACCAGTGCTAAAGTGCATATACTCTATCCTCTAAACATGGTAACATTTGTTCCTTGTTTCTACCCAATTAGCATATTCAATTTACCTATAGCTCCCTAGTAAAGTGCACTATATGTGCCCAGGGCTTGTAAATTGAATGCTACTAGTGGGCCTGCAGCACTGGTTGTGCCACCCACATAAGTAGCCCCTTAACCATGTTTCAGGCCTGCCATTGCAAAGCCTGTGTGTGCAGTTTCTCTGCCACTTCATCTTGGAATTGAAAACTACTTGCCAAGCCTTAAACTCCCCTTTTTCTACATATGTCTCACCCCTAAGGTAGGCCCTAGTTAACCATAGGGTAGGGTGCTTTGTAAGTAAAAGGCAGGACATACATATACTTGTTTTACATGCCCTGGTAGTGAAAACCCACAAATCTGTTTTCCACCACCGTGAGGCCTGGTCCTCTCATAGACTAGCATCCAAATTGCCCTCATATACTTTTAAGTCGTAGATGCTGATCTGGAAGGAGTAGCCCTGTCATTTTTAGCATTGATATGTCAACTTGTGCAAATTGGTTTGATGTCATTTTGATCTTATTTTATTCTGATAAATATTATCTATTTTTCTAAACCTGAGTGGTGTATTTTTGTGGGGTTTTCACTGTGTTACTGTATGAGTTATTGCACAAATACATTACACATTGCCTTCTAAGTTAAGCCTTCCTGCTCTATGCCAAGCTACCAGAGGGTGAGCACAGGATCATTTGGGTTGTGTTGTGACTTACCCTGACTAGGATTGTGGCCTCTACTTGGAAAGGGTGCATACCTCTGCCAAATAGAGACCCAATTTCTAATAATAAATAACTGTAAAAGATATATCTAACCTGCCCCAGCAGGGTGACCCAGTTACCCCGGGCCTTTCAACCACAGCTCCACTAGCAACAATAACACTTCCAGACCTTTGGGTGGAGTACAAGTGGCCATAGTTTATTAGCCGGTGTTCTTAAGTCACATAATTAGTCATAAATTCTCAGGACAGTAATCAGTCATTTGCACAGATCGTAAAATTGCATCAGTCATAAATCATTCTGTCCGTTCACAAATCATTGATCCCCACTCTTAAGCTAGTGGGTCATTTCCATAAATCATGTTTGACAGCACTCTCTGACTCACTTCTGGTTTGTTTTGTGGAAGTGGAGGTTACGCTTGTGTTGCGGCTAGGCTTCCCTTGCTACCGATGTGTGAGATTTGTGACCTTCTCTGGCCGTTCCGAGGCAGCTACTCCCCTTTTTGTTCTTCCTTTGCCCCTCGTTGTACCTGCCATGATGTATCCCAAGTACACTGCTCTGGCACTTCTTCCCATCCGACAGCCTGTTGGACGCCCTCCTGTAGTATTGATGACAGGTAGTGGCGCTGCTTCCACCATGCTGTTGGTGGTTTCATGACTGCTGACAGCTCCCCCTTTTAACAAGAAGAGCCTATTTCTATGCACATGTTCACAGCTCAGACGATGTTCAGGATCAACACATCCAGAGGTGGGCTCAGTCTTCTGAGCAGTAGCCTGGTACTATGAGGTTGATGAGCCTGTAACTGACATGCTTCCAAAATGCGCCCTTGCGACATGTACCCGTTGTGATTGTGAGCTTCTTCTGGGCAAAGAGATATCCTCTGACTTGTTCAAAGTAGATTTACCATTCCTGCTTGGCTTGTGTTATTTCCTCCCGGACTTCATTTGCTTTCCCCTTTCTGCATAGGTACAATCCATGACTGGGCAAGCCAGAATGCAACAGTAGTATGCTATGGGTAGTGCCTCTGCAATTAAGGAGTAAAAAATAACAATTGTGCCTCCCGATGTTACCTTTGTGGCCATATTACTCAGTTGTTCGCAGCTTCGTTGTTAACATAATCCGACCCCTAGCTTCATTCCAATAGTGTTGGTGCAGTGCCACTTTCCCCAACTGGTGTGTGGTCAGTTGGGGAAGTAAAAAACAACACTTGTGCCTCCCGATGTTACCTTTGTGGCCATATTACTCAGTTGTTCGCAGCTTCGTTGTTAACCTAGTCTGACACCCTAGCTTCATTCCAATAGTGTTGGTGCAGTGCCACTTTCCCCAACTGGTGTGTGGTCAGTTGGGGAAGGAAACTTTCTAGAAAAGACCTGCCACTGCCCTTTGACACCTTAGTAGATTATTAGTTTGACAACGGTTCTATGGCAGGATAGGCTGCGAGGTAAAAATGAATTGTTTGATATGGAGATTGCCCACTGAATCATGTAACTCTGTGGCCTTCATTATGGCATATTCTCATACCTCTTCTGGTGTTCCCTTGACAAATGTGATCAGTGAGAGGGGGCTGCTGTCCCCTGACTACTATCCACTCTATGGGGTATTATGTGTAACTTTTTTGCCTGTTAGCATCATCACCTTCGAGCTAATCGTTGACTTTGTACCAGCAGCCTCTAGTTGACACTGTGCTGAGGCAATTTGGCTGGATGTCTTCCTTTTTGGGTACCTTAATCATATACCCTTCGCCTTCCAGTGTCCTCTCGCAAGTCTAGGATTGCACCTAATCACTTAGATTGTGTACCTCCCTCAACTAAAGAACACTCCTTCTGTAATATGGATAGACTGTGGCCAAGTCGGTTGTTATTGTCCATATGCATGATTATATCATTGGCCTTTCTGATCACCATATCTGCCTGGGTACAGTTGGCATTATGTTGCAGCTGTTTTGCTATCTGTATGCTTTCTTGTGCCTCATAGTACCTCATATCCCTTTTAGCATTCCAGTGCCCTTATGCAAGTTTGGGCTGTCACCTAACCGCTTAGCTTGTGTATCTCCCTCAACTAAAGGAAACTCCTTCTGTAATATGGCTAGGCTGTGAGCTGGTCAGCAGCTATTGTTTATCTAGCATTTATATTGTTGGCCTTTTTGATGACCACATCTGCTGGGGTACAGTTAATGATGTGCTGAGGCAATGTTTGCTAGTTGTATGCCTTCTTCAGCATCGTAATCCCCCCTATATCTTTCACATTCCAATGTCTTCAAGCTGGGATTTCTCCTAACCACTTTGCTTGTATGCCTCCCTTATTTAAGGACACTTCTTCTGTAATATGGATATACTGTGAATAAGTCAATAGTTATTGTCCGTCTGCACATTTATAATGTTGTCCTTTATGATCCCCCACATATTGGCTGGGCTGCAGCTGACACTGTGCTGCTGTAATTGTAGCTAGCTGTATGTTGTGCTGAGGCAATCTTTACGCCTAGTTGTGCATCGTAATCCCTCATAGACGCTTTCACATTTCTGTGTCCTTCAGCAAGTCTCAGATTTCATCTAACCACTATGTTTGTGTTCCTCTCTTAAATAAAGGATACTCTGTCTGTAATGCTGGTAGACTGTGACAGGGATGGTAGCTATTGTCTGTCATCGTGTTTATATCGTTGGCACTTATGATCACCCTGTGTGTTATATCTGATATCTGTACCTCTCTTAAATAAAGGACACTCCATGTGTAATATGGGTAGACTGTGACAGGGCCGGTAGATATTGTCTGTCATGTTTATTTTGCTGCCCTTTATGATCACCATATCTGATAGGGTATCTTATAATGCTCCTTCTATTGCCCGACTGACACACTTCCTGCTTGTTGCACAAGGTCTTAATTCCATGGCATTATCAAAAACACCCCAGCTGCTAAATATCCTTGTATAGCCCTAAAGTAGACAGTGTCACCCGGCTGCAGAAGACACATGCCCAAATCGTAACATTGATGTTACTCAATTCAGACATCATATATGGGACACCCCACACACTCTTGAACCCTGCGTTTACACACATGATGTGCACATCATGCTGCTTATTTCATAAATTGCACAATGGTTGCCCAAGGGTGAACTCTGTGATATATAAAACACCACAATATAACACCAGGCTCACCATAACAATAGCAGAAATACACTTCCCAAATAGCAAGTCCCATAACATCTCCTTGGGAGACGATAATAAGCATTCTTTCCACAGATGCAATAAAGTCCTGGAATAACAGAGTACTGGCATTTAGCATACATTTCTATGTATTCTTGAAAAGAAATACATGTCTGCATTCACTCGTTGTAACAAAGTTAGTGTCAAATCAGGATTGTGGTCTATAAATGCAAAGATTTCCTACATGTTGCACATCCAAAGCTAACTTCCCTTCAGTTTTAGTTCCACTAAATGCGTAGTCACTTTCATATATCCTTTTCACTAACCCTTTCTCTATATTCTCCTTCAAAAGCTTTTCTCCTGCCATCAGTTTGATCTAAAAAGGACTTTTCTACATATGTAAGGTTTTTACAATGTGCATAGGTAGTCCCAAATGTTAATGTTGTCTCAAAGAAACCTCCCAGAATGTCAATGTTTCTTTCTTTGGCAATGTAACTCAAATTGTGATTAATCAGAACAAACGAAAACACTACCTCCAGGTTAGAGTAGAAATACTGAATGTATTCCTGTTTATAAAGCCTTATTAGTAGGAGACTACAACTAATTCCATATGTTAGTGGCAAGCTAGGCTATGTTACTCCTTCTTGTACTGAGGAAGGAATTTACATACAAACACAACACTCTCTCACATTCATTGTCTCAACACATTCATACAACAAGCGATAGAAAACATTATAAGAACGATCTCCTTGTGAGTGGTCTAAATGTAAGTATTTCTTATCCCTATTAAACTTTTCCAACTTTGAAAGTGTAGTAGTCTCTACAGAACTAATATAACTATTTTCAGGTGTGTGGTGAATACTTCTGATCACAATTAACAACAAACACACTAGAACACATACAATTCCCAAAGCAATACATATACACTTGCAACACCTATTTGTTTTTACTCTATTGTGATTGTTATCCATCCTGGAAAGAATCATAAAGTAGCAGAAAAAAATGTGACTATGCAGCCAAAAAATCAAAAATGAAAATAATTTTCATTGCAGTTATTTACAGCTTTCAGTCTGTTCTCGAGAACTGATGACAAAACATTGTTTTAGCAGCTTGTCAAAATTGGTTCAGTTTCTCAAAAATCAGTTTCAAAGTCTCTTTCAGTATATCATAGTCTATTAAACAACAATTTTCTGTTGCACTCGTAACATGCAATGTTCTTCTTGTTCAGCTGGCACTTTAGTTTCAAATTTCAATTAAAAAACAAATTCAAGTTCCAAAATCTTATTCTGGAAATTCAAGACCAAAACAAAAAGACAAACATTCTCATTGCCACTCATTTGTTGTACAGTATGATCATTCAGGAACAGAGTATCTTTGACTTGCAACTGTTTTTCTTTTTGATCTTCGTTTTGCATTTATTTCTCCTTCACTCAGATATTCATCTGTGTTTGCTCTTGTTGTGTCTGGCTCTTCATTTATTGTCTGCAGTACATCTGGAACCTTTCAATTTGTCTGCAAAACTGGACTTATAGCTCTTCTTGCTTTAACAGGATTTTCACTTTGACTTTATCTGCACCATTCACCAATTCAGGAGAAGTCAAATCTGTATGACTTTGATCCAACTCCCTCATCCGCTGCCTCTTCAGGAAACAATTAGTTTCAGCTGATCTTTCAACTTTTCTGCTTCTGGGGGAGTTCTCCTCTGACTTCACTCTCCTGCTTTATTTGCTGATGCTTGAGCAACTTCAGGAACCTCTATTTAATCTCTCAGAGGTTTACCTGGATCTTCACCAGTTTGTACTGTTTCTGTTTCTGTTTCCACCATCTCTCTTCTTGCTTCTTGAGACTGTTCAATAGTTGTCGGTACTCTCAACAACTCATTTGCATCTTCTAGTGGATAGGGCACTTTCCTTGTGTGTCTGGCATGAATCCATTTCATCCTTCCAGTGCACTTCACAGCAGTCGTACTCACAAGTACGACTTGATACAGACCCTTCCACCTATGTTCCAGACAAGTTTTTCTCACCTGCTTCTTGACCAAAGGCCGTGCTTCTTGACCACCACCCAGTCGCCATCCTGCAGACCGTGACACAGCTGCTGGGATGGTTGCATGCTTATTCCTTCCACCTGATAAGAGATCAAGTGAACCACATCAGCTAGATTCCTGCAGCAATCCAGCACCATATTATCTGTTATATTCACAAGAGCATTTGCAGGAACAGCTGGCAACCTCATTACTCTACCCATGAGGATTTAATGCGGAGGCAGTTCTGTCTTTCTATCAGGTGTGTTTCTCATGCTCATCAAAACCAAAGGCAACTCATCTGGCCATTTCAGATTCATAGATGCACACATCATTGCAAGTCGTGCTTTCAGTGTGCCATTAATTTGCTCTACCAATCCAGATGCTTCAGGTCGATAGCTTCAGGGCAACTTCTGCTCAATGTTTAAGACTGAACATAGTAATTTTATCACTTCGTTATTGAAATGGCTTCCTTCATCTGATTCAAAAGAGGCCGGAAATCCAAACCTTGGTATCAATTCTCTAAGAAAAAGCGTTGCTACTGTGAGACTGTCATTTTTACGTGTATGGTAAGCGTCAATCCAGTCACTAAAAATGCAAACAGTTACCAATACATATATCAAACCACCACACACAGGCATCACAATGAAATCTATTTGCATTCTGTTTAATGGCCCTCCTGCTCTTCCAATGTGACTCAAATTGACAACTGTTCTTTTTCCCACGTTATTCTTTTGGCAAGTGATGCATCTGTGACGAATTGCTTCAGTAACTAGTTTAAACGTTGGATTCAACCAACATTTTTTTAAAGGTTCGAATCATTGCATCTCTGCCAATATGTGCTTGACCATGATAATGTCCTGCAACTTGCGTCAGTCCGCAGTTTGGTAAAACTACCTGCCCTTCAATTGATACCCAAATATTATCTGAATCTCCTTGAACGCATTTTAATTCAATCCAATATCTCTTCTCTTCATCAGACACATTTTCTTGGAGAGATTTAGGTGGTCATTCTGACCCTGGCGGTCTTTGACCGCCAGGGCGGAGGACCGCGGGAGCACCACCGACAGGCCGGCGGTGCTCCAATGGGTATTCCGACCGCGGCGGTAAAGCCGCGGTCGGACCGGCACCACTGGCGGGGTCCCGCCAGTGTACCGCCGCCCCATTGAATCCTCCGCGGCGGCGCAGCTTGGGGATTCCGACCCCCCCTCGTCGGACCGTCCGACCCCCCCTCGGTCGGACCGCCGGGATCCGGATGGCGGTAGGGGGGGTCGCGGGGCCCCTGGGGGCCCCTGCAGTGCCCATGCCACTGGCATGGGCATTGCAGGGGCCCCCGTAAGAGGGCCCCTACATGTATTTCACTGTCTGCTGCGCAGACAGTGAAATACGTGACAGGTGCAACTGCACCCGTCGCACAGCTTCCACTCCGCCGGCTCGATTCCGAGCCGGCTTCATCGTGGAAGCCTCTTTCCCGCTGGGCTGGCGGGCGGTCTGAAGGCGACCGCCCGCCAGCCCAGCGGGAAAGTCAGAATTACCGCCGCGGTCTTTCGACCGCGGAACGGTAATCTGACGGCGGGACTTTGGCGGGCGGCCTCCGCCGCCCGCCAAGGTCAGAATGAGGGCCCTAATCTCACGTATCAATTGTGGTTAACAAGTAATTTGCATTCGCTGCCAGGCCTTTTCCCCCTCCTGTGCCGAGCCTTTTTTTGTCTATTTGGGTGCAGTTCGCGCTTAGGCCCTCATAACATTTTGTTCACATAAGCTACCCATGCCAAATTTGCGTCCTTTTTTTTCAACATCCTATAGATTCTAGAGGTACTCAGACTTTGTGGGTTCCCCTGAAGGAGACCAAGAAATGTTTTTTTTTTTAAAATGGGAAAAAAGGGCTGCAGAAGGAAGCTCGTGTTTTTTCCCTGAAAATGGCATCCGCAAAGGGTTTGCAGTGGCAAGATCACCATCTTCCCAGCTTTCAGGAACAGGCAGACTTGAATTGGGACAACCCAATTTCTCAATACAATTTTTACATTGTACTGGGACATACCCCATTTTTACTATTTTTTGTGCTTTCGGCCTCCTTCCAGTTAGTGACCAAAGTGGGTGATAAAACCAATGCTGGATCCCAGAAAGCTAAACATTTATGAAAAGTAGTCAAAATTCTGAATTCAGCAAGGGGTCATTTGTGTACATCCTCCAAGTGTTTCCTACAGAAAATAACAGCTGAAATAAAAAAATATTGAAAATGAGCTGAAAATAACTGTCATTTTTCTTCACGTTTTACTCTGTAACTTTTTCCTGCAAAGTCAGATTTTTAAAAGCAATATACCGTTACGTCAGCATATAGGGCTTGTAGGTTCATCAAGAAGTCTAGGTACACAGAGCCAATAAATGAGCTGCACCTTGCAATGGGTTTTTATTCTATACCGGGTATGCAGCAATTCATTTGCTGAAATATAAAAAGTGAAAAATAGGTATCAAGAAAACCTTTGTATTTCCAAAATGGCCACAAGATAAGGTGCTGAGAAGCAGTGGTTATTTGCAAATCTCTGAATTCCGGGGTGCCCATACTTGCATGTGAATTACAGGGCATTTCTCAAATAGACGTCTTTTTTACACACTGCCTTATATTTGGAAGGAAAAAATGTAGAGAAAGACAAGGGGCAATGACACTTGTTTTGCTATTCTGTGTTCCCCCAAGTCTCCCGATAAAAATGGTACCTCACTTATGTGGGTAGGCCTAGCGCCCACGAAAGGAAATGACCCAAAACACAACATGGACACTTCACATTTTTTCACAGAAAACAGAGGTGTTTTTTGCAAAGTGCCTACCTGTGGATTTTGGCCTGTAGCTCAGCCGGTACCTGGGGAAACCTAGCAAACCAGCACATTTTTAAAAACTAGACACCTAGGGGAATCCAAGATGGGGTGACTTCTGGTGCTCTGACCAGGTTCTGTTACCCAGAATCCTTTGCAAACCTCAAAATTTGACTAAAAAAACAAATTTTCCTTACATTTCGGTGACAGAAAGTTCTGGAATCTGAGAGGAGCCACAAAATTCCTTCCACCCAGCATTCCCCCAAGTCTCTTGATAAAAATGATACCTCACTTGTGTGGGTAGGCCTAGCGCCCACGAAAGGAAATGGCCCAAAACACAATATGGACACATCACATTTTTTCACAGAAAACAGAGGTGTTTTTTGCAAAGTGCCTACCTGTGGATTTTGGCCTCTAGCTCAGCCGGCCCCACAGGGGCAGAATTGGCCTAAAATAAATTTGCCCCCCCAAACCCCCTAGGGAGCGACCCTTGCCTACAGGGTCGCTCCCCTTGCGTGACATTGGCGCAAAAAATAAATCCCCGGTGCCAAGTGGTTTCTGCCCCCCTTGGGGGCAGATTGACCTAAAATCGGCTGATGGGCAGAAATGGCCTAAATACAATTTGCCCCTCCAGGGGAGCGACCCTTGCCTAAGGGGTCACTCTCCATCTGTAAAACAACAACAACAAAAAAAAAAATCCCCAGTGCCTAGTGGTTTCTGCCCCCCTTGGGGTTGATCTAATCCCCAAGGGGGGAAGAAATGGCCTAAATATAATTTGCCTCCTAGGGGAGCGACCCTTGCCTAAGGGGTCACTCCCCACCTCAAAAATACAAAACAAAAACAACAAAAAAATATCCCTGGTGCCTAGAGGTTTCTGCCCCCAGGGGGGGCAGAAAAGGCCTTTAAAAAAAAAAAGCCCCCCCCGGGAGCGACCCTTGCCCAAGGGGTCACTCCCCTTACGTGAAAATTGCGGGAAAAAAAAAAAACTCCCTGGTGTCTGGTGGTTTCTGTCCCGCTCGGGGGCAAATTGGCCTCATAAAAATAGGCCAATCTGCCCCCAAGGGGTGCAGAAATGGCCTAAATATAATTTGCCCCCTAGGGGAGCGACCCTTGCCGAAGGGGTCGCTCCCCACCTCAAAAATACAAAAGAAAACAAAATAAATGCTCCCTGGTGCCTAGAGGTTTCTACCCCCCCTGGCGGCAGATTGGCCTAATTATAGGCCAATCTGCCCCCGGGTGGGGCAGAAAAGGCCTTAAAAAAAATGCCCCCCCCCGGGAGCGACCCTTGCCCAAGGGGTCGCTCCCCTTGCGTGAAAATCACGAAAAAAAACTCCCTGGTGTCTAGTGGTTTCTGTCCCCCTTGGGGGCAGATTGTCCTCATCAAAATAGGCCTAAATATAATTTGCCCCCTAACAGAGTTGGGGTAGTAAGGGTGAGAGGTGCCGCACATCTGGATAAGTAAAACCCAGTACAGTTGATGAGTATAAGTACAATAAGTATCTGGTGCCAAGTGGTCAAGTGCCTTACTACCCAGTAGGCATAAACTTGAGTACCAATGTACACAGTAACAACAATTGCAATGTGACCACAGCACACAGATATAAATAGTCCAATAACGTAGCAAGGATATGTATCCCTGGTCGAACGGTTCAAGTTGGAGAAAGAATACGTGAAGATCCCAAGTCTGTTGAAGAAAATGTCTTTAATGATAGGCACTGCCTCAAGATTGTGTGTTCCTCAAAAAACAGCCAACACGTGTTTCGTCACCCTGGTGACTTCATCAAGGCTGCAATACAATAATAGAAACAAACTTCGTATGTAATGGTACCCATAAAATGGTAAGACACAAAAAGTGTCAGATAGTAACCCCAAACCAGTGTGTGTAAAAAGGAAGCAGTACAAAATGTGCAACTCAAGCAAGTAAAATACGAGAGAGATATGTGGTGAGCATGGCAATATGAGTGATGGCAAAGAACCCTTGTAAGTTTGTGCAAATGAATGGATACCTATAGTGAAAGAGTAAAGGAGGCAAATGTAGAGTATTCAAAATCAAAGTGCTGAGTGAGTGAAGGAAATATTAAAAGTGGTCAAAGAAGGGCCTGAATAGGAATTTACAAAATTAAAAAAATGCAGAATGAATTAAAAAGTGAAAAGAAAACAAAGAACTAAGGTCATACCTAGGCCGTCCGGCCAGCTAGACAATCTTGAAGAGCCTGCGGTAAGGCAAGGGAGTAGAACACTAGAAGAATAGATCAACGGCAATGAGTGGCCACCATGAAGCAAGGAACATAGCAGCAAAAAATAAGTAAAAAGGTTGTGTGGTCCCATGTGTGAAAATACCTTGCAAAGTAGACGGTTAATTAGAGGTAGTAACTTCAGAGCATCGGGTGTTAAAAGTCCGTGTAAAATGAGGAAGGCCCTGATAAGCCTAATGTCAAGGACCCTGTATTAGAAATAAAAAAAATAGGGATGAAGAAAAACGGGTGTATCACATCAATAAGAAATGTTTAAGAGACTAAAAGAATTGAATCAACATCCGAATAGTAACTAACCTAGAAAGATAAATGTGGTGCGAAGCACTCATAGAAAAAAGGGTCCAAATGAAACCCTATATGTTGAAGGTAACCTAGTTCACAGTGAAGTGGTAAGCGCTGTTAGTATAGAAAGCAAATGCGTGAAAGCAACACTCTGCTTAAGTGAGGGGAAAGGCAGCGTCAGGCAAACCCCAGACACATGGAGTATGGCAAGGTACGTTTTTTGGATCCCAAGTAGGGACAAAGTTCTGCGCTGGCTGTAGCGTAATAGGGTGCGGGACAGAATGAGTAAAGTCTTACCGTACCTAAGGCGTAGAGCCGAAGCAGTCGTGCGTACGTTGGGTCGCAAGTAATCGAGTTACTAGGGCCGGCGCTTGCAGCTCTTTTAAAGTTCCAAAGTTTAGAAATAGACAGCGGACTAAACGCTTTGCAGAAAGCATCTGTGAGTGCTCCTATAGTAAGTGAGGGGATAAGGTGGCCATCTTGAGATGGCAAAGAGAAAGGCTTCATAAAAAAAACAAGAAGGTTGGAAGGCTTAAAAGAAAAAGGGTAAGTTGAAACACTGAACATATCTGAACATCACTCTGAAGCGGGGGTACAGCCGGTAAAGGAACCGGGTGTTTACAAAAACAGATAATGCGGTAATAGAGGCTAATGGTGGAAGTAAATAGCACGTTGAAGAAAAAAAAAACAAGAACCATCAACAAAAATAATGTCATCATTCTCTTCTAGCAGGGTATCTTTAATTTCAGGTATGGGTTTCATACACAATTCAGTAACCTCCAGACAATCATGTTCAGCTTCTTTCATATTCTCAATTTCAAAATTGTCAATTGGGAATAAGGTTGCTGGGTTAAGCACTGTACACCTTTTAAGGTAACATTTGGAGGGCCCAATATTATCAGCTCATACTTAGTAAGCCTTGCATTTTTTAGATACTGGATTTTAGTCCTGGTAAGAAGGACTTCCACAGAGTGAAGGACAAACTGTTAAAGGATGTCCCATCACAATAGCTTCACATTGGGATAGTGACAAACCAACCGCTGCCACAGCTTGCAAACAGCCTTGTAAAGCTGCTGCAACTGAATCCAAAGTGGGAGAAAAATATGCCACAGGGCATCCACCATATCTTCTTTTTGCATTTGTCACCCCAAATGGAAAGGGTATGTTCAGACATGGGCCCTGTGCTCACTGCACCAATGGATTCAAGCTAGCTGGCTGATGAAGGGTAATACCCTGAAACTGGTCCTAGAATGCTTGCTTCCGGTCCAAGGAGGACATGGTTTGGCAGTTCGGGCTGGACTGTTCCCATGAGGGACAGGGTCAAGACTGATTTGCATATGGCTGGGTCCAAACTGGAGTGGTGTGGTGAGCAAAAAAACAATGGATCAAACCGAGATCTTTGTGACTGGGGGTGAATGTTTGCATTTTTCAGCATTCCATCCATCATCTATTCTTTTTGCATTTATCGCCCCGAGTGGGAAGGGTATGCCCAGACGTGGCTCCCATGCTCACTGCGCCACTGGATTCAAGCTAGCCTAGCCGGTGAAGGGTGATACCCTGAAACAGGTCCTAGAATGTTTGTTTCCGGCCCAGGGAGGACTTGGCTTGGCAGTTTAGCCTGGATTGTTCCCATGAGGGACAGGTCAAGGCTGATTTGAATTTGGTGGATCCAAACTGGGGTGGCGTGGTGAGCAAAAAGCAATGGATTTAGCTGAGATCTTTGTGACTTGGGGTAAATGTTTGCATTGTTCGGCATTCTGTCCATCGTCTGTTCTTTTTGCACAGGGCGATTAACACCGCCATGTACCTGTGGAAGGTTAGAAACAGCACATAAATCTTTCTCTTAACAAAACAATATACATGGTTTCATGTAGTCAGGCATTACCAAAGCTGGTTCTCTGCACAAACTGTCTCTCAACTCGGTAAAAGCTTTCATACAATCTTCATCAAAGGGCACTGGATCTGTTATGTCCTTGTGGGTCAGTCTCTGTAATGGCTTTGAAATAACACAAAATCAGGAATCCATTGCCAACAATAAGTCACCATTCCCACAAACATCCTGACATCTCTTTGTTTGACTGGAGGATTCATCTGCAAAATAGCTATAACCCTCGCTTTTGAAAATTTTCTTGCACCCTTTTCTATTTGGTGTCCCAAATATTGTACTTCTTTCTGACAGTACCTTAATATCACTGGGGACACTTTGGGAGTCATTGCGACCCCGGCGGTCAGCATTATTATGCTGGTAAGTACTGACAACAGGCTGGCGGTACTTACAACCATATTATGAAATTGGTGGGTTCCCTTCCCTCTCACTGATAGAGGTCTCCCCCTCCCTCTCCAGTTAGCGACCACAAACCGCCCCTAAGTCTCCAAGGCCCCCCTGTTGTAGTTTAGCAGCGATTAGATTAAGCATTAGCAGAAGACATCTTGTATTTGTAACTATTGTGAACATTTTGCGGAATCCATTTTGTATTCATGGCAGCCATTTTCTCTGCCACATGCTGCCATGTGCTCACCATGTGCTCTGTCCTACCTTTCTGTTAACTACTCTTGAAAATCTGCCTAGTGACAAGTTATATTTAGCATCTCCCACTTTCGCACATGCTCAGTAAGGTCTGCAGCTGTTAGTCCTTGAAACCTGTCAGCTCCTCCTACCTGTCGACTGTGCATTTCCACATGACCTTATATGTATAGAAGTCTTGCTTCTATAATTGTACCGCCACCTTTTAGCCCCAGCGTGGATATAAAAGGACCATGCTCTCTCAGTTCAGCGTGCTACTTCAAACATTACCAAAGGGTGCTGTTTGAACTGTAGTACCACCTCATGAGGTTAATAAACTTTGTCTTTTATTTCAGTTTCTGTGCCAACTTCTTCCTACATGGTCTGAGGACTTTGTGCATAGAAAGGTGAACCCCTTGAACTAGTAGGCCTTGCTGAGGCTTACTTCAACACCCCCACCTCCCCTACATTCATGCCCCCCTTCACACATGCATACACACACCCATTCCCACATGCATCCACGCATGCATACATTCACTCACACACATCCGCACACACTTTCATACATACACGCAGACACACATTCACATAATACAACATGCATGCACTCACACCTCCATACATGCACACACGCATTCAAAACGCAACACAAACCTGCATCCACGCACACACAAACATTCACACACACCCACACACACAACACCCCCCATCCCATCCCCTGTCAGAGACCTGACTTACCTGTGTTCTGGGGTCCTCCGGCAGGAGACGGAATGGGCGCTGCTACCACCAGCAGTGTCCACCAGCAGAACATCGTCACGCCGTATTATGGGTCATAATACGGGTGGCGGTCTAGTGGCATGGCGCTGCTGGTGGCAACAGGACCACCTTACCGCCATCCGTCAGCATGGCCACAGCCAGATTTCCGCCATTCTTCTGGTGGAAATCCAGCTGTGGTCATAATTTGGCGGAGGGCTGGTAGCCGCGGCAACGGTCTATTAGCAGCCGTCACCATGGCGGTAGGCGTTTTTTACCACCAATCTCCAAATGAGGGCCTTAATGTCCATTTTCTCCTAAATGATTCAACATAGCAATCGTATTTTGCATGCATGCTTCTTTTGTCGTTGAAGCAACAAAAAGATCATCAGTGTACAGAACTAATGCTGATTGGAAAGGCATTTCCAATGGTCCAAATTCTTTTTCAACAACTGATTAAATATAGATGGTGACTCTGAAAAACTTTTGGAATTCTCCACCAACTGTACATCTTATTATAACAGAAAAGAAACTAATTATCCTCATGAAGAGGCACAGAGAAAAATTCTTGTGAAAGATCCACCACTGTGAACCATTCTGCATCACATGGAATCTGTAGAAAATCACTTCTGGATTCGGTACCACTGGACAACATCTTTCCACTATACCAATAATTTTCCTCAAATCTTGGACAATTCTAATTTTGCCACTTGATCTTCGCAAACCCATAATAGGCGAATTACATGGGCTGCTCAGCACTTCTTTTAAAACTCCCAGTTTCACAAAATCTTCAGTTACAGAAATTACTCATTCAATTACATATGGTGCCACGTGATATTGTGGTATCTGTGGAAAAACTATATTAGGTTTGACTGTGACTTTAACTGGTTCAACTTCTTTTATCAGACCAATATGTTTTTCAGAAAAATCCAAAACTTTTTCATTAACTGTATCCTGTAAATCAGTCGACAGGACTTTTACTGTGGAAGCAGGATAGAAACTAATCAGTGGAAACTCTTCATTCACTGAATCACATTCAGTTTGCATAGATGAATCATCATTATCATCATTATTTGTCTTTTATGTTACGTTATGTTATGTGAAATTTACATAGCGCATAGCTGCCCTCAGGTTCCCAGCACTTTAAAGCAGAAATATCCAACAGCTAGGCATGGGAAGCAGATATTAGTACAGCCAGGTTTTTAAGAAAGCTGACGAAATGACAGTTTGTGGCTAGTCTGCCGAAGAAAAAGAGGCAGGGGATTCCAGAGCTTAGCACCAAGATAGGCCATAGATCTTCTGCCCCATTTAACTTTTTTTATAGGCGGTATCATTGCTAATGCTGCTCAGGATGACCTAAGGTGTCTAGTTGGCTTATAAAAAGTAGCTAAGGAGTGTAGAAGCGGGGGACCCTTAGCATGAAGGTCTCTGTGAACGCAACAGAGAGCGCCTTAAACTTTAGTCTTTGATCGATGGGGAGCCAGTGAAGAGCAGAGAGGGCGGGTTTGGCTGAATGATGTCTGGGCAAACTGAAAAGAAGGCGCGCCACCATGTTCTGAAGCACCTGCAGCTTTTTTTTAACATAGTTTGGGGAGCCTAAGAACAGGACATTTCCATAGTCCAGACCTAAGGTAATTAGTGCCTGTACAATGAGCCTCTTAGTGATGAATTGAAGAACTTTAAAGACTTTCCTGAGGACTCTGAGTATCCCAACACAGGTGGAAGATATTTTCTTTGCCTGATGGTCCATAGTGAGCCACAGGTCTAACCATACACCCAGGCTCTTAATGTGGTTTTTAGGCGGTGGAAGATCTCCTAATAAGCCCAGGATAGGTGTCACCTGAGATGGGAGTGAATGATGTCCCATAATGAAGATCTATGTTTTGTCTCCATTCAGCTTGAGCTTACACTCCGCCATCCAATTGGAGACAGCCCATAGGCAAGGGGCAAGCTGAGAGTTAAAACAATCATGTGAGGAGGAGAAAGAAACTACCAACTGGGTGTCGTCTGCATAGGATACCAGCAAAAACCAGAGGTTTCAACTATCCTTGCCAGTGGAAGCATGTAAATGTTAAAAAGCGTAGGGCTTAGTGATGAGCCCTGCGGTACTCCCCAATGGCTCTTAAAACTGCTTGAGTAGAAAGAGCGGTCGAGTACATGAAAAGTTCTATCTTCTACAAATTCTGTGAACCTTTTAAAGGCGTGTCCAGTGATTCCAATTTCCCTCATTCTAGGAAATAAAATACCATGGTCTACGGTATCAAAGGCTGCACTAAGGTCAAGAAGCACAATTGCAGAGGCCAATCCCTGGTCCAGTCGCTTCCTGACTTCTTCTGTCATTCCTAACAAGGCCAACTCAGTACTATGAGATGGTCTAAAACCCATCTGAGAGGAGTGGAGAATCTGGTTATCCTCCAGAAACTTGGAAAAGTGAGTATTCACATGTTTTTCAAAATTTTAACGGCGGTTGGTAGCATAGGAATAGGTCTATATAGCAATTCTGTCATTTGAACAGTTATTCAAACATTTTGTTTTGCACAATATATCTCTTCCTAAAAAGGAAACTTGACTCGACTCGAATCGAGTAGCAAACTACAAATTTGTGTAGTCCTTCAAAGTTTCCAATTCTAACAGGGCCTGGTTCAGTCTTTGGGTTTGTGAGAAACTGATATGCAACTCCTACAATCTGTAGAGCGTGTAGCTTCTGTACCAGCTAGGATTGAGACATCATAACCCATTACCTTTCCATTTACATAAGGACCCTTTTGATCCACTTCGAACAAAGCTGCTAACATGCATTCTTCTTCATCCAAACTTTTACTCTCACCCATCATTCCAGCACTCATCACTTCATCATTCAAATCATCCTCACTGTGAAGTATAAACTGTTGAACTGCATGATTACTGTGATTTAACTTTTGACCTGTGTTCTGCTGAGGACGCATCATCTGCTGCTGCACCTTTGGAGCTAGAGGTATTTGCATTTGTTGCTTTGGTACTATTTGTACCTGAGGCTGAATTAACTGTGACTGTGGCACCTGAAAACGTGGCATTTGTATTTGCTGCATTGGTTGAGAACTTTGCGTTTGTTGAGGAATCTGCATCTGATTATTTTGGACATTTAAATTAAGAGCCTTCATTTTCAACAGCGCAAATTTAGAAACTGATTGTTTTCATTCATCTGCATAACCATGCCTTCTTGTACCAACTTTGGACACTCACGCTTCCAATTCCCCAAAAAACAGCAACTGTGACAAGGTAACATCCTTTTCATTGCCTGCATATCACCTGAATTGACCATCACAACTGAATATACGCAATTACCACCTCCAATTCCAAAACGACCTCTATCTCTTGCTAGATTCTGAAACAACATGTTTCCCTGTTGCTGAGGATAGATTCCCTCCTGCTGCTGATAATTTCCCTGCATCCCTGATTGTGCCTCTTTAATCCACATCACCATCACCTTTTCCATCAATTACTTCTGCTTCATTTCAATCTCGTCACTACAGTATTTCACAAACCGTAACACTTCATCAACCGGTTTTGCTTGCCAACAAATCAAATGACTCTTAAGCATCTGTCTAATTCTAGGTCGCAAACCTTCAACAAATCTAAACACAAAATGAATCATGTCTTTTGGTTCAATTGTTTCTGTACCACTGTAATATTTAAATGCTTGCAGAAATCTCTCATAGTATGCATGCATTGAAACTTTTGCTTCCTGTGCTGTCCTATCAATTCTCTGCCAATCAGTACTTTTAGGTAAAATTCTCGTTTTCAAAAATTAGATCACTTTGTAATAGTTCTTCATTACATCAGGTGATGGCGCACCTGTAATTGTATTTCATGGAGTCTCTCTTGCTGTGTCTCTTCTGGAGGTGAGGTCTCCCCTCCCCACTGCTGGTGGAGGTGTTACCTTGCCTACCTCAGCTGGAGATGGGGACTCCTTACCCACTGCTGGTGCAGGGGGCCTCTAGCCTATCTTTGTTGGCGGAGTTGGATCCTTCCCTTTTTTGGGTGGTGGAGTGGGATCCTTACCTTTCTTGGCTGGTGGAGTGGGATCCTTCCCTTTTTTGGGTAGTGGAGTGGGATCCTTCCCTTTTTTGGGTGGTGGAGTAGGATCCTTCCCTTTTTTGGGTAGTGGAGTGGGATGATTCCCCTTCTTGGATGGTGGAGTGTGATCCTTCGCTTTCTTGAGTGGTGGAGTGGGATCTTTCCCTTTCTTGCCTCCATGACTAGGAGATGCCTCCACTGTCCCTGTCTCATGTCCCTTTGTTTCACCACCCTAGTCCTCCCTTTCTGAGGCAGAGGTGTGGTCACAGAAGGAGTGGCAGCCATCACACTCTGGGGCCCTTTCGTGCCAGCAGCTGTTGATTTGATGGGAGCAGTGGCAGACTGTTTGGCTGAGTTTCTGGCCTGGGCCCCTGATACCCTGCTCTTACGGGCAGGACGGGGGGTGGAGGTGGAGGGAAGAGGTCAAGTTGGTCAATGAAAAGCTTCTTAGGGACAGTGGGGCAGGGTGAGGGAGGAGGGCTGCGTGTGGAGGTTGAGAGAGTGGTTGCTGGAGGTGTACGTCTGCTGGACTTGGGTGCATGGGCAGTTTGCTGATGTGAAGCGGGTGGCTGTTGGGTGTCTGAGTGCATGCATTTGTGTCTCTTAGGGGGAGCAGACGGTGGGAGAGGACACAGGGAACGTGTGGATGGATGTTGTGGAGGCATCTGTAATTGAGGTGTGTGTGCTGCTTGGTGTGGTGATGGTGGTGGTGGCTTTTGATGCAATGCATGCAGCTGTGAGTGCGGATGTGACTGTGAGGGAGGAGGAGGAGCAGGCGCGGGAGACAGTGGAGGTAGTGGATATTGTTGGTGTGTAACTGTCTGTTCTTTGTCGAGTGCTTGTGGCCTGACGTGTGCTGCCTGTGTTTGTCTGTGCCACTCTTGTGTGATGTTTTGTGTACATCCTTGTTGACGGTAGGAACAGGGACACTGGCTGCCATCAGAGAGGAGGCCCAGGGCCTGAAACGATCTCTGTAGAGCCGCCAAGCCACAGTGGGTGCCCTCCAGGAACACATTGCACTGCTGCATCTGTGATGCCAGCCTCTGGATGGCATTCACTATGGTTGACTGCCCTTCAGAGACGGATCTCCGGAGGTCAATAGCCTCCTCACTGAGGGCAGCAGGGCTGACTGGGGCAGGGCCTAAGGTGCCTGGGATGAAGGAGATGCCCAACCTCCTGGGTGAGAGTGCATGAGAAACTTGGTGGGGGCGACGGGGAGGGCGGTGCTGTTACATGGGTGGCGGCTGTACCTGGGGTGGTTCCAGAGGTGTCCACCACCATCAGAGTGCTCTAATCGGAGGAGGAATCAGAGTCAGTGTTGTCACCTCCTGTCTCTGCTGTGGTGCTCCCTCACCCTCCGTCAGTGGACTCTGCCTCCTGGGTCCTGTGGGATGCAGCTCCCTCTGTCGCCGGTGCCCCTGCTCCTCTGCCAGATGATGCTAAGGCACACATGGACAGGATGACAGATGAAAATAGGGGGAGGGAGAGAGAAAAGGAGCACTGGGTCAATTATAGCACCAACACCACAGTTGGTATACACATTACCATCACAAAAAGGGATCAGGATTGTGCACTATGCACCACAATGGCATTAAATTGGCTAGGTGCCACAGCAAGATGCGAGCCAACCACTGCCAACTACACCCCTCCTGGGATCCACTAAGCCCTGTTTGACATGAATGCAACCTAGCTAGGTTACCAGATTTTGCAATACACCCATTTTGATTGAGCTGGATCACGCTGCAATGTCTCACTTGGCATTAAGGGGCACCCAGTAACTGAAACCCATGCCACCTACCAATAATTGATGTTACGTTCACTGTACTCACCCCTTTGTGGCTGCTGTGATGCACTCAAGTGCCCATCCAGCTTTGTGCAGGCCACCACCAGTATGCGGGCCATCAGGGGGTTCAGGTTCTCACAGGCACCCCACCCTCGTTGGGAGGCCATCCCCAGCTGGGCCTCCGTGGCCTTCCAGGCCCAGCGTCTCAGGTCCTCCCACCTTTTCCTACAATGGGTGCTCTGCCAGTTGTAGACTACCAGGGTCCCCACATCCTAGGTGATGGCACGCCACAATCCCTTCTTCTGAGAGGTGCTGACCTGGAGAGGTAATACAGACAGGAGGACACCATTACACATACAAACCAGCCTGTTGGCCCACAAATCCCATTTCGATTTCCATTGGAACACACATCACAGGTGCCCTCCATGTACACTACCACCAGACATACCACCCCCCAAATGACACGATGCATGCACACACATCTCCATACAACCTTTTCACACACATTGTGCCCAAGGTGTACTCACCTGTTGGTCTGAAGGCCCATACAGCTGTTCATATTGGGGTAGGACCCCATCCACCAAGCTCTCCAACTCCTCCGAAGTGAAGGCAGGGGCCCTTTCCCCGGTCCCACAGTCCATGGTAGGGTCCAGACACAGGTCACAGCAGCACACGCAGTCTAGGTGTTGTCCTGTGGAAAGTCAGGAATCAAGTGAGGTTATAGACAGAAATTGGTGGTCACGTCCACGGCGGTGTACACAGTCACCACCGCCGGTGATCACCATTGGCTACTGTACTCCATAGAGCCCCATATTAGAGAACGAGGAATAGCACGGCGGTGCAAGACTGCCTTCTGCCATGATGCCCAACTCCAGTGGAGTTACCTCACTTCCACCTGTCCCTACATAGAGGACAGGCAGTCGCCATTTGATGGTGGTGGACAACATTCAGATAATCGAGAACTGCATCATTGCTTTAAAATGCACATACATTGCTGTTCCCATTGTCCCATCACATTACTGTTCTATGCACATTAAGGTGGTGGTTCCATAGTACAAATTGTGACACCCTACTCACTCTTGTGTCCCTTAGATACATTCCACTGAAGATGAATAGCAGGAGGACACAAGGCCCCATGCACAGACCCCTTGTGGACTTGGCTACACATAATACTCACCTATAGACTTGGCAAGGCCACTATCACATAGCTGTGTGCTCAATTGTAACCTGATCTGATATCAGCTATCTGTCATTCCACTGGGATCCCCCCCTCTTGTGCATGTTCTGTCAGTGCTCCATTTCCTGGCAACTGGTTCTTTCCAAGTCACAGTGGCCTTGGCAGCAGGAATGTCACAGCCAATGTTCTCAGTAGTGCTGGGAAGGGTTTTTGTCTGCCTTGCTCAAACACATGTGCAGCCACATTGCTTTCCACCATTTGTCCCCCCTCGCCACAATGAACAGGTGTTCAGGAATCGGAGGAGTTTTCACTCACTCAATGTCTAAATGGTGTGCCTGGCTGACCAGTACATCTCCCACGTCACTGGCAAATATCCTGGGTCGGTGCATGATGCCTTCGTCCTGAGGAATAGCAGCATCCCAAATGTGATGGCACAACTACAGAGGCACAGGGTGTGGCTAATAGGTGAGCCTGAGTCCCCAGGCACTGTATGTCAGTGTATGCCTTCAGGGGTAGTCCCCATATCATTGTGTAAGGCTAACGTTTGCCCGGCAATACTTGGAGGTGACTCTGGCTGCCCAAACCTATTGTGGCTCCTGACCCCTGTGAGGAGTGCCATTACAAGGGCTGAGAATCGGTATAATGATGCACATGGGTGAACCAGGAGGATCATTGAACGTACCTTCGGCCTCCTGAAGGTCAGGTTCAGGTGCCTCCATCTGACAGGTGGATCCCTGTGCTACTCACCTGAGATGGTCTGCCAGATAGTAGTAGCATGCTGCATGTTGCACAACCTATCCCTCAGACGACATGTGCCTTGTCTGCAAGAGAAGGAGATTGGAAATGCCCCTGTGGCAGCAGTGGACCCCGAGGCCAGTGAGGATGAGGAGGCAGAAGATGAGGATTTGGACAGCAGAACATCAGTTATACGTCAATACTTTCAATGACACACAGGTGAGACAGTAAAACTGACCATTCTTCTGACTATTGATGTTTTGAGTGCGGCTGTAGCAGGATGGCATTCACTTCCTTTGCATCTCATGTTACTGTCATCATTTCCTTCTCATTTTGCAGATGTTGGTGTTATGACAACGGTGTACTGATGTGATGACTACGGACATCTACAGCTAATTATTTGTATGCTATCACAGTGTTCAGATCATATGCACAAGATGTGACTGTTTCCATAACTGCACATTTTCATGACATAGAACACTATCACTCAAGTTGTGTTCAAGGGTATTTATTTTAGTGCGAATTATAGACAGAAAAATGGAATGGGGTGATGGTAGATGTAAGTCCAGGGTGTTGTTCTAATCTGTTTGTAGCACAGGTCCACTGTCCAAGGGGCCATAGGAAGGGGAACAATGGCAGTTCGGAGTGGACAAGGTGACAGGGTGGGACACAAGGAGGCCATTCAGGAGGGTCTCATTCCTGACGGTGATCTTGGTCTTGGCAAGTGTCTCTGGATTTTGTCTGGGTTGCAGGGAACATTTGCGGGGTGGTTCACCTTCTACAGGGGGAGGGGTGTTGGTGGCCTGTGGGTCCTGTGGCAGGGCCTCCTGTCCAATAGCTGCAGCAGATGTGGATGGCTGGTCAGTAGACTGGCTAGTGGTAGGGGCCCACTGGTGTAATGTCCATTCCCTCATGATGTTGGCCATATCAGCCAGCACCCTTGCTATGGAGACCGTGGTGGTGTTGAGGTCCTCCAAATCTTCCCTGATCTCCTGATGGTATACCTCCTGCAGCCACTTGTTCTCCTGCATGTTGGTAAGGATCTGGCCCATCTTGTCCTGGGATTGTTGGTAAGCCCCCAGGACATTAGTGAGTGCCTCCTGGAGAGTAGGGGCCACATGTACGATGCTTTTTGCACCTCGCAAACAGCAAATCTGGCTGTTTGCGACGTGCGAAAAACACTTTCCGATGAACAAACCCAGTTTTGCGAATCAGTAACATTGTTACCGAATCGCAAAACGGGTTTGCGACTCACAATTAGGAAGGGGTGTCCCCTTCCTAATTGCGACTTGCAGTGCGATGTAGGATTGTTTTGAGTCCGCGGTCGCAAAGCAATCGTAGTTACCACCAGTGTCACACTGGTAATAACACATTCGCAAACGGGAAGGGGTCCCCCTGGGACCACTTCCCCTTTGTGAACGTCACAGAAAACATTTTTTCAGAGCAGGCAGTGGTCATACAGACCACTGCCTGCTCTGAAAAAATGAAACAAAAACATCTAATTTTTTGTTTTTGTAATGCATCTAATTTTCCCCTAAGGAAAACTGGCTGTGTTACAAAAAAAAAATAACTGCTTTATTGAAAAGCAGTCACAGACTTGGTGGTCTGCTGTCTCCAGCTGGCCACCATCCCTGTGAGGGCCGCCATTCCCAAGGGGGTCGCAAACTGCAACCTACTTCATGAATATTCTCCAAAATGTAAGCTCATTGTCCCATCTAGCTTCTGCTAATGTTTTCTCTGCTTTTCTCATTCTTCTCCCAAATTTGTATTTCTCTTGTTGTCTGGCCACTAATTCCCAAGTAGCTAAAGCTTCAAATTGTGGTGTCTCGGAGGAGGTTTTAAATTGTATCGCACTTTTCTCAAATGTTGTAAAATTCTCATATTAAAAGTTCAATGGACAGGAAATGCTAAACTCCCTTCCTTCTATATAATTGTGCACCAATGGTTTAACCACAGACCTGCTCCTGTACCTTTCTCCTCAATTACAATATATGCCAGAGTACGTTCTGGCAAGCACATTTCTCCTACTCTAGCTGGAATATATTCATCGCCCCTTAGCACACTTGTTAACACTAAAAAATTTCATTTTTACTCAAATCTGACCCAAAACTACAATTTAAATTCAAAACCGGAAGTAATTAAATCCCAAAATCCTTTTCATTTGCCTCTCTCGACCAATAGCCCTTCATGATTGTCTACCAATCTGTTCACAAGCTCCCTTTCGTCAATCAACCCATCCAGCACGGACCTATATGACCTCACTCTTACGCCCATGATCTGACAAAGTCTTGCACCTTGTCCTCCTGAAACTCCAATCTCATAAAACTAATACAAAAAGTTGTGAGCACTAATAAAAAAATCAACACCAACTTGTCTGCTTGTTATACGTAGAGGACACACACACTCCCAAAGCCTCATGGAATTTTCAATTGCCGCATTTAGCTCTGACAAATACTCATTCAACTTCAGGTTTCTCTGACTTGCAAGTAAAATTCGACCAGCAAATTCTGCCCTTGACCACTTCTAGATCCTCCCTGTGCACTCAAGAAACACCAATTTTGGTGAGACTAACACTCCCCTTTAATACACACTCTAGGAATTTTGTCAATGATGCCCGATTGACCTACAAAAACAGACCAGTTACATCAAAAACCCAAGAATTGAGCACAAAGTGCCGCACACATTTGAAGTTGACTTACCTACATGCACCCTTTGGAGTACGCACACTCCCTAACAAACTACATTGGAGTACACCAACTACCTAATTCTCACAAACATCACAATTCACCTGTGATTTGCTTAAGCAGTACAAGCGCAAAACTCTAACCCAATCACACATCAGACTAGGAATGCTGATAACATCTTCAAACAAGCATTGGCAAAAATCAAATTCCATACAAACAAGCACTGGCAAAACCAAATTATTATCTATTTTTTTGAATTTGCACACAAACATTGGTAAAACCAAATCTCCATTGTTTTCCAAATGACCTGTAATCAATCTCCCCCTACTAGTACGTAGCCAAACCTCTCTTTATTAAGACGTAACCATCCTCTGTGATTACCAAATTCTGTGGGTGCATCCTACCGTATATTTGTTTTGGGAATTTATTTTATAATGGGACATGTAAGGGTAATCAACCATCTACCCTCATTAGGTCCAATGAACCTTTCGACTCAGATGAGTGTGAGTGTTTGGCTCTGAACCAAATAAAGTCAACAATAAACAAAACCAAACACTACCTTCATTAATTAACATTAGAGTCAGTAGTTTGAGCACATTGACCTATTTGGCCATGAATCACCACACCCGTTTAGTATAGTTCAAATATTTATTACTCTTTAGATTAAAAATGCTAATATCACGTAAACCAAGTGCAAATTCAAAGATGCATGAATAATACAGGTTGACCAAACCTTCTAAAAATCTCAGCTTTGATAGAATATGAACCATTAGGCACTCAAGAATCATCATACAGAATAGCAGCAGTATCAGATGCACAGTTGAGATTGAATACATTGAGTTAACACATATGCATTATTCACAATCAGTTATTTTGCGCAGCCAAATTCAGAATGTGACATTCTAACTCTTACCCCAATTAGATTAAACGTGTTGGACTTCATGCAAAAAGAAAAAGAATACAATAATTAATTTGGAAAACATCTATTCATTGCGCTAGTAAAAATAACGTCTGGGTTTCTAGAAGAGAAAAACATGAAAACATGCAAGAATGACAAATGTGCACACTAGGTGATACGTCTCCTTAATGGATTCAGCAGGCATCAAAGTCTTCATCAGTGGAGCATCTTCTGGTCATCTATAGTGGGCAGTGACATATAGGGAAAGTGTTCAGTAAAGTTTGGGCTTAATGCATCTGAACTGTCAGTGGAACATAGCATATTATTTCACTATCAGAAATAAAAGCACATCTGAACACAGACAGTAACTGCAGCAAGAGAGAATCTTGGGCCAGATGTAGGAAACAGTTTGCGACTCGCAAACGGCAAAAATTGCCATTTGCGAGTCGCAAACCGGCGAGTCGGGACCGACTCGCAAAATGCATTTCCGACTCGCAAATAGGAAGGGGTGTTCCCTTCCTATTTGCGACTCGCAGTGGTATGCAATTCCATTTACGACCGCATATGCGGTCGCAAATGGAGTCGCAGTTACCATCCACTTGAAGTGGATGGAAACCCACTCGCAAATTGGAAGGGGTCCCCATGGGACCCCTTCCCCTTTGTGAATGGACCACAAAATATTTTTTCAGGGCAGGTAGTGGTCCAAGGGACCACTACCTGCACTGAAAAAATTCCGAAACAAAAGGTTTCGAATTTTTTTTTTAAGTGCAGCTCGTTTTCCTTTAAGGAAAATGGGCTACACTTGAAAAGAAAAACTGCTTTATTTAAAAGCAGTCACGGACATGGAGGTCTGCTGACTACAGCAGGCCTCCATGTCAGTGAGTGCCCATAGTCGCTATGGGGCCGCAATTTGCGACCCACCTCATTAATATTAATGAGGTGTGTCTTTGCGACCCCATAGCGACTCGCAGAAGGTGTCTGAGACACCTTTCTGCCTCAGGATTTGTGACTCGGAAATTGCGAGTCGCTCGGAGTCGCAATTTCCGAGTCGCAAATCCGATTGTTGCTACATCTGGCCCCTTGACTCAGTCTGAGCTTGAGCAAGAGAGAATAAGTCTGCAATTGACTTCACCTACACATTGCTATGTTAAAGTCCCAGAAGATAACTAGCTACTCCACCACTGGTCAGACTATGGGGTGGTTAGGGCAGAACCAATTAAAACTAAAGCATATTTCTTTATGTTGCATTCTTCGTGATCTTTTCTCCCTTGTTGGTTCAGCTTCTTTCACTGCCATCACCAGTTTCCCTTTTGCCGAAATAAAATGTTTCAACCTACATAAAGCTACTGAAAGCCATGGTTTTCTGTGGAACATTATGTAACAGGAACTAAATAAATGTTTCAATATTAGTACAGTTACCTCCACGTCAACAGGATGCTTCAGGAAGGACAAAACACTGGCAGTGATTTTCCAACTACATCAGTGATTTTTAAACATCAGATTATTACATCTGAATTAGCTTAACATAGGCCCTTTCAAAAATGCAGTAGAATGTGCAGTGTACAACATTTTATAAAACTCAAACTAATTATTTCCTGAACATGTAATTATTATTTTTCATTACTCTTAGTAAAACACAAATTACATTCAATTAGTGATTTATTTTTATTTTTGTAATATCTGTGTCAATTATCAGTGTAGGCCTCATTTTCATTTCAGATTCCACTTTTAAACACACTTTTTTTTTTTTAGTTATTCACGCAATTTTATTAGTAATTTTCACACTCTAACAGCGGTCCGCAGATGACCGTTGCCCCCGGTGGCCTCTGCTTTTGGTCTAGCAGGAAGACATGCCTTATCTCTTGCATTGGTCGGCTCAAAGCACTCTGACCAATGCAAAGCATGGATTTTCCCTCGCTTGGGCTGCGGCTTTGCACCAGCCAATGTTTTCCTGGCACCCTTGTAGCACATTCTCCAGGGGCCTCTTATGGTCCGGCTTCTCCTTCCCAGACCGCTCCTCTTTTGTGTGGATCCCCTATTTATTCCAAACAGATTTGTTGGAATTGGTAGACTCTGGACACTGAGAGGCTGCTATGCACACCGATGTACATGTGCTGTGATTGTAGCAGAAACATAACTGACGAAACCTAACTGGCATATTTGAATTTGAGATAAGGCCACAGAAATGAAATGCATACATTTCACCTGTGACATAAAAAAATCAGACACCACCTTCAGGCTGTAGTGTGCATTTACAGCACCCCATGAGTAACTTTAAAAATATGGTTTCAGGGCTGCGATTGCAGACATAAATTACTACCCAGCCTAGCCTCCTTAAAGTCGTATTAACATTAGCTAAATCACCAAGGAGCAGTGTCCTGAATTTAGCATTTCTCAAAAGTAACAAGATTCAAATATACTAAGGTCCATATTTATAATTTGTTGTGACGTATTTGCGTAATTTTTGGGCACAAATGCGGCGCAAACTTACAAAATCCAATTGTATTTTGTAAATTTGCGCCACACGTGCGTCAAAAAATGATGCAAATGAGGGGCAAAAAAAGTATAAATACGGGCCTAAGTTACTTTGTAGGCTGGGGAATCATATCACTGTGGCAAAGATCTGTGTTAGATCCCTTCATAGATTAAGTTACAAAAGTGCTAATTTACAAAACTCTATGGTACATTGTTGTATTTATTTTAAAAAAAATAGAATTCATTGGTGAAGACAGAGATTTTTAAATATGATCCAAACTTGAATCAGCAGTTCAATCAAAAAGATATATATCCAACCCAACAGAGCACTTAGTGACTACAGTGACTTGCCTTGCCCTTCTCATGGAATAGACTAAGGTCATCATTTAGAGGCTATCAGTCTCCCTGTGTGCGTTAAACAGAGGCTATTGCTTCCGCTCCTCCAGTGAAATACCTCTTGCCACATTTAGAGAGCTCCACCTAAATAGACAGGATCCCATTGCCAAAATAATATCTGTTGCTAAAATTGCAGTTGTAAAATATCTTCTACTGATACAGATGAATTCATTTTGATGTAATATTGCCTATGAAATGGACTCTGGTAGGATGATAAAGTATTATGCAGACCGGCCTGTAGTGAATGCTGAACTAACCAGTGATAACATCGTTTATGGAATCCAATCTTTATTCTGTACACACAGAAAAGTATTTTTTCCATCTAACCTACGTATGTTTTAAAATTATTTTAGCTTACATTTGCAAATGTGCAATTTTTTGTATTTCTGTAAGAATCTATACTTACAAATAAAGTTTACATATAGATAGTTGCAGAAATGTAATCTGTCATTGAAGTGAGCTGCCATTGTTTTTGATTCCCATTTTGTATTTTTTGTTTTGTTTTTTAGAAACAAACACAAAAGGAAGGATATGATTCTTTGATGCAAAGAGAGCGTGCACCTGAAGTGCAGCTAGATTTTTCCTTTCCTCTTAAGTGGCATTTTAATTTTTACTGTCCATGTCCACCACGCCTTGCATAGTAGACATGTGCAGGAAATGTTAGCGTTGAATAACCTGCCTTAATATGGTGGGTCACAGTGATCAAGTGGTTTCATGGTAGATAAGACAACAACATTCTATTATTCAGCAAGATAAGGCAGACTCATCAAATGTGAAGCAACGTTGGCTGCTACAATAGGCAACTGGTTCAACTCAGAGCATTTTGTTGAAAAAAGTTAAGTGTCAGCAGAACCCTGACCTAATTGTAGACTGCCTTGTGGAACCCTCACTGCCCAGAGAATCCTCCTTGACCTACTGGAGAATTTTGAGTTTCACTTTAAAGACTAAAGTTAAGAATGTAGACCGGGATGACATGCTAGTCTTACCCAGCCTGCCCTCCTTTGCTGTCATCTTGTAAAGGTACCTGGGACCCCTTTCCCATATTGGATAACAAGGATGTTTTTATATGAAAGAAAGATTTTATGCGATGTCCTGTCTTTAAAGTATCATATGCTAAAGACAAAGAGTTTATGTGTTGTATTTAAGGTTGTACATGTTTGTTTAGGTGTAACACACAGCTCTTTTTATCAACTGTAAGATCTTTGATGAAATAAGGATAATTACAATTTTTAGTTTGTACACTACATTTTGTGGTTTGATAATAAGCTGAATGGGAGTTTGTTTGATGATTGGCTTAAATCGCATTGTCCCCTGTGGCAAAGCGTTGTGACTCTCTTATTCGGAGTTTTATATATGTATAAGTATAGCTTGAAACGTAAGGAACAACCATAATTACTACGTTTTTCTTGCTCTCTGTCTGGGGATATTTGTTTCTAACACATCTGTTTGCCGTCCATTTAGAATAGCTGTCAGTGTATGTAGAATAGCTGTCTGTGTATTTGTTCACTGAGTTCTTTTATAATATAATGGCTTTACTCGCTCAGTGTTGTATGGCTAGTAAGTTCCTCTAAGTTTCAAGAACCCCATAAGTGCTTGCAATTTTTTCTTTGTATTTGGAAGCTGCATGATGGCACAATTCATTTCCCCAGAAAGATGCATCATACATCGAAAAGTCAAATTATTATCTTTGAAGTAGTGTGATTAGCACCCGGAATATGAATATTTAAATAGAAAAAGAAAGACATCTAATACTGAAATAACATCCATATAATACAAGTATAAATATGTTAAGAATAACATAAAAGTAAGACTAAGGTAACAATGTTTGTACTTGGGAAATCGTGGGTTCCCAGATCTGTTATAAATGTCAGCATTCACTTCTGTTTGTGTGATTGACAATTCAAACTTGCAAAGATCTAAAAGTTTTGCACCACCTATTTCATAAAGGTCAACAGGTTACTCTCCAGCCATAGCCTTGCAATATGTAATCATCATATCATTATAGATGCAAGAACAATTCCTTTACATTGTGAGGGGACTAGTCAAGAAGAACCTAGCAATATCAATCAGGGCTAGTTTTAGCATTGGTGGCGCTGGGTTAGGACAATCATTTTGTTTTCGTGCCTCCCCGTGAACTTCTCCATGAATTCCCACATTACCACTCTCAAGCAGTGCATCTCTCCATAGCCTCTCTCTGACATACATTTTTTTTTTAATAGTGCTTCTCATTATTCACTCACATTCTTTTCTATGATCTGCATGGTACACATTACTTGCAACAGGCACATTAACCTTCTGCGCTACTTTATGATGAGCCAAAACTCCCTCTAGACAAAATTCTGATGTCTCACCAGTAGGAATATTAGTCCCCAGGGTTATCCTGACATTTTTATTGTTGCCTGAAAACTGGTGGACCACCAGGAATTTCACAGTACGTTCAAACACAGCTCCCCTCACCAAAGTCAGTACCAGTCGCACCTACCTAACACCGGCCCTCTATCAATTTTGCTTGTTAGAGAGGTGTGGGGGAAGGGAAGAGAGATATTGGGCAGTTTACTAATGTCCTTAAAAATGTGTATCATGAAAGTTTGAATTTAAATGCAAACTCCACATTTGTATCTTCCCCAATTGAAAGTTAAACTTAAAGCATGATTAAAGGTAACCCCAATGTTAACCTATGGAAGAGATAGGCTTTGCAGTAGTTAAAAAGCAAATTTAGCAGTTTTTCACTACCAGGATATGTTAAAATAAAAAAATACATGTCCAACTTTGTAAATATGCTGCATCCTGCCCTTAGGGCTGACTATGGCCTACCTCATGTGTGACATTTTTAATTAAAAAGAAGGTTTGGACCTGGCGGGTGGGTGCACTCAGTTTAGAACTGCACACACAGGCTCTGCTGTGGCAGACCTGAGACATATGTATAGGGCTGCTGTGGTAGATGGCACAATTTGATTTACATGCCCTGGGCACCCATAGTGCACTTTACTAGTGAGTTACGAGTAAATTAAATATACCAATTGTGGATTAGCCACTATTACCATGTTTAGAGTACAGAGCACATGCACTTTAGCACTGGTTAGCAGTGGTTAATTTCCCACAATCTTAAAACCATCAAAATCGAGGTCAGAAAACAAAGAGGAGAAAGGCAAAAAGTCTGGGGATGACCCTGCGGGAAGGACCATTTCCAACAAGGAGTAGCAATGAAAGAGGCCCAAATCTGTGAACATTTTTTTTTTAGTATTTTTATGAAATGTTTTTAATGACCATGAGCTGTGTATTACAAGTGCTATTTTTGTATTTTTGGTGTTTGTAATGTGTTGTGCATATACTGGATGAAAAGATTTGTTATGACATAAAATTGATCTATGTAAGCTATATACTATATTTTGTCCTGGAAAAGGTGAGATACACGGATAAAATCACCAAAGAAACTTGTTGATACTTGTTATGTTCAGTTACTGTCTGTTAACTTGCATATTATATTTAACATGAAATGATTCTGAAGTTGTGTAATTATAAAATCGACTTGGAGTCTGTGGTGCATCTCCCTGAAGGTTCACTGATGTGTTGATGGTAGGTCATTGAGTGTGACTGGCCTCACTCTAAGCCTCCATGTAGGAGTATAGGCACTACAGCCCGATAACGCAGAACTCTCACCAGACGAAAGCAAAACCTGCTGCATCAACCCCTATTTCTGGCTGATTCAGCACAGCCCAAAGGGAAAATCAAGGGGTGAGCCATGACAGATTTCTTTCTAGGCCAAAAAATGCAGTTTGCAGAGGTTTGAAGCCATGGGCTACAGCACGAAATGAAAAGAAATCAGTTAGTTAATACCCTAACTGATTCACCTGAACAAGTACTCCTTAATTCTAATGTGCCACTTGTTGGCATTTATCATTTCTGAAGGCCTTCAACCACTTGTGAGCCTCATTCTAGGAATTTGGGTTGTTGGTTGCGGGGTACCCTTCTCAAGCAGCAACCACAGTTCTTATCAGGGTGAAACACAAATAAACCCCAAATAAATCCATGCTTAACCATCCAGTAGCTTGACACAAAAGCAGTCAGCTTCAACTTAGATGCACTGTGTAAAGTATTTATGCAGCACTTCAAACAGTATTAAAGTAAAAACACATAACAAGAACAATTCCATAACAATTTGGAAAAATAGAGTAAAATGTATTAAATTATTTTAGACCAAAGCAACAAAAGTCTTATCAGTAGAACTGGAGCTATGCAATTTTAAAGAGTTCAGGTAATTATAGCACCGAAAAGCACAATGCACCACTTGCTTTTATATGGTCTTGTTGTTGCATAGATATTTTAGTCATGTTTTTAGACCCGTTATTCAGAAACTAAGCCTACAGTTGTGCACTTTAGCCCAGTCACATTTTACTCAGCTTCATTTTATTATAAGCCACAGTTGCGGTGCAGTTTTTTATCATCTAGTTGTTCTTTCGCCTAGGAAAGCATTACGTTCCTAGTAAGACATTCTTTTCACTATGTGCTTTCCTCAAGGCTGCAGCCAGATAGAGTTGCCGGCAAAGTGGTCTGCTGTGTCTCCAACATTCACAGAAACATACATAGTCTTACGTGGGGACGTTTTCTCAGAACATCAGCTGTTTTATTATAAAAATACTTCTCTGTCCCATACATGTTAGAGGGAGATTCCAGCCAGGTGACCACAACTGTATGCTGATTGCCTTTGCTACTGCTGCTTGCCTAGACTACCGGATCCCTGACCTACATGAGGATGGTATCTTTCTAGACAACAGGCTTCCTTGCTTAGGTATGGGGATGATGTCTTCCCAGGGGTGAAACCTGAAGGGCGTATTAGGGCTTATCACCCTGTGCTATAATATAGATTAGGTAGGAACCACATATATT
The DNA here is from genome assembly GCF_031143425.1 of Pleurodeles waltl. Taxonomy (NCBI): domain Eukaryota; kingdom Metazoa; phylum Chordata; class Amphibia; order Caudata; family Salamandridae; genus Pleurodeles; species Pleurodeles waltl. Next base: position 506,321,251 of record NC_090445.1, read on the forward strand.
ACTCCTAGTGACAGTATGGTGGGAATTGTTCTTGGTTTCAATCCTCTTGTCACCATTTTGCTTCCAGTGGTTTTTATCATCTTAGTTATAACAATTCATGCCATTTTATCTAAGATGCAGGTAATTCAATAACCTTACTGGACCATGCTCTGTCTCTGTTTGTCTTTGCATATGTGAGACTAATGTAACTGAGGGAAAAGGATTAGATCAGATCCACCAAGATTCCCCTAAGGAGTCATTTCTGTCATGCGACTGGTTGCCACAATCATCCCTGCTCTTGGACAGAGATGAGAAGCTGCTAGTTAGCTGGAAAACCCAGATTAGGCTGACAGTTGTCACATGATGCAGGATTGGATTTAGTTCCCCACAGTTCAATCACCCAAATCCAGTAGCCTCATTAGGATAATGAGAGCCTTCGTGAAGGTGTGAGTCCAGATGAAAGTCATAAGTTCAGGATGACCGCAATGGAGCATTGGCTGGATATAGAGACCAGGTTAGTCTCCCTGAAAAAGGCAGCTTTCAAAGTCCAGCACGAAGAGTTCTTTTTATGATGGAGGAAGCAGTGAAGAGCAGGGAGAGCATCATGGATGGCCATCGCTGTGGTGCCAAGAGTAGGCATTGGATAATGGTCGGTTGTTGCTGTAGTGGAAAGATTCTGCCCACTGGTGTTGCTGGAAATTCATGTTTGGTGCTGTAGTGCGAAGTGCAGATCTTCCCTTTCCAGGCACCGCTGGTTATTGCTGTAGCATGAAGAGTCAGATTCACCTTCACTTCGGTGTGAAGTGCAGGTGGTAAGATGTTGTTGCAAACAGACCCATGCATGGATAGGAAGAGCCCAGAACTCCAGGATTTCTCTTTTTCTTGGAGAGGGAGCTCAACTGATGACACACCATGGGTTGATGACTTGAGGGACACATCTTGGAGATCAGGAACTCCTTCAGAAGACGCTGGCAGGGCTCGGATAGGTCCAGATGCATCTCCAGGCAGCAGGTCAACTGGGCAGATGCAAGGTGACCTCTGTAGCTTGTTCTATCCCTGTAGCTGAGAACAGGGGTTAGTCAGCTGCCATTTGGAGTCACTTCATCCTGGGATTAAGGGTGCATGTTCAGTCACCCTTCTCAGCAAGCAGGGCAGAAAGCAGAAAAGCAGCCAGTAGCAAGCCAACAGTGTTGCATTCCTTATGGCTGCACAGCAACACAGCAGTCCTTCTGTGATGTCCACAGGTCCAAAGCAGTTGGGTCTGAGGGTCGATCATTTATACCTGGTGCCAGCTTTGAAGTAGGATATTGTTGTAGAGTATTACACCCCTGGAGATGTTAGGAATTTCCTGCCTCCTTGACACAACTTCTCTAGTGGAACAAATGGCTAGTGTCAAATCCCTTAATGAATGTGCTCAGTCAGAGGCTTTTGATGTGTATGTGTGGTAGGTGATAGCCGAGCCCCTCTATAAAGTCTGAGTCAGCCCATCCTTCCAACACCTATTCTCCCTTTGTTTCATTGTCTATGATCCATACACAAAGACCAACTGCCAGCTATACCTAGTCGTGTCCGAGGATACAGGTTTGGCTTCAGGCATGAAATGGTTTGGACAAGAGAATTCCAACTTTCTAAAAATGGCATTTTCAGAATTGTGACTTAAAATCCAATGTTGTTGTTAGGCTTTTCATCCTTTGCGTGGTCTCCTTTAACTTTTTGCCTCTGTTTGCCAGGTTGTTGATGTTTGCTGGACTCTGTTTTTGTTACTATGGGCAGTTTTACCACTGCTAACCAGTGCTAAAGTGCAACTACTCCTATACAAAATGTGTATGTAATTGGTTTATCCACGATTGGCATATTTGATTTATTAGTAAGTCCCTAGTGCAGTGCACTAAAGGGTGACCAGGGCCTGTAAATCAAATGCTACCAGTGGACCTGCAGCACTGGTTAGCCACCCACATTAGTAGCTCTGTAATCATGTCTCAGACCTGCCACTGCAGTGTCTGTGTGCGCAGTTTTAACTGTAAATTCGACTTGGCAAGTGTACCCACTTGCCAGGCCTAACCCTTCCATTTTCCTACATATAAGATACCCCTAAGGTAGGCCCGAGGTAGCCCCAAGGGCAGGGTGCAGTGTATGGTTAAGGTAGGACATATAATAATGTGTTTTATATGTCCTGACAGTGAAATATAGCTAAATTTGTTTTTCACTGTTGCAAGGCCTGTCCCTCTCATAGGTTAACATGGGGGCTACCTTTAAATATGATTACGGTGTAAATTCCCTTTGGGAGCGGATAGGCATGTGGAGTTTGGGGCTCCTGAGCTCACAATTTGAAAATACATATTTTAGTCAAGTTGATTTCAAGATTGTGTGTTTGCAAATGCCACTTTTAGAAAGTGAGCATTTTCTTGCTTAAACCATTCTGTGACTCTGCCTGTTTGTGGATTCCCTGTCTGGGTCAGTTTGACAGTTGAGCTGGTTGCACCTCTCACTAGAAAGTGACACAAAGGGAGCTGGGGTGTAGTCTGCATTTCCTGATGAGCCATCTGTGCTAGGAGGGGAGGGGATGAGTGGTCACTTACACCTGAAAGGGCTATGCCTGCCCTCACACAATGCAGTCTCCAACCCCCTGGTGAGTGTCTGGGGCCGGGCCTGGGCAAGGCAGTATTTCACAATCAAGAGAGACTTTGCTTTGAAGTAGGGCTACTTCAAAGGAGAGAATGGGTATAAGAAGGGCACCCAAAACCACAGACATTAGAACACTTTTGGAAACCAAGGGAAACCTCTGCCTGGAGAAGAGCTGAGGAAGGAGAGCTGCCCTGCCTGTGACTGTGCTTTGTGGAGCTATCCTGCAGTTGCTGCTTCTGCCAGAGTAAGAGGGCAAAGACTGGACTTTGTGTGCCTTTCATCCTGTGAAGATCTCCAAGGGCTTGATTTAGAGCTTGCCTCCTGTTGTTTGAAGTCTCAGGGACAGCAAAGACTTCTCTCTGCCAGCATCTGGAGTCTCTGGAGAGACTCGTACTCTGCCCTGTGGTGCCCATCCATTTCCTGGGACCCTGAAAGGAGAAGCTGGCAGCTTAAGAGGAGGAAATCCATGCAGAGAGCGCTCTGCAGGGAAAAGATCACGCTACTCTGATCTGCGACTGAAGAAACGAGGCGCTGCCGGCTCCGTGCCTGAAAATCGATGCTCGCTGGAAACGAGACAGAAGAATCGACGCACAGAGCTGGAGAAACGTTGTGCAGCATCGCTGATGGAGGCTGGGAGATCAACACCCACGCTGCGTGGTTTTTGGATCATCGTGCGGCTGGATTTCAGATGCAAACACCACTGGGTGTATAAAAACAACGCAAGGCCTGCCCGGACCTGAGAGTGCTGGCCAGATCGACGCATCACTCTCCTGCGGAGAGAAGAAACGACACGCCTGACCTGATGAAAGGAGAAACAACGCAAGGTCCCGCTCGTGAGTGGAATCGACGCATCACAAGTCCTTTTTGACGCACACTCGCCCCTGCAGGATTATTTTTGACGCACCCAAGGTACATTTTCACACTAACATTGTTAGTGTGTGTTTTAAACTACATAAAGACTCTTTTTGCTTTTTAATTGATAACTTGACTTGTGTATTGTGGATTTTTTACGTTTTGGTCTTGTTTTGTTTAGATAAAAGACTTCCATTTTTCTAAACCTGTTTTGTGTCAAATACTTTAAACTAGTACTCTGATGTTAAGCCTACTGCTCTGCCAAGCTACCAAGGGGGTAAGCAGGGGTTAGCTGAGGGTGATTCTCATTTACCCTGACTAGAGTGAGGGTCCTTGTTTGAACAGGGGGTAACCTGACTGTCAACCAAAGACCCAATTTCTAACAATGTTCATTTTTATATTTGTTTCAGAACATACACTACCCCTTAAGAGGAGGCACCATGCAAAGCTGTGTCTGCACTGGCAACTATACTTCCTCATGTAAAATTTCATACAGGTGGTACACTTCCCAAGAGAAGGCACATAGTCGAGACCCTGTGCTTGTCATGGGGTGTTATATGAGGAAATAACACATCCAAATGATTAGCTTAACAAGCAATCCAAAATAAAATTGTGTTTCGACTTGCTCATGGCCATAGTCTAATTAATAATTGTTTGCATAGGAGGTACCTGTAGTTGGCTCCAACATTACTCCAAATGGTGTATGATATGTATTGTCCATACAAAATCACTAATACTGCAGTTAACTGTAACACCTAAACTATAGACAAGTTCTTTATTTCTGGGTGTGGTGCATATCCTGCTAGCCCTGGCCGGTCTCCTCCTAGACTGTTCAAGGGCCATTCTCATTGGCACCCCCATATGTTGTGATCCCCCACTCAATCAAACCACAATTTATGTTCTTGATAGATCATCTTGAAGATCACATTGTGTATTTTGTGTAGGGCTTGGGGTAGGGCTGTGTGCAGTAAAATACTGAGTGCATACACCAAATGGTTGAAATTCAGCTCATGAGTAAAATGTTTTACATGAATAAACTGTACTCACTGTAACCCCTAGGAGTACTTACACCCTGTAGAGGGAAAACCTTGCATAGGCAAATATGGTATCAAGTGACCCTTAAAATGTTTCTTTGTGTATACAGTTGTTGCCCCATCTCAACACAGCTTCAGAGTACAATTTAAAATGCAATCAATCATGGGGAATTTAAGGAGCACCTGGCTAATTTGAGGGATGGAAGCAATATTTCAATGTATGTCATTACAATATTAATACTACGTAAGTACTAGGGAATTGTGTGTGACCCCTGAGGGTATTCAGATACCCAGCCCATAGGTTGATAGATTAATCAGCCATCTAAACTTAGGCTAAGTTTGAATTGTTTATTCTAAAATGCCACCCATGTGATTCGCTGCATATATATATTTCTGTTTGAGGACTGAGACGCGTATACTGATTATGAAGTGGGAGGAGTTTCTGATGTTTCAATTCCTAGACCGTCCAGAAGATGACACTAGAGTATAAAATTACAAGGACGTGACAACACTGCTAAAATTTAAGAGTTGATTGCTTGTCCAAATGAGGGCAACATTTTGTATTCTAAAATGGTGACCATGAGAAACGTCACATATATGTACCTGAACGAGAGGACCGTGTCCTCCCCAGAGTAGTCTGTTTTTTACTGGGGGGCTTAAATCCCTGATCCAAGATGACGGCTGTTTAAAACCCCACAGGAGAAGTCGGACCATGCTATTATTTAAGGCAAAACTGTAATGAGCCTCAGCTTGGCACTTTAAGTAATCAGTGGGATGAAATTAGAATCAAAAATTACAGTAATCCCATAACAAGGTCCCAAGGATGTATTGTGACACTTTTCGCTTTTATGCAATACATTATGGGGGTCATTCCAACCCTGGCGGTCGGTGTTAAAGCGGCGGCCAACCCGCCAACAGGCAGGCGGTAAAAAAATGGAATTCTGACCCTGGCGGAAACCGTCAACACAGACCGCCACTTTAACACTCCGACCGCCACGGCGGGACAAACAAACAGCGCGGCGGTCACCGCCAACAGACAGGCGGGCGACAATGTACCGCCCACCCTATCACAACTCACCAATCCGCCACCTTTTCCGGGGCAGGAGCCCCGCCGATAAAAACACGGCGGAAACAGACTACGAACGGGAAAACGCTCACCTCTACACACTCCACGAGGAATCTGGACAGCATGGAACCAGAACTACACATCCTACCAGCTGTTGTCTACCTGCTCCTCTACCAGGAGTACGAACGCCGGCGCAGAAGACAACGGTGAGTACTGCACCTATGACACAGGGGAGGAGGGAGGAGAAAAGATTACGGGCACACACATACGCGACACACCCCCCCCCCCACCCACAACTACCTACACATCAATGCAGAGCAACAACTCAGAGTGACACCCCCCAAACCCCCCGGAAGAATGCAAAGACAAAATAATATGATCATGAAATTCAAATATATGGTACGGCTAAGTAAAAAATTAATTCGAACATCTATAACTATATACACATATGTAAATTGTCCTGTCTAAATTGGGTTTCAGTCATTGTACGTGGGCCAATGGTCCTCAACACATGGGCAAAGCCCACACAGGAGACCCGAATCCATTGGAGAGAACACTGCAGGGGCATCAGATAGCAAAACTACAGGCACCTCAGGGGGAAGGGAAGGGGGGGCACCTCAGCCACATGAGTCCATGACGCCAGATCCACGACGGGCCTCCATGGCCACTGTGCCATCCTGGTGAGTGCAAAGCCACAGTCTCTCAAGTCTCTACAGTGGGTGGTTTGCCCACTGTGCCATCCTGGGGAGTGCAAAGCCACAGTCTCTCAAGTCTCTACAGTGGGTGGGCTGCCCCCTGTGCCATCCTTGGGAGTGCAAAGCCACAGTCTCTCAAGTCTCTACAGTGGGTGGTTTGCCCACTGTGCCATCCTGGGGAGTGCAAAGCCACAGTCTCTCAAGTCTCTACAGTGGGTGGGTTGCCCACTGTGCCATCCTGGGGAGTGCAAAGCCACAGTCTCTCAAGTCTCTACAGTGGGTGGATTACCCACTGTTACATCCTGGGGAGTGCAAAGCCACAGTCTCTCAAGTGGATTACAGACTCCACTGGTACTGGAGGAGTCTTGGTGCCCAGAGTGTATCGTGCAGCCCTGCCCGACACAGATCCGGGCCTGCCCCTTCTGCCAATGCGCCAGCGGTGCTTGAGATGAAGGGCCCAGAGGAGCGGTGCAGAGACGGCGGTGCCCAGCAGAGCGGTGCTTGAGAGGAAGGGCCCAGCGGAGCGGTACAGAGACAGCGGTGCCCAGCGGAGCGGTGCTTGAGAGGAAGGGCCCAGCGGAGCAGTGCTTGAGAGGAAGGGCCCAGCGGAGCGGTGCTTGAGATGAAGGGCCCAGCGGAGCGGTGCTTGAGAGGAAGGGCCCAGCGGAGCGGTGCAGAGACGGCGGTGCCCAGCGGAGCGGTGCTTGAGAGGAAGGGCCCAGCGGAGCGGTGCTTGAGAGGAAGGGCCCAGCGGAGCGGTGCAGAGACGGCGGTGCCCAGCGGAGCGGTGCTTGAGAGGAAGGGCCCAGCAGAGCGGTGCTTGAGAGGAAGGGCCGAGCGGAGCGGTGCAGAGACGGCGGTGCCCAGCGGAGCGGTGCTTGAGAGGAAGGGCCCAGCGGAGCGGTGCTTGAGAGGAAGGGCCCAGCGGAGCGGTGCAGAGTCGGCGGTGCCCAGCGGAGCGGTGCTTGAGAGAAAGGGCCCAGCGGAGCGGTGCAGAGACGGCGGTGCCCAGCGGAGCGGTGCTTGAGAGGAAGGGCCCAGCAGAGCGGTGCTTGAGAGGAAGGGCCAAGCGGAGCGGTGCAGAGACGGCGGTGCCCAGCGGAGCGGTGCTTGAAAGGAAGGGCCCAGCGGAGCGGTGCTTGAGAGGAAGGGCCCAGCGGAGCGGTGCAGAGACGGCGGTGCCCAGCGGAGCGGTGCTTGAGAGGAAGGGCCCAGCGGAGCGGTGCTTGAGAGGAAGGGCCCAGCGGAGCGGTGCAGAGACGGCGGTGCCCAGCGGAGCTTTGCTTGAGATGAAGGGCCCAGCGGAGCGGTGCTTGAGATGAAGGGCCCAGCGGAGCGGTGCTTGAGAGGAAGGGCCCAGCGGAGCGGTGCTTGAGAGGAAGGGCCCAGCGGAGCGGAGCAGAGACGGCGGTGCCCAGCGGAGCGGTGCTTGAGAGGAAGGGCCCAGCGGAGCGGTGCAGAGACGGCGGTGCCCAGCGGAGCGGTGCTTGAGAGGAAGGGCCCAGCGGAGCGGTGCTTGAGGGGAAGGGCCCAGCGGAGCGGTGCTTGAGATGAAGGGCCCAGCGGAGCGGTGCTTGAGAGGAAGGGCCCAGCGGAGCGGTGCTTGAGATGAAGGGCCCAGCGGAGCGGTGCTTGAGAGGAAGGGCCCAGCGGAGCGGTGCAGAGACGGCGGTGCCCTGTTCAGCGGTGCTTGTCTTGAAGGGCCCTGTTCAGCCGTTCTTGTCTTGAAGGGCCCTGTTCAGCGGTGCTTGTCTTGAAGAGCCCTGTTCAGCGGTTCTTGAGACGGCGGGGCCCTGTTCAGCGGTGCTTGTCTTGAAGGGCCCTGTTCAGCGGTTCTTGAGACGGCGGGGCCCTGTTCAGCGGTGCTTGTATTGAAGGGCCCTGTTCAGCGGTGTTTGTCTTGAAGGGCCCTGTTCAGCAGTGCTTGAGACGGCGGGGCCCTGTTCAGCGGTGCTTGTCTTGAAGGGCCCTGTTCAGCGGTGCTTGTCTTGAAGGGCCCTGTTCAGCGGTTCTTGAGACGGCGGGGCCCTGTTCAGCGGTGCTTGTCTTGAAGAGCCCTGTTCAGCGGTGCTTGTCTTGAAGGGCCCTGTTCAGCGGTTCTTGAGACCGCGGGGCCCTGTTCAGCGATGCTTGTCTTGAAGGGCCCTGTTCAGCGGTGCTTGACATGTGTCTCCAGGGCACCAGATCTGGCCAATATATGGTGTTCACTCGCCATCCGACTTCTCGCTTGCGGGGCCCTCCTGTGCTGGAGTCCCGTGCCCGTGGGTGTCCTCCTTCACACCCGGAATGGGGCTGGTGGGGCCCTCCTGGGCAGCTCGTCTGCTGTCCGGACTTGTCGGCCGTGCTGCCCTTGCAATCCTTCCGTGAGTCTCTGTGGCCCTTGCCTCCCTTTGTAGATGTGCCAGGTGGCACCGCACTTCCTGACGGTGCCAGGGTAGTGCCTGTGGAGGCTGCCGTCTCTGTCCTCTCGCGCCAGGCCTTGCCTTTTTTGGATTTTTTCCCAGGGAGTGGGCTGGCTGTCCCTTTACTGCTGGCCGATGTAGCTGCCCTTGAAGGTGGTGGACTCCAATATCCATGGACTATGGTCCTTGTAGGTCCAGGGGTTGTGGTGGCTGAGGTGCTGATTGGACTCTTGCGAGATGGAGGGGGTGGGTCAGGTGATGGAAAGAGGTTAATTTTGGAGAGGAAAAACTTTTTAGGAGCAATGGGAAGGGTAGGTGTAGTGGGTATGGGAGTGGAGGAAGAGGATGTGGTTGTAGGAGAGTCAAGTGTGCTGTCTTTGGGTGCAGGTGCTTGTGACGGAGGCTGTCGTGATGTGGATGGCTGTTGGGTGGGTGGCTGCCTGCGTTTGTGTGGTTTGGAAGAGGGGGTGACAGACACACTGGGAGAGGACACAGGGGACGTGTAAATGGCAGTGGGGGTGGTGACTGCACGTGTGCGGAGTGTTCTGGTGGGTGTGCTGGTGATGGAAGTAGTGGCTGATGATGTTGTGCATGCAAGTGTGAGTGGAGATGTCACAGGGAGGGAGGATGGAGACGAGGAGGAGGGGGACACAGAGGAGGCAGTGGCTGTTGGCATGTCTGCATGTGGCTGTTGCTTGTGTGAATGCTTGTGTGATGTGTGGTGCTTATGTCTGGATGAGCTGACCTTGGGTGTTGAGGTGTGTGCAGGCTGGTCTGTAGGTGTATCTGGGATAGGCAGAGGAACAGGGGAGTGGGACTGGGTGGAGGGAGTTGGAGGAGGGAGGCAGGAGACAGGGACAATGGCTGCCGTCAGTGCTGAGGCCAGAGCGATGAACGATCGCTGATGGGCAGCCTGACCCGAATGAATGCCCTCCAGGTATGCATTGCTCCGGTGCACCTCCCTTTCTACCCCCTGGATGGCATTCAAAAGGGTAGACTGCCCAACAATGAGCGTCCTGAGGAGGTCAATGACCTCCTCACTGAGGGCAGCAGGGGTAACTGGGGCAGGGCCTGAGGTGCCTGGGGCGAAGGAGATGCCCGCCTTGGTGTGCGAGCGGGCACGGGGCAAACGCTGAGGGGCTGCTTGGAGGGCGGAGCTGGTGCGCTGGGTGGCGGCTGTACCTGTTGTTGCGGTGGGCACGTATGTTGCCGCCACCACAAGGGAGCTCCCTTCTGAGGAGGTGTTTGTGTCCCTGATGTCTCCACGTGTCCCCGTTGTGGAGCCCCCCTCGCCCTCCGTCTCACTGGTGAAATCAGAGTCGGTTGCATGGCCCTCCGGGGCCATGTGAGATGCAGATCCCTCGTGCTCCGATGCCACTTCTCCTCCACCTGATGATGTTAATGCACACATGAACAGGAAGAGCAGCAAAAAAGGGGGGGGGGGACATAAAGACATGTTGAGTGCATGCATTGGCAACACAGTTGGCGGAGAGGACAGACACAGAAGCCCCCTGCACTACGCTGCGCACTTGGGGTACACTACTAAATCAGTGGGACTTGGCCTACAAGCCAATGGACGACAACTGCACACATAGGTGACACAGGGTCATGGATAGCTGTACTTGGCATCCTACAGAGGTGGGGGGCGGGGGCACAGGGCCATGCCTTACGGTTGGGACTAGCCTACAGAAATCACCCTGGCCTAGGGATACCCACAGCCCTCCTCCCCCACCCAGACACCTCCACTGCGTGCTAAGATAGCAGAATGTGCTGGTACTCACCCCCTTGTGTCTGCTGTGATGTCCTCACGCGCCCATCCAAATCTGGGTAGGCCACCGCCAGGATCCGAGACATCAGGGGGGTCAATTGACGAGAGGCACCCCTTCTACGTTGAGAGGCCATCCCCAGCAGAGCCTCTGCGGTCTTTCTGCTCCCGCGGCGGATGTCCTCCCACCTCTTGCGGCAGTGGGTGCCCCGTCTGTTGTGGACCCCCAGGGTCCGGACGTCCTTGGCGATGGCACGCCAAATGTCGATTTTCTGATGGGCGCTGACCTATGTGACATGTACAGGGGGAGGAAATAAAATATCATCACCTTCTGCATGCTCGATGTGAGTGGCCCCCCATCCCCACCCTTGCCATTTGGCACATGCTCTCATCTGTCGTTTGATGCATGCCTCATTCGCTCCCCTCCCCCCATCGTTCATACACCCCACTCAACCCAGGCATTGGCCGTAAAGCATGGTCCCAGTGTACTTACCTGTTGGTCTGGAGGACCGTAGAGTAGCGCATACTGGGGGAGGACCCCATCCACGAGTTTCTCCAATTCTTCTGAAGTGAAGGCAGGGGCCCTTTCCCCAGTCGAAGCAGCCATTGTCTCTTCCAGACCGAGGTCACAGCAGCACTTGCAGTATAGGTCCTCTCCCGTGGATGATCAGGTCTCGAGTGATTAAGCTGATAGAAAATGGCGGTCACGCCCGCGGCGGTGCGTACCGCGGCGGTGCGTACCGCGACCACCGGCGCACATCGTCATTGGCTCCTGAAACCCATAGGGTTCAATGTTAACCAATGTGGCTTTGCACCGCGGTCTTCGACCGCCTACTGCCACGGTGTGCCACGCCAGCGCATTGACCTCACATCCCATTGTCACACTTCACAGGTCAGGCAGCCGCCATTTCAAGGGCCCACATGGCTTAAATTCTACTGCGTCACACAGGCCTAGGCCTTGCATCGCCACTCATACAAGCCATTCAATGCATTGAGAATCGTGCACTGTGCAAGCTGTGGGAACGTACCTGTGGGTTGATTGACTCTGTGCTCCATGTTGTCCTTCCTAGGCACCATCCGCTGGGACTTGCGAGGAGATGGAGGAATGTTCCCGTGTACAGACCGCTGGTGGACCTGTCGACAATGGAAGAAAGACATGTCATACTGACATACAGGCTTGACAGAGTCACTATACAGGAACTGTGTGCCCAGCTGGAGCCAGACCTAATGTCACCCATCCGCCAACCCACAGGGATTCCCCCTCTAGTGCAGGTTCTGTCACTACTCCATTTTTTGGCAAGTGGGTCATTTCAATCAACAGTGGCCATGTCATCAGGAATGTCTCAGACTATGTTTTCAAAGGTGTTGTCCAGAGTGTTGTCTGCCCTGATGAAATACATGAGGAGCTACATTGTTTTCCCTGAGGTGGGCGAATTGGCTACAGTGAAGGGTGATTTCTATGCCCTTGGACATATTCCCTACATCATTGGTGCCATTGATGGGACCCATGTGGCTTTGGTACCCCCCAGAGAAAGTGAACAGGTGTACAGGAACAGAAAAAGTTATCATTCGATGAATGTCCAGGTGGTCTGTTTGGCTGACCAGTACATCTCCCATGTAAATGCCAAGTTCCCTGGGTCAGTGCATGACGCGTACATCATGAGAAATAGCAGCATCCCTTATGTGATGGAACAACTACAGAGACACCGTGTGTGGCTAATTGGTGACTCTGGTTACCCCAACATGTCATGGCTCCTGACCCCAGTGAGGAATCCCAGGACCAGGGCAGAGGATCGGTACAATGAGGCCCATGGGCGTACTAGGAGGATAATCGAGCGGACCTTCGGCCTCCTGAAGGCCAGGTTTAGGTGCCTGCATATGACAGACAGGTCCCTAATGTACTCACCAAAGAAGGTGTGCCATATCATCGTGGCCTGCTGTATGCTTCACAACCTGGCTTTGCGACGCCAGGTGCCTTTCCTGCAGGAGGATGGTCCAGATGGTGGTGTTGTGGCAGCTGTGGAGCCTGTGGAGAGTGAAGAGGAGGAAGACGACGGGGACGACACAGACAATAGGGACACAGTAATACAACAGTATTTTCAATAACACACAGGTAAGAATCAACACTGGCATTTTACAATTACTTACAGTCTCCTGCCTCTCTACTGTCTGAGTTTCCCCCAGTGTATGTTAACTGAGTTCCCTTCCAATTTCAGAGATGTGGGCCCCACTGCGTGACCTCTGCTTTGTTTCCCCATGGACTACAGCTGTGTGACAGTGGTATGTTGTCATCACAATGTAACTGGACATTTTGGCACCGTTATGTCTAATACATTTGTTCAAAATACAGGCAGACTCCAGATTATTTTGGTGCAATAAGAGATTTTATTAAAGTGCTCAATTTAGGGACATGGTTGAAAATCGGTGATGGGTGTCCAGATTTTCAGTCTCACAGGTGCATTGTCCATATGCCTGTGGAAGGATGGAGCAGGGGCAGTTTAAGGTTGGACAGGGTGACAATGTGGGACAGTGGGATGACATCAGGGGGTATCCTTTGCTGGCGAGGGTCTTGGCATCCTACTCTGTCTTCTTCTGAGATCTCAGGCCCCGCTTGCGGGGTGGTTCTTCTTCTGCAGGGGGTGGGGATCTGGTGGCCTGTTGTTGTGTGGGGGCCTCCTGTCCACTAGCGCCGGCGGACGTGGTAGCCTGTTCATGGTCCATGCTAGTGACAGGGGCCCTTTGTGGTGCCACATGGTCCCGCAATGTGGTGACAATCTGGTTGAGAGCCACAATGATGGTCCCCATTGCGGAACTAATGCTTCGGAGTTCTTCCCTGAACCCCATGTACTGTTCATCCTGCAGTACCTGGATCTCCTGGAACCTGGCCAGGACCGTAGCCATCGTCTCCTGGGAGTGGTGGTATGCTCCCATGATGGAGGAGAGGGCCTCGTGGAGAGTGGGTTCCCTGGGCCTGTCCCCCCCCTGTCGCACAGCAGCCCTCCCAGTTCCCCTGTTTCCCTGGGCCTCTGTCCCCTGGACCGTGTGCCCACTACCACTGCCCCCAGGTCCCTGTTGTTGTTGGGGTGGTGGGTTAACATGGGTGCCCTGTAGTGGTGGACACACCGCTGATTGACGTGTCCTGGAGACAGAGGCATGGGCCCGCTGGGTGGGAGCTGTGCTGGTGTTCCCAGAGGGGGTTAGTTCTGCTGTGGCCTGTGCCTGTGTGAGGGGAACCGACTGTCCCGAGGTCCCCGATGGGCCGGGCTGGTCATCTAGGTCCAGGGAGACAGAGCTGCTGTCATCACTGGTGGCGGGATGGACATTTCTGGACCCTCCTGGGCGGTGTGGTGGCGTTCGGGTCCTGCAGGGGTATAGGAGTATGGTTATTGCTTCTGTGTGTGCCATATCGTGCAATGGGTGGGTGCCCGTGTACTCCAGTGCTGGCATTCCCTTGTGGGGGCTGTTGTGACGGTGGCTTGTGGGGGAGAAGGGTATGTGCAGTGGGCATGCTTTGGTGATGGGTGTCCATGCTTTGTGGACGCATGCAGGGCTAGGTGTTGGGATGGGTGGGTTGTGATGGTGAGCCATTTGCAAGGAGTTGGGGTGATGGGGGTGGGGGTGAGGGTGGGGGTATGATTTGGCATGCAGGTGGGGTGGGGGGATGAAGTAGTGAAAGCTTTGACTTACCAGAGTCCATTCCTCCAGCTACTCCTTCGAGGCCCTCAGGATGCAGGATGTGCAAGACCTGTTCCTCCCATGCTGTAAATTCTGGGGGAGTAGGTGGGGGTCTGCCGCCAGTCTTCTGCACCGCAATGTTGTGCCTTGATAACATGGAACGCACCTTCCCCCGTAAGTCGTTCCACCGCTTCCTGATGTCGTCCTGATTTCGTGGATGCTGTCCCACTGCGTTGACCCTGTCCACTATTCTTTGCCATAGCTCCATCTTCCTGGCAATGGTGGTGTGCTGCACCTGTGTCCCGAAGAGCTGGGGCTCTACCCGAACTATTTCCTCCACCATGACCCGGAGTTCAGCGTCTGAGAACCGGGGGTATCTTTGGGGTGCCATGGGGTGGTGTGGATGAGGTGTGGGGTGGTGTATGTGTTGTAGAGTGTGGTGAGTGTGGTGGTGTGTGGTGTTTTGTGCGTCGATATTGCCTCTGTGTGATGGTATTCTCTATTCTGTGCTGTCTCTCTCTGGCCTTCTGTCGGAGTTTTGGGTCGTAAGGGTTTGTGGGTGATGTGGGTGTGTGTTTTATATTGTATTGGGTGTGTGGGAGTGTTGTGTGTATGTGTCTCAGGTGTGTGTATTTTAAATTGTCCAATGTGGTAGTGTTTTTGTAAAGGTATGTGTATTTTTAGCGCGGCGGTGTGTACCGCCAATGGAATACCGCGGTTGAAAGACCGCCGCGTGGATTCGTGGGTCGGAATGGCATGGGCGTATTTCTGTTGGCGTGACGGTGGAGGTTTGGTCATCGCCAGTTTTACGCTGGCCGTTGGTGTGGCGGACTTTTGTGGATGTCGGGTTTTTGGCGGTTTGCCAGTTGCGGGTCAGAATGACTGTGGCGGTTTACCGCGCCCGCGGCGGTGTTATGGCGGTCCTCTGGAAAGCGCCTTTTACCGCCGAGGTCAGAATGACCCCCTATGTGCTTTGGTATTTATTAGTATTCTATTGGGATTACACACCCTGAATGTGGTGATCTGCTAAAATCAGGGATACCTATATGCATGGTTAATACAACAAATAATTTACAATAGGTGGCTGAGACCAAACAACAACAACTGAATGTGTTCAACACAGTGACTATTGATACTTCGAATTAACATAGACATACAGATTGCTGAGTAAGTATGTTTTATACATGTTTGATAGGTGCTGCTTACCCCACACTACACCCGAGATGAACATGTTGTTATACATTCGATGTTTTAGTATTTTTGTACTTTCACAAGCCTAGCTAATTCACTAGAAGGGTCTTGTATTCTTTTTATGGCTGCATCACTTGTTGTTCGGGAGTTTATGAGATGCAACTATAGAGCATTATTTTCTAATTTATAGTATACGTTTTTCTGCCCTGATTAAGTCATCAATGAAGAAACGTGCTGGCTAGATTGGATGAATAACAAAGAAGATTTTTGATTATTCCCAGAGACTCCAATCTTGGTTTGTTCGGATGCCTGAAAAATAAATGCGCTCAATGGATTACTATTGAATTGTTTGGAGTGTCCCAGTTGAGGAGTATTTTTTAGCTATTCCTAGCCCCTGGAAGCACCGAGACTTTCTAAATATGAAGTGATATGATTATTTATACAATGTGCGCCCTGTGTTCTCCTGGCTGCCAGTGAAAACCTTTCCTCAGGTATGCACACAAATAAGATAACGGCACAATCGTTTAAAAGGAGGTATTAATATATTTATGCTCGGTTCTAGTGCAGGATATATGAAAAAGTGTAGTTGCAAAATCGGCATTATAGTGAGTAAAATGAAGGCATGTAATACCATGAAAAGTGATAAGATGAATAATGACAGTCTTTAATGCAATCTGTGATAGAATCAGTTCACTCAGTTCAGTTCCATTTCTCCATAATTCTAGTTAATATTATATAAGCATCAACATCTGAATTAAGTAGGAGCTTTCCGAGTGGCGTACATACATATCTGGAGATATTTGTTTCCACTCTCTAGCCTCCCAAGAGGCAAAGCTGAAGTATGTCTATATTTTGTAAAAACGTGGGCTTGAACAAGACTTTGTGATAAAGGCCTCTTCTGGAATGCCAAAAGTCTCTCCCACTCACAGAGAAGATCTCACACAGATGTTACATCATATTTCTCGGCAATATTATAAGAAACAAGGAGCCCAGTGATGTAAGGGGTGAATAGATAGGTGTGAATTATCTTGCATATTTATCTAAGGCAACCACTTTACTTTCTGCATTTCATATGTTGCATGGATATATAACATGTGAAATATTGCTACACTTCCACCCTACCACAAAAAATGAATTAATGTGAAAACACATATGAATTACATTGCAAACAATACTTTGTTTTGTAGAATATTTGTGTGAGAAAACAGGTCTGATTGCAGAGGCTCCCCTGACTTTTTGTCCCCATTTTTCACTTTTTGCTGGTGTTTTCCTGACTCTAATGGTACTCTGGGTACTGCTAACCAGTCCCAGGGCCTGTGCTCTGTGTAAAATCAGTATGTAAATTAGGCTATTTATAATTGGCCAAGTCAACCTACCTATAAGTCCCTAGTATATGGTAGGGCATGTAGGTTTAGGGACCCCAGCATAGGTAGTGCCCCCATAGGACCACTGCTGAGGTGCCCAGTGTATTTTTAAAGGCAGGTCTGCCTTTCTGGCTGCTTTTAAATTAAAGTTACATGCAAATTCGACTCTTGAATTAAAAGTACTTCCAAAGTCTTAAAAACTACATTATATTTGCAAATGTCACCCCTAAGGTGTGCCCTATGTGCCCCTAGGGCTGACCGCCATGTAACTATAAGCAGGGACCTTATAAAAATAGTTTTATAAGCCCTGGTGAAGTAAAACAGCCACATTCACTTTTCCCTCATTGTAGTGAATGGCCTTCATAGGCTAGAATGGGGAGACTTTATTTTAATTTTAAAAGTCCACTTAAGTAACAGATACCACATGTTTGGCATACAATTAATTGTTATTAGAAATCCCACAACTTCCAGTTGTTGGATTTAATATAACTTGTTCAGGTAAGGAGTTTTAAACTTCACCTGAAAGGTTGCCAACTTCAGCCCTGCAGTGTTTTTGCTCTTTTGCTCTAATTGGCCAGCCTCTGGCAGCCTCACCAGGCTTCCTGGATGTGGTGTGAAGTGGCCTGGCTCAACACAAAGAGATGTGCCTGAGGGAGGAGATCTCTCCTAAGCAGATTGGGAAGCAGGAAGGGCTGCCAAACTGCTTCAAAGGCAGGAAAGGACATTTGGAGCAACCCAGCAACACCGTTACATCCTGCAAACCCAGACAATTAGGTGCCTCCTTGATTAGATCAGGAGAGGGGTGTGCTTAGGATTTGTAGCCACACCAGTGGGTGGGCTCAGCCAGATGTAACCTCCAAAAATCACTTTCAGCCATGATGGATTTTTGAGGAATGTTTCTCCCTGGGATTGATTTTTGACACACTTACTAGGAAGTGGTCATGAACATGGGGAACGACACTGCCCCTCATTGGAGAACCAAGACCCCCCAGGAGCAAGGATAAAAATGGCAGACCTGCACCCACACCTCAGATCCCTATCAGAATCCAACAAGGAAGAACTACAGAAGAAGAAGGACTGCCCTGCTTGACCCCTGACCTGCACCTGGATACTGCACTCTGGAGGACTGCACCACCTGCACACTTGGTCTTCACCACAAGAAGGACTTTGCCTGGCTTCATCTGGTTCAAGGAGGGAATGCCTGTTTGCTACAGGTGAAAACTTGCTAACCAGAGTCCCCTGCACCAACTCCTGAAGAAACCAACCAGCTGACCACTGCCCAGTGGCCAAAAAGGAGCTTGTGTCAGGTGCATTATGGGAGTTGTAGTACACACCCTCAAGGAGCATATCAGAGCTTCTGGAACCTTGGGGTGAGCTGTGGACCTCAAAATACCCTTAAAGGAACATCTGGAAGAAGATCCAGAAGTTTGGAGAACTTTTGGAAAAGGGACCGACCCGGGGCGGCAACTCTAGCCGGGTGGCCTCAAATGCCTGACTTGCAGGTTTGCCCCAGTGAAGAAAATCTCTGAAAAGAGACTAACTCCGAACGTAGGAAGTTGACCGGGACCTACCAGGCAGTGTATCAGAAGAGGGCTCCAAGGATGGCAGATCAAGATTCAGGTTTGCCACAGTCAAAGGATTTTCACCTCAAAAAAATGACTAAGTCCGAAGGTAAAAATCTCCATTGAGGGCTCCCGCGATACGTATCCGAGGAAGAGTTCCAGGAGGTTGGATTGGACTGACAACTTGGTCCCACTGAAGAAAATCTCCAGAAAAAAGACTAAATCCTAAAGGTAAACCTTTAACTGAGGCCTCCCGTGTGCTGTAGCCGAGCCAGGCTCCATCGCAGTTGGTCTTAAACTCTGACTTTGCCCTGGTCGAGGTGCGACCAGATGACCAGATTGACGCTTTTTGTTTCTATGCGCTAGAAAGCATTAATTCTTTAAAAATTCATATCTCTGGTTCCCCTTATCCGATTTAATTCTTTTTGGTGTCATTTTAAAGATAAAAACGTAATCTATTTTTATAATGTGGTATTGGATTTTTATTATGTTTTGTGTTTTATTTATTTACTGTTTTGTGATTTTTAAGTGCTTTACACATATGTCTCCTAAGTTAAGCCTTGTCGCTCGTTGCCAAGCTACCAAGGGTTGAGCTGGGTTTAATTTATTGAAACATAACTGGACCTAAGTGAAGGTTAGTGGCCTATTGCTTAGTGTAGGTACTTACCTGCCCATACCAATAACCCATTTTCCAACAATTTGTAAATGATATGAAGAATATTATTAAATGTAGGCTGTAAGAGAGCTCTAAAGCAAAGCAAGGCATATGACACAGTGGTGTATTTAATTTTCCATTTTGGTCTCCAGTCAGTTCTTCGTGGGTGTCTGCATCTTCTTTGTAATGCTCTCTCAAGTTGTCTGTCTAGTCCTGTATGCTCCTCTTCAGGGTGTTCCTGCTCCTGTAGATGTGCTATCTAACCTTGCAAAAGTTTAGTCTGGTTTTGCTTAGTCTGAGCTGCTGTCTGTTGTTCTGATGGGCTGATGTTGCACTTCATGGTTCTCTATTTAAGAAGGGCTGCCTCTTGTTAAATGGTTTCCCATCAGCACTCAGAATTTGTTAGTCTTGACAGCCTTAGGGTGGTCATCGCCCAACTTTTTCCCTGCCTCTCTCCACTTTTCTGACACTGTTTTTGCTGGTTTTAGGACTGCACACTTTACCACTGCTAACCAGTGCTAAAGTACCTATCCTCTCTCCCTTAAAACATGGTGACATTGGTTCATACCCAATTGCCATATTTGATTCACTTGTGAGTCCCTAGTAAAGTGCACTACTTGTGCCCAGGGCCAGTAGTTTCAATGTTACTAGTGGGCCTGCAGCACTGGTTGTGCCATACACATAAGTAGCCCCTTAACCAAGTCTCAGGCCTGCCATTGCAGCGCCTGGGTGTGCCGTTTCACTGCCACTTCATCTTGCCGTTTGAAGGTACTTGCCAAGCCTTAAACTCTCCTTTTTATAAATGTCACCCCTAAGGTAGGCCCTAGGTAACCCATAGGGCACGGTGTTATCTAGGTAAAAGGCAAGACATCTACATGTGTGTTTTATATGTCCTGGTAGTGTAAAACTCCTAAATTTGTTTCCAATACTGCGAAGCCTGCTCCTTTCATAGGCTAGCATTAGGGTTATCCTCATAAACTTTTTGAGTGGTAGATTCTGATCAGAAAGGGGCAACCAGGTCCTATTTAGTATGGCCAGTTTGGTAACACAAATTCCTGCTGATTGGTGAAGTTGGATTTTATATTACTATATTAGAAATGCCACTTTTATAAAGTGAGCATTTCTCTGCACTTCAAATCCATCTGTACCTTAGAGCCTGTCTCCAATCCATGTCTGCTTAGGCTGGTTGACAGCTCCCTTGTGCATTTCACCCAGACTACCACAAATACAGGATTCTCAATCACAGCTGAACTCAGCTGCCTACTGAATGGGTCTTCCTGGGATGGGCGCGTGGCGGGTCACAAATACAGGATTCGCAATCACAGCTGAACTCAGCTGCCTACTGAATGGGTCTTCCTGGGATGGGCGGGTGGCGGGTCTGACACTTACATTTCAAAGGCTAGTAGCCTTCTCTCACACAATGGATTGCCTAACCCCCTTCTTTGGACCCTGGCAGACACACCTGTACTGAGAGGGGACTGTGTGCACTTCAAAACCACTCTTTGAAGTCTCCCCCACCTCAAAGGCATTTTTGGGTATATAAACTGGGTCTCTGACCCCACGAAACCGGACACTTCTGGACCTGAACCTGAAACTTGTCAAGAGGAACTTCCTGTCTGCCTAAAGGACTCATCTGGACTGCATTGCTGAGAAGCACTGCTGCCCTGCTGTTGCCCTTTTGCCCTGCTGCCCTACTTTCCACTGAATGTGCTGAGAAGTAATCTCCAAGGGCTTGGATTGACCTTGCCTTCTGTTTTTTGACGTCTTAGGACCAAAAAGACTTAGGGGCTCATTCCGACCCCGGCGGTCAAGGACCGCCGTGGCCGGGGATGCGGGAGCACCGCCAACAGGCTGGCGGTGCCCCGCAGGGCATTCTGACCGCGGCTGTTTGGCCGCGGTCAGACCAGGAAAACCGGCGGTCTCCCACCGGTTTTCCGCTGCCCTGGGAATCCCCCATGGCGGCGCAGCTTGCTGCGCCGCCGTGGGGGATTCCGACCCCCTCACCGCCATCCTGTTCCTGGCGGTTCCGACCGCCAGGAACAGGATGGCGGTGAGGGGTATCGCCACTGCACCCGTCGCACATCCTCCACTCCGCCGGCTCCATTCGGAGCCGGCTTCCTCGTGGGGAGGGGTTTCCCGCTGGGCTGGCGGGCGGCCTCCTGGCGGTCACCTGCCAGCCCAGCGGGAAAGCCAGAATGGCCTCCGCGGTCTTTCGACCGCGGAGCGGCCATATGGCGGATCCCTCCAGGCGGGCGGCTCACACCGCCCGCCGGGGTCAGAATGACCCCCTTAATCTCTTCAAGGAAACCCCTTGTGCGCCGAAAATCGATGAACAGCCTGCCCTGCGATGAGAAAATCACCACACAGTCGGACAGGTATGACGCAGCCCAGCTTCCAGAGCGAAGATCAATGCTTCACCTGCATTGCAAACAGGAATTCGAGGCACAGCCCTACTGAACCGATATACAGCCGAGCCGGAATGAGGCAGTCCGACTTCCTGAGTGAAGAATCAATGCAGTGTCTGACATGCGAAAAAAAAATGGATACATCGCCTACCAGATCGACGCAACACCTGTGACTTTGTCCCACATTCCCAGGATTTTCCCTGCATCGTCCCTCGTGCCAAAAGATCACCACATCGCAGTGAGGAACCAAGACTGCGCACCGGAAATCGACGCGAAACCCCTTGCACCACGGAAATAAACAACACATCATCTATGCCACATAGGAAAATCTGACGCACACCTTATTTTTCCACACATCTCCTCCTCTGCAGTTTCCATGCATGGTAATTTTGACGCAAACCAGGTACTTTGTGCAAAGAGACAACTGTTGATTTATGAGAATTAAGACTCTTTTTTTAAACTTGCAAAAGTGATATTTCAACCTGAGCTTATTGAATCATTATCATTTTGAACCTGTGTGGTGTATTTTGTGGTGTTTTCACTGCTTGCTGTATGATTTATTGCACAAATACTTTACACATTGCCTTCTAAGTTAAGCCTGATTGCTCAGTGCCAAGCTACCAGAGGGTGGGCACAGGATGATTTGGATTGTGTGTCACTTACCCTGGCTACGATTGTGGTCCCTACTTGGACTAAGGTGAATACCTCTGCCAACTAGAAACCCAATTTCTAACAGAGTTGATGAACTAATTATGAATTTTCCAAATTAAGACTTGTCATCTTTGTATCATGGATGTCCCTTGTTTTCATCTGCGATCTGTGGCATGACATGGGTTTTACGTGGGGCGGGTACCTAATTAGAGGCTACAAGCCTGATGCTCTTCCTCAGCTTCCTATTTTGGGTGTTTGCCTATGACTTGGTGGCCTTGATACTCTGCCAGGTTACAATGCTTGTCCGCACCAAAAGATGATTTTCTTCACATATGAATTTGATTGAAGATCATATTATGACTTGGCCCCTTAGATGCCTTCTGCTCTTTGGGCTGCTCTTCCTTACACTCCCTGGGTGATGGAAAAAGTTTTGACATGGTCAGCCTGCTGACTAAAAAAAACAACAAGGAGGACTTACATCCTGTACTCCTTCACTGTCTCCCCCTCACCCCAAGGTTTCACACTCTGTAGTTTGGCTTACAATAACAGCCTGGTTATCTATCAATTGGTGGATAATACTGAAGTAACCCTCATCAATGAGTTCTGGATGTTATCTCCTTCTGCACCTTTATGCTCCCAGCACCTACCCAAAGATCCTCAAACATCTGTGGTCCTCTACAATGAGATATGTCACATCCTTCCTAATATTCCCTGGGCAGCTCAACAATGATGTCTACAAGCCGCTAGTAAACATGGTTCAGTTCCCTGCTTGCATTTCTTCATACCACGCTTTGTCGTAATAAACAGCTTGGGAAATCAGCAGTACTGTCTCATCATGGCTTTGTGGCTGCACGTCAATGAGGGAGGTGGACTGCTACATTCTCAGTATACAGAATAGCAACTACTTTAAGAGACTTTTGAGGCCTCAGCCCCCATTTCTATTCCAAATGTGGAGACGGAGGATCATTGGTGTCTGCACAGTTGTGCTACCAACTCCTGCAAGTAGCAGATGCTGCATATGTGTGAGAAAGTGGCCTCTTTCTAGCATGGATACCCCCACTTGTGGCCTGTTTTGAGTGTGTCAGCGTGTTTTTACTGTCTGCCTGGGATCTTTCTAGCCAGGACCCCAGTGCTCATAGATAAAAACCTATATGTCAGTGTGTTTTGCCTGTCTCACTGGGATCCTGCTAGCCAGGACCCCAGTGCTCATAGTTTGTGGCCTAATGTGTATGCCTGTTTAGTTCCTGACTGTTTCACTGAGGCTCTGCTAATCAGAACCTCTGTGCTTATGCTCTCTCTGCTTTTAAATTTGTCACTGTAGGCCAGTGACTACATTTATCAATTTCAATTGGCACACTGGACCCCCCTTATAAGTCCCTAGTATAAGGTACCTAGGTACTCAGGGCATTGGGGTCCCAGGAGATCCATATGGGCTGCAGCATTTCTTTTGCCACCCATAGGGAGCTCAGACAAACCCTTACACAGGACTGCCATTGTAGCCTGTGTGAAATAGTGCACACACTATTTCACAGCCATTTTCACAGCACTTAAGTAATTTATAAGTCACCTATATGTCTAACCTTCACTTGCTGAAGGTTAGGTGCAAAGTTACTAAGTGTGAGGGCACCCTTGCACTAGCAAAGGTGCTCCCACATAGTTCAGGGCCATTTCCCAGTACTTTGTGCACTACAGATCATGGAATTGTCCCTCCATTACAAATCTGGTATTGGGGAGCCAATTCCATGCATCCTTGGGGCTTCACCATGGACCCCCAGTACTGCCCAACCAGCTCTCTGAGGCTTGCACTGCAGCTGCAGCTGCTGCCACCTCACAGACAGGGTTCTGCCCTCCTGGGGTCTGGGCAGCCCAGTCCCAGGAAGGAAGAACAACGCATTTCCTCTGAGAGCAGGGTGTTACACCCTCTCCCTTTGGAAATAGGTGTTACAGGCTGGGGAGGGGTAGCCTCCCCCAGCCTCTGGAAATGCTTTGAAGGGCACAGATGGTGTCCTCTTTGCATTAACCAGTCTTCACTAGTTCAGGGAGCCCTTCTCCTCTGCTTTGGGGGGAAACTGGACAAAGGAAAGGGGAGTGACCACTCCCCTGTCCATCACCACCCCCAGGGGTGGTGCCCAGAGCTCCTCCTGTGTGTCCCAGACTTCCTCCATCTTGCTTTGAAATGTGTGGGTGCACTCTGGAGGCCTCTGAGTGGGCAGTGCCAGCAGGTGACGTCAGAGACCCCTCCTGATAGGTCCATACTTGATAAGGTAGCCAATCACCCTCTCAGGGCTCTTTAGGGTCTCTCCTGTGGGTTCTCTTCAGATTATGCTTACAAGTTTCCTTCAGGAATCCTCTGCAACAACTTCAGAGTCTTCTGACCTCGGATAAACCGCATCCTGCTCCAAGAAACACTATAACTACAACAAAATGTCTACAAGAGACACTTTTCTTCAGCAACCTCAGCTCCAAGTCAGCAACTGCAACAGTTTCCATGGTATGCACGCTCTGGGCACTCCCTGTCTTCATCCTCCACCAGAAGGACCGAAGAAATCTCCTGTGGAGTGACGGAGTCACTCCCCTGCTCCAAGCAGGCACCTTCCAAGACGACGACCGGTTCACTGGGACTCCTCTCACGATGATGAGTGTGCTCCTAAGGACACAGAGGGTGGGCATCATCGACATAGACGGTCCTGAAGTTCTGCTGATGCAATTTGGAGGAGGTAAGACGTTGCCTTCCCTGAGCACAATGGTACCCCTGTGTACTGCGTCTTCTTAGTCTCCTGAAGCCTCTGTGCACTCTTTACAAAATTCCTCCATGCACAGCCTTTCCCAGGTCCCCAGCACTCCATCCTGCGATGCACAACTTGCTGAGTTGTTCTCCGGTGGCATGGGACCTTCTCTTGTTGTGCTGCATCAACCGTGTTTTGCACCTCCTTTGAACCCAGCTCCTGTGACTCCCAAGGGTGCTGACTGGCATCCTGAGGGCTCGCTAAAGTGCTGAGAGCCTCCTCTTCCTCCTCACATAGAATTGAGGCCCCAGGTCCCTCTTGGGTCCATCCAGCACCATTTTGACAAAAAAATGCATTTTTGTTTTAGCGAAGGCTTGTTGGGGACTTCCAACATGAAATCTCATCTGCAGCAATCTTCATACTGTGGGGCATCTTCCTAGAGTGCATTTCTTCAGTCTTCAACTAACAAGGGACTCTTCTTTTGTACCCTCTTCTGGGTTGGCAGGGGCTCCTGTCCTTCCTGGAATTTCTTTCGACTTCTGGACTTGGTCCCTTTCCTTTGCCGGTCTTCAGGTCCAATAATCCAGCAGTTGTTCTTTGCAGACTTGGTTGGCTGCTGCAAAATCCCCAAAACGAGGTGTAGTGTGTCCTAAGGAAACTTGCAGTACTTTACTCCTGCTTTTCCGGGCTCTGGGGTGGGGTAATTTACTTACCTTTACTGTATTCTTACTCTCCCAGCGATTCTACACATACTACACTTGTCTAGGTGGGGATTTGTGATTCACCTTCCACTTTTTTTAGTATACGGTTTGTGTTGCTCCTAGACCTATTTTCTCTCATTGCATTCTACAGGATTTCCTACTGTTTGCATTGTTCTCTGACTATTTACTTGTCTATTTTTGGTGTTTAGTGTATATATTGTGTAAAATACTTACCTCCAGAAGGAGTATTGCCTCTAAGATATTTTTGGTACTGTGTCACCCAAATAAATACCTTTATTTTTGCTAACACTGAGTATTGTCTTTAGTTGTGTATAAGTACTCTGTAACTATAAGTGGTATTGCATGAGCTTTGCATGTCTTCTAGTTCAGACTAAGCTGCACTGCTATAGCTACCTCTATCAGCCTAAGCTGCTAGAACACTATCGCATTCACTAACAAGGGATAACTGGACCTGGTACAAGGTGTAAGTACCCAAGGTACCCACTACAAACCAGGCCGGCCTCCTACAATATGACAGTACAGGGTTTGCAATTAGCTGTTCCTGTAGTAGCCAGTGATATTTCTATACTGCATCTTCTCACGTTATGC
The DNA here is from genome assembly GCF_031143425.1 of Pleurodeles waltl. Taxonomy (NCBI): domain Eukaryota; kingdom Metazoa; phylum Chordata; class Amphibia; order Caudata; family Salamandridae; genus Pleurodeles; species Pleurodeles waltl. The sequence goes on from NC_090445.1 coordinate 506,347,208, forward strand.
TGTGAGTAGTGTGCTCATCCCCTGAATTGTCCCTTTGTCCAACCTCTGACTGAGTTGTCTAGGTGCCAAACCTCGGTGCTTCTGCTCTACCTTTTGAGGTGTGGTATCTGACTTGGTATATTCGATTTCCATCTGTTGGGTCAAGTTCCTTGGTTCTCCTAGCTTGCTCATTAGTGAAGCCTTTTAATTAGTGAATCTGTATTGAGAGAGGAACATCTATAATTACACATACATAGATTGGTACATTACAAAAGAGCATTTATTTTTCGTAAATCAAAATCACATACATTCCGCCTCATTATTAGTGAATAAAAATAAAAATGAGAAAGTGTAATTGTAATTGGATCATTAATGTCTGTGAGAAATTGGAAGGAATATCAATTTGACAGGACTACATAAAAATTTAAACCAAAGTTACATACAGCGGGTAATCTGAAAAGGTGAAGTGCAACTGTTTTGTAGAGGTCATTTACTTCATCTATTTTGATCTATAGGTTCAAGAAAAGTAGAGAGCGCATATTGGGGTTAACAATCATTAGATAGTAAAAACTCTGAATTTGGCTTTGGACAGGAGCGGAGAAAAAGGTGAGTAGTAGAAGAAATTATGGTCTGGTAGGTGGAGAAAAAGACGTGGTGTGGAGGAAATTTGGGACAGATAGTGGAGGGGGGAAGTTGAGGATAGAGAGGGGTATTTCCTGTGTAGGACCATCAAAATCCACTAGCCGATGAGTGGTGGGCCAAACCAGTGAGGGCTACCATCAATTTACATTATGCTCTCTGTTTGGTAAGTGATATGAGAAGTGCATTAGTGAGTGGAAATGGTGTGGATTAGTTCTCATATGAGGTTGTATGAGTAGGATATTGTTCAAAAGAATGAATAGAATATTGTTGGGAAAAATATCATCTAACAGAAAAGTCATGGTCAAAATATTATTTACAAGAACATTGCCCCCTTGAATGTATATTTTCTGTTATGAACTCCAATGGGGCTATATTTTTGTAAGTAATATATAGGAAATTATATTTATATTAAAAAATACTTGCCCCTTCTATGACATGTCTGAATGGAGCCATAGGTACTTACTGTTGGTGTTGTCGAAATGTGGTGTCAATGTTCCAAGTGTAAGTCGTATTTCTTCTCATTCAGACAATAGGACCAGGTCTACATGGAATATGTTCATCTAGTTTTGTATTCTATATGATATTCTCTCATATCTTGTGATATAGTTTGGATATTCATTTTTCTTCAGATGGTACTTCAGATGGTACTATAGTTGAGTTGCACCAGCCTAAGATACAAACTTTTGTGACTTTAGTGAGATGGAGTTCTGCCTTTTCAAGAGGGAGGTGATCCATGATATGTCATAGATATTGTTTATTATAGTTAGTGGAAACTGAACCCATTAGTCTCAGATACTTCCTACACTGAGGACCAGCAGGGTCAAGGTTTGGTCACGACCACAGAATGTGTGGTAATATGCAGGTGAGTATTTGACACCTCCAGCTTGAAAAATCACAGTCACGGCCAGATTTTACAAGATTTATTGGGGTTAGTGGAGCACCAGTTCTAGAGAATTTTTAAAAAACACACATTTAAGTCTATCTTACTTTAGACTTTTGCCATTGTTTGCTATGAGTGTAGATTATTCTTCCTTAGAATACTGGTGCTACACATTCTGTGGCTGGATATTATGAAGATTGGTCACCAGTAGTTTAAAAAAAAGTGGAAGATGAATATAGGCCAGAACCCAACCCCTCGTGCTGATTGGTGCATTCCTGGTTTGGATGTTATGTCCACCTGGTGTGCTTCTTGCATGGGTCAGTTCCTGGTCTATCCTATGGGGGTGTATGTGAGCTGGTTGTCTCCTTCTCTTATCACAGGCTTTCCTGATTGCTTAGCACTGTCTTCTTTCCTTTCAACTTCTGGTATCCTCCCTTGACTCTTCAGTCCAGGGGTTGCTCTTTGCCTCTTGTGACCTTGCCGGAGGGGGTTCATTACTTGTAGTGGGTGTTTCTATGTAAAAACCTTTTTCTATTCTTTCTCCTCTGAATTAATGGGTTCATGATCCGTGGTTATCCTACAGTTGTTCTGTTCTTGCCTCATATGTAGTAGGTATGCCTTTTTTCTTTTTTTTTGTGATACCGGTGGATCTTTGCTCCACATTGTTTTGGCAAGCTGGGTATTTGTAACTCTCTGGTGTCCATTAGGGGAATGACTGCCACTTGGGCTATGACATTCTGTGTTCCTTGGTACTTAGATGGCTCTCACTTGAGAATGCAGATCTTGGTTCTAGTATTGGTTGTTGCCGGTTCTTCATTGCTGTCTCCTGCTCTCTTGACTAAGGCTAAAGGGCCTTCATTACTAGGTCATGGGCCCCACTTTGTCTTTGTGATAGACACCTGCATTCTATGATTATACAGTTTGGTTTGTCATTGGTATTCATTTTTCCAATGCTGTCTGCTTTTTGGGGTTCCTCGTAAGTAAAGACTTTGATGAGGAAGAGGGAGAGAGTTGTAGCACATTGATTAGTAGTAGATAACGTTCATTAATCTCAGAGCGACGCTACCTTTTCACAGTTCTTACAGTCCAGCCACCTGCCATTTTATGGCCATTCTTCGGAATTGTCTTATAAATTACAGAAGTGTGCCTTATTGGGGTGCCTCTTTATGGTGCCAAAATAGGACAGTTAGGGCTTACATTACTGTCTTTTCATAGAGGTCAGGCTCACCGCAAAATCAAGAACTGCGATGAGAGAACAAGGCAATGAGAAATGGAAATTACCAGTAAGCATTCAGGATATTTACTGACATGTACATCCACGTAACCCCTCAAAAGCACACACACCCTCACACCTGCCCATCAATAAACAAACTCTTTTGCTAGTAAATACAAGAGCAATTGGATCTTTCAGTGCTTTATTAGTATTGGTGAAGAGCAGTGCAATATACTGAAGAGATACAAAGACATGAACTATGAGAGATGATAATGGACGTGTAAAAAAAGATTAGTAATACGTTTTTGTGTTTTTTATTATTTACAATACGTACGATACACTAGCGAAGAGACAAATGAAGAATATCATGACTATCTTAGTTGATAAACCCACCCTATGCAACCTTTTATTACAAGTTCATCCTCCTGCTGAATTTAAATTAGATTTAAATAGAACATTACAATTAAATACAGGAAAGTAAAAGGAAATGGTGACAACTGTTGTTATGACTATTTGTTTGGAGAATGATGAACAGTCAAAAGGACTGGAAATCTGTATGTCCCATCATACTGAAAAATCTAGTCCCAGTGAAAAGGTAACACCCTAAGGGGCACCTTCGGCTTACCGTGGGGCTCAAACACACTTCGTAGGCTGAAACAAAAACCTGGATACAATACTTATAATCCCACAAGTCTTTGCAAATTACACACACATCTTAATTTAAAATGGGAATCTGAAGATCTTTAACCCACGATTAACAAGCAAACACATAAGTGCATGCACCTCACATGAAGTACAATCCCATCTCAACTAAATCACGACTTTACATAACACTACAGGCCTCATTTAGGGGCCCTTGAACCACTGAACTGTCACTTTTAGCAAGGCACTGTGCCCTTTTCCATATTTACAAGGCAGCTTTAAGCCACTTTGAGTGGCTTCACTCCGCCTTGTAAATATGTACCTTCCTCGATGTAGTTTTCTGTGGCAGAGGGGCATGCAATGGGTGTTGCTGTGGGCATTTCCATGCAACACCCATTGTTTTTTTAAATTGCCCCAGATTTACAAGAAATTATAAACCTGAAGCACCGCCAAAAACGAACGCCATCCTAGGGGTAACGTTAGAGTGGCACAACAAATACTTTTATTTCTCCTCTTTATCTCTTTTCAAAGTGTACTGCATTCGGCACCACACATAGAAAGTTCAAAACTCCATTAATGTTTTTTTATACATAAACATGGCCTGCAATGCAGGCACCTTTGAACTATGGTGCAAGGGTGCCTGCGTTGGTGCTAGGCAGCTAATTTTAGTGTCAGCGCTAAGGAAAACACAGAGGTGCGCCATATTGTAGTAAATACAGCACATCCCTGCTTTTCTGAAATGACAGCGTGGCGCTGCAAAATTTGCTAAATGAGGCCCTACACCTTTTAAATAATCGCACACAAACCCTACTACATGTTAAGTGTCAGCAAACACCATACTGATAACACCATACGCACATCCAAAAAGTTCTGCTCTCAAAATCTCAAAAATTTAACAGAAAACTTCTACATTATTCAAAACAATAAAATAAATGTAATAACCTGTGCAAAGTGTCCTTGCAATGTCAGATAGGGTGCTGTAGTTACTTTACAAATCACAAAACACATCGAAAATAAAGAAGACGAATTGGCTTTTACAGTAATGGATTTCTATAGTATTGTATGTCTCAACGTAAATATTTCCTGTTTATGATAATGTTTTAATTTATTTTGAATAAATTATATTTATCGAAACTCCCTGGGCTTCGCAGCTCTCCACTTTTAAAAGGCTGCCCACTCCTAAATGTTTTTTTATTCTTTTTCCGGTTTATTAAGTATGTGTTAGATCATAAGTGAGTGCATTCAACAGCATAATGCTTTGAAATTCAAATAAGCTATTAACCAGAGAATTTCAAACACGATTGTAAATCCCCAGACAAATAGATCAGAAGCCTTCTAAACTATGAGATTATGAAAGCCCAGAGAATACCAAACTGGAATGATACTTATCATTATGAATGAGTGCTCAAAATAAATCGTAGCTGGCTTTTACTCCTTCAGTAATACATTGGATGATGGTAACTACAAACCGAAGCTTAAGGGTCAAAATGCATCACTAGCCCTGGGAATATTTTTCATTTTATGAAATAAGGAAGAAAAATCTGATTAGAAGTGTTGGGTAGCTTAAAATGAATTGGGTAGGAGACTGGAGTTTACAATTGGCTATATTTCATTGTATTTCGTACCACATTCAATTATGCAGCAACACATACTCAAAGTCAAGAGGTGGTCAAACATTCAGGATATGAAAGGAATGTAAACAAGAGTCAATGTACCTGTACTGTCCATTGTCTTAGTTTGTTTTAAATACTATGGGGGTCATTATGAACACAGCGGAAACAACCGCCGTGTTCATGCTGGCGGTCAAAACACTGACCGCCTACGACCCCGGAACCCTGCCGGCCACATTATGAACATTGTGAACACTGTTTACGCCCGCCGGCTCTCAGAAAGGCTCGGCCTGGACATTGACCTGCGCGATGGGGCTTTGCACCGGGGCCCCTGCACTGCCCATGCAAAGTGCAGGGGCACCCCCTCCGCCAGCCATTTTCCTGGCAGGATTTCCTGCCAGGAAAAGGCTAGTAGCAAATGAAACATTATCCACAGGGTAGCGCCGCTACCCTGGCGGATGGTGTTTCATCCCGCCACCAGGCTGCCTGATGGCGGGTGACGGCTGCTGCTGGCACCCGTCCCGCTGTTCATTATATGGCAGTTCGGCCCGCCATGCCGGCTTCAGCCGCTACTGCCGGCATGGCGGGCCGAACCACCAAGTTCATAATGAGGGCCTACGTATGTAGTATGGAATATGTCATGCAATGTGAAAAAACATGGTTTTGTGATCGTATGCAAATGCATAAAACACAAAAACAGCACGTACTTGGAATTAGGGATTTAACAGCAAAATAAATGAAACCAAGCAATTGAGAGGATGATAGGCATATCTGTCCACCCCTCTGATGGGCTAAAATGTTCCGCCTCAACAGGGCAACAAAGTTAAATACCTAACATAAAGCAAGTTTTCCAAATTCCATGCTTTAGAACAAAAACCTATTGTTTTCCAAATTTTATCATAGAATATCAATTTTTGTGATGCATTCACCCTGATTAATCTAATCATCACATAAAGGGAGGGCATTTGAAAACGTTGCATATGCACAAATTAGGGCTTTTAAGAGAATGTACACACTTGATGACAGAATAGAATGTAACAAGAGAAACACAAAGGGAAATATGTAGAAACTAATACATTTAATTTTGAATGCTATTCCAAAGTACTTTTTTAGATCGAAGCCTACCAGACTGTCTGGGTTGCTAACAGCATCTTGACCATCTTGAGGACATTAGGAAAGCTGCCCTGGGAATGCATTCCTCCCATTGCTTACTATTAGCTTTGTGGTTTATAACTCACATTTGGTTGTCTTCTATTTTATGGCTCTATTTGTTTGAGACTGTACAGCTTGAGTTCGTTCCTTCTGTTGCCCAAACCCTATTCCCTGTATTCTTCCACCAGTACTGGATTTCTGTAAACATGGGTTTGAATCTTGTTCTTATCTTGTCACATTTACTGTGTATTCAAAGGCAGAGGTCAAATGTCAGGCTCTGGCTATCAGGAAGGGGGGTTTATGTGACAATCATGCTGGCTACTGGGGTTGCACTTCAGTCAGGACAGCTGTTTGATGTTTTTTTTCTGTCACATACAAAGTTTAAATGACTGTAAATGAACTGTGCAGATATGTCAGAAAATATCATATTTGAAAAAGCACATAAAAACTACATTTTTTAGTACTTCTGAAATGTGGAGGAAACAAATATTTTAATACAATCAATACAAACCAATAGACTAGGTGATGACATTTCTACACAATATTGTTAGTGCAATTTATATCTCTATCAGTAAAACTTTGTCTGTGGAAATGCAGTGGTCATTTCAATTAAAGATATGTTGTCTATAATGGCAATGCTCTACCACACCATACATACTCCATTTTAGCCCACTCCTCTCTACTCTACACCATTCCACTCCATGCCAATACACTCTACCCCACACTCTCCTACTATGCACCACTGCACTCTTCACCACTGCATTCTACCACACTCCACTCTGTGCCACTCCACTCTATGCCACTCCTCTCTGCAACACTTCACTCTGTGCCCTGTACTCTACTCTGTACCACCGCATTTTGTGTCAGTGCACTCTATGCTACTCTAATCCACTCTACATTCTATACTACTCTGCTCTTTGCCACTCTACTCTATCGTACACCACTCCACTTTATTATGAAACAATCTACTCAGTGCTACTCCTCTCAGCGCCACTACACGACACAACTTTACTCAAAACCAATGCACTCTACGGCAGTGCATTCTATACCACTGTACTCTATTCTGCAACACTTTAAGCAACTGCACTCTATGCTTTTGTACTCTAGATCACTGCACTCAAACCTCTCTTTTCTATTCTGCACCACTGCACTCTACGCCACTGCTGTCCGCACCACTCTATGCCACAACACTCTGTGCCAGTCTGATATTCACCACTTCACTCTACAAGCTACACTGTCACTGCACTCAATGTCACTGAACTCTATGCCACTGCACTCTAAGCCACTGAACTCTACCCTGTACCACACCACTCTATCCTGTACCATTCCACTCTACTCTACACCTCTCCACTCAATCAAACTTCACGTTATGCCATTCTACTCTCTGCCAGTGAACTCTGTCACTGTGCTATGCACCACTGTGCTATGCACCACTCTACTTTACACCACTCTACTGCACTCTATGCTAGTGTGCTGTTTACCACTACACTACTCTACTCTGCATCACTCCACTCTATGCTACTGCAATCTATGTCAATCCGCTCTAAGACACTCTAATCTACTCTGTATCACACCACTGCACTGTATGACGCAGCACTCTACAACACTTCACTCTACTCTGAAACTATCTATTCCAGTGCCAATGCACTCTACCTCACTTTACTCAAAACCAGCACACTCTGCACTAATGTATTCTGCACCAAAATAGCTCTTGCATATGCGAGACCTATTGGCTTTGCCAATGCATGTTGTTAGGCAAACCACTGCTTTCAGTCTCGGTATACATTAAAAAAGTACTAGGCCGGTCACAGGTAGAACACTGAAATTATGCTTCAGTGGAGGGTCAAACAATGAAATGATTTTGATTCGATTATGTGAAAGAAAAAGTCACAGTCACACAGTCACAGGGAAGGTATGCAGCATAATAGTTAATTAAAAGCAAATTATACAATTCTTCCTGTGGCATTTATGCCTAGGTATTTGAAACTGAGCACACTGATACCAAGGAATTCTTTGTTACAACAAAAGATACACAGCTAGCAAATTCCTCTCAATATGTTATTCATCACCACATAATTGTGTCTTGTATATAAGCACAGGAACAGCAATACTGTACTACCAGAATACAAGTTTTTGAGAAAACATACATACTTAGCAGAAAATAAGTCAACATGTACAAACGTTTTGTAATAAGTGTGCTTTTTAGGGTGTAGCATTCAGTGATGCATCAAGCTCAGGCAGATCGTAAATCGTATATGGAAGAGGCCACACTGCATTAGCTGCTTCAGCCCTCTCTATGTACTTTTGATGCACAACAAGTAGTCACTCATGGTATGGTCACATACCACAGTTTAAGGCGTCATGCAGAATCCAACTAACAATTGGGGTACAGTAGAGGCACTCCCTTCTCTACTCTGTGTTTCTTTCCCTTGCTGGAGATACATCAAATTAGATAAGGCTTTTTTTCCTGTGTATTAGAAACTGGGATACCATTTGACTGGGGTGCGAGTCATGGTCAAGCAGCAACCACAGTTCAAATCAGGGCAAGTCACAAGCAAATCCCAAACTAACGTGTGTTTAACATATGGTAGTTTGGCACGGAGCAGGCAAGCTTAACTTAGAAGAAATGTGTAAAGTATTTGTGCAACACTTCAAACTGTAAAACGGTGACAGCACCAAACAAAAAGGTTCCCACACCAGGTTAGGAAAATAGAGCATATTTTAATAAAAATAAGACCAAAATGACAAAAAACTAACAAGTGGAACCAGAGATTTTGAATTTTAAGGTTTTACGAGAAAATAGTGCCAAAAGGCTCAAAGTGTCAGTTGTGGATATCTGGTTGCGCCAATCCGGGACAAAATCAAAAGTTCAGGCTTACTATATGTATGATGCTCAGGCCAGCAACAGGGACCTAGTTAGGCCCGCTGAACTGAATACCTTCAATCCTCGTTTGCAGAGCATTTTGTGGGTCTGTGCTGAAGATGCATCGCACAGCCAAGGTGATGATCGATTCTGAGATGCAGTGAGGCTGTAGTGAGAGGTCCTATTAGTTCTATGTCAAGGACCCTGTTGATAGACATTACGATGCAAAATCCAGCATTGGGGATGCAACGCACTGTCTGGGTGATGCATCGGCTCCAAAATGCTGAGAAGCAATGATGCAGAGTCCGGTGTTGTCGTCGAGGCTGCCATCATCGAGAGATGCAAGTGCCTGAACCAAGGATGCATTACACAGTAATAGTACCGTAGATGATGCGGGCTGTGTGGTCAATGCAAGTCTTTGTGACAGGTACAATCCACACAGCAAAGGTGATATGTCAGTTCTGCTGGATCTAGAGAGGCTGGCAAAGCACCATAGGCCCACTTCCAAGGTTCCATGACTGGGCTGTCACCATGTGGCAGGGTAGACTCACACATGGCAGGGTCTAGGTGCAGGTGCAAGGTTGTTGGAAACCTGATATGTCCCTGAAGCTTTCTATCAGGAGGCCAGTCAACAAGCCCTTAGAGTCACTGTGAGTTCTGGTTCAAGTGATGCAGGTCCAGTCCGTATCACCCAGCTAAGAGTTCATCAGTACTTTTAGAGCAGCGGTTCCTTCAGAGCAGCAGTCCAGCATAGAGGCAGCCCTTCTAGCAGCACATCAGTCCTCCTTCCTGGTAGAATATCCACCGGTCCAGAAGTGTAGTGAAATGGTGGTGTCTAAAGTCCTTAATTTATACACAGTTGTGTCCTTAAAGTGGGGAGAAGTTTCTAGAGGCATGCCTTTGTAGTGCACTGAGGTCCTGCCCTGGATCCAGACTAACTCAGGGGGCATGCATCTCTTCGTGTGGGTACAGGGCACAGCCTATTCAGATGTAAGTGAGGCTGGGCCCAGCCTTCCCTACCATCCTGACAGTGATGGCCCATTCAGTCATACCTAATCTCCCATTGTGTGTGGCTGTCTAGGAGGAATATACAAAGCCCAGCTGCCAACTGCATCCAGGAATGTGACCAGAGAGAAGCTGCAGGCACCAAATTGCTAAGACAAGCAAATGGCAACTTTCTGAAAGTAGCATTTTCAGAAATGTAGTTAAACATCAGCCTTCACCATTAATTAGGATTTTAAATGAGGATTCTAGAGACACCATATATGAATCACTTGTCTCTTCCCTTTTGGAAATTACACACATAAAATGTAGTAAGGCAGTTCCAATGTTATCCTAAGGGAGAGATAAGCCTTGAAGTGGTGCAAAATGAATTCAAGAGTTTTTCACTACCAGGACATGTAAAACTTAAAAATGAAAAGCCAACTTTTAAAAACACTGCACTCTGCCAGAGTGGCTGTTCTGTGCCTACTCTAGGAGAGACTGTATTAAAAAGGAAAGTTTGGGTCTGGCATAAGGTATACTTTGTCAGGTCAATATGGCAGCTTAGAACTGCACACCCAGGCTATGCAGAGGCAGGCCTGAGACATGTTGAAAGGGCTAATTAAATGAGTGTACAATTGTTACTGAAGGCTCACTGATAGAATTACATTTACAAACCCTGGGCACTTTACAAGGGACTTTTAAGTAAATTAAATATGCCAAATGGGGATAAGCCAATGTTACCATGGAAACGAGCACAAGCACTTTAGCATTGGTGAGCAGTGGTAAAGTGTGCAGAGTTCTAACGCCAGCCGAAACAGAAGGTCCGAAGACCAAACAGTCAGAGGGGAGTCCACACCAGGGATGCCAGGTTTAATATGTGTCTCCCACAGCTGAAAGTGAGGAGAATTATGCAACCCACTTGGAAATTCTCATCGCTAAGTGGAAGAATCTGTATAGACCATCAACATTTGCTTGGTCTGTTCCACAATGGTGTTCTACCACAAAGCCCATTCGCTGTAGGGTGATGGACCACCCCAAAGTTTCTCAATCTCGCCCCTCAACTGCATCAACCCTCTAAAGGGCCAGTGGTCTGTTTGAACCCGGAAGTGACTGCCAAACAGGTATGGCCTCAGCTTCTTCAGCACCCAAACCTCAGAAAAGGCTTCCCTTTCAATTGCCCTCATCTCTCTTCCTTGAGGAGTAACCTTCTACTAATACAGGACACAAGTTGATCCAGGCCCTCTACATTTAGCTGTGAGAGCATGGTCCCCATGCCATGCTCTGAAGTGGCTGTCTGCATCATGAATTCTTGCGAGAAGTTGGGGGCCTTGAGCACAAGTGTTATGCTGGTATCAAAAGCTGTCTGGCATGCCTCTGCTCAGATCACCTGATGTGGTTACTTTTTGGAAGTCAGCTCTTTCAAGGAGGCAACAATGGTGCTATAACCTTTGATCAATATCCTGTAATAACCAGTACGGCCTAAGAAGGCTCTCACTTCTGCCTGAGTCTAGTGAGGATCGCTAGCCAAAATGGTCTCCCTTTTGGCCTGGAGGGGCTGTACCTTACCACCTCTTACTTGATAACCCACCCTATTTGGCACCTACTGGTCTTGGTAGTCAGGCCTGCCCTCTGCAGAGCCTGAGGCACTTCCTTCAGGTGGAACAGGTTGTACTCCCATCTAGAATTGAAGACACCAATGTTCTCTAGGGAGACCCCTCTGAAGTTCCCCAGTCAGCTAGGACCTGGTTGACCAAACTCTGGAAGGTGGCAGTGACATTCTGTAATCTGAAAGGCATGACCCAGAACTGGAAGTGCCCTTCTGGTGTAGAGATCACAGTGCTCTCACTCCCCCTATTGGTCAAGACAATCTGCCAGTACACAGATGTTAGATCAAATGTGCTGAGGAACTTGGCAGCTCGAAGGCGATCTATGAGTTCATCAGCTCTGGAGATGGGGTGTTCATCAGTCCTCGTGACTGCATTGTACACACTATAGTCTGCACAGCACCAAAGTTCAGTTACTTGGCGGGCAGCATTGGGAACTAGCACCACTGAGCTGGGCCAAACACTGTTAGACGGCTCAAAAACTTGAAGTGACAACATTTTGGAGACCACTTGCTTAATGTAAGCCCTTACTTTATCCGACAACCTCTAAATATTTTCCTTCATTGTTGTAGTGAGCCCTGAGGAATTGAGAAGAGAGAGGCAAACTACCGCAAAAACTGATGGCAGACTCTCTGTTTATCTAGGGTCAGCGTGGGGGAGAAGCTGACACCCTGAACTGGCGTATCCTGCTCTTTGAAAGATTGGAGGTCAGAAGAGGTTTACTCTCCTCCATCCCATCAACAGTTACCAAGAACATGGTAATCTCAGACCTCTCAAAGTCAGGCTTGAGGAGGTTCACATGCAGGACATTCAAAGGGTTCTTAGGCGTTTTGAGGTTTACAAAGTAGATGACCTCACTCTTTCATTCCTTTATCTCAGAGCCCAGACCATTGTTCTTGCAGAGCATGGGGCTCCACGGGCTTTATTATCCATACTTTTTGGTCAGGTTGAAACTCCACTATAGTAGCATTCGAGTCATACCAGCATTTAATGTACTCCTGGCTGGCTTTTAGGTTCTCCTGGGTGAGCTTCCTGAAGCGTGCTCTCTGGTTGCCGAAGGCAGGAATGTAACTGACCACAGCTTCGGTGGCTCTTCCAGGAGCCTGCTCCCACCCTTCCTTTACCAAAATGAGAGGATTTCTCACAGGATGTGCATACAAAAGTTTCCAAGGGGCTGTAGCCAACCTCCTTCAATGTATTTCCCTATAGGTGAATAGCAGGCATGGCAGAAGAACATCCCACTTACACCTCATAGGTTTGGGTAGACCCATAATTATGCCTTTGAGGGTTTGTATGCATCTCTCAACCAAATCATTGGTTTGGGGGTGGTAAGGAGTGTAGAACTTATTGGATACCCCACACTCCTTCCACATGGTTCATGTAGTTAGAGATGAAGTTGTTGCCCCTGCCATATACCACCTCCTTGGGGAAAACCCACACGGGTAAAGATGCCCATCAGTGCCCCAGCCACACCTGTCGGAGTCACTGTCCTGAAAGGAATAGCTTCCGGGTGCCAGATGGCACAGTCCACCAAGACTAGAACAAATCTGTTGCCCATGGATGTCTTGGGATCCAGAGGCTCCACAGTGTTGATGCTAACTCGCTCAAAAGGGGTCCTAATGAAAGAAAAATGTTGCAAGGGGTTATTACACTTCCCCCCTGACTTGCCAGTGGCACATCATGAGCAACACCCAGTAGGAAGGCCCTGTAGCTCTGGGGGACCACCAAAACATGTTGCATGAGGATCAGGTGCCTTAGGCTCACAATACAAGAGACCATTCTCCCAGTAGATCAGGTGCTAGCCAGAGGTGTCACCAGCTGACTGGGCCTTGCCTGCTGCCGAAGACCTTCAAGAGTAGGGCTCTGCTTCTGTGCTTTGCAGAACTCATGACTGATGGGACATACTTTCTGTTGCCAGTTGGATAGCTCAGGAGGTTCCCCATTTAGGCTACTTCCTCCCATGTAGTTACTGGGGCCTCCCCCTCAGGCTCAGCCTCCTCTCAGACTGTGGGACTCTCAGGAGTAGGTTTCCTGTGCCCCTTGTCCTTTCTCTTTTTGGCAGGACTCTGGGCCATTTCTCCAGGCTCCGGGTCATCCTGATCACCCTCTTGAGCTGCCATGGACTGTATGGTCAGAATAACCCACCAGATGATACTTGATAGCTGGCATGCTGGCTCCTGTGTCTCTCAGAGCCTCCACCCTCTGCCCATTGATGGTGATCCACTGACTGTACTTCCTGGTATTGCCGGGCATGAGGGGTTTATGCACTATCTTTCTGTGACCCAGGGGTACTATGTTAACCTTTACATTCTCCCAAGTCTGTCTGAGGCAATCTCCTCCACAAGCGCTAAACTAGCCAACCTCACTAACTCCCCACTGGTGGGGGGCTGTGTCCACATGAGATACTAGGCATCTCCCTTGTAGTGCCCGTCATTCTAACACTCATAGAACTTCACAGGAGCTTTCCCTACAGACTTACTGTCATGGAACCACTTCCTTTTCTTCTCAGTAGGGGGAAGGGAACCTCGACCCACAGAATTAGTTTGGGACCCTTTGGATACCTTTTTACTCTTTTAGCACCCCCTCGCCCTTCTGGTGAGGACTTTGCCCACCCCCCTTGTAGTGATCCCCACAGATACCTTTTTATGGACCCTGATGCTGACCCAGCATCTGGAGTCAGTGGGTTTACTTTCAACAAGGTGCGGGCACATATCTATAAAACAAAGTCTGAATAGGTGCTCTGCTTCAAAGAAACTGGTAATCTTTAATGTCACTACCCTTCACACAACCATCCAGTGACTTGCAAAAGGAATCCACAAACTTCATTCAGGTCTGTTGGGATAGCTTCTGGCTGTCCCTGACCTTGTCTGTATTTTTCTGGGGTCAGACCAAACTTCCTTATTAGGGCCTCTCTCATGAGGGGGATACCTCATCCTGTCTCTCCTTTCTAGGGATAGTAGAGTGACCCTCTCCTCACTTAGAATGTTCCTCTACAGACTAGCTCCCTAACCCTCCTCGGGGACCCTGTGCATTTGTCAAACAATCTCATAGGCCTGAAACCATCTATCTGTGTTATCCCCCCATTAAAAAGTCAGACACCAGACCCCTGGGTATGAGGACCCTCTTGCCAGAGGACACAGAAGAATTGCTGCCACCATCTTGGCTGGACTCTGCCCTCCTTGCTCTGATGTCCAGCTCTCTCAGTTTCATCTCCTGAGCCAACATTGATTTCTTCTCCTCCATGGCCAATAGTTTTTGAGCTTAGTAAGCTCCAACCTTTTATCCTCTCCTCCCCCATCCTCCAGGTCCTCTGGGGACTGGCCATTTGATGAAATGCTGGGCTCGGAGGCATCACTGCTCCTTGCAAAGTATCATCCTCCCGGTTCTTAGGCAGTCTCAGATTATCTACTGAATCCTTATCTAGCTCCTCATCATCCTCAATTTCCACATCATCCTCCTCAGGGCTCTCATGTGCTGCATCCCTAGCTTTTATTCAGGCCCTCAGTGCCTTTTGGAGCTCCATCTTCTTGGCGAAGCCTTTGGTAGAAACCCCAAATGCCTTGCACAATTCCTTGAGCTGGGTCACTGTATACTTCTCCAGCTAGGCCAACTCAAAATCCAGGTTTGCAGGTGCAGTTGTGGGACTTCCAAACAGAGACATGATTTATGCAGTCAGCCAATCAGGAAGAATTCAAAAATGAAAAATGCCAATCAGATAGAGAAGTATTTTCCAATGGGGATCAGAGACAATTGATTTGAATTGACCTAGATGTGGGTGGTAGTGTCACCACATTACTGTAAGGCACTGCACAAGCACAAGTCGCATCCTCCAAGCTGATCACCACACCACATCAATTTAGAGAAATAGAGAATATTTATCTGAGTAAAAGAAGACCAAAACAATATAAATCCAATAAGTAGAATTCAAGATATGAATTTCTAAAGAAAAAATTGCAATGTAGTGCTTATAAGTCAATAGTGCTAAAATGTTGCTTGAGCTCACCTTAGACCAGGGTAAATCCAAAGTTCAGGCTGACTGCAATTGGGGATAGGCTGACTACAGGACTTATGCAGGGCCTGCTGAAAAAGTACCTTGGATGGAGTAAGTGTCGTGGTTGAAGACTTGATGTGTCAGTTCCAATTCACGCAGTTGGGTAGATGAGTCATTGTCAAGCCTTGCAGTTGGGTCCCACCTCGTTGTCGAACCACTTTTAATGCAGGTGCTGAATCATCAAGCCGTGCGGTGATTTCTTCAGATTGGCTCTATGTCATCATTAAACCCCGCAGAAGGGACCCAGGTCGTCATTGAATTGTCACTGCATTGGAGTTGAAGGGAACTGCTTTGGTTCCGATAGGTGCAGAGACATTGATGCATTGTTTTTTTAATAAAAACAGCTGCAGAATCCCCTTTCAAGGCCCGGGACTGGATTGGCACCTCTTTGCAGGACAAGACTCAAAGTTGGCAGAATCCAGCACCAACAGCAGGGTTGGAGGAAGGCTTTGATGGCCTTGATACTTTAGAACAGGGGCAAGTCAGCAAGCCCTTGGAGTCAGTTCTGTAGAGGATGTAGAAAGATAAGTTAAGTCCTTCTCACACAGAGACAAGAGGTAGCAGGCAGCAGGCAAACACAGCAAAGCAGTTCAGCAGAGGGGCAATCCCTCCTGGCAGCACAGTAGTACTTCTTCCTAGTAGAATGTTCTCAGATCCAGAAGTGTACTGATTTGGTGGGGGTTGGGGTCCAGTACTAATTGATCCTTTGAAGTGAGGAAGAATTCAAAGAGTGGCATTTGAAGTGCACAATGTCCCTGCCATGCCTTCCCTGGCTCCAGACAATCTATAGCGGGTTATGTACCACTTTGTGCCGGGACAGGCACAACCCTATTCAATTGTAAGTGTTAGTTCCTCCCTCCCAACTAGCCCAGGGAGGCCTATCAGCCTCGTGATGTGCCATCTCAATGTAAATATCAACCCCAGCTCTCTTTGTATGTAACTGTCTGGAGGGAATGCACAAATCCCAAATGTCACCCACCCCAGACGTGTATTCATAGACAGGCAGAGACATGAAATAACAAAAGTAAGAATATGCCAACTCTCTAAAAGTGGCATTTTCAAACTTACAATTTAAAATCTAACTTCGCTATAAGTTGTGACAGCAAATTGTGAGTCCAGAGACACCAAGTTCTAATTTTCTATCTTTTTCTAATTGAGAATTACACTTAAAGGATGCTTCGCCTTAACCCCAATGTTCACCCATGAGAGATAGGCCTTGCAGTATTGAAAACCACATTTAATAGTTTTTCAATATCAGGACATCTTTAACTTAAAAGTACATGTCCAACCTTTAAAATGCACTGCGCCCTGCCCTTGGGGCTAACCAGGGACTACTTTAGGGGTGACATATGTCGGCCTGGTAAGTGAGTGCACTTGCCCAGTTGAAATGGCGGTTTAAAAATGCACACAGAGGTTCTGCAGTGGCAGCCCAAAGACATGTTTAAGGGGCTACTGAAATGGGTGGCACAATCAGTACTGCGGGCCTACTAGTAGCATTTAATTTACAGACCCTGGGCACATATAGTGCTCTTTGCCAGGGACTTACAAGTACATTAAAAAACCCATTGTGGATAAACCAATATCATAATGTTTTAGAGCACAGAGCGCCTGCACTTTTTCATTGGTTAGCAGTGCTAAAGCGCACAGAATTATAAATCCAGCAAAAGTGAAGTCAGAAATACAGGATGTCAGAAGGCAAAACGTCTGGGTAAACCACAGCAAGGATGTCAGGTCTAGCAGAGCACTTTTTAATGTTTTGCCTACAGTGCACATGCAATGTTAGCTAAAGGTACTGTAAATAAACAAAAGCATAAAATGGGCTTAGAGCTCACCCATTACTTATGAAAACTTACCATTGGGTAGCTTCCATGTCTAGCACAGCTTTCCATTAGCTGCCTGTGTCCTCCCACTGGCTGCCCACTTCTTCAGGTACTTTTTATTTTTTATTTTATTTTTTAAATGCCTTGCATTCTATAAGAGTGCATGGCAGTTGGGCCTCGCTACCTCCTGCCTTGACTTACCTAAGAACCCAGTGAAGGTTCCCTTCCAGATTCTGCTGCTCCAAGTTTTTTTATTAAATTAATAGTGAATGATTAATAATTAATCATAGTTATTGTAATAAGAAAATCAGCAGAAAAGGAGGTTGGAGCCTAATGCCAGTAATGCGAGCCACCACTGTGTTTTTGGCACTAACTGTTCCACTCCTAATGCCAGGGGTCACAAAGGGCAAGCAAGGGGTTGCAACTGCAACCCCTAACAGCCCCTAAATGATGTCTATGATGGGAACACCTATGGCATATGGTAGCACAAAGTAGGGCATAGCTCTATTTGGGATTACGATAGCCAATGTTCCAATCCAAATCACGATCTACATTGGAACGTAAATCCCAACACAACACATTGTGCAGGGGTTGCATCACTTTTGTGGCATAAACCAAGCTCCGTGTTAGTAAATATGGGGCAGAATCTTTAAAATCGTATTTGTCAACATAATTAGGATGATTTGTGTTATTTCTGCAAGTTAATGTAAGGTTACCAAATGACAAATATAAAACAAATGTTGCTGTACTGTGTAAAATCAGACAGCGAGGAAGCTATAGAGAAGGAGCTCCTGAAACATGAGAGAAAGTGTTTTGTTCCTGGCATTGAGCATACTAGATTTCTGTGAACATGTTACAGGTTTTTAAGAAGGTCAAAAGCATCTCTAGCAGCTATTATTTATTTATGTTTCTTGCAGAACACTACATCATCATCCAAAAAATATACAAATACCTACAATTTCAAAGGTGACTGAAAATACAGCTGTGCCAATTCACCTAATTGCACATTACTGTTTTTATCTAAATGCTATGTCAATTTTCTCATGCTCTGCAGTACCTCATATGTATGTGCAGCGATGTTCACAGCACCATGTGTGAATCATTTATTTGAACTTCATGCATCTCACCCATACCTTTCATATCGCCCACACTGCAACCAACATCCTATTCAACCATGAGGCCCAAAAGGGTGCCCACAATGCAAATCAGAATCCATTAAAGCTTTATCCAGAGTATTAAGACAACAGAAGCACACAACCACATCAGTGTTCCTCTTCTATAGCCAACATAAGTGGTGAGATGTGGTTGAGGTCCTTTTAATGGCAACAACAGTAGTGGCATCTAGCTCTGACCATGTTGCCTGTCTGATTAGCTCGTGAGGATTGTGGAGGTGAAACAAGTGCAGCATATGCACTAGGGAGTGCCTCCTTGTTCTGTGATCTAAACTTGTGATTTTAGCCAGTAGTGGGGCTATTTTTGCTACACCTTGTGCAAATCCACCAGGGCAAGGTCGTGAGACAGGGCCGGTCTGCTCTCCACTGGTGCAGTTTATTTAACAGGCTTTTGTTAAGAGTTTTTGGAGTACCTCCCTAGGTTTAGCTCTATGCAGTTTCTTCTTCAGGAAGGGGTTGGGGAAAAGTCTTTGTCCCTGAGAGTGAAACAAGTTCCAAAATGTTACTGGTAAACCCAGAACGGAGGCTACACTGGAGCAAAGGCCATACGTTGTACCCAATAGGTTTTTGCACAGGGCTTGTCATGAACTAGAAAAAGGAAGAAGACATGATGGAAGGTAATAAATGCAGTGACAAGGCAGCTGAAATAATGAAAAACAGAAGGGTGAAACAGAAAAGAGATGGCTAACAAAGGTTGGGGTCAGAGGGCTACTATGTAGGTGAAATATTAAGGAGAAAAAGAAAGAAATATTATAGAACAGTAGGTGAGAATGGGATATTAAGTAGTGACTACAAAAAAAGAGGAAAGACTTTAAGAGAAAATAGATAAAAGAGATAGGATAGACCAAATGCAAAGAAAAATGGGAGGGGAGGGAAATGTAAAAAGAAGATAGGAACAAGGAATGGAAAGAAGAAAAGGTAAACAATACAAAAATAGAAAAAGTAGGAACAATAGAAACAGTCACAAAAAGATGGTGAGGTAAGAAGGAGATTTGAAGGAGAGAGCAAACAAAAGGAGAGATTTGAAAGTAGAGGGAAAACGGGCATGTGTGAAGAGTATGATCTCTGGAAATGAAATAGTAAGATAAAAAAGAAGAGTGGCATAAGCAAGAAATGGAGAGAAAATAAATAAATGTGAGTGAAATGTAGCAAGGAGAGGAAAAGAGAACAAAAGAAAGAAAGAAGATAAGAGCAAGCAAAAGAGGATAGGGAGAGAAAGAGTGGGCAAACAAGGAGGCGGAGTCAAGGAGATGACCAAGATGAGTTAGAGAGAAGCAAGGTCAAAATATAGATTTGATCAAATAAGGGTGTAATCAGAGAGAACAGGGAGATTAGAGTGAGGTTAGGGGAGAGAGAATGGTAGGACATAAATTGAATAGAGCGGAGATAGATTGAGGGAGGAATACAGGAGAGCAAAAAAGAGAGAAAAATGGAGAGAATAAGGAGCAAAGAGAAGTCAAAAAATAAAAAAGGGATAATGGAGATAATGGAGATAAAGATAAGAAAGAGATAGAGTTTAAGTGTATATAGATAAGTAAATGAGCAAGGAAGTGATAAGGGAGGCAAGGAGAAGAAAGTGAATGGTAGAATGATTGAGGCACCAGATTCAGTGCACAGGGGTGCAAGGAGCCCAGTGCTTCTTTATAATGGGTTTCTTTCAATACTAACTCACAGTCAAATGGATCAATTTGTCCTCGGGCCCACGGTACCTTTGCTACACCACTGATTTTGATAGCTTACAGACCTGATATACTAGTCTATTAAGTTGCTGCTTGTCTTCAATGCACACAGCCATGGCTGTAGTACACAGAGCATATTTTTTGCCGCACATAGCGAAAAAAATGAGAGGGAACATTGGTGACAAGCCTGTCAAAGGCCTTGTTCTGCCCCAAACGACCTGCCGGGGGTACATCATGAACCAGCTCTAGTAGGAAGGTCACCAGTTTGAATCAGGCTCAGCTGAGAAAACCATTCTCCCAGTAAAATCAGGTGATCACCAGAGCTGCCTGGGCCTTGGCCTGCTGTTTCACAGAGGCTGACAGAACACTTTAGGCCCACTTCCAAGAGTCCAGAACTGAGGTAGCATCACTGAGCAGGGTACACTCACAAATGGCAAAGTTAAGGAGAAAATGCCAGGTTGTTGGAAGCATGTTATATCCCTGAGGCTTCAGATCAGGAGGCCAGTCAACTAGCCCTTGGAGTCACTGTGGGTTATTGGGTTAAAGTGATGCAGGTCCAGCCTTTCTCACCCAGGCAAGAGGGCAGCAGACAGCAGGTCATCAACGGCAGGGCAGCAGTTCCTTCAGAGGAGCAGACCAGCAGAGCAGCAGTCCTTGCAGAGGCACCACAGTCTTTCTTCCAGGCAGAGTATTCACAGGTCCAGAAGTGTACTGAAGTGGTGTTGTCTGTTTTCTATACACACTTGTGCCTACAGGGGGTATGCATCCCTTTGTGTGGAGACAGGGCACAGCCAAATCAGGTGCAAGTGAGGCTGGATGCAGCTCCTCCCTCCTATCCTGCCAGTGATCACCCATCCTGTCACACCTAAGCTCCCATTGTGCGTGGCTGTCTAGGAGGAATAAATACACAAAGCAAAAACTGCCCACTAGACCCAGTCATGTAACCAGAGACAGGGTTCAGGCACCAAATGGCTAAAGCAAGAAACTGGCAACTTTCTAAAAGTGGCATTTTCCAGATTGTAGTTTAATAGACGACTTCACCACGAGTTAGTTTTTTAAATTAATATTCCAGAGACATGTACCAGTTATCTATTCGCATTTGGAAACTAACTCCAATATTATCCCGTGAAAGAGACAGGCCTTGCAGTAGTGAAAAATGAATTTAAGAGTTTTAAACTACCAGGAAATCTAAAACTTAAAAGTACATGTCCAACGTTGTACATGTATTGTACCCTGCCCTTTGGGCTGTTCTAGGCCTACCTTAGGGGTGATGTATATGCATTAAAAAGGAAGGTTCAGGCCTGGCAAAAGCATTATTTTGCCAGTTTAACATGGCAGGTTAGAACTGCACGCACAGGCTCTGCAACCTCAGGCCTGAGACATGTTTAAAGGGCTACTTGAGTGGGTAGTACAATCAGTGCTCCAGGAAAATGGGTAGCATTTAATTGACAGGCCCTGGAAACATGTAGTGCTTTTTACTAAGTTACTTATAAGTAAATTAAATATACTTATTTGGGTAAGCCAATGTTACTGTGTTTTAGAGAAAGAGCACCATCACTTTAGGAGTGGTAAAGTGTGCAGAGTCATAAGGCCAGAAAAAATTAAGGGTATATTTACAGGTCTCTTGTGCCTTTCTATGGGAAAAAGTGATGCACCGGCAGTGCAAGGTGCTTGTAAATAAGCACCGAAGTCAGTAAAAACAGGAGCTCTGAAGAAAGAAATTGAGGGACCCACTCCAAGGATGCCAGGTCTTACACTGCTGTAGAACAAAGACTACCTAGTCCATCAAGAAGTCATGTTTACCTTGCCTACGTAAACCTATTCAAACCTTCACCTCTTTGAAATATTGTTTACAGTAATCCACTGCTGAGATGGTACCAATTCACCATTATTAGCTGTGAAGCATGGTAGTGCAACTTTGCACCATGTGTGCATCTGTTTCAATAACCTTTGCTCTGTTTGAGTTAAAAAGAAATTGGGCAAATTTATGAAAAAAGTGGTGCATCATGTCACAACACTTTTCTTGCTCCCCTTTGCGTCCCCCCTTACGCCACCATGTGTGTGCCGTATTTATGATATGGCTCACCATGGAGTTCATTGAGGAACTAACGTGATTAGGGCCATAAATATTGATGCTAGTCCTGCAAAGTGACAGGAGACCCATTGAAAACAATGGGAGCCTCATTTTAACACCTGCCTTAGGCAGGCTTCAAAATGATGTCAGAAATGGAGCAGTGGAATCTCATAGGTTCCACTGTGCCATTTTCTGGGCCTTCTAATGCTGGAAATCCCCCCTTGCATGCATTATGTCTGGCGCCGGCATGATGTGGCGCAAGGGTTTACAAAGTGGCGCAAGCTTTGCCTGTGCATAATCCATCTTTCTCCCTTTTATTGACCTCCTAAAACCACAAAATGTGCTTCTACCTTTTCAGGCTGCAACCAGACAGCCCAACATCAACCTTGAGCAGGTGTAAAGAAAAAGTGGATGTCTCACATATTGTTGTACAAAAGAAGCAACATAGTAAGCCCTCTTGTCTAGTCGCGAAGACGGCAAATATGTAGGGATTTTTCTCTTGGTATGCTGAGGAATTTGCACAGAACTGTGCAAAGGTGCTCTGTATGCATTATAACTGTCTCTGTTGTTACAATGATGTTGCTCTAGGATAATATTGTTAAAAGCTGACTCGCTCCTACCGTCACATGGAGAAAAGGGCAATCTCTTTGAGAAATATCAATGATAAACAACCTTTTCATTTAAGACAGATCTGTGAACCAGAGCACAGGGTAACTTTGTTGCCCAACTCTGTGATATTGCATCTTTGATAAGTAAAATCAATAAAATTGTATTTAAAGAAATACATTACTGTGCAGGACAACACTAACATTATATTGTGACTCCTGCCATCCCAACATTGCACCTGTATTTTCAACTGGTTTTCACATTAACACTTTAGCAATAATTGCACGCATATGCTCTCTGCCATGCAACAGTGCTGTGTCACGTCACTTCCAGGGGTGCTTGCCACCTGGGGGCCGTTCCTAAGGCCTATGGGCCTCTTGAGGTCATTAAGACCCTCTTGCTGGAATCAATCTTTCTCTCTTCACTCAGCTGTCTTGTACATAGGGGTAAGTGAGGAACGGCATAACAGAACCTGCGGTGGCAACCAGTGTAACAGAACCTGTGGCGGCAACCTGTAACTTATCTGCTGAACAAGTGGGAACATTGGAGACCTGGATACTGGACAGTGTTGCATGCAACTATTTCGATTATTCTGAGGTCTAGCATCACTGGAAAAATAGGTCCAGTAGTCGAAAGTCAGGCATTGTATATTGAGAAGAAAGCCTAGTGTGGAGTTTTCTTGCTACCTTGGGCCAGTGTTGGTTGATTAATTGTGAAAGTGACAACATCTATCTGTAATTGATATTATTTTGGTTTCCACCCCTTTGTTGCTGTATATTTCCAAATCCTGGATCCAGGAAACTCCATTTAGTGACCACAACCCAGTATGCATCTCCTTTTTTTGGTGTCCATAATTACCCATCCCAGGGTGGGGGCCATAGGCGTTAGTATGCCTATAAGTCAGGTTAGGAGGCTTTAGTGGGCCCATATATCCCCAGGGGACTCTTATAAGTCCCTTTATCTTAGATGTGCATCAGAGCTTGTTACCTTTAGTTCTATTGTACGCTTTCCATGCAATGTTGTGAAGGCATTCTGGGAAATTTCTAATGTAGCATCTGGTCTGCTAGAATCATCTGCAACATGACAGTGTAATAGGCTGCCTAGATGGTTGGACTCAGGATGCTCAAAGGCCTTGTTTGAGCTTAAGCGAGCCTTATCAGAAACTTAGAGACTACATTATGGTTAAGAGGTGTCATTGGGTGAGCAAAAGGAAACAGGCCAGGCATAAACATGGGAAGATGCCTGGGCAGATCTAATACTTTGAATACTATTTATACATTTTGGGGCATTATAAATAGTCCTCTATTTGCTTCAAAGTTGGCTAAATCTCTTGAATAACACATTATTGAAGATTCTTGGGTGGCTCATTTTGAATCCAAATATGTCTTGGATTCATTAGAATCAGGGGAGACAGACTATCGTTGACAGGGGCATCCATGTTGACTTTCTCAGGGAGGAAGTAAAAAAGGGAATTATGGGATTGTCTTCTAATGAGGTCCCTGGTCCTGACGGCATTCCACCCTACACCTATATTAATGTTGTGGGCATTTGAGTACCAATTCTGACTTGAGTTATTAATGGCAGGCCCCCCACGGTCATGGGCCATTTGTATTATTGTGCCAATCTTCAAAAAGGGGGACAGGAATACCCCTTCATGTTTTAGGACCATATCCTTTCTTGATTCAGCAGTCAAGGTCATTGGTTGAATCCTTCTGGAGAGGATAGTTGTGTGGGCGGAGAGTAATAATGTTTTATTGGAATCCCAGTATGGGTTTCATGCAGGCAGGTTGATCGTGGACCAGTATTTGAATCTATAACTGGTACCAGGTGAATACACGTGGCCACTCTGGCTCCATACATTTGGGATTTATGGATCTCACTTCTGCTTTTGATTGGGTTAACCAATCAAAGTGATGCTGTCTATGATTGTGGAACAGGATATGGCTTTTTAAGAGCTGTTCACAGTGACACTCAGAATTCAGTTCACTATCCAAAAGACTTAAGGTAGTCTTAGTGTTTTTGTATTAAAAGAAGAGTGCTACAGATGTATTCTGTCCTCTTTTTTGTGTAATTTGTACATCAATTGTTCAGAGAAGGCCCTTGAGAAAAGTGATTGCCTGTCAGTAGCTCACATAGTTTACTAGTCTTATTATACGCAAATGACGCAGTATTAATGGCTAAAACTGCCAGAGACTTGCAGGCACTCCTGCTCTCTTTTGCCACGTTTATGGAAGAACTGGACCTATCGATTAAAAAGAAGTCTTCTGTGATGATAGTTCATCACCGCAATACTAAATCTTCAAAGTTTACAATAGGTTCCTGTACCCTCCCCAAAACCACAGAATTTTCTTAATTTGGTCTGCTCTTTGTCTCACTTTAAGCTGGTTTCTTCTAACAAATAAGAAAATGGAGATTTTCTTTTACACGCCGATGCTGCAGTTTCCAATTTTGAATCCAGGCTGTGTAGCAGACCAAGAAGGGCACTCCTACAGATCTATGGTGCGAAATGTTCGGCTAAAGTTGCATACATGTGTGAAATATGGGGATATCTTAATCATACATAGGTGCAAGTGGTGGAAAATACGTTTTTATTGTGGTTATTATGTCTTCCATAATGCACTTTGTCAGTGCATGAGGAGCTAGGTATAGGTTATTGGAGGAGGCTGGCTTGGCTTATATTGGGCACCTGATGGTACTTACACCATGTGCCAGGTCCAGTTATCCCTCATTATTAGATTAGTAGTGTTCTAGCAGCTTAGGCGGATAGAGGTAGCTGTAGCAGAGCAGCTTAGGCTGAACCAGGAGACATGCAAAGCTCCTACTATACCACTTATATCATGTCACACTAAATCATAAGAAACACAATACTCAGAGTTACTAAAATTAAAGGTACTTTATTTTAGTGACAATGTGCCAAAATATCTCAAAGGATATACTCCCTTAGGAGGTAAGTAAAATATACAAAATATACACACAAACTAAAATTAGGTACGTAAACAGTTGGAAAAGTAGTGCAAACACTGTAGAATACAATAGGATGCAATAGGCCTTGGGGCAACACAAAACCATATACTTAGAAAGTGGAATGCGAACCACTTAGGGACCCCTGGCCTAGTGTAGTATGTAGAGGGTCGCTGGGAGTGTAAGAAAACACTAAGGGTGTTCTAGATACTCCACCCCAAGACCCTGAAAAGTAGGAGTAAAGTGATACGACTTTCCCAGAAACACACTAAACTCGTGATAGGAGATTCTGCAAAGACCATAACAGACTGCAAAGCACTGAAGACGGACTCCTTGACCTGAAGGCCTGTAAAGGAAGGGGACCAAGTCCAAGAGTCACGAAGGTGTCGGGGGGGCAGAAGCCCACTAAAGCCCAGATGAAGGTGCAAAATGGATGCCTCTGGATGGAAGAAGCTGAAGATTCTGCAACAACCAAAGGCTCTAGGAACTTTTCCTTTGTGCAGAAAATGCTCCACGAAGTGCTGGAGGATGCAGAATTGTTTCTTTGGAGAAAGACTGCAAACAAGCCTTGCTAGCTGCATAGGTTGGGGTTAAAGAAAAAGGGTGCTTCCCAGGCCCAGAAAGGACCAGGAGGTCGCCACTTGGAAGAGGAGACAGAGGGGGCCCTCAGCAACACAGAGAGCCCATGCACAAGAAGGCAGCACCCGCAGAAGTACTTGAACACGGGTTCAGGAAAACTGAGCACGGCATTCATCTCAACAATACAAAAGAGGGTCCCGCGAAGCCAATGGTCAACTCAGTGAGTTGAGCAAAGCAGGACGGAGTGCTGGGGACCTAGGCTAGGCTGTTCACGAAGGATTCCTTGCAAAAGTGCACAGAAGCCCTAGCAGCTCCACTTCACGCAGTACACAGGATTACTGTCTGGAGAGGGGAGACAAGGACTTACCTCCTCCAAATTTGGACAGTTGGAGCACTGGACAATCTGGGTCACTTGGGTCCACAACCTGTGTTCCAGGGGCCACGCTCGTCAGGCTGAGAGGGGTCCCATAGTACTGGTGACGCTGAAGTTTGGTGCCTGCTAGAGCAGGGGGAAGATTCCATCGACCCACGGGAGATTTCTTCATGGCTTCCAGTGCAAGGTGAAGGCAGACAGCCCCCAGGGCATGCACAACCAGGAAACATTCGAGAAAGCCGGCAGGATTAGGTGCTACAATGTCACTGGTACTCTTCTTGCTACTTTGTTGTGGTTTTGCAGGCATCCTGGAGCAGCCAGCGGTCGATCCTTGGCATAAGTCGAAGAGGGAGATGCAGAGGAACTCTGAATTCTTGCAAGTTGTTATCTGAGGAAAAGCCCACAGGAGAGACCCTAAATAGCCCTCAGAGGAGGATTGGCCACCTAGTCAGGTAAGCACCTATCAGGAGTGGTCTCTGACATCACCTGCTGGCACTGGACACTCAGAGGCCTCCATTGTGCCCTCACACCTCTGGTTTCATGATGGCAGAGGTCTAGGACACACTGGAGGTGCTCTGGGCACTACCTGGGGTGGTGATGGACAAGGGAGTGGTAACTCCTCTTTCCTTTGTCCAGTTTCGCTCCAGAGCAGGGACTGGGGGGTTCACTGAACCAGTGAAGTCTGGCTTATGCAAGGAGGGCACCATCTGTGCCCTTCAAAGCATTTCCAGAGGCTGGGGGAGGCTGCTCCTCCCCAGCCTTTAACTCCTATTTCTAAATGGAGAGGGTGTAAAACCCTCTCTCAGAGGAAATTCTTTGTTCTGCCTTCCTGGGACTAGGCTGCCCAGACCCCAGGAGGGCAGAACCCTGTCTGTGGGTTGGGAGCAGCTGTAGCTGCAGAGAAAACCCCAGAGAGCTGGTTTGCAAACACCCAGGGTCCATAGTGGAGCCCCGGGGATGCATGGGATTGGCACCCCAATACCAGGTCTGGCATGGAGGGACAATTCCATGATCTTAGACATGTTACATGGCCATATTCGGAGTTACCATTGTGAAGCTACATATAGGTATTGACCTATATGTAGTGCACACGTGTAATGGTGTCCCCGCACTCACAAAGTCCGGGGAAATTGCCCTGAACTATGTGGGGCACCTTGGCTAGTGACGGGGTGCCCTCACACTTAGTAACTTTGCACCTAACCTTCACTAAGTGAAGGTTAGACATATAGGTGACTTATAAGTTACTTAAATGCAGTGTAAAATGGCTGTGAAATACCATGGTCGTTATTTCACTCAGGCTGCAGTGGCAGTCCTGTGTAAGATTTGTCTGAGCTCCCTATGGGTGGCAAAAGAAATGCTGCAATCCATAGGGATCTCTTGGAACCTCAATACCCTGGGTACCTAGGTACCATATACTAGGGAATTATAAGGGAGTTCCAGTGTGCCAATTAGAATTGGTGGAAAGGGTCACTAGCCTATAGTGACAATTTTAAAGGCAGAGAGAGCATAAGCACTGAGGTTCTGATTAGCAGAGACGCCTTCCTGCACAAAACAATCACGAGAGGTGTTTTCCTTGTTCTATTTGTGCTGCAGAATGCAGCACAAGTGGAAAGAAGAAAAACAAGGAAACATGTAAACTTTCTCCTTGTTATACTTGTTCTGAGGAGGCGTACATTTTACGCCTTGCCCCAGATTTACGCTATGTTGTAAATCTGACACTGTGTCAAAAACCATGGGTGTTGAGTGGGAACACCCACAAAAACACCCATGCCACGCCTCCTTGATGCAATGTGAGGCAGTGCAGTGACTTGTACTGCCTTGCCTTACATCATATCTACAAGACCATGGAAAGTCACACAGGGTGTCTTTGAGTAGCCTTGTAGATGGGGGTCTTCACTGTGTGCCAAAGGAGTATCAAAAAAGTAACCTTCAGGTGGCGCACGGGGGCTTATAAATCAGCCCCTTAGGATCCAGACGGTCTCTAAAAGTCTATAAAAGACTAATTGCTTTTGTACCTAACAATGCAAGGTGAAATGCAAATAAAGTATTTCAGCAACCTTTAAACAATGCTAATGAGTGTACCTGCATGCAATCACAATCAAATTTAATAACAGATTAAGGGCATGATTTAGATGTTGGTGGATGGAATACTCCGCCAGCTCGCTGCATTACGATCCCCATAGGTTATGATGGGATTATAATACATCAGATGGGATATCCATCACTTTTGTGATGAAGTATTCTCTGCCGCCAACATCTAAACTAGGCATGATGTGCTCAAACAACCAACTGAATTTTCTTAGGCAACGCTTGAGAAAGCAATCTTAAGAAGCCTAATATAGAAGCAACTAGTGATGTTGATATTTTTTGTTGACACTTATGCTTCTGCACCTGGCCCACTGGTTATTAAAAATCTATGGCAACAATCTTGTACTCCTGTAGAAAGTATAGATGTGTATAGCTGACAAGTTTTCAGTTTGGTTATGTGTGACATTTCCATGGCTTTAGTATGAGTGACAATCCATTACCAAATGTATGACACTGCGTGACATGTTAACATGAGCAAACTAAGCTATGCAGTGCATGTAAGCAGAGAAATATTACAAAATCCTCACCTTTTGAGCAGTGTCCTAATAAAACTTGAGGGGGGGGCCCTGAAAAGTACATAGAGCCTCCGCTCAGCCCACCACCTACCATTTTTGCTGAAGAGGCCCCCTAGACCTTGGGGGGTACACCCTGCGTAGGGTGACCAGGCATCCTGGATTTGCCAGGACAGTCTAGGTTTTTTCACCAGCTATCCCAGCAGATTTGGAGAAATGTAGCTCATGAACCAGTTTTTAGAGAAAATCGATTGTTCCTTAGTGCCTCATTGCCTGTGTTTATAAGTTGATGCACGCTGTCATTTAAATCTTTTTGTGCTCCTCAACTCATGTAAAAATGTAGTCCTTCTTCTATGGTTGCTAAATGCTGAGGTTTTTGGTTTTCAACATCTGTTCATCCTGCTCCCATACCTCGAGAGCTTATCTGATGCCACTGCTTTTGAGTAATGGCTCTAATCATGAGATTAAACAAGTCTGTCAGTGACTGAGGGTCATGAGTGCAACTTCCAGTCTTCACTGAGGTGACATTGAATGGAACACTCTCTGTCTCTCAGATTCAGGACATTCACAGCACCCAGAAGCCCTTGTAGCATGGGCAGTACAGACAGTAAGGCACAGACCTGTCCTTCCGACAGACACACATCACATTTCTCAGAAATAAGTGCTATCCTTTACATCACAAATCTTAGGAGCTCACATCTGTAACAGCAGAGACAGGGCTGAGTGCACTGATCTACGTGACATAATGAGAGTCCCATGCTGGTACACCACTTGCACCTTGGACAGCAGACTTGGCTCTCGGCTTACAAAGATCACATGGAGTGCAGCAGTTGCAAATGCATTTCTTCCACAGTCTCATATCATGTAGTTTAGGGGGTGATAGAAAGAGATTAATGTGTTGCACCCAGTGTGGGCCTAACTTTGGGGTTCCACCATCTCTCTTGTGTGCTGGAAGTCTTTCAGTTGTCCTTACCTTCGGGTGCAATGTTTTGCTATAGACTACAACTGATGTGTTGGTATGAGTTGCACACAGATTGGGCCACATTGGATCACAGACACATTGTAGCAGCAGGCTTTTTTTTGATTTTATACCTCCTGAGAATATACAGAATTTCGAAAGAGAAACAGAGGGATTTGTTGTGAGACCGGTGTGTGTGCCTTGTGCTGGGAATGTGGAGGCCAAAAGTTTGATCATTTACTTGGGATTGGGATAGCGGGAAGTGTGAGGGGGCCTTCCTTAAGACTATTATATGGTTCATTAGTTATTGATAGTAGGAGGTTTTGAATCAGAGGCACAGCAGTCATTGGGGCATGGTTGTGGCATGCAGGAAGGCCTGACATCACTTTCTAGAGGAGTATGATTGGTGTCTTTTCATTCATGTTGAAACAATGTATGAAAATGCTCCTTCTGTGATAATGTTGGGAGGTGAGGTTTAGGGAGAATTGTTGGTGCCCTGGCCTCCTTGGGCACAGTGTCTGCACAGTACGTACAGAGATGGTGAGTGCATTCTAGTTTGTGGAACTGCCCATAAACAGGACATGAATTGTGCTTGGCACCCACGCTCTAGTATAATCCTTTGAGAAACTACAAAATATTGGCATATGAGGTTGAAGAGAGACACCCGCCTGGTGGCTGGGCTGCACAACAGGAAGCTGAGAGTTCTGGGAGGATACCTGGCTTCTGTGCTTGATCTGAATGTGTGATGCTATGCAAATACTTCTATTCTCCATGCCTCTTCAATTCACCAAGCCTCTTTGTTGTTCAGGGTAACATAAGGGAGCAGATCTAGGTGTGTGAGTGTGGGTGTTCTTGGTCAGAGAGGCCTCTATTGGGTTATTTTTGCACTGTGCAATTCAGCCACTAGACGGTTACAATTTTCTCACATAAAGGTCAATGATTAGTCCTGCCAAGTACAGCACATACGCTCTTCTTGGCAATCTGTAGCATGAACCTTGACCAGTTACAAAAGAGTGCTTCACCACAGAAACCCAGGATACTAAAAGTTTAATATTTAGCAGACACAGCTTTAACTGGATTTTCAGGCTGTTTATGTAAGTCTGTATTTAATCTGGATTTCCCCTGTTGCAGGGGTGGCAGCTGTAGCCAATAGCCATATGGACCCTTGTAAAAACTTGCCTCATTTTGGCTTGAGGTTCCAAGAGGACATGCTGGGCCAATCATCTCCTGCCTGGGGTCATAGAATCATTTTCGTTTATCAGAAGAAGCAGGAATAGCAAACTAATTTAATTGCAGTCTGGAAGGCTGCTTGATCATTATGCAGCTCATTCTGATTGGGTTTACACATTCCTAGTCCTTGGTGGTGATCAATGGTGCTATAAATGTGACTAATGCATTTTAGTGCAGTGATACAAATCATGTTAGTCTAACCTCTGATGTGTGGTACTTTCCACGGCTGGATGTAGGAAAGGTGTGTGAAAGAGATTGTTTTAACATTATCACTGATGTAACCCATAACAAAGATACTAAAAATTAATTGCCTAATCATTATCTGTAACTCTCTAAGTCTTCTCCATTAGAGAGCTTCACAATTGTGATCAATTACACTCCCTAATATACCACGCAGGTTCTCTGATTTAGTTGCACAATATTATAGCTGTAGAAGTTCTTGTCCATGAATAGCCTAAACATTTACCTACAATAATGTCAGGTGATGATAGTTCATGTTTACAACTGGGAGCCTCAGTTTTTCTGAGTATGCCTTTTCTAGCAAATATACTATTCACTCACACAAAAATTCAACCAAGCGCTTGTTTATAGTTTCAGAAGCACTGCATGCACTACAAAGAGTTTTGAACTCATTTAGACCTACATGGAGGGCCCCTTCTTTTTTTCATGACTAGGCAGAATAAACTTTATCAAAATTACTGTAAGAAATGGGGTCTTTGGTTGGCAGTCAGGTTACCCCCTGTCCAAGCAAGGCCCCTCACTTTAGTCACGGTAAAAGAGAATCACCCTCAGCTAACCCCTACTTACCAACTTTGTAGCTTGGCAAGAACAGTAGGCTTAACTTCAGAGTGTTAGGTGTAAAGTATTTGTACCAACACACACAGTAACTTAATGAAAACACTACAAAATGACACAACACCAGTTTAGAAAAATAGAGAATATTTATCTAAACAAACCAAGACGAAAACAACAAAAATCCACAATACACACGTCAAATTATCAATTAAAAAGCAAAAAGAGCCGTCATGTAGTTTTAAACACACACTAACACTGTTAGCATGAAAATATACCTTGGGTGCATCAAAAATAACCCAGCACGTGCAACTGTGTGTCAAAAAGGGCTTGCGATGCATTGATTTCACTCACGAGCGAGACCTTGTGTTGTTTCTCCTTTCATCGGGTTGGGACGTGTCATTTCTTCTCTCCGCAGGAGAGCGATGCGTCGATCCGGTCAGCACTCTCGGGTCCAGGCAGGCCTTGCGTTGTTTTTACACACCCAGCGGTGTTTGCTTCAGAAATCCAGCCGCACGATGATCTGAAAACCACTCAGCACGGGTTGCGATCTCCCAACCTCCATCAGCGATTCTGCGTGTCATTTCTCCAGCTCCATGCATCGATTCTTCAGTCCCGTTGCAGGTGAGTGTTGTTTCTCAGCCACGAAGCCAGAGGCATGCAGATTTTTCAGCCGCAGATCGGAGTCGCGTCGATCTTTTCCCTGCACGGCATTATGTGCGTGGATTTCTCACTCTTGGGCTGCCAGCTTCTCCTTTCAGGGTCCCAGGAACTGGATGGGCACCACTTGGCAGAGTAGGAGTCTCTTCAGAAACTCCAGGTGCTGGCACAGAGAAGTCTTTGCTGTCCCTGAGACTTCAAACAACAGGAGGCAAGCTCTAAATCAAGCCCTTGGGGATCTTTAAAGGATGGAAGGCACACAAAGTCCAGTCTTTGCCCTCTTAGTCTGGCAGAAGCAGCAACTGCAGGATAGCTCCACAAAGCACAGTCACAGGCAGGGCAGCTCTTCTTCTTCAGCTCTTCTCCACGCAGTGGTTCCTCTTGGTTTCCAGAAGTGTTCTAAAATCTGTGGTTTTGGGTGCCCTTCTTATACCCAATTTCTCCTTTGAAGTAGGCCTACTTCAAAGCAAAGTGTCTCTTGAATGTGAAATACAGCCTTGACCAGGCCAGGCCCCAGACACTCACCAGGGGGTTGGAGACTGCATTGTGTGAGGGCAGGCACAGACCTTTAAGGTGTGAGTGACAACTCCTCCCCTCCCTCCTAGCACAAATGGCTCATCAGGAAATGCAGACTACACCCCAGCTCCCTTTGTGTCACTGTCTAGTGTGAGGTACAACCAGCCCAACTGTCAAACTGACCCAGACAGGGAATCTACAAACAGGCAGAGTCACAGAAATGGTATAAGCAAGAAAATGCTCACTTTCTAAAAGTGGCATTTTCAAACACTCAATTTTGAAATCAACTTTACTAAAAGATGTAATTTTAAATTGTGAGCTCAGGGGCCCCAAACTCCACATGCCCATCTGCCCCCAAAGGGGGAATTTACACTTTAATCATATTTAAAGGTAGCCCCCAAGTTAACCTTTGAGAGGGACAGGCCTTGCAACAGTGAAAAATGAATTTAGCAATATTTCACTATAAGGACATATAAAACACATTACTAAGGCCCTCATTACAACATTGGTGGTAAAAGCCATTTACCGCCGTGCAGAAGACCGCCAACACACCGCCGCGGCAGCGGCATTCCGCCACGGTCATTATGACCCACAGCTCGGAATCCACCAAAATTGAGACACCCACACAAGTCCGCCACACAAAAGGTCAGTGATAAACTGGCGATAACAAAACCTCCACCGTCATGCCAACAGAAATACGCCCACACTATCACAACCCACAAATCCACGTGGCGGTCTGTCAACTGCCGTATTCCATTGGCGGTACACACAGCCGCGCTCAAAATATACACACATATACAAAACACTACCACATTGGACAATTCCAAATGCACACACCAGATACACATACACACAACACTCCCACACACCCAATACAATATAAAACACACACCCACATCACCCACAAACCCCTACGACCACAATTGCGACAGAGCCACTACAATCTACAACCAAGCAGCCACACGCACACCCACATAACATCCACGCACCTCACACAACACACCACTAAATATCACCCCACATATCACAGCACACACCACCCCACACATCACCCACACCACCCCATGGCACAGCAAAGACACCCCAGGTTCTCTGAGGAGGAGCTCAGGGTCATGGTGGAGGAAATCATCCGGGTAGAGCCACAGCTATTCGGATCACAGGTGCAGCACACCTCCATAGGTAGGAAGATGGAGCTATGGCAAAGAATAATGGACAGGGTCAACGCAGTGGGACAGCACCCAAGAAATAGGGATGACATCAGGAAGAAGTGGAACGACCTACGGGGGAAGGTGCGTTCCGTGGTCTCAAGACACCGCCTTGTGGTTCAGGGGACTGGCGGCGGACCCCCACCTCCTCCCCCACAACTAACAACATGGGAGGAGCAAGTCTTGGATATTCTGCATCCCGAGGGCCTCGAAGGAGTAGCTGGAGGAATGGACTCTGGTAAGTCAAACCTTAACTACTATATCCCCCACCCTACCTGCATGCCATCACATACCCCCATCCTCGCCCTCACCCCCATCACTCCTACTCCTCACAAATGTCCCAATATCACAAACCACACATCCCAACACCAAGCCCTGCATGCAACAACAACGTATGGACACCCATCACCAATGCATGGCCACTGCACATACCCATACACCCCACTAAACCATCATAACACAAGGTCCCACACAGGAATGCAAGCACTGGGGTACACGGCCACCCACCCATTGCACACCATGGTACACCCATATGCAATAATCATGCGTTTACACCCCTGCAGGACCCCTACCCAACGTCACCGAACAGGAGGGTCCACACATGTCCACACCACCAACAGAAGAGGCCCACAGTGATGACAGCAGCTCTGTCCAACTGGATCTAGACGACCAGCCCGGCCCATCTGGGACCTCGGGACAGTCGGTTCCCTTCACACTGGCACAGGCCACTACAGAGCTTGCCCCCTCTAGAAACACCAGCACAGCACCCACCCAGCGGGCCCATACCTCTGTCACCCAGGACACGTCAATCAGTAGTGTGTCCACCACTACAGGGAACCCAGGCTAACCCACCACCCCAACAACAACAGGGACCTGGGGGCACATCGTTCAGGGGACAGAGGCCCAGGGAAACAGGGGAACTGAGAGGGCTGCTGTGCGACAGTGGGAGGACAGGCCCAGGGAACCCACTCTCCACGAGGCCCTCTCCAACATCATGGGAGCGTACCATCATTCCCAGGATCCGATGGCAACGGTACTGGCCAAGTTTCAGGAGACCCAGCGGCTGCAGGAGGAACAGTATTTGGGCGTCAGGGAGGAACTCAGATCCATCAATTCCACCCTGGGCACCATCGTAGGGGTGCTAAAGGAAGTCCTCAACACCAGGAGGGACACTGTGGCACAACAAGTGGCCCCTGCCAATAGCCTGGACGATGAACTGCCCACCACCTCCACCGGCGCTAGTGGACAGGAGGCATCGCCACAGGACCACCAAACCAGCGCCCCACGCCCTGCAGAGGGGGAACCACCCTGCAAACGGTCCCTGAGATCCAGGACAAAGATAGAGAACGATGCCAAGACCCCCGCCAAGAAATGAGACCGCCCTGAATGTCATCCTTTTGTCCCACCTTGTCACCCTCTCCATCCTCAAACTGCCCCAGCTCCACTTCCTATGCCCCTTTGGACAATACACCTGTGAGACTAATAGACTGGACTCTGCCATGGACATTCCTCCACCATCACCCCTCACCATTTTACAATCCCCTCCAATATTGAGCACATAAATAAACACCCTCAAAGCACAAAACAATCTGGAGTCTGTCTGTGATTTCGAAATAGTGTATTAGCAATCACAGTGAAAAAATGCTCTTTCAATTGTAATGTCAACATACCTATGTCACACAGCTCTAGTCCATGAGGAAACAAAGCAGATGTCATACAGTGGGACCCACATCTGTGAAATCGTAAGGGAAAGTGACAACTCAGTGACCATACACTGGGTGAAAAGGACAGACAGTAGAGAGGTAGTAGTGTTAAAGTACATGTAGTTGTCAGTTGTGAAGCATACAGCAGGCCACGATGATCTGGCACACCTTCTTTGGTGAGTAGAATAGGGAACCACCTGTCATATGGAGGCACCGGAACCTGGCCTTCAGGAGGCCGAAGGTCCGCTCTATAATCCTCCTAGTTCGCCCATGTGCCTCATTGTAGCGTTCTTCTGCCCTTGTCCTGGGATTCCTCACTGGGGTCAGTAGCCATGAGAGGTTGGGGTAGCCAGAGTGACCTGCAAATGGCGAGGGACAACTGTTAGACACACACTAACCTGTAGGGATATCCCCAGACCCAGACAACTATTCCCACTGATTTGGTTCCAGGTGCTCACCTAATAGCCACACACGGTGCCTCTGGAGTTGCCCCATCACATAAGGGATGCTGCTATTCCGCAGGATGTAAGCGTCATGCACTGAGCCAGGGAATTTGGCATTAACATGGGAGATGTACTGTTCTGCCAAATACACCATCTGCACATTCATCGAATGGAAACTCTTCCGGTTTCTGTACACCTGTTCACTCCTGCGGGGGGGGGCAAGGCCACATGTGTCCCATCAATGGCACCTATGATGTTTGGGATATGTCCCAGGGCATAGAAGTCACCTTTCACTGTAGGCAAATACTCCACCTGAGGGAAAACGATGTAGCTCCGCATGTGTTTCAGCAGGGCAGACAACACTCTTGACAACACGTTGGAAAACATAGCCTGGGACATCCCTGATGCTATGGCCACTGTAGTTTGAAAAGACCCACTTGCAAGTAAATGGAGTACTGACAGCACCTGCACTTGAGGGGAGATTCCTGTGTGATGGTGGATAGCTGATATCAGGTATGGCTCCAACTGGGCACACAGTTCCAAGATGGTGGCACGATCAAGCCTGTAGATGATGATTATATGTCTTTCCTCCATTGTCGACAGGTCCACCAGCGGTCTGTACACTGGAGGATGCCGCCATCTCCTCACATGTCCCAGCGGACGGGGCCTATGGAGGACAACAGCGAGCACAGAGTCAACCAACTTAGAGGTACGTAAACACAGCTTACTCAGAAAACCATTCATAACCCGATTTTTGCCTGTATGAGTGTTGAGGCAAGGCCTAGGTATGTGTGACACAGTTAAAAATAAATCCATGTGGGCCCCTGAAATGGCGGCTGCCTGACCTGTAAAGTGGGACAATGGGATGTGAGGTAACTGCGCTGGCGTTGTACACCGTCGCGGTAGGCGGTCGAAGACTGCAGCGCAATTCTGCATTGGTTAACATTGGAACCTATTGGTTCCAGGAGCCAATGGCGATGTACGCCGGCGGTGACTGTATGCACCGCCGCAGACGTGACCGCCATTTTCTATCTGTTCAATCACTCGATACCTGATCTTCGACAGGGGAGGACCTACACTGCAAGTGCTGCTGTGACCTCAGTCTGGAAGAGACAATGGCTTGTGCGTCTGGGGAAAGGGCCCCTGCCTTCAGCACGGAGGAGTTGGAGAAACTCGTGGATGGGGTCCTCCCCCAGTACACGCTACTCTACGGTCCTCCAGACAAACAGGTAAGTACACTGTGAGCATGCTGCATGGGCAATGCCTGTGTGGAGTGGTGTGGATGAAAGATGGGGGGGGGAGAATGATGGGTGCATTAAATGATGGTGAGTGCATCTGCCACATGGCAAGGATAGGGGTGCGGGCCAATGACTGCGACGGTGCAGTTGGTAATAACTTCTCTTTTTCCCCTGTACAATTCATGTAGGTCAGCGCCCACCAGAAGAATGATATTTGGCGTGTGATCGCCAAGGACGTCCGGACCCTGGGGGTCTACCACAGACGGAGCACCCACTGCCAGAGATGATGGGAGGACATTCGCCGCTGGAGCAAAAAGACGGCGGAGGCCAATCTGGGGATGGCCTCCCAACGGGAGAGGGGTGCCCGTCGCACCATGACCCCCTTGATGTTCAGGATCCTGGCGGTGGCGTACCTGGAGTTGGATGGGCGCTTGAGGGCATCACAGCAGCAACAAGGGGGCGAGTACACTCTCATTCTGCTGATTCAGCATGCAGTGGAGGTGTCTGGGTGGGGGAGGTTGGCTGTGGGTTTCCCTAAGCCAGGGCGAGTGTGCTAGTTAAGTCCCCGTTTTCAGGCAGACCCTGTGGCACCCCACCCCACCAGGGTACAGTGCCAACTACACCTAGTCAGGCTCCTGTGACATCCATGTGTGCAGATATCAGCCGTAGCCTTGTAGGCCATGTCCCAGGGATTGAATAGTGGACCCCAAGTGTGCAGCGTAGTGCAGGGGGATTCTGTGTCTGTCGTGTCCGCCAACGGTTGCGGTAATGCATGCACTCAACATTTCTTTCTTCTGTTCCCCCCCCCTTTTTGTGGTCTCCCTGTACATGTGTGCATTAGCATCATCAGGCGGAGGAGCATTGGCACCGGAGCAGGAGGGAGCTGCATCCCACATTGCCCTGGAGGGCAACACTATGGAGTTTGATTTCACCAGTGGGACGGAGGGCGAGAGGAGCTCCACAGCGGGAACAGGAGCTGATATCAGACTCGTCCTCTGATGGGAGCTCCCTTGTGGTGGCGGCCCCATCTGTGCCCCCCGCATCTACAGGTACAGCCGCCACCCCCACCTCCAGCACCGCCGTCCCAGCAGCCCCTCAGCCTTTGCCCCGTGCCTGCTCACCCAGGAAGGTGGGCATCTCTTTCGCCCCAGGCACCTCAGCCCCTGCCCCAGTCACCCCGGCTGCCCTCAGTGAGGAGGCCATTGACCTCAAAAGGTCCGTCACTGTTGGGCCGTCTACCATTTTGAATGCCATTCAGGGTGTAGAGAGGCAGTTGCAACAAACCAATGCATTCCTTGAGGGCATTCATTCTGGTCAGGCAGCCCTTCAGCGAGCTTTTCAGACTCTGGCCTTAGCACTGATGCCAGCCATTGTCCCTGTCTCTAGCCTCCCCCCTCCAACTTCTTCCAACCAGACCCAATCCCCTGTACCTCAGCCTACCCCAAGCACACCATCAGACCAGCATGCACACACCTCAACACACAAAGGAAGCTCAGGAAAACATAAACACCACACATCCCACAGGCACTCATGCAAGCATCACACACATGCAGACATAACAACATCCACTGCCTCCACTGTGTCCCCCTCCTCCTCGTCTCCCTCCTCCCTCCCAGTCTCGTCTCCACTCACACCTTTATGCACTACATCTACAGCCACTAGTCCATCACCAGCACACCCACCACCACACCACGCTCACGTGCAGTCACCACCCCCACTACCATTCACACATCCCCTGTGTCCTCTCCCAGTGTGTCTGTGATGCCACCTCCCAAGATACACAAATGCTGGCACACACCCACCCAACAGCCATCCACCTCACGACAGCATCCAGTGCATGCACCTTCACCCAAAGTCACCAAACGTACACCTCCTACAACCACAACCTCTTCCTCCGCTCCCAAACCCCCTCCAGCTACACGTTCCAGTGTTCCTAAGAAACCTTTCCTGTCCACCATTGACCTCTTTCCCTCACCTCCCCCACCTCGTCAGTCTCCTAGGGCCCGACTCTCCAGGTCCCAACCTGGTACCTCAGCCACAACATTGGCTGGACCAGTGGTGCCAGTAGTCACAGGATTATGGATTGCACCAGGCAGCAGGGCAGCCAGTGTGGCAAGGAGCCACAGCACGGACAGTTCCCCACCTGTCAAGCATTAAAAGTTGGCCAGTGCTCGGCGGGAGAGGGGGAAGACAACAGCCACCAAAGCCGCTCCTAGGGGTACAAGTGGGAGTGTGGAGTCAGCTGCAACACCTTCCAAGGTGGGGAAGGGGCACAAGAAACCCGGCAAGTCTGGGAAGATCAGCACGGCGGAGAAGACCGCCATCAGCCCCGCTGCCCAGGAGCCGGCCAGCAGCAGCCCCGCTGCCCCAGACAGGACCGCCAGCAGCAGCCCCGCTGGCCCAGACAGGACCGCCAGCATCAACCCCGCTGCCCAGGAGGCTACCGCCAGCAGCCCCGCTGCCCCAGACAGGACCGCCAGCATCAGCCTCGCTGCCCAGGAGGTGACCGCCAGCAGCCCCGCTGGCCCAGATAGGACTGCCAGTAGCAGCCCCGCTGCCCAGGAGGTGACCGCCAGCAGCTGGCCCAGACAGGAGCACCAGCAGCAGCACCGCTGCCCAGGAGGTTACTGCCAGTAGCCCCGCTGCCCCAGACAGGACCGCCCGCAGCAGCCCCGCTGCCCCAGACAGGACCGCCAGCAGCAGCCCCGCTGCCCAAGAGACGACCGCCAGCAGCCCCCCTGCCCAAGACAGGACCGCCAGCAGCTGAAGCGCTGCCAAGGACACCGCCGCCACAATCACCGCTGCCAAGGACACCGCCGCCACAAGCACCACTGCCAAAGACACCGCCACCAGAAGCACCGCTGCCAAGGACACTGCCGCCCCCAAGCACCGCAGGCCCATGAGCGCCAAAAGCACTGGCGC
This sequence comes from Pleurodeles waltl, assembly GCF_031143425.1. NCBI lineage: Eukaryota > Metazoa > Chordata > Amphibia > Caudata > Salamandridae > Pleurodeles > Pleurodeles waltl. The sequence goes on from NC_090445.1 coordinate 506,388,359, forward strand.
TACTGAGGCCGCCATGAGCAGGATGAAGCACTCTGGGCACCAAGCCCCCTCCAGAACCAGTGGAGATTTACATCCACTACCTCTGTCCTTGGCAGGATGAAACACTCTGCACCAAGCCCCCTCCAGAACCAGTGGAGATTTACATCCACTACCTTTGTCCTTGGCAGGATGAAGCATTATGGGCACCAAGCCCCCTCCAGAACCAGTGGAGACTGTTATCCACTTGAGAGACTGTGGCTTTGCACTCAGCAGGATTGAACAGTGGTCAACCCACCCACTGTAGAGACTTGAGAGACTGTGGCTTTGCACTCCCAAGGATATAGCAGTGGGCAACCCACCCACTGTAGAGACTTGAGAGACTGTGGCTTTGCACTCCCCAGGATATAGCAGTGGGCAACCCACCCACTGTAGAGACTTGTGAGACTGTGGCTTTGCACTCCCCAGGATTGAACAGTGGGCAAACCACCCACTGTAGAGACATGAGAGACTGTGGCTTTGCATTCCCCAGGATATAGCAGTGGGCAACCCACCCACTGTAGAGACTTGTGAGACTGTGGCTTTGCACTCCCCAGGATTGAACAGTGGGCATGGGGCCCCCTCGTGGATTTGGCGTTGTGCACTCAACCGGCTGAGGTGCCCGCCCTTTCCCTTCCCCCTGAGAAACCTGTTTTATTTCTATCTGATGCCCCTGCAGTGTTCTCTCCGTCATGTTCGGGTATCTGGTGTGGGCCTCGCCCATGCAGTGTGGGCCCAGTGGTCCACGGATTTAAGGGTGGAATACCTTGGACTAATATTCTTGGTGTATATATTTGTAAATAGTGTATGTATATTATTTGACTACTGAATTTTTATATATTACAATCGTTCACCTCATTTCCTTTTGTCTTTGCATTCTTCCGGGAGGGTTGGGGGGTGTAACTGTAATGTACCATGCTGTATTAGTGTGTGTGTTATCGTGGGTGAGGGTGGGGGTGTTGCATGTTGCGTGTGTGTGTCACTGTTCTTTCCCTCCCCCCTCCCCTGTGTCGTAGGTGCAGTACTCACTGTGGACTTCGCCGCCGGCATTCGTACTGCAGGTAGAGGAGCAAGAAGATAAAGGCTGGTAAAATGTGGAGCTCTGGTTCCATGGCGTCCTGGTTCCTCGTGGGGTGTGCAGAGGTGAGCGTTTTCCCTTCGAAGTCCTGTTTCCGGTGAATCCGCCCCAGAAAAGGTGACAGATTGGTAAGTTGTGATACTATGGGTGTTATTTTGTCTCCCGCCTGTCTGTTGGCGGTGACCGCTGCGCTGTTTGTTTGTACCGCCATGGCAGTCGTAGTGTTAAAGTGGCTGTCTTTATTGGCGGTTTCTGCCACGGTCGTAATTCCAATTTTTTCCGCCGGCCTGTTGGCCGTCTTACCTCCGCTTTAACACCGACTGCCAGGGTTGTAATGACCACCTATATGTCCTACCTTAACCATACACTGCACCCTGCCTTTGGGGCTACTTAGGGCCTACTTTAGCGGTGCCTTACATGTAAGAAAAGGGAAGGTTTAGGCCTGGCAAGTGGGTACACTTGACAAGTCGAATTAACAGTTAAAACTGCACACACAGACACTGCAGTGGCAGGTCTGAGACATGATTACAGAGCTACTTATGTGGATGGCACAACTGTGCTGCAGGCCACTAGTAGCATTTGATTTACGGGCCCTGGGCACCTCTAGTGCACTGTACCAGGGACTTACTAGTAAATCAAATATGCCAATCATGGATAAGCCAATTACATACACATTTTGTAAAGGAGCACTTGCACTTTAGCACTGGTTAGCAGTGGTAAAGTGCCCAGAGTGAAAAAACAGCAAAAACGGAGTCCAGCACACATCAACAACCTGGGAAACAGATGCAAAAAGTTAAGGGTGACCACTCCAAGGATAAAAAGTCTAACAATTACCATCATGCTGAGATTTCTTTAGCTATTTCAAGCTCTACCAATCGCAAGGGAGGGACACTTTATCAATCAGATACAATCTTAACTTGTTGGATTTAAATGGCAAGCAGCCAGGCCAAGAATGGCTACAAGATTGCTACGACAGGATGGGGTGGGGGAAGCTTTACCAAATTTACACATATGTTATGGGGCCAATTATTTCAGAATTATTGATCTAAGGGGACTCCCATTGACCTCACTGTGATCTATTCCTGTCCTGGGCACAAGGCCCAACCACATAAGTGGCCCAGCATTTTTATTGACACAGTAGGGCAATGCTGTGTGGTTGGAATTTTCTGGATTTCTATGGATTCCGGAAATGTCCACCAGAGAAATTTAAGGAAAATGTGTGATTTCAGGCAAAGTTTAAGGTTTGCAGGGCATTGAGGGTGACAAAACCATGACAGATTCACACAAAGCACACCATCCTGGAATACCCTGATTGTCTACTTCTTAAAAATGTCTGTGGTTGGTAGCTTTCCATGGGTGGTGGCTGAGCATGGTCCCCAATCCCACAGCTAACCCTAATGCTAATCATTCCACATAACACTTTAGGGCCTTTTGTGTCAAGGTCTCTTGCCCCCACCTACACAATGGTGGTTCCATTTTCATTAGGAAACCTGGGGAAATGATGTTTGGTTGAAAATCTGTGGTTCTTTGCAGATTACAGAAGTTTTCCTCACAAACATTTGAGGGAATTGCATGCTTTTTGTAAAGTTTGAGGTTTTCAGAGCATTGTGGGTAAGAAAATATTTTGTAATGCATGAGAATCACACTACCTTGGACTCCCACAGATGTCTAGTTTTCAGAACAGTCTGGGTTTGTTAGTTTTTTCCAGGTGGAGATCTACCCAAGACCAAAAAGTGCAGCTGTCCACCATTGCAAGTGGGACGATATTGGAAGTTAGCCACATGCTCCTGGCCCATATGTAAAAACGAAACCCAAAAGAATCAAAAGTCCTCTTGCTTGCCATTGCGATGTAATGTTTTAGTCTGTAGGAGACCAGAAAAATTGCTGAGGTTTTAAGTAGAGGGCGGGTCCTGATGTTTGAAAGGGCAACACCTACCCCATTATTTTATGAAAAAAATATATACCTGCCATATAGTGGGCTTTCTACTCCCCAGGGGCAAATTGACTGTACATCTCCTGTCTGTCCAATGGGGAGACGAGTTTGTCTCTTTTGGGCAGGGTGTGACCAATGCCAGATTACAAGACCTACATCACTTTCTTTTGCTCCAAAGCTAAATTCCCTAGTGTAAGGTGACTTTTCTAACCCCCTGGGGGAAAGTTTTGGTCAACCTCCTTAATTGGAACAAGCCTCCTAATTGCCCCGGGGGGGGGGGAGTGGCAGAAAGCCACTATCAATGCCACTAGCAAGCCAATCCTTTTCTTTCTTCTGGCGTCATTTTGAATCCCTGGTGTCTAGTGGGGTTTTTGCCCCTGGGAAGGGGGATTGTAGATTGGATATGAATAACATATCCACCCCCAGAAGGGGCAGAAAGTCTATTTGGCCAGGGGATGGGGAGAACACTGGCTCATGCCTGGGACGGGGCTTTTCTCCACAAAAAGTATTGCATGAAATTAGTCCATAATACCCAGTAGACATTCTTCCCCCAGGGGCAGAATTGGGGTACCTATATTTTTTTTACACAAATCCCTGGTGCCTAGTGGGTTTTCTGTCCCCGAGACAGATTGGGGGTAGTTACCCAATCAGCCCTCTGGTGGGGTAGAAAGAATGTTGCTCCATTTACTTGTGGTAGTATGACCGTGCCTATGCTGGACAGTCCCACCCCAACATTTGAAAAAAATATTGGGTTCTAGCCATGGGGCACTCCAGGGGTATTTACTTCATCTGCCACAGGTGGCAGAAAGACTGTTTCCCCATGTACATGGGTTGGGGCATGACCATGCTTATGCTGGGCAAGGCCCAACCCTATATTTTTATTTAAAAGAGCCTGGTGCATAGTGGGCTTTCTGCCCCCCAGGGGCAGGTCAGGGGCAATTACCCATCTGCCACCACCCTTTACTGTCATAGGAAAAATAATCCCTGGTAATTAGTGAGCTGTCTGCTCCCAGGGGGCCAGATCAGGCATGATTGCCCCACCTGCCCCACCCTTGGGGGGACAGAAAGACTGAAATATTAACTTACCCTTTGAGGAACACAAGCCCTTGCACAAGAGGCTGCTCCCCCATCCCTGGTGTCTAGTGGGTAGATCACTGCTTTAGGATCGATTCCCAGGTGGGAATCCCCTGGGCAGAGGTACCATTGGAAAGAGGAGGTTCTTCCCTTTCCAACAATACCTCTCACATGAAAATGAGTGCTTGGGGGAACTGAGTCATCCCCCCAAGCACAGCAAAAATAGGACTCCCTCTGGTGCAGAGGTGCCTTCTAACCCTCTCCACTTGGAAGGGAGTGTTTCCATCAGGCATTTGTGGATGGCCCCCCATTAAATAGGCTAACATGAACTCTGTAAGAACACCAAGTTTGACACACAAGGACAATGGAACCTGTGTAATTAAAGGTGTTAAACTTGCTGTAGCTGAGCCGTCTGTTTTAATTTTCAAATTTCACAACTATTCACAGCAGATAGTGTTTTGATATCTAAAGGATAACTAAATTGAAAAAGGGGAGAATTTATTGATTATTTACTGCTGGGGTACTGAGTACTTTGAAAGACAGAGTTGTCTGAGAGGTTAGCAAACGTAACTATTTTTTACATTGTTTTCTCATTACCATGGCTTTCACTGGCACTTTCTTCATCAGTATTGACAAGTATTGAGGGCAGCTTTTATACATGGTATCACAGATAAATGAGATATGTTAAGTTACATTATAAACTGATATATGAGTGGTACCACATCCTAGACCTTTGGTACTGAGAGTGGAGATGGTATCAGCACAACATTACACATGTGATGGGATGGCCTGAAACATCCTGTATGTGAGATAACGGGGATTAGCAGGTGAATTGCAATTATAGACATCCTGAATGTATATATGTTTAGGTTGGTCGCCTGATGTTCAAAATCACTAGAAGGTCTTAGCACAATATGTGCATTATATTCAAGGTAATGGCCTGTGCCCTGATGCACATGTATTGCTTATACATGAAGATTTTAACACAGACCCTCACATGCTGCCATTAACAAAATGTGTAGAAGAGAATCTGTCTTGGAGAATCCTGAAACCTAACATGAACTTGTAAAATCTGTTAAAAGGGAATAACATTTTGTATCCTTTTTTATAAATCATGTGCTGCACTTTCTGAACAGCTGTACTGTATCTGACCCACTGACGAACAATAAATCTAATTGCACACTAGCGCCACTCATTATAAACTATTCCCTGATTAATGTTGAGATATGGAAGTGAGTCATTCATATGGCAATCATTAAAACGATGGAGAGTTACAGTGAGAAAGTAGATAAATAGCTATGGTGGATAGTACCCCACCACAAAAAATAATGTCACTATTTCTGTTAGTACCATTAAAGGTTTCAGTAATTTAAACCTGAGGCCAACTCTGATAGCTATGGAACAGAGCAGATATGCTTAACTAAAGAAAATGTGTACAGCAGTTGAAAGTACCTAAACTTTTAAAAAGTCATACACACAGTACAATAAAAATCCCACTCCATTTTATGAACCTAGAGCACATATAAATAAACTAAATGAAACCAAAACTACAAAAATCTTGTACAAATTGTGACAACACTGAATTGCACTGAAATGGGACAAGGATACATTTTGTGGCTAACTGTGATGATGCATGTATCAGATGCAGAAACCAAGGGGCATATTTATGGGCAGTTTCTGCCATGCTTGCACCATACAATGTGTTACAGGTGTGGTTCAAAACATTAAGTTATATTTTTGAATTGCTTCAAAAATATGAAGTAAGGCAAGGCAGCGCAAATCACTGTGTTGCCTTACTCTGTGCAAGGGTGACATTCCATTGTCATTGCAAGAGTGTTACAACGTAAATCATATTGTTTTTTATGTATTTCCAGATTTACCAAACCTGGTTGACCTGGAAATGCACCAAAAACACCCGCCCCCACAAAACAGGTATTGTAGGAAGGCCTGATGAAGCTGTAGACATTTGGTTTGTAGAGCTCTGAGTGTGAAAAATGTAATATTAGAGCGCAAGAAAGGTCCCGTGCCAGCTGTATACTTTTAGCCCCTGCACCTGGTGAAGAGTTCTACCTTTGGACAAGGCCAGATACCTTTTCCACAAAACATTCCACTGAAACATATTTGCTACTGCCGAAAAGCTGTGAGTGGGAGCAACCTGAATCTTTGTCCCAGCAGCAATGCACCTTTGATTGTTTGACTTGAGTGGCTGGTCCTGGTCTTCTCTCTGTTCTCAATGTGAAAATTCTTCAAAAGGTTTCTAAGGATTATGAAGGAGGAGTGCACTCTGACACTTGTCAAAGGGCCTCAGGTGCTTAGGGACCTCATGCAGAGTTTGGGACTCACTTCAGGTGAAGCCACCACAGGGTGCCGGGCAGGTCCAGTTGAACCTAGTCAGCTGGGATTTTCAGGAAAGTGAGCTTCTTGCAACTTGGATGCCCTGTAGTTTAACAGGAGGTCAGCCATCTGACCCTTGGAGTTCACTTCAGTCCTGGGTACAAGTGGGAGCAGGTCCAGGTCGTTTTTGATCACCTTGCAGGTCATAATACCAGGTGCAGTCATTTGTCTATCTTACACAGATCCTGGGGTGATCTCAGGAGAATACTAATTGTGCCATATTTAAGCCTAGTGCCAGCCTGTTGGTTTAGAACTCCTGGGGTTGACCTAACCCACTTCTGCAGCACTATTCCACAGTGCTCCTCTTTATCTAAATCCAACATGGCAGAACCTTTTTTTCCCCTGTGCAGTACTCTTTGTGCCCACCAAGATGCATGGATATGACAGGCAAACACTTCCTTGTGGTCATTCAAAATCAGTTTTAGGGGCAGCCTCGCTCACACTGGTATTTATGCCTGGTTGTCTAGTAGGACAATAGAGGGGGAAGGCTCAGGTGTGAGCTATATCTGCCGGTGACACAAAATAAGCAACCTTTAAAGTTAATTAGGTTCCTGGACGTAGGCCGGATGGCCATCCTCTTGGGGAAAAAAAACTTCTCCCCACAACCAAGACATCTGTCCATTTTCCAGGAGCAATACACATTTGACATTCAGGGAGCCATTAACTGTAATTGGGATTGACCGATAAGTTGGATGTTCAATAACCATTAATGTGAGTCCTTGAATAATTTTCTAGCTATTCCCAAACTGAATTTAGGCATTATAAGGTGTTATAATGTAACCCAGTGGTTTTGGGACAGCAAGCCTTATCATTGAAAAAAACGACTTTGGAGATCTCTCACTGTAAGACATTTAAAACATAAGTACAAATATCCTACTTTTAAATACCATGCAAACTCCCCACGGATATATAGGGCCTACTGCAGAGGGGACTTCTAAGTATTAAAATGAAAGGTTTAGACCTAACAAAAGGTTTACTTTGAAAAGTTGAATTGGCAGGTTTAAAATTGTTTAAAACTGGCTACTCAGGCTGCAGGGGCAGAACAGTAGACATGCTTTACATGGTCACTTTATGGTGGCACAATTTGTGCTACAGTCACCTTGTTATATTTAACTTATAGGCCCCCTAAGTATACTTTTGTACCTCATACTAGCAACTTATAGGTCAATTAAATATTATGCCAAACAGGAGTCTAGTTAATTTCAACATGTGTTGGGCATCAGTACATACGCACTATATCCTATCCCAGTGTGCTGAATCAAAAAAACAGCAACTCAGTTGTGGAAAAATGGAGGTGACCATTAAAAAGAAGCATTTTCCTACAGTGGTCGTGATCCATTAGCGGCAAATCCACACCTAGTAATTATGCCCTTAAAGCAACTATAGAATTGAGCTGGTTACAGCATTATTTTGAGGTTAAACAACCAACACCAGGGAATTATGATAGGCCTTCTAAAAACGTTCCATAATTAACCATTCTTTTCTTTGGTGCATGGGTGCCCCTGAATTCCTGCTAGGGCAAAAAAGCTTTTTTTTTTTTTTAAATCACTGAGAAATTCACAAATATTCACAAATTTCACTGCAAATTTAAATAAAATATGTGGTGTCCCAGGCTTTTCTTTATTTTGCCCAGGATATAAATAAAAAGCACGGGACACAAGGTCCTAGGTGCATCCCTTTTAATAATTAATAAGGAGAGGGTTCCTCCTAGGCCTATTAAAAGCCACAGGGATCACCACCTCCTTGGGCCAAGCTAATGCGATGCTAATTACTCCAGATATTACATCACTTATGAAATGTCTTATAACATCATTGGTAATATCACTGCAACATTTGCAGTACAATTAATGATGAGAAAATTATACATGGCGGGGTGTGAGTTATAGTTATCTCAGGGCACTAAGGTGGTCATTACGACCCTACGGTGAGTGGTAATGTGGCGGCAGTACCCGAAGCAGGCTGGTGGTACCTACTGCCACATTAGGAGAATGACGGGTTGGCTGCAGCCAACCTGCCACTGCTCCACTCAGACCACCATGGAGGTAGCAGCCGCTGGGCCGGAGATGTCAATCTCCAGCCCAGCATGTACATTTTTCAGCCAGCCTACAACCATGGTTTTTGTGGCGTTAGCCACGCAAACAACACTACACACACTGACGCATTCGCGCACACACTCACACATTCATGCACACAAACCCCCCCCCACTTACCTTCTTCCAGGTGGTCTTCCGGCAGGGAGCGGGAAGGGGCACTGCTTCCACCAGCAGCGCCCACCAGCAGAACACCACCAGGTCGTATCACAGGTCATGAAATGGCTTGTGGCAGTCTACTGGCGTGGGGGTGCTGGTAGCAGCGCCACCTTACCACCATCCACCACTATGATCACTGCTGGATTTCCTCCCTTCTTGTGGGGGGACTCCAGCAGTGATCATAGTATGGCGGACGAATGGTAGCCGTGGTGATGGTTTTTTGGTGGCTGTCACCGTGGCTGTGGGCGGTTTTTACTGCTAATGACATAATTAGGGCCTAAGTTTCTTGAAATAACTGTAACAGGTACATTTCTATTATTTTGTATGTTTAAAATGTGAGCCTAACTATAAGGTTCGATAACCTTTCTTTTTTATGGTGATTTCTATGTTTTTTTAATTCTGTTTCCTAACTATAACATCCTTGTAACCTTTGTTTTTTCAGTGAATTTGTATATATATAAGTATGTATACATGTACATATATATATATATATTTGTATATATATATATATATATATACATGTGTATATATATATATATATATATATATATATAAATATATATATATATATATATATATATATATATATATATATATATATATATATATATAACACACATAAACACTAACACACACAAACACTGTGAGAAAACTGGGCTGATTGCAGAAACCCCCTTATTTTTTACCCCCATTTTCAACTGACACTGGTGTTCCAACTCTGATTGTCCCCTGGGCACTGCTAACCAGTCAAAGAGCCGGTGGTGTTCTGTTTAAAATTGTGTTGTAAACGGGTTCTCTAGTTGACAATGGTTTGCACACTGTCCAAGTAGGGACCCTCACTCTAGTCAGAGTAAAGGAGCCACAAAGCTGAGTCAGCCCCTGCTCACCCCCTTGGTAGCTTGGCTCAAGCAGTCAGGCTTATCTCAGAGGCAATGTGTAAAGTATTTACACACAGAGACACAGTAACAATGAAAACACCACAAAAGTACTCCACACCAGTTTAGAAGTATAGCCAATATTTATCTGAGTAAAACAAGACTAAAATGACAAAGATCCAACATACAGAAGTAAAGATATACCTTTTTTAATGTTTCAATTAGTCTCAATCCATAGGAATCAATGGTTGTATCTTTTTAGCACAAACTACCTGGGATGCTTTAGAAACAAAGGTGAAGCCGGCCTCAGGGAAGGGGAGGCATCGAAAGTAAATCAATTTGTTGATTCCTTACTGCACAGGGGATGTGATTCATTGATTCTTTCCTCACAGGAGAGGCAGCATGTTGGTTACTTTTTGGCTAGGGAGGTGATACGTTGACTCTTTCCTCACAGGAAAGGTGATACGTTGATTTCTGGCCATGCAGCCTCGGTTCCTTACTGTTCTGTGTGAGCCACTCACCTGAATTCCAGGCATTCTGATGGGGCTGTGACAATTCCCCAAATCTGGGGGAGGACTAAAGTGACTGCGATGAAGAGTATATTGCCCTCTCACAAGTCCTCAATCAGAGGGAAGTTTTGGAACAGAAAAAAATGATAATATCAGATTCTTCTTCGTGGACTGCAGAATTGGATTGCTGGACCCTGGACTGCATTTCGTATTGGACGTCAGGACTTCTGATTTCTCAAAATACTGGGGTCTTGTTTTTTTCACGATTCTGTGCAGCAAAAGAAATACTTCATTAATACATTGAACTTGCATGACCTATTGTGCATTGCATTTTGTTAGTTATTGTTGACACATTGTGAATATGTTTCTACAAGGCAGTTCAAGTCTCTTCCTCTTCTCACAATATTTTCAGTGTCTCTGAAGCAATGTCCAAAATCAGAAACATTCAGCTTGACTAAAGGGCTTATTTGTGTTCTGGAGTAATCTCATGCCAGTAATAGTCCTGATGCTCGATTTCCATTCTCCTAATTCTCAGGGGAGTGCTTTGTTACTGGAAATATGTCTGTTTTGTTTCATTTAAGAGATTAACTTTTCTTTACCTTGAAATGAAGCTACTTGCTTGAAAATTTCAGAAGAACCCTATCTAGGTTTTTCCTCCTTTATTATTTTCTCTCTTTTACAGGAAACATGGGATCATCAGCAGAAGATGAAAGAGAGCAGCTGGGACTCTGCAGGAAGTCGACCGGAAGGCGATGATCGTCGGAACTCGACTGGAGGCTGTCCGGAGGATGAGAAATGCTGGAACTCGACTGGAAGCTAGTCAGAGAACAAGGAACACTGGAACTCGACTGGAGGCAGGCTGGATAACAAGGAACTTGACTTGACTGCAAGTAGGTGAGCAGAACAATAGATATGAAGCCAAACAAGGCCTTAGACTCATAAGCATCCTCAAATATTAAAATCTGCACATGTGCCTTTTGGCAGTTGATTGTAAAGGAAATTAACAATTATCATCCTGATTGTGGCACATGTTGAATAGAGATCACATTGTGCAGAACACGTTTTGGCAGTTACAGTTGGAGCAGGTGGAAAGGCAGTTGGTTGCTTGTTAAGGAAATGAGCAATTATCCTTTTGATTATGGGACATGTTCAATACAGTTTACATTGTGAAGAGCACATGTTTTTGCAGTTATATTTGGAGCAGGTGGAATACAATGTGCATAATAAACAAGCATTGGTTATAATAAATCCGATATACAGGAATCCAAACATTGGTTATTGCAAACTTGATATTCCAGTATGTAATGAATATACCCAAATAAGTCTGAATGTTGCAAACAACAGTACAAAAAACAAAAAAGCACAAATAAATACTGGTACATGTCCTATCAAACAAACAACACCTGTATAAAAAAGTCTTTTAACTTACTTGTGTGATATCACAAAACAAAGTCCTTAAATCCAAAGGTACATATCCAGGAGACAAAGAGAGTGATTCTTTCACCTTACAATCCAAGTGAAAAGCAAACAGGAGAGGGACAGGAACAGGAAGTTAAAGTCTCTCAGGTACTTCCTTCTTGTTGGAGAAAAAGTAGGAAAAAAGGTTTCTCGCACAAAAAAACTTGAACAGTCCATTGGAGAAGAAAATCCACTTGAAGAATATTTTGTATTTGCTTCTCAAGTTTAAAATCTATTTGAAGTGCAGTTCTGCTTGTGAGCAGCACTATATTGGCATTGTCGTGGCTGGAAGCTGCACAAGCAGGTGTGAAATCTCATGCGCACTCGCTAGCAGCCCAAGAATATAGTGGCACTCGTGAACAAGCATAAAAAACAAATTTCACATGTGCAAATAAATAAAAAAATCTCTGCTTCACACCGGATGGCGGAATTCAGGAACTGGGTGCTACTCCGTGTAGCGTGAAGTGCACGAATTCTAAAAACTCAACTTCCAGCTTATTGGAGGTCTGCAGGACGCCATCCTCCCGGCTCTCCCCTGGCTATCAAGCCCCGTGCCTTTGAAAGGGTCTGCACAGGCCTCAGACTCCGCTAAGACCACATAATACATAGCAAGGCGGCCCCCCAGAAGGATACTGAGGGAGCAGCACAAACTTTTCAGGCTGTGCAGTAGGCTTGTGCTGGCACCGGCTTCAATCCAAAGAAAGCAGCAACCCAGGTCCCAAACTGGGAGGCCCTTGTCCACAAGCTTCAGGCCACAAACGTCCGGCAGCAGGGAGTTGGAGGTTGTAGGAGGCTTCCGCACCCGGGGGCAATAAAACTGGTGGCTCTGGCCTACTGTACAGCCTGCCCTTTAAAGGGACCGGGTGGTCTGTGTTCACAGACCCCTTCCCAGCACGAGTTGCCCTCGGAGAAGACGCATACATCGCTTCCAACACTTCAGGCTTCTAGCACCGGGAGCCACACATCTGGAAAAGAGTTAAAAGTCTTCTGGGAGCCTCGAGGGGCCTTCAGGGCTCCACAGAGCAACAGAGAGGAGGCTAACCTTCAAGAGAGGTCAACAGAGTTTGGGCTACGGAAGTGACCACTGCTCCTTCGTGGTGTGGCTTGCTGCCTTTCTCCCCCTTTCTCCTTGCACCTTCAGCCCACCTCAACCAGAACCCTGTCTGCTTTAATTTGAAAATAAGATACTGTTGTCTTTACTATTAATATACCCCTGATTGATCTCCAAGGCAGAGCATCTTTTCTTTGGCCGGACTGTCATCTGTGCCCCAAGCTTCTTAACAGGATTACCTGTTCTCTGCAATATTCCATTGGCGCTGCTGAATGACTGTCCACTATAGGCATTGGTTAAGGCACAATGACTGCACAAAATTGAGATCAGGCTGTATTTACTTCCGGGGAGGTCTTGTTCCAAAGCTGAATCCAACCTTCTCTGCAACAAGGGCGCAGTTGCCCCAGGCCTGAAAAGTTGTAATCTAATTTTTTCTCTCTGGGATAAGGAGAGGGCCTCTCCCTCACCCCCGGAGTCTAGACCCTCTGGTAACAGGGTCATACCTCCACTGGGTGAAATACAGCATACCAGACTCAAGGGGTCAGCATGCATTCTCGTCTCCGAAGAAGCCATTCTGGATTCTTCCACATCCCTTGTATCCCCCTCCCATACTGAGGATCATGGTCCATGCAACGTTGCCTCCCCATACCACAGTTCCATCCTCCCTTCAGCTTGTAACTCTGACTGTTTTGCTCCTATAGGGGAGGGCCCACTTGCTGCTGCCGTGAAAGAAGCTCCCTCCTTAAATATTGACTTGGAACATCAGTTGAATGACTTCACACTTCCAGGCCTGGACTTAGAATCATACAAAAGATATGGTCCGCCTTCTCCCCAGCCTTCTCCCTCTCTGCTGTCCATAGGCTTGAAGCTCTTTAGCAGTAACCCCTCTATCCATCTCTCTTTATGCTCACATCTCTCAGTGACTCCTGTCTTGAGCATAAATGTCAATCTCCCAAGTAATCCCCTGATCAAAATACACAGCTTTCTTCCTCCCACCTCAGCTTAGAGAAACATCTATCATCTATTTTAAATCTATTAGAAAAATTAGTTTTGGGATCTGACTCTATCTTTGACACTGTTACAGCAATAATAAAATAACTAATCACTAGCAAAGGAAGTAATTACGAATCATTCACATTTCAACAAGAAGAGGCTTCAGCTCGACCTTGTATTGCAGAAAACAAGGTTTCCCATCCTGGAATCTACTTCTGCTCCCAGGCCGGTAACCCTCAGGTTATGGTTTTATCCACTAATTCAGTCTCTATCGAGAGACCAGTAGACTTCATCAGATTCATATTGAGTGACTTTACACCAGAAAAAAGCCTGAATTCTGAATTCCAAAGCACAATACAGGAAGTATTTCCAATTCTTAAAGCATGTCCAAAGGGAAACACAGCGACTGGAGAAACCTGTTCATCGCCACCAAAGGCAAACACAGTTTCTGGAGAATCCTGTTCATCGACTGAAAAGCTTATGTGCAAAAAGAAAAATCTCAAGAGGGCTAAAAAAGTAAATCAAACGATTTCTAAAAAAAGGTCGGAGAAAGCTGTGCTTCACTGAGGCTCCCCCTACACCAGAATATTCTCTACCCCAGGTGGTTCCCGCTCTACAACACCATACTGCAACCCTTGAATCTCGAGTATTGGATGCTCCTATATCTACCCTCTGCTGGCCAGGTATGGATGGCCTGACCGTGAGTCAAAATACGCCTCCATTACTGACAAGTATGTTACCTCTGAATCCCCTAGCACAACCGTTTGGGGCACCTGTTAGCGACTCTCAAGAAGGAAGGAGAGACGTACTTATGCTTTTGTTTGACACAGACCTATTCTTAAATAGATCTTTACTTTTAAAGTGTTTTTCGGAGGTAGAGTCACTTAGACTAATTGAAAGTAAAGACTTACACTGAGTAATTTTTGGAGGACTCGGGTCTTGGCCCCATAACAAGAGTGTTTTTTTACTCAAAACTGATAGTTAACAAAATTTTAAATAACTCTGAGCGGCTGGCATGCAAAGGTATTCAAGATGTCCCTATCTTCAGGGAGGCAGGGAGCATGCTTGCTGATAAGGTATCACAGTACCCTGTTGAAGGGTCTGGGAAGCACTTGCCTCTTTCCCCACCCCTAAGTAACCCCAACAACTAACCTTTCAGTAAACAGGTTTTAAAGTTTTCTCTAGGGAAACACAGCAGGGAAGTGTCACTTAGGGACCCCCTGATGAGTCCATCCCAAGAATTAAGTGTCAACACTTATTCTTGGAATTGGTTACCGGCCGCTTTAAGCAGCTCCTCCATTATATCCTGTCGAATACTACCTTTACATTAGCAATGAGCTCATTATTGTATCCTGGAATGTTGCTGAGATAAAAAATAAGGGGGAAAAATCGGGTTTTTGAACTCTCTAAAAGCAGATATAATCTACCTACAAGAGACTTGGTCTACTGGGGAGCTCTTGTGCGACAAATATTAATAGCTTTGCTGTAACGCTACACCCTCAGAGTGGCCGCGCTAAGGGCGGGGTAGCCTGCTAGCTGACCAATAGTCCTAACTAGCACAATGAATATTATAGAGATCCCAACAATTTGTTCTTTGTTATAATTCTATATAGTATTGGAGAAGGGTCCGATGGAGCTCGTCTGGTGTAGGTAAATTCTTATATCCCCCTGGGGCCTCCCATAATAGTCTATTAGCCAAGACATTCCTATTTATTAACGAGCTTTACGAAAGGGAGCCAGCCATTCGAACTATTATGGTCAGGGACCTAAACTGTAAAATCTCCAATCCTGTCCTCTTGCAATCCTGGCATGAGGAAAAAGAGGAAGCATTTGGAATCCCCACTTGTGTCTTTCCCCATAAAATAAGAAATTATAAGCGTGGGAAGCTTCTCCTTGAACACTTGAAGACAAACAACTGTTTCATAGTTAATGATAGACCCCCCCTCTGATTCGCTAGCCCACAAATGCACAAATCTTCGGGGGCACTGCTGTTCTAGATAATTGCCCTCATTACGAACTCGGCAAGAAATCCCACCGAGTTCGGTGCTGGTGGTTGAAACAACAACCGGCAGCATGTTGAAGACCCCACCAGCCCAATAAATGACATTCCGCTGGGCCTGTACATTGCCAACTGCTCCACATGGAGTCGTGGGCAATGTAGCAGTGCAGCGAGTGCAACAGCACCCGTCGTGCACATCACTGCCCATAAATCGGGCAGTGATATGCGTGATGGGGCTGTGCATGGCCAGTGCAGGGGCTCCCAGGGGGAGCCCCGGGGCACCCAATCCGCCAGCCTTTCTCTGGCAGCCTAAACCGCCAGGGAAAGGCTGGGGGAAAACAGGTTCATTATCCGGCGGGCAGCACTGCTTGCAGTGCTGCCCTGTCAGATAAGGAACTCCACCATCGCCAGGCTGCCTGGTGGCAGTAGCCTGGAGGTGGCGGAGTTCCACCTGTGGCAGTCTCCCCATGTATATTATAAGGCGGTCCGGACCGCCATGTTCATAAGGAGGGCCTATGTGTTAACTAGCTACCAGACATTCATCTTGGTACAGGGCATAAAGTGATAAAGACAGCACTCAGTGATCATAATATTCCGGTAGCATCTATTACCCTGGAAGTTCTCCCTGCTGATTCCTGGAATTTGGATGGGTTGAATTCATATTTTAATATTGAAACTGGCAGAACGCATTGGTCCTTTGATAGGGTTAAGAGGCTTGATGGTATTCTAGAGACCGTATCTGGCACTCTCGAAAAATGGGCAGGAAATGTTTTGGAGAAATTCTCTGAGTTTATGCAGCAGCTTATCACAACCTCATCCCAGAAGGCCCGGAGCAAGCTTACGGTACTACCCCACCCCTTACTTTTACTGAACAGAGAAACCAATGCCCTTACTTGCAGGCAATACAGGGAATAGACTCTAGCAAGATATATTCAGTTAGGCTTATTTAAAAGAAGAAGGAAGCATTTAAGAGCACGTCCAAAAAGAGATGCTTTTGACAGATTCTGGATTGATGTAAGGGAAGCAGCTTTTAATGGCCACTAAAGGAGTTTCTGGTGATTGGTAGCAGATAGGTGTGGCTCAAGAACTAACCCCCATATTTATACTTTTTTTGCGCCAAATTTGCGTAATTGTTTTTATGCAAATTCGGTGCAAATCAAACTCCAAAGTTACACTTTGGTGCTAGACCTGTCTGGAGTTAAAGTAATTTTTTACTAGAGGGAAACTACTTTGTGTGAATGAGATGCAAAATAGGCGTTCCCGGGCAAAAACTGACAATATGGCCTTAGCTCTATATTTATTCCCCTGTGCTAAAATCAAGCACGGGTGAAAGGGGCCTTCAATAATGGCTCTAAGCTTGTTGTGCACCATTATTGAACACTGGGTCAGGATAGGCGTTATGGGACCTGTGATCCTATTTCCATGGTCATAGACCATGGAATGGGCCCGAAGGTGCCCTTCCCTATTCCCTGGGACACCCTCACCCCCACCAGAGGGAGGCCAGAGGATAAGGGAACCCCATCCCAGGTAAGTCATGTAAGTACAGGGAGTATTTTACATATATTTTTTAAAGTGCCAACAGGGGGCCTAAATTGGGCTCCCCTACATGGCACTGGGAGCAGTGGCCATGCCCAAGGGACTTATGTCCCCTGGGCATGGCCATTGCGGTGGTGGGCAGGACTCCTGTTTTCAGAAGGGCAGGGGTCATGTCCATTGGGGGTTGTGCGTCAAAGGATGATGCTAGTCTGGTTAGAGGCACTTTTATGCCTCTAACCAGACTAGCGTCATCCTTTGACGCACAACCTCCTGTTCCCCCTATGTCTCCCATACCCGGCTAATGTCCTTTTTCAGGATCCTAGCCGGGCCTTACCACCATTCCATAAATATGACACCCGGCCAACGTCTTGGAATGGCACTAGCCGGCTTTACTTTATCACACAGAACTGTGTTAACGCAGTTTTGCGTGAAAAATTATAAATATGCCTCCAAATCTCTTCCAATGGTCATCAATGGAACAAGCTGGTCCACTTTCATATCTAGTCTCTATGCATCCACGGGGACTACTGTGGTGCTCCCTGAAACTGGTGTCGACCCCTTATATATATATATATATATATATACCCCACTATGAAAGAAATTGAAGATGTCATTAGAGGCATGCATAGCTTGGCAGCAATGGGTCCTGATGAAATTCCTGTATTGGTTATAAAACATGATATCCTTACCTGGAGTAAAATTTTGTTCCAGGTCTTTCAGTGCTGATACGAAACCAGGAAAATTCCCCCATCCTGGAAGGGTAGTATTATTGTTCCCCTGTATAAGAAAGGGAACTGCAACTGTCCCAGGAACTATCGCCAGATTGCTTTGCTGGACGCGGTTGGCAAAATATTTACCAAATATTTGCTTTCCCAGATCAGTGACTGGGCAGAAAGGAACAAAATCATCCCTCTGGAGCAATCTGGCTTTAGAGAAAAGCATGAAACATTCAATAACATTTCGGCCCTCCAGGTAAGAAATGAGAAATATGTCTCTTTGAGAGGTGGGGTGATTGATGCAGCCTTTATCGATTTTTCTACGGCATTTGATAAAGTAGGTCAGGCCACGCTCTGGCAAAAGCTCTCAAGATTAGGCATACCAGGTATCCTATTAGATCTGGTGATTGCCCTCCATTCCTCCACCTTTTGTAGGGTACTGTTAGGGAGAGATAGAGGCTTGTTCCCTAAAATCCAAACCCAGAATGGTTTAAAACAAGGCTGCATGTTGGCCCGTTGCTGTTTTCCTTGTACATCTCTGACTTACCTACTCACCTATCTCAGAGCGAGGGTTTCGTCCCCATATTAGGAGGAGGCTCATACCCTGTTTGTTCTACGCCGATGATATAATCATATTGGATCGCACTTCTAAAGGGATCAATAATCACCTTCAAGCCCTAGAACAATTCACAGAAGCCCATTTCTTAATAATTAATTGCTCTAAAAGTAAAGTCCTCTGTTTTCCCAGTAAAAAAATGTTTAAATATGACAGTTTCTGCTTGTCATTGGGAGCTCAGAAACTCGAAAGGGTAAACTCATGTACTTTCTTTGGTAAAATTGCCTGTGGGAACCTCAGCAAAAGGACACATATAGAACATAACCAACACAAGGATCTATCCAAAGCTAATGGCTTGAATGCCCTTTATAAGTGAACCGGCAGGAAACATTTTAAACATCTCTCAGAGGTATATTGGGCAAAGATTCCTCCGTCTTTATTTTATGGCTTAGAGCATGTTAAGGTTTTGAATTTTTTTTTTAGACAAACTAGAGGGCCGCTTCCTGATGAATCTTACATCCACAAACTCAGGCATCTCAGCAGCAAAATTACTGCTTGAGATGGGCTTGTGAATCACATTTGCTGAGGAACTGGCCGGAGTCATATGTTAGATGGTTTGCTTGATGAGCTGTGATGATGATTCTCTGAGGTTGCTGTTAAAAAAAGAAATTGTGGCAGAAGCAGGTCGAAATACACCATTGGCAGGGATTTTACATATGCTATAGACACCTTACAGATAGATCCCGCCTCCATTCCACACTTCCTCTGTTACAGCTAAAATACCTTTTTAGGCAAGTAACTTTGTCCCCAAGCCTCTGCCTGGATACAAAAACCTGTGTACACATGCAGGGCTTCCAGTCTGTGTCTGATACTATATTATTGAAGAAAATGCAGCCCTACCTCAGTTGTAACCTGCCTTATAGGGTCAGAAGATTCTGGCTACTACTGCAGCAGGGGCTGCACCCTCTTAACACATTGCGGGCTAGATGATATGGATCCTCAGCCACTTGTAATCTCTGTCAAAATGTTTTTTCAAGACCTGAATCATGTTGGTTTCATATGCCTGGGTTTGCTTTCATTCCGTCATAGATGGTTGTGTCCTATCTTTCTTAAACTTTCCCTATGCAGTGCTTCAGAATTATTGCAGGCCTTCTCTGTTTCCCCAAATGAAAAGTTTTTCTATAGAATTTTTAACTTTTTTAAATGATTTCTATCTTTGTATTAATTTAATCATTGAATTACTTTACAGAAATAGGGAATTTAAACTGCTTACGAAGGTCTTGGTTTTTTAATTTTATGGTCTTCTTTTAACAAGTTTGCTTTATGTGGACCTCCATGGGAGTTCCGTATTATAAATAAAAGAAACTTAAAACTTGAGTCAAATAATTTGTTAGCCAGATTAATACGAATGGTATCAAAATTTCAAGAATCTAATTTTGAGGTCAAACATCTTCCTGGTGGGAAAAAAAGTTTGGGCTGACTGTCTAACTCGTATGTTTCCCGAGGGTAAGGAGGAAGATGATGGAATGGATGATACTGACTGTGAGGTTGCTGCTGTGGATGCTGTTAGTCAATGTGAGGACAGAATCTCAGAACGTTAAGTCAAAAGCATGTTGTGAGGATGAGAACATGCAGAAGATCATGAAATTTGTACTGAATGGTTGGCCAGGGGATATAGGTTTATCCATTAAGTTTAAAATGTTTTATTAGGTAGAAGAGGAATTATCATTATTTAATGGGGTGGTCATGCGTGGTGAACTACTGGTACCACCTGTGAGTTTGAGACATGAGTTGGTGGTGCTGGCCAGTTTGGGGCAGGGCATCTATGAATTTTAAAAAGTCCAAGAAATTAAAGCAAATTTATTGGTGGCTGTCGTTAGATGCCAATATAAAACAGTGTATTGACTAATGTCCTGAATGTTTGATTTCAGATACACACTGGAAGACCAAAGAAACTCCTTTATGCCCGGTACCCTTTCCCAGTTTCCTTTGACACTAGGTAGGATTAGATTTTTGTGGTCTGTACTCCTACTTCCCAGCATCATGAAGTACTTCATATTATTGATTGACTACTATTCAAAGCGGATATATTTCTTTCTCTTAGCACTAATGCAGCCATGTCATTTCTAGAAACTGTATTTGACTTGATGGGTGCTCCAAAAGAGGTTCTCATGGATAAAGGAAGTCGTTTTGTTTCAGTCTGTATTTGTTCATTTCGTGAACATCATGATGTAAAACATGTAAACGTTGCTCTATATTCACCACAGGCAAATGGTTTAGGAAAAAGGCCAAACAAAATGGTAAAGGAAGGTATACAGACAGCCATAACATCAGGTCAGAAGGGCTCTGCATTAAAAAAAAAAGATCTAGAACTACAATGTGACTCCTCATCGTACCACAGAGGAAACTCCATTTACATTGCTGAGAGAATGCAAAGCACATACTAATTTGTGTCCTAATTGGTTAGAGGACAAGTGAGGGATACACCAATCCTGAGAGAAGGAGAAGGTTTCTGCCACTGTTGCCTTATAACAAGTTGAAATGAAGAGATATTCTGATGGAAAGCACAATATTCATGATACAAAATGTTATTGTAGGGGAGTCCAATTTTTCATTACAAATGCATGTTGAAAAAGTCAACTATTGGAGGAACAGGAAACAACTTGCAAAATTATTTTCAGAACAAGAAGAAATTACTAAGAAAAATAAGAGTATGAGTACTGAAGCAAAGTGGTCTGCCTGGTTGCTGCCTGAGAATGTTGATAATAGAAACACAGTTCAACATTCTGCAGTTCACGAACAAGCAGGTTGTCTGTCAATTAATGAATTAAGGAAGACCAGTTCACGGGTGGTTAGAATACCAAGCTATTAGAATGATTGTGTTAATGTATTAACACACAATTTAATATGAACTTTGTATCTAGCTGTTCTGCTGTTTTAATTTTTGTTTTGTTTTGTTTATAAGCGGAAAGGTGTTGTAAGGTAGCATATACTTGAAGTTAGGATTGTAAATGTATAGGTTCCAAATAAGAGTATGAGGAGCTAAGGTCCTGTCAGTGACAGATTTATCAGTTACTGCCTGAACCTTGGTGAGCCTAGATGTGTTGTGTGTTGTGAGCACTTTGCCTCTAGAATAAAGACTTACCTTTTCCATCATTTCCTGGTGAGTCTTGAATACAATATTCTACCTAGAGTTCATTTCAAGCCACCCTAAAGCAAAGAAATATTGCAACACATAGTAAAGTATTTGCCCTGGTTGCCCTACATTCTTGCTGCTGTTTGTTTTGGTAATACTCGGTGTATGCATAAGGCAGCATCTGCTTTTAAAGCTCCCATCACCGAGAGCGCAAACATTACATGCATCTAACGTGTAAGATTTTCTCACAAACAGGTAGAGTTAAATTATTAAAAAAGAGGACTCTTAAAGCATGAGAAAGCTACAAATATTTATTGAGACAGAAACACCAAGCTAGCACCACTAGCAACTCAAACTGGCAGCAATCTCCGGACTTCATGAAACAGAGGATGTGAAGCTCAACATATTCTGACATTGAACACCAATGATGTAAAACAATTCCAGTTCCCCACAATCATCCACAGTACATCTTTCCCCAGCACACACGGGAAGTACAATAAAGTAATCCGTTAAGGAAGCTTCCCTCATATACAGAGCACATACAAAATAGGCATTACAGTACAAGTTTCAGTACAAGCAAATGCAGACACACATACAAAAGATACAACATACTGATGGCACACGCACAGAAACAAGCTCCTCTCTCACACACACATCAGATATAGAATGCAGGTGTTTGTCCTCAGGACAAACATCTGCTGCCCAAACCTCCCCACACACATAACTGATATAATACTGTAGGCTACCATTTCTCAGACCATATCACTGGCAATAGCAGTGCAGGCGTCCTTCATACACAAAACAGATTCAGCACACAGATTTGCAGTGCAATATTCCCTCAGCTCACACACAGACATGGTCAGCAAGGGGAGCAGCAGCAGCTTTCATTATACAGAGAGACCTAGTAGAGTAAAGCACTGGCAACCAAAGCATCAACAATCATCCACAGAGACCGAGTACAATACAGGCAAATGTAATGCAAATGTTCCTCACACAAAGAACAAGTATCTTAAGACAAACGTCAGGTTTACAGACTACAGCATGCTAACAACAGCAGTATATGTTTCACTTACATACACAGAGAAGGTACATTACAAGCATTTGTAATACAACTGTGCACTCTTCTCAAACACTGAGCCATGAAACATACTGGGTGGAGAAGTGGTACTACATGGAAAGGAATCACTTATATACTGGACAGGTACCGTACATGCTTATGTAGCACAAGCCTCGCTCTGCTGTCACACAGGCAAGGAACAGCAAGCCCAGCAGTGCAAGCATCAGCTCACATGTTTAAAACTGACATGGTAGTGAAATGAGCATTGAACTATCACTCACACAGCACCACAATAGGTGAGCACCACTATCTCTTGCTTTCTTTCTCTCTCTCCCT
Source organism: Pleurodeles waltl (assembly GCF_031143425.1). Classification (NCBI taxonomy): domain Eukaryota; kingdom Metazoa; phylum Chordata; class Amphibia; order Caudata; family Salamandridae; genus Pleurodeles; species Pleurodeles waltl. The sequence continues at coordinate 506,411,324 of NC_090445.1, forward strand.
CTTACTCGCTCTTTTTCTCTCTCTTTCTCTCTTTCCCACTCAAATCTTTTCCTGAGAGACACAACATCTTCCAGCTTGGTGTTTTACTTCATATCACTTGCCATTTTGTAAAGAGGGAGCATTTGAGACTTGCCATATTGTAATCATTATTGGACCCTGACCAGAAGTAAATTTGGGGAGCTGGTATTGATTGTAAATATAGTCAACAAGTGCCAAAATATGCTTTGTCACTGCTAGAGTCTGATGCCATGGATGGTCTTCTAACACGTCCATAATCTGGCAATGTTGAATCAATGATAGCGTATGCCAAAACCATTCTAAGGTGCTCTGCTTTGTTTTTATAAGGGTGGCCAGAGATCTTTTTTACAAAGTGTTTATACATTTTACTATTGGACTAATGTTTCAATATAGCTGGCTATTATAAAGCAGCATCTGGGTGATCTCTGAATGGTAAATGGTGGCCGCTCAGGAGTGCAAAAGTAATGGCAAAGCCAATCACTCTGCCTTATGTTAGCATACTGAATTCCAGACCCTTTGATTTTGCCAATGCTTCTTTCCTATAAATCCTAGAATAATGGCCAGCACGACTTTTTAGTTCTTTTTGAAGCAGATTTCAATTCATGACTCTATTCCTTGTGTTTAAGTCTTCCAGTGCCATCGTCTTCCATGTCTTCAACATGTGGTTGGATACGCCATCTCGTCCCACTTCTAACAATCCTTTGTAGAATGTGTACGTTCTGGGATTTAAATAACACATATCTGGTTCCATCATTATTGAAAGCTCTTTACCCCTAATTATGCTTTTACAATATTATTCATTTGGAATAGATATTCCAATTGATTTAGATTGACCAAGTAACAACACAACACTTTTTACTCTTTATTAGTCCTTGTAGTGTAACTCACCCACTTCCTCGGGTTGTTATCTGATCCAGTACTTAGCTCAGCCTAGAAAGATGAAATTCTACTCTGGACACTCATAGGAAGAAAACTTTGGATGATCCTAGTCTATGCTACCAGAAATATGTATCTGAGTTTCAAATGTTATCTATCCTTTTGTGCCATTGAGCTCATTGTTCGCCCTAGTAATCTATAGCTATGACTACCATAAGTGTGTATATATATAAATATATAGCTATAACATTCTTTTTTAATTGACTTCTATTGGGAAAACAGGACTAGTGATCAGCCCTAAAACCTATATCAATTTTAAAAGCCCATGCTTAGTACCATTATTATATAATTTTCTCTGTTTCGAGAATACATGAACGCAATTTGAATAATCAAAGAACTGTCTAGTCCTGTGAATCCAATGTTTGACTATGCTTCTACTATTTAAAGAGTCACCGTTTTGTACTAGTACAAAAGTGATTATTTTATATGTTTGATATCTTGTAGAAAACATTGGTCAGAAAATAATGGAAACTATTGCAACATTATTTTTGCAACAATTGTGGGATTTTGTAAACTGACCTACGTATCAATAGGTCAGATCTCAAGATTCCCATTTGAAAAGGGTTGCAATTCTTCCCACTTCAGTATTAATGAGGTAGGTCACAATCTGTAACTTTGTGTCTGATGTAGAATTTGGAGGAGGGGGTTACTTAGTCACAAACGTGGCAGATATCCCATCCACTATATTACAATTCCATTGCAGCCTATGAAACTTGTAATATGACGGATGGGATATCAGTCATGTTTCTGATGGAGTAACCCCTCCTCCAAATTCTAAATCAGGTCCTTAGTCTGATTAGAATCCATCACAGCACAGGAATGATGCCCTACATGGTTAGCAGATCAGCATGTCTGTGACTGCATTCAAATAAACTTTTTTTTTAATGCAGCCTCTTTTCTTTAATGAAAATGGGACTGAAAAAAGTGACTATTTTTCAAACATTTCCCCTGGACCACAGCACATTCAAGACCACCATCTTTGAATTTGCATTTCCAAATGGGAGACTTTTTGTATTGAGTTTTCTTTTTCAAAAACAGCCTGAGTTCCTTAAATGATGGTCCTCTGGGTCACTGACTAAACTCTTTGAGGCTATCAACATGATTCCCAAAGGAGAAGGGGTCCCAAAAGGATCTCTTCCTCTTAGTGAATCAGTTACCAGTTCCATTGAGGAATCAGTGACTGATCAATGGTTTGCAACAGTAATTGCAATCGGAAGCCATTTACCCATCCATCCCAAATTACACTTGGAAAGGAACTTCCAGTCCTGGACCACTTTTACGTTTTGATGCATGTTAGACCCAGAAACACTTCCTAGTCATGAAGTGGATTTGGCACACTGCATAAGGGGCTTTTGCTCTTGTAAAACCAGTGATTTTTGGAATCACAGGGGTTGGGATTGCAAAATCCTTTAGACATCTAGCCCTTAAACTAAAGCAACACCTCTGACACTGTCAGAAACATTCAGATTCACAAGCATCCTTCATTGACTTGTGAAGATCACTTGTGTGAATCCAGAAGCCACCTCTGGGAATGTCATTGCTAGAGCAGAAAGGTAGCACTGTGAGTACTTGTGGTGATAGGGCCAGTGAAATGTTCATCTCCCAAAGCAAGTACATGAGGAAGAGTGTTTGAGTGGGGTGAGTAAACAAAGAAAGGACTAACTTTGCTTTCCTGTCTTCCCCTTTTCACAGACCATTGATACTGAACCAGAGAAGTACGTTAGGCTGGTACCATATCATATTCCCAAAGCTCGAAGAAGAGCATAGAAGAAGAAGAAGTAAAAATAAGATGCTTGAACTAGACATTATAGAGTCCATGGTGTTCTCCCATTGTATTAGTACCGAAACCGGACAATAGCATATGGTTCTGTATAGATTTTCACCAACTCAATGCTATTTCCACCTTTGATGCTTATCCCATGCCTAGGGTAGACGAGATGGTAGAACAACTAGGATCTGCAAAATACATGTCCACTCTGGACCTTACCAGAGGGTATTGGCAAATAGCTCATGCCTTAAAGGACCGATGCAAACTGCCTTTTCGACTCCTTCAAGTATTTATCAATTCAAAGTAATGCCATTTGGATTAAATGGTGCTCCTGCCACCTTCCAAAGGCTGATGGATAGGCTTCTAGCACCACATAAACAACATGCTGCCACATATTTAGAAGAAATTTTAATATTTAGCCCTTCATGGGATACCAACCTGTTACATTTAAACAAGGTCTTACAAACCCTTTGGGAGGCTAATCTCACAGCGAATCCCAGCAAGAGTAAATTAGCGCATACCTCCATTCAATAAAAAATCCAAGCAATACAAGAAATACCATACCCCACTACAAAGAAACAAACACAGTACTTTTTGGGATTGGTTGACTATTACAGGAGGTCTATATCACATTTCTCAGATAAGGCCGCCCCATTGACCAATCTGTTACAAGGAAAGCTTCCCAATAACATCCAAGCTTTAACTGATCTTCAGAAGGCTAGCGTTGACACTTTACGGTTGAGCCTTTGCAACCATCCTGTATTACGGTGCCCCAATGTTTTTAAACCCTTCATACTTCAAACCGATGCATCCACCCAGGGACTAGGCGCAGTGTTGCTTTAGCCAGATGCGAATGATGAGTTGCACCTGGTGGTCTACATCAGTAGGAAATTATTACCCTGTGAAAGGAACTATCCAATCATTGAAAAGGAATGTTTGGCTATTAAATGGGCTGTGGAGTCCCTACAGTTTTACTTGCTTCAACGTCCTTTTTCTATCCACACGGATCATGCCCCTCTGACCTGGTTGGCCCAACATAGGAACACAAATCCCAGGATTCTTTGGTGGTTCTTAGCTCTTCAACCCTTCTCATTTCAGGCCATTCACCTTCCAGGGAACCAGTTGGTTACTGCTGACTTCTTGTCCTGGTAATCTGGCCCATCTTGGCCCAATCGGCCATCTGGGGAGGGGGAGTTCTGTAACAGGGATACCGGGGCGAGTGCCCTCCCAGCACTTCCTGCATCACCCATTGTCAAGACAATGACCCGTGACGAAACGGGAGGATGCCACGGGGGTGCCTTCAGGAGAAGGAGGGCAGAGAGCGTTGCTAACTTCTGCGACACAGAGAGAGGAGAGGAGACAGGGCAGTGAGAGAGAGAGAGGAGCGGACAAAGGGGAGAGAGGAGCGGGGAGAGGAGACAGAGCGGCGGGAATAGCGGAGAGTGGAGAGAGGAGAGGAGAGGAGGGAGGAGATAAGCGAGGAGAGGAGACAGAGTGGCGAGAAAAGGGGTGAGAGGAGCAAGGAGAGGAGCGAGGAGAGGAGGCAACAGAGCAGAGAGAAGAGCTGCGAGAGGAGCAAGGAGAAGAGGAGACAGAGCAGCGAGAGGAGCGAGGAGAGGAGGTGACGGAGGCACGAGCAGACAAGAGGGAAAAGGAAGAAAGAACCCAGAACTCTACACGCCAACAGCACAGCCATGTTCCTGGAGGAACATGGCTGCACAAGTGCGAGTGGGTTTTGGGCTGGATTCTACTGGGGAAAACAGGAGAGGGGGAGTGAGGAACAAAAGGGGCTTACACCTATAAAGAAAAATTAAAGCACTATCACAGGCACCTATGCATGTCATGGCTGCATATAAATATACAATCCTGATGGCACCGGTGTGATCCTTTCCTCACAACACCACCTACTCTCTTCCCTAATAACCCTGTCCAAAATTATGGTAAACCACTTACCTGAGACCAGGATTCTTTATTTTTCTTTTCCCGAGGTACTCTGAGACCTACTAGAAGTGACTATTACTGGAAACGAGAGGTTCCCTAGAGAAAAAGAGAAAAGAAGAGCAGGAGAATAATTCGAAAAACTTGTAATATATACCATACCTATACGACCACTAAAAAAAAGAAAATCTACTAAGAATATTGCACCCGACCCTGTAGTTCGTGTATTATAAAGGAAATATTGACAATTTCGCTTACATTGACATTTTAATGTAAGATTGTTACAAGATGTTTCTTAACTCTAACTTATTCAAAGATAGCAAAGTATATTTCAATCATGATTAGACAGCTACTGCTAGCATGAGTTTTAGACTGGGTAAATTCATGTAATTTCCTCAGCAGAAATTGCTTGGATTGCACAAAAATGTGTCTTAATACACAAAAAGCTGGCCTTGGAATTTTATGCTGTTTTGGCCTCGTTCTGCTATTGATCCCTTCTACATGTTAAAATGCACAGACTATTTTGTTTGATTTTGACCCTGGCTTTATCTTCTGCATCTTCATCTAGTCTCCCCTCGCAGATGTGACTGACTACATATAAGATGTGTAAAATTAACTGTATAATGCCTGCAGGTTTAAGCAAGACTCTAGATAAAAAAAAAGACTAAGGGCCTCATTCCGACCCTGGCGGTCATGGACCGCCAGGGCCGGGGACGGAGGAAGCACCGCCAACAGGCTGGCGGTGCTTCTGGGGCAATTCTGACCGCGGCGGTAAAGCCGCGGTCAGAAAAGGGGAACCAGTGGTTTCCCGCCGGTTTTCCCCTGCCCCAGCGAATCCTCCACGGCGGCGCTGCAAGCAGCGCCGCCATGGGGATTCCGACCCCCTTCCCGCCAGCCTGTTCCTGGCGGTTTACACCGCCAGGAAGAGGCTGGCAGGAACGGGTGTCGTGGGGCCCCTGGGGGTCCCTGCAGTGCCCATGCCACTGGCATGGGCACTGCAGGGGCCCCCTAACAGGGCCCCATTCAGATTTTCAGTGTCTGCAAAGCAGACACTGAAAATCGCGACGGGTGCCACTGCACCTGTCGCACACCAGCAACTCCGCTGGCTCCATTCGGAGCCGGCTTCATCGTTGCTGGGGCTTTCCCGCTTGGCGGGCGGGCGGCCTTTTGGCGGGAAAGTCAGAATGACCCCCTAAATCATGAAATCATGAAATGCACCTTTAGGTGATTACAGCTGGCTTGGTGGAGTGCTCTGATATGTGCTTCCGGGTAGTTAGCGTTACACTGGTAAGCTAAAACCCTGATTATAAATCAGTCAGAGTTTTCTGACACTTGGGCAAACTGATGTTTGCACAGGCCTCTAAATTCCGAGTTGGGTGGGATTTATTTCATAAACTGTTCATTTCCAGAAGCATTGAATTCCTTTCCTTTGAGCCTAAAAGAGAAGAATGATGTGTTATTTACCATGACGTACAAATGTTGGTGTAGTAAGCATTTTCTAAACACTCAGAAGATGTACAATTTATTGCACCTTATAAATGATTAACCCTGAGTTATCAGTTTTTGTTGGTTTTTGCTAGAAATGGGGTCTTTGGTTGGCAGTCAGGTAACCCCCTGTCCAAGCAAGGACCCTCAGTCTAGTCCGGGTAAGTCACACACAATCCAAATTATCCTGTGCCCACCCTCTGGTAGCTTGGCACTGAGCAGTCAGGCTTAACTTAGAAGGCAATGTGTAAAGTATTTGTTCAATAAATCATACAATAACACAATATAGCACCACAAATATACACCACACAGTGTTTAGAAAAGTATATAATATTTATCTGGATATTTGCAGGTCGATAAAAGATGCAATAAGAAATTGTAAAGATATCACTGAAAAGTGATATGTAGTGTCTTAAGTCTTTAAAAAGCAAACAAAGTCTCTTTCAAGCACAAAGTACCTGGTTGGAGTGAAAAATCTCAGCAAAGGGCCGCAGATGAGGAGATGTGTGGAAAATGGTGTGTGCTTCGGTTTCGCCCCTTCACACACGGATTTGCTTCGTTATTTTTGCACGCGGGGAAGATGTTGCATCGATTTCCGGCATGCGGATGGGTCTCCTCTTTGGGTCGCGGGGTTTTCAGACGCCCCGGGGTCTGTGCGTGGAATCCTGTGCTTGTTGACCGGCTGCACATCGTTCCAGTGTGCGATGCGTGGAATTTTCTCCCTTACGGCATGCACTGCGTCGATTTCCCCTCTGGAAGTCGGGCGGCGTTGTCCAGGTGGGCCGTGCGTCGAAGTTCCGGTCGCACTGCAGTCGATCTTTTCCTTGCGGAGTCGAGCGGCGTCTTTCCGGTTCGGCGTGCAGTGAATTTTTCACCGCGGAACAAGCTGTGCATCAAAATTTTCGCCGCACAAGGAGTCCAGTTGCAAGAGAGAAGTCTTTTTGGTCCTAAGACTTCAGGGAACAGGAGGCAAGCTTTATCCAAGCCCTCAGAGAGCACTTCTGCAGCAAGGCACGAGATCAGCAAGACAGCAGGGCAACAGCAAGGCAGCAGTCCTCTGTAGAAAGCAGTCAGGTGAGTCCTTTAGGCAGCCCGGCAGTTCTTCTTGTCAGGGTGCAGGTTCTGGTTCAGGTTTCTTCTCCAGGAAATGTCTGAGGTGGTAGGGCAGAGGCCCTGTTTTATACCCAAATGTGCCTTTGAAGTGGGGTGTTGTAGTTTAGCAGCGATTAGATTAAGCATTAGCAGAAGACATCTGTATTTGTAACTATTGTGAACATTTCGCAGAATCCATTTTGTATTCATGGAAGCCATTTTCTCTGCCACATGCTGCCATGTGCTCACCATGTGCTCTGTCCTACCTTTCTGTTAACTACTCTTGAAATCTGCCTAGTGACAAGTTATATTTAGCATCTCCCACTTTCGCACATGCTCAGTAAGGTCTGCAGCTGTTAGTCCTTGAAAACTGTTAGCTCCTCCTACCTGTCGACTGTGCATTTTCCACATGACCTTACATGTATACAAGTCTTGCTTCTATAATTGTACCACCTCCTTTTAGCCCCTGCGTGGGTATAAAAGGACCATGCTCTCTCAGTTCAGTGTGCTACTTCAGACATTACCTAAGGGTGCTGTTTGAACTGTAGTACCACCTCATGAGGTTAATAAACTTTGTCTTTTATTTCAGTTCCTGTGCCAACTTCTTCCTACATGGTCTAAGGACTTTGTGCAGAGAAAGGTGAACCCCTTGCACTAGTAGGCCTTGCTGAGGCTTACTTTAACAAATTGGAGCCCGAACAGGTACTCATCGGCGACTCGGATGCCCAACGGATTGGTCGCGACGAAGGATTGGGATCTCGCTGCGGACGATCAATTCCTGATGAGACCCGAGTCTTGGCAACCACAGCGTTTTTCCCTTCTTTCTGATTTGACCATCCAGGTTGCGCCCGTCCTCGACTGAGATCCTTTTTGTTCATTCGTCATGTAGTGACCATTTGGTCAATTTTAGATCTTGGCAGTTGGAACCTGTACACCCTGTGCTTGGTAAGAGCCGTTTTACGGCACTTGCTGTGGGTTTTGATGCCTTTGTTTGGTAATGTAGTTTAGCACTACTTACTGTGGCTCTCGTGTTTTGAGTGACTAGTCAATTTGTGTCCTTTGAATTGATATATAAATTGCAATTTATATAGGCAGGTAATGAGGAGAATTTTCTCCAATTTAATTTTGATATGAACGGCACCTTAAGTGCTACTTTGATTATAATATTGCATATTTTGCATTATTTTTAGCATGCCTGTTTTTAGCGCACTTCATAGGATGTGTTGCTTTTGTAATGGTACCAATTTGAGACTGGAAGAATCGCAACCGGCACCCCCAGAGGGGACGCCCAATAGAGATATGTATGTTAAACATGGTCTTTCTTCTATAATGTACAGCACGTTATGGAATAAATACACTCGTGCGGATCCTGAGTTACATTGGCCTATGCATGGGTCATTTGATTTGCGAAAGATTGAGTATGTGGAACAATGTATGTGTAAGCGAAAGTCTAGGCAAGATATGTTTTACTGTGTATGAATTTGGGAGAAAGAAGTGCGTGGACGAGTGAAGTGTGAGCAAGCCTTGCTTGAGAAAGAGCAGCGGAAGAATGTATCTGTGAAAGCATTGGAAATGAGAAAGAAAGAAATAAATGACTTAAAGGAGCTAGAAGAGAAAGAACGTAAATTACAGGTAACTGGCCAATACACCGTTAGGCAACCTCTCTATCCTATCCTTAATAAACCACATGATGATTTATTGTTACTAGATCGCCCTCCACCTCCGTATGTCGTCCCTTCTGCCCCTCATGAGTTAGCTAAGGTCTCCAGTTCGGAGCAACAGAAGATGCGAGACAGTCGCTATATGTTGCCTGCTGACCGTGCGTCTCAGCTTAGATCTATTGCTCGTAAAACAATTCATAGCGTTGTCTCTGCTTCTGAACTTTTAGACAACATGAAAGGGTGGACGGAAAAGGAGCAGCTATATTTTACTGAGGCATTTGGCTCAGAAGTTATTGAACTATATCGAAAATATTCTGATGAGTTAGAGCCCGATGATGTAGCAGCTGATCATAAGAAAATGCATGATGGTCTTTTTGTTTTCTTCCAGGTGGCTGATGCAATCAGGCGGTTGGTGAAATTATGTGTTACGGCAGTCCGTTTGCAAGAGGAGAAAAGGGCTGTGGACGTAGTTGCACAGACATCTCAGACCGGTGGGGTTCAAGCTTCCATCTTCAGAACAGATAAGACCATGATAGTTCACGCGAAACCAATGCGGGAGGCCGCGCCTTTGTATGTTCCTCCTAAAGGATTGGGTACAAGTGATGATAAAACTTCTGTTGATGCTAAGGGTTATTTTATTTATAATTGGGTGCATACTCCTTGGAATGGGGCAGATGTAATGGCACTTAAAACAGCATCACCTGACCCGCGGAAAAATCCAGCCGCCTTTTATGAGGAAGTTGAGGGAGCAATTAGTTCTTGTACTATGACTTTGGCTGACATTGATTTATTTTTCGGATTGATATTACCGCCAGATATGTGGAGAACTGTTCGTAAAATTGATGATCGTGCAGTTTTTGGGGCGTCATGGAAAGAATTAGAACAGATGGACAAGGATAGGGTACCTGCGAAAAAGCCATATCAGTTGATTCTAGATCTTCCTGCAGCCATATTGGTTAAGTTAAAAACGATTATTCCCCCTAAAAAGATAGATTGGACTGTTTTAGCGTCTTGTAAGCAAAAGGCAGATGAATCGGTCTCTGAATTCTTTACACGCTTTGAAGAAGCATTTCATGATTTTAGCGGTCAGTTATTGTCAGATGATACGGGCAGACATTTGTTTGTCGATAAATATGTTGCAAATCTGTTACCAGGAATATCTAGTCGTCTAAAAGCTAGTGAAAGTTCATAGACTACCTCTACTCCGGTTTCTCTTTTGACTATGACTCAGTATTATGAATGTCAGGAATTAGAAGCAAAGGGTAGCAAGGACAAAAAGATTAAAGAATTAAAGACGAAGGTTATGTTGGCTCAAGCTTATGGTCCGCCTTTTAGAGGTAGTGATAGAGGTGGAGGTGGATCTTATGGTTCTTCTTACACTCGTTCGAATTTGTCTGTTGATCAGTGTGCGTATTGTAAGAAATTTGGGCATTGGGCTGCTGATTGTCCAGCACTACGTGTTCAGCAGTGTTCATGTGGTTGGGGACAAATGAGAAATTGCTCAGGATATTCAGGACCTAGAAGAAGCACGAATGATCATGCTAGGGTTGATGCTAATGTACGAGGGCAGGATGGGTTTAACACTTTTGATAGACGGAACCAATACCAGATGTCTAACTATGTGCAGCCTGATTTCCAAGATTCTGCTTATGCATACGATTGCCTAGGATGGGGTAAGGAATCAGTTGAAGTTCCAATAGATCAGAGGGGTCTCTATGTTACAGCACATGTTTTGGGTCCTACTGATCAGTTTCTGGTTGATACAGGAGCTACTCGTAGCGCCTTGTCTAAACAATTGATTCCAAGGGCTCCCCTGTCTGGCTTAACCATTACATTGATAGGTTTCGATGGAACACCTTCCCCTAGCCCATTGTCACAACCACTTGCATTCCATGTTGATAAATGTACTGCTCCATGTCCATTTTTGCTTTCTCCAAATACACCAGACAATATTGTGGGTCTTGACATGCTCAAGTATTTCAGGGCTACAATACGATGCTCTCCTGAAGGGGTGTGTGTTATTTTAAATGATAATCATCCTGTGATGGAAAGAGTTTGTCTTGTTAAAGAGGATATTGCATTAGCTTCACTCCCTAGTACTTTGTGGGATACTCAGATACTGATGTGGGATAAATGATTATTCCACCAGTACATATTAGTGTCAAGGAGGGAGCTGTATTGCCACGTTTGCCTCAATACAAAATTTCACAGGAGGGCGAAGAAGCACTCACACAAATTGTGCATGATCTTATTGCAGTTTGAGTTGTTGAGGAAGTTCTGTATAATGTTTGTAACAGTCCGATTCTTCCTATTCTGAAAAAGGATACTGATACCAGGATTTACGGATTTATTATTGATTTACGAGAAGTCAATAAGATTGTGATACCACAATATCCTGTGGTATCTGACATCACAACACTCCTCACTTTGGTTCCCCTGACAGCAACTACATTCTCTGTGATAGACTTGAAGAATGCTTTCTTTTCGATCCCTATTCATCCTGACATCCGATACTTGTTTGGTTTTACTTTGAATAAACGATCGTTTAGATTTTGCAGAGTTCCTCAAGGCAATACGGAGACTCCAAGTATTTATAGTCAAGCATTAAAACGACAACTTGATTCTTTTGTTTTGCCTGAAGGTGTGGCTCTCATACAATATGTCGATGATATTTTGTTGCCGGCTGATACCCCTGAGCAATGTGAAAAGTGCACTTTGTCCTTACTTTCTTTTCTTGCTTCACACCATCATAAAGTGTCACGAAAGAAATTGCAATATTGTAGACGAAAGGTAACCTATTTAGGTCACCTTTTGTCAAAGGAGGGCCGTGCACTTACATCAGATCGTATTCAAGCAATTTTAGACACACCTGTACCCTCTACTCAGAAAGATGTTCTGGCATTCCTTGGTCTTACTTCTTTTTGTAGGCAATGGATATTAGGGTTTTCAGACATTGTCAAACCTTTGCTAGCACTTTTGACTAAAGATACTCCAATACCCCTCCCATGGACAGATGAATGTGAGACTGCTTTCAGGCAGCTGCGACAAGCCCTTTGTTCCGCACCAGTGTTAGGTACTCCAGATTACATGAAGCCTTTTGCACTTTACGTATATGAGAAAGATGGATGTGCATTGTCAGTTTTAGTACAGACACATGGCGATAAGTAGCGTCCCTGTGCATATTTTTCAGCAGTACTTGATCCTGTCGCTCGAGCGTTGCCTGGGTGTTTTCGTTCAGTTGCCGCAACAGCTGTGTCAATACGTCAGAGTGAAGGGATAGTTTTGTCACATAAGCTGTTGGTGTTAGTACCCCATGCGGTTGATGCTCTTTTAAATCAAACAAAGACACAACATTTAACTAGCGCTCGCATAACAGCATATGAGTTGACATTGCTGGCTCCTCACGTTTCACTGAAGAGATGTGCAACACTAAATTCAGCCACTTTGTTGCCATATCCGGTGACTCAGCCTCAGTCACAAGAAACACATGATTGTATATTCCTTACCGAAGAACAGACAAAGGGTCGTATTGATTTACAAGATACGCCCCTTTTAGATGTAGACGGGGAATTGTGGGTTGATGGGTCTTGTTTGAAGTTGCCAGATGGTACGACCTCAGCTGCATATGCAATCACCACAATACACACTGTAATGAAGACAGCTCGTATACCACAGAAGTCAACTCAAGCAGCTGAACTAATAGCTTTGACACGAGCATGTGAGCTTAGTACTGACTTATGTGTGAACAATTATACAGACAGCCGCTATGCTTTTGGAATGGCTCATGATTTTGGTTTGCTTTGGAAGGAGAGAGGCTTTCTCACATCCCACGGGATACAGATAATGCACGGAGAATTAGTGCATAACCTCTTGACTGCATTGACATATCCAAAGAAACTAGCTATTGTGAAATGTAGTGCACATAAGAAAGTGACCGATAAGATAGGGCAAGGTAATGCTCTTGCAGACCGCGTAGCACGTGAGACTGCGATGCAGCGAAGTACTACTTCTATGTATGTAGTGTAGTCACAAGCTGAACGTTGGCATAATGCTAGACAAGACGTATTAGATATACAGAAATCTGCTTCTGTGAAAGAACGTGAGCAATGGTCTGAAGATGGAGAATTGGATGATGAGGGCTGTTGGCGGAATAAGCAGATGGATAAATGGAAATTGCCTATAGCTTTTGTACAACCTATGGTTCAGATGGCACATGGGCTGACACATGTTGAAGCTTCAACAATAACGAAGTTGCTTACGGAAGTTTGGGAGCATCCAGAAATTTCCAGTACAGCTAAGAGAGTACTACAGTCTTGTTTGATCTGTTTACATTACAATCCTGGAAAAGGGACACGTACTCCTGCGGGAGGGTTTGCTACACCAACTGCACCTTTTGAAGTTCTACAAATGGCTTATATTCAGCTTGAACGCTGCAACAATTTAAAGTATGTCTTGGTGGTGGTATGTGCTTTCAGTAAATGGATAGAGGCGTACCCCACAAAGGATAATACTGCCATTACCACAGCGAAGGTGCTTTTGAAAGAATTTTTCCCTAGGTTTGGTGTTTGCAGACTTCTATGGAGTGATAACGGACCTCATTTTGTTGGGGAAGTTATTAAGTATGTCCTGAAAGGATTAGGGATCAAACAGAAGTTCCATGCGGTTTTAAACCCACAATCAGCAGGGTTGGTGGAAAGGTATAATGCTACTTTGAAGCTGAAGTTAGCGAAGATACAGGCTTCCACATCCTTAACTTGGCCGGATGCATTACTATTGGCATTATTGTCTATTAGGTCAGTGCCACACTCCCGACTCGGCCTTAGTCCTTATGAGGTGGTATTCGGGAGGCCAATGAATATTTGGGGAGTTCCTAAGCCAAAATCTGTATATGATGTACCTTGTGTCCTGATGAATGATTATTTGGCACAGTTAACCGACAATTTGGTTTCTATTCATCAACAGGTTCGAGAAGCACTTCCTGACAGATCTACAGGTCAATGTCATGAACTCCGACCTGGTGACCAGGTGATGATTAAGTCTTTTGAACGATCAAGCAGCTTGGAACCAAGGTGGCGAGGCCCAGAACAGGTGCTCCTTGTGACAAGGACAGCAGTTCGAGTGACGAACCGAAAGAATTGGGTCCATAGTACTCACTGCAAGAGAGTGCTACCTACCTTGGTGGAACCTGCTGTGCTGACTGATCATCGAGAGATTTTGACTACGGAGAAAGGCCGTGCTATATCACCTGACGAATCTGCAGAGGTCTTCCCGGACCATACGACTTCTGGAGTGTTGCGATATAATTTGAGACCGAGGAAAGAATCTGAAAATGTTTTGAAAAAACTGGTTGAGCTACCGGTTAGTGAAACGGAGAGCCAATGTGGCAAGGGGGGGGGATCAGCCATGCATTAGAGTAGTGACACCCGTCTTGGCCCGTGGTGAATAAATCAGCAGCTGCCCAGGGATAAGAGCTCCAACGATTGATTTTAATTCATTTCTAAAAGGGTTGATTATCACTGTTGCTAAAATGAATAACAAACTGATCATTAGTACTATGGGGTTTGTTGTTGTTTTGGTGGTTACAGCAACAATCACCTGGTTTGTTGAAAAGAAGGCTCCTGCTCGTGAGTTTTTTGTTGCCACTACTCCAGTACCAGAGGATCACTATTACTTTACGCTTCCCTATCAGGAGCAGAAGCACCGTCAATCGTACTTCAATAATAATTTCATTCAGATGTTGCATCATACTCATAATTCTACAAATACTACTAACTGTTGGATATGTGAAATGATACCTGCGCATCAAAAGAAAGGAGGAACACCTTTCATTCCTCTTCCTTTTTCACACAATGGTTCTTGTCAAGCTTGGTACACGCTTTTGTTTGCATCTGGAAAACGTACAGAGGGCGGACTTCTTTTTTCGCCTTAATAAGGTATGCTACCAAGACAAAGATGGGCATCCCCAAGCCAAAGGAACTAAATGGGAATGGGAAGAGTATCAACCGGACAATGTTTCAATACCATATGTCTTCACAAATATAAGAGACTCTGACAAGAAAGAACAATTTGTGATTGCTGTTACAAAAACTAAAGTAGATTTATGTATACGTAGCATTGGGCGAATTCCAGTAGGGATAAGCGATTGTACCTTGATTTTAACTGTTGAGGGTGTAAATAATAGTAGTTTTACAGCTTCATATAATACATATTTTGTTTGTGGTAACTATGGATATTACCAACTACCTGTTGGGTGGTCAGGTGTGTGTTATGTATCTTTTCTATTACCCCCTGTGTTTTTGGCCCCTGCATCATATCACCGAGATTTAAAACTGTTCAATGACATCATTAACAATAGATATAAAAGGGAAATAAGTACAAATGAGGTAGACCAAACGGATACAAGCCTGCAACAATATGTTGATTTTAATTTAGGATTGTTCCCCTTTGTGGGTGCTGCGTTAAACAGTAGGAAAGTGAGACGATTGACTAGGGTTGTGGAAGCTGTTACCAATCAGGCAGCTCTGGCACTTGGGAATATTATTGAGGAGCTCCAAATTGCGAGGATTGTAGCGCTCCAAAATTGTATGGTACTAGATGTGATATTAGCTGACCGAGGTGGTGCATGTCGCATCATCGGTAGTAGTTGCTATGTTTTCATTCCCGATCACTCACCTTCAGTATATGATGCAATATCTAAATTGCATAAAATTGCTGCAGAAATCCACACAGAGACTGGTACTTGGACTTTTTCTGGATGGTTTTGGGCTCTTGTTTCCGCCTGGGGCTGGAAACTACTGACTATCCTGTGTGTAAGGATTGCAATATTTTTCACATGCTGTATCTGTATTCACTGTGGTCCAATGTTCTGCTCCGTGTGTATTACTGCTTGTATGCCTACCAAAAGAAATATTACAGAAATGAAAGCACAACATATGTTAGATAAAGAGATAGCTGAAATGATGAGCATAAATATACAAGATGAATATTTAGATTATCCCAATAGTAGGGGAGAGAGGTAGGACTGCAGTTTTAGTAACTAAAGAAAATATTTAAGAAGGGTCAGTCACTTTTTTGACTTTCATTACTACTTCAGGAGGGTTATTGGCAGGTAGGTGCATAAATCTCACGCTTTGGAGCACCTATTGTTTGGGTACATCTGCATGGGTCCAACTTCATTGCTACTTGCTATGCAAGCCATCATGTTTCATACAGGGAGTGTCTCAAGGGCAACCTGGAAATTACATCTGAAAGGAAATCAACCCAATCCAGTTCTGAAGTATGGGATAGAGGATCCTCATACCCATCCTGGAGAATTTGGATAAAGGTGGACTACAGATCACCTCACCTTTTTCTTGCTCAGTGTTATTCTTCACCAAGGAAGGGAGTGCTACAAAATACTCAAAGAGCTTTGTAACAAGGGCTGAAACCTGTCTGACAGCCAGTCTCCCAGAGGTGAGTGGACATTACCTGAAATCAACTCTTTTTGCTAGAAGGGCTGTGGATCTCCCTGTAGATATTAGGAGCCTGCCTGTCTGCCTTTGAAAAAGAGAAAGAGTGGACCTAGCTCTGCGTGGGGAAAAACTATCTAGAGGAGAGGTCGAGCCTGTTACATACATGAGGAGCATGCAGGCGTTATGAAGATCCCAAGAGATCTATTCATGAATGACCCGTACTGTGAAGAGGTCCCACTGTCTCTCTGCACAGTTCTGGAGAAACTTTAAACAAGATTATAACAGAGCATGTCATCCTATGCTGCCCAGCAGCCTCCTGTATGCTGAATCACTGTGGATGCTGCTGCCCAGAAGTAGGTTACTGAATTGCCACAGAAGACAGAAGCCTCAAACTGTCCCAGATGCCACTGCCATCCCCAGACAGCATGAAAAGTAGCAAGCTAAATTATTGTCCCCAGCCAGCTCTTGAGAGCTGCCACTGCTGACAATTTGTTAGCGTGCCCTCAAAGATTGTCCTGCTTTTGAAAGCTACTGCTGTGATCTACAAAGGAGGAGTCCACCCTTTGAGGGTGGGAATACCAGCTGTGCCCACCATGTAGCCTATTTGTCTACTGATCATCTAGAGGTAACTGCAGGATTAGTTGCACCTAGGAAGGAGAAATAAACTGAAAAACATGGGCTAATCTGCCATGCCTGTATGGACTGTTTGGCACAAAAGCCACTAAAGACAATGAATTGATTTGCACATTCAACTTGTGAAAACCTTTGTGTTGTCAGCACATGAGCTTTCTCTTTGGTGGTGATAAAGGCAAAGAGTGACATGTAAAGTTTGCCAAGATATCAGGACCGCTGTAAATTAACATATCAACACTCTAACCATCTTATGTGAGCTTGAGAGGTGGAGCACATCTTGATTTCCCATAATGGAGAGAGAAGAACCAATCCAGGAAAAACTTCTACTGCCAGCTCATCTGTTGCAGGGCCACTGGACAAGCGTTTCAGGAGGCTTGTCATCAGTGATCATGCACAGCTATAGCAGCTATAGCACAAAGGAAAACAATATAACAATCTCCTCAAGAGTGGGATGAAAAATCCAGTCAAGAGAATGCTATTGATTTCTTTCATTGCCAAAAGCAACTCACAAGCTCTGCAAAACAAAACATTAATGACAACCTGCTGCCATAACATGGTGACTGGTGCCATGTCAGTTTTCCCAAAAGTACATCTTTCGCAATGGCATGAGAGTTTTTGCCAAAATAATCCACATTGATACAAAGGGACCTCTAAGTATGGCGAGTACTGCGGCTCCAGGAGAGCAGAAGCAATTGCTTCCGCTGAAGAGGAAAGCTAATGAGCCACCTGTCACACTCAAGATGACCCTTAAGATATATACCAACTGAAATGAGCAAACGAATTTTGTGACTGTCATCACAGTTACATGACCATGCAAACAAGTCTAGCAATACAATCAGGTAAACAAATCCAATATCCTATGTTACAAAGAAAAGGAGCACATCAGCAAGGAAACAATTGCACAGTAAAACATACTTTTATTGTCAGCCGCAGTACATGAAATTGCAAAGCCTCAGTGCTT
This sequence comes from Pleurodeles waltl, assembly GCF_031143425.1. NCBI lineage: Eukaryota > Metazoa > Chordata > Amphibia > Caudata > Salamandridae > Pleurodeles > Pleurodeles waltl. The sequence goes on from NC_090445.1 coordinate 506,429,267, forward strand.
GCAGCTCTGAGGATACATTGCTATATATAGTTTATGAACACAAAAGGGACTGGTCAGGCAACTTGGTGACTAGAGCCGGATGGGAATGGTCTTCCATGCCCACTGCCCTGGTACCATCTCTGAACCACACAGCATTAGCTCCAATTGCCCAAAGTGATGCTGATTCTGTCTACTTTCACTGCTACAACTGGACATAGGCCCTCATTACAACCCTGGCGGTCAAAGACCAGGGCTGTTCTGGAAGTTGTACCACCAACAGGCTGGTGGCACAAACTTGCATATTATGGTCGCACCGCCGGGACCGGCGGTTTTCCGCCACGGTGGTTCAGGCGGTTTTAATCCTCCAGGGCAGCGGATTACGAGTCCCCTTCCCACCAGCCTTTCCATGGTGGTAGGAACCGCCATGGAAAGGCTGGTGGAAAGGGGAGTCGCGGTGCCTTTGGCATGGGAAGTGCGGGCGCACCCTGGCTCAGCCCCGCACAGCTTTTCACTGTCAGCACTCTGTTTCCGCCCGCCAGCCCAGCGGGGATGTCATAATGGGCACCGCTGGAGTGCGGCTGCATTGGCGGCCGCACACGGCGGTTACAACTTGGCAGGCGGCCGTGGGCGCCCGCCAATGTTGTAATGAGGCCCATAGTCTGGAAGACCCTGGTAGCCCACTCTATCAGACTATAGCTTTGAAGGCCCAATATGGCCCATTGCCTCTGTCTTGGTTACCCTCTCTGACACATGCTAGCATTCAAAAGAGGGTGCTTTCTGTCTAACCATTTTTTGGCATTTCTTGTTAACTGATGTTTATGTCCTACCTAGAGACATCACGGAGCATGAATAGAAAATAGTGGATGCAAGGTGATACATCTTTGTCAGATCTCCATAGTCACGGAAATGGCGATGCGTTCTTCACGATCCCATGGGAATCACTTTAGTTCAAATCTTGGAATCTGTGTACATGTGTTCTCTGTGTTTAGGCTGGTGTGGGTAGCTTGTAGTAACATTCTATTTTCTATTAAATGTTGTTATGCCACTTCCTAAAATTTCATTCTTTGTGTATGTATGTATAAGACGTCATGAGTGAACTCATCTGTAGAGCAATAGACCTCTGTACATATAGGCCCTCATTACAACTCTGGAGGTTGGTGTTAAAGTGGAGGTAATACCACCAACAGGCAGGCGGTAATTACTGCCAAATTATGACCATGGCGGTGTTATCTCTGATAGACAGCCAATGTACCACACTGACCGCCAGGGTGGAAACAACAGCCACGGTGGTAGCTCCCTACAGCAAGATGGAAGTCAATTTTCTGCTCACCATATTAAGACACACTATTCTGCCACCTTTTCCAGGGCGGTACCAACAACATCAAAAGCCTGGTGCAAACACTGCACAGAAGTGAAAGGACTCACCATTGGAGACACTGGGAACAACCATGCCACCATGGAACCCGAGCTGTACGTTTTTCTCATGATTTTCTACGTGCTGCTCCACCACAAACACCAACGCCGGCGAAGACGACAACAGTGAGTACAGCTGTCTAGCACACAAGGGAGGGAGGGAGGAAAAAGAGAGTGACACACACACGCAACATACACACACACACCCTAATACCATACATACAACCAGATGCATTACCAAAAAATTAGTACCCCGTACCTCGGATGAATAAAGCAAGGACTTTTGAGAAAATGAATGTAATGACAGAAACACATCAAGATAAATAAGTAAGGCAAAACAAGAGATATATACATGTGTACACAAAAATGGACACAGCCCAGTCCTCAACCTACGTAGTCCACATGGCCACTGGCCAATGTCCAAGGTCAAACATGGCACCTACCTCAACACCAAGAGAACACTGCAAGGGCAATTGTTGGTAAATAGGCACGCACCTCAGGGGTGTGGGGGCACCTCAGCCGGGAGATGGAAAAACACCACTGGTTCTGGAGGGGGCAACATGCCCTGTGCTTCGTCCCGGGGAGTGCAAGGCCACAGTCTTTCGAGTGGGTGACTTGCCCACTGGTTCTGGAGGGTGAAACATTCCTTGTGCTCTTGATCCTGGCGAGTCTGGGTTAGGTGGGTATCTTACCCATTGGTTCTGGAAGGGTCATCGTGCTCTGTGCTCTTGATCCTGGTGAGTCTGGGGTAGGTGGGTGTCTTACCCACTGGTTCTGGAAGGGGTATCATGCCCTGTGCTCTTGATCTTTGCGAGTCTGGGGTAGGTGGGTGTCTTACCCACTGGTTCTGGAGGGGGCATTGTGCCCTGTGCTCTTGATCCTGGTGAGTGCAAGGTCACAGTCTCTCAGGTGGGTGTCATAGCCACAGGCACAGCAGCCCATGGAGGCAGGATTACATACCATCCGCCGGCAGTGACAGGTGCTCAGTGGTGGTGCTACTGCTGGTGGGGGGGTGGCTCCTGCCCATCCCCTGCAACCTCAGACAGCTGCTCACTGGAGGTGGTGGTGGTGCTGCTGCTGGTGGGGGGAGGCTCCTACCCATCCCCTGCAGCCTCAGATGGCTGCAAAACCATGGTTGGTGGTGTGGACTTCATCACAGTTCCTTCCACAGGCCTCTTGCTCTTCCTGCCTGTTGGTGCAGGATCCTTCCCCTTCATGACAGCAGCTTGAGCAGGCCCCTTTCCCTTCTGGGCAGCAGATTGGGCAGGCTCCTTTCCCTTCATGGCAGCAGCTTGGGCTGGCTCCTTTCTCTTCTTGGCATAAGCTTGGGCAGGCCCCTTTCCCTTCTTGGTAGCAGCTTGGGCAGGCCCCTTTCCCTTCTTGGTAGCAGCTTTGGCAGGCTCCTTTCCCTTCTTGGCGGCAGCTTAGGCTGCCTCCTTTCCCTTCTTGGCAGCAGCTTGGGCAGGCTCATTTACCCTCAGGACATGTGCCTTGGATCCTTTTCCACCATGAGCGGGTGTGGTGATGACTGGGCCTGTGGACTGGGTGGCTGAGGTGCTTGGCTGGATTTCTCTCACCCTGGGCAGACGTGCAGGAAGGGGGAGAGGTAGGGAAGAGGTCAGTGGTGGATAGGAACAGTTTTTTAGGGACACTGGGGCGGGAAGAGGGAGGTTTGGGAGTGGAGGAAGAAGGAGTGGTTGTTGGTGGTGTCGGTCTGCTGTGTTTGGGTGCAGGTGCATGGGCTGGATGCTGTTGTGAGGTGGATGGCTGTTGGGTGTCTGAGTACTTGCGTTTGTGTACCTTGCGGGGGGACAGACACAGTGGGAGAGGACACAGGGGACGTGTGCATGACTGTTGTGGCGGTGCCTGAAAGTGAGGTGTGTGTTCTGCTTGGTGTGGTGGTGATGCTGGAAGTGGATGATGATGTAGTGCACGCAGGTGTGAGTGTGGACGGATCTAGGAGGGAGGTGGCGGAGGAGGATCGAGGGGGAGACAGTGGAAAAGTGGATGTTGGTTTGTCTGCTTCTCAATGGTGTTTGTGTGAGTGCCTGTGGGATCAAGTGTGGTACTTGTGTTTGCCTGAACCACTCTTGTGTGTTGTCTTGTGTGGATGCTCGTCTGCCTGTGTGCTTGGGATGGGATGGGGTTGAGGAGAATGGGACTGGGAAGTGGAAGTTGGAGGGGGCACAGTATAAAAAGAGACAATGGCTGCCATCAGAGAGGAGGCCAGAGCCTGGATAAATCTCTGTTGGGCCAACAATCCAGTGTGAATGCCCTCTAGGAATGCATTAGATTGTTGCATTTGGGCTGCCAGCCCCTGGATGGCATTCACAATGGTTGACTGCCCTACAGAGATGGATCTCAGGAGGTCAATAGCCTCCTCACTCAAGGCAGCAGAGCTAACTGGGGCAGGGCCTGTGGTGCCTGTGGTGAAGGAGATGCCCACCCTCCTGGGTGAGAAGGGCATGGGCAACTCGATGGGTGGCTGCTGGGAGGACGGTGCTGGCACGGGGTTGGCGGTTGTACCTGTAGCTGGGGTGGTCACAGAGGAGTCCGCCACCACCAGAGAGCTTCCATCAGAGGAGGTATCTGTGTCTAAACTGTTTCCTCCAGTCTCCTCCATGGTGCTACCCTCGACCTCTGTCCCACTGGTGCCCTCAGTGTCAGTGGACTCTGCCTCCTGGGTCCTTTGGGATGCAGCTTCCTTCATCGCCGGTGCCTCTGCTCCTCTGCCAGACTATGCTAATGCACGTAAGGACAGGATGAGGACAGGATGACAAATCAATAAGGGAAGGGAAGAGACAAAGGATACACTTGGTCAGTGGCTGCACCAGCACCACGTTTGCACACACCACACCCTCACACAGAGGGAACAGGCCTACGCAGTATGCCATAGCACTACCACAAAAAAAGTTAGCATCCAAGGTATGGGGAGGGGCACACACCTCCAAATGCAGCGCACCCGGGACCCACGCAGCCCTGACCAGTAGTGGATACTTACAGGCTAGGAAGCAGCATTATCCCTTCAGAACCTTAGTCACCAGGGGACCTATGCTGCAATATCAGGACTGGCCCAGGGGCACCCACTGACATACACCCCCAACCTGGATACCACCCCACCAAGCGTAAGTTGTAATGATGGGCACTGTACTCACCCCCTTGTGGCCGCTGTGATGCACTCAAGCACCCATCCAACTCAGGATAGGCCACCGCCAGTATGTGGGCCATCAGGGGGGTAAGGGTTCAACGGGCACCATTTCCTTGTTGGGAGGCCATCCCCAGCTGGGCCTCCGCCGTATTCCGTGCCCAGCATCTCAGGTCCTCCCACGGTTAACAACAGTGGGTGCTCCACCTGCCATAGACTCCCAGGGTCCACACATCCTTGGCGATGGCACGCCATATACCCTTCTTTTAATGGGCACTGACCTGCAGAGGAAATAGACACAGGAATATAGTATTAGTCAAACAGTCCTGCCTGTTACACTTATGGCCCACAAAACCCCTTTACATCACCATTTTCACACACAAGGCCCAGCACACAAACAATACGCCGCCAAGAGGACATCCACCCTCGCCCCCTTACCTAAGGCCTTCACAAACAACTCCATGCATTCATGCCACATGCATCCTGCCCACAGTGTACTCACCTGTTGGTCTGGAGGTTCATACAGCAGTCCATACTTGGGGTAGGACCCCATCCACCAGTCTCTCCAACTCCGCCGAAGTGAAGGCAGGGGCCCTTTCCCCAGTCACACAGGCCATGGTAGGTTCCAGACACAGGTCACAGCAACACATGCAATGTAGGTCCTCTCCTGTGGATGATCAGGTAGCAAGTGAGGAATGAGATAGAAAATGGCAGTCACGTCCGTGGCGGTGCATACCGTCACTGCCGGTGTAGATCCCCATTGGCCACTGTACCCCATAGGGCCCAGTGTTTCCCAATGAGGAGTTGCACAGCGGTTCCCGACCGTCTCCCGCAACGGCTCACAACGTCAGCAGAATTACCTCACTTCCACCTGTCCCTCCACACAGGACAGGTGGACCCCATTTCAGGGGGTTGGGGGACAGACCCTGGATATTTGCTGTGTCACTGTTGACATACTATACTAGTCACACTTACCCATTGCAAGTTAACAGCATGCAAAGTTCTGTTGTAGCCCCATTGTTCAGTTTGTGACTGGCTCCTCACTCTCTTTGCACCATAGATTGCTACCGCTGTGGATGAACAGGAGATGGAGACATACCCTGTTGTACAGACCCCTGGTGGGCTTGGTAACAATGGAAGGCAGGGGCATCATCCTCACCTATAGACTTGACAGGGCCACAATCACAGAGCTGTGTACCCAATTGGAGCTTGGCCTGACATCTGCTATCCGTCACCACAGTGGGATCCCTCCTCATGTTCAAGTTCTATCTCTGCTCCATTTCCTGGCAACTAGTTCTTTCCAAGTGAGAGTGGGCTTGGCAGCAGGAATGTTACAGCTAATGTTCTCAATAGTGCTGACCAGAGTGTTGTCTACCCTGATTAAACACATGTGCAGCTACATTCTTTTCCCCCAGGTTGAAGATTTGACCACAGTGAAGGCCGAGTTCGATGCAATGGGACATATCCCCAACATAATTGGGGCGATTCATGGAACAAATATTGCATTTGTCCCCCGTCAAAATGAACAGGTGTTCAGAAATTGTAAGAGTTTCCACTCTATGAATGTACAGATGGTGTGCCTGGCGGCCGGTACATCTCCCACATCAATGCTAAGTATTCTGGGTCAATGCATGATGCCTTTGTCCTGAGAAATAGCAGCATCCCAAATTAGATGGCCCAACTACAGAGGTCCAGGGTGAGGCTAATAGGTGAGCCCTTGTCCCCACCAAGTATATGCTGGTGTATGGCTATGATGTGGGCCATATAGGATAGTGTGTGGCTAAATGTTGTCCCTTAATATTTCAGGTGACTCTGATTACCCAAACCTATCATGGCTCCTGACCCCTGTGAGGAATGCCAGGACAAGGGCAGAAGAACGTTATAATGAGGCACATTGGTGAACCAGAAGGATAATAGAAAGGACCTTTGGCCTCCTGAAGGCCAGGTTCCAGTGCCTCCATCTAACAGGTGGATCCCTGCGCTACTCACCCAAGAAGGTCTGCCAGATTATAGTGGCATGCTGCATGTTGAACAACCTTGCCTTGAGACACCATGTGCCTTTTTTGCAGGAGGAGCCTGGAGATGCCTATGTGGCAGCAGTGGACCCGGTGGACAGTGAGGATGAGGAGGCAGAGGATGAGCATTAGGACAACAGAACATCTGTCATCAGACAGTACTTCCAATGATCCACCGGTAAGACAGTGTTATTTCACATTTCAATTAAATTTTGGGGAATTTCTGTGGCAAGGGCATGCTGTTATTTCCCACTTCTATGCCCACTTACTGTACCCTTTGGCAATTCATTTTACAGATGTTGGTGACCTCACACATGCTCCTGGTGTGATCACTGCAGCCAGCTACAGGTTGTACACCTATGCTCATTTTCTGTACAATTGAATTGCAATGTCTGTATCTATTGAAATGAATACATACTTTAAAAAATTGACATACTCGAGTTCCAGTCTATTTGTAGCACAGGTGCATTGTTTAAGGGGACATAGGAAGGGGAGCAATGGCAGTTCAAGGTGGACATTGTGACAGAGTGGGACCCAAGGATGACAATCAGGAGAGTCTCATTTCCTGGCCGGGGTCTTGACAAGTGTCTCTGGCTTCTATCTGGATTGCAGGGAATGTTTGTGGGTTCATTCACCTTCTGCAGGGGAAGGGGTGCTGGTGGCCTGTTGGTCCTGTGGCGGGCCCCATGGCCACTAGCGGCAGTGGAGGTGGAGGTGGAAGGCTGTTCAGATGTCTGGCTAGTGGCAGGGGCCCACTGGTGTGAGACTGCCTCCTTCATAATGTTGGCCATGCCTGCCAGCACCCCTGCAATGGAGATCAGGGTGTTGTTAATGGCCTGAAAGTCCTCCTTGATCCCCTGGTACTGTTCCTCCTGCAGCCACCTGTTCTCCTGCTTATTGTCGAGGATCTGGCCCATCGTGTCCTGGGAATGTTGATATGCTCCCAGGATCTCTGCAAGTGCCTCCTGGACAGTCGGTTCCCTGGGCCTGTCCTTCCCCTGGCACACAACAGTTGTGCCAGCTTCCCTGTTGGCCTGTGCCTTTGTCCCCTGAACTGTGTGCCCACTGCCACTGTCCCCAGGTCCCTGATTGTCTTGGGTATGAGAGGTGGCTTGGGGTCCCTGTAGCGGTAGACACACTGTTGATTGATGTGTCCTGGGGACAGAGGTTGTGGGTACGCTGAGTGAGTGCTTTGGTGGTGTTTCCTGATGGGGGAGGCTCTGTGGTGGTGTGTGACTGGGCCTGGGTAACAGGCTGCCCAGCGGTCACAGGTTGGTCATCCTGATGACCAGAGTTGCAGTCATCACTGTGGGCCTCTTCTGTTGGGGGCTGAATATTGCTGGCATCGCCTCTCCACTGACATTGGCTCGGGTACCTGTGGGGATGTAAATGCTGTGTTATTGTTTCTGTGTCTGACATATTGTGCATCCATGGCTTGCCCTCTTTGGTTGTATTTGCCCTGGCAGCTTTCACTTGTGTAAGTTGGTATATGGTGGGTTAGCTGATTCTCTCTAGTGTGCATGCTTTAGTGATAGGTGACCATGCAGGTCTGTGAGTGGTGTCCATGCATTGGTATGGCATGCAGGGCTTGGCATTGGGATAAGTGAGATGTGATGGTTTGGGTGTGTGGGAAGTGGTGGAGTGATGGGAGTGTGGGTGAGGGTGGGGGTATGTGATGGCATGCAGGTAGGGGGGTAGTAGTAGTAGATCGTTGACTTCCAGAGTCCAGTCCTCCTCCTACTCCGGCCAGGCCCTCAGGATTCATGATTGCCAAGACTTGCTCCTCCCATGTTGTTAGTTGTCGGGGAGGAGGTGGGGGCCCACCGCCAGTCCTCTGTACAGCAAGTTGGTGTCTTGCTGCAATGGAACGTACCTTCCCCTGTAGGTCGTTCCACCTCCTCCTGATGTCATCCCTAGTTCTTGGGTGCTGTCCCACGGCGTTGACCCTGTCCACAATTCTCCGCCATAGCGCCATCTTCCTAGCTACCGATATCTGCTGCACCTGTGCTCCAGATAGCTGTGGCTCTACCCTGATGATTTCCTCCACCATGACCATTAGCTCCTCCTCTGTGAATCAGGGGTGTCTTTGTGGGGCCATGGGTGTTGTGTGATGTGTGTAGGTGAGGGCGTGTAGTGTCATGTGTTGGGGTGTGTGATGTGGGCTGTGTGAGTGTTGTATGGGTGTAAGTAGTGTGTGGTTCTGGTTTTGTCTGTGGTCTTGGTGTCTGTCTCGTGCCAATGCTTTGTAGTCGTAAAGGGTTGTGGCTAATGTAGGTGTGTGTTTTGTAGTGGTGTGGGTGTAGTGTGTGTATGGTTGTCAGGTATGTGTTCTTTAAATTGTCCAATGTTGTGTTGTTTTGTATGTGTGTGTGTATTTTGAGCGTGACTATCTGTACTGCCAATTGTTTACCGCCATTGAATGTCCACCATAGTGATTTGTGTGTCATAATGTGGTGGGCATTGTTCTGTTGTCATGACGCTGTGGGTTTGGATACCGCCACTTTTAAAATGCTTAAAACATCGGTATTTGCAGAGGTGAGGCGTAAATTCTAGAAACGGAGGTGAAAATGGGCTAGGAGGATCTCGCAGAAAGGGACGTGTGGAAGTGCGTGCTGTTCAGTAATACTTTTATGGGTTTTGTTTGTGGATGTGATTTTCTTCAATAATCTCAAGTACTTTGGTTTGCAAGAGGTGGCTTCCTTTCGTTTCCCGTGAACTTTTTCATCAGATTCGTTTGATAAAGTTACACAAATTTTGATGTGAAGTTTTTAATTATTAAGATCAATTTGCAAGTTGCTTCATTGCATTTAACTTGACTTTAAACATTCAGTAATCCTGACCTTAGTTTCAGTGCTTTCTATGGTTATTTAACATCGCAGAGAATGTTTTACACATTGTATTATCAAAGAATATTAAAATGAAGGCATTCTCTTGTGAAACATGCTCAGTATCAACAAAAGATTGGCAATCATTTCTGACACAAAATTTGCTGCGGTATCCCTTGGTTTCCTGTCCCTCTCTCGGACAGATCCTTGCTTTTCTCTGCAGGTTCTATTCCTAAATCCCGAGCAGGTCTAAAAATATAAATGAATTGTATGAGAACTGGACTTAACAAATAGTAAAAACTGTCCGTCAGTCACAAAGACAAAAGAAATAAGTCATCAAGGGCAATATGTACCAAAACATTTTCCCATAGACACAGAATGGGTAAAACCCTTTGATACATCTGGCCCCAAATCTCAAAAACAAAATCACCTGCAAATGAGGTATTTCTGAGCGTTGAATTCCATCACACTGAGTATCCTAACAATGAGGACTTTACAAAGCATTACTGCATTATACTTATTCAAAGACGCTTTGAACTGAACGTCAGTTGCGGAAAACTCCGGCAGCACTATGAAGTTAACTTTCTTGTTCGAATCATTGTGAAGCCTTATACGCAGCATGGTTTTGAACTAAAAAAGAAAAGATCGATTGCTGTCTAAAATGTGTTCTGTTAATATCATTCTGCGCTTCCTAATGGCGGTGCCCATTAGCCAGTTGAAACAGAAGTAGGCCAGAATAATATAAAACAGCGGGGTGCTGGCTTCATTCGGATCAGACATTAGAGTCTGCCATGGAGATACCATCCCGCTGATGATTTATAAGACTGAAAGGCCACTTTTCAGCCAGTGGTAGCCATAGCAAGCATGGCTCCGCTCTCGCTACATGGGCAGAATAGAACACCATTCAGTTCATTGAATCACATTTTTCCTTATAGTTAAGAAACAGTAAAATAAAGTGGTGTGATTGATTAAGTTCCACTTAGCAGAAGAATGTAATATTTTCAGCTAGCGCAACAGATACTTCTGAACAGGGACAGATGATAGAAGCTGAGCAAGTCTATTTAAATCGCTCCTGTTTTACATTTGTAGCTTGTTTGCCTTCACCTATTAGTGATTACTTCCTCCCTTGCATAACATTTCTTAGGTAATTTGTGTTACGGCAGTCATGCTCCGGTGTTGAAGACAGGCAGAGAAGAATCACTATTTAAACAAGGATTTGACCCATTTTACTGTTGAGCCCTGTGATTCACACTGTTGTCCCAGTCAGGGTCGGACTGGCCTATAGCAGAAACTTAACGAAGGCCCTGTAGCACCTTCGGTGTGGGGAGACCTCAACCACTCAGGGGCCCCTAACCCTCATTGGAACCCCCCTTGAGACTAATAGCAATGAATATTTGTGAGGCAATGGAGCCCTAGGGGTCCCTCCTCGCATTCAGCAGGGGGTTTCTATCATTCTGCTTATGCCACAGGCATATAGGCAGGGCCACTGGAATTATGCAATGGTGTGGCCGCTGTGATGTTCATATAATTCTAGATTTTTATAGATTTGCCGAGTTTGCCACATAATCCATCATCTGCCGCATAATCTGCAGATTTTAACAAAAAAATTGCATCTAGCTCAACCGGTTGAAAAGTTACTAAAAATGCAGTGACAAGTGTTACCTCACAGTGAAAGACCCTTTGCAAAGCTGTACATTTGACCTTTTTGTTGCTTATTGCTATATGTGTGTATTAAAATGGAACTAATGAGGTGCAATCAATGCCTAGCCAGTGTTGCCAAGTTTTAAAATGATGAAATAATGTAGTAATACTATTATAAAAGATACCACATTATGCAGCATAATAACCCTGCCACATAATTTGGCCCTCTCCTGCCGCATAATTCCAGTGGCCCTGTCTATAGGGCAAATTGGCAGTGCCCAAAGGGCTGGTTTGACAGGTCAGTGTGTGGGTCAGTTTTTTTAATTTGTGTGGGCCAGTTTTATGGTCTGCTGGGCTGGTATTTTCTGTTGATTTTCCATGATACTAAAGGAAACACTGTCTGTAGCAAGTTTAAACCTATGCAGTCTCCCATACCTTAAAAACACTCATACAGTGTGTTATTACAATGCAGAAGACATGTGTTGGAAATGGGGATTCTGATTGGCTAGTGTATGCACCTCAACCAGGCAGGACCCACCACTCTAGTCATGATCAGGGAGTTACACACCCAAGATAACCCCTGCTCACCCCCTTGGTAGCTTGGCCAGAGCAGCCTGGCTTATCCCAGAGGTAATGTGTAAAGCGTTTGCGCAACACACATACACCAGGGACACAATAAATGTACCACAAAAGACTCCACACAATGTTATATAAAAATATTAAATATATTATACATAAACCATAGGCCAAAACAACATAAATAAGTAGTCAGTTTGCCAGCTAGGCAATTGTCTCAAACCATCATTGAATACATTAAAAGAATGGCTGTCATACTGAAAAACATTAGGTAAGAAGACATTGCTGTGCATCTTAGACAGCCTATAAAATAGTACTTGTATCCTGACCAGTATATGACATAAAAACAATATACATCCATTAGAGTATGAAATACAGCATGCAATGAGTAAGGCACAGTGATTACCACATTAGTGCCGGTGATGTAAAGTAGGTTAGGGACTCCTAAAACCCCAGATACTATAACACGTACACAAATGACCACAGGCTGGTATCAAGAATTTGTCTCTGATATAACTGGAACTAGGAAACAACATGTCCCATACATAATAGCATAATATGCCATTGGTAAGAGGTAGTATTTGTCATCATGATAATGCCAAAGAAAAGGATCCAAATGCTGTCATTCTGACTGTACTCATGCCCCTGACCATAATCGGACCAACATAATCAGACTTTATGATCACTTGGCATACCCAGTGGCCCGATGTGGAGACAGTCCCTTGGCTTATGACAGAGCAGATTACAGTGCCTCTGTGCTCTTATCAATCTTCCTATGGTCCTTAGAACGCCCAAGTGTAGGAAACAGAGGCACCTGAAGGCCTATTAGGCATACTGCAGTAATCACAGGCAGTTCTCTGCTTTGGGCCGAGTCCTAGTGGTGACTAGGGCCTCTGCTGAGGTTTCCCCACATCATGTCACTAGTGTCCTGATGCCCCCAAGTACCCTGACCATGAGGTGCAGCTGCTAAGGGACCAAACAAGTTCCCAGCTAATCACAGGGCTGTGTCCATCCAGGCTCAGATGAAAGAGCAAGGCTGTCCACTAGGGCAGAGCAGGGTGGCTACACAAGTCCCCCGGGGCCATGCTCACCCTCAACATTCCTGGTGGGGTTGGGCCCTCCTTGCAGGCTCCAGTTGTGCTTGAAGTGGTTCTTCTCTCAGCCCGACGGCTTCCTCATAGAAGAGGGCCCTGCTGGGGTGTTCAAGTTGGTAAGCTTAAATATCCCGTGGAGGAGTTGGTGCCATAGCATAGCACTGCTCCACACCAGTTGGTACGTCACGGTCCCCTTGACCGCAGGGGGGACTGTCCTGAAAATCAAAGACTCAGCTGACACAGGGCGCTTCCCGATACAACACACACCTTGTCCGCCGCCTGGAAGAGCTCTGCTAATGTGCTATCATTGTTAGGGCAGGGAAAAGGCAGAGACCACTATGTGCTGAATCTGCAGCGACCAGGCGCACGTACCAGAGTTCCTCGAGAACACTTGTAGTTGAGTACAAAGCAGGCACACCAGCCCATCCAGATCAATACGAGGAGCGGTAGTCCCTCCTGGAGCCCAGAAATTAGAAGGCGGGAGGCCTACTCAGCACAGCAGAAGGCAGTAGTGGGGGTTCCTCCACGTGATGTGTAGGGGTTATTTAGTCGAGAGTCAGGGAGCAACTGGAAGCAGGGCAACAAGCAGAAAATCAACACGAGAGTCCTGTATGTCACCCAGCATTCAGCAGGCCACAGGGCAGCCACAGAAGAGCTGTCCAGATGAGTCCTTTATGCAGCTCAGTAGTCCTCCTGACAGCTTTTCAGTCTCAGTTCCAAAGGAGTTTTCCAAATCATGGGGCTAGAGACCCCTTACTTATACTCAAGAAATTAGTTTGTTCAGGGGGTAACTTCAAAAGGGCCATTTCAAGTGAATCACCACACCCTTGTAATTCAGCCCTGTCTCCAGACATCAGTAGGGGGTAATCAGCCTATTGTGTGACAGAAGGACACAGCCTAGTCACAAGTACAGTGTGAATGACCCTCCCTCTCCCCAGAGCAGAATGACTATCAGGATGCAGATTCCTCTTCTGTCATACCCAGCTCCTCCTGCATGATGGCTGTCTGGAAATCATGCACCAAGTGGTGCTGTCAGACCACCCCAGATGTGGATTGGAGTCAGACTGCAAAGCACTAGAATTCTAAGCACAGACAAATACCCACTTTCTTAAAGTGGCATTACTAAAATAGTAATCTAAAATATATCTACACCATTAAGTAGCATTTCTCACTTCCATTTCAAACATACCAAACATGCCCACATTACTCCTCACAGATCAGAATTTACCACTTAGACATATATAAGGGAATTCCCAATGCAAACATATGAGAGGAGCAGCACTCACAATAATGAAAAACAGAATAGGCTGTTTGTCACCACTAGAACATGTAATACATAGAAATATATGTCCTACCTTTTACATACACAGCATCCTGCCCACAGGGCTATCTAGGGCCTACCTTAGGGGTGACATAGGTGTAGTAACAAGGGAGTTTAGGACTTGACAATTAGTTTGACTTGTCAATGTGGCAATAAACTGCACACACAGGCACTGCAGTGGCAGGCCTGAGACAAGTTTGAAAGGTTACTTCTGTGGGTGGCTCAATCAGTGCTGCAGGTCCACTAGAAACATTTAATTTACATCCCTGGGTATATAGTACACCACTTTACAAGGGACTTACAGGTCAACTGAATAAACCAAACAGACACACGTCAATTATACCAAGTATTAGGTGAGAGAGCACATGCACATTAGCACTGATCAGCAGTTGTAAAGTGCCCAGAGTCCTAAAGCCAACAAGAAAGGGTCAAGAAAATGAAAAGGAAAAGGACAACAGGTTTGGGGATAACCCTCTATGAAGGGCCATTTCCAACACATGGTAATGTTGCAAATGTTAACTTGCTAAAGGTGTATGGGATGAATTTTTAAAGCGAGGAAAATCAGAATAGAGAAAAGCTATGAAATTGAACATAGAACGCCTAAAACTTTGCAAAAAGGAAGTTAAAACACTTCTAGTAATTTAACAAGATGACAAAGGCAAGGATTGCGACCGGAAGGATTAAACAGTAGGGATGTGCATTAAATAAACGAAGGCTAGCTGTATTATTGAACTAAAGTCTTTGTTATGTTCTAAGACTTGAATGTCATGTTAAAACTTTTTCGAAGGGAAAATGATAATGGAACACATAATTTGTTTACATAAAGCTCATAGTATAATTGTTGCTGTTTCTGTGGGCTGTGAAACGTATTCAGTTTGCCCAAGATCATATTTTTCAATTAGGCATCTCTCAGAGAATGAAAGACTCTGCCAGGTTTCGAACCTGCTATGTTTTTGGCACTTCAAATACAAGTATGTTGGGGTTAACTTGATAAACCATTAAGGAAAAATCTATGTTTCAATGCTTAAAGCGAACTCTACTTTGTGCAGCTATAGTATAGTAGAAAAGTGTTTATAGGCAGATTAGGCTTAAACAATCTACACAAAAAAAACAGGAAAAGGGGATTTTGGAAAATAAACTGTGAAGATCACATCTGACCCTCTAGACCTTTGCTTTTGAATTAACTTTTTTGCCCAAATTGATAAAAGGGGTCTCTATTTTCCCTTTACCTTTGTGTGCTCTTGATTCCCTCAAGCAAACATCTATCTCAGTATTGACCAATTAAATTGGTTGAGGGGTTACACAGGTTAGGTCCTTTGACATGCACCTTTGAATAAGACATTTGTTGCACACATCCAATTATTTCTTGGGTGTATAGGCGGAGCCCATATGAGGAATTGATCTACTTTGAAAAGAAAGCTCGCAAAGCATACCATTCTACAATTGTGCTGCACATTGTCAGCACAGTGAATCAGGAATGGCAATCGTCTAGTTTGTTTCGTAGGTTCTTGATTAAATCAGATTTCACGGATGCAAAACAAAATCTACATTTTTTATGTTTTCATTTCCTTTTTTAAGAGATTAAAAAATCACTGACTACACTCAGGGACATTTATGTTACTTTAACTGCCTTTATTTATTGGTCTCATGCCCATCTTAGGAGCAGCTTTATCTATGAGACACGGCCCTCGATCTGAAGCATACATTGTAACTTCTGGAGAGAATTCTAGAGCATTTTACAGTCTACCGCACTGGGTAATCCTTTGATAAAACCTGTTAACCTATCTCAAAGTCTAATAAAATACTGGCACTTTTACTATGAGTTAGGTATTAATAAGATTACAAGTGAATCACAGAAGGGCAAGACAGACTGCAGACAGCACAAAGGGACAATAAATGCTGGCCATTTGCAGTGAGATCCGTGGCCAATGCTAGTCTGAAATAACCATTTCATCTGTTCCCTACATTGTATTCCTTGCTGATTCAAACTATTTTACTGAAATTGACATAAGTGTAAAGATGGACAAAGTGTCCGTGAGAGAGTTGTGAACTTTCTCAATATTGGTTGCTTTCCAAACCATATCAGGGAGGGGGATTCCCCATCTTTAGCAATTCCACCAGAATGGCAATCACATCAGAGATTCCTGTGATAAATGGTGGTATGAAAAAAACAGCTACTACCATGTGCACCTTTGGGACATCTAGAATGATCATTTAACAGTACTGTGTTCAATTCATAAAATCTTTGGACATAAACTATCATCGAACCTAACCATGTTAACTTCATTAATAGTGCATGTAGCAGTGGCTTCCATTTTAGGGACAATCTAGCCATTATTTAACATCATTACTATCACTGATGGGGGCAAGCAGAAAGTCTTCTATGGAAATATTTATTTAACTCATTAGACTGAGAGGATGAAAGTATTGTAGTTGTTTCAAAAAGGGTTACTGGAAAGAACATCTCAACAAAGTTTTGGTTAATGACATACAGTTTGCTGATTCTGAAATAAGCTAAAGTGTCCAAGGATGTTGGATTAGAAAATGCAATCTATTGAGGAAATATATATTTGTTTTAAAGAACTATTCTTGAAACAGAAGATGAAGGTATTCAGAACAATGTGACAAGTTATTTAGAGATAATGAGTACCAAATTTAAAAAAATAGGGAAATGATGGGGGAATAAGTAAAATCAGTTAAGGAGATTAAGATTAAAAGAAGTGTGTTTTCCTGTAAGAAGTACAGACTCTATTACTATGCCATGAAGATGGAATGTGACTACAAAATCCCACAAACATATCCAATTGTTGCTTCATATTGTTCACCAAATAAGGAACATTAACTTTGCAAGACAGTTAAGATGTGCTCCAGGTGGGACCCCCAGGTACAATTTATTAGCTAACCCGATTTGTAAACCAATGCAAAATGAAGAAATGGATAATAAAGGTGCTGAACTAGCTAGCCAGCTCACTAATGTATGGCCAAAAAGGTTGATTAGGAAGAAAACGTAGCACAGGCAAATTGTTATCAATATGCAATGTTAATTCTAACTATCGTACGCCACAGTCATGACAACAGATCCCTCAAAAGCTCATGGATGATGGCAAAATTTTTCTCAGCAACTCACGTAAGTGTCTTTATGCCCTTCAGTGCCTCAATGTGTCTTTTTGTGAAGCTAACTTTCCAAACATCTAGGCTCCTTTTGTTGCATATGACTTCCATGGGAAGCCTTTACCATGAGCAACCAGAACAAAATATGGTTATTCACTACAATGATGTCACAGCCAGGATTAACCAAAGTCCATATTTTGGTTAACCACACTTGTGCCATCCTCCTGGAGGAGTGGTTGCTGAGAATGATGACAGAATGGCTGTTGGTGGTCTCACCCACCTTCTTCCATCCCTTCCCATAGTCCACAAACCAGAGGGAGATGAGAGAATGCAGATCATGCTCTGCATGCACCAACCGCCTTCTTACTTGTCAGAGTGATTATCTGCAAATTCAAACCAATTGGGGAATTGAAGCTGTGCTGATAATTGGTTATCACAGAGCTGCTGTCAGCACAGTGATAGCCCTTTGCTCTCAGTGTGAGAGCAAGAAGTGCAGCTTTGGGTTAAGAGCGGTGGTGGAGCTGTGTAACAGGAGTCTAGACTTCTTTTTGGTAGTTTTGTTTAAGGAAGATTGTGGAAATGTTAGGAGAATGGTGTGAGTATTTGGTGGGAGACAAGGTATATTTTAATTTTGAGATGGGTGTTGGCAGACTTTATTAGAGGGTGGTATGAGTGATTGGCAAGAAGGTAGTAGTTTATATTTTAGTTTGGTAAAGGAGGAAGATATCTCCAGGTGGTGAGGGTAAGAGGAGTCCACATGTAATAAAAATTAAACTTTTTTTTCTAACAGGTTATACAGAGCTCCCTATTATTCCCTGGTCCCCTCCACATATGTTGGAAACAGGGGCAGGTGATTTGGGTGGGCCGTACACAACATACAATTACAGATGGGTAAAGTGTAAAATACGTGGATGTTTTTCACCTCAGGTTCTGCTTGACAGCATACATGACTGAACCTTTGCTCACATTGTCCTCATAATTAAAAGTTGCCCAACTGTAATTCTGTATGGAAAGCATCTGCTATGTTCAGAGACACCCATTTTCTAGTGGAGGGCCCTTTCTCTGCTGTTGACAACTGATGATAGTGTGTACTGAATAGGGAGGAGACAAGAGTTTGGTTCTTTGATGCAAGCAACAGATTGTTCATGGTGAAGATCAATTCTCTCAAATCAGAATTGCATAAAGGAATGTGTTGGACGTATTGTTGATTATTGTAGATTAAGTAATCTTTACCTAAAAATTCAATTTTCAGATTATTTCTGAAGGATCAGTCCCTGAATGAAGCTCTCAGTTGTGGCTTCAAGTGGTTCAAGGCAAGCTACCTAATACCTTTTTAGACTTGCACCATCTTTACTAATCTTGCAATGGTGAACAGGTATGTGCGTCACAGAACTGAGTTGCAGGGTGGCTGCATTGAGGATCCTACTTACCTTGAGGCAATGCTTGAGGTATGTATAGTTTATGTATGAGAAAATAGAAAGATTTCAAAGTTGCTGTCATGGAGACTACCTTCTTTAGCTTTGTGGCTGCTTGTTTTTGGATGCTGCAAGTGTCTGTGTGGGAGAGTACTCAGTCCATCATAGTCACCATAGTCATCTGTATTTGTCATTAAAATGTCTGATTTAGCACTTTTGCAATTCACCTGTACATTTGCATGCTAGTGAATAACTATAACAAAACAAATTTAATCATGACATAGTTATCATCTACACTGGTAATCTGACGTTTGTAAAGTTGTCATATTATCTGCTTTATTTTGGAGTCAGTGTGACTAGATGGCTGATCTTTTATTGTAGCACAGCCTTCTGTGTCTCAGAGATACTAGATACCATTCACACCTCATCATCTTTGAATTCAAATTGACAACTACCACAAGTCAAAGCCTCATTAGCACAGTTTACTTCTGGACAGTTCTCTTGATAATTTGACCAAATTTCCCTGTCAAGTTGAATTATAAAAAAAAATAGTTACTTTTGCGGGGTAAGGGACTTTCAGATACAGTGGAGTCCTACAAACTATAGGTGAAAGAAGATGTGCCCAGTAGGTCATGGCTTTCTTTGATTTTCTGGAGATAGGAGGAGGCTCGATTTAGGCAGGTTTGGGCAGTGAAAGAGAACATCTGAGAGGCAGCTTAGAGCAGTCGCACAATGCACTGTGTGATTGACTTTGCAGTAAGGCACATTAGTGAGGCAGAAATCAGGTCACAATCTATAAAAACATAGTGGGGAAATAGAGAGAACTTTTAGTTTAATTTGCTTAGGGGTTTTTGCTAATTAAGCTGAACTTACCTTTTAAAAACAATTGCAGGGCAAAACTATGCACCCAGGAAAATGTCTGACTCTCTCTCTAGAGCTCCTCCAAGCCCTGTGCCTTTCCACCCAGCGATGGGCTCCCTGGGCCCCCCAAATGTTGCAGACACTCACAGGGAAAGATCTCTGAAATGGGGGCCATGGCCCCTTGATCTGACTCTGGCTACTAAATCTAAATCTGTATTGACTGAGCCTACAAAGCAACATCACAAAACAAAATAAAATGATGGACGGAGTCTTGAAACTTTTCAAAGACATGGGTCCCTTGCTCACTGTGCCACTGGATTCAAGCTAGCCTGGCTGATGAAGGGGGATACCCGGAAACCGGTCCCAGGATGCTTGTTTCCGGTCCAGGGAGAACCTGGCTTGGCAGTTTGGGCTGGACTGTTCCAATGAGGAACAGGGTCAAGAATGATTTGCATATGGCTGGGTCCAAACCGGGGTGGCATGGTGAGCAAAAGAACGCTGGATTAAACCCAGATCTGTGGCTGGGGGTGAATGTTTGCATTGTTCAGCACTCCGCCCATCATCCTTTTGTGTTGCTAAAGTTGACTGAGCCTACCTCAACCCACACTTGTAAACAGGTAAGCACCCCGACCAGGACCCATGGTTGCTGGAACTTGTGCTGGCCTGCTCCCCAACTCTTGCTCCCTCACCTTCTAAAGTGATTGGAGCGCAACAGTCTTTCTCCAGATGCATTTTTGAGCTATGGTGGCGAGCTCCCTCTGATACTTTTGAGCCTAGTAAGCTCACTGCTATAGATTGAGGATTAACATGATTCCCAATGGGCTTCACATCAAGTTCCTGCATTAGAGAAGACACAGCATAACTCTGACCTTACTTCTCCTGGAAAGGCAGCTGTCACACTGGCACTACCGCTTTGAGGACCTTACTTCTCCTAGAAAGGCAGCTGTCACACTGGCACTACCGCTTTGAGGATTCTTCCTCATGAGGCATTTCCTCAGGGCCCACAGTGACTATCGTGCCATTTCTAATTGACTTTGCCTACTCGACTTCTGAAGTAGAGGATTTATTCTCCTAGACACATATTGGGGCTCAAACCTGATCCTGAGCTAAGTCAGAGAAATATGAAAACATGTACATGTGTGATCTTGGGACATGCATATTCGACTGGGTGCACGTTTCACCCCAGTTTCATACTTCATGGGACTATGTAGTCACAAGGGATTTGAAACTACACTTTAAGACAGATTTGTCCTATGTGTATAATACAGTGTCACCAGTAAACCCTACTGACCTTATATATGAGTACACACTAAAATTTTAAAATCTATCCCACATCAACATTTAATCATGCAGAGTTCCCTTCACTCCAGAATACTGGTGTAAAGTTGCAAGGCTGTATACTATTTTAGACTCAAATGTGCAGCCTGCACATGTCTGCACACATATGTGCACGTGTTCACATGTAACCAATCAGGTGCCCTTTACCCCAGCTGTTTCATAGCAGCCTTATCCTAAAAGTCTGATACAGGAAGCCCATTTACTGTGTCATTACCATGTGTGAGACATAAGGAGTGAGACTCACCAACAGTAAAAAGTCCTTAACCGGGTTATCCAAAAATGAAACAAATCTGGTTGTGCTATATATGGGCGGAACATAACTGCTACAAATATGTTTTTTAAAACAAGTATATTTCATAACTATAAAATTGTTTCATTGCTCTAAGCTATGAGAAAGACCTTGCTGCTTAGTGTCAGACTTACTGCAAACCTTACCTCTGAGCATGCAGTGTGGCCTCGCAGAGACGATGTGGCCCAACTCTTCAAACTCCACTCTCTTACTTGTAATGTGCAGCTCAACAAGGAACAGTTGGAGTACAAGGAAGAGGGTACTCGGTGTTCGGCATGGGTGTTCCTTCAGTATATCCTTGTAATGAAAACAAAAAGTCATCAGTCACTAAGCAATTATATGATAGTGCCACACCCCTCTCTGTGATTTCACCCTATCCTATGAATGTGTTAACTACCTGCAATCACTTGTATCTCATATGAAGGCACACTTTTGATACTGTTCTTCAGAGATTGGATTGTGGTATAATAGGTTTCAGTGTTGTCTAGGTGACACATTTCATTGGTTTCCCTACAAAACATAAAGTATTTCACATTAACATATGTCACCATTAAATTTACACATAAAAGCATGACACAGAATAATATTAATAATTAACCTTTGCAATAGCATTATCTTTTGCAAATGTATTTCCTTCTATGAGTTCCTTGTTGAAGAGGACTTGAAACACAAAATTCAATTTACACATGTTCTTTCAAGAATATGTGACACAGTTTTTTACCTTTTCAAAGTCTTTTCAGGTTTATAAATGGCCCCTGTTTGAAATTGCCTTTCTGCAGGGTCACCCCCAAACTTTTTGCCTTCGTCCTTCTCTTTTTCCAACCTCATTTTTGCTGGCTTTAGGACTCTGCCCACTTTACCACTGCTAATCAGTGCTAAAGTGCATATGCCCCCTCCTTAAAACATGGTGACATTGGCTCATCTCAATTGGCTTATTTAATTTACTTGTAAGTCCCTAGTCAAGTGCACTACATGTGCCCAGGGCCTGTAAATTAAATGCTATTAGTGGGCTGCAGCGCTGGTTGTGCCACCCACATAAGTATCGCTCCAACCATGGCTCAGACCGGCCATTGCAGGGCCTGTGTGGGCAGTTGCACTGCCACATTGACTTGGCATTTAAAAGTAATTGCCAAGCCTTAAACTCCCCTTTTCCTACATATAAGTCACCCCTAAGGTAGGCCCTAGGTAGCCCATAGGGCAGGGTGCTATATAGGTAAAAGGCAGGACATGAACATGTGAGTTCTATATGTCCTGGTAGTGTAAAACTCCTAAATTCATTTTACACTGCTTTGAGGCCTGCTCATTTCATAGCATAGCTTTAGGGCTACCCTCATATATATTTTTGAGTGGTAGATTCTGATCTGAAAGAAGTAATCAGGTCATATTTAGTACAGCCAGAATTATAATAGAAAAAAATCCTGATTAATGGTGAAGTTGGTTTTAATATTACTATTCTAGAAATGGCACTTTAAGAAAGTGAGCATTTCTCTACACTTAAATCCTTCTGTGCCTCACAATCCACATCTGGCTAGGTTAGCTGACAGCTCTTTTGTGCATTCCACTTGGACAACCCCAAATACAGGATGCTCAGTCACACCTACAAACATCTGCATACTGAATGAGTCTTCCTGGGCTCGGAGGGTGGAGGGCCTGAAACCTTTATGTCAAAGGACAGTGGCCTGACCTCACACAATGGACTGCCAAACCCCTCACTGGGACCCTGGTAGACAGGATGGAACAGAAAGGAGACCTTGTGCACTTCTAAGTCACTTTTTGAAGTCTCCCGCACTTCAAAGGTACAATTGGGTATTTAAACCGGGTTTCTGACCCTTCCAACTCAGACACATCTGGACAAGATACCACTGGTGAAGAAACCTGCAATCCACCAAGAGAAGCTGCCTGGCTGCCCAAAGGACTCACCTGACTGCTTTGATGATAAGGACTGCTGCCTTGCTGTTGCCCTGCTGCCTTGCTGACCTCTGGCTCTGCTGAGAAGTGCTCTCCAAGGGCTTGGATTGAGCTTGCCTTCTGTTTTCTGAAGCCTCAGGGCCAAAAAGACTTCACCTCTGCAAATAACTCCTTGTGCGGTGAAATTTAAACACACAGCCTGCCAGAAATGGCACACAGCCTGCATCGCTGTGAGAAAATCACCTCATGCTGAATCGGAATGACACAGCCTAGTCCCTGAGTGGAGATTGACGCAGCCTCAGAGTTGAGACTGGAAATTCGATGCATGGCCCACTGGATTTATGCATAGCCAAGCCGGGATGACACAGCTCGACTTCCTGTGAGAAGAATCGATGCAGCACCTGCCGTGAGACAGAAATTTCCCTGCATCACCCACCAGATCGATGCAGCTCCTGTGATTTTGTCCTGCACGCCCAGGATTTCTCCGCATTGTCCCCGGGGCATCCAAATACCCCGCAACCAAAAGAGGATCCAAGTCCGCACACTGGAAATTGATGCAAGGCTCTGTCTGCGTGAAAATATTGACGCATCGTCTGTGTGTGCCTAGAGAAACCGACGCACACCTTCCCGTTTTCCACGCATCTCCTCCTCTGCGGTCCCTCGTGGATAATTTAGACACAGACCAGGTACTTTGTGCTTGCAAGAGAAACTTATTGCTTTTAAGAACTTGAGACTCTTTTTAACATTCTCTAAAGGGATATTTCATTGTGTACTTATCAAATCCTGATCATTTTGACCTTATTTTATCCAGATAAATATTCTATATTTTTCTAAACCTGGGTGGTGTATTTTTGTGGTGTTTATACTGTGTTATTGCATAATTTATTGCACAAATACTTTACACATTGCCTTCTAAGTTACGCCTAACTGCTCAGTGCCAAGCAACCAGAGGGTAGGCACAGGATAATTTCGATTGTGTGTGACTGACTCTGACTAGAGAGAGGGTCTTTGCTTGGACAGGAGGTAGCCTGACTGCCAACCAAAGATCTGGTTTCTAACAGCCCCTGTTTTGTGGCTTATAACCATTAAAGTTCAGACCTGTGCCAACAGTGGAGCCGCTAGTGCGTTTTCTCAGTGTCCTAATTGAGCAAATTCTCTTATGTGTAGGTGCTCCTGTGCACTTTCTTGTTGTTGCATGCATGTAATAAAAAACAATACCTTGTTTGTAATGTTCTTTTTCAATTTGTACACAGGTCTCCGTATCCAGGGCACCATGAAAGGTATGCAGTGTGGTGATCCCAAAGGACTTAATCGTCCCACCTGCAGTGAATTTTCTTTTATTCTTCTGTTCTCATGCAGCAACGTGAAAGAGGTCCCGGGTGGTCAAATTCTCGAGGCAAAAAAAGCCACATGGTTTTGGGTGTGGTATAAATACAGCCATGTCCAAGATGGCCGCTGAGAGTTGCCGTGATCTTGTGAGATCTTGGCAAACCTCAGTGTGCCCAGCACAATATTACACAAAAGGAGACTGATGCAGCACTAGACACTTAGATTGCACAAACCATTTGGTGGGCTGACATATTGTTGTACACCTAACTAGTGATACTGAGCATTGTACACATACCTGTTGATACTAGGCATAACAAGTATAAGAGTGCACAGTGCTTGGGGCTGAGAATTTATAACATGCACAAAATAATACAGGAGTGTGCTGAGCTCATAGAGCTATTAACATTTACATGTAATGGTAATTTATAACATGCACAAATCTATTACAAAAGAGCACTGCGTGCACAGTGCTCCTAACACCTCATGTAATGGTAACATGGCCATACACAGCCTGTGGTAACAACAATAGCAATGTATTTCAGGGATGACATGTAGGCATCTTGGATCCATGACATTAAGTCAACTCACCAATGGTATTACGTGTGCATGATCAACAATGAAAACACTTACTATCCTATCTAATATAGTCTCTATGAACCTCAACACCCCCTTGCAGGAGGTGCAGTGAAACAATAACTTGCCAAGGATTCCTGGACCTTTAATAAATAATAGAATTACGTACCCAGGAACCAGTCAATGCAAAATGTGCAGCGTACCTCTGTGCCAGATGCTTTAGAAAATGATCTTTGAGGATTGTTCCTAGGACATCCAAGAAGGAAGGATTCAGAGTCCCATTCTTGTCGACAGTGGGACAATGGAACTATCAGTCCACAATATCTTGATAGAGCAGAGGGTAACCTTGACCCACGGAATGAACTCAGGGCATTGTAATGCAGAGCAGATAAGATGTTACGTAGCAGAGATTCTGTAGCATTGGGTAGCCTTGGTTTGCTTGGCAAAATCCAGGTGGCACACGGAGATCCTCCTAAATCCATTACTCACTTGAATTAATGCTTTGTAATGAACAAACGTTTCTTATATTAATACAAAAGTGCATTCATATTTAATAATAAAGTAATATCTCCAGTGCGTATGCATTTGGAAAAGTCTTCCAAAATTTAATTAGGGACTCAGAAGTGATTCTTGAAAGTGATTTATTTATCAGACATTTGTTGGTTATTTCTAATTAGGAACCTTTGTTGTAGTAACAGCACAGTACAGATCAGATCTACCTATGTGTACAGGAGGAAATCAGGAGAAGTTTGCAAAAATCTCTGATTTACTAGAGTTGTTGAGAGATAATTTTCCTGTCATCATCTTCACAGGAAGTTAATTCACTGGATTCTCACCAAAAACATCTTTAAAAGAAAACGCAAGCTAGGAGGACCTTATTTTCCATCATCGACTTCTTCAGAAACTGACATCATTAGATTCACACCAAAACTATCTAAAAGACAAAGTCAGGCAAGAAGACTTCATTTCCTATCATCTCTCTCCATAGGAAGTGACATCACTGAATTTTTCCCATCACTGGTTTTACTGCCCATATTACTCTGTGTTCCTCTCTCCTCCTAGGATCTATTTAATGATGGCTGCAAGCCCA
The DNA here is from genome assembly GCF_031143425.1 of Pleurodeles waltl. Lineage (NCBI taxonomy): Eukaryota > Metazoa > Chordata > Amphibia > Caudata > Salamandridae > Pleurodeles > Pleurodeles waltl. The sequence goes on from NC_090445.1 coordinate 506,455,190, forward strand.
TATGTGTTCATCCATGCCTTGACTGTGCCCAGCACTAGACACACTAATTCTCTCCTATCCACACTACTGTGCTGTGTTCCTCTATTTTCTTAACCCCAGCTGTCTCTCTCCTCAATGCTGCCACACAACACAAAAGGTGAATTCTTATACACCTCCTGCAAGTTCTCATGCATTGTCCCATACCCTACACCCACCACTCGTGAATAAACAGCACCCAGCACACCACTCACTCAAGCACACCAAATGCCATGCAAACAACATGCCACACTGTCATGCGTGCTCCTCAATGCCTGCTGAGCCTATGGCATGGCCACACTCCATATGTGCTCTTTTTCATTAAAATATAGCTAAACCCAACCTCAGCTCCAGACATTATTACAGCCATCCCTGCCTGGCCACAAGGTTGCCAGACAAGGCCATCAGAACAAGCACAGAGGTGGACTTGCCATCATATTCAAACATACCATCAGCTGCACCACCAACACAGACACCACTACCAGCTACATGGAAAACCATTTGTTCAAGATATCCATCACATCAAACTTCTCCAAGGGTGGAACCCTTATATATAGATCACCAGGACCCTTTACTTATTTAGCTAGTGACATCATGGACTTTGTCACACCCCTCATCATCGTCAGCAGATTCATACTCCTTGGAGACCTTTACTTTCGTCTAGAAGATCACACCAATCTAAACACTACAACCCATCTGGAAAAACTTGCAAACCTTGGCCTCATCCAACAGTTTACAGAACCCACCCATTCCACTAGGCACCTAATAAATCTAATGTTTTCTCCTCAATCAGCAAAATCACAATTGACAAACCAAACTATGCCTTATCAGTCTGTGTACCCATCATGCACTAGCATAGACTTACCTCCACCAGAACTGCCAGTTGGAGCTGGAAAAGAATCTCAGAAAAAGAGTGGACTTCTGCTCTCTCCAAGCACCAGCCGGAGCATACAAGCACCTTGCTGAAATCCATCAAGCACCTCAACAGTAGGGGTGGGCGGAGTTTGTAGAGTTCTGCTACACCTTGGCATTCCTAAAAAACTCAGCAGGAACTCTGTCTTACTCCCCAAACAGGCAGAGTTGTGCTTGTCCGCCTGTTCGCACAGATTGGTGTGAGTAGCATATTCTGCATTGCAAAGGGAGCATGAACGGCATCACGCAGTTGCATTCGCATACAACCACCTTTTTTTCCTAGTCTGTGAATGGTGCTAGGCCTACTTTTCAATCCAGTCTTTATATTTGTAATCCTCTCTTTATCCCAATTATCCTCCCCTGTTTTATATTTAGTACATTAGTGTGTGTATTTGTGCTTGTGTATTTTCCATTTTTGCCTCTTTTTTTTATTTTCTTTAACTTCGTGTCCCTTTGTTGTTTTCCCATATTTTCCTCATTTCTTTCTGTCTGTTCCTTCTCTTTCTTGTCTTTTTTTTTCCTATTCACCGCCATGGCAGAGTGTGAGAGAAGAGGTACCAGTGCAGGAGGTGCAGCTAATAGCACACCCTGCAGTCTCTGGCACCATCAAGGGGTGCAGACCTGCACCATTTTTGCAAGGAAGAGGTGGCCACACTATGGCCCATATTTATACTTTTATAGCGCTGCATATGCATCATTTTTTGACGCAGAAGAGGCACAAACTTGCAAAATACAATTGTGTTTTGTAAATTTGCGATGTTTTTGCGTCAAAAAGCAGCACAAATGCGTCACTAAAAAAGTATAAATATGGGTGTATGTTTTTTTGGGCAGCGCCATCTCCCCTCAATGCTGTCAGCACACAGCAGGTCCAGAAGTCGATATGGCCTGCGGGAACATCAGCTGCTGGGCGGGAGGGTGTGCCATTGTGTGCACAAGCGTACTGGGTTTCAGTGCACCCAGCAGCTGTTGACTCACTGCTTATTACTAATTTTGTTGTGTCCCACAATGATTTTTGTTTTTAAATAGCATGCTGTTTACACTCAGCAGTAAATTAACTTCACTTAAGGTTATGCATATTACGTAATCCTACTTGAGCGAGCCTGGTTCTGTTTATCACTGTAGGCGCTCACTTGGGCTAAAGCAGTCATTCAGACTCCTCTGTCCTGTCACTAGGATAATGGTACTGTGGTAGTAGTAGTAATATCAGTGAGTTACTGTTCTCTGTCTATTTCTTTGTATGTAGCTTGTACGGTCCCAAGAAATCTCCTACTGATGTAAAGTATGCATGTATACACTGAAAAGGGAAACTTACTGAGCTGGCACATCAAAGGGGGTTGCAAAACAAAGGTAATTGGTTGCAATGCATAAGTAGTTTGAAACGTAGTTTAGAAAATTTGGAATAGGGCTTAGGTAAGTTTTGGGAAATTAGAATAGGTCAACTTCATAATATAAGCAATCTGATTTGGAAAAGTACAATGTCAATATGTTACTGCATTTGCCTTTGTCTGTCAAAATATTTTCTACGAGATTAACTGTACCACTAATCTATTTTTGTTATCTTCTTTACTTATTACATCGGCACCCAATGGCAAGAACAGAGCATCAGAGGGTCGAGTGGAGGCTTCCACCACCAGTGCCACAGTAGGTGGAAGTACCACCCGAAACACCTGCACTGCGGCTGATGGCTTTGCTGGCCCCAGTAAGTTCTGGTTAATATTATTTATTTCTCTGGCTTTTACCTCTCACCATTAGAATAATTGCAATGGATTGCAAATTCAAACAAAAACAAGGTGCCTTTCCATTCCCATCCAGTGCCCACTCAGTCACCTCATAGTACCTCACTTCTTTATTGGTTCCTAAGTTCTGTCCCAGTCTCCCAAAAACATTGAACAAAAAACATTTTTGGTGTGTGTCATATATTATGGGAAAAATGTTTCATATGGCTTCCATAATGGTTGTAAGCCTTCTGAATTTTTTTCCCTTTTGGCAGTCATAAACTTTCAGTTTTAACTACAGTGTTTGACTGAACCTAAGATTAGCCACATGATCATTGCCCCCCCACTAATCTACAGCACAATCTCTACTGCACCTACTGGGCCTTTTCACTGTACCTTACTCTGCTGCAGCAGTGTAAGTCAAGTTTCCTTCCCTTACTGCTAAGCAAATGTGTTTGGTTGAAATAATTTGTGTTTGTGGGTGAAGACTGGAAATAAAGTGAGATTAAGTATCGGTGATTTTGTGTTTTGTAGATAAAAGTTTCCAAATCTACTTATTCCGTTCTTTTCCCTGTACTAAGTGCATCGTCTTTTCCACTGTCTACTTACAGTAGACAGGATATCTATTATCTCCATGTTATACATGATGTGTGTGATATATATCATTCATGTGTCTCTTTGGAGTCAGGGTAGAAGTGACAGGCATTTGGAAATGAGCAGGACCATTGGAATGTACTTTTACTGTACCACTATATAAACTTTAACAAGTGTTTGCCCAGAGCATTCTTTTCAATTTGTCTTTTTTCTTTTTTTTTCTTTCTTGTTATAGGTACTCCTGCTGGTCCACTACAACCTCCAACCTGGCAGGAGATAACGGCCCAACTCTGGAAGCAGTGGTTGGAGGTCACCCAGGGCAAGTACCAATGGCTGGTGGGCAAGGAAGGTGAGGCACATGCCCCGGCCCCGGACCCCACTTCCGCAAGCCAACTGCCTGTGTCTCCAGCTGCCAGGCCACACCAGTGCCACTGGCAGCTTTGAGCTGGACATTCCCATACCACCATTGCTGCCCACCCTTCAGAATGGATACTCCATCACCCAGAGCTGTGCGACCTGGCACCCTTGGGATGTAGGATGGCACATCATGAGGCTCAGATGCCCTCATTATGAATGCCCTCTTCTAAAGTCCTTTTTAAATTTTTTAGTTTTGGTGGGAGGAAGTTTTGTTGTGGGTGGAGAGGGTTGGAACAGGACAGGGAATCTTTGGACTTTTGGGCATTTATAAATATTTTGGACATTGGTTGGGATGGAGAGAGATATTGTTGTGGGAGAGGGGTGGACCTGTTGTGGGTGGAGAGGGTAGGTTTAGTTTTTGATTTTTTTTTTTATTAAAGGGAAAAACCTTCTATTCTGCTTTATGCCTGAAGGTTGTTTTTTTTTGTTTTACTTTAATGTTGCACTGATGTCTTTTCACACAGCCCTTCTTTTTTAATCTACTTCTTACAGTGTATGCCAGTGAGTTATAGTTAGTTACACCCTTGTCTGACTACCTTTTGATAATAGTTTCACAATTAGGAGGGTATGCTGTTGTTTCCTATACTGCCATAAAACCTAGATACGTACTAAGTAAAATAGTTCACTTCACCCCATAGTTCTTTTGCCTGAATAGATGAAGTGATGGCTGCTCCCTCTGTCCATCTTCCAAAACCTTACTGGAGGGTTTCCAATGGTGCCTTCATGGTGCCTTCTTTGTGGTATTGGTAGTGCAATAACAGGGAAGGCATCACAACAAGTGAGGTTACCTTCCTACCCAGGTGATCTCGAACTGTAGAATTAATCAAAAGCATTATCCATCGCAGGCAACTAAATTGAAAGAAAAACACAGAGTTAGTGGGTTATACATATACATTTACAATTTAGCTTCTAGACAGCCTGAGGACAGACTAGTAAAACAATGACACATCAAAGAATACCTCATATTATAACACAAACTAGCAATAGTAAAGTATTCTGAGCAATGGTGATCATGGAATTCAATTAAAACCAAATTTACGAAATCCTCAAGTCAGGAAATGTGTTCTCAAAGTCTATGCTCTGTCATTGACAAGGTTAAGCGTTTCCGCATAACAAAGTCCTGAATGATGATGATGACATTGAGCAATGCTGTTCGTATGTGTGGTTGGGTAAGTGGAACTGGTATGGGCTATTGCTCAGGTAATAGAAGATCCCACAGTGAGTTGGTGTCACATTTAACCACATCTGCCCCACCAAGTGTGTGATCCTTTTGGTGTAAATTAAATCACACCTCAATGATTCGCACAGCCCGGGAAAAGAGGGTTGGGGGTTTGATGAATGGATGGGAAAGGGAATTTGGAGAAAGGTGTGACAAAGACAAACACAACACAAACACAATATTCATCAGGATGTTGGTCAGCACATCATTATTAATCTGTTGTAGATGGAAACAAAGGAATGAGTATGACACAAATCAATGAAATGTACTGCAGACAGTGCATCTGCCCCATGGACCGAAGTTATTAGATACTTAATTTTTTGTGAAACAATGAAATTATGGAAGAGTGAATTGACTACACTCAGTTCTAAAAATATATGATTATTTCAAGAAAAATTATAATGTATTGCAAAATTGGGTGGTGCATCTACATGCTTCTTGGGAATGTCCATCACTCATGGGTGCCTGTTTGAACTGGTCCTGTAGATAAGCAGAAGTGCCTGCAGATTGTAAAACAGAAACTGTATTGTAGAGTCAAGGAGAAGGATGCAAGAAAGGGAAACTTCATGAGGAGTGTACCAAGAAAACTCAGAGGCAGAGCAAAAACAAAAGGAGTTTCACATTTGCCAGCAGGCAGCACAGCAAACACACTCAGCAGCATTTACCAAATCAACGTACCTCTCTCCATTCCACATAGCTGAGTAATAGGCCTCAGAGTCCTCATCATCATGGACTTCCTTTGAAGTTGATAACTTCCTTCTTTAAGTTGCTGAGATAGTCCCTCCCTGAGTTCTTCCATTCTTCTCCTGACTCCAAACAACTCCATCCCTATCCCAACAGTGTGAGATCAACCTGTAGTGCACTGTTGTTGAAGAACAAGTAGAGACAAAGAATTGCAATAGTCTGTGTAGATTTGTGTTTGTTAACTAAAGTGACTGGTCTGGTCTCTGAAGTACCAGAAAAAAGTGGACCCTGCAGGTAAAGTTTTTCTAAGTTTGAAAGGGGCTTCAGGAAAAATGATCACCCATTGGGCACCAAAGATTGAAATTCATCCAAATTAAATGTACTAATTAGTTTAACATCCTCTCTCTCTGTTTTCCACCACATAGATTTTAAATCATCACTCACCATCACTCAGTAATATATCATCACTCATTGGTGAAATAGTTGTAGTTACCTCTTTTAATCTAAGCACAGTGGTAGGTGCACAGTTGTATGTTTGATGAAAGCAACACATTGGAATTTAGTATTGGCAGGCTTGTAATCAATGACCTTTTGGGGGAGCCCTACTAATTGAGGCAAAAAAGGATAGGCATGCAAGTGAGGCAGAGATTGTCTTAATGTCCTGGAGGAATTGTGAAGGCTTCTTCGCTGCACGCTGGTGCAACTCCAGTTCTGCCATACATTAAATTAAAAATGGTTGGGCAGCATAGTCAGACACAAACACAATGTTCCACTAGCTAGTGTTTTTTGGTGGGGTCAAAAAAAGAGGTTCTATGGTAAATAATAAAATGTTCTAGGTGGCATACTAAGTCTGGGAAGTAGAGTTTGTACTCAAACTCAGGAAGTTTGCCCAGAAGTTGGCCACTTGATTCTGACCAATAATCCTCCTCCTCTGCTGACTCGGGAATGGTGTAATTGTGTTGTATGAAATGCTGGTTCATTTTGATCTTGGTGAATTTCTTCATGTTTTGAGGTGAAAGACAGGTCCTTCTCACTGTGACAACTGTGCCAGCTGTAATAAAGACATACTCAGCAGATACACTGGCAACAGGGAAAGCCAGATACTTTATTGCTAGCCTGCTGAGCTCTGGCCATTGGTGCATCTTCCCAAAGCAATACACCAATGGGTTTTGATTCACATAAACCTGGTTTGGGTCATCCTGATGCTCCTGGAATGCCTTTTGAATGGTCGTTGGTGCTGCCACTTGTTTGACTTCTTTTGCCTCCGCCTCTTCACTGGACTTAAAACCTGCTTTTTTAAACCAAGCCAATGCAGATGTTGGTGGCAATTCCTCTGACCCAGTTCTTGCTGGTGTTCTTGTTGTTGGCTGCTGTGAGACAAAACTGCCCTCTCTGTGGAGGTCGGAGACCCAAAAACAACGGAGTGCAACTATAATTTCCAGCTGTTCTTCTTTCAGGTCTCCGACTCGCTCAACAATCTACCTCTTGCATTTGAAACATCCCCTTCACAAAAACGAATGTAAGTGGGCAGACTTTTTTGTCTGTAGATCAAGTAGTGTGGCACAGATGTACTCTTTGGACAACATATAATTATTTTGCAGCCTTGCATTGTAAACCAAGAGAATAAGGCGGTCATTACAACATTGGTGGTAAAAGCCGCTTACCGCCGTGCAGAAGATGGACAGCACACCGCCGCGGCCGCGGAATTCCACCACAGCTATTATGACACACATCTCGGAATCCGACAAAATTCAGACACCCACACAAGTCCGCCACACCAAAGGTCAGTGATAAACTGGCAGAAAAAAAAAACTCTACCGTCACACCAACAGAAAAACGCCCACACTATCACAACCCATGAATCCACGCACACATCTCCAAAACACCATCACATTGGACAATTCGAAATACAGACACCTGATACACCTACACACACCACTCCCACACACCCAATACAATATAAAACACACACCCACATCACCCACAAACCCCTACGACCACAATTACAGAGAGAAGGCCAGAGAGAGACACCACCATCAACAAACTAGCATCCACAGGCACACAACACCATCACCCACAGAACTTCCATGCACAAAACCGAACACACCACTACATATCACCACACTTATCACCACACACACCACCCCACACATCACCTACACCACCCCATGGCACGGCAAAGACACCCCAGGTTCTCGGAGGAGGAGCTCAGGGTCATGGTGGAGGAAACCGTCCAGATAGAGCCACAGCAATTTGGACCTCAATTGCAAGGAAGATGGAGCTATGGCGAAGAATAGTCGACAGGGTAAATGCAGTGGGACAACACCCAAGAAATCGGGAAGACATCAGGAAGAGGTGGAACGACCTACGGGGGAAGGTGCGTTCCGTGGTCTCAAGACACCACCAGGCGGTTCAGCGGACTGGTAGCGGACCCCCACCTACTCACCCACAACTAACAACATGGGAGGAGCAGGTCTTGGTGATTCTGCATCCTGAGGGCCTCGCAGGAGTCGGTGGAGGAATGGACTCTGGTAAGTCAAATCTTAACTATTACATCCCCCACCCTACCTGCATGCTATCACATACCCCCACCCTCGCCCCCACCCCTATCACTCCAATTCCTCACAAATGTACCAATATCACAAACCACACATCCCAACACAAAGCCCTGCATGCAACAACAACGCATGGACACCCATCACTAAAGCATGCCCACTGCACATACCCATACACCCCCCTAAACCATCATCACACAAGCTCACACACAGGAATGCCAGCACTGGGGTACACGTTCACCCACCCATTGCACACCATGACACACACAGATACAATAATCATGCCTTTCCACCCCTACAGGACCACTACCCAACGTCACCAGACAGGAGGGTCCAGACATGAGGTCCACTCCACCCACAGAAGAGGCCCACAGTGATGACAGCACCTCTGTCCACCTGGATCTAGATGACCATCCTGGACCATCGGGGGCCTCGGGACAGTCGGTTCCCCTCACACCGGCGCAGGCCACCACAGACCTTCTCCCCTCAGGAAACACCAGCACAGCAACCATCCAGCGGGCCCATACCTCCATCCCCAGGACACGTCAATCAGCTGTGTGTCCACCACTACAGGGAACTCAGGATAACCCACCACCCCAACAACAACAGGGACCGGGGAGCAGTGGGCACACGATCCAGGGGATGGAGGCACAGGAACACAGGGGAACTGGGAGGGCTGCTGTGCGACAGGGGGCGGACAGGCCAAGGGAACCCACTCTCAATGAGGCCCTCTCCTCCATCATGGGAGCCTACCACCACTCCCAGGAGACGATGGCAACGTTACTGGCCAAGTTTCAGGAGACCCAGCGGATGCAGGAGGAACAGTATTTGGGCTTCAGGGAGGAACTCAGAACCATCAGCTCCGCCCTGGGCTCCATCGTAGGGGTGCTGAAGGAAGTACTCAACACCAGGAGGGACACTGTGGCACTAAAAGGGGCCCCTGACACTAGCATGGACGATGAACTGCCCACCACCTCCGCCGGCGCTAGTGGGCAGGAGGCACCGCCACAGGACAACCACACCAGCACCCCACCCCCTGCAGACGGAGAACCACCCCGCAAACGGTCCCTGAGATCCAGGAACAAGACAGAGCACGATGCCAAGACCCCCGCCAAGAAACGAGACCACTCTGATTGTCATCCCACTTTTCCACTTTGTCACCCTGTCCATATTGAAACTGCCCCAGCTCCACTTCCTATGCCCATATGGGCAATGCACCTGTGAGACTGATAGATTGGACTCTGACATGGACACTCCTCCGCCATCACCCCTCACCATTTAACTTCCCCCTCCAATATTTTGTATTTAAATAAACACACCTAAAGCACCAAAAGATCTGGAGTCTGTCTGTGATTTCGAAATAGTATATTTGCAATTACAGTGACAAAATGTTCTTGAAATAGTAATGTCAACATACCTATGTCACACAGCTCTAGTCTATGTGGAATCTAAGCAGATGACACACGTTGGGACCCACACCTGTGAAACCGTAAGGGAAAGTGACAACTCAGTGACCATACACTGGGTGAAAACGACAGACAGGATAGTGGTAGAAGTGTAAAAGTCCATATAGTAGGCAGGAATGTATTCTCACCTGTGTTTCACTGGAAATATTGCTGGATCACTGAGTCCCTGTTATGCATGTCTTTTTCCTCTGCCTCCTCCTCATCACTGTCCACAGGCTCAACAGCTGCCACAACACCGCCATCTGGACCATCCTCCTGCAGAAAAGGCACCTGTCGTCGCAAAGCCAAGTTGTGAAGCATACAGCAGGCCATGATGATCTGCCACACCTTCTTTGGTGAGTAGAATAGGGATCCACCTGTCATATGCAAACACCTGAACCTGGCCTTCAGGAGGCCGAAGGTCCGCTCGATCACCCTCCTAGTTCGCCCATGGGCCTCATTGTAGTGTTCCTCTGCCCTTGTCCTGGGATTCCTCACTGGGGTCAGTAGGCATGACAGGTTGGTGTAACCAGAGTCACCTAATAGCCACACACGGTGCCTCTGGAGTTGACCCATCACATAAGGGATGTTGCTATTCCGCAGGATGTAGGCGTCATGCACTGAGCCAGGGAACATGGCATTGACATCGGACATGTACTGGTCTGCCAATCATACCATCTCTACATTCATGGAATGATAACTCTTCCGGTTCCTGTACACCTGTTCACTCCTGTGGGGGGGGACCAAAGCCACATGGGTCCCATCAATGGCACCTATGATGTTGGGGATATGTCCAAGGGCATAGAAGTCACCTTTCACTGTAGGCAAATCATTCCACGAGGAAGGAGGACACCATGGACCCAGAACTCCAAATCCTACCTGCGATAGTCTTCCTACTCCTGTACCAGGAGCACCAACGCCGGTGGCGAAGACCACAGTGAGTACTGCACCTAAGAGACAGGGGAGGGGGGAGGGAAAAAACAGTGACACACACACGCAGCACGCAACACCCCCACCCTCACCCACTACAACACACACACTAATACATATTTATACATTATAGTTACACCCCCAACCCCCCCCTGGGGAGTGCAAAGCCACAGTCTCAAGTCTATACAGCGGGTGGTTTGCCCACTGCTGCATCCTGGGGAGTGCAAAGCCACAGTCTCTCAAGTCTATACAGTGGGTGGTTTGCCCACTGCTGCATCCTGGGGAGTGCAAAGCCACAGTCTCTCAAGTCTATACAGTGGGTGGTTTGCCCACTGCTGCATCCTGGGGAGTGCAAAGCCACAGTCTCTCAAGTCTATACAGTGGGTGGCTTGCCCACTGCTGCATCCTGGAAGTGCAAAGCCACAGTCTCTCAAGTCTATACAGTGGGTGGTTTGCCCACTTCTGCATCCTGTGGAGTGCAAAGCCACAGTCTCTCAAGTCTATACAGTAGGTGGTTTGCCCACTGCTGCATCCTGGGGAGTGCAAAGCTACAGTCTCTCAAGTGGATAACAGTCTCCACTGGTTCTGGATGGGGACTGGTGCCCAGAGTGCTTCATCCTGTGAAGGACAGAGGTAGTGGATGCATGTCTCCACTGGTTCTGGAGGGGGACTGGTGCCCAGAGTGCTTCATCCTGTGATGGACAGAGGTAGTGGATTCATGTCTCCACTGGTTCTGGAGGAGGACTGGTGCCCAGAGTGCATCACTCACCCCGTGACGGTCCCAGTTGCGTCAGTGCCCCTGCTGCTCATGGACTAGCAGTGCTTGAGTTGGTGGTGCCCTGTTTAGCGGTGCTTGATTTGGCGGTGCCCTGTTCAGCGGTGCTTTAATTGGCGGTGCCTGGCCCAGCGGTGCCTGATTTGGCGGTGCCCTGTTCAGCGGTGCTTGAGTTGGCGGTGCCCTGTTCAGCGGTGCTTGATTTGGCGGTGCCCTGTTCAGGGGTGCTTGAGTTGGCGGTGCCCTGTTCAGCGGTGCTTGATTTGGCGGTTCCCTGTTCAGCAGTGCTTGCCCTGTTCAGCGGTGCTTGCCCTGTTCTGGGGTGCTTGAGTTGGTGGTCCTTCATTGGTCAGCTGGGCTGTGGCTGGCGGGGCCCTCCTGGGCAGCTGGGCGGTGGCCTCCTGGTCAGTGAGGATGGGGCTGGCGGTGGCCTCCTGGGCAGCGAGGATGGGGCTGGCGGTGGCCTCCTGGGCAGTGAGGATGGGGCTGGCGGTGGCCTCCTGAGCAGCGAGGATGGGGCTGGGGGGACCTCCTGGGCAGCGGTGATGATGGCGGTCTTCTCCGCCGTGCTGCTGCTCCCAGACTTGCCGGGTTTCTTATGGCCCTTCCCCACCTTGGGAGGTGTCACAGCTAAGTCCACACTCCCACCTGGACCCCTGGGAGCGGCTTGGGTGGCTGGAGTCTTTCCCCTCTCCCGCCGGGCACTGGCCAACTTCTGGTGCTTCACAGTGGGGGGACTGGCTGTGCTGTGGCTCCGTGACACACTGGCTGTCCTGGTGGCCGGTGCACTCCACATACCTGTGGCACCACTGGTCCCAGAGATGTTGTGGCTGAGGTGCTACTTCGGGACCTATGAGATGGACGGGGGGAATAGGTCAAGGCTGGACAGGAAAAGTTTTTTGGACACACTGGGGCGGGTAGCTGGAGGGGATTTGGGAGTGGAGGAAGAGGTGGTGGTAGTAGGAGGTGTATGTTTGGTGACTTTGGCTGTAGGTGCATGCGCTGGAGGCTGTCATGAGGTGGATGGCTGTTGGGTGGGTGTGTGCCTGCGTTTGTGTATCTTCGGGGGGGGCGTCATAGACACACTGGGAGAGGACACTGGGGATGTGTGAATGGTAGTGGGGGTGCTGACTGCACGTGAGCGGGGTGTGCTGGTGGGTGTGCTGGCGAGGGACGTAGTGGCTGTAGAGGTAGTGCATGCAGGTGTGAGTGGAGACGAGACTGGGAGGGAGGAGGGAGACCACGAGGAGGAGGACACAGTGGAGGCAGTGGATGTTGGTGTGTCTGCATGTGTGTGATGCTTGCGTGAGTGCCTGTGGGATGTGTGCTGCTTATGTTTGCCTGAGGTTCCCTTGTGTGGTGAGGTGTGTGCAGGCTGGTCTGATGGTGTGCTTGGGATAGGCAGAGGTACAGGGGATTGGGTCTGGGTGGAGGAAGTTGGAGGGGGGAGGCTAGACACAGGGACAATGGCTGCCATCAGTGCTGAGGACAGAGTTTGAAAGGCTCGATGAAGGGCCGTCTGACCAGAATGAATGTCCTAAAGGAATGCATTTGTTTGTTGCAACTGCCTTTCTACACCCTGGATGGCATTCAAAATGGTAGACTGCCCAACAGTGAGTGACCTGAGGAGGTCAATGGCCTCCTCACTGAGGGCAGCAGGAGTGACTGGGGCAGGGCCTGAGGTGCCTGGGGCGAAGGTGATGCCCACCCTCCTGGGTGAACGGGCACGGGGCGAAGGCTGAGGCGCTGCTGGAAGGGCGGTGCTGCTAGGGGGGTTGGCGGATGTACCTGTAGATGCGGGGGCACAGATGTTGCCGCCACCACAAGGGAGCTCCCATCAGAGGATGAGTCCATGTCACTGGTCTCAGCTCCTGTCCCCGCTGTGGAGCTCCCCTCGCCCTCCGTCCCACTGGTGAATTCTGAGTCCGTAGTGTGGCCCTCCATGGCCATGTGGGATGCAGCTCCCTCGTGCTCCGGTGCCACTGCTCCTCCGCCTGATGATGCTAATGCACACAAGAACAGGGAGACCACAAAAAAGGGGGGGGAACAGAAGAAAGACATGTTGAGTGCATGGATTACCGCTACCGTTGGCGGACAAGACAGACACAGAAGCCCCCTGCACTACGTCGCGCTCTTGGGCTCTACAGTGAAATTCCTGGGAAATGGCCTACAAGGCTATGGACGACATCTGCACACATAAATGTCACAGGGGCATGGCTAGGTGTACTTGGCACTCTACAGAGGTGGGCTGGGGGGGCCACAGGGCCATGCCTTACGGAGGGGCCTAGCCTACGGAACTCGTCCTGGCCTAGGGAAACCTACAGCCCTCCTCCCCCATCCAGACACCTCCACTGCATGCAAAGTCAGCAGAATGATAGTGTACTCACCCCCTTGTGTCTGCTGTGATGCCCTCAAGTGCCAATCTAACTCCGGGTAGGCCACCGCCAGGATCCTGAACATCAGGGGGGTCATGGTTCAACGGGCACCCCTCCCACGTTGGGAGGCCATCCCCAGCTGAGCCTCCGCCGCCTTCTTGCTCCAGCAGCAAATGTCCTCCCATCTTTTCTGGCAGTGTGAGCTCCGTCTGTGGTAGACCCCCAGGGTCCGGACGTCCTTGGCAATGGTACGCCAAATATCTTTCTTCTGGTGGGCGCTGACCTACATGAAATGTACAGGGGAAGAAGAGAAGTCATTACCAACTGCCCCGTCAAAGTGAGTGGCCCCCATCCCTACCCTGGCCATGTGGCACATGCACCCACCGTCTTTCATGCACGCAGAACTATGCCCCCTTCCTTCTTACAACCAGCCCTCTCCACACATGCATAGCCCATACAACATGCTCCCTGTGTACTTAGCTGTTTGTCTGGAGGACCGTAGAGTAGCGTGTACTGGGGGAGGACCCCAAAGACGAGCTTTTCCAACTCCTCCTATGTGAAGGCAGGGGCCCTTTCCCCAGACGCACGAGCCATTGTCTCTTCCAGACCGAGGTCGCAGCAGCACTTGCAGTGTAGGTCCTCTCAGTCGAAGATCAGGTATCGAGTGATCAAACAGATAGAAAATGGCGGTCACTTCCGCGGCGGTGCGTACCATCACCGTCAGCGTACATCGCCATTGGCTCCTGGGACCCATAGGGTCCAATGTTAACCAATGCAGCATTGCGCCGCGGTCTCCGACCGCCAAGCGCGATGGTGTACAACGCCAGTGCAGTTACCTCACATCCCATTGTCACACTTTAGAGGTCAGGCAGCCGCCATTTCAGGGGCCCACATGGCCTAATTTCCAACTGCGTCACACATACCTACGCCTAGTCTCAACACACATACAGGCCACATTTTGTGTATGATTGGTGTTCTGTGTAAACTGTGGGTACATACCTCTGAGTTATTTGACTCTGTGGTCGCTGTAGTCCTTCATAGGCACCGTCCACTGGGACATGTGAGGAGATGGCGGAATCCTCCGGTGTACCGACCGCTGGTGGACCTGTCGACAATGGAGGAAAGACATTTGATAATCACCTACAGGTTTGACCGTGCCACAATCCAGGAACTGTGTACCCAGTTGGAGCCAGACCTGATGTCAGCAATCCGCTATCCCACAGGAATCCCCCCTCAAGTGCAGGTGCTATCAGTGCTCCATTTCCTTGCAAGTGGGTCTTTTCAAGCAACTGTGGCCATGGCATCAGGGATGTCCCAGCCTATGTTTTCCAACGTGTTGTCCAGAGTGTTGTCTGCCCTGCTGAAACACATGCAGAGCTACATCGTTTTCCCTTAGGTGGAGGATTTGCCTACAGTGAAAGGTGACTTCTATGCCCTTGGACACATCCCCAACATCATAGGTGCCATTGATGGGACACATGTGGCTTTGGTCCCCCCCCCACAGGAGTGAACAGGTGTACAGAAACCGGAAGAGTTATCATTCCATGAATGTACAGATGGTATGTTTGGCAGACCAGTACATCTCCCATGTGAATGCCATGTTCCCTGGCTCAGTGCATGATGCCTACATCCTGCAGAATAGCAGCATCTCTTATGTGATGGGTCAACTCCAGAGGCACCGTGTGTGGCTATTAGGTGAGCCCCTGGAAGCAAGTCAGTGTGAATGGTTGTCTGGGGTTATCCCTCCAGGTTAGTGTGTGTCTAACAGTTGTCCCTCGCCATTTGCAGGTGACTCTGGGTACCCCAATCTGTCATGGCTACGGACCCCATTGAGGAATCCTAGGACCAGGGCAGAGGAATGCTACAATGAGGCCCATGGGCAAACTAGGAGGGTGATCGAGCGGACCTTCGGCCTCCTGAAGGCCAGGTTCAGGTGCCTCCATATGACAGGTGGATCCCTATTCTAATCACCAAAGAAGGTGAGCCAGATCATCGTGGCCTGCTGTGTGCTTCACAACTTGGCTTTGCGACGACAGGTGCCTTTTCTGCAGGAGGATGGTCCAGCTGGCGGTGTTGTGGCAGCTGTGGAGCCTGTGGACAGTGATGAGGATGAAGCAGAGGAAGAAGCCATGCAGAACAGGGACTCAGTGATCCTGCAATATTTCCAGTGAAACACAGGTGAGAATACATTCCTGCCTACTACATGTACTTTTACACTACTACCTCCATCCTGTCTGTCGTTTTCACCCAGTGTATGGTCACTGAGTTGTCACTTTCTCTTACGGTTTCACAGGTGTGGGTCCCAACATGTGTCATCTGCTTAGATTCCTCATGGACTAGAGCTGTGTGACATAGGTATGTTGACATTACTATTTAATGAACATTTTGTCACTGTAATTGCAAATACACTATTTCGAAATCACAGACAGACTCCAGATTGTTTTGTGCTTTGAGGGTGTTTATTTATGTGCTCAATATTGGAGGGGATTGTAAAATGGTGAGGGGTGATGGTGGAGGAATGTCCATGGCAGAGTCCAGTCTATTAGTCTCACAGGTGTATTGTCCAAAGGGGCATAGGAAGTGGAGCTGGGGCAGTTTAAGTATGGACAGGGTGACAAAGTGGGACCGTGGGATGACAATCAGGGTGGTCTCATTTCTTGGCAGGGGTCTTGGCATCGTGCTCTGTCTTGTTCCTGGATCTCAGGGACTGTTTGCAGGGTGGTGCTCCCTTTGCAGGGGGTGGGGTGCTGGTGTGGTGGTCCTGTGGTGGGGCGTCCTGTCCACTAGTGCCGGCGGAGGTGGTGGGCAGTTCATCGTCTATGCTAGTGTCAGGGACCCCTTGTTGTGCTACAGTGTCCCTCCTGGTGTTGAGTACTTCCTTCAGCACCCCTATGATGGTGCCCAGGGTGGAGCTGATGGTTCTGAGTTCCTCCTTGAAGCCCAAATACTGTTCCTCCTGCAGCTGGGTCTCCTGAAACTTGGCCGGACCGTTGCCATCGTCTCCTGGGAGTGGTGGTATGCTCCCATGATGGAGGAGAGGGCCTCGTGGAGAGTGGGTTCCCATCGGCCTGTCCGCCCCTTGTCGCACAGCAGCCCTCCCAGTTCCCCTGTGTTCCTGGGCCTCCGTCCCCTGGACCGTGTGCCCACTGCCACTGCCCCCAGGTGCCTGTTGTTGCTGGGGTGGTGGGTTATCCTGGGTTCCCTGTAGTGGTGGACACACAGCTGATTGACGTGTCCTGGGGACAGAGGTATGTGCCCTTTGGGTGGGTGCTGTGCTGGTGTTTCCAGAGGGGGGAAGGTCTGTGGTGGCCTGTGCCAGTGTGAGGGGAACCGACTGTCCCGAGGCCCACGATGGTCCGGGATGATCATCTAGATCCAGTTGGACAGAGGTGCTGTCATCACTGTGGGCCTCTTCTGTGGGTGGAGTGGACATGTCTGGACCCTCCTGTCTGGTGACGTTGGGTAGTGGTCCTGCAGGGATGCAAAGGCATGATTATTGCATCTGTGTGTGTGATGGTGTGCAATGGGTGGGTGACTGTGTACCCCAGTGCTGGCATTCCTGTGTGTGAGCTTGTGTGATGATGGTTTAGGGGGGTTTATGGGTATGTGCAGTGGGCATGCTTTAGTGATGGGTGTCCATGCATTGTTGTTGCATGCAGGGCTTGGTGTTGGGATGTGTTTTTTGTGATATTGGTACATTTGTGAGGAGTTGGAGTGGTGGGGTGAGGGCGAGGGTGGGGGTATGTGATAGCATGCAGGTAGGGTGGGGGATGTAATAGTTAAGATTTGACTTACCAGAGTCCATTCCTCCACCAACTCCTGCGAGGCCCTCAGGATGCAGAATCGCCAAGACCTGCTCCTCCCATGGTGTTAGTTGTGGGGGAGGAGGTGGGTGTCCGCCGCTAGTCCGCTGAACCGCCTGGTGGTGTCTTGAGACCACGGAACGCACCTTCCTCCGTAGGTCGTTCCACCTTTTCCTGATGTCCTCCCAATTTCTTGGGTGTTGTCCCACTGCGTTGACCCTGTCCACTATTCTTCGCCATAGCTCCATCTTCCTTGCAATTGAGGTGTGCTGCACCTGTGATCCAAATAGCTGTGGCTCTACCCGGATGATTTCCTCCACCATGACCCTGAGCTCCTCCTCCGAGAATCTGGGCTGTCTTTGCCGTGCCATGGGGTGGTGTGGGTGATGTGTGGGGTGGTGTGTGTGGTGATAAGTGTGGTGATATGTAGTGGTGTGTTATGTGGGTGATGGTGTTGTGTGCCTGTGGATGCTAGTATTGTTGATGGTGGTGTCTCTCTCTCGGCCTTTGGTCGTGAATTTTGGACGTAGGGGTTTGAGGGTGATATGGGTGTGTGTTTTATATTGTATTGGGTGTGTGGGAGTGGTGTGTGTATGTGTATCAGGTGTGTGTATTTCAAATTGTCCAATGTGGCTGTGTTTTGTTCATGTGTGTGTATTTTGAGCGCGGGGTGTGTACCGCCAATGGAATACCACGGTTGAAAGACCGCTGCGTGGATTAGTGTGTCATGATAGTGTGGGCGTATTTCTGTTGGCGTGACGGTGTCGGTTTTGTTTACCCCAGTTTATCACTGGCCTTTGGTGTGGCGGACTTGTGTGGGTGTCTGAATGTTGGCGGATTCCGAGCAGTGGGTCATAGTGACCGTGGCGGAATTCCGCGGCCGCGGCGGTGTGTTGGCGGTCTTCTGCACGGCGGTAAGCGGCTTTTACCACCAAGGTTGTAATGACCCCCATAATGTCTTTCAGGAACTTTTTTTTACCTTTGCCTCTCCTGGAATTTCCCTGATTCTGCTGGGATCCACTCCATGTCCCTATCATCATAATCAGAAATGCTGCTTTGAAAAAATGGCGGAGTAGTACCCTTCCTTTTTCTTTCTGGAGGTTTGGGAGCCAAAGATTCTTAAAGAGGAGGTTCTTGCTCGATAGGAAGCTCAACCTCCTGTTCTTCTCCAACTTCAGGAATATCTATTATTGCTGGCTGTGGCTGCTGTCACCTTTATTCTGTATCCTGAAACATTGAGTATTACTTTGGGAAAGGGTTAAATCCAATTCAACGTCGTTACTCTTGGGCGTTGCCATTATTGTAGCGTCTGCCTCACTGACAGACATGAGCTTGGCCTTAGGTTTGAGTGGTGCTGTTGATGCAGGAGTGCCCGCTCCCAGGTTCTTTCCCAGAGGCTGGTGTGGCAGGCACACATCTCCTGAAAATTGTTGTGGCCAGCACGCTAATTGTGGGAAGCTGCTTCTACCCACTGGCAACTTTCTTGGCAACATCTTTTTTAGAGTCCATCTGAAAGCTCTCAGTTGGTAATGGCACTAAGCTACACAGGTAGAAGAGATTGGCGGACTGATGTTTTTTGTACAGGCATTCTGTTTGGCATTACTGTGATAATGTCTCTTCTTTGCTTGTGCTCCTAAAAAGCAAACAAGCAATAAAAACATTTACTAAAATATGGCTTTGTTACAGTTTGAATTAGTAAAGACAAGGCAATATAATATAGTGGGGTTCGTAACTTCGGTAATAATAAACAACAATGTATCCAACCATTTTTAAGTCAAAGCACACCAGCATACCATAAAATTCCATTTCCAAACAGTATAACAGTAACACAACATACAGATGTAGCTCTTTGCTTTATGTGCATCTATTCTAAAAGATAGACCTGTGGCAGTCAAGGACGTGCATGGGCAAATGGAATAATCCTTAAAAAAATTAAGATTATTTTGGGCCAATGGCAGGCAAGGTGGTCCAGGAGGAAATGGAATAGTTGTTAAAAACATGAATGATGCTGATTGCTATTGTGTCTTCAGTGCTCCTACTCCATGGCAGCCAGAGTATCCAGGAGGAAATGGAATTATACCTAAAAATATGAATTTTGTTGTGTGGCTGTGCGCCTATGGTAGATGGATCGAGGCAAAATGTAAAAAACAAGGAAGAATAGAAAAAACAAAAAATTAAATAAGAACATACAATAAAAATTTAAATAAAAAAATATTTTAAACATTCTAAATTAAAAAAACATTAAATGAACTAAAAACAAAAGAAAAACATTAATACATTGCTGATGCTTGTATGAGAGTTTGAGAAACGCTACTGTGAGGTAATGAGGTGCAGATGAAATAATGTAAACAAATACATCTAATATAAAGCACTGTTCATCATTATCATAATATACAAAAAATGATGCTCAAGCATGTTATAAAACTGATATCACATCCACGCAAGGCTCTGACAAATGCACACTGGCTGGATGCATAAAATGGCTGCCAGCCACATGGCCAAACAACAACAGTGAGCAAAGAGGGATGGAGAACAAAGAACATATGTAAGCCTATGGCAAAAGCACACTGGCTGAATGCACAAAATGGCTGTCAGCCACAAGTTCAAACAGCAACAGCCAGTAAGGAGAACAAAAAGCACACTGGCTGAGTACACAAAATTCCCACCAGCCACATGGTCAAACAACAAGCAAGCAAGCAGGCATAGAGAACAAAGAACACATTCCGGCCTATGAATACAGACTTTACAAAATGGACCCTGGCCTCATGGAATGAAGAACAAAGAAAAATGGTGGCCAATGGCAAACACACTCACACACACTGTGGCCAGACACTTCCTTCCTATTTGGAAAAAAGGTTCTCACACTAAAAACAAATTGAATGGTCCATTGAAGAATAAAATCCACTCAAAAGCATCTTTTCAAGTAGCTTTAGCGGGTTCTCAAGTAGGGAATCTACTAGAAGTGCACTCACGGACAGCAGTATAATGGCACAATTGCAGCTGGATGCCGCATGAGTGGTGCAAAAACTTGTGCGCTCTCGCTAGTGCCCTGAGAACAGAGAAATAGAATTCTGCTTTGCGCATGATGGTTTATTTGGGAACTCTGTGCTTCTCTGCATAGCGCAGAATACCCAAATTTTAAAAACTCAGTGAGTGGAGCAGAGTTTACCACCCAGGCCTTTAGAACATTGGGACTGTGGAGTTCCATGGAGGTGGAGTTCCATGAGTGGTGGAGTGCCACTGCTGCCTGCACTAGTGGCACCCTGCCTGAATGTGCCGATCTTGGAAAATCTAAGCAGGGCTGGGCCTGGTTACCCAGGCCCTACCTTGCTTAGCACTCCGAGATTGGGTGCACTCACAACAGGGTCGTAGGGAACGAAAGCTGCCCTTTCAGGCCCCTTGTGTACCTGCCTGCCCCGTGTGCAATGCACACAGGGCAAGCAGGTGCACAAGATGCCAGAGCTTGGGTAGGCTGGTGCACAAGAGGCCTGAAATGGCAGCTTTTGCTGCCTACAGCCCTGGCCTGAATGCATCCACTCTGCGGAATTCAGTGGAGTTGATCTAAACCTCAGTGGAATTCCACAGAGGCAGAGATCCATGATTGGTGTAGTGCCACTGCTGCCTGCCATAGTGGCACCCTGTCCTGAATGCGCCCGATCTCAGAAGCGCTAAGCAGGGTTGCGCCTGTTTAGCCAGGCCTGACCCTGCTTAGCGCTTTCGAGATTTGGGTGCATTCGAGACAGGGCCATAGGCAGTAAAAGCTACCATTTCAGGCCTCTTGAGTACCAGTGTGGACAAAAAAAGGAACTGCAGTGCACACAGGGCAGGCATGTACATAAGAGGTCTGGGCCCGGCCGGTGCACAAGAGGCCTAAAGCAGCTGCTTTTACTGCCTACGACCCTGGCCTGAATTGAGGCCAGGGCTGCAGGCAATAAAAGCTTCCATTTCAAGCCTCTTGTGTACCAGTGTGGACAAATAAAAAACTGAGGACTTACCTGGGTCCTCCCAGGGGGTCCTCGTTCCCAGTGGCCTGGCTCTCTGCCTCCCTCTGTCCCCTGCTCCTGGGTTGCTGGTGGAGGAAGCCTTGGATCTGGAGCTTAGCTGGTGCTGGCAGCAGCTCCATGCCGGGCAAGAGTGTGCACTGCAGCCCACTTATGGTCCACACAGCGCAAGTGCAGACTGGGCTGCAGTGCACATGCGGTGAGCTGTGCTCCTCTGATGGGGCTAGTAGAGTTTTTCATCGAACTCCACACTCCAAGTGGAATTGAAGTGCCAAAAACTCTGTTAGCTCCACCAGCAGAGCAGAGGTCACGCCCACCTCTACACAACATCTGGATCATCACCTGCGCCGACATCCTGGCTCACCTTATGCACAACTCAAACTCAGGAGCCCGACCTTACGCCACCTAATACACAGGGGAACTCAGGCTGACAAAACACCACTGCAAGCAACTGGAGTACAAATTGAGAACAAGTCAAGACACCACAGAGAAACACATCTTGAATTGAGTCTAAACCACCTCTTGCAGGTTGCATCGACTCCAGCTGCAACAGCAGCACGGAAATCTCCACTATAATTGAAGATGTCATTATCTCCTCAAGCAACATCATTTCCTCACAAGATGTTTGCAACCAGCTCTCATAATTCTTTAACAAAATCATCTACGCCTACAGCACTTCAACCTTCAACTGGACCCAGTCACTGTTGATCACAAGTGATGAACATATCCTGACCTTGTGGCCTAACATCACCACCTTTGGCGTCAAAATTACTGCTACAATGAAGATTTTCCAAGTAAAAGCTTCATCTGACTCCCCAGCATGCCTCCACCAAAGAGTTCCTACCAAGCAGCAAAGCACTAACATCCATCCTCAATGCCTCCATCGACTCACCCATATTCCCAGACACCTGGAAACTTGTCACTGTCATGTCCCTTCTCAAGAATCCATCCATCGACCCAGCCACGCTTTCTAACTACAGACCTATCTCCCTCCAACCAAACACACCAAACTAATGAACTGACACCTCAAAACCACCTCAGCAACCCCAGCTCTTTGATGACGCACAGTCTGGACTAAGGGCCAACCACAGTCGAGAAACAGAACTCAGCAACATCGACATGATGACACAGATGAAAGAAGAGATACAGCAGCCTTCATTCTCCAGGACCTATCTGCAGAATTTGACATGCCTTCACACCCCATCCTCTTTAGGTGCCTGCATGAGATTGGCATCCAAGGACAGGCTTTCTAATAGATCCGCTCCTCCTTCTCAACAGATAGAACACAAGACTGGCACCTTACTCCTCAAAGACACAAAGTAATCTGTGGAGGTCTTCAAATTTTGACAGTCAGCCCACCCTCTTCAACACAGACATGATCCCTCAGGCCAACTTAATTTGTGCACACAACATCAACATCCTCTCCTATGCTAATAACATGCATCTCGTACTCTCCCTCTCGGATAAGACCACAAGTTGATTGCATGCATGACTGAAGTCACTACCTGGATAAAAGCCAACTGTCTGATGCTCAATTCAGACAAGACAGAAGTAGTGATTTTTGGCAAGAAAACCTCACCATGGGACTTCAAATGGTAACCAGCCAAACTTGAACCCACACTCAAACCCGGAACTCATGCCAGGAACCTCAGAGTAATCATTGACTGCAAACTGGATATGATCACACAAGTCATCTCTATCTCTGCTTCCTGATTTCACACCCTAAAGATGCTGAAGATGATCTCCAAATAGCTCCCAGGCAACAATAAAAACTGTCACTCATACCCTAGTCACCAGCCAGATGACTTATGGGAACACCCTCCATACCACGATCACCAAGAAACTCACTTGAAGAGTACACACCATCCAGGACTTGGCAGCCCCTCATCCTCAACCTCCCATACATAACTCACATCACACCATACCTCAGGGCATTCCACTGGCACCCAATATGAAAATGCACTCAATTCAAACTCCTTCTACACACATTCAAGGCACTTACACAACCCTGGCCCCACCTACCTGAACACTTGCATCTCTTTCCACCAAACACTGAGACATCTCTTCTCCACAGGACTACTACTCACACAAATTGTATGTGTACATTTAACCAGATCAGGAGGATGGAAATTCTCTTAAATTGCTCCTAATGCATGTAACGGCCTCCCGCTCCACATCAGGGCCTCATCGTCTCTTCCTGAATTCCACAAGAAGCTGAAGACCGGGCTTTTCAATTAATCAACATACCATGGGCAGTGCTAGGCACACACACCTAATCAGTGCTAGGATACCCTTGAGGGTGATAGTGTACATAACAAATATACATGACCTGACATGACATAACATAACTGCATTTCTCATCACCCATCTGCACAGAGAGTGACATCATTAGGTTTACCCCAAAACCATTGTTAAATGAGACGCAAGGCAAGAAGACTTAATTTTCCATCATTCATCTGCCCAGAAAGTGACATCACTGCATTTTCCACCATTCATTTGCAAAGAAAGTAACATCACTGGTTTCCCGCAAACACCATCTGTAAAAGAAAAAACATCTAAGAGGACTTCATTTCCCATCATTTATCTTCCACAGGAAGTGGCATCACTGGCTTCCTACAAAAAGCATCATTAATATAAGAAGCCAGGCAAGAAAACTTTGTTTCCCATCATCCGTCTCCACAAGAAGTGATATACCTGCATTTCCCATCATTCAGATGCACAAATATTGACATCACTTCCTGCTTTCTCTTTCCTTCAATCAAATCTTTTGGTCAACCCATTGTCCAGGCATCCCCAGCAAAGGGTGTACAGAGACAAGATTATACCCATTTTGGTCCTATTGGGGCTGTCTTCACTTATGGCCTCATGATCACCATATGCTTTTATTTGGTCATGTGCTCAGCAAGATGCTGATAGATTTTGTCCGGCTAGGAGCTTGTATTCTCATGGTCCCTTGAAGGTTTCTCTTTTCCACTATGAAGCATTTCCGCTCATAAGGATTTCCTCACCCTCTGGGTTCCTGTGAATGCCTAATGGAATAATATAACATAGGCTTTCTCTGCTTTGCTCTGCTCGTGAAACTTGTATGTCCCCCTACAGCAAGATAATGAGCTATAAGCTACTTGGAAGCAGAACACTGTATGAATAGTGAATTATGACTGTGCCTATAATACCTCTGGTTGTGTACAGGAGATAGTATGTACCATATAGCTTGACTGTGGCTGGCGTAATACGTTTTATAATTGAATCTGCTGACTGTAGACACTTTTCTCCCATGATCTCTCCAGCAATGCACGTGAACAGAAGGTGGCAAATATGGAATTGTTTGTTGCAGAAAGAGGCAGTTTGAGGCAGCTTAATGGCTCTTGGGTGGGGCTACATATCAGAAGAGTGAGAAAGTCTGCTTCACACCACAGGAAATAATTTTAGCTTTTGTGCAGTTGAAAATGGTTAAGAACTGGACTGAACTGAAGGCATGTGGAAAAGGAAGGCCTCCATGATGAAAGAGAACATTTTCAAGGTAATTGTCTTATGAAGCTACGTAAGTCAGGCATGCTAAATTCCCTTTCTTTAATGAATTCTACAATGAGTCATTTTAGGGCCTCTATACAGTAGATCTGGAAGAGACACTAGGAGGAGAGAATGGAAGGGAACTCACAGAGGCAAAAGGTGAGGGGGATCTGAAAGGAGTTATGAAAACTACAGAAGCTCTTGCCCCACCATCTCCATCTCAAGAGTAAAACGAAGAAACACAGGGGTGTTGGAAGTTGCAGAAATTGAAAAATCTGTGTCTGGTACTGGGGTATAGAAAGAAGTCTATATTGGTCAGGATAAGGAACATTTGATAACACAAGAGAGCCTAGCGGGGCCTTCCTTCCCTCCCTTCTTATCTGAAACCAATCCCAATCAGGAATGCCCCATATTGGATCTGCTTAGAGATCCCAAAGAGCAAGTAAGGATTTTGGTAGGGAACTTTACAGAACAAGGTATATCTATTGCACTGAATCCTACTGAGTTGGACCTGTGAGGGGTGGAGATAACATTTTCTCCATGTTGCAGCTCCTCCTAAAGGAAATTAAATAAATTAAGACAGTACTAATTACCATGGTAAGCAAATTGGAAGACCAATTTGAGGCAATAGAGACTAAAATGATGGATCTGAATGCCCGCCGGGCAGAGATGGAGCAGACATTATCTAATTTGAGGATGTACTTACCAATCAAACTCAGATGGCTCAGCATATACAGAATGAGGTGAGAAATATAAGTAGGAAGATTGAGGATTTGGGGAATCAGACTTGCAGCTCTAACCTCCGTTTCTTTGGAATCCGTGAGAGATGGGAAAGTGCTTTGGAAATTACAGAGGCAGTTTCTAATTTCATCTCTTCTTATGTGCTGAAAGAACCTTTATCAGATGTATCTGTAGCTAGAGCCCATAGAGTACCACCAGGGAAGGTGCCAAAACATAGGAGAAAGCCTCACACAGCACTGGTGCTCTTTCAGGACTTCTGTATCCAGAAAAAAGTCCCAGGAAAAGCTGTCCAATGTTAAACTATGAGTACAGAGGATTTGACCTTCCTGATTTCCCTGATAAATCCTTTGGAATAATCTCTTGCAGATGGTGGGAGTTTAAACAGATGATTACTGGCTTAAAGGTTAAAGTGTACAGGTTTAAGTGATCCAACCAACCAAGCTGAAAGTTTCATGACCTTTGGGATTTTAGATTTTTTCCAAAGTGCAGGAAGCAACAAATATATTTTCTGTGCTGAGAAATGCAGGAGGTGTACATTAGCTTTTAGGGAGGTGAGAAATTGTTTCTTTTTCTGAGAGGGCCGAAAATGCTAAAGCTGCCTCAGGTACCTAACCAGTGCACCACTTAGATGGAGGTAAAAAAAGGACTTAGCTTTCAGGGGCTAGGTGTTCCAAGGGGTTTGGGTTGGTATTGAGAGTTTCAAGGAGGTAGGGTGGGTGACCTGAGAGGGGCTGGGGGGGAGAGACGGGGAGACAAGGAAGGAAACTGGGTGGGTTGTACTAAAAGTGATGAGAAATATGACACATACAACATATATGAGACATTAGTGAGGCTAGGAGTAGAGAACCCAGTGGAGATGGTCGGAGCAGTTGAATTATGGTGGCACATTATGGATCCGTAGGATGGTGAAATTGACAGTGATCAGCCTCAATTTTAATAGTCTTAATAATAAAGTGAAGAGAGAAGCTATTTTTTCTTGGAGCATGCAATTTAAGCCCAACATAATCTTATTACAGGAGACACATTGGATAAGTGGGAAGAGACCAACAACGTGTAATTTCCTTTGTCACTGGGATTATTATTTTTCTTCTACTGACTCCACCAAAAGTGGAGTAGCAATTTTGGTTAAAAGGGAGTTGCAAGTGAGACACCCCACCCCCCTTGAAATATATGGTGATGGTATCAATACAGTTAATTAATTGTAAAGTTAACTTTGCCTCTCACCACTACTTGGTAACTGATAACCAAGGGGGTGAGCAGGGGTTATCTTGGGTGAGTAACTCCCTCACCCCGACTAGAGTGGGTGGGTTCTGCCTGGCTTAGGAGCATACCCTAGTCAACCAGAATCCCCATTTCTTATAGTGACAGTGCACTGCCATCTTGCAAGTGCCTAGGCCTCTATGAATATCTCTGAAAACTAAAATCTCAATTGCTAGACCTTCCAGGCCCTTAGTCTTAATTTCTTGTGATATTGTAAGGCACGATTAACATGATTTCAAGATTCTTGCTTACTGATACTCCATATTCAATCCTTCCATTCTACCAACTTAGGAGCGGAGAGGTATTTCCAGTAAGTGGTGATCAGGGTGCTCTGTATAATTTTGCCCTGTCATCTCACCATCCCACACACCCAAAAGTGCCATTCTGGAGGGAGGAAGAATCCCCCATCAATTGTCTTTCCTACAGCCTGGAACACCCCCATCCAAAAGATATGCAGCTGATCTCCTGCATGATTGCATTTCGGACAGTTTTTAAAACAGCTGAGAAATATCATATTTACAAATGTGCAGTAAGTTACAACATAATAAAAGCCAATCAATGGAAATTGGACCCTCTAATGGTGGAAAACTAAGATCAACATATATTTCTAAATGTGCTTCTTTTGATTTTATACCCATGTGGATTTACCATTTTTATCTTATCTTGAGAACTATGTCATCTGGTCCCAGATGCAGGTCTGTGTACCAATGACTCAAAGATGTATTTTCTTTACCCTCCTGTTACAGCTGTTTAGTCCTATTTCTGAAGAATTAATATCCTCCAATGATAGATGACTGGAAATAACCCTGAGTTAGGTTACATAAAAATTCAAACTGCATGAGGTATATTTCCCTAGAAAAGGGGCCTGTGGACATTTCAGCCTGTCCCCTACCTTTGTGATAGATAGGTCCACCCATTTTCCTATTCTTTCCTCAGTCAGGGCAGGAGAGATAGTGTGACAATAGCACAGTGGGATCTCTGCATTGACCTGGGGGTTTCTGTATTTACTGATAACTTTATTTTTTCAACCACCTAATTAAATTTAGTAGCTTATATGTGACTTTGTTGGGCAATTTAGGGATTAGAATGCACCACCTAAGATCAGACATAACCCAACTTCTTCAACATAAGTAGAAGACTGGAGTTATCAAAATTTGAGGAGGACATTAAGAAATACCACAGTTGTAAAATGAAAGATGCAACAGAGTATTTCACGAGGTCACGGAGCCCCAAGCCTGCCTCCCTCTTGGGCAGCTGTGACAACTTCATCTTCACTTATGGGCATTTCTGGAACCGCACGAAAGATGAGATGGCTTGTTGCAGTTCTTAAAAAAAGGAATGGATAGGAATACAAAGAGGATCAGCAGTAGTATTGACATTTTAATCAGGGCCATCCAACTGATAATTGATAAGGGCATGCTTCTTCATGTTTCCATTAAACTAAAAACCTTTGTCAACAATCCTAAATACCTTTTGGACCTACTCTGTAGTTTTCCTTTAGAAGTGATAGGAGGACATCTGGAGAGGTGGTTGCATTGATTTTATAGCCCCAGATATTCATAAAGATTTTAATTAAATGCACGGCCCTATTAATAGTTAGAGTGGTCTGGGATAGGAATAGGGCCATGTTGTCTACATTTACCTTTATTTTAGCACACAGTAAGGGAGATATAATTGTTATATCCTGATAAAATGGGCTAAAGGCTTGATAAAAAGATCTAATAGCAAGGGGGAAAGAGGGCAGCCTTGATGGATGCTTTGATTCAGAGTAATTTGACCTGCCTGAGAGTTTTTAATTATTAACTGTGCTGTCATCCCCCATTGGGAAGCTCTCTTATAATCTCTTCTACCTCTCTCTCTGAAATAAGGTTTAATCAAATCAAGGCTGCCTCTTCTGTCAAGGTGGGTAATTTCAATCCTGTAAGAAAGTCATCAATTTGCTGTTCCTGCTCTATATTTCCAGCCTGATCACCAACGTACAAACTGGCATAGCACTGAACAAAAATGTGCTTAATTTCCTCTACCTTTTTCATGCACTGCCCAGTCTGTGGGTTCCTCATTATGGGTATCAAATTACAGGTAACCCTCTCTTTTGCCCTTAAGGCTATAAGATCGACCTATAAGTTCCTACTCCTCATAGAACTGTTACAGAAAGGTCTGAATATTGACCAATGCCTTTGATGGGAAAAATATCCCTTGTTTTTGTTTTTGCAAGAATCTACCTGTTGGCTAAAGTAGGTGACCATACATCCTGATAAATTCTATCTACTTTTGCTTGCAGGATGGCAAGTTCTTCCCTTTTTACTTTACTTACAATGTTTGTATTGATATAAGAGTCCCCTGATGGCACATTTATAAGACTTCTTAATAGTTGGTATATGGGCCGATGCTTGGTTGGTCACGAAGAAGCCAACAATCTCAAGTGTAATGAGATCTCCCACATCTTCAAGAATTATTGTCACATCAATCACCCCCCTCTCGACATTGCTTGGTGTGGGAATGGCACACCTCAAAACTACCACCGGATGATCCATCAAGCTTGCAGCACCATGTGACTTATCAACAATAGGGAAAGAAGGGGGCCCTAACCAAATATAAGTCAGAGAAACTGTATAAAACCTTTTAGAATAGCAATTATGGGACCTGGTTCCTGCCTTATTTACCCACTACATATCCACCTCCCCCTAAACTGAGAAAAACATCTTTAACAATCCTTTACATATGTCTCTTACTTTGTACCCTGCATGGGTTAAGAGTAGTACAACTGCAAATCACTAACAAAATTGAAGTCACCCCTCCAAGTAAAGCCTCATCCTGCAAATAACTTAGGGCCTTATTTAGATTTTGTTGGAGAGGTTACTCCACAACAACGGTGACGGATACCCCGTCCCCCGAAATATGTATCCTATAGGTTATAATGGGATTTATATTCCAGCAGACGGTCTATCACTCATCATTGTGACGGAGTAACCTGTCCACCAAAATCGAAATCAGGCCCTTAGTTCCCACCATCATAACTCCGATTTTTATGTAACTTGGTGTTGTGTTTCCTTTGTGGTGGTGATATTGCGTCACATGTGTTGTGTGTGTTGTGCAAAGGCTTTACACTTTGCCTCTGGGTTAGGCCTGACTGCTCATGCCAAGCTACAAAGGGGGTGAGCAGGGGTTATCCTGGGTATGTAACCCCCTCACCCTGAATAGAGTGGATGGGTTCCGCCGGGCTGAGGTACATACCATAGCCAACCAGAAACTCCATTTCTAACATTGGTGGCAGCAGTGGGATAGGACTTGTACTTGCACAATACTTTTGTGACTCATTGTTGCACCACAAATTGCACGTAGACCATTATATGTTCTAATTAACTTTTTTGAAATTATTCTCCTGTTCTCTCAAACCAGTCATTTTGATTTATTACTCCTGTGGTACTCTTGTTGTTTTACTTCTGTGGTTGCTCTCATCAAAATGGAATCTACCTTTGACATGGACGAGTTTTGGGAATACACTTTAGAGGAGTTAAAGGGATTCTGCAGGGAGAGGAGTATACCTGTATGTGGAGAATCTGATATGGGGGACCTTAGGAGAGCCCTGTTTAAATTTGAGGAGGTGCCTGGGGTAGCGACATTAAAGGAGGGCCTAGGGGGTGATGGTTCTGAGGTTGACCCTGAAGAGGACAATGAGAGTAGTGAGGACTCTGAGTGGAAGGGTCCCCAGTCCACACCCTAGGGGGACAGTGACCCCAGGGATCTTGCAAAGGAGGCTGAGCTCTGGCTGAATGCTAGAGGAGCTGGTGAGGCACTGGTGAGTGACCCGAAAGGGAATGGCTCAGGTTCACCCCACAAGGGGGTGGGAAGGGTTCAGAATAACACAGACAGGTTTCAGAGTAGGGAGGGTGCAGGTCCTGTGCCCCTCCGCAGTTCCTGAAAGGCATCCCGAGGGGGCCCCAGGGAGGGAACTTAGTCAATTGAGGCAGGTTTCAGAGTGGGGAGGGTGCAGGTTCTAGATGGTCCTGTGCCCCACCACAGTCCCTGGAAGGCCCCCTGATGAGGATGCAGGGGGATCTTATGCCAGGAAGTCAGTCTATGCCAGGAAGTCATCCACTGAAGGGGATACCCTAGTGTCAGGAGAAAATGGAAGGATGACTGGAACCAGTGTCCCTCCAGCTCTGGTGACTGGTACTACCATCCCGCAAGGGTGGGTGCAGAAGCTTCCAGAGAGGGGATTACAGGAGGGGGGCACCTCTCCCCTAACTTCAGTCCCACCCAAGGGTACAGACCCTAGGTGGGGAAACCAGGTCCAGGGCAACCCCCTTGACTTGGAAGTAGAGACAGCTGTCCTGATCGTCCCTACTATTTTGTCCCCTAGGAGCACAACTCCTGATTGGAGGGTCCATGCCTCTGAGAGGATGGGTCTGCGGAGGGCACCTCTCCCCCAACTCCAGTCCCTCTCCGGGGCACAGACCCTAGGTTGGAAAACCAGGTCCTGGGAATCCCCCTTGACCTGGGGACAAAGGGCACTGTTACCAGTGCCCCTACTGTTGGTTCTCTAAGGGTACCTCTTATGAGGGGAAAAGTTTGAGGGAGAGGAAGGACTCTCCCCTAATTCATGACCACCCCAATGGTACAGACCCTAGGTTGGAAAACCAGGTCCAGGGTAACCCCTTTGACCTGGAGGTAGAGACAGCTATCCCAAGCCTCTCTACCGTTTCTTCTGAGGTACCACTTTCAAAAGGAGGGTGCATAACTCTAGGAAAAGGGGCAGGTGGAGGAAGTATTCTCCCCTGGTACCAGCTCAGCCTGAGAGGGAGGAACCTGCATTTGGAAACCAGTTACAGAGAGGGTCCCCTGAACTAGTTGGTGAGCTGAGCAAGACGACTGACACCAGTGCCCTGGCAGTTCTGTATTCTGGGGGCACTGCTCTCAAACGTAGGGTGCAGAACCCTAGAAGAAGGGGTGGGGGAAAAATGACTCTCCCATGACTCATATTCAGTCTATGGGACCAGTCCCTAGGCTGGAGGACCAGTGGCACGGTAGAACCCCTGAACTGGTGGGAAGTAAAGTGGAGAGATGATGCTTTGCACCTAGGGCTACCACCCCCCACTCAGTGAAATTTCAGAGACCAGAGGCCCTGGGATGACTTGGGACCTGGCTCTGGTTACATACAGCTAGGATGGCCACATAAGTTAACTTAGATTGTCTGCGAAGCACAGATGGAGGGATCCAACTGGGTTCAGATTGGCATAGAACTGGATCATGCCCCTGCAGTTGGGGACCAGGTCCACCTTCTATCTCCCAAAGCAGGGAAGTCCATCAAGGTATTGATTGATCCCCCCTGGCTTTAGGCTTGTAGGGGGTCATGCTGGACCTGGCCCTTTCTACAGGGCCATTCCTCAAACTTTTTGCCTTCTCCTAATTTTTCTGACCCTATTTGGCTGACGTTACGACTCTGGTCATTTTATCACTGTAAATGAGTGCTAACATGCTTGTGCTCTCCCTTGTAAACTTTGTATGATTGGTTTATACCTGACTGGCACAGTTAATTTACCTGTAAGCACCTCATACAGTGGTATCCCTATACCCAGCACCTATAAATGAAATGCTGCTAGTGGGCCAGCTTGTGCCACCCACAGAAGTAGCGTTGCAAACCTGTCTCAGTATTGCTAGGTCAGGACCTTTGTTTGCAGTCTGCTGCCACAGGGACCTGGCATCCAAATTTATTTGCCAGACCCAGAACTCCCCTTTTACAACATGTTAGTCACCACTAAGGTAGGCTCCAGCTAGCCCTATGGGCACGGTGCTATGTGTATAGAAGGCTGGACATGTGCCTGGTAGTGTGGCCTGTCCTGGCAGTGACAAACAGCCTATTTTGTGTTCTCACTGCTGTGAGTGCTTCCTTCTCATACGATTGCTTTGGAAATGCCATGCCTTCTGTCTAGGGGATATTGTCTGATTAATGAGGGGTAGCGTGGGCATGTTTGGTATACTTGTAATGGTAGTGAGAAATGCTGCTTACTGGTATAGGTGGAATTTTTATTACCATTATAGAAATGCCACTTCTAGAAAATGAGCATTTATCTGTGCCTGTGACTCTGGTGTTCTGCAGCTTGACTCAGATCTACGTCTGGACTACGTGACAGCTGGGCTTTTTGCATACTTTTCAGACAATACCCCCTAAACATAAGGCGAGGACTTTTAGGTTTTAATCTTTTTATCAGTCATATTAGTTTTGAGATTGGATTAAAGCATTGACACTTTAAGAAGGCACTAGCACTTTTTTTTTTACATATAGGCCATGATTTATACTTTTTGGTGCAAAACTGCACTAACGTAGTTTTGCACCAAAAAGTTTACACCGGGTTGCACCATTTCTGAGCACTAGCTAGGCAGCATATTTATGGAATGGTAGAAGCTGGTGCAAAGGGCATGCTAGGGAAAAAAATGACGTTAGCCGGGTGGGGCTGGCAGAATGGAAGAAGGGGGTTTCGCACCAAAAAATTGTTAGGCAGGTTAGAATAAAAAAAAATGACTATAGCCTGCCTAGCGTCATTGTCTGATGCATAACCACCCATACAACATGACTCCTGTCTTAGGAAAGGCAGGAGTCATGCCCACCACCCCAATGGCCAGCACAGGGGACCAGGGTCCCCTGGGCATGGCCATTGCACCGAGTGCCATGTAGGGAGGCCCATTTCGGGGCCCCCAGTGGCACTTTAAATAAAAATAAAATACTTACCTGTACTTTCCTATACTTACCTGGGATAGGGTCCTCCATCCTCCGTTGTTCCTCTGGTGTGGGTGGGGTGTCCCTGGGGCCTGGGGAGGGCTCCTGTGGGCTTATCCCATGGTGTTTCACCATGGAAGTAGGCTCACAGGTCCCCTAAAGCCTGTCCTGACCTAGGCGTTAAATAATAGTGCAAAGCAACCTTTGCACCATTATTTGATCCCTCCTACCCCGTGCGTGATTTTAGCACGGGGATAAATATTGTGCCAAGGCCAAAGTCAGTTTTTGCACGGGAACGCATACTTTACATCTCTTTGACACAAAGTAGATTTCCACATCCAAAAAATGACTTTAACTCCATAACTTTGCCGTTAGACATGTCTAGTGGGAAAGTATAACTATGGAGTTGGTTTTGCACCTAACTTGCTTGAAAAAAATTAGGCAAATTTGGTGCAAAACAAGTATAAATATGCCCCCTAGTATCTTAGGATGTACAAGCATTTCATTATGAACCCTTTGAGCAGTGAAGGATGGTTTATGTCATGTACTTAATTGATTGTTCGGGGTGGACGAATGTCATTTTGGGATTATGAATTTTGGGATACATTTGTTTTTTTCTAGAAAAATTGCACTTTATGGATCAATTCTGCTTATTTTTATAGGAAAAGCAAAACACACAATTACCCGGCTGTCCACCTACAGCCCTGGGGCCAGCAGTGTTGATAAGGCACTATCAGAAAAAATCCCACAGTTCTACCCACTAGCCCCGGTACTCCTTCCAAGAGGTAGCATCCGCGGTCTAACTATCTATATGATGGCTCATGTTTCGGACCTGAGTGAATGCGTGTTGACATGTAGTCCTTAAAGCGGGGTCGATTCCACAGGCCTTTCCGCTGCAAGGAGCAAGCACAGCAGCTTAAGATGAGTTATCTAGATCAATTCATTGGATTCAGTGGACAGGATAGTGATGAATGGCACCCACATCTAAGGTTCCACAGCCAATGAAAGCTTTTCCGTCCGCAAGATGAACCATAGTTTATGCAGCGCAACTGTATAATCGAGGACCTTGTCAAAACCCCATGTGGACAGTATGACCTGGTGAGCCGCCCGTAGGGCAGGGGCATCTGTCTCTCCCTCAGCAAGGGCAAAGGGTATGTACAGGGTTAGGAAGCCCAAGTATAGTACAATCAGGTAACCTTGGGATAGTTGTATTGAAGGCCCTATCTATAACATCTTTGATTCACTCCAACAGGCGGACCGGCCTCATACAATTCCAAAGAAGGTGGACTAAGGTGCCTGTCCCTCCACAGCCGCTCCAGCATTAATTTGCGTGACCCAGGCACCATGTCTGAAGCTGTATTGGGCTAAGGTGTCAATATGAGGCAATTCTATTTGCTTTCTTTGTGCTTGGCATGTTGTGGGCAGTGTGGTGGGCCTGGTAGTAGATGTGTTCCCATTCCTTGATGGAGAGGGCCCTGCCTAGATCTCCCTCCCACTGTCTCTGTACTGCCATCTTGGCCTGCGTTGTCACCCTACCCAGGAGTTCATAGATCTCTGTGATAAGACGTTTGTCACCCTGCTTAAGGAAAACCCATTTGTCAAAAGGGGTGGAGGGGTGATCTACATGTGGACGGCTGCATTACCCAGTGTCGTATTTGTTAGTACTGTATGGGGTGTGCCTCTCTCAGGCCATACTCTGGCTTCAGTCGGTCAAACAGGATTATTTCCTGTGTGTCAAACAGGCAACCAATGTGCTTACAGCCTCCCTCTCACCATCACCGAAACTCCTCCTGATTCATCTCTGGTAAAAAGTCAGGCATAGCTAGGATAGAAGTCATAGGAAGGGGAAAGGAGTTCATCCAGCCCAGGTTGCCATGGTGTCCCAAACCCTGAGTGTGGAGCCAGTCACTGGGGATGAATAGAGACTCCATGCTCTATGTCTGCAGAGGAGACAAGGCTCCTTCCATATATGGGAATTCGCCACTGCCTGGTCAATAAAACATCAGTGTTTCAAGGAGGATGGGAGTCTCCACCCTACCAGGAAGTGAGAGGCTTTATAGTATTGTGCAATAATTGGGACCTCTAACCCACAACTCCTATGGAGCCATGTTTTTCCCATCCCAGATTAATTTATTGATCGCCAGCTGCAGGGCCTGAAACTTGTGCTTTGGTACTGTCAAAAGTGGGGCCCGGAAGATGTAGAGGATCTGAGGGAGGACTGTCAATTTGATGGCTCCTATCCTTCCTAGCCAGGACAGTTTGCAACCAACACCATTTAGCCAAATCTGACAGTACCTGTGAGGGTAGCGTAATTGAGTGCCACAAACTTAGCAACTGATCGGGCTAGCTTAAAGCACAGGTAAGGTATGTACTCTCCTGACCATTCAAAAAGGAACACTGAATGGAGATGGACTTCATGTGGTGGGGCAAGTGATAGGTTTGGTATTTTGAACTTCTGTATACTATACTTGAACCTGGAAACTTCCCCAAAAGAATTGAGTTCCGATACCTGAGCGGGGAGGGACAACATCGTGTCAGTGAGGGTGAGAATAACATTATCTGTATAAAGGGTAATGAGATGGCAGTCTCCTCCAAAGGGGATTTTCATGATAGTGGAATTAGCCCTTACTCTTTGGTCCAGGGGCTCCATGTATAAGACAAATAACAGAGGGGAGAGCAGACATCCTTGTTGTGTGCCTCTCTGGATGAGAAAAGGTTGCAACAGTACACAGTTAACTCTTACTGACACATGTGGGGAGCTGTATACACTCCAGACCCAGTTTCAAAATCTGTCTTCAAAGCTGAAGTTTTTCAAGGTTTCAAAAACATAGGGCCAGTTTACTCTATCAAATGCCTTTTCAGCATTGATTGAAAGTTGAAGAGTCTCCCTCTGGGACCAGTGGATATTGTCTATGAGGAGGAGGGTGTGTTTGGTGTTGTCCCAACATTAGTGGTTTGGGACAAAACCAAACTGATTGGGATCAACCAGACCTGGCATGAGGAGATTGAAGCACTGGATGAGGATGCTGGTGAATAGCTTGGCACCAATATTCAGCAGTGATATTAGTTTGTAAGTTCTGTATAAGGTTATATACTTACTAGGTTTTGAATGATTGAGATGGATGCCTCTAGCATGGTATCCGTGATGGTCTTGTGTCTGCTAAGAAATTAAAGAAACAGGTAGGGAGCGGGGCTACGTCTTGACAATTATTTTATAGAACTGTGGAGAGTAGCCATCGGGCCCGGCAACCATCAGCGGTTTCAGGTGTGCAACAGTCGCAATTACCTCCTCAATCCGGTTGGACTTCTCTAAGTTATCAGAGTCATGGGATGTAAGGGGAGTTATCCGAGTAGCCTCCATGTAACAGGAAATACCATCAACCGGGCCATCAGAAGCTGTTTATAGTGTTCTATAAAAGTCTTGGAAAACGACTGCAATTTAAACAAGCCAAAGGACGTCAGTGCCCAGTTCGTTATGTATTATTTTGATAGTGTCCCTATGTGCTTGAAGTCAGTTAGCCAGCATCCGGCCACAACGATTGGTCCCTAGGTAAAATGTATGTTATAACTGTACCATCACGTGTTCTACCCTATGAGGGTCCAGGTGCTTGAGCTGCCAGATAAACTTTTCCAGATTTCTCCACACCCTAGGGGCACCTGTGTTTATGTAGAGCTTCCAGTTTCCAGGACCTTCTGCTCCTGTCCCATTTGTTTCTCTTCCCTGTGGCGGTTATCAGCCACTAAAATAGCAATCAGTTCCCCCCAGATTACCAACTTAAATAATTGCACTTTAAATGAAGCACTTTAGGAATGATGACAAATTGGGGTGGAATTGAAGTACCATCATTAGAAGAAAGGTAGAAAAGTAATATGATAGTTGCCCACCACTATGTACACTATAAAACCAACTAGTTAAATGAGGCCATCATGAGGAAAATGTTGCTGGCAGTCATTACAACTTAGGGCCAGATGTAGGAAGCAGTTTGCAATGCGCAAAACCCGGTTTGCGATTCGGTAACCCGGTTATCGAATCGCAAACCGGGTTTGCGAGTCGCAATTAGGAAGGGGTGTCCCCTTGCGAGTCGCAGTGCAATGCAGGATTGCTTTGTGACCGCGAACCCATTCGCAAAAGGGAAGTGGTCCCATGGGACCCCTTCCCCTTTGTGAATGGCATTAAAAACATTTTTCCAGAGCAGGCAGAACAAAAACTTTTCATTTTTTAGTTTTGTAATGCATCTCATTTTTGTGTTGCATTACAAAAAAAAAAAAAAACTGCTTTATATAAAAGCAGTCACAGACATGGCGGTCTGCTGTCTCCAGCAGGCCACCATCCCTGTGAGTGCCGCGAGTCTCAAGGGGGTTGCAAATTGTGACGCACCTCATGAATATTCATGAGGTGGGCATTTGCGACCCCCTTGCGAGTCACAAACAGTGTCAGGGACACTGTTGTGCATAAGGTTTTGCAACTCGCAAAGTGCGAGTCGCTCTGACTCGCAATGTGCGAGTCACAAAACCCAACTTACTCACATCTGGCCCTTAGTCCCATGTCCTGAATTATTATTATTTTTTTTTTAAAATAGTATAAGGGAGCAGGGAAGGGATACCTAGTTCCCATGGGGAGGACCCATGGGGATCCCACTGGGGCCAACAAAAGAAAGGCAATCAGCAAAAATGCTGTGATCCTGCAAGACTCTTGAGGATACGAAAAAATGGCCAGGCCGCATTAAAATATCTTATGCCCCGGGGAATCCACCCCCAGGGATGATATCATAAAGGGCTAGGGGGTTGCATGGCTCTCCTCCCTGAGCCTCCAGAGGCAATGGGGAGTCCACCTCCAGGGCTGAAATTTGTGAGAATGGAAGGGCAGTGTATCCCCAATCCCTTGGTCTTTCAAGGCCCCTGGTAGCTCATACTCAGGGCTGACATTTAAGAAAATGGGAGGTTATACCATCCAAACATTGCTCAAGGAGGTAGTAGCAAGGTCACACGGATATGCACCACATGTTATTTTGCATGGAACAACAATGAAGTCAGGTCCTAAAACAGATAGAAGGATGTCTCCGGAATACACACAAGAATGGCCCTGTTAGTGCCAGGATATTGCCAACAATGTCTCACATCCATTTTCGTGTTTACTTCTGAGTGTTGGTGCAGTAGACAACTGAACCATGCAGGAAGGAGGGGCACAAATCTAGCAATCACTATCAGGAGGAAAACAAATCATTGTATAATGACAATCTACATCACTGCCCAAATATCAGACATGACAAGCATTGCATCTGGTTGTGGATGATTCCTTGAGCCCTAAAACATGCTATGCAAAAATCACTGCAAGTCAATCCATGAAGCATCCATAAAGTCAGGTAACAATTCCCAAACATTACACAGGTGATGTGAACTGACAACTATCATACCACATCAAGAGTACAAATCATCATCATGTGGAACAACAATCTCCCCTTACCTGATGTCCATCCTAGCTACTGCAGTTTCACATGACTTAAGGCATACTATGAGGCATTAATTTTCCTGCCTGACTACATATCATGGTGATATCTTTCTGTCTGGGGCGTCACAATAACTGGGCAATCTTTGCAGATGTGCCATAATGACAACAGGACCCCATTAACATACATGCAAGACTTTCACAACATCATACCATATGCCTGGCTAGCACATGCCATAAATCTACTGCACAGATATGTACCCTAGTGGGAATGGAGCACATGCAGACATGTTGGCACAAGGTATGTGTACTACACTGATGACACATCAACCCTGGCAATGCACATTTCCCACTTACTAAGGAAAAGTAGCATGCTACAGCTGCTACATGTATGATGGACACCCATGCATCACAGACTGCTGTGTGGCACCAGCACCCAATATACAATGGGGAAAACTTATACTGTCAGGGGAAGCATTCTGTCCCTCACTCAATCACCAGCAAAAGGTTCAATCATGATCATTCTATGTACGTACCCCCTTGTGGCTACTGTGCTGCCCTCAAACGCCTATCAAAGGCCAGGTAGGCCACTGCAAAATGTTGGCCAATAGGGGGGTATATGGTCGGCTGGGCACCTCATCTCCTCCTCCTTAATGGGAGGACATCCCCAGCTAGGCCTATATGGCCCAACGTCTCTGGTCCTCCCACCACTTCCGACAGTGGGTGTTCTGCAGTGGTGGAACCCCAGAGTCTGCACCTTCTTGGCAATGACATGCCAGATCCCCTTCTTCTGATGGGCCTTAATCTGCATGGATGCAAATGAAAAGACAGAATATTATGTCCACAAGTCCCATACAAAATGGCATACATGTCAGTTCAGCAAGTTAATTACATCCTGTGCTGACCATCTTGTCCACCAGTGGCAAACAGCATGCATTGTACTCAGGGACATGACTATAAACATTTCAGATCAGGGAGAAAAATACATATTTTCCAGCTCAGGACCTGCACTGACCAGGTAGGAATTCAGTGACTTGAATAGACATGAGCTAATCACATGACATTAACCAATAATATGTTGGAACACATCTCACACTGTGGCAGTTGACAGGTAAAGCACATTGCAAACAATGCACAAATACATCCACTACCACTAAATGTCACCCTCTGCATACCGTCATGACATGTCACAGCAAGCCTATATACCGAATAATTGTGCTTGGACCACATTTAGGGTGTGACGTGGTGAGCACACAATGAGGAGAGCCTGACCATGTTTTGACAAGTACAGATGCAGATTCAGGCACCTGCTAGGTCTGGTGGTGGTGATCTGCGTGTCACATCCACATTTAGGGACAGACCTCCACACATGTGTGTTCACAAAACCTATGGTACTGAAGGAGAAACCAGGTCCTGCATTGTACACAGTCAGCCTCATAACCATAACATAACCATAACAGTAGAGTGCAATATCATGGCACATCACTCTACGACACACTGCATGCAGTTGTGCAGTGTCCAAGTTATTATGCACATGCACTGGATACATCAGAACTGGATGAAAGAGACCACAGGGCAGTGACATCCAAGTATAGGTCAAGGCTTTGTGACACACTATGTGATATGATATGAGCACATTAGTCACAGATTATGACCCTGCTCCCAATGCCAATCACAGTAATCAGTGGCCAAGGCCTCAAGAAGCTGCATATTGGCTGGGAGGCATGATTTGGCCCCATCACATGCTGTTTAGAGATACAGGGAGTGGTCACTGTGTCACACCTGTTGTGGAAATGGGAATCAATACCAGCCTAGATGTCCAGTTCTGGAGGGACCGACAATACACAGGCCCCCTTCTCTACAGGCTGTGCAGACATACCTACATAATACACCATGTCCAAAAACATCACATGAATCACAGTACATCATGTAGCCCACAGACAATTTACATTGGCTGCCTATGTGCAGAGCTATGGCTCAGAGTGAGTCATTACTTGACTTCAAAACAACAGTCCAACAAGGCCATATGTGGCCAGCGATCACTGTGCAAACACTGAAGGAGCACAGATGGTGGCCAACCAACACATATGACATGAATTCCAACTTACAGCTGTCATGCAACCACATGTGACTACACATTACATACATCTAGTAGCAAGATTTGGCTTGGGATGGCTGTCAGAACACCTCAACTACACATGTGCATCAAATGCATGTTGGTTCAGGGAACACTCAATGCACACTCACCACATTGTCTCTGGACTACAGACCAGTCAATGATTTATTCAAGAGGCAGTGCACAGCAGTACTGGTCATGGTGGTCTTGCTGGCAACAGTGTCAACAGTCAAGTGAGAGAATCAGTGGAAAATGGCAGAAAATGGTGGTCACATTTTCCACATACACAACCATCGCCTCCGGCGGATGCTGCCATTAGGCAAAGACCACCATAGGCAGCAATGTTATCCTATAGCAGTGTCCGTTGCTGTGGCATCCACTTAGCACAAGGACGACTTCCGCCAGCAGTCGCGTGTGGTTCCTGATGTCCAGTGGAGTAGGACAAGCAGCCACTATTTTAGAGGAATTCAATGCAATTAAAACATATATTTTGATGCGTCAGAACCATCAAAATTATGTGCTTGCATATATTGTGTGCTGGCCTTGTCCTGTAGGTCCATTGTTTCTGTTACAGTGCCGATGTGTGGCCCTGCAGATGTGACACCAATATTGTTGGTACAGCCACCACCCTCTGTAAACCATGATTTGGGGCATTGAATCACAGGTAGTTTGTGGAGTAATTTGGACGTGAAGTAGCTGACTATATAGAGGTTTTTGTATACGTATGTCGATAAGCAAGGCATCAACGTTTCACAAATGGACAAGTGTCATCCCTGGTGTTTGTTGTGTATTATGTTCACAGTGACTCACATGACATGACACATTTGATGTGGGACATGTATAATGTAATTTGCTGGGGACACTTTTAGTGACTACCTTTTTTTCTTTTTGGCCCACATAGTTATTCTGGAAGGAGAAGAATCAAACACCCTCTTGTGTACTGTCCACTAGCAGACTTGCAGACCATGGGGAATAGACATCATACAGTTGTACCGTCTGGATAGGCAGACAGTCATGGATCTCTGTCATCAGTTAGAGCCAGATCTGATGCCAGACATACGGCATCCAAATAGCACAGCACACATAGTACAAGTCATGTCAGTATTCCACTTCCTCGCCACATGGTCCTTCCAAAACACAGAGGCCCTATCTGCTGAGATGTCCCAGCCTATGTTCTGTTCTGGGTTAAAAGATGTTCTCTCAGCAATGTTGAAACACCTGGACAGCTACATTTCTTTCCCTCAATGTGAGGATGTTGCCCATGTTAAAGCAGATTTCTATGGTTTGGAACACATTCCACATGTTTTAGGAACCATTGACAGTACCCACGTAGCCTGATTCCACTGCATGGAAATTAACAGGTCTATTGAAACAGGAAAAAATTCTATTCCATCAGTGTCTAGTGTGTTTGGCAGACCTCTAAATTTCTCAAGTGTGTGCCCGGTACCTAGGTTCAGTCCATGATGCCTTCATCATGCGGAACATCGTTGTTCCCTAGCTGATGACACAGCTGTACCCAGAGAGGGCCCGGCTTGTTGGTAAGGCACATATGTCATGTCTGTATGTATGCTATGTCTGCTGGTACTGAGACGTTGCTCCGGACTAATGCTTACACGCATGTCGCTTTTCTTTACAGGGGATTCTTCCTACTCAAACTGTCCCTGGTTGTTGACACCAGTGAGGAACCCAACTGCGCAAGGGGGAGTCCGCTACAACGAGGCACATGGAAGAACACGCCGTATTGTGGAGCAAGCTTTTCAGCTCCTGAAAGCAAGATTCTTCAGCATAGACAAATCCAGTGGAGCCCTCCTTTACTCACCCAAAAATGTTTGAAAGATCATTGCGGCCTGCTGCATACTCCACAACATTGCCCTGAGGAGAAATACCCCATACATCCCTTATAAGGGGGAGCTGGCAGTGCCACCGAGTGAGTCTCCTGAGATACCAAGTGAGGATAACACTGATGTGAATAAAGGTGGAGACATGCGGGCAGATCTCATCAATCAATAATTCACATAAGTGTAATTTTGTGATGTTCTATGATTACTTTGACTGCATAGGGTACTACAGAGGTCACAATTTGTGGAGAAGGGTATGTCTGTCCTCATGAGACATCAGACTTGATGATGTGCCTCTCCTGAGGATCTCCCGTGTTTGGGGCAGTCACATTGCCCTGTCAGGGAAAAAACTATTTAAAATTACTTTTGTGGCTCATGTAGCTCAGTGCCTGCCTAAACTCTTTGTATGTCACTTTTTCCTTCCAGGTCTCATTCACCATGCCATACTCATGTGGGCATTTCAGAGTTGAGTCACTGGCAGGTGGCTATAGCTGGTCTGACATGTGAAGGGGGCACAAAATTAATCCAGGTACTGTTTGTCGCATATTTGGGTTGTGTGAGTTCAATGACCACCTAAACAGTGGGAGGGCAGTTATCCGAGCTGCAAAATGCTCCTGTTTGCCCTGGTATGTTGGTCTATTGGTTTCACACCTGTGATCATGTGCCCTTGTAACATGTCATCCTGTGCAATCCATCCATTCTCTCTCTACATTGTGTTAATGATCCTGTATGCCATGTGTGTAGATGTCAATGTGTTTCCTCATTGCAGGCCATAGTGCCTGTGCCACAACACTGACATATTTGTTTAACATGCCACTAGATGCCTAACCATTGTCATTGAATGGACCTCTGACTAGGGACTGCTGTAATGTCTTCAGTCTGGGTCATGGCGTACGTTAATTTGTATAGACCTGTTTTTGAAATGTGATAAGGGTCAAGCTGGTGACAGCATCCACCAATATGTGTACCTATACTATGGAACAGGATCTGACATAGCCCTTTTTTTTTGTGGACAAGGAGATGGTATCTTGAGAAATGTAGCCAGATGAAATAATGTTTAATCATTATTGCAAATGACAGTCCAGATATATTAGCAGCCTAGGGGCTGTATAGTGTAAATAAAACAATTGGTGTGAGGTACCACTTGTGTTGTTGTGTTGCTAGTAATTATTCACCTGACACTGCTTGTGCCATATCACTACTCACATTACCATCTGAAGAGTCCCCCATTTGTATCACATGATTTTCACATTGTACATCCCACAATGATGACAAATCACCATTAGGCATTGATTGTGTGCTAGTTCAGTTTATTCACATGTGCTCTGAACATAGAAGTGGATTTTGATTAAACCAAAAATGCAAATCAATCAATCGGGAATTTGTAAAGCACACTAATCACTCTTAAGGGTCTCAAGGCACTGAGGAGGGGAGAAAAGGAGGTGGTGAGTTGCTGCTACTGCTCGAACAGCCAGGTCTTGAGAAGTTTCCTGAAGGTAAGGAGATCTTTAGTCTGGCGCAGGTGGGTGGGAAGAGTGTTGCACATTTTGGCGGTGAGGTGTGAGAATGATCTACAGCCAGTTGTAGTTCTGTGGACTCGTGGGATGGTTGCAAGGGTGAGGTCTGCGGAGCAGAGATGCTGGGTCGGGGTGCAGAAGGAGAGCCATAAGTTGAGGTATTCTGGTCCGGTGTTGTTCAGTGCTATGTGAGCATGGGTGAGGAGTTTGAAGGTGATTCTTTTGTTGACTGGGAGCCGGTGCAGGTTTCTGAGGTGGTCTATGATGTGGCAGTGGCGGGGGATGTCCAGGATGAGGCGTACGGAGACGTTCTGGATGTGTTGCAGCATCTTCTGGAGTTTGGCCATGGTTCCTGCGTAGAGGACATTGCTGTAGTCCAGTT
This sequence comes from Pleurodeles waltl, assembly GCF_031143425.1. Classification (NCBI taxonomy): domain Eukaryota; kingdom Metazoa; phylum Chordata; class Amphibia; order Caudata; family Salamandridae; genus Pleurodeles; species Pleurodeles waltl. The sequence goes on from NC_090445.1 coordinate 506,500,158, forward strand.
TGCTGCTTGCGAGGGGTTGGGTGACTGTTCTTCTGGTTTCAGTGGGTATCCATTTGTCGATCTTTATGAGCATGCAGAGGGTGTTGAAGCAGGAGGAGGAGATGGCTTTAACTTGCTGGGTCATGGATAATGAGGGGTCCAAGATAAATCCTAGGTTGCGTGTGTGGTCGGTGGGAGTCGGAGTGGCTCTGAGAGTGGCAGGCCACCAGGAGTCATCCCATGCGGAGGGGGTAGAACCGAAGATGAGGACTTCCGTCTTGTCGGAATTGAGTTTGAGGCAGCTGCACTTCATCCATTCGGTGATGGCCTTCATTCCTTCGAGGAGGTTGGTCTTGGCGAAGTCCTTGGTGAGGGAGAAGATCAGCTGGGTGTCGTCGGCATATGAGATGATGTTGAGGTTGTGGGATCAGGCGATTTTAGCGAGCGGGCCATGTAGATGTTGAAGAGGGTCGGGCTGAGGGACGAACCCTGGAGTATGCCGCAGATGATTTTGGTGGCCTCCAAGCAGAATAGGGGGTGGCGGACTCTCTGGGTTCAGCCAGTGAGAAAGGAGGTGACCCAGTCCAGGGCTCTGTCTCGGATTCTTGCATTGCTGAGGCGTGAGCGTAGGGTGTGGTGGTAGACGGTGTTGAACGTGGCCGAGAGGTCAAGGAGGATGAGGGCCGCAGTTTCGCCATTGTCCAGTATGGTTCTGATGTCGTCGGTGGTGGCGATGAGGGGAGTTTGGTTCTGTGGTTGCTGTGGAATCCGGATTGGGAAGGGTCAAATGGTGAAGTTCTCCTTGAGGAAGCGGGTTAGTTGTCTATTGACAGCCTTCTCAATGACTTTTGCCAGGAAGGGGAGCAGGGAGATAGGCTGGAAGTTCTTAAAGTCCTTTGGGCCCGCCAGAAGGCCTTTCTGTTGGTGTGTCTGTTGGAGGGATTCTTGATTGGGGTGACAGTATTGGCACAAGTGTCGACCCATTGCCTTAAGTTGCGGGCAGCAGCATTAGTGTTGGTGGTGTCGATGGGTGGGTTCCGGGAGAGGGTCGCGATAAGTTGGTCTTCGGAGACCTTGTTCCAACTGCGGTGGGGGATCCGTTGTGGGTGGTGGTGTTTTGTGGGTTTCTTGAAGGAGAAGTGGATGCAGCGGTGATCTGTCCAGTGGAGTTTGGTGGTGTGGCTGAAGGAGGCGTGATTGCTGGCAGAGATAATAGGGTCGAGTGTGTGTCCTGCGGAGTGGGTCGGTGTCATGACAAGCTGTTCGGGCCGAGGTTGGAGAGGTTGTCGAGCAGGGTGGCGGTGTTGTTGTTGTTGGTGTTCTTGAGGTGGAAGTTTAAGTCCCCAAGGAGTATGTAGTGAGTGGATGAGAGAGTGTGCGTGCTGATGATGTCAGTGATGGAGTCGCTGAACTGCTGTCGGGGTCCTGTAGACGAGGGTCCCTCGGAGGGTGGTGTTTGGGTCAGTGTGGATCTGGAAGCGCAGGTGTTCGGCAGTGCTGAGGGTGTCTTCGGTGCTGGTCGCGATCCTGAGGGTGTTCTTGTGGATGAATGCGATGCCTCCTCCTGGTTTGTTAGAGCAGTCCCTGCGGTTGATCTTGTAGCCGTCCGGGATGGCTATGGCGATGTCAGGCGATGAGGAGAGGTTCATCCAGGTCTCAGTCAGGAAGGCGATGTCTGGGGAGGCTGAGTCGAGTAGATTCCTTAGCTGTACTGCATGCTTGTGGACAGAGCGGGTGTTGAGGAGGATACATCTGAGATGGTTGCGCCTTGCCTTAGTGGGTGAGTCATTGGTGTGGAGGCTGGTGAAGGTGCAGTTCCGGCAGGAGAAGTGTCCACGGGAGGTCTGCGGGGAGGCTTAAAGGCAGGTGGGAGAGCGTCCGTTGCTGAGGGCTCAGAGGGTGGCGGCGTCATAGTGAAGACTTGTATGGTGGCTGTGGGGGGGATGGGATCCCGAGGTTCTGGCACTGGGTGCTGTCCAGGCACAGACGGGCTTGCCTTCGCCATGCCTTTGGCGCCCCAGCGGCACGCCCACTGTGCCTGGCCACGCAGCAGGCACAATTAAGTAGGGTGGTGGGGGGGAGGAGAGGACAGCTGGGAGGTGGGAGCGGGGGTGAAAAATGGCACGTAAAAGGGGGTGGGTGGCATAAAGGGGGCAGGCTGCAGGGGCAGCAGCGGCAGGAGTGCAGTGTGAGAGAGAGGAGTGGGGCAGGGCCGCAGGAGCAGCAGCAGAAGGGAGAGAGAGGGGGAGAGCGAAAGAGAGAGAGTGGAGTGAGAGAAAAACGAGGGAGAGTGTAACGCAAAGCAAAAGGAGCACAAAGGGACAGAAATGAATCAGAACAGAGAGCAAAGTAGAGACAAGGAAGAGAGCGGCAGAAGGTAGCTTAGTAGGAAAGCCAAGCTCTCCCACTAGACACCAGGGATGAGGCGCAGGCAGAAATAGAGAATGAATCAGTCATTGTGGTTGTAATCATTGGAGTAGCTGCCACAAAATTTGAAGTCCAAAGTCCAGTGTCCTACTATCCTGCAAAATTGATAGTGTATGAAGAACAGTCAGCACACTATCACTATTGAGTGATTCAGTGGTACACAAAGCGGCTCCATCAGTAAGGGGTCACTTCCTGGCAGTAGTTGCGGGCTTGGCATCTGCACCTCCTGGTTGTTTGGGCAGACATCCCCACTTGTAGGGGGCGTCTTCTGCTACAGAGTAAGGGGTGTCTGAGGCAGGTCCTTCCACTGGTAGGGCCTCCCTTCCACTGGCTGCCATTGAGATGGAAGAGGCAAATGTTACTACGCCAATGTGATGGGTCTGGTGTTGTCCTTGATCCCTGATCATGGTTGTGTTCATGTCCCTCAGCACCCATGATAGGGACCCCAAGGTAGCATTGTGGGCCTCCTACTGTTGTAATATTTCATGGTGGTAATCTCTTTGCAGCTGCTTGATCTACCTGAGTTCGATGAGTACCTGACCCATCACACCTTGGGATTGTTGGTAGGGTCCGGAAACATGGGTGATGGTGTCTTGGCCAGACCCATCCCCAGCAGCCTCACTCTGCTGGCCACACCATCCCTCCCAGGCACCCTATCCCCATGTGCCTACACTCTTGGCACTGTTTGCCCCCCCTAACTGGGTCCAGCTCCATCATTGTCCGAGCTGTTTAATTGTAATACAGGTACCTCGACTGGGAGCACAAGATTGTTGATTCTTTCCTCTGGACCCAGGTTCGGGGATGACTAGTTGCCAGAGATGTTGATGCAACAGAGCTGTGAGGAGTCGATGTGGTCAAGGTGAAGCTGACGGGTGTCATCTGACCAGGGTCCCCAGATGGGCCAGTGCCATCCTCAATGCCCATATGTCCATAAGTGGTATCCTCACTGAGGACTTGAACCATGGGTGGAGCAACAGTGTCTTGATAGGTGCCTGTGTACCCAGTGGCACGAAAACCTGTTGGAGTGAGAGACACTAAGGGGATCATTACAACCCTGGCGGACGTCAGTAATTTGGGGAAAGGTACTGCCAACAGGCTGGTGGTACCTTTTCTCAAATTATGACATTGGCGGGTTTGGCTCAAGCCAAACCGCCAATGTACCACTCCGTCCGCCAGGGTGCTAATAGCCTCCGAGCTGGAGACTTCGGCGTCCAGCCAGGCAGCCGTCACAATCCCACCCTCGGGATTATGACCCCACCTTCCGCCATGGTTTTCATGGCAAATCTACCACCCCGAAAACCATGGCGGTAAGCACTATCATTGCCAGGGAATTCCTTCCGTGGCACTGATAGGGGTCTCCCTGCCCCCTCTCCAGAGTCCTCCCCTCCTCTCCCTCTCCCAACCCCGATATCCACACCACCACACATGCACACACATGCATACCCACATGTACCCACGCATGCACATATACATACCCACACTCTGCAACACACACTAACATACATTGTAGCATATAAGCATTCACAACACACAACATACATGTACACTCACATTCATTAATTCACGCACACACGCATTCCACGCAACTCACACCTGCATGCACGCATACAAAAACAGACACACACAACACCCCCACACATGTGCACAACAACCCCCACACCTCTCTCCTGTCGGAGAACCAGACTTACCTGCTTGCAGGGGGTCCTCTGGCAGGAGACTGGACGTGGCTCTGATGCCAGCAGCAGTGCCCACCAGCAAAACACTGCCAGGCGGTATCATGGCTCATGATACGGTAGGCGGTGTTTTGCTGGTGTAATTGGATGTTAGGACAGATGCACAGTGAGCATGTATTTTTGCATTAAGTATTGTATTGTATAGCTTCTGTAGAGCGCATTCCGGCAGATAGCATTGAATCGCTAGGCCTAATAAGATATGGGAAAGACCGAGATTATCCTTCATGAGTGGAGCTTAAAAATCCCACCCTGTGGGATTGCTGATCTTGGCATTGCTGTCTTGACCTGTCCTAGCCACACCCTATCTAGTTAATATCCCCATGGGTGAGTACATGGCAAAGGCTGAGTAGAGGGGAATGGTCTTAGTAGCAGTGCATACAGTACTGGCTGAGTGGATTGACAATACCAGTGCCTTCTGACCTTGACATTGCTGTCTTGGCCTGTCCTGGCCACACCCTGTCCAGTTAACATCCCGTCGGGGATTACAGGGCAAAGGCTGAGCAGAGGGGGAATGGTCATAGTAGCAGAGCACACAGTATTGCCTGAGTTTATTAACATTACAAGTGCATTCTGACCTTGGCATTGCTGTCTTGGCCTGTGCTAGCCACAGTTGATATCACTATGGGTGAGTACCTGGCAAAGGTTGAGTAGAGGGGGAATGATCCTAGTAGCAGTGCACCCCTATTGACTGAATGAATTGATATTACCAGTGCCTTCTGACCTTGGCATTGCTGCCTTGGCTTGTCCTAGCCAAACCCTATCCAGTTAATATCCCCATGAGTTAGTACATGGCAAAGGCTGAGTAGAGGGGGAGTGGTCCTAGTAGCAGTGCACACAGTATTGGCTGAGTGGATTTACATTGCCAGTGCCTTCTGACCTTGGCATTGCTGTCTTGGCCTCTTCTAGCCACACACTGTACAGTTTGAATCCTCTCAGGTAGGTACACTCCAATGTGGAGTTGACAAAGGTAGTGATTTGGATTGGACAACTCTGTTCTGGTCTTAGTGATGGTAGAACAGTGCCTGCTGGGAGTTGTATTGCTGTCAATCCCTGTACTACACCCACTATACAAAGACACATTTCCCCAGGTAGTTATAATTGGCATGTAGAAGACCAGAAAGGGGTTTATGAACAGGTGGACACTGCACTGTTGTGTGGTGTGGCATTGTTGATGGTGAAAGGTGGGCATGTGAACATGCATCCCAATCCATATTGGTGGGCAGATTTTGTTGAAGTGACTAACCTGACTTGACTCCCCCAGGTATTCCTTTCAAGCCCTCAGGTTGCAGGATGGCCAAGACTTTCTCCTCCTGTGATGTGAACAGTGGGGGAGGAGGGAGGGGACCTCCATCAGTCTTGTGGACCACTAACTGGTTTCCATTTTCCTAGTGATAGTGATCTGCCAGACTTGGGCTCCAAAGATATGTGGCTCTACTCTAATGATTTCATCCACCATGACTCTTAACTCGTCATCTGTGAAACATGGATGTTTTTGTGGTGACATGGTGACGGTTAAGAAGTAATGAGGAAAATAATTTGTAGGAACTGTGTGATGAGGGGGTGACGGGGTAAATAGTGTGATTATGTGCAATGATGTGTGTTGGGAGTGTTGTGAGGATGTGTGAGATGTGCATTGTGCAAGATGGTGGGGTGCCTGATCTATGATTTGATTCGCTCTGAAGTTACTCTGTCCTCTGTGTTTGGTGTGGGAGAGTCAAATGATTATGGTGTGTGGAAGAGTGTGTTTTGTAATGTGGTTCATAGGTGTGTTGAGTGTGTTAACTTTGTTGTTTTCAAATGTTTCCAATGTGGTGTTGTGTATTACTGTGGGGAGTGGCAACTGATGCATTTTGCACTGCCATTGGAAGACCGCCATTGGAAGACCGCCATCGCGAGACCGCCATCGCAATTTTCATCTTGTAATAGGTTCACTGGTTGGTTATCGGGCTGTCGGTGACGGTAGTGGGACTCCCTCCTTCCCGCCCTCCAGAGTCTTGGAGACGTCAGAATCTTTTGGCAGGTCTCGCTGTGTAACTGGTAATATGACAGTCTGTATGACCACCAATATGGCGGTCTTTTGGCAGCTGCCACTGCAGCAGTCTGGAGGTCAGACCGCAAAACTCCTAATGAGGACCTCTACCTGTTTGGCCCCACATTGTATACATTAGTCACATGCAGTGGTCTCCCTGCCTTTTTGCAGGTTAATGGACAGCTTACCAATATGTTCCTGAGGAAGAGGAGTATGAGCACACCTCCACCAAACAAGTAAGCACTTACTTCATATAATTCAGAGGAAGTACCTTCCCGTTTAATAAAAAAATGGTCCTGGGAATGGGCTCCCCAGAACCAGGCCCTATGGCCAACCTCCTACTGTGCACAGCAGAAGGGCATTTGCAGCAAACCACTGCTATGCACTTTTTTTTTGTTTAAACCTAGAAATTCATTGAAAAAACAAAGGTTAAAGTAGCACTATAGTTAAGTGAGTTTCTCAGTGACAATATTAACATTTTCTACAAAAGAAACACAGCAATTCAGCAGTTATAATTAATAGCACTAATTATAACTTGCACCCCCGTTATTCACTGCTTATGTCTCACATATGACATCACTCATGACAGGTTCTACAACATAATTTATGACATCTCAAATTGATGACATTACTGACTACATCACTAATGACATCATCCAGCGAGTGTGCCAGTCTGTTTGATAGTTTGCGTAGTTGCAGTTAATTACCATATTAGTTGTCTATCTAATTTTGTACAGCCTGGGTTCAGCTAACAGGTGTACGTGTTTGCAAACTGTGTGTGCTCCTAATGCACCATAGCAGTGTAGAGGTATTGAACATGTTATAAATGTTTATGTTCAAGAGTAACTTTGTGTGCAAGTGACAGTAGACGTTTATTTAATATGTTCCACACAACTGTTTGTTTCTGCAAAACAGTTTCCAACAGGAGAAGGATTCTACATAATAGATACTTACTTTTGTAAGCAGCCTTGATTGTTTAGAGAGAATTGTGTCAGCATGATAATTCATACTTATCACAGAAGAGTGTGTGTACCAGATACTAATGTATGCACACATTCTTGTTTTGATTCAGAAGAAGGGATATCTGTAAAGTTTTCTTCACAGTATGAAGGCTGCCGGTAGTATAATATTGAGCACCTTCAGATCTTGGTTATTTTTTAGCAAATAGTGACAACTGTTGTGTAGAATGTACACTGCTGTTATACAATCTCATGAATACACTATGGTGTATTTCTAATGAAGGTTTCACAGTTTGCAAAGAATGTGGTATAGAATGAACTCTCTTTGTATAGAAAACACTGTTTACAATACTCAATTCTGTACTGATATCAACTTAATTCAAGAGGGCGTGAGTTATAGTGACCTTAGAGCATGAAGCATCGTGATTTCATGGGACAAATTTTTAAAAATGCATTTTGTTTCTCTGGTGGTGTCCCTTTGGGACCACAGCAACAGAGCTAAGAGGTCAGGGTGTCTCTATCCTGGTAATTTCTCTTTTTATTTTACACCTTTAGTATGGGACTCGGCTTAAGCCAAGTCCCAAGATGGCTGCCAACACTTCCAGGTTTGAAGTGTTGGCAGCCAATCACTGCTATGCATTTCCCTACACAAACCTGTCTTTTTTTGCTAATCATCACGAAGGTTGCTTGGCCCTAGATATACAAATATATTTTCCCTCTAATTTCTCAAAGACTACTGAACGGATTTACACCAAATTAGCAAAAGCACATCTGTTTATAGCAAAGCTATCTTTCTACCAAATTCTGTCCAGGCGTTCGGGCTGTAGTCGCGTCTGAGGTCCTATGGGAATTAACATGGGAAATAACTTTTTTTACCACCCTTTTTCTCAGCTCCCTCTTGATAGATCACCCTGAAACTTGCCATGTGAAAACAAGAATCATGGGGCACTTTTTTTGGAAAATGTTGTCAAGATTCTTCAAAAGGTGCCAAAGATATAGGCAAGTCAAAAAAAAAATTCTATGGAAACATGGCCCTAACTAAAACTACTTAGTGACGACCAACACTAGGTAATATATATATATATATATATATATATATATATTTTATGTAAAAAAACAAAAACTACAGGGACGTTATATTTAGGCTCAACTTGTAAATGTACCAATAAAATGTACCAAACCACAGATATTTTATATATTAATCCAACCACCTCTGTGCCTCGCCTATGACCCTGTGCAGTGAGACTTGGCCGCAGAGCCTGTAGCCAACCCCTCTAACAACCCAACTTAATGTTGCCGAAAGCCATGCACAGCAGGAGTTGGCCAGAGGGCCTGGCCTTTGGCCAGGCCCTGCAGCCAACTCACTATACCATCCAACCCTGCACTGCGCACAGCTGAAATCTGTGCACAGCGGGGGTTGCCTGCAGGGCCTGGCCAGGTGTCCCTGGGTGCAACAGTGTCTGTCAGGGTGTGAGAGTGGCTGCATGAGGGTCTGAGTGGTTCTGTGAGTAGATGTGTGATGATCTGAGTGGGTCTGTGAGGGGTGCATAAGTGTCTGAGTGGGTCTGAGAGTGGGTGTGTCAGTTTCAGAGTGGATCTCTTAGTGGGTGCATGACGGTCTGAGTGGGTCTGTGAGTGGGTGCATCAATTTCTGAGTGGGTCTGTGAATGGGAGCATGAGGGTCTGAGTGGGTTTGTGAGTGGGTGGATGAGTTTCTCAGTAGGTCTGTGAGTTGTTGCATATGTCTGAGTGGGTCTGTGAGTGGGTCCATGAGGATCAGAATGGTTCTGTGAGGTGATATGTGACGGTCTGAGTGGGTGCATCAGTGTTTGAGTGGGTCTGTGAGTGGGTGCATAGGGGTCTGAGTGGGTGTGTGTGTGTGGGTGTAAGAGTGTTTGTGTGGGACTATTACTTGGTGTGTCAGTGTTTGACCTGCTGTGTCAGTAGCTTCATAATTGTGGGGGAGTGCTACTATGAGTGAATGAATTAGTGCATGAATAAGTCTGTGATTTTTTTTTTTTTTTTTTCACCATATTCGCAAATTCATCACAATGTTACATGGTGGGCTGCACTGAGCATCACAACACATTCACAAATGTCGTGTAGCATGACAAAAATGTTTTTAAGGGCATACTTTCATCCTCAAAGGCCCCTATATCACACACCTGGCATCAAGGTACCTCATCCCGGACCCCTTATTCCACTTTTTATTTTATTTTTCAGCCCTGAGGATCATGATCCATTACCTCAAATGGCAGTGGCAACTTTTTAGTCAGGTTACAGCAAGCCAAACAAAGCATTCCTGTTGGCATGCATTTGTGAATACCCAGCAACAAATCCACAGCCTTAGATATACAAATGTATTTCTCAATTAATTTCTCGAAAACTACTGAGTCGATTTACACCAAATATACAAGCAGAACCCGTGTACTGAAACCTACCTTTCTGCTAAAGTTGGTGTAATTCAGTTCAGCGGTTCCGGCTGGAGTCATGTTCAAAACTCCTATTTGAAGTAGGTAGTATATATATTTATATATTTATATATATATATATATATATATATATATATATATATATATATATATATATATATAGATAGATAGATAGATAGATAGGTTACCTCATGGTAGTCACCACTGAGTAGTTATAATTAGGACCTAATTTCTATAGATTTAGGCCCTCATTCTGACCTTGGCGGGCGGCGGAGGCCGCCCGCCAAAGTCCCGCCGTCAGATTACCGTTCCGCGGTCGAAAGACCGCGGCGGTAATTCTGACTTTCCCGCTGGCGGGCGGTCGCCTTCAGACCGCCCGCCAGCCCAGCGGGAAAGAGGCTTCCACTATGAAGCCGGCTCGGAATCGAGCCGGCGGAGTGGAAGCTGTGCGACGGGTGCAGTTGCACCCGTCGCGTATTTCACTGTCTGCGCGGCAGACAGTGAAATACATGTAGGGGCCCTCTTACGGGGCCCCGCGACCCCCCCTACCGCCATCCGGATCCCGGCGGTCGGACCGCCGGGATCTGGATGGCGGTAGGGGGGGTCAGAATCCTCGCGGCGGTGCAGCAAGCTGCGCCGCCGTGGAGGATTCTATGGGGCGGCGGTACACTGGCGGGAGCCCGCCAGTGGTGCCGGTCCGACCGCGGCTTTACCGCCGCGGTCGGAATCCCCATTGGAGCACCGCCGGCCTGTCGGCGGTGCTCCCGCGGTCCTCCGCCCTGGCGGTCAAAGACCGCCAGGGTCAGAATGACCACCAAAGTGTTTTTGTTTTGCCAATAACTGTGGCGCCATTTGATGAATCCTCATGAGATTTTCCAAACAAGTACAGCATTCAGCACCCGTTTAGAATGTTTGAGGGTGATCTGTCAAGCAGGCATTGACAAAAAGGGGGGTCTCAAAACGCTTTTTCCACCATTCATTTTCCCTTAAGGCTTTTGAACAGGAATAGTGCCCGAACCACTGGAGGGAATGACACCAAATTTGGCAGAAAGGTAACTCTTGGTCCAGAAAGCGATCTTTTTGTTATCTGGTGTAAATCTGTTTAGTAGTTTTTGAGAAATTAAAGAAAAAACTAATTTGTATATATAGGTACGTGAAGGCCCCATGAACCCTCCCAATCTCATCCTGAGATCTGATTGGCTGCCAACACTTCAACAAGGAAGTGTTGGCAGTCATGTTGGGACTTGGCTCAAGCCGAGTCTCATAAAAAAGATAAAAAAAAAAATAAAAGCAGCCAGTCCCACCCTGACCCTTAGCTCTGATTCTGAGTGCCCCCAGAACATAAAAGCATTGGAAAAGAATTTCAGCTTCAGACATGCCGGAACCACCAAAAATTCCCCGAAAAACAAGCAGCAAGCACAGACACCCACACTTGTTTAAATGCAGTCCCCAGGTCTGCCAGGTCCTGGGGGGCATTGACATTTTATATGTGGGTGGCCCACCTGGCCCCAGGGACACCCACCTCGTCCTGGCTAATGTCTCATTGTTAGAAATGGGGCCTCCGGCCGGCAGTCAGTTTGCATTCTGTAAAGCAGTAATACAGTAAAAAGACTACAAAATGGACACCAGCTTAGAAAATAGGTCATATTTATCTAAATAAAACAAGACCAAAATGACAAAAATCCCACAAACACAAGTCAATATACAAATTTTCCAAGTAAAAAGAGTCATACTCCATAGAAAACAATAGAAATTTTACAAAAAGTACTTGGTTTGCGTAGAAAATAAAGCTGCAAGAGGGAGCGTGCATTGGAAAAGTAAAAAATGAGTTGATTCCTTACTTGCAAGTGAGGTTGTGCATTGTTTCTTCTCCAGTTAGGTAGGCGATGTGTCATTTTGCTCCATCGCAAGAGAGCAATACATCGATTTCCGGACAGGGCTCCCTGGATCTGCCCAGGTTCATGATGGCTTTGACGCCCAGCAATGATAAATGGGAAAGTCGTATAGAGTTAGAAAACCATGTTGCGTGTGGGTTGTGCCATCATCAACAAGCAGGTGTTGCATTGTGTCTCCAGCCGCAATGGGTCAATCTCCCAGCCACGATGCAGGGGGAAAGCTCCGTCCTTGGAGATTCTTCTCAAGCAGCAATGCACAACATAGTCCAGTCTTCGTCCCCTTTCACAGGCAGAAGTAGCAACTGCAGGATAGCCAAACAAAGCACATTCACAGGCAGGGCAACACTTCTCCTCAGCTCTTCAGCTCTTCTCCTTGGCAGAGTTTCCTCTTGGTTTCAGAAATGATCTAATTTTCAGGGGTTTTGGGTCCAATACCTCTACCCCTTTCTGCCTTTGAAGTAGGCATACTTGAAAGGAAAGTTTCTGTTGTTCACAAGATCCTGCCTTGCGCAGGCGAGGTCCTAGACACACAGCAGGGGGTTGGATACTGCATTGTGTGAGGAAAGGCACATCCCTTTCAGGTATACATGACCACTCCTCCCTCCATTCTAGCCCAGATGGCTCATCAGGATATTTATTCTATATCCCAGCTCCCTTTGTGTCACCATCTAGAGCAGATTCACATACAAGCCCAACTGTCATTCTGACCCAGACAGGGAATCCACAAACAGACCTAGTCACAGAATGGTTTAAGCAAGAAAATGCATACTCTCCAAAAATGGCATCTAAAAACCAACTTCACTATCAGATGTGTTTTTAAATTGTGAGTTCAGAGACCCCGAACTCCACATTTCTATCTGTTCTCCAAGGGCAACTGCACTTTAAGGATATTTATTTAAAGGCAGCCCCATGTTAACCTATGAGAGAGATAGGCCTTGAACAGTGAAAACAGAATTTGTCAGTATTTCCCTGTTAGGACACGTAAAAACACACAAGTACATGTCCTACCTTTAACATACATTGCACCCTGCCCACGGGGCTACCTAGGGCCTGTCTTAGAGGTACCTTATGTAAATAAAAAGGGAAGGTTTAGGCCTGGCAAGTGGGTACATATACCTGCCAAATCAAATTGGCAGTTTAAAACTGCATCCACAGACACTGCAGTGGCAGGTATGAGCAGTGTTTACAGGGCCACTCATGTGGGTGGCACAATCAGTGCTGCAGGTAACATTTGATTTACAGGCCATAGACACCCCTAGTGCACTTTACTAGGGATTTACTAGTACATCAAATATACCAATTATCAAAAAGCCAATTACACATGTAATTTCACATAAAGAGCACTTGCACTTTAGCACTGGTCAGCAGTGGTAAAGTACCCAGAGTCACAAAAACAGCAAAAACAGAGTCAAGCACACAGCAACAACCTGGGAAGTAGAGGTAAAAATGTTAGGGGACACCATGCCAAGGATGGCAGATCTAACAATCATCAAATGCATGAGTGGTACCCAGCCTGCCCCCAGCCCTGGGGACCATCACCTCCCATGGGCTGAATTTAAATAAGATCTGTTGCAGACCCCCTGCCCTTGGGGCCACCATGTCCCAGATGCCAATTTAAATTTTGGGGAGGGCCACATGGGAGCTACGTGTTTATTAGATCCAGGGCTGTGACAGGTATGGTGGCTCCCACAGGAGGCGGGGATTTTAGTGATGTAATATCTGGGGTAATTAGCAGTGCATGGCATGGGCCCGAAATATAGTTACCTTAGGCCACAAGTTAAAGTTAATTGAAACAACTCTAACTATAAGGAATACATTTCTATCATTTTGTGCATGTAAAATCTGAACCCAACCATAACGTCCCTGTAACCTTTGGTGTTTTAGTGAATTTCTAAGGTTTATTTATACTATTAGTGAACTATGATGTCCTGGTGACCTTTGTTTTTTCAGTGCATTTTTTAGCATTAAATAAGATGCCCATTGCAATGCACAGTGGCGGGGGGTTGGATACAAAGGTTGGCCTGGCATTTTGCTGCCCCCACCCAAGCTTGCTGATCCTGCCCCTGCTCCTCCTCGCCATCCATTGTCCAACTTCAAGCCCATGCTCCTTCCCTACATCCCTCAGTGGTCATTGTTCTGCCACTGACCTTCTCGCTTGCCCTGAACAGTAAGCTTGCTGCCCAATTCACCTCCTCCCCAGGCTATGTTGTCCAGGTCCATGCACCAGCCCCCTCCCTCCTGTCTTGCCTGCCCTGATGTTTTGTCAGTACCCTACATTTAGCTTTATGTACCTGCCCACTCCTCCTGCCCTTCGCTGCCCAATTCTACGTCCCATCATTGTCCTGAGTCTAAGTCTCTGTGCTTAGCTTGCTGTTCCTACCTTCCTTCCTGTACCCTCTGATGTCTGTGTGCACCCCCTTGCTCCCACCTTTTTGCCCACCATGTTCCTTAGACCTGCCATTGCTCTTCCTATCTACTCTGAGTGTTCTGTTGAAAAGCCACATCACCTCCCACCTGCCTAGCCTGGTCAGATGGTTGACACTTGTCTCTGCCACCTCTTCCCTGCCTGTCTGAATTCCATGCCCCTGGCACCTCCACCCTGTCCTCCATGGTCCATTTTGCTGCCACTTCCTTCTTCCCTCATGCTCTGTGTGCTTCAACTGCTCCTCCTACCTGCTGTAGCGTGGGCTCTCATTATCCTAAATGAGACTACTGGATTTCTAGGAAGCAGGATCGATAACGGTGTGGGGGACTGAGTCTGACCCACGTGTAAGGAACTCTGTCACCCTAAATCCGTTTTTTGCTCCGGCTAACTAGCAGTGCCTCATTTCTCCCACGGGGAAGAGATGATTGGGCAGCCGAGCGCATGACATTGTTGGAACTTCTCAGGGAAGTCGTGGTCACTCAGATCCAAACCAACTCTCTCATTTACAATATTATCTCATATACAAATGACAAAGACAGTATAAGTTTTATATAATGATTTAATAAAACGACTGTATTTTAGATAATAAGGCGTGAGCCGCACAAAGCCGCACAAAGCGTTCATCGTGTATAATAGTTTCTACTCTCCCTCTGCTTGTTCTATTTCGAGCACAGCATGTTAAGCTTCTAGCTTGCCTGTCTGTATCACTGGGGAGACATCAGCCCTCATACCTGAGCAAAGGCCTGTGATCTTGGTTCAGCATCTGCAACAAGGCAGTCAGCGTCTAGTTGTGGTTCCCTGGTCGGAATCTCCCTCTTGCGTGTATTGGGACAAGGAAGTGATTTTATAACTAAAATGTCAGCGTGATCACAAAATGTCCCTACGCAGGAATGCCAAGTCTAAACTCCTACCACGTCTATCGGCAATGTACCAGACTGTATCCTTGACTGAAGCACAGAGTGAATATGTTATGGAGAACTCCAGTGCTGAAGTAGGCAAAACAGTGTGATATGAATAAAAAACAAAACCGTAGAACTGGCTATTTGAAAAATAACAGTACGAAGCCTAATAAAAAACATTTAGAGCAAAGTGCACAGAGGCTCTAAGCTGCCAGCAAATGAATAAAATACATCCAGGGCAAAGTGCACAAAGGCCTAAAGCCTGAAGCTAACACGCAAAGGACACGTAAAACCAACCACACTACACTGCCCTATGTGGTCTGTTGTGAGGCCCCTTCCCCTGCCCTCTTTTGTCTGTGTCCAGCACCTTCTCCTCTCAGCTGCCCTCCATGGTACTTTGTGCCTACCTCTGCCTGCTCCACCTGCCCTGTGTGGTCAGCTTGCTGCTCCTGACCACCTCCTACCTTCTCTCCATTGTCTACATGTATGCCATTATAGTTTCACTATTGCCCTCAAAGGTGTGTTGTGCTTCCAGTGAACATCCCGCCTGCCCTCCATGTTCAGCTTGCTGCTCCTGCACCCTTGCCCCCTTCCCTTTGTTGTTGCAATGGTCCCTCATGTCTATCCAGTATGGTAATCTTGCTGTCCTTGCGTCTATCTCCTCTGATCTCTGATGTCCATGTGACTGGCCCTGTCCCCTCCCTATTGCTTTCCATGGCCTGCTGTGCTGTAATGCTATCCACTTGCCCTGTGTGGTGTATTGTGCTGCAACCCATGTCACATGCCCTGTAAGGCCAGTTTGGTGCCCCTGCTCATCTCGCTCCTTGTAGGAGGCTGGCCTGGATTGTAGTGGGTACCAAGGGGTACTTACACTCTGTACCAGGTCCAGTTATCCCTTATTAGTGTAGAAGAGGTGTTTCTAGCAGCTTAGGCTGATAGAAGGTAGCTATAGCAGAGCAGCTTAGGCTGAACTAGGAGACATGCAAAGCTCCTACTATACCACTGGTGTCATATGCACAATATCATAAGAAAACACAATACACAGATATACTAAAAATAAAGGTACTTTATTTTTATGAAAATATGCCAAAAGTATCTCAGTGAGTACCCTCAGTATAAGGATGCCAAATATACACAAGATATATGTACACAATACCAAAAATATGCAGTAATAGCAAAAGGAAGTAATGCAAGCAATGTAAAGTTACAGTAGATTGAAATAGGAGCACATAGGTATAGGGGCAACACAAACCATATACTCCAAAAGTGGAATGCGAACCACGAATGGACCCCAAACCTATGTGAGCTTGTAGAGGGTCGCTGGGACTGTAAGAAAACAGTGAGGGTTAGAAAAAACGGCCTACCCCAAGACCCTGAAAAGTATGTGTAAAGTGCACCTATATTCCCCAGAGAGCACAGAAGTCGTGATAGGGGAATTCTGCAAGGAAGACCAACACCAGCAATGCAACCAAAGTGGGTTTCCGGACGAGAGTACCTGTGGAACAAGGGGACCAAGTCCAAGAGTCGCATCAAAGTCGAGAGTGGGCAGATGCCCAGGAAATGCCAGCTGAGGGTGCAAAGAAGCTGCCACTGGATGGTAGAAGCTGTGGATTCTGCAAGAACGAAGAGAGCTAGAAACTTCTCCTTTGGAAGATGGATGTCCCACGTCGTGAAGAAGCTTGCAGAGGTGTTCCCATGCAGAAAGACCACAAACAAGCCTTGCTAGCTGCAAGGGGCACAGTTAGGGTTTTTGGATGCTGCTGTGGCCCAGGAGGGACCAGGATGTCGCCACTTGGATGAGGAGACAGAGGGGGTGCCCACCAAGTCAGGGAGCCCTCACAGAAGCAGGCAGCACCTGCAGAAGTACCAGAACAGGCACTTAGAAGAGGAGTGAACCAGAGCTCACCCAAAGACACAAAAGGGAGTCCCACGACGCCTGAGGACAACTCAGGAGGTTGTGCACTGTATGTTAGAGTGTTGGGGACCTAGGCTTGGCTGTGCATGAAGGAAATCCTGGAAGAGTGCACAGGAGCCGGAGCAGCTGCAAATCATGCAGTACCCAGCAATGCAGTCTAGCGTGGGGAGGCAAGGACTTACCTCCACCAAACTTGGACTGAAGAGTCACTGGACTGTGGGAGTAACTTGGACAGAGTTGCTGGGTTCCAGGGACCACGCTCGTTGTGCTGAGAGGGGACCCAGAGGACCCGTGATGCAGTCTTTTGTTGCCTGCGGTTGCAGGGGGAAGATTCCGTCGACCCACAGGAGATTTCTTCAGAGCTCCTGGTGCAAGAAGGAGGCAGGCTACCCCCAGAGCATGCACCACCAGGAAAACAGTCGAGAAGGCGGCTGGATCAGCAATACAAGGTTGCAGTAGTCGTCTTTGCTACTTTGTTGCGCTTTTGCAGGTGTCCTGAGCAGTCAGCGGTCGATCCTTTGGCAGAAGGGGAAGAGAGAGATGCAGAGGAACTCTGATGAGCTCTTGCATTCGTTATCTAAAGAATTCCCCAAAGCAGAGACCCTAAATAGCCAGAAAAGGAAGTTTGGCTACCTAGGACGGAGGATAGGCTAGCAACACAGGTAAGAGCCTATCAGAAGGAGTCTCTGACATCACCTGCTGGCACTGGCCACTCAGAGCAGTCCAGTGTGCCAGCAGCACCTCTGTTTCCAAGATGGCAGAGGTCTCGAGCACACTGGAGGAGCTCTGGGCACCTCCCCTGGGAGGTGCAGGTCAGGGGAATGGTCACTCCCCTTTCCTTTGTCCAGTTTCGCGCCAGAGCAGGGCTGGGGGATCCCTGAACCGGTGTAGACTGGCTCATGCAGGGATGGGCACCATCTGTGCCCATCAAAGCATTTCCAGAGGCTGGGGGAGGCTACTCCTCCCCAGCCCTGACACCTTTTTTCAAAGGTAGAGGGTGTAACACCCTCTCTCTGAGGAAGTCCTTTGTTCTGCCTTCCTGGGCCAGGCCTGGCTTGACCCCAGGAGGGCAGAAACTTGTCTGAGGGGTGGGCAGCAGCAACAGCTGCAGTGAAACCCCGGGAAAGGTAGTTTGGCAGTACCCGGGTCTATGCTAGAGACTCGGGGATCATGGAATTGTCTCCCCAATGCCAGAATGGCATTGGGATGAAAATTCCATGATCTTAGACATGTTACATGGCCATGTTCGGAGTTACCATTGTAACGCTGTACATAGGTAGTGACCTATGTACAGTGCACGCGTGTAATGGTGTCCCCGCACTCACAAAGTCCGGGGAATTTGCCCTGAACGATGTGGGGGCACCTTGGCTAGTGCCAGAGTGCACACACACTAAGTAACTTAGCACCCAACCTTTATCAGGTAAAGGCTAGACATATAGGTGACTTATAAGTTACTTAAGTGCAGTGGTAAATGGCTGTGAAATAACGTGGACGTTATTTCACTCAGTCTGCAGTGGCAGACCTGTGTAAGAATTGTCAGAGCTCCCTATGGGTGGCAAAAGAAATGCTGCAGCCCATAGGGATCTCCTGGAACTCCAATACCCTGGGTACCTCAGTACCATATACTAGGGAATTATAAGGGTGTTCCAGTATGCCAATGTGAATTGGTGAAATTGGTCACTAGCCTGTTAGTGACAATTTTGAAAGCAAAGAGAGAGCATAACCACTGAGGTTCTGGTTAGCAGAACCTCAGTGAGACAGTTAGTCATCACACAGGGAACACATACAGGGCACACTTATGAGCACTGGGGCCCTGGCTGGCAGGGTCCCAGTGACACATACAACTAAAACAACATATATACAGTGAAATATGGGGGTAACATGCCAGGCAAGATAGTACTTTCCTGCACAACCCCACCCCCAAACGAAGGACAATAAGACTATCCATGACCTGATGAGTCTTCATTGTCTAAGTGGAAATATCTGGAGGGTCCATCTGCATTGGAGTGGGTACTCCCAGGTCTATGTTCCACTGTATAGTCCATTCCCTGTAGAGATATGGACCACCTTAACAATTTAGGGTTTTCACCTTTCATTTGTTTTAGCCAAAGTAGAGGTTTGTGGTCTGTCTGAACAATGAAGTGAGTGCCAAACAGGTATGGCCTCAACTTCTTTAGTGCCCAGACCACAGCAAAGGCCTCCCTCTCTATGGCAGACCAACGCTTTTCTCTAGGGGTCAACCTCCTGCTGATAAAAGCAACAGGTTGATCCTGGCCCTCAGAATTGAGTTGTGATAAGACTGCCCTTATCCCTAATTCAGATGCATCAGTTTGAACAATGAATTTATTGGAGTAACATGGGATTTTTAGGACAGGTGCAGTGCACATGGCCTGTTTCAGCTCCTCAAAAGCTTTCTGACAGCTAGCTGTCCACAATACCTTTTTAGGCATTTTCTTGGAGGTGAGGTCATTAAGTGGGGCTGCAATGGAGCCATAGTTCTTAATGAACCTCCTGTAATACCCAGTGAGGCCTAAGAAGGCTCTCACCTGGGTCTGAGTTGTAGGGGGAACCCAATCTATGATAGTTTGGATTTTCCCCTGAAGTGGTGCAATCTGTTCTCCACCTACCAGGTGTCCCAGATAAACCACTTTCCCCTGCCCTATCTGGCACTTTGAAGCCTTGATAGTGAGGCCTGCCTTCTGCAGGGCCTCCAAAACTTTCCACCGGTGGACCAGGTGATCATCCCAGGTGGAGCTAAAGACAGCTATATCATCTAGATATGCTGCACTGAAAGCTTCCAACCCTTGCAGGACTGTATTCACCAACCTCTGAAAAGTGGCAGGTGCATTTTTCAAACCAAAGGGCATTACTGTGAATTGGTAGTACCCTCCAATAGTTGAAAATGCAGTTTTTGCTATAGCATCCTCTGATAACTTGATCTGCCAATACCCTGCAGTCAAATCAAAGGTGCTTAGATACTTGGCAGATGCCAGTGTATCTATGAGCTCATCTGCCCTGGGTATAGGGTGAGCATCAGTTTTAGTTACCTGGTTGAGACCTCTGTAATCTACACAAAACTTCATTTCTCTTTTCCCATCTTTTGAGTGAGGTTTTGGTACAAGCACCACAGGAGAGGCCCATGGGCTTTCAGAATGTTCAACCACTCTCAGTTCAAGCATTTTCTGAACCTCTTGTTTTAAGCAGTCTCTGACATGGTCAGGCTGCCTATAGATCTTACTTTTGACAGGCAGGCTGTCTCCAGTATCTATAGTGTGCTCACACCAAGACGTGGTGCCTGGCACAGTAGAAAAGAGTTCAGAAAACTGACCCAGGAGATTTATGCAGTGGTCTTTCTGCTCAGCAATAAGACAGTCTGGTAAAACTACACCTTTCACTAGAGCATCTTGTTCTGTGGAAGAGAAGAGATCAGGGAGAGGGTCACTCTCTTCTTCCTGTCCCTTATCTATTGCCATGAGCAGGGTGAGATCAGCCCTGTCATAGTAGGGTTTTAGGCGATTGAGATGGAGCACCCTAAGGGGACTCCTGGCAGTGCCCAAGTCAACCAAGTAGGAGACTTCTCCCTTCTTTTCAACAATGACGTGAGGTCCACTCCATTTGTCTTGGAGCGTTCTTGGGGCCACAGGCTCCAAGACCCACACTTTCTGTCCTGGTTGGTGCTGAATCAGAACAGCCTTCTGGTCATGCCATTGCTTTTGGAGCTCTTGGCTGGCCTGAAGGTTTTTACTGGCCTTTTCCATGTACTCAGCCATTCTGGATCTTAGGCCAAGTAAAAAGCCCACTATGTCTTTCTTAGGAGCTTTTAAAGGTTGTTCCCAACCCTCCTTTACAGGTGTTAGAGGACCTCTAACAGGGTGCCCAAATAGGAGTTCAAAGGGGCTGAAACCCACTCCTTTCTGGGGTACCTCCCTGTAAGCAAAAAGGAGGCAAGGTAACAGGACATCCCATCTCCTCCTGAGTTTTTCAGGGAGTCCCATTATCATTCCTTTGAGAGTTTTATTAAACCTCTCTACCAGTCCATTTGTTTGTGGATGATAAGGTGTGGTGAATTTGTATGTTACACCACATTCCTTCCACATGGCCTTCAAGTATGCAGACATAAAGTTGCTACCCCTGTCTGATACCACCTCTTTTGGGAAACCCACCCTGGAAAAGATTCCCAGGAGGGCTTTTGCCACTGCAGGTGCTGTAGTGGTCCTTAGAGGTATTGCTTCAGGATATCTTGTGGCATGGTCCACTACCACCAAGATAAACCTATTGCCTGAAGCAGTAGGAGGGTCAAGGGGGCCAACTATGTCAACCCCTACCCTTTCAAAGGGAACCCCAACCACAGGCAGTGGAATAAGGGGAGCCTTTGGTGTGCCACCAGTCTTGCCACTGGCTTGGCAGGTCACACAAGACTTACAAACGTCTTTTGTATCCTCTGACATCCTAGGCCAATGAAACAGAGGGACAAGCCTTTCCCATGTTTTAATTTGCCCTAAATGTCCAGCCAAGGGAATGTCGCGTGCCAGAGTTAGGAGGAACTCTCTGTATTGCAGGGGAATGACCAATCTCCTAGCTGCTCCAGGTTTTGGGTCCCTTGCTTCTGTATACAAGAGGTTGTCCTCCCAGTAAACTCTATGTGAGTCACTGACATCCCCATTTTGCTGTTTGACAGCTTGCTGTCTTAGACCCTCTAATGTGGGACATGTTTGCTGTGCCACACTCAGCTCCTCCCTGGCAGGCCCCCCTCCACCCAAAAGCTCAGCAGTGTCTGCTTCCAGATCCTCTGGTGAAGGTTCTGCACAGGGGGGAAATTCTTCTTCCTCAGAAGTAGAATCATCTGTAGAGGAGGGATAGTGGGTAGGGATTTACCCTTACTAACCCTAGTTTTAGGGAGCACTTGGTCCATTGTTCCACGATCCAAGTCACCCTGTCCTTTTTGCTTTTTGGCCTGAGCCCTGGTTAAAGCAAAAATATGCCCAGGAATGCCCAGCATTGCTGCATGAGCCTCCAACTCCACTTCTGCCCAAGCTGATGTCTCTAAATCATTCCCTAGTAGACAGTCTACAGGTAAATCTGAGGCAACCACAACTTTCTTTGGACCAGTAACCCCCGCCAGTTGAGATTCACAACAGCCATGGGGTGGCTAAGAGTGTTGTTATGAGCGTCTGTCACTTGGTACTGGTGACCAAGTAGGTGTTGTTCAGGGTGTACCAGTTTCTCTATTACCATGGTAACACTGGCACCTGTGTCCCTGTAGGCCTGAACCTCAACACCATTTATTAGGGGAAGTTGCTTGTACTTATCCATATTAAGGGGACACGCAACCAAGGTGGCCAAATCAATGGCACCTTCAGAGACTAGCACAGCCTCTGTGGTCTCCCTAACAAGACCAACCCCAACTAAATTACCAAAAGTGAGCCCAGCTACTCCCTTGGATTGGCTATTAGTAGGTTTGCTCCCACCACCACTGCTATTACTAGGGGCACTAGGTGTAGCAGTGGGGTTGTGGTAGTGGGAGGCTTGGTGATTTTCTTTGGACAACTGGCATCAGTTGTCCAATGGCCTTTTACTTTACATAAATAGCACCATGGTTTCTTTACTTGATTAGAAGAGGATTTGGACCCACCACTCCCACCAAGTGTTTTTGTGGACCTGATGAAGACTCATTTTTAGATTTGTCCCCACCCTTGTCTGAAGACTTACCATCCTTCTTCTTGCCATCCTTGTCACCCCCTGTATGAACTTTTCTGTTCACTCTTGTTCTGACCCATTTGTCTGCCTTCTTTCCCAGTTCTTGGGGAGAGGTCAGATCTGAGTCCACTAGATATTGGTGTAACAAATCAGACACACAGTTATTCAGAATATGCTCTCTCAGGATTAGATTGTACAGGCTTTCATAGTCAGAAACTTTACTGCCATGTAACCAACCCTCCAAGGCCTTCACTGAATAGTCAACAAAGTCTACCCAGTCTTGTGAGGACTCTTTTCTGGTTTCTCTGAACTGAATCCCGTATTGTTCAGTGGTTAAGCCAAATCCATCCAAGAGTGCATTCTTCAAAACTGTAAAATTGTTGGCATCACTTTCCTTCACAGTAAGGAGCCTATCCCTACCCTTTCCACTGAAAGATAGCCATAGGATAGCAGCCCACTGCCTTTGAGGGACCCCTGTACAACACAGGCCCTCTCAAGTGCAGCAAACCACTTGTTAATGTCATCCCCCTCCTTGTAAGGGGGAACTATCTTATGCAGAATCCTAGAATCATGCTCTTTCACAGGATTACTATCTGGAATACTGCTGCTGCCACCATGGGGTCCTAACCCCAACCTCTGTCTTTCTTTTTCTAAGTCTAAAGATTCCCTGTCTAGAGCCAGCTGTTGCTGTTTAAGCTTCAGCCTGGACTCTTCCACTCTCAATCTATTGAGTTCCCTTTCTAACAATCTGTCATCCGGGTGGGTGGGTTGGGCATGCTTTGACACAGAAGAATGATGTGAATGAACAGAGGGAGACCTGTCCCTAACAGTTGGCACCCTAACAACCTGGCCTGCAGGAATAACATCCCTACTGTGATGTGAGCTCACATTAGTACCAGCTATGCTAGGTGGTCTGCTAAGGGGCAGGTTGGGAAGGTCACCATCTAACACTCTTACTGGGGGTGCCCCTGAGTCAGAGTGTAAACCGTCTCCTAACTTCTCAATGGATGTGCCAGCTAAGACCTTATCATTCTCAATAAGCATGTTAGATAACAATTCTCTAGAGGGATTCTTTCCCACTCCTAAACCTCTATCAATGCAGAGACTCCTTAAACCCTTCCAGTTAAGGTGGTCATAAGCTGAGCTGACCAGATCAAGAGAAGTTCCTACATCAGACATGATAGAAAAAGGTTTAGGGACAGATAAAAGAAAGAAAAAGTTTCAGGACTTTTTAAGGAAACAGAAAAAAACATTTTCAACTTTTTAGAATTTTTTTGAAAGTTTAGGAGTACTTTTCAGCACTTAGCAGATAGTGTAAGAGAAGAAAAGCAAAACTTTTTGGTTAGGTGTACATACACTGAACTTGTTTTGTATAGTTTTCTCTTATGAAAAGTACAATATGACAAAGTGGTAAGTAGTTGCAAGTACTTATCCCACCGCTGCACAACCAATGTAGGAGGCTGGCCTGGCTTGTAGTGGGTACCAGGGGGTACTTACACTCTGTACCAGGTCCAGTTATCCCTTATTAGTGTAGAAGAGGTGTTTCTAGCAGTTTAGGCTGATAGAAGGTAGCTATAGCAGAGCAGCTTAGGCTGAACTAGGAGACATGCAAAGCTCCTACTATACCACTGGTGTCATATGCACAATATCAAAAGAAAACACAATACACAGATATACTAAAAATAAAGGTACTTTATTTTTATGACAATATGCCAAAAGTATCTCAGTGAGTACCCTCAGGATGAGGATGCCAAATATACACAAGATATATGTACACAATACCAAATATATGCAGTAATAGCAAAAGGAAGTAATGCAAGCAATGTAAAGTTACAGTAGATTGAAATAGGAGCACATAGGTATAGGGGCAACACAAACCATATACTCCAAAAGTGGAATGCGAACCACGAATGGACCCCAAACCTATGTGAGCTTGTAGAGGGTCGCTGGGACTGTAAGAAAACAGTGAGGGTTAGAAAAATAGCCCACCCCAAGACCCTGAAAAGTAGGTGTAAAGTGCACCTATATTCCCCAGAGAGCACAGAAGTCGTGATAGGGGAATTCTGCAAGGAAGACCAACACCAGCAATGCAACCAAAGTGGATTTCCGGACGAGAGTACCTGTGGAACAAGGGGACCAAGTCCAAGAGTCGCGACAAAGTCAAGAGTGGGCAGATACCCAGGAAATGCCAGCTGAGGGTGCAAAGAAGCTGCCACCATATGGTAGAAGCTGTGGATTCTGCAAGAACGAAGAGGGTTAGAAATGTCCGCTTTGGAGGAATGATTTCACACGTCATGAAGAAGCTTGCAGAAGTGTTCCCACGCAGAAATATCGCAAACAAGCCTTGCTAGCTGAAAGGGTTGCCGTTAGGTTTTTTGGTTGCTGCTGTGGCCCAGGAGGGACCAGGATGTCGCCACTTGGATGAGGAGACAGAGGGGGTGCCCACCAAGTCAGGGAGCCCTCACAGAAGCAGGCAGCACCCGCATAAGTACCGGAACAGGCACTTAGAAGAGGAGTGAACCAGAGCTCACCCGAAGACACAAAAGGGAGTCCCACAATGCCGGATGACAACTCAGGAGGTTGTGCACTGCAGGTTAGAGTGTCGGGGACCCAGGCTTGGCTGTGCATGAAGGAAATCCTGGAAGAGTGCACAGGAGCCGGAGCAGCTGCAAATCACGCGATACCCAGCAATGCAGTCTAGCGTGGGGAGGCAAGGACTTACCTCCACCAAACTTGGACTGAAGAGTCACTGGACTGTGGGAATCATTTGGACAGAGTTGCTGGGTTCCAGGGACCACGCTCGTCGTGCTGAGAGGGGACCCAGAGGACCCGTGATGCAGTCTTTTGTTGCCTGCGGTTGCAGGGGGAAGATTCCGTCGACCCACAGGAGATTTCTTCAGAGCTCCTGGTGCAAGAAGGAGGCAGGCTACCCCCAGAGCATGCACCACCAGGAAAACAGTCGAGAAGGCGGCAGGATCAGCGATACAAGGTTGCAGTAGTCGTCTTTGCTACTTTGTTGCGGTTTTGCAGGCGTCCTGAGCAGTCAGCGGTCAATCCTTTGACAGAAGGTGAAGAGAGAGATGCAGAGGAACTCTGATGAGCTCTTGCATTCGTTATCTAAAGAATTCCCCAAAGCAGAGACCCTAAATAGCCAGAAAAGGAGGTTTGGCTACCTAGGACAGAGGATAGGCTAGCAACACAGGTAAGAGCCTATCAGAAGGAGTCTCTGATGTCACCTGCTGGCACTGGCCACTCAGAGCAGTCCAGTGTGCCAGCAGCACCTCTGTTTCCAAGATGGCAGAGGTCTGGAGCACACTGGAGGAGCTCTGGGCACCTCCCATGGGAGGTGCAGGTCAGGGGAGTGGTCACTCCCCTTTCCTTTGTCCAGTTTCACGCCAGAGCAGGGCTTGGGGATCCCTGAACCGGTGTAGACTGGCTTATACAGAGATGTGCACCATCTGTGCCCATCAAAGCATTTCCAGAGACTGGGGGAGGCTACTCCTCCCCAGCCCTGACACCTTTTTCTGAAGGGCGAGGGTGTAACACCCTCTCTGAGGAAGTCCTTTGTTCTGCCTTCATGGGCCAGGCCTGGCTGGACCCCAGGAGGGCAGAAACCTGTCTGAGGGTTTGGCAGCAGCAGCAGCTGCAGTGAAACCCCGGGAAAGGCAGTTTGGCAGTACCCGGGTCTGTGCTAGAGACTCGGGGATCATGGAATTGTCTCCCCAATGCCAGAATGGCATTGGGGTGACAATTCCATGATCTTAGACATGTTACATGGCCATGTTCGGAGTTACCATTGTGACGCTATACAGAGGTAGTGACCTATGTGTAGTGCACGCGTGAAATGGTGTCCCCGCACTCACAAAGTCTGGGGAATTTGCCCTGAACGATGTGGGGGCACCTTGGCTAGTGCCAGGGTGCCCATACACTAAATAACTTAGCACCCAACCTTCACCAGGTGAAGGTTAGACATATAGGTGACTTATAAGTTACTTAAGTGCAGTGGTAAATGGCTGTGAAATAACGTGGACGTTATTTCACTCAGGCTGCAGTGGCAGGCCTGTGTAAGAATTGTCAGAGCTCCCTATGGGTGGCAAAAGAAATGTTGCAGCCCATAGGGATCACCTGGAACCCCAATACCCTGGGTACCTCAGTACCATATACTAGGGAATTATAAGGGTGTTCCAGTATGCCAATGTGAATTGGTGAAATTGGTCACTAGCCTGTTAGTGACAATTTGGAAAGCAGAGAGAGCATAACCACTGATGTTCTGGTTAGCAGAGCCTCAGTGAGACAGTTAGTCATCACACAGGGAACACATACAGGGCACACTTATGAGCACTGGGGCACTGGCTGGCAGGGTCCCAGTGACACATGCACTAAAACAAAATATATACAGTGAAATATGGGGGTAACATGCCAGGCAAGATTTACTTTCCTACACTCCTGCACTCTCTTTGCCAAGTACATGACCCTACCCCATATCTCCTGCCCTCCGTGATTCAATGTACCATACTTGCCAATATCATGAACTTGCTAAGAGGGAGATTTTGAAAAAGAAACCTGGGGAATTGATTTGAATTATGGCATTGGCGTTGGTGCACATGGAATCCAGCCAAAGCACTGCAGGCACCGCCAGTGTGGTCAGACTGCTGCGGTCGATTTGAGCCACCACCACGCCGGTGGAGACCATGTTTCCACCAGATTCATTATGAGGTTTCACATCACCAATATTTCTGCCGCTGTCAGACCACCATGGAACACCAGGTGGAAACTAACACTATAAAAGGAGACACACCTCCAGGAAGACATACTTGTCTGGAGCTGCCATGAAACCACAACTAGACATCATCTTGCTGCTCCTGCTCAAGGAAAGACAATAGAATCATCGCTGATGAGGAAGACAAAAGCCATATGTACACACACTCACCTGTTACAGCTATAAAATGTATAAATTGGAACTGCTACATAACATTCCATAGGGAGGGGGTGTGAGGGATATACTCACACATAATAGTACAGTGACACACACACACTCATGTATAGCAATAAACACACCAACACATACACAGCACACACACTGCAGTCAGCACACACACTAGACGTCAATAACACACAATTACTCACAGCGGTGCAGCAGAAGCCTAGCCTCACAAATTTTCATACAACATATGAACTCGTGACAACAACACCACAACAGCACAAATGTAAACTCATGTTAAACACACACAACCGACACTGGCTAAGCACACAAAGCCACACAGCAGTATAACAAACATATATCAACACTAACACAACACATCACCATGACATCAACATTTCAGCTACATACACATACTCACATACAGCTCAGACAATAACTAAAGCATCAAGCGGCGCACACACACACACACACACACACACAAACACACACAAATACTGCCACACAATCAATGTCAGACACGAACAACTCAAAGTTAGGAAAGGTAATGCGGGGCAAAGATGTAACCCGAAAACCAACAACTGGTTAGTTACATTATATTATACTTATTTTTGTAGAAAATGTGAAGTCCAAGGCCATTGGCCAGTCCACGTATACATATTTTTGCACCAAAGGCACAAAATGGTGTGCCAACCTGACTCCTGACTGACATAGAACCTCCACAGGTGGGGGCATCAAGGGGGTAGGCAGGCACCTCAGGGATCTTTGTGGGAGGTGAGGGAGGGGGGGGGCTTGGGCTTAGGCTTGAGAGTAGGGTTTAGGCTTTGGCTTGGGAGGAGGTCAGATGTTTTTGGGAGGGGTGGGTTTATTTTTGGCAGGGGGAGGGGCATGGGTTCTCGCAGTGGGGTAAAGGAGGCCTTAGAGGTGGAAATGGTAGCCTTGAGAAGGGAAACAGATCTTTTAGGGGTGTCACAGGAGTTGGGAAAAGGTCAAACTCTGAAAGGAAACAATTCTTAGTCACAGGGACGGTCATCAGACGGGTTTTAGGAGTGGAGGGCAAGAGAATGGTTGTATGATGTTTAGGAGAGGATGTCTTGGGTGTGTGTTCATGAGAAGTGTGCTTGTTGGTGGTGGGTGTCTGTTGGGGTAGGTGAGTGAGGGCGTTTATGTGTCTTGTGCTGAGGGGGGTATGGTGGTGCTGCGGGATGCCATGATGGGTGGGTGGCTGCCTGTTGTGGTGGTGGCTGCAGGTACGGGAGACATGCTGCATGTAGGCATGTCAGTGGTTGTGGTGTCTATGGGTGTGGTGACAAGTAGATGTCTGAGTGTCTGCTTGGATATGTGTGTTGGCTAGATCACTGAATGTTGGTGTGGTGTCTACAGGTCTATCAGGTGTTGTGTCTGTGATGCTGGGGGTTGTGAGGGTGTCAGGGCAGGTCATGGCTGTTGCTATTTCTGCAGAGGGATGTTGTCTGTGTACGTGCTGATGGTGTGTCTTGTGGTGCTTATGTTTGTCTGCGCTACTCTTGGATGTTGAGGTGAATATATGCCTGACTGTTTGTTTCATTTTGCTGGGTTGGGGAAGGGTGGAATCAGACTTGGAAGAGGAAGGTGGAGGGGGAATGGTAGACAAGCGGTGACTAGCTGCTGTCATTGTGGAGGCCAGAGCCTGAAATGATATGTGTAGGCCAGCCAGTGTACCATGAATGCTCTCAAGGAATGCATTGCTCTTTTGGACTTCAGTTGCCAGTCCCTAAATGGCATTCACGATAGTCGACTGACCCAAAGAGATAGACCTGAGGAGGTCAATAGCTTCCTCACTGAAGGCAGCAGGGCTATAAGGGGCTGGGACAGAGGTATCTGCGGTGAAGGAGACACCCACCCTTTTGGATGGTTGAGTATGGGATGGGAGATACAAGGAAGGCAGTGATAGAATGGGGTGTGGCTGACAGAGATGGTACTGCGGTGGCCCGAGATGGGTTCACCACCACTAGGGAGTAGCCACTGGAGGATGATTCTGAAGAAGATGTTGTGGCTCCAGTCCCCCGTGGCACACCCCTCGCCCTACAGGCCACTGGGTCCCTCAGTGCCAGTGTTCTCATGACTGGAGGTCCCGTGGCCAGAAGGTTCCCCACTCGGCTATGCCACATCTCCTTCACCTGTCAATGCTGATGCTAAAAAAACAGAAAGTCAGGTATGGTCATCACATTCACAAGATAACACTTCCAGCATACAGTACACATAAGTCTCATTACATCCTGTTCACCGACACCCTCAGGAAGTGCCAGTAAAGTGCCAACATCATGTCACATCAAAATATGATGTATGTCCCTCAATATGAACACTGTTAAACACCAGCTAAGCTACCTAACACCTACAATACCATGAATAGAGTGGACTAATCATACTGACCATACCATGACAAGGTGACTTTGCCACATGATACAAGTTCTCTATCCACAACAACATCATCAAACACCAATCAAGCAATTGTTTAGGAATGTGAAATTGCTCATCACTAATCAAAAACACATACTCAACACATATACGTATTTTACTCTAATGTCATGTACCAGTCTATGACATGTTGTAAAGTAAAGGCAAGTAAGCCTACTGTACACAAGACATACCTTCTTCATTTCACATGTTTACAACCTTACACAATGTATATATGGAAACCTGTAACAACTCAAATTGTCATACATTTCAATTTAAGTTTAAGGAGTCAGAACACATGTCGCACACACATGCACCAATAGGGATGTATCAAGGATTGAAAATACAATGTGGACCAAGTCATCTAGGTCATTGGTCTTCTGAAAACAAACTTTATCAGTCAAGTAAGGGCCCAGTAAGCTCAGACCTATGTCTCACACACAACCACATGATATCAAAAGAGTGTACCTTACATATGGTCTACTACACTGTGCAGAAAGATGACAATCAGACCTACATATTCATGTAATTAGCCCATCAATGGGCCACTCACTGAGTGGGTACATCACTACACACATATTAGACATGGCACGCCGTACATCTGTCTGTGGAGAATTCTCAGGGCCAAAGCTAACATGACAGATACACCTGCTATGATGCAAGCCACAAGCCTAGATCCACCAACAATACTAGTCACATGTGTATGTGATCTACAACACCTGTACCGCATAGGTGTCATAGCCAACACTGGGTTGATCTGATTCAATGTTGCACATGGACAGGAATTTCGAGACATTGCAGAGGACAGAGATCAAGGACTTACACACCTTACCACCATGATAGTGGGAGAATTGACTTGTTGGTGGGTATTAAGAATTACCAGAGTAGAAAATGCTGTATATTGGTACACATATGACACAGTCATATGGGCAACATAATTTGCTATTGTAACAAGGGGACAAATAGTTGTGTAACGTGCCTCTAAATATATATATAGCCTGTGTGCTATAGAAGGCTACAGTATATAAATGTGTACACAGGAGATCTGTGACACTTTGCACTTACTACATTATCAGAGCCAACATTTGGTTCTATCACTCAATCATCTGATGAAGGGACAAACATGAGTTAGGTCTATACTTACTCCCTTGTGACTGCTGTGCAGCCTTGAAATGCCCATCCAACTCACGATAGGCCACTGCCAAAATGTGGGCCATTGGGGGGTTCATGGTCCAACAGGCATCCCATCCTCATTTGGAGGACATCCCCCGCTGGGCCTCTGTGGTCTTCTAGGCCCAGCATCTTAGGTCCTCCCAGCTCCTCCGACAGTGGGCGCTCTGCCAGCTATGGACCCCAAAGGTCTGCACTTTCTTGGCGATGGCATACCAGAGCCCATTCTTCTGAAGGGCGTTGACCTGCATATATGACATAGATAAAAAAGTATTTTATGTCCACATGTACCATACTAAAACAGGCAGGGTAACAAACTAGTTAGCACAAAAAGCCAAACACAGACTATCTTTAACATCCCCTCCACTGATAGATGAGCATATGCAGTCAGGGCCGATGTGAGGTGGAAACTGGCAGACTACATGCATCTCCAGCACCAGCTGTCATGTTATCACACATGACAAACAGGAAACACATTTGCAAATATGGTATTTCAGGAAGAGTCTAGTATACCAACTCCACTAACTCTGTGCAACAGTTACAAGGTGGGTCAGAGAACATCCATCAAACATTCTC
Organism: Pleurodeles waltl; assembly: GCF_031143425.1. Classification (NCBI taxonomy): domain Eukaryota; kingdom Metazoa; phylum Chordata; class Amphibia; order Caudata; family Salamandridae; genus Pleurodeles; species Pleurodeles waltl. The sequence goes on from NC_090445.1 coordinate 506,531,651, forward strand.
CACAATGTATCAGGACTCATAATCAGTCGCCAAACATAAGTACATGACCAGAAACTCATTCCATTCTATCACAGCTTTGGTACCTTACAGACTTTAAGGACACAATCTGAAACATTGCCCATCGCCTTTGCTTCGTATAACAAAGTATAATTGAGTTACTGACATATTTGTGCACATGGTGCACTTACCTGCTTCTCTGGTGCACCATAGAGCTGTCCATACAGGGGTAGGACCTCCTCCACCAGCTTTTTCAGCTCCTTGGGTATGAAGGCAGGGACCCTATCACCTTTAGGATGTGGCATGATTGCTCCCAGAGGTAGTAAACAGCAGCTCAAGTCGTGGAGGTCTTGCTGGCAGCAGTATCAGGAGTCAAGTGAGAGATGAAGTATGAAATCGCACTCATGTCTGCCATGTAATTGACCGTCACCACCGGAGGACATCGCTGTCGGCCCAAGACTGCAAAAGACAGCTATGTGTTCCAATGGCAACATCCACTGCAGTGGTAATTGCCTACTGCCGTGGCAACCTCCGTCGGCAGACGTAAGTAATTTCCTGATGTCCAGTACGATAAGTCAGGCAGCTGCCATTTTAATTTCCTTAGATGGTCAGGAAAGTTAAGTTAAAGATGCCTCACAATGTTAGAAACATACCTATGCCATAGTTTTCAGTGCTGGCTGTGAGCAACCATGTTTTTAAAATCCCATTTTATACATGTTGTAATATTTATGATATGTGAGTAATGTGTCAGTAGTGGCATTGTCTGCACCCTCATGGCAATTAGATAGATGGTATTTGTGTATATTATATGTGAAACATGGTAAGAATGTCATTATCATTATGACATGCATATCCATTTCCAAGTCACAATTGAGGTAAGGGGATGAAATTGCAGCAATAAACCTTTATTTTCCTAGGTATGTCCTGTGTACCATGTTCTGACTATTTCCTACTATTTCATATGGCATGTCCAAGCATCATGTGTCATACATGTATTTTCACACTTCCAATGGATACAATGACTGATAGAGATACCATCTTATATACCAGCGTCTAGTTACCTTGGAATGAGAAGAGTCAGACAACCTTGAGTGTGCCTTCCCCTATTAGACCTGCAGACCATGGTAGATTGACATGTCATCAAGATCTACCACCTGGATAGGCAGCCAATCATGGTTCTCTGTCGTCAGTTGGAGCCAGATCTGATACCTGCCATTCGTCATCCCAATAGCATTCAGCCCATTGTACAACACATGTCAGTGCTGCACTTCCTGGCCACAGGCTCCTTTCAAAATACTGTGGCCCTAACTGCAGGGATGTCATAGCTTCTGTTCAGTTTGGTCTTGAAGGATGTCCTCTCAGCCCTTTAGAAACACCTTGACAGTTACATCCGATTTCCACAACGTGAGAATTTGGCATATGTGAAGGCTGATTATTGTGCTTTGGCACACATCCCACATGTGGTGGGAGCCATTGGTGATACCCATGTAGCCTTAGGTCCCCCAAATGGCAATGCACAGGTGTATTGGAACAGGAAGAACTTCCACTCCGTAAATGTCCAAGTAGTTTGTTTGACAGACCGCTACATTTACCAAGTATGTTCAAAGTACCCGGGTTCAGTTCTTGATGCGATCATGATGTGATATAAAAATGTCCCACTGCTAATGAGACAACAGTACACATAGAGGGTCTGACTGGTTGGTAAGTCATATATGTGATGTGTGTCAGTATTTTATCTCTGGTGCCAGGTGTGAGGATGTCCAAGATTTATGTTTGCACACATGCTACAATTCCTTACATGGGATTCTGGCTACCCAAACCACCCCTGGTTGTTGACACCAGTGAGGTACCCTAACACTTCAATGAGGCCCACGGAAAGGAAAGACATGTTGTGGGTCGGATGTTTGGGCTCCTAAGGCTAGATTTTGTTGCATTGATAACTTTGGTGGAGCCCTCCTCTACTCAATACCAGTGTGTCAAATCATTGTTGCCTGCTGCATTCTCCACAATCTCTCTCAGAGTCGTCAGATCCCATATATACCAGATGAGAGGGAGCCCGCAGTTCCATGGGGTGAGAATGCAGAATTGCCAAGTGAGGATGACTGTAATGAGGATGAAGGTGGAGACAGCCGTGCAGATCTCATAAATCAGTATTTTAACTGACTGTAGGTATGTGTTGTTCTGTAAAATACTTGACTCAGTGGCTTTTTGAGGGGCCTAATCATGTTTGTGAAGGGTCTTTGTATGACAATCAGACAGCTCATTAGTTGCTTAGCAGTGCATAGCTCAGATGTGCATGCAAAATTCTACAAGAAGTTGTGACTATTGTGGTAATCAGTGTAATTATTGAATTTATAGGTATTTATATGCCGTCATTATCATTACCATCCTATACCTTTTGTATTATATTTTTACTTTGCAGATTTCTTCACAAGGTCATCCTCATGTGGTCATTTCTGAATTGTGTCACAGGCAGGTGTTATTTGCAGGTCTGATGTGAAGTGAACATGGATAGATCCATGTACTGTACGTATCATATTGGTGGTGTTTGAGTTTCATGCCAGACTGTCAGGACAGAGGGATGGTAGTGCACTGTTCCACGCAGTAGAGCTGGGTGCCATGTTCTCTGGGCCCAATGGTGTCATGTGTGGTCTTGTGGCACGTGTCACCCTGTGAACTTCATCACCCCAACCTTCTCCTTAGTTTGATGATGATACTATTTAACTTGTCTGTAGCTGCCACTGTGTTTCCTCATTGCAGGCCACTGTGTATGTGTGTCAAGACTGAGACACGTGAGTAGCATGCCTACAGAGCATGGAAAGTGGAAGGTTCGGTGACTGGGGACAGTTGTACTGACCTCTGTCAGTATTATGAGGTATGGTCATTTGGTATGGGTATGTGATAAGGCTTTAGCTGATGACACATAAAACTAATCTGTTTGCCTATTTGGATAGACAAACACTGACATGTACCTAACTTCAGTGGTCTGTGGGGTGCTTGTTATTCACACCTGTGCTGAAGCTTTAATTCGTGAAGCTGTACTGCACTGTTTGATATTTGTCACATCTTCAACCAAGTGCAGGAAAGTGCAATAAATTGGAATAGGAGTGTGTCTAATATCTGACCCAGATTCAACAGCACATGTGAGATGGGACTAAAAGATTTGGAACATATGTGAATATCATGTGTAAGCAACAATTTTCACAGTTAACTGTTCAATATAGCTGGAAAATGACTCTCAAACATGATATGTGGTTTAATTATGTTCATTCACAAGTGCATAGGTATATTAAAGGAATGGGATCAAATCATAAAGTACAAACAGTTAGGGGTTCAGTCTTGGTGGATGTAATCATCAGGATAGCTGACAGAACATTTGCAGTCTCATGTCCAATGTCCTTGTGCCATTGAGAAATGGAGGGTGGTTGTAAAACAGTCAACAGGGTACATCTGTGACACCCAAGGGGAACCAATGAGTAGAGATTAATTTCCTGACAGTGTTTAAAGTCTTCACATCTGCTACTCTTGGATGTTTTGGTAGACGTCCATGTTTATGGGGGGCGGTCTTCGGCTAAAGAGGCTGGGGTGTCTGAGGCATGTCCTTCCCCTTGCAGATCCTACATTCCACTGGCTGCCACAGATGGGGCTGATGTTACATGGCCAATGGAAGGGGCCTGCTGTTGTGGACATAACCTAGTCAGGGTGGTATTAATGTCGCTCAGCACCCCTGTGATGGAGGGTGTGTTGGCATTTTGGCCTCCCACTTTTGCATGACTTCCTGGTGGTTGTCCCTCTGCAGCTGCTTTATCTCCTCCATCATGGCAAGTACCTGGCCTATCATGCCTTGTGATTGTTGGTAGGCTCCCAAGACTTAGGAGTTGGTGTCCTGGCCAGCTGTAACCCTATCAGCCTTAATCCACTGGTCCACACCATCCCTAACACCTGCCCTACCCACATGTGCCTGTGCACTTAGCACAGTTTGCCCACTCCCACTGGTACCAGGTCCTTCATTGTCTGGGTCCTCTAGTGGTGACTCCGGTACCTATACTGGAGGGCACATGATGGTACTAACTATCCTTGGGAAATAGTTTTGGGGGCAAATGGTTGCCTGGCATGTAGAAACAGCAGGGCTAAGAGGAGTTAATGTGGGCAGGGTGATGCTGACAGTTGTAGACTGACCAGGTATCCCAGATGGGCCAGAGTCATCACAACCAGGGGTGTTGACCTCACTGCAGGCTTCATCCAGGGGGGAAGTGGCTGCCTCAGCTGTCCTCTCCGTGGTCACAATGGGTAGCTTACCTGTTGAAGAAGTGGAACAGATTGTTACAAATTGTAATGCAACATGTGTTATCAAACTTTGACAGCTAGATATCTTTTGAGCCATGTACAGAAAGGCTTTGCTTGAGCCCCTGATCTGACAGTGACACCTGCTTTCAAATCTTGGGTACAGTTATATAGGATACAGGGGGTTCCTTTGTCATACACCTTGCTACTGGATATCAAATTAGCTTGGCAGTTTGTGGTCTGTTGATAGACTCATATCTGTTCTGGTGTGTAATATTGTTCATGTTACCTCCCAGTTAGCAGTAGTTCAGTATTGAGTCACCAGACAGCTGCAGAATATAAAGAGGACACTGACCTATCTATCAGCTTTGGAGTGACCATTCTACCTGGCCATATGTATCAGGTTGTACCTAGTACAGCACGCTGCAGATACCAGTTTTCACCCCAGTTGAGTATCTTTCAATGGGTGATGTGAGGTAAAGGGGCCATTTTAGCAGAGGTCACAGGAGTAGCTGTGTGTTGATGGAATTGTACTGGCAGATGCCCAAAACATTGCTATCACTGCCCTAGACTGTAAAATTGTGGATCATTGAGATGGGTTGAGTCAATTGTGTAGTTAACATGCAAGGCTATTTTCATTATGGTACACTGTTCTGCTTTTCTTAATGGTATAACAGTGCCAGGGAGTTGTAGTGCTGTCATTCCCTGTACTACCCACCCCATACATAGGCACTGTGCCCCAGGTGAGTTTTGTTGACTTGTGGTATGGCAGAGAGGGGTATTTGGACAGTTGGACACAGGAATGGTGAGTGTGTTGGCTGTTAAGATGTCAAATGATGATCAGTGAACATATTGGACAGAACGTTAGGGTGACAAATTTAGTGCTGTGACTTATCAGACTCCACTCCCCCTGGTTTTCCTGGCAAACCCTCAGAATGTCCAAAACCTTCCCCTCCCATAATGTGAATATTGGAGGAAGAGGTGGGGGCCCACCGAGAGTTTTGAGGACCACCAGCCAGTGCTTGGCAGCCATGGAACGTACCTCCCCCTGAGGTCGTTCCACCCCTTCTGGATTTCCTCCCTTGAACTTGCATAGCTGCCTACAGAATTTGCTCTGTTGACTATTTTTTGCCACATCTCTATTTTCCTGGCAATAGAGGTTTGTTGGCCTTGCGGTCCAAATACCTGTGGCTCTACTCTGATAACTTAGTCCACCATGACCCTCAACTCATCAACTGTGAAGTAGGGATGATTTTGTGGGGATATGGTGGTGGTGGACGACACAATAAGATTTTAAAAAACAGGTGATACGGTGTGTGTGCTGTGTTGTGGATGGGTGGTTTAGGGTGTCTGATGTGTTGTGAAACATTAGTACTGTATGATGTGCAGGTGTGGGATGAGTGGTATTTGGAGTGGTGAGGGGTGCCTATTCTATGGTCCCTAATTTTGGTGTGTGGCCTCTATCTTGCTTTGTATGGCATTTGTGATGCAAAGGATTGTAGGGTGTGAAGGGGTATGTTTTATAGTTCTGTTAGTAAATGTGTTGGGTATGTAGATGTGTGTCAGGTGTATGGAATTAAAACTTTCCAATGCAGTGTAGTATATTACTGTGTAGACCGTCAACCGCCGCATGGGAGAACCGCTATTGTGATTTGTGGGTCGTAATTGGTTGAGAGGATTTTTGACCCACTGGCAGTGCTGGTGGTGGAACCGCCTCTTGTCTGTCCTCCAGAGTCCTGACGGTGTCAGAATTTTGGCTGTGATTTGGCGGTCCTACCTGTGTAACTGGTAATACGGTGGTCTGTATGTCCGCCAACATGGCGGTCTTTTGGCGACCACCACTGGGGAGGTCTAACCATCAGACTGCCAAACTCATAATGAGGCCCATTGTCTGAGTTCCCAAATGCTGGCAAAGCACTTTTAAATTATTTGCTGCCTTTATATTTTTTCATCCAGTTGATCACTTGATTATATGTTTCATTTAGGGGAGAGATTGTCGCGTTATGGCCAGAGCTGTAGACTTTGCAACTGAAGAACCAGGTACAAGCTTGATCATCAGCTCGACATCCAGTGATTCTGGGCAAATCACTGAATCTTCCCATGCCTAAAACCAAAATGAATGTGTCATTGTGTACTGTAAGTGATCCTCATGTATAGCAGTCTGGTACCTATGGGTCAAGTTGCGCTGTATAAAACTGCAAAAAAATAAAGAAAAATAGAGGCCTGATTACGAGTCAGGATTATGATCCTGGCAGTTGGACCGCAAGGAGATGGCTGCCACTGCCAGAATCATTGATCCTGATGAGGTGGCTGCGGCTGGAGATGTGGTCAGCCACAGCGGTGCCTATGGCAGCACTGCCATGCTGATAACGACTCCACTTTCTGCCAGCCTTTCCACAGCTGTTGCACTGCCTTGGAAAAGCTGGCATAAAACAAGTGCTGGGGGCCACTGGGGGCCCCTACACTGACCATGAATAAGTTGTGAGCAGTGCAGGGGTCCCTCTGTCCTCAACCTTAGAATGCGCACTGTCTGCTATGCAGACAATATGCATTCCGAGGCTGCTGGTGTGCAACGGCCTTAAGGGAGCCGAGGCCAGTGCTGCCACACACTTTCCAATGGGCTGACTGGTGGAAACATCGTAATACAACGGGGTGAAGCTGCCGTCTTAATGGCTCATCCTCGCAGCTTTGGCACTCCGAGGGTCAGACGGCCAAAGTCTTAAACAGGTCCTAAGTGTTTTGCACACTTCTATCATTGGACTACACTTGGGCTACATTTGAGGGATGTTTGTGGTGCATTTGGGCTCTTTTGTCTCTGGCGGCCATCTTGGGAGACTTTTTTGTTATGAAGCTCCCTTGTCTCCTCATTTACTGCAGTATCCTCAGTAGAAAATGCTTTCAGTTTTCGACTTCGATTCCATCAAGATGGCATTCAGATGTGTCACACTTTTGGCATAAATTCAGAATGTTAATACTATGATTGCTCATTAGAACACTGCAAACTGCTGACCACCAGAGAAGTAGCTGGTAGTCTGCTGCTGGAGTTAAAAGTGCATGTTTCAGTCTGCATGTCTGAATGTTTTAATGAAATAGAAGAAGAAGATATTTGAGAACTGACTTAAAACGTGTCCTAATTTTTATTTCTACAGCACTAACCATAATTTGTATGACAAAATTGTACCCCTTCATTGCGTTCCTTTCTAAATTAAATGTTTTAAGTCTCACCCGCTTGATTCAATCAAGATGGCTTCTGGTGTGGCGAAATTTGTTATAAGTAAGACTGTTAGTGCTCTAGTTGTTCTTTTGAACACTCTGGGAGGTTTTAGTAGAACACAAGAGAATTAACTGACAGATTCCGCCTGTTAGAAGTGCATGTTTTACTGAGAATGTCAGACTTCATTCTCATATGGCTGAGAAAGAAAATGTGAATTTACAGAAAACATGCTCTCATTTTAGATTCTGGAGCACCTGCCATTATCTGTATGGGAAAATCATGAGAAAACCGTTTTCTCTCAAACATGATTTATGAAATCCCAACAGGGTAAAATCACCTTAGAATACACAACAATTCCTAAAATTAGTAGGGTACCATCAACAAATGACATGTATTGTAACTAAAATGTGTTATTCCTCTATATACGTTCTCCTTTTTGTGACCGTCAAAACCTGTTATTCACTACAATGCATTTCAATGGGGTGCTAACATGTATATTAGTGCCAAGATGAGTTCTCATCACTTTATGGTTGAAGTGCTGACAGCCTATCAGATATCACAATGAGATCTGTGCTTAGGCTCCGCCCAGATCTACACATTTGAATTTCCTTTAAAATCTAGAAAACTACTGAACAGATTTATATTAAATAACAAAAAGGGTGCTTTCTGGATCAAGTGCTACCTTTTCTGCCAAATTTGCTGTAATTCGGTTCAGTAGTTAGGGTGGTAGGCATGTCTAAAAACTCTATGAGAATTAACATAGGAAATTAACTTTTTTTGACCCCTCTTATTCTCGGCCCCTGCTTGATGGATCATCCCAAAACTTTCCATGCGCAACAAGACCCTAAAGGACACGTTTTTGGGAACATTTTGTGAAGGTTAAAAGTAAAAAATAAAACACTTTCTCTACCTATCGGTGACCACCAGCGAGTATAGATTGCCAACAAAACAAACACAAACTAAGCCCCCTAATGGATTATTTTGAAGACACTTGGGTTGGCATACTACATTGCTTCAGACACATACAGCAATCCAAATTCCAAATGATGGAATATATATGACAGCAACTTGCCACAAGAAGCCAAAACAAGTAACACAATAGACAAATGGCACAATGCCTTCTAATCCAAACTAGGCTGAACCCTACCTACACACTAAACATTTATAGAAGCCCTACAAAAGGAACAAAGCTACCAACAACTATGAATGGAACAATCTATAACCCAAATTATACCTAAAATTAGCAAACAAGCCAAAAAATTGTACACAGCGCTACTTTAAAGTACAACTCTTCTTTAACAACAAAGGAGTAGATCACTTATAACTAATAGCCAAAAGCATATTATAAAGTAAATAATAACCTGAAAGACTCCCATAAAAGTAAAATCATAATCTTAACCAACCTAATAAAATGTTAGTAATATAAATGATAAATATATTATTTTATCAGTCAAAACATTGAATAAAACTTCAACTTTTAATAAGACTGATAAAGTTAAATAGCATGTCTGTTATTTATGTAAAAAAAAAATATCTTCAATCAGAGCCCTGAAACAACAAAGGCAATCCATTGTGAAAAACTATCACAACACATAAAAGGTATAATACAAAAAACACTCACATAAAACGTACATAGTTAATAAACTATAACATTTTCCACCCAGGACATATAAATTAAATGTGTCCTATAGTTCTGTAGCTGCAGACAATTGTCCATTTACACGTAGTTAAAATGTATAATTACACTAGTTAAGAATGCTACAACTAGTACCACTAGATGTAGTAAAAACCCATAAGCAACACTGTAATCTCTAGAAATCCCCCTACATCCCTGTACCCTCAAACCCCGAAAGAAAACCTTTAAAAATGAATTAGCAACCTTCCTCTGATCTGGATTCCAGAAAACAGACAAGAAAAGACACAAAAGACTACAAAACAAAAGGTGAAGGTAAAATAAATGGCTGCTAAATGAAACTAATGAAAAGACAATCCCCCCATAGAAATGAATGGGAATATAAGTATTGAAAATATTTTTTGGAAAATGTCAAATGTATTATGCATCTAAAACATGTTTTAAAAAAATTCTAAAAATATGATACAACTGCAAAGTATAAATTGAGTAGTAGTCTAAAATATACACATATTTATGTAATATAAAGTGCAAAAAGATCATTAAGATTATATTAAAATATATAAATTAAACCACTAATGTAAGCTTAACAAAATGTTAAAGAATAGAAAAAAACACTGAAAAATGTATAACATACAATTCTATTTAAAAATATGATTTACATTATTTCTATAATAAAAGACATGTACTACAATTTTCTTTAACTGCTTATGTTAAAAAATGAACATTAAATTAAATTTAAAAAATAAAGAAAAATCGACAAATATTTTGCATATCTTTATTCTAGGAAAACAACAACCAACTGCTGTTAATTATCCAACTATCTGCAATACTAAGTAAATTACATTAACTACTCATACTCCACAGAAATGCATTTTACCAAACAAATTTAGCACAAAGGGTGAAATTAAGTATTCCTACTCCCGAGTAAACCATTTTGGAGAAGATGTTAGAGTCTACAGTGATAACACTTACTATTCCCACTCCAATGTAAGCCATGCCGCTGAAGATTTTGAACACCAAACGGTAACATTTACTATTCCTATTCCACCATAGATCATTTTGGGGAAAGTGTTGGACTTTAAAGAGGTTAAATTTACTATTAACACTCAAATCTAAAACACTTTGTGGAAGTTGTTGGAAACAAAAGGGATTACATACTTAATTAATACTCCATAGTCTCACATACTTCTTTTGTATAAAATAATATAAAAAGTACTCACAACATACACAAGCTCAATTTCAAACCCTTCATATTTAAAAATTGAATATACAAGTAAATCACAATTAATACATCATAAATAATACAAAGTTATTATATTTTCTTATTTTAAGTTTTTCGTATATTGTTTATGTAAAATCTGACATTTAAAAAAATTTGAAACAGCTTATGAATGACAGTATAATTTTTAAAATAACATAACAAAGTTGATAAAATTGCAAAGAAACATTTAATAATAATACATTTCAAAGAATAAAAATATGCAATAAAAGATATTTTACAAAACTATTTATATTACACAATATAAATGTAAAAATGTTCATTTTTTCTAAAACTATTTCAAATAAAATAAATAATTCATTATTCACAATAAAATAACAATGTTTTATTTAATTTGATGTAAAATATATTCACATTATTTATTAGTTTTACAATTAATTATTTAAAATATTTGCTTAAACATTTTACATATCAATATGCATATCATTGCAAGTGTAACATTACATTTAAATTGAAATATTCTCTTTTTTTAAAATAACACATGCATTAACACATAATTAAAACCAAAATTACAAATTTCACATTTTTCTAAATTAATAAATTATTTTACTAAACACAGCAATTGAAAAAAATTTAAAATTCATGCAATCAAGCACATTATTACAACGATATATATAAACTAACACCGTATTCAATACAACAATACTTTCCTGAACATTATGTTTTGCAATATGTTAGACCCGGCATCCTTAGGGTGATCCCACCCCAGACAGTTTGTCTTTCACCTTCTGTTTTTCCCAGTAGCTTTTTGTTGGTCTTAGGACTCCGAGCACTTTAACACTCCTAACTGTGCTAAGGTGTATGTGTTCTACCATAAACATGGTAACGTTGGTGTATCCAGAATTGGCATATTTTATTTACTTGTAAGCCACTTTTAAAGTGGTATCCCCTATATCCAGTGCCTGCAACTTAAATGCTACTAGTGGGCATGCAAGACTGATTGTGCCTCCGGCTTAAGCAGCCCTGTCAACGTTTCTCTGGCTCAGGACTGCCACTGCAGAGCCTGTGTATGCAGTTTCACTGCCACCTCAACTTGACATTTAAAACCTTTTGCCGAGCCTTAAACTCCCCTTTTCTTCCATGTGTTTTTCATTTTACAAGTCCCGTTGATGAAAAACTCCCAAAGTTGTTTTTCATTACTGTGAGGCCTGATCCTCTCATAGGCCAGCACTTAGAATTCCATGATAAACGTTTAAGTCAGATTTATTATTACCATTTAGAAATGCCACTTTTAGAAAGTGTACATTTTTCTACTCTCACTGCTCTGTGTGCCTACCAGCCTTTCCCCAGTACACGTCTGATCTGGGCTCAGTGACAGCTATATTTCTGCATTCCCTTCAGACAGCCACAACATAGGACACTCAGCTGCGTCTGCGTTTATCTGTATACTGATGGTTCTTACTGTGCAAGGGGGATGGGAAGAGCTCACACACAATTCAAAGGATATTAAGCACCATACAAAGGGCTGATTACCCCACACTGATAGTCTGGAGCAAGGGGTGGGCTGTAAGAGGGACCTGTGCCATTTAGAGAGATCCCTTCAAGTCATCATCCACATCAATGGCACTTTTGGGTTTAATTACTGGGTCTCTGATCCCATGAAATCAGTACACTTCTGGACCTGAAAGACCTCTGCTAGAGTAAAGGTTACTGCACTGCAAGGATTGCCGCTTTGCTGTGCCTGACTGTCCCCACGAACAGCTGCCCTGCTTTGCTGAGCTGCCATGCTGCCTGCTGACCTCTGTCCTGCCGAAGAGAACTAAAGCCTACGTCCAGAGTGGAGTGACTCCAAGGGCTTGCTGGCTTGCCCCCTGTTCTCCCAAGTTCTCAGGGACATCAAAGATCTTGTCACCTACTTCTGGATGTTTTCTCTGCATATGGGAAATTGTAGCCCTGCCTGATTGAAGCAGATTCAAGGGCTCGGCCTACCTCAGTGATTCAGTCCTGCTGCTGGGCCCATTTTATGTGGAATTACTGCAGCAGAGTGCAGAGAATAACTCCCCCCTACTGGTTTCAAGGGCAACAGGATTGAGAAGGCCAGTGCCAAAATCATCGTCGACCCAGCCACACCTGGCCGGGCCAAACAACTGACTATACTACCAGCACCAGAGCAGGAGCACCATACCGGAGACAAATACCCATACAGCCTTGAAGCTACTTTGTGTTAGGGGTGGCCGGACCCAAGAGGTCCTCACCATTATGCTGCACTCCTTAGACCGCAGCATTCTTAGAGGTTGTGCTGCATTCCTTTTTCCACTCATTTCAAGTCAAACACTCTATGGAGGAAAACACAACCAAAACCCAATGGGACCATAATTTCCTAAAAGAAGCACACCAGCTTCTGGAATTTCCATAATGCATGTGCCTTAAAATGCTCATATATTTTAAAGCACTGTTTTGAGATAATTGGAATTGAATATCTTGTGATATACTGATTAGATTTTTGTTGATTTGGTCTAATTTTACTCAGATAAATATTCTCCATTTTTCCAAACCTGTGTGGAGTCTTTTTGTAGTGTTTTCATTGTGCTACTGAGTGTGTGTGTGAGTTGCTCAAATACTTTACACATTGCCACAATCCTAATCAGTGTAAGTCAGATACACATCCTAAATCGACTTGTGCTCACCCTCTGGTAGCTTGGCACAGAGCACTCAGGCTTAACTGCTCTGTGCCAAGCTACCAGAGTGTGAGCACAGGTTCATTTAGGTTGTGAATCTGACTTATCCTAACTATGATTGTGGTCCCTACTTGAACAGGGAGCATACCTCTGACAACTAGAGACTCAGGTGCTCATTCTGAATTTGGCGGTCACACCCAAAGACTGCCAGGCAAAAGGCAGCCAAAACACCGCCAGTGATGGCGGAGTGAAGCCCGCCGTATCACGAGTGACCAACCCAACACTGCCAATTTTGGAATGGAAAAACAACACTGTCAGCCCAAACAACAGAAAGAATGAGGCGGTTGCCCCACCACCAACCTGCCACGCCGAGTAAATTCTGCCCGCCAAATGCAGATACACAAATCAGCACCACGGAAACCAACACGGCGGTAATCCATTGGCGGTCCAAATCACAGCGGTAAAATAAGTAGCTACCACTGCAACAACACTGCACCAGATAGGACAACACCAATAGCAACACCTGAACACATACACACACCTGTCCACAGCACTACAAAACACACCCCCACACATACCCAGAACCCTTTACAAATTGAAACCCAGATACAGCGAGAGATAGACACACTAAAAGGAGGCACTGTACCTAGATACCACAGGCACCATCACACAAAGCACATAGCACACAACACACCGCTGCACACAAACACCACAGAGCACACGCACACATCATTACACATATTCACAACTACAAATAGCACACCCACAATCCCTGCACACCATACACCCCTACCCAAAACACAACCACCATGACACCACAAAAAAAAAAACAGATTCACTGAAGAGGAGCTCCGGGTAATGGTCGAGGAAATTGTCAAAGTGGAGCCGAGGCTGTTTGGAGCACTGGTCCAGCAGACATCCATAGCCCGGAAGAACGACCTATGGCAGAGGACTGTCAACATGGTTTATGCAGTGGGAAACCATCCACACACAAGGGAGGACATTAGGTAGAGGTGGATCGACCTGAGGGGATGATATGGGCCATGGCCTCCAGGCACAAAGTGACCGTCATGAGGACTGGTGGCGGACCCCACCACCTCCCCCAGAAATGGCACCGTGGGAGGAGATGGTCCTAGCCATTCTGCATCCTGAAGGCCTGACGGGAATTGCCACTGGACTGGACACTGGTAAGTCCACTGTACTCATTCCCCACCATGTCCCTGTGCACAGCATGTACCCCCGCCACCTTCACACCCCCTAAAACCATCCAAACGTGCACAATCTAATCATTGGCCTCATACCCACACTTGCATGTTACATTTCCTCCTGATGCCATTCCCTCACAGGCCAACCTAGTGCATGTATGCCTCACACAGCTAAAAGTACCACAACTACCACAATCCAAAACTCCCTAATCTTGCCTGAATGCTCTGTTTATATCACATCTCTGCAATTGCATGTTGAACTATGTCACTCCTCATCACCAATACATGGCAGAAATGCACATCAGTACATGGCAATGACAGCAGCAAGACACATGTAAACTGTACTGCAAATTTGGAGCATTGCAACCTTCCACTGATGGGAACCCAAGCAGTGGACTGCAAACTGTCAATGCCATTACTGCCCTGCAAATACAGTGAATGAGGGAATACAACCATGTGTGTCACCACAAAAATAACATCATCTGACACACTACCTCTCACCGCACAGGTCTCCCAACTACTGACACACAACAGAGGAGACCAGTGACAGGAAGCCCAGGCCTGGATGCAGCACCAATAGGAGAGGCTAACATTGTCGTCTATTGGAGACTGGGACCAATGACGATCACCGCCGGTGGTGACAGTCATGACCGCTGCGTTCGTAACTGCCCTTTTGTGTGAGACAGCTCACTTGACTCCTGGCATTCGGGCGATATAGACCTCCACTTTGTGTGCTGTTGTGTCCTGTCTCTTGTAGCAATGATGGCACGTCCTGCAGGGGAAAGGGCCCCATCCTTCTCAACAGAGGAGCTGGAAAAACTGGTGGAAGGGGTCCTACCCCTGTATGGGCAGTTCTACGGAGCTCCAGGACAACAGGTCAGTACAACACCCATGGTTACACAAGTTGTGTGTTGTTTGATGATGTATGTGTGTGCTCATTCACATGTCATGACTGTCCAGGTGTGTAGCATGCACATGATATGTGTGAGACATTTCCAGTGTGCATGAGCAGTGTTTGTTGTGTGTCGCCTACGCTCACTGCTGGATTGTTATCATTGATATCATATTCCCCCTTTTCTCACTGTTTCCCAATCAGGTCAGCGCCCACCAGAAGAAAGGGGTGTGGCGAGCCATCGCCAAGGAAGTGCATACCCTGGGGGTCCAATGCCGGCAGAGCAACCACTGCAGGAAGCTGTGGGAGGACCTCCGTCGCTGGGCTCAGAAGACCGCAGAGGCCATGCTGGGGAGGGCTTCCCAACGTGGGAGGGGTGCACGTCAGACCCTGCCCCCCTAATGGCCCACATACTGCCGGTGGCGTACCCTGAGTTGGATGGGCGCTTGAAGGCAGCACAGCAGCCACAAGGGGAT
Source organism: Pleurodeles waltl (assembly GCF_031143425.1). Taxonomy (NCBI): domain Eukaryota; kingdom Metazoa; phylum Chordata; class Amphibia; order Caudata; family Salamandridae; genus Pleurodeles; species Pleurodeles waltl. Next base: position 506,547,249 of record NC_090445.1, read on the forward strand.
AAGTGTTAACTAAAATCAACAAGTGATGGACGGAATGCTGAACATTGTCAAACACTCACCCCCAGTCGGAAACAAGCATCCTGGGACCGGTTTCGGGGTTTCACCCTTCATCAGCCAGGCTAGCTTGAATCCAGTGGCATGGCAAGCACGGGACCCACGTCTGGGCATACCATTCCCACTTAGGGCGACAAAGCAAAATCAACAAGTGATGGACGGAATGCTGAACATAAGTGTTAACTGTCAGGTCACTACTGCATGGTTGTGCACTGTCACTTGCCTTGGACTTGGAATGAATGGAGTCAGATATGAAATAGGGTATGTACAGTCCTGATTGCCACATCCATCAGGTAGAAGTGAGTGCTGGATGCTATGTTGAGCCATGTAGGATGAGTAGTGGTGGTACAGTGACACATGTTCTGCTGTAGGTATGGGTCTCTCAAGTCTGCTATCATGAAAATGGCTGCACCCTCCATCTTTACGTGTACTGTAGTGGTTGAGAATGTGCATGATGGCACTGTATATGGGTAATGACAGGCATGTTGCGTGAGGGTTGCAGTTGCACACTTCCTACATCAATGGATCCTGCCACATGTACTCCTCACATTCCTGTCTGTCAGTTAGTTTCCGAGTCCCTCTCTGCTTAGATTAATTTCATACTGAAGTGGATGATATGTGATTGGTTATAGTCCAGGGCATGATTGTAGGAGTGGTCATATTGGCAAAGATGGGCATGTAGGTGTCTCCATGCATGGGTTTGGTCTGCAGGGTTGGGATGGGTTTGGAGATAGCTTGCATGACTCTGTTTGGTAATAACTGCTAAATTGTCCAATGTTTGGCAGGCAGGGACTGTTATCTGCATTGTTTGTATGTGAAGTGGATGTGTGTGTTCTAATATTTTCCTCCCTTGCTGTTTCTGCCATCCTCCTTTTCTCTCTCCTCCGCTGTCTATGTGTGCATTAGCATCATCTGGCGAGGGAGGAAGGGCACTGGCGAGTGGGGATGCCGCAGCCCACGGGACCTAGGAGGCGACCAGCAGTGGAGCTGAGGGAACCAGTAAGACGGAGGGCGAGGGTAGCACCATGGTGGAGACTCGAGATACCACTACATCTGACTCTGAATCCTACTCTGATGGTAGCTCCCTGGCAGTGGCAGACCCTTCTGGCACCATCCCGACACCATCCTTGTCCGCCACCCCTCTTTGCACCACCGCCCTCCCTGTAGCACCCCACCCAGTTGCCCGTGCCTGCTCACCCAGGAGGGTGGGCTTCTCCTTCGCCACAGGCACCTCTGCCCCAATCAGCCCTGCTGCCCTCAATGAGGAGGCTATTGACCTCCTGAGGACCTTCTCTGTGGAGGCAGACAACGATTGTGAATGCCATCCAGGGACTGACATCCCCGATGCACCAGACCAATGCGTTCCTGGAAGGCATTCACGGTGCCTTGTCTGGCCTCCAGAGATCATTTCAGGCCCTGGCCTCCTCATTGACGGCAGCCAGTGTCCCTTCATCTTCCATCCCCCCTCCAGCTACCTGTTCCCAATCCACATGCCCTCTCCCTACACCCATCCAAAGCACACCAACACACACGCATACACCCAGTACAACAGGCAAGGTGCGCAAAGACAGACATGTGCATAACAAACGTTCACATAGGCATGCACACACACAACACGCAACTGCAGACACAAAAACAGACACTTCCCCCACAACCTCCTCCCGTACAGTCACATCTCCACTCATTCCTGCCAGCACAGCATCATCACACACTGGTCCAGGTGTCATTCCTGTCATCCCCTCAATCACCACAATAGCTGTCTCACAGTCACACACCCCACACACCACATCTGCACTCACCGCGACTACCGTCTATGCCACCTGCAGCACAGCCACCTCACTTGCACACACCACCTCAACATTCACTCACAAATCACCCATTCCCTCTCCCTACATCTCTGCCCCCTCCCAAAAAATGTATACGTACCCACTCACCCACCGAACATTCAGCCACCACACACGTGTAGACACTGCACACACCAGCATCCACGTACAGCACCCAGACACATCAGACAAGCAATCACTCTACCTCCACTCCTCACCCTCAATCATGTGACTACCTCCGTGTACCTAAGAGAGTTTTCCTTGCCTCCCTTGACCTCTTCCCTACTCCTCTCACACCCTGTCTTTCCCGTAAACAGCATGTCCCCCTGCCCCTCTCAGGCCCTTCCACCTCACATTCCTTTGGTCCCCCTCTGGTGTTTCCCCTGCTCCTCCACCCAGCAAAACATCCACACCTCCCGGTGCTAAAGTCACCCCTCCCAAACCCAAGGCAAAACATGCCCCTTCCCCTTCCAAGCCTCCCACACCACCCCCAAAACCCTGAGATGCCTGCCTGACCCATTGCTGCCCCTATGTAGTGGAGGCCTAGCTTCAGTCAGGAGTCAGGTTAAGCCATTCATCATGGACTATGTGTCCTTCAAAATTGGATATTTGGACCTGCCATTGGCACCTTTGTATATATATATATATATATATATATTAAAAAACAAGGCGGCTCAGGTAATGGCGCCGCGCTCCAAGTGCCGGTACTCAAACCAAGGGCAAGCCGATCCCTCAATGAAATATCCAAAAACAACATTCGGTTGAGCACTCCACCAAGAATGATAATTCAATTATTTATTGACTGTGAAACAAAAAGAGAACAACGCGTTTCGACCGTTACGGTCTTTGTCAAGTTCGAACATTTCATGATTCCATTCCCATTCTATTTATAGCCAATTACATTTGTACTCAAGCAATGCAGGCTGGGACTCGTAGTATTAACTAAGCAATGGAGGAAAGGAAAGGAAAAAACAAAAAGTGCCAAACTACAAAACATTTACTAGCTGAAATCAGCAAAGGAACATATATCTATTTCCTGCGTACTTTTTAACATAAATCTAATTATAATCGAATTTATAAATTGAAAATTAATTAATTAAAAATTAAAAATTAAAAATTAAAAGTTTAGTACTTCTGCTATCACATACAATGTTGACTCATTATCCACATCAATTAATCAGTACTCAAAATCTTTTCATATAAGTCTAAATCTCCCAAAATTATATTAAATTAGGTGTGATTTCATGCTAGTCCTTATGTGTTAGAACATCGTACCCTATGTGAATAAATGAAGAAATGCTCACTAACCACAGTAGCTAATTCATCATCAAAATTTCTCAAAATTCCAATATTACATTGATATATTTTATAAATGTACATGAAGTTCCTCATCATAATTCATTCCATACGGAATTCTCGTTCGCATTTGAATTATGTACCTAGACTCCAGCTGTGGTAACTTTTTGGTACGGTCACCTCCTCTTTCCTGGTCTGGAATGTGATCTATTCCATAATATCTCAAACTTCTCCAATCATTCAATGTATGTGTCTGCATATGTTTTGCTGTTGCATAGGTCATGTCTTTATTAGTTATTGCTCTCATGTGTTCTAATATTCTTTTCTTAAGTTTGCAAATGGTACTCCCAATGTATTTGTGACCACAATGGCATTCAATAATATAAATTACAAATTTGGTATTACAAGTGATTCTGTATTTAATTTTCCTCATCTGCCCATTTGCAAATAGAATTTTTTTCATAGATTGACCTATTTTGCACGCTTTACAGCTATTACACTTGAAAAAACCTTTTTGTTCCACTTCCAACCAATTTGAGTCTTTATTAAGAGTGAAGTGACTTCTCACCACTAAGTCTCTGATACTGGGTGCCTTTCTAAATGAAAACTGAGGTTTGGAACCCACTAATGGCCCCAAGTCCTGATCCCTTTCAATTATTTTCCAATGTTTCTCAATTATGTTCTTTATACAGCCGCTTTCTTTTGTGTATTTCATAATCATTCTCACTGGTTCCTTCGGATTAAATTATTTTTTCTTAAATAAAATTTCCTCTCGTTTTTTTGATTTGATTAAGGTCATATTTTTCTTTAATATGTTTTCATTGTATTCTCGATTCTTAAACCTTTCATAAGTTTCTAGACATTTTATGGATAACTCTTTATCATTAGAACAGATTCGCCTCATTCTAAGAAATTCTCCCATGGGTATACTCCTCATCAAAGGTTTAGGATGGAAGCTTTGACCGTGTAACACACTATTGCAGGCAGTTTCTTTGCGATATACTGTTGTTTCTATTTTGTTGTTCTCAATATAAATGGTGATATCTAAAAAATTGATCAATGTTGTGCTTGTTTCATATGTAAATTTTAAGCCTACCTGATTATTATTAAGGATAGTGAAGTACTCCATAAATGCAGCTTTAGACCCATTCCAAATAATAAAAAGGTCATCAATAAAGCGGACCCACAATAGTACTCTCTCAACATATTGATCATTCATTCTAGTCCATGCTATTTCTCTTTCCCACCACCCCATTACTAGGTTCGCATAATTTGGGGAAAGAGAAATGCCCATAGCTGTGCCGCATAATTGATGAAAAATTTTGTGATTAAAAATGAAAATATTATTCTTTAAACCCATATCAATCATAGATAGTAACATCCTAGAATGTTCTAATTCAGAAATATTCAGTTGTTTCAAAAAATATTCTATTGCTTTCAGTCCATCTGTATGATTGATAGATGTGTAAAGGGAGACTACATCAATTGTAACCAGTAGATATTCTTCCTGCCAATCGGTGTCTACCAAAATTTATTTTTTTAGTAAGTCTCCTGAATCCTGAATATATGAACGCAATAGAATATTTTTTGAAACAACGGAATATTTCTGAATTAGAACATTCTAGCATGTTACTATCTATGATTGATATGTGTTTAAAGAATAATATTTTCATTTTTAATCACGACATTTTTCATCAATTATGCGGCACAGCTATGGGCATTTCTCTTTCCCCAAATTATGCGAACCTCGTAATGGGGTGGTGGGAAAGAGAAATAGCATGGACTAGAATGAATGATCAATATGTTGAGAGAGTACTATTGTGGGTCCGCTTTATTGATGACCTTTTTATTATTTGGAATGGGTCTAAAGCTGAATTTATGGAGTACTTCACTATCCTTAATAATAATCAGGTAGGCTTAAAATTTACATATGAAACAAGCACAACATTGATCAATTTTTTAGATATCACCATTTATATTGAGAACAACAAAATAGAAACAACAGTATATCGCAAAGAAACTGCCTGCAATAGTGTGTTACACGGTCAAAGCTTCCATCCTAAACCTTTGATGATGAGTATACCCATGGGAGAATTTCTTAGAATGAGGCGAATCTGTTCTAATGATAAAGAGTTATCCATAAAATGTCTAGAAACTTATGAAAGGTTTAAGAATCGAGAATACAATGAAAACATATTAAAGAAAAATATGACCTTAATCAAATCAAAAAAACGAGAGGAAATTTTATTTAAGAAAAAATAATTTAATCCGAAGGAACCAGTGAGAATGATTATGAAATACACAAAAGAAAGCGGCTGTATAAAGAACATAATTGAGAAACATTGGAAAATAATTGAAAGGGATCAGGACTTGGGGCCGTTAGTGGGTTCCAAACCTCAGTTTTCATTTAGAAAGGCACCCAGTTTCAGAGACTTAGTGGTGAGAAGTCACTTCACTCTTAATAAAGACTCAAATTGGTTGGAAGTGGAACAAAAAGGTTTTTTCAAGTGTAATAGCTGTAAAGCGTGCAAAATAGGTCAATCTATGAAAAATATTCTATTTGCAAATGGGCAGATGAGGAAAATTAAATACAGAATCACTTGTAATACCAAATTTGTAATTTATATTATTGAATACCATTGTGGTCATAAATACATTGGGAGTACCATTTGCAAACTTAAGAAAAGAATATTAGAACACATGAGAGCAATAACTAATAAAGACATGACCTATGCAACAGCAAAACATATGCAGACACATACATTGAATGATTGGAGAAGTTTGAGATATTCTTGAATAGATCACATTCCAGACCAGGAAAGAGGAGGTGACCGTACTAAAAAGTTACGACAGCTGGAGTCTAGGTACATAATTCAAATGCGAACGAGAATTCCGTATGGAATTAATTATGATGAGGAACTTCATGTACATTTATAAAATATATCAATGTAATATTGGAATTTTGAGAAATTTTGATGATGAATTAGCTACTGTGGTTAGTGAGCATTTCTTAATTTATTCACATAGGGTACGATGTTCTAACACATAAGGACTAGCATGAAATCACACCTAATTTAATATAATTTTGGGAGATTTAGACTTATATGAAAAGATTTTGAGTACTGATTAATTGATGTGGATAATGAGTCAACATTGTATGTGATAGCAGAAGTACTAAACTTTTAATTTTTAATTTTTAATTCATTAATTTTCAATTTATAAATTCTATTATAATTAGATTTATGTTAAAAAGTACGCAGGAAATAGATATATGTTCCTTTGCGGATTTCAGCTAGTAAATGTTTTGTAGTTTGGTACTTTTTGTTTTTTCCTTTCCTTTCCTCCATTGCTTAGTTAATACTACGAGTCCCAGCCTGCATTGCTTGAGTACAAATGTAATTGGCTATAAATAGAATGGGAATGGAATCATGAAATGTTCGAACTTGACAAAGACCGTAACGGTCGAAACGCATTGTTCTCTTTTTGTTTCACAGTCAATAAATAATTGAATTATCATTCTTGGTGGAGTGCTCAACCGAATGTTGTTTTTGGATATATATATATATATATATATATATATATATATATATATATATATATATATATTTTTTTTTTTTTAATACAACTGCCCACATTGCTGTGGTTGGAAAGTTGAGATACTTGTCCTGGTTTCCCTCAACATTGTGGTGTGACATCTGTATACAATGCTGTGTGGTATCTGTGTGTGGAATGTGTCTGTGTTGTTGCACGTTCATGGTAGATGGTTTGAGCCATGGGGATGTTGTGATGTGTGTGTCTGCTTGCTTGTGTTTTTGTATGGGGTGTTGTGTGTGTCCGTGTGTCTAGAGCTGGATGTGTGTATTTCCTTGATTGTTGGTTGTACGTGTTGTGTCAGCTGTATGATTGTTTGGATGTGTGTTCACATCTATTGTTTGTGTTTCATTGCTACATGGAGTTCATGGTGTGTGTGTATGTGTTGTGTCATACAACGTGCCAGTCTATGCCATGGCTGGAGTGTTTGTGAGGTAGTTGCCATTTTGTGGGTGTGGGGTGTGTTGGTGGCGGTGTTGTGCGTTGTGCTGTATGTTTGGCACATGCCTGCATTGCTTTGTGTGTTTATTGGGTATTTGGCATTGATGTATGTTGTGTGTGCATTTGTGTGGCCTTCACTGTGTGTGTGGGGTATATGTTTTGTGTGTGGGTGTGTAACACTGCCATTTCCCTCCCCTCTGTGCTAGGTATACTCACAGTTGTCGTCTTCGTCGGCGGTGGTGGTCCTGAAGGTGTATGGCAAAATACAATGCTGGGAAGACTAGCAGTTCATTTGCCATGGCGGCCACTGCTGCGTCTCTATGCCGGGAGGAGGTGGGTGTTTCCATTTATACTGTCTGTTTCCACCAGGTTTTTCATGGCAAGATGGCCCTACCAGATATCCTGGTGGATTAGTTACTCGGAATATGGAGGGCGGGACGTTGTTTGCCTCCTGCCTGGAGTTGTCTTCCGCTGGTGATTGCAGCTCGTTGCCGGTGGCGGGGCTGGTGGTGAGTTGTCTATTGCTTTGGATTCACCACGTTACTCGTTATTTGGTGGTCTGCACTGCCACCCTGCCGGCGGTCACAAAACCGCCATCAGCGTGGCGGTTCAGTTACCGACAAACTCGGAATGAGCACCTCAATTTCTTACACAACAGTATTAAAAACAACACTTAAACAATATCCTGAACTTCATTATTCCTGTCCACAATTTTTGTGACATTCAGAAATTCTTGACACAATATTTTTGTATCACTATATTTTTTGTGATAATTTGTCTAAAACTTTGTACTTATTAAGCTGCTTAACCTATATTGTGTTCATAAATATTCACTGTTCCCAAGTCATTCATTTCGATCAGGTCCTAAAATCTGCATATGCATCCAGTTTGTCAGGTTGTAATGACTGAAAGATAACATTTCATCTCCTCTATCATACATACATTTCCATTTACTTCAGAATTTAGCCAATGATCAACCAATGGAGGAGCAGAATTAGTGGTAAGCGAGAGGTATTTGGAGGAATAATTTATAAGCAATGGCAGGCCAGCTTTCGCGTGGGCATTCTGTTCTGTGACAATGATCTGCAGTGATGGTGAAATCAAGACTCTGTCATTGAACCCATACCCATGAACTGTTGCCCGCGTGACTGATCGATCGCCTAGCTGACTTCAGAACTTGTCAGGGTGACCGTCGTGAAGCAAAGGGGTTCGTTTCAAACAGTCAGCCAAATTCAACCTTTTACTTAGTCACACGAGTGGAATAAATCACACGTATGGAACTTACAGAACGTCCAGTATTGTGTGGAGTAGGGAAAAAAAGGATGTTTTTCAACCTACTAAGCAGAGCACCATTTGTCTTGTATGTCCGCTCGAAGACATAATTAGTGCCGGTCTGAAATCACTACCCTGGGTCTCCAGGCACAAAACAGTTTAATCGAAATAATATTCATCTTTTTCATGGAAGGGCACTTTGGGTTGCGCACTTCAGGCAGCTTTCCAGCGCAACAAAACCCAGCAAGGCCTTGGCAATTATCTAAAAATCGATGATGACCTTTTTTGCGGCAACATTACAGCAAAAGGCATCCATTAAAAGTGCATTTTGTCTACTGTAGAGCAAATTAACCGTTGTAAGGAGGAGGTCAACACAGCTGAACACTGTGCTTAGCGCGCCAGGTCACGGCCACACGAGCCAGGGATGAGCAGAGGCCAATAGGAAAGCTCGTGTTAATTCTCATATTATCTATCTGGACAGCTGAGCACTGTGCCCATAGAGCAGCGCGAGGAGGTCACTACCATGTCTAGCAGTATAGCCTGCCGTACCATCGAAAGTGAACATTAATGGATCTTGCATACACTACCTGGGAATTAATTTGTGAACATTTCAGGCTATGTGAACAATATAAGCTAATTGCATTATTTGTTAGATTTTAAGGTGCATATGACATACGAACTTTCACAAACCTTAGGTTTGTGCTCATGAAAGTTTTTTTTTCTCACAGAGGTTTCCCTGTGAGTAAATCCCTTCGAGTGAAAGGGGAGTAGGCATGCCGTCGCTGCAATGTCCCAGAAGGTTGGTGCTACCCACAAGCTTAAGGTTTATGGGACCACCACAAAATCTACAGGTTTTTTGGACTTAGGCAAATCCACTCTGGAAACGGCCAGTGATTTACTCCTGGTAAAAGTAGGGGTAATTCACTACACCTTTCCTGAACTATGCTGAAAGCGTGCGATTGGCTCTAGTTTCTATAATGGGCATTTTGTGAATTTACAGAAGTTGTAAATCTGTTAGAGGCTGTAGAAAACAGGTGCACGTGTTCCCTAAGAATCACTCACCATATTCTTTTAATATAGCCAAGGAGCAGACATCGACCATGTTAAATTTTTTTATTGCTATTGTTAACGCGTCCCTTTATGTTAATTTATTACACATCAGGACTCGTTTTAGGCCAATGAATCTTTTGACCCAGTTGAGAGACACCTTAGGACGAGATAGCTAATCAATCTATCAATCAATAAGTCAATAATGTCATCAGACAATACATTTCACTTTAGTCAAAGTCATTAATCAATTCAAGATTCTACCATGACTTTTCAGCCATGAATAACCACACCGGTTTAGTCGAATTTTATGAGTTTTATTCCCTATTAATTACAGTCTAAAAGCAGATGCGTTAATCTCAACACCAAGAAACATAATAGCATAGTCACGATATGGCAACTTTGATAAGATTTCATTAAGGCGAGAATCACAAACATCAGAACATAACACTGCATGAACATAGATCAATTTAGCAGAGTGTCAATAACGCGACAGTTCAACAAAGCATCGATTCGGTCGTTTGTCTATTTGCATCAGTTTAGTGAATACCTGTCCTAACCACTGATCAGCATTCGCATGTTGGGCTTCATGCAAAACAATTTAGAACACAAATTTGGAAAACATCTAACTAAGGTCTCTGTCAAAAGTAAGCAGTTGGTACCTAGAAAGTAAAAGCAAACAGACAAATCACAATTTCATTGTCATAATTACCCTCCAAAGATTAGGTCAGCACACAGGTTCAGTCTTCGTCTTCAGGACATCAGTCAATTCGCCATCAGTCAGGACTCAGCTCCGGGGCAAAAGAGCACTTCCCTCATAAGGAGGTAAAGTGTAAAATGGACAATTCTAAGGGCGAGGATGGTTCTAAGTAAACCAACAAGTCACCAAACAGAGTGACAGAGTTTCTGGATAAAATCAATAGCATTCCCTAACCCACCTAAATGACTCCCCGTGATATGGGTTTTTATTCCTTTTCCATTGTACATTCCACCAAAATTCTATTGGTCATCTGTTACACCCCACTATCTTTAACCTATCAGAAAATACATTAGGTAACCTAACTCTTTACCCCATATTATTTTACAAGTCTTTGATTGGTCTTCATAATTGACGTCTTCAGAGGTGGCACGTCCGCTATGATTTCATCTTTCTGTAATTCTTTGCACATCTTTTGGTCAGCAGTTCCATTGTCTTCACCGGTATGAATGACCTTGTACAATACATTAATCTACACTGTTTCAATTTACTTTTAACATTTATTCTGCAAACAAGGAAAAGTATGCCTGGGAACAGATCTAACATGGTTACATTTGTCTTCTAATTTGAAGAAAAAGAACACGCAGGGTCATGTCCCTTTGTGAGTCAGCATACTGAAAAATAGAAAAAATGCATTTAATATGAGAGCCAAGGCAGCTATGCTTCGGCTCAATCTAACTTAAGGCCTATGAGGATTTTAGTACAGATTCAATAACGCATTCATTAGTATAAGCTTATTTAAACATAATATAAACATTTTGGTCATTATTATTAGTCTACGTATACATTGGTGGCCACTCCCCGTGGTCGCAATTCAAGAGCACGTTTAAGCAAAATTATTATAGTTTCTAAGCAGCATTACATTAATTCATAAACATTTCATGTTAATATAGATTATATAAGCTACGCTCTCTCAGTCCCTCCTCTTATGACGTTCGTCATCACATAAACCTTTCCCTTTGACCTTTCACTTAATTTTTCACCTTACACATAATGCGCATTTCAACATCTTGTCCCTTGTGTGAACTTTCCCAAATTTCGTTGAACATTTTCTCCCTTTCACTTTCTTCATTCCTCCTGGTTCTTTTGGTCCAATTTCTATTAATTTTATCATTAATTTTGCATGCTCCCCATAATCCTAATAGACAGGCCAGAGCAATTAATAGACCCCCTAATATTTTAGCAAGTACCCCATTCCAAATATTGCTAAATCAGCTCCCTACTCTGGCAATTCCTTTTCCAAATTTCTCCCACACTCCAGGTTCCTTCAAGTCCTTCAAATCTGTACTATCTTTAGTTAGGTTAGTAAGCATACCTCTAATCTTTTTACTATTGCCCGGTATATATGAGCAACAATGACGCTCGTTGAGCATCTTACAGAATCTGCCACTTTTTGCTAAAAGAATGTCTAAAGCAAGCCGATTTTGAAGAGTCATAGCTCTTTCCGTAGCAAGGTCAGTATCCATCAGGATTATAGCCCCTGTAAAATTTGTCAGCATGTTATTCACAATAGTAAACAACTTTTGAATCTTTATGGAGTTACCCCTACTAAAGGAATTATGGCTCCAAATATGTCTCCAACTACAGCAGCAACTGTCTCTCGTTTTTGTCTTGTATGTTGTAATTCAGATGTTTTAGGTATTTGCTTCAAGTCATCAATCTGATAAATCTTTGGGAAAACTATTCCCAAATAACATGTCCCATACCATCCCTTAGGGAGATGGTAATAAGCATTAAGTCCACAGAGATAATAGATCCCAGGGATCGCTGGATCCTGTCCATTTAACATGAATGTCCATTTACTCTGAAACAAAAACGCATGCCTGCATTCACTTGTTCCCACAAATAAAGTGTCATGTTCAGATTTCAGCCTATATATACAAAGCCTCCCTACATGTAATGCATCTATAGCTAATTTTCCTTGCGTCTTCATTGTGGTGGTACCATAATCATTTGCATATGTGCGTTTTTCTAGCCCCTTTTCTAATCTTTCCTTCAATGCTTTGCATCTATCATCAGTGTGATCTAAGAGGCTTTTCTCTACAGGTGTTAATAAGCAAGTCAGATTGTTGCGGTGTGCATAAGCTGTCCCAAATGTAAGCATCGGTTCAAAGAAACCTCTAACAAATTTTATACTATGCTCCTTAGCTAACTTGTTCAGAAAGTCAATCACAGGCACAAAAGAAAACACCACGTCCAAATTTGAATACAAATATTGCACATGTTCCTGATTATTGAATCTTGTTAATAGCAAGCTACAGCTTCTCCCGTAGGTTAATGGAAGACTATGGTAAGTGACCCCCTCTTGCACTCATGAAGGAATCTTGGTGCACACATAACAGTTTTTCGCATCCATTGTCTCAACATACTCATTCAGCAAGCGATAGAAGACATTAGTGGAAAGTTCCCCTTTTTAGTTAGTTCCCTCATGCAAGTGTCTTGCATCCTGCTCAAACTTTTCCCACAGTGTTCGTGTCGTAGTCTCAGGTTTTGAAGCATTGTTAGTTGCCTTCTTATCTACCCACGGCATTCCCACAATCATTCCCACAATTATTATCGCACACACAATACCAAATATAAGACTCAACCAACCACACACCTTACCCTTTTTATTACTACCTCTATTATAAGCCATGTCTGTAAAGAATCAGATAGCAGATCAATAATCAATTGAGAACGATGTAAAACACTCTACTTTTTTTTTTCTCTTAATCCAAAAAGTCTCTTTCTCTCTGCGTAATTTACAGTGTTTCACTCACTCCAGGACCCTTTTGTCAAATCAGGTTAGCAGCTTGTTATAATCCGGTTTTCAAAGTCAATTCAGGTCATCAATGTCACATCCGGTAATTTATAAGTCTCTTTCTCAGCTTTTCCAACTTTCAATTTCTTTTCACTTTCAGTTTTAACACAGTCTCTTTTCCTGATTGATTTCAGGTACCGTAGTATTGGCCTTGTACTTCTCGATCAAAGCAGAACGCTAAGAATTCCTGTTGCCATTCAGATGTTGTTGCATATGCCCATCCAGGACCTGCGTGCCTTCTATTTGCAGTTCTTTTTCTTTTCAATCTGTGTTCGCCTTGAAATTCTCCTTCACTCAGATCTTCTGTTCTTGTGGTGTTGGTTTCTTCTGTTATTGTTTCACCTGGTACGATCATTTCTTTCACAGCCTGTTTTTCTGGCCAGTTATTTCCCTTATGCGTCTTTTCCCTGCTTGTTCTTTCAGGACGCTGAACAGCACCCTCCTCTTGTGCTATGGTGTTTTCTCTTGATGGACCTGCAATTGGTTGAGGGGATGCCGGTGTACTTTGGTCTCTTTCTACTATTTCCCCTTCTTCTTCTCCTTCTGGATCTGTAACGGGCTCAAGCTTTAACCCGTATCCGTTTGCTTCTGGGAGAACCTCTCCTTGATTTAGTTCTCCTGCTGCCTCTACTGAGATAGGCACATTGTCACTTCTTTCGAACTCGTTTACTGTTTGAGGGACAAGGCTGTCCTCAGTGGGCTCTCCTGCAGTCTAAGTTCCCTCTTGGCTATTTTCAGGCCCTGAGACGTCCCTCTCTGGAACTGTTGAGTCAGAAACTTCAAGTTCCTCATCAGTTGGACACGTTACCTTCTTTGTGTGACTGGCATGTATCCAGTTTGGAACGCCTGCACATATCACAGCAGTAGTTGTTGTCAGTATTACTTGATATGGCCCCTTCCAGCGCGGCTCCAAACACGACTTTCTCACGTGCTTCTTGACAACCACCCAGTCACCGGCTTGCAGAGTGTGACCTGGATCACTGATCGGTGGCAATGTGTTAGCTTCCACCTGGTGAGAAAAAGAGCGAACCACATCAGCCAAGCCTTTGCAGTAGTCCAACACCATATCATCCGTGATATTCACAAGAGCATTTGCAGGTACCGCGGGCAGCCTCATAGCTCTACCCATAAGGATCTCGTGGGGTGATAGTCCTGTCTTCTTATCAGGGGTGTGTTCCTCATTGACATCAGCACTAAGGGCAATGTATCTGGCCATTTCATATTGGTAGCTGCGCATATCTTCGCCATTCTCGATTTCAAGGTACCGTTCATTTGTTCTACTAGTCCTGATGCTTCAGGGCGGTATCTACAATGCAGCTTCTGTTCAATGTCTAACGCAGCACACAAGAGCTTAATCACCTCATTATCAAAGTGTCTGCCCCTATCTGATCCTATAGAGACCGGAAACCCGAACCTGGGTATTAGTTCCCTAAGCAGCAGCTTTGCAACTCTGAGACTGTTGTTCCTACGTGTGGGGTAAGCTTCAATCCAGTGGCTGAAAACACACACAATCACCAACACGTACTTCAATCCTCCACAAGCAGGCATTTCAATGAAATCCATTTGCATCTTGCTAAATGGACCGACAGCTCTCCCTATGTGGCTCAGAGTTACCACAGTCCCTTTTCCGGCATTCATCTGTTGACAGATGATGCACCTGTGACAAGTAACCTCTGCGGCATGTCTGAATTTTGGGTTAAACCAGTCATTCTTGAATGACCTGATCATTGCATCTCTCCCAAGATGTGCCTGTCCATGGTAAAGCCTCACAAATTGTGACAGGAGACTGTTTGGCAAAACTAGTTTCCCCTCCTCTGAGACCCACAAGTCATCAGCTCTTTGTACGCATTGCATTCTCTGCCAGGAGCGTTTTTCCTCTTTGCTAGCATGACCCTGTAGTGTTTTCAACTCATCTAGTGTGTCAACCACCCTTAATGCAAGGTTCAAACATGTGTCATTTTCGGATTGCGGTAACAATTGCCACTGATCCTTGAATGATATGCAGTTCAATGCGCAAAATCCTGCGACATGATCTGCAAAGCCATTTCCCATGGACACAAAGTCTTGCGACTTAACATGAGCATTGCATTTCACCACTGCAATTTCAAGAGGCAACTGAATCGCATGTAACAAATCCTTAATTTGTTCACCATTTTTCACAGGAGAACCAGAAGAGGTCATAAAACCTCTCTGTGACCACAATTGGCCAAAATCATGTACAATTCCAAATCCGTATCTGCTGTCAGTGTAGATAGTGACTCTCAGATTTTCAGCCGCGTGGCATTCCTTAGTAAGGGCAATTAATTCTGCCACTTGTGCGGAATATACTCTCTCGAGCCAGGAAGCTTCAATTATACCAGCTATAGTACACACAGCGTAACCAGCTCTCAGCATTCCGACTGAGTCTCTCAAACAGGATCCATCAACAAACATAATGCAGTAATTTTCCTTTAACTGCGTATCTTGAATATCAGGTTGGGGCTTGGTACACAGTTCTGTTACCTCAAGACAATCATGCTACACTTCCTCCTCATTATTAATCTCAGTACTTTCAACTGGAAGTAGAGTTGCCGGGTTTAATACAGTACATCGCTTCAGTGAAACATTAGGTGACCCCAATATAATTGTCTCAAATCTGGTAAGTCGAGCATTTGTCATGTGCTGAGTTTTGGTTCGAGTCAACAAAATTTAAACTGACTGTGGAACCATTACTGTCAAGGGATGTCCCATCACTATGCCTTCACACTGCGTGAGGCTTTGACCAACTGCTGCGACTGCACACAAACAACCCGGTAAGGCTGCTGCGACGGGGTCCATAGTAGCTGAAAAATATGCTACAGTGCGGTTTGCACCTCCATGGACCTGTGTTAAGACAGACAAAGAACAAGCATTATGTTCATGACAAAACACTAGAAAAGGTTCAGTGTAATCAGGCATACCCAAAGCTGGTTCCCTGCACATGCACTCTCTCAATTCCATGAATGACTCAAGCTCCTCTTTGGATAGGGTTGTGGTGTACGGTTCATCCTTAATCTCTTTGCCTGTCAGCTTTATCAAGGGTTTTGAGATAATTGAGAAGTGGGGTATCCACTGGCGACACTAGCCCACCATTCCCAAAAACATCCTGACATCTCTTTTTGTTGTCGGGGGATTCATTTGAAAAATGGCTGTCACCCTTTCCTTCGATATTCTTCTGGACCCTCTCTCAATCAAGTGTCCTAAGTATTTCACCTCTTTCTGACAGTATTGCAGCTTCTTTGGTGACACTTTATGTCCTTTCTTTCCCAAATGATTCAATAAGGCAATTGTGTCATATTTACAGTCATCCTTTGTCCTTGACGCAATCAGCAAGTCGTCAATGTACTGTACTAGCGTCGAATTGAAAGGCAGTACTAAGGATTCTAAGTCCTTTTTCAATATTTGATTGAAGATGGACGGTGACTCAGAAAACCCTTTAGGAATTCTGCACCAACTGTACACCTTGTCCAGGAATTTGAAACTGAATAAAAACTGGCTGTCCTCATGAAGAGGCACCGAAAAGAATGCTTGTGACAAATCTACAATGGTGAACCATTCGGCATCGCACGGAACCTGAAACATAATCACTGCTGGATTTGGCACTATGCGGCAACACTTCACCACAATCTCATTTATTTTTCTTAAATCCTGTACAATTCGAACCTTCCCACAAGGTTTCTTTAGACCCATTATTGGTGAATTACATGGGCTGCTCAATACTTCTTTCAGGACTCCCTGTTTTACAAAGTCTGCAATTATTTGCGACACCTGAATAAGGACATCTTGTGCCATATGGTACTGCGGCACGTGGGGAAACACCGCATTTGGTTTCACTTGTACTTTAACTTCTACTCCTTTTATCAGTCCCACTTCTTTTCCTGTCAAGTCCCACACCTTCTCTGTCACCGTTCCCTGTAATTCGGCTGGTAAGTCAGTTACTGTAAGCATCGGGAATAATGTTATCAAAGGGTAATCCTCGGTCGCGATTTCTGTCTCTAACTCTGAGAACTGACTATCATCCCCTTCATCATCACTGTTTGTCTGCACCTCAATTCCATCATTGGAACAGGTAATCGAGCATTTCGTCTTGCACAGTAAGTCTCTTCCCAATAGGGATACCGGACTTGAATCACAGACTACAAACTTATGCAGTCCCTGGAAGTTGCCAGTCTCAACTGGCACTGGATCTGTAATTGGGTTTGTCAAGTATTGGTTCGCTACTCCAACTACTCTTATGGTACGCCCCGAAAGTGGCAATTTCGGAACCTCTGCACTCCTAACTGTGGAGCGTGGAGCTCCAGTATCAACCAAGAATGAAACTTGGTGACCCATTACCTTTCCCTCTACATAGGGTCCCCTCTGGTCTACTTCTAGGGACGCTGCAAGCCTGCACTCTTCACTGTCTGAACTGTCATCTGACCATTCCTCATTCATTCCATCTTCACCACGCAATGGGAATTGCTGTACTGTATTATTTTGGCTCATCACTTGACCTGTGACCTGCTGAAGAAGCATCACCTGTTGCTGTCCCATTGGAGCCATTGGTAGTTGCATTTGCTGTCTAGGTACCATGGGAACCTGCTGTGGTACTTGCTGCATTTGTGCTGGTTGAACACGCAGCATTTACATTTGCTGCATGGGTTGTAACCCTTGCATCTGAACCATGTTATTTTGGAAGTTCGGATTCTGATTTCTCAATTTTGGACCACTCATATTTTGCAATGTACCGACATTAGTGCTTTGTTGAATGACCCCATCCTGCACCACATTTGGGCATTCCCACTTCCAATGCCCCACCCCCCGCACGCGTGGCATGGTGACATCTTTTTCATCCCTTGCACGTCATTTTGACCTACAACAGTATTCAAGTCTGGACCGCGATTCACAAAACCTCGACCTCTCGGTTGTGCCGGAAACACACCATTCCCTTGCGGTTGCTGCTGTATCATCTGCTGAATTCCATTTCCCTGCATTCCTGCCTGCGCAGCCCTTATCTGTATCACCATCACTTTCTCCTTCAACTTTTTCTGCTTCAGTTCAATCTCATCACTACAGTATTTCGCATACTGCAACACCTCATCAATCGGCTTCGCTTGCGAACAGATCAAATGATTCTTAATCATCTGGCTAACCTCTGGTCTCAACCCTTCAACAAATCTGAACACAAGATGGTTCTTGTCTTTCGGTTCAATGGTCTCAGTACCACTGTAATGTTTGAATGCTTTCAACAACCTCTCATAGTAAGCATGTATTGATTCCTTAACTTCCTGTGAGGTCCGTTCAATTTTCTACCAATCAGTCACTTTCGGCGACACTTCTGCTTCAAAAACTCAATCACCTTGTGATAATACTTCATCACCTCCTCAGAGGGTGCTCCGGTCACCTTATCCCTTGCTGGCTCCTGCGTCGGCCAGTCTACCCCTCGTTTGCACTCAAGCCATAAATCAGGCGGAACAGTGATCTCAAACAAGGTGTTCAGGTCCTCCCAGAGACTCTTCGCAAGCTTCACAAACCTATCTGTTTGTTGGTACCACTCGATCGGTTTTTCCCTCAATCTGGGATAATCGTTAGTGAAGGATAGGATGTCTCCCCTGGACCACGGTACATGAATTAGAACCCCACCAGCTGTTTCTCTCATTGGTAGCATTTTTAATGATTCCGTATCTGGTGTAGTTCAAGCTTTACTTGATTCTGGGATGTCACCTTTCTCCTTGTCTCTTTTCTTAGCCCATCTGCCTTCCCACTTTTCTAACGCTCCCCAGATTTGCGCACTTTGCAATATTTCCTTTAAATGCGCTTTCATTGAATCAAAGTCTAACCTGTAACTTCTTTTCAAATGTTTAGTATTCTCAATATCAATAAAGTATTTGTCTGCCAGGTTTGCTAATTTCTGATGTACCTTGCCTACTTCTTTAGTAATCTTAGGGCACAGATATCTCAATTCTGCTTCTGTGTATGACTCTAGTCTGTTTACCCCCATTGTTCCATCCACTAGTTCAGCAGCTTCCACACCCAACCTTACAAAGTTCAGGTACTCATCTTTCCCCAACCCTTCCGGTTCCACTGCAGTTACTGTAGTCTTTTGCATAGTAAAGGTCTTCTCTAACCACTCATTCAATTGTTGTACTGTAAAACCTTGCAGGGAAATATTCCCTGCATGCATCATTGGCGACTGTGGAGCATTCTTACTTATTGTTTGTGGGGTCAGCACACCTAGCCCTGCCTGTCTCATTGCCTCCAATGGTGCTTCAACTGGGCTAAGGTCTGTCAAAGACCTCGGCTTTTCAACCACTTGCTCTCCTGGGGCCATTAACTGAGGAGTTCCTATGGACCCTCCTCGTATTGTATCTTGGGTCATTACTCCCTGATCACATACACCAGGCTTACCTTGTGCATACAATGGCACCGGTGGACCAACAGTAATCGGCAATGACATGGCAGCTTGTGTCTGACCTGGTCCCAAGCTTCGTGGAGCAGCGACCCCAAAGGTCTGATCCAGTGAAGCCAGGGCAGGTATTAATGGAGGTCCTGCTGCTGGATTATATCCCAGTATCAGTTGTGGCTGCGGCTGGGGCAGCAATTGTGCAGTTGACTCAGTCTGCACTAACCTCGATTTTGTATATATCGGGTCTGGCGGCACTATCAGGTTTGTAGTAGTCTCTAGTACTTGGACGTCTGGATAGATTATCTGTATCTGTGGTGGAAGTTGCAACTGTATCTGCATGTCTGGCGCAGTGGGTACACTGACACCATTCTGTATCAAACCCGTATCACTAGTTTGTGCTGTATCAGTAACTCCCTTCTCCTGTGTCTGGTTCCCAGGACACACACTAGTGCTCGGAACATTGTCGCTTACTGTATAAGGTGGCGGGCGATCATGTAATAACTGGTTTAGGAATTCTTCATTGTCTGAATCATCTTCTTCTTCCCAAGATCTCTTAGTTTCTTTAGGCTTACTAGGGTCTTTGTCTGTTTTACATGTGGCTTTCTTTCCCTGCGTCTCATCTCCCTGTGTTATAGCTGGGACCAATTTTAGTCCGTCAACCATTCCCCGTCTCCACATTTTGCTCTCATTATCCCGCCTAGCTTCTGCTAGAGTCTTTTCTGCCCTTTTCAGTCTTCTTTGGAACTTTTCTTGTCTCTGTTTAAGAGCCATTAAATCCCAAATTGCTAAAGCCTCGTACTGAGCTGGCCTCGGAGGTGGCTTCTGTACACTAAACATCCACCTTAAATTTTCTAGAACTCTCGTATTGAACGTCCCGTGTTCTGGGAACGCCAACCACCTCTCTTTTTCTGTCAATTTCCGCACTGTTTCATCCATAAACAAGGCGCAACACCTTTTTCCTCTAGAACTATATAAGCTGGAGTTCCCCCAGGCAGTGCAGGCTCCCCTTCACTCGCCATAATGTATGTATCTCCTTTCAGAGCACTCTTAAAAGCTTTGACAAAGTTCATTTTTATGTCTTTTGTTTTATTTGATCAAGAAGTGACACTCTTCACCCACCTTTCTCTACCTATTGCCTCTCACGAATGGCAGCCAATCCGTGCGCGACCCCTCTCGACAACTGACCTATCTCAGCGCGGCACCACTGACGTCACACTCACACACTGCAGCTGACAAAGTCTTGCGGCTCGTCCGCCCCTCACTGGATTCACACCAAACTAATACAAAATTACTGTGAGCACCTTAACAACAACAAGACAAATTTGCCGGTTTACTACAGGAAGGATAACACATTCGCTTCAGAACTTTACAGAGATTTCACTTGAAGCCTCTGCCGCTACTCTCTCTTTCTCAGTTCCCGCACACGCAAGCAAAATTTGACCCGCAAATCCTACTCTCGACTTGTCAATGGTTCGTTGTAGTGCACTTTAGAACTTGCCAAATCTCCATCGAAGGTTTTACACATACAATTTGACTCACACTCGATTTGTCAACCACGCCCGATTGACCTAACTAAACCGCACAAATTACAACATAAATCCAACTGTCTCCTACACTTGTCAATATACTCCAGAGTCTTAGACCACGACGGGTCCGTACATGAACAACCAACCACGTGGATAATTTTGAGCACAACACGCCACACTCATATGAAGTACGCCGACTTCCCTACTCTCATACTGTGGAGTACGCCCACTCCTACTAAACAACATTTACCTCTCCTAGATACACAAACTTTACAAATCACCTGCAAAAATTCATAAGCTGAGCAAGCGCAAATCCTACACCACACATGTTATGATGCCGAGAACATCCCCAACTCACTGAGGCAGGCTCCGAGATCCCGGGAAAGTCATGGTGAAACACATCATACCTCCAATTTGCATTATCTCAGAAAAACAGTCTAAACAATAATTCTCCGTCCTAGGGCCCCAAAGGGCCAAACCGTCGCTCTGCTACCAGAACTGTTAATGCGTCCCTTTATGTTAATTTGTTACACATCAGGACTCGTTTTAGGCCAATGAATCTTTTGGCCCAGTTGAGAGACACCTTAGGACGAGATAGCTAATCAATATATCAACCAATACGTCAATAATGTCATCAATATTTATCACGACAATACATTTCACTTTAGTCAAAGTCATTAATCAATTCAAGATTCTACCATGACTTTTCAGCCATGAATAACCACACCGGTTTAGTAGAATTTTATGAGATTTATTCCCTATTAATTACAGTCTAAAATCAGATGTGTTAATCTCAACACCAAGAAACATAATAGCATAGTCATGATATGGCAACTTTGATAAGATTTCATTAAGACGAGAATCACAAACATCAGAACATAACACGGCGTGAACATAGATCAATTTAGCAGAGTGTCAATAACGCGTCAGTTCAACAAAGCATCAATTCGGTTGTTTGTCTATTTGCGTCAGTTTAGTGAATACCTGTCCTAACCACTGATCAGCATTCGCATTTTGGGCTTCATGCAAAACAATTTAGAACACAAATTTGGAAAAGATCTAACTAAGGTCTCTGTCAAAAGTAAGCAGTTGGTACCTAGAAAGGAAAAAGCAAACAGACAAATCACAATTTCATTGTCATAATTACCCTCAAAAGATTAGGTCAGCACACAGGTTCAGTCTTCGTCTTCAGGACATCAGTCAATTCGCCATCAGTCAGGACTCAGCTCCGGGGCAAAAGGGCACTTCCCTCATAAGGAGGTAAAGTGTAAAATGGACAATTCTAAGGGCGAGGATGGTTCTAAGTGAACCAACAAGTCACCAAACAGAGTGACAGAGTTTCTGGATAAAATCAATAGCATTCCCTAACCCACCTAAATGACTCCCTGTGACATGGGTTTTTATCCCTTTACCATTGTACATTCCCCCAAAATTCTATTGGTCATCTGTTATACCCCACTATCTTTAACATATCAGAAAATACATTAGGTAACCTAACTCTTCACCCCATATTATTTTACAAGTCTTTGATTTGTCTTCATAATTGACATCTTCAGAGGTGGCATGTCCGGTATGATTTCATCTTTCTGTAATTCTTTGCACATCTTTTGGTCAGCAGTTCCATTGTCTTCACCGGTAAGAATGACCTTGTACATTACATTAATCTACACTGTTTCAATTTACTTTTAACATTTATTCTGCAAACAAGGAAAAGTATGCCTGGGAACGGATCTAACATGGTTACATTCATCTTCTAATTTGAAGAAAAAGAACACGCAGGGTCATGTCCCTTTGTGAGTCAGCATACTGAAAAATAGAAAAAATGCATTTAATATGAGAGCCAAGGCAGCTAAGCTTCGGCTCATGCTAACTTAAGGCCTATGAGGATTTCAGTACAGATTCAATAACGTAATCATTAGTATAAGCTTATTTAAACATAATATAAACATTTTGGTCATTATTATTAGTCTACGTATACATTGGTGGCCACTCCCTGTGGTCACAATTCAAGTGCACATTTAAGCAAAATTATTATTATAGTTTCTATCCAGCATTACATTAATTCATAAACATTTCATGTTGATATAGACTATATAAGCTACTCTCTCTCACTATTAAAACGTGTACGGCCCAGTGGTCTTATGTGCAGTAGACATATCAATGTATTGTATTGTAATGTGAACATGGGATAGCGACTTTATCACAAGCTGTGTCTCTGCTCCTAAAACAGCCAAGCAATGAAGGCTCCACAGAATCATGCGCTATGTATAACTGCCGAAGGACACATCTTAAACTCTGCACAGCCTTCCCTGATCCTGGATTTTGGAAAATCTGCATCCTGCAAATAAGGTGCAGTAAGTAGCAAGGGGATCTCCAAATATAGGACATATTCAAAACGTTTGTCTGGTGGAGGGGCCTCTGAAACATTATGTGGTCAGAGGTAGCATATGTTAGCGAATATATTTCAATCTATTGTCTTCATTTAACAGCAAGACCTAAGGAACTACCTCTGCTATTGTGTGATTACTTTACCCCCCAAGACTCCACCGCTTCTTTGCACTTGAGTGTGCAAACAGCTAGCTCGACAGGGCTTTAAGAGCAAGTATATTATACCTCTGGGCCTGGTGTTAATTCGTGAAGCAGCCTTCTCTGGCTCCGAGTGCTAAGTTGCTCCATCTTGGGAGGCCACTGTTACAAGTGAGGAGAGTGCTTTGATTTATCATTTAATCGATCATCAGTGCCATATTTTCTCCAAAACTATTCTCCATGAATTTTTATATTCAAAGATTCCTTTAACAAAAAAAAAGAAAAAAAACAGGCATAATAGTTTTGGATACTGGCGTCAGTCAAATCTATTGAATCCAGCACTCCTGGCCAGGGGTGAGGTTCCTGTCTTCCTGAACATTTCCATCATGTTCATTTATCATCTTCTCAGGGGCTTGCTCTTTTCTCAACCACTCTTGCTCTTTTCTCAACTGCTGTTTGCAATTGTACTCCCTTATGCCATTGGGCATTTCCACAATTTTCAGCTGCAGAGCTTTTATTGATTTATGTTGCCTATCAAGTTATATTGAGTGCTGGCAATCTCATTTGTTAAAGATGAGTGGTAAATGTAGGAGGCTGGCTCTCTATATAATGACTGAAAATGATGTGCACTGTGCAGAGACCAGGCACCCCCAACTTGGTATCCTGATGCAGAAACAGATAACCAATACTCTATTTTTTGTGGTATTGTGAGCGAGCACTTAGGCTTATCCAGGAGTTGTGCTAAGCATTTATTGTACTCACAGAGGCAATAAATGTGACACACACTCCAGGAATACATTGAGCCCAATTTATAACACTAATACTGATTTTTATATATTTTTTAAGACCAAGACCTTCATTACAAGGTAAGTACTTTTCAAAGTTCAGAAAATATAGCACTTCCGTGCGCCGTTACACACCATTGGAATCAATGAGGGAAAAACAAATAAATGCATATAAAATCAGGCTCTGCTTTCTGAAGATTCACCTTCAGGTTCTAGGTCGAGGTCGGAGTCAGGTCCAAAGTCCCAGCAGGAAGAGTTCAGGCAGGTCCTGATTTGGTCGGGAGCAGTGGCTAAAGAACTTGGAGCTGTTGTACTGTGAGGAAGGGTGGACACTTGGAAACACACTGCACAAGGGGACTTAAAGAGTGTCAGTGGGGTAATCCTATGAGGGAGGAGGTCACAATGGCTTGGGGACCACAGAAGCAAAGCTGGTTAGTCAGTGCAGCGGGCCGATGTGGAGGGATGCACTGCAAACAAGTGAGTCAGGTATCATGCGTCCTGGGGTCCTCGGGGAGAAGAACAGGCAACTTGGATAGGTGATTTCAGGTCTGCTGACCCACTCAGGAGATGGGTTTTGGGTGTCATGATATCCCTCTATGGGTGCCTGATTCTGGTGTTTTGGGTGTCTGGAGTGTACTCTTCTTCTTAGGATTTGGTGTGGGCGGGGTCAGTGCCCAGGGTATTGGGACACCACAGCTCTGGTAGGTACTTTTGCCTCCAAACTTGGTGGGGAGACATGTCTGACACACCAGAGCTCTTGTACTGCTTTTGGTTGGAATGCGGCATCAAGGTCATCAGGGAGCAGCAGGTCGTGAAACCAGATTTCATGGCAGTGTGCAGGGCAGTGATACCTTTAGTCCAAGAGAACTTCTTGGTGATTATTTGAAGGCTGGAGGTGCTTCTGAGTTTTGTAGAGTCCTTCAGGTCCAGGGTGACACAACAGCATTGATTGTCGAGTCCTTGGAGCGGCAGACAGGGCTTGGCTCCTTTTTCTTCTGCAGCAGGGCTTCAGTTCTCGTGCAGGGAGTCTTCTTTGTCCTGATCTTCTTTTTGTCCATCAAATCTTAGTTTAGGGTCTTGGGGTGATACCTAAATGCTGTATTTAGGGGTGGGGGGTTAAGTGGAGTACCTGGTAGTAGCCAATGGGCTGCCTACCTTTGGGTGGCTGCACCCTCTATGTGGCCACTTCCTTTGGTGGAGTGGGAACAACGCTGACGCTTATTGACTATTTTCCCTCCATCCAAGATGGAGGAAAATGAAATGAGAGACTCACCTCGCCTACCATACCTGAGAGGTGGTGCAGGCTGAAGGTGGCCACTCCTCCTCTTCTTACTGATTTTCCCGATAGTCCTCCGACCAAAAGCAGGGTCTGGGCCAGGGGTTTTCCATCTGCTGCTAGCAGCAGAAGCTGGGGTCGCATTTCAAAGTTGGCAATGCCTCTAAAGCTTCCAGCTCAGAGCAGTTTGCCTTCTGGGGGTGGAGATGTGACACCTCTGCCCAGTAAAGCTTTTGTCTCTGGCCTCCGGAAGCATAGGCACTCACCCCAGGGTTCAGAAACATGTCTGGTGGCAGCAGGCTGGCTAAGACCAGTCAGCAAATACACCAGGGCTGTTAGATTTTCAGGAAGTACCTTTAAGGTGCCCTCTGGGTGCATGTTTTTAATAAATCCGACCCTGGCATCAGTGTGGGTTTATTAAGAGGAGTTGTTTGATACTATTCTAAAACAAATCCGAGAGGTACCCCTTCCAGCACCAAAGGGACAGGGTTTAAAGTCCACACACATACACAAATTCACTTTGGATGTGAAATTGAATCCTAAAACTCATTTGAAATTACGTTGCTGGTATGCCATTTTCTACATATATGGGATTAAAAGGTGTTTATATATACATTTGTGCAACACTTCAAATAGTAAAACTGCCAACTCCACACAAAAAGAATCCCACACCAGATTAGAAAAATAGATTTAATTTATTAAATAGCAACTTAAGTTAAGCCTGATTGATCCACACCACGCTACCAGAGGATGAGCACAGGTTAATTTTAAGTGTGCATCTAACTTACCCTGACTAGGATTGTGGTCCCTACCTCCTCTGCCAATTAAGGAACCCAGTTGCTAACATCGCACCTCAGTGGTCATTACGCACAACATGAAAACACTTCCCACATAGGATCAGAACCAAAACAACACCCTTCCCTCCACTCACCCTACATTGTGTAGCATGCTACTCATGTAGATAAACACTTCAGCACCCCTTTTATAGGTAATAAGTGCTGTATAAATGCTGCAATACACTACTATACAATACCTGAGTATAAAGGAAAGCCAGTAATTTGCATTGAACAAGTGGTTGTATCCAGTAGAGTTAGACGCTATCTTTGATGTTGATTGGTAGAATTATTATTTGACATCACCTTCAAAGTCAGGATCCCTTCCAGAGATCATTTATTTCCAAATAGAAGAAATTATCTTTAGAAAATAAATATCCTTCTACAATGTGGGATGAGGTGAGATAATAGAGACTCAATCAGCTCTATGAGGAGAGAGGACAGAATCATCTACAATTGTCTAAAAATTAAAACAACTCTCATAAAAAGAGATTAACTCAGTCAACCTTTTCTTTACCACAATATCTTTCAGTTCCACCTATTGGTTACATTCAAACAAAAAAGTAACAGATTCATTCAACCAGCTCTGAACTCTATCCTCAATCACTGCTCTGTTTAATTTCGCTATCAATAAAGTCTAGCATTCTCTCATATGTAAGCAAATGGAATACTGAAGTTTACCAGACATTCTCGTATTTCATCCTAAACCCCTCATCTGCTTCTATTCCTACAGTGAAATGACACTGTGACTGAAGTATTAGGTATAGGACCTGAACATAGTCTCCCTGTTTAGCATGGAAACAATCTAGAGCAATCCTGGTCCATATTTTTCATCTCTAGGAGTCCGATGGGCTTTTATTACTCCAGTGATCAACTCTGCAACTCCCAAACACAATACAGTTCATGCCTACATCATATATCCAACATTGTTGCTTGTGAAAATATGGACCTGAACTAAGTATCTGATATCACAATGGCAGACAACCAACAATAGATGCAAGTTACTTCCCATCTGTCCACAGATAGAAAAGCATACATAAGCCCCACAGTGAACCCAGTATCTTAGAGCATTAAATGTTAGTCATCTACTAGCAGTTACAGCAGATAAATAAAACTCTCCCTTTTGCACCAATGTCCCCTAATGTTTACAGTCTGGAACAATGACAGAAATTAGAGCGATAACAGGGGCATCAGCAATAATCAAATTAGAGTGAATACCGGTGTATAAGCAATAATCCTTACTGTATTAGGGGCCAGATGTAGCAAACGATTGCGACTCGCAAACGGGCCGATTCGCAATTTGCGACAGTGCAAAATCGGAAATGGGATGCAAAAAGCCCATTTCCGACTCGCAAAAAGCGATGGGACCCGTTTGCGAGTCGCATCCGGTGCGACCCCATTTTGCGACCCGCAAATTGCAAGTCGCAATTTGCGAGTCGCAAACCTTATGCAATTGCAACTCGCAAATTGCGACTAGTCGCAAAAAGCCCAGTTTGCATGTCCCATTTACCACTAACTCAGAGCAGGTGGTAACTATTACCAAAGTATAAAAGGGGACCCAGAAGGCATCTGGGTTACTCAAGATGGCGGAGATATACCTGATAGCAGTGAGGAGGAGAGTCTACGCAGCCCAGCAGAGGAGGAGGAGGGGCCACAGACAGGAGAAGAGATATAGAACCAGGCAGACTCTTTTTCAGCAAACTGAAGAGGAGATCTATGACAAATACCGCCTTAGCAGTGCAGCCATTCTAGAATTAATAGATTTACTGAAACCACAGCTAGAACACAAGACTCTGCGTGGCTGCGCCATCCCTACGCATGTGCAAGTACTAAGCGCACTGCACCTCTTGGCCTCAGGGAGCTATCAGGGGGTCATTTCCGTGGCAGGTGGGGTATCCCAAAGTGCAGTGTCAAGGTTCCTCAGGGCATTCCTAGATGCCATAGTCACGCACATGTCTCACTTCATATACTTACCAAGGAATGAGGCAGAAATTAACAGCACCAAGCTGGACTTTTACCGCATTGCCCACTTTCCTCATGTCATAGGGTGTGTAGATGGGACACACATTCAAATATGCCCCCCTGCTAATCTGGAACACATTTTCCGCAACAGGAAGTGTACCCACTCACTCAACATACAGGTTGTTTGTGATGCCCATTATGTCATCACGGACATCGTAGCTAAGTTTCCTGGCAGTACCCATGACTCATACATTTTTAGGCATAGTGGGATACATCAACGCCTGGAACGTGGGGAATTTGGAGACAGTTACCTCCTAGGTAGAGCCACAGACACTTGCAGACATACACACAGGTCACTGTGCACGACAATCTGGACTTCCTAACCGTGTACTTTTGTGCCCAACAGGTGACAGTGCATATGCTCTCAGGCCTTGGATCATGACTCCGTTTTTAACACCCAGAACTGAATCAGAGAGGCAATACAACAGTGCGCATAAGAGGACCAGGAACCTGATCGAGCGCACCTTCGGACTGCTGAAGGCAAGATTCAGATGCCTCCACCGCAGTGGAGGCGCCCTCCAATACACCCCCATTACCGCTTTCAAAATTGTGGTCGCATGCGCCATCCTCCACAACATAGCCACCCGACGTGGGCTACCTCTCACCCCTGCAGACCCAGATCCTGATGATGAAGAGCAAGAACAACCACATCGCCATCATGGGGATAGGAGTATAGCTAATCAAGGCAGACTGAGACGTGACCACATTGCAACGCATTATTTTGGACGGTACGTGTCAACTCCCACCATACTCACCTATTAACCATTTGTTAAGTGGAACAAAAATAACTGTTTTATTAATGTCATGAAGAAACTATATACAAGTTGAAATTGTCCATGGGCAGGAAAATGCCAACCAGTCATGTGGCACATTAACGCCATGTGCCACATTAATCTGTCCTGGCTGTTATCTATGATCTCCTGCCCCTCCTGCCAGCCTGGCTGGTCCCTGCTGCGTCCATGGTGCTGTGCCTACCACTCCTCAGCACCCTACTGTGAGTGGCAGAGACACTGCTCACTGTTGAGCCCTCCTCCCAGGTGTATTTGTTAACTTCCTGGCTGTGATGTCATCATCATGTGCCAGGAAGTGTTTCCAGAGTGTTCTGGTATGCTTTCTGGAGTGTTCTGCTGCATCTGCAAGCAATTTTGAAGGTATTCGCAATTTGCGACACCCACTCGCTAGTTTGTTTTTTGCACACTCGCAAACAGCGACCTCGCAAACTGCGGACTCGCACACAGCGTTGCGAGTCCGGCTGCGAGTCGCAAAATCGGATCACTTTTTTTTCTGGCATTCCAATTTGCGACTCGCATTTTGCGAGTTGCATCAACTCGCAAAATGCGAGTCGCAATTTTTATTTTTGCTACATCTGGCCCTAGGTCCTTTTTCTCACACTTGCACATTCCTGATTTCTCTTGTTGTTATGTTTTTTTCCCTCTTATTCTTCATCTTTGCATTTTAAGTGCTTTCCCTCTCTTGCTTTTGTAAATATCTAATGTGAAAAAACATGTGCCGGTCCCCAATAATGAGTGCCCGTGGCCCCAAATTGCATCCAATGGCTCAAATGAAACACTGAATACTTGTCAACAAATGAACAATGCACTACAGACAGCCACTCTTTGGTAATTTGTGCTAATATTATATAGTTGAATGCTCAGACTACATTCCTGAGGAAAACCTACTCATATTTGGCAATGCTACAGGGAAGCAAATATACAGGGCAGCATACCCTTCGGTTAGCATTTGAGTATTCATGTTTGAATGTTTAGAACTGTAACAAAATATTGAGTCAATTTATTAGTTTGAACAAACCTCCACATTTTTTATTCTGTCAAGCTGCAGTGAGATGTCGATGTATGATTTATGCCAATACACAGCCCTGAATGTGGTGACTAAAACATATCACTTGTATGAGTGTATACGTTGTTCAAAACACTTTCTGGCACAGAGATGAGAAGCACCACTTTTGGACCTGACCCTTGCTGCAGGGTCATCCCCAAGCTTTTTGCCTTCCTCCTCTTTCTCTGAACTCATTTTTTTGGTTTTAGGACTCTGAGCACTTTACCACTGCTAATCAGATCTAAAGTGTATGTGGCTCTGCCTAAAACATGGTAACATTGGCTTATACACAATTGGCATACTTAAATTACTTATAAGTCCCTAGTAAAGTTTGCCACATATTCCTAGAGCCTGTAAATTAAATGCTAATGGTTGGCCTGCCACACTGATTGTGCCACACACTTCAGTATCCCTTTAAATATGACTCAGGCTTGTCATTACAGAGCCTGTGTATGCAAACTACCAAGTCCACCTGGCAAGTTAACCCTCTTCTAAGGCCCAAACCTTCCTTTTTTTAATACATATAAGTCACTTAAGGTAGGCCCTGGACATCCCAATGGGCACAGTGCAGTGTAATTACAAGGTTGGACGTGTACTTTTAAGTTCTGCATGTCCAAGTAGTGAAAAACTCTTTTATTAGTTTTTCACTACTGCAAGGACTATCTCTCCCAGAGGTTAACATTAGGATTGTCTTATTATATTTTATAAGTGTCATTTCAAATTGCGACCAGATAGATATTTTGAGTTTGGTGTCTCTGGACTCATAATGTAAAATTACAACTTATGGTAAAGTCAGATTTTAAATTGCAAGTCTGAAAATACCACTTTTTAAGAAAGTTGGCATCATCTTACTTTAATCATTCTGTGCCTCGGCCGGCCTTTGAATACACATCCGGGAAGGTGACAGCTGGGCTCTTGTGTATTCCTTCCAGACAGCCGCATACACAGAGACCTGAGCTGTGACACTTACATTCTGATGAGCTATCACCAGGCTGATGGGTCTTCCTGGGCTGGATGGAATGGAGGAGCTGACACTTGCAGCTGAATAAGGCTGTGCCTGTCCCCTCACAAAGAGCTGCATAACCCCCTGTAGAGTGTCTGGAGCCAAGGAAGGAAGGAAGGGCAGGGCCCTGTGCACTTCAAAAACCTCTCTTTAAAGTCTCCCCCCACTTCAAAGGCCCCTTGGGTATAAGTATTGGATCCCAAACCACACCAAATCAGTATATGTCTGGATCTGAGGACATTCTGCTAGGAAGAAGGACTGCTGTGCTGCCAGGATGGACTTCCACTCTGCTGAACTGTTTTGCTCTGTTGACCTGCTGCCTGGTGCTTCTTGCCTGGGAGTGAGAAGGACTGGACTTGCCTTTCTACCTACTCCAAGAACCTAAGTGACTCCAAGGGCTTCCTAGCTTGCCTCCTGTTTTGAAGTTTGAGGGCCATCAAAGAGTTGCTTCAACCTTGCTTCAGCTGCTGGACTCTGCCCACTGTGAGTCCTGTACTGTCAAGAGGTACCAATCCAGCCTGGACCTTGAAAGTGGGCTTTTCAGTTGTTTTTTTTTGTAAAAAAAAAAACAACTCATCGCCAGTGTTACGTCGATTTGAACTGCTGCACCCCCTCCTCTTTGACATTGCATTGCCACTGAGGATGATAACTTTGTATTGCTGACAGTGTGGCCCCAGGACAACACATCACCACCAGCCCTGGTGCATCACCATCACATTGTGGGCTGCGTGGTTCAATGACGAGGCATCACCCTTATCGAAAAGCATTGATGACTATGTGGCTTGACGACGACACATCCTCTGGTAGTGCGCTTTGGAACCAATGCATCACCTTTGCATCGCCTCCTCGATGTCTACTCAATTCTCCATCCAAGCTATTTTTTCATCAGCACCTGTGTGGGTCCTGTAGCCAGCCTGCCAATCACAGTCTACCTGAACTTTGGATTTACCATGGTTCAGCGTGACCTCACGCAACCTTTAAGCGCTATTGACTTCTAAGCAAAATATTGCATTTTATTCTTTAAAAATTCTTAGCTCAAGTTCTACTTTTTTATTTTTGGTGTTGTTTTACTCATAAGCATATTCTTTATTTTTCTAAACTGGTGTGGATTCTTTGTGTGTTGTTTTCACTGTGTTGCTGTGATTTAAGTGTTGCAGAAATAATTTACACATTGCCTCTTAAGTTGCCTCTTATGTTAAGCCTGACTGCTCTGTGCCAAACTACCAGAGAGTGAGCACAGGTTAATTTAGGGTGTGTATCTGACTTACCCTGACTATGATTGTGGTAGCTATTTGGGTAGGGTACATACGTCTGCCAATTGGAGATCCAATTTCTAACAACTTTAATGAGAACAGAAGAACAGGTTCATTGGATAATTAAGTAGGGAAGCAGGTCTAATCATTCACAAGGGTCATGAGGGTGACCCTTGCCACATTCAAACCTGAAGTTGTCCCTTGGCTCATTAGAAGGCAACATGTCCAGGGCTGCCTAGATGTGCATGCTTCACACTGGTGTAGTAGATGCCTCTCAAAATCTACAAAACTCTGTGGGCCTGTAGCACATTATGAGAGCAATGAGGATTTAGTTTCCACTCACCACTGGAGCTGTGCTCAGGAGTGCTGGCATACAAATGTTACTCTCCATGTAATATAGTACAGAAACACAGTTTTTCAGAAGTTGCAGGCATAGCAACTCTTGAAACACAAATCAGCCTTGGCAAAGATATTCAAACCAGCCAGCTAATGCAAGATTTTGTATCTATTATTGGGTTGAGGGGGCACAGTTGGGTTATGGCTTTCTATCCTGATATGAAAGCAGCCCCCCAGTCTGCAGGTTACCAGGGAAATGCCAGAGTAGAAATTGAGTTGTGTTTAGCTTTTGTACTACTGTCTCACATATGCATTCTCATTTTTACATCTGCTGAGTCCTCTGTAGTGAGACTGGTGCAACCAAAGAGGGTTATGACATTAAACAATATCAATGCACTTCAAAGTAAAAACCCATTGGGGGAAGAGGTGGATCTATGCCATGCAAAAAAATGTTCAATCTTTAGAGCTTCATTTGCCATACACTCACTATAGGGTATTATGATGCTTTGTGGGTCATAATTCTGGCAAATACTGTCTGTGCACAGGCTGACACACAGGTGATGTTCCAGCACCTTTGTTGTAAGATGTTTATTTGCTTCAGCCATGAAGACCGTAATGACTGAACTGCTGTGCTACAAAAAACCTGACTTCCCCTCCACTGCCTGTTCATTGTGTAGGAGATGCAATCTGTCACTGCAACCAGCATGCCTATGTAGACCCCCTGCAATAACCATACAATGAGAAACTTACCTTTGCTGCAGAGTGCAGGTATAGCATTGCTAACAGCTGTTAAACAGATTGAGTTGAGTGAGGCTGTCAAAGAGAAACTTTATTCAAGGGAGCTCACTGGTGGACAGTGGATTAAGGAGGGGCTCTGACTACATGTCATTTACTGATGATGTAATCTGCAACCTCAGATGTCCTGGTGAAAGGGGCCCTCACCGATTCACTGGCCCGGTCCCATTTGGATTGAGCAGATGCCTTTTGATGACATCGGAGGGTTCAACGTAGACAGGATTGACTTAGAGAAAATGCATAAAGCATTTGGATGTGCCAAACGAGTTAAAATGTCAAAACACAAGACAATAAATATATCACTTCAGTGTATAAAAATATATAAAGAGTTAATAAACAACTCCAAAACAGCAAAAATCCAACAAGATGATCCAGAGATACAATCTTATTAAGAGATTTAAGGTGATAAAGCACCAACAAATATTAAAGCATCAACCAGTAGTCACTTTTCATGGTAAACAAGAACTGAGGGTTGATTTCAGGCTGACCGAAATGGAGTGCAAATTAGAAACACCAACAGTTTCATAGTGGTTCAAGATTTGAACTTGGGACTCTGAAATGGAAATCAAAATCTTTCAGTGAGGAATGGTTGCAATCTGCAGCTGCCGAAGGTCTCTCAAAACTCAAAGCTGGACAGCTGCTAGATAAGACCCTGCTGAAGAAGGTGGTTTTAGTGAGAAAAGCTCAGAGTGGGAGAAATTCAAATTTCACTGCTGAGGAAGTCCTCACTTACTGCTTATACTATTCACACCAGTCAGGATGTCTACCTTTGGACTTAGGGCCTGATCTGAGTTTGGCAAATGGGTTACTCCATCACAAGCATGACGGATATCTCATCCACCGTATCATGATCTCCATAGGAGATTATGGGATTGTAATACGGCAGATGGGATATCTGTCACATTTGTGAGGGAGTAACCCCCTCCACCTGTCTCTAAATCAGGCCTTTAGGGCCTCATTATGAGTCTGGCAGTCTTAAGACTGGCAGGCTCATGGTGGGCATCGGACTGCCACACTCCTGGTGGTCTGTCCGACCTCCAGATTATGACCCTGGAGGTCAGACCACCACAGGACCGATACCTTGGACAGGAACATGGTTGCTGAAGGGATGGTGGTGGTGGGAGTCGTGGCCAGGCACAACGGCACTCAGTTCAGCACCGCCATCCTGATCATGAATCCTGTTTCTGCCAGCCTTTTCATGGTGTGGTCCCCACCATAAAAACGCTTGCAGAAAGCCTGTGCTGGGGGCCACAGGGCAGCTGTTGAACTGCCCATGCCAATGGCATGGTCAGTGCAGGGGCTCACCTGCCAGCACCCTCGGAATGTGCGCTGTCTGCACTGCAGACAGTGTGCATTCCGAGGGTGCTGGTGTGCCACGTCATTGTCCGCGGCTCCCTTAAGGGAACTGTGGCCAATTTCACTGTTTCCATCAGTCCGACTGGCAGAAATGTCATAATGTGATGCTTACGTCTGTCAATCCGTTGGAAACATCGTAATACGACTGGGCCGGAGACCGCTAGTATGACAGCAGCCTCCTCCCCGCAGCTTTGGGAGTCGCATAATTCTGACAGCCTATGTTGTAATAAGGCCCTTATTCTTTTTGTGAAGCTCAAAATCTTCCAGTAGGGCAAGCCTGAAGCTGTATCCAATGAAGTTTCATCAAAGTTGGACAATTGTGCTAAGAGGTCTCACTGACATTGCAGAGGTTTAGGAAGTTCAAATCTTTGAGAATTTCTGGAGCAGCTCCTCTTGGCAACCCCTAAGGCTTTCCAGTACTTCAGAGACAGCACTTATGGGTCTGGACTTTCCCCAGCAGAGCCCAATAGCTGGGTATAGACCATTTCCAGTAACTACTGATCAGATGGACACTCCAGGAAAAACTCTTATTGCAACTTGTTGTGTCCCTGTAAAGGAATTCTAGTTTTTTTAGTTTTTTTATTTTCATCAAGTTATACTCTCTTTGAGCCATAAAAATTAAGTGGGATTTGTTCCTCCATGATCATCAAATAATCATATGAGACTATCGTTCCACCTATTATGGTTTATCAGGCCACACAGGAATCAAACAGTGACCATCTCCTTCAACCCTGAAAAGGCATTCGATCAGGTGTACTGGGCTTACTTGTTTGCAACTTTGCACAGGGTTGTACTTGGAGACAACCTTCATTCAATAGTGCAAAGGCTGTATTAATATCTTACAGCTAAAATTATCTACAATCTACAATTTAATTGCTTCCATAGACTACTATGCACCACAAAATGAGCCCACAGGTATTTTATTTTGTTATATACTCCAGACAGGTAAAGAGATTATTTCTGTAAAATCTATATGTTAATGACAAACTATGTGGATTATTATTGTTATCTTGGGTTTTGTTGGTATTTTCCATTTTTAATTATCGGCTCTCATTCTGCTGAACTGTGATAATTTAGCTCAACATTTCTCTGCCTAGGAAAAACAGATAATATAATGTAACTGTGTAGATATACGGTGAATGTATCTTGTGTTTAGAAATGTCAATAAATAATATTCAAACAAATTTAAAATACTGTTGAAAAATCACATTAACAATGACATTGCTTAGAGTCTGGGTTTTTTTCTGGCTGTAAAATGAAATGTTACCCAAAAGTTTACTACTACAGATAAAGCAATGTTTAAATTGAGTCTGAATATAGGGATGATTAGAGTTCAGAGCATGGATTTTACTCTGTCAGGGCAGAAATACTCCACAGCCCTGATAGAATAATGGTGCTTCGAATTAAGAGATTTCTACTTCCCTAGTGAGCATATCCTAGACTGGCAGACACCGCAGTCAAAGCAGTTTCTTTAAATAAATTGAAAGTGTGCCATGCAGCTTCATTGACATGCAGTGCTGTAAGGCTCACTTTGAATATCTTTGTTTTAAAAAACAAAATCACAAGGATTAATTTTCTTTTTTAAACTAAAAAAAGCATTGACCTCTTAACATGGAGTTTTTTCCACGTTTTGGACGGAGGAGCATCAAAGTTAAATTTGGTCATTTGTCTGCCCACTCTATAAAAGTGGGTGGATGAATGGCCAAACCTTTGATGGCCTTAGCTCCATTGGGCCATTGGATGAGTATGTCAGTGACGGCATAGTATTAATTGCTGATATACTTAAATTCCAACCAGATCTAACGATGTTGGATATGATATAGATTACAAAAATGTGTGGAATTTTTATATTGTGCCAAACATTTTGAGAAAGTACTTTCAAAAAGTTAGGTATAGATTTACTATTCTTAACTCCACGTCTACGTGCCTTGATGACATCTGCATTGTCAAGGTACCGTGATGTTGTCTTAAGTATCGTAAAACGCTGCTTTCCCATAGAAACCTACCTTAACAATGTTTTTGTCCTTGTAATTCTTGACACGATATTTGTTGACACAATATTTTTCCTCCATATTTTGTCCAAACACTGGCTAAATGAGGCAGGCAGAACTTCAGTTTGGTGGAGAGGATACTCTAGTGTTGATGGGACAGAGCATCAACCCCACTCAACACTAAATCAGGGGCGCAGTCACACTGATCATTTGGAATTAAACTCATAAGTGCACATTTGGCAGATGATAGTTGTCCACGGCAATGTATTTTGAACTCGCTAGTCAAGAACCAATCCTGAATAATATACGGCAACTCTAAATTTACTTTGATTCAGTTCTCTTTTGCTATGCAAAATTTTAAATGTTCCACACATAAGCTGTCCTACAGACCATTGTGTATTTCAATCAAAATCAAACGTTGTTTACGCTTCTGAATTAGTGACTAATGAAAACCATACCTTTGAGAGATCCATCATGGTCACACAGACTGGGCCTCACAGCTGTTGTTTACTTCGAATAAAGTGTACTTTACTTTTATGAAGAATCGTGCAAAAGAAATAAACGCAGCACTGATTTGATTTCTAGAATTATACAATTTTATCAGCACCCACGAAAATTGGGTTTTCTTACTTCGGCGCAGTAATAAATGTCAATTTGTTCCCTTATTTTGCGATGGAATTTCTTGACGTTCTTTGTTGTTGAAATAGAATCATGCTGTTCTTTCAAGGGACTCTTGATTTTCTTCCCTGCAAATGGAGATGTCAGGCAAATTGTAGCTAGAGGAAATAATTAACGGCGAGCAAGAGAAACCCCCTTGTCTTTTGCATTTAACCTACTGGAACATGACTCTAAACTTGCCCACGTTTTTGTTGAAGAAGGGGTTTGGTCATTATTTTGAAATGCCCCTGGTTTATTAAGAAAGTATCAATTCATCTTGAACATGATTGCTCATGTTTTTCAGTCTGTTCCCAGTATGTTATGACAGTGACTGCTCACGTGTATGCGTTTTATTTATTTAATAGTGCATTACAAAGCGTTTGGAAAATAATCCTGTATATATCGAATGTACCAGGCAGTAAAAGGACATTAACATGTATGGTAGAGTATATAGAGAGGTGATGGGATCCATTCGATAATAATTGTTACACATTAACACGGCAATACATGTGTTTATAATCAACATTTTGCAGAGTCACATTTGGTAGATTAGGGCTTCGATAATTTGAGTACTTTAATAGGGGTGTTTCAGTGCAATTAGAAGGCACTAGGTCCAGTTACATCACTGAGGAGCATTTAGCTCTAGTATTTCTGAGTCTTGATGCTTGGGCCCAAGTGCACCTTTTCTCACTCACTCACTCTAAGTATAGATAGGCAGAGCAGTCGAAGTCTGAACTATGGAGGCGCTGATTTCTAGACTCGCAGATCTCAATAAATCAATGGACAGCCAGTTAAATATTGCATGCAAGTGTACGCATATATATAAGATTGTAGTGGGATTCATATTTTCGCAGATCTCAATAAATCAATAGACAGCCAGTTAAATATTGCATGCAAGTTTACGCATATATATAAGATTGTAGTGGGATTCATATTTTGGAGATCTGACCGCCCCCTAAAGGACCCTGCAGAATTTAAAGGGTGTAAATCATCTGCCATAAAGTTTTATCACAGGGTGCACCTAAACTCATAAACCCTACATCTTTTCATTATCAGTGAGGCGCTGTGTGAAAATATGTCCCCTTGCAGTCTTAACGTTAAAAACCAACAGTATCACATTTTCTTTTCACAATGAAAAATACAGACTTACCAGCTTTATTGAAAAGCTACACAATGCACAAGGAATGCCTAGTGCCTTAACCAACATGTTTATATTTAATAACACAGGCCTATTGGCCTAATCATTAACATGGGATGTTGACTAAAAGAGACCAAACAGTATTAAAGCAGAACTAAAGGAAAATAGCTATGAACATTAAGACTTTAACTGGAGAGATAAGCATTAACGAAGGCCAAACTAAAAAATAAAGGATACTTTTAGCATGAGGGCTGATGACTCTCAGCCGAGAGGTACCTTAAAACCAGTAGGCCACCATAAAAACATTTAATCTGAAAGCTTGGGGGCTCCAGCCTGCGATCCTTCTATCTAGGAAGGTCCCTAGCAACTACGACACATTGGGGAAATGGATGTGCATAGTAGCCCTTTGATATCACTGTGTCCCCTTGCCTTCTAGCCTTTTATCCTTTGCTCTTTTACCTTTTTTAGTAACAGCTGATTTAGCAGGTGGCTTGATTTAAATTATGGGTGCCACAGTATTGCACTCTTTTCTCTTTGTTAGGTGGTAGTGCAGGCTGTTCCTATTCTTCCCACCTGTTTGAGCTTCTTCTCTGTGGTGAGAAGAAGTGGGGAGTAGCAGTAAGGAGTCTCAATGTGAGGGAAACTGACAACCCATCTCCTGCAGATCTAGATGCTCTAGAACCAACCTGTCAACATCAGGCGCATGATTTGCAACAATGGAAGCTGATGCGATTGAAGAGGAAATGGGTGAGTCGACATCTCCCCCTGGCCATGTTCAAGAGAAGGGCAAACCAGGGCCTTTGATGCTAAAATGGTGCAATCAAAATCACTGCTCCAAATCTTCTGAAGCACTCTCGGGAGGAGGGGAATTGGAGGGAATGCATACAAGACTGCCTGAGGCCAGGGAATAGAAAGACCATCCACTGCACAGGACTGGGAACATGAGAGCTCTGAGCAGAACCTTGGCAGCATCACATTGAGAGGAGACGCAAATAGGTCTATTCAAGGGTTCTCAAAGAGAGCACATATGCGATTGAACTCCAAAACTGACAGATGATAAGACACTGATGAGGGAAGGTTCTGACTCAATCTGTCTGCCTGAAAGTCAATTGATCTTAAATGTACACTGCTACTAGAGCCAGGAGGTGGGATTCAGCCCACGTGAAAATCAACTCTGCCACATGAATCAGACTCTGACACTTTGCGCTGCCTGATAATCAGATAACACCTTGTGACTAGATTGTCTGTTCTCACCAGTACATTGTGTCCCTCCACCCAAGAGGCAAACATAAGGAGAGCCCTCCAAACAGCTAAGAGCTCCCTATAATTGGAAGACTGGGCACTCGCAACCTGAGATCACAGACCACTGACTTCCATTTCCCCCAGTGCTGCAACCCAGACCCCAAGGCTGGCATCTGTCAACCACATACTTACGCTGACGATACCCAGATTATCATTTCTATTAGAGACAACTGGCAAATTGTGGCAAACAGCTTTCAAACCTGTATGAGGGAAGTTAGTAATTAGG
This sequence comes from Pleurodeles waltl, assembly GCF_031143425.1. Classification (NCBI taxonomy): domain Eukaryota; kingdom Metazoa; phylum Chordata; class Amphibia; order Caudata; family Salamandridae; genus Pleurodeles; species Pleurodeles waltl. The sequence goes on from NC_090445.1 coordinate 506,587,594, forward strand.
TAGGACAGAACAGGCTGAAAATCAATAGGCGCAAAATGGAGATTCTTATCTGGAGAAAACTCTTCTATCTAGAACCACTGGCGGTCCGAGTCCTGTGGGACCTTAGCCACTCCCATTTCATCAGCTAAAAACCACAGGGTCATAAGCGAATCCACCTTGACCTTTGGCACGGAGGTAAATAGGGTTATAAGTGCATGTTTTTGGTTGGTCAAAATCTTGAATAAGGTTTTGCCTTTTATACCTCGAAAAGTGAGAGTGACGGTGGTCCGGGTATTTACTATTTCCAGATTAGACTATTGTAATGTCTTATATTTACATATAAATCAATCTTCCTTGAACAAGCTGCAGCTCATTCAGAATGTAGCAGCCCGGTTGGTGCTCGAGCTGTCCAAGTTTGCATCTGCCAAGGAGGTCCTAATGGAGCTGCATTGGCTCCCTTTTAGGAAGCGTATCTCCTTTAAAGCCTTGTGCCTGACCCATAAAGCCCTTCAGTCTCAAGGCTTAGGATATCTGCAAGATGTTATTAAGTGGTACTCCCCCATAGAAGCCTGTTAAGGTCAGTGGACCTTAGGTTGGCAGGGGTTACACAGTGCAAAACAGTAAAATGGGGTGACAAGGCTTTTTCTGTGGCTACAGCTAAGCTAAGGAACTCTTCACCAGCCAAGATTTGAGGAATTACGCCTCTTTTATTGTTTCATAAACAATTTAAGACTTGGTTGTTTTCACAGTAGTGTCTGTTTGGAGTGTGTCTGCCTTTCTTATCCATTTAGCGCTTCGATATTGATGGTCTGAATGCACTTTAGAAGTATTTAAAATACAAAAAAAACAATACTGAAAGGAACCCCATAGACACTTTCTCCTCTACCAGCCACCAACCCAGTTGGAGTCTCATTTCCTGGGTCACTGGGATTATGGAATTGTAATCCCCGAAAGCTGGGGACCAGCATGACAGGACCTGATTTACCACTAGTTTGAGATGAAACTGAGCCCAAAGGACAATAGCAGTAATGACTGCCAGTAAACTCTGAACCCAGAACCAAGTCTGTGTCATTGAGAAAGACTGAGCCAGTAGATGACAACTCTTCTGAAGAATGGACTCCATCCTTGCTGCTGGCAGGAACACCCTCCCTAACTACTGAGTGTTTAACAGTACTGCCAGAAACAATTTCTCCTGTGATGGATGAAGACTGGACTTCTGGTAATTGATCATGAACCATAGACGTTAAGGGCTGATATCATCATTTGCATGTTCTCTAGGGCCTTACAAGAAGAAGAAATAGACAGCAACCAGTCTTCAAGATGAGAAAACAATGTGACACCAGATAAATGCAGCTGCACAACAATTGGAGCAAGTACTTGGTGAAGACCCTTGGTGAAATGCCATTCCAAAGAGCAGGATTTGAAATTGGAAATACTGACCTTGGACAGCAAATCAGAGAAACTGTTGACTGGAATGACGTGTCAGTACATGGAAGTATGCATTGTGGAGATCCAAGGTCACCAGAAAGTGGTTGTTTGTCAACAGTGGAAGAATAGCCTGTATTGAAATCATTTTAACAGTCTCTACCAGCACATTTTTGTTTAAAACTCTTAGATTCAAAATTGGGCGTAGTGTTCCGTTGTGCTTGGGGTCCAAAAACAGAGCTGAATGAAAGCTGCATCCCTTTTGGTCTTCTGGTACTGGAACAACAGCATTTTTCTGCAAAAGCTCTTTCACCCGCAATGCAATTGCCTTGGCCTTTGAGATGTCTTTTGGCCACGGAAGAGATTTGAACCATGTTCGTGGTGAAGCAGGAAAAAAAGGAGTTTTGTAACCTTCTCTTATAATGTGGAGAACCCAACGATTCGACAAATACCCTTCCCCCTGATGAAAAAGGAGTCTGAGTCTTGCTTCTACCCCCAGAGAGTCATTTGGGGAGTTTTTCTGAAGTACTGGAAGTGTGTGGTTGGAATCTGAAGGCAAACGCAGCACCCCCGACCACAGGCCGGTACTCGAAAGCGAAAGGAACGTCTACCTGGAAGAGGCTGAGATGATTTGCTAAACAGAAAAAAATGTCCTTCCTAATGTCATCTTAAAAGGTTTAAGAACCTTCTTCTCCTCCGCAGCCTTGTTTACCATGTCATCAAGTTCACCACCAAACAATTTTTACCCAGGAAATGGCCATTTCTGAATAAGGCTTCTTTGGGGAGCTTCTAACTTTTAGGACTTCATCCAAAGTAACATGCGGCCTACCACTGTGGCCGCTGCAGCAGATGCGGCTGTCCATAAACATTCAAATGAGACATCAGACAGGAATTTGTAAACCAACTCCATGTTAGCCAGCATATAAGTGGGGTCCTGATTATCTTGGATCCCATCATATAAGGACGCAAAGTATTTTTGCAGGACTTCTGTAGCATGCACTAAGCATTTGCTGTCAGTGCAAAACTGGACGCAGCACAAGAACGTGATACTTCCATTTTCGTATCCACCATAACTGACAGGACAGCGTTTTCTGATGCCAAATTAGAAGTTGAAGCCATGAATGCCAAAAACAGTGTTTACCTAAGGGATCCGTGGACAGTCTTGATCAAAATTCTGAATCAAATACCGTTTGTTAAAAACAAAAAGGGTTATGGAGAACTTATCAGGATCCTTCCATTCTTTAGTAAGGATGTCCTTAATGACATCATGAATAGGCGAGTCAGCTGTGGAATCGGAGGTATATTGGGACTAAAATCCCTCTTCCTGTTGAGGTTTTGAATCGAAACTCAGCGTTTCTCTAATGTAAATATATAATTTTCACAAATATGTCCCTTGTATATATTTGTCTTTTGCTCCTCCTCAGAATCCTCCTCCTAATTAATCCCTTGGGCATTTAATTGAAGGCTCAGCCAGAGCAGTCAACATCCTCCTTTATGAGACACTGTAAATATGCACGAGAAAGCTGCGAGCAAAAGACACATATGGGAAAGAAGGAGGAAGAGAAAAACAAAAAAGCGTCACAATGGGAGAAAGCAGAAAGCTGCAAGAGTAAGTTAAAGGGGCAGGGAGTGGCTTTAAATAGATTGAAGAGGCCCGAGATGGCTTCAGGATCAGGCTGCCTCAGTATTCCTGTTCCCATATTTAATTGCAGCAGCCCGTGTGTAAGAGGAAGGCTTTGAGCACTGGCACGTTTTTATTTACAAATTAAGCACTGAACAGAGTAGAATACCGCCACGAGATTTCCGACTGACCCGGTTTACCATGTATAACTGTTCCCTGCCCCAGCATTATGCATGGGCAGGGAACGCACCGGAGAAGACCAGTGCAACAAAAATATCACCGTGCCTTGCAACAGTAAGGACACATGGCAATGCAAAGTAAGTAAAATCGCTAGCAATTAAACAAGATATATAGTCGCATACTCACATTCATCCAATGGAGTCAAGAGATAAAAAACTGCACAGGCCTAGTTGAGAGGGGGAGGAGTATTTATAGAGGGATCAATGTTCATAGAAAATAGATTATTTTTGGGGACCATAGGTCTTACAATAGTGGTGAACTTCCTGTCAGAGGCGGGATCGCCTCATTAATTCAGGACTGGGACCAGGAGGACGGAGTTGAGGGGGGTAATGTTTACTGCCATAGCCGTACAATAATATATTTCATTTTACTCAGTGAAAGCAGTGCAAGGTTGGGGTAAGAGGATTATAAACAAGCAAAGAGATCAAATGTGTTTTACGTTGAACAACCACTCTTTGACTTTATTCTTTTTTTGGCCCATGCCTGATCATACTTGCACCCTTTTCGGGAGCTATGAAAACTTGTTTGTCCACAGGGTGCTACAGTTCCTGATGCAAATAGGATGGTGTATATGTTTAATAGGTTGAAGTTGTGGTTGTAAAACCTTTTTTTTTTAAAGTCTGCATTACTAAGGATGGAGTGGCAATTCATAAAATCAGAGTTTGGGGGATACTGCAGGACATTAGTGACACATTTCAGTGATTTCAGGTGGAAATAGCACTTTAAAAGGGTGCATGTCAGTAAAGGTACCAGTAGGTCATCTGAGAGGGACATGTCTAGGGACGAGTCAGGATGGGTTTAGCAGGGACTCATGAGAAACTTTAGCCTTCTGATAACACAAAAACATTGTAAAATCTACATACAGCAAAAGTGGGCAACAGTAATTTTCAGGAGAATATTAATTGAAAGTGAAATGAGCAATAGTCAATGTGCAAAAATTCAGCGGTGCAAACAAAACTTCACTCGGCTCCACCATTCCCTTTAACGGATCTTGGGGCAACACAGCTAACACAGACACTTCCATGTTAACGTAATTGGCTAGAAAGATGGACATGATCCAATGGGAAGTTGTAAAGGCATGCTACGAAAAGTTTAATGTAAGAGGGCACTGTTACTGGTTAGAGTGCTAACATGATACCTTAGGTGGGAGGAGAAGAAGACCTTGGCTTCACATTAACCCGAAGGGCCTTGCAAGGGCCTACAAATTGTGTCTGTCATATAATGGAGAAAGGCCACTAAAGTATGTTTATCAGATGAGTTATGGAAATAACAACATCCTCTATGGTAAGACTTTAGATATAATAAAGGCTAATTTATGGAAAGACTAAAGGCCAAAAACGGAGAGAACTTTAATTTATTTCAGCGAATGAGAACATTGCTCACAAAATATGAACTTACGATTAATGCTGAATTTCTCCATGAGGTGTGGTAAGCATCTTCATTTATACATTCAGTAACTTAACACCACTTGCTCTTCTCATGGGCCTCATAAATTGCCCTGTGGTGACCACAGGGACATCACGAAATGGATCTTGCGGTCTCCCTTTATCATACTGTGAAAGGGTCCTGTGAGAGGGACAGAATTATGTGATTGCAAGCACGCCTGCTGGCGACATGATTGTGGGGCGTAGGAGATACCCCCTATTAACAGTCAAATGTGGTATCTCAGTCTGCCTTTACCCGTGAGCCAGCTGCTGTTTTCCTCTCCATTTCCTAATGCTAGCTCTGTCCACACTTCTAAAAGTCAAGGAGTTCAGAGGCCAGGGTCCAGCCTTCAGGTGCTGGAGGTGACATGGCAAGATGTATTGCTGAATATCAGTTGTTACTTTGTGGTATTATACATTGTAGTACTTTATATTTTTATATCACATTTCTAACATTAATTCTTAAAAAGCTTTTCTATGCACCTTAAAACCTTACAAAAGTTGTTTTCTGTCAATTAATGTAAAACATTTAACAAATATGTGCATTCAAAGTGATTTCAGTTGAAAATATGTGCAGTTCACAAAATATGTGAAGCCCTCAACCAAAATGACGATACAAACATATCATAGGGCAGATAATTACTACATAACTCTGCATCCACCATTTTGAGATTACTTGTCCAGAGACCTCTGAGAAGAGATGATTGACTTTGTGCCGCATCTCTATCACTCAAAAGGGCAACATATTGTCCTCATAAGATAAGCGAAGAAAGCAATTTTGAGAAACAACAGAAAACTTGCAGACTGTCAAAGAGCGCAATAACTAGGGCAACAAGAGAAAAGTCCAGCTGCTCACAAAATTTATACAAACAGATTATTTTAAAAACAATTTTATTGGTGTTATTCACATAATAATTGCGTGATAACTGGGGTGTTTAACACATATTTACACAAGAGCAGCGCAATAGCGTACTGAAACCCCACTCTCATGAATGAACATTCCCAGCAGCGATTTACACAAAACGATCTGCGGCTTCCCCGGGTCTCATTTATAACAAAGAGGAAGCGACGATGGGAGAAATAAGAAGAAACCAGCAATAACAAGGAGGAATCGAAGACTGGGGAAGAAGAAACGAGAAAAACAATAATGACAAGAAACACCAGCAGGGCGTAGCTTTGAGGGGTGTTGGGGAGGGGGTGTTACACCCCCCAATAAATGTATTTTGTGATAAATAGTTGGGTGCAGGTGCTTTCAGTCCCATATGTGAGGTGTCTGTCGGATTTCACCAGGACGTTTTACACACAGAAAAAAATGCACGCACACACTCTTCCTGTCTCTGTTCGGAAAGACTTAAAAAATGTTAGTTATTTCACAAAATATTGTGCTTTGTCTCACTTAGTACACCTACCAATCTGCATTCTTTTCCCTTTCCACTGTGGCTTAAACTACTTCCATGCCTCTTGCTTGTCATATAATGTATTTTAACATCATGTGCTAGCATAATTGTCAGGAAATCTGAAGTTAACATCCCCCCAGTCATACCAACCAAACTATGTCCCTGAACACCAGGGATGGAGGAGAGTGAAAGCAAGAGGACTGGCAGCAGGGGAGGGAAGCAGCAAGCAAGACCCCATGATGGTGGGAGAGGTATAGGTCAAGCCACTATTATGGGGGCGCAGGAGAAAGCAAGCAACAGTGAGAGGAGATGATTGAGGGACAGGACAAGAACGTGGAGCGGGGGAGAGTGGTTTGAAATGCATGCAAGTACTGTAGATGGAGCAGCAGGGAGCAAAAGTGGAAGGAGGCAAAAAATAGTGCCACCCTACTGAATCTTCTCAATAAAGGGGACATTAATAGCGTTGAGCAAACCCCATCCTTTAAAGAGGCAGGTTTTAACTCAATTATTGATTACACCTTTGTCTCTAAATGCCTCTTTGCATTTAATTGACTTCAAGGTAATCTGGCATGCTCAGTGACCACAATCCCCTATTGGCTACTTTCAAGAAGTCACAGAGTCTAGGTGGGCCTGACTTATTTCAGGAACTGGTTGCAACCATAGCTCAAGGGAGAAGACTCAAATGGGCAAAGGTGGTTCTTGCTGATTTTCTCTGCTCCTTCTTAGCCTCTTGTATTTAGATTTTTGTACTTGTTTGGATGAAGGGATCTCTGCCTCTAACACTGTGAAAGCTTTCTCCAACATTGCAGAGAGCATTAAGACTGTCCCTAATGTTCTTCCCGTAGTAGTGTCTTGTAGGTGGTTTGATAAGGCCTGATTTCAGGCCCACAGTACATACATGGCCTCACTGCAATGGAAGCCCCGTAATCAGGAGGATGTGAGGAGGTACAGGGCCAGCTATCATAGGGTGCATTTAGAGAGGAAGAAGGCACTAAAGAGGGAGTTATGGTACAAGTTGTTGGGGGCTTGCGCTCTACAGGACAATGCACAGTTTTGGATGGTTCCCCTATTTTCCCCAGACCAAGTGAGTGTGCAGACCCTGAGCATCACATCTCAGGCTTAGTCTGACGACTTTGGGGCCATTTATGTCCTGAGTCTGGCGAAGTCCAGTTTTCTGAAGATCGGGAGGTAACAGGTCCCTTTTTAAAGTGGGAGGAAGTTAAGAAAGCCATTATGTCTCTCCCAATTGGCAAAGCCATGAGCCCAGATGGTATTCTCTGTCACTTGATTAAATCTGAGGTTGATCTCTGGGCACCGATATTGACTGCGGCCAGGAGTGGGTCACTCCCTCCCAGCTGAAAACATTTGATCATTGTCCCTGTCTTCAAGAAGGGGACTAGGGCTACCCTGCCTGTCACCATCCCATTTCCCTGGTGGACAGTGAGGGTAAGGTGTATGGGGGTCTTGTTGGATCACCTTACTACCTGGGCTAAAGATAAGAATGTATTGTTGGAACTACAGTATGGGTTTAGGACAGGACGGGCACTACTGATGAGACCATGAACCTGTACATGTTATTTGCAACATACACCAGGACTAAGAAGGGAGTGGTTCACTTTGCCTTTATAGACTAAAACAGTGTTAATAGAGCCAAGTTCTGGGCCGTGCTTGGGTCCATGGAGGTTCAACCGATCTCCTTCTTGCATAGTATTCATAAGAACCTAACTGCTTCAGTAGGATACAGGGTGAACTGGCAATGCACCCAGCTCTTTAATTTGAAGAAAGGGGTGCATCAGGGGTGCATCCTGGCCCCTTTTCTCTTTATTTTCTATATCAATGGTCTGGAACAGGCTTTATTGGAATCAGGGGTGGATGTACTGAGTGCGGGCAGTAGTCATATACCTGTTCTTTTATATGTGTATGACACCGTTCTTATGTCACGCAGGGCTAAGGGTCTTCAGTGCCTCTAGATCTTTTTGTATGGGCTTGACCTTACTACCAATTATGCTAAGTCCCATTTAATGGCGATTGGACCTCGAAATACTAGCTCTAAAAGCTTCTTGATAAAGGGTCAGCCCATGTATAGGGTTGATCATTTCTGGTACCTTGGGATCCTACTGGATTCCAAACGTTCATGGCAACTCTTGCTTAAGAAAAAAACTATTGGGTTTAAATCAGCAATTAGTGGGGTTAGTGTTTTGTCTAGGCTCGTAGTATACAAACATGTGGAGACTATGCTTAAAGTATTTAGGATGAAGTATATTATGGTGGCTTGTTATGGATGAGACCATCTTCCCAATTAGAGGCCATTGAAAAGTTATTTTTAAAAGGCCTTCTCAGAGTTCCCCTGAGTACAACTTCTAAGATGGTTCATGAGGAAGTTGTCCTGGGTATATTTCTGATCTTATTGGGTTAAATCCTATGCTTCTTTGGCAGTTCATTTTGTTAAAGGAGAACCTGAATCCTAACATACTAATCATGCAATACTGTTTGGCTCTGGATTGTATGTCACACATTCCATGGCTCTTATATGTATGAGACAAACCTTAACTGGCTGGGTTGCCTTGAGGTTTTTGTTAAACTGGAGCTCATTGTGAAGGGGAATATTTTTTGGATAAAACAAGCTTTTTTCGCCAGGGCGGTAGCGGAGTGAGAATCAGTGGCACTTCACAAGAGTGCTATGCATCATTTTATTATGGTTAAATCAGTCCCTGCCAGGCCAGTGGGAAGACAGGGAAAAGGCTCAAGGGCCCCCTGTTCCCACTCCATGTCATTGGCACCCCTTTGAAAGGATGGGTGGTGACATTATTTGTCCATTGGACCCCAAAACTGCCCAAGGCAAGAGGTTTATCCTGGTTTCGGTAGAGCATGCTACCAGCTACCCAGAGGCAATCCCTCTGAGGACGGTGACTGTACTGGTGGTGACCAGAACTCTGATGGGGATCTTTACCCATCTGGGATTCCCAAAGGAGATTGTGTCTGACAGAGGCACCAACTTCATGTCTGCATACAGATGTCTGGGATGTGTGTGGGGTGACCTATAAGTTCACCACACCCTATCATCCTCAATCAAATGGTCTTGTGGAGAAATTCAACAAGACCTTGAAAGGCATGATCACAGGCCTCCCTCAGGCTATGAGGCGTAAACGGGACGTCCTCTTGCCATGCCTTCTCTTTGCTTATAGAGAGGTACCCCAGAAGGGGGTAGGGTTCAGTCCCTTTGAAATTCTCTATGGGTAACCTGTCAGGGGACCCCTAAGCATTGTAAAAGAAGGGAGGAAGAAAGCTCCCAAGAACCCCCCCAGATGTGGTCAGCTCCATGTTGGCTCTCCACAACCAGATGCACCACTTCTAGAAGAAGGCCAAGAGCAACCTCGAGGCCACTCAAGTGGTTATGAAGCGCTAGTATGACCAGAAGACCACCCTGGTGGAGTTTCAGCCAGGACACAAAGTTTGGGTATTGGAACCAGTAGAGCCTAGAGCTCTATAGGACCGCTAGACTGGCCCATTAGAAATCAAGGAATGTAAAGGGGAGGCCACTTACTTAGTGGACCTCCAGTCCCCTAGAAACTCCCTAAGGGGGCTCCATGTGAATAGATTGAAGCCTCATTTTGAGAGGACTGAGGTCAACATGCTTCTGGTGACAGATGAGGGTGTGGAGGAGGAGAGTGAACCTCTCCCCGACCTTCTCTCTGCCTAATAAGGTGATGGGTCAGTGGAAGGTGTCAATCTCTCTGAAGCCGTGACCCTGGACCAGCGAGGGGACTGCTACGAGCTAGTGGAGCAATATTCCTCCCTGTTTTCCCTCACCCCCGGACTCACACACTTGTATGTTCATGGCATTGACACAGGAGACAGTCCCCCTCTAAAGAATAAAATTTAAAGGTTGTCAGACAGGAGAAGGCCTGCACCAAGGATGAAGTTGTCAAGATGCTGGCAGTTAGAAATGGGGTTTTTGGTTGGCAGTCAGGTTACCCCCTGTCCAAGCAAAAGCCCTCACTCTAGTCAGGGTAAGTCACACACAATCCAAGATTATCCTGTGTCCACCCTCTGGTAGCTTGGCACGAGCAGTCAGGCTTAACTTAGAAGGCAATGTGTAAAGCATTTGTGCAATAAATCATACAATACCATAATATAACACCACAAAAATACACCACACAGTGTTTAGAAAAATATATATTATTTATCTGGGTATTTTCAGGTCAAAACGATTAAAGATGCAATATGAATTTGTAAAGATATCACTGAAAAGTGATATAAAGGCGGTCATTCTGACCGCGGCGGTCGGCGGTTGCCGCCCGCCAAGCGGTTCCCGCCGAAAGACCGCTCCGCTGTCAAAAGACCGCAGCGGCCATTCTGGCTTTCCCGCGGGGCCGGCGGGTGACCGCCAGAAGACCGCCGGCCGGCCCAGCGGGAAAGCCCCTTCAACAATGAAGCCGGCTCGGAATGGAGCCGGCGGAGTTGCAGGGGTGTAACGGGTGCAGTGGCACCCGTCGCGATTTTCACTGTCTGCAAAGCAGACAGTGAAAATCTTTGTGGGGCCCTGTTAGGGGGCCCCACTGCACCCGTTCCCGCCATCCTGGTTCTGGCGGTGGACACCGCCAGAAACAGGCTGGCGGGAAGGCGGTCGGAATCCCCATGGCGATGCTGCAAGCAGCGCCGCCATGGCGGATACCCTGGGCCAGCGGGAAACCGGCGGGAAACCGCTGGCTCCCCTTTTCTGACCGCGGCTTTACCGCCGCGGTCAGAATCGCCCAGGAAGCACCGCCAGCCTGTTGGCGGTGCTTCCGCCGCCCTCCGCCGCCCTCCGCCATGGCGGTCATGGACCGCCAGGGTCAGAATGACCCCCAAAGTGTCTTAAGTCTTTAAAAAGCAAACAAAGTCTCTTTCAAGCAAAAAGTACCTGGTTTCTGGTGGAAAATCTCCGCAAAGGGCCGCAGAAGAAGAGATACGTGAAAAAATGGTGTGTGCGGCGATTTCTCCCCAGCACACACGGACTTGCGTCGTTATTTTTCATGCGGGAAAGTCGTGTGTCGTTTTCCGGCGCGCGGACAGTCTCTTTCTGTGGATCGTGGGGATTACCAGATGTCCCAGGTCTGTGCGTGGATTCTCCTGCTTGTTTTCTGGCTGCGCGTCGTTCCGTGGGGCTGTGCGTCGAAATTTCACTCTCAGGGCAGGCGTTGCGTCAATTTCTCCTTGGAAGTCGGGCGGCGTTGTCCTTGCGAGGCCGTGCGTCAAAGTTTTGGTCGTCCCAAAGGCGTTGCATCTATCAGCGTCAGTGTGCTGCGTTTTTCTCACTGCGTAACAAGCTGTGCGTGGGAACAGAAGGCAAGCTCTATCCAAGCCCTTGGAGAGCACTTTTACAGCCAGACAAGAGTTCAGCAAGGCAGCAGTCCTTCGTAGAAAAGCAGACAGGTGAGTCCTTTAAGCAGCCAGGCAGTTCAGCAAGGCAGCAGGCCAACAATCAAGGCAGCAGTCCTTTGTAGAAAAGCAGACAGGTGAGTCCTTTGAGCAGCCAGGCAGTTCTTCTTGGCAGGATGTAGTTTCTGGTTCAGGTTTCTTCTCCAACAAGTGTCTGATGAGGTAGGGCAGAGGCCCTGTTTTATACTAAGTTGTGCCTTTGAAGTGGGGGTGACTTCAAAGAGTGTCTAAGAAATGCACCAAGCCCCCTTTCAGTTCAATCCTGTCGGCCAGCGTCCCAGTAGGGGGTGTGGCAGTCCTTTGTGTGAGGGCAGGCCCTCCACCCTCTCAGCCCAGGAAGACCCATTCAAAATGCAGATGTATGCAAGTGAGGCAGAGTACCCTGTGTTTGGGGTGTGTCTGAGTGAATGCTCAAGGAACTGTCAACTAAACCTAGCCAGACGTGGATTGAAGGGCACAACAAGATTTTAGTGCAAAGAAATGCTCACTTTCTAAAAGTGGCATTTCTAGAATGGTAATATTAAATCCGACTTCACCAGTCAGCAGGACTTTATATTACCATTCTGGCCATACTAAATATAACCTTCCTGCTCCTTTCAGATCAGCAGCTGCCACTTCAACAGTGTATGAGGGCAGCCCCAATGTTAGCCTATGAAGGGAGCAGGCCTCACAGTAGTGTAAAAACGAATTTAGGAGTTTTACATTACCAGGACATATAACTACACAGGTATAGTCTTGCCTTTTACCCACACAGCACCATGCTCTAGGGGTTACCTAGGGCACACATTAGGGATGACTTATACGTAGAAAAAGGGGGGTTCCAATCAATAGTACAATTTACACAGAGAGCACATGCACTTTAGCACTGGTTAGCAGTGGTAAAGTGCCCAGAGGTCAAAAGCCAACAACAACAGGTCAGAAAAAATAGGAGGAAGGAGACAAAAAGTGTGGGGATGTCCCTGTCAAAAATCCAGGTCCAACACTGGCTCTGGGGTTAATTGACAAACCCAGCAGTCCCTGGTCCGGCCCTGTGGTGCTGGTACTCAAGGCTGCCGCATCCAGTGCCAAGCCAGAACTTAGGTTCTGCATGGACTACTGAGGTTTTAATTCTTTCACTAAAACCGAAGCTTACCTCTTCCCCTGAGCTGATGAGCTTGTAGACAGGCTAGGCACTGCCAAATTCTTTTGATATCACATCAGGGTACTGGCAGATCGCCTTGACTGAGGGGGCCAAAGAGAGATCCACTTTTTCAACTCTTGAGGGACATTACCAGTTCAAGGTGATACCCTTTGATTTGAGACAATGCCCGATACATTCGAACAGCTGGTTAACAGGTCCTGGATGGTAAGGATGCATTCTGCTCAGCTTACCTAGAGGACATTGGCATCTACAGTTCTAGCTGGGAAGAACACCTGCTCCACCTGCAAGAGGTGCTCCAGGCCCTGCAACAGGCAGGCCTGACAATCAGGACCAATAAGTGCCAGATTGGGCAGGGTTCCATGGTGTACCTGGACACCTATTAGGTGGTGGCAAGGTGCAGCCCCTCCAGCCCAAGATTGAGACAATCACTGTCTGGCAACCACCTAGAACCCAAACAGAAGTGAGAGTCTTTCTAGGCCTCAATGGATACTACCTTAGGTTTGTTAAGGGTTATGGCACTATAGTGGCCGCTTTAACAAAAATAACTTCCAAAAAGCAACCTAGGTTGGTGAATTGGACAGAGGCTTGTCAGAAAGTCTTTGACTCCCTAAAGGATGCCATGTGCACAGCACCCACGCTCAGGGCCTCTGAGTACTCCAATGAGTTCATCTTGCAGACACATGCTTCAAAGAATGGCATACAGGCAGTTCTAGCACAGCTGAATGAGAGGAGCCTAAACCAGCCAGTAGCCTTTATTAGAAGAAGGCTATTACCACATGAAGAGAGGTGCAGTGTTATTGCTGTGTTGTGGGCACTGAAGAAGCCGAGACCATACCTGTTTGGGACTCACTTCCGGGTTCACGCAGACCACAGGCCCCTCATGCTGATGAGGGATGAAAATTCTGAACTCTTGGGGTGGTCTGTTTCCCTACAGGGGATGGACTCTACAGTGGAGCATTGCCCGGGAGCTGACCATGCCAGTGCTGATGGTCTCTCTAGATTCTTTGACCTTAAGAGCTCCCAGGGGGTTGGGTTGCCCTCCCCACTTTCACCTGGGGGGACACATGTTACACCTGACAGCCTTAGGGTGGTCATCCCCCAAGTTTTGTACTGCTTCCCTCCACTTTTCTGACACTGTTTTTACTGCTTTTAGGACTCTGCACACTTTACCACTGCTAACCAGTGCTAAAGTGCATATGCTCCCTCCCTTAAACATGGTAATAGTGGTTCATTCCCAATTGGCATATTTGGTTTACTTATAAGTCCCTACCAAAGTGCACTACATGTACCCAGGGCCTGTAAAATAAAAACTACTAGTGGGCCTGCAGCACTGATTGTTCCACCCACATAAGTTGCCCCTCCGCCATGCCCCAGGCTTGCCATTGTAAGGCCTGTGTGTGCAGTTTCACTGCCACTCGACTTGGCATTTAAAAATGCTTGCCTAAAACTCCCCTTTTCTACAAATGTCACCCCTAAGGAAGGCCCTAGGTAACCCATAGGGCTGGGTGCTATGTAGGTAACAGGCAGGATATGTACATATGTGTTTTGTTTGTCCTGGTAGTGAAAAACTCCTAAAATTGTAAATTCTGATCTGAAAGGGGTAACCAGGTCATATTTAGTATGGCCAGAACGGTAATAGGAAATCCTGCTTATTGGTGAGGTTTGGATTTTATACTACTATTTTAGAAATACCACTTTTAGAAAGTGAGCATTTCTCTGCACTTAAAAACCATCTGTGCCATGCAGCCTGTCTCCAGTCAACATCTGGGCTGGGCTGTTTGACAGCTCCCTTGTACATTTCACCCAGACAACCACAAACTCAGGACACACAGTCTGACTTGCACTCATCTGCATGTTGATTAGGCTTTCCTGGGTTAGAATGGTGGAGGGCCTGACACTTAAGTTTCAAAGGCTAGTGGCCTGCCCTCATAGAGTGGACTGCCAAATCCCCTATTGGGACCCTGGCATACAGGACTGTACTGGAAGGGGACGTTGTACACCTCAAACCCACTCTTTTAAGTTTCCCCCACTTCAAACGCATGTTTGGGTACATAAACTGGGTCCCTGACCCCCCCAATTCAGAAACGTCTGGACCTGCACCTGAACTTTGCCAGAAGACCTGCCTGGCTGCCCAAAGAACTCTTTGGACTGCTTTGCTGCAAAGGACTGCTACCCTACTGTTGCCCTGCTGCACTGCTGACCTCAGACCATGAGGGACGGACTCTGCCTTCCCACAAAGTGCTCTCCAAGGGCTTAATTTAACTTGCCTCCTGTTCTGAGGTCTCAGGGACTACAAAGACCTCCACTGCTAGCCTTTTGCTAGTACACCGATTTCAGCGACTTAGGAATGACTTCAACGATGCCAGCGATGCCGCAGCATGATCCCACTCCATGGACCTCACTGCCCTCACCAATTTTGGCCTGCAGTGCAAGTCCAACATCGCTACGACTTCACTGACATCACTCAGAGTCATCGCAACACTGCAAAGTCAACACATCGCATCCTGACGGACTGGAACCAGCAACCCTGTTGGGTCACATGGAATCGACGCATAGTGGAGGAAACCGCATCATCCCCCCCTGCATCCGGATTGAGCAGATGCCTCACCTCCACCTGCCTCGCAGCGTGGAACCAATGCCTCTCTCCTCGGATGCCGTGAGGGACTGGCGCTGCACCAACTCCACCAACGCCTCTTTCAGACTCCGTGCGATGTCCTTGTTCTCCGTTTTCAAAGGTTACTGTACCTGGAGGATGTGTGACTCCTTGACCGACACCGATGGTGTTGAATTGTTGGGAACTACTCCGTCAACAATGCCGTGATAGCCTCAGTTGGAGCTGTTGTATTTTCTAGGCGCTTTAGTTAGATTTAATCTTTAGAAATTCAAAACTTTGCTTGTGTACATTGGATTTTCATTGTTTCAACAGTATTTTATTCAGATACATATTCTCTATCTTTGTAAACCTTTGTGGTGTCTTTTTGTGGTGTTTTTACTGTGTTACTGTATGTTTTATTGCACAAATACTTTACACATTGCCTTCCAAGTTAAGCCTGACTGCTTAGTGCCAAGCTACCAGAGGATGGGCACAGGATAATTTGGATTGTGTGTGACTTACGCTGATTAAGATTGTGGTCCCTACTTGGACAAGGGTGTTTACCTTTGCCAACTAGAAACCCCATTTCTAACATATTCTGTGTTTAGTACATGGACTGACATGACTGCTAGGGCCAAGAGGCACTATTACTATTCCTACACTCAGCCAGCCCAGTGTCCTCTGCTACAAAGACCCATGTTTGTCAACTCACAATTGAAGTGTACTCACCTATGAGGATAACATTTGTATACTGTGTCTAGTACAGGAACTGACACAACTAAAACACCCAGAAGGCACTGTCACTGTTACTCCAAGCACCAGACCCGTGTTCATTTGCTCAAATACATCTATTACTGAACTCTCAACACTGGACTGAAGAGCCCCAATGAGGGTGAAACTAGTCTTAGGCTGCTTATGTTCCCCATTTAGAGAGGACCAGGCTTGACAGTTCAGACTGGACTTTTCCTACTGAAGCAAGGTGAAAACTGATTTGCATATTGCTGGGTCTACTCTGAGGTGGCATGGTGGACAAAAGAACAATGCGTTGGAATGCCCCCAGAGTGATTGCTAGTGATTATGCTAATTATAAGTATCCTCCTATCGCCTTTTGTGTGTTTGAACTTGTTGGACTGTTTGCCTTACGGAGGGTCATCCCCTGTCTTTTTGCCTCCTTCCTCCTGGTTTTTCTGACCTCTCGCTGTTGGCTCTAGGACTCTGAGCACTTTATCACTGCTGACCCGTGCTAAAGTGCAGGTGCTCTCCCATCTAAAGTTGGTATGATTGGCTTATACCTAATTGGCATATTTAATTTACCTATAAGTCCCTTGTACAGTGGAATCTCTATACCCAGGGCCTGTAAATGAAAAACTACTAGTGGGCCTGCAGCGCTGCTTGCGCCACTCACTGAAGTAGACTTTCAAACCTGTCTCAGGCCTGCTAGCACAGGGCCTGTGTGCACAGTTTTCTGCCACAGGGACCTGGCATCTAAACTTACTTGCCAAGCTCAGAACTCCCGTTTTACTACATGTAAGTCACCCCTAAGGTAAGCCCTAGCTAGCCCTATGGGCAGGGTGCCATGTATGTAGAAAGGCAGGACATGTGCCATATTGCATGGCCTGTCAGAGTGGTGACAAACAGCCTAACTTGGTGTCTCACTGCCGTGAGTGCTGCCTTCGCATGGGATTGCATTAGAAATGCCCTGCTTTATGTGTAAAGGGTATTGTCTGACTTATGAGGGGTAGCGTAGGCATGTTTGGTATGGTTGTGATGGTGATAATAAATGCTGCTTACTGGTGTGGGTGTATTTTTTCTTACTATCACAGAAATGCCACTTCTAGAAAGTGCACATTTATCTGTGCTTATGAATCTGGTGTTTTGCAGCTTGACTCCAATCCACGTCTGGGCAGAGTGACAGTTGGGGCTTTGTGCATACTTTTCAGACAGCCTGTACACGGGGAGGGTGGAGGTGTCACAGAGGTGCATCTGCATACTAAATAGTCTTCCTGGGCTGAGAGAAGGAAGAGGCAGGGCACACCTACATTTGCAAAGGCTGTGCCCTGGCCTCACACAATAGGGTTGTTAACCCCCCACAGATGTTTGGAGCATGTGCTGACAGGAGAGAGGGAGCACTCCCAGAACCAGTTGTAACTGGCTGGAACCTCCTCTCCCTACCATTGTAAAACACTGTAAGAACTGACTATAAGTAGAGGGGGATTTTCCCCACAATTTGGAGACTCTTGGAATCATCTTGGAACTGGACCCCAAAGGCTGAAGGGACTCACCAGGAACCGCCATGGATTGCTGCTGCTGCTGTGCTGACCTGTGACCTGCCTGGTCACTGTGAAGGACTTGCCACTTGCTGCCTTTCCCTTGTGCTGGCCTGTTGCTGGGCCTTCCACCTGAGGACCTTTTCTTAGGACTCTGCTCCCCAGGGGTAGGGTGCTGTGGCCTCTGACCCCTGCATCCACCTACAGGGCGAGGATTGCTCCTTCTGTTGCTGTAGAACGCCTGGAGGGCACTTTGCTAAAATTAGCACTGGGCACAAGAGGAGCACTTCTCCTGGTGCCCTTTTTTGCGCTTGAAAACACTGTTTCTGAGGAAGCTCACCGCCGCATCCCGAGGAAGCTGTGTTTACACAGCGCAAGGGAAACGTACTGACTAATGCCCCTGGGGCACGGAGAGAATCCTGCTTCCAGTAGACAAAGAGCAACCGCACTCCTATGGGTGCCCCCGGGGCAAGGTCCGCTCGTTAGAGCTCCCCCGGGGCACTGGAAGGCCCTGTCTTGGGCCGACGCTTCATCCGGACGAGAGGAGTGGAGGACGCCTCTCCCTCGCCCATTGAAGCCTCGGAAGGCTTCAATTGAACTGCGGCGGGCAGCAGCCTCATCGGAGGCCTGCCCGTGCCGCAAATTCTGCAGGCCCCCTTTGAGGGCCAGTCTTGGCAGTCGAGGTCTCCCCCCCACAGCAGAGGGCCAGGACAGGCCCGGGGGAGACCCTCGGGAATCACAGGCCCCTGGAGGGGCCTGCAACGAAGTCAGTGGGTGTGCATGATGCTCCTCCCTTATTGTGAGAATGTTGGCCCCCCCTTTTGAGGGGTGGTTGAGGCCCGGGGTGGCCCCTAGTAATCACGGGTCCCCAGAGGGGCCCGCGCACAAAGGAAAGGAGAGGCGAGCAGCCCTCCTCAGGTGTGAAAAATAGAGGAGGCCCCTGTTTTGCGCACAGGAGCGCCGGGGACCCCATTTTGCACCTATTTCGTTCCTCAGGCACTGGAGGTGCATTTACCATCAAAACAGGTACTCCTTAAAAGGGGTCCATATATATAATCTAAAGTTCTTGCTAGAGACTTTACTAGTTTATATGTTGCCTACCTGTTTGATGTGTTTTTTGCATATATGGGCAAATGTTCCTTTTATGGTCATGACTTGCTAATATGTTTCCCTAACTTGCCATATGTTTTCTAATGTTCCTAATATGGGCGTTTTATGATATTCTCATGACAAGTGCTCTAATGTGATAACGTGTTTCCTGACTACTGCTTATGTTGCAGAATACTGAGTAACCTGTGTGTTATGTGTGAATACTGCTAATTTGCAGAGTAACTAATGTGTAACGTTCTGACAACTGCTAAGGTAGCAGGATAGTACTGATATGTGATGTTTGGTCTGATAATTGCGTTGTGTACAATACAGTATATTTTCATATAATCTGGTGTTGTGTTTCCTTTGTGGTGGGGATATTGTGTCACATGTGTTGTGTGTGTTGTGCAAACGCTTTACACACTGCCTCCGGGTTAAGCCTGACTGCTTGTGCCAAGCTACCAAGGGGGTGAGCAGGGTTTATCTTGGACATGTTATTCCCTTGCCCTGACTAGAGTGCGTAAGTTCTGCCTGGCTGAGGTGCATACCATAGCCAACCAGAAACCCCATTTCTAACAGAACTGTTCAGCATGTCAGGGACTGAGCTAGGGGCAGTTGATGCCCAATAGCGATATCATGGCTTTGAAAGATACGCGTGGTTAAAGAAGTGTGAAAAGTCTGCATTTGCACAAATGTATTTATTCACATCTTTGTATCTGAGCATATATATGGATCTCACTCAAGAAAAGTAGTTATTGATGAGATTTTCCCACAAGTCTGCTCCTTCCTCTTCACCACTGTCATCCTCACTCGGCGTTTTATGAGTCTCCCTCGGTGGCACTGCAGGCTACCCCTCCTCTAGGATGTATGACATATTCCTCCTCAGGGCAGTGTTGTGGAGCCTGCAGCAGGCCACAATGACCTTACACTCTTTTCCAAGTCAGTAGAGGAGGGCTCTACCAGTCACACCTATACACCTAAATCTGGCCTTCAGTAGCACAAGAGCCTACCCCACTACCAGCCTTGTTCTTATAAGGGCCTCATTAAAATAGTATTTCCCTGATGTAGTTGATTTCTGTATTGGCGTCAACAATCAATGATGATTTGGGTATGCAGAGTTAAGGAATGGGACATATGTGCAACACTGAGTCCCTCTTTGCAGAATGTTTGCACCAGACATTGCACACACACCAGCAGGACAGATGTGGTTTACCAACCAACCAGGGCCTCTTTGGGTACAGTAGTGATGTCAGCTGGGGGATATTGCTGTTCTGCATAATGAAGGCATCATAAACTGAACTCGGATAACAGGCACTGACCTGTGAAATATATAGGTCCGCCAAATATACAACTGGAACATTGATGGAATGGAAGTTCTTTCAGTTGAGTTATACTTGTTCATTGGCATATGGTGGAACCAAGCCAATAAGTGTGCCATCAATAGTGCCTGCCACATGTGGGATGTGTTCAAAACCATAAAAGTCAGCCTTCACATGGGCTAAATCCTCATGTCGAGAAAACTAGATGTAGCTGTCCAGGTGTTTCAACATTGCTGAGAGGACATCTTTCAACACCAGACTGAACATAAGTTGGAACATACCACCAGTTTGGGCCACTGAATGCAGGAAGAACCCTTTGGCTAGGAAGTGCAATACTGACATAAATTGTACAATGAGTGGTATGCTGCTTGGATTGATAAATGTTGCCATCAGAGCTGGTTCCAACCTACAACAAAAGTCCACTATTGTTTGCTGATTCAGACGATACAGGAGGATGATGTGTCTTTCTTCCAATATCTGGCAGTGGATGATAGATAGGTGGTTGTCACATCCTCCCTCTCCCTTGGTACCTACATATGACAAGAAATTAGTTTTGACATTAGTCATTGTGTCCACAGCAACATACATGATGCATGTCAAGCATGACATGTGACCAGACAATATAGAAGGTATAGGCTTGACAAACAGTACACATCACAGCTGCTAATGAAACAAGGACCTCATGTTAATCCTTTGCTTTGCCGCACATGTTTACACAACACATATCAGGATCTAAAACAGGTATGTGTATCACAAATGCCACTAGGAATGTGACTAATTGATTGTCCCAAGTGTAAAAATTACCTACATCAGGGGTGGACTATGTTCCAATGTAAATTCCCATCTGTGCCCTGCAACATACTACAATGGTCTTTGAGTAGTGGGACCTACATGACAGGACAAGATAAACAGGTTTGTGTGCTCAAAATAACATTTTCACAGATGTGACACCGTTTTTGAAAGCCAATACTGCATTTCAGGCCTCTAAAATGGTGCCTGCCTGACCTACTCCACTGGACATTCGGTACTGCCTGTGACTGCGGCCGGATGTTGTTGTGGCAGTAGGCAGTTACAACTATGGTGGACACAGCCACAGGCTAACCTTGTTGCCTCTGGCAGTCATGAGCTAGTGTCTCGGTCCGCTGGTGGTGACTAGCCTTTACATGGCAGATGTGACCGCCGTGTTCTGCAGGTTCCCTCACTTGACTCCTGACACTGATGCCAGCAAGGCCTCTACTATTGAGCTGCTATGTACTACCTCTGGAAGCAATCATGCCACATACAGCAGATGATGGGGCCCCATCCTTCTCTCCAGAAGTGCAGGAGAGCCTACTCGACGTGGTCAGGAGCAGATAAGCGCCTCATGTGCACATTTTTCCAAGTAATTCACCACACGTTCCCTCCTCACAGCCTAGATAGTACTCATGTGTGCCAGATTGACTACTCATTTGCCTATAGTTATAGTATGTGTGGCTTCGATGGAAGGGTCAATGTGCAGGTATTGCTGGACAGTGCCATATGTTGAGTTAATTCACACTGTGATCTGTGTTTTTGGTGTAACTTTATCCTCCTTTTCCTGGATGCATATGATTAGGTGAGCTAACATTACAGCCATTCACTGACATCTCTTTCCTCATAATTGTTGTATATCTGAGACAACATGTATGTGCATGGCAGCATGAGCTGAGTATGCATGTTGTATGTGTCAGTTGTGAGTAATGTGAGATATGTGTCTATTGCCACAGAGATTTCTTTACACATCTGCTCTTGCTGGACCGTGGTTTGTTAGGCATGTCATCACTCTCTCTGCCCTTCATGTTGCCACACACACCACATGACAATTAGCTGTTGGCTACATGATGCACTGTCATGCATGGAAGTGATGAGAATGTAGTGTCATGTAGGTTCTCTCTGCTCAGCCTGCAGAAACATTGGCCTGTCACATGTATCTCCCAGTATGGGTCATAGTCTATGCTGGGGTGGAGTAACTATGGCTATGCAAATGTGGCACTATTTCCACTCCCTGTACCCCCAGCAGATCTTGCCATATGGACCATAGGGTTCTCTGGTGTAATATGCTGCCCAAAATGCCTCATACCTTTGATCAGATTAGGAATGAATTGGTACAGAGGTGAGTTACTGATCTAATACACATGTGCACTTAGCATCATTGTCAATGTTTCTGTTTGTCTCAAGACAGGCCCCTTACTCCCACAGCCCTGTTGTCACCTTCACACAGGTCACATTTGTCCTGTGCAGGCTTATTGCATAAATTACATTTTCACATTGCATACAGTGTGTTGACGCCAGGGAGACCATGATTTGTGTTTCTGTAGCTTAGTCACATAGCAGAAAATGGTCAATCCATGCTTTGTTTGTTGGATGCAATCTCTCTAGGATGGACACATGCGTCCAAAAGCGTGTTCTATATTCCAGATACATGACACAGAACTTCACTCCCTGAAGTGGCATGACTCTGCATTTGTCATTGCTACTGTCTGCAATTGTTACCCATGCGTAATGTTCAAGATTGTAGTCAGGCAGTAGCCTGCTGGGACTGTATGCAGAAAGTCATTCTCTCAAAGTGTGAATGTGTGGGTTCATTCATTCCTAAGTAGTTTACAATTCAGAATTCGCAATAGTTGTGATGACTCATAGTAACTCACATATCACTTAGGTTGCTACAGCATGTCCCACATGATGTCAGTAAGCTTGCTTATCTGAGCAGGGTGGTGGGTTGGTCAGCAGGTTGGGAAATGTATGTCCGTAGCCATGACCCTGTACTTATTGGCTTGAACATGTCACACTTGTAGAGTAGTGACAAATAGAAAAGTTCTACCTTGATGTTACTGATATGAATGTGACTCAACCAAGTGTGATGAAACGTGTGAACATGATCTCTTGATTTGTCTTTTGCATGCATGCAGGTCAGCATCTATCAAAAGAAGGGGACATGAAGAGCCATCGACAAGAAGATGCAGACCTTGGGGGTCCGCAGCCTGCAGAGTGCCCACTGTCTCAAGAGGTGGGAAGACTTTAGATGCTGGGCCCAGAAGTTGCAGAGGCTCAGCTGGGGTTGTCCTCCCAACATAGGCGGGGTGCCAGTTGGACCATGGCCCCCTCTTATGGCCTGCATTCTGGCTGTGGCCTATCCAGACCTTGATGGACATTTGAGGGCAGCACAGCTGCCACAAGAGGGTGAGTACAGAGCATATTCCTGCCTGTCCATTTGCCAAGTAAATGAGTGAGGTCCTGACAGTGCCCCCTTTTAGGATTTAGATTAGGGATGAGCCACCTTTCACACAGTACATGAGGGATTATTTGTGTTAACTTGTCATGTTTTGTATACTGATGTGACTTGCCTATCGGACCAGAGACCTAGCACAAAACGGTGTGGAATCCTCAACTACTTGCTCTACAGGGACCAATTATGGATGGGAACACAAAGGATGATGGACGGAGTGTTGAAACTTTTCAAACACTCACCCCCAGTCACAGATCTGGGTTTAATCCATCGTTCTTTTGCTCACCATGCCACCCCAGTTTAGACCCAGCAATATGAAAATCAGTCTTGACCCTGTTCCCCATGGGAACAGTCCAGCCCGAACTGCCAAGCCAGGTCCTCCCTGGACCGGAAATAAGCATCCTAGGACCGGTTTCAGGGTATCACCCTTCATCAGCTAGGCTAGCTTGAATCAAGTGGCACAGTGAGCAAGGGACCCACGTCTGGGCATACCCTTCCCACTTAGGGCAAATATAGCAACACAAAGGATGATGGACGGAGTGTTGAAACTTTTCAAACACTCACCCCCCATCACACATCTGGGTTTAATCCATTGTTCTTTTGCTCACCATGCCACCCCAGTTTGGACCCAGCCATATGCAAATCAGTCTTGACCCTGTTCCCCATGGGAACAGTCCAGCCCGAACGGTCAAACCAGGTCCTCCCTGGACCGGAAACAAGCATCTTAGGACCGGTTTCAGGGTTTCACCCTTCATCATTCATTCAGCTAGGCTAGCTTGAATGCAGAGGCACAGTGAGCAAGGGACCCATGCCTGGGCATACCCTTCCCACTTAGGGCAAATATAGCAACACAAAGGATGATGGACGGAGAGTTGAAACTTTTCAAACACTCACCCCCAGTCACAGATCTGGGTTTAATCCATTTTTCTTCTGCTTACCATGCCACCCCAGTTTGGACCCAGCCAGATGCAAATCAGTCTTGACCCTGTTCCCCATGGGAACAGTCCAGCCCGAACTGCCAAGCCAGGTCCTCCCTGGACCAGAAACAAGAATCCTAGGACCGGTTTCAGGGTATCACCCTTCATCAGCTAGGCTGGCTTGAATCCAGTGGCACAGTGAGCAAGGGACCCACCTCTTGGCATACCCTTCCAACTTAGGGCAAATATAGCAACACAAAGGATGATGGACGGAGTGTTGAAACTTTTCAAACACTCACCCCCAGTCACAGATCTGGGTTCAATCCATTGTTCTTTTGCTCACCATGCCACATCCAGTTTGGACTCAGCCATATGCAAGTCAGTCTTGACCCGGTTCCCCTAGCTGATGATCACCCTTCATCAGCTAGGCTAGCTTGAATCCAGTGGCACAGATTCAAGCTAGTCTGGCTGATGAAGGGTGAAACCCTGAAACCGGTCCCAGGATGCTTGTTTCCGGTCCATTGAGGACCTGGCTTGGCAGTTCGGGCTGGACTGTTCCCATGAGGGCAGGGTCAAGACTGATTTGCATATGGCTGGGTCCAAACTGGGGTGGCATGGTGAGCAAAAGAATGATGGATTAAACCCAGATCTGTGACTGGGGGTGAGTGTTTGCATTGTTCAGCACTCCATCCATCATCCTTTTGTGTTGCTAAAGTTGCCCTAAGTGGGAAGGGTATGCCCAGACGTAGGTCCCTTGCTCACTGTGCCACTGGATTCAAGCTAGCCTGGCTGATGAAGGGTGAAACCCTGAAACCGGTCCCAGGATGCTTGTTTCCAGTCCAGTGAGGACCTGGGTTGGTAGTTCGGGCTGGACTGTTCCCATGAGGGACAGGGTCAAGACTGATTTGCATATGGCTGGGTCCAAACTGGGGTGGCATGGTGAGCAAAAGAACGATGGATTAAACTCAGATCTGTGACTGGGGGTGAGTGTCTGCATTGTTCAGCACTCCGTCCATCATCCTTTTGTGTTGCATATATGGAGAGCAAGTAGTTGAGGATTCCACACCATTTTGTGCTAGGTCTCTGGTCCAATAGGCAAGTCACATCAGTATACAAAACATGACAAGTTAACACAAATAATCCATGTCTGTCTTCCCTCACACATAGATGCATGGCACACCACTTGTGGAATAGTACAATTACAATGGGGTTATTTCTCATGTTGTACCACATACTGGAGTGTCACCATTGGTTTTTGTCTGACACATTCCCTCATGCATCATAGGTTTTCATTTGGTATGTTCAACAGCTATAGCAATGAGAGACATGACAGGTAGGCCTAGAGTTAAGAGCTACAATAAGAATATCTGTGCCCTTGATGTGGCATCATGTGGAAAAGTGCACTGTACATGTGTAATGGTTAAGGTTTGTGCCCTGACTGTTGTCATGCATCATGGAATGACTTGCAATTATGTTTATGTCACATGTGTCTGGTTACAGGCATTCATTCACAGACAGACATCTGCGTTTCCATGAGCAAAATAGGGACAGTGATATAGATTCCCATTGGGCAACATGTTGAGGGCATTCTACAAGTCATTGCAACTTCTATGTCTCTCAAACATGCAAAGGACTAATGGCTTCTACTGATGCACTCAGAGTATGTCATTGTAAGGGGTGCCAGGCATTAGCAGTTAATTCAGCTGTGTCATATTTTAAAATCCCTAAAGCTTGTAAATAGTGTGATATCCCAAGGTGCAAACAAATTGGGCGAATCCATTTCCTGCGTGAGCCACTGTACTCAGGGCAGAAAAATAGTACATGGGCTTCGGTTTCATTCGCTAAGCCACATGCAATGCATGTACTCAAACTAATGCCCCTATGCCATTTACTAGGGAGGGTTCTCAATTGGAGAGTGCCAATCTTAAACCGAATATACAAGCTTTTGGCGACAGCAGGAGTGATCTTGTCAAGGACTAGATCAAAGCTTGGGAAGAACTTAGGCCCATATTTATTGTTGGTTTACGCCGCATTAGGGTAATTATTTAAAGCTAAAATGGCACAAACTTAACTCCCTATTTATTTTTTTATGCTAGACCCATCTAGCATCAACATTTAGGAGTTAGCGTCATGTTGTGGATGCGGCAAACTACCTTGTGCTAATTAGATGCAAGGTAGGTGTTCCCATCTTCAATATGACGCTAACCCCCTACTGCCATATTTATACTCTGGCACAGAAATGATGAACACAGAGTAGATAGACTCAAATAATGGCACAAAGCCTGATTAGGACCATTATCTAAAGCCTGACCCACACAAGGTGTTATGGTATCTGTGTACCCATTTCATTGGCCAAACATCATGGAATGGGCCCAGCGATGGCCACTCCTAACCCCAGGAGCACCCCTTTGCAAGCTTTGCACCATTATTTAGCCCCTCCTCCCACCCGCGTGTCATTTTACCATGGGGGGATAAATATGAGGCTATGGAGATAGCACCATTTTTTAGATGGGAACTCCTTGCATCTCATTGACCCAAAAAATGATGCAAACTCCTATATTTTGACGCTTGATGTGTCTAAAGTCAAAATATAAATATGAAGTTAGTTTTGCACCAAATTTGCATCAAAAAAGTGATGTAAATATGGCGCAAACAGAGTATAAATATACTCCTTGATCTTTTTCTTGGAGATTTTCTTCAGCGGGACAAAGTCACCTAATCCGATCCCACCTCCCTGGAGGCCCCTTTAGATATGCGCCGAGGACACCTCGGTGAAGAATTTTACATTTGGACTTACCCAGTTTTTTAGAACAGAAATCTTTATCTGGGCCAAAGCTGAATCTTGATCCGTTATCCCCGTGCAGGAACACTGTGCAGGAAGTCCCAGTCAACTTTTTAAGTTTGGACTTTGACTCTTTTTTGGAGCTTTTTCCTTCTGATGGTGGTTGACCTGCCTCAATAAGCCATTTTCGATGCAAGGTTATCAGTTCACCTTTCCAGGAGCCCCAGGTTAAATCCTGGAAGTCTGGGGCTCCAGAGCTTTTCAGCGGGATGAACCTGCTGTAGTGTGGTTAGTTTTACGTATTCAATGCGCTTTAGCTTCAGGCTTTAGGCCTTTGTGCACTTTGCCCTGAATATATTTTATTCATTTGCTGACAGCTTAGAGCCTCTGTGCACTTTGCTCTACATGCTTTTTATTAGGCTTCGTACTGTTATTTTTCAAATAGCCAGTTCTACGGTGTTGTTTTTTATTCATATCACACTGTTTTGCCTACTTCAGCACTGGAGTTCTCCATAACATATTTACTCTGTGCTTCAGTCAAGGATACAGTCTGGTACATTGCCGATAGACGTGGCAGGAGTTTAGACTTGGCATTCCTGCGTAGGGACATTTTGTGATCACAATGACATGTTAGTTATAAAATCACTTCCTTGTCCCAATACATGCAAGAGGGAGATTCCGACCAGAGAACCACAACTAGACGCTGACTGCCTCGTTGCAGATGCTGAACCAAGATCACAGGTCTTTGCTCAGGTATGAGGGCTGATGTCTCCACAGTGATTCTAATAGGCAAGCTAGACGCTTAACATGCTGTGCTCTAAATAGAACAAGCAGAGGGAGAGTAGAAACTGTTAGACAATAT
This sequence comes from Pleurodeles waltl, assembly GCF_031143425.1. Taxonomy (NCBI): domain Eukaryota; kingdom Metazoa; phylum Chordata; class Amphibia; order Caudata; family Salamandridae; genus Pleurodeles; species Pleurodeles waltl. The sequence goes on from NC_090445.1 coordinate 506,615,315, forward strand.
GATAGCTTTGTTCTTATGTTTTACTCTCCTGGTGACTATTTCAATCCTACTGTGTTGTATGGTTCTGGTTATTGCGGCTCACGCCTTAATATCAAAAATACAGTTGTTTTATTAAAACATTATATAAAACTTATACTGTCTTTGTCATTTGTATATGAGATCATATTGGAAATAAGAGAGTTGGTTTGGATCTGAGTAACCACGACTTCCCTGAGAAGTTCCAGAGATGTCATGCGCTCGGCTGCCGAATCATTCCTTCCACATGGGAGAAATGAGGCACTGCTAGTTGGCCGGAGCAAAAACCGGATTTAGGGTGACAGAGTTCTTTACACGTGGGTCAGACTCAGTCCCCCACACCGTTATAGATCCTGCTGCCTAGAAATCCAGTAGTCTCATTTACAATAATGAGAGCCCACGCGACATGGCGCCCAACGTTTGGTCTGGCTCTAATGATTAGGTCCGACTGACTCTCTTGGTCTCATATATAGTTTGACTCCTCGGTTCCGTATACGGAGACGTCCGTGGGGCTGAGGGTTTCCGCCTCCACGGCATAGGAGCTTCCTATTGCTTAGTGGTTGGTTGTTCAAGCTTGAACACTGAAAGGAAAACCCCGATATTGGTGTTCCTTCTCTGACCTGGAGCTATTTTTTATAAATGGCGAATCCTAATGTAGTGAATATAGCAATTAATATGCGTCACCCGCTCACAGGACATGTGTTGACACATGTACTGACAGTCCAGGGGGGTCCAGTCACTTTTGTGGTGGACGCCCATGCAGCTTATAGAACTGAACTTTTTTATTCTTGGGTCCGATTTCCAGCAGTGGATGGGGGAACAAATACTTTTCACAAATACACTGTTGCGAATGTCCCTGGACAATACAGGGCTTACGCTTATTTAGAAATACCTCTATCTTATCAAGAACACCATAATTGGCTTGATGGCGCCCTCCCACACTCAAGTTAGGTTAGGTCCGCTGAGTAATGATGGTCCTACCTGGCCTTTATTGGCTACATATACACCTCATCCTGCGATTGCTCAATTGGCAGTGGTTGAAGTTCGTCGTTTATATACAGAATTAACGGCTACATATAGACGATTAGTTCAGTTTGTAATGCAGACACTAAATACAAACGCAGCGCGTGCTGCTCCAGCGCACCCACAGGCAGTGGTTCCGGGTATTAATCCGGCCACTGTACACTCTGTTATGGGTAAGGTACCGGCTAAACGAGAGGAGACTCCATTTTGGCTGGCGCAAAAAATGAATACGCTGGAAGCAGTATTTCCCCATACGGGACCTCAGGATAAACATAGAATTTTGACGATGTGTTTGCCGTATGGGATGGTTCCTCCGGTGGACCTTTGTAATACCTGGGGCACGGTGTTTGCCGCGCTCTACACTACGGCACACGGTACACCGACATTAGCTAATTTACCGGACATGCTTAAACAGATTCAAGATGAATATGGGGCTGCCCCTGCCTTAGATATGGGCATGCAGTTGCTGGGCAATTTTGCCACAGTTTCTTCTATTATTTTGAGTAATCTCAAAGGAGAGGCAGTAGCACTAGCAGTGCGTATGCGTCTTCGGGATGTTCCGCTGCTTAATCAGGAGCGGGAGCTTCCGAGAATAATAGCGGAAACATATTCTAGTATTGGTCGTGATAGCCTAGGGGCTAGACCACAAAAACCCCAGTTACAGGGTAAAAACAATAAAGATAATGCTAAACAGCAACAACCTGAGGGTTCAAAAAAGCGCTGGGAAAAGAAACAGCAAACACCTAAGAAAGATGGTGGGCAGTTTCCGCAACCGGAGACCCCACAGAATAAGTATAATCTCAGGAATAGGGATACTTTGAAGACGCCTCATAGATATCAATATACTGATACACGCCAATCTCGTTCCTTTCAGGACTCCTCGGAAAAGAGAAGTGAGAGAGGTGGGCGGTCAGAGCGGAGGACGTAGTACGTGAAACCGAGACAGGATTCACAAAGCTCAGCGGAGGTTTCTATTAAACAAGAAGAGAAACCGCTGCAACAAAAACAGCAATTTAAAAAGAAGAAAGTGGCAGCAGTCTCAGTTAGACATGCCGCTCAAGAAGAGAGCTCTCTTGACGAACAAGACGTGGGCGTTAGCACTGTTAGACATCGCCGGAACAGGTCACAATAGTTCGCCGGAGTCTTCTAGAGCATCTGGAGGTGAAAACAACTGATGACTTCATACAAGTCGAGACGGCGGACATGCGAGTCTCTGATCCTGATAGAGTATATGAAGTGACTCTACAATTGGAAGGGGGCATTGACCGTATTATAAACGCCATTTTTTGGGACCATTTGGTAAAATCATATGATGTTCTGTTGGCCGAACAGGATTGGCCACCTGACTTTGTTCGGGACTGTCCGGTTGGGGAGGAGGTTATTACACCTTCCTTCTCACCACTTGTTCCGAGAGAACTAGCGGAGTCCTATAGTATCGCGTGGGCTCTCATTATTCTAAATGAGACTACTGGATTTCTAGGCAGCAGGATCTATAACGGTGTGGGGGACTGAGTCTGACCCACGTGTAAAGAACTCTGTCACCCTAAATACGGTTTTTGCTCCGGCCAACTAGCAGTGCCTCATTTCTCCCATGTGGAAGGAATGATTCGGCAGCCGAGCGCATGACATCTCTGGAACTTCTCAGGGAAGTCGTGGTTACTCAGATCCAAACCAACTCTCTTATTTCCAATATGATCTCATATACAAATGACAAAGACAGTATAAGTTTTATATAATGTTTTAATAAAACAACTGTATTTTAGTTATTAAGGCGTGAGCCGCAATAACCAGAACCATACAACACAGTAGGATTGAAATAGTCACCAGGAGAGTAAAACATAAGAACAAAGCTATCATATTGTCTAACAGTTTCTACTCTCCCTCTGCTTCTTCTATTTAGAGCACAGCATGTTAAGCGTCTAGCTTGCCTATTAGAATCACTGTGGAGACATCAGCCCTCATACCTGAGCAAAGACCTGTCATTTTGGTTCAGCATCTGCAACGAGGCAGTCAGCGTCTAGTTGTGGTTCTCTGGTCGGAATCTCCCTCTTGCATGTATTGGGACAAGGAAGTGATTTTATAACTAACATGTCATCGTGATCACAAAATGTCCCTACGCACGAATGCCAAGTCTAAACTCCTACCACGTCTATCGGCAATGTACCAGACTGTATCCTTGACTGAAGCACAGAGTAAATATGTTATGGAGAACTCCAGTGCTGAAGTAGGCAAAACAGTGTGATATGAATAAAAAACAACACCGTAGAACTGGCTATTTGAAAAATAACAGTACGAAGCCTAATAAAAAGCATGTAGAGCAAAGTGCACAGAGGCTCTAAGCTGTCAGCAAATGAATAAAAGATATTCAGGGCAAAGTGCACAAAGGCCTAAAGCCTGAAGCTAAAACGCAATGAATACGTAAAACTAACCACACTACACTGCAAGTGAGGCTGGGTCGCGGTTGAGGTAAGCCGACTTGACTCACTACGGCGGGTCGGTCCCTTTAAGGACCTTTTTTTCTAAAAGTTCTCCAAACTTCTCTAAACTTCTGGATCTTCTTCCAGAAGGTCTTTGAAGTTCCTTTAGGGGGCCACAGCTCACCCTGAGGTTCCAGAAGCTCTGAGGTGCTCCTTATGGGTTAGGACTCTAGCTCACGGAATGCAGCTGGTTCAAATACAAACTGTCCACTAGCCACTGGTGAGTTCCTTCAGGTTTTTATGCAGGGTACTTTGGTTAGCTGTTTTTCACATGTAGCAAGCAGGAAGTCCCTTCTTGAACCAGTTGATGACAAGCAAAGTCCTGTTTGTTGTGAAGCCCAAGTGTGCAGCTGGTGCAGTTCTTCAGAGTGCAGTGTCCAGGTGTAAGCAGGGCAGTCCTTCTTCTTCTGATGCTCCTGGAGTGGAAAGCGGGGGGGGAGCAACTGTCCGATCATAGACAGCCACTAACCCTTTGGATGACCATTTCAAGTCACCTTCTCCAAGCTATTGTACCTTTGTCAGCAACATGGCAAGATTTTGGAACATCATTTCTTATTATTGGGTCATTATGTTTGTGACAAATAGATGTGTGCATGCCCCTGTCAGCAACATGGCAGGATTTTGGACCATCATTTCTTATTATTGGGTCATTATGTATGTGACAAATAGATGTGTGCATGCCCTTGTGTGGGATATGTGGGAATGCATTTGGCATAAGATTACTATTGTGTGACAACAGGTAACTGAGGTCTGCTTCATGGGGAAAAGCTTTGTGGGTGATGAGGTCTCCCATTATTTCAATGGCTACTGTGATTCCACAACTTTTAGTTGTTTGAGATCCTGATTTTTCTGTGGCCAGCTGTTGACAGTTCACATGGCATACATGTGGTATGGCACATGTATGGGCCACCTAGATAGAGTTTATTGCTGGGGCCTACTTGACATCATGGTACTGTATGCTAATCAGAGTTGTTATTCAAGTGTGATCATGGACATTTGATGACCCTATTTCTCTTCTCTTTGCAGCATCTGCACCGACAAGCAAAGGAGACAAGGCACAGCAGATTGGGGACCCAGTGATCCAGAGGGTGTGAGGAGTGCCACAGGGGAGACCGGAACATCCTCCTCATCATCATTAGATTCCTCATCCAGTGGCCATTCCCTAGTGGTGGCGGACACATCTAGGAAACCCCCAGTACCACTCTTGTCTGCCACCCCTTTCTATCACAGCCCTCCCTGTTGCTTCTCACCTAGTTTGCTGTGCCCGCTCACTCAAGAGGGTGGTGTCTTCTTCTCCACTGGCACCTGCGTCCGAGCCCCTGTTACCTCTGCTTCTCAGTGAGGAGGCTATTAACCCCCTGAAAAGTTTCTCCGTGGGTCAGTCAGCCATTATGAATGCTACCCAGGGATTGGCGACCCAACTCCATGAAACCAACGCATTCCTGAAAGGCATTCATGGTGCAATGGCTGGTCTTCAGAGATATTTTCAGGCTCTGGCCTCCTCATTGATTGCAGCCAGTCACACCCCACCTTCTGTCCCCCCTCCAACTCCCTCTTTGCAATCCAAATATCCCCTTCCCTTACCTACCCAAAGCACACAGACTGATCCACACACATCTTCCTCAACACCCAAGAGGAGAGGACACAAACATAAGCAGCTCAAAACACAGCAGCATGCACACACATAACATCCAGACACAGTAACAGTCACAACTTCCCTTGACAACCCCCCCCCCCAGAATCACACACACAACATCCAGCATACCCACAGGTACCACACCAACAGTCACTAACACACCCACCATACCCATCCCAGCAGACCCCCAGACATCCACTACAGGCACAACACCAACAGACACCACAACTACAGACTCACAGACTTCCACCACATCCAGCACACCTGCAGTCACCACCCCAACTGCCACACTGTTGGAAAGTGGAATATTGGTAAGGGTAGGTAAGTACCTACACCTAGCAATAGACCACTAACCCCTTCTAAGTCCAGTCAGGGCTCAATAAATGAATCCCAGCTCAACCCTTGGGAGCTTGGCATCAAGCAGCTTTGTGGCTGAACTTAGGAGACAGGTGTGTAAAGCATTTTAAAAACACAAAACAGTAAACTAGACCAGGGTAAAGTCAAAGTTTGAGGCGAACTGCAAAGGAGCTCTGCTCGGCTACAACAAGCGGGATGCCTCGGTCAAAATTTTACCTTCTGACTTAGGGCCTTATTATGACCTTAGTTGCTCCTGTGGACAACCACCTTATACATAAAGAAAGGATAAGTCCTGTTGGTGCACTTGTGCAACAGAGAAAACAGACTCCTTCAAAATTGTCTTGAAGACAGACTAATGTCAATATTGTCAATAAATGTTATCACACATTCCATACACTCATATGAGACTTAAACAATACATTATAAAAGCAAGAGGCCACAGCAGATAGTGCAGGTTGTTCACTTCCCAAAAACATAAGTGAACAAAATAAAATATATACATACACATATATATATATATATATATATATATATATATAAACACAACCTTATTTTTTAATAAGGCAACCGGCACTCCGTGAATGTGCAGATCTAAGGTTTAATACAAACAAACAGGAACGCGTTTCGGCGTCTCCGCCTTTCTCAACCTGTGTGGGACGCCATTTTTGCCCCATTTAAATACAAGTGCATTTCTTAAAGCAACAAAATAACAAAAATACTGATAGTTAAACATATAATATTCACAACATCCATCATTACGCCTAATTGCAAAAACATGTATAAATGCATATATAAATAAATGCCTATGAATTTTACCTCCTATTTTACATGTTATGTCTATGAAAACCTTGTTCTTATCCAAAAACGAATCTAATCTAAGTAGTAAATAGAAGCAAATATGTAGGCAAAGATAACAAAAATAAATTGAATTGAAACTCTCATACTAGTTATTAACTAAGCATAATTCAAAGATTAATTGCATACTTTAATCAACGATTTACCAACAACAAAAACAAAGTTATACTATACTATGTGACCATGGAAAAATCTTAGAAGAATCGTTAAACATGTTGGAAACACATATAAATACTGCAACGACCATGATATAACACAATAGCAATAACTATGTACTTAAACCTGTGGAATATTATGGTACCATTGTTTTCACGACAGTAAAGAAAATATTATTAATTTTTAATTTTTAATTTTTAATTTTTATGAATGGTACCATATGTCTCATGCAGAAAAACATTTGTGTGTATCAATAGACAGAACATGTGACTAAAAAGGCCTAAATGAAAGAATATACTGAATAAGGAACCCACTTAGTTCAAATGAATACATAATTCTTCACTAGAGTTTAATCCTACTGGCTCTCTAGAATCAAGTGTCAAAATATATCTGGATTCCAACTTTCTCAGGTTTTTCTCCCTGTCCCCTCCACGTACATCTTTTTTTATTCCGTCAATTACACTATATTTGATACTTTCCATTCGTCCTGCATGGAACTCATGTACATGTCTAGCAACAGGGTATGAATCGTCTTTGCTGGTTATCGCCCTCAAATGTTGGAGTATTCTTTTGTGCACTTGGAGTTTAGTACTACCAACATATATCTTGGGACAACTGCATTTTAAAATGTAAATGACATATTCACTCCTGCAGTCGTATCTGCCTTTTATGGTGTGAATAGTTCTGTCTCCTTGCTGGATACTCTTAATGTTTTCACCATTTTTACATGCTTTACATTTGGCACATTTAAAAAATCCATTTTGCGATTGAAGCCAGCTACTTTGCATAGTCTTCCCCTGTCTCACATCGCTTTTCACAAGGACATTTCTCATTGACGTCCCTTTTCTATATGTTATTGTAGGCCTATTTTTCAAATTAGTGCCTATCACAGGATCACTTTTTAGCATGTGCCAATGTTTCTGTAAAATCTTTCTGATGGATTCATGAGCCCTATTAAACGTGGTTATGTATCTAACATTAGCAGTATCATCATGTGTATTGCTATTTTTCTTTCCACCTTTACTGCTTTGTTCTGAAGCAAATAGCAACTGATCTCTGGACCTGGATTTGACTCTAACTGCACTGTGTTGTAATAACTCACTGGAGTATCCTCTCTGTTTTAATCTGTCAATCATGTTGTCTTGTACTTTTAAATAATCACTTTCTTTACTACAAATTCTCTTGGCTCTCAAAAATTCTCCAAAAGGAATGTTATTCTTCAGAGGTTGAGGATGGTGACTTTTAGCATGCAGGATGCTGTTCCCTGCTGTGGCTTTCCTAAACAATGTTGTCTCAATTTTGTTATTTTCAATGAATACTCTGATGTCTAAGAATTCAATCTCATGGTTGTCAATTTTCCCCGTGAATTTCAAATTACAATGATTAATATTTATTTCTTTGATAAAATTGCTAGCAGTACCTCGATCACCCTTCCAAATTATGAAAATATCATCGATATATCTGAGCCACAGAACGATGTTATCATTCCATTTATCTAGCGGGAAGTTGTTAAGTATCTGTTCTTCCCACCACCCCATGAATAAGTTGGCATAACTTGGAGCAAAGCATGTTCCCATTGCTGTACCGCATACCTGCTCAAATATCTCATTATTGAAGAAAAACATGTTATGTTGTAGACACCATCTTATCATTTGGCTCAGCATTTTGCTATGGTGGTAAAAACTGATTGATCTCATTTTCAAAAAATATTCTACTGCCTGGATTCCCAATTCATGTGGGATACTTGTATATAATGCTGTAACATCAAGTGTCATCAACAAGTATTCATTGTCCCAGCCAACATCAAAAATCCTCCTCAGAAAATCACCACTATCTCTATCTTTGTGGATCTTCTGGTCAACAAAACAATACATGGATGAAGCATACAAACAATTGAATGACAACAAATGTTATAGAAGGATTGACCTTGATCACGTTGAGAGTGTTAAAATACAATTTGATTCAGAATTGATACAATGGCGTGACAAAGGTCTCATCAGTCAACAAGAATACAGTTTTCTGAAAGTAGACTTTCCCAAGTTACCTGTATTTTACCTGATACCGAAGATCCACAAAGATGTACACAAACCCCATGGGCGACCTATAGTGTCCATTAAAGGAAGTTTGTTTGAAACCGTATCACAATATATAGACAAGTTTTTACAGCCACTAGTTAGAAATCTATCTTCCTATCTGCGAGATAGTGGTGATTTTCTGAGGAGGATTTTTGATGTTGGCTGGGACAATGAATACTTGTTGATGACACTTGATGTTACAGCATTATATACAAGTATCCCACATGAATTGGGAATCCAGGCAGTAGAATATTTTTTGAAAATGAGATCAATCAGTTTTTACCACCATAGCAAAATGCTGAGCCAAATGATAAGATGGTGTCTACAACATAACATGTTTTTCTTCAATAATGAGATATTTGAGCAGGTATGCGGTACAGCAATGGGAACATGCTTTGCTCCAAGTTATGCCAACTTATTCATGGGGTGGTGGGAAGAACAGATACTTAACAACTTCCCGCTAGATAAATGGAATGATAACATCGTTCTGTGGCTCAGATATATCGATTATATTTTCATAATTTGGAAGGGTGATCGAGGTACTGCTAGCAATTCTATCAAAGAAATAAATATTAATCATTGTAATTTGAAATTCACGGGGAAAATTGACAACCATGAGATTGAATTCTTAGACATCAGAGTATTCATTGAAAATAACAAAATTGAGACAACATTGTTTAGGAAAGCCACAGCAGGGAACAGCATCCTGCATGCTAAAAGGCACCATCCTCAACCTCTGAAGAATAACATTCCTGTTGGAGAATTTTTGAGAGCCAAGAGAATTTGTAGTAAAGAAAGTGATTATTTAAAAGTACAAGACAACATGATTGACAGATTAAAACAGAGAGGATACTCCAGTGAGTTATTACAACACAGTGCAGTTAGAGTCAAATCCAGGTCCAGAGATCAGTTGCTATTTGCTTCAGAACAAAGCAGTAAAGGTGGAAAGAAAAATAGCAATACACATGATGATACTGCTAATGTTAGATACATAACCACGTTTAATAGGGCTCATGAATCCATCAGAAAGATTTTACAGAAACATTGGCACATGCTAAAAAGTTATCCTGTGATAGGCACTAATTTGAAAAATAGGCCTACAATAACATATAGAAAAGGGACGTCAATGAGAAATGTCCTTGTGGAAAGCGATGTGAGACAGGGGAAGACTATGCAAAGTAGCTGGCTTCAATCGCAAAATGGATTTTTTAAATGTGCCAAATGTAAAGCATGTAAAAATGGTGAAAACATTAAGAGTATCCAGCAAGGAGACAGAACTATTCACACCATAAAAGGCAGATACGACTGCAGGAGTAAATATGTCATTTACATTTTAAAATGCAGTTGTCCCAAGATATATGTTGGTAGTACTAAACTCCAAGTGCACAAAAGAATACTCCAACATTTGAGGGCGATAACCAACAAAGACGATTCATACCCTGTTGCTAGACATGTACATGAGTTCCATGCAGGACGAATGGAAAGTATCAAACATAGTGTAATTGACGGAATAAAAAAAGATGTACGTGGAGGGGACAGGGAGAAAAACCTGAGAAAGTTGGAATCCAGAAATATTTTGACACTTGATTCTAGAGAGCCAGTAGGATTAAACTCTAGTGAAGAATTATATATTCATTTGAACTAAGTGGGTTCCTTATTCAGTATATTCTTTCATTTAGGCCTTTTTAGTCACATGTTCTGTCTGTTGATACACACACATTTTTTTCTGCATGAGACATATGGTACCATTCATAAAAATTAAAAATTAAAAATTAACAATTAATAATATTTTCTTTACTGTCGTGAAAACAATGGTACCATAATATTCCACAGGTTTAAGTACATAGTTATTGCTATTGTGTTATATCATGGTCGTTGCAGTATTTATATGTGTTTCCAACATGTTTAACGATTCTTCTAAGATTTTTCCATGGTCACATAGTATATTATAACTTTGTTTTTGTTGTTGGTAAATCGTTGATTAAGGTATGCAATTAATCTTTGAATTATGCTTAGTTAATAACTAGTATGAGAGTTTCAATTCAATTTCTTTTTGTTATCTTTGCCTACATATTTGCTTCTATTTACTACTTAGATTAGATTCGTTTTTGGATAAGAACAAGGTTTTCATAGACATAACATGTAAAATAGGAGGTAAAATTCATAGGCATTTATTTATATATGCATTTATACATGTTTTTGCAATTAGGCGTAATGATGGATGTTGTGAATATTATATGTTTAACTATCAGTATTTTTGTTACTTTGTTGCTTTAAGAAATGCACTTGTATTTAAATGGGGCAAAAATGGTGGCCCACACAGGTTGAGAAAGGCGGAGACGCCGAAACGCGTTCCTGTTTGTTTGTATTAAACCTTAGATCTGCACATTCACGGAGTGCTGGTTGCCTTATTAAAAAATAAGGTTGTGTTTGTATGTCAGACGTGGTGGCGCGCGTCTTATCCAGGCACCATTGGCGATTAGGAGCGGCAAGGGAATTGCCGAAGTTAAGTGTTTCTATATATATATATATATACATATGTATATATATATATTTATTTTTCACCAATTGGTCCCCTCTAGGCGCGTGCTCGCGTCAGTGAAGGACCGATTCCTTGTACTTAATTCTCCCACAAAGTGACACACAGTCATACACAGCACTCACAGGATTTTGGGAATTTCTTGTTTAATCTGTAATTGATTAACCCAACATCAACGCGTTTCAACCAACAAGGTCTTGATCACAGTAAACGAGTGATCCATTCTTAGCAATATATATTCTCTCCCCTCTTGTGTCTTTATGTGGCATTACAGGACATGTAGTCCTAAGCTTACTATAAACATTAAACCTACACCAATTTAGTGAGTTAAATCCACATTACCCCTCAGCCCCCAATTAAAACAAAAATAAAACAAATGTACACATTGCACAGATATATTTTCTCACTTATTGTCACCAAATAAAGTCTTTTGATGCAAATTAGTACATTTTTCTATATATTAATACCCAAAGCAAAAATATAATTTCATTCTAGCTTCCAGGGCTCTTCTTTCCCCATCCTCGCTTCCAGCGTTACTAGATCTGTTACGAAAAGTTTTGGTCTAGTACCCCCTCTTTCTTCGTCCAAACCAACACGTTGCTTATACCAAGGAGAATAATTTTGTATCTATATCTTCTCTGTCCAATCATATATTAATATTCATAAATGACAGTACAAATCCTCATCCCCATTGATCCCATACGGGATCTTCATTTTTAATCTAATGATGTACCTTGATTCTAACTGTCTCAGTTGTTCAACTCTATCACCCCCTCTTTCTTGTTTTTTAGTTGTTGCAACCCCAAAATACTTCATGTGTAACCAATTGGCTTTATCATGATTTTTCAAATGTTTAGTAATCGCATAATGAGTGTCATCATTTTGTACTGCCCTAATGTGTTCAAGTATTTGATTCTTCAATGGGCAGATGGTGCTGCCTACTTATTTTAACCCACAAAGACGCTCTATAGCATACACTACAATGTGGTTTCACATGTAATCCTGTCTGTAATGGGGATCTCTTTACCTCCAATATACAACTTTTTTGCTATTACACCCTATCTTACATGCTTTACAACTGTTGCAACAGAAGAAACCCTTGTTAGAGTCTGTTAGCCAATTGGATACTGTCGGTGATTCAAAATGGCTCTTCACTAAAATGTCCTTGAATTATGGTCCTTTTCTGTAAGTTACACAGGGTCGTATTCCAACTCGTGGTTCAATATCCAAGTCTTTTTTAATCAAATGCCAATGTATGTTTAGAATATTCAATATTTGTTGATTCTCTTTACTGTAGTTCAAAATTAATCTTCTTTTCCTCTTCATCCCCTGCTTTTTGTTCAATCCTATTGACCAAAGTCTGAGCTCGTGTTTTCAATCTTGCTTTTTTCTCACATTGTTTAACATCTCTGGCCTTGTACCCTCCTTTTAAAAATCTGTGTTCTGTCTCTTTGAATTAAATATCCATATCTTTCTCGTTTGAACAATTCCTCTTGATTCTAATAAATTCTCCATAACGAAAATGTTTTATGAGCGATTTCGGATGGAAGCATGATCCATGTTAAATACTGTTAGTCGCTGTGGGTTTTCGATGCAATGTCATCTGTAATGTATTATTCTCTATATATACCATCACATCCAAAAACTCTATAGAGATTTTACTCATTTTGTATGTAAGCTGGAGTCCTATATCACTGGTGATTAATTTAATAAAGAACTCCTTAAACAGCACCTCAGTGCCATTCCCAATTAGGAATACATTGTCTATTTATCATAACCATACCATTACTTTCTCCATATAATTCTCACTGCCTTCTCCCCAAGCTATGTGCTTCTCCCGCCAACCTATGGTTAGATTTGCATAGCTTGGAGAAAATGAAACTCCCATGGCAGTACCACAGACTTGTTTATAAATCTGATGATTAAATATAAACACATTGTTTCTCAAACACAGTTCCATCATCTCCAGCAGCATTTCTGAATGTTTTAATAAATAAATATTTCTCTGCTGTAGAAAATATTTAACTGCTTTCATACCCAACTCGTGTGAGATTGATGTATATATAAGGACCACGTCTATGGTAATAAATATATTATCCGACTGCCATGCCACATCTTCCAATGGTCTAAGAAAATCTCCAGAGTCTATTATATATGAATTAAGTCCTTTTACCATTGGTGCCAGGAAATAATCCACATATTGAGACACCTTTTCATATAATGATCCACAGCTAGAGATGATTGGTCTACCTGGAGGTTTCTTAAGATTTTTATGAAACTTTGGTAAGAAATATGAGGTAGATATAATCGGATTATCATTTGTCATGAATTTTAATTCATCCATATTGATCAAACCATCCGAATACAATTTTTCTAATCTTTGATTTAAATCTTGCACAAAATCATTTATCTGATTTTTATTCAACCTACAATAATTGGATTCTATATTCAATTGTTTATAAGCTTCAGCAAGATAATCATTTTTTTCCCAAATAACAATGTTACCTCCTTTATCCACCGGTTTGATCCCTGATTTTCCATCAAGTTTTTAAGTGAATCTTGTTGATCTTTAGTTAGATTCTCCTTTCCAGTTCTATCCATTTGAGAATGTATTTTCTCTAAGTCAATGATAATTAGGTCATGAAATACATCAATCCTATTGCCTGACATCAAAGTCAGGCAAAACTTGGATTTCGGTTTAAATTTAGTATATTCATGTTGTCCAGTATCTATCCCTAATGTTGATAGTATTTGTGTTTCTGTCATTTGATCATCTTCTAGACCATGAATTAAATCATACATTGTTTTTAAATCAGATTTTTGTTCTATTATCAAATTTGAATCACAGCTTGCTTGAACCTCTCTTGTCACTCTATTCTATTCTACTTTTGAAAAATATTTTGCTAGTTTTAGCTTTTGCACAAATTTATATATATCAATTCTAGTTTGTACAAAATCTTGATGTTTTTCCATGTAGAAACTGAGGCCTTTCTGCAAGACACTTTCTTCCACCTTAGTTAGTTGATAATTTGACAAATTTACAATCAAATTATCTGTCTTTTCAGGTTCCATTTTCATATCTATTGTCTCTTACTGCTGCGTAGCATGTAATCCTTTCCTTTTTCTGGCCCCCTTCTTGTTTTCCTGTATCTCTTACTTCTTTTGTTCTTTTCTAACTTTGGCCTCTGCCCCAACCTTTGTGTCTTGGTGTAGATTGGTCCAAGTACACTAACTTCATTTTGTCTAAAGAAAAGTCATTTTTCTTACACTGGCACTTGTCCCTTCCCCTTTACTTAGGTCTGTCTCTGATCCACTATTTTATGTAGTTTCAATCTGTTCAAGATCGATTTTCTCTGTGTATAATTGTTGTTTCAAAATGTCAAATCTTTTAGCAAAAGTCAGAATGCGACCTGTTTCACAATCTTTTTCATCTGTTAAAAATTTGCTCTTTTTACGTTCTTCTATTTGATTCTCATATTTGTCCAAAATTGTATGCATTACCTTCTTATATTTTTCTTGTTCCTCTCATTGATCCAACAACCGAATCCTAGCTTCTAACTCTTTTATACTTCCTCTTATTCTAGTAATATCTTTTTTAGCATACTTGATAATAATCTCCATCATATGTTTAGAACGTTCCATGCTATTGGCTCCCCACTCCTCCAGCATTTCAGGACATGTATCTGGATGATTCGGAAGAGTGGAGATTCTTAACCCTCTCGCTACTCTCCCCATTTGTATATATTTCTCTAAAAAGATCACTTCCCAGCTTTTAGAGATTTCCTTTTTTATTAGCCATTCTAATTGTATGTATAGTTGTTTGATATTGTCTCTTGGTAATGTTTTTACATTCCCTTGAGGCACAACAACTTGCTGATCTTTGTATTCGCCTTGCAGTCCTTTCCTCCATATTTATAATTATTTCCACTCAACTTGGTGACTACAAAAAATCAAACCATTAAACAGTTACTATAGAATCCTTTTCACTCCATTGGGTATCTCCAATCACTGTTTTGTATATCTATTCTTAAATTCCAAAGGTCCTGGGTTTATGCTGGGTAACACATTTCTGTTACACCTTTAAACCACTGGGAAACGTGCAAATAATTTTATCCCCATTCATTTCCTTACCTGAAAAGAAGCCTCAATCCGTTCATGTGGCGTCCTCCGACCCCACTCGTTCGGTGCTCCTTCTCAGTGGAAGACTCCAATGTTTTTCCGAGTCATATACATATATACCAAACAATGAACGCTCCTACCAGAGCCACTACCTGTGAGGGGGCGGAGCACCCTCGTCAGTGGAGCACGCTGGTTAACAACTTCCAAACTTGAAACAAACAATAGAGATGCTCACTCAAGGTTGTAGCGCAAGCACATTTACTGCAGCATAAACATGACGCATTTGCCAAATGAGTGGGCTTGATCACATGAATACCACCATGTTGTGTTCCCAATTTAAACTTCAAAACAATTTAAAATGTATATGATCACCGTCCACTGTATATAATATACAATATGCCAAACATACTTAATGCTTGTCAAATACTAGACAAAACTATTTCAAAATATGTCTTGTTGGCAATAATCAGCTATTAAATAAGTACCTTTGGTTGAAAATGAAAACAGGCGTAGTTCCTGAATCTCATTAAGTAAATAAGTCATAAATATCCGCATAGTGCAGTGCTAATATACCAGAGCGCAGTAGGTGTTTGTGAAATAACTATCAGGGCCAGAAAATTAAGTAAACTTATCTGACTTCTCTGATAAGCTAGCTGTGGAGGGGGTTTGGGAGAGTCAGGGTTCATCCTGCATGTGGAATCCCTGCATTCTCACAAGCCCTTCCATCTACCTGAAACATACTCATTAAGATTGAAAAACAAATAACAATGCAATCCTGTCAACAATCTAAATGTGAAATAATAATTCCTAAAATACAATAAAAATTTAAAAAACACCGCTGATCTTTTCACATGATCTAAAACATAATATAAATTGTTTCTGGCAAAACAAAGACACTGTCCCTCTGTATTCCCAATTCCTCATCAGAAGTGATGCCTGTGGGGGTCTTGGTTTCAAACTCCAAAATATATCAGGATGTTTGTTGTCTCCGTCATAGTGTTCTATTCCCCCCTCTGGGACTTATATGCTATATGCTGAGTATCATAGAAAGAAAGAAGGGCACTGTTTTCACTGTGCTTCTCATGAAAGTGTCCAGCTACTGGATAATGGCGATCTACATTTGTTATTACCCTCATATGTTCTATGACCCTCTTTTTGGCCATCAATGTATCAATGTAGTACTGCCTATATATCTCCGTTGGCATGGGAACTCCAGTACATATATACATTTGCAGTGCTGCAAGTGAAGATTTGTTTGATAACCTATTCCCCATCCCCATTGGGTCTTTTATTCTTATGTACCATCTTACGGTTACAGCAAGCCTTACAATGGCCACAACGGAATAAACTTTGCAAGGCATGGTCCTTGATGCTGTCAGTAATGGTAATGCCATTGTGTACAATCATATCCCTCAAAATATGTCCTCTCCTGTATGTCATTCTGGAACATGCATCTACCTTGTCACCAATATGGAGGTCATTCCTCACTATATTCCATTTGTTTGCTCAACATTCCTTGGATTTCATTTGCCTCATTGCTGAAAGTCATTATGGCATGCATGTTGTCCTGACTTTTATCATTGGTTGAGGCCTCTTCTTTCTCCACTAAGATCTCATGTCCATCAATTTTCCTCACCTTCTTGCGGGCTTCACCCAGGATCCACCAAGGATATCCTCACTCTTTGAATCTATTAACCATAGTCTCCTCCTCCTTCACATTGGATTCAGCACAACTGCAGTCTCTTTTTACTCTCAGTAGCTCCCCAAATGGGATGCTCCTCATCAAATTAGTAGGATAATCACTGAGAGCATGAAGAAGACTGTTACCAGCAACGGATTTATATGAAGCTTGGTCTCAACCTTGTAATTCACCACATCCACCTCGACATCAAGATATAACAAACTTTTCTTACTGATATTCCCTGTGAACATCAAGTTGTGAGGATTGTTGTTTAATTCCTTCACAAATAATTCAGCTATTTTTGCAGTCCTTCTCCATACTACAAAGAGGTCATCGAGGTAGTGTAACTATAGTATTACCTGTTGAAGGCATGGGAGCTTATTGGTGTTTTGGAACAGTGGCTTCTCCCACCACCCCAAAAAACAAATTTGCTAGACTTGGAGCAAAGCAAGGACCCCTTGCTACTCCAAGTTTCTATCTGTAAAGTATGCCATTGACCAGAAAAATATTATTTTCAAACAATATTCAATCATATCCAGTAACATCTCTGTATGAGCCACAAAACTTAGAGATCTGGTTTTAAAATCAGTTTTTGCAGGCCTCTTAACCTGTCTGATGATCAATAGTCATGTACAGGGAACTTATATCCAGGGTCATATGTAGAAAATCTGCATCCCAATGTAAGTGGTTAATCTTTCCTAGAACATTTGTGGTGTATCTCACATACAATGGAAGACCTACTACACATTCTCTTGGAAAAAAATCTAATTTGTTTTTATATTTTCAATGGTACTGCCCCTTGATGATACAATAGATCTTCTCAGAGGATTTTTTATATCCTTCTGTACCTTTGGCAGCATGTATAAAACCGGAAGCTTGGGATACTTTCTTTTGAGAAAACACAATTCCTCCCATTTTAGTATACCCCTGTCCTTCCATACTGTCAATTTATCCCATATGTCAATGACATTTTTTGGATCGGCCTCCCTATTAATGATCTCATAAAATTTAGTATCATTGAGTTTTCTCAAGGCCTAAGTTATGTATTGATCTTGTGACATAAGTACAATATTACCACCTTTACCTGATGGTCTGATAACCACCTCATTGTCCAGGGTAACCGGTTCTATGGCTTGTTTTTGTTCCCTACTTAAGTTGGATCTACTTATGTATTGTTTTTTGTGTTTCAATGTCTTAAGATCCTTAAGTACCATGTTGTGAAATGTATCAATGTTATTGTGTGGCATTACAGGACAGAATATCAACTTAGATCTAAAACCACTGCCACTGGAATACCCATATCATCCAACCACCCATATGTTTCATGTGAAGACATAGGATAACCGCACATCTCATTTTCTCTTTCCAGTGTGTAAATGGAAAAAATAAAAAGTCCTTGTCACCTATATTAAGGCTGCTTATGGGATTACCTTTATTTCCCTTAGTTCTTTCTGCCATGCTGGTCTAATTTTTTGTTTCAAACCCTTTTTCTAATTTTAATCTTCTTGGAAACTTAAAAAGGACTATCCTGGTTTCAGCATAATGAAAATGCTTAGTAGGGCAAAAGGATAATCCTAAACACAAGGTGTTCTTTTCAAGGACTGTGAGTGTTCTGACACTTACGTTCACTATCGCCTCATTTATCCTTTCCATGTCCATGTCCATCATTGTTGTTCCAATGTCAGGCTCTTTCTGTTGATTTCCATGCGCCCTCTTTCTCCTCCATCTCCTCTGCCTGCTCCTGCTCTTCTTCTTCCCCTGGATCTTTTGTTTGGTGTTTGTCCCCATCCTTTCATCTTGGATTCCGTGTTGTTCTAGTTTGTTTGTCTGTTCCAACATAGGAGCCGGTACTCATTTAAAAAAGTTCCAGGCCTCAGATTGCAATCATTTCTGATGTTCCTTGTTCACTTGTTCCTGAAGTATTCAATTCATTCCCAGTACTGGTGACGGTCTCAGTTATTGACGTCAGTGTCTGGTTAGATTTATTAGCATATGCTGTATTATCCATTTTAAGGAGGTGAATAATTTACAGTTTGAGATGCCGCGTTTTGAGGACTTGAGTGTGATTTGGTTTTACGTGTGTTCTTGATAATTGACAGTCAATTATTTTTGTACTCTGGGCAATGCATTTATAGCTCCCAATCACGGTAATACATACAGTTGATTGGAAGGCGGACACTCATTTACATTTGAAAACTATTTTTCCACCCATTATAGCTAATGCACAATGTTCCAGCTGGCCATTATAGACTAAAACCATGGCACCACATGTGGATTTCTTCCGCATGTCAAGGCGTCTTGCACGATGCACCACAGCTCCCATTGTAAACCTTTTCACTAATACGCATGAACATTATGCATCAGTGTGTTTTTTTTTTTTTTTAGTACTATGTCACCTAGCCTTGAAGGGTAGGCGTTTGTAACGTTAAGCAATTTCGACCAGTGTGGCGTATGAAGTTCACACATCAGCACTATCTCACAGCCTGCTTACTATGTGCTTCATTAGCTGTTACAGATTAAGCCATAGCATTTCATGTAGGGTACTGCCGCATGACACTGTGTCTCAAGCCATCCATTGTAGTTTTGATTGCAGGCATCTTCACTGATGCGCATGAACTCTACGTAGCAGTGTCTTTTATTTAGTACCATGCCACAAAGGATGGGTGCCACCTTTCATGGTCCTTTCGTGCTTTTAATGGTAAAACCATATTGCTTCATGTTGCAATCCCTAATATACACCCTGCTTGATTGTGTACCTCAGATTAAACCATATCACTTAGTGCTATAATGCTATAATGCAGTGTTGAAGCAGATATGCTAATTAAGAAAATTATTAATGATGTATAAGTGTTTACTAGTGAGAAATGCGTAGAGAAATTAATCAGAGAAAATAATGTGCACGTTTGAAAATGTGCCCTCGGCGTGTGATCACCATGTGTACTAATAGAACTAAAACTGTATGAAATAATGAAAATATTTAAGAAAAATGTAATAATATGTCATAATGAGACATATAACCTATGTTTTGCATTCATTTGTAGTGCTAAATTAGCTGAACTAAAGGCGTAGTTTTCCTGGGCCTCACATACACGAAAAACTCAAATACTGAAAGTTTTGCAAGGGACTGGATGCATGAACTGTCCGTGACCTGCTCAATGTTAAAGTTGCTTAGCTATAGTTTTCTGCAACGTACCGGCGGAGAGGGGATGATGAAGACAACTTGATACAATTATGTGTAGAGTAGGCTAAATGCACTTTCCCAGGACCTGAATAATGAAGGCACTGACTGAAGAGGAACGTGCAACTATTTCGATACCTGATGAGCCGGATGATGAGGACATCATATGGAGAACCAATCCACATCTTGTGAATAAACTAATATTAAAATTAGTAGGTTCGGTAAACAAATCCTATATGTTAAAGATATATCTGCTGACTGACTGATCAATTAGGAACTAGGGGGGATGGACTGGGAAACCCTAATAAAAAGTCATGACAAGGGGCTGAAACTAGAGATGCGAGGGGAGAATTGATGATATCAGGAGACACTCTCCAAAGTGCTGACATTTGGCTCATACTCTGTGAGCCTGATCCGTGGCTGACTAATTGATGACCTGAAGATGAAGACTGACTTGTTGCTGATCCATCCTGGATAGGTAGCTATGAAAATGTAAATGTGATGATTTTATGCCTTTTTGTCTAGGTACCAACTGCGCTGATTATAGAATTCTCTTTAGGTAGATTTTTTTTCCCCAAATTAATGTTTTCTCTAAATTGTTTACACATAAAGACCCACATGCTGATGCTAATCTTGGATAGGTAGGCTGGTAAGGGTGACATTGAAAGTGACAAATGACTGATGAGTTTATTTGCTGAACTTAAATGCTGGTACTCCTAGTTTAAGAAATGTCATTGTCGCATATGTTTCTTTCAAGAGATTATGTTTTCTATTAATGAATTAATAAATTGAGTGGATTGAATAAAGCTTGAACTAATGGATGATTTAGAATTGTAACCAATAGGGAAATAACATTGTTTAACTCATTCCTGAGTTGTGGTTATTCATGAGTAGATGGGTTTAAGCTGTTTTTCCATAGAATGTTTCTTGATTATTGATGTTAGCCATTGATTCAGTAGTCACTGCATGACTAGGATACTCCATGCGATTCAAAAGGTTCATCGACCTATACGCGTCCCCTTGTAAGTTTACTTACTAAGGACCAGGTGCGCTAGCAGCTGCCACTCTGCACCCTGTCTGACCTGTGAACCTCAGCAACATAATTTTCTTTAAGACTGCTTCTTTGACCTTTTCATATGTTATATCCACGTTATGTATCATATTAGTTTCAGTAAGAAACATTTTGGGTCAGATCACATTGACGTTTTACACATCACCTTTAATATTTATTAGGTGAGTGGCCCTTCTGCAAACAATTAGGGCTACATAACGGTATCTTTTCAATAGTTATCTCATCTGTGATGTGTACAAGCTCATCATGGCCAGAGCTTGTTGAACTATTATCGTACATGGAAGACTCATTATGGACCTTTTATTGGTAGTTTGGTATCTTTTACTACCCTCTCGATAAGGAAAAAACTAATATGACATTTGACTTTCTGCTAGCACTTCTGGATGGAGACTATCCTTACTTATTTTGGTTGATTTATACAATATTTTGTGAAATTCAAGTATTCAATTAAGGATATATTTTTTTACGCTTGGACACTTCTCTTTTATTCAGGTATGTATATTTTTTTACGCTTGGACACTTCTCTTTTATTCAGGTATGTAGTTATCGATTTCTAGTATGTGCCACGTGAAAATATAATGACCACAATACCACTCTTGGGATCATGGTGTTTTCTGTCTTACTCCCCTATTATACAATTAATAAAATAAAAAAAATTCTCAACACAAGAAAAGTATCTTGGGGTCTGAGAGTTTCAGACACTAATATCATACTGTGCATGCAACCTTGTCTTGCTTACTCAACTATATTTTCCACCATCCACCACCTCGGATGTAGTGATTCTCTCTTCCTTCTATGACTTATCACATGGATAGGGGTGTGGTAATAATAACTTTTCACCATAGCACTGGATTCATCTCTGTTTTGGTGCACATATACTTCCCTGTTTTTTCGTCAGTACAAACGGTTTAAAATATGTATATATTAATCTTTGCAGCCTTGAAAATGTTTTGATGATAAAACAGGTGCCAGCTGTCTCCTGTGTATTAAGATCATTGTGTCATGTGAAGAATAAACTACAAAATATCACCACTACCTCTCAGGCACTTGAGATTTGAAGCCCAAAATATTTGGGACTTTTGCTGTGTACCGTGGTAGTTTCTTAAAAATTTGTCTAAGCTCACTTTGATTTTCCATAGTGTGGCAATTACATCCTTGGTGGTTGGGTGTGTACACCAGGATGGCACCTATTTGACATTGATGCCTGTTTAGATACTACGGGGGTCATTACAACATTGGCGGTATAAGGTGCTTACCGCCGTGCAGAAGACCGCCAATACACCGCGGCGGCAGCGGTAGACCGCCACAGCTATTATGACACACATCAGGGAATCCGCCGAAATTCAGACACCCACAAAACACCGCCACACCAAAGGTCAGCGATAAACATGCGGAAACAAATCCTCCACCTCCACGCCAACAGAAACACGCCCATGCTATTACGACCCAGGAATCCACGTGGCGGTCTTTCAACCGCGGTATTCCATTGGCGGTACACACCGCCGCACTCAAAATACACATACATCTCCAAAACACTGCCACATTGGACAATTCCAAATACACACACCTGATACACATACAAACAACACTCCCACACACCCAACACAATATAAAACACACACCCACATCACCCACAAACCCCTACAACCAGAAATTCTGAGAGAAGGCCAGAGAGAGAGCACAGCTATTGACAACCCCATCACACAGAGGCACACAACACCATCACCCACACAACATCCACACACAAAACACCACATACCACTACACTCACCGCACTCATCACCACATACACCACCCCACACCTCACACACACCACCCCATGTCACGCCAAAGACACCCCCGCTTCTCTGAGGAGGAGCTCAGGGTCATGGTGGATGAAATCGTACAGGTAGAGCCACAGCTATTTGGCTCACAGGTACAGCACACATCAATAGCCAGGAACATGGAGTTACGGCGCAGAATAGTGGACAGGGTCAACGCCGTGGGACAGCACCCAAGAAATAGGGAGGACATCAGGAAGAGGTGGAACGATCTATGGGGGAAGGTGCGTTCCACGGTATCCAGGCAGAACATTGCTGTGCAGCGGACTGGCGGCGGACCCCCACCTCCTTCCCCACAACTAACAACATGGGAGGAGCAAGTCTTGACCAACTTGCATCCTGAGGGCATCGGAGGAGTCGGTGGAGGATGGGACACTGGTAAGTCAAATCTTAACTATCACATCCCCCACCCTACCTGCATGCTATCACACCCCCCCACCCTCACACCCTCCCCTATCACCCCAAATCCTCAGTAATGTACCCATAACACAAACCACCCATCCCAACACCAAGCCCTGCATGACACAACTAAGCATGGGCACCCCTCACTAAAGCATGCTCACTACACATACCCAGAACACCCCCCAACCATCATCACACAAGCCCCCACACAGGAATGCTTGCACTGGGGTACACAAACACCCACCCATTGCACACCATGAAACACACACATGCAATAATCATGTTCTCATACCCCTGCAGGAACTCGAAGGACCGTCACCACACCAGAGGGTCCAGACAACACCACTCCACCCCCAGAAGAGGCCCACAGTGACGACAGCAGCTCTGCCCCACTGGATCTTGATGACCAGCCCGGACCATCGTGGGCCTCCGGACAGTCGGTTCCTCTTGCCCAGCCACAGCCCAACACCGAGCTGCCACCCTCTGGTAACACCAGCACAGCACCCACCCAGCGGGCCCAATCCTCCCTACCCAGGACAGGTCAATCAGCGGTGTGTCCAGCACTACAGGGCACCCAGGCTAACCCACCACCCCAACAACAACAGGGACCTGGGGGCAGTTGTAGTGGGCACACAGTCCAGGGGACGGAGGCACAGGAATACCGGGGAACTGGGAGGGCTGCTGTGCGACAGAGGGAGGACAGGCCAAGGGAACCAACTCTCCACGAGGCCCTCTCCTCCATCATGGGAGCATACCACCACTCCCAGGAGACGATGGCGACGGTCCTGGACAAGTTGCAGGAGACCCTGCGCCTGCATGAGGAGCAGTATTTAGGGTTCAGGGAGGAGCTCAGGACCATCGGCTCTGCCCTGGGCACCATCGTAGGGGTGCTGACAGACATTCAAAAGACCTTGAGGGACACCGTGGCACTCCAAGGGGCCCCTGACACTAGCATGGACGATGAACTGCCCACCACCTCCGCCGGCGCTAGTGGACAGGACGCCTCGCCACAGGACCACCACACCAGCACCCCACCCCCTGCAGATGGACAACCACCACGCAAGCGGTCCCTGAGATCCAGGAACAGAACAGAGCAAGATGGCAAGACCCCCACCAGGAAATAGGACCACCCTGATTGTCCTCCCACTGTCCCACTTTGTTACCCTGTCCATATTCGAACTGCCCCAGCTCCACTTCCTATGCCAAGATGGGCAGTGCACCTGTGAGACTAATAGACTGGACTCTGCCATGGACATTCCTCCACCATCACCATTTTACAACCCCCCTTCATTTTTTGAGCACTTAAATAAACACCCTTGAAACACCAAAAAATCTGGAGTCAGTCTATGATTTGGTACTTTGTATTATCAATCACAGTGTCATAATGGGTTAGCCATTGTAAGGCTAACATACCTATGTCACACATCACAAGCCCTTGAAGGATGCAAGCAGTTGACACGTAGGTTACCACACTTGTGAAACTGAAATGGAAGGGTACAACTCAATTAACAAATAGTAGTGAAATGTAGGTACAAAATAGAGGTAGACGTGTGAAAGTTAATGTAATGTGAAACCAGAAAATGTTCTCACCTGTGTGTCACTGGAAATATTGCTGTATGACTGAATCCCTGTTGTCGTTTTCTTCTTCCTCAGCTTCATCCTCATCACTGTCCACAGGCTCCACAGGCTCCACAGCTGCTACAACACCGTCATCTGGATCATCCTCCTGCAGAATAGGCACCTGGCATCGCAATGCCAAATAATGGAGTAGGCGACGATGATGTCGCACACCTTCTTCGGTGAGTAGATTAGGGATCCACCTGTCATATGGAGGCACCTGAACCCTGCCTTAAGGAGGCCGAAGGTGCGTTCGATAACCCTCCTAGTCCGCCCATGGGCATCATTGTACCGTTCCTCTGCCCTGGTCCTGGGATTCCTCACTGGGGTCAATAGCCAGGAAAGGTTGGGGTAACCAGAGTCCCCCAATAGCCATACACGGTGCCTCTGGAGTTGACCCATCATATCAGGGATGCTGCTATTGCGCAGGATGTAGGCGTCATGCACTGAGCCAGGGAACATAGCATTTACCTGCGAGATGTACTAGTCTGCCAAACAGACCATCTGGACATTCATAGAATGATAACTCTTCCTGTTCCTGTACACCTGTTCACTCTTGCGGGGGGAACCAGAGCTACATGGGTCCCATCAATGGCACCTATGACGTTGGGCATAGAAGTCACCTTTCACTGTAGGTAAATCCTCCACCTGAGGGAATATGATGTATCTCCTTACGTGTTTCAGCAGGGCAGACAACACTCTGGACAAGACGTTGGAAAACATAGGCTGGGACATCCATGGCCACTGTTGTCTGAAATGACCCACTTGCCAGGAAATGGAGCACTGACAGCACCTGCACGTCAGGGGGGATTCCATTCGGATGGCGGATCGGTGACATTAGGTCTGGCTCCAACTGGGTACATAGTTCCTGGATAGTGGCACGGTCAAACCTGTAGGTGACGATGACATGTCTTTCTTCCATTGTCAACAGGTCCACCAGCGGTTGGTACACCGGAGGATTCCGCCATCTTCTCATATGTCCCAGCTGACAGTGCCTACGAAGGACAACAGAGAAGAACCAGTCATTAATCCTCAAGGTATGTACCCAGTGTTACACACAAGACTACACCAGACACAAAATCCTTCCTGTATGTGTGTTGAGTGTAGGCCTAGCTATGTGTGACGCAGTAGTAAATGAAGCCATGTGGGCCCCTGAAATGGCGGCTGCCTGACCTCTAAACTGGGACAATGGGATTGTGGGGTAACTGCGCTGGCGTTGCAATGCAATGCTGCATTGGTTAACATTGGAACCTATGGGTCCCAGGAGCCAATGAACAGGTGCGCTGGCGGTGATGATGCACACCGCCGCGGACGTCACCGCCGCGGACGTCACCGCCATTTTCTATCTGTTCACTCACTAGATACCTGACCTTCGACAGGAGAGGACCTACACTGCTAGTGCTGCTGTGACCTCGGTCTGGAAGCGACGATGGCTGCTGCGTCTGGGGAAAGGGCCCCTGCCTTCACTGCACAGGAGTTGGAGAAACTAGTGGATGGGGCCCCCCCCCCAGTACACCCTACTCAACGGTCCTCCAGACCAACAGGTTAGTACACAGGGAGCACGTTGTATGGGCTAGGCCTGCGTGGAAAGGGCTGGGTGGAAGAGGGAAGGGGGCAGAGTACATAGAACAGTTATGCATGGGAATGAATGGGCCACATGGCCAGAGTAGGGAGGGAGCCACTCACATTGACGGTGCAGTTGGTAATGACTGTACCTCTTCCCTTGTGCATGTCATGTAGGTCAGCGCCTACCAGAAGAGGGACATTTGCCGTGCCATCGCCAAGGAGGTCCGTACCCTGGGGGCCCACGAGAGACAGGGGACCCACTGCCATACGAGATGGGAGGACATTCGCTGCTGCAGCAAGAAGACGGCGGAGGCTCAGCTGGGGATGGCCTCCCAACGTGGGAGGGGTGCCCGTCGCACTATGACCCCCCTGATGTTCCGGATCCTGGCGGTGGCCTACCCGGAGTTGGATGGGCGCTTGAGGACATCACAGCAGATACAAGGGGGTGAGTACAACCTCATTCTGTTGACTTTGCGTGCAGTGGAGGGGTCTGGGTGGGGAAGGTGGGCTGTGGGTGTCCCTAGGCCAGGGCGAATTCGGTAGGCAAGGCCCCTCTGTAAAGTAGGCCATGTGGCACTCTACCCCACCTCACCAGAGTGCCAAGTTGAGGTATAGTTGCCCCTGTGGCATCCATGTGCGCAGATGTCCACCATTGCCATGTAGGCCATATCCCAGAAATTGCATGTGCAGAGGGCAGGAGCATGGCGTAATGCAGGGGGCTGCTGAGTCTGTCTTGTCCGCCAACGGTAGCGGAATGCCATGCACTAAAACTCTCTTTCTTCTGTCTCCCCCCCTTTTCCTGCTCTCCCTGTCCTTTTGTACATCAGCATCATCAGGCGGAGGTACAGTGGCACCGGAGCACGAGGGAGCTGCATCCCACATGGCCATGGAGGGCCACACCACAGACTCTGAATGCACCAGTGGGACGGAGAGCGAGGGGAGCTTCATGTCGGCCACCGGATCACCAACCAGCGACTCGGACTCGTTCGCCGATGGGAGCTCCCCTGTGGTGGCGGCACCATCTGTGCGCCCCACTTCTACAGGTACAGCCGCCACCTCCCCTACCACCACCAACTTCCTCCACCCAGACCCAATCTCCTGTACCCCAGCCCATCCCAAGCACACCTACAGACCAGCATGCACACAAGTCAACACACACAAGTAGCTCAAGCAAACATAGGCACCACACACACCACAGGCACTCACGCAAGCCTCACCCACATACAGACACAGCAACATCCACTGTCTCCACTGTGTCCCCCTCCTCCTCTTCTCCCTCCTCCCTCCCAGTCTCGTCTACACACACACCTGCATGCACCACATCTACAGGCACTAGGACTCGCACCAGGACACCCAGCACCACAAGCCACTCACCTGCACTCACCACCTCCACTGCCATTCACACGTCCCCTGTGTCCTCTCCCAGTGTGTCTGTGACGCCCCCTCCCAAAGTACACAAACGCCAGCAATCACTCACCCAACATCCATCCACCTCACGACAGCCTCCAGTACCTGCACCTGCACCCAAAACACCTAAAGTGACACCTCCTACAACCACCTCCTCTTCCTCCACTCCCAGACCCCTCCAGCTACCCATCCCAGTGTTCGTCAGAAACTGTCCCTTTGTCAAATTGACCTTTTTGCCCCCACCTCCCCTCCAATTCATCAGACCCGTCGTAGCGCCTCAGCCAAAAAGCCTCCAATACCAGTGGTGCTTGTTCAAGGTTTGTGGAGTGCACCGGCCACCAGGGCAGGCAGTAGGACCCGGAGCCAAGGCACTGGCAGCCCACCCCCTGTAAAGGCTCTAAAATTGGAGAGTGGACGACGGGACCGTGTTAAGACTCGGTGGGTTAAGACTCCTGGTGGGACAACAAGTGACATGGGTTCGAAGGGGATTGGTGAGTCAGCTGTAACTCCAAGAAAGGTGGGGAAGGTCCAGAGGAAGTCTGCCCAGCCTGTTGTGAGTGTCACGGCGGAGAAGTGTGCCATCATTTTCGGCGGTCCACACACAACCGCCAGCAACGTCGTCACTGGTCCAGAGACCACCGCCAGAGTCACAGCCCAGGAGGGCCCAAGTATCGTCACTGGTCCAGAGACCACTGCCAGAGTCACAGCCCAGGAGGGCCCAAGTATCGTCACTGGTCCAGAGACCACCGCCAGAGTCACAGCCCAGGAGGGCCCAAGTATCGTCACTGGTCAGGAGACCACAGCCAGAGTCACAGCCCAGGAGGGCCCAAGTATCGACACTGGTCAGGAGACCACCGCCACCGCCGGAGTCACAGCCCAGGAGGGCCCAAGTATCGTCACTGGTCCAGAGACCACCGCCACCGCCGGAGTCACACCCCAGGAGGGCCCAAGTATCGTCACTAGTCCAGATACCACCGCCAGAGTCACAGCCCAGGAGGGCCCAAGTATCGTCACTGGTCAGGAGGCCACCGCCAGAGTCACAGCCCAGGAGGGCCCAAGTATCATCATCGGTCAGGAGACCACCACCAGAGTCACAGCCCAGGAGGGCCCAAGTATTGTCACTGGTCAGGAGACCACCGCCACCGCCGGGGTCACAGCCCAGGAGTGCCCAAGTATCGTCACTGGTCAGGAGACCACCGCCACCGCCAGACTCAAGGCCCAGGAGGACACAAGTATCGTCACTGGTCCAGAGACCACCACCAGAGTCACAGCCCAGGAGGGCCCAAGTATCGGCACTGGTCAGGAGACCACTGCCACCGCCAGAGTCACAGCCCAGGAGGGCCCAAGTATTGTCACTGGTCCAGAAACCACCGCCGCAGTCACAGCCCAGGAGGGGCCCGGATGCCACAGCCCCGCTGGGCAATGATGGAACGTCATGCCACTCACCAATGCTCATTGTAGAGAACGTCATGCCACCCACCAATGCCCATTGGAGAGAACGTCATGCCACACACCAATGCCCAGTGTAGAGATCGTCATGCCACACACCAATATCCGTATCAGAACCGCCATGGCAAAGCACCGCTGAACAGTCCATAGACCGCCATGGCAAAGCACCGCTGAACAGGGCAAAGACCGCCATGGCAAAGCACCGCTGAAAAGTCCAGAACCGCCATGGCAAAGCACCGCTGAACAGGGCAAAGACCGCCATGGCAAAGCACCGCTGAAAAGTCCAGAACCGCCATGGCAAAGCACCGCTGAACAGGGCAAAGACCGCCATGGCAAAGCACCGCTGAACAGTCCAGAACCGCCATGGCAAAGCACTGCTGAACATGGCAAAGACCGCCATGGCAAAGCACCGCTGAACAGGGCAAAGACCGCCATGGCAAAGCACCGCTGAACAGTCCAGAACCGCCATGGCAAAGCACTGCTGAACAGGGCAAAGACCGCCATGGCAAAGCACCGCTGAACAGGGCAAAGACCGCCATGGCAAAGCACCGCTGAACAGTCCATAGACCGCCATAGCAAAGCACCGCTGAACAGGGCAAAGACCGCCATGGCAAAGAACTGCTGAACAGTCCAGAACCGCCATGGCAAAGCACTGCTGAACAGGAGAAAGACCGCCATGGCAGAGCACCGCTGAACAGGGCAAAGACCGCCATGGCAAAGCACCGCTGAACAGTCCAGAACTGCCATGGCAAAGCACCGCTGAACAGTCTATAGACCACCATGGCAAAGCACCGCTGAACAGGGCAAAGACCTCCATGGCAAAGCACCGCTGAACAGGTCAAAGACCGCCATGGCAAAGCACCGCTGAACAGGGCAAAGACCGCCATGGCAAAGCACTGCTGAACAGTCCAGAACCGCCATGGCAAAGCACTGCTGAACAGGACAAAGACCGCCATGGCAGAGCACCGCTGAACAGGGCAAAGACTGCCATGGCAAAGCACCGCTGAACAGTCCAGAACTGCCATGGCAAAGCACCGCTGAACAGTCCATAGACCGCCATGGCAAAGCACCGCTGAACAGGGCAAAGACCGCCATGGCAAAGCACCGCTGAACAGTCCAGAACCGCCATGGCAAAGCACCGCTGAACAGTCTATAGACCGCCATGGCAAGCACCGCTGAACAGGGCAAAGACCGCCATGGCAAAGCACCACTGAACAGTCTAGAACCGCCATGGCAAAGCACAGCTGAACAGGGCAAAGACTGCCATGGCAAAGCACCGCTGAACAGTCCAGAACTGCCATGGCAAAGCACCTCTGAACAGGGCAAGCACCGCTGAACAGGGCAAAGACCGCCATGGCAAAGCACCGCTGAACAGGGCATGCACTGTGAAGGAATGAAAAGGCCGCCACATCAGGCATCCTTCTCCCATGTGCAGCTGGGACAGTGACCGGACATGAACTTTCACGGGGAGACTCATCCAGTCTGGGCACCAGTCCCCCCCAGTACCGGTAGAGAACTGCATCTACTTGAGAGACTGTGGCTTTGCACTCCCCAGGATGGCACAGTGGGCAAGCCACCCACTGTAGAGACTTGAGAGACTGTGGCCTTGCACTCTCCAGGATGGAACAGTGGGCAAACCACCCACTGTAGAGACTTGAGAGACTGTGGCTTTGCACTCCCCAGGATGGCACAGTGGGCAACCCACCCACTGTAGAGACTTGAGAGACTGTGGCTTTGCAATCCCCAGGATGGCACAGTGGGCAAGCCACCCACTGTAGAGACTTGAGAGACTGTGGCCTTGCACTCTCCAGGATGGCACAGTGGGCAAACCACCCACTGTAGAGACTTGACAGACTGTGGCTTTGCACTCCCCAGGATGGCACAGTGGGCAACCCACCCACTGTAGAGACTTGAGAGACTGTGGCTTTGCACTCCCCAGGATAAAGCAGTGGGCAACCCACCCACTGGAGAGACTTGAGAGACTGTGGCTTTGCACTCCCCAGGATACATCAATGGGCATGGAGCCCCGTCGTGGATCTGGCTTCGCATTCATCTGGCTGAGGTGCCCCCCCTTCCCCCTGAGGTGCCTGTAGTGTTTCTATCTGATGCCCCGGCAGTGTTCTCTCCGATTTTGTTCAGGTATAGTTTGTGGGCCTCGCCCATGCATTTTTGAACTGTTGGTGCATGGACATTGTTGTGTACATATCTGCACTACTTCTCGGATTGTATGTGTAAATAAGAGTGATTTTGAGATATATATATCTGTATATTTTTGTATGACATGTATATTGGCACATTACAATGTTTGACCGAATTTTGCATTGTCTTTTCATTCTTCCAGGGGGGTTGTGGGTTGTTACTGTGATTTTTGTGAATGCATTGGTGTGTATGTTGTAATATGCGAGGGTGGGGGTGGGGGTGTTTGGTGGGTGTCCCCCTAACTTTTGCCTCCCCCCTCCCCCGTGTCGTAGATGCAGTACTCACCGGTGTCTTCGGCGCCTACGTAGCTGTTGGTCGTAGAGGAGCAGAAAGACAAGGGCAGGTAGGATTTGCAATTCGGCCTCCATGGTGTCCTCCTTCCTCGTGGAGTATGTTGAGGTGAGCGTTTTCCCATAGCAAAAGCTGTTTCTGCCGTGTTTTTATCCACGGTGAATCCGCCCCGGAAAAGGTGGCGGATTGGCGGGTTGTAATAGTGTGGGCAGTACATTGTCTCCTGCCTGTCTGTTGGCGGTGACTGCCACGCTGCTTGTCTGTACTGCTGTGGCGGGCGGTGTGTTAAAGTGGCTGTCTCTGTTGGCGGTTACCGCCAGGGTCATAATTCCATTTTTTTGTCCGCCGCCCTGTTTGCGGTATTTCCGCAGCTTTAACACCGTATGCCAGGGTTGTAATGACCACCTACATTTTCTCTGAATACTATTTGTTTGCTGTTGGATGGGCAAACGTGAAAGGATAGCCACCATTATTCAATAACCTACCTAAAGGATGTTTCATCAGAGTGCATCTAAACCACTCGTCCCTTAACAAACACATGTGATGAAACAAAAAATATATAAAAAATCTAAAAACTGGA
The DNA here is from genome assembly GCF_031143425.1 of Pleurodeles waltl. Lineage (NCBI taxonomy): Eukaryota > Metazoa > Chordata > Amphibia > Caudata > Salamandridae > Pleurodeles > Pleurodeles waltl. The sequence goes on from NC_090445.1 coordinate 506,647,829, forward strand.
TCATCGTGCAAAAATTAAGGGGGAGTTCTAAAAAACAGAAAGGGTTATTGCGAGGTAGCTGTTGTAGAGTGGGAAACCACATAATGAAATTCTAATATATCCTTAAGGAGCAAAAAAGAGGCAAGGCTGTGACAGGAAAGGAAGCTCTTAGCTAGGAGACATTGAAAAACAAACAAAAACAGTCATCAAACAGAGGAACTGAAATGAAAAATTGGATCCCAAGATTAAAGCACTGTCCTAAACCGGTCCTCATCCAATATGAACAAACAGTTCTTCGTCCTCATTTAAATCTCTCGGAGATTTGCCATCAAGGAAAACAATGTATTCCATTTCTAAGATCCTCAGCTTCCTCTCCCTGTCACCCCCTCTAGTGCTCAATGCAATCCTGTCAATACCAAATAAAGACAATGTGTCAGGATTCTTCTCATGGTCAGTGGCCCAATGTCTTGCAACAAGATAATTTGGGTCACCTTCTCTGATGGCCCTCAGATGTTCTAAAATCCTCTTTTTCACAGGTGAATGGTGCTGCCTATACAATGACCACAGGGACACACCAGGACAGGCATACAAAAATCACTATAACATGTGAGAAATTTGCGGATGCGGTCAGTTTGCCCTGTAGGTAAAAGATGTGTCTTGACATTCTTGCTATTTTTGCAGGCTTGATAGTGCCCGCATTCGTAGAAGCCCTACTGTTACTGTAGCCTCCCTCCTTGCTTATGTTTTCCCAAGTAGCTTTTCACCAGCATATCCATCACAGATCTTGACTTGCGATAAGTCACCTATGGATGAGGGGTCACTGACCTCCTATGACAAGATCATTTTTCACCAGGTGCCAGTGTTAACTAAGCATGTGTCTAATGTTAGAAGACTTAGGCCCTGGTTAGAGCTTCAGCAGTCTTTTTGTGAGCTCGCCGAAACCACTGCAGCCAACAGACTGCCAGTGCTGGCGGTCTGCTGAACACTATAGTAGGAGTAATTGGAGGAATTTTGCCCTTTTATGGGTGGAAGTCTGACTCCGAAGAGGCGGTTGCATCGCCAGCTCTGCCACGGCAGCAAGACTCTGCCTGCTGTATTACAGCTAAAAAACGGTTTGATGGAGTCTTGTTGCTGTGGTGTGTTGGTGGTGTAATACCGCAAGGACCCTCCCCCTCCCAGATGACCTCTTCGATGGAGAAGGTTAATGGTCGCCTGAAAGGGATGGGGGAGTGTTGGGTGCATGTGTTTGGTGCATGCGTGTATGTGTGCAAATGTAGGTGCATATGTGCAAGTCTGCAAGTGAGTGGGGATGCATGTGTGCAAGTGTGTGTATATGGAGGGGGAGTGTGTGAATGTATGCGTGCATGGAAGGGTGGTGGTGTGAATGATTGTGGAAGGGTGTTTGTGGGTGTGTGTGTGCATGTGTTTGTGTGAGTGAACAGGGAGAGTGGGAGAGTGTATTAATGCGGTGCAGGGGGAGGGGGAAGAAGGAGGGATGTGTGAATGTTTGCAGAGGGGGATGCGTATGTGTGAGTGAGGGTGTGTATGTCAGTGTCAGTGCTGGTGTGTGGATGGATGTGTACAGTGGGGGGAGTGTTTGGAAGTGTGTGGAGGGGTGGGGGTTTGTAAGTGTGTGGACGGGTGGGGTGGTGCATGGGGTGTGGGGACATGGTACATTTGTGTGCCGGTGACAGGAATGGGGAGTCCTGTCACAGGGTGCGTTACCACCAGGGATTTTATGGCTGATTGACCGCCATGGAAAGCCTAGCAGTCTGCAAGCTTGTAATCCAGCCGGCAGGCTGAGTCCCGCTGCCAGGCTGGAAGTGCTCAGCGGTCGGGCCAGATGGCATTGTGGAATTTGGCTTCTGCCAAATCCCAGAACTTGTGGTGTGGCAGTCTTTACTGACGGGTCCATGGTGGTAAGACAGCCACAGCGAGGCTGGCAGTCTAATAACCACCAGCCTCATAATGAGGACCTCAGTATTGAAAGAAGTGATTATTCTTGCTTTCTTTCCCTTACCTTTGTCTCTTGACCAAAAGACTTTCCCTGGGGAGGTTGGCTGCTTTAGAACTTGCTGCTCTAAGTACTCTTGTAAACCCTGGCTCTAAACCTTCTGGTCATCCTCCTCTCTTCTTCTTCAAAAGAATGTAGTGTGCTGCACTTATGATTGGCCCTACAAAATTCACCAAATAGAATGCTTCACTTGAGTTGTTCCGGGTGGTGACTATGGGCATGCAGTAAACCTTTGCCTGAGGTCTTTCTGAACAAGCTGGTCTCTACTGATCCATTTACAACTGTAACAGTCACATCAATAAAACCCATCTCTGTCTGGTGTATCCTATGTGTGAATCATAGATTGAGGTCATTCTGTGATATGTGTGCCACAAAGCCCTCAAGTTCTTGCCTAGGTGTGTCCCACATCACAAACAAATAGTTAATGAACCTAGTCTAGAACATAGTGTGTTTTGTCATCTGTTCATTGGCCTCCATCCACACATGTTGCTCCTCCAACTAACCCATGAAAATCCCTGCATAACTTGATGCAAAACAGCTTCCCATTGTGATCCCGACCAACTGTCTGAACCACTTATTGTCAAAAAGAAAAAAAGTTTATTTTTCAAGCAAAATAGTAGCATATCAATCAACATCATGGAATGCTCATATAGATATCTATGGTTAGTAACGAATACTAAGGGTGTCAGGGAACAATTGGTTAGTAACCATAGATGAGGTCTCCTTGTACACCTCCATCAAACACAATCTTGGGCTGCAAGCTCGCAAGCTTTTTCAGGAATGTATATATATATATATATATATATATATATATATATATATCAAAAACGAAGTTGTCCTCATGTGAAAGTGCACACCCAACAGGTTATATAAACGGGAAGAAAAAGCAAAGCCAGCAACTCACAGTGAATTCTTTAAGCAGTTTCATTATTCCAGACCTTAAGTTATAAAATCATCTCTGGACACGTGTTTCAAGGTCAATCCTTTCTTCAGCAGAGAAAAATATAAAAGTGTTTCACCCTCGTAGGTGCAGCCAGTGCTGGAGGTGTTCCAGGCATTTCTTTCTTACTAAAAAGACCGGCATGGATTCAGCTTGTCTAATTACAGGCACCTGATTATTCTCTTTAAATACTAGTCCGCCCCAGTGGGCCTCTCAAGTGAGCAGTGCATGCTGGTTGTTGTGGTCCTGCAATTTTTTCATTTTACCCCAAGTGGGTTGCTGGAGCCAAACGAAATAATGAACCAAAGTGCAAAACCTTTGTAGGCGAATCCAAAGTAAAATTGTCAGATTTGCTGTGAATAACCCAACCTGATTGCTCTTATGTGACAATCCATTTTTAGTCACACAGACCTGCTTCGATGTGCAGTGGTGCTGCCTTCCCGGCTGGATTTGTATATATATATGTATATATATATGTATGTATGTGTATATATATATATATATATATATATATATATATATATATATATATATATATATATATGGATATAGCTAAATATATATATATATATATTTTCACTTAAAAAAACAAAGGTTACAAGGGAATTAGTCACACATTTCACTCATACAAAACCAGTGAAATACAGCAGTTATATTGACCTGAGCTAACTATAACTTACTCCCCCACAATGCACTGCTGATAACCTCACATATTACATCACTCATGACATCTCAAATGACACATGGCTGTATGAGTGAATGACGGGTTCAGTAAGTGGCTGTATGGGTCAGTGAGTGGCTGTTTAAGTGGCTGTTTGGTTAAGTGAGTTGGTGTGTGAGTAGTTGTATTGTAGGGTAAGTGTCTCTGTGAATGGATGTATGGTGATGTATGGTTAGTGAGCAGATGTGTGAGTGCTTGTATGGATGTGTGAATGGATATATAAGTGGTGGTTGTGTGGGTGTGTGAATGAATGTGTTAGTGCTTGTATGGGTGAGTGAGTGGTCATTTAGAGAAACTGTATGGGTGAGTGAGTGGTTGTAGAGATGAATACGTGGATGTGTAAGTAGCTGTATGGATAAGTGTGTGGCTCTGTGAGTGGCTATATGAGTAAGTGACTGCTTGTATTAGTAGCTGTATGGATGAGCGAGTGGTTGTGTGAGGGCCTGTATGAGTGAGTGGTTGTGTGAGTACTGGTATGAGTCTGTAAATGGGTATGTGAGTGGCCGTTTGGGTGTGTGAATGGGTGTATGAGAGGTTATATAGAGGTGTAAGTGGATGTGTGAGTGCTTCTATGGATAATGTCATCAGTGATGTCATTTGAGATGCCATCAGTGATGTAATGAGTGATGTCATTGACCATGTCATGAGTGATGAAATGTGTGAGGTCCTAAGCAGTGCATTGCGGGAAGTAAGATATAGTTAGATCAGGTAAAGTTATAGTTAGATCAGATAACTATAACTGCTGAATTTCACTTGTTTTGTGCATGTGAAATGTGAGCTTAAGTATAACATCTCTGTTACCTTTTTTCAGTAAATGTGTAATTTGTTTCCCATTTCCTAACTATAACATCCCTGTAACCTTTGTTTTAAGTGAATTTCTAAGATGTTTTTAATGTTTTTTTCCAACTGTAACAACTAACCTTTGACAGTGAGTTTGAGATTGAGTGCATACATGTTTCAGTAGGCCTGTGAGTGGGTGTGAGAGTGTATGAGTCGGTCTCTGAGTGATTGCATGAGTCTCTTAGTAGGTCTGTGAGCCTGAGTGTGTCTGTGAATAGGTGCATGAATGTCTTAGAGGATCTGTGACTGGGTCTGTGACGGGATCTGTGAGTGGGTGCACAAGTGTTTAAGAGGATCTGTGACTGGGTGTATAAGTGTCTGAGTGGGTGTATGAGTGCGTCTGTAAGTGGGTGTGTGAATGTCTGTGAGGGAATATCAGTAGCTGCATGAGTGTCTCACCCACAAAGTAATCTTACCTGCCTATTTATCCAACAAGAGTCCACAGTTTTGCACAAAATGTCTACCCAACTGAAGTACTTTCTACTGGTAAGTTAGAAACTGCTACTTCATTGGGTAAACGTTCAGTATGTTTTATACACTAGCTGCGTAATGGACCATAAGGAAATGTCTCCAGCGACCTTTTGTGTGTTTGGCAATGTGATTGTTATTAGTGCTTCTTTCTCCAGAATTCTGTGATAATAAAAATCCTCCTTTAGACAGGCCAACAAGACCACAAAGACATAAATCTCTATGAAACCGGAGTCCGTCCTCCTATCTTTATTCCTCGGCATCAAGAACACAGTAATAAAATTAGAGGGGAAAGCACTGGGGGGCCTCCTGGTAAGCTGTACATCAGCCTGGAAAAATGCAGGATAAACTTTGCATACTGCTATGTTTGAAAGTGTGGGACCATTCTTTTTAAGTTGGGAGTGCTGATTACGCTGAATAGCATGTCCAGTACTGAAATAGTTGTGCAGTTAGGAGAGTAATACATTTTTTAAAACATTTTTTTAAGTCCATTGATCCTCTGCAGTACTGCAAACTTAGATGGACCAAACTCTATGGTTTCTGTTCCAATCACATGATCGGAATTAATCTGCTGATCCAATCAGCAGTTTCATGAAATTTTAAGTATATAGAACCCAAAGTTTGTGAATTTGACATGAGACTGGATATATTTAGATGTTCCACATAGGTGCTGTCTATTTAATATTTAATACAAAAGTCATTTTACAATTTCCGAGGAGCTGCAAATGTGCAGCTCAGGAGCCATGAATCTGCTTAATGTCACAAGACGACTATGCTATTTCATTGGTTAGTTTTGGGACCACACCTAGTTTTGAGTAGTACCACTCCCTAAAGCAGTTATTATTTCTCTAGCTTTTGTGGAAGAAACCTGTTTTTGACATCCTCCTGAAACATTGGATTTCAGTATGGCTGAAGGGAGTACTACACCACCACCTGCAGAATATCAGGTTATTCCTCATGAATAAAAAAAATAATAGCTGCCTTCTTCTTCACGAAAGGAGGAGGTATGGTAGTTTTTACCATACCTAGTAGAGAAAAAAAGTTAAAGCAAGATTTGTGAAATGCAACCTGTGTGGCAAAGAATTTCTCGAGGCACATCATAAAAATACATCTACAGGACACCAAGGGCCATATTTATACTTTTTGACGCAAAACTGCGCTATCGCAGTTTTGCGCCAAAAAGATTAGCGCCGGCTAACGCCATTCTGAAGCGCCATGCGGGCGCCGTATTTATTGAATGGCGTTAGCCGGCGCTAGCAGACCGGCGCTGCCTGGTGTGCGTGGAAAAAAACCACGTACACCAGGCAGCGCCGGCGTTGGGGAAAATGGCGTTAGGGCGTCTTAAAATGGGGCAAGTCAGGTTGAGGCAAAAAAATCGCCTCCACCCGATTTGCGCCATTTTTAACGACGCCCAGACGCCATTTATATGACTCCTGTCTTAGTAAAGACAGGAGTCATGCCCCCTTGCCCAATGGCCATGCCCAGGGGACTTATGTCCCCTGGGCATGGTCATTGGGCATTGTGGCATGTAGGGGGGCACAAATCAGGCCCCCCTATGCCAAAAAAAAATATTAAAAAAAATATATATATACTTACCTGAACTTACCTGAATGTCCCTGGGATGGGTCCCTCCATCCTTGGGTGTCCACCTGGGGTGGGCAAGGGTGGCAGGGGGGGCCCCTGGGGGCATGGGAGGGCAGCTGTGGGCTCATTTTGAGCCCACAGGTCCCTTAACGCCTGCCCTGACCCAGGCGTTAAAAAGATGCGCAAATGCGGGGTTTTTTGCCCCGCCCACTCCCGGGCGTGATTTTTGCCCGGGAGTATAAATACGACGCATTTGCGTCGCAGTAATTTTTTTCGACAGGAACACCTACCTTGCATCTCATTAACGCAAGGAAGGCGTTCACGCAAAAAAATTACGCTCATTCCTCATACTTTGGCGCTAGACGCGTCTAACGCCAAAGTATAAATATGGCGTTAGTTTTGCGCCGAATTTGCGTCGAAAAAAACGACGCAAATTCGGCGCAAACGAAGTATAAATATGCCCCCAAGTATGTGAAAGCATGTGCGCACAATCCTTGAAAACGAATATCTGCAAATGATTAGAGAGAGGGAGGAAAGAGATTTGGATGCTAAACCTGGCTCATCATTATCTGGCCATGTCACTCTTGCAAACATCAGTATGCCAGCAACATGCACCGAATTAGGAGGAATGGTAACGTACTGCACCACCTGCCACAAGTTTTGTGTTGCAAAAGTGAATGATGCCAATGATTTTTTTTTGCAGGTGAAGAAACACCATTGCTATTTTTTTTGTCGGATTTGTTTTTTAAACTAACTCCTTTACAGCACCATTGTACTTTGAAAATGCAAACATTCTGTATTTAGTTAATTTCATATTGTTTCTAAATAAAAAAATGTAAAAACTAAAATAAAAAATAAATAAAAAAAATCTAAAAATCTAAGAGGTTCTTGTTCAAACCACCATTGAATAACACAAAGAGCTGTGGTGTGTCTGAGTCTTTATTATTATTCTGTATTTTTAGTCAATGAGTAACTCTGTTTATAGGTGTGTCAGTGTATATATTAATATTTATAAGGGTGTCTTAATGTGTATATGAGTGACTGTGTGAGGGAGTCAGTGAATTAATCAGTGTGTGGTTGGGTGTATCAGTGTATGCATCAGTGTGTGTCTGGGTATGTCAGTTTATGTATCAGTGTGTTTCTGAGTGTGTCAGTGTATGCATCAGTGTATGCCTGTGTGTGTCAGTGTGTACCGAAGAGTATGTCTGGAAGTGTCAGTGTAAGATTGAGAGTGTGCCTGGGTGTGTTAGTGTATGCAGCAGAGAGTGCCTGAGTGTGTTTTCATATGCCTGGTGTTTGTTTGAATCTGTCAGTGTGTGTATCAGTTTGCGCCTGGGTGTATCATTGTATGATTGAGAGTGTGCCTGGGTGTATTAGTGTATGCATTAGTGTGTATCCAGGTGTGTCAGTGTACGCATTAGTGTGTATCCAGGTGTGTCAGTGTACGCATTAGTGTGTGCCTGTGTTTGTTAATGTATGTGTAAGTGTGTGCCTGGGCGTGTCAGTGTATGCATGAGAGTTTCCCTGGGTATTAGTGTTTGCATCAGAGTGTGCCTGGGTGTGTCAGTATGTGCATCGGTGTTTGCTTTGGTGTGTCAGTGTATGCCTCACTTTGTGTCTTGGTGTGTCAATGTATGCATTAGTGTGTGTCTTGGTGACTTACTGTGTGCATGAGTGTGTGCCTGGGTGTGTTGGTGTATGCATGAGAGTGTGCCTGGGTGTGCTATTGTATGCATCGGAGAGTATCTGGGTATGTCAGTGTATGCATCAGTGTGTACCTGTGTATGTCAGTGTGTGCATCAGTGTGTTCCTGAGTGAGTCAGTGTATATATCAGTGTTTCCCTGGGTGTGTCAGTGTATAAATCTTTGTATGTCTGGGTGCTTTAGTGTACACGTGAGTGTTTGTCTGGGCATATCAGTAAATGCATAGGCGTCTATCTGGGCATTTTAGCTTATATATCAGTCCATGCATAAGTGTGTGTGCCTGCATGTGTTATTTTATGCGTCAGTGTTTGCCTGGATATGTCAGTGTATGCATCAGTGTCTGGGTGTGTCAGTGTGTGTATCAGTGTGTGTCTATGTGTGTTACTGTATGCATTAGTGTGTCCTTTGGTGTGTCAGTGTATATTTTCATGTTTTCCTGGATGGGTTAGTGTGTGCATCAGTCTATGATTGGGTGTAATAGTGTATGTGTCATTGTTTGCCTGGGTATGTCCATGTATGGATCAGTGTCTCATTGGCCATGTTAGCATATAAGTCAGCATGTTCCTGGGAGTGTCATTGTATGCATCAGTGTCTGTCTGGGGGGTGTGTCAGTGTGTGAATCAGTGTGTATTTGGGTGTGTAAGTGTCTGCATCAGTGTGTGCCTAGTTGTGTCAGTGTATGCATCAGTGAGTCCCTGTGTTTGTCAGTGCATATATCAATGTCTTCCTGGGTGTTCCAGTGTATGCATCACTGTGTACCTGGGTTGATTAGTAGATACATCAGTGTGTGGCTGGGTGTGTCACTATCAACCAGTGTGTGCTTAGTTGTCAGTGTGTCAACGAGTCTGCTCCTGTGCATGGTAGTATATGCATTAGTGTGTGTCTGGGTGTGTTAGAGTATGTATGAGTGTGTGCAGGGATGTGGTAGAGTATGCATGCATGTGTTTCTGGGTGTTTTAGTGTATGCATATGTGTATGCTAGGAGTGCTTTTATTAATGTATATTGTTGTTTCACTATAATTAACTATGGGGGTCATCACAACATTAGCTTACCGCCGTACAGAAGACCGCCAATACACCGCCGTGGACGCGGAATTCCGCCACAGCTATTATGACCCACAGCACGGAATCCGCTGAAATGCAGACACCCACACAAGTCCGCCACACCAAAGGTCAGTGATAAACTGGCGAAATCAAAACCTCCACCGTCACGCCAACAGAAACACACCCATGCTATCACAACCCACGAATCCACGCGGCGGACTTTCAGCCGCGGTATTCCATTGGCAGTACACACCGCCGCACTCAAAATACACACACATCTCCAAAACACCGCCACATTGGACAATTCAAAATACACACACCTGATACACATACAAACAATACTCCCACACACCCAACACAATATAAAACACACCCCCACATCACCCACAAACCCCTACGACAAAAAACTGAAGACGAAGGCGACAGACAGAGACTACAGCAATAGACAACCCCACCACACAGAGGCACACAACACCATCACCCATACAACATCCACGCTCAAAACACCCCACACCACCACACATCACCACACTCATCAACACATACACCACGCCACACATCACCTACACCACCCTATGTCACGCCAAAGACACCCCAGGTTTTCCGAGGAGGAGCTTAGGGTCATGGTGGAGGAAATCCTACGAGTAGATCCACAGCTATTTGGATCACAGGTGCAGCACACCTCCATAGCCAGGAAGATGGAGCTATGGTGAAGATTCTTCGACAGGGTCAACACTGTGGGACAGCATCCAAGAAATCGGGAGGACATCAGGAAGAGGTGGAACGACCTACGGGGGAAGGTGCGTTCAGTGGTCTCCAGGCACAACATAGCGATTCAGCGGACTGGCGGCGGACCCCCACCTAATCCCCCACAACTAACAACATGGGAGGAGCAGGTCTTGCCCATCATGCATCCAGAGGGCCTCGGAGGAGTCGGTGGAGGAATAGACACTGGTAAGTCAAATCTGAACTATCATATCCCCCACCCTACCTGCATGCAATCACACACCCCCACCCTCACCCCCTCCCCTATCACTCCAACTCCTCACTAATGTACTAATAACACAAACCACACATCCCAACACCAAGCCCTGCATGACACAACTAAGTGTGGACACCCAGCACTAAAGCATGCTCACTGCACATACCCATAACAACCCCCCAAACATCATCATACAAGCCCCCACACAGGAATGCTTGCACTGGGGTACACGCACACCCACCCATTGCACACCATGACACACACACATGCAATAATCATGCTCTTATACCCCTGCAGGACCACTACGTAACGTCACCACACAGGAGGGTCCAGACATCTCCACTCCACCCACAGAAGAGGCCCACAGTGACGACAGCAGCTCTGGCCAACTGGATCCAGATGACCAGCCCGGACCATTGTGGGCCTCGGGACAGTTGGTTCCCCTTGCACAGGCACAGCCCAATACTGACCTTCCACCCTCTGGTAACACCAGCACAGCACCCACCCAGCAGGCCCATACCTCCATACCCAGGACACATCAATCAGCGGTGTGTCCACCACTACAGGGAACCCAGGATAACCCACCACCCCAACAACAACAGGGACCTGGTGGCAGTGGTAGTGGGCACACAGTCCAGGGGACGGAGGCCCAGGAACACAGGGGAACTGGGAGGGCTGCTGTGCGACAGGGGCGGCCAGGCCTAGGGAACCTACCCTCCACGAGGCCCTCTCCTCCATCATGGGAGCATACCACTACTCCCAGGAGACGATGGCGACGGTCCTGGCCAAGTTTCAGGAGACCCAGCGCCTGCAGGACGAACAGTATTTGGGGTTCAGGGAGGAGCTCAGAACCATCAGCTCCGCCCTGGGCACCATCGTAGGGGTGCTGAAGGGCATACAAAAGACCATGAGGGACACCGTGGCACTCCAAGGGGCCCCTGACACTAGCATGGACGATGAACTGCCCACCATCTCCGCCGGCGCTAGTGGACAGGACGCCCCGCCACAGGACCACCACACCAGCACCCCACCCCCTGCAGATGGACAACCACCCCACAAGCGGTCCCTGAGATCCAGGAACAGGACAGAGCAAGATGGCAAAGACCGCCATGGCAAAGCACCGCTGCACAGGTCAGAGACAGCAAAGGCAAGCACCGCTGAACAGGGCAAAGACCGCCATGGTGAAGACCGCTGAACAGGGCAAAGCTCCGCTGAACAGGGCAAAGACCGCCATGGCAAAGCACCACTGAACAGGGCAAAGACCACCATGGTGAAGACCGCTGAACAGGGCAAAGCACAGCTGAACAGGGCCAAGACCGCCATGATGAAGACTGCTGAACAGGTCAAAGACCGCCAAATCAAGCATTGTTAGCCCATGTGCAGCTGGGACAGTGACAGAACTGGGATCCGTCACAGGGAGCGTGATGCACTCTGGGCACCATTCCCCCTCCAGAACCAGTGGAGACCTGCATCCACTCTGTCTGTCCTTCACAGTTGGAAGCACTCTGGGCACCAGTCCCCCTCCAGAACCAGTGGAGACCTGCATCCACTTGAGAGACAGTGGCTTTGCACTCCCCAGGATGGTACAGTGGGCAAGCCATCCACTGTAGAGACTTGAGAGACTGTGGCTTTGCACTCCCCAGGATGGTCCAGTGGGCAACCCACCCACTGTAGAGACTTGAGAGACTGTGGCTTTGCACTCCCCAGGATGATACAGTGGGCAACACACCCACTGTAGAGACTTGAGAGACTGTGGCTTTGCACTCCCCAGGATACATCAATGGAGCCCGTCGTGGATCTGGCGTGGTGCTGTAATCCGGCTGAGGTGCCCCCCCCTACCCTTCCCACTGAGGTGCCTGTTGTATTTCTATCTGATGCCCCTGTAGTGTTCTCTCCGTTTGTGGACAGGTATCTAGTGTGGGCCTCGCCCATGCATTTTGGGCCCAGTGGTCCACGGACATTGATATACTCGTGATGTATATAGTTGTTTATTGTAGTTTGATACATTACAATGTTTGAACTGATTTCCTTTTGTCTTTGCATTCTTCCGGGGGGGTTGTGGGCTGTTACTGTACTGTTTGGAAATGCATTGGTGTGTGTGTTGTAGTGGGTGAGGGTCGGGTGGTTGTTGCATGTGTGTGTCCCTGACTTTTGCCTCCCCTCTCCCCTATGTCGTAGGTGCAGTACTCACCGTTGTCTTCGGCGCCTATGTTGCTGGGGATCGTAGAGGAGCAGGAAGACAAGCGCAGGGAGTATTTGTAGTTCGGGCTCCATGGTGGCCTCCTTCCTCGTGGAGTGTGTTAAGGTGAGCGTTTTCCCATTGCAAAAGCTGTTTCCGCCGTGTTTTTATCCACGGTGAATCCGCCCCGGAAAAGGTGGCGGATTGGCGGGCTGTGATACTGTGGGCGGTACATTGTCTTCCGCCTGTCTGTTGGCGGTGACCGCCGCGCTGCTTGTCTGTACCGCCGGGGCGGTCGGAGTGTTAAAGTGGCTGTCTATGTTGGCGGTTTCCGCCACGGTCATAATTCCCTTTTTTTGTCCGCCGCCATGTTTGCGGTATTACCGCAGCTTTAACACCGTCCGCCAGGGTTGTAATGAGGGCCTATGTGTATAAAGTATATCTTGTGAATTGTGTATGAATGAAAAAAGATGTAATTAGTTACCTACATTACTGCAAAAAAGATGTCCTTTAACCTGTTTAGAAAGAGAGGAAACATAAATATAATTTAAAGTTTCATATTGTAAATTTCTCTATTAAAGGTTAATAATCTGTAATAATAAAAGTTATTGTTACTAATAAGATACAAGACATTTATATCATTGTATAGCAATTATGCATTTTATTTACTGATGTCATATTCCCTTCCTTCACTGTTACTTCACTGTTCTCAGCGTGTATACTTTTACACTATAAATGAAGTGTATATAGATACTCATCCTTGAACAGGTAGGGGAAAAACAATCATATAGATTGCAAAAAAAAAATCATAAGTATATAGCACGTTATTTCAAATTAACATTACTATGCATCACACTCACTACAAATATTTACCTAACGGTTATAAGTATGCTTGTTAAAAATTATAATGTTAATTATAGTTCTGTAATACAACTAATGTGTAGGAATAATAGTAGTAAGTGAAAAGGTATATAAAGACCTTAGTAGGCTGCATGATGTAATTAAATCTGTTCATCCATTATACAGGAGGGGAGTATATTAGTGTTGTAATTCTTTTCATATTTTTCCAGCTGTTCTTCAAACATAAGCTTAGCAGTATTTATTTTTCTCTTCAGTAGCAGTTTGTCTTGGTTTGTAGTTTGTGATCTGTTTCTAATTCAGTGCTATTTCTGTTGTTTCTTTGCTTGAGTAAGAACATTTCATGATTTAGAATCCATTATTAAGACATCATCCTTTGTAGGCCATATGATGTATTAACTTTTTGTTTAAGAAGTGCCAGAAGTGTACTATTTCATTTGTTCAGTAGTTATCCTCCTTAGAATTTTGGCTCAAGAAAGAGAAGGTAAGAGTTTTGTAGTTTATTGGGTAATCCCTGCTTAAATGTAAGGTAGCTATCATTACACTTTGTTTATCCAGTTGTATATTTTAAGTAGGTAGTGTAGTGTCCAGATGTAATACTTAAATACTTACTCCTTCATGAAAAATAATAGACATACGTATAGCTATATATTTTACCAGAAATAGAGATTTGTCCAGCTTTAAAATGTATTATTTGTGTTTCCAGTTTAGTTCTATCTGCAGTGCATTGCAGTAACATTAGGATGACATATTTGCCAGTTTTTCTTATAGTCAAAGTTGATAGACGATCTGAGTTACATTTTGTGCATGGTTTATTTTGTGATGCATCTTTAAACAGTTTCTCGATACTGACAGTTTTACAGTCTCGTAGAGTTAAGTAGATAAATCATTCTGAATCTATTTCTGTTTTTGAAAAAAAAAAGTTTTCAGAATTATGCTGCCATGAGTAATTTAGTCCAAATAGGTCATCAATAGGTACCATCTCTTCTTCTAAAATACCAAGTAAACCATCAAGAATTATTGCACATCTTCTTGAGTGTTTTGAATAAAGCGCACTGAACCAATGGATAGATCTGCAAGATCTCTAATACAAGTTGTAAAATGTGTTTTCTGTTCTCTCACTGTACAAACATTCTAACGAGCTAAAGCGTGCAGAGCACAATCTTTTATCCTTTTTTTTGTTTAATTGCATGAACCAGATGAGATAAAGAGAACAGTACATTTAGAACTATGTTGGCATTTCAGTTGATTCTAGAGAGGTTTAGGAACTGGTAACCAACAATTTCAACATTATGTTTAGTACTTTTTTCTCCAATACTTCTTTCTTCTCTTTTTTCCTCTTGTTCCCAGGAACGTCACTATGATCCTTTTAAATCTTTTGTTTCTGTAAGATTCTAGACTTTTCGTAAACTGAGTATTGTCCTAAATGAGCAGTAAACAGTCTTTTCAAACGGTTATGCTCTATCACACAACTCGAATGAGCATTTACTTTACTGTCATCAAACTCTATCAGATACAAACCAGACAAAGATCTAATCTGTGACAATTCTACATATGACTTACCTTCCTTGAATACAGTGCTAACAATGTCAATGAATGCTGCATCTACACCTAAACCTTGAGACTTATGTATTGTTAGAGCATATGCTAGAGATATTGAAAACTGCTTTCTGAGACCATACAAGTCTTTTACAAGGAAGAAACGCATAACAAATCTTGCTATCTGTTTCACACCTTCAAGATCATCAAATGTACCTGCCAGTTATTCAACCTGATTTCTGTTTGGATACAATATTAAATCAATTATTTTACCCATGGCTCAATTAATGAATCCTTCCTCAACATTTAAATGACATTGCAAAATACGCTACAGTTCTTACAAACATGTAAACACTTTTGTAATCTCACAGTTTTGGAAGCAGACTTCCCCAAAGAATTCAGGTTTTATTGTTGTTTTTCAGTCCAGAGCATTGTCACTCATTGGTGTTCTATTTTATCAATTTATATCAATTCCAATAGTTGTTCTTTCTCCAATTATAGTAATTGTTCATTGGAAGAGGTACATTCTTGAAGAGTAGGCATTAGACACAAAATTGATTTTTGTTGTTGAATGAATTCAAACGTTAGCGGTGCTGCAGAGTTTTTGGAAGAGATGTTCTTTGTAAGTCAGTTTTCAAGCAATGTTTTCCTTCTTTTGATAGTATTTCTAAACTATTATCCTTCAGAATATTTCCATATTGCATATCAGATGCTTGATGCATGTTTCTAATTAATTCTTTGAATTGGAAATGCAATCAAACCTTTACATTTCCAATGCTTCCTAAAGAATTATTGGCTTTATCATGTAAGAGTGTCTTAAACACAGGCTGTCCTTTAACAAGGGCAAGTTACAATAAATCACCCAAAAAATGACATGCTATCCTCCAAAATGTACATTGTACTCTGTCTTTAATATCTGTTAAACTCTTAAATGCACAAAGGCGAGCATTAAGTTTGAGACCATGCACACCTTATCGATGATTAAAAGTATAATTTCTTCAAGACTCTGGAAACTTTGTGACAAGCTTCACCAGATGACTTTAGTATTTCAGTTTATCATTGTAGACAATGCAAGGTAACTCCTTTGATGTTGTGTGCAGCTGATCCAGTAGGGTCTGGTACTACACATTACAAAATAGAGTCTGTAGTCTTCTATAGATAAGCAGTTAGAGCTTGTATTGAAAATCTTTTTCCCGTACCAACTTGTCCACTGACATACAAAAGAATTAGCTTGAAACTTGACAATTTACATTGATTGTTTTCGTCGACGAATCTATGCTCTATTTTTTCTTTGAATTCCCTATACATTTCTTTCTGCTCATCATTCAGTTGTTCTACTAACTATTGAAAGTCAGTGTTTTCTTCTCTTCCTTGTTGCATTGCTGTCTTCACCTCATTCATCACTGTGGTACCTTCAGTTTTGATTATTGGCTGTCCAAGAAGAACTTGACGGAGAGGTCCAGAACTCTACTTTGTGAGCTATCCTTTGTGATCTCAGTAGCAATTGTTTCCTCTTGTTACATTTTTGAATCTAACATTTTCAGGTAGTTGGGAAATATATGACACTCAGGCCCCCATTATGACTTTGGCGGTAAATCCCACTTACCGCCACGCTGACTCCCGCAAACTTACCATCGCCGCGGCAGATATCCGTCCACCATATTATAACACACACACACCAATCCGTCACTATTCAGCCACATACACAATTCCGCCAGTCCAAAGGCCAGTGATTAACTGGCGGTATCAAAACCCACACCGTTACGCCAACAGAACAACGCCCATCATGTTACGACCCACGAATCACCACAGCAGACATTCAATGGCAGTAAACCACACACACTCAAAAAAAACAATGCCACATTGGACAATTCAAACAACACACACATGACACCCATGGACACACCACACCCACACCACTCTAAAACACACACCCACATTACCCACAGTCCTTACCATTACAAACCATTGGCACGAGATAGACACCACGGCCACAGACAGAAAGAAACAGAGCCACACACTACCTACACCTATACACTACCCATGCACCCCACATCACACACCCCAACACATCACCCTACACACCCTCACCTACACAATTCACACAACACACATGGCACCACAAAGACACCCCCAATTCTCAGAGGAGGAGGAGCTAATGGTCATGGTGGAGGAAATCATCAGGGAAGAGCCAGAGCTTTTTGGAGCACAGGTGCAGCAAATAGCTATAGCTAGGGAGATGGAGCTATGGCGCAGAGTCGTGGACAGGGTTAACACCGTGGGACAGCACCCAAGAACCAGGGATGACATCAGGAAGAGGTGGAATGACCTACAGGGGAAGGTATGTTCCATTGCAGCAAAACACCAGAGGACTGGCGGTGGACCACCACCTCCTCTCCCACAACTAACAACATGAGAGGAGCAAGTCTTGGCAATCATGCATCCTGAGGGCCTGGCCGGAGAAGGAGGAGGACTGGACTCTGGTAATTCAACTCTCTACTACTACTACCCCCCTACCTGCATGCCATCACATACCCCCACCCTCACTCTCATCACTCCACTCCATCCCACACACCCCACCATCACATCTCAGTCATCCCAATGCCAAGCCCTGCATGCCATACCAATGCATGGACACCACTCACAGCCCTGCATGGTCACCTATCACTAAAGCACACACACTAGAGGGAATCAGCTATCCCACCACATACCAACGTACACAAGTGAAAACTGCCAAAGCAAATACAACCAAAGAGGGCAAGCCACGGATGCACAATATGTCAGACACAAAAACAATAACACAGCATTTACATCTCAACAGGTACCCCAGCCAATGTCAGCAGAGAGGAGGTGTCAGCAATATCCAGTCCCCCCACAGTGAAGACAGCAACACTGGACTTCAGGATCTAGATGACCAACCTGACCCATCAGGGACCTCTGGACAGCTGGTTATCCAGGCCCAGTTGCACACCACCACAGAGCCTCCCTCATCAGGAAACACCACCAGAGCACCCACCCAGCATACCAATACATCTGTCCCCAGGACACGTCAATCAGCAGTGTGTCCACCTCTACAGGGACCCCAGGGCACCCCTCATACCCAAGACAATCAGGGACCTGGGGTCAGGCGCAGTGGGCACACAGTTCAGGGGACAGAGGAACAGGACAACAGGGAAACTGGGAGGAGTGCTGTGCGCAGGGGGGAAGATAGGCCCAGGGAACTGTCTCTGCAGGAGGCACTTGCAGAGATCCTGGGAGCATCTCAACATTTCCAGGACACAATGGGCCAGATCCTGGACAATGTACATGAGAACAAGTGGATGCAGGTGGGGCAGTACCAGGGGATCAGGGAGGACTTACAGGCCATCAACAACACCCTGGTCTCCAAAGCAGGGGTGCTGGCAGACATGGCCAATATTATCAGGAAGGCAGTCTCACAACAGCGGACCCTGCCACTAGTCGGACATCTGAACTGCCTTCCACCTCCACTGCCACTAGTGGACAGGAGGCCATGCCACAGGATCAACAATCCACCAGCACCCCTCCCCCTGCAGAAGGAGAACCACCCTTCAAACATTCCCTGCGATCCAGACTGAAGCCAGAGACACTTGCCAAGACCCCGCCAGGAAATTAGACTCTCCTGATTGTCACCCTTGTGTCCCATACAGTCACCCTGTCCATCTTGAACTGCCATTGCTCCCCTTCCTATGTCCCCTTGAACAATGCATCTGTGCTACAAATAGACTGGAACAATACCCTGGATTTTCCTCCCTCATAACCCCATCCCATTGCACTTGCCCCTCTTTTTCTTAGCTCTTCAATAACCACCCTTGGAAAAAATAAACGTATGGAGCATGGCAAATTTTCCAAATATGTATTCATTTAACGAGGTTCAAACAATGCAATTCAACTGTACAGTAAATGAGCACATGTTAATGGCCTGTAGCTGGCTTCAGTGATCACACCAGGAACTATTGTGAGGCACCAACATCTGCAAAATGAATTGCCAAAGGATACAGTAAGTGGGCATAGAAGTCGGAAATAACAGCATGCCACAGAAATGAAAAATAATTACAATGAAATGGTAAGTAACACTGTCTTACCTGTGTGTCATTGGAAGCACTGTCTGATGACTGTTGTTCTGTTGTCCTCATCCTCATCCTCTGCCTCCTCATCCTCACTGTCCACAGGGTCCACTGTTGCCACAAGGGCATCTCCAGCCTCCTCCTCCTGCAGAAAAGGCACATGGAGTCTCGGGGCAAGGTTGGTCAACATGCAGCATGCCACCATTATCTGGCAGACCTTCTTGGGTGAGTAGCACAGGGATTCACCTGTTAGATGGAGGCACCGAAACCTGGCCTTCAGGAGGCCAAATGTCCGTTCTATAATCCTTCTGGTTCACCCATGTGCCTCATTGTAACATTCTTCTGCCCTTTTCCTGGTGTTCCTCACACGGGTCAGCAGCCAAGATAGGTTGTGGTAACCAGAGTCACCTGCAAATATTGAGGGACAACATTTAGCCACACACTATCCCATATGGCCCACACTATACCCATACACCAACATATACTGGGTGGGGACCAGGGCTCACCTATTAGCCACACCATGTGCCTCTGTAGTTGTCCCATCAAATTTGGAATGCTGCTATTTCTCAGGACAAAAGCTTCATGCACCAACCCAGGACACTAAGCATTGACGTGGGAGATGTACCGGTCCACCAAGCACACCATCGGTACATTCATAGAGTGGAAACTCTTACGATTTCTGTACACCTGTTCATTTTGACAGGGGGGGACAAATGCAATATGTGTTCAATCAGTCGCCCCTATTATGTTGGGGATATGTCCCATTGCATGGAACTCAGCCTTCACTGTGGCCAAATCTTCCACCTGGGTAAATTCAATGTAGCTGCACATGTGTTTAATCAGGGCAGACAACACTCTTCTCAGCACTATTGAGAACATTGGCTGTGACATTCCTGCTGCCAAGCCCACAGTCACTTTAAAAGAACTAGTTGCCAGGGAGGAAATGGAGCACAGATAGAACTTGCACAAGAGGGGAGATCCCAGTGGGGTGACGGATAGCAGATATCAGGTCAGGCTGCAATTGGGCACACAGCCCTGTGATTGTGGCCCTGTCAAGTCTATAGGTGAGGATAATGTGCCTGTCCTCCATTGTTGCCAAATCCACCAGGGGTCTGTACATGGGGGTATGTCTCCATCTCCTATTCATCCGCAGTGGTAGCAATCTATGGGGCAAAAGAGTGAGGAGTCGGTCACAAACTGAACAAATGGGCTACAACAGAACATTGCATGCTGTTTATTTGTGATGGGTCAGTGTGAATTGTCCTGTATGTCTAAATTTAAACAGTGATGCAGCAATTATCCAGGGCTCGTCCCCCACCCATGAAATGACATCCGCCTGTCCTGCGGGGAGCGACAAGTGGAAGTGACGTAATTCCGCTGACGTTGTGCGCCATTGCGGGAGGCGGTCGTGAACTGCCGTGCAACTCATCATCGGGTAACATTAGGCCCTATGGGTTACAGTGGCCAATGGTGATCTACACCAGTGGTAACGGTATCCACCGCTGCAGACGTGACCACTGTTTTCTATCTGTTCACTCACTTGCTACCTGACCTTCAACAGTAGAGGACCTACACTGCATGTGCTGTTGTGACCTGTGTCTGGAACCTTTCATGGCCTGTGTGACTGGGGAAATGGCCCCTGCCTTCACTTCGGCGGAGTTGGAGAGACAGGGTCCTACCCCAGCACGGACTGCTGTATGGGCCTCCAGACCAACAGTTGAGTACATTGTGGACACGATTAATGTGGCATGAATGCATGGAGTAGTGTGTGTGAAGGTCTTGTGTAAGGGGGGAGGATGGATGTCCTCTGGGCGGCGTATTGGTTGTATGCTGGGCCATGTGTGTGTGTGCAAATGGTGATGTGAAGGGGTATGGTGGGCCATAAGAGTAACAGGCAGGACTGTATGACTAAAACAATTTTCCTGTGTGTATTGCCTCTGCAGGTCAGCGCCTGTCAAAAGAAGGCTATATGGCGTGCCATCACCAAGGACGTGCGGACCCTGGGGGTCTACGGCAGGTGGACCACCCACTGTCAGAAACAGTGGGAGGATCTGAGATGCTGGGCACAGAAGAGGAAAGGGTGCCCTTCGAACCCTGACAACCCCTGATGGCCAGCATACTGGCAGTGGCCTAACCAGAGCTGGATGGGCGCTTGAGGGCATCACAGCAGCCACAAGGGGGTGAGTACAGCCCATCATTACTACTAACGCCTAGTGGGGTGGTATCAAGGTGGTGGTTGTGTGTCAGTAGGTACCCCTAGGTTACGCCTGACATTTCAGCGTAGGTCCCCTGGTGGCTAAGGTTTTGAAGGGATAGTCCTTCTACCTAGCTCGTAGGCATCCACTACTGGTAAGGGCTGCGTGGGTCCCAGGTGTGCTGGACTTGCTGGTGTGTGCCCTTCCCCATGCCGTGGTGGCTAGCAAAATCACTAGTAGTGCAATGCATATTGTGTAGGCCTGTTCCCTGTATATGAGGGTGCTGTGTACTCCAACAGTGGTGTCGGTGCAGCCATTGACCAAGTGTATCCTTTGTCTCTCCCCCCCTTCTTGTTTTGTCACCCTGCCCTTATGTGCATTAGCATCATCTGGCAGAGGAGCAGAGGCACCGACGGCAGAGGGAGCTAGGGGAGCACAATGGCAGAGACTAGAGGGGACACTTCAGACACAGATACTGCCTCCGATGGAAGCTCCCTGGTGGTGGCAGACACTTTTGTGACCACCCCAGCTACAGGTACAGCCGCCACACCCCGTACCAGCACCACCCTCCCAACAGCCCCTCATCGAGTTCCCTGTGCCCGCTCACCCAGGAGGGTGGGTATCTCCTTCGCCCCAGGCACCTCAGGCCCTGCTCCTGTGAGCCCTGCTGGCTTGAGTGAGGAGGCTATTGACCGCCTGAGATCCATCTCTCTAGGGCAGTCAACCATTGTGAATGCCATCCAGGGGCTGGCAGCCCAGATGGAACACACTAATGCATTCCTGGAGGGCATTCACACTGGATTGGCGGCCCAACAGAGATCAATTCAGGCTCTGGCCTCCTCTCTGATGGTAGCCGTGGTCCCTGTTTCCACTCTCCCTCCTCCAACTTTCTCTTCCCAATCCCATTCTCCTCAACCCCAACCTATCCCAAGCACACAGGCAGACGAGCATGCACACAAGACAACACACAGGAGTGGTTCAGGCAAACACAAGCACCACACCTCATCCCACAGGCACTCACAAAAACACCATCCAGATGCAGACATACCAACTTCCACTACCTCCACTGTGTCCCCTTCCTCCTCCTCCTCCACCTCCCTCCCAGTTGCATCTACACTAACGCCTGCATGCACTACACCATCATCCACTACCAACATCACCACCACACCAAGCAGAACACACACCTCACTGGCAGACATCTACACAATAGCCATGCAAATGTCCCTTGTGTCCTCTCTCACTGTGTCTGTCCCACCCTCCCAAGGCACACAAACGCAAGGCAAGTACTCAAACACCCAACAGAACAGCCATCCACCTCACAACAGCATCCAGCCCATGCATCTGCACCCAAAATCAGCAGACAGACACCTCCTAACAACCACTCCCTCTTCCTCCACTCTCAGACCTTCTCTCTTCCTGCCCCTGTGTCCCTAAACATTTTTTCCTATCCAACCTTGACCTCTTCCCTACCCCTGCCCCCCCATCCTGCATGTCTGGCCAGGGTGGCAAAAGCCCAGCCAACCACCTCAGCCACCCAGTCCATGGGCCTAGTCACCATACCCACTAGTGGTAGGAAAGGATCCAGGGCACATGGCCTGAGGGTGAAGGAGCCTGCACCAGGCAGCCTCAAGGGAATTCAGCCTGCCACAGCTGCCGGAAGGAGCAAGGAGCCTGCCACAGCCGCTGCCTGGAAGATTAAGGAGCCTGCCCCAGCTGCTGTTAAGAAGTTAAATGAGCCTGCCCCAGCTGCTGCCAGGAAGACTAAGGAGCTTGCCCCAGCTGCTGCCAAGAAGACTAAGGAGCCTGCCCCAGCTGCTGCCATGAAGAGCAAGGAGCCTGCCCCAGCTGCTGACAGGAAGAACAAGGGGCCTGCACCAGCAGGCAGGAAGAGAAAGGGGCCTGGGGCTAGAACTGTGATGGAGCCCTCACCACCATCCACCACTGAGCAGCCGTCTGAGGCTGCAGGGAATGGGCAGGAGCCTCCATCCACCAACAGCAGCACCACCACCACCACTGAGCAGCCATCCTTGGCTGCAGGGGATGAGCAGGAGCCACCACCACCACTGAGCAGCCATCTGAGGCTGCAGGGGATAGGCAGGAGCCTCCGCCCACCAGCAGCAGCACCACCACTACCACCACCACTGAGAAGCCATCCAACACTGCAGGGGATGGGCAGGAGCCTCCCCCCACCAGCAGCCGCACCACCACCACCACTGAGCAGCCGTCACCGCCGGCAGACGTATGTAGTCCTGCCTCCATGGGCTGCTGTGCGGCCTGCCCCCTGAAAATCCAGTGGGTATGACACCCACCTGAGGGACTGTAACTTTGCACTCCCCCGATGCACCCTCCAGAACCAGTGGGTAAAATACCCACCAACCCCAGGCTCCCCAGGATCAAGAGCACAGGGCACGATGCCCACTCCCGAACCAGTGGGCAAGTCACCCACTTGTGAGACTGTAGCCTTGCACTCCGCAGGATCAAGAACACTGGACATCTTGCCCCCTCCAGAACCACCAGTGGGCAAGTCACCCACTTGAGAGACTGTGGCCTTGCACTCCCCAGGATCAAGCACAGGGCATTTTACCCCCTCCAGAGCATGTGGGAAAGTCACCATCTTGAAAGACTGTGGCCTTGCACTCCCCAGTTCCAAGCACAGGGCATGTTGCCCCCTCCAGAGCCAGTGGTCTTGTTCCATCTGTTGTCTGAGGTGCCTGCCTATTTCCCAACTAATGCTCCTGCAGTCTTCTATCCGTGTTGATACAGGTGCCATGTGTGGCCTTGGAATTTGGCCTGTGGCCATGTGGACAACGTACATTGTGGACTGGGCTGTGTCCCTTTTTATGTACATATGTATATATCTATTGTCCTGCCTCGCTCATTTATCTTGATCTGTTGCTCTCATTACATTCACTTTTTCTAAAATGTTTTGTCCTTGCATTATTCATCTGAGGTATGGGGTAGAAATGCTTTAGTAATGCAGCTGATTGTGTGTATGGTATGGGGGGTGTTGTGCGTGTGTTTGTCACTCTCTTTTTCCTCCCTCCCTCCTTTGTGTTCTAGGCTGCTGTATTCACAATTGTCGTCTTCGGCGTCATTGGTGTTTGTGGTGGAGCAGTACATAGAAGACCCTGGCGAAGACATGCAGCTCGGGCTCCATTGCAGAGTGGTTGTTTCCTGTGTCTCCAATGGTGAGTCCTTTACCTTCTGAGCTCAGTTTCCGCCAGGCTTTTGATGTCGTTGGTACCGCCCCGGAAAAGGTGGTGGTTTGCAGAGTCTTAATCTGGTGGGTCGAACATTGACTTCCGCCAGGCTGTAGGTGGCTACCTCTATGGTGGCTTTTGTTTCTGCCCTGGCGGTCGGTGTGGTACATTGGCTGTCTATCGGAGGTAACACCGACATGGTCATAATTTGGCTGTAATTAACACCAGCCTGTTGGTGATATTACCGCCACTTTTACACCAACTTCCAGGGTCGTAATGATGGCCTCAATGTCTTTTACAGCATTGAAAGAGTCTTTGTAGCAGTCATAATATCCAAGTAACTCTGTTTCAGAACATCAAGGTTTAAATAGATGGAGAAGTGCTAAGTCGAAAAATTAATTTTTCTCAGTAGTTTGACGTGGTGTACTAAATTACCTTTTTCATGCCAAACCAAACAACTGTCGTAACCAGCCACATCATGGGGGTAATTTCGACTTCGGCGGTCTTTTGACAAGACCGCCGAGGGACCGCCGTGCTGAAGACCGCCAGTGGTGGCGGTTTTCCGCTTGGCATATTATGACTGATGGCAGCCCTCCGTCCTTTTCCCGACAGAGAGCCGCCAGCAGCCATACTGGCGGTCGGCGGGGAAGTGGAGGTTGCTCCACCTCCACCGCCACGTCAACAGAACATCGCCCACCGAATCATGTTCTGTGATTCGGCGTGGCGGTGTTCTGTTGACGGTGTGGTGGCGGCGGAGCAGCCCCCAAGGATCCTGTCCCCTACCGGAGGATCAACGGACCAGGTAAGTTGATCATCTGTTAGGAGAGGGGGTGGGTGGGTGTTGTGTGTTGTGAGCGTGCATGGGGGTGTGCTTGTGTGTATGTAGAGGGGGTGTGTGAGTGCATGTATGCATTCGGGGGTGTTGTGTGTTTGGAAATGAGTGCGTGTCTGTCTGTATGTATGTCTGTATAGATGTATGTGTGTATGTCTGAATGTGGGTGTGTGCGTATGACTGTGTGTATGGCTGTTGGCATGTCTGTTGGTGTGTGTGCGGGTATGTGTGTTGGTGGTGCCTGCGTGCGTGTAGGGTGTGAATGTGTAATGTAATGTTGGGGGTAGGGGTGGGGAGGGGGGTCCTGCCACCTTTGGGGGTGGCAGGGGTGGTGGGGGGTGTATGGGAAGGACTCTGGTGGGGGGTGGGGGAGACCCCTATCAGTGCCAGGGAAGGAATTCCCTGGCACTGATAGTGCTCACCACCATGGATTTCATGGCGGTTCCAAACCCCATAAAATCCATGGCGGTCAGCCGGGTCATGATACTACCGGCGGTATTGTGACGACCGCCCGGCTGGAGACCCAGGTCTCCAGCCCAGTGGTCGTCTCCGCCCTGGCGGTCGGATCGGAGAAGTGGCGGATGACCATGGCGTTAACCGCCATGGTCATAATTCCCAAATTTTTAAGTGTGACCCTGGCTTCTCCGCTGACCGCCAGGGTTGTAATGAGGGCCTATATTTGTCTTTGTCGATGTTGTCTGACAAATTGTTTCTGTACCTAGAGTGTTGCAATATTTTGTAAAGACACAATGGCCCTCATTATGATATTGGGGATAAATCCCAATTCCCACCACACTGACGGCCGCTGACTTACTGCCACTGCTGCGGATATCCGTTCACCATATTATGACACACACACACCAATCCGACAGACTTCAGCCACAGACACACATCCGCCAGCCAAAAGGTCAGTGCTAAAGTGGTGGTATCAAAACCCATACCGTTACGACAACAGAACTACGCCCACCACAGTATGACCCTCGAATCACCACGGTGGACATTCAACAGCGGTAAACCATTGGCGGTACATACCGCCACGCTCAAAATGGACACGCACGAACAAAACAACATCACATTGGACAATTCACACATCACACATCTGACACCCATACACACACCACACCCCAACACCCACACCACTATGAAACTCCACCTACATTACCCACAACCCTCTACGATTACAAACCAATGCCAGCAGAGAGACACCAAGACCACTGACACAAATAGAGCCACACACTATTTACACCTATACACCACTCACGCACTCCACATCACACATCCCAACACACTCTCACCAACAGACATCACACAACACCAATGGAACCACAAATACACCCCCGTTTCACAGAGGAGCAGCTAAGGGACATGGTGGGGGAAATCGTCAGGGTAGAGCCACAGCTATTTGGAGCACAGGTGCAGCAGATATCAATAGACAGGAAGATGGAGCTATGGCGGAGAATCGTGGACAGGGTGAAAGCCGAAGGACAGCACCCCAGAACTAGGGATGACATCAGGAATAGTTGGAATTACCTATGGGGGAAGGTACGTTTCCTTAGCAGCAAGACAACAGCTCGCTATCCACAGGACTGGCAGTGGACTCCCACCTTCTCCCCCTTACACTACTCACAGTATGGGAGGAGCAAGTCTTGGCAATACTGCATCCAGAGGGACTAGCCGGAGTCAGAGGAGGACTGGACTCTGGTATGTCAACTCTCCACTATTATCACCCCCCCTTCCTGCTTGCCATCACATACCCTCACCCTCACTCCCATCACTCCATAACATCCCACAGACCCCACCATTACAACCCACTCATCCCAGTGCCATGCCCTGCATGCTGTACTAATGCATGGACACCCCTCACAGCCCTGCATGGACACTCATCACTAAATCGTGAACACCATAGAGAATTAACTTTCCCACCATAAACAAGTGAAAGCTGGCAGGGCAAATCCAACCATAGAGAGGAAGCCACCGATGTACAAAATGTCAGACACAGAAAGCATAACACATCATTTACATCCCCACAGGTACCCCAGCCAATGTCAGTGGAGAGGAGGTGCCAGCACTATCCAGTCCCCAAATGAAGAGGCCCACAGTGATAACAGGAACTCTGGCCTTCAGGCTTTGGATGACTTACCTGGCCCATCAGGGACCACTGGACAGCCAGTTCCCCAAGCCCACTCACACACCACTACATAGCCTCCCCCATCAGATACCACCCACCCAGCGTACCATACCTCTGTCCCCAGGACACGTCAATCAGCAGTGTATCCACCTCTACAGGGACCCCAGAGCACACATTGCACACAAGACAATCAGGGACCTGGGGTCAGTAGGCACACAGTTCAGGGGACAGAGGCACAGGCCACCACGGACACTGGGAGGACTCCTGTGTGCCAGTGGGAGGACAGGCCCAGGGAACCGATTCTACAGGAGGCACTCCCCGAGATTCTGGGAACCTACCAACATTCCCGGGACACAACGGGCCATATCCTGAAAATGTGCACGAGAACAGGCGGCTGCAGGAGGAACAATACCTGGGGATCAGGGAGGACTTGCAGGCCATCAGCAACACCCTGATCTCCATAGCAGGGGTGCTTGCAGACATGGCCAACATTATGAGGGAGGCAGTCTCACACCAGTGGGCCCCTGCCACTAGCCACACATCTGAACAGCCTTCACCTCTGCTGCCGCTAGTGGCCAGGAGCCCCAGCCACAGGACTCACCAGCCAACAGCACCCCTCCCCCTGCAGAAGGTGAACCACCCCGCAAACGGTCCCTGTGATCCAGACAGAAGCCAGAGACCCTTGCCAAGAGCCCTGCCAGGAAATGAGACTCTCCTGATTGTCACCCTTGTGTCCCACTCAGTCACCCTGTCCACCTTAAACTGCCATTGATCCCCTTCCTATGTCCCCTTGGACAATGCACCTGTGCTACAAACAGACTGGAACAATACCCTGGACTTCCCTCCATCATCACACCATCCCATTTCACTTGCCCCTCTATCTTAGCACTTCATGTATATCAAATATTGTTGGACCTGGCCCTTTTTGCAGGGTCATCCCCAAACTTTTTTGCCTCCTTCCTCCTATTTTTCCTGACCTGTTTTTGTTGGCTCTAGAACTCTGAGCACTTTACCACTGCTAACAGTGCTAAAGTCCGTATGCTCTCTGTGTAAATTGTACTGTTGATTGTTTTATCCATGATTGGCATACGTGATTTGCTGGTAAGTCCCTATTAAAGTGCACTAGAGGTACACAGGGCCTGTAAATCAAATGCTACTAGTGGGCCTGCAGCACTGGTTGTGCCACCCACATAAGTAGCCCTGTAATCATGTTTCAGACCTGCCACTTCTGTTTCAGTTTTAAATTGTAAATTTGATTTGGCAAGTGTCCCCACTTGCCAGGTCTAACCCTTCCCTTTTCCTACATATAAGACACCCCTAAGGTAGGTTCTAGGAAGCCCCCTGGGCAGGGTGCAGTGTATGGTTAAGGTAGGACATATACTAATGTGTTTTTTATGTCCTGACAGTGAAATACTGCCAGATTCGGTTTTCACTACTGTAAGGCCTAACTCTCTCAGAGGTTACCTTGGGGGCTGCCTTTAAACATGATTAAAGCGTAGATTCCCTTTGGGACTAGATAGACATGTGGAGTTTGGGACCTCTGAACTCACAATTTAAAAATACATCTTTTAGTAAAGTTGGTTTTGAGATTGTGTGTTTGAAAATGCCACTTTTAGAAAGTGGACATTTTCTTGCTTAAACCATTTTTGTGACTCTGCCTGTTTGTGAATTCCCTGTCTGGGTTAGTTTGACAGTTGGCTGTTTGCACCTCTCTCCAGACAGTGACACAAAGGGGGCTGGGGTGTAGCCTGCATATTCTTATGAGCCAGCCATGCTAGGAGGAGGGGAGGAGTGGTCACTCGCACCTGAAAGGGCTGTGCCTGTCCTCACACAATGCAGTCTCCAACCCCCTGGTGTGTGTATGAGGCCTTGACTGGGCAAGTCAGGATTTCACAAACAAGTGAGGCTTTCCTTTGAAGTAAGCCTACCTCAAAGGCCAAAATGGGTATAAGAAGTGCACCCAAAACCACAGACTTGAGACACTTCTTGGGGTAGACACTCTACCTCACAGACACATCTGGACAGAAAACCTGCTGGTGAAGGATCCCTGAACCAGACCTGCCAAGAGGAACTGCCTGGCTGCCCAAAGGATTCCATGGGACTGCTTTTCTGAGAAGGACTGCTGTCTTGCTGTTGCCCTGCTGCCTTGCTGCCCTCTGGCTGTGCTGAGAAGTTCTCTTCAAGGGTTTGGATAGAGCTTGCCTCCTGTTCCCTAAAGTCTCAGGACCAAAAAGACTTTACTCCTGCAACTGGACTCCTTTTGCAACGAAAATTAGATGCACAGCCTGCTAAAAATGAAGCACAGCCTGCTCCACCGTGAGAAATTGACCGCACGCCAAACTAGAATGACGCAGCCCGACTTGGCAAGGAGAAGATCGCTGCATCTCCTGCGTTGTGACCGGAACTTCAATGCACAGACCACCGGATCGACGCAGAGCCGACTTTGGATGACGCAGCCCAACTTCCAGAGAAGAACTGATGCAGCGCCTGCCGTGCATGAGAAATTTCCACGCAACGCCCACTGGATCGAAGCAGTGCTTGTGACTTCACTCCGTAAGCCCAGGATTTCACCCACCTTCCCCGGGGCACCAGAAATCCATGCAACCCGAAGAGGAACCAAGTGCACATGCCAGAAATCGACACAAAGTCTTCCTCTGCGTGGAAAATAACGACGCAAGTGGGTGTGCGAAGGGGCGAAACCGACGCACACCTCCCCATTTTCCTCGTATCGCTTCCTCTGCGGTCCCTTGCGGAGATTTTGAGCACAAACCAGGTACTTTGTGCTTTCAGGAGACCTTTATTGTTTTTAAAATACATTAATTGTTTTTTAAAAGACTAAAGACAATTTGGCCCTCATTACAACCCTTGCGGTCAGTGATAAAGCAGCAATGATACCTCCAACAGGCCGGCGTTATAAAAAAGTAAGTATGACCACGGCAGAAACCGCTCAGACAGACAGCCACTTTAAAACACGACTGCCATGGCGGTAGCAACAAGCACCACGGCGGTAACTGCCAACAGCCAGGCGGAAGACAATGTACCACCCACTGTATTAAGACAGGCCTATCTGCCACCTTTTCCGGGGCGGTACCAACAACATCAAAAGCACGGCAGAAACAAAAGACAGAAGTCAAAGGACTCACCTCTAGACACTCAGGGAACAACCACGACACTATGGAGCCTGAGTTGCACATTTTCCCAATGCTCGTCTTCCTCTTCCTGCATTACGTACATCAACGCCAGCGAAAACTACCACAGTGAGTACTGCCGCCTAGCACACAAGGGAGGGGGGGAGGAAAAAGAGAGTAACACACACACGCAAAACCCCCACCCCCAACACCATACACACAACCAGATACAGTAAAATTACATATTCACCCCCTACCCCTCAGGAATAATGCAAGGACAAAAAGATTTGAAGAAAGTGAGTTTAATATGGTAAAATAACATGAATAAGTGCATCAAAATACAAATGATATCCATATTTACAAATGGAGAGACACTGCCCAGTCCCCAATGACCGTGGGCCACAGGGCCACAACACATAGGCCAAGGCCCTACCTCACTCCTGCAACAACACGGAGAGAACTCTGCAGGGGCATCAGGTCGAAAATACACAGAAACCTCAGGGGAATAGGGAATGGGGGGGGCACGTCAGCTAGAATATGGTACAATGCCACTGGTCCTGGAGGGGGCTACATGCCCTGTGTGATGTCCTGGGAGTGCAAGACCACAGTCTCTCAAGTGGGTGATCTGCCCACTGCTTGGTCCTGGGGAGTGCAAGGCCACAGTCTCTCAAGTGTGGGATTGCCCACTGCTTGGTCCTGGGGAGAGCAGGGCCACAGTCTCTCAAGTGGGTGGATTGCCCACTGCTTAGTCCTGGGGAGTGCAAGGCCACAGTGTCTCAAGTGGGTGATTTGCCCACTGCTTGGTCCTGGGGAGTGCAAGGCCACAGTCTCTCTAGTGGATTGCTTCTCCACTGGTTCTGGAGGGGGCCTTGTGCCCAGTGTGCTTTATCCTGGAAATAATGGGGTGAGTGGATGGCTTCCACTGGTTCTGGAGGGGTCCTTGTGCCCAGTGTGCTTCATCCTGGGAAGGATGGGATAAGTGGGTGGCTTCTTCCATGGGTTTTGGAGGGGGCATTGTGCCCAGTGTGCTTCATCCTGGGAAGGATGGGGTGAGTGGAGGGCTTCTTCCACTAGTTCTGAAGGAGGCCTTGTGCCCAGTGTGCTTCATCCTGGGAAGGATGGGGTGAGTGGATGGCTTCTTCCACTGGTTCTGGAGGGGCATTGTGCCCTGTGATGCAGATCTTGGGGAGTCCAAGGTCACAGTCTCTCCCCTGGGTGTCACACCTACAGTATTACCAGGGGCCAGGATACACTACAGCCCATGGGGGCAGGACTACACACTGCATCCCGGCGGTGATGGCTGCTCAGTGGTGCTGGTGGCCATGCTGGCAGTGGGGGGGGGGAGGCTCCAGCCCATCCCCTGCAGCCTCAGATGGCTGCCCACTGGGGCTGCTGCTGCTGGCAGTGGTGCTGGTGGCAGTGCTGGTGGTGGTGCTGGTGGCAGTGCTGGCAGTGGAGGGGGAGGCGCCAGCCTTCCCCTGCAGCCTTGGACAGCTGAACCGCCATGGTTGGTGGTGGGGGCTCCGAATGAGTCCCAGCACCAGGCCTCCTGTCCTTCCTTCCTGGTGGTGCTGACCCCTTGCCCTTCACTTTTGCAGTTGGTGATGCCTCCTTGTCCTTCCCTTTTGCAGCTGGTGGTGCCTCCTTGCCCTTTCCTTTTGCAGCTGGTGATGCCTCCTTGTCCTTGATGCACCTGGTGCCTGCACACTTCCAGTACTGCTGGGTGGTTCCCGGGATCATCTCCCATCTGCAGTAGCTGTCGACACTGCTGTGGCCGTGGACTGGGTGGCTGAGGTGCTCGTCTGGGTTTTGACCACCTTTGCCTGACATGAAGGACGGGGGGAAGGGGTAGGGAAGAGGTCAACAGTGGAGAAGAAAAGCTTCTTAGGGACCCTGGGGTGGGAAGAGGGTGAAGGTTTGGGAGTGGAGGATGAGGAAGTGGTTGTAGGAGGTGTCTGTCTGCTATGTTTGGGTGCAGGTGCATGGGCTGGATGCTGTTGTGAGGTGGATGGCTGTTGGATGTCTGAGTGCTTGTGTTTATGTACTTTGGGAGGAGGGGGCACAGACAGTGGGAGTGGACACGGGGATGTGTGCATGGATATGGGGGTGGTGATTACAATTGAGGGGCGTGTAGTGATAGACGTGATGGTGATGAAATAGTGGATGAGGATGTAGTGCACGCAGGTGTGTGTATAGACGCTACTGGGAGGGAGGTGGACGAGGAGAAGGAGAGGGATACCGTGGAGGCAGTGGATTTTGGTATGTCTGCATCTGGATGGTGTGTGTGTGAGTGCCTGTGGGATGAGTTGTGGTGCTTGTGCTTGACTGAAGCACTCCTGTGTGTTGTCCTGGGTGCATGCAGGTCTGCCTGTGTGCTTGGGATAGGTTGGGGTTGAGGGGAATGGGACTGGGTAGAGCAAGTCGGAGAGGGAGGCTTGAAACAGGGACAATGGCTGCCATCAGGGAGGAGGCCAGAGCCTGGATTGATCTCTGTTGGCCACCATGCCAGAGTGAATGCCCTCCAGGAATGCATTGGTTTGCTGCAAATGGGATGCCAGCCCCTGGATGGCATTCACAATGGTTGACTGCCCAACAGAGATGGATCGCAGGAGGTCAATAGCTTCATCACTCAGGGCAGCAGGGATCCCTGGGACTGGGCCTGAGGTGCCTGAGGCGAAGGAGATGCCCACCCTTCTGGGTGAGCGGGCATGGGAAACTCGCAGAGGGGCTGCTGGGAGGGCGGTGCTGGTACGGGGGTGGCGGTTGTACCTGTAGTTAGGGTGGGCACAGAGGCATCCGCCACCACCAGGGAGCTTCCATCGGAGGAGGTATCACTGTCCGAACTGTCCACCCCTGTCTCCACCGTACTGCTCCCCTCACCCTCCGTCCCACTGGTGCCCTCCCCGTCAGTGGATTTGGCCTCCCGGGCCCTGTGGGATGCAGCTCCCTCCATCCCCGGTGCCTCTCCCCCTCCGCCAGATTATGCTAATGCACATAAGGACAAGGTGACAAAACAAAAAGGGGGGAGAGACAAAGGATACACTTGGTCAATGGCAGCTACAAAACCACCATTGGCGTACACGACACACACACACACACACACACAGGGAACAGCCTTACGCATTAGTCAATGCACTACCAGTCACAATGCTAGTCACCAGCCCATGGAAAGTAATACCTAATGCCACTAACAGCATACCTGTGTCCCACAGACCCGTGCCCAGTAGTGGATGCCTACTAGCTTGGTTGGAGGTTGTTCACATCATACCGTGCCAACATGGTTCACATCATATCCTGCCATCATGCCCCAACATGGGACCTATCCTGCAATGCTTGGCCTGGCCTAGGGGCACCCATTGGCCCACATCCCCCACCCGGAGACCAGCCCACCACACGCAAGTAGTATATTTGGAAAATGTACTCACCCCTTGTGGCTGCTGTGATGCCCTCAAGCACCCATCCAGCTCCGGATAGGCCACCGCCAGTATGCGGGCCATTAGGGGGGTCAAGGTTCGACGGGCACCCCTTCCTCATTGGGAGGCCATCCCCAACTGGGCCTCCGCTGTCTTCCTTGCCCTGCGTCTCAGGACCTCCCACCATTTCCGACAGTGGGTGCTCTGCCTGCCATAGACCCCAGGGTCCGCACGTCCTTGGCGATGGCACACAGTATACCCTTTTTCTGATGAGCTCTGACCTGCAGAAAAATACACATAGAAAAAAGGTATCATTGAGACTGTCTGGCCTGTTACACTCATGTCTTACCGTAGCCCTCCGATCCCCTTATGGACAGACATTGCGCACCATACATGCAGCACGGTTCTCAGGATCCGTCCACCAACCCCCCCCACACGAGGCCCTCACACACAGCACTCCATGCACTCATGCCCCATGAATCGTGCTCACAGTGTACTCACCTGTTGGTCTGGAGGCCCATACAGCATTCGGTACTGGGGTAGGTCCCCATCCACCAGTCTCTCCAACTCTGCAGTGGTGAAGGCAGGGGCCCTTTCCCCAGTGACACGAGCCATGGTGGATTCCAGACACAGGTCACAGCGATGCTTGCAGTGTAGGTCTTCTCCTGTTGAAGGTCAGGTAGCAAGTGGGTGAACAGC
Source organism: Pleurodeles waltl (assembly GCF_031143425.1). Taxonomy (NCBI): domain Eukaryota; kingdom Metazoa; phylum Chordata; class Amphibia; order Caudata; family Salamandridae; genus Pleurodeles; species Pleurodeles waltl. Next base: position 506,682,361 of record NC_090445.1, read on the forward strand.
TAGAAAATGGCTGTGACGTATGTGGTGGTGCGTACTGTCACCGCCGGAGTACATCACCATTGCCCACTGTATCCCATAGGGCCCAATAGGATGCAATGAGGAGTTGCACGTTGGCTTTCAACCGCACAATGGCAGCGGAATTACCTCATTTCCACATGTCCCTCCATACAGGACAGGCAGACACCATTTCAGGGGGGAGGGCAGGCCATGGCACCTAACTGCGTCACGGTATACATATGCAACTGTTGGGCCTATATAACAATCGTGTATTACAGTCACAACATGCAATGCAGTGTAGTGTTTTGAAATATGGGATACTGACCAGCTACTCACCATTTGCCCTCTAGAATGCAACTGCTGTGGATGAATCGGAGATGGAGACATCCCCAGTGAACAGGCCCCTGGTAGGCTTGGCAACAATGGAGGACAGGCACATTATCCTCACCTATAAACTGGACAGGGCCACAATCACTGAGCTGTGTGCCCAATTGGAGCCTGATCTGATATCTGCTATCCGTCAGCCCACCGGGATCGCCCCTCTTGTGCAAGTCCTATCTGTGATCCATTTCCTGGCAAGTGGCTCCTTCCAAGTGACAGTGGACTTGGACGCAGGAATGTCTCAGCCAATGTTCTCAATTGTGCTGACCAGAGTGTTGTCTGCCCTGATTAAACCCATGCACAAACACATTGTTTTCCCCCAGATGGTGGATTTGGCCATAGTGAAAGCTGATTTCTATGCAATGGGACATATCTCCAACATTATTGGGGCTTTTGATGGTACACATATTGCATTTGTCCCCCCCTGGAGAAATGAAATGGTGTTCAGAAATCAAAAGAGCTTTCACTTCATGAATGTGCAGATAGTGTGCTTGGTGGACCAGTACATCTCCCATGTCAATGCTAAATATCCTGGGTCTGTACATGAGGCCTTTATCCTGAGGAACAGCAGCATCCCTTATGTGATGGCTCAGCTCCAGAGGCACCGGGTGTGCCTAATAGGTGAGCCCTGGTTCACACCCACTGGATGTTGGTGTATGGGTATGGTGTGGGCCCTAAGGGTTAGTGTGTGTCTAACAGTTGTCCCTCGATATTTGCACGTGACTCTGGTTACCCCAACCTCTCGTGGCTACTGACCCCTGTGAGGAATCCCAGGACAACGGTTGAGGAATGTTACAAGGAGGCACATGGGTGAACAAGAATAATAGAAAGGACTTTCGGCCTCCTGAAGGCCAGGTTTTGTTGCCTCCATCTAACAGGTGGATCCCTGTACTATTCACCCAAGATGGTGTGCCAGATCATCGTGGCATACTGTATGTTGCACAACCTTGCCTTACTTTGCCAGGTGCCTTTTCTGCAGGAAGATGAGGCTAGCGATGGGCATGTGGCAGCAGTAGACCCTGTATATAGTGAAGATGAGGAGGCAGAGGATGAGGATTAGGACAGAAGTGCTATTATAAGACAGTACTTCCAATGACACACAGGTAAGACACTGTAATTACACTTTACATTGACAGTTTTGTATTTGACATTGTCATTGGCAGGCTGATTTTCCAACTTCTATGCCCACTTACTGTACTCTTTGTCATCTCTATTTTTACATATTTGTGCCCCACTATTGCTCCTTGTGTGTTGACTGCAGCCAACTACAGGTCATTCCTATGTATACAATACTGTAAAGTTATATTGCAGTGTTTAAAGCTTGTTAAACTGATACATGGTTAAATGATTTGACAGACTCCATACATATATTTTTTCAAATGGTGTATATTTAAGTGCTAATGATTAGATGGAGATATGCAATGGACAGGGGTGATGATGGAGGAAAGTCCAGGATAGATTCCAGTCCATTTGAATCACAGGTGCATTGTCCAAGGGGGCATAGGAAGGGGAGCATTGCCAGTTCAAGGTGGACAGGGTGACAGATTGGGACACAAGGGTGACATTCAGGAGAGTCTGATTTCCTGGCGGGGGTCTTGGCAATGTTCTCTGGCTTCTGCCTGGATCGCAGGGACCGTTTGCAGGGTGGTTCTCTTTCTGCAGGGGGAGGGGTGCTGGTGGCCTGTTGGTCCTGTGGCGTGCTACCTGTCCACCCGTGACAGCAGAGGTGGAAGGCTGTTTATCGGATTGGCTAGTGTCAGGGGCCCGGTGGTGTGCCACTACCTCCCTCATGGAGTTGGCCATGTCAACCAGCACCCCTGCAATGGTGACCAGGGTGGAGTTAATGGACTTCAACTCCTCCCTGATCCCCAGGTACTGTCCCATCTGCAGGTACTGGGTCTCCTGTATCTGGTCCAGTATCTGGCCCATCGTCTCCTGGGAATGGTGGTATGCTCCCAGGATGTTGGTAAGTCCCTCTTGGAGAGTCGGTTCCCTGGGCCTGTCCTCCCCCTGTCACACAGCAGTCCTCCCAGCTTCCCTGTTGTCCTGTGCTTCTGTCCCCTGAACTGTGTGCCCACTGCCACTGATCCCAGGCCCCTGATCGTCCTGTGTTTGTGGGGTTGCCTGGGGTCCCTGTAGTAGTAGACACACTGCTGATTGACGTGTCCTGGGGACAGAGGTATGGGCCCGCTGGGTGGGTACTGTGCTGTTGTTTCCTGAGGGGGGAGGCTCTTTGGTGGTATGGGACTGTTCCTGGGTAACCGACTATCTGGAGATCCCTGATGAGCCAAGTTGGTAATCCAGATCCAGGCGTCCAGAGCTGCTGTCATCACTGTGGGCCTCTTCTGGTGGTGGACTGGAATCTGCTGGTACCTCCTTTCCGGTGATGTTGGGTGGGGGACCTGTTGGGATGTAAATGTAGTGTTATTGTTTCTGTGTGTGTCAACCCTGTATGGTTGTTATTGCCCTGGCAGCTTGCCTTGCGTGAGTAGTGATTTTGTGGCTGGGTGATTCTCTTGAGTGTGCATGCTTTCGTGATGGGTGTCCATGCAGGTCTGTGATGGGGGTCCATTCATTGGTGTTACATGCAGGGCTTGGTATTGGGAGGGGAGGGTTGTGATGGTGGGGTGTGTGTAAGGTGGTGGAGTGATGGGGTGAGGGTAAGGGTGGGGGTATGTGATGGCATGCAGGTGGGGGGGTAATAGTAATAGAGATTTGACTTACCAGAGTCGTTGTTAGTTGTGGGGGAGGAGTGGGGGTCCACCGCCAGTTCTCTGTACAGTTATTTGCTGTCTTGCTGCTGTCGAACGTACCTTCCCCCGTAAGTCGTTCCTCCTCTTCCTGATGTCAACCCTTGTTCTAGGGTGGTGTCCGACAGCGTTGACCCTGTCCATGATTCTCCACCATAACTCCATCTTCCTTTCAATGGATGTCTGCTGCACCTGTGATCCGAATAGCTGTGGCTCTACCCGGATGATTTCCTCCACCATGACCCTTAGCTCCTCCTCAGAGAACCTGTGGTGTTGTTGCAGTGCCATGGGTGTAGTGTGAGTGGTGTGGGTGAGGGTGTGTGGGGTGCCGTTTTGGGGTGTGTGATGTGGGGTGCGTGGATGGTGATGGTGGTGTGTGTCTGTGGTCTTGTCTGTGGTATTGATATCTCTCTTGTGGCAAATGTTTGTAATGGTAAAGGGTTGTGAGTAATGTGTGTGTGTTTTATATTTGTGTGGGTGTGTGGGTGTGGTGTGTGTATGTGTGTCAAGTGTGTGTAGTTTGAATTGTCCAATGTGGTGTTGTTTTGTATGTGTGTGTGTATTTTGAGCGCAGCTGTATGTACCGCCAATGGTTTAGCGCCATTGAACGTGCGCCACGGTGATTCGTGGGTCATAATGCTGTGGGCGTAGTTCTGTTGGCGTAACGGTGTTGGTTTTGGTACCACCAGTTTAACAGACTGCTATGTATGGGTCATAATATGGGTGGCGGTAATCCACTGCGGCGGCGGTATGTTGGCAGCAGTCAGCATGGCGGTAAGTGGGATTTACCGCCTATGTCATAATGAGGGCCTTTATATCACTTTTACAGTGTTATCTCAACATTTACTTATTGCATTTTAATCGTTTCTACCTGCATCTTATCAGATAAATATTATAAAAATAAATATTACATATTTTTCTAAACACTGTGTGGTGTATTTTTGTGGTGCTACATGGTGTTATTGTATGATTTATTACACAAATACTTTACAAATTGCCTTCTAAGTTAAGCCTGACTGCTCAGTGCAGAACCGCCAGAGGGTGAGCACAGGATCATTTGGATTGTGTGTGACTTACCCTGACTAGAGTGAGGGTCCTTGCTTGGACAGGGTGTAACCTGACTGCCAACCAAAGACCCCATTTCTAACATTGGTGATCAGTGGTGAGGATAGGACTTGTATTTGTGCAGTGGCATACAGTAGCTAAGTATTCACTACCTACCCACAGTTGAAGGTCAAAGTGATTTTTCATCTTTTTGCTTTTTGTTCTCTGATGTCCTTCTGGATATATTGTTGCTATTCTTGGACTCTGGTTTTGGGTTGCACCTATGAGGCCTTGGCAGAATGGAAGTCAACTTTTGGCACAAACTCATCTCTAAAGAGAAGGAGCTAAAAGTATTCTGCAAGAAAAGGAGACTGGCTGTAAAGAGGAAACACAGAAGGGAGGATCTTGAGTCAGCCCTGTTTCAATATGAGTTGAAATGCTGGCTGGCAACACTACCAGATGACCCTGAGGAGGAGGACTACTCGGCTGAGGAAAGGGAACCAGAGAAAGATAAATGACTCCTAGCTCAGGAGTAATGGATGGAAAAGCTAGATGCAGAGATTGAGAGGGCGGAGGGAGCCTTAGCCAGGGAAAAAGAAAGAATTGCGGCTCAGGAGCTGCGCTATGAAGAGCCTAAACTGGAATCCATGAGGGCTGAGTTCAGTTTAGATGGTGGCAGCAAAAATCTTGTATCCAGTACTGCTGAAGAAGTGCACATGCCCAGAGATGTGGTGCCCTACTTGAAGAAGGGAGTTGACACACCAGAAGGTTCATGAGTATGAGGTAACTCCCGTAATGCACAGGGTACCTGAGATGGATTGGGGAACTGACACAGGGAGTCATATTCCTACTGAGGGGAGGGACACTTTACTGACTCTAGGTGAGAGTGACAGGGTGAAGGGTTCCACCAGGTAGAATTCCTGGTTATGGAGTGTGGAGACATCCCAGGAAAGTGTGGGTTGAGTGTCAGGGATAATCAGGTACTGTCTGACCAGTCTCAGGAGGGTGATGTGGAGTACTTTTTCAAGATTGATTAACTGGATGGCTGGGTGAAGGGTAGTTTGGTTAGTTCATGTGAAGTGCTTAATGATGTGATTGCTGGAGAGCATATGTCTAGTCCTTATTTTCCAGAGCTACACCAACACCAGGTGGAGTATGATTTCTCGGACCCCAGGGAGCTTACACTGGAGGCAGACCTCTGGGTGAGTATCACAGAGTCTGAAAAGGCATATGGGGGTGCTCCTGAAGGGAGTCGTTTAGGTGTTTCCTAACCAGGTGAGGTGGGAAAGGATTGCAGTTTCCCAGGTAGGTCCCAGAGTGAGGTGATGGGTGAGGGACCCCATGTCCAGTCTCAGAGGAGAAGGAATGGGGATGGGCTGAGGCCCATGGTGCCCGAGATCCAGTGCCAGGTCCTGGAGGGTTCCAGGAGGGAACACCAGGAGGGGAGCCTAGCCTGTACCCAAGGGCCATCTGCTGAGGGAGACCCCACAGTGTAATTAGAACTTGAGGGGGGGTGGATTTAGCCAGCACCTCCACAGTTCTGGTGTCTGGTAGTACCACTCCTACTGAGGAGGTGCAGAAGTCCTGACAAGGGGTTAAGATGGAGTTGCAGACTCCAGTGGAGGACCTGGAGGGTCAGGGGTCAGCTCTGAGAGAGAGCAGAGCCCCCAAGGAATGATCTAGGTGAGACCATTTCTGGTTTGGGGGGATCCAGACTCTGCCAGATGGGCAGGGGTCAGGAGATCCGCACCAACCAGACTCTTGTGTGGCCCTTGGGAACCGTGTGTCCCTTGTGGGGGGCGAGTCTGACCCTCAGGAAGTCCTGGTGTGCCAGGCAATGGTTCAGCCTCAGGGTGGTGACTCTGGGTTGGATGACCATGTTTAGGGGTTAAACTCTGACCTGGTGGGGGGTAGGTGTGCCCCCCAGGAAGTCCTGGTGTGCCAGGCAATGGTTCAACCTCAGGGTAGTGACTCTGGGTTGAATCACCAGGTTCAGGGGTTAAACTCTAACCTGGTAGGGGTTAGGTGTACCACCTAGGAAGTCATGGGTTGCCAGGCAGTGTTCCAGTCTGAGGGTACAGACCCTGGACTGGAAGATCAGGTGCAGGGGGTAAACCCTGACTTGAAAGGGAGGGCTGTTTGCCCAACCCTCCCGGTGTGAATTATAGGGGCACTCTTCCGGTGGGGGGGGGCAGAGCCATAGGAGTAGGGGCAGGGGAGGGAGAGACTAACCCCTGACCCTAGTTCAATCTAAGGGTACAGACCCTGGATTGGAAGGCCAGGTTCACGGTGTCCCCCTGACCTGGAGGAAGGTGCTACTGCTGACAGTGCCACTACCATGTTGTCTTCTGGGGTGAGGAACTCTAGTTGGGAGGTGTAGGACCCAAGAAGGGGGGGAGGGAAGCCTCACCCCTGGCCCTAGTCCAACTGGAAGGTACAGACCCCATGTTGGAAGACCAGTTCCAGGTTAACACCCATGCACTGGTGGTAGAATTGTGCAGGACTGCTTCTACAAGCACCATGACAATTTTGGAATCTTGGAGTGCCGCTCCAAGATGGAGGGTACAGAGCTCCAGAGAGGAGGACCAGGGTCAGGATGTCATCCCTGACCTGGTGGAAGGGAGAGTGGTCAAAGGGTGCCAAGCACCTGGGCTAACGCCCGACACTCTCCTCAGTCGCAGTGGTTAGAGAGCCTTGAGAGTCCTGGAGCCTGGCTCTCATCCCTGACAGTTGTCAGTGGCCACTGAGGCTTACTGTCCTGGTGGACAGAGTTGCCCCTGGGGGAGGCGAGCAAGAGTCACACCCCGGGGGTGGACTGGGCAACACCACTGTGTTGGCCCTGCTGGTACTATCCAACCCTTGGGATACATCTGTGAGCAAAGTAAGGTTAGGTGCTGCACATATGATATCTGCAGGAGAGGAGAAAGGTTCCCCATGGGTTAGCTTAGTTGGCACTGAGAGTATGGACAGAGGGATCCAACTGGAGTCAGGAAGGCATAGAACTGGAACATGCCCTGCTGTTGTGGGCCTGGGTCCTTGTTTTATCACCTCAATCAGGGAAGTACTTCAGGGTATTGATTGTTTTCCCCTGGCTTTAGGCTGGTGGGGGGTCATGTTGGATCTGGCCCTTTTTGCTGGGTCATCCTCAAAAAATGTTGCCTCCTTCCTCCTATTTTTCCTGACCTGTTTTTGTTGGCTTTAGAACTCTGAGCACTTTCCCGCTGCTAACCAGTGCTAAAGTGTGTATGCTCTCTGTGTAAATTGTACTGTTGATTGGTTTATCCATAATCAGCATATTTGATTTACTGGTAAGTCCCTACTAAAGTGCACTCGAGGTGCCTAGGACCTGTAAATCAAATGCTACTAGTGGGCCTGCAGCACTGTTTTTGCCTCCCACATAAGTAGCCCTGTAATCATGTTTCAGACCTACCACTGCAGTGTCTGTGTGTGCAGTTTTAAACTGTAAATTTGACTTGGCAAGTGTTCCCACTTGCCAGGCGTAACCCTTCCCTTTTCCAATTTTTATAAGACACCCCTAAGGTGGGCCTGAGGTAGCCCGATGGGCAGAGTGCAGTGTATGGTTAAGGTAGGTCATATACTAATGTTTTTTATATGTCCTTACAGTGAAATACTGCCAGATTCGGTTTTCACTTTTGTAATGCCTATCTCTCTCATAGGTTAACCTAGGGGCTGCCTTTAAACATGATTAAAGCGTAGCTTTTCTTTGGGAGCAGATAGACATGTGGAGTTTGGGACTTCTGAACTCATAATTTAAAAATACATCTTTTAGTAAAGTAGGTTTTGAGATTGTGTATTTGAAAATGCCACTTTTAGAAAGTGGCATTTTCTTGCTTAAACCATTTTTGTGACTCTGCCTGTTTCTGGATTCCCTGTCTGGGTTAGTATGACAGTTGGGCTGTTTGCACCTCTCTCCAGACAGTGACACAAAGGGGGCTGGGGTGTAGCCTGCATATTTTGATGAGCCATCTGTGCTAGGAGGGAGGGGAGGAGTGGTCACTCGCACCTGAAAGGGCTGTTCCTGCCCTCACACAATGCAGTCTCCAACCCCCTGGTGTGTGTCTGAGGCCTTGCCTGGGCAAGGCAGGAATTCACAAACAAGTGACACTTTCCTTTGAAGTAAGCCTGCTTCAAAGGCCAAAATGGGTATATGAAGAGCACCCAAAACCACAGACTTGAGACATTTCTTGGAGTAGACACCCTACCTCACAGACACTTCTGGACAAGAAACCTGCTGGTGAAGAATCCCTGAACCAGACCTGCCAAGAGGAACTGCCTGGCTGCCCAAAGGACTCCATGGGACTGCTTTTCTGAGAAGTACTGCTGCCTTGCTGTTGCCCTCCTGCCTTGCTGTCCTCTGGCTGTGCTGAGAAGTGCACTCCAAGGGCTTGGATAGAGCTTGCCTCCTGTTCCCTAAAGTCTCAGGACCAAAAAGACTTCACTCCTGCAACTGGACTTCTTGTGTGGCGAAAATTTGATGCACAGCCTTCTAAAAATGATGTACAGCCTGCCCTGCGGTGAGAAATTCACTGCACGCCGAACCGGAACGACGCAGCCCTGCTTCGCAAGGAGAAGATCAACGCAGCACCTGCATTTCGACCGGAACTTCAATGCATGGCCCACTGGATTGACGCACAGCTGACCCGGGAAGACGCAGCCTGACTTCCAGAGAGGAATCGACACAGCGCCTGCAGTGCAGTAGAAATTTCCACGCAACACCCACTGGATCGACACAGCGCTTGTGACTTTGTTCCCCAAGGCCAGGATTCCACGCACCGTCCCCGGGGCTCCAGAAAAGCGTGCAACCCGAAGAGGAATCAAGTCCGCATGCCGGAAATCGATGCAAAGTCTTCCCCTGTGTGGAAAATAACAACGCAAGTCAGTGTGCGAAGGGGCAAAACCGTCTTACACCTCCACGTTTTCCACGCATTGCCTCCTCTGCGGTCTCTTGCAGAGATTTTGAATGCAAACCAGGTACTTTGTGCTTGCAGGAGACCTTTATTGTTTTAAGAGACATTCATTTGTTTTTAAAAGACTTAAGACTCTTAATATCACTTTTACAGTGATATCTTAACATTTACTTATTGCATTTTAATCATTTCGACCTGCATCTTATCAGATAAATATTATGGGGGTTATTACAACTTTGGAGGAGGTGTTAATCCGTCCCAAAAGTGACGGTAAAGTGACGGATATACCACCAGCCGTATTACGAGTCCATTATATCCTATGGAACTCGTAATACGGCTGGTGGTATATTCGTCACATTTGGGACGGATTAACACCTCCTCCAAAGTTGTAATAACCCCCTATATAATTTTCTAAACACTGTGTGGTGTATTTTTGTGGTGCTATATGGTGTGATTGTATGATTTATTGCACAAATACTTTACACATTGCCTTCTAAGTTAAGCCTGACTGCTCAGTGCCATGCTGCCAGAGAGTGGGCACAGGATCATTTGGATTGTGTTTGACTTACCCTGACTAGAGTGAGAGTCCTTGCTTTGACAGGGGGTAACCTGACTGCCAACCAAAGACCCCATTTCTAACAAATATGTATTCATTGAAACAGGTACAAACATTGCAAATTAACTGTACAGAGAATATGCATAGATCAATGACCTGTAGCTGGCTGTACTGATCAAACCAGGAGTATGTGTCAGGTCACCAACATCTGCAAAATGAATTGCCAGAGGGAACAGTAAGTGGGCTTAAAATTGGAAAATATCAATATTCAATTGTCACATAAATTACAACCAAAGTCATTGAAATGTAAAGTAACACTGTCCTACCTGTTTGTCATTGGAAGTATTGTCGGATCACATGTGTTATGTTGTCCTCATCCTCTGCCTCCTCAACCTCACTGTCCACAGGGTCTACTGATGGCACACGGGCATCTCCATCCTCCTCCTCCTGCAGGAATGCGACATGGCGTCTGAGGGCCAGGTCATGCAACAAGCAGCATCCCACTATTATCTGGCAGACCTTCTTGGGTGAGTAGCACAGGGATCCACCTGTTAGATGGAGGCACCGGAATCTGGCCTTCAGGAGGCCAAAGCTCCTTTTAATGAGCCTTCTGGTTGGCCCATGTGCCTCATTATAACTTTCTTCTGCCCTTTTCCTGGCCTTCCTCACAGGGGTCAGCAACCATGATAGGCTGGGGTAACCAGAGTCACCTGCAAATTTTGAGGGCCAACATTTAGCCACACACTGTCCTATATGGCCCACACCATATCCATAAGCCAACATATACTGGGTGGGAACCAGGGCTCACGTATTAGCCACACCCTCTGCCTCTGTAGTCAGCCCATCACATTTGGAATGCTGCTATTTCTCAGGACAAATGCATCATGCACCAACCAAGGATACTTAACATTGACATGGGATATGTACTGGTCTGCCAAGCACACCATCTGAACATTCATGGAGTGTAAACTCTCACGATTCCTGAACACCTGTTCATTCTGGCGGGGGAACAAATGCAATATGTGTTTCATCAAATGCCCCAATTATGTTGGGGATATGTCCCATTGCATAAAACTCTGCCTTCACTGTGGCCAAATCCTCAACCTGGGGAAAAATAATGTAGCTGCACATGTGTTTTACCAGGGCAAACAACATTCTTGTCAGCACTATTGAGAACACTGGCTGTGACATTTCTGCTGCCAAGCCCACTGTCACTTGGTAAGAACCAGTTGCCAGGAAAAGGAGCACAGATAGCACTTGCACAAGAGGGGGGATCCCAGTGGGTTGACGAATAGCAAGTATCAGGTCAGGTTCCAAATGGGCACACAGCTCTGTGATTGTGGCCCTGTCAAGTCTATAGGTGAGGATAATGTGCCTGTCCTCCAATGTTGCCAAGTCCACCAGGGGTCTGTACATGAGGGCAAGTCTCCATCTCCTATTCATTCTCAGCGGTAGGAATCTAAGGGACAAAAGAGTGAGGAGCTGGTCACAAAATGAACAATGAGCTACAACAGTAGTTTGCATCCTGTAAACATGTAAAGGGTCAGTGTGATTTGTCCTGTATGTGCTAATATTTCTTGTGATGCAGCATTATTCCAGGGCCTGCCTCCCCCTTAAATGGCGTCCGCCTGTCCCGTGTGGAGGGACAGGGGCAAGTGAGGTAATTCCGCTAACGTTGTGCACCGTTGGGGGAGGCGGTCGGGAACCGCTGTGCAAGTCCTCATTGGTTAACATTGGGCCCTATGGGGTATAGTGGCCAATGGTGACCTACGCCAGCAGTGACGGTATGCACCGCCGTGGACGTGACCACCATTTTCTATCATATCCCTCACTTGCTACCTTAGCTTCCATAGGAGAGGACCTACACTGCATATGCTGCTGTGACCTGTATCTGGAACCTACCATGGCCCGTGTGAAAAGGGAAAGGGCCCCAGCCTTCACGTCAGAGGAGTTGGAGAGACTGGTGAATGGGGTCCTACGACTGTACGGACTGTTGTATGGGCCTCCAGACCAACAGGTGAGTAAACTGTGGGCACGATGCATGTGGCATTAATGCATGGAGTTGTGTGTGTCAAGGCCTCGTGTAAGGGGGGGTGGGTGGATGTCCTCTTGGCGGTGTACATGTTGTGTGCTGGGCTATGTGTGTGTCACTGGTGATGGGAATGGGTATGGTGGGCCATATGTGTAAGAGGCAGGACTGTTTGTCTAATGGTATTTTCCTGTTTATATTGCCTCTGCAGGTCAGCGCCCATCAAAAGAAGGGTATGTGGCGTGCCATTGCCAAGGATGTGTGGACCCTGGGGGTCTATGACAGGTGAAGCACCCACGGTGGGAGGACGTGAGACGCAGGGCACGGAAGATGGTGGAGTCCCACCTGGGGATGGCCTCCCAATGAGGAAGGGGTGCCCATCAAACCCCGACCCCCCTGATTGCCCATATACTGGCGGTGGCCTATCCAGAGCTGGATGGGCACTTGAGGGCATCACAGCAGCCACAAGGGGGTGAGTACAGTGCCCATCATTACAACTTACGCAAGGTAGAGTGGTATCCGGGTGGTGGATGTGTGTCAGTGGGTGCCCCTAGGCCAGGCCTAGCATTGCAGCGTAGGTACCACGGTGGCTAGGGTTCTGAAGGGATGATCCTGCTACCTAGCTCGTAGGCATCCAATACTGGTCAGGGCTGTGTGGGTCCCAGGTGTGCTGCATTTGGTGGTGCGTGCCCCTCCCCATGCCTTGGTGGCTAGCAATTTCTCAGGTAGTGCAATGCTTAGTGCATAGGACTGTTGGTGGACGGGTCCTAGGCAGCGTGCTGCATGTATGGAGTGCAATGTCTGTGCGTAAGGGAATGGGAGGGCTATGGTGGGACATGAGTGTAACATTTTCCAAATATACTACTTGCGCGTGATGGGGTGGTCTCCTGGTGGGGGATGTGGGCCTTTGGGTGCCCCTAGGCCAGGCTGGACATTGGAGGGTAGGTCCTATGTTGGGACATGGTGGCAGGGTATGATGTGAACTATGTTGGCAGGGTATCAAGTGAACCACCTCCAACCAAGCTAGTAGGCATTCACTACTGGGCAGGGGTCTGTGGGACTCAGGTATGCTGTTAGTGGCATTAGGTATTACTGTCCATGGGCTGGTGACTAGCATTGTGACTGGTAGTGCATTGCCTAATGCGTAGGACTGTTCCCTGTGTGTGAGTGTGCTGTGTATGCCAACGGTGGTGTTGGTGCAGTCATTGACCCAGTGTATCCTTCATCTCTCTCCCCCCCTTTCTTGTTTTGTCACCCTGTCCTTATGTGTATTAGCATCATCTGACAGAGGAACAGAGGCACCAGCGATGGAGAGAGCTGCATCCCAAAGGACCTGGGAGGCAGAGTCCACCGACACTGAGGGCACTAGTGGGATGGAGGGTGAGGGTAGCACCACGGTGGAGAATGGAGGGGACACTTCAGGCACAGATACCTCCTCTGATGGAAGTTCCCTGGTGGTGGTGGACACTTCTGTGACCACCCCAACTACAGGTACAGCCGCCACCTCCGTACCAGCACCACCCTCCGAGCAGCCCCTCATCGAGTTGCCCGTGCCCACTCGCCCAGGAGGGTGGGCATCTGCTTCACCCCAGGCACCTCAGGCCCTGCCCCAGTGAGCCCTGCTGCCCTGAGTGAGAAGGCTATTGACCTCCTGAAATCCATCTCTGTAGGGCATTCAACCATTGTGAATGCCAGCCAGGGACTGACAGCCCAGATGCAACAATCTAATGCATTCCTGGAGGGCATTCAAACTGGATTTGCTTCCCAACAGAGATCGATTCAGGCTCTGGCCTCCTCTCTGATGGCAGCCATTGTCTCTGTTTCTACTTTCCCCCCTCCAACTTCCACTGCCAGTCCCATTCTCCTCAACCCCAACCCATGCCAGGCACACATACAGACGAGTATGCACACAAGACAACACCCAAGAGTGTCACAGGCAAACACAAGCACCACACTTCATCACACAGGCACTCACACAAACACCATCCAGTTGCAGACACAACAACATCCAGTATTTCCACTGCCTCCTCCTCCTCCCCCTCCACCGCCTCTCTCCCAACCACATCCACACTCACACCTGCATGCACTACATCATCATCCACTACCAGCATCATCAACACACCAAGCAGAACACACACCTCACTGGCAGACACCTCCACAACATCCATGCACCCGTCCCCTGTGTCCTCTCCCACTGTGTCCGCCCCCCTCCTAAAGTACACAAATGAAAGCACTCAGACACCCAACAGCCATCCACCTTACAACAGCATACAGCCCATGCATGTGCACCCAAATCTAGCAGACAGACTAATCCAACAACTACTCCCTCATCCTCCATTCCCATTCTTTCTCCATCTTCCCACCCGGATGTCCCTAAAAAACTGTTCCTATCCAGCATTGACCTCTCCCCTACCCCTCCCTCCGTCCTTCATGTACGACCAGGGCATCATGAACCCAGCCAAGCACCTCAGCCACGCAGTCCACATGCCCAGTCCTAATCGCACCCTCTTGTGGTGGAAAGGGATCCAGGCCACATGTACTGAAGGAGAAGGAGCCTGCACCAGCCAAGCGAAAGGGGAAGGAGCCTGCCCAGCAGGCAAGAAGGACAAGGAGCCTGCACCTGCCACCGGAAATTGCCAAGGAGCCTGCACCTGCCACCCGAAAGGCCAAGGAGTCTGCACAAGCAGGCAGGAAGGGCAAGGAGTCTGCACCAGCAGGCAGGAAGGTTAAGGAGCCTGCGCCAATCAACAGGAAGGGCAAGGAGCCTGGGCCAGCAGCTGTGACGGAGCCCCAACCATCAATCATGGTTGTGCATCCATCCGTGGGTGCAGTGGATGTGCAGGGGCTGTGCAGGAGCCTCCACCCACCAGCAGCACCACCACAGTGCATCCATGCGAGGCTGTAGGGGATGCGTAGGAGCCTACCCACACCAGCAGCACCACCACAGTGCTGCCGTCCGAGGGTGCAGGGGATGTACAGGAGCCTTCCACCACCACCAGCACCACCACCAGCACCACCACAGTGCATCCGCCCGAGGGTGCAGGGGATGTGAAGGAGCCTCCCCCCACTAGCAGCACCGCCACAGTGCAGCCGTTACCGCCGGCAGACACAATGTAATCCTGCCTCCATGGGCTGCTGTGTGGGCTGCCCCCTCCAAAGCCAGTGGGCATGACATCCACTTGAGAGACTGTGGCCCATCAATCCCCAGGATCAAGCACAGGGCAGGTTGCCCCCTCCAGAACCAGTGGGCATAACACCCACTTGAGAGACTGTGGCCCATCACTCCCCAGGATCAAGCACAGTGCAGGTTGCCGCCTCCAGAACCAGTGGTCTTGTTTCATCTCCAGGCTGAGGTGCCACCCATCCCTGCAGTGTTCTCTCTGTGTTGAAACAGGTGACAAGTGGGGCCTTGGACTTTGGCCTGTGGCCATGTAGCCCACGCAAATTGAGGACTGGGATGTGTCCCTTTTTCTGTAAATTTGTATATATCTCTTAAATTACCTAACATTATTTCTACTGTGTTGATCTTATTACAAACACTTTAGCAAAATAGTTTTGTCCTTGCATTTTTCAGCCGATTTAGGGGGATTAACTTATTTTCTTGTGCGGCTGGTTGTGTGTATGGTGTGTGTGTCTGGGGTGTGTATGGTGTGTGTGTGTCTCACTCTCATTTTCCTCCCCCTCCATTGTGTGCTAGGTGGCTGGACTCACCGTCGTCGTCTTCGCCGGCGTTGGTGTTGCATTTGATATCAATTGCGATGCGAAGTACATACTTGGGTTCAATATTGCACGCAAGCAACACCATGCGGCTCACATGGGCACAATCATCTTGTTTTTCACAGTGTTATGGTCCTGGGCCTACGTCCATCTGCCCTCAATCTTTGGAATCCCATACTTGACTTATCCCTATTTTTATTATTTATTGTCTTACGGTTTCTTTTTGTGTTTCATTATTTTTGCAGTGTTTTAATTATTTGTGTGTTTTTTGTGACTTTTGTATATTTGCTTATTTTTCCCTTACTTCTTCCCTTCTCCTCCTGTTTTTTTTTCCCTACCCTACACACCTAGCACCATGGCAGAGGAGCAGGGCAACAGCAGCCAGGTTGTGCCAGTTGGTGAGGGCCACCATCCAGGTCCAGCACACCACCCAGCATCTGACGGTGGATATCATCACTCACGAGTAGGATCTGCTCAACTTGCTAGGCGTGGAGATCCAGGGCTTGGTGAGTATTATAATTTTATTGTGCTTGTGTTTTACAATGTTAACTTTTTTTCCAAATAGCATGCAGCTTCCACTCAGAGGTAAGATATGTTTATCTTACATTAGGATTATTATGTATTATGTGGTCCAGTTAGAGCTAGGCAGATGTTCTGTGCTACATCATTATACTCCGAGGTAGGTACTCGTTTTGGCTGATTATTCAGGAAGCCATTGCAACGCAGACTCCTTCGCTCTCCTGTCTCCATGGTGAATTAGTGATATCAGTGAGTTAGCATTCTCTGTGACTTAATGTAGCTTGTACAATCTCAAGCAATTTCACAGTGCGGCAAGTATGCATGCATTGCAAAAAATGGAGAATGGGTTGGTCCATCAAGTGGCTTGAGAAATAAGAATAGAATGAAAGATCATTCATTGCAATGCATTAGTTCTAAGTGTAGATTTTCTCAAGGAAATTTAAAATAGGGATTTAAGGAGTATAGCCAACTCATCAATAGTTGATCATACTGTACAGTACCATAAGCGATCTGGTTTAAGTGCAATATTATTGCATTTGGCTGTTACACAATCATTTTGTGCAGATTAACAGTACCACTAGTGTATTTCTTGTATCTTCTTATTAATCTTACATCTGCAAGGGTAAAAAGAAGGGCACTACATCAGCGGGTCCGGCAGGAGCTGGTGAGGTGCTGACCACCAGCACCGATGCTGATGGCTCTGCTTATCCCTGTAAGTTCTAATATTTAATATTATTATTTCCCTAACTTTTACCTATCCCCACATTTATACTACTTTAAATTTTGCCTTGTTTACTTTTTATACTGTCTCCCTTTTCCAACTCCCCTATCCAAGTTTTGTTTATCCCTGCATTATATTTTTTCTGTCTTTCATTTACCTTTTTGTATTCCACCCCTTTGTTGCTCTTCATTGATTCTGAGTCATCATCAGTCATAGGCTTTACCTCTGTCCCTCTATTATGCAAAGCTTTTGGTTGGCTTGTCTACCTGGCATTTCTAACATTCCAACAAATTGCCCAGAGTGACATTTTTGACAAGAGACACTGCAGTGCTAACCAAACTGCAACAATTGTGGTTGCATTTTTGTTATTTAAAAAATTAAGAATGGGATCTGGCATCTAACAACTGTATACTGTTTTTTTATAGCCACACCAACCACCAGTGGAGGAGCCGGCTCAAGTTTGACCATTGCAGGGGCAGATGGAGCTTGTGGAGATGTGGTGGGAGGGATGGGTGCTGGTAATTCACATTGCTTGCTTATTGTCAATTACTCTTACTCACTAGCTACGAGGGCATTTTCTTGATCAGATTCATGACCACCCTGTATGTCACCTACAGCAGTGGTTGGATTACTTACGGCATCTTCTATCTGCAACTCAGCAAAAGCACATCTAATGTATGCTAAAAATGATGGCTTGATGGAAATGGGAAAGGACAGAAGGATAAAAGAAAGGATGGGTGTAAAGTGTGAAAGGAAAGAATGTTTGGGTGGATGAAAAAAGATGTATGGGTGAGTACTGGTATTGCATAAATGAATGGGTGGAAGGATGATTGAAAGAAAGGGTCGATATTGTGGGTACTGATGGCAGCAATGGGAGTATATATGGAAAGAATGAAAGGATGTCTGAATAATTTCTTGGATGAATAAAGAAGGGAACTCTTCTTCTGTAGATAGATTTGTGATGCCCCTCTAATCTTCTACAATGAAAGCTCTACCTACTTACCTAATCCCCCTGCCTCACTCTGTCGTAGAGTAAGTCAATTTTCATTACTTTCTTTACTGCCCAATGAATCAATTTGTTGGAAAGAATTTGTGATGGTGGGTGAGACCAGTGAGTGAAGTGGGACTAGTATGAGCTCGATTTGATTTCAAGTTTGACGTAGAGGATACTCTGTGACGAATGTGCCAAATCTATAGAGGCCATTCTGTTCCCTGTAGTGCAGTGCATCGTTCCTCCCCCATCTACTTACAGCAGACAGAATAAAACTTGTCAACATGTTATACATGACATACCTTTTATTTATTCATCTGTCTATTGGGAGTCAGGGTAGAAACTAAACTAAGTGAAAGACTTGTGGGGAAGAGCAGGGCTATTAAAATTAAAGATAGTTAATGGTCAGCTACAGCTGACTGAGCTGCAGACACTAGCAACATATTTGAAACGCATTTAGCATGCCTCCAATAAGTTGGCACATCAACTTGTACTCGATAGTGCATAATGTCTTACAGATCATATTTAGAGGTAATTATTTTTTATTGTTGCATCAAATGTGTCTATTGAGTTACTAGAAGAGCCTATAAAAGTAAAAAACTGAAATCACCAACTTTTTTTCCTGGTCTTATTCTGACTTAATTCTTTTCTACCAGATAGTTAGTGCTTCTGATGTGAAGCATTTGTAGGTAAACAAATATAATGTCCTGTGACTCTCCTAATCATAAATATGAATCACATCAAATTCCATCAACACTAGGGGACCAACAATGTAATGCTACTGTGCCACCCACTGTGTTTCATTTGAAGAGGTGTTTTCTCAGAGCATTATTTACAATTTGTCTTTTGTTATTCTTCTGTTTCTACATCTGCCCGATGACAACCACCAACTAGGCAGGAGAGAGAGGCCTGTCTGCTGCAACAAAGGCTGGGGAACATTCAGGCAGTATACCAGCACCTGGTGATCCTTGAGGAAGAAGAGGCAAAAACAGCTGCCTCAGACCTGGGACCCAGCAGAACAGCACACCAGCCCCCAGCCTCCCGTCCAGTACATCACTAGTGCCACTGCCACCAGTCAAGGTCCCTGCTGCTGCACCCTCCCGCTCCACCAGGGCATTGCTCCAACACATCCTGCAGTGGATGGACCAGATGGAGAGCCGGCTCTTCAGCATAGAGCACAGAATCAATCATATCTGGACCCATATAGACAGTTCCCTTTTTTACATTGTTTTAATTAGATGGGAGGGACTTGTGGGTGGAGATGGATTTGGCCTGGACTTCACTTTGGACTTTTTGTTGAAGTTTTTGCGGACAGGTTATATTTGTTTGCGGAAGGGGGGGCTGTTGTGGGTAGGATAGGGAGGGTTTAATATTTGTAAATAATAAATGTGGTGTTTTATTTACTTAATTTGCATCTAAAAAAAATATTTTGGTGTTTTAGACTTTTAGTTTGCACTGTTGCTTTCAGTGTTGCCTGTTATTTTTAATTTGCTACAAAAGTGTATGTCATTTGCTCTATTGCCCTCTGCAACTATTATTGCCCACTAGGGGATGATTGACCTTGCATGTTTTGCCTACAAAAACCTAGTACACACAGACATCGTCTTCAATAGGAGTTAAATACTAATTAAACAAGTTCATTTCAATCCATATTTATTATCCTACCTGAATAGGTGAAGTGAGGGAGTCTTCTTCTTACCGCAGGGTTTTCACAAGATGGCATTAAGAGGATTAGAGGTAGGTAGTAGTAGTAACAACAAGCTAGCTTGCTAATTGTGAAGACAGAAATTGACAGAAGGTGCCTCTTCCACCTATGCAAACTCCAACTACAGGCTTAATCAGCGGGTTATCCATCACTGTCAATTTGCTTGAAAGAAAAGAGAGTAGTGGGTCATCATAACTGTAGGAATATTTGGATCAGACTACTACAATGACAGTATTGACACACAGAAAAGACGACCTGACATGGTAATAAAATATAACAATATCAATTTATTTTGAGCAATGGTAGGGAGCTATAGTATAAAACTAAACTTAGGAAATGAGATCAGGAAGTCTGAAGTGGGCTCAGATTTAAGAGTGTTTGGACCAGTTTAAGCATTTATGGAATATACACACAAGGCATGAATGAAAATGTTGATGAGGTGTGAAATATTGCACAGGTAATAGACGCTCGAAGGTCATGCAGTGAGTTAGTGTTGCTTTCACCACATCTACCCCAGCAAGTGTGTGATTCATTTATGGTGTAAAATTTGGTCACACCGGAATAAATCATACAGCCCTGGAGAAGAGCATTAGGGGCTCAATGAATGGATGGGAGAGGGGATTTGGGGAAAGGTGTGACAAAGACAAACACTACACAAAAGAAACAAAAAGAATATCCATTGAGGTTCTGAGCAGCACACCATCATCAAACTGTTGTGGAAGGAAACAAAGGGATAACAAAAAAAGTATGCACAGTTCATTAAATCTATTGGAAACAGTCCTTCTGCCCCAGAGAGGCCCCAGAGAATATATCCTAAGTGTTATGGTTTGAAATATGGAAGATTTAATGTAACCCCTCCGTTCTAAAAATTATGATTGTTAAAAGGAAAATGGCATTGCCAAATTGGGTGATGCATCTCCATTCACCTTGGAATGTCCATCACTCTGGTGCTTGTCTGAACAGGTCTTGTAGGTAAACTGGAGTCTTGAGCTTTCCAAGTTTTGTTCATGGAGGAGAGGACTAGGAGAAGGCCTGTGAATTGAAAAAAAAGTAGCTGTATTATAGAGTTAAGGAAAAGGACAAAAGAAATCAAGGTAAGCTTCTTTAGGAGTCAGGAGTGTACCAAGAAGACTCAGAGGCAGACCAAGAACATTAAAGGGCTTTTACATTTGAGCGAGCTATGCAACAACCACATACTCAGCAGCATTTCAAGTCAACACATCTATCTTCATTTCATGGAGCTGAATGATTACTAGGCCTCAGAATCTTCACTATCATCATGGCTTCTCTTTAAAATCAATAACTTTCGCCTTTCTAGCTGTTGAGATAGTTCTGCCTTGAGCCCTTCCATCTTCTTACTCCAGATTCAGAGTAACTCCGTCCCACTCCCAAACCGAGCAAGGTAGACTTGTGAAGTGCACTGCTGTTGAAGAACAACTAGAAAAACAGAACTGGAGTATTTTTCTGTGTAGATTTGGGTTTAGTAACTAAAGTGGCTGGTTTGTTATGAGGAACCATGAAAAGGGAGTAGACCCTGCAAGTAAATGTCAGTACTCTTGAAAGGCTATTCACTTTCAGGAAAAAATTATCAACCATCAGCCCCCAAACATTGCAAATCATCAGAAACAATTTTTTTGAACTCCCTCCCACACTGTCAGCCACCACATACATCAGTCATCACTCATAATGTCACAATCACAATCAATCAATATATCACGACTCATCGGTGCAATAATTACTCAGTTACCTCTTCCAATCCAAGCATGGTGGTTGAACCAAATACCTCCTCTTTGGTGGTATCCACACTTTAGAATTAGATACTGGCACTGGCAGTCTTTTAATTATTGATCTTCTAGGGCAGCCCTCCTAGGCGATGAAAAATAGGATAGGTATTCGCATGTGAGGGAGGCAGGCATCCTCTCCAACATCCTGAAGGGTATGTGCGGGCTATGTCACTGCACACTGGTTCAACGCCAATCTGGCCTTGTATGTGACTATAAAATCAAGGGCAGGGCAGCATAAATCCGACTCAAACATAATGTTGCACTAGCACATATATATATTTTTGTAAACAAAGACAGAGAAAAGGAAGCTGAATGAGAAATAGTAAAAATGTTCTGTGGTGACACTGGCATACCAATCCGGGAAGTAGAGTTCATCCTCAAACTCTGGTGGTTCATCCAGAAGTTGGTCAGCTAACTCACTTGATTCTGACCAATCATCTTCTTCCTCCTCCTGTGGGGTTTCAGGAATGGTGTAATCAGGTGGCATAAAATGTTGGTTCATTTTGATCATGGTCAATCTATCCACTTTTTGAGGAGCGAGACTGGTCCTTCTAACCGTAACAACTGCACCAGCTGCACTGAACACACGTTCAGCAGACACACTGGCTGCAAGACAAACCAGAAACTTTCCTGCCAGCCTGCTGAGCTCTGGCCTTTGAGGCATCTTCCCACACCAATACCCCAATGGGTTTTGATCCACATACACCTCTTTTGGGTCCTCCAGATTCTCCTGGAACATCCTATGAATGGTCATTGGTGCTGCCACCTGCCCGACTGCTTTTTCCTTCACCTCTGCATTGGACTTAAGACCTGCCCCTTGAAACCAAGCCAATGTGGAAGTTGGTACTCCATTTCCTAGAATAATGAGTGGTTCATCTACGTCTTTCTCAACACCCACATTGTCAAAATTAAAAAAAAAAAAAACTAAAGGTATATGAGCAACTCTTCCTTTAAGTCCTTTCTGTAGTTCCATTGCTAGTAGTTTCCATGTGTCCGACTCCATTCAAATGAATGCTTGAAATGAAAGGACAGTTTGCATTAGAATGTATTCATAGTTATTTAATTATTCAAGTTCTTGTGGGATTGGTACCATTTCTAATCTATAATGAATTTATCTAGCTGGCATTTTATTATCCCTAATTTATCATAACAATGCATATTTTAATTGTTTGCTTTCTGGCTAAATCAATGTGTTCTTCCACAGAAGGATGTGCACCGAATTCCTGCCACTCATCTCTGTTATCTTACTGAGTGCCACAACAACAAATACCAACATACTCAGGTTTCTTAGAAGATAGTGTATTGAACTTGCTGATATCTTTCCAAAATGTTCAATACTGATCTCTGTGTCCTGTTGCTCTACTCCTCCAATCACAACTTCCTCAATGTCCCTATACTCCTAGTCAGAACAAAAGAAACAGAACTGAATGTCTTCTTGACATTTCTCAACCACTGTTACGGTACCATGTAAAAGAGCTCTATTCATATCTCCTAAACACAAAGCCGGAGTTTTTACATATTAAAGTCTCCTTACTAAATTTGGTATTTTTGAATGATGCACAGCTAACATTTTAAAGTGATGAAAAGTACTTTTACACTATTTCTTTGAAAGACATGGCATTATTTGAATGGCCTTGTAAGTTCATTTTCTAATTTTGCATGGATCTAAACCTTGAAGCATTTTAATTTTCTGTTTCAGACTTCTCCATGAAAATTCTCATAGGAAAGTTTTCAATGTGTAAATTAATTTCTGACAGACAGTACAAATGCTGCTACACTTTCACTTGCCCACAGGAGCCTTTTTACACCTTCTTTGTACTTCTTCAGCTATTACTTCTTCTACATTCCTGGGAACTATTTCTTATTTTCCTATGGGACTACCATCCTTTTCATAGCAATGACAACGTGTCCTGTGTCTACTGCATGCACTAACGTTTTTTCTTGCAAGTCGCTCTCTTCATTAAAAAACGGTTCAGTGCTAGACATGTTCATCCATTCACCTTTTAATACTTTACAAAAATTACTTTTGTTAACAGGCCTTTTTCTTAAAGTTTTTTCCTTATTGCAGTACTGTTTTTTCTAGTGTCTCCATTCTGTTCAATATTAAGAGAGCAATTTTACTCTTCACAGCAAAACCTTTGCCCTCTAAAGTCCCATTACGTTGCTTTTTTAACTATAGCACTTCTACTCTTATACTTGTTCAACTTCTTTAGCAAATTTTGTATTACTCTAGTTTGAAACATTTTTAATCTTATGTCTTTAAATAGTTTTTGCCCCCAACTTAAATTCTGTGTTTCCTTATTACATTTTCTACTTTTAGAAGGATATACTCCTTCCTGTTTATCATTTGATTTACTATTCCTGTTTTTACTGGACAAATTTCTTTCAGTTTGCAATTCTGTACATACTATTTTTTCAGAAAGTCCTTAGTGCTCTTAACAGCGGTTCTTTTTTCCTTGTCTAAATTCTCCACCTTATCTGTCTTTTTACTAGCAGTTTCAATTATGAAGCACTGTTTCCTATGTTTCTTTCTCTCCTATTAGACGTTCTAATTTTTCTTTTCTCAGTATAAGTGGATACCTGAAAATACAATTAAAAAATATATTTAGCTCTACAGAAAATAGTAATACATTATATAGTAGAACTAATTAGGTGTGTCAGTATGTTCACTGCCAAGTACATTTGTGTCACTGATTAATTAGATGATGGCTATCTCATTTATACAAAAGTAGAGTTTAAGGCTTGGGAAATTGATTTTAATGCTTATTGAGCTAGCTCTAAGAGTGTACACTCAGGTTTTCTAGTAGTAGACTTGAGTTGTGTTTAAATGACTAATAGTCTGCATGGGTGGGTAGATCATGACATCACTTGGCTAGATATCTGACAGGGTGTACCAGAACCTCTATCAGTGTTGCATGAGCTGTTTAAGTAAATATGGTGAATACAAGGGTATGTACCTGAGTGTGAAACTAGCGGCAATATTGTTGGAAACATAAGTGTTGTCCGGGTGTGGGCATGAATGTATAATTCCCTCTCTGAGTGTCTGACTGGATTTGCCAGCGGCTCTATCCTTTTGTTAATAGGTATATCAGTTGCATTACGGGTTGGACACTGCATATATAAGTAAGAGTAGGAGTCTGAAAGTGCACGTCAAACTTAGTGAAACTTACAAGGGCGTGGGTGATCATTACATTTCAAAGCACCCTGCTCTATGATCTACTTACAGCCTAGTACTAACTGTCAGGAGTAAAACAAGAGTTTAAGGACTGACAAGCAGCCTTTCTAATGCCAACTCGAGCTGACAGTAAAACTGCACAACCACGTTCTACAGTTGTAGGCCAAAGTCATAGTTAAATGACTATGGGGCAGAATTATGGAAAGTGGCACTGCACTGAGCACAGCACCACTTTCCCGGCGCCCCTTAGCACCTCCCTACTGCCACCATGTGTGCTCAGTGTGTAAAATATGGTGCACCATGGCGCAGGGTAGGGGGCAATAGCATCATTTTCAAGACGCTATTGATGCACTCTACAGGAGTAGTGCCAAAATATTGGTGCTACTCCTGAAGAGTACATAGGGCCCTATTCTAAAGAATGGAAGGCCCCTTTTAACTCCTGCTCTTGAGCAGACATTACAAGGGCTGTAAGAAAGCCATTTTACCCCATTTTTCTGGCTCCCGTAAAGGGGAAACGCCCCCTTTGCATACATTATGCCTGGCCAAGGCACAATGTAGCGCAAAGGGTTACAGAGTGGCACAATGCATGCATTGTGCCACCCTGTAAATAAGGCATGGGGATTTCATCCTCATTGGGCCATACTGATGTCAAAAACATTGACGTTAATGTGGCGCAAGGTGGCACTAGGGGCCCATATATATGCCCCTATGTGTCTGAATGTGTGAGTAGGTTCTGTTGGTATTTAGCTAGATAGCTGATTCAGTGTATCAGTACCTCTATGAATGTCCCACCATCTGTTTAAGTAAATTTGGTACGTAGAGGGATATGTAACTGCATGTGCAATTGGTTGCAATACTGCTGGAAATAAAACTGTTGTCTGGATGTGTGTATGAATCTAAAATCACCCCTCTCTCTGTCTGAGTGGCTGTGTCAGTGGCTCTGTCCTTTTGTTAAAAGGTATATGAGTAGCAGTATAGGCTGGACACTACATATGTAAGTGGGCATAGGAGTATGCAAGTGCATCTCAAACCCCGTGAAGCATAGAAGGACATGTTTAATGTTTTACCCCAAAGCACTCTGCTCTATCACCTACCTACGGACTAGCTGAGTGCTCAATTTTCTTCATCTGAAGGATAGTTTGATAATTCTCAAGCAGCCTTTCTAATGGGAGCTCAAACTCACAGTAAAAGTGCAGATTTAGAGTCTGCATTAGAAGGCAGGAGTCATGTTTAAAGTAGTTCCTGTTTGGATAGGTGAGTAGATTGTGTCAGTATTTTTCTGTATATCTGACTGACTCTATCAGTACATCTATGAGTGTCACACTAAATGTTTAAGTAAATATGGTGAGTACAGGAGTATGTAGTTATGTGTGCAACTGGCTCCAATACTGAGGTAAACTTTACTACTGTCTAAGTGTATTCGTGAATGTATAGGCAGTTTTTCTAAGTACCTGTGTCAATGGTCCAATCATTCTGTTAACAGGAATATAAGTTGCAATATAAATGCAAGAGTACATATATATTTGGACATAAGGTTCTGCAAGGCCTGATGTATCTCAGTTAAACTGAGAAGAACATGTTTCACCTCTTAATAACAAAATTCCCTGCTCCATGGCCTACCTATAGCCTCCCTAAGAGTTGATTCTTGTCTGCTAAAAGGCAACTGTAAGCTTTGTTTGCTGATAATTATACCTTTCCCTATTATTATCACATAGCTATTAATTATATTCCTTTTCAGTCTTTATGAACATGCTACTCACTCTCATTTGTCTTATATACAACTATCCCTACAGTAACACATTTTAAATTAAAATACATTATACTACACATGCCTGTGAAGTATGCTTGTTGGCATGTATATTTATTTCTTAGTGTCTATTAGAATTTCCTCAACATTGAAAATGCACCAAAAATGAGGTCACTTATATTAGCAACCTTTTCAACCTTGCTTTCAAGCTTACTCAATCACAAAGTGAATTAGAATGTCTCTTTCATATTTAACTTTTGCTAAACATCTTCTGACTGGATATCATAGTTAACCCTTCCCAACACTCCTCAAAAGATAGCCCCATTCTATACAGTTTTTTGCCGAATAACCGGATCCACTGTGGCACTCAGTATGCCCCTGCATGTAACCCCGAAAGGTGGACCCGCGGAATCTAGGGGGGGATACACATTTTATTTTCTCATTATATTGTGAAATGCTGCCACATTTAGTCCTCTTTCAATAAAATAATGTATTCACTTTAAAACACTTTTTAAAATATTTTTTTCTCAGTAGAACGGCAACTATAAAGGCACCGTCTAGTATTTTTTATTCTCTTCCCCTCATCCCCCTGCAGCTCTGCTACCATAATCACATACTTTTCAACATTCTCTTGGGGTAGGTCACAAGTTCAAAACGGTTTTTACAAGCACCATGCTTGCTTGTAAATGAAAAATAGAAGGTGTGATTTAATGTTTCTAA
This sequence comes from Pleurodeles waltl, assembly GCF_031143425.1. Taxonomy (NCBI): domain Eukaryota; kingdom Metazoa; phylum Chordata; class Amphibia; order Caudata; family Salamandridae; genus Pleurodeles; species Pleurodeles waltl. The sequence goes on from NC_090445.1 coordinate 506,709,125, forward strand.
GAATACACATATCCCAAACGGCAAACTTTTTTATTCTTTCTCAAAACCAATCAACATATATTTACTTTTCTCACAAAATTACTACCTACCTTAATGCACCAACATATGTAGAAGATCCAACAAAATGTGTTGTTTTAAATTCTAACTAGTACCTGCCATTTTAACTGCATTAAATTTCAGTGGTAATCCAGTTTCCCTCAAAAATGGTTAAAGTGTGGATTGTGGGAGACAGCTTTGTGTTTTGGGCCAGAGAGAGTGCAAGAACAAGTGGCACTAATAGGGACCTGGGATTACTTAAGATGATTACTTCTTGGGTTGGCCAGAGGGTAAAAATGGCATCAATTAATGTCTTTGGTTGACAGCATTCAGGATTGCCAGCATCCAGGCCTTATGATTGTGCACTCTGGTGGTCAATGACCTATGCACTGTTACTGGGGTAGGAGTGGATATCCTACAGCAGGATACCTTTGGAAAATTAATGGCACTTTCTCACACACTGCCTTTGTGTTTTCAACCATTTGCCAAAGGCAGAAGGGGAAGTGGTCAAGTGAATTCTGTCCACACATAGACAAATCCAGGAACATGTTAATAAAACTGTTTCTGCATTCCTAGGAGACCGTAACATGGGCTCCATTTACCACAATATTTTACAGTTTTTATATGGATGGTGTATATATAGAAAGGATTCACCTAACAGACAAAGGCAACCATAGACATATTTTTTTGATTATTCCTATTTGTTTTAAATTTCATTTGGATCTGCAGATCAATCCCCTGGTCTAAAAAATGTAAACAAAAAATTATATTTTACAGCCATTATTAATTATTGTGCCACATTTATGTCAAGCCATTGGGGTCAGGGAACGTCTACCCCTACCCATTCATGTGCATTCTGGCATACAGTTTAGCCCCAGGACCCTTTTACAGATACAACAAAATAGATGAGAGAGTGTGTGTCTGGATGTGAGAGTGGGTGTGAGAGGGTGTCTCTGGGTGTGAGAGTGTATGTCTGGGTGTGGGAGTGAGTGTGAGAGGCTGTGTCAAAGTATTACAGTAGGTGTGAGAGGTTGTGTCTGAGTGTAAGAGTGTCTCTCCGGGTGTGAGAGTGGGTGTGAGCATCTGTATGGGTGTGAGAGTAGGTTTGAGAGGGTCTGTCTGGGTGTGTGAGTGGGTCTGATAGTGTCTGTCTGGGTATGTGATTGAGTGTGAGAGTGTCTGGGTGTTTGAGTAGGTAGGAGAGTGTCTGTGTATGTGAGTAGATGTTGGGGTGTCTGGGTGTGAGAGAATCTGTGAGAGTGGGTGTGTGAGTGGGTATGAGAGTGTCTGGATGTGCAAGTGGGTGTGAGAGTGTCTGTCTGGGTGTGTGTGTGGGTATAAGAGTGGCTGTGAAAGTGTCTCTCTGGGTGTGTGAATGGGTCTGAGAGTATTTGGGTGTGTGAGTGGGATTGAGGGTGTCTGTTTGGGTGTGTGATGGGGTGGAAGAGTGTTTGTATGGTTGTGAGAGTAGGTAAAAGAGTGTCTGTCTTGGCGTGGGAGTGGGTATGAAAGTATCTGTCTGGATGTGAAGTGGTTGTGAGAGCATCTGCCTTGGTGTGAGAGTGGGTGTGAGAGTATCTGGATGTGTGAGTGGGTGTGCAAGTGTCTCACTAGAAATGAGTGGGTGTGACAGTGTCTGTATGGGTGTGAGAGTGTCTCTCTTGGTATGAGAGTGGGTGTGAGAGTGTCTATATGGGTGTGTGAGTATGGGTGAGAGTATCAGGGTATGAGTGTGAGAGTATCTGTCTTGGCATGCAAGTGGGTTTGAGAGTGTTTGCATTACTGTTTTATATTTATACAGAGAGAGTTGTGTGAGAGTATATGGGTGTAGGACTTGGCGTGAGAGTGTCTGCCTTGGTATGAAAGTGGGTGTCAGAGTGTTTGTATTACTGTTTTATATATGAACAGGTCTTGTAGGTAAACTGGAGTCTTGAGCTTTCCAAGTTTTGTTCATGGAGGAGAGGACTAGGAGAAGGCCTGTGAATTGAAAAAAAAGTAGCTGTATTATAGAGTTAAGGAAAAGGACAAAAGAAATCAAGGTAAGCTTCTTTAGGAGTCAGGAGTGTACCAAGAAGACTCAGAGGCAGACCAAGAACATTAAAGGGCTTTTACATTTGAGCGAGCTATGCAACAACCACATACTCAGCAGCATTTCAAGTCAACACATCTATCTTCATTTCATAGAGCTGAATGATTACTAGGCCTCAGAATCTTCACTATCATCATGGCTTCTCTTTAAAATCAATAACTTTCGCCTTTCTAGCTGTTGAGATAGTTCTGCCTTGAGCCCTTCCATCTTCTTACTCCAGATTCAGAGTAACTCCGTCCCACTCCCAAACCGAGCAAGGTAGACTTGTGAAGTGCACTGCTGTTGAAGAACAACTAGAAAAACAGAACTGGAGTATTTTTCTGTGTAGATTTGGGTTTAGTAACTAAAGTGGCTGGTTTGTTATGAGGAACCATGAAAAGGGAGTAGACCCTGCAAGTAAATGTCAGTACTCTTGAAAGGCTATTCACTTTCAGGAAAAAATTATCAACCATCAGCCCCCAAACATTGCAAATCATCAGAAACAATTTTTTTGAACTCCCTCCCACACTGTCAGCCACCACATACATCAGTCATCACTCATAATGTCACAATCACAATCAATCAATATATCACGACTCATCGGTGCAATAATTACTCAGTTACCTCTTCCAATCCAAGCATGGTGGTTGAACCAAATACCTCCTCTTTGGTGGTATCCACACTTTAGAATTAGATACTGGCACTGGCAGTCTTTTAATTATTGATCTTCTAGGGCAGCCCTCCTAGGCGATGAAAAATAGGATAGGTATTCGCATGTGAGGGAGGCAGGCATCCTCTCCAACATCCTGAAGGGTATGTGCGGGCTATGTCACTGCACACTGGTTCAACGCCAATCTGGCCTTGTATGTGACTATAAAATCAAGGGCAGGGCAGCATAAATCCGACTCAAACATAATGTTGCACTAGCACATATATATATTTTTGTAAACAAAGACAGAGAAAAGGAAGCTGAATGAGAAATAGTAAAAATGTTCTGTGGTGACACTGGCATACCAATCCGGGAAGTAGAGTTCATCCTCAAACTCTGGTGGTTCATCCAGAAGTTGGTCAGCTAACTCACTTGATTCTGACCAATCATCTTCTTCCTCCTCCTGTGGGGTTTCAGGAATGGTGTAATCAGGTGGTATAAAATGTTGGTTCATTTTGATCATGGTCAATCTATCCACTTTTTGAGGAGAGAGACTGGTCCTTCTAACCGTAACAACTGCACCAGCTGCACTGAACACACGTTCAGCAGACACACTGGCTGCAAGACAAACCAGAAACTTTCCTGCCAGCCTGCTGAGCTCTGGCCTTTGAGGCATCTTCCCACACCAATACCCCAATGGGTTTTGATCCACATACACCTCTTTTGGGTCCTCCAGATTCTCCTGGAACATCCTATGAATGGTCATTGGTGCTGCCACCTGCCCGACTGCTTTTTCCTTCACCTCTGCATTGGACTTAAGACCTGCCCCTTGAAACCAAGCCAATGTGGAAGTTGGTACTCCATTTCCTAGAATAATGAGTGGTTCATCTACGTCTTTCTCAACACCCACATTGTCAAAATTAAAAAAAAAAAAAACTAAAGGTATATGAGCAACTCTTCCTTTAAGTCCTTTCTGTAGTTCCATTGCTAGTAGTTTCCATGTGTCCGACTCCATTCAAATGAATGCTTGAAATGAAAGGACAGTTTGCATTAGAATGTATTCATAGTTATTTAATTATTCAAGTTCTTGTGGGATTGGTACCATTTCTAATCTATAATGAATTTATCTAGCTGGCATTTTATTATCCCTAATTTATCATAACAATGCATATTTTAATTGTTTGCTTTCTGGCTAAATCAATGTGTTCTTCCACAGAAGGATGTGCACCGAATTCCTGCCACTCATCTCTGTTATCTTACTGAGTGCCACAACAACAAATACCAACATACTCAGGTTTCTTAGAAGATAGTGTATTGAACTTGCTGATATCTTTCCAAAATGTTCAATACTGATCTCTGTGTCCTGTTGCTCTACTCCTCCAATCACAACTTCCTCAATGTCCCTATACTCCTAGTCAGAACAAAAGAAACAGAACTGAATGTCTTCTTGACATTTCTCAACCACTGTTACGGTACCATGTAAAAGAGCTCTATTCATATCTCCTAAACACAAAGCCGGAGTTTTTACATATTAAAGTCTCCTTACTAAATTTGGTATTTTTGAATGATGCACAGCTAACATTTTAAAGTGATGAAAAGTACTTTTACACTATTTCTTTGAAAGACATGGCATTATTTGAATGGCCTTGTAAGTTCATTTTCTAATTTTGCATGGATCTAAACCTTGAAGCATTTTAATTTTCTGTTTCAGACTTCTCCATGAAAATTCTCATAGGAAAGTTTTCAATGTGTAAATTAATTTCTGACAGACAGTACAAATGCTGCTACACTTTCACTTGCCCACAGGAGCCTTTTTACACCTTCTTTGTACTTCTTCAGCTATTACTTCTTCTACATTCCTGGGAACTATTTCTTATTTTCCTATGGGACTACCATCCTTTTCATAGCAATGACAACGTGTCCTGTGTCTACTGCATGCACTAACGTTTTTTCTTGCAAGTCGCTCTCTTCATTAAAAAACGGTTCAGTGCTAGACATGTTCATCCATTCACCTTTTAATACTTTACAAAAATTACTTTTGTTAACAGGCCTTTTTCTTAAAGTTTTTTCCTTATTGCAGTACTGTTTTTTCTAGTGTCTCCATTCTGTTCAATATTAAGAGAGCAATTTTACTCTTCACAGCAAAACCTTTGCCCTCTAAAGTCCCATTACGTTGCTTTTTTAACTATAGCACTTCTACTCTTATACTTGTTCAACTTCTTTAGCAAATTTTGTATTACTCTAGTTTGAAACATTTTTAATCTTATGTCTTTAAATAGTTTTTGCCCCCAACTTAAATTCTGTGTTTCCTTATTACATTTTCTACTTTTAGAAGGATATACTCCTTCCTGTTTATCATTTGATTTACTATTCCTGTTTTTACTGGACAAATTTCTTTCAGTTTGCAATTCTGTACATACTATTTTTTCAGAAAGTCCTTAGTGCTCTTAACAGCGGTTCTTTTTTCCTTGTCTAAATTCTCCACCTTATCTGTCTTTTTACTAGCAGTTTCAATTATGAAGCACTGTTTCCTATGTTTCTTTCTCTCCTATTAGACGTTCTAATTTTTCTTTTCTCAGTATAAGTGGATACCTGAAAATACAATTAAAAAATATATTTAGCTCTACAGAAAATAGTAATACATTATATAGTAGAACTAATTAGGTGTGTCAGTATGTTCACTGCCAAGTACATTTGTGTCACTGATTAATTAGATGATGGCTATCTCATTTATACAAAAGTAGAGTTTAAGGCTTGGGAAATTGATTTTAATGCTTATTGAGCTAGCTCTAAGAGTGTACACTCAGGTTTTCTAGTAGTAGACTTGAGTTGTGTTTAAATGACTAATAGTCTGCATGGGTGGGTAGATCATGACATCACTTGGCTAGATATCTGACAGGGTGTACCAGAACCTCTATCAGTGTTGCATGAGCTGTTTAAGTAAATATGGTGAATACAAGGGTATGTACCTGAGTGTGAAACTAGCGGCAATATTGTTGGAAACATAAGTGTTGTCCGGGTGTGGGCATGAATGTATAATTCCCTCTCTGAGTGTCTGACTGGATTTGCCAGCGGCTCTATCCTTTTGTTAATAGGTATATCAGTTGCATTACGGGTTGGACACTGCATATATAAGTAAGAGTAGGAGTCTGAAAGTGCACGTCAAACTTAGTGAAACTTACAAGGGCGTGGGTGATCATTACATTTCAAAGCACCCTGCTCTATGATCTACTTACAGCCTAGTACTAACTGTCAGGAGTAAAACAAGAGTTTAAGGACTGACAAGCAGCCTTTCTAATGCCAACTCGAGCTGACAGTAAAACTGCACAACCACGTTCTACAGTTGTAGGCCAAAGTCATAGTTAAATGACTATGGGGCAGAATTATGGAAAGTGGCACTGCACTGAGCACAGCACCACTTTCCCGGCGCCCCTTAGCACCTCCCTACTGCCACCATGTGTGCTCAGTGTGTAAAATATGGTGCACCATGGCGCAGGGTAGGGGGCAATAGCATCATTTTCAAGACGCTATTGATGCACTCTACAGGAGTAGTGCCAAAATATTGGTGCTACTCCTGAAGAGTACATAGGGCCCTATTCTAAAGAATGGAAGGCCCCTTTTAACTCCTGCTCTTGAGCAGACATTACAAGGGCTGTAAGAAAGCCATTTTACCCCATTTTTCTGGCTCCCGTAAAGGGGAAACGCCCCCTTTGCATACATTATGCCTGGCCAAGGCACAATGTAGCGCAAAGGGTTACAGAGTGGCACAATGCATGCATTGTGCCACCCTGTAAATAAGGCATGGGGATTTCATCCTCATTGGGCCATACTGATGTCAAAAACATTGACGTTAATGTGGCGCAAGGTGGCACTAGGGGCCCATATATATGCCCCTATGTGTCTGAATGTGTGAGTAGGTTCTGTTGGTATTTAGCTAGATAGCTGATTCAGTGTATCAGTACCTCTATGAATGTCCCACCATCTGTTTAAGTAAATTTGGTACGTAGAGGGATATGTAACTGCATGTGCAATTGGTTGCAATACTGCTGGAAATAAAACTGTTGTCTGGATGTGTGTATGAATCTAAAATCACCCCTCTCTCTGTCTGAGTGGCTGTGTCAGTGGCTCTGTCCTTTTGTTAAAAGGTATATGAGTAGCAGTATAGGCTGGACACTACATATGTAAGTGGGCATAGGAGTATGCAAGTGCATCTCAAACCCCGTGAAGCATAGAAGGACATGTTTAATGTTTTACCCCAAAGCACTCTGCTCTATCACCTACCTACGGACTAGCTGAGTGCTCAATTTTCTTCATCTGAAGGATAGTTTGATAATTCTCAAGCAGCCTTTCTAATGGGAGCTCAAACTCACAGTAAAAGTGCAGATTTAGAGTCTGCATTAGAAGGCAGGAGTCATGTTTAAAGTAGTTCCTGTTTGGATAGGTGAGTAGATTGTGTCAGTATTTTTCTGTATATCTGACTGACTCTATCAGTACATCTATGAGTGTCACACTAAATGTTTAAGTAAATATGGTGAGTACAGGAGTATGTAGTTATGTGTGCAACTGGCTCCAATACTGAGGTAAACTTTACTACTGTCTAAGTGTATTCGTGAATGTATAGGCAGTTTTTCTAAGTACCTGTGTCAATGGTCCAATCATTCTGTTAACAGGAATATAAGTTGCAATATAAATGCAAGAGTACATATATATTTGGACATAAGGTTCTGCAAGGCCTGATGTATCTCAGTTAAACTGAGAAGAACATGTTTCACCTCTTAATAACAAAATTCCCTGCTCCATGGCCTACCTATAGCCTCCCTAAGAGTTGATTCTTGTCTGCTAAAAGGCAACTGTAAGCTTTGTTTGCTGATAATTATACCTTTCCCTATTATTATCACATAGCTATTAATTATATTCCTTTTCAGTCTTTATGAACATGCTACTCACTCTCATTTGTCTTATATACAACTATCCCTACAGTAACACATTTTAAATTAAAATACATTATACTACACATGCCTGTGAAGTATGCTTGTTGGCATGTATATTTATTTCTTAGTGTCTATTAGAATTTCCTCAACATTGAAAATGCACCAAAAATGAGGTCACTTATATTAGCAACCTTTTCAACCTTGCTTTCAAGCTTACTCAATCACAAAGTGAATTAGAATGTCTCTTTCATATTTAACTTTTGCTAAACATCTTCTGACTGGATATCATAGTTAACCCTTCCCAACACTCCTCAAAAGATAGCCCCATTCTATACAGTTTTTTGCCGAATAACCGGATCCACTGTGGCACTCAGTATGCCCCTGCATGTAACCCCGAAAGGTGGACCCGCGGAACCTAGGGGGGGATACACATTTTATTTTCTCATTATATTGTGAAATGCTGCCACATTTAGTCCTCTTTCAATAAAATAATGTATTCACTTTAAAACACTTTTTAAAATATTTTTTTCTCAGTAGAACGGCAACTATAAAGGCACCGTCTAGTATTTTTTATTCTCTTCCCCTCATCCCCCTGCAGCTCTGCTACCATAATCACATACTTTTCAACATTCTCTTGGGGTAGGTCACAAGTTCAAAACGGTTTTTACAAGCACCATGCTTGCTTGTAAATGAAAAATAGAAGGTGTGATTTAATGTTTCTAAGAATACACATATCCCAAACGGCAAACTTTTTTATTCTTTCTCAAAACCAATCAACATATATTTACTTTTCTCACAAAATTACTACCTACCTTAATGCACCAACATATGTAGAAGATCCAACAAAATGTGTTGTTTTAAATTCTAACTAGTACCTGCCATTTTAACTGCATTAAATTTCAGTGGTAATCCAGTTTCCCTCAAAAATGGTTAAAGTGTGGATTGTGGGAGACAGCTTTGTGTTTTGGGCCAGAGAGAGTGCAAGAACAAGTGGCACTAATAGGGACCTGGGATTACTTAAGATGATTACTTCTTGGGTTGGCCAGAGGGTAAAAATGGCATCAATTAATGTCTTTGGTTGACAGCATTCAGGATTGCCAGCATCCAGGCCTTATGATTGTGCACTCTGGTGGTCAATGACCTATGCACTGTTACTGGGGTAGGAGTGGATATCCTACAGCAGGATACCTTTGGAAAATTAATGGCACTTTCTCACACACTGCCTTTGTGTTTTCAACCATTTGCCAAAGGCAGAAGGGGAAGTGGTCAAGTGAATTCTGTCCACACATAGACAAATCCAGGAACATGTTAATAAAACTGTTTCTGCATTCCTAGGAGACCGTAACATGGGCTCCATTTACCACAATATTTTACAGTTTTTATATGGATGGTGTATATATAGAAAGGATTCACCTAACAGACAAAGGCAACCATAGATATATTTTTTTGATTATTCCTATTTGTTTTAAATTTCATTTGGATCTGCAGATCAATCCCCTGGTCTAAAAAATGTAAACAAAAAATTATATTTTACAGCCATTATTAATTATTGTGCCACATTTATGTCAAGCCATTGGGGTCAGGGAACGTCTACCCCTACCCATTCATGTGCATTCTGGCATACAGTTTAGCCCCAGGACCCTTTTACAGATACAACAAAATAGATGAGAGAGTGTGTGTCTGGATGTGAGAGTGGGTGTGAGAGGGTGTCTCTGGGTGTGAGAGTGTATGTCTGGGTGTGGGAGTGAGTGTGAGAGGCTGTGTCAAAGTATTACAGTAGGTGTGAGAGGTTGTGTCTGAGTGTAAGAGTGTCTCTCCGGGTGTGAGAGTGGGTGTGAGCATCTGTATGGGTGTGTGAGTAGGTTTGAGAGGGTCTGTCTGGGTGTGTGAGTGGGTCTGATAGTGTCTGTCTGGGTATGTGATTGAGTGTGAGAGTGTCTGGGTGTTTGAGTAGGTAGGAGAGTGTCTGTGTATGTGAGTAGATGTTGGGGTGTCTGGGTGTGAGAGAATCTGTGAGAGTGGGTGTGTGAGTGGGTATGAGAGTGTCTGGATGTGCAAGTGGGTGTGAGAGTGTCTGTCTGGGTGTGTGTGTGGGTATAAGAGTGGCTGTGAAAGTGTCTCTCTGGGTGTGTGAATGGGTCTGAGAGTATTTGGGTGTGTGAGTGGGATTGAGGGTGTCTGTTTGGGTGTGTGATGGGGTGGAAGAGTGTTTGTATGGTTGTGAGAGTAGGTAAAAGAGTGTCTGTCTTGGCGTGGGAGTGGGTATGAAAGTATCTGTCTGGATGTGAAGTGGTTGTGAGAGCATCTGCCTTGGTGTGAGAGTGGGTGTGAGAGTATCTGGATGTGTGAGTGGGTGTGCAAGTGTCTCACTAGAAATGAGTGGGTGTGACAGTGTCTGTATGGGTGTGAGAGTGTCTCTCTTGGTATGAGAGTGGGTGTGAGAGTGTCTATATGGGTGTGTGAGTATGGGTGAGAGTATCAGGGTATGAGTGTGAGAGTATCTGTCTTGGCATGCAAGTGGGTTTGAGAGTGTTTGCATTACTGTTTTATATTTATACAGAGAGAGTTGTGTGAGAGTATATGGGTGTAGGACTTGGCGTGAGAGTGTCTGCCTTGGTATGAAAGTGGGTGTCAGAGTGTTTGTATTACTGTTTTTTATATATATATATATATATATATATATATATATATATATATATATATATATATATATATATATATATTTATTTATTTATTTATTTATTTTTTTGTTTGTTTTTTTGCTGTTTGTGAGATCTGTGGATCCACCCATTGATTTACACCGGGGGCCACGCTGAGACCCGCAAGTGCATCCGTCGATATAGAAAACCATCCAAAATAGATTTTGCACATTTCCAGCGCAATAATTAGTATTGTATCACATTTACATCACTCCCATGGTGTCAGCTAACCTCTACCCTTACCCTATCATGTACATTGCTCCCCACATCTCCCAGGGACCAGTTCCTGATAAAACAAAAAGGTGGCTGTAAGTTCCCTGTCAGGTTTTTCGCCAGGGAATGAGGTTCTTCCTGTGGCGAGTGGATCCGTGGATCGACCCGAGGTGGATCTGCAGATGATCCGCATCCCTAGATATCTATATTTTTTGCCATTTAATAGCTCTACCACCAATGAATGGATTTCACCAAACCACAAAAAGGTTGCTTTTTGGACCAACAGCTAGCTTCCTGACAAATTTGGTATAATTCTGTGCAAGTCTTTGGGCTGTAGTTGTGTTCAAAATCCCTATGAGAAAATGCCTGGGGAAAACAAATTTTGGGATCCCCCTTTCTATCGGCCCCTGCTTGAAAGATCACCCTGAAATTTGTAGGACAGCGGCTGAACTGACTGAAGTATAAGTTTTAAAAACTTTGTAAGGATTCTTCAAGCACACCAAAGTTATTGGCAACACAAAAAATGGTCTTCCTATGCAACTAACTATAACTGCCTATTGGTGACTGCCAGTAAGATAGATAGATAGATCCATACATAGATAGATAGATAGATAGATAAATAGATAGATAGATAGATAGATAGATAGATAGATAGATAGATAGATAGATAGATAGATAGATAGACACACATAGATATGTGTGTGTGAGTGTGTGTCTTTTTACTTTGCATGTTGGTCTTTGTGAAGCACTCTAATGTTCTGGGGCCTTACATCTGCTATATAAAAGTGCTCACAAAACATAATAAAATAAACATCTTAATGTCTGGTGGATAAAGTTCCATACACTAGGTGCATTTCCTGAGAAAGATTGTTATAAAATATTGTTGCCCAGAGATTTGAATTTTTTATTTGTGTTTTTGTATCATTAGAGAAGTAATTGAGCTTGGGAAAACATTGCTAATCCAAGCCGATTTTTTCTGGGTGACATTTTTGAAAATGGCAGATCTGTTGCAGTGATGATGTAATATTTCAGGAATCATGAGACCCATATGCTTCATTTCGGTGTCAAAACATAGGTTTTGGGGGTCAAGTAGTTTTATAAAGACAGAAAATAACTCCTCAGAGCAAAACATCTGCCATTTTCTAAGAAGGCAGCTCTAAAATGATGTGTTTTAGACATCTTATTGGTATTTTATTTTATTATTCTTTTTGTTTTGGGTTTTCCGTTGATTCAAATTCATAAACATTAGTGAAATAGGTGGTAGCAGAACATCTGTACCTCCTGACAGACTGTTGCTAACTACAAAATCTGAAGACTCCTCCAACAAAGAAAAATGTGTCATGTGCCAAAGTAATCCAAAAGAAAAGCTAACAACAACTGCAGCTGTACAGAAGAGAGTTTGAGATGCAGAAATATTGCAAGGCGAAGTTCACAAAAGATTGAAACTAATGGGTGAGAAGGATCAAACATTTTACCATTGTGCTATAAGTCACATTCAATGGAAAAAAATTGGAAAAAAATCATCAGAAAATAGTGGAAACCAGTGAATCATAACAAGAAACAGAGGGGGTCATTCCGACCCTGGCGGTCAGTGTTAAAGCGGCGGCCAACCCGCCAACAGGCAGGCGGTCCAAAAAATGGAATTCTGACCCTGGCAGGAACCGCCAACACAGGCCGCCGCTTTAACACTCCGACTGCCACTGCGGCACAAACAAACAGCGCAGCGGTCACTGCCAACAGCCAGGCGGCAGACAATGTACCGCCCACCCTATCACGACTCACCAATCCGCCACCTTTTCCGGGGCGGGAGCCCCGCCGATAAAAACACGGCGGAAACAGACATTTCCAAAGGAAAACGCTCACCTCGACACACTCCACGCGGAATCGGAACAGCATGGAACCGGAACTCCACATCCTCCCAGCCATTGCCTTCCTGCTCATCTTCCAGGATCATGAAGGTCGCCGCAGACGACAACGGTGAGTACTGCACCTATGACACAGGGAAGGGGGGAGGAGGAAAGGTTACGGGCACACACATACGCCACACACCCACCCCCACCCTCACCCCCACCGAAATACCTACACACCAATGCAGATTAAAAAGTCAGAGTGACACCCCCAAACCCCCAAAACAAAAATGCAAAGACAAAAGGCAATGATTGTAAAAATAGAACTATATAATAGCAATAATGAAGTATAGCGAACTTAGCAATATATACAGAATTATTACACATCTAGAACTATATATATACAAGTAGCAAAAGTCCGGCACAGTTTTGCAAAGTTCAAATGTCCGTGGGCCAATGTGCAGCAACACATGGGCAAAGCCCACACACGAGATCGAGTCCATTGGAGAGAACACTGCTGGGGCATCACAATAATAAAATACTGGCACCTCAGGGGGAAGGGAAGGGGGGGCACATCAGCCACATGAGTCCACGATGCCAGATCCACGAAGGGCCTCCATGCCCACTGTGCCATCCTGGGGAGTGCAAAGCCACAGTCTCTCAAGTCTCTACAGTGGGTGGATTGCCCACTGTGCCATCCTGGGGAGTGAAAAGCCACAGTCCATCAGGTGGATTACAGAGTCCACTGGTCATGGAGGAGGCATGGTGGGCAGAGTGCCTCGTGAAGCCCTGCCCGACACAGAACCGGGCATGCCAATGGGCCAGCGGTGCTTGAGATGAGGGCCCAGCGGAGCAGTGCTTGACAGGAGGGCCCAGCGGAGCGGTGCTTGACAGGAGGGCCCAGCGGAGCGGTGCTTGACAGGAGGGCCCAGCGGAGCGGTGCTTGAGATGAGGGCCCAGCGGAGCGGTGCTTGACAGGAGGGCCCAGCGGAGCGGTGCTTGACAGGAGGGCCCAGCGGAGCGGTGCTTGAGATGAGGGCCCAGCGGAGAGGTGCTTGACAGGAGGGCCCAGCGGAGCGGTGCTTGACAGGAGGGCCCAGCGGAGCGGTGCTTGAGATGAGGGCCCAGAGGAGCGGTGCTTGACAGGAGGGCCCAGCGGAGCGGTGCTTGACAGGAGGGCCCTGTTCAGCGGTGCCTGTCTTGGCGGGGCCCTGTTCAACGGTGCTTCTCACGGCGGGCCCTGTTCAGCGGTGCCTGTCTTGGCGGGCCCTGTTCAGCGTGCCTGTCTTGGCGGGGCCCTGTTCAGCGGTGCTTCTCACGGCGGGGCAATGTCCAGGGATGCTTCTCACGGTGGGCCCTGTTCAGCAGTGCCTGTCTTGGGGGGGCCCTGTTCAGCGGTGCTTCTCACGGCGGGCCCTGTTCAGCGGTGCCTGTCTTGGCGGGGCCCTGTTCAGCGGTGCTTCTCACGGCGGGGCCCTGTCCAGGGATGCTTCTCACGGCGGGCCCTGTTCAGCGGTGCCTGTCTTGGCGGGGCCCTGTTCAGTGTTGCTTCTCACGGCAGGCCCTGTTCAGCGGTGCGTGTCTTGTGTTTCGAGTGAACCACACCTGGCCAATACTTCCCGCTCAGTCAGCATCGGACCTTTCCGTTGCGGGGCCCTCCTGTGATGGAGTCCTGGGGCCCTGGGTCTCCTCCGATACCCCCGGAATGGGGCTGGTGGGGCCCTCATGGCCAGGTCGGCTGCTCCCTGCCTTCGGCGCTTTGCTGCCCTTGCCCTCCTTGGCAGACTCTCCGTGGCCCTTGGCTCCCTTACCCGATGTGGCAGGTGACGGTGCAAGGCTACCCTCCTTGGGGGCAGGCGTACCAGGCCTCTCGCGCCTGCCCTTAAGTTTTTTGCTCCTCTTCCCAGGGGGGGGGGGCTGGCTGTGCCTTTGCTGCTGGCCGATGTCCCTGCCCAAGGAAAGGGCGGACTCCAAAAAACAGGCACGACGTTCTTGGGAGTTGCTGGGCTGGTGGTGGCTGAGGTGTTTTTGGAACTCTTACGAGATGGAGGGGGTGGGTCAGGTGAGGAAAAGATGTTCACTTCAGAGAGGAATAGTTTTTTAGGAGCAATGGGAAGGGTAGCTGGAGTGGATATGGGAGTGGAGGAAGAGGATGTGGTTGTAGGAGAGTCAAGTCTGGTGTCTTTGGGTGCAGGTGCTTGGGCTGGAGGTTGACATCAGGTGGATCGCTGTTGGTTGGGTGCCTGCCTGCGTTTGTGTGGGTTGGAAGCGGGGGTGACAGACACACTGGGAGAGGACACAGGGGACGTGTACATGGCAGTGGGGGTGGTGACTGCACGTGTGCGGACTGGGCTGGAGGGTGTGCTGGTGATGGGTGTACTGGCTGATGGTGGTGTGCATGCAGGTGTGAGTGTAGACGTCACAGGGAGGGAGGAGGGAGACGAGGAGGTGGGGGACACAGAGGAGATAGTGGCTGTTGGCATGTCTGCATCTGTATGTTGCTTGTGTGAATGCTTGTGTGTTCTGTGGTGCTTATGTCTGGATGAGCTTTCCTTGGGTGTTGAGGTGTGTGCAGGCTGGTCTGTAGGTGTGGATGGGATAGGCAGAGGAACAGGGGAGTGGGACTGGGTGGAGGGAGTTAGAAGAGGGAGGCTGGAGACAGGGACAATCGCTGCCGTCAGTGCTGAGGCCAGAGCGTTGAACGATCGCTGCTGGGCAGCCTGACCCGAATGAAGGCCCTCCAGGTATGCATTGCTTTGATGCACCTCCCTCTCCACACCCTGGATGGCATTCAAAAGGGTAGACTGCCCAACAATGATGGTCCTCAGGAGGTCAATGACCTCCTCACTGAGGGCAGCAGGGGTGACTGGGGCAGGGCCTGAGGTGCCTGGGGCGAAGGAGATGGCCGCCTTCCTGGCCGTGCGGGCACGGGCCGAAGGCCGAGGGGCTGCTGGGAGGGCGGAGCTGGTGCACTGGGTGGCGGCTGTACCTGTAGTTTCGGTGGGCACGGATGTTGCCGCCACTGCAAGGGAGCTCCCATCCGAGGACGTGTCGGTGTCACTGACGTCTGCACGGGTCCCCGTGGTGGAGCCCCCCTCGCCCTCCATCTCACTGGTCATGTCGGAGTCCGTTGCATGGCCCTCCGGGGCCATGTGAGATGCAGCTCCCTCTTGCGCCGATGCCACTTCTCCTCCGCCTGATGATGCTAATGCACACATTCACAGAAAAACAAAGAAAATTGGGGGGGGTGGAGAAATAAAGACAAGTTGAGTGCATGCATTGGGGACACCGTTGGCGGAGAGGACAGACACAGAAGCCCCCTGCACTACGCTGCGCACTTGGGGCACACTACTCATTCACTGGGACATGCCCTACAAGCCTATGGGTGACAACTGCCCACACAGAATACACAGGTCCATGAATAGCGTTACAAGGCACCCTACAGAGATGGGGGGCGGGGGCACAGGACCATACTTCACGGAGCGGCCTAGCCTACAGAAATCGCCCTGGCCTAGGGATACCCACAGCCCTCCTCCCCCACCCAGGCACCTCCACTGCGCGCAAATATAACTGAATGTGCTGGTACTCACCCCCTTGTGTCTGCTGTGATGTCCTCAAGCGCCCATCTAAATCGGGGTAGGCCACTGCCAGGATCCGGGACATCAGGGGGGTCAAGGTACGACTGGCACCCCTCCTAGGTTGGGAGGCCATCCCCAGCAGAGCCTCGGCGGTCTTCCTGCTCCGGCGGCGGATGTCCTCCCACCTCTTGCAGCAGTGGGTGCCCCGTCTGTTGAGGACCCCCAGGGCCCGGACGTCCTTGGCGATGGCACGCCAAATATCGATCTTCTGATGGGCGCTGACCTATGTGACATGTACAGGGGGGAAAAGAAACATCATCACTTTTCTGCATGCTCGATGTGAGTGGCCCCCCCTCCCCAAACTTGCCATGTGGCACATGCTCTCATCTGTCGTGCCATGCATTCGTAATTCGCTCCCCTCCCCTCCATCGTACATCCACCCCACTCATCACAGGCATTGCCCACTATGCATTGGCCCCCGTGTACTCACCTGTTGGTCTGGAGGACCGTAGAGTAGCGCATACTGGGGGAGGACCCCGTCCACGAGCTTCTCCAACTCTTCGGAACTGAAGGCGGGGGCCCTTTCCCCAGTCGCAGCAGCCATTGTCACTTCCAGACCGAGGTCACAGCAGCACTTGCAGTATAGGCCCTCTCCTGTGGATGCTCAGGTCTCGTGTGATTAAGCAGAGAGAAAATGGCAGTCACGCCCGCGGCGGTGCGTACCGCGGCGGTGCGTACCGCGACCGCCGGCGCACATCGTCATTGGCTCCTGAAACCCATAGGGTTCAATGTTAACCAATGCTGCTTTGCGCCGTGGTCTCCGACCGCCTACCGCTCTGGCGTGCCACGCCAGCACAATGACCTCACTTCACATTGTCACACTTCACAGGTCAGGCAGCCGCCATTTCAAGGGCCCACATGGCTTAATTCCTACTGCGTCACACATGTCTAGACCTTACATCGACACTCATACAAGCCATTCAATCCAGAGAGATTCGTGTAGTGTGCAGGCTGTGGGAACTTACCTGTGGGTTGATTGACTCTGTGCTCAATGTTGTCCTTCCTAGGCACCGTCCGCTGGGACTTGCGAGGAGACGGAGGAATGTTCCCGTGTACAGACCGCTGGTGGACCTGTCGACAATGGAAGAACGACATGTCATACTCACCTACAGACTCAACACTGCCACCATACAGGAACTGTGTGCCCAGCTGGAGCCAGACCTGATGTCACCCATCCGCCAACCCACAGGGATTCCGCCTCTAGTGCAGGTGCTGTCAGTACTCAATTTTTTGGCTAGTGGATCATTTGAAACTACAGTGGCCATTTCATCTGGGATGCCTCAGCCTATGTTTTCAAAGGTATTGAGGTGGGTGACTTGCCTACAGTGAAGGGTGATTTCTATGCCCCTGGACACATTCCCAATATCATTGGTGCCATTGGGGGTACCCATGTGGCTTTGGTCCCCCCAAAAGACAATGAGCAGGTTTACAGGAACCGAAAAAGTTATCATTCGATGAATGTCCAGGTGGTCTGTTTGGCTGACCAGTACATCTCCCATTTAAATGGCAAGTTCCCAGGGTCAGTGCATGACGCGTACGTCATGCGAAATAGCAGCATCCCTTATGTGATGGAACAGCTACAGAGACAGCGTGTGTGGCTAATTGGTGACTCTGGTTACCCCAACCTGCCTTGGCTATTGACCCCAGTGAGGAATCCCAGGACAAGGGCAGAGGAACGGTACAATGAGGCCCATGGGCGTACTAGGAGGGTGATCGAGCGGACCTTCGGCCTCCTGAAGGCCAGGTTTAGGTGCCTGCATATGACAGGTGGATCCCTAATGTACTCACCAAAGAAGGTGTGTCATATCATCGTGGCCTGCTGCATGCTTCACAACCTGGCTTTGCGATGCCAGGTGCCTTTCCTGCAGGAGGATGGTCCAGATGGTGGTGTTGTGGCCGCTGTGGAGCCTGCGGAGAGTGAAGAGGAGGAAGACGAAGAGGACGACACAGACAACAGGGACAGAGTGATACTGCAGTATTTCCAGTAACACCTGGGTAAGAATCTACTCCTGCATTTTATTATATCTGTAACAGTACTGGCTCTCTACTGTCTGACCTTTCACCCCAATGTATGGTAACTTAGTTGTGAATTTGCCTTCCTATTTCAGTGATCTGGTCCCCACGGAGTGCCCTCTGGTTTATTTCCCCATGGACTACCGCTGTATGACACTGGTATGTTGTCATCACAATGTAATTGGACATTTTTGTTTGGTTATATCGAATACATTTGGTTTAAAAAAATAAATAGCAGACTCCAGATGGTTTTTGTGCAATAATTGTGTTTATTGAAGTGCAAAAATTGGTGTATAGTTCAAAAAGGGTGATGGGTGATGGTGGAGGCATGTCCATGGCAGAGTCCAGAGTGTCGTTCGCACAGGTGCATTGTCCATATGCCTGTGGAAGGTGGAGCAGGGGCAGTTCAAGGTTGGACAGGGTGAACAAGTGGGACAGTGGGATGACATCCGGGGGGATCCGTGCATGGCGGGGGTCTTGACATCCTACTCTGTCTTCTTCCTAGGTCTCAGGCCTTTCTTGCGGGGTGTTTTATGTTCTGCAGGGGGTGGGGTCCGGGTGGCCCGTTGCTGTTGTGTCGGGGCCTCCTGACCACTAGCGCCGGCGGAGGTGGTGGGCTGTTCTTACTCCATGCTAGTGGCAGGGGCCCTTTGGGGGGCCACATGGTCCCGCAATGTGGTGACAATCTGGTTGAGTGCCACCACGATTGTACCCATTGCGGAACTGATGCTGCGCAGTTCTTCCCGGAACCCCATGTACTGGCCCTCCTGCATGGCCTGGATCTCCTGGAACCTGGCCAGGACCGTCGCCATCGTCTCTTGGGAGTGGTGGTACGCTCCCATGATGGTGGTGAGGGCCTCTTGGACAGTGGGTTCCCTAGGCCTGTCCTCCCTCTGTCGCACAGCAGCCCTCCCAGTTCCCCGTTGTTCCTGGGCCTCTGTCCCCTGGCCGGTGTGCCCACTACCACTGCCCCCAGGTCCCTATTGTTGTTGGGGTGGTGGGTTGCCCTGGGTGCCCTGTAGTGGTAGACACACCGCTGCTTGACCTGTCCTGGAGACAGAGGCATGGGCCCGCTGGGTGGGTGCTGTGCTGGGGTTTCCAGAGGGGGGTAGGTCTGCTGTGGCCTGTGGCTGCCTGAGGGGAACCGACTGTCTAGAGGTCCCCGATGGTCCGGGCTGGTCATCAGGTTCTAGGTCAACAGAGCTGCTGTCATCACTGGGGGCCTGTTCTGGGGGTGGGATGGACATTTCTGGACCCTCCGGGCCGGTGTGTTGGCGTTCGGGCCCTGCAGGGGTAAAAGAGTATGGTTATTGCTTCTGTGTGTGCCATGGCGTGCGATTTGTGGGTGCCCTTGTCCCCCAGTGCTGGCATTCCCTTGTGGGAGGAGTTGTGAGGGTGGTTTGGGGGGGGGATGGGTATGTGCAGTGGTCATGCTTAGGTGATGGGTGTCCATGGTTTGTGTTGGCATTCAGGGGTTGGTGTTGGTTTGGGTGGGTTGTGCTGGTGAGACATTAGCAGGGAGGATATGTGCTGGGGGGTTGGGGGTGAGGGTGGGGTGTGGGTTGGCATGCTGGTGGTTGGGGGGGGTGAAGTAGTTGAGATTAGACTTACCAGAGTCCATTCCTCCGCCTACTCCAGCGAGGCCCTCAGGATGCAGGATGTTCAAGACCTCTTGCTCCCATGCTGTGAATTCAGGTGGAGTGGGTGGGGGTCCGCCGCCAGTCTTCTGCACAGCGATGTTGTGTCTTCACACCACCATCAGCCAGTACACCCATCACCATCGCCCGCACCTTCCCCCCAGGACGTTCCAGCGCTTTCGGATGTCTTCCCGATTTCTGGGATGCTGTCCCACAGCGTTGACCCTGTTGACGATCCTTTGCCATAGCTCCGCCTTCCTGGCTATTGTGGTGTGCTGCACCTGTGTGCCGAAGAGCTGGGGCTCTACCCTGATTATTTCCTCCACCATGACCCTGAGTTCTTGGTCCGAGAACCTGGGGTGTCTTTGGGGTGGTGTGGATGAGGTGTGGGGTGGTGTTTGTGGTGAAGAGTGTAGTGGTGTGTGGTGTTTTGTGTGTAGATGTAGTGTGGGGGATGATGTTGGGTTCCTGTGTGTGTTGTGGTTTGCGTTCCCTGTGCTCTCTGAATTTCGATTTGTGGGGGTTTGTGGGTGATGTGGGTATGTGTTTTATATCGTATTGATTGTGTGGGAGTGGTGTTTGTATGTGTATCAGGTGTGTGTATTTGTAATTGTCCAATATGGCAGTGTTTTGTAGATGTGTGTGTATTTTGACCGCGGCGGTGTGTACCGCCAATGGGATACCGCGGTTGAAAGACCGCCGCGTGGATTTGTGGGTCGTAATGGCATGGGCGTATTTCTGTTGGCGTGACGGTGGAGGTTTGGTCATCTCCAGTTTATCGCTGACCGCTGATGTGGCGGCCTTCAGTGGAGGTCGGGTTTTTGGCGGTTTGCCAGTTGTGGGTTACCGCGGCCGCGGCGGTGTTATGGCGGTCTTCTGACCGGCGGTAACTGCCTTTTACCGCCAGGGTCAGAATGACCCCCAGAGTCTTCTGACTATGTGACAATGACCAAACCCAATGCCCATACACTTAGAACATCAATGGTTACCCCTCGTCCGATTCCAACAACTGATCAGAAAGCAGTGGATCTTCAATGTGTTATATGTGGTTTAGCCAGAACAATGGCCAAAGGAATTGACAAAAGAACAAAATAGAGACTATGGGGGTCATTCTGACTTTGGCGGGCGGCGGAGGCCGCCCGCCAAAGTACCGCCGTCAGAATACCGCTGCGCAGTCAAAAGACTGCCGCGGTAATTCTGAGTTTCCCGCTGGGCGGGCGGGCGACCGCCATAAGGCCACCCGTCCGCCCAGCGGGAAACCCCCTTCCACGAGGATGCCGGCTCCGAATGGAGCCGGCGGAGTGGAACGGGTGTGACGGGTGCAGTTGCACCCGTCGCGATTTTCAGTGTCTGCTATGCAGACACTGAAAATCTTGGTGGGGCCCTGTTAGGGGGCCCCTGCAGTGCCCATGCCACTGGCATGGGCACTGCAGGGGCCCCCTAGGGCCCCACGACACCCGTTACCGCCAGCCAGGTTCAGCTGGCGGTAAGGGGGTCGGAATCCCCATGGCGGCGCTGCCTGCAGCGCCGCCATGGAGGATTCCTCAGGCCAGGGGAAAACCGGCGGGAAACCGCCGGTTTCCCTTTTCTGACCGCGGCTTTACCGCCACGGTCAGAATTGGCCTGGATGCACCGCCAGCCTGTTGGCGGTGCATCCGCGGTCCCCGGCCCTGGCGGTCCATGACCGCCAGGGTCGGAATGACCCCCTATGTGAGGCTCCAAGTACAAGCATGTTTTTATCTGCAGCTAGTTTCTTCCAAAATTAAGTTTTTAGCCGAGTAGCTGAACTAAACAGCAAGGTGAATGCCTTTGCAGAGGATTTGTATGCCCACCCGAACTGCATGCATGCATATATTCGAAAATATGAATGTACAATGATCTCCCAGCAGCAACGTAACTGCCAGCCTTCAGTTAAGTTTGCATTCTTTGAAAAAGCAAATTAAGGTTTAAAGCCACTCTTGAGTGTTGGATATGGGTTCACACTCAGTGTGATCAGAGATATAATGGTCATCATTGATGCATAATAATGAAATTAAGATTCTTCTGGTGAGAATGTGCAATGACAGAATGATTTTTTGTCAGTCTGTCAAAAAGAATCAGACACTTATGGTGTTCTCAGCTGACTTGACTCTTGAAGGTCTTGCTGCCAAAATAAGATCATATGATACAGTAATATCAGCAGTAACCAATATTGGAAACATTCTGAAAAATTGCTGTTTACATGTTAGACCTGACAGCCTTTTTGCCTGCCTCCCTCCTCTTTTGTGACAGTGTTTTTGCTGGTGTTGGGAATGCACACTTTACCACTTACCAGTGCTATCCTGCACATGCTCTCTCCCTTAAACATGTTAACATTGGTTCATTCCCAATTGACATACTTGGTTTACGTGTAAGTCCCTAGTAAAATGCACTACATGTGCTCAGGGCTAAATTGAATGCTACTAGTGGGTCAGCAGTACTGGTTGTGCCACCCACATAAGTAGCCGCTTAACCATGTCTCAGGCCTGCCAGCGCAAGGCAAGTGTGTGCAGTTTCACTGCCACTTTGATTTGGCATTTAAAAGTATTTGCCAAGCCTTAAACTCCCCTCTTTCAACATATAAGTCACCCCTAAGGTAGGCCCTAGGTACCCCATAGGGCAGGGTGTTATGTAGGTAAAAGGTAGGACATGTAAATGTGTGTTTTAAATGTCCTCGTAGTGCAAAACTCCTAAATTTGTTTTCCACTACTGTGAGGCCTACTCCTTTCATAGGACAGCATTAGGGCCACGCTCATATACTGTATGAGGGGTAGATTCTTTTTTTTTATATTTCTTTTTCAAATTTTTTATCAAGATCCAACAAAATAACGAAAGCATTACAATTCCATACTTTGGGCCTGATTACAACTTTGGAGGAGGTGTTAATCCGTCCCAAAAGTGACGGTAAAGTGACAGATATACCACCAGCCGTATTACGAGTTCCGTAATACGGCTGGTGGTATATCCGTCACTTTACCGTCACTTTTGGGACGGATTAACACCTCCTCCACAGTTGTAATCAGGCCCTAAATCTTAAATAACCTTCCCGATAATTTCCAAAAGGATGGCTCCACATGAATACAATCAGGCTGGGTAAAAACACAGATTCATTTTATAATTAAGCCTGAAAATAATTACATTTGATTGTCTAGAAAAAGTTTGCCCCAAATCTGTGGAAATTGTTTACCACCGCCCAATCTCCTGGCATATCTAATTTCCTGATTTCTGACCTGTACCATTTTACTCAGCCATTCTTGAGGGGAGGGAATTAGGTCAGATCACCAATTTCTTAACAGGCGAGATCTGGCAATCACAATGGCAATAAAAGCTAGTTTTTCCCACCTGGGTGGAAGCCTTGCCCCAGGATCGTAGCCCAAGCCCACCAACCAGATACTGGGAATTATAGAGATCTGGGCAATAGTTGATAACATCTTAAATACGCCATCCAAGTATTCCTGGATGAGTCGACATGTACCAATCACGCATATCCAACCAGCTACCCCTGGTGCCTTACAACGAAAACAGAGATCCTGGAAGTTGGGCACCACCCGGGATAAGGCTTGCGGGGTGCGATATAATAACCAATTACTAAAAAGTATCATACAACACCAATTCGCACCTCTAAAGTACTGTAAAATGTAAATGATTGATCTCTTCCCAGCACTCCCTTGACGGGTCGAGACCCTCCTGGCAAGCCCATTTTCTAGCCGCCTCTACCCTGAGGTCAGTCTGATCCTGCTCCAGGAGTAAACTTCTCTGTGCACCATCTCGCCTCATCCAAGGATTGTCAAGTAATTTAGCAACTAACGCCTATGTATTAATAATTAGATCAATATCCAGGTCTCTCAAACTATGAAGCATAATACTGTAGGATCCCACCAAGAGAAAATCATGTTGAATGACCATCTGAATATTTAAGGGGGTTTCCCTTGATATGAAAATCCCCAATTTTACTAAATCCTGCATAATCCCTTCTCCTTGCTATGTCTGAATCGAGCTGAGAAGCAGAACGCAAAGTGAACTGTGCAAGAGGAATAAGAAAGTGCACATATGGGACTAAATATCTTCTAAAGAAATACAATTTTCTTTTAAAGAACCATTTAAAAATCTTATTTCAAACCTTTTTTGGAGATTTTACCAACAGTGCAGGATTCAGAATGTCATGCTCCCTGCAAATTAATTCACAAAAGTCTTTAGTAAATAAGCAGCCCATAGGCTGGTTAGCGTTAAAATTAGTAAAGTAATGTGCGAAAAAGGTGAAATAATAATCTTTGAAATTTGTTAGTGCTAAGCCCCCCTTTTCTCTGTCAGCATATAATGCACCTAATGCAGCCCGGGTCTTCTGATTTTGCCAAATAAATGAGCCAAACATATACTCTAATTTCTTAAAAAATAGAGATGTTAATACACAAGGAATGCCCGAAAATAGAAAGTTAAATAATGGCCATATGGACATTTTAATCAATGCAATTTAGCCAAGTAAAGATAGGGGGAGAGACCTCCAGAATGCAAGCAAGGCCTGAGTTTTCAGGAGCAAAGTTGAGATCCTACAGATCACCTATTTCTGATGAAAAAAGTGATCCAAAGGTATCTTTTTGGCCTAGTATTCACACAGTGCATTAATTTGGTGAGAAGTCTAATGGAAGAAGTGCCACAAAGAATAATATTGGTCTTACTCATGTTAATCTTGTAGACACCAATTTGCTAAAATTTGTCAAACACCTTAAGAGCCTCTTCCTGGGAGGACTGCTCTTAATCTAAAAACATAACTATATCATCTGCATAGAGTTTGATCTTCCCCATTGACATCAGCAGGGGATGAATCTGATTATTCTGTCTGATTTAAATTGCTAAAGGCTCAATGAAAAGGGCAAAGAGGATAGGGGATAAGGGGCACCCTTGACGGGTCTTGCGTCGAACTTGAAGTTGACCAATACAGGCAGAGTTAATTATGATATTGGCTTCAGAGTTTTGATACAGCCTTTGGATTAATGCAGAAACCTGAGAGGGAATCTTGTATATAGACAATATTTCAAACAGTGTGTCCATCCCACCAGATCAAAAGCTTTTTCCACATCTAATAATAGAATGATGGCAGAAATGTTATTAGAAGCAAAATAGTCGAGCGCCTCAGCTAAATAGTGCGTATTAGTTGCACATTTTCGACCGGCAATAACCTGTGCACCAGTTAAGTGACAACCCTGTTCAGCCTGTGAGCTAAAAGTTTTGTGATCATTTTATAATTGGTATATAGCAAAGAAATTGGACGATATCCATTAGGGTATTTTCTGTCCTTATTCTTTTTGGGAAAGCTAACCACATTCCTTGATCCACTGGCCCTTAAGCAAGTCATTAATTAAGGACAAAAAATCATCTATAAATATATTAATGAAACTATTATAAAATTCAGCCAGAAAGCCGTAATGTCCCCAAGCCTTCCCGATGGGGAAGTTCTTAACAACCTCAAGAAATTCTAACTTTGTGAATGGGTGTTTCAAAGCATCACTGTCTTCTTCCGTAAGACTAGGAATATCCAGTTTCCCCAGGATATCACTAATGGCCTTAAGGTCAATAGCCAGGGATTGGCTATAAATTCGCCTATAATGTTCTAGCATGATTTTATCCGTAGCTCTGGGGTAAGTATGCCTTACCCCGGAGACAAGGCACCTTAATGCATGTATCATATTGCTAGCAATTTGATCTCAAGCTTGCCAGGCCAGAAATTTGCCTGTAAAATTACTCTCTTCATATACCTTCTGTCTGTAAGTCTGATATCCTATGACAACCTTCTTAAGAAAGCTGTTGGACAGTGCCCGTTTAGCTAATTCGAAAGATTTTCTATTGTTTTCCGTGGGGCATGAAGATAGATAGCTAAACTCCACTTCACTGTTTCTTCCAGAACCCTGGCTTGTTGTCTCTGAAAAGATTTCTCTGCCGCCCCCTTAGCGATTACAATGACCCTAAAAAAGGCCTTAAACGCATCCCAAACCATAGCTGGAGATGAAGATCCCTGATTACATTTGAAGAATTCACTTATTTCGAATTTAGAGGCTTGTACCAATCCCTCATCCTGGAGGAGTTGCTGGTTGAACACCCACCTTCTAGGTTGAGGCATAGAGCATTCTGGGAAAAGGAACACTTCCAGCACCAGGGTGCATAGTTGGGTAAACCAGAATGCCTCGCTGACTGGTTCTTAAAGCGCAGTGTTTTAGATATCAGAAAAAAATCAATGCGGGGGGTGCTTCTAAACTGGCTTGAGATGCATGTATAGTCTCTCTCATTTGGGGCACTTATTCTCTAAGAATCATCAAGCATCAACACTTTGACGTAGTCTTTAAAGATTTTTGCAACTCTAGGTTTGTGTTGTTTTTTACCCCTAAAAGTAGAGTCCATGAGTGGATCCTGAAGAAAGTTAAAATCCACACCAATAATAATCTTACCTGGAAGTTGCAAAAGGGATTGAAACAGTCCCACATAAGGGGCTGGATCGTCTATCAGAGGCACATAAATACCCAGCACCATCGCCCTTTGGGGTCGCTAAAAAAGTTGAGTGCCCGAGCACCGAGATCTCTAGCTAGAAAGACTGCCACACCTCTGTGAGTGGCTGAAGCTGAGGCAACCACCTTGAAAACAACAGACCTTTTGAACATGTTAAAGCCTGCTACTTTTTTAGCCAGAATACGAGTTTCTTGTAATAAAATAACCAAGGGATTTAGCGCATTTAACCTTTCTTTAATTGCATCACTTTTCCTCCGATTGTTAAGCCCATAGACATTCCAGGCGACTATTCTTAGTGGGGAGTCCAACCTTGCCATTGGATTCTTATAAATGATTGCCTAAATATTAAGTAATCTGAAACCACCAGAAAGTTTGGACCTTGGCCTGCATCGGATGGTATCACCCACACTGTATACTTGGTCATTCTACGTTGCGCATAGCTACATTTTAGTATTGTGCCCCTTGTCCCTGCCCCATCCCAAAACCCTAAACCCTCGCCCTCCCCTTAGGTGGCCAACACCTGGGGCCCTCCCGTCTTGGCAATCCGGGGCAACCACCCCGACCCTATCCTTCCCTAATCGGGTGCCTTGGCATGGCCCCCTAGAAACCATAGACTGCAAAGGGACTGGAATGTAAGTGCCAAGATAATACGTTATATTTATATTCTGCGGAATCTGCCATTCTCAAACAAAATAACCCCTCTTATTGCATGATGTGCCCACCCCTTCCCTTCTCTTATTTATATTTTTTTGCCTCCTCCTCCTTCCCCCCTCCTTGTCCTGATTGATCAGGGTTTTGAATCGAATGCAAAAGAGTCTTAGCTGCATCAATTGCATGAACTAAATTAGAATGTCCCTGAAAAAAACTTTAGTTTAGATTGCTGCACAAGTCCTGCCGGAGCTCCGGCTTTTTGAAATGCCGGAATCATTCCCTTCAGTTCTCTCCTCCGATGTGCAGCTGCGATCAACATATCTGAGAAAACTTTAAAGGCATAGTTGCCAAGGATCTGGTGTATTTTACTCTTGATTGCTTGTTGAAGGATGCGATCCTTTATACGAAAGTCTCCAAAGTTTACAAGAATAGTTTAGGAATATTTTTCATTGGGTGGCTGTACTGCAGGGACCCAATGGGCCCACATGATGGTGAGATCTAAATGTTTGTTCGATGGTTCTATGAGAACATGATGTAAGATTAGATCATTGATTAGGTCTGTAACAGTCTGCCCATTTTCACGCCCCTGAGGGATTCCAGTAAATCTCAGATTAGATCTGCGTGAGCCGTTCTCAGCATCATCTAGCCGAATCTGTAAGTCTAACAGATCTGCTTGACATTTTGCCACTGACGGCTCCAAAGTAATGTTTTCATCCTCTAAATCTGATACTCGCTGCTCTACCTCTTCGATACATGAGTTAAGTTGCTGTATATTACTGCAGATTAAATTGAATTGCTATTCCGTTCTCTGGTTTGCTACATCTTGCAAGACTTTCAAAGTTTTTGGCTCACTTAAAATCTGAAGGAGCAGATTTTCAGAGGGAATTCCAGTGCTCAACTTGTCATTAAGTTCCTGAGATAAAAACCCAGCTTGTGAGTTCAGCTGATCTTGAGGCAGCTTGGAGGGTCCGTTGACAATGGAATTCAGAGGGGGCCCCACTACAGCGCTGGTCCCGAAAATGCAGCTTGACTCACAAAGTATATCGAGCAAGGAATTGTCTACCTGGGGAGCAGAAAAAGAACCACTAGTCAACGGAGGAGTAACATCATTTTGGCCCTTTCCCACACCACCACCGAACAGGGGATATAACAGCTTGGGTGCTGAGCCCCTATCCAGAACTTGACTGCAATTAGCCTCAGAATTCGAGCTGGAGGTTGATTGATTCAGAAGTGAAGAAACTTTGTTGAGGGATTCCAGATTCGAGTCTGAGTCTGGGTCTCTGACCTCCTTGGGTAAAGAATCAGAGCCAAGACGCAGACCTGCCATGTTAATCAAAGAAGGTGGGGAGTTGTGGGGCATAATAGAACTGGGAGTTGAGTGGAGGAGCAGTATTTGAGGGTGAGTCCAAATTGATACGATTGTCGGAGGGGAGTGGGCACTTTACTTTAACAATGCGTGCTGTTTTGGGCGCCCTGGAAGCAGGGTGTCCTTTGCCCAGAAATTGATGTGGAGATCGCTGCATTATATAAGTTACTGCTTGTCCTTGTCCTGACAAAAGACAACCAACCCCTTTTTTCTTTTCCCTCCCTATGTAACTGACTCGGACTCAAGCCTAGTGCTCGTTGCGTGCCAGATTGCACCAAAATTCCACATAGGCAGTAACCCTGTATGACCAGGGCAAGTGTCTTTAGCAAGTGACTTTAAGGTTCATTAAATACTATGCATACTGCGCATAAAGAGCACTGAAAAGTTGCATTTAAAAGGCTAGTGGCCTGCCTCATACAATGGACTCCCTAGCCCCCTACTGTGACCCTGGCAGACTTACATGTACTGAAAGGGGACCTTGTGTTCTTCAAAACCACTCTTTGACGTCTTCCCCACTTCAAAGGCATTTTTGGGTATATAAACTGAATCCCTAATCCCACCAAATCAGACACTTATGGACCTGAACCTTCAACCTGTCAAGAGGAACTGCCTGGCTGCCAGAAGAACTCATCTGGAATGTGTTGCTGAGAAGGACTGCTGCCCTGCTGGTGCCCTGCTACCTTGGTGCCCTCTGACTTTGCTGAGAAGTGCTCTCCAAGGGCTTGGATTGAGCTTGTCTCCTGTTTTCTGAAGTCTCAGGGCTAAAAAGACTTCGGGGGTCATTCCAACCTCAGCGGTAAAAGGCGCTTACCGCCGTTCAGAAGACCGCCATAACACCGCTGCGGCCGCGGTAAACCGCCACGGTCATTCTGACCCACAACAGGCAAACCGCCAAAATACAGACATCCACAAAAGTCCGCCACACCAAAGGGCAGCGAGAAACTGGCGATGACCAAACCTCCACCGTCACGGCAACAGAAATACGCCCACACTATCACGACACACGAATCCACGCAGCGGTCTTTCAACCGCGGTATTCCATTGGCGGTACACACCGCTGCGCTCAAAATACACATACACTTACAAAATACAACCACATTGGACAATTCAAAATACACACACCTGAGACACATACACACACCACTCCCACACACCCAATTCAATATAAAATACACACCCACATCACCCACAAACCTCCACTCCTAGAGATTCGTGAACACGCACCGAGAAAAGACATCCGAGCACCCAGACGCCCAATTCACTGTCACCCAGCAATATTTGCATGCACTTCACACAACACAACAATACACATCACCACACTTAGCACCACACAATCCACCCTACACATCACCCACACCACCCCATGGCACCGCAAAGACACCCCAGGTTCTCTGATGATGAACTCAGGGTCATGGTGGAGGAAATTGTTCGAGTAGAGCCACAGCTGTTCGGGGCACAGGTGCAGCACACCACCATTGCCAGGAAGATGGAGCTATGGAACAGAATAGTGGACAGGGTCAACGCTGTGGGACAGCACCCAAGAAATCGGGATGACATCAGGAAGAGGTGGAACGACCTACGGGGGAAGGTGCGTTCCATGGTATCCAGGCACAACATCGCAGTGCAGAAGACTGGCGGCGGACCCCCACCTCCTCCCCCAGAATTTACAACATGGGAGGAGCAAGTCTTGAACATCCTGCATCCTGAGGGCCTCGCAGGAGTAGGCGGAGGAATGGACTCTGGTAAGGCAAATCTTAACTACTTCTTCCCCCCACCCCACCTGCATGCCAACTCATACCCCCACCCTTACACTCACCCCCATCACACCTACTCCTTGCAACTGTCTCACCATCACAACCCACCCATCCCAACACCTAGCCCTGCATGCGTCCACAAAGCATGGACACCCATCACCTAAGCATGCCCACTGCACATACACATACAACCCCCCCCCCAACCACCATCACAACAGCCCCCACAAAGGAATGCCAGCACTGGGGTACACGGGCACCCACCCATTGCACGCTATGACACACACAGAAGCAATAACCATACTTTTATACCCCTGCAGGACCCGAACGCCACGTCACCGCCCAGGAGGGTCCACAAATGTCCACTCCACCCCCAGAAGAGGCCCACAGTGAGGACAGCAGCTCTGTCTCCCTGGATCTAGATGACCAGCCCGGTCCATCGGGGACCTCGGGACAGTCGGTTCCCCTCACACAGCCACAGGCCACAGTAGACCTTCCCCCCTTTGGGAACACCAGCACAGCACCCACCCAGCGGGCCCATACCTCTGTCCCCAGGACACGTCAATCAGCGGTGTGTCCACCACTACAGGGAACCCAGGCTAACCCACCACCCCAACAACAACAGGGACCTGGGGGCAGTGGTAGTGGGCACACGGTCCAGGGGACAGAGGCCCAGGGAAACAGGGGAACTGGGAGGGCTGCTGTGCGACAGGGGGGGGACAGGCCCAGGGAACCCACTCTCCACGAGGCCCTCTCCTCCATCATGGGAGCATACCACCGCTCCCAGGAGACGATGGCGACGGTCCTGGCCAGGTTTCAGGAGATCCAGCTTCTGCAGGAGCAACAGTATATGGGGTTCAGGGAGGAACTAAGAAACATCAGTTCCGCCATGGGTACCATCGTAGTGGCACTGAATGAGGTAGTCACGACATTGCGGGACACTGTGGCACCTCAAAGGGCCCCTGACACTAGCATGCACCAAGAACTGCCTACCACCTCCGCCGGCGCTAGTGGACAGGAGGCCCCGACACAAGACCAACAGGCCACCAAAACCCCACCCCCTGCAGAAGGAGAACCACCCCGCAAGCGGGCCCTGAGATCCAGGAAGAAGACAGAGTAAGATGTCAAGACCCCCGCCAGCAAAGGATACCGCCCTGATTGTCATCCCACTGTCCCACATTGTCACCCTGTCCAACCTTAAACTGCCCCTGCTCCACTTCCCACAGGCATTTGGACAATGCACCTGTGAAACTGATAGCCTGGACTCTGCCATGGACAATCCTCCACCATCACCCCTCACCGATTTGCAACCACCCATCCAATTTAGAGCACTTGAATAAAAACACTTATTGCACAAAACAATCTGGAGTCTGGCTGCGATTTAGAACAAATGTATTAGACATGACCGTGCCAAAATGTTCATTCACATTGTGATGCCAACAAACCGCTGTCACACAGCTGTAGTCCATGGGGAAACAAAGCAGATGTCACGCAGTGGGGCCCACATCTCTGAAAACGTAAGGGAAAGTCACAACACAGTTACCATACACTGGGGGAAAAGAGTCAGACAGTAGAGAGGTAGGAGTCATTAAGTAAATGTAATATGCCGGTGTCTACTCTTACCTGTGTGTCACTGAAAATACTGCTGTATTACTGTGTTCCTGTTCTCTATGTAGTCCTCTTCGGCTTCCTCCTCTTTACTCTCCACAGGCTCCACAGCTGCTCCAACACCACCATCTGGACCATCCTCCTGCAGAAAAGGCACCTGGCGGCGCAAAGCCAGGTTGTGAAGCATACAGCAGGCCACGATGATCTTTCACACCTTCTTTGGTGAGTACATTAGGGATCCACCTGTCATATGGAGGCACCGGAACCTGGCCTTCAGGAGGCCAAAGGTTCGCTCGATCACCCTCCTAGTCCGCCCATGGGCCTCATTGTACCGTTCCTCTGCCCTTGTCCTGGGATTCCTCACTGGGGTCAGTAGCCAGGACAGGTTGGGGTAACCAGAGTCCCCTAATAGCCACACCCGGTGCCTCTGGAGTTGACCCATTACATACAGGATGCTGCTATTCCGCAGGATGTAGGCGTCATGCACTGACCCAGGGAACTTGGCATTAACACGGGAGATGTACTGGTCAGCCAAACACACCATCTGTACATTCATGGAATGATAACTCTTCCGGTTCCTGTACACCTGTTCACTCCTGCTGGGGGGGACCAAAGCAACATGTGTCCCATCAATGGCACCTATGATGTTGGGGATATGTCCAAGGGCATAGAAATCACCCTTCACTGTAGGCAAATCCCCCACCTCAGGGAAAACGATGTAGCTCTGCATGTGTTTCAGCAGGGCAGACAACACTCTGGACAACACCTTGGAAAACATAGGCTGGGACATCCCTGATGATATGGCCACTGTTGTTTGAAATGACCCACTTGCTAAGAAATGGAGTACTGACAGCACCTGCACTAGAGGGGGGATCCCTGTGGGTTGGCGGATGGGTGACATCAGGTCTGGCTCCAGCTGGGCACACAGTTCCTGTATAGTGGCTCGGTCAAGCCTGTATGTCAGTATGACATGTCGTTCCTCCATTGTCAACAGGTCCACCAGCGGTTTGTACATGGGAAGATTCCTCCATCTCCTTGCATGTCCCAGCGGACGGTGCCTATGAAGGACAACAGCGAGCACAGAGTCAAGCAACCCACAGGTACGTAACCACAGCTTGCACATAACACGATTCCCAATGCATTGAATGGCTTGTATGAGTGTTGGTGCATGGCCTAGGTATGTGTGACGCAGTTGGTAATTAGGCCATGAGGGCCCTTGAAATGGCGGCTGCCTGAGGCCTTCATCTCAAGCACCGCTCCGCTGGGCACCGCCGTCTCAGGAACCGCTGAACTGGGCCCTTCATCTCAAGCACCGCTCCGCTGGGCCCTTCATCTCAAGCACCGCTCCGCTGGGCACCGCCGTCTCAAGCACCGCTGAACTGGGCACCGCCGTCTCAAGCACCGCTGAACTGGGCTCTTCATCTCAAGCACCGCTCCGCTGGGCACCGCCGTCTCAAGCACTGCTGAACAGGGCCCTTCATCTCAAGCACCGCTCCGCTGGGCACCACCGTCTCAAGCACCGCTGAACTGGGCCCTTCATCTCAAGCACCGCTCCGCTGGGCACCGCCGTCTCAAGCACCGCTGAACTGGGCCCTTCATCTCAAGCACCGCTCCGCTGGGCACCGCCGTCTCAAGCACCGCTGAACTGGGCCCTTCATCTCAAGCAACGCTGGCCCATTGGCGGAAGGGGCAGGCCCGCATCTGTGTCGGGTAGGGCTGCACGAAGCACTCTGGGCACTAGTCCCCCTCCAGTACCAGTGGAGACTGTTATCCACTTGAGAGACTGTGGCTTTGCACTCCCCAGGATGGCACAGTGGGCACCCCACCCACTGTAGAGACTTGAGAGACTGTGGCTTTGCACTCCCCAGGATGGCACAGTGGGCACCCCACCCACTGTAGAGACTTGAGAGACTGTGGCTTTGCACTCTCCAGGATGGCACAGTGGCCATGGAGGCCCCTCGTGGATCTGGCGTCGTGGACTCATCTGGCTGAGGTGCCCTCCCTTCCCTTCCCCCTGAGGTGCCTGTAGTTTTCCTATCTGATGCCCCTGCAGTGTTCTCTCCGTTGGAGGCAGGTATCCTGTGTGGGCTTTGCCCATGTCTTTTGGCCCAGTGGCCCACGAACAATGGCTGATGGACATATCGGACTGGACAATTTATGTATATTAAGTTATAGATGTGTGATATATTTTATACTCAGTCTTACAATATAATTCTATATTTATAATCATTTCCTTTTGCCTTTGCATTCTTCCGGGGGTTTGGGGGTGTAACTGTGATGTTTTGCTATGCATTGATGTGTGTTTTCTAGTGGGTGAGGGTGAGGGTGGGTGTGTCGCATATGTGTGTCCCCGTAATTTTTTGCCTCCCCCCTCCCCTGTGTCGTAGGTGCAGTACTCACCGTTGTCTTCTGCGCCGGCGTTCGTGCTCCTGGTAGAGGAGCAGGAAGACAATGGCTGGTAGGATGTGCAGTTCGGGTTCCATGCTGTCCAGATTCCTCGTGGGGTGTGTGGAGGTTAGCGTTTTCCGTTTGAAATGTCTGTTTCCGCCGTGTTTTTATCGGCGGTGCTACCGCCCCGGAAAAGGTGGCGGATTGGTGGGTTGTGATAGGGTGGGCGGTACATTGTCTCCCGCCTGTCTGTTGGCGGTGACCGCCGCGCTGTTTGTTTGTCCCGCCATGGCGGGCGGTGTGTTAAAGTGGCGGTCTCTGTTGGCGGTTTCCACCAGGGTCAGAATTGCATTTTTTTTACCACCAGCCTGTTGGCGGTTTGCCCGCCACTTTAACACCGACCGCCAGGGTTGGAATGACCCCCTTCATCTCTTCATGAAACTCCTTGTGCACCGAAAATCGGCACACAGCCTGCTGGAAACGACACCCAGCTTGCCTTGCGACAAGAAAATCACCATACAGCAGAACCAAAACAGCACAGCCCGACTTCCTAAGTGAAGATTCGACACAGAGCCTGCACTGCGACTGGAAGTTTGATGCACTTCCTACTGGATTGATGTACAGACAAACCAGAACGACGCAGCCTGACTTCCCGAATGAAGAATCGTCGCAGCGACTGCCGTGCGACAGAAAATCTGATGCATCGCCTACCTAATCGATGCAACGCCTGTGACTTCTTCCCGCACACCCAGGACTTTCCAC
Source organism: Pleurodeles waltl (assembly GCF_031143425.1). Classification (NCBI taxonomy): domain Eukaryota; kingdom Metazoa; phylum Chordata; class Amphibia; order Caudata; family Salamandridae; genus Pleurodeles; species Pleurodeles waltl. Next base: position 506,743,898 of record NC_090445.1, read on the forward strand.
GCATAGTCACTGGGCATCAAAAAGATCCCCGCATTGCAGTGAGGAACCAAGACTACGCACCGGAAATTGATGCAAAGCCCCTTGTAGCATGGAAAGAAGTGCCGCATCCTCTGTGCCTCGCCAGAATTTCAACGCACACCCTATTTTTCCATGTATTTCCCCCTCTGCGGTCTCCATGCGTGTTATTTTTGACGCAGGCAAGGTACTTTGTGAAAACAAGAGACAACTGTTGATTGCTAAGATTTAAGGATCTTTTTACTATTGCAATAGAGATATCTCAACTTGTGCTTCTTGAATCTTTATCGTTTTGAGCTTAATTCAACCAGATAAATATCCTATATTTTTCTAAACCTGTTTGGTGTATTTTTGTTCTGTCTATCCGGTGTTACTGTATGATTTATTGCGTAAATACTTTACACATTGCCTTTTAAGTTAAGCCTGACTGCTCAGTGCCAAGCTACCAGAGGGTGGGCACAGGATTATTGGGATTGTGTGTGACTTACCCTAACTAGGATTATGGTCCCTACTTTGACAAGGGTGTATACCTCTGCCAACTAGACACCCCATTTCTAACACTGACAAAATGTTTTACACATGGTAGCTCTAGTGAAAAACTTAGTACATGCTGATTGGGAATGTGATTGGGAGCTGTACTGAGGACTGTGAAGTCACTGATTACTGTGTTTCACAATTTAGATTTCATAAACTACCTGAGATATGGGTCCTGGTATTTGGAAAGAGTGAATAAGCTAGAGGTGGAAAAACCATATTTCTACAGAACATTAATCCAAAGACATTTTGTGGTGAAAGACAGAGAGGGAAGGTTCAATGTTGTGGCTTCATATATGAAACTGGAACAGATCACAGAACAGCTCCAAGGGAATTGTTTGTCAGGCATGTAAAAGTGAATATGTTGCTCAATGGCAGCTAGCGTACTATGAAGTCTTTTTTATTTGCAATGTTTTCAGAGAAATTACAAATTTAACATTAATGGACCATCATGGGACTGTTTGCCACCACAAACGTGTGGGAAAGAAACATTTTAATAAGCATGTTCACAGCCTCCTTCATTTCATGCAGCAGCAAAGAAACCCCTTAGAAATGACTGAGCCTGTGAGACTACACAACTTCATGATGAAACAATATGTGAATAACAACATAACAATATGTCTACTAGATGTCCTGGAACATGGATCAAATCTATACGCAAAACTGAAATAGGAGAGATTTGTATTTAAAGAGAAAAAGCTGTTTGACATAGTCGTTAAGCTAGATTTTCACACTGTAATTAACATTGGAGTTTCATCAAACCAACTGCTACAAAACAGGTTTTAAAAGCAACTTTTGCAAGCACGTAGAAAGATGAATGCAGAAAAAGGGATGAATTATTAAGGACATTCTGTTGCATGATCTTCTTCCAACAAACACATTATTTGATGGAGATGCTGCAACCCGAGTGAAGCAAAAAAAAAAAAACTTTCACCTGAAGAATTTCAATTTGAAAAGGTGTCCTCATTGAAAACTGCTGTTGTTGTGAACCATATGTCACAATTGCAAATTGTCAAGATTTCATACATGCAAAACTTTGGAGAGATTGTTCAGGCTGTCCAATAGATAGCATAGTCAGTGTACACCTTGCAAAAACTGCCCATTGTTTTTGACAGTTATCTTGAAATGTCTGTCAAAGAATGTGAGAGAATCAGATGAATGTCTACAAGTGTAACAATTGACCTTGACTGCATCAAAAATCGACACCTATAACAGTGCAACTCGATAAATTCAGGTCATCAACATCGAACAAGGTGAACTTAGAGATGTTAAACACACCAAACCATGCTGATTCTTCAGTGACCACTGAATTTCCAATTATTGCAAGTGGAATGATTGTCAATGAGGAGTTGGTGCCTGCAGAGATCTATTCAAACATTTTGGGTCACTTAACAGCAAATTGGAAGAAGCTGACCTTTGTATTGTGCCACATATTGAGTGCGCTGTTACAAATGGTTCCAATACAGACATTGCAATGTCAAATGAGACAGATTTATTATTGTGCTACTTAGCTTTGTTGCAATTTTCATGTCAATGATTGTCTGAGTTATGGATACGTTATGGAACAGGAGAGCAAAGACATTTAATCCCACCTCGTATTCTGTACAAGAAACTTGAGCCAAAGATGGCCAGTGTTCTTATCAAGGCACATATTCTTACAGTTGATGACACTATGAGCAACATTGGAACAAAGCTTGGAGCTTTAACTGCTGAACCTGTGAAGTTTCTAAAAGGATTTGCTGAGAAAGAAGAAGAATGTGACATTAAAGAAGTGTGTGTGGAAAACGAGTTCTGACTGTAACACATTTGATGATCTTTGATACAGTGAGGTCAAGATATCAGTCCTGCTAAGTAACCTTCCACCAAAGTCATGTTCTGTGCATGGACACATTAAAATAGCGTTCTACCTGATCAGAAGATGTGTAAAGTTTTTGGATCATGCACATGTAGAGAAAGATACATGTGAATTTGGTTGGGAAAGATGTCCCTGTCGATATACTCTTGTGAATTGTTCAACATTCTGCAAATGTACCACAAGCAATTTCTGAAACAAATAAATAAAGGTAACTATGAAAATGTGTCTAAAACAGGAGTGGTAAACATTATGGCCCTCATTACGAGTCTGGCGGTCAGCGTACCACCGCGGTGGAGTTGGCGCCTGCTCCGCCGTCGGCCTGGTGGCGAAGACATCCATATTACAAGTCCTGGAAAGGTACCTGCAGAAAACAGGCAAGTTACCGTCTGGGCCACCACAGTGGAAATGTTGGTGCGCCAGGCATCAGCCATCACCAGCCTGGTGGTCAGGCAGCATCCAATGACCATATTACGAGGTTGCACACCGCCAGGATTTCTGGGATGGAACCACCACCACTAAAACCCTGGCAGAAACTAACAGGGTAAATGGAACACCCACCTTCAGGAACAAAGCACGTCCATAGGCGCCGTTGCCCGAGAAATGCAACTCCTTCCAATCCTCTACCTGGCCCTGCAACTCCCGGACCAGTGACGGCGACCATGACATCAACCGTAAGTACACCAGCCTAGCAAACACAGGAGAGAACGACATTAGTAGACACACACACAACATACACACAACACGGGAAGCCATGCCTACACACATGCAAACAAACACCTGTACCAACACACACACACCAATACCCACAACCACCACACATACACGGAGAATGAAAGCCAGGCCTAGATAGGTAACAACGCCACCAACGGTGTAGTGCCGCATGATAACCATATATTAAACATTTGGGAAAATGTATGTGCATAGAGGCCCAAGGGCAGACAAAAACCTTAGTGCCCGAGCACACTGGGCACAAGATGACACCTCAAGTTGGCTCCTGACAGCAAAGTGAAGACCTCCACAGGGCAGGGGCATCAATGGGGAATGCAGGCAACTCAGGGGTGAGGGGTGGGTGGGGATGGAGGGATACGTGGCCTTGGAGGGGGTTCCTCCATCTGGGCCAGGAGGGGGCCCCTTACGTGTGCCCTTATATGAGGGGTCCCTGGGCTTGCCCATAGATGGTGGTGACTTAGCAAGGGGGTGTGGTTTGGGCTTGCCCTTGGATGGTGGGGGATTGGCAAAGGGGGTGGGCATGGGCTTGGCCTTGGAGGTGGAAGGAGTGGGCTTGGCCTAGAAAGAGGAGGGAGTGGGCTTGAGTTTGCAGCAGGAGCAGTGGACATCACAGGGGCAGAAGTTGAAGGTGGCAGAAGGGCATGGACAGGGGCAGTGGCAGACTGGGATGCGGAAGGCTGGGCCAGAGGAAGGGTAGCAGGGCGTTTGGGGGGACAGGGACTGGGTCAGTGGTAGGGAACAGGGAAAAATCGCACAAGGAAATGTTTTTTGGGGAACACATGGGAGGTCACTTGAAAGACGTTTGGGAGTGGACGGAGTGGGTATGGTTGTGCGGTGTGTATGTGGGTGTGCTGTGGATAGTCCATGGGTGCAGGTGCATGGGTGGATGAAATGTGTGTGCTGGGGGACTGTTGGAAGGGTGAGTGTGTGTGTTTAGATGTACTGGGAGGAGGTGGGAGAAGATGCAGGGAAATGGCAGGGGGGAAGTGTGAGTGAATGTTGGGGTGGTATCTGCAAGTAGGTTGGATGTTCTGCAGGTGGGTGTGTTGATAGTTGTAATGTCTGCACCAGTGGTGTATGGAGTGCATGAATTGGGTTGTGACGAGGAAGTGTTAATGGAGATCAGAAGGCATAGTAGTTTGTGATATGTGATCTTTTTTTACAATTTTCTATAGACTTTCTTTCTAGAACGTATGTCTCTGTTTGTTTCTTCTTTCTCAGGTTTTCTTTTTTCTTTATTGCTGGGTAGTCTTGGTAGGGATTCTTCAGGGTCTTCCTAACGGTGCTTCTTTCCTTCAGGCACCCATCACGGACCCCCCGACCAACGACGACACCCGAAGAGAGAGAAATAAGAAGCCGTATTTCAGAAGGTAAGTAAGTAACTTACAGTCCTATTCTCCTGTCTTGTTTTCTTTTCCTATTCTACCATCTAACTCCTCCTTACTTTCCCTTTTTGCTTTCCCCGTGTTGTTAGTGACGTTCTTTTTTTCCTCTCTCTCCTTAAGCGACTCTTCATCTTTTTCTTTTTATCTCTTGGATCAATACTCTCCTTGTATGATATATATATACGTTTGTATTTTTCTGAGGTTAGTACATGCTGCTCCTTCACCCGTGCATTCCTAGGTTTTATTTGTGTGTCTTTTCTTTTGGTGCTTTCTCTCCTTCAACCCCCCACTTTTTCCCCAATTATTTATCCCTGTGCACTCAGGGTTTATAAGTGAGTTTCCCCTTCTTACCTCACCATTCCCCAGTATACACCCTGTACCTGCTCTGGCCACGTTCTTCCTGGAACGTGGCTGGCTCCAGCACTTCCTCTCCCTCCGTCGACTTCTGTTTCACACTGCCGCGTCTCATCACGACTGCAATGTAAATCTTCTGTTCGAGTCAGCGGCTCCGTGTCTCTTGGGGATGCCGCTTCCGCTTGCCTCTGTTGCCCTTGCTGCGAGTTCCTCCCTCGATCTCTGCCTCCTCCTTGCTTTTCATTACCAAACTCCTCCGTTGTGCTGATGCTCTCTGTTTCGCGGCATGCAATACTTGAAAAATGCCCTGTGTCCTCTTCTTCAGCCGCCGGCCATCACGTAGTAACCACAGGGTACTCCTGTCCTGGCTCGGGCCCTGGCGTCCTATCACAGGGGGTCAGACGATTTGGTGACGTGGCAGTAACGGCACATGTGGCAGGAACAGTGGCTGATGTGATGCTGACTGCAGGTATGAGTGTAGTGTTGACTGTGAGGGGGAGGTGGTTTGGGAGTCGGTGCAGGGTGTGGATGTTAACATGTCTGCATGAGTGTGTGTATGGTGGTGGTGGCATCTGTGGTGCCTTACAGTGTCTGTTGATGTGGATGCATGTGGGTCAATAGGTGTGCCTTGGATGGGTGAGGGGAGAGGGATGTGGGATAGGGAACAGGTAGCTGGATGGGGTAAGGAAGAAGAAGGGTCACTGGCTGCCATCAACAAGGAGTCCAGAACCTGAAACGATCTCTGTAGGCCAGACAAGGTACAGTGAATGCCTTCCTGGAACGGATTAGTCTGTTGCATCTGGGGTGCCAGTTCCTGGATGGTATACACAATAGTTGTCTGCCCCACAGAGATGGACCTCAGGAGGTCAATAGACTCCTCATTGGGGGCAACAAGGCTGATTGGTGCATGGGCAGAGGTGTCTGTGGTAAAGGAGATGCCCACCCTCTTGGGTGAGCATGCACAGGCAACTGGGTGGGGAGCTACTGATAAGGCAGTTCTGGTATGAGGGGTGGCAGACAAGGATGGTGCCAGGGAGTGTCCATTGGAGGAGGAATCTGAAGATGTAGTGGTTGATCCAGTCTCCCCCGTGGCACTCCCCTCGCCCTCTGTCCCACTGGTCCCCTCGGCACACCTGGTGTCAGCCTCCTGGGTCCAGTGGACTGCAGCTTCCCCACTCACTGGTGCCCCTTCTCCTTAGCCAGATGATGCTGATTCACACCAAGAAAGAGCACGACAGGGAAGGAGAGCGATAGAGAGACAAGGTGCAATTGGTCACTGCCAGCACAATAGTCATACAGGGTGGTACATCTGCATTTGATGCCATGCCATGATACATTTTGCCAACCCTGTACTTCCTACTACTTGGTGACACCATGGGGGACGGAGCAACCATGCACATGTCAACCACTGATGGTGTAACTGAGGCATATCTCGACAGAAGGAGTGTCATACCCGCCAAGCCTGTCCAGTACCTGCCCACTACCCATGGCAATTGTGACACACATGCAAAGGACTGGTAATCCAAGAGGAACCTGCACAACTAGTTGGATGGCCCCTTGGCTAATGTCAAGAAGCACTGTCACCACTTGGTGCACCTACCCCACCATACATGCAGTGCCTGTCAGATCTTTGAGGTCATGTATACACCCTGGCACAGTGGTTTACCAGGACCAGTCACAATGCCCTGACACCCCAGCTCTGAAGATCCAGTTGCCATGTGCTGGCAGGCAAATCTAGCAAGTAGGTGGCCACACAGTACTTCATTGAGGAGTCTGTCTGTCTGCTACCACTGCATGGCATTACTTACAGCTGTGATGTCAATCCAACCCAGATGGACACAACCCATAGTGGAGATCAGTGTACCAAGTATCCACGCTACATCTACCCAATGGTGCCCACCCAGATCCACCATGTCAACACATTTCACAAGTGAGAGTGAGTACTCACCCTCATGTGACTTCTGTGCTGCCCTCAAGTGCCCATCCAGCTCAGGGTAGGCCACCGCCAATATGCGGGCCATTAGGGGGGTCAGGGTCAGACAGGAACCTCTCTCTGGTAAGAGGATGTCCCGAGCTGGGCCTCCACGGTCTTCCAGGCCCAGAACATTAGATCCTCCCACTGCTTTCTGCAGTTGGTGTTCCGCCAGACATGGACCCCCAGGGTCCACAGTTGCTTGGCAATGGCATGCTAAATCCCCTTCTTTTGATGGGCCCTGACCTGCATGGGTGACACAGCAGAAGAACACAGTCATGTAGGATGGCATACCTGGGAGAGTAGTGGACAGCACACATCACACTTCCACACCCACAAGTCGTTAGCCAACCTAGCCCTCGGCCTCCCACCCATGTCCATGCTCCATTCACACTGCCACCTACTAAGGACCCCATCCCCATGTGTGCAACTGTCAACATTTGGGCAGTGCGTGCTCTACGGGTGACTGGAATGCAAAAACTCAGCACTTATGAGATAACGTAATCCATGCATTATGTTGATATGCTGTTGTTTAACCTTTTGCATTGCAGAGTTTAATCCTGAAGACTTATATTCAAGGTGCTTGTAACTACTGTTCATTTGCAATGTATTGCTGCAGGCTTTCAGAGTGTGTCAGGGTGTGGTCCCTTTCCAGGGCCTTCTAGAAACTTCCTCTGCAGCATGACTGGGTGTGGTTTGTGGGCTGGGCCAAGACTCTATATAAGGGAGCCAGCCCAGCTCCACGTGCTCACTATTCAGAGGTCCTGGTGCAGAGCAGCAGCAACTTCCTGAGCTCCTGTTCCGGAGGCCTACTTTGATCCTCCAGGCCTTGCACTTTCACTTTGTAGGTGATTCTTCATCAGGGCGGTAAGACGGAGGTCGGGCCTGGCCCCGATCCCGTTCTCGAAGGTTTTTGAGTTCCTTGGCCAAATTTGCATGATAAAACATTTTGGCTCATGTGCGTGTGATTGTGCGCCTGGTGTTTCATGGCATTTACATGCTGACATTCGAATCGGCGCGATTCTTAGGGCCAGATGTACAAAACGTTTTGCATGGTGCAAACTGTGATTTTCGCAGTTTGTGCCATGCAAAACGGCCATCGCGATGCACATTCCCATTTTGCGAGTCAGTACCGACTCGCAAAATGGGAATGTGACTCGCAAATAGGAAGGGGTGTTCCCTTCCTATTTGCGACTCGCACCGCGATGCAGAATTGTTTTGTGACTGCGAAAGCGGTCGCAAAGCAATTTGCAGTTAGCACCCACGTGAAGTGGGTGCTAACTCATTCGCAAAAGGGAAGGGGTCCCCATGAGATCCATTCCCCTTTGTGAATGTCGCACAAAATGTTTTTTCAGAGTAGGAAGTGGTCCAATGGACCACTGCCTACTCTGAAAAAACGAAACCAAATAGTTTTCCTTTAAGGAAAACGGGCTGCAATACAAAAAAAAAAACTGCTTAATTTAAAAAGCAGTTACAGACATGGAGGTCTGCTGTCTCCAGCAGGCGACCATCCCTGTGAGTGCAGGGAATCGCAAGGGGGTCCCAAATTGTGACCCACCTCATTAATATTAATCAGGTGGGTCTTTGCGACTCGCAATTTCTGATTTGCAAAATCCATTCTTTCTACATCTTGCCCTTAGCTCGAGTACAATTCTTGATATTCATTGTGCGCTATCATTTTATGGCATTTACAGGGTTGCATTTGAATCAGCAAGATGCGCAATTCATTTCTTGTGCTTAACTCATGTTATTCATTGTGCGCTACCATTTCACGGCATTCACTTGGTGGCATTCGAATCGGCAAGACACGCAATTCATTTATTGTGCTAAATTCATGTTATTCATTGTGCGCTACCATTTCACGGCATTCACTTGGTGGCATTCGAATCAGCAAGACACGCAATTCATTTCTTGTGCTTAATTCATGTTATTCATTGTGCGCTGCCATTTCACGGCATTCACATGGTGTCATTCGAATCAGCAAGACACGCGATTCATTTCTTGTGCGTAATTCATGTTATTCAACGTGCGCTACCATTTCAGGGCATTTACATGGTGGCCTTCGAATCGGCAAGACGCGCGATTCATTCCTTGTGCTTAATGCATGAATATTCATTGTGCGCTACCACTTCATGGCATTCGCAAAGTAGCATTCAAATCGGCAAAACGTGCGATTCATTTCTTGTGCTCAATTCCTGATATTCATTGTGTGTTACCATTTCCTGCCATTTACACGGTGGCATTCGATTCGGCAAGACGCGTGATTCATTTCTTGTGCTTAACTCATGTTATTCATTGTGCGCTACCATTTCATGGCATTCACATGGTAGCATTCGAATCGGCAAGACGCGAAAGTCTTTTCTTGTGCTTAATTCATGATGTTCATTGTGTGCAACCATTTTATGGCATTTACATATACTTGTGAAAATCAACAATGTGCGCAATTCATGTTTATGCATTTTAAAAAAACTAAGTGTTAACCTGTTCTGTGCTGAGGACGTAGTGGTTACGTCCTTTGGCACAGTGCTGCTGTGCCGAGGACGTAACCATTACGTCCTCGGCACACAGCCCAGAGGGAGCGCTCTCGGGGAGGCCCGGAGAGGCTTCAAAGGGAAGGAAATGTATTTCCTTCCCTTTGAAGTCTCTCCAAGCTTTTCAAAAGCCGGATTGCTTGCAATCAGGCTTTTGAAACGCCCACTAGACAGCAGGGATTATTATTATTTTTTTAAATTGTCATGAGGGAGCGACGCCTTGGGCAAGGGTCGCTCCCAGGGGGGGCATTTTTTGGGAAGGCCTTGTCTGCCCCCCTGGGGGCAGATCGGCCTATTATTCGGCCAAGGGGGGTCTCCAGAGGGGCACCAGGGCTATTTTGTTTTTGTTTATGTTTTTGTTTTAGGTTTGGGGAGCGACCCATTAGGCAAGGGTCACTCCCCCAGGGGGCAAATTATATTTAGGGCATTTCTGCCCCCCTTGGGGGCAGATTGGCCTATTTTGATGAGGCCAATCTGCCCCCAAGGGGGGCAGAAGCCACTAGGCACTAGGGATTTTTTGTTTTTTTTGTTTTGCAGATGGGGAGCGACCCCATGGACAAGGGTCGCTCCCCTGGAGGGGAAAATTGGTCGCTCCCGGGGGGAATTTGGGGGGACAAATTTATTTTAGGCCATTTCTGCCCCCCCAGGTGCAAATCGGCCTATTGTTATTAGGCCGATCTGCCCCCGGGGGGGCAGAAACCTCTAGGCGCCAGGGCAATTTTTTTTTTTTGTTTGTTTGTTTTTTTCGAGATGGGGAGCGACCCATTAGGCAAGGGTCGCTCCCCTGGGGGGCAAATTATATTTAGACCATTTCTGCCCCCTGGCCGATTTTAGGTCAATCTGCCCCCAAGGGGGCAGAAACCACTAGGCACCGGGTATTTTTTTTTTGCCGCCAATGTCACGCTGTAGTGTGGTTAGTTTTACGTATTCATTGCGCTTTAGCTTCAGGCTTTAGGCCTTTGTGCACTTTGCCCTGAATATATTTTATTCATTTGCTGACAGCTTAGAGCCTCTGTGCACTTTGCTCTACATGCTTTTTATTAGGCTTCGTACTGTTATTTTTCAAATAGCCAGTTCTACGGTGTTGTTTTTTATTCATATCACACTGTTTTGCCTACTTCAGCACTGGAGTTCTCCATAACATATTTACTCTGTGCTTCAGTCAAGGATACAGTCTGGTACATTGCCGATAGACGTGGTAGGAGTTTAGACTTGGCGTTCCTGCGTAGGGCCATTTTGTGATCACGATGACATGTTAGTTATAAAATCACTTCCTTGTCCCAATACACGCAAGAGGGAGATTCCGACCAGGGAACCACAACTAGACTCTGACTGCCTCGTTGCAGATGCTGAACCAAGATCACAGGTCTTTGCTCAGGTATGAGGGCTGATGTCTCCACAGTGATTCTAATAGGCAAGCTAGACGCTTAACATGCTGTGCTCTAAATAGAACAAGTAGAGGGAGAGTAGAAACTGTTAGACAATATGATAGCTTTGTTCTTATGTTTTACTCTCCTGGTGACTATTTCAATCCTACTGTGTTGTATAGTTCTAGTTATTGCGGCTCACGCCTTAATATCTAAAATACAGTTGTTTTATTAAAACATTATATAAAACTTATACTGTCTTTGTCATTTGTATATGAGATCATATTGGAAATAAGAGAGTTGGTTTGGATCTGAGTAACCACGACTTCCCTGAGAAGTTCCAGAGATGTCATGCGCTCGGCTGCCAAATCATTCCTTCCACATGGGAGAAATGAGGCACTGCTAGTTAGCCGGAGCAAAAACCGGATTTAGGGTGACAGAGTTCTTTAAACGTGGGTCAGACTCAGTCCCCCACACCGTTATAGATCCTGCTGCCTAGAAATCCAGTAGTCTCATTTAGAATAATGAGAGCCCACGCGACATGGCGCCGCCAACGTTTGGTCTGGCTCTAATGATTAGGTCCGACTGACTCTCTTGGTCTCATATATATTTTGACTCCTCGGTTCTGTATACGGAGACGTCCGTGGGGCTGAGGGTTTCCGCCGCCACGGCATAGGAGCTTCCTATTGCTTAGTGGTTGGTTGTTCAAGCTTGAACTTTGAAAGGAAAACCCCGATACTGGTGTGCCTTCTCTGACCTGGAGCTATTTTTTTTTATATATAAATGGCGAATCCTAATGTTGTGAATATAGCAATTAATATGCGTCACCCGCTCACAGGACATCTGTTGACACATGGACTGACAGTCCAGGGGGATCCAGTCACTTTTGTGGTGGACGCCCATGCAGCCTATAGAACGGAACTTTTTTATTCTTGGGTCGGATTTCCAGCAGTGGATGGGGGAACAAATACGTTTCCCGAATACACTGTTGCGAATGTCCCTGGACAATACAGGGCTTACGCTTATTTAGAAATACCTCTATCTTATCAAGAACACCATAATTGGGTTGATGGCGCCCTCCCACAAGACAATAGCACAAGTTAGGCTAGGTCCGCTGAGTAATGATGGTCCTACCTGGCGTTTATTGGCTACATATACACCTCATCCTGCGGTTGCTCAATTGGCAGTGGTTGAAGTTAGTCGTTTATATACAGACTTAACGGCTACATATAGACGATTAGTTCAGTTTGTCATGCAGACACTAAATACGAATGCAGCGCATGCTGCTCCAGCGCACCCACAGGCTGTGGTTCCGGGTATTAATCCAGCCACTGTGCACTCAGTTATGGGTAAAGTACCGGCTAAACGAGAGGAGACTCCATTTTGGCTGGCGTAAAAAATTAATACGCTGGAAGCAGTATTTCCCCATACGGGACCTCAGGATAAACATAGAATTTTGACGATGTGTTTGCCGTATGGGATGGCTCCTCCGGTGGACCTGTGTAATACCTGGGGCACGGTGTTTGCCGCGCTCTACACTACGGCACACAGTACACCGACATTAGCTAATTTACCGGACGTGCTTAAACAGATTCAAGATGAATATGGGGCTGCCCCTGCCTTAGATTTGGGCATGCAGTTGCTGGGCAATTTTGCCACAGTTTCTTCTATTATTTTGAGTAATCTCAAAGGAGAGGCAGTAGCACTAGCAGTGCGTATGTGTCTTCGGGATGTTCCGCTGCTTAATCAGGAGCGGGAGCTTCCGAGAATAATAGCGGAAACATATTCTAGTATTGGTCGTGATAGCCTAGGGGCTAGACCACAAAAACCCCAGTTACAGGGTAAAAATAATAAAGATAATGCTAAACAGCAACAACCTGAGGGTTCGAAAAAGCGCTGGGAAAAGAAACAGCAAACACCTAAGAAAGATGGTGGGCAGTCTCCGCAACCGGAGACCCCACAGAATAAGTATAATCTCAGGAATAGGGATACTTTGAAGACGCCTGATAGATATCAATATACTGATACACGCCAATCTCGTTCCTTTCATGACTCCTCGGAAAAGAGAAGTGAGAGAGGTGGGTGGTCAGAGCGGAGGACGGAGTACGTGAAACCGAGACAGGATTCACAACGCTCAGCGGAGGTTTCTATTAAACAAGAAGAGAAACCGCTGCAACAAAAACAGCAATTTAAAAAAAAGAAAGTGGCAGCAGTCTCAGTTAGACATGCCGCTCAAGAAGAGAGTTCTCTTGACGAACAAGACGTGGGCGTTAGCACTGTTAGACAGCGCGGCAGAGGTCACAATAGTTCGCCGGAGTCTTCCAGAGCATCTGGAGGTGAAAGCAACTGATGACTTCATACAAGTCGAGACGGTGGACATGCGAGTCTCTGATCCTGATAGAGTATATGGAGTGACTCTACAATTAGAAGGGGACATTGACCGTATTATAAACGCCATTTTTTGGGACCATGTGGTAAAATCATATGATGTTCTGTTGGCCGAACAAGATTGGCCACCTGACTTTGTTCGGGACTGTCCGGTTGGGGAGGAGGTTATTACACCTTCCTTCTCACCACTTGTTCCGAGAGAACTAGCGGAGTCCTATAGTAAATCATGGGCTCTAGCACAGGCTCCCGCCCTGTATAGAAATAACGTGGGGTGGGATAGACAATCACCTTATCATGTAATTCCAATAAAGGCCGAACCTCAGCCACAGCCGCAGTATCCTATCAAATTTGAAGCAAGGGCATCGGTTAGGAAAATTCTTACACAATTGGAGTATCAGGGTGTAATTGAGCCCTGTGTCTCGCCGATGAATAATCCCTTATTTCCGGTTGCTAAACCGGACCATTCATATAGGATAGTGGTGGATTACCGACATTTGAATAGTCATACACGCACATACGCAATACAGAATTCACATAGCGCAGCGCTTATGAATAATATCGTACGTAAGAAGTACAAGACAACGTTAGATATCTCGAATGGATTTTTCTGCCAGAATATAGCGCCCGAGAGTCGGGACTATACCTGTTTCAGTGCGTTTGGCTCTCAGAAAATGTTTTGTCGTTTGCCTCAGGGGTATAAGAATAGCCCAGGACTGTTTTCGGCTCGTGTCACTGAAATGCATCATGAGTTCGACCCTGAAGCGTTGTCATATCTGACAGATGATGAGATTCTGCAACATCTAAGGCGTGTATCTCGCATTGTTGTGGGGTTTGCTGACATAGGCTATAATTTTAATTTTAAGAAATCAAAGATTGCCTTCCTCAGCGTCATTTTTCTGGCATATGAGTTGTCGAGTGAGGGCAAGAGCTTAGCGCCACATTTTTTGGAGAAATGTGCTCTATTGCAGCCTCCTAATACGGTTCGGAAGCTCCAGTCATTGTTGGGGTTTCTGAATTTTGGCAAAACTTACATTCCTGATTATGCTACGCGTATAAAACCCTTATACGAATTGATTCGCCCGAATTTTTCAAGTAGATTTTGGACAATTGAACATACACACATACTACGAGAGTTACAGAGTGATCTCTTAGCAGTTAAACACATACACACACAGGACAATAAGACACATTTAGTCATCAGGGTGATACCTGGGGCTGTTGGGTTTACTTATGTCACCTTTAATGAGGGAGAGACAGTCCCGATTGCATACAAATCTCATTTGTATTCTGCTGCAGAACAACGATTTGCACAGACTGAGGAAATTCTCACTGCAGTACAGATGGCTGTTATTAAAGAAAGACCGCTAGCCCAGGGTCAACGCATTATTGTCGTTTCCCCAGTTCCGGCCTTTAGAGGCAGTTACAAAAGCGAGTGTTCCAAATTCGAAAGCTTTGCACCCACGATGGATACAATGGGCTACGTCTTTGACAGCCACTGATGTTGATTACGTGTTTGACCCTAAATTGCAGACTCAAGAATTTCTTCAATATGAGATGGAATACCCTGTTCCTGCTGGTACGTTGCCTATTGACCAATATCAAGAGGTCATGTATACCGATGGCTCTGCGCAACCAGCGGTTGGGACTAAACAACAGTATTCTGCTGCATGTGCGGTGGTGAGCGGCACTATGGAGGGGGAAGTGTTCTGCCCCCGACATACTTATACTAAAACCTTGGGAGATTGCACTGCGCAGCTGGCTGAGCTCAAAGCTCTATTGTTAGCGTTGGAGCACGCGGATCCGGCGACTTTAACCTTGCTGGTCTGTGACTCCTACTACTGTGTTCAGTCTTTCAATGAATATCTACACTATTGGAAGATGAATGGGTTCAGAGATTCTAAAGGCAACACCATTAAACATAAAATGTTGTGGGGTAAGGTTGCAGATCTGAAGGAAACGCTTCCTAATGTCCATGTTGTGCATACACTTGGACACCAGCGCGTTGGAATACACGTTGCTGGGAATACTTTGGCTGATGAAGCCGCAAAATCGGCAGTGGCTGTCGCCACTGTGGCCGCAGTGACTCGTTCGAGTTCCAAACCAGACACAGAAATTTTGGCTGCCATAAAGGCTACGGTTGATGGCACGCCCTTTCCTAAGGGATTTCCTTTGAAATATAGTTACTGCTTGAATGGTGCGCTGAATGCTACTGTTACAATTCCAGGCATTGGTGTACTGGAAATTCCCAATAAAATTGGGAGACCTCGATTGATTTCTGCAGCACATGAGGGGGTGGCTTCTGCACATGCTGTTGTGGCTGTCACGATTTCACTTTTACAGGCTCGTTACTGGTGGCCTGGTCTCTATAAAGAGACGAAGCAATATGTCCTTTGTTGTGACGTTTGTCAACAGATTAAAGCATCGTCGGCTAGACGCCCGCAGCAGACGCCCCTTCTGATTTCAAATAGACCATTACAGTGTGTGTACTTGGATCATTGTGGTCCGCTGACACCAGATTGTGCATACAAATATATATTGGTTGCTGTAGATTCGTGCTCCAGATTTGTGTGGGTATGGCCACAACGCTCGGCTGGCGCTCGAACTGTTATTAAAGATTTGCGCATCTTTGTCGATAAATTTGCAGTTGCGGCTGTTCATTCGGACCAGGGCCCTGCTTTTGCCTCTAAGGCATTCAGGGGCACCATGGCTTCGTTGGGGGTCCAACTCCAATTCTCGTCTCCATTTCATCCCGAGGGAAATTCTGTCGAGGAGCGTTTAAATCGTGATTTAAAGCAGTCCTTAACGGCCAGAGTTATAGGTACGGGTCGTGGTTGGCTAGCCCACCTATATGGAGTACAGAGAGCACTTAATAACTTGCCTAGAAGGTCACTGGGGGGTCGTACTTCATATGAGTGCCTGTTTGGAACACAAATGTATGTTCCTGATCTAGATGGTCCTGGTGTGGAGGCGGCAGACACGCCCTTTGACATAAATGATCGTGTCACTGTTTTGCAGGATTTACAACAATTCCGTGAAGATAACTCTTCTGCCAGTGCTGCCTCCTCAGGAATTAAGGATGAGCCAGTAACACCTACTGGTTGGATACCCAGGATTGGGGATCTAGTGCGTGAAAAGGTCACAGTTAAAAAAGAATTTGGTCCTTCTTATCGAGAACCTGTCCCTGTGTTGGGGGTGAGCGGCACGAGAACTGTGATTTTACCGCCGCTGCGAGGGGCCAAAGGAAATCGCTTTGTTTCCATTGATAATGTCAAGTTACAACATGTAGCCGATTCTGCACAGCAGACCAAGAGGGACACCCAGTAGTTCCGGAATCCCTCTCACTACTGGGGAAGAAGTCCCGTTGCAGGTGATTTTCACCGACACTGTTTCCTCTCCGAGCTTGGGGAGGGTGGATGATGATCTTGCGATTGTTCCACCGACGGCGATTAATATGGAATCTTTTGATCAAATTGCTGTACGTTCTACTGATGTTTCTGAACATGTGGTTTATAGCGTGCCACGGCGGGAGCCTCCATCTGCTTCTTTGTTCACAGTTGCACCTTTTGCTAGAACTGCTTCTGGTTGCTTCAACGACGCTGATAATGATGTGTCCGGCTCCTCGTCCTTCGATGTCTTCTGTCCACGGTCCACGACGGCTGCTGGGTTGGCTTAAACGCACATATTTTGTTTTTCCTTGGACCTATTTTTGGCTGTTTTTTGGCCGTGATGACTCTTTTATTATGGTTGGGATTTGTGGTTACTTTTTTTCTGATAATACATGGTCATTTTCTTCCTGATCGATCTGACATTGAGCACGTGGAGACTGTGTTAAAACCACATTTTTCGTCTCATATGGTTCGAAGAGACTTGTCCACTGTAAACATTTCTGCAATTCCAGTTCCGGATGGAATTGTGTGGGATAAAGTAATGTTTGATATATATGGTCCCACTGAATTGATTTAAATACCGTATGTCCTCAAATTATCAATGAATGATATAGTTATACCTGGCATTGTTTCTGATGATTGGGATGTGAAGACAGTAGATTCTATGCTAACGGATTTGCAATATTATACTGTCTATGACGATGATGATGCTTACCAGTTTAGAGATAATCATGGTGACATGTTTTGTTACAACTATTATGGACACCACTTTATTCATAAAGCTAGTAGCCCTAAGCCCATGTTTAATTATGTGCAATGGGAACATTGCTCGACTCCTCCACAAGGGAGTTCGAAAACGTATTATGATAAATTTGCATATTTTTCTGGGCATGATCAACGAAATGCTAAGTCCTACTATTTTAAAGTTGCACCGTATTCTAATAAGCAAATGTTATTGACCGATACTAAATTACTGTATTCAACTTTGTTTGTATCTAAACTTTCGGTCGAGGGGTATGAATACTGGTTTAAAACTGTTGACTTAAAAAGTGTTTGGGGTTCGAAAAATTGGCAAATGCAAGGCAGGGACACGTTATTTAGAGCATGTATTATCCCTGTGCAGATGATTTTCCTCAATGACACAGTACAACAGACTAGCTGTTTGGGCTTAGCGACAATTAGGGAGTTGACTTTGCCTAGTATATCTGTCCCTTCTAGATTAAAAAATTGGCAGCACTATGTGAATGCTACTTTTAGTGACTTTACACATTGGGTCCAGAATGGTACGCTTAACACTTCATCGTTACATCCAGGCGGGTGGTTATTATGGCCTGTAGACACTAATGTGTGTCATCAACGTTTTGTCACCTCTTTAGGGGGGTTCAGGACTAGTAGGGCAGACCCTCGTTACGTATCACCAGAACATGCTGATATTATAACTACATACAGTGTGGGGAAGCTTTGTCAGCAATGGTTGAAGTTATCCACGCTGGATGCAGTTAAGTCACATCTCACGTTACTGTCTAATGATACTGATTTACAAGATTTTTTGTCAGGTCCCAACGGAAGAAAAGGTTCTTATACGAGGTTTATAATGAGATTTGGAAGCTTTCACAACAAGAGGCTGCAGCCCGGTTGAGGCAGATTGATCAGGAAAATCTGATGCAGACTTTGGCGGTCATTCCAACCCTGGCGGTCGGTGATAAAGCGGCGGGCAACCCGCCAACAGGCAGGCGGTCAAAAAAATGGAATTCTGACCCTGGCGGGAACCGCCAACACAGCCCGCCACTTTAACACTCCGACCGCCACGGCGGGACAGACAAACAGCGCGGCGGTCACCGCCAACAGGCAGGCGGCAGACAATGTACCGCCCACAGTATCACAACTCACCAATCCGCCACCTTTTCCGGGGTGGGAGCCCCGCCGATAAAAACACGGTGGAAACAGACTACGAACGGGAAAACGCTCACCTCTATACACTCCACGAGGACGGAGGACAGCATGGAACCCGAATTAAACATCCTACCAGCTCTTGTCTACCTGCTCATCTACCACGAGTACGAACTCCGGCGCAGAAGACAACGGTGAGTACTGCACCTACGACACAGGGGAGGGGGGAGGACGAAAGGTTACGGGCACACACATACGCCCCCTACCCCAACTATCAACATACCAATGCAGAGCAACAACTGAGTGACACACCCCAAACCCCCCTGAAAAATGCAAAGACATAATAAAAATGTTAATTTAAATTTATGTATAAATTAGGTTCATTGAAGTCATGGAAAATTATCGTTATGAAATATAAAAGCAAAAATCATGAACAGTGCGAAAGCTATGTACATAGTCAATAAGTCCTGCTCAGTGTGTCAAATATCCACAGTCCGTGGGCCAATGTCTACCAAACACATGGGCAAAGCCCACACAGGAGACCTGAGTCCGTTGGAGAGAACACTGCTGGGGCATCAGATGACAAAACTACAGGCACCTCAGGGGGAAGCGAAGGGGGGGCACCTCAGCCACAGGAGTCCACGATGCCAGAACCACGAAGGGGCCACCATGCCCACTGTGCCATCCTGGGGAGTGCAAAGCCACAGTCCATCAGGTGGATTACAGACTCCACTGGTCATGGAGGAGGCAGGGTGCCCAGAGTGCAGCGTGAACACTAGCTCGACACAGAACCGGCACTGTCAATGGGCCAGCAGAGCTTGACAGGAAGGGCCCAGCGGAGCAGTGCTTGAGACGGCGGGGCCCAGCCGAGCGGTGCTTGAGACGGCGGGGCCCAGCGGAGCGGTGCTTGACAGGAAGGGCCCAGCGGAGCGGTGCTTGACAGGAAGGGCCCAGCGGAGCGGTGCTAGACAGGAAGGGCCCAGCGGAGCGGTGCTTGAGACGGCGGGGCCCAGAGGAGCGGTGCTTGAGACGGCGGGGCCCAGCGGAGCGGTGCTTGACAGGAAGGGCCCAGCGGAGCGGTGCTTGACAGGAAGGGCCCAGCGGAGCGGTGCTTGAGACGGCGGGGCCCAGCGGAGCGGTGCTTGACAGGAAGGGCCCAGCGGAGCGGTGCTTGAGACGGCGGGGCCCAGCGGAGCGGTGCTTGAGACGGCGGGGCCCAGCAGAGCGGTGCTTGACAGGAAGGGCCCAGCGGAGCGGTGCTTGACAGGAAGGGCCCAGGGGAGCGGTGCTTGAGACGGCGGGGCCCAGCGGAGCGGTGCTTGACAGGAAGGGCCCAGCGGAGCGGTGCTTTAGACGGCGGGGCCTTGTTCAGCGATGCCTGTCTTCAAGGCGGGGCCCTGTTCAGCGGTGCCTGTCTTCACGGCGGGGCCCTGTTCAGCGGTGCCTGTCTTCACGGCGGGGCCCTGTTCAGCGGTGCCTGTCTTCACGGTGGGGCCCTGTTCAGCGGTGCCTGTCTTCACGGCGGGGCCCTGTTCAGCGGTGCCTTTCTTCTCGGCGGGGCCCTGTTCAGCGGTGCCTGTCTTCATGGCGGGGCCCTCTTCAGCGGTGCCTGTCTTCATGGCGGGGCCCTGTTCAGCGGTGCCTTTCTTCTCGGCGGGGCCCTGTTCAGCGGTGCCTTTCTTCACGGCGGGGCCCTGTTCAACGGTGCCTGTCTTCACGGCGGGGCCCTGTTCAGCGGTGCCTGTCTTCACGGCGGGGCCCTGTTCAGCGGTGCCTGTCTTCACGGCGGGGCCCTGTTCAGCGGTGCCTGTCTTCACGGCGGGCCCTGTTCAGCGGTGCCTGTCTTCTCGGCGGGGCCCTGTTCAGCGGTGCCTGTCTTCTCGGCGGGGCCCTGTTCAGCGGTGCCTGTCTTCACGGCGGGGCCCTGTTCAGCGGTGCTTTTCTTCAATGCGGGGCCCTGTTCAGCAGTGCCTTTCTTGTCTATCAAGGGAGCCAGACCTGGCCAGGACTCCCTGCTTAGTCGCCCTCCGACCGTGCAGTTGCTGGACCCTCCTGTGACGGAGTCCTGGGCCCGTGGGTGTCCTCCGTCACACCCGGGATGGGGCTTATGGGGCCCTCCTGGTCCGCGCCCCTGCTGGCTGACTTCTCCGCCCTGCTGCCCTTGCCCTCCTTCGATGAGGCTCTCTGGCCCTTGCCTGCCCTTGATGTTGTGGCAGGTGACAGGCCACGACTTTGCTCCTTGGGGGCAGCCGTGTCAGCCTTCTCACGGCGGGCCTTGGTTTTACGGGTTCTCTTTCCAGGGGGCGGGCTGGCTGTCCCCTTGCTGCTGGCCGATGTATCTGTGCTGGGAAAGGGTGGACTCCAAAACCCGTGCACAATGGTCAGACTTGATGCAGGGCTGGTGGTGGCTGAGGTGCTCTTCGGACTCTTACCAGATGGAGGGGGTGGGTCAGGTGGTGCAAAGAGGTCAAGTTTGGAGAGGAAAAGTTTTTTAGGAGCAATGGGAAGGGTAGGTGCAGTGGGTATGGGAGTGGAGGGAGAGGATGTGGTTGTAGGAGAGTCAGGTGTGCTGTCTATGGGTGCAGGTGCTTGTGATGTAGGCTGTCGTGTGGTGGTTGGCTGTTGTGTGGGTGGCTGCCTGCGTTTGTGTGTTTTGGAAGAGGGGGTGACAGACACAGTGGGAGAGGACACAGGGGACGTGTAAATGGCAGTGGGGGTGGTGACTGCACGTGTGCGGACTGTACTGGAGGGTGTGGTGGTGATGGAAGTACTGGCTGATGGTGGTGTGCATGCAGGTGTGAGTGGAGACGTCACAGGGAGGGAGGAGGGAGACGAGGAGGAGGGGGACACAGAGGTGGTAGTGACTGTTGCCATGGCTGCATCTGGATGTTGCTTGGGTGAATGCTTGTGGGATCTGTGGTGCTTATGTCTGGATGAGCTGCCCTTGGGTGTTGGGGTGTGTGCAGGCTGGTCTGATGGTGTGGATGGGATAGGCTGAGGAACAGAAGACTGGGAGACGGTGGAGGCAGTTAGAAGAGGGAGGCTGGAAACAGGGACAATGGCTGCCGTCAGTGCTGAGGCCAGAGCATTGAACGATCGTTGATGGGCAGCCTGACCCGAATGAATGCCCTCCAGGTATGCATTGCTCCGATGCACCTCCCTCTCTACCCCCTGGATGGCATTCAAAAGGGTAGACTGCCCAACAATGATGGTCTGTAGGAGGTCAATGACCTCCTCACTGAGGGCAGCAGGGGTAACTGGGGCAGGGCCTGAGGTGCCTGGGGCGAAGGAGATGCCCGCCTTCTTGGGCGAGCGGGCACGGAGCGAAGGCTGAGGGGCTGCTGGGAGGGCGGAGCTGGTGCGCTGGGTGGCGGCTGTACCTGTTGAGGCGGGGGGCACGGATGTTGCCGCCACCGCTAGGGAGCTCCCTTCCGAGGACGTGTCAGTGTCGCTGGTGTCACCACGGGTCCCCGTTGTGGAGCTCCCCTCGCCCTGCGTATCACTGGTGACCTCGGTGTCTGTAGCATGGCCCACCGGGGCCTTGTGAGTTGCAGCTCCCTCGTGCTCCGATGCCAATTCTCCTCCGCCTGATGATGCTAATGCACACATGCACAAGAAGATAAAGAAAAAGGGTGGGGGGAGAAATAAAGACAGGTTGAGTGCATGCATTGTCAACACCGTTGTCGGAGAGGACAGACACAGGAGCCTCCAGCACTACGCCGCGCAATCGGGGTACACTACTCAGTACTTGTGACTAGGCCTACAGGTCTATGGACAACAAATGCACACATGGATGCTGGACCATTGATTGCTGTACTTGGCACCCTACAGAGGTGGGGGGCGGGGGCACAGGGCCATGCCTAAAGGAGGGGACTATACTACAGAAAGCGCCCTGGCCTAATGTCACCCACAGCCCTCCTCCCCCACCCAGACACCTCCACTGCGCGTAAAGATAGCAGAATGTGCTGGTACTCACCCCCTTGTGTCTGCTGTGATGTCCTCACGCGCCCATCCAAATCGGGGTAGGCCACCGCCAGGATCCGGGACATCAGGGGGGTCAAGGTACGACTGGCACCCCTCCTACGTTGGGAGGCCATCCCCAGCAGTGATTCAGCGGTCTTCCTGGTCCCGCGGCGGATGTCCTCCCACCTCTTTCGGCAGTGGGTGCCCCGTCTGTTGTGGACCCCCAGGGCCCGGACTTCCTTGGCGATGGCACGCCAAATGTCGACTTTCTGATGGGCGCTGACCTATTTGACATGTACAGGGTGGGAAAGGAAATTTCAACATTTTTCTGCATGTTAGATGTGATTGCCCCCCCTCCCCAACCCTGCCATGTGGCACATGCTCTCATCTGTTGTGCCTTGCACTCCTCATTCGCTCCCCACCCCACCATCTTACATCCACCATACACAACCCAGGCATAGCCCATTCAACGTGCACCCAGTGTACTTACCTGTTGGTCTGGAGGACCGTAGAGTAGCGCATACTGGGGCAGGACCCCATCCACAAGTTTCTCCAACTCTTCTGAAGTGAAGGCAGGGGCCCTTTCCCCAGTCGCAGCAGCCATTGTCTCTTCCAGACCGAGGTCACAGCAGCACTTGCAGTATAGGTCCTCTCCTGTGGATGATCAGGTCTCGAGTGATTAAGCAGATAGAAAATGGCGGTCACGCCCGCGGCGGTGCTTCCCGCCGCCGGGCGTACCGCGACCGCCGGCGCACATCGTCATTGGCTCCTGAGACCCATAGGGTGCAATGTTAACCAATGCACCTTCGCACTGCGGTCTTCGACCGCCTACCGCCACGGTGTGCCACGCCAGCGCGTTGACCTCACATCCCACTGTCACTCTTCTCAGGTCAGGCAGCCGCCATTACAAGGGCCCACATGGCTTAATTACTACTGCGTCACACAGGCCTAGGCCTTGCATTGCCACTCATACAAGCCTTTCAATGCATAGCGATTCGTGTACTGTGCAAGCTGGGTGAACGTACTTGTGGGTTGCTTGACTCTGTACTCCATGTTGTCCTTCCTAGGCACCGTCCGCTGGGACTTGCGAGGAGAAGGATAAATCCTCCTGTGTACTGACTGCTGGTGGACCTGTCGACAATGGAAGAACAACATATTATACTTCGATACCGACTTGACCGAGCCACTATACATGAACTGTGTGCCCAGCTGGAGCCAGACCTGATGTCCCCCATCCGCCAACCCACAGGAATTCCCCCTCTGGTGTAGCTTCTGTCAGTACTCCATTTTTTGGCAAGTGGGTCTTTTCAGACAACAGTGGCCATGTCATCAGGGATGTCTCAGCCCATGTTTTCTAAGGTTTTGTCCAGAGTGTTGTCTTCCCTGATGAAATACATGCGGAGCTACATTGTTTTCCCTGAGGAGGGTGATTTGGCCACTGTGAAGGGTGATGTATATGCCCTTGGACATATCCCCAACATCATTGGTGCCATTGATGGGACCCATGTGGATTTAGCACCCCCAAAAGACAATGAGCAGGTGTACAGAAATAGAAAAAATTACCATTCGATGAATGTCCAGGTGGTCTGTTTGGCTGACCAGTACATCTCCCATCTAAATGCCAAGTTTCCTGGGTCAGTGCATGACGCGTATGTCATGCGAAATAGCAGCATCCCTTATGTGATGGAACAGCTACAGAGACACCGTGTGTGGCTAATAGGTGCCTCTGGTTACCCCAACCTGCCTTGGCTATTGACCCCAGTGAGGAATCCCCGGACCAGGGCAGAGGAACGGTACAATGAGGCCCATGGGCGAACTAGGAGGATTATAGAACGGACCTTCGGGGTCCTGAAGGCCAGGTTTAGGTGCCTGCATATGACAGGTGGATCCCTAATGTACTCACCAAAGAAGGTGTGTCATATCATCGTGGCCTGCTGTATGCTTCACAATCTTGCATTGCGATGCCAGGTGCCTTTCCTGCAGGAGGATGGTCCAGATGGTGGTGTTGTAGCAGCTGTGGAGCCTGTGGAGAGTGAAGAGGAGGAAGACGACGGGGACGACACGGACAACAGGGACACAGTTATACAACAGTATTTTCAGTAGCACACAGGTAAGAATCACCCACGCCATTTTACATTTACTTCTGGCCTCCTGCATCTCTACTTTCTGTGTTTCCCCCCAGTTCCTTTTAACTGATTTTTGACTTTCCCTTCCCTTTTCAGAGCTGTATGACCCACAGCGTGACTTCTGCTTTGTTTGCCCATGGACTAATGCTTATTGACATTGGTATGTTGTCATCACAATGTAACTGAACATTATTGCACCGTTATGTGTAATACATTTGTTAAGAATACAAGCAGACTCCTGATTTTTGAAGTGCAATTGGTGATTTATTTTAAGTGCTACATTTAGGTCCATGATAGTAAAACGGTGATGGGTGGGGGTGGAGTAATTTCCATGGCAGAGTCCAGTTCTCAGTCTCACAGGTGCATTGTCCATATGCCTGTGGAAGGATGGAGCAGGGGCTGTTTAAGGTTTGACAGGGTGACAATGTGGGACAGTGGGATGACATCAGGGGGTATCTTATGCTGGCGGGGGTCTTGGCATCCTACTCTGTCTTCTTGTGTGATCTCAGGTTCCGCTTGCGGGGTGGTTGATCTTCAGCAGGAGGTGGGTTTCTGGTGGCCTGTCGTTGTGTGGGGACCTCCTGTCCACTAGCGCCGGCGGAGGTGGTAGGCTGTTCGTGGTCCGGGCTAGTGACAGGGGCCCTTTGGGGTGCCACATGGTCCCGCAATGTGGTGACTATCTGGTTGAGGGCCAGGACGATGGTCCCCATTGCGGAACCGATGTTCCTGAGTTTGTCTCTGAACCCCATGTACCGTTCCTCCTGCTGTGCCTGGATCTCCTGGAACCTGGCCAGTACCGTCGCCATCGTCTCCTGGGAGTGGTGGTATGCTCCCATGATGGTGGCGAGGGCCTCTTGGAGAGTGGGTTCCCTGGGCCGGTCCACCCCCTCTCGCAGAGCAGGCCTCCCAGTTCCCCTGTTTCCCCGGGCCTCTGTCCCCTGGACGGTGTGCCCACTACCACTGCCCCCAGGTCCCTGTTGTTGTTGGGGTGGTGGGTCAGCCTGGGTGCCCTGTAGTGGCGGACACACCGATGATTGACGCCTCCTGGAGACAGAGGCATGGGCCCGCTGGGTGGGAGCTGTGCTGGTATTCCCAGAGGGGGTTGGGTCTGCTGTGGCCTGTGTCTGTGTGTGGGGAACCGACTGTCCAGAGGTCCCCGATGGTCTGGGCTGGTCATCAGGTTCTAGGTCGACAGAGCTGCTGTCATCACTGGGGACCTGTTCTGGGGGCGGGATGGACAAATCTGGACCCTCCTGGCCGGTGTGTTGGCGTTCAGGCCCTGCAGGGGTAAAAGAGTATGGTTATTGCTTCTGTGTGTGCCATGGCATGCGATTTGTGGGTGCCCTTGTCCCCCAGTGCTGGCATTCCCTTGTGGGAGGAGTTGGGAGGGTGGTTTGTGGGGGGGGATGGGTATGTGCAGTGGTCATGCTTAGGTGATGGGTGTCCATGGTTTGTGTTGGCATTCAGGGATTGGTGTTGTGTTGGGTGGGTTGTGCTGGTGAGACATTGGCAGGGAGGATGTGTGCTAGGGGTTGGGGGTTAGGGTGGGGGTGTGGGTTGGCATGCTGGTGGTTGGGGGGGTGAAGTAGTTGAGATTAGACTTACCAGAGTCCATTCCTCCGCCTACTCCAGCGAGGCCCTCAGGATGCAGGATGTTCAAGACCTCTTGCTCCCATGCTGTGAATTCGGGTGGAGTGGGTGGGGGTCCGCCGCCAGTCTTCTGCACAGCGATGTTGTGTCTTGACACCATCGACCGCACCTTCCCCCGTAGGTCGTTCCATCGCTTTCGGATGTCTTCCCGGTTTCTGGGATGCTGTCCCACAGCGTTGACCCTGTCGACGATCCTTTGCCATAGCTCCGCCTTCCTGGCTATTGTGGTGTGCTGCACCTGTGTGCCGAAGAGCTGGGGCTCTACCCTAATTATTTCCTCCACCATGACCCTGAGTTCTTGGTCCGAGAACCTGGGGTGTCTTTGGGGTGCCATGGGGTGGTGTGGATGAGGTGTGGGGTGGTGTTTGTGGTGATGTGAGTGGTGGTGTGTGGTGATGTGTGCGTGGATGTGGTGTGGGTGATGATGTTGGGTTCCTGTGTGTGTTGTGGTTTGCGTTCCCTGTGCTCTCTCTCTGTGTATTGCGCCTTGTCTCTGAATTTCGATTTGGGGGGGTTTGTGGGTGATGTGGGTGTGTGTTTTATATGGTGATGGGTGTGTGGGAGTGGTGTGTGTATGTGTCTCAGGTGTGTGTATTTTGAATTGTCCAATGTGGCTGTGTTTTGTATGGGTGTGTGTATTTTGAGCGCGGCGGTGTGTACCGCCAATGGAATACCGCGGTTGAAAGACCGCCGCGTGGATTCGTGGGTCGTAATGGCATGGGCGTGTTTGTGTTGGCGTGACGGTGGAGGTTTGGTCATCTCCAGTTTATCGCTGACCGCTGATGAGGCGGCCTTCCGTGGATGTCGGGTTTTTGGCGGTTTGGCAGTTGTGGGTCAGAATGACCGTGGCGGTTTACCGCGGCCGCGGCGGTAGAATGGCGGTCTTCTGACCGGCGGTATGAGCCTTTTACCGCCGAGGTCAGAATGACCCCCTTTGTCTGTTGTTGATAATGGCATGCATACCCCTTCTGACCGTGTTTACACGATTGACAGCATTGTTTCCTCTGCCATTGACATTATTAAATCAGACATGTCTTCTTTATATCATGGGCAGAGTCAGACGCGGTCCATCATGCAGCTGGGTTGGACTCTTCAGACCTTGAAGGCGGGTCGCGTTCCATGGCAGCACGTTTGTGCCAGAGAGATCTTTATCTCTTTTAATTTGACTCGTCAACAACAACTGATGGCTAAAAAGGAAGCGACATATGTTATGTTAAATATTGAGAAATTAGAAAAACTGCCTTTCACGGTAGCTGAGATTCCGTCAGCTGAATGGTTGATTCATGGGGTTATTAATTTGCCTATCTCTACTTTGCAATTTACTTCTTGTTTGAAGCACATTCCGGTGGGTAGATATGAACTATTGGGAGACAGTTACATACACGAGGTGTGGGAGCTTCCCTTTCAGTACAGATGTGTTAATGGTTTGAAGGAGGTTTTTCTTAGCGGCAGCGAATGCGAAGCTTCTGTCAGCCATTCAATGGTTTGTAAACAGCTGTCCTTGCACGGGGCGTGTAACGCTTCGATTGCTAACTTAGCTTGTTATCTGAAGGGGGTTCCAGTCCCAGTTATTAAAAACACTTTCCAGGTGCTTTCTAACGGCAGTTACATTGTTCTTAACAGCGAACGCTGCTGTGGCATGCGTGCCGGAATAGTTTACATCGTCGTTGTCAACAAGGCCGTTACGTGCTGCGGGAATGTGTTGTTTCCCCCCACTCAATTTAGGGATGTAGCGGACATCTGGCCTCATATTGCTACTTCCAAGGTTGATTTCGACAAGTTGAGTCGGCTAAAAGCTTTATTGTTTCAAAAGCATGTGGCCCTTACTTCTGCTAGCGAGACCTACGCACTTCAGGTGGCAAGGTCATCGGCGGAGATACAGTCCCTTTTGAGTACTAACTTTCCAAATCACTTCGGTGAACTTGTGGGACGTATATTTAATGCATCCAGCACTGCTGGTATTGCCCATTTTTTCAAAGTCATTGATGTTGGTTTCGCTCATACCTTCTCTTCCATATTCGGTTTGATACCTTCGGCTATACATTCTATTTTCTGAAGCATTTTTGGGGGTTTCCCGATTACTTTGGCTTTATTGGCTGGAGTCTTGCTGTTGTTGCTATTTTTTCGCAATGGCTGTCCCGTCACGACGAGATCCTGTATTGCTGCTCCCGTCAGCGCAGCTGTGTCGTGAACGCATGATGCAGCATTTTGGAGCAACACTCCTGGGACATTTGGAGTGTGACTGGTCTCTGTCATTCAGACCGGTTTTGGATTGTGTGCAACCCGTGTTTCGATGCCTTTGGTGCTCGTTTGAGCATGCACTGGCTCTCTGTCTCTCACTGCAGCGCCCTCCAATGGTCGACAATGATCTGTTGATGTTCCCGATTAGGGCTCATTCCCAGACTTGTGCACTACGGATGCGCTTGCTTCGTGAGGCGGTTTATGAGATTCCCTTCCTGGAGGAGGATGGTATTGTCTCTTTCATAGGCCCTGCACGGGGTGCCGCCCTGAATGGTTTTGGGGCTTTGGATCACACCTGCTCCATGGTACTTTGTGACGTGGATCTTCCGATATTGACATATATCGAAGTGGAGGAACTCCTGCATTCTATTGCTTCTGTCTGACGATTGGATTTTTACGAAATTGACACTATATTGAATTTGGTTTTATGGTCACATGTTACCTAAATTTATGACTTTGTTGTCTTCTCACCTTGTCGAAATGATTGTTTTAGATATTGTTTATATTTGGGGCATCCTTTTATATTATTGGAACCACTTGCTACCGACAAGGGGAGGGTGTAGTGTGGTTAGTTTTACGTATTCATTGCGCTTTAGTTTCAGGCTTTAGGCCTTTGTGCACTTTGCCCTAAATATATTTTATTTATTTGCTGACAGCTTAGAGCCTCTGTGCACTTTGCTCTACATGCTTTTTATTAGGCTTCGTACTGTTATTTTTCAAATAGCCAGTTCTACGGTGTTGTTTTTTATTCATATCTCACTGTTTTGCCTACTTCAGCAATGGAGTTCTCCATAACATATTTACTCTGTGCTTCAGTCAAGGATACAGTCTGGTACATTGCCGATAGACGTGGTAGGAGTTTAGACTTGGCATTCCTGCGTAGGGACATTTTGTGATCACGATGACATGTTAGTTATAAAATCACTTCCTTGCCCCAATACACACAAGAGGGAGATTCCAACCAGGGAACCACAACTAGACGCTGACTGCCTCGTTGCAGATGCTGAACCAAGATCACAGGTCTTTGCTCAGGTATGAGGGCTGATGTCTCCACAGTGATTCTAATAGGCAAGCTAGACGCTTAACATGCTGTGCTCTAAATAGAACAAGCAGAGGGAGAGTAGAAACTGTTAGACAATATGATAGCTTTGTTCTTATGTTTTACTCTCCTGGTGACTATTTCAATCCTACTGTGTTGTATGGTTCTGGTTATTGCGGCTCACGCCTTAATATCTAAAATACAGTCGTTTTATTAAAACATTATATAAAACTTATACTGTCTTTGTCATTTGTATATGAGATCATATTGGAAATAAGAGAGTTGGTTTGGATCTGAGTAACCACAACTTCCCTGAGAAGTTCCAGAGATGTCATGCGCTCGGCTGCCAAATCATTCCTTCCACATGGGAGAAATGAGGCACTGCTAGTTAGCCGGAGCAAAAACCGGATTTAGGGTGACAGAGTTCTTTACACGTGGGTCAGACTCAGTCCCCCACACCGTTATAGATCCTGCTGCCTAGAAATCCAGTAGTCTCATTTAGAATAATGAGAGCCCACGCGACAACGCAGGGGGAGTGACCCTGTAGGCAAGGGTCGCTCCCAGGGGGAGGTTGGGGGTGCAAATTTATTTTAGGCCATTTCTGCCCCCCGGGGGCAGAAACCTCTAGGCGCCAGGGCAAATTGTTTTTTTTTGTTTTTTTTTTTGTTTGTTTGTTTTTTTAGAGATGGGGAGCGACCCATTAGGCAAGGGTCGCTCCCCTGGGGGGCAAATTGTATTTAGACCATTTCTGCCCCCCGGACGAATTTAGGTCAATCTGCCCCCAAGGGGGCAGAAACCACTAGGCACCGGGGATTTTTTTTTTGGCGCCAATGTCACGCAGGGGGAGTGACCCCGTAGGCAAGGGTCTTTCCCAGGGAGAGGTTGGGGGCAAATTTATTTTAGGCCATTTCTGTCCACACAGGGACAGATCGGCCTATTGACATTAGGCCGATCTGCCCCTAGGGGGGGCAGAAACCTCTAGGCGGCAGGGTAATTTTTTTTTTTTTTTTTTTTTTTTTTGAGATGGGGTGCGACCCATTAGGCAAGGGTTGCTCCCCTGGGGGGCAAATTGTATTTAGACCATTTCTGCCCCCCTTGGGGGCAGATTGCCCGATTTAAGGTCAATCTGCCCCCAAGAGGGCAGAAACCACTAGGCACTGGGGAGGTTTTTTTTGGTGCCAATGTCAAGCAGGGGGAGCGACCCCGTAGGCAAGGGTCGCTCCCGGGGGGGGTGTTGTGCGGGTGGGGGACAAATTTATTTTAGGCCATTTCTGCCCCCCTGGGACCGGCTGAGCTAGAGGCCAAAATCCACAGGTAGGCACTGTTTTTTATGAAAAAATGTGATGTGTCCACGTTGTGTTTTGGGCCATTTCCTGTGGCGGGCGCTAGGGCTACCCACACAAGTGAGGTATCATTTTTATCGGGAGACTTGGGGGAACGCTGAGTGGAAGGAAATTTGTGGCTCCTCTCAGATTCCAGAACTTTCTGTCACCGAAATGTGAGGAAAACGTGTTTTCTTAGCCAAAGTTTGAGGTTTGCAAAGGATTCTGGGTAACAGAACCTGGTCAGAGCCCCACAAGTCACCCCATCTTGGATTCCCCAGGGTTTCTAGTTTTCAAAAATGCGCTGGTTTGCTAGGTTTCCCCAGGTGCCGGCTGAGCTAGAGGCCAAAATCCACAGGTAGGCACTGTTTTCTATGAAAAAACGTGATGTGTCCACATTGTGTTTTGGGCCACTTCCTGTCGCGGGCTCTAGGCCTACCCACACAAGTGAGGTATCATTTTTATCGGGAGACTTGGGGGAATGCTGGGTGGAAGGAAATTTGTGGCTCCTCTGATTCCAAAACTTTCCGTCACCGAAATATGAGGAAAATGTGTTTTTTTAGCCAAATTTTGAGGTTTGCAAAGGATTCTGGGTAACAGAACCTGGTCAGAGCCCCACAAGTCACCCCATCTTGGATTCCCTTAGGCCTCTAGTTTTCAAAACTGCACAGGTTTGGTAGGTTTCCTTGGTGCAGGCTGAGCTAGAGGCCAAAATCTACAGGTAGGCACCTTGCAAAAAACACCTCTGTTCTCTTTCAAAAAATGTGATGTGTCCACGTTGTGTTTTGGGGCATTTCCTGTCACGGGCGCTAGGCCTACCCACACAAGTGAGGTATCATTTTTATTGGGAGACTTGGGGGAACGATGTGTGGAAGGAAATTTGTGGCTTCTCTCAAATTCCAGAACTTTCTGTCACTGAAATGTGAGGAAAACTTGTCTTTTTAGCCAAATTTTGAGATTTGCAAAGGATTCTGGGTATCAGAACCTGGTCAGAGCCCCAGAAGTCACCCCATCTTGGATTCCCCTAGGTCTCTGGTTTTAAAAAAAACACAGGTTTGGTAGGTTTCCCTAGGTGCCGGCTGAGCTAGAGGCCAAAATCTACAGGTAGGCACTTTGCAAAAAACACCTCTGTTTTCTTTCAAAAAATGTGACGTGTCCACGTTGTGTTTTGGGGCGTTTTCTGTCACGGGCGCTAGGCCTACCCACACAAGTGCAGTATCATTTTTATCGGGAGACTTGGGGGAACGCTGGGTGGAAGGAAATTTGTGGCTTCTCTCAGATTCCAGAACTTTTTGTCACCGAAATGTGAGGAAAACGTGTTTTTTTTGGCCAAAATTTGAGGTTTGCAAAGGATTCTGGGTAACAGAATGTGGTCAGAGCCCCACAAGTCACCCCATCTTGGATTCCCCTAGGTCTCCAGTTTAAAAAAATGCACAGGTTTGGTAGGTTTCCCTAGGTGCCGGCTGAGCTAGAGGCCAAAATCTACAGGTAGGCACTTTGCAAAAAACACCTCTGTTTTCTTTCAAAAAATGTGATGTGTCCACGTTGCGTTTTGGGGCATTTCCTGTCGCGGACGCTAGGCCTACCCACACAAGTGAGGTAGCATTTTTATTGGGAGACTTGGGGGAACGCTGGGTAGAAGGAAATTTGTGGCTCCTCTCTGATTCCAGAACTTTCTGTCACCAAAATGTGAGGAAAATGTATTTTTTTAGCCAAATTTTGAGGTTTGCAAAGGATTCTGGGTAACAGAACGTGGTTAGAGCCCCACAAGTCACCCCATCTTGGATTCCCCTAGGTCTCTAGTTTTCAAAAAGGCACAGGTTTGGTAGGTTTCCCTAGGTGCCGGCTGAGCTAGAGGCCAAAATCTACAGGTAAGCACTTTGCAAAAAACACCTCTGTTTTCTTTAAAAAAATGTGATGTGTCCACGTTGCGTTTTGGGGCATTTCCTGTCGCGGGCGCTAGGCCTACCCACACAAGTGAGGTATCATTTTTATCAAGAGACTTGGGGGAACGCTGGGTGGAAGGAAATATGTGGCTCCTCTACGATTCCAGAACTTTTTGTCACCGAAATGTGAGGAAAACATGTTTTTTTTGGCCAAAATTTGAGGTTTGCAAAGGATTCTGGGTAACAGAACGTGGTCAGAGCCCCACAAGTCGCCCCATCTTGGATTCCCCCAGGTCTCCAGTTTAAAAAAATGCACAGGTTTGGTAGGTTTCCCTAGGTGCCGGCTGAGCTAGAGGCTAAAATCTACAGGTAGGCACTTTGCAAAAAACACCTCTATTTTCTTTAAAAAAATGTGATGTGTCCACGTTGCGTTTTGGGGCATTTCCTGTTGCGGACGCTAGGCCTACCCACACAAGTGAGGTAGCATTTTTTTTGGGAGACTTGGGGGAACGCTGGGTGGAAGGAAATTTGTGGCTCCTCTCTGATTCTAGAACTTTCTGTCACCAAAATGTGAGGAAAATTTATTTTTTTAGCCAAATTTTGAGGTTTGCAAAGGATTCTGGGTAACAGAACGTGGTC
Source organism: Pleurodeles waltl (assembly GCF_031143425.1). Taxonomy (NCBI): domain Eukaryota; kingdom Metazoa; phylum Chordata; class Amphibia; order Caudata; family Salamandridae; genus Pleurodeles; species Pleurodeles waltl. The sequence continues at coordinate 506,777,170 of NC_090445.1, forward strand.
AGAGCCCCACAAGTCACCCCATCTTGGATTCACCTAGGTCTCTAGTTTTAAAAAAGGCACAGGTTTGGTAGGTTTTCCTAGGTGCCGGCTGAGCTAGAGGCCAAAATCTACAGGTAGGCACTTTGCAAAAAACACCTCTGTTTTCTTTTAAAAAATGTGATGTGTCCACGTTGCGTTTTGGGGCATTTCCTGTCGCGGGCGCTAGGCCTACCCACACAAGTGAGGTATCATTTTTATCGGGAGACTTGGGGGAACGCTGGGTGGATGGAAATTTGTGGCTCCTCTCTGATTCCAGAACTTTCTGTCACCAAAATGTGTGGAACACGTGTTTTTTTAGCCAGATTTTGAGGTTTGCAAAGGATTCTGGGTAACAGAACCTGGTCAGATCCCCACAAGTCACCCCATCTTGGATTCCCTAGGTCTCTAGTTTTCAAAAATGCACAGGTTTGGTAGGTTTCCCTAGGTGCCGGCTGAGCTAGAGGCCCAAATCTACAGGTAGGCACTTTGCAAAAAACACCTCTGTTTTCTTTCAAAAAATGTGATGTGTCCACGTTGTGTTTTGGGGCATTTCCTGTCGCGGGCGCTAGGCCTACCCACACAAGTGAGGTATCATTTGTATCGGGAGACTTGGGGGAACGCTGGGTGGAAGGAAATTTGTGGCTCCTCTCAGATTCCAGAACTTTCTGTCACTGAAATGTGAGGAAAATGTGTTTTTTTAGCAAAATTTTGAGGTTTGCAAAGGATTCTGGGTAACAGAACCTGGTCTGTCACCCCATCTTGGATTCCCCTATGTCTCTAGTTTTAAAAAAATCACAGGTTTGGTAGGTTTCCCTAGGTTGCGGCTGAGCTAGAGGCCAAAATCTACAGGTAGGCACTTTGCAAAAAACACCTCTGTTTTCTTTCAAAAAATGTGATGTGTCCACGTTACGTTTTGGGGCATTTCCTGTCGCGGACGCTAGGCCTACCCACACAAGTGAGGTAGCATTTTTATTGGGAGACTTGGGGGAACGCTGGGTAGAAGGAAATTTGTGGCTCCTCTCTGATTCCAGAACTTTCTGTCACCAAAATGTGAGGAAAATGTATTTTTATAGCCAAATTTTGAGGTTTGCAAAGGATTCTGGGTAACAGAACGTGGTTAGAGCCCCACAAGTCACCCCATCTTGGATTCCCCTAGGTCTCTAGTTTTCAAAAAGGCACAGGTTTGGTAGGTTTCCCTAGGTGCCGGCTGAGCTAGAGGCCAAAATCTACAGGTAAGCACTTTGCAAAAAACACCTCTGTTTTCTTTAAAAAAATGTGATGTGTCCACGTTGCGTTTTGGGGCATTTCCTGTCGCGGGCGCTAGGCCTACCCACACAAGTGAGGTATCATTTTTATCAAGAGACTTGGGGGAACGCTGGGTGGAAGGAAATATGTGGCTCCTCTCAGATTCCAGAACTTTTTGGCACCGAAATGTGAGGAAAACATGTTTTTTTTGGCCAAAATTTGAGGTTTGCAAAGGATTCTGGGTAACAGAACGTGGTCAGAGCCCCACAAGTCGCCCCATCTTGGATTCCCCCAGGTCTCCAGTTTAAAAAAATGCACAGGTTTGGTAGGTTTCCCTAGGTGCCGGCTGAGCTAGAGGCTAAAATCTACAGGTAGGCACTTTGCAAAAAACACCTCTATTTTCTTTAAAAAAATGTGATGTGTCCACGTTGCGTTTTGGGGCATTTCCTGTTGCGGACGCTAGGCCTACCCACACAAGTGAGGTAGCATTTTTTTTGGGAGACTTGGGGGAACGCTGGGTGGAAGGAAATTTGTGGCTCCTCTCTGATTCCAGAACTTTCTGTCACCAAAATGTGAGGAAAATTTATTTTTTTAGCCAAATTTTGAGGTTTGCAAAGGATTCTGGGTAACAGAACGTGGTCAGAGCCCCACAAGTCACCCCATCTTGGATTCACCTAGGTCTCTAGTTTTAAAAAAGGCACAGGTTTGGTAGGTTTTCCTAGGTGCCGGCTGAGCTAGAGGCCAAAATCTACAGTAAGGCACTTTGCAAAAAACACCTCTGTTTTCTTTTAAAAAATGTGATGTGTCCACGTTGCGTTTTGGGGCATTTCCTGTCGCGGGCGCTAGGCCTACCCACACAAGTGAGGTATCATTTTTATCGGGAGACTTGGGGGAACGCTGGGTGGATGGAAATTTGTGGCTCCTCTCTGATTCCAGAACTTTCTGTCACCAAAATGTGTGGAACACGTGTTTTTTTAGCCAGATTTTGAGGTTTGCAAAGGATTCTGGGTAACAGAACCTGGTCAGATCCCCACAAGTCACCCCATCTTGGATTCCCTTAGGTCTCTAGTTTTCAAAAATGCACAGGTTTGGTAGGTTTCCCTAGGTGCCGGCTGAGCTAGAGGCCCAAATCTACAGGTAGGCACTTTGCAAAAAACACCTCTGTTTTCTTTCAAAAAATGTGATGTGTCCACGTTGTGTTTTGGGGCATTTCCTGTCGCGGGCGCTAGGCCTACCCACACAAGTGAGGTATCATTTGTATCGGGAGACTTGGGGGAACGCTGGGTGGAAGGAAATTTGTGGCTCCTCTCAGATTCCAGAACTTTCTGTCACTGAAATGTGAGGAAAATGTGTTTTTTTAGCAAAATTTTGAGGTTTGCAAAGGATTCTGGGTAACAGAACCTGGTCTGTCACCCCATCTTGGATTCCCCTATGTCTCTAGTTTTAAAAAAATCACAGGTTTGGTAGGTTTCCCTAGGTTGCGGCTGAGCTAGAGGCCAAAATCTACAGGTAGGCACTTTGCAAAACACACCTCTGTTTTCTTTAAAAAAAATGGGATGTGTCCACCTTGCGTTTTGGGGCATTTCCTGTCGCGGGTACTAGGCCTACCCACACAAGTGAGGTATCATTTTTATCGGGAGACTTGGGGGAACATAGATTAGCAAAACAAGTGTTATTGCCCCTTGTCTTTCTCTAAATTTTTTCCTTCCAAATATAAGAGAGTGTGTAAAAAATACATCTATTTGGGAAATGCCTTGTAATTCACATGCTAGTATGGTCACCCCGGAATTCAGAGATGTGCAAATAACCACTGCTTCCCAACACCTTTTCTTGTGCCCTTTTTGGAAATACAAAGGTTTTCTTGATAGCTATTTTTCACTCTTTATATTTCAGCAAATGAATTGCTGCATGCCCGGTATAGAATGAAAACACACTGCAGGGTGCAGGTCATTTATTGGCTCTGGGCACCTAGGGTTCTTGATGAACCTACAAGCCCTATATATCCTCGCAACCAGAGGAGTCCAGCAGATGTATCGGTATATTGCTTTTGAAAATCTGATATTGCAGGAAAAAGTTACAGAGTAAAACATAGAGAAAAATTTATTTTTTTTCACCTCAATTTCAATATTTTTCTTTTTCAGTTGGTATTTTACTGTAGGAAACCCTTGTAGGATCTACACAAATGACCCCTTGCTGAATTCAGAATTTTGTCTACTTTTTAGAAATGTTTAGGTTTCTGGGATCCAGCATTGGTTTCACGCCCATTTTTGTCACTGACTGGAAGGAGGCTGAAAGCTCAAAAAATTGTAAAAATGGGGTATGTCCCAGTAAAATGCCAAATTTGTGTTGAAAAATTGGCTTTTCAGATTCAAGTCTGCCTGTTCCTGAAAGCTGGGAAGCTGGTGATTTTAGCGCCATAAACCCTTTGTTGATGTCATTTTCAGGGGAAAAAACACAAGCCTTCTTCTGCAACCACTTTTTCAATTTTTTTTTAAAAAAATTGAATTTTCACTGTATTTTGGCTAATTTCTTGGCCTCCTTCAAGGGAACCCACAAAGTCTGGGTACCTCTAGAATCCCTAGGATGTTGGAAAAAAAGGACGAAAATTTGGCTTGGCTAGCTTATGTGGACAAAAAGTTATGAGGGCCAAAGCGCGAACTGCCCCAAATAGCCAAAAAAAGGCTCAGCACAGGAGTGTGAAAAGGCCTGGCAGCGAAGGGGTTAAATTCAAAATGTTACATTCTATGTGCATGTTAAGTTTTTAGTACCATTCCTATTGTTGTCCAGGGAATGTTTTTCATGGCCTTTTATCCTCATGTAATGAGGCAGTGTTTGTTCTGGGACATTGTTATAGAAGGTTCTTGTATTCCTAGAACAGTATGTTTCAATTCATGAAAATTCCATATGAAACATTGTACTAACCATTCTTGATTCTTTTCCAGGTACCTAGATTTCTTGAAGCCTAATTAGAGTCTAGTTCTTGGCCATTCATGTTTCCTCAGTCTAAGTATTATTTTATGTTCTGAGGGGCATATTTATACTCCGTTTGCGCCGAATTTGCGTCGTTTTTTTCGACGCAAATTCGACGCAAAACTAACTCCATATTTATACTTTGGTGTTAGACGCGTCTAGCGCCAAAGTTCATGGAGTTAGTGTAATTTTTTTGCGTGAACACCTTCCTTGCGTTAATGATATGCAAGGTAGGCGTCCCAGTCTTAAAAAATGACTGCGATGCATATGCGTCGTATTTATACTCCCGGGCAAAAATGACGCCCGGGAGTGGGCGGGACTAAAAAACCCGCATTAGCGCCAGATTTTAGCGCCTGGGTCAGGGCAGGCGTTAAGGGACCTGTGGGCTCAGAATGAGCCCAGAGGTGCCCTCCCATGCCCCCAGGGACACCCCCTGCCACCCTTGCCCACCCCAGGAGGACACCCAAGGATGGAGGGACCCACCCCAGGGACATTAAGGTAAGTCCAGGTAAGTATTATTTTTTTTTTTTTGTGGCATAGGGGGGCCTGATTTGTGCCCCCCTACATGCCACTATGCCCAATGACCATGCCCAGGGGACAGAAGTCCCCTGGGCATGGCCATTGGGCAAGGGGCCATGACTCCTGTCTTTGCTAAGACAGGAGTCATTTCAATGGGGGATGGGCATCGTAAAAAAATGGCGCAAAGCGGGTTGTGGCGATTTTTTTGCCTCAGCCTGACTTGCACCATTTCTGGACGCCCATACGCCATTTTCCCCCTACGCCGGCGCTGCCTAGTGTACGTCGTTTTTTTTAACGCACACCAGACAGCGCCGGCGGCTAACGCCGGCTAACGTCATTCAATAAATACGGCGCCCGCATGGCGCTTCAGAATGGCGTTAGCCGGCGCTAATTTTTTTGACGCAAAACTGCGTTGGCGCAGTTTTGCGTCAAAAAGTATAAATAAGGGCCTGAGTATCTCAGAACTACAGACTCAACAGAGTGTTATTTCATGTTCCGAGTATCACAGAACTCTAGACCCAACAGAGTGTTATTTCATGTTCCGAGTGTCACAGAACTTTAGACTCAACTGAGCGTTATTTCATGTTCCGAGTATCACAGAACTCTAGACTCAACAGAGTGTTATTTCATGTTCCGAGTATCAAAGAACTCTAGACTCAACAGAGTGTTATTTCATGTTCCGAGTATCACAGAACTCTAGACTCAATAGAGTGTTATTTCATGTTCCAAGTATCATTGAACCCTAGATTCAACAGAGAGTTTTTATGAATCTGAATGTGGTTTGATTCTGATGTTGTGTTGCTTAAACGTTTGCTTCGTACAGGTCTCCTTCCCAGCTGTTCCCTTCCTAATCCCCTTTTCCCCACTTGGACTCTCTTAAACTCTGTGACATTCTAATCAGAGAATTGGAGCTGTCTGGTGGTGGACGTGTTGGGAACATGCGCAGGTCCCGAGGATCTGCTGTCCCTGACAGCAACTAACATACTGGACAATGACAATGGGCTCACCTGCTGCTCTGGTGTCTCACATAACTGTCCATACAGGGGCAGGACCCCGTCCACAAGCCCCACCAACTCTTCCTTCCTGTCTGACAGGACGCGGCATCTTGGCTACCAGAGTCAGTACACAGCATCACACGCAGTGGAGGTCTTCAGTGCATGAGGTTCAGTAGTTAAGTGAGCATGAGCACATTAAATGTCGGTCACGGCCGCCACGGACATCACCATCACCACCGGCGGCGATCACCATTGGCTCCTGCCTCCCATTGGCAACAGTGTGAGCCAATGGTGAGTAGCACGGTGGTCGTGACCGCCTCCCGCCATGACGTGTTATGCCGGCGGGATGATCTCACTTCCACCTGTCCCATACATACAGACAGGAGGCAACAATTTTACAATGGCAATGTGTGATGCGTGTGAAATTTAGTGCGTCATACGTCTATGCTGCTCGACATGTTATCACCTCTCTCCTGTTCCCAGATACTATGCATGGTTGAGGATGAGAAATGCACCGGTGTACAGGCCCTAGTTGACCTTGCTACCCTGGAGGAGCATCACATTATTCAAACCTATTGCCTGACCTGTGTGATCATAATGGAACTAGTGGCCCAGTTAGAGCCAGATCTGTTGCCTGCCAGACTCAATCCCAATGCCATCCCTCTCATAGTGCAGGTGTTGTCAGTCCTCCATTACCTTGCCTCTGGCTCCTTCCAGGTCACAGTGGCCTCGCAAGTGCAATGTTGCAGTCCACGTTCAGCAATGCCCTCATGGATGTACCGTGTGCCCTGATCAAATATATGGGCATCTACACCGGTTCCCCGATGTGCAAATCTGCCCACAATCAAGGCTGCATTCTATGCTGTGGCACATGTCCCACATGTCATTGGTGCAGCTGACAGCACGCACATTGCCCTACTGCCACCCAGGAGGAATGAACAGGTGTACAGAAACAGGAAAAAATTTGGTCAATGTGCAGGTGGTTTGTCTCGCTGACCAGTACATCTCCCAGGTGACTGCCAAGTACCCCGGCTCTGTGCATGATTCCTACATCCTACGGAACAGCAGCATCCCACACATGATGGCACCACTCCGGAGAGAAGGGGCCTGGCTCAACGGCTTGTACCCCTGCATATGCGTGCCCCTTAGCTAACTGCACCCTTGTGTCCCTGCCCTATTGCCCTCCCAGTCTTGACATGCCTCTTCCCTCTATGCACACAGGTGACTCTGGCTATCCCAGCCTGCCCTGACTCCAGACACCCGTGAGGTGTCCATCCTCAGCTGCAGAGGACCATTCCAATGAGACCCATGGTCATACCAGACGTGAAAGTATGTGCAAACTGTGTGGTGTGTGATCCTCTGCCATAATTCCGTCTGCCATGTCCCTGCTGCCACCTGTTGTGTATAACCACTGACAGCATTGTTGCAGCTCTGACTCAGGGTGGGTTTGGGGCATTGTCACATGTGGCCATGACTTAGGTAGTCATAGTGTACAGGGCAGGCCTATAGTCAGGCAGGTGTTGGGCTGGTGCACTGGTACCATCTATGTGTATGTCGAATCTTTCCTGATTTGCCAGTTCAAGTTCTATGCGTTTGCCACACAGGGTTGGTGCATGTGTAGGGCATACATCCTGGGAGTCGACATTGGGTGGCATTGTTGTTGGTGCAGTGGGTGTGGGGCCAGGTCTGATGCTGGGTGATGTGAGGGTGGGACCATTGGGTTAGTAGGTGTTGTGTATGTGTGTTGGTACTGTCCATATGGTTTTGGTCCTGCCTGGCATGTCTGCCCTGGATTCCTGTTCCTATAGTGCATTTGTGTGGAGTTGGCATCTGTGACTCCTACATTGATTGTTGTCCCTGTCTTGGGCTCCTTTCAGGACAATGTAGTGGTGATCTGTGCTCTGTACCTGGGCTGTTGCCTCCATTGACACATGTTCTGCCACTGCCTGCTCCACGATCGACCTCCCGGAATTTTGCACACCACGCTGTCACTCTCCCATGAATGAGCTGGGCATGGGGTGCCACTTGTACACATATTGGTTTTTCCATACATACTCAAGGGAAATAAACATGTAGATATGGACTGTGCTCATTTGTTGTTTATTTGTGATGTACAGGTGTAAGGGGTGACGAGTGGGGTCATGGCAGTGGAGATCATCAGAATGGTAAGGCCAGCTGCAGGTAGTCCATATCCTGCCTGCTGGCCATGGATAGACGGTGATATAGAAGTGGACAGTTGACAGGGTGTCACACACAAGGGAGAATGTTCAGAAGAGGGTCACTTGCTGATGGTGGTCTTGGTCTGTGCATCATGTCCTGCTGGATGTCTATATGGATGTCCTCGCTTGCTTGGTGCTTCCTCAGATACAGGGGTAGAGGTGGTGGTGTCCTGCGAGACCTGTGGAGGGGCCATCATACCACTGGCTGCCACTGATGAGGAGGGCTGTGATGGGATGTGGCCAGTGCTAGGGGACTGCTGGTGGGTGGTCGACTCACGCATGACAGTGGCCAGGTCCATGAGCACCCCTACAATGGAGCCCATGGTTGTATTGAGGGCCTGCCACTGTTCCATGGCCTCCTGATGGCAGTGCCCCTGCAGCTGCTGGGTCTCCTGCATGGTGGCGAGGATCTGGACCACTGTGTCCTATGTGTGCTGGTACACACGCAGGATTTGATTGTTGATCAGTTGGTGTGGCTGTAACAACCCTTGGGTCACAGTGGAGGGGAGGAAGTGGGGGCCTACCACCGGTCCTATTACGGGCTATCCTCTGCTTGGAGGCCATGGATCGGCCCTTCCCCCTGAGGTCTTTCCACCTCTTTCTGATGTGCTCCCGTGTGCGTGGGTATGTGCCCACTGCGTTGACCCTGTTGATGATCCTCTGCCATACTTCTGTCTTTTTGGCTATTGATGACTGTTGAACCTAGACTCCGATGAGCTGTAGGTCTACTCTGATGATCTCGTCCACCATGACCTGCAACTCATTGTCGGTGAAGAGTGGGTGCTTCTAGTGTGACATCTTGTGGGATGGATATGTATAGTGCCTGTTGGGTGCAGTTCAGGGTGTGTGGTGATGTGGAGGTGTTTGACTGTGTGCGCTGGTGGGCTGCAGTGTTGATTTGTACAATGTGTGCTGTGTGATGTTTGTTAGCTGTATTTGGGGTATGCTTCTTCTTGTCTTCGGCTGCTCAGATCTGATGCAAGGGATTGTAGGTGGGTGGGTGGGGGAGTCATATGGTGGCATGGTCAGGTGACCGTGGTGTGTGTATGGTTATCAGGTGTGAGTTACTTGAACTGATCAATGTGGTGTTGGGTACTTTCCACTGTGCCATTTTGTCCCACCGCGGTGCGTATCGCCAATGTTTTTTGCTGTGCATGCTCTGCTGTGCTGGAGGTTGTTTCATAATATAACAGTCGGAATGGTGTCGGCGTGGCAGGGCCGGCAGTTGTTCAGTCACTCTTTCGCCGTGGGTTGACCTGGTGGTGTTGGTTTTGTGTCTGTATTTGGGCAGTTTGTGTTTTGTGACTCGTAATACAGCGGTCGGTGTGGCCGATATGGTGGTGGCATTTTGCATGGCGGTTTTCCCCGGAGCCTGCCAGACTCGTAATGAGAACCTATTTGTTTTTCATGTTCAAATCATAAACATTGTTTGATGTATACATAAAAGGACAAAAAAACATTATTGTTTGTTTTATTTCTATATATGGTTCTTTTTCCTGTAATATAGTTGCCCTTTTGAAAAATGACAGAAGGGTTTCTCTGAGCAGTTATTTTCTTTCTTTATGAGACTACTTGGCCCTTAAAACCTGTGTATATCAGGGGGCCGGGATTACACTCTGGACTCCCCCAGATGTCTAGTTTTCAGAACTGTCTGGGTCTGGTAGGTTTTACCAGGTGGCTACTTACCTAGATCCAAAAGGTGCAACTGTTCACTATTTCAAGTGGGATGATACTGTTAGTTATCCAAACTCTCCTGGCCCGTGTGCAAAAGCCACACCCAAAAGAATCAAATGTCCTCTTGCTTGCTATTGGGAGGAGATCAGAAAGACTGTTGGGATTTTAGGCATGAGGGTGGGGCCTGATGTTAGGCAGGAAAAAACCCATACCATTATTTTATTAAAAATATGTACTGCTGCCAACCAGTGGAATTTCCACTCTTGGAGCAGATCAGGGGTAGTTTTCTTATCAGCCTCGGAGGGGTGGCAGAAATACTGATTCCCCATTTTTATAGGGAGAGGAAATTGCCATACACATTCTGGGCAGCCCCCACCCCTGTAATTAAAAATAAAAATAATTGTTGTTGTCTAGTGGGTTATCAGTCCCCGAAGGTGGGCAGATGAAGTAATTGCAGCCATCTGCCCCCTTGGGAGGGCAGAAAGACTGTCTCCCCATGTTAGTGGTATTGTGGGCATAGCCATGCCCTTGCTGATCAGCCCCCACCACTACAATTACAAACAAAGTAATTCCTGGTATCCAGTTGGCTTTCCCCCTCCAGGTGGGCAAATGGGGTTAATTGCCCTATTTACCCCCTGAGGGGCAGAAATACTGTGCCCCGTTTTAAGGGGGAGAAGGCATAGCCATGCCCATGATGACCCATCCCCACTCCTGCAATTAAAAAAATTAATCACTGGTATCTAGCAGGCTTTCTGCCCCCACCCCGGAGGGGCAGATGAGAGTAATTGCCATCATCTCCCCCTGGGAGGGCAGAAAGACTGTGTCCTAATTTTATGTTGTGGGGGCATGGCCATGCCCATGCTGGGCAGCCCGCACCCGTACACTTAAAAAAGGTAATCCCTGGTACCTAGAGGGGTTTCTGCCCCTCTGGGGACAAATTTGGTAAATGTCCCCATCTGCCCCTCAGGGGGGCAGAAATACAGGTTCACTATTTTGGGGGGTAGGGACATGGTCCCACCTCTACAATTAAAATAAAACATACAAAGAAAAGGTAGTAAATGGTATAAATCGCACATCCAAACAATGTCCTCAGTGGTGATTAGTATTTAGAAAATTATAATAGTTGCGTGTGGTCAAGTGCCCTACTACCAAAAAGGCACTGTACAGTGTATAAATTCACAACATGAAGTTAACAAGAGATGACCACAGCACTCAGATGGTGTATAGCTCGGATGAATGTAAGTAAATGTTCAAGAGTAGCATTCCAGTAAGAAAATCAATCAAAGTCCTTCTTTGTTCCAGTAGGTCTTTTATTCGGATTGTAAATCGCGAATTCCAATAGTACAGTCAAAACCGGCACAGCCAACACATGTTTCGTCACAAATGTGACTTTATCAAGGCTGTAAAAATACATATAGTAGTGGGTTTAAGAAATGTACATGTGTACTGGAACATAAATGTTGACTGACAGTAAAAATTAGTGTATATGTAATAATAAACATGGCAGAAATGTAACAATGACGTGATAATAAAAACGAAGGAAATGGTATTTATACATAGATCGGATTTAGTGTATCGTTTATACATAAAGATAAAAAGTGAAGACCAGTGAAAATGATGATCATAGGTCAAAATCAAACATGCGTTCACAATGTGAAATAATAAAGTGTTACGTATAATTGTAGTCCCAAAAATAAGTGGCTATTTAATGCAGCAGTGACAAAATGTGCAGAAACGTACACACAAAATGGAAAAACTGAAAAACGCCTACCTAACAAAGCTGTATGTATAGGCGGTACCCTCTTGGCATAAATATGAGACGTGCCTGTATGGGAAGGTGTCAGGTGGGAAAGTCCGTATTTAAGAAAAGTCTGTCGATATAGTTACATAGTATTCGTGGTGGTAGTCCCCAAAGTATTCATCTGTGTACAAATATAAGAAACCAAGAAATGGTGTGGACCCTGGTAAGTCCTGTGGAGGGTAAGAAGTAGGTAAGTAAAGGTGGTAGTGTAAAGAGACCGTGGTCCAATGCACAAAAGTAGAAGAAACCAAGATGGTTATGGGAGAGACTGATTTGGGTATTTGACGAATCAGACTAAAAGGCAATAGGGGTACATCACGGTAGGCGTTTAATGCATCTGGGATAAGCCGCGGGGCATATAAAATGGCGAGGGAATGGCAAAAAGTAGAACAGCGCGTTTTGAAAAGAAGATGGTCGTATGTTGTTTAAAAAGTCTAACGGAGTGGTTAAAGAGAGGGAATTGGGGGCTGAGATTTGGTTAGCGAGAAAAGCACGGTAGCTAATAAGGTATCCTAGGTCGGGGGGAAGCCTTGCTTGGGTGATTTGAGGGTGGGGCCATTGGGTTAGTAGGTGTTGTGTATTAGTAAGTGTAATAAAAGTGAGCGGCATGTAATTAATGACCAATGATGCTCGATAGTGCCACTGAACGCTGTCGGATGGATGGGGGCATACAAGCAAAACGCAAGCCACGAAGGGTCAAGTAAGGCCACGCAAGGTACAAAGATAAACACAAGTGGTTTATCTCAAGCTGTAAGGTGGAGTAAACTAATTGTCGGGGTGCATAAAAATGAGAGAAGTACAACGGAAGCAGAGTAAGTAGGCTCACTGTTATGAAGTCCGTAGGTTCTTCGTCCGTACGTGAGAAAAAGTATCAGTAAAGAGTAGGAAAGGCAGAAGTTAAGTAGAGGAGAAGGGGAGCGTTGTTGAGGACGTCGGATAGTCTCGTAATGCATTGTAAACAAAGGAAGTAACCATGAACGGCACAGTCTGGCGGCCATATTGGGAGGGAATACGGATGGTGTGTTGAGAATCATGTATGGATCATAGGAAGTCCATAGGGGGGCATACTTTTTTTAATTTTTATTTTAGATAGTGTTGACCGAGATAGAACGTACTTAAAATAAGCGACAAATCACAGCAGTATGTGCAAAATAAATCGAAAAATATTATAGTGGACGCTAATATCGCGTTTTATCAAAAACATAAGCACATACGGTTGAGAAAAGTAATGGTGTATGGAGAACTTTGCACAAATTTGAAACTGTGAAAAAACACAAAACAGTAGGCACAGTATGAGCATAAGGTGAATGTTACAACAACATGATTTGGACAATGTATATGAATTACAACCTGTTATACATAATTAGTGAAAGTCAAGTGTTACATAAATATATGGGATCAGTTTAGGTAAGGAACACATGGAGCTCGTTGTCCGTATTGAGACCCTTTTCTACAGCCCGTAACTGTATTATCCATCTAGCCTCACATTTCCGTAAATCCTTTGTCCTATTACCCCCTCAAGGAGATGGAGTAATGTGTTTGAGGCCAAAGAATCTTATCCTAGGAATGTCAGATTAATCGTGTGCAGAGGTGAAATGTACAGCCATCGGATAGGTAGGTTAACAGTTTCTAATGGCCCTGATATGTTCCTGTACACGTTCCTTAAGGGGGGGTATGGTACTGCCCACGTATATTAGTCCACATGCACTAATGATAACATAAACAGTGTACCTGGTGTTACAGTTGATAAATTCCCTCACTTGGAAAGTAGTTGAAGTGTTGTAAGTGAAAGACGTGGTCTTGTTCAAAGCAAATTGGAAGGAAATGCAGCTACCACATTTAAAGAAACCAGCCGGTTTCCTAGGTAGCCACATAGAGGGATTGGAGGGGGAGAGGGGTGCTAGAAAGCTTGGGCACAAAATATTCCTGAGTGTGAGTCCCCTGCTATGGATGATTGATGGTGACTGTCCAATGACCTCCCCCAGTTTGGAGTCAAGTAGTAGTAGATGCCAATGTTTTTTGAGTATTCTGAACACCACCCCACTGACCGGACTGTATTGGGTAATGAAGGAAATGTTACCCCTGGGTCCTTTGGTAGGTTTTTTGTGGCCTCTGATAAGTAGTGTGTCTCGTTCCTTAGAAAGTGTGCAATTTTTGGCTAGAGCAATAGTAGTTTGTGAGTAGTCACGGTTTTGAAACTGTTTGGTCAGTAGGTCCATTTCCTGTGTAAAAATGTCATTGTCACAGCAGTTCCGTCTAGTCCTGATCATTTTGCCGTAGGGAATGGCCCTGATTTGAGACTTCGGGTGTGCACTGTGAGCATGTAAAATGGAATTACATGCAGTGGGTTTTCTGAACAATCTGGATGAAATGTTGTTGTTTGTGATGTATAGGAGTAGATCTAGGAACTCTATTTGGTCATTGTCCATCTTGTGATTGAAGGATAGGTTGTAGTCGTTGGTGTTTATGTATTGAAAAAGTTTGTCCAGGTCATACCTGTTGCCAGTCCAGATCAGGAGGATATCGTTGATGTATCTCCCCCAGAAAAGGATGTGTCGGGTAATGTTATCTGGGCAATTGAGCCAGGGATGGTGTTTTTCAAATTGACCCATGTAAAGGTTGGCGTAGGAAGGTGAAAATTACGAGGCCATGGCCACACCTTGGGACTGTTTGTACCAATATCCGTCATGCAAAAAGACATTATTTTCAAGGACTAGTCTGGTCAAGTCTATTAACATTTTGGTGTGTTCATACAGAGTGGCATCCCTGCTGGAAAGTGCCAAAGACAGGGATGCCAAACCCCGTTCCAGTGAAATGGATGTGTAGAGCGAGTTCACATCCAAGGTAACAAAACAGCAGTCCTCTGTCCAATCTATGTCTTGTAACTGACACAGAAGGTCCTTGGTATATTGGATAAAAGTCGGAAGATTGTGTACAAGGGGTTGTAAGAAATGGTCAATGTATTCTGATATATGTTCAGTGGGTGATTCTATACCTGAAATGATCGGTCTGCCTGGAGGGAAAATACCTGGTTTGTGGACCTTGGGCAAGATGTAAATGCAGGGTGCCCTTGGTGTTGTGTTGTACATGTACTTGAATTCGAGATCCGAGATGAGATATAGATCTCTCCATTTGGATAGTCTGTCGTGTAAATTTTTGGTTATACTGGCAAGGGGATTTTTCATGAGGCATATGTAGGCTTGTGTATCCCCCAGCAGTCTGTTTATTTCTAACATATAGTCGGATCTGTCCATAACCACCACTTTCCCGCCCTTGTCGGCTTCTCTTATTACAAGATTTGAACGGGCGGAGAGTTGGTTGAGCGCCTTACGTTCTGTCAGACTCAAATTTTGTCTGTAACTGAGACCTTTGGTTCTGTGTTTGTCCTCTAGGCTAACCAGGTCCATGTTGACCGCTCTATAAAAGGTGTCAATGTTGTTATATGGTGGTAGATTAGGCATGAACGTGGAAGCAGGTTTAAGTCCACTGTCCATGTTAACATTGGATTGTGTGTTAATGTGTTCCAAAAGTGGCTCAAGATTGGGGGTGGAGGGAGTGGAGGAGTCAAGATCTAGAATGGTTTGTATGTCCTGGACATCTCTGATAGTTCTGTTGCAAAAGGGAACAGATGTGGTGGTGCCTATATTGGATGTTGGTTTATCTAAAAATAATTTTTTGAGTTTTAAGCGACAAATGTACTTAAATACGTCAATGTGAATGTTGTTAAAATCAGGTTTAGAAACAGGACAAATCCCCAAGCCCTTTCTCAAAATGTTAATTTCATCATCAGAAAGAACATGGGTAGACAGATTGATAACCTGTATATTATCATTACATAAAGTGTTGTTGTGTGATATGGGATTTGTATTCATGATGTTTGGTTCCTGGCAACAGAGCGTGTGGTCACGCCTTCCCTTTTGGACATGTCTGTGTTTTTCCCTCCCCTCCTTGTTGTTTTGTGTATGGATTTGTTTTGTTGTAGTTTTGTCAAATACCTTTTCAGTATAGTGCCAATTCCTCTTAAAAAGGGGACGGGTGAACAGAGGTAAAAAGTTAAGGGAGACCACGCCAAGGATGTAAAGTCTAACAGCTCTGTTATACTTTTTGCCATTCCCTCACCACTTTATATGCCCCTGCGGCTTATCCCAGACCCATTAAACACCTACCGCGCTGCACCCCTATTGCCTCTTGCTCTGATTCGTCAAATACCCAAATCAGTCTCTCCTATAACCACCTCAGTTTCTTCTACTTTTGTGCATTGGACCACAGTCTCTTTACACTACCACCTTTACTTACCTACTTCTTACCATCCACAGGACTTACCAGGGTCCATGCCATTTCTTGGTTTCTTATGTTTGTACTCAGATGAATACTTTGAGGACTACCACCACAAATACTACGTAACTATATTGACAGACTTTTCTTAAATACGGACTTTCCTACCTGACACCTTCCCAGACAGGCACTTCTCATATTTATGCCAGGAGGGTACCGCCTATACATACAGATTTGTTAGGTAGGATTTTTTCAGTTTTTCCATTTTGTATGTACGTTTCTGCGTATTTCTTCACAGCTGCATTAAATAGCCACTTATTTTTGGGACTACAATTGTACGTAACACTTTATTTATTTCACGTTGTGATCGCACGTTTGATTTTGACCTATGTTTTTATCTTTATGTATAAACAATACACTAAATCTGATCTATGTATAAATAGCATGTCCTTCGTTTTTAGTATCATGTTATTGTTACACAGAGTATTTCTGCCATGTCTGTTGTCACATATACACTCATTTTTACTGTCTCCCAACATTTATGTTCCAGTACACATGTAGATTTCCTAAACCCACTACTATATGTATTTTTACAGCCTTGATAAAGTCACATTCGTGCTGAAACACGTGTTGGCTGTGCCGGTTTTGACTGTACTATTGGAATTCGCGATTTACAATCCGAATAAAAGACCCACTGGAACAAAGAAGAACTTTGATTGATTTTCTTACTGGAATGCTACTCTTGAACATTTACCTACATTCATCCGAGCTATACACCATCTGAGTGCTGTGGTCATCTCTTGTTCAATTAAAATAAAACAGTGATCCCTGGTATCTAGTGGGATTTCGGCCCTCTGGGAGGCAGATGGGTGTAGTTTACCATATCTGTTTTCATTTTGGGGTGTGGGGGATAGCCATGCCCATACTAGGCAGCCCCCAACCCTACAAATAAAAAAAAAATCCCTGGTGTCTAGTGGCTTTCTGCCTCACCGGGGGGGCACATGGGACAGTGGCCCCAATCTACCACCGATGGGGCAGAAAGACTGTATACTTTTGTTAGGGGGAGTACAAGCCCTTATCCATGGGGCCACTCCCACCTCCTTGGTGTCTTGTGGATGGATTCCATTTTGCAGTGACCTCCAAGCAGAGAGCCAGTAGAGTACGGAAAGGTACAGCTGGAAAGGGGAGATTTTCCTTTTTTCATTGATACATCCCTCTTCTGAATCGGTGCGCGGGGGAGGACATAGCCTCCAGAGCACTTATGCAGTGAAAGTGGAATGAGCCAATCGGCTATTCCCATTACATTTTCATTGAAATTACATCAATGCTCCAATCGTCATTTCAATGAAAAAACAGAAATAGCCTCGGAGTGGGGTAAGCTCTTTCCCAGCTCTAAAGGCTATTTTCAGTTTCTGCAAATCCCTCTGGTGCCTGCACCAGAGGGATTTCCTGCCTCGTGTGCCAGGTCGGCTTGGAGCTGTCCTCTGTTTTTGTCCACTGTGTGCGTGGATGGCTCCGAGCCACCCTGCACACAAAAGGAGTTAATGTGTTTGGGGTTAAGAAGGCACAACCGCCTTAGTATACCCTAGAGGGAAATATTATTTAGGATTCCTGTGCAAGATGTTGGGCTACTCAGGGGAGTATTTTGGTCACAACTATTTGGGGGTTGTGACCTTTAGATTTTCCAAAAGTCACTCTGGTATATCTAGTTTAAAATAAAATAATACAACAAGCAGGGCATGAGGAGGACTTAAGAGGCAGTGGAGATGAGAGGAATGTTGGCTGCTAAGGGTAGGAAACATAGGCCATATTTATACTTTTTTAGCGTCGCATTTGTGCCGCTTTTTAACGCAAAAGCGACGTAAACTTACAAAATACAATTGTATTTTGTAAGTTTGCGCCGCTTTTGCATATAAAAATGACGCAAATGCGGTGCTAAAAAAGTATAAATATGGGCCATAATGTCTTGTAAAAAAAACAAAAGTGTGCGTTTTTTCTCTATGTATTTTAAAAATCCAAGTGAAATCTGACAGAGAACTCACCATACTTGACTGAGAGCACCTGTGTCCAACAACTTGCTTCAAAATGCTTTTTAGGGGGTTGTAACACCCCAAACACCACCCTTGAAGCTACACCCTTGGATCCACTACCACTTTGCAAAACTAACCGTACTGGATAGTCTTACCCAGTGTTTTAAGAATACAACCTATTTTGTCTTTTTCATAGGAAGTAGACCACTGAAGGGTGGACTAAGTGCTCACATCCATTAACTACAGTATTATAAAACGTCTTGCAGATGCATGTCATTTTCCGAGGTCTACAACGTTTCTGGAAAAATTAATTGCAAATCAAAACTAAGGTCTTCATCAAAAGAAATTCATGTGACCATTAAAAATGCACGCTATGAGTTTTCTGTGTGCTGTTTTCGGAATGTGTTTCTCTGTAATAAATGAACTCTCTCAACAAGGGAGGGCCATCCAGAGAAAAAGGCACAATTGGTATCCTTGCAGATATAACACATTGCAGCATTAGTTACAACCTAGATGCCAGATTAAATGGCAGTTGTGGAGGATCGCTGATTCATATTGCAACATTGGATGCTGCAGGGGTTACATTTTGCCCCAGTAGTGCTATATTATACCAAACGGCATTTGTGCTGCAACTAGGTATTAGAGTAACAATACTTATTAAATGTGTTTACTATACTTATAGGTAAGTATACCTTTAATGGTACTATAGTATAGCAGTACAACTTTTTCAATATCAAATTTGTTAGCCATATTTTGACGTATAGCTAACTAAATGTTGAAAGACATCTTATAAGAAATAAATTGCTTACCAAATAGTTAATCATTGCTAAAAAAAAAACGTTTAAAAACTGTTGCCATTGCTCATGGAATAGTGTCATATATGAGGCATCATGCATGACTCAGTGGAAACAATGGGAACCTTCAACCACTGCATCTTGCAGAGAAAACGTTAACATCTCATGACTAAAATGCAAGTAATCAGGACAACCGCTATTAGATGTCACTCACAAGTTTAAATCCTGACTCTCCCAACTCACCTTTGCTCCCGGTGAGGTTTAAAACATTCTGGTAAATTTTAATCACAAAACTACAAATCCAAGCATGAGTGTTTTGAATACAAGCTACCGTAAATCAACTTAAAATTACATTTTCATGTAGAATTTTTGATCCGATAATCTTTCGACTGGGAGATGTATTTGCATAGTTTCACTTAATTTTATGTGATTTAGTGGTAATTTCATATAATTACACTTCAGCAAATTACGAAAGTTTTGCACACCCCCGGGGAGGATCCGCATGACTCAGCATTTCTTGCTCTGTTGCAGGATTTGCAGCATACCAGAATAGCCTAAGTCAGACTACAATTTAAATGCCTTATCCAGTGTCTGGCTGGTTACCGAATATATGAAAGCGTGTGTCAGAGGGATTGGGACCAAAGAAAGTGTTTGGTCCAACCTTTGAAATCCTGTGCAGGAGCTGGGAATGAAATGAACAAAAACAGTGATGCTAGTACCATTACCTAAGAAGAAGAGAATGAGTCTGGCATCAGTGGACCCAGTAAAAAAATATCTTAAGGTTTATCCTGTACAGTAGATCAGTGCAAATTCCAAAGACACTGCTGACTGTGCAACCAACTACTCATCCTAGAACATGCCCCAGATGGACTCCTCTCATTCACATGAAGAACAAACAGTCCAAAGCACAGTACAACAAGTTGGCAAGCATTGAAAGAATTGACGACAAAGTAACATTTTCAACTGCAACACCTCTACAATTTGGCAATGAGTCAGATAAATATTTTGAATGTTCCATTATCTGTAGCTCTCAAGTGTTGAATGCAGAATTATCAGAGTATGAGATTATTAATTATGCAACTTGGTGTTAGAGAGGTCGTAGCAATGAAAAGAAACTAACAAAACAAAGTTAATGGAAGAAATGTACGGAGAGTATAAAATAATACATGAGACCATCTTGGACTTATGTCTAGCTCACATTGACTCTATTTCACTAGTGATTCAGTTGATAAATGTGTTTTTTCTTGTGAAGATAGTTCACAGGGAATATCTTCCAGATGTATAGTATTCAAGTATGTTATGTTATGTTATATAATTTCATGTTAAGTTATGTTATGTTATTTTATATTATGTTATGCAGATTTGTATAGTGCACTATGACCTGGGAGGACATCATGGAGCTGAGCAGGTAGGACCACTCAAAAAGCCAGGTCTTCAGTTTTTTTGAAGAATTCAAGAAGTGAGGAGAAGGCACTGGTGTCCAGCCATAGGTTGTACCATGCTTTTGGAGCAATTTAGGAAATGCTCAACCACCAGATTTGCAAATTTGTTTTTCTATATGTGTGGGATTTGTATAAGCAGGACTCTGGACAAGCGGAGGTGTCTTTTACCTTGAAAATGTGGGTGAGGAGTCTGAATTATGTTTGTTTGTGAACAAAGAGCTAGAGGAGCTCCTTCAGGCCCTCTGAGTTCTGAATGGTCTGCAGCCTTCTGGTGAGTTTTTTGTCGATCCTAACATAGAGGGTTTTCCCATAGCACAACTTGCTTGTGACCAGGGTATTCATTACAGTTTTCAGGGTGCTGATTATGAGCCAATGGAAAATCTTCCTCAGAATTTTCAGGGTATGGAATAATGAGGCAGTGGCAGCATTGACTTTGGCAGTCACATTGAGTTTGCTGTTGATGAATATCCTGAGGTTCTTGGCATGGGTGGTGGTCATGTGTGTCGCTCCCAGCTCTGTTGGCCCCTAAGTTGAATCCCACAGTCATGTGCTGTTCCCGAAGATCACAGTTTTAGTCTAGTCATTGTTCAGCTTTAGACAGTTGGTTTCCATCCAGTAGGCGATTTCAGTCATGAGGGCATTGGACTTGATATGGGTACTGGATGTGTTGTCCATGAGAGAGAGAATGAGTTTTATGCCATTGTCGTAGGACAGGATTTTAATTTTGTGAGAGCAGATGATGCTTTCTAGATGAATAATATGCGCTGAAGGAGGTCAGACTCAGAGAGGTTCCTTGTGGAAATCCGCAGATGTGATCTCAGGTGTCCAAAGTGTAAGATGCCAACTGGGTTCTTCAAGTCAGGAACAGGAGCAGCTGCAACACTTATTATGCTAAATGACCAATATGAAATAAATAGTTACTATATAAATGTCTCAAAAAAATGTTGCAATCTCACTGCAAGATGGTGTATACTGGGAGGAGTTAGATTATTAAAAGTTGGGGGCCAACAGACACTCTTTATGTTCTGCACATTTTCTTCTTCAGTTAGAGAATATTTTGCCTCCACTCGATTTGTAAACAAATTAGATACAGACACTGAGAAAAAATAGCTGATAGAACTACCGGCACAATATGCTTACTGGTTTTTACATGTATTGAATGTAATGAGAAGATCCCATTAATGATATCAAAGGGATCAACACCGGGTTCCTGTAATACAGAGGATGCCAGGGCTTGA
The DNA here is from genome assembly GCF_031143425.1 of Pleurodeles waltl. NCBI lineage: Eukaryota > Metazoa > Chordata > Amphibia > Caudata > Salamandridae > Pleurodeles > Pleurodeles waltl. Next base: position 506,798,390 of record NC_090445.1, read on the forward strand.
AGTAAAATTACCTTATTTGAGATTTTCACGGAAGTAAAAAACTGATGCTGAAAAATATTTTTATAACTGGACTGCAATACATCTTAACTGTTTTTTATTTCTACTCACAATAAAATGTATTTAGTTGAAGTTTTTAAAAGATTTGCTGAAAGAAGTATTCTGTTTGCAATCATAACAGTAAAATCGATAGATGGAACAGAAAGTTGGCAGAATAATGGGTCAGTTGCTTTGCTTCTGGCATGCTATTCCCGAGAATATTTATGTTTTATTTTTGAATTACGCTATTCACCTTTAATACTTAAAGAAAATTATTCTCACTTCCCAAATTTGAAATGTGAAAGAGCATTGAATGGAGAAGAAGTGTACATTCTCTTTGCAAATAGCACTTTCAAAAAAATGTCTCCGAAATCTGTGAGAACTAATTTTTGAAGTTTGCCAGCAGATTAATTTTATGATTAGACCTGGGTGAAATTTTAAACATTCCAGATTGATTGGTATAATTCTGGTCATTCTTTGTAAAACAATATACATTAAATCATTACGATTTTTCCGCTCCACCACTTTTTCAAGTAGATTTTTTACTTGAGCCAATTACTCGTGTCATTTGTGAGCACTGAACACCAAATTTGAAAGCAGGCAGCAATGTTTGGAATGTGAGCTGCAGTTCTTTTAAATTGTGAGGTTAACAAACATTTTAGGTCGATTTTTTGCCCAAGCAGACTGTTCAGGTAACTTTTGAGTGCAAAACTACAAATCCGAGCACAAGCCTTCAGAAATCCACTCACAATTTCATTATTGAGATCAATGTTTGCAAAAAAGGATCATTTGGGTATTTTTTTGGGAGTGTTAATTGTATTTTTCTCAAATTACATCTAATTTCACATTATTTCGCATAATTACGCTTCACAATATTATGCAAATTGCCCTCATCCCTAGTTAGCATACATGTGCCAAAGGAGTGACAGTACCATTAGTGAATAAAGCAGACCCAAGTATAGCAGATTGTACATTGACACGTATTGAATGGTCAAACTCTGTCAAGAATTGGTGAATAATTTTTCGCTAGTAGTCCTAAAACAACTTAAGATCTGTTGCATGAAAACTTGAATTATTATATTTTTCTGAAAGATCCGAAAAGGACAGGGAAGAATGAAATATAATTGTGTTAAATGCATTAACTGCTATAGCTGTAATGCATAAATCAGCTGGTGGCCCTCTTAAAAAAATAAGAGAAAAAGATGCAGAAAATATTTGGAGAACATTTAATGTAATAGACAATGATTTAAAAGTCACATGGAACAAAAAATATTTAGTTTAAAAATTACTTCTGTCTTTTGATGCTGTGTAAAACACACCAAAAATGTATAGCCATTGTAGAACTATTTGGGACTATATTTGCATTGCATACTTCATTACAAGAACTGAAAATGCACAGACTTCCATAGAACCTGGTTATGTATTTAGTCTGTATAAGCTGAACAATCTTCAAAAGACAATAAGCAAGATTCTACATATATTGTAATGTTTAATACAAGAGTTTAAACCACTACCTTATCTTCTGTTGAAAAATTGAGTATTACTTAAAGATTTATGATGATTTTAAAGGGTCAATATTTGAAGGTTTGATGAAAAATTAAAACGTTGTGTGATATATTTAGTTAGGGAGCTCATTATTGAAATATACTTGGGAAGATCCATATTCAATACATTGTTTACTTAAAGAAGAAACCATATTTTAAATACAAAAGACTATTCAAGAACTTTATATAGACACACATTTGTTATAATGAATGTGATACAACTATAGGTAAATGTATTAGCAAACCAAAAGTATAATAAAATAATTCTGAAATTTTAGGAATAAAGAAAAATGATTCTCATATTGTGATATTGGAATAAAACTGTTGTTCAATTAACAAAGGATTTACAAATTTAGTGACTGAGAGTGAGCTGATTCAATGTTTTGGTTATCCAGTACACACAACAACACAAGAAGTGATAATTGCACACCACTGCCTAACACTAACACAATTTTGTATGCCAATGTAGATAAATTAACACACAAAGGCCCTGATTACGACCCTGGTGGTTTTAAGACTGCCAGGATTGTAGTGGCCGTTCGACCACTTCCAAAGCGGTGGTCCGACCGCTTGGGCGGCGGCCTGACCGCAACATTATGACTGTGGCGGTCGTGCTGTGGTTGGACCGCCAGCACCGCCACTCTTTCTCCACAGGAGGGACTGGTGGTGCTGGCAGTCCTAATCCACCTGGGCAGCGTTGCAAGTAGTGCTGCCCTGGGAATTATAACTCCCCTCTCCGACAGCGGTTTCATGGTGGGAGCAACGCCATGAAACAGCTGGCAGAAACAGGGTGCACGGCCCCCTGGCCAGCCCCATTGCAATGTTCACTCTCTGCTTTGCAGACAATGAACATCGCAACGGGTAATGGTGCATCAGGCACACTACAGAATTGCAACCAGCTTTATTATGAGCCAGATACAATGCTGTAGGCCATTTCCCGCTGGGCCAGCAGGCGGAAACTCAATTTCCCCCCAACTTAACCTCAGCATTTAAGGCTTCATTACGACTTTTTCAGTCCCATGACTGCCATATTGGTGGTGGAGGTCCAATGCCAACAGGCTAGCAGAGAAGACAGCCAAAATATGACATTTGTGGTGGTGCATACAAAAGACCTCCAAAGCAAAGCCAGGCAGGACAGTCTGCTGCACAAACAGTCCAGTGGAGACCATGATTTTGCTGGACTCTTTACGGGGTTGCACACCACCAACATGACCGCCGCTGTTGGAAACAAACAGTACAAAAGGAGACACTCACCTCCAGGAAGTCAGACACGTCCAGAGCTGCCATGGAACCACAGCTAGACGTCATCCTGCTGCCCCTGTTCACCGAAAGACAATGGATTCATCACTGACGAGGAACCCTGGTACCCTGCTACCCATGACACAGCCTTTATCGCACTGGCTGCCTCAGATGTAGAAGAGACTAATGTTACATGGACAGTGGAAGGGGTTTGGTGTTGTGGACAGAGCCTGCTCAGGGTAGTGTTGATGTCTCTCAGTACCCCTGTTAGGGAGACCATACTGGCATTGAGGGCCTCCCACTGTTGACTTGGTGGTTGTCCCTCTGAAGCTGCTTGAGCTCCCCCATCATGGCAAGTACCTGGCCCATCATGCCTTGGGACTGTGGCAAGCTCCCAAGACTGGGAGATGGTGTCTGGGCCATTTGTGTCTCTAGCAGCCACATCATCCCTCCGACGCACCCTACCCTGACGTGCCTCTGCCCTTGGCACATTTTACCTAATACCATTGGTGACAGGTCCTTCATTGTAAGGGTTTTCTAGTTCTTACTCCAGTACCTGTACTGAGGAACATGATGGTAAAAACGGTCCTAGGGACACAGGTTTAGGGGCAAATGATTGCTTGTGATGTAGATGCAACTGGGCTGGGTGGAGTTGATGTGGACAGGGTGAGGCTGACGGTTGTGGACTGACCTGGTATCCCAGATGGGCCAGAGTTGTCCTCATTGTTCACACATCCAGGGGTGTTTTAATCACTGAGGGTTTCATCCAAAGGGGTGGTGGCTGTCTCAGGTGTCCACTCCATGGTCCCAATGGAAAGTAGACCTGTTGAAGAAGTAGAACAGACAGTTACAGATTGCAAAGCAATATGTGATATAAAACTTTGACAGGTAGACATGCTTTGAGCCATGTACAGAAAGGTTTTACTTGATCCCCTGATATGACAGCAGTGCCTGTTTTCAAATCTTAGAAGAGCTATGTGGAATACAGACAATTCCTATACCGTACACCTTGCTACAGGATGTCAGAGTATCTTGGCAATTGGATGTCTGTTCGTAGACTGATATATTGGCAGCTATGTAGCTTGATTTCTTTCATGTTAACTCACAGTTAGCAGTAGTTCAGTGTTGAGTCAACAGACAGCTGCACAATGTAATGTGGAAACTGACTTGTCCATCAAATTAGGAGTAACCAATCTACCTGGCCATATATGTCAGGTTACACCAAGTGCAACACACTGCATATATGTGTGTTCCCCCTGGGTAAGGATACTTCAATAGGTGATGGGAGGTAGAAGGGACCGGTTAGCAGAGGACACAGCTGTAGCTATGTGTTGGACTGGCAGATGCCATAGCATTGCTGTCATTGCCATAGACTGTCCAATTGTGGAGCATTCCGGTGGGTTTAGTTGATTGTTTAGTTGACATGAAAGGCACTTTTCATTGTGGTAAACAGTACTGGTTTTCTTAATGGTGGAACAGTGCCTGCTGGGAGTTATAGTGCTATCAGGCCCTGTACTACCCCCACCATACACAGACACTGTGCCCCCAGGTGAGTTTTGATGACATGTGGGATGCCTAACAGGGGTATTCACACAGTTGTAAACATGGGTGATGAGTGGGTTGCCAGTTAAGATATCAAGAGGTGATCAGTGAGCATGCATGACAAAACCTTTGGGTGACATTGTAGGTGTCGTGACTTACTCGAATCAACTCCCTCAGGTATGCTTGTCAAGCCCTCAGGATGCAAGACGTCCAAGACCTTCTCCTCCCATGATGTGAACATTGAGAAAGGCGGTGGGGGACCACCGCCAGTTTTGCTGACTGCCAGATGTTGCTTGGCGGCCATGGAACGGACCATCCACCTGCGGTCTTTCCACCTCTTGCTAATGTCCTCCCTTGTGCGTGGGTAGCTGCCTACACAATTCATCCTGTCAACTATTCTTTGCTACATCTCCATTTCTCTGGCAATTGTAGTTGGCTGGGCTTGGGCTCCGAGTAGGTGTGGTTATATTCTGATGATTTCATCTACCATGACCCTAAACCGTCATCAGTGAAACAAGGATTTTTTTTGTGGTGACGTGGTGGTGCTAGACGACACAGAAAAGTAATGAAAATGGATGATGAGGTTTGGGTGCTGTGTTGGTGCCTGACGTGGAGGGTATTAATTTGCATGTTGAGTATGTTGTGCAGGTGTGGGATGAGTGGCATTTGAAGTGTGGAGAAAGGCCTTACCTATGGTTTGTACTTTCTGTTAGTGATATCTATCTTGCTGTTTGTGGCGTTCTGGTTGCAAAGGATTGTGAGGTGCAAGGGGGTGTGATTTATAGTGCAGTTTGTAGGTGTGTTGGGTGTGTGGATGTGTGTCAGGTCTGTGGAAGTGTGGAATTCAAACTATCCAATGTGGTGTTGTGTATTACTGTGGTGACCGCTGACTGCCGCAGTTCGCACTGCCATTGGTTTTCTGCCATGCAAGAACCACTACTGTGTTTTGTGGCTTATAATGGATTGGGTGGATGTTTGATGGGCTGGTGGTGCTGGTTGTTGGACTGCCTCTTTCACTTCCTCCAGAGTCCTGGTGGTGTCAGGATTTTGGCAGGCTTGGCCATGTAAATCGTAATATTGCGGTCTGTATGACTGCCAACATGGTGGTCTTTTGGCATCAGCCACTGTGGCAGTCTTGGCCTCAGACCTCCAAACTCGTAATGAGGCCATTAGTGCTGTTTTACTTAGTGAAAAATGCACCTTTGTGTCCAAAATGGATGCAAGGTTGCATTTTGCGCTAAAAAATAGTGCTAAATGCAGCAGAACATGAATAACTAGCTGTTAGAAATGGGGTATGCACCTCAGCCAGGCAGAACTTACCCACTCTAGTCAGGGCAAGGGAGTTACACGTCCAAGATCACCCCTTCTCACCCCCATGGTAGCTTGGCACGAGCAGTCAGGCTTAACCAAGAGGCAATGTGTAAAGCGTTTGCACAACACACACAACACACGTGACGCAATATCCCCACCACAAAGGAAACACAACACCAGATTATATGAAAATATATATTGTACACAAGGCAATTGTCAGACCAAACACCACATATCAGTACTATCCTGTTACCTTAGCAGTTGTGAGAAAGTTACACATTAGTTACTCTGCAACCTAGCAGTAGTCACACATTACACACAGGTTACTCAGTATTCTGCAACATAAGCAGTACTCAGGAAAACACGTTATTACATCACAGCACTTGTCATAAGAATATCATAAAATGCCCATAGTAGGAACATTAGAAAACATATGGCAAGTTAGAAAAACATATTAGCAAGCATGTCCATAAAAGGAACATTTGCATACACATATGTAAAAACATCAAACGCAGGTAGGTAATATATGAATGAAACAAAAGTCTGTAGAAAGAACTTTGGATTGCAACTATATTGGTCCTTTAAACAGTACCTGGTTGGATGAAGGCACCTCCAGTGCCTAGAAGGCAAACAATGGGGCCCCCGGCGCTCCTATGCGCAAAACGGGGGCCTCCCTTATACTCTGAGGTCAGAGGAGGGCGACATACACCTCCTCTCTTTTATAGACAGGCCCCTCTGGGGACCATGATTACTGGGGGCCCCCCAGGGCCTCCACTGGCCCTTCCACCAAGCTGGGGGGGGCACAATAATGCCAGTTTTACCTAACAGCAGAAAAGGAGCGTCCTGCTCCTAACACAGAGGCCAGGGGGAAGGGGGCACTCCCCGCCCCTTCCCCTGGTCCTGCCGTGAAGCCACAAGAAGATCAGACCCCTCCTGGGGCCCGAGCAGACACTCGTCTGCACCCGATGCGGTGCGCAAGTGTTCTTCCAGCTTCCCGGGCTGCTGCTGTGATCTTATTTAAAGGGGCACAATGCAGCAAGGAGCCTACGAGCTCCCAAGGCTCCATAAGCGCGCTGCAATCAGCGCTATAGCAGCCGCAACCACAGAGAAGCACCCCGCGTGAAGAAATGGATGCAGGGGTCAGGGGCCACAGCACCCAGCAGAATCTTAAGACAAGGTCCTCAGGTGGAGGGCCCAGCTACAGACCAGCACAAGCGAAAGGCAGCAAGTGGCAAGTCCTTCACAGTGACCAGGCAGGTCACAGGTCAGCACAGCAGCAGCAGTCCATGGCGTTTCCTGGTGAGTCCTTTCAGCCTTTGGTGTCCAGTTCCAAGATGATTCCAAGAACTCCAAGTCTCCAAATTATGGGGAAAATTCCCCTGTACTTATAGTCAGTTCTTACAGTGTTTTACAATGGTAGGGAGAGGAGGTTCCAGCCAATTACAACTGGTTCTGGGAGTGCCCCCTCTCTCCTTTCAGCACAGGCTCCAAACATCAGTGGGAGGCCAGGGAACAGCCTTTACAAATGTAGGTGTGCCCCGCCTCTCCTTTCTCTCAGCCCAGGAAGACTATCAGTATGCAGATGCACCTCTGTGACACCTCCACCCTCCCAGTGTACAGGCTGTCTGAAAAGTATGCACAAAGTTCCAACTGTCACTCTGCCCAGACGTGGATTGGAGTCAAGCTGCAAAACACCAGAGTCATAAGTACAGATAAATGCGCACTTTCTAGAAGTGGCATTTCTGTGATAGTAATAAAAAATACACCCACACCAGTAAGCAGCATTTATTATCACCATAACAACCATACCAAACACGCCTACGCTACCCCTCATAAATCAGACAATACCCCTTACACATAAGGCAGGGCATTTCTAATGCAATCCTATGAGAAGGCAGCACTCACAGCAGTGAGACACCAGTTAGGCTGTTTGTCACTACCAGGACAGGCCACGCAACTTGGCACATGTCCTACATTTCTACATACATGGCACCCTGCCCATAGGGCTAGTTAGGGCGTACCTTAGGGGTGACTTACATGCAGTAAAAGGGGAGTTCTGGGCCTGGCAAGTAAGTTTAGATGCCAAGTCCCTGTGGCAGAAAACTGCGCACACAGGCCCTGCGCTAGCAGGCCTGAGACAGGTTTAAAAGTCTACTTCAGTGGGTGGCGCAAGCAGCGCTGCAGGCCCACTAGTAGTATTTAATTTACAGGCCCTGGATATAGAGATACCACTGTACAAGGGACTTATAGGTAAAATAAATATGCCAATTAGGTATAAGCCAATCATACCAACTTTAGATGGGAGAGCACCTGCACTTTAGCACTGGTCAGCAGTGATAAAGTGCTCAGAGTCCTAGAGCCAACAGCGAGAGGTCAGAAAAAACAGAAGGAAGGAGGCAAAAAGACTGGGGATGACCCTGCATAAGGCAAAAAGTCCAACACCAGCACAAGCCGCTTCTTTCCCTTGCTAAATGTGCTCTTTGGTACTTTTTCCCCTTAATAATTATTAATTGCACAAGCAGGAGCAATTGTAATTATTATTGGCAATCTTGCCTCAAATAGAATTGTAAAATTGCCTACTTTATTCAGATTTCTCTGGTGCAATTGAAATTCTTCCCAGGTCAATGTAGCTCAATTTGCACATACTGCAAGTTGAAAAGCACAATTGTCACATCAACATTTTTGCATGTATTTATGAACGGTTAGAAACTATACTTTAGGTTTCTAACTTAACTGGCAGAATAATACATAATAAAACAGCAGTAAAGACTAAGGGGGTCATTACAACATTGGCGGTATAAGGCGCTTACTGTCGTGCAGAAGACCGCCAATACACTGCCGCGGCCGCGGTAGACCACCACAGCTATTATGACACACATCATGGAATCCTCCGAAATTCAGACACCCACACAACACCGCCACACCAAAGGTCAGCGATAAACTGGCGGAAACAAATCCTCCACCTCCACGCCAACAGAAACACGCCCATGCTATTACGACCTACGAATCCACGCGGCGGTCTTTCAACCGCGGTATTCCATTGGCGGTACACACCGCCACGGTCAAAATACACACACATCTCCAAAACACCGCCACATTGGACATTTCGAAATACACACACCTGATACACATACACACACCACTCCCACACACCCAACACAATATAAAATACACACCCACATCACACACAAACCCCTACAACCAGAAATTCTGAGAGAAGGCCAGAGAGACAGCACAGCTATTGACAACCCCATCACACAGAGGCACACAACACCATCACCCACACAACATCCACGCACAAAACACCACATACCACTACACTCACCACACTCATCAACACATACACCACCCCACACATCACACATAACACCCCATGTCACGCCAAAGACACCCCCGCTTCTCCGAGGAGGAGTTCAGGGTCATGGTGGATGAAATCGTACGGGTAGAGCCACAGCTATTTGGCTCACAGGTACAGCACACATCAATAGCCAGGAAGATGGAGCTATGGCGCAGAATAATGGACAGGGTCAACGCCGTGGGACAGCACCCAAGAAATAGGGAGGACATCAGGAAGAGGTGGAATAACCTACGGGGGAAGGTGCGTTCAATGGTCTCCAGGCACAACATTGCGGTGCAGCGGACTGGCGGCAGACCCCCACCTCCTCCCCCACAACTAACAACATGGGAGGAGCAAGTCCTGACCATCTTGCATCCTGAGGGCCTCGGAGGAGTCAGTGGAGGATGGGACACTGGTAAGTCAAATCTTAACTATCACATCCCCCACCCTACCTGCATGCTATCACACACCCCCACCCTCACACCCTCCCCTATCATCCCAAATCCTCACCAATCTACACATGACACCAAGCACCCATCCCAACACCAAGCCCTGCATGACACAACTAAGCATGGGCACTCCTCACCAAAGTATACCCACTGCACATACCCAGAACACCCCCCCAACCATCATCACACAAGCCCCCACACAGGAATGCCTGCACTGGGGATCACGCACACCCAACCATTGCACACCATTACACACACAGATTCAATAATCATGTGCTTATACCCCTGCAGGAACCCGAAGGAACGTCACCACACCAGAGGGTCCAGACAACACCACTCCACCCCCAGAAGAGGCCCACAGTGACGACAGCAGCTCTGGCCCACTGGATCCTGATGACCAGCCCGGACCATCGTGGGCCTCAGGACAGTCGTTCCCCTTGCCCAGCCACAGCCCAACACCGAGCTGCCACCCTCTGGTAGCACCAGCACAGCACCCACCCAGCGGGCCCAAACCTCCCTACCCAGGACAGATCAATCAGCGGTGTGTCCACCCCTACAGGGCACCCAGGCTAACCCACCACCCCAACAACAACAGGGACCTGGGGGCAGTGGTAGTGGGCACACAGTCCAGGGGACGGAGGCACAGGAACACCGGGGAACTGGGAGGGCTGCTGTGCGACAGAGGGAGGACAGGCCAAGGGAACCAACTCTCCACGAGGCCCTATCCTCCATCATGGGAGCATACCACCACTCCCAGGAGACGATGGCCACGGTCCTGGACAAGTTGCGGGAGACCCTACGTCTGCAGGACGAACTGTATTTGGGGTTCAGGGAGGAGCTCAGGACCATCAGCTCCGCCCTGGGCACCATCGTAGGGGTGCTGACGGACATTCAAAAGACCTTGAGGGACACCGTGGCACTCCAAGGGGCCCCTGACACTAGCCAGGACGACGAACTGCCCACCACCTCCGCCGGCGCTAGTGGACAGGACGCCCCGCCACAGGACCAACACACCAGCACCCCATCCCCTGCAGACGGACAACCACCACGCAAGCGGTCCCTGAGATCCAGGAACAGGACAGAGCAAGATGGCAAGACCCCTGCCAGGAAATAAGACCACCCTGATTGTCCCCCCACTTTCCCACTTTGTCACCCTGTCCAGATTGGAACTGCCCCAGCTCCACTTCCAATGCCCAGATGGGCAGTGCACCTGTGAGACGAATAGACTGGACTCTGCCATGGACATTCCTCCACCATCACCCATCACCATTTTACAACCTTCCTTGATTTTTTTAGCACTTAAATAAACACCCCTGAAAGCCAAAAAAATCTTGAGTCAGTCTATGATTTGGAACTTTGTATTATCAATTCCAGTGTCATAATGGGTTACCCATTGTAAGGCTAACATACCAATGTCACACATCACAAGCCCTTGAAGGATGCAAGCAGTTGACACGTAGGTTACCACACTTGTGAAACTGAAATGGAAGGGTACAACTCAATTAACAAATAGTGAGTGAAATGTAGGTACAGGATAGAGCTAGACTGGTGAAAGTTAATGTCATTTTAAACCAGAAAATGTTCTCACCTGTGTGTCACTGGACATATTGCTGTATGACTGACTCCCTGTTGTCGTTTTCTTCATCCTCAGCTTCATCCTCATCACTGTCCACTGGCTCCACAGGCTCCACAGCTGCCACAACACCGTCATCTGGATCATCCTCCTGCAGAAAAGGCACCTGGCGTCGCAATGCCAAATTATAGAGCATGGAGCAGGCGATGATGATGTCGCACACCTTCTTTGGGCAGTAGAATAGGGATCCACCTGTCATATGGAGGCACCTGAACCTGGACTTAAGAAGGCCGAAGGTGTGTTCGATTACCCTCCTAGTCCGCCCATGGGCATCATTGTACCGTTCCTCTGCCCTGGTCCTGGGATTCCTCAATGGGGTCAATAGCCATGAAAGGTTGGGGTAACCAGAGTCCCCCAATAGCCATACACGGTGCCTCTGGAGTTGGCCCATCATATCAGGGATGCTGCTATTACGCAGGATGTATGCGTCATGCACAGAGTCAGGGAACATTGCATTTACCTGCGAGATGTACTGGTCTGCCAAACAGACCATCTGGACATTCATGGAATGATAACTCTTCCGGTTTCTGTTCACCTGTTCACTCCTGCGGGGGGACCAGAGCTACATGGGTCCCATCAATGGCACCTATGACGTTGGGGATATGTCCAAGGGCATAGAAGTCACCTTTCACTGTAGGCAAATCCTCCACCTCAGGGAAAATTATGTATCTCCTTACGTGTTTCAGCAGGGCAGACAACACTCTGGACAGCACGTTGGAAAACATAGGCTGGGACATCCCTGATGCCATGGCCACTGTTGTCTGAAATGACCCACTTGCAAGGAAATGGAGCACTGACAGCACCTGCACGTCAGGGGGGATCCCAGTCGGATGGCAGATTGGTGACATCAGGTCTGGCTCCAACTGGGTACATAGTTCCTGGATTGTGGCACGGTCAAACCAGTAGGTGACAATGATATGTCTTTCTTCCATTGTCAACAGGTCCACCAGCGGTCGGTACACCAGAGGATTCCGCCATCTTCTCATATGTCCCAGCTGACGGTGCCTAAGAAGGACAACAGCGAAGAACCAGTCACTATTCCTCCAGGTATGTACCCACAGTTACACACAAGACTATACATGACAAAAAAGCCTTCCAGTATGTGTGTTGAGTATAGGCCTAGCTATGCGTGACGCAGTAGTAAATGAAGCCAGGTGGGCCCCTGAAATGGCGGCTGCCTGACCTCTAAACTGGGACAATGGGATTGTGGGGTAACTGCGCTGGCGTTGCACACGGTCGCGGAAGGCGGTCGTAGACTGCGGCGCAATGCTGCAATGGTTAATATTGGACCCTATGGGTCCTAGGAGCCAATGAACAGGTGCGCCGGCGGTGATGATGCGCACCGCCGCGGACGTCACCGCTATTTTCTATCTGTTCAATCAGATACCTGACCTTCGACAGGAGAGGACCTACACTGCTAGTGCTGCTGTGACCTCGGTCTGGAAGCGACAATGGCTGCTGCGTCTGGGGAAAGGGCCCCTGCCTTCACTGCACAGGAGTTGGAGAAACTTGTGGATGGGTTCCTCCCCCAGTACACGCTACTCTACGGTCCTCCAGACCAACAGGTTAGTACACAGGGAGCACGTTGTATGGGCTAGGCCTGGGTGGAGAGGGCTGGGTGGAAGAGGGAAGGGGGCAGAGTACATAGAACAGTCATGCATGGGAATGAATGGGCCACATGGCCAGAGTAGGGAGGGGGCCACTCACATTGACGGTGCAGTTGGTAATGACTGTTCCTCTTTCCTTGTGCATGTCATGTAGGTCAGCGCCCACCAGAAGAGGGACATTTGGCGTGCCATCGCCAAGGAGGTCCGGACCCTGGGGGCCCACCAGACATGGGGCACCCACTGCCGTAAGAGATGGGAGGACATCCACCGCTGCAGCAAGAAGATGGCGGAGGCTCAGCTGGGGTTGGCCTCCCAACGTGGGAGGGGTGCCCGTCGCACCATGACCCCCCTGATGTTCCGGATCCTGACGGTGGCCTACCCTGAGTTGGATGGGTGCTTGAGGACATCACAGCAGACACAAGGGGGTGAGTACAACTTCATTCAGCGGAGTTTGCGTGCAGTGGAGGTGGGTGGGGGAGGTGGGCTGTGGGTGTCCCTAGGCCAGGGCGAGTTAGGTAGGCAAGGCCCCTCCGTTATGTAGGCCATGTGGCACTCAACCCCACCTCAGCAGAGTGCCAAGTTGAGGTATAGTTGCCCCTGTGGCATCAATGTGCGCAGATTCCCACCATTGCCATGTAGGCTATGTCCCAGAAATTGCATGTGCAGAGGGCAGGAGAATGGCGTAATGCAGAGGGCTGCTGCGTCTGTCTTGTCTGCCAACGGTAGCGGTATGCCATGCACTAAAACTCTCTTTGTTCTGTCTCCCCCCCTTTTCCTGCTCTCCCTGTCCTTTTGTACATCAGCATCATCAGGCGGAGGTACAGTGGCACCGGAGCACGAGGGAGCTGCATCCCACATGGCCATGGAGGGCCACAACACAGACTCTTAATGCACCAGTAGGACGGAGGCCGGAGGGCGAGGGGAGCTTCACATCGGCCACCGGATCACCAAACAGCGACACGGACTCGTCCGCCGATGGGAGCTCCCCTGTGGTGGCGGCACCACCTGTGCGCCCCACTTCTACAGGTACAGCGGCCACCCCCCCTACCAGCACTGCCCTCCCAGCAGCCCCTCAGCGTTCGCCCCGTGCCCGCTCACCCAGGAGGGTGGGCATCACCTTCGCCCCAGGCACCTCAGGCCCTGCCCCAGTCACCCCTGCTGCCCTCAGTGAGGAGGCCATTGACCTCCTCAGGTCACTTACTGTTGGGCAGTCTACCATTGTGAATGCCATCCAGGGTGTAGAAAGGGAGTTGCAACACGGTAATGCATTCCTGGAGGGCATTCATTCTGGTCAGGCTGTCCTTCAGCGAACCCTGCAATCTCTGGCCTAAGCACTGATGGCAGCCATTGTCCCTGTGTCCAGCCTCCCCCCTCCAACTTCCTCCACCCAGACCCAATCTCCTGTACCCCAGCCCATCCCAAGCACACCTACAGACCAGCATGCACACAAGTCAACACACACAAGTAGTTCAAGCAAACATAGGCGCCACACACACCACAGGCACTCATGCAAGCCTCACCCACATACAGACACAGCAACATCCACTGTCTCCACTGTGTCCCCCTCCTCCTCTTCTCCCTCCTCCCTCCCAGTCTCGTCTACACACACACCTGCATGCACCACATCTACAGGCACTAGGACTCGCACCAGGACACCCAGCACCACAAGCCGCTCACCTGCACTCACCACCTCCACTGCCATTTACACGTCCCCTGTGTCCTCTCCCAATGTGTCTGTGACGCCCCCTCCCAAAGTACCCAAACGCCGGCAATCACTCACCCAACATCCATCCACCTCACGACAGCCTCCAGTACCTGCACATGCACCCAAAACACCTAAAGTGACACCTCTTACAACCACCTCCTCTTCCTCCACTCCCAAGACCCCCTCCAGCTACCCATCCCAGTGTTCGTCAGAAACTGTCCCTCTGTCAAATTGACCTTTTTGCCCCCCCCCTCCAAATCATCAGTCCCGTCGTAGCGCCTCAGCCAAAAAGCCTCCAGTACCAGTGGTGCGTGTTCCAGGTTTTTGGAGTGCACTGTCCACCAGGGCAGGCAGTAGGACCCGGAGCCAAGGCAGTGGCAGCCCACCCCCTGTAAAGGCTCTGAAAATGGAGAGTGGACGACGGGACCGTCTTAAGACTCCTGGTGGGACAACAAGTGACATGGGATCGAAGGCGATTAGTGAGTCAGCTGTAACTCCAACAAAGGTGTGGAAGGTCCAGAGGAAGTCTGCCCAGCCTGTTGTGAGTATCACGGCGGAGAAGTGCGCCATCATATCCGGTGGTCCAGACACAACCGCCAGCACCGTCGTCACTGGTCCAGAGACCACCGCCAGAGTCACAGCCCAGGAGGGCACAAGTATCGTCACTGGTCCAGAGACCACCGCCAGAGTCACAGCCCAGGAGGGCACAAGTATTGTCACTGGTCCAGAGACCACCGCCAGAGTCACAGCCCAGGAGGGCCCAAGTATCGTCACTGGTCCAGAGACCACCGCCAGAGTCACAGCCCAGGAGGGCCCAAGTATCGTCACTGGTCTAGAGACCACCGCCAGAGTCAAAGCCCAGGAGGGCCCAAGTATCGTCACTGGTCCAGAGACCACCGCAAGAGTCGCAGCCCAGGAGGGCACAAGTATCGTCACTGGTCCAGAGACCACCGCCAGAGTCACAGCCCATGAGGGGCCAGGATGCAACAGCCCCGCTGGGCAATGATGGAACGTCATGCCACACACCAATGTCCGTATCAGAACCGCCATGGCAAAGCACCGCTGAACAGGGCAAAGACCGCCATGGCAAAGCACTGCTGAACAGTCCTGAAACGCCATGGCAAAGCACCGCTGAACAGGGCAAAGACCGCCATGCCAAAGCACCGCTGAACAGTCCTGAAACGCCATGGCAAAGCACTGCTGAACAGGGCAAAGACCGCCATGGCAAAGCACCGCTGAATAGGGCAAAGACCGACATGCCAAAGCACCGCTGAACAGTCCTGAAACGCCATGGCAAAGCACCACTAAACAGGGCAAAGACCGCCATGGCAAAGCACCGCTGAACAGGGCAAAGACCGCCATGCCAAAGCACCGCTGAACAGTCCTGAAACGCCATGGCAAAGCACCGCTGAACAGGGCAAAGACCGCCATGGCAAAGCACCGCTGAACAGGGCAAAGACCGCCATGCCAAAGCACTGCTGAACAGGGCGAAGACCGCCATGGCAAAGCACCGCTGAACAGGGCAAAGACTGCCATGGCAAAGCACCGCTGAACAGTCCTGAAACGCCATGGCAAAGCACTGCTGAACAGGGCAAAGACCGCCATGGCAAAGCACCGCTGAACAGGGAAAAGACCGCCATGGCAAAGCACCGCTGAACAGTCCTGAAACGCCATGGCAAAGCACCGCTGAACAGGGCAAACACCACCATGGCTGAGCACTGCTGAACAGGGCAAAGACCGCCATGGCAAAGCACCCCTGAACAGTCCTGAAACGCCATGGCAAAGCACCGCTGAACAGGGCAAAGACCGCCATGGCAAAGCACCGCTGAACAGGGCAAAGACCCCCATGCCAAAGCACCTCTGAACAGGTCAAAGACCGCCATGGCAAAGCACCGCTGAACAGTCCTGAAACGCCATGGCAAAGCACCGCTGAACAGGGCAAAGACTGCCATGGCAAAGCACTGCTGAACAGGGCAAAGACCGGCATGCCAAAGCACCGCTGAACAGTCCTGAAACGCCATGGCAAAGCACCGCTGAACAGGGCAAAGACCGCCATGGCAAAGCACCGCTGAACAGTCCTGAAACGCCATGGCAAAGCACCGCTGAACAGGGCAAAGACCGCCATGGCAAAGCACCGCTGAACAGGGCAAAGATCGCCATGCCAAAGCACTGCTGAACAGGGCAAAGACCGCCATGGCAAAGCACCGCTGAACAGGGCATGCACCGTCTAGGAATGAATGGACCGCCACATCAGGCATCCTTATCCCATGTGCAGCTGGGACAGTGACAGGACAGGTACTTTCACTTGGAGACTCATCCAGTCTGGGCACCAGTCCCCCTCCAGAACCAGTGGAGACCTGCATCTACTTGAGAGACTGTGGCTTTGCACTCCCCAGGATGGCACAGTGGGCAAACCACCCACTGTAGTGACTTGAGAGACTGTGGCTTTGCACTCCCCAGGATGGCACAGTGGGCAAACCACCCACTGTAGTGACTTGTGAGACTGTGGCTTTGCACTCCCCAGGATACATCAATGGGCATGGAGCCCCGTCGTGGACCTGGCTTTGCATTCATCTGGCTGAGGTGCCCCCCCTTCCCTTCCCCCTGAGGTGCCTGTAGTGTTTCTATCTGATGTCCCGACAGTGTTCTCTCCGATTTTGGTCAGGTATCTATTGTGGGCCTCGCCCATGCTTTTTTGGACTGTTGGTGCAGGGACATTGTTGTGTACATATCTGCACTACTTTTCGGATTGTATGTGTAAATAAGAGTGATTTTGAGATATGTATATCTGTATATTTTTGTATGACATGTATATTGGCACATTACAATGTTTGCCCGATTTTCGCATTGTCTTTGCATTCTTCCGGGGGGATTGTGGGTTGTTACTGTGATTTTTGTGACTGCATTGGTGTGTATGTTGTGATATGCGAGGGTGGGGGTGTGGGTGTTTGGTGGGTGTCCCCCTAACTTTTGTCTTCCCCCTCCCCGTGTTGTAGGTGCAGTACTCACCGGTATCTTCTGCGCCTACGTAGCTGTTGGTCGTAAAGGAGCAGAAAAACTAGGGCAGACAGGATTTGTAATTCGGGCTCCATGGTGTTCTCCTTCCTCGTGGGATGTGTTGAGGTGAGCGTTTTCCCATAGCAATAGCTGTTTCCGCCGTGTTTTTATCCGCGGTGCATCCGCCCCGGAAAAGGTGGCTGATTGGCGGGTTGTAATAGTGTGGGCGGTACATTGTCTCCCGCCTGTCTGTTGGCGGTAACCGCTGCGCTGCTTGTCTGTACCGCCGTGGCGGGCGGTGTGTTAAAGTGGCTGTCTTTGTTGGCGGTTTCCGCCAGGGTCATGATTCCCTTTTTTTCTCCGCCGGCCTGTTTGCGGTATTACCGAACCTTTAACACCGTCCGCCAGGGTTGTAATGACCCCCAAGGGCCTGGTTTAGATTTTGGGGGAGGGGTTACTTCATCACAACAGTGATGGATATCCTGTTCCCCATAATCTAAATCCCATTGTTTCCTACTGTATTTAGATTTTGACAGACGGGACATCTGTCACCATTGTGATGGAGTAACCCCTCCGCCGAAATCCAAATTTGGCCCTGTTTTAGGATTATTTAAAGAATCACTATGATCAGCTTTACATAAACAAGGCTTTATATTTTCACATTTTTGCACAGGATTGACTCCTTTTCTAATAGAGGGTTCTGATGATAAAGAAATTAACAGACTCACTAGACCGAAGAAGGTATTGCAAGTGTGAGTTAGGTGAAACTGAAGAAAATGGGTTAGCATACTAGCAGCAGCAAAAATGTACAAGGCAAATACAAAATCTGAGCACTTATGATCTGATAAGTAGCTTTCTGAGTAGATGTGGAGAATGAAACTCAGTGCTTTCCTTACCATCAAAAATTAAGGTCATAAAGTAATATAGGCTGTAGCAATGAACATTTATATCAATTCAATAAACTCTTCTTGTGCTTAGGGATTTTTTTTTATTGCACTAAAGAGAAATAATGCATTCAAAGCATGGGTAACATAATTACTTAGGTGCAGATCAACAAATGAAACAGGGCGTTCGTAATAGTACATACATTTTGCATTTTAATCAGGCCTAATCGTATGCCAAACATGAGATGCACTACATATTCAGAGTGAGTATTTGCACACTTTAGCACTTAGAGAACCATCAATTTAAATTATGTTGATATTTAACAGAGTGTGCTGGATCGCCATATTATTTTAGCAGCAGGTTTACATTTGTCACACAAACAAAAATAGCCGAAACACAGTGGAAAGGAATCTTACATTCTGCTGTCCGGAGACATCTATTATCTGATTTGCATTAAGAGGCCATCCAGCTTCAGGTAGAACAAATATGGGAGGCGAAAGTAAGCAAAGAGTATACATCTGCTTGCCTTTTAAATACATCTCTGGCTGAGCATTGTTTGTTCTTTACAGTACAGATATAAAAGTCTGCACAGAATCTTTCCTGCACATCTCCATAGAGAATCACTGGAAAAAAACAGATCTCTGATTTAGGTGAAAACCGATTGCTTGAGCGAATATGGCGAGTGCTGAACTTAGCCCTCTCTGCAGAGTCACCCCCCAAACCTTTTGCCTTCACCCTTCCTATCTTTACAGAATTTGGTTTGTTGGGCCTAGGGCCTGTTAACCAGTGATAAAGTGCTTGTGCTCACTCCTTAAAACAAGGCAACATTGACACCTGATTGCTATATTTAATTTATTTGTAAGTCTCTAGAAAAGCGGTGTACCATATGCCCAGGGCCAGTAAAGTAAATGCTACTAGTGGGGCTGCAGCACTTATTGTCCCAACCACCTACGTAGCCCCTTAAAACATGTCCCCAACCTGTGGTCTGAATTCAGTAGGCCCTAGGCGGCCTATAAGGTATGGCGAATTGTAATAAAATGGTTGGACATGTACTTTTAAGTTATGCATGTCCTAGTAGTGAAAAACACCTACATTTGTTTTTCACTACTGAGAAGCCTAGGTCTCCCATAAAATATTGTTGGATTGCCTAATTACATTTCAGAAGTGGTAAATTTGGATTAGGAACAGGTAAAGATTTTGACCCTCAGTATGACTTTGGTGAGTGGCAGAGGCCGCCTGCCAAAGTCCTGCGCTGGGATGAGCGCATATGCAGCTGTCCCTCCAAGGTACCTATTACGAGTTCCCTGCTGGCCCGGCGGGCGGAAACAGAGTTTCCACCCTGCCAGCCCAGCAAGAAACACACCACATCATTGACACCAGCTCATAATAGAGCCAGCGGCAAAGTTGCAGTGAGTCGGGTGCGACAGCAACTATCGCGCTTTTCAATGCTTGTAATTCGGGCGGTGAAAAGCGTGATGGGGCTGTCCATGGGGGGCTCCTGCAATGCCCATGCAAATGCATGGGCAGTGCAGGCGGTGAAAAGCGTGATGGGGCTGTCCATTGGGGGCTCCTGCAATGCCCATGCAAATGCATGGGCAGTGCAGGGGCCCCCAAGGGGCCCCGGCACCCTTTTTCTGCCAGCCTTTGCATGGCAGTGGGACTGCCATGCAAAGGCTGGCAAAAATGTGGGTTGTAATCCGGAGGGCAGCTATGCTTGCAGCTCTGCCCTGGTGGATTGAGACCACCAGGCCATCAGCTGGTTGCAACCTGGCGGTGCCGGCAGTCAGACTGTGGCGGCTCTGCCATGGTCAAAATGTGGCAATCGGGCCGCCCCTGTTGTCGGCGGCCTGATCACCACCATGAGTCTGGCGGTCCATGGACCTCCAGACTCGTAATGCGGCCCCTTGTGTTTGGTGTCTGAGAAACTGTAATCTAAAACAATCCTTAATGGTAAAGTTGAATTTAAGTTATAATTTTGACAATGCGCCTTTCAGAAAGTTTCATTTAAAAATGCTCCTAGAGGAATTGTTTAGATATAATCTGATTCCGTCTTGCATGGCTTGAGAGGATGCAGATGGAGACGGATGCTAGTGGTCCCATATTTAGAAGGTTGACGTCTCCTCGTATGTTGCTATGCAGTCTATTTTTGGCAACCTGTTATATTATTGTACAAAGCTGACTCCTGATGATGGTCTGATGGACCTCTGACTGCCAACACAGACTGGAATGTCAACATTACCTTCTCATTTGACAAGCTGCATTGAAAGACCATGATATTGCTTGAACTGGGACTGAAAACAAGGCAATTATTGTGCAGGACTGTGTTAAGAGGAGGGTTATAACCCCTTCCTGGATCTTTTGCTGGGATTCAATCTTGTGATCTAGGGGGATTATTTAGAGTGTTGTTGTTTATGCGCTGGACATTCGTTGTATTTGTTGTAAAAAATGTTAACTTCCTGAATCTTATTGATTGATATATTGGATTTCAACAGTATGGTGTCTTATTCATTAATTGAAAATTAGCTCATATATACACAATATGTATCAAAACAATTCCTCTAGGAGCATTTTTGAGTGAGACATTGTCTCTTCTCAGTTCCTAGGGGAATACTGGGTTGCCCCTAAGTGTATTCACTTTTAGAAAGTTGACACTTTCCTGCCCTAACTATTTGGTGGCTATTGCCTGTTTCTGGGTCACATGACTGGGTCTAGTTGGCAGTTGGACTTTGTTTATTCTTCCTAGACAGCCACAAGGTAGAGGTAGTGGGTGTGCCTGAATGGGCTTTCAACTAGCAGGGTGAGGGGCAGAGCTGGTCACAGCCCCACGTGCATCTAAATAGGCTGTTCCCTGCCTTCACACATAGGATTTGTCATCCCTGCATTGTTCCTTGAGCCAACCTGGACCGAGGGCCAGGGAGGCAGGAAACGTCAAACACTTTAAAGTGAATTCTCTCAAATTCTCCTTCTTGAAAGAAAGCACCAGGTATAAAATAGGGAATTCAGACCCTCTCTTCAGTTCTGTTTCTGGACCTGTGGAAGGACTCTCAGAGGACCACCTATTGCTGTGGTCTGCTACCTACTTTAGAAGACTGCTTTGCTGCACCTGGAAGGGCTGCTTTGGTACCTGAAGTCTACCTTCAACTTTAAGACACCTGCCCTGCTGCTTGATCCCTGTTCCACTACTGAATCCAGGACTATAAAGGGAAGAAAAGGCTCCATCCATCCTGAACCAGCTCCTGGATCCAGCCTGATTGAGACCTAACCCTCCCCAAGTGGTTCCCCTCCAGTCTTGGACCTTTGTTGGTAGTGCTAAAGCTGGCCAGATTGCCAAAATACATCACATGGGACTTAGAAAATGTTTAGCTAAAAACTGCTCTGAGAACAAAGAAGATGCGTGTAAAAACTGTTTGTTTAGCTGCCTATGGTGCATCGCCGGTCAGCTTAGCTTTGCCTCAGTTCCTGTTACATTGTTCTCCACAGCAGCAAATCTGGTCCGAACCCTGGACTGCCAAACCCATGAGAAGGAGACTTCCGTGAGTCTGGCAATCTCCCCCCAGCCCTATTATGAGGTTTCCAATTGGCTGACCAGTGGAAAATTCTGAAATCAGACGTTTCTGCTGGTCAGCCCAGTGGAAACAGTGCAGCAGCATTGACTTTGGCTCTTCATAGAGCTAAGGCCACTGCCATCGCAGAGAGGGTGCCCCCAGCACCATTGGAATGCTCACTGTCTGCCGTAGCAGACAGTGCATAATCCAAGGGTGCTGGGCAGGGGGCACCAGTGGCCCCAGCACTGGATTTTGCCAGTCTTTTCTTGGCAGGTACCCTCCCATGAAAAGGCTGGTGGAAAGAGGATTCATGAATAGCATGACAGTGTGGAACTCATCATTACTGTGGTTGATCACAACTCCGACCACCGTCAGCCCGTCAGGAACCATGTCCCTGGCATTGATGGTGTGCTGACCACCTGGGTCGTAATATGGTGGTCGGACTGCCACCACAAGTCTGGCAGTCTTGAGACCGCATGACTCATAATGAAGCCCTTGGTCTACACATAGAAATCTTCACCACAGCTTCTCTCCGATGGTGCCTCCTCCTGGGATGTCACCTGCAACCTTGCCCTGCTGAATGTCTACCTTTTCAGAGCATTTTACTTCAAATTTCTTCTAAGTCCAAACTTAAGCACTGATTGGGTCTGATCCACTTTTTGCATCCGACCTGGGCTCCTTTTCTGTCGGCCATATTTTTCAACTTTGACCCAGTCTTGTGTAACTACATGCTTGTGGTTGGCAATTTGATCTCATAGGTAGTATTTTTTTTTTATTAAAAAAAATTTATAACTTCAATTATACTGATTACATTTTTGTTGTTTTAGTGTCAAATAATGTGATAAAATGTCCTCTATTTTTCTAAAGTGGTAATTTCCTCTATTTTTCTAAATTGATGTGGGATTTTTATTTTTTTGTGTTCTTACTTTATGACTATTTGTAAGCTGCATACATAATTTACACATCATCTCAAAGTTAGGCCTGACTGCTTTGCGCCAGGCTACAGCGGACTAAGTACTGGTTGACTTTTGTGTTTCACACTGACAGGGGTTGTGACTGTTGCTTGAGCAGGGTTAACACCCCATTCAGCTGTCACCCAATTTCTCACAGCAGAGCACAATTATTGGACAGCAGGCCCAACATTTTTCTAAGGTATATAGGAATATGTACAAGCTCGGCATAATTTAGTTAGAAAGTACACTAATCATTCAGCCAGTAGATTAAAATGAGGCTGATGAAACCATTAAAATGTGCTAGTTATAATTATCTCACTTAACTTTAACTTGTGGACTAAAGTAACTGACTTGCACCCCCACCGTGCACAGTGTTGTTAGCAACGATGTAAGTGATATTATTAATGATGTTATAGAACATGTCATTAGTGATCTAATAGGTAGGTTAATGAACAGTGCATGGTGGGGGTGTGAGTTATTGTTACTTTAGGAAACGAGTTATAGTTTGTGACATAACTATACATGGTGAATTTAAGTAGTTTTGTCAGTTTAATACAGTGCACTTAACTACAACTTCTCTTTAAACTTTATTTTTTCAGTAATTTTCTATGGTTTTGTTGAATTCCTAAACATAGCTGTAACTTTATCCTTTTTTTCAGTGAATTTTCAAGTTTTTTTTTATAATTCCTAACTATAGCCGTCATTTTAACCTTTATTATTTTCAGTGAATTACTTGGGGTGAGTTACTGTCAATACATACAAGTCAATGCTATGTAATTTTTTCCAAAAACAATAAAGCATTGACTGTCAAAATTTTTTTGAATATGTGTCAGTTTTTTGTGTGTGCATTTTTCAGGCCACATTATCCAACTATAGCACCAACTACAAATGGTCCCTGCATTCTGAAGCAGAGAAGCAAAAGCCCTACCTATGGAAATGATAAAAAATAACAATAACTTTATCTTTAGTCATATTACATAGACCCTATGAAACATAGTTACTCCCTGCAGCCCACCCACAATGCCTAAAAAACATGTTGGTGGTGCCCGTGCCCAGATCTGGTGGCACCAGCAGCAACACATTTATCATTCACTTTTTGATCATAATTTTTATTGAGTGTCCTGTCCCACCTGGGTCACCCACAAATTTTTGGGCATACTTATACTCTGTCTGCGCCGAATGTGCGTCAAAAAGTTTGACGCACATTCAGGGCAAACCTTGCCCCATATTTAAACTTTGATGCCCGCGGACGTCAAAATCCCGCCGTGTGCGTCATTTTTTGGATGCGGGAACCCGCCTTGCTTTAAACATATGCAAGGTAGGCGTTTCCGTCAAAAAAATGACTTATGCTTCTGGGCAAAAATGCTGCACAGCCGGGAGGTGGAGCTGGAAACTGATGCACAGCCCGATTTGCATAAAAAATTAACGCCTGGGTCAGGGCAGGCAATAAAATGGGGCAAACACACCTGTATTTAACAGAACACACAGAAGCAACAGCAGAGCAGCAAAAGGGAGACATGGAGGTGCTTCCCATCCAGCGTGCATGCAGATGCAGAGCCCAGAAACAACAACAGCAGCTATCATAACACCAACAGGGACCCCAAGGGCAGCGCAAAAGGCAGGAGAGAATATTCCACACCAGAACAAACCTTCATGGCCTCAGGGAACATGACATCATCCAGAGGTACAGGTTGAACTGGCAGGCCATTCAGCAGCTGCTGCGCAACATAGAGCCACAGTTGACACCCACCTTGCTTACACCCCGCACCATCCCAACAGAAACCAAGCTGCTAGCTGTACTTCACATGCTGGCAAGTGGCTCCTTTCAAAGCACTGGCGCCCTGGTTGCCGGAATATCACAGCCATCATTTTCTGCCTTCTTGCCCAAAGTACTGGATGCCATCATTGGACTCACACCCCACCACATCTGCTTCCCAAACACACTGCAGAAGCAGCAGGAGACAAAACAGGGGTTTTACCTCATTAACGGCTTCCCACACGTCCTTAGTGCCATCGACTGCACACATGTACGCCTTGTGCCACCTGCTGCAACTGAACACCTTTACTGCAACAGGAAACACACACATTCCTTCAATGTGCAGGCCATTGTCGATCACCAATGATTGTTCACCAACATCGTGGCAAAGTATCCTGGGAGTGTCCATGATTCATTCATCTTCCGTCACTCTACCATCAATCAACACTTCCAGGATGGACAATATGGCAATGGACTACTTGTTGGTAAGTACAGAAACCTACTTATATACAAACTGTACAGCAACTCTCTAGGACACACAACACATACACCACGACAGCAACATGTGGACAGGAACACACTGAGGTCGTGACATCACTTGCCATGTTTCATAGGTCTGCAGTAAACCTGTCACACATCTGAAATTAGTGTACAGTCTAATGTTAAGACGTCAATGATCACAACGTGTGGAGAGGTTTGGCCAATTGTCACCTTGCTAAATGTAAGCAGCTCACTGATGTTTAAATTAATCCATTGCATAAGTCTAAAGGTATGGGACCTGCAGGGTACATGGATGCTAAAGTGTTACTCTCACTGCCAAAATGAATCTGTGTATGGAACTATCATCTCACCCCCAGTGAAGACACAGGGACACCTGTATTACAAGTCACAATTCTAGGGAGTGCACACTACTGCAAATACCCAAACATACTGCTGACAACCGGTCAGCAGGCAAACACTTGTTCAGCCAAGGAAACAACCAAATGCAGATGGTACATCCTACAAGCCTAGGAAGGAACACAATAATACAAAAGATTCACAGACAACACAAGACAACTACTGCCATGCAAGCTGATATCAATGGGACAAGCTACATCAACATGATCCCATTCATTTTCTTTTTCAGCTGATCAGGTGTATGGGATCCAGCCATGGATTATGACACCATTTGGCAACCCAAGCACTGCAGCAGAGCGTGCCTACAATGACGCACATAGGAGGACACGCAGCATAGTCGAGAGGACCTTTGGCATCCTCAAGTCGAGATTCAGGTGCCTCAACATCACTGGATGCAGCCTCCTATATTCCCCAGAACTGGTCTGTAAGATCATTCTTACATGTGCCATCCTGCACAACATTTGCATACGAAGGAGCATTCCCCTCTTAGAACCAGAGCCACACATGCCTGAAGAGGAGGAAGAGGAGGATAAGGGGGAACAACAAAACACAGCTGCTGGAGTGCGTAGGCACCAACATATTGTGAACAATTTCTTTTAAACCAACTCACCATCACCACTGTATTAACTAATGTAAATAAACACCAATAATAATCACCATATCATGGTCTGGCTAATCATTTTTGCTCACCTTTATCTCTAACTATCAGAATAATAGTGTAGCCTCATGGAGCATTGCTGATATACCGATCATGACAGAGAAATTTCCTGAGCAATTGTGATGCGTATCATACAACAGTCACATATACACACAATGGAAATGACATATATCCTGTACGTTTCACCTTTGAAGGGCAACAGCAGAGGACCACACCTATTTCACACATACATGTTGGCAACATGGTTCATCACAGCATATGGCACACAACTAAGACACCATCAGTCACTAAGGGAAAAAATGCCTCATACATGACGCAGTGGATGTGCTATTGCATTGGTAACAGGAATGTATGACCAGAACCTTCACAGCAGTAAGTCGTACAGCACCTATCTTTGCAAGGACTATCTGTGACTAGAGTTGCATAGAAGCAGAATATAGACAGCACAAGTGCCACACCTATGACAAGCATTGCGCACATGACATTCCATGTACATGTCAGCCCATTTCCTAACTCCTGACACACCCATGCCCCTGGTCGCAACCCACCTGTCTGAAGAGGTCCCTGGAATGGTAATATGTGTACCCTGATATTCCCTCCTCTACACACACAGACTAACAATAGTCATCCAGTGTGCTACACCCTTTCCTATGTTATGCCATTGTCATAGTACACCTGACTGCATGGACGTCAGGTCAATTAATACACTGGCTTGTAGTTTCTAAGCCCTGTTATCACCTGTAGATTGCTTCCCGTGTGAAAGGTACTGTTGGCCATTTGAACTCAGATTTTATCTACAGGACTTCTGAGAAACTGATGCAGCACACACCTGTGATCACCTCCATGCACACCACCCATTTCTACATGCACTGCCCATGCAGATGATTGGAACAGCATAGAATTTGACATTTTGTCTAATACACTGTTATGCTTTGCTAGTATTTAAGCCGTGTAACTGTCTTGTTCTTCCTCCGTCCATTCTTAGTCAGACCACTGAGTATGTACCTTGTGAAATTGCAGAATCCTGATTGACCCTGCATCCAGCCTGACTGGCACCTGTCTGTGCGTTACCCTAAAGGTCCCTTGTGGCTACATATGTACCACACTTGCGTTACCAAACCTCACATTCCTCAGGGGGTATTTTGTCAGGTGCTTTCTCATTGCATACCCAAATACATTGTATAGCATCATCTCCTTTTTAATTGTACCATATTAGTAAAAGTTTCTTTGAATACCAACATCATGGCCTATCCCTTGTCTGGGTCTCATGTATGCATGAACGACAAGGTGTGACAGTGTACCAGGGCCGTATGCAGGGAGTGGGTATGGTGCCTCCAGCAGAACCAGCAACCTCTGATAATGTGCATGAAAAGTCCACACATGTTAGGACCCCAACAGTTCACACGCAGAATCACATTGCTCACAACATATTGATGGGCTGTGCGTGGTGAATAGCTGCAAGATTGATCAACACAGAGGCTATGATGTTCCCAGATGCAGTGGGAACTTTACAGGCCAACCTGTTTACAAATGTTGTAATGACACCTGCCGGAACATGACTCCTGACAAATGATCTCACTCAGCACACCAAGGTTGCCCTGTTGACAGTCTCATAACACGTCTGCAGTGAGAGGGTGGGACCATCCCCATGTAGGATCTCATGTCCTCATCGACTTTACTCACATTGATCTCCGAAGGTTACTCAGTAGATACAGGAATAGGCGCAACTGACTCATGATGAGACCTGGACGTAACTGAGACAACATACACCCCTAAAAATATACTGGATCAACATTGGACCACACACATGAACCAGACACCTCTGTGCAATTGACCACTGGAAATATGTGTCCATGTGCTGCCTTGTCTGCTGGTCCACCACTGCCACTGAAGAGTTGTGGCTCAGTCATATGACCACAATTGTGACGTGATATAACAGTTGGGGGTCACCTTTGGCTGTCTGTGCCAATAACATGGTACCCACTTAGTCTGTACATGTGCCAGATTCACGGTGGGTTCACCAACAAGTGCCTAGGAAGCAGTTACCATATTTCTAGGACATGATATGGGCAACTTGTGGACCATTAACATGAACAAGCATCTGCCATCTCTCCGGTGCATGCTTTGTCATTTGTGTTGTCTATGTTACCCAAAATCTTGGAAGTGCACACAACAGATGTTGCTACATGTATGACTAGCACATGACCTCTCTCATTTCCGCACTGACTTGCATCTAAGTTTTTGACATATTGAATTCACATTCATACAAGCATATTTTTAATAATGCATCTTGTGATGCACACACACTGGGTCGACAACTACATTAGTATCCAATGCACACACAATGAGCCATAGGCATTGAGATATTGTACTTATGTGCGTCACCTTGCTATCCTCTCCTGATGCCAAACATGCCCATTTTGTGCAATACATATATGTAGGCCACACATATGGCCATCTAGTGCATCAGCCAAGCGTGAGAATCATGTTAAGGAAGTAGCGGATCATGGTCCGCAGCAGTATGATGTCTCACATGTGCCCATACACAGTCAACATCAAAGTGGGTGCAATCAGCCTATCTCAGTTGTGTCACAAATGTAACATTACATTAAAATGGCAAAATTACCCAAACCCAGTTACTGCCCTGAAATTTTGACGCATACGTGTCAAAAAATGACGCTCATGCCCGAAAAACGACGCATTATGCCCATTAAAATTGGTTAACTGTTAAGACTATTTCCAAATATATGGATGTGGTCTAATTTTTACTCCTGTGCGTCGAAAAAAATGATGCACATACTGTATGCGTCAAAAATTATGATGCATAACGATAAAAACGGCGGCCATTTTATGCAGGAAGTGATGTCATAGGATATCCTGTTTACAGAATATGTACAGCGGGGATACTTTCACTTTCACTTTGCAGTCTGTGATTCTTCTAGACTGTGTGGCTGTGTTCTGAGTTTTGTCCAGTGAAATTGTGTTTTTGTCTCCTGTGTGCTCCATTACTTGTTAGTTTGTTATCCAAAATTGTTGTTGTATGCTGTCTGAGTGTTTATTGTGTACTATTGTCCAGTATTGTATTGTCTTTGTTTTTTGTGGGAGTCTGTTGTGAATAGTGCTAGTTTGGGGATAGTTGGTCTCTTTTAGTTGTTAAGTTTGCTTTTTTGTCATTCTACTTTCACCCTTTTCTCCTTTGTTCTTCTTTATCCCATATTCCCCTTTTTCGGTGCTAAGATGTTGGGTAGGCCACGTCTTGGCAAGATGGGCGAAGAGGAGCTTGGGGGGTTTATATGGCTGGAGTGCCATTTCCTCCCACTGATGATTGAGGCAGGGGGCCGGGTGATACAGGGGTATCACACCGAGGCACGTCGAATCCAGTGGGGAAAGGTCCTGCATCACTTGCAGCGCGTTTATCGGAGCCAGAGGAATGACCACCAGCTGAAGCACCGCTGGGCTGACCTCATCTCCAGGGAGCAAGATCTGTTGGACCACCTGAAAATAGTGATTGGTGGTGAATACAAATCATGTAAATGTGCACGATTAAAAGCTCTGTAGTGACATCAGATGATTTGTACAATATCGGCCGGCTAAGTTGTTGAGTGTGTGGAATGCTTTGGAAACATACAGGGTTATTGATGGACTATGTAAAGGACCACAATTGCTAGCTGTCAGGAAGCAAGTGCTCTGCAAACTTACTGAATACTTTTGCTTAATGTAATTAGGTGCCGCATTTGTGTCAGACAGCAACACAAATTAGGAGACAATCATGTCTACATAGGTCACATTTGCCAGTGAAGTATAGATTTTCCAAAATATTACCAACCTTTGTTGACGCAACAGCTAGACTGAATTTAGAAACACTACATGATGCAGAAAATGAGTGCAGGCTTCACGTCAATTGATGATAGCAATGTGGCCCAGACATATGTCTCATGTGTGTCTGGTGAGTGTGTAAGGAAAGCGTTCATGGAAGTTCTATGAATGTTAGGGATTATTGTGGTCCTTCATCATTTTGGATACATGTCAGATCTGGATTTGGAAACATAGGGAAAAAGTGTAAGGTGTTTGATGTTCCACCTTTCGTTTAGGGATGGCAGGCCAAAGGTATGCACATGAGTTCATATCTCTATGTTTGGTGCAAATCACCATAGCTGGGCCACATCAAATGAAGAAACTGTAACAATATGAGGGCTTACAAATGTCCCTGCCCCTCTGTACATCTGTACCTATGTGTCATAAATTTGTCATGGCCACAATGGCTGTTTGACTGGTAATGCACTCCTCAAGTAAACAGGCTTTGGATGTCTCTCTTGGATGCACATAATGAGACGAATACACGCCATTATTATGTCTGCTCCCTAATGAAGGAGCATGTTTGCCACCACATGATAGTGAGGGCCACTGCATGTGTGCAGATATGCGTGTAATTGTCATAGGAGACCCATGCTATGTACATGTTAGCCGTGCTATATCGGACACAGTATCATCACGTCTGAGTGGCTTTACTTACTTATGTCATCTTACACATAGTTTTTGTCTTTGGAATTGTTGGTCAGTGCACAGATTTTGAGCACATTTCTTCCTTCCAAGCTTTACAGGTGGACCGACACCCTACACTGTGGGCGAGGTGGCTTCATTTGAGGACCCCGATAACTCCAGTAAGTGTTGATATGTCTGTTATGTGTTGTGTTTGCTGGTGATGTGTGATGGACTCCTGTGTGTTGGAAACATTGCAAGGTGTGATGCGCTGGTACATTATTTGTCTTGTTCCATGAGTGGGATTTCATTATCTCAGCATTTTCAAGTTTGCCAATGCTTATCCTATTGTCTTATTTAGGGATTCTAGGTCATTCCTGTAGGCCCCGTAATCTGAATTCGGGTGAGTCATTTGGATAACACTTGTATCAACAAGAGTCGCACTGGACCTAATCTCAAATTTAGTCTGCCTTTCAGACCCACATTCTCCTAGAATGGGGCTGCAAAATGCTTACCCACAGACTTCTGCTTCCCTATTCACTAGTGTACTTATGAAACTGTAGGTTAAACTTCCTAGCAGCATGTAGCTCCACATGTAGTGCTACAAGTATGTGGCACTTGAGTGCAATGGCCTAAGTGTGCATGCAAATCATGGCCAGGGGTGTTCTTGCAACTCTGTGTCTGTTGTAAGTCATGCCTTAGTGGAAGTATATGATGTGGACAAAGGTCTGCATTTCCAGACATGTGTGGCGCTGGGATTGGTCAAGGGTTTGCTGTCTCCTATTTGTAGATACACCTTACCTGTGGTGTGTGTGTAGAGCCAAACGTATGTCCAGCTTTCCTAAGGTTCCTGGGTGTCCATGTTGTTTGAAATTGTTAGTTATTTCTCCACCCCCCCACCCTCAAACACAGGCATGGATTTGTGAATAGTGTACCTGGGACTGATGATACAAGTATGTTACACAGATATGTAAATCAGTGAATCTTTGGTCTGAACCTAGTATACACACTCAGGTATAGCACATGAGTACGATACTAGCAAGTCCATTTACAACTTGCAGATCATGTGGCCCTAGATTTCCACCCCGTACACTGACATTTGTAGCCCTGGCATTGGCGGAGGATGTGCTGCATGATTGTTAGCTGACAACTGTCAGAACTCTGATGCCAAATTCATGCCAGTTGTTACCCATCTTGTAGGGTTTGGATGTGCTATGTGTGATACGACCTTTTTAGGCTGGCCTGCCATGTACTTCCTCAGGGACATTCAATGATCTGTATGATGATATGAGCTGTTACAAGTACAGTAGAAGGACTGTCTGAGTTACTTCTTGTGCCATTTCACACAATGCAGTTCCTATTGTAAATTTTTGCCTTTGTCTTCACAGCTGCTAACAGGACACCCATCCAGGTCCATGAGTTCCAGAGGTGGGCAATGCGTTACCAGCATATCCTGCTGGTAGAGTCGGGGTACAGACGAATGGCCCGAAGATACAGGACTGAATGTGCCTCCAGAGCCTGGAAGGTTTTCCCACAGGGTGGCCCTACTTTACCCACCACAGATCCACCAGCACAACCACCACTTCCACCCAGGTAGCACCACCCACAGCTGGGACTGTTGTCCCAACAACGTCTGCAAGTGCTCCATGTCCTAGCAGTAGAACACATTCAGGGCAGCCCACAGGCATTGACAATACACGGCCACAAATGTCCTCAACTGCTACCCAGACCGCCCCAGCTGCAACAATTGACCCTGCTGCTTTTCAGGACATGCAGCGCAAAATGGACTGTGTCCTCCGGAAAATTAGTCACTTGAGCCAGGATGTTCGCCATATGAACAGGCGTGTGTGATCCATTAAGCAGACCCTCCGGAGGGCCAACCTCTAGACTTTGTTAATGGACATGATTCCCTCCCCTCCCTCCTCTTTCCTTGTTCTTATACTTAGTGGGCTTAGGGGGCTTAGTGTTAGGTTAGTATAGGCTGTTAGTTTAGTTAGTTTTCTTTTTGAGTGTGTGGGTGGGGGGCTATGTTGGGGTTCTTGTGTGTTTAGAAAATGTTTTTTTTTTTAAATACAAAAAAGTATATATTTGTTTAGTATAGGATAGTATGTGTTTAGGTTAGTATCTGTTGTCTTCCATGTGTCCCGTCTCATAGAGGGGGTGGGGGGTTGATGTTTAAAACGTTTCGTTACATGTGATAAGTAAGTTTAGCTTAGGTTAGTTGGGGACAGTTGTGGATAATGAGTAGTTAGGGTAGATTAGGGTAGGTAAGACTTTTCCCCCAGTTTCCTCTTCTGTTATTAACGTTTAATAAACATGTAGTGAACCCTTTACAGTATTTGTAAAATGCTCGTTGATCAGGGCCTTGGCATAAGTGTACATGAATTTTGTTCTATTACATTTGTGTCCTATGCTACGAATAAATCCCAACTGAGTTGTAAGATTGACAGCTACCCCAGAGCTACCTTGCAAAGATTTGACCATTCATTGCAACCACCAATCACAGTTACTATGGATCCCAACGTCTTTTTTTCATTACGTATGTTTTCAAAGTCACAAACAGTGCTTCCAGATTTGGTATTGGGGAAACTGTTTTATGTCTGACTGCAGTGTGATGTTCAAGGAAACCCTTATTAGCTGAGTGGTCGTAAGCACTCATGACTCACAGACATCATTTGTGACACTGTTCAGCATGATTACTTATTTGGATGTAAACTCAGACACCTTCATTCATGCAGTTTGTTGACTGTTTGCTTAGATTAGTGGGCATTGTTATATGTGTTATTATTGCATGGTGGCAACATTTTGCTGCTACCATTTGATGGCTAAGATATCCCTTGAGGAAGCATTATTCTGTCCAACACAGCATGATGGTGTATGGTTTCTCTTTTCATCAGATATTACCCTCAGGAAGGGAAGAGTATGGTGCGATCCAGGCCACTGTACATAGTTATCAGACTACATAATTTCAGGACAGTTGTATTGACAAGCTGTGTAATTTGACAGGAGGCACATTTCAGTTATCTACTGCACAGTTGATTTGTCACATTACACAGAGACAAAGTGGTTGTGTAAGTGCTATTTATTGAAAAGTGCTGTAGTGTTATATGTACATTGTCCATGATTGTGAGTCCATTATAGTGACATCTTCCATTGTGATCCTACACAAGTGGTAAAGGAAAATGCATTTGACATTCTGGGGTGATGTGTCAGACAGTGCAGAGGGACAGGATTTGCAGAGACAATCACTGGGCAGGATTGCAAGATAAAGAGTGGTTTGCAGAACAGTCATTGAGTACAGTTGTTGTAAGACTGGCATGTTACAAAGCGCCGGACCTTGGTAATAGTTGGCCATGTGGCAGGGACTAGAGCTTCCGGGTACTTTTCCGTGTGAAGGTGATCTGTTCCATGTCTTCTTCTTCTGATGTGTGTGTTGCCTCCTCTGTCCTTGGTGGTGGTGGTTGTAAAGGGGCAACACACACCTCAGTGTTAGAAGACGTAGAGTCAGACATCCCGGTCACTGCTACCTGTGTAGATCTCAAGGGCAGTACTGCTGCAAGGAGGATCTGCTGATTCTTAAGAATAGCAGCCACATCACGATGGTAGGCAGCCAGGTCGGCCCTGAGGGGGTCATGATTGCATTTGTACATGCAGTGGAAGGTTTGGGGTGTGAGGTGTTGTGGCAACTGCAGTGGTGAATTCCTTTACAGTTTGTTGTAGCCCTTGCAGGATGGATGTTAGTGCTTGCATGGCTGCTGCCTGATCTGCAGATGACATCATGCACGAACGCACCCCCTCTAGGCTGGCTGCCATAGTTTGCATCCCCACCCGCACCTCCTTGGCCAGCTCCCACTGTACTCCGACTACAGTTCTCTTAAAGCTGGTGCCTGTGTCGTCTGAGCCGTCAGCTGTATTGGAGCTGGCAGGTCTTACAATTGGTGTTGTGGTTGGGTCCTCTGTGATGGCTGCTTGTTCTGAGCTCCTCCTTGTGACAGAAGGTGGGGTCTGGAGGGTTCCAAGGACATATTGGAGGGTCTGGTGGCTGATGTTTGTCAGCTCGTCATCCATGTCATCAGGGTATTCCTGGACAGGCATATCCACAAGAGATCCATCATCCTTTGCAATGAAATAGGGTAGAATTAGTGTGTCTGTGTTGTGGCATTATTGATGTGACATGCCTGCCTTGTGATGTTTTCACATTGTGATCTTGTTTCCTGTTCATTGCTCCAGTCTTTCAGATGGGCATTCTCCCAGGTCTGTGGCCCACCTGCATGTCACAGCTATTGTGGTAAGTTATTAGACTTGTCGGCATCATCTCCTCTAGTGTTGTTTTAGGCCAAATAGTGAATTGCCACCTTCTTGTCCTACTCAACCCTCCATCTACATCCATTCTAATGGCGAGGCCTTTCACTGGCTGTGGCTGTTCTGATGGCACTAGGAGCACACTTAACAATCTGGACCTGCCCCAGTCTCTGATCTTTCACATCCACTTATATGTAGTTGACATGTAGCGTATCCTATGCATAGCATTGTTATGGCATGATATGGATGTTAGCATTGGTAATGTGTATAGCTGATGTTGGGGAATGTGTGGTACATTGGATTGCCCTGATAGTCGTAGCAGTGTCCTATTTCCTCCTCTGACTGTGCAGGTGTATTTCAGTGACCAGTTACATGTGTCCTCCCCCTCAATGCTGTTTTCTGAGCAATATGACATTTGGGATGTTGCATTGTGACCCAGGCACAGGATGGACCCTGGAATATGCAGCATGGGTGTGTCCTTAGTGCTGTGTAGCTCCTACTGTTGATGACATTGGCTGATGTTTGCGGCAACTATGGGCATTCACAATTGCAAGGACTGGAGCATTTGTCTTGTTTCAGGGGATTGTTAAAGTTGTCATCCTCAACCCACTAATTTAGTTGTGTCTGATCCATGGGGACGCTACTGCCATTGGCAACTTGAGCTGCACACAGAGCGGAGGTGGTAGTGGCAACTGTTGTCACTGTTACATTCCAGTTGTCGGTATGGCTAGAGGTTGTTAATTGGGCCCTAGTTAATGTAGGGGGTTTAGTGGCTGATGTGTGACGGGATGTCAGTTTGACGTTGTTCCCTTCCCTCCTGGCGTGGCTTTACCTTTGCTCCATCGTTGGCATAGCAGCATGCCCCCATGGGACTGTTGTTGGTGTAGTGTTATGGTGTGCCACAGCTTCTCTCTATACAGGCCATGCCCCAATGCCATACCCCTTTACCCATGCCACTCCATGTATATGATGACTTCCATGCATTTTGTGGTCGGTATCCCCTCCCCCTGCTTACGGTTGACATTAGTGCATTTTAATTCCCCATGCGACTTACCCTGCATGTGCGTTGTCTCCTGGTACTCTGCGCTGTCCTGTCCTTGAATACCTGTGACGATCTCCTCAGGGATGACGGCTGCCACCATCTCCTCCATGTGGTCCAGGGCCTCCTGGTGTGCTGGACTCCCACCTCCAGTCTGCAGTGCTGCCTTCCTGTTCCTGGCCTTTTTTTCCTTGGTCCTGCGCTTGCAGTCATGCCAGCGTTTCTTACACTCAATGACTATTCTGCATACTTCTGCCACACTGTTAATCTTGTCAACAATGTGTTGCCGTATTGCCTCTCTCCTACTGATTGGAAACTTTGAGGTGACAAACAGTTGGTGCTGGTGTTCCGTCACCTCTTTAACCAGAATTTCCTGTTCCTCTGCACTGAAGCAACATTTTCTTTTCTTCCTAAAACTGATGTGGGTCTTGTGTGGGTCCTCCTGGCTGGTTCCTGGTCTGTTGTCATCTTCCTGGGGTCTGTACAGGTATCTGGGATCCATTTTGGCTCTCCTCTGCTGACATGGCTGTGTTTGCGGGGAATTTTGATGGTATTGCATCAAAAAACGCTACATATCCGGTATGCAGGGTCATAAATTGACCCACAGTCATTTCTGCTGCATTAACGTTGTTTTGCTTTACGACTTGACGCTGCGGTGTGTGTAAAAAAAAAATTACTTACACCTGTGGTTTGCACCGCCGTGCGTCAAAGTATAAATTTGACGCCCTCACGGCGCTCCGAAATGGCGTTAGCCGGCGGTAATGTTTTTGACGCAAAACTGCGCCGGCGCAGTTTTGCATCAAAAAGTATAAATATGGGCCTCTATATTTGTTGGGGCTAAAGGGGCAGCCCTTGGGCCCCAGGGTGGTAGCACATTAGAAGTCTATTAGACTTTGCATCCTTGGTGTTGTCTACAATGATGTAGTGGGTGGGCCTGGTCTGTCTAGGGAGACAGTCTCTAAGGCAGGTAGTAGTGTGTCCTCCAAGAGTCTGAAACCTGAAGAGTTGCAGGACAGATAGGCAGAAAGAGAGTACCAATTGGAGCTGAAGAAGCTCAGTCTAGAGATGGAAGAGAGAAAGATGGCCATTAAGGAAAGGAAGATACTGCTGGTTCATGAGCTTAGCTTGAAGGAGTTAGGTCATATGTGCCAGTCCAGTAGAGATGGTGGCAGCAACAGTATAGTGCAGCATGAAAGAAGGGTACACATCCCAAATGATCTAGTGAAGGATTAAATGAGGGAGGATGACATATACTTGTGGTTCAAGGGGTATGAGTCTGCTCTCCACATGAGTCTGGTCCCTGAAGCTCATTGGGGGGCAGGTCTGTGGAAGCACTTTGAAGTAGAGGGGAGGGATACACCGACAGCCTCAGGGGATGCTCAGGATCTCACCTACACTATCATGATGGATTCCCCATTCACAAGATATGGTTTCACCGCTGAGCAGTATAAGGATAGGTTTAGGTCCTCTAAGAAGAAGGAATCCCAAACACGGTTGAAATGTGTTGATTCATATTGCGGGTCACTGGATGGTTGGGTGAAGGGCAGTAAGGTAACTATGTATGAGGGACTTTACAATCTGATTGCTTGGAAACACTTGTACAGTTTATGTTTTCCAGAGCTGTGCCAGAACCTGATTGACAGCAAGCTGACTGATCCAAGGAAGCTTGTGCAGGAAGCGGACCGCTGGGAGAGCACCAGGGTCCAAAAGAGGTATGGGGAGACCATGCTAAGGGTGGGCAGGGTCCCTCTCAGAAGAAAGGGGGGGTAAGGGTAAACAGGGGGAATTCTCTAAAGGGCTCCAAACTGATTCCCAGGGTAAGGATTCCCAAACCCCCAGTGAGAAGAAGCCATGGTTCTCCAAAGGCAAGCCAGTGGCAGGTGTCCCCCAAGTAAGTGCTATGCATGTGACTAGGTGGGTCATGTGTGGGGGGACCCCAAATGCCCCAAAAGTACACCGGCACCCACTGGTGCACCGTCCCAGGATTTGGACAGTGTAGCACTTGGTGAGGAGTTGGTTCCAGGTGGGTGGGAGCCAGCTGTGAAGACCCTTGTCTCACTAGGGGACAGTGAGATGGTCCAGAGAACCCTTGTTCCTGAAAACACTAAAAAGTACAGGCAGTGGATGACCATCAATGGACAGATGATGGAGGCTGTGAGAGACACAGAAGCCAGTGTGACTATAGTCAACTGGCGTCTGAAGAGCAGATTGATCCCCGGGTACTTCACCAAGTAGTTGCAGTGGACAACTCAGAGCGCCTGTGCAGAGTGGCGCAGGTTCCTTTTGAATGGGGGAGGGTCTCAGGTTCCGTGAAGGTAGCTGTGAGTCCAACCATGCCTGTTGATTGTTTGCTAGGCAATGACCATGAGGATTCCCCTTGGAAGGAGGTGGAACACAGGTCTCACTTGGAGATGTTGGGTCTGCCTGGGTGGGTATCTGTATCCACCCAGTCAATTGTAGCCCATCACGGTGGTCAAGAGCCCCTGAAGCCTGAAACAGTGGCCCAGAGGAGTGCCAAGAAGAGGAAGGGCAAGGGGTGCAGCAAACCGGCCCCCGAAGTTCCCACGGTCTGTGAGGAGTCGGAGCCTGAGGGAGACGTCCTGGAGCCTATCGGGGAACAGGTGGCAGAACTGGGGGAGGTCCCTGAGCTGTTGCAGTGGCAGCAGGAAGGGGGACCCACCAGGGAGAAATTATGTGAAGCACAGAAAACTTGCCCTACTCTGGAGGGACTGCAGTGGCAGGCTGCGGCCCAGGCGGCTGGTGAGGAGCCAGGTACTCACCTGATTTATTGGGAGGATGGCCTCCTGTGTAGTGAGCCTAAGGTTCCTGAGCCTGGGTCAGCTTGTTTGCTGGTCGTATCCAAGTTCTTCTGGGCCTTCCTACTGGGGTTGGCTCATGTTGTGCCTTTAGCAGGACATCTGGGGCAGGACAAGACCTATAAGAGGCTTTTCTCCCACTTCTATTGGCCCCAGATGAGCAAGCATTCTGCTGCACACAGTAGGTCTTG
Organism: Pleurodeles waltl; assembly: GCF_031143425.1. Taxonomy (NCBI): domain Eukaryota; kingdom Metazoa; phylum Chordata; class Amphibia; order Caudata; family Salamandridae; genus Pleurodeles; species Pleurodeles waltl. The sequence continues at coordinate 506,837,311 of NC_090445.1, forward strand.
CCCAACTTGCCAGGCAATCAGCACGAGTGGGGGTAAATGTAAGGCTCCCCTCCAACCTTTACCTGTGGTTAGTACTCCCTTTGAGAGGGTAGGTATTGACATTGTGGGGCCTCTGGACCCCAAGATAGCCTTGGGCAACAGGTTCATCCTGGTCTTGGTGGACCATCATGCCACCCGGTACCCAGAAGCCATTCCTCTGAGGTCAGTCACTTCCCCTGTGGTGGGTCATGCAATGATGTTTTTTTTTACCCGTATGGTGTTCCCCAAGGAAGTGATATCTGATAGGGGTACCAACTTCATAGCCACATACATGAAGTCTCTCTGGAAAGCGTGTGGGGTGACCTACAAGTTCACCACACCTTACCACCCCCAAAGTAATGGTCTGGTTGAGAGATTCAACAGCATCTTCAAAGGCATGATTCAGGGCCTGTCAGAGCCCTTGAGGCGGAAGTGGGACGTCCTCTTGCCTTGCCTTCTGTTCGCTTACAGGGAGGTGCCTCAAAAGGGACTTGGGTTTAGTCCCTTTGAGCTCATCTATGGTGACCCTGTGAGGGGACCTTTGAGTCTGGTGAAGAAGCCTTAGGAGAAAGCTCCTAGTAAACCCTCCCAGGATGTATTTAGCTACATGCTTGCTTTGAGAAACCAGACTGCCCTCTTTAAGAGTCTCACACAGGAGAACCTAGAAGCAAGCCAGGAGGATATGAAACAGTGGTATGACCGGAATGCCACTCTGGTCGAGTTTCAACCTGGTCAGAAAGTGTGGGTGATGGCGCCAGTGGAGCCTAGGGTGCTCCAGTATAAGTGGACTGGGCTAGTTGAGGTGGTGGAGCACAAGAGTGAAGTCACCTACCTGCTGGAATTGCAGTCTCCAAGGAACCCTCTAAGGGTCCTGCATGTCAACCACCTCAAGCTGCACTTTAAGCAGACTGAACTGTCCATGCTCCTTGCGATAGATGATGTGGTGGAGGAGGAGAGTGAGCCTCTTCCTGACCTCCTGTCTGCAGTACAAAAAGATGGGTCTGTGGAGGGAGTGATCCTCTCCCCCTCCCTGACTGAGGAGCAGCAGGGTGACTGTCACCACGTATTGGGACAGTTTGCCTCACTGTTTTCCCTGATCCCAGGATTCACACACTTGTGCACACATGATGTAGACACTGGGGACAGTACACCCATTAAACAAAAAGTTTACAGGGTGACTGACAGGGTCAGGGCTTGTATTAAGGATGAAGTATCCAAAATGCTAACCCTAGGGGTTATTGAGCACTCCAGCAGTCCTTGGGCTATCCCAGAGGAATTGATCCCAAAGGCTGCTGCGCCTGGTGCCTCTCCAGATCTCAGGTTCTGTATGGATTACCGGGGACTCAATGCAGTCAGCAAGACTGAAGCACACCCCATCCCCCCAGCTGATGAGCTCATTGACTGGTTAGGAGCTGCCAAGTAACTCAGTACGTTTGACTTAACATCTTGGTACTAGCAGATTGCCTTAACTTAGGGGGCCAGGGAGAGGTCAGCATTTTCTACCTCAGTTGGACACTTTCAATTTAAAGTCATGCCATTTGGGATGAAGAATGCCCCTGCCACCTTTTAGAGGTTGGTCAACCAGGTGTTGACTGGGCTGGATGAGTTTAGTGCTGCCTACCTGGATGACATTGCTGTGTTTAGTTCCACATGGGAGGAACATCTGCAACACCTATGGAGAGTGCTAGAGGCCCTGCAGAAGGTAGGCCTCACTATTAAGGCAAGCAAGTGCCAAATAGGGCAGGGTTCTGTGGTGTACTTAGGACACCAGATCGGGAGTGGCCAGGTGGCACCCCTACAGCCAAAGAATGATACCATTCTGGCTTGGGAGCCTCCCAAGACCCAGACTGAAGTGAGAGCCTTCTTATGTCTCACAGGATACTACAGGAGGCAGTCATTGTTACCCCCTTGACTGAGTTGACTTCTAAGAAGCAACCCAGGAAAGTGATCTGGACAGAGGCTTACCAGAACGCTTTTGATGCCCTGAAGGCTTCCATGTGCACAGCACCTGTGCTGAAGGCACCTGACTACTCCAAGGAGATTGTTGTGCAAACAGATGCCTCAGAGCATGGTATTGGAGCAGTACTCAAATAGCTTAATAAAGAGGGCCTATATCAACCCGAAGCCTTCATTAGCAGGAGGTTACTCCCAGGGAATGTAGGTAGGGTGCCATAGAATGTGAAGCATTTGCTGTGGTCTGGGCACTGAAGAAGCTAAGATCCTACTTCTGGGTTCAGACCGACCACAGGCCCCTCAGATGGTTAATGCAGAAGAGGGGTGAGAATCCAAAACTGTTGAGGTGGTCCATTTCCCTACAGGGGATGGACTTTACGGTGGAACACCATCCTGGTACAGAACATGCCAATGCTGATGGTCTGTCCAGGTTCTTCGGCCTTAGTGATGAGAACTCCCATGAGGTGGGTAGTTGCTCCCCACTTTCAGCTGGGGGGGACACGTGTTAGACTTTTCATCCTAGGCGTGGTCTCCCTAAACTTTTTGCCTCTGTTTCCCAGGACGCACGCCGACCCGACGAAAGGAGAAACTACGCAAGGTCTTGCTCGTGTGTGAAATCAACACATCACAAGCCCTTTTTGACTCACACTCACCCGTGCAGGCTTATTTTTGACACACCGAAGGTACATTTTCACGCTAACTGTGTTAGCGTTGTGTTTAAAACTACATGAAGACTCTTTTTGCTTTTTAATCAATAACTTGACTTGTGTATTGTGGATTTTTGTTGTTTTGGTCTTGTTATGTTCAGATAAATAACTTCTATTTTTCGAAACCTGTGTTGTGTCATTTTGTGGTATTTTCATTATGTTACTGTGTGTGCTGGTACAAATACTTTATCCCTAGCACTGTGAAGTTAAGCCTACTGCTCATGTCAAGCTACCAAAGGAGTAACCAGGGGTTAGCTGAGGGTGATTCTCTTTTACCCTGACTAGAGTGAGGGTCCTCGTTTGGACAGGGGGTAACCTGACTCTCAACCAAAGACCCCATTTCTAACAACGTCCCTATCTGTGCTTTCACAGGCAGGGAATCTATAGTGTCCACTTGGCCACTGGGTAGTTATAGGTAGGGCGATTAATATAGGAAAATACTTGTTTGGTTTCCCTATAACTTTGGTATCATTTGAAGAGTCTTCATAAATCTTTCCAAAAAAGGTCTCATCCACCTCAGCTCATGCCTCAAAAATTGTGGGCTGATTCGTCAAGCAGGGACAAGAAAAATGGACGAGGCAAAATTCCTTTTTACATAGGAAATTTAGACACACCACATTTGACAGAAAGCTAGATATTGGTCCAGAAAGTGTCATTTTTTGTGATTTGGTGTGAATCTGTTTAGTAGTTTTTAAGGAATAAAGTGTCAAAAACTTTGTGTGTATCACTTCACATAGGATTTGTGCAGCAGGAAGATCTAAAATTAGATTTGATTGGCTGCCAGCACATCAACAACAATGTGGTGGCAGTCACCTTAGGACTCAGGTAGGAATAACCTTCCCCTTTTGGCCTGGTGGGAGGGAGAGGACATGTGTGGGGCCCCCTCCCCTCACCTTCAATTGCCTCCGGGGCCAACTCAAAAGAAAAAACAGACCGTGCAAACAGTGATCAGTGCTCAGTGAGTGGAAAGCAGAGTCCTGGGTGAGATAGCTGGAGCTGGAGGTAAAGGACAGGAGTGCTTTGCTCCTGCCTGAGGGTGGAAGTAGAAGGAGGTTTTGGGGGCTTCTGAGTTCAAGAACAGCAGCAGCAGAGCCCCACCCGAGTGGGAGCACCAACAGAGGAACTTTGGCTTCTGCTTGACGCGGGAGCGGAATAGTCAGAGGGGCTACCCACGCTGCCCTAACCACCCTTCCTTACCTGTACCTAGGTGCCCAGTGGGCTCAGACATCCAGTATTAAAAAAGAAAAAACATAATAAAAGAAAAGAAAATCCAGCAGTAGCAGCGCAAGTCTCCCGCATACATAGGGTGACTGGCTGATATAATATACACTGCTTTCTGGCTGGGAACGCCAGATAATGGCCTATGAGACTTAATATTTTCCTCTTCTTGTGGTGACCCCAAGATGGCAAGGGCTCCAGTAACATGTTTCAAAAGTACATTGGGGGCTGCAGGAAATGCACCAGCCCCCACTTCTGACTTTTCAAACATTAACCTCTGTCTCCTAGGTCAAGGAAGCATGGCCGGTGGGCACATTACTTTCATTCTCAAGCATTCCAAAGCCTGTAACCTTTGTTGTACAGCCTGGGAGTTCTGCAACATCTAATGGTTAGTTTTATGGCTACATGTTGTGTGGCCTAAAGGTGTGTAAATAACACACAGGAACAGTTCATTTTAAATGTTTTATTAAAAGCATATGGCTTAAAGTGTTTCTTGGATAAACATGGAAATGCGTTGTTAGTAATATTGATTGCATATAAACATGGTCATAGATTATAACGCAGTAATGATGGGATTGTTAACGTGTGGTTATTGGTCTTTTTAATGTGGTGACTCCTAATAATGCCAATAAGCTTCCTTTAGAGATTGTTTTGGTGATCATGGCAAAGTCGGTGGATATGACTTTTATTATGTTTTGATGACCCCTTGACAAAGCCAATAAACTTGCTTTGTTTAAGGTGATACCCCCATATTGAGATCTTTGGGATGTTCTTTCTGGTGTACGTGAGGGTGTTACATTGATTATGCCTAGAGGTCAAATGTGATTTCAGAATGTCATCTAAGATATTTCCATCTGACTGATGTGCCCCTGCATTGCGTACAGGTTATGTGCCAGTAGAGGAGTCAGGCACAGCATCTGGACATAGGCTAGGCCCTATACCCAACACCCATCTGAGCACAGCCAATGGCCCTGCGCTAAAGGGGGTAGGGACTGCGTCTAACCCTATGCCACAAACACTGATGGATATCTTTCTTTACACTAAAAAAAAATGAAATTCAATTTACAACAAAGCTTAAAACACTGTTATAGTTAGGTATGGTAATAATTTCTCACTTTGCATTTAAAAACCTACAAAAAAGAGAAAAATCCAAAAGTTAAAGGGATGCTTTAGTAAGGTGGAAATGTAAGTTGAAACATACCATTTTAAACAAATAAAACCACTAAAATTAATCAGTTATCGTTATTTCAAGTAACTATAACTTGTGTCCTACAGTAACTAGAACTCGCACCCACGCCATGCACTGTATATGACCTCACATATTACATCAGATGCGACATGTTCTATAACATCATTGATAAAATCACTGCAACATGTAACATTATATAAATGAGGACAGCACTGTGAATGGCAGGGAATCAAACTGTGTGGCCATTCCCCCTCCTCCCGCCAATCCCCAAGTTAGAGTGGCAGGAATGACCTAAGAGAAACTGATTGAAGGAGAAGTCAGAAATTGTGAAATAGTTCCTCTTTTTTACATTGCAAGTCTTCAATTGGAAGTGAAGGCATCTCCTAGATTGCGAGTAACGCTCACAGAAGACAATATAACCCTGTATTCACACAAGCACATCACTCCCAATGAACTCACAAAACATGGTGGTTATCATCCACTCACACAAGCACCCTACCTGCACACAAGTACACTATTCATTAGGAAGGAGCCAATTTGGGCGGATGGTGTCATCGGAGGTACAGGCTGATTATCTTGTGCATTGGTCTACTATACAATTCAAAGCTGTTGTGGTAAGCTACGCTAAAGTCTGAATGTCTACTTAAATTATGTAATCTCCCATCAGCCACACCAGGGCTAGTACTGTAGACTAAAAGGCATATTTAAGAAAAGTGTCTTCACGCCCAGTGCAGCTCCACTTTTCTTGCTCTCCCAAGCGCCCCCCTATCGCCACCATGTATGCTCTATATTTAAAATAAAGCGTACAATGGTCCAAGGTAGGGGGCAATAGTGTCAAAGTGTTTGACATTATTGATGCACTGTTCAGGGTTAGCGCCAAAAGTTTGGCGCTAACCCTGACCAGGACATAGCGGCCCATTGTAAACAGAGCATACCCACACCTCTGTCACCAGGACATGTCAATCAGCAGTGTGTCCATCACTCCCCATACCCAAGAAAATCAGGGACCTGGGTCAATGGCAGTGGGCACACAGTTCAGGGAACAGAGGTACAGGACAACAGGGAAGCTGGGAGGACTGTTGTGCACCAGGAGGAGGACAGGCTCCATGAGGAACTCACTGAGATCCTGGGAGCATACCAACATTCCCAGGATACGCTGGGCCAGATCCTGGCCAACGTACAGGAGAACAGGCAGCTGCAGGAGGGACAGTATTAGGGGATCAGGGAGGACTTGCAGGCCCTTAACACCACCCTGGTCTCCATTGCAGGGGTGCTGGCAGACATGGCCAACATTATGAGGGAGGCAGCCTTACAACAGCAGGCCCCTGCCAATAGCCAGGCAGTTGAACAACCTTCCACCTCCACTGCCGCTAGTGGACAGGAGGCCCCTCCACAGGACCAACAATCTACCACCACCCCTCCCCCTGCAGAAGGAGAACCACCCTGAAAGCATTCCCTGCGATCCAGGCAGAGGCCAGAGACTATTTCCACGACCCCCACCAGGAAATAAGAGTCTCCTGATTGTCACCCTTGTGTCCACTCTGTCACCCTGCCCACCTTGGACTGCCATTGCTCCCCTTCATATGCCCCCTTGGACAATACACCTGTGCTACAAATAGACTGGAACTATACCCTGGACTTACCTCCATCATCACCCCAGCCCATTGCAGTTCTCGCTTTACTTCTTAGCACTGCAATAAACACTGTTTGAAAAAATACTGTATGGAATATGTCAAATGATTTAAGTATGTGTTCGTTTAACAAGGTTCGAACATTGCAATTCAACCATATAGTAATGTGCACATAGGATAGACCTGTAGTTGGCTGCAGTGAACACACCAGGAGCGATAGTTTGACACTAGCATCTGCAAAAAGAGTTACCAAATGGTACAGAGAGTGGGCATACAAGTGGGAAATCACAGCCTGCCAGTGACAATCTCAAACAATAAAATGACAATGAAATGTGAAGTACCACTGTCTTACATGTGTGTCATTAGAAATATTGGTGAATCACTGCAGTTCTGTTGCCCTCATACTCTTCCTCTGCCTCCACATATTCACTGTCCACGGTGTCGACTGCTGCCCCATGGGCATCTCCAGCCCCCTCCTTCTGGAGAAAAGGCACACAGCGTCTCAAGGCAAGGTTATGCAGCATGCAATGATTATCTGGCAGACCTTCTTGGGTGAGAAGCACAGGGATCCACCTGTTAGATTGAGGCACCTAAACCTGGCATTCGGGAAGCCAAAGGTACAATCAATGATCCTCCTGGTTCACCCATGTGCTTCATTGTAACGTTCCTTTGCCCTTCTCCTGGGATTCCTCACAGGGGTCAGTAGCCACGATAGGTTAAGGTAACCAGAGTCACCTGCAAAGATTGAGGGACAATATTTAGCCACACACTATCCCTTATGGCCCACATCATACCCATACACCAACATCCACTGGGTGGGAACCAGGGCTCACCTATTAGCCACACGGTGCCTCTGTAGTTGGGCCATCACATTTGGGATGCTGCTATTCCTCAGGACTAAGGCTTCATGCACCGACCCAGGATACTTAGCATTGACGTGGGAGATGTATTGGTCTGCCAGACACACCATCTGCACATTCATGGAGTAGAAACTCTTACATTGCTGTACACCTGTTCATTCTGGCGGGGGGTCGACAAACGCAATATGTGTCCGGTCAATCACCCCAATAATACTGGGGATATGTCCCATTGCATAGAATCCGTCCTTCACAGTGGCCAAATCTTCCACTAAAGCTATGTAGCTGCACATGTGTTTTACCAGGGCAGACAACACTCTTGCCAGCACGATTGAGAACATTGGCTGTTACATTCCTGCTTCCAAGACCGCTGTCACTTGGAAAGAACCTGCCGCCAGGAAATGGAGCACAGATAGCACTTGCACAAGAGGGGGGATCCCAGTTGGATGATGGATAGCAGATATCAGGTCAGGCTCCAACTGGGCACACAGCTCTGTGATTGTGGCCCTGTCCACTAAAAAGGTGAGGATAATGTGCCTGTCCTCCAGTGTAGCTAAGTCCATCATGAGTCTGTTCACAGGTGTTTGTCTCCACCTCCTATTTATCCGCAGCGGTAGGCATGTAAAGGACTCCAGAGTGAGTAGGCTGTCATAATTTGAATAACTAAGCCACAACTGCAGTCCACATTGTGCACTTAAGTATTGGGAAAGAGTAAATGGTGAAGTATGTGCCTATTTAACCTTTGATGCAGTAACTGTCGATAGGCCTGTTTCCTCACCCCTGAAATGGCGACCGTCTGTCCTGTATGGAGGGACAGGTGGAGGTGAGGTAATTCTGCTGACAATGGGCATCGTGGCGGTAGGCGGTCTTGCACCGCCATGCAATTCCTCATTGGATAATATTGGGACCTGTGGAGTACAGTGGCCAATGTAGATGTACGTCGGCAGTGATGGTGTACACTAGCGCAGACGTGACTGCCATTTTGTAACTCAATCCTCACTTCTTTCCTGACCATCAACAGGAGAAGACCTACACTGCATGTGCTGCTGTGACCTGTGTCTCGAACCTACCATAGCCCGTGTGACCGGGGAAAGAGCTCCAGCCTTCACTTCGGAGGAGTTGGAGCGCCTGATGGATGGGGTCCTACCCCAGTACAGACAGCTGTATGGGCCTCCAGACCAACAGGTGAGTACACTTTGGGCACAATGCATGTGGCATGGATACATGGAGATGTGTGTGAAGGCATTGTGTAAGGATGGATGGGGGGATTGTCTGTTAGCGGTGTAACATGTTGTGAGATGGCCTATGTGTGTGCCAATGGTGATGGAATCAGGTATAGTGGGCCATGTGTGTGACAGGCTGGACTGTTTGTTTAATGGAGTTCTCCTGTATGTATTACCTCTGCAAGTCTGCGCCCATCAAAAGAATGGATTATGGCATGCCATCGCCAAGGACGTGCAGACCCTGGGGGTCAATGGCAGGTGGAGCTCCTACTGTCAGAATTGGTGGGAGGACCTGAGACGCTGGGCACGGAAGACCACAGACTCTCAGCTGGGGATGGCCCCCCAAGGAGAAAGGGGTGCCCGTGGGACCCTCATCCCCTCTGATGGCCACCATACTGGTGGTGGCCTACCCTGAGCTGGATGGGCACTTTAAGGAATCACAGCAGCCACAAGGGGGTGAGTACAGTGGGTTTCATTAACTATTTTGGCTGGTGGGGTGGTATCCGGGTGGTGGATGTGTGTTAGTGGGTGCCCCTTAGGACAGGCCAGAAATTGCAGCTTGGCTCATCTCTAGGGTAATGGTTGCGTGGCAAATACAGGTAAACAAGCTTGTTAGTAGTCCATTTGAGGCGGGCATCCTGGGTCCCAGGTGTGCTGCAGTTGGCAGTGTGTGGTCCTCATCTTGCCTTAGTGACTAGCCAAATCACTGGTAGTACAATGCATAGTGCTTAAGCCTGTTCCCTGTGTGTGACGGTGATGTGCATGCCAATGGTGGTGTTGGTGCGGTCATTGACCAATTGTATCCTTTGTCTCCCCCCTTTCTTGTTTTGTCATCCTGTCCTTGTGTGCATTAGCATAATCTGGCGGAGGAGCAGGGGCCCTGCCGACAGAGGGAGCTGCATCCCACAGGACCCAGAAGGGAGAGTCCACAGATGCCAAGGGAACCAGTGGGACAGAGGGTGAGGGAAGCACTACGAAGGAGACTAAAGGAGACAACACAGACTCTGATACCTCCTCTGATGGGAGCTCCCTGGTGGGGGCGGACACCTCTGTGACCGCCCCAGCTGCAGGTATAGCCTCCACCCCCTTACCAGTACCGTCCTCCCAGTAGCTCCTATGCGAGTTGCCCATGCCTGCTCACCCAGGAGGGTGGGCATCTCCTTTGCCCCCGGCACCTCAGGCCCTAACCCAGTCAGCCCTGCTGCCCTGAGTGAGGAGGCTATTGACCTCTTGAGATCCAGCTCTGTAGGGCAGTCAACCATAGTGAATGCCATCCAGGAGCTGGCATCCCAGATGCAGCAATGCAATGCATTCCTGGAGGGCATACACAGTGGATTGACAGCCCAACAGAGATTGATTCAGGATCTTGCCTCCTCTCTGATGGCAGCCATTGTCCTTGTTTCTACCGTTCCCCCCTCCAACTCCCACTTCTCAGTCCCATTCTCCTCAACCCCATCACATCCCAGGTACACATACAGACGAGCATGCGCACAAGACAACACCCAAGAGTGGCACAGGCAAACACAAGCACCACACTTCATCCCACAAGCATTCACGTAAACACCATACAGGTGCAGACACAACAGCATCCACTGCCTCCACTGTCTCCCCCTCCTCCTCCTCCACCACTTGCCTCCCAGCCACATCCACACTCACACCTGCATGCACTACATCAACATCCACTACCAGCATCACCACACCAAGCAGAACACACACCTCACTGGCAGACACCTCCACTAAAGCCATGCGTTCCTTCTGTCCTCTCCCACCATGGCCGTCCACCCCTCCTAAAGGACATAAATGCAAGCATTCACACACCCAACAGCCATCCACCTCACATCAGCATACTGCCCATGCACCTGCAGTCATGTCCAGCAGAAATACACCTCCAACAACCACTCCCTCACCCTCCACTCCCATTACTCCTCCCTCCTCCCACCCCACCATCCCTAAAAAGCTTTTTCTTTCCCAATTGGACCTCTTCCCTTCCCCTCCCCCAATCCTGCCCATATGAGCAGGGTACCAAGGACACAGTCCAGCACCTCGGCCAAACAGTCAACGGGGACAGTGGTATCACCACCTACTCGTGGTGGTAAGGATACTACACCTCCATTGAATTAGGGGAAGGAGCCAGCACCACCAGGGAAGAAGGGGAAGGGGCCTGCACCACCTGGAAAGAAGGAGAAAGAGCCTGCATAACCTGGAAAGAAGGGGAAGGGGCCTGCACCACTAATAAAGAAGGGGAAGGAGCCTGCACCACCAGGCAGAGAGGGGAAGAGCCCTTCCACGCCTGTGAGGAAGGGTAAGGGATTCATGCCCCATGTACTGGAGGAGATGGAGTGCTCTACGCCAGCGTAGGCTGTCAGGCTGACACCTCCACCACCACCACCAGTCACAGAGCCTCCACTGCCAGCTGAGGAAGTGCAGTCATGAGACAGTGCAGAGGCTGCCCAGGAGGCCCCTTTATCCACCACCACCAAAGTGCAGCCACCAGACAGTGCAGAGGCTGCCCAGGAGGCTCCTCCATCCAACACCACAGAGCAGCATGTAGGCCACACTCCAGGGGCTGCTGTGTGAGTTCCTCCCTCCAGAACCAGTGGGGAAGTCACCCACTCCAGAGCCTGTTGTCTTGCACTCCCCAGGACAGAGCAATGGGCATGTTGCCCCCTCCAGAACCGGTGAAGAAGTCACCCACTCCAGAGACTGTGACCTTGCACTTCCCAGAACAGAGCAATGGGCATGGAGCCACCTCCAGAACCAGTGGGGAAGTTCCCGTATTCAGCTGAGGTGCCCCCACCCCATTCCCTGAGGTGCCTTCCCACTTGCAAAATGATGCCCCTGCAGTGTTTTCTCCGGATGTGTCAGAATACAGGTTGGGCCTTGGACTTTGCCCTGTGGCCTTGTGTGCCCTTATGACTTTGGACTGGGAACAGGCCCTTTATGTACATCTGTAAATATATTTGGTTCATGTGGTGGGTTTTGCTATGCTAATACATTGTCAGTACTTCAGTAATCTGGTCCATGTTTTATTATATCGTGTGTTGTGTGCCATTGGTTTATGTGTGCGGATGGTTGTGTGTATGGTTGTGTGTATGGTGTATGTGCCATGCGTGTGGGTGTCACTCTGGTTTTCCTCTCAAACTCCCTTGTGCGCTAGGCGGCTGTAATCACTGTCTTTGTCGGTGTTGGTGTTCCAGGTGGAGCATTAAGTAGAAGATTATCGGGAAAACTTGCAGTTTGGGTTCCATGGCATCGTACTTCTTCCCTGTGTCTCCAATGGTGAGTCCTTTCACTTCTGAGCTCTGTTTCCACCAGGCTTTTGTTGGTGTTGGTACCACCCAGGAAAAGGTGGAGGTTTTCTGTGTCTTACTATGGTGGGCGGTACTTTGTCTTCCGCCTAGCTGTTGTTGGCTACCGCCCTGGTGAGTGTTTCCATCCTGGTGGTTGGTGTGGTACATTGGCTGTTTATGGGAGTTATTACCGCCATGGTCATGATTTGGCAGAACTTACGGCCAGCCTCTTGGCGGTATTACCACCACTTAATCTCTCACCACCAGGGTCATAATGAGGCCCATTATCTCAAACCACCCCAACTCACTGTGCTGCTGACAGAGTATAGGTTATGTAGCTGTGAGTGACTACTCCTCACAAAAACACCCACATCGAAGCCCTGCAGAGTCCAAATCTTGGCCTAAACAAGACAAGCACCATTGTGGAGGGGACTCCAGAGTACTCCAGTATTACTCCTGGAGTCAGGATAGGGTCTGGGTCCATTTATTCTACTCCCATCAATAGCCAATAAACCAATACTACTGTGCTGCACTTTGCCAAACACATGTGCAGAAAATAATGACAATGAGGACCAGGAACAGCTAGACAATGAAAAAATAGAAGATGGGGAGCAATCACAAAATGTAACATCAATAGCAGCAACATTGCTGAGTTAACAAAACTAGTTGTGTGTGGTACATGTGTGAGTGATTCACACAATGTCAGAAGAGCATGATAACAAGAAAGAGTGTATCTATATAAAATAACACATAGCATCACAACAAGTGTGTGGCCAAATTACCTGCCCAGTTACAGTGCAAGAAAATCATCCAGTTTGCATATACTACAAATTTGTAATCACTGAAAATGGTGTTGACTGACCCTGGTTGTAACCTGGATCTGTTAACCATGCCTGAAAAAAACTCATGTGATATATCGGCACAAGCACAATTGCTAACAACAGACTCCTGTAAGTCCTAGTATATAACAGGGCATGGTTGAATCCAACTACTATAAGTCCCTAGTAGATAATAAAGCAAGGTTGAATCAAACTACCTATAAATCCCTATTAGATAATAGTGCAAGGTTGAACCCAGCTACCTAAATGTCTCTAGAAAATAAGAGGGCAAAGTTGAATCCTACTACCTATAAGTCCCTAGTAGATAATAGGACAAGGTTGAATCCTACTACTTATAAGTTCCCAGTAGATAATAGGACAGGGAAGTTTTTGACTGTCCGCTGTATGTAAAATGTGGTGCCAGGTGCAGATACCATTTCCTGTGGAAACCTGGCAGTGTGTCCTCTAATAGGAGGCTCCTGGATGGGGGAACATGAGCAAATTGCACCATTCTCATATTCATACACGAGTGTCCTAAGGGACTTATTTGCAAGCTCCTTGCACCACCAGAAGATCACTTTTTGCCATGCTTTGGTGGCACTGTGTACTGCTCCATAATTATAAGGCAGCTTTAAGCCACTTTTCGTACCTTAATGTGGCCTTATAAATATGGGCCACCCAATGCAGTTTTCTGGTGTACCCACTCAATATCCAGTGCTTTTTTAACCTTCCCACGACTTACAAGGAAATTTAAATCTGCGGCAGCGCCAAAAACTAATGCCTCCCCAGGGGTGCAACAAGAAGAGAAACTTTTTTATCCTTGTTTTTTGCTGTTTTTACAGGCCTCATTTACATGGAAATGGCACAGCGTGGTGCCACAAGCACGTTTACTGTGCATCCCTGTGTTTACCCTTTTTCCAGTGTTCAATTAGCTGCTTAGCGCCAGCGCAGCCACCCTTGTACCATGGTTCCAGGAGGCCTGTGTTGGGGGTAGGGATTGTTTAAAACCAGGAAGGGACACCTACCTTCACAGAAACAAGAATTAATAGCAATTTGTTCCTTCTACATTTGCTGCATAATCCAACACACAAAGAAGAGCAAAAAATGAGGAGAAATAAATGTATTTCTCCTTGTTGCCCCACTGTAATTCCACCCCTGGGGAAGCATTAACTTTTGGTGCTGCTTCTGGTTTACCTTTCCTTGTAAATCTTGGGTAGTGTAAAAAAGCAATGGGTGTTGCGTAGGTACACCCACAGCATCACCCATTGCCTGTCCCTTCATCACGGAAAACTGCGGTGGGGCAGCCCATGTTAACAAGGCCGCATCAAGGCTGCCTTGTAAATATGGAGTTGGCACAGCGCTACCTGAGCATAGCAAAAAGTGATGCTCTGGTGGTGCAAGGGTCTTGCAAATGAACCTCTATGTGTGTTGCATTCTGCAGCACACATAGAAGGAGTAAAACTGCATCCATGATTGTTTTTGTGCAGAAAGGTTTCTCTTCCTGCACAAAAACAATCACCCCGCAACGCAGGCATTCTTGCACCATGGTGCAAAGGTGTCTGCGTTGGTGCTAGGCAGCTGATTTAGCACCTGCACAGAGGAAAACTCAGGTAAGCCTTGTATATTGGTAAATACTGTGCATACCTGCATTTTGGAAATGATGCAGCTCGGCGCAGCAAAATTGATTACGGCACAGCACTGCACCATTTCCTCATACATAAGGCCCTAAGTATCACAACACTTGCCTGCACCAGACACTTTATCCCCCTCCCAATCCATTGTTTGACAGCCTGCTGTCTGAACTTTGGGATGCAGCACATATTGTCTGACATCTGTGCCGTCCTAAATGTGGGTATGCGTACCACATTCAATAGGTAGTCTATGGCATCCTTGGGAGTAAACTAAACAATGAACTCAGGTGCCAACACATATTTGGCACATGGGGAAACCCTCTGAAGGGGTCGTGGCCATGAATCATAGAAAGTGTGGCCTGTGCATTTCTGAACCTTGTAATGCATGTACTTTCACCCACGTACACTTTCTATGCATACATTGGTCACATGGAAAGAGAGGAGTGTGTGAAACACAACTATTCACAGGCAACACAACAATCCACATATACCATACATATATGTACATATTACAGTTGTCAAAAAATCAACACATTGTCCCAATGCCTTTTTTTTAACCCATTGCGACGCGTCAGTGCTTCCTCATAGTGCGTTGTCATGCATCATTAAAAATCCACACATTGGAACATAGCGTCAAAAAAACAATGCATTTGCCCAAAACATGCCTCATCAGCACAGGAAGTGATGTAATCATCAGCCATGCTGCAAACTAGGAATTGAAAAGTTACTTTCACTTTCTTTTACACTCACAGGCGGTCATTCTGACCGCGGCTGGCGGCGGTAGCCGGCCGCCATGCGGTCACCACCATTTGGCCGCTCCGCGGTCAAAAGACCGCGGATGTCATTCTGGCTTTCCCACTGGGAAAGGCGGGTGCAGCCAAAGGAGCGCACGAAAGGCCAAGCAGGAAAGGCCCTGCAACACAGAGGCCGGCTCCTAATGGAGCCGGCCGTGTTGCAGGGGTGCGACTGGTGCAGTTGCACCCGTCGCGATTTTCACTGTCTGCTATGCAGACAGTGAAAATCATGCAGGGGCCCCCAGGGGCCCCACGACACCCGTTCCTGCCATCCTGTTCCTGGCGGTCAAAACCGCCAGAAACAGGCTGGAGGGAAGGGGGTCGGAATCCCCATGGCGGCGCTGCTTGCAGCACCGCCATGGAGGTTCAGCCCTGCCAGGGGTATTCCGGCGGGAAACCGCCGGATCCCCTTTTCTGACCGCGGCTTTACCGTCGCGGTCAGAATGGGCAATGAAGTACCGCCAGTCTGTTGGCGGTGCTTCCGTTGCCCGCGGCCCTGGCGGTTTAGGACCGCCAGGGTCAGAATGAGGGCCACAGTCTTTTTGCCTGTGGTTTGAGAGAGGTTGTGTGTTGTTGAAGCTGTGTTGTGGAGTGCTGATGCAGGAGTCTTTTGTGTTGTCATCTGTCTCTATAATGTCCCTGACAACTGTTTTGTTCTGTCATGTGTTTATGGTATTGTTTTGGAAGTGTACTGTCGGTGTTTGTCTTTGGGTAGTTTAGTCTGTTGGGGCAGTTGGGGGTAGTTTGAGTTTTTCTTTTTCAGTTTGTTCATTGTGTGTTTGGGTAGGGACATGTTGAGGAATGATAGGGCCCATGGTATGAGTGTGGAGGAGTTGGTGGGTACATATGGCTGATGAGCACTACCTCCCACATATGTTGGTCATGGGTGGTCATGTTATACAGGGCTACGGGATGGAGGCAAGGAAGCTGCATTGGGATAAGGTCTGCTCCACATGTTCCAGATCTTCAAGGTAGAGAAGTCAACCCACCAGCTGAAACTCCGATGGGCGGACCTCATAATCAGGGAATTTGACCTCCTCAGCTACTTGGGAATCGAGGTCAGAGGAACTGTTGGTAAGTACCCATTCTTTGTGGCAAATTCCTTGTAGTGCACTTGCAATTACATGTCTTCTGGCCATAGGGCTTCTTTACTGAGTTAGGACACAGGGCAGGGCTGCAAGTGGTGTTGCTGTGCCAACATGCATCCTGACAAGTGTAGCAATGTGCCACAACTATGATATATGGAACATACCTGTTCTTGTCCCCTGTGCTTGAACACAAATTGGCGACAAGCACCAATGCAGGCACCCTTATGTCATGGTGCAAGGGTACATGCTTGGCAGGGATGAGTGTTTATGTGCAGGAAGTAAAACCTTTGGTTTGATACCCCATACTTTGTGTTGGCTGTGACAACATTGCTATCCCCTATCATCTTCAGAGATGTGGAAAGGTGTGTAGAGGGATGTCCGTACAACAGTGTCATATGACATGCCAATAACAAATGCAGCTTCAGATGGCCCTGATAGTCTACAGCAGTGGTTCCCAACCTGTGGTCCGGGGGCCCCTGGTGGTCCGCGAAGCCTCCTCAGGGGGTCAGCGACTGCTTAGAAAATTAAATAACATTAACATTTTAGGTGCCCAGCTTTCAGTAATGACTCAGTGGGGGGGTCCCCAGATTCCAGAAATGATGCAGTGGGGGTCCCCGGGTTCCACTAATAATAAAGTGGGTGTCCACAGAGGTGAAAAGTTGGGAGCCACTGGTCTAAAGGATGTAATGCAAAGTGGTGCATACAGTGCATACAATGATCAGCATTAGCCATTGCTGTTCCAAGATCCCTTTGTAGATGACTTGTAGGGCATGCATGCACCCACATACTAAATGGATGTGCTGTGTGCTGGTGTGCAGCCAAGTGACATTAATTGTGCAATTATATGTACAGGCAATGGCCTGCATAGTGAGACACATTTAGTTATTCAGGGATTATAATAGGAATCGTGGCACAGAATCCAATGTATATACATGAATGGATATGGGAGTAGTTTCATGTACCTATGTGTGATGTGAGTGACCTATCTACACTCAATTCTCACATATGCTATCTGGTACATTTATTTTCCATTTAGCAATGTTGTGAGACATGCCATCTAACTTACAGTCCTTGCTCAGATGACTTGGCTGAATGGCAATGGATCCAAGAGCAATGGAGTATGCAGAATGAACATTGATGAGCAATGTAACATGATGAGAGTGCCATACCATGTTCATAAAATAGTATTTTTCATAACCGTTGTCAATAATGACAAAGTCCTTCAAAGATGTTCCAAGGGGTGGTATTGCTAATGTGCAACATTCGCTTGACCTTGATGTCTTGACCATGTTCAATGTAGAAATGAAGGATATTGAGAAGATAACTATCTACATTCTCCTTTTTTTTATTGTGATTTGTGATGTCTGCAGTTAGTGTTAACATGGAATGCCTAATGTTCTTTTGCCCAAGGGACCTTTGTATGACATGTATTCCTCCTGTTTCCTCAGGCAACATGACCCTATCCCAGAAGAAAAAGTTTGAAAAAAGGGCTGACTGTTATTGGCACATTTGCCATGTGAGGAAGCCACACAAGTGGATAGGCAAGACCTATGAGCATGAGAGAGCATGGCGGTCCTCGAGTGCCTTTCGCCAAGGGCATCCAAGCATTGACACAGCCACCTCCACCCACCATCAAAAGGGCAAGTTTCAGGCACGCACAGGGGTTGGATGCAGGGGCCAGTCGATCCGCCTCCACCACCACCACGACTGCTTCAACCACACCACAGGCCCCACCACAAATCTTTTGGGTGGATTTTGAGATCAACATCAGAACTGAGATACCTGATATGAAGCTATACCTCTCTAACATGGAGCACAAACAGTACCAGGTGCTCATCATCTTCTGTGAACTTAAGACTGTGGGCATGAAGAAATGAGGAGAAGGATGGGCCAAAGAAAGACTTACCTCCCTTCCCCTTGCATATTGATTGTATAGTTGGAAATTTAGATAGTGTTCAGTAAGTTAGCATAGTGTAGGGTAGTTTTAGTCTGCAGCAGTATTGATTAGGGGTGGGTACTTTTGGGGGTTTCTTATTATTGGGTGTTGTTAGCCAGTGATGTTTAAGGCATGTTTTCCTTTTTGAAAAAATAGATTTAAAAAATGCAAAAAATAAAATTAAATATATCTTTGTTTAGGCCTAGATGTTTAGATATTTTATGTATAGCTGTAGCTGCTGTTTTCCTTGTCTACAGATGTGTTTTAAGGGAGATGGAGGGTTGATGTCTATTATGTGATGTTAAATGTACAGGATACGTTAGGATAAGTTAAGTTAGTTGCAGTTATCAAGTATTTAAAAGTAGGTTAAGTAAGGATAGTTAGGTTATGTAGTTTAGGTAGCTTTTAGTGTAAGATTGATAGGTTGATATACATTGTATATTATGGTCTCTATCGTGATATACTGTCTAGGATTTAGCATGTCTACACAGGTTATGATTGTTATATACAAATGGCTTTGAAAGAAGCATTTGTAAACATGTGACAAGGTGTATTCCTTATGGCCAAGTACATGTGAGGTTGACAGTGGGATCCCATCAACTATCTACAACATCATTTAGCAATGTGAGTGACAATCTGGGTGTGAAAGAATACACATTACATCATAGGTGTTCATGTGCAGTTGCTCTGTGTTGGTAAGTCATGGAACATCCATTTGTGCAATGTTGTTATCATTGCGCTCACCCTAAATCATGGATTTGCTACTCACACACTTATGGCCCCCCGACTTAGACTAGCAACCTTTTGTTGTCACATTAATGTGAGATTTTTGTTACTGCCCTTGCTCAGGCCAGTCAGTAGTGGTGTGAGTTACATCAGTTGTCACAATGACTGCATGATACCTGTTACATTACATGCTTAAGAACCCCATGACAGCTTTTTCATCAATGTACATATCACATCCTCCATGTATGTTCACTCAGTTTGTGTGGCTTTGTCTCAGATTGCAATCTACAGATATCATTTTGGTGAGCAGTCAGTATAATAGTTTCACACAAGGCAACATGTTCATGTTGTTTCTGCTTCAGACACACGTACAACACATAGGTTGTAAGAAGTGATTTTATTTACATGTGTTAATTTACGTGCAGTACTGATGTACATTCCATGAGACAACAAACCCAACAGATGTATTTAGCCATTGAATATCTAGACAGAGTCCATGGGAGTGAACATGCCATGGGACATTTGTAGGACAGGAGTGCTTTAGTGAGGAGGAAGACCACATTGCATTAGGGAAGAATCTCCACAATGATAGTCCATATATGTGAGAGGTCAACAGTGGGAGATTCCAAGTGAGGATGGTCTCAGGTGTTTTGACACTGGCATGATTTTTAGTACAGAGTAAAGCTACCAGGCAGTTTTCCTGGTGAAAGATGTTCCTTCCACATCTTCATCCTCTGATGTATTTGGTGCCTTCTGTAACAGGGGTGTTGTAGGTGCTGAAGCAGAGGGAGGCACACACACACCATAAGCTGAAGATGTGAATGCTGTGTCATTGGCAGCTCTCATTTTAGGTAACATATGAGGCAGCATAACAGCAAGTAGGACCTGCTAGGTCTGCAGCACTGCAGCAACATCACGGTGAAGGGCACCCAAGGTGGCAATGAGGGAGTCCTGCTTTTGCTCCATGGACTTTTTATTGCTCCCAGCCTGTTGGCAAGCTCGCTGCTGGCACTTGGGCTAGGCATCTGCACGTGCCTCAGTCTCATGATGCCAGCATTGTAAGCCAGGGACTGGTGGAGGCCAAGAAATGGAGAGTTGTTGCCTTGTATGAAAGACAAGATGTCCATATTTGGACAGGACTGCCTCTAGGATACCCACCACACTCTCCACTCCCACCTGCATAGTATCTGCCAGGTCCCTCTGGACTCCTACTGCTGGCTTTTGAAAGGTAAATGCTGGGCCCTGGGAATCCAAGGCTGTGGTTGAGCTGGCAGGTGAGGTATGTTGGATGCTGGATGCATCCAACAATGCTGTCTAGCCTCTTTGAGACCGTAAATGGTGTCCGTATGGCACCCAGGATTTGTTGGAGGGCATCTGGATTAATGGTTTGCAGCTGGTCATCCACATCATCGGAGAAGTCCAGAACAGGCAGCTGGCCAGGAGGTATGGAATCATCCTCTGCAATTAATTGGAGGTCAGTTAATGTTGATCTCTGCTAGATGTTGACATGAGTTATCAGGTTTACACACAATGGTGGTCATTCCAACCCTGGCGGTCCATGACCGCCGGGTTGGAGGACCGCGGGAGCACCGCCGACAGGCCGGCGGTGCTCCAATGGGCATTCCGACCGCGGCGGTAAAGCCGCGGTCGGACCGGCAACACTGGCGGGCTCCCGCCAGTGTACCGCCGCCCATTGGAATCCTCCAAGGCGGCGCAGCTAGCTGCGCCGCCGAGGGGATTCCGACCCCCCCTACCGCCATCCAGTTCCCGGCGGTTCTCCCGCCGGGAACCGGATGGCGGTAGGGGGGGTCGTGGGGCCCCTGGGCCCCCGTAAGAGGGCCCCTAAATGTATTTCACTGTCTGCTGCGCAGACAGTGAAATACGCGACGGGTGCAACTGCACCCGTCGCACAGCTTCCACTCCGCCGGCTCGATTCCGAGCCGGGTTCATCGTGGAAGCCTCTTCCCCGCTGGGCTGGCGGGCGGCCTGAAGGCGGCCGCCCGCCAGCCCAGCAGGAAAGTCAGAATTACCGCCGCGGTCTTTCGACCGCGGAACGGTAACCTGACGGCGGGACTTTGGCGGGCGGCCTCCGCCGCCCGCCAAGGTCCGAATGAGGGCCAATGTCTCCAAGGGAGCATTTTCAAGGCCTTACTTCAGGGCTCTAGCAGCACACTGCGCAACTGGAGTCTCGTAGAATTTGATGCTCCAGTGGTACAGTGTGCAGGCCCTTAATTTACAAGACCACACCCTGCCAACTTGTGTAGCTTTTCATGGCCCTGTAATTCTGTACCCCTTTCACGCATTACACTGCATACAGGGTAAGTTCCTTGGGTGTTGCTGTGGGTGTTCCCTCACAACACCCATGGAATGCAAATAAATGTGGCACATTCCCAGATTTTGATATCTAAAGATGTGTAAGATTCCCACACAACCTCAGGGTTAACATTGAGGTGGTGCAATGTAGACATTTTGCATTTTAGTCCCTATTTGTTCCTATCACAATGTTTTCTACATTCTGCAGCAGACAAGAAAAGTGGAGGACAACATTCATGATTGTTCAAGTTCAAGAGAGTATGCCTTTCAGCAAATGACCACTCATACCTGCAACACAGACACTCCTACACCATGGTGCAAGAGCACTCTATCCAGAGGTACTACATGATAATTTGTTTTAGACAGCAACGTTTGGGGCCTCGCCCCACATTGTAGTGCTGTTGTAAATGGTGGCAAGTCCCTACATCTGAATCTCACATCAGTGGGCACGGCCACTTCAGCCTGAGTTCCTCCATAGATCCCATGATTTCTGCTGGTTAGGTGTTTCTTGGTATCCCTTTGTCAAATCCCTGTTTGACATCCTCCAAATTGTAGATGTAGAACCATGGGACATTATTGCATTATACTCGTTCCTGGCATGTGCCGCATGCTCCCCCCAGTCCACATGGCATGTAGGTTGTAGTCCCCTAAAGGTCTTTTTTCAGCCATCCCTTCCCAGGTGTGCCACAAGTGTTGCCCGGCCAGACGCAGTGACACGTGTATTTATGTAGGTACCATTCAGTACACATGTCAACACCCACCTCCCCAGTAGGCAGATTCCCTATTCAAACCAAAAGCCATTTTGCCATGAAGAGTCAGCACCTACCATGCAGAGCAGGAGCAATGTCTCACCATGGCCACACATAATCATTAGTTTATACACACATAGTCCAGTGGTGTGTTTTTCTCACATCACCCACCATCCACTTGATTATTTGTGATGAATTCCTGTGGCCCCTTCCATGGCAGTTGTTACCTAGGTGCACTCCCCTGCCCGCCATGTCAGCTGGGTGCAATGTAGTTTCATGCAGGGTACAATAGACATGTCTCTTGCTATGGTCCTATGTGTGTATGCCTCTCATTGCCCACACCTGCCCCCCCTCAGGTGAGTTGTTTGTCCTGTGACACAGCCATTCCATTCTTAGGATTTACATACTAGATTAGTGTGCATAGGCCCAAGTGAGACTGAGTAGCTACGTGGTGCAAGGGTGCCTGCATTGGAGGGAGGCAAATGTTTGTGCACCATTGCTGAGGAAAGTACAGGGAAAGTACAGGGATGTATTGAGTACAGAGAAAGTACAGGGATGCATTACATTTTAGTGAATGCAACGCATCCCTGCACTTTTTAAATGACACAGTGCAGCGCAGGCACCTGGCTAGCTCTGCTGTACTGCATCATTTCCTCATGCATGGGGCAAAAAAAGTCCCATTTACATGGAAGGTGGTGCAGGGCTAAACGGCAAGTACCTTGCTGCACCACCCTGTACC
Source organism: Pleurodeles waltl (assembly GCF_031143425.1). Taxonomy (NCBI): domain Eukaryota; kingdom Metazoa; phylum Chordata; class Amphibia; order Caudata; family Salamandridae; genus Pleurodeles; species Pleurodeles waltl. The sequence continues at coordinate 506,860,191 of NC_090445.1, forward strand.
ACCGTGAAATTGCAGAAATGCTGTTTCTACAAGATACAGCACATTTATTTCCTTCTGCACTGCTGCGCATATTCCTGCTTAGTGTCAATGCAGGCGGCCTTGCACCATGGTGCAGTATGCCTGCCTTATGAGGATGACTGTTTTTGTGCAGTGAGGGACACCTTCCTGCGCATATCAATCATAGGAGGTGTTTTCCTCTTTCTACGTATGCTGCATTCTGATAAAGAGGTAAAACAGGGGAAGTAATTAAAGTATTTCTCCCTGTTGCATGCTTCTTACAGCACCCCTGAGGTGGTGTAGGAATCTGATGCACTCCCAGCCTTGTAAATCTGGGAATGCATTAAATTCCTTGAAATTACATAGGTGTTGCATGGGAACATCCCAAGCAGCACCCATGGAATGTCCATTTCACACAGTGTTATGTGTGAAAGATGCCCATATATACAAGGCTATGAAAAGCAATGCACTGTAGCTTTGGAAGGCCGTGTAAATATGGGCTGGCACACTGTGCCACCAGAGCTTCATTGAAAATTGATACTCTGGTAGCGTAGTGTGCCGCTAATGCCTCATAAATGAGGCCCAAAGTGAGGTAAATGTGGAATGATGCTGCACTTCAGACAATGAGGAAAGTGAGATGATGGCTGTGGCATGGGATGTGCTAATTGTGTGAAGTCAGTGCACATAACCTCTCTTTTCTATTTCAACATGAGTGTGCCAGCATACTACACTATGGCCAGCAAATAGTACATTTTGGCACTGGAACATGGCTGTCGCCCCTTTTGAAATTGCATAGTGACTACATTGTCCCCCCTCAGACTTACCCAGTGGTTATTGTAGTTTCTCTTATGGTGCACTATTGTGTCCTTGGACTCCGTTCACCAACTCCTCAGGGATGACAGCTGCTACCATCTCCTCCAGGTCATCTTGCTCCTCCTGGTGTGCTGGACTTCCACCTCCGGCCTACAGTGTTGCTTTGCAGTAGCTGGCCAGTTTCTCCTTTATTCTGCACTTGCAATCATGCCAGCACTTCTTACAGTCGATGACTGTCCTCTTGACCTCTGCCACACTGTTGACTTTCCTCACTAACAGCAATTTGGAGGTGATGATCAGCCATTTTTGATGATGCATCACCTCTCAGATCAAGCTGTTGTTTTCCTCCTCACTTAACCTGCAATTTCTCTTCCATTTCCCCTTCTCCTGGGAGTCTGTCTGGACATCCTGGCTTGTACTTGGGTTGTGAGGGTTGTCCAGGGGTCTTGTTTTCAGTGTCTTATGTTGCAGTTTTGAATGAAGCATTTTTTTATGCTTTTAGGCACAACAGTGGTGCTAGGTTGGCTATCATCACCCAAAATGTACCTCAGCAGTTCTGCTGAAGGGTTGATCATGCGCTAAAAGGCATTTTCTTCAACATGAGATCCAACATTATTATGTAATAATTAATTTGTATCCCTCTATAACTGAGTTTATGATTGGGAAACAATAATGGGTTTTATTACAATATATCAGCATCAAGCAGTACTGGCTGAAATGCAAAGTACATAATCAGAAAATATAATTATTCTAAGTGCCAAATGAACCGCAAAACCATAAATAAATTAGACAGAGTCCCTAGTAGGACAAGAAAGTCATCTTGCTCACTCACAAAAACAAGGAGTCTTTATACACAGCTCATGTTTATAAAATTAGCTAAACCACAAATTCAACATGGTATGATCCCATGTATCACTTATTTTGCAAAAACAAAGAAATCCTTGTCAATAACATTAAAAGTTAGCACTATCTCAATTCTAAAGTGGAGCATATTCAGTGTCACATTATCTAGGAAGTTCATCTGAACCCAACATTTCTAACCAGTGTGGTCTATACACCAGCCAATGCGTAAAAAGCCTAATAGCAGAACTACAGTGGAAGGACTTTGACCATTTACAACAGCTAGGAACACTAAAAATTATATTCACAATACATGCACATTAGGAAAATTACTATAACATCAGCTTGTCTTTGATCTGCAGAGACTGTCGGGAGAGAAGATACACAGGGGAACAAGATGGGAGGAGGAAGAACAGGAATTAAATGAACAGTGTCAAAACAACATCCATGTTAACTAATATGGTGATTATATGAAAATGTGGCACAACTAAATTACATTCATAACACACTTCTCCATTTTATGTTAAACTCGTTTCAAAAGCAATATTATTAATTAAACATTTGTAGTCTTTGGATGCAAGGGCATGCTTGGAGTCACTGAACTGCTGTCAGGGTCCGGCGGGGCTGTAAATGAGGGTCGCTCTGAGGGTGGTGTTTGGATTGGTGTGGATCTGGAGGCAAAGGTGTTAGGCGGCGCTGAGTGTGTCTTTTGTGCTGGTCGTGATTCTGAGGGTATTCCTGTGGACGATGGCGATGCCTCCTTCTGGTCTGTTGGTGCAGTCCTTATGGGTGATCTTGTAGCCGTCCGGGATGGCTATGGCGATGTTGGGCGCTGAGGAGGAGTTCACCCAGGTCTCGGTCAGGAAGGCGATGTCTGGGGAGGCCAGGAGATTCCAGAGATTGATGGCGTGTTTGTAGATGGAGTGGGTGTTAAGTAGGATGCATCTGAGATGGTTGCATCCTGCCTTGGCGGGTGGGTCGCTGGCGTGGAGGCTGGTGAAGGTGCAGTTCTGGAAGGCGAAGGGTCAGCAGGTGAGCTGCAGGGTGGCCTGATGGCAGGTGGATGAGCAGCCGGCGTTGAGCACGTGGAGGGTGGTGGCATGGTAGGGGAGTCGAGTGTCACGGTGGTGGGGTGGCAGTTCCGGTGCTGGGTGCAGTCCAGGCGTGGACGGGCACAGATGGGCTTGCCTTAGATGCACCAGTGACGAAGCCGTGCACCGTCCACCATTAAGTAGTGAAGGGGGAGGAGAGCGCAGCTGGGAGGCGGGAGCGCAGGTGGGAAATGGCACGAAAAAAGCTTCACTACTAGACACCAGGGAAGGGTAGCAGGCAGAAGCCTGCAGGTGAAGGAGGGCCTCAAACTCCTGACAGAGGTCAGGAGTTCAGAGGAAAGAGGGCTGTACTTACTGGTGGAGCTACGGGAGGCAGAGCAGTTCACTGACCAGGTCAGTGGTATTGCTCACTCTACCACGCAGCGATGCCATTAAGAAGGGAGGGGGGAGGACAGGACATCTGGGAGGCGGGAGCAGGGGTGGGAAATGGTGTGAAAAGGGGGGGCCATGGGGGCAGCAGTGGCAGGAATGCAGCGAGAGAGAGAGGAGGGGGGCAGGTTCACAGGGGCAGCAGCAACAGGCGAGAGAGAGATGGGGAGAGTGAGAGTGAAGGAGACCGAGCGGAGTGAGGGGAGATAAAAACGAGGAAAGAGTGTAATGCAGAAATGAAACGCAAAAGGATCACAAAAGGGAGAGACACAGAGGAGAGGGCACACAGTAGCAAAACAGGAAAAAGGAGGAGAGAGGCAGAGGGCAGCCTAGTAGAAAAGCAGAGCTCTCCCACTAGACACCAGGATGAGGCGCAGGCAGAAGACTGTGGGTGGAGGAGGGCCTTGAACTCCTGACAGAGGTCAGGATTTCAGAGTAACAATGGCTCTACTTACCGGTGGAGCTACAGGAGTCAGAGCAGTTCACTGACCAGGTATTCTTTCTAAAAAAAAACGGGGACATTTATTTATGTACAGTAAAAGTGCTTACACTTGACACTTATCAGTGTTTCAGATGCTATCTTTTGGAGTCTTTGCACTAAAGCTTTGTAAAAATGTTAGAAAGGATCATTATGTAACTGCTTGGAATGAACAATGTTTGAACTTTCATGCAATAACCAGCAAAAGTACAGACAACCTCTCTCCTGCCAGCAGCAGTACCTGCAAACCTTTCACAATAAAATAATAATAAACAATGTATTATTGTTTTATTGTTTTATTGTAAAAGGGGTAGGGCCATGGGGCATGACAGGGACAGAGGGGCAGTGCGCAGCACACCTCTCAGTGTGCATGTACATTTGGCCGGCCGTCTCATGGCACACAGGCACACTGAGCTCTCTCTAACCTGTGACTGTGCTGTCGGGTTGGAGGCAGAAGGCAGAGGCTCCCACTCGGCCTCGGAGTGCCAAGCCAGGGTGCTCCAGCCAATGCTAACACTGCTTTCATGCTGCCAGAAGCATGAAAACAGCGTTAGGGTTGGCCTCAGGGCAGGCTGGGAGCTTGCAGCTGCAAGTGGAGCCAGAGGATCGGAGTGGCTTGGCACAGTGCGTTATCGTAAGGTAAGTTGTTTTTTTCAGTTTTAATGTTCTGCTTTGCGTTCCGCACCACTCACCGTGTGCTGCCCTGCCCCTTTGCTGGAGACTGCTCCCTATCCTTCATCCTGAAGCTAAAAGGACAGATGCAATTCCTGTTTGTGCCACAGACTCCTCACGTACAGTTTACAAACTAACGATAATATAATGTTTCATGCTCATTAATATGTATGTTGTCTTTTGAAACAGAATGAGAACTCTTTGGGCAAGAACATATGCATGGATGCTCAGCCTTTCTTGAAGCAGCTGTTATCTGACGCTTACAACTTAGGGCGTTTAGTGGTAAAAGTTGTGGCTGGGAAAATCACAGGTTCCAATCTGATGGAAATAATATAGAAATAAAAAATAGGTGTTTCATAAGCAAGGACATGATGTCAGTCACTTAAGGAAAGAGGGCCACTGCCAGTAGAAATACCAAATGATAATTATTCTGGACAACAGTTGCACCTCAGATACTAATACTGCTTATTACTATTTGGTCGCCCCCAACCCCGCCAGCAACAGCAGCTGCTGCAAACCTTTTATAATAAAACAATAATAAACTAGTTTTATTATTGTTTTATTGTAAAAGGGGTGGAGTCTTGGAGCGTGAAAGGGTCAGAGGGGGAGTTCACATGTATGTTTGGCAGGCCGACTTGACCCAGCCAAACACACATGCGCACTGGGCTCTCTCCAACCCGGCACTGTGTTACTGGGTTGCAGGCAGCAGACAGAGGCTCCTACTCGTAGGCTAGCAGGATATCATGAAAGCAGTGTTAGTATTAGCCTCAGGACAGGCTGGGAGCATGTGCCTGCTGTGAAGACCACGGAGTGGTGAGGCAGAGGCAGCCAGGAAAGTACGTTTTTTTTCATTATTATTTTTTTGTCTGCCCCCACCCCACCGCCACTTGTCACATCTTTCCTCCCTCCCCCGCGAGCCTCGATTGGGTGCTTCACGGGGCTATTTTTCTACATTTTGGTGATAACAACACACATTTTCCACTTGTTCTGAGTAGGTGAAAAACTTCTGCAGGACAGCTAGCTGGGGTTCAGGGGATTTGAAGGATACACTTGTGCCTGTCAGGGTAGATAACTATATGCTGCTGCAGGGGTGGATTATGCCAAGTAATGTTGCTGGAGTCTGGAGTTTTCTGACCTGATAATTACAGGTAATGTGGACTTGGGTGTATTTCCCTTAATTTATCACTCCAGAGGAAAAATTTCAACATTTGAGGCCCTTAAGAGGGAAATCTAGAACTGGCAGGGATCAGTTGTTCTTCAGCCCTGCAATTTATTTGCCTTATTTCAAAGTAGATGGATCACTGATTCACTGCATCAGCCAGTCAAAAGCAGCAACTCATCCACTTCCTTCATTTAGTTCAGTCCTGCTGGTGCTTAATTTCTGCACCCAATTCTACTAATTGAAGCATGGCAGAAAGATACAAGGAAAAGGGGACAATAATTCTGACGTGTAGGCAGAAAACTCCCTGTGCACTAGGGTCATTCCCTTTTTCTGTTATTTGCTGACAAACCGTCTTCTATGATGTCTTTCCACAGCATCGATTTTTTGATGAATGTGCTCTGGCAAAAACACTTTTGACATAAATCAAAGACAGTTGCAGCAGTTGATGTACAACATAGCAGGATGCCTATATTTGAACCTTCAGCATCCCAATGGCATTAGTAGACCACCTACCATACATCTCACTGTAACAAATTGGATTATTATTTGGGGTGGGTCAACACCAAACTCAAGGAAAAAATTACAACTCTTGTTAAGGTGAATCCTCAAAGGACTAACCTGAGCTCAACCACCTGGTAGATATGGCACAGAGAGACAGACTTACATTAGGGCAACGTATAAGAACATAGCTAGTACCAAACCAATAATAAAGTCAAACTGTAAAACATTAAACATCCTAATCCAAATTAGAAAAACAATGAATACATAAACTGACACTAACATGGCACTAATCCAATAAAGGGAGCTGGAATATTTAACCTTTTAAGTAGAAATCATGCCAAAAAACATAAAGCACCAATGATAGTCAATTATCATGGTAGACTGGCCTCCAGGCTTAATATGAGGCTGACCACGATGGAGTGAGGGCCCGATACCCTCACCAGGTTAGTCCTGGTCAAAGATTTCACCTTCTGACTTAGGGGGTCATTACAACCCTGGCGGTACAAGACCGCCAGGGCTGTAATGATGGAAGCACCACCAACAGACTGGCGGTGCTTCCCAGGTCATTACGACAACGGCAGAAGCGCCACGGTCGCACCCCCGGGGCCGGCGGATTCCCGCCACAATGGCCCTAGTGGTAGTAATCTGCCAGGGCAGCGCTGCTAGCCACCGGCATGGGCAGTGCAGGGGCCCCCCGACAGGGCCCTGTGCAGCTTTTTGCAGACAGTGAAAAGCGCGACGGGTGCAACTGCACCCGTCGCACGGCCGCAACACCGCAGGCTCCATTTGGAGCCGGCTCCTGTGTTGCGGCGGAGATCCCCGCTGGGCCGGCCGGCGGAAACTAGGTTTCCGCCCGCCGGCCCAGCGGGGAGCTTCAAATGGCTGTGGCTGGGGTGCGGCTGCATTGGCGGCCGCCCGGCGGTCCGACCGCCCGCCAAGGTCGTAATGATTGCCTTAGTCCTTTAATTTCCAAGCAACCACTTTAGTACACTTCTAAGGTGCTGATAACTAAGGGGAGGCCCTTAGACACCAACAGGGTGTCAGGCAGAGGCCAACAGCAGCGTCCAGTCAAGGTCCAGTTGCCACTAGTCAGCTGGTTAAGTCCATGAAAAAGTCTCTTGTAGCATGTTGTATCCCCATGGCTTAAACAGGAGGTCAGCTTTATGGCCTTTGAAGTGTAATTCTTTGTCCTGCAGACGCAGTACTTCAGGGTTCCTCTCAGGTTACAGACAGCATGTCCATATCTCTTTTGATCTTCGTCAAGTCCAAGAAGTGTTCTGAAGTGGGTGCCTGGAGATGCTAAATTTATGCCTGACACCCCCTAGTCGGTGGGTATGAATCAAAGACATGCTCTAACCAATGGGGTAAAAGTTCCTCGTGCCAAACCTGCCCACTTTTGGTGTTTGTAAGACAGTGAAAGTCTTCAGCCATATTAAACTTGGGCTCTGAGAGCTGGGAGTGAGCTAGGAGAGTGTGCAGCAGTACTTCTAGTTTCCTCCAACATCTAACACTAAACTCAATTTTGAGGCAACTATTGATGCTACAACAACTCAGAGACAAAAATTTGGTAATGCAAATTCAGAGGACGTTCACCAATTGGACAGTGGATCCACCAGAATTGTCTTTTGCATTCTGTTATCTCTTTTCAAGGGTGCCCTGGGTGGTATATGTGAACTGAGCAGACCCATCAATCAGGATTTGACACTTAACATGTTCTGTAGAGTACAGGAGTCATCTCTGCTCACTCAAGTCAGCCTGTTGTTTGCTTTTGAGTGCAGTTCATCCATATTCAAGGTTAATTACTGGTTGGGGAAAGCTGGAGAGACTATGGAAATAAGTCTCCAGAATCTTCTAATTACTTTTCCTTAATATTATTAAAAATCCAACTTCACCATTGAATTGGATTTTTAATGACTTTTCAAAATAGTTGTTTGATTATCTTTCTAGCTGTCCCATTCCTGAGGATCAGAATTAGTATTTTAATCTGTACTCTGTTTTTGTATATAGGTCAGCTAGGCCTGCCACTGTGAAAATAACTTTTGGATGCTGATTACTGTAAGGACATGTTAACATTAAGGGCCTGATTACAACTTTGGAGGAGGTGTTAATCCTTCCCAAAAGTGACGGTAAAGTGACGGATATACCACCAGCCGTATTACGAGTCCATTATATCCTATGGAACTCGTAATACGGCTGGTGGTATATCCGTCACATTTGGGACGGATTAACACCTACAAAGTTGTAATCAGGCCCTAAGTTTGTACATGTCCTACTTATTTTAAATACCATGCAACCTGCTTTCTGGACTACAAGGCCTACATAGGAGTAAGTTAATATTTGAAATAGAGGTTTTGGCCTCACAACAGGGATTATTTGACAGGTTGAATTGTGGTTTTTACAATGTTACAGTCAGACTACAATGGGAGGATAAAGCCATGTTTGCACTGTAGTGGATGGAACAATGTGGGCCGCAGTTCACTGGTGGCACTTAAATTCTATGATCTGGGTACACATTGTACCATATACTAGGGACTTGTTGCCAAGTAAAATTTGGCAATTAGGAGTATGCCAATTCCACTGTTTAAAAGGGTAGCATAGACACTTTAATACTGGTTACCAGGCGTAAAGTACACAGAATTCTAAAGCGAGCAAACGCTAAGGGTCTAGAAAAAGGTGTTTAAACAAGATGGCTATGCAGAAAAGGCAGAATTAACTACACTCGCTAAAGTACTCATGGTTCAGACCATGGCCTTCATTACAACCCTGGCAGTGAGTGATAAAGTGGTGTTAATACCACCAACAGGCTGGGGGTAAGTACCGCCAAATTATGACCATGGTGGTGATAATTCCCATAGACCGCCAATGTACCACACCAACCACCAGGGCGGAAACAACAATCAGCACGGCGGTAGCCACCAACAGCCAGGCGGAAGACAAAGTACCACCCACCATATTAAGACACACTAATCCACCACCTTTTCCGGGGTGGTACCAACACCACCAAAAGCCTGGCGGAAACAGAGCTCAGAAGAGAAAGGACTAACCATCGGAGACACAGAGAAGAACAACACTGCCATGGAACCTGAACTGCAAGTCTTCCTGATGATCTTCTACGTTATGCTCCACCTGGAACACCAATGCCGATGAAGACGACAACAGTGAGTACAGCCGCCTAGCACACAAGGGAGGGAGGGAGAAAAACAAGAGTGACACACATGCACAACACACACCCGATGTGCACACACACACCATTCATACAACCAGCTGCAGACATAAACCAATGGCACACAACACACAGCAGAATTACACAAGGACCAGAGTACGGATGTACAGAAACTGTATTAGCATAGCAAAACCCACCACATTAACCAAATATATACAAATGTCCACAAAGGGTCAATGCCCAGTCTAAAGTCATAAGGGCACACAAAGCCACAGGGCACAGTCCAAGGCCCAACTTGTATCTTGAAATCATCTGGAGAGAACACTGCAGGGGCATCATTTTGCAAGTGGGCAAGCACCTCCGGGGGATGAGGGGCACCTCAGCCAAATACGGGAACTCCCCCACTGGTTCTGGAGGGGGCTCCGTGCCCATTTGTCTTTGCTGGGGAGTGCAAGGTCACAGTCTCTGAGCTGGAGAATATGCCCACTGGTTCTGGAGGGGGCTCCATGCTCATTTGTCTTTTCTGGGGAGTGCAAGGTCACAGACTCTGAGCTGGGTAACATGCCCACTGGTTCTGGAGGGGGCCCCTTGTGTAGCAGTCCTTGAAGGGTGGCCTACATGTCCTCCGCTGTTGGTGATAGCTGCAGTGCCTCAGCTGGGTGTGAGGGCTGTTCTGTGGCAACAGGTGATGGTGCCTCCTGGCCTGCCTCTGCTGGTGGTGATAGCTGTACTGCCTCAGCTGGTGTTGAGGGCTGTTCTGTTGCAGCAGGTGATGGTGCCTCCTGGTCTGCCTCTGCTGGTGGTGATAGCTGCACTGCCTCAGCTGTTGGTGAGGGCTGCTCTGTGGCAACAGGTCATGGTGCCTCCTGGCCTGCCTCTGCTGGCGGTGATAGCTGCACAGCCTTAGCTGGTGCTGAGGGCTGCTCTCTGGCAACAGGTGATGGTGCCTCCTGGCCTGCCTCTGCTGGTAGTGATAACTGCACTGCACCAGCTGGTGGTGAGGGCTGCTCTGCGGCAACAGGTGATGGTGCCTCCTGGCCTGCCTCTGCTGGCAGTGAGGGCTCTGTGACCACAGGCAGTGGCAGTGGTGATGGTGGTTTCACCCTTCCAGCCTCAAATGGAGTTGAGGGCTTCATTCCATCCATGGCAGAAGGTGTGGGCTCCTTCCCCTTCCTGGCTGTAGATGTTGTGGGCTCCTTCCCCTTCCTGGCGGTAGGTGTTCTGGGCTCCTTCCCCTTTCTGGATGTTGGAGTGGAATCTCTCACAGTTCTTCCTCCACGACCAGGAGGTGCCTCTACTGTCCCTTTGGACTTTTTGGCTGAGCTGCTGGGCTGGCTGGTTGGCACCCTGGTTCTATGGGCAGGATGGGGGGAGGGGCAAGGAAAAGCTTATTAGGGACGGTGGGGCGGGAGGAGGGAGGAGGAATGGAAGTGGAGGTTGAGGGAGTGGTTGTTGGAGGTGTATGTCTGCTGGACTTGATTGCAGGTGCCTGGGCAGTGTGTGTGTGTGAAGTGGATGGCTGTTGGGTGTCTGAGTGCTTGCGTTTGTGTTCTTTAGGAGGGGGGACAGACACGGTGGGAGAGGACACAGGGGGGCAAGTGGATGGATGTTGTGGAGGTCTCTGCTAGTGAGGTGTGTGTGCTGCTTGGTGTGGTGATGCTGGTGGTGGATGTTGATGTAGTACATGCAGGTGTGAGTGTGGACATAACCAAGAGGAAGGTGGAGGAGGAGGAGAAGGGGGAGACAGTGGAGGCAGTGGACGTGGTTGTGTGTGCAATTGTCTGGTGTTTGTGTGAGTGCCTTACGGATGAAGTGTGGTGCTTGTGTCTTCCTGTTCCACTCTTGGGTGCTGTCTTGTGTGCATGCTCGTCGGTATGTGTGCCTGGGATGGGTTGGGGTTGAGGAGAATGGGACTTGGAAATGATAGTTGGAGGGGGGATGGTAGAAACAGGGACAATGGCTGCCATCAAAGAGGAGGCCAGAGCCTGAATCAATCTTTGTTGGGCTGCTAATACACAGTGAATGCCCTCCAGGAATGCATTGCATTGCTGCATTTGGGATGCCAGTCCATGGATGGCATTCACTATGGTTGATTGCCCTACAGAGATGGATCTCAGGAGCTCAATAGTCTCCTCACCGAGGGCAGCAGGGCTCACTGGGGCAGGGCCTGAGGTGCCTGGGGCGAAGGAGATGCCCACCCTCCTGAGTGAGTGGACACAGGCAACTCGCTGAGGGGCTACTGGGAGGGTGGTGCTGGTATGGGGGGTGGCAGCTGTACCTGCAGCTGGGGTGGCCACAGAGATGTCTGCCACCACCAGGAAGCTTCCATCAGAGGAGGTATATGAGTCTGTGTTGTCTCCTCCAATCTATTTTGCTCAGCAGTATAATCATTGATGATGTAATAACACAGATGCCTCATGTCTCAAAGGAGTAATTGGGTCTTTCCTCTGCATAAGGACATTGGCCCTCATTTTGACCCTGGTAGCCTTTTGACCTTCATGGTTAATGGACCCACCACATCTCCACTCATACCACCATGGAGGAATGAATCACCTAGCTGGTGATGTTCATCTCTGATCCATCGGTCCACAAAAGACCGCCGGCGGTATAATGAGCCTGTCTACAGCCATGGCTTCCTTGGCGGTAGCGCCACCATGGAAACCATGGCGGTAGGGCTACTGGTGACAGGGAATTCCTTTCCTGTCCCCCGTAGAAGGCTCCCCCCCCAGCAATGACCTATCCCCCAGCCCCAATGTTGAAGTAAGCCTCAGCAAGGCCTACTAGTGCAAGGGGTTCACCCTTCTCTGCACAAAGAACTCAGACCATGTAGGAAGAAGTTGGCACAGAAACTGAAATAAAAGACAAAGGGGGTCATTACAACCATGGCGGTCCAAGACCGCCAGGGCTGTTCCGACGGAAGCACCGCCAACAGGCTGGCGGTGCTTCCTGGCATATTACGACTGCGGCGGTAGGTCCGCGATCGCACCGCCGGGGCCGGCGGTTTTCCCCCACAATGGCCCCGGTGGTTGTAATCAGCCAGGGCAGCGCTGCTAGCAGCGCTGCCCAGGGGATTACGAGTCCCCGACCGCCAGCCTTTTTCTGGTGGTCTGAACTGCCAGGAAAAGGCTGGCGGTACGGGGAGTCGTGGGGCCCCCTGACAGGGCCCCATGTGGCTTTTCACTGCCTGCTATGCAGACAGTGAAATCCGCGACGGGTGCAACTGCACCCGTCGCACGGCCTCAACACCGCCGGCTCCATTTGGAGCCGGCTCCCATGTTGCGGCCCACATCCCCGCTGGGCCGGCGGGCGGAAACTTGGTTTCCGCCTGCCGGCCCAGCGCAGATGTCCAAATGGGCACCGCGGGAGTGCGGCCGCATTGGCGGCCGCACGGCAGTTACAGCTTGCCGGGTGGCGGTAGCCGCCCACCAATGTTGTAATGACCCACAAAGTTTATTAACCTCATGAGGTGGTACTACAATTCAAACAGCACCCTTCGGTAATGTTTGAAGTAGCACACTGAACTGAGAGAGCATGGTCCTTTTATACCCACGCAGGGGCTAAAAGGAGGTGGTACAATTATAGAAGCAAGACTTCTATACATATAAGGTCATGTGAAAATGCACAGTCGACAGGTAGGAGGAGCTAACAATTTTCAAGGACTAACAGCTGCAGACCTTACTGAGCATGTGCGAAAGTGGGAGATGCTAAATATAACTTGTCACTAGGCAGATTTTCAAGAGTAGTTAACAGAAAGGTAGGACAGAGCACATGGTGAGCACATGGCAGTATGTGGCAGAGAAAATGGCTGCCATGAATACAAAGTGGATTCCGCGAAATGTTCACAATAGTTACTAAATACAAGATGTCTTCTGCTAATTCTTAATCTAATCGCTGCTAAACTACAACACCAATAGAGTCACAGCATCCCCACCCCCTCTAGAGTCACAGCACCCCGCTAATTCCCACCCCGTCCCCAATACATGCACACACGCACCATGCATACACCCACTCACTTACACTTCTGTACAAACATTAATTCACACTCATTCATGCACACATTCACTCACATATACTCACGCACATTCAGGGACACATCCACACTTACATGCTCACACGCATACACACTGACATGCAGACACGCACTCACTGTAACATTCATATACTCATTCACTCACATGCATACATCCAGGCATACACCACAACACTCACAGGCACATGGACACATGCACACACACATTCATACACACATGCAGATGCCACACACTCATACACGCAGTGTCCTGGCTTCTGTGGTTTGGCGGTCTTGCTTTGAGACCGCCAAAGTCATAATGAAGGCCATAGAATTGTCGAACCATAAATAGAGACAGATGTTCAATCATTGTATTCGCAATTTGTGCACTGTCTTTTAGCAAACCAATGATATTTTCCAAACGAAGCTGTGTACTAATAGGTCGGTCTCAAAGTACCAAATATTAGTAGTTTCCAATTTGACCTACCTCATTTGGTATGGCGTAAATTGTGTCAAAAAATGTGATGCATTTAAATAAAAATGAAAAGTTTTATAACATTGGTTTCAGGCTAAGCAGTAGTCCTTGGGACCATTGCCTTTAGATTCTAGTTTGTGAATGGGTTACCACTACCTTTAAGTAGTCAGCAAAATATGAGTTATTACAACTGGATTTTGATTACAAAATATTAATACATCCTATTTCAAACCACTATTTGAAATAGACACGCTAAAATGCCCCTTCCAAATAGCAATTCAGTATGTACTCACAATCCGAAATTGTGATTCGGAAGTAAGTAATTGAATCACAATTGTTGGTTTTGTGCATACTGAAAGATCATTTTGGAGTCTCAAATGCTCAGATTTTGTGAATTGGAGCCTTTGTGACTGCAAAGTCGAACACCTGGCCCATAGCCATCTAAACCTTTGATGTAAGTAATTTTGAAGTGGCAAGAAGGGTCTTCCCATGTGGCCAGGTTATTTTGCTAGATAATTATTTAAGTAGTTGTGTATAATCTCTGAAAGTGGTTGTTAGATTTTGCTTCTTAAGATGGGAAAAGACCTCTGATCATGTGTGGGTTGCTGCCATCAGAAAATGCTTTAAGAAAGTAATTTTCTAAATACAATTCTCAAATATGCAAGAGCAACGGACATAAGACAAAGTTTATTTTAGGCAAGTATCAGCATCAAAGGTTAGTATGAAAATCTCTTGGTAGATTAGTGTCTTCAAATGATGCATTTTTAGAAGATAGTGTTTTGTGCAGTATGGCAGGAATTGAGTGTTGGATTTGGCACATAATTTGAGTGTTATTTTGAGTTCTACATATGGATGAGTTGTAATGAGCTTTGTTTGCAAAGCCATTTAAATTGAATTATTTTTGCTTTATTTATGCGGGGCACTGGAGACAATGCACAGCCCATAGCCTTCTCATGGCTTTCAAGGTGGTTTTTTCAGATCGACTCCGATTTGACTACCAGACATCAGAGCTCTGCTTGTAAACAAAGTTCAGATCTCCTAATGATGGCGAAGTGTGAGAAATTTGCCCAATTCACTTTTGCACATTTACTGCAATTCTGCAAAAATCAAGTGAAATCATGCAAAGTTAAGAGAAAGGCAAGACTGTCTTTCAGCATTATGGCCCTCATTACGACCTTGGTGGGCGTCTGAAGCTGCCCGCCAAGATTGGACCGCCGGGCGGCCGCCTTTGCGGCCGCACCCCCGTCGCACCCATTTGGAGATCCTAGTTTCCGCCCACCGGGCCAGCGGAGATCTCGGCCGCAATACAGGAGCCGGCTCCAAATGGCAGACAGTGAAAAGCTGCACAGGGCCCTGTCAGGTGGCCCCGCGACTCCCCATACCGCCAGCCTTTTCCTGGCGGTTCAAACCACCAAGGAAAGGATGGCGGTAGGGGACTTGTAATCCCCTGGGCAGCGCTGGCAGATTAACACCGCCAGGGCAATTGTGGAGGGAAACCGCCGGCTCTGGCGGTGCGAGTAATGCGAGGGAAGCACCGCCAGCCTGTTTGCGGTGCTCCCTCCGAAACAGCCCTGGCGGTCTTGGACCGCCAGGGTTGTAATGAGGGCCTATATTCTTAACGTGAAATGTGTCCTGGCATTTTGCATGCAATGATACATTTCCTGCTAACAAAAAGTAAAGAAAACAAAAGTGCTGGGTACAATAACGTCTTGATTTATGGTCAATTGCATTGTTCCCATACTAAAATTTGCAGCAAATGTTGTATAACTACGCCACATGGGGGATCATTAAGACATTGGCGGTAAGTGCCGCCTACCGCCGCGGCGACGGCCGCCAAAGACCGTCGCCGCGGCTAACCTCCGTCTGCCAAATTATGACCACAGTCGGATTTCCGGCACAAGAAGGGCGGAAGTCTGGCTGTGGCCATACTGGCCGATGGTGTTAAGGTGGCCCCCAAAGTCTGATGGCATATTTTTGCGCATTTTGCTTACCAAAGTAACACAAAATTCACACAAATACATAAGATTATTTGAGTGTAACAAAAATGTTTCCCTGGCCTTATTTCAATCTAACAATAGTGATACAAGTGTTGGCTGGACCCAGCCATCTCCCACGTGAAGTGAGAATAGAGTTAATTTGCTCAAAGTTCCTAAGAGCTGTGCAGTGCCTTCGCTACAAATAATGGCTTACCGTGGTTGCTGAATACTTCCTAATGTCATTCCAGTGATGGCTACACTTCTCACTAACATACGGTTTCAATGAAATACACTAATGAATTGGATGCTCAACCTCAAGATGTTTTGGCTTAATTACTGCAGTAACACTGTTTTGAGCACAGCAATGTTGTCATACAATCCTCTAGGAACCAGGTGCATCTCACTGGAGGGAAGAAGGGCTGGGAGTGGCGGGCGTGGTGGGGAGGGTGTGGGAGGGTCACCCAAAAAATAAAATAATTTTTAGAAAACGTACCTTTTTGCCGCGCCACACCTCTCCATCCACTCTGCTATGCTCTGTTGTTGCAGGCGCAGGCTCCCAGACTGCCCTGCTTCCAGTCAAACCTCTGCTTTCATGCTGCTAGCAGCATGAAAGCAGCGGTACGATTGGACGGAGCACCCAACCAGGGCACTCCTAGGCAGACTGGGAGTGTCTGCCAGCTCTCTCCAATCCGGTACTGCATTGCCTGGTTGGACAGAGCCTACTGCGCATATATTTTTGGCTGGCCTGAGACGGCCGACCGAACATACATGCACATTGAGGGGGAGTGATGTGCACTCCCCCCCTGTCCTTGTCATGCCAGTGGCCCTGCCCACTTTTATGGTAAAAAAATAATAGACAGAGTTTATTATGTTTTTAGTAAAAACGTTTTGCAGCTGCTGCTGCTGGCGGGTGGGCGACGCTCCTCTGCCATAGCACAGGACCTGTTCCTGCTTAAACCTGACAACAACCTTTTAGGATAGCTGAGGAATCAAACTCCAGAGTGTGTCATTTTGCCACCATCAAGTCAAGCACAAGACTTTGATTGCAGGACTGGAGGAGCTTTATATTTCTTCTGTGACCCTATCCAACTTCACAAGCTTGATCATATTATTTTTGTACAGGAGGCTGGACAAAATAAAGATGCCCACAAGAATGTCACACAATGCTCCTTAAAATCTTCTAAACAACGTTATCCCATGCTTTGAGTCAGGCAAAAGACATGTTGGGAAATAGGGACTTTACTTTGAGGGCAGCACAACTTCAATGAAAATGGAATCTGTTCAACACTTGAAAACTTGAGCACAAAAGTAACTTTCTTCACTCAATGCTAGTGGTGAAAGTATATAATGATGTTAGAAATTACTACTGTAAAAAATTGGAACGTTAGATAAGGAGGGTGAGCACCTCCCTCAAATAATAATCACAATCCCATTAAGAGTGAACATACAAAAAAGATAGCTTGCCACTAAAGCAGTTAACCTTAACTTAGAGGCAATGAGTAAATTATTTACGCAGGCCTCAAAAGGTAATGAAGTGAAAACACAACAGAAGAAAAACTCCAACCTAATGTAGAAATACAGAGTAGTTAAAAAGAAATATTATGACAAACATCCAATAGGTAGAACCAGAAAATATTATTTTTTTTAGTCCGATTTCAAAATAGCACCAAAAATCACAAAGATCCAACCATTGTTCTATTGTAGAGCCCATTGAAATGAAGCACTGGTCAGATACATGGAGCAGGTTCATCCCAGTGTAAAGTTTACCTTTGAACTTAGGAGCATTAATGGTGAAAAATTGGTAATCAACAAGTCTTCAGCCGGGCAAGTTGCAAGCTGGATGTGAGAAGGGGCTTGACGACAGCTAATTACATAAAGAGTGGGATCACAGTGTGGTTGTTGCTGCCAAGGGTCCAGGACCTAGGGGTATTCGGACTCAAGCCAACAATGGCCATCAGCAGGATCCAAGGCAGGGCCAGCTGATACTGGTCAACAGTGCAGTTGCATGAAAAAGGCCTCTGAAAACTTGTTGTGCCTCTGTAGCTCAAACAGTAGGTCAGCCAACTGACCCTTAGAGCCACTTCATGGCTTCTGGATTCAGGGCAAGCATGTCCAGTTTTCCCTCAGGTTCTTTAGACAGCAAGGCAGTCCTCCTTCTGATTTTTGATAGGCCCAGGAGTGTTCTGAAGAAGGCACCAGGAATGCCCCAATTCTACCCAGTGCTAGCCAGTATGATGGGGGAAATGCCTAGCCACCCCTTAACCAATGGGGTGAAAGGTTCCAGGTGTAACCCTATCCACTTTTACAGCATTTGCATTGTTTTTTTCTGTACCTATTTCACAATGTCCTTCTCTACCTAAATCCAACATGTAAGAGCCCTTCTTTCCCTGATGATGGTTCACTGTGTACACCCATAGTTGTGGCTACGATAATGGGCAAACACTCCCTTGTGGTCACTCCAAACCAGTTCTAAAGCAAGCCTGCCTGTGCCCGTCTGTGCCTGGACTGTGCCCAGTGCCGAAACCCCTGGTTCTCGCTCCCCCCTCCGCCGCGACGCACAATGCTGCTACAAGGCCATCACCCTCCACGCACTCAAAGCTGGCCGCTCATCCACCTGCCTTCAGGCCACCCCGCAGCTCAACCGTGGACCCTTCTCCCACCAGAACTGCCACTTCACCATCCTCCACGCTAGTGACCCACCCGCCAAGGCAGGACGCAACCACCTCAGATGCATCCTACTCAACACCCACTCCGTCCACAAACACACCATCAAACTCTTGAACCTACTCGACTCAGCCTCCCCAGACGTCGTCTTCCTGACTGAGACCTGGATGAACCCCTCCTCAGCACCCAACATTGCCATAGCCATCCCGGATGGCTACAAGATCACCCGTAAAGACATCACCAACAGACCAAGAGGAGGCGTGGGCATTGTCCACAGGAATACTCTCAGAATCACGACCAGCACAGAAAGACATTCTCAGGGCCACCAAACACCTGCACTTCCAGATGCACACCGATCCAAACACCACCCTTAGAGGGACCCTTGTTTACAGACCCCCTGGACCTCAACAGCAGTTCAACGACTCCATCTCCAACGTTGTCAGCACGCACGCTCTTGCATCCAAAGACTTCATACTCCTTGGGGACCTGAACTTCCACCTTGAGAACACCACTGACAACAACTCTACCACCCTGCTTGACAACCTTGCTAACCTCGGCATCAAGCAGCTCGTCACAACACCCACCCACTTAGCAGGACACACCCCATCCTCTCCGCCAGCAAACACGTCTCCTTCAGCCACACTACCAAACTCCACTGTACCGACCACTGCTGCATCTACTTCACCTTTGAGAAACCGAAAACGCACCACCACCCACAGCGGATTCCCCACCACAGTTGGAACAAGGTCACGAAGACCAGTTGATCACCACCCTCTCCTGGAACCCACCAATCGACACCACCGACACTGACACAGCAGCCCGCAACTCAGGCAATGGATTGACGAGTGTTGCAACACTCTATCTCCGATCAAGAAATCTTCAAACAGAAAGGCCTTCTGGTTCACCAGCTATGTCAAAGAATCCAAGCAAACATGCTGAAGACTCGAGCAGAAGTGGCACCAAGAACAGACACCGAACAACCACACCGCCTTCAAGAATGTCATCCGCAGACACCACCAACTTATCAGAACCGCCAAAAGAACTGCCTTCAAAGAACGCATCAACAACCACGCACACAGCCATAAAGAGCTCTTCAACATCAAACTCCAACGTCAATGACATCCCGCCATCACAAGATCTCTGCAAACTCCCTAGCCACCTTCTTCTCGTGCAAGATAGCAGACATCCATGACAGCTTCAATACCCAGACCCCCCCATCAACCACTGACACCACAGTGTCACCAGCCCCCAGCCACACCAACCTCCTGCTCTCCTGGACCCACGGCAATGAAGACAAGACCATCAAAATCATGAACACCACGTCTTCAATAAAGCGAGCTCCTTCATGGCACCTCAACTCTGGAAGATCATCAACAGCTCCTTCGAGACCCATACCTTCCTGGAGAGCTGGAAACAAGCCGAGATCAACGCCTTCTCAAGAAACCCAATGCAGACTCAAAGGACCTCAAGAACTTCCAACCTATCCCCTTCCCAGCAAAAGTCATCGAGAAAATTGTGAACAAACAACTGACTTGCTTCCTCAAGGACAACAACACTCTGGACTCATCCTAATCTGGATTCCGCAATGACCCTACTTGACAATGTTGAAACTGTGGCCCTCATCCTCCTGGACCTCTCAGCCGCCTTTGACACTGTCTGCCACCACACTCTATGCACACGCCTCAACAATGCAGGGATCCGAGACACAGCCCTGGACTGGGTCACCTCCTTCCTCACCGGCCAAACCCAGAGAGTCCACCTCACTCCATAAAGCCACCAAGATCATGTGCGGTGTACCCCATGAGTCGTCTCTCAACCCGACCCTCTTTAACCTTTACATGGCTCTGCTCGCAAACATCGTCCGATTGCACAACCTCAACATCGTCTCATATGCAGATGACACCCAGCTGATCCTCTCCCTCACCAAGGACCCTGCCACCGCCAAAATCAACCTCCATGAAGGAATGAAGGCCATTGCCGAATGGATGAAGAACAGCTGCCTGAAACTGAACTCTGATAAGACTGAGGTCCTCATCCTCGGCTCCACCCCCTCTGCCTGGGACGACTCTTGGTGGCCTGCCACACTGTGAGCCCCACCGACACCCACTGACCATGCATGCAACCTGGGGTTCATCCTGGACTCATCAATGACGCAGCAAGTCAACGCCATATCTTCCTCCTGCTTCAACAACCTCCACATGCTTCAGAAGATCTACAAATGGATCCCCACAAGAACCAGAAGGATGGTCACTCAAGCTGTGTTGGACTTCTGCTTATGCAGGGTCATCCCCAGTCTTTTCACCTCCTGCCTCCTATTTTTTTCTGACCTGTTGCTGTGGCTTTTCAAATCTGAGCACTTTACCACTGCTAGCCAGTGCTAAAGTGCATATGCTCTCCGTGTAAATTGTATGTAATTGGTTTATCCATGATTGGCATATTTGATTTACTAGTAAGTCCCTAGTAAGGTGCATTAGAGGTGCCAGGGCCTGTAAATCAAATGCTACTAGTGGGCCTGCAGCACTGGTTGTGCCACCCACATAAGTAGCTCCGTAATCATGTCCCAGACCTGCCACTGCAGTGTGTGTGTGTGTATTTTTACACTGTAAATTCGACTTGGCAAGTGTACCCACTTGCCAGGCCTAAACCTTCCCTTTTCTTACATGTAAGGCACCCCTAAGGTAGGCCCTAGGTAGCCCCAAGGGCAGGGTGCAGTGTATGGATAAGGTAGGAAATATAGTAATGTGGTTTATATGTCCTGACAGTGAAATACTGCCAACTTTGTTTTTCACAGTTGCAAGGCCTGTCTCTCTCATAGGATAACTTGGGGGCTACCTTTAAATATGATTAAAGTGTAGATTCTCCTAGAGAGTAGATGGACATGTGGAGTTTGGGGTCCCTGAACTCACAATTTAAAAATACATCTTGTAGTAAAGTTGATTTTAAGATTGTGCGTTTGAAAATGCCACTTTTAGAAAGTGAGCATTTTCTTGCTTAAACCATTCTGTGACTCTGCCTTGTTTGTGGATTCCCTGTCTGGGTCAGTTTGACAGTTGGGTTGTTTTTCACCTCGCACTAGACAGTGACACAAAGGGGGCTGGGATGTAACCTGCATTTCCTGATTAGCCATCTCTGCTAGGAGGGAGGGGTGGAGTGGTCACTCTCATCTGAAAGGACTGTGCCTCCCTCTGACAATGCCGGCTCCAACCCCCTGCTGTGTGTCTGAGGCCTTGCCTGGTCAAGGCAGGATTTCACAAGTAGGTGTGAGTCCCCTTTGAAGAAAGGTGACTTCAAAGACTAAAATGGGTATAAGAAGGGCACCCAAATCTACAGACTTTAGAAACACTTCTGGAACCAAGAGGAACCTCTGGCTGGAGAAGAGCTGATAGCTGAGGAAGAAGTGTTGCCCTGCCTGTGACTGTGCTTTGTGGAGCTTTCCTGCAGTGCTGCTTCTGCCAGAGTAAGAGGGCAAAGACTGGACTTTGTGTGCCTTCCATCTTGTGAAGAAATCTCCAAGGGCTTGAGATAGAGCTTAGAGCTTGCCTCCTGTTGTTTGAAGTCTGAGGGACAGCAAAGACTTCTCTCTGCCAGCACCTGGAGTCTCTGGAGAGACTCCTGCCCCGACTAGTTGTGCCCTATCCAGTCCCTGAGCCCTTGAAACGAAAGCTGGTGGAATCCAAGGAAATCGACTTCAGACGACTTCGGACCGACGCCGCTGCTGAATCCGGTAACGTCTCCTGCACCTGACGCCGTGACCTCGCTGGAACGCGACGCTCTTCGCAGGCCCGACGCCACAGCAGCCCCGCTGAAGTCCGCGACTCCGTGGAAGTCGCTGCACCACGTCGTGACCGACGCCGCTCGAAGTGCACGGATTCAACATTTCGCACAGACGCGCGATCCCCGACTTCGCGCATCGGCTTGTTTTCAGTCTTCACCAAAGGTACTGTACTTAGGGGTCTACACAACTCCGTGTCCGGCGCCGCTGGTGTCGGCTTGTTGGGAACGACTCCGTCACGACGCCGTGTTAACATCTCATCGAAGCATTTTTGTTTCTAAGCGCTATTTTTAAGTTTAATCTTTAAAAATTCATAACTTGACTAGTGTATGTCGGATATTTGTCGTTTTGGTCTTGCTTTTTTTTGTAGATACATATTTCCTATTTTTCTAAACCGGTGTTGTGTCATTTTGTAGTGTTTTCATGAAGTTACTGTGTGTGTTGGTACAAATACTTTACACCTAGCGCTCTGAAGTTAAGCCTACTGCTCTGCCAAGCTACCAAGGGTGTAAGCAGGGGTTAGCTGAGGGTGATTCTCTTTTACCCTGACTAGAGTGAGGGTCCTTGCTTGAACAGGGGGTAACCAGACTGTCAACCAAAGACCCCATTTCTAACAAGCTGTCATAAGCAGCAGACTGGACTACGGCAACACCCTCTACCGAGGAACCATGTGCAAGCTCCAGAAAAGACTGCAACGCATACAGAACACCTCTGCACGCCTCATCCTGGGCATCCCCCGCCACAGCCACTTCACAGCCCACCTGAGAAGCCTGCACTGGCTCCCTGTCAACAAGAGAATCACATTCAAACTCCTCACCCACGTTCACAAAGCACTGCACAACACCGGACCAGAATACTTCAACAGACGACTCTCCTTCTACAGCCCGACCCACCAGCTTCGCTCTGCTGATCTTGCCCTCGCCACCATTCCATGCATCCATAGAATGACCGCCGGTGGCAGATCGTTCTCCCACCTCACCGCCAAGACGTGGAACACTCTTCTTATCCACCTGCGATAGACACAGGACCTGCTATCCTTCAGGAGACACCTCAAGACCTGGCTGTTCGAGCAGTAGCAGCACCTCCCCCCTCAGCGCTTGAGACCCTCACAGGTGAGTAGTGCGCTTTAAAAGTTCTATGATTGATTGATTGGAGCACCTGCCTCCTCCCACTGGTTTTGGAGCCAAGCTGATTAGCAAGATAAACAAGAGGCATGCCTCAGTGTAAGCTACACCACTCAATGACAGAGCTGGCATCCTTTGAAGCTCAGGAAGGAGATGGGCAGAGCCCTCAGGCCATCCTGTTTAAAAATGAAAGAAAAACATGCCTCTACACCCAAGCCCTTTGTCCATTGTCTTGTAGCAATCCTCATCTCACCACAGGGAGACATGGCTGTTATGTAACATGGCAGAATTTTATGGGCTTTTCAGCCCATCATTGACTGAAAAAGTTACAAGACTTTGTGTTCCCCGGAAAGGAAGGCAGAGAAGGAATGAAAGGCTGGACGGTGCGTAATTAGTACACAGTAATTTACATAATTGGAAAAATATTTATATTTCCTGACCTTAAATACATAGTTGATCATTTACATTCATGTCTAAGAGCCAGCCATGTCTGTTTTGGAGGGAGTAACCCTGATTAACAATTCTAAGACAGTCCACTGGATCTTCTGCTAATCTTCCATCTTTCTGCATTATGTTGAAAAACAACTCTTTCACTATCTCCCATGACTCTCTTCAGTGGGGTTAAACCAGGGGATATTGTGGCTCTATCTGTGGGATGTAAAAGATTACTTGAGTTCACTAACATTCTACTTGTTCTTGAGAAAACCCAACATTCATCCTTAAAACTCACTGTGTTTTAATATCAAAAGGCTGGTCTATCTCTAGTTAGTGTTTACGAAATCAAGCTCATCAAAGCACTTGCACCTTAACATAAGATTGGAAATTCAATCTTGAATTGTGAGGGAAGTGGACCCCATTTGAAAATGGAATGCCCCAGTGAGGCAGCTTCTGGTGGTCAGAGGCATTGGCTCTATATAGGACGAAGCAACACCCTTCCTTACCTTCCATTCCATACCTCTATGGTGTTAATTCTCCTGAAGCAGCTGAGAGCGAACACTGCCTAATCATTTGAAGTAAGCCACACTGTTTATCATATCTGTGTGTTGAACAAATGGATAGGACTTGCACACCTCACTAACCTAAGTTCACATTTGCATTTTTAAATACATTTGCAAATGAGCATAGCCTTCGGAAATGACCATCTTTTACATGGTATACCCCCAGAGATTCGCCTTATTTTGTTAAACATGTTTTTGGGTGCCGTAGGACTTTACCAGTGGTAAACGGCTTGTGCTCTCCCTTTCAAACCTGGCATAATGGACATACACTTAATAGACACATTTGATTTAATTATAAATCTCTAGCATTACAATCCCTGGGTAATATATGTTCCTAAGGCCGTCTCTGAATGCCAATGGGGCAGGGTGCATGTTATTTAAAAGGTAGGGTATGCATATCTAATGTGTTATATGCCCTGACAGTAAAACACCTAAATTCGGCGCAAACGGAGTATAAATATGCCCCTGTATTTTGTAGGTTTGCGCCATTTTGCGTCAAAAAGCGGCGCAAATGCGGCGCTAAAAAAAGTATAAATACGGGCCTTAGAATCTAATTTTTCAGATGATAGTTAAGCCTTTTAATCACACCATGCAATATGTTTACCTCACTTTTAGATGCCATCAGAGCACAGTCTCAGATTCCAGATATATAAAATCGACTGCCGTGCTCCTCGTCAGTCTCTCAGAAGTGCCACTAGACACTAGGGCTGTCAGTTGGGTGGTGCATTGCAGTATTGTCTGTTAAACACCATTAGCTCAGGATGAGGAGGAATTTATCACATGTGGTGTCTCATAGTTCAAGTTATTTGTATGAAAATGAGGAACAACATGCAGACTGGGGTTTGATCGCACCAAACTCAACATGTTTTGCCTTTTTCTAGGCCTTGCCTGACAGGTTAAAACTGCAAAAGTGTAATAATCATTACTCATGTTCGCACAGACTTCAGAAGCTAGGGCCTAATGTACAACGCTGTTTGGCAGTTGCAAAAGGCAAAAATCGCCATAAGTGAACTAAAAGATGCCAGGTACCATGTACTATTCCTAGTTTGCAAGTCAGTACGCAGTTGGGATTGTGACTCGCAATTAGGAAGGGGCGTCCAGAGTACATCCCTTCCTAATTGCGAGTCCCAGTGGTATGAATGATTTTTTTGTGACTGTGAATGCGGTCGCAAAACAATTGCAGTCAACACCAATTTCAAATTGATGCTAACCCATTCGCAAACGGGAAGGTGAATGCATGGTGGGAGCTGTGGAGGCCTTTGTTACGCCCGTGAGTACAGCTCTCTTGAACACTTATTGGGTTTTTAAGCACTCAAGATGTCAACAGTGGCTAGAATAAATGGGTTTTGAGCGGTGCTTAAATGAGCATTGAACCGAGTATGTCTAGGTTAGGGCTTCTAGAACTATTCACTTATGTGTTCTATTCTAGTCCAATAGTAAAGCTTAAGACCGTTTTTCCAAATTAGACAGTCTGTAACTGCGAAAAGCAATTAGAGACTCGCAAAATGAAATAGACAAATGAGTCTCAGACATATTTAGTGATTCCCAATCGGGTCGCAAATGACCTACCTCATTAATATTCATGAGGTAGATTGCAGTTTGCTACCCCATTGGGAATGGCCGCATTCACAGAGATTCTGGCTTTCTGGGACAGCAGACCACCATGTCTGTGACTGCTTTTTAAAAGGAGACTTTTTTTTTTTTTTTTTTTTTTTAGTGTTGCAGCCCATTTTCCTTAAAGGGAAACGGGATGCATTACAAACAAAAAACTGAAATTATTTATTTTCATTTTTTCAGAGTAAGCAGTGGTCCGGGGACCACTGTCTGCTCTGAAAAAGTGTTAGCGCCCTCATTTCCAAAGGGGAACTGGTCCCTTGGGGACCGCTACCAGTTTGCGAATGGGATACCACCAACTTGAAGTTGGTGGTAACTGTGATTGTTTCGTGATCGCATTTACAGTTGCAAAACAATCATACACGCCATTGCGACTCGCTTTTTGGAAGGGACACCCTCGTAATGCCCTTTCCAAATAGCGCCTCGCTATGGGGTCGAGTGGGGTGAGGTGCAGTATTGACTTAGTAGGTAGACCAAAACCAGCTAAATTCTCTCAAAAAGTTCTACACAGCAGAACTGTCAACGTTGAATTTTTACTAATGAATATTCCTGTATTCTGAGTTCTGAATCTGCGTAGAAAATCAATTAACATAGAAAAATAATACACACATTTGAAATTGTGACCAATCGAGTGACCACCAATATTCACTAAGTGTACTTATTAACAGCTTATTAATGTAAAATGTTGAGCTCATGTTTGGATTGATGTAGTAGTATTTCATATTAAGGGTCATGTATTATGTATTTGCTTTATTAATCATAGGCCTTCATTTAGCGAGGTCGTGGGCCTAGTTGCACAGCCTCATGTCAAGATGCATTGTTTAGGTGATTCATAAATTGGCTGCCTAAAGAATCAAATTGTGATTTTCCATTTTATGGACCGAATGTTAGTAGCTAGAATTCTTTTCCATGAGAATCGCTTGCTAGAATATGTTGTACTAGCTAGGGATACATTGTATAACTTAGTATGTTTAAAGACGACCTTCCCAGAAGCAGACAATGGATGCACTGACAGGAGTATAAACTGATAAAAATGTGTTACCTGACAAGCCCAACGACGGGAACAGGAGAAGAGGAGCCAATCATCGACATGTGAACAGAGGTCTAGGAAATTCTTAGATTTGTGGTTCTACTTTCATTGGAATAAACATAAAAGTGCAATTCTTTTACCAATAGCAACGTGGGAAGTAGTTATAGGAAATCTAACTTATCCAGACTGCACCGAGAGGAGAGACGCCATTCGCAAATGCTTTCCTAACCGTCCTGAGACTTCATTATTCCTAGTTTTTTTAACTGCCCAGAGAAGCCTCCTCCCCATTCTTTTGAGTGTTTAGATATTATCTTTCGAACTGCATGAAGAGACATTACTTTCCTGAACTTTAATGCTGAATTCTGATGCCTCGCTGACCGAGCAGATGTCCAGTTGACGAAGACTGTTGCAGCTTGCTGAACCATACTGAGGCAAAGTATAAGACGATGTCACTGATTGTTATGTATATGTGCTTTTGTCCCTAAGTAATAACTGCTAATATTGATAGGGCCATAGCTAGATGTTTTTCCAGATTTGTGTTGCCTAAAATTGTTTTGCATGAAGTCCAAACATTCTATTCTAATCTGAGGGTTAGTTATGGTACTCACTGATGATGCTCACTACATGTAGTAACAGTTGATGTGTTTTCTTTGCTGAATCTAAATGTATGACATTTCCTTTGCACAGTTATTCTTGCTACTGATGTGTACTGTAACCTTAGAATGTGTAGTTGTTCCAAGCCTTGATTAAATTGCGATTCTTTAGGAGATGTGTGCAGCCAGTATTTTTTCTATATGCTTATCATTTGGTTTTGAGACTAGTTACGTGATATTATCACTGTTAATATAGGGAAATAAAAATTCTAACTTTTACATAAAGGTGTGGTTATT
This sequence comes from Pleurodeles waltl, assembly GCF_031143425.1. Classification (NCBI taxonomy): domain Eukaryota; kingdom Metazoa; phylum Chordata; class Amphibia; order Caudata; family Salamandridae; genus Pleurodeles; species Pleurodeles waltl. Next base: position 506,887,850 of record NC_090445.1, read on the forward strand.
CATGGGTGAGAGGTCCTGGTGTGTAGAAATTACTGACTCTTATGATTATTGATGCTATTGATTGTCATTGCTATTGAATTGTATTGGTATGGAGTCTCATGGTGGGAACTACTCTGAGTGCAGTCAAAAGGTCCACCAAACCTCTAACGCGTCCCCTTATAAATTAATGATAAATAACCAAATAAGGTCAGACATGCTTAACAGTGATGGTAGTAGAGTATGATGGTTAGTCTTATCAACCACTTCCCCGGCAAGGATGTAATGGTTACGTCCGTGGCTGCAGTGCTGAGGCGCCACGGACTTAACCATTACATCCTGGGACCAGCCCTCGGGGGAAGAACTAGCATTCCCCCTGAGGGCCGCCCTCTCAGCCCCCCAGGTCAGGGTTGGAAGGGCAATTGCTTCCCCTTCCACATCCTCACCCCATCACCCCCACAATGATATCAGTGCGCGTTCACATGCTGACATCATCAGAGGGAGCCATTTGCTTCCAGCGCGTCCATGTTTGTAGGTGGTGTACTAAATGCAGGATTGTGTGTAAAATTGTCCTTAGATTTATGCACAATGATATTTGTGTTGTCTTATGTCTAATTTGCTTTTCTTTTTTCTTTTTAGTGGGATATCATTGGTGATTGCTGTGGCTGTGCAGAGTATTTGCTGGTAACTCAAGCTTTTTCAGGAAGTGAGCGGTATAGTTTTTGAGTTTATAACTCTTAGTGATAAAGCTGCACTTTGTTTATTACTTATCTTACACATAGCTGGTTGTTGGTGGTGCATTTGTCCAGTTACTTTTTGTATGATGGATCATGGCTAGCCGTAGGATGACTGCTCAGCAGGTGTTGGTGTGCTTTTTGAGTTGTCTTCTGACCATGATTATGAGACTGACTATGCATCTGAGGCAGAGGAAGAAGTGCAAGATTCTGGAAGTTAATTTTCTGTCAGAGAGGAATCTACTGATGATGAAGCCATTCTCAGTCCTGATGAAGTGCCTGTTTTAGAGGAGGACACTGATGTGCCAATGGTGCAGCAGCCAGCGGCTGAAAGGCTTCCCATTGGAACACCTGACACGTGGGTTGCACCAAACATGGAGCAGCCACAGTTGCCTGCCTTTACTGGTTTCACAGGGTGTAGAGTAAATATGAAAAATGTTTTACTTGTCAACTTCTTTGAGTTGTTTATGGATGATGTATTTTTAGAAGAGATTGCTGAGCAGACTAATTTGTATGCAGAGCAGTATTTGAGGGACAACGTTGCCAGACTTAGGCCACACTCAGGAACTAGCTGGTGGATTCCCACAAATCTGGAAGAGTTGAAAAAGTTCTTGGGTTTAACTTTTTTGATGAGGCTGATAAGGAAGCCATCACTATCTTCATATTGGTCTACTAGTCCCTTGATGGCAACTGCTATATTTCCTGCAATCATGAGTCGTAACAAGTATGAGCTTCTTCTCCGGATGTTGCATTTTATAGATAATGATTTAGCCTTGCCACGAGATCACCCTGATTCTGACCTTCTTTGTAAGATTAGACCTGTCCTTAATCATTTGGTAGATCGATTTTCAGAGATCTATGTTTCAGGCAAAGAAATATCTGTAGATCAGTCTTTGGTCCTGTTCAAGGGCTGTTTGGTTTTTAGGCAGTACGGGCCAGATGTAGGTACAAAAAAATTAGCGACTCGCAATTTGCGAGCATGTGCGACTCGCAAATGGCGTGTCGCTAATAGGAATGCAGGTACAATTTCCGGGGACAAATTGCGACTCGCACCCGGAGTCGCAACGCAGATAGCGAGTCCGCTGTCTGCGAGGTCGCTTTTTGCGACCGCGCAAAAAACGGACACGCAATTTGCGGTGGGTGTCGCAAATTGCGATTATCATGTAAATTGATTGCAGGTGCTGCAGAACACTCCAGAAACCACTCCAGAACACTCTGGAAACACTTCCTGGCACATGATGATGACATCACAGCCAGGAAGTTTACTAATACACCTGGGAGGAGGGAGGACCACACCCTTTTTAACAGCAGAACTGCAAACAGAGCTACAGCAACAATGGCAGACACTCCCAGAAAGAGGAAATTAAAATGTTCGGAGAAGGAGCTGGAGGTGCTGACAGAGGAATGCTGTCAGCACTATCATGATCTTTTTGGGAAGGCAGCCCTCAATGTGCCAGACTCAACTAAAAAACAAATTTCGCTGGATATTCAGGAAAAGGTGAACTCACTGGGGGTCAGCCACAGGAGTGTGGATGAGATCAAGAAGAGGTGGTATGACCTCCACTGCCGGACCAAGGAGAGGGTGGCAGAAAGGCTCCGGGAGATGAGAGGCACAGGAGGGGGACTATCATCCATACCACCACCCACACCCCTGGAGGAAAGGGTGGAGGAGACTCTGGAGCAGGAGGCTCTTACAGGATTCGGAGATCTGGATACCTCTGAGCCCACAACATCAACCGGTGAGTACCATGTGATATGCCTGTACCCCCATCAATGCCATACCCCCACCCACCATGTACACAAGGGCATGCACAACCAAGATAGCTCCATTTCAGGGTAGCAAACACCAGAATGATGCATTATGGGCAATGTAGTCAAATAGGCAGTCAATAGGCAAATGTTTATTAGGAAGTGTGCAACAGATAGTAGACACTGACAGTCTTTCCCCATGTCCCACAGGTCTCCCACAAGACCCCACCACCAGCCACAGCAGCCAGGTGCCAACAGTCAGGCAGCCCCATGAGGAAAGCACAGGAGCTGCCACCACTCCCACCTGCACCACCAACACCATCCCCTTGATGACAACACCTGCTGCAACAGTGGTTCCGGAGGCTGCACCTGCAACAGCCAGGAGTGCCACGGTACATCTGGCAGGGCATCCACCGCTGTGCAGGCGACGCAGGTTGAGGAGAGCTGGACTGCAGGCTGAGTCTGGGCGTCCATCCACCACCATGACCGAGGCACAACTGCTACGTGGTCAGCGCCTGCAGAACCAAATGTTAGGAAGATTAGTGGGGTTCTGCACCGCTTTGTAAGGAGCAATGAGAACAGCATCCAGCAGCTCCATGCCCAATTGGACGTCATAGGCAACAACACTGGGGACCTAGCCCTGTCCATGCGGGAACTGGTGGCTGGACTGCTGTCACAGAGCGAGGGTGGGCAGCGCAGGCACCGCCAGCTGCTCCAGAGGCTGGACAGGATGGCCTCCTCAATTTGCAGACTGGCAGTCAACACCACTGGGCTATCAAGAAGGACAGTCAGCCTCCAAGTGGAAATGGGCCACTTTGCAGGGGATGTGGCAAGAGGCCTGGGCCGGATCACCCATGTGATCGATCTAATGGAGGCACGGCATGTGTCCAGGGGTAAAGGGGACACCCCACAGGACAGCGAAGAGGGCTCCACTGTGAGCAGTGTCTCTGCTGGTGACACCAGGGTGCTCCGGAGTGGGAGTACCAGGCAGAGCACTACAGAACAACCTGGGACCAGCCAGGCTGGCAGAGGCCGCCGTAGGTCATAAACTAAACACTGTCCCTGATGTTGGGGCACATGACGGCAATGTGCCCCATGCATGGTTGGCTTTCTGAACTCCCTGAACTGTTTGGTATTGTAAATAGTTCAATTTTTGCACATATTAAATTGTTTTTTTGTTCCACTTAACAAATGGAGTTTTTGGTCAATAGGTGAGTATGGTTGAACTTGACACGTACCTTCCGAAGTATTGGGTTGCGATGTGTTGCCGTCTCAGTCTGCCTTGATTTGCGATGCTCCAATCCCCATGATGGCAATGTGGTTGCTCCTGCTCTTCATCCTCAGAATCAGGGTCTGCAGGGGTGAGAGGTAGCCCACATCAGGTGGCAATGTTGTGCAGGATAGCGCATGCGACTACAATTTTGAATGCTGTAATGGGGGTATACTGGAGGGCACCTCCACTTCGGTGGAGGCATCTGAACCGTGCTTTCAGCAATCCGAAGGTGCGTTCAATCAGGTTCCTGGTCCTCTTATGTGCACTGTTGTATCGTCTCTCACATTCATTGCTGGGTGTTAAGTACGGTGTCATTATCCATGGCCGTAGTGCATATGCACTGTCACCTGTTGGGCACACACAGTACACTGTTAGAAAGTCCTGGTTGGTGTGCACATTGATCTGTGTGTATGTCTACAAGGTGTATGCAGCTCTACCTAGGAGGTATCCGTCAAAAAACTCCCCACGTTCCAGGCGTTGGTGTATCCCACTGTGCCTAAAAATGTCTGAGTCATGAGTACTGCCTGGAAATTTCGCCACAATGTCAGTCATGACATAATGGGCATCACAAACAACCTGAATATTAAGTGAGTGGGTACACTTTCTGTTGCGGAACAGATATTCCAGGTTTGCAGGAGGGCATATTTGAATATGTGTCCCATCTCCACACCCTATGACATGGGGAAAGTTGGCAATTCTGTAGAATTCCAACTTGGTGCTGTTATTTTCTGCCTCATTCCTGGGTAGGTATATGTAGTGAGACATGTGTGTGAGTATGGCATCTAGGAATGCCCTGAGGAACCTTGATAGTGCACTTTGAGATACCCCACCTGCCACAGCAATGACCCCCTGATAGCTCCCCGAGGCCAAGAGGTGCAGTGAGCATAGCACTTGCATATGCGTAGGGATGGCGCAGCCGCGCAGATTCTGGCATTCTAGCTGTGGTTTAAGTAATTCAATTAATTCTAGTATAGCTGCGCTGCTAAGTCGGTATTTGTCGTAGATTTCTTCCTCAGTTTGCTGAAAAAGAGTCTGCCTTGTTCTGTAAATCTTCTCCTGTCTCCTCCTCCTCCTCTGCTGGGCTGCGTGGACTCTCCTCCTCACTGCTATCAGGTATATCTCCGCCATCTTGAGTAACCCAGATGCCTTCTGGGTCTCCTTTTATACTTTGGTAATGATTACCACCTGCTCTGAGTTAGTGGTAAATGGGACATGCAAACTGGGCTTTTTGCGACTAGTCGCAATTTGTGAGTTGCAATTGCATATGGTTTGCGACTCGCAAATTGCGACTTCCTATTTGCGGGTCTCAAAATGGGGTCGCACATTTTGCGAGTCGGTAACGGCTCCCATCGCTTTTTGCGAGTCGGAAATGGGATTTTTGCATCCCATTTCCAATTTTGCGCAGTCGCAACTAGCGATTCGGGCCATTTGCGACTCGCAAACCTTTGCTACATCTGGCCCTACATTCCTAGCAAGAGGGCACGGTATGGAATTAAATTGTATATGCTGCCTGAAAGTAGTACAGGATATGTTTATAATTTCCAGGTCTACACTGGTAGGGATTCCAGTATTGACCCCCCTGGTTGTCTGCCCACTTTTGGAGTTAGTGAGAAAACTGTGTGGGAACTTGGTAGACAACTGTTTAACAAAGGTCACCATTTATATGTAGATAACGTCTACACTGGAGTTCAGTTATTCAAGGAATTGTTCAGAGTGGACACTGTTGCATGTGGCACAATCCTCTCTAATCGGAAAGGCTATCCAAGAGAGCTTGTCTGTAAAAAACTTGAGAAGGGACAGTGCAGTGCTCTGCGGAATGATGAGCTTCTAGCTCTGAAATTTGTAGACAGGAGGGATGTGTACATGTTAACTACCATCCATGATGAGAGTTCTTCACCTGTGGCTGTTTGTGGTCAAGTTGCTGAAGTGTGCAAACCTGTGTGCATTTTAGAGTACAATAAGCACATGGGTGGTGTTGATAGAGTAGATCAGAGGTTGGAAACTTACACTGCTGCTCGTAAGGCTTATGTTTGGTATAAAAAAATAGCGGTTCACCTGTTTCACTTGGCAACTTTTAATGCTTTTGTTGTGTTCAAGGATAGTTCTCCAGAGTCAGGGATGACATTTGTGAAATTTCAGGATTCTGTAATAGTGAGCCTTATTGAGCTGGAACAGGCAAGAGTTCCTGGAGAAGCAGTGGTGGAGGATGTCACTAGATTGAAAGATCATCACTTTGCTGAGAACATTCCTCCCACAGCCAAAAAAGAGGTATCAGGAAGGAGACTAGGATGTACTGTCTTGATTGTCCTTCAAAGCCTGGGCTGTGTGAGGGTGGCTGTTTCAGGAACTACTACACACAGAAGAATTATTGGGAAATACTGTGAGCGTAAACTGCTGTTTTATATTTTCATATGTTCCGTTTCACAGTTGGCATTACTGTCATGTATTAAAGTTAGAGATTTTGTGTTTGGAGTTTTGTATTTATTTATAATTAGTGGTTTCTTTGTTGTTTAAACACAAAAATTGATGGTGGTGTGCATGGACTGGCTCTTGGCTGGTGGTGTGTGTGTGGTGGTGCTTGGCTGGTGATGTGTGTGGGGTGGCGCTTGGCTGGCGGTGTGCGTGGGGTGGCGCTTGGCTGCCAGTTTGTGGGGGGTGGCTCTTGGCTGGTGGTGAGCGTGGAGGGGCGCTTGGCTGGCGGTGCCAGCCAAACACCAGTCCACACACTCCAATCAGCTGGTGTGATTGCTGTATCAGGCATGTGGGCGTCTGAAAGTGATGGGCCCTTGAACTGCACTGTCTGTTGATGCGAGTGTTGTAATGTGCTGGGCCCTCGTTTGGCGGCGTGAATAGTTTTGTGCATGTCATGTATGAAAGGTGTGTGAATGGACGTAAAGCTGTTGTGCGTTGACGCGGCTTTACAGCTCACGAGCTGTGAGTCGTTGGTTCAGTTTTTTGGCCTTTCAGTTATTAACACAACAGTGCATTTCACTTTTGTGAAATCTCTTGTTAATGAAATTTGATCTACTGAACCATCACTCACCCTTGTGCCAAATCCAACCAGTGTTAGTGGTAAAAATGACAAAACCTGCTCGGCTGTAATCAGGCATCGCAGCATACCTGTGACCTGCTAGGTGTCTCGGGTGGGACCCCAATGATGAAGCATGCCACCAACTTGGTTGGTGGGTGAGGGGTATATTTAACATAACCTAAGTGTGTTTCTTTTCACAATTTTAGTGTTTGGCACATCACAGAAAGACGTGGACACATCTAAATGATCTATGACAAAACTACCTGTGTTTAGGGGTGTCAACATCTGGGCAGTGTGCGCTCTACGGGCTACTGGAATGCAAAAACTCAGCACTCTCAAGATAACGTAATTTATGCTTTGTGCTGATATGCTGTTGTTTAACCTTTTGCATTGCAGAGTTTAATCCTGAAGACTTCTCTTCAAGGTGCTTTTAAATACTGTTCATTTGCAATGTATTGCTGCAGGCTTTCAGAGTGTGTCAGGGTGTGGTCCCTTTCCAGGGCCTTCTAGAAGCTTTCCCTGCAGCATGCCTGGGTGTGGTTTGTGGGCTGGGCCAAGACTCTACATAAGGGAGCCAGCCCAGCTCCACGTGCTCACTATTCAGAGGTCCAGGTGCAGAGCAGCAGCAACTTCCTGAGCTCCTGTTCCGGAGGCCTACTCTGATCTTCCAGGCCTCGCCCTTTCTCTTTGCTTGGTGATTCTTGATCAGGGAGGTAAGACGGAGGTCGGGCTGGGCCCCCGATCCTGTTCTCGAAGGATTTCGAGTTCTTTGGCCTAATTAGCAGGATAAATCTATTTTGCTCTTGTGCGTGTGAAAGTGCGCTTGATGTTTAATGACATTTACATGCTGGCATTTGAATCGGCTAGACGCGCTATTCTTGCCTCGTATACAAATCTTGATATTCATTGTGCGCAACCATTTTATGACATTTACAAGGTTGCTTTCGAATCAGCAAGACGCGCGATTCTTTACCCGAGTACAAATCTAGATATTCATTGTGCGCAACCATTTTATGGCATATACAAGGTTGCATTCGAATCGGCAAGAGGCGCTATCCTTTACTTGAGTACAAATCTAGATATTCGTTGTGCGCAACCATTTTATGTCATTTACAAGGTTGCATTCGAATTGGCAAGACGCGCAATTTGTTTCCTGTGCTTAATTCATGATACTCATTGTACGCTACCATTTCTTGGCATCTACATGGTGGCCTTCGAATCGGCAAGAAGCGCGATTCATTTCTTGTGTCTAATTCATGATATTCATTGTGTGTTACCATTTCATGGCATTCACATGGTAGCCTTCGAATCGGCAAGATGTGCAATTCATTTCTTGTGTCTAATTCATGATATTCATTGTGCATGCTACCATTTCTTGGCATTCACATGATGGCCTTCGAATCGGCAAGAAGTGCGATTCATTTCTTATGTCTAATTCATAATATTCATTGTGCGTTACCATTTCATGGCATTCACATGGTGGTATTCGAATCAAAAAGACGCACAATTCATTTCTTGTGCTTAACTCATGATATTCAGTGTGCGCTACCATTTTACGGCATTGACAAGGGGGCATTCAAATTGGCAAGATGCACGATTCATTTCTTGTGCTTAATTCATGTTATTCATTGTGCACGGCTATTTCATGGCATTTACAAACTATAGTGGAAATCCGCAATGTGCGCAATTCATGTTCTTGCATTCTAAGAATGTAAAGTGCTAGAATTCTGGATGTTATATTCTATTTGCATGTAAGGTCTTTAGTACAATTCCTATTGTTTTCCAAAGAATGTTTGGATGGCTTTTATCCTCATGTAATGAGGCCGTGTTTTTTCTGGGACATTGTTCTGGAAGGTTCTTGTATTCCTAGAACAGTTTGTTTCAATCATGAAAATTCCATATGAAAAATTGTACTAACCATTTTGATTCTTATCCAGGTACCTAGATTTAGTGAGGCCTGATTAGAGTCTAGTTCTCGGCCATTCATGTTTCCTTAGTTTTAGGTATTATTTCATGTTTCAAGTATCATTGAACTCTAGACTCAACAGTGTGTTATTTCATGTTCTGAGTATCACTGAACTCTAGGCTGAACAGAGTGTTATTTCATGTTGCGAGTATCACTGAACTCCAGGCTCAACAGAGTGTTATTTCATGTTCCGAGTATCACTGACTCTAGACTCAACAGAGTGTTAATTCATGTTCTGAGTATCTCTGAACTCTTGATTCAACAGAGTGTTATTTCATGTTCCAAGTGTCATAGAACTCGGGACTCAATAGAGTTTTATTTCATGTTCCAAGTATCATTGAACCCTAGACTCAACAGAGTGTTTTATGACTCTAAATGTGGTTTTGAATCTGATGTTGTGTTGTTTAATCTTTTACTTCCCACAGGTCTCCTCCCCCGTTGTTCCCTTCCTAATCCCCTTTTCCCCACTTGGACTCTCTTAGACTCTGTGACATTCTAAACAGAGTATTGGAGCTGTCTTGTGGTGGACGTGTTGGGAGCGTGCGCAGACCCCGAGGATCGGGAGACCTATGTTTTTGGTCCAGGGTGCGGCCTTCATCAAGGGAAACCTACCAAACCCAGACATTTATTTAAACTAGACACCCCCAAGAAGTCCAAGAAGGTGTGGCTTGCGTGGATCCCCCAACACTTACCCATTCTCCACTGCAAACATCAAAATTTGCTTAGAAAAGCATATTTTCCTCACTTTTCTTTGTAGGATCACCGCTCCGTCACAAATTTCCTACCACCCAGCATTCCCCTCAGTCTCCAAAGTAAAATGATACCTCACTTGTGTGGGTCCCCAAAGCAGAGTCAGCCTAAAGATGTATAAAAGAAAAATATGTGCTTAACAACTCGCTGTGCTATTCCCTCACTCTCGACAGGTTTTTGGCCCTTTTCTGTAGCAGGCACCTGGGCCACCCACACAAGTAAGGTACCATTATTATCAGGAGACTTGTGAGAACGCTGGGAGGAAGGACATTTCTGGCTCCACTCAGATTCCAGAACTTTCTGTCACTGAAATGTGAGGAAAAAGTGTTTTTTGACCAAATTTTGAGGTCTGCACAGGATTCTGGATAACAGAACCTGGTGAGAGTCCGCAAGTCACCCCATCTTGGACTCCCCTAGGTGTCTACTTTTAAAAAATGCACAGGTTTGGTAGGTTTCCCTTTGGTGCCGGCTAAGCTAGAGGCCAAAATTCACAGCTAGCCACTTTGCAAAAAACAGCTCTGTTTTCTTTGGGAAAATGTCAGTGTCCACGTTGTGTTTTGGGGCATTTCCTGTCGCGGGCCCTAGGCCTACCCACACAAGTGAGGTACCATTTTTATCGGGAGACTTGGGGAAATGCTGGGGATAAGGAAATTTGTGGCCCCTCTCAGATAGCAGAACTTTCTGTCACCAAAATCGGAGGAAAAAGTATTTTTTTAGGCAAATTTTGAGGTTTGCACATGATTCTGGGTAACCGATCCTGGTGAAAGGCCCGCAGGTCACCCCATCTTGGATTCCTCTAGGTGTCTACTTTAAAAAAATGCACAGTTTTGGTAGGTTTCCCTAGGTGCTGGCAGAGCTAGAGGCCAAAATCCACAGCTAGGCACTTTGCAAAAAACAGCTCTGTTTTCTTTGGGAAAATGTCAGTGTCCACGTTGTGTTTTGGGGCATTTCCTGTCGCGGGCACTAGGCCTACCCACACAGGTGAGGTACCAGTTTTATCGGTAGACTTGGGAGAACGCTGGGTGGAAGGAAATTTGTTGGTCCACTCGGATGCCAGAACTTTCTGTCACCGAAATGTGAGGAAAAGTGTTTTTTTAGCCAAATTTTAAGGTTTGCACAGGATTCTGGGTAACAGAACCTGGTGAGAGCCCCACGAGTCACCCCATCTTGGATTCCACTAGATGTCTACTTTTGAGAAATGCACACGTTTGGTAGTTTTCCCTAGTTGCCGGCTGAGCTTGAGGCCAAAATTCACAGCTAGGCACTTTGCAAAAAATAGATCTGTTTTCTTTGGGAAAGTGTGATGTGTCCACATTGTGTTTTGGGGCATTTCCTGTCACGGGCACTAGTCCTACCCACACAAGTGAGGTACCATTTTTATTTGGGGACCTGGGGGAACACTGGGTGGAAGGACATTTGTGGCTCCTCTCAGATTCTAGAGCTTTCTGTCCCCGACATGTGAGGGAAAAGTGTTTTTTTTGTTTACAATTTTTGAGGTATACACAGGATTCTGGGTAACAGAACCTGGTGAGAGCCCCGCAAGTCACCCCATATTGGATTCCCCTAGGTGTCCAGTTTTAAAAAATGCACAGGTTTGGTAGGTTTCCATAGGTGCTGGTTGAGCTAGAGGCCAAAATCCACAGCTAGGAAGTTTGCAAAAAACAGCTTTGTTTTCTTTGGGAAAATGTGATGTGCCACATTGTGGTTTGGGGCATTTCCTGTTGCTGGCACTAGGCCTACCCACTCAAGTGAGGTACCATTTTTATCTGGAGACTTGGGGAAACACTGAGTGGAAGGACATTTGTGGATCCTCTCAGATTCCTGTCACCAAAATGTGAGGGAAAAGTGTTTTTTTTTGCCAAATTTTGAGGTTTGCAAACGATTCTGGGTAACAGAACCTGGTGTGACCCCCACAAGTCACCCCATCCTGGATTCCCCTTAGTGTCTAGTTTAAAAAAATGCACAGGTTTGGGAAGTTTCCCTAGGTGCCGGCTGAGCTAGAGGCCAAAATCTACAGCTAGGGACTTTGCAAAAAATAAGTCAGATTTAAATGTAAAAATGTGATGCGTGCATGTTGAGTTTCCTGTTACGAGCATTAGGCCTGCTCATGCAAGTGAGGTACCATTTTTATCAGGAGACTTGGGGAAACCCAGAGTAGCAAAACAAGTGTTATTGCTCCTTGTCTTTCTCTACATTTTTTCCATCCAAATGTAAGACAATGTGTAAAAAAGACGAGTGTTTGAGAAATGCCTTGGAATTCACATGCTAGTATGGGCACCCCGGAATTCACAGATGTGCAAATAACCACTCCCTCTCAACATCCTTATCTTGTGCCCATTTTGGTAATACAACGGTTTTCTTGATACCCATTTTTCACTCTTTAAATTTCAGCAAATGAATGGCTGTATACCCGGTACAGAATGAAAAACCATTGCAAGGTGCAGCTTATTTATTGGCTCTGGTTACCTAGGGTTCTTCATGAACCTACAAGCCCTATATATTCCCACAACCAGATGAGTCAGGCAGATATAACGGTATATCACTGTAAAAAATCGGACATCGCAGAAAACAGTTACAGACTAAAACGTGGAGGAAAAAGGATGTTTTTTACCTCAATTTAATTTTTTTTTATTTCAGCTGTTATTTTCTGTAGGTATACCTTTTAGGATCTACACAAATTACCCCTTGCTGAATTCAAAGCTCGGTTTAAAAATGTTTAGCTTTCTGGGATCCAGCATTGGTTTCATGCCCATTTCTGTCACTAACTGGAAGGAGGCTGAAAGCACAAAAATAGTAAAATGCCAAAATTGTGTTAAAAAATTGGGTTTTCTGATTCAAGTCTGCCTGTTCCTGAAAGCTGGGAAGCTGGTGATTTTAGCACTGCAAACCCTTTGTTGATGCCATTTTCAGGGAAAAAGCACAAGCCGCCTTCTACAGCCCTTTATCCCATTTACAAAAAAATAAAAAAAATTATTGCTGTATTTTGGCAAATTTTTTGGTCTCCTTCAGGGGAACCCACAAAGTCTAGTTACCTCTAGAATCCCCAGGATGTTGGAAAAAAGGACGCACCTTTGGTGTGGGTAGCTTTTGTGGACAAAAAGTGATGAGGGCCTAAGAGCGAACTGCCCCAAATAGCCAAAAAAAGGCTGGGCACCTGAGGGGGAAAAGGCCTGGCAGCGAAGGGGTTAAGAGCTCATCATAGAATCCCTATACATGGGTAGCCCCTAAAAGAGAAATTCATAGAAAAGTTTTGATCTTTCAGATTTGATGATACAAAGTGGAGAGAGAATGTCCCCCTAAGTACTCAGAATGACTTTCCTAGAACCTTGGAGCTTGCCAATGATTGTTTGATGATGTCCCCAGCATTCTAGTGACAGTGTGAATGAAATAAGTTTTGTGCTTGCATAGTTTATGAAAATCGCAGGTGAATTGTGATGTTTGTGAGGGTTTAGGGAGTTTGTGTACTCCAAATGAAGTTTTAGAATGAGCGTGGTTTTTGTTGTAATTTGTCTGGTTTAATAGGTTGACCGGGCGTGTTCGAGAAGTCAGAGAGTGAGTCAAAACAAGCAAATTAAAGTTTTGGACTCAGATCTGGCGTGTCCTATATGCACCTGGACAGACTCACTGATCAGTTGAGAGTGAAATTTGCGGGTTGAATTTTGCTTGCGAATCAGGCAAACTGAGAAAGAAGGAGTAGCTGGTAGAGCGAAATGCCATCAGTGAAAAATCCATAAGGTTTCTGAAGCGATTGTGTTACCCTACCTGTAGTAAACAGACAAACTGGGTTTTGATTTTTTTAGTGCTCTCAATAATTTTGCATTAGTCTAGTGAGAATCTGAGGTTAGGAGGAAAAGCTGCAAGACTTTGTCCGCCACAGTACGTGTGAATGTGACGTCATTGGAGCCGAGCTGGGATAGGTTGGTGTGGCAGTGGGTGTGGCGATAATAAGGACTAGGATGCTCGAGTGGGTTAGAATTAGTGACTTTATTTAAAGTTCTTTAAAGATATGCGAAAGTCTTCAATATTATATGGGTTGTGGGCTCTCCATAATAAAGTGTCTCTTCTCTCCTTTCCAGGTCCCCTCTTGACTGGTGAAGATATTCTTCTTGGGCTCCCAGACACGCCGTACATAAGAGGAATGGAGATATGGGTAAGTCAGGATGGTGTAAAGGTACCGGTAGTATTAATAGTACAAGAAGGAAAGGAGAGAGAGAGAGAGAGAGAGACGTCCCTTGGGAAAGTGTGCCGAACTTGAAAATCAGAGTGTATAGGAAACAGTCACACCTTAGTGTCTTCTTAGAGATAGGTTTCTACCCCTGGGTGCTCTTTATTTCTTTCTGTGTAGTGCTCTTAGGATTCCAGATTTCTGCTCTTTCCCCTATGGGGGTCCTATTCCTTCTTGTCCTTCTTTGACCTTATTAATATCCCTTTCTTCTCCCTCTCCCTCCAAATTCCCCCTCCCCTCTCCCTGTATTATCTCTCCCCTCTCCTGTTGTCACTCTCCCCTTTTGCCAGAAATTGTCCTTTATAAAGGACCGTACCTTGTTAAGCCACGTCCCTCCTGGGACGTGGCGGAGTCTGCGTCCTTCGGGTCTCCTCTTGGTCTCGATCCGACCTTGGTCCTTTGCCTCCAGGATTTCTCCGATGTTCAGTCTTCTTCCTCTGTCCTCCGGTCGTTCGCCCTGTCTTCTTTCTCCTCTGTCGGCGTTTTCCTGTCTCTCCGCGCCCCGTGCGCGAAGTCCGTTCTCCCTTTCTACTCTTTCAGGAACCCGGATATCCGGGTTCCCTGGGAGTTTGTCGGCGTCGATGTTGCCATGATAACCGGGCGGGGCGTCGTCCATGAAGGAGAATCGGGACACCGTTCCCGATTCTGTGACGCCCGTAGCCGGCATATCCGTCAGCTGGCTACAGTTGGTTAGTGAGAAGGGTTGTGCACGGTTTATCGGACAGCCGTGAAGTGTGATTGGTTGAGAAGGTTGGTGAAAGGAATTCTGGGATTAAAAGTAATTTCCTGATTTGATTTAGAATAATATAAAGGTCGAAGAAATGAAATGTTTTAAAGCTTTAAAGAGAGCCTTAAGGGGAGATCTGTACATTACAACGAGTATAGGAGCGCCAGAAGGTACACCAGCTTACATTGTAATCGAAGTAAAGGGAGCTGTGCCATGTCTTTGGCTGAAACGATGATACAAAGTGACTGAGAAAGATGGGAGCTTAGCGTTTCTTGCCCATGGAACATTTAACTTAAGGATCTTAGAGAATTAGAGGAAGGTGCTATATAACTCAAAACCTCCTCCTAGACCAGCACAGTTCGAGACATTAGCAATCTGGGAATTAGTAACTAGTCAGCATCAGCAACAGAAATTCAAGAGGAGGATAAGAAAGGCAGAGAAGACACTAGTGGAGGCTAGATGGGAAAGCGATCAGAGATTTTGGAGAATCAAGACTTTGCAGGGGATTGTCTCCTGCAATCATGCAGGACCGTGAAAGAGAAGGAAGGAAAGCCACTAGAAAGACAAACAGAAGCCCTTCCGAGAGAAGTGAGCGGAGATCAAAGGAGTCTGGGAGATCTTTAACCTGTTGAATGAGGGCATCGGCCACTGGCCGATGCCCACACTCCCTTCCTGGTGCGGGTCACGACCAGTGGCCGACACCAGGGAGGGGGTTAAAAATCCTCCGGTGCAATGTACCGGAGTATTTATTTATTTTATTTTTTTACCGTAGGAGACGCGGAAGAGCTTCCGCGTCTCCATCCCACCCCCCTCCCGCCCCCTTATGATGTCAGCGCGCCGCGAGGCGCGCTGACGTCACAGTTTTTCCCCACCGGAGAAGGAGAGAAGCAGGTAAGCGTTCTCTCTTTCTCCGGTGGGGAAAAAAAGGCCAAAACGGCCTCCCCAGATGCCAGGGAGGCATCGATGGAAAGGGGAGGCTCTCCCCTTTCCATCGATGCCTCCCTGGCACCGTTTCCTGGCCGTGGATCGCAGCGCGGCTGCGATCCACGGCCAGGAAACGCCCCTAGGCACCAGGGATCTTCTTTGGGGGGGTCAGCCCCCTCGTAAACGGGCCGCCCCCCCCCGGGGGCAATATTTATTAATTTACACAGTTTTGGGGGGCGATCGCGCCCCCCACAATATAAAAAAAAAGAAAGAAAAAAAAAAACAAGAAAAAAAAATGGCGGGGTCGGCCCTTGGAACACGGGCCGACCCCAGGGGGGAAAAAAAAAACATGTAGTTTTGCCTGGGGGGGCTGATCGCCCCCCCAGGGTAAAAAAGAAAAAATATATATATATTTTTGGTGGTCAGCCCTTAGGGTGACCATCAATGGGGCCATTTTTTTTTTTATACATGTGTGCTTTGCCAAGGGCAAGCACACATGTATAAAAAAAAAAAGGGTTGTGACATGAGTGTCTTGTTTTCTTTCTCTCTCTCTCTCTCTCTCTCATATATATGTGTATATATGTATACACATATATATATATATATATATATATATATATATATATATACATATATATATATATATAATTTTTTTTTTTCAGGACAAGCATTGCAGCGTCCATGTGATGCTTTTCTGACTTGTTGGTGTGTATCTGGGCTTCTAACAACGCCCACCTCACGCCCATCACTACCACTCGTTCGTGGGCTTGCCCTTCAAAAATCCTTTGATGACATTGGAAAATGATTTACCTTTGTCCCTCCTTGGGGAGGTTTTGTTACCGCCTTGGCCATCGCCCCTGGTACATGGCTAATTGCACTTTTGCTGTTACGTTTAACTGCGAGCGAACTTCTTTTCCTTTTGTGTAACTCTTCACATGATGCTCATGGTGGCCGTGGCGATGTGAATCGGCTCTCTTATGTGAAAGAGTTTAACTTTCAATTATCAATTTATGTGGCAAGAAAAGTTGGGTTAGGAGTTTATAACGCTAATAGCTCTAACTCGAGCAGATGCGAGACCCATTGCATTGTAAATGCTTGTTATTCTTGTGTGTGTTGTTTTATAATGGTGAACAATTTCACCGCACTCCACGAGGACCGTGATCAAGACTCCTTGGTGAGTTGAAACACGTTGGTGGTTATTGACTGCAATAAAATACACTTTTATTTGTACTTTATGGAGTGCGGTGAAATTTTTCGGCATTAGATAATTTCTAGATTGGTCTTCTCTGTCACTGGGCACCGGCAGTGGAGTGTGCCGCCCAGCAACCCTTCAACCACTTTGTTTCTAAACATATATATATATATATATATATATATATATATATATATATATATATATATATTATTATATATATATATATATATATATATGCAACACAAATTGGTTAAAAAGATTGTTGCGCAGTGCACTCCACTGCCGGTGCTCAGTGATGGAGGAGAGCAACCTCGAAAATATTTTGTGAACAAGAATCTCACCGCACTCCACGAGGTTCAAATTGACATGTTTTATTGCAAGTATAAACAATGAAAGAAAAGAGGGACTCATTTACTGTGATCAAGAATCCTTGAGAGTCGAAACGCGTACGTGGCTGTTGCTTGCAATAAAAGATGTCAATTTGAACCTCGTGGAGTGGGGTGAGAATCTTGTTCACACAATATATATATATATATATATATATATATACATGCATGCATGTCTTTTCTGTAGTGGCAGTTGCCATAAAGTAGCTGAGTGGATTAGTAAAGGCAAGCGTTACCTGCGCTTTAAAACAAATGTAATGCCAGGGGGACTATGGAGATATGAGTGGCACTTTTGCTGGGTAGTACTGAGGGAATTAGAAGAGGAGGTAATGGGAGGCAGAGCACCAAAAATGACTGTTGCACAGGGTGTGTGGTAAGGTGAAGTAATACATTCTTTTTTTGTTTTTTTCAGTGTTTTCAGAGAATCTGCAGAATTGGAGAAGAAGCGAAGGTAAGGTGACGACATTTCCTGTTGTACACAACAAACATACCCACAAGCAATTTTGTGACTATCTGCCTTCTACGTAGGCTAGTAATTTAGAGGGACAGTTTAGCCAGTTGCAGAGATGGCGTCTCGTTGGATGACTGCTGATCAAGCCCTAGCTCGGGTTATGGAGGACAGTTCTGATGTAGGCTCAGAGACTGAGACAGCAGACACTGAGACAGCATCTGAGGGAGAGGACAATGGGGCACATTCTGGGAGTGATTTTTCAGTCGGCGGAGTCCCATCTGACGACACCTCTTCCAGTGAGTCTGAAGGAGACAATGACGACATCAGTGCTGTCCCTTCGCAAGCACATTCTGGGCAGCGGGACCACATTGGGTTAGCCGAACCCAGAGAGCACGTGCTTGCTGCCGCAAGCACAGAGAGAGTGCTCTCTTGGCAGCCCCCCTGTTTGGTTCAGCCCCAAATTCCACCTTTTACTGGTGACGCTGGATGTAAAGTCGATACAGCGAACTTTTTGCCAGTCGACTACATCTATCTGTTTTTGGATGTTGACTTTCTTCAGAAAGTTGTGCAGCAAACAAATTTGCGTGCAGACCAATTTCTGAGGGAGCGCGGAGGCACTCTAGGGCCCCGTTCTAGGGCACGCCAGTGGACTCCCACTTCGCTGGCGGAGTTGAAGATATTTTTGGGCCTTACGCTCAAAATGGGGTTAGTACAGAAACCCACCTTGCAGTCCTACTGGACGACTCGCACGGTTTGGGTAACTCCCATCTTCGCACCATACATGAGCAGAGATCGTTTTTTGCTACTGCAGCGCATGCTGCATTTCAATGACAATTCTGCTGCATTGCCCCGGGACCATCCAGATCATGACAGGTTGTTCAAAATTCAGCCTGTCGTGGAACATTTGTCTGCCAGGTTTCCAGAGATATATACTCCTGGAAAGAATATAGCAGTCGATGAGTCCTTGATCCTGTACAAAGGACGGCTGCTTTTCAGACAGTACATTGCGAGCAAAAGAGCTCGCTATGGCATAAAGCTGTACATGCTGTGTGAGAGCTCTCCTGGCTATGTGTACAGCCTGAGAGTGTATACAGGGAAGGATTCTACCCTAAACCCTGTAGGTTGCCCTCCCGTGTTAGGGGTCACAGGTAAGATTGTATGGGAACTTGTCCAGCCACTTCTTCACTAAGGTTATAACCTTTATTCTATACAGGAGTAGAGCTGTTCAGTGAGCTCTACAAAGCTGGCACTGTGGCCTGCGGTACAGTTTGTTGTAACCGCAAAGGATTCCCGCGGGAGCTTGTTTGCAAGAAGCTCCAGAAATCACAGAGTACTGCATTGCGTTCTAACGAACTGCTCGCAGTCAAGTTCCTAGATAGACGTGATGTATACGTGCTCACTACAATTCATGATGAGAGCACTTCTCCCATCACGGTTTGGGGTCAGATGGCCGAAGTCCACAAGCCCATCTGTATACTCGATTACAATAAGTACATGGGTGGAGTGGACAAGAACGACCAGATTCTTCAACCATACAATGCGTGTCGTAAAACTTGCACTTGGTACAAGAAACTGTTTACCCACCTGATTCAGATGGCAACATATAATGCTTATGTTGTTTACCGTCAGACAACAACAGGAAGACTCATGACTTTCCTTGACTTCCAGTTGTCTGTAATTGAAAGCCTCACTGCTGTTACAGAAGAAGCAGCAGCCTCCACCTCATATGTTCTGGAGGATGTGGCAAGGCTGCAGGAGCGACACTTTGCTGATCGCATACCTAAAACACCCAAAAAGGATCGTCCATGTCGTCGCTGTAAAGTGTGCTCCATGCATGGAAAGCGGCAGGAGAGTCGGTATTACTGTCCCCAGTGTCCATCACAACCAGGCCTCTGTATCCCTACTTGCTTTACGTTGTATCATACTAAAGCAAAGTTCTGGGAAATCGACTGAGGTTGAGCTGCTGTTGGGTAATCCTTTCAGTGGCAGTGCATGGATACCAAACGTCCATGGGCCACTGCTTCGTTAGTCAAGGAGCCACAGAATTTTACTTCATCATGGACTTCTTTTTGGCGGGGTCGTGTTCTGTTCAATTAACATGCATTTTCTTCCCCCTACTGCATATACTTGTGGACAGAACATATGCCACATTACCACGGAGTACCCTTTCTTCACCTGCATGTCTACCTTACTTTCAACGGTAGATATGCTCTCTCAGTTCGAGGAATCACTTTGTAGGGCATACTTGGAAGCCCCCAACTTGCTTCCACAAACTAGTATAGGTTCACTTGGCTATTATACAGGATTAGCCAGGACTCTGATGAGAACAGAGACATGGATGGGTAAGGAAAGCTTATGGTAGGAGTGCCTTCACAGGGTTATTGCACAGGTAGAAGGCAGATAGTAAAGGTAGTACAGATGTACATCATCTACACCTATGGATTCAAACCCATTGGTGCCATCCCAGCACTGAAGGAGAATGACTTGTATAGGTCAGTGTTTGACCTGCTTTTCATGTTCATCCTCCATCAGAACTTAGTAGATGTTCAGTTTGCTGTATAAGTGCATTATAGTCACATCACTGCACATAATGTTGGCTGGGACATATGCTACGTTCTCATGGACTCCCCTATGTACCAAACACTACCCTTTTCCATAGGCTATGACCTTCTCTTTAGGGAACATCATGAGAAATCCCCAGCATGTCTCCCTTAGTTTCAAAGGTAGATATGCTCACTCAGTTCGAGGAATCGCTTTGTACGGCATACTCGGACACTCCCAACTTGCATCCACAAACTGGAAGGAGTTGGATTTAGCACAGAGAGTGCGTTAAAGGCGCATGAAAAACATGTCTTCCTGAGCCTCAGGTGGGTGTCACAGGAGTCATTAGTATAGGTTTGTTACGCATGCATTTGGTAATGTTAAGGAAGAAGGAGGCAGTTACTTGACAGGTGGTAAAATGTAGTCAAACTTATTCCGTTCTGTGGCGTGTGAATGTGATGGGCCCTTGTCTGGCAGCGGTAAGTTAATGCGAGTGGAGTGATTGATTGGATTGGGCCCGTGGCTGGCGATATGAAAGGGTTGTTTGTTGTGCGTGAATGGCGTGTGAATGGAACATAAGGAGGTTGGTGCCTGGACGCGGCTTTATGGCCCACCTTCAGAAGGCTTGGTTTCAATATTCAGATACTTTGAGAAGTAATCATGCTTTGAAACCATAATTTCTGGAGGTGCTAAAACCAACCAGTGTGAGTGGTGGGTTAACTTTAACAAATTAGTACCAGGGGAGTCCAAGGGTGCAGGACTTGCATGGCTCTCACCAGTTTTCCTTCACCCAGAATCCCCTTGAAATTACATTATGTGCTTAAAAAACACATTTTCCTTGCATTTCAATGAGCAGAAGTCCAGGGATCTGCAGGGATCCTCAAAATTCCTACCACCCAGTGTTTCCCCACTTGTCCTGATAAAAACACAACCCCGCTTGTGTGCCTGCGCCTAGTGCATGCTTCAGGAATGAATCACTCCACGGTTAACAGCAGACCTCAAGCAATGACTACCATTGACCCTTGTGTGATCCATTCCTGTCGCGGGCGCTAGGCCTACCCACACAAGTGAGGTGTCATTTTTATCGGGAGACTTGGGGGAACGCTGGGTGGAAGGAAATTTGTGGCTCCTCTCAGATTCCAGAACTTTCTGTCACCGAAATGTGAGGAAAACTTGTTTTTTTAGCCACTTTTTGAGGTTTGCAAAGGATTCTGGGTAACAGAACCTGGTCCGAGCCCCGCAAGTCACCCCTCCTTGGATTCCCCTAGGTCTCTAGTTTTCAGAAATGCACAGGTTTGGTAGGTTTCCCTAGGTGCCGGCTGAGCTAGAGGCCAAAATCTACAGGTAGGCACTTCGCAAAAAACACCTCTGTTTTCTTCCAAACATTTGGATGTGTCCACGTTGCGCTTTGGGGCGTTTCCTGTCGCGGGCGCTAGGCCTACCCACACAAGTGAGGTATCATTTTTATCGGGAGACTTGGGGGAACGCTGGGTGGAAGGAAATTTGTGGCTCCTCTCAGATTCCAGAACTTTCTGTCACCGAAATGTGAGGAAAACTTGTTTTTTTAGCCACTTTTTGAGGTTTGCAAAGGATTCTGGGTAACAGAACCTGGTCCGAGCCCCGCAAGTCACCCCTCCTTGGATTCCCCTAGGTCTCTAGTTTTCAGAAATGCACAGGTTTGGTAGGTTTCCCTAGGTGCCGGCTGAGCTAGAGGCCAAAATCTACAGGTAGGCACTTCGCAAAAAACACCTCTGTTTTCTTCCAAAAAGTTGGATGTGTCCACGTTGCGCTTTGGGGCGTTTCCTGTCGCGGGCGCTAGGCCTACCCACACAAGTGAGGTATCATTTTTATCGGGAGACTTGGGGGAACGCTGGGTGGAAGGAAATTTGTGGCTCCTCTCAGATTCCAGAACTTTCTGTCACCGAAATGTGAGGAAAACTTGTTTTTTTAGCCACTTTTTGAGGTTTGCAAAGGATTCTGGGTAACAGAACCTTGTCCGAGCCCCGCAAGTCACCCCTCCTTGGATTCCCCCAGGTCTCTAGTTTTCAGAAATGCACAGTTTTGGTAGGTTTCCCTAGGTGCCGGCTGAGCTAGAGGCCAAAATCTACAGGTAGGCACTTCGCAAAAAACACCTCTGTTTTCTTCCAAAAATTTGGATTTGTCCACGTTGCGCTTTGGGGCGTTTCCTGTCCCGGGTGCTAGGCCTACCCACACAAGTGAGGTATCATTTTTATCGGGAGACTTGGGGAAACGCTGGGTGGAAGGAAATTTGTGGCTCCTCTCAGATTCCAGAACTTTCTGTCACCGAAATGTGAGGGAAACTTGTTTTTTTAGCCACTTTTTGAGGTTTGCAAAGGATTCTGGGTAACAGAACCTGGTCCGAGCCCTGCAAGTCACCCCTCCTTGGATTCCCCTAGGTCTCTAGTTTTCAGAAATGCACAGGTTTGGTAGGTTTCCCTAGGTGCCGGCTGAGCTAGAGGCCAAAATCTACAGGTAGGCACTTCGCAAAAAACACCTCTGTTTTCTTCCAAACATTTGGATGTGTCCACGTTGCGCTTTGGGGCGTTTCCTGTCGCGGGCGCTAGGCCTACCCACACAAGTGAGGTATCATTTTTATCGGGAGACTTGGGGGAACGCTGGGTGGAAGGAAATTTGTGGCTCCTCTCAGATTCCAGAACTTTCTGTCACCGAAATGTGAGGAAAACTTGTTTTTTTAGCCACTTTTTGAGGTTTGCAAAGGATTCTGGGTAACAGAACCTGGTCCGAGCCCCGCAAGTCACCCCTCCTTGGATTCCCCTAGGTCTCTAGTTTTCAGAAATGCACAGGTTTGGTAGGTTTCCCTAGGTGCCGGCTGAGCTAGAGGCCAAAATCTACAGGTAGGCACTTCGCAAAAAACACCTCTGTTTTCTTCCAAAAATTTGGATGTGTCCACGTTGCGCTTTGGGGCGTTTCCTGTCCCGGGTGCTAGGCCTACCCACACAAGTGAGGTATCATTTTTATCGGGAGACTTGGGGAAACGCTGGGTGGAAGGAAATTTGTGGCTCCTCTCAGATTCCAGAACTTTCTGTCACCGAAATGTGAGGGAAACTTGTTTTTTTAGCCACTTTTTGAGGTTTGCAAAGGATTCTGGGTAACAGAACCTGGTCCGAGCCCCGCAAGTCACCCCTCCTTGGATTCCCCTAGGTCTCTAGTTTTCAGAAATGCACAGGTTTTGTAGGTTTCCCTAGGTGCCGGCTGAGCTAGAGGCCAAAATCTACAGGTAGGCACTTCGCAAAAAACACCTCTGTTTTCTTCCAAAAATTTGGATGTGTCCACGTTGCGCTTTGGGGCGTTTCCTGTCGCGGGCGCTAGGCCTACCCACACAAGTGAGGTATCATTTTTATCGGGAGACTTGGGGGAACGCTGGGTGGAAGGAAATTTGTGGCTCCTCTCAGATTCCAGAACTTTCTGTCACCGAAATGTGAGGAAAACTTGTTTTTTTAGCCACTTTTTGAGGTTTGCAAAGGATTCTGGGTAACAGAATCTGGTCCGAGCCCCGCAAGTCACCCCTCCTTGGATTCCCCTAGGTCTCTAGTTTTCAGAAATGCACAGGTTTGGTAGGTTTCCCTAGGTGCCGGCTGAGCTAGAGGCCAAAATCTACAGGTAGGCACTTTGCAAAAAACACCTCTGTTTTCTTCCAAAAATGTGGATGTGTCCACGCTGCGCTTTGGGGCGTTTCCTGTCGCGGGCGCTAGGCCTACCCACACAAGTGAGGTATAATTTTTATCGGGAGACTTAGGGGAACGCTGGGTGGAAGGAAATTTGAGGCTCCTCTCAGATTCCAGAACTTTCTGTCACCGAAATGTGAGGAAAACTTGTTTTTTTAGCCACTTTTTGAGGTTTGCAAAGGATTCTGGGTAACAGAACCTGGTCCGAACCCCACAAGTCACCCCTCCTTGGATTCCCCTACGTCTCTAGTTTTCAGAAATGCACAGGTTTGGTAGGTTTGCCTAGGTGCCGGCTGAGCTAGAGGCCAAAATCTACAGGTAGGCACTTCGCAAAAAACACCTCTGTGTTCTTCCAAACATTTGTATGTGTCCACGTTGCGCTTTGGGGCGTTTCCTGTCGCGGGCGCTAGGCCTACCCACACAAGTGAGGTATCATTTTTATCGGGAGACTTGGGGAAACGCTGGGTGGAAGGAAATTTGTGGTTCCTCTCAGATTCCAGAACTTTCTGTCACCGAAATGTGAGGAAAACTTGTTTTTTTAGCCACTTTTTGAGGTGTGCAAAGGATTCTGGGTAACAGAACCTGGTCCGAGCCCCGCAAGTCACCCCTCCTTGGATTCCCCTAGGTCTCTAGTTTTCAGAAATGTACAGGTTTGGTAGGTTTCCCTAGGTGCCGGCTGAGCTATCGGCCAAAATCTACAGGTAGGCACTTCGCAAAAAACACCTCTGTTTTCTTCCAAAAATTTGGATGTGTCCACGTTGCGCTTTGGGGCGTTTCCTGTCGCGGGCGCTAGGCCTACCCACACAAGTGAGGTATCATTTTTATCGGGAGACTTGGGGGAACGCTGGGTGGAAGGAAATTTGTGGCTCCTCTCAGATTCCAGAACTTTCTGTCACCGAAATGTGAGGAAAACTTGTTTTTTTAGCCACTTTTTGAGGTTTGCAAAGGATTCTGGGTAACAGAATCTGGTCCGAGCCCCGCAAGTCACCCCTCCTTGGATTCCCCTAGGTCTCTAGTTTTCAGAAATGCACAGGTTTGGTAGGTTTCCCTAGGTGCCGGCTGAGCTAGAGGCCAAAATCTACAGGTAGGCACTTTGCAAAAAACACCTCTGTTTTCTTCCAAAAATTTGGATGTGTCCACGCTGCGCTTTGGGGCGTTTCCTGTCGCGGGCGCTAGGCCTACCCACACAAGTGAGGTATCATTTTTATCGGGAGACTTAGGGGAACGCTGGGTGGAAGGAAATTTGAGGCTCCTCTCAGATTCCAGAACTTTCTGTCACCGAAATGTGAGGAAAACTTGTTTTTTTAGCCACTTTTTGAGGTTTGCAAAGGATTCTGGGTAACAGAACCTGGTCCGAGCCCCACAAGTCACCCCTCCTTGGATTCCCCTACGTCTCTAGTTTTCAGAAATGCACAGGTTTGGTAGGTTTGCCTAGGTGCCGGCTGAGCTAGAGGCCAAAATCTACAGGTAGGCACTTCGCAAAAAACACCTCTGTGTTCTTCCAAACATTTGTATGTGTCCACGTTGCGCTTTGGGGCGTTTCCTGTCGCGGGCGCTAGGCCTACCCACACAAGTGAGGTATCATTTTTATCGGGAGACTTGGGGAAACGCTGGGTGGAAGGAAATTTGTGGCTCCTCTCAGATTCCAGAACTTTCTGTCACCGAAATGTGAGGAAAACTTGTTTTTTTAGCCACTTTTTGAGGTGTGCAAAGGATTCTGGGTAACAGAACCTGGTCCGAGCCCCGCAAGTCACCCCTCCTTAGATTCCCCTAGGTCTCTAGTTTTCAGAAATGCACAGGTTTGGTAGGTTTCCCTAGGTGCCGGCTGAGCTAGAGGCCAAAATCTACAGGTAGGCACTTTGCAAAAAACACCTCTGTTTTCTTCCAAAAATTTGGATGTGTCCACGCTGCGCTTTGGGGCGTTTCCTGTCGCGGGCGCTAGGCCTACCCACACAAGTGAGGTATCATTTTTATCGGGAGACTTAGGGGAACGCTGGGTGGAAGGAAATTTGTGGCTCCTCTCAGATTCCAGAACTTTCTGTCACCGAAATGTGAGGAAAACTTGTTTTTTTAGCCACTTTTTGAGGTTTGCAAAGGATTCTGGGTAACAGAACCTGGTCCGAGCCCCGCAAGTCACCCCTCCTTGGATTCACCTAGGTCTCTAGTTTTCAGAAATTTACAGGTTTGGTAGGTTTCCCTAGGTGCCGGCTGAGCTATCGGCCAAAATCTACAGGTAGGCACTTCGCAAAAAACACCTCTGTTTTCTTCCAAAAATTTGGATGTGTCCATGTTGCGCTTTGGGGCGTTTCCTGTCGCGGGCGCTAGGCCTACCCACACAAGTGAGGTATCATTTTTATCGGGAGACTTGGGGGAACGCTGGGTGGAAGGAAATTTGTGGCTCCTCTCAGATTCCAGAACTTTCTGTCACCGAAATGTGAGGAAAACTAGTTTTTTTAGCCACTTTTTGAGGTTTGCAAAGGATTCTGGGTAACAGAATCTGGTCCGAGCCCCGCAAGTCACCCCTCCTTGGATTCCCCTAGGTCTCTAGTTTTCAGAAATGCACAGGTTTGGTAGGTCTCCATAGGTGCCGGCTGAGCTAGAGGCCAAAATCTACAGGTAGGCACTTTTCAAAAAACACCTCTGTTTTCTTCCAAAAATTTGGATGTGTCCACGCTGCACTTTGGGGCGTTTCCTGTCGCGGGCGCTAGGCCTACCCACACAAGTGAGGTATCATTTTTATCGGGAGACTTGGGGGAACGCTGGGTGGAAGGAAATTTGAGGCTGCTCTCAGATTCCAGAACTTTCTGTCACCGAAATGTGAGGAAAACTAGTTTTTTTAGCCACTTTTTGAGGTTTGCAAAGGATTCTGGGTAACAGAACCTGGTCCGAGCCCCACAAGTCACGCCTCCTTGGATTTCCCTAGGTCTCTAGTTTTCAGAAATGCACAGGTTTGGTAGGTTTCCCTAGGTGCCGGCTGAGCTAGAGGCCAAAATCTACAGGTAGGCACTTCGCAAAAAACACCTCTGTTTTCTTCCAAAAATTTGGATGTGTCCACGTTGCACTTTGGGGCGTTTTGTGTCGCGGGCGCTAGGCCTACCCACACAAGTGAGGTATCATTTTTATCGGGAGACTTAGGGGAACGCTGGGTGGAAGGAAATTTGAGGCTCCTCTCAGATTTCAGAACTTTCTGTCACCGAAATGAGAGGAAAACTTGTTTTTTTAGCCACTTTTTGAGGTTTGCAAAGGATTCTGGGTAACAGAACCTGGTCCGAGCCCCACAAGTCACCCCTCCTTGGATTCCCCTACGTCTCTAGTTTTCAGAAATGCACAGGTTTGGTAGGTTTCCCTAGGTGCCGGCTGAGCTAGAGGCCAAAATCTACAGGTAGGCACTTCGCAAAAAACACCTCTGTTTTCTTCCAAAAATTTGGATGTGTCCACGTTGCGCTTTGGGGCATCTCCTGTCGCGGGCGCTAGGCCTACCCACACAAGTGAGGTATCATTTTTATCGGGAGACATGGGGGAACGCTGGGTGGAAGGAAATTTGTGGCTCCTCTCAGATTCCAGAACTTTCTGTCACCGAAATGTGAGGAAAACTTGTTTTTTTAGCCACTTTTTGAGGTTTGCAAAGGATTCTGGTTAACAGAACCTGGTCCGAGCCCCGCAAGTCACCCCTCCTTGGATTCCCCTAGGTCTCTAGTTTTCAGAAATGCACAGTTTTGGTAGGTGTCCCTAGGTGCCGGCTGAGCTAGCGGCCAAAATCTACAGGTAGGCACTTCGCAAAAAACACCTCTGTTTTCTTCCAAAAATTTGGATGTGTCCATGTTGCGCTTTGGGGCGTTTCCTGTCGCGGGCTCTAGGTCTACCCACACAAGTGAGGTATCATTTTTATCGGGAGACTTGGGGGAACGCTGGGTGGAAGGAAATTTGTGGTTCCTCTCAGATTCCAGAACTTTCTGTCACCGAAATGTGAGGAAAACTTGTTTTTTTAGCCACTTTTTGAGGTGTGCAAAGGATTCTGGGTAACAGAACCTGGTCCGAGCCCCGCAAGTCACCCCTCCTTGGATTCCCCTAGGTCTCTAGTTTTCAGAAATGTACAGGTTTGGTAGGTTTCCCTAGGTGCCGGCTGAGCTATCGGCCAAAATCTACAGGTAGGCACTTCGCAAAAAACACCTCTGTTTTCTTCCAAAAATTTGGATGTGTCCACGTTGCGCTTTGGGGCGTTTCCTGTCGCGGGCGCTAGGCCTACCCACACAAGTGAGGTATCATTTTTATCGGGAGACTTGGGGGAACGCTGGGTGGAAGGAAATTTGTGGCTCCTCTCAGATTCCAGAACTTTCTGTCACCGAAATGTGAGGAAAACTTGTTTTTTTAGCCACTTTTTGAGGTTTGCAAAGGATTCTGGGTAACAGAATCTGGTCCGAGCCCCACAAGTCACCCCTCCTTGGATTCCCCTAGGTCTCTAGTTTTCAGAAATGCACAGGTTTGGTAGGTTTCCCTAGGTGCCGGCTGAGCTAGAGGCCAAAATCTACAGGTAGGCACTTTGCAAAAAACACCTCTGTTTTCTTCCAAAAATTTGGATGTGTCCACGCTGCGCTTTGGGGCGTTTCCTGTCGCGGGCGCTAGGCCTACCCACACAAGTGAGGTATCATTTTTATCGGGAGACTTAGGGGAACGCTGGGTGGAAGGAAATTTGAGGCTCCTCTCAGATTCCAGAACTTTCTGTCACCGAAATGTGAGGAAAACTTGTTTTTTTAGCCACTTTTTGAGGTTTGCAAAGGATTCTGGGTAACAGAACCTGGTCCGAGCCCCACAAGTCACCCCTCCTTGGATTCCCCTACGTCTCTAGTTTTCAGAAATGCACAGGTTTGGTAGGTTTGCCTAGGTGCCGGCTGAGCTAGAGGCCAAAATCTACAGGTAGGCACTTCGCAAAAAACACCTCTGTGTTCTTCCAAACATTTGTATGTGTCCACGTTGCGCTTTGGGGCGTTTCCTGTCGCGGGCGCTAGGCCTACCCACACAAGTGAGGTATCATTTTTATCGGGAGACTTGGGGAAACGCTGGGTGGAAGGAAATTTGTGGCTCCTCTCAGATTCCAGAACTTTCTGTCACCGAAATGTGAGGAAAACTTGTTTTTTTAGCCACTTTTTGAGGTGTGCAAAGGATTCTGGGTAACAGAACCTGGTCCGAGCCCCGCAAGTCACCCCTCCTTGGATTCCCCTAGGTCTCTAGTTTTCAGAAATGCACAGGTTTGGTAGGTTTCCCTAGGTGCCTGCTGAGCTAGAGGCCAAAATCTACAGGTAGGCACTTTGCAAAAAACACCTCTGTTTTCTTCCAAAAATTTGGATGTGTCCACGCTGCGCTTTGGGGCGTTTCCTGTCGCGGGCGCTAGGCCTACCCACACAAGTGAGGTATCATTTTTATCGGGAGACTTAGGGGAACGCTGGGTGGAAGGAAATTTGTGGCTCCTCTCAGATTCCAGAACTTTCTGTCACCGAAATGTGAGGAAAACTTGTTTTTTTAGCCACTTTTTGAGGTTTGCAAAGGATTCTGGGTAACAGAACCTGGTCCGAGCCCCGCAAGTCACCCCTCCTTGGATTCACCTAGGTCTCTAGTTTTCAGAAATTTACAGGTTTGGTAGGTTTCCCTAGGTGCCGGCTGAGCTATCGGCCAAAATCTACAGGTAGGCACTTCGCAAAAAACACCTCTGTTTTCTTCCAAAAATTTGGATGTGTCCATGTTGCGCTTTGGGGCGTTTCCTGTCGCGGGCGCTAGGCCTACCCACACAAGTGAGGTATCATTTTTATCGGGAGACTTGGGGGAACGCTGGGTGGAAGGAAATTTGTGGCTCCTCTCAGATTCCAGAACTTTCTGTCACCGAAATGTGAGGAAAACTAGTTTTTTTAGCCACTTTTTGAGGTTTGCAAAGGATTCTGGGTAACAGAATCTGGTCCGAGCCCCGCAAGTCACCCCTCCTTGGATTCCCCTAGGTCTCTAGTTTTCAGAAATGCACAGGTTTGGTAGGTCTCCATAGGTGCCGGCTGAGCTAGAGGCCAAAATCTACAGGTAGGCACTTTTCAAAAAACACCTCTGTTTTCTTCCAAAAATTTGGATGTGTCCACGCTGCACTTTGGGGCGTTTCCTGTCGCGGGCGCTAGGCCTACCCACACAAGTGAGGTATCATTTTTATCGGGAGACTTGGGGGAACGCTGGGTGGAAGGAAATTTGAGGCTGCTCTCAGATTCCAGAACTTTCTGTCACCGAAATGTGAGGAAAACTAGTTTTTTTAGCCACTTTTTGAGGTTTGCAAAGGATTCTGGGTAACAGAATCTGGTCCGAGCCCCACAAGTCACGCCTCCTTGGATTTCCCTAGGTCTCTAGTTTTCAGAAATGCACAGGTTTGGTAGGTTTCCCTAGGTGCCGGCTGAGCTAGAGGCCAAAATCTACAGGTAGGCACTTCGCAAAAAACACCTCTGTTTTCTTCCAAAAATTTGGATGTGTCCACGTTGCACTTTGGGGCGTTTTGTGTCGCGGGCGCTAGGCCTACCCACACAAGTGAGGTATCATTTTTATCGGGAGACTTAGGGGAACGCTGGGTGGAAGGAAATTTGAGGCTCCTCTCAGATTTCAGAACTTTCTGTCACCGAAATGAGAGGAAAACTTGTTTTTTTAGCCACTTTTTGAGGTTTGCAAAGGATTCTGGGTAACAGAACCTGGTCCGAGCCCCACAAGTCACCCCTCCTTGGATTCCCCTACGTCTCTAGTTTTCAGAAATGCACAGGTTTGGTAGGTTTCCCTAGGTGCCGGCTGAGCTAGAGGCCAAAATCTACAGGTAGGCACTTCGCAAAAAACACCTCTGTTTTCTTCCAAAAATTTGGATGTGTCCACGTTGCGCTTTGGGGCATCTCCTGTCGCGGGCGCTAGGCCTACCCACACAAGTGAGGTATCATTTTTATCGGGAGACATGGGGGAACGCTGGGTGGAAGGAAATTTGTGGCTCCTCTCAGATTCCAGAACTTTCTGTCACCGAAATGTGAGGAAAACTTGTTTTTTTAGCCACTTTTTGAGGTTTGCAAAGGATTCTGGGTAACAGAACCTGGTCCGAGCCCCGCAAGTCACCCCTCCTTGGATTCCCCTAGGTCTCTAGTTTTCAGAAATGCACAGTTTTGGTAGGTGTCCCTAGGTGCCGGCTGAGCTAGCGGCCAAAATCTACAGGTAGGCACTTCGCAAAAAACACCTCTGTTTTCTTCCAAAAATTTGGATGTGTCCATGTTGCGCTTTGGGGCGTTTCCTGTCGCGGGCTCTAGGTCTACCCACACAAGTGAGGTATCATTTTTATCGGGAGACTTGGGGGAACGCTGGGTGGAAGGAAATTTGTGGCTCCTCTCAGATTCCAGAACTTTCTGTCACCGAAATGTGAGGAAAACTTGTTTTTTTAGCCACTTTTTGAGGTTTGCAAAGGATTCTGGGTAACAGAACCTG
The DNA here is from genome assembly GCF_031143425.1 of Pleurodeles waltl. NCBI lineage: Eukaryota > Metazoa > Chordata > Amphibia > Caudata > Salamandridae > Pleurodeles > Pleurodeles waltl. Next base: position 506,918,964 of record NC_090445.1, read on the forward strand.
GTCTGAGCCCCGCAAGTCACCCCTCCTTGGATTCCCCTAGGTCTCTAGTTTTCAGAAATGCACAGGTTTGATAGGTTTCCCTATGTGCCGGCTGAGCTAGAGGCCAAAATCTACAGGTAGGCACTTTGGAAAAAACAGCTGTGTTTTCTATAAAAAAAATAGGATGTGTCCATGTTGTGTTTTGGGGCATTTCCTGTTGCGGGCACTAGGCCTACTCACACAAGTGAGGTATCATTTTTATCGGGAGACTTGGGGGAACATAGAATAGCAAAACGAGTGTTATTGCTCCTTATCTTTCTCTACATGTTTTCCTTCCAAATATAAGAGAGTGTGTAAAAAAGACGTCTATTTGAGAAATGCCCTGCAATTCACATGCTAGCATGGGCACCTCGGAATTCAGCGATGTGCAAATAACCACTGCTCCTCAAAACCTTATCTTGATCCCATTTTGGAAATGCAAAGGTTTTCTTGATACCTCTTTTTCACTCTTCATATTTCAGCAAATGAATTGCTGTATACCCAGTATAGAATGAAAACCAACTGCAGGGTGCAGCTCATTTATTGGCTCTGGGTACCTAGGGTTCTTGATGAACCTACAAGCCCTTTATATCCCCGCAACCAGAAGAGTCCAGCAGACAAAACGGTATATTGCTTTCAGAAATCTGACATCACAAGAAAAAGCTACAGAGTAAAACATAAAGAAAAATGGCTGTTGTTTTCAGCTCAATTTCAATATTTTTTTATTTCAGCTGTTATTTTCTGTAGGAAAACCTTGTAGGATCTACACAAATGACCCCTTGCTTAATTCAGAATTTTGTCTAGTTTTTAGAAATGTTTAGCATTCCGGGATCCAGCATTGGTTTCACACCCATTCCTGTCACTAACTGGAAGGAGGCTGAAAGCACCAAATATAGTAAAAATGGGGTATGTCCCAGTAAAATGCCAAATTTGTGTTGAAAAATGTGGTTTTCTGATTCAAGTCTGCCCGTTCCTGAAAGGTGGGAAGATAGTGATTTCAGCACCAGAAACCCTTTGTTGATGGCATTTTCAGGGAAAAAACCACAAGCCTTCTTCGGCAGCCCTTTTTTCCCATTTTTTTGGAAAAAACAAAACTTTCACTGTATTTTGGCTATTTTCTTGGTCTCCTCCAGGGGAAACCACAAACTCTGGGTACCATTAGAATCCCTAGGATGTTGGAAAAAAAGGACGCAAATTTGGCGTGGTTAGCTTATGTGGACAAAAAGTTATGAAGCCCTAAGCGCAAACTACCCCAAATAGCCAAAAAAGGGCTCAGCACTGGGGGGGAAAAGGCCCAGCAGCTAAGGGGTTAAGACTTGAGGAAGAGTCAGATGTTGATGAGTTTATTTTACAGTCATTGAGAAATCGTCCCCCACCATATGTAGCACAAGAGAGCGGTCTGAACACCAGTGTAAACCCTTCATCACCGATACCGGGTAACATAACGACGAATCAGGTGCAGATAAATCCTAGCATGACACTGAGCCCAATGCAGAGAAGCTTAATCTGCCTACTACACCAGTAGCACAACATCAGATGCCACAGCCAAATGTCCAGAGAATTTACCCTCATGTACCCATCGTGGAAACTGCCACAAACCTAATAGTGCCAACAGGACAGGTTTTCCTGAAACCGACATTGGTTCAGATAGAGCCAACTCCACTCTTACTGCTTCAAGTGCAGTTACAAGTAATGCCAAAGTACAGTCCTATAACAGGGACTCAGACAGACATGTCGGTACTGATGAGCTGGAGTTTTGGAATTATGCACATACAGAACCCAAATGCTGTATCTGTGCATGTCACCATTTGTCCAGTCAGACCTTTGTTTGCACAGGAAAATAACAGTGCAAATGGACAGGGAGTCCTGAGTCAGAATTGACGGAGGCGGGACTCAATGATAATATTTGAATAGCCTCTCCTGTGGGACAGCACTTTGATGAAACAAGATAATTGCTAGACTTTAGTCCATTTGGAGTTCCTCCGGAAACTGTAACAGGGTTGAACGTCAGTTATAGGCTGAAATTACTGACACCGCAGTCTCCAGATCTAGTTGTGTAACCGCTGCCTAATACTCAGCCCAACAACATTTTGCTGCAAGGTTTGCCTGCCCAACAGTTGACTGAACGGTTAGATACGCTGAAAACCCTGCAGAGTGCCCCTAGGGAAGAAGAGTACTTGAACTATAGTAGCCTGGGGATGGAAGCGGGTGAGCTCATTGAAGGAACTATGGATGTAAATAGGCTCGAATCTTACACCAAAGCAGAACTGCGATACTTGTGCCCAATAATTACAAGGGAAGCAGGCAATTTACATCAAAAGCTAGCAGACCTGGCAGAGAAGTAAGGCATAGAGATAGAGAAAGCAAAACATTTGAAGAGGAGTTACAGGTTAGATTCTGACACAAAAGATTTTGAACACATGAGGTCTGCAGGAATGAAGGAACACTTTAGGGAGTTACTCCAAAGTGTCCAGATCTGGGGAGCATTAGACAAGTGGTAAGGCAGGTGGGTAAATAAGAGAGATAGGAGGAAAAGGGATTCTGCAAATCTTACTGCAAATGTGCAGCAGGGTGAGGATCTGGTGAAAATTTTACCAACGAGAGAGATTACAGGAGGGAACTTTGTTAACGTCCCTTGGAACAGAAGTGACATTCTATCCTTTACAAATGATCATCCCAGGTTGAGAGAGAAACCAGTAGAATGGTACGAGCAGACAGACATGTTTGTGAAGTTCACAAAATACCTGTGGGAAGACTTGAGCACTCTATTAGAGATAGTAGTTCCAGCTGATTTATGGATGGAGTGTAAGAGGAGTATAGATTGGCTGACAAAAGAGAGATACGATTACAGGTGCACCATCTCCTGAGGTAATGAAATATTACTACAAAATGATTGAATTTTTGAAAACGAGAAATTCACCCAAAAACATTGACTGGCAGAGAATAGACAGGGCAGCTAGGGAAACGAAAGAGTCGATACATGCATATTATGAGAGATTGTTGCAAGCATTTAAGCATTACAGTGGTATGGAGACAATTGAGCAGAAATTTTAATTTTGTGTTCAGCTTTGTAGAGGGATTGAGACCAGAAATTAGCCAGATGATTAAGAGTCATTTGATTTGGTGGCAAGCAAAGCCAATTGATGAGGTATTGCAGTATGCAAAGTACTCTAGTGACGAGATTGAGTAGAAGCAGAGGAAGCTGAAGGAAAAGGCAATGGTGATGCAGATTAGAGCGGCACAATTAGGGATGCAGGGAAATATTCCACAACAGAAGCAACAACAGGGAAGTGTGGTATTTCAAAATCAGACGAGAAGCAGAGGTTGCGGAGGAATTGGAAATGGAAACCTTAGTTCTGATTTGGGTTCACTAATGGTTCAGAATGATGTGCAGGGAATGAAGAGATTGTTGCCATGTCACGCTTGCAGAGGGATCAGACATTGGAAGTGGGAGTGTCCGATGATGGTACAGGAAGGTATTGTTCAGCAAACAAGTGACATCAATTCATTCTAAAATATGACAGGACCGAAAATGAGAGGTCATAATCCAAATTTCCAAAACAATGTGAATCAGATGCAAAATTTTCAACCTATGCAGCAAATGCAAATGCCACGTGTGCAGATGACACAGTCACAGCCAATGGAACAGCTGGTTCAAATGGTACCGAGACAGAAAATCTAAATACCTAAGCCCCAAATGAACAGCAGCAGGTGATACACCCTCAACAAGTCATAGGTCAGAAGTTTAACCAGACTAATAACACAGTACACCAATCCACGTTACACAGTGAGAATAGAATAAATGATGATTGGGTGAGCGAGAGTTCTGATGAAGAGGAATATGTGCTTGCAGCTTCCTTGGAAGTAGATCAAAAAGGTCCATATGTGAAGGGAAAAGTAATGGGTCATAAAGTTTCCTTCTTGGTTGACCCAGGAGCGACACACTCTACAGTGAAGGTTGTAGAAGTCCTAAACCTGCCTCTTTCAAGAAAAAGAGTCCAGATTGTAGGAGTAGCGAATCAGTATTTGACCAATCCAATCACAGAACCAGTCCAGGTTAAAATTGCCAATTTTAAAGGATTACACAAATTGGTAGTCTGTGATTCATGTCCGTATCCCTGTTGGGAAGGGACTTGCTGCGTATAACCAGATGCTAGATTACTTGTTCAAATGATAGAATTGAGATACAGACAAACAGTGATGATGAGGATGACCCAGCTCCAGAGAGAGGGTTTGAAATAATAAATGAAAAGTACACCCTGATCAGTTTCTTTCCAGTTTTTACACTAAAGGATCTTCTTTCTGACTAACAAGGAACATTTAAAGAGAGAGTGTGGGATTTGACAGAGGAAGAGATTAGCCTGATAAAGGGAATTGAGCCAGTTAAAGTTCTGGTGAAGCTGAATGCAATTTTTCCCCAGATCCCCTAGTACCATATGCCACAGAACATCATTGAGAAGGTTGCTCCGATAATTGCAGGATTTGTAAACCAAAGGGTCTTCAAATAAGTATTGAGCAGTCCATGCAATTCACCGATAATGGGATTGCAAAAGCCCTGTGGGAAAGTTCATATTGTTGAGGATCTGAGAAAAATAAATTACATTGTGGTCAAATGTTGCTCCGTAGTACCAAATCCAGCTATGATTTTGTTCCAGAATCCATGCGATGCTGAATGGTTCATTTTCATAGACTTGTCACCAGACTTCTTTTCTGTGCCCCTTTATAAGGATCATCAATTTCTCTTTTTTTCAAATTTTTAGATTGAGTTTACTGTGGGTGTAGAATTCCTCAAGGGTTTTCAGAATCACCTTCCATATTTAAACAGATCTTGAAAAATAACCTGGATTCATTGGAAATGCCTTTCCAATTGACATCGGTACAGTACATTGATGATTTGTTGATTGCATCCAAAACAAAGGAAGAGTGCAAGTATGACACGATTGCCTTACTGAACCATTTGGGAAAGAATGGTCATAAAGTGTCCCCACTTAAATTGCAATACTATTATAAAGAAGTGAAATACTTGGGTCACCAGATTGAGAAGGGAATAAGGAAAATATCCAGAGAAAGGGTCACAGCCATATTACAGATGAATCCCCCAGCCACGCAAAGATGTGTCAGGATGTTTTTAGGGATGGTATGCTACTGTTGCCAATAGATTCCCAATTTTTCAGTCATTTTAAAGCCATTGCAGAAGCTGCTGCACAAAGAAGTTACTGATCCCCTTGTGTTAGATCAGGTCTGTATGAAAGAGTTTTCTGAGTTGAGAGAGAGTTTGTGCAAAGCCCTGGCTTTGGAAATGCCAGACTGCACAAAGCCCTTCATGTTGTCTTGTCATGAGTCTGATGCATGTTCTTTGTCTGTCTTGACTTAAACCCACGGAGGTGTAAACGGCCCAGTAGCATATTTTTCAGCTATTTCGGACCCAGTTGCAACAGCTTTACCAGGCTGTTTGCGGTCAGTTGCAGCGGTTGGACAAGCCTCGCGCAGTGTGAAAGCATTGTGATGGGACATCCCCTCACTATTATGGTCACTCACTCCACTGAGGTTTTACTTACAAGGACCAAGACGCAATACCTGGAAGGTACCAGGCTGACTCGCTACGACACTAACATCTTGGGGTCACCTAATGTGTCATTGAAAAGATGTACAGTGCTTTACCCGACAACCTTACTCCCAAATGAAAATGTTGAAGTTGAAAAATTGGAAGACATTGAACATGATTGTCTTGAGGTAGCTGATCTGTGCACAAAACCAAGACCTGATATTAGAGACACCCGATTGGAAGAAAATTACCAAGTTATCCTTGTTGAGGGTTCCTGACTAAGGGACAATACAGGAATACTGAGAGCAGGATATGCTGTTTCAACAATTTCTGGTATACTTGAAGCGTCCTGGCTTCGAGGAGTATATTCTGCACAGGTAGCAGAACTGGTAGCCCTTACTAGAGCATGCCATGTTTCTGCTCAGCTTAAAGTTACCATTTATATGGATAGCCAGTATGGATTCAGAATAGTGCATGATTTTGGCCAGTTGTGGACCGGAGAGGTTTGCTGACCTCTTCTGGCTAACCAGTAAGAAATGGTGAGAGGATTCAAGAGTTGTTGCAAGCTATCCAAATGCCTGAAGATTGCCATGGTGAAATGCAGTGCACATCTAAAATCACAAGATTTTGTGTCATTGGAAAATGGATATGTGGATCAAGTTGCAAGATTTTGCACATTGAACTGTATATCGTTCAAGGATAAGTGGGAATTGTTACCTGAAGAAGATGGGGCATGTCCAAGCTCTGTATTACATGGTATAGATACATTGGAAGAACTGAGGACATTGCAAAATAATGTTGTCAGGGAGGAAAATGGTCATGGGTCCAAATGAAATGTGTACAGCGACAGGATGAACTGTGGGTTTCAGAAGAGGACAGTTGGATTTGACAAACAGTATGTTGACTCAAATGGCTGGATATTAGTATGGTCAAGCACATGTTGGGAGGGATGCCATGATTCAACTGATCAAACAGAATTGGTTCAATCTAAAGTTTAGACAAGTTGCTGAAGCAGTTTGCCATTGTTGCATCATTTGTCAACAAATGAACGCAGGTAAAGGGACAGTGGTCAATTTGAGCCACATTGGAAGAGCAGGAGGTCCTTTCATTATTGAGATGCCTGTGTGTGGAGGAGTGAGATATCTGTTGGTGATTGTCTGCATCTTTAGTCACTGGATTGAAGCGTATCCTACATGAAGAAATGGCAGCCTCACAGTAGCGAAATCACTGCTTGGGGAACTGATAGCACGTTTTGGGTTTCCGATCTCTTTAGAATCAGATGGAGGAAGTCACTTCAACAATGAAGTAATTAAATTACTATGTGCAACCTTAAACATTGAGCAGAAGTTGCATTGTAGTTACCTCCCTGAATCATTAGGACTTGCAAGAATGGCAAAAATGTGTGCGTCCACAAATCTGAAATAGCCAGACGTGCTACCGTTAGTTATGTGACAATGAGGAACACACCCAACAGAAAGACAGGATTGTCACTGCATGGGATCCTCATGGGCAGAGCAAGGAGGTTGCCAGCGGTTCCTGTAAACGGACTTGTGAACATAACAGATGATATGGTGTTGGACTACTGCAAGGGCTTGGCTGATGTGGTTCGCTCTTTCTCTCATCAGGTAGAAGCCACCACACTGCCAACTCTCAAGATCACGGACACAACCTGAGAGCTGGTGACTGGGATGTGATCAGAAAACACGTGAGGAAGACGTGTTTGGAGCCTCGGTGGAAAGGCCCTCTCCAGGTAGTTCTGATCACTACCACAGCTGTGAAGTGCGTTGGGGTTTCAAACTGGATCCACGCAAGCCATAAGAGAAAAGTGGCATGTCCTCTGGATGATGAAGAGGAGTTGTTGAGAGTTCCAACAACGACCAGACCAACCTCAGAGCCAGAAAGAGAAGAAAGAGGAACAGAGATGGGATCTGAGCACATTGAGAATGGTTCAGTCACTTCTGTGAGACACGAAGGAGAAGACCTACAGGAGAGTGAGAGTGAGCCAATCTCAATTGAGGCAGCAGGAGAGTCTAGTCAGAGGATGGCTTTCCCAGAAGAAGACAATTTGAAAGACAAACAGAGCAAATACCAGATCCCCAGGGGGAGAGAGTTGAGGCGGATCAAAGCCAATGTGGTTTGACTCCTCCTGAACCAGTTGCAGGTCCATCAAGAGAAAGTCCTGCAGAGCAAGAAGAAGTTTCAAATTCAACACTGAAAAGAGCATTAAACAACGGTCTACTGAAAGGAGATAAGTGGCCGGAGTCACAAGCAAAGAGAAAGGAAGCAATTGGTATGACACCAATTGAGGAGGAAGTAAATACAACAAGGAAAGAAGATCTGAGTGAAGGAGAACTGAATCAAGATTGAAACTTGAAAAGAAAGAGAATAGCAAGTTGAAGGTACGCAGGTCCTAAATGGGCGTATGCAACAACAAGTGAATGGCAAAGAGATTTTTTGTCTTTTTATTTTGATCGAGACATTCCTGGTCAATATTTTGGCACTTGAAGGAAATCAATGAAATGGACTGTTGAAACTACAAATTGAAAAAAGTACAAAGAAAAGAGACTGTAAGTAATTGGAAAAGACTGTTTCATAACCTGATTTGAGAAGATAACCTGAGTTGCCAAGCTGCTAAACCGATTTTTGACAAATTTACAGATATTGACAAAGTGGCCTGGAAGTGAGACTGAGAAATGTAAATAAGAGCTGAAAGAAGATTGATGGTTTTGTTTTTGATTTTGCTGCATAGTTACTATTTATCTCTTCCAATTTCTGATTTTTTACAGATCATGAGTAGAGTAACCTTAACCAGCAGGGTAGGAAGAATAGGTGTTGTAAATACACGAGAATTGGTTTGGAAATTATGTGTGTGGTAGTGTGTCTGATATCGATTGTGGGAATGACTGTTCTTGACAAGAGTAAAGCCAACCATACTTCAGCTTTAGAGATAACTACAACACTAACAGAAATAGAGAAGTTCAGGTCAGATGAGAAGTATCTGCACGTAGACAATGCACAAGGAAAACTTTCTTTTAATGTCTTCTATCGCTTATCGAGTAAGTATTTTGAGATGATGGATGCATCAGATTGTTTTGTATGCATGCAGATTCCCTCATCAGTCGAAGAAAAAGTTACCTATCATAGTTTTCCCCTCACTTATGGAATGAGATCCAGATTCTATAACCAGGAGAACATCCAGTATTTCTATTCTAACCATGATGTTGTGTTTTTGTTTGTCCCCATCATTAAGTACCTGAGTAGAGTAGCTAAGCAGAACAGTGTAGAATTAGTGAGATGATTCTTTGAGCCTACATCAACCTTTGGCACGGCATATGCCCACAAAAATACCTTGATCTGCTTGATTACACCACTAGAAAAAAGCTTCTTAGATCAGGCAGACGACAGGAGAAAAGCATTAAAGGAGAAGATAGAAAAGGGTATAGAGAAAAGGATTTTTAGAAATGATTATACATTTAGTGAAATAAAAACACAAGGGAGGATAGCTTAGATGCGCAACATGTAGGAAAGCTTTGTGTATATATAGGCCTAGATCTAATACTGACTCTTTGTTTGTGGGAACAAGTGAATGTGGACATGTGTTTTTGTTTCAAAGTAAATGGACATTTATGTTGAATGGACAAGATCCAGTGATTCCTGGTATATTACATCTGTGGGCCAAATGCTCATTACCATCTTCCAAGAGGATGGTACGGCACATGTAACTTGGAGATAGCTTTCCCAAAGATATTCCAACTTGAGGTTTTGAAAATTACTGAATTACATTATCTTAAACAAAAGAGAGTCTCCTGCCGCTATAGTGGGAGACATATTTGGAGCGATTATTCTTTCAGTTGGAGTTGTTCTGAATTCTATAAAGATTGGAAAGTTGTCTACTATTGTAGATAACATGTTGACACATTTTTCAGGAGCCATGATCCTAAGGGATACAGAAAGGGCTGTAGTAAGATCTATGACTCTTCAGAACCACCTTGCATTAGACATTCTTTTAGCAAAGGATGGCGGAGTTTGCAAAATGCTTAATTCAAAGCATTGCTGTTCATATATTCCTGATAATAGTAAATAAATTAGAAGCTTACTTACTAACCTGACTAATGAAAGTGCTGATTTGAAAGAGTTGAAAGAATGAGGTGTTTGGGAGAAAGGTGGCAAAGATTTTTGCTTCAGTGGGAAATTGGCTCAGCAACATTGGAAAAGGGATAATACTGAAAATACTACAAGGGATTGTGATATGCCTAATTGAAGCATGGGGAATATGTAAATTGTATCATGTGATTAAATCAAAGAAAATGAATAAAGATCAGAAGAGGTAAGACATGAAAAGGGAAAATTGCTTAGGGAAAATTCAGAGAGGGAACAAAGATTAAGAGAGATAGAAATGATACATTTTAGCTGAAGCAGAACATTTGTGTGGGAAGATGTAGATGTGATGACAAACGTAGTCATCAGAGGAGGGATTGTTAACGCAAAATTTTTACTAATGAATATTCGTCTATTCTGAGTGTTGAATCTGCATAGAAAATGAATTAACATAGAAAAATAATGCAAACATATGAAATTGTGCCCACTTGAGTGACCATCAGTATTCACGAAGTGTACTTATTAACAGCATATTAATGTAAAATGTTGAGAACTGTTTGGATTAATGTAGTAGTATGTCAAGTTAAGGGTCATGTATTACGTATTTGCTTTATCAATCATAGACCTTAATTTATCAAGGTCTTGGGCCTAGTTGCACGGCCTCATGTCAAGATGCATTTCTTAGGCAAGTCAGAAAATGGCTGCTTAGAGAATTAAATTATGATTTTTCATTCTATGGACTGAATGTTAGTAGCTAGAATTATTTCCCATGAGACCTGCTTGCTAGAATATGCTGTACTAGCTATGGATATATTGTATAACTTAGTATGTATAAAGACGACCTTCCCAGGAGCAGACAATGGATGCACTGACTGGAGTATAAGGTGATACAAATTTATTACCTGACAAGCCCAATGACAGGAATAGGAGAAGAGGAGCCAGTCATTGACATATGAACAGAGGTCTAGTAAATTCTTAGATTTGGGTTTCAACTTTCATTGGACTAAACGTAAACGTACAATTCTTTGACCAATAGCAACATGGAAAGTAGTTGTAGGAAATCTAACTTAGCCAGACTGCACTGAGAGTAGAGATGCGATTCGCCCTTTATTTACTAATCGTCCCGAGACGCTATTAGCCCTCGTTTTTTTAACTGCCCAGAGGGGCCATTCTCCCTATTCTTTTGAGTGTTTAGATATTATCTTTCGAACTGCATAAAGAAACTTTACTTTCCTGAACTTTAATGCTGAATTCTGATGCCTTGCTGACCGAGCAGATGTCCAGTTGACGAAGACTGGCAACCATACTGAGGCAAGGTATAAGACGATGTTACATATTGCTATGTATATTTGCTTTTGTCCCTACGTACAAACCCTAAATTTTGATAGGGTCATAGCTATCTGCTTTTCCAAAATTGTTTTGCATGAAGTCCAAACATGATATTCTAATCTGAGGGTTAGTTAGGGTACTCACTGATGATGCTCGCTACATGTAGTAACAGCTGATGTCTTTTCTTTGCTGAATCTAAATATATGTCATTTCCTTTGCGTAGTTATTCTTGCTACTGATATGTACTGTAACCTCAAAATGTGTAGTGGTCCAGGCCTTGATTAAATTGCAATTCGTTAGGAGATTTGGGCAGCCAATATTCTTTCTGTTTGCTTATCATTTGGTTTTGGGACTAAGTTACGTTATATTAGCATTGTTGATATAGGGAAATAAACATTCTAACTTTTACCTAAAGATGTGGTTGCTTGTGGCTGAGAGGTCATGGTGTGTAGAAATTACTGACTTCTATGATTATTGATGCTATTGATTGTCATTGCTATTGAATTGTATTCGTACGGAGTCTCATGGTGGGAACTACTTTAAGCGCAGTCAAAAGGTCTACAAAACCTCTAACATGTCCCCTTATAAATTAGTGAAAAATAACCAAATAAGGTCAGACGCGCTAACAGAACACATGTGCAGTTGCTGCGCTGCTGAAGGACTGCCAGTCTGCTGGACTGCATTCTGCTGGACTCCTGCTTTGTTGCACCAGGAAGATGGTCTGCTGTGCTGTTGAAGGACTGCCACTTTGCTAGACTGCACTCTGCTGGGCTCCTGCTTTGCTGTGCTGACATGCTGCGCTCTTGCCTGGGTGTGAAGGACTGGACATGCATCTGTTTAACACAGAACCCAGAATGACTCAAAGGGCTAGTTGTCTGGCCTCCAAATCTGAAGTCTCAGGGATATAACAAACTTCCAACTTCCCTGCTTCTGCACCTGGACTCTATCATCTGTGAGTCTACCCTGCCAAGTAGTGCCACATCAGTCCTGGACCCTTAGAAGTGGACCTAAGCTGCTTGCCAGCAGAACTGATGAATCCTCTTATAACTCTATATTTCATTTCATCCTCTCTCCTCAGCAGGGTGCCTCATCCTCGAGCAGAAATTATGCACTGCTGCTGCTGTGTGGATTGGACTTGCATTGGTGGTAAACAAACAGTCTTGATTTTTACAACCCTTCAACTTCCACCAAGTGTGCTCTAACTAAGCACATTGAAGGCCGTACTGTGGACCAGGAATCTGACATAATTATGTCTTCTGGGTGATTGTTTTTTTTCCAACAGTATGATGCTGATGATGTTGGTCAGAGTTTAATTGCTTTTTCTAAACCCTATCCGGCAGAAGGGTGACATTTTAAGTATATTGGTCCAGGTTGCTAAAAGTGCCAGCAATAATTTGGTAAACCCTTGAGTTTCCTATTCTAGCAGGGCTGTGGTTCTATAGTTGTTGGGTCTGTCCATTGGCCTCTTTTTATGTTTGGGTTGGATCCCCATCAGCTTTCTGGAATAATTTTTTAAAATTAAAATAGAGTTTAACAGTGCCAATAGGTGGGGTCGCCCAAAGTTAACATTATGTTTAAACACTGCCAAAAGGACTCTATTAGGGACTGGTGTTCCATTGCTTTTCAGAATTGCAATGGTTTTAATTAAGTCAGATTTTTCCCAGCCTATGGGTTATGCGGCGCTCACTTGGGCCACATCTGGGCCCAGTAACTCAAAATCGTTTCTCTCCACATTATCCTTTTGAAGGATCTCTGAGTTTTTCCATATCTATACCACTAATCAGTAATCTACAGGTATTTATAATACAGTTGGAGTACATTTTTGTCCCAGGTCTCAGCATCAATGTCAGAAAGGCCATCCAGTTGACAGATAAGCCTCCAAAATGTGGTACTGCTCCCCCTGCTAGCCCAAAAACATATGTTATGCCATCTTTTACTTTCACAATCTGTTTTTGCTTTCCAACATTTAATTATATACGCTCGTTTCAGTTTACTATCATGGTTCTTGCCATCCTCCTGTCCGAGTTTATTGTTCCGTTTTCGTAATTTTATAGATTTCTTTCTTAAGTGATCTTAAATCCTCCGCGTGCCATGACAATCCATTTAGTCAATTGAGTTTACTTGCTCTTGGTGAGATATGCAAGTGCCTTTGAGTACACTCTGGTTGATGATATTATACCACAGAGGTGACAATGTTCCCTTATGCATTCATGGAAAAATTGTCCTCGAATTACTTTCGTCAAGGAGCCAAGTGGAAACAAATGTGTAGGCTAAAATCTTTCACACGCTACCAGCTTTGTGCGTAGCCTGGGCTGGCATAGCAATCCGAAATAGGTCATTAAAGTTGATAAACCCGTGGTCAGACAAGTTAGACCAAAGTATTTGTTGCTACTGCGTTTTGTAGAGGGAGAGCACACTACTTCCGAGATATTGCAGTATTGCTGGTGTTTCGGCTCTTGCAAGCCGACAGAATAAACACGTTGAAGACATGAATTCCTGCGTTTCCCCTCCCCCTTATTCTCCTTCAATTACATTGTGGACAGAAAGAATATCGTATCCCAGTACATTCTGTTACATCACTCTTCGCTTTAACCACTTATCCCCTCACCCACAAATTACAATAATAATGTGCAACACACCCTCCAATCAGATAACACAGACACCCCCTGATTCGTAAGAGATCTGGAACATCAAAGATAGTGTTTGACAGTCGGCCTGTGATCTGCTACTTCATATTCTCCACTGCTGTGCTCTTTTATGTACAAATTCCTAATATTTCTGTTATTGAATTTTTTGATCAGGCACTACTAATCAATAGAAAATCTCTGTGAAATCTGACCAGTGTTCAAGTGCTTTATTGCTATCATATCATTGGTTCCCCAAGTAAGAGAATTGTACCACTTAGGAAGTGTTCAGTCAGCCAAACATTCTCCTAAAATCTAGATCATTAAAATAAAGCCCTGCAATGAAATTCACTTATGAAAGAGTAAAAGGTACTATTTCACATAATTTGGTACTAAATATTAGTTGCTTAGGTACAAATAATATAGAATCATTTTCGAGAATGAGTGAAGTAGGATGCAATTTTCTATTAAGGATAGCAGAAGACAAACGCATTGAAAGTGACTTACGTTTTCATATTTTAGCAAACATAAATTGTTTTACAACGATTCCGTGACACCCCTTAATTTACAGGGAATAATGAAAGATACAGCCCTGTACCTGTGATTCCACAATGGAGGTGACCTTGGAGGTGTTCCCTGTTCCCTTTGGTTCTTCAATAAATCAGCATTTTACATCTGCTTATTGCTTATTTATGGGCACGGTTAATATGCAGTAGAAGTAATTTATGCCTCTCTGTTAAGGTGTTGCAGACGCCACTGAATCATGTGTGAAGTGGTTGACATATGTAGGACATTTGAATGTCTTATCTCCAGTCTAGTGCGTGAGGCAGTGAATAACAAGTGCCCATGGGTCAAGCAGATGCAAAAGGAACAGACATGCTGGGAGAACAGGAACCTGCCACTTCAGTTCAAATGCGGACAGAAAGACACACTCAGATGAAACCTGTTGAAAAAGAAATATTATCAGGGCCCTTTATCATTTACGTGGAAAGGAGACAAGGAACTACTTGTTTGATCAATGAGCATCAACGCAGTAATGCAGATAGCATGTTGAATTAAAGAGGCAAGAGATTTACGGGCAGAAGGAGTGTCAGCTATAAAGGGAATGAGCCAATTCGTGCAACATTAGATGTCTCTGCTTCTTAACTGGGAATGGGATGAAACAGGCACCAGAAAAAATAGGTGTTTTTTTTTTTTTTTTAACACATTCAGACTTACTCAGGATCTGACCTGGAGTACATTTACAACTGTTTTGGGTCATGTGTGGCTGAAGTAGCTATAGAAAGGCACTTTGTGAATACACGTTTGATTTGTGGGAGGGTGAATGTACCTATACTGTATAAACCCTTCCCTAACCATTCCTTAAACCCTCCATACTCATCCCTTAACACCGCCTTTTTAGTAGCAAGTATTCCCCATTTTCCAGCCATTCCCCTCTGAACCTCCAATATTTACTACTAAAACATATACTTACATGAGCGGAGATCCTAACAGGGGAGAGGAGGAGGCAAAAATCCTTAAACATAAAAGAAAGGAGAGGCAGAGGAGTAGACCTACGCATAAAGTTATGCAGTATGTCAGTAGTACTATTGTAGAACTTCTAAATGTACCACACAAAATGCAGTTTGTAAATAGATTCTGTTAGTGCCCTGACATCCTTTGCGTAGTATTCCCCCAAACGTTTTGCCTTCATTCCTCCTGCTTTGTTGAATTCATTTTGTTGGCATTAGGACTCTGTAATCTCTACCACTGCTAACCAGTCCTAAAGTGCTTGTGCTCTCTTTTATAAACATGGTAAAATTGAACTACACTTAATTGATCCTTTTAATTTACTTGAAAGTCCCACGTAAATGGTATAACCTGTACACATAACCTGTAAATTAAATGCAGATAGGGGACCTTCAGCACTAATTGTTTTATACATTAAGGTGGCCTTTTGAAACATGTCTCAGGCCTGGCACTGCAGCCTGCATTGCAGATGTGAACTGCTATGTTGACCTTGCAAAATAACCACTTTTGTGAGGCCTAAACCTTCCTTTTTTATACTTATATGTCACTCTTAGGGGAGGCCCCACACTTATAGGGCAGGGTGCATTGTATTTAAAAAGTAGGAAATGTATGTTTAAGTTTCACATGTCCTAGTAGTTAAAAACTCCTAAAGTCATTTTTCACTGTTGTAAAGCCCATTGCTCCCCTAGATTAACACTAGGTTATCCTATTACATTTAACAGTTGGCAGTTTCTGCATCTTAAGCATCATTTTTCTTAAAACTTTAAATATCAATGTCTCCGATTCTACTGTTGGATTTTAGTCATTGAGATATTTTATTTATTAAAACATACTCTATTTTTCAAAAATGGTTTGGGATTCTTCTTGTGTTATGTTTTTACTTCATTAGCGCATAAATACTTTACACATTGCCGCTCAGTTAAGCCTGACTGCTTTGTGCCAAACTACCATAGAGTTAAACATAGTTCATTTGGTGACTTTTGTGGTTCACCCTGACAATGATTGTAGAAGCTTCCACCCCGACCAATAACTCAATATCTTATAGATCTCAATGATTTCCACAAAAGACAATGACGCATTTTATATGCATATCTGATTGATGTCACTGTCCTGGTATGTAAGGGTCTGTGCAGGCGCCATGGGCATCAGTTATTTCTGATACTGGTAAGAGGTGTGTTCTTTTTCTGTTTGTTACCCTCTGTGACACTACCCTTCTTTATTTATTACCATCATTTGTTTATCACTTTCTTGTTTTATGCATATTTGCTTTGATCACGACTTTTGTTGCTGTGTTACTTCTTTACTGTGGCATTTTTCACTTTTCATTGTCTTCCAGAATGCATGTTCATTAGTGCAGTCACCTGCCCAACTCCTGTGGCTTTTCCTTTTCTATAAACCTTCCAGTTATGGTTTACTGTAATCCTGATGCCAACCCTAAAAGCCGGGCATTGAGTTTTTTTAAGTCATGGCCATGCTTCACACCCCTACAAGTCCTTGCATAAAAAGAAAAGAAAGGGAAACAGTACTGTTTGCTCCTCTTAAACCTGAAAAAGGCAATTCTGCATACCGTGAAACACCCTCAGCCCTACAAGTTATCTTCTATTGTCGGCCTCAGAGTAAGCAACCAATGATGATTACTCTCCCTTACAGCCATCCCGGTGTCATAACACTAGCTGTAGAAGGCAACTGAGGACTTTTGTGCCCTAGTGTTTCGGGGAGATATCCATGCCTCCATCACAGCCAAAAGGCATTACTCTGTCCTCCTGCATTTGGACCTCAAGCTAGCTGGCTGATTTTCTAAGTTTATTCTAAATTCTTCAGGTGGGCCCCTCTTTAGAAAAGAAAATAATCAAATCCCTGTCTTAGTTATACTCTATATTCACTTCATTGTTTAAATATTAAGACAACATGAAGTGTGTTTTCCTCAAACCTCAGCATATTTCTTCAATTTACTTCCTGCCATCACTTTTGGTAATGCATGGACCTCTCCTTTGGACCCGTTATTTAAGCCTTCTATCTGAAAGTGTCCTATGGAACTAGAGACACTGGCTGTGGCTTCAAACAACAAATCTCTCAATACCTTTGAGATCCTTACAGGCACATTTCCCATTTAAAAAACTCTCCAAAAGCAGGTCTTACTGCTTTATCCTGTAATGCATGAACAATTTGTCAACAAGTTGGAAGGCTTGAGGACAAAAGTCTTTAGCAGACCTTTACCAGGATTGCTGGGAATACTGGGTCACAGTCTCAGAAATAACTTCTCAGTGATTGCACAACACCTACCAGGTTTTTCCAACTGGACTGCTGACTGGTTCTCCAATCAGCTTTGGATTCAAGCAAATTGAGATTGATCTGACCATTTTTCTATCTCTGATCATTCTCTGAGGTCCCCTGGGCAAGGACCACTTCATGTCCTAACTGAATCACCAGCTTTCCATCAGAGGAAGCTGGTGCACCAACCGGAAGCTCAGGCAACAGACAGGTTTTTTCACGATTGGTCAGAGTTTCAACTTTATGACTTTCCTCACTAGAGTCCTTCTTTTCACTTGAAGCTTCTCATACAAAATGGTTGTGACCATACCCATTGGCCTTCCATAGCCTAGTTTCCCCACCTATAGGAGCAGAGGGTGATTCTCATGGCCTGATCCTGCAAGGTCCCCTTTGCAGGAGGCTGGCTCTCCATATATTGTACAAAAAGGACTGCACTGTGCAGAGAGTTCAAGCAATCCCACTTTGGTATTCAGAGGCAAAAAGCAGACCACTTAATGCTCTGTTTTTGTGGTAGTCTGGGGAAGCAGTGGGGCTAATCCAGGAGATGTGCTAAGCATTTGTTGTACTCACAGTATCCATAAATGTGGACACACACTGGGAAGAATAACTCAAGATCAATTTACAAAACGACTTCAGATTTTTATAAATGTTTTATGACCAAGATCACCAATATACAGTAAGTATAAAGTAAAAATTCTTATGGTTATTCAAAGTTCAGAACGTGTTCTGTTTTTGTGTGTAATTACTCACCACAGGAATCAATGTGAAAATCTTTAAAAAGGCATATAAAATCAGGCAAAGCTCTCACAAGTGTCACCTTCTGTTTTTAAGTTGAGGTCTTCAAGAGTCCCTATCGGTAAGCCAGAGAAATTCAGGTGGTTCCTGGTGCAAGTGGAAATAGCGGCCGAAGGTTTTGGAGCTAGTGCACAAAGGAGAAGGTGGCCACTTGGAAACACACTGCACAGATATACTTAAAGGTAAGTCCGCCGGGTCCCCTTGGAGGGTGGAGGCAGCAAGGGCTTGGAGACCTCTACAGCACAGCTGGTTGATTAGTGCAGGAGCCAGGGAGGCCGGGTGCAGCACCGATAGGTCAGTCAGGCATCGTGCATCTTGGAATCCTTGCAATTATGAGCAGGCAGCTTCAGGGGTAGATTTCAGGTCAGAATGGTCACTCTGGGAGGCTTGTTCTTGGTTGTCCTGAAGTCCCTCAACTGGTGCTTTCTCCTGGGATTTTGGAAATCCTGAGAAGATCTTGCTTCTGGGTATCCAGTGTTGGGGGTCTGGTACCTTGACTAGTGGTGCCACAGCCCTAGAATGTCCTAGTGCTCCCTAACTTGGCACAGTTGTAGGTCTTGTCACCTGGGACTGTTCTACAGATGTTGGCTGGGCTGCTGCATCTGGGTCAGGGGTCAGCAGCTAATCAGTAAACTGGACTTCATGGGCTCCTTGCCTGCAGGTGACAGGAGAGTGATACCTTCACTCAGAGGGAGGTTCTTGGCAATTGTTAGAAGGCTGGAGGTGCTCTGAAGTTTGGTAGAGTCCTTCAGGTTTCCAGGCGACACCTCAGTGGTGACTGACGAGCCCTTGGATCAGCAGGCAGGGTTTGGTGCCTTTTCCTTTGTGAAGCTCTTCAGTTCCCATGCCTTGGGTCTTCTTTGTCCTGGTCTTCCTTGTGTCCATTGAATCTAGGGTCTTGATCAGGGGATGCCTTCTAAATATTGTATTTAGGGTGCATTTGGGAGAGTAACTGGTGGTGGTCAATACCTTAGGGTAGCTGCACCCACTAAGTGACCACTTCCTGTGGGAGGGGACATATTCCTGAGCCTGATTGGCTATCTTTCCTACCATTCAAGATGGAGGGAAATTAAATGGAGTGGGCACCTCACCTGAGACATCCAAGGGGTGCTACAGGCTGAGGATGGGCTCTCCTAATATTCTTGCTAAGTTTCCCACTGGTTTGCCTGCCTAGATGGGGTATAAAATCTTTTGAGCAGCCATCTGCTGCTAGCAGCAGAGGTAGATGTCAGATTTCAAAGGCAGCAAAGCCTTTAAAGCTGACCTCTGGTGCAAGGTACCTGCCTGGGGGAGGAGGTAAGACATCTCCACCATGGAAAGGCTTTGCGTTCTGGTTTCTGAAAGCAAAGGCTCTAACCCCAGAAGTCAAGAATCATGTCTGGTGGAGGCAAGCTGGTTGAGATCAGTCGGCAACCATGCCAGGGCTGTTAATTTTTGCACGGGGCACCTCAAGGGTATCCTCTGGTTTCACACTAACTTACTTGCTCATATAAACACTCACACAAGCAATATCAAATCCATCAAAACAGTTACATAAACAAAAACCGATGTGTACAGCCCCCGAAACACTCATTCAGGCACCCATATTGGTACTTATCTACCCTATCACTCATTCACAGAGACACTTGTATACCTGTTCAATCACTAATTTAGCCACTTACACACCATCTTATTCCCCATTTACAGGCTCTGACACAACCACACACTCGCCCATGCAGATATTAAAAAAGCCACTCACTCATATGCCCACTAACACATCTACTCAGTCATCCATGCAAAAATTCACACTCCCACTTAGTCATATATACAGTTTCTCATATACGCACTCAACTTTCCATACACCATTAACACACACATTCAGTCATTCACACAGATACTGCCTCAGGAACCTATCTTAGTATACATGTATAACACTCAGTAACTTTTAGAAAACACATAATAATAGGATGATGTCATCAGTGCAGTGATGTCATCAGTGAAGTCATTAGGGATATCATCAGTGATGTCATTTGAGGTGTCATCAGTGATGTCACTGACCATGTGATAAATTATGTAATCTGTGATGTCATAAACAGTGCATTACAGGAAGGCAATTTATAGCTAGCTCAAGTAACTATAACTGCTAAATTGCTAAAGTTTTGAGCAAATGCTATATGAGCATAACTATAATGTCCATGTATCCTTTGTTTATTTCAGACTATATATATATATATATATATATATATATATATATATATATATATAAATCACCAAATGATGCCCAACGCGGTGGTGGAAGCACTGTTTATGAAATAATTAAAAGCTGAAAATAGGAGCTTCCTGGAGTGCGATGACCCCTTTTTTTGGTGTATATATTTATATATATATATATATATATATATATATATATATATATATATATATATATATACATTTCCCGGCATTGTCTGGCTTCTTCCACTCTGTCGGAGTCGGTGAATGGAGCGGAAGATATATATATATAATATACATTTGCCGGCATTGCCCGGCTTCTTCCACTCTTTCGGGGTCGGTGAATGGAGCGGAAGACGGCCACCAGTCTAAAAATGAATAAAGGAAAACCAGATCTCCGGTAACAAGGTTTTGGACGTACATGTGAAAATTCGGGAAGGCAAGGTGTGCACAAGTCTTTAAAGGAAAAGACGGCAGGCAATAGCCTTTTGCATGCTCAAAGTCATCATCCAACTAATTTAAAGTGGAGTATCCTCTATGGCAAATTATTGAGGGCTAGGTGGAATTGCAGTGATGAGGCTACATCTGAGAAAGAAGAGACCTTAATGCTACACAGATTCCGAGTTAGAGGATATTCCCCACAGGTTCTCATGACGGCCAGGGACAGAGCAAGAAAGATTCTTAGAAAGGATCTCTTTACTAAGAGATCCAGTTCTTCTAATGGTGAGGATATGGTAAGACTAATTACATCTTTCAAAATCGAATCTCAGGAGATCAGAAGGATGATCTCTAAGCATTGGCATGTGGTCAAGGCAGATGGGGTGATTAGTTCTCCCCTTCTCCCATGATCATTTATCGAAAAGCCAGATCAGTGAGAGATTTCCTAGTACACAGCGATATGAAGAAGGTTTTAAAACAAGACAGTTAGCTGACTGATCAGAAGGGTTTTTTCATATGTGGCAATTCTAAAGCTTCCAAAAATAGTGCCAATGTTAAGACGTATATAATCCTGAATGGCCAAGAAAAAATGACTGTTAGAAATGGGGTCTTTGGTTTGCAGTCAGGTTACCCCTTGTCCAAGCAAGGACCCTCACTCTAGTCAGGGTAAAAGAGAATCACCCTCAGCTAACCCCTGATTACCCCCTAGGTAGCTTGGCACGAGCAGTAGGCTTAACTTCAGAGTGCTAGGTGTAAAGTATTTGCACCAACACACACAGTAACTTAATGAAAACACTACAAAATGACACAACAACGGTTTAGAAAAATAGAAAATATTTATCTAAACAAAACACGACCAAAATGACAAAAATCCACAAACACAAGTCAAGTTATCAATTAAAAAAGCAAAAAGAGTCTTCATGTAGTTGTAAACACAACGCTAGCACTGCTAGCGTGAAAATATACCTGGTGCTCGTCAAAAATAACCCCGCCAGGGCGAGTGTGCATCAAAAAGGGCTTGTGATGCATCAATATCACTCACGAGTGAAACCTTGCATCGTTTCTCTTTCAGTCGAGTTGGCATGCGTTGTTTCTTCTTTCCGCAGGAGAGCGATGCATTGATTCTGTCTGCACACGGGTCCGGGCGGGCCTTGCGTTGTTTTTACATGCCTAGCGGTGTTTGTATCTGAAATCCAGCCACATGATGATCCGAAAACCACACAGAGCAGGTTGTGATCTCACCAGCCTCTGTCAGCGATGCTGTGCGTCGTTTCTCCAGCCCCAGGCGTCGATCTTCAAGTCACATTACAGGTGAGCGTCGATTTTCAGCCGCGTAGCCGGCAGTGTGTCAATTTTTCAGCCGCAGATTGGAGTTGCATCGATCTTTTCCCTGCACGGTGTTTTGTGTGTGGATTTCTCACTATTGGGCTGCCAGCTTCTCCTTTCAGGGTTCCAGTAACTGGATGGGCACCACTTGGCAGAGTAGGAGTCTCTCCAGAGACTCCAGGTGCTGGCAGAGAGAAGTCTTTGCTGTCCCTGAGACTTCAAACAACAGGAGGCAAGCTCGAAATCAAGCCCTTGGAGATCTTCACATGAAGGAAGGCAACACAAAGTCCAGTCTTTGTCCTCTAGCACAGGCAGAAGCAGCAACTGCAGGATAGCTCCACAAAGCACAGTCACAGGTAGGGCAGCTCTTCTTCCTCAGCTCTTCAGCTCTTCTCCAGGCAGAGGTTCCTCTTGGTTTCCAGAAGTGTTCTAAAGTCTGTGGTTTTGAATGCCCTTCTCATACCCATTTTGCCCGTTGAAGTAGGCTTACTTCAAAGGAAAGTCTCTCTTGTTTGTGAAATCCTCCCTTCCCCAGGTCAGGCCCCAGACACACACCATAAGGTTGGAGACTGCATTGTGTGAGGGCAGGCACAGCCCTTTCAGGTGTTAGTGACCACTTCTGCCCTCCCTCCTAGCACAGATGGCTCATCAGAAAATGCAGACTACACCCCAGCTCCCTTTGTGTCACTGTCTAGTGAGAGGTGCAACCAGCCCAATTGTCAAACTGACCTAGACAAGGGCATCCACAAACAGGCAGAGTCACAGACATGGTATAAGCAAGAAAATGCTCACTTTCAAAAAGTGGCGTTTTCAAACACACAATCTCAAAATCAACTTTACTAAAAGATGTATTTTTAAATTGTGAGCTCAGAGACCCCAACCACCACATCTCTATCTGCTCCCAAATGGAATCTACACTTTAGTCATATTTAAAGGTAGCCCCCATGTTAACCTATGAGAGGCACAGGCATTGAAACAGTGAAAAACTATTTTAGCAATATTTCACTGTCAGGACATGTGATACACATTACTATGGCCCTCATTACGACCCTGGTGGACGGTGCAATGAGGGCGGTAGGACCGAAAACAGGCCGGTGGTCATTACCGCCCCATTATGACATTGGCGGTTTGGCATATGCCAAACCGCCAATATACCGCACCGTCCGCCACGGCGGTAATGACCGCCAGGCCAGAGACAACAGTCTCCAGCCCTGGGGCTGTCACTAGTCAGCCGGCAGTATCATGACCCCGCATACCGCCATGGATTTCATGGTGTTTTGAACCGCCATGAAATCCATGGCGATGGGCACTATCAGTGCCAGGGAATTAGTTCCCTGGCACTGATTGGGGTCTCCCCCTCGTCCCTCCCCCTCCCCTGAGTCAACCCTCAACACCCACGACCCCCTTACCATCCCCCAAAGGTAGTAGGACCCCATCCCCACACCTGCTCCCCAACCCCCATAAACCTCCCCAAACATACCCCCCTCACGCACGCTCACACCAGTCACACACATTTACACGCACATACATGCACACATGCACAAATACACACATTGAACATTTCCCCTACACACATTACACCTCCCACATACATACACGCACTCACACACCCCCTCTAAACACACACACGCACACCCCCATGCATGCACACCCCACACAACTTCTCCCCACCCCCCTCCTCTGACGGACGATCACCTTACCTGTTTTGGTGGTCCTCTGGGAGGGAACGGGATCCAAGGGGGCTGCTCCGCCACCAGCACCTCGTCACCAGAACACCGCCATGCCGAATACTGGGACGTAATTTGGTGGGTGGTGTTTTGATGACGTGGCGGTGATGGTGGAGCAGCCTCCACAACACCACCGACCGCCAGTATGGCTGCTAGTGGCTCTCCATCCACAAAAGGGAGGAGGGTCACCAGCAGTCATAATATGGTTGTCGGAAGACCGCCAACACAGGCGGTCTTCGGCCCGGCAGAACCTCGGCGGTTTTAGGAAAAGACTGCTGAGGTTGAAATGAGGGCCTATATGTCTTACCTTAACCATACACTGCACCATGGCCTTGGGGCTACCTAGGGTCTACCTTAGGGGTGTCTTACATGTAAGAAAAGGGAAGGTTTAGGCCTGGCAAGTGGATACACTTGCCAAGTCTAATTTACAGTTCAAAACTGCACACACAGACACTGAAGTGGCAGGTCCGAGACATGATTACAGAGCTACTACTGTGGGGGACACAACCAGTGCTGCAGGCCCACTAGTAGCATTTGATTTACAGGCCTGGGCACCTCTAGTGCACTCTACTAGGGACTTACTTATTAAATCAAATATGCCAATCATGGATAAACCAATTACATACAATTTACACAGAGAGCATATGCACTTTAACACGGGTTAGAAGTGGTAAAGTGCTCAGAGTTCAAAAGCCAACAAAAACAGGTCAGAAAAAAATAGGAGGAAAGAGGCAAAAAGTCTGGGGATGACCGTGCAAAAGGGAAAATTGCAACAAGGATCAATAAGACAATAACATGTAATAGTGATTTTTGTGTATATGTCTTAGAATGTCCATGTGGTTTACGTTACATTGGAAATACCATCTTTCCATTGAAGAAACGGATTCTTGAGCATTTGAGGGCATTAAAAAATTGTGATCGCAATTATCCAGTAGCTAGACACTGGGAAAAAGAACATGCCAAGAATTCTGATGATCTTTCATTTTTTGGCATTGATAGGGTGCAGGTCCCAGTAAGAGGAGGTGACAGAGAGAGGAAACTCCGGATTCTGGAGTCTGAATATATATACTGCGTCTCAACAGCAAGGCTCCGTTGGGCCTGAATTTGGATGAGGAGTGTTTGGTTCATAAAGTCTGTTAGCAGTTAGAATATGAGATTAAATGGAGTGTCTGTTTTTGGTTTGAGGAATATACATATAGGGAGATAGGAGTCAGGGGCATATATTATAGGACAGGAATATCGCTCAGCACTTTAATTATTTCACATATATTTTTATGCACTCATTTTTGGTGGTGAGGGTTGTTACCTTTTTTATGTAGAAAATTGACATTTAGGAATAAAGTAGGAAATACAATGTAATTATGTTAATTGGATGCAAAAGGTATAGGTTAGAGGAAGTGATTAAAAGATTAAGGGGGTTATTCTAACTTTGGAGGAGGTGTTAATCCGTCCCAAAAGTGACGGAAAAGTGACAGATTTACCACCAGCCGTATTACGAGTCCATTATATCCTATGGAACTCGTAATACGGCTGGTGGTATATCCGTCACTTTACCGTCACTTTTGGGACGGATTAACACTCCTCCAAAGTTAGAATAACCCCCTAAGAATTTAATACATTTTTGGAAAAGACTAATCACATGTGAAAACAAATTTATGTAACATCCTACGGTCACTTGGCCAACAAGTACTCCTATATATATGTATTTTCGCACAGTAGAGACATGTTTTTATGACTTGTTTTGATTTGTCCTGAATGTATGATACATAAGAAATTTTCATGTATCATATGGTCATTTTGCCTGTACACAGGAGAGATGTATTTATATAAAAGCTTTTTATCATATTGGTTTTAACACCTGATTGTTAAATATAACATAAATATTTTTAAGAGTCTAAATTTGATCAGACATTATGGATATAATTAGAGGTTAATGAATTTTCAGTCTTTAAATGTATTGTTTTTCTCTTTTTTCTTTCTTTGTATTTGATGAAAGACTTATAGTCTTTCTACTAGGTCTAATGTTTGTTGTATCTTTTTAAGGGAGTTAGTGCACTCTATTGTCATTGGCTGTGAGGAAGATCTCAGTGAGATAGAAACGTGTTGCCATTAAATCTTCTTATCACGTATTGCAAGCCTGTGGAGTGCTTTTTTCCAGTTATCAGAGACAGTGGCATCTGGTTTTCCTTTAGTCATATATATATATATATATATTAGTTATAGTTAAGACCATGTTTCCACATAGTAAAATTGTTTTTTGACTTGCCTATATCTTTGCCACTATTTGACGAATCTTCACAACATTTTCCCAAAAAAAGTGCCCACTTGATTCTTGTTGCACATGGAAAGTTTCGGGGTGATCTGTCAAGTAGGGGCCGAAAAAAAAGGCAGGGTCAAAAAAGTTGTTTTTCCCATGATAATTCTCATAGGACCTTTAGATACAACTACAGACCAAACCACTAGACGGAATTAGACCAAATTTGGCATAAAACTAGCTTTCAGGACGCAGATTGTGCTTTTCCTTATTTGGTGTAAATCTGTTAAGTACTTTTGGAGATATTAAAGAGAAAATACCTCTCTGGCCGCAGATAGCTTTGTGAAAAAAGCTGCTTTGTGAAAAAAGATGACCTTGTGCAGGGAAATGCACAGCTCTGATTGGCTGCCAACACTTCAAACCAGGAAGTGTTAGTGGTCATCTTGGGACTCAGCTTCCACCAAGCCCCGCAAAAAAGTAAAAAAAAGAGACAAGGGGCCAGGGTAGAGGAACACCCCCGGTGCTTACATACATTTTTTTTAAATGTTGTAGCAAATTCACAACATTGTGAGTTTGTGGTAAACATTAAACAATATAAATCAAGCATGGACTCCTGTGCTTGTTTTTTACAAGCCCCAGGTGGGCCAGGTCCAGGGGACATACACAATTTCTATGCGGGGGGCCCATGAGGCCTTCCCACAGCTTTGGAGACTGCCAACTTGCTGAGGCACTTTGGAAATTCAGTGCAAGGGGGACATGTGGCCCGCCCACAGTCCCGGTGACCGCTACCTCCCCAGGGTAATTCAATGCAGAAAGCCACACACCCCCCCACACACTATTAGAGTATGGGTGGGCCGTGTGCCTCCCCTTAGCCGTGGGGACCACCACCTCCCAGGACACTTTGCTAATAGAGTGGGGAGGGGGCTGTGGGACCCACATGCAGCTCTGGGGCACTTTGGAAATTCGGTTTTGGGGGCCATGTGGCCCCTCGCAGTCCTGGGGACTGCCACCTCTCCAGGGCACATTAGAAACTCCGTGTGGGGGGCTGAGCAGCTCCCCCTGTCCCGGGGACCACCACCTCCTCAGAACTATTAGCATTTTGGAGGGGTGCTACGCAGCCCCTCTCAGTGAGTCAATGATTGTCCTGGGAAAACCATCCCACAGGCCTGGCTCCCGCTATGTCCCACACCGGTGTCATAGCTGTTTGCTGTGGCTTTACTGCAGCTTCACAGCTGCTGCCAAGCCACAGGAAACATTTGACTCACAGCGAGGGAGAGCTGTCCCTCGCTGAGAGCAAAGGTTTCCTCTGTCTTGCCACCTGCAAACATTCAGGCAGGGACACAGAGGAAACTGCTCTCACTTAGAAGAAGCTGCTTTAGCCAAGCCCTGCAGAGAATCCCCTCTGCACACAGCTGAACCATGTGCAGCATGGGGTTGGGTGGTTATAGCCGAGCATGGTGTAGTAAAGAAAATTTCTACACAACAAAACCATGGAAATTCACCTGTTAGAGTTATCTCAAGTAACTATAACTCGTGCACTAAGGTAACTATAACTTGCGCCCTTGCATAAAATACTAATTTCCCAGAAATTACGGCACTCGTGACATCTTTGATAACATCATTGATAATATCAATGTAAAAATCTGTTCATGGCGTGATGTTGAGGTAGAAGCAGAGAATAACATTGTTGAGACTAGTCTTCACAGAAAGGGGGTCATTACAACCCTGGCGGACGGTGTTAAAGCAGCCGTAATACCGCAAACAGGCCGGTGGACAAAAAAACGGAATTATGACCTTGGCGGAAACCGCCAACATAGACAGCCACTTTAACACTCAGACCGCCACGGCGGTACTGACAAGCAGCGTGGCGGTCACCGCCAACAGACAGGCGGTAGACAATGTACTGCCCACAGTATCACAACCCGCCAATCCGCCACCTTTTCCGGGGCGAATTCACCATGGATAAAAACACGGCGGAAACAGCTTTTGTAATGGGAAAACACTCACTTTAACACACTCCACGAGGAAGGAGGCCATCATGGAGCCCGACCTACAAATACTCCATACGCTTGTCTTCCTGCTCCTCTACAATCACCAACAACGTAGGCGCCGAAGACTACTGTGAGTACTGCACCTACGACATAGGGGAGGGGGGAGGCAAAAGTCAGGGGGACACACACGCAACACCCCCACTCCCAACCCGACCCTCACCCACTACAACACACACACCAATGCATTTCCAAACAGCACAGTAACAACCCACAACCCCCCCGGAAGAATGCAAAGACAAAAGGAAATCAGTTCAAACATTGTAATGTATCAAAATACAGTAACCAAATATATACAGATATATATAAACATTCGAAAATCATACATCACGAGTAGTACTGCAGGTATGCACATATCAATGTCCGTGGACCACTGGGCCCAAAATGCATGGGCGAGGCCCACACTAGATAACTGTCCACAAACGGAGAGAACACTGCAGGGTCATCAGATAGAAATACAACAGGCACCTCAGGGGGAAAGGAAAGGGGGGGGCACCTCAGCCGGATTAGAGCACCAAGCCAGAACCATGACGGGGCTCCATGCCCATTGATGTATCCTGGGGAGTGCAAAGCCACAGTCTCTCAAGTCTCTACAGTGGGTGGGTTGCCCACTGTACCATCCTGGGGAGTGCAAAGCCACAGTCTCTCAAGTCTCTACAGTGGGTGGGTTGCCCACTGTACCATCCTGGGGAGTGCAAAGCCACAGTCTCTCAAGTGGATGCAGGTCTCCACTGGTTCTGGAGGGGGACTGGTGCCCAGAGTGCTTCATCCTGTGAAGGACAGACAGAGTGGATGCAGGTCTCCACTGGTTCTGGAGGGGGACTGGTGCCCGGAGTGCTTCATCCTGTGAAGGACAGACAGAGTGGATGCAGGTCTCCACTGGTTCTGGAGGGGGACTGGTGCCCAGAGTGCTTTATCCTAGGAAGGACAGACAGAGTGGATGCAGGTCTCCACTGGTTCTGGAGGGGGAATGGTGCCCAGAGTGCATCATGCTCCCCTTGACGGTCCCAGTTCCGTCACTGTCCCAGCTGCACATGGGCTATCGATGCTTGATTTGGCGGTCTTTGTCCTGTTCAGTGGTCTTCACCATGGCAGTGTTTGCCCTGTTCAGCGGTGCTTGCCTTTGCTGTCTCTGACCTGTTCA
Organism: Pleurodeles waltl; assembly: GCF_031143425.1. Classification (NCBI taxonomy): domain Eukaryota; kingdom Metazoa; phylum Chordata; class Amphibia; order Caudata; family Salamandridae; genus Pleurodeles; species Pleurodeles waltl. Next base: position 506,948,280 of record NC_090445.1, read on the forward strand.
GCGGTGCTTTGCCATGGCGGTCTTTGGCCTGTTCAGTGGTGCTTTGCCATGGCGGTCTTTGCCCTGTTCAGCGGTGCTTTGCCCTATTCAGTGGTCTTCACCATGGTGGTCTTTGCCCTGTTCAGCGGTGCTTGCCTTTGCTGTCTCTGACCTGTTCAGCGGTGCTTTGCCATGGCGGTCTTTGGCCTGTTCAGCGGTGCTTTGCCCTGTTCAGCTGTCTTCACCATGGCGGTCTTTGCCCTGTTCAGCGGTGCTTGCCTTTGCTGTCTCTGACCTGTTCAGCGGTGCTTTGCCATGACGGTCTTTGGCCTGTTCAGCGGTGCTTTGCCCTGTTCAGTGGTGTTCACCATGGCGGTCTTTGCCCTGTTCAGTGGTGCTTGCCTTTGCTGTCTCTGACCTGTGCAGCGGTGTGTGGCATTACGGTCCCTCAGTGCCCAGCGGGGCTGTGGCTGCCGGGGCCCTCCATGTCACTGACGCTGGCAGTGGTCTCTGGACCAGTGACGATACTGCTGCCCTCCAGGGCACTGACTCTGGTAGTGTTCTCATGACCAGTGACGATACTGCTGCCCTCCAGCACACTGACTCTGGCGGTGGACTCCTGACCAGTGACGATACTGCTGCCCTCCAGGGCACTGACTCTGGCGGTGGTCTCCGGACCAGTGACGATACTGCTGCCCTCCAGGGCACTGACTCTGGCGGTGGTCTCCTGACCAGTGATGATACTGCTGCCCTCCAGGGCACTGACTCTGGCGGTAGTCTCCGGACCACTGACGACTGTGCTGGCGGTGGCGTCCCGGCTGGCGGGGAGGATGGCGCCCTTCTCCGCCGTGCTGCTCTTACCAGACTTTGGAGACTTCTTCTGCCCCTTCACCACCTTGGGAGGAGTCACAGCTGACTCGGAACTCCCCCCGGGACCCTTGTGAGCTGTTTTGCCGGCAGGAGTCTTCACCCTCTCCCGTCGGCCACTTTCCAACTTAAGGTGCTTTACAGGGGATGGACTGGCAGTGCTTTGGCTCAGTGTCACACTGGCTGCCCTGGTGGCCGGTGCACTCCACACACCTTTAACACGCACCACTGGTACCAGACTTTTTTTGGCTGAGGTGCTACTACGGGACTTATGAATTGGAGGGGTGGGGGTGGTGGCAAAGATGTCAACGTTGCTGAGGAAGAGTTTCTGACGAACACTGGGATGGGTAGCTGGAGGGTGTCTGGGAGTGGAAGAAGAGGAGGTGGTTGTAGGAGGTGTAACTTTAGGTGATTTGGGTGCAGGTGCAGGTACTGGAGGCTGTCGTGAGGTGGATGGATGTTGGGTGTGTGGGTGCCCGCGTTTGTGTACTTTGGGAGGGGGCGTCACAGACACACTGGGAGTGGACACAGGGGACGTGTACATGGTAGTGGGGGTGGTGAGTGCAGGTGAGCGGGTTGTGGTGCTGGGTGTTCTGGTGCGAATCCTAGTGTCTGTAGATGTAGTGCATGCAGGTGAGAGTGTAGACGACACTGGGAGGGAGGAGGGAGACGACAAGGAGTGGGACACAGTGGAGGCAGTGGATGTTGCTGTGTCTCTATGTGGGTGATGCTTGTGTGAGTGACTGTGGGTTGTGTGGTGCTTATGTTTGCCTGAGCTACTTTTGTGTGTTGAGGTGTGTGCATGCTTGTCTGATGGTGTGCTTGGAAAAGGCTGGGGTACAGGGGACTGGGTCTGGGTGGAGGAAGGTGGAGGGGGGAGGCTAGACACAGGGACAATGGCTGCCATCAGTGCTGAGGCCAGAGATTGCAGGGTTCGATTAAGGGCAGCCTGACCAGAATGAATGCCCTCCAGGAATGCATTACCGTGTTGCAACTCCCTTTCTACACCCTGGATGGCATTCACAATGGTAAACTGCCCAACAGTGAGTGACCTGAGGAGGTCAATGGCCTCCTCACTGAGGGCAGCAGGGGTGACTGGGGCAGGGGCTGAGGTGCCTGGGGCGAAGGTGATGCCCCCCTCCTGGGTCAGCGGGCACGGAGCGAAGGCTGAGGGGCTGCTGGGAGGGCGGTGCTGGTAGGGGGGGTGGCGGCTGTACCTGCAGAAGTGGGGGGCACAGATGTTGCCGCCACCACAAGGGAGCTCCCATCGGCGGACGAGTCCGTGTCGTTGTTTGGTGATCCGGGGACCGACGTGAATCTCCCCTCGCCCTCCGTCCCACTGGTGTAATCAGAGTCTGTGGTGTGGCCCTCCATGGCCATGTGGGATGCAGCTCCCTCGTGCTCCGGTGCCACTGTACCTCCACCTGATGATGCTGATGCACAAAAGAACAGGGAGAGCACAAAAAGGGGGGGACGACAGAAGAAAGACAGATTGAGTGCATGGCTTACCGCTACCATTGGCGGACAATATAGACACAGCAGCCCCCTGCACTACACCGTGTTCTTGGCCTCTACAGATGCAATTCCTGGGATCTGGCATACATGGCTATGGTGGACATCTGCACACATAGATGACACAGGGGCATGTATACCTGTACTTGGCACTCTACAGAGGTGGGGTGGAGTGCCACATGGCCTGCATTACGGAGGGGCCTAGCCTACGTAACTCGCCCTGGCCTAGGGAAACCCACAGCCCTCCTCCCCCACCCAGACCCCTCCACTGCGCGCAAAGTCCACAGAATGAGAGTGTACTCACCCCCTTGTGTCTGCTGTGAGGCCCTCAAGCGCCTATCCAACTCCGGGTAGGCCACCGGCAGGATCCAGAACATCAGGGGGGTCATGGTGCGACGGGCACCCCTCCCACGTTGGGAGGCCATCCCCAGCTGAGCTTCCGCCGTCTTCTTGCTCCAGCGGCGAATGTCCTCCCATCTTTTACGGCAGTGGGTGTCCCGTCTCTGGTGGACCCCCAGGGTCCGGACGTCCTTGGCGATGGCACGCCAAATGTCCTTCTTCTGGTGGGCGCTGACCTACATGACATGTACAGGGGAAGAAGAGAAGTCATTACCAACTGCACCGTCGAAGTGAGTGGCCCCCATCCCTACCTTTGCCATGTGGCACATGCATTCACAGTCCTTCATGGTCGCTGAGCTCTGCCCCCTTCCTACTGACATCCAGCCCTCTCCACCCAGCATAGCCCATACAACGTGCTCCCTGTGTACTTACCTGTTGGTCTGGAGGACCGTAGAGTAGCGTGTACTGGGGAGGACCCCATCGACTAGCTTCTCCAACTCCTGAGCAGTGAAGGCAGGGGCCCTTTCCCCAGACGCAGCAGCCATTGTCTCTTCCAGACCGAGGTCACAGCAGCACTTGCAGTGTAGGTCCTCTCCTGTCGAAGATCAGGTATCGAGTGATTGAACAGATGGCGGTCACGTCCGCGGCGGTCACGTCCACGGCGGTGCGTATCATCACCGCTGGAGCACTTCATCATTGGCTCCTGGGACCCATAGGGTCCAATGTTAACCAATGCAGCATTGCGCCACGGTCTACAACCGCCTACCGCGACGGTGTACAACGCCAGCGCAGATACCTCACATTCCATTGTCCCACTTTAGAGGTCAGGCAGCCGCCATTTCAGGGGCCCACATGGCATCATTTACTACTGCGTCACACATACCTAGGCCTACACTCAACACACATACAGGAAGAGTTTTGTATTTGGTGTCGTGTTCTGTGTAGCTGTGGGTACATAACTGAGAATTTGTTGACTCTGTGGTCGCTGTTGTCCTTCTTAGGCACCGTCAGCTGGGACATTTGAGGAGATGGCAGAATCCTCCGGTGTACCGACCGCTGGTGGACCTGTAAACAATGGAGGAGCGGCATTTGATCATCACCTACAGGTTTGACCATGCCACAATCCAGGAACTGTGTACCCAGTTGGAGCCAGACCTGATCTCACCAATCCGCCATCCCACAGGGATACCTCCTGAAGTGCAGGTGCTATCAGTGCTCCATTTCCTTGCAAGTGGATCATTTCAAACAACTGTGGCCATGGCATCAGGGATGTCCCAGCCTATATTTTCCAACATGTTGTCCAGAGTGTTGTCTGTCCTGCTGAAACACATAAGGAGCTACATCGTTTTCCCTCAGGTGGAGGATTTGGCTATAGTGAAAGGTGACTTCTATGCCCTGGGACATATCCCCAACATCATAGGTGCTATTGATGGCACCCATGTAGCTCTGGTCCCCCCACGCAGGAGTGAACAGGTGTACAGGAACTGGAAGAGTTATCATTCGATGAATGTACAGATGGTATGTTTGTCAGACCAGTACATCTCCCAGGTAAATGCTATGTTCCCTGGCTCAGTGCATGACGCCTACAATTTTTACTATTACATTCACTTTCACACTTCTACCTCTATCCTGTCTGTCAATTAGTAGCAGTATTTGGTAACTGAGTTGTACATTTCCATTACGGTTTCACAGGTGTGGTTACCAACGTGTGTCATCTGCTTGCATCCTTCATGGACTTGTGATGTGTGACATAGGTATGTTGGCATTGCATTTGAAAACGCATTTTGTCACTGTCATTGCTAATACACATTTTCAAAATCACAGACTGACTCCAGATTTTTTTGTGGTTCAAGGGTGTTTATTGAAGTGCTAATTATTGTAGGGGGTGGCAAAATGGTGATGGGTGATGGTGGAGGAATGTCCATGGCAGAGTCCAGTCTATTAGTCACACAGGTGCACTGCCCATTTGGGCATAGGAAGTGGAGCTGGGGCAGATCCAATCTGGACAGGGTAACAAAGTGAGACAGTGGGAGGACAATCAGGGTGGTCTCATTTCCTGGCGGGGGTCTTGCCATCTTGCTCTGTCCTGTTCCTGGATCTCAGGGACCGCTAGCGGGGTGGTTGTCCGTCTGCAGGGGGTGGGGTGCTGGTGTGGTGGTCCTGTGGCGGGGCGTCCTGTCCACTAGCGCCGGCGGAGGTGGTGGGCAGTTCATCGTCCATGCTAGTGTCAGGGGCCCCTTGGAGTGCCACGGTGTCCCTCATGGTCTTTTGTATGTCCTTCAGCACCCCTACGATGGTGTCCAAGGCGGAGCTGATGGTTCTGAGCTCCTCCCTGAACCCCAAATACTGTTCGTCCTGCAGGCGCTGGGTCTCCTGAAACCTGGCCAGAACCGTAGCCATCGTCTCCTGGGAGTGGTGGTATGCTCCCATGATGGACGAGAGGGCCTTTTGGAGGGTGGGTTCCATTGGCTTGTCCGCCCCCTGTCGCACAGCAGCCCTCCCAGTTCCCCTGTGTTCCTGTGCCTCCGTCCCCTGGACCATGTGCACACTACCACTGCCCCCAGGTCCCTGTTGTTGTTGGGGTGGTGGGTTACCCTGGGTTACCTGTAGTGGTGGACACACCACTGATTGACGTGTCCTGGGTACGGAGGTATGGGCCCGCTGGGTGGGTGCTGTGCTTGTGTTACCAGAGGATGGAAGGTCAGTGTTGGGCTATACCTGTGCAAGGTGAACCGACTGTCCCGAGGCCCACGATGGTCCGGGCTGGTCATCTGGATCCAGTTGGCCAGAGCTGCTGTCGTCACTGTGGACCTCTTCTGTGGGTGGAGTGGAGATGTCTGGACCCTCCTGTGTGGTGGCGTTACGTAGTGGTCCTGCAGGGTTATAAGAGCATGATTATTGCATGTGTGTGTGTCATGGTGTGCAATGGGTGGGTGTGTGTGTACCCCAGTGCAAGCATTCCTGTGTGGGGGCTTGTATGATGATGGTTGGGGGGTTGTCATGAGTATGTGCAGTGAGCATGCTTTAGTGCTGGGTGTCCATGCTTAGTTGTGTCATGCAGGGCTTGGTGTTGGGATGTGTGGTTTGTGTTATTAGTGCATTAGTGAGGAGTTGGAGTGATAGGGGAGGGGGTGAGGGTGGGGGTGTGTGATAGCATGCAGGTAGGGTGGGGGATATGATAGTTAAGATTTGACTTACCAGTGTCCATTCCTCCACCGACTCCTCCGAGGCCCTTTGGATGCATGATGGTCAAGACCTGCTCCTCCCATGTTGTTAGTTGTGGGGGAGGAGGTGGGGGTCTGGCGCCAGTCCGCTGAATCGCGATGTTGTGCCTGGAGACCACTGAACACACCTTCCCCCGTAGGTCGTTCCACCTCTTCCTGATGTCCTCCCGATTTCTTGGATGCTGTCCCACAGCATTGACCCTGTCAACGATTCTTCGCCATAGCTCCATCTTCCTGGCTATGGAGGTGTGCTGCACCTGTGCTCCAAATAGCTGTGGCTCTACCCGTAGGATTTCCTCCACCATGACCCTGAGCTCCTCCTCGGAAAACCTGGGGTGTCTTTGGTGTGACATGGGGTGGTGTAGGTGATGTGTGTGGTGGTGTATGTGTTGATGAGTGTGGTGATGTGTGGTGGTGTGGGGTATTTTGAGCGTGGATGTTGTATGGGTGATGGTGTTGTGTGCCTCTGTGTGATGGTGTTGTCTCTGTCTGTCGCCTTCGTCTTCAGTTTTTGGTCATAGGGGTTTGTGGGTGATGTGGGTGTGTGTTTTATATTGTGTTGGGTGTGTGGGAGTGTTGTTTGTATGTGTCTCAGGTGTGTGTATTTGGAATTGTCCAATGTGGCGGTGTTTTGGAGATGTGTGTGTATTTTGAGCGCGGCAGTGTGTACCGCCAATGGAATACCGCGGTTGAAAGACCGCCTCGTGGATTCGTGGGTCGTAATAGCATGGGCGTGTTTCTGTTGGCGTGACAGTGGAGGTTTTGTTTTCACCAGTTTATCACTGACCTTTGTTGTGGCGGACTTGTGTGGGTGTCTGAATTTCGGAGGATTCCGTGCTGTAGGTCATAATAGCTGTGGCGGAATTCCGCGGCGGTGTATTGGCGGTCTTCTGCACGGCGGTTAGTGGCTTTTACCGCCAATGTTGTAATGACCCCCAAAATCTACGGCAGGCAATAGTCTCCTACATGCTCTCAGTGGTCATCCTATGAATTCAAATTGGAATATTCCCTTTCGGGAACTACTGAGAGGGAAAGGAAAGTATAGCAGAAAGGACTCCTATCTAAGAGAGGAAGGTATCATGATAAGTAGAGGATACCCATTGTGGGTTCTAAATGAAGCCCACAACAAAGCGAGGAAAATTGTTAGAAATGAGACCCCAGTGCATAAAGAGAACACCAATATAGATGAGAAAAAGAACAGCACACAAGCCTTAATAACCTTCAGCAATGAAGCTAAAGAAATTCAGGGTATTATCTGCAAACAACAGGATATTGTAAAAAAATGACCCCCACATTGGCAGAAAAGTAGAGAAATACCCTAAAATAACTTACATAAAAGAAGCAGTTTTAAAGAAATGGTTAGGTACAATGACATTACCATAGCAAAAAAATGAATCATACTTTACAAGGTTTTTCTCCCTATTGACATTGTAGGGTAGGTAGGAGCAGCAACATGATACAAAGAATGAAAAGACCTAATGAGGGTGAGGAATAGGTTATCAAACAATTTCTTACTTGTAGTACTGCACATTTTATTTATGCAATTGAATGCCCATGTCAATTGAGATACATAGGAAGTACAACACAGTTGGCCAAAAGGAGGGTAATGGAACACTCGAGGGCCATCACTAATGCAGATCCCCACTACCCAGTAGCCAGATATTTCAATGAGAGACATGGATGGAATTGTGCCCTTTTTGCCTTTTATGCAATTGAGCATGCAGCACAGTTTGCTAGAGGTGGCAACATATCTTTAAGATCAAGACAACGGCAATCCGAGTACATTTTGGCATTCAAGACTAAGGCCCTCATTCTAACCCCGGCGGTCTCAGACCGCCGGGGCCAGGGTCGGCGGGAGCACCGCCGACAGACCGGCGGTGCCCCGCAGGGCATTCTGACCGCAGCGGTTTGGCCGCGGTCAGAAAGGGTAAACCGGCGGTCTCCCGCCGGTTTACCGCTGCCCTTAGAATCCCCCATGGCGGCACAGCTTGCTGCGCCGCCATGGGGGATTCTGACACCCCCTACCGCCATCCTGTTCCTGGCGGTTCGCCCGCCAGGAACAGGATGGCGGTAGGGGGTGCCGCGGGGCCCCTGGGGGCCCCTGCCGTGCCCATGCCAATAGCATGGGCACGGCAGGGGCCCCCGTAAGAGGGCCCCACAAAGTATTTCAGTGTCTGCCTAGCAGACACTGAAATACGCGACGGGTGCAACTGCACCCGTCGCACCTTCCCACTCCGCCGGCTCAATTCTGAGCCGGCATCTTAGTAGGAAGGTTGATTTGCCCTGGGCTGGCGGGCGGCCTTTTGGCGGCCGCCCGCCAGCCCAGGGCAAATCCCAAAATACCCTCAGCGGTCTTTCGACCGCGGAGCGGTATTTTGGTGGGGGAACTTCGGCGGGCAGCCTCCGCCGCCCGCCGAAGTTAGAATCACCCCCTAAGACCCCGACTGGTCTCAGTTCTGACAAGGAATTAGGAATACACCTGTAGAAGGATTAGTAGAGCCTTTGTTCAGTAACACTTAGCACGGTGTTTAGGTAATTTTGAAACAACCGGGTGATGTCTGGTTTTTACATATGTAGAAGTGCATTTTTTAATGTGCTGTTGTTTGGGATTCACTGATATATGTTTTTAATGTTGTATTTTCCAGGTTCAAAGAAGGACCCATGAGAATGCATGGAATTCACGTCCAGGATGAACCCTATCTCCTGCACACTCCACTTCTAATAGTACTTTATTAGGCAGTGCCAAATACGTTTTTATCATTCTCCATTCCTCTTTATCTGGTTCCCCCCGCCCCCAAGAGTCTTCTCGCACTATGCGGGCACTCTTATGTCTATGTTTGGAGGAGGATATTTGGGAACTTACAGGCTAGTGAAATGGTGTTTATCCAGTTACATTGGTAAGTTTTATATAATTTTATATATGTCTATTTGGAGGATATATCTCCTCAGCAGTTTTCTTGTTTAAACTTGCATCACTTGCCTGTTTTACACCCTGTATGTATACCGAGTAGGGGTTACAGCTGCAATGATTTAACATCTTTATCCTAACATGACATATTGGGGAGTGGGAGGGCAGTAGTTATCAATACAGTATTTCTTCTGTTATTTTTGGTTGTGTACATATACAGTACGAACATTGGCTTGGGGCAGTTATGGTAAAGTGTACATAAATGGGGTAATTACTGTTTGAGGATATGAACCTTATATACTCTAAGATGGCTGCCATTATGGGGTTGGTGGGGAGAGTCCTTTGTCTATGTTTACACGTTTTTGTCACGGTTAAAAATGGGATGGCAATATGATGGAAATTATGTGATCAAGCCCGTACCTGGGGCGATATGCGTTATGTTTTGGATACAGTACATCTGTTCCTGCACTGCAATCTTGAGTTAGCATCTTCATTGGGCTTTTTGTCAGATATATATATATATATATATATATATATATATATATATATATATATATATATATATATATATATATAAATCTTCAACAGATGAACAATGGATCAACTGACGGCTGCACCAATCCCGTAAATATAGTCTCGATATCAAAGCAAAAACATATCTGGCAATCTCGAATTCAGTTAAAAAATGTATTTTCTTTATGCAGGTGACACAGAGTCCTGAAATACAATGTCGACGCGTTTCGGCAGAACGCCTTCTACTGGACAATTCTGGTAACAAGACCAGAATTATTTAAATACACATTGACAGTCCTTCATTTATTTCCATACTATTACAATATAAGCTAAAGCGGCGGCCATCTTAAAACATGCTTCAATCTGGAGTTATAACAGATTCCCATAATGTATAAACAGATCACCTAAAATCATTAAAATATTTAAAATGATTTACATTAATGAGATATGGATATCTTCTAGATGTGATTTTGAAAAACCCCCAATCAACAATATAATTGTAATTAGATCTGATATCGATCATAAGTTTTCTTGTCGAGTAAATAAATATACAATAATCTATAATTAGTCATCAATTCATCCATTTCATCTATATTACAAACTATTAAAAAACTACTGTGAGTAATTTATTGTTACACATAGAACAATCCTAAAAATATATAGATTGTAAAAAGTTAAATAAGACAATCTATTATAAGCCATTGTTGTAATAAATCTTTTCTTTGAAAGAAAGACTTATTGAATAAGAAAATATTTTAAAGGGATTATTATTATTAAATGATTGCAAAGCGACAAATTAGTTACTAATACAGATCCTAATTGGCATACATCAATTACTTAGTATTTATTTTTCCATTCATAACGACAATCACTTATATTGTATTTATATTGCAATCTAATCTATATCAACAAAGTGACATCATATTAATAGAGGGTTTACATATCTAAGAGAAATTCAATCAATTATCATCTACGACTTCATTTTAAATTACTAAATCAGCAGTTGATATCCAATTTATCTTTTTGTATATGGTGTATACATGGCCAGTTAGTGCCATACTTCAAAAACATCTTGAATTGTATCATAATACTTAGATATTGCTCTAATATCCATATCTTTTGAAGTGATTCTTCTTCGTTTTTATCTATATACTAGTTAACTCTATAGATGCATGTTGTTAATCTATGGTTAGACAAGGCCTAGGCTTAAAGTGCAAAGTGCTAAGTGATGCAATAAAATATGTGCAAAACATGCAACTAAAGTGCAACTACGTGTTAAAAATATTACTAAAAAGAACTAAATTTGTTAATATCTTCATCAATCCTATATCCTATAAATATATATATAGCTTCAATTATCTGCATATCTCAAATTATAAAGAAGATGTGGTCATACAACCACTAGCAGCTAAGGACCCACAGGATCATAAATGGTGGCCAATTTTTTTAAAGTATATATTAAAGACAATTAGGTGTGTATAATATATCTCTCCTACCCAGAGATTTAAACTTCTTTCAATATTTTAGGTCTCTTCACTGCTATATGGTTTTCTAGCTGTTATGACTAAGAATCTCACCAGGACAGACTGTTCTATTTCCCCATTTATTCATTTAATCTTCTACCAGGTTCCGACTGGATCCATGTGCGGCCTTTTCAAGTTCACACTGATCTCTGATACTGTCACTTTGACGACCCCAGCACAGACTCTCACATACTAATATAGTGCGAATAGAGATATGAATGTAATACACACCTCATTAATAAAATCTAGATATTCCTATTCATTGAAACTAAGAAAATCTCTATTAATACATGTGTGATGAGAAGCCCAAGTCCCAGCATCGCAAATCTTTTTCAGTCTCCTGGACTTGCCACAGAGACAATATAAACATGATGAACAAGTGATTTGATTTTTCTGAAGAAGCTGGGTCTGTCAAAACAGGTTCATAAAGCTGTTCAATTTAATACGTAAAGTATACTTTCCTTTTCAGAAGAAGAAAAAGAAAAATAACTGGCAATACTACTTCTTGAGAACTATGAAAAGCAGAAGAAATTGAATGCACAAAAGCTAACCAGGTATTAAAATGAGACCATCATCAGACATTTAATACATCATCAACACTCCAGATAATTGTGCAATTTTACTGGCAGATGTAATGGCTATACCAGTTCCACTGAAGACAAACATTCAAAAGTATAAGCCTGAGGGGCCTTTGATGCCCAAGATAAATACCAGGGGGAAAACAAAGGACACACCACAGGTCTAGAAAAGGCAAAACATTTCATTAATCTGTCAAGGTTCACAGAAGTCCCTTTTAGCAGCCCAGTGAGATTTAAATGTAGGGAAAGGAAACCTAGGATGATACTTACCCCCAAAGGAATTGAATGATGGAGGCTAAAGAACAAGCATGTGGAGAAGCTCTATGAGCTAAACACCATCTTTGAAAAAAAATAGTGTTTGTGTATGCCTTTGTAATAGATAGTTTTCTCAAAATCTGAAATGCCTATGATACATAAGGGAGGGAGTCTGTGGGGCTGAAGGCTGTCCCTTCAAATGTTCTTATTCTTTTCATTATATTTGTCTTCATATTGCCCTCAGATATGCCATACATACATTTATGTATAACAGGATTTATGCACCCCCACAGATGCTATTCCAAACCTGTTGCCCATTTGGTCTAGTTGTTTGGAGACTTCTTTGTGAACCATTAGCTTTACATACTGCAACTGTCCATATCTGTGTAATCATTGGTTGCCACATTCACTCATAATGAGACCAGTTAACCAATTCTCAAGAGACTTCCAGAATTGTGCTTACTTAATATTAGAGCATTCCAGATGTAAAACACATTGGTATTTTTCAGAATTCAACAAATCTATTTGTGGAGGTGCACCATCTGAACAAATTTTTGACATACTTTCTTACCAAATGTATCAGGTAGAATAGTAACTTCTTATGGATAGTCAGTAAACATTTCTTACTTGCTTCCCTTTAAGGTAATCCAAAATAACAAGGACCAGTTTACCACTATTTTCTGCATAGTAATCTTAGTTAAGGTTTTACCCACATTCTGGCAATAGTTTTTTCAGATTCAGCCAATTTACCAACACATGACTGTTTGTGCTTCAACATACTTCATTTACTGCAGCTTTACCATATATGCTTTCTAACATTTCCTAGTTGCAGCAGAGGCCAGTATAATCTGTGGAGGTTGAAAAATTGATCCCTCCAGAGTGTAGCAGACTTAGCTGTAGAATAAAGTATGTTTAGATGTACTTGCAATAGATTTTCTAGTTCCGGCATTGGCAGGTGTCCTTATCAGGTGCTACATGGTGGATTCTGAGTCCTATTGTCGGAGGCACATAGCACCCAGTACGAAACAGAGACTTCTTTTTTCCTTTGTAAAAATATTTTGTAAGTCTAATTCTATTTGGCATGTTTCATTCCAATTTTACTCTTGCTTTGTATTTAATACCTATTATGCAGGGGCATAGCTTAGTCATTAAGACTGGGGGGGTGTGAGCTTCAGATTTCCCAACAATCACGCCGGCACATAATGTTAAAATACATCATATGACAAGCAGGAGGCACAAGAGGGATTTAAAAGACAGCGGAAAGGGAGAGGAATGTATATTGGTAATGGTACTTAGGGGCAGATTTAAGAGCCCCCAGCACCTGTTTGCGCCACATTAACATCATTTTTTATGCTAATGTGGCCCAATGAGGCCAAAATTATTGTGCCAAATCGGCAAAGTGGTGCAATGCATGCATTGCACCACTTTATAACCCTTTGCGCTACATTATGCCTGCACCAGGCATAATGTATGCAAAGGGGGCATTTCCCCATGGGGGGGCTGAAAAAATCTTGCAAAGAAATCTGAAAGATTTCTTTGTGCCATTCTTTTTGCCACTTTTAATGCCTGCCCAGAGTACACATTAAAAGGAAGCACTCCATTGATAACAAGAAATTAGCCAAAATACAGCTAAAATGTTGTTTTTTTCAGAAAAATTGGAAAAAAGGGCCACTGAAGAAAGCATGTGATTTTTGCCCCTGAAAATGGCATCAACAAAGGGTTTGCCATGTTAAAATCACCATCGTCTCTGCTTTCAGGAACAGGCAGACTTATATCAGAAAACCACATTTTTCAACACAATTGTGGCATTTTACTGGGACATATCCCATTTTTAATATTTTTTGTGCTTTCAGCCTCCTTCCAGTTAGTGACAGAAATTGGACTGAAAACAATGCTAGATCCCAGACAGCTAACTATTTCTGAAAAATATACAAAATCCTGAATTTATCAAGGGGTCATTTGTGTAGATTCTTCAAGGTTTCCCTACAGAAATTAACAGCTTAAATAAAAATATATTGCAAATAAGGTGAAAAAAATATCCATTTCCGGCCACATTTTTGTCTATAACTTTTTCCATCTATGGCAGATTTTTTAAAGCAATATACCTTTATGCCTGCTGGACTCTTCTGGTTGCGGGGATATATAGGGCTTGTAGGTTCATCAAGAACCCTAGGGACCCAGAGCCAATAAATGAGCTGCACCTTGCTATGGGTTTTCATTGTATTCCCGGTATACAGCAATTCATTGGGTTAAATATAAAGACTGAAAAATAGATATCAAGGAAACCTTTATGTTTCCAAAATGGGCACAAGCTAAGGTATTGAGAAGCAGTGGTTATTTGCACATCGCTGGACTTCGAGGTCCCCAAACTAGCATGTGAATTACAGGTCATTTCTGAAATAGACTTCTTTTTTAAACACTGTCTTACATTTGGAAAGAAAAATGTAGAGAAATACAAGGAGCAATATCACTTGTTCTACTATTCTGTGCTCCCCCATGTCTCCCGATAAAAATGGTACCTCACTTGTGTTGGTAGGCCTATTGCCCCAAAAGGAAATGCAAAATGGACACATCACATTTTTACATTGAAATCTGACGTGTTTTTCGAAAGTGCCTAGCTGTGGTCTTTGGCCTCTAACTCAGCCGGCACCTAGGGAAACCTAGCAAACCTATACATTTTTTAAAACTATACATCTAGGGGAATTCAGAATGGGGTGAGTTGTGGGACTCTCACCAGGTTCTGTTACCCAAAATCCTTTGTAAACCTCACAATTTTGTGAAAAAAATACTTTTCCCTCACATTTTGGTGATGGAAAGTTCTGGAATCTGAAAGGAGCCACAAATTTCCTTCCACCCAGCAATCCCCCAAGTCTCCCGATAAAAATGGTACCTCACTTGTGTGAGTAGCCCTAGTTCTTGTGTCAAGAATAGAGCACACAACCGTCACCAATGATGGTCTCTACATGAGGGCAACTAGTGACCCTGGGGCAATCCATTCCTGATGCAGGCACTAGGTACAGGCACTCAAGTTGGGTAGCGTTTTTATCAGGACAGGTGGGGAAACAATGGATGGTAGGAATTTTGTGGATCCCAGCAGATTCCTGTAGTTTGTGTGACAGAAATGCAAGACAAAATAGAGTTTTTATTCAACATGTCAGTTTGCATGGTATTATGGGTAAAAAAAATTTGAGGAATCCACACAAGTCACACCTCTTTGGACTCCCCCAGATATCTAGTTTCCAGAAATGTCTGGGTTTGGTAGGTTTCCCTATATGGCCGCCGAGCCCAGGACCAAAAACGTAGGTGCTTGCCTTACAAAACCAGGTTGTTTTGTGATAAATAATTTTTATATCTCCACAATACGATTTGGGCAGTGGAATTTGGGGCTGAACTAAATTGGGGAGATACTAAGAGAACTGTGCTGCACCTCCTCTCTGAGTTGGGCTAACCCACTAGTGTCCCATTGCACAGACTGTGCTTGTGAAGTGACAGCAGGACTTATCACCTCCCTCATAATCACTGAAAGAAGAGTTATCGAATGGGACTCCTCCAACTGAAAAATCACTCCCAGAGACTGCGCCATTGTCTTATCCCTCAGATGTTGTCTCAGTATCTGCTGCCTCAGTCTCTGATCCTACGTCAGAGCTGTCTTCTATAACCCGAGTTAGGGCTTGAGTAGCATTCACCCAACAAGATGATATCACTTCTACTGGCTAAACTGTCGCTCTAAAAAACTAGCCTACGTAGACAGTCACAAGACTGCTGGTGGGTGTGTGTGTGATACCTGCAACACAGAACCTTCGCTTTTTCCCTCAATTAGCATGTTCTCTCAAGACAGTCAAAAAACAAAAAAGACACACTAGTACTTCACCTTGTCACATACCAATTGTCACAATCTTTAGCGCATGTAGCACCCAGTCCAACAATCATTATTGGTTCTCTCCCTCCCACTACCTCGTCCTCCAATTCCCTCACTACCACCCAGCAAAATTGCATTTTATCTCTCAATACCCCCGCACATACATTTCATTTCTATCATAGCACAGGTAATGTCTGACTTTACCAATCTACTCAGCTATTCACATAGAATACAGTTTTGATCTCAGAGTAGGCATATAAACCTTCTGCGCTACTTTATGGCACCAAAACTGCCACTGGACAAAAGTCAGATCCTTTACTAGCAGAAACATAATCACTAGATTTACTTGACTTTTTTATTGCTGCCTAAAAGCTACAGTTAAAACGCGTCAGTTGAAGTATGTGCATTGCTTTGAAGACGCAAGCTGCAACTGCAAGAAAACTGGTGGGAGATATATATATCCAAAGTACAGTTCCTCCTAGCCTGATACGGCTGTTAACAGCTTACTTCCTGCCACAAGTAACCATCCCAAGAATCTAATTCAAAGTATCCCATATGGGGAACTATTGCGGGCTAGGAGGAACTGTAGTTTGGATATAACTTTTGAAAAGGAAGCCATTATCATGAGTAAAAGATTCAGAGAGAGGGGCTATTCGCCAGGAAGTGTCGAAAAGGCACTGATGAAAGTTAGACAAGTTAAAAGAGATGATTTACTGATAATCCAACCAAAAGTAGATACGAAGGAAGACAAAAGGGTAAGATTCATTACAACATATCATAGTAAAATGGGAGAAATAAAGAAGATTTAAAAAAAATTCTGGCCAGTATTAAAAATGGATGAGAATATAGAGGGGACAAGAGATGATTACCCTGCATTTACTTTCAGAAGAAGTAGATCTCTAAAGGACACATTAAGTCAATGTTTGGTACCAATGATGGAAAAGATCAAACCCATCTAAGGTTTCTTCAGTTGTGGAAAATGTAAAGCCTGTAAATACAGTGAAAACTGTAAAGAAATACATTTCCCAGGGGTTAAAAGACCCTTTAAGATTAAGAAACATGTAACATGCCATTCGGATTATTGTATATATGCTTTGAAGTGCCCTTGCAATAAATTTTATATAGGGAGCACCATACATATGGCGAAAAAAAGAGTATTAGAGCATATGAGAGCAATCAAAAATGAGAATAAGTCTTATCCAATAGCGATGCACTTTAAAGGCTATCATGATAAAAATACAAATACATTACAATTTATGGTTTTGGACAGGGTCATGTTGAATATAAGAGGACGGAATAGAACACTAGAATTAAGGAAATTGAAATCCCGTTTAATTATTGGTTTTAATACCAAGGAACCTAAAGGATTAAATAAGGATGAGGAATTAGCTGTTCACTTGATGTATTAAAATGATAAATCTTAAGAAAATGTAAGAAATTAGAGCTGCTTTGAGAGAATGCACAAGTTTAATTTAAATTTAGGATAGTGTTCATATTATGTATTTTGATGGATGGTTTTAATAGATGCTTTCTAATGTATGCATTCTAAAATATGATTTTTTGTTTTTTTATAGAGAAAGATGGTATGACGGTCGCTGTAAAGCAAAGGAGCTACTATATCACATAAAGGTTATTTGGATGGTGGAAAGGCTAAATAGTGAATATTGCTTCTCTTATTATCGTTTTTTTGTTGTATATGCTGTAAATACAACAAAATATGTATATGGAATAGGGTTCGCCAAAAGATGGAATAAACATGTTTCCAGGGTATAGGGATTTCAAATTTAAGCACACTTGGGATATGAATATTATGAATAGGATGGATGTTGCTACGTAGATAGATATCCCTGGATGTAGATTGAGTACTATGTGAATTTTTTGTTTTTTGTGTAATGGTAAACACAAAAGTATTCGAAGTGAGGGAGTTGACCTCTCTGTAATAATTGAAATAAATTGGATAACATTGAAAATATTGAAACAAATTGACAGCAAATGCAATATGAAATGTAAATGTTATGAGTTAATGATGCAAATTTTATGACAAAATAAAAGTATGCAATGAACAGTTATGAAATGAGAAGACAAATGTGAAGAAAATCATGTTTAAAGATGGCCGCCGTAATAAGGGGAATGCTTAGTGACCGTCATTTATGTTGTTGAAAGATTTTTTGGTGATATGTGGAAATGGAAATATGGACAAACAATGCCCGAGAACAAGGGAGCTTGGATTACCGAAACGCGTCGGGCGGGTGTTTATCTTGCCGAATAAATTAATTTTGATGAAGGCATCGCGTGACTGAGGCATTTCTTTTTGAAGGACGAAGTGGCTAAAAATAAGGGGGTTCGCGACCCGCTTCAGTCTGCCATGCAGGGCCCAGACCAACGCGTATCTTGAGAAGGATATATGTATATATATATATATATCTATATAGATAGATAGATAGATATTTTGATTTCGCATCAATCCATAAACCAATCCTTAAGGTCACTCAGTGCTTTTATTCCAAAACCTATATCCACAAAAAATAAAATGCCAAAAAAAAGCTAGGAAATCACTTAAGAATTCACCCACCTCAAAAGATGTTTCCAAAACTGATGGTAAAATGGTGAATGAACCAGAAATGTCTCAAAATCATATGTGATATAGGCAGTTCAGAAAACTCAACTTCACTTGGTTAATAGCACCTTTCTTTAATTTCACATTTTACTTCTTTTCATTGTCCCATACTGCCCTTTCCACATAGCTTCTCAATTGTATCATGGTTGAAAATCTCCCTGAAATTGACAAATAAAAAAGCACATACCTCTCACACTTCTAGCCTGTGTAAAAGCAGAACTATAGAATTTACAGGATCGTACATATGTGCTATCACCTTCATCCATGGTTTCTAACTTGTATTCAGAATTCTCCTGGAGGTCTGCAATCCTCCTCAGGGGGTCTGCAACTGCTTAGAGCATGAAATAATATTAACAGATTAATAAAGTGTACATACATAAAGTGGCTAAATGTATAATTGAAATTTTTAAAACGTGTCAAGGAATGTGAAATTGTATGCTAAAAATTAATTTGGTATCCTCAGATTGATTTGTGAGAGCAGTGCTGGTGCATCACAGAGAATATAGTATGGACAATGTGTGGCTTCAAGTGAATTTACAAAAGCTCCAACCTTCATATTAAAATTATTTTTGTAATTTATATTTGTAAATTAAATCAAATGTGTTGTCATTTGTGTGTGTTTGATGAATGTTTTTTTCTGTATTTTTGTGTATTGTTCTGCATTTAAAATCATAGACAATGTTTAGGCCAGGGTCCAAAGCTTTTTTTTTTTATTGGTTTTATTTAGTTTGAAGAACTGCAAACCAATATAAACATACAGTACAGTGCAGGTTACAGCAAAGCAAGATGTCTTAGTTACATAAGGGTGCCCGAGGGCGCACACACCAGAGTGCCAGTCAGTAGTGTCATAACTGCTGCACCGATCTTATCCTTGATCCCACTAACCCGCCCCACATCCTAACGAGACCAGGCGTTAAATAACATAAGCATGTAGGAATATATCTACTCCACATTTGGTCACCCCTGTTCATGGAGTGGGGCATATGTCCCCATCCCCCACTATCTCAGCGCTACTTGCAGAGCCTACATTCTCCCCACCAGTGAACCGCTCTAGCGGTGCACCCCAAGCCACCACATCTACAAGTGCCCTCTGATCGCTGTGTGTCAAGCGCATATATTGCTCCTCTGCCGTCCCCCACTCCAGAAGATCTTGCAGCCAGCTGGAAGTCATAGGAGTCCATGTACTCATCCAACCAATTGCTACTCTATGCTTGGCCAGTACCAACGCTAGCTGCACCATTTTATACCCAAACCCCAACCCAGCGGCTTATGCACCACTCCCAAAGGACAAGTCATCGGGGTTGCCTCCAATTCCAGTCCCATAGCCTCTGCAATCGCTGCTATCTCTTCCTGCCAGAAAACATAAACCGCCATTCAGGTCCAGGCTAGGTGCAGGAATGAAGCATCAAGCTCACCACAATGAGGACAGCATGCTCCTCGGTCTGGGTCAATCTTATTTAGTCTACTGGGTGTGAGATATGTTCTGTGTACAAAGTTGAAATGCAACAGTTTGAACATGTGATTACATGACACCTTTCAGACCAACGATAAGGTTGCATCCCAATCAGCATCCTCTATGGGCAGCCCCAATTCAGCTTCCCACGCTTTGCGTCCCACTCTTATTACTTCCGGTTGATCCTCCCGCAGTGCTTTATAGAACCGAGTGATCAGGTGCGTCTCCTTTCCCCAATTAATCAATCAATTTAATACCAATGACGCCTTAGGAGCAATCGGAAAACCGTCCCAGATTTCACGGGCCACGGTTTCAATTTTAGCATATTGCAGAAACTGGCCAGAACCCAACTCAAACAGATCCTGAGCATTAGTAAATGAAAATAATTTACTGTTAGGGTATAGATCACCAGCTACCTCACAACCTCTCAACCTCCAGGCCTCTACAGGCATTGTTTTTGCCATATCCCGAAATGGAGACAGATCCCATATCCTTAATTCCCTATCAAAGGGAGCCCGTCTGAGCACCTGCTTCACCACCTGTTCACCAGATCCCAGCAGTTCTCCTTACTAGAAATGGCAAGGAGGGATCAGACCTGCTCCCAGACATCAAAATATGTGCCAATGACCGCCCATCACACACACCAGCATACAACCTCTTTCCCCAGTTATCAGCCTCTGACATCTATTTCACTGCACACTGAAGATGTGTTGCATAGCAGTAATATCTAATGTTGGGAATCACCAATCCACTCCCCTCTAGGTCCCCCTGCAGGATGGACAGCGCCACCCTACTCCGCTGACCGGCCCATACTAGGGAAATCAGCAGACTATCCAAGCGACAAAAAAGCAGTGCAGCCAGTAGATACAAGGAGTTCTGTACCAGATAGAGGCACCGGGGCAAAAACACCATCTTTGCTACTGCGGCCAGACCCATAACGGAAAGAGGCAACTTATTCCAGAAGGAAACCGAGCATTCCAGGCCCGTTACCACGGGCTCAACATTGTGTTTATTATACGCATTGATGGGATTAGTGACCTAGATACCCAAGTACCTAAATCTCTCAACTTCCCAGTGTAGCCCAACCCCAGGAAGCTCAACCTTTGGAACCCCAATGAGAGACCCCAATGGGAACAGGAGTGATTTTTCATGTTAATCTTGAGCCCAAAGAAGGCCCCAAAAGCCTTCAACCTTTGTAGCAGCGCTGGCACTGAGATACGGGGATCCCACACATAAACCAATGCATCATCAGCATTCTTGGAGATCACATTGGTGTCCCGTCCCACCGGAATCCCCACTGCACCATCTCCTCACGAAGCCAGATCACCAGAGGCTCCACCGTCAGAGCAAACAGAAGAGGTGAGAGCGGGCATCACTGTTGTATACCCCTGCCTACCTCCGAGGTGTGCAATGTCTCTCCCCCCACATGTACTTGTGCAGTTGGGGCAGTATACAGCAGTTGAACCCAAGTACAAAAGCCGGGGCCAAACTCCACGCCCTGCAATACCTCCAATACATATCCCCACTCTACTGTCTCAAAAGCTTTTTCCAAGTCAAGAGACACCAGCGCCAATTCTGTCTCCATTCCTTTGGTCTCATGCAGGACATGTGGCAAGCGACGTAGATTATAGGACCTGTTATGAACCTGCATTGGTCCTCATGTACTAGACTCTGAATCACACCCCAGAGCCGAGTGGCCAAGATCTTACAGAGTATCTTGACATCACTATTCAACATAGTCAGTGGGCGATACGAGGAGGGATCAACGGCACCCACCCCCCTGGTTTAAGCAACAAACACACTATACCCTGACGCATGGTGTCTGGTAACATACCACGCCCGCGCCTCCTCAAAGACTTCCAGTAGCCTCTCCCGTAGTGTGAAGGAAAATGCCTGGTACAACGCAACAGGAAAACAGTCACTGCCCGGAGATTTGGATTTTACCATCGCCGTCACTGCCTCTCCCACGTCATCCACAGTGATCAAGAGTTCAAGAGCATACCTACTCTCCAGGTCCATACTCGGAAGCTGCATCTGCTGCAGAAACTTCCCCACACTTTCCTCTGCCAATACAGCGCCAGCCCTTGATACCCTGTGGAGGTGGGACGCCAATTCCCATAGAATGTCCGTAAGCCCTGTGAGCAGTTCACCATCAGCATTTCTAATATGCAGTATAGGCGGAGCCTCTACCTCCTATTTCAGGATCCACGCTAAGGGTTTACCAGATTTATTGCCTTTTCATTTGCAACCGCTGCCTATACCCGCTCAGTGTTGTTTGGCTTAGTGTGTCCCAACAAGCATTAACCTCCTTGTGTATCCTGAGCTCCTCCTGCCCAACAATGCTCGCTTCAGGTGGCTGCCTCTGTACCTCCCCCAATTTCACCTCTAGGTCTGTAAGATTCAGCTCTAGCTGTCTGCGCACCCCACCCACCATGCTTATGCACTCTCCCCGAATGACTGACTTCACAGCCTCGCACTCCAGGCCCAGAGACTCAGTCGTGTTTCAATTTAAGTCCAAATATTATTTTATGGCTTCTCCCACTCTTTCCCGACATCCCTGATCGGTCAATAAATCCGCAGGCATACACCAACTTTGAGCTGTGCGACTGACCGTCTCTCCCCATTGTAATTGCAACCGAACTGGTGCATGATCAGACAGAAACCGACCCAAATGAGTGACATCTAGGACATGTGAGCTGTTGAGACCACCCAGCAGAAACCTGTCCTGTCGAGTGTAAGTATCATGTGTCCTGGAGTGACAAGTATATTCCCTGCCTTGAGGGTGCAGTTCCTTCCAACCATCCTAGAGACCCAAGTGTGTCATCACATCACCCGCAGCGCAAGATGTCCACCCGGACGCCATTGCCGACCGTCAACGAGCGCGACACCGAGAACGTACTGCATGGAGCCCATGTGGGTACACCAGACGGTAGGCACGGGGGCGGTGCACCCTGTAGCCCAAGAGTGACCAGAGGAGCGTCAGCGAACCGTGTGCGGAGGTGGAAGGGTGCCCCGGTGCCTACCCGGAGCCCACGGATGAGTTTCTTGAAGGTGGGAGCACCGGACGCAGCTAACAGCAGAACCCGCTCTAGTTTCTCCAACAGCTCAGCAGAAAGTTTACTCGGGAGAAGCCCCTCGCACTAACTGCAGGCTTCCGCCGAAGCAAGAACCCCCCACTCCCCAGCAGTGAGTCCGCCACAAAGGAGGCTAGCTAACCCATACCAAGAATGGTACATTCGGTGCCATTTTGACGGATGGAAGGTTCTCTACAGCTCCGCGACCCGCCATCTCAGGAACAGTGTTTATTACCGCCGCCGCCCGAGAGACTAAAATTGAACTTAAAAAAAAAAACACAAAACCGCGCCTGCCTTATACCTGCCGTAAGAAAAGCGCAAGCGATGCTTTAAGTTCGTTAAGAGGCTACTCGGATTTACGAAGCTACGCAGAAAGAAGTGCCAAAGTGGGAAATTAACATTTAGAAAAAGTATTTTTGTGAATTAAAAACACGTGTAACCTAACAGTTAAAGCAGCGCGCGAGTAGCGACTGCGTGTAGGCTTAAGGGTGATTTAAATCATTTCCGGACGCTGCTATACAGAGCCAACACACTATATTGCTGCACAATAAGAGCAGATAAATCCTCTCCCATCCTCCTCTAGACTCTTAGGGCCGTATTTATACTCTGGTTGCGCCGAATTTGCGTCGTTTTTTTCGACGCAAATTCGACGCTAAACACACGCCAACTAACGCCATATTTATACTATGGCGTTAGACGCTTCGGGCGCCAAAGTGCCCGGAGTGTGCGTCATTTTTTAGCGTGAACCCCTTCCTTGCGTTAATGAGATGCAAGGGAAGCGTTCCCGTCTAAAAAAATGACTCCCAGGCCTTTACGTGGAATTTATACTCCCGGGCAAAAGTGACGCCCGGGAGTGGGCGTGGCCAAAAACGGCGCATTTGCGCCGCTTTTTAACGCCTGGGTCAGGGATGGCGTTAAGGGACAAGTGGGCTCAAAATGAGCCCAGAGTGCCCTCCCCTGCCCCCAGGGACCCCCCCTGCCACCCTTGCCCACCCCAGGAGGACACCCAAGGACGGAGGGACCCATCCCATGGGCATTAAGGTAAGTTCAGGTAAGTATTTTTTAATTTATTTTTTGTGGCATAGGGGGGCCTGATTTGTGCCCCCCTACATGCCACTATGCCCAATGACCATGCCCAGGGGACAGAAGTCCCCTGGGCATGGCCATTGGGCAAGGGGGCATGACTCCTATCTTTACAATGATAGGAGTCATGTTGATGGGGGATGGGCGTCGAAAAAAAATGGCGCAAGTCGGGTTAAGACGATTTTTTTGACTCAACCTGACTTGCCCCATTTTAAGACGCCCATACGCCATTTTCCCCCTACGCCGGCGCTGCCTGGTGTACGTGGTTTTTTTCCACGCACACCAGGCAGCGCCGGTCTGCTAGCGCCGGCTAACGCCATTCAATAAATACGGCGCCCGCATGGCGCTTCAGAATGGCGTTAGCCGGCGCTAATTTTTTTGACGCAAAACTGCGTTAGCGCAGTTTTGCGTCAAAAAGTATAAATATGGCCCTTAGGGCTTTTGGAGGTAGTTCTGTGAGATGCACTCCTTGCACCATTTCTTCACAGCTATGCAGCACTTAGTGCCAGTTGCAACGTTTAGGTTTGCGCAAGTACGCACGCTGGTCTTTCACTGCATTGGCAGCAGCCCCGACAATCTGGACACAGGGCATTTGAGCCCCGTTGAGTTGGCCAGGTGACCAGGGGATCTTGGTGGTTTCTAGGGCGCCAGGCCCCATTGCGTATTTGTGGTGCTAGGAAATGTATTTCTTGTAGTTCGATTTTCAGACCCTGGTCTGGCTACCTCTAAATTGTGTTTTATGATTGTGAGGTTGTCATGCATATTTTGGGTTATGCTAGTGAAATTATGTTCCACCCTGTGCTTTTTGCCCATAATGTTGGTGATACTTACGAGTAACTCAGGCTCCTGCACTCGACGTCTGGATTACGTGCCCTCTTACTTCTCCACACCACCACCGTCCTAGTAACACCCTTCCCTTATCCTTACCACCCTCCTCCTCCACAATTTACCAACATGGCCACCGCTCGAATTAAGTCTGGAATTAATTGCTACAAAATCATCTACCTTCTTACCTGACTAAAACTGCAGCAAAACGTTTCAAGCATAACACCATTTAATGTTTTCCCGATTCCCTTTTCGTCGATCAGTTTTACAATGGTCGGTATGGAGGGCTCAAAACCGATCTAATTTTTTTCACGCACGACATACCCTCTTGGTCTACCAGCTTTTACAATTCCTTTAACGTCACCTCCTCCTCCTCTATCCCTCATGGGAAACAGCTAAAAATTTCCCCCTCTGTGGGTTTTAACGGCTCCCTCACTATCTCACTCTATAACAACGGTACTGTTATGATCCAAGCCAAAGACACCTGTCTCTCTCTCTTTGACCGCCTCTTCCCTTCCCTACTCCCCTCCCCTGCGACCGAGATATCCCTTGACTCTCCATCTAGCTCCACCAATTACTCCCTTTCTCCTCCCTTGACCCCCCCCACTCTCCAATAGGCTGCACCCTGGGGAGGCACAGGTCGACCCTTTTCTCTCCCCTCGGACCTCCCCTCCATTCTTCCCCCCTCACAGTATGCCCCTCCCCTCTTCACTTCAGCCTCACCTCCAGCTAACACGCTCCTCGTCCATTCTGCACCGTCCCGGCACTCCATTCTCATCTCCTCCCCCCTATCCCTTCTGGCCACCCCCCTCCTTAGACCACCTCTCCTTCAGCCCTCTCCCCTTGTCTATGTTCCCTATGTTCCCCTTGTTCCCTCCTCCTCTCTGCCCCTCCGCCCACTCCTCCCCTCACTATGTACCCCGATTTCCCCACAAATACATTCCATCTCTCTCCCTCCCCACTCTCCTCCAGCAATACTGTGCTACCCCCTTTCCTCCCCTGGTAACCCCTCCCCTCCCTCGGACCGAGCAGAACCACTTCCTTTCTTCAACTTCCCTTTCTCCCAATCCCCCCCACTCTGCCTGATACCCGCTCCCTCACAGCCACCTCTCTTAGCTACCAGGACCTATCCAACCCCCTCCCCTCCCTTCCTTCCATACCTCCCTATTCCCTATCAGTCCTCACACTCCGTCCCTCTCCTACCGCCCCACCGCCCCACCGCCCCACTCCTCTCCTTTCGCCCCCTAATTCTGCCCTTAATTCCTATCCTTCTTGCAATGCTAACGACGACAACTCTCCTCTCACCCCTGGCGCACCAACTCCTGCTCTTATCCAAAACCTTTCCCCACCTCTGAACCCTATTCCCCTACTCCCCTCACGTTCCCCCATCTCTCCCTGCCGTACACTGCCTAGTGTACCTCTGAACCCTATACCCCTGCTCCCCTCCCGTTCCCCCACCTCTCCCTGCCGGACACTGCCTAATGCACCCCCTCCTGTTTCCATCGAGCCACCCAACATGCCGTGCTCTTCCTTACTCTCTCTGGAAAATAAGCTAGGCTCTCTAATCACCGCCATCTCCCAACTTGAAGCTACCATTTTAGTTTTAAGCTCCAAGATCTCGACTTTTCCACACACCTCAATTCCTTTGGCAAACACTCACCCTTACACGAAATGCACCTCACCCCCACTCCCCATTATAGCTAAACATAGCCTGTCGTCTGCAAATCCACACAAGCACTCGAACGCCACCCTTCCTTCACTTCCACTGCCCAGTAAACCTGTTATCTACTCTATTCCGACCATCTCCTCTGCCAGAACCACTCGCCCACCTAAACCCTCCAGAGCGCCCTCATATAAGTACAATATCCCTATCACCCCTCATAGCCCAAGTGCCCCCGTCACCAAAACAGTTGCGTCAGAACTGCGCTGTTTGCTCCACAACTGCAGATCTGCAATAAAACACAAACTTGAAATCTCCGATACCATCAACTTGCACAATATTGACATGCTCTTCCTCACAGAGACCTGGTTCAACGATACCTCTCACTCTATGTTTGATCTCCTTGTACCCACAGGCTATTCTATACTTAGAAATGACAGAATTGACAAAGTTGGGGGAGGTGTTGCAGTCATCTTTAGAAACTCCCTTCTACTTAAGGCTCTTCCTAACAGCTCTTGCCACACTTTTGAATGCCTTTCTCTTGAGCTTCAATTGCACCACCGCTCACCTCTCAGATTCCATGCTATTTACCACCCGCCTGGTAGCAGCCCTTCGTTTATTGAGGAACTCACGGACTTCTTCAGCGACCAATACACGCAAAGTGACAATCAGATCTTCGTGGGTGACTTCAATGTCCATTGGGGCTCACCTCAAGACTCCTATGCAATTCGCTGGCCACCTTCCTCTCTGCAAACGATCTTATCCAACACTGCACAGAAACAACACACTCTAAAGGCTCAATCCTGGACCTTGTTATTTCTAAAGCAGGCTTGCTGACTATCTCTACCCCTATTCTCGTAGACTGGTCGGACCACCTCCTCATCCCATTCTCTTTTCACCTATCACACTCTATAACTCTTGGCCAGCATAAGAGGGCTACTTCCTGGTTCCGTGACACTAAAAATATTGACCTCAGTACCCTCTGTGATTCTGCTTTGCTATCACTTCCAAGGCTAGACCCGGACCTAGATGTTAACGAACTCACCTCCCAATGCCTCACAGTCCTTGCAGTCGAAATCAATAATGTCGCTCCTCTCCAAAGCAAAAAGAAAAGGCCCACTCCCTCAGCACCTTGGTTCAACAAATCCCTCTATGAAGAAAGGAAGCTCATAAGAGCCCTTGAGAAACAATGGAGACAAGCGCCCTCCACTGAAAATTTGGCCTTGCTTCGTTCAGCAAGATCCAAGTACCACAAGCGCATCTTCCTTGGAAAAGCGTTGCACTACAAATCCCTCCTTGACTCAGCCAAAAAAAGACCCAAAAAACTATTCGACCTCATCAAGAACCCAAACAGCTCTCCCCCAACCTCCAAATTGGAAGATTCCACAAAGAAAGCAGCGGAATTTGCTGTATTCTTTGACGAAAAGGTTAAATCACTTGTAGATCAGGTCATTCATCCTACCCCTACAGAGGAGCGCAAATCCTTAACCATTTGGCAAGACTTTGACCCCATCTCTGACGATGCTCTCCTTAAATGCATCCTCGATACAAAGCCCTCTAACCATTCACTTGACCCCATCCCTAGTGCCATTGCCATGGACTTCTATACTAATTCTCTTTCCTATTGGACCACTCTGGTCAACCTCTCCCTCAGTCAAGGCTCCCTTCCTGTTTCCTTCAAAACGGGGCAGGTCATCCCTCTGCTTAAAAAACCCACCATTGATGCTAACGACCTCAACAACTACCGTCCCATCACTAACCTACCCTTTCTTGCGAAAATCACAGAAAAATGTGTAGCGAAACAACTCTCTCGCCATATCAAGGAAAATGATCTTCTTGACAATTTCCAGTCCGGCTTCATTCAAAACTGCAGCACTGAAACAGCCCTGCTGTTAGTGATTGATGACGCGCTGCGGATACTAGATTCAGGGGAGTCTTGTCTTCTAATTCTTCTTGACCTTTCTGCAGCCTTTGACACTGTCAATCACAACACTCTCCTTAACACTCTTCAACAGAGAATGGGCATGGAGGGCACTGTGCTCAAATGGTTTGCCTCCTTCCTCTCTGATAGATCCCAAATGATCAAAATAGCGAACAGTCTTTCAACTCCTTTAGCGGTCAGTCAAGGTGTTCCTCAAGGCTCCATACTTGCACCCACACTGTTCAATCTCTATTTAGAACCATTGGGAAATCTCCTGAGTAAATCCGGGATCCAATATCATCTATATGCGGATGACACTCAGATCTACCTGAAGGTGGCCTCCACTCACGATCTCTCCTTCCTTAGCTCTACTCTCGACTCCATCCAAAACTGGATGTTAACTCATCAACTGATCCTGAATCCCTCCAAAACAGAATTCCTCCTCCTCTCCTCCTCACTTTCTCATCCCCCAGTGCAATCTTGGATGGATCAGATCAATCTAATGAATAATAAGCCCATCATTGTCGAGAGCGCAAAATCCCTTGGTGTCATTCTTGACAAAAAACTCAATCTACTCTCCCACATCGACTCCATTGCAAAGTCTGCTCGACACCAACTGCGCCTTCTTTGGGGGATTCGTCGCTTCTTCCCGGAGCACGACCTTAAAACCCTGGTCCAATCGCTGGTTCTCTCCAGATTGGACTACTGCAACTCTCTTCTTACTGGCCTTCCCAAATCCCACCTTTCCCCCCTGAAGTCTATTCTCCATTCAGCAGCTCGTTTCATATATGGGGCCAAAAGAAGCGACCACATCACACCCATTTTATCCACCCTCCGTTGGCTTCCCATAGAGGCAAGATCTATCTACAAAACTGCATGTATCACTCACAAAGCCTTGCACTCCTCCTCCCCTCGCTACCTGGTGAATAAACTGAAACTCTCTGGGGGCTCCAGACCATCACGTAATGCAGAAAAGTTATTGCTTGAACCTCCCATTTTCAAGAAGGAAAGATCGATGGCCCAATCCTTCTAAGGCAACGCAGTGAGAATCTGGAACTCACTTCCGCCTCAGCTTCGGACCACCACCTCTTCCCAGGCCTTCAAAACTGACCTCAAAGCTCTCCTCCTTCAAAGACACTTCCAAATTTAATTCAAGCCCTCTGTTTTCTGAAGGAAGTCCTTTCATTATAGGATAATCTGTTCCCCATGCCTATAGAAGTGCCTTCCCTGGGTGTTTTTTGTGTTCTGAGTGTCTGCCATTTAGTGCAGTATTATACCTCTACCTGTATTTTGTACTCTTCTGTAACATGTACACGGCACCTTTCCTTCTACAAGGTATCATTTGCTACCTCTTATATCTTGTTTGCTTTTGATACATGCACAACGGCCACCACTGCCTCATGTAACGTACCTATTGTTTTAGTGTTTTGAGTATCTACCATTTATTGCAATTTTTTTACCTCTACTCGTACTTTATTTGCTCTTGTATCCTGCACACGTCACTTTTTCCTTTCGTAATGTATCGTTTGCTACCTCGTGTATTTTTGCTTCTGATACTTGCACAATTATCACTATTGCCTCATGTAATGTAACGTTTGTTTTGTAACAGGCTCACTTGTAATTCTTCTCCTCTTGTATCTTTACTTTGCCTATTGTGAAGCGCTCTGACACCTTCGGGTAAAGTCCGCGCTATATAAAAACGCATTAAATAAAAATAAAATAAATAAGAGATTTTACCATCAGTGGTTTGGTTCCCAGCTTCGGTGGAAGGTGATCCAACTCCCCATGCAACACACAATTGTAGTCCCCTGCCCAAACCAAAGGCCTATCCACACTATCCCACGAAATCTCAGGTATTCTGGCGTAGAAGGAGGGATTGTCCATATTAGAAGCATATATATTAAGGATAACAAGGGGTAAACCATCTATCATGCCCTCCACCAGAACATAGCGGCCCTCCACATCTACCTCACTATATACATGAGTGAAGGGAACCCCCAGGGCCACCCACACGGACACCCCACATGCATAGGAACATCTGTCCCCGCCATTTCTTAGCCATTTTATGTGCTTCCTCATAAGTCATGTGTGTCCCCTAAAGACAAGCAATATGAACCTTGTGTCTTCATAGGAATGAGTGCACCCTGTAGTGTTTTGTGTAACTCTTCAAGCCCCAGACATTCTATGTCAGCATGTTAATAGTACAACCCATGGCAATACAATGTGGTTCCTCCACCCGTAGGACACGTCCCCCTGCGTGTTACCTCCCCGCAATGAGACAAAAGAAAAACATATTGCACATCTTGCCCCAATACCTGCACTGTTGAATAAACTTCAAACATTAACAAACCTCCCACAACCCCCACCCCGGAAATACAGTAAAACAACCAAAACAGACTGTACTGTAAGTCCATTTCGTAAATGCTGCCAGGACCACAGCCTAAACCCCAACTTACCATATCAAAAGGCCTACCACATTTGTGGAGTGATCTAGGGCATCAGTTTACAGACTAGGTACAATTCAGTCCATCCACAGGACCCCATCAGGACCGAGGAGAGACAGCACAAAAGCAAGGATAACAGTCAGGTCATTCCGGAATCCCCACCTGCTCCCAACTCGTGCTCCAAGGCTGTACCCCCAACCGATTCAGCAGGCACCACCGCCATTGTTCCATCTTGCTGTATCTCCACTCTGTGACGCGAATCCACCAGCCGGCCAGTGCCATGCAATCTCCAGTCTGGGATTTCCGCTCCAGAAGCCCGACAGGGGATGCCTCCAGATCCCTCTGTCCTTCCCTGGACCACCTTGTCCCACATCTCCAACCATCGCCACACTTCCTCTGGGCATTAGAAAAAGTGTGATCTCCCACCCGATAGGACTTTTAAACGTGACAGATACAGGAGCATGAATCTAATGTTCATGGCTCTGAGTTTCGCCTTGACCTCCATGAACCCCTTATGAGAACTCTGCACCTTGTTTGTGTAATCAGGATAGATAGATATCTTGCAGTTCTCGTATAATGCCTTATCCGATTCACGTGCAGCACGTAGCACACAGTCCAGGTCCTTATAGTTTAGCAGGCGGGCAATAATAGCTCTAGGCGGCGCACTGGGCCGAGGAGGCGCATCAAGGGCCCTATGCGCACGCTCCACCACAAAGACTCTAGATAGCCCAGTTGGTTGCAGCACATCTCTGATCCAGTTCCCAACAAAGGATTCCATGGCAGACCCCTCCATGCGCTCCAGGAAGCCCAGCAACCTGACATTTGTTCACAGGGACCTTCCTTCCGCGTCCTCTTACCGTCCGACCGTGGAAGTGGTTTGTCTCATTTGTTTTCGCAGCATCCCCACCTCAGTCTGTAGCTCCACTATGGAACCCTCTGCCACCTTAACCTTGTTGGACACCTTCCAGAGATCCACCCGCAGCACATTGACCTCCACTGCCACGTCTCTATCTTACCCTCTAGAGCCACCCGAGAGCCCTGGATGGCCGCAAGCAGCTCCGCACGCGATGGCTCCTCAGTGTTCAGCGGCGTTCTGACAGCATCTCCACTCACCTCTAGTCTAGCCACGCACTGCGGGAGAACCACCGGGTAGTATGCTGCTTCATGGTATTTCCCTGTGATGCATCCGTCCGTTTATGATGCCCCATTTTTCTCCTCGCCCGGATCCAGATGCAACCGGCAGCTTCCTGTAGAGTCCTGACAACAAAATACCACAAAAAAAGTATCCGCTGCTCACCACTCCTTTAAACACCACTGTCTAACCAGACAGACAGGTCGAAAGGCTGCAAGCCTCTCCAGCAGCTGAGGATCACCCAGTAAACAGTTACCAACAAGGTCGTAATGTGTTAAAAAATGCAGAAGAGCGGCAAGAATAGTGAAGGGAAAAAAAACAGCTCTATTGGAATGTCCAGGGGCCGCCTCCAGACATCTCACCTCAGCGCTCCCCATCCAATCACTATGGTTCTGTGGGCCCAAAAATGCCCCAGGATGTTTCCCTCAGGTCCTCAGTAGGGCACCACCGCCCGCCTCCTATCCCGGGTGTCTGTCCCCCATGGTTAGCGGCCATGCAGGCCCCCCCAGGTGCGGCAGAGCGACAAGCCGCCCCACCCCCAGGCCAAGCCCAGCAGTGCACCCAGCAAGTAAGCCACACAGCCCCAGCGGATGCCCTCATTGCCTGCGTTACTCCCAGTAGGCCTCACTCCCTTCAGTGAGGGTCCGACCGACCCTTGCAGTTCAAGCTGATGCGGCTTACTGCCTCACGACCAGAACATGGCCCTTCTGCAAGTCGAGGGTGCCTCCACTCCACGCCAGCCCCCCCAGTCCTCTTGGCCTCCCGATGGCCGCCCACCTTCAGCGCAAGCTCTGCAGCCCAGCTGCTGCGCCCAGCGCGGCCCAGCAGTGTTGTGTGAGGGCCGCTGCGATCTCGACTCCAATGGCTCGAAAAAGGGGATCCGGCAATGCCCATGCCCCCCGGGTGCCCTCCCGATCCAGGAGACCGGCTCCCACAGTCATAGGGTGCCCCAGGACTGTGACAGGATTTTGCCGGGGACGGGAGCGCACTAGGAGCGTGTCCCATCGGATATGTTCCTTGGCTACGCCCCCGGGTCCAAAGCTTTTGAGACTGACTTAATTAGGGGTCCCCGGATTCCAATAATAATTTAGTTGGGGTCCTCAGGTTCCAGTAATGATAAAGTGGAGGTACACAGAAGTCAAAAGGCTGGGAAACACTGACCTACATCAAGGAGTCTCACACTTTCAGAGAGCATAAAGGTTACACCAAATATGCTGTTGAGAGTTTCATACAGTAGTAGTGATTATCAATCATACTTCAGCCAAAAGTATGTATATTTGGAATGACAATAACAATCTCACAAAATATTACCTCATCGGTGAATAATGACAAAGATATTTTGAAATAAAATCTAAGCTGTTCATTTTGCCAAAATATACAAATCACCCCCTATAAAGCTGGTTCTTTTCATGAGACAAACATTATTTTGTTTAGAAAAAACAGCATTTCTGGTTTAGCAAATGCATGTTTTGTGCTGAGTTATTAATTTGTCATTTCCCTGAAGTATTCAAATGTATTGAGGCAAAGCATACCCACTATTGTATCATGTATGGATACTTACAATATGCTGTGAATTCCCAGGGCCAGCACAAAACTATTGTGAAAACTGAATTTATTACTAATGAATGTTATGTCTTGTGAATTATGAATTTGCATAGATTTTAGTTAACATAGAAAATAATGTGTGATTTTGAAAATGTGCCTATTTGAGTGGCTGTCATGAAAATACATAATATTTTATTAGATGCATACTAATGTTCATTCAATTCAAAGTATATATGTAGAAACATTTTGTAGTAATGTGTTGTACTAATGTTTTGATGTTATGTATTTACATATTAATAGTAGGCCTTAAGTTAGTGAGGTTTGGGCTTAGTTTTGAACAGCCTCATATTAAACTGCACTGTTTATTACAATTGTGAGAATGTATGTCTAGAGAAATCAATTCATGCATTGTGCACACCGCGTTGATCAAACGTTAGCAGATGTCTTTAACTCTCTCATGAAACCTGCTTGCTTGAATATCTTGTATTAGTAATTGTTCCACTGTATAGTTTGATGCATGAGACAGTGATGTTCCCAGGAGCTAACAATGGATGCACTGAATGGAGTACAGAAGGATACAAAAATGTTACCAGAGGAGCCTGACAATGGTAACAGGAGAAGAGTAGCCAATCATCGGCATGTGAAAGACAGTTTAGTTATATCTTAGATTAGAGCTTTTATCTCTGCTGGACTAATTGTATACATATGATTTTCTGACCAATGGGATTGTGTGAAGTTATTTAAGTGATTTTGATTTGGGCAACTGCATAGAGAGGAGTGGGACCTTTTCCCACTTTGATTTATCCCTTAGAGGATTATTCTAGTCTGCCTCAGGAGCTGATCAGTTCCTGATGATTCATTTCTATCCTTTTATTGCTTCGACTTCTGATGTTGAATGCTGATCCCTTAGCTATTGCAAGTAAAATGTTTTGGTTAACTTAGAGACTTTGTTTCTGAACCATATCCCTGTCTCTGCCCGTTGCTGTTGCTGACCGAACAGATGTCCAACTGATGAAGATAATCACAGCTTGCTGATCCATATGAGGAGAGGTATAACAAATGCTACTGTTCTTATTGTAAGACTGTCTTTTGTTTCTAGGTACCAACTGCTGTTTTGTTAGAGCCATAGCTAGATGTTTTCCAAATTAACTTTTGACTAAATTGTTTTGCATGAAGCCCAAACATTCCATTCTAATCTGAAGGTAGGGAGGGAAACACTGAAAATGCTAACAGATTAATTATCAAAGGAGTTGATGTTATTCAGTTGATGAACCTAAATGTGTCATTTCAAATGTGCAGTTATTCTTGTTGTTGATTTGTACTATACTTTTTGAATGTATGATAG
Source organism: Pleurodeles waltl (assembly GCF_031143425.1). Lineage (NCBI taxonomy): Eukaryota > Metazoa > Chordata > Amphibia > Caudata > Salamandridae > Pleurodeles > Pleurodeles waltl. The sequence continues at coordinate 506,982,936 of NC_090445.1, forward strand.
CCAACGCACCACCTAAATAGATATTCTGTAGAAGATGTTGTCAACCAGTGTTGTTCTTATATGTTTATCAGTTGGTTCTGAGATGAATCTATGTGATATTAGAATTGTTAATCTATTGAAATTAACATTCTAACTTTCACTAAATTATGTGGTTATTCATAACCAAAGGGGCCATGGTGAGTGATAATTAATGGACGCTTGAGAGATATTGTTGATGTTTATTGATCATGCTGATGTATTTGCATTGAGTCTAGGGAATTATGTTGGAGTCACCCTAAGCATCAAAAGGTCCATCGACCGATAACGTGTCCCCTTATCTATTAACATCAAGATCAAATAAGGACTGATGCAGTAACAATGTACATTGGCACCATCAGACAATAAATGCCAGCTACTGAATTGTGCGTTACATCAGTTTGTTTTACTTTTGGACCTTTGGTGTTTAAACTTTTGCTGTGGCTTGGTATCCCATGAATCTCACCTATTGTAATGCTCTGTTTTAATGGAGTTGATTAGTGATGTCCAAGATCCACCTTAAAAAATCAGCCTCGCAGCTGTGTATAAGTGGAGAAAGGAGATTTAATCAGGTTGTGCATAACACACCCACAAACACATGTCCACACATGAAAGCTGAATGTGGAAGGCAGTCAGAAACTTCTGCACAGGTAGCACTATGTTGATTAGTCCCAGGCTACGTTATTATGATTAAAATGCAGAACAAAGAGCACAATTTGGGGTAAACGGTAAAATGTGCAATATTCTACTGTGCACTTTTTTAAGTGTAACTTTAGATTGAAACATGAAAAAATATCGGAGTTGTGACCTTCTGCATAAAACTCCAAGTCCACAATTGAGGCATGAGTACATTTTTGACACAACTGAATTTGTGAATATAGTTTTTGAAAGAGAATGTGTATATGAACCAACCCTTAATAGAATTTGTCCTTTTAGATGACTGGCTGAATGTTTGAATTTCTCTGCTGCACCAGATCCTAATTCACAGATCAGAGGTACCAGTAAAATTACAGCGCATTAGAGGGGTATTAAGAGCATCCTGCTGCAGACAAAATGTATGATAGAATTTCTATAGCCTTCTTCCCTTATTGATTGTTAATCAAGGGAGGTGATGCTCCCAGGAGTTGACAATGGAAAGGCTCAGACCTCTGTCCCTGTGTAGCATCCAAGGGTTTTGGAGTAATAAGCAAGGGCTATATGGATGGAACTTAGATCAGAGAGAGATGTGGCTTAGCTTTGGATGGAGCTATCTAGAACTCGGGTAGAGGATTAGAGTGACACCAGATAGAGTGGTTGTCAATCACATAAATCAGTACTTTCTTTTCTAACCCCTGGCACAGTCAGAGAAAGTTGAAAATGAGTTTGGAAGTACAAAGGCAACATCTTCATAGCTGATGAACCACTGTCAGGATTTTGGGAATGCACTCACTTTTGATTTTGCACATATGACATTCTGAAATCTCTCCTGTGTCTCCTGGACTTCTCTTGAATTGGCCTGGTTGTGGTGCCTCAGGAGTGGATACTGCAGACTCTTACTGTTCTATTTACTCAATTTGAAAGTGTCACTAGGCATTTAGACTGGTGAGTGCAGATATTGTAAGTGGGATGCCATGGAAGACATGTGAGGTGCGGGTGTAGAAGACCACAGATAGGAGATTGCCGGTGCTGAGCAAGAATTCAAGTCTTTGGTCAATGCAACTATGCTGTTGTTGCCCCAAGAATTGCAAATTAGCTCTAAGGGCTCTAAGGATAGTGGCAAAATATTTCCAGGAATCTGGGGGTCAGGAGTAGGGGTGAGGGAAGATCACATAGTCCCACTACGTGAAATGAAAAACTCTGTGAGGTACACGGAATTCCACCAATGGGTGGAGGTGTTCAGCACACCCATTCCCACTACATTCTTTACATTTAGGTGTTCTGGCATCGCAAATATTGTGAGAACGGCACCATGTAGTTCACAGGGGCATGGCCATTTTGTTTTCTCTTTGTGCATGGTGCCTGGCTTAACTTTTAATCCTCCCTAAATCTAAGTAACCCCGTCCTTTTCCAAATCATCCACCCCTCATTTTCCTTTATTTCATTAGTAAATGTCTTTGTGTTTGCATATTTTACGTTTCTGTCATTTTTTGCTGTGTTTTTTTGTGATGTTTTGAACAATTTATTTTTTTCCTCCCTTATTTCCTCATATTTTTTTCTTTCTTCCTGCCTTATATTTCTTCTCCTTTCTTTTTTCCACTAAGCACCATTGCAGAGCAGGGTGGCAGAGGGAATGTTGGTGCTGGTGTGGCTGCTAGCAGCTTACCTTGTGGATGTTGCCCCCACCAAGGGGTGCAGCCCTGTCCCATTTTTACAGAGGTGGAGGTGGCAGTATTTCTTTTTCGCGCAGCGCTACCTCCCTTCCATGCTGGCAGCAGGCTTGGGAGTGGTTACACCCTTCAGGACCATTGACTGCTCTGGGGGAGGATGCACCAGTTGATGCGTCAGCAAACTGGGGTCCAGCGCACCCAGTAGCAGTTGATGCACTGTTGAGTGGATATACTGGACTGCAAGCAGGGCATGATTGAGCCTCTGGGTGTCGAGGTGTTGGGGCTTGGTGAGTAATAGTTGTTTATTTGTTTTGTGAGTTTCACAATGCTAATGTTTTTTCTAATAGCAATGCTGACTTTCACAGGTAAATTAAGTCTATGTTACAATGAATCATATGTGATCCAGGTTGAGCTAGCCAGGTGGTCAGTCAACGCATCATTACTGTAGTCGTTGGCACACGTTTGGGCTGATTAATTAAGAAACCATACAGACTGAGAATCCTCCTGTCACTAAGAATATGAGAGTGGTAGTAGTAATAAGTAGTATCAGTGAGCTAGAATTCCCTCCTTTGTGCCTTTCTTCATATAGCTTATGCAGTCCCTCCCAATCGCATTCTGCCGGTGATGTGTGGTATGCTATCATCATAGTATGCATCTATGCACTTAAAAGAAATAGAGGCTGAGGTGCTCCATCGCATGTGGTTGAGAAGCAAAGAGTAGGGCTTATGTGAAGGAATTAGGCCAGTAAACGTAATAGGTCAACTTGAGTCAACTTGACACTAGGTGGTTGGATTAAGAAAAGTACAATGTTGCTTCTGTCTGTCAAAATAATTTTTGGGAGATTAACTGTACCACTAATCTTTATTTTTTATCTTCTTGATTTCTTACCTCATCACCCAAGGGGAAAAAGAGGGTAATGTCCGAGATGGGTCCAGGAGGAGAGGAGGGTGCCAGTGCCACCACTACTTTGAGAAGTTGGCAGATCTACTGGATCCAGTAAGTCTTCCTGTTATATTATTATTATTTCTATAAATTTCACTTCTCCTCATTTCAAATATTTTTTTCTATTTTACTGCATTTTCGGTTTTACTGTACTTATTTTCTTTCTATCTAAGCTTTGTTAAATTATTGTTATCTCTGCATTTATCCATTTTCATGTTTCTGTGCCTGACTTTCCCCTGTCTGTAGTAGAATGTAGCTTTCTTGCTCCCCTTATATATCTTGCAAACTTGTTCTTTAATACTGAGGGGACAGATTTTTAGGACATGGACACCACCAACGAGGTTTCATGCCTATATGAGCTTTTATATGCATGTTTGTAAAGGTTTTCTTTGCCTTGCTCATGCCCGTTGAATGTCCCAACCAATACCTCACCAAAGGTCCTCCTGAATTGACCAACATATTCCACCCCTTTATTGCACTTCAGTGACTTAGCTCTTCCCCTCCATTATGAAATGTTTTGGGTTGATTTGCCTAGCTGGCTTTTCTAACATATCAAACTGACCATTTTCTAAAGTGAATGATAGAAGAAGATGTAATTGTTGTGATCTATTGTGGTTCTATTTTGTTGAAATCAAAAATATGTAATGTTTTATCAGCAGCACCAACCACCAGTGTAGGGGCTAGCTGCATCACCCAGTGCACTGTACACGGCAGCAGTCGGAGGAGGAGAACCGGCGGCAGCAGGGACGGGTGTTGGTAAGTCAAATTGCTCTTGCTCATTGACAATCACTAGTTTGCTCACTGCAATGGTGTTGTTTGTGAACTCCCTGGTTTAGCAGCTACTGCTGGGATTGAGTTCCTAATGGCCTCTTCTCTCTGCAAGTCAGCAGACAAAGCTTATAATGAATGGAAGCTACAAATGATGGCTTGATGGAGAAACAAATTGAGGATGTATGGACAAAAGAAAGAATGGATGAAATTACATCTGAGTGAAAAGGTGTGCGGGTGGGTGAAAGGAAAGAATGTGTTAGGTGAGTGGTAGGAGATGCATGGATAGGTGGAAGGATAGATAAAAGGAGTGAATGGATGCCTCAGTGGGTGAAGGGTGAAGGGTGAATGGGTAAAAGGATGCTCGGGTTGGGTTTGGTGGATGCTAGCGAATGATGCATGGGTAAATAGATGGATAGGTGAAGTGGTAGATACTGGATAGGTGTATGTATCGATGTATGGGTGGATATAAGGATGGCTGGATTTGAATGGTGAAGGACTAGACGAGAGAGTGTAAAGCTTAAATGGTGAGTATCAAAGGGTGAATAGAATAGATGAATGACAAGATGAATGGATAATTGCTTGGATCAAGAAATAAGGGAACTCTTTTGGAGAGGGACATGTCTATTCACTTACTTTGCTTGGTTTTCATGGTTATCAAAGATTTAGTTCAATCAAGGTGGGGGTATTTAACTTTGCTGTCTACTCCCTTAACTCACTGCAGTTGCTAAGCAAAGCAGATATGTGTCATCCCACCCATCATCATACCTCCCTCCCCATCGGTCAACCATGCTACTATGCTGTAAGTGCAGCATGGTTAGATTCAGCTGTAAAATAGTGTTGTTTGTGAAAGGTACATCTGCTTCAGTTGATGCAGCATTTACAAAGCTGTCAATACATTGAAACCTCAAAAAAGTTGTGTGTTTTCCATCCCTCCCACTACCCACTCTGTCACCTCTTAGCACCTCAGTCCTTTATTCTTTCTGAAGTTCTGTACCGGGTATCCACAAAAAAGCCCCTTTGGCATGTGTCACAATTTTTTACAAGTATTTACTATTTCATGACTTCGATACAAGATTAATGCCAGTTCAAAATTTATCTTTTTGACATTTGTCCACTACAGTTGGGCATGTGTGGGTAAAAAATGGCCCTGTGACTTGTAATTAGTCACAACAGATTCCAATGGCCCTAGGGGCCAAACAATGTACTGCTAATGTGCCACACTGTTTTTTAAAATATTGTTTTTTGTCATTTCTCTTTTTTTCTTGCTATATGTTGGAAAGTGGATTATTGGTAAGGGCAGGTAAGTACCTACAATTAGCAATAATCCACTCACCCCCAATAGGTCCAGTTGGGTCTCAATAAATTAACCCCCGCTCAACCCTTGGTAGCTTGGCAACAAGCAGTTATGCTTAACTTAGGAGACAGGTGTGTAAATCATTTAAAAATCACAAAACAGTGAATAAGTAAAACACAATAAAATTCCAACAACAAATTTATAAAAATAGATTACATTTCTATCTTTAAAATGACACTAAATCGACAAAACTCCAATATGAAGAACCAGAGATATGAATTTCTAAAAATTAAAAGTCATTTAAGTTCTTAGAAGCAAATAGCGCTCAAAGGGTTAAAAAAGGTCACACTTGACAGGGACAAATTCTGGAGTTCAGGCCAAACACGATGTAACACTGTTACACTTACTTCCAGAAGTGTTTCTTGATATAGGAAAGTGGTCCACAGCACCAGCCAAGGTTTCAGAGGCTCTGGTTTGTCTCTCGTGGTCTGGTCTTGTGATTAGGCGTTGGAGACTGTTAGAAATGGGGTCTTTGGTTGGCAGTCAGGTTACCCCCTGTCCAAGCAAGGACCCTCACTCTAGTCAGGGTAAAAGAGAATCACCCTCAGCTAACCCTTGCTTACCCCATGGTAGCTTGGCAGGAGAAATATGCTGACAGCAGCGCCACGGACCATCTCCAGCCGGAGGACCCCTTGCAAGCAGGTAAGTCAGGTTCTCCGACTGGAGATGGGGTGGGGGTGTTGTGTGTATGTGGGGGTGTGTGTGTATGTTTTTGGATGCATGCGGGTGTGAGTCTTGTTGGATGCATGCGTGTGAGTGATTGTGAGTGTTGTGTGTTGTTGGTGCATGTGTGTGACAAGGTATGTTAGTGTGTGTTGTGGTGTGTGGGTATGTATGTGTGCATGCATGGGTGGAGGTGGGTATGCGTGTGTGCATGTGTGTACATGGGTGCATATGTGGGTGTGTACATGTGCGGGGGCAGTAACGGGTGGGAGAGGGTGGTGCAGGACTCAGGGGAGGGGGCAGAGGAGACCCCTATCAGTGCTAGGGAAGGGTTTTCCGGGCACTGATAGGGCCTACCGCCATGGTTTTTGTGGCAGTACAGAAACCACAAAAACCATGTCGGTAGGCCAGGTCGTAATGCCGAGGGTGGGAATGTGACGACCACGGGCTGGAGATTGAAGTCTCCAGCCCAGCGGCTGGTACCACCCTGGCGGTTGGTGTATTAAAGTGACGGTGTTGGATGGCGGTAACCACCAGGGTCCAAATCCCATTTTGTTTACTGCCGGCCTGCTGGCGGTATTACCGCCACTTTAACACTGACCGCCAGGGTTGTAATGAGGGCCTATATGTCCTACCTTAACCATACACTGCACCCTGCCCTTGGGGCTACCTAGGGCCTACTTTAGGGGTGTCTTACATTTAAGAAAAGGGAAGGTTTAGGCCTGGCAAGTGGGCACACTTGCCAAGTCAAATTTACAGTTAAAACTGCACACACAGACACTGCAGAGACATGATTAAAGAGCTACTTATGTGGGTGGCACAACCAGTGCTGCAGGCCACTAGTAGCATTTGATTTACAGGCCCCGGGGACCTCTAGTGCACTGTACTAGGGACTTACTAATAAATCAAATATGCCAATCATGGTTAAGCCAATTACATACACATTTTGTAAAGGAGCATGTGCACTTTAGCACTGGTTAGCAGTGGTAAAGTGCCCAGAGTAACAAAAACAGGAAATTCAGAGTCCAGCACACATCAACAACCTGGGGGACTGAGGCAGAAAGTTGAGGGAGACCACGCCAAGGATGAAAAGTCTAACAGAACCCGTTTCCCTACAATGGGGAAAACAAATTTAGATATTTTTCCCTCACCAGGGCTTATAAAACATATTTTATAAAGTACCTGCTTATTGTTACACTGCACTCAACAATGGTGGCTCCTAGGGCACACCTAAGGGGTGAATTATATGTAAAAAAGGTAGCATAGGACTTTGGAAGAGCTTTTAATTCTAAAGTCGAATATGGGGTTAACTTTAAGTTAAAAGCAGCCAGCAAGGCAGGTCTGCCCTTACAATGGAACTGGGTACCTCAACAGAGCACCTATGTGTGCCCTACCTATGCTGGGTTCCCTAAACCTACATGCCCTACTATATGCTAGGGACTTCTAGGTGGGTTGATACAGCCAAGTATAATTAGCCTAATTTGTATATCTATTTTAATCAGAGCACAGGCTCTGGGACTGTTTAGCAGTGCCCAGGGCACCATCAAAGTCAGAAAAACACCAGCATAAGGGGCAAAATGTTAGGGGGCTTCTGCAATCAGCCGAGTTTTCCCACTCTATAGCTACATCCAGTGGACATCATACTTGCCAGAAGATAGCAGCCCAGCTGCGCAACCTGTGGCTGGAGGCCATCCACAATGAATATCAGTAGTGGGTGGCTCTTCAGGAGGAATAGGTCGAGGCCCAGATAGCTGCCAACATGCTCGCCATTATGAGGTCCTCCAACTGGTTACCAGCACCTCCAGTCTCCCATCGACACCACCAGCACCACCATCAGATAACATCGGACCATCTGCATCCCATCACTGTTGCCCCCACCAATGCTCAGACAGTAATTTCCAGCACTGCATCTGTAACACTTTACACACCTGGACTGCTGAGTGGCACACATTGAGGTAAGCCTTGATGATCTCCGGACCTGCATGGAGAATGTCCTCTTTTTACCATTTTTAAACGTTTTGCTTTGAGGGATGCTTGTTGTTGGTGGAGAGGGTTGGAAAGAGAGTTGGGACCAAGTTTTGCACTTAGGACATTTTCTTTGGACTTTGCTGTGACTTTTTTTGTGGACTTTTGTTGGACTTGGGTTGGAGATGGGCCGATTTGGTTGGGGAAAGGAATGGCCCTGTTGTGGGTAGAAAAGGTAGGTTTTCTATATGTAAATAATAAAAGGGACAAATTTATTTTACCTCATTTATGCCTCAAATCTTTATTTTGCTGTTTTAGTACGCACTTGTTGGAAAATGGGTTATTGGTAAAGGCAGGTAGGTACCTACACCCAGCAACAAGCCACTAACCTCCACCTAGGTACAGTTAGGTCTCAGTAAATTAATCCCAGCTCAACCCTTGGTAGCTTGGCAACGAGCGTCAAGGCTTAACTTAGGAGACAGTGTGTAAAGCATTCAAATATCACAAAACAGTAATTAAATAAAACACAGGAAACAGTTTAAAAATCCAAAACCACTTTATAAAAATAGTTTATATTTTTATCTTTAAAATGACACAAAAACGATTAAAATCGGTTCAGGGGAACCGGAGATATGAATTTTTAAAGAATTATTATTTTTCTAGCGCTTAGAAACAAAAAGCGCCAATCGGGTCATCTGGTTGCACCAGGACCGGGGCAAAGTCAAAGTTTCAGGCCGACCGCGATGGAGCCCTGCTCGGCTACAAGTCGCGGGAGGCCTCGGTTAAAAAGTTACCTTCTGACTTAGTCTTTATTTTGAAGTTTTTCTTCACCGGGACGAACCTGCCAGTTGAATCCGACCTCCTGGAGCCCTTGTCCGGATACGCGATGTGGGTTTCCTCGGTGGTGATTTTTACCTTCGGACTTAGTCATTTTTTCGAGATGAAAATCCTTCGACCGGGGTAAACCTGGATCTTGATCCGACGTCCGTGGAGCCCTTCTCGGATACGATGGCTGGGAGGTCCCGGTCAACTTTTTACCTTCGGACTTAGTCTCTTTTTCTGATGTTTTTCTTTACCGGGACGAACCACGAAGTCAGGCCGGGTCGCGGTTGAGGCAAGCCGGCTAGAATTTCCGCGGCGGGTCGGTCCCTCTCTGGAGCTTTTTTACAAAATTTCTCAAATCTTCTCCAAACTTCTGGGGCTTCACTGAGATGTTCTTTTAAGGTTCTTTTGGGGTCCACAGCTCACCCCAAGGGTCCAGAAGTTCTGTGATGGTCCTTGGGGGGTGCGGACTTCAACTCCCAGAATGCACCTGGCGCAAACTCCTTTTTGGCCACTGGACAGTGGTCAGCTGGTCACTTTTTCAGGAGTTGGTGTAGGGGACTCTGGATAGCAATTTTTCACCTGTAGCAAACAGGGAGTCCCTCCTTGAACCAGTTGAAGCCAGGCAAAGTCCTTCTTGTGGTGAAGCCCAAGTGTGCAGCTGGTGCAGTCCTTCTGAGTACAGGTTCCAGGTGCAGGCCAGGGGTCCAGCAGGGCAGTCCTTCTTCTCCTTTAGTTCCTTCTTCTTGAAATTTGGTGGGGATCTGAGGTGTGGGGGCAGGTCTGCCAGTTTTATCCTTGCTCCTGGGTGAAAAGCAGGGGGGGCCTGGTTCTCCAATCAGGGACAGGGTCGTCCCCCTGTGATGACCACTTCCTGGGAAGTGTGGCAAAAATCCATCCCAGAAGGCAACAGTCTCAAAAAATCCAACATGGATGAATCTGATTTTTGGAGGTTACATCTGGCTGAGCCCACCCACTGGTGTGGCTAAAAATCATAAACACACCCCTCTCCTACCCTCTCCTAATCTAATCAAGGGGGCACCTAATTGTCTGGGGTTGCAGGATGTGGGGGTGTTGCTGGGTGCTCCAGATGTCCTTCTCTGCCTTTGAAGACCAGTTTGGCAGCCCTCCCCCTTCCTGCCTCACCATCTGCTGAGGGGAGATTCTCTCCCCCAAGCACATTCCTTTGTGTGAAGCCAGGCCACTTCACACCTCATCAAGGCAGCCTGGCAGAAGCTGCTGCAGGCTGGCCAATCAGAGCACAGCAGCAAAAACAATGCAGAGCTGAAATTGGCAACTTTTTAGGTAAAGTCTAAACTTTTTACCTGAACAAGTTATATTAAATCCAACAACTGGAAGTTGTGGGATTTATTACAACAATTAATTTGATACCAAATTCTTGGTATGTAACATTTAAGGAGACTTTAAAATTTAAAATAAAGTCTGCCCATTCTAGCCTATGAAGGCCATTTACTTCAATGAGGGAAAAACGAATTTGGCTGTTTTTACCTCACCAGGGCTTATAAATCTATTTTTATAAAGTCCCTGCTTATAGTTACATGGCACCCAGCCCTAGGGGCACATAGGGCACACCTTAGGGGTGACTTATATGTAAAAATAAGGTAGTTTAAGACTTTGGAAGTACCTTTAATTCCAAAGTCGAATTTGCATATAACTTTAATTTAAAAGCAGCCAGCAAGGCAGGCTTGCTTTTAAAATGACACTGGGCACCTCAGCAGTGCACCTAGGTGTGCACCACTTATGCTGTGGTCCCTAAACCTACATGCCCTACCATATACTAGGGACTTATAGGTAGGTTAACTTAGCCAATTATAATTAGCCTAATTTGCATATCCATTTTACACAGAGCACAGGCCCTGGGACTGGTTAGCAGTACCCAGGGCACAGCCAAGAGTCAGTAACCACCAGTACCTATCCAAAAAGAGTGGGGGTGATCAGGCAAAAAAGGAGGACTTTCCTACACTGCCCCCCCCCCAGATGAAAGGTGATGGGTACTAACCTACACCCTGGTAGTCCTCATCAGCTTAGTGGAAAAACCTGGAAAGGCCATCTGCATTGGCATGGGCAGTCCCAGGTCTGTGCTCCACTGTGAAATCCATCCCCTGTAGGGAAATGGACCACCTTAACAGTTTGGGGTTTTCCCCCCTCATCTGCATCAACCATCTGAGAGGTCTGTGGTCAGTTTGTACACGGAAGTGAGTGCCAAACAAGTAAGGCCTCAACTTCTTCAGGGACCAGACCACAGCAAAGGCCTCCCTCTCAATGGCACTCCATTTTTTCTCTCTAGGGAGTAGTCGCCTGCTGATGAAGGCAACTGGGTGATCATGGCCCTCTTCATTAACTTGGGCTAACACTGCCCCAATCCCTTCCTCTGAAGCATCTGTTTGTACTACAAACTCCTTGCTATAGTCAGGGGCCAGTAACACTGGTGCTGAACACATAGCCTGCTTTAGGGTGTCAAAAGCTTTCTGACACTCTGGGGTCCAAATGACCTTCTTGGGCTGTTTCTTGGAGGTAAGCTCAGTCAGAGGGGCCACTATGGTCCCAAAATTCTGAACAAACCTCCTGTACTACCCAGTCAGGCCAAGAAAGGCCCTGACCTGAGTCTGGGTTTTTGGAGCCTCCCAATCCAGGATAGTCTGGATCTTGGGCTGGAGAGGTTGTACATGGCCTCCACCAACAAGGTGGCCCAAGTACACAACAGAGCTTTGCCCTATCTGGCACTTGCTTGCCTTGATAGTCAGGCCTGCTTGAAGCAGGGCCTGAAGCACTTCCTTCAGGTGGACCAGGTGGTCCTTCCAGGTGGAACTAAATACAGCTATATCATCCAGATAAGCTGCACTGAAAGATAGGACTCTGTTCACCAACCGTTGGAAGGTGGCAGGAGCATTTTTCATGCCAAAGGGCATCACCTTGAACTGAAAGTGGCCCTCTGGTGTGGAAAATGCTGACCTCTCCTTAGCTCTTGGACTTAAGGCAATCTGCCAATATCCTGAGGTCAGATCAAATGTGCTCAGGAATTTGGCAGCCCCCAACCTGTCAATGAGCTCATCAGCTCTAGGTATGGGGTGAGCATCAGTCCTAGTGACTGCGTTTAGACGTCTGTAGTCCACACAGAATCTCAATTCTTTCTTCCCACCTTGGGGATTAGCTTTGGGCACCAGTACCACTGGACTGGACCAAGGACTATCAGAGGGCTCAATTACCTTGAGGTCCAACATCTTAGCCACTTCAGCTTTGATGTTGGCCTTGACCTGGTCAGACAGCCTGTACAGCTTGTTCTTGACAGGCAAGCTGTCACCAGTGTCAACATCATGGACACACCAATTGGTGAGTCCAGGGGTCAGGGAGAACAGACTAGCAAACTGTCCCAAAACTTGCTTACAGTCTTTTTGTTGCTGATCTGTCAATTTGGGAGAGAGTACCACTCTCTCTACTGACCCATCTTTTGCCTTTGAGGACAGGAGGTCTGGCAGAGGTTCACCCTCCTCCTCCTTCCCTTCATCAGTGACCATTAGCATGGTCATGTCTGCCCTGTCCTGGTGGGGTTTCATCCTGTTTACATGCAGGATCCTGTGAGGATTCCTGGGGGTGCCAAGGTCCACCAAGTAGGTGACCTCACCTTTTTCTCTAGAATTGGATAAGGCCCAGTCCATTTGGCCTGAAGTGCCCTAGGAGCCATGGGCTCCAAAACCCACACCAGCTGTCCTGGGTGATACTCAGGCATGGTAGCCTTTTGATCATGCCAGAGCTTCATGAGCTCCTGGCTGGCCTCCAGGTTTCTTCTTGCCTTTTTCATACACTCAGCCATGCGTGACCGCAGGCCCAGCACATAATCTAGCACATTCTCCTTGGACTCTTTGAGAGGCTTTTCCCAAGACTCTCTCACCAAGCACAATGGGCCTCTTACAGGGTGCCCAAACAGTAACTCAAAGGGGCTGAATCCAACCCCCTTCTGTGGCACCTCTCTGTAGGCAAACAGCAGGCATAGGAGGAGGACATCCCATCTCCTCCTGAGTTTGTCAGACAAACCCATGATCACGCCCTTCAGGGTCTTATTAAATCTTTCCACGAGACCATTGGTCTGTGGGTGGTAGGGGGTGGTGAACTTATAAGTAACACCACACTCATCCCACATGGCTTTCAGATAGGCTGACATAAAGTTTGTGCCCCTATCTGAGACCACCTCCTTTGGCAACCCCACTCTGGTGAACACACCAAGTAGGGCCCCAGCCACTGTGGGAGCAGTGACTGTCCGGAGGGGTATTGCCTCAGGGTACCTGGTGGCATGGTCCACTACCACCACAATGTACCTGTTACCTGAAGCAGTTGGTGGGTCTAGGGGACCAACAATGTCAATCCCCACCCGCTCAAAGGGAGTCCCAACCACTGGCAGTGGTATCAGGGGAGCCTTTGGTTTGCCTCCTGTCTTGCCACTGGCTTGACAGGTGACACAGGAGCTGCAAAACTCCCTGACTTTTTCTGACATTTGGGGCCAATAAAAATGGTTGACCAGCCTGTTCCAGGTCTTGGTCTGTCCCAAATGTCCAGCTAAGGGGATATCATGGCTTAAGGTAAGGAGGAATTCTCTATACTTCTGGGGGACCACTACTCTCCTAGTAGCCCCTGGTTTGAGGGCCCTTGCCTCAGTGTAGAGAACTCCATCCTCCCAGTAAACCTTGTGGGACCCACTGGTATCCCCTTGTTCTTGCCTGGCAGCAGTCTGCCTCAGGCCCTCAAGAGTGGGACACTCTCTTTGTCATGGCACAAATCTTCTCTGGTGGGCCCACCTGCCCCTTGCAGTTCTGCCAAATCAGGCATAGTTTGCAGGGAAAGTGTCCCTCCCTCAGAGTTCAGATCCTCCCCCTCAGGGTTGGATTCTTCCTGACCCTCTGTACTTGTTGGGGCTGGCTATCCAGACCCAGTGCCCTTTCTCTTTTTCTTGGAGGCTTGGCCCATTGTTCCAGGGTCCAAGTGTCCAGCATTTCCCTGTTGTGCTGCCTGTGACCTGGTCACAGCACACACCCATTCAGGGAGGTCCAGCATCTGTGCATGGACCCTTCTCTCCACTTCTGACCATTCAGATGCTTCAAGATCATTTCCCAGCAGACACTCTACTGGGAGGGCAGGAGCTACAGCTACCTTTTTAGGGCCAGTCACACCTCCCCATTCCAGACTCACCATAGCGATGGGATGGAGTTTGGTTCTGCTATCTGCATAAGTCACCTGGTGGAAGACACCAGGTAAGACCTGCTCTGGAGAAACCAGCTTTTCTGTGACCATTGTCACACTGGCTCCTGTATCTCTCAGAACTTCCACTTCAGTCCCATTGACTTTAGGCCTCTGCCTATACCTCTCCATGATGGGAGGTAAGGTGGCCATAGTTGCAATGTCCACCCCACCCACGGATACTAAGGTGACTTCAGTGTACCCTGATTCCACCCCTGGGCCAACTTCCACCCCCAACCCTACACTAGCACTCCCCTGGGATTGCCCACCTGTGGGGGGCTTCTTGGAGCAGATAGCATCTCCTCTTTTATGTCCAGGTTGATGACAATCAAAACACTTGCCGGCCTTAGCAAGCTCCTAAAACCTTCCTGCTTTAGCAGGATCATAATTCTTTCCCTGATACCCTTTCCCTTTAAAAGTGAATTGGCTCGGGGCTCCCCCTCCCTGAGAAGTTTTTGGGGACTCTTGTGAGGACTCTTTGGGTTTTTTATCATCTTTCCCCTGGTTCTTCCCCTGAGAAGAACCATGTCCTCCCTTTTTCTGATCACCCCCCGGGGGTTTCTGGTTAACCCTAGTTCTTAACCAGTCATCTGCTGCCTCCCCCAGCTCTCTGGGGTTGGTCAACCTAGAGTCTACTAGATACTGGCGGAGCCTCTCTTGGACACAATTAGTTAGAAGGTGCTCCCTCATAATCAAATTGTACAGCCCCTCAAAGGTACTTACCCTGTTGCCCTGTATCCAGCCCTCCAATGCCTTTACTGAAATGTCCACAAAGTCCACCCAGGACTGGGTGCTTGTCTTTTGGGTGTCCCTAAACTTAAGCCTATACTGCTCTGGGGTCAGACCAAACTTTTTAGTCAAGCAACTCTTCATACTGGGGTATGAGTCTGCATCCTCCCCACTCATGGTTAGGAGCCTATCCCTCCCAGAGTTGGGAACTAACTCCCAAAGAAGTGAACCCCAGTACTGAGGCTTGACTTTCCTCATCTGGAGGGCCCTGTCAAAGGCCCCCAGCCACTTATCTATGTCATCCCCTTCTACATAGGCAGGAACCACCCCTTTGGGTAATCTGGGGGCAAAACCCCCACCCAGGGACACCTCAGCCTCTTTATCGCTGCCACCATCTCTTTTCTCTTTGCTTGCCCACTTTTTCTTTTCTAGGGCCAGCTTCTCTGCTTCCAAAGCTATGTATGCTAGCTGGGCCTCCAGCTCTCTTTCTCTGATGGATGGGTTCTCTCCTCCTGAAGGGACCCCCTTCCTACCACTAGCTTTGGGTCTGCCCCTAGTGACTGTATCTACTGAGGACCGTTCTTCCTCTTCCTCACTTAGGCTCAGATGCCTTCCCTCCCCTGAGTGGTTAGAGTTAGCATCTTCCCCTTTTTCTTCCTCCTCTGGAGCTTACTCTGTCTCTACCTCTTGGGCCTCAGCCCATGCTGTCAGGGATTTAATCAGGATTTGCTTCCTGAGATCTGTGGTTGCAGGCAACCCTCTTTCAATACACAACCCCCTAAGCTGGACTACTGTCAGTGTGGGTAGGCTAGCCAGATCAAGCTCCATGGTTCCCTAGTTTTGTGTCAACAAAAACTTTTTGCAAAAATTGGAAACTAGAATTTAGAAAAATTACAAAAATTCAATAATTGAAATTAATCCAAATTAATAATTATAAAAAAAAATAAAATTTTTTTTTTTTTTTTTTTTTTTTTGCACTAAGACAATTTAAAGGATTTTTAATTTGTTTTACTTAAAACTGTAACGTGATACTGAACACAAGTACAGGATCCCACCGCTGCCACCAAAAATGTTGGAAAATGGGTTATTGGTAAGGGCAGGTAGGTACCTACACCCAGCAACAAGCCACTAACCTCCACCTAGGTACAGTTAGGTCTCAGTAAATTAATCCCAGCTCAACCCTTGGTAGCTTGGCAACGAGCGTCAAGGCTTAACTTAGGAGACAGTGTGTAAAGCATTCAAATATCGCAAAACAGTAATTAAATAAAACACAGGAAACAGTTTAAAAATCCAAAACCAATTTATAAAAATAGTTTATATTTTTATCTTTAAAATGACACAAAAACGATTAAAATCGGTTCAGGGGAACCGGAGATATGAATTTTTAAAGAATTATTATTTTTCTAGCGCTTAGAAACAAAAAGCGCCAATCGGGTCATCTGGTTGCACCAGGACCGGGGCAAAGTCAAAGTTTCAGGCCGACCGCGATGGAGCCCTGCTCGGCTACAAGTCGCGGGAGGCCTCGGTTAAAAAGTTACCTTCTGACTTAGTCTTTATTTTGAAGTTTTTCTTCACCGGGACGAACCTGCCAGTTGAATCCGACCTCCTGGAGCCCTTGTCCGGATACGCGATGTGGGTTTCCTCAGTGGTGATTTTTACCTTCGGACTTAGTCGTTTTTTCGAGATGAAAATCCTTCGACCGGGGTAAACCTGGATCTTGATCCGACGTCCGTGGAGCCCTTCTCGGATACGATGGCTGTGAGGTCCCGGTCAACTTTTTACCTTCGGACTTAGTCTCTTTTTCGGATGTTTTTCTTTACCGGGACGAACCACGAAGTCAGGCCGGGTCGCGGTTGAGGCAAGCCGGCTAGAATTTCCGCGGCGGGTCGGTCCCTCTCTGGAGCTTTTTTACAAAATTTCTCAAATCTTCTCCAAACTTCTGGGGCTTCACCGAGATGTTCTTTTAAGGTTCTTTTGGGGTCCACAGCTCACCCCAAGGGTCCAGAAGTTCTGTGATGGTCCTTGGGGGGTGCGGACTTCAACTCCCAGAATGCACCTGGCGCAAACTCCTTTTTGGCCACTGGACAGTGGTCAGCTGGTCACTTTTTCAGGAGTTGGTGTAGGGGACTCTGGATAGCAATTTTTCACCTGTAGCAAACAGGGAGTCCCTCCTTGAACCAGTTGAAGCCAGGCAAAGTCCTTCTTGTGGTGAAGCCCAAGTGTGCAGCTGGTGCAGTCCTTCTGAGTGCAGGTTCCAGCTGCAGGCCAGGGGTCCAGCAGGGCAGTCCTTCTTCTCCTTTAGTTCCTTCTTCTTGAAATTTGGTGGGGATCTGAGGTGCGGGGGCAGGTCTGCCAGTTTTATCCTTGCTCCTGGGTGAAAAGCAGGGGGGCCCTGGTTCTCCATTCAGGGACCGGGTCGTCCCCCTGTGATGACCACTTCCTGGGAAGTGTGGCAAAAATCCATCCCAGAAGGCAACAGTCTCTAAAAATCCAACATGGATGAATCTGATTTTTGGAGGTTACATCTGGCTGAGCCCACCCACTGGTGTGGCTAAAAATCATAAACACACCCCTCTCCTGCCCTCTCCTAATCTAATCAAGGGGGCACCTAATTGTCTGGGGTTGCAGGATGTGGGGGTGTTGCTGGGTGCTCCAGATGTCCTTCTCTGCCTTTGAAGACCAGTTTGGCAGCCCTCCCCCTTCCTGTCTCACCATCTGCTGAGGGGAGATTCTCTCCCCCAAGCACATTCCTTTGTGTGAAGCCAGGCCACTTCACACCTCATCAAGGCAGCCTGGCAGAAGC
Organism: Pleurodeles waltl; assembly: GCF_031143425.1. Classification (NCBI taxonomy): domain Eukaryota; kingdom Metazoa; phylum Chordata; class Amphibia; order Caudata; family Salamandridae; genus Pleurodeles; species Pleurodeles waltl. The sequence continues at coordinate 507,000,556 of NC_090445.1, forward strand.
TGCTGCAGGCTGGCCAATCAGAGCACAGCAGCAAAAACAATGCAGAGCTGAAATTGGCAACTTTTTAGGTAAAGTCTAAACTTTTTACCTGAACAAGTTATATTAAATCCAACAACTGGAAGTTGTGGGATTTATTACAACAATTAATGTGATACCAAATTCTTGGTATGTAACATTTAAGGAGACTTTAAAATTTAAAATAAAGTCTGCCCATTCTAGCCTATGAAGGCCATTTACTTCAATGAGGGAAAAACGAATTTGGCTGTTTTTACCTCACCAGGGCTTATAAATCTATTTTTATAAAGTCCCTGCTTATAGTTACATGGCACCCAGCCCTAGGGGCACATAGGGCACACCTTAGGAGTGACTTATATGTAAAAATAAGGTAGTTTAAGACTTTGGAAGTACCTTTAATTCCAAAGTCGAATTTGCATATAACTTTAATTTAAAAGCAGCCAGCAAGGCAGGCTTGCTTTTAAAATGACACTGGGCACCTCAGCAGTGCACCTAGGTGTGCACCACCTATGCTGTGGTCCCTAAACCTACATGCCCTACCATATACTAGGGACTTATAGGTAGGTTAACTTAGCCAATTATAATTAGCCTAATTTGCATATCCATTTTACACAGAGCACAGGCCCTGGGACTGGTTAGCAGTACCCAGGGCACAGCCAAGAGTCAGTAACCACCAGTACCTATCCAAAAAGAGTGGGGGTGATCAGGCAAAAAAAGGAGGACTTTCCTACAGCACTGTTAAAAAATGTGTATGTGAATTACTTATACCCTTGCTTTACTGCCCTCTGTAACTATATTGACCACTAGGGGATAATTGTTATTGCATATTATGCCTACATAAACCTAGATACAGACAAACAACATCTTCTTTAGTAGAACTTAACTACTAACTAAACAAGTTCACTTCAATCCCTAGTTCTTCTCTTACATTATGGCATCTTATCATAAGGTGGTGGTAGTAGTAGTAGGAGGCTAGTACACTAACAGGGAAATAAAAAGGTGCCACCCCCACCTATGCGAACTCCAGCTGCAGGATTAATCAAAGGGGTATCTATTACTGTCATATAGATTGAAAGAAAACATAGAGTTAGTGGGTTATATTATATCATGACTTTAGAAAGACCAGACTAACAAAATGATAGTATTTGACACACAACGAAGAAGACTTGATATGATAATAAAAAAAATAGCAATAACAACTTCTTCTGAGCATTCGGGAGTTAGTATTTCATTAAAACTAAACTAGGAAATGAAATCCTTGTATCAGGAAAAGTGGGCTCAGAGTCAAGAGCGGTTGGACAAGGTTAAGCATTCACACAGCACACAACACAAGGCCTGAAAGGTGATGTTGATGAATTATGCATGGGTGGGTAAATGAGGCCGGTGTGGAATATTACTCAGGCAATAGAAGGTCATGCAATGAGTTGGTGTCGCTTTCACTACATCCGCCCCGGCAAGTGTGCAATCCATTTAGATGTAAAATCAAGTCACACCTCGAATAAAATCACACAGGGGAAGAGTGTTAGGGGCTCAATGAATGGATGAGAAATGGGATTTGTGCAACAGTGTGACAAGGACAAACACTACACAAAAGAAACAATGACAATATTAATTGGGGTGCTGGATAGAAAACCATTATCAATCTGTTGTAGAAGCAAATGATGAAGGGATAAGTATGACACAGTTTAGTTAAATGCATTGCAAACCTTTAGCCCCAGAGAAAACAACCATAGTATAGCTCTAAATGTTCATCCTTTAGGATTTGAAAAATACAGAGTATAGAGAACTGAAGTTAACCTACCCAGTTCTAAAAGGTATGATTATTAAAAGGAAAATGATACTGTACTGCCAAATTGGGTGATACATTTCCATTATTCTCAGAACATCATCACTTTTGGATGCCTGGCTCAACCTGTCTGGTGGGTAAGGTGGAGTGTTGAGCTTTCACCAAGTTTTGTTCATGCAGGAGAGGACTAGGAGAAGGCCTGTGTATTGAAAAACAGTAACTGTATTATAAAGTAAAGGAGAAGGACAAAAGGAAGCAAGGTAAGCTCCATGAGGAGTAAGGAGTGAACCAAGGAGACTCAGAGGCAGAGCTAGAACATGAACAGGAGTTTCATGTTTTGGCCAGCAATTCATCAAACACACATTCAACGGCATTTCCCAAAACAACACACCTATCTCCAGTCCACAGAGCTGAGTGAATACTAGGCCTCAGAGTCTTTGCCATCATCATAGCTTCTCGTTGAAGTCGATAACTTTCTCCTTCTAGCATTTAAGGTAGTCTCGCCCTGAGTCCTTCCATCTTCCTCCTAATGATTCTGAGTAACTCTGCCCAATCCCAAACTGATCAAGGTAGACCTGTGTAGTGCACTGCTGTTGAAGAACAAATAGAAAAACAGAACAGGAATATTTTAAGTAGATTTGTGTTTGGTAACTAAAGCAACTGATTTGCTCAGAGGAATGAGAAAAAACGAGTGGCCCTGCAAGTAAGTTTGAAAGACCAATCACTTTCAGGAAAAAAAATGAATACCCTTTATACCTCAAACACTGCAAATCATCACTATCATGTTTACAAATGTGTTGAATGCCCTTTCTCACTGTCAGCCACATCACTCACAATCATTCACTCATTGGTGCAATAGTAGTTATCTCTTCCACTCCAAGCACAGTGAATGAACAAAATATTATTTCCTCTTGGGTGGTGACAACAAATTGGAATTTGGCATTGGCACTGGCAATCTTTTAAACAATGATCTTCTGGGGCAGCCCTGCTAGGTGATGCAAAAAAGTATAGACAGAGGCATGTGAGGGAGACAGGCATTGTCGCCAATGTCCTAAAGGGAATATGGGGGCTTCTTCACTGCACAGGGGGCAAACTCAAATCCATCCATATATGTGAATAAAGAATGGTGGGGCAGCATAAATCCAACACAAACATATAATTCTACATTTAGTTTTTTTGCAAAGAAAGAATTATAATGAGAAATAATTAAAAAGTGCGATCATCCTCAAACTCACACGGTTCACCCAGAAGTTGGTCAGCTAACACACTTGGGGGGTCATTGTGACCCCGGCGGTGAGTGTAAATGTTGCAGTAGTACCGCTGCATTATGAGAATGGCGGTTTGGCTGCAGGCATCCCGCCACTTCTCCAACTCATACCACCATGGCTGTATTAGCTCAGTGGCTGGCACAATACAGTCGGCGGCATTATGAGCCTGCCTACCACCATGGTTTTTGTGGCATTAGCAACGCCATGAAAACCATGGCGGTAGGCCCTATGAGTGACAGGGAATTCCTTCCCTGTCACCGGTAAGCGGTTCCCTCAACCCCCAACACACACTTGACACCCCCCACCCCCTCCACCCAAAGCCCCACCCCCATACACAAACTAACCCCCCACCCTGACATTCATATACACCCCCACCCCGATCCAAACACACACCCCACCCCCTCTGATCCAAACACATATACCCACCCCCTCTGATCAAAACACACACCCACTCCTCCTCTGATCCAAACACATACATCCCCACTCCCTCTGATCCAAACACACATCCCCCACCCCCTCGGATCCAAACACACACACCCGATCCCTCTGATCCAAACACACACACCCCCATCCCCTCCGATCCAGAAACACACAGCCACACCCCCTCCGAACCTCTCACTCACTCCTCACCCCCGATACATACACACAACCACAGACACGCACCATGCAAACACCCAATTACTCACACTGGCATACACGCATTCATACGTACACTGGCATACACGCATTCATACATACACTGGCATACACACATTCATACACACATGGCATACACTCATTCATACATGCATACTTCCAAACCTTACACACAATCACACTGTCATGTAGACATGCACTCACTTTACCATTCTTACATGCATTCACTCACACGCATACAACCATGTAAACAACACACACAGATGAATTCACACACTCACTCACACATTCATGCACACACTCAGACACACACACACACACAACACCCCTCACCCTTTCATCCTCCTCCCCTGTCGGAAGCCCGACTTGCCTTTGTCGAGGAGGTCTTCTGGCAGGGAACAGGAAGAGGCACTGCTACCGCCAGCAGTGCCCTGCCAGCAGAACACCGCCATGCCGTATCACAGGTCATGATATGTCTGGCAGCGTTCTACTGCCGTTGCAGTGCTGGTGGTAGCAGTGCCACCTTACCACCGTCCGCCACCATGAACACTGCCGTATTTCCGCCCTTCTTGTGGCAGAAGTCCGGCAGTGCTCATAATATTGCAGACGGATGGTAGCCGTGGTGGCAGTATTTTGGCGGCCGTCTCCGAAGCCGTAAGCTGTTTACCATCAAGTCAAAATGACCACCTTGATTCTGACCAATCATCCTCCTCCTTCTCTGCTGTTTCGGAAATGGTGTATTCAGGTAGTATGAAATGTTGGTTCATTTTGATCATGGTCAATTTCTCCATGTTTTGAGGCGAGATTGGTCATTTACGCTGGCTACAAGGCAAGCCAGATACTATATTGCCAGCCCGCTTACTTCTCGCCATTGGTGCATCTTCCTATAACAATACACTAATGGATTTTTAACCACATACACCTCTTTTGGGTCATCCAGTTACTCCTGGAACATCCTCTGAATGGTCATTGGTGCTGCCACTTGGCAGCCATCTTTTGCCTTCACCTCTGCACTGGACTTAAGACCTGGCACTTGAAACCAAGCTAATGCAGAGGTTAGGTCGGATTCTTCAGTTGCTGATGTTGCCAGTGTTCTTGTTGCTGATGTTGGGTGCTGTGAGATAAGACTGCCTTTTCTGGAAGTTGAAGGCAGCACTCCAGAATTGCAGAGTGGGACTCTAAGTTCCAGCCATTCTTCTTCCACCTCTTCTTTTTTTAACCATCCACTTCAGAAAAAGGAATAAAAGTGAAATATTTTTTTGTATTGTGGATCAAGTAGAGAGATGCATTCTTTGGATGAGAAAATATAATTTTGCAGCATTGTATTACAAGTCAAGCAATAGCTTAGGGTCTCAACCAAGGCATGTGTTTCTGGGTTTTCGTTCATTCCTCCTAGTGTAAACCTTTCAGACACCTTCTTTAGCTTGTACTGCAGAAGATGCAACAATGGGGTAGCTTCGCCCACTGTACTCTCATCCTTGCAGCATCTGTGTCAGGCATTTGACTATGCCCCATTTGTCCGCATCCATGGTCATAGCTTTCCCAATTGCATTCCCTCCTCTTTAATGACATAGGGCCTCATTTTGACTTCAGCGGTTTAATGGGACAACTGCCATGGTGGATGCTGCCGAAAGACCGCCATGTAGTGATAATCTGACCGCTGTATTAAGATCTACATTGTGAAGTCAGACAAAAAACAGTCAAATTTCCAAAACCAACAGGAAACTGGAGGACAGAAAAGAGGAGGTCCCTCCACCAGCACTGCCAGCCCGACAAAAATCCACCCATCATACTACGATCAACAAATCACAACATCGGTCCTTCCATGGCAGAAAATCATTGCGGGTGCGAACCGTAGCAGTCGGCAGTTACATTACACTGAACAAAACACCACATTGGATAGTTTGACTACCCCACACCTGATACACATCCACACACCTGGCACACCTACTCACCACACTATATAACACACCCCTACACAACCCACAACCCTTTAAATCCAGAACGCCATACACAAGCACCGAGTGGCCATATAAGAATAGTGGTTATAATTGTACACTATAGGCACACGTACACAGCCCCAGACAACCAACATATTACTCAGATGCAAAAAGTATCACACACCTGCATAACATACACAACACACATTTTACCACCACAAACAACCAACACCCACTCACATCACAGCACCTATGCCTCACCATTTACCTACTTTTGCAGCCTTTCACTTTAAACACTACCACACCGTATTCACCACCACTACTATGACCCTAAAAAAACACCCATGTTTCGGGGATGAGGAGTTGAGAGTCATGGTGGACGAAATCGTCAGGCAGAAGCTATACATGTTTGGAGCATAGGTCCAGCAAACATCAATTGCCAAGAAAATTTAGTTGTGGCAAAGAATAGTCAACATGGTCAATTCTGTAGGCAGCTAGCCACGCACAAGGGAGGACATCAGGGAGAGGTGGAACAACCTCAGGGGGAAGGTACGGTCCATAGGATCCAGGCACCAGCTGACGGTTCAAAAACTGGGTATGGGCCCCACCCTCCCTACTTTCACCTCTTGGGAGGAAAACGTTTTGGACATACTGCATCCTGAGGGCCTGACTGGAATACCTGGGGGAGTGGGGACGGATAAGTACCCACAACATTCGTGTCACTCAATTGTCATGTACTGCATTCTCCCTCAGTATTTTAGCCCACCCCAATTAACACACCACCCACTACGCCTCTATCCAATTGACTTGATAGCCCTCCGTGGCATGCCACATGTCCAATAAACGCACCTGATCCTACAGCCCTTGGAAATGGCATGTGACGAACTTGCAACTCATAGCACCACAACTCCCAGAATAAAACATCCCATCTTTGTGAAAACCTGAACACCGCACCAAATATGAGATGTCATGCATGTGAAACTACCAATCTTAACCATCTTGAATGTTCAAGTGTGGAACAGTTTATGACAATGACAGCAATGAAATGGCCCACTCCCACTATCATCACAAGCAAAACACCGCTATAGTTGATTGCTCATTCATAATGGTCTTAGAACAAAGAATCCTAAGATAGAAATGTACTCACCTGGGATGGAAAGCCAGATGGCAAAGTAGATGCATATTCAGTACATCTAGATACAGGTCAACGTCTATTGCTTAATCACATATTGTACCTCTACAATGACAATAATGTGCATTGTACAGCTCTTCTTTGTGCCATCTAATATGCCAGACAGTCCACTAGGTAACAAAGGTGAACACCCATGTCAATAATCAGGCAACATCAGATGGCAACAGCAGTACAATCACTACCAACATAATATAACAACTCTAAACATGAAGTATGTAATTCAAGTCACACAGTGTGATGTTGTACTAAGTTATTCTGTGCAGTAGCTGTCATTGTCATTGCTGGGGATCATGTTAAAGCACTGTCAGCATCTCACACAACTGCAACACTACCGCCAATTTAACCTGAAAATCCATCATGGACAGGATACCAGAGACTGTCACTACCTCTCTGTATGAAAGCCCCAGAGAGGACAACACCTCTTGATGTCTGGACACTGACAATGAATCTGGCCCATCAGGGACACCTGGTCAGTCTACAACCGTCAGCCTCACCCTGCCACATCCACTCCTCCCAGTCCTGTTGATTCTACAACAAAGGCAAACATTCACCCCAACACCTGTGTCCCAAAGACTATCTCATCCATTGTGTGTCCCACCGTACAGGTACCTGAGTCTGCTCTTGTCACCCTTGACAATGAGGGTCCTGCCACCACTGGGAGTGGGCACACTGTGCCAGGGGCAGGCACAAAATGGCATCCTGGCTTCCATTGCTAGGGTGCCTGAGGGATATCAACACTACCCTGAGTAGGTCTGCAACACAACATTAGGCCTCTTCTACTAGTAATGACTCTTACAGTCCTTCAACATCTGTGGCTGCTAGTGGAATTGATGCCCTGCCAGGGGAAGGACATGCCTCAGACACCCCACCCTCTGTAGCAGAGGAACCCCCCACAAATGTGGACATCCACCCAGACATCCAGCAGGAGCACAGGCCAAGACCAAACCCACTGCCAGGAAGTTAACCTCTCCTTACTTGTTCCCCTTGTGTGCCACAGATACACACTGTTGACTGTTCTGAAACCTATGGTGCAGTAGCTACCCTCATGATTCCAGCCACCATGACTGAACTCTTCATTATTGATTTTGATTTTGTGTTTTATTAAAATACCAGTCTCACATATTGTTTACTGTCCACAATAAATCACACTTGTCATTTATCGACCATATACAATTGTTATGCATGCCAACTATAGTATCACTATGTACTCTGTAATATACAATCATTTTTATGGACATCACATGTGGACTCTATCAGCAGGAGACACCTTATTTTAGGACTGTAACATGGACAAATTCCAGAAAAGCTGTATAGTACATCTACACACATTTATTGGTAGCTATGCTAACAGCACATAGAGTATAACTGAGAGTAGCATCAGGATGTTTGCTAAGGTGTCACACAATGCTAAATCACAGGATACAAAGGTTAGGGTCATGTTACTCTTCCTATAAGGCAGGAGGCACACAGATTGGTCCTTTGTATCACCTGGCAAAGCCTTATCACATACCAATAACTTAGCTTCTGAAATGTCCTACTCCATGGTACTGACAGAGATCAGTGCGATGTCCTCAGTCTAAGGATCTCTCATCTACATTAGTCAAGTCCTCTAGGCTTGCCATTCACCTATGTCAGTCCACAGTGACATGCACATTGGTCTGCAAAGTAGGAACACACTGACAGCTAGGTTCAAGGAGGAATACATACAACAGTAACCATTGTTATTGGAGAGGATATGGTTCTGCATTTACACATGAGCCAGACACAAATGACACCATTTGACCGCCTCTTGTACCCTACAGGTGAACTTGGTGGGAAAGCGCAATTCCACCCCAGTGTCCTGACAGGCTGGCTAGGTTTGTTACACTCCACATACTCATGCGGTTTGGTGCCTGGTTTCAGCTATGTTCACTTCCCATGTCTGTCTGTAATTCCCATCTGCTTCTGACACTGTCTGTCACTTGACTAGGATGAGGAGCCAAACCGGAACTCATCAAATCTGTGATTGACAGAGATAAGGGATAGGACATAGCAGAAAACAATTTCATATCAGAAAAGTCATGTTCACAAGTGTGACTTTGCATCTGCTATAACAGAACATGGCACTGTAGACCACTCTGTCCACTGCACAAAACAAAATTACAGTCTGCATGCAAAAATCACTCACAGGCATTGGAGCTACCTGCAACCCCATAGATGATGCAAAAAAGGAGGTGACATGCTACTCATCAACTGTAGGTCACAAAATTAGATTGTTACATTAAGTAAACATTCCATACCTTATAGTCAGTTGAACTACTGATTGATGAGATCTGTCCTGGAGTCTCCTGATTCATCTGGCTCTTCATCACTTGGCAAATCAGCATTTCCGCCCACAGGTTCTGCTGGATCCCCCTCATCTGGTAGGAATGGTATCTGAAGTCTCAGGGCAAGATTGTGAAGCATGCAGCAGGCAACACTTATTTGACATGCCTTGTTGGGTGAGTAGAAGAGGGCTCCTCCTGAAATGCACCTAAATCTTGCCTTCAGGAGCCCAAAAGTCCACTCCACTAAATGGCTTGTCCTCCCGTGGGCCTCATTGTAGCGGACTTCCCCTGGTGTGGTTGGGTACCTCACTGGTGTCAACAAGCAAGGATGATTTGGATAGCCAGAGTCACCTGTAAGCAACTTGGTAGAAGAACACAAACATATATGTTGGACATGCAACATTGTGATGGCATGAGACATACATTGCAAACACACATTTCAAATCTAACTTACTAACCAGCCAGGCCATCTGTGTGTCGAGTCATGTGATCAGCAGTGGGACATTGCGTTCCACATGATGAAGGAATCATGGACTGATCCTGGATGCTTTGCATTGACTTGTGAAATATACTGGTCTGTCAGATACACCACTTGAACGTTGATGGAGTGGTAATTTTTCCTGTTCCTATACACCTGTTCATTGGCACTTGGGGGAACACATGGGTGCCACCTATGGCTCCAACCACATGTGGAATGTGTCCCATAGCATAAAACTCTGCATGCCCACAGGCCAAATCTGCATGTTGTGGAAACCTGATGCAGCTGTCTAGGTGTTTCAACAATGCACATAGTATATCCTTCAAAATCAGACTGAACATGGGCTTAGACACCCCTGCAGTTAAGGCCACTGTATGCTGAAAGGACCCAGTGACCAGGAAGTGTAGAACTGACATGACTTGAACGATGGGCGGGTATGCTTGCTTGTAAGGATTGCGAATGGCAGGCATCAGATCAGGCTCCAACTGATCACAAAGATCCATGATAGTATGCAGATTCAGCCAATATGTCTGACTAGTATATCTTTCCTCCATGGTGTGCAAGTCTACTAGTGGATGATACACTGGCGGTTGTCTTCCTCTCCTCATGGCTTGGTAATTATGTGGAAACATGTAAATATTGTATGTAACATGAATAATGCACAAATCATGTAAATGTCCATACAAAAGTCACACATATCTGCTGCCGAGGTTGGTTACAACCTCTGACATCTACAGTACAGCACATAGCTATGACACGTTCCCTGGTGCACATTGCTTCAATTACCTAATGTACTACATATGCATATTTATCTGTGACTGTCTGTGTTTGTTAGTCCAACCGACTTTATATGTCATACACATATTATTGCACATTATCTACATTAACAACGCACATAGGATCCTGTGAATAGCTGCACATTAATAACACTACAAATCCCTCAGATACACAGCTTTTACTACTTACATACACAAATAGACAACTAAAACATGAAAGCAGTACATACAGATAAACTGCACAATATAGGGCTTAATTTATGACGCAGATTCTAAAACTTTTCCATACATGAAATGTGCTCAAAATGGCAGCTGCCTGACCTACTGTAATGGACATGTGGATGTGACCTAAGTCTGCCAGTGGATGTCGTCATGGTGGTTGGCAGTCACAACCGGGGTGCAAGTTGCCATTGGAACACATTGCTGCCTTTGGCGGCCTTAGGCCAATGGCGATGTCCACCGGCAGTGACGGCCCTCTTTGCCATTTTCTGCAACATTGCTCTCTTGACTCCTGACACTGCTGCCAGCAAGACCTCCACTACCTGAGTTGCTGTGTACTGCCTTTAGGAGCTATCAACCCATGTCCTGCAGGTGATAGGACCCCAGCCTTGACCCCTGAAGAGCTGGAGAAGCTTGTGGAGGAAGTCCTACCACTGTATGAAAAGCTATATGGTACACCAGAGGAGCAAGTGAGTCTAATGGTATACCAAAGTCTGAAAGGTGTGGTGTATGATGGTGTACCTGAAATGTAAAGTAGTGAGGGTATTGACGGATGCAGATGCTAATTTGTACTTGAGTGTGAACTGAGAGGATAGGAATGTTGGCATACTTGCTGTCACTGAGGTGTTCTGTCTACTAACGTTGGGATGGTGCATGGGGACATGACTTTTTTCTTTTGTCTGTGTCATCCATGCAGGTCAACGCCTATCAAAAAAAGGGAATCTGGTGTGCCATCACCAAGTAAGTGCAGACTCTGTTGGTTCACAGCCGGTGGAGCACCCACTGTAGGAAACTGCGGAAGGACCTGAGATGCTGGGACTGAAAGACACCAGAGGCCCAGCTGGGGATGTCCCACCAATGAGGGAGGGATGCCCATTAGACATTGACCCCCTAATGGCCTGTACTCCTGAGGTGGCCCACCCTGGGGTGAATGGGCATTTGAGGGCAGCACAGCAGCCACAAGGGTGAAATTACTGAATAAACACATGTACATGCCTCTGCCAATTAGGTGTATGATGTCTAAGTAGTGCAGCTGTGATAATTGGGTATGTGCTACAGGTAAAGTGTCTCCTAAGAAGACATAGTACTACAGTTGCCAATATTGAAGCACAGATATTGGCATTGTGTTGTGTATAAGGACATGTTACTCACCTATGTCCAAAAAGGTATGATGGCATGTGGTGATGCACATGCACTCTACTCAGCCATACATATGTGTAACTTGATGTGTCATCCTTCCCACTTACTGTTCTACAGTCCATTTACCCAAATGATAAGTTGTATAGCTCTTTTGTCTCTGACCAGTCCTATTCCACTTGATCTTGCCCTATGCGCAACATTGGGTCTGACAGGTGAGTAACAGTGCCAGATAATCCTGTTTCCTAAAATAGATGGAAACTTCATGTGAGGCTGACATCCCTATCAGGATTTTAATATGGCAAACTTACTACACTCCCTATGAGGTTTGAAGAGGTGTTCCCATTGTTATGCCAGAACCATACATTGGGAAATGTGAAGTTTGATCAGGGTGGACATCCTACATAGTGAAAATCATGGTGGTAACAATACATTGACAGTACAAGACATATCATTGACGTGTGTCCAATTTTTTTTTTCATTTATATGGTATTAAGAAGGTAAGTGGCTAGCCTGCTGATCCCTTAGCCAATATATTTTGTCCATACTAAATAGGGCAGTGCCGTACCTATATAGGCACCCATATGGGTACAACATACACTGTTTTGGGCCTACATCATGTGTCAATTGATACAAACTCATTATCATGTTGAAACCTCTTCTTTGCTAGACTTACCTTTGATAATATAAGGCTGTTTTGACAGTTTTAGCAATGGATCAGCTCATTTCTTCCTGACTTAATACTGTGGCAGGGTTTCCATTTGACATGCACATGTTGGTGTTAAGGGATATGTTGTAAGCCAATTTGCTGGACTCTAGGTATAAGTGTCATTCATGGTTAAATTAGTAGTGGGTTATGTAAGTGTTACTTCTGTACTAAGGTACTATGTTTCACGTTTCTGGACACTTGTTAGTGATGTAGTTGTTTTGATGTAGTCATATAGGGGTTTCTACTCAGCATGTATAGTGGAATGGTATGCGCCCTTCATGCACATTATTGGTGTCCATTGTATTGGAGGTGTTAGTATACTCCCTGTGTTTGTCTGTGGTTGTACACTTTGTGTTAAGTTTGCCACTATGGTAAGACATATATTTATTGTCTATGTGTCAATGTGTTAGATAAGTGGGTCCAGAACATCTTTCTAAATCTTTTATAAACACTTTTGAGAGATATTTCAATGACATGCTATATTACTTTTGTAAGGCACACTATTTGGGTATGTTCACATGTTACGTATGTGTTTGCAAAGCAACATGTTGTGTTGTACTTCGAGTGAGATGAGTTTACTTTCATGATACATGACTACTGGTGATGTACTTGGCAAGTGTGGATTAGGCGGAGGCATGATATTGTGTTCTCAGTTAACAGCATTTCCTAAGGATGATTTATTGATACACAGTGATGAGCTCCATAAGGAGAGACTTTAGATGTAACTGATTCATCTTGTGCATGTTTTGTTTGTGCTACTGCTGAATTGATGGGATGGTGATGTAGTGTTGTGATGGTTGGCTTATGTTGTGGGTGATATTGTGTTCATAAACAAATGTTGGAAATATGCAATTGTGACATGATTTAGGCTCTAACTGGTTCCTATCTGGGGCTTTAGTAGACATAGATGTGTTGTTACTGTTGTGTATGGTATACTGTATGTCTATGTTAACAATGTGATGACCCTCTCTCTCTCTTTCCGTGCATCAGCATTAGCAGGTGAGAGGCATGGGGCACAGCTGAGTGGGAAAGCTGCTGGCTACAGGACCGGGAGTGCTGATAACACTGACACAGAGGGACCCAGTGGCGTGGATAGCGAGGGGAGTGCCACAGGGGAGACAGTATCCAGTTCTTCAACACTGGAATCCTCCTCCAGTGGACATTCCCTGGCCGTGTCGGACCCATCTGCGACCACCCCAGTACTATCTCAGTCCACCACCCCCTTACTACCACAACCCTCCCAGCAGTACCCCTCCCAGTTGGCCGTTCTCACTCACCCAAGAGGGTGGGCTTCTCCTTCACCGCAGGCACCTCTACCCCTGTCAGCCCTGCTGCCCTCAGTGAGGAGGCTATTGACCTCCTGAGGTCGATCTCTGTGGGTCAGTCGACCATTGTGAATGATATCCAGGGAATGGCAACTCAAGTCCAACAGAGTAATGCGTTCCTGGTTGGCATTCACGGTGCACTGGCTGGACTACAAAGATCCTTTCAGGCTCTTGCCTCAACACTGACGTCAGCCAGTCATCCTCTGTCTCCCGTCCCCCCTCCACCTTCCTCTTCCCAATCCCAAATTCCTCTTCCCTGACCCAGCCAAAGCACACAGACAGGCAAGCATGCATCCACCTCAACATCCAAGGGTAGCTCCAACAAACACAAGCACCACAAGACCCACCACCGGCATGCACCCAAAAACATTCACCTGCACACATCAACAGTCACACCCTGCCCTGACACCCCCACCACTCCAGCATCACTGAGAGTACACCTGACACGTCCACAGACACGGCACCAACATTCACAGACCCAGCCACTACACCTATCTTACCAACAGATAGCACCAGAGGGAGCTGACTTGTGACAAGATCTCATCAACAGCTTATTTTCATAAGTCTAAGCATGACATGAGATGTTGTGACTTTGACTGTGCAATGAACTGTAGTGGTGACAATGTGAGGAATTAATTCTTGGAAATAGTTAGATAGCTGATTCTCAGGCAAAATCACCCAAGGGGTATTGATATGGTAGCTTTTGACACATCCACATCTTGATGATGTTGATTTGTTTCAGTCTGATGTATTGTAATGTACTTTGTTCTCCAGATGCTTGCTATGTTGCTTGTGTCATATGTATGTTTCATACCTAAACTCCGTGTTTTGTTCTTTGTTCAGGTACCTTCACCATGACATTTTCATCTGGGCATTGCAGAGTTATGATGTTGGCTGGTATGTGATGCTGTTTGAACATACCAAGTGGACATGGATTGTTCCTGGGGATGAAGGTTACAGACTTAATTGGACTTGTTCCTTGTCTTCTGGTGGCCCTGATGTATCATGTGTGTCATCATGTGGTCAGAAAATATGTAGACCTAGCCCAAATTCATATCAGCTTCCCTTCACATTGCATAAACATTCTGGCCCTCATTATCACCCTGGCGGTGAGTGATAAAGTGGTGGTAATACCGCCAACAGGCTGGAGGTAACTGCCGCCAAATTATGACCATGGTGGTGATAACTCCCATAGACAGCCAATGTACAACACCAACCGTCAGGCCGGAAACAACACTCACCATGGCGGTAAGCGCCAACAGCCAGGCTGAAGACAAAGTACTGGCCACCATAAAATGACAGAGAAAACCACCACCTTTTCCGAGGTAGTACGAACGCCATCAAAAGCCTGGCAGAAACACATCACTGAAGAGAACTGACTCACCATTGGAGACACAGGGAAAAAGAACGCCGCTATGGAACCAGAACTGGCAGTGTTCCCGATGATCTTCTATGTTATGCTCCACCTAGAACACCAACGCTGATGAAGACGATGACAGTGAGTACAGCCGCTAGCACACAAGGGAGGGAGGGAGGAAAACAAGAGTCACACACACACGCACAACACACACCCCACACACACACACACCATACACACGTCCAGCTGCAGACGAAAAACAATTTGCACCCGAAACATGGCAGAATAATGTAACTGGGATCCCCCCTCTTGTACAAGTGCTATCAGTGCTCAATTTCCTGGCAACTGGTTCCTTCCAAGTGACAGTGGGCTTGGCAGCAGGAATGTCACAGTCAATGTTCTCAATCGTGCTGGCAAGAGTGTTGTCTGCCCTGGTAAAATACATGTGTAGCTACAGTTCTTTACCCCAGGTGGAAGATTTGGCCATTGTGAAGGCTGGATTCTATGCTATGGGACACCTCCCCAATATTAATGGGGCGATTGACGGGACACGTTTGTCCCCTCCCCGCCAGAATGAACAGGTGTTCAGGAGTCCTAAGAGTTTCCACTCACTGAATGTGCAGATGGTGTTGCTGGCGGACCAGTATATCTCCCACACCAATGCTAAGTATCCTGGGTCGGTGCATGATGCCTTTGTTCTGAGGAATAGCAGCATCCCAAATGTGATGGTCCAACTACAGAGGCAATAGGTGAGCCTTGGTCCCCACCCACTGTATGTTAATGTGTGCCTTCTGGTGTTCACCCCATAGGATTGTGTGAGGCTAAATGTGCTCCCTCAATACTTGCAGGTGACTCTGGCTACCAAAACCTATTGTGGCTGCTAACCCCTGTGAGGAATGCCAGTACAGGGGCAGAGGAATGTTATAATGAGGTACCTGGGTGAACCAGACTGATCATCGAGAGGAACCTTTGGGCTCCTGAAGGCCAGGTTCAGGTGCCTCCATCTGACAGGTGGATCCCTGTGCTACTCACACAAGAAGGTCTACCAGATAGTAGTGGCATGCTGCATGTTGCACAACCTGGCCCTCAGCTGTCATGTACCTTTTCTGCAGGAGGAGGAGACTGGAGATGCTCCTGTGGCAGCAGTAGACCCTGATGACAGTGAGGATGAAGAGGCAGAGGATGAGGATGAGGACCACAGAACTACAGAACCACAGTTATCCGTCAGTACTTCCAATGACACACAGGTGAGACAGTGCAACTGCACATTTCTATGACTATTGGTGTATTCTGGGTGACTGTAGCATGATGGCATTAACTTCCTTTTTATCTCAACTTACTGTCACCAATGGTTTGTCATTTAACAGATGTTAGTGGTATACCAACTGTGTACTGATGTGCTGACTACAGCCAGCTACTGGTCATTATTATAATGCTCCCATAGTGTACAGTTCATTTGCACTAGATGTTACTGTTTCCTGAAATACACATTTTCAATCCATAAAATACTAGTAGTCAAGTTGTGTTGAACGGTGTTTATTGTAGATCTAATAAATTGAGGGAAAAGTGCAATGGAATGATGGTAGAGGGAAGTCCAGGGTATTGTTCCAGTCTGTTTGTAGCAAAGGTCTAGTGTCCAAGGGGCCACAGGAAGGGGAACAAAGGGCGTTCAAAGTGGACGAGGTGACTGTGTGGGACACAAGGGGGACAATCAGGAGAGTCTCATTTCCTGGTGGTGGTCTTGGCAAATGTCTCTGGCTTCTGTCTGGACCGCAGGGAACGTTTGTGGGGTAGTTCACCTTATGCAGGGGGGGTGCTGCTGGCCTGAGGCTGTGGGTCCTGTGGCGGGGCCTCCTGCTCACTAGCTGCAGTGGAAGTGGAGGGCTGGTCAATGGACTGGCTACTGGTAGGGCCCCGCTGGTGTGCTGTTGCTTCCCTCATGATGTTGGCCATGTCTGCCAGCACCCCTTCTATGGAGATCAGGGTGGTGTTAATGGCCTGCAAGTCCTCCATGATCCCCTGATACTGTCCCTTCTGCAGCCACCTATTCTCCTGCACCTTGTCAAGGATCTGGCCCCTCATGTCCTGAGAATGTTGGTAGGCTCGCAGGATCTCGAAGAGTGTCTCCTGGAGAGTCGGATCCCTGGTCCTGTCCTCCCCCTGGTACAGAGCAGTCCTCCCAGTGTCCCTGTTGGCCTGTGCCTCTGTCTCCTGAACGGTGTGCCCGCTGCCAATGACCCCAAGCCCCTGATTGTCTTGGGGGCGAGGTGTGGCCTGGGGTCCCTGTACAAGTGAGCATACTGCTGATTGACGTGTCCAGGGGACAGAGGTGTGGGCACGCTGAGTTGGTGCTGTGGTGTTGGATAGTGCAGGGGGAGGCTCTGTGGTGGACTGTGAGTGGGCTTGGGTGACGCGCTGCCCAGTGGTCCAGATGGGCCAGGTAGGTCATCCAGATCCTGAAGTCCGGAGTGGCTGTCACCCCTGGGGGCATCTTCTGTCGTCGGACTGCATAGTCATGGCACCTCCTCTCCACTGACATTGGCTGGGGCACCTGTGGGGATGTAAGTGATGTATTATGCTTCATGTGTGTGACATATTGCACACATGTTTCCCCTGGCTTCCCCTCTATCGTTGGTGTTGCCCTGCCACCTTTTGCTTGTGTATGGTGATGTACTGTGGGATTGCTAGTTTCCCTATGCTGTGCATGCATTTGTGATGGGTGGCCATGCAGTGCTGGGAGGGCTGTCCATGCATTGGTGTAGCATGCAGGGCTTGGTATTGGGGTACGTCATCTGCGTTGGTGCAGTATGTGGGATGGAGTGGAGTGATGGGAGTGAAGGTGAGGGTGTGAGATGGCATACAGGTATAGGAGGTGATAAGTGGTTATTGTTGACTTACCAGTATCCATTCCTCCGCCTACTCCAGTGAGTCCCTCAGGATGCGGTATTGCCAAGACTTGCTCCTCCCATGCTGTGAGCTGTGGGGGAAAAGGGGGTGTTCACCGCCAGTCCTCTGTTTGGCAAGCTGATGCCATGCTGCTATGGAACATACATTCCTCCGTAGGTCGTTCCACCTCTTCCTGATGTCGTCCCTTGTTCTTGGATACTGTCCCACAGTGTTCACCCTGTCCACGATTCTCTGCCAAAGCTCCATCTTCCTGGCAATGGATATCTGCTGTACCTGTGCTCCAAACAGCTGTGGCTCTACCCTGAAAATGTCCTCCACCATGACCCTTAACTCCTCCTCAGTGAAACGGGGATGCCTTTGTGGGGACATGGGTCTTGTGTGATGTGTGTTGGTGAGAGTGTGTTGAGTAATGTAGTGGTGTGTGTGATATGGGGTGGGTGAGGGATGTATGGGTGTAAGTGGTCAGTGTGTCTAGTTGTCTCTGTGCTGTTCATGTCAATCTCTGGCAGTAATTGTTGTTAATAAAGGATTGTGGGTACTGTGGGTGTGTGTTTTATAGTGCTGTGGGTGGGTGTGAGTGGTGTGTGTATGAGTGGCAGGTGTGTGTTTTTAGTATTGGCCAATGTAGTGTTGTTTTGTATGTGGGTGTCCATTCTGAGTGTGGCGGTATGTACCGCCAATGGTTTACCGCTGTTGAATGTCCGCCATGGTAGTTCGTGGGTCATAATGGGATTGGCGTTGTTTTGTTGGCGGAACGGTATGGGTGTTGCGACCGCCACTTTTCCACTGATCCTTGGGCTGGTGGACTTGTGTATATGGCTGTATTCTGTCGGATTGGTGTTTGTGTCATAAAATGGCGAACGGATATTCGCCACTGCTGCAGTATGTTGGCGGCTGTCACCGTGGGGGTAAGCGGCATTTATTGCCAATTTCATAATAAGGGTCTCTGTTTGTATGAACTCCATATAGCTGTTGATGTATTTCATCATTGTAGGCCAAAGTGCATGTGGCACATCACTGACATTTGTTTGTGTCATACCACCAGATACAGAAGCACAGGATTGTAATGACCCTGTGATCAGAAACTGCTGTACTGCCTTCTCTCTGAGTCTTGCATTATAGAGTGTTGGATTATTTTTCTGTGGTAGGCGATCTGACTCCAGGTGATGACATCAACCACTTTAATGTTTGCCTATTCTGATAAATCCCTGCCTTTCATGGTATGGAGGTCTGTACCTGTACATTTGATCATTTACCCAGTATGATTCAATCATGTATGATTTGTTATGTTTCAGACATATTTACAGCCTATGCGCTGAACAATGAAATAAAATGTGTTCTTTGACAATACACTTGTATGTATGTGTTTGTGTGGAATAGTTATAATCCTGAGCTGGACACTGTGCACATGCAACATATCCTCCCTTCCACAAGTACCTTGAATCATTGTCGTATGGTTCACGTGGTCTGACAGATACATATCTAAATGTGAAATTTAAGACAGCAGACAATGAGCTTGTGATGAGTGAATTTATTGCATTGCTACTACCTATAAAAATATTGGTGACAGAAAGAGACAAAAATGTAAAGTGAAGGGGTCAGACATGGTGAATGAAATCATTGTAGTAGACGCCACACTACTGGAAGTCCTAAGCCCAGAGTATTCCTCCCATTGGAAATGGAATGTGGTTCAGTATGAGTCCACAGACTGTATCTGTGACTCAAAAAAGAGGATATTAAGGAAGAGCTTTATTGATGGCAGTGGCGGGTGTCTTGCCACCCGCACCTCCTGGAGTCTTTGCTGGCCGTTCCAGCTTGTGAGGGGGGACGAGCTGCTGCAGAGGTAGGTGTGTCTGTGGGTGGTTGTGCCTATGGAGGTGCATCCCTTCTTGCAGCTGTTGCAGATGTACTTGGGGGAGATGTGCCTGCCACACAGGAAGGGCTCAGAGTGGTGTTGATTTTCATCAGCACCCCTGTTAGTATGCCAATGTTGTCATTAAAGGCATCCATGTTTTCTATCATGACCCTCTGAAGCTGCTTCATTCCCAGAGTTCAGTCAACACCTGGCCCATCAAGCCTTGGTACTCCTGATAGACCACAAAGCATGGCTGATGTTGTCCTGGTCGACAGCAGCCCAAGTGGCCACAATTTTCTGGCTCACAGCATCCCTCCCATGTACCCTACCCCCACAAGCATGTGCCCTTGGTAAAGGGTGCTCTCTCCAACTGGGTTCTCGACCCTCAGTGTCAGGGGTGTTGAGTTGCTCCTCATGATCCAGGACTTGGGGGCACAAGATGGTGGAAAATGTTCTAGGTGCACAAGTTGAAGGGGCGCATCATTGGCTGGGTTGTTGATGCAGCAGGGCTGGGAAGTTTTGTTGTGGCCACTGTGTTGTTGTCCGGATGTACCTGGACCGTCCTCTGCGTTCACAAGTCCAGGAGTTTTGCCATTACTCAGGGCTCCATCCAGGAGTGAGTGGGTGTCTGTTCGTTGGATTCCATGTGCCCAGTAGCAGTTTGACTGTCAATGAAGGAAGTACATTTTTACTGATTAAAGTGTGACGTCTATCTCCAAACCTTTTGTTACAGTAAGCAGAGACATCAGACATTCTTAAGTTGTAAGTTAGCCTACTGTGACATGGTACCATGATATTGGCATATTTGATATGATGTGTGAAGCTTGCCTAAACTATTAGACTCAAGCAGCTTATGCAATGTGCTGATCAGTTGCACTTTGGATGATGGAAAGAAAATGACATCTTACCAACAGTGAAGCCAACACAATGGAGAGGTAACGTATGTCTTTGACCATTTGGAGAGGCCTAGTTGAGTAAGATACAGGCAAACACAAAACATTGTTGTACATTTAACTGCAGTCATCATGTGTGCAGTGATGGATCAATGTGTTTGCTGGCGCTACCAAACTGGTGACGCAGCTTAAGGCTTTAGGAATACTTGGTGTACATACTTGCGAAGGTGCCATTCCTGTCCTCAGCAGTTTAATCTCAGGATAGCAGGTCAAGAAGGAGATAGGTAGACAGACATGTATCTGAGTTGAGCATGATCTATACATTGCTCACTCACAGGTAAGTAACCTTCAAATGAAAGTCAATGTATTGAGAGTTACCAAACAGCGGCATATGGGCAAATGAACACAGGCTGGTGCTTGGAATTATAGACACAAGGCCACCTGGAAGTTGCAGTCAGGACAGACCCTCTACTTCCCACACTTGCAAAATGGTATCCTCCCAGGTGAGTATACTTAAATTGAGAGTTACAGAACAGGGATAGATGGGTAAGTGAACACTGGGCTGGTGGTTGGAGTTACTGAAATAGGGTTTGCTGGGAGTTGCAGTCAGGTCACTCCCTCTACTTCACACATTAAAGAAATAGTGGGTATTACATATCTGTAGGCAGACTGCATTTAGGTTGGAGCATACATTTACACGTTGAGACAATACCTGAGTGCTGGGATGATTTTGATGAAATTGAAAAACTTGCATGCACCATTTCGACTTACGTCATGTGATGGGACTTAGTAGATGTGATATTGGGTCCAAAAATACACATTGAAAGTGTTACATCTCAGATACTCTGAGTATCCACTGTTGGCAAAGTACATAAAGGCAAAAGCTGAGCTGTGAGTATGAAGGACATTGCATTTTGTTAACTGTTTTTGTGTGTAACTTACTAGAATCCACTCCCTCAGGTATTCATGTGAAGCCCTCAGGATGCAGGATGGCCAAGACCTTCTCCTCCTAGAGAAAGAGTATTAATGGGGCACTGGGAGGGTTACCACCAGTCTTGATGGCCTCCATCTGTTGACTGGAGGCAAAGGAATGGACCTTGCCCCTCAGGTCATTCCACCTCTTTCTGATGTCCTCCTTTATGAACAGGGTGGTTCCTACAGCATTCACTCTATTGACGATCCTTTGCCACAGTTCTATTTTCCTACTAAGAGGAGTATGCCACAATTGTGGCTCTGCACTTATTATTTCATCCACTAGGACTCTCAACTCATCTTCAGAAAAACTTGGATTTTTAGGATGTGACATGGTGGACAACCAAAGTTGGTGACAGGGACTTAATTAACAGGGGAAGTTCAATAGGCATGAATGGACAAAAGCGTGTGAAGCGTGTGAAGGTGATAAATGGGATGGTGAAAAAAGGGGGTGCCTAATCCATGGGAAATTCCAAAAATGGTGGTCGGTGTTCTCCGTTGGAGATGGAAAGGATTGCGGTTTGGGAAGGGGTGTGTTTATAGTATGATCTGCAGGTGTGTCCACTGGGCCCATAATTGTCAGCTGTGAGGTTTTTGAACTCTTCCAATGTGCATTTGTCTGTCACTTTGCTGAATGCGGACCACGGCAGTCAACATCCATTGGCTAACTACTGCAAGGGGACCTCAGCGGTAACTGTGTGTTTGCAATAGGCTCAGTGGTTGGCCCCTACGCTGACCACACTGGAGGTCAGACCACATAGATAGCATACCACTGCACTGCTTGGCATGTGGCAGTTATGCCTGTTTACATCATAATACGGCAGGCAAGGGACTGCAGATACTGCATTCTGTTTAGGACCACCAACATGGTGGTCTCACGGTTCATCCACAAAACTCGTAATCAGGCCCTAAGTGTGTAAATTATCTGATTGAAGAATTCTTTTTTAAACATTTTAGTATAGTTTGCCATTTTTAAAGTCTAATTTACATATTTCTAATTATTAATTTATACATGTTAATTTAGTAGAGCAGTTGCTGGGTTTGTTTGAGATTAAGAAGATAACAATTTAAATGTACATTATTGCTTTCTATATTTAAATAATTTTGTACTTTAAATAAGTAAGTAATTGGTAGTTAACCATGTTAATTATTGCATTAATTCAATGTTATTTTAAACATGTAAATATATTTTGTCATGTTGAATATGTCTGTTCGATTTTCAATGTTTTAATTACTAATTTATAATTTAGTATTGGTTTGTTTAGTTTTTAGTGGACTTGGGTGGGAATTTAATGAAACATATATTACGGTTCTTAGTTTTAGACATTTGTAGGTTAAATAAACAATTTTCTGATAGTTAATTATGCAGAATATGTAATCTATAATTTGTTATGTTAATTACTTGTAATTTAATTGATATTTGAGAAGTGCATTTAATATTAAAGCATGTTACATTCATATTTTATTTATTTTATTTCATTGTACTTGTATTATTTTGTTACTAGTTTAATATTAGAAAGGGAAGTGTATTTTTTAAAATGTATTGTTTCTGCGTTATACTTGTTAAATTAATTTATATTATAAAATGTTATGTCTTCTGTTATATGTCATTTCACTTATATTTAATGCATATATTTTTATTTTGAATATATTATGTTTATGTTATTGGGTATTTAAACATATTTTAAATGACTAAGAATTGGAATGATATAATCCTTCCAGAGTCCAACACTTTTCCTCATTTCTGCTTACATTTGAGTGCAAATAGTAAATCTAACCCCGACCCCCAAGACCAACACTTTCCTTAGAGTTGCTTAGATCAGGGTGAGAATGGGAAATCTAACCCCTGCAAAGTCCATCAGTTTCTCTTCTGTTTCGTAGCTTGGCATGGGAATAGTAAATCGAACCCTGCCAGAATCCAACACTTTCTGTACTGTTGCTTGGATTGGATTGGTAAGAGTAAATCTAACTCTTCCGAAGACCAACACTTTCCCTACTTTTGCCTAAATTGGAGTTAGAATAGTAAACCTTTTAGTAGTGTTCACTTTGGATTTTTTGAAATTATTCTTTATATTTTTTTAACGTTTCTTTATTTTAAAAAAAACCATTAATTTAATTTTATATTAAGTCTAATATATCTTTCTGTAATATGTTTGTTCATTTTATCTTTAAATAATTTTTTGAGGCAATATATTTTAGAAACTGTCTGGAGCACACTGTTAAGTATGTCATAGCCCTATGAACTCACTCTTGAGAAGGGTGCAGTGCCATGGTGAGAGTAACCATGTAACAATCCCAAAATTTCCAGGCAGACAAATCTAGTTGTGCATAATCCAATTGTGGGAAAACTGGGCTGATTGCAAAAGCCCTCTAACTTTTTGACCCCATTTTTCACGTATGCTGGTGTTTTTCTGACTCTGATTGTGCCCTGGGAACGGCCCCAGGGCCTGTGCTCTGATTAAAATGGATTTGCAAATTAGGCTATTTATCTTTGGCTGTAACTACTTACCTATAAGTCATTAGTATACGGTAGAGCATGTAGGTTTAGGGATCCCAGCACAGGTAGGGTACCCATAGGTGCGCTGCTGTGGTCTCCAGTGTCATATTAAGGGCAGGCCTTCTTTTAACTTCACCCCAAATTCAAGTTTAAAATTAAAAGTACTTCCAAAATGCTATGCTACCTCATTTTTACATATGTCACCCCTTTATGTGCCCTAGGAGCCGTTAGTGTTGAGTGGAGTGTAACTATAAGCAAGGTCTTTATATAAGATGTTTTATAAACCCTGGTGAGGGAAAAATAGCTAAATTTGTGTTTTCCCCTGTCTAGTGAATGGGCTGCATAGGCTAACATGGGGAGACTTTATTTTTTAAAAAAATGTCTTATTTTCCATAGAAAGGAGGTAAATATGGCATGTTTAGTATCACATTAAAAATTATAATAAATCCAACAACTTGTTACTGATGAATTTAATGTAATTTGCTCATAGAAAGACTTTTAGAACACTTCCTAAAAGTTACCAGTGTCATCTCTGTAGTGCCCTTCTCTGATTGGTCAGCCTCTGGCAGCCTGAGCCAGGCCGCCTTGATGTGTTGTGAAGTGGCCTGGCTGACACAAAGGAAGCATCTGTTGGGATGAGATCTGCCTCAGCTGATGGCAAAAAAGGATGGGGTCAGAGCAGCCAAACCGGTCTTCAAAGAAGGAAAGGACATTTGGGACAGCAACTATACTTCCCCATTTCCTTCAAACCCAGACAGCCAGGTGGGCCCTGATTAGAGTAAGACAGGGAATGAAAGGGGTGTGACAAGGGAAACACAGCAACACCTGTGAGTGGGCTCAGACATACTTAACCTCTGACATTGAATTTTTGCCATTTGGATTTTTGAAGAATGTCACTCCCAGGGATTGAGTTTGCCTCACTTCCCAGCAAGTGGTCACTCAAGAGGGTGATCACCTGCATGTGATTGGACAGAGCCCCCCCACTTTACACCCTCAGGAACAAGTGTACAACTGGCAGAGCAGCACCCCACTTCAGATCCCTACAAGGAACAAGACAAGAAGAAGAAGGACTACCCTGCTAGACCCCTGACCTGCACCCGGACACTGTACTCTGAAGGACTGCACTAGCTGCGCATTTGGACTTCATAAAGAAAAGGACTTTGCCTGTCTTGTACTGCTTCAAGAAGGGGCTCCCTGTTTGCTACACATGGAAAAAAGCTGACTAGAGTCTCCTGCATCAAGCCCTGAAGAAACTGACCAGCTGACCAGTGATCAGTAGTCTTTTTTGGATTTGAGCCAGGTGCATTCTGGGAGTTGGAGTCCTAACCCTCAAGGAGCGACTTATAGCTTCTGGAACCTTGGGGTGAGTTGTGGGCTCCTAAAGAACCTTGGAAGAAGTTCTGGAAGAAGATCCAGAAGTTTGGAGATTCTCCATTGGTGACCGACTGACGTCGTGAGTCAAGCTGGGTTATGGCGACCTCGATCCAACCTGACTTGCAGGTCATCCTGTTGAAAAGCTCCAGGTCCCCAGACATCCAGGATTTCACCAGGGGCTCTTGGAAAGTCAATACGACAATATTGACTTGAAATCTGCTTGATGTGGAGGGTTGTCCAACGTTGGAGAGAAAAAGCTCCAAAAAAGTTTCTAAGTCCAAACGTAAACAGTTGACCAAGGCATCCCACTGAATGGATCAAAAGAGAGCTCCAGGGAGGTCCACTTCAATTTCAAGTTTGTCCCAGATGAAGATTTCCATCATGAAAAATTATTTCAGTCAGAACGTAGAATCCTTCACCTAGGTCTCCTGTAACGCGTATCTAAAGAGGGCTGCATGGGGGTCGGATTCAACTTGCGACTTTGTCCTGGTCCAGAAAACTTCCAAGAAAAACACTAAGTCCAAAGGTAAAACTTTGACTGAGGCCTCCCACTCACTGTAGCCAAGCAGGGCTCCATCGCAGTAAACCTAAAATGTTGACTTTGCCCCGGTTGAGTGTGACCAGATGTCCAGATTGACGCTTCAAGTTTCTATGTGCTAAAAACATGTATTCTTTAAAAAATCATATCTCTGGTTCCCTTTATTGGATCTTTGTTGTTTTAGTGTCATTTTAAGGATAAAACTATAATATATTTTTATAAAGTGTGTTTTTTTTTATTATGTTTTGTGTTTAACTTATTTACTGTTTTGTGATTTTTTAATGCTTCACACATCTGTCTCCTAAGTTAAGCCTAACTGTTCAGTGCCAAGCTACCAAGGGTTGTGCTGGGATTAATTTATTGAGACCTGACTGTACATAGTGAGGGTTTGTGGCCTATTGCTAAGTGTAGGTACTTACCTGACCTTACCAATAATCCACTTTCCAACTTGATGCTATCCTAACACTCTCTCACTCTCTCTCACTTACACACACACAGCAGTCTCCAAGACCTTTTATGTTTACCTGCAACCCTGTTTCCTTACTCACATCACTGCCTCATTTCATCCCCACTGAATATCATTTGCTTCTCCACACATAAGGCATGAAGGACATGTCACACTGCAAGTGTGGTGCAGGATCTGTAACAGCTTTTTAGCACTGGCATACTTCTTTTTGCTGCAGAACCGTGTGTTGCAATTCTAGTCCTTTAATGGAGTGGAGCATATCAGAAAAACAGAGTGTGCTTTTCTAATGGGCTAAGCATGAATTGCTGGCACATCAGATGTGCACAGTTTGTGCATGTTCATGATTCCTTAAATATCTGAATTGTTACTGAACCTTCAAAAACTGAAATTGTGAAGACAAAATACTGGTGGACCACTATCTAAATGCCCTAAAATGTGAGCATTTACTAGATCCCATAGAAGCTGTACCTTCATGGGCTTTTTTAATGGAAACAGTACTGAATATCTAGAGAAATATGAAATGCATTACTGCTGCTGTTACACACATTACAGAACAATAAAATACTATGTACATCATATACAACCTAATAGTTTTTTGTTCTATGATAAAGTACAGAGACATCTAATTCAGAGAGTAGCCTAATAATCACAACTGTTTTCCCCATTAAGGGGGCAGATATGGTGCTACTTTTTACTTTCAATCCATTCAAACAAGTTACACCACTCTCTATCTCACTTGGCTCAAAATTAATTTAGGAGCTTCTTTAAGTTGTGGCCGTCAGACCCATGGGAAATAAAATACACAAGCTTGTCAGATTTTCACTATCCTGGTAATGCAGATTCAACTAAAGTAATGTCAATATTCACAAATTCCTGAACCCACTGAAGTCATGCAAATATTAAGCTGAACAGAAATACATGTAGGTAAAGGTGAATGAGACAAGACAGAAAGTAAAAAAGAATCACTAGTTATCATCCTGCTACATGTTTTTAAGATAGGTTAAAACCTGTTCTTCAGATGTGTTGATATCTACAAGGAATGGCTCTTTTGTGTGATATATCATTTGCATTCCAAGTCACTAGTGGTGAAATGACAATCTGTATATAGCCGGCTCTCCATGGTTTGCTGAAACTCTGAGCTGAGATATAAATGAAACCTTTCTGACAATTCTACCAAAATAACCTCAATGTAATATGCATTTCTGTACAAGTAACTACCTTCAAAAACGTGTATATCAAGTTTGTGATCTGCATGAGTATTAAGGAAACATGTTCATCAACTGTGAGGTCATGAATACTATGGGAAATGAACATCCTTTGTGTGGTGTAGGCCCAGATTTTGTCCTGTTTTTGCTGGCACTCAGAACGCTGGGCACTTTGCCCCACTAACCAGTATGGTTGAATAGGCATACCCCTAATTGCCATATTTAAAATGTCTATCAGTCCTTAGTTTGTGTATGAAGTGCACTAAGGAGATGGAAGTAAAATGCCACTAGTGTCCTGCAACAACTAGTAAGCCATTCACTATAGTAGCAGTGCAAACCTGTCTTCAGTCCTATCACTGTAGTCTGACAGGAGCAGTTTACAAATTGCAATTCAACCTTTCAGAATAAACACTTTTGGCAGATCTTAACCTTATTTTGAAATATTAATGTCATATCTACAGTGTTGCCACAAGGCAGATTGCATGGCATTTAAAAAGAGGACATGTAGAAATTTAACATTGACATGTTTTTTCAGTGACTGGCACTCAAAAGCTATTTTAACTATAGGAAGGCTGGCTGGCTCTCTGGGAAGCAATATTAAATAATGACTCTACTGACCAGCTAGAAGTATCATTCAACAGCTCTTTTTTATCATTTATCAAAAGGCCAATTTAAAAGTTGGGTTTTTGATGAATATTATGGAATGATACCATTTAGAAAGTCACCTTTTAGCTGCCTACAGCCTCTAGAGGACAATTTGCATTAGCTGTTAGCTGCCACTATCTGAGTTAGAAGTTCATCCTGTCTGCTCTGTGCCAAAGCTACCAGGTTGCTGAACAAATGTTAATATAGTGAGTTTGAAGTTTCATCCTCACAAGGATTGTGATTATTGGGCAAAGTGGGTAGACACCCTTTGACTAACAATCAGGTTTCTTACAAATACATATTAGAATTGTGCTGTGCTTCTCTTCCTGACATTATACGTTGCATCTCGTCCACCGGCAATACCAAAGTAATATAGTCAAAGGCCCAATTTAAGAAAAATGCTACTGCAGCTGTGGATCGAACAAATTAACTTCACCTAATGACATTTCTTTGCGCCATCCATGCAGCATATTTAGAAAACGATGCACCATGGCGCTAAGGTAAGGTTAGCATAAATAAAATGATGCTAACCTTTGGGACACATAGCAAAAACAATGATAATTCTGCAAAAGTGGCGTTAGCATCATTAGTGGCATGTTTTTGATGCTAATCGTGATAGTGCCATATTTTGCAGCATTAGCACAAAAACAAGCCTGCAACATTGCCAAACAAGCCACAGGGACACAAGATGGACAATGCAGGTCAGGACAGATCCCATAGAGCCCCCAATCAGCCCAGTACAAGCCCGGATGGACCAGCAAAATCACAGGAGAAGGAGAAAAGGAAGTGAAAGTGTTGCTTCAGTGAGGAGGAGAATACCATCTTGGTCAGAGAGGTGATGGAGCACCAACATCAGCCTTTTGTCACCTCCAAATTGCCAATAGGTAGGAAGGAGGCCAAATGGCAGTCAATAAAGTCAACAGTGTGGCAGAGGTGAAAAGGACTGTCACTGATTGTAAGAAGTGCTGGCATGTTCGGAAGCGCAGAACTAAAGAGAAATTGGCCAGGAACCGAAAGGCATCACTGCAGACTGGAGGTCGCAGCCCCACACCCCAGGAGGACCTGGATGACCAAGAGCAGATGGTGTCAGTAGTCATCCCAGAAGAGCTGGTTACCGCAGTCTCAGGACAGAACAATGCTGACTTCCAAGACCTACCACAAATGCAGTGTAGGGTGCAGTGGAGGGCAATCTTGAAACTAACAAATGGCAGAAGGGGGAGGCACATAGGATTCACTGAATGCATGCAAAAGGCATGCATCGGGACACCTTAGTTGCAAAACACTTCTAATGTGCTTAAACCTTTTCCCCTATATGCACAGACCATTACCCAACCGTCACATCAATCCCTACACTAATGCAACTAAACCACCTTCCCATTTACTCATTGGGCAACATGTACAAAGCTTGTTGCACAGGGTGTGCCAACAAGGACTGCAAAACGTCTCTATATACCATTGGGAATGGACACAAAATGTATCAAACACAACATATGGAGGACGTCTGAGATCATCATCTATGATGCTGTACAAGTAACTAACATGGCACCAAGTAGCAATGTTACCTGTGTAGTGGGAATGGTTGATGTTGTGCACAAAGGGACACCTTCATTCATAACATCAGCTACAAGTGGTCTCACTGTCTCACTAGGGGTCCATGTTTACAAGCCCTTATTGCAACATTAGCATCATATTGAGTGATATGGGGAAATGTCACCATGGTGACCAGTAATGTAAATGAGGTGCTTCCATGGTGTTATTGGCTAGGGCAAGGGGCTGCTAGGAAAATGATAGTCTGGGATCAAAGTACCAAATACACAGAAAGTTTGCACTGTGTGTGATGCACAATGCAACACACAATGAACAACTACATTCTTTGGAAATACAAATTTGTCACACACCCTCTTGTCAATTCCACACCACCCTTGAGTTTCTGGACAACACTTAACCAAATACAGATGTGAAATATTTGCAAAGGCATCAGAAGCTGGGTGGTCACACGTGTTGCATGGGAAGATCCATAATATACACATAAAATGTCCACTACATGCAGTGTCAGGTGTAAAAGCAGGACATGATATTTAGGAAAGGATAAGGTATGCAAGGTGCCTTACCTTGGCATGGTAATTATGAGCTACTGCTACCCACCACTGGAGTGTAGCACTATGATGTCTGTGATGTCTGTGTCCGGATATTGTGGCACATATGTACCAATTATGAAGAAAGACACAGTGCAACAGCTCAGCTTACTGTGCTGTGCTGCATCATTTCAAATGTGCAGGGATGTGTAGTTGTCACAGATGGTCAATGCATCTTTTTATTAACCTTGTTTATGTCAAAACATATAATGGACAATACCAACTCTGCCACACAAAGGCATGGTGTAGGGTTGTCCCTCTTGTTGTTCCTAATGCATATGTGCAGGATTATACACATCTTGCAAATTCAACTAACACGAATGCTGTCTGTCACTTACAATGATTTATGATGGTTTCAACACCCATTGAAAGTAGTCCACAATAGGATTAAAACAATGTCAGTCACGAGTGCTATGACTACAATGCCATCCCTGATGTGGTATCCCAACATGATGCATCCACATGAACAAACTTCAAAATGTGTAAGGTTCTCATGCCACCTCATGTGTGTTGTCACAGTGATGGAAGTGGGTGGGCTTTCTATATGTATCCCCCTGCCACTTTGAGTCATGCATTTAGCAACCTGCATCATACAACGTAAGGATGGACTACCACATGTGTATGTGTGCAAACAGGAAGGTGTACCCTCCAGCAAAACAACACTCATTACAGAGATGCAGGCTTCCTTGCAGCTCTGCAGCAAGGAAACCTATAAAGCATGGATGAGTATTGTTCTCCGAGAAGGGAGACATTACTGTTTGCACACATACACACGAGGTGGCTGAATCTCACAATAGGTAGTGCAGGATGCTGGACACATGACTCAAAGTGGCTAGGAGGATGCATGTTGTCAGCTCAGAGCTCAGACCCTTCCATCACTCCAACAACACACATTGGGTACAGAGGAGTCAGTTACTTACTCAAATATCCCTAAAACCAAATGCAAAATATTCTGTACACCTCCATTTGTGGTATGTGCACAAATCACTAACAATGCCAAAGGCATGCATATGTAGCATAGTCAAATCAATGAAAGGGGTACATATGCAGAAGACTATGATAAGGCAATCAAGGTGGGGGTAGCACACTGGGAAATGTTGTCTGGCAGATTTTGCCAATGGCAACTCCATAGAAATGATGCTCAGGTGGCACAGTGTGCCACTAGGGGTCCATAAAGGGGTGCCTTGATGTGTGGGTCAGTACCATGTCACCAAGCCAAAAGTATCAAGTAAATGATGACTCATGTCCACAACCACCAGAGTCTCATATTGACCTTTCACTATCCCATTGCAGAGGATGAAGCCTTGCCTCATGTGGTGCTGCCTGTCCTGGATTTTTCGTATGATCTGAATGACCAGCTGCTAACCATCACTGCTGACACTCTCCAGGATTGTCGTGGTTGGACTCTCACTCCTAGGCAAGACTGCTGGTTTAAGGATGACAGCACTTTTGTTTCTAGGCAGCTAGGCCATTATTACAACAAGTTGCAACTGTCAGCCCACCCTCTAGGCTCACAAGCAGTACCTCATCAAAAATCCAAACAGTAAAAGTTGATTTTCGTCAGCCTTTACACATGAACTCTACAGTGCGACATCTCAGGGTAGTCGTGACAGAACAGAAGTTATCCTTTTCTCATGTTAGCAATAAGTCTCAGCCACAAACAGGCAATTAAGGAGATGCAGGAAAGTTTTCAATTGGTTTATTAAAAAGACTGCAATCTATCGTAAAGTGCATGAGCTGCAATGATTAGGATAATTAACAAATCAAGAATCAGAATTGTAAAGATGAGAGTCATGAATACAAAGACCCCCACCATCTTGCAAGAAAATCCCTAAAACCCTAGAATGAAGAATCAAATCTCTAACCTAACAAGAGCAAGGTGTGTTAAACCTAATCCGCCAGTGCCAAGTCCATGAGAAGAACACCCAACCCTTGTTACCTTGGAATGAGGTCTCTAGGTCAGACTCCTTGGGGACATGAAGGCTGAGTCTGCGTCAAGGAGATGTGCAGCATGGATGGCGTCAATGGCATCTGGTAGGAATCCCTCTGATAACCTTGTCCGTGTGAGATGTATTTATACTTATCTTGTACGACCCCTGATGCAGGTATGCCTCCAAACAATAGCTAAGGGGCAGGCTTGTAGCAGCAAATATGTAAATAATCTACACCAAAAGTACATTATGTTCCTGTCACATGTAAGTGGGAAAGGAACATGATGTGAATGCCTACGTACATCACTTCATTTTGACACTAATAGTGACACCTTTACAGAGTGGCACTGATAACGAAAATCAAAACATTGCTCTAACTCTAAACAGTGGCAGCCATCTTAAAATAAATAATAAAATAAATAGGCTAAGACAGAGCAGGCTAAGTAGGTTAAAAGTCACTAGGTAACGGGGGCACAGGCCTGCATGCCAGAAGGCTACTCTAAACTCCTGAGACCCATTAACATTAAACAGGATCCACTACAGGATATCCTGGGTTCCTTCCAGACACCATCCCCAGTCACAGGGAGGACACACAGAGTTGCAGGTTCTCCACATGAACCACCCAACAACCAACACACTGCACTGACCAGTCCAGCCACAGCCCTGAACTCTGAGGACCCAGACAATACCTTTTAGAGGATGGCGGTAGGAGTCCAGTGGGACCTGGCACAGCAGGTGTGGTTGAGGATAGAGACTATGGCGGTCAGCTTAGAGGGAGTGCAGAGGTGCCTCAGTCCAAATAAGGACAACTTTGTTGCCATCAGAGATACCCACTCTCCACTATGTGGACTCCAGCACTCCCTGGCCAACATAGCTGCTGTCCTGGGGCAGAGGCTGGAACCGTTGCCCTCCCAAAGTGGCAGCACCATGATTGACAACAGCCTGGGGGCCATCCAAAATATCCTGGAGACCATGGCTGCCTACCACCATGATGTAGTAGCTGTGTGGCAAAACCAGCAGCTCCTCCTTGCTGCAGTGATGCCCTTCACTTTCCTACAAACGCAGCCATTGGGATCCTTAATTCCACATCTCTATCTCCTGATGTGTGTGTGTGAACCATCAGCTTCAACAACAACACCACCTATGGCACAAGAGGCACCACTGACAACAGAGGATGAAGATATGGAAATAACAACATTCACTAGAAAAAAAACCCAGTAGCTACAGCCTGTGACCACATGGACAGTATCTCTTTAGTTTGTGCTTTAGATCATGCCAGTGTAGTGACAGCTGCAGACGTGCCCTCTTAATTCTACCACAGTTGACTTACATTGCCTGGACTGCCATAGTCTCAATTCCTACCTCTTGTCATTTTGGACACCTCCTCACTGATACTCACCTCTTCTACACATCTCATGACATGTTCGTCACCCTTGGACTCTGACTGGACATTCAATGGCTTGTTACCTCTCATTTGGTCAGTTAACTGTACGTTGTACATCATCTGATACAAGACTTGCACATGTTAGTAAATTACCATAAACACATATGTACTGTTTTTTTTTTTCAGTGATCCATCAACTGTTTCAACTGTATGCATTGTGTGAAGCTAGGGCAATGATTAAGGAACAAAAGGACATGGGTGGCTTTCTGTCAGACACAAAGCCACACACATAGACCCAAACATGACTAAGGTGACTGATAGCACTCTGGACTACAATAACATTTCTGAGTCTTCCAAGCATGTGATAAACGGGTACCAACCAAGTTTACATGTGGCATGTGTGGAAGTATCCCTGATAATTGTACCAGTACAATATTGATGTGACCAATACAATAGGCATATGTAAGAATGTGAGGGGCAGCAGTTTGTGTGCCAGTTACCGTGCCTCAAATGAGGTGATGTGCAATGTGCTAAACTTTTCAAGAATGAATGTCATAGAGCAAACAATGGGTGCTACATGATTACCTGTCTTAGAATTTGTATCCATACACAATCAGAGTGTCAGGAACTGCGCTGAAAAGTGTGTTGAGTAGCTGATGTCATATCACTGCCAAATAGACAGGTCCTTGTTCATAGGGCATAAACATAGTCACGCATATAAATCGATACTGAATGCACACCCAAAGGCCTTTGTCAAAGGATGAAGCGGAAGTACTTCTTTGCAAATGCTAGAAGGTATGAAAAAAACTACAAACATATAAACAAAATGGTGCCTGCATTCCTAAATGTTCACAGCATGTCTTCCATAGATCACTTAAACATTGTTTTTTTTAATAAAACCTTATCTATAGCATGCTGGTGTTGTACATTTTACCTCAGATGGCAATGTGTTCACCATTGTAAATTTTTAAATAATTTTCTCTACCTATCACCACTACACTAAAGTGTTAATAATTAAATGTAAATCACAAAACTTATTTAGGAACATAGGCTGTTTGGCTGGTCCTCCATGTGGAAATGCCTGCCACAACCCCAATGTCTTCTCCCATCTCCATGGGTTGGCCATCCTGTGTTATCCTCTCTGGACCTCACAGATGTGCCTCTATCTCTCAGCCCTCTTTTCAAAAGGCACGCTTCTGTGGTGGAATCATTGATGCCACTCAAACATGAGGAGAACATATCATCTCCTGCATTTGGTAAAGGAAGAACAAGCATGCAATGGAAACAGCATCTTCAAATGACACATGCTGTCCATCAGACATCCTAAAACGACGTAAAGCCCAAAGTTTATACCAGTCTGTCTCCCAAGCATCTACTATATATTGTTGATGTCGCAGGGATAACGGCTATAAAATGTTACACACTATATCTGCACAAGCTTGAAACATCTCCTAAGTACCAGGTAAACACTCAGCATGCACATCTCGTACACAGATGATGAGACCATGCTCCCTCACACTCATCTTGAAGGTTAGATAATGTAAGTTAATCGGCACATCTTGTTTGCTACAATCCGCAGAAATGTCCTACATCCATCTGGAGAAAAGCTAGAACATTTATGTGTACTGTAGGCCTTCTCAAACGCTCCTTGCACTGCTGGTGCCTCACCTCATTTCTGAAGAGCAGTGAGCACTGGTGTTGCAAGTGTCTCATTGAGAAGCCCTCTGGAGATCTTGACTCATGTACTTAACTAGTACCTTGTACCATGTCCAGAGTGAATTTGTGCAACGTGTGGCACACCATGCAGTAACATGTGTTGTGACAAGTATGTTGACAACATCCATACATTTATGAAAGCCAGTACCTCTGACACATATCGTGACTGCCATCACTGTTTATATCTGCATATTTACCTTTTCCAAAGACTCTCAAATCCATTGCAGCACACGTTGGCACCTGTGTGTCATTTAACTCATTTCACATCCTCAACATTATATCAGACATGATCTGATACCCAAGGATAGATGATGGTGTCTTAATTGACAGACATGCCATTTGAACATGGCATTGCACACATTATACTGTCTCACACACAACTCTTGATCCACAAATTTGACATACAAGGTAACACTTACTGGCTGCATCGGGGTCTTCAAAACAGGAAACCTCACCAATGGTGTAGGTCTACCTGCAAGACATGACAGGAAAACATAGCTTTGTGATTGTTGAACAAATAAAAGCATGGAAAACTGTAACACATTTCATCTGTTCAGGTGAGTGACCTAGTCAACCTAGCTGTACGAATGAACAACTGGCATCTATAACATGTCATTAAGACAGATATAGTTAGCCCACAAAACATGTACCAATATGGGATTCACCCATATATATGTCTCATATACATGTGCTACAATTTCTTGGGGGAAGGATACTGTCAACTGACAGAGCTTAGTACTTTGTAGAAGATCTATGTGAAAATGGTGCAACCACTCAGATGCTTGACTTTTTCAGCTGCCTACTACCACCACATAACTCCACCATTGGCATGCAGTATTTGTCATATAGCACACCATGGCACATGTTAGGACACTAACGTTGTAAACTATGACATTATAGTGGTATTTAGCATGCATGGCACCACACATAAAGGTTGCAAACCTGCTAAGTGAAATTAGGCA
This sequence comes from Pleurodeles waltl, assembly GCF_031143425.1. Lineage (NCBI taxonomy): Eukaryota > Metazoa > Chordata > Amphibia > Caudata > Salamandridae > Pleurodeles > Pleurodeles waltl. The sequence continues at coordinate 507,037,180 of NC_090445.1, forward strand.
CATGGAAAACAATGGGAGTGTCATTAAACCAACCTGCCTTAGGCACGCATTCAAGTTATCTCTAAAAATGGAGTAGTGGAAACTAGGAGATTTATTTGCTCAGGTTTTGTGTGCCTCCTACTGCAAGAATATACCCCTTGTATTCATCATGACTGGTGCAGGCATCATGTGGCACAAGGGTTTAAAAGTGGCACAATGCTTGTATTGTGCAACTTTTGACATATGGTGTGGCAATACTTTCCTCCATCAGCCACATCACCTTCCAAAATTATGACACTAATGTTACAGTCAGAGCCACTAAGTCCTTTTTACATTCGTGCCCTTTTTGTGACATTCTACTCATAAATGACTCAAGAAACACACACATCCATGACTAACAAATCTATCTGTTTCCTTCATCACACATCACTCATTGGGGCGGGAAGAGGGAGATGGTTTGGGAGTGGAGGAAGAGTGAGTGGTGGTAGGAGGTGTCAGTCTGCTGTGTATGGGTGCAGGTGCATGGGCTGGATGCTGTTGCGAGGTGGATGGCTGTTGGGTGTCTGAGTGCTTGTGTTTGTGTACTTTGGGAGGAAGGGGCACAGACACAGTGGGAGAGGACACAAGGGACATGTGCATGGAAGCGGAGGTGGTGACTGCTAGTGAGGGGTGTGTGCTGTTAGGTGTGGTGGTGATGGGGTAGTGGATGAGGATGTAGTGCATAGAGGTGTGAGTGTAGATGCAACTGGGAGGGAGGTGGAGGACGACTAGGAGGGGGCCACAGTGGAGGCAGTGGATGATGGTATATCTGATTCTGGATGGTGTTTGTGTGAGTTCCTGTGGGATGAAGTGTGGTGCTTGTGTTTGCCATGTCCACTCGTGTGTTGACCTGGGTGCATGCTCGTCTGACTGTATGCTTGGGATAGGTTGGGGTTGAGGGGAATGGGATTGGGTGAAGGAAGTTGGGGGGGAGGCTAGAAACAGGGACAATGGCTGCCATCAGAGAGGAGGCCAGAGCCTGGAATGCTCTCTGATGGACCGCCACACCAGAGTGAATGCCCTCCAGAAATGCATTTGTTTGTTGCAAATGCCCTGCTAGACCCTAGATGGCATTCAGTATGGTTGACTGCCCAACAGAGAGGGATCTCAGGAGGTCAATAGCCTCCTCACTGAGGGCAGCAGGGCTGACTGGGGCAGGGCCTGAGGTGCCTGGGGCGAAGGAGATGTCCACCCTCCTGGGTGAACGGGCATGGGAAACTTGCTGAGGGGCTGCTGGGAGGGTGGCGGGTGTACCTGTATTTGGGGTGGGCACAGAGGTGTCCACCACCCCAGGGAGCTTCCATCGGAGGAGGTGTTGCTGTCAGAACTGTCCCCTACAGTCTCCATCGTGGTGCTCCCCTCGCCCTCCGTCCCACTGGTGCCCTCACTGTCGGTGGATTCTGCCTCCAGGCCCATGTGGGATGTAGCTCACTCTGTCCCAAGAGCCTCTGCTGCTCCGCCAGATTATGCTAATGCACACAAGGACAGGGTGACAAAACAAAACAAAAAGGGGGAAGAGACAGAGGATACACTTGGTCAATGACAGCAACAACACTACCATTGGTGTACACAGGGAACAGCCCTATGCACTAGGCCATGCACTACCAGTTACAATGCTAGTCACCAGGCCATGGGGTACAATGCCTAATGCATTAGCTGCACACCTGGAACCCACAGGTCCCTGCCCAGGAGTAGACGCCCAGTAGCATTATTGGGATTGGAGTGCATCTGAGGTTGCCCATCATGGAACATACCCTGACATGTTCTCCCTGGCCTAGGGGCACCCACAAAGCCATATCCCCCACCCTATTGCATTTGGGCTGCCATCCCCTGGATGGCATTCACAATGGTTGACTGCCCAACAGAGATGGATCACAGGAGGTCAATAGCCTCCTCACTGAGGGCAGCAGGGCTAACTGGGACAGGGCCTGAGGTGCCTGGGGTGAAGGAGTTGCCCACAGAGCAGGCACAGAAAACTCGCTGAGGGGCTGCTGGGAGGGCGGTGCTGGTACGGGGGTGGCGCTGTACCTGTAGCTGGGGTGGGCACAGAGGTGTCCGCCACCACCAGGGAGCTTCCATCGGAGGAGGACTCCATGTCTGAACTATCCCCTCCTGTCCCTGCCATGGTGCCCCCTTTGCCCTCAGTCACACTGGTGCCCTCACCGTCTGTGGATTCGGCCTCCTGGGTCCGGTGGGATGCAGCTCCCTCCATCGTCAGTGCCTCTGCTCTTCCGGCAGATGATGCTAATGCACATAAGGACAGGGTGACAAAACAAAAACGGGGGTGAGAGACAAAGGATACACTTGGTCAATGGCGGCAACAACACAACCATTGGCATAAACGACACACACACACAGGGAACAGCCCTATGCACTAGGCAATGCACTACTAGTCACAATGCTAGTCACCAGGCCATGAATAGAGACACCTAATGCTAATTGCAGCATACCTGAGACCCACAGACCCCTTCCCAGTAGTGGATGCCTACTAGCTTGTTTGGAGGTATTTTACTTCAGAACCCTGCCCAACATGGGACCTACTCTGCAATGTCAGGCCTGGCCTAGGCACCCACAGGCCCCCATCCCCCACCCAGATCCCACCCCACCAGATGCAAGTTGTATATTGGGGCACTGTACTCACCCCCTTGTGGCTGCTGTGATGTAGCAAGCACCCATCCAGCTCCAGATAGGCCACCGCCAGTATGCGGGCCATCAGGGGGGTCAGGGTTCGAGGGGAACCCCTTCCTCATTGGGAGGCCAAACCCAGATCGGCCTCCACCATCTTCCATGCCCAGCGTCTCGGGTCCTCCCACCTTTTGCGACAGTGGGTGCTCCGCCTGCCGTAGACCCCCCAGGGTCCACACGTCCTTGGCGATGGCACGCCATATACCCTTTTTCTGATGGGCGCTGACCTGCAGGGAAATGGACGCAGGAAAAGGTATTAGTCTGACCGTCCTACCTGTTACACTCATGGCCCACCATGTCCCTTCCCATCCCCATTAGCACAGCCATGGCCCACCATACATGCTGCATGCTGCCCAGCCTCACATGAGGCCTTCACACACAGCACTCCATGCATTCACGCCCCAGGCATCGTACTCATGGTGTACTAGGCTGTTGGTCTGGAGCATACGATACTGGGGTAGGACCCCATCCACCACTCTCTCCAACTCTGCCAAGGTGAAGGCAGGGGCCCTTTTCCCAGTGACACGAGCCATGGTCAGTTCCAGACACTGGTCACAGCAGCACATGCAGTGTAGTTCCTCTCCTGTTGAAGGTCAGGTAGCAAATGAGTGAACAGATAGAAAATGGCAGTGACGTCCGCGGCAGTGCATACCGTTACCGCCGGCGTACATCTCTATTGGCCATTGTACCCCATAGGGCCCAATGTTAACCAATGAGGAGTTGCACAGCAGTTTTCGAACGCTTCCCACAACAGCGCACAATGGCAGCCAAATTACCTAATTTCCATCTGTCCCTCCAAACAGGACAGGCGGACGCCGTTTCCGAGGGGGTGCAGGCCATGGCTCCTAAATGCGTCAAAGTACACATATGCACCATTTGGACATCTCCAACAAAATACTGTTATAATCACAACATGCAGTGATGTGTAGTGGTTGGAAATAGGAGATACTGACCAGCTGCTCACCATTTTACCCTATAGATTGCAACCACTGTGGATGAATAGGAGATGGAGACATCCTCCCGTGTACAGACCCCTGGTCGACTTGGCAACAATGGAGGACAGGCACATTATCCTCACCTATAGACTTGACAGGGCCATAATCACAGAGCCGTGTGCCCAATTGGAGCCTGACCTAATATCTGCAATCCGTCAACTCAGTGGGATCCCCCCTCTTGTGCAAGTACTATTTGTGCTCTATTTCCTGGCAACTGGCTCCTTCAAAGTGACAGTGGGCTTGGCAGCTGGAGTGTCTCAGCCAATGTTCTCAATAGTGCTGACCGGAGTGTTGTCTGACCTGGTTAAACACATGCGCAGCTCCATCGTTTTACCCCAGGTGGAGGATTTGGCCACAGTGAAAGCTGATTTCTATGCAATGGGATATAGCCCCAACATTATTGGGGCAATGGACGGTACACATATTGCTTTTGTCCCCCCCCCCGGCGGAATAAACAGGTGTTCAGAAATCAAAAGAGCTTTCACTCCTTGAATGTGTAGATGGTGTGTCTGGCGGACCAGTACATCTCCCACGTGAATGCAAAATATCCTGGGTCTGTGCATGATGCCTTTGTCCTGAGGCATAGCAGCATCCCATATGTGATGGCTCATCTCTAGAGGCACAGGGTGTGGCTAATAGGTGAGCCGTGGTTCTCACCCAGTATATGTTGGTGTATGGGTATGGTGTGAGCCCTAAGAGTTGGTGTGTGGCTAACAGTTGTCCCTCGATAATTGCAGGTGACTCTGGTTACCCCAACCTCTCATGGCTACTGATCCCAGGACAAGGGCAGAGGAACATTACAATGAGGCACATGGGCGAACAAGAAGAATCATAGACAGGACCTTTTGCCTTCTGAAGGCCAGGTTTTGTTGCCTCCATCTAACTGGTGGATCCATGTACTACTCACCCAAGAAGGTCTGCCAGATTATCGTGGCATGCTGTATGTTGCACAACCTTGCCTTACGTCACCAGGTGCCTTTTCTGCAGGAGGATGAGGCTGGAGATGGCCGTGTGGCAGCAGTGGACCCTGTGGACAGTGAAGATGAGGAGGCAGACGATGAGGATGAGGACAACAGAAGTTCAATAATTTGACAATACTTACAATGACACATAGGTAAGACACTGTAATTACACTTTACATTGACCGTTTTGTATCTGATATTGTCACTGGCAGGCTGATTTTCCCACTTCTATGGCCACTCACTGTACCCCTTTGGCATCTCTATTTGCAGATATTTGTGGCCCAATATCGCTTTTGGTGTGTTGACTGCAGCCAACTACAGGTCATTCCTATGTATATATTACTTAATGTATAGTTGATTTTCAATGTTTAAACCATCTTAAACAAATGCATAGTTAAATCATTTGACATACTCCATACTTGTATTTTTTCAAAGGGTGTTTATTTAAGTGCTAAGAAGTAGAGGTGGATGTGCAATGGGCTGGGGTGATGATGGAGGAAAGTCCAGGTTAGAGTCCAGTCTATTTGTATCACAGGTGCATTGTCCAAAGGGGCACAGGAAGGGGAGCAATGGCAGTTCAAGGTGGACAGGGTGACAGAGCGGGACACATGGGTGACAATCAAGAGAGTCTTCTTTCCTGGGGGGGGTCTTGGCAATAGTCTCTGGCTTCTGCCTGGATTGCAGGGAATGTTTGCAGGGTGTTTCTCCTTCTGTAGGGGGAGGGGTGCTGGTGGCCTGTTGGTCCTGTGGCGGGGCAACCTGTTCACTAGCGGCAGCAGAGGTGGATGGCTGTTCATCTGTTTGGCTAGTGGCAGAGGGCAGGTGGGGTGCCACTGCCTCCCTCATAGTGTTGGGCATGTCTTCCAGCACCCCTGCAATGGAGACCAGAGTGGTGTTCAAGTCCTCCCTGTTCCCCAGGTACTGTCCCTCCTTCGGCTGCTGGATCTCCTGTAACTTTTTCATTATCTGGCCCATCGTGTCCTGGGAATGTTGGTATGCTCCCAAGATCGCGGTGAGTGCCTCCTGAAGAGTCGGTTCCCTATGCCTGTCCGCCCCCTGTTACACAGCAGTCCTCCCAGCTTCCCTGTTGTCCTGTGCCTCTGTCTCCTGAACCATGTGCCCACTACCACTGACCCCAGGTCCCTGATCATCCTGTGTTTGGGGGGTTGCCTGGGGTCCCTGTAGTGGTGGACACACTGCTGATTGATGTGTCCTGGGCCAGAGGTATGGGCATGCTGGTTGGGTGCTGTGGTTGTGTTTCCTGAGCAGGGGAGGCTCTGTGGTGGTGTGAGAGTGTGCCTAGGTAACCGACTGTCCGAAGATCCCTGATGGGCCAGGTTGGATATCCAGATCGAGGCACGCAAAGCTGCTGTCATCACTTTGGCCTCTTCGGGGGGAAGACTGGATGTTGCTGGCACCTCTTCGCCGTGACATTGGCTTGGGGACCTGTGGGGATGTAAATGCAGGGTTATTGTTTCTGCGTGTGACATTATGTGGCACAACACGGGTGTGTTGGCTTCTATGGTTGTTGTTGCCCTGGCAGATTTGCCTTTGGTGGGCTAGGTGATTCGCTCCAGTGTGCATGCAGTGGTGATGGGTGTCCATGCTGGTCTGTGAGGGGTGTCCATGCATTGGTGTTACATGCAGGGCTTGGTATTGGGATGAGTGGGTTGTGATGGTGGGGTATGTTGGAGGTGGTGGAGTGATGGGAGTGAGGGTAAGGGTGGGGGTTTGTGATGGCATGCAGGTAGGGGGGGTGATAGTAATAGAGATTTGACTTACCAGTCCTCCTCCTACTCCTGCCAGGCCCTCAGGATGCATGATTGCCAAGACTTGTTCCTCCCATGTTGTTAGTTGTGGGGGAGGAGGTGGGGGTCCATCGCCAGTCCCCTGTACAGCTAGTTGGTGTCTTACTGCTGTGGAATGCACCTTCCCCTGTAGGTCGTTCCACCTTGTCCTGATGTCGTCCCTTGTTCTCGGGTGCTGTCCCTCAGCGTTGATCCTGTCCACGATTCTCCCCCATAGCTCCATCTTCCTAGCAATGGATGCCTGCTGCACCTATGCTCCAAATAGCTGTGGCTCTACCCAGATGATTTCCTCCACCATGACCCTTAGCTCCTCCTCTGAGAACTTGGGGTGTTGTTGTGGTGCCATGGGTGTAGTGTGAGTTGTGTGGGTGAGGGTGTGTGGGGCAATATGTTGGGGTGTGTGATGTAAGGTGCGTGGATGGTGTATAGGTGATGATGTTATGTGGCTCAGGTTGTGTGGGTGCTCTTGCTTTCTCTCTCTCTGTTGGCAATGGTTTGAAGTCGTAGAGGGTTGTGGGTACTGGGGTGTGTGTTTTATAGTGCTGTGTGTGTGGGTGTGGTGTGTGTATGTGTGTCAGGTGTGTGTAGTTTGAATTGTCCAATGTGGCGTTGTTTTGTTTGAGTGTGTGTATTTTGATCACGGCGGTATGTACCATCAATGGTTTACCGCCATTGAATGTCCACTGCAGTGATTCATGGGTCATAATGCTGTGGTTGTAGTTCTGATGGCATAACGGTGTGGGTTTTGCTACCGCCACTTTATCACTGACCTTTGGGCCGGCAGACTTATGTGTGTGGCTGTATAATGACGGATTGGTATGTGTGTGTCATAATATGCTTGGCGGTTATTCTCCTCGACGGCGTTATGTTAGCAGCAGTCAGCATGGCGGTATCGGGATTTACCGCCAATGTCATAATGAGGGCCTATGTTCCTAAGTTATTTACATCTGTTGTGGTGTAGTCATGCCCTCTGAGATATGAGCAAGTTAAAAATTGAATCTAATGGTGATAATGAGTACGCCATGAGAAATCAGATTTAAAGATATTTTATTGCAATATTTTATGGAATGATTATTGTAGTACAGTGTCTAAGAGAAACAGCTGAGCACAATTTGGTCTCTTGTCCTTGCTCCAGAGTTTGTTTGTTCTCCATCCTCCTGTTGTGCATCATTGTCCTCATCCTCCTCACTGGGGACATCTACCAGTTCGTTCCAAAGGACATTTCTGCATACACAGATGTTGTAAAAAGTAGCACACGCAAGTATAATTTTGCACGCAAGGGGTGGTGCATATAACAGGCTCCTCCTGTAAGAGCTAGGCACCTGAACCTGGATTTGAGCAGGCCAAATGTCCGCTCTACCACATTCCTGGTCCTTTTGTGACCTTCATTGTATGCCCACTCAGCATCAGTTGTTAGATTGCCTTATAGGGTCATGATCCATGGCTGGAACTGTAAACTTGGTCCTCTGCAAAGGAATGTAAGAAAATGGGTCAGACATGCATATTTGTTATTTGCTATGTGCCATGGCACAGATTTGTTTCATGGTGATTCAGACTTTCATCTAGTATTGTTTGTGTTCCTGTTTGAATGGATGGTTGTATTGGTGTGTGTTGGTGTATTTTCTAATCATGGGTTGTGCCTCAGGGACCTAGTGATAGTTAATTAATTTCTGGTCTGGCAGTTCACCCATGCAGGTCCAAATTTAAGAGGGCCTTGTGGCTCCTTGTGCCACATTAGCATCATTTATTTTTACAAATTTTCACTGCACCACATTTACATGCATTGGGGCACTTTGTAACCCCTTGTGCCACATTATGACTGTGCCTGGCATCATGTATGCAAGGGGGGCATTCCCCTGTTAGGGGGATTGCAAAAATGGTGCAGTGGAATGCGTCATTTTTAGCGGCAACTCTTATTGCCTGCATAGAGCAGGTGTCTAAAGGGGGAATAACATTGCTTTCAATGGGCCCCTGTGTGCAGTGCAGGATTAACACCAATTTGTTTGCACTAATCCTACACAGTACACTAATGGTGTCAAACATTTTGGCACTATTGACCCTACTCCATGCCAAGTTGTGTCATATTATAAAGACTGCACACATGGTGGCTATAGTGGGGTTCTAAGGGGAGCAAGAAAAGGAGTGCTGGATTGGATGTTGTGTCACTTTTCTGAAAAGCTGACCCTCAGTCCCTTAACTTTAGTCCTGCAGAAGAGTGATGTTAGAAAAATGTTTTACCCAATTTGGGTGTTGTGTGCCATATAACAGGTGTTTCACTCTGTGTGTTGCATGTGAATCCCATCCCACCACTTTGGCCTTGAAATACCTCATTTGCACAAAGTGGTGTTGTTGCCAATTGCTGACTATCATGCAGATGTGAATGTGGTTCATATGCACAGTGTGGCACAGTTGTACGCCGTGTATTGTGATGTATGCAAGGGTTTGCAGACACCTCTGGGGCAGGAAAGGGCATGAGGTGCTTTTCTGCACTGCTCTGCATCACCAGTCCAGCCCTGCAAAGTCCTATGTCTCCTCAGTATTATGTGCTTCTCTCTTCTACCAGTGCATTAGAAGTAGTTCATGTAATTTCAAGTTCAGCTGCCACAGTCCACTGTTGGCACCGTTGTATCATGGTAAAGAGGTGTGACATTTACGGGTATGATAGTTGGTGTGCTGTGAGGTGGCCATTCCTGCACATGATCTGTCAATGATGGGGATGTTGTATTTCAATGTGTCTTGCCCTATACACCACACAAGGGAAAGGTAAATACAATGAGTATTTCAGGTATGTTTTAGTGATATGTAGATGGTGATGGCATCTCTAAGACAGAATTAATTGTCAGTGCTGCCTCAGGTTTCTATATCATAGTAAATGTGGGGTAGTGCCAATATGTGAGTTGTTTGATGGTGGCATGGCCAATGCAATACATACAGCTGAGCTATTCCATGCTAAGTGTTATGCATGAAGGATCTGAATTTTGTAATAAACCTGTAGTGGTTTGACATCAGCTTTTGTATGCCAATGGGACATTGCTCCACCAGCCCATCATGTGAAGTGTGCATTGAATGCAGTGTAGTGAGGCATGTGGCATATGTGCTGTTGTCTAAACATCTGGGTTTCCTTGTCCATGTGTGTTTAGTGTGGTGTATGTATTGTTTGTCCCACATGTTTAGTGTGAAGTCTGTGTTATAAATTGTATGCTTGCTTTCCTATGAGTAGGCCATTGCCATATTGTCCATTCTGGAATCGTTGATTGATTGTTGAGTGTCTGAACATGTAGGCATTATGGACGCTGCTGGGGCATTTTGCAGGAATGTTTGTGAATATTCCACGATGGTCTACAGTGGCCTGCACATTGATTCAGTGCATGTCAGGATTATCGTCATTTTTTTGGACCTGGTCCTAGGCGTGTGTCATTTTTCCATTGGCTTGTAGATATGGCCTAACAGGCTATTGTCATTTTTTGGGAGGGAAAGCCTGCCTTGCATATCATTGTAGTTAAACAATGCAAGGTGAAGTGGCACTCCTACAAAATGATGCAAAGTCTGGATATTTGTTGCTAGACTGCTCTAACAACAATATCTAAATATGGCTCTGGGTTAGTACTGCTTTTGCATGAAAAAATGGTGCAAAGGCGCCCCTAACTTTTCTGAAATCTGAGCCAAGGTCTGCACAAGTTGAACATACCTCTTACTCCCCTTATGAAAAAAAGAGCTGCTAGACCTGAAACCCTTGGGTGGTATTCCCCTAAACATTTTGCTTTCACCCATTCTATTTTGCAAAATTAGCTTTTGTTGCCTTTCGGACTCTGTGCACCTTTCTACTGCTAACCAGTGCTAAATTGCTTGTGCTGTCCCTCAAAAACATTGTACAAGTGGCTTACAACTGATTGGCACATGTAATGTGCTTTTAAGTAACTAATAAAGTGGTACTATGTGTACCCAGGGCCTATAAATAAATGTTTCTAGCGAGCTTGTAGCACTCATTGAACCACCTACTAAAGTAGTCTTTAAAACACGTCTCAGGCCTGCCATTGAAGCCTGTGTGCAGTTTTAAACTGCCATTTCGATTCAACAGAATAAACCTTTTTCCAGGCCTAAACCTCCCTTCTACTACATATGTCACCCCTAGGATAGGCCGAAACCAGCCCATAGGGCAATTTGCATTATATTTATATTGTTGGATATGTACCTTTAAGTTTTACATGTATTGTAGTGAAAAACTCTTAAATTAATTGTTCACTATTGCTAGGCCTACCTCTCCTATAGGATGATAATATGTTAACTTATTACATTTAATAAGTGGTAATGTTTGTTTTGGAACAGGTAGAAATGTCCTATTTGATCACCAAAGAATTGTAATTTACAATCCTCTTTAATGTTTACGTTACAATTCTGATAATGCCACTACAGGCTTGCAGCCTGTGCCCAGTGTCATGTGACTAGGTGTAGTAGGCACTTGGCCTTTATATATTTCTTCCTGAAAGTATCACTCAAGGGGATGTGATATTGGTGGGATGAACCATACTGATTGTAAGGGAGAGGTAGAGCTACCCTACCACACTTGCACTTCAGAAGAGCTGCTTCAGGACACACATAAAGGACTTTACACTAACATTTTGTGACTCCAGACATACAGGAACCAGCGCAGGGGAAGGAAAGAAATTCCAGAACCAGGTGTAGGGGGGAAGTCTAGAAGTTTCTCCCTCTTCAAAGCTAGCACGCACCAGGTATAAATAAAGGACCACAAGACCGACTCTTCGGGTCACAACTGGACTTATGGAAGACTTAGAAGAAGAACTGCTATATTGCTCTGCTGCTGAAAGAACTGCCCTGCAGCATTGCTGCAAAAAGGATTGCTCTGCTGCCTGAGTAAGGAAGAGTGAACCTGCTTCTTGAACTCAGAACCACCAAAGTGACTCCAAAGACTAGCAGATTGGCCTCCTGTTCTGAGCTACAAGAACATAAGAAGCTCCTGAGACATGTCCTGCATCTGCCCAGCTGCCTAGACACAACTGGATCTGCTTGTGCCTTGCTCCTGGCCTCTTCTGGATTGAGTCCTGATCCCCAAGAGTCATCAGAGTGTACCTCCTGGCCCAACTTTGGGTTACCATAGAACTGATGCAGTGCAATCCAACTTGATGTAGCCTGTTGCAGACCTACACATTGCAGCACCTTGCGGCTCCTGATTGGTGCCCTCATTAGAACTGACAAAGTATGGCATAACTCACATTTTGCCTTCTGATTAGTGGAACTGATGCATATCAATGCAGCACAAAGTGGGGCATCACATCTCAGTCCAAGTACAACCAGCTACACTGTTGAGCGGGCTGAACTTGGTCTTTTATCTGGCCTGTACTCAATTGTGGTCATTTTGAACTTGTGACTTTGTCCCAGTCCAGCACAGCCAGATTATTCCAGTTGGTGCTTTGTGCTTTTGTTGCTTTTTCACTTAACACTTTGAAATTGTATATCTCCAGTTCTACTAATTCGACGTTTTTTGTTCTGATATCATTTTATTTATAAATATTTTATTCTACTTTCCTAGATCAGTGTGGGATGTTTCTTGTCTTGTGGTTTCACCTAATTACTGTTTAAGTGATGCATAAATATGTTACCCATTGCCTCTAAGTTAAACCTGACTGCTTTTGTACCAAGCTTGCCATTCTTTTTGATTTTCTCTGAAAAACCTCAAAAGTGAAGTTTGAGTGAAATAAAATACATCTATAGCCCTGACATGCAGGCAGTTGTCTTGCATGGTACACACAACCATGCAAATCCTCTAACAGTTTCTCTGCCCAGAATAGGGTGTGGTGAATGGATGGGCCAGACATCAATTGGCCTTCAGGACAAGGGTTGTCAGCCACAGAGTTAGCTGAAGCTACACGTCCAGCATTTCTTTCCAACTCTAAATGCAGTCATAGACCTGAAGTTATGGGAATTTTTGGGAACTAGTAGCTTGATCAGCAACATTTCTGCATTATCCTTTAACAGTTAAGGGACTGAAGGACAAGTTATATCTGCCAAATTGTTGCATGTGATGTCAAAGTCCAGGCAAACCACTCACAAAGACTACCAAGGACGCTGCCCTATATGTTGCCTATGTGATGAAGGTCAGGTATCAAGTGAGTGAACAGTAAGAAAATGGCAGCCACATCCGCGGTGGTGCGTACCGTCACCTCCGGCATACACCGTCATTGGCTCCTGGGACCCATAGGGCCCAATGTTAACCAATGCTGAATTGCGCTGCGGTCTTCGGCGGCCCACCGCGACGGTGTACAACGGCAGCGCAGTTACCTCATTTCTCCTTGTCCCACCTTACAGGTCAGGCAGCCGCCATTTCAGGGGGCCACATGGGATAGAAAAAAACGGTGTCACACCTATCTAGGCCTGGAATACAGACAGATACCGGCACATTGCATTTTCCAACATTTTAGCAAATAACACATTGTGATACCTAAGTGTTGGATGACTTTCTGCTCGCTATTCTCCTCCATATGGAACGTCTGCTGGGGCAGGTGATGAGATGGCAGCATCCTCCAGTGTACAGACCTCTGGTGGACATGTCAGCAATGGAAGAGAGACACATCATTATTGTTAGAAATTGGGTTTTTGGTTGGCAGTCAGGTTACCCCTTGTCCAAGCAAAAGCCCTCACTCTAGTCAGGGTAAGTCACACACAATCCAAGATTATCCTGTGCCCACCCTCTGGTAGCTTGGCACGAGCAGTCAGGCTTAACTTAGAAGGCAATGTGTAAAGTATTTGTGCAATAAATCATACAATACCACCATATAGCACCACAAAAATATACCACACAGTGTTTAGAAAAATATATAATATTTATCTGGATAATTGTAGGTCAAAAAGAATAAAGTTTGCAATGGGAAATTGTAGGGATATCACTGAAAAGTGATATGCAGTGTCTTAAGTCTTTAGAATATAAACAAAGTCTCTTTCAAGCACAAGTACCTGGTTTGGAGTGGAACAATCTTCTCAGAGGGCCACAAAAGAAGAGGTGCGTGGAAAAAGGGTGTGTGCGTCGATTTCTCCCCAGCACACACGGACTTGCGTCGTTATTTTCCACGCGACGAAGTCGTGCGTCGTTTTCCGGCGCGCGGACAGTCTCTTTTCGTGGATCGCAGGGATTACCAGATGTCCCGGGTCTGTGCGTGGATTTTCCTGCCTGTTTTCCGGCTGCGCGTCGTTCTGCGGGGCTGCGCGTCGAAATTACGATCTCACGGCAGGTGTCGCGTCGATTTTTCCTCTAGAGATCGGGCGGCGTTGTCCTTGCGAAGCCCTGCGTCGGATTTTCGGTCATCCCAAAAGCGTTGCGTCGATCAGCGTCGGTGTGCAGCGTTTTTCTCGCCGCGGAACAAGCTGTGCGTCGAAATTTTCGGCGCACGGAGCGTCCAAGTGAAAGAGAGAAGTCTTTTTGGTCCTGAGACTTCAGGGAACAGGAGGCAAGCTCTATCCAAGCCCTTGGAGAGCACTTTCACAGCCAGTCAAGAGTTCAGCAAGGCAGCAGGCCAACAGCAAGGTAGCAGTCCTTTGTAGAAAGCAGACAGGTGAGTCCTTTGAGCAGCCAGGCAGTTCTTCTTGGCAGGATGTAGTTTCTGGTTCAGGTTTCTTCTCCAGCAAGTGTCTGATGAGGTAGGGCAGAGGCCCTGTTTTATACCCAAATGTGCCTTTGAAGTGGGGGAGACTTCAAAGAGTGGCTAAGAAGTGCACCAGGTCCCCTTTCAGTTCAATCCTGTCTGCCAGGGTCCCAGTAGGGGGTGTGGCAGTCCTTTGTGTGAGAGCAGGCCCTCCACCCTCCCAGCCCAGGAAGACCCATTCAAAATGCAGATGTATGCAAGTGAAGCTGAGTACCCTGTGTTTGGGGTGTGTCTGAGTGAATGCACAAGGAGCTGCCAACCAAGCCCAGCCAGACGTGGATTGTAAGGCACAGAAGGATTTAAGTGCAAAGAAATGCTCACTTTCTAAAAGTGGCATTTCTAGAATAGTAATATTAAATCCGACTTTACCAGTCAGCAGGATTTTGTATTACCATTCTGGCAATACTAAATATGACCTTCCTGCTCCTTTCAGATCAGCAGCTGCCACTTCAACAGTGTATGAGGGCAGCCCCAATGTTAGCCTATGAAGGGAGCAGGCCTCACAGTAGTGTAAAAACAAATTTAGGAGTTTTACTCTACCAGGACATATAACTACACAGGTACATGTCCTGCCTTTTACCTACACAGCACCCTGCTCTAGGGGTTACCTAGGGCACACATTAAGGGTGACTTATATGTAGAAAAAGGGGAGTTCTAGGCTTGGCAAGTACTTTTAAATGCCAAGTCGAGGTGGCAGTGAAACTGCACACACAGGCCTTGCAATGGCAGGCCTGAGACAAGGAAAAGGGGCTACTTAAGTGGGTGGCACAACCAGTGCTGCTGGCCCACTAGTAGCATTTAATTTATCAGCCCTATGCACATAAAGTGCACCTTACTAGGGACTTATAAGTAAATTAATAGTCCAATCAGGTATGATTCAAGGTTACCATGTTTTAAGGGAGAGAGCATATGCACTTTAGCACTGGTTAGCAGTGGTAAAGTGCGCAGAGTCTAAAAACCAGCAAAAACAGTGTCCACAAAGTGGAGGGAGGCAGGCAAAAAGTTAGGGGTGACTACCCTAAGGCTGTCAGGTCTAACATTTGTCCCCCCCAGCTGAAAGTGGGGAGAGCTACCCAACCTCCTGGGAGCTCTCATCGCTAAGGCGGAAGTACCTAGAGAGACCATCAGCATTGGCGTGGTCAACCCCTGGGCGATGTTCCACCGTAAAGTCCATCCCCTGTAGGGAAATGGACCACCTCAAGAGTTTTGGATTCTCACCCCTCATCTGCATGAGCCATCTGAGGGGCCTGTGGTCTGTCTGAACCCGGAAGTGAGTCCCAAACAGGTAGGGTCTTAGCTTCTATAGTGCCCAGACCACAGCAAAAGCTTCTCTCTCAATAGCACTCCACCTCTGTTCCCGTGGTAATAGCCTTCTGCTAATAAAGACTACCGGTTGATCTCGGCCCTCCTCATTTAGCTGTGCTAGGACTGCCCCTATGCCATGCTCTGAAGCGTCTGTCTGCACGATAAATTCCTGGGAGTAGTCAGGGGCCTTGAGCACAGGGGCCGTGCACATGGCTTCCTTCAGGGCGTCAAAGGCTTTCTGACAAGCCTCTGTCCAATTCACCAACCTAGGTTGTTTCTTGGAAGTGAGTTCTGTCAAGGGTGATACAATGGTACCATAGCCCTTGACAAATCTGCGGTAGTATCCAGTGAGGCCTAAAAAGGCTCTCACCTCAGTCTGCGTTCGCGGTGGTTGCCAGGCCTTGATAGTTTCAATCTTGGCCTGGAGTGGCTGCACCTTGCCACCACCCACTAGGTGTCCCAAGTACACCACGGAACCCTGCCCAATCTGGCACTTACTAGCCTTGATGGTCAGGCCTGCCTGTTGCAGGGCCTGAAGCACCTCCTTGAGGTGAAGCAGGTGTTCCTCCCAGCTGGAACTGTAGACAGCTATGTCATCCAGGTAGGCTGCACAGAAGGCATCCCTGCCAGCTAGGACCCCGTTAACCAACCGTTGGAAGGTAGCGGGGGCATTTTTCAATCCAAACGGCATCACCCGGAACTGGTAATGGCCATCAGGGGTTGAAAATGCGGATCTTTCCTTAGCCCCCTCAGTCAGGGCGATCTGCCAGTACCCTGAAGTAAGATCAAACGTACTCAGGAACTTGGCAGCGCCCAGCCTGTCAATGAGCTCATCAGCTCGGGGGATGGGGTGAGCATCAGTCCGTGTGACTGAGTTGAGACCCCGGTAGTCCACACAGAACCGGAGTTCTGGCTTTCCACCTGGGGCAGTAGCCTTAGGGACCAACACCACTGGGCTGGCCCAGGGACTACTGGATTTCTCGATAACCCCTAGAGTCAACATCTTGGAGACCTCCTCCTTGATGCTGGCCTTCACCTTATCCGACAACCTGTAAATTTTGTTCTTCACAGGGAGACTGTCACCGGTGTCAATATCATGAACACAGAGGTGGGTCAGTCCAGGAGTAAGGGAGAACAGTGGGGAGAACTGCTCCAACAGCTCATAGCAGTCTCCTTTCTGGTTTAGAGTCAGGGAGTCAGAAAGAATGACCCCGCTTACTGACCCATCACCTTCTTGGGCAGAGAGGAGGTCGGGGAGAGGTTCACTCTCCTCTTCCATTCCTTCATCTGTGACCAGAAGCATGTTGATCTCCGACCTCTCAAAATGAGCCTTTAGTCGGTTCACATGGAGCACCCTTAGGGGATTCCTAGGGGTTTGGAGGTCCACTAGGTAAGTGGCCTCCCCTTTCCGCTCCTTGATTTCAAATGGGCCAGACCAGCGGTCCTGGAGAGCTCTAGGCTCTACTGGCTCCATTACCCACACTTTGGGGGTCATTCTGACCCCGGCCGGCGGCGGAAGCCGCCGGCCTGGCTGGAACCGCCAGAATACCACTGCGCGGTCAAAAGACCGCCGCGGGTATTCTGGGTTTCCCGCTGGGCTGGCGGGCGACCGCCAGAAGGCCGCCCGCCAGCCCAGCGGGAAACACCCTTCCATGAGGATGCCGGCTCCGAATGGAGCCGGCGGAGTGGAAGGGGTGCGACGGGTGCAGTTGCACCCGTCGCGATTTTCAGTGTCTGCATGGCAGACACTGAAAATCTTTGTGGGGCCCTGTTACGGGGGCCCCTGCAGTGCCCATGCCATTGGCATGGGCACTGCAGGGGCCCCCAGGGGCCCCACGACACCCCATACCGCCATTCTGTTCCTGGCGGCCAAAACCGCCAGGAACAGGATGGCGGTATGGGGGTCGGAATCCCCATTGCGGCGCAGCAAGCTGCGCCGCCATGGAGGATTCCCCAGGGCAGCGGGTGTTCCGCCGGTTTTCCGTTTCTGACCGCGGCTGTACCGCCGCGGTCAGAATGCCCATGGGAGCACCGCCAGCCTGTTGGCGGTGCTCCCGCGGTCGTTGGCCCTGGCGGATTTTACCGCCAGGGTCAGAATGACCCCCTTTGTCTCCAGGTTGAAACTCTACCAGGGTGGCCTTCTGGTCATACCAGTGTTTCATTACCTCTTGACTGGCCTCAAGGTTACTTTGGGCCTCTTTCTTGAAGCGGGTCATCTGGTTGCGGAGGGCCAACATGTAGCTGACCACGTCCTGAGGGGGTGCCTTAGGAGCTTTCTCCAATCCCTCCTTGACAATGCTTAAGGGTCCCCTGACAGGGTACCCATAGAGAAGCTCAAAGGGACTGAACCCTTCCCCCCTCTGGGGGACCTCTCTGTAAGCAAAGAGAAGGCATGGTAAGAGGACGTCCCACTTATGCCTCATGGCCTCAGGGAGGCCACCAATCATGCCTTTCAGGGTCTTGTTGAATCTCTCCACAAGACCATTAGACTGGGGGTGATAGGGTGTGGTGAACTTGTAGGTTACACCACACGCATCCCACAGAGACTTCATGTATGCAGACATAAAGTTAGTGCCTCTGTCAGACACTATCTCCTTGGGGAATCCCACACGGGTAAATATCCCCATCAGAGTTCTGGTCACCACCGGTGCAGTTTCGGTCCTCAGAGGGATTGCCTCTGCGTAACGGGTGGCATGGTCCACCAAAACCAGGATGAACCTGTTGCATAAGGCAGTTTTGGGGTCCAAGGGACCAACAATGTCGATGCCCACCCTTTCAAAGCGGGTGCCAACGACAGGAAGTGGAATCAGGGGGCTTTTAACCCTTTTTCCTGCTTTACCACTGGCCTGGCAGGTAGGACAAGAGCTGCAGAATTTATCTGAGTGTGTCCTCATTTTGGGCCAATAAAAGTGGGTGAAAAGCCTGTCAAAGGTCTTGCCTTGCCCCAAATGTCCTGCCAGGGGAATGTCGTGAGCCAGACCCAGTAGGAAGGTTCGGTAACATTGGGGGACCACCAGCGTACGTGCTGCCCCAAAGGCCGGAACCTTAAGCTCACTGTAGAGGAGATCATTCTCCCAATATAGGTGGTGATCGCCAGAGGTGTCACCTGCTGCCTGGTTTGAGGATTGTTTCCTCAGACCTTCTAGAGTGGGACATTCTTTCTGCGCCTTGCAGAATTCCTCCCTGGTGGGTCCACCCTCAACTTGCCAGCCAGTAAGCTCAGGTAAGTCACCTAGGGTGGCAATGTCTTCCCCAGTTGGTTCGGGAGCCTCCTCCTCAGGAGCCCCGTCAGCCACTGCGGGAACTTCTGGGGCTGGTTTCCCGTGCCCCTGGTCCCTCCTCTTGGCAGCTCTCTGGGCCATCGTTCCAGGCTCCAGGCGCCCTTGACTTCCCTCACGGTCAGCCATGGACCGTGTGGTTATGCAGACCCACTCTGGTAACCCTAACATCTCCAGTTGAGACTTGAGCTCCACTTCTTTCCAAGCAGTATGCTCAAGATCATTGCCCTACAGACAATCTACAGGCATGGCAGGACTCACAGCTACTTTCAGAGTACCAGAGACCCCCCCCACTCAAAGGGAACCAGAGCCACCGGTAGGTGACTCTTGCGATTGTCAGCGACTATGACCTGGTGGAATGTATTAGGTACTATCTGCTCTGTTGACACCAGCTGACTCTTGATAGTAGTCATACTGGCTCCTGTGTCACGCAGAGCCTCCACCTTCTGCCCATCAATGGTGACCCACTGCCGGTACTTGGAAGTATTTTTGGGCATGTGGACCTTGGGCACCATTTCTCCTTCTCCCAGGGACACTAGGGAAATCTCTACCTGTTCCCCAAAGCTATCTGGGTCCATCTCCCCCCCGAGCGCTACACTAGTCAACCCAGGTGCCTGTCCGGTACTGGGGATCGCCTTTATAGTGACCATACTGGTAACACTCCATGCATTTGGGGTTAGGTTTCCCTGACCTGTCATTTGTCCCTGGCTTTTTCCCAAATTTGGAAAAGGAAGGGTTGCCACCCCCTCCCTGGGAATTCTTTTGGGGGCCTTTGGAGAGTTCCTTATCTGCAAGTTTATCTCCCCCCTCTTTCTTCTGTTGGGAACCCTGACCACCTTTGTGGGAGTCCCCCCCAGGTACCTTCTTGGACACTCTGGTGCTAACCCAGAGGTCCGCCTCCTCAGCAAGCTTCCTGGGATCAGTCAGCTTGCTATCCACTAAGTGCTGGCGCAACTCTGTATAAGTGGTATTAAGCATATGCTCTCTTAGAATCAAGTCATATAAACCTTTATAATCAGCTACTTTGTTGCCCCGCACCCATTCATTCAGTGCCTTACTGGAGAAGTCAAAGAAATCTACCCATGTTTGTGTGGTTTGTTTGGTGCTGTCCCTTAACCTCTGACGGTATCCCTCAGGGGTCAGCCCAAACTTGGCAAGTAAAGTGGCTTTCTGAAGTGGGTATGTGTTTTGATCAGGTTGATCCAATGTGAGGAGTGTATCCCTCCCCAATGGCTGTACATAACCCCACATAGCTACCCCCCATTGCCCTTCAGGAACCTCATGAGCCCTTAGTGCAACTTCATAAGCAGCTAACCATTTATCTATGTCATCTCCCACCACAAAACTGGGCACCACATTTTTGGGTATACGAACCTTCTTTTCTCCAGCAGGTCCTGTCAGTATGCTGCCACCATTATTGCTGGATTCAGACTGTCTTGCCTTGATCTCCAACTCCTTGAGACTCAGTTCATGAGCCAACAATAGTTTCTTTTCAGCCAAAGCTCTCTCAGCCTCCACCTGTTTGGTTTCTCTTTCGGCTTCAATTTGTTTGGCTGCTCTTTCAGCCTCAGCTTGCTTGGATTCTCTTTCTGCCCTTCTCTCCTCCTGTTGAGCCTCAATTTTCAGTTTTGCCATTTGCAATTGGAACTCCCTTTCTTCTCTCCTTTCCTCTGCGGTCAGGCTTTGCACAGAGACACTGCTCCCTGGTCTGGAAGGGGGCACAATTGCAGTGGTAACACCATCCACAGATAGTGAAAATTCCTCTGAGGGGCCATTTTCTGGCTCCTCTTCCTCATCATCCTCTAAATGGGCTTCTGCCCAGGCCCTCAGGGCCACTTGAAAGTCCTCCTTTCTGGAGGCCCCTTGGGCGGTTACCCTCAATGCCCTGCAGAATCCTCTTAGTTGTTTGACCGTATATGTATCCAACTGGACTAGGTCAAAGTCCCCTGTCTGAGACCCAGTCAGAGACATGTTGAGTGAGGATTTAGTTTTTGAAAATTCTCAGGAAAAAAACAGATTTGCAAAAAGAGATAAAAACCAAGTTGACCTTCAACTGTGGGTAGGTAGTGAAATACTTAGCTACTGTAAGTCACTGCACAAATACAAGTCCTATCCTCACCGCTGATCACCAATGTTAGAAATGGGGTTTTTGGTTGGCAGTCAGGTTACCCCCTGTCCAAGCAAAAGCCCTCACTCTAGTCAGGGTAAGTCACACACAATCCAAGATTATCCTGTGCCCACCCTCTGGTAGCTTGGCACGAGCAGTCAGGCTTAACTTAGAAGGCAATGTGTAAAGTATTTGTGCAATAAATCATACAATACCACCATATAGCACCACATAAATACACCACACAGTGTTTAGAAAAATATATAATATTTATCTGGATAATTGTAGGTCAAAAAGAATAAAGTTTGCAATGGGAAATTGTAGGGATATCACTGAAAAGTGATATACAGTGTCTTAAGTCTTTAGAATATAAACAAAGTCTCTTTCAAGCACAAGTACCTGGTTTGGAGTGGAAAAATCTCCTCAGAGGGCCACAAAAGAAGAGGTACGTGGAAAAAGGGTGTGTTCGTCGAATTCTCCCTAGCACACACGGACTTGCGTCGTTATTTTCCACGCGGCGAAGTCGTGCGTTGTTTTCCGGCACGCGGACAGTCTCTTTTCGTGGATCGCGGGGATTACCAGATGTCCCGGGTCTGTGCGTGGATTTTCCTGCTTGTTTTCCGGCTGCGCGTCGTTCTGCGGGGCTGCGCGTCGAAATTACGATCTCACGGCAGGTGTCGCGTCGATTTCTCCTCTAGAGGTCGGGCGGCGTTGTCCTTGCGAAGCCGTGCGTCGGATTTTAGGTCGTCCCAAGAGCGTTGCATCGATCAGCGTCGGTGTGCGGCGTTTTTCTCGCCGCGGAACAAGCTGTGCGTCGAAATTTTCGCGCACGGAGCGTCCAAGTGAAAGAGAAAAGTCTTTTTGGTCCTGAGACTTCAGGGAACAGGAGGCAAGCTCTATCCAAGCCCTTGGAGAGCACTTTCACAGCCAGTCAAGAGTTCAGCAAGGCAGCAGGCCAACAGCAAGGCAGCAGTCGTTTGTAGAAAGCAGACAGGTGAGTCCTTTGAGCAGCCAGGCAGTTCTTCTTGGCAGGATGTAGTTTCTGGTTCAGGTTTCTTCTCCAGCAAGTGTCTGATGAGGTAGGGCAGAGGCCCTGTTTTATACCCAAATGTGCCTTTGAAGTGGGGGAGACTTCAAAGAGTGGCTAAGAAGTGCACCAGGTCCCCTTTCAGTTCAATCCTGTCTGCCAGGGTCCCAGTAGGGGGTGTGGCAGTCCTTTGTGTGAGAGCAGGCCCTCCACCCTCCCAGCCCAGGAAGACCCATTCAAAATGCAGATGTATGCATGTGAGGCTGAGTACCCTGTGTTTGGGGTGTGTCTGAGTGAATGCACAAGGAGCTGTCAACCAAGCCCAGCCAGACGTGGATTGTAAGGCACAGAAGGATTTAAGTGCAAAGAAATGCTCACTTTCTAAAAGTGGCATTTCTAGAATAGTAATATTAAATCCGACTTCACCAGTCAGCAGGATTTTGTATTACCATTATGGCCATACTAAATATGACCTTCCTGCTCCTTTCAGATCAGCAGCTGCCACTTCAACAGTGTATGAGGGCAGCCCCAATGTTAGCCTATGAAGGGAGCAGGCCTCACAGTAGTGTAAAAACGAATTTAGGAGTTTTACACTACCAGGACATATAACTACACAGGTACATGCCCTGCCTTTTACCTACACAGCACCCTGCTCTAGGGGTTACCTAGGGCACACATTAAGGGTGACTTATATGTAGAAAAAGGGGAGTTCTAGGCTTGGCAAGTACTTTTAAATGCCAAGTCGAGGTGGAAGGAAACTGCACACACAGGCCTTGCAATGGCAGGCCTGAGACAAGGAAAAGGGGCTACTTAAGTGGGTGGCACAACCAGTGCTGCTGGCCCACTAGTAGCATTTAATTTACCAGCCCTATGCACATAAAGTGCACCTTACTAGGGACTTATAAGTAAATTAATAGTCCAATCAGGTATGATTCAAGGTTACCATGTTTTAAGGGAGAGAGCAAATGCACTTTAGCACTGGTTAGCAGTGGTAAAGTGCGCAGAGTCTAAAAACCAGCAAAAACAGTGTCCACAAAGTGGAGGGAGGCAGGCAAAAAGTTAGGGGTGACTACCCTAAGGCTGTCAGGTCTAACAATTGCCATCTACAGACTTGATCGGGCAACAATCCAGGAACTGTGTGTCCAGTTGGAGCCAGACCTGATTTCAGCTATCCGCCATCTCACAGGAATCCCCCCTCTAGTGCAGGTTCTGTCTGTACTCCATTTCCTGGCCAGTGGGTCTTTTCAAACAACAGTGGCCATGGCATCAGGGATGTCCCATCCAATGTTCTCTAATGTGTTGTCCAGAGTGTTATCTGCCCTGCTGAAATACATGCGCAGCTACATTGTTTTCCTTCAGGTGGAGGATTTGCCCAAAGTGAAAGGTGACTTCTATGCCCTGGGACATATCCCCAACATCATTGGTGCCATTGATGGTACACATGTGGCATTTGTCTCCCCCCGCAGAAATGAACAGGTGTACAGAGACCGGAAAAGCTACCATTCGATGAATGTGCAGATGGTGTGTTTGGCAGACCAGTACATCTCCCATGTGAATGGCAAGTATCCTGGCTCTGTGCATGATGCTTACATTTTGAGGAATAGCGGCATCCCTTATGTGATGGGACAACTCCTGAGGCACCGTGTGTGGCTAATAGGTGAGGCCAAGGTCCCAACACAGTTGACATAGGTGTCTGGGTATGGGGTTGTCCCTAAGATTTAGTGTCTGTCTAACAGTTGTCCCTCGACATTTGCAGGTGACTCTGGTTACCCCAACATGTCATAGCTACTGACCCCAGTGAGGAATCCCAGGACAAGGGCAGCGGAACGCTACAATGAGGCACATGGGCGAACTAGGAGGATTATAGAACACACCTTCGGCCTCCTGAAGGCCAGATTCCGGTGCCTCCATCTTACAGGTGGCTCCGTATACTACTCACCGAAGAAGGTGTGCCAGATAATCGTGTCCTGCTGTATGCTGTTAACCTGGCTTTGCAACACCAGGTGCCTTTTCTGCAGGAGGATGGGCCAGATGGTGGTCTTGTGGCAACAGTGGAGCCTGTGGATAGTGAAGAACAGGAGGCAGAAGAAGAAGATGTCGACAACTGAAACAACATCATCATGCAATACTTCCACTGAGACACAGGTAAGAAGATGTAACTGCTTCCCACATCTCATACTATTGTTGGAGCTAGCATAAGTCTGTCATTTTCACTCAGTGTATGGACCCTGACTTGTTACTTTGCCTTTCCATTTCACAGATCTGGGTCCCACTTTGTGCCCTCTGCTATGTTTACTGCTGGCCTACAGCTGTGTTACATTGGTATGTGAACAAGTACATTGACATTGCTATATTCCAGATGTTTTGCAATTAGACATTAGCGAAAGTACAGACAGACTCCAGATTGTTTTGTGATTTAAGTGTGTTTATTACTGTGCAAATAAGTGGAGGAGGGTGTGAAATGGGCTGGGGTTATGGTGGAGGAATGTCCATGGCAGAGTCCAATCTATTTGTTTCACAGGTACATTGTCCAATGGGGCATAGGAAGTGGAGCAATGGCAGTTTAAGGTGGACAGGGTGACAAAGTGGGACAGAAGGGTGACATTCAGGAGGGCCTTATTTCCTGGCGGGGGTCTTGGCAATGTTCTCTGTCTTGTTCCTGGATCTCAGGGACCGTTTGCAGGGTGCTTCTCCTTCTGCATGGGGTGGGGTGCTGGTGGCCTGTTGGTCTTGTGGTGGAGCCTCCTGTCCACTAGTGCTGGTGGAGGTGGAGGGCTGTTCATCGTTCAGGCTAGTGTCAGGGGCCCGTTGGTGTGCCATTGTGTCCCTCCTGGTGTTGACAAGGTCTGCCAGCACTCCTGCAATAGTGACCAGGGTGTTGTTGATGGACTTCAAGTCCTCCCTGATCTCTAGGTAGTGTTCCTCTTGCAGCCGCTGGTTCTCCTGAAACTTGACCAGTACCGTGCACATAATCTTCTGGGAATGGTGGTAAGCTCCCATGATGTTGGAGAGTGCCTCGTGGAGAGTGGGTTCCCTGGGCCTGTCCTCCCCCTGTCACACAGCAGTCCTCCCAGCTTCCTGTTATCCTGTGCCTCTGTCCCCTGAACTGTGTGCCCACTGCCACTGCCCCCAGGTCCCTGATCATCCTGTGTTAGTGGGTTTGCCTGGGTTCCCTGTAGTGGTGGGCACACTGCTGATTGACGTGTCCTGGGGACAGAGGGATGGGCCCACTGGGTAGGTGCTGTGGTGCTGTTTCCTGAAGGGGGAGGTTCAGTGGTGGTTTGTGACTGTGTCAGGGCAACCATCTGTCCCGAGGTCCCTGATGGGCTGGGCTGGTCATCTTCATCCAGGCGTGCAGAGCTGCTGTCATCACTGTGGGCCTCTTCTGTGGGGGGACTGGATATGTCTGGCACCTCCTGTCTGGTGATGTTTGGTATGGGTCCTGTTGGGGTGTAAATGCATATTTATTGTATCTGTGTGTGCCATCTTGTGCAATGGGTAAGTTACCCTCTACTCCTGTGCTTGCATTATTGCCGTGGCCCTTGTGTGATTGGTGATTTTGGGGCATGAGTGAGTCTCTCTACTGGACATGCTTTGGTGATGGGTGTCCATGCATTGGTGTTACATGCAGGGATTGATTTTGGGATGTGTGGGTTGTGTTAGTGGGGTATCTGTGGGTTGTTGAGGTGATGGGTGTGAGGGTGAGGGTGGGAGTATGTGATGGCATGCAGGTGGGGTGGAGGGGATAAAGTAGTAAAGATTTGCCTCACCAGAGTCCAGTCCTCCTGCTACTCCTGCAAGGCCCTCAAGATGCATTATTGCCAAGACTTGCTCCTCTCATGTTGTTAGTTGTAGGGGAGGAGGTGGGGGCCCACCGACAGTCCTCTGTACAGCAATCTGGTGTCTGTATACCACGGAACGTACCTTCCCCTGTAGGTCATTCCACCTCTTCCTGATGTCGTCCTGTGTTCTTGGATGCTGTCACACTGCGTTGACCCTGTCAACAATTCTCTGCCATAGCTCCATCTTCCTTGCAATAGACGTCTGCTGCACCTGTGATCCGAATAGCTGTGGCTCTACCCGGACGATTTCATCCACCATGACCCTGAGCTGCTCCTCAGAGAACCTGAGGTGTCTTTGATGTGCCATGATGTGGTGTGGGTGATGTTTGAGGTGCTGTCTGTTGTGATGTGTGAGGGGATGTGTTGGTGTGTGTTGTTTGAGGTGCGTGGATGTTGTTTAAGTGATGGTGTTGTGTGTTTGTGGATGCTGGTGTTGTTTTAGGTAGTCTTTCTTTCTCTGGCCTTCATTCATAATTTTGGTTGTAAGGGTTTGTGGGTGATGTGGGTGTGTGCTTTATATTGGATTGGGTGTGTGGGTGTGGTGTGTGTATGTGTGTCAGGTGTGTGTATTTTGAATTGTCCAATGTGGTTGTTTTTTGTAAATGTGTGTGTATTTTGAACGCAGCGGTGTGTACTGCCAATGGATTACGGCGGTTGAAAGACCGCCACGTTGATTCGTGGGTCGTGATACTGTGGGCATATTCCTGTTGGTGTGACGGTGTAGGTTTTGGTATCGACAGTTTATCACTGACCTTTGGTGTGGCGGACTTGTGTGGGTGTCTGTATTGTGGCGGATTCTGAGCTGTGAGTCGTATGTTGGCGGTCTTCTGCATGGCGGAAAGCGGGTTTTACCGCCAGGGTTGTAATGAGGGCCTTAATCCTTAGAAAACAGTAAGAACACAGTTATTGCACAAAAGTACCTGGGTTGCCTCAAAATAAAGCTGCCCGGACGAGTGTTCGTCAGAAAAGGCCAGACATGCATCAATTTTGCAAGAGAGACCACGTGTCATTCCTCCTTTGGTTGGGTCGGCGTGCATTGTTTCTTCTCTCCCGCAAGAGAGCAATGCGTCGATCCCGGACAGGCACCTTGGGTCCGGGCAGGCTTTGTGTTGATTTTCCGTGCCCAGCGATGTTGCGTTTAAATCCAGTCGCATGGTGTCAAGAAACTGCTGTGAGGGGGGATTGCGTTGTTAACAGTAGCCTCTGTGGGTGTTGTGCGTCGTTTCTCCAGCAGCGATGCAGGTGGAGCATCAGTTTTAGCCGTGAGGCTGGTGGTGCATCATTTATTAGCTGTGAGACAGGTGGCGCATCGAAAGTTTCCCTGCACCAGGGGTCTTTACATGGGTTTCTGTTCTTTTCCACCAGCTGCACCTTTCAAGAGCCCAGAGACAGGTTAAGGCACCACTTGGCAGGCAGGACTCTCAGCAGAAAGCCCAAGTGATGGCAGAGAGAAGTCTTTGTTGTCCCTGAGAATTCAACAACAGGAAGCAAGCTCAGTTCAATCCCTTGAAGATTATTTCACCAGTGGGAAGTGACACAAAAGTCAGTCTTTGTCCTCTCTCAGGTAGAATCAACTGCTGCAGGCCAACCCAGCAAAGCACAGTCACAGGCAAAGGGGCAGTACACCTCCCCGAGCTTCTCCAGCTCTTCTCCTGGGCAGACATTCCTCTTGGTTCCAGAAGTAATCTGATTTTCAGGGGTTTTTGGTGCTCTTCTTATAACCCTTTCTGCCATTGAACTAGGCCTACTTCAAGGAGAAGTCTCTGTTGTTTTCAAGATCCTGCCTTGCTCAGGCTAGGCCCCAGACACACACCAGGGGGTTGGAGACTGCATTGTGTGAGGGCATGCACAGCCCTTTCAGGTGTAAGTGACGACTCCTCCCCCACCGCTCAGCCCAGATGGCCCATCACAATATGCAGGCTACCCCCAGCTCCCTTTGTGTCACTGTCTAGAGGAGAGGTGCAAACATCACAACTGTCAAATTGACCCAGACAGGGAATCCACAAACAGGCAGATTCACAGAATGGTTTAAGCAAGAAAATGCCTACTTTCTAAAAGTGGCATTTTCAAACACACCATCTAAAAACCAACTTCACTAAAAGATGTATTTTTACATTGTGACTTCGGAGACCATAAACTCCACATTTCTATCTGCTCCCAAAAGGAATCTGTGCATTAATGATATTTGAAGGCAGTCCCCATGTCAACCTATGAGAGAGATAGGCCTTGCAACTGTGAAAACCACATTTGGCAGAATTTCACTGTCAGGCCATGTAAAACACATAAGTACATGTTCCATCTTTAACATACACTGCACCCTGCCCATGGGGATATGTAGGGCCTACCTTAGAGGTGTCTTACATGAAAAAAAGGGAAGGTTTAGGCCTGGCAAGTAGTTACACTTGTCAAGTCGAATTGGCAGTATAACACTGCACACCCAGACACTGCAGAGGCAGGTTGAGCCACGTTTACAGGGCTACTAATGTGGGTGGCACAACCAGTGCTGCAGGCCCACTAGTAGCATTTGATTTACATGCCCTGGGTACTTCTAGTGCACTGTTCTAGGAACCTACTAGTAACTTAAATATGCCACTCATGGATAAGCCAATGTACATACACAATTTACACAGGGAACACTTACACTTTAGCACTGGGCAGCGGTAGTAAAGTGTCCAGAGCAAACAAAACAGCAAAAACAGAGTCCAGCATACAGAAGCAATCTGGGAAGTAGAGGAAAACGTTGAGGGAGACCATGCCAATGATGCCAAGTCTAACACCCATGTTAGGCTATTTTCATGGACATATAGAGTTCTAAGATAAAGAGGCAAAAGGAAAATGTATGTTTCTGAAAAGGGAGATAGCATTCCCAGATGGCCGATGAAGAGAGATCTTGGAGTGAATCAGGACCCTAGTGCCAATCCACAAGTTCAGATTCATGCAATAGAAATGAGTTGTAGTGATGCAGTGAGTTTTTTCCAGACTTTTTCAAGCCGGAGATAGGGTGTTTGAAAAGACATGCACACAAAAAAACTGAAGAAGGAAGCAATGCTATGTGTATCCAAAGTAAGGAGGTTACCACTAGGGGTACAGGAACAAGTGAAGGTGTAGTTGGACAAATCCATTTAACAAGGTGTGATTCCTCATGTGGAGGCTTGTGGTAGTCAAGAAGACCAGAGGGAAATTTGAGTTTCTATTGCTATGAGAGCTCTGAACTGCTTGGTCATTGTGGGTCATCATCCTATTCTCCTATTTTGGTGATGGGTGCTACTGAATGTTATACCACACTAGATTTGACCTCTGCCTACCATAAAATATAATTGCATGAAGAGTCACAGGATTTGACAACATTTATCATTCCTTTGGCTAAGTTTAAGTTTAGACAAATGTCATTTGGTTTGATTTCAGCATAGTTTGTTTTCCAAAGAGCTATGGAGCAGTGTCTTGGTATTTGTCAGTACATGGGAGGAGCATCATTTCAGACTATGACAACCATGAAGGCATTTCAAAAGAACTTTTGACTTTAAAAGCAAACAAATGCAAGTTTGGTTTGGAAGAAGAAAATTATTTAGGTCATACACTCAGAGAGTTGTTATTACTAAAAGTAAGATTAAGAAATCCATAAGTAAAATGGCATCTCCAAGAGTAAAGAAGAATATTTGTCTCACTTCGGTATTTTGCTGTTTTATAGTTGGTTTATTGAAGGGTATTAATAAAATTGTTGAAATGAGGATGCTGTTGAGGAAAGGAGTGATTTTTGTCTGGAAGGATGACTGTGAATTGGAATTTAATTAATCCAAGTGGTTTCTACGCAAACTCCAAGCTTGCAGACGTTTGCTCCAGTAAAGAGGACCATTGTGGTGTCTGATGTAAGTCTTACGAGCTTGAAGCAGTTCTTTTGCAGCAAGATGAAAATTGAGAAATGCCACATGTGTTTCCAAATTGATCTTTTAAGGAGCAGGAAGACATTGGTGGTCTACTGTACACTGAAGAAGTGAACAATTTTCCTATGAAGAGATTCATTTGTAGTAAAATCTGATGATAAACAGCTTCAATAGATTTTTATGACAAAAGGACTGTATTTAGTATCATCTAGGATTCATTGCTGGTTGGCAGGTTGAAATTATTTAGTTTTCTGATGGAATATATCCCTGGAGTGTGTAACAAAGCTGCTGATTGTTTGTCCCGTTTGGTGGAAGCAGAAGATGAGTAGGCAGGTGAGGCAGCTGAAGATGAAATCCTGGATAGGAATGTATGTACTAAAACTGATGGCTTATTAGTGAAGAAAAATGGTCTAGGGAAAAGAAATATGATCCAATTTTTGGAAATATGTTTATGAGTATGAAAGAACAAGAACAGTGTTTGAAACTATTTTGGATTATAAGAGAAGAGTAAAAAAGATGGATTATAGTTTTTAGGGACCTTGTTTGTCCCTCATTGTCTTTAAGAGAGAGAAATATTAAAATTGGACATGTTAGACAAATAGGTATTGTAAAAATTAAGGCGTGGATGAGACTAGATTTTTGGAGGTCTGGGTTGGATGTTATGGGTGAAATAACTGGGAACAACTGTATCTCAGATTCCTACACAAAATAGAGTTTTAACAAAGGCATCTCAGGAAGAGGTTGCTATGGATTTGTTGGGTCCTATTCAAGGGGAATATGGCACACTGTATTTGTTTGGGTGGATTTGTATACTAAGCGGCCTGAAGTAAAGTGTGTTCTAGATACTACTAATAAAGAGACAATCAGTTTTTTCGAGGTAATGTTCCAAAAAGGAGGATATTCCAAATCCTTATAATAAGATAATGGTATATAATTTTTTTGTGTATGAATTTGAAGGGTTTTTGAGGAAACCTAGTATTCTGCATAAGAAATGTGCTTTCTTTCACCCTGAAATGAATGGTTCAGTTGAACGTTTCAATAAGACATTGAAGGAAGGAATTCAAATTACTCCGGCTAGTGGAACATTGTGGAAAGATGTACTTATAGATCGTATGTTTGCGTATAGCATATGTATGTATTCCAGAACTGGGTGATCTCCATTTGAACTGTTCAGGGGGAGAAAACCTAGCACTTGTTTGTCTCCTAGATGGGTGGTATGGCAAAATGGTTTTCCAAAGGGGTTTGGAGATGGAGAGTGGAGACAGAATGAGAGACTGCATCAACACAGGAGAAAGAGAGGTTTTTGATGATAAATTTGCATCTGAGAAGTTGGAGCAAAAATTAAGAGATAAGGTCAAAGTTAAATCTCTTTTGGATATGCAATGTGGTCAAAGCTTACTGAGCCAAAGCAAATTGTGAACATGTTAAAGAATGGAGTACAAACTAATGGAAATAGAAATTGGAATCATATCAGAATTGCTAAATGTCCTGATAAATGCAATAAAAGTGTCCATGGTGATAAGATCGGTGAGCATGATCAGGGGTTTGTAGCCAATAAAAAGAGTGGAACTATGGCCAAGAAACTGGACTGGATTATTTTAATGCATATGTAGATTGTAAATATATATATTTAAATATTTAAATATTTATGTATCTGTATCTTGCAGTTATGCACACCTCTGTTCAATGCCTGGTGCAAAAGGGAATCATTCTATGTGCATTTTTCCGATTTCCATCATCTCTCACTGCTTTGAAGCTTTAAGGATTAATTCAGTGTCTCTAACATCGCTAACTCTAAAGATCGAACCAGATGATTGCAAAGTTTCCAAAATTATAAGTGAGAGGCCATTAAGTGAGCAAGCTCTTTAGTGTAAAAACGCACTCACAGGAGCTCAGTTCAACTGTCAATCATGAATCCTGTGATGGAGGCACAATGAACATTCTGCCTGCACCTTAATATTGTATAAGACAGGGTATCAGACAAAATAACATACCTTGAATGACATACATATGTGAATAAATAACAAACATTTTTTAAACACAAGAAAAACAATGTAAAACTTGACCCAATATACACAGGAAGTATCCTCCAGAACCTGGTGGTACAAAAAAACTATTAATCTGAGAATATATTTTTGTGACAAAATTATTTCTCAAATATTCTATGAGGAAATGTTCTCTTTCAAGAGAAGTTGATGAACTTACCAAAATGTGTGAATTGCCAAAAGTGCAAACTTGTACTTTTTAACTCAACTTTGATGGGTAAATGTAAAACTTCACTGACTGCGTCCATTGAGACAAAGAAGTGGGTAATGTTCTTGAGTGAAGAAATGGTGCCTAACAGAAAAAAAGAATGCCAACATTTTACTTTCAACTAACCTTAGTGTGAGAAAATAGGGCTATTTGCAGTGGCTCCAACTTTTTGCCCCCCTTTTTTGATTGATACTGGTGTTTTCTGCCTCTGATTGTGCCCTGGGCTCTGCTAACCAGGCCCAGTGCAGTGCTCTGTTTAAAAGGTATATGGTAATTAGGTAATTTAAATTGGTACTGACAACCCACCTTTACGTCCCTAGTATATGATAAGGCATATATCTTTAGAGGCCCAGTAGACGTAATGCACTTAAGTGTGCATTGTTGTGTTGCATGCTGTAAAAGCAAGTGGTGCCTTACAGGCTGATTTTAAAATAAAACTGTGCCCAGATTTAACTTCCTTATATGTCACCCCTAAGGTCTATCCTAGGTGCCCCATGAGTAGGATGCATTTTAATATTAAGCAGGAACATTAAAAAAGATGTTGTATATGCCCTGCTGAGGGAAAACTTCCAATTTTGTTTTCCCCATTGCAGCACTGCTAGTTCCATAGGCTAGCATGGTAACATTTTATTACACTTTAATAAAGTCTACATTTTAGCAGGAGAGAGTTTGAACTCCAGAAACTTGCTAAGGTTAGATTTATTACAATTAATATAGGAAAGTAGTTTTAGAACTGCTTTCCTAAGGTTGCCTAAATTCAGCCCTGCATCAGCCTCTCCTGATTGGTCAGTCTTTGACAGTCTGTCTGAGCTAAGCTGCTCTGATGAGGTATGAAGTGGCCTAAACTGAGAAAAAGGAGACATCTGGGTGCGGAATCTGCTGCCTGCAGACACCAGGACAGGAACAGGACTGGTTAGACAAACTTCTGTTCAGAGGGAGAAGGACAGATAGTGAAGGACCCTGGACCACTCTCACTTCCTGCACACCCATCAAGATGGGAGCCCCTTTACATGAATTAGGGGAGGGGCTGGAGGGGGATTGTAGTTGAAAGTTACTCACACCTGTTGGTGGGTGGGCTCACCAGACCTGAACCTCCAGGAGAGATTTTCTCCATTTTGGATTGTTGTGAAACAGTGCTCTCTGGGGCAAAAATATGCCAAACATGTGAGGAAGCTGTCATCACAGAGGGTGGCATCAACCATGCTCTTTCAAGCCCAAAAACCGGGATAAACATGGGAGAGCTGCCCAGCAACTCAGATCCCTGTCTGGAAACATGAAGAGAAGAAAGACTGCCCTGCTGAACCCCTGGTCTGTACCAAGAAGGACATCATTCATAAGGACTGCACCTGCTGCACATTCTGGGCTTCGGAAAAGAGGACTTTGCTTTGGTTTAAAGGATTCAGTAGTGGACTCCATGTAAGCAAGATGTACAAAGGAACTAGCAAGAGTTTCCTACAGCAACTCCTTCCAGAAGAACCCAGCTGACCAGTGTTCAGTGGACTTTTAAGGACTTGACCAGGTGCATTGTGGGAATTGTACTCCCAACTCTCCAAGGAGCAACTTAGAGCTTCTGGAACCTTGACAGGTATTGTTGACCCCTCAAGACCTGACCCATTGCCAAGAGTCAAGGCGGCAACATCAAACCGCATCTCTGCCTGAAATTGAGCTTCGCCCTGATGAAAGCTCAAGAGCTCTGCCCATCGATGGCGAGAACCAAGAACTCCAGTAGTTCACCGAGACCTCACACTGAGCAAAGCCATTGATGACGACTCACAAACTCAGCCTGCTGAGGAACCTTGCTCAATGACCAAAGAAAAAGTACCAAAAAAGTGACTACGTGCGAAGATAGAATTTTGACCATGGCCTACCGCTCAGTGTAGCTGACCTGCTCTCTGTTGTGGTCTGCCTTAACTTTTGATTTTGGCCCGGTCAGGTTGGACCATGTTGCAGCAGTTGACACTTTTAATTTTTTGGTGTTAGAAAGCACATTTTTACATTCAATCTTTAAAAATTAATATCTCTGGTTTCCTATAGTGGATTTTTATCCTTGTGGTATCAGTTTAAATATAACAATATTTTCTATGTTTATAGACTGGCGTTAGATTTTTATTGTGTGATGTCTTACTTATTTACTACTTTGTTGTTATTAAATGCTTTACACACCTGCCTCATAAGTTAAACCTGCCTGCTCATCAGCAATGCTATCAAGGGTTTAGCATTAATTAATGTACTGAGACTTTGACTGGACCTTATTTGTGATTGTGATGATACTACTAGATGTAGGTATTTAGTAACCCACTTTCCAACACTCAGTATCACCTTGGAAAAATAAATGAAGCAGTCTGAAGTACACTTGCACATCTTTCAACAGGTACAGCATTGAAAGTGAGAAAGCACATTTTATAAAACAACCTTGACTTTTAGGTACAATCTAGTCAAAGAATGTTCTACAAAAATATGGCTTTTTTAATAATAACATGCACAATTTACACTACCAACATTTTTTTAAGGTAAGGAAATGTGGGTTTTAGAATAGTACAGCTCTACTTCACTATTTATGCTAACCTTGTTTTGGTGGATTATGAGTCATTATATGTGCAGTTCGATGGTTACAGATTTTCACAAGTACCATTACAAGAGATGCCTATACCAGAGCCAAGCATTTTTTTATTTTTAACAGCAATCAAGTTGTGCCTACTGTTACCTTGGCAATGTATTTATATTTACTTAACCCAATACATACACTGTCAACTTATAATCATTTTAACTCTCATGTGGACTCAATTGGGAGGACGGATCTAGACAGATTTGTAATGATTCTAAATTTATCTTCAGAATATTTAGCTTGTATGGAAGAAAAGGTGAGGTGTTTCCTGCCTTAGATGATTTTATTGTACTTTCGCTATTTCGTTTATATTAGACCCGGGCAAATAAAACTAATGCTTTCAATAATGATCCATTTCTCTTCTCTTGTGATGAGAAATTACTGAAATTACACATTTATGCGAGCTTGAGTAATTAGGAATAACGTGGGCCAAAAATAACACTGCAGGAGCACAGTAACAATAAACTAATGGCCTCATTGCGAGTTTGGTGGTCCCTACACGGGACCGCCAAACTTGCAGGGAGGACACCACTGCTATTGCGGTGGCATTCCCCCCGCCCTAGTACAATGTTCCCACCAGTCTGACCAGTGAGAACATTGTAATAGAGCATTTCCACCGGTCAGACTGGCGGGAACACTGCTATGATAGCACACAGCTCTCTTAAAGGAGCTGAGTGCTATCTCGTAGCACAGAGGGGGCCAACCAGCACCTTCAGAATCTGCACTGTCTGCTTTTGGATGGTGCTCCCAGCACACCATCACCGCCAGCCTTTCCATGGCAGTGAAACAGCCATGGAAAGGCTGGTAGTGAGTGGAGTTGTAATTACCCAGGCGATGCTGAGTTCAGCACTGCCCTGGTTTATTACAACTCAGACCACCATCATCATGCTGGGAACCATGTTCGTGAAGGGGACGGTGGTCCCCTGGACGTCCATCTGCCAGGGTTGCAACTGGGCAGTCTGACTGCCCAGAGTGTGGCGTTCCGACCATCAACGGGAGTGTGGCGGTCCTCAGACCACCACACTCGTAATGAGTCCCTAAGAGAAAACGAGTGGCTGATGGCTATCTACTGTTCACATCTTGTAACAGTCGGTGCTATTTTCTTTGTGCAAAATGCATCCTCTGGCCCATTTTGAAAGCAGGGGTGTGTATTGCACGAAGAAAACAGTTTTAAATGCTGGATTACATTTCTCATGTAAATACTCCTACTCATGAGTACTTTTGTGGTAATTATGAGTAACTATGCTAGAGAGAATTATGCCAGTTATGTCCACCCGAAATTACATGCATTTTTCTATAGCAGTACCGTACCCTAGGGTGCCAGTATACAATGTAAAAATGTTACTAGCTAGGAGAGTGACATCCTGAATTACATTTAAGCATTTGAAGAAAAAGGAAAAAACTAATAGGGGTTAACAAAGAGCCATCAAAGTACAAAAAGCCAGGTGGGAGTAGAGGATGCAGATGAGAGGAGGAAGGGATGAGGTTAGAGCGGGAGACAGGAAGGGAACAGACCAAAGGAGATCAGGCTGGAAGGGAAGTGTAGAGAGGTGGAAGAAGAGGGGAAGGAAATAAAGTGGGCTGTGTGGGTGGGGATAAGTAGGGAGGTTGGAGGAGAAGGAGGAGGACGGCAGGGTACGGTGGTGAGACGAAAAATAAATGGGTTTAGAGGAAAATGGTAAAGAGTCGAAAATCTGCAGAAATAGCAGGGGCAAGATGGTCAGGTGAGGAAATCTGAGACAGATTCAAATACAGAGGGGATGGAGAGTATAGGGGTGAGTAGAAGCAGTGACGAGTGCAAAGAGATAGACACATGGAGGTGGTGGAGTGAGGAGAGAAGGCTCGTAGAGAGACTTTGGGCCAAGAGATGAGACCAGAAGACAGAAGGAAAACAGTAAAAGGACATTGCACTGAAGGGGAGTAGATGAGAGGACCCGAAGCCGTGGTGATAACGGGGTTAAGAGGAGGATAGAGACAAATGGGCATAAGTGGAGGCAGGGAGGAAAGAAGGGATCTAGTAAGGAGGAAGAGCAAGGAGAAAGGGGGAGAGGTGATAAAGGAGTAAAAAACAGGGAAGGGGTAGGAGGGAAGAAGAGAAGGAGGAGGCAATGAAGCAGTGAGGGTGAGTAAAGAGCAATGGAAGAGTTGATGTTCAAAGATATTCTGTGCAGGGTTAATTCAGATAACTGCTGAAAAGGAACGTTTTTAGGTTCTTGTGAAAGGTGAGTAAGTCTTATCGACAGCGCATTTCAGTAGAGAGTGAGCTCCAAGTTCCAATATTGTTGAGCCATGATATTAGGCAAATAAATGGGACAAAACCTCCCAATTAAATAGCTGAAGGACCTGATAAGATCATATTCAAATAATTTATATCTCTAAAATTCAAGTTTTATTTTCAAACCCCCGGAGGGAGATCTGTGTAAAATTTACAATTTGAATATATACAAACCAGAAAATTAAACTCGCCGATATAATGATTTGATGCCTGAAATATTTTAAATACAATCTCTTAAATGTTATAATTTATTTTTATTCTAATTGCACATGTCGGTTTTTGAATGATAAAACATTCTGACAAAAAACTTGCATCAATATGAACTTTCATAGCTGCCCAAAGACCTAAAAAAATAGCACACTGGCCTTTTATCTACAAAGTGCCATTCCAGCTTGCAAAAAACAGTGCATCTAGTTCTATTAAACATGTGCAATATGAGATCTCATATTTTTTTCTTTAGAATGGTTAGCCATCTATGCACCTTTTCAGGCACTGGACTGCATATGATTCTTGTGTCGAAAAACTCGGGACATATCAACAGATTTTTCTTTTTTGATTTAGAACAAAAATACTAAATCTACAGTGGTTATTTAGGGCCAGATGTATGAAACTTTTTTGCATTCGCAAACGGTGCGAATCGCAAAAATCGGCCGTTTGCGAATGCAAAAACGCGGTCTGTGATGCATGAAAGGCATTCGCAGACCAAAAATAAGAAATCGCAATAAATGCAATTTTTTTTCGTTGCGACCTGGTTTTGCGAGTCGCAATTTGCGATTCGGTATTTCCAGTAGGAAATTGCGAGGCACAAAATGTGATTTGCAAAATCCAAGTCGCAATTCGATGCATCAAAAAATCGCGAATTACGATTTTTAGCAGAATGGCATTTTACACATACAGAATACCACTAAGTGAAACCAGGTGGTAACCAGGTGCAACCTATATAAAGAGGCCCAGAATGCCTCAGACTCTTTTCCACAATGGCTGCACTCTACATCATGGTAAGGAGAATGAAGATCCTGGCAGGTTTGAGGAGAGGAAGGAGGAGACAGGAGCACATTTTCAGAGTGCGCATTACACTTTTTAACCAGACAGAGGAGGAAATATTTGAGAGGTATAGGTTGAACTCAGCCATGATACTTGATCTGATAGCTGAGCTACAACCCATACTACATCACAGAACACAAAGGACTCATAGCATACCCACCCATGTGCAGGTATTATGCTCCCTCCACCTACTCGCCTCAGGGAGCTATCAAGGGGTCATAGCAGCACCTGGAGGGGTATCTCAGAGTACCCTCTCTAGATTTTTCAATGCATTTATCAATGCCATGCTGAGCAGGATACACCAGTACATCAGCTTCCCCCAGACTTCACAGAATATACAGCAGACAAAAATAGATTTCTACCAGATAGCACAGTTCCCCCACGTCCTAGGTGCCATAGATGGGACACATGTTGCAATCTGTCCACCATCAGCCACAGAGTATGTGTACAGCAACCGTAAATACCAACATTCAATGAATATACAGGTGATATGCAATGCCTCCTACATCATTACTGATCTCATGGCCAGATACCCAGGGAGCACACATGATTCATACATCTTCCGCCATTGCGGCATTCACACAAGACTGCTAGCTGGTGAGTTTGGAGAAGGATATCTTCTAGGTATTGTCCCTCTGTACACTGGTGCATTGATGGCGTGCTGATGTCAGATGGCTCAGTTACTCAATATACCCTCTGTCCCTTCCAGGAGACAGTGCCTACGCAGTGCGCACCTACATGATGACGCCCTACCTCAATCCTGCAACACCTGCTGAACGGAGATACAATACAGCACACAGGGCGACCCCCAACGTGGTGGAGCGCACCTTTGGACTGCTGAAGAGTCACTTTTGTGCCTCCACAAAAGTGGAGGGGCACTACAGTACAGCCCAGAGACCACATGTAGAATAGTGGCTACTTGTGCAATCTTGCACAATATAGCTACCACCAGGGGCATACCTGTAGAAATATGTGATATTGAATCTGATGAGGATGATGATCCCATACTACCCCTACAGCCAGCAGACAGGACCAGTGCAGCAGAGGGAAGGCAAAGGCGTGCTGACATCACACACAACCATTTCAGATGTAAGTATGAATAAGACAAATGCACTGACAAATGTACCTGTAGTGAAGTAAATTTATTACCTTAATGTCAGCTAATGTTAGTCCAATGAATACCAACAAAAGTGAGTTAAAAAATAGAAACAATAGAAGTTCAGAGTAAAGCACTATTACTTCATAGTGTACTCATTACCCCTTCGGCCGCTACAGTTACTTCTTGCGGCCACGCACACCACTTGGGTGCCCAGTTGCCTCACTGGCACCTCGATTGTCTGCCTCAGTGGCAGTGCTGTGCCTGGCACTGCGCCGTCTTGTGTCCATTGCGGGTACAGCTAGGCTGCTGAGGCTGGAAGTGTCCTCCGTGTCCCCCAGTCCAAGCTCACTAGGTGTGGCTGACCTGTGTCCCATGATGTTGTCTCTCACATTTGTGATCTGGACAAGTCTGTGAGCCACATCCCTGCTGCTGTGTGCTGCCTCCACCTGTGCAGCCACTGCATGACGTGCAATCTGTGAGGTTGAATTAGCTAGCCTATTGACAGAGCCACAGAATCCCCTGAACATGTTCATGAATCATCGCTCCTGCCTGCGGTGGCTCACCCTGTCATGGCGCAGCTCCTGGCATAGTTCCCGCACAGCAGAAGTGAGTTCCCTTGAGTCCTGCGATGCCTGGACCTGTCCCTCATGCAGCAGTTCTATATTTGCATTCAGGCACTCCAGCTGGCGATGCAGGCTCCCCATGTTGGCATTATGTTGCTGCATCTGTTTTTGTAAACCAGTGATCTTTTTGTTCTGCAGGCGCTGCTGCTGCAACATAGCTGCTTCCAGGCCACCAAAGAAGGAGGTTCCCTCACCTGCCTCATACGCCTGTGCACCTGCATTTGTCGCCATCCTGCGGGGTGCTGTGGTCTGCTGCAAACTGGCCTCCTGCATCTGGGTGCGTCTGCCAGTTGGGGATGGTGTACGTGGCCCTTCCTGCTGCTCATCGGAGTCCTGACTGAGCTCTGGCAGTGGCAGTGCCCTGGGCCTGCGTCGGAGTGGCGCAATGGTGAGAGACCCACTCGTGTTGGAGTCTGAGGCAGGATAGGTGTCAGTCTCCCCTAAGCTAGCACATGCTGTGGCTGCTAGGCCTGGCCCACCTGCAACGACAATATGCAGCATGCCAGTTATGTTTGTTACAAGTAAGGGCACACAATGGTAATAAAGGTACAGGTACTTCTCTTCACTGTGTTGTGGGTGTTGTGTTCCTCTGGGTGTTGCTCTACTTAAGTACATTGTATGTGCTACTTTCAGCTCTGGGTTGTGGACTGCCACTCCCATAATGCATTGTTGTGCTGTTTCTAAGATGTGGAATGGACTTCTTCTCACAATGTTTTACATCACTTGCTAATTCCTAAGGGGCTTGGGTGCATACACATATGGGGTTACAATGCAATATTGCACTTACGTTTGCTGGTACTTGTTGTGCCGGAGGTGTCTATCTTTATGACTTTCAGGGAGGAGTGTGGATTCCACTAGGTCCTCTAACGGGGTGGATGGTGACTCTGTGGGTGGACCGTCTCCTGTGCTCCTGGCCTTCTGCAGTCTTCTTGCTGCCCTCTCCTTGGCACGCGACCGCCGGTCATACCACCTCTTCTTAATTTCTTCAACCGAGCACTGTGCCACTCCAATTGCACAGATCTTAGTTTGTATGTCTGCCCAGACTCTCCTTTTCTCACTCTCCGGCACCTGGAGTGAGCTTTTGCCAAAAAGCCGGTCATGGCTCCTGACCACCTCTTCTGTCAGCACCTCCAGCTCTTGCTCGTTAAATTTTAGCTTCTGCTTTCTTTCTCCTTCTCCTTTCCTTGGGCTGAGGTGTCCATGGTTGTTCAGGTGTGCTGCCTCCTTCAGAGTGTTGCTCAGTGTGGCTGGGCTGACTCTCTCTGGATGCTGGTTTGGGTGTGGCACCTGAAACTGCCTCGGATGACTCACTTCCTGCTTGTGATGTCATCAGGCTCCTCCAGGTGTGCTTTCTCGAAATTTCTCGCAATTTGCGATTTTCAATTACCGAATCGCAATTTGCAAAAAGGCAAATTGCGATTCGGTAATTGGGCCTCGCAAACCACAAATAGTGATTTTTAAGAAATCACTAATTCCGAATTGCAATTATGGTACATGGCCTATTGCGACTCGGAAATAGCGATTTCTTAAAAATCACTATTTGCGATTCGCAATGCCATTTCTTCATACATCTGGCCCTGATACTTTTTTTGCCCTAGTTTAGTCAATGTAAAATTTGTCATTTCTCACAAAATACGTTCAAATTATCTTTCCTCATTGCGACATACTTTACCGCAGTATATATAGCAGATTCCCAAATGTTGTGTTTGGTGTTGCAGAACTCAACAAGGTAAATCAAGGGGGGCTTGCGGATGTACAGTATTCAGTAGTCTATTAAAAGCATCAATCAAGACTACTAAGCAGTAATTCTCGGACAGAGAGGCTCACACATACAGTCCGTGCAGTAAATCAGGTACAAAAGGGTCCAGTAGAATGATGTATTACATGAAGAAATGATTCAAAATGGGTTATTGACTGATACAGATGGATTGTGTGAAGATGAAAGGCATAACCCTTTCCATCAGCTCACATATTTTGTTGTTGCCCAAAAATAGGCCTTCTGAATTGCTATATAGCTCATAAAATGATTATATTTATTGCAGATCTCATTTTTTGTAGAGCAACCACTGACTGCAAGTGAAAACAAACACTATATATTATATGTATAGTTCAATAAACTATTATATTGTCAAACGTGGCTGCATTATCATATATTAAAGGTATTGCCACTTGGTAGGCTATATTCACAAACGAATATGGCAGCTACCTCGATAATGGCCTTAACCGTCACATTACCTAATAGCAGGGAGTAATACCGTGCCTGCAAAGTCAAAGTAGCTTATTCTGGAAACACCTGCACATCAGCGCATTTGTAGTATATTGTATCATTTAGATAATTTTGATAGTTCACCTATTCCATTTAGCGTTGATTTTATTCTTATGAAGTTGTGTTTAGTGTTTTAATTTTCCTTTGTTCTGTATATGTTGTTTGATGGGTATTGGCTTTTTTCATTCAACCTGTAGTTGTTTTTTCAAACTTGTATTTAATTGCTTTTTTAAGTGTCCGGTATCTTTGTAGTTCCATGATGTCTCTTTTCTCATTTGTTTTTTGTTGCACGTTTCCTAGTTATAAAAGACTGAGGATTAGTTGAGCTGATAGTTGAAGAAGATTGCCTGTTCCATAATGAGACATCCATAAAGCACATTTGTATTTGACGACTGTCAGAATTGTTTCACAGTCACCAACCTATTTTCAGTCAGTCAGTCAAAATCTATGTTTATTTTAGCCACAAACTTGTTAAACAATAAAACATCAATTTGAACTATCACGAGAATACAACAATAAATACACATTCTGTAAACATCCACTTACGTTAAGTAACACAAAAGGCACAAATAACATCATACCAGGCTATCGAACTACACAATGCAGAATACTTAAAAACATGAAAACATTAACCATAAATATGCATGATCAAGGTACAAAAACGTTTAGAATCTTTAAAAATCTCACCAGGGCACATTACATCCAAGAATTGCATATGTAGTAAAACATCACATGCTACCGAACTTGTCTTTATGTTATACTTAAAAAAGAAATAATAACTACCGGTGCAGTGTTAACAAATAACAGCAATCTAATAAAATATGTATTCTTGTGCAAAGCATCTGCAACCCACATCCACACAACCCTGTGTTAAAAGGAGTAATCCCCAATGGGTGAGAATAAAGTGGGTGGAGGCCTATTCTAAATGTAAGGATTACATTCCACACTTGTTAGTGTTAATAAGGAAAGGTAGCATTTATTTCTCAGGATTTACATCATTCCAGACTGCTACAATAACTTAATAAAAGTACCAATGAAATGTGAAACTAGAATTGGAGCCCAGTTTCCATTGTTAGGGCTGAGATAAGGGCAGATTTAGTCAGGGGTAGCTTTTTTTAGACAGCTCCCTTCCAGCTTTGCTCAGTCATGGATGTTAATCAGGCTCAACAATTCCATTCTGAGGAGGGCTTGGGATAGAATAATTGACTTATAGGCAACCAAGACAGGGTGAAGCATAGTCTAGTTAAAACGTGTTTAGCCTGCTCATAGATGAATGTACATTGTTGTTTAGAATAGTCATAGGAGAGGCCCAAGTGATGAAGTTATTAAAAACAATCCTTAAGTAGTTTTGTACTGAGCTTTCCTCTTGCCCCATAGTCCACATACAAACGTGTTTCTTCCTTCCGAATGTCCTAACTAGTTTTCTCAAAATTTATTGGTACTTTATTTATTTGGCAGAAATGATCAAATTCAGCCAGTTTCCTTTTTACACCGACCAGGGTTCTGTCCAGTATTACAAAGTCATAGAGGAGATAGGGAATATGCGACTATCCCATTTTGAACAAAAAAGAATGGGTAACTTAAAGCAGTGTGGGGAGGTCACTGAAGAAGAGGGCAAAACATATTGGTGCCAAAACGCATTTCTCGTGCAACCCGTTATTAATCTTTATCCTTCTTGAGCAAACTGTCCAGCTCCACAGTTGCCCAGTTCTCCTTATGGCATTTTTTCAAAAACCCTAAGAGGTGACGACGGATATCTAAGAGTTTTGGTTTTGACCACAACATTTCTCATCCACAAGGTAAAAAGCAGTCTAGAAATCTACAAAGCATGTATATAAGCAGTCCCGCCCTTAATGGATTTCTGCTCTAAGGCCCATAGGCTAAACTGTGGAGCGTCCTACTTTGATACCACCCTGTTTTAACGGGATCACGTTAGTGTCCTCACACCACTGCTGAAACACTTGTGGCAGTTTTTTACCTAGATCGTAGCACTCACATCAATGAGGCTAATTAAAGATAGTTCTTGGAGTCCACTGGGCCACCCTTTTTTATTGATGGGTTTCATTACGGCTTTTTCCAACTTCTATGGTCTGCCATGTTAGTGTGCACCACTTCAACACTTCAATAAAAATTGTCCCACCAGTCTATGTTAGATTTTATTATCATAGCTGATAAATCATCCGGACCTGCTGCTTTTGTTAACCTAATCACAGTGATTGTACATGTCTCACCGGATACAGAAAACAAAGTTGCAAGGTCATCTACATGTACTGAACTGCCTCTTCTGTGTCGATTCCCACTACCCCATTGTATATTTATCGTACCTGATTAAACCATGCCGCCTCATAAACCATACTTCCAGCGCTGATCCCGTGCCGTGTATGCCTGTCACCAGTTTCCAGAATGTCGGAGGATTCCTAGAAATGATTACAGCCAAAGTATCATCCACGAGTATTGCGTTGTTCTGCGGTATCCTTGATTTGTATATTTAAGGACAATACGATATGAGTTGCCATCGGTAGATAGAGTTTGCCCGATTCATTTTTTTCTCAGCTCCTGACATTGGAGACGAACCAAGGTGCCTGCCTTTTCACTGATATACCGCGACCGTACGCGATGGGACAGAATTTTTGCCAGCCCACTTCCAGACAGTTAACCAAGTCTTCATTCGTAGCATCATAAGTACTTTTTAGGTCCTTATCAAAGAAGGGTATGCACCTTAAATCAATAATATTTTGTGCAGGTTTTACAACTGCTGGATATGATGGGAAGAAATGATGGTGGAAATACGGGTGAGAAATTCCATGTTCGAGAGAATTATTGTGGTTTTCAGGGAAGTTCTCTATGTAAGTATATATTTTAAAGGTACAGGAACACTACCTGGTACTGCAAGCGGGATAAAATCCGAAATTAAAACGAAGTGCCAGGCCTGTGTGAATATACACCATTTGGATCCTTAGGTTTTCCCTATTGAAAGGTTTGAGCTGCCGGGGAGTCAGTTGAAAAGAAACCTTTTAGCAAAAACAAAAACTCCTACGCTCCTGGAATCTTAATACCTTCCCCACTAACTCAGATCATCTGCATTTTGGAAAGCTTGCCGTGGGTGTAGAATATCGTTTCAGTTGGTCTCCATAAAGAACCTCACCCTGAAGTGGTTTAAATATATTTTGAAGGTTCCTAGGATTATAGTCCAGGCCACAGAAAATGTTGGCCAGATAAAGTCTTACACATATCAGTTTTGACAACTCGAAACCATGCCCAGTTC
Source organism: Pleurodeles waltl (assembly GCF_031143425.1). Classification (NCBI taxonomy): domain Eukaryota; kingdom Metazoa; phylum Chordata; class Amphibia; order Caudata; family Salamandridae; genus Pleurodeles; species Pleurodeles waltl. The sequence continues at coordinate 507,082,173 of NC_090445.1, forward strand.
GACCATACCTGCAAGATCCATTGAGCTTTTAGATGAAAAGCCCAGAAGCCATTTTCCTGACCACATTTGACATCATTCTTCATTACTGTTTTCCCGAACATGTCTGTTTGACCGTCTTCCCGTTTTACATTTTTTATTTCTTTTAATATATCGAAATAGCATACAAATTGGGCCATCTGTTCTTTCTGGGGCATTTTCTGGTTATCCTATTACTTACGTGATTTACATTTATTGCTATTGCCTATGCTTAGTGGGGAATTGACTGTACTTTTTTTTGGGATGTCTGCTGGATTGACCCCTTCTTAGAGAGCAGATCTCTGATCCTTTCACCGTAGCTCCCACAAGCTGGACTAAAGCAGTGACTACACAGCACTAATCTAGCATTTCCTACCTTTGATGAATTCCCACTTTAAGCATTTTTCAATTACTGTACCTTGACCTTTTGTTGTAATACTAGATAGGAGCTCTTTTCATTCGCTACCATACTTTGTCTCCTTAGATTATGTACATTTTTATCATTAACAGAAAGGGCATTCTTTTAAACTTTCTTTTTATATCCCATGGGCGGCCAACTACACATATTATAAAATATGAATTTCCCTCTTTTTCTTGTAGCATGAGAAACTTGCAGGTAAAAATATCTGAGGCTACCCCTTCCTCTTTTGGAATTATGAACCACTTTGGTCTTCCTTGTTTGCCTCTAGATCCTCTTCGGAAAAGCAATGGTGGCCATACTCGCTTATTGCCTTAAATTCCTCTATAAGGCTTTTAAGCGCCACTGAATGCTTTTTTAGGAACCTCATTATGTAAAACCACTGATATAACAACGCAATGTAGGGTGAGAATTAATAGACAGAGGATCCTGTGTTCGCAGATGTTTCTATATTTGAAAAAAAAGCAGAGGGCTTGAGTGATTTAATAGGGTATTGCCATCAATATTATAAAAGGGAATGCTATTCTCTGCAGAATATCTGTCAGATATACAGTGCTTGTCCTGATGCTTGAGACTCTCTGAACGATAGACTGCATGGAAGAGGGAAACTCCAATAGGGGGAAAAGGAAAATCAGGAGGCCGGAGTCAATGGGAGAAAGAAAGCCAAGGGTGTACATTACCAACTGCATCCTTATCCTGGTGGGAAGGCAAAGACCGTGAAATCCCACCTGAGATGCAAAAAAAGTTGATATCTGGATTCATAGCCTTATTTTCTTTGATGATGTCAGAACCCCTTTCAAATGGGAAAGAGGTACACAGGGGCAATTGTGCCTAAATGTGGTGATTGATGTACCGGGCCCAGCCTGCTAAGGATTGTGAGCAACTGGGCCAAGTACCCCTCTAACACCTGTTTCTCAGTGGTAAATGTAGTTGAGCAGTCCAAGGCTCCCTGGGAGGATGGGGAGGGAGGAATTTGGCCAGAGTTTAGTAAACACAGGACCACAACTCAAAGTGGATGCATCAGCAGCAATAAATCATTGTCCAGTAACTTTTATGGAAAAAGAGAAGCATTTTATTTTTTATACGAATTACACAAAGGAAGAATACAACATTCACAGACAACTCCACATTCCTCCCTTGTGGTCAGGACTCTAGTGACTCTCTGGTGACTCACTCCATGTGTTAGCCGTCATGGTTCCCCATTCACTGCATTTAACATCGGGGGTATACCCCTCTCACAGTCAGACTCTGATTTATAGTCAATAGTGTTCCAGCACATACGCACTGGACTTTAGCAGCAAGTTCCACTGGGGCCATTAGACCCAAAACAAGTTTTACCCATACCAGAAGGAGAGAAGCATTCAGAGTCCTGGAGTGTGCCCTATCCGTGGACACCCTCAGCAGCTCCAGTTCAAGTCAGGTGAGTTGCCATCATGCAGACATAGCGGCTGCACTCTGCGGGCACAGGTCCCCTCCCTCAAGTTTGTGCTCCTGCAGCCATCTGAGGTTTCCTGTGATTTCTCCTGTTCAATGCTCCAAATGTAGAGAAGACTATGATGGTGCTGTTCTTGGTCCCCTGTTTGAGTGATGGTGCTCCCATGGCACCCTCACTTCACCAATGGGGGTCAAAGTAGTGATCTCCACTGATACACGGGGTCATCACTGCTAGCTGTCCCTGGCCTCTGGCCCGATCAACACAGCAGTTTTTCACTATGGTGGTCCCTACTGGCATAGGGGTTAGCCGTACTGCTGCCACACAAGGTATTGGACATTACTCCAAAGCAGTTTTTACTGCAGTGGCCCCTCCTGGCAAACGGGTTTACCACAATACACCGCTACCATGCAAGGCTTCAGGCCTTACTGCGTAGCAGTCTTTACTATGGCTATCTTCACAGTGCCCCTCTCCTGGCATATGGGTGTCACCAACTCAGTCCTGCACTGATCTAAAAAATGCAGCCACTGTTTCCTTACACCAGCAGCTGTTAGACCAGCAGCTATTTCCTTTACACCTCACACCGGGAGTCCACTCCACAGGGCTCCCTACTAGTCCGTCCTACACTCTCTTCTTCTCTTCTTCCTCACAGGGCACACTGGTCTTGGCATGCAGACAAGCAAAACCAGGTGGTCTTGGATTCCCTGGGTGATGTCCCCTCGCCCAGCAGGAACACTGGCATGCTTTGGCCCCAAGTTCTGATCACAGGCAGGAGTCTTGCAGAGCTTTCCCTCCTCACACAGCGTGTCTGGCAGCTTGGCACATGACCAGCTTTGGTGTCTTAAACTCCCCTTTTTATAGTCCTTTTCCAGACACCTAATGTGATTTTGAGTCAGAGTCACTGAAGGATTTTGTTGGGGTTCTGCTTCTTTTGTTGTGCACACTCCTCTTTCCCTTTTCCTCTTGAAAAGTAGTCTGTCATAGCAGGGATGTAGGGATATCTCTGTGCTGACAGTTCCACAACACAGACCATAGGAGTGACTAGAGTTCACACCTGGATGTCAGCCACAGTGATATGTGAATAGAAAGGTTAGCCCAGGGCTCCAAGGCCTAATATTTATGATTCCCTTATAAAGCCATATCTCCTTCCTGAGATGTGTCCAGGCCCATTCCTTGTGACTGCTCACTGAGTTAGAGAGGATGCTTTGAAATGTACATGGGAGGCCTGGTCCATCCCTCCCCAGTGTGAATCCCACGAAGCTTACAGGAATGCAGCAATCCACAAATCTGTCTGGGAGAGCTCTCTACCTGCACTCCATGTTTCACCATGCCAGCCTGGGTCTCCCAAAATGGAATCCAGGATCCTCCATGTACCATCCGCAGACACACATGCACCCAGTGCATGCATACTGCATACACCCACTGCATAGTAAAGTATCCTCCATATACTGTACCCCCGAAAGGCACACATACTTCCAGCAATCCCTTTCAACATGCATGCACTTCCAGTACTGTATCCTTTATGTTTTGTACCACTCATAGGGACAGTATGTGCACCTATCATGCATGCACTGCATTCTTCATGTATTGCATCACTCACAGGGACCCATACTCTGCCCATGCACCTACAGGTATATATACACCCAGCTCATGCACTTCTCCTGCACACACTGCACAGCAGTACATCCGCCAGGTACTGTACCAGCCCCTGCATACACCTGCCTCCCCAGTGGGTGCTCATAGAGCGAGTTAGTGAATCTGTACCAATGCCACCCATCCCCACCGTTTGATCACTTGGTCACGGCCGGCTATACCCTCCTGCTGGGGAGATCTTCAAAATACCCCTCAGGGAGGAGGGGGGGTTTGAACAGACATGGCCCAATCCCTAGTCCACAAGGAACTGTGCCTCGCTGGACCCAGATACTGTGGAATCGGTTTACCTTAGAGACTGAGAGCCCTGACTAGAACTCCTGCAACTACTCTCAGCTGAAATAACCATTGCTGCAGTGGCCCCAACACACTTCATGGCCTGTCAAGAGGGGGATATCCAGCCCATGCCCGCAGCAAATCTTCCAAGGTGAGATCAGAGACCACTGCCAAGAATCTCTCACTCACAACACTGTGGAATAAACTGCCCCAACAGAACAAGAAACCTCAACAGAAATCAATGGCTCTGTCACCGGGCTCTGCCCTTCTTGCACCCATTACTCAGGCTTATATGGACAACTTCCTCAACAAAGTGTGAGCTGAGATAAGCACTCTTAAGACTGAGTTAAAATCCTGCCTTCACAAGGTAAAACAAGATGTGGATGGAATGGGGGAGAGAATAAACGACATGGAACAGACCATGGATGAAAGGACAGAATATATGGAAGCAAGATCCCACTTGGTGGTGACTCTTGCAGGGGAAGAACTGGACCTTCAATACAAACATGAAGACTTGGAAAATTGTGGAAGAGAGAAACAACATCAGAAACTGCAGAACTCCTCAGACATCATGTCCTTCACAGCAATCTGCTACACGCTATCTGCGGAGACCCAGACACCTCCGTTCCTATGTTTGATAGAGCACACATGTTAGCAGGCACTTCCAGACGTCCTGATCTGCACCCTGATATCCTTGCCAGAGTGTACTTCTTCGTTGAGAAGGCAGATACTTTACAAGCCTCATGGAAAAAGCAGATCTGGTCTACAAATGGCGCATCATTTAGCTGTTCCAGGACCCCATCCCCTCAACCCTGAGTAGAGGCAGGGACTTCCACCCCATCAAATCTAGACTCCATGAACTCCACATGCCGTATCACTGCGGTCATCCTTTTGACATTATCTTGAAGTGGTAAGTTAAACAGAGGACTCAGATTATGAGTGAGGTCCAATGCCTCCTAGGCTAGCAGAGCCCGGAACATGCCTGTCGCCTTCTGGCAGATCAGAGAGAAGGACTCTCATCATTACTTGGTCTACAGCCACCTAACACTAAACATCTAAATGATCCAGGGACCACCACATGCGTGACGCTAAGCAGGACATCATTCAATACTTGGAAAACCTGAAATCCTCTCCAGCATCATCCTCAGACTCCACAGCCTCCACCTGAACTCACAACTCTTCGGATGTCCACTTATTACTGGGTTGCTCAGACTCATCTAACGCCCTGCCTCACCATACGTCTGGAACTGATATGTCCTGTCAGGGCCAGATGGCCCCCACCACAACTTCGCTCTGAGCACTGAAGCAGCTTATGGATGCACCCTTGGGTGAGGGTGGTCCTGGGCCATCTGGGGCCTCCCCGCCAAAGAAGGCTTAGCAAGCATCATGGGATCTTTCTCACACCATGAACTATGCAAACCTCTGTGGTCCTGAGAGCACCTCTCTTCCAGGTTAAGATTGACTTACCCACAGATGGCTCAAACCCACACTCCAGATCCTTAGGGAGTGACATCCCTTGGATGGCCAGAGCCGATGTGTGTCATCCGCTCACACATCAGATGTTTTTATTTTTTCTGTTTCTGCACATTCACTGGTACAGGTCTCTAAATGCCCCGATGTGGTTCACCCATGCCTCACCATTAAAGTGGACGCCACACACAGGTACACCCCAAATCCCAAAGGAACGGCACGGTCAACCTTTGTCCAGAAATACCATCACCAACCACAATCCCCTTCTAGCCCATTCTGGGCCCCTTCAGCAGTATAGACCTCACAAGCCAACCCCAGGGCCAAATCATGCCCACCTCCACTGAGATCATGTTCCTTATGCTCAACAAAGAGGGGCTAAACTTACCAAATTAAACATAACAGATTTGGAGATATCTCCTCCAGCAAGATGCAGACGTTATATTTCTGCATGAGACACATGTCCAATAGGATGTCCCACACATAACCCCTTTCGTTATTGGGCTTCTGCTACCACCAACACTGCAGGAGTAGAGATCTCCTACAAAGAATCCTTTGCAAAGCATCCTTTGGTCTAAAACCCTCCTGCGCTGTGCACGACATGGAAAATTGCTATCTCAAACTCAGCCTACAGCGAGGCCCTCAGCCCATCACACTTCTTAATGCTTATGCCCCCAGTTGGGCTCAACACACCTTCCTCCACTCACTGCTCAGGAAACACATGTCATGGGAGAGGGGTGACATCTTACTAGGGGAGACCTCAACCTGGCCTGGGACCCTACACTAGATCGTAGCTCACCTGCTTTCCAGGGAACGGGTACCATGTGTACCGCCCTGAAGCATGACCCCAAGAAGCCGGGCTTGATAGACTCCTGGAGGGACCAAAACCCCGATGTGAGGGATTATTCCTCACATGTATACCAGTCATATTCACACATTGTTTATTTCTTTATCACACACTCCTTCCTAACAACCCTGACTTCCTGCATACTTTCGGGCATTTCTCTTTCTGACCATGCACCGAGAACATACATGGAAGCGGAGGTAGGGTGATTCGCTGCCTGCCCCACACTGGCACCTCCCCACATGTATACTGAGGGATCCAGTAGACTTTAAGACAATACACACTTCTATAAATAACTGTTTTGAAGAGAATACATGCTCAGAGAATACATACTTCCACACCCTCTGCCATGCTTCCACACCCTCCAACTCCTGCAAAAGAATTTCAGGTGGATACCCTCTGACACGATGAAGACAGTCACCCACTCACTTGTCACTAGCAAACTGGACTATGGCAACGAACTCTATGCCGGCATCACCAAGAAACTACAATCAACATTACAAAGAATCCAGAATGCAGCAGCCAGACTCATGCTGGACATCCCGAGACACAGCCACATCTCCCACCTCAGAAACCTACACTGGCCTCCAGTCAACAAACTAATCACATACAAGCTCCTTATCCACACCTAGAAGGCACTGCAGAACATAGGACTGCCATACCTCAACCCCCACCTCGCCTTCTACGTACCCAACAGACATCTCTGTTCTTCGCAGCTCGCCATTGCAGCCATTCCCAAGATCCAGAAAAACACAGCAGGAGGAAGATCCTACTCCTACCTAGCAGCCCGGACATGGAACACACTACCTCTCAAGCTCAGGCAGCCCGCATCACTGAAGCAGTTCAGGAAGGACCTCAAGACCTGTCTCTTCAACTGAACAGCATGTCCACAAACAGCGCCTTGAGACGTTACGGGTGATTAGCCACGCTTAACAATCACTGATTGACTGATTGATTGATCCGATGTTTCAGCACATACCCTCTGGGATGGGTTTAAGGCCACCATCAGGGACCATCGCCAGGGGGAAAGAAGACAACTTAGTAGAGAAGGGCCTCAAAATAGAATCAAAGACCGGGAATGACAAGATCAGGCCAACCCATTCAGGTACACTAAATGACAACTTTTCCTCTTGCACGGCCAATTATGCTCTATTTACACTAAAAAGGCAGCGTGCCACCTTCTAGCACTCAAACAGTGGTACTATGATGGAGGCAATAAAGTAGGTGATCATCTGGCATGTAAATTAAGGAAACAACATATCAGGTTTACAGATAAGGCCAGGTAAGTCTTCTTTGTCGGATTTGGAGAAACAGTAAGCCTTTCATGACTACTACCAAACCCTTTACTCCAATGAGGAGGCCAGTGGGAACCATTGGACCCTGTAAATGCAGCTCTGCTAAGGCTCCTATCTCCCCTGAGGACCTTCAGAAAGCCATGAAAGAACACCCTCGGGCAAATCACCAGAACCAGATGGCCTAAAGGGGGCCTTCTTCTATATATTTCTGCCACAATTACAAGGGCACTTATTGGTCTGATTAAACTCCTTCACACCGTCTTGTGAGCTCGTCCTCACTATGTCTGAAGCAGAGATATCGTTAATATTGAAACTGGGCACGGACCCAACACTCTGTTCCTCATACCACCCTGTTGAACACAGATGCCAAACTCTATATGAAAATACTGGAAAATAGACTAATGCCATACCTCCCCGGCCTTTCAGACTCTTACCAGTTCAGCTTATTTTTAACATCCGATGCCTGGTCCACCTAGTGGAAAAGGTTCATTGTCATACCATCCCTGCCTGCCTTCTCTCGTTGATGTGGAAAAGGCCTTTGATAGAGTAAGCTGGCCTTTCCTACAGGCTGCAGTTCAAAAGGTAGGCCTTGGCCCCAAAATGATTGACAAAATTATGACCTCCTATGCTTTCCCCACTGCAAAAGTCAGTGTCAATGGTGTCTATCTCCACTGTTAGAACTGTCCGCCCTTAGCGTAATTTCCCCTGTAATTTTTGCTTCTGACATCCTGTGCTGAACTTTTTTTGTGCTGGCTTTAGGTCTCTGGGCATTTTATCATTGCTGGCCAGTGCTAAAGTGCAAGTGCTCCCTTTGTAAATTGTATTGGTGATTGGTTTCTCTTTGATTGGCACACTTATAGTAAAGTAAAGTCCCTAGTATGTGTGCCCAGGGCCTGTAAATCAAATGCTACTAATGGGCCTGCAGCACTGATTGTGCCACCCACATGAGTAGCTCTACCTCAGACCTGCCATTGCAGTGTCTGTGTGGGCAGTTTTTCAATTGCCAATTCAACCTGGCAAGTGTACCCACTTGCCAGGCCCTAAGTCACCCCAAAGGTAGGCCCAAGGCTGCCCCATGCACAGGGTGCAGTGCATTGAAAAGGTAGAATATGTGCAAGTTTTTTTTTTTTTCATGTCCTAATAGTGAAATTCTGCAGAAAATCGTTTTTCACTATTGCAAGGCCTATCTCTCCCAAAGGGTAGCAAAGGGATTGCCTTGAAGTATCTTTTAAGTGCAGTTTCCTATTGAGAGCAGGTAGAGACAAGGAGGTTAGAGTCTCTAAACTCACAAATTAAAAATACATCTTTTGGTAAAGTTGGTTTTTAGATTGTAAGTTTGAAAATGCCACTTTCAGAAAGTGGGCAGTTTCGTGCTTAGCCATTCTGTGCTTCTGCCCGGTTGTGGAATACATGTCTGGGTCAGAATGACAGATGGGCTGTTTGTGAATTCACTGTAGACAGTCACAGAAAGGGAGCTGGGGTGTGTCCAGCATATCCTGATGAGTCTTCCTGGGCTAGAGTGGGCGGAAGAGCTGACACGTACACCTGAATAGGGCTGTGTCTGTCCTTATGCAAAGCAGTCTCCAACCTCCTATAGTGCGCCAGGGGCCAGGATAGGGAGAGGCAGGGTCTTGTGCACTACAAAGACTTTCCTTTGAAGTTTGCCTACTTTAAAGGCAGAAATGAGTAGAAGTAATGGACTACTGACCCTATATCTTTAGAACACTTCTTGATTGAGGACATTCTGCCAGGAAGAAGAGATGAATGCTGCAGGATGAACTGCCACTCTGCCCTTTGCTGTGCTGGCCCGCTGATTGCTGCTTCTGTCTGTGAAAGGACTGGACTTTCTTCATCTTGCTTTCCCAATGGATTGAACTGAGCTCTCCTCCTGTTATTAAGTCTCAGGGACATCAAAGACTTCATCTACCAGTAGCAGGGCTTTTCTGCAGAAAGTCCTGACTTGCTAAGTGGTCTCAAATCTAGTCCTTGGGCCTTTAGAAGTGGAAGCTGGTGACCTGAGTGAAAATACATGTACTGAGGCCGCTGCAGCACAAACATCAATGCAGCACCTGCACTGCAGCTGAGAATTAGATACAGTCCCTGTCTCAGGGCTGCAAAATTGATGTATCACCTGTTTCAATGCAGATCCATTGCTGCCGTGCATCTGGATGTTGCACGCATCATCCCTGGATGTAATTTTCTTCTTTGACGTTGCCTTGCAACCAGGAATCGGTACATCTCTGGGCCAGTGGGAAAATAATTCACACATTGCCAGCCGGGCAGAAAAAAGAATCTACACATCGCCTGCCCAGTGTGAAAAAGAATTGCTGCATTGCTTGCTTTTCCGATGCATCACCTCCTTTGTGGCCCACATCATCTTTTTTGTGACGCATCCAAAGTACTGTGTGTTGTAAGGATACAACCACTTATTTTTTCCAGGATTAAGGCTTATTTAAATCTTTAAAAAGTGATATCTTTTCTTGTGTATTTTGGATTTTTGTTGTTTTGGTCTTGTTTGACTTAAATAACTATTGGCTATTTTTCTCAAATGGTGTGGACTCCTTTTGTGGAGTTTTCACTGTGTTACTGTGTGTGTATGTGCAAATACTTTATACATTGCTTCTGAGGTAGGTCTGATTGCTTGTGCCAAGCTACCAAGGGGTGAGCAAGGGTTACCTTAGGTGTATGACTCCCTTACTCTGACTAGAGTAAGGGTCCCTAATTAGACGGGGTGCAAACTGACTGCCAACTAGAGTCCCCATTTCTAGCATCCACCCATTCAAATGCAAAGAGGAACAAACTGGGGCTGCCCCTCCTCTCAGCTCCTTTTTGCCCTCATGGTTGAAGCTTTGGCAGCCACTATTCGACAGACAGAAAACATAGTGGGGAATCCCTTTGGTGGGCACTCATACAAGATTGCTTTATTCTTGGATGATGGTTTGTTGAATCTTACACAACCACATAGATCCCTACCTGGTCAGCGCCCTCCAAGCCTTTGAGGAGATCTCAGGCTTTTAGATCAACCTTACCAAATCTCAGGTCCTCAATCTAACTATCATCTCGGCCACCCTCCCATCAATCCTATCCCTCATTCCATTCAATGGGCCCACACCTATATCCAATGACTAGGCCTATTTATTACCCCCACATTATCAACTTGGTTATCCAGTAACTGAATGGTCTGTCAGAAATCCTTTCTAGCGGTCCTTCGCCAGTGGAAACCCCTCCAGGTATCCTGGCTGGGATGCCTCCATGAGGTTAAAATGGCTCTTCTATTCATAATATTATATCTCTTCCAATGTCTCCCAATGCCCATCCTCCGAGATAAGATACTACGCCTCCAAAGGGACATATGCACCTTCATATACGGGGGAAAACAGCCCCACTTATCCAGTGCCATACTCATGCTTCCCGAAAGCAGGGCTGCCTGGGATGCCGGAATCTTCTTGAATACTATTGGGCAGGACACCTCTGTTTCATCTTTGGGATGCACATGAAAGCGATAAACACTAGTTCCACATGGACTTCGCTTTGGTTTGTCTCCCACTCTGGGAACTTCCATGGCTTCCCAGACATACAAGATCCTGCAGCGCCTACATAGCCACCCCACTAAAACTGTCCTTGACATATGGAATACAGTCATGCAGAGAAGAGGTCAATCCACTTTCCACTGCCCCAACACACCTCTGGTATTGAACCCCAACTGCTCTCTTGCACTGCAACTCAGCTCATACAGCCACTGCATGAAGAAGATTGCCACACCCTGCACAATTTATTTGAAGGCGAATCCATCAAACGTTTTGAGCAGTGCTGATTAGACGTTTAGCTGCCGGACGCAACAAGACTCCAATATTATTAGCTCCGCCACTGGGCCTTCCTCCTGTACAACAAACAGGGGGCTATGCACAAAGCAAAAGCTCTTCAGGCCATAATCAGTTCATACACTGGATCGTGGGAACTTACTTCCAGCACAAACCAAGTCCTTCAGCACTCAGGCCATAGCCCTTTAAACCCCTTTCAGACCCGCTGACACTCAGATCTAGGCAAATAACTATCCACAAAGCAATGGGAATGCCTGTGGAATGAAATCATCAAAAATTTAAAAACCATACCACAAAAAGAAACTGCGTATAAAGTCATGACCTGCTGATACCTTACTCTCATACACCTGCACAAAATATTCCTCTCCACCTCTCCCCTATGCTGGCACTGCACCTTGGCTCCCCGCAACTTCATGCACATCTGGTGGTCCCGTCCTGGGATCACCACCTTCTGGAAAGAAATACCACATTAAAGGGACCTTACGATATCCAATCCCAGAATCCTCCACAGTAGTGTTACTATGTATCCTGCCTCACTCCCTGCAAATGATGACACACATGGAATGGTGATTAGTTTTTCAAATGCTAGGAGCCGATAAACAACTCATTGCATTCTACTGGAAACAACCCACCATGCCAACACCTCCTTGTGGTTCACAGCTTTATGCAGGAACAGCTCTCCCACAAATTATCACACTCTGAGGCGAAATTTGCCCAGATCTGGCAACTGTCCATACAATACTTTTACAGGTTAGAACCCACATGCTTCACTCCCTCGAGACTCAAGGCACTCCAGTTCTCTGATATACACTAATCCTCTGGACTAGAATCATAGCTGCACACCTTCATCCCCTTACATCCCAACCCCCCACCAATATAGACCTGGGATCGTCTGGCTTCAACAGAGACCTGACCACTGATCTATAAGGCCTTGTTGATTTACTATGTACAGTGCGTATTTGTTTGTTGTTGTCTATGTTTTTTCTATACCCTTAATTCTGTTAATGAGAGACCTACCCCCTATAGTTGATGCAATGGCACGTGAGTGCTAATCTTTGGCTTGTAAGTCCCCAGTCAGCATGCTTGTTTTTTACCACAGTGATTAATATTTGGAGTCTGTTGTTTAATTTTACTAGACTTGGTGGCCTTGCTGCATTCAAGGCGCTAAGGCTATATTGTCTCTCCTTTTTTAAATATTCCATTAAGAGATACTTGCCAAAAAAAGGTATTCATTGGTTGTGTTCTAGAGTGTGAGTGGCGTTTCGTCAGACTAGAGAGAACCACAATATTGAAATGTGAAAATGTTACCACCAAAATTATTGACCATTAAAATACCTTGACATTAAATATATATTGGAAGGCATAGCATTACTAATCTTAACGCCACATGTACATAACTTAAAGATAAACGTATTGTTGAGGTACATACAAATGGACTTAAGGATAATAAACCCATACTTACCTAAATATACATGTTCTGGTAGTTGATGGTCACAATTTTGTTGCCTCCCAATATTTAAAACTTAAGAGTCTCATGCCATGTGTGTGTATATGTGTATTTCATTATTTATCAGTACATTTTGTTGTTTACACAAGCTTTGTGGAAGAGCCTTACATCGTCATCTCTCCACTGAAAGACGTAGGCTCTGCAGCACATGGAAGACACATACCTACTTAGCATTGTTTAACAACAATATTCCTAATTGAAAGTGGGTACCCACTCCATTAGTGGTATGCATCATAAATAGAGTCATCCTGGTTCCTATAAGCCACGATGTGCTCAACGATGTTCCCAGGAGCACTTCTGATAGTTTCCTACAGGAGATGTCTAAGAAATAGGAATACCCTGGAGCACCCAGGTATTTCTTTAATCAAGTGTGTCCATGGTAAAATGTAAGCATTTTGGGAGTTTGGGAGTCAGTAACTCTACACCCTAACTCCAGTTGGCATATTTAGCCTTATTTTATAGACACTAAAGATCTCAGACTTTCATCAGGGCAGGATGCTTTTGCGTGTGCCCTTCTTACCCTAATAGGTCCGGCCAAAAGACATGTAACTCAAAACATGCATAAGCGCCTTACATATCCTCTTTTCTTTTACCATGTGGTAATTCCTGGAACAGAACATTTATATCAACCTTGTTTAGATATTCCTGTGTGCAATTAGGAATTTTGGTTGCACTGGACACTGGCATCATCTGTGAAGATGTCAAAATAAATTTTTTGACTCTGCAATACTAGGCAAATGAGGGCTAATCTTTCAAACTACCACCCATATCTTTCCAACAGGCTCAGTAGTTTGGGGCAATCACTAACAATACAACGTGTAGTCTAAGACAAAGCAAGGCACATACATTGTGAACCCAGTGAAATGTGCCATCCACATGTGTGTTTTCAATGGGTAGGCATCACGGATGAGAGTGATTTTGCGTCACAACTCCGCGGAAGCTTTGAAGCACTTTGCTTTGACTTTATATGCCAGGACATCCTGAAAAATGGCTTTTGCTCCCAGCTCTGAGTGCGAGCAGGGTGAATATGAATCACACATTTATGCATCTCTTATTGTTCTTCTTCATTTTTTTTCACTTCTATTTTGTAACCGTTACTATCTTCTGCAAACCATAACACTGATGCATGTGCAACGAGGTCATAGTGAAGGAGAGTGCAGTGTTGTGATGAAATGAAATAAAGGAAATTAAGCGTCCTTCTAGACACTAAGGTCCAGAATTAAGAAGCCTCTTGCACCACATTAGCATCATTTGTTTACACTAATGTGGCGTTAGGTTGACGAAAACACTGCATCATATTTACAAACTGTTGCAATGCATGCATTGCTCCACTTTGTAAACCCTTGCACCTCATTATACCTGTGGCAGGCATAATGTATGCAAGAGGGCATTCTAGTACTAGGAGGTCCAGAAAAATGGCACAGTGGAATACATAAGATTCCACTGCACCATTTTTAGTATAATTGTTTATGCCTGCCTCAGGCATTAAAATGAGGGTCCCATCACTTTCAATAGGCCTCCTTTCACTTTGCAGGATTAGTGTAAACATTTTTGCCACTAATCCTACAAAGAGCTAAACTAGCATCAACATTTTTTACTCTAGTTCCCTAACATGCAACATGGTGCACCGGATCATAAATATGGCACACAGGTGGTGGCATTAGGGGGGCAAATTGGGGAGGACAAGAAAAGTGTTGCATCATGACATAATGCAGCACTTTTCATAAATATGCCCCTATATTTGACCATATGACACAGCTTTGTTGAAGAACTTGAAGAGATTGCTAGTGAGGGTCTCCTTTGTAAATAAGCAAGGAACATTGGATTTGAAGTGTACATCCCATTCAGAACTTGCACACATTTCTATGGCCCTTCTTAATCCTGCCAAATAATTTTTGCAAATGAGTCAAGTATTTTGGGTAAGTGATTATAGGAATCCCATTTCGTGATCTCACTTTTTTAACTTCCTTGCCTCTTACTCAGCACATTTTGCAAATAAATAAGGACAGAGAGATACAATCAATCAATCAGTTTCTGTAAAGTGTGGCTACTCACCCATGAGAGTCTGAAGGCACTGGGGGGGAGGGGCCTCATCCAAAGAGCCAAGCCTTGAGGTTCTTCCTGAAGATGGTGAGCAACGGCTTTGTCTGAGGTGTAGTGGGAGGTTGTTCCAGCTCTTAGCTGTGATGTAGGTGAAGGATCATCCTCAGGCAGTGGTTTTGAGAATGTGAGGGATGGTGGCCATGACCATCTGGGCAGAGTGGAGGGATCTCGCTGGGGTGTGGAAGGAGACTTGGTGGTTCAGGTAGACTGGTCCTGCATTGTGTATGGCCTTGTACCTGTGGGTGAGTAGTTTCAAGGTGATTTGTTTCTCGACCGGGAGCCAGTGGAGGGTCTTTAAGATGTTGGGAGATGTGTTCTCGGCACGGGAGGTCCATAATGAGTCTAGTGGCGGTGTTCTGGATGAGTTGTCATTTTTTTATGTTTCTAGTTGAGGTGCCAGCATAGAGGGTGTTGCTGTAGTCGAGCTTGTTTGTGACTAAAGCATGGAAGACTGTCCTGTGACAGTCTTCTGAAATCCTTCTGAAGATCTTCCGAAGTTTGTGGAGTGTGTGCCAGCAGGAGGAGGCAACAGAGTTTACCTGGTTGGTCATGGATAGGGAAGAGTCGAGGATGATGCCTAGGTTGCAGGCATGCTCAGTCAGTGCAGGGGGGACAGTGAGGGATGTGGGCCACCAAGAGTCATCCAAGGCTGAGGTAGCATTTCTGCAGATGAAGAGCTCAGTCTTGTTGGAGTTGAGCTGGAGGCAGCTTTCTCTCATCCCGGTGGAGGCGCCTTCCAATCCTGAGTGGAAGTTCCTTTTGGCCAGGTACGGGTCTTCGGTGAGGGAAATAATGAGTTGTGTGTCATCAGTATATGACACAATGTTCATACCATGACTTCTGACGATGGCTGCGAGAGGGGCCATGTATATGTGGATCAGTGTGGGGCTCAGTGAGGATCCCTGGGAGACTCTTCAGTTGACTGCTGTGGGTCTGGATTGGTAGGGTGGAAGTCTGACCCTCCACATCCTCCTGCAGAGGAAATAGTGGATTCATTCTAGGGCTGTTCCTCAGATTCCTATGTTGTGGAGTCTGGTGCGTAGACTGCTGTGAGAGACTGTGTCGAAGGCTCCTGAGAGGTCGAGGAGTATGAGCACTGCGGTGTGGCCGCAGTCTAGGAGTAATCGGAAATCATCAAATGGCTGCCAGGAGGGCTGTCTCCGTGATGTGGTTGCTGCAGAAGCCAGACTGGGAGCTGTCCAGGGAGTTGTTGGCCTCAATGAAATTCCGTAGCTGTGCGTTGATTGCTTTCTCCAGTGCTTTGGCAGTGTAGGGTAGCTACGAGATGGGCCAGAAATTCTTTAGTTCTGATGGGCCAGCCGACAGTTTCTTTAGGAGAGGACGTATTTCAGCATGTTTCTAGTCCTTGGGGAGGGTGCCAGTGTTGATGGAGCAGTTGATTGTGTTCCGGAGCTTGGGGGCAATGGATGCGCTGGCTCTGATGTATATGTGGTGTGGGCAGAGGTTGGTGGGGGATTTGGAGTGAGTGCTGTTCATGATGCTGACTGTTTCCTCTGTGGTGATCGTGGATCAGCAGTGGATGGTTTTGTGGTTTCTGGGGGGTTGGGTCAGTCACAGATTCTGGTGCCAGGATTTTCCGAGAGGAAGCTGTCGTAGATGTCCTGGATCTTGCGGCGGAAAGAGGTGGTGAGTTTGTCACAAAGGTCCTGTGACGGGTGGAGCTGGTGGCTTCGGAGGGGGGATCTGTGAACTCGTTGTTGACTGAGAAGAGTTCCTTAGAGTTGTGTGTGGAGGAGTTGACGCACTCCCGGAGTGCGTCCTTCCTTGCGTTCTTGATTTTTCGGCATTGGGCTGCGATTGAGGGTCTGAAGGAGGCAAGGTCTTCGCTGGTTTGGTTGGTCCTTTATTTTTTATCTAAATGTCTGCTGGTACGCTTTGATTCTTGTAGTTCAGTGGTGAACCAGCTGGCTTTCTTAGGTATGAGTTTGGCCGATGTCAGCTGGAGGGGGGCATTAGTGTTGGCGCATTCGGGTATCCATCCCTTGAGATTGCACGCTTCTGTGTTGGCATCATCAGAGAGAGGAGGGAGGGATTTGGTAAGAGATGTGGTGAGTTGTTCGTTGATGATTTTGTTCCATTTCCTGTGGGGGGTCCTGAGGGTGCGGGTGTGGCTGCTGGGTGCAATGAATGTGAACTGTATGAAGCGGTGGTCAGTCCAGTCTGGGGTGGAGATGGTCTTGATGGTGATCTGGTTGCTTGAGATACGTAGTTTTCTGTTTGATTTTATCTACAAAAATCACGAAAAATGAAAAGTGGTAGCATTAGTTATGATTAGAATATTGGATTTGAGAATTTTTTTTTTTTTTCCAGTTCCTGAAATACACAATCTTTCAGAAAAGGTTTCATATAGGAGCTCTGCACAATTCAGAAACAAAAACTGCCACAGCTCCAAGCATTCAATAGGAGTGTTCTTCCCACCACTGTTGTTGTCACTGTCTACTTCTACCACACACAGAGTGACCCACTGTCCTCGTGTGCACCACCCAATGATTTCTGGTGCTAGGCTGCTAGCACAAACCCTATCTGCAAAAGATGGGCTGGAAGGTGAAAGAGATCTTTGTCTAGAGATCAGACCTATTTTTTTCTCGGACAATGGTTTTTATGAAAAACAATATCATCATACACTTGAAGAAGCTGTGCCAAACTCTAATTTGCAAGACCGAACACAGTGCTTAACAGCTACTGGATTTCTGCTATTGGGTGTAGGGTGCAATAAAATGTTGTCCTTGTACTGAAGGAAAGGATAGTGGTTGTAGGGTGGTGCCAATGGTCAAACTATGCATTCAAAACACAATTGACTTTACAAATGACATGTTGTGCCTATGTTGAAACCTAGGCAACCAGGTGTAGGGCAAAACAGAAGCTCACCCACAATGGCCCCTTATCTCTGCAGCCCCATATAGAGCTGCATTACAAGATCCTTCCATAGAGCATGGAAGTTGGCCACACTCTATACTCCGTGCCTGCTGGTGCATCCTTACATATAATGCCTAAGACCATACTGCCTAGTTAACGGAACCCATTCCTGCTTGTACTGCATTAACATGTCCTCATATGAGAACTACAATAAATGTCTTAAACTCTTAAGTGAGATGGAGGAACATACTAGGCTCAAACCCTACTCTGGTTGTTCCAAAAGGCTTTTCATTTAAGGCAGTAACACTGACACTGAGGTTCTAAAAAATGTCAACCTGTTTCTATTATTAGTAAAGGATTAACAGCTCATCCAAATTAACTATGGACGTTTTCAAATTAGTTAGCAAACGCAGCAATCCTCACCCTTCCAAAACCAATGACACTCCTTCTAATTCCCTGTGTGTGAACCATTCAGTCTTTTCATTCTCCAAAACTGAAAAGATAATTCTTCTTTCTCTCTAATTGATTCTCAGAAATAGTTAGCTCTCTCCTTTTCATAAGTCACACCTCTGTCAACAGCAATCTCTCATTTCCTTTCACCATTGGGCATTAACATTTGGCATGCTCAGAGTTATTAGATCTGGATCACCATTAGATCAATACATCCGAAACATTGTTAGTGGCAAATATGATTGCCTTTACAGTTATTAAGTGTTAATGAAAATTTGATTTCGCTTTCACTCTTCCAAAAAAGTCCCTAGCAGAGCTGGTAGCCCTTTCACACTATTGACCCATATCTTTTATTTCTCCGATTCCCAAACCTGATGTAAACCTCCTATTGCCATTATATATGTAACCTTTGATTCTCTGAAGGAAGTCATGTGCACGGCCCCCGTGCTCAAGGCTCCTGACTACTCCCAGGAATTTATTGTGCAGACAGAAGCTTCAGAGCATGGCATAGGGGCTGTTCTAGTACAGCTAAATGAGGAGGGCTCAGGCCAACCAGTAGTCTTTATTAGCAGAAGGCTATTACCACGGGAACAGAGGTGGAGTGAAGCATTTGCTGCAGTCTGGGCACTAAAGAAGCTAAGACCCTACCTGTTTGGGACTCACTTCCGGATTCAGACAGACACAGGCCCCTCAGATGAATCATGCAGATGAGGGGTGAGAATCCAAAACTCTTGAGGTGGTCCATATCCCTACAGGGGATGGACTTTACAGTGGAGCATCGCCCAGGGGTTGACCACGCCAATGCTGATGGTCTCTCCAGATACTTCCGCCTTAGCGATGAGAGCTCCCAGGAGGTCGGGTAGCTCTCCCCACTTTCAGCTGGGGGGGGCACATATTAGACCTGACAGCCTTGGGTGGTCACCCCTAACTTTTTGCCTGCCTCCCTCCACTTTTTGGACTCTGTTTTTGCTGGCTTTTAGACTCTGAGCACTGTACCACTGCTAACCAGTGCTAAAGTGCATATGCTCTCTCCCTTTAAACATGGTAACCTTGGATCATACCCAATTGGACTATTTAATTTACTTATAAGTCCCTAGTAATGTGCACTGTATGTGCCTAGGGCCTGTAGATTAAATGTTTCTAGTGGGCCTGCAGCACTGGTTTTGCCACCCACTCAAGTAGCCCCTTTACCTTGTCTCAGGCCTGCCATTGCAAGGCCTGTGTGTGCAGTTTCACTGCCACTTCGACTTGGCATTTAAAAATACTTGCCAAGCCTAAACCTCCCCTTTCTCTACATATAAGTCACCCGTATTGTGTGCCCTCGGTCACCCCTAGAGCAGGGTGCTGTGTGGGTAAAAGGCAGGACATGTACCTGTGTAGTTTACATGTCCTGGTAGTGTCAAACTCCTAAATTCGTTTTTACACTACTGTGAGGCCTGCTCCCTTCATAGGCTAACATTGGGGCTGCCCTCATACATTGTTGAAGTGGTGGCTGCTGATCTGAAGGGAGTAGGAAGGTTATATTTAGTATGGCCAGAATGGTAATACAAAATCCTGCTGACTGGTGAAGTTGGATTTAATATTTCTATTTTAGAAATGCCACTTTTAGAAAGTGAGCATTTCTCTGCATTTAAATCTTTCTGTGCCTTACAATCCACGTCTGGCTAGGTTTAGTTGACAGCTCCTTGTGCATTCACTCAGACACACCCCAAACACAGGGTACTCAGCCTCACTTGCATACACCTGCATTTTGAATGGGTCTTCCTGGGCTGGGAGGGTGGAGGGCCTGCTCTGACACAAAGGACTGCCACACCCCCTACTGGGACCCTGGCAGACAGGATTGAACTGAAAGGGGACCTGGTGCACTTCTAAGCCACTCTTTGAAGTCTCCCCCATTTCAAAGGCACATGTGGGTATAAAACAGGGCCTCTGCCCTACCACCTCAGACACTTGCTGGAGAAGAAACCTGAACCAGAACCTGCATCCTGCCAAGAAGAACTGCCTGGCTGCCCAAAGGACTCACCTGACTGCTTTCTACAGAGGACTGCTGCCTTGCTGTTGCCCTGCTGCCTTGCAGAACTCTTGCCTTGCTGCAGAAGTGCTCTCCAATGGCTTGGATAGAGCTTGCCTCCTGTTCCCTGAAGTCTCAGGACCAAAAAGACTTCTTTCTTTCAACTGGACTCCTTGTGCGGCGAAAAATTAGACGCACAGCTTGCTCCGCGGTGAAAAATTGACCGCATGCCGACCCGGAACTTCGTCACACGGCCCACCTGGACAACGCCGACCGACTTCCAGAGGAAATCGATGCAGCGCCTTCTGCGAGGGAGAAAATTCCACGCACAGCCCACCGTAACGACGCGCAGCCGACTACAAGCCCAGGATTCCACGCACAGACCCCGGGGAGTCTGAAAACCCCGCGACCCACAGAGGAGACAGTCCGCGCACCGGAAATCGACGGAACATCTTCCCCGCGTGAAAAATAACGACGCAAGTCCGTGTGTGAAGGGGCAAAACCGACACACCCACCATTTTCCACGCATCTCCTCCTCTGCGGCCCTTTGCAGAGATTTTTCACTCCAAACCAGGTACTTTGTGCTTGAAAGAGACTTTGTTTGCTTTTTAAAGACTTAAGACACTTCATATCACTTTTCAGTGATATCTTTACAATTTCTTATTGCATCTTTTATCGTTTTGACCTGCAAAGATCCAGATAAATATTATCTATTTTTCTAAACACTGTGTGGTGTATTGTTGTGGTGCTATATTGTGTTATTGTATGATTTATTGCACAAATACTTTACACATTGCCTTCTAAGTTAAACCTGACTGCTCAGTGCCAAGCTACCAGAGGGTGGGCACAGGATAATTTGGATTGTGTGTGACTTACCCTGACTAGAGTGAGGGTCCTTGCTTGGACAGGGGGTAACCTGACTGCCAACCAAAGACCCCATTTCTAACCAAAAACATTTTTTTATTGTTTGTATCGTAACAAAATAGCACAGTACATCGTAGGACTAAATATATATCATGATAAATATGTGTCCTTCCAAATAAACATGTTTGCACTCTGGATTACAAACTACAGTATTGCAAATTTGGAGCTAACTGCAGTGCTGGTCAATAAAAACAAAGATGTAATGTGCCTGGTTGAAAAGCAAGACCCGTTTTATCCATGGCAATGAAAGACTGGAGTGTGCCCCCTGTGCAAAGTATACAGTTAGTAGAGGAGTACACTTCTACGTCATTATTGCATGGTAAACAACAGGTCAGTAATCCAGATATTAAACTGGTTGCAAACTACAGAGAGAGCAATGTTAGGATTTGTGCTTTTGGGGTGGAAAAGGAAGAAGTGGGTTATTAACACTGATGAAACATCTATGGTTTTCTCTACTGTATTAACATTCTTTTCTGGGTCTGGCTCAGAGTGGAACAGTCCAGGGCACAAGACAGAATCAGTGCTAATTGCCTTCTTAGATGACTCCTATTTTATGACTGAATTATTAGGACTTGCGACCTAACAACTTCGCATCCTGTTTGTAGGCTGTACAGTAGTATCTTAATTCTCATTTATTATTCTTTCATACTCGTTTATTAATTTCATTACTTAGGGTTTACTTTTAAGTGTTGTAAGTTTCATACCGTTATAGTCGAACCTACTGTTGGGTTCTAGATTCTTGTCGAGGCATTCTTGTGATGATCTTCAGGCTGGACGGTCGCCTCTGGAGCCTGTCGTGGACCCATATTAAAGATGACAACTTCTTTATATGAATCAGTTGTCAGAAGATTTATTTCAAGCATATTCACTTTCATTCCTACACAGGCTTCAATACTGTGCTCCGCCCAATATTGCGAGGAAGGACGATAGTCTGTGTAGCTGATGTGAATAAGCAATTTTTCTCCCTCCATCACCTTATCTCCCACCCCCAGCCCCCCAAGCCACTAGACCTGCCATTTGGAGTTCCACAAGGGCTAGCCTTTAGGCCAAACCTTAAAATTTTAACATTTAGTTGACCTCTTTCGCAAATAAGCACTTATGCGTTTCAATTTTATAATGATGTCGCATCGCTCATTCTGAAATTAAATGAGCTTCCTTTATCCTCCAATTAACGCTTGGAGGATTGCACACTAGCCATTGTGAACCGGATGCCAAACAGTCGCATGGAGTAGACACTGATTTCATTGGCCTTCAAGCTCGATTCACTGTCTATTCATCTTGCTTTCTGGAAGGTCTTGGAGATTTGGCTCTTTACCTTCTCTGTTGGATCTTATCCTGAGTTCCGGATCATACCTGTTTGTCCTCAAGTATGCCTGGACACCTCTGGAAGAATTCTGTGCAGCATAACTTACCCTCATTTATTGATTTATCCAGCGTTTGCTCTTCGGTTTAAATGTCAGCAGATCAGTCATAAGATTCAAAGTTATTTATGGTGATCTAAAAGTGATAATTATAAATACCCATTTGGATGCCATTGGTACGCTCAGAATAGGTCCTGTTCAAGTCACTCTGGATAGAAGTTTTGAATATTTTGCCATTACAAAAATGGTGTAATTCAGGGTCACTTCACAGCTTAGATATACCCGCCAGGGAGGCAGAGATAGCTAAATGGAGTAGGTAATCCTCCATCGAGGTATATATGACTGCATTCCCAAAGTCTCAGCTATAGCGTACAAGTGGAACATTACTCCAAAGCAAATGGTGTATCAGTGTACAATGAAAATGACACCAGACTGCAAATATTACTTCTACAACATAAAAAGTATGTCCCGTAAACTATCTAGGTTTGCGCTCAAATCATGTCTGTATGTTGCCAGTAAGGTTTGGCTTTTAACCTAATTTTGGATGAAAAGTAACAGTAACAGAGCTTTCATCAGGACTGTAGTGGACCAGATTGTAGGTTTATTATATTTCTCTCTGATGTAGTAACACAGCTTTTTTCTAAATTAATATATTTATTTTTCATATTTTGTTTTCCAGGGTCTCCATCCATTTGGTATCAACATTAATAAATTCTAGGTACTGATGTACCAGCAGTCATCAGCAGGATGTTTGCCTTTGCGTTGTTTAAATTACATCACAAAAGTCTAGGAAAGCATTTGATCACCGTAAAAATTCTGTCCATTATCTTTTTTTCAGGCTTCAGAAAGAGAGCACAGTCACCTGCATATAATCTAATTTTATTGCATCCTGTCCTTGAGCTAAATTAAAGTTATCACCGTTGATCATATATTTAGATCTACAAAAACACAAAAATAGAAGCGCCACAGGGCGCCATTATAAGTACTTCTCCATATCCCAATTCTTCGTGCAAAAGCAGCAGTTAAAATCAGCTCTACACCAGAAAGTGTATCTAGAGAATGGATCAACCCGGTGAACTGGAATAAAAAGTTCATTTATTTTATAACTGCTGCCAGAGGCTCACAATTCTGAAGGTTGAATGTCCCCTATGAATCACAACAAATTAGACAATTGTGTCCAGTTCTTTCACAATAAAAGATAGCTTCAAGCAAAACGTCTGCTGGTAGCTGAAAGATACACAGGAATGAAATCTTTCTGATTTGGGGGAATGGACCGGTGGATGATAAAGGATAACCTACTATGCATTTAGCAGAATTATTCGTCTACATGACCCACAGATCTCTTTAAATTATCTGCTATGTTCTCTTTCCAGAACGTTGAAAATGGCATGCCCTAAACCAAGAGCACATTAATCATTAAGCCATGGTGCATTGCCAGGTAGTCTAGAAAACGTTTGCATACTCTACTAGACAGTTCATTCTCCACTGGAGGGTTTTCACAGGGTGGGTGATAGACCTGGCATCCTTGGCGTGGTCTCACCTAATGTTTTGCCCTTTGACAACCTGTTTTTTCTGACCTATTTTTGCTGGCCATTAGGAATCTGTGCACTTTCCCAATGCTGATCAGTGCAGGTTTGTCCTCTAAAACATGGTCACATTGGCTTCTCCACAATCACCATATTTATTTACTTGTAAGTTATTTACTTGTAAAGTGCATTACATGTGCCAGGGCCTGTAGATTAATTGCTACTAATGGGCCCGCAGCATTGATTGTGCCACAACTACAGTACCCTTTAAAACATGTCTCAAGATTGCCACCGCAGATCCTATGTGTGCAGTTTTGCACTGCTATTTTGACCTGACAAGTGAACCCACTTGCAAGGCCCCAACCTTCCTTTTTATTAACTGTAAGACACTCTTAAGGTAGGCCCTAGAAGCCCCAAGGGCAGGGTACAGTGTATTTACAAAGTTGGACATGCACTTTTTAAGTTAACATGCCCAGACAGAGAAAACCTCTTACCTTTGTTGTCCATTGCCTCACAATTTAAAATAGCAAATTATGGTGAAGTCAGATTTCAAATTCTAAGTCTGAAAATGCCACTTTTAGAAAGATTACATTTTTTTACTTTAACGTTTCTGTGCCTGTGCCTGTCTCTGAGTACATGTCTGATGTAGAAGACAGTAGGACTTTTAGCATTCCCTAGAGACAGTCACACACAAAGGGATTTTGAGTGTGGCATTTTCATATTGATGGCCCATCACCAGGCTGATGGGTTTTCCCGGGCTAGGTGGGAGGGAGGAGCTGACACTTACTTCTGAATAGGGCTGTGCTTCTCCTCACACAAAGAGCTCCAAGCCCCCCGTTGAGTGTCTGCAGCTGGGGAGGGCAGGAAAAAGGACCCTGGATACTTCAAAGGAAGGTCTGGAAGTTACTCCAACCTTCCAGAAGCTGGCACCAAAGTAAAAATACTGGACCCCAAACCGCTGCTTGAGGTGCTGCCAGGAGCGACTGTCACTGTGCTGTGCTGGTCTGTTGCACTCTACTTGCTGTGCTGCCAGGATGGACTGCCACTTAGCTCTTGCTTTGCTGTGTTGGCCTGCTGTGCTCTACTTGCTGTACTATCAGGAGGGACTGCCACTTAGCACTATGCTCTGTGTACTGCTCTGCTGCTTGCTGCCTCCATGGGGAAGAAGGACTGACCCTGACTGCTGCACCCCCTGTTCTCCCCAGCGGTGCTTAAGACAACTCATGATGACTGCACCAGAGTGCAGATTAAAACCCTATGGTTGATGCTCATTGATCCCCAGATCCCAGTGCAAGAGCAATACTCTCCCATCTCCCACAGAGGACCTGGAGAAGTAAAACTCAAATTAACCAGTGCAGTGACCCAGCAACTCCTGCTTCGGGCTGTAAAGTGCGTACTAATCTACCCCATTACAGGCCCTGTGGTCCCCCAGCATCTCCGTGTCCTGGACCTTCCTATTATCAGCTCGCCATTCCCTGGATCTGCCTCTCATCAGGCCACTGTTCCCCAGACCTGCTTTTCACCAGGGAACTGTGCTTGGATCTGCCTTGCCTTCCCTCAGAGTAAGCCCAGAGTGCTAGGATCACCGCAATTCAGAGGGGGACTTGGGATTGTTCCACCCTTGGCACCGTGGGCCCCATGTGCACTGAGACCCAGTGCAACTGCTCTCACCTCGAGGTTGGTGTTGCTGGAGACCTGCAGACCACTCACTAAGCCCCAGTGCCAGTGGGAGATTGCGACTGCACTCCACAAGCTGCCTGGGAGCATTATTGTATCAGATTCCGGAACTTTCCATCACAGAAAAGTGAGGAGAATGTGTTTTTAGTCAAAGTTTGAGATTTTCAAGGGTTTCTGGGTAAAACAACCTCGTGCGAGCCCCACATATAACCCCACCCTGGATTCCCCTAGGTACCTAGTGTTGGAAAATGTATAGGTTTGCTAGGTTTTCCTAAGTGCCTGCTGAGTTATGGCCCAAAAACCACAGGTACCCACTTTGTAAAAAAATGGGTCAGTTTTGTGTGAAAAAATGTGATATATCCATGTAGAATTTTAGGCCGTTTCCTATCCTGGGCACTAGGCCTACCCAGCCAAGTTAGGTACAATTGTAATTGGGAGACTTGAAGAAACATAGAATAGTAGATGAAGTGTTATTGTCAATTGTCTTTCTCTGCATTTGCACCTTCCAAATATAGGACAACGTGTAAGAAAAAAGTCATTTTTGAGAAATACCTTCTGATTTAAATGGTAGTATGGGTAACCGCAAATTTAGATATGTGCAAGTAACCACTGCCTCTAAACTCCTTAACTTTTTTCTGAAGAATTATATTTCTAGAGCTCTAATGAAATTCAAAATGTAACTAATTCTTCAAGGTAAAAGGTACTAGTAGGAGACTGATCCCTGCAGAAAATGCCTCTTGTCTGTCATTTTCAGCACAAGCCAGGCTCCCACAGCCGAAAACTACACTAATGGCCTGAGTTAGAGGGGTTACTCCTCTCAAGGGTACCAGGTGTGCCAACCACTGAAATCTAAATACCATTGATTTCTATGGTATTTAAATTTCGACAGATGAGTTATAAACCACCATTGCAACTGAGTTACCCATCCACCGAGATCTAAATCAGGCCCTAAATCTTAAAATACAAAATTACAAGAAATCTCGCTAACTTCTCAAATTTTGGTAGTGTAATTTCAATGAGGCTGATTGTTTAACTTATTAGGGATTGGAGTTTCAATTCTATTAGAACATTGAAATGTTTGCAGCTCCATTGAAAACAATGGAGTGCCCCGGGCTTTTAATGGCCGGTAAAAGCCCGCAGCGCCAACATTCCAATCTTCTTTGTTCACAGCATCAGCTGTGAACAAAGCCTCACGGAGCCTGAGGGGATTTTAATCCCCTCTGGTTCAGTGAAGCCTTTGTTTTATTTAGGAGAACATTCTGCCCTCTAATGGCAGAATGTTCTAATAGTCTTAGAACCCGCCGTAGCGGGCTCTACCAGCTATTAAAGGCCCACTCCCGCGTTAAAGGCCCAAGCCGAAAGCTATAGTAGTTAAAATAATACTACTTATTGTTTAGTTATCTAATGCTCTGCTAATAACTGTAATGTGCATGAGATATAAATATACTGTATGAATATCTCATAATAAATGCTCACAAGCATAAAATACCAAAATGTGTGTGTGCACTCATTTAGGGGGGTCCACGTTACTGTTCATCATTCATACCCTACAAGAGCTACTCTATCAGGAGTGTAGGATTCAGAGCACACCCTGACTCCAAAGAGTGTAACCCAAACGAGGAGTGGGAAGTAAAGGCCTGTTTGTTTTATTTTTCTCCACAGAAAACAAGGCGCTGCACACACCTCTGGGGGGGCTAATGAAATCGACCAGCTGTGAGTCCTAAACGGAAGAGGTTCATGACGGATCCAAAAAATCGTTGCCTATCCTTATAAAGTGAATGAGAGCCTTAATCTAATTCCCAGACGACATGAAAGTCCGTATATAGGGCTTTTCATAGACATTTTCTATTGAAAAGAGTACCTTATCGGCTACGTGAAGTTTTCCCATGCATTCATTTCTCTGTACCTCGTTTATTGAAAGAATGCACGAGTTGGCCAAGCTTTAAATAATTTCTAAGCAATTAAACTATGAATATTTACATGGTCATATACACATTGTTATTCATGTACTTATGTTCTTGGTGAATACACATCCAACTACTGTTTTGGCCAAATTAAGTTTACCCTCATCAGCATTCCAGGCACTAGTACACAATAAATACACTGTTAAAATCAATATATTTTAATTACCTCAGTCCCTTGGTACTAATCCACTGATTTGGATTGAACTCGGAACTCACTGTCCTTGCTAGATAAATTGTGCATTTTTTAATAAATGTATAGTGTGCCAGACACCGTTTTGCTTGAATGCATTCTTCAATAAAAATGTACATAGCACTTTTATGTTGCAATGCTTCCAATAAATTGCACCGCACCAAGTGGTACTTAACAGTAATGTTATTCTGCCAGCAAATGAGACCAAGTAATACGTGTTAACCGCTATATTACTTCTACAGTATTAAACTACAATATTTCCAAATGGCTACTATCAGAAAAGGTCACGCTGACACATTACCGTTGAATAAGAAGGGAAAATCTCATCGGCATAGAAATTTATTAACCTCTTGAATAAAGAGTTTATCAATAATTCAGAACACCTACCACATAAAGCAGCGATTGATGAAAGGTATTTTAGAAATCTCAACGCTCTGTTGTTTATAATACCGCATTGTACTTAGTATAGCCCATTTACATTAAATGGAAGTCGTTTGAAGGTTTGCTGCATTCTTGTATTATTTCTCAATTGATTAGAATTCTGTGGGGATTCTTTTGAGGACTTTCTAAAGACAGTTGTGGCTGTTTTGCAAGAGTTTTATGAGACAAAGATGCAAAAGGTGCAAGCCTTATTCAAGTATTAATCATCTCATATTCATCAGCCACGGCGTGGAGTTCTGCTTCCACATCGACATGTGAATTCACATTTTCATTGGTGTATCCTCAGAGTCTACATAGGCAGTGACAAACTCTTATTATTTGCATTGAGTAATTTGAGTTTACCTCTTGCAAAGCAGCAGGAGCTGCAAAACCTTTATAGTAGTAACATGATAAACTCTGTTTATTATGTTTTTACAATAAAAGTGTGGGGGGACAGGTGTGATGGGGAAGGAGGAGGAGTGGACAACACTCCCCCCAATGAGCATGATTGTTTGGCTGGCCGTCTCTACAGTATTAAACTACAATATTTCCAAATGGCTCCTCTCAAGAATAATCTGTCAGTGGGAGTAGTGACAGCCTTCTGAAAAGTAAGTAACATTTTTGAAACACTACTCCTCTATCTAATAATTGAGATTGCTAGTGGTTGTATAAAAATACATTGTAAAAAAGTTACTAAATGCATTTCTTTGAGAAAGTGAATTATTGCTTGCAGTGGATAGTAGTTCCCCACAACTAATAATGTCAGTAGGATTGGTAGGTCCAGTAAAAGCTTCATTACTCTAAGCCTGAGCTCAACACCTGGTAGCTATGCCACAGAGCAGACAGGCTTAAGAAATTAAGTAAAGCATTTACAAGTAGTAAAGCAGTTAACAGGTCAAAACAAAGCACATTTAAAACCTTACTCCAATTTTAAAAAAATAGAGAATATTTCAATAATGAACAAAATGACACTGAAATTCTAAACATCCAATAAGGGGAACCAGAGATTTGCATTTTTAAAGTTTTATATAGAAATAGCCCCAAAAAGCACAAAGCAGCAACTGTAGGCAACTGTTCATGCTAGACTGGGACAAAGTTAAGGTTTAAGGCTGACCAGGATGGAGCATGGATTGGATATGAGAGCCAGGTTGGTCTCAAAGAGTTACCTTCAGACTTAGAAACATTTCTGGAGAGAAAGTGGACATCTACAAGTCATTGCTGGGGTAAACTGCAAGGTATATTTGAAGCAGGGCTTGATGACAGCGGGTTGCTGAAGCAGGAGTTCCTAGGGTGGACATCAATGAAAGTGGGAAAGCTCTGAGTAGATGAGATCATAAGTCTGTACCCATGAAGTCCTCAATATCGATCGTATGCTGCGTGGCACTGGTCCAGGTGAAGCCCTCTATGTTCAGACTTAGACATTTTTCTGGTAATCAGAATTCTTTCAGTGGGGCAAACATCCAGTTGAGACTGACTGTTAAATTAGCTGCTGCTTCAGTGGTGATCTTGATTTCCATCAGTTCTCCAGGCAGACAATTGGCAAAACGTTTCTTAGTCCAACTTGCAGTTTGGGGACAGGAGGAGTATACTCTATCACAAACCAATGGTGCCAGGATCTTGGGAACAGCACTTGGGAATCACGGCACACTCTAACAGAAGCCACTAGCAAAGTCTAAGGAAGGTCCAGGTGAAACTGGTCAGCAAGGCTCCTACAGAAAAGTTATGATCTTGCAGCTTGTGTGTTCCTGTAGCTGAACAGTTCAACCAACTGACCCCTGGAGTCCACTTCGGTGTCCTGGGTGTAAGTGAGCACAGATCCAGCCTCCCAGGTTTCCTGGTAGATCAGAACAGCAGATGAAATCCTTCTTTTGTCTTCCAAGGGTCCAGTAGTATTTTGAAGAATGTACCCACTGGCACTAGCCTGTGGATAGGAGTCACTTCTGCCTTCCCAACCTATAGAGAAAAAGTTCCCAGAGGTAACCAAACCCATTTGTGTAGCAGTTCATGAGTGCCCTATAGCAAACAATCCCAGAGTGGCCTTCCCTATCAAAATCCAACATGAAAGCACCTTTCTTCCTCTGTGAAGAGCTCCTGTGCTCACCCTAGAGTGTGGCCTGGGAAATGTGCAGCCTCTCCGTGGTCACTCAAAACTGGTACTGGGGGAAGCTCTGCTCCCACTTTGATTGGTGACTGGGGGGCTAGTAAGTTAGTGAGGCAGAGACAAGTGTGATCTACATCGGTGACAAGGTAAGCATCCTTTGAAGATATGTAAGGGGTTGGGCACAGCCACTTCCCCCATACCCAAGGCCTTTGCCTCAGCCCTGCAAGTCAGTTCACACCTAATTAAGGTGCTATGTAGCTTCTCGGTGACAGGCAAATGGGTGTTTAGACATTTTTTATCTTTCGGATCACAAGTTCCAATGCCAGCAAAACAACTTGCCTGGCTAATGAACCTGCTACAAAAGTTTGCAGGCCAGTGTAAATAAACTATATGTATTTCATTCTATTCATATGATATTGCACATACCTTCTTGACATTCCCATCTTTATTTATCAATATTTTCTTTTCCTCATTCAATTATTATTTCTGTACATACATTCATTGTTTTTTTTTGTTAAAAAGTTAAGTTGCAAATAATAATTTGCTTATTTATAGAACTATTAAATCTACACTTACTTAAAAGCTGTGCTTTATCTGTAAAATAATAAGAGGAGGTGCCCAAAGTGCTGCTCAGACCCATGCAGCTGGTGTCATGAGATGGCACTCCCTGCCCCATTTTCTCACTCTTATAGGTGTCTGCTTTCTCTCCTGGTGACAGATTGACTGTATTTATTTTCCTCCGTATTTTGGTTTATTTCTTTGCCCCTTCTATTGGCCTTGGGAAATGTCTGAAGGGGAGAAATACATGCCGGTCCACAATAGAAGTGCTAGTGCCCCCCACCACCAACCACCAGCTCCAATTAAACAGTGCTCATAAGTATGGAGTGTGTTAGTCCTCCATGCAGCCATATACAGTGAAAAAACATTCACATGGAAAAATTAGCATAGGAGTCCAAGCACACTCCTGAAGTTATGTCAGAAATTCTAATCCTTGATAATAGATAGTAAAAAACGGCTGCTCTTTGACCACTTGTGAGGAGAGGTGCTTTTGCCCGGATTATCAAACAAGATGCTGCCAGAGGCAGTCTTGACTGCTGCCAGTGCACCATCGATCTTGATGCAGACAACGATCTGCGACCAGTAAAAAAGACACTGCAGTGTCATGTGTTTTTCTTTTGCTGTTAACAAGATGTACAGTGTGTTGCTTCTCCCTAAGAAAGTCTAGATTTCAAGTTCTACTTTCCATGCTCTCCTGGAAAAGCACAGAGAAGTAGGTTTTAGGGTGTTAGGTTTTAAAAAACATTTTAATTATGTTACAAATGTCCATTTCATTCTTTCACAACATGCCTATTTGCTGTTTTTATTATATTCTGTGTGATTACTTTAGATGTGCTAAGAAACAGGTTCACCCTGTTGCATAAAATGCTTTTAGTTTAAAGTGTCTATTTTTCTTAGAACCATTTGTGGGTGTGTGATGTTGTCAAGAGTGAAATAGGTTTGTGCCTGTTACCACAGTGCCCCAAGTCATGGCCCAGAGATTGTTAGTAACCCAAAAGCAATGACTCCACTTCAGTAATGTATTTGGTGAGGTGTTTTGGGTCTACAATAACCTGTCTTTTACTTTCTTCATTGGTGCATTGAATCAATTTCTCTGTGTCAATGCACATGGGAAATCAAACCTTGTAAAGCTACGCCAGAGCTGTAGTTTATGTAACAGATGAAGCCCAATGTAGGATCTTATCATAGTGTTATACCTTGAGCAGCTCCTTCGTGTTAACACAAACATGAACCATTATTACTTCATTATGAAGATATCTATAGGAATTATGGTTACCTACTATTGGGGTACTTATGTCCATAGGTTTGTCAAGCTTGAGTCATAAAAAGCTATTTCCTATTCTGTGGGTTTTCTAATTATTTGATTCCATTTTCAGTTGAATCTGTACTTCATGGCAGCACCTATTGCTATAAGAGCCAAATACAGGGAAGCAGTCACTCAGCATCTCAAGTCATGAGGCATCCTTGATGTGGGGGAGGGCAGTTATGCTCATAATAGCTGCGCATGCTGCATATGCCTTTGAGATATTTTTCTCATGGATGGAGTTTGAGCCTATTCATGCTGCCTTAGGGCAGTTCCAGGCTTAGAAAGTAGCGCAATTGCCTCCACATAACAGGTCATACCAAGATTTGGAAATCACTTTGACTTGCCAGGAACGCCAGAACTGGTTTGTTGCACAATTGCCACACACGCAGAGAAATGTCCATTTGGAACTCCTGAACAATGAAGGGACTACGTTGCCAGTCTTGGCTAGTTACGTGATCATTTCTTGCCTTGACAACCTAGCACCCACTGAGGTGATAGGAATTTTAAATTACCCAGTTGCCTTGCACAGAAGACTTGTACAGTTTGTACAATGCTCACTCAGCTTCACACCTTCTCTCTCAGTGGGACCAGCTGCTTTGACATAAGTACAAACCAGATGTCCACAGACTATTAATGCTATCTTGGGAAAAGCACCCGCAAAACACAACGAAATAGCTTTCTCGGTTGCTCATTAGACAAACCAGTTAGAAACAATGACTGTGTGTCTTTTTCTTAGAATAGTGCCACCCTTAGAGGAGTGAAACACCTGGGGAAGCATATTTGTATGTATTTCCACTAGGCTCGGGTGAAGAACTCAGGCACTTCATGCTATGCGTAGTAGCGCGAAGTTCCCGAATTCTGCACTCTGGTGTGGAGTGGAGTTCGTTCGCACACAAGAGGTTGGGTTTTGGCACTCTCTTGCAAACACAACTATACTCACGGGCCGCTAGTGAGCACACACAAGACTTTGCATTCGATCATGCTGTTTCCAGCTGTGTGCACGAGACTTAGCGTTTACTCACACTGCTTTCAGCCGTGGTGGTGCCAAAACAGTCACAATCGCAAGAGCAAATGCAGCTGAGTAGATTTTCGATTCCAGATACATTTAAATCTAGTCAAAAAGTGTATTTTGAGTAAATGTATTTTTACCAATGGAGCCTTCAAGTTGTTTTTTAGATTGAGAAGCCTTTTTTTTCTAACAGGAATGAAGTGCCCCAGAGATTGCAACTCCCTGTTCCTATGAGACAGACCCCATTCCCAGTACTTTGTCCATCTCCTGGTCACTTTTGGATTTTGAGGTGGAAGGATCACTCTCTTTGTCTA
The DNA here is from genome assembly GCF_031143425.1 of Pleurodeles waltl. Taxonomy (NCBI): domain Eukaryota; kingdom Metazoa; phylum Chordata; class Amphibia; order Caudata; family Salamandridae; genus Pleurodeles; species Pleurodeles waltl. The sequence goes on from NC_090445.1 coordinate 507,115,689, forward strand.
CTAGATGTACCTTTGGATTTAAGGACTTTGGGCCAGATGTATCAAAGTTCCATTTTGCATTTCCTAAATAGCAAATTTTAGATAATTGCTATTTAGGAAATGCAAAATGGAATATAACAAAATAGCAAATCTCTAATAGTGATTCCTACAGAGTCACAATCGCTATTAGGGAATTGCTATGAAGAAATGCAATGTCATTAGTTTCTATGGTTTTTCTTTTCCCAATTTGTGATTTCGTATTAGGGAATCGCATATTAGGAAATGCAAAACCAAGGGTGCTGAGGTCCTAAGGCACACTTTGATGCACCCCCAAAAATTATTGTGCACATGTGAAGTATGCTACATGGCACTTTTAAAAATGCATTTTTAGCACATTTTTAAAAATTGCCCATGGTTATCATCAACTTGGAGTTGATGGTAATAGCATTTTCTAAATGCCCATTTTGCATTTAGGAAATGCTTAATTCCCTAACTGGAATTACAATTTGAGGGAATCGCAAAAATTTATGATTCCCTATAATGGGGTTGCAAATGCCTTTCATACATACAGAAAGGCAATTTTGCATTTGCAAATGGTGGAATTTTGCAGTTACCATGGTTTGCGAAAGCAAAGGGCCAGATGTATCAAGAATGCCTTTTGCGAGTTGGAAATATCGACTTTTAAGAAATCGCTATTTCTGATTCGCAAAATGCAATGTATCACATTTGCGATTCGGTAATAGCGATTTCTTAAAAATCGCAAATGCTATTACGGAATCGCAAATTGCGATACCGGCCCCATTCGCACCTATGGGCCTCTAGGCCCATATTTGCAAATTTTTTGTATTTCCAAAATTGAGATTTCTTAACTGGAAATCGCAATTTTGGAAACGCAAAACCCCAAGGTGCTGGGGGCCTAAAGCCCCCTCTGCTGCACCCCAAAACGTTTTTTAGGACATGTAAGGTGCACATATGCCAAAAGGGCATGTGTGCTTTACATGTACATTTTAAAAATGCATTTTCAATGCATTTTTAAAATTTGCACACGGTTACCACCAAGTTCAACTTGTTGGTAAATAGCGATTCCTTAATGCCCAATTCGCATTAAGGAATTGCTTCTTACATGTGCTTTAGAAATCGTAAATAAGGAATCCTTATTTGCGATTTCTTATTTACAGAGTCACAATTTGTGACTCTCTAAACACGGTCGCAATTTTAAGGAATGGCTATTTTAGCCATTCCTTAAAATTGCTTTCAGAATGCCTTTGATACATTCTGAAATGGCTTTTTGCATTCACAAATGGGCATTCACACCGTTTGCGAAAGCAAAAAGCTTTGATATATCTGGCCCAAAATACTTTGGCCCTTTGTTCTTGTGAAATCACACAAGTAAGTTCCAAGAAGGTGTTGTTTCTTTGCTTCGGCATGCACCAATATTTCTTTGTACTTCAATTTTATTTAAAAAATGTATAGTGGTGGGTGGCCTGGGGTTTAAGTATGGGCCTGATTATTTATTTAGCATTTAATTGTTTTATCTTCTTTTGTAAATAAAAAATGTTGTACAGCTCAGTAGCTGTCCTTTTCTACATGTTTGTAACATTTGCAATAGTATTTTACTACGTGGACTATATTTCCAAAGGGCCATCTAGCCAGTAGACCCAGCACTAGTAGTCATCAGTACATGAAATAAATATTTCAGTAGTATATGTTTTTAAAACTTCATCTAGGGTAGGAATGGCATTGGATTAAACTAAAACTGTTGGCTATGTTTGCATTCTTTTTTTGGCACAATGTGTGTATGTTGTATGGTAATACTTGATGGCACAGGAGAATTGTGTTTACTGTTGTTGTGAACTTTTTATAGCTCAGTTAATGTTCGTGTTTTGCATTGCCAAATTAATGTTAGTGGTTTCTTCAGTGTTACCACCATGCCTTCTTATGGCCAGTGTGTGTGTGTGTTTGTCATCATCCACCATTTGTCTTTGTTCTCCATGCCATGTGGCCCGGGGCCATTTTAGGTAGTCAATGTCAATAGCCTTCCATGTTTTCTTTGTTCTCCATGCCTTCTTGTTCGTATCTGCTATTTGACCATGTACCTGGCGGCCATGTTCTGCATCCAGCCAGTGTGTCTTTGCCATAGGCTTGAATGTGTTCTTCTTGGTTCTCCTTGCTCCTTGTCGTGTTGTTTGACCTTTTGGCTGTCAGCCATTTTGTGCATGCTGCAAGGATCCTTTGCCATAGACTTTCATGTGTTCTTTCTTTGTTTCCCATGCCTCCTTGCTCTTTGTTGTTGTTGTTTGATCATGTGGCTGACGGCCATTTTGTCCATCCAGCCAGTGTCCATTTGCCATAAGAGTGCATATGTTCTTTGTTCCCTATGCCTCCTTACGTGTTGTTATTTGACCATGTGGCTGGTGGCCATTTTCTCCATCCAGCCAGTGTCCCTTTGCCATGGGCTTGCATGTCCTCTTTGTTCCGCACGGCTCCTTGCTCATTGTTGTTGTTGTTTGACCATGTGGCCAGAGTCCATTTTGTGCATGCAACCAGTGTTCCTTTGCCATAGGCTTGCATCTGTTCTTTCTTTGTTCACCATGCCTCCTTGCTCCTTGTTGTTGTTATTTAACCATGTGGCTAGTGGCCATTTGGTTCATCAGCCATTTTCCCTTTTCCATAGGCTTGCATGTGTTCTTTGTTCACCATGCCTCCTTGCTCATTGTGTTGTTGTTTCACCATGTGGATGGAAGCCATGTTGTGCATGCAGCCATTGCTCCATTGCCAGAGGCTCGCATGTGATCTTTCTGTGCTCTAAATGCCTCTTTGCTCCTTGTTGTTGTTGTTTGACTATGTGGCTGGTGACCATTTTGTCCATCCAGCTAGTGTCCCTTCCTTTGCCATAGGCTTGCATATGTTCTTTGCTTGCCCTGCCTCCTTGTTCCTTGTTGTTGTTTTAGAATGTGGCTGTTAGCCATTTTGAGCTACCAGCCAGTGTGGCTTTACCATAGGCTTACATACAAACATCATTAATTATTGATAATTTGTTTATTTTAATTTTTATATTATAGTTTTTAGCTTTTGTATTTTTTATTCTATGTTTAATGCATTTCTCTTTTTTCTTTTTTTCTTTATTTTTCTTTTGAATTAGAATTAAAAAAAATTCAATGTTAATTTTTTTTAGTTTAATTCGCAAATTTAAATACGTTTCATTTCTTGTTCTTATTTTAATGTTTTATTTTAGTTTTTTTAGTTTTTTAAAGTTTATTTTTTTCATTTTTTCATTTTTTCAAATTCTGCATTTTGCCTTGATCCATCCAACCATCCACAACCATAACCATTCCTACATCCATCCATCCACCAAAGGCGCACAGCTACATTACAGCCTTCGGTTTCATTAGGTGTATAAGAGTTCTATTTTATCCTGGACACCCTGGCTGTGGCACACTGCAAACAAATCACTGCAGTATAATTCATTTTTTATTATTATTCCATTTCCTCTGGACCACCTTGCCACCATAGGTTTTCTAAGCATTATTCAATTTACCCATGCTCCTCTTTCTGACTAACAAAGGTGTCTCTTTTCAAACAGTTGGAGATAAAGCAAAGAGCTAGATCTGCATGCTGTGCTGCCTGATTTGAAATTAAATTTTATGGTGTGGTTTGAGTTTACAATGTTTGATTAATTTGGCATTTTTTACATAAGTAACCAGCCAATATTGCATTTGTCTGTACTATTGCAACCTGCAACTATGCCATGTTTCACTAACTAAATGTTTTTCGTGCCTGGTTGCTTTTAGTCACATCACCCACAGTACTACCAATGAGAAGGCTTGTGTAGTTAAGCCTTCAAATCGCTTCTTCTTGTGCAGCTTAGTGGCCCTGCCAACTGAGAGCCTTAAGAAGGCCCCAAAGAAAATTCCTCCCCAGAAAATGGTCAGAAAGAAGAAACAGCTTTCCACCAGCGGTGTGCAGACTACAACCTTTTTTGGGAGATTTGAGCCTGCCACACTGGCCTCCAGGGAGAAACCTGGGAGCAGCATTCCCACATCCACATCAACAACCCACCCTAAGCACCACAACACACATTGAGCCTACCACCACCTATATCTCAAAGGTTGCCTGTGTCAGTGGCCCCAGAAAAGAAGAAAATCCAGGCTACAATAACGGGCACGGTTAGGCAGGAAGGGCCCTGCAAACGTGGGAGAACTAGAAAGAGAATTGCTAGAAGTTAGACTTCATCTCCCAGTTCTGGGGTGTCCCCTTCAACTTCCAAAGAGGGCAGTCTTATCTTATAGCAGCACAAACTGGCAACAAGAACACATACCAGCAACAGCAGCATCAAAAGAATTGGACCCAACCTCTGCATTCACTTGGTTTCAAGTGGCAGGTCTGAAGTCCAGTGCAAAGGCAAATTCAAAAGAGGTTGAGCAAGTGGCAGCACTGATGACACTTTAAGTAATGATCCATGAGTATATGTATAACCCAAAAGAGTTATATGTGCCTCAAAAGCCATCAGTGTATTAGTATGAAAGGATGATCTGATGGCCATAGCTCAGCAGGCTGGCAATAAAGTATCTGGTCTAGAGTGTCTTCTTAACATGTGTTCATTGCAGTTTGTGCAGTTGTAACTGTGAGAAGACCAGTCTTTCATGTCAGAACATGGAGAGATTAACCATGATCAAAATTAACCAGCGTTTTATACCACCTGATTACACTTTTCCCGAAACACCACAGGAGGAAGAAGAGGATGATTGGTCAGAATCAAGTGTGTTTGCTGACCACCTTCTGAGTGAATCACCTGAGTATGAGAATGAACTCTACTTCCTGGACTGAGTATGCCAGTGTCACCATATAACCTTTTAGTTATTTCTTGTTGAAATTCTTTCTGTATTTCTTTGCAAAAAGTGAAAAAAAATTGCTAGTGGAACATTATGTTTGTGTTAGATTTATGCTGCACCATCATTGTTTAATCACACATTGTTTGGTTAGATTGGAGTTGGACCTGTGTGCAGTGAAGAAGACCCACACTCCTTTCAGGACATTGGAGACAATTCCTGCCTCCCTCACATTCCATTGCCTGTTCATTTTTAACATCACCTAACAGGGCTGCCCCAGAAGATCATTGATTAAAAGACTTCCAGTGCCAATGCCAATTTCTACTGTATTGCTACTTGTAACCATCAAAGAGGAGATAGTATTTTGTTCAACCACTGTACTTGGATTAGAAGAGGTAACTACTAACCATTGCACCAATGAGTGGTGATAAATGAGTGATTGTGAGTGATGATTGATGATGTATGTGGTGGCTGACAGTGAGGGAAGGAGATCAACAAATTTGTAAACATGATTCTATTGATTTACAATGTTTGAGGGGTGATAGGTGATAATATTTTCCTGAAAGTGATTGGTCTTTCAAACTGAGTGACATTCACTTGCAGAGACCACTCTTTTTTTGTCATTCCTCAGACCAGACCAGTCACTTAAGTGACCAAACACAAATCTACACAGAATACTCTAGTTCTATTTCTTTATTTGTTCTTCAGCAGCAGTGCACTACACAGGTCTACTTTGCTTGGTTTGGAGCTGGGACAGTGTTACTCAGAATCAGAAGGAGGAAGATAGAAGGACTCAGGTTGGGGCTACCTCAACAGCTAGAAGGAAAAAGTTATTGACTTCAAAGAGAAACCATGATGATGGCAAAGCCTCCAAGGTCTAGTACTCAGCTCTGTGGACTGAAGAGAGGTGCATTGATTTGAGGAATTCTGCTGAGTATGTGTTGCTGCATTGCTGGCTCAAACTGCAAACTTCTCTTATGTTCTTGCTCTGCCGCTGAGTCTTTTTGGTACACTTCTTAACTTTCTTCCTTTTGTCCTTCTTCTTTACACTAAAATACAGTTACTGTTTTTTTTCAACATTTAGGCCTTCTCATAGTCCTCTCCTGCACAAACAAAACTTGGTGAAAGCTCAAGACTCCAGCTTACCTACCAGACAGGTTCAGCCAGGCGCCCAAGAGTGACGGACATTCCAGGAATAATGGAGATGCACCGACCAATTTGACAATTCAGTATAATTTTTCTTTTAAAAATTATTATATTTTTAACTGGATAGGTTACTTCCAGTCATCCATAATTCATATTTTTTCAAACCTTCAAGGCATAACATTTACTATATTGGGTCTCTTTGGGTCAGAATACCCGTTTGTAATGCATTTAACTGAACTGTGTCATACTTATCCCTTCATCTTTCCTTCCACAACAGAATGATGATGGTGTGCTGCTCTTGTTGTGGTTTCTTTTGTGTAATATTTGTTTTTGTCACACCTTTATCCAAATTCCCTTTCCCATCCATTCATCGAGCCCCTAACTCTCTTCCTCTGGGCTGTGTGATTTACAGAGGTGTGAGTTAATTTTACACCATAAATGGACCACACACTTGTTGGGGTGAATATGATGAAAGTGAAACCAACTCACTGCATGACCTTCTCCTACCTGAGCAATTTTTCACACTGGCCCCATCATCATCATCATTCATGCCTTGTGTTGTGTGCTGTGTAAATGCTTAACCTTGTTCAACCACTCTTGACTTTGAGCCCACTTCTCCTGACTCCATGATTACATTTCCTAAGTTTTGTTTTTAAATAGTAGCTCCCTGCCATTGCTCAGAAGAAGTTGATATTACTAGTTACTATTATCATATGCGGTCTTCTTTGTTCTATGTCAAATACTATCATTGTGTTAGCCTGGTCTCAGTCTCCATAAAGATATGGATTTGATATGACCCACTAACTTTCTGTTTTATTTCAGTCCAGTTGGAGGCTCTGGGTCATGTGGCACTCCTGTCATGCTCTGTGACAGAACCCAACCAGGAGGTGCAAGATGGCCGCATGGAGGAGACGCTGAGCCCGGTGAATGCAGCGGCAGGACCAAAGACCGGGACAGAGACGCAGTAAAAGATTGCGTTGCACACTTCACGAGACTCGCGATTCCTGATGCCTTGAAGATTTACCTGCCGACGCCCAATGCCCAGTGAGACCATCATTTACGTAGGTGGAAGGAGGCATTTGGAGGGGCCGAAGCTGTCCAAAGGCTCAGTCTGAGCCCAAGGAGACGATGGAAGGACACTGCTTAATCCTGGACAATGTTTGGCACAAACATGATGTAAAAACTTGCTGGTTGGATGAGGAGAGTCTTCTGCAAAAAAAAAAAAAAAAATTAACAGCTTCCACATTTTACGAAACAATACGTGTCCCATGAGACGACATCTGTCTGCGCAAGATGTAAAATAAGGGGCGCGACGACCCAACGACCTGAGGACCTAAGGACCTGAGTCGCAAGTAGTCAAAAGGAAACTTTTTTTTTTCATCTGGGACATTTTTTTTTTATGAGCAAAATATATGAGGAGTTGGGGGTGAGCTATGGGGAGGACGTTTGTTTTTTAAAATTTAATGGCAATTGACCCTGTCGGCAGACTATTACTATTAAGGGTTCTTCTAATTAGCCTTGTTGTGTTTTCCAGCCTTCTGGACCAAGACCCCCCCAGCACTCCTGTGACTTGGTGAGCCAATTAGACATTAGGACATTAGGACTTGCTCTCTCAGCTTTTTTATTCCTGGAGTGGAAAATGATTATTGTAATGAAATAGAGTCTCCTTCATAGAGAGTGGCAATAGTTGACAAGGTTAGAACTAAGAAACAAAAGCAGGGGTGCCAGAAAAGAAGGAGAAAAAAAGGAATAAGAAGAAAAGAAAGGAGGAAGAGTAAGGAAAGAAAAAAAGAGACAGAGGAGTAAGGGCAAGAAAGAATAACGAGTAAAGACTGAAAAGGAAAATGTCCATTATGAGATGAAACATCTTTGATATTTCTCTCAGGCCACGCCAGACCAGTAAGACTACTACAGTTAAAAGCACTAAAACTCCCCCCACGAAAAAGGAAGTCAGCTCCACAGGGTAATTTACTGAGACAATCTTGGAGAGAAGAATGGGGGCAATTAACGATTGGTACTATTTAATTTATTCAGCTCCACCTCCACTCCTTCTAGCTTGGAATGTACTCCTGAGGAAGGGTCCACCTTGACGGAGCCCTCAAACAGGATCTTTCCCCTCTTCCAAACTAAAGGGCAAGCTCAACAAGCACAGGCAGCAAGTCGGAACAAGGATACCACTATCGCCTCTGCTGTTCTCAATCTTAGTCCTGACCTCCTTTCTAAACAGTCACCTGGCACTACAATGGAAGCAACTGACCCCTTTCGAGAGAAACTTTATCCTCTTTTTGTACGAAGCAGTGAAAAAGAGAAGGGGGAGCAGGATGATAGTAATAGTGACTTTCAGGGTCAAGCGCAGTCAGACTATACTGCCAACTTCACTGATGATCATTTAGTTGGCACAACGTCAAAATGAATCATGGTTGAAAGATCACCTTCCAAATCTGATTTTAATATTAGCTCCGGGGCCGAAAGGAATCACTTTGTTATGGAACAGAATTCTGGGGAGGCCTAGTTGCACTTCACGGTCCTCTTTGCCCGCCCGACCGACCTGACCCTCCATCTGCAATTGAATTAAAGTTAATCCAGGTACTTAGTGGGATTAGAGTATTGAGGGTCTCATAGGATGAAGCTAACAGGAAAATGAATGATCAGTTGGAGCAGATTAACTCTAGTATATCACATTTTACACAGAGGATTTCCGAAGCAGAGCAAAGGGTCTCAGACCTCGAGGACATGCAGACCCGACAAGAGTCAGTGGTGGCCCAATCACAGCCTGAATTTGTGGATCTTCGGCATAAACTTGATGATATCGAAAATAGATCACTATGTTCTAATCTGAGATTTATCAGGATTCCCGAAGATCCTGAGGCAACATCTTGAATGACAGAAGTAGTATCTGATCTCATTTATAAATATATTCTTCCAGAAAAAGTGGACTCTAGTACTGACTTATCCATGAATTTGTAGGTCTCAAAGATCACTTTAAAAAAGCAGGGGACCCTACAGGCATTGTTCAACTTGAAAATATGAAGGTGTTTGCGTAGGGGCCAAGCCTATATTTGTCAATTAAATAAATAGTAGAAGGGGGACGATCTCCATCTGTGCTATCAGGGACTAGGGGCAGTAAAAAGGAAAGAATGGAAGAAAAAAAGAAAAAAAAAAGTTATTTTTTTCTTTAACAGGGCCCAGTAAGGAATAGTTTTGTTTAACATGGTCAAGCTTGCTCAATTTGGGGTTTGGGTTTTTAAGTGCCGCACCTATGCACTCAAGCTCTAGTCAGGGCACTGATGGGGGGGATGGGTGAGGAGTGCTCTGAGAGTCCCTAGGCGGGAGGGGCTCGAGTTCAGATCACTCGGCGAGGAAGGGGAGCGTTGGGGGTGGGTTTGGGGTTGGGAAAAGGGAAGGTATTGGGGGCTCAAAAAATGAAAAAAATCAGGGGTTTTATGTATGAAGTGGCATATTTTCAATATAGCAGGGTGAGGTCTACTTTTGACTTAGCTAACAAGTATGGTTATGCTTAAAGTTATTTCCTGCAATGCAAATAGTATCTCAAATAGGCAAAAATAGAAGGCAATGTTAAAATGGTTGATTTCATTTAACTCAGATGTCCTTTATTTTCAAGAAACACATTTGAAGAGTAACAGTCTCAAAATATATATTCTGAAACAGTACTCAGTGGCTTTATTCGCCTCATCAGGACTAGCAGTCAGAGGAGTGGCAACATATCTTAGTAATAGAGTCAATTAGAGGTCATTAGAGACCACAAGGGTAGGTGGATTTGGCTTAAAGTTTCATTATCAGAAATCCAAGTTAATTTGGTTAATTACTATGGGACTGAGTCACTAATGCAACTCTAAAATATCGCTATGTGTGCCACTGGCCCTTTTATCATCGGATTTTAATTTAATTCAGGATATAAAATTGGATACCTCTAATAAAAAAAAATCAATTGAAACCTAAAACGAAAAGACTTATGACCATAATAAAGAGTGATTTCCAGATAGTTGTCCCCTGGTGAGAAGAATATCCAGTAGCTACTCAATATACTTGTTTTTCGCATCAGTATAGAACCACCTCATGGATAGATTTATTTTTAATGTCTCATACGTTGAAGAGAGGGGAGTCAGAGATACAGGCCAATGCATTCTCCGACCATTCAGCGGTCTCAGCTAGTTGGTTACCAGAGAAAGACCCAGATGGCAATTTGATAGATCTTTGCTTAGTAATCAGCAGAGGGTTACAGACATGGGCAAATGTATACAAGAGTTATTTCGACACAATCAGAATTCTTCATCCCCATTCAACATATGGGAGGCATTTAAAGCGTCAGCCAGGGGCCAAATCATCTCTTTTAAAGCATTTCAGACGCGACAGCAATAGTTTCAAGTGAAACAAATTCAGATGGAAATATATAAGGTGACAGTTGAATGTATTAAAACAGGAGGTCAGAAAATGGCTAGGCAGAACCTTAGTCAAACGAGGCCTAAGCTAAAGGATTTTTTTCTTCTTGAGGAAGTCACTAGTTCGAGGGCTTATCAACATCTGGTCTATGAAGAAAGTCAACAGATAAGTAAATACTTAGCCTGGGTTACTCGCACAAATCGCAAAAAACAGATAATACATCAAATCCAGGACCTTGAAACTGACACAATTTTTACTAAAGATGAGGATGTTGCTCGGGTATTTATTTCCCATTATTCTAGAATTTATGAGACCGATTGTGTAGTTTCACTGGCACAGTTAGAACAGTATTACAAAGCTATTAAGTTACCCAAAATCCTGTTGAACGTTCAGCAAGACACAGTACAGAAGATTACGCCAATCGACATTAAAGGGGCTATCCAGAAAATGGCAAGTGCGAAAGCTTGAGGGGGCGATGGCTTTCCAGCTTAATTTTATAAAACTTTTTGTGAAGAGCATTGATCGTTTTTAACGGTTCTATATAATGCAATACTCTAGGGACAAGTAATTCCTGCAACGGTTAAAGAATCGACGATAGTTAGTTTTCTGAAAAAAGATAAAAATTCACTGAAACCTGATGTATACCATCCCATCAGTCTGCTGAATGCAGATTATAAAATTTTAACAAAGATCTGGGCTATTAGGATCACGCCTGTCATGCAGCAGTTAATACAAAAAGATCAGAACAGTTTTGTAGCCAGCAGGCTGATGAGTTCCATTACAGGCTTTTTAATACAGGCAATTGACTACTTCTTGGTGAATATTATTCCTGCGGCACTGATAATGCTAGATGCAGAGAAATCTTTCGATCTAGTTGATTGGGGAGCCTTGTTACATTGCTTAACACAATGTTGCTTCCCTATGCAATTTACTTCAGTTATAAGGCAGCTGTATCAGGGTGCACAGGCTTGAATAGTTATCAACCCAAAGATTAGAGACACAATTCAGATTAAAAGAGGTACTAGACAGGGATGTTCCCTCTCTCCCATACTCTTTGCTTTTTTTATTGAACCTCTTGCCCAGATAATACGTAACTCGAAGGAAATCATTCCTCCTATTGCTGATATGCCCCATAATCAAGCTCTTTACTGACAACATTATTTTGTATTTAAACCCAGGGTACTGGACCAGATCAATGAGTTCCCTCAAATAGGGGGTTATAAGATTAATGAAAGTAAAATGGAGGTCCTTTTATTTAACGCAGGGTTAGAGAATCTTCCTTACACATTACAATCTCAACCAAACTCATCCTCACCTATTAGGTATCTGGGAATTTATCTCACAAAGCAATATGGACAGTTGTTTGATCATAATTATCTTAAGATGCTTGCAAAAGTACAAGCACACTTGGATAGATGGATAGCTCTTCCACTGACTTTGATAGGGAGAGTCTCTTTAATCAAGATGTCAATTCTACTGTTATTTCTTTTTTTTATTTAATAATTTCCTGATTAGGATTAATAGTGCATATTTTCATAAACACAATTCTATGATACAATGTTTTATATGGAGGAAGAAAGTCCCAAGGGTACAACTTTCAGTTATTCAACTTAATATAAAGCAAGGGTGCTTGGCACTTCCTAATTTTCAAGTTTATTACCAGGCTACATTGCAGTATATATTGGCACGATTTTTGGCTACTGAAGGAACCATGGAAATTTTTTTGGTTAAAGGAATGATTGCAGAATCAGTCTCCCAGCATTTATCAAAACCACAAAACGCCCGAAACAAAACTTGATATGAATATATATATACGATTTTGGAAAAAGATTAGAGAACGTTTGGATTATATCTTCCAGAAATAGTAATTGTCCAATGGAATTGTAAGGGTTTTCAAGAGATGTGCGACTTCATTTTAAGTAACAGGTACATTACTTGGGAAGAGATTACAAATAGGCTTGGCGATATAGCAATTAGACTTTTTTTTAGCTTTTTACAGATTTCCCGGTTCATTAGAGCCAATATACAGCGGGAAAACACCCTGGAACATCCAACATGAAGGGCCCTAACCAAGAGTAATGTACTTGGCACAGGGAATTGGTATAGACTTCTAGTGGATAGTCAAAATTCGACAATAATTTTTGATTTTAGGGATCATATTTCTAGAACAACACAATGTTTAATATCTAATGAGGATGTGAGAATTATTTCGGAATTAGGTTATAAATCTTTGAAGGCTGCTTACTACAAAAGAATGTATTTTCTTTCCAGATGGATGGCTTACTATACTCCTGAGAAGATACATAAAATGTTTCCGGCAGTTCCCGATCAATGTTTTCGGTCATCAGGAAGGGCACGGGAACTGGCTACATGTTTTTTTAGACTGCCCTAAACTAACGAAGTTCTGGCTGGAAATAGATAATTTTATAAACCTTAGTTCCAACTTCAGTATCCAGCTAGATCCAAGCTTATTTCTGTTTGGAGTTTCCGAGAAAACATGGCAGTTAATAAAATATCAACAATACTTTATAGCAGTAGTTTTTGCAGTAGCCCAATCTCTAATACTTCAGCTTTGGTGTACCTAAACGGTTCTTACAATGCAGAAATGGTGGAATAAAATGTTAAGAGCTAAGCAATATGAGGAAACATACTCTAAACGTGTTGGTAGCATAAAAAGATTTACATCTAAATGGAACTATTTAGAAGGGTAGTCAGCTATACATGAGGAAAGTTAGTTTGGCAGGAAATAAGCTTGGCAGTATAATCTAGAATATATTATATTAAATGATTGTCACTATGATATGGTTAAAATATTGTGCAGAGATGAGAATCAATGTGTTGCTGATTCTGCTTTCAAGCTATTAAGCTGTATATTAGAAAGTTATTATGATATGATCACCCGAAGAAAGATTGCTTCAGTTGAATGCTACTTTGGCATTATTTATTGTATTAGTTTTGTATGTTTTCACCTGAAATAAAAATAAAATTAAAACAAAAAACAAATTCAGTCCAGTTGACAATGATGTATAACCCATTGACTAACCTTACATTTGGGGTTTGCATAGGTTGGAGTGTCACCTTCTGTCTTCCCTGTTAGTATGCTAGCTTGCTACTACTACTACCTACCATCCCCTTAAGTTGCCACCCTGGGAAAAGCCCTGCAGTAAGAAGACTCCCTCACTTCACCTATTCAAGTAACAGAAGAACTATGGATTGAAGTGACTTGTTGAGTTCATAATTAACTCCTACTGAAGAAGATGTTGTCTGTGTGTATCTAGATTTTTGTAGGTAAAATTGCAATGACAATCATCCCTACTAGTCAATGTAGTTGCAGAGGTCAATAGAGCAAGGGTATAAATAAATGACACACTTTTTTAGCAGATTTACAAAACAGGCTACACTAAAAGACAACAGTGCAAACTAAAACACCAAAATAAGCATTTGAGGCATTAATCAATTAAAATAAATTATCCCAATTTTATTCTTAACAAACACAAAAACCCACCTTTTCCACCCACAACAGGCCCATCCATCTCTCCAAACAAATAACTCCACCCTCAAAAAGTCCAACAAAAAGTTCAATATGAAAACCCCCATCCCATCCCATACTTCCTACCCATCCTCTTCACCCACAACAAATCCCTCCCACCAAAACAAAAAATTAAAGGGCCCAGAAGAGGGCACTGTCTATATTGGTCCAGAGGTCCATGCTCTGCTCGATCCTGGTGACTCGGCTTTCCATCTAGTCCATCCTCTGCAGGATATGGCGGAGCACTGCCCTGTCAGAGCTGGAGGGGCAGCAGCAGGTACAGTGAGGGACCCTGACAGCTGTCAAGGGTGATGTAGTCACCAAGAGCCTGGAGGCTGCAGCTGGCATGCTGTTGAGCTGGGTCCTGGGTCCGAGGAGGGCTATTTCACCCTCTTCCTCCTCCAGGACCACCAGCCACTGGTATTGAGCCTGGATGTTCTCCAGCCTCTGCTGCCGCATTCAGGCTACTATCGCCTGCCTGGTTGATGGTCAGCCAGCAGGAGTAGCTATATGGAGAAAATAAAAAATAAAAGACAAATTGTAAACAACGCTCTGAATAAACACTTCTTCAAAAGTTACAAGAGGGTGGCACAGTAGCACTATATTGCTGGTCCCCTAGGTGCACTGGAATCTGATGTGATTATGATTAGGAGAGTCAAAGGGGCAATTTTATTTGTTTAGCTTGTATGCCTTGCATAAAATGCACTGATTGTCTGGTCGAAAATAATTGAGGCAGAATAATGCCAGATTAAAAAGACCAGGCTGTTCTAGTAACTAAACAGACACTTTCAGTGGAAAAATAAAAATTAATTACCTCTCATTTATTAGTCATTATGCACTATGGAGTACAAGTTGTTGTGCTAAATTAATGGGAGCATGCTAGCCAGCACTTTGAGTACTTTGCTACTGTCTGAAGCTGGGGTAGCTGCAGTTGACAATTATCTATCATTAATTCCAATTGTCCTGCTCTTCCCCAAATACCTTTCACTTAGTTTCTACCTTGACTTCAAAGAGGCAGATGAATAAACAAGATATGTCACGCTTCATGTATAAATTGCAAATATATTTATCCTGTCTGCCGTACGTAGACAGAAAGGAAAATGAAACACTGTACTACAGGGAAAGGCTAGGGCTATGTGGATTGTACTTAGCACCTTCATCACAGAGTATCCCTTTTGCCAAACTTGAAATCAAATCAGGCACTTACTAGTCCCAATTTACTCACTGGTCTCACACACCACCACAAATTATTTCCAACAAATTCAATTGCTGGGCACTAAGTAAAGGAAACTTGACATACTGTACTGCAGAGTAAGGTAGAGGGATTAGGCGGGCAGGTAGAGCTTTTGCTATAGAATACAGGGGTGTAGCTTGATTCATCATGTGCCTAAGCTTTGGCTTATTCAGTCACTATTTAGCTGAAAGTCTAAAGAGAAAAATCTGAATAAATCTGTTATTGGAAACCATGAAATATATTTTGGAAACTATTTACATAGCCATAATAATGCCAAGAATAGATGTTTCAATTTGTTTAGTAGGCTGGGATGGAAGAACTTAAGAAATAATAAAGGAGAGAAGCACTAAGAGGTGAATGAGTGGGCAAAGGGAAAACAGCACACCTTGCATGTTTGGTTTGTAGTGCATTCAAAACTTTGTAAATTCTGTATTAACTGAAGCAGATGCACATTGCCCAGCCAACACTGCAGGCACAAATTGAACAAAACTGCACTTCTTCAGTCATGGGTGGTGAAATGCCACGGGTAGGGACGGGGGTGATGAATGATGATGTTGACTGGGATATGTATCTGCCTTGTTTAACAATTCAGAATAGAACATAATGTAAAATACCTCTCACTTTGAACCATAGCTTTGATAACCATAAAACACAAAGCATGCGAAGTAGGTGAGCAGCATGCCCGTCTACAAAAGAGCTCCCTTATTTATTCATCCAAGCAATTATTCAATCATCCTTTCATTATTCCTACTATATTCCCTCATAACCACCATGATTTAAGCTTTACTTTCTCTCATCCTGTCTTTCACCAAAATTCATAATCCATCATACATCCATCAGTATCTACTATTCACCCTTTCTTTTAATCATCCTTCCACCCATTTATCTATTTACCCTTTATGCATCCACGCATCCTTTCATCCACCCATGCATTGTTTCCTTTCACTCATTTCACATTTTTTAACCTTCTGTTATTTCCCGTTTCCATTAAGCCACAATTTTTGATGTACATTACGGCCCTCATTATGAACATGGCAGTGGCGGTAACTACCGCCAAAAGATCGGCGGTCTGGACCGGCAAGTAATGAAGCACATGAGAAACAGCCCGTGTGAAAACCACACACCGCCAGCATAGGAGTGCCAACATCGATGGGAGAGGCAGCCCACAAGTCAACGGAAAGGCCCCACCCGCCCAAAAAATAATGAAGCACAAGACCGCCATCAGTTCCGGGGTGGGAAATACCACCACGCAAAGCGTGGTGGAAACAAACGAAATAAAAGGAAACAGTCACCGTAGGCACATACAATACGCCGAAGCAGACATGGAGAGACAATTGGAAATCATGCCAGTGTTGCTCCTTGCCATATTCCTCCACGACCGTGACCGCCAACAAACACGATGACGGTAAGTACCACAAACTACTAAACAAGAGAAGAAAGTGCAGTTATATACCCAAACACCCCATCCACCATGGAACGCACCCTCAACCCCCAACCCCTCACACCATCACAAACCATACATACCAGAACAAGAGGTACTCACCCGACACAAGGCCAAAACACACACATGTGCGCACCACACCCCCACAATAAAACGATGAACCATGTCTCTAGAGTGTGCCAACAGCAACACTGGGCACACAAAAGTTAATAAATAAACGAAAAATGCAATATCCAAATAAGGCCATTGGACAGTCCAACTGTAACAGGCTAAAGGGCCCAAATGGCCCGAACTTGACGCCCACATGTGCACATGGTACTCTACCATAAAGGGACATCAATGGGGCAGCCAGACACCTCAGGGAAAATGTACAAGGGATAGCGGGGTCGGGCCTCACGTCTGGGAGGGGGGCTTGGGCTTACGTTTGGGAGGTGGAAGGGGCTTGGGTTTGACTTGGAAGGTGGGGGGAGTGGGCTTGGACCGGGGGATGGCAGATGGACCTGGGGCAGCATGGGTCTTCTTCCTCTCTGGGGAAGGAGCACAGGAATGGGAAAGGCGGACTGGGGCGGACTTAGACATGGAAGGAGTGGACAGATCAAGGAGGTGGGCACATTTAGGGATCAGAGGGGATGGGCCAGTGGGTTCGAAAATGTCAACACAGGACTGGAAAGGTTTTTTAGGGGAAGTTGGGGTGGACATGGAAGAAGGTGTGGGAGTGGAGGCAGAGGGAGTGCTAGTAACTGGTGTAGGTGTGCTGGACATGGATGCAGGTGTCTGTGCATTATGCTAAGGTATGGTGGATGTGTGTTGGTTGGGTGTCTGGGAACGTTTAAGTGTTTTGGGAGGAGGGGGATGGACACAGTGGCACAAGACAGGCGCCAGTGTAAATGGATGTTTCTATGTGTCTGCAGGTCTGGTGAGTGTGCTGCATGTGTCAGTCAATGTCGTTGAGGTGAGCGCAGTTGTGGTTTCTGGGGTGAGTGGGACAGGGGATGAGGTGCCTGGGGCAAAGGAGACACCCACCCTTCTGGGTGAGCAGGCACAGGCAACTGGGTGGGGAGCATCTGGGAGGGCGGTGATGGTATGGGGGTGGCGGAAGATGACACAGGATGGGTGAGCCCACTAGGTCCGCCACAACCAGGGAGCTCCCATCAGAGTAGGTATCAGAGTCACTACCTCCATGGTAGTAGCCTCCCCTGTGGTAATCCCCTTGCCCTCCAACCCACTGGTCCCCTTGGCATCGGTAGACTCTGCCTCCTTGGAACCATGGGCCGCTGCATCCCCACTCGCCGGTGCCACTGCTCCCTCGCCAGATGATGCTGATGTACACAGACACACAAGAGTACAGGGGTGGGGAGACAAAACATGAGAGATATCCATAAATACCTGAATGGATGTACAATACAAACGTGGTGCACACACACTCCCACCTAGCTTACACAGCTACAGGCAGCACCTACAACTATAGTCATGCCTGTGCCCCTGACTAGTGGCCAGAACCCTAGCATACAAATCTCCCACATGACACAAGGACCTGATGAACTGTCAGACCTGCCCCTAATCATCTCAGTGCCCATGGGAGCAGGACTGCTGGTAGACACCTGTCAGAATTCCTGGCACTAGATAGCATATATACTACAGAACCCCCAGACATCCATCAAAGAGGCATGAAATGGTGTTGGTACTCACCCCCCTGTGGCTGCTGTGAAGCCTTCAAGCGCCCATCCAATTCTGGATATGCCATCACTGGAATGCGGCAAATTAGGGGGGGTCAGTGTCTGACGGGCACCCCTTCCTCGTTGGGAGGACTTCCCTAGCTGGACATCGCAGGTCTTCCTTGCCCAGCGCTGCAGGTCCTCCCACCACTTCCTGTAGTGGGTGCTCCTCTGGTTGTAGACCCCCAGTGTCCCCACCTCCCTGGCCATGGCCTGCTAGAGTGCCCTTTTCTGATGGGCGCTGACCTGTATGGGACACACAGAAAAGAATAACAGAGTTCAGGATATGGCCATGTGATACCGCTGACTATACGTCCCTTATGGGACGGACATTTCGCAAGATCATTTCACCACCTCACTCACGGTACTTGCCACACAATCTACGCCTGTGCAGGTACATACAGACCACACATGCATACAGGCATCCGCCACCATCACACACATCCATGCACATCATCCGCCTACTCACCTGCACCTCTGGTCGCCCATATAACTTGGCATGCAGGGGTAGGCACCAGCTTCTCCAGCTCCTCCGTGGTGAAGGTCGGGGCCCTTTCCCCTGTGACTCATGCCATTTGAGTAACCAGAGTCAGGATTCAGCAGCATACTCAATGGAGTACTTCCATGCACAGGATCCGGGATTCAAGTGAAATTGGGGTGACGACATGGCGTACACTCCACAGCGGTGTGCACCGTCACTGCTGGCGGCGATCATGATAGGCCCAGGTTCCCCATTGACAACCACGTTAACCAATGAATGGGTGCACGGCCTTACGCCATGACAACAACCACCAGCGGAATGAGGTCACTTCCATTCCTACATATCTGGATGGCAGGAGGCTGCCATTTTGCTAGCACTACTTAGATATTTCCTGGTCATGGGCCCCATTCAGACGCTATGAACCCCAGCCCTTAGTTGCATGCCCACATGAGTGTTTGTTCCCCACATCAGTCCAGACTTATCAATGCAAAGATGTCCCTACAGTTGTACATCATACATCGCTTGTGTGTGTAACATACATATTGTACAGCAGTTATTCATACACAAAATGTTTTGCATGTATATGTGTGTCCCTCATATGTGTTCTGTCCTCCCCCTAGGTATAGAGCCATGTGGCGAGGGAGGGCCCCATCTGTGTACAGACCTCTTGTTGATTTGGATACCATGGTGGAATGTCACATCATTGTCACCTACAGACTCAATCGTACAACAATACATGAGCTATGTGCATTACTGGATCCTGTACTGGGACCGGCTAATCAGAATCAGCATGCCATCCCTACTGAAGTGCAAGTGCTCCCTGTACTCCATTTCTTGGCTACTGAGACATTTCAGGTGACAGTGGGCATGGGTGTAGGGTTCTCCCAGCCAATGTTTAGCCTCATCCTGTCAAAATTCCTGGATGCATTTGTACTCCACCTGCAGACATATGTAAAGTTTCCCCAAAGGGCTGAACTCCCTGCCATCAAGTCAGACTTTTATGCCTTTGCTAACATTCCCCATGTGATAGGTGCCATTGATGGCACCCACATAGCTCTCATCCCCTCAAGAGTAAATGAACAGGTGTACAGAAACAAGAAGAACTTCCACTCAATGAACATAAAATTGGTGTGTACTGAAGACCAGTACATTTCACATGTGAATGCCATGTTTCCAGGATCAGTCCATGATTCATTTGTCTTGAGAAACAGCAGTGCACCACACATGATAGATCAACTACAAGGGGACAGGTGATGGTTCATAGGTGAGTGTGTATGGCACTGGACCAGTATATAGCTGACATTCAGGCTGTCTTCAAGTAGTGGCAGTTTGTTACAATCCTGTTTAAACACTTTTGCAGGTGATTCCGGCTACCCCAACATGCAAAGGCTCCTGACACCTGTGAGGAATCCCAGGACAGATGCAGAGGAAGTCCAATGAGGCCCATGGACGTACTAGGAGGGTGATAGAGCACACTATAGGTCTCCTGAAGGCTAGATTATGTTGCCTCCCTCTCTCTCTAGGTAATACCTGTGCTATGGCGCTGAGAAGGTGTGTAGAATGGTGGTGGCCTGCTGCATGCTGCACAAAGTGGCTGTGAGGAAAGCTATCCCCCTACTAGAGGAGGAGGGTGCTGTATTTCCAGGCCTGCTTCCTCTGAGAGGGGGGGATGAGAGTGATGGTGAGGATGATGAGGGGGAAGATGTCCACTCCAGGAACCATCTGATCCAACTATACTTCCTGTGACTATGAGGTACTGTTCACTGATGATGTTGTCTGCACTGCATAATGTCTGTCTGACTTACTCATTATGGGGATGTGTGGTCTGTAGTCATTGACACTGTTACCTGAAGAATAAGGTGGCATATGCCATGATAACAAACATGGTGTACATTTATGTTTACTCCAGACAAAGTTGTGTGTGGGGTACCATTCCTGCAAAAAAGGTCTGATTATGGAATTGACTGGCAAATGCATTCACATTTACAATAGATTCAACATTATGACAGGGGACATACAAATTGGTATGCATGTGTTTTATTTGGTGTAATAAATGCATTGATGCGCTTTACAGAGATAGGAAGTTGGCTAATGGTGGATGTCCATACTAGGTACATGGGCTCAGCGCTTGGTGGCAGTGGTTATAGGTCCATCTGTCACTTGCAAGTTGTTAAGTTGCTATTGGCGGGTGAGTGTGGTAGCACAGTGGCACACTTGGGAGGCAGTCCATGTCAGAGTCACTTCTTAGTGGGGGCCTTGGTCTTGGCAGGTGTTCCTGTGCCATATCTGGGTCTGAGGGACCGTTTGAGTGTCTGGTGCTCGGCTGCGCGGGCAGGGGTGCTGGTCTCCTGTGTTTCCTCTGCCAGTGCCACCCGTCCAGTTGCTGCTATTGAGGGCTGGTCTGTGTGCTGGGAAGTGGTAGGGGCTTCCAGGTTTGTGTGGGTCTCAGGCTGGGTTAGGTAGTGGTGCTGCAGCACCCCTGCAATAGTGGCCATGGTGGCATTAAGTTGTTTCCACTGCTCCTTGGTCTCTTGATGTTGGGCTATCTGCAGCCTTTGACTCTGTTCTAGGATGGCCAGGATCTCGCCCATCCTGTCTTGTGTATGGTGGTATGCTCCCAGGACCTCAGAGATCACCTCATGGGCTGCAGCATCCATCATTTGGCCTACCCCCGGGCCACTGATACCCTCCCACTGGGCCTAGCCCCATGTGCCTGTGTCCCTTGCGCAGGTCTTGCAGTACCACTTGCACTGGGGCCATCATCATCCTGCCTGTTGGTAGGTGGCTACTGTGGCCTCTGTACTTGTTTTCCGTCAGTCTGTGGCCTGGAGACATTGGTGTGGGGTTGTTTGGCCAGGGCTGTTGTTGGTGGCTGGGTGGTAGGGGTGTCAGTTGTGTCCTGGGTGGGGCTCCTGGAGGGTGACATTCCAGGACTGTGTGACAGGCCAGAGTATTCCTCACTGTCCACACTTCCCTCTCCAGTGTCCTGAGTGGGCCCTCTGTCTCCATGTGGGGCACTGGCACTCCTTGGCCTTACCGTCAGGGTGGCATGGGTGGTGGTGCCTGTGGGGGGGAATAGACATGTATGTTACGTGTACTAATTTGAATATGGATGCACAGCTCTACCCTATTTTTGCCATGTATTCCCCTGTTGGGCCATGCAGGGACCTATTGTGGGGTTGCCATTGCATTTTGCATGGGATGTGGAGGTGCATTGAGGGTGGTGTAGTACCATTGTGATTCCTTGCAGGGGTAGGTGGCTGTGCACAGGGGGAGGGAAGTGGGCCTGTTGGTGGGTTTGTGGGTATGCAGGGTGACTGGATGTAGTGATTGTGGCCTGGGTGGGGTAGTGGTCCTGGGGGTAGTTGGAGGGGTGGGGCGGTGCATGCATTACAGGTGTGGTGGATATGGAGTAATTGTAGATGACTTACCCCAGTCCATTCCTCCAGTGAATCCAGTGAGGCCCTCAGGGTGCAGGATGGCCAGTACCTTTTTCTTCAAGTCGGTGTAGTCAGGAGTGTAGGTGGGAGTCCTCTCCCAGTCTTCTGGACCATAGTGTTGTACCTGGATGCCATCGACCTCACCTTGCCGAGCAGGTCGTTCCATCTCTTGCGGATGTTGTCCACGTGCGTGGATGGTTTCCCACTGCGTTTACCTTGTTTACAATCGTCTGCCATAACTCCATCTTCCTGGCGATGGGTGTGTGCTGGACATGTGCCCCGAAGATTTGTGGCTCAACCTTCAGTATTTCATCCAGCATTGTTCTTAGCTCCCTATCTGTGAAGCATGGGTGCTTAGGGGGTGCCATGGTATGTGTTGTGGATGGTGTGTTGTGTGGATATTGGTGAGGGTGCTGTTGTGTGGTTGGGTGTGTGACTTGTGTGATGTTGCGTTCAATGTATGTGTGTTGTGTTGTCAGTCTCAGTTGTCCTATTGACAATGCAAAGGATTGTGGGGTGTGTATGTGAGTGTTTTATAGTGTTGTGGATGTGTGTCAGGTGTGTTGGTTTCAAACTTGCCAATGTGTGCATTTCCTGCGGTTCGGTCCACTTGTGGCCGTGGCAGTCTGTACCGCCAATGGTCGTTTGACATCCGCTATCCGCTGCAGTGATTTGTGCATCATTATTTGGAGGGTGGGGAATCTTGTCTGCTTGGCGGTGGCGTGGTGGGGTGTGCAGCCTTTCTGCCATCAAGGGCCCTGGTGGTTGCTGGAGGTAGCAGAGTTTTTAGAGGTTTCTGTTTTTGGCATCATTATATGGTGGGTTTCTATTCACCACCAATGGCAGTCTTCTGTTCATCATCACCGACCACCACGGCGGTACAAACAAGCAGCGCGGCGGTCACCGCCAACAGACATGAGAAAATGTACATAAACTTAATCATACGCCATAGCTGCTAGGCATCTGTTTATCTTTATTATGTTGCCATGTGCTCGACAAACCTCCTGAACTTTGATGATTGACCTTGTGCTCGCAGCCTTGGGCTGCAATCTGTTTATTGCTGTAATTTACTTGTTCTAACCGTAGTTCAGAGAATTTTTGTGCTTAATCAGTAACTGCCAGAACAGGTTTGTACAGGTCGTTGCCACCTCCTGCCAGCTGCATCTGTACCTTCTCCCACCACACGTGCATCCCTGAAATATTCTGAAGGCCGCAGAGGGCCTTGAATACGCTAGGGGTGGAGTTGTCCTCTGACTAAGCAGTTTTGTGTGTACATAAGGTTGGGTGCCCCAGAGTGAAGGGGCAGCCTCCGTAGGATAGTCACTTGACTGTCCTGGGACTCTGTATTAGCTCGAGCTATAATCCATGTAATAAACTTCTCTTTATTCCTCCAGTTGGTGACTCCGCCTGATTTGTGTACTCTCTGCTAAACGGACCCTGAGGACTAGGGTGTCACTCCACCGCTGGGAAGGAGACCCCGGGTGGGGATTCTATCTTTCCTGGTTCCTCAGTTGGCGCCCGAACAGGGACCCGAGTCAGGCATCCAGGGGACCGACCAGGTGACGGAGGACTCACGATTGGACTTCCAAGGGAGGCGCCCCACACCAGATTCTGAGCTTCATTCTCTGTCGTGGACCTGCGGCTCTCCACTGTGTGTCTTCCAGCCGGCTCGACTTCTCCTGGCGCTGTCTGAATTCGGGTCTCTGTTTTCAGTGAACTACTGGAGTCCCCAACTGTCGGACTATAACAGAAGTGTCAGGTAAGGACGGGAGTTGAAAAATTCCTGTCTAAAAATAGGTCTGTGAGTATTGTACGGTTTCTATCGCTCTTTGCAAAGATCGACGTCAGTTGTAAGACTGACCTCAGTTGTCATTTAAGTATATAGGAAGCAAAGGGCATATTTGCCGCTCATTTGGTGTATTCAAACCACTGGTGTAAGGATTTTTTTACAACAACAAAAAAAATACTGGAAGAATTCCAGCGTTCAGTTATTTTAGGAAATTGTGTTGTTGTTTTTGCAGTACGTACTCCCGCCTGGAGGAAACATGCCCGCTCCTCCGGCCGGGACTCCGAATCATGATATATATGTTAAATATGGCATAGGTCCGATTATCTGGTCTGATATATGGAGAAAAAGAACCAAAGGTAGTTCTGATTTACAATGGCCTATTCACGGGACATTTGATCAAGATAAATTAGACTATTTACAGGAACGTTTGTTTGTGACAAAAAGAAGACCAGGGATGTTTGATTCACTACGGACTTGGCAGAAAGAAGCAGACCAAAGACGTAGGAAGGCAGAGAAAGAATTACAGAGACGTAAGACCAGGACGGTGACTGAAAAGGTATATGACTCTGACGTAGCTGAACATCAACAGAAAATTTTAGAACATGACCGAAGGCTTCACTTACAAACTGATAAGTGTTACCCTTCCGGGACAGTAGTGGATAAGCCACAAGAGGAAGACCCCCTTTTAAACGATATGTTAGATAAACCCCCGTTATATACTCCACCAATATATGCTACACTACATCCTCAACCTGCACCAGGTGACCCTATTGCGCCACCCCCGTTTGGATCTCAGGCGAGTGCTCCGCCACCCACCACCACCCCTCCTGTCACCAGACCTATAGAGGATACACCCCGTCCGACTGTACCCACCCCTCGACTGGCCCCCGTTTGGCCCACCCCTGACCCCTGTTTAGACACTTCGAAAAAAGAGGGGGGTAAGAGAGGAGGATTGGGCGGTCCAGTGTACACCCTCCCAACAACGTACTAATATGATGTGGTACACTGTTCCGAAATTGAAAGAGAAGGAAAGAGAAAGGGTCCTGATAATCAGGAGCAATAGTCCTCACACACCATATTTGGTGTCATGCTTCATCATCGGACAGCTCCTCGTCAGACTGGCGCTGCAATGTCTGACGGGCACCCCCCGAGGGGGGGCTCTTTGCCGGAGATCTTTTTGAATATACTCGATGATGCCGCGGAGCCAAATATGGGTCCGAGAGAGGGAAAAATGTACAGAGAAAGAATAGTAAAATTGGCTCAGATCCCTCACTTAATAGTTTATTATTCGCTGTTGGGAAATGGTCAAGATTAAAAAGAAGTCAAGGGAGTGAAACTGGAGACAATGCCCGGACACTCACACAAGAACAATCAGAATAATTAGGGAGGATGGAAGTGATCCAACGCTCCTTAGTATGCGGTCGACATGTTTCGCGTCGTTGTTGGTCCAACAGGATCCCGTGACGCTTCTTCAGGACCTACTAAATCATGAGTTTTCTCAAAAAGAAAAACAAAATACCTACACTCCTGTTGACTAACACTCACAGTCTGGGTGTCATCAGTCGCTTGCTAGGACTAAACCGGACTGGTTTTTCTTTCCTATCAGTCGCCCATATCCATTAGACAATAGGCTCCATGGGATATCGCTGGCCCATCACCCGGTATACAGAAAATTTTCTTCGTTACCGGTGTTAGATGCAGCACCTACCCGGGGGTCGCGTTCCTGTTTAGACACCACACATACCCCCATCCCATGACCCCGCAAAAGCGCACCCTCCGCGGACACTTGTTCTCTAATTCACAAGAGGAAGATGTCATTGAAGAAATGACACGGAGGTGGATGACTAATTGGAATGACTATGGGGTCAGGGACATTGTCCAAACTATGAAAAAATGGGATAGTTTAGTTCAGTTACATGCAGCAACCCTTATGTGCAACATTATAATACAAGAATATGAGGATGATGGTTCCTCAGCTCCCGCTGGACTGGTGGACCTCCGAAAACGCGCCTCTACTGGACTGCCGTTTGGTTCTGGTCTACATGATTATGTTGTTACTCTTCTCGTATATAGGGACCGCCTGTGGACATGTAGCCCTTCTATAAGGGCATCCATGTTTCCCATGAGAGAGGTTCTGCCGGTTTGGCGAGAGCCGGTGATGGATAACGCTGGCCAAGTTATTACCGCAGGGCATTTTCAACAAATGTGGGTACACACCCCATGGAAACGATCTGAAACATATACCCTAAAAGCTGCCTTACCTGACCCAGTAAGAATCCTGCAGGATATTATGAAGAACTGCAACAAATTCTTGAATCCTGTACTATGACATTGTCCGATATTGACATGTTAATGGCAGCAGTAGTCCAGCAGGAAGTATGGTCAAAAGTACGGAGGCACGACCATGCTGAACTAGGGGGCACGTGGGACCAATTGCAAGCCGCAGAAAGGGACAGGGTTGGGGGAGCGAAACCAGACCCACTTATATTGGCTCTCCCACTGCGTATTTTGGATTTGATGAAGACCATACTTGCACCACACAGGATAAATTGGGATAAATTGGCCGCCTGTAAACAGAAAAAGGACAAGGGTGTTTCGGACTTTTATACAAGGTTTGAGGGTGTCTTTTCTGATTACAGCGGCCAAGACATGACTACTGAAGGGGGGATAAGACTCTTTGTTGACAAATTCGTGGACAATTTATTACCAGACATAAAGGGAAAATTGAAATTGTGTGAAAGTACGTGGCTAGTCTCTACTGCCACTGGAATACTGACAATGGCCCAATATTATGAGAACAGGGAGATAGAAGAACAAGAAAAGAACAAGAAAAAAACGAAGGAGTTGAAAACGAAGGTGTTATTTCAGCAGGCCTACCCTCAGCCCCGTCAACAGCAGTCCAGATCAAGGTCACAAGGACCTCCCAATGACAGAAGGCAGTCCCAACGCCCTCCCCGTTCTTCCCTCTCCTACAATCAGTGCGCCTATTGCAAGCAGGAGGGCCACTGGAAGAATGACTGCCCCAATAAGGACAACTCCACAGGCCACCCCATGCCCCCACCGCAACAGGACAACAGACCACGCGGTAGGTCTGGGCCTGCAGACAGACCCCGCAGCAGGCCCCTTCACGGTCCCACAGTAACCCCCGCCCGAATTATTTTGATGCTTCATCCCAGCGTCAATATTTTAATGACGACTATGATGCGTATGAAGGTCAGGGGTCCTCCTTTGACTAGGAAAGCCTTCGACAGAGGGGGGTGGGACCAGTTTCTATTCCTGTTAGGCAGAATGGCCCTCACGTTGAGGTACAATTAGACGGTACTCCACATGATTTTTTGGTAGATACTGGGGCCACCAAAAGTTCTGTTAAACAGGAAGAGGTCCAAGGGGTCCCTCTGTCTGGCAATATTAACGTCTCTATGGGTTTTTCTGGTGTTCCGGTGGCTAACCCCATCTCCCAGCCCCTGCATGTTGCTATAGCTCCTTACACCATTAGCTCCCCTCTCATTCTTACTTCGGCCTGTAGTGCAAATTTATTGGGTTTGGACCTATTAAAGAAATTGTACGCCACCATTTATTGCTCTCCGGATGGAGTTCATGTCACTTTAGGTCCAAATATTTCCCCGTCCCAATTTTTGTCAAAACCACTTCCACCCAAACTTCGAGATTTGCCAGACATTTTATGGGCCACACATAAGGACGATGTTGGATGTCTGGACATACCACTGTATGTCATACGCTTGAAAGCCAATGCCAAATTACCTTGTCTTCCCCAATACAAATTATCCCAACACATTGAACAACAACTCAAAAATATTGTGACCCAGTTGATTGATTTGGGTGTCATTGAAGAAACGTGTGGTAATGATTGTAACAGTCCTGTCCTTCCTGTTCATAAAAAATTATCTGATATCACCGCGTCTCCAGGACTCCGATTTGTTATAGATTTACGGGCGGTCAATAAGATTGTAATACCCCAGTTCCCTGTTGTTCCTGACATTACGACATTATTAACAATGATACCTGCCTCCGCTACTTGGTTCTCTGTTATCGATCTTAAAAATGCATTCTTTAGCATTCCCATTCATCCAGATAGCAGACACATCTTTGGGTTTTCACTTGGTGGTCGCAGTTTTCAGTTCTCTCGTGCTCCACAAGGCTATACTGAATCGCCTAGCATTTTTAGCCAGGCCCACAAGGGTCAATTAGATACCCTTGTTTTTCCTTGCTCCTCGACGCTGGTTCAATATGTAGATGACCTTTTAATAGCATCCACTTCAGAACAAAAATGTAAAACAGATACTGTAGCCTTATTGAAACATCTTGCACACCATCACCATAAGATCTCCCTCTCCAAATTGCAATATTGTAGACAGGAGGTTATATACGTAGGACACCTCCTGTCTAAGGAGGGACGTACGTTGACGGCTGAGAGAATACAAGCTATACGAGACATACCGGTTCCAAGGACACAGAGAGAGGTTAGGGCCTTTATAGGTATTACCTCCTTCTGTCATCAATGGATTCCTAATTATTCTCTTTTGATAAAACCGTTTTTGCATCTCACCCACAAAGATTGTCCTGAAACAATTGAATGGAATGACGATTTTCAGTTTGGTTTTGATGAATTGAAAAATACACTCTGCACAGCACCTGTACTGGGTACGCCTGATTATCGTAAAGATTTTCAGTTATATGTGAGCGAGAGAAATGGATGTTCACTATCAGTGTTAACCCTAGAGCATGGCGGCAAACAACGCCCCTGTGCTTATTTTTCGGCCCTACTGGATCCAGTGGCCCGTGCACTCCAGAGTTGTCTACGGGCAGTAGCCGCTGCAGCGGTCGCAGTGCGCCAGTCGGCCGGGATAGTTATGGATTCACCCCTCACCCTGTTGGTCCCACACACTGTTGACGCACTATTAAACAAATCAAAAACACAGCATCTTACTAATGCACGATTAACTACTTATGAACTGACACTTTTAGCTAGTCATATAACATTAAAAAGGTGCAACACGCTCAATCCTGCCACTTTATTGCCAATTACTGAAAAAACAGAGGATTCCTATGATGACATACATGACTGCATTCTCCGGACGGAGGATGAAACAAAAGGGAGAGTGGACTTACAGGACACTCCACTGAAAGACCCTGATGGCATATTATACGTAGATGGCTCATGCATCAAGCTACCCAATGGCACTACCTCTGCATCCTATGCAGTTACAACAGCTACCACTGTAGTTGAAACAGCTAGAATACCACATAACTCTGCTCAGGCTGCAGAATTAATAGCTCTAACACGAGCCTGTGAGTTAAGTAAAGGACTTAATGTGAATGTTTACACGGACAGTCAGTATGCATTTGGCGTAGCACACAATTTTGGTCGCTTGTGGGCAGAACGAGGATTCCTCACCTCACATGGGACACGTATTCAACATGGGACCCTTATAATTAACTTACTTTCTGCCCTGGCATTGCCCAAAACAATGGCTATCATGAAGTGTAGTGCACACAAAAAGGTGACAGATGAAACTGGACGGGGCAACGCCCTAGCCGATCAGACAGCAAAAGATACAGCGTATGGAAAGACAGGACACATGTATGTGGTAGATAGTACAGAGAAGGTTCGTCCCCATGAAATATTTGGAAACACGGTAGAGAGTGTCAGGAAGATACAGGATGAGGCAACTGAACAGGAGAAAAAGGAATGGGAAGAAGGGAAGGCCAAGTTAGATGAAAATACGCTGTGCTGGACAGATCTGTCACAAAGGGAAAGATGGATGTTACCCAATGCATTTGTTCTGCCAGTAGTGACTATGGCCCATGGTCCTGCACACGTTAGTGCGAAAAGCATATGTGATTTGCTTGATCCGGTTTGGTCTAATAAAAATATCAGAAGAGTAGCTGACCAACTGGTTCAATCCTGCATGATTTGTTTACAACA
The DNA here is from genome assembly GCF_031143425.1 of Pleurodeles waltl. Classification (NCBI taxonomy): domain Eukaryota; kingdom Metazoa; phylum Chordata; class Amphibia; order Caudata; family Salamandridae; genus Pleurodeles; species Pleurodeles waltl. The sequence continues at coordinate 507,145,620 of NC_090445.1, forward strand.
TAACTTAGGGAAGGGTGCCTCAGGCCCCGCTGGGCATTTTTCACCACCAACGAATCCCTTTGAAGTGCTACAAATGGATTATATTGAGATGGAAAGGTGTAACAACTTGAAATATGTCCTAGTTGTGGTCTGCATGTTTAGTAAGTGGGTAGAAGCTTACCCTACTAAAGATAATACTGCCCTTACTACCGCAAAGCTACTTCTGAAGGAGTTCTTCCCACGGTTTGGGGTCCAAAGGTGTGTCTGGTCAGATAATGGGAGTCATTTTGTAGGGCAGGTAATGAAAAGGGTGTGTGAAGGGTTGGGCCTCCGCCAGAAGTTTCATGCAGCTAACCACCCCCAGTCAGCAGGACTAGCTGAAAAATATAATGGCACACTTAAATTGAAGATGTCAAAGATATGCGCAGAACGCGGTATACGGTGGCCGGACGCGTTGCCCCTGGCTTTAATGTCTGTCAGGATGACGCCTCACTCTAGATCAGGGTTGTCACCCCATGAGATAGTGATGGGAAGGCCAGCAAATGTCTGGGGGGTCCCTCGACCTCACAAGTACTCAGACCTAGAACATCCTGTTTTGATGGACTATTTAAATGAACTCACTAATTCTTTGCGTTCTATTCACCAACAGGTGCGTGAACCACTCCCATCTGTATCCACTGATCCATGTCACAAGATACTACCTGGCGACTGGGTTCTCACAAAGAATTTCCAGCAGAAAAGGAGTCTCGAACCTCGATGGAAAGGTCTGCGACAGGTCCTTCTTGCTACTCGAACAGCAGTTAAAGTCAAGGGAGCTAAGAATTGGATACATGCATCCCACTGTAAGAAAGTACCCCTACTCGTACCCTCTGATGAAATAAAAAGTGGTGACCACCCGACGACTGAGGATCATTTCAGCAACACTACGCGGAGTGAACAATTGTTTCCTGACCATACCATACCACAGTCCACAAGATACGATTTCCGCCCACGAAAATAAGAAAATGAACAATGAACTGATTGCTTGTCCCCTGTACTAAGTCTGACGATAGCTGCAGGGCCGTGATTTTGTCTGTCGGGGCTGACCAGAGTGTGTCAATAGGACTGCTGGTATCACCCCACAGTGAAGCAACCACCAGTCACAGGCAGCACTTAGGTCGGACTGAACTGCTAGTGGGACAAGCAATAAAGAGAACTGGGTGTTATACAAGAAGACAAGAGGAAAAAGAAGAAAATAAATAATTTAAAAAGACTATTAGGCCCACGTATCGCTTGTCTCACCATAACAATACTATTTTTGGTACTTCTGTCCTGCATTGGGTGGGTAATACATGATTCTGATTCAGGGGTCTCACCAACTACGCCACCGCCTGCAGAACACAGCCATGTTTCCTTACCACCCCATGAGGAAGGACGACATAAGGAATATGAAAACAATACCTTCATATCTATGTTACATCAACATCAGCTGGCTGTAAATAGAACAAATTGTTGGATATGTGGCTTACTACCGAGTTCCGTGCAAAGAAGGTTGCCATATATTTCATTCCCTTTTTCTTTTGATGGCTCCTGCAGCGCCTGGTATGAACTATCAGCCATTTGGGCTACCTCAATGGATGCTACTAATTCCGGACTATTGGTCACCCACCTATACCGGTTATGCTGGCCCACTGGAACGAGAGTTTATGGAACAAAGGAAGAAAAGTCAGAATATGCTGACCGACAAAATAGGTCTACTGACATATATTTTTTATCCTTTAATACCACACCCCAGATTGGCCGAAGATTTTTTGTAACACAGATCAAGGCTCCACTTTGTTTTCAGAAAAGTGGTAATAGGAGTGTAGGTGCCAGTTACTGTAATGCTACAGTAATATTGAATGGAACTAATTGGGCTACCGTGATACCATCACGAAACTCGTATTTTGTTTGTGGTAATAATGCCTACACCTCCTTGGTACCCACCTGGACCGGCACGTGTTACATTGCTTGGTTACTACCACCAACTTACACAGCTGGCCCTCAACACCACAGGACTCGGAGAGGGGTAATATCTGCAGAAGATACCTCAGCACAAGAAGCATTGGACTACTTTAAAGGAGTCCTTCCATTTTGGGGCCCTATGATGAATAAATGAAACAGCAGGAGCTCTGAGTAACATCACTGCACAGCTCGCTGCTGACCGCCTTGTTACTCTTCAAAACAGAATGGTTCTTGACATGATCTTGGCGGACCGTGGTGGAATTTGTACTTTGATCGGATCGAGCTGCTGTGTTTATATTCCAGACAATGCCCCTTCAGTGTATAAAGCTATTCAAAGGTTGCATACGATAGCTTCCACAATACACCAAGACGAAGGAACATGGTCCTTGACCGACTGGTTTTGGGGCTTGATTTCCCAATGGGGCTGGAAGATACTATTATTCCTTTTTGTGCTCGCTGCTGTATTCCTCACCTGTTGTCTTTGTATACAGTGCCTACCTGCTTTGTGCGGTTGCTGTATGGCATCCCTTGCCCCCTGGCCTGTTCGCCCTCCTCAACACACGGCTATGCTGTCCCTTGAGCAGGAGATAAAAGACCTTATGTCCATTAACATAGACACTGAATGATGTTCAATCTTGCCTCACAATGGCAAAAGGAGGGATTGAGAAAATGTACATAAACTTAATCATACACCATAGCTGCTAGGCATCTGTTTATCTTTATTATGTTGCCATGTGCTCGACAATCCTCCTGAACTTTGATGATTGACCTTGTGCTCGCAGCCTTGGGCTGCAATCTGCTTATTGCTGTAATTTACTTGTTCTAACCGTAGTTCCGAGAATTTTTGTGCTTAATCAGTAACTGCCAGAACAGGTTTGTACAGGTCGTTGCCACATCCTGCCAGCTGCATCTGTACCTTCTCCCACCACACGTGTATCCCTGAAATATTCTGAAGGCCGCAGAGGACCTTGAATACGCTAGGGGTGGAGTTGTCCTCTGACTAAGCAGTTTTGTGTGTATATAAGGTTGGGTGCCCCAGAGTGAAGGGGCAGCCTCCGTAGAATAGTCACTTGACTGTCCTGGGACTCTGTATTAGCTCGAGCTATAATCCATGTAATAAACTTCTCTTTATTCCTCCAGTTGGTGACTCCGCCCGATTTGTGTACTCTCTGCTAAACAGACCCAGAGGACTAGGGTGTCCCTCCACCGCTGGGAAGGAGACCCCGGGTGGGGATTCTATCTTTCCCGGTTCCTCAGACAGGCGGGAGACAATGTACCGCCCACACTATTATGACAGGCCAATCCACCACCTTTTTCGGGGTGGATTCACCGCGGATAAAAACACGGCGGAAACAGGAATCCCAAAGGAAAAACGCTCACCTCTACACACTCCACGAGGAACAAGGACGCCATGGAACCAGAGCTTCACATTTTTCCAGCCCTCACCCTCTTGCTCCTCTACCGGGAGCACTAACGCCGGCGGCGAAGACCACGGTGAGTACTGCACCTATGACACAGGGAAGGGGGGAGGGAAAAAACAGGGAGACACACACGAAACACCCCCACCCACACCCTCACCCACTACAACACACACACTAATGCGTATCAATACATCACAGTTACACTGCCCAAGTCCCATGGAAGAATGCAAAGACAATAGAAAATGAGTGTAACCATTGTAATATATTAAAAGCAAGTAGGCAGAAATAGATATATACACCATGTACATAATACATACCAAGCATAGTAGTCCAGGTAGTGTTCTAAGAAAGTCCATGGAACACCGGGACCACAGGGTATGGGCGAGGCCCACACAAGATCCCCGACCATGACGGAGAGAACACTGCAGGGGCATCAGACAGCAACTAAACAGGCACCTCAGGGGTAGGGAAAGGGGGGCACCTCAGCCGCTTGAGTGCACGATGACAAATCCACGAGGGGGCCACATGCCCACTGTTCAATCCTGGGGAGTGCAAAGCCACAGTCTCTCAAGTCTCTACAGTGGGTGGTTTGCCCACTACCATATCCTGGGGAGCTTTTGCTGGCGGTCCTTCATGGCCCAATGGGGCTTTTTCTGGTGGTGGCCTCCTGGGCAGCTGGGCTGGTGCTGGCAGTGGCCTCCTGGGCAGCAGGGCTGGTGCTGGCGGTGGCCTCCTGGGCAGCTGGACTGGTGCTGGCCGTGGCCTCCTGGGCAGCAGGGCTGGTGCTGGCGGTGGCCTCCTGGGCAGCAGGGCTGCTGCTGGCGGTGGCCTCCTGGGCAGCGGGGATGATGGCGGTCTTCTCCGCCGTGCTGCTCTTCCCCGACTTGCCAGGTTTCTTGTGGCCCTTCCCCATCTTGGTAGGTGTCACAGCTGACTGCACACTCCCACCGGGACCCCTGGGAGCGGCTTTGGTGGCTGGAGGCTTCCCCCTCTCCCACCGAGCACTGGCCAACTTCTGATGCTTCACAGGTGGGGGACTGTCTGTGCTGTGGGTCCGTGCCACACTGGCTGCCCTGGAGGCTGGTGCACTCCAGATTCCGGTGACTACAGGCACCACTGGTCCCGGAGATGTTGAAGCTGAGGTGCTATTTCTGGATCTATGAGATGGACAGGGTGGGGGAGGTGTGGGAAAGAGGTCAAGGGTGGACAGTAAAAGTTTTTTGGAGGAGTGGAGGAAGAGGTGGTGGTTGTAGGAGGTGTACGTTTGGTGACTTTGGGTGAAGGTGCATGCGCTGGAGGCTGTTGTGAGGTGGATGGCTGTTGGGTGGGTGTGTGTCTGTGTTTGTGTATCTTGGGAGGGGGTGTAACAGACACACTGGGAGAGGACACAGGGGACGTGTGAATGGTAGTGGGGGTGCTGACTGCACTTGAGCGGGGTGTGATGGTGGGTGTGCTGGAGAGGGAACGTAGTGGCTGTAGAGGTAGTGCGAGCAGGAGGGGGACACAGTGGAGGCAGTGGATGTTGGTGTGTCTGCATGTGTGTGATGCTTGCGTGAATGCCTGTGGGATGTGTGGTGCTTATGTTTGCCTGAACTACCCTGGGTGTTGACGTGTGTGCATGTTGGTCTGTAGGTGTGCTTGGGCTGAGGTAGAGGGGATTGGGTCTGGGTGGAGGAAGTTGGATGGGGGAGGCTAGAGACGGGGACAATGGCTGCCATCAGTGCTGAGGCCAGAGTCTGAAAGGCTCTCTGAAGGGCCGCCTGACCAGAATGAATGCCCTCCAGGAATGCATTAGTTTGTTGCAACTGCCTCTCTACACCCTGGATGGCATTCAAAATGGTAGACTGCCCAACAGTGAGGGACCTGAGGAGGTCAATGGCCTCCTCACTGAGGGCAGCAGGGGTGACTGGGGCAGGGCCTGAGGTGCCTGGGGCGAAGGTGATGCCCACCCTCCTAGGTGAGCGGGCACAGGGCAAAGCCTGAGGGCTGCTGGGAGGGCGCTGCTGGTGGGGGGGGTGGCGGCTGTACCTGTAGATGCGGGGGGCACAGATGTTGCCGCCACCACAAGGGTGCTCCCATCAGAGGACGAGTCCGTGTCGCTGGTCTCAGCTCCTGTCCCCGCCGTGAAGTTCCCCTCACCCTCTGTCCCACTGGTGAATTCAGACTCCATAGTGTCGCCCTCCAGGGCCATGTGGGATGCAGCTCCCTCCTGCTCCAGTGCCACTGCTCCTCCGCCTGATGATGCTAATTCACACAAGAACAGGGAGACCACAAAAAGGGGGGGAAGACAGAAGAGAGACATGTTGAGTGCATGCATTACTGCTACCGTTGGCGGACACGACAGACACAGAAGCCCCCTGCACTATGCCACGCTCTTGGGCTCCACTGTGCAAAGTCAGCAGAATGAGAGTGTACTCACCCCCTTGTGTCTGCTGTGATTCCCTCAATCACCCATCCAACTCCGGGTACGCCACCGCCAGGATCCGGAACATCAGGGGGGTCATGGTGCGACGGGCACCCCTCCCACGTTGGGAGGCCATCCCCAGCTGAGCTTCCGCCATCTTCTTGCTCCAGCGGCGAATGTCCTCCCATCTTTTCCGGCAGTGGGTGCTCCGTCTGTGGTAGACCCCCAGGGTCCGTACATCCTTGGCGATGGCACGTCAAATATCTTTTTTCTGGTGGGCGCTGACCTACATGAAATGTACAGGGAAAAAAAGAGTAGTTATTACCAACTGGACCGTCAAAGTGATTGGCCCCCATCCCTACCCTTGCCATGATGCACATGTACTCACCGTCGTTTCATGCATGCCTCAATCTCCCCCCCATCTTTCATCCACCCCACTCCACACAGTCATAGCCCATACAGCAAGCTCACAGTGTATTTACCTGTTTGTCTGGAGGACCGTAGAGTAGCGTGTACTGGGGGAGGACCCCATCCACGAGCTTCTCCAACTCCTCCGATGTGAAGGCAGGGGCCCTTTCCCCAGACACTCGAACCATTGTCTCTTCCAGACCGAGGTCACAGCAGCACTTGCAGTGTAGGTCCTCTCCTGTTGAAGATCAGGTATCGAGTGATTGAACAGATAGAAAATAGCGGTCACGTCCGTGGCGGTGTGTACCGTCACCGCCTGCGCACATTATCATTGGCTCCTGGGACCCATAGGGTCCAATGTTAACCAATGCAGCATTGCGCTGCGGTCTTCGACCGCCTACCGCGACGGTGTACAACGCCAGCGCAGTTACCTCACATCCCATTGTCCCACTTTAGAGGTCAGGCAGCTGCCATTTCAGGGGCCCACATGGCTTCATTTCCAACTGCGACACACATACCTAGGCCTAGACTCAACACACATACAGGCCACCTTTTGTGCATGATTGGTGTTCTGTGTAAACTGTGGGTACGTACCTCTGAGTTGTTTGACTCTGTGCCCGCTGTTGTCCTTCATAGGCACCGTCCACTGGGACATGTGAGGAGATGGTGGCATCCTCCGGTATACCGACCGTTGGTGGACCTATCGACAATGGAGGAGCGACATGTCATAATCACCTACAGGCTTGACTGTGCCACAATCCAGGAACTGTGTACCCAGTTGGAGCCAGACCTGATGTCAGCAATCCGCCATCCCACAGGAATCCCCCTTCAAGTGCAGGTGCTGTCAGTGCTCCATTTCCTAGCACGTGGGTCATTTCCAACAACAGTGGCCATAGCATCAGGGATGTCCCAGTCTATGTTTTCCAACATATTGTCCAGAGAGTTGTCTGCCCTTCTGAAACACATGCGGAGCTACATCGTGTTCCCTCAGGTGGGGGATTTGCCTACAGTGAAAGGTGATTTCTATGCCCTGGGACATATCCCCAACATTATAGGTACCATTGATGGGAGACATGTGGCTTTGGTCCCCCACCCCAGGAGTGAACAGGTGTACAGAAACCGGAAGAGTTATCATTCTATGAATGTACAGATGGTATGTTTGCCAGACCAGTACATCTCCCATGTGAATGCCAAGTTCCCTGGCTCAGTGCATGACACCTACATCCTGGGGAATAGCAGCATCCCTTATGTGATGGGTCAACTCCAGAGGCACCGTGTGTGGCTATTAGGTGAGCACCTGGAAGCAAGACAGTGGGAATGGTTGTCTGGGGTTACCATACAGGTTAGTGTGTGTCTAATACTTGACCCTCGCCATTTGCAAGTGACTCTGGTTACCCCAACCTGTCATGGCTACTGACCCCAGTGAGGAATACCAGGACAAGGGCAGAGGAACGCGTCAATGAGGCCCATGGGCAAACTAGGAGGGTGATCGAGCGGACCTTCGGCCTCCTGAAGGCCAGGTTCCGGTGCCTCCATATGAAAGGTGGATCCCTATTCTACTCACCAAAGAAGGTGTGCCAGATCACCGTGGCCTGCTGTATGCTTCATAACTTGGCATTGCAACGACAGGTGCCTTTTCTGCAGGAGGATGGTCCAGATGGCGGTGTTGTTGCAGCTGTGGAGCCTGTGGAGAGTGAAGACGGGGAAGTAGAGGAAGAAGACATGAACAACAGGAACTCAGTGATCCAGCAATATTTCCAGTGAGACACAGGTAAGAGTACAGACCTGCCTACTACATGTACTTAAACACTACTGCCTCTCTACTGTCTGTTGTTTTCACCCAGTGTATGGTCACTGAGTTGTCACTTTCCCTTGCAATTTCACAGATGTGCATCCCACTGTGTGACATCTGCTTTGATTCCTCATGGACTTGAGCTGTGTGACATAGATATGTTGACATTACAATTGAAAGAGCATTTTGTCACTGTAATTGCTAATACACTATTTCGAAATAACAGACAGACTGCAGTTTGTTTTGTGTTTTAAGTGTATTTATTTAAGTGCTCAATATTGGAGTGGGTAGTGAAATGGTGAGGGGTGATGGCGGAGGAATGTCCATGGCAGAGTCCAGTCTATTAGTCTCACAGGTGCATCGCCCAAACGGGCATAGGAAGTGGAGGTTGAGCAGTTTAAGTATGGACAGGGTGACAAAGTGGGACAGTGGATGACAATCAGGGTGGTCTCATTTCTTGGCGGGGGTCTTGGCATCGTGCTCTGTCTTTGTCTTGGATCTCAGGGACCGTTTGCGGGGTGGTTCTCCCTCTGCAGGGGGTGGGGTGCTGGTGTGGTGGTCCTGTGGCGGAGCGCCCTGTCCACTAGCGCCGGCGGAGGTGGTGGGCAGTTCATCGTCCATGCTAGTGTCAGGGGCCCCTTGTAGTGCCACAGTGTCCCTCCTGGTGTTCACGAGTTCCTTCAGCACCCCTACGATGGTGCCCAGGGTGGAGCTGATGGTTTTGAGTTCCTCCCTGAACCCATATACTGTTCCTCCTGCAGGCGCTGGGTCTCCTGAAACTTGGCCAGTACCGTTGCCATCGTCTCCTGGGAGTGGTGGTAGGCTCCCATGATGGAGGAGAGGGCCTCGTGGAGAGTGGGTTCCCTTGGCCTGTCTGCCCCCTGTCGCACAGCAACCCTCCCAGTTCCCCTGTGTTCCTCAGCCTCCGTCCCCTGGACCGTGTGCCCACTACCACTGCCCCCAGGTCCCTGTTGTTGTTGGGGTGGTGGGTTAGCCTGGGTTCCCTGTAGTGGTGGACACACAGCTGATTGAGGTGTCCTGGGGACGGAGGTATGGGCCTGCTGGGTGGGTGCTGTGCTGGTGTTTCCAGAGGGGGGAAGGTCTGTGATGGCCTGTGCCAGTGTGAGGGGAACCGACTGTCCAGAGGACCCCGACGGGCTGGACTGGTCATCTAGATCCAGTTGGACAGATGGTGCTGTCATCACTGTGGGCCTCTTCCGTTGGTGGTGTGGACATGTGTGGACCCTCCTGTCTGGTGATGTTGGGTAGGGGTCCTGCAGGGGTATAAAAGGATGGTTATTACATCTGTATGTGTCATGGTGTGCAATGGGTGGGTGAGCGTGTACCCCAGTGCTTGCATTCCTGTGTGGGAGCTTGTGTGATGGTGGTTTAGGGGGTTGTATGGGTAAGTGCAGTGTACATGCTTTAGTGATGGGTGTCCATGCTCTGTTGTTGCATGCAGGGCTTGGTGTTGGGATGAGTGGTTTGTGATGTTGGGACATATGTGAGGAGTTGGGGTGCTGGGGGTGAGGGTGGGGTATGTGATAGCATGCAGGTAGGGTGGGGGGTGTAATAGTTAAGATTTGACTTACCAGAGTCCATTCCTTCACCTACTCATGCGAGGCCCTCAGGATGCAGAATCGCCAAGACCTGCTCCTCCCATGTTGTTAGTTGTGGGTGAGGAGGTGGGGGTCCGCCGCCAGTCCGCTGAACCGCCTGCTGGTGTCTTGGGACCACGGAACGCACCTTCCCCCGTAGGTCGTTCCACCTCTTCCTGGTGTCCTCCAGATTTCTTGGGTGCTGTCCCACTGCGTTTACCCTGTCCACTATTATTCGCCATAGCTCCAGCTTCCTTGCAATGGAGGTGTGCTGCACCTGTGCTCCGAATAGCTGTGGCTCTACCCGAACGATTTCCTCCATCATGACCCTGAGCTCCTCCTCCGAGAACCTGGGGTGTCTTTGCCGTGTCATGGGGTGGTGTAGGTGATGTGTGGGGCGGATTGTGTTGTGATAAGTGTGCTGATATGTAGTGGTGTGTTGTGTGAGGTGCGTGGAAGTTCTGTGGGTGATGGTGTTGTGTGCCTGTGGATGCTGTTGTTCTGGCTGGTGGTGTCTCTCTCTGGCCTTCGTTCGTGAAATTTTGTCATAGGGGTTTGTGGGTGATGTGGGTGTGTGTTTTACATTGTAATGGGTGTGTGGGAGTGGTGTGTGTATGTGTATCAGGTGAGTGTATTTTGAATTGTCCAATGTGGCTGTGTTTTGTAAATGTGTGTGTATTTTGAGCGCAGCGGTGTGTACCGCCAATGGAATACCGCGGTTGAAAGACCGCCGCATGGATTTGTGTGTCGTGATAGTGTGGGCGTATTTCTGTTGCCGTGACAGTGGAGGTTTTGTTTTCGCCAGTTTATCACTGACCTTTGGTGTGGCGGACTTGTGTGGGTGTCTGAATTTTGGCGCATTCCGAAATGTGGGTCATAATAGCTGTGGAGGTTTTCCGCGACCACGGCGGTGTGTTGGCGGTCTCCTGCACAGCGGTAAGCGGCTTTTACCGCCAATGTTGTAATTAGGGCCATAATATTTATGTGGATAAATGCAGGTCAAAACAATTAAGATGCCATAAGTATATGTTTAGATATCACTGTAAAAATGATATAAAGTGTCCTTAGTCTCTTAAAAGCATTAAATATCTCTTACAAGTACAAAGTACCTGGTTTGCGTGCAAAATCTCTGCAAGGAACCTCGGAGGAAGAGGTGCGGGGAAAACAGGGAGGAGTGCTTTGATTTCCCGGGCAGCACATGGTGATGCATCGTTTATTTTTCACGCAGGGAAGGCTTTACATTAATTTCTGGCACTCGGTCTTGGATCCTCTTCAGGTTGCAAGGTTATCGGGTGCCCTGGGGACAATGCGTTGAAATTCGGCGCTCACAGGACAAAGTCATAGGGTCTGTGTCTATCCAGTGGGCGTTGCATGTAAATTTCTACCTCACGGCAGGCACTGCATTGAATCCTCTCTGGATGTCAGGCTGCGTCATTTTGTCTCAGTTGTGCATTGATCCAGTGGGCCGTGCGTCGAATTTCCGGTCACTACGCTGGTGCTGCATCGATGTTCTCGTTGTGGTCGGGCTGCATTGTTCCAGTTCAGCGTGCAGTGAATTTTTCACCACAATGCAGGCTGCACGTCAATTTTCACTACACAAGCAGTTCTTCTTGCAGAGATGAAGTCTGTTTGGTCCTGAGACTTCATGGAACAGGAGGCAAGCTGTATCCAAGCCCTTGGAGAGCACTTCTCAGCACAGCCAGGGAGCAGCAAGGCAGCAGGGCAACAGCAAGGCAGTAGTCCTTCACAGAAAGCAGTCAGATGAGTCCTTTGGGCATCCATGCAGTTCTTCTTGGCAGGTTGCAGGTCAGGTTCAGGTTCTCCTCTCCAGGAAGTGTCTGAATTGGTAGGGGCAGAGGCCCTGTTTAAATAACCAAATGTGCCTTTGAAGTGGGGGAGACTTCAAAGAGTGGCTTAGAAGTGCACACGGTCCCCTTTCAGTTCAATCCTGTCTGCCAGGGTCCCAGTTGGGGGTGTGGCAGTCCTTTGTGTGAGGGCAGGCTACGGTCCTTTGACATGTAAGTGTTAGGCCCTCCACCCTCCAAGCCCAGGAAGCCCCATTCAAAATGCAGATGTATGCAAGTGAGGCTGAGCACCCTGTATTTTGGGTTTGTTTGAGTGAATGCACAAGGGAGCTGTCAACTGAACCTAGCCAGACATGGATTGTAAGGCACAGAAGGATTTAAGTGCAGAGAAATGCTTACTTTCTAAAAGTGGCACTTCTAAAACAGTAATACAAAATCCAACTTCACCAGTCAGCAGGACTTTGTATTACCATTCTGACTATACTAAATTTGACCTTCCTACTCCTTTCAGATCAACAGCTACCACTCAAATAGTATATGAGGATAGCCCTAATGTTAGCTTATGAAGGAGCAGGGCTCATAGCAGTGCAAAAACAAATTTAGGAGTTTTACACTGTCAGGACATGTAAACTACACAGGTACACGTCCTGCCTTTTGTCTACACAGCACCCTGCCCTGTGGATTACCTAGGGCCTACTTTAGGGGTGACTTATATGTAGAAAAAGGGGAGTTTTAGGCTTTGCAAGTACTTTTAAATGCCACGTCGACTTGGCAGTGAAACTGCACACACTGGCCTTGCAATGGCAGGCCTGACACATGGTTAGGAGGCTACTTAAGTGGGTGGCACAGTCAGTGCTGCAGGTTCACTAGCAGCATTTAATCTACATGCCCTGGGCACATATAGTGCACTTTTCTAGGGACTTATAAGTAAATTAAATAATCACATGTATATGATCCAATGTTATCATGTTAAAAGTGAGAGAACATATTCACTTTAGCACTAGTTAGCAGTCTAAAAACCAGAAAAAATAAGTATCCAAAAAGTGTAGGGAGGCAGGCAGGCAAAACGTCAGGGGTGACCACCCTAAGGCTGTCAGGTCTAACATATAGGCCTTCATTATGACATTGATGGCAAATGCCGCCTACCACCATGGCGACGCCCGCCAACACACCGTCGCCGTGGCTGCCAGCCTCCAACCGCATTATGACCGTAGACATAATTCCGCCAGAAGGCGGAGGGAGAAAGACATTGGCAGTTTGGCTTGAGCCAAACCACCAATGTCATAATTTGGGAAAAGGTACCGCCAGCCTGTTGGCAGTACCTTTCCCCAAATTACACCGTCTGCCAGGGTCGTAATGACCCCCATAGTTTTTAGATGCCAGGTACACCTCCACTTAATTTTCTGAATCAAAAAAATACAATCACAATACATCGTTAAAGTTCGGTTAGCATTGCAGCATCTTCTATCAAAAATACCATTTTGGGCATTTTGTTCATTGACAATGTTACAAAAGGCAGATAGCCAAGCCAACCAAAAAGTTTGCATAATGGAGGGGCAGAGCTATAGCCTATGATGATGATGACTCGGAATCATTGAAGTGCAATGAAAGGGTGGAATAAAAATGGTCAATGAAAGACAGAAAAAAGATATTGTAGGGATAACAGGAACTAAACAAAAATTGCATCAAGAGTCAGAAAAGGAGCCTATAACAAAAAGTAAACTAGGCAAAATTAAAAGTTAGGGAAATAATAATAATCATATTAAATAATAGGATTTACTGGGATGAACAGAGCCCTCAGCATTGGAGCTGGTGGTCGGCGCCTCCCCAGCTCCTTCTGGATTTGCGTCTGTGGTACCCATTTTCTTGCCGTTGGGTGCTGATGTAAGAAATAAAGAAGATAAAAAAATAGATTAGTGGTACAGTCATTCTCCACAACATTTTGATATAACAGGCAAACACAGTAACATTGTACTTAAATCAGATTGCCAATGGTACTAGTATGTTTGACTATCATTCAGTTGGCTATACTCCTAAAATCCCTGTTACAAATTTCGTTTGCAAAAACTGCATTTGGAGTTAATGCATTGCAATGAATGATCTTTGATTCTATCCTCATTTCTCAACCTCCTTGATGGACCGACACAGTCTTACTTTTTTGAAATGCATAGATGCATACTAGTACTACACATCACTGTGAAACTGCGTGGGTCTGTACAAACTACATAAAGAAAGTTGCAACGAACGCTAACTCACTGATATCACTAATAATTCACTATGGTGACAGGAGGACTTCAAAAATGATCCTAAAGCGAGTGCCCATGAGTACAATGATGTATCCCCGAGCTCCTGCTGAGCTCTAACTGGATCACGTAATAAATAATGTTCTTAATGTAAACTAAACATAAAGTACCTCTGAGTGTGAACAACATGCTATTCAGAAAAAATGTTAACACTCTTGAACACAAACAGTGTAGTTAATACTCACCCAGCCCCGGAATCTCCACACCTAGCAGACCATGTAGGTCCTGTTTGAGGTCGACGATACCTGCCCAGTGGTGCTTCAGCTGGTGGGCATTACGCTGGACCTGAGTGGTGCCCAGAACACACCTGTGCACCCTAGTCCATTGCAGCTGACCCTCGAGCAGGGGGTAACCACTTCCAAGCCTGCCAATTTCTACCAGCATGGAGGGGAGGTGGTTCTCCACTTAGAAAACCAGTTCTGCCACCTCTTCCTCACAAAAGATGGGCCAGGGCTGCACCCCTTGGCGGTGCCTCCTCCACAAGGTAGACAGCTACTGCTGGCTGTCCAGGTGGGCCTAACACTTCCACTCCCCTTTTTGCTGGTGCCGACCTGCTCTGCCATGGTGCTGGGTGATGTGGTGAAGAAAGTAAAGAAGAAGGAAGAAATACATAAGGAAGTAAATGGAAAAATAAAAAAAAATAAAAAAAGTCACAAAAAGCACGAAAAAAATGAAAACAATGGAAAAATACACAGACATAAAAAGACACACTAATACATTATATGAAAATGAGGGATAGATTAATTAGGAGGGTGGAGATTTGAAAAGATTCTGAAGGGATTTAAAAAACAGGCCCAGCACCATTAAGTGAGTGAAAAATAAGATGGTCTTGCCCATGAGAAGTGCATGGTGCTATTCACGTGTGATTTTAAATGCGGGAACTTGCTTCGCGTTGCACTTGACTTAAGCTGCAATGCAAATAGGTTTGACAGGGAACTCCACCCACCCATGGAACTCTGTGTAGCATGGCAGATGTTTTTTGCCACTTCTCGGAGTTTCCGCATAGCGTGAATCTGCGCACTCTGCCCCCACACCTACTTTATACCAGCATGCATGGCATTCCTTCATGGCAGTTCTCTCTGCAGCAGGGCTTCATATATATATATATATATACATATATATAAATATATATACATACACTACAGGGATGTTATAGTTAGGTTTTGAATTTACTCACACAAAACCAAAGACAATCAGCAGTTATAGTTATAGTTATTTCAAGTTACTATAACTCACGCTCTAAGGTAATTATAACTCGCTCCCCTGCCACACCCCTTATGCGCATAGTTTTTTCTTCAATAATTTGACTGCTAATGATTCATTCATATTTTTGTTAACGTTATAAAAGTTGTCATGAGTGCTGCAATATCTGGGGTAATTTGCAGTTCTTGGCCAGGGCACAACTAAAATGTCCCTGGAACCTTTGTTTTTTAAGTGAATTGCTATGTTTTTTCAGTTCCATTTCCTAACTATAACGTCACTGCAACCTTTGTTTTTTCAGTGAATTTTTATGTTTTGTTTTAACATAAAGAGTGTGACTGTAAGTGAGTGCTTTAGTGTTTAAGTGGGTCTGTGAGTAGGTGTGAGAGTCTCTGAGAAGGTCTCTGGGTGGGTACATGAGTCTCTAAGTGCCTCTATGAGTGATTACATGAGTTTCAGAGGGAGTCTGTAAGTTGGTGCCAAACCTGAGTGGATTTATGAGTAGGTGCATGGATATCTGAGAGGGTCTCTGAGTGGGTGCATGATTGTCTGTGTGGATCTATGAGTGGGTGCATAAGTGTCTAAGTGGGTCTGTGAGTGGGTGCATGAGTCTCTGAGTGGGTCTGTGAGTGAGTACATGAGTCTCTGAATGGATCTGTGAGTGGGTGCATGAGTGTCTGAGTGCATCTGTGAGTGGATGTGTGAGGGTCTGTGAGGGTGTGAGCAACTTGGCCACAAAGGAACCTCACATCCCTTTTTATCCAACAGAAGTCCACAGCTTTGCTCAAAATGTCTACCCAATTTAAGTTCTTTCTGCCTCCTTGGGTAAATGTCCAGTATGTAATCTACACTACAGCTGTGTAATGTAGTACAAGGAAATGTCACCAGTGACCTTGTGTACCTTTTAACAACATGATTTCTCCTGGTGCGTGTTTCTAAAGAATTCTGTGATAAAATGAATTCTCCTACAGAGAGGCCAACAAGACTAAAAAGACATAAATCTCTACCAAACCAGTTTCCTTTCTTTAATCTATAGGAGGAAAGTGCTTCTTTGTTTTGTGGAGATGTTCTCCTATTCCTCTGCATCAACAACGGGCCACCAAAATTGGTGACAAACGCACTAGGGGGCCTTTGGTAGACTGTTCATCATCCTGGCAAAATGCTTGGCATTCCACTAAGGTGGACCGAGGCCAAGCAGTTGCAGCTACCAGGTGATTTGCACTTGCATAGTCATAGCAATTTAAAGGGAGAACTATGGACTTTGCTCTCATCAGGAAAGGAAAAGAAAGAACCCACTCATCACAGTCGCATACAGATAGCAGTCCAATAGGTCAAAGATACATTCACCTCCAAGAAGGATTTTAGATTTAAATAGACCCCCTTCCCCAGGTCAATCTTAGCCACAGAGACCCCAAACCCCAGGCTCCGGCTGTGTCTCTTCGGTGCCCCCTAGAGCACTGAGTCAGCAGTTTTAAGAAGTGTGGTGGGAGTCTGAATGCCCCCACAGGCCCAGCCGGCTCCCTGCCTGCAATGTTCTTACAGACAGGGAGCTGCTAAACATGCAGCTCCTCGTGTTTGAAAGCAATCCCTTCATCTGTTTCCCTGCCCGCTTCTCTGCAGGCAGGGAAACAGATGAAAACTGTACTCCCAGCAAAGTTGTGTTTGCTCTGACTTGGCAGGACATGTCAAAACTCCACCAAGTCACATCAAACAACTATGCCCTGGGGGTGGGACCCCAGGAAATAGCAGAAGCCAACCCTGGGGGGTGGAAGTCCCAGAGCTATATATAGCTTCAAGAGGGGGGCAATGTAACATCCGTCCTTCTCTGAGCACGGACCTGACTCGGGGAGGTGGTTGAAACGTTTGAGGTGATTCGCCAAGTGGGGGGGCTGAGAAAAAGGGAATGTCCCAAAATGTATTTTCACCATGCATTTTCCCATTGGGTCTTTAGACACGGCTATAGCCTGAATAGCTAAACGGAATTACACTAAATTCAGCAGGAATCTAGATCTTGGTGATTAGATTTTGTTTTTTTGTTATTTGGTGTAAATCCATTTAGAAGTGTTGGAGTTATTAAAGAAAAAATAAATATAGATATCTGGGCAGAGCCTAAGCCCTGATCTCGTTATGAGATCTGATTGGATGTCAGTACTTCAATCAGGAAGTGCTGGCAGCCAATTTGGGAACAATATACATGATAGCAACCCATTGAAATGCATTGAAGTAATTGACAGCTTTTGAGGGCCACAAAAAGGAGAATGCATAAAGCATAATAACATATTTTAGTTACAAAATAGATCATTTCTTGATGGTATCATACTAATTTTAGGAATTGTGGTGTAGTCTAAGGTGATTTTAACCTGTGAAAAAGCCTTCTACTAGAATTTCCAGAATCATGTTTGAGAGAAAACAGTTTTCTCATGATTTTTCTATAGAGGTTATGGAAGGTACTGAAGAAGCTAAAATGAGTGCATATTTTCTGTAAACTCACACTTGCCATATGTGAATGAAGTCCAACATTCTCTTTAAAATATGTGCTTCCAACAGGACCAGCCTGTCAGTTTATTCCCTTGTGCTCTACTGCAGCTTCTTGGAGTGTTGGTAAGAACAACTAGAACTCTATAAGTCTTACTTATGCCTAAAGTGTGGCACACCTAAAGCCATCTTGATAGAATCAAACTCGTAAAATGGAAAACATTTAATTTGGAAAGGAACAAAATTAAAAGGTTTGTTTGGTCATAGAAATTATGGTTAGTGTTGTGTAAGGAAAAATTAGGACATGTTTTAAGTAAGTTCATAAATACCTTTCACTCTTATTTCATTAAATACCTTTCAATTTTATTTCATTAAAGCATTCTGACACATAGATTGAACCATGCACTTTTCACACCAGCAGCAGACTGCCAGTTAACTCCATAGTGATCAGCAGCTTCTCTACAGAGTTCTAATGTGCAACTAGAGTGCTAACATACAGTGTGGCACATCTGAACGACATCTTGATGGAAACGAAGTGGAAAACTGAAAGCGTTTTCTGCTGAGAATACCATAGTAAATGAGGAAATTAGGGAGCTTCATAACAAATAAGATTCCCAAGATGGCCAGAAGGGTAAAAGGTGCCACATGTAGCACAAATATTACCCAGAATGTAACCTAAGTATAGTCCAATAACAGAAGTGTTCAAAACATTGATTAGGGGCAGTTTATATAGCACAGACTTGACACAAAGGATTTGGAGTGTTTTACATGAGCATCAGTTACATTATACATGGACACATTCATTTTGGCTTTAGGCATGGAGAGATTAAGGCCCTCATTACTACCCTGGTGGTCAGTGTTAAAGCGGCAGTAAAAAAAAT
This sequence comes from Pleurodeles waltl, assembly GCF_031143425.1. NCBI lineage: Eukaryota > Metazoa > Chordata > Amphibia > Caudata > Salamandridae > Pleurodeles > Pleurodeles waltl. Next base: position 507,163,869 of record NC_090445.1, read on the forward strand.
GGGATCACGGCCACGGCGGAAATCGCCCGCATAGACAGCCACTTTAACACTGTGACCGCCACGGTGGTAGCAACCAACACTGCTGCGGTCACCGCCAACAGACAGGCGGAAGACAATGTACCGCCCACCCCATTACAACCCACCAATCCACCAGCTTTTCTGGGGCAGTACCAACGCCATCAAAGCAAGGCGGAAACAGAACACAGAAGGGAAACAACTCACCTCTCGACACTCAAGAAAGAACCAGGACGCCATGGAGCCCGAGCTGCAGGTGTTCCCCATGCTGGTCTACCTCCTCATACACCCGGAATATCAAAGGCGGCGGCGACAACGACCACGGTGAGTACTGCACCTAGCACCCGGGGTGGGGGGAGGGGGGAGGAAAAAGAGAGTGACACACACACAACACGCAACCCCACCCTCACCCACAAAACCATACACACAAACACATGCATCAACATTACATTTACACACCGTAACCCCCTGGAAGAACGCAAGGACAAAAGGAATTGAGTCCAATCAGTGATATTTTAGAAATAGGCAGATATATGTAATGAATATAAAAGCAGTATTTACAAAAATATACAATATCTACATTAAGCAGTACATTGTCCTTTGCAAATGTCTGTGGGCCACTGGGCCAAAAATCATGGGCCAAGCCCACACTTGACTCCTGTCTCAATACAGAGAGAACACTGCAGGGGCATCAGGTCGTAAACACACAGGCACCTCATGGGGATGGGGAAGGGGGGGGCACCTCAGCCGGAAGATGGTACTATGCCACTGCTCCTGGAGGGGGCTACATGCCCACAGTGATGTCATGGGGAATCCAAAGCCACAGTCTCTCAAGTGGGTGGTTTTCCCACTGCTTGATCCTGGGGAGTGCAAGGCCACAGTCTCTCAAGTGGGTGGTTTACCCACTGCTTGGTCCTGGAGAGTGCAAGGTCACAGTCTCTCAAGTCTCTCAAGTGGGTGGTTTGCCCACTGCTTGGTCCTGGGGAGTGCAAGGCCACAGTCTCTCAAGTGGATGCCTTCTTCCACTGGTTCTGGAGGGGGCCTTGTGCTCAGTCTGCTTCATCCTGCCAAGGAAAGGGTGAGTGGATGCATATCTCCACTGGTTCTGGAGGGGGCCTTGTGCCCAGTCTGCTTCATCCTGCCAAGGAAAAGGTAAGTAGATGCATATCTCCACTGGCTCTGGAGGGGGCCTTGTGCCCTGTGATGCAGCACTTGAGGTGTGGCAGTTCACATTCCCTCACCTTGGTGTCTGAGGCACGAGATTTGCAGGGACCAGGTGGGATGAAAGTACATGGAGGTAGGGCCAGACTCCATCCTGCGGTGACTAAGGCTGCAAATTGGTGGTAGTGCTGGTGCTGGTGGGGGTGCTGCCAGTGGTGGTGGGAGGCTCCAGCCCATCTCCTGCAGTCTCGGACAGGCTCAGACTGGGGCTGCTGCTGCTAAAAGTGGTCCTACTGTCAGCAGTGCAGGTGGTGGTGCTTGCGGCGGGGATGCTGGCGGTGCTGGCCGTGGTGCAGGTGCCGGTGCTGCCAGTGGAGAAGGGAGGCGCCAGCCCTTCTCCTGCAGCCTCGGACGACTGGCCACTGGGAATGCTGCTGCTGACAGTAGTGGTGGTAGCGGCAGTGCAGGTGGCGTGCTTGAGGCGGGGATGCTGGCGGTGCTGGCCGCGGTGCAGGTGGCGGGGCTGTCAGTTCTGATGGTGGCCATCAGACCCTCACCTACAGACTCCGATGCCTGAAGTGCCTTGCCTTGGCTTTTCTGCCCCTTCCTCACCTTGGCAGATGCTGTTGGGACCTTGGCTCTGGCAGCTGGAGTTTTGGAGGGGGCCTTGCTGTATGGGTCGTGCTCCTTGCCCTTGCTGCATGCTGTCCCCTTCCTCACCTTGGAAGATGCTGTTGGAACCTTGGCTCTGGCAGCTGGAGTTTTGGAGGAGGCCTTGCTGGGTGGGTCGTGCTCCTTGCCCTTGCTGCATGCTGTCCCCTTCTTCACCTTGGCAGGTGGCGGAATGGTTTGGTCCTTTGCAGGGGTCGGTGGCACACTAGCTGGCCTGACGGGTGCCCTCCTTAGAGCCTCTGTGAGTTGCAGGTACCACAGCGGACACCGACTTGGTGGCTGAGGTGCTGGCCTGGGTTCTGGACACCCTGGTCCAAGGGGAAGGACGGGGGCAGGGGTAGGGAGCAGGTCAATGTTTGCCAGGAAAAGCTTTTTAGACACACTGGGGCGGGAAGATGGAGAGGGTTGGGGAGTGGAGGAAGAGGGAGTGGTTGTAGGAGGTGTCTGTCTGCTGAGTTTGGGTGAAGGTGCATGGGCTGGAAGCTGTTGTGAGGTGGATGGCTGTTGGGTGTCTGAGTGCTTGCGTTTGTGTACTTTGGGAGGAGGGGTCACAGACACATTCGGAGAGGACACAGGGGATGTGTGCATGGTTGTGGGGGTGGTGACTGCTTGTGATGGGTGTGCTGGTGATGGAGGTAGTGGAAGAGGATATAGTGCATGCAGGTGTGAGTGGAGACGCTACTGGGAGGGAGGTGGATGAAGAGGAGGAGGGGGACACAGTGGAGGAAGTGGATGTTGGTGTGTTTGCATGGGTATGGTGCTTGTGTGAGTGCATGTCAAATGAATTGTGGTGCTTATGTTTGCCTGAGCCACTTTTGTGTGGTTATTTTGGGTGAATGCTGGTCTGACTGTGTGCTTGGGATAGGCTGGGGTTGATGGGATTAGGTCTGGGTAGAGGAAGTTGGAGAGGGGAGGCTGGAGGCTGGGACAATGGCTGCCATCAGTGCAGAGGCCAGAGCCTGAAATGCTCTCTGTTGGGCCGCCACACCAGAGTGAATGCCCTCCAGGTATGCATTTGTTAGTTGCAAATGCCTCTCGACACCCTGGATGGCATTCAGTATGGTTGACTGCCCAACAGAGATGGATCTCAGGAGGTCAATAGCCTCCTCACTCAGGAAAGCAAGGCTCCCTGGGGCAGGGCCTGAGGTGCTTGGGGCGAAGGAGATGCCCACCCTCCTGGGTCAGCGGGCATCAGCAACTCGATGAGGGGCTGCTGGGAGGGCGGTGCAGGTACGGGGTGGAGGCTGTACCAGTAGCTGGGGTGGTCACAGAGGTGTCCGCCACCACCAGGGAGCTTCCATCGGAAGAGGTTTCTGTGTCTGAACTGTCCCCTCTGGTCTCTGCCGTGGTGCTCACCTTGCCCTCCGTCCCACTGGTGCCCTCAGCGTCGGTGGACTCTGCCTCCTGGGTCCTGTGTGATGCAGCTGCCTCCGTCGCTGGTGCCTCTGCTCCTCCACCAGATGATGCTAATGCACATAAGGACAGGATGACAAAACAATAAGGGGGGAAGAGACAATGGATACACTTCGTCAGTGGCTGCACCAACACCCCCTTTGGTGTACACAGCACCCTCAGACACAGGGAACAGGCCTATGCAATATGCCACAGCACTACCAGAGAAAAAGTTAGCTTCCAAGACATGGGGAGGGGCACACATCACCAAATGCAGCACACCTGGGACCCACACAGCCCTAACCAGTAGTGGATACTTACAAAGAAGGTAGCAGGATTATCTCCTCAGAACCATAGCCACCAGGGGACCTATGCTGCAATGTCAGGCCTGGCCTAGGGGCACTGTACTCACCCACTTGTGGCTGCTGTGATGCCCTCAAGCGCCCAACCAGCTCTGGAAAGGCCACCACCACCAGTATGCGGGCCATCAGGAGGGGCAGGGTTCGACGGGCATCCCTTCCTCGTTAGGAGGCCATACCCAGCTAGATCTCCGCCGTCTTCCGTGCCCAGCATCAAAGGTCCTCCCACCGTTACCCACAGTGGGTGCTCCGCTTGCCTTAGACTCCCAGGGTCCGCACATCCTTGGTGATGGTACGCCATATACCCTTCTTTTGATGGGCGGTGACCTGCAGAGGCAATACACCAGGGAAAAACCATTAGACAACGAGTCCAGCCTGTTACACATATGGCCCACCATACCTGTTTCCATTACCATTGGCACACACATAGCCCTGGACACAACCTGTAAACCGCCAAGAGGACTTCAAACCACCCCTCTTACATGAGGCCTTCACACACACACCACTCCATGCATTCATGCCACATGCATCATGCCCACAGTGTACTCACCTGTTGGTCTGGAGGCCTAAGCAGCAGTCCATACTCGGGTAGCACCCTATCCACCAGTCTCTCCAACCACGCCGAAGTGAAGGCAGGGGCACTTTCCCCAGTCACATAGGCCATGGTAGGTTCCAGACACAAGTCACAGCAGCACATGCAGGGTAGGTTCTCTCCTCTGGATGATCAGGTAGCAAATGAGGAATCAGATAGAAAATGGTGGTCACGTCTGCAGCGGTGCATACCATCACCGCCAGAGTAGATCCCCATTGGACACTGTACCCCATATGGCCCAATGTTACCCAATGAAGAGTTGCACAGCGGTTCCCATCTGCTTCCTGCAATGGCACACAACGTCAGCGGAATTACTTCACTTCCACCTGTCCCTCCACACAGGACCGGCGGACGCCATTTCATGGGAGGTGGGGGGAGGCCCTGGATATTTGCTGGGTCACTGTTGAAAATTTGACATACCATACCAGTCACACTTACCCATTGCAAGTTAACAGCATGCAATGTTCTGTTGTAGACCCATTGTTCATTTTGTGACCGCCTCCTCACTATTTTGCCCCATAGATTGCTACCGCTGTGGATGAATAGGAGATGGAGACATACCCCCTTGTACAGACCTCTGGTGGACTTGGCAACAATGGAAGACAGGCACATCATCCTCGCCTATGGCTTGACAGGACCACAAACACAGAGCTGTGTGGCCAATTGGAGCCTGACCTGATATCCGCTATCCATCACCCCACTGGAATCCCCACTCTTGTGCAAGTTCTATCAGTGCTCCATTTCCTGGCAACTGGTTCTTTTCATGTGACTGTGGGCTTGGCAGAAGGAATGTCACAGCCAATGTTCCCAAATCTGCTCACCAGAGTGTTGTCTGACGTTATTAAACACATGTGCAGCTACAACATTTTCCCCCAGGTTGATTTGGCCAGAGTGAAGACTGAGTTCTATGCAATGGCTCATATCCCCAACATAATTGGGGCAATTGATGGAACACATATTGCATTTGCCACCCCCCCCCCACCAGAATGAACAGGTGTTCAGAAATACTAAGAGTTTCCACTCTATGAATGTACAGATGGTGTGCTTGGAGGACCAGTTCATCTTCCATGTCAGTGCTAAGTATCTTGGGTCGGTGCCTGATGCCTTTATCCTGAGGAATAGCAGCATCCCAAATGTCATGGCCCAATTACAGAGGCACAGGGTGTGGCTAATAGGTGTGCCCTGGTCCCCACCCAGTATATGGTGGTGTATGGGTATGGTGTGGGTCATATAGGATACTGTGTGGCTAAATGTTGTCCCTCAATATTTCAGGTGACTCTGGTTACCCAAACCTATTATGGCTACTGACCCCTGTGAGGAATACCAGGGCAAGAATAGAAGAACGTTATAATGAGGCCCATGGGCAAACCAGCAGGATAATAGAAAGGACCTTTGGCCTCCTGAAGGCCAGGTTCCGGGTCCTCCATCTAATAAGTTGATCCCTGTGCTACTCACTGAAGAAAGTCTGCCAGATTATAGTGGCATGCTGCATGTTTCACAACCTTGCCCTGAGAAGCCATGTGCCATTTCTGCAGGAGGAGGAGGCTTTGGATGCCGTGTGGCAGCAGTGGACCCTGTAGACAGTGAGGATGAGGAGGCAGAGGATGAGGAGTAGGACAACAGAACATCAGTCATCAGACAGTACTTCCAATGGCACACAGGTAAGACAGTGTTACTTCACATTTCAATGACATTTTGGGGAGTTTCTTTGGCACTGGCATGCTGTTAATCACAATTCTATGCCCACTTACTGTACCCTTTGGCAATTAATTTTACAGATGTTGGTGACCTCACATATGCTCCTGGTGTCATCACTGCAGCCATCTACAGGTCATACAGGTCATACATCTATGCTCATTTTCTATACAATTGAATTGCAATGTCTGTACCTGTTGAAATGAATACATGCTAAAAAAAAATTGCCATGCTCCAAAATTCATTTTTTTCTAAGGGTGTTCATTGAAGTGCTTCAATTTGGAGGGGCAAGTGCAATGGGATGGGGTGATGATGGAGGAAAGTCCAGGGTATTGTCCCAGTCTATTTGTAGCACAGGTGCATTGTCCAAGGGGAGATAGGAAGGGGAGCAATGGCAGTTGAAGGTGGACATGGTGACGGAGTGGGACACAAGGGTGACAATCAGGAGAGTCTCATTTCCTGGCTGGGGTCTTGGCAAGTGTCTCTGGCTTCTGTCTGAATCACACAGAACATTTGCGGGGTGGTTCACCTTCTGCCGGGGGGATGCTGGTGGCCTGTTGGTCCTGTGGCGGGGCCTCCTGGCCACTAGTGGCAGCAGAGGTGGCTGTTTAGATGTTTGGCTAGTGGCAGGGGCCCGCTGGTGTGAGAATACCTCCCTCATAATGTTGGCCATGTCTGCCAGCACCCCTTCAATGGAGACCAGGGTGTTGTTAATGGCCTGCAAGTCTTCCCTGATCCCCTGGTACTGTCCCTCCTGCAGCCACCTGTTCTCGTGCACATTGTCCAGGATTTGGCCCATCGTGTCCTGGGAATGTTAATATGCTCCCAGGATCTCTACAAGTGCCTCTTGGAGAGTTGGTTCCCTGGCTCTGTCCTCCCCCTGGCACACAACACTCCTCCCAGTTTCCCAGTTGGCCTGTGCCTCTGTGCCCTGAACCGTGTGCCCACTGCAACTGACCCCAGCTCTCTGATTGTCTTGGGTATGAGGGGTGGCCTGGTGTCCCTGTAGCAGTGGCTGAGCGGTAGCAGTAGACTGCTGATTGACGGGTCCTGGAGACAGAGGTGTGAGTACGCTGGGTGGGTGCTGTGGTGGTGTTTCCTGATAGGGTAGGCTCTTTGATGGTGTGTGACTGGGCCTGTGTAACTGGCTGTCCAGAGGTCCCTGATGGGCCAGGTTGGTCATCCCGATCCAGAAGTCCAGAGTTGCTGTCATCACTGTGGGCCTCCTCTGTGGGGGGACTGGATATTTCTGGCACCTCCTCTCCGCTGACATTGGCTGGGGTACCTGTGGGGATGTAAATGCTGTATTATTGTTTCTGTGTCTGACATATTGTGCATCCGTGGCTCGCCCTCTTTGGTTGGATTTGCCCTGTCAGGTTTCACTTGTGTAAGTTGGTATATGGTGGGTTAGCTGATTCTCTCTAATGTGCATGCTTTAGTGATAGGTGTCCATGCAGTTCTGTGAGTGGTGTCCATGCATTGGTATGGCATGCAGGGCTTGGCACTGGGATAAGTGAGATGTGATGGTGGGGTGTGTGTGAAGTGGTGGAGTGATGGAAGTTAGGGTGATTGTAGGGGTTTCTTTTGGCATGCAGGTAGATGGGTAGTAGTAGTAGAGAGTTGACTTACCAGAGTCAAGTCCTCCTCCTACTTCGGCCAGGCCCTCAGGAAGCATGATTGCCAAGACTTGCTCCTTCCATGTTGTTAGTTGTGCTGGAGGATGTGGGGGTCCACCGCAATATCCTCTGTACAGCGAGTTGGTGTCTTGCTCAATGGAATGTACCTTCCCCCGTAGATCGTTCCACCTCTTCCTGATGTCATCCCTGGTTCTTGGGTGCTGTCCCATGGTGTTGTCCCTGTCCACGATTCTCTGCCATAGCTCCATCTTCCTAGCTATTGATATCTGCTGCACCTGTGATCCAAATAGCTGTGGCTCTACCCTGATGATTTCCTCCACCATGACTCTTAGCTCCTCCTCTGTGAATCGGGGGTGTCTTTGTGGTGCCATGGGTGTTGTGTGAGGTGTGTAAGTGAGGGTGTGTAAGGGTGTGTGATGTGGGCTGCCTGAATGGTGTATGGGTGTAAGTAGTGTGTGGGTCTTGTTTTGTCTGTGGTCTTGGTGTCTGTCTTGTGCCAATGGTTTGTATTCATAAAGGGTTGTCTGTATTGTGGGTGGGTGTTTTATGGTGGTGTGGGTGTGGTGTGTGTATGGTTGTCAGGTGTGTGTTGTTTGAATTGTCCAACGTGGTGTTGTTTTGTATGTGTGTGTTCATTTTAAGTGCGACGGTATGTACCGCTAATGGCTTACCACCATTGAATGTCATTTAATTGGGCATTAACAAACACTCAGAAGAGGTGTTGTGCATTTGCAACTTTTAAATGAAACAGGTATTTTCTAACCTTATAATCTAACACTAACACAAAAACCAGTAGTAAAGAAAGAATCCACATATATGCTGTTGAGTACTGAGCAAATAGCAGAAACACCATTTTCAGCTAGTGACACACTACCAGGGACATTGTTAATACATTTGATAATTTTTCTACTGATTATGTTTCATTTTCACAACTTCCAAAAATATAGACCTATAGGCTAGTATGGAACTGTGCACAATTTGCAATGGTTCCATTCATTGAAGTTTCCTTGTTCTTACATGTGCTAAAATGAAAATGAAGATGACCCTGTATAAATTAGTACAGCTGATTGTATAAAATCTTCTGTGTGTTACAATATTGTTGCATGGAATGTTTAGAGCTTTGATGCCAGGGTTAAGTTATTTTTTATCAATAACCCCCACTTCATCTATCCCCAAGTATCATGAATTGTTGAATAACAGTTCTCATTTATTTTTAATAAATGTGGACGCGCTGGACTGCGGCTGCTGCTACCGGGGGTGAGTCCCGGCAACGGTCTTTGTTTGGGGACGGAGCTGAGCCCCTTTAAAGTTTCTAACGTGCTGCCCCTCGCGGGATGCACTGGACTGCGGCTGCTGCTACAGGGGGTGAGTTCCGGCAACGGTCTTTGCTTGGGGGTCGAAGCTGAGCCCCTTTAAAGTTTCTATCGCGCTCCCGCCTCGCGATATGCGCACGGGCGGTGCCCAGGCCAAGCCTGGGCCAAGGGCGGGCCCATCCTACACCAGTCATCGACAGGAAGAGGCGGTGCTGGTCCCCCCCCCTTAATCCTTTTTCTGGGACCACGGTAAATGGAATAGAATCGTGAAATATCGCCGATTGAAGGAGGAGAAGGAGGAGAAGGAGGAGTCCCTGCATTTGAGACGTTTCTTAGACACTTTGCTTCCTGTTGATTTGCACGTGTACCAGGAGATGGTGAGGGTTATAGGACCACAACTTTTTTTTTTTGTGGCAGGAAGCCGTGACTAGCCCTCCCTTCATGACAGGAGTTGCATAAAAATCAGCCTTACCCTAGGTTAATATTGGGCATTGGACTCTATAAGGAAGGGAAAAAACATAAGGCATTCAGTCTTTTCTTTTCAATTAAGGATTAGCTTGCCCTGATGGGGAAGCATAAAGGAGATTGCGTAAGGAGAGGCCCCGTCCAGGAGGCCCACCCCCTAGGCTGATAACTAGCTATCTTTCCTCCGTGATGGGTGTCGGAGATAGGGAGAGTGGAAGCTATTTTAGAGTTATCCCTCGAAAAATAAGGAAAGGTGAGGTGGAAGAAAGGACTCCCTATGTAAAATCTCCATTAACCTTGTGTAGTAATGGATAAGGACCCACGTGTTGACTTAATTACTTCCATGACCTCCGAGAGTCCGCCCCCAAAAAAAGCAGGCAAGTGATCTCTCCTCATGGTATAGTCCCCTCCTCAGACCCAGTCTTGTCTCCTGTAAAATCTTATGCGCCTGAAAAGGACTCAGTAGGAATGGAGAAGAGAAAGGGTACACTACAATCCAACCCATTAAAAAGAACTATGGGAAAACAAACAAGAGAGAATAAGACCTCGGAGCTCTCTTAATGACTGTCTTAGCAAGATTGAGAATCAATTCAGGGATATAAAAAAGCTATGTTTTTTGATTCTGGAGAAAGTGGCTGTTCTCGAGGAGAAGGTTGACTTCATATCAATGACAACAAATCCACCTCCATTGAGGGTAGAATCTCAGATCAATCATATTGACTTTGTGCGCCCATCAGTCCCGGTTACTTTGTCATACCAAGAACATAGGCTGAATCCTGTCCAGAATCTAGCTTCTAAGCCCTTGAATCCAGTGGCAATACAACATTTTACAAATGCACAATCCCAGTGGGGTTCAGATAAGCGGGAGGATTCTGCGTGCCAGGTGTCTATAAGAACCCAAACAACTTACCCAAGGATCCCGCTGGTATGTGCTCTCTATATTTTAATTCTGGAAAATGTTCCTATATTAGGAAACTCGCATCATGAGTCTCATTCATCATTATTGAATAAAGGGACACGCTGGGTAGGAAAGTATTCGGGGAAGAGGGTAGATTTTTGTAAGGACATTTTAACTGTAAGAAGGGTCCCCAGGGTTGGCCTATCCCCTAAGTCTTCACAAGGGGACTGCATAATTATAAACTTTGAGAGCCCCTGGATAGTCAATGCCTTGCATCACCACTTTTCAACTATAATGTTATCCGCAGGGTCTATAAGAGTGCAACGACTATCCAAATTTATTCTCTCTTCTCCCAAGTCCAGTCCATCTGATTTAAATCACTCTGGAAAACAGAATCTTAGCCATCTTGGCGTCTTTAAACCACTCAATACTTCCCTGACGCTGTCTAACAGATTTGAGCCCCTGGCTTCTTTAGAGCAGTTAGATTGACCACTAGCAACTGGGTCACCCCTGCAGGGGACACCAGAGATAAATACATTGCACCAGTCCTTTCTGCAATCTAAGGGAGCCTCTGATATACATGATATACATGATATGACAGTTTCTGGGATTATTTCTTAGAATGTGGAAGGATTAAAATCAAAAATGGGAAATCTCGATTGGCTAAATTTAGTGACAGAAAACCTTTTTATTTGCTGCCAAGAGAACTGGCTTATAGAGCCTCCATATATCAATGGTTATACCACATATATGTGGTTATTACAACCCTGGCGGTCGGTGTTAAAGCGGTGGTAAGACCGCCAACAGGCCGGCGGTAAAAAAATATCAATTACGACCGTGGCGGAAACTACCAACAAAGACAGCCACTTTAACACTCCGACCGCCACAGCGGTACAAACAAACAGCTTGGCGGTCACCGCCAACAGATAGGCAGAGGACAATGTACCGCCCACAGTATCACAACCTACCAATCAGCCACCTTTTCTGGGGCGGATTCACTGCGAACAAAAACACGGCGGAAACAGGACTTCGAAGGGAAAACGCTCACCTCTACACACCCCACGAGGAATCCGGACGCCATGGAACCCGAGCTCCAGATCCTGCCAGCCCTCATCTTCTTACTCCTCTACCAGGAGCACGAACGCCGGCAGCGAAGACAACGTTGAGTACTGCACCTACGACACAGGGGAGGGGGAGGGAAAAAACAGGGACACACACACGCAACACCCCCACCCTCACCCACTACAACACACACACTAATACAGCATGATACATTACAGTTACACCCCTCAAACCTCTCGGTAGAATGCAAAGACAAAAGCAAATTAGTGTAACCATTGAAATATATTAAAATCCAGGATGCAAAAATATATATACACTATAAACAAATATATACATCAAGAATAGTAGTCCAGGTAGTGCTCCATTGAAGTCCGTGGAACACTGGGCCCACACAGCATGGACGAGGCCCACACTCAATCCCCGAACATGACGGAGAGAACACTGCAGGGGCATCAGATAGCAATAAAATAGACACCTCAGGGGAAAGGGAAAGGGGGGCACCTCAGCCGGTTGAGTGCACAATGCCAAATCCACGAGGGGGCCACATGCCCACTGTTCAATCCTGGGGAGTGCAAAGCCACAGTCTCTCAAGTCTCTACAGTGGGTGGGTTGCCCACTGCTTTATCCTGGGGAGTGCAAAGCCACAGTCTCTCAAGTCTCTACAGTGGGTGGGTTGCCCTCTGCATTATCCTGGGGAGTGCAAAGCCACAGTCTCTCAAGTCTCTCCAGTGGGTGGGTCGCCCACTGCTTCATCCTGGGGAGTGCAAAGCCACGGTCTCTCAGGTGGATGCCTTTCTCCACTGGTTCTGGAGTGGGCCTTGTGCCCAGAGTGCTTCATCCTGCCAAGGACAGAAGTAGTGGATGTATCTCTCCACTGGTTCTGGAGGGGGCCTTGTGCCCAGAGTGCTTCATTCTGCTTGTGACGGACTCAGTAGCGTCAGTGCCCTTGGCGCTCATGGGCCAGCGGTGCTTGTTGCGGCGGTGTCCTTGGCAGCGGTGCTTGTGGCAGCAGTGTCCTGTTCAGCGGAGCTTGTGGCGTCAGTGTCCTGTTCAGCGGTTCTTGTGGCGGCAGTGTCCTGTGCAGCGGTGCTTGTGGGGATAGTGTCCTGTTCAGCGGTGCTTGTGGCGGCAGTGTCCTGTTCAGCAGTGCTTGTCCTGTTCAGCGGTGCTTGTGGCGGCAGTGTCCTGTTCAGCGGTGCTTGTGGCGGCAGTGTCCTGTGCAGCGGTGCTTGTGGCGGTGGTGTCCTGTTCAGTGGTGCTTGTGGCAGCGGTGTTCTGTTCAGCGGTGCTTGTGGTGGCAGTGTCCTGTGCAGCGGTGCTTGTGGCGACGGTGTCCTGTTCAGCGGTGCTTGTGGCGGCGGGGTCCTTGGCAGTGACTCAGCTGCTGGCAGTCCTGTCTGGCCCAGCAGGGCTGGTGCTGGCAGTCCTGTCTGGCCCAGCCGGGCTGGTGCTGGTGGTCCTGTCCTGGGCAGCGGGGCTGGTGCTGGCAGTCCTGTCCTGGGCAACTGGGCTGGCAGTGGCCTCCTGGGCAGCAGGGCTGTTGCTGGCGGTGGCCTCCTTGGCAGCTGGGCTGGTGCTGACCATGGCCTCCTGGGCAGCAGGGCTGGTGCTGGCGGTGGCCTCCTGGGAAGCTGGGCTGGTGCTGGTGGTGGCTTCCTGGGCAGCAGGGCTGGTGCTGGCGGTGGCCCTCTGGGCAGCACTGCTGGTGGCGGTGGACTCCTGGGCAGCGGGGATGATGGCGGTGGCCTACTGGGCAGCAGGGATGATGGCAGCGGCCTCCTGGGCAGTGGGGATGATGGCGGTGGCCTCCTGGGCAGCGGGGATGATGGCGGGGCATCCTGGGCAGAGGGGCTGATGGCGGTGGCCTCCTGCGCAGCGGAGATGATGGCGGTCTTCTCCACCGTGCTGCTCTTCCCAGACTTGCTGACTTTCTTGTGGCCCTTCCACACCTTGGAAGGTGTCGCAGCTGACTCCACACTCCCACCTGTACCCCTGGAAGCGGCTTTGGTGGCTGGAGTCTTCCCCCTCTCCCGCTGGGTACTAGCCTACTTTTGATGTTTCACAGGTGGAGGACTGTCCGTGCTGTGGCTCTGTGTCACACTGGGTGCCCTGCTGCCCGGTGCACTCCATATTCCGGTGACTACAGGCACCAGTGGTCCCAGAGATGTTGTGGCTGAGGTGCTAGGTTGGGACCTGGAGAGTCGGGCCCTAGGAGACTGACGGGGTGGGGGAGGTGAGGGAAAGAGGTCAAGGTTGGACAGGAAAAGTTTCTTGGGAACACTGGGACGGGTAGCTGGAGGGGGTTTGGGAGTGGAGGAAGAGGTTGTGGTTGTAGGAGGTGTTCGTTTGGTGACTTTGGGTGACGGTGCATGCGCTGGAGGCTGTCGTGAGGTGGATGGCTGTTGGGTGGGTGTGTGCCTGCGTTTGTGTATCTTGGGAGGTGGCGTCACAGACACACTGGGAGAGGACACAGGGGATGTGTGAATGGCAGTGGGGGTGGTGACTGCACGTGAGCAGGGTGTGGTGGTGTGTGTGCTGGTGATGGAAGTAGTGGCTGTAGATGTAGTTCATGCAGGTGTGAGTGTAGATGAGACTGGGAGGGAGGAGGGAGACGAGGAGGAGGGGGACACAGTGGAGGCAGTGGATGTTGGTGTGTCTGCATGTGTGTGATGCTTGCGTGAGTGCCTGTGGGATGTGTGGTGCTTATGTTTGCCAGAGCTTCCCTTGTGTGTTGACGTGTGTGCATGCTGGTCTGAAGGTGTACTTGGGAACGGCTGAGGTAGAGGGGATTAGGTCTGGGTGGAGGAAGTTGGAGGGGGGAGGCTAGAGACAGGGACAATAGCTGCCATCAGTGCTAAGGCCAGAGTCTGAAAAGCTCGCTGAAGGGCCACCTGACCAGAATGAATGCCCTCCAGGAATGCATTTGTTTGTTGCAACTGCCTCTCTACACCCTGGATGGCATTCAAAATGGTAGACTGCCCAACCATGAGGGACCTGAGGAGGTCAATGGCCTCCTCACTGAGGGCAGCCGGGTGACTGGGGCAGGGGCTGAGGTGCCTGGGGCGAAGGTGATGCCCACCCTCCTGGGTGAGCGGGCACGGGGCAAAGGCTGAGGGGCTGCTGGGAGGGTGGTGCTGGTAGGGGGGCTGGCGGCTGTACCTGTAGATGCGAGTGGCACAGATGTGGCCGCCACCACAAGGGAGCTCCCATCAGAGGACGAGTCCGTATCACTGGTCTCAGCTCCTGTCCCCGCCGTGGAGCTCCCCTCGCCCTCACACTGGTGAACTCCGAGTCCATTGTCTCGCCTTCCAGGGCCATGTGGGATGCAGCTCCCTCCTGCTCCGGTGCCACTGTTCCTCCGCCTGATGATGCTAATGCACACAAGAACAGGGAGACCACAAAAAGGGGGGCGATGACAGAAGAAAGACATGTTGAGTGCATGCATTACCGCTACCGTTGGCGGACACAACAGACACAGAAGCCACCTGCACTACGCCGCACTCTTGGGCTCCACTGTTGAATCCCTGGGACGTGGCCTACAAGGCTATGGCCGGCATGTGCACACATGGATGACACAGGAGCCTCACTTGGTGTACTTGGCACTGTACACAGGTGGGGTGGGGTGCCACAGGGTCTGCAAGAACAAGGGGACCTGACTAGCACACTCGCCCTGGCCTAGGGAAACCCACAGGCCACCTCCCCCACCCAGACACCTCCGCTGCACGCAAAATCTGCAGAATGAGAGTGTACTCACCCCCTTGTGGCTGCTGTGATGCCCTCAAGCGCCCATCCAACTCCGGGTACGCCACCGCCAGGATCCTGACCATCAGGGGGGTCATGGTGCGATGGGCACCCCTCCCACGTTGGGAGGCCATCCCCACCTGGGCCTCCGCCGTCTTCTTGCTGCAGCGGCAAATGTCCTCCCATCTCTTATGGCAGTGGGTGCTCCATCTGTGGAAGACCACCAGGGTCCGGACGTCCTTGGCGATGGCATGTTTCTGGTGGGCGCTGACCTACATGAATTGTACAGGGGGAAAAGAAAAGTTATTTCCAACTGCACCGTCACAGTCATTGGCCCCCATCCCTACCCCTGGCATGTGGCATATGCACTCACCGTCGTTTCATGCAAGCCTCAACCTCCCCCCCATCTTTCATCCACCCCACTTCACACAGGCATAACCCATACAGCATGTTCCCAGTGTACTTACCTGTTTGTCTGGAGGACCGTAGAGTAGCGTGTACTGGGGGAGGACCCCATCCACGAGTTTCTCCAACTCCTCCGATGTGAAGGCAGGGGCCCTTTCCCCAGACGCACAAGCCATTGTCTCTTCCAGACCGAGGTCACAGCAGCACTTGCAGTGTAGGTCCTCTCCTGTCGAAGATCAGGTATCGAGTGATTGAACAGATAGAATATGGCGGTCACGTCCGCGGCGGTGCGTACCGTCACCGCCGGCGTACATTGTCATTGGCTCCTGGGACCCATAGGGTCCAATGTTAACCAATGCAGAATTGCGCCGGATTCGTGTTCTGTGTAAACTGTGGGTACGTGCCTCTGAGTTGGTTGACTCTGTGCTCGCTGTTGTCCTTCATAGGCACTGTCCGCTGGGACATGTGAGGAGATGGCGGATCCTCTGGTGTACAGACCGCTTGTGGACCTGTCAACAATGGAGGAAGGACATGTGATCATCACCTACAGGCTTGATCGTGCCACAATCCTGGAACTGTGTGCCCGGCTGGAGCCAGACCTGATGTCAGCTATCCGCCATCCCACAGGAATCCCCCCTCAAGTGCAGGTGCTGTCAGTACTCCATTTCCCTTCAAGTGGGTCATTTCAAACAACAGTGGCCATAGCATTAGGGGTGTCCCAGCCTATGTTTTCCAACGTGTTGTCCAGAGTGTTGTCTGCCCTGCTGAAACATGTGGTGCTACATCGTTTTCCCTCAGGTGGAGGATTTGCCAACAGTGAAAGGGGACTTCTATGCCCTGGGACATATCCCCAACATCATAGGTGCCATTGATGGGACACATGTGGCTTTGGTACCCCCCCCCCAGGAGTGAACAGGTGTACAGAAACCGGAAAAGTTATAATTCCATGAATGTGCAGATGGTGTGTTTAGCCGACCAGTACATCTCCCATGTTAATGCCAAATTCCCTGGCTCAGTGCATGACGCTTACATCCTGTGGAATAGCAGCATCCCTTATGTGATGCGGCAACACCAGAGGCACCGTGTGTGGCTATTAGGTGAGCACCTGGAAGCAAGTCAGTGGGAATGGTTGTCTGGGGATATCCCTACAGGTTAGTGTGTGTCTAACAGTTGTCCCTCGCCATTCGCAGGTGACTCTGGTTACCCCAACCTGTCATGGCTACTGACCCCAGTGAGGAATCCCAAGACAAGGCAGAGGAACGCTACAATGAGGCCCATGGGCGAACTCGGCAGATTATAGAGCGGACCTTCAGCCTCCTGAAGGCCAGGTTCCGGTGCCTCCATATGACAGGTGGATCCCTATTCTACTCACCAAAGAAGGTGTGCCAGACAATCGTGGCCTGCTGTATGCTTCACAACTTAGCTTTGCGACGACAGGTGGCTTTTCTGCAGGAGAATGGTCCAGATGGCAGTGTTGTTGCAGCTGTGGAGCCTGTGGACAGGGAAGACGAGGAAGCAGAAGAAGAGGACATCGACAACAGGAACTCGGTGATCTTGCAATATTTCCAGTGAGACACAGGTAAGAATACAACCCTGCTTACCACATGTACTTTAACACTACTACCTCTCAACTGTCTGTCGTTTTCACCCAGTGTATGGTCACTGAGTTGTCACTTTCCCTTACGATTTCACAGATGTGGGTCCTACTGTGTGACATCTGCTTTGTTTCCTCATGGACTAGAGCTGTGTGACATAGGTATGTTGACATTACATTTGAAAGAGCATTTTGACACTGTAATTGCTAATACACTATTTTGAAATCACAGACTGACTCCAGATTTTTTTGTGCTTCAAGGGTGTTTATTTAAGTGCTCAATAGTTGAGGGGGGTTGTAAAATGGTGAGGGGTGATGGAGGAATGTCGATGGCAGAGTCCAGTCTATAAGTCTCACAGTTGCATTGCCCAAATGGGCATAGGAAGTGGAGCTGGGGCAGTTTGAGGATGGACAGGGAGATAAAGTGGGACAGAAGGATGACATTCAGGGTGGTCTCATTTCTTGGTGGGGGTCTTGGCATCGTTCTCTGTCTTTGTCCTGGATCTCGGGGGCCGTTTGCGGGGTGGTTCACCCTCTGCAGGGGGTGGGGTGCTAGTGTGGTGGTCCTGTGGCGGTGCCTCCTGTCCACTAGCGCCGGCAGAGGTGGTTGGCAGTCCATCGGCCAGGCTAGTGTCAGGGGCCCCTTGTTGTGCCACAGTGTCCCTCCTGGTGTTGAGGACTTCCTTCACCACCCCCTACGATGGTGCCCAGGGTGGAATTGAGGGATCTGAGTTCCTCCCTGAAGCCCAAATACTGTTCCTCCTGCAGGCGCTGGGTCTCCTGAAACTTGGCCAGTACCGTTGCCATCGTCTCCTGGGAACAGTGGTAGGGTTGCATGATGTTGGAGAGGGCCTTGTGGAGAGTGGGTTCCCTTGGCCTGTCCTCCCCCTGTTGCACAGCAGCCCTCCCAGTTCCCCTGTGTCCTGTGCCTCCGTCCCCTGGACCGTGTGCCCACTGCCACTGCACCCAGGTCCCTGTTGTTGTTGGGGTAGTGGGTTAGCCTGAGTTCCATGTAGTGGTGAACTCACTGCTGATTGACGTATCCTGGGGACAGAGGTATGGGCACGCTGGGTGGATGCTATGCTGGTGTTTCCAGAGGGGGGAAGCTCTGTGGTGGCCTGTGACTGTGTCAGGGGAACTGACTGTCCAGAGGTCCCCGATGGGCCGGGCTGGTCATCTAGATCCAGTTGGACAGAGCTGCTGTCATCACTGTGGGCCTCTTGTGTTGGTGGTGTGGACATGTGTGGACCCTCCGTTCTGGTGACATTGGGTAGGGGTCCTGCAGGGGTATAAAAGGATGTTTATTACATCTGTGTGTGACATGGTGTGCAATGGGTGGGTGACCGTGTACCCCAGTGCTTGCATTCCTGTGTGGTTCCTTCTGTGATGGTGGTTTAGGGGGGTGTATGGGTATGTGCAGTGGCCATGTTTGGTGATGTGTGTCCATGCTTTGTTGTTGCATGCAGGGCTTGGTGTTAGGATGTGTGGTTTGTGATGTTGGGACATTTGTGAGGAGTTGGAGTGATGGGGGTGAGGGTGAGGGTGGGGGTGTGTAATAGCCTGCAAGTAGGGTGGGGGATGTAATAGATTTGACTTACCAGAATCCATTCCTCCATCTACTCCTGCGAGGCCCTCAGGATGCAGAATCGCAAGACCTGCTCCTCCCATGTTGTTAGTTGTGGGGGAGTAGGTGGGGGTCTGCTGCCAGTCTGCTGAACCGCAAGGTGATGTCTTGAGACCACGGAACGCACCTTCCCCCCTAGGTCGTTCCACATCTTGCTGATGTCATCCCTATTTCTTGGGTGCTGTCCCACTATGTTGACCCTGTCCACTATTCTTCGCCATAGCTCCATCTTCCTAGCTATGGAGGTGTGCTGCACCTGTGATCCGAATAGCTGTGGTTCTACCCGGAAGATTTCCTCCACCATGACCCTGAGCTCCTCCTCTGAGAACCTGTGGTGTCTTTGCCGTGCCTTGGGTGGTGTTGGTAATGTGTGGGTTGGTGTGTGTAGTGATAAGTGGGGTGATATTTAGTGGTGTGTTGTGTGAGGTGTGTGGAAGTTATATGGGTGATGGTATTGTGTGCCTGTGGATGCTTGGTAGTTGTTTGTAGTGAATCTCTCTGACCTTCTCTCGGTAATTTTGTCGTAGGTTTTTTTTGGGTGATGTGGGTGTGTGTTTTATATATATTATATTGTAATGGGTGTGTGGGAGTGGTGTGTGTATGTGTATCAGGTGTGTGTATTGGAATTGTCCAATGTGGTAGTGTTTTGTAAATGTGTGCATATTTTGAGTATTCCATTGGCGGTGTGTACTGCCAATGGAATACCGCAGTTGAAAGACTGCCGCGTGGATTAGTGGGTCGTGATAGTGTGGGTGTATTTCTGTTGGCGTGACGGTGGAGGTTTTGTTTTCGCAAGTTTACCACTGACCTTTGGTGTGGCGGACTTCTGTGGGTGTCTGAACTTTGGCGGATTCTGAGCAGTGAGTCATAATGGCGATGTGTTGGCGGTCTTCTGCACAGCGGCAAACGGCTTTTACAGCCAATGTTGTCCCTGCAATTAAGACCTCTGTGGGTAGGGCTAAGGGAGGTCTGGTTACTTTTGTATCAGTAATGGCAAAGGGGGTGGATGTGCGCATCGTGGGTACATCCCATTTTTTCTTGGTTTTAATTTTGAAATTATCTGAGCCATTTGATATATTGCTGATTAACTACTATAACAATACCTTTGACAACTCGGACCCTAGTGTGGTTGTCAACCTGGAGTCGATAATACACAAGGCAATGAATATTAGTAAAAAAGGACCTAAGATTAATATGGGTTGGTGATTTTAAAGCCCATTTGTGTGAACCAGAGTATTTAGATTGCTGTGGGCTCCTTGATGAAAACGATTGTTCTATTCAGCACTTTAAACATTCTCCTTATGGGAATGCTCTTAACCATAACCATATTAACCGTGTGATAACAGCTAACTCTCTCCTTTTTCCTATATCAGTCTCGGAGGGGGTACCGACGTTTATAAGAGGAGATGCTCATACTATTATTGATTTCATTATTTATTCCAGAGAATTAACCCCCTTTGTCGGTCAGTTTAGGGTGACGCCAACCTGTATTAGTGATCACAACCCTCTAATTATTGAAATAAACTTGGGTTAGAAGAGTGACCCGAGAATAGAGAAACGACATCCAGATATGAGGTTTTCAGCACAAAAAGGTCTTACAGTTAAATGGGGAAAAATAGATAGTAATAGCTTTTTTAAAGATTTAATGCTGAATAAATGGACAGATGTTATGACAACTCTGAGTAAAAATATGCCCCCCCATGAAATCGTCTATGCTTTCTCTTCTTTAACAAAGTATATGGCTGAAACATTACAGTGCCCTGGTACTAATAAAATACGAGGCCCTCGATGGTTCAATCATGCATGTCCCCTATCCCTAAAATATCTAAAGAAAATAACCAATGCATCTCCCCAAGATCGACAAGCAATCAAAACTGCAAGAAAGAGGTATAAGGAAGCACTTGCTATTAGGAAGGCTGAACTAAGCGAGTCTGCCTGGGAGGAACTGATCGAAGCAAGTGAAAAATTAAGATACTATTGCATTTTGGCGAGTGGTTAACTCTCCAATGTTGAACGATAAGTATGCAATGACTATGGATACTGTCATTCCAGCTCAAACTTGGGTGGATTACTTTTCAAAAACCTTTGCAATGGAGAACAATGTCCAACAAGGTGATACAAATTGCCCTATGACAATAGGAAATGCGTCAATCAGTGCGCCTTTTAGTAATACTATACGTGTAGCTGATGTAAAACAGGCTATTCAAGATTGCCCTTCTGAGAAAGCCCCCGGCCCAGACAAAATTCCTGCTGATTTATGTAAAGCACTTCCAGACTTTTGGGGGCCACTGCTCACTAATGTTTTGAGATCTGTTATGACAGGCCCATTAGTAGATACTTGGAGAGAGGCGATTATTGTTCCGATTTTCAAGAAGGGGGATAGGGCAGATCCTTTATGCTATCGACCAATTTCTCTGTTGGACAGTTCAGTTAAAATTTTAGGTCGAGTGATTTTAAATAAGCTGGAAAACTGGCCAACTGAATCTTTCAGAAGTGCAATTTGGCTTTCGACCTGGGCTGGGTACAGTAGAACAAACATTCAATCTGACTCTTGTAGTCCAAAAATATACAAAAGTCAAGAAGGGGTGTGTTCATTTAGCATTTATGGACTTGTCTTGTGCTTTTGATACAGTCAATAGAGAGAAAC
Source organism: Pleurodeles waltl (assembly GCF_031143425.1). Classification (NCBI taxonomy): domain Eukaryota; kingdom Metazoa; phylum Chordata; class Amphibia; order Caudata; family Salamandridae; genus Pleurodeles; species Pleurodeles waltl. The sequence goes on from NC_090445.1 coordinate 507,185,141, forward strand.
TGTGGATGGTCATGTTAAATATGGGGTGGATAAAGATATAATTGTCCCACTTAGCAGACTTCATGCTTGTACATCGGCTCGAGTTCGCTACTCTCAGGAGGGTGATTTAACAGAGCAGTTCCCCTCACTAAAGGGGGTTAGTCAGGGTTGTGTGCTGGCCCCCTTTTTATTTCTTCTTTATACAAATGGGCTAGAGAGATCCCTCTGCAAATTGGAGAAGGATCTGCCAATTATTAATAACTCCCCAATTCCAGTATTATTGTATGCAGATGACACTGTACTCATTTCAAGGACAGCAAATGTCCTTCAGATTTTATTGAATGCTTTTAATACATTCATGGGAAATCTTGGTCTTAAAATCAATAGATCTAAGTCATTTGTGATGAGGACTGGGCCAAAGCTAGCAAAAAGTAAAACATTTGTTTTGGACGGGGAAGAAATACTTAAGGTCCCACATTTTACGTACCTGGGGGTTCCCACTGATGTAGATATTAACAAACCTGTAAAAGAGATGATGACTGTCTCCTCTAGCAAATGTCTCTCTATCACGACATTTGGAGCTGGGGTTTGGGGATATGCTGAATGCTCGAGCCTCCAGATTGTAGAAAATAAGTTTTTAAGAAGGCTATTAGCAGTCCCGCAATCAACTTCAGTAACGTTCTGCCATGAAGAAGTTGGCCTGAGATGCATATCCAGCTATATAAGGCTCCAACCAATTTTTTTATGGATAAAAATGTGGTCAAAATCGGAAGCTTATTTATGTAGAAGGGTGATACAGGATTGCCTTTTATTATCACGTCCATTGGACATACCTTGGCTTAGATATGTCCACTCCTCGCTTCTCTCCTTAGGACTAGGGGAGTTCTTTCTCAAGCCGGACCTTCTGACAAAGCAGGATATCAAAAAGGTAAAGGAAACATATTGGCAGAAAATATATGATTTGAACCAGATTTCGGCCACAGATAGAATCCAGGCAAGGAATCAGACACAACAATCGCACTCAATGTTATATTTGACTACTATCAGCCTTGAGCGACATAGGTTCTTACTTACTATGCTACGCCTGAATACATTACATTACTTGGTAGCATTTCCTACCTGTGGAACTTGGTTTAAGAATCTTCCACCATGCTGCTGCGATGGAAAGACATCTCAAAGTACCTTGCACTTTATACTCTTCTGCACTTTCTATGATATCCCAAGAAAAAGGTTTTTACGTCTGTTATTTTTATCTAAAAGTATTAGAACTACCCAGCTTGCTTATCTTTACTTACATAACTTGGGAAATGTAGACATTATACAGGCTGTGATAAATTTTATATATGCTGCTTTTAGAATTAGAAATATGTATCAATAATGTTTTATTAATTTAATGATCATGAAATTTGTATGTTTGTATTTACTGGATGTCTTTTATGGTTTATCTTATGATGAAAAATGTTACTTGCTGTTGCCTGGCACCCAGCCAGTCACATGTGATTACAGTTTTTAAAAGAATACAGTGTTATGGTAGGACGTTGTACCAGCCACCTCAATACATAGTTAGAAATGGTCCTTGGTCTAGTATTAATATGAAAGACTTGTTTTGATGATTCGAACAAATGATTGTCAGTTTTGCTTCAGAAGAAGCCACTTTGACTTCTGCGGCTCAACTGTTTAATCTGCAGACAGCCCGAACTGTTTCAGAGATCGAGAGGCTGTTAAACACGCAATATCCAACACATTTTGCTGATATCATGCAAACAATATTCAGCTTGTCTATGACAACTGGTGTTGTGCATCTTTTTAAGAACATTGAAATCTGGTCTGATGACCAGATTCGATGTAGTACTGGGATCGATGCCGTAGTGTTTTCACTCTTCATTCTTCAGCATGTCTAAGCCTGTCTGGAGGTTTTCCAACCATTCTACTGCTAATTTGCAGTGGCATTGTTAGCTTTCTCCTATTCAGTGCATTCATCTAGCTAAACAAAGATGAAGAGAGACTCAGGCACATTAATTGTGATATGCGTGACTTTCTAATCTCAAGGAAAAAACTGGATACTATTCTTTTGTGAAATGGAAGTTACACAAGTGAATCCTGTGCCTGGTACATAAACTATTCAACTGAAATCATTTTGGACTTACATTTGGAACAGCCCCCCAGTGTATTATCTTGATATGAAGACTATGCAGCAACTACTGCAAGAGCACCAGAGGCATTACTAAGCAGAGTACATCTGTCCCTCCAACAGTATGTCAGGATTTACCTTTTCGCAGGAGTGATATGGACACAACATAATTCCCTGCTTCCCTGCAAACCAAGCAGACCACAGAACAGGTCAAGCCAGACTCAGTGGGACGAAGGGACAAAGCTTGATCAAGGCAGACACCAGCCTTCCACCTGACGACATCGGGGTTTTCCTTCCAGCTTCTAGAAAATGAATAACACAACTGCAAAGCATAGAACATTTATAAATATGGTTTTCCATAATAATGTGATGCACTCCTGTGTTACCTAGGTTTCTTCCTCTTTAATAAATAGAGGGTCAGTAACCACCAATAACCTACCTAGATTGTCTGGCTCTGGGGTTCTAAGTAGCGGATTACTAACTTAAACAACAGTCCATCTGAAAAATGGATCACCAGAACATAATTCAGTATTAATGCCATACATAGGGACAGATTTACATGGAACTGACACATCGTGGTTCTGCATCAAAAATGGCAGCACCGCATTGCATTAGTTCTGAAACTACAAAACTATGGTGCACCCTTATATTTCCCCTAGCGCTGGTGCTAAGTTTAACTGCCAGCGCCAATGCAGGCATCCTTTCACCATAGTGCAAGGGTGTCTGTGTTAATTGTTTATGAGCAGGAAGGTATCCTTCATGCACATAAACAATCTACAGTGGTGATTTGTCACTTCTATGTGTGCTCCTAAATGTAGCACACATAGAAGTATCAAATCATCATTATTGAACAATTGTTTATTGTTTATGTGCAGAAAGGGAAACATAAAGAATAATTCATGGTGGTTTTATTTTTCTATGTATGCTGCAGAATGCAGCATACAATGGAAAAACTAAAAACAAGGAAAAATAAAAGTATTTTTCCTTCTTACACCATGCTAACACCACCACTGGCGTGGTGTTAGTTTTTGGCACTGACACAGATTTAGGTATTCTTGTTAATCTGGGGCAGTGTCAAAAGCAATAGGTGCTGCAGTGGAACGCCCACAGCAACACCCATTGCATGCTCCTGTGCCTCAGAAAACTGAGTCTGAGGGGCCAACAAAAAGTAGCTTAGTGCCACCTTGAAAATATGGCACAATGCACAGCGCCATCAGAGCATCACAAAAAGTGATGTTCGGTGCCACTAGGGGCTTGTAAATTTTCCCCATAGTTTGAACTCAATGTTCATCTCCTGGTATTATCAGTGTTCAACAGTGCCCTTCAGAGTTTTAAATCAATGTTCATCTGCTGGTATTATCAATGTTTATCAGTTCAACAAATGCAATACTCTTCAGAGTTTCAAATCAATGTTCATCTGCCGGTATTATCAAGGTTCATAGGTTTATCAAGCTTAATACATGTATAGTTCTACATCAATGTCCATCTCCTAGTGTTATTAATGTTAATAACTTCACCAGACTTTGAGCAATTAATAATGTGTTTCTTTTCCTTTAAAAAAAACGGGTGAATTCACCAGTTCCTTTAACAAGCACCAATCAGATAAGTATACCTATACTTTATCAAAAAGTCTGAATTGTGTTACCCAATATAAAGGGATTGCCACTTAATGTAATTTTCCTTTTGTAGTTTTCAGGTCACCTGAGAGGAAGTAGCGAGCATCATCAAGAAGAGTAAACCCGATGAACCAAACACCAAAGGAAGAACCCACCACAATCCAGGAGGGACAGAGAATGCCAAGAGCTCAGGATGAAGACTGAAGAGGAAGGCAGGAGGACGCTGATGAGAGCAGCACAGAAATGCCAATGAAGACGCTGCAGGTATGTGTGAACAGGGGAGGATGGACAGACGACAAGCAGGCATCCCGGCGAGCACACAGCCTTAAAGGCTACATACGCCACCCCTTATACAACATATTTTTTTATATATTTTTTTTAATTTGGCCTATTTTTATCATCAATGGTGTGTTTAATCACCAACACGCATTTCTATTTAGGACACACTTTTGAAAGACTGCCATTTACATACAATCATGAATTGCTTGCAACAATGCAAGGCTTAAAAGTACCAATGCTTCGCTTAACTTATTTTGGGCCAGATGTGTCAAACAATTTTGCATTCACCAATTGTGCAAACCGCAAAATTCCACAGTTTGCGAATGGAAAATAGCCTTTCTGGATTTATGAAAGGCATTTGCAGTGCAATTTAAGGAATCACTAAAATAGCGATTCTCTAAATATGCAATCACAAATAGAGAGTACCTATTTGCGATTACCCATGCACATTTATCATGCATTTCCTAAATGGGAAGTGGGCATTTAGGAAATGCAATTACCACCAATTCAAATTTGGTGGTAACCATGTGCAATGTTTAAAAATGCATTAGAAATGCATTTTTTATGTGCTGTGTAGTGCACATATGCCCCTAGGGCATGTGTACGCTTTACATGTTAACAATTTCTTTGGGGGGGTGCATCAAGGGGGCCTTAGACCCCCAGCACCCTTGGATTTGCATTACCTAAGTTGTGAATTCCTAACAGGAATTTGAAAATTAGGAAACGCAAAACCATTTGTACCTATGGGCCTTCAGGCCCATAGGGATGAATGGAGTCCCATTCCCTAAAAGCGATTCCCTAAGAGCGATCGCAAATTTTGAGAAATCACTATCAGGGATTTGTTATTTTCTTACATCCCATTTTGCATTTCTCAAATAGTGATTTCTTAAAATTCACTATTAAAGAAATGCAAAACGGGTCTTAGATACATCTGGGGCCAGATGTAGCAACTAGTTTGCGACTCGCAAACGGCAAAAATCGCCGTTTGCGAGTCGCAAACCGGAGTTGGCTATTCAGAAATGCATTTTGCGAGTCGGGACCGACTCGCAAAATGCATTTCAGAGTCGCAAATAGGAAGGGGTGTTCCCTTCCTATTTGCGAGTCGCAGTGGTATGCAACTCTTGAAGTGGATGGTAACCCACTCGCAAACGGAAGGGGTCCACATGGGACACCTTCCCCTTTGTGACTGGACCCCATATTATTTTATCAAGGCAGGTAGTGGTCCAAGGGACCACTACCTGCCCTGAAAAAATTCCGAAACAAAAGGTTTCTGATTTTTTTTTAAGTGCAGCTCGTTTTCCTTTAAGGAAAAACGGGCTACACTTGAGAAAAAAAAAACTGCTTTATTTACAAGCAGTCACGGACATGGAAGTCTGCTGACTACAGCAGGCCTCCATATCAGTGAGTGCCCATAGTCGCTATGTGGCCGCAATTTGCGACCCACCTCATTAATATTTATAGTTGCAATTTCCGAGTCGTAAAACCAAGTTTTGCTACATCTGGCCCCTGGTCCTTTATGTGTTCGTGAATATGATATAATAGTTGTTTTTACATGTTGTGTCACATCTTATATAATGTGTTTCAGTATGTTTATCATGATTTTTTTTTATTCTAGTAGTTTGAAAGCATAGATTTTCCTTCACATTAGCTGAAAACCCCACATGTTAAATATGCATTTAGGGCATCACACACAGGTGTGCAGGCTGAGGAGGACCTAAAGCCCCTAAGGCCCGACTCCATTTTAAGTAGGCACTGATTTCATCCTAAGTAATGGGAGTCACATTTGTTTTTAATTTATGCAGAACCATTTTAATGTCTGCCATTGACGCAGATGTTGTCAGACACCTTCATTCCAAGAACTGTGAAAGTGCAGAGTCATTCTGATAGTGAGATAGATTTGACATCTGATATGACATCAGTCTTTGACAATGTCATACTCAAACAAAGGAAAACACAGACATACAGTCAAAAACAGTGTAGTCTGAATTAGCATCCATTTAACTTGTGTCAGAAATTCCAATCCTTGCCGCTACCCATCAAACCTGCCATGCAGTAAAGATGAAAAGTCCAAGAAAAGCAATAAGAATGCAGGCAAAGAAGTATCCACATTGGAGACAGTGACGTCCTAGTTGGAAGAAGGTTTGCTGAGTCGTGTTGTTACAAAGAAAAGGCCAGAGAAAGGAATCCAAGATGGCCAATGAGAAGCTGGAAGGTTAAGTTGTAGTTCTAGTGTTGCATTCAGATTAGTTGGTTAGGATACGCGCGCGCCACTTGAGAGCTTTGCACTTCAACGGTGATCTGACAGGAGTCCAAATGTGCAGAGAGAGCGCGCCTTTTGAGGTAAACGTTTTTGTGACATTGCATGTATTTTTACAGTTATCGAGTTAACTGCAGATAATAATAATTCATGGAGAAAAAACATTTACAGATACAGAAAGTTTTTGGAGTATTCTAAACAGTTTTCGGCTGGAATGGACTATTAAGAACATTCAAAGAATATAAAGATGTATTAACAACAAACTGAATAATCTAGTCACCAACATACAATAACGAACTTAAGAAAACTATAACTGGAAGTCCAACACGCATTGTTTATTAACTAGGCACACAACTTATTCATTACCTCAACTAATGCAACAATAAATAACTATTAAATAACTATTAACTATATATGTGTGTGTATAAATACATATATATATGTATGTATATATATATATATATATATATATATATATATATATATATATATATATATATATATGTTTATATACAGTATATATATATATATATATACATGTATATATATATATATATAGCAACCCTAGAGAATAACTAAGAATGTGTGAAGAAACTTATTCAGGACAGAAAATCTCATCACGAGTCAAACAGCAGGCAACTCTTCGTGTTAATTTGAGAACTATTCCATGAAGTTCATTATCATATCCATAACAAACATTCACAGAGACAGAGAGCAGCAAAACCTCAGGGAGCTCAGGGTGAGTGAGTATAACATTGAACGTCATAGAGAAATAATTTTTAGTTAATAAGAAAGTATAATAACAGATAATAGTGTGTCCTTAGTAATTGCAAATGGGATTTTTCAGGTGCTGTTATCCAGTCAAACAAGACGTGAGGAGGAAGACTGAGTATTTGACGAAACATCATCTCTGAGGCAGTCTCTCTAAATCTCATTCCCCTTTCCCCTTCCAGGGTGCTCAATACGGAGATTCTAATTTGTTGTGAGTAGTCTGGGTTGGGACTGAGGATGTATCTTCTGCTCCTGAGGGAAGCAAATCAAGGTATTCTTACAATCCTTGATAAAAAAAATAGGATACAATGGCTGCCACTTGACCACTGGTCATGGAAGGTCCTTCGCCAAGATTATTGCACAAGATACTGCTGCCAACAAGATCCTACATTGCACCTGATGTAAACAACAGAGCTGAATCCAGGAGAGATGACACTGTTATTGTATGTGTTTTACTTTCACTGGGAACACTGACTTCATGCCTTTCTGATAAACACAGCTTTGGCTGTCAACAAGGTATGCAGTGCGCTGTTTCTCCCCATGAAAGTCTGGATTGCACGTTCTACTTTTCCATGCTCTCCTTTCCTAACACATGAAAGTAGGTCTGAGTGGAGTTCACACAGTCGAGCTATGTGGCAAAAAACTGCTGAGCTATGCGGAGTTCCACAGGCGGTGTTTCTCATTGCGTTTGTTCGCTTTGTGTTTTACAACAAATGCATCACAGGGTATGTTGTCACATTCGAAATCACACGCTAACAGCACCACGCAGCTTGCATGGGGCAGCCATCTTGTTTTTTTACTCTCTTCTTTGTGCTTGGGCCTATTTTACCCCTCATTTTAATTTATTGTATTACTGTGTGTTTTTGTGTCTGTGTACTTTTACATTTAATTCATGCTTTTTGTGATGTTTTGTATTTTTATACATATTTTCTTCACTTCCTTTGTTATTCCTTCATTCCTTCCTGCATTCCTTCCTGCATTCCTACCTTCCTTCCTTCCTTCCTTCCTTCCTTCTCCTGTTTCTTTTCTTTACCATACCCAGTGCCATTTCAGAGCAGGGCGACGAACAGAGCCATGCTTCCCTGAGCAGCAAGCAGCAGCCACTGCCTATCTTGCGGGCAGCAGTACTACCAAGGGGTGCGGCCCTGGTCCATCTTTTGTGAGGTGGAGGTGGCAGCACTGTTTTTGCAGCACGCGGAAGGGCTGGTAGTCGGTACCCTCTGTGGAAGTGTTGGCTGCGTTGAGGGAGGGTGCTCAGGTGTGTGCCAGGTCCAGCACACCACCCAGAAGCTGATGCACTACTGGGTGGATATCCTCGACCTGGAGCAAGACCTGCTCAACCTGCTAAGGGTTGAGACTCTGCAGTTTGTGAGCATTAAATATATTATTTGTTGTGTTTGAGTTCTACACTGCTAACTTTTTTTTCATATAGCATATTGCTCACACTCAGAGGTAAATCATGTTTAGTTTACTTAAGAATAATATTATGTGATCAAATTTGAGCTATGCTAGTGCTTGGCACTACCTCATTGTACTTATAGGTGATCACTTTTGCTGAATCCTTAAGAAGCAATTGCAATGCACAGCCCTCGGTCGTCCTGTCACCATAGTGAATTAATGATATCAGTGAGTTAGCATTCTCTGTGACTTTCTTTGTGTAGCTCGTACAGCCCCAAGCAATTTCACAGGATGTGTAGTACTAGTATGCATCTATGCATTGCAACAAAGGGAGACTGAGTTGGTCCATCAAGAGGTATGAGAAATGAGGATATAATCAAAGATCATTCATTGCAATGCACTAGTTCCAAATGTTGTTCTTGTTAATAACTCTTATGCAGCTTAATGCCATCAAAGTGCAAGACAAAATCAATATACATTGCACTGATAACATCTCAAATCAATACAATAAAAATACAGCACAATTAGGACATGCAACCAAATCAAACAAAGTTAAAAAACAAACATTTAGACCTCGGTTTCTTGTATGCCTGGCAAAAGCCAGGAGATCTGTGGGGGGTTGTCAGTCCTTTGTGTGGGGTAAGGCAGCTAGCCATTGAAGTGTAAGTGAGAGCCCCTCCACTCTTCCTGCCAGGAAAATACACATTAGTATGTAGTTGAATGTAGATGCAGTGAAGGGGCCTGTGTTTATGGCTGTCTGAGTGCCATTTCTAAAATAGTAATATTAAATCCAACTTCACCAGTAAACTGGACTTCTCACTACCATTCCAATCATACCATACAAAATGTCACTCCTTTCAGTTCGGAAATTACTTCTTAAAAGTATATGAGGGAATTTCCAATGCTGGTACATGAGAGGAGCAGGCTTCACAATTGTGAAAAAAACAACTCTGAGATTTTTTTCACTACCAGGACATTTAAGACTTAGAAGTACATGCCTTACCTTTTACCTGCATAGCATCTTGCCCTATGGGCTACACAGGGCTTACCTTAGGGCTGTCTTATGCGTAATAAAAGGGGGGGCTAAGGTCTGACAGGGGGATTTAGATGCCAAGTAGACACAACAGTGAAACTGCACATACAGGCTCTACAGGGGCAACCTTGAAACATGTTCAAAAGGCTTCTTAAGTGAGTTACACAATCAGTGCTGCAGGCCAACTTGTAGCATTTAATTTGCATGCCCTGGGCACATATTGTGCCCTTTACTAGAGATGTATAAGTAAATTAAATATGCCAAATGTGAACTCACCAATATTACCATTTTTTAGGTGAATGCACACATGCACTTTAGCACTGGTTAGCAGTGGTAAAGTGCCAGAGTCCTAAGGCCAACAAAACCAGATAATCAGAAGTGATGCAAAGCCAGAAAAACATTTGGGGAAAGAACACCCTAAGGCTGTCAAGTCTAACTAAGAAAATAAAACTAAATACTCGATATTGGGGCTAATTGGACAGAATATCTTATATGGAAATCAGTTCAGTTGCAATATGGGCCAGAAGCCTTCCCAAACTTAAGGGAAGAAATAGTAGAATCAGTCTCAACTATTACAATAAGGCCATCCAACATGTTTTTATTATCATGGGACAAAGGTGGCATATTATAGTTTATCAAAATTCAACTTATATTTTTGATATATGTGACAGTAGGATTAATATAATATTTAGAGTTGTGTCTTTGAAACGTCTTAAGATGTTACTGGAAGCAGTTAATAGCTCACCGGAACTAGATTGAATAGCATGAATGTATTCTTATTGTTAGACCTGGCATCCTTGGCTTGGTCTCCACTGTTTTTTGCCTCTGCTTCCCATGTTTGGACTGTGTTCAGGACTCTGTTTTTGCTGTTTATTGTACTCTGGGCACTTTACCACTTCTGACAAGTGCAAAAAGGGCTAGTGTTCCTGTGTAAATTGTATGTGTCATTGGCTTTTCCATGATTAGCATATTTGATGTAATAGTAAGTCCCTAGTAAAGTGCACTACAGTTGGCCAGGTCCTGTAAATCAAATGCTACTTGTAGGCCTGCAGCACTGGTTGTGCCACCCACATGAGTGACCCTGTAAACATGGCTCAGACCTGCCACTGCAGTTCCTGTGTGTGCAGTTTTAAACTGCCAATTCGACCTGCAAGTGTACCCACTTGCCAGGCCCAAACTTTCTCTTTTTATATATGTAAGGTACCCCTAAGGTAGGCCCTCGGTAGCCTCATAGACAGCGTGCAGTGTGTGTTAAAGGCAGGACATGTACTGGTGTGTTTTTACATGTTCTAACAGTAAAGTACTGCCAAATTTGCTTTTCACTGTGGCAAGGCCTATCTCTCCCCTAAGTTAACATGTGGGCTGCCTTTAAATATCCTTGAAGTATAGTTTCCCTTTGAGAGCAGATAGAGCTTTGGAGTTTGGGGTCTCTGAACTCACAATTTGAAAATCCATCTTTTGGTAAAGTTGTTTTTTAAATTGTCTTTTTGGAAATGCCACTTTTAGAAAGTGGGCATTTTCTTGCTTAAACCATTCTGTGACTTTGCCTGCTTTGGTATTCCCTGTCTGGGTTAGGCTGATAGTTGGGCTGTGAATCCGCTCTTGACAGTGACACAAAGGGAGATGGGGTGTTGCCTGCATATCCTGAAGAGCCATCTGTGCTAGAGTGGAGGGGGGAGTGGTGATTACACCTGAATGGGCTATGTCTGCTGTCACACAAAGCAATTTCCCACCCCCTTGTGTGAGTCTGGAGGCAGGCCTCGGCAAGGCAGGATCTTGTGAACAACAAACCGCAAAATGTGTGGGCGAATGAGGGGATAGTTGAGTCTGAATTTCTAGTGACTGATGGTCTGTAATGCGAGTCATAATATTGCAAAGATTTGCTGACCCACGCCCATTCATCAATGTATTGAATATATTCCACAAAATGTTTAAAAAAAACATAATGCTATAAATAGGTTACAAACATGACATTAATCTAAATAGAATGATACAAGTATAACAATATATTGCTTTAATGACAGATCATATATCTTTTAAAAAGGAGATTATTTGGACTACTTCAATCAACTGAGGTAAATACATAGAAAATATTAACAAAAATGTTTTTTTTTTTTTTTACGGTCAAGCCTTAACCAGCACTTGCGTCTCCCTTGCAAGACTCTGTTGGGTATTGAGTACAGTAGAGGGCTTGGAGACCGCCTGTCACTTACCATTTGTTGGCTTGCCTGGCATTCTTCTTCTCAGCCTCATAATTTACCTCTGTAGCCCTGAAATAATTTCCACTCCTCTGTGTGGAGCAGAGATTAAGCACTGATTGATTTAACTTAATCAGTGCCTGTCTACTGCTTCCAATGTGATCGAGGTAGTATTTTCTCCTTCTTAAATTCGAATGCCTTGCTGTGAAGCATGCAGCAGGATCCCTAGAAGCCAACACATTACTTCCTTCCTCGGCTCCGGTGCCTGATAACATGTTGAAGTGTAGGATTAAAGCCTTCTGAATGAGGACTGCCCCACTCTAATTCAATCTGTCCCACTCCAATCTGCTTGAATCCTAAACAATCTGTCCCACTGCAAGTTGCTGAACTTCAATCTAAAACAATCTACCCTACTCTAGTCTGCCCCACTCCAATCCAAAACAATCTGACCCACTCCAGTCCACCTCACTCCAATCTGCCCCACTTCTATCCAAAACAATCTGTCCAACTCAAATCCATCCCACTCTAATCTACCCCTCTCCAATCCAAAACAATCTGCCCCAATCTAACCCACCCCACTCCAATATGCCCCACTTCAATCCAAAACAACCTGCTCCACTCCAATCCATTACAATCTGCCCCACTTTAATCCAAAACAACCTGCCCCACTCCATCCAGCCCACTCCAATCCCAAACACTCATTCCAATCCAAAATAATCCTCCCCACTTCAATCCAATCCACCTCACCTCACCCCAATCTAACCCACCCATCCCACTGCAATCCACCACAATTCATCCCACTAAATCCAGTCCACCCAACACCAATCCAATACACCAACACCAATCCAATCCACCCCAAACTATGCCCAGTCCAATCCATCCTACATCAATCTACTCAGCCCAATCCACCCCTCTCCAGTCCAGTCCACTCCAGTCAGATCAACCCCACTCCAAACCAACCCAGTCCAGTCCAATCCACTCCAAACCATCCCTCTCCAATCCACCCCACCCCACTCCCATCCATCCCACCCTACTCCAATCCAGCTCACCCCACTCCAATCAAGGCCACTACTACCCAATTCCCCTCATTCCAATCCAATTCACTCATACCACCCCAGTCATTACCACTCCAATACAATCCGCTTTCATCCACCTCGCTCCAGTCTAGTCCAGTTCACATGGATCCACCCTATTCCAGGCCAATCCACCTCTCTCCAAACCACCTTAATCAAGCCTACTTCAATCTAGCCTACTCCTCTCCAATCCAGTATAACTCCCCCAATCAATCTACCCCACACCAACCCAATCCACCCCACTCTACCCCACTCCGATCCAATCCACCCAACTCCAATCCAATCCAACCCACTCTAATCCAATCCACCCTACTCCAGTCCAATCCACCACAATCCACTCCGATCTACCCCTATCCAATCCAATCCACATCAACTCAATCCGATCCACCCCAAACCAGTCCATCCCACACAATCCAGTCCAACTCACCCCAAACCAATCCACCAGACTCAGTGCAATCCAACACACCCTAACCTATCCCACCATAATCCACCCCACTCAATCCAATCTAACCCACTCAATCCAATCCAATTCACCTCATTCTAATCTACTCCACTGCACTCCACCCTAAACTGATATACCCTAATCCAATCCACTCCACTCCAATCCACCCAAACCCACTCCAATCCACCTTGTCCCAATCCAATCCCCCCTCCGGCCCACCCCACACAAATCCATCCCACTCCATTTCAATACACTTTACACCAATCCATCCCACTCCACCCATATCCAATCCATTCTACCCCAGCCACCCCACCCCATCCCAGGTCAGTCCATCACACTATAATCCAATCCAACTGGCCTACCCCACTCCAAACCACTCCAATCCAATCAATTCCATTGCAGTTCAGCTCACTACAATCCACCCACCCGTATCTATTGCACCCCACCCATATCAGTTGAGGCAACCCCACTCCAATCCAATCACCCACCCAACCACACTTCAATCCACCCCAATCCAATCTATCAAACTCCATTCCAATCTACCCCACCTCACTCCAATCCACCCCACTGCAGCCCACCAAACTCCAATCTGATCCACCTCACCTCATTTGAATCCATCCCACTCCAATCCATTCCAACCCACTCCCATCCACCCACCCCACTCCAATCCACCCCACTCACTCCAATCCACCACACTCTTCTCCAGTCTACCCACTCTATCCCAGGCCAAACCACCTCACCCCATCCACATTCATGCTACCCCACTCCAATCCAATCCATCGCACAACAATCCACATAACTCCACTCAATCCACCCCACTCTACCCACATCCAATATACCCCATTACCTCAATCTACTCCAACCCACTCCACCTTTTTCCACCCCTCCACTCTACAACACTCTCTGCCACTGAAGAACTCTACTCCCTTCTACTCAACTCTAAAACACTCTATTTCTCCTACTCCACCCTAAGACATTCCAACAAATCCACTCTATGACAGTCTACTCCCTCACTCTACTCTGATACACCATTCCACTAACTTTTAGCCATGCTGGACAGCTGCCACACTGGTGTACAACATGGCAAAACACATTGTCGAAGCCAGTAGCTCTTGTATAGCCAAGACCTATTGGCTTTTCCATTGCTTGTTTCATAATAGGTCAATATAAGTAAGAATGCATGATTATATAGATATTAACTATGTAAGAGCATGACAATGCACTAATGGTAAAGTCTTTTATGGAACATAATTGTAAACCTAATTGGGTGAGAGGTGGTAGCTTTGCTATTACCTCAAAAAATCCAGAACTTGTCATTAAACAGATTTTTGTTTTAACCTATATTTGTGTCAAACAGGGAATCCTATGTAAGAAAAAATGGCGGCATCTTCACAAGTCACACTACACCAAACTCCTCCAGCTTTCTAATGGTCAGTATTGTATGAGGCTGGTAGGCTTCACTAGGTGTTAGAAAACCATAGTCAACAACTTCTGTGAACCAACAAGAAGCCAGAAAATTGAAATTGTGTGGGGTTCTTTTCTGGGATATATACACACAGAGGATTGTCATGGTGACCAATCTACTCAAGAGCCTTTGACTCAACAGTTGTAAACTGCAGTCCAGGGTCCTCCAACCTAGTAAGAGGTACTTTAGATTGTTCAAAACATTCCTTGACCACTGCACAACACAAGGATTCCGAAATGGTGCACAACTTAAACACCATGAATCAAGTACCCCAGTTGTGCTCCTGTGAGCCTTACAACATTGTTGCAATAAATAGTTGTATTATAAAATGGGAGAAAAGAACAAAACAGAAAGGAAGAAAAGGAAAGAAGCTGAGAAAAGAAAATGAAACAAATGGAAAGGAATGAAGAAAGAGAAATCATGAAATTAGAAAAGAGAAAGAAGCAGAAAAATGGAAAGAAAGGGAAAAAGTAGAAGACAGCAACAAGAAAAAAGGAAGAACAATAGAAAGAAAGAAAAAAAGTAAAGAAAAGCAAAAAGGGAATTACATGAAAGAAGAAGCGGGAAAGGAGAAAAAGCAAACCAAAAGAAAGCAGCAGAAAAAAACTAAGAAAAGGAAGTAGTAAAAATAAGAACAAATAAACAGAATGGAGAAAAATGAAAGCCAAGGAAGAAGAAAATACAGTTAATAAGAATAACTAAAGTAAGAAGGAATGAGCAAGAAAAGAAAAAAGTAAAAGAAAAAAGAGCTTAAAAGAAACTGAAATTAGGAATATCGAGAATAGAGTATAGGTGAAAATGAGAAGAAGGAAAAAGTAGAGAGAAAGCAACAGCAAGAAAGGGAATTAAAGGAAAACAATGAAAAGCACTACAGAAGAGAAAAACTGGAGAAAGAGAGCCATAGAAAGAATGAGAGAAAGAATGAGAAAGGAGAGAAAGCAAGAATGAGGAGTGAAATAATAAATCAAGATAGAAGAAACTCTAGAAATAAAATAAAGCCAAAGATCTAAAAAAGAGGGTTAAAGAAAGAAAGGAAAAAAAGAGAGAAGTAGAAAAAGAAAGAGAAATAAAGGGCATTTTTTGAAGAGGGTACTCTGCACTGTGAGCTTCCCAAGCCTCATTGAACGGGGTGCACATTGTTTCAAATTGCTGCCTTTAGAAAACAACAGCCTACCGGTTTTCAAACCATTTGACAGGCAATAAACTGTGAATTACTGAGTGGGAGGCAGTGAGCTACTGGCAGCTTGTGATCAACCTGTTGGAGACCCCTGCTGTAGTCATTAATGTTCCCTAAAACCTACTTTAATTTCAACCCATCACTTCTAAACAAATGTCTCAACAGAAAGATGGAATATTCAGATAATAAAAGTATATTACCTACTTGGTGGTCATCGGTAGGTATGTTATAGTCAGGACCTATTTTCAATAGAAAAGCAATTTGTTTTGCTGATAACTTTTGTGCTGTTCGACAAATCATCAGAAAATGTTCAAAACTAGTTTGCCATTCACTTCAGCTGCTATCTAAAATGTTTTGGGGTGATTCATCAAGCTGGGACAGAGAAAAAGGGGGATCCCAAAATGCACTTTCCTTAGGAAGTTTTCTGTAGGGATTTTAGACATGACTACAGCCCAAACCGCTGAACGGAATCACACAAAATTTGGTAAAAAGTGAGGTCTTGGTCCAGAAAGAGTGCTTTTCATAATGTGGTGTAAATCTGTTCAGTAGTTTTGGAGTTATTAAAGAAAAAAGATTTATATGTATGTAAAGACGTGGATCTACTGCAGATCTCCCGCCGTGGACTCACAGATCCATGTACCACCAGCAATACCATGATTGACTGATTGCAACCTGAATGAAAGTTAAGGCTTCCATTTTGCCTATCAGGACTTACAATTGATAGAGGGGGTCAGGGTAGAGGTACCCTGACCCCATGGGTGTGATTGAGTGGTATGAGAGGGACCCCTCATAGGCAACAAATTGCCCAAAAATGTTTGGAGGGGGACAGCAGGGATCCATGGATCCACCACAGCACTCATCACACCCCCTATATTGATCCACAACAGATCTGCGGATCCACACCCTAATTAAAAAAAATACACCCACACATTCCCTGTCCTCCACTCAACATATGGAGTCCCAGACGAGTGGTGGTGGTCCTCCCAGCACCCTTATTACAAAACGTTTCCTGGGAGGAGAAGGCCTTGGTCATCCTGCACCCAGAGGGCATGACATGAATAGCTGGGAGAGTGGAGTTTGGTAAGTTACACCACAAAAACTGTCACAAAACTTCAGTGTCCTATATGCTCACATCCCAGTTTTTACCATTGTGTTGTTCATATACTTTCCTAACATGCAATACCCAAAGTATCAGAGATGATAGATTGTCAATGTTTATTGTTGTACATAACATCACATGTATCAATCTCCATTATATGCCATATGTTGGTATGGGGGCTGTAAGTGTTGTATTATCAAAAGATCATCCCAGGAACCATGGTATGTGTCAGCATGTAAATGTATGGTTCAGCCTAACTACAGTCTGGCAACAAATATGTCAGACTAAACATTTGTCAAGTTTTGAGAAGTAGAGAGAGTGACATGACTACAACTACCATGAGACTTTGTTTCTGTAACTCAAAACAAGAGTCCATGTGGTCTTGCACAAATACATTTGTTTGCCATGTTACAACTGATGTTCACTCATCATGGACTGAGCAAATTACATAGTATGGTTACTCTGAGATATGTCTGCCTTCCTAGCTTGATGTTGTCCCGGTAACCCCAAATGATACTATTGATGCCATGAATGACACCTTATCAAGTGTGTACATCAACTAGTTGTAAGGCATGAATCTTCTTCAGCCAATTGGAAGGGGCAGATAACCATGTGAATCTGCACTGCTCACATGATGTCTACTGCTACATAAACAACCAAGTGTGTGTTCGCCTGTATCTTACACAACTAGACCTTGGAATGGTAAAATACACGTTACTTCTCCACTGTGTTGGCTTAACTGTTTGTTATATGTCATGTTTATTCCTTAATCCAAAAGGAAACTTATCAGCACATCTAATGAACTGCTCAATCCTAGTAGTTTTTGCAATCACCTTTGGATGTAGATTCTATACTTCCACCAATAACAATTTACTCTATTTCTCAACAGGTCAAACTCGCAGTGCACCTGGGCAGATATTGTCCACCTGACAGACTCCTAACCCACCCCCACATGAAGCCCTCAGGGAGGGCAACACTCCTAGACATGTGGATATGGATCACAGACCTGGTACATCCTGTCAGCCTGGTCAGACGACAACAGTGAGTCTCAGTGCACCCACATCAAGACCTCCCACCCCTGCTGCTACAACATCTCAGCCAACAACATACCCCTTAACCTCTGTACCTAGCACAGTTAGTACAATCGTGTGACCCCCAGTCCTGGTTCCTGTTGTGCAAATCACCACCCCTGACACAGAGGGACCAGGACCCATTTGGAGAGGGCAACCTGGACCAAGGGCACAGGGTTGTGGGGGTAGGGTCCATGAGAGGGGTGCTGTGGGCCAGAAGAGTGAGACCACTGGGGCCTCTCATGACCAGAGCACCATCAGCCAAGTCTTAGGGGTCTATCAGGAGTCCCAAGTGGTGATAGGTCAGTTAGCTACCAAACTCTGGGAAACTGATCAACTGCAGAGGGACATGTACCAACAGATGGAGTCCCATAATTCCAACATGGGCGCTATAACAGGGGTGCTGATGGACATCCATAAAACCGTAAGAATAATTGTTCTACCACCATACACTCCTTCCTGTGGTGCAACTACTTCAAGCCCATCTACATCTGTGGTAGCCACAGGAAGGGAAACCCCACCAGAGGAAGAAACCTGTGCCCCTGCAGCAGCAGAATCCCCCCCACCCATGCAAGCAGGGTTGTCCATGCAAATATTCAGGAGGTGTAGATGGCAAGACACCCGGCACTGGTAGGAAGAGACCTCAAACTTAAAGTGTTACTTTGTGTGTCACACATTTACTCTGCAGACTAATTGTGGACACTATTCTATTTCTGATGGGAAGAGTAATCACAACTTTAGAATTCAGATGATTTGGCATCTACATCTATGGTTTCATTCACTGTGACTGACTACTTCACTTTACATTTATGTATGTTTTTGCATCAAGCACGTCTTCACCTTGAACACTTTAATAAATTCACAAGTCACAAACTTAATATCTGCTGGAGTAAATTTCACATTTAGCAAGGTAGATATGTAAGACCATGTGAACTAAACAATGACAAAACAAGCTACTTGCGTAAGCATGGATATGTTGCATGTACACAATGTTTTGCTCAGGATCACAACTATGCCACACCAACACATACAAACAAGTGTCTTGTCTAAAAAGAGTTTTCATTAGATGGTTCAGATCATAGTCTTTAAAGATGTCAGAAACATATAAAATCAAACATGATTGAGTCATACTGTATAAGTGACTAAATGCACGGTTGCAGACCTCCAGGACATGGAATGAAGGGATATAGCAGACATTGTCCTGTAGAATAGGCAATAATGAATTTAGTTAATGTCATCAGCTAGAGCCATATCGCCTACCTCACCAAATTAATCCAACATAATATAATTCAAGATTCAGACATATGGCAGTACAACAGTTCCTGATCACAGGGTTATTACAATCCAGTGCTTCTGCATCTAGTGGTATGACACAAACAATTGTCAGTGATATGCCACATGCACTTTTGCCCACAATGATGAAACACATCAACAGCCACATATAGTTTGTACATAAAGAGTGTTTAACCAATATGAGGGAAAACTAACATGAATTCAGCCTATAACTACATATGTTTTGACCACATGATGACACACATAATGCATCATGGCCACCACATGACAAGAAAAAAATCCAACGTAGTCTCCTTACCTTCCATCCTACCTCTGTGCAAGCTGTCTTGGCACAGGTCTTGTGAACCCAAAGTCTGAGATATACATTCCCAGAAACAATCCATATCCACTTTGTATGTCCCAACAGCATCATATACTTGCCAATGCCACAACTCTGAAATGTCCAAATGAAGATACCATGGTGAAGGTACCTAAACTAACACAAAAACAAAGAGTATAGTCATGAAACTATATATATATATATATATGACACACTTCACATAGCAAACATCTGGAGAACTCAGTTGATGACACAAATGTGACATAAACAAAGCAACATTTACTAAATGTGAATGTGTCAAGAGCTTCCTCACCAAACACCCATTGCCAGATTTTGCAGGAGCTTCCACCTTATAACACTTTAAAAAATATATTCTCCTCACATCATTATAATGAGATCATTCTACAATCAAAGTCAAGACATCTCATGACATACTTATACTCATGAGAAGAAGCTGTTGATGAAAACTTGTTGCTAGTTAGCTACTTCCTCGTCACCACTATCATCATCATTTGGCAATTCAGGAATCTCACCAAGTGGCACCTCAGGCTCTCTCTCCTCTGCGATACAAGGGATGTTCCTTTGCAGGGTGATGTTATAGAGCATGCAGCAGGCCACAGTGATTTGACACAACTTCCCTGGTGTGTAAGGAGGGTACCCCTAGTCTTGTCCAGACAGAAAAATCTGGACTTCAGGAGCCTCAAACACCACTGAACTGGCTGCTTGCTATTCAATGGGCCTCCCTGTAATGGACTTCCCCTGGCATAATTGGATTCCTCAGTGATGCTAACAACCAAGGATGGTTGGGATATGCTGAGCCTGCTGTTTTGCAATGAAAGATACGTGCACCTGACATTGCACACACAATGTTAGGAAAGATGTTACTTACCAACGAGCCAGGCCCTCTACGGTTGCAACTGTGACATCAGCTGGGGTATGGTGCTGTTCCGCATTACAAAGGAATTATGGCCTGATCATGGCAACTGCAGCCAGGCATTTGAAATGTGGAAAGCAGACAATGTGCACATAGATAGAATGGAAGTGATTCCTGTTTTGATAGACTTGCTTATTTGCATGCAGTGGCACTAATGCAATATGGGTGCCATCAATGGCTCCCACCACATATGGGAGGCAACCAAATCCGTAGAAGTCAACCTTCACATTGGCTAAATCCTCACGTCTAGGGAATCTGATGTAGCTGTCAATATATTTCAGCATTCCAGATAACACGTCTTTTAAAACACCACTGAACATAGGTTGTATCATACCACCAGATATAGCCACTCCATATTGAAAGGACTCTGTGGCCAGAAAGTGTAATACTGCCATGAGTCTCACAATGGGTAGTACACATGTTGGATTAGTGTTTTGAGGCTTAAGATCTGGCTCCAACTGATGACTTTTTCTTGCATAGTTTGCCTATTGAGGAGAAACCACTTAATTACATCCTACTCTTCCATGGTCTGAAGGTCTGGAAATGGATGGTACACTGGAGGTTGTTGTTTCCTCCCTCTCTCAGGGTACCTATGTGTGGAATCAAATAAATAGGAGCATCAGTCACAGTGCCCAGTGCAACATATATGATGAGTGAGACAAAAGTCATGTGACAAAACATTACTGGCTTGAAAAACATTACACACATTTCATATTTTATTGTCTACTACCCAAAATCCAGCTACAATTTCCATTGTTGTCTACACATGCATCTACAACATGTGTGTGCCCATTATACACCTATATGGTCCTAATGTGAATCTTGATATGGAAAAGTATGTTTTGTCTTCCCAAAATACCATCATCAGCAGTGTACAGTGCTCCTCAGTTAATTGGCATTTATGACCAGTGACACTACACTGATGACTATGTAGCAGGACATTACACTAAATGGATTATTATATATGTTTACTTGTTACAAAACAGTTGTAGTAGTAGTGACACATATACCAATCAGCAATGCTGTAGTTTTACCCACTAAAATAGCAGATGCCTGACCTCGTATATTGGACTTTTGGCAGCTGCAGCAGCCGGCGGTATTCAACTGCGCGGTGGGTGGTTTCATCCACAGCGGTCACAGCCATAGGCTAACGTTGTTGAATGTCATGGTCGTGAACCAAGGGCTGTGCCTTCCTATGCTAATGACCGTGTATGTAGCATACATGTCCCCCGTGGGCTGAAAAATATCTCACCTCCTGCACTGCTGCCATCAACACCTCTGACACTTTCGCTGCTGTTTGCCGTCTCTGGGAGCAATCATGCCAGGCCAAGCAGGTGAAAGGGACCCTGCTTCCTCTCCAGAAGAGCTAAAGAAACATGTTGACTAAGTCATTCCCCTATATTTCCAGGTCTATGGCTCACCAGAAGAACTGATAAAACTACCTCATATGCATACTTTGCTCTGTTCAACACACTCCTTTCCTTTCTTACAGGACACAATGTGCCTCTGAGTTTCCAATATTTTTTTGAATTACTATAGTTACATTTTCTGCTCCATACTTAGAGATACACTTCATTAATTGTGGAGCACTGTACTTTGTGTATTGAAAATGAACATTGTGTTGTGTGATAAGCCCTAGATCATCCTTCTGTTGCATTCACATGTCTATGCAAGTACAATTTATAGGGTAACAATGATGTATTTGATGATCAGATGATGGTAAGTGACAAAGAATGTATTTGCATTACAGAAGGAGCGGTGTATATATGATGTCAGAAGAAGTTGAGGTAGATGTTATACATGTGTACAGTCCCACATATTACTCAGCCCAAATAAGGCCTTGGCAAACTGTTGTCTGAGAGCTAGCAAAACCTTCCTGACCCCTTCAGAGTGCCACACAACCTTCAGCTCACATATAAGAAGGCCACAGAATGTACTGTTACTCATTGAAGTGTTGGAAATGTGATATTTATGTTGGTTCAGTATGCTCAGCCGCCTGTAGAGAGCAAGGCCTGTCAAACGTTTTTCAAATTATGGCCCATAGCCCAGATTGGGGCAGAGTTACTGTGACAATGCAACTGATGCACATGGTAAATTCCCTGTAGACCTGCAGATCCTTGGATGTTCCCAAAATGAGTCTTCTGAAAGAATCTTAGGCCTGGATGTTTTTTACATTGACTACATTTGGAATGGTGATTGAGATAGCCCCCTGACCTGCTATATCTTTTCATTGAGCCACATTGTCAAAGTATGACATTTGCTACTGACAGGCCCTTTACTTCCACAGGTCTGTTGTCACTTTTCCCTAAGTCATGGTTGCACTATACTGACCTATTGCACAAGGGACAACCATACAGAGGAGATAGCTGGTTAATTCTGGAGAGATCATTACATGTGAATCACTAGCTTTGTTGCATTCAACCAATGAGACCAAACATACCTTGGTATGTTCAATGTTATCTCTGTAAGAGTGCCACAAATGGTAAAAGTGGTGTCCTGTGATACCAGTATATACCACAAAAACTCAATCAGATAAAGCATGAGATTCCATTCAGTAGTCCCCAGGTCCACACATTCACAGAAAGGAAGGTCTCAGTGACCCCCATGCTAGCCCTTACATTGTCACCTAAGTCTTGGGGTATAGGCTATACTACAGTGGTAGCCTGTATGGATCGTATGCAACAAGTCAATGTGTCTGGATGTAAAAGTGTCTGTACAGTCATGCACAAGTAGTTTACCCTTCAGAAGGTCACAATGTCTGTTGATTGGCCCTGGGCTACATGATGTTAGCGGGATGACTTAGTCAGTGTAGGTCATGACCAGGATTGTGAATAGGCAGCAGATGACTACACAAGTGTATATGTGTGTCCCTGTACTTATCAGCATATGAAATTGAACATGTAGTGTGTTAACAGTACAAACATGCTTCTGCTAGCTGTCTACAAAATGTGTGTTCACCAAACAGATATCCTAAATTATGCAATTATGATCTGTTAATTCATCTATTGTAGCCATACATGTCAAAGCCCATCAGAAGAAAGCCATTTGTGGAGTCATCGCCCAGAAGGTGTGGACTCTAGGGGTCTATTGCTGATTCAGCTTCCATTGTCGGAAAAAGCTGAGAGGACCTGAGACGCTGGGCCCGGAAGATCACAGGGGTCCAGCTGGTGCAGTCCTCCCAACATCTACGGGGCGCATGCCGGACCCTGACCTCCCTAATGGACCCATACTGGCAGTGGCCAACTTGCAGCTAGATGGGCAGTTTAAGGAATCACAGTAGCTACAATGCAATGAGTCCTGGGAAAATCCATCCATTTTACATCAATACCATTATGTGTTAGAAGCAGCCATCTCCCCCTGAATATTGGAGGTTTTCCATGTGCGACGCACAAGAAGAGTTATTGTTTTTGTAGGTCTGGTAGTAGGTGCATGGTGATGTTCCTTGCCTATTGTCCAAATGACCAGGTACACAACAGAGCACAGTCCACTACCAATAAACTCTCTTGAGCAGACACATGATTGACACAGTGATCATTCAGCTAATGTTGTTTGATGTCGTTGGTAACATTTGTAGCCAACAGGTCATTTGTCTTCAGTGTGTCTTCCACAACATCAAAACCATGAGCCGATTGATCACTGCATTGCATGTATCTGCTCAAGAGAGTATATTGGCATTTCTACCCGACAGGCCACTTGTCTTCAGTGTGTCATGAGTGCTGATACCTCAGTCCTGTGTCTTATGTGATTGTGGCCCTTTTACATGTGAAGTACAATATAGTGCACTTTGGGTGCAATCATTGAAAAATACTTTCCCTTAGTAAGTGGGGAATGTACAGCTACATTATTTGGGTAACATCACTGCTGCCATCAGTATTTGTGCCTACATGTTGGCATATGTACCTTTTACTTTGTAGTATCATTTACACTACTGTTTCACACATGATCAACCTGTCTTCATGGGATGATGTCTGATGCTATAAGGTATGTTTGCATGCAAAATGTATTGGAAAATAGTGACATGTGATATACACAGGTCATGTGTTACCATAGACTGGAATGTGTGAACATTGGTTGGTGGGTCACACATACCCTATTCCATTACTCAATGTCATTTGTCATGTCCATTTGCTGAAGCAATGAAGGACATGACAGGTAGACCTACAATAATTATTCACAATGTGTATTTCCATGCCATTGATGTGGAATTATTAAGTAAAGTGAAATGCATATGTTTATTGGTGAAGGTTCACAACCTGAATGTTGACATGCATCAAGGAGCGACATGCAGAAATGTGGGAATCATGTGAGTGTGTACATTCCATAATACAATGCAATTTGTGTTTGCATGAAAAAAGGTACAGTGATGTGCCTTCCCTTTAATAAACAGATTAAAGCACCCCTCCAGGTAATGGAGATTCCCTGAGCCTCAACAATATTCAATGGACTATTGGCTTTCAGTTATGCTATCTAAGATTGGTGTTCTCACCAGTACCAATCAAGGCCGTTGATTTGCTTAGGCCTAGCTTATTCATTGTGCTATGGATATATATAGAAAGATCTCCCAGACATGTTGAGAAGATTTTCTCCAGTGTACGTTCTTTTCTGTGCACCATGTTTTATAGATTAAAGCTGCATTAGTACAACTTTCATGAGACTATTTTGACAATGGACATATTAGGAAGCCACCATTGGGAAATTTCTACAGAGTTACACGTGTTTTTCTATGTCATCTTCTTCCGGCTACTGTACATCTTGCTGCACCCAAGCTGCATTACTTGACCATCATTTCATCGTGATGTGGTATTTGGTATATGAAATGTGTTGATTGCAGGGCCTTGTGTGGAATCCGTAAGAATAAATTTGCTATGGCCATACTATTTGATGACAACAGGTTACTGGGGTCTCCAAACCATTCAAGCTGACAAGATCTCCTACTTGATACATGGGTATTGTGATAACTTTAGTAATGCAAATGGAGTTGTCTGTGATTCTTACTTTACTGTGGGCAACTGTTTACAGTTCATGTAACATGCATAACATGTGGCCTTGCAAATGTTAGAGCCACTTTGGTGGACCTTGTAACTGGGGTGTACTGCACCTTATAGTAATATTCTTTGTTCCAAACTGTTGGTCAAGTGTGTTTTGACACATGCAATGACTCTATTTGTATTTGTCGTTTCAGCATCATCTGAGGCAAGTGAAGGAGACAGTGCTTACATCTATGGGAAAGCAGTTGGCCACTGTACCTCAGGTTGTGACACTACCGACACGCTACATTGCTGTCAACTGAGTCCAGCTCCAGTGGACACTCACTAGTGGTGGAGGGACATACAGGACCAGTTCCTATCCCATTCTTGTCTGCCATCCCCACTACTATCTCCACCCTTCCTGCTTCTTCATTCCCAGTTGGCCGGGCCCGCTCTCACAAGAGGGGAGCTGTCTTCTTTGTTCCAGGAACCTGCCCCCTGCCCCTGATCCCCTGGCTGCAGTGAGCAAGAAGGCTATTGACCTCAGATAGCACTACTGAATGCCATCCTGGTGCAGGGCAGGCATCTCCAACAGATGGTGCCCTATCTGGAAGGGATTCACAGTTATATGTTCACCCTACGGAGTTCTTTACAGGCTCTGGCCTCCTTCCTCGCGGGAGCCTTCCAACCATCCCATACTTCCACCCCACCAAATGCCTCTTCCTCATCCAATTTGCCTATTCCCATACTTGTCTCAAGCACACTCACACATCGGCATGCACACACCTCAACAGCCTCAAAAAGCACATGGAAACAGAAACACCACAAAACACACAATCATGCAGCCACTCACAAGACACTTACCCCACTCACAACCACCACCACCCCACCATACCCCAGACACCACATCTATACCGACAGACCCATCCCCACTCCAAGCACACCTAGCAAATCCACATCACACACCACAAAGAAACACAAATGCCCACACTCAGCCACACAACAGACACCTACAAAACACAAACATCATACTTCAGACACACACTTCCTCAACCTCCCAACCCTTAAACCATCCTGGACACTACCCATTTCCCAAAAGAAAGATCAATGTTTGGCCATGGCCTTACCCCTGTAAAAACCACACCCACTCAAAGCCAAAGGGATCACATCCACACACCAACCCATCCCTTCCACATCCAAGTCCTACCGTGTGACAATTAATTCCCCCACTGAACTCAGCCATACCCCAAAAAAAAACCCCAAAAGGACACCCCTTCCAAAGTAAGGCCCACCCCTCCCAAAATCAAACCCACCCATCCCAAAACCAATCCTACCCCTTCCAAAATACATAATTGAGGTGCCTGAACTGCTCACTAGATGCCCCTTTTGTAGAGGTTCCCATGGCAGTGTTTTGTGAGGCACGTTTAGCAGTACAGCAGTGTGCCAAGCCACATTTGGACAATTGGACTGGCCATTGGCCTTAATTAGATGTTTTCATTTTAGTAGTTTTTATACACATTAGTCCAGCATTACTGTTCTGCCATGTTGTCGTTCATGGATATTTTGGGATGTATCACTATGGTTGTGTTTGTCTCACCCTGATTGATGATACATTTGATGTGGCTGATATAATCTGACTTTGGATCCAGTGCTGGAGTCACTCAGGACAAGAAGAAATGTTCAATGGATGGATATGTGGGATGTAGAGATTTAAAAAAACAATTCCTTCTTTCACTATTACTAGAACACATAATTCACTCAATGCCATCTCATGAATGCTAACAGAGGCTACAATATTCAAACCCTCTAATGGTTCTAAGGGAAATAATTTGTCAGCAACAGAACACATCAATCAGTAGAAATATTCACAAAGTATTTGGGAAAGACCACAGGGAAGAGCACTACAGGGAAATTGCTGCACTGTGTTGTATGAACAGGAGAAAGATGTGGCCCTTTTCTTCTTTCTCCCTATTGCTTGCACAGTTTATGTTGCTATGCGCCAATGCAGACACCCTTGCATTACAGTGCAATGATGTCTGTATTGTGGCCAGTAAATTTTTTTTTTCAGGAATGGGTCTTTTCCTGCATCTAAACTATGCAGAAAGACAATGGCCCTCATTATGACATTGGTGGTAAATCCCACTTACCGCAATGCTGATGGCTGCCAACTTACCGCAGCAGCAGTGGAAATCCGTTCACCATATTATGACACACACACCAATCCTACAGAATTCAGCCACAGACACAAATCCGCCAGCCTAAAGGTCAGTGGTAAAGTGGACCTACACCATTACCCCAACAGAACAACGGCTACCACATTATTACCCACGAATTACACCGGCAGACATTCAATGGTAGTAAATCATTGGCAGTACATACCGCCGCGCTCACAATGGACACCCACATAAAAAACAACACTATATTGGACAATTCAAATAAGACACACCCACAGTACCCACAACCCTTTATGACTACAAAGCATTGCAATAGAGAGACACCAAGACCACTGACACAACTAGAGCCACAAACTACTCACACCTATACACCACTCACACACTCCATATCACACACCCCACCACATTACCCAACACACCCTCACCAACACACCTCACATAACACCTATGGCACCACAAAGACACTCCTGTTTCACAGAGGAGGAGCTAAGGGTCATGGATGAGGAAATCGTCATGGTAGAGCCACATCTTTTTGGAGCACAGCTGCAGCAGATATCAATAGCCAGGAAGATGGAGCTATGGCAGAGAATCATGGACAGGGTCAACGCCATGCGACAGCACCCCAGAACTAGGGATGACATCAGGAAGAGGTGCAACAACCTACGGGGGAAAGTATGTTCCATTGCAGCAAGACACCAGCTCGCTGTACAGAGGACTGGCGGTAGACCCCTACCTCCCCCCCTACAACTGACAGCATGGGAGGAGCAAGTCTTGGCAATGCTGCATCCTGAGGGCCTGGCCAGAGTCAGAGGAGGACTGGATTCTGGTAAGTCAGCTCTCTACTATTATCACCCCCTTACTTGCATGCCATCACATACTCTCACCCTCACCCCATCATTCCACTACATCCCACATACCCCACCATCACATCTCACTCATCCCAATGCCAAACCCTGCATGCTGTACTAATGCATGGACACCCCTCACAGCCCTGCATGGACACTCATCACTAAAGCATGCACACCATAGAGAACTAACAATCCCACCATACACTAACATACACAAGTGAAAGCTGGCAGGGCAAATCCAACCATAGAGGGGAAGCCACGGAGGAACAATATGTCAGACACATAAACCATAACATATCATTTACATCCCCATAGGTACCCAAGCCAATGTCAGCAGAGAGGAGAAACCAGCACCATCCAGTCCCCCAACTGAAGAGGCCCACAGTGATGACAGCAACTCTGGTATTCAGGATCTGGATGACCTGCTTGTCCCATCAGGGACCACTGGACAGACGGTTACCCAGGCTCAGTCACAGAGCCTCCCCATCAGGAAACACCACCACAGCACACACCCAGCGTACCCACACCTCTGTCCCCAGGACACATCAATTAGCAGTGTGTCCACCCCTACAGGGACCCCAGGCCACACAAGACAATCAGGGACCTGGGGTCAGTGGCAGTGGGCACACGGTTCAGGGGACAGAGACACAGGCCAACAAGGACACTGGGAGGACTGCTGTGAGCCAGGGGGAGGACAGACCCAGGGAACTGACCTTCCAAGAGGCACTCTCGAGTTCCTGGGAGCCTACCACATTTCCAGAACATGATGGGCCAGATCCTGGACAACTTGCAGGATAACAGGCGGCTGCAGGAGGGACAGTACCAGGGGATCAGGGAGTACTTGCAGGCTTTCAACAACACCCTGATCTCCATAGCAGGGGTGCTAGCAGACATGGCCAACATTATGAGGGAGGCAGTCTCACACCAGCGGGCCCCTGCCAGTAGCCAGACATCTGAAGAGCCTTCCACCTCCGCTACCGCTACTGGCCAGGAGGCCCCGCAACAAGGCTCAGAGGCCACCAGTACCCCTCCCCCTGCAGAAGGTGAACCACCCCGCAAACATTCCCTGTGATCCAGACAGAAGCCAGAGGCACTTGCCAAGACCCCCGCCAGGAAATGAGACTCTTCTGATTGTCACCCTTGTGTCCACTCAGTCACCCTGTCCACCTTGAACTGCCATTGCTCCCCTTCCTATGTCCGCATGGACACTGGGCCTGTGCTACAAACAGACTGGAACAATACCCTGGACTTTCCTCCATCATCACCCTATCCTATAGCACTTTCCCCCTATATGTTACCACTTCAATAAACGCCCTTTGATCAAAGTCGATTTTAATTATGTCATGTATTTCAAATATGTATTGATCGAAACAGGGAAAACCATTGCAAATTAACTGTACATAGTATGAGCATAGATTAATGACCTGTAGCTGGCTGTAGTGATCACACCAGGAGTATATGTCAGGTCACCAAAATCTGCAAAATGAATTGCCAGAGGGAACAGTAAGTGGGCATAGAAGTGGGAAATATCAGCATGCCATTGCCACACAGATTACAACCAAAGTAATTGAAATGTGAAGTTCCACTGTCCTACTTGTGTGCCACTGGAAGGATGTTCTGTTGTCCTCATCCTCATATTCTGCCTCCTCATCCTCACTGTCAACAGGCTCTCCTGCTGACACAGGGGCATCTCCAGTCTCCTCCTCCTGCAGAAAAGGGACATGGCATCTGAGGGCTAGGTTATGCAACATGCAGCATGCCACTACTATCTGGCAGACCTTCTTGGGTGAGTAGCACAAGGATCCACCTGTTAGATGGAGGCACCGGAACCTGTACTTCAGGAGGCCAAAGGTCCTTTTAGTTATCTTTCTGGTTCGCCATTGTGCATCATAATAATGTTCTTCTGCCCTTGTCCAGGCATTCCTCACAGGGGTCAGCAGCCATGATAGGTTTGGGTAACCAGAGTCACCTGCAAATATTGAGGGACAACATTTAGCCACACACTATCCTATATGGCCCACACCATACCCATACACCACCATACCCATACACCAACATTTACTGGGGGGAACCAGGGCTCACCTAGTAGCCACACCGTGTACCTCTGTAGTTGGCCCATCACATTTGGGATGCTGCTATTCCTCAGGACAAAGACATCATGCACCGACCCAGGATACTTAGCATTGACGTGGGAGAGGTACTGGTCTGTCAAGCATACCATCTGAACATTCATGGAGTGGAAACTCTTATGATTCCTGAACACCTGTTCATTCTGGCGGCAGGGGGGGGGGACAAATGCAATATGTGTTCCATCAATCGCCCCAATTATGTTGGGTATATGTCCCATTGCAATGCAGCTGCACATGTGGTTTATCAGGGCAGACAACACTCCTGTAAGCATGTTTGAGAACATTGGCTGTGACATTCCTGCTGCCAAGCCCACTGTCATTTGGAAAGAACCAGTTGCCAGGAAATGGAGTACTGATAGCACTTGCATAAGAGGGGGGATTCCCGGTGGGATGACGGATAGCAGATATCAGGTCAGGCTACAATTGGGCACACAGCTTTGTGAATGTGGCCTTGTCAAGTCTATAGGTGAGGATAATGTGCCTGTCCTCCAGTGTTGCCAAGTCCACCAGGGGTCTGTACACGAGGGTATGTCTCCATCTACCTATTCATCCGCAGCTGTAGGAATCTAAGGGACACAATAATGAGGAGCTGGTCACAACCTGAACAATGGAGCTACATCTGTAGTTTGCATTCTGTAAACATGTAATGGGTCAGTGTGATTTGTCCAGTATGTGCCAATACATCTTGAGACGCAGCATTATTCCAGAGGTCTGTCCCCACTGAAATGGCGTCTGCCTGTCCTATGTGGAGGGACAGGTGGAAGTGAGGTAATTCCACCGACGTTATGAGCCAATGAAGGGGACGCTCGGGAACCGCTGTGCAACTCCTCATTGGTTAACATTGGGCCCTATGGGGTACAGTGGCCAATGGTGATCTAGGCTGGTGGTGACGGTATGCACCGCCACAGACGTGATCGCAAATTTCTATCATATTCCTCACTTGCTACCTCACTTTCCATAGGAGAGTACCTACACTGCATGTGCTGTTGTGACCTGTGCCTGGAACCTAGATGGCCCGTGTGACTGGGTAAAGGGCCCCAGCCTTCACTTTGGAGGAGTTGGAGAGACTGGTGGATGGGGTCCTACCCCAGTAAGAACTGCTGTATGGGCCTCCAGACCAACAGGTAAGTACACTGTGGGCACGATTCATGTGGGAAGGATGCATGGAGTGGTGTGTGTGAAGGCGTCCAGTAAGGGGAGGTGGGTGGATGTCCGCTTGGTGGCATACAGGTTGTGTGCTCGGCTATGTGTGTGCCAATGGTGATGGAAATGGGTATGGTGGGCTATGTGTATAACAGGCTGGAATTGTTGTCTAATAGTATTACCCTGTGTGTATTTCCTCTGCAGGTCAGCGCCCATCAACAGAAGGGTGTATGGTGTGCCATCGCCAAGGAGGTGCGAACCCTGGGGGTCTATGGCAGGCGGAGCACCCACTGTCAGAAACGCTAGGCATGGAAGACGGCAGAGGCCCAGCTGGGGATGACCTCCCAATGAGGAAGGGGTGCTCGTCGAATCCTGACCCCCTGATGGCCCGCATAGTGGCGGTGGCCTATCTAGAGCTGGATGGGCGCTTGAGGGATTCACAGCAGGCACAAGAGGGTGAGTACAGTGCCCATCATTACAACCTATGCATAGTAGGGTTGTATCTGGGTGATGGATGTGTGTCAGTGGGTGCCCCTAAGCCAGGCCTGACATTGCAGCGTAGGTCCCCTGGTGGCTAGGGTTCTGAAGGGAAAATCCTGCTACCTAGCTCGTAGGCATCCACTACTGGTCAGGGCTGTGTGGGTTCCAGGTGTGTCCTGAATTTGCCGGTGTGTGCCCCTCCCCGTGCCTTGTTGGCTGGCAATATTACTGGTAGGGCAATGCATAGTGTGTAGGCCTGTTCACTGTGTGTGAGGGTGCTGTGTACGCCAACGGTGGTGTTGGTGCAGCCATTGACCCAGTGTATCCTTTGTCTCTTTCCCCCTTTATTGTTTTGTCATCATGTACTTATGTGCATTAGCATCATCTGGCGGAAGAGCAGAGGCACTGCCTCCTGAGAGATGCATCCCACAGTACCCAGGAGGCAGAGACCACTGACCATGAGGGCACCAGTGGGACGGAGGGCGAGGGGAGCACCACTGCGGATGCTGGAGGGGACAGTTCAGACACAGATACCTCCTCCGATAGAAGCTCCTTTGTGGTGATGGACACTTCTGTGATCATCCCAGCTACAGGTACAGCCGCCACCCCGTACCAGCACCGTCCTCCCAGCAGCTCCTTATTGAGTTGCCTGTGCCTGCTCACCCAAGAGGGTGGGCATCTCCTTCACCCCAGGCACCTCAGGCCCTGCCACAGTAAGACCTATTGCCCTGAATGAGGAGGCTATTGGCCTCCTGAGATTCATCTCTAAAGGGCAGTCAACCATTGTGCACACCATCCAGGGGCTGGCAGCCCAGATGCAACAATCTAATGCATTCCTGGAGGGCATTCACACTGGATTGGGTGCCCAACAGAGATCAATCCAGGCTCTGGCCTCCTCTCTGATGGCAGCCATTGTCCCTGTTTCTACTGTGTCCCCTCCAACTTCCACTGCCCAGTCCCATTCTCCTTAACCCCAACCCATCCCAAGCACACATACAGGCAAACACAAGCACCACACTTCATCCCACAGGCACTCACACAAACACCATCAAGTTGCAGACACAACAACATCCACTATTTCCACTGTCTCCCTCTTCCTCCTCCTCCACCTAGTTACGTCAACACTCACACCTGCATGCACTACATCCTCATCCACTACCAGCATCATCACCACACCAAGCAGAACATACACCTCACTGGCAGATACCTCCACAACATCCGTGCAGACATCCCCTGTGTCCTCTCCCACTATGTCTGTCCAACTCCTAAAGTACACAAACGCAAGCACTCAGACACCCAACAGCCATCCACTTACCAACAGCATACAGCCCATGCCCCTGCACCCAAATCCAGCAGACACACGCCCCCAACAACCATTCCCTCATCCTCCACTCCCATTCCTTCTCCCTCTTCATGTCCCAATGTCCCTAAAATACTGTCCCTATCCACCATTGACCTCTTTTCTACCCCTCCCCCCTTCCTGCACGTATCGCCAGGGTATCACGAACCCAGCCAAGCACCTCAGCCACACTTTCCCTCGGGCCCAGTTCCATCCGCAACCACTCGTAGTGGAAAGGAATCCAGGCCACATTTACTGAAGGGGAAGGAGCCTGCACCACACAGCCTAAAGGGGAAGGAGCCTACACCAGCAGGCAAGAAGGGCAAGGAGTCTGCACCTGCCACCCGAAAGACCAAGGAGCCTACACCAGCAGACAGGAAGAGCAAGGAGCCTGCACCTGCCTCCTGGAAGGCCAAGGAGCCTGCACCAGCAAGCAGGAAGGGCAAGGAGCCTGCACTAGCAGGCAAGAAGGTTAAGGAACCTGCACCAGCAGACAAGAGTGACAAGGACCCTACACCAGCAGCCAAGAATGGCAAGGAGCCTAGGGCAGCAACTGTGAAAGAGCCCCAACACCAAGAATGGCTGTGCATCCATCTGAGTGTGCAGGGGATGTACAGGAGCCTCCACCCACCAGCAGCACCACCACAGTGTATCCATCCAAGGGTGCAGGAGATGTGCCGGAGCCTCACTCCACCACCAGCACCACTACAGTGCATCCATCTGAGGGTGCAGGGGATGTGCAGGACCCTCCCCACACCAGCAGCACCACCACAGTGCATCCATCTGAGGGTGCAGGGGATGTGCAGAAGCCTCCGACCACCACCAACACAGTGCAGCCGTTACCTCCTGCAGACAAAATGTAATCCGGCATCCATGGGCTGCTGTGCAGCCTGTCCACTCCAGAACCAGTGGGCAACACACCCACTCCAGAGACTGTGGACTTGTACTCCCCCGGACCAAGCACAGCCGTGTTGCCTCCTCCAGAACCAGTGTTCCTGTTTCAGCTCCTGGCTAAGGTGCCCCCTCCTCCGTCCCCCAGAGGTGCCTGCCTATTTACCAACTGATGCCCCTGCAGTGTTCTCTCCATGTTGATGCAGGTGACAAGTGGGGCCTTGGACTTTGGCCTGTGGCCATGTGGCCCACGTAAAATGAGGACAGGGCTGTGTCCCTTATTCTGTACATTTGTAAACATCTGATACATTGCCTAAATTATTATTTATACTGTGTTGATCTTATTACATTCTGTTAGAGATGGGGTCTTTGGTTGGCATTCAGGTTTCCCCAGTCCAAGCACAGACTCTCACTCTAGTCAGGGTAAGTCACACACAATCCAAATTATCCTCTGCCCACCCTCTGGTAGATTGGCACTGAGTAGTTAGGCTTAACTTAGAAGGCAATGTGTAAAGTATTTGTGCAATAAATCATGCAGTAGCACAGTATAACACCACAAAACCACAGTGTTTAGAAAAATATGTAATAGTTATCTGGATAAATGCAGGTCAAAACGATAAAAATGCAATAAGTAAATGTTGAGATATCACTTTAAAAGTGATATAAAGTGTATTTAGTCTTTTAAAAGCAATAAAAGTCTTTTCAAGCACAAAGTACCTTGTTTGCATGCAAAATCTCTGCAAATGACTGCAGAGGAGGAGATGCGTGGAAACAAAGGGGAATGTGCCAATTTCTGAGGCTGCACACAGTGATGCGTCATTTAGTTTTCACGCAGGGATGGCTGTGAGTCGATTTCCGGCACTCGGTCATGGATCCTCTTAGGTTGCAGGGATTTCAGATGCCCCAGGGACGATGCGTGGATTTCCTGGGCTGGCAGGACGAAGTCACAGGAGCTGCGTCGATTCGGTGGGCATTGCATAGATTTTCTACCGCATGGCAGGGGCTGCATCGATTCCTCTCTGGAAGTCAGGCTGTGTTGTTCCGGCTTGGCTGTGCGTCTATACAATGGCCTGTGCGTCGAATTTCTGGTAGCTACCCTGGCGCTGCATCAATCTTCTTGATGCGAAGTCGGGCAGCGTCATTCCGGTTTGGGGTGCTGTGAATTTTTCACCACGGTGCAGGCTGAGCATTGTTTCTGGCAGGCTGTGTGTCGAATTTCGCCACACAAGGAGTCCTTCTTGAAGAGATTAAGGGGGTCATTCTGACTCCCGCCGGCCGCGGTAACCGCGGTGCCGGCGGGAGCCGCCAGAATACCGCTACGCGGTCAGAAGACCGCCGCGGTTATTCTGTGTTTCCCGCTGGGCTGGCGGGCGACCGCCAGAAGGCCGCCCGCCAGCCCAGCGGGAAACCCCTTCCCACGAGGAAGCCGGCTCCGAATGGAGCCGGCGGAGTGGGAAGGGTGCGACGGGTGCAGTAGCACCCTTCGCGATTTTCAGTGAAAATTTCACTGAAAATCTTTTAGGGGCCCTCTTCCGGGGGCCCCACGACACCCCTCACCGCCATCCTGTTCCTGGCGGTCAAGACCGCCAGGAACAGGATGGCGGTGAGGGGGTCGGAATCCCCAAGGCCATGGAGGATTCCTCAGGGCAGCGGAAAACCGGGGGGAGACCGCCGGTTTTCCGTTTCTGACCGCGGCCATACCGCCGCAGTCAGAATGCCCTTGGGAGCACCGCCAGCCTGTTGGCGGTGCTCCCGCGGTCGTTGACCCTGGCGGTCAATGACCGCCAGGGTCAGAATGACCCCCTAAGTCTTTTTGGGCCTGAGACTTCAGGGAACAGGAGGCAAGCTATATCCAAGCCCTTGGAGAGCACTTCTCACCACAGCCAGAGAGCAGCAAGGCAGCAGGGCAAAAGCAAGGCACAAGTACTTCACAGAAAGCAGACAGGTGAGTCCTTTGACCAGCCAGGCTGTTCTTCTTGGCAGGATGCAGGTTCTGGTTCAGGTTCTATTCTCCAGGAAGTGTCTGAGTTCGTAAGGGCAGAGGCCCTGTTTATATACCCAATTGTGCCTTTGAAGTGGGAGAGACTTTCAATTCAATCCTGTCTTTCAGAGTCACAGTAGGGGGTGTGGCAGTCCTTTGTGTGAGGCCTGGCTACAGTCCTTTGACATGTAAGTGTCAGGCCCTCCACCCTCCCAGCCCCGGAAGACCCATTCAAAATGCAGATGTAGGCAAGTGAATGCACAAGGGAGCTGTCAACTAAACCCAGCCAGACGTGGATTGTAAGGCACAGAAGGATTTAAGTGCAGAGAAATGCTCACTTTCTAAAAGTGGCATTTCTAAAATAGTAATATTAAATCCAACTTATCCAGTCAGCAGGATTTTGTATCACCATTCTGGCCATATTAAATACGAACTTCCTACTCCTTTCAGATCAGCAGCTACCACTCAAATAATGTATGAGGGCAGCCCCAATGTCAGCCTATGAAGGGAGCAGGCCTCACAGCAGTGTAAAAACAAATTTAGTAGTTTTACACTACCAGGACATGTAAACTACATAGATGCATGTCCTGCCTTTTGCCTACACAGCACCCTGCCCTAGGGGTTACCCAGGGCACACCTTAGGGGTGAGGTATATGTAGAAAAAGGGGAGTTTTAGGCTTGGCAAGTACAAGTCAAATTGGCAGTGAAACTGCACACACAGGCCTTGCAATGGCTGGCCTGAGACAAGGTTAAGGAGCTACTTAAGTGGGTGGCACAACCAGTGCTGTATGCCCACTAGTAGCATTTAATCTACAGGCCCTGGGCACATATAGTGCACTCTACTGAGACTTATAAGTAAATTAAATAGTCCAGTTGGGTATGATCCAATGTTACCATGTTTAAAGGGAAAGAGCATATGTACTTTAGCAATGGTTAGCAGTGGTAAAGTGCGCAGAGTCTTAAAACCATCAAAAACAATATCTAAAAAGTGGAGGGAGGCAGTCAAAAAGTTAGGGGTGACCACCCTAAGGCTGTCAGGTCTAACACATTCACTTTGGTAAATTCTTTCTGTCCTTGCATTATTCAGCTGAATTGGGGGGATTACGTTGTTTTCTTGTGCCGGTTGGTTGTGTGTATGGTGTGTGTGTGGGGGTATGTATGGTGCATGTGTGTGTCACTCTCATTTTCCTCCCCCCTCCCTTGTGTGCTAGGTGGCTGTACTCACCGTCGTCGTCTTCGCCAGCGGTGGTTTTAATGGTGGACAGAACGTAGAATATTATCAAAAAACATGCAGTTTGGGTTCCATTGCGGCGTGGTTCTTCCCTGTGTCTCCAAAGGTGAGTCCTTTCACTCCTGAGGTCTGTTTCTGCCAGGCTTTTGATGTCATTGGTAATTGTGAGAAGGTAGCCTCTTTCTAGCCTTGTTACCCCCACTTTTGGCCTGTTTGTGAGTGTATGTCAGGGTGTTTGTCACTGTTTTCACTGTCTCACTGGGATCCTGATAGCCAGGCCTCAGTGCTCATAGTGAAAACACTATGTTTTCAGTATGTTTGTTATGTGTCACTGGGATCCTGCTGGTCAGGACCCCAGTGCTCAGAGGTTTGTGGCCTATATGTATGTGTCACTGGGACCCTGTCACACAGGGCCCCAGTACTCATAGGTGTGCATGTATATGTTCCCTGTGTGGTGCCTAACTGTCTCACTGAGGCTCTGCTAACCAGAACCTCAGTGGTTATGCTCTCTCATTACTTTCAAATTGTCACTGACAGGCTAGTGACCATTTTAACCAATTCACATTGGCTTACTGGAACACCCTTATAATTCCCTAGTATATGGTACTGAGGTACCCAGGGTATTGGGGTTCCAGGAGATCCCTATGGGCTGCAGCATTTCTTTTGCCACCCATAGGGAGCTCTGACAATTCTTACACAGGCCTGCCACTGCAGCCTGAGTGAAATAACGTCCACGTTATTTCACAGCCATTTTACACTGCACTTAAGTAACTTATAAGTCACCTATATGTCTAACCTTTACCTGGTAAAGGTTAGGTGCAAAGTTACTTAGTGTGAGGGCACCGTGGCACTAGCCAAGGTGCCCCCACATTGTTTAGAGCCAATTCACTGAACTTTGTGAGTGCGGGGACACCATTACACGCGTGCACTACATATAGGTCACTACCTATATGTAGCTTCACCATGGTAACTCCGAATATGGCCATGTAACATGTCTATGATCATGGAATTGCCCCCTCTATGCCATCCTGGCATTGTTGGTACAATCCCATGATCCCAGTGGTCTGTAGCACAGACCCTGGTACTGCCAGACTGCCCTTCCTGGGGTTTCACTGCAGCTGCTGCTGCTGCCAACCCCTCAGACAGGCAGCTGCCCTCCTGGGGTCCAGCCAGGCCTGGCCCAGGATGGCAGAACAAAGAACTTCCTCTGAGAGAGGGTGTGACACCCTCTCCCTTTGGAAAATGGTGTGAAGGCAGGGGAGGAGTAGCCTCCCCCAGCCTCTGGAAATGCTTTGTTGGGCACAGATGTGCCCAATTCTGCATAAGCCAGTCTACACCGGTTCAGGGACCCCTTAGCCCCTGCTCTGGCGCGAAACTGGACAAAGGAAAGGGGAGTGACCACTCCCCTGACCTGCACCTCCCCTGGGAGGTGTCCAGAGCTCCTCCAGTGTGCTCCAGACCTCTGCCATCTTGGAAACAGAGGTGCTGCTGGCACACTGGACTGCTCTGAGTGGCCAGTGCCACCAGGTGACGTCAGAGACTCCTGCTGATAGGCTCCTTCAGGTGTTAGTAGCCTTTCCTCTCTCCTAGGTAGCCAAACCCTCTTTTCTGGCTATTTAGGGTCTCTGTCTCTGGGGAAACTTTAGATAACGAATGCATGAGCTCAGCCGAGTTCCTCTGCATCTCTCTCTTCACCTTCTGATAAGGAATCGACCGCTGACCGCGCTGGAAGCCTGCAAACCTGCAACATAGTAGCAAAGACGACTACTGCAACTCTGTAACGCTGATCCTGCCGCCTTCTCGACTGTTTTCCTGCTTGTGCATGCTGTGGGGGTAGCCTGCCTCCTCTCTGCACCAGAAGCTCCGAAGAAATCTCCCGTGGGTCGACGGAATCTTCCCCCTGCAACCGCAGGCACCAAAAAGCTGCATTACCGGTCCCTTGGGTCTCCTCTCAGCACGACGAGCGAGGTCCCTCGAATCCAGCAACGCTATCCAAGTGACCCCCACAGTCCAGTGACTCTTCAACCCAAGTTTGGTGGAGGTAAGTCCTTGCCTCACCTCGCTGGGCTGCATTGCTGGGAACCGCGACTTTGCAGCTACTCCGGCCCCTGTGCACTTCCGGCGGAAATCCTTCGTGCACAGCCAAGCCTGGGTCCACGGCACTCTAACCTGCATTGCACGACTTTCTAAGTTGGTCTCCGGCGACGTGGGACTCCTTTGTGCAACTTCGGCGAGCACCGTTTCACGCATCCTCGTAGTGCCTGTTTCTGGCACTTTTCCGGGTGCTACCTGCTTCAGTGAGGGCTCTTTGTCTTGCTCGACGTCCCCTCTCTCTGCAGGTCCAATTTGCGACCTACTGGTCCCTCCTGGGCCCCAGCAGCGTCCAAAAACGCCAAACGCACGATTTGCGTGTAGCAAGGCTTGTTGGCATCTTTCCGGCAGGAAAACACTTTTGCACGACTCTCCCGGGCGAGGGGGATCCGTCCACCAAAGGGGAAATCTCTAGCCCTTTTTGTTCCTGCAGAAACCTCAGCTTCTTCTGTCCAGTTGAAGCTTCTTTGCACCCGCAGCTGGCATTTCCTGGGCATCTGCCCATCTCCGACTTGCTTGTGACTTTTGGACTTGGTCCCCTTGTTCCACAGGTACCCTAGATTGGAAATCCACAGTTGTTGCATTGCTGGTTTGTGTCTTTCCTGCATTATTCCTCTAACACGACTCTTTTGTCCTT
The DNA here is from genome assembly GCF_031143425.1 of Pleurodeles waltl. Taxonomy (NCBI): domain Eukaryota; kingdom Metazoa; phylum Chordata; class Amphibia; order Caudata; family Salamandridae; genus Pleurodeles; species Pleurodeles waltl. Next base: position 507,225,586 of record NC_090445.1, read on the forward strand.
AGGGGAACTTTGGTGCACTTTGCACTCACTTTTCAGGGTCTTGGGGAGGGTTATTTTTCTAACTCTCACTATTTTCTAATAGTCCCAGCGACCCTCTACAAGGTCACATAGGTTTGGGGTCCATTCGTGGTTCGCATTCCACTTTTGGAGTATATGGTTTGTGTTGCCCCTATCCCTATGTTTCCCCATTGCATCCTATTGTAACTATACATTGTTTGCACTGTTTTCTAAGACTACACTGCATATTTTTGCTATTGTGTATATATATCTTGTGTATATTTCCTATCCTCTCACTGAGGGTACACTCTAAGATACTTTGGCATATTGTCATAAAAATAAAGTACCTTTATTTTTAGTATAACTGTGTATTGTGTTTTCTTATGATATTGTGCATATGACACTAAGTGGTACTGTAGTAGCTTCACACGTCTCCTAGTTCAGCCTAAGCTGCTCTGCTAAGCTACCATTATCTATCAGCCTTAGCTGCTAGACACCCTATACACTAATAAGGGATAACTGGGCCTGGTGCAAGGTGCAAGTACCCCTTGGTACTCACTACAAGCCAGTCCAGCCTCCTACAGTAATGCCCCGGAAAAGGTGGCGGAATGTCTGGTCATAATATGGTGGGCGGAACTTTGACTTCTGCCTGGCTGTAGGCGGCTACTGCTGTGGTGCCTGTTGTACCTGGTCGGTGTGGTACATTGGCTGTCTTTCGGAGATCCTTTGGTCATGGTCAAAATTTGGCAGTGGTTACCGCCAGCCTGTTTTCTGTATTACCGCCACTTTATCACCGACTGCCAGGGTCATAATGAGGGCCAATGTTCTCTATGTATGTGTGCTGCAGAATGTAGCATACATGCAAAGAGGGAAAACAAAGAGAAATAAAGCAGCCTCAGGGAGGTGTATGTTTTTGGCATAATTCTTTATGTTGAACAACAGCAATACACAGTGCAGAGAGGAGGATAACATGTCAAGATGCTTCCATTGAGGACTTTCATTTACCAATTTCATGTCTTGTTCATTTTATTTTTACTGAAATAAAAATGCAGCCAATTTCAAATGGTAGGAAGATTAAGCAGAATGTAAACGTTTTTCTGCACAATATTCCTGTGCGCCTTTCTCTTTCTATGCCACTTATTTATCTCCCCTGTTTACCTATATGTACAAGCCAAGGCCTGCATTTGGCCGACAGCCAGTTTAAAATGACTTCTTCAATGTTTTAGCATCATATTTATCAGTGCTCAACACATAACAGTGGATGCTCAGCGGAGCAGTGACACTAAGGGCCTCATTATGAGTTTGGCGGTCGAACGAGCCGACCACCAATCTCACAGGGAGGACCCCACTGTCATACCAGTGGCATCCTCCTCAAGCGTATTACAATGTTTCCTTCGGGCTCACCGGTTGGAACATTGTATTATGCATTCCTTCTAGGCTGGCCAGCAGGGGCAGTGCTACGATATTGGTCTACCATAGCACACCAGGACCATGGGAATGTGCATTGTCTGCAAAAGCATTCCAATGGTGCTGGGCAGGGATGCCCCTGCACTGCCCATCCCCTGTGGGCCCCAGCACTGTCGTTCCACTAGCCTTTCCATGGTGAGGTGACCACCATGTAAAGGCTGGCTGTAGGAAAGTACCATCTTGCCTGGCATGTTACCCCCATTTTTACTAAGTGTGTTTGTTTTTGCCTGTGTCACTGGAATCCTGCTAGCCAGGACCCCAGTGCTCATAAAGTGTGCCCTGTATGTGTTCCCTGTGTGGTGCCTAACTGTATCACTGAGGCTCTGCTAACCAGAACCTCAGTGGTTATGCTCTCTCTGCTTTTAAAATTGTCACTGCAGGGTAGTGACTAATTTTACCAATTCTGATTGGCACACTGGAACACCCTTATAATTCCCTAGTATATGGTACCTAGGTACCCAGGGTATTGGGGTTCCAGGAGATCCATATGGGCTGCAGCATTTATTTTGCCACCCATAGGGAGCTCAGACAATTCTTACACAGGACTGCCACTGCAGCCTGAGTGAAATAACGTCCACGTTATTTCACAGCCATTTTACACTGCACTTAAGTAACTTATAAGTCACCTATATGTGTAACCCTCACTTAATGAAGGTTAGGTGCAAAGTTACTTAGTGTGAGGGCACCCTGGCACTAGCCACGGTGCCCCCACATTGTTCAGGGCAATTTCCCAGGACTTTGTGAGTGTGGGGACACCATTACACGCTTGAACTACATATAGGTCAATACCTATATGTAGCGTCACAATGGTAACTCCGAACATGGCCATGTAACATGTCTAGGATCATGGAATTGTCACCCCAATACCATTCTGGTATTGGGGGGACAATTCCATGCATCTCCGGGGCTCCAGCATAGAGCCCGGGTACTGCCAAACTAACTCTCCGGGGTTTTCCCTGCAGCTATGCTGCTGCCAACCCTCAGACAGGTTTCTGCCCCCCGGGGCCTGGGCAACCCAGTCCCAGGAAGGCAGAACAAAGGATTTCCTCTGAGAGAGGGTGTTACACCCTCTCCCTTTGGAAATAGGTGTTAAGGGCCTGAGAGGAGTAGCCTCTCCTCGCCTCTGGAAATTCTTTGAAGGGCACTGATGGTGCCCTCCTTGAATAAGCCGGTCTACACTGGTTCAGGGATCCCCCCAGCCCTGCTCTGGCTCAAAACTGGACAAAGGAAAGGGGAGTGACCACTCCCCTGACCAGCACCTCCCAAGGGGAGGTGCCCAGAGCTCCTCCAGTGTGTCCCAGACCTCTGCCATCTTGGATGCAGAGGTGTGAGGTCACAATGGAGACCTCTGAGTGGCCAGTGCCATCAGGTGATGTTAGAGACCCCCCCTGATAGGTGCTTACCTCTCTCTGTAGCTAATCCTCCTCTGAGGGCTATTTAGGATCTCTCTTGTGGGTTTCTCATCAGATAACGAATGCAAGAGCTCACCAGAGTTCCTCTGCACTTCTCTCTATGACTTCTGGCAAGGATCGACTGCTGACTGCTCCAGGACGCCTGCAAAACCGCAACAAAGTAGCAAGAAGACTACGAGCAACATTGTAGCGCCTCCTTCTGCTGGCTTTCTTGACTGTTTCCAGGTGGTGCATGCTCTGAGGGCTATCTGCCTTCACCCTGCACTGGAAGCCAAGAAGGAAACTCCTGTGGGTCAACGGAATCTTCCCCCTTTCAACGCAGGCACCAAACTTCTGCATCACTGATCCTCTGGGTCTCCTCTCATCTTGATGTGCCTGGTCCCTGGAACACAAGAGCTGGATCCAAGTGTCCCTGACAGTCCAGAGGTCCTTCTGTCCAAATTTGGTGGAGGTAAGTCCTTGCTTCCCCACGCCGGACGGCAATCCTGTGTACTGTGTGAACTGCAGCTGCTAGGTCTTCTGTGCACTTTTGCAAGACTTCCTTCATGCACAGCATAGCCAAGCTCCCCAGCACTCCATCCTGCAATGCCCAACTCGCTGACTGGGACTCTGACTTTGTGGGACCCTCTTTTGTTGTGCTGAGACGACCGCCGTGCTCAGATCTTCTGAACGCCTGTTCAGGTGCTTCTGTGGGTGCTGCCTGCTTCTGCATGGGCTCTCTCTGCTGCTGAGTGCCCCTCTGTCTCCTCCTCCAAGGGGCGAACTCCTGGTCCTTCCTGGGCCCTGGCAGCACCTAAAATCTTCAACCACAACTCTTGCAGCTAGCAAGGCTTGTTTGCTGTCTTTCTGCATGAAAACAACTCTGCATCCTCCAACACGCCGTGGAACATCTTCTGACCAAAGGAGAAGTTCCTGGCACCTTCTGTTATTGCAGAATCTTCAGCTTCTTCCACCCAGAGGCAGTCCTTTTGCACCTTCATCCTGGGTTTAGTGGGCTCCTGCCCCCCCCCGGACACTTGCGCGACTCTTGCACTTGGTTCCCTTCCTTTGCAGGTCCTCAGGTCCAGGAATCCATCTTCAGTGCTTTGCAGTCAGTTGTTGTCTTTGCAGAATCCCCTATCTCAACTTTACTCTCTTTCTGGGATAGTAGGGTAATTTTACTCCTACTTTTCAGGGTCTTGGGGTGGGGTATCTTGGACACCCTTAGTGTTTTCTTACACTCTCAGTGACCCTCTACACACTACACTAGGCCTTGGGTCCATTCGTGGTCCGCATTCCACTTTTGGAGTATATGGTTTGTGTTGCCCCTATACCTATTGTCTCCAATTGCATTCTATTGTGTTCTACAGTTTTTGCACTACTTTTCTAACTGTTTACTTACCTGATTTTGGTTTGTGTGTATATTTTGTGTATATTATTTACCTCTTATGGGAGTACATTCTCTGAGATATTTTTGGCACATTGTCACTAAAATAAAGTACCTTTATTTTTAGTAACTCTGAGTATTGTGACACTGGCAGAAAGCTGACTTGTTATCAGCACAGTGGCGCTGAGTTTGGTCTATCAGGAACGACATTCCTGTTAGGCACAGCAGTCCCCTGGTGTTTCAGCCCACCAGGATTATAATGTGGCTGTCGGACCGACATGAGTCTGGCGGTCCGACCGTCACCACAGTTGTGGCAGACCTCGGACTGCCACACTTGTAATGAGGCCTTAATTCTTTTGTCTACTTTACATAGGGTTGTGCGGGAGCTTCAGTGGTGCTGCTACTGTGGACCATAACTTGATGAAATATTTTAAGTTGCTTTAAATTCTTCACCTCACGTGAACACCAGTGCAAAACTTTAGTAAATATTACCCTTATATTGTTTGATAAGCAACTGAAAGGAGGTGTCACCCATGTATATGCATCATTACACCAGGGTCCGAACAAACTGAGCAGTACAATTAAATCATTTAAATGGAGTAACAAACAATAAAAGTAAAACTCTTCAACAGAAATTCATAGTGCAAGTTGCACAAATGCCCTTCTGAAATTTGAGATGGTAAAGCAATTAAAATTGCAGAGGTAATTGTTATAGTCTGGATTCTGGTGGCGTGCACTTCCCTCAGAATTGGGCTCAATTGCCATGGTTCACGATTCAGATACAGAATAAATAACAAGGTCCTTTAATTATTGTATCTTTGACACCTGTTTCTGTCTTTCCACTTAAGATTTAACAGGTAATCCTTCTCTGGGAATTAATTCCCCCAATTAGGTGTCTTACTTTTATGCATTCCCTGACAAGAGTTCACCTCATTAAGGACTCTGAGCTTGTGAAGATTATGTTTTGCATAAATGGGACTAAACCGTCAGTCCCTTCCAACTTTAATTTGTTCACATAACGCTTACAGCCATTGAATCGTTCTCATTTATGCTGCGGATTGAGAAATTGCTTCGTCTTTTGTTTTTCACTCATCATGAAATGCCTACATCCCATACCTGTGAGTAGATTTACTCACATTTCAATTTACGAGCCTAATTTTGAGGCAGTAAGTAAGTTTATTGCACAGTTGTTAAAAACCATTGCAAAAGAGATGGCAGACAATCAAATCAATAATATGCAAGGCTAATTAAAACATTTGATGCACTAAATTTCAATTTTCCCACTGACCAAAAACAAGGGTATATAAAACAGATTTACATCCAGAGTGATAGTTTACTTATTTCAGTCTAGAAAAGAGCTACGAGACACCTGTCAGAGGGCTGCAAATGAATCCTGGTATATTTATAAAATGCTTAAGCTCTGTAAATTTAAAATGTGCTCTGGACGAGATTGATTACTGAAAATTAAAGTGGTAGTATTATACTTAGTTTCAGTTGGAATGTACAGTAAATGTCTGAAGGGGTACACTCTTTAGATTTATTAACATCAGAGGTGACTGGAGCCCTAGTTAGTCCGGATGGTCACATGTGCAATAATACTAGATTTTGTTCCAGTTTATAGATTGAAAGACAGTGTAGTATATTTTCATCGCTGCCATTACATAGTTTTCACAAAATAATTGTGAGAAACTGGGTTGTTGGTTGACTGGGGTGTGAACTCTGGTCAAGCAACAGCCACAATCCCTTGCCAGGTGAACCATATAAAAGCCCTCATTACGGGTTTGGCGATCAGTGGACCGCAGCAGTGGAGTTGGTGGCCGCACCACCGTGGGCCCTGTGATGAAGCTCGCCATAGCACAAGTACTGGGAAGGCACCTGCAGAACACAGTCAAGTTACTGTTCGGCCCGCCACAGCTGCAACCATCTCCAGGCCAGCGGTCAGGCAGTATCCCACGACCGCATTACGAGGTTGCACACCACCAGGATTTCCGGGTTAGATCCACCGCCACAAAAAACCTGGCGGAAACTAACAATATAAAAGGGAACACCCACCTTCAGGAACACAGGCACAACCGTAGGCGGCATTACATGTGAATTGCAACTCCTCACAATGCTCTACCTGGACATGCAAATCCCGTACCGGCGACGGTGACCAAGATACCAACGGTAAGCACAACAGCCTAGCACACACTGGAGGGAACCACGTTAGTACACACACACAGCACACACACGACATGGGAAGCCACACCCACACACACTCACACAAACAAACTCCTGTACCAACACACACATATACACATGCATACACACTAATAGCCACAACCACCACACATACAAGTGGAAGGAAAGCCAGGGCTAGGTAGGTACCATTGACAGCAACGGTGTTGTGGAGCTTATGTATTCTAAAGGTTAAAATCTTGAATAATACTATGTACACACAGGCCCAAGGTCCAGTCCAAAGGGCCCATAGTGCCCCGAGTACACTGGGCATAAGGTGATGCCCCAACTTGACTCCTGACTGCAAAGTGCAGGCCTTCACAGGGCAGGGGCGTCATTGGGGTTTGCAGGCACCTCAGGGGTAGGGTGGGGGCTTCTATGCTTGGAGGGGGGATCCTTTGGTCTGGGCCTGGAAGGGGGTTTAGCTGGGGGGGTTTGGGCTTGGCCTTGGAACTGGAGGGAGTGGGCTTGGCTTGGGCTTGGCCTTGGAACTGGGGGAAGAGGGCTTGGCCAGATAAGTAGAGGGAGCAGGCATGGACCTGGGTTTGGCAGGAGGAGCAATGGACGTGACAGAGGTGGTAGTGGCAGGTGGTGGAGGGGCATGGAGAGGGGCAGTGGTGGACTGAGAGGCGGAAGGCAGGGGCCTTGGAAGAGTAGCAGGGCGCTGGGGGGAACAGGGACTGGGGCAATGGTGGGGAATAGGGAAAACTCTCTGAGGAAATGTTTTTTGGGGGCACAAGGGAGGTCAGAGTAAGGATGTTTGGGATTGGAGGGCGTGGGTATGGTTGTGAGGTGTGTACGTGGAGGTGCCTTGGGTGCAAGTGTATGGGTGGATGAAATGTGTGTGCTGGGGGACTGTTGGGTGGGTGAGTGCAGGCGTTTAGATGTACTGGAAAGAGGTAGGGAGGAGATGGAGGGAGATGGCAGGGCGGACATGTGAGTGTATGTTGGGATGGTGTCTGCAGGTAGGGTGGATGTGCTGCATGTGGGTGTGTTGACAGTTATGGTGTCTGTACCAGTGGTGTATGGGGTGCATGATTGGGGGTCAGATAATGTGGTGACGCTGGTAGTGAGGGCACATGTGGCAGGGACAGTGACTGATGTGGTGTTAACTGCAGGTGTGAGTGGTGTACTGACTGTGAAGGGGAGGTGTTGGGGGAGTCAGTGCAGGGTGTGGATGTTGTCATGTCTGCATGTGTCTGTTGTGTGTGTGCATGGCGGCGGTGGTGTTTGTGGTGCTGATGTCTGTCCTTGTGTACCATGTCTGGTGATGTGGATGCATGTGGGTCAGCAGGGGTGCCTTGCATTGGTGAGTGGAGAGGGATGTGGGTATGGGAACAGGTAGCTTGAGGGGGGAGAGAAGAAGAAAGAACACTGGCTGCCGTCAAGGAGGAGGCCAGAGTTTGAAACTATCACTGTAGGCCAAACAAGGCACTGTGAATGTCTTCCAGGAATGTATTGCTCTGTTGCATCTGGGATACCAGTCCGTGGATGGCATTCACAATTGTTGTTTGCCCCACAGAGATGGACCATAGGAGGTCAATAGCCTCCTCACTGAGGGCAGCAGGGCTGACTGGAGCAGGGCAGAGGAGCCTGCAGCGAAGGAGATGCCCTCCCTTTTGGGTGAGCAGGCCCAGGCAACTGGGTGGGGAGCTACTGGGAGGGTGGTACTGGCAAGGGGGTGGTGGAAAAGGATGGTGTTGGGGTGGTCCCAGATGGGTCTGCCACCGCCAGGGAGTCACCATCGGAGGAGGAATCAGAAGATGGTGTGGTCGATCCTGTCTTCCCCGTGGCACTCCCTCGCATTCCATCACTCAGGTCCCCTCAGCTCTGCTGGTGTAAGCCTCCTGGGTCCTATGGGCTGCAGCTTCCCCAGTCACCGGTGCCCCCTCTCCTTTGCCAGATGATGCTGCTGTACACAAAGACAGAGGAGGACAGGGAGGGAGGGAGAGAGAGAGAGAGAGAGACACAGGGTGCAAGAGGTCAATGCTAGCACAACAGTAACACAGGGTAGAACATCTGCATTTGATACCATGCCATGATACACTATGCCCACCCCTGCACATCCTACAACTAGGGAACACCAAGGGGGAAACCACAACAATGCACGTGTCAAACGGTGATGGTCTGACTGATGCAGAAATCTATATGAAGAGTGGCATACCCGCCACACCTGTCCAGTACCTGCCCACTACCCATGGGCGTTGAGACAGGCATGTGATAGACTGCACACCCAACAGAATCCTGCATGGCTAGTTGGCAGACCTACTTGGCTATTGTCAATTAGCACTCTACCCCACTAAACATGCAGTGCCTGCCAGCTGATTGAGGTCCTGGGTTGCACCCCTGGCACAGTGTTTGGCAAGGACTAATCACAATGGCCTGACACCCCAGGTCCAATCATCGTGTTGCCATGAGCTGGTAAGCATATCTATCTAGTAGGTGGATACACTGTTTCAACATTGGAGGTAGCTGTCCCGCTGCCACTGACTACATGGCATTGCCCACACACGTAATGCCAATCATGCCCAGATGGACACTACCCGTAGTGGTTATCATTGTACCAAGCCTCCATGCCACAGCTCCCCAATGGTGCCACCCAGAGCCACCCAGAGCCGCTATGGCAACACATATAGCAAGTGAGAGTGGGTACTTACCCCCATGTGGCTGCTGTGCTGCCTTCAAGTGACCACCCACCTCAGGATAGGCAATTGCCAATATGCGGGACAATAGGGGGGTCAGGGTCTGTTGGGAGGATGTCCCCAGCTGGACCACTGTTGGCTTCCAGGTGCAGTGTCTCAGATCCTCCCACCGCTTCCTGCAGTGGGTGCTCTGCCGGGCATGCACCTCCAGGGTGCGCACTTGCTTGGCGATGGCATGCAAAATCCCCTTCTTCTGATGGGCGCTGAACTGCATGGGTGACCCAGACATAAGGACACAGTCATGTAGAGTGGCATCTCTAGGACAGTTGTGGACAGCACACAACACACTTCCACACCCACAAGTCATCCCCCAACATAGCCTTAGACCCCTCGCCCATGTCTGTGCTCCAGACACACTGTCACCCACCATGGCCCCCATCCCCCTTCCCTTTGGCGAATGAGTTAGCCCCCACTTTAAGTGGGTGCTAACTGCGAATTGCTTTGCGACCCCTTTCGCGGTCACAAAGCAATTCTGCATCATGGTGCAAGTCGCAAATAGGAAGGGAACACCCCTTCCTATTTGCCAGTCGCATTCCCATTTTGCGAGTCGGTACCGACTTGCAAAAGGGGAATGTGCATCACGATGGCCATTTTGCATGGCGCAAACTGTGATTTTCGCAGTTTGCGCCATGCAAAACGGTTCGTACATCTGGCCCTTAGTGACCTGTGGCCACATCAACACCATTTACACAGTCTGTGGTGCACAACATAACACCCACTCTCTCCTGTTCCCAGGTACGATGTAAGGTTTAGAATGAGGAATGCACCAATGTACAGGCCCCAAGTCGACCTTGCCACCCTGGATGAGCGTCACGTCATCTAGACCTCTCGCCTGAACCGTGAGACCATCATGGATCTGGTTGCCCAGTTGGACCCGGATCTGTTGGCCTCTGCCAAACCACCACATCCCCACTCATACCGCCAGGGCAGTTGGAGCATCTCTGACCCGGCGGTCCATAGAAGATCACCGGAGGTATTTTGAGCTGGCTTTCCACTAGGGTTTTCATGGTGGTACCATCGTCACAAAAACCCTGGCGGAAAGGCTACCAGTGACAGGGAATTACTTCCCTGTAACCAGCAGATGACTCTCCCACCCACCCCAGCAAGCACAAGACCCCCTCCATACCAGGACCCCCTGTGCCACCTTATGGTACAGTGCCCCCGTCCGCTCACCCCCCTTAAGGTACAGCACCCCCCTCCCTCACCCTCTCTTAAGATACAGTGCCCCCCTACCTGCATACATGCACATGCATACAGACACCCACATGCACCATGCATACACTCATTCACCTACTCTTATATACACGCATTCACCTCAGCACTCATACTCACATTCAAATCCACACTCATACTTCCATTCAAATCAGCACTCATACTCACATTCAACCATGCATGCACACACCCATACAACCATCTATGCACACACCCATACAAACACGCATACACACATGCAGACAAACACCCACTCACACGTACACGCAACACCCCCCACCCTACCACCCCTCTCTCCTTTCGGAGCCTAACTTACAATGTCCGGTGAGGAAGTCATCCAGCAGGGAACAGGAGGAGGTGCTTCCACCACCTACAGTGCCTCACCATCAGGACACCGCCACGCTGTATTATTGCACATAGTACGGTGGGCAGAGTCTTTCTGGAGGGGCGGGGCCAGTGGCAGAACTTCCCATGCGCCTCTGCCCGCCACCACAACTACTGCAGGATTTCCTCCCAAAATGAGGCGGTAATCCTGCAGTAATCGTAATATGGTGGGCGGAAGACCACCAGCACTGGCAGTCTTCTGGTGCCCGCGGCTTTGGCGGTCTTTAAAAAAGACCACCAAAGTCAAAATAAGGGCCATGGTGGGGGTATACTCTGGTCCCTGCATGCACTGTTGCCTCCCTTGACACATATCTCCAGCCACTGACTATCCCAAGATCGACCTCCCTGCATTTTGCTCCCCCCTTTGTCACCCTCCCATGCATGGGCTGAGCGATGAGTTGCTAGTTGTATATGTATTTGCAGTGTCATTCGTACTCATGACAAACAAAGACATAGGCAGTAACTGTGCTCAATGGTGTTTATTTGGGAGGGACAAGCGCAAGGGGTGAGGAGTGGTGTCATAGAGGCTGAGATCATCAGTGAGGCCAGCTGTGTGTAGTCCAGGTCCAGTATGCTGGCCATTGGAAAATGGAGACATGAGAGTGGACAGTGGACAGGGTGTCTCAGACACACACAAGGAAGAATGTTCAGGAGAGGGTCACTTCCTGCTGGTGGTTGTGGTCTTGGCATCATGTCCAGCTGGATGTCTAGTTGGACATCCTCAATTGCGTGGGGGTTCCTCAGCTATAGGGGTAGGGGTTCTGGAGTCCTGCGGGTCCTGTGATGGGGCCTCCATACCACTGGCTGGCGCTGACGTGGAGGATTCTGATGGAATGTGGCCAGTGGAAGGGGCCTGCTGGTAGGTGGAGGAAACACACATGATGGTGGTCAGGTCCTTGAGCACCCCTGCTATGGAGGCCATGGTGGCATTGTGGGCCTTCCACTGTTGCATGGCCTCCTGATGGTATTCCCCCTGCAGCCTCTGGGTCTGCTGCACGGTAGCGAGGATCTGGGCCACTGTGTCCTGGGTCTGTTGGTATACACCCAGGACTTAGTTGAGGGCCTCCTGGGCAGTCAGTTGGTGTGGCTGCCCTGAGTCTTGGACCACGGTTCCCCTCACACTATCCCTTGCCCTCTGAGCCTGTGCCCCTGGCACAGTGTGGCCACTACCGGTAGCAGCTGACCATTCATTGCCTGGGGTGTGTGCCCTTGACTATGGCCCCTGTACTATGGGGCACACCTCTGATTGTGAGGTCCCTGGGGCACAGGTTTGAGGTTCAGGGGCTGGCTGTGGTGTTGTTGCCACATGGGTGGAGGCGTCCAGTGTGTCTAGGATGGGTCTGCTGTTGGTGGACTGTCCAGTGGCCCCAGATTGCCCAGGCAAGTTGTCCCCATCCAGACATCCAGTGGGGCCTTCATCCTGGGGAGAGCTGTCTGAGCCTGGCATCATCTGCAGGATGGCAGTGGCAGGGGTACCTGTGGATTGAAACCGTAGAGATTAGTTGTGTAACTGTAGTTATTATGTCCATGCAGTGGCTCGACTTGCTTCCCAGTGATGGCAATGACAGCTGCAGCACTGCAAACAGTGATTTGGTGTAGAGGTTTGTGGCATGGTTTCCTGTGGCCTGGGGGGCTGTGGATTGTGGTTTGCATTGCTGTCATTGCCATGTGTTGTAACGAGTTGTGGCAGCCTGTTGGTGTGTGCTGTGGTATGGTTGTCCATGCAGGTGTTCCACTGTGCAGTGGGTCTGTGGTGGACTTCTGTGTGGGTTCAGCTGGACTGTGGGTGTTGTGGTTCTCCACATTGTGGTTGCCATCCGTGCATTAAGAGTGAGTGAGTGGGGATAGTGGAAGTGGGGTGATGTGCCATCCAGAGGAGGGGATTGGGTTGTTTGGGATGGTGGGGTAGGGTGGGTTGTAGTAGGTTGGTGGTTGGTGAGTGGTGGGGAGGCATGCCGGGCAGGGTTTGCTGGTGTTTGGGGTGTATGCCAGTTAGGCCCTCGGGTTGCATGATGTCCAGGGCCTTCTCCTCCCAGGCAGTTAGGTCAAGTTGAGGAGGAGGGGGCCCACCGCTAGTCTTGTTGATGGCCATCTGATGCCTGGATGCCATGGCACAAACCTTCTCCCTGAGGATGTTCCACTTCTTCCGGATGACCTCCCTTGTGTGTGGGTAGATGTCAACTGCATTGACCCTGTCAACGATCCTCTGCCATAACTCCATTTTCCTGCATATTGATGTTTGCTGTAGCTGGACTCCCAGGAGCTGTGACTCTACTCTGATGATCTCGTCCACCATGACCCACAACTCATTGTCGGTGAACTGTGGGTGCTTCTGGTGTGACATGTTTTGGGTGGGTATGTGGTGTGCGTGTTGGGTACAGTGCAGGGTGTGTGTTAACGTGGAGGTATTTGGCTGTGGGTGGTAGTGGGCTGTGGTGGAATTTTGTGTAATGTGTGCAGTATGATTGTATTTGTTGTGTTTGGGGTGTGCTTCGTGTTGAGTGTGTCTGCTTATATTTGTCACTAAGGATTGTGTGTGTGTGTATTGGGGTGTTATATGGTGGCATGTGCAAGTGAGCGTGGTGTGTGTATGAGTTTCAGGTGTGGAATATTCGAAGAGGACAATATGGTGTTTGCTAATTTGGCGGAGCCTTTTCATACCGCCACAGTGCGATCGGCCAACGGTTTACTGCTGTGCATGTGCTGCTGTCCTGGAGTTTGCCTCTAAATATGACGGTCATAATGGTGTTGGCTTGGCAGGGCCAGCAGTTGATCAGTCACGTCGGTTGGCCTAGCGGTATTAGTTTTGTGTCTGTTTTTGGGCAGCTTCTGTTTTGTGACTCGTAATCCAGCAGTCGCTGTACTACCACCACTGGTGGTACGGTGGTGCCATTTCACATGACGGTCTTGCCCAAAAACCGCCTAACTCATAATGAGGGCCAAAATCTGTGATTTAACCTGTGCTAAGCCTTGGGTAGTTTGGCACAAAAATCAGTCAGGCTAAACTTAGAGAGAATATGTTAAGTATGTATGCAATACACAAACAACAACACAGAAAACACAACAAAATAAAAATCTCAAATCAAGTTAGAAAATTTGAGATTTAAATACATTTAAATAAATAATTTAAATAAATAGTTTGACAACAAAATCATCAAAATCTAATTTGTGAAGTTTTAATTGTAAAATGCGCTTAAAAACTAAAAGTGCCAACTGCGGACATCTGGTCGTGCTAGGCCAGGGCAAGGTGAAAAGTTAAGGCCGGCTGCGATGGTGCGCATTTTGGATACATGAAGTAGAATGGGCCCAGTCAGCCCTTACCTCAAACTTAGTAAATGTTTGTAGGAAAAGTCTCTGAGAAGGGAGAAGTTCAGTGGGGTAATGTTGCGTGAGTGTCTGAGGAGGGAGCAAAGTCATCAGGTAGTCGCAGTGAAGATTTTTACCTTTTGACTTATCTGTTGAGACTGACATCTAAAATCTCCAGCGAGATGAGGCAGAAGACTATAGCCATAGACAATACCAAGAGGTCAGATACCCCTTTTGCACAGGAACACTGAAAAGGTTTTGCTGCTGCAGAAAACAACGAGGCAGGGGAAGCCTCAAAGTCAATCCGATTGGCAGTGCACCTCAGGTGGATAGGAGAGCAGGTGTGTCCCAGTCTCCTGCTAGTTCTCAGAGCACTTTTTGGCAGCATCTTGTCTAAATCTGGGCACCTATCACTCTCAAACCTAGGGGCCAGAAGTGGATGGAGATATCTTGGGGGTTCAGGACTCATTCAGGCTGGGTCCAGGTGCAGGATCAGGATGGAGGGAGCCTGTTATGTACCTGTGACTAAGAACAGGAGACCAGTAACATTTTCCCTTGGAGTCACTTCTGATGTTCTTTTATGGGAAGACTGGTGTGAAGAGTTTGGAACATATTTGGAAGCGATAGATGGAAATGCATTTGTGGTAAAGAGAAAGATAGCATTGTTAAAAAATATATGAGGAGTTGAAAGTAGAAAGGTGCTTAAAACTTTGCCAGGAGCCAGAATTCAGAGCACGATGGGGATAGAAAATCAGATATGGATAAAGATTTGGAGGATTAGTATGAGTATGCAATGAAAGCTTTAAAATAAGATTTTGGGGGGAGGTTGGTGTGGTGGTGCAAAGGCACAAATTATTTTCTCTGGCACATGGTGTGAATGAGTCAGTAGATCAGTATGTCACTGTATTAGGTAACTTAGCTGCTACTTGTAAACTTAAAAGTTTGCAAGATGAAATAACATGAGACAAGCTTATTAATCAGACAAATAATCTGAAGATTCAAGAGAAATTGTTTGGAATGAAAGAACCAGCCTTAGAAAAGGCTATTTCTGCAAAAGGGTAGAGAGCACTTCTAAGTATGCTGAGGAATTAAAATCATGTGAGAGTGTTTGCAAGATAAGTGAAACAGGGAACAAGAATAAATCCAAAGAAGAGGGGAAAAAACATTTATAATGAAGGATCTAAGAAAGTGTGCTACCAATGTGGCAGCATGAAACACATGATATCAGCAAGTAATTGTCCTGCGATAATAGTGAAATGATACAAATGTAAAAACATAGGACACTTTGCCAGGATGTGTAAAACTGAGGAAAGTAGCAACAAAGTAAATTGTGTGAATGTTGTACATTAAGATATGGATGGTAGAACAAATGCATGGAAGAGTTCAGATTCTGATGAAGAAGTGGAAGTTGGACATAGTAAGCACATTAAATATGGAACCGTCAAATCAAGAAGATTTCCCCCTTTATTGTCAAGTAAATATTTGTGGAAAGGAGATATGGATGTGGGTGGATTCACGTCCACCATATACATTGATCAATAAGGAGATTTGAAAGTAATTGGGATGCATGAGTTTGAATAAACACATATTGAACCAGAAGGGTATGGTGGAAAAATACCTATCATAGGATGATTTAAACCCAAATCATTATTCAAGAATTGAAGTGCGATATGTATGGTGTATGTGATAAAAAAGGGAAGGTTGTTTGTGGGATGAAAAGAACCTGCTTAAGGCATAAAACTAGATCTGAATAAGAAAGAACAGATGTTAGTGACAGCAGAAAATTAGGTTGTCACATGGACATATGAACTTCCCAGACGATTTATGGCATCTTCAAAATTTGTTCACAAAATTATTTTGTAGGAAAACATCACACCAGTGGTACATAAAGTGAGGAGAGTATCTATGGCTTTAAGGGTCTCTTTAGAAGAGGAATTTGAAAGATTATGCAACCGTACCATAATTGAACCGATAAAATCATCTAATTGATTAAGTCCAATTGTCATTGTAAGTAAGCTAAAAGGAAAGATTAGAATGTGTGTAGGCTTGAGGGACCTAAATACCTGCATCTGGGCTGACCGGCATACTTTGCCTAATTTGAGGAAACTGTTATCTGGGGTGATCAAAGGACAATACTGTAAAGCTATTGATTTATCCAAAGCTTATCACTAGGTATTATAGTACAGTAGCTCTTGCCACATGACCTTATTTGTTACACCTGAAGGGGCATATCACTTTAAAAGGATGACTTTGGATTAGTCTCAGCATCAGCTGTTTTTCAAACTGTGATGCCAAATTTACTGGTGAATTTCAAACAAGTAAAATTTTTCACAAATGATGTGTTGGTGTGGGGTCTTGATAAACAAAATCATGATGAAGTTTTGAGAAGGGTTTTAGCAAAGCAAGATGGAGCTGGTCTAACAGGTGGATTGAACAAATGTACATTTGAAGCTCAAGAGGAGGAGTATTTAGGACCCACTCTCCCATGTCAAGGAATCAAACCTAAATGTAAACTAATGGAGGCTATAGTAAATCCCCTAAACCGATAAAGAACAATAATGGTTATTTTGGTGGTTAGCAGCATTTTACGCAGAATTTATTGACCACTTTGCAGACTGAGTAAAACCCATGAGGGAATTGAAGAAAAAAGGGTGCAAATTTGAGGGTCAATGGAATGTCATAAATGCTTTTTGTAAAATCAAGAATTTTATCATCAATGCAGTAGTATTATTACCATATGATCGACAAGATAAATCTGTTATTGCAACTGATGCTAGTATGCATGTATTAGGTGTTGTTCTCATGCAGAAAAAGAAAAATGGGCATGAGGGAGTGATTGCATTCACCTCTAGAACATTAAAGGAAGCGTAACTCTGTGGGCATACAACATTTTAGGAATTTTGTATGAGGTAATGAATTAGAGTTGTAGACTGACCAAAAACCCTTAATTGATGCATTCACAACTAAGGAAGCAGGAAGAGCAACACCAGACATAGCGAAATGGCTATTTAGTTTAAAAGAATACATATTTACAGTGAAATATGTACCTGGAGCGAAAAATGTAAATGCTGACTTTTCATCACGGTTACCTATAGAAGAATATTATAGTAAAATTGAAGAAGAGTTAATGGTAGTAGATAGAGAAAATGCTAGTCTTAAAGTAATTTCATGACAGGAATGGAAATCCGAATTAGAGAAAGATGAAATATTTTAGAAAATAATTGATAGGTTGCCAATTGATTGGAAAATGAAATGGAACAAAATGGAGGTAATTGCTGATTACAAATATGTATGGGCGGAATTGTCATGCATTAATGGAATACTGAAATGGGGGGACAGACTAGTAGTTCCCACAAGTTTACGATCCAAATGACTTTCTGCATTACACCATGGTCATGGAGGTATATCAACTATGAAACCAAAGTACAAGTGAATTTGTAGTGGCTGAGGCTAGATCAGTATTGTGAGAGATTTCTAAGATGATGTATGGCCTGTGCCTTTAGTGACAAATCTCATTCACTTAAAGGAATACCGGCGACAGCTATAGAACAACCAGAATGAGCATGGCAGAGAGTAGGAATTGATGTGAGTGGTCCATTTGAGATTTTAGAAACAGATAAAAGATTTGCTATGTATTGATGAATCACTATGTTGAGTGGCAGGAAATCACTATTGTCAGGGAGGTAAAAGCTAATGTATTTTTGAATTTTGCAAGGAGATATTTAGACGAGAAGGATGTCCAGAGGCATTGATTTCTGGAAATGGGCCTCAATTTGTAGCAAGGTAAGTTGAGGTATTTTTGGACCAAAGCAGTACTATTTACAAAAGGACAGTTGTATACCATCCACGAGAAAACAATCTTGATGAGAGGTTTAACAGGGTGGAAGGAGAAAACAAACAATTATCTATCCAGAATGGATTGGAAAGAAGAGATTAAGAAAATGGTGTGGAATTATTGTGTTAGACCACATTCGTTGACAGACGAATCACCATTTATATTGCTGAAGGGCAGAAAAGCTAATATAGTAGCTGTGGCAGCCTGGATAAACAAAACTAAGGTGGTCATTACAACCCTAGCGGACGGTGTTAAGCGGCTGTAAGACCGCCAACAGGCCGGTGGTAAAAAATTTGCAATTACCACCGTGGCGGAAACCGCCAACAAATACAGCCACTTTAACACTCCGACCGCCATGCGATACAAACAAACAGCGCGGCGGTCACCGCCAACAGACAGGCGGGAGACAATGTACCGCCCACACTATTATGACAGGCCAATCCGTCAACTTTTCCGGGGCGGATTCACCGCGGATAAAAACACGGCGGAAACAGGAATTTCGAAGGGAAAACACTCACCTCTACACACTCCACGAGGAACGAGGACACCATGGAACCGGAACTCCAGATCCTACCTGCAATAGTCTTCCTGCTCCTCTACCAGGAGCACGAATGACGGTGGCGAAGGCCACGGTGAGTACTGCACCTACGACACAGGGGAGGCAAAAAACAGGGACACACACACGCAACACGCAACACCCCCACCCCCACCCACACCCACCACAACACACACACCAATACATCATGATACAATATAGTTACACCCCCCAACCCCCCCCGGAAGAATGCAAAGACAAAAGGAAATGAGTGTAACCATTGTAATATATTAAAATCAAGTACGCAAAAATATATAGATACACCATAAACAAAATATACACCAAGCTTAGTAGTCCAGGTACTGCACAAAGAACGTCCGTGGAACACTGGGACCACACGGTATGGGCGAGACCCACACAAGATCCCCAACCATGATGGAGAGAACACTGCAGGGGCATCAGAGAGCAAGAAAACAGGCACCTCAGGGGGAGTGAAAGGAGGGGCACCTCAGCCGCTTGAGTGAACGATGCCAAATCCATGAGGGGGCCAAATGCCCACTTTTCAATCCTGGGGAGTGCAAAGCCACAGTCTCACAAGTCTATACAGTGGGTGGTCTGCCCACTGTTCAATCCTGGGGAGTGCAAAGCCACAGTCTCTCAAGTCTCTACAGTGGGTGGGTTGCCTACTGTTCCATCCTGGGGAGTGCAAAGCCACAGTCTCTCAAGTCTCTACAGTGGGTGGGTTGCCCACTGTTCCATCCTGGGGAGTGCAAAGCCACAGTCTCACAAGTGGATGACAGTCTCCACTGGTTCTGGAGGGGGACTGGTGGCCAGAGTGCTTCATCCTGTTAAGGAAAGAGGTAGTGGATGGATCTCTCCACTGGTTCTGGAGGGGGACTGGTGCCCAGAGTGATTCATCCTGTTAAGGACAGAGGTAGTGGATGGATCTCTCCACTGGTTCTGGAGGGGGACTGGTGCCCAGAGTGCTTCATCCTGTTAAGGACAGAGGTAGTGGATGACAGTTCCCACTGGTTCTGGAGGGGGCATGGTGGCCAGAGTGCATCATTCACCCCGTGACGGACCCAGTTGCGTCAGTGCCCCTGCAGCTCATGGGCTAGCGATGATTCAGATGGCAGTGCCCTGTTCAGCGGTGCTTGAGATGGCGGTGCCCTGTTCAGCTGTGCTTGAGATGGCAGTGCCCTGTTCAGCAGTGCTTGAGATGGCGGTGCCCTGTTCAGCGGTGCTTGAGATGTCGGTGCCCTGTTCAGCGGTGCTTGAGATGGCGGTGCCCTGTTCAGCGGTGCTTCAGATGGCGGTCTACATTGCAGGGTCTCAGCTGCTGGCAGTCCTTCATGGCCCAGCTGGGCTGGTGCTGGCGGTGGCCTCCTGGGCAGCTGGGCTGGGGTTGGCGGTGGCCTCCTGGGCAGCTGGGCTGGGGCTGGCGGTGGCCTCCTGGGCAGCTGGGCTGGGGGTGGCGACGGCCTCCTGGGCAGCGGGATGATGGTGGTCTTCTCCGCCGTGCTGCTCTTGCCAGACTTTCTGGGTTTCTTGTGGCCCTTACCCACCTTGGAAGGTGTCACAGCTGACTCCACACTCCCACCGGGACCCCTGGGAACGGCTTTGGTGGCTGGAGTCTTCCCCCTCTCCTGCCAGGCACTGGCCAACTTCTGATGCTTCACAGGTGGGGGACTGTCTGTGCTGTGGCTCCGTGCCACACTGGCTGCCCTGGTGGCCGGTGCACTCCAGATTCCGGTGACTGCAGGCACCACTGGTCCCGGAGATGTTGTGGCTGAGGTGCTACTTCGGGACCTATGAGATGGACGGGGTGGGGGAGGTGTGGGAAAGAGGTCAAGGGTGGACAGGAAAAGTTTTTGGGACACACTGGGACGGGTAGCTGGAGGGGGTTTGGGAGTGGAGGAAGAGGTGGTGGCTGTAGGAGGTGTACGTTTGGTGACTTTGGGTGAAGGTGCATGCGCTGGAGGCTGTCGTGAGGTGGATGGCTGTTGGGTTGGTGTGTGCCTGCGTTTGTGTATCTTGGGAGGGGGCGTCACAGACACACTGGGAGAGGACACAGGGGACGTGTGAATGGTAGTGGGGGTGGTGACTGCACTAGAGCGGGATGTGGTGGTGGGTGTGCTGGAGAGGGACGTAGTGGCTGTAGAGGTAGTGCATGCAGGTGTGAGTGTAGACGAGACAGGGAGGGAGGAGGGAGACGAGGAGGAGGGGGACACAGTGGAGGCAGTGGATGTTGCTTTCTCTGCATGTGTGTGATGCTTGCGTGAGTGCCTGTGGGATGTGTGGTGCTTATGTTTGCTAGAGCTACCCTTGTGTGTTGATGTGTGTGCATGTTGGTCTGTAGGAGTGCTTGGGATAGGCAGAGGTACAGGGGATTGGGTCGGGTGGAGGAAGTTGGAGGGGGGAGACTAGAGACGGGGACAGTGGCTGCCATCAGTGTTGAGGCCAGAGTCTGAAAAGCCGCCTGACCAGAATGAATGCCCTCCAGGAATGCATTGGTTTGTTGCAACTGCCTCTCTACACCCTGGATGGCATTCAAAATGGTAGACTGCCCAACAGTGAGGGACCTGAGGAGGTCAATGGCCTCCTCACTGAGGGCAGCAGGGGTGACTGGGGCAGGGCCTGAGGTGCCTGGGACGAAGGTGATGCCCACCCTCCTGGGTGACCGTGCACGGGGAAAAGGCAGAGGGGCTGCTGGGAGGGCAGTGGTGGTAGGGGGAGTGTCGGCTGTACCTGTAGATGCGGGGGCACAGATGTGGCTTCCACCACAAGGGAGCTCCCATCAGAGGACGAGTCTGTGTCGCTGGTGTCAGCTCCTGTCCCCGCCGTGGAGCTCTCTTCACCCTCTGTCCCACTGGTGAATTCTGACTCGGTAGTGTCGCCCTCCAGGGCCATGTGGGATGCAGCTCCCGCGTGCTCCGGTGCAACTGCTCCTCCACCTGATGATACTAATGCACACAAGAACAGGGAGACCAATCAAAGGGGGGGGGAGACAGAAGAAAGACATGTTGAGTGCATGCATTACCGCTACCGTTGGCGGACACGACATACACAGAAGCCCCCTGCACTACGCCGCGCTCTTGGGCTCCTCTGTTCAATTCCTGGGAAATGACCTACAAGGCTATGGACGACATCTGCACACATAGATGACACAGGGGCATGAATAGCTGTACTTGGCACTCTACAGAGGTGGCATGGGGTGCCACATGGCCTGCCTTACGGAGGGGCCTTGCCTACGGAACTCGCCCTGGCCTAGGGAAACCCACAGCCCACCTCCCCCACCCAGACACCTCGTAATGCGTACAAAGTCAGCTGAATTAGAGTGTACTCACCCCCTTGTGTCTGCTGTGATGCCCTCAAGCGCCCATCCAACTCCTGGTAGGCCACCGCCAGGATCCTGAACATCAGGGGGGTCATGGTGCGACGGGCACCCCTCCCACGTTGGGAGGCCATCCCCAGCTGAGCCACTGCCGTCTTCTTGCTCCAGCGGCGAATGTCCTTCCATCTTTTCCGGCAGTGGGTGCTCCGTCTGTGGTAGACCCCCAGGGTCCGGACTTCCTTGGCGATGGCACGCCAAATATCTTTCTTCTGGTGGGTTCTGACCTACATGAAATGTACAGGGGTAAAAGAGAAGTCATTACCAACTGCACCGTCATAGTGTTTGGCCCCCATCCCTACCCTTGCCATGTGGCACATGCATTCACCGTCTTTCATGCATGCAGCAATCTGCCCCCTTCCTTCTTACATCCAGCCCTCTCCACACAGGCATAGCCCATACAACATGCTCCCAGTGTACTTACCTGTTTGTCTGGAGGAACGTAGAGTAGCTTGTACTGGGGGAGGACCCCATCAACGAGTTTCTCCAACTCCTCTGATGTGAAGGCAGGGGCCCTTTCCCCAGACACTCGAGCCATTGTCTCTTCCAGACCGAGGTCAAAGCAGCACTTGCCACGCCTGTCAAAGATCAGGTATCGAGTGATTGAAGTGATAGAAAATGGCGGTCATTACCGCGGCGGTGCGTACCGTCACCTCTGGCGTACATCGTCATTGGCTCCTGGGACCCATAGGGTCCAATGTTAACCAATGCAGCATTGCGCCGCGGTCTTCGACCGCCTACCGCGACGGTGTACAACGCCAGCGCAGTTACCTCACATCCCATTGTCCCACTTTAGAGGTCAGGCAGCCGCCATTTCAGGGGCCCACATGGCTTCATTTCCAATTGCGTCACACAGACCTAGGCCTAGACTCAACACACATACAGGCCACCTTTTGTGTATGAATGGTGTTCTGTGTAAACTGTGGGTACAGACCTCTGAGTTGTTTGACTCTGTGATCGCTGTTGTCCTTCATAGGCACCATCCGCTGGGACATGTGAGGAGATGGCGGCATCCTCCGGTGTACCGACCGTTGGTGGACCTGTCGACAATGGAGGAGCGACATTTGATTATCACCTACAGGCTTGACCGTGCCACAATCCAGGAACTGTGTACCCAGTTGGAGCCAGACCTGATGTCAGCAATCCGCCATCCCACAGGACTCCCCCCACAAGTGCAGGTGCTGTCAGTGCTTCATCTCCTTGCAAGTGGGTCATTTCAAACAACAGTGGCCATGGCATCAGGGATGTCCCAGCCTATGTTTTCCAACGTATTGTTCATAGTGTTGTCTGCCCTTCTGAAACACATGCGGAGCTACATCGTTTTCCCTCAGGTGGAGGATTTGCCTACAGTGAAAGGTGATTTCTATGCCCTGGGACATTTCCCCAACATCATAGGTGCCATTGATGGGACACATGTGGATTTGGTCCCCCCTCCACAGGAGTGAACAGGTGTACAGAAACCGGAAGAGTTATCATTCCATGAATGTACAGATGGTATGTTTGGCCGACCAGTGCATCTCCCATGTGAATGCCATGTTCCCTGGCTCAGTGCATGACGCCTACATCCTGCGGAATAGCAGCATCCCATATGTGATGGGTCAACTCCAGAGGCACCGTGTGTGGCTATTAGGTGAGCACCTGGAAGCAAGTCATTGGGAATGGTTGTCTGGGTCTGGGGATATCCCTAAGAGTTGGTGTGTGTCTAACAGTTGTCCCTCACCATTTGCAGGTGACTCTGGTTACCCCAACCTGTCATGGCTACTGACCCCAGTGAGGAATCCCAGGACAAGGGCAGAGGAACGCTACAATGAGACCAATGGGTGAACTCGGAGGGTGATCGAGCGGACCTTCGGCCTCCTGAAGGTCAGGTTCAGGTGCCTCCATATGACAGGTGGATCCCTATTCTACTCACCAAAGAAGGTGTGCCAGATCATCGTGGCCTGCTGTATGCTTCATAACTTGGCTTTGCAACGACAGGTGCCTTTTCTGCAGGAGGATGGTCCAGATGGCGGTGTTGTGGCAGCTGTGGAGCCTGTGGACAGTGAAGACGAGGAAGCAGAGGAAGAAGACATGCACAACAGGGACTCTGTGATCCTGCAATATTTGGTAAGGCTACAACCTGCATACTACATGTACTTTAACACTACTACCTCTGTACTGTCTATCATTTTCACCCAGTGTATGGTCACTGAGTTGTCACTTTCCCTTACGATTTCACAGATGTGGGACACACTGTGTGACATCTGCTTAGACTCCACATGGACTAGAGCTGTGTGACATAGGTATGTTGACATTACTATTTAAAAATGCATTTTGTCACTGTAATTGCTAATACACTATTTTGAAATCACAGACAGACTCCAGATCGTTTTGTGCTTTTGGTGTGTTTATTTAAGTGCTCAATATTGGAGGGGGTAGTTAAATGGTGAGGGGTGATGGCGGAGGAATGTCCATGGCAGAGTCCAGTCTATTAGTCTCACAGGTGCATTGCCCATATGGGCATAGGAAGTGGAGCTGGGGCAGTTAAAGAATCAACAGGGTGACACAGTGGGACAGTAGGATGACAATCAGGGTGGTCTCATTTCTTGGCGGGGGTCTTGGCATCGTGCTCTGTCTTTGTCCTGGATCTCAGGGACCGTTTGCGGGGTGGTTCTCCCTCTGCAGGGGGTGGGGTGCTGGTGTGGTGGTCCTGTGGCAGTGCCTCCTGTCCACCAGCGCCGGCGGAGGTGGTGGGCAGTTCATCGTCCGTGCTAGTGTCAGGGGCCCCTTGTAGTGCCACAGTGTCCCTCCTGGTGTTCAAAAGTTCCTTCAGCACCCCTACGATGGTGCCCAGGGTGGAGCTGATGGTTCTGAGTTCCTCCCTGAAGCCCATATACTGTTCCTCCTGCAGGCGCTGGGTCTCCTGAAACTTGGCCAGTACCGTTGCCATTGTCTCCTAGAGTGGTGGTAGGTTCCCATGATGGAGGAGAGGGCCTCGTGGAGAGTGGGTTCCCTTGGCCTGTCCGCCCCCTGTCGCACAGCAGCCCTCCCAGTTCCCCTGTGTCCCTGGGCCTCCGTCCCCTGGACCGTGTGCCCACTACCACTGCCCCCAGGTCCCTGTTGTTGTTGGGGTGGTGGGTGATCCTGGGTTCCCTGTAGTGGTGGACACACAGCTGATTGACGTGTCCTGGAGACAGAGGTATGGGCCCGCTGGGTGGGTGCTATGCTGGTGTTTCCAGAGGGTGGAAGGTCTATAGTGGCCTGTGACTGGGTGATGGGAACCGACTGTCCCGAGGTCCCCGATGGGCGGGGCTGGTCATCTAGATCCAGTTGGACAGAGGTGCTGTCATCACTGTGGGCCTCTTCTGTTGGTGGTTTGGACATGTGTGGACCCTCCTCTCCGGTGACGTTGGTAGGGGTCCTGCAGGGGTATAAAAAGATGGTTATTACATCTGTGTGTGTCATGGTGTGCAATGGGTGGGTGACCATGTACCCCAATGCTTGCATTCCTGTGTGGGACCTTGTGTGATGGTGGTTTAGGGGGTTGTATGGGTATGTGCAGTGGGCATGCTTTAGTGATGAGTGTCCATGCTTTGTTGTTGGATGCAGGGCTTGGTGTTGGGATGGGTGGTTTGTGATGTTGGGACATATGTGAGGAGTTGGGGTGCTTGGTTTGAGGGTGGGGGTATGTGATAGCATGCAGGTAGGGTGGGGGATGTAATAATTGAGATTTGACTTACCAGAGTCCATTCCTCCACCTACTCCTGCGAGGCCATCAGGATGCAGAATCGCCAAGACCTGCTCCTCCCATGTTGTTAGTTGTGGGGGAGGAGGTGGGGGTACGCCACCAGTCCTCTGAACCGCCAGGTGGTATCTTGAGATCACGGAACGAACCTTCCCCCGTAGGTCGTTCCACCTCTTCCTGATGTCATCCCGATTTCTTGGGTGCTGTCCCACTGCGTTGACCCTGTCCACGATTCTTCGCCATATCTCCATCTTCCTTGCAATGGAGGTGTGCTGCACCTGTGTTCCGAATAGCTGTGGCTCTACCCGGACGATTTCCTCCACCATGACCCTGAGCTCCTCCTCGGAGAACCTGGGGTGTCTTTGCCTTGCCATGGGGTGATGTAGGTGATGTGTGGGTGGAGTGTGTGGTGATAAGTGTGGTGATATGTAGTGGTGTGTTGTTTGAGGTGCGTGGAAGTTGTGTGGGTGATGGTGTTGTGTGGCTGTGGATGCTAGTTTGTTGATGGTGGTGTCTCTCTCTGGCCTTCTATTGGTGATTCTGGTCGTGAGGGTTTGTGGGTGATGTGGGTGTGTGTTTTATATTGTATTGGGTGTGTGGGAGTGGTGTGTGTATGTGAAACAGGTGTGTGTATTTAGAATTGTCCAATGTGGTAGTGTTTTGTAAGGGTGTGTGTATTTTGAGCGCGGCGGTGTGTACCGCCAATGGAATACCGCGGTTGAAAGACCGCCGCGTGAATTCGTGTGTCGTGATAGTGTGGGCGTATTTCTGTTGGCGTGACAGTGGAGGTTTTGTTTTCGCCAGTTTATCACTGACCTTTGGTGTGGCGGACTTGTGTGGGTGTCTGAATTTTGGCAGATTCCAAAATGTGGGTCATAATAGCTGTGGTAGTGGTGGTAAGTCTCTAAAAGTTAATAAGGATATCATAGAGAGTGTACATACAAAACAACAAAAGTATGGTTTTAAAAAGGATGATGGTGTGGAATGTGGTGCTGTGAAATTCAAAGTTGGTGATTTAGTGAAAGTAAGAAAACTTCAAGAATATAATAAGGGTGAATCAAAATTGTCAGAACCTAAAAACATTTAAAGAGCAATGACATTTTCTGTAATTTTAGATGATGAAAAAAGATGGAATTTGAGGATAAAAATAGGCTCTAGTGAAACAGAAATAGCACATTTTTATAAAGAAAAGAAATGATGATAAACTGAATGAGTCTGAAGTGAAGATAATCTATAGAATTTAAAAAGGATCAAAATTGAAGGAGGAACTCTTCGTAGGAGGAATGGATGGAAGGATAATTCCAACGAAATTCATGGATTATATCTGAACTATAATTAGTATGTTGTAAAAGCTACATAAATGAAGTATGTGCACAATATAAAGTATACCATTGGTGTGGAATTTAGTGTCAATATTAGCAATATTCAACATATAGAAGTTGTTTTATGATATCTTGGTAGAATATTTATTTTGTTAAGGGAGATATGTTATATATTTTCATAGTTGTCGTTACAGTTTTCATGACAATGTGTTGTCATGACATTGATATTAATCAGGAGAACTTGGAATATGGAATGCCTCGAGCTCAAGTTCAGTTGTGCCTGCCCAATCCTGGACTGGTCTTTAAACTCTGTATTAAATAAATAATTTCTAAATGTCCAAATTAATTGTTGTGTATGTAATGAAGAATATGAACATTTTAGATATGTCATCGGAGATGATTTGGTCTGGTGGGTGGTTTACTTACATATAATTATTAATCGAGTAGGACAAGTCTGTGCCTTAAGCCATCAAAATTATCCAGCTTTAACCCCTTCGCTGCCAGGCCTTTTCCCCCTCCTGTGCCAAGCCTTTTTTTGAATATTTGGGGCAGTTCGCGCTTAGGCCCATAACATTTTGTTCACATAAGCTACCCACGTCAAATTTGCGTCCTTTTTTTCCAACATCCTAGGGATTCTAGAGGTACCCAGACTTTGTGGGTTCCCCAGAAGGAGGCCAAGAAATTAGCCAAAATACAGTGAAAATATTGTTCTTTTAAAAAAAATGGGAAAAAGGGGCTGCAGAAGAAGGCTTGTGGTTTTTTCCCTGAAAATGGCATCAACAAAGGGTTTGTGGTGCTAAAATCACCAGCTTCCCAGCTTTCAGGAACAGGCAGACTTGAATCAGAAAACCCAATTTTTCAACACAATTGTGGCATTTTACTGGGACATACCCCATTTTTACGATTCTTTGTGCTTTCAGCCTTCTTCCAGTCAGTGACAGAAATGGGCATGAAACCAATGCTGGATCCCAGACACCGAAACATTTCTGCAAAGTAGACAACATTCTGAATTCAGCAAGGGGTAATTTGTGTAGATCCTACAAGGGTTTCCTACAGAAAATAACAACTGGAATTTTTTTAATTGAAATTGAGGTGAAAAAATCTGCAATGTTGCTCCACGTTTTACTCTGTAACTTTTTCCTGCACTGTCAGATTTTTTAAAGCAATATACCGTTACGTCTGCTGGACTCCTCTGGTTGCGGGGATATATAGGGCTTGTAGATTCATCAAGAACTCTAGGTACCCAGAGCCAATAAATGACCTGCACCCTGCCTTGGGTTTTCATTCTATACCGGGTATACAGCAATTCATTTGCTGAAATATAAAGAGTAAAAAATAGCTATCAAGAAAACCTTTGTATTTCCAAAATGGGCACAAGATAAGGTGTTGAGGAGCAGTGGTTATTTGCACATCTCTGAATTCCGGGGTGCCCATACTAGCATGTGAACTACAGGGCATTTCTCAAATAGACGTCTTTTTTACACACTCTCTTATATTTGGAAGGAAAAAATGTAGAGAAAGACAAGGGGTAATAAAACTTGTTTTTCTATTCTATGTTTCCCCAAGTCTTCTGATACAAATTATACCTCATTTGTGTGGGTAGGCCTAGCGCCCGCGACAGGAAATGGCCCAAAACACAACGTGGACATATCCCATTTTTTGACAGAAAACAGAGGAGTTTTTTGCAAAGTGCCTACCTGTAGATTTTGGCCCCTAGCTCAGCCGGCACCTAGGGAAACCTACCAAACCAGCACATTTTTGAAATCTAGAGACCTAGGGGAATACAAGATGGGATGACTTGTGGGGCTCTGACTAGGTTCTGTTACCCAGAATCCTTTGCAAACCTCAAAATTTGGCTAAAAAAACACATTTTCCTCACATTTCGGTGAAAGAAAGTTCTGGAATCTGAGATGAGCCACAAATTTCCTTCTACCCAGCGTTCCCCCACGTCTCCCGATAAAACTGGTACCTCACTTGTGTGGGTAGGCCTAGCGCCCACGAAAGGAAGTGGCCCAAAACACAACGTGGACACATCCAATTTTTTTACAGAAAACAGAGGTCTTTTTTGCAAAGTGCCTACCTGTAGATTTTGTCCCCTAGCTCAGCCGGCATCTAGGGAAACCTACCAAACCAGCACATTTTTGAAAACTAGAGACCCAGGAGAATACAAGATGGGGTGACTTGTGGGGCTATGACCAGGTTCTGTTACCCAGAATCCTTTGCAAACCTCAACATTTGGCTAAAAAAACACATTTTCCTCACATTTCGGTGACAGAAAGTTCTGGAATCTGAGAGGAGCTACAAATTTCCTTCCACCCAGCGTTCCCCCAAGTCTCCCGATAAAAATGGAACCTCACTTGTGTATGTAGGCCTAGCGCCCACAAAAGGAAATGGCCCAAAACACAACGTGGACACATCCCAATTTTTTACGGAAAACAGAGGTGTTTTTTGCAAAGTGTCTACCTGTAGATTTTGGCTCCTAGCTCAGCCGGCACCTAGGGAAACCTACCAAACCAGCACATTTTTAAAAACTAGAGACCTAGGGGAATACAAGATGGGGTGACTGGTGGGGCTCTGACCAGGTTCTGTTAATCAGAATCCTTTGCAAACCTGAAAATTTGGCTAAAAAAACACATTTTCCTCACATTTCGATGACAGAAAGTTCTGAAATCTGAGATGAGCCACAAATTTCCTTCCACCCAACGTTCCTCCAAGTCTCCTGATAAAAATGGTACCTCACTTGTGTGGGTAGGCCTAGCGCCCACGAAAGGAAATGGCCCAAAACACAATGTGGACACATCCCATTTTTTTACAGAAAACAGAGGTGTTTTTTGCAAAGTGTCTACCTGTAGATTTTGGCTCCTAGCTCAGCCGGCACCTAGGGAAACCTACCAAACCAGCACATTTTTAAAAACTAGAGACCTAGGGGAATACAAGATGGGGTGACTGGTGGGGCTCTGACCAGGTTCTGTTAATCAGAATCCTTTGTAAACCTGAAAATTTGGCTAAAAAAAACATTTTCCTCACATTTCGGTGACAGAAAGTTCTGGAATCTGAGAGGAGCCACAAATTTCCTTACACCCAGCGTTCCCCCAAGTCACCTGATAAAAATGGTACCTCACTTGTGTGGGTAGGCCTAGCACCCACGAAAGGAAATGACCCAAAACACAATGTGGACACATCCCATTTTTTGACAGAAAACAGAGATTTTTTTGCAAAGTGCCTACCTGTAGATTTTGTCCCCTAGCTCAGCCGGCTTCTAGGGAAACCTACCAAACCAGCACATTTTTGTAAACTAGAGACCCAGGGGAATACAAGATGGGGTGACTTGTGGGGCTATGACCAGGTTCTGTTACCCAGAATCCTTTGCAAACCTCAACATTTGGCTAAAAAAACACATTTTCCTCACATTTCGGTGACAGAAAGTTCTGGAATCTGAGAGGAGCCACAAATTTCCTTCCACCCAGCGTTCCCCCAAGTCTCCCGATAAAAATGGAACCTCACTTGTGTGGGTAGGCCTAGCGCCCACGAAAGGAAATGGCCCAAAACACAACGTGGACACATCCCAATTTTTTACAGAAAACAGAGGTGTTTTTTGCAAAGTGCCTACCTGTAGATTTTGTCCCCTAGCTCAGCCGGCTCCTAGGGAAACCTACCAAACAATCACATTTTTGAAAACTAGAGACCTAGGGGAATACAAGATGGGGTGACTTGTGAGGGCTCTGACCAGGTTCTGTTACCCAGAATCCTTTGCAAACCTCAAAATCTGGCTAAAAAAACACATTTTCCTCACATTTCGGTGACAGAATGTTCTGGAATCTGAGAGGAGCCACAAATTTCCTTCCACCCAGCGTTCCCCCAAGTCTCCCGATAAAAATGGTACCTCACTTGTGTGGGTAGGCCTAGCGCCCACGAAAGGAACTGGCCCAAAACACAACGTGGACACATCCCAATTTTTTTTACAGAAAACAGAGGTGTTTTTTGCAAAGTGCCTACCTGTAGATTTTGGCCCCTAGCTCAGCCGGCACCTAGGGAAACCTACCAAACCTGTGCATTTTTGAAAACTAGAGACCAAGGGGAATCCAAGATGGGGTGACTTGTGGGGCTCTGACCAGGTTCTGTTACCCAGAATCCTTTGCAAACCTCAAAATTTGGCTAAAAAAAAACACATTTTCCTCAAATTTCGGTGACAGAAAGTTCTGGAATCTGAGAGGAGCCACAAATTTCCTTCCACCCAGCATTCCCCCAAGTCTCCCGATAAAAATGGTACCTCACTTGTGTGGGTAGGCCTAGCGCCCACAAAAGGAAATGGCCCAAAACACAACAGGGACACATCCCAATTTTTTTACAGAAAACAGAGGTGTTTTTTGCAAAGTGCCTACCTGTAGATTTTGGCCTCTAGCTCAGCAGGCACCTAGGGAAACCTACCAAACCAGCACATTTTTAAAAACTAGAGCCCTAGAGGAATCCAAGATGGGGTGACTTGTGGGGCTCTGACCAGGTTCTGTTACCCAGAATCCTTTGCAAACCTCAACATTTGGCCAAAAAAAACACATTTTCCTCACATTTCGGTGACAGAAAGTTCTGGAATCTGAGAGGAGCCACAAATTTCCTTCCACCCAGCGTTCCCCCAAGTCTCCCGATAAAAATGGAACCTCACTTGTGTGGGTAGGCCTAGCGCCCACGAAAGGAAATGGCCCAAAACACAACATGGACACATCACATTTTTTTTACAGAAAACAGTGTCTACCTGTGGATTTTGGCTTCGAGCTCAGCCGGCACCTGGGGAAACCTAGCAAACCAGCACATTTCTGAAAACTAGACACCTAGGGGAATCCAAGATGGGGTGACTTGTGGGGCTCTGACCAGGTTCTGTTACCCAGAATCCTTTGCAAACCTCAACATTTGGCCAAAAAATCATTTTTCCTCTCATTTCGGTGACAGAAAGTTCTGGAATCTGAGAGGAGCCACAAATGTCCTTCCATCCAGCGTTCCATCAAGTCTCCTGATAAAAATGGTACCTCACTTGTGTGGGTGGGCCTAGCGCCCACAAAAGGAAATGGCCCAAAACACAACGTGGACACATCACATTTTTTCACAGAAAACAGAGATGTTTTTTGCAAAGTGCCTACCTGTGGATTTTCACCTAAAATCGGCTGATTTGCCCCCAAGGGGGGCAGAAATGAACTAAATACAATTTGCCCCTCCAGGGGAGCGACCCTTGCCTAAGCGGTCGCTCCCCATCTCTAAAAAAACAAACAAACAAAAAAAAAAACACAAACAAATTAGCCCTGGCGCCACATCACATTTTTTCCCAGAAAACAGAGGTGTTTTTTGCAAAGTGCCTACCTGTGGATTTTGGCCTCTAGCTCAGCCGGCCCCAGGGGGGGCAGAAATTGCCTAAAATAAATTTGCCACCCCACACCCCCCGGGGAGCGACCCTTGCCTACAAGGTCGCTCCCCTTGCGTGACGGCGCAACAAAAAAAAGATCCCTGGTGCCTAGTGGTTTCTGCCAGCCTTGGGGGCAGATTGACCTAAAATCGGCCGATCTGCCCCCAAAGCGAGAAGAAATGGTCTAAATACAATTGCCCCTCCAGGGGAGCCATCCTTGCCTAAGGGGTCACTCCCCATCTCTAAAAAAACAAACAAAAAAAAATATATATATTATTATTTGCCCTGACGCATAGAGGTTTCAGCTTCCCCGGGGGCAGATCGGCATAATACCAATAGGCCGATCTGCCCCCGGGGGGGCAGAAATGGCCTAAAATAAATTTGCCACCCCACACCCCCCGGGGAGCGACCCTTGCCTACAAGGTCGCTCCCCTTGCGTGACGGCGCAAAAAAAAAGATCCCTGGTGCCTAGTGGTTTCTGCCAGCCTTGGGGGCAGATTGACCTAAAATCGGCCGATCTGCCCCCAAAGCGGGCAGAAATGGCCTAAATACAATTTGCCCCTCCAGGGGAGCGACCCTTGCCTAAGGGGTCGCTCCCATCTCTAAAAAAACAAACAAACAAAAAAAAATTATAATAATAAAATTGCCCTGGCGCTGAGAGGTTTCTGCCCCCCCTGGAGGCAGATTGGCCTAATACCAATAGGCCGATCTGCCCCCAGGGGGGCAGAAATGGCCTAAAATAAATTTGCCCCCCCATGCCCCCTGGGGAGCGACCCTTGCCTACAAGGTCGCTCCCCTTGCGTGACGGCGCAAAAAAAAAAGATCCCTGGTGCCTAGGGGCAGATTGACCTAAAATCAGCCGATCTGCCCCCAAAGCGGGCAGAAATGTCCTAAATACAATTTGCCCCTCCAGGGAAGCGACCCTTGCCTAAGGGGTCGCTCCCCATCTGTAAAACAACAACAACAACAAAAATCCCCGGTGCTTAGTGGTTCTGGCCCCCCTTGGGGGCAGATCGGCCTAATTAAAATAGGCTGATCTGCCCCCCTGGGTGGAAGAAATGGCCTAAAATAAATTTGCCCCCCAGGTGAAAGACCCTTGCCTAAGGGGTCGCTCCCCTTATGTGAAATTCCCGAGAAAAAAAAAAAAATCCCTAGTGTCTAGTGGTTTCTGCCCCCCTTGGCCTATTTTTATGAGGCCAATCTGCCCCCAATGGGGGCAGAAATGGCCTAAATATAATTTGCCCCCTATGGGAGCGACCCTTGCCTAAGGGGTCACTCCCCACACCTAAAACAAAAAAAAAATCCAACAAAAAAAATGTATCCCTGGTGCCTAGAGGTTTCTGCCCCTCCTGGGGGCAGAAAAGGCCTTAAAAGAAAATGCCCCCCCTGGGAGCGACCCTTGCCCAAGGGGTTGCTCCCTTATGTCTATTTCATTTAAAAAAAAATATCCCTGGTGACTAGTGGGCGTTTTGACAGACGGATTGCTTTCAATCCGGCTGCCAAAACGCAGAGAGAGACTTCAAAGGGAAGGAAACACATTTCCTTCCCTTTGAGGCTTCTCTCGGCCTCCCCCACGTGATCGGAAGAGAAATGCAAAGCATTTCTCTTCCGATCGCGCTGGAAGCTGAGCTTCCAGCGCGATGAGGGAGGCTCTGTGACAAACAGCGCGCGCTGATGTCACAGTGGGGTGTGGGGGTTCGGGGGTGGAAGGGGAAGGGCTTCCCCTTCCATCCCTGCCTTTGGGGGGTGGGGGAAGCACACAGAGGGAGCGAGAGCGCTCCCTCTGGGCTGTGTGCCGAGGCATAATGGTTACGTCCTCGGCACAGCAGCACTGTGCCGCAGGACGTAACCGTTACGTCCGCGGCACAGAACCGGTTAATCTGAAGCCTCCTCCAGCATTATAACTGCATGATGTATGACTCTGAAGAATCTGGCTGCAAGCTGAGATGATTGCAGTGATAAAAAGGCAGAAATTGCTTCTTGGCATGCTCTAATAAGCAACCGTAAGAAGTCCTGGGATAGCCAGAAGCATCCCTGCACCAAAAATGGCTCACAGATACAAGTTATGTACAATAGAGTCTCTAATGCCGACCCGTGGAGTCTGCAAATCCACTCTGGTGAGTTGGTTATCTGACCAAAGTGTTACTCTTTGAGTCAAATTATGCTGCACCGTATCCATAGTAATGGAGGATTCGCAGCGATACTTAGCCTTCAGCTATTCAACAAAGGCTCTCATATACTTGTGCCATCCTCAGTTTTTCTCCATAAAGATTTGCCAAACTAAGGGGTTAATTAGGAGTACGGTGGACGTTTTTTACCATGTGCTGAACTTCAGACGGGGAGGATGCCACCACACAGGCTACCTCCGCACTGGCCCCACTAAGAGTTTCCCGCTAGGCTGTTGAGCAGAAACCTCGGTTTCCTACACCCCAGCCAAATGGGAAACAGGCTACAGCATTGTCACTGGCTCGTAATTGAGCCAACGGCAATGCCGTAGCCCCCAGAGTACACTAGCACCCTAGCAATGTTCACTGTCTGGTGACCGACAGACTCGCAATTACCCCCTTAATGTTTCAAGGTGCCATTGATTGCATTCCTCACTATCAGACCATATGTCAGAAAGCC
The DNA here is from genome assembly GCF_031143425.1 of Pleurodeles waltl. NCBI lineage: Eukaryota > Metazoa > Chordata > Amphibia > Caudata > Salamandridae > Pleurodeles > Pleurodeles waltl. The sequence continues at coordinate 507,260,473 of NC_090445.1, forward strand.
CGCTTTTATAATCACGTTTTGCCTGGGTAAGTCAGATTCCAAATGCAATCACCCTACTGGAGCAGATTTTGGAATGGAAAATACTGAGCTATAGCACTTCTTTTGAGCTTGATCCATCCATGACCCCAAGCATTCTCTAAATGTAAATGTGCCATACATCAAAGTTGGCAGTAGGTAAATATTGATGACCTTACAGACCGCCGACAAGTTGGGTCCATTCGTTTCTTATAACAACTGGCAGAACGTTGATATCAATGCCGCAAGGACATTCTGCTGAGAAGATAGGTGGGCAGTATAACTGCCTCATTCATTAAAACAAACATCCAAATATTTGATGGTTTGTACTCTCTCCAGCTTCCTATTGGAAAAATACCAGGCTGTTTTGCTATGGACTCTCCTGCTTGCTGCAGGACTCCAAGGCGGTCAGCAAGTGCCGAAGGCCAATGTGGGTATGGTCAAAGATAATAGTATCATCAAAGTATTCAAGAAGATGTATTTTTGAGCCCACCATTGTCTGTGTAAAAATGCTCTTGCTTTTGCCTGACAGCCTGCAAAGGAAGGTTTCTTGCACCCGTTATTATTACTTGATCCTTGCTACCTTCAAGATTCCGGAATTAGCTCTTATCCCTCCTTTAGTGTGTGCCCTGTAATCTTAACCACAGGTGACAGGGGATACTGTAGTTTTGCTGTTTGACTGTCAATGAATGATGATTCTAACTTTTTCCTAGGGCTTACATTTGATTGCTGTAAGACCGGTTGACCTTCTGGTATTGTCAAAAGCAATTTTATCAGCCCATACGAGATCACCAAACATGCCATCTAATGTCCTGCCACTTATTAAGGGAATTCTTTCCAAAGGGTGTGAGGGCTTTGTTATTCCATGATCAATGAAATAGTTTCTAACATCCTAGGATTGGCAGCGGATTTGCGTACTTAGGGCCCTTATTATGAGTTTGACAGACCCACCGCAGGACTACTAAACTTGCGGGGAGGACGCCACTGCCATAATGGTGGCACCAGCCCCCAAACTTATTACAGTGTTCCGGTTGGGCTGACAGGCATGAACATTCTAAAACATGGTTCCCGCCGGGCTGCTCGGCAGAAATAGTGCTATGATATTATTCTTTCCTCCCTTAAGGGAGCCAAGGTCAACACAGTAGAACACAGCACCCTCAGAATGTGCATTGTCTGCAATGCAGACAGTGTGCATTCAGGCGGTGCTGGGCAGGGGGGCTGCAATGCCATGCCGGCCCCCCTGTGGCCCTCCGGCACTAGCTTCCGCCAGCCTTCTCATGGCAAGAACCCCACCATGAGAAGGGTCAGCCCACCAGCGTTGTAATGTGGCAGTTGGACTGCCACAGTTGCAGTGGTCTGGCTGTCACCACAAAGACCGCCAGCCTCGTAATGAGGCCCTTGGTGTCTTTTGGTCACTTTGAACAATACCAGTCTGTGTACCCACTTACAGGTGGTGGCACTCATTGGACTTTTGGTATTAGGAAGGTCCGGGTTTGCGCGTGAGTTATTTTACACATGGCATTGGTGCTCATTTTCTTTGAGGACTTGTTTGAGATTTTCTTTTTCTTTTTCCTTGATGGATCCTGCAACAAAGTGGAGCTGAGAGTTTTCATTGCCCATCCAGAGATTATTTGAAAGTGGCTGCCAGAAGCCGTTGTGTTTTTTTTATTATCATTGCTGTTGGTTTCCTTTGCTACTTTTAGCACTTTTTCAATACTGTTTAGGGCTATGTCTCAGACCACTGGAGGTAGGGTGAAAGAGACCTCACCAGGAGAAGCAGGCTGCACCGAAACCTGGCACAGCTGCCTCTGCGTCACCTGGCTTCTACCCTTTGGAGCTGCACATAAGTGTTGTAGTATGCTACCATCAACACCTTCCCCTGATCCAAGTGGCTTCTTCACTCTTGCTCTAATGTAGCTCCTGCTGTTTTTCACTGATAAAGCCCAAGACTAGGGGTACCTGGGATGTCGCTGTAACAGCTCTGGGGCAAATGCAGGACCTTAAGCGACACACAATATGAGAATCATACACCTCCAGGTCTATCCCCAGCACTTTCCCAGCACAGCCCAAGTGACTTCAATCCATTCTCTATTTTCTGCTGTATGCTCAGAGCAGGGCAACATTTTTGACAGATGATACTCTGGGAAAAGCAGTGAGGGGGACACAAAAATATGTGGTTTTGTTTCCAGTCATGGAAGGGGGAGCATGCTGAGCAAGCCACACCAACACCATGGTTGGCCGTCTCAGCACATCACGACCTTCAACCCTTATGTGCTGCACCTACTGTGGAACAACCTCCCCACCTCCAAAAACCCTCACCCTCTGGTGAGGCAGCAGGAAAAGGCTCGGCAAGGCAGTAAGGCTGTAAAGCAGCAGATATAGTGCAGGTAAGCATTTGAGCAGCAGGTAAGCAAGTATGCATGCACACATGCATGTTTGTGAAGAGCAGGACCCCAAATAGGCACAAGCCACAGTGGCCTAGCACTGGCCACCTCTGCACCACTAGAACAACCTGCCACCTAGAGCCCTTACTGGCATGGTGCCATCAACTGCTGATGGTTGATGGCTTGTGGGAGCAACCCTGTACCAACTCCCTCAGTGGTATGAATGTTTCAGGGGAGCTCTCTGTGCCTTTTGCTACACTGGCCTACTCGCCTGCCTCCTCCCTGCAAAACCTCTGTGTTTCCAACTCAGCCACCTCGTCTCCCTTCTGAGCACAGTTCTCTATTGCCATGCCTACTCTGCATTCCAATCCAGCTTAATTGTAAGATTTGCAAATACATTCACAAGTGCAGATTGACAATTTATAAATCACAAACCTGAAATTTCTCTTGAAAATGATGCTATTTATATATCTAAATATATTTTCTGATCTACAATGTTATTCTTCCCAACCAGTGCAGTAGTGCAGTATAGGCTTCAGTCCATCAACTTCTATTATGTAGATCGCACATCCTTGATTTCTGTAAATCAGGAGACTTTAGCCTTTGCTTCATTTCTATGCATGCCAGCAAAGGGGGACAGATAACTGGTAATGAGAATGAGGAATAGTAAAATCGGCTGTGCTGCCCCGTGCCGAGACACCTTCTGTACAGTTCCTGGAGCCTGCTATTAGCCCTACAATAATGTGACAATCTTCTCTGCCTCCTGCTTCGGTCTTTTCTGTGGTATATTTCCATCCTGATGAGGCGCCATATCCTCTGCATGCTACTCTGCTGATCTATCAATTGAGCTACACCCATTAGGCCAGTTATTCTGCTGCCTGATTTTCTGATGGCCTTTTGGCCCCTAGGGTGGGTTGTCAGTGGGCTGCTACACTAAGTCATTTCATGCATTGTAGGCTGCCCCAAAGCTTGGCCTGGTTTTGAAATAATACACCAGATCAGAATGTGGTTGCTGGATTTGTGTTACTTTAGAATTTCTAAGATTTCAAGAGTGGCCACCATATTTGAATGATGTTGATCCACAGCAGCCATCATCTAGTGTTGACACTGAAGATGTCTTTTGTTAGTTTTCTACATATGCAGAAGTCATCTTTACCAATTTTCTGCCTTCAAACACCTTATAGGTGTTTTGCATTACATGGTGAACAACCATCTTCCTGGGCCTGGGAACCATATTTACCAGCCCTCTAAGTGTCTTATTCCTGTCCTATGCACGCCACTCTGTTTTCTTCTGGGTATGTTCACATTCTATATCTCAAGGATAAAGACACTGTTTTGTCAAAACCCTCCTGCTTAGACTTTGTTGTCTGTACTTTCTGAGTTCTACTGTCAGACAGTATTCAAACTAAACTTCCTTCAGATAACTATCATCCTTTTGATCATCACTGTTCACACAGGTGCTACATCTGCCTCATGTACTTGAATGCTGAAAAAAGGTCTATGATTTTCTTCACAGATTGGAAAAATTAATTTTTTTAAACTATTTTTATTAGGTTTTTTCACGAAAACACGAGGCCATAGCGGTAAAGTTATCATCAGAGTACAGTTGACAACAGTAAATAGGTACTTTGGGGAGCCAGTCATCATATGAAAGCCTGCAGGCAACTGGTTGAGAGGACTCCATGACGGTTGCTATATACTCCGAAAAGTAACAATATATCAGTGTTGCCTAGGTGTTGTGTACATATGACTAGTTTCATAACCTTAGTGAGTGACTCAGAAATGTAACAATGAACTGGGGGGAGGTATGTGGTGGGGCCAGGTGAGAAATAGAGGATCAGTAATTACGACTGGTGCAATAATCTAGCACTAGTTTGGGAGGATTCTTGTGTCACTACTTTTGAGTTGAAGGCACACGAGGGCCCAACCCATTGGGGTACGCTGGGAGGCGGTGTCTATGGGTGCCAAATGAGTGCAGTGGGAAGGGCTGAAAGGCTTTTGTGATGTCACAGGGGAGACCAGTGGGGTGGTCACTGGGGTCCTCCAATGTGCGACAAGGGTTGTGCGTGTGCCTGAGGCAGGGTGGGGGAGAAATCTGTGGGTGGGGTGAGTTTGCATAGGTGGTTAAACAGAGGACCTCATTACAAGTTTGACAGTCTTTTGGCAAAACCACCACTGTGGTGTCGTAATTTGGACTCTTTCTCCGGGCAAGACAACTGGTTAAAGGATGACAGTACTTTTATTTGTAGGCGACTACGCCTTTCCTACAACAAGTCGCAACTGTTGTCCCAACCTTACCGGCTCACTAGCAGCACCTCACCAGAAACACAATAGTAAAAGGTGATTTGTGGCAGCCTTTACGCATGGACTCGAGAATAAGACATCTCAGGGAATGTCGTGGTTAAATGGAGATTACCCCTTTCTCACAGATATATCATGTCTCATACAAACACAGGCAATGACAAAGATGCATTAAAGTTTCAATAGTTTTTATTCAACATAACTGCAATTTGCGATAAGTTGCAGGGGCTACAATGATTAGGATAATGAATAATGCAAGAAACAGAATTGTGAAGACGAGAGTCATTATTACAAAGACCCCCACCATCTTGCAACGCATAAGAAAGACATATGAGATGTACTATGTCCTAATACCCTAATGTGAAAGGCCTAACCTCCTACCTAAAGTAGAGCTGGGTTTGCTAAACCTAATCTGCCAATGCCATGCCCATGAGAGGAGTCCCCAACCCTTGCTACCTTGGAATAAGGGCTCTATCTCAGACTCCGCAGGGACGCGAAGACTGGGTCAGCGTCAAGACAACATGCAGCATCGATATCAGTGATGGTGGTGATGCCCTCTGGTCGGAATCCCTCTGATTATCTGTCTAAAGTGTGATATATTTATACAAATCTACAAGGTCCCCTGACCTAGGTGTGTTCCCAAACAATAGATAACAGTCATGAATGGGACAGTAATTAATATAAACAATCCCTCGAAAGTATAGAGAGGGAAAATCCCCAAGTGTGAACACCTACTCTTTGATTTTCTTTGTTGCTTGAGCTTGACGTCTTAGAGCGGTGACACTGATAATGTAACTTATAACAAGTGGCCTAAATGTAAACAAGGCAGCCATCTTAGAAGAATTAAATAATTAAATGGGCTAAGACAGATCAAGCTAAGTAGGTTAAAAGTCACAAGGTGACGGGGGCAAAAGTCTACAAGCCGGAGGCTAAGATAACTCCTGTTATCCATTAAAATGAACTAGGGTTCACTACACCCTCCCCATTGCCGTAACAGGTATGACGAAGGTACAGGAACCCAAACTCTAAAATTGCTCTGAACTAAAAGCTAAAAGCATAAAAACAAGCTAAAATACAAATCTGCTAAAACACATACAGAGATGATAATGTCAACCATGACAAGCACAGCGTTCCAAACCAAGTTAATGTAAATGCATAATTTTGAATCGGGAATGGCAAGTCAATTCATCAATTATTTGCTGTATGCATGATCTTGAAGAGTGTCATCGAAGTCACCAACCAAGGACCAAAAAAATGAGTCAACATCATCTGATGTCAAATCGAGTGCTGGACGGACAAACGGATCCACAGAGCAGTAGTGAGCAGTATTTCCTAGTGTAATATTATCCGTTGCAGTGTCCTCATCTGCGGTGGATCTCAAAACGGAAGGCTCATAGGGGGCCTCGCGGAGCAACCTCAGTCTCAAGGGGCATGACCGTGTATGAACCCTCATCGGGGACATCAGCAGTTCGTGGTCTACAGGAGATGTCGGTGCAACAGCAAGACAGACCATAGGCAGATGTTCAAAGAGACACGATATGCAGCGGAAGACTGGTTGTACGCACCAGAGTAGGGGGCGAAATGACAACGACAACGACCAGTCATGCTCCAATTCCACCAGCAAAGGTGCACCGAATTTCCAAACCATGCACTCACGGCACAGTGGAGTTGGTAGGAGCAGCTCCATTGCTCTGCATAGCTAGAACGAAACAACTACTTCGAATCAGAAGAAATAGCAGTAGTAGTCCGCCAATCAAGGCCAAAATAATTGGGAAGCCACCAAACACACTTGAAAGGAGCGAATGGATGGCTGACGGGATGACTCCGAAGACAGTCTGGAAGATGGACACGAAACCAGACCCGACAGCCTTAAAGAAATGAACAATCCCATTGGTGCTCGAAGCATTGAATATTCGGTAAATATTCTGGATACCAGTTCTCCAAAATGCTTGGGGAAGTTGGTATTTAATAGGGATTGTATCTCGGCTGATGATCTCGCAATCTGGAGATTATCTTTTGCAGATGTCAAGGCAACCTGTTTTTGAAACAACAGCGCCATTAGCCTGCTCAGCTTGTCAGAGTTCACATAAATAGTAGCTATGTGGGGCCACATGTCAGATACTTTTATCTCTTGTGTGGGGGGAAACAAAACATGTCCACAACACACAACGACCTTCGAGACCGAGATTGCGTGGGCAATTCCTGGTCGCATGCCGCAACAACTTTGATCGTTCAGTACCACATAACTTCCATTGGAAAGTACATGAAATACTGGGCGAATCAATGCGAATCAAAGGGACTGGAGTACCCTTCAACAAACAGGCCAAATTCGCGACCCCCGCATTGCAAAGACCGTGACGAGACACCTGCTTGCATATCATGGAATGACGAACAGCAGTCTCACATTCGCTACCGCTAAGAAAGACCTCTGGTGCGCCGTTCAGACATTTGTAGTCAAAGGGCAACTCCCACTCTTCCTTAATATAGCTATCTCCTAGTTGCTCGTACCTTCCCACTGCAAGATGTTTCAGGCAACTCGAAAAACGAAAGGTCGAAATCGGTAAATTAATTATGCCATGTAAGAGCCAGATAGTTGAATGCCATGTAAGAGCAAGATAGTTGAAGGACTCTCTGCTACCGTGAAGGGCAACTTATCTAATTTTTCTATGCAAAGCATAGTGAAACTAGCCTCCCTTTTAGCCATTGTCTGTTGGAAAAATTAAAAGCAGTGAAGAATTCACTCTTTTTAATATACTTCTATGGAATGCGGCCATTTTTCAGTGTCTGTAAAGTCCAACCCAGCTGCATGATGGAACGTAGCTATGTTTGCCCATGATATAACCGGGACAAGTCTTTCTGAGTGATATCAAGAGCAGATGACACTATGGGGGTCATTACAACCCTGGCGGATGTCGAAGAACCGGCGGTAAGACCGCCAACAGGCTGGAGGTCTTACCTAGGTGAATTATGACCATGGCGGTTACCGCCATGGTCATCTGCCGGTTCCCCGTCCCGCCCGCCAGGGGCGGAAACGACCACCGGGCTGGAGACCTGGGTCTCCAGCCCCGTGGCCGTCAGTATACAGCCGGCGGTATTTGGACCCAGCTTACCTCCGTGGATTTCCTGCGGTTTGAATCGCCATGAAATCCATGGCGGTAAGCACTATCAGTGCCAGGGTATTCCTTCCCTGGCACTGATAGGGGTCTCCCCCACCCCCACCCGACTCCCTCCCCTACACCCCCCACCACCCCTGCCACCCCCAAAGGTGGCAGGGCCCCCCTCCCCACCCGACCCCCAACATAACATTACTCACACACACCCGACACGCATGCAGGCACCACCAACACACACACGCACACACCCTGACATACATGCCTACATCCACTCACACAGTCATACACACACACCCACATTCAAACATACACGCACACATCCATACAGACATACCCACAGGCATACATGCACTCATTCCCATACACGCAACACCCCCGCAAGCATACACGCACTTACACCCCCCCACATACACACACGCGCACCCCCATGCACGCACACAAAACACAACACCTCCCCACCCCCCTCCCTAACGGACGATCGACTTACCTGGTCCGTCGATCCTCCGGGAGGGGACGGGAGCCATGGGGGAGCAACCTCCACTTCCCTGCCGCCCGCAAGTATGGCTGTTGGCGGCTCTCCGTCGGAATAACGACAGAGAGCAGCCAACAGTCATAATACGCCGAGCGGCAAACCGCCTGCACAGGCGGTCTTCCACACAGCAGTCCCTCGGCGGTTTTGCAAAAAGACCGCTGAGGTCGTAATGACCCCCTATATTTGATAGTGAATAAATCCTAATTGACAGTGTATTCATGCCGTTGTCGACAACAGCTAATGCCTTTTCTAAATGTTCCTTATCCAATTGTCTTAATCGTGCAGAACCCTCAATCTGGTAAAGTTTCCAAATTTCATTGTACATAGCATATAAAAACCTTTTCGAGCGCTGTTTCCTAGGACCCAGCAGAAAATCCTGTAAGTCTATATCTTCAGAAAGAGTATTCAGGTGTTCCTTAACCGCGACTAACGTGTTGATCTGTACCCATTGTTGGCACAGCTTACCCACACTGTATGTCGTAACTATACGTGTATGTTGACCCGAAACAAAGCGAGGGTCTGGTCTGTTAATTGAGAAACCCCCAGAAGAGTTCAAAAAATGCGCCTGACACTTATTAGTGTCAGTAGGCCAGATTAATAACCCGCCGGGACTAGAAAGTGAAGAATTATAAGTACCAGCCTTAACCATTGCATCTAGTTTGTCCTCTGTGATATTGAGGAAGTATTGCCAATCTTTAAACCTTGCCGGGGTGGGGATACTGGGTGTATCAAGTCTTTAATTTTTGCTAACCCCAGACAGGATGTCTGTTGAATAGTGTCATTTAAGAAAATCATTTGCACAGGAACAAGGCATGCTTGAAATAAAGCCTCTCTACCCAGTATCTGCCAATCTTGTGCTCCCCATACACTTTTCAAATCAATAGTGCTCTTCCAGTATTCGTAACCTTCAACTGCAAGCCGGGAAACAAATGGATCTGAATAAATAATTTTTGTATCAGTTAGCAAAACTTTCCTAATTTGTGCCGGAGGTATTTTAAAATAATACGACTCTGCTTTTCTTGTGTCATACCCAGAAAAGCATGTAAATTTATCACTATAGTAGTTTGGGCTCCCCACCGGTGGTGTAGAACAGTGTCATTAGTCTGTGATGTATTTGTGTAAAAAACAGCTAAATCTTGAATCATGGTGGTCACTGAAGAGGTGACTGGAACCAGCAAGAGTTCATTTTCTGCCCTCCCCATGGTCAAGGAGGTGTTCATCCTACTATGTAGATGTATGTCCTGTTGGGTAGTGAGAGGGCATCGGGAACCACCCAAGGGACCTCTTGGTCTACTGTGAAGGATCGGCCACATGGTGTAATTTGATGTCATCAATGGAGATGAATCTGTTCATCTTAGAACCAGACAGTGGTGGTAAGATGACAGTCCTGGTGCCTCAAATTCCCAAGACTGGTACAGGTGCTCTGTATGATGGACCAAACTCCTTCTTCACTGCGATCTTCTCATGAACCAGATCCCCAACTTTAGGAATCCAGCCTGTCGAATTTTTTCGCTAAATCCATTATTCCTAAGGTGGCAGCACTTGCAGATGATTTATCATCACGAAATTGCTGAAGTTCCTGTAAAACAGTGATACATTCATTTATGTCAAATGGTGTTTCTGCTGCCACCATACCAGGGGCATCAAGATCTGGGACATACATAGGTATCCCAAAGAGAACCTCATATGGAGTGCATCCCCCCCAAGGACCGTCTTGGCAGATTATTCAGTGCTCTCTGGACCCCATATAGGTGATGTAACCAACTGCGGCCTGAACCTAATACTCGAGCTGTTAAGGACTGCTTTAGATCACGATTCTGCCTCTCCTCGACCGAATTTCCCTCGGGTGGTATGATGAGGCGTAATGGAGTTCAACATCCATCATCCCCATGGTGTTCCTGAATGCCTTAGAGGCACATGCAGGGCCCTGGTCCGAATGGAATGCTGCAACCGCATATGTACCGATAAAGATCAGCAAGTCTTTTATAACAGTCTGGGCGTCAGACGACCACTGTGGCTATACCCACAGGAATCTAGAACAAGAATCCACAGCGACTAAAATGTACTTGTATGTACCATCAGGCTGTAAGGGACCACAATGGTCCAGGTACACATACTGTAGTGGCCTGTTGGACACTAAGACGGATGTCTGCGGTGGGCGTTTGATATTAGAACCCTTGATCTGCTGGCAAATGTCACAGCAAAGGACATACTGCTTTGTTCGTCTGCATAAACCAGGCCACCAGAAATGTTTCTGTAGGAATGTTATCCTGGCCTGTATACCAGCATGTGCAGAAGCGACACTCTCATGCGCTGCTTTAATTAGATCTAATCTCTGGTCTTCATTGGGGATCGCTCGATCTCCAACCCCAGGAATTGTTGTGTAAGCAACATTCTGTGCACTGATATGGTAAGTATAGTTTGTAGGGTATCCTTTCAGAAGGGGCTTGCCTGCAGCCAAAGCTTTAATGGCAGTCAATATTTCACTATCCAATCTCGTCTGAGAACGAGTCACTGCAGCCACAGAAGCCGTAGCTACTGCTGCTTTGGCCGCTTCATCAGCCAATGTGTTACTGGTAACGTGTACTCCTACACGTTGGTGTCCCAATGTATGGACTACATGGACACACTCAGCTTATCCTTAAGATCAGCCACCCTCCCACACAGTATTTTGTGTTTAATGTTGTTCCCTTTAGAATCTCTAAACCCGATCAGTTTCCAATAATTGAGATAGTCATTGTATGACTGGATGCAGTAATAAGAGTCACAGACTATTAAAGTCTGGCATCCCGGCTCAGTATGTACGAGCGCTAGAATAAGAGCTTTAAGCTCAGCCAACTGGGCTGTGCAGTCCCCCAAGGTCTGCGTGTAGGTATTGTGAGGGTGGAAAACTCCATCTTCCATCACTCCGCTCACGGCTGCACAAGTTGCCGAATATTGATGTTTAGTACCTACAGCCGGTTGTGCTGAACCATCAGTGTATATGACAGTATGGTGATTGTCTAGTGGCAAGATATTTAGAGGAACCGGGTACTCTTGTTCGTACTGGAGCGGGGTACTCTTGTTTGTAATGGAGAAACTCTTGTGTCTGAAGTTTTAGATTGAATATATAATCGACATCAGTGGTGGTCAGAAACGTTGCCCATTAAATCCATTGTGGATGTAATGCTTTAGCGTTTGGAACGCTTGCTTTGCTGACAGCCTCTAAGGCCGGCACCGGCGTGACAACAATAATACATTTCCCCTGGGCAAGTGGCCTCTCTTTTATGACGGCCATCTGAACTGCCGTCAGAATCTTTTCTGTAGGTGCAAAACGCTGTTCATCATTGGATTATAATTGTAATTCATACGCTACTGGTACAGTGTCACCTTCATTGAAGGTGACATAAGTAAATCCAATGGTACCAGCAATTATTCTGATGACCAAATTTGTTTTATTGTCATGTGTGTGCAAGTGTTTAGCTTCTAGCATGTCCTGTTGCATTTCCTTAAAGAGGCGTGTGTGTTCAATTGTCCAGTGTCTGCTAGAAAAATTGGGCTGAACCAAGTCATAAAGTGGCTTGATCCGTTGTGCATATTCTGGAATGTATGTTCTGCAAAAATTAAAGAAACCTAGTAATGACTGGAGTTTCTTAAGTGTGTTTGGAGGGTACAGTTGAGCACATTTTTCTAGAAAGGGCGGGGCCAGGCTCTTCCCCTCGTTTGATAGCTCATATCCCAGGAATACTATGCTAAGAAAGGCTATCTTGAATTTGTAACCGAGGTCTGCAAATCCCAAAATGATCCGATCGACCCTTGCAAGATGAATGTGGAGGACGACGTCTGTGAGATATATGTCATCCACATAGGATAACGCCTCGGAATCAATATTGTGTAATATTGACGTTACACGGGCTGAAAATAGCCCTGGGCTATTTTTATAGCCTTAAGGTAAATGACAAAATTGTTTCTGAGAGCCAAAGGAGAATGCACTCAGGTCCCGACTTTCATCTGCTAAATTCTGGCAGAAGAATCTTTTAGAAATGTCTAGTGTTGTTTTATATTTTTTACGCACTATATTGTGTATTAGTGCTCTGCTGTGTGAATTTTGCATTGCATATGTGTGTGTATGACTATTTAAGTGTCTATAATCAATGACTATTCTATATGAATGGTCTGGCTTTGCAACAGCAAATAACGGATTATTCATTCCAGATGTATAGGGCTCAATCACTCCCTGATACTCAAGTTGGGCGAGGATCTCCCTCACCGGAGCTTTTGCTTCATGTTTAACAGGATATTGTGGCTGTGGTAGGGGTGTAGACCTAACTGGAATAACATGAGAAGGAGACTCCTTGTCCCAACCTACATGATTGCGATATAGCGCAGATGCCTGCGCTGAAGCCCATTCAGAAGCATAGGCTTCTTTGTCTACTTCCGGAACAAGATCAGAGAAAGAAGGCAAAATGACATCTTCCTCATGCGAGAGCTGGCGGACGTGTTCAGGTGGCCAGTCTCTTTCGGCCAATAGGATACCGCTAGTAAGTTCATCCCAAAATATCACACTAATAGTGCGTTACACGTCTTCCTCTATCTGAATTTTTCAAATCATAAATCCTATCGGGGGGAGAACAAGACCGTCCGCTGTTTCAACTGCAATGAAATCGCTAGTTGCTGTTGCATCCAGATGATCTTTCAGACTCTGGCGACATATCGTGACCTCTGCTGCGCTGTCTAACAGAGTCACTGCCCACGTCTTGTTCCTCAACCGTGTTCTCAAGTATACTGACATTTTTAGCTGTCAGTGCTGCCACCTTCTTCTTTTTAAACTGTGGCTTTTGCTGAGGAGTCTTTCCTTCCTTTTTAATGGTAGACTGTGGTGAGTCTTTCTTTTCTTTCACGTATTCAGGACGTCGATCTTGACGGCCCCCTCTCTCGCTACATCTATCCGGTGCGTACCGAAAGGAATGAGAGGGACGTGAATCAGTATATCTGTCTGGAGTTTTAATATTCTCCCTATTTCTGATATTATATCTTCTTTCAGAGTTCTCCGGGTGTGGAGAATCAGCTCTCTTATTTCTTCTTTCTTCAAAATCTTTTTGTTTGTCCCAGCGCTTTTTAGAGCACACTTGTGCCTGCTTTGTACCCTCCTTATGGGTGGTACCTCTTAACTCCAATTAGTTTGATTTGGCTCCCAAACTATCCCGTCCTATACTAGTATAGGTATCGGAAATAATTTTCGGTAGCTGTCTCTCTTGTTCCTGGTGTGGAGTTTCCCGGAGACGCTGGCGAATTGCCAGTGCTACCGCTTCCCCTTTAATATTACTGAGTATTATTGAGGATACAGCGTCAAAGTTATGCATTTATTTCATTCCCAAATCCAGGGCTGGTACAGCCCTATGCTAATTTTGTATTTGTTTTAGCACTTCCGGTAAATTGGGAAGTGTTGGGGTACCATGTGTGGTAGTGTATATGGCAGCGAAGACTGTACCCCATGTGGCACAGTCATCCACCAAGGGAACCATCCCAAAAGGCAAGCACATAGTGAGCAGTCTATGTTTTTCCTGTGGTCCCGTATGGGGAAACACAGCTTCCAGCTGATTAGTTTTCTGGGCAATCCAGAACGGTATTTTTTCCCGTTCTGCGGGTACTTTACCCATAATAGTATGCACAGTTTGTGGATTAATCCCAGTAGCCAATTGATAACCACCAAGTGCAGGCGGTGCCGAACGCGCTGGTGTTGTGTTCAGCGTTCGCATTACGAACTGAACTAATCGTCTATATAATGACACTAATTCATTATATAAATCTCGCAGATCTGCTATTGGCATAGTTTGTATGCCTGGGTGAGGTGTGTAGGTGGCAAACATAGGCCATGTGTGTCCATCATTACTTAATGGACCTAATCTCACTCTTTGTAGTACATATGGTAGGGCACCTTCGAACCAGTTCTGATGCTCTTGGTATGTGAGCGATATTTCATGATACTGGTATGCTCAGTACCATTGAGGTACGTTCGCAATTTCATATGTGTGGAACGTATGTGTTCTTTGGTCGACCTCAGGAAAGGTGACCCAACAGTAAAATGTTTCTGTTTGGTATGCTTCATTAGCTTCTATTATAAGAGTAACATCCCGCCCTCATCTGTAAGTCCATGCATTGACAAATGTTGTGTTAGTGCTTGTCTAGCATTTTCAGGAATGTCAATGGCGTTAAGCATATTTGTTTAGAGAAACGGAACACCAAAATGAGGAGCAAAGTCCTTTTATAAGTTCGAGCTCGAACAACCTACAGCTTAATCAGGTGTTACCTTTTCAGCTGAGGAGGATTTTCCCAAAGACCACGGACGTCTCCGTATAATGGTATTTAGGGTACCTGTTTCCTGTGAGACAGTGATAGTCGGGGTATCCGTAAATTAGTGCCTAAACACCATCATTGGTGGCGCCATGTCGAAATTTGGACTCTTGCTCTGGGCAAGACTGCTGGTTAAAGGATGACAGGACTTTTGTTTGTAGGCGACTACGCCTTTCCTACAACAAGTCGCAACTGTTGTCCCAACCTTACCGGCTCACTAGCAGCACCTCACCAGAAACACAATAGTAAAAGGCAATTTGTGGCAGCCTTTACGCATGGACTTGAGAATAAGACTTCTCAGGGAATGTCGTGGTTAAACAGAGATTACCACTTTCTCACAGATATTTCATGTCTCATACAAACACAGGCAATGACAAAGATACAGTAAGGTTTCAATAGTTTTTATTCAACATTACTGCAATTTGCAATAAGTTGCATGGGCTGCAATGATTAGGATAATTAATAATGAAAGAAACAGAATTGTGAAGACGAGAGTCATTATTACAAAGACCTCCACCATCTTGCAACGCATAAGAAAGACATATGAGATGTACTATGCCCTAATACCATAATGTGAAAGGCCTAACCTCCTACCTAAAGGAGAGCTGGGTTTGCTAACCTAATCTGCCAATGCCATGTCCATGAGAGGAGTCCCCAACCCTTGTTACTTTGGAATGAGGTCTCTATCTCAGACTCCGCAGGGACACGAAGACTGGGTCAGCGTCAAGACAACGTGCAGCATCAATATCAGCGATGGTGGCGATGCCCTCTGATCGGAATCCCTCTGATTATCTGTCTAAAGTGTGATATATATTTATACAGATCTACAAGGACCCCTGATGTAGGTGCGTTCCCAAACAATAGATAACAGTCATGCTTGGGACGGCAATTAATATAAACAATCCCTTGAAGGTATAGAGAGGGAAAATCCCTAAGTGTGAACACCTACTCTTTGTTTGTCTTTGTTGCTTGATCTTGACGCCTTAGCGCAGTAACACTGATAATGTAACTCATAACAAGTGGCCTAACTATAAACAAGGCAGCCATCTTAGAAGAATTTAATAATTAAATGGGCTAAGACAGAGCAAGCTAAGTAGGTTAAAAGTCACTAGGTGACGGGGGCACGAGTCTGCAAGCCGGAGCCTAAGCTAACTCCTGTTATCCCATTAAAACAAACTAGGATTCACTACAGTGGCAACCGCCAAAAGACTGCCATGTTGGGGTAATCCGACCACCATATTAAGAGTCACACTGTGAAAGCTGCCAAAAAACAGGCAAAAATACAAAACCACCAGGACACTGGAGGGTGGGAAAGAGGCGGTTCCACCACCAGTACTGTCAGCTTGACAAAAGTACGCTCACGAGATTATGAGCCACAAATCACCACAGCGATATTTCCATGGTAGAAAACCATTGGCGGTGGTAACTGCCACGGTCACAATTCACTACTGTCAGAACATAACACCACATTGGATAGTATGAATATATCCCACACCTGCCACACATCCACACACCTAACACATCTACTCACAGCACTGTATAACACACCAATACACAACCCACAATCCCTTGCAACAAAAAGGCCTTTCAGAGACAAAGAGAGCAGGGAATTGTTTTGAGATAGCACCTTTACACTAATGGCACACAGACACATCTCACTGAGCACACACCACACACCAGCACATCTAGCACATTACATACATAACAAGCACATGCACTCCATGGCAATCATCTCTCCTTGACACTGCAGCACCCACACCTCACCAATCACCCAACACTGCACCCTTACAGTCACAACACCCCCACACACTGTCTAGACAACCAATACCATATCCACACAAAAACATCAATTTTTCAATAACGACAAGTTGTGGGTCATGGTGGATGAAATTGTCAGGTTAGAACCACAACAGCTTGGAGCACAGGTCCAACAAACATTGATTGTCAGGAAAATGGAGTTGTGGCAAAGGATAGTAAACAGGGTCAATTCAGTAGGCAGTCATCCACACACAAGTGACAACATCAGGAAGAGGTGGAAGGACCTACGGGGGAAGATGCGTTCCATGGCATCACACCATCAGATTGCCATGCAGAAGACTGGTGGTGGGCCCCCACCTCCTCCCACACAGTTCACATCTTAGGAGGGGAAGGTCTTGGGCATACTGCATCGAGAGGCCCTGACTGGGATACCTCGGGGGCTGGAGTCTGGTATCCACAAACATCCAGGTCACATATTTGTCTTGTCCTGCGCCACCCAAATACTCCTGAATTGCTGAATGTCCTACTAAACCTACCACCTATTCATCTAGTGTCACTCTCTTGCATGCCATCACTCCACTAAGCCCAAATGCCAACACAGCCCTGGCAAAGGCTCACCAACTAGTGGCTAATCATATCACTATAAACCCCAGAATGCACTAACCCATCAATGTGAAAATCTGGCATGTGCACAACACATCACATGTAATGAGCCATACCATCTAGATTGTTCTAGTGGGGTCTAGTACATGGCAATGACAGCAATAGCAACCAAAGCAAAACACAGCTACAGCTCAATGACTATTCCTAATTGCCACATATCCACATCCCCAAACCTGAAATAGCCTGACCTGGGTTGGAAAGTAGGATGGCAGTCTCCATGTAAATGCAAAACATCCAGAGACAGGACTATTATCCTTGCATATTCACATTCTGTGTTCCCATTAGGACACCATTGTGCAATGTGGAGATATAATGTGTGACATCTAGCAAGCCTTTCTATTCACTAGGTAACAGAGGTGATCACTCATGTCAACTATCAGACTAAACCAAAATGCATCCGCAGTGCAGTATGTACCAAACTTGAATGATAGCTCCCAACACAGAGTACGGAAATCAAGTCATAGAGTTGTATGTACAATAAAAGTATGCTGTGCAGCATCTGTCAATGTCATTGCAGGGAATCATGATAAACCACAGTCTGCATCTCACCACAAAGAGGTAACCAGACACACTTTCTAACCTTAAATCTGTGTCTCACTCACCCCACAGGCAACCCTGCCATTGCCACCATTTAGAGGATCCCAGAGACTGCCAGTCCCCCTCAGGATGAAGGCCCCTGTGAGGAGAACACGCCTGTATGGACAGTGACAAACAACCTGGTCCACCTGGGACACCTAGTCAGTTAACAACTCCCTGCCTTACCCTGCCCACATTTACCCCTCTCACCCATGGGGCATCCACTTCACAGCCAACCATTCCCCCTCAAACCTGTGTCCCAAGCACTGTTCAATCAATTGTATGCCCAACAGTATAGGGACCTGAGTTGATCCTTGACACGCAGGACAATGATGGTGCTGCTACCACTGGGATTGGCAACACCGTGCCAGGGGCAGAGGCACCTAGGGGCAGGGTGCGTGGGAGGGATGCTGTGGGCCAGAGGATGGGGCTCCAAGAAACTACACTGACCAGGTGTAGGAAAATACCATCTTTCTTGGCTTGTTACCCCCATTTTTACCTGTATGTCAGTATGTTTTTGCCTGTCTGACTGAGATACTGCTGAGCAGGACCCCAGTGCTCATAAGTTATGGCCTAATGTGTGTGTCTGTTTAGTGCTTTACTGTGGTCTAATGTGTGTGTCTGTATAGTGCTTGACTGTCACTGAGGCTCTGCTAACCAGAACCTCGGTGCTTATGCTCTCTCTGTTTTTAAATTTGTCACTATAGGCTAGTGACTTAATTTAACAATTTCAATTGGCACACTGGACCCCCTGTTATAAGTCCCTAGTATATGGTACCTATGTATCCAGGGCATTGGGGTTCCAGGAGATCCTTATGGGCTGCAGCATTTCTTTTGCCACCCATAAGGAGCTCAGACAAACCCTTTTACAGGACTGCCACTGCAGCCTGCATGAAATAACGCCCACATTATTTCACAGCCATTTTCACTGCGCTTAAGTAACTTATAAGTCACCCACATGTCAAAACTTCACTTGCTGAAGGTTAGGTGCAAAGTTATTAAGTGTGAGGGCACCCTTGCACTAGCAAAGGGGCCCCCACATCGTTCAGGGCCATTTCCCTGGACTTTGTGAGTGTGGGGATGCCATTACACACGTCCACTTTATATTGGTTAATACCTATATGTAGCTTAACAATGGTAACTCTGAATATGGCCATGTAAGGTGTCTAAGATCATGAAATTGTCCCCCCATTCCAAATCTGGTATTGGAGAGCCAATTCCATGCATCCTGGGGGCTCCACTATGAACCCCCAGTAATGCCAAACCAGCTCTCTGAGGCTTGCACTGCAGCTACTGCTGCTGCCACCTCTCAGACAGGGTTCTAAGATCATGGAATGGTCCCCCCCATTCCAAATCTGGTATTGGGGAGCCAATTCCATGCATCCTGGGGGCTCCACTATGGACCCGCAGTAATGCCAAACCAGCTCTCTGAGGCTTGCACTGCAGCTACAGCTGCTGCCATCTCTCAGACAGGGTTCTGCCATCCTGAGGTCTGAGCAGCTCAGTCCCTGGAAGGCAGAACTAAGCATGTCCTTTGAGAGCAGGGTGTTACACTCTCTCCCTTTGGAAATAGGTGTTACAGGCTGGGGAGGGGTAGCCTCCCCCAGCCTCTGGAAATTATTTGAAGGGGACAGATGGTGCCCTCCTTGCATAAGCCAGTCTACACCGGTTCAGGGACCCTTTGTCCCCTCCTCTGGTGCAAAACTGGACAAAGGAAAGGGGAGTGACCACTCCCCTGTTCATCACCACCCTAGGGGTGGTACCCAGAGCTCCTCCAGTGTGTCCCAGACTTCAGCCATCTTGCTTTGCAAGGTGTGGGGGCACTCTGGAGGGCTCTGAGTGGCCAGTGCCAGCAGGTGAAGACAGAGACCCTTCCTGATAGGTCCTTACCTGATAAGGTCGCCAATCCCCCTTTCAGGGCTATTTATGGTCTCTCCTGTAGGGTGTCTTCAGATTCTACTTGCAAGTTTCCAGCAGGAATCCTCTGCAACTACTACTTCTTCCTCTGACCTTGGATCAACCGCAGCCTGCTCCAGTAACCACTGTAACAGCAACAAAGTATCCAGAAAGGATACTTTTCCTCTGCAACTTCAGCTCCAGCCAGCAACTGTAACAGTTTCCACGGTGTGCATGCTCTGAGGACTCTCTGTCTTCACCCTGCACCAGAAGGACCGAAGAAATCTCCTGTGGGGTGACGGAGTCCCTCCCCTGCTCACTCAGGCACCTTCTAAGTCGATGACCGGTTCTCTTGGACTCCTGTCACAGCGATGAGCATGCTCCTTGGAACATAGAGGGTGGAACCCATCAACACAGACTGTCCTGAGGTCCTGCTGTCGCAATTTGGAGGAGGTAAGACCTTGCCTTCCCACAGAACGACAGTAGCCCTGTGCACCACATCTTCTTCACCTCCTGAGGCCTCTGTGCACTATTTGCAAAATTCCTTTGTGCACAGCCTGGCCCAGATCCCCAGCACTCTATCCTGTGATGCTCAACTCGCTGAGTTGTTCTCCGGTGGCGTGGGACCTTCCTTTGTAGTGCTGCACCAACCGCATTTTGCACCTCCTTTGTCCTCGTGTCCTGGGACACCCGTGGGGGCTATCTGGTGCTCTGAGGGCTCTCTGAAGTGCTGAGAGCCCCCTCTTCCTCCTCACATAGAGCTGAGGCCCCCAGGTCCCTTCTGGGTCCAAACAGTGCCTAGTTGATACAAAACACGACTTTGCCGCACCAAGGCCTGTTGGAGGAATCCAGCACCAAAACTCACCTGCATCTAACTTCACGACGTGGGACATCCTTTGCATCATGCAGGAACCCAATGGCATCTTCCTAGGTTGCATTTCTGCAGTCTTCGTCCAGCCCGGAACTCTTCTTTTGAACCCTCTTCTGGGTTGGCAGGGGCTCCTGTCCTTCTTGGAACTTCTTTTGACTTCTGGACTTGGTCTCCTTCCTTTGCAGGTCTTCAGGTCCAGGAATCCACTGTTTGTTGTTTGCAGACTTGGTTGACTCTTGCAATAATTCCAATCATGAGGTGTAGTGTGTCCTAAGGAACCTTGCAGTACTCTACTCCTGCTTTTCTGGGCTCTGGGGTGGGGTAATTTACTTACCTTTACTGTATTCTTACTCTCCCAGCGATTCTGCACACACTACACTTGTCTAGGGGGGAATTTTTGATTCACATTCCACTTTCTTAGTATATGGTTTGTTTTGCCCCTAGACCTATTTTCTCCCTTTGCATTTTATAGCATTTCCTATTGTTTGCGCTATCCTATGTCTAATTACTAACCTTATTTTGGTGTCTAGTGTATATATTGTGTGTAATACTTACCTCCAGAAGGAGCATTGCCTCTAAAATATTTTTGGTACTGTGTCACCCAAATAAACTACCTTTATTTTTGGTAACACTGAGTATCGTCTTTACTTGTGTATAAGTACTGTGCAACTATAAGTGGTATTGCATGAGCTTTGCATGTCTCTTAGTTCAACCTAAGTTGCTCTGCCATAGCTACCTCTATCAGCCTAAGCTGCTAGAACACCACTACATTTCACTAATAAGGGATAACTGGACCTGGTATAAGGTGTAAGTACCCAAGGTACCCACTACAAACCAGGCCAGCCTCCTACACCAGGAAACCATCTCCCAAGTCTTGGGAGCATACCGATGTTCCCAGGACAGGAATGGCTAAATAATCCCTATGTTGGGGGAAAATCAAAGGCTGCAGAAGGAATACCACCAGGAAGTCATGCAGCAGTGGCAGGCCCAAAATGTCCACATGATTTCCATTGCAGAGGTGCTGAGGGACATCAATACCACCCTGCATGGTTTCTCAACACACCATCAGGCCCCTTCCACTAGCAACCTAACATCCGTCCCATCTACATCAGCAGCAGCTAGTGAAATGGAGGCCCTGCCAGGGGAACGACATGCCTCAGATTTCCCTCTCTCTGTAGCTGAGGAACCTCCCAACAAACGTGGATGTTCACCCAGACATCCAGCTGAAGCAGATGCCAAGACCAAACCCACTGCCAGGAAGTGAACCTCTCCTGATTTGTCACCCTTGCTTGCCACTGAGACACCCTGTTGACTGTTCTGAGACATAAGTCCATTTTCTCATGGTACATGGACAGAGAACCTGTGTAACCCGATGTTGTAGCAACTACTAACATGAGTCCTACTACCATGACTTCACTTATCACCTTTTTCTTTATCTACACACATTTAATCGGACATTGTCTATTCTGAAATGCACAATAAATCACATTTGGACACAGCTACGGCATATTTTTCTTTAATAATACAACAATTGTCATGCTTGCCAACTGTGTTCTGATAATGCCCCTCCCAAATCGAACAGGCAGTGTAATGACCATCAGACAGAGGCTCCCTCAGCAGGACACACATGACAACATACTTTTCCCTGTACCAATGTCAGAGAGGCTTAATTCCAGAAAAACACCAGGGTATAGTCAGTATTCCAATCTGTAATTAGTGCATGGAAGAGAGTTCAATCAGGATGGTCGCATGCTAAGCACATTTACAGGTAATAGAAGGCAGCCTATGGTAGACTACCTACAAAGCAGGGTCACCCAGGTTGGACCTATACAACACCAGGTACAGGTTTTTCACATAACCATGTCATAGCTACATACTTACATATCCCATGGAACGCACAAAGATCATAACAGAGAAACACAGTACTTAAGACGTATACTAACATAGGCCCCATACCTGTAGGATTGTCACTCACCTATGTTAGTATACAGTTAACTGAAGAATGGACAGCAAAGTCAGGATACAAACACAGCTAGGTCACAAACTCATCACTATGTACCCCACCCATTGTGAAGCCACAGGCCATGATGCAAACATTACACGTGGGCCACTAACTACAACTGACACATAATACCATATTTCACATCCACCCCAACTCCTCTGGTAATAGAAAAGGATTAAGCAGTCACTACCCAACTTGTATGAAGGAAGTACTAATGAGGAACCACCCACTGTACCTACATCCATATTATCAGCTTTGGGTCTGGTACACCTTTCATGGCTGTCAGCAATTACCATTGCCTAATGACAATGAATCCATCCAATCCTAGTTTGCAGAGCCAAACAGGAAATGGCTATATCAGTTACAGGAAGGAAAAGAGGATAGGAGAATGCAAGAAACATACCTCAATACTGAGTAGTCCATTACAGAAGTATATTTTAGGATCTGATGAACCATACATGACATAGCAGAACAAAATGTACTGTACACTTTACAACCTGTCAGTCTGCATCCACAACTCACACATAGGCATTGGAGCTCATGGTTCCCCCACTGATGAAGCAAGTCAGGAGCTGTAATGGCAGCCATCTACTTCAAGGTGTGCACATTCAACACATCAAATGATCCACTTCACACACCTGTATGTCAGTTGAAATAATGATTGATGAGATCTGCCCTAGAGTCACCAGCTTCTTCTTCCTCTGGCTCTTCATCACTTGCCATATCAGCATTTCCACCCACGGGTCCAGCTGCCTCCCCTTCATCTGTAATCAGTGGTATCTGACGTCTTAGGGCTAGATTGCGGAGGATGCAGCAGGCAACGATTACTTGTCCTACCTTTTGGGGCGAGTCGAGGAGGGCTCCTCCAGATAGGTCCAGGCACCTGAATCTTGCCTTCAAGAGCCCAAATGTTTGTTTAATTACACGCCAGAGGACCAGGTGAGACCTATGCCTTAGCCATGTGTGATAGATGTTGTGTGTTACGATGCATCACGTATGTGCACTAGTGTGGGTGCATGCAAATGCCATGATGCATGATGTGTAGGTGTGTTTGCTGAGACAATTGGTATGTGTGCCAACTTGCTGTGACTGGTGTGCACTGATCACTCCTATTGGTATGCTGCCAGTGTACATGACTTTCTTCTTTTGTCTGTGTCATGCATGCAGGTGAACGCCAATCAGAAGATGGGGATCTGGCATGCCAACCCCAAGCAACTGTGGACTCTGGGCACCACATATGTACGTACCAGCCTACCTGTCGAGTATTTCCATAAATCAGAATATATGAATGACATATGTGGTACAGTGCATAGTTAACTTTTGTCCTGGTATGGGCATTGACTCCATTGATTGCAATGGCAGGTGCTGTGTAGTTAGTCTATAGAGTTGTCTTTATTTACATTGTACATTACTTATGGACATGGACAGGTAAGGAGATGAATGTGAACAGGCATGGTATGGTGTTATCTGTCAACTGCTCTTCCTAATGGTGATAGGGGAGATATAACCAGGATTAGGACGGGTTTTCAGTTTTAACAAGGGCATGATGTACATGCTGACATATGTTTACAGTTGAACTGATGGAAGGCTCCAGTTGTGGTACCTTAACCGGTTTATGATATTGTGACAGATTTGACATGAAGTGGTGGATAGAAGTGACATGTTCTGACATGAAGTAGGATATGTGATGTTCCATATGGGATTCCCTAGCCAGGAGATGTATACCTACAATTGTGCATGTTTTCATGCATGTATGTGAAGAATGTGATGACCCTCTCCCTCCCTTTCTATCTCTCCCTCCTTCTCTCTCTGTTTGCGTCAGCACCAGCAGGCAAAACAGACAGGGCACAGGTGAATGGGGATACTGCCAGACAGCCATGGGACCCAGAGGGCTGAGACCACCAACAGCGAGGGACCCAGTGGCCCGGAGGGCAAGGGGAGTGCCACGGGGAGACCAGATCTTCCACCTTATCAGATTTTGAAGCCTCCTCCAGTGGTGGTGGACCCTTCTAGGACCAACCCAGCACCATCTTTGTCCACCATCCCCTTTCTACCACTGCTTCCCTGCAGCTCCCCACCCAGTTGTCCATGCCCGCTCACCCAGGAGGGTGGGCATCTCCTTCGCTGCAGGCACCTCTGCCCCTGTCAGCCCTGCTGCCCTCAGTGAGGAGGCTATTGACCTCCTGAGGTCAATCTCTCTGTGTCAGTCAACCATTGTGAATGCCATCCAGGGAATGGCAACTCAAGTCCAGCAGAGTAATGCATTCTTGGAGGGCATTCACAGTGCACTGACTGGCCTACAGAGATCCTTTCAGGCTCTGGCCTCCACACTGATGGCAGCCAGTCACCCTTTGTCTTCGGTCCCCCATCCACTTTCATCTTCCCCATCCCAAACCTCTGTTCCCCAGCCCAGCCAAAACACACAGGCAGACAAGCATGCATCCACCTCAACATCCAAGGGTAGCTCAGACAAACACAAGCACCACAAGACCCACCACCAGCATGCACACAAACAACACCCACCTGCAGACACAGCAATAGTCACTACCTGTCCTGACACTTTTACCACCCCAGCACCACAAACACTACACCTGACATATCTGCAGTCACCACACTAACATTCACCGATACAGTCACAACACCTATCTTACTGACAGTCATCATGACAGCAGACCCTTAGACATCCACCCCAGTCACCACACCTGTAGCCACCAAAACTGCTGACACACCAACATGCAGCGCGTACACCATGCCTGTAGTCACCACCCCAACAGAAAGTCACCCATCTACCACAGTGTCTCCCTACACCTCCACCCCCTCCTCCCAGGAAACATAAACTCGCACACTCACCCACCTAAGAGACAGCCATCACCAACAAGCATACCTCACACACACATGCAGTCAAGACATCTACCAAGACATCTCTTACAACCACTACTTCTCCCTCCACTCGCACACCCTTTTGTCATGACCGTCCCTGTGTGAGTAAGACATTTTTCCTCTCGGAGTTGTGCCTTTTCCCTTCTCATCTCCTACCACGTGATAACCCTAGACAGTCTGTGTCCCTCCCTAAGTCCAGTCCTTCCACCTCCAAGACCTCCCCTGCCACGCCTGCAAGTTCCCATCCCTCTCGCCGCCAAGAAGTCGACCCCTGCAAAGAGTTCCCAGCCATCCCCTACGCCTCAACCTAAGCCCCTCCCTAACCTATGCCCAAGGATCACCCACCCAAGCCTTAGCCCAACCTGTCTCTGAACCCCCCTCCTAATCCTTGAGGTGCCTGCTTGCCCCCTTGATGCCCAACCTGTGGGGGTACATGCAGTCAGGAGTCAAGTTGGGGCACACACATGTGCATATTGTGCATGTAGCACTTGTATATATTAGACTGGCATTTGGCCTTGGGCATTTATTCAGATATTTTAATATTTAATACATCACAGGACCAACCTGTTGTTGGTTTCAAGGTTACATCTTTGTCCTGCATTTCTTTACTTAGGACAGTTTTGGTCTTGGATGACAATGTGTGTAAGCATTTGTGTGTGAGTGGTCGTTGTGCTACTAGTTATGTCTGGGCTGCGTGTCTGGTTGTGTGGATGGCATTTGTCCCCAGTGATGGGTATGTTGTGTGATGCGCATGGTATGTTGGGGGCATGTTGTTTTGTTGGTATTGTGTGGTGTTTGTGTTGACGTGTTATTTGCTGTGTTGTGTTCCTTTGTGCGGTTTTACTGTGTGCATGAGTGTGTGTGGGGATTGGTTTGTCAGATCCATTGTGATGTGTGTTTACTGGGTATGTGGTGTAGCTCGTTGTTTGGAGGTGTGATTGTGTATGTTTATTCTCTGGTGTTGTTATGTTTTGTTGTATGTATGATTTGTCAAGTGGAAGTGTTTATTACAGGTGCTTAACGGTGTTTTGTAGATCTTGTGGTTGTGGTGTAGTTGTGTCATTTGGTGGTGTTGTGTGTTGTTTTGTGTTACTGTGCCGGTGCTGTGTATCTGGGGTTGGTGTGTATTATTGGTGTGTGTGTGTGTGTGTGTGTGTGTGATAGCCATATTCTATGTGTACTCTGTATGTGTGTGTGTATATGTGGCTGTGTGTGTGTGCATGTGTGTGTGTGTGCGTAGATACACTGGAATTTTCCAACAGTGACAGGTATGTGCACTCATGGTTAGTGTTGTCACCATTGTGATTGCTGATTCTGAAGTTGTTGGGCAAGCAAGAGCAGAGGAAAGGTTTTGTGGCAGCTCCAGACTGGTATGTGTTCCTGAAGGTGGGTGTCTCCTTTTACAGATTTGCTTTTCACCAGGGTTTTCTTGGTGGTGCAACCGTGGCAGAAACCTTGGCAGTTTGCAGCCTCGTAATCTGTCTGGCAGGAACATGGTCTTTGCCAGTTAGAAGCTGGCTGCCGTCGTCCATGGCGGGCTGAATGTTCTGGTGATGCAGACAGTGGATTGGCTGTTTTTTGTTGGGAAGACCGCCATTGTCATAATTTGGTGGTCTTCTCTGCCAGCCTGTTGGCAGTACGACCGTCAACATGACGGTCCCCTGGCTACCAAACTCATAATAACCCCCAGAGTGTCCAAGGATTCTAAGATGGGAATTTTGCAGCACCTGCAAGCTTCCTCATAGCCAAGAGTCTCTCCCTCCACATTCCCCTATTTACAGACCACTACATTTGACACTGCTACTGGTGTCACTGTTGGCGCCCTTTAGTTCATAGTCAGGGTTCTCTTTGCCAGTCGGAGTGCCAAGCTGGCAAAATGGACACGTACACTGTGGCTCTTCCAGTGTTTGAAGATGCCCAGCTCAAAGGGCTCCCAAGTAGTGATATAGGAAAGCTCTTTAACAGCGAGAAGAGTTGCATGTAAAGGCTGCTAATATAAGATAAGGGAAAGACAAGACCAGAGCATATGGTGCAGGTCAGCTGATGCTGATTGACACTGGGAACAGCATACTTGTGCATAAGGAAAATAGCGGTAAAGCTGGTTAGGGGTAAGGCATGATTGATGGAGGATATAGAATTCAATGGTTTTAAACTGAGCATTCCGGGAAACCATTTGGTGGTTGCCCATGGCCCAGTCCCATTCTTTGTTGGGCAGTATCTCCCTATGTCATCTTCCCATTTGGTGTGATGGTGTGTAAGGGGGATCCAGGTATTCTCCCCAATTGCTTTGCATATCAAAGTGATGGGGTGATGCTCTCATTTGGAGCAATGCTTTTAGTACTGCATGGGTAGGGGGTTCATTGGTTCACTGTCAATACATCAAAACGCTAAATATGGTGCTAAAAAAATATTGTGACAAAAATATTGTGCATAACAATATTGTTATCCGATACTTATAATTTCAAGTACAAAAATATTGAAAACATATAATTTTACACTAATATCGAAAAATATATAAATATAGTTTTTTTAATATATATTTAAATAGTAAACATTAAATATATTCTCATGTTACTGTAATTCTATTTAAATTAAATATATTTAAATAATATAACAATATTTATAGATATATACTTGCCAACTTTATTGTTTAGTTAATTAAAGCCATTACAAAAAAAGAAATCAATAAATAATATTTTGAATTAAAATATAGTCACATTAAAATACTATTTTATCTGTAACAATGACTTGTGCAAATAGCGTTCAACTGCAAATTTATCTGTGTCTCAGATTTATTCAGAAAGTACTTATCTTTCTGTTAATCCTTCGTGCTCCCTGCTGGCCGCCCGCTAACTGGGAGAACAGCCGCCTGAGTGCTGTAAAATATTTTGCTCATCTAGCCAAGGCCCAGGTCACCAGTGTGAGAAGCAGATGTCTCCATGCAAGTGTGCGTCTCCAAGGCCAAAGCTACAGGGATGATTAACTGTCTTTTATGAGCGGCAAGAGAGGCACTTCTATCCCTGTGTGCAGGCCAGGTGGGATTAAAATCCTTGATTGGCAAGACTAGTATAAGCATATAAAGGATCTACCATCAAATTCCAGTGTTTATTGATTCTAAAAGATATGGCTGAGGTGCCCCAATCAAGTAGGAGCCAATTAAAAGTAGCACTGCTGACGGTGATTTAACTGAGAGTAAGTCTTGGCCCCTTGAGATTTTCTTTGATCTTCTGTTAATTGTTTTTTACAAGCATTGAATGCAATGCTATCTGCCAGCTGGATCAACGGACTTCAGTGCTTTGCTTAGCAGTGTATTTCAGGGATCATGAGGAATTTCAAAGATGAATCTGAAGTAGTGTTTTAATGACTGTGTGTTTGCCTTCTTGAGCCTGATGTAATATTTCAGGATGGCTGCTTGGCAGAGTAACTTTTGCAACATGAGGCCCAGTTCCAACCTGAGCCTAGAGTGTCAGAAGCACTATGGTTGTTTAAACATTCTTTGATATGCCCTGCAATGAGCTTGTTCTAAAGTGGCTTCTAAAGATCCAGGATATGTCAGGTTACCATACTGCATGGCTGGAAGTTAAGTCCTCTTTGTTACCCTCAGTATTAGGGCAGCTGACGAGCTTCTTACTTGATTATTCTGGTATTGCAGTAGCTTTGTTTCTAATAGCACTTTTCTGTTTCCCTGCCAAATTATTTTCAGTGAACAACACACTAAGGTATATCTTGGCTGTGCAAATGTTCTGATTTCCGAGTTGTCAGGTTATGATCTTTTTTTTTGTACCTTTGGAATATGAAGAACTTTGTTTTTTCCTGGTTTACTTGAAGCTGGTTGGCTATGTGTAATGTATTCAGAGCATTTAAAGCTTTCAGTAGGTCAGATTTTGTGCAGTCCCTCATCACAAAGTCATCAACATATTGAAAGGTTTGAAGCTTTGTGGAGCCGATCTTTGGTGGGACCAGTCTGCAAGCCTGCAGAGTGTCCCTAATTCTGCTATGTACAAATTAAACAGTGGTGTGGCCAGCAGCCCTGGTTTAGGTATATGTTAGTGTCTATTTTCTGAGACATTGTGATTGGGCCAGTTGTTACTCAAACCCAATTGAGTGTATACAGTGAACCGATGGCTTTTGAAGGCTGTGTGGGAATACCCCATGTTGACAGCTTCCTCTGTAGAGTTTTATGATCCATCCTATTGAAAGCCGCACTGTAATCCACGAAGCAGCAGAATAACGGCAGGTGATTGTTTTTAACTGCTTGCTGCTCCAAGTATGAGAAAGGCACAATCTTATCCACTGTTGAGGCACCAGGTCTGAAGCTAGATAAAAAAATGACAGGATTTTACGCTCCTGGACCCAAGTTTCCAGTTTGTCCAGCATAATGCAGGCATACATTTTTGCCTCCATATCCAGGACAGCTAATAGGTGATAATTTGACACAGTTGTACGATCTCCCTTTTTATAAATTGGGCAGAGTATGGACCCTCTCCAGGAGTCCGGGACTGTAGCCACCTGAAACCTGCTATTAAAGAGCTGTGACAGCCTCACTGCTCAGTCTGACAGAGAGCATTTAAATAGGGAAGCTGGAAGCCCATTGGGACCTGGGGCGCCATCCTTCCTTATGCTCTTTATAGTGTTTTCTATCTTTCTGACAGACATGTAATCTAATCCCATACCTCTTACCTCAGGAGCAACTGGCTGATCAGCATTGACCTCTGGGCTTCCTTCTGCCATCAAGGAGAACGCTTCTCAGCAGGGAGAGGATGTGTACTGAGTCATCTCAGGCCTGATACTGCCAGTACTAAAATCCAGTTGGGTGACCGTGTACAAGTTTGTGACGTGAGTGACCCATGCAGCCTCTGCAACACCATTCTTCCTTGGTACATTGCCACTCTTTAACATGTTTACATGCTCCCAAAATCTGGTGTGATTTAAGTCCTTTAATAGCTGAAATAAGCTTTCCTATATTTGTTTCTTAAGAGTTCTTCAATAATTTGCTATCTGAGCTGCTATGCTTTTTGTGGGCTTTTGTTTGTGCATGTGCTGAGCACAGCTTTATCTAGTTGTGGTGCTATGCTTCTCAAGGCAGGATGAGATGGATGAGTGCTTGGAGGTTTGCCTACTAGCAAGGAGATAGGATCATTGTAGGAATGTAGCCTCTTTCTAGCATGGTCACCCCCACTTTTGGCCTGTTTTTCAGTGTGTTTGACTGTGTCTACTGGGATCCTGCTAATCAGGACCACAGAAATTATGTTTTCGCCCTTAAATTATGGTTATTGCATACTGGTAATCCAGTAGTTCACCCACAATTGGCATACTGGTGCCTCCTTATAAGTCTCCAGTATATGGTACTTAGATACCCGAGGCAGTGGAGTTCCAGGGGATCCCTATGGGATGCAGCATTTCTTCCCATAGGGAGCTCATGCAAATGCTTCTACAGGACTGTCGTTGCACCAGATTGGACGTAGCTTTTCCTAACAACACAGAGGATGCAGAGGATGCAGAGGGGTCTGCGGAGTTGGAGGGGGGGGGCGGCCGGCTGCTTTAGCTACCAGGACCATGGCTCCGGGCCGCACAGAGATCTGGGGGCAGAGCTGACTGCCACGACCCTCCCGTCACCTCCACCCCACCACACCATCACCGCCACATCCATGCAGTAGCCAAGGCTGATGCCAAGGTTGCCAAGGCCAAGATTGCTGAGACTGCAGCCGTGGCTCAGGGCTCAGAGCGGGTGATATTCACTGCTGTGGCATTGAGGGCTCGTGGCCTCAGAGCTAGCTGCAGGAAGCAGGAAGCAGGCTGCCCCAACGGAGACTGCAGCAGCAACTACGAACCATACAGCGGTGAGTGTAGTGAGTGCTATCGCAAGTGTTGGGGCCCCTAGAGACATAGAGACATACGTGCAGTGGAAAACACTGGGGCTTCTGGGGCTCTGAGGCTCTCTCCATTCGTCCACTCACCATTTTCAGCTGCATCAGTCTACAGACTCTGACTCAGACTCTGCTGGATTACCTAGGTCTTGGCCCAATGACCCCCAAGCCTCCAGTGCCAATCTGCACCCTTGTGCACCTCCGCTCCCCTGTCCTGCAGATGGAGACAAAGAGGGAGGAGAGGTGGTGTAGCTCTAGACTGCAAATCACACTCAAGTCTGAGGCCATGATCCAGACTACCAACTACACCCATGCTGTAGGCCACATGCTTGTGCCCCTCCATTTTCCTCTGCAGTGTGAGCTGTAGGCTTGCAGGTCTGGAGGTGTGGCGATGAGCTAATCGCCAGGACTAGGTGTTTAGAGCACAAAGCACAAAACTACAGATTTGATGGGATCAGCAGGAAGCGATGTAACCAAGAAGCAAATAGTGAGGAACTAGTAAGGAACCCAGCCCCTTTAAAGCACTTTCTGGCAAAGAATGACTAAAAGGAAATGCACCTGCTCAACCCCGCAATCTATGCACAAAGGGTGTAAGCATCCCACTGGCCCCAGCAGTTAGGGTATTTGAAGGCTACAACAGAGACCATCCAGGTCATCTAGCCCCACAGGACTGTTCAGAAGGAAAGGACTCCATACTCCGATTCCTCTGCAAACCAACAGCAGAGGGACCAGAGTCTGCCCATGAAGGTTCACATGTAATGGGGACTCCATATAATCAAACTGAACATCTGGTGCCAAGTCCATCGAAAGACACTGCTCCGGTAGAGGCACCCCCAGGGAACCTCAAAGTGCAAAGATCATTTTCATGCCCTGCACTTACAACAGCCCACAATGATCCCTACATCACAAGCGAAACTACAATCCAAGCATGGTCTGCAACATCACTACTGCAGAAAAGTGATGCCAGCATAACTGAAGACAAAGTCGCCCAGCAATCAAACTCACTTGTGGCCCGCTCCCCCATACTGAGGTTCGAAAATCAAATGCACCAGACAACGAATACCACCTGTGAGCTTCAGCGGACTCCTGAACAAGGGCATCTAGCAGCAGAAACTAACCATTCTGAGTCAATAAATAACCCTGAGGCAAAAACAAAAACTTTGCTTACCAACCTGGGAAGGGCGAGCTTTACAGACCAGGAACTTGGGGTGCGGTCAGAACGCTTCCTTAACAACATAGAGGAGCAGATTGACAAAACACTCAGTCAAACTTCAACTGCAAGGAGGCCCACTGGAGAGGATTGCCATCTCGGAGCTCTACAGAAATACAAGGGCTAGCTGTGACCACAGCCTTGCAGGACACCATGGCAAGGACCCCTTTCTGGCAGTCAAACAAGATGGAGTTGCAACTTGATCTGATTTAGTCTCTGGCAATGCACCTACTTGGTATCTGAGCAAAGGTAATGCTTTGGAGGGCTACTTCATTGCGACAAAGAAAGGATCCCAATGCCCATGCTCCCCAATAATTGACAAGATAAGTTCCTTACCCAAGATAATGAGTGAACTAGTTGGAGTGGTCAAGGCAACGGTAAGGAGAGATGAGACCTCAGTAGCAACATCCTCCCTCTAAACTTGCTATGCAGGTCAAGGATCCCCAACTATCTCCCAAGGTTAAGTGTTCAACAACCCCAGAAATCCTCCCTATCGTGGACCGCCAGCTACATAAAAATGGGGCACCTCTGAGTCAGGAAAAGTGTCAGAGACTCCCCTGTAATAGTGCAAAGTGGGGAAACAGAAGCTTTTAAGAGTGAAAAGTTAGAATCAAACATTAAAGCATCTTCTGAAAATCAAGGAGACATAATAAATGCCAGCAATTTCCCCACTAAGCCACATCAAGACTCGATCACTGGACTCTCAAGGAAAGCAAAGAAAAAGCTCCAAAAGCATGCCCGGAAACATAGATGCCAAAGCAGAATGGCCATAAGACTCAAGAAGGCCAGGAAGGCTGCGCTTCAGCAAAGCTGTTCTCAATCATTCTGCCACACACAACACAAAAAGGTCAGCTACAATAACAAGTGGCAGAGTAACACCAGACATGTTACACCTAAAACAGCAAAACAGTACTCTCTGGAACTATCTTTTATCCCTTGCTGCACCTCAAAAGGTCCTTTTGAAATTTAAACAGGCGGAACCTACTATGGCTCTTCACTCAAGTTCTAGCACTCAGGCACATCACCTCGGAGGATTTGGACTGGGTCAGGTTTGAGACACTCTTCTTAAATGCTATCAGAGAGGTCACAAATCAGCATGGAACGTGCAGCTCAGAAAGCCACAGAATGGGCTGTAAGATATTCTTTTGCAGAATGGGGCATTGACTCCCCGCCAGTCAAATACCTGTTTTTTTGTTAACTACTAGCACCAGGGAAATGCTGAAAAAACCCTTAAGAGGATCAAATGGAGGGAGGAATCGGTAGACCTCCACAATGGAGGCCTTGCAGGCTTTAATTATACTTTAATTTTTGTCATGGAAAGTGGCAGGCATCAGGAGTAACACCAAGTCCAGGGAAGCATGGGCCTATTTAACTCTTTTGACATTATCTGCATGCAAAACACCTGGGAATGTGCTCCATCTCACTTCTCATGCTCCTATGAGATCTTCCTGCCAGCAATTCTGCCATGTATTTTTTAACACCTCTCTGGTGGTTTATCCATCTTTATAAAACATTCAGTCAACCTGGCGGCCACCGACCTTCCAATCAACAGTAAAATGGCCCAAGTAGTTTCCATTAGTGGTGTGAACATTGATCGTGAAAAAATAGATCTGATATTGGTCAACTGTTACATAAATAATTTTAAAAAAACTAAAGCCAGTGCCAATCCTCAAACGTCTGGATAACTTGAAATCCATCATCTTCAGTCTCCCGGTCATGAAATAGTCATTTTGGGAGACTTTAACGTAAGCAGGCTAGGCGACCAAGCAGTGGACAGATCCCAGGATAGAGGCCTGCCAACTAATACAACATTTCCTGACATTCTTTTAATTAACAACATCTCCGGAGGCTTACCCACTTTGAAGTAACCGAAATGTATTATAGACCTACAAGTCCAGCCAAATATATAGTTGTTGAAAGAAATACACACACATAAATATGCATGTGTGTATGTTTATTTACACATATATAATGTAAAACTATTATTACATTAATAATTTTATTTTATATTATAATTTACAGTTACAAATTTATATATATACACAATAATTTGAACACCATAACAAATAAATGGAAATAATAATTTAAAAACCATACCAATTTAATTACAAACAAATAAAGTAAGCAGTATAAAAAATGCATTTAGCTTAATATATATATAATATTACCAACTTTACTAAGTTAAAAAATATAATGTAAAATACACAGAAATATAGTAATAATGATTAAAACAATATGATTAAAACTATACTTTTATGAGAATAATACACCAGTCTTTGCAACAGTAGGCAAAAGTGTTGGACGCAGGAGTGGTAAAATTTTCCATTCCCTCTCCAGTCAGTGCAACAGTAGGGAACAAAATGGACTCAGGAGGGGTAAAATTTGCTATTACCACTTCAGTCGGTGCAATAGTAGAGAAAGTTTTGGACTCAGGAGGGATAAAATTTACTATTTCCACTCGAGTCTGTGCAACAGCAGGGAAAGTATTTCACTTCAAGAACTTACTTTATTTCAATATGAGCATTAATTAAAAAATATATACTACTATTAAAATTAAAACTAAATATATATATATTACGTATGCATATTAAAAGATTAAACAATTAAAATACCTATCAATTTTCTTAATAATTAAAATAAGAAAAAAACGTTATTTGGTAACTAATTTAAACACTATAGTAGCACATTAAACATATCTCATATACATTATAATAATTCCAGAAATTACATAATTAATTAATAGTAAATAATATATAGA
Source organism: Pleurodeles waltl (assembly GCF_031143425.1). Taxonomy (NCBI): domain Eukaryota; kingdom Metazoa; phylum Chordata; class Amphibia; order Caudata; family Salamandridae; genus Pleurodeles; species Pleurodeles waltl. Next base: position 507,295,632 of record NC_090445.1, read on the forward strand.
TAAATAAATAATGTATAATTAATCAATTATTATTTGATTACATTCCCACTCTAAAGCCCTACAAAACCAACAACTCACACCCATAATTACACATTTTACATAAGTATTAACAATGAATTAATTAATAATTTTCAAATTAACACCCTACACCCTTACAAACCTAACAGCCCCCACCTAAAATATAACTACAAAAAATATTATTTGCACAATTTACATATTCAATAATCAAATAAATAATTAATATCAATTAAAAAACTATATAAATAATTATACTTAATTGACTTCCCACTCTGTACCCCTACAAAACTCAGAACCTGTTACAACACTATAAATTACTATTTTAAAATAAAATTACAAATATAAATAACTTAAAATTACAAACTATATTTAAAAACATTAAGAGCAATTATACAAACAATATATCACATAGAAAATTAAAATATTATTCAAACCCATAAGGAAACTTAAAAAACAATGGCCCTCATTACAACCCTGGCAGTCTGTGCTAATGCAGCAGTAACAACGCCAACAGGCCGGTGGTAAAAAAATAGGATTACGACCAAGGCGGAAACCACCAACAAAGACAGCCACTTTAACACTCCGACCGCCAGGGAGGTAGCAACAAACACCGCGGTTGTCACCTCCAACACACAGGCATAGGACAATGTACCGCCCACCCTATTATGAGAGGCCAATCCGTCAGCTTTTCCGGGGCAGTACCAATGACATTAAAACCATGGCGGGAACAGTACATAAAAGGGGAACCACTCACCTTTCGACACTCCACAAAGAACCAGGACGCCATGGAGCCCGAATTGCAGATCCTCCCCATGTTGGTGTATCTTCTCATACACCAGGAAGTAGAAAGAAGTGGGCAGCGGTGACGACAGTGAGTACTGCACCTAGCACACGGGGGGAGGGAAAAGAGAGTGACACATACACCCGGCACACAACACCCCCATCCCCACCCTCACCCACAACAACATACACACTAACACATACCACATTACTAATACACCCCGTCACCCGCTGGAAGATCGCAAGGACAAACAGAAATGAGTCTAACCAGTGTTATATTGGAACATTCAGATATAACAATAGAATTTTAAATTATCAGTATATACAAAATTTTACATTATATACACAAGGCCGTACACTGTCCTTTGTAAATGTCCGCAGACCAGTGGTCCCAAGAAGCATGTGCGAAGCCCACACATAACACCTGCCTCAAAACAGAGAGAACACTGCAGGGGCATCAGGTGGAAAAAACACAGGCACCTTTGGGAGAGTGGAGGGGGGCACCTCAGCTGGAAGATGGTACAACGCCACTGCCCCTCGAGGAGGCTCCATGACCACTGCCTGGTCCTGGGGAGTGCAAAGCCACAGTCACTCAAGTGGGTGGTTTGCCCACTGCTTGGTCCTGGGGAGTGCAAAGCCACAGTCTCACAAGTCTCTCAAGTGGATGGTTTGCCCAGTGTTTGGTCCTGGGGAGTGCAAAGCCACAGTCTCTCTAGTGGATGGCGTCTTCAACTGGTTCTGGAGGGGGCATTGTGCCCAGAGTACTTGATCCTGCCAAGGACAGGGGGAGTGGATGGCATCTATAAACTGGTTCTGGAGGGGGCATTGTACCCAGAGTGCTTGATCCTGCCAAGGATAGGCAGAGTTGATGCATCTCTCCACTGGTTCTGGACGGGGCATTGTGACTAGTGATGCTGCACCTGGGGTGTGGCAGTTAACATCCTCTCCCCTGGGTGTCTGAGCCATAAGATGTATGCTGCAAACTGCTGGTAGTGCCAGTGCTGGTGCCACAAGTGGTGTTTCCAGAGTCCAGGACATCACCTGCAGCCTCGGTTGGCTGCCCACTGGGGATGCTGCTGACGTCCGATATACTGGCACCATCTGGGCACGTGGTGGTGCAGTTGGTGGTGCAGGTGACGTGGCGGTGGCTGCGGCGTTGGCTGCGGTGGTGGCTGAGGCGGAGATGCTGCCAGTGCTGCCAGTGGTGCAGGTGTCTGTAGTGGTGGAGGGAGACACCAGAATTTCTCCGGCAGCCTCGGATGGCTGATCCTTGGGAAGGATGCTGCAGACTGACGTTGTGGCAGCAGCAGTGCAGGTGGCATTGCAGGTGGTGGTCATTGCAGCGGTGGTGACCTTTGTACAGGCCGCTGGAATATCTGAGGAAATGGTGGTCACCAGCCCCTCACCAGGAGGCATCGTGCCCTGAGGTGACTTGCCTTTGTCTTGTGTTCCTTCCCAACTTGGCAGTCACTGCTGGGACCATGGCACTGTCCTCTTTGTGTTTGGATGAGGCCTTGCTGGGTGGGTGGTATGACTTTCCCCTGCTTGATGCAGGACCCCTTCTTGACCTTGGCAGGTGGCGGAATCAGGTGGTCCTTCACATCTGTAGGTGGCACACTGGCAGCTCTGACGGGTGCCCCCTTCGATCCACCCGGACTTGCAGGGATCACAGCAGATGCAGATTTGGTGGCTGAGGTGCTGGGCTGGGATCTAGACAACCTGGCCCTAGGGGAAGGACGAGGGGAGGTGTAGGGAAGAGGTCAATGTTAGCAAGGAAATCTTTTTTAGACACACTGGGGCGGGAAGATGGAGGGGGTGTGGGAGTGGAGGAAGAGGTAGTGGTTGTAGGAGGGGTACGTCTGCTGAGTTTGGGTTGGAGGCTGTTGTGAGGTGGATGGCTGTTGAGTGGATGTGTGCCTGCGTTTGTGTACTTCGGGAGGAGGGTTCACAGACACACTAGGAGAGGACACAGGGGACGTGTGAATGGTAGTGGGGGTTGTGATTGCTCGTGAGCGGTGTGTTGTGATGGGCGTGCTGATGATGGAGGTAGCGGCTGATGTAGGGAATGCAGGTGTGAGTGGAGACGAGACTGGGAGGGAGGTGGCGGACGTGGAGGAGGGGGACACAGTGGAGGAAGTGGATGTTAGTATGTGCGCATGGGCATGGTGCTTGTGTGAGTGCCTGTGTGATGATGTGTGTTGCTTGTGTTTTTCTGAGCCACTTATGTGTGTTGATGTGTGTCTGGTCTGTAGGTGTGCTTGGCATAGGCTGAGGTAGAGGCGATTGGGTAGAGGCAGTGGAAGTTGGAGAGAGGAGGCTGGACACAGGGACAATGGCTGCCATCAGTGCTGAGGACAGAGTCTGAAATGTTCTCTGTTGGGCCGCCATGCCAGAATGAATGCCCTCCAGGTATGCTTTTGTTTGCTGCAAATGCCTCTCGACACCCTGGATGGCATTCAGAATGGTTGACTGCCCAACAGTGAGGGATCTCAGGAGGTCAATAGCCTCCTCACTGAGGGCAGCAGGGCTGACTGGGGCAGGGCCTGAGGTGCCTGGGGCAAAGGAGATGCCCACCCTCCTGGGTGAGTGGGCACAGGAAACACACTGAGGGGCTGCTGGGAGGGCGGTGCTGGTAGAGGGGGTGGTGGCTGTACCTGTTGATGCGGTGAGCACAGAGGTGCCCGCCACCGCAAGGGAGCTCCCATCAGAGGAGGAGTCACTATCCCTTCCTGTCCCCGTCGTGGAGCTCCCGTCGCCCTCCGTCCGACTGGTGTCTTCACCTTCCGTGGATTCACCCTGATGGGCCATGTGGGATGCAGCTCCCTTGGTTGCTGGTGCCTCAGCTCCTCCGCCAGATGATGCTAATGCACACAAAGACAGGATGAAAAAACAAGAAGGGGGGAAAGACAGAGGATACACATGGTCAATGCCAGCAACACCACTACCGTTGGCGGACACAACGCACACTGAGCTGCCCCATGCACTAGGCCTTGCCCAACCAGTCACTATGGTAGTCACCAGCCCATGGGGTACAATGCCTAACGCCAGCACATGCACACCTGAGACCCACAGGACCCTGCAAACTAGTAGCTACCCAATTGTACCATTGGGGTAGGGGTGCTTCAGAGCCTGCAAACAAAGGACATTCCCTGGCATGATCGCCCTGGCCTAGGGGCACCCACAGCCCACCCCCCATCCAGCTAGTTCCTAAACCGCGCAGAGTCAGCTTTCTGAAACTGTACTCACCCCCTTGTGGCTAATGTGATGCCCTCAAGCGCCCATCCAACTCCGGATAGGCCACCGCCAGGATGCGGAACATCAGGGGGGTCCCTTCCACCCCTTCCACGTTGGGAGGCCAGCCCCAGCTGGGCCTCCACCGTCTCCTTGCTCCAGCGGCGCAGGTCCTCCCATCTCTTGCGTCAGTGGGTGCTCCGTCTGTGATAGATGCCCAGGGTCTGCACCTCCTTGGCAATGGCACGCCAAATACCCTTCTTCTGGTGGGCGCTGACCTAGAGGGTAAATAGAGCAAACAAATGTAATTACTCACCCGTCTGGACCGTCATACTCATTGACCACCAGTTTCCACCCATGCCCTGATGCACATACACTGACCACATCACATGCAGCACTCAGGCCACCCCCCCAACACGTGGCTTACATCCACACCACTCCAAACAGGTTTTGCCCATGCATCATGCTCACAGTGTACTCACCTGTTTGTCTGGAGGACCGTAGAGTAGCCTGTACTGGGGGAGGACCCCATCCACCAGTTTGTCCCACTCCTCCACAGTGAAGGCAGGGGCCCTTTCCCCAGACACTGTAGCCATTGTCACTTCCAGACTCAGGTCACAGCAGCACTTGCAATGTAGGTTCTCTCCTGTTGATGGTCAGGTATCAAGTGAGTGAAGAGATAGAAAATGGTGGTCACGTCCGCGGTGGTGCGTAGGCGTCACCGCCGGCGTACATCGCCATTGGCTCCTCGGACCCTTAGGGCCCAGTGATAACCAATGCGGAGTTGTGATGCGGTCTTCGACCGCCTACCGCAACGCTGCATAACGCCAGCGCAGTTACCTCATTTCCCCTTGTCCCTCCTCACACGTCAGGCAGCCACCATTTCAGGGGAGCACATGGCATGGCACTTACCTGCGTCACAGCACATATTGGCACATATACGGACTCATGATTTCACACACGGATTCTGTAACATTAGTTCAGACACAGTTGTGCTATCTATGTGGTAAATAACCTTCTGCTCACCGTTCTCCTCTATAGGCTACAACCGCTGAGGCAGCATATGAGATGGCGGCATCCTTCGGTATACAGACCCCTGGTGGACCTGTCGACAATAGAAGAGAGACACATCATTCTTACTTACAGACTTGATCATGCAACAACCCTGGAACTGTGTGCCCAGTTGGAGCCAGACCTGATGTCAGCTATCCGCTAATCCACAGGAATCCCCCCTCTTGTGCAGGTTCTGTCTGTACTCCATTTCCTGGCCAGTGGGTCTTTTCAAACAACAGTGGCCATGGCATCAGGGATGTCCCAGCCAATGTTCTCTAACGTGTTGTCCAGAGTGTTGTCTGCCCTGCTGAAACACATGCACAGCTACATCATTTTCCCTCAGGTGGAGGATTTGCCCACAGTGAAAGGTGACTTCTATGCACTGGGACATATCCCCAACATCATTGGTGCCATTGATGGTACACGTTTGTCATTTGCCCCCCCCGCAGGAATGAACAGGTGTACAGAAACCGGAAAAGCTACCATTCAATGAATGTGCAGATGGTGTGTTTGGCAGACCAGTACATCTCCCATGTGAATGCCAAGTATCCTGGCTCTGTGCATGACGCTTACATTTTGAGGAATAGCATCTTCCCTTAAGTGATGGAGGAACTCCAGAGGCACCGTGTGCGGCTAGTAGGTGAGCCAGAGGTCCCAACACAGTTGACATAGGTGTCTGAGTATGTGGTTGTTACCCCAACCTGTCATGGCTTCTGACCGCAGTGAGGAATCCCAGGACAAGGGCAGAGGAACGTTACAATGAGGCGCATGGGCGAACTAGGAGGATTATAGAACGCACCTTCGGCCTCCTGAAGGCCAGATTCTGGTGCCTCCATCTTACAGGTGGCTCCCTATGCTACTCACGAAGAAGGTGTGCCAGATAATCGTGGCCTGCTGTATGCTGCACAACCTGGCTTTGCGACACCAGGTGCCTTTTCTGCAGGAGGATGGGCCAGATGGTGGTCTTATGGCAGCTGTGGAGCCTGTGGACAGTGAATAAGAGGAGGCAGAAGAAGAAGATGTAGACAACCGAAAAAACATCATCATGCAATACTTCCAGTGAGACACAGGTAAGAAGATGCAACTGCTTCCCACATCTCATACTATTGTTGGAGCTAGCACAAGTCTGTCATTTTCACTCAGTGTATGGACCCTGAGTTGTTACTATGCCTTTCCTTTTCACAGATCTGGGTCCAACTTTGTGCCCTCTGCTATGTTTACTGCTGGCCTACAGCTGTGTTACATTGGTATGTGAAGAAGTACATTGACATTGCTATTGTTTTGTGATTCAAGGGTGTTTATTTCTGTGCAAATAGGTGGAGTGGTGTGAAATGGGCTGGGGTGATGGTGGAGGAATGTCCATGGCAGAGTCCAGTCGATTTGTTTCACAGGTGCATTGTCCAATGGGGCATAGGAAGTGGAGCAATGGCAGTTTAAGCTGGACAGGGTGTCAAAGTGGAACAGAAGGGTGACATTCAGGGGGGTCTTATTTCCTGGCGGGGGTCTTGGCAATGTTCTCTGTCTTGTTCCTGGATCTTAGAGACCGTTTGCGGGGTGGTTCTCCTTCTGCAGGGGGTGGGGTGCTGGTGGCCTGTTGTTCCTGTGGCGGTGCCTCCTTTCCACTAGTGCTGGTGGAGGTGGAGAGCTGTTCATCATCCAGGCTAGTGTCAGGGGCCCGGTGGTGTGCCACTGTGTCCCTCCTGGTGTTGACAAGGTCTGCCAGCACCCCTGCAATGGTGACCAGGGTGGTGTTAATGGACTTCAAGTCCTCCCTGATCCCCAGGTAGTATTCCTCCTGCAGCCGCTGGGTCTCCTGAAACTTGGCCAGTACCGTGCCCATGATTTCCTGGGAATGGTGGTAAGCTCCCATGATGTTGGAGAGGGTAAACATCCTTTATGCCGAATTTTTTATAACGAAGTCCTGGTTAACGAAAGAGGAACAACGCTTTCTTTAACCACAACTTTGTTATTTTGTGCCTTAACCACGCATGTTCTGAATAACGAACATGCATGGTTAAGGTACAAACAAGGGAGTCGGCTGAGGAGGACGACGCAGATGACAATGTGATGACTCAGGTAAGTGGGGGGTTTTAGGTTTTGGGGTGGGGTTGGGTGGGTGGGTCGTTTTTGGTTTTGGGGAGGGGTGGGGGGTCGGGGTTTTAGGTTTTGGGGTGGGGTTGGGGGGTGGGGCGTTTTTGGTTTTGGGGAGGGGGTGGGGGGTCGGGGGCTTTAGGTTTTAGGGTGGGGTTGGGGGGGTGGGGCGTTTTTAGTTTTGGTGAGTGGGTGGGGGGTCAGGGGGTTTTAGGTTTTATGGTGGGGTTGGGGGGGTGTGGCGTTTTTGGTTTTGGGGAGTGGGTGGGGGGGTCAGGGGGTTTTAGGTTTTGGGGTGGGGTTGGGGGGGTGGGGCGTTTTTGGTTTTGGGGAGTGGGTGGGGGGGTCAGGGGGTTTTAGGTTTTAGGGTGGGGTTGGGGGGGTGGGGCGTTTTTGGTTTTGGGGAGTGGGTGGGGGGTCAGGGGGTTTTAGGTTTTGGTGTGGGGTTGGGGGGGTGGGGTGAGGGATGTAGGGTGAATGGTGCCTATTGCTAATGATTTTATCAGGAATGCCTTTACAACGAAATATCGTTGTTAAGGCATTCGTGGTAAAATCATTAGTAGTAAAGACGAGGTCGGTGTTCCGACCTCGTTGTTAAGGTTAGTAGTAGTTTAAGATTTGGTGTTCCGTCATATAACTGTTGGAGAGTGCCTCGTGGAGAGTGGGTTCCCTGGGCCTGTCCTCCCCCTGTCGCACAGCAGTCCTCCCAGCTTCCCTGTTATCCTGTGCCTCTGTCCCCTGAACTGTGTGCCCACTACCCCCAGGTCCCTGATTGTCCTGTGTTAGTGGGGTTGCCTGGGTTCTCTGTAGTGGTGGACACACTGCTGATTGATGTGTCCTGGGGACAGAGGGTGGGTCCTGAGGGGGGAGGTTCAGTGGTGGTTTGTGACTGTGTCAGGGGATGACCAGCCCGAGGTCCCTGATGGGCCGGGTTGGTCATCTTGATCCAGGCGTGCAGAGCAGCTGTCATCAGTGTGGGCCTCTTCTGTGGGGGGACTGGATGTGTCTGGCACCTCCTGTCCGGTGACATTGGGTAGGGGTCCTGTTGGGGTGTGAATGCATAATCTTAGTATCTGTGTGTGCCATCTTGTGCAATGGGTGAGTTAACCTCTACTCCTGTGCTTGCATTATTGCCGTGCACCTTGTGTGACTGGTGATTTTGGGGTATGAGTGAGTCTCTCTACTGGACATGCTTTGGTGATGGGTGTCCATGCATTGCTGTTACATGCAGGGCTTGGCTTTGGGATGTGTGGGTTGTGGTAGTAGGGTATCTGTGGGTTGTTGGGGTGATGGGTGTGAAGGTGAGGCTGGGAGTATGTGATGGCATGTAGGTAGGGTGCGGGGGATAAACTTGTTAAGATATGACTTACCAGAGTCCAGTCCTCCTGCTACTCCTGCGAGGCCCTCAGGATGCAGTATTGCCAAGACTTGCTCCTCCCATGTTGTTAGTTGTGGGGGAGGAGGTGGGGGTCCACCGCCAGTCCTCTGTACAGCAATCTGGTGTCTGCATACCACGGAACGTACCTTCCCCCGTAGGTCGTTCTACCTCATTCTGATGTCATCCCTTGTTCTTGGATGCTGTCCCACTGCGTTTACCCTGTTGACGATTCTCCGCCATAGCTCCATCTTCCTAGCATTGGATGTCTGCTGCATCTGTGATCCCAATAGCTGTGGCTCTACCCGGATGATTTCCTCCACCATGACCCTGAGCTCCTCCTCAGAAAACCTGGGGTGTCTTTGAGGTCCCATGATGTTGTGTGGGTGATGTGTGAGGTGCTGTTTGTTGTGATGTGTGAGGGGATGTGTTGGTGTGTGTTGTTTGAGGTGCATGGATGTTGTATAAGTGATGGTGTTTTGTGTCTGTGGAAGCTGGTGTTGTGTTAGCTAATCTCTCTGGTCTTCTTTAAAAATTTGGGTTGTAAGGGTTTGTGGGTGATGTGGGTGTGTGCTTTATATTGGATTGGGTCTGTGGGTGTGATGTGTGTATGCGTGTCAGGTGTGTGTATTTTGAATTGTCCAATGTGGTTGTGTTTTGTAAATGTGTGTGTATTTTGAGCGCAGCAGTGTGTACCGCCAATGGATTACCGCGGTTGAAAGACCACTGCGTTGATTCGCGGGTCGTGAAAGTGTGGGTGTACTCTTGTTGGCATGACGGTGTGGGTTTTGGTATCGCCAGTTTATCAATGACCTTTGGTGTGGCGGACTTGTGTGGGTGTCTGTATTGCGGCAGATTCCGAGTTGTGAGTCTTAATACCTGTAGCAGAATTCCACCGCCGCAACGGTATGTTGGCGTCTTCAGCACGGTGGAAAGCGGGATTTACCGCCAGGGTTGTAATGAGGGCCTTAGTTAGTGTGCTTGTGGGACCATGATAACTGCAGTGGGTAAAGGTGAGCATAGATGCACCATACCTGAGAAGAGTCCACCCTCTACCCCCTTGATCTACCAGTGTTGAATAGCAAGGGAAAAAAGTGTATAGTCCAGGTGGAAACAGAGGGTAACTAATGTCACTGTAATGGGAAAGAAAGAATACAACTGTGGGAGCCTATCAGTAACACCAGTACACCCAAACAAACCACTCAGTACTCTCAATTAGGGAGTGGGTTGTGGCTGTAGGTAAGTGGATATTGTATTTAATTTTGCTTGTCGAGAGGCCCAATAGTCAGAGGAGCCACTTGTATCCGCCGTCAATGCCTCCTGCCTCCATTCACAATCGAGAAGCCTCTGGTGGGTAGCCCAGGTTCCATGGTTGCTAGAAGGGAGTCCCTTCGTGTCATTTGAGTCCAGCCCGGCCATGGGGCACGATATCAGTGGCAGGCAGTGTGAAGCTCTAGCTTTGAGTGTCCAACATGATGGCTGATCATGCCACCCCGTCTATAATTGTTTTGTTTGTTTGGGAGACTTATTTGCAGAATATTGCAAATCATCTCAAGTTAACATGTAAACACTATTCTCCTTATAGGTGGATGGGTATACTCATTGATGACAATGTCAACTACCTGCTTGTGAATTTTTGCCGTTATGTGACAAACTAATAAAAAAAACTGATTACAAGACAGAATAAGCAATTTGTCCCAAATGTAAGATTGAAAAATAGCAATGCCCATTTATACCTACAAATGTTATAAAATGTTCATGGACATTTTAGTCTCTCACTGTGATATTCACAATTTCAAGTGACGTTCTTCTGAAAAAAGGCTGCTAGGTGAGCATTTTGAATTATCTAAAATACTTTTGCATTTGTACTTGATAGCTCTTAGGGTGGTTATCCCCCAAACGTTTTGCCTACTCACCTCCTGTTGCTGAGGTTCATTTTTGTTGGCTTTAGAACTCTATGGGGCTTATTTACAAGCTCCTTGAGCCACCTGTGTGTCACTTTTTCCCATATCAAAAGTGATGCACCGGCGGCGCAAGGGACTTGTAAATAAGCCCCTAACTACTTTACCACTTCTAACCAGTGCAAAGGTGCTGGTGTCCACTCATTGAACCTGGTACAAATGGCCTTGACCCGATTGACATATTTCATTTATTTGTAAGTCCAAGTAAAATGTTACAATATGTACCCAGGGCCCGTAAATTAAATGCAACTAGTGGGCCTGCAGCACTTACCATGCCATCCACTTGGTGCCTATATCCTGGTTCACATGAAACGATGTAGTTGGCAGTTGGCCTTTGTAACTTCCTCCCAGACAGTGAGACAAAGTAGGAATAGGTATGGCAAAAAGGGTCATCCTCCCAGGATGACAGGGGCACGGTTGTTCCCTTCCCCACTTACAAATCAAAGGGAATACTAAAGCACACTCACAAAGAGCTTGACACCAGTCCATTGTACCCTAGACCTCCTACAGCCTGGGCAGAGGATGAAGCAAATTCCGCATATGTCACCATTATGAGAGGGTTTAGACAGCCAATAAGGCTGAGATGCACTGTTTTTAAAAGGTTGGACATGTACTTTTAAGTTTTAAATGTTATGGTAGTGCAAAACTCTTAAAATAGTTGTTTTGTACTGCAAGGCCTACCCCTCCTATAGGATAACATTGGGTTAGCTTATTATTCTTAATAGCTGCTAATTTGTGATTGGGAATAAGTCTGAATGTTTACAGTCAACCCAATTGTAATTTAGACCCCTCTTTAATGGTAAAGTCTGATTTTAAGTCATACATTGTCAGATGTAATTGGCAGTTGGTCTTTGTATCGTTTTCCCAGACAATGACAGACTGTGGGACTAGGTGTGGAAAGAAGGGTCATTTTGCCAGAACGAGATGGGTGGAGTTGTTCCCTTCTCTACTTATAATTCAAAGGGGCTTCCACAGCACACGCACAAAAAGCTTGACACCAGTCCATTGTCATCCTAGTCCGGGCCCTTAGAGCTTGGTCAGGGACGGAAGAAAATTTTGCGATCTAGACATTCTTCCCAATTTGAAAGTAGACACAAGGTATAAAGGTATAAATGTTGGACCTGTGGATGACCCCCCAGAAGGACTGCCTTTTACTTCAGAGGACTGTCCTCCTGCTTTAGGACTGCTTTGTACCTCACAGGATTGCCCTGCTGCTACCAGAGGACTGTCCTGCAGCATAAAGCCTACCTTGTACTCTCGGAGGACTGCCATTCCACTTGAAATCTTGTTTTCTGCTTGATCTCAGGACTATTAGAGTGACTCTGAGGATCATTTAGCTGACATCTGTTCTGAAGATATAGAGTCACAACGAGCTCCAGAGGCCTCCCAGCAACTGTCTAGCTGACCTGTTATTCTGGATCTAGATGGACCAGCAATTGGACCTGCCTGAGAAATGCTGGCATTTGCTGAAGTGAGCTCCTGATTCCCAAGTGGTACCTCCCAAAGCCCTGGACTATTGCTGGCATCAGTAAACTCCTCCTGTGAAAAAAAGGAGAAATCCGGAAGTTGTGGGCTCTTATGAACCCATCTCTTCTGTGCTCCCCTCGCTCCTCATGCCCTCCATTCACATGAACAGGACTTTTCATGACAGTCTTTGAGAAGCTAAAGTTTCAGCAGGACTAACCAGGCGCCTGTATATAGCCTGCACTCCATCGCGGTCAACCTGAACTTGTGACTTTCCCCCAGTCTAGCACAACCACATGACCATGAGTGGTGCTTTTAGGCTGTGTACTCACCTAAAGAAAAAATAACAGATGATGAGCAGTATGCTGAACAATGCAAACATTCACTCCCAGTTACAGAGATGTGGGTTTAATCCATCTGTTTTTGCCTACCACGCCACCCGAGTTTGGACCCAGCCATATTCAAATCAGTCTTAACCCTGCTCCCCATGGGAACACTGCTGCCGGAACTGCCAAGCCAGGTCATTCCTGGAATGGAAATAAGCATCATTAGACCTGTTTCAGAAAATGACTCATCAACCAGGCTAGTTTGAATTCAGTGGTGCAGTGAGCATGGAACCCATGCCTGGGCATACCCTTTCCACTTAGGGTGACAAAAGCAAAAAGAACAGATGAAGGACGGAATGCTAAACAATGTAAACATTCACCCCCAGTCATAAAGATCTAGGTTTAAACCATTGTTATTTTGCCCACCACACCACGCCATTTTGGACCCAGCCGTATGCAAATCAGTGTGGACCCTGCTCCCCATGGGAACAGTCCAGCGCCGACTGCCAAGTCAGGTGCTCCCTGGACCAGAAACAAGCATCCTGCAGCTGGTTTCGGAGCATCATCCCTCATTAGCTAGGCTAAATCCAGTGGCGCAGTGAGCATAGGACCCAAGTCTGCGCATACCCTTCCCACTTTTTGCGAAAAGAGCAAAAAAAATACCAGATGATGGATGGAATTCTGAACAAGGCAAACAGTCACCCTCAGTCACAGAGATCTGGGTTTAATCCATCATTTTTTGCATGCCACGCCACCCTAGTTTAGACCCAGCTAAATGCAAATCAGTCTTGACCCTGCTTCCCTGCCAAGCCAGGTCCTCCCTGAACCAGAAACAAGCATCCAGGGACCTGTTTCGGGGTGTCACCCCTCATCAGGGATTGTTGCTTGATGAAGGTTCAGACCCCCCTCAACTACAAACCCAATATGCTGCAATTATCATTATGAGAATGGCAGCAAGAGTCGAAGCATGCTATACTTATTTGGAGTCTTGGAAAGAAGGTAAATGTGGTCTGTGAAGCAAAGGGTGGGTTGGAAGAAAGGGGAAAAGAAGCACAGTCAAACCTGGTAAAATGGTGAAAAGAGCTACCATCAGTATGGACTGTTGTTCCTGCACCATCACTTGATCATCCATAGGGAAAGCATATTGCAATTGTGAAAAAGGAAATAATTTTGTGAAGGCTTGCTAGGCATGTTAATCCAGATAATTAAACAAGACAACAGAAACAAGAGGTCATCCTGTTATGCTTGCTCAGTGAAATTTAAAGAAAAAACATAAAATACATTGTCCCCAGAAACAATGATGAGTTGGATGATTCTACGTGAAAACGTTAAGACCCATGCATGAAGCACAACACAAATTTCTGAAAAAACAAACACTGCTGTCCCGAGGAAGGATGGAAAACAGCATCTAGATGGCTAGAGGATGTTTATCACATAGTGTCATTCATTCTGGACAGTGGGGCAACATACAGCATATTGTACACCACTAAGTATGATAAGATGAAAATAAATGCAAGGCTCTAATCATCCACTACTAACAGATGCATTGTAACCCAGATGGTAAAAACCAGTGACATAAAAAAATACATAACACTAGTCCTGTCGGCATTCGGCTTGTCTTCCTCTAAACATTTCCCTTTGCCCCTTGTATTTTTGCTGATTGGTTTACGCTGTCCTTTAGACTCTGCTCACTTTAGCACTGCTAGCCAGTGTTAAAGTGCTTGTGCTCTCTCCCTAAAATGTGGTAGAATGGGCTTACACCCAGTTAGCAAACATAATTCACTAGTAAGTCATAGGTAAAGTGGCATTACCAGTACGCAGAGCCGCTAAATTAAATGCTACAAGTTGATCTACTGCATTGACTGTGCCACCCACTTAGGTAGCCCTATAAACATGTCTCAGGTCTGTCACTGCAGCCTCTGTGTACATATTTACAGTTTAATTGTGACCTGGATAAAAAAAAAAATCTTTGCCAGGCTCAAACCTTTCTTTTTAATGCTTATATTCTGCCCCTAGGTCCTGGACAGCCCTGAGGGCACGGTGCAATGTAATTAAAAAGTTGGACATTTACTTTTGAGTTTTAATTGTCCTGGTAGTAAAAAAACTCTTAAAATAATTTTCCACTACTGCAATACCTACCTCTCCCTTAGGATTACATTGGGGTTGCCTTATTACATTTAATTACACATGGAAATAGGAGACCAGCTCATGTTTGATGTGTTTGGAATTGTAATGAAGTTTCCATTCATGGTAAAGTTGGATTTTAAGTCACAATTTTGAAAAGGCCACTTTTATAAAGTTGGCATTGTCCTGCCTTAGCCATTTAGCGCCTGCAGTCTGTCACTGGGTCACAACACTGGGTGTATCTGGCAATTAGGCTCACAATAGAGAGTTTAGGTGTGTCTGGATGGGCCATCACTGGAAGGATGGGAGGGTGGAGCTGGATAGAGCCCTACTCACACTTGAATCAGCTGTATTCTGAATATACACAAAGGGATGCATACTCCCTGTACTTGGTCTGGAGCCAGAGCAGGGGGAGCAAGGAAACCTGTGCACTTCAAAGGGGAGACCTCCGGAAGCTTTTCTTACTTCAGAGGAAGGCCCAGGTATAAATATTGGACCTCGGGCACCAACTCTTCAGTACACTTCTGGATAGGAAAAAGGACTGCTGTACTGCTAAAAGGATAATAGCTTTGCTTGACTGCTGCACTGAAGGACTGCTGCCCTGTGGTGTTGACCTAATTCATGCAGCCCTTTTGCCTGGGTGAGGAGGACTGGACTTGCAAAAGTTGAACCTCAGACCCAAGAGTTACTCCAAGGGCTAATTGGCTGGCCTCCTAAATAGAGCTTCTGGGTCAGAGGGCTCCAATAACATTGAACCCAGCACCTGGACTCTACCATCAGGTAGTCTTAGCCTGCCAAGTGGTAACAACCCAGTCCTGGACCCTAGGAAGTTGACCTGAAAGTACTCTGCCAGTTCATCTGTCTATCCAACCGAATCAATGCATCTCCTCTGCCAAGCAGCACAATCCCGAGCAGAACCAATGCATCACCTCTGGTCCAGACGCTTTCCTGATGCAAGGACTTTGCATTGCAGCCTGCAGACCCATTGGAACTACCAATGCCTTACACATCGCTGATGCAAGCCCTCACATCGCAAGCTCATCAACTCCTTGGAAACAAAGCATTGCCTTGGCTTTGTGACACATCTTTGACACCAGACTTCATTCCGTAAGCCCTTGTTGATGGGATCCTTGATGATGATGCAGGTTCTCACACTTCAGTCTCACAACTCCTTGGAACCAACATATTAGCTGCACAACGCATCCTCTAAAAGTGACTCCTGAACTCTTTAGAAACAAGACTGAAGGTACTCTGTTCAGAGGGCCTAGCTGGGTACCTGTAGCTGGTCTGTGCTCCACTGCAGTCAGCCTGAAATTCTGACTTTTTCCCTGTCTAGCATGACCAAATATCTACAATTGGCGCTTTGTGCTTTTTTGGAGCTATTTTTACTAAAATATTTTAAAAGGCATATCACTGTTTCTACTGATTGGATTTATGTGGTTTGTATGCTGTTTTATTAGTTAAAATTGACTCTATTTTCCTAAATTGGTGGGGGATTTTTCCATTGTCATGCTTTTACATTATTACTGTTTGAGGTGCTGCATAAGTAATTTGAAGTTTGCAGGTGGCTTCAACCTAACAAGGATTATGGTTGCTGCTTGAGAAGGATTTCACCCCCTCTCAACCAGTAACCCAATTTCTTACACATGCCCAATTAAAAATTGAATGAAGTTCACCTGTTCCAGGATGAAAAACCAGCTTCTCACCAATTACTTGTGTGGATTGATGCTATGGCATGCGCATTGGTTTTCAGACAATGTGCCTCATTATGGGGCTGGAGGTCCTCAGACCACCAGCCCTGAGTTGGTGGTCAGGATCGCCACTGCTGTGTTAGTCCGACTGCCAAAGAAAGACCCTGGCATCCAGCCTGCCAGGATTTGGCCAGCACAGCTGGGATCGTTGATCACAAAGGCTTGGCGGTGGCGCAGATCGTAATCTGCCAGAGCAGCGCTACATGCAGCACTGCCCTGCAGATTATGACCTCGTTCCCTGCCAGCTTTTCAAGGTGGTTTTCATGGCAACATGAAAATGCTGATGGAGAACAGATGAAGGGGGCCACAGTGGGACCCATGCACTTGGCATGTGCAGTGCAGAAGTCCCCCTGCCCAGCACTGTCGCAATGTTCACTGTCTACTGGTCCACCGTGCAGCCTACAGCGTTGCCTCTGGCTCGATTACAAACCAGAGACAGTGCTGCAGCCTGTTTCCCGTTAGGCTGGCCAGTGGAAACCGAGGTTTCTGCACGTTGGCCTAGTGGGAAACTCCTAATAGATCCAGCAGGGTGGTCACCATTATGGTGACTGCCACCCTGTCGAGAGCTTGGCAGATGGACTTTCCCATCTGCCAATCTCATATTGAGGGCCAATGTCTTATTCCAAATTTCATGGAACTATTTGATGGGTGCGGAAAGCTGAAGAGTACCTCTAGCTCACTCCACATTGCAGGTTGCCTCTTCTTCTAAAGTGGAGTCAAAGATTCTCCTGAAACTAGATATCATTGAGCTATAATAAGACCAGTAAATAGGAAAGTAAGTCAGTTTATCTGAAAATTTACTTAAAATAATTACAAGAAATACAAGCAATAAAACAAAAGTAGACAACAGTTACAAAGTTGCAATAAACAAGAATAAAGAACAGGTTAAAATTTGTGTCCTGGTTCCCTTAAACAGTTATAACAGCTCAGCAGCCTAAAGCTGCATTGCCACATAAAAGCACATAGATGTGCAACACAAGCCAGTGGAAAAAAATTGATGGGACTGAAGTGACTTGGCAGCTTCTGGATTTAGCCGTTTTGCTCAATGAACTGAAATGGAAAATGTACAAGGAATAGAGTGTGAGGGAACTGAAAGTGCTAAAGTGCTAAATGCACTTATACCACTTTGGCAGTTCTGTAAATATGTCTAAGAGAGTGTTTCTCAAATAATCAAAAGGAACTAGGTTTTGATGTTTGGGTCTAAATAGCTATGACCCCCTGACCTTACCCGGATCAGAGTTACTCCGATCCCTTCAAATAGTCATGTAAATTGGCAACATCCTTAAACATGGTTAGGCCGCAATGTGAGCATGTCAAGTGGGACATTGCAAAAAACACTTGTGAATTGGATCCCAGGATGACACCTTGCCTAAGTATTTGCGAGGACCGTAAAATTGGGAACCAAGCAGTCCCAAGGTGGTGCTTTCTTTCTGCCTGTGCCAGATACCTGACTAGTCAGCAGTTGTGGATTGGATCTCAAGATGACACCTTCTCTATGTATTTGTGAGGCTTGTCGAAGCGGGAACAAAGCTGGCACAAGGTGGCATTTTCTTTTCCACCTGTTAACAGATACCTTCCCTGTCTACAGTTCAGCTGTGAGTCACCAGGAGCGAAGCAGGCCAGCACGGCTTGCCTCCGCATATGAATTTCTCTTTGATTAAGGGGGACTTCGAGCAGCTGTCTTCTTTCCTCCAGTAGCGATTCAAAGGAGCAAAGGAAGTGCAGCAGATCTTCCACTCCATTGTCACAAAGACAGCAAGCAGTCAAGGAAGGCTCCCCTTGCCAAGGAGGAAGGTGCAAGGCAGAGGAGAGTAGCTCCAAACAATGTTCCAAACATTTCTCCTTGATGGTTCTCAGATACCCTAAGTTGAAATATTTTTTGGCCATGAGTGATCTATAGTCATTTAGGGTCACCAGGGCGTGAGCTCTACTTGCAAAAGTAGCCATATCTCCCATTAGCAAGATGAGTTTAATTGTTTTCCATGTAAGCTTTTTGAAGGCTGTATGGCTAATGGGAGTTTCCCAGAGCTGAGTTAGTCCAGTTACTGTCAAAGACTCCAGGAGGTAGGCTCTAGCAGCGGAGATGTTCCTAGGCTGTAGCTCCTGTCATAGGTAGTCGTTCAAAGAGTTGGAGTTTGCCTTTCTAAATTTGTACCAGCAGATTATGAACGCCCCTCACCTGGCCAAAGTCTGCTTTTGCAGGCCAAACTCCAGCCTGATCTGGGTCAGTGATGTATAGCTCCGAAGATTATTCTGTACACTTTTATCATTGTGCTATCCAAAATGTTTGCATCCCTACCTCTCAGAAGTTTGCTGCTGCAAGATGAAAGTGCATGGATGGGTCTGGATCATTGTTAGTTACAATAATAATTAAAGTACCAAGAAAAATTGGTAACGTGTAACTGTGCCAGAAATACAGCCTTTCATCCTTACACATTAGTTAAAATGAGTATATTCGCTGGGAAACACTTACGCCTCCTATGGTGTGAAGTGGCAAAGCTGCACTTGAAGAAAGCAAGTATTATATGAGTGTATTCTCGACAGCCAGTGCCTCTCCAAAGCTGATGAGTCAGTGGCATGCCGAGCAGTGTCTGACATTGGATCGACCGCCCCAGCACTCCCTCCTTCTCATATACAAGCTCAATGCATAACAGGATATGTCCCAACTCAACTGACCATTTACTTTCCTAATTTCCAGTGCCACTTGAGCCCACTGCAGCCCCACACATACTGTCTTTTCAGAAAATACTTTGGCCATGTCCACTAGAACTATGCGACAGGGGAGGAACAAATTATATGGCAAGGTTGACTAAATTATGTTGCAAGGAAACGAAAATGGTGCAGCATAATGTGGCAATTTTTTTAACTGTATCACTGCATTGTTCAGATTGCTTCATTCAATCACATACTATAAAAAAAATAAAACAACTACTCATCACTGGTCACCAGGGCCTAAAAGCAAGCACTGGGCAGTAAAGATGACAAATAATGCTCTCTTGAGTAATCACACCCTCCAATTCCTCATGGGCACTCGTCATGATCACATCTCCAAAGCCCGATCACACTGCTTTAAAAACAACCAATTTGTGCCTTGCTCTCATGTTGTTTTCAGTAGTAAACAGAATGAGAGCAAAGCAAGGATTGGTGTGAGCAGGGGAACCCAGAGCTCCAAAGGAGACTGGGGCAGCTGTGCTGCGTTTCCCTCTGGCTCCTTAGCAGCGTGGTTCGGAAGCCTAAAGTATGCATGTCTGGTTGGCCACAGTAACAGACCTGTCTAAAGAGACATGTGCAGCAGGCTTTATCTGCTGACTGCCAATCAGCAGGATTGGCCACACTCTGCCCTACTCAGACACGGGCAGACACAAATGCAAGAGAAACCGTGGCCACAGTAAAAAAATAATATATGGCAATTTGTCACTATAGATTGGTAATTCGACTGTGGGGCAACAAGGGTGGTGGGTCAATGCTTCCACTCCCAAAAGAAGAAACTGCAGCTGTTTGTGTGACACAACTCTGACCACCAATGTTGTGTGGTATGTTCTCTTCCAAAATTGGAGTCAAGGTACAAATACATTTTGTGGTAGCTGATTAATAACACACTCATAGATGCCTGAGTGTGTAGCATGTTAAGTATGTTTGAAAGTACTCTGGGGCAGCGTTTATGTCCTGATGAAATCCCTGGATCCAATAGGAATTTGATTTTGGGGCTGAAACATGTCAAGTAATCATGATGATAATAAGATCATTATGTGCTTACATTCTTATCTTTTGAAGACTCTTCTGTGTGAAATATTCAAAGTGCTCTTTGGAAAATGGTTCAACCTATCATGGTGTTTAGGTCACCAGGACGGGACCCGATGATGAAGCATGCAACTACTATAGTGGGTGAGGATCTAAGAAAAAAATGTTTCTTTGACAGCAGAGTGATGACTATACGATAAACATTTTTCCTCACTGCAGACAAATCATGCATGGGATAATTTCAGTAACGCACTGCAGAGACAAGCCATTACATCAAACTTCTCTGCTGGAGCAATGATTCTAGTACACCACAGATGTGACAGAATGTTTTTTAAAAAACACCTTTGATACATTTACCATGCTTCCAAGTGAATGAAGGTCATGATAGAAAGAGAGGGTCCAAAAGAACATAAGAAATACCTGGAGTAAGATATGGACTTCCAGAAACCTGTGTTTTATAATAATGATGGAAAACTTGGAAATGATGTACTGCAAGAATGTATTTTTGCACACTCATGTAGAACTTTCATCCTTCCCCCTGCCTTTCTTTTTCCGCACTTATGGAAGAGGCAAGACGTTGTGTTCTCTTGAAATTATTTTTAAGAGTAGCAGGCTAAGCGGGATATTGGGCTGAGTGCCAATGAGGGGTCCAAAGAGGAGCACAGAAGAAGAGCAGAATTGTGGAAGGGGGTGGAGGTATGAGAGAAAAAACGAAAGGCTAGGTATATTGTATGTGCTGCCTTTGTTAACAGAAGGCTCCAGATCTACGAAGAATAAATAATTTTTGGGAAAACCAGGGGTTAAAACAGGAACGTGCGCTTACACAAAGCAGAGCTGTGAGTCTGTTTTAGGACATTGTATTGTTGAATGCATTTACTCTGAGTAAGTGCATGAGCTGCAGAAAGACCACGGAAGCACAGAAGCACAGATTGAAAGCCCAAAGAAGAAACTACTGTTCTTTGCTTATGAATTGTGCTGTCTGCAGCTCACACACTAACTCAGAGAATTTCCTAATCAAGTGTATGTGCTTTCAGCAGTGAATTACCAAAAAGCACGTGCACAGCTCCGTTCTGAACCAACGCACCCATTCATCATGCGACCTCTTGTTTTCATCCCTTCCCTTGAGGGCTAGTGCGCATGTACATAAAATGACCCTTTGTCTCTGTTGCATCCTTTGAGGTTATGCCAAGAAAAGGCGAAAAGAACAGTGACCAAGATCAAACAATTTCAGGAAGTCTAAAAACATATTCCAATATCACCGCAATGACAATATGTTTGTGCTTCTGTATAAGGATGGATTCTGTCTTTTTTACATATACCTTCTCCAATGTTTACAATGGGACACTCAGTTTGCTTGATATTGCATAGCTAATGTTAAATGGTGATCTTTCGCTTGATGTGCATTATTTATACAATATGTAAGCAACAAATGCAAAGACATCATTTGAAAGATAGAACTGATCACTAATTTGTGGCTGATGTTTTTATTAGCTTTTTTATTTTCTCACTTATAAAGTTAGTAGCATTCTTTGCAAATGCGTGTCATATTGCTGAGGTATGGCATGCTATGGTGTCGTGTGTTTCGATGTCATCAGCATGGTAAAATGGAATCGTGGTATAAAGAATCTGGAATGTGTGAGGTGAGTGAGTGTTTGCAAAGCTTTTTAGAAAAAAATGTAGTTTTGGGTGTTCCCCTGAGATTATGGGGGTCATTACACTTTTGATGGTTCCAGGACCACCATGTTGGTGGTGGTAGTCGAACCGCCAACAGGCAATAGGAGAAGACTGCCAAATAATGACCATGGCAGTACTTCCAACAGAAAACAGCCAAACCACAGCTAGCCCCACCAAAGCTGTCAGGCCACCACAAGAGACGGTAGCCTCCTGCAGGCCAGCAGAAACTATGTTCCCGTCGGTCAGATAACAAGGTTACACATCACCAATGCTTCTGTTGTGGTGGCACCACCACGGAAACCCAGGTGCAAACCAACTGTGTAAAAGGAGACACTCACATTCAGGAGGCCACCATGGAACCAGAACTACACTTCTTCCCACTACTCCTGCTCGCCCAACAACTTCTGAACCAGAGATGACGATAGCAACTGTGAGTACACACACTTGCCTGCCACTGGTGTAAATTGTCAGAGTATCCACGCACCCACAATATACAAATTGGGAGTGGGTGGCGAGGGAGACACACACATGTAACTCCACACCGACACACACACTCACACACAGCCACATGCACACCAGCACATGGATGGTACACACCATATGGCCGCCACACACACTGTCACACACACACATCTAAAACATGCACCAACTCCCAGATAGACAGCATTGGCACAGTCACACACAACAACACACAATGCCACCAAAAGACACAACTACACCACATTTGCTACATCATCAAACCTTTGTCAATACTCACAATAGACACTACCCCTTGATAAATCATACATGAAACATGACGTACCATCAGCAGGGAATCAACACACACAATCACACATCCCAAAAAATACAGCATATTACATACCCCACGAACACACTTCACAACACATCTGACATACCATTCTCAACACACACTCATTCACACAGTCCAAGCACACAAAGGCACAAAACACAGGAATGAACATATGTCAACACAAAAAACACAAAATACCAACACAACAACATGTCCCCAACATACACATGGCCACTGCACAACACAACCATCACTGGGGGACAAATGCAGTGCACACAACCACAGATGCTGCCCAAACAAAACAGGTAGCACAACCACCACTGACACAAATGCTCACACACAAACAATGTCAGCCAACTCCAAAACTGCCCTAAGTAAAGAAATGCAGGACAAAGATATAACGTAAAAAACAAAAACAGGTTGGTCCTAATATGTATTAAAAGTACAAATATATTATCAGTGTCCACAGCCAGAGGCAAGTCCAACAATTTTGAGTGCAACATGCACACAAAGCATATGTTTGTGCCCCCAACTTGATTCCTGCAGGTATGGTGGATGTGCTGCATGCAGGCGTGTCTGTAGTTGTGGTGTCTGCGGATGTAGTGACTGGGGTGGATGTCTGAAGGTCTGCTCTCATGCTGTCTGTGGGTAAGACAGGTGCAGTAGCTGGATCTGTGAATGTTGATTTGGTATCTGCAGGTTTGTCAGGTGTTGTGTCTGTGATGCTGAGGGAGGTGGTGTTGTCAGGGCAGGTTGTGACTGTTGATGTGTCTGCAGGTGTATGTCACCTTTGTGTATGCCGGTGGGGTGTCCTGTGGTACATGTGTTTGTCTGAGCTACTCTTGGATTTTGTGGTAGATGCATGCTTGTCTGTCTATGTACTTTGGCTGGGGCGGGTAAGAGGGTTTTGGGATTGGGAAGAGAAAGGTGAAGGGAGGAAGGAAGACAAAGGGTGACTAGCTGCCATCAGTGTGGAGGCCAGAGCCTGAAAGGATCTCTGTAGGCCAGCCAGTGCACTGTGAATGCCCTCCAGGAATGCATTACTCTGTTGCACTTGAGTTGCAAGTCCCTGGATGGCATTCACGATGGTCGAGTGACCCACAGAGATCAACCTTAGGTCAGTAGCCTCCTCCATGAGGGCACCCGGGCTGACGAGGGCAGAGGTGACTGCAGCAATGGAGATGCCCGCCCTCTTGAGTGAGCGGGCACGGACAAGTGGGTGGGGAACTACAGGGAGGGTGGTGGTAGAAAGGGGGGTGGTGGATGGTGTTGGGGTAGTCCCAGATGGATCCGCCACCGCCAGAGAGTGGCCACTGGAGGAGGATTTCAAGGATGATGATGTAGATCCTGTCTCCCCCATGGCACTCCCCTCATTCCAGGACACTGGGTCCCTCGCTGTTGGTGGTCTCAGCCCTCCGAGGCCCATGGCCGGCAGCATCCCCACTCGCCTGTGCCCTGTCTCCTTTGCCTGCCGATGATGAAACACAAACAGAGCGAGAGGAAGAGAGAGAGGGAGAGAGACGGTCATCACATTCTCCACATACACACACTACAACATGCACAAATGTAGGTATACATCTCCTGGCAGGGAAGTTCCAGTTTAAAACCATCAGATCCTACATCATGTCTAAATATGATACTTCAAATTACCCCATTTGTCATATGTCTCACCAACATAATAAACCAAGTATCTGAGCTCTACTTGACCATCCCATAAAATAACCTGTACCTCTAAAGCAATATACTCATCATGGCCCGGCTAAAGCAAATATTTCATCCCCTTACTGCACATCACTGTCGCTCATCTTATCAGTCTAAGGAAATGCAGTTGACAGATAACACCATGTCATAGCTACTCCGAATACACACATGCCCAGGCCATCAACAAAAACATGTTCCATGCAAGGAATGTCATCACTCATCACATAAGACACAGCACCTAGCCATCCAGTCACATGCCAAGCTGATCTGCTGTACATGCCTGACATAATGGCCACATACATTGGTTAATACACAACATGTGACAGTCCCATGCAGTAGCCATCACAATTTGATATTCCATGTCTGGAGAACAGCTATGTCAATACATGTACTGTTAGAAATGGGTTCTTTGGTTGGAAGGCCAGTTACCCACTGTCCTAGCAAGGACCCTCACTCTAGTCAGGGTAAAGGAGAATCACACTCAGTTAACCCCCACTCACCCACTTGGTAGTTTGGCACAAGCAGGTAGGCTTAACTCAGATACAATATGTTGAGTATTTGTACAAACACTCACAGTAATACAGTGATCCACTACAAAATGACACAACACACAGGTTTAGAAAAATAGTAATTATTGTATCTAAATAAACAAGACCACATATGATAATAATCCATAATATACAGTTAAAATATGAATTTAGCACTTAAAAGCATGAAAACAGTGCCTTCAGGCACAATTACTTCAAGTTGGTATTATGCAGCATCGTTACCTACAATGCAACGCCAATGGCGAATTTTAAAGAGTCTTTCGACCACCAGGTACAGAACCTTAAGAAACAATTAGAAAATAGGCCGGTAGACGGAGATCTTCGTGCTAGATCCGATGCAGTTGGTTCTGATGCCATGGGGCAGAAGGACAGTGGTGTCGTGCAGCGGCGTTGGGTCCTTCAATGGAGGTGAAGAGGCATCAGATGCAAAGTCGGGCCCTTGGTTCCGGCAGATGCAAAGTCTGGCAGAGTCACAGTGCTGCGGGGCAACCTCTCGGGGCCACGATGACATCACAGGGCCACAGGCACTGTGATGGCATTGGATGGTCACAAACGATGGACTTATGACACTCCGGTGTCAGCGAAGTCGGGCAGGATCAGTGGCTGCAGTGACCTGAGGCCTACAGGTTCCTCGGACTTCAACAATGTCCACAGCTCCGGGACAGGCGGCGTTGTGGTTCTGGGGTAGCAGCATCAGCTTAAAGGGTTGTCAAATTCGTCTCACTCAAAGAGGTCCATGGCCTCTGGGCAAGCGGTGTTGCGGTTCCGGGCAGTGGCATCCTTTGCCAAGTCGCAAGGCATTGTCCAGCATCGGTAGACAGTTTTTTCTTCAGGAATTCACTTCCAGGGGTCTAGGAACTGGAATGATACCTCTGGCAAGCTAGAGTCCACAGCAAGTAAACTCAGATCTGGTTGGTAAAGCCTTTGCTGTCCCTGAGGCTTAAAAACAGGAGGCAAGCTCTACTGCAAGCCCTTGGAGTCACTTTTCAAGCAGGAATGCAACAACGTCCATTCTCTGTCCCCTTGCATAGGCAGAAGCAGCAACTGCAGGATAGCCCACACAGCACAGTCACAGGCCAGGGCAGCACTTCTCCTCTGCTTTTGAGGCAGATGTTCCTTTTGAATCCTTGAAGTAATCTGAAGTCTGTGGTTTTGGGTCTAATACTTATATCCCTTTCTGCCTTTCAAGTTAGCAAAATTCAAAGTAAAGTCTCAAGTGTTTGTCAGATCCTTTCCTGTCCAGGCCAGGCCCCACCACACACCAGGGGGTTGGATACTGCATTATGTGAGCGCAGGCACAGCCCATTCAGGTGTGAGTGACCACTCCTCCCCTCCCTTTCAGCACAGATGGCTCATCAGTATATGCAGGCTACACCCCAGCCCCCTTTCTGTCACTGTCTAGAGAGAGGTGCAAACAGCCCAACTGTCAAACTGACCCAGGCATGGAATCCACAAACAGGCAGAGTTACAGAATGGTTTAAGCAAGATAATGCCTATTTTCTAAAAGTGGTATTTTCAAACACACAATCTAAAGAAATTCACTAAAATATGTTATTTCAATTTGTGAGCTCAGAGATGCAAACTCCATATTCCTATCTGCTCCCAAAGGGAATCTGCACCTTAATAACATTTAAAGGCAACCCCCATTTTAAACTATGAGAGAGATAGGCCTTGCAATAGTGAAAAACGAATTTGGCAGTATTTCACTGTTAGGACATATGAAACACATCAGCATATGTCCAACCTTAAACATACACTGCACCCTGCCCATGGGGCTAGCTATGGCCTACCCTAGGGGTGCCTTACATATATGAAAAGGGAAGGTTTAGGCCTGGCAAGTGGGCACACTTGCCAAATTGAATTGGCAGGTTAAAACTGTACACACGGACACTGCAGTGGCAGTTCTGAGACATGGTTACAGGGCTACTCCTGGGTGGCACAACCAGTGCTGCAGGCCCACTAGCAGCATTTGATTTAGAGGCCCTGGTCACCTCTAGTGCACTGTACTAGGGACCTAATAGTAAACCAAATATGCCAATCATGGAAAGCCAATAACACATACATTTTTCATAGGAGTACTTGAACTTTAGCACTGGTAAAGTGCCCAGAGTATCAAAAACAGCAAAAACAGAGTCCAGCATACATCTACAACCTGGGGAACAGAGGCAGTTAGGGGAGACCACAGCAAGGATGCCAAGTCTAACATGTACCAAATCTGACAGGATTTTCTGCAGTCACTATTCACAGACATTGCCAAATGCACCATAACTCTATGTACTGCAACTGTGGGCTACCTATCACACATGATACATTCACAGGCAATCACACAGATCATATTTACAACAACAAATTATGGATAGCCTACAATTTTCTAGGAGGGCTCATAACATTCCACCTGACATTATGATTCAGAGCCACGACATGACAACATGAGTACACCTTCTTCATTTACAGCTATCCCGACATGTGCTTCCCATTAGCTAAGTCCTGACAAAACACTTACCCCACTGAAAAACAATCTACGTGTGAATTTCACATGCACCTGCACAACTGCTATTTCATGAACAACATATCCTGCAACAACAGCAGGTGTATGTGAAATGGAAGTACAGCTAAACCATGAAATCTGGCTAAAATGTGGTGAGTCAACATGAAATCCTGTCTAAACATCCCACATTAGCTAAAGTGAGTGTAGCAAAGAATAACCCACTATGCATTATCAGCCACCAGGTATCCACTGAGACATGATGTAGGCAGGTAATACCATATGTAGCACTCTTATAGGTATGGCATTGGCATATCTATCATGAACAAAGCACATTGTCAAAGGGTAAATATAATTTGTAGCACTCATATGTATGGCATTGGCATATCTGTTATGGCATATCTATCTTGGACAAAGCACATTGAGTAAGGGTAAAACTGCCTAGCCGCTCACCTCCTCTACAACAAAGGCATTGGGATACAAGTTATTTGTCCACATTTCAATGTTATGCCAAGAAATGTTAAGGGCTAATACCCAACATGAGTCTCCAATTTTTGGATGTCCCTCCGTTCCAAACTTCACATGCCCCATTGTATGATTATGAGATGACAATGGGGACACCTCCTCAAACCACATATGAACAGTACTATATTGGCCATACCAATTGCCCCAATGGGATGCCAGCCTCACATGAACTCTACAATTGTTTCAGGACACTGGAAAACTGGGCCCTGTAACTAATATGTCAGGCCCAATGTTGCACACAGAGCAGATCCATTTTAATGGAAGGGATATTACTCCTTAGAGCTACATTAAACACTAATTGGATTATTGGATCTGGGAATACTAGATGGAAAGGATGATACTGCAGCTTACAGATATATATATATATATATATATATATATATATAGCTTGTTAGATTAACACAAGTGGCTCTGTCACATGTGCATCTCCACATGCAGTCATACATATTGCTGGACACAGGTGATCGACATGTTTCCATGCAGAACCCAAAGTCCAGATCTCTATTTTCATAATGGCAACTAGAGTACTACATATTCCCAGCAGTCAACAAACCTGTAGCACCTACTACATTGTCACTGCTGCTATTCTGCAAGAGCATACACCAAACTCTTAGAGGAAAGTACATGGATTCAGTCAGTACATACCCACTTGTGGCTGCTGTGCTGCCCTGAAATGCCCATCCACCTCAGGGTAGGACAACGCTACAATGAGGGCTTTTAGTGGGGTCAGGGTCTGACAGGCACTCCTCCCTTGTTGGGAGAACATCCCCAGCTGGGCCTCAGTTGTCTTCCAGGCCCAGCACCTCACACCACTTTCTAAAATGGGTGCTTTGCTGGCTGTGGAACCCCTGGGTCTGCACTTTCTTAGTGATGTCATGCCAAATACCCTTCTTCTGATGGGCGTTGACCTGCATGGAGCTAAAAGGAGAAAGTAATTTCCACATGCACTATCCCAATAGGAGAGGACAGTACACATCAGCCACAGCAGGCTGGCACACATACCCATCTTCTCTGCTCTCATGTCCTCACAATATACCATCTGCATGCATCAACACCTTGACAAGTTTACATAAATGATACACCAACAAACACAACATCTATTATACATTGCTTTGACATTGGACTCACCTGCTCCTCTAGTGCTCCATATTACTGTCCATACAGGTGTGGGACCTCCTCCTCTAGCTTATCCAGCTTTTCAGCGGTGAAGGCTGGGGCCACTCACCTGCAGGACATGGCATGATAGCTCCCAGGGGCAGTACACAGCAGCTCAGGTAGTGGAGGTCTTGCTGGCAACAGTGTCAGGAGTCAAGTGAGTAATACTTCAGTAGATAGCGTTCACAGCCGCCATGTACATGACCGTCACCGTTGGCGGACATCACCATTGGCCCAGGTCCACCAAAGGCAGCAATGTCTTCCAATGGCATGTTACATCGGGGTTGTGACCGCCTACGTCCATGACGACTTCTGCCAGCGGATTTAGGTCACTTCCACCTGTCAAGTACATTAGGTCAGGCACCTGCCTTTTTGAGCACATTTCATGTATGGAATTTTTTCCTAATCTGCATCATATACTTAACCCCTTTTTTTGCTGTATGCACTGCCCTTATGTTTGGGTAACATATTGTGTATATGTGCTATAAAAACTGTGTTGTGTGAGGACATGTGATAGCTCTGTACAGCTACTCAGAGGTTACTATTCGTCAGAAAAAATTAAACAAGTCAAACAATATGTAGAATATATGTATAACTGATAAATCTTACACACATTGACAGTTACAGTAGTTATATCCCATTGGAATAGTTGACAATGTACACCAGGGATGGTCAAATAGGATACATAGCTATGTGCTGCACTGTATATGTCAGATATTGTAATTGTCCTCTACAGCTGTTAGATGTGAGGAATGTAACTAGCTGTAATAGATGTGTGCATTCTACATTTCTCATACTATGTTTACTTTTTTCACATAGTTATCCTGCCATGAGGAGAGTAAGACAACCACCAGTGCACCGTCCACTAGTAGACCTGCACAACATGGGGGAAAGGCATGTCATTCAGACATATCATATGAATCGTCATACCACATGGATCTTTGTGATCAGTTGAAGACATATATGATGCCTGCCATTCGCAATCCCGATAGCATACCTCCCATTGTTCAAGTCTTGCTACACTTGTTAGCCACAGGGTCCTTTCAGAATACAGTGGCTCCAACAGCAGTGATATCTCAGCTCATGTTCAGTCTGATTTTGAAGGATGTACTGTGTGCATTGTTGAAACACCTGGACAGTTACATCAGGTTTCCCTGCCAAGTGGATTTGGCCTGTGTGAAGGGAGACGTTTGTGAGCTGGGACACATTCCTTATGTGGGAGGAGTCATTGATGGCACTCATGTAGCCTTGGTCCCTCCAAGTGTAAATGAACAGGTGTAGAGGAACAGGAAAAACTACCACTCAATCAACATTCAGGTTGTGTGCCTGACAGACCAGTACATCTCACAAGTCACAGGCAAGTATCCATGATCTGTGCATAATTCCTTCATCATGTGAAACAGCAATGCCCCACTAATAATGACACAACTCTAAACAGAGAGGGCCTGGTTGGTATGTAAGTTGCCATAGAACTGTGTGGTTGCAATTTATGTCTCCTGGTGATTCTGGCTATCCAACCCGTCCTTGGCTGTTGACACCAGTAAGGTACCCAACCATGTTAGCTCCTGAAGACAAGATTTAGGTGCTTGGACTTATCTGGAAGAGCCCACCTCTACTCGCCCAACAAGGTATGTCAGCTAATAGTTGCCTGCTGCATGCTCAACTATCTAGCCCTGAGACATCAGATACCATTGATAGCAGATGCAGGGTGGCAGCTGAACATGTGGCTGGTTATGCTGATATGCCAAGTGACGAAGAGCCGCAGGATGATGAAGAAACTGACTCTAGGACAGATCTCATCAAGCAGTACTCAAACTTACACTCAGGTATGTGAAGTAGACCTATTGTTCAGATGTAAGTGTACAACCAGGTATAGATGGCTGGCATTACACCTCCTTACTTGCTTCATCTCAGGGTCTATAATGAGCTCCAATGCCTATGAGTAAGTTGTGAATGCAGACTGAAAGTGTGTACTGTATACAGGACAGAATGTTCTGCAATCAATTGTATTATTAAAGCAGATGCTAACTTACACTTCTGGTAATGACTTCTCAGATATGAGGTATGTTTTGTGCAATGTCCTATCCTCTTTCCCTTTCACTCACAGATTTGTCTGGGTCCTGTTTGGATCTGCAACCTTGGCTTGAAGAATACTGTGTCAGAAGCAGATGGGAATTGCTGACAGACAGGAGAGGTATACATGACAGATACCTGGTAATATCAGCTTAGTTTCAGTGGGGTGTAAGGTTTATGGTTTCACCGTCATAAAAAGGGGGTGGTAAATGATTTATCCTTTTCTTTCACCTGTGGGGTAGAGGAGGATGTCAAATGGTACATAATGTGTCTGGAGAAGTATCTGGCACATGTGTAAAGGTTAGTTTGTAGCCTCTCACTCCACAATAGGTGGGGTAAATTGTGAATGTCATTAGACCTAGCTGTAATTGTGTACTGACTTTACAAGTCAAAGGTGCATGTCACGGTAGACTGACATAGTTGAGTGACAAACTTGCAGGTATGGGACCAATGTTAGTGTATGGTTTCAGTGCTAGGTACCTCTGTTATAATCTTAGTATGTTCCATGGGATATGTGAATTCAAAGCTATGGTATAGGTATGTGAAGAGCCTATACCAGGTGCTACAGAGGTCCTATCAATGTGCCCCTGCTTTGTTCATAGATTACCGAGAGCCTAACTTCTGTATCCCATGCCCATGAATTTTATGACACCATTGCATACTACCTGCTGGTACTCTCAGTCATGCTATATGTGCTGATTGCAATACTGACTATAAAATTGTGTTGACCTAGATTTCAACCTCTTTCACATCTGTCCTTAAACATTTCTGGTGAAAAGAGTATCCTGCTGATAGTATATCC
Source organism: Pleurodeles waltl (assembly GCF_031143425.1). Lineage (NCBI taxonomy): Eukaryota > Metazoa > Chordata > Amphibia > Caudata > Salamandridae > Pleurodeles > Pleurodeles waltl. The sequence goes on from NC_090445.1 coordinate 507,327,300, forward strand.
ATTTGATATCCGTTACAATGGCTGTTTGATACAGGGGGGATTACCATACCAAAATTGGCATGCATAACTATTGTACTTGGATTATAAAGGACACGTACACAGTACCTGTGTTTACGTGTGATTTATTGTGCATATCATGAGGAAAACTGTAACCATCGTACTAAAATATATGAACGTAACAGTGATGGGTGATTTCATCAGGGCAGCTGCTACACCAGTTGGTAACACAAGTCCAGTGTTCTTGTACCATGGGAAAATGGAGTTAGCTTTCAGAACAGTCAACAGGGTGTATGTGTGGCAGACAGGGGGGAATAATCAGGAGAGGTTAACTTCCTGGCAGTGCATTTGGTCTTGGCATCTACTCCTGCTGGATCTCTGGGTGGACGTCCATGTATGCGAGCAGCTCTTCAGCTACAGAGGGATGCAAGCAGCGCTTGATCACATGGAAAGGGCGGTGCAGTGCTTCAACCAAGAGGGACGCTGAATCTTGGACATCAAGGGACTCCAAGTCCCTGGAGTGCTTGAGGAGGCCAGGGGGTGGGGCCAGCAGATCGACCTAGCACTACAAAGCGCCATAGGCCCCCCGCATCACGGGACGCTGTATCTTAGACATTGAGAGACTCCAAGTCCCAGGAGTGCTTGAGGGAGCAAGGGGGCGGGGCCAGCAGATTGACCCAGCGCTACAAAGCACCATAGGCCCCCTGCATCGCAGGATGCACACAGGCCACGCTCGGGCAAAGCCCAGGCCAAGGGCAGGCCCGTCCATGCCCATCGTAGACCGAAGGAGGCCGGGCAGGGCCACCCCCCTAACAACAATTATAGGCGGTAACGGGATCCTGAAGAGAGGATCAGGATTTAAAAGTGAGACTGTCACTCATGTAATACATGATCTAATTTGCTGGACAAGGTTGACTTGCAAAGTTGGTTTCTTACAGAGATTGTGTACTTATAACTAGAGTAATAAGGTAGTATTTGGTGATGGGACCTGTGTAATAACACCTGTGGGGTGCAGCTATGTGATCAATCATTTTGCATACTTTCATGTACTGATTTGTAAAAAAGGAAACGTTTGTACCCTCTCATAGGCACTATATTTTTCCCTTTAAAAAGTGATATTTTTATCCACAGTAAAATGGGTAAAAGAAAGCACTCAATGCTGAATCCTCATTCAAATACAAAAGACAGCACCTCCATATTAAAATACATATCAGGAGCGATGGGGGTGATAGACAATCAGATTTCTAATGTCGAGGAAAAATTGCTGACTTCGGGCGATTGTACTGCACTCCCATTAAGGAATCCAGAGCCACAGGCTAATAGCAATAATATTGAGAGGCCCACTAGGATAGAGGTAGCTGAGAACCAGGAAAACAAAGATGGCACAAACGGGTGAAATCAAAACATCTCAGACACAATTTCTGTCCTGGATGATTCTCTACATCACCTAAACGCCCAAGGAAACCTGCGATAGGGAGGGTAGATAAAACCTCCAATAACAACTCAAAGAAAGAATTAGTAAAAATGCCTGGAAGACAACCACAAAAAAAGTATTTCGGAGAAAAAAACTCCAAAGAAATCAGTCGATACAACTTTAAACCTCCTTGCTAACATCCATGAATCAAAAAATGCTCTGAAATCATTGGTTTGGGCCTCGTTGGACTCTCTTTCAGAATGAGTAAGAGTGGTAGAGAATAATTTAGAGGCTGGCTTAGTACTTATGAAGACTTTACAGACAGTGGATTTACATTCTTCTGGAAAACCATCTATGGTACCACCCTCAACATCAAATTTTAGGAATAATTTACAATCTGTAACACAAACCAGAAAAGTTCCTATGGCATCAGATTTAACCACAACCTCTACAATTAGTTCACAATTTTCAACAATGGCAGCAACGACAAGACAATCACACGCAAAGGTTTTGAATAGTCCATTGTCTTTAGACAGGAAAACCCATCTTGTCACAAATCCCACCAGGGAGGAACACACAAGAAGGAGAACACCAGAGCCCACTAATACTCCAGGTGATCTTTTACATCTTCCCCCGGAGGCGACACCATATGTAGTGGTTCTGGCTAATGCTCCTCCCCTGGCAAACCAGTATTGGGAAACATGTACAGCCTTGAGAAATAAGTCCCTCAATTGGATAGCATTGTGCATGGATCCCAGAATGGTGAGGCCCCTTTCTGACAAAATAAAAAAAGGTCAGGAGAATCAAATGGATAGGCACTAGTCGTAAGTCATTGGATGGAGACTGTGTGGTCCTTTTGTTTAAATCCCCAGATTTAGTAGAGAGAGTTATACGCGAACTCGGGGCAAGGCACGTCACTCAGCAGGGCATCTCACTGTTACTATTGGGCCACTTTTACCAAAGTCTTGCAGGGGAAACTTCCAACAGTAAACGATCAGCTCGCCCCATAGGTTTACTGAGTGCTGACACCATTTTCTCTTCCAAACCCTATCATCACTAGAAGATTTAGATTGACTCAGTAGGGAGAAGGTAGAGTTACCCATTGAGACGGTAGTGGAAAAGGTCACAGAAGGGGGGCTTATAATGCAGGGAGATCTATGTAGGTCGTTGACTCCTACAGTACATAGTGCTATAGCCCGTCGAGTACAAATAACGTACAGGGACAGATTCAACAGAATATGGAAATAGTTGTACTTTACTGGAACGTAACAGGTGTAAGGAATAAGCTTAATAACGAGGAGTGGAAGAACTTTATCGAATATTTCCCTTTTTTATGTCTCCAGGAAACTTGGCTTTTAAACCCTATTCATATAAATGGATATAAAACAATCCACACACCGGCAGTACCTTCAGGACACGGTCGGCCAAAAGGGGGTTTATGCACATATATCTCAAACAAGCTTCCTCTAACATTTTTAAACATGCAAATCTCTAATGTTTACTATCAAGTGATAGTGACTTACTCAGATCAGAAGATCCAACTAGTGGTCATTAATTTTTCTAACAATATACCTACGGCTAAGATTTCCACCATTTTAACACAACTGGGAGAGGAATTAGTGAGTTTGTATAAAATCTAGGAGAGATAGCCTTATTATGTGGGGTGGTGATTTCAATGTCAACCTTTAAAAGGAACCCTCGGAGAAGGTATGTGGAATGTTCGAGGAAGACACCAGCCCGAGGGTTCATTTTGCACACAACACCCAGGGTGATGCGATGAATATATTGGCGCATACATTTAATTTATCTTTTATAAATGAAACTTACTTTGATGAGCCACAGTTTAAGCAAAAATGTAATGGTAGTGGTGCAGATACAGTGATTGATTACATCCTAATGTCCACTCATTTTGCACATTTTCTCTCCAAATACCTACTTCATGATATTGCAATAAGTGATCACTTCCCGCAGAGTTTAAAGATTTTACTAACATCCTCTACCATCCCCCAGCAGGACAATATTGCCATGGTAAATGATATAGAACTAGCCTCACGTAACGGGTGCTCTCTACGTTGGTCCCAAATGGAGCCAAAGGACCTTTTGAAGCAGTTAATTCATGAACATTTGTAAGACTTCGCGGTCTGCCTTAGCGATGATATAGATCCATTAAAATGCTTAAATGACTTCTCCTCGATAACGCATGGCAGAAGCTCTTACTAATAAAAGGGGAATGCCTGGGCGGAGGGGAAAACGGGTTAGTTTGACACTGACTGTACTAAAGCACATAAGAGATTAAAAAAAAAACACTAAGTGCTCCAAACAAGATGCTTGACTGAGATACGTATCTGGAGGCAGGAATATAAGGTGGCCATTAAATAAAGGAAAACCACCCTGAAAGAAAATACTTGTGAATCCATACGCAAAGCCAGTCTCATGAACGATAACATCCTTTTCTGGAATATAATAAATACCCCTATGTCCAGGTCTAGACAAGGTCCCAGAATGAAAATTGCTATAACGGAGGGGGATTAGATTGGTCATTTTTCCAAGATTCATGGCCCGGTTCCTGACACAGAACGATCTGATTCATTAACGAGCTATACCACTCAAAAGAACCCACGTATGACTATAATACCCCAGTTCAGCCTGGAGGAAGTAGTAGAAGCAATTAACGCAAAATAAAGCTGGAAAAGCCCCGGGCCCTGATGGCGTCCCTGTAGACCTATATAAGACAAATATACACCTATGGGGCCCTTTGTTGACTCAGGAATTGAGGGCGTGTCGTACGCAAGGACCCTTACCATCATGGTTAGACTCTATCATTGTCCCCACATATAAAAAAGGCGACTGTCTCAACCCAGCCTGTTACAGACCCATCTCACTACTAGATACATTAGCTAAAATAGCTGGAAGAATCATCCTGAATAGATTACAAGGATGGGCCGAGCAAAATAACATCTTATCTGAATTACAGTATGGTTTTCGCACAGGAATAGGCACTGTACAACAGGGATTAATATTAAATTTAAGTATTATAATTGGGAAATACACAAAAATTAGGGAAGGCAATCTGTACTTGGCCTTCATTGACCTGTCTTCATCATTTGACTGTGTAGTCCATGGGAAATTATGGGAAATTCTAAGTAGCACAGGGGTAGATCCAACAATAGTTCAATTCATATGGGAACTGTATTCAGGGAGTAGAGCAAGGGTGAGATATGGGATAGAAGGAGAATACACTAGGCCTTTTGGTATACACAGGGGTGTATGCCAAGACTGTGTACTAGCTCCATTCTTATTCTCAATTTATATAAATAAACTGGAATTAAAACTAATAAGCAAATGCAAAGATCTCCCCCAAATAGGTCATCGCCCAATCCTGGCCTTACTTTATGCAGATGATGCAGTCCTTATGGCCCCGGACTCCCTTAGCCCTTCAAAGACTTCTAACAATTTGTGTAACATACATGGCAGATCTAGGCCTTCCTGTTAACCATTCTAAAACCTACATAATGAAATGTGGAAAGAAACTAACTAACACTCAAGACATTGTCATGCAAGGCAGTAAGATTGACATTACTTCAACATTTTCCTATTTGGGGATAATGTTTGATAAACAAGGTTCTTGAGCTCAATGTGTAAAAACTAAGAAATTACAGACAATAAAGACAACGACAGCCCTGAAGCTATTTTCTAAGAAGTTAGGGACGATCTGCCCACAGAATATGTTAAAAGTCTATAGAGCGAAATGTATCCCGACCGCCACCTATGGAGCCGGTGTATGGGGATATACCAACTGCAACCCAATCCAAACCGTGGAAAATTACTTTTTGAGATATCTTCTTTTGGTACCAAACGGCACTTCATCATTTGTTAGCCATGCAGAACTAGGGGCCCACTATCTAATGGATCTAATAAAGATACAACCTATACTGCTATGGCAAAAAATTTGGACCTCAGAACACACTGGCCTAAATAGGGCAGTTTTATGGGGCTGCATGGCATCAGTTTTTTCTCTAAAAGTCCCCTGGCTAAGGTATATTATGACCTTTTTTGAAATATGGGTCATAAAGATTACTATACAAATCCAGAATTATTGAAGACAGTAAGTAGAAAAGAGCTAAGGTCCCTGTCTTTGAAACACCTAGAAGACCTGAGGTGGACAGCAGAGGCAAAAAAACATAGTATTGTGTCTAACCAACTGATTTTGTCCACGGAGGGTATGCAGCCATACCTGGTAAATGTAATAAAACCACAACATTGTTTTGTTCTTACTAGGCTAAGGCTGGATACATTTCATCACTTGGTAACTTTTTCAACTATGAATGATTGGAGCACAACTCTAGGGGCTTGCCCTTATGATTCAGAGTCACCACAAAGTACAATACATGTGGTTCTCTTTTGTAAATTTTATGAAAAACAGAGAAAGCATTTTTTAATACCTTTTCTTAGATCTAACCACATGCGACAATGTTGTCCGGTGTATCTTTACCTTCAGATGTTACCCTCTATTGAATTATGTGGTATTTTAGAAAATTTCTTAAGTTCAATAATTACCATAAGAAATGCTGTGGGTGGATCAGTGGCATGAATGTTTGGCCACCCAAATTTTACAATGACCAAGTAACATGCTCGATTCGAATAAGCTCGTTGTAGAGAACATCTGATAGATAAATAACTGTATAAGTAGATTTTGTAGATGTTTTATTGTTTTATTATGTCAAACACTGTGTTTTACATTTTTATAGATTTCCTGAGGGTGGAACTAGGGATTATAATTGTCTCTGAACATATAAATGAATATATGCTGATTTTATATTGAAAGGAATAGAAATGGATGCTTGGCTTCTCTGGTCCTTTGAGACCGAATGAAGACTTCATTGATGAAATATGGTCACAGTCAGAGATCAGGGGAGGATGCCGCCACAGTAACTACACCCTACGTCATACCTGGCCACTATCATTTCTGAGCGGCATAGGTTTTTTATTTACGAGGCTACGTTGAAATATAAAACACTATTTAGTAGCATTATATACTTGTGACATCTGGTTTAAGAAACTCCTGTCACGCTTCTGTGATGGTAAAACACCTCAGAGCACTTTGCACTTTGCATTCTTTCGTACCCTCTATACTGTACCTAGAAAAAGATTTCTATGAACTATATTTTTATCTAAGGACATTAGATTTAGTTATCTTGCTTTCTCTTATACATAAAACCTGGGAGATGAAGAGACAATACAGGTTGTGTTAAATTATATATATGTCATCTTTGGTACCCGAAACTTTTATTAAACCTGTTATTTATCACATGATTGAGAAATGTGTGAAGGTAAAGCACCTCAAACCATTCTGCACTCTTTATTCTCTGTACACGTTATGCTGCACCCACAAGAAGATTGTTTGTCATATCTTTTTTTTTCCAAGGGCATCAGGTCTAGTTATCTTGTTTCCTCTTACCCACATAATTTGGGAAGTGCAGGGACAATATAGGCTGCATGAATTTATATACATGTTTTTTGTATACGAAACTTACTAATGCTGTTATTTATTATTTGATTGAGAAACATGTATGCTTTTATATATTTGATGTCTTTTATGGTTTTGAACAGAACTGAATAAAGTATTTTACTACTACTACTACAGAGGGTGGGCTGTATGAGGCATGACCTTCCCCTGGCAGGGCCTCCATTTCACTAGCAGCCGCAGATGGTAAAGGTATGGATGTATTATTGCTAGTGGAAGGGGCAAGATGTTGTGCAGAGAAAATAATCAGGGTGGTATTGATGTCCCTCAGCACCCCTGCAATTTTGTGCCTGCCACTGTTGCATGACCTCCTGGTGATGGTCCCTCTGTAACCTTTGATTTTCCCCCAACATAGTGATGATTTGGCCCATCCTGTCTTGGGTACTTTTGTACGCTCCCACGACTTGGGAGATTGTTTCCTGGTCAGTTGTGTCCTTTTGAGGGCTCATCATCTGGCCCACAGCATCCCACCCATGCACTCTACCCCCTTGTGACTGCCGACACCCAGTGGTTTCAGGTCCATCATTGTCAGAGGTGGCAAGGTGAGACTCAGGTACCTGTACTGTAGGGCACACAATCAATGATACAGTCCTTGGGACACAGGTTTGGGGGTGAATGGTTGCCTGCGATTGTAGATGCAACAGGATTGGAGGAGTTGATGTAGGCAGGGTGAGGGTGAGCATTGTTGACTGACCAGGTGTCCCAGATGGACGAGGTTGTTCATCAGTGTCCAGACATCCAAAGCTGTTATTCTCACTGGGACCTTCATCCTGAGGGGGACTGATACTCTCAGGTATCCTCTCCATGGTGGCAATGGCAAGGTCACCTGTGGAGAGAGTGAGGCACAGAGTTCAGATTAAAATGTATATTTATTTGCATTTGTGTGAGATGCAGACAGTGGCCTAACATGATTCCCTGGAATGACATTGACAGCTGCTGCACAGCATACCTTTGTTGTGCATACAACTATGTGACTTGATTTCCATACTCAGTGTTTAGAGTTGTTATACTAAGTTGGTACAGATTGCTCTGCAGATGGAATCTGACATTGCCTAATTATTGACACGAGTGTTCACCTCTGTTACCTAGTGAATAGTCAGGCTTGCTAGAGGTCACACATCAAAGCTGCACAGCGGTGTCCTAGTGGGAACACAGTATGTAGGTATACAAGGGACATTGTCATGTATCTCAGCCATTTTACTTTCCAACTCTGGTCAGTATATTTTGGCTTGGGATATTTGATCTGTGGCCTGTAGGAATGGTCACTCAGCTGTAGCTGTGTTGTGCTTTTGTTACTCTTGTGAGTGTTCCATTGCATAGCTGTCATTGCCATGTACTGGTCCTCACTGGAACAATCTAGATGGTGTAGCTAGGAACTGAGTTGTACATGCATTACATGTGATGGTGTTAGAGCTGATAGCCTTAGGATGGTCATCCCCCAAATTTTTACCTGCCTCCCTACACTTTTCTGACACTGTTTTTGCTGGTTTTTGGACTTTGCGGACTTTACCACTGCTAAACAGTGCTAAAGTGCAAATGCTCTCTCCCCTTAACCTGGTAGCATTGGTTTATTACTAATTGGCACACTTAATTTACTTATACGTCCCTAGTAAAGTGCACAACATGTGCCCCAGGCCTGTAAATTAAATGATGCTAGTGTGCCTGCAGCACTGATTGTGCCACCCACATAAGTAGCCCCTTAACCATGTCTCAGGTCTGCAATTGCAAGGCCTGTGTGCGCAGTTTCACTGACACTTTGACTTGGCATCTAAAAGTACTCACCAAGCCTAAAACTCCCCTTTTTACATATAAGTCACCCCTAAGGTAGGCCCTAGGTAGCACCACAGGGTGCTATGTAGGTAAAAGACAGGAAATGTACATATCTGTTTATATGTCCTGATAGTGAAAAACTCCTAAAGTAATTTTCCCCTAATGTGAGGCCTGCTCCTTTCACAGACTAGCCTTAAGACTGCCCTCCTATACATTTTGAGTGGTAGATTCTGCTCTGAAAAAGGGGTAGCCAGGTCATATTTAGAATGGTCAGAATGGTAATAGAAATTACTGCTTAATGGTGAGGTTGGATTTTATATTATTATTTTAGTAATGCTACTTTTAGAAAGTGAGCATTTCACTGCATTTAAAAACCATCTGTGCCTTACAGCCTGTCTCCAATCAACGCCTGGGCAGGGCTGGTTGACAGCTCCCTTGTGCATTTCACCTAGACAACCACAAACACAGGACACTCAGTCACACCTGCCCTAATTTTCATATTGAATGGGTCTTCCTGGGATGGAAGTGTGGTGAGCCTGACACTTTTTTTGTGGGGACATGGTTGTGGTTGTGTAGACAGTGTGTTTGGGTTGTTGTGAGTGTAAGGGTGCAGTGTTGGGTAATTGGTGAGGTGTGGGTGATGCAATGTGAGTTAGAGACAGTTGTAGCCAATTATGTGTGCTAGTGATGTGTGTATTGTGATAGTTGTGCTGATTTGGGATTTATGCTGAGTGAAATGTGTATGTGTGCCTGTAGTGTACAAGTACAACTTCTATTCTTATATGGCCTCTTGGTGTTTCTGTATGGCGTTCTGGATGGAAAGGGTTGTGGGTTGTATAGGGGTGTGTTTGATAGTGCTGTGAGTAGGTGTGTCGGATGTGTGGATGTGTATCAGGTGTGGGGTATTCAAACTCTCCAATGTGGTGGTGTGTTCTGACAGAAGTGAGTTGTGACCGGCTGCGTTTCAGATTGCCAATGATGTTCTGCCATGGAAGAAAATTGATGATTTGTGGCTCACAATTTGGTGGGTGCAATTGTGTTGGGCTGGTGGTGGAACTGCCTCTTTTCCGTCCTCCAGGGTCTTGGCGGTTTTAAAATTTCAGCTCTTGTTTGCCAAACTTTCCAGTGTGATTCTGAATACAACGATCAGATTATCGCCAACATGGCAGTCTTTTGGTGGCCGCCACTGTGGCGGTCTCCCCAAAAGACCTCCACAGTCATAATGTGGCCGTGTGTGTATGGCTCATATTATATAATAAAGGTAACTTGTACCTTAAAGGATATTGTGGGGACAATAATCTTTACAACGTGAATATGTGGTAATATTCCCTTTGACCATAATTACATTAATTAACAGATACTGAGATAAACAAATAAAACTGTTAAATAAAAGCTTTACTTCAATTTAACCGGTTCTGTGCCAAGGACGTAATGGTTACATCCTGCGGCACAGTGCTGCTGTGCCCAGGACGTAACCATTACGTCCTGGGCACCCAGCCCAGAGGGAGCGCTAGCTGACAATCACAATGCCTCCTCCTTCGCGCTGGAAGCTCAGCTTCAAGCGCGATGATCGGAAGAGAAATGCTTTGCATTTCTCTTCCGATCACGGGGAGGAGGCAGAGAGGTTTCAAAGGGAAGGAAATGTATTTCCTTCCCTTTGAGCTCTCTCTCTGCGTTTTGGCAGCCGGATTGTAAAGCAATCCGGCTGTCAAAACGCCCACTAGACACCAGGGATGTCTTTTTTATAAATGAAACTGGCAGGAGGGAGCGACCCCTTTGGCAAGGGTCGCTCCCAGGGGGGGCATTTTTTTTTAAGGCCTTTTCCGCCCCTCCGGAGGCAGATCGGCCTATTATTAGGCCGATCTGCCCCCAGGGGGGGCAGAAACCTCTAGGCACCAGGGATACATTTTTGTTTTGTTTTTTTTTGTTTAGTTTTTAGTTTTTGAGGTGGGGAGCGACCCCTTAGGCAAGGGTCTCTCCCCTAGGGTGCAAATTATATTTAGGCCATTTCTGCCTCCCTTGGGAGCAGATTGGCCTATTTTTATGAGGCCAATCTGCCCCCAAGGGGGGCAGAAACCACTAGACACTAGGGTTTTTGTTTCTTTTTCACGTAAGGGGAGCGACCCCTTAGGCGCCAGGGCAAATTTTTTTTACTTATTTTTTTTTTTTTTTAGAGATGGGGAGCAACCCCTTAGGCAAGGGTCACTCCCCTGGAGGGGCAAATTGTATTTAGGCCATTTCTGCCCGCTTTGGGGGCAGATCGGACGATTTTTATGTCAATCTGCCCCCAACGGGGGCAGAAACCACTAGGCACCAGGGATCTTTTTTTTTTGCGCCGTCACGCAAGGGGAGCGACCTTGTAGGCAAGGGTCGCTCCCCGAGGGGGTTGGGGGGGCAAATTTATTTTAGGCCATTTCTGCCCCCCCGGGGGCAGATCGGCCTATTGGTATTAGTCCGATCTGCCCCCAGTGGGGCAGAAACCTCTAGGCACCAGGGCAAATTTTTTTGTTTTTTTTGTTTGTTTTTTAGAGATGGGGAGCGACCCATTAGGCAAGGTGCGCTCCCCTGGGGGGCAAATTGTATTTAGGCCATTTCTGCCCGCTTTGGGGGCAGATCAGCTGATTTTAGGTCAATCTGCCCCCAAGGGGGCAGAAACCACTAGGCACTGGGGATTTTTTTTTTGCCGCCAATGTCACGCAAGGGGAGCGACCTTGTAGGCAAGGGTCGCTCCCCAGGGGGCTTGGGGGGTTGAGGGGGCAAATTTATTTTAGGCCATTTCTGCCCCCCGGGGTCAGATCGGCCTATTGTTATTAGGCCGATCTGCCCCGGGGGGGGGGGGCAGAAACCTCTAGGAGCCAGGGCTAATTGTTTTTTTGTGTTTTTTTTTTGTTTTTTTTTTTTTTTTTAGAGATGGGGAGCAACCCATTAGGCAAGGGTCGCTCCCCTGGGGGGCAAATTGTATTTAGACCATTTCTGCCCCCCTTGGGGGCAGATTGGACGATTTTAGGTCAATCTGCCCCCAAGGGGGCAGAAACCACTAGGCACCGGGGATTTTTTTTTTGGCACCAAGGTCACACAGGGGGAGCGACCCCGTAGGCAAGGGTCTCTCCCTGGGGGGAGGGGGGTTAGGGGGGGGCGGCTGAGCTAGAGGCCAAAATCCACAGGTAGGCACTGTTTTCTATGAAAACATTTGATGTGTCCACGTTGTGTTTTTGGCCATTTCCTGTCGCGGGCCTACCCACACAAGTCAGGTATCATTTTTATCGGGAGACTTGGGGGAACGCTGGGTGGAAGGAAATTTGTGGCTCCCCTCAGATTCCAGAACTTTTTTTAGCCAAATATTGAGGTTTGCAAAGGATTCTGGGTAACAAAACCTGGTCAGACCCCCACAAGTCACCCCATCTTGGATTCCCCTAGGTCTCTAGTTTTCAAGAATGCACAGGTTTGGTAGGTTTCCCTGGGTGCCAGCTGAGCTAGAGGCCTAAATCTACAGGTAGGCACTTTGCAAAAAACACCTCTGTTTTCTTTCAAAAAATGTGATGTGTCCACGTTGTGTTTTGGGGCATTTCCTGTCACGGGCGCTAGGCCTACCCACACAAGTGAGGTATCATTTTTATCGGGAGACTTGGGGGAACGCTGGGTGGAAGGAAATTTGTGGCTCCCCTCAGATTCCAGAACTTTCTGTCACCGAAATGTGAGGAAAACTTGTTTTTTAGCCAAATTTTGAGGTTTGCAAAGGATTCTGGGTAACAGAACCTGGTCAGAGCCCCACAAGTCACCACATCTTGGATTCCCCTAGGTCTCTAGTTTTCAGAAATGCACATGTTTGGTAGGTTTCCCTAGGTGCCGGCTGAGCTAGAGGCCAAAATCTACAGGTAGGCACTTTGCAAAAAACACCTCTGTTTTCTTTAAAAAAATGTGATGTGTCCAAATTGCGTTTTGGGGCGTTTCCTGTTGCGGGCGCTAGGCCTACCCACACAAGTGAGGTATCATTTTTATCGGCAGACTTGGGGGAACATAGATTAGCAAAACAAGTGTTATTGCCCCTTGTCTTTCTCTACATTTTTTCCTTCCAAATATAAGAGAGTGTGTAAAAAAGACATCTATTTGAGAAATGCCCTGTAATTCACATGCTAGTATGGGCACCCCGGAATTCAGAGATGTGCAAATAACCACTGCTCCTCAACACCTTATCTTGTGCCCTTTTTGGAAATACAAAGGTTTTCTTGATAGCTATTTTTCACTCTTTATATTTCAGCAAATGAATTGCTGTATACCCGGTATAGAATGAAAACGCACTGGAGGGTGCAGCTCATTTATTGGCTCTGGGTACCTAGTGTTCTTGATGAACCTACAAGCCCTATATATCTCCGCAACCAGGGGAGTCCAGCAGACGTAACGGTATATTGCTTCCGAAAATCTGACATTGCAGGAAAAAGTTACAGAGTAAAACGTAGAGAACAATTGATGTTTTTTTCACCTCAATTTCAATATTTTTCTTTTTCAGTTGTTATTTTCTGTAGGAAACCCTTGTAGGATCTACACAAATTACCCCTTGCTGAATTCAGAATTTTCTCTACTTTTCAGAAATGTTGCGGTGTCTGGGATCCAGCATTGGTTTCATGCCCATTTCTGTCACTGACTGGAAGGAGGCTGAAAGCACAAAAAATCGTAAAAATGGGGTATGTCCCAGTAAAATGGCGAAATTGTGTTGAAAAATTGGGTTTTCTGATTCAAGTCTGCTTGTTCCTGAAAGCTGGGAAGTTGGTGATTTTAGCACCGCAAACCCTTTGTTGATGCCATTTTCAGGGAAAAAAACACAAGCCTTCTTCTGCAGCCCCTTTTTCCAATTTTTTTGAAAAAAACTAAATTTTCACTGTATATTGGCTAATTTCTTGGCCTCCTTCTGGGGAACCCACAAAGTCTGGGTACCTCTAGAATCCCTAGGATGTTAGAAAAAAAGGACGCAAATTTGGCGTGGGTAGCTTATGTGAAAAAAAAGTTATGAGGGCCTAGGCGCGAACTGCCCCAAATAGCCAAAAAAAGGCTCGGCACGGGAGAGGGAAAAGGCCTGGCAGCGAAGTGGTTAAAGATACTTTGGGTAGTTGGTAGGGTACCAGAGACCCCCTTTGATTCGGTTACTGACAAACTGCATGTATTTGAAAAAGGAAGAAATTGGCACATACCTATGTTACTCTGCCTAAAGGAAGCAGTTCCGGGAGATAATCATATACACAATGTAAATGCAGAAAAAAATCTACACTGGGAAGAAAAGAGAACTAACTATGAAGTGTGTCATACATCAAAGCGTCAATCATCTTTCTCTTTAATCAATGCTCTGACTTACTAGCATGTACAAAAATTCAACTTTATTTTATATTTCTCATCCCAGCGATATCCCGCGGTGGTAAATCAATTTTCGCAGTACAGGAGCCGCAGCGAGGCTGCTGGAAGGAGGCTACTTGTCATTGATCAAGCAATGCTACGAACCACCGAGCAGAAAACATTATTTAAGTAACTGGAAATTGTGACCATGATGTGTGTGGTAATTTTTATGTAATTAAAATAGCATCTCCTTAGTTATTCTTAATAAAGAACACTGTATTTGTTTACTTAAAACTCATTTAGCACACGGGGATGTCAATTAAGAATGTCTTACTGTAGAAGTAACATAGGAATTAACTAGACTGGTCGGTGCGCAATTAAAATGCGTACAGTCGACATGGCGGCAATAAAATGCGGCAGTCGACATGATACTTAAAGATCACATAAAATACCAATAATTAACTGCCAACAGGCCCATAGCATGCGTGTCACATTCAACTCACCCAGCACTTATCAACTTGAGACTTGTAGGCCCACAGCCATAAGGGAAAAGCGAAACTAAACGGTAAATAATTTTTAAAATGTAGTTCACTAAAATGAACAGAAGAAGGTGACGCTCATCACGCGGAGTCTGTTGATTAATTGCACCCATAACGTCCTTTATATCGGAAGCATGTTTTTCTATATCATTTTGAATTAGTGAAGCTGAGGTAAGTAGTGGCATTCAACTAAAAGTGTGCTGCAATTTCAGAATGATCCTTCCAATTGGTTCAGGTGTGTCTCAGCACATTTCGTCAGCATTAACAGGCTGGCCTGCTTGTTGGTGCCAATGCGGATGTCAGTGTGCATTGCGCACGAGGCCATTCATTAAGTTTTCCCCACTTTCCTCACTGCCTGCTTTTAACACTGCGCACCCCGTCATTCAATCCCTGGGTTCTGCGGCAGAAGGCTATTTCGCGATGGGGGGGCCCGCGGAGAGAGAGACTCGTTCTAGTCTCTCCGCGGGTCTTTTCGGGACGACAGGAAGTGGCGCGGTTGCGTCAGGATTGGCGGACAGGTAAGTGGGGGTGGGAGTTAGGATGGGTTTAAAAGGGGGTAGAAGGGTGGGGTCGGCCTCTTTCCAGGCCGACCATTGAGGGAGGAAGTTTTTGACCACCCACCCGCCCTGCACAAAGGGTAGGTAACAAGGAGAGGGTTGTTAAGGGTAAGGCGTGATTAGGTAGGTAGGGTTAGGTTTTGACGTCAGTTAGGACAGGTGCGGAGCACAAGGGTTGGCAGGAAATGGGGGAGGGGGGAGAGCCAGATGCGGGGTTGTTCCCCCCTTCCAAGGGGAATAATGAGGTGAAGGATCAGAATGGGGGGGAGGATTGTTTACAAACAAGGAGGGCATGGAAGGAAGAGGGGAGTGTCTAGCAGAGGGGATTGGAAGAAAGCTATTAGAAGAGAAGGAAGGGCATGAGGAAGCTTTTAAGTTGAAAGTTGGGCGAGAGGGATTTCATACAGTTCAAAGTTGTTGTTGTTTATGTTAAATCCTGTCCTAAATAAATGACCTTTTGCACTAGAGATGAGTGTCAATGTATGTTTGTCCCGAATCTGCATGTAAAAAGGGCTGATAAGAGACGTATCGTTGGAACTGGCCCTTTCTAAAGGGTCATCCTCCAGCGTTTTGCCTTCCTCCTCTTATTTTTGCTGAATATTTTTTTTTTGTTCGCCTTAGCGCTCTGATCACTTTGCTACTACTAACTAGTGCTAAAATGCATGTGTTGGTTCCTGTTTACATGGTAGTATTGGCTTACACCGAAAAACTAGCTGCGCCATTTCAAAAGTGCAGACATGCGTCGTATTTACTTAAATATGATGCAGCCCTGGACTTTCCTCTGCACTAGAGTGCAAGCTACTGCCTAGCACCAATGCAGGCAGATTTGCGCCATGGTGCAAGGGTGCCTGCATTGCAGGGATGATTGTTTATGTGCATGTGGGGACACCTTCCTGCACATAAACAATCATTAATGGTGTTTTCCTCCCTCTATGTGTGCTGAAAAATGCACAAATAAAAAGAGCAAAAAAGGAGGGTTGGGGGATAGTGCTATTTTATCCCTTTTGCAACACTTTAACGCCACCCCTGAGTTAGCGCAGGAATCTGACACATTCCTACCTTTGAAAATCTGGAATGTGTCAGATTTCATCAGGTTCCATGGGTGTTGTGTGGGAACACCAACAGCAACACTAATGGAATGCCCCTTTCACCCAGTCATGCATTAAAGGTGGCCATATTTACAAGGCCATCAAAAGCTGCACTAGGTGGCTTAGGTTGACCTTGTAAATATGGTCCAGCACACTGCCAAACCGGACCTTCAAAAACAATGATGCTCCAGTGGCACAGTGTGGTGCTAGGGCCCTAGCAAAATGGTACTACATGTACCCAGGGCCTGTAAAATAAATGCTACTAGTGGGCCTGCAGCACTGCTTGTGCCACTCACTTAAATAGCCCTTTAACAATGACTCAGACCTGCCATTGCAGAGCCTGTTTGTGCAGTTTCAATATACCATTTCAACCTAGCAAATAAAACCTTTTGCCAGACCCAAACCTTCCTTTTTAAATATAAATGTCACCCCTAGGGTGAGCCCTGACCAGCCCAGAGGGCAGGGTGCAATGTATTTAAAAAGTATGACGTACCTTTAAGGTTAACATGTCCTGGTAATGAAAACTCTTAAATTTGTTTTTCACTACTGCAAAGGCTATCTCTCCCATAGGATAATTTTGGAGTTGCTTTATTAAATTTTGTAATTTCCAAATGGGAAGAGATAACTCCTTCAAGTTTGATATCTCTGGAATCTCAATTTAAAATGCTAATTTAGGCTGAAGTTGGATAGTAAATTACAATTCTAAAAATACCACCTTCAGAAATTTTGCATTTTCTTGCCTTAGCTCTTTGGTACCTGCAGCCTGCCTGTGGTCACATGACTGGGTGTAGTTGGCAGATGGGCTTTTTGTATTCCTCAGATAATAACACACACAATGGGAGCTAAGGTTTGACTTGATGGGCTATCTAGGGCAGGATGGGAGGGAGGAGCTAGACACAGTCTTGCTTATACCTGAATATGGTGTGTTTCTCAGCACACAAAAGAGCTAGTGACCCTGTATTCTCACTGCAGCCATCTTGGAGCCAGGGAAGGTGGGAATTGCTTCCACTTCAAAGCCACTGTCTAGATGTTTCTCTTACCTTCCAGAACCAAGGCACCAAGATATAAATACTGGTTTTCACCGCCAGGAACAGGATGGCGGGAACGGGTGTCCTGGGGCCCCTGGGGGCCCCTGCACTGCCCATGCCACTGGCATGGGCAGTGCAGGGGCGCCCTAACAGGGCCCCATTAAGCTTTTCACTGTCTGCATAGCAGACAGTGAAAAGCGCGACGGGTGCTACTGCACCCGTCGCACACCTGCAACACCGCCGGCTCCATTCGGAGCCGGCTTCAGTGTTGCAGGCCCTTTCCCGCTGGGCCGGCGGGCGCTCCCTTGGCGGGCGCCCGCCAGCCCAGCGGGAAAGTCTGAATGGCCCCGGCGGTCTTCTGACCACGGAGCGGCCAATTGGTGGTTCCCGTTTGGCGGGCGGCAACCGCCGCCCGCCAAACTTAGAATGACCCCTTTGTCTTGTTCTGGTGTAACCAGATATCCCCAAAATCACTTTGTTTTTTTTGGTGCTATTGTTACTTAAAACTTAATTCAATATTTTTGCTTCCACTAATTGAATTTTTGTCATTTTGGTCTTGTTTTATTAATTCAAAATCTTCTCTATTTATCTAATTCTGTCATGGGGTCTAGCAGAAAACTAGCATAGACGAGTGAGCGGTCAGAGGACTAGCTGGGTGAGACTGGGGCAAGAGTGGATACTTGTTTGTGCATGGTCTCTGAAGGGAATACAAACAAGAGAGTACCAAAAGCCTGGAAGGGAAGCAGGACAGGAGTGGAGGACTGAAGCAGGTTTGAACAGGCTGTGAACTGGGCACTGGAAGTCTGCAGGGAAAACACAAATACACACAGCAGGAATATAAAGCTGGGAAATGATAGACAAACTATCATAAATGACAGTTTGTATACTGTTTGAAACGATCTCCCTGTGAGGTGGCAAGATCTTCTACCAAAGCAACAATCACATTAATCTCATAGTGATCTGGGAGAAACGCAGCAGCACCAATGGAGACAGTGCACTGGGTGGTCCTCTCTTCCAAAGGCACAAGTCTTGGAATCTAACTGGCATCCTTGGAAGCAATAGAAATCTGGACAACAATACAAGACCGGATAACAGGAAACAGAATAAGGAAAACTAAAGAAGACGCAGGGTTCAGGAAAAACAGGACTGGAATCAGAGTCAGGAACAGGATGGAAATTGTGAGGGCAAGGCTCGAAAAGTTCTGCACTTCAGGTAAGACAGAAATGTGCAGACAAACAGGAGCACAGAACACAAGGCAGGGAGTCTGCATAAAACAGGGCAGATCAAGAAGAGTGCAGACAGGGTACTATCAACTATGGCTAATAGCAGAACAGAGATGCAGGCAAACAAGAAACAGAAACAGGAGATTATAACCCATGGCTAACACTGGGACACAGATACAGAAATCAAGGAGCAGAAACAGGAGACTATAAAATATGGCTAACACAGGATCAGAGATGCAAGAACACTAAGGACAGAAACAGATAATACAAGTAGCCCAAAGAAGGACAAAGGGTTCAGAGACAAAGGGAAGCAGGATCAAAGGAAAAGCATGTAGTAATAGCAGCAGGAACCCAAGGAACAAGGAGTCACAATAGGAGTAAGTTGCAAGCCAGAGCACTCTGCGCTCACAGGGTTGAAACAGCTGGAAGCTCAGGAAATGGGCACAGTTGCTAGGAGAGAGTCAGGTGCAAGGATTTAACTGGGTGCAGGGAATGAGGGAACCATCAATGAAGGGAAGGCTGAACTGAGGCTTGCAGGATGGAAGACCAAAGAAACCAGGAGACATAAGACAGGTAATAGGAAAACTTGGAACTGAGTGTGGACCAGAGCAAACATAGGGCCACATGCACAAAGCATTTTTCTAGTCGCAAACGGGCCAATTAACAGAACCGGCCCGATTGCAACTAGAACAATGTTTTTTGGGATGTAGAAAGCCCAATCTTCAATTCTGTAACTTGTTACCGAATCACAATTTGGGTTGTGCAATTCGGTATTAGGAAGGGGCATGTTCAGGACGTCCCTTCCTATTGGAGAATCTAAATGGTATGCATGATTGTTTTGTGACCATGAATGCGGTCGCAAAACAATCGAAGTTAGCATGAATTTCAAATTGGTGCTAACCCTTTCGCAAAGGTGAAGGGGTCCCAAAGGGGCCCCTTCCCTTTTGTGAATGCATGCAAAAATGTTTTTTAAGAGCAGGCAGCAGTCCCACTGCTTACTCTTCAAAAATTGAAAATGAAGCTGAAACGTTTCATTTTTTTTGTTTTTAAATGCAGCCCATTTTCCATTATGGAAAATGGGCTGCATTTAAAAAGACAAGATTGCTTTAAATAAAAGCAATCATGGACATGGTAGTCTGCTGACACCAGCAGCCCACCATCCCTGTTATTTTTGCTATTCCTGTGGGTAATGTTAATGAGGCAGGTCTATTTCCGACCCACCGGGAATCACAAAAGAAACTCAATAAAGTTTCTTACATTTGGAATTGCGATTCACATGAAATCGCAATTAGGAAATCGCAATTCCAAATATTTGTACATGTGGCCCATAGTGGCAGGCCCAGAACACAGACATAAATGGTTCAAAATACATTACGATCCAGGAACAAATCTAACAAACAACAAACCTCCACCAGCACGTGATCTAGGAAGGGTCTGAAGACATAGGGAACTACAAGGAATACGATGCACCAGGACAATAGAATGGAAACCTGGACTGGAATCCAGATTGCATCTAGCAAAGCAGGGTGTAGATGTGTATAAGCTCATGTTTGTGGTAAAGGTCGTAAGTCCAGAGCGCTTTCCTGAGTGCCACCTTGTGGCAGGATTGCAGAATCCTGACAAACTCTGTTGAGGGATCCTTTTATGTTGCGTTTCACTATTAAACTGTTGGAAGTACTGCACAAATACTTTACACATTGCCTCTAAGTTAAGCCTGATTGCTCTGTGCCAAGCTACCAATAGTTGAGTGGTTAATTTGGGGTCTGCTTGTGCCTTATCATGTGGAGGATCATGGTTGCTGCTTGACCAGGGTTCACATCCCAGGCAACCAACAACCCTTTTTCTTACAGGTATGTATTACGTGTGTTTTGTCTTAATTTTGTAAAATTGCCTTCCAAAAAATTGAAGACTACAAGTCAACTACATTCTTTTGGGGAGACATCAGAGATCTGGTTGTTTTCTAGGTTGGTAAGGTGAGTGGTTTCCACGTTCATTTAATACTAAGAAGTATTTCTCTGTGATGAGTACATAACGAAAAAATACCATAAAATAATGTAACATAAAATAACATAACAATTCAACATTTGAAATACGCTGTATCTTTCTATGCAAGGCCTTAGCTTGGCAGAGTAATGGTGTATAAATGTGTACTTTTCCTAATCAATCCATTGTAATGCACGAATATCATCAATTAAAGTGAGAATACATTGACGTAGTAAGAGGGTGGGGTCAATAAAGAAACACAGAATGGAAAATTGCATGTTAGGAGCATCTTGTGCAATGTAATAAATTGTCCAATGAATGAGTTATATTTGATGGTGAGGAGGTAGAGTCTCTGCAGACAGAAGATTTGCAATAAAAAACACACACAACATCAAATAGGACACTAGTGGTAAATGTCCTGTGTTGCATTGACTACTGACATTGTTTCTGCATCAGTAGTACTTGGTTACACATGGGCATGCAATACGATCAACAACTGTTCATGTAAGAGAATTGTGTGAAGTAATAATAGACAGTTTGAAACATACTTACTGAGATCACTACATTCATGTCAAGTTATTATTCATTTCAAGTTTTCTCTGACAATGTAAATCTCTTCAACGAATGACAAACACAGCATTGCCACTGACATGTTCAGACTATACTAATTGCCAAATTAGACACTCTTAGGCTTAATGATTGATAAAGATGTAGTTTAAAATTAAACTAACACTCTAGAAAGCTCATAGAATCCTGACAAATTGTAATGCAAAATTAGTCAGCAAACATTAAAATATTCTAAGAGAAGATTGCCTTTTTAAGGTACCAGAGCTTCGCCCTCTGGTCTGTTTGTACATGTAACGCTCAATTCTATACATTTGGCTGCAACACTTATACATTTTTTCTCAGTGTAGCTAAATGGAAGGAAAAACATGGTGCAAAACTGAAACTACAGATAGAGACTAGGACTAGGTACAGAAGTCTCTCCTGCCAGTAGAGGTTGTGGAATGTAGGCACTTTGCGCTACGTAGAGTTCCGGAATTCAGCTATAAGGGTGTGTGTGAGACTGCCTGCCTGCTAGTGTGACTTCCGGCTGCAATGGCAATAAAAACAGTGCTGCTCGCAAGTGCGGGTGCAATTGCATCTCAAGTTGATTTTATATTCGATATGCATCTAAAAATTCTAAAACTAAAAAAATAGGTTTTTGAGTGGATTCTCTTATCCAATGGACCGTTTAGGTTGTTTTTTAGTGTGAGAATCCTTTTTTGTTTTTGCAAACAGGAAGAAAGGACCCAGAGAATCGAGCGTCCTATTCCAGTCCAGCAGACCCCTTTTAATGCTTTACCCATCTCCTGCCCACTTTTTACATGGATTTCATGGTGGAAGAATCACTCTTTTTGTCTCCTGGATGTATACCTTTGGATTTGAGGACTTTGTTTTTGTGATATCACAAAAGTAAGTTAAAAAACTTGTATAGAAGGGTGTTGTTGTTTGCTTGGGCAAGCATCAATATCTCTTTATAGTTTAATTTGATTTTAAAATTTTATGAAGCTTAGTAATGTGGAATTTAAGTAGTGGCCTAGTTATTTCTTTTGCATTTCATTGATTGCAAAAAGTCTCTTTGTTGTGGGGTAATATTTGGTGGCATAGGAAAAATGTGTGTTGTGAAGATTTTATAGCTCAGTTAATTTTTGTGTTTTGCGTTGCTGAATTAATGTTAGTGTTTTCTACATTGATACCACTTTGCCTCCGTATGACCAGTCTTCGTGTGTGTGTGTATGTGTGCGTGTGTGTGTGTTTGTCATCGTCCACCATTTGTTTTTGTACTCCATCCCGTGTAGCCAGGGGACATTTCGTGCAGACTATGTCCATAGGCTTGCATGCGTTCTTTGTTCTCCATGCCTCGTTATTTGAAGTTATTGACTCTTTTCTCCTTGTAGTTGTTTGACCATGTGGCTATCAGTAATTTTATGCATGCAGCCAGTGTGCCTTTACCTTAGGCTTGCATGTGTTCCTTCTTCCCCTTGACTATTTGCTTATTTTTGTTATTGTTTTACCATGTGGCTGGTGGCCATTTTGTGCATATAGCGAGTGTGCCTTTGCCATAGGCCTGCATGGCTTGACGTGATACCAGTTGAGATGCTTTAGGATCATTATAGTATATGTATACTAAAAGAATATGATGATGAACATTCCTTATATTATTTACTTGCTTTTTATGCATTTTTTATTGTGATTTGTCCTTTCCTCACAATAGATTTCTTTCCTATTGTCCTCCCATACAAACATTGGCAAATGTTGATTGTTTGTTTAATTTAAGTTTACATTTTGAGTTTTTATTTTATTTTATTTTTCACATATTTTATTTTAATTTTTTAATTCAGTTTCTCATTTTTTAATTTCATTTAATTTTTTTTAATTTTTGTTTTAGATTTTTAGATTTTTTGCTTTTTTTATTCTTTAAATTTGTATTCTTTCCCTGTATTTAATTCTGCATTTTGCCTTGACTCATCCACCCATCCATTCCTCTAACCCTCGATCCACCATAGGCGAACAGCATTCAGTTTCTTTTGGTGTATAATGATTCCATTTCATCCTGGGAATCCTGGCTGAGGTGAACTGCAGAAACATCAGCAGCATAATTCATTTTTTTGAATGATTGTTACATTTTCCCTGGACCACCTTGCCACCATAGGTTTTTTAAGGATTATTCTATTTACCCATGACCCTCTCCCTGACTATTACAGGTGTCTCCTTTAAAACAGATGGAAATAAAGCAAGGAGCTATATCTGCATGTTGTGTTGCCTGTTTTTAATTGAAATTCTATGGTGTGGTTTGACTTTACGATGTTTGAATTGGTATTTATTACATAAGTAACTAACAGCACTAATATTCAGTGGTGGCCCGTCCTTTAGGACGGAGGTGCCACGCCCCTCCACCCCATGAAGAGTGCCAGTCAGGCTGAACAAAGGTCAGCCTGACAGACACTCTCCATGTTCAGCTCAGGCAGCCAGGAGCAGACATGCGCGATTTGCGCAGACTCCTGGCTGCCTGAGCTGAACTTTGCTGGGCTGAGGAGATCACAGCTCCTATGGCCGTGACCTCCTCGGCCCAGCAAAGGTGCCTCGAGGCCCTCCCCTGGGTGACGAGGAAAGCAATGAGGTAAGGCAGCAGTCCCAACCCTCCTGGGACCTGGAGGCTAAAGGTAAGTGTGTGTGTGTGTGTGTGTATGTATGTATGTTATGTTTTACATTGAATGTTTGGTGTGCGCGTGCATGTTTGAGTGTTATGAGTGTTGTTAATGGATGTGGTGCGTGTGTGTGTGAAAGAATGAATGTGTGTGATCTTGTAAAATGAATGTTTGGTGCGTGCGTGCATGTTTGAATGGAATGAGTGTTGTTAATGGATGAGCGTGCGTGTCTGTGTGTGAAAGAATGAGTCTGTGTGTGTGTGTGTGATTGTGTGTGTGTGTTTGTGTGTGTGTGTGCCCCGCCCGCCCCCCTCCCAAAGCTGCCGGCCGCCACTGCTAATATTGCATTTGTCTGTACTATTTTGACCTGCAATAATGCCATGTATTACTAACTACATGTTTTTCTTGCTTTACTGCTTTTAGGTGCACAAGAGAATGGATGTCACATCACCCGTAGCCCGGCCAAAGAGAAGGCCTGAACAGTTATTTCAGTCCTCCAATCTATCTGGTTCTGCAGCTTAGTGCCACTGCCAACTGAGGCCCAAAAGAAAGTTGCTTCCAAAAACGTGATCAGTGAGAAGAAGCAGCTTTCCACCAGTGCGTGCTGACTGCAATTGTTTTTGGGAGACGTGCCTGTCACACTGGCACTCCCACATCTACAGCACCACCCCAACCAAAGACCAAGACCATTTCTGTCGGTGAGGAAGCTACTGCAATCATGGTGACACCGGCAAACAGAGACATTGAATTGGAGTTGTCCCTTTTGCAATGTAGTACCCAATCATTTCAGGAAACAGAACAAAGTGAACAGCAGCCACAGCCAGCAGTAGTAGATCTTCCTGAAGTTGTAGCAGAACAGGAGACTGAGCATCCTGCTGAGCAAGAGCCTCCTCTTTTAGAATCAACAGCTCCAGAGCTCGAGCAAGAAAAAGGAGGGATACTGCTCCACTATCTTCTCCGCGCACCGCTTCTGATGACAATGATATTGCCATTGACTGGACCCCAGCGGAGTCTGGGAGACCCCAGGAAAGGCAAAGGAAATCAAAAGTTCCAGAAAGCCACAGAATCATGGAAGGGGATGATGTGGAAGATGACAAGGTTGAGCCAGTCATTATGGAAGCTATCATAGAGGAGTCAGACATTACTATTCAACCTACTCCAAAGGATGTGGCACAGGCAGCACTGCCAGCTCCTATATTTGTAAAGCCCTAGCTGAGGCCTTCACCAATCCCCACCTCAGTAGAAGTATGCATTGGAGAGAGGCAATCAATTGAAACACACATCTACCTTCAGTTCTTCTTCAGGCATTGGCAGTACTCCTCCCCAGTTTTGGAATTTTTTTACACTTAGCAAACAGGAGACGTTTGCAATGTGTTCAATTTGCTACACATGTTATTGACGGGGTAAGCCTGGTACACATTATGGTACTGGGGGCCAAATGACCCATATGAAAAAACATCATGCAATCCGATGGAAGAAGCACCTTTCAAAAAATTGCTGGACATGACCGTGGTGGTGAATGTGAAGAGAGTAGGGAAATATGAGCCACAACTAGTCCAGTCATGGTGGGAGGCAAAGAAGAAAAGGGTGACATCATCACGCAAAGCAGCCCTGTACCCAGCAGTACACCAGAATCACCTGTCTCAGCAATCTCACAATGGCACAGGTAGATTGAGAGTCAGATGGAGACACCACGGTACACAGCAAATGCAACATGACTCACACCTCCTTCTTGAAAGTCACCTGTGTCAGTGGCCCCAGAAAAGGAGAAAATCCAGGCCACTCTTGCTGGCATATTTAGGCAGGAGGGTCCCTACAACCATAACCACCCAACAGCATATTTGTACAATGGGAAGCTCGCACAAATGTTAGCGCTTAACCTTTTGTCTTTTTCTTTTGTGGAAGGAACAGGATTCTTAGAGTTTGTGGCAACCACCTGCCCAAATTGGAATGTTCCAAGTCTGACCTATTGTGCCAGAGTTGCTATTACGATGTGCTGCAATTGGTTGGACAAGATTTGCAGCAAAGTGTTGTCAATACTATCCACCTGACAACAGCCATGTGGACCAGTTCTCAGGTTACAGATTACATGTGCATCACTGCACACTGGATCTCTTTTGCGGGAGTAATGCAAAAGCTATATATATATATATCTTGGCCCTCAATACATTTTTACGAGCATTCAGCGGCATGCAACAGTAGCCAGTAGCCATGTTTACTATAGAGAAATCATTTACAGCTGCAAACATCTTGGACAAATTTAATAGCAAGGTGTCTGAATGGCTGAGAACCAGAGGTCTCCGAATTGGATTTGTTGCCATGGACAACGGCAGTAAAATAGTCGAGGCCATGGCAGGCGGTGGCTATTTCAGGGTCCTGTGTTTGGTGCACTGCATCAACCTGGTTCTTTAAGAGTTTCTCAAAAAAGAAGACATAGGTGGTCATTATGAACATGGTGGTAAACACTGCCCCGCCAGTGTGGCGGTAACTACTGCCAAAAGGCTGGCGGTCCGGATCACCAAATAATGAAGCAAATGAAAAACAAGTAGTGGTCCATCCACACACCGCCATCTTTGTAGTCCTGACAAGGACAGAGGAGGCCGGTCACAGGCTGGTGGAAAGGTCCTACCTGCCCACCAAATAATGAAACAGAAGACCGCCATCAGTTCCAGGGTGGGAACCACTGCCAGGCAAAATGTGGCAGAAATGAACAATATAAAAGGACACACTCACCGGAGGCACAAAGAACACGGTGACGTAGACATGGAGAGAGAGTTGGAAATAATGGCAGTGCTGCTCCTTTCCCTATACCTCCAGGACCGTGACCACCGACTAAGACGACAACGGTAAGTACCACAGCCTAGTACACATGGGAAGAAAGGGCACAGTTACACACCCACCCCACCCACACTGCAATGCACTCCCAACCACTCCCACATCCTAAGCCAAACATACCATAACAAAATGTACTTACCAGACACAAGCCAACAAAGACCTGCACCAAAGTACACACATGTGCACATCACCCCTCCACAGTGAAACTCTGTACAACGTCACCAATTTGTGCCAACAGCACTACTGGGAACTGAAACCTTATTTACAAAGACATTACATCGTGTCCAAATATGGCCCTTGGCCTGTCCATTACAAATAGCCTGAAGGGCCAAAACCGGCTGAACTTGACTCCCACATGTGCAAAGTGTACTCCACTTGAAAGGGCCATTAATGGGGCAGCCAGGCGCCTCAGGGAACAGGGGCAGGGCGTGGTGGGGGTGGGGACTTACATCTGGAAGGGTGGGGGCTTGGGCTTAGGTTTGGAAGGTGGAGGGGGTTTGCGCTTGCCCTTGAAAGGAGGAAGAGTGGGCTATGGGAAGGGGCACGGGAATGGGAAGTCCAGACTGGGGTGGACTTGGACATGGAAGGAGTGGACTGGCAAAGGAAATGAGCAAGTTTAGGGACAAGACGGGGTGGGCCAGTGGGTTCAAACAGGTCAACACGGGAGAGGAAAAGCTTCTTAGAGGCAGTTGGAGGAGATTTGGAGGCAGGTCTGGGAGTGGAGGTTGAGGGAGTGCTTGTACTAGGTGTAGATGTGCCGGACGTGGACACAGGTGCCTGTAAAGTATGCTGATGTGTGGTGGATGTGTGTGGCGTGGATGTGTGCGAATTCTGAGTGGTTTGGGTGGTTGACATAGTGGGAGAAGACAGGCTGCCAGTGTACATGGATGTTGTCTGGGTTTCTGCAGGTCTGGTGAGTGTGCTGCAAGTGTCTGTCAATGTAGTTGTGGTGAGTGCAGGTGTGGTGTCTGGGGTGCATGTCTGGATGCCAGATGTTGTGGTGACTGCATGAATTCAGGCAACAGCAGTGACTGAGGGTGCAGTGCGTGTGGGTGTTCATGGTGAGGTGACAGACAGGGTGGCTGGGTGGTTGACACACTGGGGGAAGTGGATGTTGTTGTATGTGCTTTGGTATTTTGGGTGTGTGCCTGCCTGAGGTGGGAAGTGTGGTGCTTGTGTTTGTCTGTGTGCTTCTTGTGTGTTGATCTGTGTGCATGGCTGTCTGTACATGTGCTTGGGATGGGTGAAAGTAGTGGGGTGCTGGAAGGGGTAGAGGTGGTGGGAGGGGGGATGGACAGACCAGGGACTTTAGCTTCCATTAAAGAGGAGGCCAGAGCCCAAAAAGATCTCTGTAGGCCAGACACTGGCAACTGGGTGGGGAGCAACTGGGAGGGCGGTAATGGCATGAGGGTGGCAGAAGATGGTATAGAATGGGTGTGCCCAGTAGGGTCTGCCAAACCAGGGATCTCCCATCGGAGGAGGTATCAGAGTGACTACCTCCAGTGGTAGTTGCCTCCCACGTGGTACTCCCCTCACCCTCCAACCCACTGGCCCCCTTGGCATCCGTAGCCTCTGCCTCCTTGCTGCTACATCCCCACTCGCCAGTGCCATCTCTCCCTCACCAGATGATCCTGATGTACACAAAGGACACAAGAGCACAGGGGTGGAGAGACAAAACAACTTTTTCAAAACCTGAATATATGTACTTCTCTGGCTCACACACACACCCATCCAGGTCACACACTTACACGCGGCACATGCAACATACGTCATGATTATGCCCCTGACTAGTGGTCAATACCCCAGAATATACCACATAACCCACATGAAACACGGACCTGATACCTGATACACTGTGTGATGTACACTTATGAGAGACCATGCCCAACCAATGCACTTACAAATCCATGTGGCCACAAAGCATAGCAGATGACAGAAAGGGGACCCCCCATGGGCCTGTAGAGACTGCCCAAACTAGCCCTCACACCATCCCAGAGACCTTGAGGGGGCAGGACTGCAGAAACACACATGTCCAAGAGCCTGGCACTAGAATGCATACATACTACAACACCAACATACATACATCAAAGCAGTATCGCAACAGTGTTGGTACTCCCCCCTTGTGGCTGCTGTGCTGCTTTCAACCACCCATCCAAATCCACATAGGCCACCTCCAGAATGCAGGCCATTGGGGGGGGTTTAGGGTCCAATGGGCACCCCTTCCTCATTGGGAGGCCTTCCCCAGCTAGGCCTCTCCGGTCTGCCTGACCCAGCACCTCAGGTCCTCCCAACGCTTCCTGCTGGTTGTAGACCCCCAGCGTTTGCACCTCCTTGGCGATGGCTTGCCACAGGCCTTTCTTTTGATGGGCGCTGACCTGCATGGGACACACAGAGCAAAAAAACAGACGTCAGTATGTGTGCACCGAATACAGATGACTTGTCATTCCCTATGGAACGGCCATTGTTGAAAGGCATGTTTTTAACTCACATACAGGACATGCCAGACAGTATACGGCTCGACAGTTACACATCAAGCACACATGCATCCGCCACAAACACACACATTTAAGGATGACAGATGCCAACTCACCTGCTCCTCTGGTCGCCATTACAACTTTGCAGACAGGGGTAGGACCCTGTCCACCAACTTCTCCATCTCCTCTACGGTGAAGGCCAGGGCCCGTTCCTCTGTAACCTGCACCATCTCAGGAACCAGAGTCAGGACACAGCAGCACACGCAGTGGAGTACTACCCTGCACGAGAATCAGGAGTCAAGTGTCAGGGGTCTGACAAAATAGCGTAGCTACCGCAGCTGTGTGCTCCGTCTCCACCGGCGACGATCATGATTGGCCCAGGTTCCCCATGTAATCCAATGTTCGGGTGCACGGTGGTGAACACCACCTTCCACCATGATGACTAACGCCAGCGGAATGAAGTCACTTCCACTCTGGCATACCTGGGTGGCAGGAGGCTGTCATTTTGCTACCAACACGTCACCATAGCCTGGCCAGGGCACTCATCCAGGGCCTCAAACTCTCCGGCCTTAGTCGCTTGCTAACATGAGTCTATGATCCTCACATGTACCCATCTTTGGAATTGTGTCCACACTGGGATGCCATTATGACAGAGTTAACTCAGCACACATTTGCCTAACAGTGTACTTCATACTTTGCATTTGTGTGTGTTACCTACGTGTCACACTTACAAAAATACAGTGACATCATGGGATGCAAGTGTAAGTTGACACTCAGATTGTGTTCTTTCCTCCCCCATAGGTACAGACCCATGTGACGAGGGATGGCCCCATCTGTATACAGACCCCTGGTTGATCTGGAAACTATGGAGGAACATCACATTATTATCACTTACAGACTCAATAGAGCTACTATCCATGACTTCTGGAAAATTAATGGATCCTGTACTGAAACCGGCAAATCGAAATCAGCATGCCATCCCTACAACTGTGCAAGTGCTATCTGTACTCCATGTTTTGGCTACGGGCTCATTTCAGGTGACACTGGGCATGGGTGCAGAGGTCTCACAGCCAATTTTCAGCAGCATCCTGTCCAAATTCCTGGATGCATTGATTCAACTCTTGCAAATATATGTCCAGTTTCCCCAAAGGGCTGAACTTCCCACCATCAAATCTGGATTTTATGCCTTTGCTAATATTCCCCATGTGATAGGCACCATTGTTGGAAACCACATAGCTCTCATACCCCCAAGAGTGAATGATCAGGTATACAGGAATCAGAAGAATTATCACTTCATGAATGTACAATTGGTGTGTACTGCTGACCAGGACATATCACATGTCAATGCCAGGTTCCCAGGCTCAGTCCTTGATTCCTTTGTCCTAAGAAACAGCAGTGTATCACACATGATGGAACAACTACAAGGGGACAGAGGACGGCTCATAGGTGAGTGTGTATGACACTGGATCTGTACATAGCTGACAGCCAGGCTATGTGCATGTAAGTCAGTTTATTAAGGTCCTGTTTCACCCACTTTTGAAGGTGATTCTGGCTACCCCAACTTTCAATGGCTCCTGACACCTGTGAGGAATCCCAGGACAGATGCAAAGAGGAATTATAATGAGGCCCATGACGTAGGAATAGGAGGGTGATTGAGCGCACAATAGGTCTCCTGAAGGCTAGATTCCATTGCCTCCATCTCTCTGAGGGATATGTCTCTGACAAGGTGTGTAAGATAGTGGTGGCCTGCTGCATGCTGCACAACTTGGCTGTGAGGAAAGCTATCCCCCTTCTGGAAGAGGAGAGTGCTGTCCAACCAGCTCAGCAACCTCAGAGAGGGGATGAGAGTGATGGGGAGGAAGAAGAGGGGGAAGATCTCAACTCAAGGACCCAGCTAATCGGCCTTTACTTCCAGTGACTCTGAGGTACTGTTCAATGATGCTGATGTATTTACTGAATGATTTCATTCAGTGCAGATGCAAAAGCAAAAGATGATTTCAGTCTGACTTATGTGATAAGTAATGTGATGTCTATAGTCAGTGACAATGCTAACTGATGACTGAAGTGGCATGTGCCAGGGCACCCAATATTATGTACAGTGCAACATACTTCAGACACTACAGTCCGTTGGATCCCCTCATGCCATAAAGTTATGATTATGAAATTGACTGGCTAATGCATACACACTCACAATTCATGTCTCATAATAACGAGGGACATACAATTTGAGTGCATAGGTGTATTTATTGAATGGCAAAATATATATAAGGCGTGGGACAGTGAAAGGGAGGGGGCACATGGTGCACATACATACTCAGGTACATATGCTCAGCTGTTGGTAGCACTGGGTTTTGGTGCATGTGGCCATTGGAAAACAGTGTGATGGCAGTGGCATGTCAACAAGGAAGCACAGTGGCGCACAAGGGAGACAGTTCAGGGCTGAGTCACTTCCAAGCGCTGGGCTTGATCTTGGCTGGTCTTTCAGTGGCATGTCTGGGTCTGAGGGCACATTTGTGTAGATGGAGCTGGGCTGCAGGGGTATGGGTGCAGGTTTCCTGTGTGTCCTCTGCCATTGCCACCAGTCCAGTGGCTGCTGCATATGTAGAGGGCAGGGCAGTGTCCTGGCTGGTGGTTGGGGCTTGCAGGTGGGTGGAGGACTCAGGCAGGCTGTGGTACTGGTGCTGCAGCACCCCTGCAATGGAAGCCATGGTAGCATTGAGCTGTTTCCATTGCTCCATGGCCTCCTGGTGGTGTGCTACTTGCAGCCTCTGATTCTGCTCCAAGGTGGCCAGGATCTGGCCCATGCTGTCCTGGGTAAGGTGGTATGCTCCCAGGACCTCAGATAAAACGTCCTGGGCTGCTGCATCCATCCTTTGGCCACCCTGTGGGCCACTGATGCCCTCCCAATGGCCCCAGCCCCCTGTGCCTGTGTCCCCTGCACAGGTCTGGCAGTCCCACTTGAAGTTGGTCCTTCATCATCCTGCCTGTTGGTGGGTGAAGACTCTGGCCTCTGAACATGTGGGCCGCCAGTCCGTGCCCGGGAGTCACTGTTGCGTGTTTGTTTGGCCAGGGCTGATGATGGTGGCTGGGTGGTAGGGATGTCAGTGGTATCCTGGGTGGGGCTGCTGAAGGGTGACCGGACTGTGTGATGGGCCAGGGAGTATCTCTATTCCCAAATATCGCTCTGCATTCTCCTGAGTGGGGCCTCTGTCTTCAGGTGGGGCGCTGGCACTCCTTGGCATTTCTGTCCAGGTGACATGAGTGGTGGTGCCTGTGGGGGGTGGGGGGAATGGACATGTGGGTGTCAGGTACTTTTTCGGCAATTGCTGCACTGCTCTGCCCTATTTAATGGTTATATTCCCCTGTTGTGGCATGCAAGGTCCCTTTGTGTACATTTCTTTGCATTTTATGTGGGTGGTGGAGGTTCATTGTGGATGCTGTAGTGCCACTGGGAATACATGCAGGGGTAGGTGACTGTGCACGGGGGGCTGGATGGAGGTCTGTTTGTGGGATAGTGGGCATGCAGGGCAGTTGGATGTGGGTGTTGTGGACTGGGTAGCGGATGGGGTCCTGGTGGTAATGAGAGGGGCGAGGTGATACATGCACTATAGGTGGGGTGACTGTTAAGATATTTTAGTTGACTTACCCGAGTCCAGTCCTCCTGTGAGTCCAGTGAGGCCCTCCGGGTGCAGGATAGCCAGGACCTTCTCCTCCTGGTCGGTGTATTCAGGAGGGTAGGTGGGGGACCGCCACCAGTCTTCTGTACGGCGATGTTGTGACTGGATGCCATTGGCTGAACCTTCCCGCACTGATCGTTCCATCTCTTCTGGATGTCATCCCTTGTGTTTAGATGGTTTCCCACTGCATTGACCTTGTTGATGATCCTCTGCCACAGCTCCATTTTTCCGGCCACAGGTGTCTGCTGCACCTGTGCCCCGAATAGCTGTGGCTCGACCCTGAGTATTCTTCCACCATGGTCCTTAGCTCCCTATCTGTTAAGCGGGGGGCTTATGGTGTGCCATGGTGTGTGTTGTAGGTGGTGTGTTGTGGGTGTTTTGGTGAGGGTGCTGTCGTGCAGTTGTGTGTGTGGCTTGTTAAGGTGTTTTGGGTTTGTATTTGTATGTGAGACTTGTGTGATGTTTGTTTGGTGTATGCGTGTTGTGCTGGCAATCTCTGCCGTGCTATTGGTGATGTAAATGGTTGTGGGGTATGTGTGTGAGTGTTTTATAGTGTTGTGGATGTGTGTCAGGTGTGAGGGTTTCAAAGTTGCCAATGTGTGCTTTTGTTGTTGGTGGGTCCCATTGCTGGCCGTGGCGGTCCGTACCACCAATAGTCGTTCGGCATTCACTATCTGCCACTCTGATTTGTGCATCATTATTTGGTGGGAGGAGGATTTGTCTGCATGGCGGTGGCGGGGTGGAGTGTACTGCCCTACTGCCGTTGTTGGCCCTGGCGGTGGCTGGAGGTTGCAGGATTTTTGAAGGTTAAACTTTTTGGCATCATTATTCTGCGGTGTGCAGTCTACAGCCACTGGCGTTCTTCTGTTCACCGTCGCCACGGCAGTCGGCGGTGATTACCTCCAAATTCATAATGAGGGCCATAGTCAGCAACATACTGACTACCTGCATACGAATCTGCACTCATTTAAGCCTTTCTTTTAAAGCCCACAAGTAGCTGCAGATTTGTTCAGTCTGCTAAGAGAGTACCAGTAAAAGCCCTGCTATAGGAGGTGCCACCACGGTAGAATTCAACCTATTATATGTTGCAACGTCTATTTGAGCAGTACGGACAGATCAATGACTATGTCGTTCAAAGAGGAGAGGATGCATTTGGGTAAGTTATGACCATGGATGGGGACAAATGCAGCCTATTCTATTGCCTGCTCCTGTTCGAGATTTTCATGTGGGAAGTGAGCAAGGAGGACAGTACTATGGGCCAAGCTATCCTGTTGTTGCATATGCTACAGGACCAGTTAAAGAAGCTGCCTAAAAGGTTTGCACTCGGAGGTGTGAATGAAACTCCAGAAGTGCATGCCTTGGTTGAAAGCCTAAGCTATTGCTTGACTTGTAATTCAAGGCTGCAAAATTATATTATCTTGTCCAAAGAGTACATCTGTGCCACCCTACTTGATCCATGCTACAAAACATTTTTCCCACTTTCATTCCTTTTTCTGAAGGGGATGTTTCAAAACACAAGAGGTGAATTGTTGAGCAAACCAGAGAACTGGAAAAAGAAGGATTGGAACTTAGAGTCTGACTCCATAGTGCTGGGTGCCACCTTCAACTTCCAGACAGTGCAGTTCTGACTCACAGCAGCCAACACCTGCAACACGAACAGGAGTGGTTTCAAATGAAAGGTCTTAAGTCCACTGCAGAGGCAAAGGAAAAAGAGGTTGAGCAAGTGGCAGCATAAATGATCATTCTGAGGATATTCCAGGAGTAGCTGAATGACCCAAAAGAGATGTATGTGGATCAAAATCCATTGGTGTATTTGTATAGGAAGATGCGCCCTTGGCCATAGTTTAGCAGGCTGACAATAAAATAGTTGGCTTGCCCTGTAGATAGTGTGTCTTCTGAGTGTGTTCAATGCAGCTGGTGTAGTTGTTACAGTGAGAAGGACCAGTCTCTCTTCTCAAATCGTGGAGAGATTGACCATGATCAAAATGAACCAAGATTTCATATCACCTGATTACAACGTTCCCATAACAACACAGAAAGAAGAGGAGTATGATTGGTCAGAATCAAGTATGTTTGCTGACCAAATTCTGGTTGAACCACCTGAGTTACAGAATTAACTCCACTTCCCAGACTGAGGGGGTTATTACAACTTTGCAGGAGGTGTTAATCCGTCCCAAAAGTGACGGTAAAGTGACGGATATACCACCAGCCATATTATGAGTTCCATAGGATATAATGGACTCGTAATACGGCTGGTGGTATATCCGTCACTTTACCGTCTCTTTTGGGACAGATTAACACCTCCTCCAAAGTTGTAATAACCCCCTGAGTATGTCAGTTCCACCATAGATTTTTTCAAATATTTCTCTTTAAGCTTCTTTCTTTGCAAAAAAAGAAAGAAGAAAATGTAGCTAGAACACAATTCTGCCCACCATTTTGTAGTCACATAAATGACCGGATTACAGTTGGACAAGTGTGCAGTGACAAAGCCCCCACTATTCCTTCATGGCTTTGGGGACAGTTGTGGCTCCCTATCATGCCTTTTTTTTTGCATCACTTAGCAGGGCTACCCCAGAAGATCATTGAATTACAAGAGTGACAATACCAAAGTCCAATATACAGTATTGTCTGCGTCACAGAAGCAAATGTGTACCTACTACCTAACATACTTGTGCTTGGATTAGAAGAGGTAGCTACAACTATTGCAACAATGAGTGTGCAATTGTGAATGATTGTTGATTCATGTGGTAGCAGACAGTGAAGGATGTTGTTCAACTGTAATTTGTAAACTTGATTTAGATGATTTGCAATGTTTGGGGCCTAAATGATGGGTGATCATATTTCTTAAAAGTGATTGGTGTTTACAAACTTACTTAGTTAAAATTAACCTATGCAGTCCACTATGCCCTAGAAGATCATTTGATTTACAAGACTGCCAAATTCCAATTTGTTGCTTGCATTAAAGAGGAGCTACAACTGTGTACCTACCATCATGCTTGGATTGGAACAGGTAACTATTGCACTCTTGAGCGATATGTTATTGAGTGATTTTGAGTGATGATTGTTGATTCATGTGATTGTAGGAGGATGGAAGAACTCAGGGTGGAACTATTGCATCAAGATTTAGAAGAAAGAAGTTATCACCTTCAGAGGGAAACCATGACTGTGAGGTTCCTCTTGGTTCCAGAAGTGATTCTGAAGAAATCTAAAGTCTGGGGTTTGGGTCCACTACTTGAAGTAGGCAACCTTCAAAGGTAAGTCCCTGTTGTTCACAAGATCCTGCCTTGCCCAGGCCAGGCCCCAGACATAAACCAGGGCATTGTGTGAGGGCAGGCACAGCCCATTCAGGTGTAAGTGACTAATCCTCTCTCCACTCTAGCCCAGATGGCTCATCAGGATATGCAGGCTACACCCAGCTCCCTTTGTGTCACTGTCTAGAGGAGATTCACAAAGAGATCAACTGTCAGTCTGATCCAGACAGGGAATCCATAAACAGGCAGAGTCACAGAATGGTTTAAGCAAGAAAGTGCCTACTTTTTAAAAGTGCCATTTTCAAGCTAACAATCTACAAAAAACAATTTCACTAAAAGATGCATTTTCAAATTGTGAGTTCAGAGAACCCAAACTCCTGATTTGTATCTGCTCTCAAAGGGAAAGTGCACTTTAAAGATCTTTCAAGGCAGCCCCTGTCTCAACCTATGAGAGAGATAGGCCTTGCAACAGTGAAAACTGAGTTTGGCAGTATTTCACTGTTAGAACATGTCCCACCTTTATCATACACTGCACCATGCTCATGGGGCCACCTACCTTAGGAGTGCCATACATGTATAAAAAGGGAAGACTTAGGCCTGGCAAGTGGGTACACTTGCCAAGTTGGATTGGCAGTTTAAAACTGCACCCACAGACACTGCAGTGGCAGGTCTGAGCCATGTTTACAGGGCTACTATGGAGGGTGGCAGAACCAGTGCTGCAGGCCCACTAGTAGTATTTGATTTATAGGTCCTAGGCACCTCTAGTGCACTTTACTAGGGACTTACTAGTAAATTAAATATGCCAATCATGGAAAGCCA
This sequence comes from Pleurodeles waltl, assembly GCF_031143425.1. Taxonomy (NCBI): domain Eukaryota; kingdom Metazoa; phylum Chordata; class Amphibia; order Caudata; family Salamandridae; genus Pleurodeles; species Pleurodeles waltl. Next base: position 507,363,995 of record NC_090445.1, read on the forward strand.
ATCAACAATAAAAGTTACACAGAGAGCATACTCACTTTAGCACTGTGCTCAGAGTCCTAAAGCCAAAAAAAAAGGGTCAGAAAAAATAGGGGGAAGGAGGCAAAAAGATTGGGGATGACCCTGCAAAAGGGGAAACGTCCTATACTTCTCATTAATGAGTAAACCATTATGCATTATGAAGTACAAGTTGTTGTGCTTAATTAATGGAGGCAAGCTAGCCAGGCTACCGGGTACTTTGCTACTGTCTGCAGCTGAGGCAGCTGTAGTTGACAATCTATCTTTAATTCCAAGAGACCTGCTCTTCTCCTAATGCCTTCCTCTTTCTATCTTGACTCCAAACAGGCAGAATAATAACAAATAAGATACTATGGGGGTCATTCCGACCCTGGCGGTCCATGACCGCCAGGGCCGGGGACCGCGGAAACACCGCCAACAGGCTGGCGGTGCTTCCTGGGCCATTCTGACCGCGGCGGTAAAGCTGTGGTCAGAAAAGGGCAACCGGCGGTTTCCCGCCGGTTTACCCCTGGCCCAGGGAATCCTCCATGGCGGCGCTGCTTGCAGCGCCGCCATGGGGATTCTGACCCCCTTCCCGCCATCCTGTTCCTGGCGGTTTTTACCGCCAGGAACAGGATGGCGGGAACGGGTGTCATGGGGCCCCTGGGGGCCCCTGCACTGCCCATGCCACTGGCATGGGCAGTGCAGGGGCCCCCTAACAGGGCCCCATAAAGATTTTCAGTGTCTGCTTTGCAGACACTGAAAATCGCAACGGGTGCCACTGCACCCGTCGCACCCCTACAACTCCGCCGGCTCCATTCCGAGCCGGCTTCATTGTTGAGGGAGGTTTCCCGCTGGGCCGGCGGGCGGCCTTCTGGCGGTCGCCCGCCTGCCCAGCAGGAAAGCCAGAATGGCTGCCGCGGTCTTTTGACCGCGGTGCGGTCATTCAGCGGTTCCCTCCAGGCGGGCGGCTCCTGCCGCCCGCTGGGGTCAGAATGACCCCCTATGTCACAAACGTCATGAATAAAATGAGGATGTTATTATCCTGTCTGCTGCAAGGAGACATGATATGGAAGGAGGGAAATGATGCACTGCACTACAAGGACAAGAATGGGCTGACTAGATTGTATTTGGCATGTTTATCACAAAGTATCCCTCACGCCAAACTTGAAATCAAATCAGGCACTTAGGTGCTGATTACAAGTTTGGCGGTCTGAGGACTGCCCTGTTGGTGGTGGTGGTCTGACTGCCAGTTGTCTAGTGGAGCAGACTGCAGTACTACGAGTTTGGTGGTCATACAAACAGAAGGTCGCTAGTGGTCCACCACCACCGCCAGGCAGTACAGACCACTGCGGTCACCCAGAAGCAGAGGCCAGAAGAGCCTATGTTTCTGCCAGCCCCATTACGAGGTTACACACCGCCAATATTACTGTGGCGGTCCTACCACCACGTAGAAGCTGGTGGGAATGGACACAGTAAAGGGAGACACTCAACTGCAGACATGCTACACACGTCCAGAGCTACCATGGAGCCCTTCAGAAACGTCATGCCCCTGCTTACCGAAAGACACCAAAATCAACACCACCATGGACAACAGCAATCATAAGTACAAACTGTAACATTAATCCTTTAAAAACAGCATGCTCAGCCATCAAACACATCATGGGGGGATTACACTATGGGCAGCAGCTACAAGTTTCATACAACAACACTCACTGACATACATCAACACAGTCACATACATGCACAAGATGCTCACTTTGGCCAGCCCACACACACTGCATGGGTACACTACACAATTACACACAGCCACACAGCTCAGGCACAAGAACATTGAAGGCCACACAACATTCTCACACACAGCAACAACAACACAACTACTGCACATATACAAATTACATATACACATCCAACAATGGCCAGGGACTGTCAACACCCATATCCATCGACTTGTCATGGAACACATACAACACCACCATGAAACAACCCTGCAATGGACTCACACATCACACCACAATGCAAGGACAATGGCATTCACAATACATGTAGATACAAATGGGCAAAATAGACAAAGCGCACCACAACAACGAAATCTACACAACTGGGATGGGAGCATCAGGACCATACATGGAAGGAGGGTGCCCTGGGACACATTTCACATTGAACAGGTCCCTCAAACCACATGCAGCAGGAAATGGCCATACATGAATCTCAGGGAAAGCAATACCAAAAGCAATTGTCATACACATTTACACAATGGGGAAGGGCAAGTCAACAAAGCACACACAACTCCCACTCCATGGGAAGTAACCCCTACATGAACCAGCAGCAAGGGACACACCCCTAAATGGACACATGAACACCCAAATGAAAAGCAACACAACACAACTGAACACACTCCATGTTGGCAACATCAATAGCCATGTCAGGGGGACAAGTCCAACACCATTCATGTTCACATGGCACAACACAAAAATAAATACTTACCATGACAAACACAACACAATGCCATGACACCAGCTTCTATACACACATAACCATCACACAACAAAAGTCCATCTCTTGGGAGGACAACAGCACTGCATACAAACTCACATAATGCAAACATCACTACATGGAGCAGCAAGCAGGCACAAACACACAACTACAGGCACATAACCAAAGTCACTCAGGGAAAACAGAAAGCCAGGAAAACAATTGCAGGATGAAGGTGCACCCAACAAACCAACAACTTCTTGGGTTTATTAATAGACTAGTCCATATTTTCAAGGCCATAGGCCAGTCTATTCTAGGTACCAAAAAGGCACTGTGTTGGGGCCCTTCTTCACTTCTGACTGCCATGTAACCTCTACAGGAAGGGTTGCCAAGAGGGTAGGCAGGCCCCTCAGGGATTATCTGGGGGAGAAGTGGTTGCTTGGGTTTGGGCTTTGGAGAGGGAGTCCTTCCTTGAGGGGGTTAGCTTCATGATGGGGGAGGGCCAAGGGTACTTGCAAGGGAGGCCTTGGAGGTGGATGGGATTGCCTTGGAGATGTTGTGGTCCTTTTGTGTGTGGAACGGAGGGGCGAACAAGGGTTAGGCCAAGGTTACACATGAAATGTTTCTTTGACACACGCTGACTGTTGCTGTGTCTGCGGGTGGATGTTGTTTGTGTGTGTGCCTGTGTGTCTTGTGATGCTTATGTGCACTACCTTTGTCTGTTGAGGTGGATGCATGAGCGTCTGTCTGTGTGATTTGGCTAGGTTGGGGAAGGGGGGATTTGGACTGGGAAGAGGAAGGTGGATGGGGGACGAAAGACAAGGGGTGACTGGCTGTCATCAGTGTGGAGGCCAGAGCCTGAAAAGACCTCTTTAGGCCAGCCACTGCAACGTGAATGTCCTCTAGGAATGTGTTGGTCTGCTGGACTTGGGTTGCCAGTCTTTAGATGACATTCACAATGACTGACTGACCCACAGAGATATCCTTCAGGAGGTCAATAGCTTCCTCACTGAGGGCAGCAGAGGTGACAGGGGCTGGAGCAGAGGTGCCTGCAACAAAGGAAACGCCCAACCTATTGGGTGAACAGGCACGGCCAACTGAGTGGGGAGCAACAGGGAGGGTAGTGATAGAATGGGGATCGGCAGACAAGGGTGGTGCTGGGGGGCGCTGATGGGTCCGCCACCTATCAAGAGTGACCACTGAAGGGCAATCCTGAGGTTGTTGATGCAGATTCAGACACAAGCCTATGCACATATCTAATTTGCACTGAGGTAAAGTACCAACAATATCAGATGTTGCTAAGAAACTGCAGACACCGGTACAAATGTGCTATACTGGGAGTAGCTGACATGGCTATATCCATGTCACTATGGATACATCAAAACAATGTACAGTTCCACAAGTGAACAAGTGACACCTGCCGAAAATGAGTCTATGAGGTAGTGGCAAGGTCACTCTGACGTGCCCCACATGTAGCGCTGCAAAGAACAACAATGAAGTCAGGTCCTACATCTCATGGGGCGATGTCTCTAGATTGCACACAACAATGAATGTGTAAGGCCCAGGATAGACACCACCAATGTCTGACATCCATCAAAATGACATAATCCGAGTGTGTTAGAGTGAGACAACTGTAACATGTAGGAAAGAGAGACACAGACCTGGCAAACACTAATAGAAGGACCCCAACATGTTGTCTAATGAGAAGCAACATTACTACCCACATCTCAGACATGGCAAGCATGGCATCTGTCTGTGGATGAATCCCTTACCCCAAACACATGTGATGCAAACATCAATGCAAGTCAATCCATGATGCCTCACAACAGTAAGGGCCAATGCCCAATCTTTACCAAGCTGCAATGCACCTCCAAACATGATCCCACGTCAAAGGTACATATGAACGTGAAGTGGATCCACACTCTGACCCTACCTGTCATGTCCCTCATAGCAACTGCTGTTCTACATTACTAATGACATACTATGAGGCATGAATTTATCTGTCAGAGAACATATGATGGTGAAACAACAAGAAATGGATGACCATTCTAGATGTACCATTACAACAACAGTACTCCATGCACATATATGTAAGAGACTCCACACATAATCCAATCAACATGGCTAGCACATGCCTAAAACAAAGTCAGAGATGTGTATCCTAAGGGGAATGGAGCACATGCTGACATGTAGGCACAAGGAAAGATGGCTACAGTGATGACACATCACTCATGGCAATGAACATTCCCTACTTACCAAGGGAAAGTAGTTTGCTACAGTTGCCAGATATTAGCCATGTGAATTATGTCACATGTATAATGGACACCTATGCATCACAGACTGCAGAGAGGCACCAGCACCCATCATAGACATGAGAAAACTAGCTCTTGGGTGGCAGAAGTCAACTTATACCTATCCCCAGACACATGGCGGAGTACAATGAGCCACGTCCTACTTACCTTTGGACTTCAACATTTGGGAGGAGTGATCTGTTGGTGAAAACTAATACCCAATGGAGGAGGTAATTCAGGCTATCCATACAGAAACACAACCATATTTGCTCCCTGCTGGACAAATGGATTTAGTATCACACACGTCTTCTCCTAGGTCCAAAACGCAGAGCACAACAGTTGGCTTGTCTACACAAATTAGCTTTCAAATGATCTGTGACGCATGACCCGTCTCATTGTCAGGGGAGCAGTCAGTCCCTCACTCAATCACCTAGCAAAGGGTCAAGCAGGAATTTTCCTTGTACTTACCCCCTTGTGGCTGCTGTGCTGCCCTCAAATGCTAATCCAACTCCGAGCTGGCCACTGCCAGAATGCGGGTCATTACGGGGGTCGTTATCTGATGGGCACCCTGTCCACGTTGGGAGGACAACCCCAGCTGGTCCCCACAATTTTCCGGGCCCAGTGTCTCAGGTCCTTCCGCCTCTTCCAACTGTGGGCGTTCTGCCGGCTGTGGACTGCACCTTCGCACCTCCCATATCCCCTTCTTCTGTTGGGCGTTGACGTGCATGGATGCAAAAGACAAGACAGGAAATTATGTCCACATGTCCCATACAAACTGGATGAGTCACATACATCCCACTCTGCCAAGCTAAGAACATCCTGTCTTGACCAACCTGCCCACCTGTGACACATAGCAGTCATTGGTCACAAGGACATGGCTACATACACTCCCCAATAGGTTGCCCTGCACACCACCCAACTCTGGCCCTGCAGTGACTAGATAGGTCACTTGTGACTTTTGTGGTCCCTGCATTAGCAGCCTGACATAGACCAGAAACACAATGGAACACACCACACAAAGTGCCAACTGACAGATTAACCCCTCAGCCAATAATGCACACAGACCTCCGCTACCTCTAAATATTACCCACTGCATGCAGTCTCTACGGGCCACAGTCAGCCTAAAAACTGCTCCTTTGCACTTGGTTCACAATGAAGGGAGTGAAATGTTGGGCACACAAAGAGTCAAGCCTGGCCATGTGTGGACATGTGCAGAGACAGATGCAGGCACATGCTACTTCAGAGGTTGGGGGCCTGTGTGTCTCATCCACATCACAATACACACATTCATACATGTGTGTCCCCTAACTCTAGAGTACTTTCTGAAATAACATGGGCATGCATTGTCCATGTTGTGCCCTAGGACAAAACAACACAGTTAGATATCATGGCTTATCAGTGATCAACACACTGTGGGGGTCATTCTGACCCTGGCGGTCAGTGTTAAAGCGGCGGACAACCCGCCAACAGGCTGGCGGCCTAAAAATATGAATTCTGACCCTGGCGGGAACCGCCAACACAGGCCGCCGCTTTTACACTCCGACCGCCACGGCGGTACAAACAAACAGCGCGGCGGTCACCGCCAACAGGCAGGCGGCAGACAATGTACCGCCCACCCTATCACGACCCACCAATCCGCCACCTTTTCTGGGGCGGGATTCCCGCCGATAAAAATACGGTGGAAACAGACATCTCCAATGGAAAACGCTTACCTCGACACACTCCACGCGGAATCGGAACAGCATGGAACCCGAACTCCACATCCTCCCAGCCATTGCCTTCCTGCTCTTCTTCCAGGATCACGAACCTCGCCGCAGACGACAACAATGAGTACTGCACCTACGACACAGGGGAGGGGGGAGGAGGAAAGGTTACGGGCACACACATACGCAACACACCCACCCCCACCCCCACCGAAATACCTACACACCTATGCAGATAAAAAAGTCAGAGTGACACCCCCAACCCCCCCCCCAAAAAACAAAGACAAAAGGCAATGAATGTAAAAGTAGAACCATATTATTGCAACAATAAAGTATAGCGACCATAGCAATATATGAAGAATGAATCCACATCTAGAACTCTATCCATACCAGTAGCAAAAGTCCGGCCCATTCATTCAAAGTCCAAATGTCCGTGGGCCAATGTGCAGCAACACATGGGCAAAGCCCACACACGAGATCGAGTCCATTGGAGAGAACACTGCTGGGGCATCACTAAAATAAAAAGACAGGCACCTCAGGGGGAAGGGAAGGGGGGGCACCTCAGCCACATGAGTCCACAACGCCAGATCCACGAAGGGCCTCCATGCCCACTGTGGCATCCTGGGGAGTGCAAAGCCACAGTCTCACAAGTCTCTACAGTGGGTGGATTGCCCACTGTGCCATCCTGGGGAGTGCAAAGCCACAGTCTCACAAGTCTCTACAGTGGGTGGATTGCCCACTGTGGCATTCTGGGGAGTGCAAAGCCACAGTCCATCAGGTGGATTACAGAGACCACTGATCATGGAGGAGGCATGGTGGGCAGAGTGCGTCGTGAAGGCCTGCCTGACACAGAACCGGGACTGCCAATGGGCCAGCGGTGCTTGACAGGAAGGGCCTAGCGGAGCGGTGCTTGAGATGAAGGGCCCAGCGGAGCGGTGCTTGAGATGAAGGGCCCAGCGGAGCGGTGCTTGACAGGAAGGGCCCAGCGGAGCAGCTCAGAGACGGCGGTGCCCAGCGGAGCGGTGCTTGAGATGAAGGGCCCAGCGGAGCGGTGCTCGACAGGAAGGGCCCAGCGGAGCGGTGCTTGAGATGAAGGGCCCAGCGGAGCGGTGCTTGACAGGAAGGGCCCAGCGGAGCGGTGCTTGAGATGAAGGGCCCAGCGGAGCGGTGCTTGACAGGAAGGGCACAGCGGAGCGGTCCTTGAGATGAAGGGCCCAGTGGAGCGGTGCTTGAGATGAAGGGCCCAGCGGAGCGGTGCTTGAGATGAAGGGCCCAGCGGAGCGGTGCTTGAGATGAAGGGCCCAGTGGAACGGTGCTTGACAGGAAGGGCCCAGCGGAGCAGTGCTTGACAGGAAGGGCCCAGCGGAGCGGTGCTTGACAGGAAGGGCCCAGCGGAGCGGTCCTTGAGATGAAGGGCCCAGGGGAGCGGTGTTTGAGATGAAGGGCCCAGCGGAGCGGTGCTTGAGATGAAGGGCCCAGCGGAGCGGTGCTTGAGATGAAGGGCCCAGCGGAGCGGTGCTTGATAGGAAGGGCTCAGCGGAGCGGTGCTTGACAGGAAGGGCCCAGCGGAGCAGTTCAGAGATGGCGGTGCCCAGCGGAGCGGTTCTTGAGATGAAGGGCCCAGCGGAGGGGTGCTTGACAGAAAGGGCCCAGCGGAGCGGTGCTTGACAGGAAGGGCCCAGCGGAGCGGTGCTTGAGATGAAGGGCCCAGCGGAGAGGTGCTTGACAGGAAGGGCCCAGCGGAGCGGTCCTTGAGATGAAGGGCCCAGCGGAGCCATGCTTGAGATGAAGGGCCCAGCGGAGCGGTGCTTGACAGGAAGGGCCCAGCGGAACGGTGCTTGAGATGATGGGCCCAGCGGAGCGGTGCTTGACAGGAAGGGCCCAGCGGAGCGGTGCTTGACAGGAAGGGCCCAGCGGAGCGGTCCTTGAGATGAAGGGCCCAGCGGAGCGGTGCTTGAGATGAAGGGCCCAGCGGAGCGGTGCTTGACAGGAAGGGCCCAGCGGAGCGGTGCTTGAGATGAAGGGCCCAGCGGAGCGGTGCTTGACAGGAAGGGCCCAGCGGAGCGGTGCTTGAGATGAAGGGCCCAGCGGAGCGGTGCTTGACAGGAAGGGCCCTGTTCAGCAGTGCTTCTCACGGCGGGGCCCTGTTCAGCGGTGCTCCTCACGGCGGGGCCCTGTTCAACGGTTCTGGTCACGGCGGGGCCCTGTTCAGCGGTGCTTCTCATGGCGGGGCCCTGTTCAGCGGTTCTGGTCACGGCGGGGCCCATTTCAGAGGTGCTTCTCACGGCGGGCCCTGTTCAGCGGTTCTGGTCACGGCGGGGCCCTGTTCAGCGGTTCTGGTCACGGCGGGGCCCTGTTCAGCGGTGCTTCTCACGGCGGGGCCCTGATCAGCGGTTCTGGTCACGGCGGGGCCCTGTTCAGAGGTTCTGGTCACAGCGGGACCCTGTTCAGCGGTGCTTCTCACGGCGGGGCCCTGTTCAGCGGTGCTCCTCACGGCGGGGCCCTGTTCATCGGTTCTAGTCACGGCGGGGCCCTGTTCAGCGGTGCTTCTCACAGCGGGGCCCTGTTCAGTGGTGCCTGTCTTGTGCTTCCAGTGAACCACACCTGGCCAATACTTGCCGCTCAGTCTGCATCGGACCTTTCCGTTGCGGGGCCCTCCTGTGATGGAGTCCTGGGGCCCTGGCTCTCCTTCGATATCCCCGGAATGGGGCTGGTGGGGCCCTCATGGCCAGGTCGGCTGCTCCCTGCCTTTTGCTCCTTGCTGCCCTTGCCTTCCTTGGCAGACTGTCTGTGGCCCTTGGCTCCCTTACCCGATGTGGCAGGTGACGGTGCAAGGCTACCCTCCTTGGGGGCAGGCGTATCAGGCCTGTCGCGCCTGCCCTTCAGTTTTTTGGTCCTCTTCCCAGGGGGGGGGGGGGGGGCTGGCTGTGCCTTTGCTGCTGGACGATGTCTGGGCTGGTGGTGGCTGAGGTGTTTGTGGAACTCTTACCGGATGGAGGGGGTGGGTCAGGTGAGGAAAAGAGGCCCACTTTAGAGAGGAAAATTTTCTTTGGAGCCATGGGAAGGGTGGCTGGAGTGGGAATGGGAGTGGAGGAAGAGGATGTGGTTGTAGGAGAGTCAATTGTGCTGTCTTTGGGTGCAGGTGCTTGGGCAGGAGGCTGACGTGAGGTGGATGGCTGTTGTTTGGGTGCCTGCCTGCGTTTGTGTGGTTGGGAAGCGGGGGTGACAGACACACTGGGAGAGGACACAGGGGACGTGTACATGGCAGTGGGGGTGGTGACTGCACGTGTGCGGACTGGTGTGGAGGGTGTGCTGGTGATGGGTGCAATGGCTGATGGTGGTGTGCTTGCAGGTGTGTGTGGAGACGTCACAGGGAGGGAGGAGGGAGACGAGGAGGTGGGGGACACAGAGGAGGTAGTGGCTGTTGGCATGTCTGCATCTGGATGTTGCTTGGGTGAATGCTTGTGTGTCCTGTGGTGCTTATGTCTGGATGAGCTGCCCTTGGGTGTTGAGGTGTGTGCAGGCTGGTCTGTAGGTGTGGATGGGATAGGCAGAGGAACAGGGGAGTGGGACTGGGTGGAGGGAGTCAGAAGAGGGAGGCTGGAGACAGGGACAATCGCTGCCGTCAGTGCTGAGGCCAGAGCGTTAAACGATTGTTGATGGGCAGCCTGACCCGAATGAAGGCCCTCCAGGTATGCATTGCTTTGATGCACGTCCCTCTCCACACCCTGGATGGCATTCAAAAGGGTAGACTGCCCAACAATGATGGTCCTCAGGAGGTCAATGACCACCTCACTGAGGGCAGCAGGGGTGACTGGGGCAGGGCCTGAGGTGCCTGGGGCGAAGGAGATGGCCGGCTTCCTGGCCTTGCGGGCACGGGCCGAAGGCCGAGGGGCTGCTGGGAGGGCGTGACGGCTGTACCTGTAGGATCGGTGGGCACGGATGTTGCCGCCACCGCAAGGGAGCTCCCTTCCGAGGACGTGTCGGTGTCGCTGCCGTCTCCACGGGTCCCCGTGGTGGAGCCCCCCTCGCCCTCCGTCTCACTGGTCATGTCGGAGTCCGTTGCATGGCCCTCCGGGGCCATGTGAGATGCAGCTCCCTCTTGCACCGATGCTACTTCTCCTCCGCCTGATGATGCTAATGCACACATTCACAGTAAAACAAAGAAAATGGGGGGGGTGGAAAACATAAAGACAAGTTGAGTGCATGCATTGGGGATACCGTTGGCGGAGAGGACAGACACAGAAGCCCCCTGCACTACGCTGCGCACTTGGGGTACACTACTCATTCACTGGGACATGCCCTACAAGCCTATGGGCGACAACTGCCCACACAGTATACACTGGTCCATGAATCGCGTTACTAGGCACCCTACAGAGGTGGGGGGCGGGGGCACAGGACCATACTTCACGGACGGGCCTATCCTACAGAAATCGCCTTGGCCTAGGGATACCCACAGCCCTCCTCCCCCACCCAGGCACCTCCACTGCGCGCAAAATAGCTGAATGTGCTGGTACTCACCCCCTTGTGTCTGCTGTGATGTCCTCAAGCGCCCATCTAAATCGGGGTAGGCCACCGCCAGGATCCGGGACATCAGGGGGGTCAAGGTACGACTGGCACCCCTCCTAGGTTGGGAGGCCATCCCCAGCAGAGCCTCCGCGGTCTTCCTGCTCCCGCGGCGGATGTCCTCCCACCTCTTGCGGCAGTGGGTGCCCCTTCTGGTGTGGACCCCCAGGGCCCGGACGTGCTTGGCGATGGCACGCCAAATGTCAATCTTCTGATGGGCGCTGACCTATGTGACATGTACAGGGGGGGAAGAGAAACATCATCACTTTTCTGCATGCTCGATGTGAGTGGCCCCCCCTCCCCAACCTTGCCATGTGGCACATGCTCTCATCTGTCGTGCCATGCATTCGTCATTCACTGCCCTCCCCTCCATCGTACATCCTCCCCACTCAGCCCAGGCATTGGGCACTATGCATTGCCCCCGTGTACTCACCTGTTGGTCTGGAGGCCCGTAGAGTAGCGCATACTGGGGGAGGACCCCGTCCACGAGCTTCTCCAACTCCTCGGAACTGAAGGCAGGGGCCCTTTCCCCAGTCGCAGCAGCCATTGTCACTTCCAGACCGAGGTCACAGCAGCACTTGCAGTATAGGTCCTCTCCTGTGGATGCTCAGGTCTCGTGTGATCAAGCCGAGAGAAAATGGCGGTTACGGCTGCGGCGGTGTGTGCCGCGGCGGTGCGTGCCGTGGCGGTGCGTACCGCGACCGCCAGCGCTCACCGCCATTGGCTCCTGAAACCCATAGGGTTCAATGTTGTCCAATGCGGCTTTGCGCCGCGGACTGCGACCGCCTACCGCCACGGTGTGCCACGCTTGCGCAATGACCTCACTTCACATTGTCACACTTCACAGGTCAGGCAGCTGCCATTTCAAGGGCCCACATGGCTTCATTCCTACTGCGTCACACATACCTAGGCCTTGCACCGACAATCATACTAGCCATTCAATCCCGAGAGATTTGTGTACTGTGCATGCTGTGGGCACTTACCTGTGGGTTGCTTGACTCTGTGCTCCATGTTGTCCTTCCTAGGCATCGTCCGCTGGGACTTGCGAGGAGACGGAGGAATCTTCCCGTGTACAGACCGCTGGTGGACCTGTCGACAATGGAAGAAAGACACGTCATACTCACCTACAGACTCAACCGTGCCACTATACAGGAACTGTGTGCCCAGCTGGAGCCAGACCTGATGTCACCCATCCGCCAACCCACAGGGATTCCGCCTCTAGTGCAGGTGCTGTCAGTACTGCATTTTTTGGCAAGTGGATCATTTCAAACTACCGTGGCCATTTCATCTGGGATGTCTCAGCCTATGTTTTCAAAGGTGTTGTCCAGAGTGTTGTCTGCCCTGATGAAATACATGCGGAGCTACATCATTTTCCCTGAGGTGGGTGACTTGCCTACAGTGAAGGGTGATTTATATGCCCTTGGACACATTCCCAATATCATTGGTGCCATTGATGGTACCCATGTGGCTTTGGTTCCCCCAAAAGACGATGAGCAGGTGTACAGGAACCGTAAAACTGATCATTCGATGAATGTCCAGGTGGTCTGTTTGGCTGACCAGTACATCTCCCATTTAAATGCCAAGTTCTCAGGGTCAGTGCATGACGCGTACATCATGGGAAATAGCAGCATCCCTTATGTGATGGAACTGCTACAGAGACACCGTGTGTGGTTAATTGGTGACTCTGGTTACCCAAACCTGCCTTGGCTATAGACCCCAGTGAGGAATCCCAGGACCAGGGCAGAGGAACGGTACAATGAGGCCCATGGGCGTACTAGGAGGGTGATTGAGCGGACCTTCGGCCTCCTGAAGGCCAGGTTTAGGTGCCTGCATATGACTAGTGGATCCCTTCACAACCTGGCTTTGCGACGCCAGGTGCCTTTCCTGCAGGAGGATGGTCCAGATGGTGGTGTTGTGGCCGCTGTGGAGCCTGCGGAGAGTGAAGAGGAGGAAGACGAAGAGGACGACACAGACAACAGGGACAGAGTGATACTGCAGTATTTCCAGTGACACACAGGTAATAATCTACTCCTGCATTGTATTATATCTGTAACTGAAGTGGCTTTCTACTGTCTGACCTTTCACCCCAATGTATGGTAACTTAGTTGTGTATATCACTTCCTATTTCAGTGATCTGATCCCCACGGTGTGCCCTCTGGTTTTTTCCCCCATGGACTACCGCTGTGTGACACTGGTATGTTGTCATCACAATGTAACTAGAAATGTTTTGTTGGTTATATCGAATACATTTGGTTTAAATAAATAGATAGCAGAATCCAGTTGGTTAATATGCAATAATTGTGTTTATTGAAGTTTTTAAAAAGGTGTATAGTTCAAACAGGGTGATGATGGAGGCATGTCCATGGCAGTGTCCAGACTGTCGTTCCTACAGGTCCATTGTCTATATGCCTGTGGAAGGTGGAGCAGGGGCAGTTCAAGGTTGGACAGGGTAAACAAGTGGGACAGTGGGATGACATCCGGGGGTTTCCGTGCATGGCGGGGGTCTTGACATCCTACTCTGTCTTCTTCCTCGATCTCCGGCCTTTCTTGCGGGGTGGTTCTTGTTCTGCAGGGGGTGGGGTCCGGGAGGGCCGTAGCTGTTGTGTCGGGGCCTCCTGACCACTAGCGCCGGCGGAGGTGGTGGGCTGTTCTTCCTCCATGCTAGTGGCAGGGGCCCTTTGGGGGGCCACATGGTCCCGCAATGTGGTGACAATCTGGTTGAGTGCCACCACGATTGTACCCATTGCGGAACTGATGCTGCGCAGTTATTCCCGGAACCCCATGTACTGGCCCTCCTGCATGGCCTGGATCTCCTGGAACCTGGCCAGGACCGTCGCCATTGTCTCTTGGGAGTGGTGGTACGCTCCCATGATGGTGGTGAGGGCCTCTTGGACAGTGGGTTCCCTGGGCCTGTCCTCCCTCTGTCGCACAGCAGCCCTCACAGTTCCTCTTTGTTCCTGGGCCTCTGTCCCCTGGACGGTGTGCCCACTACCAGTGCCCCCAGGTCCCTGTTGTTGTTGGTGTTGTGGGTTACCCTGGGTGCCCTGTACTGGTAGACACACCGCTGCTTGACCTGTCATGGAGACAGAAGCATGGGCCCGCTGGGTGGGTGCTGTGCTGGTGTTTCCTGAGGGGGGTAGGTCTGCTGTGGCCTGGGGCTGACTGAGGGTAACCGACTGTCCAGAGGTCCCCGATGGTCCGGGCTGGTCATCAGGTTCTAGGTCGAAAGAGCTGCTGTCATCACTGGGGGCCTGTTCTGGGGGTGGGATGGACAAATCTGGACCCTCCTGGCCGGTGTGTTGGCGTTCGGGCCCTGCAGGGGTAAAATAATATGGTTATTGATTTTGTGTGTGCCGTGGCGTGCGAGTTGTGGGTGCCCTTGTCCCCCAGTGCTGGCAGTCCCATGTGGGAGGAGTTGTGAGGGTGGTTTGTGGGGGGGGATGGGTATGTGCAGTGGTCATGCTTAGCTGATGAATGCCCATGGTTTGTGTTGGCATTCAGGGGTTTGGGTTGGGTTGGGTGGGTTGTGCAGGTGAGACATTAACTGGGAGTATGTGTGCTGGGGGGTTAGGGGTGAGGGTGGGGGTGTGGGTTGGCATGCTGGTGGTTGGGGGGGTGAAGTAGTTGAGATTAGACTTACCAGAGTCCATTCCTCCGCCTACTCCAGCGAGGCCCTCAGGATGCAGGATGTTCAAGACCTCTTGCTCCCATGCTGTGAATTCAGGTGGAGTGGGTGGGGGTCCGCCGCCAGTCTTCTGCACAGCAATGTTGTGTCTTGACACCATCGACCGCACCTTCCTCCATAGGTCGTTCCAGCGCTTTCGGATGTCTTCCCGATTTCTGGGATGCTGTCCCACAGCGTTGACCCTGTCGACGATCCTTTGCCATAGCTCCGCCTTCCTGGCTATTGTGGTGTGCTGCACCTGTGTGCCGAAGAGCTGGGGCTCTACCCTGATTATTTCCTCCACCATGACCCTGAGTTCTTGGTCCGTGAACCTGGGGTGTCTTTGGGGTGCCATGGGGTGGTGTGGATGAGGTGTGGGGTGGTGTTTTTGGTGATGAGTGTGGTGGTGTGTGGTGTTTTGTGCGTAGATGTGGTGTGGGTGATGATGTTGGGTTCCTGTGTGTGTTGTGGTTTGCGTTCCCTGTGCTCTCTCTCTGTGTATTGCGCCTTGTCTCTGAATTTCGATTTGTGGGGGTTTGTGGGTGATGTGGGTGTGTGTTTTATATGGTGATGGGTGTGTGGGTGTGGTGTGTGTATGTGTATCAGGTGTGTGTATTTCGAATTGTCCAATGTGGCTGTGTTTTGTAAATGTGTGTGTATTTTGAGCGCGGCGGTGTGTACCGCCAATGGGATACCGCGGTTGAAAGACCGCCGCGTGGATTCGTGGGTCGTAATGGCATGGGCGTGTTTGTGTTGGCGTGACGGTGGAGGTTTGGTCATCTCCAGTTTATCGCTGACCGCTGATGAGGCGGCCTTCAGTGGATGTCGGGTTTTTGGCGGTTTGGCAGTTGTGGGTCAGAATGACTGTGGCGGTTTACCGCGGCCGCGGCGGTATGATGGCGGTCTGCTGACCGGCGGTAAGAGCCTTTTACCGCCAGGGTCAGAATGACCCCCTGTGTGTACTAATGCAATGACCAAACTGCAGGGGCCCTGCAGAGGACGCCTTTGAGTTGGATGAAAGAGACAACTGGGCTGTGGGATCAAGGGAGCTTTCAAGGATATGTAACACACATTGTCAAAGATCAGAGAATTACATCAGTCACGGATCACCAGCCTGTCCCAGTACCATTTTCATTCTAATCGGTGGGCAGACGCTCAGGTAGATACTTATTGGCACTGAGGCATGAATTGGCGTCATAGCATGCTGTGCAGGGATACTAGGTATGGGCACAGTCTCACACTTGCATAGCAAACGAGAATCCATACCAGAGAGTTCAACCTCTACTGTGAGAAACAGTAGACAGGCCTTGTTCCCTGCATTTAACACTATATACAACACTTGCATGCATAACAGTACATCATGTAGCCTACAGCCAATTGCCATGTGGTGTCTATGTGCAGAGCTGAAGGCCATAGTGAGTCATTACCTGGCTTCTGCACAATAGTTCAACAAGGCCAGATATGGCCTGAGAATACTGTGGCAACATAGACATAGCTCAACTTAGAAACTGGGCCAAACCCTAGGCATTCTAAAGGTAAGATGTGGAAGTACTGAGAAATGTTTTCACATGGGGCACTTACCAGCTCCTCTGGTGCACCATAGAGCCATCCATACAAGGGTAGGACCTCCTCCAATAGCTTCTCCAACTCCTCTGGCAAGAAGCCAGGGGCTTTCTGACCTGTTGGATATGGCATGATGTTGGACATGTCTTGCTGACAGCAGTGTCAGGAGTCAAGTGAGGGATTCAGAAGACAATGGTGGTCACGTCCGCCACGTGGGCGACCATCACCGCTGGTGGTCACACCCATTGATCCAAGACGACCAAAGGCAACAATGTTGACCTATGGCTGTGTCCGCTGTAGTAACATCTGCCTACTGTCATGATGATGTCTGTCGGCCCTCCATTTTAGAGGCATACAATGCTTTTATGGCAATTTTTGGTGTGTCACATTTCCAAATATGTTGTGCAGGAGATTCATGAGTGCTGGTCTTGTCCTGTCATGTAGGTCATTTGATTTTGTAATCATATTGGCATAACGTCAAACACATATGACAACATGATGAGGGGCACAGCCCCCATCATCTCCCGCATGGGCAACTTAGGATTTGGGCTATTGAATCACAGTCAGAGTGGCAAGTTGCATGCACACATTGTTGCTGTCCATTTAGATGATGTGTCTACATATGTGTAAAAGCAAGGGGCAAACGTGTCACTTATGTGTAATTGTGTGCACTGTGTATAATGTCCTCTGCGACTCACATGCCAATTCACTGTTTGTAAAGGACATGTATGATGTATCTTGCAAGGGATACATTAAATGACGGCCATACTCTACTTTTGTCCCACATAGTTATCCTGGGAGATAAAGGATCAGATAACCTTCTGTGTACCGTCCACTGGCATATCTTCAGACCATGGAGGACAGACATATCACCCAGATCTATCACCTGGATAACCTGACAATTGTGGATCTTTATCGTCATTTGGAGCCAGATCTGATGTCAGCCATCAATCATCCAAATAGCATACCAACCCATCACTCATGACATGGCAGTGTTGCACTTCCTGATCACAGGGTGCTTCCAAAATACAGTGGCCCTGTATGCTGGGATGTCCCAGGCCATGATCAGTCTGGTCTTGAAGGATGTACTCTCAGTAACGTTAAAACTGGACTGATAAATCCGGTTTCCTCAACAAGAGGATTTTCCCATGTGAAGGCTGACTTCTATGGTTTGGCACACAACTCACATTGGTGGGAGCCATTGATGGTACATATGTAGCCTTCGTTCCACCACTTGGCAATGAACAAGTCTATTGGAACGGGAAGAACTACCATTCCATCAATGTCACAACTGCACCCAGAGAGGGCCTGGCTTTTTGGTAAGTCATAATTGTCATGTGTGTTTGTATGCTATGTCTGCTGCTATTGAGTTGCTGCTTGGAGCTTAAGGATTGCACATATGTTGCATTCCCTTACAGGTGACTCTGCATACCTAAACACGCCAGGGTTGTTGACAACGGTTAGGAGCCCAATTACACCAGGAGAAATCCACTTCAACGAGGCTCATGGAAGGACACGGTATGTTGTGGAGTGGGCTTTTGAGCTCCTGAAAGCCAGATTTCATAGCATTGACAAGACAGGTAGAGCCCTCCTCCACTCACCCAGAAAAGTGTGTAGGATCATTATAGCCTGCTGCATGCTCCACAACATTGCCCTGAGGTCAAATATCCCATATATTCCAGATGAGGGGGAGCTAGCTGTGCCACCAAGTGAGTCTCCTGAAACGCCAAGTGAGGATGACAGTGATGAGGATGAAGGTGGATACCTGCAGGCAGATCTCATCAAACACTACTTCACTTGAGTGTAAGTCTGTGATGTTATTTGATTATTGTGACTGTATGGGGAACTGTAGGGGCCAGGATGTGTTGGGAAGGGTATCTCTGTTTCAGAAGACAGGGCAACGCATGCTATGCATCATATAGCCAAGGTTTGCTGGCTAAGTCAAACTAGAAAATGTGACTCTCTTGTTAATCTTCTTTGTTTGAGTCAGTCACATTGGATCAACTGTAATTTTAAATTAGGTTTGGGTCTTATGTATGCCTTTACTTGCCTAAACTCCTTGTACATCATTCTTCCCTCCAGCTGCTTTCTCCATTCCATTCCTCATGTGGGCATTTCAGATTTTTTTCATTGGCAGGTAGCGGTGCTCATCTGACATGTGAAATGGACATGGATTGATCCAGGTAATGTTGGTCACAGAATTTGGGTGTATGAGTCCGCTGCCCAAGCTGCCTGGACAGTGGGTGGGCAGGAATTTAACATGCACAATAGACTTGTCAGCTGTCGTATGTTGTTCCAATGGTCTCATGTGTGTGATCATGTGGCCTTGCAACATGTCATCCTGTGCAATTCATTCTTTCTACCTTCACAGTGTTGATATTGACCACAGCACTGACACTGATTAGTGACATTCCACCACATGCTGGAAGGACCTGGGTGCATGGCATGTTGTACTCCCCTCTGTCTGTGCCATGGGTATGTTAAGTTAGCAGACATGGTTTTGGTATGTAATAAAAGTCAAACTGGTGTCAAAATCTCACACTCTGCTTAATCTATGGGACAAAGGGGGTCATTCTGACCCTGACGGCCGGTGACCGCCAGGGTCACCGACCACGGGAGCACCGCCAACAGGCTGGCGGTGCTCCCAAGGGCATTCTGACCGCGGCGGTTCAGCCGCGGTCAGAAAGGGTAAACCGGCAGTCTCCCGCCGGTTTACCGCTGCCCCATTGAATCCTCCATGGCGGCGGAGCGCGCTCCGCCGCCATGGGGATTCAGACACCCCCTACCGCCATCCTGTTCATGGCGGGAAACCCGCCATGAACAAGATGGCGGTAGGGGGTGCCGCGGGGCCCCTGGGGGCCCCTGCAGTGCCCATGCCAATGGCATGGGCACTGCAGGGGCCCCCGTAAGAGGGCCCCACAAAGTATTTCAGTGTCTGCTTTGCAGACACTGAAATACGCGACGGGTGCAACCGCACCCGTCGCACCCCTGCAACTACGCCGGCTCAATTCTGAGCCGGCGTCCTCGTTGCAGGGGCATTTCCGCTGGGCCGGCGGGCGCTCTTTTGGAGAGCGCCCGCCGGCCCAGCGGAAATGTTTGAATGGCCGCCGCGGTCTTTTGACCGCGGTGCAGTCATTTGTCGGCGGTACCTTGGCGGACGGCCTCCGCCGTCCGCCAAGGTCTGAATGACCCCCAAAGTCTGACAAAGTCCTTTCTTGTGTGGTCTGGGGGACAGTAACTTTGGGATATCAGTCCTCCCTCAAAATGTCTAAGATGTTCTTGGCTATTACTGTCCAGAAATCGTTCAACAGCCTATGTTCAACACACTACAACAAAACATTTTGTGTGACGCTAGTCATCCTCAGTATGACACTACCTGAGACATTTCCCTCTCCCTCCACCCATTACCTACTTATGTGTTACTCAGTGATTAGCATTCAACATTTCAGACAGTTAAAAAAGAGAAGCAGTAGACAGTGTTTTAGTGATAGGTGTGTTTATTTACATTACTACAGAAATCAGTAGTGATACTAGAACAGGACAAAAAGAAGTAAGGTCTTCATGGTGGATGCAATCAATAGAGCGGAGGCCATAACATTTGAAGTTCAAAGTATAGGGTCCTAATAGCAAGGAAAATGGAAAGTGGTTAAGAAGCAGTAAACAGAGTGAATCTGTGGCACACAAAGGAGTGACACTAGGAACTGGTCACTTGCTGGCAGTGATTGGTGTCTTGTCATCTGAACCTCATGGATGCTTGCCTGGATGTCCCCGCTTGCGGGGGGTTCAGTAACTACAGAGGCAGGGATGTCTGAGGTGGGTGCTTCCCCTGGCAGGGCCTCCATTCCACTGGTTGGCACCGATGAAGGGCCTGCTGTGGATGCACCAAAGGAAGGGGTGGAATATGTTGTTGTTGATCCCTGCTCAGGGTAGAGTTGATGTACCTCAGCACCCCTATTGAAGAGGCCATGTTGGTAATATGGGCCTCCCACTTTTCACACATTTTCTGATGGAAATCCCTCCATAATTTCTCTGAGTTCAATCAGTACCTGGCCCATCATGTCTTGGGAAAGTTGGCAGGCTCATCAGAATTGGCTGATGGTAGCCTTGCTAGGGGCATCATCAGCAGCCTCTTGCCGCTTTGCCACACCATCCCTCCCATGCACCATAGATCCATGTGCCTGCACTCCTGGTGCAGCCTGCCCCCTTCCACTGGTTCCAGGTCCTTCAATGTTGGAGTTGGCTGTGTAACTCAGGAAACTGGTCTGGAGACACAGGTTTGAGGCCTACTGGCTGCCTACGATTTAGAGGCCATGACCCTGGGAAGAGTCGATGTGGTCAGACTGAGGCTGACCGGTGTCGTCTGACTAAGTTGCCCGAATGTGCCAGGACCGTCCTTAATGTTAACAGGGCAAGAGAGGTGTTCCTCCTGAGATTCATAGTAACATTACTCACATCACAACTCACAGTTCACATTGTGTGTTCCCTGAGGTGAGTAGACATTTATAGCAAGTACACTTGCAAGGTTATTTGAACATATGCAGAGCGTGCTGGGTCACTGGATTAGGCAGACAGAGCCTTCTGGCCTTAGCAGTCATGTGACTCCCTGTACTACATGCAGCAGTTCAATGTGAGACACCCAGAAGTGTGAACCTTATGTGTGTACTCCCAAGAAAAGGTATTTTGGCAGGTATACAATGGACTGTTGCTAGGAGGGAGAATAAGGAATTCTCCTATGAGTTCTAGCCATTTCTCTCCCTGTATCACACTCTGTAGAGTTGTCTTCCTGTCAGGTGAGTACAGCTCAATAGGTTAGTAGAGGGAGAAGGGTGTTTTGCATCAGGTTGCACTTGTTGCGTGGGGTGGTGGCACTAGTATTACCCCCTGGCCATGGCATTCCTGCCAGTGCCTGCCCTAGTTCCACCCACTGTAGTTGTCCCTCTTTCAGGTGAGTACCGTTCACAAGGGATTTGCAGGACAAGATCATTTTGAGTGTTGTACAATGTTATTCTTTCGGTAATGGTAGACCAGTGTCTGCTGGGAATTCTGGTGCTGCCATTACCTGTGTTACACACTGTATACAGAGATGTGGTTACACCAGGTGAGTCTAGTTTCATTATGAGATGGACAGGTGATGACTGGGCAGGTGATTGTGTTGACAGTGAAAGTAAGCACAGGTGATCAGTGAGCATGCATAACAATATATTTGCATGCCAATTTTGTTGTTGTGACTTATCCAACTCGACTCCCCAAGGTATTCCTGTCAAGCCCTCAAAATGCAGGATGGCCAAGACCTTCTCCGCCCATGATGTGAGCTGTAGGGGAGGAGGTAGTGGACCACCACCAGTTTTCAGAACTGCAAGCTGGTGCCTGGATGCATTGGAATAAACCTTGCTCCTGAGGTTGTTCCACCTCTTCCTTGTGCGTGGGAAGCTGCCTACGGAATTCCCTCTATCGGCGATCCTTTGCCACATTATCATTTTCCTAGCTATATTAGTTTTCTGGACCTTGGATTCAAATAATTGAGCCTCTACTCTAATGATTTCATCTACCATGACTCCTAACTCGTCATCTGTGAAATGGGGATTTTTCTGGGCTAACATGATGGTGATAGAAAAAAAGGAGTGGGTGCTACACGGGTGACGGGAAGTGATTAGAGTGAGGCGGTGCAACTGGATGTGATGGGTGTGTGTTGAGGATATAGGATATGTGGTTGTGATTGTTGGAGGAGTGCCTAATTCATGGTTTGTAATATCTATTTTTTGTGCTGTCTTGCTGTGCTGTCTTGTTGGGTCTTGCTGTGGGAAATGCAAAGCAATGTGATGTGTGAAGGAGTGTGCTTTATAGTGTGGTTTGCGGGTGTTTCTGGTGTGGGAATGTGTGTCAGCTGTGTTGTTTTCAAATGCATCCAATGTGGTGTAGTGTATTACGATGGTGAGCACCAACTGCTGCGGTCCGTACCGCCATTGGAGGACCACCATGGCAGGACTGCCATTGCGATATTTGTCTTGTAATAGGTTTGGTGGTTGGTTGATGGGTTGGTGATGCTGGTGGCTGGACCACCTATTTCCAGCCCACCGGATTCCTGACGGGGGTCATTTTTTTGCGTGGGTTTTGGTGGTGCTGGCTTTGTAACTCTGGGTTGAAAGAACTTAGGAAAGAATAAAGGAGTGAAGTATTAAGAGGTGACTGCGGAAAGAATAAAGGAGTGAAATACTAAGAGGTGACTTAGTGGGTGAAAGGAAAAACACCTTGTGTGTTCAGTTTGCAATGAATTGAAAACTTTGTAGATGCTTCATTAACTATCAGACACACATTACACAGCCAACAATGCAGTCACAAGTTCAACCATACTGCACGTCGGTCATTGGTGGGGAAAGCCAATGGGCAGAGAGGGGATGATGAATGATGATGGGTGGAATACATATCTACCTTGCTTAACAAATACAGTGAGTCAAGGAATTAAAAAAGAAAAAAAAAAAAAAAACACTTTGAACCATGTCTTTGATAATCATAAAAAAGTGAGTGAAGTAGGTGAGCAGCATGCCCCTCTCCAGAAGAGCTCCCTTGTTTATTCATCTAAGCAATTATTTAGTCATCCTTTCATTTTTCTATATTTGCCTGTAGCCACCTTGATTTAAGCTTTACTTTCTCTCATCCAGTCTTTTACCACAATTTCCAATCCATTATTCATCCATTCAGTATCCACCCTTTATTTCAGCCTTCCTTTCACCCATCCATCGATTTACCCACCCACGCATCCTTTCACAAACCCATGCATCCTTTTCTTTCCATTGATATACTATTTCTCCCATCCTTTTAACATTCTGTTCTTTCCTGTTTCCAGCAAGCTATCACTTGTAGCGTTTATTATGTGAGCTTTTGGTAAGTTGTAGATAGAAGAGACCATAACTCAACCATCACTGTAGCTGGTAAAGCAGGGGGAGGAGCCGGTTCATGAGGAATGAAACAAAAAATGGGGGGGAGTGTAAAAAAAGGTGAGAGCTTAAGTAAAATAAACAAGGCAACATTTAAAAGTAGCATAGTGGGCAGAGGTACATGTGCAGGTTTGTATCTCATCTTTGTGGCCATGTGAAAGAAAGATGGCAGGTAACGATCTCAGAGCAACTTTATTTCTCACCAGCAACACCAGGCTCCAGGCAGCAAGTTCTGTCCTAGAATATGTCACCAACATTCCAGTACTCCAATATTTTACCCTAAGCCCACAACAATCATAAAAACCCAACATTAGAGAAATAATAGTAGTAAAGAATAGGACTTACTATGCTCAGCAGAGCCCTCAGCAGCAGCAGATACAGTTAACTAGAGTAAAATGGCTGACTACAGAATCAGCAACTCCTACTTCGTTGTGCCAACCTCAAAATTAGGCTACATTTACTATAACAGTTGAGCTAAATGTGCTTTGTACAACATGGGAAAAAGTGTCAGTGCATGTAGAATATGTGTAAATGTGCAATAATGATAGAGCTTTAGCTTACTTGAAGCAGGTACAAAAGCAAATTTGCAATTGTTAGTACAAAAAGGAAGGTGTATGAAATTGTACATCCTCAGTTGGAATCCTAATTTTATAATATGGAAGAGAGATCTTCAATATTGTCAACTACCAAACCCATAAGTGATGAGGTTTGATTGGGAACAGGTAAAACCTTTATATATGGTGTCTGAGAAATTTCAATTAGAAATTCTAATGGTATTGCCAAATTTTAAGTTACAATTTTTAAATTGCCACTTTAATAACATTAGTATTTTCCTGCCACAACCATTTGGTGCCTGCAGCCTGTTCACATGACTGGGTGTAGGTGGCAGTTGGACCTTTGATTATTTATCTCAGACAGCCACACAATAGAGCTATTAGGTGTGCTTGAATGCGCAATCTGCAGGATGGGGACGGAGCTGGGCACACCCCCATTTTTCAACTGAATAGTCTGTGTCCTGCTTTTTCACAAAGGACGTGTCACCACTGCATTGTTTGTGGGGCAAAGACAGGAAAGGCAGGAAACTTCAAGAACCTCAAACGGAATTCTCTAGAATGTCCCCAAGTTCAAAGTGGGCACTATATGTTAATAGTGGACCCTCAGACCCAACTCATCAGTACACTCCTCGACTTGTGGATACTACAGAAGAAGGACTGCTATGCTGCTATACTGCTTTGCTTCCAAAAGGAGTGCTGCCTTGCTGACCTGTTACTCTATACCCCGCCTGCCCTGTTGCCTGCTACCCTGCTTGATGAGAAGGAAGACTGGAACTGCACCTTTCACCCCAGGCTGAAGTGACTCCAAGGGACATATGTGTATCTTACCAGTTGACCTGATGCTTGGACCTGCAGCTGTCCCTACATGAGCCCTTCTGGCTTCTGCTGCAGTGAGTTTGTGACCACAAACAGGTTCCCCTCAGGCTCTTGACTATTGGAGTTGCCTCAGTTGAACAACCCACTCAGTCAGTCAAATATTTTTTTCAAATGTCATTAACAATTATTAAAGATAAACATGCAAACTATAACATCTTACATGACAATCAATAAACAATACATAAATGATACAGCTTAAAAATTAAGACTTTTACGATATGACACAGATGCTTTAAGAAAACTACCCACTCTAAAACAAACGTCAGTACTTGGTAGCATTGGTAAAAATGTGAGAATAACCCTACATTGCTTAAAATTGTGAATTTGAAAAAGAATTAATAAATAACAAACTCTAAAAGTTCTATATAATGTGCAATATTATCATAAAGTGCAATTAAGATTGGGAAGAGGTGATCACAAGCACATCTTTTTTTCTGCCAGATTCACATGATAGCCACATGGGAAACACAACATATACCATATGTAGCCAGCTCCAAATTTTAACAAGAGGGCTGTTCCTCAATCATTAGTCACATACATTAAATAGCGTACTGGGCCAGGACTGATTTTCAAGATAGAATAATTCCAAACAAGTGGTTTGCTTATTTCTAAACAACCCTTTCAGCACAGCGTTTTCCCATAAACAAAGACTTCAAACTATACTGGTCAGCATTACATATCGATAAAGGATTATCAAATAAGGTGGATTTACACAGAACAGTACAATTTTGTTTGAAATAATTAAGTCAGGTAATATCAAAGAGGACACAGTTGTTAATAATATTTTGAGTGAAAGAATCCCTTAGGTTGATTCAAATAGATAGCTACAACAAAAAGGGGCACATCTTAATGGATTCCTCAAGATACGGAAAGCCATCTTTTCTACTGATTGGATTTTTGTTGTTTTGGTGTCAAATGATTTCGTAACATTTACAACAAGACAACCAATCAAAGTTTCAGGAGGACATGGAAATTACTGTTTGCCTTAAGGAAAATAAAAGCATCATTCATCTCCACATGCAGGACGCATTAGGATCTATGTAAGTGGTTATCAACAATTTGCTGGAGTTTGTGTGTTCAGTCTTTGGCAATTGCACAGGAGGGTTCTGGCAAACAGTGTTTGTGCAACGTCAGTTAGGAAATCCTACTTGTCATAAAAGGGCAACATTTTTCTCCTCAGAGAAGATGCCCTGCAGCTAGTAGGTACTCTGGGTACTGGTGCTTATGTCACCCAAGGTGGATGCATTCTCCCTGGTTCTTCTCTAGTAAGAAAACATTGGTCTCCTGTGCAAAGCAACTCTGCAGTCACACATCCCGTGATTCACAAAATCGCATGGTTTACAACTGCACAAGGGCTCTTTGCTCTGTTCTAAACCCCTGTTGTAATGAAGCAAACCCTTTCTGAATTGCAAAAGATTATTTGTGACTTATTCTGAATTGCACTTAGTAGGAGGTTGAAAGGGGTATCTCCTCCTTCTTGCAATCTGCCATTTGAGGTAGCAACGGTTTGTGACCAAAGTTGCATTTGTAACCCGCCGAAAAGGTGCAACACCTCAAAGGATGTAGTACCAGCTTCTCCTTTGCTACTTGTGCTGGGCAGCCTGGGGAGGGGGGCAATGGTCCAAGGGAGAAATGCACACATCCCTCATATCTTCCCAAATAACAAACAATGTTTTAAATCAGCACCTTCTCTTTTAAGGAACATGGAATTCTTTAACAAAAAAAAGATTTCCGTTTGGAAATGCAAACTCAGGTATGATGTACTACTGCACCTTGAAGGCCACCATTTACCCATTTGTAGGAATCGCAGGGCGTTGGATAGATGGATATATTTAGCAGCTGCATGTAAGGCTGGCTGTTTTCCATGCTCCGATGACTCCAAGATGTTCACATTCTCATTTAAAACTGGATCCTGTTCTGTTTAGGTCTCCCCTAAAAAGAGTTTAGCTACCTGGCAATAGATTTTATAATCACAGAACACAACAAACAACACGCACATAAACATGCATACTAACAAAATGGTTTAAGGACAGCCCCTTTCAGCCTTTCAGTCTGAGGACCAGAGGTTAAGAACCACCGATGTAGAGTATTGTGGGAGGAAGTGATTGTGAGGTAGATAGACCTGTAAAGTAAGAGCTTTAGAGAAATAGTTGGGCTAGATGGGGTGAGTTCAAAGGGATTAGTTCCACACAAATATATTTGTGTGGGTGAGAGATGTGAGAGAGAAAATGGTTGATGGTAGAGAAAATGGGTAGTCAGAGAAATAGACTGAGTCAGAAAGGATATTTAGAGAGTTGGAGGAAAAGAAAGAGAGGTAGAACAAGAGAAAGAAGTGATGAAGAGATGAGGTTGATAATGATGAGGTAAACTGAGAGTTTATTTAATAACATAGGCCCTCATTACAACCCTGGCGGTCAGTGATAAAGCGGTGGTAATACCGCCAACAGGCCGGAGGTATCAAAAATGGAATTATGACCACGGCGGAAACCGCCCACACAGACAGCCAATTTAACACACCAACCACCACGGCGGTAGCAACAAGCACCGCAGCGGTAACTGTCAGCAGCCAGACGGAAGACAATGTACCGCCCACAGTATTACAACAGGCCTATCCGCCACGTTTTCTGGGGCGGTACCAACGACATCAAAAGCACGGGGAAAACAGTACACAGAAGGCAAAGGACTCACCTCTGGAGACTCAAGGAAGAACCACAACACATGGAGCCCGAGTTGCACATCTTCCCCATGCTTGTATACCTCTTCATGCATTACGAACAGCAACGTCAGCGAAGACGACCATGGTGAGTACTGCCGCTTAGCACACAAGGGAGGGGGGAGGAAAAAGAGAGTGGCCAACACACGCAGCACCCCAACTCACAACACCATACCCAAAAACAGATGCAGTAACATTACCTATTCACCCCGTACCCCCCAGGAATAATGCAAGGAGAAAAGGAATTGATTAAAGTGAGTGTAATAAAGTCAGATAGTAGAAATTCATGCTTCAAAATCAAAAAAATATATACTTATATACGAATGGAGGGACACTGCCCAATCCTCAATGTCCGTGGGCCACAGGGCCACATCACATATGCCAAGGCCCCACTTGACTCCTGCAACAACACGGAGAGAACACCTCAGGGGAATTAGTTCAAAAATACACAGGCACCTCAGGGGGACGGTGAACGTGGGCGAACCTCAGCCGGAAGATGGTACAACACCACTGGTCCTGGAGGGAGCAACATGCACATCACTCTGTCCCGGGGAGTGCAAAGCCACAGTCTCTCAAGTGGGTGGTTTGCCCACTGCTTGGTCCTGGGGAGTGCAAAGCCACAGTTTCTCAAGTGGCTGGTTTGCCCACTGGTTCTGGAGGGGGCCTTGTGCCCAGTATGCTTCATCCTGGCAAGTAGGGGGTGAGTGGATGGCTTTTTCCACTGGTTCTGGAGGGTGCATTGTGCCCTGTGATGCAGCACTTGGGGTGTACAAGGTCACAGTCTCTCACCTGGGTGTCACACCTACAGGATTTGCAGGGTCCAGGATGCACTACAGCCCATGGAGTCAGGACTACACACTGCCCTCCCGCAGTGACGGCTGCTCAGTGGTGGCAGTGGCAGGGCTGTCAGAGATGCCAGTTGTGGGGGAGCCTTCAGCCCATCCCCTGCAGCCTCGGATGTTTGC
Organism: Pleurodeles waltl; assembly: GCF_031143425.1. Taxonomy (NCBI): domain Eukaryota; kingdom Metazoa; phylum Chordata; class Amphibia; order Caudata; family Salamandridae; genus Pleurodeles; species Pleurodeles waltl. The sequence continues at coordinate 507,392,294 of NC_090445.1, forward strand.
CCACTGAAGCAGCTGCTGCTGACGGCAGTGCTGGTGGCGGTGCTGGTGTCAGGGATGCCAGTGGTGGGGGGAGGCTCGAGCTCATCCCCTGCAGCCTCGGACGCCTGCCCACTGGGGCTGCTGCTGCTGGTGTCAGTGCTGGTGGCAGGGATGTCAGTGGTGAGGGAGGCTCCAGCCCTTCCCCTGCAGCCTCAGATGGCAGAATCGCCATGGTTGGTGGTGGGGGCTCAGAATCAGTCCCAGCACCAGGCCTCCTGTCCTTCCTGCCTGCAGGTGCAGGCCCCTTGCCTTTCCCTTTTGCACCTGGTGGTGCCTCCTTGCCCTTCCCCTGGGCAGCTGGTTGTGCCTCCTTGCCCTTCCTCTTGGCAGCTGGTGGTGCCTCCTTGCCCTTCCCCTTGGCAGCTGTTGGTGCATCCTTGCCCTTCCCCTTGGCAGCTGGTGGTGCCTCCTTGCCCTTCCCTTTGGCAGCTGGTGCAGGCACACTGTCAGTGCTGTTGGCTGGTTAACTGGAGCCTCTCCCACCTGCAGTAGCTTCCGACACTACTGTGGCCATGGACTGGGTGGCTGAGGTGTTCTTATCACTGTGGCCCGACATGAAGGACGGGGTGGGAGGGGTAGGGAAGAGGTCAATGGCGGAGAGGAAAAGCTTCTTAGGGACACTAAGGCAGGAAGAGGGTGAAGGTTTGGGAGCAGAGGAAGAGGGAGTGGTTGAAGGATGTGTCTGTCTGCTGTGTTTGGGTGTAGTTTGCATGGCTGGATGCTGTTGTGAGGTGGATGGCTGTTGGGTGTCTGAGTTCTTGCGATTGTGTGCTTTGGGCAGAGGGGGGCACACACACAGTGGGAGAGGACACAGGGGACGTGTGCATGGATGTTGGGGTGGTGACTGCCATTGAGAGGTGTGTAGTGATAGGCATGATGGTGATGGGGGTAGTTGAGGATGTAGTGCATGCAGGTGTGAGTGGAGACGCTACTGGGAGGGTGGTGGATGACGTGAGGCAGTGGATGTTGGTATGTCTGCATCTGGATGATGTTTGTGTGAGTGCCTGTGGGATGATGTGTGGTGCTTGTGTTTGCCTGAGCCACTCCTGTGTGTTGTCTTGGGTGCATGCTGGTCTGAATGTGTGCTTGGGATATGTTTGGGTTGAGGGGAATGGGACTGGGTAGGGGAAGTTGGAGGGGGGAGGCTAGAGACAGGGTCAGTGGCTGCCATCAGGGAGGGGGCCGGAGTCTGGATTGATCTCTGTTGGGCCGCCATGGTAGAGTGAATGCCCTCCAGGAATGCATTTGTTTGTTGCAAATGGCCTGCCAGCCCCTGGATGGCATTCACTATGGTTGACTGCCCAACATAGATGGATCGCAGGAGGTCAATAGCCTCCTCACTCAGAGTAGCAGGGCTAACTGGGGCAGGGCCTGAGGTGCCTGGGGCGAAGGAGATGCCCACCCTCCTGGGTGAGCAGGCACAGGAAACACGCTGAGGGGCTGCTGGGAGGGCGGTGCTGGTACGGGGTGGCGGCTGTAACTGTAGTTGGGTGGGCACAGAGGTGTCCGCCACAGCAGGGAGCTTCCATTGGATGAGATATCAAATCAAATCAAATCAAAACATTTATAAAGCGCGCTACTCACCCGTGAGGGTCTCAAGGCGCTAGGGGGAGGGGGTTACTGCTGCTCAAAGAGCCAGGTCTTGAGTTGCCTCCGGAATGCGAGGTGGTCCTGGGTGGTCCTGAGGTTGGTGGGGAGGGAATTCCATGTCTTGGCCGCCAGGTAGGAGAAGGATTTCCCACCTGCCGTGGTGCGGCGGATGCGAGGGATGGCGGTGAGTGCGAGGTTGGCGGAGCGAAGTTGACGGGAGGGCGTGTAGAAACTGAGGCGATGGTTGAGGTATTCGGGTCCCTTGTTGTGGAGGGCTTTGTGTGCGTGGGTGAGGAGCCGGAAGGTGATCCTTTTGTTGACGGGAAGCCAGTGCAGGTGTCTCAGGTGGGCGGAGATGTGGCTGTTGCAGGACGAGGCGGGCGGAGGCGTTTTGAATTCGCTGCAGATGTTTCTGGAGTTCAGCGGTGGTTCCTGCGTATAGGGTGTTGCTGTAGTCCAGGCGGCTTGTGACGAGGGCGTGAGTCACGGTCTTTCTGGTGTCGGCGGGGATCCAACGGAAGATCTTTCGGAGCATGCGGAGGGTGAGGAAGCAGGAGGATGATACAGCGTTGACTTGTTTGGTCATGGTGAGAAGTGGGTCCAGGATGAATCCGAGGTTGCGTGCGTGGTCTGAGGTGGTTGGTGCGGTTCCAAGGGCCGGGGGCCACCATGAGTCATCCCAGGCGGACGGGGTGTTTCCGAGGATGAGGACTTCCGTTTTGTGTGAGTTCAGTTTCAGATGGCTGAGTTTCATCCATTCTGCGACATCTTTCATTCCATCTTGCAGGTTGGTCTTGGCGCTGGTGGGGTCCTTGGTGAGGGAAAGTATCAGCTGAGTGTTGTTGGCGTAGGAGGTGATGTTGATGTTGTGTTTGCGTACGATGTCGGCGAGGGGGCTCATGTAGACATTGAAGAGACTCGGGCTGAGCGAGGAGCCTTGTGGGACGCTGCAGATGATCTCGGTGGGGTCTGAGCGGAAAGGTGGGAGGTAGACTCTTTGGGAGCGGTTGGAGAGGAAGGAGGTGATCCAGTCCAGGGCCTGTCCTTGGGCACCGGTGGAACGTAGGCGGGATATTAGGGTTCAGTGGCAGACGGTGTCGAAGGCAGCCGAGAGGTCGAGGAGGATGAGGGCGGCTGTTTCTCCGTTGTCCATCAGAGTTCTGATGTCGTCTGTGACTGAGATGAGGGCGGTTTCTGTGCTGTGATTGGCTCGGAATCCGGACTGAGAGGGGTCGAGTAGGTTGTTCTCTTCAAGGAAGTTGGTAAGTTGCTTGTTGACGGTCTTCTCTATGACTTTGGCAGGGAAGGGGAGGAGCGAGATGGGGCAGAAGTTCTTCAGGTCGCTGGGGTCCGCCGTAGGTTTCTTCAGTAGGGCGTTGACTTCTGCGTGTTTCCAGCTCTCGGGGAAGGTGGCAGAAGCAAACAAGCTGTTGATGATGTTCTGGAGATGCGGGGCGATGATGTCGTCGGCTTTGTTGAAGATGAAGTGTGGGCAGGGGTCCGAGGGGGCACCGGAGTGGCTGGAGTTCATGGTAGCTTTGGTCTCTTCCCTGCTGATGTGAGTCCAGGCGTTGAGGGTGATGGCTGGGGTTGTAGGTTCTGTGGTGGTTGGCTGGGTCTGGTGTCCGAAGCTGTCGTGTAGGTCGGTGATCTTATGATTAAAGAATATGGCGAGGGAGTTGCAGAGGTCTTGTGAGGGCGTGATGGCGTTGGCGTTGGCGTTAGGGTTGGAGAGCTCTTTGACAATGTTGAAGAGTTCTTTGCTGTTGTGAGTGTTCTTGTCCAGTCTGTCTGTGAAGGAATTTCTTTTGGTGGCGCGGAGCAGTTGGTGGTGTTCGGGGTGGCGTTTTTGAGGGCAGACATGTTATCTGCGGTGTGGTCCTTGCGCCAGGCTTTCTCGAGGGTGCTGCAGTTTTTTTTAGATTCCTTGAGGGTGTCTGTGAACCAAAGAGGTTTCTTGGTGTTGGTCTGTCTTGGGAGGCGTCTGAGGGGTGCGAGGTTGTCTGCGCAGTTGGAGATCCAATGCGTGAGGCTGAGGGCTGCGTCGTTGGGGTCTGTGGAGAAGGTGGGTTGGTTGTCGCTGAGAGTGGAGAGAAGCTGTTCCGCTGGGATTTTGTTCCAAAGTCTGCGTGGGATGGATTGTGTGCGGAGGTGGCGAGTCTCGCGTCAGAAGGTGAAGTGGACACATCTGTGGTTGTTCCAGTGTATTACGGAGGAGTGGCTGAAGGATACGTGGTTGCTGGCGGAGAAGATGGGGTCGAGCGTGTGTCTGGCGATGTGGGTGGGGGTGTTCACCAGTTGCTTAAGACCGAGGTTGGCACGGTTGTCGAGCAGGGCGGTGGTGTTGGGGTCGTTGTTCTGTTCCAGGTGGAAGTTGAGGTCCCCGAGGAGGATGTAGTCCGGCGAGGCAAGGGCGTGCGGGGAGATGAAGTCAGTGATAGAGTCGCTGAAGAGGGCGCGTGGTCCAGGGGGTCTGTAGATGAGAGTTCCTATGAGGGTGGTCCTGGGGTCTGTGTGGATCTGGAAGTGCAGGTGTTCGGCGGCGAGGGGGGTGTCTTCGGTGGAGGTGGTGACGTTGATGGAGTCCTTGAAGACGATGGCGATTCCACTGTCCAAACTGTCCCCTCCTGTCTCCGCTGTGGTGCTCCCCTCGCCCTCTGTCCCACTGGTGCCAGATAATGCTAATGCACACAAGGACAGGGTGACAAAACAAAAAGGGGGGGAAGAGACAAAGGATACACTTGGTCAATGGCAGTAACAACACCACCGTCGGTGTACACAACACACAAACACACAGGGAACAGCCCTACGCACTAGGCAAAGCACTACCAGTCTCTGTGCTCATTTCTTGGCAACTGGCTCCTTCCAAGTGAAAGTGGGCTTGGCAGCAGGAATGTCTCAGCCAATGTTCTCAATAGTGCTAACCAGAGTATTGGCTGCCCTGATTAAACACATGTGCATCTACATTGCTTCCCCCCAGGTGGAGGACTTGGCAATAGTGAAAGCTGATTTCTATGCAATGGGACATATCCCCAACATTATTGGGGCTATTGATGGTACACATATTGCATTTGTCCCCCCTCCCCCAGAGAAATGAACAGGTCTTCAGAAGTCAAAAGAGCTTTCACTCGATGAATGCGCAGATAGTGTGCATGGCAGACCAGTACATCTCCCATGTCAATGCAAAGTATCCTGGGTCTCTGCATGATGCCTATATCCTGAGGAATAGCAGCATCCCATATGTGATGGCTCAACTCCAGAGGCACCGGGTGTGGCTAATAGGTGAGCCCATGGTTCCCACCCAGTATATGTAGGTGTATGGGCATGGAGTTGGCCATTAGGGTTAGTGTTTGGCTAACAGGTATCCGTCGATATTTGCAGGTGACTCTGGTTACCTCAATGTCTCATGGCTACTGACCCCTGTGAGGAATCCCAGGACAAGAGCAGAGGAATGTTACAATGAGGCACATGGGCGTACAAGAAGAATAATAGAGAGGACATCCGGCCTCCTAAAGGCCAGGCTTCATTGCCTCCATCTAACAGGTGGATCCCTGTACTATTCACCCAAGAAGGTGTGCCAGATCATCGTGGCATGCTGCATGTTGCATAACCTTGCCTTGAGACGCCAGGTGCCTTTTCTGCAGGAGGATGAGGAGGGAGATGGGCGTGTGAGAGTAGAGGGCCCTGTGGACAGTGAAGATGAGGAGGCAGAGGATGAGGATGAGGACAACAGAACAGCCATTATACGACAGTACTACCAGTGAGACACAGGTAAGACACTGTAACTTCACTTTGCATTGACAGTTTTGTATTTGACATTGTACATGGCAGGCAGATTCTCCCAGTTCTATGGCCACTTACTGTACCCCTTGGCATCTCTATTTTCAGATATCTGTGCCCCACTCTGACACCTGGTGTGTTGACTGTAGCCAACTACAGGTCATTCCTATGTATACATTACTGTACAGTTGTATTACAGTGTTTAAACCTTGTTAAAATGAATACATACTTAAATCATTAGACATACTCCATTCTTGTATTTTTTCAAAGGGTGTTTATTTAAGTGCCAATAAGTACAGAGGTATGTGCAATGGGCTAGGGAGATGGTGGAGGAATGTCCAGGATAGAGTCCATTCTCTTTGTATCACAGGTGCATTGTCCAAGGGGGCATAGGAAGTGGAGCAATGGCAGTTCAAGGTGGACAGGGTGACAGAGTGGGACACAAGGGTGACAATCAGGAGAGTCTTATTTCCTGGTGGGTGTCTTGGCAATGTTCTCTGGCTTCTGCCTGGATTGCAGAGACCTTTTGTGGGGTGGTTCTCCTTCTGCAGGGGGAGGGGTGCTGGTGGCCTGTTGTTCCTGGGGCAGGGCCTACTGTCCACTAGCGGCAGCTGAGTTGGAGGGCTGTTCATCAGTGTGGCTAGTTTCAGAGTCCCGGCTGTGTGCCACTGCCTCCCTTATGGTGTTGGCCATGTCTGCCAGCACCCCTGCAATGGTGACCAGGGTGACCAGGGTGTTGTGGATGTCCTTCAGTTCCTCCCTGATCCCCAGGTACTGTCCCTCCTGCAGCCGCTGGGTCTCCTGCAACTTGGCCAGTATCTGGCCCATTGTTTCCTGGGAATGGTGGTATGCTCCCAGGATGTTGGTGAGTGCCTCCTGGAGAGTCAGTTCCATGGGTCTGTCCTCCCCCTGTCGCACAGCAGTCCTCCTGTTAGAGTCACCAGATCCACGGGGTCTGTGCACGTTCCCAACACGTCCACCACTGAACAGCTCCAAGACTCTGATAGATAAATCACAGAGACTGAGAGAGTTCAAGAGGGGAAGAGGGGATTAGGAAGGGAACAGCTGGGAAGGAGACCTGTAGTAAAAAAAGGTTAGAACACACAATATGAAAATTATATCTCCTGAAATCAATACTAGACTATGATTCTAAGCCTAGTCACTCTGAAAACATGAACAATCTAAGAGTTACGTTTAAAATGACTTAGGGGGTCATTACAACCCTGGCGGACGGCGTTAAAGGTGCGGTAATACCGCAAACAGGCCAGCGGACAAAAAAAGGGAATTATGACCGTGGCGGAAACCGCCAACATAGACAGCCACTTTAACACACACTGCCCGCCGCTGCGGTACAGACAAGCAGTGCAGCAGTCAGCGCCAACAGACAGGCGGGAGACAATGTATCGCCCACAGTATCACAACCCGCCAATCCGCCACCTTTTCCGGGGCGGATTCACCGTGGATGAAAACACGGCGGAAACAGCTTTTGCAATGGGAAAACGCTCACCTCAACATACTCCACGAGGAAGGAGGACACCATGGAGCCGGAATTACAAATACTCCCTGCCCTTGTCTTCCTGCTCATCTACGAACACCAGCAACGGCGGCGCCGAAGACAACGGTGAGTACTGCACCTACGACATAGGGGAGGCAAAAGTCAGGGGGACACACACGCAACACCCCCACCCCCACCCTCGCACATTACAACACACAAACCAATGCATTTCCAAACATCACAGTAACAACCCACAAACCCCCCCCCGGAATAATGCAAAGACAAAAGGAAATCAGTTCAAACATTGTAATGTATCAAAATACAGTCACCAAATATATACATATATATATACACATTCAATATTATATACACATTACGAGAAGTAGTGCAGGTATGCACATATCAATGTCCGTGCACCACTGGTCCAAAAAAGCATGGGCGAGGCCCACACTAGATACCTGTCCACAAACGGAGAGAACAGTGCAGGGGCATCAGATAGAAATACAACAGGTACCGCAGGGGGAAGGGAAGGAGGGGGTACCTCAGCCAGATTACAGCACCACGCCAGATCCACGACGGGGCTCCATGCCCATTGATGTATCCTGGGGATTGCAAAGCCACAGTCTCTCAAGTCTCTACAGTGGGTGGGTTGCCCACTGGACCATCCTGGGGAGTGCAAAGCCACAGTCTCTCAAGTCTCTACAGTGGGTGGGTTGCCCGCTGTACCATCCTGGGGAGTACAAAGCCACAGTCTCTCAAGTCTCTCCAGTGGGTGGGTTGCCCACTGTACCATCCTGGGGAGTGCAAAGCCACAGTCTCTTTAGTGGATAACAGTCTCCACTGGTTCTGGAGGGGGACTGGTGCCCAGACTGCATCAGGCTCCCCGTGACAGTTCCTGTTCCGTCACTGTCCCAGCTGCACATGGGCTAACGATGCTTGATTTGTCAGTCTTTTCCCTGTTCAGCGGTGCTTTGCCATGGCGGTCTGTGCCCTGTTCAGCGGTGCTTGACTTTGCAGTTTCTGACCTGTTCAGCTGTGCTTTGCGCTGTTCAGCAGTCTTCACCATGGCGGTCTTTTCCCTGTTCAGGGGTGCTTTGCCATGGCGGTCTGTGCCCTGTTCAACGGTGCTTGACTTTGCAGTTTCTGACCGGTTCAGCGGTGCTTTGCCCTGTTCAGCGGTCTTCAACATGGCGGTCTTTTCCCTGTTCAGCGGTGCTTTGCCATGGTGGTCTGTGCCCTGTTCAGCGGTGCTTGGACTTTGCAGTTTCTGACCTGTTCAGCGGTGCTTTGTCCTGGTCAGTGGTCTTCACCATGGCAGTCTTTTCCCTGTTCAGCGGTGCTTTGCCATGGCGGTCTGTGCCCTGTTCAGCGGTGCTTGACTTTGCAGTGTCTGACCTGTTCAGCGGTGCTTTGCCCTGTTCAGCGGTCTTCACCATGGCGGTCTTTTCCCTGTTCAGCGGTGCTTTGCCATGGCGGTCTGTGCCCTGTTCAGCGGTGCTTGACTTTGCAGTTTCTGACATGTTCAGCGGTGCTTTGCCCTGTTCAGCGGTCTTCACCATGGCGGTCTTTTCCCTGTTCAGCGGTGCTTTGCCATGGCGGTCTGTGCCCTGTTCAACGGTGCTTGACTTTGCAGTTTCTGACCTGTTCAGCGGTGCTTTGCCCTTTTCAGCGGTCTTCACCATGGCAGTCTTTTCCCTGTTCAGCGGTGCTTTGCCATGGCGGTGTTTTCCTTGTGCAGCGGTGCTTTGTCATGGCGGGCTCTGACCTGTGCATTGCTGTGTGGCATGACGGTCCGTCATTGCCCAGCGGGCTGTGGCTGCTGGGGCCCTCCTGCGCACTGACTCCGGCGGTGGTCTCATGACCAGTGACGATACTGCTGCCCTCCTGGGCACTGACTCCGGCGGTGGTCTCATGACCAGTGATGATACTGCTGCCCTCCTGGGCACTGACTCCGGCAGTGGTCTCCTGACCTGTGACGATACTGCTGCCCTCCTGGGCACTAACTCCGGTGGTGGTCTCATGACCAGTGACGATACTGCTGCCCTCCTGGGCACTGACTCCGGTGGTGGTCTCCTGACCTGTGACGATACTGCTGCCCTCCTGGGCACTGACTCCGGCGGTGGTCTCCTGACCTGTGACGATACTGCTGCCCTCCTGGGCACTAACTCCGGTGGTGGTCTCCTGACCTGTGACGACAGTGCTGGCGGTGGCGTCCCGGCCGCCGGGGAGGATGGCACCCTTGTCCGCCGTGCTGCTCTTCCCAGACTGTGCAGACTTCTTCTGGCCCCTCACCACCTTTGGAGGAGTCACAGCTGACTCTGCAATCCCCCTGGGACCCTTGTGAGCGTTTTTTCCGCCAGGAGCCTTCATCCTGTCCCGTCGGCCACTGTCCAACTTTAGGTGCTTTACAGGGGGTGGACTGGCAGTGCTTTGGCTCCGTGTCACACTGGCTGCCCTGGTGGCCGGTGCACTCCACACACCTTGAACACGCACCACAGGTCCTGGAATATTTTTGGTTGAGGTGCTACTACGGGACCTATGAATTGGAGGGGTGGGAGTGGGGGCAAAGAGGTCAAGGTTGCTGAGGAAAAGTTGCTGACGAAGACTGGGATGGGTAGCTGGAGGGGGTCTGGGAGTGGAGGAAGAGGAGGTGGTTGTAGGAGGTGTAACTTTAGGTGATTTGGGTGCAGGTGCAGGTACTGGAGGCTGTCGTGAGGTGGATGGATGTTGGGTGTGTGGTTGTCCGTGTTTGTGTACTTTGGGAGGGGGCGTCACAGACACACTGGGAGTGGACACAGGGGACGTGTAAATGGTAGTGGGGTGGTGAGTGCAGGTGAGCGGGTGTGGTGCTGTGTTTTCTGGTGCGAGTCCTAGTGCCTGTAGATGTAGTGCATGCAGGTGAGAGTGTAGACGACACTAGGAGGGAGACGACGAGGAGGGGGACACAGTAGAGGCAGTGGATGTTGCTGTGTCTGTATGTGGGTGATGCTTGCGTGAGTGCCTGTGGGTTGTGTGGTGCCTATGTTTGCCTGAGCTACTTGTGTGTGTTGAGGTGTGTGCATGCTTGTTTGATGGTGTGCTTGGGATAGGCTGGGGTACAGGGGATTGGGTCTGGGTGGAGGAAGTTGGAGGGGGGAGGCTAGAAACAGGGACAATGGCTACAATCAGTGCTGAGGCCAGAGATTGCAGGGTTCGATGATGGGCAGCCTGACCAGAATTAATGCCTTTCTACACCCTGGATCGCATTCACAATGGTAGACTGCCTAACAGTGAGTGACCTGAGGAGGTCAATGGCCTCCTCACTGAGGGCAGCAGGGGTGACAGGGGCAGGGGCTGAGGTGCCTGGGGTGAAGGGGATGCCCACCCTCCTGGGTGAGCGGGCACGGCGCTGCTGGGAGGGCGGTGCTGGTAGGGGAGGTGGCGGCTGTACCTGTAGAAGTGGGGGGCACAGATGGTTCCGCCACCACAAGGGAGCTCCCATCAGCGGACGAGTCTGTGTCGCTGGTTGGTGATCCGGTGACCGACGTGAAGCTCCCCTCGCCCTCCGTCCCACTTGTGTATTCGGAGTCCGTGGTGTGGCCATCCATGGCCATGTGGGATGCAGCTCACTCGTGCTCCGGTGCAACTGTACCTCTGCCTGATGATGCTGATGTACAAAAGAACAGGGAGAGCACAAAAAGGGGGGGGACGACAGAAGAAGGACAGGTTGAGTGCACGGCTTACCGCTACCGTTGGCGGACAATACAGACACAGCAACCCCCTGCACTACGCCGTGCTCTTGGCCTCTACAGATGCAATTCCTGGGATCTGGCCTACATGGCTATGGTGGACATCTGCACACATGGATGCCACAGGGGCATGTATACCTGTACTTAGCCCTCTACTGGGGTGGGGTGGAGTGCCACATGGCCTGCATTACGGAGGGGCCTAGCCTACGTAAGTCGCCCTGGCCTAGGGAAACCCACATCCCTCCTCCCCCACCCAGACACCTTCACTGCGCACAAAGTCCCCAGAATGAGAGTGTACTCACCCCCTTGTGTCTGCTGTGATGCCCTCAAGCGCCCATCCAACTCTGGGTAGCCCACTGCCAGGATCCTGAACATCAGGGGGGTCATGGTGCGACGGGCACCCCTCCCACATTGGGAGGCCATCCCCAGCTGAGCCTCCGCCGTCTTCTTGCTCCAGCGGCGAATGTCCTCCCATCTTTTATGGCAGTGGGTGCCCCGTCTCTGGTGGACCCCCAGGGTCCGGACATCCTTGGCGATGGCATGCCAAATGTCCTTCTTCTGGTGGGAACTGACCTACATGAAATGCACAGGGGAAGAAGAAAAGTCATTACCAACTGCACCGTCGATGTGAGTGGCCCCCATCCCTACCCTTGCCACGTGGCACATGCATTCACAGTCCTTCATGTTCCCTGATCTCTGCCCCCTTCCTTCTTACAACCAGCCCTCTCCACCCAGGCATAGCCCATACAACGTGCTCCCTGTGTACTTACCTATTGGTCTGGAGGACCGTAGAGTAGCTTGTACTGGGGCAGGACCCCGTCCATGAGCTTCTCCAACTCCTGAGCAGTGAAGGCAGGGGCCCTTTCCCCAGACGCACGAGCCATTGTCTCTTCCAGACCGAGGTCACAGCAGCACTTGCAGTGTAGGTCCTCTCCTCTCGAAGATCAGGTATTGAGTGATTGAACGGATAGAAAATGGCGGTCACGTCCGCGGCGGTGACGTCCGCGGCGGTGCGTATCATCACCGCCGGCGCACTTCATCATTGGCTCCTGGGACCCATAGGGTCCAATGTTAACCAATGCAGCATTGCACCGCGATCTACGACCGCCTACCGCGACGGTGTACAACACCAGCGCAGATGCCTCACATCCCATTGTCCCACTTTAGAGGTCAGGCAGCCGCCATTTCAGGGGCCCACATGGCTTCATTTACTACTGTGTCACACATACCTAGGCCTACACTCAACACACATACAGGAAGAGTTTTGTGTTTGGTGTCGTGTTCTGTCTATCTGTGGGTACATACCTGGAAACTTGTTGACTCTGTGGTCGCTGTTGTCCATCCTAGGCACTGTCAGCTTGGACATTTGAGAAGATGGCGGAATCCTCCGGTGTACCGACCGCTGGTGGACCTGTTGACAATGGAGGAGCGACATTTAATCATCACCTACAGGTTTGACAGTGCCACTATCCAGGAACTATGTACCCAGTAGGAGCAAGACCTGATGTCACCAATCCGCCATCCCACAGGAATCCCCCCTGACGTGCAGGTGCTGTCAGTGCTCCATTTCCTTGCAAGTGGGTCTTTTCAGACAACAGTGGCCATGGCATCAGGGATGTCCCAGCCTATGTTTTCCAACGTGTTGTCCAGAGTGTTGTCTGCCCTGCTGAAACATGTAAGGAGCTACATCATTTTCCCTCAGGTGGAGGATTTGGCTACAGTTAAAGGTGACTTCTATGCCCTTGGACATATCCCCAACGTCATAGGTGCTATTGATGGGACCCATGTAGCTCTGGTCCCCCCCCACAGGAGTGAACAGGTGTACAGGAACCGGAAGAGTTATCATTCCATGACTATACAGATGGTATGTTTGGCAGACCAGTACATCTCCCAGGTAAATACTATGTTCCCTGGCTCTGTGCATGACGCCTACATCCTGGGGAATAGCAGCATCCCTTATGTGATGGGTCAACTCCAGAGGCACTGTGTGTGGCTACTAGGGGACTCTGGTTACCCCAACCTGTCCTGGCTATTGACCCCAGTGAGGAATCCCAGGACCAGGGCAGAGGAACGCTACAATGAGGCCAATGGGCGGACTAGCAGGGTGATCTAATGCACCTTCGGCCTCCTAAAGGCCAGGTTCAGGGGCCTCCATATGACAGGTGGATCCCTATTCTACTCACCGAAGAAGGTGTGCCAGATCATCATCGCCTGCTCGATGCTTCACAATCTTGCTTTGCGATGCCAGGTGCCTTTTCTGCAGGAGGATGGTCCAGATGGCGGTTCTTGTGGCAGCTGTGGAGCCTGTGGACAGTGATGAGGAGGAAGCTGAGGAAGAAGACATAGACAACAGGGAGTCAGTCATACAACAATATTTCCAGTGACAGACAGGTGAGAACATTTCCTTTTTACCATTACATTTCACTTTCACACTTCTACCTCTATCATGTCTGTCATTCCATAGCACTATTTGGTCACTGAATTGTACCTTTCCATTACGGTTTCACAGGTATGGTTACCAACGTGTGTCATCTGCTTGCATCCTTCATGGACTTGTGATGTGTGACATAGGTATGTTGGCTTTACAATTGAAAACACATTTTGACACTGTCATTGATAATACAAATTTACCAAATCACAGACTGACTCACGATTGTTTTGTGGTTCAAGGGTGTTTATTTAAGTGCTCAAAAATGGAGGGGGGGTTGTAAAATTGTGATGGGGGACGGTGGAGGAATGTCCATGGCAGAGTCCAGTCTATTAGTCTCATAGGAAGTGGAGCTGGGGCAGTTAAAGTATGGACAAGGTAACAAAGTGGGACAGTGGGAGGACAATCAGGGTGGTCTCATTTCCTGGCGGGGGTCTTGCCATCTTGCTCTGTCCTGTTCCTGGATCTCAGGGACCGCTTGCGGGGTGGTTGTCCGTCTGCAGGGGGTGGGGTGCTGGTGTGGTGGTCCTGTGGCGGTGCCTCCTGTCCACTAGCGCCGGCGGAGGTGGTGGGCAGTTCATCGTCCATTCTAGTGTCAGGGGCCCCTTGGAGTGCCACGGTGTCCCTCATGGTCTTTTGTATGGCCTTCAGCACCCCTACGATGGTGCCCAGGGCGGAGCTAATGGTTCTGGGCTCCTCCCTGAGCCCCAAATACTGCTCCTCCTGCATGCGCTGGGTCCCCTTAAACTTGGCTAGGACCGTCGCCATCGTCTCCTGGGAGTGGTGGTATGCTCCCATGATGGAGGAGAGGGCCTCGTGGAGAGTGGGTTCCCTTGGCCTGTCCGCCCCCTGTCGCACAGCAGCCCTCCCAGTTCCCCTGTGTTCATGTGCTGCCGTCCCCTGGACTGTGTGCCCACTACCACTGCCCCCAGGTCCCTGTTGTTGTTGGGGTGGTGGGTTATCCTGGGTTCCCTGTAGTGGTGGACACACAGCTGATTGACGTGTCCTGGGTACGGAGGTATGGGCCCGCTGGGTGGGTGCTGTGCTGGTGTTACCAGAGGGTGGAAGGTCAGTGTTGGGCTGTGCCTGTGCAAGGGGAACCGACTGTCCCGAGGCCCACGATGGTCCGGGCTGGTTATCAGGATCCAGTAGGGCAGAGCTGCTGTCGTCACTGTGGGCCTCTTCTGTGGGTGGAGTCGAGATGTCTGGACCCTCCGGTGTGATGACGTTCCTTAGTGGTCCTGCAGGGATATAAGAGCATGATTATTGCATGTGTGTGTGTAATGGTGTGCAATGGGTGGGTGTGCGTGTACCCCAGTGCAAGCATTCCTGTGTGTGGGTTTGTGTGATGATGGTTATGGGGTTGTTCTGGGTATGTGCAGTGAGCATGCTTTGGTGAGGGGTGACCATGCTTAGTTGTGTCATGCAGGGCTTGGTGTTGGGATGAGTGGTTTGTGTTATTAGTACATTAGTGATGAGTTGGAGTGATAGGGGAGGGGGTGAGGGTGGGGGTGTGTGATAGCATGCAGGTAGGGAGGGGGATATGATAGTTAAGATTTGACTTACCAGTGTCCATTCCTCCACCGACTCCTCCGAGGCCCTCTGGATGCATGATGGTCAAGACCTGCTCCTCCCATGTTGTTAGTTGGGGGGGAGGAGGTGGGGGTCCGCCGTCAGTCCGCTGTACCGCAATGTTGTGCCTGGAGACCACAAAACGCACCTTCCCCCGTAGATCGTTCCACCTCTTCCTGATGTCCTCCCGATTTCTTGGATGCTGTCACACAGCGTTGACCCTGTCCACGATTCTGCGCCATAGCTCCATCTTCCTGGCTATGGAGGTGTGCTGCACCTGTGATCCAAATAGCTGTGGCTCTACCCATAGGATTTCCTCCACCATGACCCTGAGCTCCTCCTCGGAAAACCGGGGGTGTCTTTGGCGTGACATGGGGTGATGTGGGTGATGTGTGGGGTGGTGTAAGTGTTGATGAGTGTGGTGATGTGTAGTGGTATGTGGTGTTTTGTGCGTGGATGTTGTATGGGTGATGGTGTTATGTGCCTCTGTGTGGTGGGGTTCTCAATTGCTGTGCTCTCTGTCTCTCTGGCCTTCGTTCGTGAATTATGGTTGTAGGGGTTTGAGGGTGATGTGGGTGTGTGTTTTATATTGTGTTGGGTGTGTGGGAGTGGTGTTTGTATGTGTATCAGGTGTGTGCATTTTGAATTGTCCAATGTGGCGGTGTTTTGGAGATGTGTGTGTATTTTGAGCGCAACGGTGTGCACCGCCAATGGAATACCGCGGTTGAAAGACCGCCGCATGGATTTGTGGGTCGTGATAGCATGGGCGTGTTTCTGTTGGCGTGACGGTGGAGGAATTGTTTTCGCCAGTTTAACACTGACCTTTGATGTGGCGGAGTTGTGTGGGTGTCTGAATTTCGGCGGTTTCCGAGATGTGGGTCATAATAGCTGTGGCGGAATTCCGCAGCCGCGGCGGTATGTTGGCGGTCTTCTGCACGGCGGTAAGCGGCTTTTACCACCAATGTTGTAATGACCACCTAAGTTTCAAGATGGTCGGATACCTGTAGGGGAATCAAGATGAATTAAATAAAAACATTCTTATTCAGGTACTTCCCTTTACATGAGAATCAGAAAAACATTCTGACTAAATTTCAAACCAGTCATATAAATTCTGTTTTGAGAATGTATACTAGGACCATACAATATTGCATCTAGAAACTCTGGCCTTCTGTGTACTCCTAAAATGTTTCAACACAAATTGCGCATATTGCAGATATATATACATATATATATATATATATATATATATATAGTAAACAACATAAAAGGATTGTGCACCATGAATAACACAATATGGATTCAGGAAACAAATCACATAACTTGTCAACTAGAATATTACATAATAAATATCTTAGAATAGTGGCATACAATTAACAACATGAAATGAACTCGAGGAGAGAATCGTGCGTCTTGCCGATTCGAGTGTCACCATGTAAAATACCAAGAAATGGTAGCACACAATGAATATCAAAGTCAAATTATCATTAATCGAATTGCGCGTCTTGCCGATTCGTAAAACACGATGTAAATGTCAAGAAATGACAGCTCACAAGAAATAACAAGATCAAAGTACAATGAAACGAATCGCGCTTCTTTTGCCGATTCTTAAGCCACCATGTAAATGTCAAGAAATGGTAGCGCGCAATGAACAAAGTTAAATCCTCATGAAACGAGTTGCGCGTCTTGCCAATTCGTAAAACATCATGTAAATGTCAAGAAATAGTAGCAAAAGTTTATAACTCTTACATAGCTACTGCAGCGGAGAAAGAAATTCAGCTGCCTAAACAGTATTCATCTTACAAAGATGTATTTGATGAGAAAGGAGCAGAGACTCTAGCTCCTCATAGATCTTATGACTGTCAAATTGATCTAGCCCCAGGTGCAATACTTCCCAACTGTTGTGTATATGCCCTGTCGGAACATGAAAATCAACATTTACGAAAATACCTAGATCAATTTTTGGAGAATGGTTTCATTCGCCCCTCTAAGTCTCCTGCAGCTTCGCCTTTGTTTTTTGTTTCAAAAGCTAATGGAGAACTTCAAACTTGCATCGACTATAGGGGTTTGAACAAAGTCACCATCAAGAATAAATATCCATTACCCCTAATTCCGGTCTTATTGGAACAAGTAAAGAGAGCAAAAATCTACAAGAAGCTTGACCTTCAAGGTGCTTATCATTTGGTCAGAAAGAGAGAGAGTGACGAATGGAAAACAGCATTCAAGACAAGATATGGCCAAAGGAACAGTATTTGTAAGCATATTAAAAATAGGTTTTCAGGATTGAACTCCGCAATGCAAAAGCTTAAACCACAACATATCAGCACAATGCATAAATTACGTTGTTTTGAGAGTGCTGGGTTTTTGCATTTTTGTCACCAATAGAGCGCGTACTGCTCTGGTGTTGACACCTCCCAGCTTCCCTGTTGTCTTGTGTCTCTGTCCCCTGAAACGTGTGCCCACAGCCACTGACCACAGGTCCCTGATCGTCCTGTGTTTGTGTGGTTGTCTGGGGTCCCTGTAGTGGTGGACACACTGCTGATTGATGTGTCCTGGGGACAGAGGTATGGGCCCGCTTGTTGGGTGTTGTGCAGGTGTTTCCTCAGGGGGAGGCTCTGTGGTGGTATGGGACTGTGCCTGGGTAACTGACTGTCTGGAGATCCCTGATGGGCCAGGTTGGTCATCCAGATCCAGGTGTCCAGAGCTGCTGTCATCACTGTGGGCCTCTTCTGTGGGGGGACTGGATGTTGCTGGCACCTCCTCTCTGGTGACGTTGTGTGGGGGACCTGTGGGGATGTAAATGCAGTGTTATTTTTTCTGCGTATGACATCTTGTGCATTGGTGTGTTGCCCTGTATGGTTGTGATTGCCCTGTCATCTTTGCCTTGTGTGAGTAGTGATTTTGTGGGCTAAGTGATTCTCTCTAATGTGCATGCTTTAGTGATGGGTGTCCATGCAGGGCTGTGAATGATGTCCATGCATTCATTGGTGGTGCTTGCAGAGCTTGGTATTGGGATGGGTGGGGTTTGATGGTGGGGTGTATGCGAGGTGGTGGGGTGGTGGGGGTGAGGGTCAGGGTATGTGATGGCATGCAGGTAGGGGGGTGATAGTAATAGAGATTTGACTTACCAGAGTCCAGTCCTCCTGCTACTCCTGCCAGGCCCTTAGGATGCAGTATTACCAAGACTTGCTCCTCCCATGTTGTTAGTTGTGGGGGAGGAGGTGGGGCTCCACTGCCAGTCCTGTGTACAGCTATCTGGTGTCTTGCAACCACGGAACGTACCTTACCCTGTAGGTCGTTCCACCTCTTCCTGATGTCATCCCTTGTTCTGGGGTGCTGTCTCATGGTGTTGAACCGGTCCACAATTCTCCACCATAGCTCCTTCTTCCTTGCAATGGATGTCTGCTGCACCTGTGATCCAAATAGCTGTGGCTCTACCCAGTTGATTTCCTCCATCATGACCCTTAGCTCCTCCTCTGAGAACCCGGGGTGTCTTTGTTGTGCCAGGGGTGTAGTGTGTGTGGTGTTTGTGAGGGTGTGTGAGATGATGTGTTGGGGTGTGTGCTGTAAGGTGCGTGGATGGAGTATGGGTGATGGTGTTCTGTGGCTCTGGTTCTGTGGGTGCTCTTGGTGTCTCTCTCTGAGTCATAAAGGGCTGTGGGTAGTGTGTGTGTGTTTTATAGTGGTGTGGTTGTGTGTGTGTGTGGTGTGTGTATGGGTGTCAGGTGTGTATAGTTTGAATTGTCCAATGTAGTGTTGTTTTGTATGTGTGTGTGTATTTTGAGCACAGCGGTATGTACCGCCAATGGTTTACCACGGTTGAATGTCCGCCGCGGTGATTCGTGAGTCATACTGCTGTGGGCATAGTTCTGCTGGCATAACGGTGTGGGTTTTGCTACCCCTGGTTTATCACTGAACTTTGGGCTGGCGGACCTGTGTGTGTGGCTGTATAGTAACAGATTGCTATGTGTGGGTCATAATATGGGTAGCGGTAAACTGCTCTGGCAGCGGTATGTTGGCAGCAGTCAGCATGGCGGTAAGCGGGACTTACCGCCAATGTCATAATGAGGGCCAAAGTATTGGTGTAGATAAAGTGAAATAGTGAGTTAAGTGGAGGAAAAGCAGGAAATGAGATATAGGATCGAGTGGCGAGGAGAAAAGGGACGAGAGAGGTGTAGAGGTAGGGTAGTACATGGAGATGAGTGAAAAAAAGATAAAGCTGAGCTTGTGTGAGATGTCACGTAGATGGATGATATATATATATAGGGAGACAGGGACAGATATAGGGAAGTCTGATGTGAAAAGAGCAATGATGTACAGGGAAAGAAGTGAAGTAGAATGCTCTGAAGAACAACAAAAGGGATCAAGAGTGATAGTTATTGATGGAGTGTAGTACAGAGAGGAAGGAGAAAAGGGTAGCTAAAGATGAAGTTGATTGAGGTATATTACATGTATTGATAGAGAGGCAAAGTAGATAATGCTGAGGTAGAGAGAGAGAGAGCTGTGAAAGAGATAACAAATAAAGACATATAGAAAAGTAGAGGCAGAGAGGTTAGGAGAGAGAAGGATATGGTAAGAGAGGTGCAGTGAAGTATGAGGAGAAATGCCACTGAAAGAATACATTTCAATTTAAATGCTACTACTCCGTGAGAATGAAAGGTTGAGGGATGGTCAGGCCAAGCATGCACACTAAAGGGCAGATTTAGTATATTTTAGTGCCGCGCAGTGCAGTAACCACAGTTGCACAAAGGAGGGTAGAAGCTGTGCAGAGCCATATTTAACAACATGGAATGGTTGCCTCATGCCATGCATAATGTTTGCATCATGGAGCAGAGGTGTGCCTGACTTCTGTATAGCATAACATATGTGCTGGGGGGTGTACCCTTCCAGTACAACATCCCATACCTAGACATATTCTTAAACATTTCACAACTTGCATGTGTGCAGCCAAAGGTAGAAACAAATAATGCCCCCTTGTTGTAGAGTGGTGCAAAGAAGGACAAAGTGCTATTTCTAGTGATAAATTGCACCTTTGCAGCACAAAGTAAATAACCTTGCAAGGGTTTCCTCTACTTTGTGTCACCCTGTGTCACTTTGGTACCTGGCTTCCAATAATAATTTTGTGCAAAGCCTTATTAAATATGGTTGAAAGTGTCTGTTAACCATTCTCGGCTGTCAAATTAGAAAATGTAGAACATTTATGAGCAACATTAGTATAGCAAACAGTTTTATTGTCCTATTCACCTGCACAGGGGCTCATCGGAACAAACAGATGTCTGAATCCAGTGTTGCAGACACACATACCCTCTCCATTGACCTTGTGCCAGTCAACTGATGCACACATGCAACCACACAGACTCCAATTACCTTATGTACAAACACTGAAACACGCTTACACACCCACTCCAGTGATCTTATGAATGCCCACTGGCACATACTTGTAAGCCTACCACACTTCAGTCATCCTCTGGGAACATACACACTTTACAATGTGCTTGTGTTTATGTAAACAACACACTACAATAACACACAGAGATCCAATTGACATGTAGCCCCACACACACTCTCACACCAATGATGTTGTGAACAAAGCACACACATACTCTCACTCACAAATGCAGGAACCTACGCTCTTCAAAAATCCTCTGAAGTGTCACAAAGTCATTTGCACTGTTAGGAAATCATTTGCTGACTACAACAGCTACTTTTTTTATTGTGTAATCCATGTGATCTGTAAGAGTAGTAAGGAAGGTAGCAACATGAAGGAAATTTCTATGTTACTAGTAGCGTTGGTCATGTTTTAGTGTCAAGGGGAACATTTCATTTTTGGAGTTATCACTATTCTTAAATTCATTCTTGCATGAATCCTGAGGAAACTGTGTTTTGCTACTCCCACAAAAACGAAACAAGAAAACCATGTTTCCTCAACTGCAACAGGATGGTTGCTGACTCTGAAAATAAGGAGAAGAAAAATGGCACAGTATCATGTAGGCCACACCCACATATGTACCACATCACAAATATATCACTGTACGCACCACTAAACTGATGCAAGACATATAAACAGGCATGGTTACACACAGAGGCATTCACACTTGAACACATTGTGAGAAAGTGCTTCTTTTAGCGTGGTTAGTCCCCACTTTTTGCCTGGAACATGATGTGGTTTTGAACTGTAAGTGCCCTGGGCCCCAACTAAACAGTTTGCCAAGGCCAGATATCTATCTCCAAAACTGTACTGTCATTGGCAACTTCAGCCACCCTTGTAAGTCCCTAATAAATGGTACTCCTGGTGCTTAGGGCATGGGTACTGGAGTGGGCGCCCCCCAGAGCTGCAGCATCAATTGTGCCACTTTGAGAGGCCCCACACCAGCCTTATGCAGACTGCCATTTCTGGTTGCATGGCAAGGTGTCCCCAAAATTGCAAACAGGACACGGCACTCAGCCTGTGTGCCATGTCCCCTAAATCTGCATGCAGTATAGATAAGTCACCCCTCTAGCAGCCCTTACAGCCCTAAGGCAGGGTTCACTATATTACATGTGAGGGCATATGTGCATGAGCAAATATGCTCTTACAGTGTCTGTGACACAGTAAGTGTACATGAAAGCCATAGTAACTGCATGTGCTGAAAACGTGTCACTATGAGTTTCCCAGCTACATGGTGGCCTCTCTGAACCATGGGTTGTTTGGTATCAAACAACTCAGCATAATAAATCCTCACTGGTGCCAGTGTTGGATTTATTGCCCAGAAAGCACCATAGAGGTGACCCCTGCAAACCTAACAGCCCTGGAATGGGTGTTGACTGGTCGTAGCCAGCCTGCCACCATCAGACAGGACTCTGCAACCCTGGGGTGAGAGCCTATGCTCTCTGGGGCCAGAAAGCAAAGCCTTTACTGGGCAGATGTACCACACTTCCTCCCCCAGGCAGACACCCTGCTCAGGTGTTAAGCTTCAAACGCCATACTGCCTTTGAAATGCAACCCCAGCCTATGCTGCTACCAGCAGAAGGTAAACCGCTCCTCACTTTAGGTGGAAAAATCAGCAGGAAAACTAGGAAAAATAGGAGGAGTGGCCATTCTCAGCCAGCACCACCCCTCAGGTGTGGCAGGTGAGGTGATTCCTCCATTTCATTTTCCTCCATCTTGAGTGGAAGGAAAAATAGCCAATTAGGATCAGCATTGTGTCCTCCTCCCATATTAGCTACTACCAGGTACCCGCTTAATGCCCCTAAATACAGTATTTAAGTGGCACCCCCTGACCAGAACTTTAGATTCATAAAGACCTAAGAAGAGCCGGACATCACAAAATCACACCAGTAGAGAAGTCTGCAGACACCAGTTGGCTTGACCCTAGCCCTACCGGCCTGTATGCAGCCCTTGAAGAACCTGTACCAAAAGATGACTTGTCCTGCAGCCCAGCGACCTCCAAAGTCTTGGGCAGACTGCCTGTCTTTGATAGAGACCAAGATCTGCCATGGACTGTGGACATGTCCAAAAGGAACCAACCTCAAAGAAAAAGAAGTCTTCCTGAGGAACCGCAAAGTAGCCTCTTGAACCAGCTCTGCACCAGACACCCATGGCCTGAGTCCAAGTCACCCACCCATCCTGTGAAGGTTCCCCAGTGTTTCTGAGAAAGACTCTACCATGGACTGACCCCTGCCAAACTCCACAGTGATGCCTGCAGTCTCAATCCGAAGACTCCCTCTGACCACGACCCACCTACCTAGTTAAGCTGTTCCTGACACAACCAGACACCCCTGAACCCAGAGCCTCTTGGCCTTTGGAAGCTGGACCGTCAGTGTCCCTAAAACCCCTGGTATCTATACTTACCTGAGCACCTGTGGGTTGTCTTCTCCCAGCCTCCTGGACAGAGCCTTCAGCCTGTTTTGAAACTGATCTCCTCCATTGGATAACATTGAGCGCCCCCGGGAATGTAAGGGTGTAAGCTTAGTGCTGCCTTGTGGGCCGCCTTGTACTTACTTCACCTCCAGGAGATCGATCCCCAACCCCGCCCTACTCACCTGGGATCAGCGCATCTTCAGTTACTCCATCTCCATTGGTTAACATTGGAAACATGATCCTGTATTAGCCCTCTGCACCCGGCGGCTGAGGTTGTAAGACTGGTGCTGCTTGTGCCCCCACTGGTGCTTACCTCGACCCTCAGAGACAAACCTTTGATGCCGCTTGTACTCACCTTGGAGCAGTACATCTTTGTGCACCCCCAGTCTCCTTTGGTTAACATTGGCTACCCGAACAAGAATTTGACCTCTGCACCCGGCCACCCCTGTGCTGCTGTGGGTGCACTCTTGGAGCTGATTTGAACCTTTCCTTGTGTTGACTTCAAAAGCCGAAGACTGAATTTGTAAGTTGTTTATTTACCTAGAAAACTGCATTCTTGTTTTTTCTCCCCTAGTATAACGTTGAAGATTCTGAAAATTGAAGTGTTGATTTTTTAAACCGAAAGGTATTTTTAATCTAAAAGCTGCCTACCTTGTAACAAAGCTCTTGGTCATAAAAATTATACAAAGATCCATGTTATTTTTGTAAATTGGACCTGAGTTATTCTTTTGAGTGTGTCTTCATTTATTGATGCTGTGAGTACAACAACTGCTTAGTACAACTCCTAGATAAGCCTAACTGCTCGCCCACACTACCACAAACATGGAGCATTAGGTTGTCTATTTCTGCCTCTGGACTTTCTGCACAATGCACGTCATTTTTGTTCACTATATAGAAAGCCATCCTCCTACACACCCACCTATGGGTAAAGTACACAGGCACCCAAGAATGCACTCAGAGACAACATCAGGCCAGGAGAGCAAGCTAGTACTCTCTCTGATAACATCTGAGAGTGACAAGTATGAAACCTTGCAAAGGCAACTCAACCTTTCACTATTTTGTCAGTGATAAATTGTGACAATTTTAAATGGGTAATGGTAACTGCTGCTATTCACCATGTTTAGGAATGGCAGAACAGTTACATGAAGCATTATATAGAACCCACATTATTATTATTAACAGGTACATTCTCCTTCACTAGGCTGTGTTCACACATAGGGGGTTATTCCAACTTTGGAGGAAGTGGTAATCCGTCCCAAAAGTGACGGTAAAGTGACGGATATACCACCAGCCGTATTACGAGTCCATTATATCCTATGGAACTCGTAATACGGCTGGTGGTAAATCCGTCACATTTGGGACGGATTACCACCTCCTCCAAAGTTGGAATAACCCTCATAGAGTTAAGAAATATTGGTGGTCATTACAACACTGGAGGATGGTGTTAAAGCGGCGGTAAGACCGCCAACAGGCCGGCGGAAAAAAATGGAATTACGACCGTGGTGAAAACCACCAACAAAGACAGCCACTTTAACACTCTGACCGCCACGGCGGTACAAACAAACAGCATGGCGGTCACCGCCAACAGACAGGCGGAGGACAATGTACCGCCCACAGTATCACAACCTACCAATCCGCCACTTTTTCCGGGGCAGATTCACCGCGAACAAACAAAAACACGGCGGAAACAGGACCTCAAAGGGAAAACGCTCACCTCTACACACCCCACGAGGAACCAGGACGCCATGGAACCCGAGCTTCACATTTTCCATGTCCTTATCTTATTGCTCCTCTACCAGGAGCACGAATGCCGGCGGCGAAGACCACGGTGAGTACTGCACCTACGACACAGGGGAGGGGGGAGGCAAAAAACAGGGACACACACATGCAACACTCAACACCCCCACCCCCACCCTCACCCACTACAACACACACACTGATACAGCATCATATATTACAGTTACAACCCTCAAATCCCCCGGAAGAATGCAAAGACAAAAGGAAATGAGTGCAACCATTGTAATATATTAAAATCCAGTACGCAAAAATATAAATACACTATTAACAAATATATACACCAAGAACAGTAGTCCAGGTATAGCTCCATTGAAGTCCGTGTGTTGTAACTTAATAGCGATTAGATTAAGCATTAGCAGAAGACATCTTGTATTTAGCAACTATTGTGAACATTTGGCGGAATCCATTTTGTATTCATGGCAGCCAATTTCTCTGCCATGTGCTCGTCATGTGCTCTGTCCTACCTTTCTGTTAACTACTCTTGAAAATCTGTCTAGTGGCAAGTTATATTTAGCATCTCCCACTTTCGCACATGCCCAGTAAGATCTGTAGCTGTTAGTAATCAGTAACAGACAGTAATGTGTCAACTAGTCCTTGAAACTGTTAGCCCCTTCTACCGGTCCTCGACTGAGATCCTTTTTGTTCATTCATCTTGCAGTGACCATTTGGTCGATTTTAGAACTTGGCAGTTGGAACCTGGACTCCCTGTGATTGGTAAGAGCCGTTTTACGGCACTTGCTGTGGGTTTTGATGCCTTTGTTTGGTAATGAAGTTTAGCACTACTTACTGTGGCTCTCGTGTTTTGGGTGACTAGTCAATTTGTGTCGTTTGAATTGATATATAAATTGCTATTTATATAGGCAGGTAATGAGGAGAATTTTCTCCAATTTAATTTTGATTTGAACGGCACCTTATGTGCTACTTTGATTATAATATTGCACATTCTGCACTATTTTTGGCATGCCTGTTTTTGGCGCACTTCGTAGGATGTGTTGCTTTTGTAATGGTACCAATTTGAGACTGGAAGAATCGCAACCGGCACCCCCAGAGGGGACGCCCAATAGAGATATGTATGTTAAACATGGTCTTTCTTCTATAATGTACAGCGCATTATGGAATAAATACACTTGTGCGGATCCTGAGTTACGTTGGCCTATGCATGGGTCATTTGATTTGCGAAAGATTGAGTATGTGGAACAATGTATGTGTAAGCGAAGGTCTAGGCAAGATATGTTTGACTGTGTACGGTTGTGGCAGAAAGAAGTGCGTGGACGAGTGAAGCGTGACTAAGCCTTGCTTGAGAAAGAGCAGCGGAAGAATGTATATGTGAAAGCTTTAGAATTGAGAAAGAAAGAAATAAATGACTTAAAGGAGCTAGAAGAGAAAGAACTTAAGTTACAGGTAACTGGCCAATACACCGTTAGGCAACCTCTCTATCCTATCCTTAATAAACCACACAATGATTTTTTGTTACTAGATCGCCCTCCACCTCCGTATGTCGTTCCTTCTGCCCCTCATGAGTTAGCTAAGGTCTCCGGTTCGGAGCAACAGAAGATACGAGACAGCCGCTCCATGTTGCCTGCTGACGGTGCGTCTGAGCTTAGATCTATTGCTCGAAAAACAATTTGTAGCGTTGTCTCTGCTTCTGAACTTTTAGACAACATGAAAGGGTGGACGGAAAAGGAGCAGCTATATTTAACTGAGGCATTTGGCACAGAAGTTATTGATCTATATCGGAAATATTCTGATGAGTTAGAGCCCGGTGATGTAGCAGCTGATCATAAGCAAATGTGTGATGGTCTTTTTGTTTTCTCCCAGGTGGCTGATGCAATCAGGCGTTTGATGAAATTATGTGTTGTGGCAGTCCGTTTGCAAGAGGAGAAAAGGGCCGTGGACGTAGTTGCACGGACATCTCAGACTGGCGGGGTGCAAGCTTCCATCTTCGGAACAGATGAGACTATGATAGTTCACGCGAAACCAATGCGGGAGGCCGCGCCTTTGTATGTTCCTCCTAAAGGATTGGGTACAAGTGATGATAAAACTTCTGTTGATGCTAAGGGTTATTTTATTTATATTTGGGTGTATACTCCTTGGAATAGGGCAGATGTAATGGCACTTAAAACAGCATTACCTTACCCGCAGAAAAATCCAGCCGCCTTTTATGAGGAAGTTGAGGGAGCAATTAGTTCTTGTACTATGACTTTGTCTGACATTGATTTATTTTTCGGATTGATATTACCGCCAGATATGTGGAGAACTGTTTGTAAAGTTGATGATTGGGTAGTTTTTGGGGCGTCATGGAAAGAATTAGAACAGATGGACGGGGATAGGGAACCTGCGAAAAAGCCATATCAGTTGATTCTAGATCTTCCCGCAGCCATATTAGTTAAGTTAAAAATGATTAATCCCCCTAAAAAGATAGATTGGACTGTTTTAGCGTCTTGTAGGCAAAAGGCAGATGAATCGGTCTCTGATTTCTTTACACGCTTTGAAGAAGCATTTCATGATTTTAGCGGGCAGTTATTGTCAGATGATACGGGCAGACATTTGTTTGTCGATAAATATGTCGCAAATCTGTTACCAGGAATAGCTAGTCGTCTAAAAGCTAGTGAAAGTTCATGGACTACCTCTACTCCAGTTTCTCTTTTGACTATGGCTCAGTATTATTGTCAGGAATTAGAAGCAAAAGGTAGCGAGGATAAAAAGATTAAAGAATTAAAGACGAAGGTTATGTTGGCTCAAGCTTATGGTCCACCTTTTAGAGGTAGTGATAGAGGTTGACGTGGATCTTATGGTTCTTCTTACACTCGTTCAAATTTGACTGTTGATCAGTGTGCTCATTGTAAGAAATTTGGGCATTGGGCTGCCGATTGTCCAGCACTACGTGTTCAGCAGTGTTCACGTGGTCGGGGACAAATGAGAAATCGCTCAGGATATTCAGGGCCTAGAAGAAGCACAAATTATCATGCTAGGGTTGATGCTAATGTACGAGGGCAGGATGGGTTTAACACTTTTGATAGACGGAACCAATACCAGATGTCTAACCATGTGCAGCCTGATTTCCAAGATTCTGCTTCTGCATAGGATTGCTTAGGATGGGGTAAGGAATCAGTTGAAGTTCCAGTAGATCAGAGGGGTCCCTATGTTACAGCACATGTTTTGGGTTCTACTGATCAGTTTCTGGTTGATACAGGAGCTACTTGTAACGCCTTGTCTAAACAATTGATTTCAAGGGCTCCCCTGTCTGGCTTAACCATTACATCGATAGGTTTCGATGGAACACCTTCCCCTAGCCCATTGTCACAACCACTTGCATTCCATGTTGATAAATTTACTGCTCCATGTCCATTTTTGCTTTCTCCAAATACACCAGACAATATTGTGGGTCTTGATATGCTCAAGTATTTCAGGGCTACAATACGATGCTCTCCTGAAGGGGTGCGTGTTATTTTAAATGATAATCATCCTGTGATGGAAAGAGTTTGTCTTGATAAAGAGGATATTGCATTAGCTACACTCCCTAGTACTTTGTGGGCTACTTCAGATACTGATGTGGGACAAATGATTATTCCACCGGTACATATTAGTGTCAAGGAGGGAGCTGTATTGCCACATTTGCCTCAATACAAAATTTCACAGGAGGGCGAAGAAGCACTCACACGAATTGTGCATGATCTTATTGCAGTTGGAGTTGTTGAGGAAGTTTCGTATAATGTTTGTAACAGTCTGATTCTTCCTATTCTGAAAAAGGATACTGATACTAGGATTTACCAATTCATTATTGATTTACGAAAAGTCAATAAGATTGTGATACCACAATATCCTGTGGTATCTGACATCACAACACTTCTTACTTTGGTTCCCCCGACAGCAACTACGTTCTCTGTGATAGACTTGAAGAATGCTTTCTTTTCGATCCCTATTCATCCTGACAGCAGATATTTGTTTGGTTTTACTTTGAATAAACGATCATATAGATTTTGCAGAGTTCCTCAAGGCTATACTGAGAGTCCTACTATTTATAGTCAAGCGTTAAAACGACTACTTGATTCTTTTGTTTTGCCTGAAGGTGTGGCTCTCATACAATACGTCGATGATATTTTGTTGGCAGCTGATACCCCTGAGTAATGTAAAAAGTGCACTTTGTCCTTACTTTCTTTTCTTGCTTCACACCATCATAAAGTGTCACGAAATAAATTCTAATATTGTAGACCAAAGGTAACCTATTTAGGTCACCTTTTGTCTAAGGAGGGCCATGCACTTACATCAGATCGTATTCAAGCAATTTTAGACACACCAGTACCCTCGACTCAGAAAGATGTTCGTGCATTCCTTGGTCTTACTTCTTTTTGTAGGCCATGGACACTAGGGTTTTCAAACATTGTCAAACATTTGCTAGCACTTTTGACTAAAGATACTCCAATGCCCCTTCTATGGACAGATGAATGTGAGACTGCTTTCCGGCAGCTACGACAAGCCCTTTGTTCAGCACCAGTGTTAGGTACTCCAGATTACATGAAGCCTTTTGCACTTCACGTACATGAGAAAGATGGATGTGCATTGTCAGTTTTAGTACAGAAACATGGTGATAAGCAGCGTCCCTGTGCATATTTTTCAGCAGTACTTGACCCTGTCGCTCGAGCGTTGCCTGGGTGTTTTTGTTCAGTTGCCGCAACAGCTGTGTCAATACGTCAGAGTGAAGGGATAGTTTTGTCACATAAGCTGTTGGTGTTAGTACCCCATGCGGTTGAAGCTCTTTTAAATCAAACAAAGACGCAAAATTTAACTAGCGCTCACCTGACAGGATATGAATTGACATTGCTGGCTCCTCACATTACACTGAAGAGATGTGCAACACTAAATCCAGCCACTTTGTTGTCATATCCGGTGACTCAGCCTCAGTCACAAGAAACACATGATTGTATATTCCTTACCGAAGAACAGACAAAGGGTCGTATTGATTTACAAGATACATCCCTTCCAGATGTAGACGGGGAATTGTGGGTTGATGGGTCTTGTTTGAAGTCGCCAGACAGTACGACCTCAGCTGCATATGCAATCACCACAATACACATGGTAGTGGAGACAGCATGTATACCACAGAAGTCAGCTCAAGCAGCTGAACTAATAGCTTTGACACGAGCATGTGAGCTTAGTACTGACTTCTGTGTGAACATTTATACAGACAGCCGCTATGCTTTTGGAGTGGCTCATGATTTTGGTTTGCTTTGGAAGGAGAGAGGCTTTCTCACATCCCACAGGATGCAGATAATGCATGGAGAATTAGTGCATAACCTCTTGACTGCATTGACATATCCAAAGAAACTAGCTATTGTGAAATGTAGTGAACACAAGAAAGTGACCGATAAGATAGGACCGTGTAGCACGTGAGACTGCGATGCAGCGAAGTACTACTTCCATGTATGTAGTGAAGTCACAAGCTGAACGTTGGCATAATGCTAGACAAGATGTATTAGATATACAGAAATCTGCTTCTGTGAAAGAACGTGAGCAATGGTCTGAGGAAGGAGAATTGGATGATGAGTGCTGTTGGCGGAATAAGCAGAGAGATAAATGGAAATTGCCTATAGCTTTTGTACAACCTATGGTTCAGAAGGCACATGGGCTGGCACATGTTGGAGCTTCAACAATAACGAAGATGCTTATGGAGGGTTTGGGAGCATCCAGAAATTTCTAGTACAGCTAAGAGAGTAGTACAGTCTTGTTTGATCTGTTTACAATACAATCCTGGAAAAGGGACACGTACTCCTGGGGTAGGGTTTGCTACACCAACTGCACCTTTTGAAGTTCTACAAATGGATTATATTCAGGTTAAACGCTGCAACAATTTAAAGTATGTCTTGGTGGTGGTATGTGCATTCAGTAAATGGATAGAGGCGTACCCCACAAAGGATAATACTGCCATTACCACAGCAAAGGTGCTTTTGAAAGAATTTTTCCCTAGGTTTGGTGTTTGCAGACTTTTATGGAATGATAACGGACCTCATTTTGTTGGGGAAGTTATTAAGTATGTCCTGAAAGGATTAGGGATCAAACAGAAGTTCCATGCAGTTTTTCACCCACAATCAGCAGGGTTGGTGGAAAGGTATAATGCTACTTTGAAGCTGAAGTTAGCGAAGATACAGGCTTCCACATCCTTAACTTGGCTGGATGCATTACCGTTGGCATTATTGTCTATTAGGTCAGTGCCACACTCTCGAATCGGCCTTAGTCCTTACGAAGTAGTGTTTGGAAGGCAATTAACATTTCGGGAGTTCCTAAGCCAAATTCTGTATATGATGTACCTTGTGACCTGATGAATGATTATTTGGCACAGTTAACCAACAATTTGGTTTCTATTCATCAACAGGTTCGAGAAGCACTTCCTGACAGATCTACAGGTGAAGGCCATGAACTCGGACCTGGTGACCAGGTGATGATTAAGTCCTTTGAAAGATCAAGCAGCTTGGAACCAAGGTGGCGAGGCCCAGAACAGGTGCTCCTTGCGACAAGGACAGCAGTTCGAGTGATGAACCGAAAGAATTGGGTCCATAGTACTCACTGCAAGAGAGTGATACCTACCTTGGTGGAACCTGCTGTGTTGACCGATCATCGAGAGATTTTGACTACGGAGAAAGGCTGTGCTATATCACCTGACGAATCTGTGGAGTTCTTCCCGGACCATACGATTTCTGGAGTGTGGCGATATAATTTGAGACAGAGGAAAGACCCTGTAGTGCTGGAGAAAACTGGTTGAGCTACCGCCTTGAGTTAGTGAAACAGAGAGCCAATGTGGCGGGGGGATCAGTCATGCATTAGAGTAGTGACACCCGTCTTGGCCCGTAGTGAAGAAATCAGCGGCTGCCCAGGGATAAGAGCTCCAGCGATTGTTTTTAATTAATTTCTGAAAGGGTCGATTATCACTGTTGCTAAAATGAATAACAAACTGATCATTAGTACTATGGGGTTTGTTGTTGTTTTGGTGGTTATAGCAATAATCACCTGGTTTGTTGAAAAGAAGGCTCCTGCTCGTGAGTTTTTTGTTGCCACTACTCCAGTACCAGAGGATCACTATTACTTTACGCTTCCCTATTAGGAGCAGAAGCACCATCAATCGTACTTCAATAATACTTTCATTTAGATGTTGCATCATACTCATAATGCTACAAATACTACTAACTGTTGGGTATGTGGAATGATACCTGCGCATTAAAAGAAAGGAGGAACACCTTTCATTCCTCTTCCTTTTTCACACAATGGTTCTTGTCAAGCTTGGTATACGCTTTTGTTTGCATCTGGAAAACGTACAGAGGGCGGACTTCTTTTTCGCCTTAATGAAGTATGCTACCAAGACAAAGATGGGTATCCCCAAGCCAAAGGAACTAAATGGGAATGGGAAGAGTATCAACCGGACAATGTTTCAATACCATATGTCTTCACAAATATAAGAGACTCTGACAAGAAAGAACAATTTGTGATTTCTGTTACAAAAACTAAAGCAGATTTATGTATACGTAGCATTGTGCGAATTCCAGTAGGGATAAGCGATTGTACCTTGATTTTAACTATTGAGGGTGTAAATAATAGTAGTTCTACAGCTTCACATAATACATATTTTGTTTGTGGTAACTATGGATATTACCAACTACCTGTTGGGTGGTCAGGTGTGTGTTATGTATCTTTTCTATTACCCCCTGTGTTTTTGGCCCCTGCATCATATCACCGAGATTTTAAACTGTTCAATGACATCATTAAAAATAGATATAAAAGGACAATAAGTACAAATGAGGTAGACCAAACGGATACTAGCCTGCAACAATATGTTGATTTTAATTTAGGGTTGTTCTCCTTTGTGGGTGCTGCGTTAAACAGTAGGAAAGTGAGACGATTGACTAGGGTTGTGGAAGCTGTTACCAATCAGGCAGCTCTGTCACTTGGGAATAT
This sequence comes from Pleurodeles waltl, assembly GCF_031143425.1. NCBI lineage: Eukaryota > Metazoa > Chordata > Amphibia > Caudata > Salamandridae > Pleurodeles > Pleurodeles waltl. The sequence goes on from NC_090445.1 coordinate 507,424,504, forward strand.
TACTGAGGAGCTCCAAATTGCGAGGATTGTAGCGCTCCAAAATCGTATGGTACTAGATGTGATATTAGCTGATCGCGGTGGTGCATGTCGCATCATCGGTAGTAGTTGCTGTGTTTTTATTCCAGGTCACTCACCTTCAATATATGATGCAATATCTAAATTGCATAAAATTGCTGCAGAAATCCACACAGAGACTGGTACTTGGACTTTTTCTGGATGGTTTTGGGCTCTTGTTTCCGCTTGGGGCTGGAAACTACTGACTATCCTGTGTGTAATGATTGCAATATTTTTCACATGCTGTACCTGTATTCAGTGTGGTCCAATGTTCTGCTCCATGTGTATTACTGCTTGTATGCCTACCAAAAGAAATATTACAGAAATGAAAGCACAACACATGTTAGATAAGGAAATTGCTGAAATGATGTGCATAAATATACAAGATGAATATTTAGATTCTCCCAGAAAGACAAATGTCTTCAGCTAATGCTGAAAGGGTCATCTGTTGTAACTTAATAGTGATTAGATTAAGCATTAGCAGAGACATCTTGTATTTAGCAACTATTGTGAACATTTGGCGGAATCCATTTTGTATTCATGGCAGCCATTTTCTCTCCCATGTGCTCGCCATGTGCTCTGTCCTACCTTTCTGTTAACTACTCTTGAAAATCTGTCTAGTAACAAGTTATATTTAGCATCTCCCACTTTCGCACATGCCCAGTAAGATCTGCAGCTGTTAGTAATCAGTAACAGACAGTAATGTGTCAACTAGTCCTTGAAACTGTTAGCCCCTCCTACCTGTCGACTGTGCATTTCCATATGACCTTACATGTATGTAAGTCTTGCTTCTATAATTGTACCATCTTCTTTTAGCCCCTGCGTGGGTATAAAAGGGCCATGCTCTCTTAGTTCAGTGTGCTACTTCAAACATTACCGAAGGGTGCTGTTTGAACTGTAGTACCACCTCATGAGGTTTAATAAACTTTGGGGGTTATTCTAACTTTGGAGGAGTGTTAATCCGTCCCAAAAGTGACGGTAAAGTGACGGATATACCACCAGCCGTATTACGAGTTCCATAGGATATAATGGACTCGTAATACGGCTGGTGGTAAATCCGTCACTTTTCCGTCACTTTTGGGACGGATTAACACCTCCTCCAAAGTTAGAATAACCCCCTTTGTCTTTTATTTCAGTTTCTGTGCCAGCTTCTTCCTCTATGGTCTGAGGACTTTGTGCAGAGAAGGGCGAACCCCTTGCACTAGTAGGCCTTGCTGAGGCTTACTTCAACACGTGGAACACTGGGCCCACACGGCTTGGGCAATGCCCACACTCAATACCCAAATATGACGGAGAGAACACTGCAGGGGCATCAGATAGCAATAAAACAGGCACCTCAGGGGGAAGGGAAAGGGGGTCACCTCAGCTGGTTGAGTGCACAATGCCAAATCCACGAGGGGACCCATGCCCACTGTTCAGTCCTGGGGAGTGCAAAGCCACAGCCTCTCAAGTCTCTACAATGGGTGGGTTGTCTACTGTTCAATCCTTGGGAGTGCAAAGCCACAGTCTCTCAAGTCTATACAGTGGGTGGTTTGCCCACTGTTCAATCCTGGGGAGTGCAAAGCCACAGTCTCTCAAGTTTCTACAGTGGATGGTTTGCCCACTGTTCAATCCTGGGGAGTGCAAAGCCACAGTCCCTCAAGTCTCTACAGTGGGTGGGTTGCCCACTGCTGCATGCTGGGGATTGCAAAGCCACAGTCTCTCAAGTCTCTACAGTCGGTGGTTTGCCCACTGTTCAATCCTGGGGAGTGCAAAGCCACAGTCTCTCAAGTCTCTACAGTGGGTGGGTTGCCCACTGTTCAATCCTGGGGAGTGCAAAGCCACAGTCTCTACAGTGGATGCCTTTCTCCACTAGTTCTGGAGGGGGATTTGTGCCCAGAGTGCTTCATCCTGCCAAGGACAGAGGTAGTGGATTTAAATCTCCACTAGTTCCGGAGGGGGCTTTGTGCCCAGAGTGCTTCATCCTGCCAAGGACTGAGCTAGTGGATATAAATCTCCACTGGTTCTAGAGGGGGCTTTGTGCCCAGAGTGTTTCATCCTGCTCGTGGCGGACACAGTAGCGTCAGTGCCCTTGGCTCTCAACGGCCAGCAGTGCCTGTGGCGTCGGTGTCCTTGGAAGCGGTGCTTGTGGCGGCGGTGTCCTGTTCAGCGGTGCTTGTGGCGGCTGGGTCATTGGCAGCGACTCAGCTGCTGGCGGGCTTTTCTGGCCCAGCGACTCAGCTGCTGGCGGTCCTTTCTGGTCCAGCGGGGCTGATGGCAGTGGCCTACTGGGCAGCAGGGTTGATGTCGGTGGCCTCCTGGGCAGCGGGGCTGATGGCGGTGGCCTCCTGGGCAGCAGGGCTGATGGCGGTCTTCTCCGCCGTGCTGCTTTTCCCAGACTTGCTGAGTTTCTTGTGCCCCTTCCCCACCTTGGAAGGTGTCGCAGCTGACTCCACACTCCAACCTGTACCCCTGGGAGCGGCTTTGGTGGCTGGAGTCTTCCCCCTCTCCCGCCGGGCACTGGCCAACTTTTGATGCTTGACAGGTGGGGGACTGTCCGTGCTGTGGCTCCTTGCCACACTGGCTGCCCTGCTGCCTGGTGCACTCCAGAATACGGTGACTTCTGGCACCAGTGGTCCCGGAGATGTTGTGGCTGAGGTGCTAGGTTGGGACCTGAGTCCGGCCCTAGGAGATTGACGGGGTGGGGGAGGTGAGGGAAAGAGGTCAAGGGTGGACAGGAAAAGTTTTTTGGGAGCACTGGGACGGGTAGCTGGAGGGGGTTTGGGAGTGGAGGAAGAGGTTGTGGTTGTGGTTGTAGGAGGTGTTCGTTTGGTGACTTTGGGTGAAGGTGCATGCGCTGGAGGCTGTCGTGAGGTGGATGGCTGTTGGGTGGGTGTGTGCCTGCGTTTGTGTATCTTGGGAGGTGGCATCACAGACACACTGGGAGAGGACACAGGGGACGTGTGAATGGTAGTGGGGGTGGTTACTGCACATGAGGGTGGTGTGGTGGTGTGTGTTGGTGATGGAAGTAGTGGCTATAGATGTAGTGCATGCAGGTGTGAGTGGAGATGAGACTGGGAGGGAGGAGGGAAACGAGGAGGAGGGGGAAAGAGTTGAGGCAGTGGATGTTGGTGTGTCTGCATGTGTGTGATGCTTGCGTGAGTGCCTGTGGGATGTGTGGTGCTTATGTTTGCCAGAGCTTCCCTTGTGTGTTGACGTGTGTCCATGCTGGTCTGATGGTGTGCTTGAGGTAGGCTGAGGTACAGGGGTGTGGGACTGGGTGGAGGCAGTTGGAGGGGGAGTCTAGAGACAGGGACAATAGCTGCCATCAGTGCTGAGACCAGAGTCTGAAAAGCTCGCTGAAGGGCTGCCTGACCAGAATGAATGCCCTCCAGGAATGCATTGGTTTGTTGCAACTGCCTTTATACACCCTGGATGGCATTCAAAATGGTAGACTGCCCAACAGTGAGGGACCTGGGGAGGTCAATGGCCTCCTCACTGAGGGCAGCAGGGGTGACTGGGGCAGGGCCTGAGGTACCTGGGCCGAAGGTGATGCCCACCCTCCTGGGTGAGCGGGCATGGGGCAAAGGCTGAGGGGCTGCTGGGAGGGTGGTGCTGGTGGGGGGGTGGCGGCTGTACCTGTAGATGCAGGGGCACAGATGTGGCCGCCACCACAAGGGAGCTTCCATCAGAGGATGAGTCAGTATCACTGGTCTCAGCTCCTGTCCCTGCCATGGAGCTCCCCTCGCCCTCCGTCCCACTGGTGAATTCCGAGTCCATAGTCTTGACCTCCAGGGCCATGTGGGATGCAGGTCCCTCCTGCTCAGGTGCCACTGCTCCTCCGCGTGATGATGCTAATGCTCACAAGAACAGGGAGACCACAAAAAGGGGGGGGGACGACAGAAGAAAGACATGTTGAGTGCATGCATTACCGCTCCTGTTGGCGGACACGACAGACACAGAAGCCCCCCGCACTATGCTTTGCACTTGGGGTCCACTGTTCAATCCCTGGGACATGGCCTACAAGGCTATGGCCGACATCTGCACACATGGATGTCACAGGAGCCTGGCTAGGTGTAGTTGGCACTGTACACAGGTGGGGTGGAGTGGCACAGGGTCTGCCAGAAGAAGGGGACCTAACTAGCACACTTGCTCTGGCCCAGGGAAACCCACAGCCCACCTCCCCCACCCAGACACCTCCACTGTGTGCTGAATCAGTTTAATGAGAGTGTACTCACCTCCTTGTGGCTGCTGTGATGCCCTCAAGCGCCCATCCAACTCCGGGTACGCCACCGCCAGGATCCTGAACATCAGGGGGGTCATGGTGCGACGGGCACCCCTCCCACGTTGGGAGGCCATCCCCAGCTGGGCCTCCGCTGTCTTCTTGCTCCAGCGGCGAATGTCCTCCCATCTCCTATGGCAGTGGGTGCTCCGTCTGTGATAGACCCCCAGGGTCTGGACATCCTTGGTGATGGCACGCCAAACATCCTTCTTCTGGTGGTCGCTGAACTACAGGAATTGTACAGGGGAAAAAGAGAAGTTATTACCAACTGCACCATCACAGTCATTGGTCCCCATCCCTACCCTTGCCATGTGGCGCATGCACTCACCGTCATTTCATGCACGCCTCATTCCCCCCCCTTCTTTCATCCACCCCACTCCACACAGGCATAGCCCATACAGCATGCTCCCAGTGTACTTACCTGTTTGTCTGGAGGACCGTAGAGTAGTGTGTACTGGGGGAGGACCCCATCCACGAGTTTCTCCAACTCCTCTGATGTGAAGGCAGAGGCCCTTTCCCCAGATGCACGAGCCATTGTCTCTTCCAGACCGAGGTCACAGCAGCACTTGCAGTGTAGGTCCTCTCCTGTCGAAGATCAGGTATCGAGTGATTGAACAGGTAGAAAATGGCAGTCACGTCCGCGGCGGTGCGTACCGTCACCGCCTGTGTACATCGTCATTGGCTCCTGGGACCCATAGGGTCCAATGTTAACCAATGCAAAATTGTGCTGCGGTCTTCGACCACCTACCGCGACGGTGTGCAACGCCAGCGCAGTTACCTCACATCTCATTGTCCCACTTTACAGGTCAGGCAGCCGCCATTTCAGGGGCCCACATGGCTCAATTTTTAACTGCATCACACATACCGAGGCCTTGCCTCAACACTCATACATGCAAATTTCGGATTATGAATAGTGTTCTGTGTAAGCTGTGGGTACGTATCTCTGAGTTGGTTGACTCTGTGCTCGCTGTTGTCCTTCATAGGAAATGTCCGCTGGGACATGTGAGGAGATGGCGGCATCCTCCTGTACAGACCACTGGTGGACCTGTCGACAATGAAGGAAAGACATGTGATCATCACCTACAGCTTGATCGTGCCACAATCCTAGAACTGTGTGCCCCGTTGGAGCCAGACCTGATGTCAGCTATCCGCCATCCCACAGGAATCCCCCCTCTAGTGCAGGTGTTGTCAGTACTCCATTTCTTTGCAAGTGGGTCATTTCAAACAACAGTGGCCATAGCATCAGAGATGTCCCAGCCTTTGTTTTCAAACGTGTTGTCCAGAGTGTTGTCTGCCCTGCTTAAACACATTTGGAGCTACATCGTTTTCCCTCAGGTGGAGGATTTGCCTACAGTGAAAGGTGACTTCTATGCCCTGGGACATATCCCCAACATCATAGGTGCCATTGATGGGACACATGTGGCCTTGGTCCCTCCCCCCGCAGAAGTGAACAGGTGTACAGAAACCGGAAGAGTTACCATTTGATGAATGTGCAGATGGTGTGTTTGGCAGACCAGTACATCTCCCATGTTAATGCCAAATTCTCTGGCTCATTGCATGACGCTTACATCCTGCGGAATAGCAGCATCCCTTATGTGATGGGGCAACTCCAGAGGCACTGTGTGTGGCTATTAGGTGAGCACCTTGAAGCTAGTCAGTGGGAATGGTTGTCTGGGGATATCCCTACAGGTTAGTGTGTGTCTAACAGTTGTCCCTCGCCATTTGCAGGTGACTCTGGTTACCCCAACCTGTTGTGGCTACTGACCCCAGTGAGGAATCCCAGGACAAGGGCAGAGGAACGGTACAATGAGGCCCATGGGCGAACTCAGAGGATTATAGAGCAGACCTTCGGCCTCCGGAAGGCCAGGTTCATGTGCCTCCATATGACAGGTGGATCCCTATTCTACTCACCAAAGAAGGTGTGCCAGATCATCATCGTGGCCTGCTGTATGCTTCACAACTTAGCTTTGCGACGACAGGTGCCTTTTCTGCAAGAGGATGGTCCAGATGGAGGTGTTGTGGCAGCTGTGGAGCCTGTGGATAGTGAAGATGAGGAAGCAGAAGAAGAGGACATCGACAACAGGAACTCGCTGATCCTGCAATACTTCCAGTGAGGCACAGGTAAGAATACAAACCTGCCTACTACATGTACTTTAACACTAATGTGGAATCGCATTTTACAGTTCTTTAGTATCCTGGGCCTGGCAGGCCCTGTGATACACATTGACAATCTCTGCACAGGCCTATCATTAAGGAAAGAGGCCTACAAATGTAATTTGCTACTGCTAGGAACGCATTATGTTGCAAGGCTTGCTCTCTGAACATCCACCATGAAATATCATTGTCATTGCATGCTAGCTGAAGCAATCTTCCTTCTGGAAAGTACCAGTCTGCGTACGTGATGTTCTCAAGTTTTGTCACAAGATGGACCATGTGATATTAGGCATGTAGGCCACCTTGTGTAAGTTCCTTGTCTATGCTTTTTATTACTATATATGGTGCGATAGGAAGAACAACCTTTAGCCATAATGGAGAAAGAATCATACGTCAATGTCAAGGACCAATGGAACGTCAAATTATGTTTGTGGTTTAATACTATAAAAGATCATGTATTACTTCCTTTATTCAGGTTGTTCGTGTGCAACTAGTACCGAGCAGCCTCCATGTACATGTATTTCTATCTCTAAATCAACCTTTTGTGTTTACCTAGAAGAGCTGGATAATGGTGATTTTTATCCTGTGATGGATGCTGAATAATTAGGCTTCTACATCTGGTGGAGAATGCACGCCTCGTTCAGCGGATGACTCCCTTCAGTCCGGCTCCTGTTTCGGTTGGGGCGACGATTGAACCATTGGACAGGGCCCCTCCTGCGATGGATGCTGGTGCTGTCGTGAGTATCTATTGCTTCGTGGTCCTGCTCTCGCTGTTTGCTCTCTTTTATTTTTGGTGTAAATATTACGAAATAGGAAGGAAACTAGGGTGTTTCGATTAATATGTTTTCTGCATAGAGTTGATGATGGATTTATGGATAATATTTATATTTACCGTACCCCTTAGCCTGCTCTTCTTTTTCATAGCATTTTTTCTCTGTCTCCGATGGCATGCCAAGGGCATTTCTTCCTCTGTTGCGGGCTCCTCTAATGTACCTCGTGAGAACGTTCCGATGGTTACCTGTAGCCGTTCGCCAGCTGCTGGCATTCTGTGTTAATTCACTCCCTTCCATTGTATTACACCATTTCCTTCCTCCCTGCGCTGCAACTGCATAATTAGATTAGCTTCCTGTGTTTCATGTAGCTTGTTATTGTTTAAAAAAACGAAGACTGAGGAATAGAGGCAACTAGCAGTGTTGCTTCAGAACACAGCGCGAGTCGCTGTCTGCAGTCTCCGGGCGGAGGTACTGGAGCAGATCACTCTGGCCAGAGGGGGTTGTAGGCTCCAACCCCACAGTTCAAGGGCAGGTGGTGCCCAGGTGTGGAATAATAGTGGTTCATTCCAGGTATGGAATGGTAGTGGTCCATTTCAGAGGAGCTGGCAGGTGGTGCCGGGTTCCGTGTGTATGGGAATGATAGTGGTTCATTCCAGTGGAGCAGGCATGTGGTGCCAGGCTCTAATTGTTATGTTACCTGATTTTCATGTTAATTGTTTCTTGTAATATTACAGCTCTGTGAACCATGTCTATTACATATTGCTTTATCTGCTCTTTTTAAAATAGCGCAAAATATAGGTGCTGATTGCGATACATGTGTGTGAAAGAGAGTTTTGATTCCTGAGTGAAGGGTTCACCACAAGGTGGCGTGGGGTGATTTATTTTGACTGCATGCATTTGCTCTTTAAGATAGGAAGCTTTAGAAAATTTAAGACTAGGTGGGAGGACTCCTGGGTGACATAATACCGATATTTATGACAATTGACTGATTTAAACTGCCAACATCCCAGAGCACCGACACCACCCTGCACTCACTACATATTGATACAAGGAGTGGGAGTAGGATCATCCCACCGGGCAAGTTGTACTGTGACCCTTGTCTATGGTTGTACCGTTACTTGTGGATGCCTGAGTTGTTCACCGCTATTGCATTATCTGTGTGTCACTGGCCACGGATCTGGTCCAGTTTCCAATATCATACATCCGCACCCTGCCCCAGGGCAGGAAAGCAAGGGTGTGATATTCTTATCTTTCCCTCTTGACTGTTCTGTCATCTCTTGTTCACCCCAAAGGACGCCGGTGTGGTCGCCGCCACTAGCACCTTGGGTACTGTCTATTTTCAACATTGTGTGCACTCAAGGTGAACAGGGCTGGCTGAGCTGTGGTATAATTGCAGACCGGCTTTCTGCTTTTACTAATAACTGATTGCTGTTGGCAGTGAGAAGCTGCGTGCGTAAATGCACCCACTGTTTTTAGTTTTTTTCCCCTCTGTGTAAAAAGGGTATGAGCGGTGTGAAGAACACACCGACATCCTAGTGTTCCCAGAGTGGTTGTTGTTGTATTTGTATTGTGTCACTAGTCAGAAAAAGGGTAAGACAGCCATGGGGAACCCTCTCAGTAAAGACAAACTAGACACACATCAACCTAGCCCCCATAAGGACAGTCCAGCATACCAAATAGCGGCGAAAGAAGGCCTACATGCACTACTGTACTTAGAAAAATGGCATGAATTGACAGCTAAAAGACCGGATTTACAGTTTCCCACAACTGGTACCTATGACATGAATAAAATAACATACCTGAGACAAATGCTGACTCTCAAAAGACGGAAAATAAGAGGGTTAGAATGGGACGCTTTCTACGCGTGGAATGCCTGTCTCAAAGAATTGTGAAAGACCAGCGATGTCAAAAATAAAGTACATAAAACATTGCTAGAATGGAAGAATGGGGGATGTGAGGAGAAAAAGAGGAGTAATAAGAGGGAAGAGTGGAGAGAGAAAAGAATGGAGGTGTTCGGTACATTCCAGTGTGTTCCTGTGGTAAGTGCACAACCACAGGAAGTAAGGGAAAAGGGAATGGTGGAGAAGGAGGTTGGAGACCCACTCATTGAAGACCTCCTAACTGGGAGACTAGGTAGAAAAGAAGTGCGGGCGGAGGAGACAGCGCAAACAGCAATAAAAACAACAGGGACACAACCCAATGAGCTATCAGTGGCACAGAAAAAGGAGGCACACCAAGTGGCAATGAGGTTGATAAGAGAGGAAATGTTAAAAGTAGAGCTCGATGGGGTGAATGAGCGTGAAATGTTGGGGGAAGTGAAAAACGAAGCGGTATATACGGCATTAAAATTGGACAAAGAGAATGAAAAATTAAAGGAAAACGTTGAAAAGAGAAATTAAAAGATTAACTTACTGAAGACACAGTGGAAACAGCAGTTTGAGGATGCAACGCTAGATGAGGTTAGAACCGTAACAGAACTGCAGGAGATCATATGGGATATATGTGTTTTCTCTCACAAAACCAAACACAACTTTCAAATATTAAAGGCAGCGCAACATGAGGATACTAATAAAATAATAAGAAGAGATAGCTTACCAGGAAACATGTCACAAGGAGGGACGCCTAGTAGCTCCCCCAGGATGTCAAGAAAAACACCATGTATCAGGTTACCTGATTTTCATGTTATTCGTTTCTTGTAATATTACAGCTCTGTAAACCATGTCTATTACATATTGCTTTATCTGCTCTTTTTAAAATAGCACAAAAAATAGGTGCTGATTGCGATACGTGTGTGTGAAAGAGAGTTTTGATTCCTGAGTGAAGGGTTCACCACAAGGTGGCGTGGGGTGATTTATTTTGACTGTATGAATTTGCTCTTTAGGATATGAAGCTTTAGAAAATGTAAGACTAGGTGGGTGGGCTCCTGGGTGACATAATACCTATATTTATGACAATTGACTGATTTAAACTGCCAACATCCCAGAGCACCGACACCACCCTGCACTCACTACATATTGATACAAGGGGTGGGAGTAGGATCATCCCACTGGGCAAGTTGTACTGTGACCCTTGTCTATGGTTGTACCGTTACTTGTGGATGCCTGAGTTGTTCACCGCTATTGCATTATCTGTGTGTCACTGGCCACGGATCTGGTCCAGTTTCCAATATCATACAGCCACACCCCGCCCCAGGGCAGGAAAGCAAGGGTGTGATATTCTTATCTTTCCCTCTTGACTGTTCTGTCATCTCTTGTTCACCCCAAAGGACGCCGGTGTGGTCGCCGCCACTAGCACCTAGTGCTAGGTACTGTCTATTTTCAACATTGTGTGCACTCAAGGTGAACAGGGCTGGCTGAGCTGTGGTATAATTGCAGACCGGCTTTCTGCATTTACTAATAACTGATTGCTGTTGGCAGTGAGAAGCTGCATGCGTAAATGCACCCACTGTTTTTTTCTTTTCCCCTCTGTGTAAAAAGGGTATGAGCGGTGTGAAGAACACACCGACATCCTAGTGTTACCAGAGTGGTTGTTGTTGTATTTGTATTGCGTCACCAGTCAGAAAAAGGGTAAGACAGCCATGGGGAACCCTCTCAGTAAAGACAAACTAGAGACACATCAACCTAGCCCCCATAAGGACAGTCCAGCATACCAAATAGTGGCGAAAGAAGGCCTACATGCACTACTGTACTTAGAAAAATTGCATGAATTGACAGCTAAAAGACCGGATTTACAGTTTCCCACCACTGGTACCTATGACATGAATAAAATAACATACCTGAGACAAATGCTGACTCTCAAAGGACGGAAAATAAGAGGGTTAGAATGGGACGCTTTCTACGCGTGGAATGCCTGTCTCAAAGAATTGTGAAGGACCAGCAATGTTAAAAATAAAGTACATAAAACATTGCTCGAATGGATGAATGGGGGATGTGAGGAGAAAAAGAGGAGTGATAAGAGGGAAGAGTGGAGAGAGAAAAGAATGGAGGTGTTAGGTACATTCCAGTGTGTTCCTGTGGTAAGTGCACAACCATAGGAAGAAAGGGAAAAGGGAATGTTGGAGGAGGAGGTGGAAGACCTACTCATTGAAGACCTCCTAACTGGGAGACTAGGTAGAAAAGAAGTGCGGGCGGAGGAGACAGCGCAGACAGCAATAAAAACAACAGGGACACAACCCAATGAGCTATCACTGGCACAGAAAAAGGAGGCACACCAAGTGGCAATGAGGTTGATAAGAGAGGGAATGACAAAAGTAGAGCTCGATGGGGTGAATGAGCGTGAAACATTGGGGAAGTGAAAAATGAAGCGGTATATATGGCATTAAAATTGGACAAAGAGAATGAAAAATTAAAGGAAAACGTAGAAAAGAGAAATAAAAAGATTAACTTACTGAAGATACAGTGGAAACAGCAGTTTGAGGATGCAACGCTAGATGAGGTTAGAACCGTAACAGAACTGCAGGAGATCATATGGGATATAGGTGTTTTCTCTCACAAAACCAAACACAACTTCCAAATATTAAAGGCAGCGCAACATGAGGATACTAATAAAATAATAAGAAGAGATAGCTTACCAGGAAACATGTCACAAGGAGGGACGCCTAGTAGCTCCCCCAGCATGTCAAGAAAAACACCAAGTAGCTCCCCTGGCATGCAAAGAAAGAAAAAGTTTTTAAAATCAGATGGGAAATTGTGTAAGTCTTTAATTAAAGACCTGGTAGATGGGAGGCAAAAGTTAGCGGATATAAAAGAAGAAATGATTAGGGCATACGGGGAAGAACTGGTGACCTTAGCACACACAGAACTAATGACCAGGGTCCCACAAGTACACCAGAAATATACACAACAAATGGCAAAAGACCTGCCCACAGAACACACCTGGGACACCTCACAAATGAGCTTTACTAATGAGGAACTTAAAGGATGGGACGATAAGAAATTGTACAAAACATTAGAATCCGCCATATTGAAGTTACAAAATTGGGACACACTGCTAAAAGGGCTAAACACAGCGCAGATATTACAAAAATTAGAGGAACAAAAAAAGACAGTGCACCTGATTCCTCTGAGAGAGGTGCCCACAGCTACAATAGGGGAGGAAGGCCACGTAACAACACACGTCTACGTACCATGGCTTCGCAGTGACCTATATGCCTTCACAAAGGACACAATGCAGACAAAAATAGATATGCAGCAAGCTCATAAGCAACGCACTATCCCTATTGATACCCCCTTTCACAGGAATACAAGTAGAGAACATGAACGCTATTATTAAGTTACAAAGAGCGTGCAACTACACCATAGTTCCTACTGCAATAAAGAACTCAACGGGGCTGAGAACAGCTCCACTGAAAAATACTCCAAAAGGCGGTGCACTGCAAACTGTACAAGAAACAGTATACAAGAAGACAATCCAGTATAATGATATAAGTTAATGATATTTCCTATTTAATGTTTCATTAACAGTCCAAAATGTTGATTTTACACAGCCCAGTGGGCAGTGTAAATTATGACCACAGATAGTACAGAAAAATAGCCTTGTATCCTTGGAATTGATGCAATTTCATGGACAAGTGATATGTTCACGATGAATAGCCAACACGTTTCGCCCAGCATAGGGCTTCTTCAGGACTGTAACATAACCAGAAACAACATATATATTCTATGCTATAATACAAAAAGTATAACCAGATGTGTAAGTATGAAACAAACAAAAATAAAAGGAAAAAATCCGATTGTGTACCAACACATTGAAAATAGTGGCGGACCCGTGCGCAACGTGTTCTTGATCATGCACTTACATATTATACAACGTGTATGACCAGTGATGACGCAATAAGTTAGAATGTGTATATAGTTAGACCAATCCAATGAGTATGTGTGTGACAGCAGGTAATAGGTGTAATAAGAGGTGAAATCCCAAAGGACGAAAGAGCAACCAAGTATCAGTTTGGGCAAAAGAAACAAAATCCAGAAAGACGTACCCTGAATGATATCCAGTCAGTTATGATAACGACAAATATATTGATATGTCAATTACCTAAAAAACGAATTCCAGAAATAATGAAATAAAATAAAATAAAATGACCTTTAAGATATGACTTAGTAAAGTCTCATGGTCAAAAAGACGTATAGATAAGGTAGATGGAAAGAAGCTTACTGCTGTTAGCTCATAAGATGTAAGTGTATTCAGTGAAGTAACTCCCAAAAAAGATCCAAATGACCGCGGAAAATCACATGTGGCCAGCCCAGTTTTATACAGCCGGACACCACAGGAAAAGAAAAGTGCATCTAAAGGGCGAAATCCAAACGTGTGAAAAAATATAATACAGGAGCAAATAAAATAGCCCAAAAAACAAAATATAAGTGCAATATCCAAAAGGCTTACTGCCCGTCCGAAACCAGCAGTGTGAGAAAGCTCCAAATGTAATTCAAGACATGGTCCGAACGACCGCCAGAGAACACGTGTGGCCATCCTGATTCAATTTAGCCGGCCGCAACGCTTAAACGCCAGAAGCCTGGATTCCAGTCCCGGTATGCACTGCATATGTGCCCGGAACCCGGAAATAGGAGTAAGAACCTCCCTAGAGTAAAAACGAAGGTAGGACAAAAAGCGCCGCCATGTTGGGGCTAGTGACTACAGGAGATGAATGAAAAAGGAGGAAAATAAAAGAAGGACAAATGGAACAAGGGCACATGCCATATTGGAATAAGTATTTAAAGCTGGAAATCAGAATAAAAAGGACAAGCAGCTAAGGAAAGGCAAAAATTATAGAAAAAGAAGATAAAGAATTTTTATTAAAAAGTACAGACAATATTGTTGTAAAAAAGAAGAAAAGAAAAAAAGAGAAATATCTGACTGGTTACCAAAGGAAGGCTGCGAAGAGCCAAAGTATGTATAAAGAAGGATTTATTTTTTTATTTTTTTTTAAATAGAAAGTTAAAGATAAAAACCGTGATCAGTGAGGGGTGGAAGGTGACAGTGGGAAAAAGAGAGAAAAATAATAATAAAGAAAACAGATATAATAAAGAAGGAAAAAGTGTAAGGGCGAGTAGGGAGTGGAACGGCAGGAAGAACCCAAAAATAATAATATGTGCACGATCAGTCCACTTGACCTGAAGGAAAGCATATGCATGCCGATGAATGAAAAGTATAGACATTTGTCATAGACCGTATGAAAATAAATTCAACCAGTTGAAACATCATGTGAATCTAAATATCCACAGTAATACAACGTGAGCCACAATTCTGAAACAATCGAGATAAAATACATCAAAATAAGTAGTGAACAATTCATAAGAAATTGCAAATAAATAACAATGGGAATATGAAATTACAAAATGAGCAGACACATTATAGAAAATAATGAAATTCAAGATCCGTATTGTGGCCCAGGTCTACCGCTTGAAGGCGACAGATCCAGGCCGACTCTTTCTGGCGCAAAATCATTTCTCTTTTACCCCCTCCAGGGTGAATAGGAACATGTTCAATGCCATGGAACCAAATAGTTGGATCATTGAAGTGAACCAATATTATATGTGTAGCAAGTGGATATGTGAAGTCTTGTATTTTTATGGCTTGTAGGTGTTCCTGTATTCTACGTTTCAAAGGGCGTATTGTACTGCCTGCGTAAACCTTATTGCATGCGCAACCCAAGATATAAACAACAAATTTGGTGTTACAATTGATAAACTGATTAATAGTGAATCTCCTCATATTGTGATAGCAGAAGTCCTTGGTTTTGTCACAACCAAAAGTACAGACATTACAATCATGGCAAGTATAGAAACCCTTAGGTTTCACTGGAAGCCACGTAGTGGGACTGGAGGAAGCAATGTAGCTAGGACACAGGTAGTCTCTAAGAGTTAATCCTCTACGGTAGGTGATCCTAGGTTTGTTTCAGTTATCGTTCCTTTAAGGCCTGGGACATCAGTCAATACGGGCCAGTGGCGTTTAAGAATTTTAAAAATACCCTGGCTGTGGGCCGTGTATCGAGTCACAAAGGATAAGAAATTCTTCCTAGTCTTCCTACTCCCCTGTGTTTTAATGACCAAAGTATCTTTTCTAGCAGTCTTCATAATGCGACGAACTGACTGTGTTAGACTATTAGCATCATAGCCCCTGTTAATGAACCGATTTCGTGTATGCTGAATTTGTGTCCAAAGAATTTCGTTAGTGCTGCATTTCCGTCTAACGCGTACCATTTCCCCATAAGGGATGTTGTGAATAACCGAAGCAGGGTGGGCACTGGTAGCATGAAGGAGGCTGTTACATGCGGTAGATTTTCTAAAGAGTGCACTCTGTATGCTGTTGCGTTCTATGAAACATCTAATGTCCAAGAAGTCTATGGTATTTTTGTGGTACTGTAAACTGAGTTGTACATTGTAAGGGTTGTTATTGAGGAAGGCGTGGTACTCATTAAGTTGAGCTATAGTCCCATTCCAAATAATGATAATATTGTCAATGTAACGCCCCCAAAACACGATAAAGTCAGTCCAGGGCGATGCCAGTTTACCCCAGGCGTGTATTTTTTCGTACCAGCCCATGAATAAACAGGCATATGATGGGGCAAATTTTGAACCCATCGCCGTCCCCTGTGTCTGTTGATACCACTCGTTATTGTACAAAAAATAGTTCCTTGACAAAATAATGTCAATCATCTGGAGGAGCATCTGATTATGTGTAAAGCAGTCAGTGGTCCTAGAATTGAGAAATGTGATGACTGCTTGGATCCCAAAAGGTTTGCGTATACATGTGTACAGACTGTGCACATCCATAGTTACAAAAGTAAGATCCTCAGACCAGGTGAAGTCATCAAATTTATTAAGGATATCTTTGCTACCCTGTATGTAAGAAGGCAAATTGTGAACAAATTTCTGTAAATAAAAATCAACATATTCAGCTATTTTTTCTGTTGGGGAGTCGATCCCAGAAATGATGGGTCTTCCGGGGGGAAAGTTGCCACCCTGATGTACCTTAGGAAGTGTGTAAATGCAAGGAAATTTGGGGTTTGAGACACTTAGGTATTTGAATTTGTCATCAGAAAATAGACCTGATTCATGCCAACCCCACAGCTTGTTGTTGATAAATTCAATTAAACCACCAATGGGATTGTGTGTGAGGTGTTTATAACAAGTAATGTCAGCTAGTTGTCTATTAATTTCCTCCATGTAGTCCTTATAGTTCATGACTACCACTTTACCCCCCTTGTCGGCCTCACGTATAACAATAGATTGATCATTTTTGAGGCTCCGAAGAGACGCCCTTTCTGTAGTCGACAGGTTATCCACAGGATGCCAATTGTATATATGGGTATTCAATGTGTGATATAAATCTGAAGAAACTCTTTTGGCAAATAGCTTGATATTACTGTGAGTGTTGGCAGGTGTGAATTTAGATCGTGGTTTAAATCTTGTGGTTCTTTTAATTTTTTCAGAGATCCCCAAGTCTGCCCGAATATCTTCTATCGCCCTACTGTCATCTTCTAAGGACATGAGTAACTGTACATCATGAAGGTCAGAGACCAACTGGATCGAAAAATCGGTGTCAGAGGTAGAAGTCGCTACATCATCAATCTCTGGTCGGAGTTTACTCCTGTCTCCCTCTGGCACAGAACAAAAATGATTTCTAAGTTTTAGAAGACGTGTGAATTTGAACAAATCAACAAAGACCTCTATGGAGTCATTGGTCTGGGTAGGGCAAAAGCCTAGACCTTTGCTCAAAAGCCTGCATTCAGTAGTGCTCAAAATTCGATCAGATAGATTGATAATAGTCAGATCACCCTCAGTTGAATCCACACTGGGTACAGTGGATGTTAATCTTTTTTGGACCTGGTTCTGACCCCCAACCTGCCTGTGTCTTTGTTTCCATCGTTTTCCACCCCTTCTGGTCTTTTGTCTTTGCGAATCATTTTTGTGCCTTGGCGTAGCCGTTCCACACAAAGGACTACCCGAATCTACGGGAAGAGCCGCAGAAATGGTACACAGAGTTGAACAGGACAGTGGCAATGAGGGAATTTCTGTGGAAGGACTTAAACATGTTGTTCAGTATCATAATACCACAGGATTTCTTGGAGGATTGTAAGAAAGTAGTACAATGGCCAACAGAGGAGCCAGAAAGGGGCAAAGGAGGGGCACTGGGACCAGCAGTGGAGGAAGCAAGAGAGAGGGTAATTAAATATATAAAGGAAAAGGTACCAGAGGGAAAGACAGATTGGTCAAAAATAATACATACAAAACAAGAAAAGAATGAAAGTGTAACAAGTTACTCTGATCGGATACTCCAGGTGTACCAACAGAGCAGTGGGATGAAAAACCCACTAGGAGAGGCAATGCCAGCGTTTGTAACTAACTTTGTGTATGGATTACAGCAACCCATACAAAGTCACTTACAAACTTCACTTATGTGCTGGCAACAAGAACCAATTGACAAAGTGCTAGCAGCAGCTAGGTACTGCGCCGATTACCAGGCAAACATGCAAAAAGCAGAGTAAGAAAAGGTAAAAAAGGATAAGGTGAAACTTATGGTGGCACAGGAGAGATTTTACAACAACGGCCAAATAAGGGGAAGAGGAAGAGGAAGGGGCAGGGGACGAGGTGAAAGGGCACCTTTCACGCCCCCGCCAGGCACTACCTGTTTCCACTGTAACCAACAAGGACACTGGAAAGCAGATTGCCCACTGCTAGCTGGGGGACAAAGGGGCAGAGGGCAACAGAGGCAGCAGCAGGAAATAGCACCACCACCCCGACCCTACACCAACAACGCATACGATGCCTACCCCAATGACCTGGCATGCGCCGGGTGGGGCACGCATCAAGACACACCACAAGCACCACAGAGAGGACACGGGTTTCCTCCTCCTCCCCCAGTGGCAAACTTTATGGGCCCGGTATTATCAGTAGATCAAGCCGGCCCCTACGTGGAGGGGACGGTGATGAGCAAAACAGTGCCATTTCTAGTAGATACTGAGGCCACTAGACCAATGCTGAGAGCCTCCGATATACCAAATGCACCACTATCAGAAACACAAATTACAGCAGCAGGGGTGACAGGGCAACCCATGGATGAATTCCTTACACAGCCATTAACACTCAAGGTAAGTCCTATCACCGTTAACCACCAGTTCATCTTCACCAGATACTGCCCTGTAAATTTGCTAGGTAGGGACCTCCTATGCAAACTACAGTGTACCATTAGATGCTCACCGGAAGGCATCTTCCTGGAAAGTAAGGAGAATGGGATTACATTACAGGCATTCACCTATTGCGCCACAGTCAAGCAGGAACAGCCACAGACTCTCCCCCCTGAACTACGAGAAGTGGTTCCTAATGGGGTATGGGCGAAGGGACCAAATGATGTAGGAAGAATTCTGGACTAACCGCGCCCTGGTGCAAAGTTATCGCAGGTACCACAATACAAATTGGCAAAGGAAGGAGAGGAGGGTATCGCTCCAGTAATAGAAGATCTCTTGAGACAAGGAATATTGCGGGAAACTAGAAGTAGCCCATGCAACACTCCGATACTCCCTGTGAAAAAGGCAGCAACAGGGCCCAATGGAGCCCCAATATACAGATTTACTCAGGACCTTAGAGAACTTAACAAGGCAGTAGTACCATCATTCCCAGTAGTTCCAAACCCAGCGACAATACTGTCCAATATTCCAAGTACAGCCAACCACTTCACCCTCCTAGATCTCAGCAATGCGTTCTTCTCCGTACCTCTACACAAGGATTCCCAGGATCTTTTTGCGTTCTCATTCAGATCGAGAAGACTCAAGTGGACACGTCTGCCTCAAGGCTTCTGTGATTCCCCTTCAGTCTTCTCGGATGCCCTGAGGTCAGACCTTGCATCACTGCACCTTCCGGGAGGGTCCACCCTGATACAGTACACTGATGACTTGTTATTGGACTGACCATCTCGGACGGCTTGCGTCCAAGACACGGTGGCTCTACTGTGCCACCTAGCAAGGAAAGGACATAAGGTCTCCCAAAAGAAGTTGCAGTTCTGTCAGACAAAAGTGAAGTACCTGGGACACGAGCTATCCCAGGGAGTTAGGAAATTGCTGCCTGATAGGATAGCCACCATAACACAACACCCAAGACCAAAGACACAAACAGAGGTTTGTGCATTCCTGGGGGTGGCAGGCTACTGTAGGCACTGGATACCAAACTTCTCCCTGATTGCAAGACCACTGTTAAACTTAACTCACAAAGATGTGCCAGACAAGATACCCTGGCTGGAACAATGTGAGGAGGCCTTCCAAGAGTTGAACAAAGAATTGTGTGCCGCACCAGCACTAGGTCTCCCTGACTACACAAAGGACTTTCACTTGTTCTGTCATGAAAAGGGGGGCTGCTCACTAGGGGTCCTAGCACAAAAACACGGTACCTACTACCGCACGGTGGCTTACTATTCAGCCACCCTAGATCCAGTGGCAGCAGGTCTTCCCCCATGTTTAAGAGCGGTAGCAGCAGCGTCCCTCGCAGTAGAACAATCAGAGAACATTGTCTTAGCACACACTTTAATATTACATGTTCTCCACGCAGTGGACACGTTACTTACCACCACCAAGACGCAGCACCTGACAAACGCCTGCCTCTCACGCTATGAGCTAACACTGTTTGCGCCACATATTAAAATAAAGAGATGCACTACTCTGAACCCCTCCTGCCTGCTGCCAACAGAAAGAGATCACGATGACCCGACAATAGACAATTCCTTCCATGATTGTGTTGCGGCAACAGAGAGACATACCAAAGTTAGGCCAGATTTGAGAGACACCCCATTCCCCGAGGCTGAAGGTGATTTATTTGTTGATAGCTCATGCATTAGGGATCACACTGGAACACTGCAGGCCGCCTATGCTGTAGGAACAGCTAGGAGGATGCTAGAAGTAGGGAGATTACCATCAATAACTAGCGCCCAGGCGGCAGAATTGATAGCACTGACTAGAGCATGCAAATTGGCAGCAGGAAGGACAGCAAATATTTACACCGATAGCCAATATGCGTTTTGTGTCACACATGACTTTGGTCAGCTATGGGCAATGAGGGGGTTTCTCACCTCAGCAGGCCAACAGATACAACATGCATCACTGATAGTTGCCTTGCTACAAGCTTTGCTGATGCCCAAGAAAGTGGCAATTGGAAAATGTGCAGCACGTACCTCTGCAAAGGATTACGTTTCAATGGGAAACGCATTTATTGACAAAGAAGTACGAAGAATTGCACTTAGTGGGTGTGAATATGAAATGGTTCAGGTCATGCCCGACATAATAAATAAGGAGGAAAACACACACTTTGACCCAAAAAGCGTGCAGCTACAGGCACATGGAAAGGAATGTGCAGAGTGGGAAGGGGAAGGCTGTAAGAAATACGAAGAAGGCATTTGGGTGGGACCTAACGGGAAGATATGCTTGCCCTCCCTGTTCCTGACCTCCATGGCACGGCTCTTCCATGGCCCCTCACATGTGGGAAGGGACGGAATGATACAACTGTTTTCACAGTGCTGGTTCAACCAAAAATTCAGACAATGTGCAGAACAGTTGTGTAAAAGGTGTACCGTGTGTGCACAATATAACACAGGAAAGGGCACCCCAACAGCACCAGGCCACTTTCCACCACCGCACGGACCTTTCGAAAGTCTCCAAATGGATTTAATTTAAATGCCTCCGGTGAATAAAATAAGATATGTTCTGGTAATAGTGTGCATGTTCTGCAAATGAGTTGAGGCATACCCAACGAAAAATTGTGATGCACAAACTGTCGGAAAGTGTTTATTAAAAGAGCTGGTACCGCGTTTCGGGGTGCCGACTCTTTTAAGTTCTGACAATGGACCAGGATTCATTTCCCAGGTTATCCAGGGCCTTTGCAAAGGCCTGGGAATAACTCAAAAGTTACATTGTGCATATCATCCACCGGCAGCGGGAGCTGTGGAAAGAAGGAACGGGGTACTGAAAAATAAGATAGGGAAGATATGTGCAGTGACGGAGTTATCATGGATAGATGCACTCCCATTGGCACTCCTTGCCATGAGGAGCACACCTGACCGCGTCACAACACTGAGCCCCCAAGAAATTATTTTTGGTCGTCCCATGAACATACCAGGACACATGTCAGTTGCCCCATTGGCCATAACTGATGATCTCTTGTTACAATACTGTAAAAAAATAACTGAGACACTCTGTTATCTTCACCACCAGGTGTTGCAGGCCTTACCAGAAGAAGGTACACCACCGGAACACAGACTGCATCCTGGAGACTGGGTGTGGGTAAAGGCCCACACCAGACGTCACTGCCTTCAACCACGGTGGAAGGGACCATACCAAGTCCTGTTGACAACAGCTACAGCAGTCAAGTGTGAGGGCATCACATCCTGGGTCCATAACTCACACACCAAGAAAGCCGCTGGACCGAAGGACAACCAGCCGCCGACAGGATTGCCAATGAGAGTGGTGCCACCCTCACCACCGCGGAACAACCTTTGTTCAACAAGAGCCACCAGCCAACACTGACGGAACTGCTCGTGCTACACTCCTACAGGAGTCGGAGAGTGTAAGCGGGTTCCCCAGTACACCAGAACATCGTTTTTGGACTGCTCGTGCTGCAACCCCACAGGAGTCAGAGGGTGCAAGCGGGTCCTTCAAGACACCAGGATACTGTTTCAGAACTGCTCGTGCTACTCTCCACGGGAGTCGGAGAGTCAAGTGAGCCCATTTAAGTATTAAGACATCAGGATACAAATGAACAGGATACTACAAGTCCGCAAGGCTACATCCCCTACGAGACATTATATTGTGATTACTTTGATAAACCCCGGTCTCAAACTACCGTGTAACCTCAGCTCTGAATGGCCACGTAACCCCTTACTCAGTCAAATAATAAGTACGTGTTCTCACATACAGTTTCCTAGCTTTCAGGGTACCACCGTTCCAGAAACACCTGAGGTACAAAAATTGTGGAAAGCAAAATATGCAGTTATAATTAACGCCATAGGGAATGAGATTGTAAATGACTGTGGAGCGTGACATCCTCAACGCAACAACCAATACAAGGGACGCAAATGGGCAACAAATTAAATTAAGAAAGGTCAGATTTGCACTGAGGAGTACAGATCCCAGGCCTACGGAGGCGGCCGGCCACTAGGATCGGTGCGGCTTGTAGCCCAATCGGGAGATGTTCCTCTTCTGATTAGAAATATGGCAGATATCTGACGGAACAGCTATCCCCTGGGTTAGTGGACTATCACACCCAGCTCCCCTAGAACTGGACATTGGGATTCACCCTTTTACACTCTGCATAACTACAAGTGCTAAATAACATTCGACGTCGCCCCGTAAAATATACTGAAGGAATAGACTGCTCGTGTGGCACCCCTACAGGAATAAGGAGGTGCCAGAGGTTCTACTGAAATTATTTACATACCAATAGGACTGGTTTCAAGTGCTAGATACATCCGATCGGATACCACCCTATAAGGTGACATGGATTCCAGGTTGCAACGTAAGAAAAAGGAGAAGAAGACGTGGCCCGTGGTGGTCACAGCATTACTCACCCCGGTAACAGCTATAATAACAACAATCCTGATAGTATATAAAGACGAGATACATATTCCATGGCTCGACCAGGAACACTACATCCCCAAAATTGGCCAAGATGAAGGGACAATGGGTGGTGAGAACAACAATAACTCAAAAGAACATGGCAGGGCGGGGGATAAAACAAAATGGGTGAAATATACAAATTGGAAAGAAGATGGAGAAAATTATAAGGACAATACATTTGTGCAAATGGTAGCTATCTACAAAGAACTAGCAAATGTGTCTGATTGTTATATCTGTACCCACCTACCGTCCACTACTGAAGAGAAAAGTAACTACACCCAGTTGCCCCTTACAGAATTCATTGCATGTAATTTACTAAATAACATGTTAGGGATAGGAGATAAAAGAATGAGAAAAAAGGGTAGGTCAAGGGAGAGGGAGACAAGGAAAATGAGGAGAAGGAGGGATGACTATGGATTGGACGACAACCCGTATGAAGGGAATTTACTGGAATAATTGGCAGAAAGGGCAGTGGGAAAGATTGAGGAAAATAAAATAATAAGAAAAGAAGTAGAGAGAGTAGAGGAAGAGAGGGAAGGGAAGAAAAAGAATAACTGTAAGAAGTTAAAACCAAAGGAAGGGGAGAAGGAACTATTGGACGTCTTAATAACAGGAAGAGAGGATGGTTACACCCAGGAGGAACATGACGAAAATAAACCCATACCATGCCTTACAATACATAAGGAGAAGAACATACAGTGGTGTTTTAAATACTCCAAAGGTAATTCAGATGTTAAGAAAAACAGAGTATATGTAGGACGTAGTAGTAGCTGCAACAGAACTTTGAGACTGGACTACAAAAGGAATGACTCTACAGGCTTGTCAATAGGCCTCACAGCTCCCAAAGGAATATTTTTTATATGTGGGACATGGGCATACTTCAAATTACCTGCAGGATGACAAGGCACCTGCTACCTAGCACTCATGCTACCAAAAATGGTGCACGTAACAGAGTTACCTGAGGGAGAAAAGACAACACCAGGTAAGGTATGGAGGAAGAGGACACCCACAGCGCTGGATACTTTTTTAGCAATAGAGGGAATTTTTGTAATGCAATTAGGGATAGCACACTCACAGTATCAGATTCACGAATTGGCAGGATTAGTGGAAAAATTGGCCAGCAACACAGCAGGAGCCTTGGGAAATATTACTGAGGAGCTCACGGACATGAGGGCAGTTGTAATCCAGAATAGGCTTGCGCTAGACACCATCCTGGCCAAGGACGGGGGTATGTGCGGTAATCCATCAGGAATGCTGTGTGTATATACCGGATAACAGCGGGAATATAAGAAAGGAAATTGGGGAAATAAGAAAGGTAGAAGAAGGAGCAAGGGAAGTAAAAGATGGGACAGAAGTCGGAGGAATGCTGAATGGAATAGTAGCATGGTTCAGGGGTTGGGGTACCTGGTTGGTAGAGGTACTAGTGATAGGGATCGTGGCACTAATAACACTATGGGCCTCATTCCGACCCTGGCGGTCTCTGACCGCCAGGGCGGAGGGCAGCGGAAGCACCGCCATCAGGCTGGCGGTGCTTCCTGGGCTATTCTGACCGTGGCGGTAAAGCCGCGGTCAGAAAAGGGGAACCGGCGGTTTCCTGCCGGTGTTCCCCTGGCCCAGGGAATCCTCCATGGCGGCGCTGCTTGCAGCGCCGCCATGGGGATTCCGACCCCCTTCCCGCCAGCCTGTTTCTGGTGGTTTTCACCGCCAGAACCAGGATGGCGGGAACGGGTGTCGTGGGGCCCCTGGGGGCCCCTGCACTGCCCATGCCATTGGCATGGGCAGTGCAGGGGCCCCCTAACAGGGCCCCATACAGATTTTCACTGTCTGCTTTGCAGACAGTGAAAATCGCGACGGGTGCCACTGCACCCGTCGCACCCCTGCAACTCCGCCGGCTCCATTCGGAGCCGGCTTCCTCGTTGCAGGGGCTTTCCCGCTGGGCCGGCAGGCGGCCTTTTGGCGGTCGCCCGCCGGCCCAGCGGGAAAGTTGGAATGGCCACCGCGGTCTTTTGACCGCGGGGCGGTCATTCAGCGGTAACCGCATGGCGGGCGGCGACCGCCGCCCGCCGCGGTCAGAATGACCGCCTATGTGTGCTCATAAGAGTTTGTCCATCCTTCCTGGTCCTACTCTTGAAAAAAACCTGTCCCCGGAAACACACACATTATCGAAGAAAAAGTTATGAGGATGACAACAGGGACGAGGCAGAGGTAGAAATGAGAGCAATACATCATGACCCTTAGAATTGTCATTGAGTATCAGAAGGTGGAATGTTGAATCGCATTTTACAGTTCTTTAGTATCTTGGGCCTGGCAGGCCCTGTGATACACAATGATAATTTCTGCACAGGCCTATCATTAAGGAAAGAGGCCTACAAATGTAATTTGCTACTGCTAGGAACGCATTATGTTGCAAGGCTTGCTCTCTGAACAGACACCACGAAATATCATCGTCATTGCATGCTAGCTGAAGCAATCTTCCTTCTGGAAAGTACCAGTCTGCGTACGTGATGTTCTCAAGTTCTGTCACAAGATGGACCATGTGATATTAGGCACATAGGCCACCTTGTGTAAGTTCCTCGTCTATGCTTGTTATTACTATATATGGTGCGATAGGAAGAACCACCTTTAGCCATAATGGAGAAAGAATCATACGTCAATGTCAAGGACCAATGGAACGTCGAATTATGTTTGTGGTTTAATACTATAAAAGATCATGTATTAATTCCTTTATTCAGGTTGTTCGTGTGCAACTAGTACCGAGCAGCCTCCATGTGCATGTATTTCTATCTCTAAATAAACCTTTTGTGTTTACCTAGAAGAGCTGGCTAATGGTGATTTGTATCCTGTGATGGATGCTGAATAATTAAGCTTCTACACTATTACCTCTCTACTGTCTGTCGTTTTCACCCACTGTATGGTCACTGGATTGTCACTTTCCCTTACGATTTCACAGATGTGGGTCCCACTGTGTAACACCTGCTTTGTTTCCTCATGGACTAGAGCTGTGTGACATAGGTATGTTGACATTACAATTGAAAGAACATTTTGACACTGTAATTGCTAATACACTATTTGGAAATCACAGACAGACTCCAGATTGTTTTGTGCTTTAAGGGTGTTTATTTAAGTGCTCAATATTGGAGGGTGCTGTAAAATGGTGAGGGGTGATGGTGGAGGAATGTCCATGGCAGAGTCCAGTCTATTAGTCTCACAGGTGCATTGCCCAAATGGGCATAGGAAGTGGAGCTGGGGCAGTTTGAGGATGGACAGGGTGACAAGGTGGGACGGAAGGATGAAAATCAGGGTGGTCTCATTTCTTGTCGGGAGTCTTGGCATCGTTCTCTGTCTTGTTCCTGGATCTCAGGGACCGTTTGCGGGGTGGTTCTCCCTCTGCAGGGGGTGGGGTGCTGATGACATCATTGATAATATCAATTTAATATTTGCAGTAAAGTTTTGATGAGAAAACTGTGCATGGTTGGTGCTCAACTTGTAGTTACCTTAGATCACGAGTTATAGTTACTTCAGATAACCATAGCAAGTGAATTTCTGTGGTTTAGTATGTTTAAAATGTGAGCCTAACTATAACATCCCTGTAACCTTTGTTTTTTTTAAAAGTATACATCTATATTTTTTTCCATTTCCTAACTTTAACTTCCCAATCACCTACTTTCAACATTAAGGGCCCAATTATGAGCTTGGTGGATGCGAACGCTCGTCCGCCAAACTCCCAATGTGGTGGTTGCCACCATGCTGGCTTCTTTCCCGTCTGCCCATTAAGACATTCCCTCTTGGCTTACTGGCAGAAACCAAGGCTATCACTGGTCAGCCCAGCGGGAAAGTGGTGGCGGCATTGTCACCGGCTCGTAATCGAGCCAGCAGCAATGTTGCCACCCACAGGGGACACCACACCAGCACCCGCGTAATGCAAATAACGAGAGGCTGCAAGGCCGGGGGACTCTTGCAGTGCCCATGCCATGTTCATGGGCAGTGCAGGGCCCCCCGTGGCCTCTGCACGTGGTCTCAGCCAGCCTTCTCATGGGGCAGAAACCACCATGAAAAGATGGTGGTAGGTTGGCAGGGCTGCCCTCCAACCTCATAAATAATGTGGCGGTCGGACTGGCACAACTACAGTGGTCCAACAGCCAACAGCCACTGCAGGTGTGGCGGTCCTAATTGGGCCCTAAAACTCCAGTGGCAGTCTCTTTGTCATACCAAACTTGCTCCTTTCTTTTCAAAGCCCAGTCAACTGGCTTTTCAATATACTTTAACCCCATGACATACAGCCTGGAGAAACACAAAAAGGGAACGAGTTTTCATAGAATGAGGAAACATGAACTATGCAAACACCCATTTCTTAATCTCATCTTTCCATGGCATGCCGTTAACATACTCAGGCACATATTTATACTTTTTGACGCAAAACTGAGCCGGCGCAGTTTTGCGTCAAAAATATTACTGCCATTTTGGTGCGCCGTGCGGGCGTCAAATGTATACTTTGAAGCACGGCAGGGCAAACCACAGGTGTAAGTTATTTTTGTTTACGCACACTGCAGCATCAAGTCGTAAAGCAAAACGACGTTAACGCGGCGGAAATGACTTTGGGTCAATTTACGACCGGATATGCAGCATTTTTTGATGCAATAGGGTCAAAATTCCCCGCAAACACAGCCATTTCAGCAGAGGAGAGCCAAAATCCCAGATGCCTGTACAGACACCAGGAAGATGACAACAGACCAGGAACCAGCGAGGAGGACCCACACAAGACCCAGGACAGTTTGAAGAAGAAAAGAAAGTGTTGCTTCAGTGCAGAGGAACAGGAAATTCTGGTTAAAGAGGTGACGGAACCCCAGCACCAACTGTTTGTCACCTCAAAGTTGCCAATCAGTAGGAGAGAGGCAATATGGCAACAAATTGTTGACAAGATTAACAGTGTGGCAGAAGTTTGCAGAACAGTCATCAAGTGCAAGAAACGCTGGCATGACTGCAAGCACAGGACCAAGGAAAAGATGGCCCGGAATAGGAAGGCAGCACTGCAGACTGGAGGTGGGAGTCCAGCACACCAGGAGGCCCTGGACCACATGGAGGAGATGGTCACAGCCGTCATCCCTGTGGAGATCATCAGAGGTATTCAAGGAAAGGACAGCGCAGACTACCAGGACACAATGCACATGCAGGGTAAGTCGCATGGGGAATTAAAATGCACTAATGTCAACTGTAAGCAGGGGGGGATACCGACCACAAAATGCATGGAAGCCATGATATACATGGAGTGGCATGGGTAAAGGGGTATGGCATGGGACATGGCCTGTACAGAGAGAAGCTGGGGCACACCATAACACAACACCAACAACAGTCATATGGGGGTATGCTGCCAGGCCAACGATGTAGCAAAGGTAAAGCCACGCCAGGAGGGAAGGGCACAACGTCAAACTGACATCTCGTCACACGTCAGCCACTATACCCCGAACATTAACTAGGGCCCAATTGACAAACTCTAGCCATACCGACAACTGGAATGTAACAGTGACAACAGTTGCCACTACCACCTCCGCTCAGTGTGCAGCTCAAGTAGCCAATGGCAGTAACGTCCCCATGGATCATACACGCCTAAATTAGTCGGTTGAGGATGACAACTTTAACAATTCACTGAAACAAAACAAATGTTCCAGTCCTCTCAATTGTGAATGCCCATAGTTCCCGCAAACATCAGCCAATGTCATCAACATTAGGAGCTACACAGCACTAAGGTCACACCCATGCAGCATATGCCAGGGTCCATCCTGTGCCTGGGTCACAATGGAACATCCCGAATGTCATACTGCTCAGACAACAGCATTGAGGGGGAGGACACATGTAACTGGTCACTGAAATACACCTGCACAGTCAGAGGAGGAAATAGGACACTGCTACGACTATCAGGGCATTTCAATGTACCACACATTCCCCTACATCAGCTGCACACATTACCAATGCTAACATCCATATCGTGCCATAACAATGCAATGCATACGCTACGCTACATTTCAACTACATATAAGTGGATGTGAAAGACCAGAGACTGGGGCAGGTCCAGATTGTTAAGTGTGCTGCTAGTGCCATCAGAGCACCCACAGCCAGTGAAAGGCCTCGCCATTAGAATGGATGTAGACGGAGGGTTGAGTAGGACATGAAGGTGGCAGTTCACTATTTGGCCTAAAACAACACTAGAGGAGATGATGTCGACAAGTCAAATAACTTACCACAATACATGTGACATGCAGGTGGGCCATAGGCCTGGGAGAATGCCCTTCTGAAAGACTGGAGCAATGAACAGGAAACAAGATCACAATGTGAAATCATCACAAGGCAGGCATGTCACATCACTAATGACACAACATAGACACACTAATTGTACCCTATTTCATTGCAGAGGATGAAGGATCTCCTGCGTATATGCCTGTCCAGGACTACCCTGATGACATGGATGACGAGCTGACAAACATCAGCCACCAGACCCTCCAAGATGTCCTTGGAACCCTCCAGACCCCACCTTCTGTCACAAGGAGGAGCTCAGAACAAGCAGCCATCACAGAGGACCCACCCACAACACCAATTGTAAGACCTGCCAGCTCCAATACAGCTGAGGACTCAGACGACACAGACACCAGCTTTGAGAGAACTCTAGTCGGAGTACAACGGGAGCTGGCCAAGGAGGTGCGGGTGGGGATGCAAACTATGGCAGCCAGCCTAGAGGGGTTGCGTTCTTGCATGATGTCATCTGCAGATCAGGCAGCAGCCATGCAAGTGCTAACATCCATCCTGCAAGGACTACAACAAACTGTAAAGGAATTTACCACTGCAGTAAGAGAGTTGCCACAACACCTCGCACCCCAAACCTTCTACTGCATGCACGAATGCAATCATGACCCCCTCAGGGCTGACCTGGCTGCCTACCATC
This sequence comes from Pleurodeles waltl, assembly GCF_031143425.1. NCBI lineage: Eukaryota > Metazoa > Chordata > Amphibia > Caudata > Salamandridae > Pleurodeles > Pleurodeles waltl. Next base: position 507,454,278 of record NC_090445.1, read on the forward strand.
GTGATGTGGCTGCTATTCTTAAGAACCAACAGGTCCTCTTTGCAGCAGTACTGCCCTTAAGATCTTCACAGGTAGCAGCGACCGGGATGTCTGACTCCACTTCTTCTAACACTTCTTCTAACACTGAGGTGTGTGTTGCCCCTTCACAACCACCACCACCAAGGACAGAGGAGGCAATACATACATCAGAAGATGAAGACGTAGAACAGATCACCTTCACACGGAAAAGTACCCGGAAGCACTAGTCCCTGCCGCATGGCCACCTATTACCAAAGTCCAGCGCTTTGTAACATGCCAGTCTTACAACAACTGTACTCAATAACTGTTCTGCAAACCACTGTATATCTTGTAAGCCTGCCCAGTGCTTGTCTCTCACTTACTCATTGGCAAATCCTGTCCCTCTGCACTGTCTGACACATCACCCCAGCATGTCAAATGCATTTTCCTGTAGCACTTGTGTAGGATCACAATGGAAGATGTCACTATAATGGACTCACAATCATGGACAATGTACATATAGCACTACAGCACTTTTCAATAAATAGCACTTACACAACCACTTTGTCTCTGTGTAATGTGACACATCAACCGTGCAGTAGATCACTGAATTTTGCCTCCTGTCAAATTACATAGCTTGTCGATACAACTGTCCTGAAATTATGTAGTCTAATAACGATGCACAGTGGCCTGGATTGCACCATACTCTGCCCTTCCTGAGGGTAATATCTGATGAAAAGAGAAACCATAAACCATAATGCTGTGTTGGACAGAATAATGCTTCCTCAAGGGACATCTAAGCCATCAAATAGTGGCAGCTAAATGTTGCCACCATGCAATACTAACACATATAACAGTGCCCACAAATCTAAGCAAACAGTCAACAAACTGCATGAATGAAGGTGTCTAAGTGTACATCCAAATAAGTAATCATGCTGAACAGTGTCACAAATGATCTATGTGAGTTATGAACACGATACTACTAATAGCTGAGTGCTTACGACCACTCAGCTATTAAGGGTTTCCTTGAACATCACACTGCAGTCAGACATAACACAGTGTCCCCAATACCAAATCTGGAAGCACTGTTAGTGACTTTGAAAACTTACGTAATGAAAAAAAGACGTTGGGATCCATAGTAACTGTGATTGGTGGTTGCAATGAATGGTGGAATCTTTGCAAGGCAGCTCTGGGGTAGCTGCCAATCTTACAGCTCATTTGGGATTAGTTCGTAGCACAGGACACAAATGTAATAGAACAGAATTCATGTACACTTATGCCAAGGTCCTGATCAACAAACATTTTACACATACTGTAAAGGATTCACTACATATTTATTAAACAGTAATAACAGAAGAGGAAACTCAGGGAAAAGTCTTACCTACCCTAATCTACCCTAACTACTCATTACCCACAACTGTCCCTAACTAACCTAACCTAAACTTACTTATCACATGTAACAAAACGTTCTAACCATCAGCCCCCCATCCCCCTTATGAGACGATACACATGGAGGACAATAGATACTAACCTAAACACATACTATCCTATCCTAAACAAATAAATATATTTTTGTATTTATTTAGTACATTTTTTATATATATATATTTTTTCTAAACACACAAGAACCCTGACATAGCCCCCCACCCACCCACACACTCAAAAAGAAAACATTGAAATAATCAGGACCCCCCACACCCCTCCCACTAACACTAACTAAATTAACAGCCTATACTAACCTAACACTAAGCCCCCTAAGCCCACTAATTATAAGAATAAGGAAAGAGGAGGGAGGGGAGGGAATCATGTCCATCAACAAAGTCTAGAGGTTGGCCCTCCAGAGGGTCCGCTTAACGGATCGCGCACGTCTGTTGATATGACGAACATCCCACCGCGGGTGACTCATTTTCCGGAGGACACGGTTCATTTTGCGCTGCATGTCCCTAAAAGCAGCTGGGTCAATTGTTGCAGCTGGGGCGGTCTGGGTACCACCTGAGGACGTGTGTGGCCTTGTATTGTGAATGCCTGTGGGCTGCCCTGAAGGTGGTCCACTGCTAGGGTCTGGAGCACTTGCAGGTGTTGTTGGGACAACGGTTTTAGCTGTGGGTGGTGCCACCTGGGTGGTAGTGGTGGTCATCCTGGTGGTGGCTGTCGTGGGCAAAGTAGGGCCACCCTGTGGGAAAGCCCTCCAGGCTCCGGAGGCAAGTTCGGTCCTGTATCTTCGGGCCCTCCTTCTGTACCCCGACTCTACCAGCAGGGTATGCTGGTAACGCATTTCCCGCCTCTGGAAATCACGGACCTGGATGGGTGTCATATTAGCAGCTGTGAAGACAAAGGAAAAAAATTACAGGAACTGCATTGTGTGAAATGGCACAAGAAGTAAATCAGACAGTACATCTACTGTACTTTTAACAGCTCCTATCATCATACAGATCATTGAATGTCCCTGAGGAAGTACATGGCAGGCCAGCCTGCAAAGGTCATATCACACATAGCACATCCAAACCCTACAAGATGGGTAACAACTGGCATGATTTTGGCATCAGAGTTCTGCCAGTTGTCAGCTAACAATCATGCTGCACATCCTCCGCCAATGCCAGGGGTACAAATGTCAGTGTACGGGATGGAAATCCTGGGCCACATTATCTGCAAGTTGTAAATGGACATGCTAGTACAGTACTCATGTGCTATACCTGAGTGTGTATACTAGGTTCAGGCCAAAGAATCACTGATTTACATGTCTGTGTAACATACTTGTATCATCAGTCCTAGGTACACTATTCACAAACCCATGCCTGTGTTTGAGGGTGGGGGTGGAGAAACAACTAAGAATTTCAAACAACATGGAAACCCAGGAAGCTTAGGAAAGCTGGACATGTATTTGGCTCAACACACACACCACAGGTAAGGTGTATCTACAAATAGGAGACATCAAACCCTTGACCAATCCCAGCACCACACATGTCTTGCAATGCAGACCTTTGTCCACATCATGTACTTCCAGTAAGCCATGACTTACAACAAACACAGAGTTGCAAGAACACCCCGGGCCATGATTTCCATGCACACCTAGGCCATTGCACTCAAGTGCCACATACTTGTATCACTACATATGGAGCTACATGCTGCTAGGAAGTTCAACCTACAGTTTCATAAGTACATTAGTGAATAGGGAAGCAGAAGTCTGTGGGTAAGCTTTTTGCAGCCCCATTCTGGGAGACTGTGGTTCTGACAGGCAGACTAAATCTGAGATTAGGTCCAGTGCGACTCTTGTTGATACAAGTGTTATGCACATGACTCAGCCCAATTCACATTGCGGGGCCTACAGAAATGACCTACAATCCATAGATAAGACAATAGGATAAGCATTGGCAAACTCCAAAATGCTGAGATAATTAAATCCCACTCATGGAAAAAGACAAATGATGGGCCAGCGCATCACACCTTTCTATTTGTTCAACACACAGGAGTCCATCACACATCACCAGCAAACACAACACATAACAGACATATCAACACTTACTGGAGTTGGCGGGGTCCTCGAATGAAGCCACCTCGCCCACAGTGTGGGGTGCGGGTCCACCTGTAAGGCATGGAAGGAAGAAATGTGCTCAAAGTCTGTGCACTGACCAACAATTCCAAAGGCAAAAACTATGTGTAAGATTACATAAGCAAGTGACGCCACTCAGACGTGATGATACTGCATCCGATATAGCACGGCTAACATGTACATAGCATGGGTCTCCTGTGACATTTACACACATATCTGCACACATGCAGTGGCCCTAACTATCATGTGGTGGCAAACATGCACCTTCATTAGTGAGCAGACATAATAATGGAGTGTATTCGTCTCATCATGTGCATCCAAGAGAGACATCCTAAGCCTGTTTCCTTGAGGAGTGCATTACCAGTCAATCAGCCATTGTGGCCATGACAAATGTATGACACATAGGTACAATGTACAGAGGGGCAGGGACATTTGTAAGCCCTCATGTTGTTACCGTTTCTTCATTTGAAGTGGCCCAGCTATGATGAGTTGCACCAACTTTAGAGATATGAACCCATGTGCATACCTTTGGCCTGCCATCCCTAAACGAAAAGTGGAACAACAAACACCAAATACCAGTGTAAGATGTTAGCTGAGGGCACCTTGCACTTTTTCCCTATGTTTCCAAATCCATATCTGACATGTATCCAAAATGATCAAGGACCACAATAATCCCTAACATTCATAGAACTTCTGTGAACGCTTTCCTTACACACTCACCAGACACACATGAGACATATGTGTGGGCCACATTGATATCATCAATTGACGTGAAGCCTGCACTCATTTTCTGCATCATTTAGTGTTTCTAAAGTCATTCTGTCTGTTGCGTCAACAAAGGTCGGTAATATTTTGGAAAATGCATACTTCACTGGCAAATGAGACCTATATAGACATAATTGGCTCCTAATTGGTGTTGCTGTCTGACACAAAGGCGGCATCAACTTACATTAAGCAAAAGTATTCAGTAAGTTTGCAGAGCACTTGCTTCCCGACAGCTAGCAATTGTGGCCCTTCACATAGTCTATCAATGACCCTGTATGTTTCCAAAGCATTCCACACACTCAACAACATAGCCGGCAGATATTGTACAAATCATCTGATGTCACTACAGAGCTTTTAATCGTGCACATTTACATGATTTGTACTCACCAACAGGGCCACCAATCACTATTCCCAGGTGGTCCAGCAGATCTTGCTCCCTGGAGATGAGGTCAGCCCAGCGGTGCTTCAGCTGGTGGTCATTCCTCTGGCTCCGATGCACGCGCTGCAAGTGATGCAGGACCTTTCCCCACCAGATTTGACGTGCCTCGGTGTGATACCCCTGAATGACCCGCCCCCCTGCCTCAATCATAAGTGGGAGGAAATGGCACACCAGCCATATAAACACCCCAAGCTCCTCCTCGCCCATCTTGCCAAGACGTGGCTTACCCAACATCTTAGCACCGGAAAAGGGGAATACGGGATAAAGAAGAACAATGGGGAAAATGGGGAAAGTAGAATAAGAAAAAAATAAACTTAACAACTAAAAGAGCCCAACCATCCCCAAACTAACACTACTCACAACAGACTCCCACAAACAACAATCACAATACAATACTGGACAATAGTACACAATAAACACTCAGACAGTATACAAAAACAATTTTAGATAACAAACTAACAAGTAAAGGAGCACACAGAAGACAAAAGCACAATTTCACTGGACAAAACTCAGAACACAGCCACACAGTCTAGAAGAATCACAGACTGCAAAGTGAAAGTGAAAGTACACCCACTGTACATAATCTGTAAACAGGATATCCTATTACATCACTTCCTGCATCAAATGTCCGCCGTTTTTATCGTTATGCATCATAATTTTTTACGCATACAGTATGTGCGTCATTTTTTTCGATGCACAGGAGCAAAAATTAAGCCGCATCCATATATTTGTAAATAGTCTTAACACAACCAATTTTCAGGGCATTATGCGTTGTTTTTTGGGCATGAGCGTCATTTTTTGATGCTTGTGCGTCATTTTTTGATGTATATGCGTCAAAATTTCAGGGCAGTAACTGGGTTTGGGTAATTTTGTCATTTTAATGTAATGTTACATTTGTGAGACAGCTGAGATAGGCTGATTGCACCCACTTTGGTGTTGACGGTGTATGGTCACATGTGAGACATCATACTGCTGCGGACCATGATTCGCTACTTCCTTAACAGGATTCTCACGCTTGGCTGACGCACTAGATGGCCATATGTGTGGCCTACATATATGTATTGCACAATTTGGGCATGTTTGGCATCAGGAGAGGATAGCAAGGTGACGCACATAAGTACAATACCTCAATGCCTATGGGTCAATGTGTGTGCATTGGCTACTAATTTAGTTGTCAACCCAGTGTGTGTGCATCACAAAATGCATTATTGAAAATATGCTTGTATGAATGTGGAGTCAATGTGTCCAAACCTGAGATGCAAATCAGTGTGGAAATGAGAGAGGACATGTGCTAGTCATACATGTAGCAATATCCTTTGCGTGTACTTCCAAGATTTTGGGTAACGTAGACACCACAAATGACAAAGCATGCACCGGATAGATGGCAGATGCTTGTTCATGTCAATGGTCCACAAGTTGCCCATCCCATGTCCTAGAAATTTGGTAACTGCTTCCTAGGCACTTGTTGGTGAACCCACTGTGAATCTGGCACATGTACAGACTAAGTACCATGTTATTGGCACAGACAGCCAAAGGTGACCCCCAACTGTTATATCATGCCACAGTTGTGGTCATATGACTGAGCCACAACTATCCAGTGGCAGTGGTGGACCAGCAGACGAGGCAGCACATGGTCACATATTTCCAGTGGTCAATTGCACAGAGGTGTCTGGTTCATGTGTGTTGTCCAATGTTGATCCAGTATATTTTTAGGGGTGTATGTTACGTCCAGGTCTCATCATGAGTCAGTGGCGGCTATTCCTGTATCTACTGAGTAACCTTTGGAGATCAATGTGAGTAAAGTCGATGAGGACATGAGAACCTACATGGGGATGGTCCCACCCTGTCACTGCAGACGTGTTATGAGACTGCCAACAGGGCAACCTTGGTGTGCTGAGTGAGATCATATCTCAGGAGTCATGTTCCGGCAGGTGTCCATACAATATTTGTACACAGGTTGGCCTGTAAAGTTCCCACTGCATCTGGGAACATCATAGCATCTGTGTTGATTAATCTTGCAGCTATTCACCACGCACAGACCATCAATATGTTGTGAGCAATGTGATTCTGCGTGTGAACTGTCAGGGTCCGAACATGTGTGGACTTTTCATGCACATTATCAGAGGTAGCTGGCTCTGCTGGAGGCACCATACCCAATCCCTGCATACAGCCCTGATACACTGTCACACTTTGTAGTTCATGCATCCATGAGACCCAGACAAGGGATACGCCATGATTTTGGTATTCAAAGACAATTTTAATAATATGGTACAAATAAAAAGCAGATGATGCTATACAATGTAATTGGGTATGCATTGAGATAGCACATGACAAAATACCCCCTGAGGAACGTGAGGTTTGGTAACGCAAGTGTGGTACATATGTAGCCACAAGGAACCTTTAGGGTAACGCACAGAGAGGTGCCAGTCAGGCTGACAGGATGCAGGGTCAATGAGGATTCTGCAATTTCACAAGGTACATACTCAGTGGTCTGACTGAGACTGGTCAGAGGAAGAACAAGACAGTTGACAAGTAAAACTGTTTTTGTCCTGTGTTTTTGAAGGTGACACATAAACCCAAGGGCTGTGTTACATGGCTTAAATACTAGCAAAGCATGACAGTGTATTTGACAAAATGGCAACTTCTATGCTGCTCTAATCATCTGCATGGGCAGTGCATGTTGAAATGGGTGGTGTGCATGGAGGTGATCACAGGTGTGTGCTGCATCAGTTTCTCACAAGTCCTGTAGGTGAGATCCAAGTTCAAATGGACAACAGTACCTATCACACAGGAAGCAATCTACAGGTGGTAACAGGGCTTAGAAACTACAAGCCAGTGTATTAATTGACCTGACATCAATGCAGTCAGGTGTACTATGACAATGGCATAACATAGGAAAGGGTGTAGCACACTGGATTACTATTGTTAGTCTGTGTGTGTAGAGGATGGAATATCGGGGTACACATATTACCATTTCAGGGACCTCTTCAGACAGGTGGGTTGAGATCAGAAGCATGGGTGTGAAATGGGCTGACATGTACATGGAATGTCATGTGTGCAATGCTTGTCATAGGTGTGGCACTTGTGCTGTCTATGTTCTGCTTCTATGGAACTCTAGTCATAGATAGTCCTTGCAAAGATAGGTGCTGTACGACTTACTGCTGTGAAGGGTCTGGTCATACATTCATGTTACCAATGCAATTGCACATCCACTGCCTCATGTATGAGGCATTTCTTTCCCTTATTGACTGATGGTGTCTTAGTTGTGTGCCATATGCTGCGATGAACCATGTTGCCAACATGTATGTGTGAAATAGGTACGGTCCACTGCTATTTCCCTTCAAAGGTGAAACGTACAGGATATATGTCATTTACAGTGTGTGTGTATGTGACTGTTGTATGATACGCATCACAATTACTCAGGAAATTGCTGTGTCCTGATCAGTATATCAGCAATATTCCATGAGGCTACACTCTTATTCTGATAGTTAGATATAAAGGTGAGCACAAATGATTAGCCATACCATGATATGGTGATTATTATCGTGTTTATTTACATTAGTTAATACAGTGGTGATTATTGAGTTGGTTTAAAAAAAATCTTCACAATATGTTGGCGCCTACGCAATCCAGCAGCTGTGTTTTGTTGTTCCCCCTCATGTTGCAGGCCAGCATCCTCCTCTTCCTCCTCTTCAGGCATGTGTGGCTCTGGTTCTAAGAGGGGAATGTTCCTTTGTATGCAAATGTTGTGCAGGGTGGCACATGTTAGAATGACCTTACAGACCATTTCTGGAGAATATAGGATGCTGCCACCAGTGATGACGAGGCACCTAAATCTCGACTTGAGGATGCCGAAAGTCCTCTCGACTATGGTGCGTGTCCTCCTATGTGCGTCATTGTAGGCACACTCTGCTGCGGTGCTTGGGTTGCCAAATGGTGTCATAATCCATGGCTGGATCCCATACCCCTGATCAGCTGAAAAAGAAATTGGATGGGATCATGTTGATGTAGCTTGCCCCATTGATATCACCTTGCATGACAGTCGTTGTCTTCTGTTGTCTGTGACTCTTTTGTATTATTGTGTTCCTTCCTAGGCTTGTAGGATGTACCATCTGCATTGGGTTGTTTCCTTGGCTGAACAAGTGTTTGTCTGTTGACCGGTTGTCAGCAGTATGTTTCGGTATTTGCAGTAGTGTGCACTCCCTAGCATTGTGACTTGTGATACAGGTGTCCCTGTGTCTTCACTGGGGGTAAGATGATAGTTCCATACACAGATTCATTTTGAAAGTGGTGGTAACACGTTAGCATCTATATACCCTGGACATTCCATACCTTTAGACTTATACAATGGATTAATTTAAACATCAGTGAGCTGCTTACATTTTGCAAGGTAACAATTGGCCAAACCTCTCCATACGTTGTGATCATTGACGTCTTAACATTAGACTGTACACTAATTTCAGATGTGTGACAGGTTCACTGCAGACCTATGAAACATGGCTAGCGATGTGACAACCTCAGTGTGTTCCTGTCCACATGTTGCTGTCGTGGTGTATGTGTTGTTTGTCCTAGAGGGTTGCTGTGCAGTGTGTACATAAGTAGGTTTCTGTACTTACCATCAAGTAGTCCATTGCCATATTGTCCATCCTGGAAGCGTTGATTGATGGTAGAGTGACGGAAGATGAATGAGTCATGTACACTCCCAGGATACTTTGCCCAATATTGGTGATCAATCCTTGGTGATCGACAATGGCCTGCACATTGATAGAGTGTCTGTGTGCTTCCTGTTGCGGTATAGATGTTCAGTTGCAGGAGGTGGCACAAGGCGTACATGTGTGCAGTCGATAGCACCAAGGACGTCTGGGAAGCCACTAATGAGGTAAAACCCCTGTTATGTCTCCTGCTGCTTCTGCAATGTGTTTGGGAAGCAGATGTGGCGGGGTGTGAGTCTAATGATGGCATCCAGTACTTTGGGCAAGAAGGCAGAAAATGATGGCTGTGATATTCCGGCAAGCAGGGCGCCAGTGCTTTGAAAGGAGCCACTTGCCAGCATGTGAAGTACAGCCAGCAGCTTGGTTTCTGTTGGGATGGTGCGGGGTGTCAGCAAAGTGGGTGCCAACTGTGGCTCTATGTTGCGCAGCAGCTGCTGAATGGCCTGCCAGTTCAACCTGCACCTCTGGATGACGTCATGTTCCCTGAGGCCATGAAGGGTTGTTCTGGTGCGGAATATTCTCTCCTGCCTTCTGCGCTGCCTTTGGGGTCCCTGCTGGTGTTGTGGTAGCTGCTGTTGTTGTTGCTGGGCTCTGCATCTGCGTGCTCGCCGGATGAGTAGCACCTCCATATCTCCCTTTTGCTGCTCTGCTGTTGCTTCTGATTATATACGTGTGTTTGCCCCATTTTAACGCCTGCCCTGACCCAGCCGTAAATTTTTGATGCAAATCGGGCTGTGCGTCATGTTCCGACTCCGCCTCCCAGCCGTGCGGCATTTTTACCCGGAAGCATAAATACAACGCACGGCCGTTTAAGTCATTTTTTGGACAGGAACGCCTACCTTGCATATGATTAATGCAAGGCGGGTTCCCGCATCCAAAAAATGGCGCACACGGTGGGATTTTGACGTCAAAGTTTAAATATGGGGCTTTTGACGCACATTCGGCACAAACGGAGTATAAATATGCCCCTCAATCTGAATTCCCTTCTTCAAAGTCTTTTTAAATCACTCTACCACACCATTCGCTTTTGGTTGATAATGCGCACTTTTAGTATACATCACAACATGGACCTGATTTAGATCTTGATGGTCTTACCGCTGTCCTACCGCAGCAGCGGTCCCACGTGCTCCATCGAGTTGATGGCGTACCGCTTGCTGTATTTAGTTGTCAGCGCTTAGGAAACAAACGGCCGAAGCAGCGGTTTCCCTTTGCTGGCTGACTGGACTCTGCCTGCGTCAGCCTGGGAGTATAATGTTGACCTGATTTAGTAGTTCCCACTGTACCGGCGGTGGGAAGGTGGTGGGTTGGTGATGAAGGGGGAGTGACCCCTTGGATATATGTGTTGTTATAGGTGTGTTGCATACAATGTATTCCACTACCTATGTCAACACATATTCCAACCCCAAGGAAAACAAACATTTTTTTTTACATGTATGTTGACAGTCAGGTCACATTCTATGGTACTGGCTTACCCCTTTGCATACAAGTCCCATGTATTGGTCACCTTCAGCAATGGCAGGAGGTCTCCCGTTGTGTATCAGTTGAAAAGGTAAGAGAAAAAAGGGGAGAAGGTGGGTTTTTACCCCTATTGTCCCCCAATCTGCCAGCCTTAAGTTGGAGGTGTTCCCACCACAGTCAGCCAGGTGGGAAGGCAATTCTAAACCAGCAGTGTGGTAACATTGGCTGCAGTCCCGCCACCAGACACAGTTTCCTATTGCCCCATTGACGCGGGTTGAGATTCCTGGCAGAGTCGGCGCAACTGCAGCAGTCTGTTGGCTGTGGTCTCACCAACAACTAAATTGGGCGAGCCGACTGCCAGGCCAGCAGATGGGAAAACTGTCAACAAGCAATGATGGGACTGTTACCACCAAAATCTAAATCAGGCCCAATGTCTTTAGAATCTCTTCCATTTCATGGGAACAGAACTTCAACCCATTGTTGGAAAGAATAGATTTGGGGACACCCTCATCAGAAACAACTTTTTCAGAAACTTTACAACACTCTTTGTAGAGATATCAAGAGCACATTTGACCTCCTGGGATAAAAAGAACAAATCAATCAGCACAATCACATCTGGAGAAGCATGTTCCCCTTGTATGGGACCAAGCATGGCAATGGCAATGTCCTCCCATGGAAAAACAGGCAGGTGACTGCTTTCTAAACTTTGTCACTATTGTAACGCTGACAGAACAACTTCACACTAACAGCTCAACTGTGATGCCCAAACTAGGCCACCATAACTCTGCCAAGCCCATTCTTGATGCCCAAATGTCTATTATCTGGTAGTTCCACAAGCTTACCCCTTAAAGATTGTAGAGGATTAAGTATGTTTCATAGAACAGCAATATTTCCATACGTACATTCCAGAAGGGTCTCAACTTCTCAACCTTTTCCTTTTCCCTTTGTTCCAATTATGTCTCAATCTTGTTGATACTTCTATCAAAAGATCATCATTACTTAATGCCTTCTTCCACTCCTTACTAAAACAACTCCCACAAGAGAATCAGAAGAGTCACCAAGCAGCTAGGAATAAATTGCACATGCTGCTTGGTGACAAAATGAATATGATTTTTTAAGTGAGGATAGAAGGTTAGAGGGTTAGCTTGCTGCACATGCACAGGGTGTGCAAGACTTCCCTCGCCCTGGAGTCATAAGCTAAAACAATGACAAGACTGTAGTGGGTGTGAGAGCTTTATTGTCAGGCAAGGGGTTGAGTTTGGGGTGTTAATAATAATGGGCAAGGGCAGAATCACAAAGGCACATTAAACAAAAGGGCTAGGTTGGGGCAGGTTGAGGAGTACAATGCTAGAATGGATGTGGTGTCAGTGAACTCTGCCTCCCTCAAGTCACCTAGCAACTGATGCAGCTTATTGCTTACTATGAGTAGGTGGCTGGGGCTGGGAGAGGAGTTCAACAGACCCCTTCCAGGGTACTTAAGTTGATACTGCATTGATACTGCAAATGTACTGCAGTTTTCCAAGGCACAGAGTTTGGAAGTTCTAGTTATTGTAGGGGAGCAACGCCATCACTTCTGAAGTCTCTTTTCTCTGTTTTGTTGGAGCCCAGCTTAAAGAAATTTGCAGTTTGTCTGTGTTATCAATTGCCAGTGTCAGCCAGTCCTGTCCTTGCTCATTTTTACAGGGGGAATGTAACCATTTTAATGTACCTCTGCCAGAACATCTACTCTGTGCCAGTCATTTTGAATCTTACTTTTCTTTGTGGTAGACTGCTGCCTAGTCTGACCCCCTGAGTCTCTGCCTCCTGCTGTCACCAGTGGCTAGCATCCTGGCACATCTAGAACAGCAGAGGTTAGTGTCCAGGCTTTGGAAGAGGGGATGTGGGCTGTAGACTGCTCACTCAGGGCAGTCTGATACTGGGCTGGTGTTGGGGGAGCTGCAATGGAATGGGAGGACTTTTAGTGGAAGGGGCAAAAGCTGACTGAACACTGTGCAGGGTACACCAGAGGAGTGCAAGTGTAACCATAAAAGTCTGAGGGGCATATGGATACTCTGCACCAAATTAAAGTCATTTTTTCCACTCTAATTCAGTGCAAAACTAACTCCATATTTATACTTTAGCACTAGACCCGTCTAACGCCAAATTTATGGAGTTAAAGTAATTTTTTGGAAGTGGCAACCTACCTTGCCTTAATGAGATGCACGGTAGGCGTTCCCATGCAAAAAATGACTCTATGCCCTTAAAGCCATATTTATACTCCCATGAAAAAATGGTGCGCAGGAGGGAGGAGGGGTAAAAAAATGGTGCAAGGTCTGCTTTGCACCATTTTTTAATACCTGGGTCAGGGCAGGTGTTAGGGGACCTGTGGGCCTATTTCCATGGTGGGACACCATGGATTAAGCCCACAGGTGCCCTTCCCAGGCCCCAGGGACACCCCCACCCACACCAGAGGGACAGTAGAGGATGGGATACCCCATCCCATGTACGTACAGGTAGGTACAGGTAAGTATTTTATTTAATTTTTTAAGTGCCATAGGGGGCCCTGATATTGGCCCAGATACATGGACAGGGTGCAATGGCCATGCCCAGGGGACCCTTGTCCCCTGTGCTGGCCATTGGGGAGGTGGGCATAACTCCTGCCTTTTCTAAGGCAGGAGTCATGTGGCGTGCTAGGTTTAGCACCATAAAATGACGCTTATCTGGCTAAAGTCATTTTTTTACTCTAACGAGCCTAGGGTAATTTTTTGGTGCTAAAGCCCCATTTCTCATACCGCCACCCCCACCCGGCTAGCATCACATTTTTTTACGCTAGCCCACCCTTTGCGCCAGCTAGCATCATTCCTTAAATATGAGGCACAGCTGGCATCTATGAATGGTGCTAGCCGGTGCTATACTTTTTGCGGCAATCCTGAGCTAACGCAGGTTTGCGGCAAAAAGTATAAATCAGGGCCTGAGTCTTCCCTGCTGAACAGGAAGGACCTGGTGTTGATCATACGTTTGGCAGGGAAGCCTCAGGCTTTCAATCATTTGTGGTTCTTTAAAAAAGAGCACTGAATGGGCAATATAAAGCCCCACAGACTGAAGACCAGTGTAGGGTGTAATGTTGATGAGCCTTTGTGAGGTACAGTAAAGAATCACTACAAGCCAGGAGCAAAAGGAAAGTTTTGCACTCTAGAGTTAACTAAATAAGCGAGTTTCATGCTGTCTAAGGGCACAGTGAATGAGCTAAACCTGTTCACCAATTACACATGCACTAGCAGACGTTTGTGCAGGGGTCAGTGCTAGATTATCAGTTGGGGTGAGTCAGAGTTCACACTCAAACAAACTGAAACAGAAGCCAGAACTCTGGTCGCAATAAATTTAGCATGGCAGCATTCTTGTGAATTGATGTTGAGCACTTACAGAAATAAATCTCTTTCCCTTCATAAGATAGAAAGTGCATTTTTGACTTATTTCACTCACTGCAGGGGTGTAGTTATCAGTAGTGCAGCTGGTGCGGTAGCAACAAGGCCCATTGTTTGATAAATAAAGAGGGTTTTACTACCAAAATAGAGGCTGGGGGCCCTAATCCTTGCTTGAAATAGTACCCATGAAACATATGCCACACCACTGCTGCTCTATCCTTAATTGCAGTAGTGTTCACTTGTTCCCATGTGGTGGGTTTGAGAGATGGTGTATGCCAACCATCCAACAGCAGACCAAAGTGAACAGAAGAACCTCACATGTACTATGACATCATGCAGTGCAATCTTCTAAATACACAGACACGGGAAGGAGCAATACTTTATGATGTCACAAAATCAGGCATTCAAACTAAACAGGTCAGACACAGTGTATACTGCATGCATTATAGCATCAAACATCACTCATTACATCCTTTCAACCATACAGGGAGGACAAAGAACAGCAACCCTAAGATGCTTCTAATGTTTCCTTGACACTTATCACTTATGCTGTGAACTTTCCCAGTTTGGATCTCTTTTTTTTACAAACATTTGTTGTAAATGTATGCAGTAAAATGTGCAATTCAGGGTTGGACAGGCCTATAGGGCTATCCGACAGTGCTCAACAGGTTTGTCTGGCTGGTCAGTGTGTGGGCTGTTTTTGTCTGTTTGTTGTGCTGTTTCTGCTGGGCTGACCTCTGCTGTGGTTTCCCCGATATTAATGTAAACACCGCCTGCAGCAAAGTACAAATGCTTGCAGTGTTCTATACCTTGCAAAACACTTGCAGTGTGCCTTTGCAAGTTCAAAACTGCCCTAATTTTCAAACATGAGACACTTTTGAAGCTATATAATTCAGTAATGAGGGTCAATTTTATTTTAGTGCCTCCTGCTCCCATTTGTGTCAAACATTTCCTGAAAGGGGAGAATCCCCTCTGTCTTCTCCTCCTTATTTATTTTTGATGTATTTATTTTTATTTCCTCCATATTTATTCCTCCTTAGTATTGCTACACACCAACATGTAGACTTAATAACATTTTAAACCATTGATGGCCTCCAATAAATGCTTCTTTATCCTTTGAAAAACTTATGAAACGGACACTAAACCAAAAGATATAGACTTATGCTTACACATACCTGATGGTGCAATAAAGATCTTAAGCTCCTGTGATTTCTCATAGAAATTCACTTGGTGATAGGCAGAAGCCAGATATTCTGTGGAATAAGATTTGGTGTCATCAACCCACATAAACATTTCTTTATTAGGTATGAAATTATGATCAACCGCTACTGCCTTATTGACTGCCTTCAAATCAAAGTAAAAACAAATCTCACCATTTGCCTTCTTCTCCAAAACTGGTTCCAACCACTCACTTGCTTTAACTGGCGCAATCATTCCTTGCCTCACTAATGTGTACAATTCACATTTCATCAGATCTTGTACCCCGTTCTTACCTTGGATACGTTATGGTCAGAAACTCCTAAATATGTCTTTATCGACCATCCCAGAATATCATCATCTCTTTCAGATACATCAATTTTCTCTTTTGACACACTGTCCTTGAACTCCAGTTTGCCATAACAATACCCCACATTGCAATTTCCTACTCCCACATTGCAATGTGGCAAAAACTGATCACAAATGTGTTCTTCGCATAGTGCACCATATTTGTACATAGCAGCCAATTTTTGCCAGCTAGTTACATATTCTTTAAAAATCTCATCCTCACTATGCACTTTCTTTTAAAAGTGGTAAAACTCTAGAACTGTGAATATTCTTGGTAGATAATGTATATCAAATATCTTAATATGAGCTTATAGTTCATTGAAACCCCGTGCATCTACTACATATAACTCAGGTAACACCTCAAACATTTCTTGTCCTTCCACCCCCAAAAATGTACTAAAAGCATAACCTTCTTCTCCATTGTCAAACTGTTCGGACATCCACAACTATAATTCAGAAATGCTTTTTTTTCCATTTTGACCACTCAAAGTCTCCCCCTTTAAGCAAAAAAAAAAAGTAAGTGGTGCAGTAATGTTCTGCATATCCTAACCACAACAACATAAAATATGCACTATTTTATATGAAGTAGAACACCAAGAGTCAAAATATGTAAGATGTGCCAGTTACTGTCACAAATGCAACTACAAAATTATAATTCTGAGAAAAGAATGCGTGCCTGTCACTGACAGGAAGAAAGTGTTTTTGCAAGGTAATGGTGTGCTTGGCACCAACAAGTAGAACATCCCACTGCAGGACAATGGCATGCCTGTCATCAATTAATTAAATGGTGTAGCACCCAAATCTCTATATTACTACTTCATTTTGCAATATCAACAAAAGCAATGTTTTTTTATCAAACGATTAGTGTGCCTTTCTATGACGTAATTGATGCGACCGATGGAAAAATATACACGGATGGTGTGTTTGTTACAACTGACAGGTAAGTATGCTAGGTTAGTGTCACTAATGTACTTGATGCAAGTGACACATAAGCATGAAAAGTGAGCCAGTCACTGATTAATATCTGCAATGACAACAAAAACTGTCAGATTAATAGCAGGTACTTCTCGTCTCACATAAGTGTCAAAACCACAAATGCGATATTAAACTGGTCAATGATAAACCTATTCTCCAAGTGGCCCCCACACACACCTCTTTGTGTGATCTTCTCTAACAACTAAGCATGTTTCAAATTTCATTACAAGACAGGAGGCTATCATTATGCATAATAAACCTTTAATGCCACTCCAAACAGCACTTTTCAAACAAGTATATAAAATCATAAAGTAACATTCCAGAATAGAGCACAACAACCCATAAATAGTCTCTGAGCTGCAGCCACGTCCTCTTTTACTTGCTGCTCCAGTTCAGATAATTAGCACTTGTTCATAGCTTATGTGTACTATTATATTGATTCGCTATTTTTCATTAGCACCGGACTTTGGGCCAGATGTAATAAAAAAAGGCATTTGGGATTTGGAAATAGCGATGTTTAAGAAATCGGTATTTCTGATTCGCAAAATGAAATGTATCATATTTGCGATTCGGTAATAACGATTTCATAAAAATTGCAAATGCTATTACCGCATTGCAAATTGCCATACCGGCCCCATGCACACCTATAGGCCTGTAGGCCCATATTTGCGAATATTTTGCATTTCCCAAATTGTGAATTCCTAACTGGAATTCGCAAATTTGGGAAATGCAAACCCCAGGGTGCTGGGGGCCTAAGGCCCCCTCTGCTGCACCCCAAGAAGTTTTTTAAGGACATGTAAGGCGCACACATGCCAAAGGGGCATGTGTGCGTTACATGTCAATTTTAAAAATGAATTTTTAATGCATTTTTAACATTTGCACATGGTTACCACCAAGTTCAACTTGGTGGTAATAGCGATTCCTTAATGCCCAATTCGCATTAAGGAATTGCTTGTTACATGTGGTTTAGAAATCGAAAAGAAGGATTCCTTACTTGCGATTTTTTATTTAGAGAATTGCAATTTGCGATTCTCTAAACAGGCTCGCAAATTTAAGGAATCACTATTTTAGCGATTCCATAAATTTGCGTTGCGAATACCTTTCATAAATACTGAAAGGCATTTTTGCTTTCGCAAACGGGCATTCGCACCGTTTGCGAATGCAAAAAGTCTTGATACATCTGGCCCTTTGTCTCCTTTAATAAGTACAAGATGTATGGTATTAATATTAATTTTTAATGTGTTTCCATTGTAAAGATTGTTTTTTACTTAATAATACATGTATTCATTTTTATGGGTTTAGGCTTGCAATTTTTCCTTCAAACGTTATTTTCTGTTGTTTTTTTCAAACAGACATTCTCTTACTTGTTCTGGTGTTTTTGAATGGGAGCTATTTTTCGGTCAGACTTTTGCAGCCTAGAATAAGCCCATTTGGCAGTTGGGACCATTAGCACCTCCATTTGTACATCCTCGTGACTCAGTATTCATTTGAGGTTGCCTAGTTCAGAGCGCACACGCAGCCTGAGATATACTGCTTGCACTTGTGCTTCAGGCTGCGTGACTGAGTCATAGTATTCCGTTTACGTATCACGCTTGTAGGAGGTTAGAGCAATGAACTGAGTGTTTGCATTCTTTAACCTCTCATGAGTTTTAGCAGCAGTTTTAAGTTGGGCAATTTTCTATGTCGTTTGAACTGATCTGTATTACAGTTTTTCCTCAGGTTTACAGCTGCCAGTTTAATAGTTACGAGAGCCGGTGGGGAGGAGCAGTTGTATTTTAGTCAGGTTTGTTTGGAATTGTATGGTTATAGTTAAAATATATATATATCAATCTTTTTACTGACCATTCTTAGTATATGTAATATATTTAGGAACTTTGTCTGAGTCAGAAAATGTAATAGTTATTCCTGAAGGCAAACTAGGTCAGGAAATAAATAGGAGATTGATACAAAATTAAATGAAGAGTTGTATTCAAGATTAATTGAAGGATGTTTTCAACAGAAAAAGGAAATATCATTCAGAGAATGAGTTTTGGTTTTTATCAGAAAGTGAGACAAATAAGAATATTTTTCAAGGAAAAAAAGATTAAAATGAAGCATTTGAATAAAAAGCCTGTTGGGAAAAAAGAGATGGTTGGTCTTAGCACCAAAAAAGGAAAGGTGTCCTGAGGGATGCAGAAAAAAAAGAAGTCCTCAGCTGCTTAAATAGGAAATGGATCCTAAGCAACGCAAAAGAAGTGAAAACCCAAGGGTTGGATATCATTGAGGAGGAATTTGATAAAGGAGATTGCAATAAACTGGACAAATATATTTTAGAGTTAGATAATGATGATTAATTTCAGGATGATTTTTTTGAAAGAGAAGGATCTTCCATCTACCTCTTAGGATGCTATAAAAATTCCTTTGGAAGAGGAAATGTTCTCTCCTTACAATATTCGTCACCACAGAAGCGCTGATTGGTGGCCTTTAGACGATGTGGTGCAGTTTATAAAGAAATGGGTACGTAATCCATTAGACAAAGAAGTGAGAAATATTTTAAAAGCTGAATGCTCCAGATCAGCTATAGATGAGAAAGTTTGTTTAACTCCTAATCTGGATTCGGATCTGTGAGAAATGGGGTCTTTGGTTGGCAGTCAGGTTACCCCCTGTCCAAGTAAGGACCCTCACTCTAGTCAGGGTAAAAGAGAATCACCCCCAGCTAATCCCTGCTTATCCCCTTGCTAGCTTGGCATGAGCAGTAGGCTTAACTTCAGAGTGCTAGGTGCAAAGTATTTGTACCAACACACACAGCAACTTAATGAAAAAAAACACAAAATGACACAACACAGGTTTAGAAAAATATAAAATATTTATCTAAACAAAACAAGACCAAAACAACAAAAATCCACAATACACAAGTCAAGTTATTACTATAAATGCAAAAAGAGTCTTCATGTAATTTTAAACACAATGCTAACGCTGTTAGCGTGAAAATGTACCTTGGGTGCGCCAAAAATAACCCCGCACGGGCGAGTGTACATCAAAAAGGGCTTGCGATGCGTCAATTTCACTCACTTGCGTTGTTTCTCCTTTAGTCGGGTCAGCGCACGTTGTTTCTTCTCTCCGCAGGAGAGCGATGCGTCGATCCGGTCAGCACTCTCGGGTCCGGGCAGGCCTTGCGTTGTTTTTACACACCCAGCGGTGTTTGCGTCGGAAATCCAGCTGCACGATGATCCAAAAACCACAAAATGTGGGTTGCGATCTCACCAGCCTCCATCAGCGATGCTGCATGTCGTTTCTCCAGCTGCAGGTGTCGATCTTCCAGTCGCGTTGCAGGAGAGTGTCGATTTTCAGCCGTGAAGCCGACAGTGCATCAATTTTTCAGCTGCAGATCAGAGTCTCGTCGATCTTTTCCCTGCACGGCAGTCTGTGCGTGGATTTCTCACTCTTAGGCTGCCAGCTTCTCTTCTCAGGGTCCAAGGAACTGGATGGGCACCACTTGGCAAATTAAGAGTCTCTCCAGAGGCTCCAGGTGCTGGCAGAGAGAAGGCTTTGCTGTCCCTGAGACTTCGAACAACAGGAGGCAAGCTCTAAATCAAGGCCTTGGAGATCTTCACAAGAAGTAAGGCAACACAAAGTCCAGTCTTTGTCCTCTACCACAGGCAGGAGCAGCAACTGCAGGCTAGCTCCACAAAGCACAGTCACAGACAGGGCAGCTCTTCTTCCTCAGCTCTTCAGCTCTTCTCCAGGCAGAGGTCCCTGTTGGTTTCCAGAACTGTTCTAAAGTCTGTGGTTTTGGGTGCCCTTCTTATACCCATTTTGTCTTTTGAAGTAGGCTTACTTTAAAGAAAAGTCTCTCCTGTTTGTGAAATCCTGCCTTGCCCAGGGTAGGCCCCAGACACACACCAGGGTGTTGGACACTGCATTGTATGAGGACAGGCACAGCCCTTTCAGGTGTGTGTGACTACTCCTCCCCTCCCTCCTAGCACAGATGGCTCATCAGGAAATGCAAACTACATCCCAGCTCCCTTTGTGTCATTGTCTAGTAAGAGGTCCAACCAGCTCAACTGTCAAACTGACCTAGACAGGGAATCCACAAACAGGCAGAGTCACAGAAATGGTTTAAGCGAGAAAAAGCCCACTTTCTAAAAGTGGCATTTTCAAACACACAATCTTAAAATCAACTTTACTAAAAGATGTATTTTTAACTTGTGAACTCAGAGACCCCAAACTCCCCATGTTTATCCCCTCCCAAAGGGAATCTACACTTTAATCATATTTAAAGGTAGGCCGAATGTTAACCTATGAGAGGGACAGGCCTTGCAATAGTGAAAAACGAATTTAGCAATATTTCACTGTCAGGACATATAAAACACATTACTATGGCCCTCATTACAACCCTGGCGGTCGGTGATAAAGAGGCGGTAATACCCCCAACAGGCCGGCGGTGGCAAAAATGGAATTATGACCACAGCGGTAAACGCTCACACAGACAGCCACTTTAACACACCAAGCGCCATGGCGGTAGCAACAAGCAGCACAGCTGTAACCACCAACAGCCAGGCGGAAGACAATGTACTGCCCACCCTATTATGACATACCTATCTGCCACCTTTTTCAGGGCGGTACCAATGGCATCAAAAGCACAGTGGAACCAGAACACAGAAGTCAAAGGACTCACCTCTGGAGACACAAGGAACAACCACGATGCCATGGAGCCCGAGTTTCACATCTTCCCCAAGCGTGTATACCTTTTCCTGCATTATGAGCAGCAACGCCGGTGAAGACGACCACGGTGAGAACAGCTGCCTAGCACACAAGGGAGGGGGGAGGAAAAAGAGAGTGACACACACATGCAACACGCAACACCCCCAACACAGTACAAGCAGCCAGATGCACTAACATTGCATATCTACGCAGTGCCCCTCAGGAATAATGCAAGGACAAAAGGAATTGATTAAAGTGAGTGTAATAAAACAAAATAGTATAAATACGTGCTTCAAATCAAAAATGTATATACATATTCACAAATAGAGGGACATTGCCCAGTCCTCAATGTCTGTGGGCCACAGGGCCACAACACATAGGCCACGGCCCCACCTCACTCCTGCAACAACATGGAGAGAACACTGCAGGGGCATCAGGTCGAAAATACACAGGCACCTCAGGGAGATGGGGAATGGTGGGGCACCTCAGCCGGAAGGTAGTACAACATCACTGGTCCTGGACGGGGCTACATGTCCTGGGGAGTGCAAGGCCACAGTCTCTCAAGTAGGTGATTTGCCCACTGCTTGGTCCTGGGGAGTGCAAGGCCACAGTCTCTCTAGTGGGTGATTTGCCCACTGCTTGGACCTGGGGAGTGCAAGGCCACAGTCTGTCTAGTGGATGGTGTGACACGTTGGCGCAATGAGGACAAGTAGTCAGTGGCAGTGGTTCTAAGGGATTTTTATTGATTGTCTATTTTAGTCCTAGTTCCACATGGGTGCTTGCATGTCTCTTTAATCTTCTCTCCATCTTCTCGTTACAGGGCTCCCAGGAGGCGCATGAGGAAACAAGAAGGAGAGAAATACAGGTAAGTGTTTTTGATATTTAGCAAGGTTCCTAGTTCTTCTCTTTTCTCTTTCTGTTTTTCCGTCTTTCTCCGTCTTTTCTGTATCTCTGTCTGTCCCTTCTTCTCTTTTCCTGTGCCCTGTTCTGTTGATCTCCTCTTTTTCTTTCTCTCTTTGCTTGTTGCTCATTTGTGGGGTGCCAGGGGTTCTTCCTTTCTTTAGCCATCTGAGTTTTCCCTTCCTTTATACCCTCTCCTTACCTTTCTTTTCGTAGGCTTACAATAGGGATGTTTTTTCCCTTCCTGACTTCGCTGTATTTTGGGCGACCCCTCCCGTTTTCTGCCTCTCTTCCCTGTCCCCTTAATCTGCTGGGTTGCCTGTCAATATATTGCTACCAGGAACTGAGGTTACCCCCAGTATATATGAAGGAAAATGAAAAAAAAAAAAAATAACGACACACATGCGAGAAATCAAAATAAACCGATGACTTTTCTCTGGGGTTCTTTTTGTCTTCCCGTGCCTCCCTCGCCTCCCCTTCACTCCTCCCTCCCCTCCTTCCTTGTGGTAACACTAGCACCTGTGATGGCCACGCTTTCCTTCAAGCGTGGCTGGGACTTGCGCAGGGCGCCTCCCGTGCCTCGTACTCGTCATGCAAGTCTTCCGGTTGCTCCTCCGTCGTCAGGACGTCTAGATCGCCTCTGGTGACACTCCTTGGCTCATTCTTCCTCTCCGTCGCGCCGTCCATCCCCGGGTTCTCCCTTCTGTGCCAGCAAAAGGCATGCACCGCCTGCTCCTGCCCTTCTACACCCCGAAGAGCAACGGGATTGGTTGAGGTTTCGTGCTCTTCCGGGTTGGAAGAGGTAGAGTCAGTTCTCTCTCGACCTGACGGATTCACCTGCCAAAGCAGTGGTCCGTCACAGATGGCTTCTCCACTGGTTCTGGAGGGGGCATTGTGCCCAGTGTTCTTCATCCTGGTGGCAAGGATGAGGTGTGTGGATGACTTCTCCACTGGTTCTGGAGGGGACATTCTGCCCAGTGTGCTTCATCCTTGCAAGGATGGGGTGAGTGGATGGCTTCTTACATTGGTTCTGGAGAGGGCTTTGTGTTCTGTGATGCAACAATTGGGGAGTGCAAGGTCACACTCTCTCACCTGGGTGTCACACCTACAGGATTTGCATGGTCCAGGACGCACTACAGCCCATGGAGGCAGGACTACACACTGCCCTCCAACGGTGACGGCTGCTTAGTGGTGGCAGTGGTGGTACTGGTGTCTGGGCTGACAGTGGTGGGGGGAGGCTCCAGCCCATCCCCTGCAGCCTCGGACGGCTGCCCACTGGGGCTGCTGCTGCTGACAGCGGTGCTGGCAGTGGTGGGAGGAGGCTCCAACCCATCCCCTGCAGCCTCGGACGGCTGCCCACTGGGGCTGCTGCAGCCGGTGGCGGTGCTGGCAGTGGTGGGGGGGACTCCAGCCCATCCACTGCAGCCTCGGATGGCTGAACCGCCATGGTTGTTCATGGGGCCTCAGAATTAGTCCCAGTACCAGGCCTCCTGCCCTTCCTGTCTGGTGGCGCAAGCCTCTTCCCCTTCCTTTTGGCAGCTGGTGGTGCCTCCTTGCCCTTCCCTTTGGCAGCTGGTAGTTCCTCCTTGCCCTTTCCTTTGGCAGCTGGTGGTGCCTCCTTGCCCTTCCCTTTGGCAACTGGCGCTGGAACACTTTCAGTGCTGCTGCCTGGTTCCCTGGAGCCTCTCCCACCTGCAGTAACTGTCAGCACTACTGTGGCCGTGGACTGGGTGGCTGAGGAGCACCCCTGGTTTCTGACCATCCTGGCCTGATGTGAAGGACAGGGGATGAGGGGTAGGGAAGAGGTGAACGATGGAGAGGAAAAGCTTCTTAGGGACAATGGGGTGGGAAGAGGATGAAAGTTTGAGAGTTGAGGAATAGGGAGTGGTTGTAGGAGGTGTCTCCTGAGTTTGAGTGCAGGTGCATGGGCTTGATGTTGTTGTAAGGTGGATGTCTGTTCGGTGTCGGAGTGCTTGTCTTTATGTACTTTGGGAGGAGGGGGCACAGACACAGTGGGAGAGGACACAGGGGATGTGTGCATGGATGTGGGGGTGGTGACTGATAGTGAGGGGTGTGTAGTGATAGGCGTGATGGTGATCGAGGTAGTGTATGAGGAGACGCTACTGGGAGGGAGGTGAAGGACGAAACAGAGGGGGCCACAGTGGAGGCAGTGGATGTTGGTATGTCTGCATCTGGATGGTGCTTGTGTGAGTGCCTGTGGGATGATGTGTGGTGCTTGTGTTTGCTTGAGCCATTCCTGTGTGTTGTCTTGTGTGCATGCTGGTCTGCCTGTGTGCTTGGGATAGGTTCAGGTTGAGGGGAATGGGACTGGGTAGAGGAAGTTGGAAGGGGGAGGCTAGAAACAGGGACAATGGCTACCATCAGAGAGGAGGCCACAGCCTGGATTGATCTCTGTTGGGCAGCCATGCCAGAGTGAATGCCCTCCAGGAATGCATCAGTTTGTTGCAAATGGGCTGCCAGCCCCTGAATGGCATTCACAATGGTTGACTGCCCAACAGAGATCAATCGCAGGAGGTTAATAGCCTCCTCACTCAGGGCAACAGGGCTAACTGGGGCAGGGCCTGAGGTTCCTGGGGTGCAGGAGATGCCCACCCTCTTGGGTAAGCAGGAACAGGAAACATGCTGATGGGCTGCTGGAAGGGTGCAGCTGGTACAGGGGGTGGCAGCTGTACCTGTAGTTGGGGAGGCCACAGAGGTGTCCGCCACCACCAGGGAGGATCCATTGGAGGAGGTATCATTGTCAATACTGTCCTCCCCTATCTCCACCGTGATGCTCCCCTCACCCTCTGCCCCACTGGTCCCTCACAGTCGGTGTATTTGGCCTCATGGGCCCTGTGGGATGCAACTCCCTCCATCACCAGTGCCTCTGCTCCGCCGCCAGATGATGCTAATGTACATAAGGAGAGGGTGACAAAACAAAAAGTGGGGGAAGAGACAAAGGATACACTTAGTCAATGGCTGCTCCAACACCACCGCTGGCATATTCGACACACACACACACACACAGGGAACAGCCCTACGCACTAGGCAATGCACAACCAGTCACAATGCTAGTCACCAGGACATGGACAGGAATACCTAATGCCAATAGCAGCATACCTGAGACACACAGACCCCTACCCAGTAGTGGATGACTACTAGCTTGGTAGGAGGTGGTGTACAGCAGACCCTGCCCAACATGGGACCTACCCTGCAATGTCCGGCCTGGCCTGGCCTAGGGGCTCCCACAGGCCCACATCCCCCACCCGGAGACCACCCCACCATACGGAAGTAGTAGATTGGGAAACTGTACTCACCCCCTTCTGGCTGCTGTGATACCCTCAAGCACCAATCCAGCTCCGGATAGGCCACCCCAGTGTGCGGGCTATCATGGGGGTCAGGGTTTGACGGGCACCCCTTCCTCGTTGGGAGGCCATCCAGAGCTGGGCCTCCGCCGTCTTCCTTGCACAACGTCTCAGGTCCTCCCACTGTTTTCAACAGTGAGTTCTCCAACTGCTGTAGACCCCCAGGTTCTGCACATCTTTGGCAATGGCACGCCATATGCCCTTTTTCTACTGGGTGCTGACTTGCAGAGAAATACACATAGGAAAAGGTATCAGTCAGATCGTCCTCCTTGTTACACTCATGTCCCACCATAGCCCTCACATCCCTTCCGCACAGATATTGCCCACCATACATGCAGCACGCTG
Organism: Pleurodeles waltl; assembly: GCF_031143425.1. Classification (NCBI taxonomy): domain Eukaryota; kingdom Metazoa; phylum Chordata; class Amphibia; order Caudata; family Salamandridae; genus Pleurodeles; species Pleurodeles waltl. The sequence goes on from NC_090445.1 coordinate 507,480,416, forward strand.
TCCAGGGCCCATCCACCAACCCCCCACACGAGACCCTCACACACAACACTCCATGCATTCATGCCCCATGCATCGTGCTCACAGTGTACTCATCTGTTGTCTGGAGACCCATACAGCAGTTGGGACTGGGGTAGGACCCCATCCACCAGTATCTCCAACTTCGCAGCAGTGAAAGCAGGGGCCCTTTCCCCAGTGACACAAGCCATGGTCGTCCCAGACACAGGTCACAGCAGCAGTGTAGGTCCTCTCCTGTTGAAGGTCAGGTAGCAAGTGAGTGAAAAGATAGAAAATGGCGGTCAAGTCTGCAGCAGTGTGTACCATCACCACCGGCGAACATCACCATTGGCCACTGTAACCCATAGGGCCCAATGACAACCAATGAGGAGTTGCACGGCGGTACTCGAACGCCTCCCACAACGGCGCACATCGTCAGCGGCATTACCTCATTTCCACATGTCCATCCACACAGGACGAGCGGATGCCATTTTAGGGGGGGGCAGGCCATGGCACCTAACTGCGTCACAGTACACATAGGCACCATTTGGGCCTATCCAACAATATACTCTTACAGTCACAACATGCAATCCAGTGTAGTACTTGGAAATGTGGAATACTGACCAGCTGCTCACCGTTTTGCCCCTTAGATTGCAATCACTGCAGATGAATAGAAGATGGAGACATCCTCCCGTGTACAGACCCCTGGTGGACTTGGCAACAAAGGAGGACAGGCACATTATCCTCACCTATAGACTGGACAGGGCCACAGTCACAGAACTGTGTGCCCAATTGGAGCTTGACCTGATATCTGTAATACGTAAGCCCACTGGGATCCCCCCTCTTGTGCAAGCCCTTTCTGTGCTCCATTTCTTGGCAACTGGCTCCTTCCAAGTGACAGTGGGCTTGGCAGCAGGAATGTCTCAGCCATTGTTCTCAATAGTGCTACCCAGAGTGTTGTCTGCCCTTGTTGAAGTAAGCCTCAGCAAGGCCTACTAGTGCAAGGGGTTCACCTGTCTCTGCACAAAGTCCTCAGACCATGTAGGAAGAAGTTGGCACAGAAACTGAAATAAAAGACAAAGGGGGTCATTGAGACCTTGGCGGGCGGCGGAGGCCGTCTGCCAAGGTACCGCCGACAAATGACCGCACCGCGGTCAAAAGACCGCAGCGGCCATTCAAACATTTCCGCTGGGCCGGCGGGCGCTCTCCAAAAGAGCGCCCGCCGGCCCAGCGGAAATGCCCCTGCAACGTGGACGCCGGCTCAGAATTGAGCCGGCGTAGTTGCAGGGGTGCGACGGGTGCAGTTGCACCCGTCGCGTATTTCAGTGTCTGCAAAGCAGACACTGAAATACTTTGTGGGGCCCTCTTACGGGGGCCCCTGCAGTGCCCATGCTGTTGGCATGGGCACTGCAGGGGCCCCCAGGGGCCCCGCAGCACCCCCTACCGCCATCCTGTTCATGGCGGGTTTCCCGCCATGAACAGGATGGCGGTAGGGGGTGTCTGAATCCCCATGGCGGCGGAGCGCGCTCCGCCGCCATGGAGGATTCAATGGGGCAGCGGTAAACCGGCGGGAGACCGCCGGTTTACCCTTTCTGACCGCGGCTGAACCGCCGCGGTCAGAATGCCCTTGGGAGCACCGCCAGCCTGTTGGCGGTGCTCCCGTGGTCGGTGACCCTGGCGGTCACCGGCCGCCAGGGTCAGAATGACCCCCAAAGTTTATTAACCTCATGAGGTGGTACTACAGTTCAAACAGCACCCTTCGGTAAAGTTTGAAGTAGCACACTGAACTGAGAGAGCATGGTCCTTTTATACCCACGCAGGGGCTAAAAGGAGGTGGTACAATTATGGAAGCAAGACTTGCATACATGTAAGGTCATGTGGAAATGCACAGTCGACAGGTAGGAGGAGCTGACAGTTTTCAAGGACTAACAGCTGCAAACCTTACTGAGCATGTGCGAAAGTGGGAGATGCTAAATATAACTTGTCACTAGGCAGATTTTCAAGAGTAGTTAACAGAAAGGTAGGACAGAGCACATGGTGAGCACATGGCAGCATGTGGCAAAAAAATGGCTGCCATGAATACAAAATGGATTCCGCGAAATGTTCACAATAGTTACTAAATACAAGATGTCTTCTGCTAATGCTTAATCCAATCGCTGCTAAACTACAACACCCTGATTAAACACATGCGCAGTTACATCATTTTCCCCCAGTTGGAGGATTTGGCCACAGTGAAAGCTGACTTCCATGCAATGGAACATATCCCCAACATAATTGGGGCTCTTGATGGTACACATATTGCATTTGTCTCCCCCCAACCCCGGAGATACGAACAGGTCTTCAGAAATCGTACGTTCACTCCATGAATCTGCAGATAGTGTGCCTGGTGGACCAGTACATCTCCCGCATCAATACTAAGTATCCTGGGTCTGTGCATGATGCCATTATCCTGAGGAATAGCAGCATCCCATATGTGATGGCTCAACTTCAGAGGCACCGGGTGTGGCTAATAGGTCAGCTCTTGTTCCCACCCAGTGGATGTTGGTGTATGGATATGGTGTGGGCCATAAGGGTTAGTGTGTGTCTAACAAATATCCATCGATATTTGCAGGTGACTCTGGTTACCCCAACCTCTCATGGCTACTGACCCCAGTGAGGAATGCCAGGACAAGGGCAGAGGAATGTTACAATGAGGCACATGGGCGAACAAGGAGAATAATAGAGAGGACATTCGGCCTCCTGAAAGCCAGGTTTCATTGCCTTCATCTAACAGGTGGATCCCTGTACTACTCACCCAAGAAAGTCTGCCAGATAATTGTGGCATGCTGAATGTTGCATAACCTTGTCTTGAGATGCCAGGTGCCTTTTCTGCAGGAGGATGAGGCTGGAGATGGGCGTGTGGCAGCAGTGGACCCTGTGGACAGTGAAGATGAGGAGGCAGAGGATGAGGACAGCAGAACAGCAATAATACGACAGTACTTCCAGTGACAAACAGTTAAGACACTGTAACTTCACTTTAAATTGCCATTTTTATGTTGGACATTGTACATGGGAGGCAGATTCTCCCAATTCCATGGCCTCTTACTGCAACCTTTGGCATCTCTATTTTCAGATATCTGTGCCCCACTCTGGAACCTGGTGTGTTGACTGCAGCCTACTACAGGTCATTCCTATGTATACATTCCTGTACAGTTGTATTGCATTTTATACAGCTTGTTAAACAAATACATATTTCAATCATTTGGTAGACTCCATACTGTATTTTTTAAATGGTGTTTATTTAAGTGCCAATAAGTACAGAGGTATGTGCAATGGGCTAGGGAGATGGTGGAGGAATGTCCAGGATAGAGTCCAGTCTATTTGTATCACCCTAGTGGGCATAGGAAGAGGAGCAACGGCAGTTCAAGGTGGACAGGGTGACAGAGTGGGACACAAGGGTGACAATCAGGGGAGTACTATTTCCTGGCGGGGGTCTTGGCAATGTTCTCTGGCTTCTGCCTGAATCGCAGGGACCGTTTGCAGGGTGGTTCTCCTTCTGCAGGGGGTGGGTTGGTGGCCGGTTATTCCTGTGGCATGGCCTCCTGTAGACTAGCGGCAGCGGTGGTGGAGGGCTGTTCATCGCTGTGGCTAGTGGCAGGGGCCTGGTGGTGTGCCACTGCCTCCCTCATGGTGTTGGCCATGTCTGTCAGCACCCCTGCAATGGTGACCAGGGTGGTGTGGATGTCCTTCAGGTCCTTCCTGATCCCCAGTTACTGTCCCTCCTGCAGCCGCTGGGTCTTCTGCAACTTTTCCGGTATCTGTCCCATCGTCTCCTGGGAATGGTGGTATGCTCCCAGGATGTTGGTGAGTGCCTCCTGGAGAGTTGGTTTCCTGGGCCTGTCCTCCTCCTGTCACACAGCAGTCCTCCTAGCTTCCCTGTTGTCCTGTGCCTTTGTCCCCTGAACCATGTGCCCACTGCCACTAACCCCAGGTCCCTGATCGTCCTGTATTTGTGGGGTGGCCTGGGGTCCCTGTAGTTGTGGACACGCTGTTGATTGACGTGTCCTGGGGACAGAGGTATGGGTCCACTGGGTGGGTACTGTGGTGGTGTTTCCTGAGGGGGAGGCTCTGTTGTGGTATGGGACTGTGCCTGGGTTACCGACTGTCCGGAGATCCCTGATGGGCCAGGTTGGTCATCTAGATCCAGGTGTCCAGAGCTTCTGTCATCAGTGTGGGCCTCTTCTGTGGGGCGGACCGGATGTTGCTGGCACCTCCTCTCCGGTGCTATTGGGTGGGGGACCTGTGGGGATGTAAATGCAGTGGTATTGTTTCTGCGTGTGACATCTTGTGCATGGGTCTGTTGCTCTCTATGGTTGTGATTGCCCTGTCAGCTTTGCCTTGTGTGAGTAGTGATTTTGTGGGCTAGGTGATTCTCTATAATGTGCATGCTTTAGTGATGGGTGTCCATGCATGTCTGTGATGGGGGTCCGTGTATTGATGTTATGTGCTGGGCTTGGTATTGGGATGGGTGGGTTGTGAAGATGGGGTGTATGTGAGATGGTGGAGTTATGGAGGTGAGGGTATTGGTGGGGGTTTGTGATGGCAAGCAGGTAGGGGGGGGGTGATAGTAATCAAGATTTGTCTTACCAGAGTCTAGTCCTCTTCCTACTCCTGCCAGGCCCTCAGGATGCAGTATGGCCAAGACTTGTTCCGCCCATGTTGTTAGTTGTGGAGGAGGAGGTGGGGGTCCACCACCACTCCTCTGTACTGCTATCTGGTGTCTTGCTACCACGGAACGTACCTTCCCTGTACGTCATTCCTCCTCTTCCTGATGTCATCCCTTGTTCCACCTCTTCCTGATGTCCCACGGCGTTGACCCTGTCCACGATTCTCCACCATATCTCCATCTTCCTAGCAATGGATGTGTGCTGCACCTATGCTCCAAATTGCTGTGGCTTTACCCGGATGATTTCCTCCACCATGACCCTTAGCTCCTCCTCTGAGAACCTGGGGAGTCTTTGTGGTGCCATGGGTGTAGTGTGAGTGGTGTGTGTGAGGGTCTGTGGGGTGATGTGTTGGGGTGTGTGTTGTAAGGTGCGTGGATGGTGTATGGGTGATGGTGTAATGTGGCTCTGGTTCTGTGGGTGCTCTTGGTGTCTCTCTCTCCCAGTTGTCAATTGTTTGTAGTCGTAAAGGGATGTGGTTAGTGTGTGTGTGTGTTTTATAGTGGTGTGGGTGTGGGTGTGGTGTGTGTATGGCTGTCAGGTGTGTGTAGTTTGAATTGTCCAATGTGGTGTAGTTTTGGTTGTGTGTGTGTATTTTGAGCGTGGCGGTATGTACCGCCAATAGTTTACCACGGTTGAATTTCCGCCGCAGTGATTCGTGTGTGTAGGTCTATTGGCATAACGGTGTGGGTTTTGGTACTGCCAGTTTATCACTGAACTTTGGGCTGGCGGACTTGTGTGTGTGGCTGTATGGTGACGGATTCCTATGTGTGTGTCATAACATGGGTGGCGGTAATCTGCAGCGCAAGCAATATGTTGGCGGCAGTCAGCATGGCGATAAGCAGGATTTACCGCCAATGTCATAATGAGGGCCTATATGTCCTACCTTAACCATACACTGCACCCTGCCCTTGGGGCTACCTAGGGCCTACCTTAGGGGTGCCCTTACCTGTAAGAAAAGTGAAGGTTTAGGCCTGGCAAGTGGGTACATTTGCCAAGTCGAATTTACAGTTTAAAACTGCACCCACAGACACTGCAGTGGCAGGTCTGAGATATGATTATAGAGCTACTTCTGTGGGAGTCACAACCAGTGCTGCAGGCCCACTAGTAGCATTTGATTTACAGGCCCTGGGCACCTCTAGTGCACTTTACTAGGGACTTACTAGTAAATCAAATATTCCAATCATGGATAAGCCAATTACATACACATTTTGTATAGGAGCACTTCCACTTTAGCACTGATCAGCAGTGGTAAAGTGCCCAGAGTAACAAAAACATCAAAAACGGAGTCCAGCAACCATCAACAACCTGGGAAACGGAGGCAAAAGGTAGGGGAAACCATGCCAAGGATGAAAAGTCTAACAGGAGCGTATTACTTTTTATTCAAAATGGGGAGAGAACCTCAAAAAGGCCTGAAACAATCACTTAAACAGTGCAAAGATTAACTCCTAGATGTCATTTGTCCGTTGGTTTATATTCTGGACACGGCGGAGGAAGCTTCTATTAACAATTCTCAAATAGATCTAGAATTGTTAAGGGGATGGAGCCAGAGAGGATTTGTTCTCTTAGGGAGTGCTAATGTAAGTTTGAATGCTAAGAGAAGACGAGCTGTCTTATTTAAAATATATCACAAGTTAGGGGATCCTGTGGTCAATGAAAGTGTGGATAATCCAAAAGGATTGTTATTTGGAGACAATATGATTAAGAGTCTGAGTAAACCTGTTTAAACTTTCACAGTTCTAGATAAAGCACTGAAAAATTGAATTTAAAATGAAATGCATATTCATCAGTAGTGTTTTTGGATGGGCTGAATGAAGAGAATTTTCTGCTGGCCGGGGATTTCAAAGATCCCATGAAGCACAAAGAGAAGGAAGAGGTTATTCTGTAGGTACAGCTCCCTCTTTCTACCCTTAACAAGGGAGACCCTTTGGATAAAGGGGATCTAGAGGCCAAGATCAAGGATCGACTGGTGAGTACAGTGATTACTTCTGTTTTTTTCCTAGGAAGGGTAGGAGGGCATTTAAAGTATTTTATAAAGGCATGGGGAGAAATTACACAGGATTCTTGGGTTCTGAATACTGTTCAAGGCAATGAAATAGAATTTAAAGAGGTACATTGTCAACACAGAGAACCAAGACAATAAATATTGAACAGATACCACAATTTGATTGTTGAGAAAGAGAGACAAAGAATGTAGGAAAGGAATGCAATTGTAGGAGTGAACATGGAAGCAAAGGTCCTGGTAAATACATTGCTTTGAGTGGAAAGGAAAGACAAAGGGGGTCATTACAACATTGGTGGTAAAAGCCGCTTACTGCCGTGCAGAAGACCGCCAACACACCGCTGTGGCTGCGGAAATCCGCCGCAGCTATTATGACCCACCTCCCAAAATCCGACAAAATTCAGACACCCATACAAGTCCGCCACACCAAAGGTCAGTGATAAACTGGCGAAAACAAAACCGACACCGTCACGCCAACAGAAATACGCCCACAGTATCACGACCCACAAATCCATGTGGCGGTCTTTCAACCGCGGTATTCCATTTGCTGTAGCCGCGCTCGAAATACACACACATCTCCAAAACACAGCCACATTGGACAATTCGAAAGACACACACCTGATACACATACACACACCACTCCCACACACTCAATACTATATAAAACACACACCAACATCACCCACAAACCCCTACGACAAAAAAATCTGAAAGAAGGCCAGAGAGAGACACCACCATCCACAAACTAGCAGCCACAGGCACTCAACACCATCACCCACACTACTTCCACGCACAAAACACCACACACCACTACATATCACCACACTTATCACCACATACACCACCCCACACATCACCTACACCACCCCATGGCACGGCAAAGACACCCCAGGTTCTCGGAGGAGGAGCTCAGGGTCATGGTGGAGGAAATCGCACGGGTAGAGCCACAGCTATTTGGATCACAGGTGCAGCACACCCCCATAGCTAGGAAGATGGAGCTATGGCGAAGAATAGTCGACAGGGTCAACGCAGTGGGACAGCACCCAAGAAATAGGGACGACATCAGGAAGAGGTGGAACGACCTACAGGGGAAGGTGCGTTCCGTGGTCTCCAGACACAACATCGCGGTACAGCGGACTGGCGGCGGACCCCCACCTCCTCCCCCACAACTAACAACATGGGAGGAGCAGGTCTTGACTATTCTGCATCCTGAGGGCCTCGCAGGAGTCGGTGGAGGAATGGACTCTGGTAAGTCAAATCTTAACTATCATATCCCCCACCCTACCTGCATGCTATCACAGACCCCCACCCTCGCCCCCTCCCCTATCACTCCAACTCCTCACTAATGTACTAATAACACAAACCACCTATCCCAACACCAAGCCCTGCATGACACAACAAAGCATGGACACCCATCACTAAAGCATGCCCACTGCACATACCCATAACACCCCCCTCAACCATCATCACACAAGTCCCCACACAGGAATGCTAGCACTGGGGTACATGCTCACCCACCCATTGCACACCATGACACACACAGATGCAATAATCATGCCTTTACACCCCTGCAGGACCACTACCCAACGTCACCAGACAGGAGGTCCAGACATCTCCACCCCACCCACAGAAGAGGCCCACAGTGATGACAGCAGCTCTGTCCAACTGGATCCAGATGACCAGCCCGGACCATTGTGGGCCTAGGGACAGTCGGTTCCCCACACCTAGTCACAGGCCACCACAGACCTTCCACCCTCTGGTAACACCAGCACAGCACCCACCCAGCGGGCCCATACCTCCGTACCCAGGACACGTCAATCAGCTGTGTGTCCACCACCACAGGGAACCCAGGATAACCCACCACCCCAACAACAACAGGGACCTGGGGGCAGTGGTAGTGGGCACACAGTCCAGGGGACGGAGGCCCAGGAACACAGGGGAACTGGGAGGGCTGCTGTGCAACAGGGGGCGGACAGGCCTAGGGAACCCACTCTCCACGAGGCCCTCTCCTCCATCATGGGAGCATACCACCACTCCCAGGAGACGATGGCAATGGTACTGGCCAAGTTTCAGGAGACCCAGCGCCTGCAGGAGGAACAGTATTTGGGGTTCAGGGAGGAACTCAGAACCATCAGCACCGCCCTGGGCACCATCGTAGGGGTGCTGAAGGACATACTTAACACCAGGAGGGACACTGTGGCACTCCAAGAGGCCCCTGACACTAGCATGGACGATGAACTGCCCACCACCTCCACCGGCGCTAGGGGACAGGAGGCACCGCCACAGGACCACCACACCAGCATCCCACCCCCTGCAGACGGAGAACCACCCCGCAAACAGTCCCTGAGATCCAGGAACAAGACAGAGCATGATGCCAAGACCCCCACCAAGAAATGAGACCACCCTGATTGTCATCCTACTGACCCACTTTGTAACCCTGTCCATATTGGAACTGCCCCAGCTCCACTTCCTATGCTCATATGGGCAATGCACCTGTGAGACTAATAGACTGGACTCTGCCATGGACATTCCTCCACCATCACCCCTCACCATTTTACAACCCCCCTCCAATATTTAGCACTGCAATAAACACCCTTGAAGCACAAAACAATCTGGAGTCAGTCTGTGATTTTAAAAATGTGTATTAGCACTGACAGTGACAAAATGCGTTCTCAAATGTAATGTCAACATACCTATGTCACACATCTCAAGTCCATGAGGAATCTAAGCAGATGACACACGTTGGAAACCACACCTGTGAAACCGTAATGGAAATGTACAACTCAGTTACCATATACTGGTTGAAATCGACAGACAGGATAGAGGTAGAAGTGTGAAAGTACTTGTAGTAGGCAGGAATGTATTCTCACCTGTGTGTCACTGGAAATATTGCTGGATAACTGAGTCCCTGTTGTCAATGTCTTCTTCCTCTGCTTCCTCCTCATCACTGTCCACAGGCTCCACAGCTGCCACAACACCGCCATCTGGACCATCCTCCTGCAGAAAAGGCACCTGTCGTCGCAAAGCCAAATTGTGAAGCATACTGCAGGCCACGATGATCTGGCACACCTTCCTTGGTGAGTAGAATAGGGAACCACCTGTCATATGGAGGCACCTGAACCTGGCCTTCAGGAGGCCGAAGGTGCGTTCGATCACTCTCCTAGTCCGCCCATGAGCCTCATTATAGCGTTCCTCTGCCCTGGTCCTGGGATTACTCACTGGGGTCAGTAGCCATGACAGGTTGGGGTAACCAGAGTCCCCTAATAGTCACACCCGGTGCCTCTGGAGTTGACCCATCACATAAGGGATGCTGCTATTCCCCAGGATGTAGGCGTCATGCACAGAGCCAGGGAACATAGCATTTACCTGGGAGATGTACTGGTCTGCCAAACATACCATCTGTACATTCATGGAATGATAACTCTTCCGGTTCCTGTACACCTGTTCACTCCTGTGGGGGGGGGACCAGAGCTACATGGGTCCCATCAATGGCACCTATGATGTTGGGGATATGTCCAAGGGCATAGAAGTCACCTTTCACTGTAGGCAAATCCTCCACCTGAGGGAAAACGATGTAGCTCCGCATGTGTTTCAGCAGGGCAGACAACATTCTGGACAACACGTTGGAAAACATAGGCTGGGACATCCCTGGTGCCATGGCCACTGTTGTTTGAAATGACCCACTTGCAAGGAAATGGAGCACTGATAGCACCTGCACTTGAGGGGGATTCCTGTGGGATGGCGGATTGCTGACATCAGGTCTGGCTCCAACTGGGTACACAGTTCCTGGATTGTGGCACGGTCAACCCTGTAGGTGATGATCAAATGTTGCTCCTCCATTGTCAACAGGTCCACAAGCGGTCGGTACACCGGTGGATTCCGCCATCTCCTCACATGTCCCGGCGGACGTTGCCTATGAAGGACAACAGCGACCACAGAGTCAAACAACTCAGAGGTATGAACCCACAGTCTACACAGAACACCATTCATACACAGAATCTGGCCTGTATTTGTGTTGTGCGACAAGGCCTAGGTCTGTGTGACGCAGTTGGTAATTAGGCCATGTGTGCCTCTGAAATGGCGGCTGTCTGACCTCTAAAGTGGGACAGTGGGATGTGAGGTAACTGCGCTGGCATTGTACACCGTCGCGGTAGGCGGTCGAAGACCGCGGCGCAATGCTGCATTGGTTAACATAGGACCCTATGGGTCCCAGGAGCCAAAGACGATGTACGCCGGCGGTGATGCTACGCACCGCCGCAGACGTGACCGCCATTTTCTATCTGTTGAATCACTTGATACCTGATCTTCGACAGGGGAGGACCTACAGTGCAAGTGCTGCTGTGACCTCAGTATGGAAGAGACAATGGCTTGTGCGTCTGGGGAAATGGCCCCTTCCTTCACTGCAGAGGAGTTGGAGAAGCTCGTGGACGGGGTCCTCCCCCAGTACACGCTACTCTACGGTCCTCCAGACCAACAGGTAAGTACACAGGGAGCACGTTGTATGGGCTATGCCTGTGTGGAGAGGGCTGGTTGTAAGAAGGAAGGGGGCACAGTTCTGCGTGCATGAAGGACTGTGAATGCATGTGCCACATGGCAAGGGTAGGGATGTGGGCCACTCACTTAGACGGTGCAGTTGCTAATGACTTCTCTTCTTCCCCTGTACATTTCATGTAGGTCAGCGCCCACCAGAAGAAGGATATTTGGCGTGCCATCGCCAAGGGGGTCCGGACCCTGGGGGTCCACCACAGACGGAGCACCCACTGCCGTAAAAGATGGGAGGACATTCGCTGCTGGAGCAAGAAGACGGCGGAGTCTCAGCTGGGGATGGCCTCCCAACGTGGGATGGGTGCCTATTGAACCATGACCCCCATGATGTTCCGGATCCTGGCGGTGGCCTACCCTGAGTTTGGATGGGCGCTTGAGGGCATCACAGCAGACACAAGGTGGTGAGTACAACATCAATCAGCCGACTTTGCGCGCATTGAAGGTGTCTGGGTGGGGGAGGAGGGCTGTGGGTTTCCCTAGGCCAGGGCGAGTTCCGTAGGCTAGGCCCCTCTGTAATGCAGGCCATGTGGCACCCCACCCCACCTCTGTAGAGTGCCAAGTACAGGTATACATGCCCCTGTGTCATCTATGTGTGCAGATGTCGACCATAGCCATGTAGGCCATATCCCAGGAATTGCATCTGTAGAGCCCAACAGCGCGGCGTAGTGCAGGGGGCTGCTGTGTCTGTATTGTCCGCCAACAGTAGCGGTAATCCCTGCACTCAACCTGTCTTTCTTCTGTCGTCCCCCCTCTTTTTGTGGTCTCCCTGTTCTTGAGTACATCAGCATCATCAGGCGGAGGTACAGTGGCACTGGAGAACGAGGGAGCTGCATCCCACATGGCCATGGAGGGCCACACCACGGACTCGGAATACACCAGTGGGACGGAGGGCGAGGGGAGCTTCACGGCGGTCACAGGATCTGCAACCAGCGACACGGACTCGTCCTCCGATGGGAGCTCCCTTGTGGTGGCGGCAAAATCTGTGCCTCCCACTTCTACAGGTACAGCCGCCACCCCCCCTACTAGCACCGCCCTCCCAGCAGCCCCTCAGCCTTCGCCCCGTGCCCGCTCACCCAGGAGGGTGGGCATCACCTTCGCCCCAGGCACCTCAGCCCCTGCCCCTGTCACCTCTGCTGCCCTCAGTGAGGAGGCCATTGACCTCCTCAGGTCACTCGTCTACCATTTTGAATGCCATCCAGGGTGTAGAAAGGGAATTGCAACACACAAATGCATTCCTGGAGGGCATTCATTCTGGTCAGGCTGCCCTTCATCGAACCCTGCAAACTCTGGCCTCAGCACTGATGGCAGCCATTGTCCCTGTGTCTAGCCTCCCCCCTCCAACCTCCTCCACCCAGACCCAATCCCCTGTACCCCAGCCTATCCCAAGCACACCATCAAACCAGCATGCACACACGTCAACACACAAGGGAAGCTCAGGCAAACATAAGCACCACACATCCCACAGGCACTCACGCAAGCATCACACACATACAGACACAGCAACATCCACTGCCTCCACTGTGTCCCCCTCCTCCTCGTCTCCCTCCTCCCTCCCAGTCTCGTCTACACTCTCACCTGCATGCACTACCACTACAGCCACTACGTCCTGCACCAGCACACCCACCACCACACCCCGCTCACGTGCACTCACCAACCCCACTACCATTTACACGTCCCCTGTGTCCTCTCCCAGTGTGTCTGTGACACCCCCTCCCAAAGTACACAAACGCAGGCACACACCCACCCAACAGCCATCCACCTCACGACAGCCTCCAGCGCATGCACCTTCACCCAAAGTCACCAAACGTACACCTCCTACAACCACTACCTCTTCCTCCACTCCCAAACCCCCTCCAGCTACCCGTCCCAGTGTTCCTAAGAAACGTTTCCTGACCAAGCTTGACCTCTTTCCCACCCCCCTCCAATTCATAGGTCCCGTACTAGCACCTCAGCCAAAAAATACTCCGGGGCCAGTGGTGCCTGTTGTTACAGATATGTGGAGTGCACCACGCACCAGGGCAGCCAGTGTGACACGGAGCCACAGCACAGCCAGTCCCCCCTTGTGAAGCACCAGAAGTTGGACAGTGCCCGGTGGGAGAGGTTGAAGACTCCAGCCAGCAAAGCCGCTCACAAGGGTCCCGGGGGGAGTGCCGACTCAGCTGTGACTCCTCCCAAGGTGGGGAAGGGGCAGAAGAAAACGCCAAAGACTGGGAGGAGCAGCACGGCGGAGAAGACCGCCATCATCCCCGCTGCCCAGGAGGCCACCACCAGCCCAATCGTCACTGGCCAGGAGGCCACCGCCAGAGTCAGTGCCCAGGAGGGCAGCCCGATCGTCACTGGCCAGGACGCCACCGCCAGAGTCAGTGCCCAGGAGGGCAGCCTGATCATCACCGGCCAGGAGGCCTCCGCCAGAGTCAGTGCCCAGGAGGGCAGCCCGATCGTCACTGGCCTGGAGGCCACCGCCAGAGTCAGTGCCCAGGAAGCCACCGCCAGCCACAGCCCAGCTGCCCAGGAGGGCCCTGGGAGTCACAGCCCAGCTGCCCAATGAAGGACCGCCAGCCCCAGCCCAGCTGGGCAATGAAGGACCGCCATGGCAAGCTCCGCTGAACAGGGCAAGCACTGCTGAACAGGTCAGAAACTGCAAACTCAAGCACCGTTGAACAGCGCAAAGACCGCCATGGCAAGCACCGCTGAACAGGGCAAGCACCGCTGAACAGGTCAGAAACTGCAAACTCAAGCACCGCTGAACAGGGCAAAGACCGCCATGGCAAGCACTGCTGAACAGCGCTGAACAGGTCAGAAACCGCAAACTCAAGCACCGCTGTACAGGGCAAAGACCGCCATGGCAAGCTCCGCTGAACAGGGCAAAGACCGCCAACTCAAGCCCCACTAGCCCATGGGCGCCAGGGGCAGTGACGCAACTGTAACCGTCACGAGGTGAGTGATGCACTCTTGGCACCAGTCCCCCTCCAGAACCAGTGGAGACATGCATCCACTTTGTATGTCCTGCACAGGATGAAGCACTCTGAGCACCAGTCCCCCTCCAGAACCAGTGGAGACATGCATCCACTACCTCAGTCCTGCACAGGATGAAGCACTCTGGGCACCAGTCCCCCTCCACAACCAGTGGAGACATGCATCCACTCCGTCTGTCCTGCACAGGATGAAGCACTCTGGGCACCAGTCCCCATCCAGAACCAGTGGAGACATGCGTCCACTATGTCTGTCATGCACAGGATGAAGCACTCTGGGCACCAGTCCCCCCCCAAGAACCAGTGGAGACATGCATCCACTCCGTCTGTCCTGCACAGGATGAAGCACTCTGGGCACCAGTCCCCCTCCAGAACCAGTGGAGACATGCATCCACTACCTCTGTCCTGCACAGGATGAAGCACTCTGGGCACCAGTCTCCCTCCAGAACCAGTGGAGACTGTAGACACTTGAGAGACTGTGGCTTTGCACTCCCCAGGATTGAACAGTGGGCAACCCACCCACTGTAGAGAGTTGAGAGACTGTGGCTTTGCACTCCCCAGGATGGTACAGTGGGCAACCCACCCACTGTAGAGACTTGAGAGACTGTGGTTTTGCACTCCCCAGGATTGAACAGTGGGCAACCCACCCACTGTAGAGACTTGAGAGACTGTGGCTTTGCACTCCCCAGGATGGTACAGTGGGCAACCCACCCACTGTAGAGACTTGATAGACTGTGGCTTTGCACTCCCCAGGATGGTACAGTGGGCAACCCACCCACTGTAGAGACTTGAGACTGTGGCTTTGCACTCCATAGGATACACCAATGGGCATGGAGCCCCCTCGTGGATCTGGCGTGGTGCACTCATCCAGCTGATGTGCCCCCCCTTCCCTTCCCCCTGAGGTGCCTGTTGTATTTCTATCTGATGGCCCAGCAGTGTTCTCTCCGTTTTGATCAGGTATCTAGTGTGGGCCTCGCCCATGCATTTTGGGCCCAGTGGTCCACGGACAATGAATGGTGCATTACCTGCACTACTAATCGTGGTGTATAGTTTGTTTAATGTGTATATATATATATATGTATTTATTTGGTTACTGTATTTTGATATATTACAATGGTTCCGCTCATTTCCTTTTGTCTTTGCATTCTTCCGGGGAGTTTGGGGGTTCTTAATGTAATGTTTGGATATGCATTGGTGTGTGTGTAGTAGTGGGTGAGGGTTGGGGTGGGGGTGCGGGTGTTGCGTGTGTCCCTGTTTTTTCCCTCTCCCTCCCCTATGTCGTAGGTGCAGAACTCACCGTTGTCTTCGTCGCCGGCATTGATGATCGTCGTATAGGAGCAGGAAGACTAGTGCAGGAACAATATGGAGTTCCGGCTCCATGGTGTCGTCGTTCCTCGTGGAGTGTGTAGAGGTGAGCGTTTTCCCTTTGAAATTCCTGTTTCAGGCATGTTTTTATCAGTGGTAAATCCGCCCCGGAAAAGGTGGCGGATTGGTAGGTTGAGATACTGTGGGCGGTACTTTGTCTTCCGCCTGTCTGTTGGCGGTGACCGACGCGCTGTTTGTTTGTACCGCCGTGGTGGTCGGAGTGTTAAAGTGGCTGTCTTTGTTGGCGGTTTCCGCCACGGTCATAATTCAATTTTTTTACCGCCAGCCTGTTGGCGGTCTTACCGCCGCTTTAACACCGTCCACCAGGGTTGTAATGACCACCAAAGTTTGGAGACCTGTAATAAATTTAAGAGCTCTAAACAAATTTTTTGTCTACAGACATTTCAAGATGGAGGTTATCCACTTTTTGAAGAACATGCTATTGTAGAATGAGCGGTAAAATTAGACTTGAAGGATTCTCATTTTACCATTCCAATGTCGTGCTGCAGTCTACCATATCTCGAATTTATTTGGCTGGGACAGATTTATCAATTTTGTTGTCTTCCCTTTGGCCTATCCTTGGTTTTACTAAGGTGATGAGAGCAGTGGTATCCTTTCTAAGAGAGAGAAAGGTGTATGAATGATCATCTATTTTGATGACATTCTTTTGATGTCTCAGGACATAGGCCAGCTTTTGAAGGATCTGGAAAAAACAAACAATCTCTTGGAGAATTTGAGTTTTCTGATAAATGTGGAAAAGTCGATTTTGGCATCTTCTCCGAAGTTGGAATTCCTGTGGCTCACGATAGATACAGTAAATGTTGTGTTGTATTCACCAGACAAAAAGGTAAGCAAAATAAAAGAGATCCATTATGTATTGAGAAGAGATTGTTTGACGTTAAGAGAAGTAGCGAAATTGATAGATTTACTATTTTCATCTATTCAGGCAGTATTTCCGGTACCTTTACACTATTGAGCATTGCAGAGAGTGAAGGCAGAGGTACTCCGTTTTAGTCTTTGGTATGAAGACAGCATAAATCTCAATTTAGAAACAAAGTCAGAACTGACTTGGGGCTGCAGAATTTGGAGGCCTTGAATGGGCATGCTAGTTTTGGTTGTGTGCCAGATTTTGTATTGGAGACGAATACCAGTCTGTCAGGTTGGGGAGCAGGTTTGCATGTTCAGGAGGCTGGTGGCTTATGGTTGGAGCAGGAGAGAAATTCACATATCAGTTGGTTAGAATTGACCTCAAGACATTATGCGCTCAGGAGTTTCAAGGATGTTTTGAAAGGCAATGCAGTGCTTCTGAAAATGGACAATATTTCTGCATTGGCATGTATAAATCGATTAGGGGGATGTCAGTCCTGTGGGCTTTCATAATTGGCAAAAGAAATGTGGCTTTTTTGTTTGGAGCAAAAGTTAAGTCTAAAGGCAGAAGGGAAATGGGTATACGGACTCGGGTTCAAGATGTGTGAAGGATTAACCCCTTCTGTGCCCAGGACGTAATGGTTACGTCCTGAGGCACAGTGCTGATGTGCCCAGGACGTAACCATTACGTCCTGTGCACAGAGCCCAGAGGGAGCGCTCTCGCTCCCTCTGTGGGGTTCCCCCCCACCCCCCCAAGTCAGGGATGGAAGGGGAAGCCCTTCCCCTCCCACCCCCGACCCCCCCAACCCCCCCTGTGACGTCAGCGCGCGAGCGCGCGCTGATTAGTCACAGGGTCTCCCCCATCGCGCTGGAAGCAGAGCTTCCAGCGCGATTGGAAAAGAAATGCTTTTGCATTTCTTTTTCAATCCCATGGGGGAGGCCCCGAGAGGCTTCAAAGGGAAGGAAATGTATTTCCTTCCCTTTGAAGTCTCTCACAGGTTTCAAAAGCCGGATTGCTTGCAATCCGGCTTTTGAAACCCCACTAGACACCAGGGATTTTTTTTTTTCTTCTTGAAATTGGCAAAAGGGAGCGACCCCTTGGGCAAGGGTCGCTCCCAGGGGGCATTTTTTTAGGAAGGCCTTTTCTGCCCCCCCTGGGGGCAGATTGGCCTATTATTAGGCCGATCTGCCCCCAGGGGGGGCAGAAACCTCTAGGCACCAGGGACCTTTTTTTTTTTTTTTTTTTTTGTGATGAATTCTTTTTTTTTAGGTGGGGAGCGATCCCTTAGGCAAGGGTCGCTCCCCTACGGGGCAATATATATTTAGGCCATTTCTGCCCCCCTTGGGGGCAGATTGGCCTATTTTGATAAGGCCAATCTGCCCCCAAGGGGGGCAGAAACCATTAGACACCAGGGAGTTTGTTTTTGCGCGCGAATGTCACGCAACAAAGCGACCCCTTTGGCAAGGGTCGCTCCCAGGGGGGGCAATTTTTGCAGATCGGCCTATTATTAGGCCGATCTGCCCCCAGGGGGGGAAGAAACCTCTAGGCGCCAGGGCAAATTTTTTTTTTGTGTTTTTTTTTTTTGTTCTTTTTTTTTTTTTTAGAGATGGGGAGCGACCCATCAGGCAAGGGTCGCTCCCCTGGGGGGCAAATTGTATTTAGACCATTTCTGCCCCCCTGGGGGCAGATTGGCCGATTTTAGGTCAATCTGCCCCCAAGGGGGCAGAAACCACTAGGCACCGGGGATTTGTTTTTTGGCGCCAATGTCACGCAGGGGGAGCGACCCCGTAGGCAAGGGTCGCTCCCGGGGGGGGGGGTGGGGGTTGGGGGGGCAAAATGTATTTTAGGCCATTTCTGCCCCCCCGGGGGACAGATCGGCCTATTATTAGGCCGAACTGCCCCCGGGGGGGGGGGGGCAGAACACTCTAGGCACCAGGGCAATTTTTTTTTTGTGTGTTTTTTTTTTGTTGTTTCTTTTTTTAGAGATGGGGAGCGACCCATCAGGCAAGGGTCGCTCCCCTGGGGGGGGCAAATTGTATTTAGACCATTTCTGCCCCCCTGGGGGCAGATTGGCCAATTTTAGGTCAATCTGCCCCCAAGGGGGCAGAAACCACTAGGCACCGGGGATTTGTTTTTTGGCGCCAATGTCACGCAGGGGGAGCGACCCCGTAGGCAAGGGTCGCTCCGGGGGGGGGGGGTGGAAGTTGGGGGGGCAAATTTATTTTAGGCCATTTCTGCCCCCCCGGGGGACAGATCGGCCTATTATTAGGCCGAACTGCCCCCGGGGGGGGGGGCAGAACACTCTAGGCACCAGGGCAATTTTTTTTTTGTGTTTTTTTTTTTTTTGTTGTTTCTTTTTTTAGAGATGGGGAGCGACCCATCAGGCAAGGGTCGCTCCCCTGGGGGGGCAAATTGTATTTAGACCATTTCTGCCCCCCTTGGGGCAGATTGCCCAATTTTAGGTCAATCTGCCCCCATGGGGGCAGAAACCACTAGGCACCGGGGATTTGTTTTTTGGCGCCAATGTCACGCAGGGGGAGCGACCCCGTAGGCAAGGGTCGCTCCCAGGGGGGGGTGGGTGTTGGGGGGGCAAATTTATTTTAGGCCATTTCTGCCCCCCCGGGGGGCAGATCGGCCTATTATTAGGCCGATCTGCCCCCGGGGGGGGGGCAGAAACCTCTAGGCGCCAGGGGAATTTTTCTTTTTTTTCTTTTTTTTTTTCTTTGTTTTTTTTTTTTAGAGATGGGGAGCGACCCATCAGGCAAAAGTCACTCCCCTGGGGGACAAATTGTATTTAGGCCATTTCTGCCCCCCTTGGGGGCAGATTGGCTGAGGTTAGGTCAACCTGCCCCCAAGGGGGCAGAAACCACTAGGCACCGGGGATTTGTTTTTTGGCGCCAATGTCACGCAGGGGGAGCGACCCCGTAGGCAAGGGTCGCTCCCGGCGGGGGAGGGTGGGGGTTGGGGGGGCAAATTTATTTTAGGGCATTTCTGCCCCCCCCCCTGGGGCCGGCTGAGCTACAGGCCAAACACCACAGGTAGGCACCTTGCAAAAAACACCTCTGTTTTCTGTGAAAAAATATGTTGTGTCCACGTTGTGTTTTGGGCCATTTCCTTTTGTGGGCGCTAGGCCTACCCACAGAAGTGATGTACCATTTTTATCGAGAGACTTAGGGGAACGCTGGGTGGAAGGAAATTTGTGGCTCCTCTCAGATTCCAGAACTTTCTGTCACCGAAATGAGAGGAAAAAGTGTTTTTTGGGCCAAATTTTGATGTTTGCAAAGGATTCTGGGTAACATAACCTGGTCAGAGCCCCGCAAGTCACCCCATCTTGGATTCCCCTGGGTTTCTAGTTTTCAAAAATGCACTGGTTTGCTAGGTTTCCTCAGGTGTCGGCTGAGCTACAGGCCAAAATCCACAGGTAGGCACTGCTTTTTGTAAAAAAATGTGATGTGTCCACGTTGTGTTTTGGGGCATATCCTGTCGCGGGCGCTAGGCCTACCCACACAAGTGAGGTATCATTTTTATCGGGAGACTTGGGGGAACGCTGGGTAGAAGGAAATTTGTGGCTCCTCTCAGATTCCAGAACTTTCTGCCACAGAAATGTGAGGAACATGTGTATTTTTAGCCAAATTTTGAGGTTTGCAAAGGATTCTGGGTAACAGAACCTGGTCCGAGCCCCGCAAGTCACCCCTCCTTGGATTCCCCTAGGTCTCTAGTTTTCAGAAATGCACAGGTTTGGTAGGTTTCCCTAGGTGCCGGCTGAGCTAGAGGCCAAAATCTCCAGGTAGTCACTTTGCTAAAAACAGCTCTGTTTTCTGTGATGTGTCCACGTTGTGTTTTGGGGCATATCCTGTCGCGGGCGCTAGGCCTACCCACACAAGTGAGGTATCATTTTTATCGGGAGACGTGGGGGAACGCTGGGTGGAAGGAAATTTGTGGCTCCTCTCAGATTCCAGAACTTTCTGCCACAGAAATGTGAGGAACATGTGTTTTTTTAGCCAAATTTTGAGATTTGCAAAGGATTCTGGGTAACAGAACCTGGTCCGAGCCCCGCAAGTCACCCCTCCTTGGATTCCCCTAGGTCTCTAGTTTTCAGAAATGCACAGGTTTGGTAGGTTTCCCTAGGTGGCGGCTGAGCTAGAGGCCAAAATCTACAGGTAGTCACTTTCTGAAAAAACAGCTCTGTTTTCTGTGATATGTCCACGTTGTGTTTTGGGGCATATCCTGTCGCGGGCGCTAGGCCTACCCACACAAGTGAGGTATCATTTTTATCGGGAGACGTGGGGGAACGCTGGGTGGAAGGAAATTTGTGGCTCCTCTCAGATTCCAGAACTTTCTGCCACAGAAATGTGAGGAACATGTGTTTTTTTAGCCAAATTTTGAGGTTTGCAAAGGATTCTGGGTAACAGAACCTGGTCCGAGCCCCGCAAGTCACCCCTCCTTGGATTCCCCTAGGTCTCTAGTTTTCAGAAATGCACAGGATTGGTAGGTTTCCCTAGGTGGCGGCTGGGCTAGAGGCCAAAATCTACAGGTAGTCACTTTGCTAAAACAGCTCTGTTTTCTGTGATATGTCCACGTTGTGTTTTGGGGCATATCCTGTCGCGGGCGCTAGGCCTACCCACACAAGTGAGGTATCATTTTTATCGGGAGACGTGGGGGAACACTGGGTGGAAGGAAATTTGTGGCTCCTCTCAGATTCCAGAACTTTCTGCCACAGAAATGTGAGGAACATGTGTTTTTTTAGCCAAATTTTGAGGTTTGCAAAGGATTCTGGGTAACAGAACCTGGTCCGAGCCCCGCAAGTCACCCCTCCTTGGATTCCCCTAGGTCTCTAGTTTTCAGAAATGCACAGGTTTGGTAGGTTTCCCTAGGTGGCGGCTGAGCTAGAGGCCAAAATCTACAGGTAGTCACTTTGCTAAAAACAGCTCTGTTTTCTGTGATATGTCCACGTTGTGTTTTGGGGCATATCCTGTCGCGGGCGCTAGGCCTACCCACACAAGTGAGGTATCATTTTTATCGGGAGACGTGGGGGAACGCTGGGTGGAAGGAAATTTGTGGCTCCTCTCAGATTCCAGAACTTTCTGCCATAGAAATGTGAGGAACATGTGTTTTTTTTAGCCAAATTTTGAGGTTTGCAAAGGATTCTGGGTAACAGAACCTGGTCCGAGCCACACAAGTCACCCCTCCTTGGATTCCCCTAGGTCTCTAGTTTTCAGAAATGCACAGGTTTGGTAGGTTTCCCTAGGTGGCGGCTGAGCTAGAGGCCAAAATCTACAGGTAGTCACTTTGCTAAAAACAGCTCTGTTTTCTGTGATGTGTCCACGTTGTGTTTTGGGGCATATCCTGTCGCGGGTGCTAGGCCTACCCACACAAGTGAGGTACCATTTTTATCGGGAGACTTGGGGGAACATAGATTAGCAAAACAAGTACTATTGCCCCTTGTCTTTCTCTACATTTTTTCCACCCAAATATAGGAGTGTGTGTAAAAAAGACATCTATTTGAGAAATTCCCTGTAATTCACGTGCTACTATGGTCACCCCGGAATTCAGAGATGTGCAAATAACCACTGCTCCTCAACACCTTATCTTGTGCCCTTTTTGGAAATGCAAAGGTTTTCTTGATAGCAATTTTTTACTCCTTATATTTCAGCAAATGAATTGCTGTATACCCGGTATAGAATGAAAACGCACTGCAGGGTGCAGCTCATTTATTGGCTCTGGGTTTCTCGGGTTCTTGATGAACCTACAAACCCTATATATCCCCGCAACCAGAGGAGTCCAGCAGACGTAACGGTATATTGCTTTCGATAATCTGACATTGCAGGGAAAAGTTACAGAGTAAAACGTAGAGAAAAATTGATGGTTTTTTCACCTCAATTTCAATATTTTTCTTTTTCAGCTGTTATTTTCTGTAGGAAACCCTTGTAGGATCTACACAAATGACCCCTTGCTGAATTCAGAATTTTGTATACTTTTCAGAAATGTTTAGGTTTCTGGGATCCAGCATTGGTTTCATGACCATTCCTGTCACTGACTGGAAGGAGGCTGAAAGCACAAAAAATTGCACAAATGGGGTATGCCCCAGTAAAATGCCAAAATTGTGTTGAAAAATTGGGTTTTCTGATTCAAGTCTGCCTGTTCCTGAAAGCTGGGAAGCTGCTGAGTTTAGCACCGCAAACCCTTTGTTGATGCCATTTTCAGGGGAAAAACCACAAGCCTTCTTCTGCAGCCACTTTTTCCAATTTTTTTAAAAAAAACGAAATTTTCACTGTATTTTGGCCAATTTCTTGGCCTCCTTCAAGGGAACCCACAAAGTCTGGGTACCTCTAGAATCCCTAGGATGTTGGAAAAAAAGGACGCAAATTTGGCTTGGTTAGCTTATGTGGACATAAAGTTATGAGGGCCTAAGCGCGAACTGCCCCAAATAGGCAAAAAAAGGCCCGGCACAGGAGGGGGAAAAGGCCTGGCAGCGAAGGGGTTAAATGAACTAAAAGCTTTGTAAAAGAGTTTTTGATTGCCTTTGTGGCCCTTTAGAAATAGACATTCACAATTGGATTGGCATTCCGGATTCAGGCATATTTCAGTTGGTTGCAAGATCCGGGCACTCTGGCAGTTGATGCGTTTCAACAGGGTTGGAAGGCAATGAGATGTTATGCCATCCCTCCATTTACAATGATTCAGAAGGTTTTACAGAAAATGAGGCAGGAAGAATAGATTTTGCTGTTGACAACTCCATTCTGGAAATCTCAGGCATGGATCCCAATGCTCTTGGAGATGGCTTGCAAGATTCTGTTTTAAATACCGGCAACAGAAAGTCTCTTGTAAAATGTAGAAGGAGAGGATCATCCTATAGCACTCTCAGGGGTTTTGAACCTTCTTGTTTGGAAAGTATCAGGAGCTCTTCAGGCATGTTAGGATGTTGGACAAAGCTGAGGAATTATTGGAGGAGTCATAGGCTCTGAGTCGGAAACGACAATATAGAGAAATGGGAATGATGGTGCTTGGAAAGGGGTCTGGATCCCATGGAATCCCCTATAGTGGAAGTTGTAAATATTTTGGTTGAGTTGTTTGACAGGGATATTTCGTATAGAACCATAATTTGCTATAAATTGGCAATTTCTGCTGGTCAGTATGAAATAGAAGGACGAAGTATAAAGAGTAATGTTTCGGTATGTAGGGTCATGAAAAGTATCAAAATGAAGAGACCTTGAATGTCAAAATAAGGAAAATGATGTGATGTGAATAAGGTATTATCTATGTTCATTTCTTGGCCAAGAAACAAATACTTAGACTTGAAGAGATTATCTATGAAATTAAGTTCATTGTTATGTTTGATCTCATGCCATTGGTTA
This sequence comes from Pleurodeles waltl, assembly GCF_031143425.1. Lineage (NCBI taxonomy): Eukaryota > Metazoa > Chordata > Amphibia > Caudata > Salamandridae > Pleurodeles > Pleurodeles waltl. Next base: position 507,504,220 of record NC_090445.1, read on the forward strand.
TTAGATGTGAAGGATTTGGAGGTAAGTAAAATGGATATGGCCGCTTTAGGGTATCTTTATAAATCTGAAAACAAACTAAGGCCCTCATTACAACCCTGGCAGTCGGTGTCAAAGCGGTGTTAATACCGCCAACAGGCTGGCGGTAAGTAAAATGGGATTATGTCCCTGGTGGTAACCGCCATCAAAGACCGCCACTTTAACACACCGACCACCACAGGACTTCGGTCTCCAGCCCGGCGACCGTCACAATCCCACCCTCAGGATTACGATCTGGCCTACCACCATGGTTTTCGTGCCAAACTTACCGCCACAAAAACCATGGTGGTAGCCACTATCAGTGCCAGAGAATCCCTTCCCTGGCACTGATAGGGGTCTCTCCTGCCCCCTCCCCAGAGTCCTACCACACCCTCCCCTCCCTCTCCTGCCCCCCACCCATATACACACCCGCACGTGCACCCATATACATACATGCACACATGCATACCCACAACCACCCACACATGCACACATACATACCCACACACGCAACACACACCAACATACCTTGTCACACACATGCATTCACAACACACCACACTCACAATCACTCATTCATGCATGCATTAAACGCGACTCACACCCATATGCACGCATTCCAAAACATAAACTAACACCCCCCCACATACACACAACACCTCCCACCACCCTCTCCGGTCAGAGAACCATACTTACCTGCTTGCAGAGGGTCCTCCGTCTGGAGACAGTCCGCAGCGCTGCTATCAGCAGCAGCGTCCGCCAGCAAAACACTGCCAGGCCGTATCATTGGTCATGATACAGTAGGCAGTGTTTTTCTGGCGTGGCGGTGTTCCGCCAGCATTTTGGTCATGATACGCGTAGACGGCTGGTAGCCACAGCAGCGGTATGTTGGCGTCCGTCGCTGTCACAGTAGGCTGTAGTTATCGCCAATGTTGTAATGAGGGCCTAAGTCTACGTCAGAAAATGTTTTTTATCCAAAATATGATTAATGTAAAGATTTATTTGTAGTACATCTTTTAGTACGTTTCATAAAAGAGTATGAATCAAGGACTCTAGAATACTGAGCTCATTGAGTAAGTCAATGTTGATTTATTTTGTAAAACCACACAACACAGTTACCATGACCACTATTGCAAGAATAATTAAATGGACAATGCAGGGAGCAGGTATTGATGTGGGAAAACTTACAGATAATTCTATAAAGGGGCCACGGCCAGCAAAGCTTTTTGGAATGATGGGAGTATTGAAGAAATTCTTAAAGCAGCAGATTGGTCTAATGCATCCACTTTTACTAATCAATACTGTAAACCTGTTGAACACGTCTAGAGTGGTGCTGGAGAGCTACCAACATACATAATGATAACCTCAGGTCTTATAATGAAATAGATATTCTCAGAGTGTAATGAAAAGAGAATCTAGATTTCACTAAAGACGGAGGCTAGCATTATCACTCCCTCCACGTCCTTTAATGATTATGGTTTTTTTTTTGATTTTTTAAATGAATTGAATGAATGAATAGATTTTTTCATTTGTCTGTTAAAATGTTTTATTTTTGGTGTTTCCTGAAAAAAAGTTAAAGAGAAATGAGATTTGAATTCTTACAGCTTTATCATGAATTAATTGTGATGTTTCGTTTCTGTATATTTTTTCAGACAATAATTAAAGAACGCTACGGAACTGATAGAAAATCACGTCTATGGGAATGTTCTTTTGGAGTTGTTATTCTTGGTTTCTCAATTTAAAAGAGGATGTGGCTGAAGTTCGATACTATTTATGAGGTGTTGTGTTCTATTCTGGAATGTTACTTTATGATGTAATATACTTCTTTGAAAAGTTCTGCTTGGAGTGTCCTTAAAAGGTTTATTATGCATAATGCTATCCCCTGTGTCTTTAATAAAATCTAGAATCTCTTCATTACACTGTGAGAATCACTATTGCAGACCAGTCACCTTAGATGACCTCTATGTTTTTGAGCAAACCTCAAAGGGAAATTGGGCTTCTTAAATTTGTGCTCTGACCTTCATAATAGCTGCTAAATGTTGGAAACTGTGTTTTCTCCAGCAAGTTGGTTCTTTGCCACAAGCTTGTATATTTTCTAATCTTCTTAAATGGCCAACACGTTTTGGAATAACATTTTGACAGTTTCTAGACTTGTTCAGGTACACAACTGATATGCTCCCTTTATTACTCACAACAGCAGTTTTCAGATGTTAAACAACAATTGGACAATGTGGTTAGAATATTGTGATGTTTAAAATATTGTAGAACTTAATATCAAAGGGAAGAATAGCATTTTTAGGTTTTAACTGTTGTTTTTTTAAACGTTGTGTGCAACATTGTTTAAGTTAAAGTAGTTGAATGACATATCATTATTATTTAGATTGATAAACATTTGTTATTTTATTATACATTAGTCTAATAATAATATTTGATATTTTTTTAAAATATAGTTTGGTAGGTTTTAAGTCAAAACATTTTTTGTTTTAATTAGAAATCAATAACTTGGTAGTAGGTTGTTTTTTTAAGGGGATTAGGGTGATATGCATTTTAATATATAAAGTATTATTTGAGTTAGACCTGACAGCCTTAGGGTAGTCTTCCTCCTAACCTTTTGCCTACTTCCTCCACTTTTCTGAGGTTGTTTTTTTTTCTGGCTTCAGGACTCTGTTCTCTTTACCACTGCTGAAGTGCTTGTGATCTGTCCTCTAAATCATGGTAATATTGGCTTAACCCCAAATAACATATTTGATTTAGGTATAGGTCCCTAGTAAAGTGCACTACATGTGGCCCGGGCAATTATATGCTACTTGTGGGCCTGCAGCTCTGATTGTGCCACCCACTTAAGTAACCCTCTAACCATGTATCCGGCCTGTCATTGTAGAGCCTATGTGTGCAGTTTTACAGTGCCATGTCCACCTGGCAAAATAACCCTTTTGCCAGGCCCAATTGTTGTGGGTACATTAGCACATCCAAGAGCTTGATTACAGTAAGATGCTGTTACGCCACTCCACTTTCCATGTCAATGTGATCTCAATGCTAAAGGGAACTCAACACACGTCCTGCTGGATTTTTTATGGTTTATCGTCCAAAGGAAGATCTTTTTAAAGCCTATGGACCTGAACTGTACTTTTTGACACAAAACTGCGCTAATGCAGTTTTGCGTGAAAAAGTTTAGCGCTGACTAGCGTAATTTCTTAATGCCACCTGGGCTTCATAATTATACTATGATGCTGGGTGGCACTAAAAATAGGTTAGAGTCATTTTACCCAACGTTAAGCATTGCACATTGTTGTAAGGCAAAATGAGGTTAACAGAGGAAAAATGACTCTAAACATGTTGCAAACTGGAAAGGCACCATTTTTGCCTGCAATAACGTCAAATACAGATGCTAATGGAGAAAACAGTGCAAAGGAGAGGCAAAATGGACCCAGGAGCCAGGAGACACCCCAGGGAGACCCCATTCAACCAGGAACCAGCCATGAGGACACAGACAAGACCCAGGGGAGGGAGAAGAAAAAGCGGAAGTGATGTTTCAGTGCAGAGGAGCACGAAATACTGGTGAGAGAGGTGACAGCATCAAAATCAACTCTTCGTGAGAGAGGCTATTTGGCAACAGATAGTGGATAAGATTAACAGTGTGACAGAGGTCAGGAGAACTGTAACTGAGTGAAAGAAACACTGGAATGACTGCAAGCGAAGAACAAAGGAAAAAATGGCAAGGAACAGGAAGGCAGCACTGCAAACAGGAGGTGGGAGTCCAGCACCACAAGAGGACTTGGAGGAGATGGAGGAGATGGTTGCAGCAGTCATCCCAGAGGAAATTGTCACAGGAATAGCAGGACAGGACAGGACAGCACAGACTAGCAGGAAACACCACAAATGCAGGGTAAGTTGCATGGGAGAAATGTATGCTAAAATGTCAAGTGCAAGATGGGGGAGGCACATAGGACACACACAGTGCATGTCAAAGGAACACAGAGGGAAACAATGCACATTAAGCATGTTGCACCATGCTCACATAAGCTACACATGTACCTACACATTGGTAATGCCATTCACCATAACACATACACAACCTGGACATATGTTGATAATCAGGCCTAAATACGTACATGTACATATGCAGCACATGGGATGCATGCATGTATAACCACTGTGCCACTGGTTGTGTCATCACAACATCCCTTGCATATACTCAGATCAACACTACCAACACAACCAAGACCTCTGAGACTGGGTAGTCAGCCAATACCATTCCTGGGGTAACATCATGGTGGTGTCCCTTGCAAGAACACCTTGCAACTGCCTTGCCTCATTGCCCAAATGCATGTGTGCTGCATCTCACAGCACACAAGTCACTGCACTGTCCAACAGTACCCACACATGTGCCGCTAGCACCAGTACATTGCACATTGACAACACATCCACATGAGGCAGCCACCACTCCATCGTGTAATCAGAGTGCCCCCTGGGTGTAGGGAACAATGAACTGAACAGGTGCTTGGGGAATAGCAGGCTGATCCTGTATCATTGGTAATATGCCACTACCCAGACCAACTAAACTGCAGTAATGTTGAGCCACACATCTTGATGCTGAACTGAAATGTGCCACTACAGAAAAGATGTACCACAGATAGTAAACAGTAGGTCACAACAGTCACAGGCTGAGCCCACAACTACTCCAACACAACCATGTCAGACACATGTGAATGGGGAAATAAACACACACATACAACACTTGGGGTATGACTGTGAACATAATAGTGAATAATTACACATCGACAGAAGGGGGATGGCACATGGGCAGGTCTGGTGCTGGTAATACTGCCACTGTAGTGTACCCTTTGCGGTTGGCAGTATGAGTCACACGTTGAGGTGGCGGCTGGAAATCTGTCTGCTCATGGTAGCCCTGTGGGGCACTTAATACAACATTCTTGATGGATCAAGTAGACTCAGTGCCAGTTTTGGGGTGCCTTGGGCGGGACAGAACACGCTGCACTCAGCCCTGCAAATCAGGCAGTGGAAAGGGCAAAGGACCAGGGCATGGGACCACCTGCACTGCCCATGCCAAGTGTATGGGCTGTGCAGTGGCACCCAGGGACACTCCACACCACATCATCAACAACCTTTGCATGGGGGTTTAACCGCATGCAAAGGCTGGTGGAAATGCCGAAACAGACCTGGAGGGTACTGTTGAACGTAATACTGGCCTGGTGTCACAGGAGAGCTGGCATTGCAAGTCCGTAAGCTGCTGGAAACCTGCCAGTGTCAGGCCATTGGCCCAAGGGGCATTGCCCCAAGGGGCATTCCACATTGACAACAGTTGCCACTACCATCTGTGCTGTTGGGGGTGCTCAAATAGACCACAGCAGTCATGTGCCCATAGGACTGACACACTTTAAATGAAGGACCAGTACGACTACCTGCAGAATCATCTCAAACTAGCTTGAGGCACGACCTAAGTACAGCTGCTGGTAACTGACTGTGTCCATAGACTCATTCACCATCAGGCACTGTCACATACAGAATAATGTACACTGCAGAAATGTCATACCCATGCTAGCCATCCCTGGTCTAATCCTGTGCTTGTATCAAATTAGCTGCACTGTCACCATGCTGCACTCATGTATCATAGTGCAAGGAGGGCTACATTGAGGGGGAGGACGAAGGTGTGTAGGAAGACAAACACACCTGCACAGACAGAAGATGAAATTGAACTCTGCTAGGTCAATGAGTGTTATGCAATGTAGCACACATACACAAACATCAACATGAGGAGCCATCAATGGTTACAAGGGCATAGTGTCCTTGCAATGCCATCCCTGGGGCGGCGCAAGGTCTCAGCACTGCATGGGTGTATGTGAAACATGTAAGACTGTGACAGGTTAAATCTGCGATGTGTGGTGTTGTGGCATGAGCACAGCAACACCCATTGCAAGGCCTCACCATGGAAATTGATGCATAGGGAGGGCTGACAACGACAAGATGGTGTCAAGCCACAAAAGTATAGACATCACACCTCGAAGATATGCCAAATGGGCTTCCCTTCATGTGACATGCAGGTAGGGCATAAGGCTATAGACTGCAACCATGATGTACAGGAACAATGTTTTGGAACTAAGGGGCGTATTTATAGTACCCAAGCACCATAGGAGCGTCACTTTTAGTGACGCTCCTGTGGTGCTAAGCACTGCACCGTATTTACAAGGTGGCATTAAGCCATTTTTTGTGGCTTAACATCCCCTTAAAAAATATGGGCCCTTCCCATGCAGCACTGTGCGTGGAAGGGGCATGCAATGGGTGTTGCTGTGGGTGTGCCACAGCAACACCCATTGCATTTTGACACTGTCTCATATTCATGAAATTTAGTAAACCTGAGGCAGCGTGAACATCTAATGCCACCACCAGGGGTGGCATTAGCTGGGCGCAATGAGAAGGAATAATTTTATTCCTCCTCATTTTTTTGCTTTTTTTATGCGTGCTGCATTCTGCAGCATGCATAGAAAGAGAAAAATGCCAGAAATGATTGTTTAATTGTGGGAAGGTGTCCCTTCCTGCACATAAACAATCATTTGAAAATGACGCTTTGGCACTTCTGTGTCTGCTGCATTCTACAGCTCACACAGAAGTGCCAAAGCGCTATTAGTGATTGTTTATGTGCAGGAAGGAACACCTTCCCTCAAATAAACAATCACACCTCTCAACACAGACATCCTAGCATAATGGTTCAAGGATGCCTGTGTTGGCAGCTGAACATAGCACCAGCACAGGTGACAACACAGGGGTGTGCCATGTACACTTGAATACGGCTTATCCCTGTGTTTCTAGAGTGATGCAGCGCAGCACTGTCAATTTTGGCACAGCACTGCACCACTTTTTCATAAATCTGGCCCTAAGATGACAATGAGCGTCAAATAGCAAGTCAGTGACATGATGAATCAGATTTTAAACCATCTCATTTCAGAGGATGATGGCTGTTCTGTGGATCTGCCTGTCCTGAAGTACCCCGATGACCTGGATGACCAGCTGGCAACCATCAGCCACGATATTCTCCAAGAAGTCCTTGTAAACCTCCAAACACCACCTCCAGTCGCAAGCAGGAGTATTGATGTAGCAGCCATCCCATGGCCCCACTTAACACCCCAATAGTACGACCTGCCAGCACTGACACAGCTGAGGACTCCGATGACCCAGGGACCAGCTTTTAGAGGACAGTGGTAGGAGTGCAACGGAGCTGGCCAAGGAGGTGTGGGTGGGGATGCAAACTGTGGCAGCCAGCCTAGAGTGTATGTGCACCTGTATGGTTATGACTACTGAACAGACTGCAGCCAACTGAGTCACACACTCCCCAATGCATGGAGTCCAGCAGTGCCTGAGGAACATAGCTGCTGCCATGAGGGAGAGAGCACAACAACTGCCCTCCCAAACTGGCATCATCATGCGTGAGAACAAGAAGGACTTTATGCACCAGGAAATGTTCTCCCTTAGGGCAGACATGGCTGCCTACCACAGGAATGTTGCTGATATACCAAAAAATCAGCAGTTCCTTCTTGCTGCAGTGATGCCATATGTAGTTCCATAGATGGCAGCTGCTGGGAATTAGGAGTTAACTTCTCCAATCACTGAGATGTGTGTAGTCTCCTCTATCTCCCCACTACCACCATCAAGAGTAGAGGAGACACCGCACACATCAGAGTATGAAGATGTCAAACAGATCATCTTCACCCGTAGGAGTTCTGGGTAGCACCAGCCCATGCCACATGGGCAGTTTTTACTTTGTCCTGTGCTTGACATCATGACAGTGCTATCACAGTTACAGATATGCACTCTTCACCGACACATTGTTGACCTTTCTGCTATGACTGCAATTGTCTTTCACTTTTCAATTGGAAATTTATGTTCCCCTGAACTGAAAGACACTTTACCCAAGCATGTCCCACAGTTGCAGATATGCACTCTTCACTGACACATTGTTGAACTTTCTGCTATGACTGCAATTGTCTTTCACTTTTCAATTGGAAATTTATGTTCCCCTGAACTGAAAGACACTTTACCCAAGCATGTCCCATGACATATCCCTCAACCGTGCACAGAATGTTAGTACAAGAGTGCAGGAATATGGGGGCACATATGTAAGCACAAGGTACCTACATGATGAACGTCGATGCAGGTCTCATCCCCTACAAGCAATTCACTATGTCAAAAATGTTGAACACATGTATGCTTCACCCACTACATATGGCAGGAATGGCTGTAAAACAGTTCTCAGGCAATATCATCAGCTGAGAGTACCAAAATAAAACATTGGTGTAAAACAGAGGTACTTAACCTCATCTGTAATTGGCACTGGTTAGTTTAGCAGTATAGATATGAAATGTAGGCTGTTGTCAGATGTCCCACAGTGCCCAGAATTCTGACACAGAACCCAAACAATGATAGCTGAATTGTCACACCTACCTGTCAAATACATGGTTAACATAGTCACCTTGAGTGGTGAGTTCACTAAATGGCAGATGCATAGTCAAGTAGATGTGTTGTAGCTGCCAGTGTGACATCTCAGTTGTAAGAAGGTGATCAACATGTCAAGAGAGGGATCTGGAGGCAGGAATCCCTAGGCCAACACACAATTTTCACTGTAAACTCATGGGAAGACCCTGAGACCCAAGCATATGGCTCATGGAGTAAGGGATTACCCAAAGATTTTTAATAAGAATTAAACTAAACTAAAACGAATGAAAAACACCTATCCTAACCTAACAGAACCTATACTACCTATACATAACCAACAACTCACCCTAACTACCCTATGCTGAACTTACCTAACACATTTAACCACACACTCTAAACATTGGTCCCTCACCCTCCTTATATCACGAGACACATGCAGGACAACATATACTAAACTACACATATACGTCCTATAACTAAACAAATAAAATTTTTTGTATTTTATAAATAAATATATATATATATATATATATATACTGTATACATATATATATATATATATATATATATATATATATATATATATATATATATATATATTTATACAACACATAAATGCCCCAACATTACCCCTCACCCACTCACCCACAAAGTTAAATGTAAAAAGTAGAAAACCCACTTCTAAACCCACTTATCCAAACTAAACTACTAACCTAATCTAACCTGACACTAACCTACTAAAACCTACTATAAAACATTAAAACAAATGAGGAGGGAGGGGACTGAACTGGGGGTGACACTCATTAAGCCAATTACAGATTGGCCCTCTTGAATTACCTTCTGATGAATTTCAGTCTCTTGGTATCCTTCTCCACCTCCTTCTCAAGACTGTCCGACTTTTTGAGGACCAGTCTTACATCCTTCTGTAGCTCCTTTATTGTATTCATGTCCATGGCAGCAGGTGGGGTGGGCTGTGGCACACATGTTGAGGGTGTAGCAGCTGGGGCTATTATGATGGTGGCAGCTGTGCCCCCTGCCCAACTGTGGTGCTTGGTCCTCTCTGTGTGGCAGTGTGGGTCCCACTTGGATGAAAGCCCATCATTCCTTGGTAGATCGTTCCCTGCGATAGCAGTGTGCCATCCACCGGATCCCAGATTCCACTGCCAAGATGTGCCTACAGTGGACTGCCCTCTTCTGAAATTCCCACAGTTCCTCATTGTTCATGTTGGTAGATGTTAAATTGAGACAGGCATCCATCAGTGTCAGCATTGTGTGGAGTATGTACAGATAATTAGCTTACACTCTACATCTAATTGCACACGAACTCCAACTCACATTCCAGATAAAACAATGGCCCTGATGAATCAAACGGCAACAGTACCTTAGCATCATTTCATTGACACCAAAGCGACGCACAACAAGATTAGGAACCAAACCAAATTAGGTGTTCATTGATTTTGTGCCATGTGGAACAATGCAAGGGCAGAGTCAACTTCACATAGATCAGAGCCACTATTCCTCATCTTCTGTGTCAATTTTCAACCATACATCACCAGTAACTTGAATATGTTATTGGGATGAAGTTGGTAACCATAGGGGGTCAGTGTTGATAGGTACACATGCAAGCCTGATCAAAATTACTGCCACCTACACTGTGAGCATTACATCTACCTACAAATTTGTTGTTCCACTCCACTTGTGCCTCAGGGGCGATGGCCGCAATCCATATTCTCAACTGTCCAGGTTATCCACCAAGGCATGTTCACTCATACATGGAGTCAAGGAGAGGACCATATGTTATGAGGGCTGCCAACTAGGAAGCTGGTATTCATAGGTCTATCACATCTACATTCATGTGTCCAGGTGTAGACACCCATCAATACCTGATCTGCCAATACTATTCCTTACGCACCCATATCCATGCCAGTACATGCCTGGCCTTGACCTGCATGCACGCCTATCACATTCCACATAAGTGTCATGTAAATGGAGTGCAAAATATGGGCACAATGCTGGGTGGGGGACAATTGACCATCCCGTCCTACATGTATATTACAATACAGGGATGCACCAATATGTGTTCAAAATGGTGCATCACTGTGTTGTGAGAATGACGGTAATGTCCCAGTACCAATATTCTCACAGCAGTGCACTTCTTAGTCACATATGGGTCTAAATGTGGCTTGTAATCACCTTGTTTACACGATGCTGCCCATGGAGCACCACAAGCCTCACAAGATCTGACTCTCTGCTGGAGCATGAGGAACCCTTAAATGGGACATAATGTCACCATCTAGACTACTTTGATATCTGATCATTTGACAGCTCATCAGTTCTAACATTGTGTGCAACACACATGACTCACTCACACAAAAGCCTCCATCACTACACAGGGCAGACATTATCGCACTTACTGGATACCCCTGGGTCCTCAAATCTTGCCACTTGGCCGATGGTGGAAGGGGAAGGTCCACCTGTAAGATATGAATGGAAAACCATGCTTAGTGTCATATCACTGTCACTACTAGTAGACAACATATTACAGTGTGTTCTGTTTGAGAGGAGTGAGCTAGTGATCCTGGTTGAAGACAGTGCAACAAACACACCACTGCAAACTCACAATGACACTGACACTCTGGTGAGTGAGAGCCACACATCTGCACACTTAAACTGGGCCTGAGACTCATGTAGTTTTACACCCTGCAACAACCATATGTGGCCAATCTATGGAAGATGGAACTGGTGCTCTGCAAGACAACTGAGTTAGGTATTCTGGCTTGTCCTGCAACACACACAGAGGCACTTTTTGATGGACATGCAGCTCAATTTTGAGTCTGCAATGATCATGCATTGAGTAATCCATACCTAATGTGGCAAAGTTGTCTGATGGTATCAAATGCCCCATTGCCAATGCTCCCTACGGCAGGTATACCCCATTTGCTACATCATGGCTGGGATCATGTGTGTTAAATGATGATAATGTAGCACTATGCATGGATTGCCCTACTTTGTTGTCACAATCCAGTTAAATATGGTATGCTGGCTGTGTCTTGGCTGAGACTCATGACACTGTGCTGGGGTACAGGTGTTGCTATGGCCCCTGAAATGTGTGATTTAGTGATGGTTGTGCATGACTCACCAAACATCTGACCTACATTGGTAAAATAGTAGGACATGTGAACTCCATGTCTAGACTGGCACAGTTACACTTCATTCTGGTTGCATGAAACCTGTCCACAAGCATTGCATGTAGCACGCCAACACATCTGCTACTGTCATTCAAGAGCGGTGAACATTAAACAGTATGCCAATGGGCGACTCACCAACAGGGCCACCGATCACCACACCAAGATGGTCAAGCAGATCCTGCTCTGCTGGTGCTCGTTGTGGCTGCTGCGGAACACCCTCTTCAGGTGGTAGAGCACCTTGTCCCACTACAGCCCCCTCGCCTCTGTCCAATAGCCCTGGATCACACAGCCCCCCATCTCTGACATTAATGGCAGGTAGTGGGCTACCAGCCACAAGAAGCATCCCGGATCCTCCTCCCCCATCCTTGTCAACCTCCCCCTACCATACATATCTCTCAGATTCATGTTGAGAACAATAATGAATATAAACAGAATGAAAATAAAGGAAACTTAAGACCAAAAAAAAGAATCCCAACTAACCCAATTTAACAAGTATCCCGGACAGACACTGCACAGTACAAGTACAATGATAGATACAAAAACACACACAAATTTACAAACACTGGGACAAAGTACAGTCAAAAATACAAAAAGCACAACAGGAGGGACATCACAAGATGCAATACAGAGCAAGAACACACCACCAACTCCAGGACACAACCACACAATCGAAAGAGGCACAGACTGTAAAGAGAAAGTGAAAGTACACCCACTGTACCATGCCTGTAAACAGGATTTCCTATTACAGCACTTCCTGTCCCTGTGGGTCACATTTTCTGTTATGCATGTATTTATTTGACGCATGTGATATTTGTGTGAGTATTTCAGATGCAATACTTACGTGCGACTTTTATTTTGACACTTTACTTTTATGAGTCAAATTAACAGAAAATCAGCATTGAGATGAGTGTGAAGGTGGAATTCAAGCTAAGGGCCCCTGGGTCATATACTTAGCATTTGCGGATGTTTTCAATGCATTAGCATCAATTGTTTTTTACTCTATTCCTGATTGCGTGATTTTGGTCCATTGTCTATGGATTCACCCTGTATCAACATAAAAATGGAATGGGCTGGGCTGCAGTGTGGCATTTTAAGTATAGCCACATGTGGTAGTCCATGCAACAATATGATCTGGGTGTGATTGGTCTGTTACACCGATGTCTGTGTTACAGAATCGCCAGCATGCAAATATTTGCATGTCATGCATATGTATGCATGTGTGAAAACAGTGTATCCACACATGTATGACAGTCAGTACTATACAACAGTTATGGTATGTGATTGTGAATTGTGTTTACTTATGTGATGTGTATAGTTGTCTTACAGAGCATAACATTTTAGACAACATACACAGCTCGGGCACTGTTGATGATGGCTGATGAATGCAATCTAGGACATATTACCCAACAACTGTCTCCATATATTGATCTTGAGTTTATGGTGACTTGTGTGTGGACTACACATATGTCTGACACATGTACATATTTGGTGCACACTGTGATTGACACACTCTGCCTACATTCCACCCATATCATGTTTTGAGCACAAAAGTAAGATTAAACTTATTACATTTAGCAATGGTTCTTGTTTTTGTGTGATGGACCTGCAGCCCTAGCTGCATATGTTCTCATCCATTCTAATATGCATTCCACAGACATGTCCGTGCAAAGTGTGAGGTCATGTGTACCCTATGTCAGGATTGGGCCCCATGGCAGTGGCAGGACTTATTCCCATGGATGTACCATTGTCACCAATGATGTCCCTCCCTTTTCACACATGCTCCATGCAGCCATTGCAACTGTCACACTGAGGTCTGTCAGTGGTCTGTTCAAACATTACAGACTCACCATATTATAACATCCACTGCCTCATGTGTGGGGCCCTTGTTTTCCTCCTATTTGGACATGTTGTAGTTGTGTGTCATGAGCTATTGTTGTACAAGTTGGCAACGTGGATGTAATTAATATGTTGTGGTCCATAGATTGTGTCCTTCAGTTGTCACATTCAAGTGATAAGGATATTTGTGATGTGTGTGATGGTAGCAGTTCAATCTTACGCATCACATGTGATGTTGCTACAGTACACTTCAGATTAGTGTTTGCAACATGCTCCCTGAGGTTAGACTCACAATCGTGAGGCATATGTTGTGGAGATTGAAAAGACCAAAGCCGGATTGTGTATATAAGTGAGGTGTTTATTGACAAAATATACAATGTGAGTTACGTGATTATTAAGTGAAGAAGTTCTCAACAATGTGCAGTCTGCGGTGTATCCCAGCAGGTGTGTTGTGCTGTTCCTCCTCATTTTTTTCTCCACCATCCTCCTCCTCCTGCTCAGGCAAGTCATCAACCTGCTCATATAAGGGGACATTCATCTGCACACATATGTTGTGTAGGAGAGCACATCTCATTATGATCTTGCAGATGATGTGTGGGGCATATAGGAGGCTGCCTCCTGTGATGTCCAAGCACCTGACTCTTGACTTCAGGATGCCAAATGTCCTCTCCACAATAGTACGCGTCCTCCGATGTCCCTCATTTAATGCATGCTCTGCTTCTGTGCTGGGATTGGGAAATAGGGTCATTATCCATGGCTGTATGCCATAATCCTGATCTGCTGCAGAAGATTAAATGAATAAGTAATGTTGTTAAGGCTTGCAAAAGGTTTGTCATGTAGCATGGCAGTTGATATTTTGAGTTGGTTGTGACTCATAAATGTTTGTGGTATGCTGTGAGTTCCTATCCTTGTGTAATGTCTCCTCAGCACTGGGTTGTTGACCATGACACTTTTGTGTTTGGCTCAAGGACCTGGGACATATGATTTGGATTCCAAACTGATGGTCATAATGTATGTTCCATGCGTTGTGTAGTGTACCTTTTTTCAGTGTGCTATCACTAGAGGGGACATGACACATCCTCACAACACAATGGGGTCAGATGTGGTGGCAACATGGTAGCACTACAAAGCCTGGACATCTCATCCATTTTGACCTGTATCATTGTATATGATGTGTAACACTTAAGGATTTTGAAATTGGTACGTGACAATGCACAGCGCGTCTCCAAAATTGGCTGCACTGTCTTGCAACATTTAGACTATGCAAGAATGCCCCATGTGTGACATGTTACCAGGCAACCCTTTGTTGTCCCCTGAGCCAGTTGCTCATATGCAGCCGTAGACCTACACTTCCTACCTTGCACTAGACCTACACTTCCTACCTTGCACCAGGGTACTTGGCTAGCTACCCCGTGGAGGTGGATGTATCTGTGCAGGAAGGGACACTACCCTATGCATACTCTGTTTTGATGGCCAATTGGCTCTTTGATGTATCTGTGCAGGAAGGGACACTACCCTATGCATACTCTGTTTTGATGGCCAATTGGCTCTTTCTGTGTGTGCAGCAGTGTGCAGCATGCATTGGTGGCACAATCATCTGAGTTCAAAGCACAGTCTACCTTACTATTGCAACCTATAAACAGCACCCATGGGGTGGTGTTTATTGTTGAAACTGACTCAGGTTTTAGGTGACACCTACATCTGAGTCAGCATGATCATGCTATGTATCTTGTGGTGACAGACCTGCAGCGACACACATTGCACACCCCTTCCACACTACATACTGCATGGGAGGGTGGCCGATTTACAATGTGGCATCAAGTCATTATGAAATGGTCATCTGCCAAGCTGTACATGCAGTGCAGGCCATGTCAATGGCACTGTGGGCTTTACATATGCCCCTTGGCAATCCAGAGTGGCAGATAATGATTGTGGTAGCCATGAGGTGTCCAAGTGTGTGTATCCAATTGTTATAGGATGATCATCATAACTACTAGTGTCCCTCCTATCTTCCAACACATGAATCAGCATTTGTATTAGCAGAGTGCAGGGTATGGGATGGAGCTCAGCTACTTAGCAAATTCGTCCCTTGGCACAGTGCATGTGAGGTCAGTGATGTCCTGTTTTCTCCTACAGGGTCCCACTATGACATCCATGATCTGCACTGTCTGATAGTGACTCTGCCCCGTGGTGGGCCATTTATTGAATCTGGTCCAGACATGATGGTGTTGTGAGTCCGTAAGTGTTGCATGTGAGGTGGCACTACAGTAGGTGTGGGACCAATTTTCAGACATCTGGCACATGGTATGTGATGAACATTGATCTTGTATTCCTATGTGTGTGAGCCAATGCATCAGGCAGATCTCTCTGCACACTACAGCTAAGTCAAGTATGTGTTGATGAGATGTAGTTGGTAGAGGCATCAGATATCTGGTATTTGATGTTTGTTCTGGCAATGATTTACATGGCACGACTTGAAGAATCTGTGCCTATATGGAACTTACATGACATCTGTATGGTGTATGCCATTGACATGGCTGTGCTATTCTTTGTTTGGTGTCATGTGTGTCAAGTATATGTAGTAGGCAACCTGTGCGCACTTGTAGTGGTCTGTGTAGTTCTTATGTTAACAAAGGGTACATGTCTGCACCTGTCCTTCATGGGGCGTGCCTGTCAATTTGTGGGTGTGTTACGTACATGTGAGTGTATGTGTTTGTGGTGTGCTCTGATTGTGCTGTACTGCAGCTTGGTACATATGTGTTGTTACCTGCACATCTGTGTTACCTTGGCCATGTTTTAATGTAGTGGTGTATGTCTTGTGTGTCCTACAGGGTGGGTGTGTTGTGTGTACATTGCTAGGTTTGTTGACTTAGCCACAAGTAAGCCATTTCTGAATTGTCCAACCTGGAATTGTTCACTGATCCTGCTGTGCTGGAATATGAAGGCATCATGGAAACTCCCAGGATACTTGGCCAAAATGCTTATGAATAGTCCCCCGTGGTCCACTATGGTCTGCACATTAATGGAACACATGTGCTTGTGATTCCGGTATAAGTGCTTGGTTGCTGCAGGCGGTATGAGCCAGATGTGAATGCAGTCAATTGCACAGAGCACATGCAGCAAGCCATAGATTTCATAGAACCCCTGTTTGTTCTCCTGCTGCTTTTGCTGTGTATTGGGGACGCTGATGTAACTGGGTGTCAGGGAGATAATAGTGCCTAACACTTTTGGCAGGAATGCAGAGAATGACTGCTGTGAGACACCAACAACCAGAGCACCTGTTGTTTGGAATGGGCCACTTGCCAGCATGTGCAGGACAGCTAGCAGTTTGTCTCAGGTGGTGTGTTGTCTGCAGGACAGTTGTGATTTGTGGCTCAATGTGGAGCAGCAGGTGTAGTTTGGCTTGCCTGTTCAGTCTGTAGGTCCTAATGATGTCCTGGTCCCTAATGCCAAGGAGGGTTGTCCTGGTTCTGAAGACCATCTTGTGCCTTCTGCGTTGCCTCTGTGGGCCGCGTTGTAGTTGTGGTGAGTGCTGTATTTGTTGTTGTCCTCTGCGTTGTCTCGCAAGCATGATCAGTATCACCTCCATCTTCTCCTGTGGGTTGGTACTGTTGCTTCTGTGTGTTCTCCTTAAGTAGTGATGGGTTTGCCTCATTTTAATGACTGTCATGACCAAGGAGTTAAATTGTGACACAAATCGGTGTTAAAGTCATTTTTTGGGTCTGCCTCCCACCCATGCGTCATTTTTCCTCAGGTTCATAAATATGACACTAGGGGGTTTGAGTCATTTTTTGGACGGGAACCCCTACCTTGCATCGCAAGGAGGTTTCACACATCCAAAAAATTACGTGAACACCAATATTTTGATGCTAGCATCACAATATAAATATAGCATTGAGTTTGCGCTGTATTAGCATCAAAATAAATGACGCTATTCAGCGCTAACAGAGTATAAATATGCCCCTATGTTTTTAAAATATGATATTAGGGATAGGGGTCCAGCAATTATTTTTAGAAACCGGGATGTGTTAGAAAATATAGATTTTATATCTAAATTGCTTAGATTTTATTGTGTTAATAGCTATGTTTATTTTATTTAAATGATTGGAATATTTGACTGACACTCCACTGTACAATACTATCCTCCACTCTTTATAACTCCAGTCTATAAATGTTTACTACACTTTAGGTCACTCTACAACACTCTTCTTGACTCTGTCCCCACACACTCCACTGTCCATCTCTATACTTCACTGTATGCTGATACACTCTAGTGTACAACACTCTGTTCCATTATAGAACGTTCTTCTTAACTCTACAACAAAGCACTCCACTCTACAGTACGAGACCCCACTCCAATTTCTAACAGTTTACTACCTATACTATGCCACTAAATGCCACTCTACTGTATGACACACTAATACCCTCTGATATACTTTACTCCACATTATGTTACAGTACTCCATTTGACTCTACTTCACTTTAAGAGACTGTGGCCCTCATTATGGCATTGGTAGTAAATTCCGCTTGCCGCCATGGTGGCGTCCGACAACATGCCACTGAGATGGCGAATATCTGTTTGCCATATTATGACACACACCCCCCAATTGGACAGAACACTGCCACATACACAAATCTGCCAGCCCAATGGTCAGTGTTAAACTGGCAGTACCAACACCCATACCGTTACGCCAACAAAACAACACCCACTACATCATGACCCACGAATCACCATGGCGGACATTCAAAGGCAGTAAACCATTGACGGAACACACCGGCGCGCTCGGAATGGACACCCAAATACTAAATGGCACAACATTGGCCAATATCAAAAATACACTCCTAACACTCATACACACACCACACACACCCACCCACAGCACTATAAAACACACACCCACATCACACACAACCTTTTACGAATACAAATTATAGCCACCAGACTGACACCAAGACCACTGCGACAACTAGACAAAGACACCACATACACCCATACATCCCTCACCCAACCACTGTACCCAACACCTACACACTTACACACACAACACCTGTGTCTCCACAAAGGTCCCGCCGTTTCACAGATGAGGAGTTGCAGGTCACGGTGGAGGAAATAGTCTGGGTAGAACCACAGCTGTTCGGAGCACAGGTACAGCAGATATCCATTGCCAGGAAGATGGAGCTATGGTGGAAAATCATGGACAGGGTGAACATCGTGGGACAGCATCCAAGAGCAAGGGACGACATCAGGAAGAGGTGGAACGACCTACGGGGGAAGGTACGTTCCATAGCAGCAAGGCACTAGCTCGCCATATAGAGAACTGGTGGTGGACCCCCACCTTCTCCCCCACAGCATGGGAGGAGCAAGTCTTAGCAATGCTGCATCCGGAGTGACTCACTGGAGTAGCCGGAGGATTGGACACTGGTGAGTCAACATTTACTACTTATCAACCCCCATACCTGCATGCCCTCTCACTCCCTCATCCTCACTCCCATCACTCCACTCCATCCCACACACTGCACCTCCACATATGACAAACCCCAATGCCCAGCCCTGCATGCTATATCAATGCATGGACAGCCCTCCCAGCCCTGCATGGACACCCATCACTAAAGCATGCACAGCATAGGGGAACTAACAATCCCACAATACATCAAGATACACAAACCAAGGTGGCAGGGCAATAGCAATGATAGAGGGGAAGCCAGGTATGTACAATCTATCACAGGCATGAAGCATAGTACATCACTTACATCCCCATAGGTGCCCCAGCCAATCTCAGAGGAAAGGAGGCCCCACGGCAAACCAGTCCCTCAACAGAAGATGCCCACAGTGATGACAATAACTCTGGACTTCAGGATCTGGATCAACAACGTGGCCCATCAGGGATCACTGGACAGTTGGTCACCCCAGCCCACTCACAGTCCACCACAGAGCCTCCCCCCACCAGTATCCAACACCACAGCACCCACCCAGCATCCCCAAACCTCTGTCCCCAGGACACGTCAATCAGCAGTGTGTACAGCTGTACAGGGACCCCAGTTCACACCTCACACCCACAACAGTCAGGGTCCTGTGGTCAGTGGCAGTGGGCACACCTTTCAGGGGACAGAGTCAAAAGGGAACAGGGACAGTGGGAGGACCTCTGTGCACCAGGGGAAGGATAGGCCCCTTGGAATCGACTCTCCAGGAGGCACTCACCAAGATCCTGGGTGCCTACCAACAATCCCAGGACATGATTGGCCAGATACTTGACAACATGCAGGAGAACAAGCGGCTGCAAGGGGAATACCATTAGGAGATCAGGGAGGACTTGCAGGATCTCAAAACCACCACGATCTTCATAGCAGGGGTACTGGCAGACATGGCCAACATCATGAGGGAATCTACAGCACACCAGCGGGCCCCTACCACTAGCCAGTCTATGACCAGCCCACCACTTCTGCTGCAGCTAGTGGGCAGGAGGCCCTGCCACAGGACCCAGAGGCCATCAACAACCCTCCCCCTGCAAAAGGTGAACCACCACATAAATGTTCCCTGCGACCCAGACAGAAGCCAGAGACACTTGCCAAGTATAAGTCCACTGCCAGGAAATGAGACTCTCCTGATTGTCCCCCTTGTGTCCCACCCTGTCACCTTGTCCATTTTGAACTGCCTTTGCTCTCCTTCCTATGGCCCCTTGGACACTGTACCTGTGTTACAAACAGACTGAAACAATACCCTCGACTTTCCTCTAGCATCACCGCATTCCATTGCACTTTACTCTCAATTTTACAGCACTACAATAAACACCCTTGAACACAACTTGACTGATAGTATTTTATATGTTGAGAATGTGCATTCAAGGGAAACAGTCCCATCTGGTGCAAATGATTAGAAAACGGTGATAGCATACAATTAATGACCTGTAACTGTCTGCAGTAATCACATCAGGACACTGTTGTGATATCCCCAACATCTGTAAAATGACAAGCGATACGTGACAGTAAGTTGAGATGCAAAGGAAGTGAATGCCATCATGCTTCAGTCACACATATGCAATCGATAGTCAGAAAAATGGTCAGTTCCACTGTCTCACCTTTGTCATTGGAAGTATTGACTTATAACTGGTGTTCTGTTGTCCACATCCTCATCCTCTGCCTTTTCATCCTCACTGTTCTCAGGGTCTACTGCTGCCACCAGGGCATCTGGCAAACCTTCCCAGGTGAGTAGCAATGGATCCACCTGTCAGATTGAGGCACCTGAACCTGGCCTCAGGAGGACGAAGGTCCTTTTGATTATTCTTCTGGTTCGCCATGTACCTCATTATAATGGTTCTCAGCCCCTGTCCTGGCATTCCTCACAGGGGTCAGGAGCCACGATAAGTTTGGGTAGCCAGAGTCACCTGCAAGTATTGAGGGACAAACATTAGCCTCACAAAATGCTATGGGGATAACACCTGAAGGCATACACTGACATACAGTGGGTGGAGACTCTAGCTCACCTATTAGCCACACCCTGTGTCTCTGGACTTCAGGATCTGGATCAACAATTCACTTCACTTCCTTCACTTCGGAGGAGTTGGAGGAGGAGTTGGAGAGACTGGTGGATGGGTCCTACCTCAGTATGGACTTCTGTAAGGGCCTCCAGACCAACAAGTGAGTACACCCTGGGCATGATGTTTGTGGGAAGGATGCATGGAGATGTGTGTGCAAGCATTGTGTAATGGGGGAATGTCTGATGGTACTGTACATGGTGGGCACCGGACAATATGTGGGCCAATGGCGATGGAAACGGGATTGATGTGCCATATGTGTGACACGCTGGAATGTATGTGTAATGGTGTCCTCCTATCTGCATTCCCTCTGCAGGTCAGCACCCATCAAAAGAAGGGATTGTGGCATGCAATCACCAAGGACGTGCGGACCCTTGGGGTCTACAGCAGGCAGAGCACCCACTGCAGGAAACGGTGGGAGGACCTGAGACACTGGGCACAGAAGACCGCGGAAGACCAGCTTGCGATGGCCCCCCAACGAAGAAGGGGTGCCCGTCAGAACCTGACCCCCCTGATGGCCCACATACTGGCGGTGGCCTGCTCAAATCTGGATGGGCGCTTGAGGGCATCACAGCAGCCACAAGGGGGTGAGTACAGTGGGCATTACTACAATAAGTGGTAGGTGGCAAGGGATCCAGTTGGTGCATGTGAGTTAGTGGGTGTCCCTTAATGCCAGACCAGGCATTGCAGCTTAATGGGTATATGGCAAATGCAGGTAACCTAGCTAGTTTGCATTCACAAGTCAGTCAGGGCTTTGTGGGTCCCAGGAGGTATGCAGTTGGCGGTGTTTGGCCCTCAGCTTGCTGTGGCATCTACCCAAATCAATGACAGTGCAATGCATGTGATCAATCCTGTTCCTTGTGTGTGACGGTGCTGTGTATGCCACCTGTGGTGTTGGTGTTGTAATTGACCCATTGTTCCCTTTTTCTCTCTCCTCTGATTTTTTATTCTCTCATCCCGTCCATGTGTGCATTAGCATCATCTGGCAGAGGAGAAGGAGCACCAGCGACAGAGGGAGCTGCATCCCATAGGACCAGGAGTCAGAGTCCACCGATGCTGAGGGAACCAGTGGAAAGGAGGGCGATGGGAGCACCACGGCGGAGACAGGAGGTGACAACACTGACTCAGATACCTCCTCCTTTGGAAGCTCCCCGCTGGTATACCTCTGTGACCACCCCAGCTGCAGGTACAGCCACCACCCCATACCAGCACCGCCCTCCCAGGAACCCCTCAGCGAGTTGCCCATGCCTGCACACCCAGGAGGGTGGGCATCTCCTTCGCCCCAGACACCTCAGGCCCTGCTCCAGTGAGCCCTGCTGGCCTGAGTGAGGAGGCTATTGACAACACTGGAATCCATCTCTGTAGGGTAGTCAACCATTGTGAATACCATCCAGGGGCTGGCATCCTAGATGCAGCAATGCAGTCCATTCCTGGAGGGCATCAACAGTGTATTGGCAGCCTACCAGAGATCGATTCAGGCTCTGGCCTCCTCAATGACGGCAGCCAGTGTCATCTTCTGTCTACCCTTTAGCTACCTGTTCCCAATCCACAACCCCTCTCCCTACACCCATCCAGGGCACACCTACAAAACAGCATACACCCACTACAACAGACAAGGTGCATAAAGACAGACATGAGCACCACACTCAAACCCACAGGCATGCACACATACAACAGACATCTGCATACACAACAACAGACACTTCCCACACTGCTTCCCTTACAGTCACATCACCACTCACACCTGCCAGCACTGCATCATCACACACTGGTCCTGCTAGCATTCCTGTCATACCCTCAATATCCATAACAGCAGACTCACAGACACCCACCCCACACACCACATCCGCACTCACCAGAGCTACCTTCTGTGCCACATGCAGCACATCCACCTCACTTGCACACACCACCCCAACATTCACTCATACATCTCCCATTCCCTCTCCCTGCATCTCTACCCCTCCTCCCAATGAATGCATACTCACCCACTCACCCACCCAACATTTACCCACTACAGACATGCATACATTGCACACCCGAGCATCCACGTAGAGCACACAAACACATCAGACGAGCACTCCCTCTACCTCCTCTCCCAAACCTCAATCATGTGACAGCTCTGTGTACTTAAAAAAGTCCTTCTTGCCACCCTTGACCTCTTCCCTACTCCCCTCCCACCCTGTGTTACCCGTAACATTGTGTCCCCCTGCCCGTCCCAGGCCTTTCCACCTCCCACTCCTTGGGTGCCCCCTCTGGTGTTTCCCATGCTCCTCCACCCAGCAACAAATCCACCCCTCCCAAAACCAAAGTCCCCCTTCCCAAGCCCAAACTGGGACATGCCCCTTCCAAATCCAAGCCACCCCCACCATCCCCGAAACCCTGAGGTGCCTGTCTGCCCCATTTATGCCCATATGACATGGAGGCCAATGTGATGTCAGAAGTCAAGTTGGGGCCATGATATATGGACAATCTCTCCTGAATTTATGGATATTGGACTTGCCATTTGGCACATTTTGATTGTAGTTTTTTAAAAATATTTTGTTTAAAAATGCATCTGCCCACATTGCTGTGCTTGGCAAGTTGAGATGCTTGTTGTTGGACTTTTTCCCTTATGCAGGGTCATCCCCAATATTTTTGCCTCCTGCCTCCTCTTTCTTCTGACCTGTTTTGTGGCTTTTGAACTCTGAGCACTTTACCACTGCTAATCAGTGCTAAAGTGCATATGCTCTCTGTGTAAATTGTATTGTTGATTGGTTTATCCATATTTGGCATAGTTCATTTACCAGTAAGTCCCTAGTAAAGTGCAATACAGGTGCCCAGGACCTGTAAATAAAATGCTACTAGTAGGTTTGCAGCACAGGTTGTGCCACCCACATTAGTAGCCATGTAATCATGTCGCAGACCTGCCACAGCAGTGTCTGTTTATGCAGTTTTAACCTGCCAATTCGACTTGGCAAGTGTACCCACTTGCCAGGCCTAAACCTTCCATTTTCTTACATGTAACACACCCCTAAGGTAGGCTCTAGGTAACCCCATGGGCAGGGTGCAATGTATGTTTAAGGTAGGAGATATACTAATGCGTTTTATATGTCCTAACAGTGAAATACTGCCAAATTCGGTTTTCATTGTTTCCAGGCCTATCCCTCTCATAGGTTAACATGGGGTTTGCCTTAAAAAATATTATTAAAGTGTAGATTCCCTTTGGGAGCGGATAGACACATGGAGTTTGGGGTCTCTGAGCTCACATTTTAAAAATACATATTTTAGTAAAGTTGATTTTAAGATTGTGTGTTTGAAAATGCCACTTTTAGAAAGTGGGCATTTTCTTGCTTAAACTATTCTGTCACTCTACCTGTTTGTGAATTCCCTGTCTGGGTCAGTTTCACATTTGGGCTGTTTGCACCTCTCTCTAGACAGTGACACAAAGGGAGCTGGGGTGTAGCCAGCACATCCTGATGAGCCATCTGTGCTAGGAGGGAGGGGAGGAGTGGTCACTCACACCTGAACCGGCCCTCACACAATGCGGTCTCCAACCCTCTGGTGTGTGTCTGGGGCCTGGCCCGGGCAAGGCAGGATTTCACAAACAAGAGAGACTTTCCTTTGAAGTAAGCCTACTTCGAAGGGCAAAATGGGTAGAAGAAGGGCACCCAAAACCACAGACTTTAGATCACTTCTAGAAACCAAGAGGAACCTCTGCCTTGAGAAGAGCTGAAGAGCTGAGGATCATGAGCTGCCCTGCCTGTGACTGTGCTTTGTGGAACTATCCTGCAGTTGCTGCTTCTGCCTGGTGAAAGGGGACAAAGACTTGACTTTGTTGTGCATTCCTGCTTGTGAAAAAATCTCCAAGGGCTTGTCCTGAACTCGCCTCCTGTTGTTGAAGTCTCAGGGCCATGAAAGACTTCCCCTGCCAGCACCTGGACTCTCTGTGAGACTCCTGCTCTGCCAAGTGGTGCCCTATCAAGTTCCTGGGGCCTTGACAGGTGAATCTGGCAGACCATGCCAGAAAATCACGCACTGACCGCAATGCAGGGAAATTTCCGACGCAACCTCCGAGAGTGGCTGAAGAAACAAGGTACCGATGGCTCCATGGCTGGTATCGTCGCAACCCACACAGCACGGTTTTGCTATGACCGTGTGGTAGGATTTTCGACACAAATCTTGCTGGGCGTGGAAAAACAATACGAATGCCCGGACCTGAATGCTGCCTGGATCGACGCATCGCTCCCCTGCAGGGAGGAAAAACGATGCACACCAGTCTGACCGGAGAAGGAGAAACAACGCACAAGTGTTGCGTCGCTTGTGGGTGAGAAATCGACACACCGCTTACCTTTTTCAATGCACACTCGCCATTGCGTGTTATTTTAACGCAACCCAGGTAGTTTTCAACGCTAGAAGTGTTTTATCTGTTTACCAAAGGATGTAAGACTCTTTTTGCTTTTTAATTAATACCTTGACTTGTGTATGTTGAATGTTTGTTGTTTTGGTCTTGTTTTGTTTAGATAAATATTTCCTATTTTTCTAAACCTGTGTGGTGTCACTTTGTAGTGTTTTCATTAAGTTACTGTGTGTGTTGGTACACATTCTTTATACCTAGCACTCTGAAGTTAAGCCTGCCTGCTCGTGCCAAGATACCAAGGGGGTGAGCGGGGTTAGCTGAGGGTGATTCTCTTTTACCCTGACTAGTGAGGGTCCTTGCCTGGACAGGGGGTAACCTGACTGCCAACCAAGGACCCCATTTCTAACATTTGTCCTGCTTTCCTTCTACATGTTGGTGTGACATCTGTCTGCAGCAGTGTGTGGTCTGTGTATGGGTTGTGGGTATGTTGTTGCATGCGCTGGGTATATAGGTTTTGCCATGTGCATTTTGTTATGTGGGATTGTATGGGGTGTTGTGTGCATCTGTGTATGGTGCTGCATCTGTGGATTTCCTTGTATGGTGATTGTACTTGATGTGTCACCTGTATCACGTTTTGGATGTGTGTTCACTGCTATTGATTGTGTGTCATTGCTACATACAGTTTATGGTGTGTGTGTATGTGCGGTGTTTCACAATGTGCCTGTCTATGCCTGTGTTGAGATGTTTGTGGTTTAGTTGTCGTTGTGTGGTTATGGGTTGTTATTTATGGGTGTGTATGACTGTGTATGACTGTGTTTGTTGTGTTTGTGTGCGTTGTGCTGTATATTGTGTGAGAAAACAGGGCCCACATTTTTCATTTTTTACTGGTGTTTTCCTGGCTCTAATGGTGCCCTGGGTACTGCTGACCAGTCCCAGGGCCTGTGCTCTGTATAAAATGAGTTTGCAAATTAGGCTAATTGTAATTGGCTAAGTCAGCCTACCTATAAGTCCCTAGTATATGGTAGGGCATGTAGGTTTAGGAACCCCAGCATAGGTGGTACCCCCATAGGTGCACTGCTGAGGTGCCCAGTGTCATTTTAAAGGTAGGCCTGCCTTGCTGCCTGCTTTTAAATTAAAGATACATGCAAATTCGACTTAGGAATTAAAAGTAGTTCTAAAGTCTTAAACTACCTTATTTTTACATATAAATCAACCCTAAAGTGTGCCCTATGTGCCCCTAGAGCTGGGTGCCATGTAACTATAAGCAGGGACCTTATAAAAATAGTTGTATACACCCTGTTGAGGTAAAACAGCCACATTTGTTTTTCCCTCATTGTAGTGAATAGCCTTCATAGGCTAGAATGAGGAGACTTTATTTTCATTTCTAAAGTCCCCTTAAGTGTCAGATACCTTAGGTTTGGTATCAAATTAATTGTTATAATAAATCCCACAACATACAATTGTTGGCTTTGATATAACTTGTTCAGGTGAAGGGTTTTAAACTTTACCTGAAAAGTTGCCAACTTTAGCCCTGCAGTAATTTGCTGCTTTGCTCTGATTGGCCAGGCTGCCTAGATGAGATGTGAAGTGGCCTGGCTCAACACAAAGAGATGTGCCTGGGAGATGAGAGCTTCCCTCAGGAGATGGAGAGGCAGAAGGGGGTGGGCTGCCAAACTAATCTTCAAAGGCAGGGAAGGACATTAGGATCAACCGAGCACCTCCCTCACATCATGCAAACGCAGACAATTCGGTGCCCCCAGATTAGGTTAGGAGAGGGCAGGAGAAGGGTGTGTTTAAGATTTTTAGCCACACCAGTGGGTGGGCACAGCCAGATGTAACCTCCAAAAATCACTTTCAGCCACAATGGATTTTTGAGGATTGTTGCTCCCTGGGATTGATTTTTGCCACACTTCCCAGGAAGTGGTCATCACAGGGGGAAGGACCCTGCACCTGATTGGAGAACCAGGACCCCCCTGTTTTTCTCCCAGGAGCAAGGATAAAACTGGCAGACCTGCACCCACACCTCAGATCCGTACCAGATTCCAACAAGGAAAAATTACAGAAGAAGAATGACTGCCCTGCAGTCCCTTGACCTGCACCACAACACTGCACTCTGGATGACTGCACCAGCTGCACACTGGGCTCCACCACAAGAAGGACTTTGTCTGGCTTCAACTGGTTGAAGGAGGGACTCACTGTTTGCTACAGGTGAATACTTCCTGACAAGAGTCCCCTGCACCAACTCCTGAAGAAACTGACCAGCTGACCACTGTCCAGTGGCCAAAAGGAAATTTGTAAGAGGTGCATTCTGGGAGTTGTAGTCCACACCCTCAAGGAGCATCTCAGAGCTTCTGGAACCTTGCGGTCAGCTGTGGACCGCAAAAGAACCTTAAAGGAACATCAGGAAGAAGATCCAGAAGTCTGGAGAACTTTTGGTAAACTGTTCCATAAAGGGACCGATCCGCTGCGACAACTCTAGCCAACTTGCCTCAACCGTGACCCGGCCTTACTTGCAGGTTTGTCCTGGTGAAGAAAATCTCTGAAAAAGTGACTATGTCCGAACGTAGGAAGTTGACCGGGACCTCCCAGGCAGTGTATCCGAAGAGGGTTCCCAGGACGTCAGATCAAGATTCAGGTTTGTCCTGATCAAAGGATTTTCCCTTGAAAAAATGACTACGTCTGAAAAATCTCTACCTTGGCTCCTGTGACACGTATCTGAGGAAGGCTTCCAGGAGGTCGGATTGGACTGGCGACTTGCTCCCGCTGAAGAAAATCTTCAAGAAAATGATGAAGTCCGAAGGTAAACTTTTGACCAAGTCCTCCCGTGAGCTGTAGCCGAGCAGGGCTCCATCGGGATCAGCCTCAAACTTTGACTTGGTCCTGGTCCAGGTGCAACCAGATGACCAGATTGGCGCTATTAGTTTCTAAGCACCAAAAAGCATTAATTCTTTAAAAATTCATATCTATGGTTCCCCTCATCCGATTTTAATCATTTT
Organism: Pleurodeles waltl; assembly: GCF_031143425.1. Lineage (NCBI taxonomy): Eukaryota > Metazoa > Chordata > Amphibia > Caudata > Salamandridae > Pleurodeles > Pleurodeles waltl. Next base: position 507,532,571 of record NC_090445.1, read on the forward strand.
GGTGTCATTTTAAAGATAAAAACATAATTCATTTTTATAGTTGGATTTTCTGTCTTTTTTGTGTTTTACTTATTTACTGTTATGTGATTTTTAAATGCATTACACATTGTCTCCTAAGTTAAGCCTTGTCGCTCGTTGCCAAGCTACCAAGAGTTGAGCTGGGTTTCATTTATTGCTAGGCGTACTTACGGTTGTCATCTCAGTAGTTGTCGCTGGCCCTGAATGTGTAAGGCGAGATATAGCGCTGGCAAGATTAGCAGTGGTGGGTGTCTCCTTTTGTACTTTCTACTTCTGTCAGGATTTTCATCATGGGCAGCCCACTTCATCAGGACATTGGTAATATATACTAGGATACTAGGTAATATATATATATGTATATATATATGTATATATATATATATATATATATATATACCTGACAAATAATTAGACTTGCAGGTGTATCACATCATTTGAGCTAAATATTGACCGGTAGCCATGTCCACCCAGAAAATCCAGGAGACTTATTGAAATTAACCTTTCATTTAAAACCCATTAAAAATTAGGTTTAATGGGTATTTCTAGTATCGTTGCTTCCTAAGTGCTTGGTAGCACCTGCAGCTTTGGTCCTAAAAAGAAAGCCTGACAACATGTAAGGCGCTCCATATCTGATACAAAGCTTTCTTCAATGGAAGTTTGTTTGAATAACCTGAGTCCAATAAAAATACTCTGACCTTGTAGTTGTCTGTAGACTATTGGATAATCGGGAAATATGAAGAACGTCCGGTGTGGAGGAGAATTGTTTATGAATTCAACAAAGTCAGTATAAACTCTAACCATCCTGTAGCCTTTATTGATTAGACAAAGTCAACTATTCTTGAAGCAAATCAGAATTTGCTGTATACCATCACAAGAAAGAATGATCTCAGAAAATAATCTCAGAGAACTCCTTCAACTTTGCTTGAGGCAGAAATCTCTGTGTAGATTATTGACTTTTTAGAAGTAGTGGACTAAATTGCATGACCCTATTCATAAAGTGCGTAGACTTTTAACTGTACAAATAGGCAAACGTGTTGTTTGATTTCTGCTGATGGTGTACCAAATCTGACCACACGTTTTGTAAATCAATGTGCAGCACTGTGATGCATCAGCTGTGTCGTTACCTATACTGATTTGAAAACCAAGCCAAAAGTCTTGCTGCACCTGCTCTGGTGCCCTCATTTAGAATATTGCTGAGCGAGATGTCAGCATTTGAATACTATGTAGCATTCACCAACATCCCTGCTGTACATCCCCTTCCATATAAAGCCTCACTTCCATGCTTGGAACTAGAAAGCAATAATTCTTTTTGCATCAGTTTGAAGCTCAAAAGTGATCTGTATCACTGGCACACTTTGGCAATACCCTCCTTTCTAGGCCATGTGATCTCCATTGCAGCGTTGGGTGTGAAAACCTATAATTGTATTTATTAAGATATGTATTTCCCATTTTATAATCACAGGTGTATGGGAACTTCTTGTCACTTGACTCCGTGATTCTCAGACTTAGATTTTTTTTGTTAATTTTAATAAACTTACTCAGATTTCAAGCAGATTGTATGAGGCTGGCATGGTTTGTAGTGGGTACCTTGGGTACGTACACCTTATAACAGGTCCAGTTATCCCTTATTAGTGAATTGTATTAGTGGTCTAGCAGCTTAGGCTGAGAGAGGTAGCTATCGCAGAGCAGCTTAGGTTGAACTAGGAGACATGAAAAGCTCCTGCAATACCACTTATAGTTACACAGTACTAATACACAAGTAAAGACAATACTCAGTGTTACCAAAAGGTAGTTTATTTGGGTGACACAGTACCAAAAATATCTTAGAGGCAATACTCCTTCTGGAGGGAAGTATTATACACAATATATACACTAGACACCACAATAAGACAAGTAATTAGACATAGGGTAGTGAAAACAATAGTAAATGCTATAGAATGCAAGGGGAGAAAATAGGTCTAGGGGCAACACAAACCATATACTAAGAAAGTGGAATGCAAATTACAAATTCCCCCCTAGACAAGTGTAGTGTGTGCAGAATTGCTGGGCGAGTAAGAATACAGTAAAGGTATGTAAGTTACCCCACCCCAGAGCCCAGAAAATCACGAGTAAAGTACTGCAAGTTTCCTTAGGACACACTACACCTCATGATTGGGATTATTGCAAGAACCAACCAGGTCTGCAAACAACAAACAGTGGATAACTGGACCTGACGACCTGCAAAAGAAGGAGACCAAGTCCAGAAGTCAAAATGAGTTCCAGGAAGGACAGGAGACCCTGCCAACCCAGAAGAGGGTGCAAATGAAGAGTCCCCTGTTTCGCGATGACTGCAGAAGTGCACCCTAGGAAGATGCCAGAGAATTCCTGCATGATGCCAAGGATGTCCCATGTCGTGAAGTTGAATGCAGGTGAGTTTTGGTGCTGGATTCCTCCAACAAACCTTGGTTCTGGCAAAGATGTGTTTTGCGTCAACTAGGCACCATCTGGACCTAGGAGGGATCTGGGAGCCTCAACCCTGTGTGAGGAGGAAGAGGGGGGTCTCAGCACTTCAGAGACCTCAGGAGGTGAAGAAGACGCGATGCACAGGGGTACTGTCGTTCTGGGGGAAGGCAAGGTCATACCTCCTCCAAATTGCGACAGCACGACCTCAGGACAGTTTGTGTCAATGGGGGCCCCCCTCTGGGTTCCAAGGAGCACACTCGTTGCCAGGAGAGGAGTCCAAGATAACTGGTTGTTGACTTAGAAGGTGCCTGCATGAGCAGGGGAGTGACTCTGTCAACCCAGGGGAGATTTTGAAGGACCAGGACCAAACACAAGGGAAAACACTCACCTCTCGACACCCACCGAGGAACCAGGACGCCATGCAGCCCAAACTTCAGGTGTTACCCATGTTGGTTTACCTCCTTTTCTACCAGGAGTACGAACGGCGGCGGCGGCAACCGCGATGAGTACTGCACCTACAACACAGGGGAGCGGGGAGGAAAGTGAGTGACACATACACGCAACACACAACACCCCCACCCTCACCCACAACAACATACACGCAAATACATGCAGCAACATTACATATACACCCACCACCCCCTGGAAGAACGCAAGGACAAAAGGAAATGATTGTAACAATTGTAATCATGGAAAATCCATTAATCAAAACTCCAAATTCATTATATGCAAATTTGTACACCAACTACACAAGTCCAGATAGTGTACTAATCATTGTCTGTGGACCACTGGGCCCAAAATGCATGGGGGAAGCCCACACATGATACCTGACTCGAAGCGGAGAGAACACTGCTGGGGCATCAGATCGAAATACACAGGTACCTCAGAGGGAGGGGGAGGGGAGGCATCTCATCCTGATGAACGCACAACGCCGCTGCTGCACGAGGGGGCTCCAGGCTCATTGCTGTATCCTGGGGAGTGCAAAGCCACAGTCTCTCAAGTCTCTCCAGTGGGTGGTTTGCCCACTGCTTTATCCTGGGGAGTGCAAAGCCGCAGTCTTCCAAGTCTCTCCAGTGGGTGGTTTGCCCACTGCTTTAACCTGGGGAGTGAAAAGCCACAGTCTCTCAAGTGGATAACCATCTCCACTGGTTCTGGAGGGGGCCTGGTGCCCAGAGTGCTTCATCCTGCCAAGGACTGAGGTAGTGGATGTGATACTCCACTGGTTCTGGAGGGGGCCTGGTGCCCAGAGTGCTTCATCCTGCCAAGGACTGAGGTAGTGGATGTGATACTCCACTGGTTCTGGAGGGGGCATGGTGCCCAGAGTGCTCCACGTGCAGTGTGGCCGGTACAATTCCCTCACCTGGGTGTGCGTGCCATGAGATTGGAGAGGTTCAGGTAGCATGATACACCATGGAGGCAGCAACATAACCCACACTGCTGCGCCTTCCACCTGCAGGTGCAAACAGTGATGGATGTTATGCCTTATGGAAGCTGCCCAGGGTCCAGGCACTCTCCTCCAGCCTCAGACGACTGACCGCTGGGGATGGTAGCTATGGTGCCTGTGTCCGAGGACACCGCGAGGCCGGTGGCGGTGCTTGCAGCGGTGTCTGTGGCGGCAGGGCTTGCGGCGGTGTCTGTGGGCGCGGTGCTGCCGGCGGTGCATGGGTCAGCACCTGCTGAGGGACACAGCAGGATGTCTCCTGCAGCCTCGGACGGCTGCCCACTGGGGAAGAGGCTGGGCACTGTCGCTGAGGCTGTAGACGTGCCGGGGCGGTGCAGGTGGCGGTGCTTGCGGCGGTGTCTGTGGCGGCGGTGCTTGCGGCGGTGTCTGTGGCAGCGGTGCTGGCGGCAGTGCATGGGTCAGCACCTGCTGAGGGACACAGCAGGACGTCTCCTGTAGCCTCGGACGGCTGCCCACTGGGGAAGAGGCTGGGGACTGTCATTGAGGCTGTAGACGTGCCGGGGGCAGTGCAGGTGGAGGTTGTGGTGGCGGGGCAGCTAGCGGTGTTTGCCGCCGTACAGGCTGGCGTGGTAATGGACAGAAAGTGTGACACTGGTCCTTCAGTCGGTTCCACCATGCCCTCTCCTGACCTGCTCTTCTGCTTTTGGGCCTTCCCCAGCTTTGATGGTGCCGCAGTTGTCTTGCCACTATCCCCTTTGGTTTTTGCTGAGCCCTTGGTGGCTGGTAGTTTTGGCTTCTCTCTCTGGGATGTGGGCACCTTTTTCACCTTGGCAGGTGGCGGAATGTCCTTGCCCTCGCTACGTGGCACACTGGAAGCCCTGATGGGTGGAGCACTTGATGACCCTGCAGTTGCTGGCACCACTGGGGTGGCTGAGGTGCTGGGCTGGGACCTGGAAAGCCTGGCCCTAGGGGAAGGACGGGGGGGAGGTGTAGGGAAGAGGTCAATGTTAGCCAGGAAGAGTTTTTTAGACACACTGGGACGGGAAGATGGAGGGGGTCTGGGAGTGGAGGTAGAGATAGTGGTTGTAGGAGGTGTACGTCTGCTGAATTTGGGTGAAGGTGCATGGGCCAGAGGCGGTTGTGAAGTGGATGGCTGTTGGGTGGGTGTGTGCCTGCGTTTGTGTAGTTTGGGAGGAAGGCTCACTGACACACTGGGAGAGGCACAGGGGATGTGTGAATGGTAGTGGGGGTGGTGAGTGCACGTGAGCAGTGTGTGGTGATGGGCATGCTGGTGATGGAGGTAGTGGCTGAGGATGTAGTGCATGCAGGTGTGAGTGGAGATGAGACTGGGAGGGAGGAGGACGACGTGGAGGAGGGGGACACAGTGGAGGCAGTGGATGTTGCTATGTCTGCATGGGGATGGTGCTTGTGTGAGTGCCTGTGGGATGTGTGGTGCTTATGTTTGCCATGTCCACTCTTGTGTGTGCATGCTGGTCTGAAGGTGTGCTTGGGATAGGCTGAGGTACAGGGGATTGAGTCTGGGTGGCGAAAGTTGGAGGGGGGGCTGGACACAGGGACAATGTCCGCCATCAGTGCTGAGGCCAGAGCCTGAAATGCTCTCTTTTGGGCTGCCTGCCCAGAATGAATGCCCTCCAGGTATGCATTTGTTTGTTGCAAATGCCTCTCTACACCCTGGATGGCATTCACAATGGTATATTGCCCAACAGTGAGGGATCTCAGGAGGTCAATAGCCTCCTCACTGTGGGCAGCAGGGCTGACTGGGGCAGGGCCTGAGGTGCCTGGGGCGAAGGAGATGCCCACCCACCTGGGTGAGCGGGCACGAAACACACGCTGAGGGGCTGCTGGGAGAGCGGTGCTGGTAGGGGGTTGGCGGCTGTACCTGTTGATGCAGTGGGCACAGAGGTGCCTGCCACCGCAAGGGAGCTCCCATAATGAGGAGGAGACGCTGTCACTGCTGTCTGCTCCTGTCCCTGCCCTGGAGCTCCCCTCACCCTCCGTCCCACTGGTGGCTTCAACCTCCATTGCTTCACCCTCCAGGGCCAAGTGGGTTGCAGCTCCCTCCTGCTCCGGTGTCAATGCTTTTCCGCCTGATGATGCTATTGCACACAAGAACAGGGAGACCACAAAAAGGTGGAGGGAGGCAGAAGAAAAGACATGTTTAGTGCATGCAACACCACTACCGTTGGCGGACACAACACACAGGGAGCAGCCCTCTGCACTATGCCATGCACTGACAGTTCCTAGAAATTTCAGCTGTCCTTGGGGGACGAGGCCTAAGTCCAATTGCTGCACACCTGGAAGTCACAGGAGCCTGACTAGGTGTAGATGGCTCTTATCACTGGTGGGTTTGGGGTGCCACATGGCCTGCCTCACAAGGGACCTTGCCTACCTAGTTCGCCCTGTCCTAGGGGAACCCACTCCCCACCTCCCCCACCCAGACACCTCGTAATACGCACTGAGTCTGCTGAATGAGAGTGAACTCACCCCCTGGTGGCTGCTGTGATGCCCTCAATCACCCATCCAAATCCGGATAGGCCACCGCCAGGATCCAGAACATCAGGGGGGTCATGGTGAGACGGGCCCCCCTTCCACGTTGGGAGGCCATCCCCAGCTGGGCCTCCGCCGTCTTCTTGCTCCAGCAGCGCAGGTCCTCCCATCTTTTACGGCAGTGGGTGCTCCGTCTGTGGTAGACCCCCAGGGTCCGGACGTCCTTGGCGATGGCACGCCAAATACCCTTCTTCTGGTGGGCGCTGACCTAGAAAAATGGTACAGGGTGAAAGGAAATTGCTTACCCGTCCGGAACGTCATACTCATTGCCCACCCATGCCCTGACGCACATACACTCCCCATCCGCACATGCAGGCCTCAGCCCCCCCCAAGTATCCTCCATCCACACCACTCAAAACAGGCATTGCCGATGCAGCATTCTCACAGTGTACTCACCTGTTTGTCTGGAGGGCCGTACAGTTGTGTGTACTGGGGGAGGACCCCATCCACTAGTTTCTCCAACTCCTCTGAAGTGAAGGCACGGGCCCTTTCCCCAAACACATGAGCCATCGTCGCTTCCATACACAGGTCACAGCAGCACTTGCAGTGTAGGTCCTCTCCTGTTGAAGGTCAGGTATCAAGTGAGTGAACAGATAGAAAATGGAAGTCACGTCCGCGGCGGTGCATACCATCACCGCCGGCGTCCATAGTCATTGGCTCCTAGGAGCCATAGGGCCCAATGTTAACCAATGCAAAATTGCGCCACGGTCTTCGACCACCCACCGCGACGGTGTACAACACCAGCGCAGTTACCTCATATCCCCTTGTCCAACTTTACAGGCCAGGCAGCTGCCATTTCAGGAGGCCACATGGGATGGATGTTAACTGCGTCACACCTATCTAGGCCGGGAATATAGACAGATACCAGCACATTGCGGATTAATAAAGTTTCTGCAAAAAACACAGTGTGATACCTCAGTGTTGGATGACTCTCTGCTCGCTGTTCTCCTCCATAGGGCACGTCCGCTGGGGCAGGTGATGAGCTGGTGGCATCCTCCGGTGTACAGACCCCTGGTGGACCTGTTGACAATGGAAGAGAGACACATCCTAGTCACATACAGAGTTGATTGTGCAACAATCCAGGAACTGTGTGCCCAGTTGGAGCCAGACCTGAGTTCATCTATCCGCCATCCCACAGGAATCCCCCCTCTAGTGCAGGTCCTGTCTGTACTCCATTTCCTGGCCAGTGGGTCTTTTCAAACAACAGTGGTCATGGCATCAGGGATGTCCCAGCCAATGTTCGCTAACGTGTTGTCCAGAGTGTTGTCTGCCCTGCTGAAACACATGTGCAGCTGCATCGTGTTACCTCAGGTGGAGGATTTGCCCACAGTGAAAGGTGACTTCTATGCCCTGGGACATATCCCCAACAACATTGGTGCCATTGTGGCATTTGTCCCCCCCCCGCAGGAATGAACAGGTGTATAGATACCGGGAGAGCTACCATTCGACGAATGTGCAGATGGTGTGTTTGGATGACCAGTACATCTCCCATGTGAATGCCAACTATCCTGGCTCTGTGCATGATGCTTACATTTTGAGGAATAGCAGCTGCCCTTATGTGATGGAGCAACTTCAGAGGCACAGTGGCTATTAGGTGAGGCCAAGGTCCCAATACATTTGGCATTGGTGTCTGGGTATGGGTCTGTCCCTAAGGGTTACTGTTTGTCTAACAGTTGTCCCTCAACATTTGCAGGTGACTCTGGTTACCTCAACCTGTCATGGCTACTGACCCCAGTGAGGAATCCCAGGACAAGGGCAGAGGAATGCTACAATGAGGCACATGGGCGAACTAGGAGGGTGGCCGAACGCACCTTCGGCCTCCTGAAGGCCAGATTCCGGTGCCTCCATCTGACAGGTGGCTCCCTATACTACTCACCGATGAAGGTGTGCCAGATAATCGTGGCCTTCTGTATGCTGCACAACCTGGCTTTGCAACCGCAGGTGTCTTTTCTGCAGGAGGATGGGCCAGATGGTGGTCTTGTGGCAGCTGTGGAGCCTGTGGACAGTGAAGAAGAGGAAGAGGATATCGACAACCAAAACAACATCATCATGCAATACTTCCAGTGAGACACAGGTAAGAAGATGTAACTTCTTTCCACATCTCATACTATTGTTTGAGCTAGCATAAGTCTGTCATTTTCATTTAGTGTATGGACCCTGACTTGTCACTTTGATTTTCCATTTCACAGATCTGGGTCCCACTTTGTGCCCTCTGCTATGTTTACTGCTGGCCTACTGTGTTACATTGGTATTTGAACAAGTACATTGACATTGCTATACTCCATAGTTATTGCAATTACACATTTGTGAAAGCACAGACTGACTCCAGATTGTTTTGTGATTGAAGTGTGTTTATTCCTGTACTAATAAGTGGAGGGGGTTGTAAAATGGGCTGGGGTGATGGTGGAGGAATGTCCATGGCAGAGTGCAGTCTATTTGTTTCACAGGTGCATTGTCCAAGGGGGCATTGGAAGTGGAGCAATGGCAGTTTAAGGATGGACTGGGTGACATAGTGGGACAGAAGGGTGACATTCAGGGGGATCTTATTTCCTGGCGGGGGGTCTTGGCAATTTTCTCTGTCTTGTTCCTGGATCCCAGGGATCACTTGCAGGGTGGTTCTCCATCTGCAGGGGGTGGGGTGCTGGTGTACTGTTGTTCCTGTGGTGGTGCCTCCTATCCACTAGCGCCGGCAGAGGTGGAGGGCTGTTCATCGTCCAGGCTAGTGTCAAGGGCTCCTTGTTGTGCCACTGTGTCCCTCCTGGTGTTGATAAGGTCTGCCAGCACCCCTGCAATGGTGACCAGGGTGGTGTTAATGGACTTCAAGTCCTCCCTGATCCCAATGTAGTGTTCCTCCTGCAGCCGCTGGGTCTCCTGAAACTTGGCCAGTACTGTTGCCTTCTTCTCCCAGGAATGATGGTAAGCTCCCATGATGTTCGAGAGTGCCTCGTGGAGAGTGGGTTCCCTAGGCCTGTCCTCCCCCTGTCGCACAGCAGTCCTCCCAGCTTCCCAGTTTATTGTGCCTCTTTCCCCTGAACCGTGTGCCCACTGCCACTGCCCCCAGGTCCCTGATCGTCCTGTGTTAGTGGGGTTAGCTGGGTTCCCTGTAGTGGTGGAAACACTGCTGATTGACGTGTCCAGGGGACAGAGGGATGAGCTCACTGGGTGGGTGCTGTGGTGGTGTTTCCTAAGTGGGGAGCCAGTGGCAGAGGAACTGACTGTCCCGAGGTCCCTGATGGGCCGGGCTGGTCATCTTGATCCAGGAGTGCAGAGCTGCTGTCATCACGGTGGGCCTGTTCTGTGGGGGGACTGGATATGTGTGGCACCTCCTGTCCGGTGACGTTGTGTAGGGGTCCTGTTGTGTGATTGGTGATTTTGGGGCATGAGTGAGTCTCTGTACTGGACAGGCTTGGGTGATGAGTGTCCATGCATTGGTGTTACATGCAGGGCTTGGTTTTGGGATGTGTGGGTTGTGTTGGTGGGGTATCTGTGAGTTGTTGGGGTGATGGGTGTGAGGGTAAGGGTGAGAGTATGTGATGGTGTGCAGGTGGGGTGGGGATGATAAGGTAGTAAAGATTTGCCTAACTAGAGTCCAGCCCCCCTGCTACTCCTGCAAGGCTCTCAGAATGCAGTATTGCCAAGACTTGCTACTCCCATGTTGTTAGTTGTGGGGGAGGAGGTGGGGGTCCACCGCCAGTCCTCTGGTACAGCAATCTGGTGTCTGGAGACCACGGAACCCACCTTCCCCTGTAGGTCATTCCACCTCTTTCTGATGTCATCCCTAGTTCTTGAGTGCTGTCCCACTGCATTGACCCTGTTGACGATTCTGCGCCATAGCTCCATCTTGCTTGCAATGGATGTCTGCTGCACCTGTGATCCGAATAGCTGTGGCTCTACCCGGACGATTTCCTCCACCATGACCCTGAGCTCCTCCTCAGAGAACCTGGGGTGTCGTTTAGGTGCCGTGATGTGGTGTGGGTGATGTGTGAAGTAGTGTCTGTTGTGATGTGTCAGGGGATGTGTTGGTGTGTGTTGTTTGAGGTGCGTGGATGTTGTGTAAGTGATGGTGTTGTGTGTCTGTGGATGCTGGTGTTGTTTTAGGTGGTGTCTCTCTCTGGCCTGCTTTCAAACTTCTGGTTGTAAGGGTTTGTGGGTAATATAGGTGTGTGTTTTATATTGGATTGGGTGTGTGGGTGTGGTGTGTGTATGTGTATCAGGTGTGTGTATTTCGAATTGTCCAATGTGGTTGTGTTTTGTATTTGTGTGTGTATTTTGAGCACGGCTGTGTGTACCCCCAATGGTTTACCGTGGTTGAAAGACCACTGCATTGATTCGTGGGTCATGATAGTGTGGGCGTATTGTTGTTGGTGTGACAGTGTCGGTTTTGTTTTCGCCAGTTTATCACTGACCTTTGGTGTAGCGGACTTGTGTGGGTGTCTGTATTGTGGTGGATTCCGGGCTGTGGGTCGTAATACCTGTAATGGAATTCCGCAGCTGCAGCGGTATGTTGGCGGTCTTCTGCACGGCGGTAAGTGGGATTTTACCAGCAGGGTTGTAATGAGGGCCTAAGTGTTACCAAAATGCTGTTTATTTGGGTGCCACAGTACCAAAAATATCTTAGAGGCAATACTCCTTCTGGAGGTAAGTATTATACATAATATATACACTAGACATGAAAATAAGGCAAGTAATTAGACATAGGATAGTGCAAACAATAGGAAATGCTATAGAATGCAATGGGAAAAAATAGGTCTAGGGGCAACACAAACCATATACTAAGAAAGTGGAATGCGAATCACAAATTCCCCCCTAGACAAGTGTAGTGGTTTCAGAATTGCTGGGAGAGTAAGAATACAGTAAAGGTAAGTAAATCACCCCACCCCAGAGCCAAGAAAAGCAGGAGTAAAGTACTGCAAGTTTCCTGAGGACACACTACACCTCATGATTGGGATTATTGCAAGAACCAACCAAGTCTGCAAACAACAAACAGTGGATTCCTGGACCTGAAGACCTGCAAAAGAAGGAGGCCAAGTCCGGAAGTCACAAGAAGTTCCAGGAAGTGCAGGAGCCCATTCCATCCCAGAAGAGGGTGCAAAATCAGAGTCCCCGGTTGGACAAAGACTGCAGAAATACACCCTAGGAAGATGCCAGAGGGTTCCTGCATGATGCAAAAGATGTCCCACGTCATGAAATTGGATGCAGGTGAGTTTTGGTGCTGGATTCCTCCAACAAGCCTTGGTTCCGCCAAAGTCGCATTTTGTGTCAACTAGGTGCTATCTAGACCCAGGAGGGACGCGGGGGCCTCAACTCTGTGTGAGGAGGACGAAGGGGCTCTCAGCACTTTACAGAGCCCTCAGAGCACCAGATAGCACCCACGGGTGTCCCAGGACCTGGGGACAAAGTTGGTGCAAAATGCAGTTGGTGCAGCACTAGAAAGGAAGGTCCCATGCCGCCAGAGATCAACTCAGCGAGTTGAGTGTCACAAGATAGAGTACTGGGGACCTGGGCCAGGCTGTGCACAAAGGAATTTTGCAAATAGTGCACAGAGGCCTCAGGAGGTGAAGAAGACGCGGTGCAGAGGGGTACTGTCGCTCTGGGGGAAGTCAAGGTCTTATCTCCTCAGAATTGCAACAGCAGGAGCTCAGGATAGTTTGTGTTGATGGGGTTCACCCTCTGTGTTCCGAGGAGCATGCTCGTCACCAGGAGGGGAGTCCAAGAGAACAGGTCGTTGACTTAGAAAGTGCCTGCATGAGCAGGGGAGTGACTCCGTCACCCCACAGGAGATTTCTTCAGTCCTTCTGGTGCAGGGTGAAAACAGGGAGTCCTCAGAGGGTGCCCACCACGGAAACTGTTGCAGTTGCTGTCTGGAACTGAAGTTGCAAAGGAAACGTATCCCTTGTGGATACTTTGTTGCTGTTACAGTGGTTCCTGGAGCAGGCTGCGGTTGATCCGAGGTCAGAGGATGAAGTAGTAGTTGCAGAGGATTCCTGCTGGAAACTTGCAAGTAGAATCTGACGAGAACCCACATGAGAGACCCTAAATAGCCCTGAGAGGGGAATTGGCTACCTTATCAGGTAAGGACCTATCAGGAGGAGTCTCTGACGTCACCTGCTGGCACTGACCACTCAGAGCCCTCCAGAGTGCCCCACAATTTGCAAATCAAGATGGCTGAAGTCTGGGACACACTGGAGGAACTCTGGGCACCACCCCTAGGGTGGTGATGGCCAGGGGAGTGGTCTCTCCCCTTTCCTTTTTCCAGTTTCGGGCCAGAGCAAGGGACAAGAGGTCCCTGGACCGGTGTAGACTGGCTTATGCAAGGAAGGCAACATCTGTGCCCTTCAAAGCATTTTCAGAGGCTGGGGGAGGCTACCCCTCCCCAGCCTGTAACACCTATTTCCAAAGGGAGATGGTGTAACACCCTGCTCCCAAAGGAAATGCTTTGTTATGCCTTTCCTGGGACTGAGCTGCTCCGATCCCAGGAGTTCAGAATCCTGTCTGTGAGGTGGCAGCAGCTGTAGCTGCAGTGCAAGCCTCAGAGAGCTGGTTTGGCAGTTCTGGGGGTTCATAGTGGAGCCCCCAAGATGCATTGAATTGGCTCCCCAATACCAGATTTGGAATGGGGCTACAATTCCATGATGTTACACACCTTACATGGCCATATTTGGAGTTACCGTTGTAAAGCTACAAATAGGTATTGACCTATATGTAGTGCATGCATGTAATGGCGTCCTCGCACTCACAAAGTCCCGGGAAATGCCCCTGAACTATGTGGGGGCACCTTTGCTAGTGCAAGGGTGCCCTCACACTTAGGCCGTCTTTATGACATTGGCGGTAAGTGCCGCTTACCGCCATACTGACTGCCACCAACATACCGCGACCGCAGCGGTATACCGCTATGCGTATTATGACTCACAACTAGAAATCCACCACCATACAGACACACACACAAGTCTGCCAGCCCAAAGGTCAGTGATAAAATGGCAGTATCAAAACCCACACTGTTACGTCACCAGAAATACGCCCACAGCATTATGACTCACGAATCACTGTGGCGGTCATTCAACCGCAGTAAACCATTGGCGGTTCAGACCGCCGCACTCAAAATACACACATCCTAACAATACAACTCCACATTGGACAATTCAAACTACACAACATGACACACATTTACACACCACACCCACACACCCACACCACCATAAAACACACACAAACACACTACCCACAACCCTTTACGGAAAATAAAATGACAACTGAGAGAGCTACATGCTAGGAGCACCCACTGAATCAGCGCCACAGAACGCCATCACCCATACACCATCCACGCACCTCACAGCACACACCCCAACATTTCACTCCGCACACCCTCACACACACCATACACACTACACCAACGGCACCACAAAGACATCACAGGTTCTCAGAGGAGGAGCTAAGGGTCTTGGTGGAGGAAATCATCCGGGTAGAGCCACAGCTATTCAGATGACAGGTGCAGGAGACGTCTATAGCTAGGAAGATGGAGATATGGTGAAAAGTCGTGGACAGGGTCAACACCATGGGACAGCACCCCAGAACAAGGGATGACATCAGGAAGAGGTGAAATGACCTAATGTGTGTTCCATTGTTGCAAGACACCAGATAGCTGTACAGAGGACTGGCGGTGGACCCCCGCCTCCTCCCCCAAAGCTAACAACATGGGAGGAGCAAGTCTTGGCCATCATGCATCCTGAGGGCCTGGCAGGAATAGCAGGAGGACTGGACTCTGGCCAGTCAAATCTTTACTACTTCCCCCCACCTGCATGCCATTACAAACTCCTACCCCTACCCTCACCCCATCACTTCACCACCTCACATATACCCCACAATCACAACCCACCCATCCCAATACCAATCCCTGCATGCAACACCAATGCATGGACCCCCATCACAGACCTGCATGGACACCCATCACCACAGCATGCACACTAGTGACAATCACTTAGCCAACCAAATCACAACTCACACAAGCCAAAGCTGCTTTTGTAATAACCATAGAGGGGAACATACCCATGCACAAGATGTCACAGGCAGTAACAATAACACTGCATTTACATCCCCACAGGACCCCCACACGTCACCAGAGAGGAGGTGCCAGCAACATCCAGTCCCCCCAGAAGAGGCCCACAGTGATGACAGCAGCTCTGCACGCCTGGATCAGGATGACCAACCTGGCCCATCAGGCACCTCTGGACAGTCGGTGACCCAGCCTCAGTCCCAAACCACCACAGAGCCTCCCTCCTCAGGAAACACTAGCACAGCATCCACCTAGTGGGCCCATCCCTCTGTCCCCAGGACACGTCAATCAGCAGTGTGTCCACCACTACAGGGACCCCAGGCAACCCCACACAGGACAATCAGGGACCTGGGGTCAGTGGCAGTGGGCACACGGTTCAGGGGACAGAGGCACAGGACAACAGGGAAGCTGGGAGGACAGCTGTGTGACAGGGGAGGACAGGCCAAGGGAAAGTACTCTCCACGAGGCACTCACCTACATCCTGGGGGTATACCACCATTCCCAGGAAACCATGGGCCAGATACTGGCCAAGCTGCAGGAGACCCAGTGGCTGCAGGAGGGACAGTACCTGGGGATCAGGGAGGACCTGAGAGACATTCACACCACCCT
Source organism: Pleurodeles waltl (assembly GCF_031143425.1). NCBI lineage: Eukaryota > Metazoa > Chordata > Amphibia > Caudata > Salamandridae > Pleurodeles > Pleurodeles waltl. The sequence continues at coordinate 507,547,660 of NC_090445.1, forward strand.
GGTCACCATTGCAGGGGTGCTGGCAGACATGGGTAACAACATGAGGAAGGCAGTGGCACACCAACGGGCCCCTGACACCAGCCACACCGATGAACAGCCCTCCACCTCCGCTGACGCTAGTGGCAGGATGCCCCACCACTGGAACAACAGGCCACCAGCACCCCTCCCCTTGCAGAAGGAGAAGCACCATGCAAAAGGTCCCTGCGATCCAGACAGAAGCCAGAGAACATTGCCAATACCCCTGCCAGGAAATAAGACTCCCCTGAATGTCACCCTTGTGTCCCACTCTGTCACCCTGTCCACCGTGAACTGCCATTGCCCCATTTCCTATGCACCTTTGGACAATGCATCTGTGATATAAATAGACTGGACTCTATCCTGGACATTCCCCCACCATCAACCCACCACATTGCAATACCCCCTCACAGAAATAAACACCCTTGGAACAAATACAAGTATGGAGTCTGTCAATTGATTGAAATATGTATTAGTTTAACAAGCTGTTAACATTGCAATTCAAATGTACAGTTATATATACATAGGTATGACCTGTAGTGGGCAGTAGTAAGCACACCAGGAGCCAGAGTGGGGCACAGATATCTGAAAATAGAGATGCCAAAGGGTACAGTAAGTGGCCATAGAAATAGGAAAATCAGGCTGCCATGTACAATGTCCAACACAAAACTGCAAAGGAAGGTGAAGTTACAGTGTCTTACCTGTGTGTCACTGGAAGTACTGTTGAATTATAATAGTTCTGTTGTCCACATCCTCTTCCTCTGCCTCCTCCTCGTCACTGTCCACAGGCTCCACTGCTACCACACGACCATCTCCAGCCTGTACACAGAGGTATGTCTCCATCTCCTATTCATCCTCAGCGGTTGAACTTTAGGGTGAAAAACGGTGAGCAGATGGTCATATTCAAACATATACTCTGATTAATATGCCTTTCTTTTTTACAGAAACAGTATGTGTACGTGTAAGTCCGTTGATGTGCCTATGTCTGCTGTGACGCAGTTAGGTGCCATGGCCTGTGCCCCTCTGAAATGGCGGCTGCCTGACCTGTGAGGAGGGACAAGTAGAAATGAGGTAATTCCGCTGGCGTTGTGCGCCTTTGCGGGAGGCGGTTGATGACTGCCGTGCAACACATCATTGGTTATTATTGGTGCCTACGGGTTCCAGGAGGCAATGGTGATGTACGTCGGCGGTGACAGTATACACCGCTGCAGACGTGACCGCCATTTTCTATCTGTTCACTCACTTGCTACCTGACCTTCAACAGGTGAGTACACTGTGAGCACGATGCATGGGGCATAAATGTATGGAGTGCTGTGTGTGTAATTCTCGTGTAGGGGGGTTAGGGGTCCTGGGCAGAGTGCTGCATGTTCAGTGGGTAATGTCTGTTCGTAAGGGGATGGGAGGGATATGGTGGGCCATGAGTATAACAGTCCGGATGGTATGAATAATACCTTTTCTGCTGTATCTTTTTCTGAAGGTCAGCGCCATCAGAAAAAGGGTATTTGGTGTGCCATCGCAAAGGAGGTCTTTGACAGGCAGAGCACCCACTGTAAAAAAATGGTGGGAGGACCTGCGCTGCTGGGCAAGGAAGATGGCGGAGGCCCAGCTGGGGCTGGCCTCCCAGCGAGGAAGGGGTGCCCATCATACCCTGACCCCCCTGATGTCCTGCGTCCTGGCCGTTGCCTATCCGGAGTTGGATGGGCGCTTGAAAGCATCACAGCAGCCAAAAGGGGGTGAGTACAGATTCAGAATCATGACTTTGCACATGTTAAGGTGCTACTTGGGTGGGGGATGTGGCTCTGTGGGTGCCCGTAGGCCAGGGCGAACATGGCAGAGTAAGTTCCATGATGGACATGCTCAGATGCACTCCAACCCCAATAATGCTAGTGGGTATCTACTACTGGGCAGGGTCCTGTGGGTTCCCAGTGTGCAGCTAATGGTGTTAGGCATTGTACCCCATGGCCTGGTAATTGGCATTGCAACTGGTAGTGCATGGCCTAGTGCATAAGTCTGTTCCCTGTTAGTTTTGTACACCAACTGTAGTGTTGTTGCTGGCATTGACCAAGTGGGAGGGATCTGCAACATTGGCCTGGAGGCCTAATCCACCGACGGTGAGGGCACCAGTGGGACAGAGGGTGAGGGGAGCACCATGACGGAGACAGGAGGGGACAGTTCTGACAGGCAACACCTCCTCCATTGGAAGCTCCCTGGTGGTGGCAGAGACCTCTGTGCCCACCCCAACTACAAGAACACAAGCACCACACTTCATCCTACAGGCACTAACACAAGCACCATCCAGTTGCAGACACACCAACATCCACTGCTTCCACTGTGTCCCCCTCCTCCTTGTTGCCCACCTCCCTCCCAGTTGCGTCTCCACTCACACCTGCATGCAATACATCCTCATCCACTACCTCCATCACCAGCACACCTATCACAACATGCCTCTCACTGGCAGTCACCACCCCCACATCCATGCACACGTCCCCTGTGTCCTTCACCCACTGTGTTTGTGCCCTCTCCTCCCAAAGTACACAAACACAAGCACTGAGACAACCAACAGCCATCCACCTCACAACAGCATCCAGCCCATGCACCTGCACCCAAACACACCAGACTGACACCTCCTACCACCACTCCCTCTTCCTCCACTCCCAAAACTTCACCCTCTTCCAGCCCCAGTGTCCTTAAAAGGCTTTTCCTCTCTACCCTTGACCTTTTCCCTGCCCCTCCCCCCGTCCTTCCCTTCGGGCCAGGGTGGGGAGAACCAGGCCAGCACCTCATCTACCCAGTCCACAGGCACTGTAGTTCCTGCAGCTACTGCAGGTGGAAGAGGCTCCAAAGAGGCACCGGTCAGCACAGCCAGTGTGCCTGTACCACCTGCAAAGGGCAAGAAGGGGCCGCCAGCTAGCAAGGGCAAGAAGGGGCTGCCAGCTAGCAAGGGCAAGAAGGGGACACCAGCCAGCAAAACTAAGGAGACACCACCAGCCAGCAAGGGGAAGGAGGCACCACCAGCCAGCAAGGGAAAGGAGGGACCACCAGCCAGCAAGGGGAAGGAGGGAACACCAGCCATCACGTGCAGAAAGGGAACGCCAGCTGGCAGAAGCAAGGAGGCCCACCATCTGCCAAGGGCAGGATGTGGACAACAGCTGCCACGGCCAACGTAAAGGGAACTGACACCGCAGGCAGGATGGATCTAGTGCCTGGGGCTGGAGCAGCATCTGGGAAAACAACAACAGCCATGGCACTTCAGCTGTCTGAGGCTGCACGGGAAGGGCTGGAGCCTCCCCCCACCGCCGGCAGCACCACCACCTGCACCACCAGCAGCATCGCCACCTGCACTGCCAGCAGCACCACTGCCAGTAGCAGCAGCCCCAGTGGGCAGCCGTCCGAGGTTGCAAGGGAAGGGCTGGAGCCTGCCCCCACCACTGACAGCACCGCCACCTGCAGCGCAACTGCCATCCACTGAGCAACCATCACTGCCGGCGAGCAGTGTGTAGTCGTGCCTACATGGGCTGTAGTGCATCCTGGCCCCTGCAACACCTGTATGTGTGACACTCAGGTGAGAGATTGTGACCTTGCACCATCCAGGATCAGCATCACTGAGCACAAAGCCCCCTCCAGAACCAGTGGAAGAAGGCATCCACTCACCCCCTCCATGCCAGGATGAAGCACACCGGGCACAAAGCCCCCTTCGGGACCACTGGAGAAGCCACCCACTAGAGAGACTGTGGCTTTGCACTCCCCAGGACCAAGCAGTGGGCAAACCACCCACTTGAGAGACTGTGGATTTGCACTCCGCAGGACCAAGCAGTGGGCAAACCATCCACTTGAGAGACTGTGGATTTGCACTCCCCAGGACCAAGCACTGGGCAAACCACCAACTTGAGAGACTGTGGCTTTGCACTCTCCAGGACCAAGCAGTGGGAAAACCACTCACTAGAGAGACTGGCTTTGCACTCCCCAGGACCAAGCAGTTGGAAAACCACCCACTTGAGAGACTGTGGCTTTTCACTCCCCAGGACCAAGCAGTGGGCAAACCACCCACTAGGGACACTGTGGCTTTACACTCCCTAGGACCAAGCAGAGGGCATGTAGCCCTCTCCAGGACCAGTGGCGTTGTACCATCTTCTGGTTGAGGTGCCCCCCATTCCCTGTCCCCCTGAGGTGCATGTGTGTTTTCAACCTGATGCCTATGCAGTGTTCTCTCCATATTGAGGCAGGAGTCAAGTGTGGCCTTGACCTATGTGGTATGGCCCTGTGGGCCACCGACATTTTCGAGTGGGCATTGTCTCTCCATCTGTATATATGTTTATTGCTTTAAGGACGTATATATCTAAATTTGTAATATTACACTCACTTTAATCAATTCCTTTTGTCCTTACGTTATTCCTTAGTGTTACGAGGTGTATATGTGATGTTGTTGCATCTGTTTGTGTGTATGGTATTGGGGGTGTTGCATGTTGCGTTTGTGTGTCACTCTCTTTTTCCTCTCTCCTCGCTTGTGTGCTAGGTGCAGTACTCACCATGGTCATCTTCACCGCCGTTCGTGTTCCTGGTGTAGGAGGAGGTAGACCACCATTGGAAATATGTGCAGTTCGGGCTCCATGGCATTGTGGTTCTTCCTTGTGTGTCGACAGGTGAGTCATTTCCCTTCTGTGTACTGTTTCCGCCGTGCTTTTGATGGTGATGGTACCTCCATAATAGTGTGGGCGGTACATTGTCTTCCACCTGGCTGTTGGCGGTTACCGCTGCTGTGTTTGTTGCTACCGCCATGGCAGTCGGATTGTTAAAGAGGCTGTATGTGTTGGTGGTTTCCGCCGTGGTCACAAGGTTGTAATGAGGGCCTTAGTAACTTTGCACCTAACCTTCAGAAAGTGAAGGTTAGACATATAGGTGACTTCTAAGTTAATTAAATGCAGTGAAAATGGCTGTGAAATAACGTGTGGGTTATTTCACGCAGGCTGCAGTGGCAGTCCTGTGAAAGGGTTTGTCTGAGCTCCTTATGGGTGGCTAAAGAAATGCTGCAGCCCATAAGGATCCCTTGGAACCCAATGACCTGGGTACCTAGATACCTAGGTACCATATATTAAGGACTTATACGGGGTGGTCCAGTGTTCCAGTTGAAATTGGTAAATCAAGTCAGTAGCCTATAGTGACAAATTTAAGAGCAGAGAGAGCATAAGCACTGAGGTTCTGATTAGCAGAGCCTCAGTGACATAGTTAAGCACTATACAAACTATACAGACACACACATTAGGCCGTAAACTGTGAGCACTGGGGTCCTGACCAGCAGGATCCCAGTGAGACAGGCAAAAACATACTGACATACAGGTAAAAATGGGGGTAACATGCCAAGAAGAATGGTACTTTCTTACACATATGTGTGATCTAATTTGCTTTGCCAATTAGTACTTTTTGTGAACATTTAAGAAAGATGGGTAATTTCTTTAGCTTGCTGGTGTGAGAGGAATTTTCTTGGATCGGATATACCCGAAATGAGGCTCAGTTTCTAAGCATTAGGGAGATTTTACATTTTAATAGATCTGGGGTGTGGTTCAAGGAATGCCTTAAAGTTATTCTTATTTAATTCAAGCTTTCTTTTTCTATGGATTCTGCTATAAAATACTGACCAAGCTAAATTCTTAAATAACAAAACTCGAAAAATTAGACCAAAACAGTATTTATTTTGCAACATAAATTCAAGTAGTTTTATCACCATTCAGACTCTACTTCACGAATGCATTGGTGATATTGCATCAAAATCCTAAGGTTTTGAATGGGACATCATTTTCTCTTCACCCTTGATTAACTCAAAGAAAGAAATGACGGCTGTCCATTAGATCTTTACTGTTTGCAGCAGGGGATGGCGTATAGAGATTCATAATATCTAGGTGTTAGGGACTCCGAATCTCAGGAAAAGGCTCACGCAAAAAAGGTGAGACTTGCGACAATAGGTGTTGCAACATAAACCATACCGAGTACAACGGGTGACCAAAAGTTATGTCCATACCTTGGTGCATAGACACGATTTTTTGATTTGGCTTTGTCAAATACCACCAATCACATTTGCCACTGAGGGTATACTTTGAAAGGGATGTGAACTGCATACATGGGACTTTGATGGGCAACAAGTGGCAACTCACTCTTTCACTAATTATGCATTATACAAAATGCATGTCTGGAGTCTTTCAAATGGTGATACTCCTAAGCAGCCATCCATGCAAAAAATGGTGCACTTCCACAACTGAGAATTTGCTACATTGAATGAGTAGTGGGTATTGTTAGAGTTATGATTAGGGTTGCGGTAGAGGTAGTGTTAGGTTTAGCATGCAGTGTAGGATTACGTTTTTAAATAGGTTTGAGTTTGGGGTATGCCCTATGGTTAGCTTTAGCTCCTGGGCATGGATAAGTGAACGTTTGGATAAGGGTAGGGTTTGGATTAGGGTAGGATATGATTCTATTAGGTTAGGGTATGATAAGGATTTCGGCATGGAGTACTCTCAGCATTAGGTTTAGCATTTGGCATACTGTTATGTTTAGTTTAAGATTTTAAGTTAGACTTCGTATTAGAGGTAATGTTAATGGTAAGGTTTAGGCTTACTGTGAAATCTAGGGTTTGAATAAGGATACATTTTGAGAATTAGGATTAGGCTTGAATTAAATACCCCTACCCTGGTATTCTTTGTTGTTTTACTGTAGATGTTATTGATTCTAGTATACGTAGCACCTTCCTGGTGTAGTTACAATCTATATTGTGTCATACGACTTGATAGTATGCCTCTATTGCTATCTATAGATGATCACTCATACTGTACCGGATGCCTGATCATGTCAAGATATGCATGCGAGGTATCGCCCCAGTGAGGAAATCAACATTAAAATGCAACTGCTAATTCTAAATTGTGACACTTTCTCTCCATGCTGGTTGTGCTATCATAGGGCTAGTGGTTCTTTCCAGCATAACTATGTCATTTTATCTTTTATTTATGTCATGTCCAAATGATGCAGCTTGCCTGGAACATGACTATTTTAGGTAGGGTTCATCCGTGTTTGCAATACGTATAGACAAGTTCAAGGATTATGGAAATGCTCCCTAAGGAATTCCCAGTGGTTTAGAGGCATTTCTCTATGAATAACAGTTATTTTTTGTAATTCTTTTCTCCTGTTTGTATATTTCCAAATCCTAGTAAAGCACGGGGAAAATCAATCGAAAGGCATCACATGTTAATTGTAACAAGTGAAGGGCAAATGCAGAGATGGTCTTGAGTAGCTTCTGCCACAGTAGAAGAAATTACATCGTACGTAGTAAAACGTACAATTCATACCATAACTTCTCCACAAACTGTGTGAACATGTTTTCCACAAAAAGTTCCTCTTGAATGGGCAAACTTGGGCAGGACTGGCGTGAGCAGGCCTACGATCTCTTCTAGGGGGGCTCCCAGAAACAAGGGTGATTCAGTAATTAGGACCCATTCGAGTTAAAGTCATATGAATGTACACCGAATCATACACTGCTCTGACCTTTTTAGGGAGCCACTGCAAACACGGTGAGGGGAAATATGATGCTGCTACTTAACAAACCTCAGCTCAGTGGTCCAGTTTCTCAGGTAGTCTGGCAAATAGATGGCTGCATTCAACATATATCAGATGTTTCAGTCTCTTGAAAGTGACGTTCTAAATATTGTTTAAAATATGCCAACATATACCCAGAAATGTGCACTTAGTAAAGTTTTACTAGCGTCTATTTAGTAGGCGGGGTGATTTCCCTCGCGGGATCACTATAACTGTCTCTGGATGACATGCTAGGCTCAAAGGTTATGTCCTTCGAACTATATTGCAAAGTGAAATACTGTGCAGTTTGGTAGTACTATACGACATGTAGATAACATACCGTTGTAAATCCATAAATCGTCCTGTACCAAAATAAAACTGCTTTGGCATGATGATGATGATAATAGGAATAAGAAAAGGAACAGAACAATCGTTCTGATGACGAAAAAGTAAACGCTGGTAAAAAAAAAAAGAAATGCACTTCAAGGCTGTCATAAAACATTCAATTTATTGAAGGTCATGAATCTTCATCTGATGCGTACTTCATGCCCGTCTATGAATTCGAATGCTATGAATCGAATTTTAAATAATAAAACACTTGGGCCCATATTTATACTTTTTTTGCACCGCGTTTGTGTCACTTTTTGGCGCAAAAGCGGCACTAACTTACAAAACACAGGGCCATATTTATACATTTTGACGCAAAACTGCGCCAACGCAGTTTTGCGTAAAAAATATTACCGCCGGCTAACGCCATTTCTGTGCGCCGCGCAGGTTTCAAATTTATACTTTGACGCATGGTGGCGCAAACCACAGGTGTGAGTCATTTTCTTTGACGTACACTGCAGCGTCACGTCGTAAAGGAAAATGACATTAACACGTCGGAAATGACTGTGTGCCGATTTCCGACACCGCAAACTGGATATGCGGCGTTTTTTGACACAATAGCATAAAAACTTGCAGCAAACACAGCCATTTCAGCAGAGGAGAGCCAAAGTGGATCCCAGATGCCTGTACAGACCCCAGGAAGATGACAACAGACAAGGAACTAGCCAGGAAGACCCACACAAGACCCAGGACAGGGAGAAGAAGAAAAGAAAGTGTCGCTTCAGTGCAGAGGAGCAGGAAATTCTGGTTAAAGAGGTGACGGAACACCAGCACCAACTGTTTGTCACCTCACAGTTGCCAATCAGTAGGAGAGAGGCAATATGGCAACAAATTGTTGAGAAGATTAACAGTGTGGCAGAAGTACGCAGAACAGTTATCGAGTGCAAGAAATGCTGGCATGACTGCAAGTGCAGGACCAAGGAAAAGATGGGCAGGAACAGGAAGGCAGAACTGCAGACTGGAGGTGGGAGTCCAGCACCGCAGGAGGCCCTGGACCACATGGAGGAGATGGTCGCAGCCGTCATCCCTGAGGAGATCGCCACAGGGATTCAAGGACAGGACAGCGCAGACTACCATGAGACAATGCACATGCAGGGTAAGTAGCATGGGGAATTAAAATGCACTAATATTAACTGAAACCGGGGGGGGTATACCTACTACACAATGCATGTAAGTCATCATATACATGGAGGGGCATTGGTAAAGGGGCACGGCACGGGGGCATGGCCCGTTCAGAGAAAACCTGGGGCACACCATTACACAACACCAACAACCTTTCCATGGGGTTATGCTGCCAACGATGTGGCAAAGGTAAAGCCACGCCAGGAGGGAAGGGCACAACGTCAAACTGACATCCCGTCACACGTCAGCCACTATACTCCCTACATTAACTAGGGCCCAATTAACAACCTCTAGCCATACAGACAACTGGAATGTAACATTGACAACAGTTGCCACTACCACCTCCGCTGTGTGTGCTGGTCAAGTAGCCAATGGCAGTAATGTCCCCATGATCATACATACACAAATTAGAGGGTTTAGGATGACAACGTTAGCAATCCCCTGAAACAAAACAAATGTTCCAGTCCTGTCAAATGTGAATGCCCATAGTTGCCGCAAACATCAGCCAATGTCATCAACATTAGGAGGTAGACAGCACTAAGGTCACACCCATGCTGCATATGTCAGGGTCCATCCTGTGCCTGGGTCACAATGCAACATCCCAAATGTCATACTGCTCAGACAACAGCATTGAGGGGGAGGACACATGTAACTGGTCACTGAAATACACCTGCACAGTCAGAGGAGGAAATAGGATACTGCTAAGACTATCATGGCAATCCAATGTACCACACATTTCCCAACATCAGCTGTACACATTACCAATGCTGACATCCATATCGTACCATAACAATGCTATGCATAGTATACGCTACATTTCAACTACATATCAGAGACAGGGGCAGGTCCAGATTGTTAAGTGTGCTGCTAGTGCCATCAGAGCATCCGCAGCCAGTGAAAGTTCTCACCATGAAAATGGAAGTAGGGTGAGGGTTGAGTAGGACAAGAAGGTGGCAATTCACTATTTGGCCAAAACCAGCACCTAGAGGACATGATGCTGACAAGTCCACTAACTGACCAAAATACATGTGACATGCAGGTGGGGCATAGGCCTGGGAGAATGCCCATCTGAATGACTGGATCAATGAACAGGAACCAAGATCACAATGTGAAAATCATCACAAGGCAAGCATGTCACATCACACATGCCACAACACAGACACACTAATTGTACCGTATTTCATTGCAGAGGACGATGGATCTCCTGCAGATATGCCTGTCCAGGACTACCCTGATGACATGGATGACGAGCTGATAAACATCAGCCATCAGACCCTCCAAGAGGTCCTTGGAACCCTCCAGACCCCACCTTCAGTCACGAGGAGGAGCACAGAACAAGCAGCCATCGCAGAGGATCCACCCACCACCCTAATTGTACAACCTGCCAGCTCCAGTACAGCTGAGGTCTCTGAAGACACTGGCACCAGCTTTGAGAGAACTGTAGTGGGAGTACAGCGGGAGCTGGCCAAGGAGGTGCGGGTGGGGATGCAAGCTATGGCAGCCAGCCTAGAGGGGGTGCGTTTGCGCATGATGATAACTGAAGAACAGGCAGCAGCTATGCAAGGGCGAACAACTATCTTGCAGGAAGTCGAAAAAAGGCTGAAGGAAATCAGCACAGCTGTAATACAGTTGACACAACACCTACAATAGCAATACTGTCAACGCGTGCACAAATGCAACATTGAACTCCTCAGGGCCGACCTGGCTGCCTACCATTGTGATGTGGCTGCTATTCTTAAGAACCCGCAGATCCTCCTTGCAGCTGTACTGCCCTTAAGACCCCCACAGGTAGCAGCTACCGGGATGTCTGACTCCACGTCTACACACACTGAGGTGTGTGCTGCCCCTTCACAACCACCACCACCACCAAGGGCAGAGGAGGCAACACACACATCAGAAGATGAAGACCAGGAACAGATCACCTTCACATGTAAAAGTACCCAGAAGCACTAGTCCCTGCCACATGGCCACCTATTACCAAGGCCCTGCGCTTTGTAACATGCCAATCTTGCAACAACTGTACTCAGGCACTGTTCTGCAACCCACTGTCTATCTTGTGAGCCTGCCCAGTGATTGTCTCTCACTAACTCATTGACAAGTCCTGTCCCTCTGCACTGTCTGACACTTCACCCCAGCATGTCCAATTACATGTCCTTTTGCACTTGTGTAGGATCACAATGGAAGATGTCACTATAATGGAATTACAATCATGGAAAATGTACATATAGCACCATAACACTTTTCAATAAATAGCACTTACACAACCACTTTGTCTCTGTGCAATGTGACACATCAACCGTGCAGTAGATCACTGAATTTTGCCTCCTGTCAAATATCATAGATTGTCAATACAATAGTCCTGAAATAATGTGGACTGATAACTATGCACAGTGGCCTGGATTCTACCATACTCTGCCCTTCCCAAGGGTAATATCTGAGGAAAAGAGAAATTATACACCATAATGCTGTGTTGGACAGATCAACCCTTCCTCAAGGGATATCTAACCCATAAACTAGTACCTTCAAAATGTTGCTTCAATGCAAAACTAACATATGTAACATTGCCCACAAATATAAGCTAACACACACCAAAATACCCTAATCTACTCTAACTACTCATTAACCACAACTGTCCATAACTAATTTAAGCTAAACTTACTTATCACATTTAACGAAACATTCTAAACATAACCCCCCTTATGAGATGGGACACATGGAGGACAACAGATACTAACCTAAACCCATACTATATAAGATACTAAACAAATATATATTTTCTGTTTTTTTTTTTTTTTTTTTTTTTTGTAAACACACAAGAACCCCAACATTGCCCAACACACTTAGAAATATTCAGGACCCCCCACCCACTAACACTAACTAAACTAAAATCCTATACTAACCTAACACTAAGCCCCCTAAACCCACAAAGTATAAGAACCAGGAAAGAGGAGGGAGGGGAGGGAATAATGTCTGTCTATTCAGCTACAGGTTGGCCCTCCGGAGGGTCCTCTTGATTGAACGTACCCACCGGTTGACCTGTCGCACCTCCTGCCGCAGTCGACTCATCTTCCGAAGGACACGGTCCAATTTTCGCTGCATTTGTCCAAAAGCAGCAGGGTCAATGGCTGCAGCTGGGGTGGTCTGGGTGCCAGCCGAGGAAGTATGGGGCTGTGTAGTGTCCATGGCTGTGGGCTGCCCTGCAGGTGGTGTTGTGATTGGGCCTGGAGCACTTGCTGAGGATGTTCCTGGAACGGTCCCAGCTGCTGGTGGTGCCACCTGGGTGGTAGTGGTGGTGGTGCTGGTGGTGGTTATGGTGAGCAAAGACGGTCCGCCTTGTGGAAATGCCCTCCAGGCTCCGGAGGCTCGTTCATGCCGTTATCTGCTGGCCATTCTTCGGTACCCAGACTCGACTTGAAGTATGTGTTGGTACCTCATTGCCCGCCGTTGAAACTCCCTGACCTGGATGGGTGTCATATTTGCAGCTGTTAAGACAAATAGAAAATCTAACATTAGGTACTGCATTGTGTGAATCATCATACAGATCAATAATTGTCCCTGCGTAAGTACATGGCAAGCCAGCCTACAAAGGTCCTATCTCACATAGCACATCCAAACCCTACAAGATGGGTAACAACAGCCATGATTTAGGCATCTATGTTCTGCCAGTTGTCAGCTAACAATCATGCTGCACATCCTCTACCACTGCCAGGGCTACAAATGTCATTGTACGGGATGGAAATCTAGGGCCACATGATCTGCAAGTTGTAAATGGACTTGCCAGTATAGTACTCATGTGCGATACATGAGTGTGTATACTAGGTTCAGACAATTGATTCACTGATTTACATGACTGATAACAAACTTGTATCATCAGTCCTAGGTACACTATTCACAAACCTATGCCTGTGTTGAGGGTGGGTGGGTGGACTAACAACTAATAATTTCTAACAACAAGGACTCCCATGAAGCTTAGGAAAGCTGGACATGTGTTTGGCTCAACACACACACCACAGGTAAGGAGGATCTCCAAACAGGAGACAGCAAACCCTTGACCAATCCCAGCGCCACTCATGTTTGGAAATGCAGACCTTTGTCCACATCATTTACTACCTGTAAGCCATGACTTACAACAAACACAGAGATGCAAGAACACCCCTGGCCATGAGTTGCATGCACACCTAGGCCATTGCACTCAAGTGCCACATACTCGTAGCACTACATGTGGAACTAAATGCTGCTAGGAAGTTTAACCTACAGTTTAAGAAGTACATTAGTGAATTGGGAAGCAGAAGTCTGTGGGTAAGCATTTGGCAGCCCCATTCTGGGAGAATTTGGGTCTGACTGGCTGACTAAATCCCAAATTTGGTCCAGTGAGACTCTTTCTGATTTAAGTTTTATCCACATGACTCATCACTATTCACATTGCGGTGCCTACAGGACTGACCTAGAATACCTAAATAAGACAATAGGATAAGGATTGGGCAACTCAAAGATGGTGATAAAATGATATTCCACTCATAGAACAAAACAAATGATTGGCCAGCGCATCACACCTTGCTATGTGTCCAACACATAGGAGTCCATCACACATCACCAGCGAACACAACACATAACACACACATCAACACTTACTGGAGTTGTCTGGGTCCTCGAATCGAGCCACCTCGCCAACAGTGTAGGGTGCCGGTCCACCTGTAATGCATGGAAGGGAGAAATGTGCTCAATGTCTATGCACTGTACAACAATTCCAAAGACAAAAACTATGTGTAAAATTACGTCAGCAAGTAAAGCCTCTCAGACATGATGATACTGCATCCTATATAGCATGGCTAACATGTACATACCATGTGTCTCCAGTGAGTGTTACACACATATCTGCACACATGCAGTGGCCCTAACTATCATGTGGTGGCAAACATGCTCCTTCATTAGTGAGCAGACATAATAGTGGAGTGTATTCGTCTCATCATGTGTATCCAAGAGAGACATCCAAAGCCACTTTCCGTGAGGACTGCATTACCAGTCAACCAGCCATTGTGACCATGACAAATTTAGGACACACAGGTACGATGTACAGAGGGACAGGGACAGTTGTTAGCCCTCATGTTGTTACAGTTTCTTCATTTGATGTGGCACAGCTATGATGAGTTGCACCAACCATAGAGATTAGAACCTATGTACATACCTTTGACCAGCCATCCCTATTCGAAATGTGGCACAACTCCAAATACCAGTCTAAGATTTTAGCTGAGCGCAGCTAGAACCTGTTCCCTATGTGTCCAAATCCAGATCAGACATGTATCCGAAATGAAGGAGGGGCACAATAATCCCTAAGATTTTGGGAATTTCCATGATCGGTTTCCTTACACACTCACCAGACACATGAGACATATGTTCGGGCCACATTGCTATCATCAATTGACGTGAAGCCTGCACTAATTTTCAGCCTCATGTAGTGTTTCAAAAGCCAGTCTAGCTGTTGCGTCAACAAATGATGGTAAATATTTGGAAATTTCTATACCTCACAGGCAACTGTGGCCTATATCTATACATAATTGGCTCCTGATTTGTGTTGCTGTTTGACACAAAAGCGGCACTAACTTACATAATGCAAATGTATTCAGTAAGTTTGCGGAGCTCTTGCTTCCTAACAGCTAGCAATTGTGGTCCTTAATAAAGTAGATATATGAGCCTGTATGTTTCAGTAGCATTCCACACACTCAACAACATTGCCGGCAGATATTGTAAAAATCAGCTGATGTCACTACAGAGCATTTAAACGTGCACATTTACATGATTTGTACTCACTAACAGGGCCACCAATCACAATCCCCAGGTGGTCCCGCAGATCTTGCTCCCTGGAGGTAAGGTCAGCCCAGCGGTGCTTCAGCTGGTGGTCGTTTCTTGGTGTACTAAAAATCGGTTGTAGATGATGCAACACCTTTGCCCACATGAGCCTCCGTGCCTCAGTGTGATACCCCTGTATCACCCGCCCACCTGCCTCAATCATTAGGGGTAGGAAATGGCACACCAGCCATATAAATCCACCCAGCTCCTCCTCTCCCATCTTGCCAAGACAAGGCCTACCCAACATCTTAGCAGCAACAGAGAAATAGGGGATAAAGGGGAACAAAGGAGAATAGGAGGAAAGTAGAACAGGAAAAACTTCAAATAAACAACTAACACAGCCCAACTATCCCCAAACTAACACTACCCACAACAAACTCCCAACAAAACAAAGAGAATATTTTACAACATAAAAGAGCACAAAAAACACTCAGACAGGATACTACAGCAGGTTTTTAGTCACAAAAAGACAATAAGAAGACAACACAGGAGACAACAGCACAATTTGAACAGACAAAACTCTGAACACAGCCACACAGTCAGGAAATATCACAAACTGCAAAGTGAAAGTGAAGGTACACCCACTGTACATAATCTGTAAACAGGATATCCTATTACATCACTTCCTGCCTAAAATTAAAATGGTGGGCGTTTTTATCGTCATGTGTCAAAATATTTTGATGCACACAGTTCGCGCGTTATTGTTTTCGACGCACAGGAGTAGAGTTGAGCCCGCATCCATATGTTTGGAAATAGTTTTACACTTAACCAATTTTCTGAGGTACAGTGTGGAAGATACAGCTCAGGGGCAATGGATATTTCAGGGCATTATACGTCGTTTTTCGGCCATAAGCGTCATTTTTTGATGCTTGTGGGTCATTTCTTGACGAGTATGCAGCAAACTTTCAGGCATTAACTGGGTTTGGATCATTTTACCATTTTAATGTTATATTACAGTTGTGACAATACTGAGATAGGCTGATTGCACCCACTTTGGTAATGACGGTGTATGGGCACATGTGACACATCATACTACTGCGGACCAAGATCCACTACTTCATGTACATGATTTTCACTCTTGACTGATGCACTAGATGGCCAAACGTTCGGCCTACATATCTGTATTGCACAAATTGGGCATGTTTGGCATCAGGAGAGGATAGCAAGGTGACACACATAAGTACAATACCTCAATGCCTATGGCTCAATGTGTGTGCATTGGCTACTAATATTGTTGTTGACCCACTGTGTGCAAAGATGCTTTATTGCAAATGTGCTTGTATGAATGTGGAGTCAATGTGTCCAACCCTCAGATACAAGTCAGTGTGGAAATGAGAGTCATACATGTAGCAACATCTGCTGTGTGCACTTTCTAGTTTTTGGGTAACGTAAACACCACAAATGACAAAGCATGCACCGGATAGATAGCAGACGCTTGTTCATGTCAATGGTCCAAAACCTGCCAATCACATGTCCTGGAAAATTGGATACTGCTTCCTAGGCACTTGTTGGTGAACCCACCATGAGTCAGGCACATGTACAGACTAAGTGGGTACCGTGTTATTGACACAGAAAGCCAAAGGTGAACCACAATTGTAATATCATTCCACAGTTGTGGTCACATGACTGAACCACAACTCTCCTCTTGCAGTGGGGGACCAGCAGACCAAGCAGCACATGGACACATATTTCAAGTAATCAATTGCACAGAGGTGTCTGGTTCATGTGTGTGGTCCAATGTTGATCCTGTATATTTTTAGGGGTCTATGTTGTCATAGTTACGTCCAGGTCTACTCATGAGTCAGTGGCGGCTATTCCTGTATCTACTGAGTGTCCTTCTGAGATCAATAGAAGTAAAGCCAATGAGGATATAAGAACCTGGGGATGGTCCCACCTTGTCACTGCAGACATGTTATGAGACTGTAAACAGGGCAACCTTGGTGTGCTGAGTGAGATCATATCTCAGGAGTCTTGTACCGGCAGGTGTCATTACAACATTTGTACACAGATTGGCCTGTAAAGTTCCCACTGCATCTGGGAACATCATAGCCTCTGGGTTGATTAATCTTGCAGCCAATCACCACACACAGCCCATCAATATGTTGTGAGCAATGTAATGCAACGTGTTAACTGTCAGGGTCCTAACATGTGTGGACTTTTCATGCACATTGTCTGACGTTGATGGTTATGCTGGAGGCACCATACCCAATCCCTGCATACGGCCATGGTACACTGTCACACTTTGTCACTCATGCATACATGAGACCCAGACAAGGGATAGGCCATGATTTGAGTATTTGGAGACAAGTTCCCAATTATGGTACGATAAATAAGCAGATTATGCTAAGTAACTTATTTGAGTACGCATTGAAGAACCACCTGACAACATACCCCTGGAGGAATGTGAGTGTTGGGAAAGCATATATTATACATATGTAGCCAAAAGGAACCTTTAGGGTAACGCACAGACAGGTGCCAGTCAGGCTGACAGGATGCAGGGTAAATCAGGATCCAGCAATTTCACAAGGTACATACTCAGTGGTCTGACTAAGACTGGTCGGAGGAAGGACAAGACAGTTGACATGGAAAACTGTGTTTGTCCTGTGTTTTGGAAGGTGACACATAAACCCAAGGGCTGGGTTGCACAACTTATTTTTCTAGCAATGCATAACAGTGTAATCGACAAATTAGCAGCTTCTATCCTGTTCCAAGCATCTGCAAGGGCAGTGCACGTTCAAATGGCTGGTCGGCATGGAGGTGCTCACAGGTATGTGCTGCATCAGTTTCTCACAAGTCCTTTAGGTGAGATCCGAGTTCAAATGGCCAACAGTACCTTTCACACGGGAAGCAATCTACAGGTGATAATAGGGCTGAGAAACTACAAGCCAGTGTATTAATTGACCTGACGTCCATGCAGTCAGGTGTACTATGACAATGGCATAACATAGGAAAGGGTGTAGCACACTGGATTACTATTGTTAGTCTGTGTGTGTAGAGGAGGGAATATCGGGGTACACCTATTACCATTCCAGGGACCTCTTCAGACAGGTGGGTTGAGACCAGGGGCATGGGTGTGTCAGGAGTTAGGAAATGGGCTGATATGTACATGGAATGTCATGTGTGCAGTGCTTGTCATAGGTGTGGCACTTGTGCTGTCTATGTTCTGCTTCTATGGAACTCTAGTCACAGATAGTCCTTGCAAAGATAGGTGCGGTACGACTTACTGCTGTGAAGGGTCTGGTCATACATTCATGTTACCAATGCAATTGCACATCCACTGCCTCATGTATGAGGCATTTTTTTCCCTTATTGACTGATGGTGTCTTAGTTGTGTGACATATGCTGCGATGAACCATGTTGCCAATATGTATGTGTGAAATAGGTGTGGTCCTCTGCTATTGCCCTTCAAAGGTGAAACGTACAGGATACATGTCATTTACTGTGTGTGTGTATGTGACTGTTGTATGATACGCATCACAATTACTAAGGAAATTTCTGTGTCCTGATCGGTATATCAGCAATGTTCCATGAGGCTACACTTTTATTCTGATAGTTAGAAAAAGGTGTGCACAAATGATTAGCCATACCATGATATGGTGATTAATATGGGTGTTTATTTACATTAGTTAATACAGTTGTGATAGTGAGTTGGTTTAAAAGAAATTGTTCACAATATTTTGGCGCCTACGCAATCCAGCAGCTGTGTTTTGTTGTTCCCCCTCATGTTGCAGGCCAGCATCCTCCTCCTCTTCAGGCATGTGTGGCTCTGGTTCTAAGAGGGGAATGTTCCTTTGTATGCAAATGTTGTGCAGGATGGCACATGTTAGAATGATCTTACAGACCATTTCTGGAGAATATAGGATGCTGCCACCAGTGATGTCGAGGCACCTAAATCTCGACTTGAGGATGCCGAAGGTCCTCTCGACTATGGTGCGTGTCCTACTATGTGCGTCATTCTAGGCACAATCTGCTGCAGTGCTTGGGTTGCCAAATGGTGTCATAATCCATGGCTGGATCCCATACCCCTGATCAGCTGAAAAAGAAATTGAATGGGATCATGTTGATGTAGCTTGCCCCATTGATATCACCTTGCATGGCAGTAGTTGTCTTGTGTTGTCTGTGACTCTTTTCTATTATTGTGTTCCTTCCTAGGCTTGTAGGATGTACCATCTGTATTGGGTTGTTTCTTTGGCTGAACAAGTGTTTGCCTGCTGACCGGTTGTCAGCAGTATGTTTGGGTATTTGCAGTAGTGTGCACTCCATAGCATTGTGACTTGTGATACAGGTGTCCCTGTGTCTTCACTGGGGATGAGATGATAGTTCCATACACAGATTCATTTTGACAGTGGTTGTAACACGTTAGCATCTATGTACCCTGGACATTCCATACCTTTAGACTTCTGCAATGGATTAATTTAAACATCAGTGAGACGCTTACATTTTGCAAGGTGACTATTAGCCAAACCTCTCCATACGTTGTGATCATTGACGTCTTAACATTTGACTGTACACTAATTTCACATTTGTGACAGGTTCACTGCAGACCTATCAAACACGCCTAGCGGTGTCAGAACCTCAGTGTGTTCCTGTTCACATGTCGCTATTGTGGTGTATGTGTTATTTGTCCTAGAGGGTTGCTGTGCAGGGTGTATATGAGTAGGTTTCTGTACTTACCAACAAGTAGTCCATTTCCATATCGTCTATCCTGGAAGTGTTGATTGATGGTACAGTGACAGAAGATGAATGAGTCATGTACACTCCCAGGATACTTTCCCACGATGTTTGTGATCAATCCCTGGTGATCCACAATGGCCTGCACATTGATAGAGTGTGTGTGCTTCCTGTTGCGGTATAGATGTTCAGTTGCAGCAGGTGGCACCAGGCGTACATGTGTGCAGTCAATGGCACCAAGGACGTGTGGAAATCCATTAATGAGGAAAAACCCCTGTTTTGTCTCCTACTGCTCCTGCTGTGTGTTTGGGAAGCAGATGTGGTGGGGTGTATGTCTGATGATGGCATCCAGTACCTTGGGCAGGAAGACGGAGAATGATGGCTGTGATATCCCAGCAACCAGGGCACCAGTGGTTTGAACGGAGCCACTTCCCAACATGTGTAGTACAGCTAGCAGCTTGGTTTCTGTTGGGATGGTGCGGGGTGCCTGCAAGCTGGGTGCCAACTGTGGCTCAATGTTGTGCAGCAGCTGCTGAATGGCTTGCCAGTTCAACCTGTACCTCCGGATGATGTCATGTTCCCTGAGGCCATGAAGGGTTGTTCTGGTGCGGAATATCCTCTTTTGCCTTCCGCGTTGCCTTTGGGGTCCCTGCTGGTGTTGTGGAAGCTGCTGTTGTTGTTGCTGTGCTCTGCGTCTGCGTGCACGCTGGAAGAGAAGCACCTCCTTGTCTTCCTTTTTCTGCTCTGGTGTTGCTTCTTTATGTTTTGATTAAATACAGGTGTGGTTGCCCCATTTTAACACCTGCCCTAACCCAGGTGTTAATTTTTGACGCAAATTGGGCTGTGCGTCATTTTCCGACTCCGCCTCCCGGCCGTGCGGGATTTTTGCACGGTAGCATAAATACGACGCACAGGTGTTTGTGTAATTTTTTGGACGGGAACACCTACCTTGCATATCATTAATGCAAGGCGGTTTCCCGCATCCAGAAAGTGACGCACACAGCAGGATTTTGACGTCGGTGTGCTCGGGAGTCTAAGTTTAAATATGGGGCAAGGTTTGCACCGAATGTGTGTCAAAATGTGTATAAATATGCACCACAATTGTATTTTGTAAGTTAGCGCCGCTTTTGCTTCAAAGAATGACGCAAACACGGCGCAAAAAAAGTATAAGGCCCATATTTATACTTTTTGACGCAAACCATTGCCGGCGCTGGTGTGCGTCAAAAATGTTACCGCCGGCTAACGCCATTTCTACGCACCATGTGGGCGCCTTATTTAAGGAATGACGTTAGCCGGCACTGTGGACTGGTCTGCGTAAAAAAAAATGACTCAAACCAGGCAGCCCCGGTTTAGGGTAAAATGGGGGTTATGTGTCAAAAAATGGTGCAAGTCAGGTTTGAGGCAAAAATCATGCCTCAAACCGGACTTGTGCCATTTTTTGAAGCTCAACCCCAATGAAATGACTCCTGTCTTAGCAAAGACAGGACTCATGCCCCCTTGCCCAATGACCATGCCCAGGGGACTTCTGTCCCCTGGGCATGGTCATTGGGCACAGTGGCATGTAGGGGGGCCCAAAATCGGCCCCCCTATGCCACATTAAATAAATTATAAAAATACTTACCTCAACTTACCTGTACTGACCTGGGATGGTTCCCCTCATCCATGGGTGTCCTCCAGGGGTGGGCGAGGGTGGCAGGGGGTGTCCCTGTGGGCAGGGAAGGGCACTTCTGGACTCCTTCCGAGCCCACAGGTCCCTTAACGCCTGCCCTGACCCAGGCATTAAAATACGGCGCACATCAAGCTGTATGCAGTTTTTTAAGGCCCACCCCCTCCTGTGCGTCAAAATGACGCGGGAGTATAAATAAGGCGCACAGGCCTTAAAGTCATTTTTTGGGTGGGAACGCCTACCTTGCATATCATCAATGCAAGGCAGTTTCCTGCATCCCAAAAAATGATGCACATTGTGGAATTTTGACGTCCGCGGGGTCGGGCGTCAGAGTGTAAATATGGGGCAAATTTTGGACGCACATTCAGCGCAAACAGAATATAAATATGCCCCTAAATATGGGCCTTGGTTTGAACCTTTGTTTAGCACCTGTAGTGTTAAACAAAGGTTCAATCCAGCAGTTGTTGGGCTGATTGATAAATGCATTCACTTTTTCCATTTTGGTCCTAGAAGAAACACTCCCCACGAATTTGCCTCTGTCACCACATATTATTATTTTTTTTCACTGATTTTAACCTGCTTTATAACCGTTAATGTGAACATGTAACTGTCACTTGTACGTCCCATGTTCAGCTGTTCTGGGGTTAAAGCTCTACTCTTTAACCATTATATTTGAGCCTGAAACTTTATGTTTGGAGACATCTGTATTAGTTTCATTTCCGTTGCTGAGCCGGAATGATGTTGGAAAATATGCCACCTTGGACAACATCTCAAGAAACAGAGGGGCATATTTATACTCCATCTGCGCCGAATGTGAGTCAAACATTTTGACACACATTCAGCGCAAACCTTGCCCCGTAATTAAACTTTAACGCTCAAGCACGCGGACTACAAAATTCCGCCGTGTGAGTAATTTTTTGGAAGCGGCAACCCGCCTTGCGTTAATGATATGCAAGGTAGGCGTTCCCGTCAAAAAACTTACTTAAAAGGCCGTGCATCGTGTTTATGCTTTCGGGCAAAAATTACACACGGCCGGGATGCGGAGCCGGAAAATGACGCACAACCCGATTTGCGTCAAAATTTAACCCCTGGGTCAGGGCAGGTGTTAAAATGGGGCAAACACACCTGTATTTAATCAGAACACACAGCAGCAACAGCAGAGCAGCAGAGAAGCAAAAGGGAGACATGGAGGTGAGTCTTATCCATCGTGCACGCAGACGCAGAGCCCAGCAGCTACAACAGAAGCTACCACAACACCAGCAGGGACCCCAAAGGCAGCGCAGAAGGCAGGAGAGGATATTCCGCCCCAGAACAATCCTCCATGGCCTCAGGGAACACAACATCATCCAGAGGTAAAGGTTGAACTGGCAGGCCATTCAGCAGCTGCTGCGCAACATTGAGCTCCACTTTGCTGACACCCCGCAGCATCCCAACAGAAACCAAGCTACTTGCCGTACTTCACATGCTGGCAAGTGGCTCTTTTCTAACAACTGGTGCCCTGGTTGCCGGAATATCACAGCCATCATTCTCTGCCTTTTTGCCCAAAGTACTGGATGCCATCATTGGACTTACACCCCACCACATCTGCTTCCCTAACACACTGCTGAAGCAGCAGGAAACAAAACAGGGGTTTTACCTCATTAGTGGCTTCCGTAACGTCCTTGGTGCAATCAACTGCACACATGTACGCCTTGTGCCACCTGCTGCAACTGAACACCTCTGCCGCAACAGGAAGCACACATTCCATCAATGTGCAGGCCATTGTCGATCACCAAGGATTGATCACCAACATTGTGGCTAAATATCCTGGGAGTGTCCATGACTCATTCATCTTCCGTCACAGCACCATCAATGAACAGGGACACTTGTATCACAAGTCACAATGCTAGGGAGGGTACACTGTACTGCAAATCCCAAAACATACTGCTGACAACCGGTTAGCAGCCAAACACTCGTTCAGCCAAGGAAACAACACAATGCAGATGGTACATCCTACAAGCGTAGGATGCAACATAATTACACAAAAGAGTCACAGACAACACTGCCATGAAAGGTGATTTCAATAGGGCTAGCTACATCAACATGATCCCACTCATTTTCTCTTGCAGCTGATCAGGGGTATGGCATCCAGCCATGGATAATGACACCTATTGGCAACCCGAGTACTGCAGCAGAGCGTGCCTACAATGACGCACATAGGAGGACACGCACCATAGTCGAGAGGACCTTCGGCATCCTCAAGTCAAGGTTCCGACATCACTGGTGGTAGCCTCCTATATTCCCCAGAAATGGTCTGTAAGATCATCCTAACATGTGCTATTCTGCACAACATTTGCATAAAAAGGAAAATTCCCCTCCTGGAACCCGAGCCACACATGCCTGAAGAGGAGGATGGTGGCCTGAAACATGAGGGGGAACAACAGAACACAGCCACTGGTTTACACAGGCAGCAACATATTGTGAACAATTTCTTTTAAATATAATCACCATCACCACTTTATGAACTAATTTAAATAAACACCTATAATAATCACCATATCATCGTTTGGCTATTCATTTTTGCACACCTTCATCTCTAACTATCAGAATAAGAGTGTTGCCTCATGGAGCATTGCTGATATACCGATAAGGACACTGAAAATCCCAGAGCAAATGTGATGCGTATCATACAATGGTCACATACACACACACAGTAAATGACATATATCCTGTACATTTCACTTTTGAAGGCCAATAGCAGAGGACCACACCTATTTCACACATACATGTTGAAATCATGGTTCATTGCAGCATATGGCTCACAACTAAGACACCATCACTCAATAAGGGGAAAACAAGCCTCATACATGAGGCAGTGGATGTGCTTTTGCATCAGCAACAGGAATGTCTGACCAGACCCTTGACAGCAGTAAGTCCAACTGCATCCAATCTTTGCAAGGACTATCTGTGACCAGAGTTCCATAGAAGCAGTACATAGACAGCACAAGTGCCACACATATGAGCAGCATTGCGCACATGACATTCCATGTACATGTCAGCCCATTTCCTAACTCCTGACACACCTATGCACCTGGTCACAAACCACCTATATGAAGAGGTCCCTGGAATAGTAAGATGTGTACCCTGATATCCCCTCCTCTACACACACAGCTTGTCAATAGCAATCCAGTGTGCTACACCCTTTCCTATGGTATACCATTGTCATAGAACATCTGACTGCATGAACGTCAGGTCAATTATTACACTGGCTTCTAGTTTCCAAGCCCTGTTAGCACCTGTAGATTGCTTCCCGTGTGAAAATGTCTGTTGGACATTAGAATGCAAATCTCACCTACAGGACTTGTGAGAAACAGATGCAGCCCACACCTGTGATCACCTCCATGCACACCACCCATTTCAACAAGCACTGCCCCTGCTGATGCCTGGAACAGCATAGGAGTTGCAATTTTGTCAAATACACTGTTAAACATTGATACTAATTAAGCCGTGTAACACAGCCCTTGGGTTCATTTGTCACCTTCAAAAACACAGGACATACACAGTTTGACATGTCAACTGTCTAGTTCGTCCTCCAAACAGTCTTAGTCAGACCACTGATTATGTAACTTGACAAATTGCTGGATCCTGATTCACCCTGCATCCTGCCAGCCTGACTGGCATCTGTCTATGCGTCACCCTAAAGTATCCCTGTGGCTACATATGTACCACACTTGCATTAGCAAACCTCTCATTCATCAGAGGGTATTTGGGCATGTGCTTCTTCAATGCATACCCAAATACATTGTATAAAATCATCTGCCTTTTAACTGTACCATATGAGTTAAATCCTCTGTGAAAAACAAAATTCATGGCCCATCCCTTGTCTGGGTCTCATTTATGCATGAATGACAAAGTGTGACATTGTCCCAGGGCCGTATGCAGGGATTAAGTACGGGGCCTTCAGCAGAACCAGCAACCTCTGATAATGTCCATGATAAATCCACACATGTCAGGACCCTGACAGTTCACACACAGAATTACATTGCTCACAACATATTGATGGGCCGTGTGTGGTGAATAGCTGTGAGAATAATCAGCACAGAGGCTATGATGTTCCCAGATGCAGTGGGAATTGCAGACTGAGATACCAGTGCATCCTGCTGGTAGAGTCGGGGTTCAGGAGGATGGCCCGTCGATACTGCCATGAACGGGCATCCTGGGCTTGGAGGGCCTTCCCACAGGGTGGCTCTACTTTGCCCACCACAGCCAACACCAGCACAACCACCACTTCAAGCCAGGTGGCCCCACCCACAGCTGGGACTGTTGTCCCGACATCTTCCGCACTTCCAGGCCCCAGCATTGCTACAGGTGCAGAACAGCCAACTGGCATTGGCTCCACACACGCACAGACATCCTCCACCGGTACCCAGACTGCCCCAGCTCCATCAGTTGACCCTGCAGCATTCCACAACATGGAACGGAAGATGGACCGTGTGTTGCGAAAGTTAAGCAATCTGAGCCGGGATGTTCACCACATTAACAGGCGTGTGAAGTCCATAAAGAGGACCCTCCAGAGGGCCAACCTCTAGACTGTTGCAACAATGGACATGATTCCCTCCACTCCCTCCTCTTTCCTTGTTCTCATACTTAGTGGGCTTAGGGGGCTTAGTGTTAGGTTAGTATAGGCTGTTAGTTTAGTTAGTGTTAGTGGGTGGGGGGCCCTGATTCTTTTATTTTTACTTATTAAGTGTGTTGGGCTATGTTGGGGTTCTTGTATGTTTAATAAAAAAAATTAAAAAAATATATATATGTTTGTATGGGATAGTATAGTATGTGTTTAGGTTAGTATGTGTTGTCCTCAATGTGTCCCGTCTCATAAGGGGGGTGGGGCTTGATGTTTAGAACGTTTCGTTACATGTGATAAGTAAGTTTAGCTTAGGTTAGTTAGGGACAGTTGTGGGTAATGAGTAGTCAGGTTAGATTAGGCTAGGTAAGACTTTTCCCTCAGTTTCCTCTTCTGTGATTAGCATTTAATAAATATATAGTTAATCCTTAACAGTATGTGTTAAATGCTACTTGATCATGGCCTTGGAATTAGTGTGCATGAATGTTGTTCTATTACATTTGTGTCCTATGCTACAAACAAATCCCAACTGAGCTGTAAGATTGGCAGCTACCCCAGAGCTACCTTGCAAAGTTTCCACCATTAGTTGCAACCACCAATCACAGTTAATATGGATCCCAACGTGTTTCTGTCGATAAGTATATTTTCTAAGTCACAAACAGTGCTTCCAGACTTGGTATTGGGAGAACAGTTTTAGGTCTGACTGCAGTGTGATGATCAAGGACACCCTTATAAGATGAGTTCTCGTAAGCACTCTTGTATTCTTGTCTTCATGACTCACATACGTCATTTGTGACACAGTTCAGCATGATTACCTATTTGTATGTAAACTCAGACAGCTTCATTCATGCAGTTTTTGTAGTGTTTGCTTAGATTTGTGTGCACTGTTATATGTGTTAATATTGCATGGTGACAACATTTTGAGGCCACTATTTAATGACTTAGATATCCCTTGAGGAAGCATTATTCTGTCCAACACAGCATGATGGTGTATGGTTTCTCACTTCATCAGATATGTCCCTCAGGGAGGGCAGAGTATGATGCAATCATGGGCACTGTGCAGAATTATCTGACTACATAATATCAGGACAATTGTATTGACAAGCTACGTAATTTGACAGTAGGCTCATTTCAGTTATCTACTGCACAGTTGATATGTCACATTACCCAGAGACAGATTTGTTGTGTAAGTGCTATTTATTGAAAAGTGCT
The DNA here is from genome assembly GCF_031143425.1 of Pleurodeles waltl. Taxonomy (NCBI): domain Eukaryota; kingdom Metazoa; phylum Chordata; class Amphibia; order Caudata; family Salamandridae; genus Pleurodeles; species Pleurodeles waltl. The sequence goes on from NC_090445.1 coordinate 507,574,737, forward strand.
GTAGTGCTATATGTACATTGTCCATGATTGTGAGTCCATTATAGTGACATCTTACATTGTGATCCTACACAAGGGGTTAAGGAAATGCTTTTGACATGCTGGGGTGATGTTTCAGACAGTGCAGAGGGACAGGATTTGCCAATGAGTAAGAGAGAGACAATCACTGGGCAGGCTGACAAGATATACAGTGGTAAGCAGAACAATCATTAAGTAGAGTTGTTGTAAGACTGGCATGTTACAAAGCGCAGGACCTTGGTAATAGTTGGCCATGTGGCAGGGACTAGTGCTTCCGGGTACTTTTGCGTGTGAAAGTGATCTGTTCCATGTCTTCTTCTTCTGGTGTGTGTGTTGCCTCCTCTGTCCTTGTTGGTGGTGGTTGTGAAGGGGCAACACACACCTCAGTGTTAGAAGACGTGGAGTCAGACATCCCAGTCGCTGCTACCTGTGAAGGTCTTAAGGGCAGTACTGCAGCAAGGAGGATCTGCTGGTTCTTGAGAATAGCAGCCACATCATGATGGTAGGCAGCCAGGTCAGCCCTGAGGGGTTCAATGTTGCATTCGTGCTTGCGTTGACAGGATTGCTGTTGTAGGTGTTGGGTCAACTGTATTACAGCTGTGCTGATTTCCTTCAGGCTTTTTTGCTGTTCCTGCAAGATAGATGTTACCGCTTGCATAGTTGCTGCCTGATCTGCAGATGACATCATGCACAAGCGCAACCCCTCAAGGCTGGCTGCCATAGTTTGCATCCCTACCCGCACCTCCTTAGCCAGCTCCCGCTGTACTCCGACTACAGTTCTCTCAAAGCTGGTGCCTGTGTCGTCTGAGTCCTCAGCTGTATTGGAGCTTGCAGGTCTTACGATTGGGGTGGTGGGTGGTTCCTCTGCGATGGCTGCTTGTTCTGTGCTCCTCCTTGTGACTGAAGGTGGGGTCTGGAGGGTTCCAATGACCTCTTGGATGGTCTCCTGGGGAATGTTTATCAGCTCGTCATTCATGTCATCAGGGTGTTCCAAGTTATTGGACTTCTTTGCATCATCTCCTCTAGTCTTGTTTTAGGCAAAATACTGAATTGCCACCTTCTTGTCCTACTCAACCCTCCGTCTACATCCATTCTCATGGTGAGACCTTTCAATGGCTGTGGGTGTTCTGATGGCACTGGCAGCACACTTAACAATCTGGACCTGCCCCAGTCTCTGATCTTTCAAATCCACTTAAATGTACTTGACATGTAGCATATCCTATGCATAGCAATGTTATGGCAAGATATGGATGTTGGCATTGGTAATGTGTACAGCTGATGTTGGGAATGTGTGGTACATTGGATTGCCCTGATAATCGTATCAGTGTTCTATTTTCTCCTCTGACTCTGCAGGTGTATTTCAGTGATCAGTTACATGTGTCCTCCCCCTCAATGCTGTTGTCTGAGCAGTATGACATTTGGGATGTTACATTTTGACGCAGGGTCAGGATGGACCCTGACATATGCAGCATGGGTATGTCCTTAGTGCTGTGTAGCTCCTATTGTTGTTGACATTGGCTGATGTTTGCAAGAACTATGGGCATTGACATTTGACAGTACTAGGGCCTTTGTCTTTTTTCAGGGGATTGTTGAAGTTGTCATCCTCAACCCTCTAATTTAGGTGTGCATCATCCATGGGGAGGTTACTGCCATTGGCTACTTGAGCTGCACACAGAGCGGAGGTGGTAGTGGCAACTATTGTCGCAGTTACATTCCAGTTGTCAGTATGGCTAGAGGTTGCTAATAGGGCCCTAGTTAATGTAGGGAGTATGGTGGCTGATGTGTGCCGGGATGTCAGTTTGACGTTGTGCCCTTCCCTTCTGGCATGGCTTTCCCTTTGCTCCATCGTTGGCATGGCAGAATGCCCCCATGGGACTGTTGTTGGTGTAGTGTAATGGTGTGCCCCAGTTTCTGTCTGTGCAGGCCATGCCCCCTTGCCTTCCCCCTTTGCCCATGCCACTCCATGTATATGATGACTTACATGCACTGCGTAGTAGGTATTCCCCCCCGCTGGCAGTTAACATTAGTGTATTTTAATTCCCCATGTGACTTACCCTGCATGCGCGGTGTCTCCTGGTAGTCTGCGCTGTCCTGTCCTTGAATCCTGTGATGATCTCCTCTGGGATGATGGCTGTAACCATCTCCTCCATGTGGTCCAGGGCCTCCTGCGGTGCTAAACTCCCACCTCCAGTCTGCAGTGCTGTCTTCCTGTTCCTGGCCATCTTTTCCTTGGTCCTGCGCTTGCAGTCATGCCAGCGTTTCTTGCACTTGATGACTGTTCTGCGTACTTCTGCCACACTGTTAATCTTGTCAACAATTTGTTGCCATATAGCCTCTCTCCTACTAATTGGTAATTTAGAGGTAACAAACAGTTGGTGCTGGTGTTCCGTCACCTCTTTAACCAGAATTTCCTGCTCCTCTGCACTGAAGCGACACTTTCTTTTCCTCTTAAAAGTGTCCTGGTTCTTGTGTGGGTCCTCCTGGCTGGTTCCTGGTCTGTTGTCATCTTCTTCCTGGGGTCTGTAGTGGCATCTGGGATCCATTTTGGCTCTTCTCTGCTGAAATGGCAGTGTTCGCGTCAAAAAACACTGCATATCCGGTCTGAGGGGTCGTAAATCGACCCACAGTCATTTCCGCCGCGTTAATGTCGTTTTGCTTTACGACTTGACGCTGCAGTGTGCGTCAAAATAAATGACTCCCACCTGTGGTTTGCGCCGCTGTGCGTCGAAGTATAAATTTTCCACCCGCACGGCGCACCAAAATGGCGTTAGCCGGCGATATTATTTTTGACGCAAACTGGCCCGGGGCAGTTTTGCGTCAAAAAGAATAAATATGGCCAATAGAGTCCTGTAAACACTGATCAATACACCAATAATAATGTTCATTACGGCTAAGAAAAATTAATTTGGCGCCTCTCAGGGGACGGTCAATCTCAGTATAATAAACTACAATAGGAAGTTGTAAAGCATACAGAGGACTATGTGCTTGGAAACAGAATACATTTTAAAATTAACTATCATGGCTGACACAAATTGGCACTGACATGTTTGCCACTCCATCTGAGCAACATGCTGTGCTTTGTTTTCATGCTTCCAATGTAGTGTGTGATTCGCATACCATATGAGCTGTTATACCTAGAATACAATTGTGACTTGATGATGAGTAAAAGGTCGTGACTTGGACAGATTATCTGAAAGGACTGCCTCACAGCAGTCCAGCTAGGTCTCACATTAATGTTAATGACTCCTTCCGAGAACTTCCTCAGCTTGTGGCTGTCAACGCCATTGAGCTGTAGAGTAGGAACTCTAGGGTTGCACTCTGAGGGTATTAGCAGAGATAGAACATTTGTTAACCCTTTCGGTGCATGTGTCACCTAATGGCCAACACACACAAACCTCCCTGATGCTGGACTATTGACAGACACCGGAGGGATTTTAAAAATCCTCTGGTGCTTTGCACCGGAGGACTTTTTATTTATTAAAAACTCCCTTAGGAGACACCAAAGAGGTTCTGCATCTTCCCTTGCCCCGCGCCCATCTGTCACGTCAGCATCCACAAGGCCATCGAAAGCTGGTAAGGTGTGCTCTCGTGTCTGGTGGGATTTTGGGACTCTCCCCTTTCCAGCGATGCCTCACACACAAACAGATTCTGCTCATGGCTCGGGGTATGCTGCCATCCATGAGCAGGAATCCCATTAGGCCACCAGGGATAGAAAAGTGGGGGTCGACCCAGGGGACATATTATTTTATTTGTACAAGTTTGTTTACCCCTGGGCTGGGTGATGGATGCTAACGCCACCCCCCCACCAGGGGTTAAACATAATATTAAAAAATACAAAACCAAAGAAATTGAAAGCAGAACTTACCCCCTGAGGGGGGTAATTGTTTTTATAGATGTGTAGTTTCAGCCCCCCGGGAAACCGCAAATCTATAAAAAAAAAAAATTATGATCTTGCTCTCTCTCTCTCTCTATATATATATATATATATATGTGTGTGTAAATATATATATATATATATATATATATATATATATATATATATATATATATATATGTATATATATATATATGTATATATTTATTTACACATATCTTTTGGGCTGCAATAGAAATGTCAAGATAACTCTTGTGATTATGTTCCTGCTAGAGAAAGAGATTGTCTAGTGCCAGTTTTGACACCACAAAGTAGCACAGAAGGTTTATATGCCTGCTGCAAAGAACAGATCTTTATTTCACGTGAATACCTGAGTGGATTAGTAAAGCTAATTCTTACCTGCTCTTTAAAACATATGAAATGAAAGTGCAAAGGGGGCTATGGAGAGATGAAGGGCAATTTTGCTGAGTGGTAGTGAGGGAATCCAAGGAGGAGGTCTTGGGAAGGGGAGCAGCAAAAAAGCTTGTCGCACTGGGCACCACCAGCGCTAAAGACTATGGTGATGGGTATGTGGCAAGGTGAAGTAATAGTGTGTTTTTTCATTTTTTTCATTGTCTTTATAGAACCTGCTGACTGAGGGAAGAATCGAAGGTAGGGTGACTGGCATTTGCTACTGCACACATCACACACACACCCGCTAGCAATTTAGTTACCATATCTGCCTTCTACGTAGGCTAGTGTTTTAGAGGGACATTTTAGCCAGTAGCAGAGATGGGACCTTGTTGGATGACTGCTGCTGAAACCGTAACTCAGGTTATGGCAGACAGCTCTGAAGCAAGATCAGAGGCTAAGACAGCAGATACTGAGACAGCATCTGAGGGAGAGGACATTGGAGCAGAATCTGGGAGTGATTTTTCAATTGGCAGAGTCCCATCAGACGACTCCTTTTCCAGTGATTCTGAGGGAGACGATGAGGACAGGTGTGTTGTCCCTTCGCAAGCACAGTCTGTGCAGTGGGACAATAGTGGGTTAGCCCAACCCAGACAGCAGGTCTGTGTGGAGGCAAGTATAGAGTGCTCTCTTGGCAGCCCCCCAATTTAGTTCAGCCTCAAATTTCACCTTTCACTGGTGACGCTGGATATAAAGTCGATATGGCCAACTTTTGGCCAGGTGACTTCATCCATCTCTTTTTGGATGTTGACTTCCTTCAGCAAATTGTGCAGCAAACAAAGTTGTGTGCAGAACAATTTCTGAGGAATCATGGAGGCACTCTATGGACCCGTTCTAGGGCACACAATGGGACTCTCACTTCACTGGTGGAATTGAAGATATTTTTTGGGCCTTACGCTCAAAATGCGGTTAGTGCAGAAACCTACCTTGCAGTCCTACTGGACTACCTGCACGGTTTGGGTAACCCCCACACTTGCACCATACATGAGCAGAGATAATTTTTTGCTACTGCAGCACATGTTACATTTCAATGACAGTTCTGCTGCATTGCCCCAGGACCATCCAGACCATGACAGGTTGTTCATATTCGGGCTATTATGAACATTTGTCTGACAGGTTTCCAGGGATTTATACTCTTGGAAAGAATATAGCAGTCAATGAGTCCATGATCCTGTACAAAGGTTAGCTGCTGTTCAGTCAGTACATGGCAAGCAAAAGAGCTTGCTATGGCATCAAGCTGTGCATGTTGTGTGAGAGCTCTTCTGGATATGTGTACAGCTTAATAGTGTATACAGGGAAGGACTCAACGTTAAACCCTGTAGGTTGCCTCCTATGTTGGGGATAACAGGGGAGACTGTATGAGAGCTTCTCCAGCCACTCCTTCACAAACATTATAACCATTATGTGGACAATTTCTGAACAGGAGGAGAAGAACTATTCATTGAGCTCTACAAAGCTGGAACTGTGGCCTGTGGTACAGTCCTTTGTAACTGCAAAAGATTTCCACAGGCGCTTGTTTGCATGAAATTCCAGAAATCCCAGAGTACTACGTTGCATTCAAACAAACTGTTCACAGTGAAGTTCTCAAATAGGCGTGGTGTACATCTGCTCACTACAATTCATGATGAGAGCATTTCCCCCATTACGGTTTGGGTTCGGATGGCCGAAGCTTACAAGCCCAACTGTATACTTGATTAAAATAAGTATATGAGTGGAGTGGACAAGAATGACCAGGTTCTTCAACCATACAATGCATGTCTTAAAACTTGCACTTGGTACAAGAAAGTGTTTAACCACTTGGTCCAGATGACAACATACATTGCGTATGTTGTTTATTTTCAGACAACCGCATGAAGACTCATGTCTTTCCTTGACTTCCAGTTGTCTGAGATTGAACGCCTCACAACTGCTGCAGAAACAGCAGCCTCCACTTCATATGTCCTGTAGGATGTGGTAAGGCTGCAGGAGGGACACTTTGCTGATTGTATTCCTAAAACACCAAAAAAGGATCATCCATGTTAGCACTGTAAAGTGTGCTTGAAGCATGGAAAATGGCAGGAGAGTTGTTATTACGGTCCCCTGTACCCATCTCAGCCAGACCTCTATTTCAAAACTTTCTTTAAGTTGTATCATGCTAAAGCAAAGTTCTGGGAAATCGACTGAGGTAGAGCTGTCATTGGGTAAACCTTTCAGTGGCTGTGCATGAATGCCGAACGTCCATGGGCTACTGCTTCGTTAGGCAAGCAACCACAGTATTTTAGGTCATTTACTTCAGGAAATCATGGAGTTCCTCATGGCCTGCTCGAAACCTTTATCCACCGTCAGCATGTGGTAGGTGTTCTGTTCCAATAATGTGCATTATAGTCCTCACACTGCACATACTAGTTGACAGAACATATGCTGCATTGTCACGGAGTACCCTGTGAAGCAAAGTGTTAAATGCATGACTGAATTTTGAAGTTATTATTGGGGGACTTAGGTATTCTACACAAGGACTACCCTGAGTGCCAACAAGAACCAGAGTAAGTGTAATAAGTCAAACAAATGTCCTGTGGAACATATTCACCAACATTTGTATTTGTTTGAAAGTGTGAAAACTTAATTTGTAGCTTCACTTTCAAAGCAAAAGTAGACATGATGGTGAATGAGTCTCACAGGAGATTTGTTTTAGCTTTTTACTTTGGAGACATTAGGTAGTATTCGCCATCATGTCTGCCTTAGTTTCAATGTTAGATATGCTTGCTCAGTTCGAGAAACAGGCCTCACAATGCATACTCAGACACCTCAAACTTGCATCCACAAACTGGAAGGAGTTGAATTTGACACAGTAAATGCGCTGATGGCACATTAAGGACATGTTTTCTCAAGCTTCAAGTAGCGAATGGCAGAAGGCATTAGTATAGGTTCACGTGGCAACTATACAGGATTAGTCAGGACTCTGATGAGGACAGAGACATGAGCGTGTAAGAAATGCTTACGGTAGGTAGAAGGCAGATAGTAAAGGTAGTACAGATTCACATCATCTACACTTATGGATTCAAACCCATTGGTGCCACGCTGGATTGAAGGACAATGACATGTATGGGTTAGTGTTTGACCTGATTGCCATGTTCATTCTCCATCAGAACTTAGTAGATGTTCAATTTGCTGTATGATAAGTGCATTACAGTTACACCACTGCACATAATGGTAGTTGGGACATATGCTACTTTTTCACAGACTACCCTGTGTGCCAAACACTGCTGTTCTTCATAGTTTATGATGTTCTCTTTAGGGAACTTCGCAGAAAATCTCCAGCATTTCTGCCTTAGTTCAAAGGTAGATATGCTTGCTTAGTTCAAGGCATAGATCTCACAAGGCATACTCGGAAACCCCCAACTTGCACCCACAGATTGGAAGAAGTTGAATATAGCATAGCGAGTGCGCTAAATACACATGAAAAACGTCTTCCCGGGCCTCATGTTACTGTCATGGTAGCCATTTGTAAAGGTTCCTTACGCATGCCTTTGGTAATGTTCAAAAGAAAGGAGGCGGTTACTTGACAGGTGGTAAAATATAGTCAAACTTATTCTGTTCAGTAGTGTATGAATTTGATGGGTCCTTCTCTGGCGGCAGTAAGTGGATGTGAGTGCAGTGATTGGTTGGATTAGGCCCGTAGCCGATGGTATGAAAGTGTTCTGTGTGTATGGACCATAAGGCAGTTGCTGCCGTGAAGTGGCTTTAAAGCTCACCTTCCGAAGGCTTGGTTTCATTATTCATATAATTTGGTAGGTATTCATGCTTTGAAACCATAATTTCTGGACGTGCTAAAACCAACCAGTATGAGTGGTGGACTAACATTAACATACTAGTACCAGAGGAGTCCAAGGGTGCAGGACTTACGTGGCTCTCCCCAGTTTTCCTTCACACAGAATCCCCTGCAGACCACAAACTTTGTCACATTTTCTTGCATTTCCATGAGGGAAAGTCCGAGAATCACCGGGCAGCCACAAATTTCCTACCGCCCAGAATTACCCTAAGTCTCCAGAGAAAAACGTTGCCTCTCTTGTGTAGGTAGGAAAGTGACCGCAAGAGTGAAGTGCCCAAAACATATTGTGGGGACATCAAAATTACCTATCACAAAACAGGTTGGTTTTACTCAACAGTCACCTGTGACTTTGTTCCTGGGCTCTGCAGCTTTATAGGGAAACCTACCAAACCCAGATACTTCTGAAAACTAGACACCCAGGGTAGTCCTCGGAGTTGTGGCATGTGTGGATTCCACAAAGTTTTCTTACCCAGAATACCCTGCAAAGTTGAAAAATTGATTAAATACACAATTTTACCTTGCTTTTCTGGCACGTAGGCTACAGGAATGTGCAGGGATCCACAACATTCCTACCACCCAGTGTTTCCCCACTTGTCCTAATGAAAGCATTATCCCAATTGTGTGTCTGTGCCTAGTACCCGCATCAGGAATGGTTTACTCCACAGTCATCAGTGGCCTTCATGAAAGGACTACCATTGACCCTTGTGTGATCCATTCCTGTCACAGGCACTAGGCCCAGGCACGCCAGTTGGGTAGCGTTTTTATCTGGACAAGTTGTGGAACGCTAGGTGATAAGATGTTTGTGGATCAAAACATATTCCTACGTTTTACTTCACTGAAATGCAAGTTAAAATTATGTTTTTATTTGACTTTTTACGTTTGCAGGGTATTCTGGGTAATAAAACTTTGGTAAATCCACACAAGCCACACCTCTGTGTACTCACCTTTGTATCTAGTGTTCAGAAATGTCTATGTTTGGTAGGTATTCCTAAATGGTTCCAGATCCCTGGACTAATTAGTACACTCACCTCATATTGTTATAGTCACAGTAGGTTTTGGGCCCTTCCCCGATGCGGGCTCTTGGCCTACCCATACAAGTGAGGTACCATTTGTATCAGGAGACTGGAGAGAATGCTGGGTGGAAGAACGTTTGTGGCTCCACTCAGATTCCAGAACTTTGCATTGCTAAAATGTGAGGACAATGTGTTTTTAGACAAACTGTGGGATTTGCAAACAATTCTGGGTGACAGAACCTGGCGAGAGCCCCACAAGTTACCCCATTCTGGATTTCCCTAGGTGGCTAGTTTTAAAAAAATGTATGGGTTTACTAGGTTTCCCTAGGTACAGGCTGAGCTGGAGGCAAAAATCCACAGCTAGGCACTTTGCAAAAAATGTGTCAGTTATAATTGGAAAAATGTGATGTGTCCATGTTGTGTTTTGGGGCATTTCCTGTGGCGGCATTAGGCCTAGAAACACAAGTGAAAATTTTGATCTGGAGACTTGGGGAAGTGCTTTGTGTAGGGATGTTTGTGACCCACCTCAGATTCCAGAACTTTGCATTGCTTAAATGTGAGGAAAATGTGTTTTTTAGACACATGTTGAGGCTTGAAAAGTATTCTGGGTGAGAGAACTTGGTAAGCGCCTCACAAATCACTCCATTCTAGATTCCCCTAGGTGTCTTGCTTTAAAAAATGTGCAGGTTTGCTAGGTTTCCCTAGGTGTCAGCTGAGCTAGATGCCAAAATTCACAGCTAGGCACTTTGCAAAACAAGCATCCGTTTTCACTGGAAAAATGTGATGTGTCCACATTGTGTTTTTGGGGTATTTCTTATTGCAGGAACTGGGCCTACCCACACAAGTGAGATACCATTTTTATTGAGAGACTTGGGGGAATGCTGGGCAGAAGGAATTTTGTGGCTTCCCCCAGATTCCAGAACTTTGCATAGTTGAAATGTGAGGAAAATTTGTTTTTTGAACAAAGTTTCGGATTTGTAAAGGATTCCTTGCAACAGAACCTGGTGAGAGTTCCACAAGTCACCCCATTCTGGATTTCCCTAGTTGTCTAGTTTTAGAAAGTGTATAAGTTAGCTAAGATTCCCTAGGTGCCGGCTGAGCTAGAGGCCAAAATCCACAGCTAGGCACTTTGCCAAAAACATGTCCATTTTCTTTGGAAAAATGAGATGTGTCCACGTTGTGTTTTGGGGCATTTATTGTTACGGGCACTAGTGTTACCCACAGAAGTGATGTACCATTTTTATCAGGAGACTTGGGGAATGCTGGGTGGATAGAAGTTTGTGGCTCCCCTCAGATTACAGAACTTTGCATCACTGAAAGGTTGAGAAAATGTGTTTTTTTAGACACATTGGGGGTTATTCTAACTTTGGAGGAGTGTTAATCCGTCCCAAAAGTGACGGTAAAGTGACGGATATACCACCAGCCGTATTACGAGTTCCATAGGATATAATGGACTCGTAATACGGCTGGTGGTAAATCCGTCACTTTTCCGTCACTTTTGGGACGGATTAACACCTCCTCCAAAGTTAGAATAACCCCTATTGTGAGGTTTGCAAAGGTTTCTAGGTAAGAGAACCTGGTGAGAGCCGCAAAAGTCACCCGATCCTGGATTTTACTAGGTGTCTAATTTTTTTAAATTTATAGGTTTGCTAGGTTTCCATAGGTGCCAGCAGAGCTAGAGGCCAAACTCTAAATCCAGGCACTTTGCAAAAAACGCATCAGTTTTTATTGGAAAAATGTGATGTCCTTGTTGTGTTTTGGGACATTTCCTGTCATGGGCAGTAGGCTTTCTCACACAAGTGAGGTACTATTTGTATTGGGAGACTTGGGGAGATGTGGATGGAAGGACGTTTGTGGCTCCCCTCAGATTCCAGAACTTTGCATTGCTGAAATGTGAGGAAAATTTGTTTTTAGACACATTTTGAGGTTTGCAAAGAATTCTGGGTAACAGAACCTGGTGACCACAAGCTACCCCATTCTGGATTCCCTGAGGTGTCTAGTTTTCAGAAATGTATAGGTTTGCTGGATCTTCCTAAGTGCCAGCTGAGCAAGAGGACCAAATCCACAGCTAGGTACTTTGCAAAAAAAGGTGTCAGTTTTCATTGGAAAAATGTGGTGTCCACGTTGTGTTTTGAGGTGTTTCCTGTCGCTGACACTAGGCCTACCCACACAAGTAAGGTACCATTTCTATTTGGAGACTTGGGGGAATGCTGGGTGGAAGGAAGTGTGTGTCTCTCCTCAGATTCCAGAACTTTGCATTGCTGAAATGTGAGCACAGATTGTGAGGTTTGCAAACAATTCTGAGTGACAGAACCTGGTAAAAGCCTCACAACTCACCCCATTCTGGATTTCCCAAGGTGTCTAGTTTTAAAAAATGTATTGTTTTGCTATATTTTTCTAGGTGCTGGCTGAGCTAGAGCCAAAAATCCACAGTTAGGTACTTTTTTCCAGTGGAAAAATGTAATGTGTCCACATTGTTTTTTGGGGTGTTTCAAGTTGCGGGTACTAGGCCTACCCACACTAGTGAGGTACTATTTTTTATCAGGAGACTTGAACAAGACCAAGTGTTATTGCCAATTGTCTTTCTCTATATTTGTGGCTTCCAAATGTAAGACAGTGTGTAAGAAAGAAGTCATTTTGAGAAATGTGCTGTACTTCACATGCTAGAATGGGTACCCCCAAATTCCGAGATGTGCAAATAACCACTGCTTATAAGCTGCATATCTTTTGCCCATTTTGGAAATACATGGGTTTTTTTATACCTATTTTTCATTCTTTATATTTTACCACATGAATTGCTTTTTACCTGGTATACAATGAAAACCCATTTGAAGGTACAGTTCATTTATTGGCTTTGGTTATGTTGGGTTCTTGATGAGCCTACAAGCCCTATATATCTTCGTAACCAGAAGTTTCCAGCAGACGTAACAGTATATTTGCTGTCAGCTGTAAAAAGTTACAGAAGTAATTGTGGACAGAAATGGCTGCTTTTTCAACTCAATTTCAATATTTTTTTATTTTAACAGTTACATTCTGTCAGAAACCTTTAAAGGACCTACACAAATTACCCCTTACTGAATTCAAAATGTTACCTACTTTTCAGAAATGCTTAGCTGTCCAGGATCTACTATCGGTTTCACGCCAATCTCTCTCACTAGCTGGATGGAGGCTGAAAGCAAAAAAATAGTAAAAATGGGGTATGTTCCATTAAAATGACAAAACTGTGTAGAGAAATTTGGTTTTCTGATTCAAGTATGCCTCACACTGAAAGCTGTGAAGATGGTGATCTTATCACTACAAACCCTCCAGTGATCCCATTTGCAGGAACAAAAACAGATGCTTTCTTCTGCAGCTCTTTTTGTCCCATTTTTCCCAAAGATCCCAAATATTTGCTGTATGTTGGCTAATTTCTCAGTCTCCTCCAGGGAAACCCACAAAGTATGGGTACCTATAGAATACCCAGGAAAAAGTTATGGGGGCCTAAGCACAAACCACCCGAAATAGCCAAAAAAAGGGCTCAGCATTTGGGGAAGGGGGGAGTCCAGCAGCTAAGGGGTTAATAAACCATGATTTCTTGTGCCCATATTGTTGTTCTTGTATTCTGACCTCTGGCCTATCCTCCAGAACAAGCCTCACACCTATCTTTTAGCTATGAATAGGTATGCAAAAATTCCCTAGCATGTAAATTCGACTGAACTAATTTAAAGGCTGAGGATAGAATTCTTTCACTGAATCTCAGAAGGAATACTACAGTGCAGCCTGCAGCCCTCTCATGCTCCCTTGCTATGAAAAGATAAAATGAAGCATTACTAAGACAGGAAACATTTGTGCTGCAGTTATCGGGCAATGAACGTATACCCAAGATTTGAAAGCCACCGCAACGCAATATCTTATGAGTAAGAGCATCTCACTTCAAACATAATTTTTGAGAGAGTCAGTAGAAACGCCCAAACTCTTTGAAATTGTTAAATACACATTTAGCCCTATCATGTCTGGCAATAGAGCAACTTTCAGAAGGAAACATGCTCCTGAAAACTTTCATAACAGAAATTAAATTGTTCTCTTTAAAAGGCTCACATCTCCCCTCGCTCATTAGAAAAAAACACATCTGGTTGCACAGATTTCATTGCATTCATAAGGAAGGTGTTGACGAAAATTATTGAAGTCCTGGAGACTAGCAGTTATTTTGTTGAGCCAAGCTCACCTAGTCCAGGACTCATGTGCTTGTCTTCAATCAGCTGGTCCAACTTTATCACTGCTAAAGGTGGGATACTAGCCATCGTTAAGGTTGAGCAAGTAACCCTGTTGCTCAAGAAACTTTCTCTTGATTCAACAAATCTTAGGACTATTCAACACTGTGCCAGTATTCCCTGCTCTTCCAAGACAATTCAAATCTGCATCTATCAAGGCCCGAATGGTAGCTGAAGGCATCCCAGACAAACTTTGTTTTTTTCTCACCATATTGGGTGGAGCAAGAGAGCACATTGCCGAGCCTGATCACCTCAATGGAAGTTAGGGGAGTATTTCTTCCTTGTTATTAAGGCAACTAGAACACACTCCTCAGAAGGAGTGTTGCAAACTCACAACCTTGAACTTTAGAGGCTGACTCAGGCTACATCAACATGGGCTGAGTCACATAACCACAACAGGTTTACCAAACAAAAAGTATCAGCATTCTCCACTGCTCTCTATGCACTCTGCCCTGTCATAGCCCAAGGCATCTTCGTCTACGCTATTAGTGATTGTTAAGAGTCAAAGCCCCTGCATCACAAAAAACATACACACTAAAAGTCAAAATAATGCTAACCAAATGCATACTCTCACTTTCTCCGTACTATCTCACACACTCACATCTGCACATATTGCCACAGAAGCACCATTGTTCCTCATACAATAAACTAAAACAACCTCATCAACACACCCCTAATCACCACGTCAGTAACCACAAGTAATTCCCACTAAGGTTTGCTCACCCAACTGTGCAGCAAGAAGGTCATATAGCAGACTTCATTTTCAATAATACAATAACACTAATAACATTAATGACATTTTTGTTACAGAAACTTGGTTGTCATTGCCAATAACGATTACAATATCCAGTGCATCAGTCAGCTGAATAGCCCTGTGAAATTGACATGTGGATAATTTGATGCAGTCACCCCTACACACTTCCTGGTTCTGCACATCACTGGTAACATGGATCTGGACTAGAGCATAGTTTTCTGACAAGCAAGAGCTGTAGACAAAAAAAAAAAAAAAATCAGGAACCTGAAAAATGTGTGACTATCTGAATGTACAAACTGGCTGGATAACGGAGCCCAATCTGCTTGTCTGTCTGATGCAGCACTAATCACCAACATCTTTGCTTTTCTTTATGGGGCAAAAGGGGCCTCCGGTCTACAGTTTTGTTAATGCACATGGACTAACATTGGCATTTACACCACCACAGTTTCCTAAAGGTATTTTTTGTTTTAAAAACAACACATCTCCTTATACCCTTATCAAATCAGTTCAAGAGTGATTTTAATGTAGTTATTCATAACGTTTGTGATGTTAAAATGATTTTTACTGATCGTGATTAGGTTCTTGAATTTGATATTGTTTCAGTACACTTAAATCCTTTACCCACTTGTGGGAAAATACCTCTTTTTGTGTCTTCACCCCGATTTGGGGGGACAGATGCTGATGTTTTTTACCTCTGCACACTGGGGCAAAGCTGCCCAGTGTATGTCCTCTGCTCCCTAAAATATGACAGAATGTGCTAAATGTGATAACAGGCATGCTTGGGGCGGCAATTAATATAAACAATTCCCTCAAAAGCATAGAGAGGGAAAATCCCTAAGTGTGAACACCTACTGTTTGTTTGTCTTTGTCACTTGATCTTGACGCCTTAAAGGTGGCACTGATATTACAAATCATAACAAGTGGCCTAGCTATAAACAAGGCAGCCATCTTAGAAGAATTAAATAATTAAATGGGCTAAGACAGAGCAAGCTAAGTAGGTTAAAAGTCACTAGGTGACGTGGGCACGAGTCTGCAAGCCAAAGGCTAAGCTAACTCCTGTTATGACATTAAAACAAACTAGGATTCACTACAGGTTAGTTTTGACGATAAGTACAAGAGGTAATTCTACGTTTTCTTTGAGACGTGTAGCTAAATTGCAAGCAACCGAGTACTAACCCCGAAGTAAACAATTTAAACTTTCAATGTGTATTATTAGTGAGGAGGTTTGAGAGAAAAAAATATAGCAATTTCACACACCTCTAATGTCCTGCACTTTTACTCCTATGTCTACCCTGCAAACAATAAATTGGTCTGTATATATAGAGAAATATTAATGGATCTGATAGATTTTTAGAGACTATTATAGGGGTATTGAGACGCACTTCAGGTTGAGAATCTGTGCACATTGTAGATGTGATGCATCTATTTCTAAAATTCTATTTCTAACTCTAATATTTTCTCCGTGAATTAGCCCGTTAAATGGATCCTTGTTAATGTTCACATTAGTCAAAATTCAAGCCAGTTGCTAATTAAGAACAAATCTGGGCCCATTTTATGTTCAAAATGTCCACTCTCCTCATCAAAATTACTCTGTTTCGTATTTTCCATCGGGAACACTGAAATGTTTCATTTGCCTCCATTCAGAAAACTGCTGAATACATAATTGGGCACTCTGTGAACAGAGTTTGCAAGCACATGCACTGCTCTCTTCTTGCCAGCCATTCCCTCTGCCTTCCCAATAGACCTGCCTTCTGCCTGCATCTTCAGATTATTCAACACTGCGGTTTCGAAGTCAGACTCGATGAGTATTTCTTTTCTTTTAGAACAATCACATTTTGCCCCTTCAAGCTAAACCTCATTCATGGATAGTAAGGGAAATGTTCTGTAAAGGAGAAAATCGGAAGGTAGCAAAAGATATATCCCTGTAATAGTCGCGGCAGTACAGCAGCTCGCTCTCCAATACAGCAGGTTTGCCATTGATATCCTCTGGTTCATTTCGCGCATCGAACTGGTCCACCTGACTGGAATAATGATTAGTGTTTTCGTTTTTCGTCTCTGCAAGGTATTGTAAGGGGGGCGAATCTAACCTTACTTTGGTTTATTTTACGATCATATAAAAAAGCCTTCAGTAGCTTGAGACAGAACTGAATGGTTGCACATATTTCACTGAAGACAACCGTTGGTATATTTACGAGCATAAGTACTTACACTTGCATATACTTCATATAAAATTGTGCATCATAAACACACAAAGGATATAAGGAAAGATTACAATCTACATTTTTCCTCTGGCCTACTATTCTTCTTATAAATCCCTCATTGAATAAACCCATGAGATGCGTGGAAATTATTTCAGCTATTATTTGTTTTCATTATGTTTTTTTATTTTGTGCACCCAAGGGAAGAGTATAAATTCAGCATTGCTTTTTAATTGGACGAATTGGAAGAACATCGAGTACTGGAAGAAATAATTATATAACAAGCGCTACCAAGCATAATAAAGAACGTTCTCCACGTTGAGGAAACATGTAACATTAAAGCATAATTAATTCGAGGATTAGCTCAGGTGTCCCTTGCATATATACATTAAAGTAAGCACAAATGAACATAATGAAAAATCCCTTCTCTATCAATTACAGTCTATGTCAGTGACATTTGAATTGTCAGTGTGCTGTTTCTCTCATAATAGCTTCAGAAAATCTGCAGAGACATTCTTCACCTCAGCAAAGTAACCCTCGCATTAAAACCTGGTTCACTTCAGATTGATTGCATTGCTTTAGAATTATGAACGCCAGTTATTTTTCCAATTTATCCGATATCGTTGTATCCCCTATTAATGTGATGCATGACTAACTCAGGTAAACTGTTCTAGTTCCTGAGGTTAGATCCAGTCAGCAGTTGTTTATTAAACATGTGCGTCATATGGCCTTGCTTTTTGTGTGTGGTTCTAAAACATTATCTTCCTTAGTGCCTGACTTAGATCTTGGCAGTCTTACCACCGTCCCTCTGCCGCAACGGTCCCATGTAGTCCGTCGAGTTGACGGAATACTGCCCGACGTATTTAGATGTTAGCGGTTGGGAAACAAACTGCTGCAGTGTCAGTTTCCCATTTCTGGCTGAATGGACTCTGCTGGCATTGGCCTGGCAGTATACCGCAGACCTGATTGAGATGTTCCCGCTGTACTGGTGGTGTGACAGTGGCATGTTGAAGACAAACGGAAAGTCCTCCCTTGGATATATGTGTTGATATAAATGTGTTGCATACAGTGTATGCCACTACCTACGTCAACACATATTCCAACCCCAAGAAAACAAAAAAAAATACCTACATGGATGTTGATGGTCAGGTTGCGTTCGACGGTACAGGCTTACCTCTTCATGTACAAGTCACATGTATTGGTCATCTTCGTGTCCGGTGACGGCGATGTCGGTGTCCTTCAGGGTGAAGTGTCAGCAACAATGGCAGGAGTCCTCCAGTCGTGTTACAGTTGAAAAGAAAGAGAAAAAAGGGAACAATGGTTTTCACCCTCTTTCTCCCCAAACCACCAGCCTTAAATTAGAGGTTTTACCACCACAGTCAGCCTGGCAGAAATCCTAAATCAGCACAGTGATAACAGCGGCTACAGGCCAGCTATTCTGCTGTTGACTGGGTTGAGATCCCTGGCAGAGTTAGTGGGACTGCAGTATTCAGTTGGCTGTGGTCCCGCCAACATCGAAATCGAGCAAGCAGACCGCCAGGCCAGCAGATGGGAAAATCGTTGAAAAAGTGACAGCTGCTCTGTTACCACCAACATATAAATCAGGCCCTTATTGTCTTTCTGAAATATAACTTGATTATAAAAATAAGAAACTTATTTGTGCAAGAAATCCTGCTCTGAGTGCAGTCACATATTGATTGACAGTATGTGCTTATGTTAAGGCTGCTTAACAGTTAGTTAAAAAAAAGTATTTAGGGTTTTATTTAGAGTTTGATTGATTGTCTGCCACATTGCCAGTTCACCTGCTCAATTACGAGTCAGGTGAACCCCATGTTTCCTCCAGGAAATAACTGGCAAAAGTATGTCTAATAGTTCGGTCAATGCATGTCAGACTGCCCATCCTATTTAGGTCAGACTTTCCTAAATATTCTTTTCCTGTTCAGGACCACCAGGAAAAGCCTAGTGGTGTGAGCAGTAAAAAAAAACATTAAAAACTACCTACAAGTAACTCCCAGTATGTCAGGGTCATTATTTTTTGTTTTTCAAAAACAAACTCCCACTTTTGGCCTTTGTTTTTTAAAAGCAGAAAATCGTGCTTATGGGCCTCATCAAACATGGCAGCAGCTCAGCAAAGTTACCTTGCCTTCACAGGACCAACCATGTTGCAACTCCTCTGAAGACACAGAGATCTCTGACAGTCAGGCAAGGTCTCTAAATTTGTTCAGGTTTCATCTGTGGAAGTGGCAGAGGTTATGACTTCCTGCCCAACTGCCAAACCCTAAATGACCCTCCTTAGACTGTTGCCTTCCTTGTGATTTATGGTTCCTAGTTGCTCAAGGAGAAGCATCTTTATGAGGGGAAAGTCAATATGCTATTCAATGTCTGATTCACAGACAAAGATGCACCAGTAGGCAAGATTTACAATAAGAAAATAATAGTAAGTTCTAACAAAGATGAAAATTACTTCTTTTTCGCCTTTAGCAATGAGCAATACTATAATGGTAATATGCCACCTGTGTTATTCCGGTTTTGTTATTTATTTCCCCATGATTAGCAAAGCAGGTGTGAGCAATTGGGTTGTTGGTTGTCTGCGTTGTGAGGCCTGGTCAAGCAGCAGCCAGAATCCCATGTAGGGTGAACCACAAAAGTGACCAAATTATCTTGTGCTTAACTTTGGGCTGCTTGGCACAAAAATCAGTCAGGCTTAACTTTGAGGCAATGTGTAAAGTATTTATGCATCACACAAAGAGGAATAAAGTGCAACCACAACACAAGGAAAATACTACGATAAATTAATAAATTATTTCACACTAACACAAAAATGTAATAAGTACAATATGAGTTATGATTTTTTAAAGTTTTTTGCAAAAACTAGCACCTAAGAGATTAAAGCACCAGCTGCAGACATCCAGTTGCACAAGACAGGATCAAAGTAAAAAAATATGACTGTTTGCAATTGAGGGCAGTTTGGATACAGGAAGTGGATTGGGCTTAGTCAGCGCTTACCTTCAGACTTAGAAGAAATTTTGAAAAAAAGTGTTCTAAGAAGGTAAGGTTCAGCAGGGCAGGACTGCAGAAGATGCCAGACTTTGTCATCGGATAGCCTCCAGTCAAAGTCATGATGAAGGAAACAATGGGTTTTATATTTCAGTGAACGGGATTTCCGTCACCACTGTGACGGAGTAACCTGTCCACAGTAATCTAAATCAGGCCCTTAGTCTCTGAAATGAAAGTCAGAAACCTTCAGCGGGAAAAGGCAGAGGGCTGCAGCCAAAGACAGTTCCATGAGGCCGGATACCCCTGTGATCCAGTGGGCCGTGCAAAGAAAGGATTTGCTGCTGCAGAAAGGAATGTAGTGGGAGTTGACGTCAAGTCAATCTGACTGGTGATGCATCTTGGGTGGATAGGTGAGCACTTTGGTCCCAGTCTCCTCCTCATTGTTCTCAGGGACGTTTATCCCAATTTTTTTTTTTAAGTTTTGGCTATCTGGTCACCTTCAGTACCACTTCCAATGGTCCAAGACTGGTGAGGAATCACTTGGAGGGTCAGGACTCACCCAGGCAAGGTTCAGCTGTGGGTACAAGGTGAAGGGAGCCTTTTGTGTCTCTAAAGCTCAGACCAGGAGGACAGCAAACTAGGGCTATTGAGTCACTCCAGTGGTCCTGGGTTCAAGATGCATGTCCAGCCCTTCTTTCTCAGGCAAGAGGGCAGCAGGGGAGAAAGGCAGCAATTCAGCAAGTCAACAGCAGTTCAGCGGTCCAGCAGAGTGGCAGTCCTTTTAGCAGCACAGCAGCCCTTTGTCCTGGCAGAGAATCTATAGGTCCATAAGTGTACTGAAGATTTGGTGTCTGCTGACTTATTTTTATATCCTGGTTGTCTCCCTCTGGAGAACCTTCTAGACAGTGGCTTTGAAGTGGATGGATATTCATGCCCTGGTTCCAAGCTGGCTACAGTGACAATGCAAAGGTGATAGGTCCTTTTGTATAGGCAGAGAACTCCCTATGCAGTTGAAAGTGGGGCTGTGCTCAGCTCCACCTCCCCAACCTGCTAGCAGATGGCCCATTCAGGCACACCTAACCCCTCTATTGTGTGACTGTCTGGGAGGAATTCACAAGGAATTCAAAAAGTCTGTCAGTTACACCCAGTCATGTGACCCACAACAGGCTACAGGCACAAAAAGGCTCGGGCAGAAAAATACCCATTTTCAAAAAATTGCATTTTCAAAATTGTAATCAAAAAGCCAACTTAAACAATAAATAGTGGTTTTCATTACAATTCCAAAGAGACTAAAGCTACCCAATTCCAATTGGAAATTACAGTTTACTAAATGTAATAAGGAAACTCCAATGCTAGATTGTTTTCACTGCCAGGACATATAAAACTTGAAGGTACATGTCCAATCTTTTAATTACACATGACCCTGTCCAATGGGCTGCCTTACGGTGATATATTTAATAAAAGGGGACTTTAATACCTAGTTGACCTTGCAGATTAAAACTGCATTCAGGCTGCAGTGGCAGGTCCGGGTCATGTTTCAAGGTG
The DNA here is from genome assembly GCF_031143425.1 of Pleurodeles waltl. Taxonomy (NCBI): domain Eukaryota; kingdom Metazoa; phylum Chordata; class Amphibia; order Caudata; family Salamandridae; genus Pleurodeles; species Pleurodeles waltl. The sequence continues at coordinate 507,595,641 of NC_090445.1, forward strand.
CTACTTAAGTGGGTGGCACGATAAGTGCTGCAGGCCCACTGGTAACATTTAATTTACAGGACGTGGGTATTTGGTATGCCACGCTACATGGCCCTGCTCATTATGATCGTCAGACAGCACAGACTAAACATCGTCTCCTATGCTGACGACACCCAGCTGATCCTCTACCTGACCAACGAACCAGCAACAGCTAAGAGAAATTTTCCACACCAGCATGAGAGCAGTCACCGACTGGATGGAAGCCAGTTGCCTCAGGCTTAACTCGGACAAGACAGAGATCCACATATTTGGCTCCACCCCCACCCCCTCCCCAACTGGGATGACTCTTGGTGGCCAGCTTCCCTGGGAAATGCCCCAATGCTCACCAACCACACACTCAATGCTTTCCATGACCCGTCAAGTCAATGCCGTCTCCTCAGTCTGCTTCCACACCCTGCGGCTCCTTCAAAAGATCTTCAAGTGAATCCCCACTCAGACTAGGACAGTAACCCACGCCCTGGTCAGCAGCAAATTGGATTAAGGCAACACACTCTACGCCAGCATCAAAAGGAAGCTCCAAGCAAGGCTACAGAGAATCCAGAACGCAGCAGTCAGACTCATCCTGGACATCCCCCACCACAACCACATCACTGCTCACTTCAGAGACCTTCAGTGGCTCCCTGTTGACAAATGCATCACCTATAAGCTACTGACTCACACCTGTAAAGCACTTCACAATATCGGACCAGACTACCTCAACCTCTGCCTGACCTTCTACACCCCCACCAGGCAACTCCAGTCCTCCTAACTCGCCCTCGCCACCATCCTCAAAATAAAGAAAAGCACAGCTGGAGGCAGATCCTTCTCCTACCTCTCAGCCCGGACATGGAACACGCTCCCTCTCAGACTCAGACAGGCCGCATCACTGAAGCAATTCAGGAAGGATCTCAAGACCTGCCTCTTCGAATGATCAGCATGCCCACCACAGCACCTTGAGACACTATGGGTGATAAGCCGCGCTCTACAAGTACTGATTTTTTGATTTATTGATAGACTCTACAAGGGACTTATAAGCAAATTAAATATGCCAATTGGGCATAAGTCAATTTTACTATGTTTTAGGGGAGTGAGTAGAACCCTTTTAGCAGTGGTTAGTGGTGGCAAAATGCACAGAGTCCTAAGGCCAGCTAAAATAAGTTCAGAAAAATGGAGCAGGACAGGCACAGAATGGGGGTAGGCCACCCTAAGTCTGACAGGTCTAACAACAGGTCTCTGTGATTTTCTTTAAGACAACAGGACAAACTTGGGCATTGGTAATGATTTTTGCTTTCTATTGTCTAACCGTTGAGTAATGCTAAGATTGACAATTTATATAACTCAAACGTCAAACTCAATTATCTCTTGACACCTCAGAAACTAAGCCTTATTAACCAACTGAATTGCATTTATTATAAGACCTCAAAATATCAAAGTTCTGAAAACTGTGAACTGTAATTTATAAATGCTACTTGGCAGTGGGTGCTTAACCTACTGTGCTCAGACTACCTTGAAAAATGTACAACAGAGAGCACATTTACTAAATTACTGAAAAGTAAAGATTTAGGATTTGAACAACTTTATGAAATTAAAAGTACTGATAGATTCAAAACGAAAATAATAAATGTAAAGGAAACAATAATGTTTCCATTTGAAATGTATTTAGTTGTAAGTACAACTGGCCAATACAGTTTAAACTTAATTTAAATCACCATTCTAAAGACAACCAAATCTATTGGTTTCGTGTAATCTTTTATCCTAAACCTTTTCACTTTAAAACAGGCCATTTAGTTATTACCTACAAATCGACTATTTCATGTAGTGCCACTGGTTTGTTTAGAATTCAAAAACAATCATCCCAAAAGGAAGCACTGACAAAGCGAGTAGGTCTAGATTGTGTGCAGTGAATGTGCACAAAGAAGCCCAGCAGACTGGGCCAGATGCATACATACATGCAGTTACAGATTTCCATGCATGTACAGACCAACACTCATAGCCTCAATGTACCAGGACAGCACATAGCATCACATAAACGTACATGTCAGTGCACACAAGCAACAGAGAAACAGCAATGCAAGTATTCAAATAACTCACAGGGGCACACATAAAAGCACACCTCACAAGCAGGCACACATTTCCACAATAGCTGGCATAGCAGGCAATAGTCCCAGCTGCATGTTTGGTCATTGGCCAAAATCAATAAGCATCCTCCTTGTTAGTTGAGGTCTAAAGTTCGAGAACTATATGCTCATGGACACATCCACACATGAATAGGAATGTGATTGTTGTGTATGACGGTGACATTTGTTCTTTTTTTGCTGCTTTTAAGGAATTTTATATTTTTGCGAGAAGGTGTACATTCAAGTTCCCCTGTCACATCATGGTGGTGAAGGTGTTTTCCAAGACAGTGGAGTGTATTGCTGACATTCTTGAAGCTGGACGGAGAACTAGACACTGAAGTAGAGAAAGAAGAGACAAGGCTAATTTTAAAAATTCTGTTAGGTTCTTTTGCTAAGATGGGCTGCTAATTACTGCTGCTGAGTACTTCAGTTTGGTAGATTGCGGGATGGAGGGTGGGACTGCAGTCTCTGTTGTCCAAATAGTAAACAAATCTTTAGGTGAGGTCAGGCTTTTGTCCCTTTCATGCTCAGGCTTTTGTCCCTTTCATGCTCACTGGTAAACCTGGCTGTTGATCGCCAGGTGCAGAAAGTTCACAGTTGTTTGTGCTTCTCAACTCCAAACTGGAGACAAGCCTATTATAAGAAGCTATGCCCATGGCTATGTCTGATGAACAGACAGGAGATGGGAGATGAAGGATGACCCACTCCTAAAATGGTTCTTCCCAAGCTAACTATGCTACTGTAAAGGTTAGACATGCTTAGTGGACAGTACTGCTGCAGCAGACTGGAATGTAACTGACCTGAGACAATTGATAGAGCCTGAGTGTGCTACACTGCTAACCCATCACTGTGCCCTGCGCTGGCATTGTGCTACCCTCAGAAAAGAGTCACAAGGTGCTCCCATAAAATCTGCCCCCATGGCTCACCACTCACCTCAACCAAAGCCCAGAGGAAGGCTTGCAACAAGCTGGAGACCCGAAAAAAAGATAGAGCCTGCATGCCTGCACAGAATCTGTATGTCTTCTTCCACTGCGGTTCCCAGTGAACTTAACCCAAGTGCTGGAGCACTCTTTCCAGAATAGGACATGCTGTACGTCCACTCTGTTGATAATGCCTCAACGTAGTTCTGCAGTTGTTAGTTAAGTTTACTGTTGGAACAAGTAAGAGTAACTCTGTGCACACTCTCTAGAAATGGTGATAGATCTATAGCTGCCCACAGGCAGGCTCAAACCCAGGAATAAGGGATAAAATGAGAGGAGAAGGTAAAGAGTGGAATTACCGATCGTTAGGAATAGTGGCCCAGTGCCAGTGAAACACCCATACCTGTATAATGTAGAGTGTAATATTATGTAATATTACATTTTCTTTGTGTATTAAAGTACTTTCTTTTTACCAAACATGGCCATTCGTTTGGACATTAATGTTATTGTGCTGCTGCCTGATTGTTGAGTCCTGACCTTTATGCATCCCCACACTATGTTCCTGAGAACACTATGACAGCTCACCATCCCTACTAGTTATAGTCAAGTGTGGATATGGCTGATCCTGGCCCGGTTGGCAAAGCCATAAAAGAATGGTTCACTTGAAATTGACTGAGGCCCAGTGACCCTGCTTTCCTCAAGGCACCCCAAATGGAGATTCACAATACTTTCGTCAATTTGGTTTGAATTGGTGGGGGGAAATGTAGTTAACATTTGTTTTGCTTTTTTTGATGCAGTTTACACAAACGGAGAGATTAGTGGTAAAACCTCCACACTTCCTCTCATAATCAAAACATATACACAATGTGTGTGGAGGAAATAATATCAATCTATTAGTAGCAACCACTATGGTTGTGATCCTGTCAATATTTTTGTTGGGGTTCTTTTTAAAGACTGTTGTGTTGGGACCTATGTGGGGAATTCCTCATTATGGAACAGGTGGTCTCACACACTTAATGGTGTCATGCTACATTATAGACCCCCTATCCCCACTCTAGTAAGACAATGCCACCGGGGTGGGCTCAAGCTCACAATGAGATGCATCCAGAGGGAGTTCTTAAATAAAGTTTTCTGAATAATAAAAGGATCCAGTTGCATTAAAAATACCTAGCAGTGGTAATACACCTTTAATAGTAGTGTCAGTTGGTAAGGTTAAAAAATGAATTGACGGTATGTGTGGGTATAACCACTCACTCAGTTGTGAAAAAAAAGCCAACATGTTTTTGCCCTTACAGTGAGCCAGAACTGGTCTGGGCATTCTTCAGGGCCATTTGAAACCAGAATTAACCATGTAGGCGTATAAGAAAAAGCTAGAAGGAACTAAAAGAATCATAACAGAATTTAAGGTATACTTAGCCCATCAGAAAATGTCTAAGTTCCAAAAAGACCTGAACAGGTTTTCTCACGAAATAGTCTTTCCTTATTCCAAGGAAGACTATGCCGCTAATTATGAGTTTGGCCGGTGGAAAAGGCCACCCACCAAACTCCTGCGGTCAGGTCATTGCCAGTGCGGTGACCTTCCTGTGGCCCCTATCATGAGATTCCTGCTCAGAAACAGCCCAAACATTGGCACTGGCTTGAAATTGATCCAGCAGCAATGTTGTGGTGCGTAGGGTGCAGCAGCACCTGTCGTACTTTCTCCTAAGCAGTGAAAAGCGCAACAGGGCTGTGCATGGGGGCTCCTGCACTGCCATGCCAAGTGCAAGGGCAGTGCAGGGGCCCCCACGGGGTAGGAGAGTCATGCAAAAGCTGGGGGAGAGGGGACTCATAATCCTAGGGTGGCTCTGCATCGTACCTGTGGAGTGAAACTGGCGGTGCCAGAGGTCCGACCAATGCTCTTTTGCCATGGTCATAATGTGGCGCTCTGACCGCACCAAAGCAGTGGGACCACCACTTTATCAGCGGTCAGACCGCCACTGTGAGTTTGGAAAAGCTCGACATCTGATTCGGACAGTGACTCCTACCAGGTCATCCAGCAAAGAAGGGGCTTCCAGGAGATCCACTGAAACTAACCACCAATGACGAATCAGTTTCCCCCAATGAATGGCTAAGCCTAGGGTTGGACACCGCATTATGGGCCTCTTCCACAATACGGTACACCCATATAACCCCCAAAGCCTTCCCCTTGGACATATGCACATAACGCTTTTTTAGAAAGAGGCCTGGGATGGGGCAGTTGGAAACCCAGAGAGGAGACACACGAGTCCGATCTAGCAAAAGAGAATGCTCCCAGTACAAGCAAGATATAACAACTGGGCAAACCATTGTCATAATTCTGAGTAACCGGAGTTTAGATGAAGTAGAGACATCTGAGTTGCATAAAGCACTAAGGCCCTCAACACAACCCTGGCGGTCTGTGTTAAAGCAGCGGCAATACCGCCACCAGTAAAAAAAAATGGGCTCATTACCACTGCGGAAACCGGCAAAACATAGAGCCACTTTAACACTCCGACCGCCACGGCGGTAGCAACAAACACTGTGGCGGTAACCGCCAACACACAGGCGGAAGTCAATGTACCTCCCACCCCATCACAACCCGCCCATCCACCCGCTTTTCTGGGGCGGTACCAACGCCATCAAAAGCACAGCGGAAACAGTACTTGAAAGGGAAACCACTCACCTCTCAACACTCAACCGAGAACCAGGACGTCATGGAGCCCGAGCTGCAGTTCCTCCCCGTGCTGCTCTAACTCCTCATCTACCAGGAGTACCAACGGCGGCTGTGACGACCACGGTGAGTACTGCGTCTAGTACACAGGGGATAGGGGAGGAAAAAGAGAGTAACACACACGCAACACACCACACCCCAACCCCCACCCTCACCCACAACACCATACACACAATCACATGCATCAACATTACATTTACTCCCCGTAACCCCCTGGAACAATGCAAGGACAAAAGGATTAGAGTCAAATCAGTGATATTTTAGAAATAGTCAGATATACGTAAGAATTTTAAAAACAGTATTTACAAAAATATACAATATGTACAAAAGGCGGTACATTGTCCACTCAAAATGTTCGTGGGCCACTGGGCCAAAACTCATAGGCCAAGCCCACACTTGACTCATGTCTCAATACTGAGAGAACACTGCAGGGGCATCAGTTCGAAAACACACAGGCACCTCAGGGGGAGGGTGAAGGGAGGTGCCCCTCAGCCGGAAGAAGGTAAAACGCCACTGCTCCTGGAGGGGGCTTCATTCCCAAAGTGATGTCCTGAGGAGCGCAAGGCCACAGTCTCTCAAGTGGGAGGGTTGCCCACAGCGATGTCCTGGGGAGTGCAAGGCCACAGTCTCTGAAGTGGGTGGTTTGCCCACTGCTTGGTCCTGGGGAGTGCAAGTCCACAGTCTCTCTAGTGGGTGGTTTGCCCACTGCCTGGCCCTGGGGAGTGCAAGGCCATAGTCTCCCAAGTGTGTGGTTTGCCAACTGCTTGGTCCTGGGGAGTGCAAAGCCACAGTCTCTCAATGGGTGGTTTGCCCACTGCTTGGTCCTGGGGAGTGCAAGGTCACAGTCTCTCAAGTGGGTGGATTGCCCACTGCTTGGTCCTTGGGAGTGCAAGGCCACAGTCTCTCAAGTGGGTGATTTTCCCACTGCTTGGTCCTGGGGAGTGCAAGGCCACAGTCTCTCTAGTGGGTGCCGGTTTTCCACTGATTCTGGAGGGGGCTTTGTGCCCAGTGTGCTTCATCCTGCCAAGGAAAGGGTGAGTGGATGCATATCTCCACTGGTTCTGGAGGGGGCTTTGTGCCCAGTGTGCTTCATCCTGCCAAGGATAGGGTGAGTGGATGCCTTCTTCCACTGGATCTGGAGGGGACTTTGTGTCCAGTGTGCTTCATCCTGCCAAAGATAGGGTGAGTGGATGCATATCTCCACTTGTTCTGGAGGTGGCTTTGTGCCCAGTGTGCTTCATCCTGCCAAGGATAGGGTGAGTGGATGCCTTCTTCCTCTGGTTCTGGAGGGGGCTTTGTGCCTAGTGTGCTTCATCCTGCCAAGGATAGGGTGAGTGGATGCCTTCTTCTACTGGTTCTGGAGGGGGCTTTGTGCACAGTGTGCTTCATCCTGCCAAGGATAGGGTGAGTGGATGCATATCTCCACTGGTTCTGGAGGGGGCTTGGTGCCCAGTGTGCTTCATCCTCCCAAGGATAGGTTGAGTGGATGCATATTTCCACTCGTTCTGGAGGGTGCTTTGTGCCCAGTGATGCAACACTTGGGGTGTGGCAGTTCACAGTCCCTTACCTGGGTGTCTGAGGCACGAGATTTGCAGGGACCAGGTTCCATGATAGTCCATGGAGGCAGGGCTAGACTCCATCCGGCGATGGCTACAGCTGCAAACTGGTGGTAGTGCCGGGGCTGGTTTGGGTGCTGCCAGTGGTGGAGGGAGGCTCCAGGCCTTCTCCTGCAGCCTCGGATGGCTGCCTACTGGGTCTGCTGCTGCTGCTGGTAGTGGTGCTACTGTCAGCGGTGCAGGTGGTGGTGCTTGCTATGGTGCCTGTGGCGGTGCTAGCGGTGGTGCAGCTGGCAGTGCTGGCTGTGGTGCAGGTGGCGGTGCTGACAGTGGTGGAGGGAGGCTCCAGCCCTTCTCTTGCAGCCTCGGACGGCTGCCTACTGGGGCTGCTGCTGCTGACAGTAGTTGTGCTTGCGGCACGGCAGGTGGGGTGCTGGTGGCGGGGCTTGCGGCGGTGCTAGTGGCAGGGCTGCTGGTGGTGCTGCCCACGGTGCAGGTGGTGGTGCTGACTGTTGTGCTGGTGGCCACCAGGCCTTCACCTGCAGCCTCGGACAGCTGAAGTGCCTTGGCTGGTGTTTTCTGCCCCTTCCTCACCTTGGCAGATGGTGGTGTGACCTTGGGTCTGGCAGCTGGAGTCTTTGAGGTGGCCTTGCTGGGTGGTTGCGGCTTCTTGCTAGATCCTGTCTCCCTCTTCACCTTGCCAGGTGACAGAATGGATTTGGCCTTGGCAGGGGTTGGTGGCACACTAGCTGGGCTGACGGGTGCCACCTTTGAGCCTTTGATAGCTGCAGGAACCACAGTGGACGACGATTTGGTGGCTGAGGTGCTGGGCTGGGTTCTGCCACCCTGGCCTGAGGGGAAGGACAGGGGGTAGGAAAGAGGTCAAAGTTGGCCAGGAAAAGCTTCTTAGGGATACTGGTGTGGGAAGAGGGAGAGGGTTGGGGAGTGAAAGAAGAGGGAGTGGTTGTAGGGGGTGTCTGTCTGCTGAGTTTGGGTGCAGGTGCACAGGCTGGATGCTGTTGTGAGGTGGATGGTTGTTGGGTGGGTGGGTGCTTGCATTTGTGTACTTTGGGAGGAGGGGTCACAGACACACTGGGAGAGGACACAGGGGACGTGTGCATGGATTCGGAGGTGGTGACTGCCAGTGAGGGGGTGTTGTGATGGGCGTGCTGGTGATGGAGGTAGTGGATGAGGATGTAGTTCATGCAGGTGTGAGTGGAGATGCTACTGGGAGGGAGGTGGAGGACGAGGAGGAGGAGGACACAGTGAAGGCAGTGGATGTTGGTGTGTCTGCATGGGGATGGTGCTTGTGGAGTGCCTGTGAGATGAAGTGTGGTGCTTGTGTTTTTCTGAGCCACTTTTGTGTGTTGATTTGGGTGAATGCTGGTCTGAAGGTGTGCTTGGGATAGGTTGAGGTTGAGGGAGGATAGAGACAGGGACAATGGCTGCATCAGTGCTGAGGACAGAGCCTCTGTTGGGCCACCACGCCAGAGTGAATCCCCTGCAGGTATGCATTTGTTTGTTGTAAATGTCTCTAGACACCCTGGATGGCATTTAGTATGGTTGACTGCCCAACAGTGAGGGATCTCAGGAGGTCAATAGCCTCCTCACTGAGGGCAGCAGGGCTGACTGGGGTAGGGCCTGAGGTGCCTGGGGCAAAGGAGATGCCCATCCTCCTGGGTGAGCGAGCATGGGAAACATGCTGAGGGGCTGCTGGGAGGGTGGTTTTGGTAGGGTGTGTGGCATCGGTACCTGTTGTTGGGGTGGGCACAGAGGTGTCTGCCACCGCCAGGGTGCTTCCGTCGGAGAAGGAGTCCCTGTCTGTGGTGTCCCCTCATGTCCCCGTCGTGGTGCTCCCCTCGCCCTCTGTCCCACTGGTGCCCTCACCGTCCATGGATTCGGCCTCCAGGCCCATGTGGAATGCAGCTCCCTCTATCTCTGGTGCCTCTACTCCTCCGCCAGATGATCCTATTGCACACAAGGACAGGGTGACAAAACAAAAAGCAGGGGAGAGACAGAGGATACACTTGGTCAATGCCAGCAACAACACTACCGTTGGCATACACAACTCACAGGGAGCAGCCCTATGCACTAGGCCATGCACTGCCAGTTACTAAGATAGTCAACAACTCATGGGGTACAATGCCTAACGTCATTACCTGCACTCCTGAAACCCACAGGACCCTGCCCAGTAGTAGCTGCCCACTAACAGTATTGGGGTGGAGTGCTTCAGAGCCTGCCCAACAAGGGACCTATCCTGCCATGTTCGCCCTGGCCTAGTGGCACCCACAGCCCACATCCCCCACCCAGGTAAACCTTAACTTGCGCACAGTCATAAATCTGAATCTGTACTCACCCCCTTGTGGCTGCTGTGATGCCTTCAAGCGCCCATCCAACTCCAGATAGGCCACTGCCAGGATGCGGAACATCAGGAGGGTCAGGGTCCGATGGGCGGCCCTTCCTTGTTGGGAGGCCCGCCCCAGCTGGGCCTCCGCCGTCTTCCTTGCTGAGCGGCGCAGGTCCTTCCACCGTTTGCGACAGTGGGTGCTTTGTCAGTCAAAGACCCCCAGTGTCTGCACCTCCCTGTCGATGGCACGCCAAATACCCTTTTTCTGATGGGCGCTGACCTGCATGGAAAAGACAGCAGAAAAGGGAATTAGTTAACCGTCCAGACCGTCACACTCATGGCCAACCAGATCTCTCCCATCTCCTGAGGCACATACATTGACAACCATACATGCAGCACCCTGGCCAGGATGGCTCAGCCCCCCCCTACATGTGGCTTACACACACAGCAATCCATACATTCATGGCCCACGCATCACGCTCACAGTGTACTCACATGTTTGTCTGGAGAAACGTAGAGTAACGTGTACTGGGTAGGGCCCCATCCACCAGTTTCTCCAACTCCTCTGCAGTGAAGGCAGGGGCACTTTCCCCAGACACATGAGACATTGTGGGTTCCAGACGCAGCTCACAGCAGAACTTGCAGTGTAGGTCCTCTCCTGTTGAAGGTCAGGTAGCAAGTGAGTGCACAGGTAGAAATGGCAGTCATGACCACAGCGGTGCATACCGTCACCGCCAGCGTACATCACCATTGGCTCCTAGAACCCATAGGGCCTAATGATAACCAAAGCGAAGTTACGCGGCGGTTGCCGGACACCTACCGCAACTGCACACAACCTCATTTCCACTTGTCCCTCCTCACAGGTCAGGCAGCCGTCATTTCAGGGGGGCACAGGCCATGGCACCTAACTGCAGACATTGGCACAGCAACTGACTCTCAGATGCACATACAGGTTCTGTAAAGGAAAATATGCATCATTATTTCAATTGATGTGTGAATATGACCCTCTGCTCACTGTTTTCCTCCCTAGGCTTCAACCACTGAGGATGAATATGAGATGGCGACATCTTCCGGTTTTACAAACTCCTGGTGGACCTTGCGACTATGGAGGACAGACACATTATCCTAAACTACAGACTTCATCTGGCCACAATCCAAGAACTGTGTGCCCAATTGGAGCCATACCTGATGTCAGCTATCTGCCAAAGGTATCCCCCCTCTAGTGCAGGTCCTGTCAGTGCTCCATTTCCTGGCAAGTGGTTCCTTCCAAACAACAGTGGCCATGGTCTCAGGGATGTCTCAGCCAATGTTCTCCAACGTGTTGATCAGAATGTTGTCAGCCCTGCTGAAACACATGCACAGCTACATCGTATTCCCCCAGGTGGAGGATTTGGCCACAGTGAAAGCTGACTTTTATGCCCTGGGACATATCCCCAACATGATTGGTGCCATTGATGGTACATATGGAGCATTTGTCCTCCCCCCCCCCGGAGAAATGAACAAGTGTTCAGGAATAGAAAAAGCTATCACACTCTGAATGTGCAGATGGTGTGTTTGGCGGAGCAGTACATCTCCCATGTGAATGCCAAGTTTCCTGGCTCTGTGCATGACAGCTTTATCTTGAGGAATAGCAGCATCCCATATGTGATGGGCCAACTCCAGAGGCACCAGGTGTGGCTAATAGGTGAGCCCAAGGTCCCAACCCAGTATAAGTTGGTGTCTAGGTAAGGGGTTGTCCCTATGGGTTAGTGTGTGTCAAACCGGTATCCCTCGATTTTTGCAGGTGACTCTGGTTATGGCTACTGACCCCAGTGAGGAATCCCAGGACAAGGGCAGAGGAACGTTAAAATGAGGCACATGGGCAAACGAGGAGGATGATTGAAAGAACCTTTGGCCTCCTGAAGGCCAGGTTCCGGTGCCTCCATCTGACAGGTGGATCCCTGTATTACTCACCCAAGAAAGTGTGCCAGATCATCGTTGCATGTTGCATGTTGCACAACCTGGCCTTGAGATTTCAGGTGCCTTTTCTGCAGGAGGATGAGCCTGGAGATGGTCTTGTGGCAGAGGGGGACCCTGTGGACAGTGCAGAAGAGTAGGCAGAGGAAGTAGATGTGGACAACAGAAGTAATATAATACAGCACTACGTCCAGTGACACACAGGTAAGACACTGTAACTTCACTTTACATTTCAGTTTTCTGTTGGACATTGTACATGGCAGCCTGATTTCCCTATGTCTATGTCTCTATTTTCAGATCTCTGTGGCCCACCCTGGCTCCTGGTATGTTTACTGCTGCACACTATAGGTCATACCAATGTACAGATAATTGTACATATGACTTGCAATGTTTTCAGAATGTTGTACTAATATATAATTCTATCTTTTGACAGACTCAAGATTTGTATTTGTTCCAAGGGTGTTTATTTAAGTGCTCATAAGTAGAGGGGGATGTGCAATGGGCTGGGGTGATGGTGGAGGAATGTCCAGTTAGAGTCCAGTCTCTTGGTACCACAGGAGCATTGTCCAATGGGGCATAGGAAGGGGAGTAATGGCAGTTCAAGGTGGACAGGGTGACAGAGTGGGACAGAAGGGTGACAATCAGGAGAGTCCTATTTCCAAACGGGGGGGCTTAGCAATGTTCTCTGGCTTCTGCCTGGATCACAGGGACCATTTGCGGGGTGGTTCTCCTTCTGCAGGTGGTGGGGTGCTTGTGGCCTGTTGGTCCTATGGCGGGGCATCCTGTCCACTAGCGCCAGCAGAGGTGGAGGGCTGTTCTTCAGTGTGGCTAGTGTCAGGGGCCCGTTGTTGTGCCATTGTCTCTCTCATGGTTTTGCCCATGTCTGCCAGCACCCTTGCAATGGTGAACAGGACGGTGTAGATGTTTTGAGGTCGTCCCTGATCCCCAGGTACTGTCCCTCCTGCAGCCGCTAGATCTCCTGCAACTTGTACAGTATCTGGCCCATGATCTTCTGGGAATGGTGGTATGCTCCCAGGATGTTGAAGAGTGCCTACTGGAGAGTCGGATCCCTGGGCCTGTCCTCCACCTGTCACACAGCAGTCCTCCCAGTTTCCCTGTTGTCCTGTGCCCCGGTCCCCTGAGCCGTGTGGACACTGCTACTGACCCCAAGTCCCTGATCGTCCTGTGTTTGTGGGGTTGCTTGGGGTCCCTGTAGTGATGGATACACTGCTGATTGACTTGTCCTGGGGACAGTGGCATGGGCCCGCTGGGTGCGTGCTGGTGTATCCTGAGGGGGGAGGCTCTGTGGTGGGTTGGGACTGTAGCAGGGGAAACGACTGTCCAGAGGTCCCTGATGGACCAGGTTGGTCATCATGATCCAGATGTGCAGAGCTGCTGTCATCACTGTGGGCCTCCTCTGGGGGAAGACTCGATGTTGCTGGCAACTCCTCTCCGGTGACGTTGAATAGGGGTCCTGTGAGGATGAAAATGCAGTGTTATTTTATCTGTGCGTGCCATCTTGTGCATGGGTTTGTTTACCTGTATGGTTGGGATAGCCCTGGCAGCTTATGCTTGTGTGCGTGGTGATTTTGTGGGCTAGGTGATTCTCTCTAATAGGCATGCTGTGGTGATGGGTGTCCATGCAGGTCTGTGATGGGGGTCCATGAATTGGTATTACATGCAGGGCTTGGTTTTGGGATGGATGGGTTGTGATAGTGGAGTATATGTGAGGTGGTGGAGTGATTGGGGTGAGGGTAGGGGTAGGAGTTTGTGATGGCATGCAGGTAGAGTGGGGGGTATAGTAGTAAAGATTTGACCAGAGTCCAGTCCTCCTGCTACTCCTGCAAGGCCCTCAGGATGCATTATTGCCAAGACTTGATCCTTCCATGTTGTTAGTTGTGGGTGGGGAGGTGGGGGTCCACCGCAAGTCCTCTGTACAGCTACCTGGTGTCTTGCAACAACGGAACACACCTTCCCCAATAGGTCGTTCCACCTCTTCCTGATGTCATCCCTTGTTCTTGAATACTGTCCCACAGCATTGACCTTGTCCACGATCCTCCGCCATAGCTCCATCTTCCTTGCAATGGACGTCTGCTGCACCTGTGATCCGAATAGCTGTGGCTCTACCCGGATGATTTCCTACACCATGACCCATAGCTCCACCTCTGAAAACCTGGTGTGTCTTTGGGATGGCATGGATGTCAAAGTCCCCAGGGCCCACACCTACTTGGCAATGGCATGTCGTATAGCCTTCTTTTGATGGGCTCTGACCTGCAGAGGTAATACACACAGGAAAATAGAATTAGTCAAACAGTCCTGCCTGTTACACATATGGCCCACCATTTACACACACATGGCGCAGCACACAACCTGTACGCTGCCAAGAGGACATCCACCCACCCCCCTTACACGAGGACTTCACACACAACTCCATGCATTGATGCGACATGCATCGTGCTCACTGTGTACTCACCTGTTGGTCTGAAGGCCCATAAAGCAGACGGTACTGGGGTAGGACCCTGTCCACCAGTCTCTCCAACTCCTCCTCAGTGAAGGCAGGGGCCCTTTCCCTGGTCACACGGTCATAGTAGGTTCCAGACACAGGTCACAGCAGGACATGCAGTGTAGGTCCTCTCCTATGGAAGATCAGGTGGATCACTATTGGCCACTGTAACCCATAGGGCCCAATGTTAGCCAATGAGGAGTTGCACAGCGGTTGCCGACCACCTCCCGCAAGAGCGCACAATATCAGTGGATTTACCTCACTTCCACCTCTCCCTCTACACAGGACAGGCAGACGCCAATTCAGGGTGGGGGGCAGGCCCTGGAATAATGCTGTCACAGGAGATATTAGCACATACTGGACAAATCGCAATGACCCATTTCATGTTTACAGGGTGCAAAGTTCTGTTGTAGTTCCATTGTTCAGTTTGTCACCGGATCCTCACTCTTTTGTCCCTTAGATTCCTACTGCTGTGAATGAATAGCAAATGGAGACATTCCTCCGTGTACAGACCCCTGGTGGACTTGGCAACAATGGAGGACAGGTACATTATCCTCACCTATAGACATGATAGGGCCACAATCATAGAGCTGTGGGCCCAATTGGAGCCTGACCTGCTATCTTCTATCCATCACCCCACTGGATCCCCACCATTGTGCAAGTTCTATCAGTGCTCCATTTCCTGGCAACTGGTTCTTTCCAAGTGACAGTGAGCTTGGCAGCAGGAATGTCACAGCCAATGTTCTCAATAGTGCTGCCCTGATAAAACACATGTGCAGCTACATTGTTTTCCCCTAGCTTGAAGATTTAGCCACAGTAAAGGCCAAGTTTTATGCAATGGGACATATCCTCAACATAATTGGGACGATTTGATGGAACACATATTGCATTTGTCCCTCCCCTCCCCCGCCAGAATGAACAGGTGTTCAGGAATCGTAAGAGATTTCCACTCTATGAATGTTTAGATGATGTGCTTGGTGGACCAGTAGACCTCCCATGTCAATGCTAAGTATCCTGGGTAGGTGCATGATGCCTTTGTCCTAAGAAATAGCAGCATCCCAAATGTGATGGGCCAACTACAGGGGCACAGGGTGTGGCTAATAGGTGAGCCCTGGTTCTCACCCAGTATATGTTGGTGTATGGGTATGGTGTGGGCCATATAGGATAGTGTGTGGCTAAATATTGTCCCTCGATATTTGCAGGTGAATCTGGTTAGCCAAACCTATCATGGCTAACCCCTGTGAGGAATGCTAGGACCAGGGCAGAGAACATTATAATGAAGCACATGGGTGAACCAAAAGGATAATTGAAAGGATCTTTGGCCTCCTGAAGGCCAGGTTCCGGTGCAGGTGGATCCCTATGCTACTCACCAAAGAAGGTCTGCCAGATAGTGGTGGCATGCTGCATGTTGCATAACCTGGCGTCAGACGCCATGTCCCATTCCTGCAGGAGGAGGAAGCTGGAGATGCCCGTGTGGCAGCAGTAGAATCTGTGGACAGTGAAGATGAGGAGGATGAGGATGAGGACAACAGAACATATGTGATCTGACAATACTTCCAATGACACACAGGTAGGACAGTGTTACTTCACATTTCAATAACATTTGTTTTACATTGTGTGGCAATGGCATGCTGATATTTTCAACTTCTATGCCCACCTACTGTTCCCTCTGGCAATTCATTTTGCAGGTTTTGGTGACCTGACATATACTCCTGGTGTGATCACTACAGCCAGCTACAGGTCATTAATCTATGCTCATTCTCTGTACAGTTGATTTGCAATGTTTGTACCTGTTACAATAAATACATATTTGATATACATGACATACTCCAAATTTGTTTTTTTCCAAAGGGTGTTTATTGAAGTGCTGATATATGGAGAGTCAATTGCAATGGGATGGGGTGATGATGATGGAAAGTCCAGGGTATTGTTCCAGTCTGTTTGTAGCACAGGTGCATTGTTCATGGGGACATAGTAAGGGGAGCAAAGGCAGTTCAAGGTGGACAGGGGGACTGAGTGGGACACAAGTTTGACAATCAGGAGGGTCTCATTTCCTGGTGGGGGTCTTGGCAAGTGTCTCTGGCTTCTGTCTGGATCGCAGGGAACATTTGTGGGGTGGGTCACCTTTTGAAGAGGATGGGTGCTGGTGGCCTATGAGTCCTGTTGGGGGCCTCCTGGCCACTATCGGCAGTGGAAGTAGAATGCTGTTCATATGTCTGGCTAGTGGCACGCTGGTGTGAGACTGCCTCCCTCATAATGTTGGCAATATCTGCCAGCACCCTGCAATGGAGATCAGGGTGTTGTTGTTGTTAATGGCCTGCAAGTTCTCCCTGATCCCCTGGTACAGTCACTCTTGCAGCCGCCTGTTCTCCTGCACATTGTCCAGGATCTGGCCCATCGTGTCCTGGGAATGTTGATAATCTCCCAGGATCACTGCAAGAGCCTCCTGGAGACTCGGTTCCCTGGGCCTGTCCTCTCCCTGGTGCACAACAGTCCCCCCAGTGTCCCTGTTTTCTGTGCCCCTGTCCCCTGAACCGTGTGCCCACTGCCAATGACCCCAAGTCCCTGATGTCTTGGGGGTGAGGTGTGCCATGGGGTCCCTGTAGGGGTAGACACACTGCTGATTGATGTGTCCTGGGGATAGAGGTATGGGTATTCTGGGTAGGTGCTGCTGTGGTGTTTCCTGATGGGGGAGGCTCTGTGGTGGTGTGTGACTGGGCCTGGGTAACCAGCTGTCTAGAGGTCCCTGATGGGCCAGGTAGGTCATCCAGATCCTGAAGACCAGAGTTGCTGTCATCACTGGGGACCTCTTCAGTTGGAGGACTGAATATTGCTGACACCTCCTCTCTGCTGACACTGGTTGGGGTACCTGTGGGGATGTAAATGATGTGTTAAGCTTTCTGTGTCTGACACATTGTACATCCGTGGCTTCCTCTCTTTGGTTGGATTTGCCTTGGCAGCTATCACTTGTGTATGTTAGTGTATGGTGGGATAGTTAGTTCTCTAGGGTGTGCACGCTTTAGTGATGAGTGTCCATGCAGGGGTGTGAGAGGTGTCCATGCATTGGTACATAATGCAGGGCTTGGAATTGGGATGAGTGGGTTGTGATGGTAGGGTGTGTGGGAAGTTTAGTGATGGGAGTGAGGTAGAGGGTATGTGATGGCATGCAGGTAGGGGTGTGATAGTAATAGAGATTTGACTTACCAGAGTCCAGTCCTCCTCTGACTCCGGCCAGGCCCTCAGGATGCAGCATTGCCAAGACTTGCTCTTCCTATGATGTGAGTTGTGGGGGAGGAGGTGGGAGTCCACTGCCAGTCCTCTGGATCGCAAACTGGTGCTTGCTGCAATGGAATGTACCTTCCCCCGTAGGTCGTTCCACCTCTTCCTGATGTCATCCCTAGTTCTTGGGTGCTGTCCCATGGCGTTGACCCTGTCCATGATTCTCCACCATAGCTCCATCTTCCTAGCTATAGATATCTGCTGCATCTGTGCTCCAAACAGCTGTGGCTTTACCCTGACAATTTTCTCTACCATGTCCCTTAGCTCCTCCTCTGTGAAACGGGGGAGGGGTCTTTGTGGTGCAATGGGTGTTCTGTGAGGTGTGTTGGTGAGGGTGTGTTGGGTAATGTGTGGTGTATAGGTGTGAATAGTATGTGGCTCTAGTTGTGTCAGTGGTCTTGGTGTCAATCTCCTAGCAGTAATTGTTGTTTGTAAAGGGTTGTGGGTAATGTGGGTGTGTGTTTTAAAGTGGTGTGGGTGTGGTGTGTGTATGGGTGTCAGGGGTGCGTTGTTTGAATTGTCCAATGCGGTGTTGTTTTGTATATGGGTGTCCATTTTGAGCATGGCGGAATGTACCTCCAATGATTTACCGCCATTGAATATTCTCCGTGGCGATTCGTGGGTCAGGTTGTGGTGGGTGTAGTTCTGTTGGCATAACGGTGAGGGTTTTGATTCCGCCAGTTTATCACTGACCTTTGGTGCGGTGGATTTGTGTATGCGGCTGAATACTGACAGATTGGTGTGTGTGTCATAATATGGTGAACGGATATCCGCTACAGGGGAGGTAAGTTGGTGGCTGTCAGCGTGGCGATAATTGGGATTTACTGCCAATGTCAGAATGAGGGCCTAAGTGTCTACAGGGTGTGGGGAGGAGTGGTGATAGGTGGCCCTGTGAGCAAAAGTGTACCATTTTTCATTGTGCTGAGCGTTGTAGATGTTTCTGGGACTGAGATGGTAGCAGATAGTGCTTTACCACTGAAAGCAGGAGCTAAATCAGGCACTGCTGGACACAATGTTCTAAAATCATCTTGCACCACCACAGAATGTAAAATGTAGATACTCAGGTGACACTCCAGGAGATCATTGTGGGCCCTTTGTATCACATTCTGGCTAACCATGAATTTGTTCTAGATACTTTCAAGTTCAATAATCTGTCCCAGCTGGTCCTTCCACCTCAAACCTATGCCCATCAAATCTCTACTTATGGCACTGATATTGGTGATTGCACCCTGAGCCTCCTTCTCCACAGCCGGTCCTGACACAGCCCTTTCCAAATCATCCTGAGACCTTGAGTAAGTAGCCACAGGAGTAGTGTGCACAACAGATATTATGGCTGTGATTGTCACAGGAGCTAGGGCAAATTTGTTGGAGTTGTGGGGCCACAGGGAGATTGTAAAGGCACTGATGCCCATAAGAGAAAAAGGACAATACTGGATGTAGTAGATCTTGTATACTCATAGAGAAGCTGAAGTATATGGCACACACAAACATGATGGACCAGGCTGGTTTTGAAGATCATCCTCATCAGCAAGAGTGTTGCTCCCACTGAAGCTGTATGATCTGCTTTCCTGAGGTAGAATGGTCAATGAAGTTGAGGCTGATAACTGTGATCTTGCTGCTTCATCTTAAATAAAAAAAAAGGTTTTTGTTTTAATGATAGCTGATTCCATTTATTTTCTAAATTATTTATTAGTGTACATTTGCCCTTTATTCGTCTTTATAATTAAATGTTCATAATGTCAGACTGGTCATCAATATTTGTAACATGAGCCACGGCTAGCTGCCGCTTTGTGAGATCCTTGACACTAGAGCCTGAGTCCAGCCTGCCCTGCCTTTTATAAGCAACCCGGGGATATGCTGGATAGGTTCCCAAAGAGGACGAGAGCAGAGTGGCAGATTTGCTATAAAGTAGCACTCTCCCGGGGGATGAGACACAGAGTTTCTCCCACGTGCAATTGTTTGGCCCCAGCTGTGAATGGGTCACTGAACTAGGTTGGCTGTGAAGCTGACACCTAGTGAGCAGCAACCAGAGGGGGTTTTTATACTCATTCCACCCACTGATGGACTGTGGTTGCCAGAGGGCCGGAGTGACTGTCACTTTAGGCCTGTGGTTTAGAACCCCTTAGAGTGTGAAGCAGCTGCTGGACGGTTTTCTTGCATGACACCCACTGTGGAGAGGACTGCAGAAAGGCAACAGATGTGTAATTCCACAGGCGACGTGTCTATTTGGCAATAGGATTCCTGCGACTAGCAAGATGAGAGCTTGCAAAGGTGGTTTCAACAATCTCGTGCCAGACTGTTCTCAGTATGGCACACTATGGCTATGAGGGAGGCAGTGGTACCTCAATATAACTCCTGGAGGAACTAACAGCTACACTGCAGAAGTGAGCAGGTGAGCTGCTGCATGAACTTGTAAACAGCGGATAGAACACTAATGGGTGTTTATCAGTGAACATTGAACTGTAATTCCATTGGGTCCATCCTGGCTGGCTGATCCATTATAAACATGTACACTGCTACATTGGCTAGTGTGGCCTCTGATTGAGAACCCAGACAAGCCCCAGCACAAGGGATATATATTGCATCTAAATTAGATCTCACCCTTTGCTTTTCCTCAGAGCATATAAAAACTACTGGCACTCATCAGCACATGGTCTGATCAAGGAATGAGACCTGTGAGCTGTGTGACCCCTGTAAAGTCATTACTTTACAATTGAAGGACTGTATTGCCAGAGACAAAGGAAGGACTGCATTGCCAGGGATACACAGTTGACATATGACCGAAGAGCAATGTTCTATTATGAAGGGTCCTACCGGAGGAGCTAGGGAGATGAAAGGAGGTGGAAGATCAGAGGTGGACACTACACCCCACGTATAGAGCACACCCCTTCCTCAACTGAATTCTTGCAGACTATGGGGGTCATTATGACCCCGGTGGAAGGGGATAATATAGCAGTAGTACCGCCAACAGCCTGGTGGTACATACCACCACATTATGACATTGGTGGGTTGGCAGCAGCCAACCCACCAATTTTACGTTACTACAGCCATGGCGGTAGCAGCTGCCGGGCCGGAGATAACAATATCCAGCCTGACAGCCGTTATTGTACCACCGGCGGCATTTTGAGCCTGCCTACCGCCATAGTTTTCGTGGCATTCACAACGCCATGACAACCATGGCGGTAGGCCCTACCAGTGACAGGGACTTCCTTCCTCTCTATGGTAGGAGGCCCCCACCCCCCCAAACACTCCCCAGACACCCCTCACCCCTCCCTCCTTCCACTCTCCCCCTTCTAAACCCCCACCTCCCCATACATGCTCACTCGCAGACATACACCACGTATACACACACTCACTCATGCTGGCATACATGCATTCATTCATGCATTCATCCATTCATTTTCGCACACATCCGTAAACCCATTCACACTGACATGCAGACACGCATTCACATTTTCATTTGTACTCGCATTCTCACACATGCATACACCCATGCACACAACACTACACACACAGTCGCATTCACGCACACATTCACACATACATGCACACATCCCCACACACACACACACAACACCACCCACCCACCTCCCCTGTTGGAAGCCCAACTTACCTGCATCCAAGGGGTCTTCCAGCAGGGAATGGGACGGGGCGCTGCTACCGGCAGCAGCCCCCGCCAGCAGAGTACCGCCAGGCCGTATCATGTGTCATGATATGGCTGGAGGCGATCTACTGGTTCCATAGGGCCTTTTATACTTGTTTGCATAGGAGGAGGCACACAGGGTACCAGCGAGGCAGCCTCCCCATGGTGCCTACCTTCTCCTTGTTGTGGGAAGTCTGATTTTTTATCAAGATGGTTATTAATATTACAGTGTTCTTGAACTGCAGGTGGCTTCCACATTGATAATAAAGTTGTGGTGATATTTCCTGCCAACATGATGGAAATGAAAACATGTGGAGAGTCCTTTGTTGCAGATTAAAATTGTCTGTGAGAGGCGGATGTACTGTATATGCTGTTACTTTGGGCTAGGTTCAAAGTTATTGCTGAAGGCAGAATGTACTTTTCAGAGGATCACAATTCTGTCCTGGACTGGTTTGTGCCTTACAAAGCAGGAAAGGAGGTAACTGAATGGAAGACACAGCAGCCCATGAATTGACAACAGTGTAGACAATGCAACACCATGTGTACCAAGGACCCTCACAGAAGTCAAACTGAAAGGGAAGGAGCAGCATCACTGGAAGTAGCAAACACTTTTGCCACTTAGTCTCATCAAACCTCTGGTGGGGATGAAGGGATTGACATTGGATAGCCCGGAATCTGACCCACTGCATGTTGAGAACACTCGACTGGTACACTTAATGGCCAGTGTGAAAGATGATCTCTAAATGGTTGGATCCACCATTATTGTTTCTGGGCCCCCAAACCCTCTGTTTCCGCAGTGGCATTGTGTTACTGCTGTCACAGTGCCGATCCACAGTCTAGGATGGTAAGGGATATGGATTGGATGATTTCCCAGGCTCTCTGGTTCCTGAGTAGCTTATGTTGGAGGGACAAGATTAAAATTTGTAAGGCAGCCCGCCCTCACACTGCCTTGGCTGTTAGCTTTGCAAATGTTGCTTGTACTTTTCTTTTTTTGCATTTGTGTTTTTTCAAACTAGCTTTGGGCAGATGACCGTTGTCAGACTGGCCAGGGATGTGGGACTTGGGAAGAGTTGTTATGGTGCCAGCCCATATTATTGATGTTGCAGTGCATCAATGTCTCCATGTATGCTTAGTAACGTATTGAGTGGCCTGATTTAACAATAACACATGGGGCCAGATGTATCAAGGTTTTTTGCATTCGCAAACGGTGCGAATGCCCGTTTGTGAATGCAAAAAGCCCTTTCAGAATGTATGAAAGACATTCTGAACGCAATTTTAAGGAATCACTTAAATAGCGATTCCTTAAAATTGCGACCCTGTTTAGAGAGTCACAAATTGCGACTCTCTAAATTAGAAATCGCAAATAAGGATTCCATATTTGCGATTCCTTAGCACATGTATGAAGCAATTCCTAAATGCGATTTGGCCATTTAGGAATCGCTAATTACCACCATGTTGAACTTGGTGGTAACCATGTGCAAAATTTAAAAATGCATTTAAAATGCACTTTTAAAATGTACATGTAAAGCACACATGCCCTTTTGGTATGTGTGCACCTTACATGTCCCCCCAAAAAATGTTGGGGTGCAGCAGAGGGGGCCTTAGGCCCCCAGCACCCTGGGGTTTTCCATTTTCAAAATTGGGATTTCTAGTTAAGAAATCGCAATTTTGGAAATGCAAAAAATTCGCAGATATGGGCCAACAGGCCCATAGGTGTGAATGGGGCCGGTATCGCAATTTGCGATTCGGTAATAGCATTTGCGATTTTTAAGAAATCGCTATTACCGATTCGCAAATGTGATACATGGCATTTTGCGAGACAGAAATAGCGATTTCCTAAAAATCGCTATTTCCAGATCGCAAAAGGCCTTCATGATACATCTGGCCCATGGCATCTAATTATAAGTTCCATACATGGATTGTGCAGGTATGGGATCAGTATGCAAATGCTATGACATATTAATTTACTTGAGATGAAGGGGTCTAGATGTGGTGCTCCATCAAGGAACGCACTTGCAGTGGAGGAAGTTGCACCACTCACACCGCCACGCTCAAAATACACACACTAACAAAACTACACCACATTGGACAATTCAAACTACACACACCTGACACACATACACTCACACCACAATAAAACACACACCCACATTACCCACAACCCTTTCAACGAAAACATTTGAACAAGCACAGAGAGAGAAAAGCAAAGACCACACCATCATCCAGAGGCACAGAACACATCACTCATACCACATCATGGCACCTCAAAGACACCCCAGGATTTCTGAGGGGGAGCTCATGGTCATGGTGGAGGAAATCATCCGGGTAGAGCCACAGCTATTCGGATCACAGGTGCAGTAGACCTCCATTGCAAGGAAGATGGAGCTACGGCAGAGAATCATCGACAGGGTCAACGCAGTGGGACAGCATCTCAGAACCAGAGATGACATCAGGAAGAGGTGGAACAACCTACGGGGGAAGGTACATTCTGTGGTTTCAAGACACCAGATTGCTGTACAGAGGACTGGCAGTGGACCCCCACCTCCTCCCCCCAACTAACAACATGGGAGGAGCAAGTCTTGGCGATCATGCATCCTGAGGGCCTCGCAGGAGTAGCAGGAGGACTGGACTCTGGTAAGTCAAATCTTAACTACTTCATCCCCCCACCCTACCTGCATGCCATCTCAAACTCCTACCCCTACCTTCACCCCCTTCACTCCAACACCTCACATATACCCCACTATCACAACCCAACCATTCCAATACCAAGCCCTGCATGCAACACCAATGCATGGACCCCCATCACAGACCTGCATGGACACCCATCACCACAGCATGCCCAGTAGAGAGACTCACCCAACCCACATAATCACCAATCATACAAGGCCAAGGCGACAGTGCAAGCACATCAATACAGGGGAACACACCCATTGCACAAGATGGCACACACAGATACAATAACAATGCATTTACATCCCAACAGGACCCCTACCCAATGTCACAGGACAGGAGGTGCCAGCCATATCCAGCCCCCCCAGAGTAGAGGCCCACAGTGATGACAGCAGCTCTGCACACCTGGATCACGACGACCAGCCTGGCCCACCTGGGACCTCTGGACAGTCGGTTCCCCTGCCACAGTCCCAAACCACCACAGAACCTCCCCCCTCAGGAAACACCACTACAGCACCCACCCAGTGGCCCTATGCCACTGACTCCAGGACACGTCAATCAGCAATGTGTCTACCACTACAGTGACCCCAGGCAAACCCACTAACCCAGGATGATCAGGGACCTGTGGTCAGTGGCAGTGGGCACACAGTTCAGGGGACAGAGGCACAGGACAACAGGGAAGCTGGGAGGACTGCTGTGCGAGAGGGGAGGACAGGCCCAGGGAACCCAGTCTCCACGAGGCACTCTCCAACATCATGGGAGCATACCACCATTCCCAGGAGACCATGGGCATGCTACTGGCCATGTTTCAGGAGACCCAGCGGCTGCAGGAGGGACACTACATGGGGAACAGGGATGACCTCACCAAAATCTACACCATCCTGGTCACCATAGCAGGGGTGCTGGGTGATATGGGCAAGCATATGAGGGAGGCAGTGGCACAACAAAGGGCCCCTGACACTAGCCAAACCGAGGAACAGCCTTCCACCTCCGCCGGCGCTAGTGGATAGGAGGCACCGCCACAGGACCAACAGGCCACCAGCACCCCATCCCCTGCAGAAGGAGAACCACCCCGCAAACGGTCCCTGCAATCCAGGCAGAAGACAGAGAACATTACCAAGACCCCCACCAGGAAATAGGACTCTCCTGATTGTCACCCTTCTGTTCCACCATATCACCTTGTCCAACTTGAACTGCCATTACTCCCCTTCCTATGCCCCATTGGACAATGCACCTGTGATACCAAGAGACTGGACTCTACTATGGACCTTCCTCCACCATCACCCCAGCCCCTTGCACATACCCCTATACTCAATACACCCTAAATAAACACCCTTTAATCACAAACCTATCTGGAGTCAGTCTGATCTTTCACAAATGTCTTA
This sequence comes from Pleurodeles waltl, assembly GCF_031143425.1. Classification (NCBI taxonomy): domain Eukaryota; kingdom Metazoa; phylum Chordata; class Amphibia; order Caudata; family Salamandridae; genus Pleurodeles; species Pleurodeles waltl. The sequence continues at coordinate 507,620,763 of NC_090445.1, forward strand.
TTACAACATTATCAACAAATAGCAATGTAAATGTTCATTTACTCAAATCAATGTATGACTGTTGTTGGACAGCAGTACATATAGCAGAAGGCAGATTGTGGAACCCAGATCTGCAAAAAGTAAATCCAAAGGGAACAGTCAGTGTCCATAGACAGAGGTGAAGAGGCTGACATGTGCAATGTCCTACAGTATCCTGAAATGTGAGGAGGAGTTACAGTCTCTTACCTGTGTGTCACTGGAAGTACTGCATGATGATGTTGGTTCTGTTGTCAATCTCTTCTTCCTCTGCCTCCTCTTCCTCACTGTCCACAGGCTCCACCGCTGCCACAAGACCATCACCAGGCTCATCCTCCTGCAGAAAAGGCATCTGGCATCTCAGTGCCAGGTTGTGCAACATACAGCATGCCACGATGATCTGGCACACCTTCTTCGGTGAGTAGTATAGGGAGCCACCTGTTAGATGGAGGCTCCGGAATCTAGCCTTCAGGAGGCCGAACATCCTCTCAATAATACGCCTAGTTCGGCCATGTGCCTCATTGTAGCGGTCCTCTGCCCTTGTCCTGGCATTCCTCAATGGGGTCAGTAGCCATAAGAGGTTGGGGTAACCAGAGTCACCTGCAAATTTCGAGGGATACCTGTTAGACACACACTAACCCTTAGGGACTACCCCAATGCCAGACACCTACTCATACAGTGTGGGGACCTTGGGCTCACCTATTAGCCACACCCGGTGCCTCTGGAGTTGGCCCGTCCCATAAGGGATCTGCTATTCCACAAGATATAGGCATCATGCACAGAGCCAGGATACTTGGCATTCACATGGGAGATGTACTGGTCTGCTAAACACACCATTTGCACATTCATCTAATGGTAGCATTTTCTATTTCTGTACTCTTGTTTATTTCTGCCGGGGGGGACAAATGCCACATGTGTACCATCAATGGCACCAATGATGTTGGGGATATGTCCAAGGCCATAGAAGTCAGCTTTCATTGTGGGCAAATCCTCCACCTGGGGGAACACGATGTAGCTGCATATGTGTTTCAGCAGGGCAGACAAAACTCTGGTCAACACTTTTAGGAAACATTGGCTGAGACATCCCAGATGCCATGGCCACTGTAGTTTGATAGGAGCCACTTGCCAGGAAATGGAGCACTGACAGACCCTGCACTAGAGGGGGGATACATGTGGGCTGACGGATAGATGACAGCAGGTCTGGCTCCAATTGGGCACACAGGTCTTGGATTGTGGCACGATCAAGCCTGTATGTGATTATGATGTGTCTTCCATTGTCAACAGGTCCATCAGGGGTCTGTACACCGGAGAATGCCACAATCTCATCATCTGCCCCAGCGGTTGTAGCCTATGGAGGCGAATGGTGAGTAGAGGGTCATTTACCACATAGGTAGCACAACTGTGTCTGCAGTAATGTTAGTAAATCTGTGTGTGAAATAGTTCATCCGAATATGTGCTGTGAAGCAGTTAGGTGCTATGCCATGTGCAGCCCTAAAATGGCGGCTGCCTGACTTGTGAGGAGGGACAAGTGGAAATGAGGTAACTGCGCTGATGTTGTACAGCGTCGTTCTAGGCGGTTGAAGACCGTCGCGCAACTCAGCATTGGTTGTCATTGGGCCATATGGGTTCCAAGAGCCAATGGCCATGTACGCCGGCTGTGACGGTACACACCGCCGTGGATGTGACCGCCATTTTCTGTCTGTTCACTCACTTGCTACCTGACCATCAACAGGGGAGGACCTACATTGCAAGTGCTGCTGTGACCTGAGTCTGGAAGTGACAATGGCTCATGTGTCTGGGGAAAGGGCCCCTGCCTTCACTGCAGAGGAGTTGGACAAACTGGTGGATGGGGTCCTCTGTCACCCTGTCCTTGTGTGCTTTAGCATCATCTGGTGGAGGAACAGAGGCACCGGTGACTGAGGGAGCTGCATCCCACATGTCCCAGGAGGGTGAATCCACAGAGGGTGAAGGCACCAGTGGGACGGTGGGCGAGGGGAGCTCCACGATGGGGAAAGGAGGGGGTACCAGCGACAGCGACTCCTCCTCTAATTGGAGCTCCCTGGTGGTGGCGGACACCTCTGTGCCCACCCTAACAACAGGTACCTCCACCAGCCCCCTACCAGCACTGCCATCCCAGCACCCCTTCAGCGTGTTTCCCGTGCCTGCTCACCCAGTATGGTGGGCATCTCCTTCGCCCCAGGCATCTCAGGCCCTGCCCCAGTCAGCCCTGCTGCCCTCATTGAGGAGGCTATTGACCTCCTGAGATCCCTCACTGTTGGGCAGTCAACCTTTCTGAATGCCATCCAGGGTGTCGAGAGGCATGTGCAGCAAACAAATGCATACCTGGAGGGCATTCATTCTAGCATGGCGGCCCAACAGAGAGCATTCCAGGCTCTGGCCTCAGCACTGATAGCAGTCATTGTCCCTGTGTCCAGCCTCCCCCCTCCAACTTCCACTACCCAGACTCAATCCCCTCTACCTCAGCCTATCCCAAGAACACCATCAGACCAGCATGCACACACATCAACAGACAAAAATGTCTCAGGAAAACATAAGCACCACACATCACACAGGCACTCACACAAGCAACATACCCATGCACACTTTCCAACATCTACTTCCTTCACTGTGTCCCCCTCCTCCACGTCCTCCACCTCCCTCCCAGTTTAATCTCCACTCACATCTGCATGCACTACATCATCAGCCACTGCCTCCATCACCAGCACGCCCATCACAACACACCGCTCACATGCAATCACCACCCCCACTATCATTCACACATCCCCTGTGTCCTCTCCCAGTGTGTCTGTGAGACCTCCTCCAAAAGTACACAAACGCAGGCACACACCCACTCAACAGCCATCCACCTCACAACGGCCTCCAGCTCATGCACCTTCACCCAAACTCAGCAGACGTACACCTCCTACAACCACTACCACTTCCTCCACTCCCACACCCCCTCCTTCTTCCCGTCCCAGTGTGTCTAAAAAACATTTTATAGCTAACTTGAACCTCTTCCCTACACCCCCCGCCCATCCCCTGGGGCCAGGATGTCTAGATCCCAGCCCAACACCTTAGCCAACACATCTGTGTCTGCTGTGATCCATGCAAGTCGAGGTAGATTGAAGGGGCACCCATCAGAGCTGCCAGTGTGCCACTTACAGATGTGAAGGACCACCCTATTCTGCCACCTGCCAAGGTAAAAAAGGGGCCGGCTTCCAGCAGGGGAAAGTTGCACCACCCATCTAGCAAGGCCTCGCCCAAACACAGAGAGGACAGTGCCAAGGTCCCAGCAGCGACTGCCAAGGTGGGGAATGGCCACAAGACAAAGGGCAAGTCACCTCAGGACACGATGCCTCCTTGTGAGGGGCTGGTGACCACCATTTTGTCAGGGATGCCAGCGACCTGTACCACAGTCACCACAGCCGCAACTACCGCCACCTGCACCGCCACCTGCACCGCCACCTGCCCTACCACCTGCAACACACCTGCAACCACACCTGCACCATCGCTGCCACAACGTCTGTCTGCAGCATCCTCCCCAAGGATCAGTCATCTGAGGCTGCTGGAGACGGTATGGTGTCTCCCTCCACCACAACAGACACCTGCACCATGGCCAGCACCGGCAGCATCTCCGCCGCAGCCACCGCCACCTGCACCACCATCTGCACCGCCACGTGCCCAGCTGGTACCACTCTGTTGGACATCAGCAGCATCACCAGTGGGCAGCCGTCCGAGGCTGCAGGTGATATCCTGGACCGTGGACACGCCACTTGAGGCACCAACTCCAGCACTTGCACGACCAGCAGTGACAGCCTAAGTCGCCACAGGATAGAGTGTGGCTCTGCCTCTATGAAGTATCATTCAACCAGTTCCAGGTACATCACTTGGCTTAGACACCCAGGTGAGAGGATGTTCACTGCCACACCCAAGGTGCAGCATCACTGGGTACAAAGCCCCCTCCAGAACCATTGGAGAGATACATCCACTCACCTAATCCTTGGCAGGATGAAGCACTCTGGGCACAAAGCCCCCTCCAGAACCAGTGGAAGAAGGCATCCACTCACTTAATCCTTGGCAGGATGAAGCACACTGGGCACACATCCCCCTCCAGAACCAGTGGAGAGATACATCCACTCACCCAATCCTTGGCAGGATGAAGCACTCTGGGCACAAATCCCCCTCCAGAACAAGTGGAAGAAAGCATCCACTCACCTAATCCTTGGCAGGGTGAAGCACTCTGGGCACACAGCCCCTCCAGAACAAGTGGAGAGATACATCCACTCACCCAATCCTTGGCAGGATGAAGCACTCTGGGCACAAATCCCCCTCCAGAACCAGTGGAAGAAGGCATCCACTCACCCAATCCTTGGCAGGATGAAGCACACTGGGCACCAAGCCCCCTCCAGAACCAGTGGAGAGATACATCCACTCACCCAATACTTGGCAGGATGTAGCACTCTGATGAAAAATGCCCCCTCCAGTACCAGTGGAGAGATACATCCAGCTCACCCAATCCTTGGCAGGATGAAGCACACTGGGCACAAAGCCCTCTCCAGAACCAGTGGAACATGTCACCCACTTGAGAGACTGTGGCTTTGCACTCCCCAGGACCAAGCAGTGGGCAACCCACCCACTTGAGAGACTTGAGAGACTGTGGCTTTGCACTCCCCAGGACCAAGCAGTGGGCAAACCACCCACTTGAGAGACATGAGACACTGTGGCTTTGCACTCCCCAGGACCAAGCAGTGGGCAAACCACCCACTTGAGATACTTGAGAGACTGTGGCTTTGCACTCCCCAGGACCAAGCAGTGGGCATGGAGCCCCCTTGAGGAGCAGTCGTGTCGTACCATCTTCCGGCTGAGGTGCCCCCCCTCCCCTGCCCCCTGAGGTGCCTGTGTGTTTTCGACTTGATACCCCTGCAGTGTTCTCTCCGTTTTGAAGCAGGTGTCATGGGTGGGCTATGCCCATGCTTTTTGGGACCACTGGTCCACGGACATTTACAAAGGACAGTGTACATACTTGTGTACATAATGTAACTATTTGTATATACTGATTATTTGATTTTCTCTTGATATATCTGAATGTTCCAATATAACACTGGCTAGACAAATTTCCTTTTGTCCTTGCGTTCTTCCAGTATTGTTGTTGGATGTGTTTGTGTGTATGGTGTTGTGGGGGAGGGTGGGGGTGTTGCGTGCCGCGTGTGTGTGTCACTCTCTTTTCCCTACTCCCCTCCCCTGTGTGCTAGATGCAGTACTCACCGTCATCGCAGCACCGCCTTCTTTCTACTTCTTGGTGTATTAGTAGATACACCAACATGGGGAGAATCTGCAATTCGGGCTCCATGGCGTCCTGGTTCTTCGTTGAGTGTCCAGAGGTGAGTGGGTAACCTTCGTTGTTCAGTTTCCACAGTGCTTTTGATGGCATTGGTACCGCCCCGGAAAAGCTGGCGCATTGGTGCCTTGTAATACGGTGGGCGGTACATTGTCTTCCGCCTGTCTGTTGGCTCCAAAGACAGGGGCATAATTACAAGCAGCTTGCATCACTGATGCATCACTTTTTGTGATGCACCAGTGACGCAGACTGCAGGTCCATATCTACACGGCCTCACAAAGTCATTTTGCATGGCTTTTATGCCTTGTAGAATGCATCAAAAGCCTAAGCCTCCCTAAGGGAGGTGTAACTATTAGAATTCTTTTTATTTCTCTTTGTTTTTTCCTCTTTCTATGTGTGCTGTATTCTGGAGGAACAATCCTACATTGATTGTTTTTGTGCAGGAAGGCATTGCTTCCTGCACAAAAACAATAATTCCTACAACACAGACACGTTTGCACCGTAGTGCAAGGGTGCCTGCTTTGGCACATGACAGCCAATTGTGCACCAGCGCAGAGGAAGAGGATAGGAATGCCTCATATCTTACAGATATGGCACATTCCTGCCCTTTTCTTTTGACGCAGGGCAGTGCAGCAAAAAACCTTATGGCACTGCCCTGCACCAAAATATTGTAAATGAGGCCCACAGTTTTTAGAGTCTCTAGTTCCTCTCCTATCCTTAAACACAGGCAATGCTGAGATTACATTTGGCAATGGCAGAATTTAGTGTTAACATTTCTACACATCCACTAGCAGATTCCTCGATGACCAAGCTTGTGAAAGAATTTCAGGAATGGGTGATGCACTGGGGGCTGGGTGAGACATGAAAAATGAGATACAGGATCCAAAGAGAATACTCATCCTACTCACCTGCCTATGACTTACACGTTCACATAGACAAGATACTGTGATACATGGGGTTACATAATTTTGTAACATATTTGCTGTACTTGTCCGCACCCTTTTTTTGATGACAACCCACTTCTCATGATAGTGCAGACAGGGGTGTTGATTAACTCTTAGCTCAATGTGGAGGCTCCCAAACTTTCAATTCACAATTCACAGTTCAGGGAACTCCTGGGTGAGTGCATCTGAGAGTACATTCAGTGTAATCACAATACAGCGGGACACATTAACACTGAATAGAATGCCTTTAAAGTGGTGGTGCAAGAATTCTGTATGAGCCAAGCTGTTGCACTAAGAATGCCTACGGAGAATGAGCTGTTCAAAACTGGAACAACAGTTTGTAATCTGGAATGGGGTCTTCCAGAGGAGAGGAAAAAACATGCAGCACCTTCATGAACAACTGAAAGCCTTGATCTACTGAAAACATTTCAATATGGCTCATGTATGGAGGTTGGCACAGCAGGCAGAGGCAAGCCGGATAATGCAGTCCATGAATAAAAAGTGCCAGTCACCGAATATAAAAACAAAATGGGTAGTAGTATTTGCTCAGCAGAAAATATACAATGTATTTACCTGACATTTCTGGGAACAGTACTGGGTGGAGGCTGCAACCCCAGAGTCCGACATTACAGCATTCCTGGGCAGAATATTGTTCTTCTGTTGACAGAACACGTTGGGAGGATTGATCATAGCTCAAAATGAAAGAGACCAATAATAAACTGGCATGGGGTAAAACCAAGGGACTTGGGGGCCGATGTTACACACTTGTCAACCTAACTAGTTGAACTTTACATAGCATTCATAGATCGTGGATGCCTACCCCTTCTACTAGAGAGGCATTCATCTTTTCAATCTTTAAGAGTGTTAATGATGCACTCATTGCTGCCTCATATATACCACTGTCCACGTTGAACCTTGACTATAAAGTCTTCAGCAAGTAGCCAGCAAATCATCTACAGCCCTATTATCAAACTCTAGTGCATGAGGATCAGAATGGATTCGTCCCTCAGCATAGCCTCTCATTTAACACCAGGAGGGTCTATCTAGTCCTGGATGAGACATCTATGACTTTATACCTGCATGTGGAACTACTGTCAAAACATCTCTTACCTTAAAGCTTCATGAAATGCATGAACCTGGGACCTTGTTGCGTTACATGGGTGACTCAGCTGCATGCAGATGCCCAGGCAAGGGTCTAGACCAATAGATCTATTTCTGAAGAGCTGTTGGTGTTCTCATGAATCAGACAGGGCTATCTATTGATAGGGCATCCCACTGAATGTTGGAATGCATGTGATCTCACTTAAATACAGATGTTAAGCTTCTGTACCAGCAAGATGCTAAAATGAGATCCCCTGTCACATGGATCTGTTGAAGACCTTGGGGAAGGTGTTTGGTCTGTACACAAATTGGTGCCCAGTAGGCAAAGAATACCAGCAGTAGTAATTCACATTGGTAGCTCATGGGAGCCCTGAACATTTAAATGCTTGGTGTTACAGTCTATTGCTCGGATGTTGATACCCAAATGAGTAACTTAGGTGGTGTGCTGTGATCAGTGAGGAGGAGCCTGGCCTTCTGGAGCACAGTATAATTCCCTTTGATGGACTGGGTGGCACTTTGTGATCTTCCCGGTTGGGGTGCCTCAATGCTGGTTCCAAGCACTTAGAGGCATATTTCTACTCTGTTTGTGCCAGATTTGCGGCATTTTTTTTTTACGCAAATCCACCGCAAACTTAACTCCATATTTATATTTCAACCCTAGACTTGTCTAACGCCAACATATTGGAGTTAAAGTAATTTTTTGTCTGCAGATAACTACCTTGCGTCAATGAGATGCAAGGTAGGTGTTCCCGGGCAAAAAATGACTCAAAGGCCTTGGCGCCTTATTTATCTTCCTGTGCAAAAATAACGCACAAGAGGAGGAGGGCCGTAAATAATGGTGCTAAGCCTGCTTAGCACCATTATTTAACACTTGGGTCAGGGCAGGTGTTAGGGGACCTGTGGGCCTTTTTCCATGGTCGGAGACCATGGAAACAGCCCACAGGTGCTCTTCCCTGCCCCCAGGGACACCCCCACCCACCCGCACCCACACTTGAAGGACACCTAAGGATGGGGGGACCCATCCCAAGTAAGTACAGGTAAGTACTTTAATTTTTTTGCAAAGTGCAATAGGGGGGCCTAACTTGGGCCCCCCATGGCACTGTGCCCAAGGGGCATGACTTCTGTCTTTACTTAGACAGGAGTCATGTTCATTGGGGTTGTGCATGAAAATAATGAAGATAATCAGGTTAGAGTAATTTTTTTGTCTCTAACCTGACTAGCGCCATTCTCTCACGCACAACCTCCAGTTTCTCCTATGCCTCCCTCACCCAGTTAGCGTCAATATTTTTGACACTAACTGGGCCTTACTGCTGGACAGCATCATAGCTTAAATATGACGCCCGGCTGCCATCCAGGAATGGCGCTAGCCGGCGGTATACTTTTTAAAGCAAACCTGCGCTAACGCAGGTTTGCGTCAAAAAGTATAAATCAGGGCCCAAGTTCCCTGATTTGAGAGTTGATATGGAACAGGAAACCAGAGGGTGACCCTACACACCATATTTTATCCAATCCAACTATGAACTTTGTTATTTATCTGACCAACTCCAGTGGATGGAGTGCTGGCTACCTGGAGTGGGTTTGGCAGATGTTGGTGAGGTAAGGGTCAAGGGCAGAAAGGAGCTCTGGTGGAATGCTACTGAAGACTAAAAATATATGTGACAGCTTAAGCTCTCTTATACAGTGATTTGCTGCTGGAAAGTGGTGACCAGGAGAACTGGAACATCAGCTGCTATGTGCCCCAGCTAATGTGGATATCCACCCCAAGATGGGTTTTCCTAATGGTGGAGTGCTTGCGGTACTGTCACAGAGCTGCCATTGAGACTGTTGGTAACTGTTAATCTGGGGGGATTCTTTGAGACCTAACAGTAGTGATCAAGGAAAATGGTCTCCTTGATGCTCAGTTCCTGTTATTGAACAGTAGTGTGGTCACTGCAACCCCTTTGGTACAGTAGCAGGTTGGACCCAAGTCCACAAGAAAGTTTTGCTGATGTGTGGCAATCAACATAGTTTAGTCTGTTTGCTATTTTAGTCCCATCTTGAAATGGCGACTGACAAGCTTCCAACCTTGTAGAATAAGTGGGTGGTGGAATCGATCAGCAGGCAATACCAGGGGAAAGAATGGGAGAAGACACTACAACATGTCTACATGTTTAATTACTTCACAGCACGTACCTGACACCCAACAAACTGAATATAAATTTACATATCAATACCATGAGCTGCCCTCCTTGTGGCCCAGTGATCGTAGGCTTTGTTCAGATAGTGTGGAACTGCCTAGTGCGGACTCCATTTTGTTTTCAAGATACAAAATACCTAGAATGTACACTGAATAGCAGGGCATTGTTCACCATAGAAGCATGGTTGTTGAGTTTATACATTTGGAAAAAGGAGAGGAAGGCTGATATAAGGTTCCTGGACTTGGCTTTGGTCTTTGTCCTTGGAGACATTGCCATGCACTGGATACGCCCCAATGAACCACTGCGTTGTAGATGGAAAAAGGAGGGTAAAAAATGGGTTATAGCAGAAGGGGCCTCGGTCCACGCTGAAGAGTACCAAGGATTGTGGCAAACACCACCATCAGATCTATGGATAGAAGTGGTCTTGGCCTGGGGAACAGTAATAGCGAAACCAAACTTAGGTGATGAGTGATAAAGGCCTTTCTACCCTAATTTGAATCTTACCAGATGTGCCATAAATTCTCATACCATTTTAGTGATTACATTGGGGGTACAGATTTGGGACCTCATTACAACATTGGCGGGCGCCAATGCGGGCGCACTCACGCGGTGCCCATTTTGACATCCCCGCTGGGCCGGCGGGCGGAAACTGAGTTTCTGCCCGCCGGCCCAGCGGGGATGTGGGCCGCAACATGGAGCCGGCTCCAAATGGAGCCGGCTGTGTTGCGGCCGTGCGACGGGTGTAGTTGCACCCGTCGCACTTTCCACTGTCTGCATAGCAGACAGTGAAAATCTGCATGGGGCCCTGTCAGGGGGCCCCTGCACTGCCCATGCCAGTGGCATGGGCAGTGCAGGGGCCCCCAGGGGCCCTGCGACTCCCCGTACCGCCAGCCTTTTCCTGGCGGTTCAAACCGCCAGGAAAAGGCTGGCGGTCGGGGACTCGTAATCCCCTGGGCAGCGCAGCCCTAGCGGATTACTACCGCAGGGGCCATAGTGGTGGAAAACCGCCGGCCCCGGCGGTGCGACCGCAGCGCTTCCACCGCGATCGTAATCTCCCAGGAAGCACCGCCAGACTGTTGGTGGTGCTTCCGTCATTTTAGCCCTGGCGGACAGGGTCAAAATTACTCCCTTGGTCTTTTTCATAGCTGAAATGGAAATTTGGAAGGGACATTAATATTAGGGATGGGTGATAAATTCTGCTCTGACTGCAGAGTTGGTGTAATTTTGACCACTCTGCGTTCATTTAGGCCAAATTCTCCCACCCTGCCACACACACAGTGGTAAGATGGCAATAAGTTTGCAAAGAATGAGTTCCCCCAGCATGATTTTCAGGGGCTACGAGGGCACCCCAGAAGATTTTTTCAACACGGACAGTCACAGGTGGTCGCATCCATTTACTATGTGAGTGGCAGCACATCCAACTCGAGAAGCAGCACCCTCTAGAGTGCCCTGTGATGCCATATGTGCTGATTTTTCAATTCAGAACGAGTACACTGCACTAGAATTCAGCATGTGCAGCACAACATGCCAATTTCTAACTGGAACTCCAAGGAATTTAGTGGAATTTTCATGTGAATATGTGCAGTTCTACGGAGTGAAACTTCGTGACTTCTGCCCAGCTCTAGTTAATATGGCATGGATTGAGCTAGGATGATGCTCCAATGTTATTGTTTACTGTTTAATAATTACTGTTGATAATAATTGTCAAATGTAATGTGTATCAAGCACATGTTCTGTAACTGCGGAAAGACACAGGACTATTTGAGCATCTTTTCCTGTTATTCATTTGCAGTCTTTATGATCAACAATATGTACAATAAAATCACTTTCAAAGATCAATGGGCCTCATTACAGCATGTGGCTGCCAATGCGATCCGCACTTCCGCGGGGCCAATTTTGACATCACCGAGTTTCCACCCACCGGCCCAGCGGGGATGTGGGCCGCAACATGGGAGCCGGCTCCAAATGGAGCCGGCGGTGTTGCGGCCGTGCGACGGGTGCAGTTGCACCCGTCGCGCTTTTCACTGTCTGAATAGCAGACAGTGAAAATCTGCATGGGGCCCTGTCAGGGGGGCCCTGCACTGCCCATGCCAGTGGCATGGGCAGTGCAGGGGCCCCCAGGGGCCCCGCGACTCCCCGTACCGCCAGCCTTTTCCTGGCGGTTAAAACCGCCAGGAAAAGGCTGGCGGTCCGGGACTCGTAATCCCCTGGGAAGCGCTGCTAGCGACCGCGGTGCTTCCGCCGCGGTCGTAATGACCCTGGGACCGCACTGCCAGCCTGTTGGCGGTGCTTCCATCATTTCAGCCCTGGCGGTCCTGTACCACCAGGGTTGAAATGACCCCCAATGTCTTTTAATACTATTGAATGAATGAAGGGTACAGATTTTTGTAATCAATGTTAAAAAAATATTTTTAGGAATGATTGATACAGAGTCAAGTGTTCTGGGATTCACAAATCAGAGCTAGCCTTGTGTGTGTGTATGAGCCCTGAAACATAGGGTTGTTGGATGCTCCTGTCCAAAGGTCCATTGCACCATGCCTTATGAGCACTATGTGAAATAGAGACTCTCAAACACTTGCATGTCAGTATTAGTAATGTAATCCTAGACTTTTTATGGAGTTTAGTGAGAACGTAAAGCATACTGTGTTTGCAACATTGATCCTATAGTCCAGTAATAAAATTAGATTCACAATACTCCTTTTTGAGTTTGATGACCAATAACAGTTCTATATTGTAAAACTAAAAATTGAAAGCATTTATATACATTTCTGATAGGCAATTTGCAGTTATGTTTTAGAGACATGAGGGATAGCTTATTTCTTCCAATTCTACCAATCCACTTTTTTTATGGTTGGGTATACTAGCTAAATATGCAGTGAAGGTGCTAGATGACCCCTCAATGCTTATGTAATATCTATGACAGTATGTTTCCTGAAGTCTGACAAATATTCCCTGGGCATCAGAGGTCAAACGTTGTTCCATTCACTGAAATCTGTTGCTAGCTGAGGAGTGCTGTGCAACAACTGAGTGAGACAGCTGAATCACTATGTTCAGAAAACACAAGTATTATATAGCGTTTATGACTAATTTAACAGAATTTATATCTCAAGTTGTACCTATTGGATTTTTCCTTTTTTGGTCTTGTTTTACTCAAATAAATATTCTCTATTTTTGTAAACTTGCATTGAGTCTTGTTGTGGTATTTTGCACTGTGTTACTGTAATCTAAGTGTTCACCAAAATGTGTAACATTACCTCTTAACGTAAACCTGATTGCACTGTGTCAAGCTACCAGAGGATAAGCAGAGGTTAATTTAGGGTATGTATCTGATTTACCTTAATAGGATTGTGGTCCCTTCTTGGACAGGGTGTGCACCTCTGCCAACTAGATACCTCATTTCTAACATTGATGTTCAGTGGTGAGGACAGGAATTGTGTTTGTACAATATCTTACAGTAATTTGTTGTCCACTACCACCCACATCTAGACCAAAGCTGGTGAAGTATGCAGCGAACCAGCTCATTGATTTTTGCAAGGCATTTAGGGCTTTTACCAAGGGCTTCCCCAAGAAGGTGGAGCTGCAAAAGGAGCTGAACATCTGGATGACAGCTAGTGATGCAGCACATGAGATCCCTGAGGAGGAGGATGTGGAAACTGAGGGTGAGGAAAGCTAGACAGGGATTAATTGAAGAATCTGGGACTGACTGTGAACCAGGAGGATAATACCTTGAGAAGAGTAGTGATTCCTCCCAGGCAGGGACCAGCATTTCATCCATCAAGAGGCATGACCCCAAAGGAGCTGTAGGACAGGAGGGAGAAGAGAAATGTAAAACTGGGACTAGTTAAATTTGCCATGGTGGCCAAGGAAGAAGAGAAAATGTTGCTGGCTCAGGAGATGAGCCTGAGGAAGCTGAGCAAAAGAGCATGGAGGGATGAGTCCAGTCAAGAAGGTGGCAGCACTTCCTCAGTGCCCTATGACAGAAGGGTCCACATACCCAAGGGCCTGGTGTCTGCCTTTGTGGTGGGAGACAACATAGACAAATGGTTTGAGGTCTATGAGATTGCTCTACAAATGCACAGGGTCCCTGAGGAGGTTTAGGGAACTAGCCTGTAGAGGTTCATTCCCAATTAGTGGAGGGACACTCTACTGGCCCTAGAAGGGAGATACAGGATGAGGTATCACCCTTCATGAAGAAGGTCCTAATCAGGAAGTTTGGTCTGACCCCCGAGAAATACAGCAAGGTTTTCAGGGACAGTCAGAAGCTTTCCCATGAAACCTAGGTGGATTGTGTTCAGTTAACCATTGCTTGTTTTTTAACTTGTTAAGAGACTTTAGTTACACTCTGGACTTGATTAACTATATAGATTTTTTTTTTCTTTTCTAGATTTGCGTAACTAAGAGTGGCACTGGCAGGCAGATGTATTACTCACTGCGGTCACATGGTGACCCAATAAGCTCAGGGCAGAAACCCTAACTTTAGTAGGTGTAGATCGCAAAAGTTTTCTTTATTTCCATTGTGATATTTATCATGATGTCTGTTTAATTGGTAGAAGTAGACTTAATAATTATATCCCACTTGAGAGGTGCAGCAGAAAGATCTACATACTATCACACTATAGCCAGAACTGGGATGGTGCACTGTGGTAGTGTAATTTTGTCTACTAAAAGATGGAGTGAGCGACTCTCTCATCTTTTATGATGATAGAGGGTATACAACTGAAGCATATTACATGACCGCAGTACTATAAAGTCATAGAATTGAAATTATGTAGTTAAATAATTTTTTCGGACTTCTTTGTTGAAATCATTCTGATTGGTTGCATCATAACATTGTAGTAACCTTTTTCCTTTTGTATTGCCCATGCAAATATATGTAACATGCAAAGGCAAATATGGCAGTTAGTTTTGACTTTGAGTTTGTGTGTGTCCTAGGTCTACATCTAATATTTAAATGCAGATGATTCATACAATTAATATCAGAAAAAGATGTAATCAGCAAGGTTTGACTCTACTGAGCCTTGTTCATGTAAAACAAGATGTTTGACGTGAACAAGGCTCGGTAATGTCAAAACTTGCTGATCACATCTTTTTCTGATATAAATTTTCCCATCTTCCCAAATAAGCAATCTCTTTCCTGACATATATATATACACATACATATATATATATATATATATATATATATATATATATATATATATATATATGTATATAAAAAAATGGTGGCGTCCCAAAATGCGTATTCCCATTCATTTTTCCATAGGACCTTTAGACATGCCTACAGCCCGAATCACTGAACGGAATTACATCAAACTTGGCACAAAGCTAGATTCTGTTACACAGATCACACTTTTTGTGATTTGGTGTGAATGCGTTTAGTAGTTTCAGAGAAAGTTAAGGCCAAAAATATGGATATATAGGGACGCAGATCATTTGCGGATCAAACTGTCCCTGTGCTGAATGGCTGGGAACACTTCAGCAAGGAAGTGTTGGCAGCTGTCTTGGGACTCAGCTTCCAGAGCCTTCCGAGCCCCAGAAAAAGGGCAAAAAAGAAAAGGGGTCAGGGTAGAGTCACCCTAACCCCTTAGCTCTGGCGCTGGGGTCCAAAAGGGACCCCACCAGGGCTAAAAAGCAGTTTTTTAAAACATAGGAAAAATCCACGGATGGATCTGCAGATTTTTCCAGGATTTAAAATAAAAAACACAGTCTTCTGTGATTTTATCTTTATTTGGCCCCGGGTGGGCCAGGTCCTGGGGGCATCACAGAGGAGGGGGCACATTGGGTCACCCTCCTTGGGCTTTGATAAGCCTGGGGGACCTCCACCTCCCCCAGGGAAAATGTGCAAATAAGAGCGGTTGGCCTTGGCCCACCCTCTGCGGCAAAAATGTTTTAAAGTAAGTGGGGGTGCCCGATGGCCTCTGCCACAGACCTGGGGACCACCACCTCCCCGGGGCTATCCATTTAAATAATGTAGGGGTCCTATGGCCCCCAACAGCCTGGGGACCACCACCCCCCCACAGGGCTATACTTCATTTGGAGGGGGAGCGTGCCCTCCACTGCCCTGTGGACCACCACCCCCAGGTCCACAATCCAATTTATTTGTAGGAGGCCGCATGCCCCCCCACTTCCCTGGGGACCACCCCCAGGGCAAATCTTTAAAAAAAGAAAGGGGGTCCCTACGGGACCATCAAGTCCTGGGGCCCACCACCCACTGGGGCTATTCTCATGGGAGTGGGGCTGCGCAATCTCCCTGATAGAGCCACTGATGGTCATGAGGTACTGCCACCACCAGGGCCGGCTCCTGCTATGTCCCAGGGAGCTCAACCCTGGAACATAGCTGTTTGCTGTGACTTGGCTGAAGCACTGCAGCCAAGCCACAGAAAACACTCAGCTGTTTGACAGCGGGACCTTCAAAGCAGGTCTCGCTGTCAAACAGCAGAGCTTTCATCTTTGTCCCCCTCTGATGGAATGCATGAGCATACACAGAGCTGCTGTCAAAGCATGGCCAAAGGGCAATGCGCAGCATGGGGTTGGATGGTTAGGGAGGATGGCAGCAAGGTCTGGCACAGGCCAGGTCTTGCGGGCAACCTCCGCTGCACATGGCTGAATGCCGTGCACGGTGTAAGGTTAGATAGTTTTCGCAGGTTGGCCACAGGACCTGGCCACAGGCCAAGCCCTGTGGCCAACCACTGCCATGCACGGTTGTGATGGATTAATGTATAGTAATCAAAATTACTATACGTAAAAATAAAAAATAAAATAGAAATTTCCTGAAAAAACTAAGTTTACAGGGACATTATACTTAGGTAATAGACTTTTAAAAATACAGAAATTCATTGAAAAAAACAAATTTTACAGGGACATTATAGTGTGGCTCACATTTAAAATGTACACAACCCCCCTGGAAATTCTACAGTTATAGTTAGAGTTATCTCAACTAACTATAACTCGTGCCCTAAGGTAAACATAACTCGCCCCCTCGTCACACATAGCTTTTTTGTCAAAAATGTTACTGCAAATATTTCATTGATATTATCAATGATATAATCAAATAAGTCATGAGTGCCGCAGTTTGTGGGGAAATCAGTAGTGCATGGTGAGGGCATGTGTTATATTTACTTGAGGTAACTTAAACTATAACTGGTGAATTATTATGGTTTTGTATGTTTAAAATGTGAACGTAACTATAATGTGTGAACAGTACGCCGTACCCACCCTCACCACTTGTTATATTTGATAACATCATTGATAATATCAATGTAATATTTGCAGTAAAATATCTGTACATGGCGAAGGCACGAGGTATAGTTAAATTAGGGCATGAGTCATTGTTAGTTGAGGTTACTCTAATTATAACTGGTGAATTTCTATGGTTTCGTATGTTTTATATTATGAGGTACTAATGATAATCACTGTTTTTTTTAATATCTATATTGGTTGCTTTTTATAGATTTATACTTTTTATACTTTTTATACTTTTTTTCCAATTATCTGTCTTTAGACTGTGGTGGGACACTGAGAAGGTGACAAAAATAGATAGGTAGTACTATGGTGTAATTGTTGATAAAGCAAGATATGTAGAGCATTTGGCTACTGTAGCATACATTGTTCTTCTAATTTGGATGCTGTGTCATAAAATAATCATTTTTGTAGAATTGGGAACATGCACATTAGGAAGCAAGTTCAAGCCACTATAGCTTTAATTCTTATGATATATACAAAGTATAGATTGTGAGCCATTTTATTGTGAAGTATTTCTTCTATGTTGTTTGTAGTCCTGAAGAGAGATCATGACAATAGTGTATCTCTTACTTTTCCTTTTCTTTTTTGTTGATTTCATTGTAACATAGAACTGATTTTTGTGAGAACTGTAACATAAATAAAATTATGACAAGATGCAAAATTAAATCGCTCTTGGATGACGTTGATCTTCGGTCCCCAGTCGGTAATATATACGACCTAGTTTCCATAGGACAATCATTTTTTGACTTGGTTATTACTTTAGCATTGTTTGAAAAATCTTCAGGAAATTTTCCAAATAATGTGTCCTACTGTGTCTTATTGTAAATTGTACATTTTGGGGTGATTCATTAAGCGGGGCTGAAAAAAGTGTTGTCAGTCATTTTGGGACTCAGCTTCAGCTGAGTCCCAAAAAAACGTGTAAAATAAAAGAAAAAGGAGCTGGGTAGGAATACCCTAACTCCCTAGCCTTTGACCCTGCCAAGACAAAAAAGCCTTTTTTTAATCTTAGGCAAAATTCATGGAGGATCCAGGAAATGGCTGAAATTTGTTTACAAAGACCCAAGACTGTGCTTGCTTAAAATGTAGCCCCCGGTGAGGCCAGGTCCCAGGGGCATGAAGATATATAAAAAAGTAAAGGGAGGGGCTCACCGGGCCCCCTCCTAGGGCTTATTTGAGCCCTGGGGACCACCACCTCCCTGGGGCTTTATTGTAATAGTGGAGGGGGGCATGTGGACCCCCCTTCTTTGGGCTTGTAATAGCCCCATAGACCACCACCTCCCTGGGGTATTATTAAAATACTTAAGGGGTCATGAAGACTTCCTCCTGAGGCTTTTGCATGCCCCAGGGACTACCGCCTCCCTGGGGATTAAGGAGAAAAAATGCACGGAGTGCCACAAGGGCCCTGGGAACCACCACCTGCCCAGGGCCAAAGACATAATAAAATCTGGGGGGGGGGCCACCGCCTCCCCAGAGCTGACCTGTACCAATTAAAGGAGGTGCAGCCTCCCTCCTGGAGCCATTAATGGCCCTGGGGACTACCACCCCTAGGGTTGGCTCTTGCTATCTACTGAGGTGCAGCTCCCGCCAAGCAGAAGCAAATTCTAATTCCGCTCCCAGCAAGTGACAGCATGAAAACTGCTCCTGCTTGCTGGGAGAGTTCTCATGTGCTTCCTTGTCTGCTGTAATGCACGTAGGAAAACAGATGAAATGTTGCTCCCGCTTGCAGGGAGCTTCATATTTACCAGCTCTCTGCATGCATGAGCAATGGCAGCTCCCTCAGGAGGCTTAGGAAATCGGGGGCCTTGAGTTTCCCCCCATGGTCCCTGCAATGTTGGGCATCTTAATAAAAAGCCACCCCTGAATTTTGACCTTGAAAGGTTATCTGATGAAGATACTCAAGGAGCAAATATATTGGCAAAGTTAAAGGCACACAAGTGAACTAGAGGTATTATCTCAGCATCCCTTACACATCTGTAGTGTAGGAGATGCACTATATATTTACCTAATGGGCTAGCACTAAATAATTAGCCACTTAAAAGTACTCCAGTAGGGTAGACATTTTGCACAAAACCATGACCTCTCCTTGGATAAATATGCATGGCAGGATTCATTCTGGCACACTGCTCCTTTCACAGAAATTAAACCTCAACAGGAAGCACTTCACTTACTGATAAAAACAAAGCAAGCACCCAAGTTGAAGCTCCACTTTTGTAAAGTACTAATCATCCTAACTTCTTGTGCATGGCCAAGGCAAAGCAAGTGTGTTCTTTCTGCATTTCCACTTTGAAAGGTTATCTGTAATCGTTGATGGAGGTGATTGCATCTTTGCTTTTTTTAGCACAATATATCCTGTAGTGACTGTGATAAGTGAGTTCTTTCTTGTCAACTGCTGCTGAGACCAGGGATTGTGTTCCCTTTTTCAAAAACTACAAGTAAATAAAATGGCCTAGAAGCCCCACCCATTTGGCCCGCCCCATATACATTAGTTGTATGCAATATCTTCCTTCCTTTTCCCAGGATGATAGACAGCTTCCTAAAAGGCCCCACGAGCGTGATTACCACCGATTTTGGAGATATGTTCTTGATGCACAGGATTATAATCACATCTCTACCAAATAAAGACACAATTCTTGCCAGGCATAAACTCGTAAACTCGTGGAGGATCCGCAGATCCCAAAAAATGAAAAACAAATCCACCCACTGTATCCAACTGGACACTGCACATCCAAAGGCCATGCAAGAGATAGGGCTGGATGCATGCGAGCCAGGACCTGAAGCTAGGCCCTGCCAAAAATCGCCAAAGCAGTGGTGGGTGTATTAATGTGAAAAACATTGTGATGACTGTTTGTTAAAAAACAGAGAAATTACTGCAAAAACCAAAGGTAACAGGGACGTAGTTAGGGTGACATTTTACTCATACAAAACCATAGAAATTCAGCAGTTATAGTTATACTTATAGCTAAGCTATACTTATCTGAAGAAACTGTAGCTCATGCCGGAAAGTAACTTTAGTCAATAAGATCTGGTTTCTTAACATAAATATAACTCTAATATAAGCCTTGATTTTTAACAATTTCATTGCATTTGTTTATCCATAGCCACTTACCTTGAGCTCTTGATTATTTAGCATTGAGTTCAGATTATATCATGACCTAACATTTCTAATTGTTGTACAGTATTCGCAA
Organism: Pleurodeles waltl; assembly: GCF_031143425.1. Classification (NCBI taxonomy): domain Eukaryota; kingdom Metazoa; phylum Chordata; class Amphibia; order Caudata; family Salamandridae; genus Pleurodeles; species Pleurodeles waltl. The sequence goes on from NC_090445.1 coordinate 507,640,765, forward strand.
ATCAGTAATTTCATTATTTTGAGTGACAAAAGTATACTCACTCAGACTAATATACGTAATAATCCAAATTCGCAAAAATTACAACACGATTATTCAAAATAAATAAAGGTAAAAAATAATCCTTCATCAATAATCCACCCAAGTGCATTACCTATTGTTATTTACTCATCATGCTCTACTTATGATGTTCTCATTTTAGTCTCGTAATTGATCAGACATGTATAGCAACAAGTGGCAAACGAAATTTAGTTTGAGTTGTCACATACAACTCCAATGACCGCAATTATTAAAATATGAAATTATATATTCAGATAACAATTCTGAATAAATCATTGCAAAAGGATATAATAGCGCTTTCGCTTCCCCCTTTTCTCCAAAATTCAAGGTCCAGCAATATCACACCCAAAGTGAAATTGCCATCGCGTGCTGACACCATCAGACGTCACTGGGGGGCATGGGAGGGTCGGGTGGAAGGGGAAGCGATTCCCCTTCCATCCAGACTGGGGGTTTTGGGAGGGAGGCCATAGCGCTCCCCCTGTGTGCCGGGGACTAGAGGACGAGCTGGTCTCATGCCCGGCACACGGGAACCGTGTGCGAGGACAAGACCAGCTCGCCCCAGGCACCCTACTGGTTAATAAATCATCTCTGTTGACTCTCATTACTTTCTGTACCGCTTTGCAAATGACTTGTTGGCTATAACCTCTTTGACTAAATCTATTGGACATGATCTTTACTTCAGATAGAAAAGCCGTCTCTGAACTACAATTTCGTCTAGCACGTAGCAGTTCACCATATGGGATACTTTGTATTAGAATAATAGGGTGACTGCTCTTAGCATGCAGCAAGCTATTACCAGCTGTTTCTTTTCTGTATAAAGTGCTCATCAATTTCCCATTCCAAATGCTTATTGTTGCATCCAGAAATTTGACTCAGAGCCAATCTGACTCGAAAACTTTCAATTTAAAGACGTTTCATTTAAGATATCAACAAATTTGCCCGCCAGACCTGCATCACCACACCAGAAACAAAATATATCATCAATTTATCTGACCCAGAGGACTACATTGGTTTAAAAAAGGTTGATGTTCCCAACCACTTGTTCCTCCCACCAGCCAAGGTATGAACATGCATACTGGGGGTGAAGCAGGTTCCCATTGCAGTTCTGTGTATCTTTTGTATAATTTACAAGGTACTCTAAGCCTGAAGGGATATTGATTTGACTCAAAGTGGGTGCCACTACAGTCAGTGCAAAAGTAGAGAAATCATTGGACTTCACAGGGGTGAAGAATACTATTCCCACATTAGTCTAAACAACAATAGGGCAAATGTTGGACATCGGAGGGGTTACAATTATTATTCCTACCACAAACAATGATACAGTAGGGAAGATACTGGATTTTGGAGGGGTAAAATTGACTATGCCCACTCAGATCTGTTCCACAGTAGGGAAAGAGTTGGTCTTTGGATGGGTTAAATATATTAGTCCCACTCCAAACAGTGCAGCAGTAGAGAAAGTGTTGGATTTCAGGAAAGTACAATTCACTATTCCCATTCCAACCTGTGCAACCGTGGAAAAAGCTTTGGACTTCAGATTGGTTAAATTCATTATTCCCACTCCAAACAGGTCAACAGTAGGGAAAGTGCTGGACATCCGAGTGGGAAAATTCACTATTCACACTGGAATCTGTGAAACAGTAGGGAAAGCATTGGCCTTCGGAGGTGTTAAATCTACTATCTCTACTTTAGTCTGTGAAACAGTAGGGAGAGCACTGGGTTTTGGTAGGGTGACATTTAGTATTCCCACTCCAAATATTGCAACAGAAGGGAAAGTGTTGAATTGCAAAGAGCTTAATTTTACCTTTCCTATTGCCGTCTAAAAAAGAGAAGGGAAAGTTATGTACTTCAGACACATGTAATATAAAGATAACACCATGAATGTAGAATAATAATAAAACTCTTAGTGTAAAAATTATTAATTAACATGAAACACATATGTATTAAATAAAAAACTAATAGATTTGCATAATTAATAATCAAACTAGTAATTTCTTAATTAATAAATGGTTATTCATTTATTAATTAAGTCACTTCTCACTTTATCCCCCTACAAACTTAGCAGCCTGCACCTAAAATATAATTTAAAACTCAAATATTAAATATTTTTTACATTAGTCAGTTAAATAATTAATTACAAATTAATAAATGTATGTTAATAATTATTACTTAATTAACTTGCCAGTCTAGCCCCTAAAAATCTAACAGGTCTCAACTAAAATATAAATAAAATAAATCAGTATTCAATATTTTGCATATCTAAAACCCAATTCATCAATTAATTATCAATCAATAATGTATTGTTAATGAATTATTACATAATTAACGTCCCACCTTTGACCCCTAGAAAACTAGCAGTCTTCAACTAGAATTTCTACATTTCACATATGTAAAAATCAATTAAAAATGTATTTAAAAAATGAGTAATTCATAATTCACCCAAGGGGGATCCACACTGGCCACTCAGAGAGGACCAAGCTCCACAGCTGTGCAGGGGGACACAGCTACCACCATCACTACAGCTCCAGCTGTTACACCATCAACATCTGTGCCACAGCCCACCCACCTGCTGCCATGGGCATGAATGTCATAAAGGAGCTACAGAGGGATATGACACTGGTCCTTAAAAAGTTGGACAGTCTGGAGAAGGAGGCAGAGAAAAACACTAAGAGACTGAAGTTTGTTAGAAATGGGGACTTTGGTTGTCAGTCAGACTACCTCCTGTCCAGGCAAGGACCCTCACTCTAGTCAGGGTAAAGGAGAATCACCCTCAGTTAACCCCTGTTCACCCCCTTGGTAGCTTGGCACAAGAAGGCAGGCTTAACTTCAGAAGTAAGGTGTAAAGTATCTGTACCAACACACACAGTAACTCAGTAAAAACACTACAAAATGACACAACACAGGTTTAGAAAAATAGATAATATTTATCTAACCACTCTTTGCCACTCTGCACAGGCGCTCTGAGTTGTCCACTGCAACTGCTTGGTGAATTACACTGGGATCGATCTGCTCTTTAGACACCAGGTGTAGTCACACTGGCTCCTGTGTCTCTCAGAGCCTTCACCCTCTGTACATTGATGGCCACCTACCGCCTGTACTTCATAGTGTTATCTGGCATGATGGTCCTCTGGACCATCTCCCAGTCCCCTAGTGAGAGAAGGGACATCCTAGCTGTCTCCCACACATCTGGAACCAACTCCTCCCCAAGCGCTACACTGGCTAAACTCTGTGACTGAGCACCAATGGGTGCCGGTGTTCACTTGGGACATTTGGTTTCCCCCCTCATGTGACCCTCCTGATCACAGGCAAAGCACTTGAAGGACCCCTTCTCTGCAGGTTTCCCTGCAGAGGCCCATGGTTTGTTTTCTACTGGGGCTGGGATTCTTTACTGTTGGAACTAGGTTGAGGCCCTTTTGAGAATTCCCCCTGTTTACCCTTACCCCCCACTTCTTTTGATGGGAACCCTGCCCACCCTTGACATGGTCTCCCCCATACCACTTTTGGACCCTGGTACTCTCCCAACAGTCTGCTTCCTGCGCAAGCTTCCATGGGTCAGTCAGCTTGCCATCAATTAGGTCTGGCGCAGCTCTGGAAAACAAAATCTGTACAAGTGCTCCCAAGCAATCAAACTGTAAAGTCCCTCATACGTTGTTACCTTCCTGCCTTCACCCAACCATCCAGCGACCTGCAAAAAGAATCAACAGATTCCAACCATGTTTCGGATTCCTTCTTCTTATAGGACCTATACTTGTCCTTGTACTGATCAGGGGTGAGACCATACCTAGTGATAAGGTTGTCCTTCATGATAAGGTAAGTGAGCCCCTGATGATCCCCTAAGGATGTCATAATATTCCTTCCCTCTACCTCAAAGTGCTTCCACTGACCTGCCCCCAGTGAGCTTCTGGGACCAGATACATATGGAGAGCAGACTCATGCCCCTTAAACAACAACAGTATGTCATCCTACCTCTTGAAATCCTTCACCTCTCAGGCGGCACTGTGTTATTGCTGCCACAGTCCACACTAGACTGGCTCCTCTGATCCACCTTCCTCAAGCTGAGCTCATGAGCAAACAATTACTTTTTCTCTTCTATGGCCATTCTCATTTTCTCCAACTCCAACTGGTGACCCCTCTCTGCCTGTCTGTCCTGCAACTCTTAAGGAGTCTGACCCTTAGATGACACAAATCTACCTGCCCCGGAGACCCTCTCCTGGACATAACAGGTCCTCCCACTACACCATTGTGGATGGATTGCTCTTCCTCCTCCACATTATCCTCCTCCTCTGTGTGCCCCTCAGCTTCCATGGCTGTTACCTAGGCCGTCAGTGCGTTTTGCAGCTTCTCCTTCCTGGTGGAGCCCTTAATGGGACAAGCAAAGTTTTTGCAGAACTGCCTCAACTGGGCAACTGTATAGCTCTCCAGTTTCCTTAAATCAAAGGCAGCTCCAGCTAATTCATCTCCAGATTGAGACATGATGAAGAGTTAAAAGTGCAAAGTTCCAAAGGCAGAAAAACAAGTTCCCAAATGGAGTTTAGAAGTCAATAAAGGATTACCACAAGATGGAAGTAGGGAAAAATCAAAAAAAGAGAAAAAAAGCAAAAATCCCAAATACAAGTAGTATGTGGTCACGTAGTGTACTTCACTGAAAACAGTAGTGTACACTTAGGCCCTCATTACAACCCTGGCGGTAATAACTATGAAATTATGACCACAGCGGAAACCGCTCAGACAGACAGCCACTTTAACACACCACCGCCAGGGCAAAATCAACAGGCAGCACGGCGGTAACCGCCTACAGCCAGGCGGAAGACAATGTTCCGCCCACTGTATAATGACACACCAATCCGCCACCTTTTCTGGGGCGATACCAATAACATCAAAAGCCTGGTAGAAACACTGCACAGGAGGGAAACAACTCACCTCTGGAGCTTCAAGGAAGAACCATGCCGCCATGGAGCCCGAGTTGCATGTGTTCCTCATGTTCTTCTACGTTCTGCTCCACTATGAACACCAACGCTGGCGAAGACGACCACGGTGAGTACTGCCACCTAGCACAAAGGGGAGGGCGGGAGTTAAAAGAGAGTGACACACATGCAAGATGCAACACCCCCACCATCATATACACAAGCAGATGCAATAACATTACATATTCACCCCGTACCCCTCAGGATTAAATAAAGGACAACTACAATATATTAAAAAGAGTGCAATAAGATAAATATAGTATAAATACATGCATCAAAATCAAAAAGTATATACATATTCACAAATGAAGAGACACTGCCCAGTCCTCAATGTTCCTGGGCCACCGGACCACATCACAACGTCCAAGGCCCCACCTCACTCCTGCAACAACACGGAGATAACACTGCAGTGGCATCAGGTTGAAAACAGCCAGGCACCTCAGGGGGACGGGGAATGAGGGGGCACCTCATCCGGAAGATGGTACAACGCCACTGGTCCTGGAGGGGGCAACAGCCCATCACTCTGTCCTGGGGAGTGCAAGGCCACAGTCTCTCAAGTGGGTGACTTGCCCACATGCTCTGGAGGGGGCAACATGCCCTGTGCTTTGTCCTGTGGAGTACAAGGCCACAGTATCTCAAGTGGGTGACTTGCCCACATGCTCTGGAGGGGGCAACATGCCCTGTGCTTGGTCCTGGGGAGTGCAAGGCCACGGTCTCTCAAGTGGGTGACTTACCCACATGCTCTGGAGGGGACAACATGCCCTGTGCTTGGTCCTGGAGAGTGCAAGGCCACAGTCTCTCAAGTGGATGACTTCTCCACTGGTTCCGGAGGGGACATCTTGCCCTGTGAGCTTCATCCTGGGGAGGATGGGGTGAGTGGATGGCTTATCCACTGGTTCTGGAGGGGGCATCGTACCCTGTGAGCTTCATCCTGGGGAGAATGGGGTAAGTGGATGACTTCTCCACTGGTTCTGGAGGCGGCATCGTGCCCTGTGATGCAGAACTATGGGAGTGCAAGGTCACAGTCTCTCACCTGGGTGTTAGACCCACAGGATTTTCATGGGCCAGGCCACACAACAGCCCATGGACGTAGGACTACACACTGTCCACCAGCAGTGATAGCTGCTCAGTGGTGGCAGTGGTGATGCTGCTGCTGCTGCTGGTAGTGGTGGGAGAGGCTCCAGCCCATCCCCTGCGGCCTCAGACAGCTGCTCACTGGGGCTGCTGTTGCTGGTGGCGGTGCTGGTCGCAGTGCTGGTAGTGGTGGGGGGAGGCTCCAGCCCATCCCCTGCAGCCTCAGACAGCTGCCCACTGGGGCTGCTGCTGGCGGTGCTGGCAGTGGTGCGGGGAGGCTCCAGCCCATACCCTTCAACCTCAGAGGGCTGACCACTGGGGCTTCTGCTACTGGCAGAGCTGGTGGCGGTGCGGGAAGTGGTGGGGGAGGCTCCAGCCCATCCCCTACAGCCTCAGATGGCTGCCCACTGGTGGTGGTGGTGCTGCTGCTGCTGGTGGGGGGAGGCTCAGGCCCATCCCCTGTAGCCTCGGACAGCTGCACCACCATGGTGGTTGGTGAGGGCTCCAACTGATTTCGAGCACCAGGCCTCTTGTCTCTATTGCCTGCTGCTGCAGTCCCCTTGCCCTTCCTTCCAGCAGCTGGGACTGGCTCCTTGCCCTTCCTTCCTGCAGCTGCCACTGTCTCCTTGCCCTTCCTTCCTGCAGCTGGAACTACCTCCTTGCTCTTCCTTGACGCACTTGGGGCAGGCACCCTTTCCGTCTGGCTGACTGGTTGCCGGGATCATTTCCCACCTGGAGTAGCTGGGGACACTACTGTGCCCGTGGACTGGATGGCTGAGGAGCTTGCCTGGGTTTTGACCACCCTGGCCTGACGTGAGGGACGGGGGAGGGCTAGTGAAGAGGTCAATGGTGGTGAGGAAAAGCTTCTTAGGGACATTGGGGTGGGAAGAGGGAGATGGTTTGGGAGTGGAGGAAGAGGGTGGTAGGAGGTGTCAGGCTGCTGTGTTTGGGTGCAGGTGCATGGGCTGGTTGCTGTTGTGAGATGGATGGCTGTTGGCTCTCTGAGTTCTTGCATTTGTGTACTTTGGGAGGAGGGGGCACAGACACAGTGGGAGAGGACACAGGGGATGTGTGCATGGATGTGGGAGTGGTGACTGCCAGTGAGGGGTGTGTACTGATAGGTGTGCTGGTGATGGTGGCAGTGGATGAGGATGTGGTGCATGCAGGTGTGAGTGTAGACACAACTGGGAGGGAGGTGGAGGACGAGGAGGAGCGGGACACAGTGGGGGCAGTGGATATTGGTATGTCTGATTCTGTCAGAGTCACCAGATCCTCGGGGTCCGTGCACGTTCCGAACACTTCCACCACAAGACAGCTCCAATACTCTGATTAGATTTATCACAGAGTCTAAGAGAGTTCAAGTGGGGAAAAGGGGATTAGGACGGGAACAGCTGGGAAGGAGACCTGTAGGAAGCAAAAGGTTAAAACACAACATCAAAATTACATCTCATGAAATCAGTACCATGCTACAACTCTAAGCTTCGTCTTTTCCGAAAAACATGAACAGCCCTAGAATAATCCTAAAACTGACTAGGCTTTAGATGACTGAATACCTGAGGAGGAAACAGGAAAAGTTAAATAGGACTTTCAGACTCAAGTACTTTCTTTAGCATGAGAATCAGGAAACACTCTGAGCAATTTCTAAACAACCATATGAATCTCCTTTTAGGAATACATATCAGGAACACACAGAATTACCTCTAGAACTCTGGTATTGTGTTGTGTTCATCTCGGAAAAAAACATTGGGAAAAAACATTGGGAAGTAAATTGCGCACACTGCAGATTTTTATATGAGTATTAAACACCATAAAGGTTTGTGCACCATTAAATCACACAACGTAGATTCAAGGAATAAATCACGTGACGTGTCAACTTGAAATGCTACCAAGAAAATGTCTTAGAATGGTAGCGCACAGTAACTTACATTATTTATACACGAGGAAAGAATTGCGCGTCTTGCCGATTCAAATGCCACCATACAAAAGCCAAGAAATGGTAGCGCACAATGTATAACATGAAAAAACACTCAAGGAAAGAATCGCGAGTGTTGCCGATTCGAATGCCACCATGTAAATGCCAGAAAATGGTAGCGCACAATGAACAGCATGAATTACACACAAGAAGTGAATCGCGCGTTTCGCCGATTCGAATGCCACCATGTAAATGTCAAGAAAAGGTAGCGCGCAATGAACAACAAAGTTAAATGCTCATGAAACGAGTTGCACGTCTTGCCAACTCGTAAAACATCATGTACATGTCAAGAAATATCAGCGCGCAATGAACAATAATGTAATAACGAAGTCAAATCTTTATGGAATAAATTGCGCGTCCTCCCTATTTGCAAACCACCATTGCAAATGTAAAAAAAAATGGCAGCGCACAAGTAATCTGTTATTCATTTAAGAATTAAAATCAAGAATATGAAGATTCTCAATTACGGTGTTGGGAAATGTCCAAACACCGTCTTACCGCCTGGAAACAGTGATCACCAATGAGAGATGAGTGCAGAAGACTGGAAAATCCAAATAGGCCGCCGGGACAGGAGCTCAGGAAGAAGCTGCTGCTCTGCACCGGGACCTCTGAATAGTGAGCAATGGAAGTTGGGTCGACTCTCTTTTATAGAGTCTTGGCCCAGCCCAGAACCACGCCCAGGCATGTTGCAGGGAAAGTCTCCAGAAGGCCCTGGAAAGGGACCACACCCTAACACACTCTGAATGTCTGCAGCAACCCATTGTAAATGTACAGTATTTATAAGCACCTTAAAAATGAATCTTTTGGATGGAATTCTGCAATGCAAAAGGTTAAACAATAACATATCATCACAATGCATAAATTACATTATCTTGCGAGTGTTGGGTTTTTGCATTCTAGATGCCCGTAGAGCGCGCACTGTCCTGGTGTTGACAGTACTCCCCTCTCCCAGGCGCGCTCTAGGGCCTGATTTATCTGGATTGAGACGATGAAAGCATCTCACAAGTACTGGAGCATGAACATCAGATGCGGAAACCCATGAATTACTTTCAGGGCCATAACCTTTCCATGAGGTTAAGTACCATAGGTTACGCCCTCTCAGTTTAGAGTCCAATACTTTCTTGACTTCATATTCTTCTTCCCCCTGTACTAGAACAGGAGCTGGATGAGGGCGGACCTTTTGGACTGCCTTTTTTAAGAGGGAAGTATGGAACACTGGATGAATCCGTAATGATTTTGGCAATTGCAGTTTATAGGTCACAGGATTGATTTGCTGAAGAACAGTGTAAGGACCTATAAATTTGGGGTTGAACATGTGCTTCGTCTTGAAGTCTATATGTTTTGTGGAAAGCCACACTTTGTCACCAGGTTGCTATTGCGGTCCCTCACAATGTTTCTTGTCATAATGCTTTTTGTATTTTTGTTTGGCTTTTTCTAAATGTTGTTGAATCGATTTCTGAGTTTGATGCAAATGTTGAATGATTTCTGACACAGCTGAAGTGAGAGAGCTTTCTTGAGGAATTGTGATGGGCAAGGTGTCAGGATGATAGCCAAACAAACCAAAGAAGGGTGTAACGCCAGTAAAGTGTGGAAGGAGTTGTTGTAGGCTAACTCAGTTAACCAGAGCATTGATGTCCATGAATTAAGTACTTTTTCAGCGTAAGCACGTAGGTATTGCTTCAAAGTCTGATTTAGTCTCTCCGTTTGACCATCTGTTTGAGGATGGTGGCTAGTAGATAGGGTAGATGTCACTTGGAGTGTTTTACACCATGTCTTCCAGAATTTGGAGGCAAATTGCGATCCCCGATCGGAGAGGATCACTTTTGGCAGTCCATGATAACGAACCACTCTATTCAGTAAGATAGTTGCCAGTTCACTAGAGGTGGGTAATTTCTTACAGGCAATGAAATGTCCATATTTCGTGAGACTATCTACTACCACCAGAATTACTGAATGCTGTTGTACCACTGGCAGACCTGTAATAAAGTCTAAAGAGATGTGTTCCCACGGACGACTTGGGGTTGGGAGTGGGTGTAACAACCCTTTCGCTTTTGAATGACTTGTTTTAATGCGAGCACAGACTTCGCAGTTGTTTACTATTGTTTTTACATCCTTTGTTAAGGTAGGCCACCAAAAATAGCGTTGGATTAATTCAAGAGTTTTAGGACTACCTGGGTGACCTGCTGTAGGCATAACATGCAACCAATGAAACACTATCTTGCGAAGTTTGGTAGTGGGCACAAACAAACAAGCATCGTAAAAGGGTAATCCTTGCTTGATTGATCTTTTCGGATCTGCTTGGGCCCACGCCTGCCATTTTTCAACAGTGAATGAATTGCGGATGTCTTCAAAGAAATCTTCTGTTTTTATGATACATAGGACCTAGTCAGGAGCAATGATAGCTCTGGAGGTATTAACTGCAGGCAATGTGGTAGACTGTTGGCGGGACAAGGCGTCAGCTTTGCGAATATCTTTACCAGGCCGGAAGGTTACCACAAAATCAAACTCGGCAAAAAACAGCATCCAGCGTAATTGCCGAGGAGTCAAAAGTCTGGCAGAACTCATGAATTGAAGATTGCGGTGATCAGTATATACTGTGACAGCATATTTAGCTCCCAACAAATGATGTATCACATCTTTAAAGGCGTCATGAATCGCCAGAAGCTCTTTTTCAGCAATGAAATAGTTCTGTTCGGCTTTCTTCAACTTCCAAGACATGTAAGCTACAGGATGAAGCTGACCAGTGTCTTTGTTTCGTTGTGACAAGACTGCTCCTATCGCCACATCTGAAGCATCAGCTTCCACTATGAAAGGTCAATCCGCATCTGGATGAGTCAAGACTGGGGCAGTGGAGAGAGCTTCTTTCAAAGTTGAAAAGGCTTGGTCTGCTTCTGGGGACCATACACGTGTTTCTTTCTTTCTTAATAACTTAGTAATTGGAGCCACTGTCTGGGAGAAATGATTGATGAACCTCCGGTAAAAATTTGCAAAGCCCAGGAAACATTGTACATCACGAACAGACTTTGGGATGGGCCATTCAGATACGGCTTTTACTTTCCTTTCTGCCATCACCATACCTTGAGGGGTAAGGATAACCCCTAAAAACTCAACTGTGGTAACATGAAACTCACACTTGGTTAGCTTGCAATATAAATGGTGTTTACGAAGGGCTGCCAACATTTTCTTGACATGTTGAACATGTTCATTCTCATTGTCTGAGTAGATCAAAATGTCATCAATGTAAACTAATGCAAAGATATCAAGGTACTCTCTAAGAACGTCATTTAAGAAAAATTGAAATGCTACTGGAGCATTGCACAGACCAAAAGGCATGACGGTGTATTAAAAAAGGCCATATCTTGTTTTGAATGCAGTTTTCCATTCGTCACCCTCTCTCATTCTGACCAAATGGTAAGCACCTCGAAGATCAAGCTTCATGTAGATTTTTGCTTTCTTTACTTGTTCCAGTAAGACCGGAATTAGAGGCAAAGGATATTTGTTCTTGATGGTGATTTTATTCAAGCCCCTATAGTCGATACAAGTTCGAAGCTCTCCGTTCGCTTTTGGAACAAAAAACAAAGGAGAAGCTGTGGGAGTCTTAGAGGGGCGGATGAAACCATTCTCTAAGAATTTATCCAAGTATTTTCGTAAATGTTGATTTTCATGTTCTGACAGGGCATACACACGACAGTTGGGAAGTATTCCACCTGGGACTAGATCAATTTGACAGTCATAAGATCTATGAGGAGGTAAGTTCTCTGCTTCCTTCTCATCAAATACATCTTCGTAAGACGAATACTGTTTGGGCAACTGAACTTCTTTCTCTGCGGCGGTAGCTATGTAAGAATGGCGAACTTCCAGTTCTTGAGTCCTTTGGTGACAATGTTCTTTACAGCGCACTGATGAGAACACGATCTTTCGTTCAGCCCAATTAATCTCTGGATTGTGATGAGTTAACCATGGCAAGCCAAGGATGATTCCATACTGGGGAGCATGGATCACGTCAAGGATGAGATCCTCTTTATGTTTCTTTGTTTGATTTTTACCTTCACAAATTATTGTCAAGTGGACAGTCTGAAGAGTTATCGGATCTCCAGTCAAGAGTTTTCCATCAACTGTCTGGATGGTTTCTGGAGTCTTCTTTTCAATACATGAGATCCCCCATGCACGAACCAATTGGGCGTCAACAAAGTTTCTGGTAGCCCCAGAGTCGACTAGAGCTTTCTTGAAATAGGTCTTTTTCTTGACCTGAACTCTTATTCCCAATTTTAGATGTTTGGATTGTGAAGGATCCACAGTGACACCCAAGAGCAACCCTTCTCTGCAACTTGGGTGCTTTAGATTTTCCGACTCGACTGATGCATTGGTTGCAACTTTCTGAACTGGGCCTCGCTTGCTCTTTGTTTTGATTGGACAATCTTTGGCGAAATGACCTTTCCGCCCACAATAGAGACATTGGCCATTTTTTCTGCGTAGATCCTTTTCGTCTTTGGTCAATGGTTCCAATTTCCATCGGTTCCGGCGTTCTTTCTCTCGGAGTTCTTGAGTCTTTGTTATCATGAGCATGCCAAGAATGTTTTTCAATCTTTTTACGCGTTCCTTTTCGTTCATTTAAACGATGATCAAGCCTCAAGACAAGGTTTATTAAATCTTGACAGTTTGCAGGTCGATTCGCGCTAAGATGTCTTTTAGCTCTTCTTTGAGTCTCCTGTAAAACAAGGCCGCTTGTTTTTCTTCAGGCCAGGATGTCTCAGCGACCAGCCGATTAAAGTTGGCTAAATATGACACTAAGGGGGTCATTCCGACCCTGACGGTCATGGACCGCCAGGGCCGGGGTTGGAGGATGCACCGCCAACAGGCTGGCGGTGCATCAAGGGCAATTCTGACCGCGGCGGTAAAGCCGCAGTCAGAAAAGGAAAGCCGGCGGTTTCCCGCCGGTTTCCCGCTGCCCCTGTGAATCCTCCACGGCGGCGCTGCAAGCAGCGCCGCCATGGGGATTCCGACCCCCTTCCCGCCAGCCTGGTTCTGGCGGTTTTCACTGCCAGAACCAGGCTGGCGGGAACGGGTGTCGTGGGGCCCGTGGGGGCCACTGCAGTGCCCATGGCACTGGCATGGGCACTGCAGGGGCCCCCTAACAGGGCCCCACATTGATTTTCAGTGTCTGCTTGGCAGACACTGAAAATCGCGATGGGTGCAACTGCACCCGTCGCACACCAGCAACTCCGCCGGCTCCATTCGGAGCCGGCATCCTCGTTGCTGGTGCTTTCCCGCTGGGCGGGCGGGCGGCCTTTTGGCGGTCGACCGCCAGCCCAGCGGGAAAGCCAGAATGACCGCTGCGGTCTTTTGACCGCGGTGCGGTCTTCTGGTGGGGGAACTTTGGCGGGCTGCCTCCTCCGCCCGCCGAAGTTGGAATGACCCCCTAAGTCCTGATTCCCTTGGCGTAAGTCTAATAATTCACGATCTGCTGACTGTGTTACAGTTCTACGATCGAAAACTCTCTCAAATTCACGAACAACATTTTTCCAGTTGTACAACAGGGGACTATTTTTACGCACAAGAGGAATAGCCCAGGTAGCTGCATCTCCAGACAGATATGACAACAAGAAAGCTACTTTAGACTGGGCATCGGGGAAAGTATGTGGTCTGCAGGTGAAGTGAAGTTCCACTTGAACCAGAAAAGATTGCGCTTTCAAGGGATCACCTGAGAAGCGTTCTGGGGGAGCTAAAGGAATGGCTGAAGGAACATTGAGGGAAATGTTAGTCGGACTACCTCCAGAAGTCTGAGAAGAAGTACCTGGCCAAGACACACCTGTGGGACTTTGTTCTTTCTTCTCAACCTTATTCTGTAACTGACTCACCCTCTCAGCTAGACTATTTCTCAAATCCTTTGATGATACCACTTCTGACTGGAGCTGGGTGATAGCCTTGACTAGCTCGTCCAGTGTGGCCATGCTGAGAACATACACAAACCAGGAGGATAATAATTAGTGGGCTCACTATTCTGTCAGAGTCACCAGATCCTCGGGGTCCGTGCACGTTTCCAACACTTCCACCACAAGACAGCTCCAATACTCTGATTAGATTTATCACAGAGTCTAAGAGAGTCCAAGTGGGGAAAAGGGGATTAGGACAGGAACAGCTGGGAAGGAGACCTGTAGGAAGCAAAAGGTTAAAACACAACATCAAAATTACATCTCATGAAATCAGTACCATACTACAACTCTAAGCTTCGTCTTTTCCGAAAAACATGAACAACCCTAGAATAATCCTAAAACTGACTAGGCTTTAGATGACCGAATACCTGAGGAGGAAACAGGAAAAGTTAAATAGGACTTTCAGATTCAAGTACTTTCTTTAGCATGAGAATCAGGAAACACTCTGAGCAATTTCTAAACAACCATATGAATCTCCTTTTAGGAATACATATCAGGAACACACAGAATTACCTCTAGAACTCTGGTATTGTGTTGTGTTCATCTCAGAAAAAACATTAGGAAGTAAATTGTGCACACTTATGAGTATTAAACACCATAAAGGTTTGTGCACCATGAAATCACACAACGTAGATTCAAGGAATAAATCATGTGACGTGTCAACTTGAAATGCTACCAAGAAAATGTCTTAGAATGGTAGCGCACAGTAACTTACATTATTTATACATGAGGAAAGAATTGCGCGTCTTGCCGATTCAAATGCCACCATACAAAAGCCAAGAAATGGTAGTGCACAATGAATAACATGCAAAAACACTCAAGGAAAGAATCGCGCGTGTTGCCGATTCGAATGCCACCATGTAAATGCCAGAAAATGGTAGCGCACAATGAACAGCATGAATTACACACGAGAAGTGAATCGCGCGTTTCGCTGATTCGAATGCCACCATGTAAATGTCAAGAAAAGATAGCGCGCAATGAACAACAAAGTTAAATGCTCATGAAACGAGTTGCACGTCTTGCCAACTCGTAAAACATCATGTAAATGTCAAGAAATATCAGCGCGCAATGAACAATAATGTAATAACGAAGTCAAATCTTTATGGAATAAATTGCGCGTCCTCCCTATTTGCAAACCACCATACAAATGTTTAAAAAAATGGCAGCGCACAAGTAATCTGTTATTCATTTAAGAATTAAAATCAAGAATATGAAGATTCTCAATTACGGTGTTGGGAAATGTCCAAACACCGTCTTACCGCCTGGAAACAGTGATCACCAATGAGAGATGAGTGCAGAAGACTGGAAAATCCAAATAGGCCGCCGGGACAGGAGCTCAGAAAGAAGCTGCTTCTCTTCACCGGGACCTCTGAATAGTGAGCACTGGAAGGTGGGCTGACTCTCTTTTATAGAGTCTTGGCCCAGCCCAGAACCACGCCCAGGCATGTTGCAGGGAAAGTCTCCAGAAGGCCCTGGAAAGGGACCACACCCTAACACACTCTGAATGTCTGCAGCAACACATTGTAAATGTACAGTATTTATAAGCACCTTAAAAATGAATCTTTTGCATGGAATTCTGCAATGCAAAAGGTTAAACAATAACATATCATCACAATGCATAAATTACTTTATCTTGCGAGTGTTGGGTTTTTGCATTCTAGATGCCCGTAGAGCGCACACTGTCCTGGTGTTGACAGATTCTGGATGTTGTTTGTGTGAGTGCCTGTGGGATTAAGAGCAGTGCTTGTGATTGCCATGTCCATTCTTGTGTGTTATCCTGGGTGCCTGCTTGTCTGCCTGTGTGCTTGTAGTAGGTTTGGGTTGAGGGGAATGTGATTGAGTGAGGAAATTGTACGGGGAGGGTGGAAACAGGGACCATGGCTGCCATCAGAGAGAAGGCCAGAGCCTGGATTGATCTCTGTTGGGCCACCAAGCCAGTGTGAATGCCCCCCAGATATGCATTGGTCTGTTGCATTTGTGCTGCCAGCCCCTGGATGGCATTCACAATGGTTGACTGCCCAACAGAGATGGATCATAGGAGGTCAGTAGCCTCCTCATTCAGGGCAGCAGGGCTCACTGGGGAAGGGCCTGAGGTACCTGGGACGAAGGAGATGCCCACCCTCCTGTGTGAGTGGGCACTAGAAACTTGATGAGGGGCTGCTGGGAGGGTGGTGCTGGTACGGGGTGGCGGCTGTACCTGTAACTGGGTGGGCACAGAGGTGTGCGCTACCACCAGGGAGCTTCCATCGGAGGAGGTATCCGTGTCCAAACTGTCCCCTTCAGTTTACGCCGTGGTGCTCCCATTGCCCTCTGTCCCACTGGTACCCTCAACGTTGGAGGATTCATCCTCCTGGGTCCTGTGGGATGCAGCTCCCTCCGTCGAAGGTGCCTCTGCTCCTCCACCAGATGATGCTAATGAACATAAGGACAGGGTGACATTACAAAAAGGGGGGGAGAGACAAAGGATACACTTGGTCAATGGAGTCACCAACACCACCATTGGCGTACACAACACACTCACACACAGGGAACAGCCCTACACATTAGGCAATGCACTACCAGTCACAATGCTAGTCACCAGCCCTGGATAGGGACATCTAATGCAAATTGCAGCATACCTGAGACCCACTGACCTCTGCCCAGTAGTGGATGCCTACTAGCTTGGTTGGAGGACTTTCACATCAGAACCCTGCACAACATGGGACCTACTCTGCAATGCTAGGCCTGGCCTATGGGCACCCAGAGGGCCCACAACCCCCACCCGGATACCACCCCACCAGGCGTACGTTGTAAATTAGGACACTGTACTCACCCCCCTCGTGGCTGCTGTGATGCCCCCAAGCACCCATCTAGCTCTGGATAGGCCACCGCCAGTATGCGGGTCATCAGGGGGGGTCAAGGTTCGAGGGAGACCCCTTCCTCGTTGGGAGGCCATCCCCCACCTGGCCTCTGCCATCTTCCGTGCCCAGCGTCTCAGGTCCTCCCACCGTTTCCAACAGTGGGTGCTCTGCCTGCCATAGACACGCAGGGTCTGCACATCCTTGGCGATGGCACGCCATGTACCCTTCTCTTGATGGACGCTGACCTGCAGGGAAATACACACAGGGAAAGATATTAGTCCTAACGTCCTGCCTGTTACACTCATGGCCCAACATGCCCCTTCCTATCCCCATTAGTACAGACATGGCCCACCTTACATGCTGTACGCTGCCCAGGGTCCATCCACCAACCCCCCCTACATGAGGCCTTCACACACACAACTCCATGCATTCATGCCCCATGCATTGTACTCACGGTGTACTCACCTGTTGGTCTGGAGGCCCATACAGCAGTCGGTACTGGGGTAGGACCTCATCCACCAGTCACTCCAACTCCGCCGAGGTGAAGGCAGGGGCCGTTTCCCCAGTAACACGTGCCATGGTCGGTTCCAGACACAGGTCACAGCAGCACTTGCAGTGTAGGTCCTCTCCTGTTGAAGGTCAGGTAGCAAGTGAGTGCACAGATAGAAAATGGTGGTCACGTCCGCAGCGGTGCATACTGTCACCGCCTGCGTACATCACCATTGGCCACTCGACCCCATAGGGCCCAATGATAACCAATGAGGTGTTGGACGGCGGTTCTTGACCACCTCCCGCAATGGCGCACAATGTCATTTCCACCTGTCTCTCCATATGGGACAGGTGGACTCCTTTTCAGGAGGGGTGCAGGCCATGGATCCTAAGTGCATCACAGTACACATATCCACTATTTGGACATCTCCAACACAATAATGTTACAATCACAATATGCATTGAACTGTAGTGGTTGGAATGTAGAGAAAATGACCAGCTGCTCACTCTTTTGCCCCCTAGATTGCAACTGCTGCAGATGAATAGGAGATGGAGACATCCCCCCGTGTACAGACCCCTGGTGGACTTGGCAACAATGGAGGACAGGCACATTATCCTCACCTATAGGCTCGACAGGGCCGCAATCACTGAGCTGTGTGCCCAATTGGAGCCTGACCATATATCTGCTATCTGTCACCCCACCGCGATCCCCCTTCTTGTGCAAGTCCTATCAGTGCTCCATTTCCTGGCAACTGGCTCTTTCCAAGTGACAGTGGGCTTGGCAGTAGGAATGTCAATGTTCTCAATAGTGCTGACCTGTTGTCTGCCCTGATTAAACGCATGTGCAGCGATATCATTTTCCCTTTGGTGGATGATTTAGCCACAGTGAAAGCTGACTTCTATGCAATAGGACATATCCCCAACATCATTGGGAGAATAGATGGAACACATATTGCATTTGTCCCCCCCGTCGAAATGAACAGGTGTTCAGAAATCGAAATAATTTTCACACCATGAATGTCCAGATGGTGTGCCTGGTGGACCAGTACATCTCCCATGTCAATGCAATCCGGTGCATCCTGGGTCTGTACATGATGTCTTTATCCTGAGGAATAGCAGCATCCCAAATGTGATGGCCCAACTACAGAGGCGCAGGGTGTGGATAATAGGTGAGCCCTGGTTCTCACCCAGTGGATATTGGTGTATGGGTATGTTGTGGGCCCTAAGGGTGAGTGTGTGGCTAACAGATGTCCCTCAATATTTGCAGGTGACTCTAGTTACCCCAACCTCTCATGGCTACTGACCCCTGTGAGGAATGCCAGGACAAGGGCAGAGGAACGTTACTATGAGGCGCATGGGAAAACAAGAAGGATTGTAGAGAGAACCTTCGGCCTCCTGAAGGCCAGGTTTCGTTGCTTCCATCTAACAGGTGGATCCCTGTGCTACTCACCCAAGAAGATCTGCCAAATCATCGTGGCCTGCTGTATGTTGCACAACCTTGCCTTGCGTCGCCATGTGCCTTTTCTGCAGGAGGAGGAGGCTGGAGATGACCGTGTGGCAGCAGTGGATCCTGTAGACAGTGAAGATGAGGAGGCAGGGGATGAGGATGAGGACAACAGAAGTACAATTATTTGTCAATACTTCCAATGAGACATATGTAAGACAGTGTTAATACACATATAATTGACAGTTTGATGTGTGACATTGTCACTGGCATACTGTGTATTCCTTCTTCTATGACCACTCACTGTACCCTTTGGCATCTCTTTTTGCAGATGTTGGTGCCCCACTATTGCTCCTGGTGTGTTCAATGCAGCCAACTACAAGTCTTTCCAAAGTAAACATTACTATGCAGTTGAATTGCAATTTTTGAACATGGTTAAACAAATGCATTTTGAAAACATTTGACATCCACCATAATTGTATTTTATCAAAGTGTGTTTATTGCAGTGCTCTGAAGAAGAGGGGGTAGTGCAATGGGCTAGGGTGATGATGGAGGAAAGTCCAGGTTAGAGTCCAGTCTATTTATATCACAGGTGCAGTGTCCATGGGGGCAGAGGAAGGGGAGCAATGGCAGTTCAAGGTCGACAGGGTGACAGGGTGGGACACAAGGATGACAATCAGGAGAGTCTTATTTCCTGGCAGGGTCTTGGCAATAGTCTCTGGCTTCTGTATTGATCACAGGGAACGTTTGCGTGGAGGTTCTCCTTCTGCAGGTGGCGGGTTGCTGGTGTCCTGTTTGTCCTATGGCGGGTCCTTCTGTCCACTAGCGGCAGCGGAGATGGAGGGATGTTCATCGGTTTGGCTAGTGTCAGGGGCCTGGTGGTGTGCCACTGCCTCCCTCATACTGTTGGCCATGTCTTCCAGCACCACTGCAATGGAGACCAGGGTGGTTTTGATGGCCTTTAAGTCCTCTCTGATCCCCAGCTACTGTCCCTCCTGCAGCAGCATGTTTTCCTGCAACTTGTCCAGAATCTGGCCCAGCATATCCTGGGAATGTTGGTATGCTCCCAGGATCACAGTGAGTGCCTCCTGGATGGTCGGTTCCCTGGGCCTGTCCTCCCCCTGTCCCGCAGAAGTCCTCCCACCTTCCCTGTTGTCCTGTGCCTCTGTCCAATGAACCGTGTACCCACTGACCCCAGGTCCCTGATTGTCCTGTATTTGTGGTGTGACCTGAGGTCCCTGTAGTGTTGGACACACTGCTGATTGACGTGTCCTGGGGACAGAGGTATGGGCCCACTAGGTGGTTGCTGTGGTGATGTTTCCTGAGGGGGGAGGTTCTCTGGTGGTGTGAGAGTGTGCCTGGGTAACCGACTGTCCAGAGGTCCCATATGGGCCAGGTTGGTCATCCAGATCCAGACGAGCAGAGCTTCTGTCATCACTGTGGGCCTCTTCTGTGGGGGGACTGGATGTTGCTGGCACCTCTTCTCCGGTGACATTGGCTGGGGTACCTGTGGGGATGTAAATGTAGTGTTATTGTTTCTGTGTGTGACATATTGTGCATGGGTGTGTTGCCCTCTTTGTTTGGATTTGCCCTGCTAGCTTTTCCTTGTGTTAGTTGTTATTTGGTGGGCTAGATGATTCTCTCCAGTCTGCATGCTCTGGTGATAGGTGTCCATGCAGGTCTGTGAAGGGTGTCCATGCATTGGTTTTGCATGCAGGGCTTGGCATTGGGATGAGTAGGTTGTGATGGTGGGGTGTGTGGGAGGTGGTGGAGTGCTGGGAGTTAGGATAATGGTGGGGGTATGTGACTTACCTGAGTCCAGTTCTCCTGCTACTCCTTCCCTGCCCTCAGGATGCATGATTGCCAAGACATGCTCCTCCCATGTTGTTAGTTGTGGGGGAGGAGATGGGGGTCCACCACCAGTCCTTTATACAGCGAGTTGGTGTCTTGCTGCTATGGAACATACCTTCCCCTGTAGGTCGTTCCACCTCTTCCTGATGTCATCCCTTGTTCTTGGGTGCTGTCCCTCAGCGTTGACCCTGCCCATGATCCTCTGCCATAGCTCCATCTTCCGAGCAATGGATATCTGCTGCACCTGTGCTCCAAATAGCTGTGGCTCTACCTGGATGATTTCCTCCACCATGTCCCTTAGCTCCTCCTCAGAGAACCTGGGGTGTCGTTGTGGTGCAATGAGTGTGGAGTGAGTGGTGTGGGTGAGGATGTGTAGGGTGATGTGTTGGGGTGTGTGTTGTGAGGTGCATGGGTGGTGTATGGGTATAGGTGATGTGGTATGTGGCTCTGGTTGTGTGGGTGCTCTTGCTGTCTCTCTCTATGTTGAAAATGGTTTGTAGTCGTAAAGGGTTGTGGGTAATGTGTGGGTAATGTGGGTGTATGTTTTATAGTGGTGTGGGTGTGTGGGTGTGGTGTGTGTATGGGTGTCAGGTATGTGTTATTTAAACTGACCAATGTGTTGTATGTGTATGTGTATTTTGAGCGCAGCAGTATGTACTGCCAATGGTTTACCGCCAGTGAATGTCCGCCGCGGTGATTCGTGGGTCATAATGTTCTGGCCGTTTTTCTGTTGGCGTAACGGTATGGGTTTGGATTCCGCCAGCTTATCACTGACCTTTGGGCTGGCGGACTTGTGTGTGTGGCTGTATAGTGACAGATTGGTATGTGTGTGTCATAATATGGTTGGGGTATATCCGCCGTTGCCAGCAGTCGGCATGGCAGTAAGTGGAATTTACCGCAAATGTCATAATGAGGGCCTTAATCACTGTATGTCAAGTACAAATACACGTCCAATCCCAACCGTTGATCACCAATTTTAGAAATGGGGTCTTTGGTTGGCAGTCAGGTTACCCCCTGTCCAAGCCAGGACCCTCCCTCTAGTCAGGGTAAAGGAGAACCACCCTCAGTTAACCCCCACTCACACCCTTGGTAGCTTGGCACAAGCAGGTAGGCTTAACTTCAGAAGCACGGTGTTAAGTATTTGTACCAACACACACAGTAACTCAGTGAAAACACACAAAATGACAACACACGTTGAGAAAAAAAGATAATATTTATCTAAACAAAACAAAACCATAACGACAAAAATCCAACATACACAAGTCAAGTGATGAATTTAAAAAGCAAAACAGTCCTAAATCCTTCAGAAAGCAGTGAGAACGTTGTTAGCATACAAAAATACATGGTAGGGTCAAAATAAAACCTCACAGGCGAGTGTGCGTCGGAAAAGGACAGCGATGCTTGATATCGCACTTGCAAGTGAGAGCATGCGTCGTTCCTCCTCCAGTTGGGTTGGCGTGCATCATTTCTTCTCCCTGGCAAGAGAGCAATGCGTTGATCTGGACGGGCACCTTGGGTCCGGGCAGGCTTTGGGTTGATTTTCCGCACCCAGTGATAATGCGTTGATATTCGGTTGCACAGTGTAAAGAAACCACGCTGCCTGAGGGTTTGCATCGTTAATAGCAGCACAGCGGGTATTGCGTGTAGTTTCTCCAGCCATATTGCATCGATCTCCCAGCTGCGATGCAGGTGTAGCGTCAATTTTAGCCGCAAGGCTGGCTGTGCATCACTTTTCAGCCACGAAGCGGGTTGTGCATCGAATGTTTCCCCGCACAGTGGTCTTTGAGTGGATTTCTGTCCTTTTCCACAAGCCACATCTTTCAAGGGCCCAGAAACAAGTTAGGGCACCACTTGGCAGGCAGGACTCTCAGCAGAAAGCCTATGTGCTGGCAGAGAGAAGTCTTTGCTATCTCTGAGACTTCAACAACAGGAGGCAAGCTCAGTTTCAAGCCCTTGGAGATTCTTCACCAGTGGGAAGTCGCACAAAAGTCAGTCTTTGTCCTCTCTCAGGTAGAAGCAGCTACTGCAGGCCAATCCAGCAAAGCACAGTCACAGGCAAAGGGAAAGGGAAAGTACTCCTCCTCCAGCTTCTCAACCTCTTATCCTTGGCAGAGGTTCCTCTATGTTTCAGAAGTAATCTGATTTTCAGGGGTTTTGGGTGCTCTTCTTATATCCCTTGCTGCCTTTGAAATAGGCCTACTTCAAAGGAAAGTCTCTTGTTTTCAAGATCCTGCCTTGCCCAGGCCAGGCCCCAGACACACACCAGGGGGTTGGAGACTGCATTGTGTGTGGGCAGGCACAGCCCTTTCAGGTGTAAGTGACGACTCCTCTCCTCCCCTCCACTCTGCCCAGATGGCCCATCAGGATATGCAGGCTACACCCCAGCTCCCTTTGTGTCACTGTCTAGAGGGGAGGTGCAAACATCCCAACTGTCAAACTGACCCAGAGAGGGAATTCACAAACAAACAGAGCCACAGAGTGGTTTAAGCAAGAAAATGCCTACTTTCTAACAGTGGCATTTTCAAACACACAATCTAAAAATCAACTTCACTAAAAGATGTATTTTTAAATTTTGAGTTCAGAGACCCCATCTCCACATGTCTATCTGCTCCCAAAGGGAATCTATGCTTTAATCATATTTAAAGTCAGCCCACATGTTAACCTATGAGAGAGATAGGCCTTGCAATTGTGAAAATCAAATTTGCCAGTATTTCACAGTCAGAACAGGTAAAACACATAAGTACATGTCCCACCTTTACCATACGCTGCACCCTGCCCATGGGGCTACCTAGGGCCTACCTTAGGGGGGCCTTACATGTATAAAAGGGGAAGGTTTAGGACTGGCAAGTGGGTACACTTGCCAAGTCGAATTGGCAGTTTAAAACTGCACACACTGATACTGCAGTGGCAGGTCTGAGCAATGTTTACAGGGCTACTATGTTGGGTGGCACAACCAGTGCTGCAGGTGCACTAGTTGGATTTGATTTACAGGCCCTGGGCACCTCTACTTCACTATACTAGGGACTTACTGGTAAATCAAATATGCCAATCATAGATAGCAAATGTATACATACAATTTATACAGGGAACACTTACACTTTAGCAATGGTCAGCACACAGAAACAACCTGGGAAGTAGAGGCAAAAAAGTTAGGGGAGACCATGCCAATGATGCCAAGTCTAACAAAGTTCACAAAAAAAAAACATCAAGATGGCCAATCTTTAATTGGCGTAATGACTGTCACCCCCAGTTCTGTCCCCTCCCTCCTCATTTGTTTTAATATTTTATAGTGGGTTTTAGGGGGTTAGTGTCAGGTTAGATTAGTAGTTTAGTAGGGATAAGTAGGTTTTGTGTTGTGTTTTTTTTTACTTTTTACTTGTTACTTTGTGGGTAGGTGGGTGCGTGTAATGTTGGGGTATTTATGTGTTGTGTTAAAAATATATATATATACCAAAAAAATATATATTTGTTTAGATATAGATAGTACATGTGTAGTTTAGTATATGTTGTCCTGCATGTGTCACGTAATATAAGAGGGGTGGGGGGCCAATGTTTAGAGTGTGTCGTTAAATGTGTTAGGTATGAGTAGCATAGGGTAGTTAGGGTCAGTTGTTGGTTATGTATGGTTAGGATAAGTTAGGTTATGTTACAATAGGTTTTCTTCATTCTTTTTAGTTTAGTTTACTTGTAATTAAAAGTATTTAAGTCTTTGGGTACTCCCTTACTCCATGTGCCATATGCTTGGGTCTCAGGGTCTTCCCATTAAGTGTACAGTGAAAATTGTGTGTTGAGCTAGGGATTCCGTCCTGCCGCCAAATCTCTCTCTTGACATGTTCATCACCTTCTCACAACTGAGATGTCACAGTGGGAGCTATAACACATTTACTTGCCTATGCATCTGCCATCCAGTGTACCCACCACTCAAGGTGACAATGTAAACTTTGTATTGGACAGGTAGGTGTGGTAATTCAGCTGTCATTGTTTGGGTCCTGTGTAGGAATGTTGGGCAGTATGGGACATCTGACAACAGCCTACATTTCATATCTATTCTGTTAGAATCACCAGTGCCAATTACAGATGAGGTTAAGTACCTCTGTTTCACACCAATGTGTTCTACTGGTACTCCCAGCTGACAATATTGCCCGAGAAGTGTTTCATAGCCATTCCTGCTGTATGTAGCGGGTGAAGCATAAATGTGTTCAACATTTTTTGACATACTCAGTGAATTGCTATTAGGGGATGAGACCAGCATTGATGTTCACCATGTAGGTACCTTGTGCTTAGATATGTGCACTTAGATTCCTGCACTCTTGTAATGACACTCTGGGGGTCATTACAACATTGGCGTTAAAAGCCGCATACCGCTGTGCAGAAGACCGCCAACACACCGCCGCAACCGTGGAATTCCACCACAGTCATCATGACCCAAAGGCCGGAATCCGCCAACATCTAGACACCCACACAAGTCCTCCACACCAAAGGTCAGTGATAAACTGGCGATAACAAAACCTCCACCATCATGCCAACAGGAATACGCCCACACTATCACGACCCACGAATCCACGGGGCGGTCTTACAACCGCGGTATTCCATTGGCGGTACACTCCGCCGCGCTCAAAATACACACACATATACAAAACACTACCACATTGGACAATTCAAAATACACACACCTGAGACACATACACACACCACACCCACCCACCCACATCACCCACAAACCCCTACGACCACAATTGTGACTGAAAGCCACAGAGAGACACCACCATCTACAAACCAGCATCCACAGGCACTCAACACCTCACACAACACACCACTAAATATCACCCCACACATCACCTACACCACCCCATGGCACGGCAAAGACACCCCAGGTTCTCTGAGGAGGAGCTCAGGGTTATGGTGGAGGAAATCATCCAGGTAGAGCCACAGCTATTCGGATCACAGGTGCAACACACCTCTATAGCTAGGAAGATGGAGCTATGGCGAAGAATAGTGGACAGGGTCAACGCAGTGGGAGAGCAACCAAGAAATAGGGATGACATCAGGAAGAGGTGGAACGACCTACAGGGGAAGGTGCGTTCCGTGGTCTCAAGACACCTCATTGCGGTACAGAGGACTGGCGGCGGGCCACCACCCCTCCCCCACAACTAACAACATGGGAGGAGCAGGTCTTGGCTATTCTGCATCCTGAGGGCCTCGCAGGAGTAGGTGGAGTAATGGACTCTGGTAAGTCAAATCTTTACTATTACATCCCCCACCCTACCTGCATGCCATCACATACCCCCACCCTCGTCCTAACCCCCATCACTCCTACTCCTCACACATGTCCCAATATAACAAACCACCCATCCCAACACCAAGCCCTGCATGCAACACCAAAGCATGGACACCCATCACCAGTGCATGGCCACTGCACATACCCATACACCCCCCTAAACCATCATCACACAAGGTCCTACACAGGAATGCAAGCACTGGGTACACGGTCACGCACCCATTGCACACCATGGCACATACAGATGCAATAATCATGCCTTTACACCCTTGCAGGACCCCTACCCAACGTCACCGGACAGGAGGGTCCAGATATGTCCACTCCACCCACAGAAGAGGCCCACAGTGATGACAGCAGCTCTGTCCAACTGGATCTAGATGACCAGCCCAGACCATCTGTGACCTTGGGACAGTCGGTTCCACTCACACTGGCACAGGCCACTACAGAGCTTGCCCCCCTGGAAACACCAGCACAGAATCCACCCAGAGGGCTCATACCTCTGTCCCCAGGACACGTCAATCAGCAATGTGTCCACCACTACAGGGAACCCAGGCTAACCCACCACCCCAACAACACCAGGGAGCTGGGGACAGTGGTAGTGGGCACACGGTTCAGGGGACAGAGGCCCAGGAACACAGGGGAACTGGGAGGGCTGCTGTGCGACAGGGGGAGGACAGGCCCAGGGAACCCACTCTCCACGAGGCCCTCTCCAACATCATGGGAGCTTACCACCATTCCCAGGAGACAATGGCAATGGTACTGGCCAAGTTTCAGGAGACCCAGCGGCTGCAGGAGGAACAGTATTTGGGCTTCAGGGAGGAACTCAGATCCATCAATTCCACCCTGGGCACCATTGTAGGGGTGCTGATGGAACTCTTCAACACCAGGAGGGACACTGTGGCACAACAAGGGGCCCCTGACACTGGCCTGGACGATGAACTGCCTATCACCTCCACCGGCGCTAGTGGACAGGATGCACCGCCACAGGACCACCACACCAGCACCCCACCCCCTGCAGAGGGAGAACCACCCCGCAAACGGTCCCTGAGATCCAGGACAAAGACAGAGAATGATGCCAAGACCCCCGCCAAGAAATGAGACCACCCTGATTGTCATCCTTTTGTCCCACCTCGTCACCCTGTCAATACTTAAACTGCCCCAGCTCCACTTCCTATGCCCCTTTGGACAATGCCCCTGTGAGACTAATAGACTGGACTCTGCCATGGACATTCCTCCACCATCAACCCTCACCATTTTACAACCCCCTCCAATATTGAGCACTTAAATAAACACCCTTAAAGCACAAAACAATCAGGAGTCTGTCTGTGATTTCGAAATAGTGTATTAGCAATTACAGTGGCAAAATGCTCTTTCAAATGTAATGTCAACATACCTATGTCACACAGCTCTAGTCCATGAGGAATCAAAGCAGATGTCACACTGTGGGACCCACATCTGTGAAATCGTAAGGGAAAATGACAACTCAGTGACCATACACTCGGTGAAAATGACAGACAGATGAGAGGTAGTGGATTAAAATCAGATGTAGCAGGCAGTATTGTCTTCTCACCTTTGTCTCACTGGAAGTATTGAAGGATCATCGTGTTCCTGTTGTCGATGTCCTCTTCTTCTGCTTCCTCGTCTTCACTGTCCACAGGGTCCACAGCTGCCACAACACCTCCATCTGGACCATCCTCCTGCAGAAAAGGCACCTGCCGTCGCAAAGCCAACTTGTGAAGCATACAGCAAGCCACGATGATCTGGCACACCTTCTTTGGTGAGTAGAATAGGGAACCACCTGTCATATGGAGGCACGGGAACCTGGCCTTCAGGAGGCCGAAGGTCCGCTCTATAATCCTCCTAGTTCACCCATGGCCCTCACTGTAGCGTTCCTCTGCCTTTGTCCTGGGATTCCTCACTGGTGTCAGTAGCCATGACAGGTTGGGGTAACCAGAGTCACCTGCAAATGGAGAGGGACACCTGTTAGACACACACTGACTCATAGGGACATGCACAGACCCAGACAACTATTCCCACTGATTTTGGTCCAGGTGCTCACCTAATAGCCACACCCGGTGCCTCTGGAGTTGCCCCATCACATAAGGGATGCTGCTATTCTGCAGGATGTAAGCGTCATGCACTGAGCCAGGGAATTTGGCATTAACATGGGAGATGTACTGGCCTGCCAAACACACCATCTGCACATTCATCGAATGGTAACTCTTCCGGTTTCTGTACACCTGTTCACTCCTGCGGGGGGTACCACAGCCACATGTGGCCCATCAATGGCACCTATGATGTTGGGGATATGTCCCAGGGCATAGAAGTCACCTTTCACTGTAGGCAATTCCTCCACCTGAGGGAAAACGATGTAGCTCTGCATGCGTTTCAGCAGGGCAGACAACACTCTAGACAACATGTTGGAAAACATAGGCTGGGACATCCCTGATGCTATGGCCACTGTTGTTTGAAATGACCCACTTGCTAGAAAATTGAGTACTGACAGCACCTGCACTTGAGGGGGGATTCCTGTGGGATGGTGGATAACTGTCTGGATCCAACTGGGTACACAGTTCCTGGATTGTGTCCCGATCAAGCCTGTAGGTGATGATCACATGTCTTTCCTCCATTGTTGATAGGTCCACCAGCGCATCTGTGCACCGGAGGATGCCGCCATCTCCTCACATGCCCCAGCAGATGGTGCCTATGGAGACGAACAGCGAGCAGAGTCAACCAACTCTGAGGTACGTAAACACAGCTTACTCTGAAAATATTCATAAATCGAAATTTGCCTGTATGAGTGGTTAGGCAAGGCCTAGGTATGTGTGACGCAGTCAAAAATAATGCCATGGTGGCCCCTGAAATGTCGGCTGCCTGACCTGTAAAATGGGACAGGGGGATATGAGGTAACTGTGCTGGCGTTGTACACCGTTGCAGTAGGCGGTCGAAGACCGCAGCGCAATTCTGCATTGGTTAACATTGGGCCCTATGGGTCCCAGGAGCCAATGACGATGTACGCCGGCGGTGACGGTTCGCACCACCGCGGACGTGACTGCCATTTTCTATCTGTTCAATCACTCGATACCTGATCTTCGACAGGAGAGGACCTACACTGCAAGTGCTACTGTGACCTCAGTCTGGAAGAGACAATTGCTCGTGTGTCTGGGGAAAGGGCCCCTGCCTTCAGCACGGAGGAGTTGGAAAAACTTGTGGATGGGGACCTCCCCCAGTACACACTACTCTACGGTCCTCCAGACAAACAGGTAAGTACACTGTGAGCATGCTGTATGGGCAATTCCTGTGTGTAGTTGGGTGGATGAAAGATAGGGGGGGTGAGAATGAGGCGTGCATGAAACGAAGGTGAGTGCATGTGCATCTGGGCAAGGGTAGGGATGCGGGCCAATTACTGTGACGGTGCAGTAGGTAATTACTTCTCTTTTTCCCTGTACAATTCCTGTAGGTCAGCGCCCACCAGAAGAAGGACATCTTGCGTTCCATCGCCAAGGAAGTCCAGACCCTGAGGGTCTACCACAAATGGAGCACCCACTGCCGGAAAAGATGGGAGGACATTCGCCGCTGCAGCAAGAAGACGGCGGAGGCCCAGCTTTGGATGGTTTCCCAACGTGGGAGGGGTGCCCGTCGCACCATGACCCCCCTGATGTTCAGGATCCTGGCTGTGGCGTATCCGGATTTGGATGGGCGCTTGAGGGCATCACAGCAGACACAAGGGGGTGAGTACACTCTCATTCTGCTGATTCAGCACGCATTTTAGGTGTCTGGTTGGGGGAGGTGGGCTGTGGGTTCCCCTAGGCCAGGGCGAGTTTGCTAGTTAAGTTGCCTTCTTCAGGCAGGCCCTGTGGCACCCCACCCCACCTGTGTACAGTGCCAACTACACCTAGTCAGGCTCCTGTGACTTCCATGTGTACAGAAATCGGCCATAGCCTTGTAAGCCATGTCCCAGAGATTGAATAGTGGAGCCCAAGTGCGCGGCATAGTGCAGGGGGCTTCTGTGTCTGTTGTGTCCGCCAACGGTAGCGGTATTGCATGCACTGAAAATGTTTTTCTTCTGTCTCCCCACCCCTTTTTGTGGTCTCCCTGTAGGTGTGTGCATTAGCATCATCAGGCGGAGGAGCAGTGGCACCGGAGCAGGAGGGAGCTGCATCCCACATGGCCCTGGAGGGCGACACTACGGACTCCGAATTCACAAGTGGGACGGAGGGCGAGGGGAGCTCCACGGCGGGGACAGGAGCTGACACCAGCGAGACGGACTCCTCCTCTGATGGGTGCTCCCTTGCGGTGGTGGCCCCATCTGTGCCCCCGCATCTACAGGTACAGCCGCCACTCCCCCTACCAGCACCGCCCTCCCAGCAGTCCCTCAGCCTTTTCCCCATGCCCGCTCACCCAGGAGGGTGAGCATTACCTTCGCCCCAGGCACCTCAGGCCCTGCCCCTGTTACCCCCGCTGCTCTCAGTGAGGAGGCCATTGACCTCCTCAGGTCCCTCACTGTTGGGCAGTCTACCATTTTGAATGCCATCCAGGGCGTAGAGAGGCAGTTGCAACAAACCAATGCATCCCTGGAGGGCATTCACTGTGGTCAGGCAGCCCTTCAGCGAGCTTTTCAGACTCTGGCCTCAGCACTGATGGCAGCCATTGTCCCTGTCTCTAGCCTCCCCCCTCCAACTTCCTCCACCCAGACCCACACCCCTGTACCTCAGCCTATCCCAAGCACACCATCAGACCAGCATGCACACACCTCAACACACAAGGGAACCGCTGGCAAACATAAGCACTACACATCCCACAGGCACTCACGCAAGCATCACACATATGCAGACACACCAACATTCACTGCCTCCACTGTGTCCCCCTCCTCCTCGTCTCCCTCCTCCCTCCCTGTCTCATCTCCACTCACACCTGCATGCACTACATCCTCAGCCACTACGTCCATCACCAGCACACCCACCACCACACCACGCTCACGTGCACTCACCACCCCCACTACCATTCACACATCCCCTGTGTCCTCTCCCAGTGTGTCTGTGAGGCCACCTCCCAAGGTACACAAATGCAGCCACACACCCACCCAACAGCCATCCACCTCACGACAACCTCCAGCCCATGCAACTTCACCCAAAGTCACCAAATGTACACCACCTACAACCACTACCTCTTCCTCCACTCCCAAACCCCGTCCAGCTACCCGTCCCAGTGTTCCTAAGAAACTTTTCCTGGCCAGCCTTGACCTTTTTCCATCACCTCCCCCACCCCGTCAGTCTCCTAGGGCCCAACTCTCCAGGTCCCAACCTAGCACCTCAGCCACAACATCGGCGGGACCAGTGGTGCCAGTAGTCACCGGATTATGGAGTGCACCAGGCAGCAGGGCAGGCAGTGTGGCAAGGAGCCAGAGCACGGACAGTCCCCCACCTGTCAAGCATAAAAAGTTGGACATTGCCCGGCGGGAGAGGGTAAAGAAACCAGCCACCAAAGCTGCTCCCAGGGGTACAGTTGGGAGTGTGGAGACAGCTGCGACACCATCGAAGGGGGGAAAGGGGCACAGTAAAACCGGCAAGTCTGGGAAGATCAGCACAGCAGACAAGACCGCCACCAGCCCCGCTGGCCAGGAAGCGACCACCAGCAGCAGCCTCACTGCTCAGAAAGCGACCACCACCAGCCCCGCTGCCACAGACAGGACCGCCAGCAGCCACACTGCCCAGGAAGCGACCGCCAGCAGCAGCCCCGCTGCCCAGGAAGCGACCTCCAGCAGCAGCCCCGCTGCCACAGACAGGACCGCCAGCAGCAGCCCCGCTGCCACAGACAGGACCTCAAGCAACAGCCCCACTGCCCAGGAAGCGACCGCCAGCAGCCCCGCTGCCACAGACAGGACCGCCAGCAGCCACACTGCCCAGGAAGCAACCGCCAGCAGCAGCCCAGCTACCCAGGAATCGACCGCCAGCAACAGCCCCGCTGCCACAGACAGGACCGCCAGCGGCTGAACCGCTGCCCAGGACACCGCCGCCAGCAGACCCGCAGGGCAGAACAAGACCGCCAGCAGCTGAACCGCTGCCCAGGACACCGCCGCCACAAGCACCGCTGCCAAGGACACCGCCACAGGCACCGCTGCCCAGGACACTGCCGCCACAAGCACCGCTGCCAAGGACACCGCCACAAGCACCGCTGCCCAGGACACCGCCGCCAGCAGCCCCGCAGGGCAGAACAAGACCGCCAGCAGCTGAACCGCTGCCCAGGACACCGCCGCCACAAGCACCGCTGCCAAGGACACTGCCACAGGCACTGCTGGCCAGGACACCGCCGCCAGCAGCCCCGCAGGCCAGTCAGCGCAAATGATTCCGACGCTACTGAGTCCGCCACGGGCAGGATGAAGCACTCTGGGCACAAGGCCCCCTCCAGAACCAGTGGAGAAAGGCATCCACTACCTCTGTCCTTGACAGGATGAAGCACTCTGGGCACAAGGCCCCTTCCAGAATCAGTGGAGAGATACATCCACTACCTCTGTCCTTGGCAGGATGAAGCACTCTGGGCACAAGGCCCCCTCCAGAACCAGTGGAAAATGTTATCCACTTGAGAGACTGTGGTTTTGCACTCCCCAGGATTGAACAGTGGGCAAACCACCCACTGTAGAGACTTGAGAGACTGTGGCTTTGCACTCCCCAGGATTGAACAGTGGGCAAACCACCCACTGTAGACACTTGAGAGACTGTGGCTTTGCACTCCCCAGGATTGCATAGTGGGAAACCACCCACTGTAGAGACTTGAGAGACTGTGGCGTTGCACTCCCCAGGATACATCAATGGACATGGAGCCCTCTTGTGGATCTGGCGTCGTGCACTCAACCGGCTAAGGTGCCCTCCCCCTTTCCCCTGAGGTGCCTGTTTTATTTCAATCTGATGACCCTGCAGTGACCCGTTTTGATCGGGTATTGAGTGTGGGCCTCACCCATGCCTTTTGGGCCCAGTGATCCACGGACTATGATGGTAGAATCCCTTGGACTCGTGTTCTTGTTGTATATAATTGTATATAGTATAAATGTATATATTTGTATATATTTTTGATTCATGTCTTTGAATATATCACAATTATTCGACTCATTTCCTTTTGTCCTTGCATTCTTCCAGGAGGGGTTGGGGGTTGAACTGTGATGTATCAACATGTACTTGTGTGTGTGTTGTAGTGGGTGAGGGCGGGGATGGGGATGTTGCATGTGTGTGTCACTGTTTTTTCCCTCCCCTGTGTCGTAAGTGCAGTACTCACCGTTGTCTTCGCCGCCGGCATTCCTGCTCCTGGTAGAGGAGTAGGAAGATAAAGGCTGGCAGAATTTGGAGCTCCGGTTCCATGGCGTCCTGGTTCCTCGTGGGGTGTGTAGAGGTGAGCGTTTTTCCTTCGAAGTCCTGTTTCCGCCGTGTTTTTGTTCGCGGTGAATCCGCCCCGTAAAAGGTGGCGGATTGGTGGGTTGTAATACTGTGGGTGGTACATTGTCCTCCGCCTGTCTGTTGGTTGTTACCGCCCCGGTGTTTGCTTGTACCGCCGTGGCGGTCGGAGTGTTAAAGTGGCTGTCTATGTTGGCGGTTTCCGCCATGGTCGTAATTCCATTTTTTTTACCGTCGGCCTGTTGGCGGTTTTACCGCCGCTTTAACACCGACCACCAGGGTTGTAATGACCACCTATGTGACTAAAGATGTTACACACATCACAATTCCTAAGCGTAGTAGATGTGTCACAATACACAAAGACATGCTGGTTGTTTAGGTGGTGTTTATTTACAAGTGTCGTAGTGCAGTTTTTACAATGTCCAGGTCTGTGACCCCATCAATGAAATCCATCCAATTGTGACACAACACAAGTCTAGGGTTGGGGACAGGTCATGGGACATGCTTAGGTAAAGGTCATTCAGTGCAGGGGAACATGAAATGCCAAATGAAAAGTGAGAGACAATTGCAGTCCATAGTAGAAAGGTCAACAGCGTGTCGCAGAAAAGTGCTTACCTCCAACTGTGCTAACGCTGGCATGATGTCATCACAGGACAAAGGAAAATTACTGCCCATGTGGCATGGGCTGGTGCTACTGGGAACACCTATGGGTGAAGATGATCTTTTCCACATCTTCATCATGTGTGTGGTGTCTTCTCTGCCCTTGATGGTGGTGGTGGGGAGGTAGAGGGGGCCTCACACACCTCAGTGGCTGGAGATGTGGATTCCCAATTCCCGGCAGCTGCCATCTGTGGAACTACATATGGCATCACCTCTGCAAGGAGGAGCTGCTGATTTTTGAGGATAGCAGCAACATCCCTCAAAGTTAAACTCCAGGCCTGTTTCCGCATTTCCACCAGACTTTGTATGGCAGTGAAACTCCCATGCAAAGGTTAGTGGTGGTGTGGTGTGGTGTGACCCTGGCTGCCCCTGCACAGCCTATGCCATGGCCCTTTGTCCTTCCCACTGCCTGATTTGCATGGCCAAGTGCAGTGTGTCCTGTCACACCCAATGCACCCCAAAACTGGCACTGATCCTATTTGATCCATCAACAATGTTGTACTAAGTGCCCCACAGAGCTAACATGAGCAAACAGATTTCCAGCCGCCATCTCAATGTGTGACTCATACTGCCAACCACAAAGGATACCCTGCACTGGCAGTCTTACCAACACTAGACATGCCCATGCACCATCCCCCGCCCATCGACGTGGAATTATGTGTCATTATTTTCACATTCATAACCCATGTGTTGTATTTGTGTGTTTATTTTCCCCATTTATAAGTGTCTCAAATGGTTTTGTCAGAGTAGTTGTGGGCTCAGCCTGTGAATGTTGTGACCTACTGTTTGCTATCTGTGGTACATATTTTCTGTAGTGGCACATTTCAGTTCAGCATCAAGATGTGTGGTTCAAAACTACAGCACTTTAGTTGGTCTGGGTAGTGGCATGTTGCCAGTGATACAAGGGCTAGGGTTTCTATTCGACTTAGGGTTTAGGGTTAGACGTCTGATTGGCTCATAGGTCAGAAGGACTGATTGGTTACTAGGACTAGCGTTTTCATGAGACTTAGGGTTTCTGAGTGTCTGATTGTCCTAGGGCTAAAGTTTCTATTGGACATAGGGCTTAGGGTTCAGCTTTGGTTTGGCTGCAAGGGCTAGGACTGTGATTGGTTGACAGGCAGGGTATATTTTTGGCTCTACAGCTAAGTGATATCTCTCTGACGGGTCTGGGGTTCCCATTGGTCAATAGGGCTCAGGGTGTCTCAGCCAGGGCGTGCCTAGGGCCAGAAATACTGCCCTTTTACCAGCCACCACCTTAACTCATCAAGACCCTCAACCATAATAACACACTTTCAACAAATTCAAGCTACTCATTTACTGCAAACACACCCCATCCAAATTTCAATGGCTCAAAACAAACCCACTACAAAACCCAACAAATCACACTTATAGACTACTCTATTCCAACTGCCACACATTGGCACCTTCACTCTCACGCAAAACACTACTCTGTCCTATGCCACTAACATACATACACATTACCAACACAACACAAAACCACATTATGCATATCTTTAGTCCATTCGGACACACACTTTCTGTTGATACAAAACACCAGCTCTACCTTCTATTTTCTACTAGCAGACTCCTTGCTGTCAACGCTAAACCTATACTCAGCCCAACATCATAACATCTACGAACACCCTTCTCTTCTTTTAAACAAAACACACAAACATCCTTACACTCCAATCTACCACATAAACTAACCCTTCCAGCTATCAAATCTAACATAAAATCTCATAACTCTTGTCCACCCCCTTTCACACACCACTTAAACTCTTTTCTAAAACACATAACCAGCCCCTTTACTATTCAACTTCCACTGACCAACAGTACTTTAAATACACATCCTTCTACGAAAACCACTATAACAATATCTCCTTTCACTACCCCACAAAAATAAAAACATAATATATACATCAGTACATCAAAATCTCTCATGCACGCAATTTCATAACAAACATTATCACAAATACACTTCCAGCCTCCTGACTACACAAATAATGCACATTCTAGACCATCTTCACTCCCATATTTTCCACGTTTATCAAATGCACAAATCCAAAAATGCAACAGTTCCCATTCACCCACCTCTCATTCACTGTGCAATTTAGAGCTTAAAAAACGTGACCCACTTTCTCTATCACCACCCCTGACCCATACACCTTCCACTCTAAACAGACACAAACAAAATATCTGTGTCTATTACCAAGCAAGGCTACCCAACAAAAACAACACATTTCACCAACGCACTCTCCCCCACCATCTCCACCATTTCCAAATACAGACCCATCAAAGTGCCTTCTAAGCATGCTGAAATCCTCATACTTCTAATACCAGCACGAATGACACAACTGCTACAAGTCCAATAAGTTATGCTGCTTCTTCTACAAAGCAAAGTCACACCACCACCAAAACACAATCTCTATACTTCCTACTAATACATTCCTGATCACTTTCTACAAACAAGCACCACATCAACAACCTACTCACTGACACGCAACCTGACTTACTTTTCATAACTGAGTCATGGTTGAGAGATATTATGTCCCAAGTATTGTGAAAACCCATTCCTTCAGGCTATCAAACTTTCACACAAAATCATACCGACACAAGAGGAGGTAGACGAGCTGTTACATTTAAGCAAACAATAACTCTCACCTGTAGAAAAGTCCTCCTTTTTGCCCTGGTCACCCCAAACATTTTGGACAGATACTGGTGGTTACTGCCTCTTGTCTGTGCCCTGGGTATTGCTTACCAGTCCCAGGGCAAGTACTCTGTGTAAAGTGGATATGCAAATTAGGCTAATTAAACCTGGCTGTATCAACCTACGTATATGTCCCTAGTATATGGTAGGCTTTGTAGGGTTTAGGGACCCCAGCATAGGTAGTACACCCATAGGTGCACTGCTGAGGTGCCCATTGTTACTTTAAAGGCAGGCCTGCCTTGCTGGCTGCTTTTAAACTAAAGTTATTTGCAATTTCTACTTTGGAATTAAAAGTACTTTGAAAGTATTAAAATACCTTATGTTTTACATATATGTCACTCCTAAGGTGTGCCCTATGTGCCCCTAAGGTTGGGTGCCATGTAACTATAAGCAGGGACCTTATAAAGATTGTTTTATAAGCCCTGGTGAGGTAAAATAGCCAAACTTGCTTTTCCCTCACTGTAGTGAATGCCTCCATAGGCTAAAATGGGGAGACTTTTTTAAATTAACAAAGTCCCCTTTATGTGTCACATACCTCGAGTTTGGTATCAAATTAATTGTTATAATAAATCCCACAATTTACAATTTTTAGATTAAAAATAACTAGTTCAAGTAAAGAATTTTAAACTCTACCTGAAAAGTTGCCAACTTCAGCTCTATAGTGCCCTTCTCTGATTTGCCAGCCTCTGGAGGCCTGGCCAGGCTGCCGTGATGAGGTGTGAAGTGGCCTGGGCTGAACACAAAGGATATGCCTGGTGGAGGAGATCTGCCTCAGCAGATGGGGAAGCAGGAAGGGAGGACGGCTGCCAAACTGGTTTTCAAAGGCAGGGAAGGACATTTAGAGCAACCCAGCACCTCCCTCTCATCCTGCAACCCAAGACAATTAGGAGCCCTCTTGATTAGGAGAGGGCAGGAGAGGGGTGTGCTTAGGATTTTTAGCCACACCAGTGGGTGGGCTCAGCCAGATCAAATCTCCAAAAATCATTTTCAGCCATGTTGATTTTTGAAGAATGTTGCTCCCTGGGATTGATTTTTGCCACACTTCCCAGAAAGTGGTCATCACAGGTGGAAGGACCCTGCCTCTCATTGGACAACCAAGACACCCCTGTTTTTCACCCAGGAGCAAGGATAAATATGCCAGAGCTGCACTTACACCTTAGATCCCTACAAGGAAGAACATCAGAAGAAGAAGGAGGGCCCTACTGGACCCCTGACCAGCTCCTGGACACTGTACTCTGAAGGACTGCACCTGCTGCACACTTGGGCTTTACCACAAGAAGGACTTTGCCCGGCTTCAACTGGTTCAAGGAGGGACTCCCTGTTGGCTACAGGTGAAAAATAGCTAACCAGAGTCCCCTGCCTCATGAGCTGAAGAAACGGAGCAGCTGACCACTGTCCAGTGGCCATTTTGGAGTTTGGGCCAGGTGCAATCTGGGAGTTGTAGCTTGCACCCTAAAGGAGCAACTCAGAGCTTCTGGATCCTTGGGGTGAGCTGTGGACTCCTATAGGAACTTAAAAGGCATTCTGGAAGAAGATCCAGAAGTTTGGAGAACACTGCAGAACATTTTAGAAAAAGCTCCATAGAGGGAACGACCTGCCCTGGTGAATCTAGCTGGCATGCCTCAACCGTGTCCTGGCCTGACATGCAGGTTTGTCCCCCCAAAGAAAATCTCAGAAAAGTGACTAAGTCAGAACGTAGAAAGTTGACTGGGTCCTCCCGCACAGTGCATCCGAAGAAGGCTCCAAGGATCAAGATTCAGGTTTGGCCAAATTGAAGGATTTTTATCTAAAAAAATCATTCAAATCTGAATGTAGAAATGTTCACCGAGGTCTCCTGTGACGCATATCTGAGGAAGGGCTCCAGGGACGTCGGTTCGGACTGGCGACTTCATCCCACTGAAGAAACTCTTCAAGAAAACGACTAAGTCTGAAGGTAAACTTTTGACCGAGGCCTCCTACTTGCTGTAGCCAAGCAGGGCTCCTTTGGGGCAACCTTAAACTTTGACTTTGCCCTGGTTGACGTGCGTCCAGATGACCAGATTGACGCTATTCATTTCTAAGTGCTAAAAAACATTAATTCTTTAAAAATTCATATCTCCGGGTCTATCTAATTTTATTCATGTTGGTGTCAAATTAAAGCTACAAATATTTCCTATTTGTATAAATTGGTTTGAGATTTTTAAACGGTTTTCTGTGTTTTATTTAATTACTGGTTTGTGATACTTGAATGCTTTACACACTTTTGGGGTCCTTATGACCCCAACGGTGATTGTTAATGTGGCCTTAGTACTGCCAACAGGCTGGCAGTATACACCGCCACATTATGAGAATGGCGAGTCCACTGCTAGCAACCCACCACTTCTCGACTCATACCGCTATGGTGGTATCAGCTGCTGTGCCGGAGATATCAATATCTAGCCCGGCGGCCGGCACAGTACCTGCGGTGGCATTATGAACCTGCCTACCAGGTGTTAGTAATGCCACGAAAACCATGGCAGTACGCCCTACCGGTGACAGGGAATTCCTTCCCTGTCACCAGTAGG
Source organism: Pleurodeles waltl (assembly GCF_031143425.1). NCBI lineage: Eukaryota > Metazoa > Chordata > Amphibia > Caudata > Salamandridae > Pleurodeles > Pleurodeles waltl. Next base: position 507,679,959 of record NC_090445.1, read on the forward strand.
CAGCTCCCCCACCCCAACACACACCTGACACCCCCACCCCCATCCAAACTTCCCCAACCCCCCAAACACACACTAACCCCCCAAACCTGACATTTAAATTCACCCAGACACACACTCCCATAAACACACACACCCCCACCCTCTCTGATCATCACACACACCCCCACCCCCTCCGATCATCACACTCCCCTCATACACCCAGACACCCACAGACACGCACCACGCATACACCCAATCACTCACACTGGTATGCACGCATTCATACACGCATACTTCCAGACATGCTCGCACACATTCTTACACACAATCATACTGACATGCAGACACACACTCACTTCACCATTCTTACACATATTTACTCAAACGCATACAACCATGCAAACAACACAACACACACAGATGCATTGACACACTCACTTAGACATTCTTGCACACACTCAGATACACACAACACCCCTCACCCTACCATCTCTTCCCCTGTCAGAAGCCCGACTTACCTTAGTCAAAGAGGTCTTCCAGCAGGGAACGGGAAGAGGCACTGCTACCTCCAGCAGCGCCCCGTCAGCAGAATACCGCCAGGTCATATTACTTGTCATAATAGGGCTGGCGGTGTTCTACTGGTTTGATGGTGCTGGTGGTAGCAGCGCCTCCTTACCACCGTCCGCCACCATGAACACTGCCGGATTTCCGCCCTTGCTCATAATATGGCGGATGGATGGTAGCCACTGTGGCGGTATTTTGGCAGCCATCACCGCGGCTGTAGGCGTTTTTTACCACCAATGTCAGAACGACCACCTTTGTCTCCTAAGTTAAGCCTTGTCGCTCGTTGCCAAGCTACCAAGGGTTGAGCTGGGGTTAATTTATTGAGACTTAACTGAATAAAGTGGGGGTTAGTGGCCTATTGCTAAGTGTAGGTACTTACCTGCCATTACCAATAATCCACTTTCCAGCATCACCAAAGCTGACATTTCCATACAAGGTTGTGAGGCCCCCATTGCCAGATGAAACCCTATACCAACTTCTTCCTGTAATTTTCTTCTCCTTTACAGACTGCCAACTAGCAATTCAATATTCCCAAACACATTTTAGACACAATTTTAAACCTTAAAACTTTATAACACTATACTCCAAACTATGCGTTCTTCAAGACCTAAACATTTGGATTAGGTTTGACAAACCAAATATGCCCCATCCTAAAACAATCATCACTGGCCAAGACACACTGAACCTAGATCAGATTGTCTGTCAACACACACACATCACTTGACACATCCTAGATGTCATTTTTGCAAATCCAGGAGTAGGCACTTTGCAAAGGATTACTCCAGTCACATGGTCAGACCACCCTTTGTTAGCTTTCCCACATAAAGCAATGCAAAGCAATACACCTAGGACCACCTTACATGCATCCACCTATCAACTGTACAACAAACTCAATTTTGAATACTTAGAAGCACAACTAAATTCCAACACAGATCTTGACACAATATATTCCATTCAAAAACTTTAAGAGTGGCTACAGGATACTATTCAGAACAGCAAAACGGGACAAAAGAAAGCAAGTATCTTGGAGAAATAAAGAAATAAAAAAAGATCAGGTAACATTTTAGAAAGCTGCAGCTTACCCAACTCAAAACAAACAGCAATAAAGACAAACTTCACATAGAGAAATTTACCCGAATATACAAGACAGCAATCAAAAAAACAAAAAAAAAGATACTCTATTCAGACAGAATTCAAAATGCTAAATGTGCAAATACAGAATTTTATAAAACGCTCACAGAATTTTGTGAACTTACGTGCACAGAAGAAACTCATCCCATTACTCAAAAATTCGATGACAAACTGGCAAATCATTACACAACCAAAGCAGACATGTTGGACTCCTATTTTAAACAAAGGAAAACAACTAGTACCAATCCATTTCCAACAATCCTCTACAAGAGAAAGCTAACCTAGCTTCTGCCTTCCTTCAAACAAATACCACAAAGTGAATTCAGGGATCTGATCACACCAAGCAGGCGAGCTGGCTGCCCTTCTTACCCTTGCCCACCACAAATCTTCAAAAACATCCCTTTAAATACCTCAGCTGTTTCACCAGTAATAAGAATCATCAATAATTCTTTAACTACAGGAATCTTTGGTGAAGACCTAAAAAAGGTATACATATGCCCGTTATGAAAGAAAACAAGCCTGGACCCTCATGACCCCATCAACTACAAACCGATTAGAAATGGGCCTTTCCTGGGCCACCTGATGGAAAGAGCAACATTCAGCCAGATGTCACAATTCATTGAAGATAACACCATGCTTTGAGAGTACCAAACAGAATTCCACCCAAGAAGAGGCAAGAAATTTGCTTTCGTAGCCATCTGGGGTGACCTTAAAAACAAAGTACACCGGAAGTAGTTGGACCTCTCAGCTGCCTTTGACACAGTTGACAATGACACTCTATTACAATGACTCTACAAAGTCTGCAGAGAGGGGACTGCTCTCAATTGGATAACATCCTACCTTCAAAACAGAACAAATGTCATTTGTATTCCCCTTTTCTCACTCAAACCGTACTTCATAAAAACAGGGGTCTCTCAAGGCTCCATCATCTCACCCAGGCTTTTCAATATTTACATGAAGTCATTATCAACAATGATCAATGAATTTCAGCTTCATGCAATAACTATGCAGATTACACAAAAATACTTCCTAAGCTGGTCCATCTCTCATTGGAAACTCAAAAATCTTCAGTTCCGCACAGCTGTTGATTAGTGGATGACATGGAGCTATCTAAAATTAAATGATTTAAAAACTGAAATACTCACATGTGGCGATTGGAATAATTATGACCCACTCTGCACCTGGCCTCCTAAAGATTCTAAGAAATTAAGAAACCTTGAAATTAGCATGTACTTAAAGATATTAATTAATGCCCAAGTGGACAAATTAGCAAGATTGAGCTTTCTGTGAAGTGTCATCCTGAGTGTCATACCCCACTTAGGATTTCCACACAAGTTCCAGGCTGCTATCTCTTTTACACTGTCTAAACTGGATTACGCCAATGGCCTCTACCACGGATCATCTTCAACAACTATGTGAAGACTGCTATGAATTCAGGGCTCTGCTGCCAGATCACTCCTATATGTAAAGCTAAAATCCCACATATCCCCTGCCTTGAGGGCCTTACATTGGTTACCAGTTGCTAGAAGATCCACCTTCAAGCTGCTTTGTATCAACAACAAAGCAATGGAACAAGACCACTTTTTATCAGGAATAAATTTGCCAAATACATTCAACAAAGGAAGCTCCACTCCAGATTGGCACCTTACCTCAAAATCCCACCATACCAGAAAACAAATATAGGTTGTACATCTTTTTCTGTTCAAGCAGCCGAACTATGGAATTCAATATCCCCCCAAACATTAGATCATGCCCCATACTCAAACACTAATATACAGCAGATCCCTGTGCATATAAACAGTTATGATTTGATTTAATGTATGTATCTAGATATGTGTGTTTCCTTGCATAAATATGTATAATAACTAAGGGGGTCATTACGACCCTGGCGGACGACGAAGAAGCGGCGGTAAGACCGCCAACAGGCTGGCGGTCTTTTTTTTTGGAATTATGACCATGGCGGTTACCGCCATGGTAATCCGCTGCTTCTCCGTTCCGCCCGCCAGAGCGGAGACGAACGCTGGCCTGGATACCGCCGGCGGTATTTGGACCCGGCTTACCGCCATGGATTTCCTGCGGTTGGAACCGCCATGAAATCCATGGCGGTAAGCACTATCAGTGCCAGGGAATTCCTTCCCTGGCACTGATAGGGGTCTCCCCCAACTCCCTCCCCCACCCCGACTCTCTCCCCTACACCCCCCACCACCCCTGCCACCCCCCAAAGGTGGCAGGACCCCCCTCCCCACCCCGACCCCAACATCACATCACTCATGCACACACGACACGCATACAGGCACCACCAACACACATACACGCACACACACTGACATACATGCAAACATCCACACACACAGTCAGACACGCACACCCACATTCAAACATACACTCACACAACCATGCAGACATATCTACAGACATACACGCACTCATTCCCATACTCACGACACCCCCGCAAGCATACAGGCACTCAGACATCCCCACTACATACACACATGCACACCCCTATGCATGCACACAACACACAACACCCCTCCACCCCCCTCCCCTCACGGACGATCAACTTACCTGGTCCGACGATCCTCCAGGAGGGGACGGGAGCCATGGGGGGTGCTCGGCCGACTCCACACCGTCAACAGAACACCGCCACACCGAATCACAGGACGTGATTCGGTGGGCGGTGTTCTGTTGACCCGGCTGTGGAGGTGGAGCAACCTCCACTTCCCCGCCGCCCTCCAGTATGGCTGTTGGCGGCTCTCCATCCGAAAAAAGGACGGAGAGCTGCCAACAGTCATAATAGGCCGAGCGGCAAACCGCCACCACTGGCGGTCTTCCGCACGGCGGTCCCTAGGCGGTCTTGACAAAAGAACGCCGAGGGCAAAATGACCCCCTATGATTTTTTTTAAATATACAGATCTTCTTTAGGTCTGCTCAGCAAGTATATATATCACTTATGTTGAAATATATATATATATATATATATATATACATATAAACTTAAAAAAACAAAGGTTACAGCAACATTATAGATGGCCTTACATTACATTAAATGTATCAAACCATAGAAATTCACCAGCTATAAGTATCTCAAGTAACTACAACTCGGATCCCAAGGTAACTATAACTCTCACCGTGGACAAACATAGGCCCTCATTCTGACCTTGGCGGGCGGCGGAGGCCGCCCGCCAAAGTCCCGCCGTCAGGTTACCGTTCCGCGGTCGAAAGACCGCGGCGGTAATTCTGACTTTCCCGCTGGGCTGGCGGGCGATCGCCTTCAGACCGCCAGCCAGCCCAGCGGGAAAGAGGCTTCCACGATGAAGCCGGCTCGGAATCGAGCCGGCGGAGTGGAAGCTGTGCGACGGGTGCAGTTGCACCCGTCGCGTATTTCACTGTCTGCGCAGCAGACAGTGAAATACATGTAGGGGCCCTCTTACGGGGGCCCCTGCAATGCCCATGCCAGTGGCATGGGCACTGCAGGGGCCCCCAGGGGCCCCGCGACCCCCCCTACCGCCATCCGGATCTCGGCGGTCCGACCGCCGGGATCTGGATGGCGGTAGGGGGGGTCGGAATCCCCGCGGCGGTGCAGCAAGCTGCGCCGCCGCGGAGGATTCAATGGGGCGGCGGTACACTGGCGGGAATCCCCATTTGAGCACCGCCGGCCTGTCGGCGGTGCTCCCGCGGTCCTCCGCCCTGGCGGTCAAAGACCGCCAGGGTCAGAATGACCACCATAGTTTTTTCTTTAACATTTTGGAGTAATTTGGGGTAACTAGCAGTGCATGGGGAGGGCAAGCTTATAGTTATCTTAGGGCATGAACTATATGGCCACATGTAGGTAGCTTTTTGCACATCGCAAACAGTGAATTTCGCTGTTTGCGACGTGCAAAAAGCACTTCGGATGCACAAACCCAGTTTCGCGATTCGGTAACCTGGTTACCGAATCGCAAAACGGGTTTGCGACTCGCAATTAGGAAGGGGTGTTCCCTTCCTGATTGCGACTCGCAGTGCAATGTAGGATTGTTTTGTGACCGTGAACGCGGTCACAAACCAATCGCAGTTTGCACCCATTTCAAATGGGTGCTAACTCATTCGCAAAAGGGAAGGGGTCCCCATGGAACCCCTTCCCCATTGTGAATGTCACTGTAAAGATTTTTTCCTACGTACCACTGCCTGCTCTGAAAAAATGAAATGAAAACGTTTCATTTTTTGTTTTGTAATGCATCTCGTTTTCCTTTAAGGAAAACAGGCTGCATTACAAAAAAAAAAAAAAACTGCTTTATTGAAAAGCAGTCACAGACATGGTGGTCTGCTGTCCACAGAAGGCAACCATCCCTGTGAGGGCCGCCATTCACAAGGGGGTCGCAAATTGTGACCCACCTCATGATTATTCATGAGTTGGGCATTAGAGACCCCCTTGCGAATCGCAGATGGTGTCAGGGACACCATCCTACATTTGGATTTGCGACTTGCAAATTGCGAGTCGCTCTGACTCGCAATTTGCGGGTCGCAAATCCAAAATTTCGTACATGTGGTCCATAGTTACTTGAGATAACTCTAACTATAACTAATGAATTTATATGGCTTGACAAGTTTAAAATGTGAGCCTAACTATATTGTCTCTGTTACCTTTGTTTTTTTGTGAGTGAATTTCTATTTTTTTTAATATAAAGTAATTTTCATTACTAGATGTTAATCCAACCATCGCTGCACACGGTCTGTTGCCGGACCCTATGGCCAAATCCCCTAACCACCCAAATCCACATTACTCACGACCCTTTGGATGTGCACAGCGGGAGTTGGCCATGGCCTGTCTCTCTGGATGTGATAATAGGTGTGACAGGGTATATTTGGGTGTGAGAGTGGTTGTGAGAGTGTCTATCTGGGTGTAAGGGTGGATGTGTCAGTGTCTCAGTAGGTCTGTGAGTGTGTGCGTCAGTGTCTGTGTGGGTCTGTGAGTAGGTGCATGAGGGTTTCAATGGGACAGTGAGTGAGTGTGTAAGAGTCTGATTAGGTCTGTGAGTGGGTGTGGGAGTGCCTTTTATTTTTTATTTTTTAAGTCATTCCACGGAGAGACCATTGCAATTACTATCTCTCTCTCTCTCTCTCTCCCATGCCAATATACAATGGGAGATAGAGAGAGAGAGTGACAGGACAGCTGGAGGAGCCTCAAGGCCCCCATGGTCTTAGCCAGCTTCCTACGCCCCGTGGGATTCCGAATTGCTCCCACAAGCAGGGAGCTGCTTTTAAAATCAGCTTCCTGCTTGTGCGAGCAATGTTTTCATCTGTCTTCTTCTGTTTGAAAGCTCTCGCTGTCAGAAAGCAGATTTTGTTTGCTTTTACTTGGTGGGAGCTGTTAGCTCCCACCAAGCAAAAGCAAACAGCTATGACCCAAGGGGTGGGCATCCCTGGACATAGCAGGTGCCGGCCCAAGGGCCATCATTTGCTCCTCGAGGAGGGTCTGGTGGCCCCTCTCCAACAGTGCACAGCCCCAGAGAGGTGGTGGTCCCGACGGTTTGGGGGTCCAAAATGGACAACCTTCATTCTTTTTTCAAAGCCCTGGGAAATTGGTGGTCCCTGGAGCTGCAGGGGGGGGGTATCGAGCAGCCCACCCACATAATATTTCTGTTATGCCCATGTGAGGTGGTGGTCCCCAGGGCTGCGGGGGGGGGCTGCGCAGCCCGCACCATATTTCTGTGAAGCTCTGGGGTGGTGGGGCGTGGCGTGGCCGACCAGCAAGATGACCGCCACACCGTGAGGCTCTGCTTGGTGGGGGAATAAATCCTCCCAATTCTCCTTTCGACCAGCCTCCCGACCCCCGGGGTCGCACTGTTAACAGCACCGGGAAGCTTTAAGAGGCTGCAGGTGGTGTTGGTATCTCCTGTCCGGCTACAGGTGAGCAGGCCCGCCTGGTGCCTCCGGGCGGGCCTTGTTGGATATTTGAGGTGCAGGCCTCGGCTGCGACGGTGGGCTAAGCTGCTGATGGCGCGCTTGCTCCGGTGGCACTGGGGGGGCGACCCCTTAATTTTTTACTATTTTGGGCTGCATTTTCTCCCACTGCGGGGGGCTGTGTCATTGGGCAGACCCCTTTCCCCTTCTTTTGGGTGCGTGCCCTTTTGGTGGCCAGATTCCTGCCCCCTGGGGGGCCCATTCTCGGGGGCCCGTTCTGCGGCTGTGTCGGGCTGTGGGCACCTGCGAGGGTGGGGGCCGGGCTGCAGTCAGCATATCCTTTGGGGTGGCACGGGGAGTGATCCCTTGGCTCCTTGAGTCTCATGGTGTCCCCTTAGCAGGGGTGGAGGCATTGGTGGGCCCCCCCCTCCAGCTAGTCCATGCATTAGGTGTCCCTCATTTATACTTGTATTCCTTTTTTCCCCGGCGGGACCCGCTTGCTGGCACTTGCGGGGCTGTAGGGCCAGAGGGGGTGCGGGGGGCTGACTTTGCTGGCTTGCGGCTTCTGGGCCAGTGCGGTAGACTAGTGATTGCTGCGGCCTGGTTTGATTTTTTTTTTGATTTTTTTTGCCTCCCCTCCCCCCACACCTGAATTGGGCCTGGCTGGGACTGCCTGACTGGGCCTAATCAGCAGCAGGAGTCGAGCCGCGGGCCCCTGTGGTGCTGAGGACGCTCGTCTGGGCTGCTGTTGAGATCATCTGCAACTGGACCTACATTGTGATCCTGGTTGTGGGCCCGGCTTGTGGGCCTTGACAATTCGATTCATAGTTCAGGCTTGGTCTGACCGGGATAGGTGACCTGGAGCCCATACTCTTGTGTCGTTACTGTCCTGGGTGGCTTTGCCTTGAAGGGGCCCGGTGCTGAAAGGAGTAATGCACTCATGATCGCGTTCCTAGAGGCCTGCGTGGAGGATGGGGAAGGCTAATCATAAACAGCCAAAACTCATCTTTGAGGGGGGAAGAAAAAGAGCGGTGCGGCCGGCTCTTTGGCGGACGACTCGTTCCCTGAGGAGGGGGCTTCAGCTTCTTCCGTCAAGGCTATGTTTTTAGACCTCAAGCATAACCTGGCTGGCATTGATGCTAAGCTTGACATTCTGACTGAGCAGATGGATCGTCTAAAGGAACGGGTGGATGGTCATGAGGTCCGATTTGAGCAGTTGGAATCTCGTACTTCGAACTTAGAAGATGGACACCGTGGAGACGGGGAACAGTTGCTAGGCATGGAACGCATGCTGAAGGTGATCCGCAACAAGAATGAGGATTTTGAGGCCCGGTCACGCTGCAATAATATATGTATCATCAGTCTCCCCGAGTCAACGGCTATGGGCAGTATGGAGGACTATGTTGAGATGATGCTGTCTGCGCTGTTTCCCGGTGAGCTCTCCAAGGTCTTAGTGGTGGAGAGGGCCCATATGTCTTTGGGTCCGCGCCCACCGCCGGGAACTCCGCCGCGTCCTATAGTGGTTCGCTTGCTGAACTACCTGGACAGGGATACTGTGCTTAGACTGGCCAGAGAGCATATACCGGTGATTTATAATAACATTGAACTCAATTTTTTTCCTGACTACACTCCTGGTGTCCAGGCTGCCCGTCGTGCCTTCCTGCCGGTCAAGCGCACTCTTAGCCAAAAGGACGCCAAATACTCCCTCATCTATCCAGCCAAATTACGTTTGCAGTATAGAGGCAAGCTGCATTTCTTTACTGACCCGAAACTGGCTGCCAAGTTTGCAAAATCGGTTCCCAGAAAGGCACTGTTGGAGGGTTCGAGAGATTCTGGTGGAGAAAGGAGCCCTGAGTGACAATGACTAACTGGTCTTTGCTGTGCCGGGGGGGTGTTGGCCCCGCCCGCTGCCTTACTGCTAGTCTGCCGGTCAGTGTTTCTAATATATAACATGGCTGCTCTGTTGTACTTGTTGTATTGATAGCTCTCCTGCCACTCGTCCTGTTTGGGATGGTGTCTCAGGTGGCCTGTTCCACGCCCCTTTGGATGAGTCCTATGATACTGTTTAACAATGTTCTTTGGGATGTGTATTTGGGGGTTGGGTGGGACTGTCGCACAGACCCGTTTGGGGGTCAGCATGGGTGGGGGTCAGGGTTGTTCTGGGATTGGATTCTTCACTATGTCTTCCTTTCTTCGTCTTTGCTTCCCTTTCTGCATGCTGTCGCCGTTGTGAATATGTTGTGTGGAGGATTGGGTGGCTGGGTGACAATTCAGTATGACTGGGAATAGTGGGACGCCGGTACGCTGCCTTACTTGGAATGTGTGTGGGCTAAATGACAGGCGCAAGATGAGACTGTTGTCTGCCTATGTACAGCGTCACGCGATTGACATGTGCATGTTGCAGGAGACCCACCTTGTTGCGGCCACCCATAGTAGGCTAGAGGCTTGCTGGATAGGCGAGTGTCAGTCTGCCGTCTATTTGATCTATGCTAGAGGAGTGGTAATTTTGATTAGGAAGGGGCTACATTGGCGCACTGAAAAGACGATTGTGGATCCAGACGGACGCTACGTTATGCTGCGCGGTACGCTGCTGGATAGGCCCTGTAGATTTGTGTTGCTTTATGGTCCAAACACAGACGACCCACGACCCAAATTTTTTCTGGGAGGTGGGCCTGCTGATTAACTCGATGGAATCTGGGACCTTGCTGTGGGGGGGGGGGGATTTCAGTGTAGTGTTGGACCCTTGTGTGGGCTGCTAGGGCCCTTTTTCATGTGATGACTGAGGGTGTCTTGGTAGATATTTGGAGGGTGGAGCTTGGCTCTGACAGGGAGGGTACCTGTGTCAACTATGCTCATATTAGCTGGTCCTGCATAGATAGGTGGCTTACCACCAGGGATGCTGAGCCCTGGACGCGCTCAGTTAAGCACATGGCACACACATTGTTGAATCATTCTCCAGTTCTGCTGGAGTTGTTTATACCGGGGGCCCCCTCTGGCCTTCATGTGGCGACTCCCCCATGGTGCTCTTAGAGATCAGGCATTCCAAACTGAGATCCGCAAAGCTATCCTGAATTACTTCGCTGAGAATTGTGGGTCGGTGGTCTCCGCTGGGACAGTGTGGGATGCTTTTAAAGCGGTGATTAGTGGTATCTGCATTGCTAAGCAACATGGAGTGCCGAAGGCACTGAGGAAGGAGCTGGCATAGCTGGAGGCCCAGCTGGTTGATCTGGAAAAACTATTTGTGGCGGATTGGTCGGGAGACAATCTGGCCACATTGAGAAGCAAGATGACAAAGTACGAGGAGGCTGCACTGCATGAGGTTTGTTTCTTGGGGAACTATGCTACGGTGAGAAGATATGGTGAAGGGGAGAGAGCTTGTCATATGCTAGCAGGTATGCTCCGTAAGCCGTGGGCAAGTAATTACATCTTAGAATTGTCGGAAATCAGCAGGCTATTGTTACACTGGTATGGATGAGATTAAATGTGTTCTCACTGAATTTTATGCTGATCTGTACGCAGAGCCTTCTGGATCAAACTCGGCTGCATCGACTGAATAGTTTGAGGATATAAGTTTGTTCTGGCTTGAAGATTTGCACCGGGCATACCTAGACGCCCCCTTTTCGGTGGATGATGTGGTCCAGGCGATCCGCAGCTTATCGGGTGATAAAGCTCCTGGGATGGATGGCTTAACGGCATCCTTTTATAAGGAATATGCTGATATTCTTGCACCACACCTTTTAGAGGTTTATGCGGAGGCCCTTGATACGGGGGTTCTCCCTGTTTCGCTGCGTGAGGCCCTGATTGTGACTATCTTGAAGCCAGGGAATGATCAGCACAGCTGGGATTCCTACTGTCCTCTTTCATTAATTAATATAGATAACAAGATCCTGGCGAAGTTAATTGCTGCACAGCTGCAGCCCCTGCTCCCATCTCTGGTGTTACCAGATCAGTCTGGCTTTATACCAGGCCGTTCCACAACGCATGATCTCCGTACTTACTTTGTGGTTTGCGGTGCGCTAGACCCTGATGTATGTGCGGCGGTGGTGCTTTTAGATGCTACCAAAGCTTTTGACTCTCTTGCATGCCCGTATACATTCGCTCTACTGGCTCGGGTGGGGCTGAGCTCCAGATTTATACAATTGATTTGGCTGCTGCATTCGAGGCCTTCTGCCCGGCTGAGAGAGAATGGGACCATTTCGGACCCTTTTTTGATAGCAAGAGGCACTCGTCAGGGCTATCCATTATCCCCGCTGCTTTTTGCAATTGCAATTGTGCCACTGGCTGCTCGATTGCGGCACCATCACAATCATAGAGGTTTGACATTCAGGCAGAGGCCAATATTAATTTCTATGTATGCAGAGGATGTTGCTTTGTATGTCCATGATCATCAGCGACATCTTGATGTTCTGCTCTATGAAACAGTGTTTTTTGGACAGCTCTCTGGGATAACCATGAACTAGTCTAAGTTGGTTGTGGTACCTCACTCTGCGGCTACGACACAGGTTCCCTCTAGATACTCAATTCCCTGGGCTGACGGCCCGGTGCGGTACTTAGGTGTCTGGTTGAGCTGTGATGTTACCATGCTCTGGTCAGCGAATTACAGCAGGGCTCTTGCATGGTTGGAAGAAAAAGTAGAGATGTGGAGCTCGCTGCCGCTTTCGCTGACCGGCTGTATCGCCATAGCGAAGACGGTAATTCTGCCAAAGTTTCTATATCTGTTTGTAAATCTACTGCTTGTTCTCACTGTGAGTTTTTTTTAAAGGCTTAGATCTGCTCTGGTGAAGATAGTTTGGGCCAGCAGACAGCCTGGAATTTCGTGGGAGAGATTGATGCTTCCGTTTGAGATGGGTGGGCTGGCGGCCCAGATTTAGAGCTTTATTATTATTGTGGGCAGGCACATTTCACGCATTTCTGGATGTTCCCTGTAAGGTATTTGCCACATTTGGCACCTGAAGCAGACACTGTATGGCCTGATAGACAGTCACGTATGATGGGGAATCCAATTGGACCTAGGTTATGTGAGATTAACACTGTGGCCTGTATGGCAAGGGCCTGGACCACGCTGCTGAGACGTGTTAAAGTGAGTGAGCCGTTTTCACCAACGATGTCAGTTTTGGATGTTGCAGACGTGCAGCTGTTGGGGGATGTGCATGTGCATGACTTCCTGCGTGAGTCTGGCCTGGCTACCTTGGGCTCCTGGTTTTCTGATGGACTGGTCATCTTGGCTGAGGTGGTGTTAAGAGATGGGCTTGATGCTGCGATGATCCGGCTATTTGTGCTCAGAATTGGGGCTATGCTGCGCTCGCGCTACCCCTGCTTCCCTGCGAGGCCGCCAGTGTGCCATGCACTTGAGCTCCTATACCAGACACGGTCCCTGCGTAGACATATTACCAAGCTATATGCCTGTGTGCAGAGCGAGTCACCTGGAACTGAGATGAGGGTGAGAGTACGCTGGGAGATGGACATTGGTGAGGCTATTTCTGATGACATGCGGTGCAGATGCTGCGTGCATATGAGAGAGTCGTTCCCTAATTATCAACTACGCCTCCTTCATTTTAAGTTTTTACACTGGTTGTATCATACTCCCAGTAGCTTAAGACGCATGGGGCTGCGTGCAGACGTGCATTGTGAGCGATGTGGGGCCCCTGATGGGATCTTTCTCCACCTCGTATGGCGTTGTGCGGGAGTGAGCGCATTTTGGATGGAGATGCTGCGCATTATTAAGATGATGACTGATATTGAGCTGCCACATACTCCTAAGCTTGCCCTGTTGGGCTATGTTGAGGATGTCCCGACTGCTCACAGAAGGCCGATAGGGCTGCTGTTGTTGTTGGCTAAGCGCAGGGTTGCGATGTGCTGGGGACGTGGTGGAGTGCCTCGGAGTCGTGAGTGGCTGCAGGATGCTTCGTACTGTCAGGAGCAGTTGATGGTATACTTGGAGCTCATGCCGGAGGGCTCGCGTCCCAAAGATAAATGGGGTCCACTCCGTGCTTTTCTGTTAAATTGAACTTTTGCCAGCGACTAGATGCTTGGTGTTTCCTATAGCTTGTACTAGAAGGTTCTCCTTTCCTCTACGCTACCATACAAGGTCAGTAGGAATATTGACAATATTCAGACGGCAGAACTGTCCTGATCACTTTTTCCCTCTCTCTTCTTTCTATTCCTCTCTTTCCTTGCCCACTCCTTCTCTCTTGTTAGTTTTCTGGGTTTGTAGCTGATGGTTGTTATCAATGTTCTCTTGACCTTTACTGTGCTCATTGAGAGAGCCCTGCTGTGGATGGTAAGATATTATGCATAGTCAAGCTGAAATCCTGATTGGCAGACATTGTGAGACGGTTGTATGTTGCTGATAAATATGCCCTGCTTGTTTTGTGTGCTGTTAATACTGGCCTCTCAGTTGTGGGACATTGATTGTATTGTTCTCACTGTTTTATAATAAAATTAATTAAAAAAATTAAAAAAAAAGCCCTGGGGAGGTGGTGGTCCCCGGGGGAGCAGGGGGGAGCTGCATGGCCTCCCCACAGTGAATTAAATTACAGCCCTGGGGAGTTGGCGGTCCCTGTGCACCCCCACATTGGATTACATTGGAACCCCAGGAAGGTGCTGTCCCCGGGTCTGTGGGGGTGCTACATGGCCCCCCAACATTGAATTTAATGATAGCCCTGGCAGGTGGCAGTCCCTGGGGCTGCGGAGGGCTGGGTGGCCCCCTGCACACATAATGTTTTTAGCCCCAGGGAGGTGGGAGCCCTAGGGTCTGCGGGGGAGCCAGGAGCCCCCCACATTAAAATTAATGGCCCGCACTTTGTTTTTTTTGTTGTTTTTTACCGGCTCCGCAGATCTGCCGTGAATCATGGCAAAAGGTTTTTTCAATGATTTTTTGCTCTGTGGGGTACCTCTGGAACCCCAGCACCAGAGATAAAGGTCAGGGTGACTCTACCCGGGTCCCTTTTGTTTTTTTTTAACACTTTTTTTCTGGGGCTCATCTGAAGCTGAGTCCCAAAATAGCTGATGCCGAGCCCCAACATGGCTGTCACCAATTTCTTGTTGAAGTGTTGGCAGCAATCAGATCTTAGCAGCAGATTGGGAGGGGTCGCAAATCCTTTGCACCCCTCTATATACAAATTTAGATCTTTAATTTCTATAAGACTTCTGAATGGATTTACACAAATGACAAAAAGTATTCTTTATGGACCAAGACCTACCTTTATGCCAAATTTGGTGTAATTCCGTCCAGTGGTTTGGGTGCTATCACTGTTCAAAATCCCCTTGGGAGTTAACACAGGAAACGCTCCATTTTTTTCCCACCCTTTTTCTCTGCCCCCACTTGAGGGATTACCCCGAAACCTTCTAGAGAGCAGCTGATGTGACTGTTGAATGTTTTAGGAAATTTTTTTGAAGATTTGTGAAGTGTTCCCAAAGATATAGGCATCTAAAAAACTGCTTTTTCAATAGAAACTAGGTCCTAACTATAACTATCTAAAGTACAACAATACTTTAAAGTTCGAGTTTTTGAAATACTTTTTAAATCTCAATATATTATCTTCCTGATACATGTATACGCTCTCTACATAATTATGTATCTGTATATTTATTACTTTACTCCTATTGTAAAAGATAAAAAGGACAAAAACAACATTTGACTATCTCAAATGCACTACTCTATGTCTCACCCTATTCCTTTCTCAATATTTCCTCTACCTACACCTCCTCTACCTCTCCGACTCATCCCACACTTCATTCTACTACTATGATCTCCAAAACAACCCTTCCTGCACTCTTCCCTTCTCTATCCCTCCTTGAGTCACCCCAAACTTAATTTTACTCTTATGATCTTCCAAACAACCCTTCCTAAATTCTTCCCCCATGTATCCCTCCTTTGACTCATTAAAATCCTAATTTTACTACTGATTGTTCTAATCCATTTCTAGAGACTCTTCCCTCCCTCATCTCTCATTCTACTCATTCCAAACCTCATCTTACTACTATGATCTCCCACATAACACTTTCTACACTCTTCCTTTTTCTGTCCGTCCATTATCCTATCTCAATTCAACTAACAGACTTGCATGTCCACTAATCAAATTAACTCATATTTCCCAATATTAATACAATACTAATCTTTTCTGGGCTCGGTATTAACGTACTACTCGCCGTAAAGCACTTTGACACCTCCCTAGAAGTAGTAAATGTTAAATAAATACAACTGCAATTACAATTACAACTAGTGGATGATGAGTAGCTAATTTAAGCTGATCTCTTTCAAACCAGAGATCCTACTTTGCAGTGAAATGAGTAGGGGTATATTAAATTTAATTTGCTTTAGGCAATTACAAGACATTTTGGTTACATTACCCATGATTATGAGTAATTTCTCTGAATGTAAGTCCATTATGCAGAGCTATATTTTAGCACAAAATGGCAATTTGTTTTACATAAGGAGGCATTTCACAGTAAAGTATAGAATAGAGAACACAACTGGTGTGAGAAACAGCCACTCGCTCTCTAGGCATTATAGGTATTCCCACCCACAACATTTCCAAAGCCTCCACCTACTTTCAGATCTTTACAATTAATGCTCACCAGTACATCCCATAGAGGCTTGATCACGAACCTCTATATAATGGTGCAGGCTGAGGAGAACAAGGATGAAACTGCTGTGTTAGGTGGAATGTGGTACTTGAGACACCACTTACGAGAGTGGAGTGGGAATTCTGCTGCACATTAATGGGCAGGCTGAACGTGAATGGCAACTTACTTATCATACACTTTAAGTTCTTTCAGCAGGTATACCATACATCTACACAGATTGCCTGCTATGGCCTCCGCCAAGAAGATACCTGTGACAGATGTGGTAGGCGGGAGATGGATTTCTTGCACCTAGTATGGGGATGTGGCAAGATCTATAATTATTGGAAATTGGTTACACAGACGCTCACTGGGGTTGCTGCTAAACTGGTGTGCTGTGATCCCCGTACATGTTTGTTGAGATATACGCAACCTCTGCAACTGGCAACTCGCAAGGTGGTAGCTATAGCTCTTTTATTGGTGAAGAGAAGGGTTGCCATTCATTTGAGGAATAAAACATGTCTGACAGTAACACAGTGGTTGTGGGATATCACCTACTGTAGAGATTAGCTAGAGATATATGCAAAAGAACTCCCTCAAGCATCCCGCCCTAAATTTTATGGGCACAACTGATGGCATTTCTTCTGGCGCTAGCAAGCGAGGGGTTATAAGAAGATAGCTATATTGCACTGGGGAACACAGAGCATAACAGGAATGTACAATATCATCTTGATTATCTTATGTATATGATGTATTGGAATGATACTGGGAACACTGGTTGCACTATGGGCAACAGTTGAATGTTGTTTTCGTGGTTGTAACATGAAAAATGTTCAATTAAAAAAAAGGTTATTCCCACCCATTCTTGGTAAAACTTAATCACAAATGGTGCATAATTACTTGTGCAATAGCGCAATTTCAGGAATATTGAATCAAGCTTGTTACACAAAAGTGTGAAAATTATGCTGCCACAATTACATTTCCATCCAGGCATAGAAATGAGTAACTACACGTGTACTACCATATGACTAAGAAATGTTTTCATCCATCTAGATTTCCCTCAGGTCACCATCAACCTTGCCATATCACTTCTAAACTCTGCTAGCCTCCTGTCCAAAGGGGGTTACCTGTGGGCCACATTTGTTGCATTGCAAATATGGCAAGGAATCCAAAAGACAAATACCACATCTTCATCTAAATTGTGACTTCTCAGCAGCACTGCTTTCTCTGTAATCTATGTTGACCACAGGACCTTTCAAGCTAAGTACCTTGCGTCAACCAAGTAAAAGTGCAAACAAACTCATGGACCTCTTCACCCCAGACTGGTTGGTTGTCCTCTCCTACAAAAAAGAAAAAAATACAAGTAGTAAAACCATGGAGCTCTTTCCCAGCAAAGACTGGCATATTTAATATGACCAGGTATTCAGGAAGGCAGTAAAGATTTTACTCTTTATCAACTGACAAAGAAAATCCCTTAGTTATTGCAGCTAAATAGTGCCTGAAACATATTGTCTAACTATGATATTGTGATCAATAACATCACAAACATAAAATATCAAAGATAAGTATTCATGTTATTACTGCTTTGCAATAATATTGAAGTTTAACATATTGTGCAATATATATTGGGCCATATGTACAAAAGCTTTTTCCCTTAGACACAGAATGGGTAAAATCCTTTGGTACATCTGGCCCATTGTTTCTTATTATGCTTTGAATTAGGTTGTATATCACTATTTATGTGTTTGTGAAATTTATGTGCAATTATATTTATTTGTTAAATCACATATTAAATAGTCTAAATGATTAAACTGTTAATCATTTCAATTTTTGTTACGTATTTGGTTTCATGGTTATGTAACAAATGTAAGTTTCAGAAGTGGACTTTATTGGGGAATAGTATTTGTAGTGTTTTAGACACAATGTAAAAAGGTTGATAATACATGATTACTATAATAATAATATATATTGGTTTATTGGAAACAGTTATTTATTGGGTTTTTTTTAATTATTATTTTAACATCTAGAATTGTTTACATGGTTTCTAGGTAAATGTTTGTTCCTATTTACTGGTAGTGCAATATTGGGGATGGGAGGTATTGGTATTGTTAATTATTGTTATTTTCTAATATTAAAAAATATATATTTTTAATGTTTCTACTTTTTTGTTCGCATGTTTCATATTCTTACATTTAATCACTTTAAATTTTGAAAATGTGTGGTTTATTTGTGAATTGGATGGTCAATCCTAAAATTTAAATATATCATTATTTATATTAACTATTTATCTAAACAACATGTTGATTTTTCAATTACTTTTTTAGTTGTCTTCCTTTTTAAACTATTTGTGCACTTGGATGTATGTTTATTTTCTTTAAAAGTCTTTATTTGCATATTAGAGAGTAGCTGGGTTTTGTTTTCTAAAATAAATGAATAAAATTGAAATACACACTGAAATATGTATTTTTTAAAATTATGATCCATTTAATTTTAGAAAATGTTTTCAATATCATGCATTAACTTTTTTTGATCTGTGTTTTATGTGAGATTGCGTGGGACAGAGTTTAAATTTATTAGCTCAAATATAGTTTTGACAAAAGATTAATTGTTTTTATAATGTTATTAATTTTAAAAAATATAACCAGGGATTTTATTTGAAAGATACTTTTTAAAGATTTCAGTTAATGGTAAAATAATTTTAAATGTGTACTTATAGTATTTGGTTTTATTTGATCTGACCTCTCTAATTCTACTTTCTCCTTAATGTTTGTTAGATTTGAGTTAGAAGAAACAAACCTGACCATTCTTATGTAAGCATCTTCCCTACTGATTGTTAGACTGGAGTTAGGCTATTAAGGGCTTGAGTTTGTTCATAGTGGATGGGATTCTCCGTCACACATATTTCACCCACCATTTTACAAGTCACATAGGATATAATTGAACTTGAAATACCAATGGTGAGATATTCTCTCACAAATGTGGAGGATATTCCGCCTGGCTTTTTGGCAAATCACAGAGGATATAATGGAACTTGTAATACCGCGGCCGGGATATCCGTCACATTTGTGACAGGTATCCCATCCACCAAGGTCATAATCAGGCCCTAAATTTGCCACCCAATCTACGCACTTTGCCAAGTGTTTAAAAAATTTAGTTAAAAGCAAATTTAACTCCTGTCCCAAAGTAAAAATGTTCTAATAATATTTGTTAGATTGGATTTGGAATAGTAAATTTGCCCCACTTTCAATTTATACACTTTTCCCAATGTTTGCAAGACTGGTGTTAGGATCAAAAATTGGAATCCCACTTCCCCACCGCCTAATGTATGCACTTTCCACGGTGTTTATTAGAATGGCATTGGAATAGTGATGCTGAACCACCTCTAACCACCCTCTCAAATAATTCACTTTCCCCAATGTTTTTGAGATTAGTGTAGAGTAAATCATACCTTTGGTGAATTATTTTTTAATGGATTGAATTAGGTTGACACACGCTACTGGATTTTTGCAAGAAATTTACATTGTATTTAATGCAAAACTATGCATTTATTAACTTCCTTTATTTTCTTTTATATATTTGAGTTGTTCTGTTTAAATACTATTTTGTTATGTGTTTGAGTAGTTTGTAAATATTACATTTTGGTATATATTTTCAAAAAAAAATCCTTATTGTTTAATAAATTTGAAACATGTTTTTTTATATTATTATTAATTGTTATTTGTGGTTATTTATTGGGTTATGTTGTTTTAATTTTAATAAAAATTGTTTTGCCTAATAAAGATATTGCAATTCATAATTTATTATGTATTATTATTTTTGTATTATTTATTACACTTATTTTTACGTTGTATTTTTTATGAATACATTTTTAGAGTTAACAAATGTATGTTTATATATTTTTGTTATATATTTTTAAGTATATTTTAAAAGCTGTAGCATCTATTTTATATAATAATAACGTTGATTACAATGAAATTCATATTTTTACCAATATAATGTTGAGAGTTTGGACAGCAATATTTTGGTAGTTGATACTTTTGCACTTTTCATGATGAGTAAGTAAATTCAAATTCAATATTTTAGTGGTTGGTATTTTGACAGTAACAATTTTGCAACCCAATATTTTTATAGTTCTGTCATACAATCTCATGGATAGGAGACACAAGATCATGCACAGCTCTCTTTCACATGACTCTATGCATACTTTCACAGTGACACACTATTTTCAGTCCCTGACAATTATGCCCAGCAAAAAACACTCTAACTTAGGAAACATTGCAACTCCCTTAGTCTTCCAACTAAACACATCAGAGCTTGTGGGCTTGAACATGCACTTGCTCACTCACTTTTATTCCGCTGTACACGTAGTTGCAGCAACACATAAAAAAAAAAAAAACAACCTCTGTCATCACATAGAAATAGCTGCCAAACAGACAATTACATGAACCAACACCTTTCCAACCAAGCACATGAAAGGATTAGTCTGGCATCTATCAAATTGGTGCTTCAGCATCTCCTCAGAGGGACAAAGCTTTATATAAATGCAATTACCTTAAATACGATATACTACCTTAATAGCTGCAAGTAGAACTTTAGTGAGATGTATAAGGTTTACAATTATATATAACACATCATATTTGTATTTACAATGTTCACAGTTTCACTTCTTCTAAATTCCTTGGCTTGAAATTCATTTTGATATTTTGCAAAAAGTGTGAAAAATAAAAAATACACTTAGCTAATATAGCATACAACTTCATTAGTAATATTTAATTTCAGGCAGTTATACTGCTACTGAAAGGCACACTTGACATTACGGTACCTTCCTTAATGGTTTCTTTGATTAAAGATTGCTTTCGAAAGGTTACACCAATTAAAGCATCAGTTGTCTCATTGTCACAGTAGCAGAGCTACACTGAAGCTCTACATATCATAAATTAAGAGAGCAAGTTTTTTAGGTGGGGTGGGTGGAAGTCAACCACACGGAATAATACCACTAACCTGTGAAGGTAAAACTCAGTGACAATAATTTAAACATAGGCTCAGTCACCTGGTAGCAATGGCACATAGCAAATGAGTGTAACTGAGGAAAATGTGCAAAGTAACTGAGAAAATGTGCAAAGTGTTTAGCAGTAAAAAAAGAGTTGAACCACAGTAAAATATCCCAGAACCAATTTAGAAAAAGACACAAATGTTTAATGGATAAAATACACCAACATGTTACAAATTAAAGAAGTAAAAGAAGAGAAGGTAAAAAGTGCCATGAAAAAGTAAAGTACCAAACAGTAGTCATGATTCATAGTTGATCAGGGCTTACTCATAAGTTCAGGCTGACCACATTGAAGCATGGGTCAAACGCACTGAGCAGTTTCGACCCACTCAAACATGTTTCCTTCTAATGTAGTGTCTTAAATGGAATTCAAAATCCTCCATTGGGGTAAGGTTGCATGCTTTATTTGCCAATGTAATCTTGAAGCCAAGTACGCATAGGAGCAGGTCTAGCCTTTCAGATCTCCTTCCAGGCATGAGCTGTGGGTGAGGTGCTACCTACATAGAATACACTAGGCAGTGGGTAGGGATGACTCATGGACACACCAAAACCAATGAGGGAAAAAATCCCAAAGGCAAACTGTAGAAAATTGGGTTACTTGTTAAGGGGAGTGAACAACAAACTCAAGCAGCAACTACAATCATTGTCAGGGTGAAGTCACAGGCAAACCCTATATTAACCTGTGTTCAACCCTCTGGTAGATTGGCACAAAACAGCCAGTCTTAACTGAGAGGCAATTTGAAAAGAAGTTATGCAGCACTTTAAACAGTAATAATGTGGCAACCCAGTACAAGAAATATTCTGCACCAATTTAGCAAAATAGAGTAAACTTTATTACAGTATTTGACACCAAAAGGACAAACATAGAAACAGTAGAACTAGAGATATGCATGTTTAAAGATTTCAGTGAAAGTAGTGCCTAAAAGCACCAAGAGCCAAGTGGCATTACCTGTATGCTGACATGAAGTTAGTGCCTCTGTCAGACACTACCTCTTTGTGGAACCTCACATGGGTAAAAATCACCATCAGGGCCCTAGCCACCGCAAGTACAGTCACCGACCTCAGGAGGACAGCCTCTGAGTATGGGCTTGTGTGGTCCACCAAGACCAGGATGACCCTGTTGTGTAAAGCCATCCTGGGGTCCAACCATATTAATGACAACCCTGAAGAAGAGAGTGCAAGCAACATGCCAGGGGGTATGGGGAGCTTTCACCTTTTCCTGTTTTTCAATTGGCCTAGTAGGTGGGCCAAGACCTACAAAACGCATCCAGTCCCATCTTTATTTTGAAGCAATAGAAGTGGGAAACAAGCCTAGCAAAGGTTTGGTCTTGCCCCAGATGTCCTGACAGGGGGATAGCATGAACCAACCCCAGTAAGAAGGCCATGTAACTCTGGGGGACCACCAGCACATGGGCTTCCTTAGGTCCACAAACCTTAAGCTCACTGTGAGGAGGTCATTCTCCAAATAGATAAGGTGATCTCCAGAGGCATCTCCTACTGCCTGGGCCTCAGCTTGCCATCCAAAGCCCTCTAGAGTTCGGCACTCCTTCTGCTCGTTGCTGTATTCCTCCCTGATGGGCCCACCCAGCAAGCCGAAGCAGGTTTCTAAGGGTAGCAATTTCCTCCACAGTAGGCTCAGGAGCACCCTCCTCAGATGTCCTGTCAACCTGGAATGTAGGAACTTTAGGTGCTGGTTTCCCATGCCACTTGCCCATTTCCTTTTTGGCAGTTGTCTAGGCCATTCTTCCAGGCTACGAAACTCCCTTCCTGGGCAGCCATGAACCGTGCGGTCATACAGACCCATTCAGGCAATCATAACATCTCCAAGTGTGACATGAGCTCTGGTTTCTTCCAGATAGTGTTCTCTAGATCATTGCCAAACAGACAAATCTACAGGCATGGTAGGCTTCACAACTACTTTTAGGGAACCTGACACTCCCCACACAAAGAGAGCCAGATACCCCAGTAGGTGACCCTTCTGGTTGTTTGGGACTATGACATGGTGGTCCTTGTGTCCCTAAAAGCCTTCACCCATTGCTCATTTATGGTGATCCACTGCCTATACTTCGAACGATTTGAAGGCACATAGGGTTTTGGTACCATATCCTTGTCCTCAGAGACACTAGGGTAACCACCAGTCTGCTCCCCCGAGCTAACTGGGATCACCTTCCCCCCAAGTGCTATACTCACTAGCCCAGCTCTCTGCCCACTGGTGGGGGGTTGTGCCCTCTTGGGACATTTACTGGCTCATCACGAGTTTGGCGGTCCCAACACAGGACTGCCAAACTGACTAGGAGGATAAAACCACCATAACTGTGACGTTTCCCCAGAGTATATTAAAATACTCCTGCTTGCTGACCCAGAAGGTTCACCTCCTCAGCAAGCTTCCTGTGGTCAGTCAGCTTGCTGTCACCTCCTCAGCAAGCTTCCTGTGGTCATTCAGCTTGCTGTCCACTAGGTGCTGGCTCACCTCTTTAAAACAAATATTGAGCATGTGAGAATGATGTTGTACTGCCCATTGTAATCATTACATTTTCAGCCTGGCTTTGGTTGCCAGGTAAGAGAAGGAGCATCCCCCACTTCTGCCACGCTGGATCTGGGGTGTGTCTGCAAGGATGAGGGAGTTGGATCACAGGTGTCTTTTCGCTTGGTGGAAGGTCTGAGTTTGTTGATGTAGGCTAGTCCTTCATTGTGCAGGGCTTTTTTATGCATGGGTCATCATCTTGAACTGGCATTTCTTCCAATTTGGGAACAAGTGTAGCTTCTTGAGTTGAGGCGTGATGTGAGTCCATTTGGGGAGGACGAGGATGGGTCTTGCCACTGAGTTTTGTATTGTATTTAGTCTCTTTAGTAGGCATGCAGCGATTCCTCCATGGAGAATGTTTCCATAGTCCAGCTTGCTGGTGAGGAGAGTCTGAGTGACGGTCCTTCTGGTGCTGATTGGGTGTCACTTGAAAATCTTACGGAGCAAGCATAGGATGTGGAAGCAGACGGATGAGACTATGTTTACATGTTTCTGCATAGCTAACTTGCTGTCCAAGGTGATGCCAAGGACGTGGGCGTGGTCTATTGAGGTGGGGCAATGACTCAGTTCAGCAGACCACCAAGCATTGTTCCATGGTGAGGTGTTGTTCTCGAAGATCAGAACTTCTGTCTTATCCCTGTGCAGCTTGAGACAGTTGTCCTTCATCCAGTCAGTGACGTTCATCAAACAGCTATCGAAGTTGGCTCTGGTGGTGGAGGGGTCTTGTGACAGCAAGAGGATGAGCTGGGTGTCATCAGTGTCCACAATTATGGTGTTGGCCAGAGGGAAATGTACGTGTTGAAGAGGGTGGGGCTGAGCGATGATCCTTGAGGGATACCACAGATGATCTTCTTGGGTTGCAAAGTGAACGGTGGGACAAAGATTTTGTGGGTTCTTCTGGTGAGGTATGAGGCAATCCATTTGAGGGTACCTCTCTGGTTTTCGATTTGGTGGAGTCTGTTGATCAACATGAGTTGGGAGACGGTGTCAAAGGCAGCCAACATGTCCAGGAGGATGAGGGCTACTGTTTGACTGAAGTCCAGGAGGGCGCTGATATTATTGTAGCTGTGATCAGTGCTGTCTCGGTGCTCTGTTTGGCTTAGAATCCTGATTGAGAGGTGTCCAGGAGGTTGTGGTGTTCCAGGTGTTCGGTGAGTTGTGGGTTGATTGCCTTTTTGAGAAACTGCACCGGAAAGGGGAGCAGAGAGATGGCCTGGTAGTTCTGCTGGGTCAGAAAATTATTTTTTTCAAGATAGTCCTCACTTCAGCATGCTTCCAGTTCTCAGGGAAGGAAGGCATGGTGATGGAGGCATTCAGGACTTTCTTGAGGTCATCGACAATTGTCTTACTCCTGAGAATAAAGACGTGGATGGGTCATTAGTCTGTGAGTGCTCCTGAGTGTACAGAGTTCATGATGGAGATTGTGGCTTGAGTAATGAGAGGGTCTCAATGGGTAATCCGATGTTTGGGGTTTGTGTATGAGTAGGTTGATGCTGTCGGCAGCAGGGGGGGTTAGGGTTTGAAGTTCTCAAAGATGACTGAGATCTTGTCATGGAAGAAGTCCGCTGGGGTGTCACATCGTTATTGAGAGGGGGTGATGTCATTCCCAGTGGCCGCTAAACACCAAGGTAAGCTATTTGGTTACAGGTTGAGGGCATGTGAAACCCTACCCAAGCAGCAACCACAATCTTTGTTAGAGTGAAGTCACAAGCAAGCCATACAAATCCACAATACATGCTAAGCCTACAAAGCCCTTCACAACACAAGATTAGCATTCCTTAAAGAATGACTCCACCTCTACCAAGCATTCCGACAGCTATGCTCCACTTTGCTCTCTCCCTTGCGCAAATCCCCTACATCCACAGAAGCAAGACAGGAGGGTGCACATTCTCCTTCATCATTGCCAACAACTAGGTCAGGTCTGCCATGCCACTTCTCAGCTTCCATAGGGAACTGAAGACGTGGCTATTCAACTAGGAGCACCGCCAGGCCTACCTTGCTGCTCCAGCATCTGTATACCTGACGGGTAATAAGCTGCACCATACAAATCCACATAACACACACGACATGACATAACATGACATATAACATAACCCTAAATAAAATGTGCTTGCTGAATCTTCAGGTTGCTTTGCACAGAGCAGTCAAGCTTTACTCAGAAGTATTGTCTAAAGTATTTGTGCAACACTTCTATCAATAATAATGTGAAAACACGACACAAGAAAGTAGCCCTTTGTGTCACAACAGGGCACAGCCTACTCAGATGTAATTTTGACTGTGACCAAGACTGCACCCTACCCTCCAGCCAGTGATGACCCACCCAGACACGCCTAAGTTCTCTATTGTGTGTGGCTGTCTGGGAGGAATTCACAAAGACCACCTGCTACCTACACCTAGTCATGTGACCCATATACAGGCTGCAGGGACTAAGTTGAAGTTAAAATTGTAATTTGAAATTCAACTTTGACATAAAAGAAGATTTTTTTATTACAATTCCAAGGACTCCAAACATGAACTGTTCACCTGTCCCAGTTTAGACCGTATCTACATTAAATGTAATAAGGTAACCCCAGTGTTATCCTATGGGAGAGGTAGGCCTTGCAGTAGTGAACATTTAATGCAAGTGTTTTCCACTAACAGGGCATTTAAAACTTCAAACGTGCATGTTCAAATTTTAAATGCATTGAACTCTGCCTGATGGGCGTTTTTAGGGTCTGCCCTAGGGGTGACTTATGTGTATTAAAAAGCATGGTTTGGGCCTTACACAAGGATAATTTTTCCTGGTTGAAATGGCAGTTTTAACCCTGTACTATTAGCTGCAATGCCAGGCCTAAGACATGCTTACAGGGCTATTTGGGTGGGAAGCACAATAAGTGCTATAGACCCACTGGTAGCATTTAATTTAAAGACCCTCTATACATGGAGAACAGCTTTACTGGAGATATAAGTAAATTAAATATACCAGTTGGGTGTAAGCCAGTTTTTCAATGCTTAAAGGAGAGAGCACTTTAGCACTGGTTAGCAGTGGTGAAGTGCGCAGAGTCCTAGGCTCAGCAAACTGTACATCAGCAAAAGAAGAGGCCAGAAGGCAAATTGTTTGTGAGAAACCCACGCCAAGGATGTCTGGTCCAACATGTTTGCACTGTGATGATAGTGTGAAGATTTTCAGCAGGACATCCTCTGCACGTAAGCAGTTAAAGGGAAGCACTGGCAGGGACATCTGGCAGCAGGTTAATACTAATTAATCTACTAGAGGCTGAGGAAAAGTGTACGTTTTTAAATCACTTTTCATAAATGGTTACTAAAAATCCAATATCACCAAGGAAATGACTTTTAAGAAATATTAAAAATAGTGGCTTAATCGCCTCTGCAGTGTATCCTAATCCAAATGAGCAGATTTATGATTTTATTTTTAACTTTGTTTTTCTCATAGAACAGCTACAGCACTTTACAGTGAAAATAGCTATTGAAGGACAGCCATTGAGGCTATATGCAGTACTACATTCTTGCATGTACCATTTTTAAATAATAGGTGGCCTTCCTCGTGGTCTACAAAGCCCACTTGGGGATGATTTACTTAATTCTTAAATGTAGAATATTTTTCTGTCAAAAAGGGTTGTTTGAGAGGTTTACCTGCAGGTTTAAAAGCTTCAGGATTCAAGCTACACAGGTAGGCCTGTCAGAGATAGGCCTGTCAGAGGTCAAAGCACATACCTTCCAGCCTAGTCAGGGGAGCCCCAGCATAGAGAGCTAAAAAAAAGTAATATCGGTCAGCCAAAACAAAATAGTGGGTGACCAAGCAAAAAAACAGACATTTCTTTACATGTATGTTCATACCTCTCTCAACCAATTGCAGGGTTACAAAGTGCACTTGCTACTCAGCGGTCCCTTTTCCAATATTTCAAAAATCTTCGCATGGAAGAACATCCAACAAAATTGTCATGCCTCTCAAAAAGAAAGACAGTAAGAAAATGTAATGACAAAACAGGGCACAGCCTAAAAGAGGCAGTGTTATATACCAACTTTTCTGCCTTTTGGTGAGAAACTCCAAACCACCACAACGCTATGAGGGATGAGTTCTTCAGTAAGCAGCTTTATAGCTATAACTCACCTTTGGCATGTAGCACATCCTGCTAATAACCCATGCTACTCCAGGACTCAACACAATAAACACTTCTGTCTATGCTATTTAAACCTACTGTGCAACAGCCTCACTATTCCAGTTACGAAACTCACAGAAAAGCTTTAAAAAGGCTTTATGTGATTTGTATTACATTCCATGTCAGTACTGGGAATTATATACTGCTCTGACAGAGTTATTAAAGTTCTTTTGATGAACCCCAAACTTGATGCATAGAAGTACTAGTTTTTCATCTCAGGCATTCAGTCAGAGCTCTTGTAAAATACTGCAGTCCTAATCTACATGACGCTCTGGTGTTTCTTCTTGTAGGCCTACAGAGAGCTGTTCCAATGCACTTCAACCCTGAGCCTCAGCATGGCTTATAACCTAATTACTGGACTCCAGACACAACACCATCATTGCACTTAAACCTTACCTTGCAGAAACATGTGGTATCCGCGCATTGTATCGCAACGCACATCTTTTCCCAAGAACAGCTGTCCTATTCAGCCGCATCCTCTTTTAGATCAAAAACGAAATTCCGATTTAAAGTGTTTCACCTCAATCCCATGCTGCTATACGCCGGCCTTATCTATCACATTCATCCACATGGACCTTTAGAAAGCTGCAGCAATCATTGCTGTCCGTGTACTGGCACTGAAACACCGCTGTGCAAAAATATCAATATGTAACCGGAAGCACCTCTTGCTAGCTTTTCATTGGGAAGTACACGCAAGCACATCAGTCACACGCTGAATCACTCTATCCCTTTGAGAAGGCGAACTGAGATAATAAAGCTCAACCACAGGGCTAAAATCATGACGCACACCCTCTAACATAGGAATCAAAGACAACTGTCTAGTATGCCTTAGTTCTCACCTGCAGAACCCCCATTGTTCCAGCTTTCAGAGCACACCGAATGAATGCATGGATGAATGAATGAATGAACAAACGAAGGAATGAGTGAATTGATGAATGAATATTGTTTGGTTAATTTACACCTTAACGATGTGAAATATAGCAAAACAGAGCACACACGCTTTTCAATGTAACACATTCCTCATCGTCACCATAGGCATGATTGTGATAGTGCATTAAAAAGCCAAAGGCATCTAAATGCTTCTGAGTTTAACTTCTCCTCGTTTCTACATTTTTTAGTTTTTATAAAGTAGAATAACTCTCTTGTTAGTCTATGGTTTTCAGGACTCGCATCCACAATACACATGCCTGGCCGCAGAAAGCACGCCCCCAGCTCCAGTCTTCTTTCTGTCCCACTACTGACACTTAAGAGCTGTTTGAAGAGCCTCCCCACATTTAGCTTCGGTATTGTACCTTAATCCTGACACTACAGACCTAGGGCCCACATACAGCCTGCCACACAAAAACCCTACTGTTTGGATTACATGCGTATCATTTAGCTCTATCAGAAACCAATTTAACAGATACCTTAATATGGAATAATGAAAAAGTCCTTTGCCTTAGGTCTGCCCATGTCCACATTCCCTGCATACATTCCCCCCACCTCATCATTTATTTCGCCATCCTCTGTGGAAACATTACAATGCGCTGAGTTTATGTTGCACGTTATTAAATCTATAGCACATATTTGATTCCTTCTCCCACCAGCCTAGCAGTCCACGTAAAGCAAAATGCGGTCCTCTCTCACTGCTATTTGTATCTTTATCAAGGCAACAAAGGTTCATGTTTTTTTTAAATTAGTGGCACATTTAAATGTAATCTGTGAAAATAAGTCAGTGTGTAGATCCTAGAAGGATCCCCAAACGAAGGTGCGTGATGTCAGTAAAACATCTATATTGCTCCCCTCCTCTCGATTGATGCGGAGATGTTTAAACTTTGTTATCCTTGTTTTTTCATTAACCATTCATTTTCTGATCGTGGCCCCACAAAGTGTGAGGTCTCGGAAATAACCTCCAGCTGCCAGTCTGAGTAACAGTTTTGCTCTCGTCACGAGCACGGAGCATCGTAGTCAAATCGCCATCAGTGATTCATCTAATACTATCCTCTTTCACTAAACTTCGGCCCTAATTATTGGGTTCTCGCTACAAATAGCTTTGCGGTTGTGTGTGGGAACACAGCCCCTTCACTACCGACCCTGGTTCCAATATTTTCCAGGTTTCTTTCCAAAATCTTGCAATGCTCTCACCTTTCCCCTCCTCCTTCATTTTCTAACCATTGTTTTCCAGAATTATTTCACGAGTGCTTACTATCCTTTAATATTTAGTCCTTCGCCCTTCTACAGTAATCACAACATTCATAACCCCCTTGATGACACTCACCCTTTAAAATTCCCTTTATTATTCTCATACTTTGCAAATTCTTTCTGGACTTGCACCCTTACATTCTTCACCATTTAACTGCTCCCAACTGTTCCACTTAAATATGTTATGCTCACACGTTGTACTTGTGTTAACTACTGAATGGATATCCGATTTCTCAAACGCTAGAAGTTTAGGGCCTGGTATACAAAGCCTTTTTCGGTCATAACCCCGGCAGACGCTCAAAATCAAAGGTCTTGCAATGCAGAAACACTTTTAAAAATGCTCAAATGTCCTTTAACGATTTGAAAGCTATTCCAATATTCCATATTTCTAATATTTTCTGAATAGCCAACGGGAAAGCGCATGAAAGGGGTATTCCCCTTCATATTCACGAGTCATAGAGGTATTTATCAATCGTTTGTGACTGCAATTGTGGTCACAAACTATTTATCAGATACTGACCCCTGATCTGAGTTATCCCTATGGGGCAGCTTCCATTTTAGGAATTGTATCTGGATCATTTTGTGCTCCCCGCTATCTTCACAAATGGGATATGCTTTTGGAAGCATCATCTGTCCCTTTCAAATATGATGCTTCTTATTTAAAAGGCAAATGCAGAGGCATGGTGTGCAGGCACTTGAAGTTGCATCACCCCAACTGCACACCAATTTGCATACCTGTCGGTATGAAAATTGAGCATTCTGGGTGTGAATGGAAGTTTATATATCGGCATCTAACTCCTTAAAACGTTATGCATGTTTAGTATCTCTATTTACATGGAAATTTGGTGCTACGCCTTACTTCACTGAGTGAAAAATCGACTCTCTTTTCCTTTGGGTATTTATGTTTTCACCGACATGACTGCAATATTACATACACATCTAAAAGTGTGGAGATAAATATTTGATATGATTAAACCTCAAACAATATTAGTCCACAGAAAATGTATATTTTGTTTAAAACGTTATCTAGGCAACAATGTATATTATTTTTAATTTCAAATTCCATACATGACGAGGAACTGCAGAACACGATGAACAGGCATGTAAAATACATAGGCTCGGGATAGAAGGCCCACTCCAGCTCATCATTTATTTCATCGGCCTTTGTGGACACATTACAATATGTTGATTTTATGGTGCAGTTTATTACAACATAGTGCATATTTTGTGATGAGCTCTGCTATTAAAGGTTTGAAACATTTATCCATATGAAACTTAATGATAAAACCTTAAACGTTTTTGCCTGTATTTACACTTGGTTGTTCCTGAAAGGCATGTTAACTTTGGTAGCCTGAGCTACAGACACTCTCTCCAGAGTATTTTAAATAACACACTATCTGTACAGATGGACTCTGGGTCATCTCCCTCAGTCATTGCTTGGGTGAAGTGTAATACACACAGCACACCGCGACGTGAGTGGGTCAGTGTGTCAGCCCCCTTCGGCCTCTGATTTGTTGGAAATGTCACTCGCATTTTGGATCAGCCCAAAGAACAGCCATTTGAGAATGAGAGTGTCTTTGATATGGCCATCACATTGTCCATTATGTCGGAGTCTGAACTGAAGAAGGGAGCATTGAAAGGTAAAATAGTGTGTATCGTATACAATGATAAGGGAGCACAATGGGGTGGTGATCAGGCAACATCATCTTCTGAAGCATTGGAACCCAGCTTCGCTTCAACCCAGGGAGCATTCTCATAGTTCTCTGAGTGATTGTCAGCTGGCGCAGTAAGGCATCAGCAGTGTAAACATCTTTGAAAAACATGTGCACAGAACAGCCACCACAGTGCAAACTTCAGTCATACACAGAACAGACATCACAGTTATTTGCACTGCATGGTTCCTTCGCAGACAGAGGAGGTACAATGCAGACATCTGCTGTGGCAACTTTCCTCAAGCACATAGCAGGTAGAAGCATCTGCAATGAAAATGTTCATGACAGGACCACGTAGAGCTCCTGTCATGCTCTGTGATTGAATCTGCGTCCTGGGTAGTGTGAGTGCATCTGGCCTTATTTGTCTTTTCTAATTTGTTGATAAGGGGACGAGTTAGAGGTTCGATGGACCTTTTGACTCAGTTAAGAGTGATCTACAATGGGCACAAACCTTACTCATAACTCAATTAACAATAACACATCAAAATACAATAATCAATCATCAAAGTTCGAGTCAGGCAACTTCACTCACCATGGCCCATGTGAGCATGAATAACCACACCTTTTGTAAAAGTTAGAATACTTATTTCCCTAGATTAACAATGCTAAGGTCACATAAAGCAATCTCAAACTTAGCTGATAGACATATATGAACAGAACAGGGTGGCCAAAACGGCAGAAGAAACTCAGTTTCACCAAAGCATTTAACATAGAACATTCAAGAGTTACCATACAAATCAATATTAGCAACAAATGAACTAATGAGAAAGCATACATTTAGGCATTCACAGTTGAACAGAATCATTCCTTGGTTAATAATGATTGTTGAACAGAGACTTGCTATCTAGCCCTCTAATTCAAATGGCATGATTGGCTTTCATGGAAAATGGAAAAGTTAGACAGAAAGTTGATTTAGAAAACATCTAGCTGTGGCTCTAGCAAAATATAGCGGTTGGTACCTAGGAAACAAAAACAAAAACCTGCAACAAAATCCAATTTCTTCTCATTATACCTCTCCTGGTATGGATCAGCATGCCAAGACTTCTTCGTCAGCTGGACAACTGTTTGGTCCGCATTCGCAGTGGGAAAGTGAAGGGGACTGGCTCAGCCACAGTGAGCTCTAAATTAGCTAAACCAAATTAGAAGGGCATCATCTAAGAATCAATAACTAACTAATGCATCTAAGAATGGGCATCTAAGTCTGCCCTGGTCTCTCTGCAACTCAAACTAGACCTCATACCCTCTGGAACTCACACTCAAACTAACTCTTGTTCTAACTGAACTCTCCTTCCAAGTGTAGTCGGGGTATATTAAAAATCCATAAAATATTTTTTCACGTTGTCATTGGTCAGAATATCGGCTGTTCACAGTTGAACCAATAATTATTAATTCTCAGTATCTGTGGTATAGTTAGTCTTTCTGTTACTGTCACCAGTTTCAGTTAGGTAGCTTTTAGTTGCAATTGACACTCTCGTCAGTGAAGCCATTGTCAAGTCCTGGGAACATTTGCTTCTAACACACCAATGATACAATTGTATCTGTGAAGGGTACATTACATTACAGCAGACAGTTCTCACAAAAAGTTAAGACATCATCTAGTTTAATGTTGCAATATTACAAACTATTTGGTCAACTCTGTGTGTACAAAGAACAATGAACAACAAAGCTTCTCTTTTTGCATCAGAAAAACGTTTATGAACATTTATTAATGCCATGAAACTTAGCATGAGTCTTTGTCGAGTAGGCCTAACATTTCTCAATTAATCTATGCATAATAAGTTCAAGCAAATACATATCAACTATACGTTAATATGGTTTACTAAGACATTGTATTCTATTGTGCGCAATATTTCAACAGTTAATTTCATTCCTTTATTAGTGTCATACACAAAGTGGTGGCCACTCAGGTGGGCACATTTTTCAAAGAAATTTGATTTCTGTCTATTAGCCTAATACATGTAGAATTCTTAACTACTTATCAATGGAAATGTATTATTAATTATTTTAGCTTTCACAATCCCTCCTCTGATGACTAAATGTGTCATCACACCCTACATTGCACAACACAATTTTTGTTAATCTAATATCTTGTTTCTTGATAATGTTCAACATTTCTTTCGTTTCTTTAGGTTTCGTCAAAATATCTGCTTTTCATTGTTTCTAATTCAATGTGTTCCCTCCTCTGATCATTTTTTATTCTCTGTCTTTTAATCATAATGTGAAATTTATGAGCTCCTCGTATGCCAAGGATACACTGTATAATAATCAATATTGCCTGTATTGTTTTCACAATCACCCCTTTCCCTAGGTTGCCCAGCCAATCTCCAACAGAAGCAAAAACTTTGTCAACTTTTTCCGAAACACCAGGTTCTTTCTGAACTTTTAGGTCAGTGTTAATGTTAGTCAGATTGTTAATGAAGCTTTTAATTTCTCTACTGTAATTAGGTATATAATTACAACAATGTTGCTGTTGGACTTTTTTTGCTTATGCAGGGTCATCCCCATTCTTTTTGCCTTCTGCCTCCTATTTCTTCTGACCTGTTGCTGTTGGCTTTTGAACTCTGAGCACTTTACCACTGCTAACCAGTGCTAAAGTGCATATGCTCTTTGTGTAAATTGTATGTAATTGGTTTATCCATGATTGGCATATTTGATTTACTAGTAAGGCCCTAGTAAAGTGGACTAGAGGTGCCAGGGCTTGTAAATCAAATGCTACTAGTGGGCCTGCAGCACTGGTTGTGCCACCCACATAAGTAGCTCTGTAATCATGTCTCACATCTGCCATTGCAGTTTCTGTGTGAGCAGTTTTAACTGTAAATTCGACTTGGCAAGTGTACCCACTTGCCAGGCCTAAACCTTCCCTTTTCTTACATGTCGGACACCCATAAGGTAGGCCGTAGGTAGCCCCAAGGGCAGGGTGCAGTGTATGGTTAAGGTAGGACATATAGTAATGTGCTTTATATGTCGTGACAGTGAAATATTGCTAAATTCGTTTTTCACTGCTGCAAGGCCTGTCCCTCTGATAGGTTAACTTGGGAGTTACTTTTAAATCTGATTAAAGTGTAGATTCCCTTTGGGAGCAGATGGACATGTGGAGTTTGGGGTCTCTGAGCTCACAATTTAAAAATTTACATCTTTTAGTAAAGTTGATTTTAAGATTGTGTGTTTGAAAATGCCACTTTTAGAAAGTGAGCATTTTCTTGCTCATACCATTTCTGTGACTCTGCCTGTTTGTGGATTCCCTGTCTGGGTCAGTTTGACAGTTGGGCTGGTTGCACCTCACACTAGACAGTGACAGAAAAGGAGCTGGGGTGTAATCTGGATTTCCTGATGTGCCGTCTGTGCTAGGAGGGAGGTGAGGAGTGGTCACTTACACCTGAAAGGGATGTTCCTGTCCTCACACAGTGCAGTCTCCGACCCCCTGGTGAGTGTCTGGGGCCTGGCCTGGGCAAGGCAGGATTTCACATTCAAAAGAGACTTTACTTTGAAGTAGGCCTACTTCAAAGGAGAAATTGGGTATAAGAAGGGCACCCAAAACCACAGACTTTAGGAACACTTCTGGAAACAAGAGGAACCTCTGCCTGGAGAAGAGCTGAAGAGCTGAGGAAGAAGAGCTGCCCTGCCTGTGACTGTGCTTTGTGGAGCTATCCTGCAGTTGTTGCTTCTGCCAGAGTAAGAGGGCAAAGACTGGACTTTGTGTGCCTTCCATCTTGTGAAGAAATCACCACGGGCTTGATTTAGAGCTTGTCTCCTGTTGTTTGAAGTCTCAGGGACAGCAAAGACTTCTCTCTGCCAGCACCTGGAGTCTCTGGAGAGACTTCTACTCTGACAAGTGGTGCCCTATCCAGCCCGTAGGCCCTTGAAAGGAAAGCTGGTGAAAATCTAAGGAAATCAACTTCGGACGACTCCGGACCAACGCCGCTGCTAAATCCAGTGATGCCGCCTGCACCCGACTCTGTGATCTTCGCTGTAATGCGACAACCTTCGCAGGCCCGACTTCGCTGCCGCTCTGCCGAAGTCCACGACTCAGTGGAAGTCGCTGCACCATGTCGTGACCGAAGCTGCACGAAGTGCGCCGATTCAACGTTTCGCACAGACGCCGCGATCCCTGACTTCATACATCGGTTTGTTTTCACTCTTCACCAAAGGTACTGTACCTGGGGGTCTATGCGACTCTGTGTCCTGCGCCACTGGTGTCGGATTGTTGGGAATAACTCCGTCACGACGCCGTGTTAACACCTCATCGAAGCATTTTGTGTTTCTAAGTGCTATTTTTGAGTTTAATCTTTAAGAATTCATAACTTGACTTGTGTGTGTCGGATTTTTGTCGTTTTGGTCTTGTTTTGTTTAGATAAATAATTCCAATTTTTCAAAACTGGTATTGTGTCATTTTTTAGTGTTTTCATTAAGTTACTGTGTGTGTTGGTACAAATACTTTACACCTAGCACTCTGAAGTTAAGCCTACTGCTCTGCCAAGCTACCAAGGGGGTATGTAGGGGTTAGCTGAGGGTGATTCTCTTTTACCCTGACTAGAGTGAGGGTCCTTGCTTGAACAGGGGGTAACCTGTTTGTCAACCAAAGACCCCATTTCTAACAGTTGCGATTCCAACTTTTTGCAGACTCTGCCCTCCTTCGCTAAAAGGATGTCTAACGCAAGGCAGTTCTGAAAAGTCATAGATCGTACCTCAGCCATTTCAGTGTCCATTAGACCCATGGCTCCAGAAAAACTTGTCAGCAACATTATCCACAATGGTAGACAACTTTTGAATTGTCAAATAATTTCGGATTACTCCTACTGAAGTAATACTTGCTGAAATTTGTCTCCATATATACTAGTGTAAGATTCTCTCTTTGATCTAACAAGGTGAAGTTCATTCACCTTAGGTGTCTCCTTCAGTTTCTCAAGTTGATAATTTTTTGGAGAAACAATTCCCAAATAACATGTACCATATCATCCTCTTGGAAGACGGTAATAAAGATTTTGTCCACAAAAATAGTGTACCCCTGGAATCGCTGGGTCCTGTCCATTTAACTTGAAAGTTAATGTACTCTGAAACAGAAACACATGTCTATATTCACTCGTTCCCACAAACAATGTTTCGGTCTTAGATTGCGCTCTATATTTACAAAGCTTCCCTACATGTTGTGCATCTAAAGCTAGCTTCACTTGTATTTTATTGACACTAAAAGCATGGTCATTTTTCTATGCATATTTTCACTAACCCTTTAACTATTTTCTCCTTCAATGCCCTTCTCCTGTCGTCATTCTGGTCTAGAAAATATTTTTCTACTGTTGTTAGTAAGCATGTGAGATTATTCCTGTGTTCATAGGCTATACCAAAGGTCAGTGTTGGTTCAAAGAATTCTATCACTAATTCTATTTGTTCTTCTCTCGCCACTCTACTTAAATACCTAACAATAGGAATAAAAGCAAACACTGGATCATGGCTTAAGTAGAAATACTGAATGTATTCCTGGTCATCGAATCTTGTTATTAGAATACTGCAACTGATCACATACGTTAGTGGCAAGCTGTGATATGTTATTCCTTCTTCCACTGATGAAGGAATGTGCATGCAAACATAACACTCTCTCACATTCATTGTCACAACTTATTCTCACAGCAAGCAAAAGAAGACATTAGAAGAAAGATCTTTTTGTGAGTTATCTAGATGCAAATATTTCTCATCTAGCCTAAACTTATCTAACTCTGTAAGTGTGGTAATGTCTAAAGAAGAAGTAGAATTTGTTTCAATTTTCCATTAAAACTCATGCTCACAATCAATAGCAAACATACTGTCACATGCACAAGTGCTAATCTAATACCTAAATATTTACAACACCTAAACTTCTTGTTATGATTATCCATGATCTTTTAGGAATCAGGAAGTGGAAGAGGAAAAACTAAATGTAACTACGCATCAGTTCATTACAAAGTCTTTCCAGCTTACTGTAATATCACTTTCAGATTTCTTTTAATGTCTCTTTCTTTTCTCAGTTTTCACAAAAATCTTTTCTCAAGGCTCAGTACATGGACCAACTTCCCATACTAAAGTATTGACCTGAATTTTCACGATCAAAACAAAAATACAAAGATTAATTCTGCCATTCACTAGTTGTTGCATATGCCCATTCAGGACCAGAGTACCTTAGACTTGCAACTCATTTTCTTTTCAATTTCTGATCTCCACTCAATTCTCCATCACTCAAATCTTCTTTTTTTGTTGTGTCTACTTCTTCTTCTATTGTTGATAATGTATTTGATTATTTTCTCCTGGCTTGTGATTTTGACCTCTTATCTCCTTTTCGTGCTCCTTTTGATAATGCTCTTTTTAGGGTTGGACTGGCAGTTTCTCCTTGTTCTGCAGGATTTTGGCTAGAGGTTCCTGCAACTGGTTTTTGAGGGTTCAGATCTGCTTGATGTGGTTTGCTTCAACTCCTTCTGCCGGGTCAGTGGGCTGCTCAGATCCCTCATTCAAATCATCTTCTTCTGGGCGAGCTGTCCTCTGACTAGACTCTCCTACTTTCTCAGTTGAGGCTGGTTAAAAGTTGATTTCCTTTAAGCCTTCAGTCTCGTCTCTTACAAGAGTAGACCGATTTTCCTCCGTCTGCTCAGAGTTTGTCTCTGATTCTCTAGTTTCTCTCTCCTTTTTGGGAGTTTGTTTGGATGCTGTTGGTACTCTCAACAGCTCTTTTTCATTGTCAAGAGGACAGGGTACCTCTCCCATGTTACTGGCATGCAGCTAGTTTGGAACTCCTGCACACTTCACAGCAGTAATAGTAACCAATACTACTTGGTAGGGACCCTTCCACTGAGGTTCCAGACATGTTTTCCTTACATGTTTCTGTATCACAACCCACTCTCCAGCTTTCAGGTTGTGGCTTTGTTCTGGGGATGGCAGCACAATTGTTGCTTCCACCTGTCGAGAGAAAGAGCGAACCACATCAGCTAGACCCTTACAGTAGTCCAACATTATATCATTTGTTATGTTCTCAAGAGCATTGGCAGGAACCGCTGGCAACCTTATATAACTGCCCATGAGGATTTCATACAGCGACAGACCAGTTTTCCTGTTGGGTGTGTTTCTCATGCTCATCAGAACTAGTGGCAATGCATCTGGCCATTTCAGATTTGTGGATGCACACATCTTTGCAAGTTGTGACTTCGGAGTACCATTCATCTGCTCTACAAGTCCTGAGGTTTCATGGCAATAGCTACTATGCAACTGCTGCTCAATGTTTAAGGCTGAACATAGTAATTTAGTCATCTCATTGTTGAAGTGATTTCCTCTATTTGATTTTAAAGAGACCGAAAAGCCAAAACGTGGAATGAACTCCCTAAGCAATAACTTTGCTGTAGTGCTATAGTGAGGCTGTTATTTCTGCATGTGGGTTATGCTTCAATCACATGACTAAAAATGCAAACAATCAACAGCACATATCTCAGTACTCTGCACACAGGCATTTCAATGAAATCCATCTGCATTCTGCTACATGGACACCCCGCTCTCCCAGTGTGGCTCAAGTTAATGACTGTTCTTTATCCCATGTTCATCTGTTGGCAAATGACACAATGGTGGCAAACTGCTTCGGCAATCTGTCTAAATTTTGGATTAGGCTATCTCTGCTTAAAGGTTTGAATCATTGCATTCCTCCCAACATGTGCTTGACCTCAATAATATCTAGCCATTTGAGCCAACAGGAAATTTGGCACTTGTCCCTCCCCGGACACCCAAACATCGTCTTCTCTTTGAACACATTTCATTTTAGCCCACATTCTGTTTTCTCCCCAGTCAACAGCCTCTTATAGTGCTTACATCTCCTCCAAAGTATCAACAACAGTCAAAGCTTAATTTGTACACATTTCTTCTTCAGGTAACAATTCCCATTTGTCTTTGAGGGATATACAATTCAGTGCACACAACCTTGCGACAAAATCTTACGATTTCTGGTGTGCACTGCATTTCACCACATCAATTTTTTCTGGAATTTGCAATGCTTGTAACAAATCATGGATTCTCTCACCATTTATTACCACTGAATCAGAAGAGGTAATGAAACCTCTCTGTGATCATAGCTGGCCAAAACCATACTGGCTGTCTGTATTTATGGTAACTTTAAGCAGTGCAGAAACATGGCATGCTCTAGTAAGAGCCACCGACTCAGCCACTTGCGCAGAATATACTCCTTGAAGCCAGAAAGCTCCGAGTATATCTGAAATTGTGCCCACTGCATGTCCTGCTCTTAATGTTTCTGTGTTATTTCTTGAACAGGAACCAACAGCCAAAATAATTTGGTCATTTTCTTCCAATCGGGTATCTAGAATGTCAGGTCTAGGTTTGGTGCAAAATTACATCACTTCCAGACAGTCATGTTCGACTTCTTTCAGTTTATCAATGTCAACATTCTCTTTTGAAAGCAAAGTTTCTAGTTTAAGCACTGTACACCTTTTCAAAGTAACATTTGGTGAACCAAAAATTACAGTTTCATATCGGGTCAATCTTGCATTAGTGAGGTGGTGTGTTTTTGTCCAGGTAAGCAAAACTTCAATGGAGTGAGGCACCATAACAATTAAAGGATGTCTCATCACAATACTCTCACTCTGAGTGAGGCTCAAACCAACTGCTGCCACAGTTCGCAAACAGCCAGGTAAAACTGTTGCAACTGGGTCCAAAGTAGCTACAAAATATGCTACTTGGCCTGTATACTCCACCATGTACCTGTGTCAAAACAGAAAGTGAACATGCATCACATTCATGACAAAACAACATGAATGGCTTAGTGTAGTCAAGCATTCCCAAAGCCAGAGCTTTGCACTGACTTTCTCTCAATTCAGTAAATGCTTTCATATGTGCCTGATCTAATTCTATGGGATCAGTGATGTCTTTGTGAGTCAGCTTTTACAATGGCTTTGAAATAATCAAAAAATTGAGAATCCACTGGCAACCATAGCTCTCCATTCCCAGGAAGATTCTGACATCTCTCTGTGTAGCTGGGGGATTCATCTTCAGTATGGCAGTGACCCTCTCTCTGGAAATTGTTCTTGCTCCCTTTTCAATCAAATGTCCTAAGTATTTAACTTCTTTCTGACAGTACTGTCATTTTGCTGGGGACACCTTGTGTCAGTTCTTTCCCAAATGGTTTAGCAATGCAATAGTATTGTGCCAAATGCTTCCTTTGTCTTTAAAGCAATTAACAAATCATCAATGTACTGAACCAATGTCAATTGGAAAGACATTTCCAATGTTTCCAGGTTCTTTTTCAATATCTGATTGAAAATAGACGGGGACTCTGAAAAACCTTGAGAAATTCTGCATCAACAATATACATGATCCAGAAATTTAAAACTACGGTGAACCACCTAGCATCACATGAGATTTGAAATAATATGACTGCTGGATTTGGCACCACAGGACAACATTTGATCCCAATATCATTGATTTTCCTCAAATCCTGAACAATTTGATGTTTCCCACAGGGCTTTCTCAAGCCCATTATCAGTGAGTTATATGGGCTGCTCAGTACTTCTTTTACAACACCTTGTATCACGAAATCTGCAATTACAGGTGCTATCCCTTCAATAGAGTCTTGGGTGATGTGGTACTGGTGAAAAACTGCATTTGACTTGACTGGAACTTTAGCTGGCTCAACTCCTTTTATTAGACCAATGTCTTTTCCTGAGAAATCCAAAACCTTCATTTTAGCTGTTTCCTACAACTCTGAGGGAAGATCTTGTATTGTGAAGACTGGAAAGAAACTGATCAATCAGTACTCCTCATTTACTGAATTACTGTCAGTTTTCTCAGGCTGGTCATCTTCATCATCACTATTTGTTTGAATGGCAATCCCATCTGTCAACATCAGGACAGTCTGCGCTCTACGGGCGACAAAAATGCAAAGACCCAACCTTTATGCAAGAGCATAATTCGTGCATTGTGTTTATATGTAGTATGTTAACCTTTTGCATTGCAGAGTTTAACCCTGAAAAACACTATTAATGATGTTTGCAATAACTGTTCATTTTGCAAGGTATTGCTGCAGGCTTACTGAGTGTGTTAGGGTGTGGTCCCTTTCTAGGACCTTCTAGAAGCTTTCCCTACAGCATGACTGGGTGTGGTTTGTGGGCTGGGCCAGACTCTACATAAGGGAGCCATCCCAGCTCCACGTGCTCACTATTCAGAGGTCCCGGTGCAGAGCAGCAGCAACTTCCTGAGCTCCTGTTCCGAAGGCCTATCTTGATGTTCCAGGCCTGCCCCGCATTATATTGGTGGTCCTTGAACAGGGTGGTAAGGCGGAGGTCGGGCTGGGCCCCCGACTCCGTTCTCTAAGACTCTTGAGTTTTGGGCCTAATCGTGAAACTTTCAGAGTATGCGATACATTGATTGAATGTAAAACTTGGTGTTCAGATCGGCAACAGCTTGCGCGATCATTTCATGGCATTTGCATATTCTTGTTCGAATCGGCAGTGTGTGCGATTCATTTCCCGCATGTAAAACTTGGTGTTCAGATCGGCAACAGCTTGTGCGATCATTTCATGCCATTTGCATATTCTTGTTCGAATTGGCAGTGTGTGCGATTCATTTCCCGCATATAAAAACTTGATGTTCAGATCGGCAACAGTGTGCACGATCATTTCATGGCATTTGCATATTTTTGCTAGAATCGATAGTGTGCGCAATTCTTTTACAGCATGTAAAACTTGATGTTCAGATCGGCAATAGTGCGCGTGATCATTTCATGGCAATTAAAACTTTGGTGTGTAGTGTTTGTTTAAGTGCACACATTTATCCTGAGCTTTTAGATTTTCTGGGAAGATACTAAATTCAAAATGTGGCATTCTTTGTGCATATCATGTCCCTAGTACAATTCCTATTGTTTTCCAGGGAATGTTTCAGATTGCCTTTTGTCTTCATGTAAAAATGCAATGTTTGCTCTAAAACATTATTCTAGAAGGTTCTTGTATTCCTAGACAATATGTGACATTTCATGAAAAGCTCATATGAAATATTGTATTAACCATTCTTGATTTTTTCCAGGTACCCAGAGTTCTTGAGGTCTAGTTCGAGTCACTTCTAATGTTATCCATGGTTACAGTATAAGAACGCTTAGAACCATAGTCTAGTGAAAGTCAATGTGATTACATCTTGATATTGTGTTGTTTAACCTTTTGCTTCCTACAGGTCTCCTTCACAGCTGTTCCCTACCTAATCCCCTTTTCCCCACTTGGACCCTCTCAGGCTCTGTGATATATCTATCAGAGTTTTGGAGCTGTCTAGTGGTGGCCATGCTGGGAAATGCG
Source organism: Pleurodeles waltl (assembly GCF_031143425.1). Classification (NCBI taxonomy): domain Eukaryota; kingdom Metazoa; phylum Chordata; class Amphibia; order Caudata; family Salamandridae; genus Pleurodeles; species Pleurodeles waltl. The sequence goes on from NC_090445.1 coordinate 507,723,005, forward strand.
CAGGCCCCAAGGAGCTGGTCTCCCTGACACCATCACTTGAAGAGGTAATTAAACATTTTGTTTTGCATAGGTTCCAGTAAGGAAACCGGACTCGTGTCACAAACTACAAATTTGTGCAGGCCTTTGAAATTTCCAATTTGAACTGAAACTGGTTCTGTAATCGGGTTTGCCAAATACTGGTGTGTAGCTCCTGTGTCGACTAAGAATGAGAACTTGTGAACCATCACATTCCCTCCACATATGAACCCTTCTGGTCTACTTCTCATGAAGCTGCTAGTATGCATTCTTCTTCATCTGAGCTCTCACTCACCCACTCAACATTCAACTCATCCTTACTGTGTAAAGGGTATTGGTGTATTGTATTATTACTGGTGTTAAACCTTTGACCTGTGCCCTGCTGAGTAAGCATCATCGGCTGCTGGTCCATTAAAGCCTGTAGTATTTGCATTTGTTGCTTAGGGGTTGAATTTGCTGTGACTGTGGCACATGAAAATGTGGCATTTGCATCTGTTGCATGGGCTGAAGACCTTGCATTTGATTCACATTGTTTTGAAAATTTAAATATTAACCTCTCACTCTTGGTCCTTTCATGTTTGGAAATGGATTAGTTTCATTTACCTGTGTTACAACGCTACCTGTCCTAGAATCGGGAACTCACGTTTCCAATGACCAAGGCCACTGCAACGTGTCAAAGTAACAACCTCTTCATTCCCTGCAAATCACTCTGAGTAACCACAGTACTTAAATCAGGACCATGATTCACATTCATATTTTCACCACAACCTCTACCTTTTGCCTGATTCTGAAACAAAACATTTCCCTGCTGTTGCTGTTGGAAAATCCTGCATGCCTGTTTGTGCCGCTTTGATCTGCATCACCATTGCCTTCTCTTTCAACTTCCTGTGCTTCAATTCAATCTTGTTACTACAGTACTTAGCATTCTGGAAGACTTCATCAATTGTCTTTGGTTGCCAACAAATCAAGTGACTCTTTTTCATCTGGCTAATTTCAGGTCTCCGTCCTTCAATGATTCTGAACATAAAATGAATCATGTCTTTCGGCTCAATTGTTTCCATGCCACTGTAATGTTTGAAACTCTTTCGCTTCTTGAGCTGTCATGTCTATTCACGGCCAGTCAATGTTCTTAGGATAAATTCTTGTTTTAAGCAAATCAATCACTTTGTAATAGTACTTCATTACATTGGGAGATGGTGGGAATGTAACTGGATCTCGTGGGCACTCTGTACCATTCCACTAGCTTTTCTATCAATCTGGGGTAGTCATTTGTAAATGACAGAATATCACTCCTGCTTCAAGGAACATGTACAAAATTCCCTCCTGGAATTCTCTCATTGGCAATATCTTCACTGGATCATCGGTCTTCTGTACATTAGTACTTAAGTTCGCAGACTCCTTTTTCTTCTTGTCTCATTTCTTTACCCATCTGCCTTCCCATTTATCTAGTGCTCCCATGTCTGGATGCTTTGAATAAATCCTCATGTTCTTGATATCTTTTGAGTCAAATTCTAACCTGCAACTTCTTCTCAAGTGCTTCATTCTTGCTATCACTATGTCATATTTAGCTGCTAGTTCAGCTAACCTCTGGTGTGCCACTCCTGCTTTGTTGGTGATTATTTTGCACAAGAAGCGCAGTTCATCTTCATTGTGTGAGTCAATTCTGTTTAAACCAATTTTCCCCTGAATTATTTCTTCTACTTCTGATTTAAGCTGGTCAGATTTAATGAATTTCCCCTACTGGAATCCCCTGGTATGCTATTCAGCTTTTCCAGCCATCCGGTTAATTGCTGGGCTGTCAAATCTTGCAATGAGACATATTTACTGTTATCGGTCAGTTGCTGTAATATTAGACAGGGAGTCTCTGGAGTTATTAAAATTTTATTAGAACCTATGTCTGTTCTCCCTTGAATGTGCAGTGGAGACCTGGAACAACTTAAGCCAATCAATGGACCGGTTATATCAAATATCTGTTTCATTGGAGTCAAGATGCTTGTGTTCGTGATGAGTCTCTCAAATTCTACATTTGAATTCAAAATGTTCTGTTCTCTGCTCTTATTATTTGCCTGAGCAAACAAGGGTATAATGGGACCAATATTATCAGGAACTGACAGAATGTATGGACTTGGTTGAGTATTTTAGTCTCTTGTGAGTATTGCTCCTGTATTCTGACTTGTCGATGCAGATGTGTTCATCTGGGACACTGTTAAGGGGATGTATCTTGTTATTGTCTGAATTTGCATTGGGGACATCAAATCTGGGGTAGATTCTATCTGAATCAACGACAGGTTCAGATAAACCTGACTCATCTGTGAAGCTTGTCCTGTCGGTACAATGATATTTGGTGTAGTATTTACAATGGGAACATCTGGATAAATCCTGGGTACGTCAACCTGTGGCAAAGGTGTCTGGAAGGTAGATGTAGTTGGGACAGTAGGGCTAACCTGTACTTGTCTCTGTATAACTTCAATGGGTACTGGATCTGTAAGATTTTCACTAGTGCTAAGACCTGTCTCATGAGCTGCATATGGTGGAAAATGACTTCTCAGTAACTGCAAAATAAACTCATCATCATCAGAGTCTTCATTATAAGTCAAAGACTTTCTGGACTGCTCTTTTTCTCCAGGACATTGATTTTTCTTTTTAGCCTTTTGTTTAACATTGCTCTTGCTCTCTTGTGTAATTGCAGGAAACATCTTAATTCCCTGTAAAGTGTCAATTTTCCACACGTTTGCTCTTTATCCTATCTCACCTCAGCCAAAGTCTTCTCAGCTTTTCTCATTCTCCTCTCAAACTTCTGTTGCTGATGCTGTCTGGCCACTAACTCCCATATCGATAATACTTCAAATTGGGCAGGTCTCGAGGAGGTTTTGAATCATACAATACTCTCCTCAAATTCTCTAAAACTCTTAAATTAAAGGTTCTGCGGGCAGGAAACGCTAAAATCCCTTCCTTCCCTGTATCTTTGCATCATTGTTTTAACCAAAGGCATGGCACAGCACCTTGTTCCTCAAACACAATATATGCAGGTGTACCTTCTAATGGCGTAACGTCTCTTACTCTGACTGGTATGAACACATCTGCCCTAAGGGCACTCTTCAATGCTTTTAAAAACTTCATTTTTCTGTGTTAGACCCCGCTTTAATCAAATCAGGACATGAACTTCAATCCCAAAATCCTTTTCACTTGCCTTTCTTAACCAATAATGCTTCACGGTTGTCCACCAATCCATTTGTGGCTTTTCTCACTATCCAACTCTTCCCAGCGCCACTCTAGTGACGTCACACTCACACGTACAGCGGCTGACAAAGCCCTCTGGTTTGTCTTTGTCAATACAGATCCATGCTAAAACAAATGCAAATATTGTGAGCACAAAATAAAATCAGCACACCAAAATTTGTCTGCTTACTACAGGTAGGTAACACAATCGCTTCGGAAACCTTACTGAATTTTCAACTGCGGCTTTTAGCTCTAACAGATACTCCATCACTCTCAGTTCCTCTGATTTGCAAGCAAAATTAATCCAGCAAATGTTACTCTTAACTGATCATTGTATCCTCGTGGTGCACATAGGAGTCACCAAATCTCCATAAAAAATTATCACTCACTTTAATACACACTATGAATTTATCAACCACACTTGATTGAACTATTAAACAGACAAATTACAATGTAAACCAAGTGTTTTCTACACTTGTTCAATAATACTCCAGAGTCTTAAACCACGCATGGTCCGTATACCCACAACCATGTGGGCAATTTTTGAGTACAAAGTGCCACACACAAGTGAAGTTCGATGACTTCCCTACTAACACACTTTGGAGTATGAAATCTCCCTTAACAACTTCATTGGAGTATGCAATCTCCATATTAACTCTCAAATATCACAATTCACAGGTGATTTGCTTAAAACCTATTTCACCCATATGTCACAGTAGAACCCTGAGAACATCTTCAAACAAGGATTGTCAAAACCCAAGGTTTCAGGAAAGTTATGGTATCCTCTTAGGGAGACATAACCCACTAATAAACTATAAATCACTTCAACTGCGAAACCATGGTAACCTCTTAAAGAGACAAACCATCCAACTCTGCTACCAAAAACTGTGTGAGCGTCTGGCCTTATTTGTCTTTTGTAATTTGTTGATAAGGGGACACGTTAGAGGTTCGATGGACCTTTTGACTCAGTTAAGAGTGATCTACCATGGGCACAAACCTTACTCATAACTCAATTAGCAATAACACTTCAAAATACAATAATCAATTTCAAGGTTTAAGTCAGTAAACTCCACGCAACATGGCCCATGTGACAATGAATAACCACACCTTTTGTAAAAGTACGAATATTTATTTCCCTAGATTAACAATGCTAAGGTCACACAAAGCAATCTCAAAATTAGCTCAGAGACATATATGAACAGAACAGGTTGACCAAAACTGCGGAAGAATCTCAATTTCACCAAAGCATTTAACATTAAACATTCAATATTTGCAGCAACTGAACTAATGAGATGGCATACATTTAGGCATTCACAGTTAAATAGAATCATTCCTTGGTTAATAATGATTGTTTGAATATGGACATGCTAACTAGCCCCCTTATTCAAATGGCATGATTCGCTTTCATGTAGAAAGGAAAAGTTAGACAAAAATCGAACTTGGAAAACATCTAGCTATCGCTCTAGCAAAATATAGCGGTTGGTACTTGGAAAACAAAAACAGAAATCTGCATTCGCAGTGGGGAAGTGAAGGGGACTGGCTCAGCCACAGTGGGCTCTAAGTTAGCTGAACCAAAATAGAAGGGCATCATCTAAGAATCAATAACTAAGTAATGCATCTAGGAAAGGGCATCTAAGTCTGCTCTGGACTCTCTGTAAATAGAACTAGAATTTGTACTCTCTGAAACTCACAATGGAACTAACTCTCCTTCGAACTGAACTCTCCTGCCAAGTTTAGTCGGGGTATTTTGAAAATCTATAAAATATTTTCTCATGCTGTCATGCGGTCAGAATATCATCTGTTCACAGTTGATCCAACAATGATTAATTCTCAAATATGTTATATAGTTAGACAGTCTTTCACACAATGTTGATTGGCTCTTAATCTCTTGTTTCTGTCACCAATTTCTGTTAGGTAACTTTTAGTTGCAATTCTCACTCTCGTCAGTGAAGCCATTGTCAAGTCCTAGGACAAGAAAGTTAAGACATCCTCTAGTTTAAAGTTGCAATATTACAAACTATTGGGTCAACTCTGTGTATACAAAGAACAATAAACAACAAAGCTTCTCTTTTTGCATCAGAAAAACATTTACAGACATTTATTAATGCCATTAAACCTAGCATGAATTTTTGTTGAGTAGGCCTAAAATTTCTCAATTAATCTATGCATAATAGGTTCAAGCAAATACATATCAATTATACCTTAATATGGTCTACTAATACATTTTATTCTATTGTGCACATTATTTAAACAGGTAACGCCATTTCCTTGTTAATGTCATACATGATATGTTGGCCACTCAGGTGGGCACATTTTCCAAAGACATTTGATTTCTCTCTATTAGCCAGATACATGTTGCATTCTTAACTACTTATTACTGCAAAATTATTATTAATTAGTTCAGCTTTGACAGTAAGATGACCAGCAATATGGCTGGTCCACAGAGGAGTGCTGATCGGAGCTGAAGCTGTGTCTGAGCAGAGAAGTGTAGTGCGGATCAGGGCTTTGTTTCATAATTGTGACTGATGACCATTGACGGCTGGAAACAATGTGCAAGAGAAGAAACCCTTTAGTTAGTAACACCCCCTTTGGCCTGCTACGGTACATTGATCCTGGCCCGACATCCCAGCCGAAGTGAGTAGCACAATGGGAGACCTCTCTTATGAGCAGGAGAAGGCAGGCCAGATATCGAACACAAAGTCGGGTCATAAGGCGGGTAATTTTGCCATTGAGCGAGGCTGCCTCTCCTTAGGGAAAAAGCATTAGTACAGGCCGTTATTACAGGCTTGTAACTGTGATTAAGGCTCACAGTGCTTGGCTCTTGATATTGCCGAACGTCAGACATAAGTGGTCCACAGAAAGAGAATATCTCTGCGCATTTCCATAACTAAAGAAGCAGGAAGAAAGTCTGACTAGGGTGAACCCATCCTGCCTTGGAAACGTTGGAAGAACCTATTTGACTCTTATTTGATAGCAATAGGAGGAGAAAAGTTCTCTCCAGCAATTAAACAAGCGGTCCTTTTACATAATTTGGGGATTGAGGGAAGGATGATTTATGACAGTCTTGAAACGTTACCCATTGGAGGGGCGGAAGGAGAACCCAGGGATATTTATGAGATGTCCGTAACAATGTTGGCAGCACATTTCGAGTCTAAACTCAATGTTGTCTTAGAAAGACATACATTTTTTGCAAGATCCCAAGGTAAATCTGAGAGTGTTGGAAACTTTGTTGCTGCCCTACATACCCTGGCACGCACTTGTGATTTTGGAGACATCACGGATTCCCTCATTCGTGATCAATTAGTGCGTTGCACAAACAACAAACGGGTTCAAGAGAAACTACTAACGAAGAATCCAGGTTAAAGAGAAGCTATTGGAATTGTGGAGGGGATGGAAAACACCAATAACTGGATCAAGGAAATGAATGACCACGAAGGGGACAGTTTGTGTACGGTGCAGTCAACACGAGTTTAAGAAGAAGTTCTGAGAGTTGGCATTGACAACAAAACTACTGCATCCTCACAGGAGAAGAAGAAGGAGATTAAACATTCGGGTTCACGTTGTTATCATTGTGGAAATTCTGGACACACGGCGAACAACTTAAATTGTTATGCACGTAACTCGCTGTGTAGGAAATGTGGAAAGAAAGGCCACTATGCGAGGGTTTGCAATAGTGACAAACAATACAATGTAGATATAGTTACTGAGAATGTCAACAAAATGATTGTGTATGTGGAACCTGGTATTAACCAGGTAGGAGGAAGCAATGAGGATGTGGATGTGGGACCCGTTGTCATGCCTGAATGCACTATAAAACTTGATGGTAGAGTTGTTAAAGTTTTAGCAGACTTAGGGTCTCCTTATACCATGATAGGTGACAAGAATTGGCAAATAATTTTCGGGGAGGATTATAATCCCTTAATTGAACCAGATATTAACCCAGTCAGTTATGGCGGTACTAAGATAGAAGTGATCGGATACAGAGTCATGGAAATTCAATTTCAGAGTAGGACTACAATAGGTAAGGTTGTAGCGAAGCGTGGGAACAATCTTCTAAGTTGGCGTCACCAACAGGACATGGGAATTAAATTAGACCCGAACTCTGAGTCTCAGATGCCATAGTGGTGAATGATGATCATACTGACCTTGGAATCTTTAAGGAGTTTCCTGAAGTATTTAGTGATAAATTAGGACGCCTTTCCAACTTTGAGCCCAAAATAACTCCCAAGAAAAATGCTGTTCCTTCTGTACACAAAGTGAGGAGAGATCCAAAATTAATGATGGAACCCCTCAAGGCAGAGTTGAGTAAACTACTGAATGCTGGGGTAATTGAAGAAATAGAATCCTCTGAATGGTTGGCCCCTATAGTCTTAGCACCTAAAGATAATGGGAAACAAATTTGCATGTGTGTGGATCTTAGGGATCTTAATAGGCACATATGGGTAGATCTACCCAACATTTCAGAAGAATCATCGTGTTTGGGTGGTTCAAGGGTCTTCAGTGTGTTCGATTTGTCCTCAGCTTATCACCAGGTCGTCTTACATCCTGAGTCTAGGCACCTCACCTCGTTTGTGACTCTAGTGGGGGCTTACCAATTCCTCAGAATGCCCTTTGGGCTGGCCTCTGGAGCCGCCTGCTTCCAGCGTATAATGAAGAAAGTCTTGGAAGGAATTTCTTGAGTTTTGTTTTTCCAGGATGATATTTTGGTCCATGGTAGGACCATGGATGAACATGATAGGATCCTGAGGGAAGTATTGAGTAAGCTTGCCCGGTCTGTCCTTACTGTAAAAAAAGAAAAATGCAAGTTCAGGGTCACTTCGGTGACTTACCTTTGTCACACCATATCGGGTGAAGGAATTAAACACAAATTGGAACTAGTTAGTTCTATTGTTCAGGCACCTGAACCCAAAGACAAGGATGGAATTAGATATTTTCTGGGGTTAGCAGAGTATTATTCTAAATTCATTGCTAACTTTGCAAGCGTAGTCCAGCCCTTAAGAGCTCTCCTAAAAAAAGGGTGTGAGTTCATTTGGACAGGTGATTGCAGGGCTACATTCACATTTGTCAAGAATTGTATTAGTAAGATGCCAACCTTGGGCCATTTTAATGCATTTGCCAAAACCTTCTTGCACACAGATGCTAGTGTTAAAGGGTTGGGAGCAGTCTTAATCCAAAGAGCAGACCAGGAGGAAAAGGTGATTGCCTTTGCTTCTCGTTCTCTCAAAGAAACCAAGCAACGCTATTCTGTTATAGAGAGGGAAGCACTTGCGTGTATGTGGGCAGTCAAACACTTCAAATTTTATATGTGGGGCTTGGCTTTTGTTGTAAGGACAGACCATAGGCCACTGGTCCAATTTTTTTCTTCTAAAAAAAGTGATGAACTAACTCCTAGGATAAAGAGTTTGGTAGAGGGACTGATGGAATACAATTTCTCAGTGGAATATGTACCTGGCCCAAAGAAAACAGTGGCGGATTTCTTGTCCCGAGCCTCAGTTGACAGTGGTGACGATTCTGATGATGATTGTGTGATCAATTGGGTGAGAGAAATGGCCATAACTGAGGATGAGTGGAAGTCAGCAGCTGAACAGGACTATGACAGGGTAAAACTTGAGGAATTTGTGGTGAGAGGTTGGCCAGTGTATAAAGATATTTCCGATTCTCTGAAGAAGTATTGGAATGTGAGGGATGAACTTTACTTAAGTAAGGGTTAACTATTCAGAGGTATGAAGTCCATACCTCCTGTCGGCATGAGGAATAAAATAATAATCTTGGCTCATGAAGGTCACTTGGGCAGGAATTTGACCAAATCTAGACTGAGAGCGGTATACTGGTGGCCGGGGCTGGATCACAATGCTGAAGCCGTTGTGAAGGATTGTGTATCCTGTGCACACAGTGACAAGAGTAAAGTCATGGTGAGGGCTCCACTTTCTCCTGTAGGAATTCCTGAGGAACCCTGGACAAAATTGGGTCTTGATTTCATGGGTCCTTTCCACCTTTTACCCGCCAATGAGCGCTATGTCATGCGTATGGTGGCCTATGCATCTAAATGGGTGGTAACTAAATGTGTGAGTTCTGTAGACACTAGAACTGTAATCGAGTTTCTAAAAGAGGATTTCTCCAGGGAAGGTGTACCTAGCCACTTGGTCACTTACAATGGTGTGCAGTTAACGTCTCAGGAAATGAATTTGTTTTTAGAATCCTTGGCCGTGGTACATTTGGAAACAGCATTGTATCTACCTCAGGCCAAGGGTCTTGCAGAACACATGAATAGGATGGTAAAATTCTGTGTTCAGGAGGCAGTCGAGGCCAGAGTCCCATTAGGTGAGCTTCTTAGAGACATGTGGTGGGCACATCGTAATACCCCTAATATTGTTACTAACATTGTTCCATTTGAGTATATGAGAGGAAGGTCAGGATACACCAAAAATTTTCCAGCGTGGATTAAAAACAAACTGGGGCAAAAGGGTCTTGACCATGAGAAGTTCAACGAGGCACCTAATCTTAGAGAGAATTATCAGCGTAGATATAAATTGCAGTATGATTCCAAGTATGGGGTTTCCAATGTTAAATGGAGGGTAGGCAACATGGTACTGGTAAAAAGCCCTGGCTTTAGCACAAATGGAAGATCAAGCTTCGAGGGTCCATTCCACATCAAAGAGGTTAAGAGAAATGTGGTGGTTCTAGATAATGGAGATGTGTGGAGCATGTCCTGGATTGTGAAGTGGAGCAATTTGGCGGAAGATGCCACCACCCTGGAGAACCAGGAAGAAAGTTACCCCTTGAAGGAACTCAAGGAGCCGACACGTACTAGGGTTTCCTCCAGGCTATGCTCCAAACCGCGGTGATTGAAAGACTATGTACCCTAATACTTTGTGAGACTATGGATCCTAATACTTTGTGGTATTTTGCATCACACACTTGTGCTTTGCTAACTGTTGTGTTATCTTATAGCATACACTTTAATGCATGGTAGGCAACTTTATGTGTTTTACTGTTTTATTATCCATTCCTTAGTGTGTTTATTGTAAGTAAGGGAGATGTGTTATGTTTATGGATTGGAACCTCCTCGCTATGGAGGTTCTACATGATGTTGGAATCTCCTTGCGATGGAAGTTCCACGCAATGTTGAGATTGGGATGTGTGGGGGGTTCCACAGCAGTTGGTCTGGGCTGGAGGAGTTGTGCCTGCCGTGGGTTGGTGGTTTTACTGAATAAAACTTTTCTTACTCATACTTACCTGCTTCCTGTGCTTAACAGTACGTCAACTACTCTCAAAATAAAGAAAGGTATAATCAAAAGTCTGCACAGCATAAAGTACTGTTGAAAATAACACAACAAAAGAAGCATTTAAAACTTTGAAAAATGAATTCAAAGATCTACTGGAAGATCCTGCGGTTGCTCAAAAGCATACTACAAAGCTGCAGTCAGTCACCATGGTTGGGTGATATAATTGACAGACAACAATACTTACTAACTGGAGCAGGAGTAGAGATAAAGGGTAAACGTGTTAAAGGGTAAAAGCAGCTTATGGAGGGTACTTTAGGTACTGTCACAGGTGGAGAAGGATAGAGAGGGGCAGCAGCAGTGGTCTGTGCAGCATAGACGTTGCTTGTGGCCCTCTTGTGAAGCCTCCGGAGTCTCCCAACCAGCCCTGAAGCTGAATGAGAAAGCAACAAGATTATCAATCAAATGAATTTCTAGAGACATATCAATGAAAACACATGCTCCAAGTAAACCTTTAAAGAACAATAAGAGATGGAACCATTCTGCAGCAAGTTAAGTGTACAAGGCTCGATCTCATAAAGAAAAGCAGCAGGCCATTTCATCAGATGGGTTGTGCCAGGGAATGCCTCACGAGAAGATGTTGACAGTGGATTCCCATGTAAGTCCAGAGAATAAAGATCTTTCCCATTCTACTACACAAGACCTGTCTCCGGCTGAATCTGCTTCTGGGCAGGAGGGAAGGGCACTTCCCCCAAGAAGTACCCCCAAGTCGCAGGAGAAAATGTCTTCCCTATTCATCTGCCAGATCATCCACTTCAAGCCACTTCAAGACAAGCCAGCATACCCCCTATTTACAATGCAAAGTCTAAAGTGAATTTTAAAAGAGAATGAGATGGCATACCAGGCACAAGGCCAATGGGGGGACCATAGTGTGAATCTGGAAGGTACTCTCACCCTTTCTGGTACTCCAATCCCTCAGGCAGCAGATGGAACCTCTCCAATTACAGTAGTATATGCTCTGTCTCAGTAGGGAATAGCATAGCAAGCCCCGCTTATACACCCCTTACAGATGCCATCAATTGAAGTGACTTTGAATCAGATATTAAGGGAGCTCTGAGAAATGAAATTGTTACAAGAAGATGCCTGTAGAAAAACTAATGAGAAACTGGGCCAAATTAATACTAGCCTTCAACAGCTCTTCTCCCACATGTCTCAAGTAGAACAATTGGTAGCGAACTTGGAAGATTCAAGTAATAATCATGGAACCTCCAAAATTCAAGCAGAACTACAGGAATTTCAAACAAAGCTGAAACATTTGGAAAATTGATCCTGCTGCTCGAATTTAAAATTTAAGGAACACAAGAGGACCACAAAGCAGGACTGACAGAAACAAATCCAATTTCAGACCTCTTCAATAAATATGTACTCCCGGAAAAAGCAACAGAGGACACGGAATTAACTATTACTCTGGCATACCATGTTCTCGCAGTATGAGCTACGAATACAAAATACCCACAAACTCATGGTTAATTTTGGTAATTTTAGGCTCAAAGAACAAATCTTGACACACACCATTAAGAGCTGATCTTACACCACGCCAGGCAATTTCACCTTTCAAATATTTTCTGATATGTCTGTTCTGGCTGCGCAACGTCACAGAGATTTCATAGAAATGATTGATGATTTTAAGCGCCAAGAGACAAGCACACTTATTCCACTTGGTGGATCCGGCTAAGAGATTTCTACAAATGATAAAGATGGAGTTTGGTGGGGGAACACAAAGTAGCACCCTTTGAGGCTCCTCCTGAGGCTCTGTGGGACACCATGGGGTATGTGCTCATAGGAGGAGAGGTTATTAGCTGAAACCAGATGAAGAGTTTGTTAGGTCCTTTATTCTGTGTAAGATGTTGAAAATGCTTCAATTGTTCATCCTCGGTTGGGATCCAAGGGTAGAAAAACAGAAAGTAAATCAGATATAATGAGGGCTGACCCAATCTAGAGACCACATGAGGTTTACTGGCCATATCACATGGTGTTTTTTAATCGAAAAGCTGTCCGTAGTCCATACGAGTAGGTTTGCCTTTCACTACCTCCAAATCACAGGTTCAGGAAGTGCCACTCCAAAGCACACATCTAGTGGGAGGATTTTGGATGAGGAAGGGGGAAGGAAGAATACACAAGGGTAGGGGCACTATTGGCCAGGAGGGAGCCCAGGACTGGTGGGGCACCAGGGTTGGCTATAGCAAGGTGGAGGTAGTGGGTCACGTGAGGGGGTGAGGAGAAAAAATTCAGGTAGAAAGGACAGGGTTTGGTTACTTCTTATAGTGCTTATAGGGTTGAAATGCTCTATCAGCATAAAGGATTTAAACAGCAAGGGGATATAATGGAAGCAAATAAACAAGCTACAAGAAATAGGAAAGCAACGGGGCCAAGTCCACAGCCTATTCAGCATGACAGATGTTACATCTTTTAAAGTAGCTTCTTGCAGTGTTAACGACTTAAATAATCAAGTCAAGTTCAGGTCCATATTACAGTGACTTAGGACATCCTAAGTGCAGATAATTATGCTTCAAGAAGCCCACCTAAAGACACAATCTAGATTGCCTAAAATGCTGAGCTTTGTTTCTCAAGCATTCTAATCATTGGCCAGTGCTGCTGTTCCGGGGGGTGGCAATATTGGTTACGCAGAACTTTACAGAGGAAGAGCATCAGATGTTTAGGGATCCCAAAGCAGGTGGATTGTAATCACTTTAAAAGTAGAGAACCAACTCCTTCACCTGATCAGTTCCTACGGCCCTGCAGAGGATGAGATAATTTCCCTTATAGAATTACATGAACTTTTGCTCCCACTTCCGGGTTGCTGCCTGATAGGAGGCGACTTTAATATCATACAAGATACAAGGTTAGATTTGTTGCATAACAATAAGTCCCAAAATAAACCCAGAGCCTCCTGTTTCTAAGCCAAAGTAGTTAGGGATGTAGCCCTAGTCGACCCCTGGAGGCAAGAATACCCACAGATTAAACAACATACTTGTTTTTCCAGACAATTCAATTCAGCATCTAGGATCGTTTTTTTCTAATTTTGCATCAATGGACTAGGAGGAATTCTTACATATTATTGACTCCCTTTTCGGATTATTTATTCCCTGTGATTGAATTAAGTACGAGTATTAAATGGGCGGAACAACCTCCATGGGCATTGGACAGAATGTTGTTAACAGATACAGGGTAGATAGCAGTCATAAAGCTCATCATCACAGAATTCCTAATTAATCAAGAATAAAGGCTGGGCCCTTCACATTTGCAGCTTGTAAGGCATGTAAGGCTTTCTTTAGGGGTGAAGATGTTTCCTATAAGACACAAATACCTAAGCTGTGAAGCAAATACCCTAGCTTTGTAACAAGAACTAGATCAAGCAACATAGGCCTATCTGACATCCTTTTCTCAGGCCTCCAGGGCTAGAATCAAGAAGGCCAGATGGTATTTAAAGCAGCTTCCAACAATACTACGAAGAGGGCGTACAAGCCGGGAGGTTTCTGGCCTGGTCTGTCAAGATAAGATGAAATAATGCATCTATTAAATCTATCTACGATGAGGACAGGGATTGGAAGGTTGATCAGGCTGATATTCACTGGGTATTTTTAACACACTATAGCAATTTAAACACCTCCACGTCTATAATCACCCCAAAACAAATAAACAAATATCTTGGGGCAATTGAATTGCCTACTCTCAGTAGAGAACTTCATATACGCACGGTGATGCCAATTACACTGCCTGAAGTGAAAGATGCCATTAATACCTCCCCCAATGGGAAAGCCTGTAGGAGTGATAGGCTACCAGCCAAGCTATACAACATTTTTGAAGATCAGACTGGTGAATTTGAGGTTTTATTGTTTAAAGAAATACGTAATGGATGTGAGGTGCCTATCTTCTTTACTTAAACAGTAATTGTTAGTTTTTTGAAAAAGGATAAACCAGGTTTATATCACCCTATTGATCTTTTGAACAGTGATTAAAAGCTATTTTCAAGAAATGTGGAATCTAGAATCACCACAATGCAAAGCAGTGCTCTATAAAGATCAATGTGAATTTCTACCAGGGAGAGCAATTTCGACCAATAGCAATTTTCTGTAAACTATTTCACGAGTAAGGAGGTCAAGGCCGCTATCATTATGACAGATGCAGAAAAAGACTTTGACGTAGGTCAATGGGAAGTCTTATCCTCCATTTTAAATTGATTTGTTTTTTAATTTCCCTCTGAAATTGGTAAGGTTAATTCAAAACTTATTCAACAGGCTGAAGCTAAAGTCAGAGTAAACACTCATACAGCTGGAACTTTGTCAATTATTTGCAGTACACGTTAGGGATGCCCTATGTCTCCTGAGCTAGTCACCCTTTTTATCAAACTTCTTGCTACTGCTTTGTATCAAGATCCTCCGATTAATGCACCTTTGCAGGGTGCACCCAAAATTCATCTGTTTGTGGACAACATGATTTTGTATTTGACCCCAGAGGAACAAAACGTCACCAGAGCTTTCACCAAAAGATAGGGGGATTTAGAATCAACCACACAAAGTTGGAAACCCTTTTGTTCAATGGCTGTAAGTTAGTTTTACCTATGGATATGCGGCCATAATTTCAGGCTTCACACCGTATTAGGCACTTGGGCACATATGTGTATCTCATGATTTTTCTGATTTATATCAACTGAATTATCTACCAACTCTCAAAAAAACTGAGAATATGCTATGACAATGGCAATCCTTCCCCCTAACAATTATTGGATGCACAGCTTTAATCAAAATGATGATACGCCTGTTGTTTCTTTATATATTTTTTTATGTTATCATTAGGGTTCCTCAAAAAATTCTTTAGGGAATTAGATCAGATGCTGTGCCAATCTGTGTAGTGGAGAAAGAAACCTCTGACTAAGCTGTAACACTGCAATTAAGTATCGAAGACCTCATTTTAAAAAATATTATCAGGCTGCATTTCTAGACTGGACTATTTGGGTAGTAGCACCACAGAATCTTCACAATAGCTTTTCTCGTGAGCAAATGGTTCTAGAAAAACGGCAGTCAGCTCTCCTATTTTATTACAATTCTGATGCTTCTGAAATGGTATAAATAGAAGCTTCCCCATGTAGTGCTCTTTAAATATTCTCAACTTAAAGAAGAATATAATTTTTCCCTATTCTATCCCTCCATTCTGATGAGTGATTGTGGTTTGCTGGGTTTATCGGTTGGTATGCAAACCATTAAAGACTGAGAAAAGGTAGGAATTCATTGATGTAATGTTTATTTATCAGCTGGGATTACAAAATCCTAGGATCAGTTGATAACAAGCAACCCGTCGATCCTTTACTTACTTTTCTTATATCTTCAAATTCACCATTTTATGCAAAGTATTCAGCCATTAGCGGATGTGTTAGCCTCAACAATTACCCAAGCATACTATATTAGGTGCTTAATAGGAGTGGGTAATTGGTATCACATACTTAAGGAAAAACAATGCGTCAAAATAGTTTCAAACATTTTGAACAAGATTGAGATCACCACTGGGAGTAAGATTGAGCCACGTATTTGAAAGAAATACAATGTATGGGCTCATAAATCAATTAGAAGGGCTAACTTTAAAGAAATGCAATTTTTCAAAATGGATGCTGTGTTATACATCATTTTTGTGCATAAAATGTTTCCCTTCATCTTGGATGTTTCAGATATAGACAAAATATGGGAGACTGGCTGCATGTGTGCTTTACCTGTCCCGCTTTAGTCAACTTCTGGAGTAAAACCTTTCAGTGGCTCAGTACCAACCGCCAGGCGTTTATAGTTCCAGAGCCCTTGGGAGCCCTTTTTGGAATTTCTACCCTACTAAATGTTTCTGTACAGCAAAAACAGCCATTTTTTAATGCATCTTTAGTGGCTAAATCTTTAATGCTACAAAAGTGGAGAACTGCGGATGTCCCATCTTATGAATTTTGGTTAGAAAAGATTAAGCAAGTTAAGTAAAGGGAAAACTCTATGCACAAAGATTGGGGGCACTATCAAATACTTGAGAGGGGAGCCAAATTCTCAATGAGATATTACAAATTATTTGTGATATTATGAGAAGTGTTTTGTTTTTTTCTCTTTTTGCTCTTTCTGTATTGAAATGTTGGATCCTTCAATTGTGAAAGTACCTATGAATTATTATGTCACGTATCCTTTCCACCTGTTTCATTTAATTAAATATTTAAAAAATAAAATAAAATGTTCCTGACACAGAGAGCAGGCACTCTGCAGACACCGTAGCTTTTCCTTAAACATGTGACAGATATAATTCAAGCATCTCCAATGAAGGCTTCCCTCATACACATAAGGATTGTGATCACCTCACATGTGGAACATTCACAGTAAGGGAAAAAGTGCAAGTTTCACTCACACAGACAGTCTGAATACATCACATACAGTAGATCGAGCTGTACTCACACACAGCAGGTATAATACAGGCATCTGTAGTGCAAGCTTCACTAACAAAAAGATCAGGTGCAGTACAAGCCTCTCAATTCTCCATAAACTAGTAGACTGAATGGTCAGAAGACCTACTGGGGCATAGGGAGGTGTAGAGTTCCTCTATTACATCAAGGAAGGAGGGAAACACCCTCAGTAAGCAACTACATACTCAACATCTAAGTTTCCCTCTATTATAGTTGAAACTCTTTTTCTGAAAGAGAGGTTGTGTGCCATACGCATAACCCACTTGCTAAAGAGGTGGGAATAAGGCAACAAGAATTCCTTTATATATATATAACCCTCACCCACTCTAATAGTGGCATGCTTCATCATCAGGTTGACCTTGGCCCATAGAAGTCAGGGTAGCCTCAACCAAAATTCAGGGAGCTCTTAGAAAATTACTATATAGGGGTGAAACAATTAAAAACTCCTCATTGACTCCCTAGGTATCCCTTTAATAGTGGGGTGGCTGGGAAAAATTGAATATGACTATACTTGGGTCTCAAGGATATAATGGTCCTATGACCATTAATATGCCAACATGTTTCAGCCCTACACTACTGGCCTGTTTGGTCCGGGGCTTTTGTCAAGGTTGGCACACTTAGTAATCCTCCCCCAATGTTGCATAGTATATACGTGTAAGTAGTCATGTGGTTTGCATGTCAATTCAAGTCATGCATCAAGCAGAATTCTATTTGCCAGTGACAAGCTGCATTTGTGAAAAATAATGAATAATATACAACTTAAATGCATGTGCTCATGGTTCATGACCAGGACGCGCACACTTCCCCATTGCTCGTGTCTTTTCACATTCGTACTTTACCATAACCTAGGTACTCTAACTCCGGTGTGGCACCCTTTTCACATATATCATGCTGTATAGTGCATGTACTTTCTTAGTGCAGTGTAGCAAGATCTAATTCAGATGTATTTGCTGTCTTATAATGAAAAAAACATGGACCACATGTGAGTTGACATTATAAGGAAAAGGGCTTATGTGCTCTGCAGCCCTTCTACACACTTATACATATGCAGAAACCCCCTGAAAAGTGAGGGGTTGTGACGATTATCCAGCCATCCATGACATGTTAAATTTACTGTAATTTACCCTCTATATGGATATTTTTTTTTTTACCCCTCGGAGGGCGGAGGAGGTTAGCCCTGTAGCCACACTCTGATTCTCCTCACAACACGAGTGCCATGTAAGGAGAATGAAGGGGGGAAAGGACAAGGGATAATCATCTTTGCACTACAGAAAAAGCACTAAGGAAATTGCCTCAAAAGTTAGCGTAGTTTGCTCACTTACTTTGTCAAAGTTCCCTACTTTCAGAATCACCTACTCATCTCTTGCTCCAACTGAGTGTAGTTCATGCCTTGGGTCAAGAATTCAACCTCCCAGGGTTTGTCCAACTTGAGCAGGTTTCAAATTGTGTGGACCAATAGGAGCGGGTAAAATCGAATTACCAGCATTGGTACCTTTGCGAGTGAATACAAAGTGCTCGCTGCTAAGCGGAGCACTTACACAAGGGTGCTTTGAATGGAAGGTGCACAGTATTATGCACATCTACGACCCAGACATCATGGGAGTTATAGTCCCTCGGGTGTCCAAGTTGTGAGAAAGGGGAAAGAGGAGGCAAAGGCCTGCCTCTTCTCTAACTCATATCAGTTCTTCTCTATCGTTCTTCAGGGCATCGTCAAATTTGGTTGTCTCTCACCCAAAAGTGCACCAATTCCTTTTCAAAAGGATTTGAAGAAAACTTAAAGAAAAATTAAGGAAAGCAAAGGAAATACAAAATGTGTAAGCTCCCACAGTGACTACTTGTTAAAAATATAATGAACTTGATTTGTGTTCATGAATGGGACAAAATAACCAGGGGACAGTCTGAAGGTTCTAGATTTTTGTTTATCAAATGACTTAAATGTAATGACAGTGTAAAACAAAAAGAGAAATGAGACCAGTGAAGAACCCAACTCTGGGGCTCATGAGCTCGGAATGTTTTCAATAATTTATTGCTGGTGCATTATTACTATTAATGTTAAACATTGTCACCACATTTAAAAAATTGTTGTGATATTTTGAGTGCCCATTGTAGGGATGACTAACAGTAATTTAGCTGGGGCTGCTATTCCTAGCCCTTCATTAAAGGTAGGCATGCTTAGGTATGGGCAAAGTGTGTGTAAGGGGCTGTTAGTTGAACAGGCTGCAGATATTACCCATCAATTCCCTACTGGGCTACCCGAGGTGTAATTGATTCCACAGAATCTCATAATTCAGCCCACCTTTATTGGTTTGTAATTGGCACAGTCATCTCTGTTCCTTCTCTAGGAGCCTGCTGCTAACTCCCATGCATGGAGTACGTTTCTCAATGATAGACCATCTAAAATACTTATCTTCATGGTTTGTCTCCAAAAAATGTGCTGTGAGATTCGTGGAAGCCTTTCTATATCTTATTGTGCTTCTATGCTTATTTATCATAATTCTGATTTTTCTGGATGTCATTCCAATGTAGCAAAATCCACATGGACACTTAGGGGGTTATTCTAACTTTGGAGGAGGTTTAATCCGTCCCAAAAGTGACGGAAAAGTGACGGATTTACCACCAGCCGTATTACGAGTCCATTATATCCTATGGAACTCGTAATACGGCTGGTGGTATATCCGTCACTTTACCGTCACTTTTGGGACGGATTAACACTCCTCCAAAGTTAGAATAACCCCCTTAATTGTTTGAGTCACCTACTGCTATTACAGTTTGTATGTGTTCTTTGCTGTCAAGGGTTTGGGAGGCCCAGGTCCAGTGTTTTTGACTGTTCAATGAGAGAGCAGATTGAACAGTTGCTGCATGGGTAATGGCCTGTCACTGTAGGTACATCCCTCAGGGTAGTCTGTTGTTCTCGGACACATATTGCTATGGATGAATCAGTCCCTAAGGTTTCTTTAAAAAGAAAACAATGTTTTTTTTAAGCAACAGTTACTTGTAAGAATACCCTATTGATTGTTCACAATCCCTTTTATTCTGTTAGATGAAGAGCTGTAGATACTTATGTAGATCAGCGCTTTAGCATTTTGTTTCATATTACTCTCAATTAAAGCATCTCTAGGAATGTCATGAGCTCAGTTTTGCGCCCGTTCAATGATTCTCTCTGGGTATTCCTTCTCCTTTAGTTTTTTGTGTGTGTCCTTGCTTCTTTCTTAAGCTCTTGTATATCTGAACAGTATCTGCTGATCTGTAGAAACTATCCCAGGGGTAGGTTTTCTCTGGGGGCCCATGGGTAGACAGTCTGAAAATGAAGGAGGATGTGCCGGTCAATGGGCTTTGTGTACAAAGATCTGGTAAGTCTGCCATTTCTAGCTGTGGTGGTAATATCAGGAAAAGGCACAGTATTCCTATCTGCCTTTATTGTGAAATTTAGAAAGGGGTTTCTTTCATTGAGCCACAACATGAATGGATCATTGTTTGTCTCATCCCCATGCACTATGGCTCCAGTAAAGAATGGGTAGTTGGTCCAAACGTATCCCCCCCCATCCAACCATCCCACCTAGAGGCGGGCAATGCTTGGGGCAAATGTGCTCCTCACTGACATCCTATGACACTGCAAGTAAATCCTATCTTCAGAGGAGAAGAAGTTCTTTGTTAGTGCCAGCTTCACTAGACTCATATTCCAATAGATTTGGGCCGTCCATTCCCACTCCTGGGGTTGCAGTAGATCCAATATAATGTTGATATGCATAATAACACTGGCACTATATGCCATGATATGTGCCAGCATTACAATGAACTCATTTTCCTTATGTCTATTCCACCGACATGACATCTCTGTCAACCCGGAGACAGAAGTAGGTGGTCAAGCAGGCCCTGTGACCCAGGCCTGAAGAAACTGATTGACAGTTCACAGGTGGGGTGACATGTAGCTCATAAAATGTGCTAAGGAGGAAAGACCCAGATCAATTCCCCAGATAGGCAGCAACTCCACAAAGGTCCTAGGAAATTGGCCCTCAATAAAACACATTTGGCTGAAGGGGTATTTGTTCCCAAAATACCATAAAGTTAGATGCCACATAGCCAATCAGAACACAGCACATACACTAAAAGCAGTAATCACGCGCTCCCCATGCTGGACATGTGGACATGTTACCTACTGGCTCACACTATGTCCACACAAGGTCAAGACCCACCTGCACACTTTAGCAGATGGTCGGATGTACAGCCTTGTGACTAGGCCTGGATTCCTTTTTTCAAAGAATGTATTCCATTATTTTATTGCACCTTAAGACAATGTATAAAAATACACTCAAAGCTCTGTAAATTTGAGCGACAGTATTCAGACCCCAACTTAGTACTGCACTCTCCCGGCCATTGCGTTTAATTAAACAGACTGTTTCTGCTTTTTCAGATGCCTCTTGTCTTTCATTCATGTAGGGTAAACCTGCATTCAAGCAACATTTTGGTGAGCCAGCCAGGAAAGATTGGTCCTCCAAGCCTAGACTGCAGCCAAAGGAAGGGTACCACACCAGTGCGGATCCAAATTGGCACAAAAATGAGAGAGGAGCAGATGCCACAAATGATTGAAAGTTCTGCTGAATCTGCGGGGTGGAGGTCCATCCTGAAGCCGCCGTTGGTGGGTAAGAGACTACATCTGATCCTTAGTCCCAGCATTTGGTGTACAACAAACTAGGGCTATGATTGGATGCTGGGTGAGACATTAATGGTATACCTGACCCTGGGTGTGATGTAGGGCTCCATTTGGACCCCTGGGCAAGTCACAGATGGTACGCATGATGGTGGGAGTGATACATGCTGCCGTTGGACTGCTGGGTGTAACACAGATGATATGCATGACCCTGGGTGTGGTATAGGGTTCCACTTGGACCGCTGGGCAGGACATAGATGTCATGCTTGATCACTGACAGTGACAGAGGGACGAGGCCTCAACACTTGGACTGCTGGACGTGACACAGATGGTATGCATAGGCTTTGGGTGTGATGTAAAGTCAACACCTTAATCTTATTTTTTAGTCTAAAGGGGTTTCTCAGCACTACCGATTTCTTAAACACTGGTTGTGTCTGAAAGAAGTGAGAAGAATTATTATTCACTTGGACTGCTGGGCATGATACAGTTATTATTCTAAGCTCCTGGGTGTGAAACAGAGTGCAATTTGTATGCTGTGCTTGACTAAGGAGGGCCTGTAGTTGTCGAGTTGTTCATTCTTCTCCATGTAAACCAGTGGTCTCCAAACTGTTTAATGCTGCTCCCCATCAGTTGAAAAATACAAGTCATTGGGGTCCCCCTCTCAGAATTTTTCACAATTATTTTTATAAAGATGGCAATGTTTAAATATGTCTAGATCTGTTTAAACATTGCAGTTAAGTACTGTTACCTTTTGAAAAATACAATAACATGTTTATGCTTAAAACAAAGGCCTGTTATCTGTACAATGCTTCTTTTGGCCAGAGTCTGGCGCCCCCCCCCCCTTGGATCACGTGAGGCCCCCCTAGGGGAGCCCTCCCCCCAGTTTGAAGACCTCTGATGTAAACTGTTGCTATCTTTGTCCCTAAGTCAATACTGACAGACTATGGGGCTCACTTGGTCCCATGTACTGCACAGAGCCACCCCATGGTATCGGGCAGCATTTTTCTGAATAAAGTCATCATTTTTTATTTGTCATTTTTTTTCTCTTCTCTCTTCATTTCTATTGTGATTTCCTCTCTCCTCTCCATTGTAGTTTTCAATAGATAATTTTTTTGTGTGCTGATGAACTGTTGCAACTGTATTTCCTGTTGAAATGCTATGGCCCGCATTATGAACTTGGCTGTAATCACTGCCAACGGCCATGCTGACGGTGAACAAAAGACTGACAGTGGCAATGAACTGCACACCGCCGTATAATGATGCCAAAAGGACAAACCTCCAAAAATCTTGCAACCTCCACCCACCGCCAGGGCCAACGACGGCGGAAACACATTATACCTCCCCCACCACCGCCATGCAGACAAATCCTCAGCCCACCAAATAATGATGCACAAATCAGCTCAGCGGACAGTGAGTGTCGAACGACCGTTGGTGGTATGGACTGCCACGGACAGCAATGGGACCAGCCAACAACAAATGCACACATTGGCAAGTTTGAAAAGCACACACCTGACACACATCCACAACACTTTAAAACACATGCATACACACCCCACAATCCTTTGCAACACCAATAGCATGGCAGAAATTGACACAACACGCATACACTGAACTAACCATCACACAAGTCACACACACAAAACACCACCAAAACTCATACATTGCACACCCACCATCACAAGCCACACACCCAACCATACAACTGCACCTTCACCAACATACTTACAAAACATCACCCACAACACACACCATGGCACCCCATAAGCACCCCCGCTTCACTGACAGGGAGTTAAGGACCATGGTGGATGAAATATTCAGGGTCGAGCCACACCTATTCGGGGCACAGGTGCAACAGACACACTTGGCCAGGAAGATGGAGCTATGGCAGAGTATAGTCAACAAGGTCAATGCAGTGGGAAACCATCCATGCACAAGGGACGACATCAGGAAGAGATGGAACGACCTGCGGGGGAAGGTGCATTCCATGGCATCCAGGCATAACATCGCCGTACAGAAGACTGGTGGTGGCCTCCACCTCCTCCCCCTGAATACACCGACTGGGAGGAGAAGGTCTTGGCTATCCTGCACTCGGAGGGCCTCACTGGACTCATAGGAGGACTGGACTTGGGTAAGCCAACTACAATACCCTAACAGTCATCACACCTGTAATGCATGTATCACCCCATCCCTCTCACTACCACCAGGACTCCATCCCCTACCCAGTCCACAACACCCACACACTCATGTACATGTCACCTGCATGCCATCCCCCTGTGCACAAATCACCATCCAGCCCCCTGTGCACAGTCACCAACCCATGCATGTAATCTCAGGAGCACCACAATACCCACAATGCACCACCCCTTAATAAATGCATCAAAAAGAACACAAAGGGACCCTGCATGCCACTACATGGGAATCCAACCACCATTTACTGCTGACCAGTGCTGCAATTGACAAGAATGTGCACCCACATTTCAATTCTCTCACACACAGGCACCACCACCCATGCCACCCGGATGGAGAGGTTAAGGAGTGCCAGTCCTCCACCTGAAGAAAAATGCCCCACTCAGGAGAGTGCAGATGGATGTCTGGACACAGAGGAAATCTCTGGCCCATCCCACACCCCTGGACAGTCACCCTGCAGAAGCCCCACCCAGGACACCACTGACACCCCTGCCACTCAGCCGCCACCATCAGCTCTGGCCCAACACCCCCATACCAGTGCCTCCAGGCCACAGACTGGCTGCCCACATGTACAGAGGCTCGAGTCCCCACCCACCACCATGCAGGATGGTGAGGGGCAAAGTGCAAGTGGGACTGCCAGACCAGTGCAGGGAACACAGTCCCAGGGGGCTAGGGCCAGTGGGAGGGCATCAGTGGTCCAGGGGGGTGGCCCAGGAGGCCATTGCTGAGGTACTGGGAGCATACCACTATTCCCAGGACAGGATGGGCCAGATCCTGGCCACCTTGGAAGAGAATCAGAGGCTGCAGGTAGCACACCACCAGGAGGCCATGGAGCAATGGAAACAGCTCAATGCTACCATGGCCACCATTGCAGGGGTGTTGCTACGCCAGACAAACATCTAGCCTGAATCCTCTACCCACCTGCAATCCCCTTCCACTAGCCAGGACACCGCAGTGCCATCTACATCTGCAGCAGCTACTGGACTGATGGCACTGCCAGATGACTCACAGGACACCAGCACCCCTTCCCCTGCAGTCCAGCTTCGCCCTCGCAAACGTGGCCTCAGACCCAGACAACCCACTGAAACACCAACCAAGACCAAGACCACCACCAGGAAGTATCTCTGTCCTGAACTGTCTTCCTTGGTTTCCACTGAGCTACCTTGTTGACATGCCACTGCCACTTCACCATCTTCCAATGCCCCTATGGACTGTGCCCCGATGCTATCAACAGCTGTGCAAATGTACCTAAGAATGTTGTTCACCATGTGCTCACTCACTTCCACTGTCTCATCATTCATGGATGTTTTGACTTGGAATAAATACACTTATGCATCCTAAATCTCTGTCCTTATTCTTTATGAGCAATCAAATGTGATTGTGTGTGCAATAGCCAGTTACCATCATGATGCCACTTGCACTGGAGGAGGGGGTCTAACAGACTGTAGTGTCACTGTACATTCCATGGCGTTGACTCACGTCTGCCACTTCAGTCATGAAGATGCTACATCACTGCTAAGGGACACCACAGCACTTACTACATGAGTCACCCTGAAACAATGCAGTGAAGCCATCAGCATCATAGGAAATGTACCTGAGAGTCACTGGAAGTATGGCCGGATTAGCTGGGTCCTGGAGTTGATGTCTTCCCCCTCTTCTTCACCATCACTCTCATCCCTCCTCTGAGGTGGCAGGGCTGATTGGACAGAATCCTCCTCTTCCAGAAATGGGATAGCTTTCCTAAGAGCCAAGTTGTACAGCATGCAGCAAGCCACAACTATCTGATACACCTTGTCAGCGACATAACACAGAGATCCTCCAGAGAGATGCAGGCAACAGAATCTTGCCTTCAGGAGTCCTATGGCCCGCTCAATACCCTCCTAGTTTGACCTTGTGTCTCATTATAATGCCTTTCTGCATCTGTCCTAGCTGTCAGGAGCCATTGCATGTTTGGGTAGCCAGAATCCCCTGCAAAAGTGGGCGAAAGATTGTTGAAACACACACTATCTACTTGCATACAGCCTGCCTGTCAGCTATGTAACTGATCCAGTGTCATACACACTCACCTATGAGTCAAGCTTTGTCCCCCTGTAGCTATCCCATCATGTGTGGCACACTGCTGTTTTTCAGGACAAAAGAATCATGGACTGATCCTGGGAACCTTGCATTGACATGTGAAATGTACTGATCAGCAGTACACACCAATTGGACATTCATGGAGTGATAGTTTTTACGATCCAGATAAAACCTGTTCATTTACTCTTGGGGGTATGAGGTCTATGTGGGTACCATCAATGGCACCTATCACATGGGGTATATTTGCAAAAGCATAGCACCCAGATTTGATGGCGGCGAGATCAGCCCTGTGGGGAAACTAGACATAACTTTGCAGGTGTTGCACGAATGCATTTAGGAAATTAGACAGGATGTGGCTTAACATTGGCTGAGATACCCCGGCAGCCATGCCCACTGTCACTTGGAATGAGCCTGTGGCCAAAAAATGTAGCACAGATAGTATCTGCACAGTTGTAGTTATGGCATGGGGATTCCTTTTAGCTGGCATCAGAACAGGCTCCATTTCTGCACAGAGATCTAGGATTGTAGCTCGATTAAGAAAGTAAGTTATGGTGCTGTGACATTCCTCCATGGTGGCCAGATCTACCAGGGGTCTGTAAACAGATGGGGCTCTCCCTCGCCACATGAGTCTGTACCTATTCGGGAAGAAGGAAGACACATTGAGTTGGGACAAACACTTGCATCAAATGGTGACAGAATTAATGTTTTTCATGCGACACAAATGTACCTCACACAGACACAAAGAAGGAAGTAATCCTGTCAGGCTAATGTGTGGTGAGGTGTCTCAGTCATAATGGCATCACAGTGTAGACACAATTTCCACCATGATTTCATGTGGAGGCCCAGTACCCATGACAGTACTTGACGAAGGGGATAGAGAATGGTCCATGGATGAAGCCCCCGGCCAGGCTATGGAGGCGTGGTGGATGCAGAATGGTTGCATACAGGTAGTGTAGTGTAGAAGTGGCGTTACTCGTAATGGCGGTAGGAGGTGTTCACCACCGTGCACCTGATCATTGGATCACATGGTTGTTAATGGGGAAGCAGGGCCAATCATGATCCCCGCCGGCGGTGACGGTGCACACCGCCACAGTATCTACCGCCATTTAGATATGCCCTTTACACTTGACTCCTGCACTACGAGAAGGGAAGAACTCCACTGCGTGTGGTGCTGTGTTCTGACTCTTGTCCCTGAGATGGCACATGTTACAGGGGAACAGGCCGTGGCGTTCACCGCGGATGAGCGGGATAAGCTGGTTGACGGTGTCCTACCCTTGTGTGCCAAGCTGTATGGGTGACCAGAGGAGCAGGTGAGTTGCTATTTGTCCTCCTTAGATGTGTGTGAATGTGGTGGATGCCCGTATGCATTTTCGTTGGTTGTGTGAATGCTCACCCGTAGTGTGTCTGACAGTTTTTGGCTTGGAAATTGTCCATTTGTATGTCTCCATGGGCAATGTCAGGTTGAACGGGCATGGCATTTGTGTATGGGGCACCCACACTGGCATCTGTTTACTCGTTACTCTGTGTATCCTGTGCAGGTGAGCGCCCATCAGAAAAGGGAGTTGTGGCAAGCCATTGCCAAGGAAGTGCGGACCCTGAGGGTCTACAACCGGCAGATCACCCACTGCAGGAAGTATTGGGAGGACCTGAGGTGCTGGGCCAGGAAGACTGGAGAGGCCCAGCTGGGGAAGAGCTCCCAACGAGGGAGGGGTGCCCATCAGACCCTGACCCCGCTAATGGCCCGCATTCTGGCAGAGGCCTATCCGGATTTAGATGGGCGCTTCAAGGCAGCACAGCAGCCACAAGTGGGTGAGTACCAACACTGTTGTGATGCCGCTATGATGAGTGGAGTTAGGTGCTAAGGGGTGCATGCATAGTAGTGCCAGGCACATAGACAGGTGTGTCCCTGCAGTCCTGACCCCTTCCACATCCGTTGGATAGTGTCCTAGGTAGTTTTGTCTGGGTCTGTAGGCCTGTGAGGGGTCCCTTGTTTGGGCCATTGTATTCAATGTAGTCTCATGGACTTGCAGATGTGTTTGCTTGGCATTGTCTCTAATTGGTTCACTTTGCAAAGTGTATCAGAGTAGTGGGTCAGGATGGGAATGTAGTGTACTGTGGGGTCGTGCCTACCAGTCAGGGGCACATTCATAACATGTGTTGTGTCTGCTGAGGGTTAGTGCCTGAGCTGGGTGGGAGTGTAAGTGTTGCAACATGTACATATTACCTGGAATTCACATACTTCTTTCTTGTTTTGTCCCCCCCATGCTCTTGTGTCCTTGTGTACTTTAGCATCATCTGGCGAGGGAGCTGAGGCACCATCGAGTGGGGATGCTGCAGCCCATGGGACCCATGTGGCAGAGTTCACCCACACCAAGGGGACCGGTGCTTGGAGGGCGGGGGAGTACCACGGGGGAGGCAACTACCACTGGAGGTACTGACTCCAATACCTCCTCTGATGGCAGATCCTGGTGCTGGCGAACCCTACTGGGCACACCCATTCTTTTCCATCTTCTGCCACCCCTCATACCATCACCGCCCTCCCAGTAGCTCCTCACTGAGTTGCCCATGCCCACTCACCCAGGAGGGTGAGCGTCTCCTTCGCCCCAGCCACCTCATCTCCAGCCCCAGTCAGAAATGCTGCCCTCACAAAGGAGGCTATTGACCTCCTGAGAACCATCTCTGTAGGACAAACAACCATTGTGAAAGCCATCCAGGGGCTAGCATGCCAGATGCAGCAATGCAATGCATACTTGGAAGGCATTCACGGAGCCATGTCTGGCCTACAGATATCTTTTCAGGCTCTGGCCTCCTCTTTGAATGCTGCCAGTGTCCCTGGTCTTTCCATCCCCCCTCCCAACACCTCTACCCCTTCCAGTACCCAACTCCCTTCACCCATCCCAAGCACACATACAAACAGACATGCACACAGATCAACAAACAAGAAGCAGACAGAGAAACACAAGCACCACACTTTCCACCACATGCAGGCGCACACCCAACATACCAAGGCAGACACTACAACATCCACCTCCGCCACTGTGTCATCCTCCCCCGCCTCCCTGTCTGTCACCTCACCTTGCACACCTACATGCACTGCACACTCAGTCACTGCTGCTGCCTCCAATTTTGCAGTCACCACAACAGTTGACATCCAGTCATGCACCCCAGACACCACACCTGCACTCACCACGATTACAAGCACAGACACTTGCAACACACTCACTAGACCTGCATACACCCACACAACATCCATATACACTGGCAGGATGTTTTCTCACACTGTGTCCACCTCCCTCCTCCCAAAACACTCAAACACTCACACTCATCGACACCACACACATCCACCATACACAAGCAGACTAAACAGGCACCTGCATCCACGTCTAGGACACCTACAACTCATACCACCACTCCCTCAACTTCCAGTCCCAGACCTGGCTCCAAAACCCCTCCAAATGCACCTAAGAAGCTTTTCCTCTCCAGTGTTGACCTGTTTGAATCCACTGGCCCACCCAGTCTTGTCCCTAAACGTTCCCATGCTCTTGCCCAGTCCAGTCCTTCCTCTTCAAAGTCCTCACCAGTCTGCCCTTCCCATTCCCACGCACCTTCCCCAGGGAGGAAGAAACTGCGTGTTGCCCATGGTCCCTCTGCCACCCCTGGTCCAGGCACACTTCCCCTCCTTCCAAGGGCAAGCCCAAACCCTCTCCACCTCCTAAACCTAAGCCAAGACCCCCCCTTCAAAACCTGACTCACTGCCCCTGATCCCTGAGGTGCCTGGCTGCCCCATAGATGCCATTTCTCAGTGGAGTTTCCTTTGCCATCGTAAGAGTCAAGTGTAGCCTATATTTGCCCTTCTGGGACTTGTACATATGGACTGGCCTATCGCCTTGTTTGTATATTTAATTTTAATCCAGTTGGAGTAAATTTTAGTGCCCAGCAGTCCTGTTGGCACAATATTGACCCATTGTGCAGTGTTTCACTGTGGGGGTGTGGTATGCACAGGTGTGTGCATTGGTGCAGGTATTTGTTGGCTTGTGTCTGGTAAGTACTTCTTGTTATGGTATGTGTGACTTGAGATGGTGGGAGGGTTTGGGAGTGCGTTTCGGGGTGGGTGGGTGTATAACTGTGCACTTTCCTCCTATGTGTACTAGGCTGCAGTACTTAGCATCAACGTCTTCGTCGTCGGTCACGGTCCTGGAGAAATATGGCAAGGAGAAGCACTGGGATTATTTCCAAATCTCGTTCCAAGTCGGCGTTGGCGTATTCTGTGTGCCTCCGGTGAGTGTTTCCCTTTATATGGGTCGTTTCCACCAAGCTTTAAATGGCAGTGGTAACCCGCCCTGGGACTGATGACGGTGTGGTGTTTTATTATTTGGTGGGCGGGTAGGGTCTTACCGCCAGGTTGAAGGTGGCCTCCCCCGTCATCTGCGGGACTACCAAAATGGCAGTGAGTGGATGGCCGGCTGCCTGTTTCTCATGTGCTTCATTATTTGTTGGTCTGGACCGCCAGCCTGCTGGCAGTAGTTAGCACCGGCGGTGCGGTGTTTACCGCCATGTTCATAATGACCACCTATGTCTTGTTAAGTGTTTTTTAATGTGCATATAATGAAGTCACTATCTTTTTCTCACAAAGATTTATTCCATGCCTGCTAATCCTCTGCTAAAATGTTTTACAATGTTTAAGTTAACCATTGCACTTTCCTACAGGTTATACTTCATATGCGTTGTTTTGTGTACTGTGAATTTCCATTTGATGCATCTCTGTCACACGTATAGCTCCTAGGTAGTAGTTGTTGCCGGCATAATCCCTTGTACATATTTCCCCATGATTAGAGTAGGATTTAGGGCTCAGTCCCATAAAAAGATTCCCAACTCATCATGGAGTCGCCGTTAAGCAACATGCAAACTTAATTCCCCAAGCAGGCTAAAAAGCTTGATAAATAATGCCATGAATGGCACACACACACTAAGGCACACGCATTCTCCTGGCCAAAGGGGGGAACCTTTGACACCAATACAATAGAACACACGAGGATGCATGTTTAGGCAAAATTTGTAGGGTGGAAAAATGCTAAGAAAGAAGCACTGTTAGAACTTTGGGCCATTTTCAAGGCGGCCCGGCCTGAAACTACCCAGAATCCACAAGCAAGGTTTCTGCACCTCCCCCACCATATGTAGGTACAGAGGTGCTCTCTCTGATACCTGCCATCCTAGCTATTCCTGCCCTAAGTTACACCAATGCATCAGTTATGGGGCCCGGAGGGCCCTCCCACCAGGCACCAATCCAGGACCGGAGGGACACCATCCCAGTTTAGGTCTGTGGTGCCCCCAAGCTCGACACTCCATCATTCATACTCCAGCAGCACAGGGAGCATATATTTCAACCCATCAGGTGGAGTGCTCTCAGGTCACTGGGAAGTTCATAGTGGTCCTGGATAGGGACACCTCCAGTGGAGGGGACGATAAAGTTCCCAGTCTTTCAGGGAGTGACCTCTGGGAGGAAGCCACAAGGTGCACTCCCCCAAAGTATGCTCAGGCAGCAGAAGAGATAACAGAAAGGAGCTTGAGGCTACAGTCCCACCTAGGAGAAGCGCTCGCAGCAAGGAGCAAAGAAGGCAGCCCAGGAGGGAGTTAGAAAAAAGCCACAGGTTGAAGAGAGCTCTCGTCTGGGAAGTGTAAAAAGGGAATAACGTAGCATGCCCTCCTACAGAGGAGCCCAGAACTAGGCCCCGGGCTCCGCACAAAGAGGACCTCGAAGTAGAACCAGAAGGGAGGCCCTTAACAGAAGCTTAAACCACACCAGACCATCAGCATTGGAGAGAGGGTTTGACGAAGAAATAAGAAATCAAAGCAGCCCAGTTGAAACCCAATTAAGGCATATTTGAAGCAAAATGGCACCTTGATGCACGCATGTGGACAGCAGCGATAAAGACAATCGCCACTCTCCTTGAATGCGCTGGTCAGGCAGACCAACCCCTAGAGAGATGGCTTCCAGACAAGAAGGTGAGGTCTTTGCGTATCCATTTCACCACCTGCTGGCTCACTGGACCGAAAGAGAGGGTCAGTATGATAAACCCTAGACAGAGGAGGGATCCTTCGAAATGGAGGACATGGCCGTTGTGGAAGACTACATCAGGCATGGAGGGGGAGAGCCCAAGTGGAACTTCCCCTACATACAAGAATGCTTGAGAAGATGGGAGTGCTAGGTTGAGGCAAAATCTGTGGAGCTGCTCTGAGGCAAAAGATGCCTGTTGCTACAGAAGGGCATGTTGAGGACCATCTATGTACCATTTGTACTGATTGACAAAGAAGGGATCAGGACCAGACTGCCCTCATTGATGGACAGGAAAATAGATCTCATGTTTTGAGAATAACATGCCGGAATAAACTTTGCAATAGGTACAGCAAAATCATACATGGTCACAGAGCACCTCTACAATCCTTTGGTGCATACCAATAAAACACCGCCACATGGAGATCTAGGTAAGGTCTCAGCAACCTTCAAAAAGAAGCCCAAAATGTAGCCCAAAATGAAGTTTCCAGAAAAGGGGCGTAAACAAAACACCTAACTCCATTAGGGAGAACCTTATTGCATGCTATGTGAAGGGACTAGAGGGGTGTACACATATCCTCAGAGAAGATTGAAAACATCTGTAACCCCCAATTTGTGACACACCCCCATCCTTTCACATTATTCCAAGCATGTGTAGGTCAAAAGGTTCCACCCACATCAGTAAAATACACACACACACACACATGTTAGGGAAGATAGCTAAGAAATAACCCCACAAAGGTCTCCCCATAGAAGCACTCTTCCCTGCCATAGTGAGAGGAGAGGATCTGATAACCTACAAAATAGGGCTCAGTTGACCCATGTTGAAAACACTTTCCACTCCCTAAAATAGTTGCCACAACTGGAGCCACCTCTGAAATAAATTCACGGACATAAGTAAAAAAGAAAGGCTCAAGAATATTCTGAGATTAAAAGTTGATGCATGTTTTTCTAAGCTAACCTATAACCCACAGCTCTTATCCAACAGGTCTCAGACAAAACCACAAGTGTCCCACCTTTGCAGTGGCCCACCACCTCTTTAGCTACAACTTCCAGGACTCTGACAAAGCCTAAGTGTGCAAAGACAGAGACGGCGGACTGTTTTTTGGACTGTTTTCATGGACAATCTACTACAAACTCTCTTTCCCAGGCAAGAGACCTCCGGTACCACAGCACTTGACCAAAGCGAAGGCATCCCGATCGCTAGGAGACCACAGAAGTTTGTCCAGAAATCCTTCCCAAGACTTGCAAAATCCCAAAAGTTATGAATTATTATACCCTTATACACCCTTTGTTTGTTGTGGGTGTGGTCATATTTATCCATTGCCAGACACTTGTGTAGCGGCCTTACCCCCATAACCTATAATTATAATGAACTTAATGTTAGTATTCCACATGACCTACACAGCACACTCTTACACAACACTTGGTATCAGCACATGATTGCCAGGGGTGCCCAGACATTGACCAGACCATGCCATGTCTGTTCGCTGATACCATATGAGGTAGGTGCAGATAGGCTTCATCTATCCCAGGAGGTAGCCCATGAGAAAGCAACATTTCTCATCCACCTGTTCCTTTGTAGAATCAGGGCCAAGATGCAACCCAGTAGGGTAGAATCATGCAGAGTAGTAGTAAACATCACTTGATATGAGACCAATCGGACAGCACTGTATCTTTACACCAACCTAGCAACATTCAAACTGAGATAAACAGGATATGCAGGCAGGGCACTATAGGGGAGGACACTGTTTTGCCCCAAGACTTACCTGAAAAGTGATTCTTGGAAGTAGCAAAACCACTACACCACTGCACAAACACTTTCACTCTTGGCTCCATCTGTGGTCCAAGGGTGGCCTTTAGTGTGTCTGGGGCAGCCTTCTTTAATACAAGTTTGACCCCAGACATGAAGTTCCTGTGTAGGGCCATTTTCCTCAAATAAACAAGGGGAAATGTGTCTCATAGAAGAGGGTTAAATGCCAACATAGATAGATACCCCATGCCAAGAAATATGGGCTATGGAAATATATAGCTACGTGTGGTTGGAAGGGAAGGGACAATCCCTAATTGTACAGAAACACTGCATTCATTAAGTTACAGAGGCAAAGGGATCACCCCTCTCAGCACACATGAAAATTGTGGGTGGCAGCCTTGACCAACCGGCACACACTAGCCTAGTGGTGCCAATGCTCCCACAGGGGGTAAACACTTCCAGGCATGCTGCCTGCTGCGATCATGGAGTGGAGGTGGCACTGCACATAAAATAACAGTGCTGCCACCTCCTCCGTGCTGAAGATCGGCCGAGGCTGCACCCCTTGAAAGCAGCACCTACCACAAGGTAGGTGGCCACTGTTGTCCTGTTCTGCCATGGTGCTGGGTGGGGTACTTGAGTGGTGTACTTGAGTAAGGTGAAGAAGAGAAGGAAAGAAACAGGAGGGAAAGGAAGAATTAAATAAGGGAAAAATAAACAAAAATCTAAAAAGCCCCAAAAAAAAAAAAAAAAAAAATGTAAACAGTGTGAAAATAATGAGACACAAAAAGACACACTAATACAAATAGAAAATAGGGGTAGATCAAATGTAGGGTAGAGGATTACAAAGATTGGGGTCAGATTGAAGTTGACAGTCAAAGCAAGTGCCTCTCTATGAGTTGGATGATGTAGTGCCGAGCACCTGCGTAGCTCTAACTGGATCACATGATAAATAATATTATTCACGTAAACTAAATGTAAGTTACCTTTGAGTGGAAGCTGCATGCTATTCAGGAAAAAAAGTTAGCATTGTAGAAATCAAATACAATAAAAATATAATACTCATCAAGACCCTGGATATCAATGCCTAGCAGGTAGAGGAGATCCCGCTCGCCGTGGATGATATCTGTCCAGTGCACCATCAGCTGCTGGATGGTGCGATGGATGTTTGTGGCATCCCTGACCAACCGGCACACCCTAGAAAGAGCTGCGGATGCTCATGCAGCGTAAAACTTCTTCCAGGCCTGCTGCTGGCTGCCATCATGGATGGGAGGTGGCACTGCACATAAAAAATCATTGCTGCCACCACCTCCTCACTGAAGATCATCCAAGGCTGCACTCTTTGACATAAGTGTCGCCCAAAAGGCAGGCCCCTGCTGTTGCCCTGCTCTGCCATGGTGCAGGGTGGGGTACTGGGGTAGGGTGAAGAAGAGAAGGAAGGAAACAGGAGGAAAAGGAAGGGAGAAATAAGGGGAAAATAAGCAATAGTGCAGTCACAAAAAACGCAAAAAATTAAAATAACTTGAAAATAATGAGACACAGAAAGACACACTAATGCACCAAAAATAGGGGTAGATCATGTGTAGGGTGGAGGATTACAAAGATTGGTGTCAGATTGAAGTTGAAGGCCCAGCACCAGAAACAGAGTGAAAAACAAGATGGCCTGAGCCATGCGAACCACGTTGTGCTGTTTTCACACGATATTGAACGCGACTACGTACTTTGCGTTGTGTTTGGTGTCAAATACAATGTGAATGGGTGCAACCGAGAACTCAGCCCGCTCACGGAACTCCTTGTAGTGCAGCAAAGTATTTTAGCCACTTCTCAGAGTTCTTTGTTGCGCAGCTCTGTGAGCTCCGCCCAGGCCTTCACAGCATACACACCACATGCGGTGATCACACGCTCCCATCCCAGACATCAGAGCATGTTACCTACTTGCCCACTCTATGTCCATGCAAGGTCAAGACCCACCTGCACACTTTATCAGATTGGTTGTATTTATTGCCTCAGTACTAGGCCCACATTCCTTTTTTTCAAATAATGTATTCAATCAATTTTTTGCAACTCAAGACAATGTATAACAAGACGATCGAAACTTTGAGAGACAGTCATCAGGCCCCAACTCTGTACTGTGCTCTGCCGACCATTGCCCTCAATTAAACAAACTATTCCTGTTTTGCCAGATGCCTCTTGTCTTTCTGTTTTTTAAAGGTAAATCTCCTTTTAAGCAACATTAATCTTCAGGCTCCCACCCTGTTTGATACTGATGTCGAGGGCCTCAACCTCGAGGCACAAAATCATCTCTGTAGTGGGGTCAAATTCTACTTCTTTCAGTAAATTAAGCAAATGTTTCATATCTTTAATGTAAGACCTTCTTTTTTACCTTCAACCATCCTATTTGCTGACTTCGTTGTTGCCGGCTTTAGGATTCTGCAAACTTTACTACTGCTAACCAGTGCTAAAGTACTTGTGCTCTTCCCTTTAAACATGGTAAAATTGCTGTACACCCAATTGGCATATTTAGTTTATAGATATGTCCATGGTAAGGTGATAGTCCATGTACACTGGGCCTGTAAATTAAATGCTACTAGTGGACCTGCAGCACTGATTGTGTCACCCACTTAAGTATCATTTTAAACATATCTCAAGACTGCCATTGCAGCCTGTGTAGGCACTTTCAAACTGCCATTTGGCTGCGGTAAAATAATCTTTTTACCAAGCTTAATCTTTTCTTTTTAATACATTTCAATCACTCCTAGGGTGGGTCCTGGAGAGCCCAGAGGGCAGTGTGCTGTGTATATAAAACATTGGCCATGTAAGATTTAGTTCTCCATGTCCTGGTCTTGGTTTTTCACTACTGCAAGGCTGGCTTCCCCCATAGGATAACATCAGGGTTACCTTGTTAGATTTAATAAGTGATCATTTCCAAATGGGAACAGGTAACCAGTCGTGTTTGGTGTCCTTTGAATTGCAATGACACATCCTCTCTAATGGTGAAATTGGATTTTAATTATGATTTTGAAAATGCCACTCTTAGAAGGTTGGCATTTTCCTGCCTTAGCCATTTAGTGCATGCAGCCTCTCTGTGGGTTGTTTGACTGGATGCAAATCAAAATTGAGCTTTGTGTATCTTTCCTAGACAGCCATACACAAAAGAGAGCTTAAGTGTGCCTGGATGGGTCATCTCTGGCAGGATGAGAGGGCTGAGCTGGACACAGCATTACTTACACTTGAATAGTCTGCATCCTCCCTCCAGACAAAGCAATGCATGCCCCCTGTGATCAGTCTTAAGCCAGGACCTGGAAGACAGGATGCCTGGGAACTTCTAAGGGAAAACTCTAGAAGCTTCTCACATTTAAAAGGAAGGCCCAGGTATAAATATTGGATGCCAGACACCAACATTTTAGTACAATTTTAGACCCATGGATACTCTGCCAGGAAGACAAACTGCTGTGCTGCTGAACAGGCTGCTACTTTCCTGGACTGCTGCACTGAAGAACTGCTTCCCTGCTGAGCTGACTCGCTGTCCCTTTGCCTGGATGAGAAGGAATGGACCTACATCTGTGGAACCCAGGATCCCAAACTGACTAGGGCTAATTGGCTGGCCTCCTGACTAGAACATCAGGGGCAACAACCTTGAATCCAGCACCTGGACTATTTTGTCTGTGAGTCCTACCCTTTCAAGTGGTGACTCCCCAGTCTTGGACCCTTGGAAGTGGGCCTCAGGGTGCTCTGCCAGCCCATCTGTGGACCCAGTAGAACCTACACATCACCTTGGATGCATGACACAATCCAGAGCAGAAACAAAGCATCGTCTTGTGTGAGGGTTCTCTCAATTCAAAGACTCTGCATTGAACTTGCAGCCCACATCCGAACTGTTGCTGTGCAAAGCCTCACCAACACAGACATCACATCAAAAATCTCTCATCAATGGTAGCATTGACAATGACACAGGTCCTAGCATTGCAGCCTCACAGCTATTTAGAACCAGCACATCGCTTCAACTGCATGATGCATCCTCAATGCCAGACATCGCATCCAAGCCCACAACAACAGGATCCTCAAAGATAATGTGGTACCTTACATTGCCCCACAACATGGATTTAACTTACTTACATATACTACCCCTCAGGGGGTATAGGCCACTAACCTGGACTCTACAGCAATCTCTTTCCTGGGATTTTCTTTTAATCTCACTCCAGGTGTATTCCATGTCCTTGAAATCAGCCTCAAGGCTTGGTGCCAGGTATTTCTTTACCTTTCCCATTTTTCTTTTC
Organism: Pleurodeles waltl; assembly: GCF_031143425.1. Lineage (NCBI taxonomy): Eukaryota > Metazoa > Chordata > Amphibia > Caudata > Salamandridae > Pleurodeles > Pleurodeles waltl. The sequence goes on from NC_090445.1 coordinate 507,760,933, forward strand.
CCTTGAGCATTTAAGATCAGGGTTTTCCTGGTGATGTGGTCTTGCAGAGGGTGTCCCAGCCCCTGTGTCTTTACATGATTTCTTCATGTAAAGCAGGGAGTTAGAAAGCCTACTGTCATATGTCATTGTTGCTGAGGGTGTTTGAGCAGCTAATTTGACAGATTTTCCTCAGAACGGTTTTGATGAAGGTCTAGACTCTGTTGGTACTGGTCATTGGTATACTCCAAGTTTCTGCTCCATACAGAGGGACTGATTTTACATTGGTGTTAAAAGACTTGCTCTTGGTTTGCAGCGTTTGGTCCTTGGAACCCCAGATCTTCTTTGGCTGAATGAAAGCAACCCTTGCTTTGCTGATTCTTGCCTTGATGTCTGCATCTGTGCTGCACTGCTTGGCTATGACACTGCCCAGGTAGGTGAAGGTCACAAACTCTTTCAGTGCATCACCTGCAAGAGTGTTAGCCTTCAGGATCTTGATTTTGCCCCAGGGGATGTTGAGGCTTAGTTGTGCTGATGTGGCGCCCACATTGTCAGTCTTCTCTTGCATCTGCAGATGGGTATGGGAGAGTGGGGACAGGTCATGTGCAAAGGGGTGTTGTTAGGACTTGTTGCCTTCCTATTTGACAGACGTTTGATAGCTTGCCATATTTACACCTTGGTTGGTCTGCTGAAGTCAAATGATAAGTCCTTGTCAGCTGGCTGTGTACTTGGGGGAGATTGTGCACAGGCTGGTTCAGCAGTTCTTCAAAGTGCTCCACCGATCTTTGTTGTTGGCCTTAGACTTTGGATGATGGGTAACTAAATCACAGTGGTGATGGATATCCCATCCACTGTAATATAAATCCCATTGTTTCCTAATGGATTTATATTTCGTCAGACGGGATCTCCATCACCGGTTCTGATGGAGTAACCCATCCATCAAAATCTAAATCAGGATCTTTGTCTTTATTAGCTCTTTCTGGCTTGCTGTATCTGCTTATGTCAATGAGTTCTTTCAAGCTTCCATGGTTTGCTGCTTCCTGGGCTTCTGTGGCCAGGCCATCAATGAGACTTTGCATACCTCCTCTTCAGCTTCTCTTTGCTTCCTTGTTGGTTTTGGTGTATGTGCCTTGAGCTTTTGCTTTTTCTCCTGTTCTTCAGCTGATGTATACTGCAGCTTTCTCTCCTGGATTTTGGAGAGTCTTGGTGGATATCCATTCTTTATGCTAGTATTTCTTGGGACCCATTACCTCCTGGCAGGTTGATGTCAGCTTCTTTCATCTCCTCACACTGACTTTCTACTATGTCTCTGTCTTCCTCTAGTTCTTGCAGGACTTGAAACTTTTTACTAAGGGTGACTGAGTACTCACTCCATTTCTGTGCATCTTTGAGGAGGATGCTGTTATATTGCTTTCATTGGTTTGTCAGTTCAATCCATGCTTTCTTCAGCTTCAGCCTAGCCATGTCATGGTGTCTAGTCTAATGCTCCATCTGCTCCTCTCATTACTCTTACATCCTGCGGGGACCTCTGGAATTTTTTGGTAATGCATACACGGTCATTCTTATTCTCTTTTGAATGGTCTGGTGACACACAAGTTGCCTTGTGCATTGTTTTGTGTGGAATACACTAATGCCTATCAACAGACTGTTCAGGTGTGTTCATGTCACCAAGGCCATAGTTGCCCATGACTTCTTCGTAGCCAATGCATCCTTGGCATTGAGAACCCCTATCAGTATGGTTATGTCTCTCTCAAGACATTTCTCCAGGATGGATTTTAGTTGCACAGCCCTGGATAACATTCATGATGATTCTATTTTCTATGTGCGGAAGGTTGCTATGATGATTGAGGAACCGTAGGCTTCCCATCAATCAGAGCTCAGCTGGCTGCTGGGATTAGCATCAGTGCTACTCCCTCAGTATGCAGGCGGCATTCTCTTCCTCATGCCAGTCTTTTCTGTCTGGACTGTGTCCATCTGGTCTCACTGATCTCAAGTAGGGCAAGGTTATATTTTTTCATCTCCGCTGCCACTTGGGCTGTCTTGCCTGTAGTGTACATGGTCCTCACATTCCATGTCCCGTGGTGAATGTCTTGGTTGACTGCAAGTGGATCGACCTTGTGGCTTCCAGGGATCTCTGGTTTTGACTACAACATGTCACAGCTCTAAGTGAAGGAGATTTCTTTCTCCCCAAGGCCAGGATGTCTTTTGGGGGCCAGATGTATCAAGCCTTTTTGCATTCGCAAACGGTGCGAATGCCCGTTTGTGAATGAAAAAGTGTGTTTTACGATGTATGAAAGGCATTCGCAGTGGGAAAATAAGAAATCGCAAAAATAGCGATTTTTAGCGAATGAGACAAGAATTTGAGTGTCGCAAACAGCGTATAGCAAATAGCGATATGATTTACCGAATCGCTTTCTGCAAAACGCTAATTGGGAAACAAAATAGCGATTCGCAGATAGCGATCTCCTAAATCGTGCCGCTATTTGCGAGATGCAGATTGCGACACGCAAAAACAGAACCGCAATGCGATGTGGCAAAATATCGCAAATAGCGAATATTCACAGAATGGCCGTTTGCACATGCAATTTACCATTAATTGAAACCAGGTGGTAACCAGGTGCAACCTATATAAAGAGGCCCAGAGTGCCTCAGCCCCTCTTCCACAATGGCTGCACTCTACGTCATGGCGAGGAGAATGAGGATCTTGGCAGGTTTGAGGAGATAGAGGAGGAGACAGGAGCACATTTTCAGAGTGCGCATTACCCTTTTTGGGCAGACTGAGGAGGAAATTTATGATAAGTATAGGTTAACCTCAGCCATGATGCTTGACCTGATAGCTGAGCTACAACCCATGCTGCAGCGCACAACACACAGAACCAAAAGCATACCCACCCATGTGCAGGTATTATGCTCCCTGCACCTACTAGCATCAGGGAGCTATCAAGGGGTCATAGCAGCAGCTGGAGGGGTCACACGGAGTGCCCTCTCTAGATTTTTCAACGCATTTCTCAATGCCATGCTGCCAGAATACAACTGTACATGAGATTCCCCAGCACCCCAAAGGCATCACAACAAACTAAAGTTAATTTTTACCAGATAGCACAGTTCCCACATGTTCTAGGTGCCATTGATGGGACACATGTAGCAATCTGTCCACCATCGGCCACCGAGTATGTGTATCGCAGCCGTAAAAACCATCATTCTATGAACATAAAGGTGATATGCAATGCTTCCTACATCATTATCGATCTCGTGTCCAGATACCCAGGGAGCACGCATGACTCCGACATCTTTCGCCACAGCAGGATACACACAAGACTACTAGCTGGGGAGTTTGGGGAAGGATATCTACAAGGTAATTTGATAGTTCTGAATAATGCATTGATGTAAGCATGATGTCAGACAGCAAATGTACTCATTTTACACTCTGTGCATTCAGGAGACAGTGCCTACGCAGTGCGCACCCATATGCTAACGCCCTACCTGAGCCCTGCCACTCCAGCAGAGAGGAGGAACAATGCTACACATAGGGCTACCCGCAATGCGGTGGAGCACAGCTTTGGGCTGCTGAAGAGCTGTTTCAGGTGCATCCATAAGAGTGGAGGTGCACTACAGTACAGCCCTGAGACAACATGCAAAATTGTGGCCACATGTGCCATCCTGCACAACATAGCAGCCACCAGGGGCATACCAGTGGAACTCACGGAGACTGACTCAGATGAGGATGATGATCCCTTACCACCCCTTCTACCAACAGACAGGACCAGTGCAGCAGAAGGCAGGCAAAGACATGCTGACATTACGCACAACCATTTTTGATGTAAGTAATGACAACTCAACTTCAATAATATGTATTTCAGTAGTTAGCATCTTTATTACCTTGACTTCAGGTAAACAATGTATCATTAGGATATAGCTATTCACAATGGGCAGACATGATCTATTAACAGTGTCACACTATTAGCGTGATAGTATGACTACATGTTGAGGTGGTCCCCTGTAGCCCTCCACAACACTTCTTACGTCCACGCACACTTGAGTGCTCAGTGCCCTCGCTGGCACCTCTAGTAGCAGGATTACCTGCAGTACTGTGTCTGGCACTGCTACGCCTCGGATCAATCACAGGGACTGTCAGACTGCTGAGGCTAGAGGACTCCTCACTTTCACCAACACCCAGTTCGCTGGTTGTGGCACTGCGTGCTGTTTGCATGGCATCCACAATGTTGGTAATTTGCACCAGTCCCTGTGCAATGTCCCGACTGCAATGTGCCATCTCCACCTGTGTGGCAACGTGATATCTGGGCTGTTGAACTTGCAAGCCGATTGACTGATCTACAAAAGGTATCAAACTTTGACAAATATTGATTTTGGTGCCTGCGCTGGCTGACGCTCTCCTGCCGTATCTCTGTGCATAGTTCCCCAATGGCCTGTGTCAACTCCTTGGTGTTTTCAGCAACTCTTTGCTGTCCCTCAATCAGGGTCTCCAAGTGCTTGTTTTGTAACCCCTCATTGCTATTGTGAGACACAAACTGTCTGTGCAGTGACTTCAAATGTTTGCATTGCAGGTGCTGCACCTTCAGCATGGAAGCTTCCAGGCCGGCAAAGATTGATTGGCCCACTCCTTCCTCTGTGCCCTGTGTGCCTGCATCGTGGCGCCTCCTAACAGGAGTTGACTGGCGCTGGCGCTGGTGCAGGGACTGCTGTCTTCCTATGGGACTCACCTCTGATGGTGGTGTGGGGTCGTGTTCTGGCATCTCATCTGAGTCCAGGTTGTACTCTGGCAGTGGTAACACCCTTGCCCTGCGTCTAGTCAGTACAATACTGTAGGACTCACTTGAGTCTGACTGTGGCTGTGTTTCTGCTTCCCCCACTTTTTCAGATCCTGCAGCAGCAGGGATCGAGTCATCTGCAAGGACAATGTGCTGCATGTCAGTTCTAGCATTTGTCACAGATTTCCACACTGTTGCTTTTCATGTACAATAACATTGTGTCACCCTGAGTCGTTTGTGCTGTTTCTCTATGTGGCTGCCCACTATCTTGCTATTTATGCTGTGTATTCACCTTAGGGTTGTGCACTACAACTCCCATAAGGCACTGTTGTGTTGGATGTAAGATGTGACATGGACTGCTCCGGTTTGCCGTTTTCACTATTTGCGATTTTCAGTTACTGAATCGAATTTTTTTTTGCAATTCGGTATTTGCATCTCGCAAATGGCGTTTGCGAATTTCAAGAAATCGCTATTTGCAATTTTCAAATTTGATACATCACTTTTTGCATTTCTAAAATTGTGATTTCTTAAAATTCTCAATTTGGAAGTCGCTACCTGGAATCTTGATACATCTGGCCCTTGGTCTTTAGGTAGATGTTCCTGAAGCTAGGATTTTTTTTTTCAAAGTGGGGTAACTATCCCGATGCATAACTCTCCTTCTTTTGTAGTGGGGCTTGGGACCAGCAATGGCAGAGTTTAGGACTGGCCATGGCTGAATTTGGGACTGGCCATGGCGGGGTTAGGCAGGATTTAAGGTAACCTTTTTAAGTGGGTCTAACTAGGTCCATGTAACTGGCTTGTGCTCCGTTGAGGTCAGCCTGAACTTATGACATAGTCCTTGTGCGGTGCAACCAGATGTTAACAGTTGGCCCTTTGTGCTTTTTAGTGCTATTTTCACTTAAATGTTTAAAATTGCATATCTCTGGTTCTACTAATTGGATTCTCGTCATTTTGGTCTTGTTTTATTTATCAAAATGGACTCTACTCTCCGACTTTGCATCATGTTCTGTTATCAGTTTATTGTTGTTTGAAGTGCTGCCTAGATATTTTACACATTGCCTCTATGTTAAACCTGACTACTCTGTGCCATGCTACCAGTGGTTGGAGCAGAGGTTAATCTGAGGTTTGCTTGGCCTCACCCTGACAAGGATTGTGGTTCCTGCTTTAGCAGGGACACACCCCCCTCAACCAGGAACCAAGTTTCTTTGAACAGGCATCCATAGTTCTCGCTTCCTCACAAACGGGTACAGCCCAAAAACCTGCTGTGCAACCCTCAATAACATACAGAGTAGGTACCATACAGGTATTCACAGCACTTCCCACATACACAAAGAATACTCAGCACAGGCATCCACAGTGCAAGCAGAGCTAACACCTAAGGCAAGTACAAACACATAAAGCAAGTACAAGAGGAAGCTTTACTCACACACACATACAGGGGCTCATATGTTTGCAATAATGACATTCATTCGCAGTTCAAACTTGCCAGATCCAGTATAGATCCCAGATACAGTACAGATAAAGTACAATAGTTTTACTTTTCTTAGAATCATTATAGTAGTGACAGTGGTACAAGCTTCCATCATCCACAGAGCAGGTAAAGAATACACATTTTCAGTGCAGACCCCCCCCCCGTGGCTCACACAAAGAACATGCACAGCAATGTCAGCAGTGCAAATCTTAATTACACAAACAAATTCTACACATCACTGGCAAAACAATCAAGTTCTTCACTTACACAGAGGAGGTACAATACATGCATCTGTAGTGCAGGAACTGTATGAGTATCTACAGTGCAATTTTACTGAAAGCACAGGAGGCTCGATAGGAAGAGTCTCACACTCAACTGACATATTAACTGTTTAAGAGTCCCTTACAATCAAATGCATTTGGTTTCTATGTCTAGCACTGATACAGACTCATAAAAGACTGGTTTTATGTGCAGTTGTATAAATATATTTTAGGTGAGTGAGTTGTACGTAAAGGACCTCAGATGTAGTTAGACATGTAGTGAAAGATATGTAGGTCAGGCACCTTTTGATGCAGGGGTTAGATGTAGAAGGTCAGATAAGGATAAACAGACAGGTCAGATGCTGTTATGAAATCAGATATGGTTAAGAGTTTCAGATGTGAGGAGGCGTTATGTGTCACAATACCAATGTTGATAATACTTGGGTTGTCGATGGGATATTATTTTCACGCAATATAACCAAGGGTGGGAGGTGAACTCCGCTCCCCCGGTGGAGTTCTCAGAGTTTTGTCCACTCTCCGCTTGAGTTCAGCAAAAACTCTACCAGTCACCTCGTAGCAGAGTTTACCGGAGCTGACCCCTCCCTTTCCACAATATTGGAGTTGACTGGACAAAACTGGACAAAACCCCTTTCTCCTCACCTCCTGAAGCTTCTACTCCGCAATCTATTTAGCTTCAGCGCCAATGCCTAGAGACAAGCTGGTTATCTGAACCGGAAGTGGATGCATTAAACGCTTACCTGGAATGGGTGTATACTGTGTGAAGCAGGCACTAGTGATAGCGCGTCCAGTCTTTATAAATTACTTGTACTTGGACACGCCGGAGGTCGGTGAACCTTTTAACCGAGTTGGGTTCTCCTCATCCAAATATAGTCGGATCTTTCAAATCAATAATCATTATAATCAATACCCAATAATTAATGGATCAAACGACACATTAGGAATCAATAACAATCAGTATTTTGACGCACCATGACCTTTCAGTCATGAATAACCACACCAGTTTATTAGAAGTTAATTAATTTATTTCCCTATATTAACAAAGCTAGCATGATATAAGTGAGTCTCAAAATCAAATGGTATACATATACGAACATTACTATCTGTCCATAGTGAGGGAAGAAACACAATCTTCGCAAAATCTGGATTATAATACACTCGGTTATAGCTATGCAAATCACTAATACAAGCAACTGAATTTGACTAATTGCATACATCGGTCAGCATAACAAGATTTCAATTTAGCATGGTGCATCAAGTGAATACCTCAACTAACCTCTAATTAGCATTGGCATCATGCAAAACGAATTTAGTTAACACAAATTTAGAAAACTCCTAGCTTGGGGCCTATCAAAATAAGCAGTTGGTACCTAGGAAGGAAAACACAATGCATAATACAATTATCCTTTCATATTTACCAAATACAATCAGCATTCAAATAAAGTCTTCATCCTTCAAGTATCGGTTCGATCAGCATTGGGCAGATTTCAGAGGGGCAAAGTTAAGGGCAAGTTTCCTTGCGGCAGCAAGGAGAATGGGGCAAAGGTTACTACATGGGCAAGACGGGGCAAAATTAAAGTTAAAGTCTCTAGGGTGAGAATTCTTAAAGTCTCTTTCTCTGCGACAGAGAAAAGGCATCAGAGGGTCGTTCAAAATGGTTTCTTGAATCAGGCTTCAAAATGGCATCAAAGAAAATGGCTGACTTCTCTTTGTCCGGTGGGTTTAAGTAAGAAACATTCCAAATTCTTCAGGGTCTTCCATTGGAGGGTTCATAGGGTGGCTTTCTTTTGACCAATGAATAGTGTCTTTCTCCTAGTACTCATTTATGCATAAGGTGTCCTTGGAGCCTTGGAACACAAGTTGCAACAACGTTTGCCAATTAATTCTATATCAGAGCTTTTATTGTCTGCACCTGCAGAAGCTGACCTTGCTTCAAAGGGGATGAAACTAGCCTAGCACGAAACCTTGAGATAAGTGTATTAGTCATCTCTACTGGAAAAATACAACCTTAAAGTAAAATAATATGTCTTTGTTAATACAAGTGAAAACCACGCAGTTAAATTTGAGACCAGGCAACTAGGCCAAAGCCTCTGCTAAATTTAAGCTAAGCATATAAAAGTTTCGACAAGAAAATCCTAGAATACATTTGCAATTATGACGGATTACTACATTTTCAATTCTTCATCATGATTAATTAAGCTTGTTTATAATAATGGCGAACTACCCTGTGGGCACAATTTCCCACGTACATTATTTTTCTTTGCTAAAATCACACTACCTTATACGATTTTGATTACAGGATATATGAATATTTGTTAGTCCTTCTTTTCTGCGTCATAAATCCCTCCTCTGATGACTAATTATGTCATCACATCAAATCTTCAACCACAAATTTTATTCCATTAAAATTCTGTTTTAGTAATTTGGCACTTCAGTCAATTCCCTCTTTCTTTTTGTTCCCTTTGATTTTTCTCTGTATATTTCTACCATTTTATTTTGTCCTTTCTCTTCTCTTCTCCTTTTGTTTCTTGTTTTCAATATTTTAATAGCTTTCCATATTCCGCAAATGCCTAATAAGCAGATTCATATTATTACTATACCCTTTACTATTTTCAATAATAGTCCGTTCCAAATGTTGCTGAGCCAATTTCCCACTGAAGCAAATCCTTTTCCAACCTTTTCCCATACTCCTGGTTCTTTCAATTCTTTCAAATCTGTACTCTCGTTAGTTAAGTTTGTAAGCATTTTTCTAATTTGCCCACTGTTGTCTGGAATATAAGAACAACAGTGACGTGCATTAAGCATTTTGCAAACGCCTCCATTCTTTGCTAAAAGAATGTCTAAAGCAAGCCGATTTTGAAGAGTCATAGCTCTTTCTGCAGCAAGTTCAGCATCAATCAGGATCATGGCTCCTGAAAAGTTTGTCAGCATGTTATCCACAATAGTAGACAACTTTCGTATTTTAATTGAATTCAATATGACTCCTACTGAAGGAATCGATGCTCCGAATATATCTCCTACCACACCAGAAGCTGTCTCCCTCTTCTGAATACGATGTAATTCAGACAGCTTTGGAAATTTCTTTAAGTCGCCTAGTTGATAGATCTTTGGGAATACTATTCCCGAATAACATCTCCCATAACATCCTTTTGGAAGACGATAATAGGCATTGAGTCCACAAATATAGTATACTCCTGGAGTAGCTGGATCTAGGCGATTTAGCATGAACGTCCATTTAGCTTGAAACAAAAACGTGTGTTTACATTCACTCGTTCCCACGAAGATTGTGTCATAATATGATTTAGGTCTATATATGCAAAGCTTTCCTACGTGTACAGCATCTAAAGCTAATTTCCCTTGTGTCTTTATCGCGGCAAAAGCATAGTTATCTACAGATGTCCTTTTGTGTAATTCCCTTTCTAATTTCTCCTTCACCACTTTCCTTCTATCTTCAGTGTGATCTGAAAAGCTTTTCTCTACAGGTGCAAGCATGCATGTAAGGTTCTCTCTATGAGCTTGTGCTGTGGAAAAAGTGATAATGGTTCAAAGAAACCCCCAACTATTTTTACATAATAATCTCTTGCTACTTTACTTAAGTACTCTATTATGGGGACATATGAAAACAAGACATCATGATTGGAATAGAAGTATTGAATAGACTCCTGCCCATAAAATCTGGTTAGTAACAAACTACATGAAATTCCATATGTGAGAGGCATGCTATGATATGTCACTCCTTCTATTACTGAGGTAGGTATTTGTGTGGACACATAACAATCTTTTGCATCCATTGTCTCAACATACTCATTCAGCAAGCGATAGAAGACGTTTGAAGATAATTCTTTCTTGTTGTGTAAATATTTCTCGTCTTGTTCGAGTTTCTGCAAAGAAGTTAATTCAGTAGTAGGTTTAGAAGTAGAAGCATCTTTCGTGTCTCTTTCATTCTCTTCATGCATTCCAAGAACTATTGCTATAATTATTAGTACACATGCAGTTATTAACCCTATACACATGTTTTTACAACATTTCATTTTGTGTCCTTTTGTAGTGTAGCCTGTCATGATCTATATAGAATCAGAAAGTTGAAGACACTTTACCAAATCAAATTTGCAGATATATATGAAGCTGAACGAGTTAAATGTTCACACAGTTTTCTTTAGCAGCTTAGTCTCTTATCGGTTTAGCAGCTTTGTCTCAAGATTGGTTTCAAAGTCAATCAAGTTAGCAATGTCTTATCCGGTTCAAAAGTCAATCAGGTTGTCAATGTCTTATTCGGTAATGTTCATGAAATTTTCATTTCTCAAGTACCAAAGTGTCGTTCTGCTTTTTCGTTTTCAAGACTGAGAGATAAAAATTTGTCTGACCAATCGTTAGTGGCTGTGTATCCCCACTCTGGACCAGAATATCTTCTGCTCGGTATTCTTTTCCTCTTCAATTTTGCATCACCTTTTGATTCTCTCTCGCTGAGGTCTTGTTCTTTGGCTGTGTCTTTTTCTTCACTCGGTGATGTTATTACGATAGACACTTCTTTTCTTTTCTCCTTCAACTTTGGCCCTTCACTTTCTTTTAATATTTCTTTAGTCTTTGATTTCACTGGCGATATGCTTTGTCTTCGTTTTGTGCTGCTTTCACCTGATGGACCTGCACCAGGTTCTGGAAGAATTTGAACAATTTCACTCTGCTCTGTCTTGTCTCCTTCCCCTAGGAGGTCAATCAGGTTTTCCTTTTCTTTGCCTGTATCGTCTGCTTCTGGGTAAGCCCTCCTCTCATTAGGCTCTCCTGCTTCTTCACCTGTGACAGGATCTTTGTCACCTTCAGTATCTTTGTCGCTTCCTGAGGCTTCTTCTCTGTTGTCCTCAAAAGGATCGACTGCGTCTTCCTCAGAAAATATTTCTTCTGTCTCTATTTCTTCTTGTTCGCTCTCAGGCTCTCTTCGTTCTGCCTCAGTGCCTGGTACTTTCCTGTCAGCTGCTGGTAATTTCAGCGCTTCAACTTCCTCTTCTGTGGGGCACGTCACCCATTTCGTGTGACTGGCGTGAATCCAGTTTGGAACTCCCGCACACTTCACAGCGGTGGTAGTTGTCAGAATCACTTGGAAAGGTCCTTACCAACGGGGTTCCAGACACGATTTCCTCACGTGCTTCTTTATCACGACCCAGTCACCTGCTTTCAGGGCTCGCCTGGACCTTGGATCGGTGGCAAGGTGGTTGCCTTCACCTGGTGAGAAAAAGAGCTGACCACATCAGCCAGACCTTTGCAGTAGTCCAATACCATATCATCAGTAATATTTACAAGTGCATTTGCAGGGACTGCTGGAAGTCTCATGGCTCTGCCCATGAGGATCTCATGTGGTGATAGTCCAGTCTTTCTATCAGGTGTGTTTCTCATTGACATTAACACCAAAGGCAATGCGTCAGGCCATTTCAAGTTTGTGGATGCACATATTTTCGCCATTCTCGATTTCAATGTGCAATTCATTTGCTCCACTAGTCCTGACGCTTCAGGGTGGTAGCTACAATGCAACTTTTGTTCAATGTTCAGCGCTGCACACAATAATTTTATTACTTCGTTATTGAAGTGACTTCCCCTATCTGATTCTAAAGAGATCGGGAATCCGAAAAGTGGTATTAGTTCTCTCAAGAGTAGTTTTGCAACTGTGAGACTGTCATTTCTGCGTGTAGGGTATGCTTCAATCCAATGACTAAAAATACATACAATCACCAACACATATTTCAAGCCTCCATGCATAGGCATCTCAATGAAATCCATTTGCATCCTGCTGAATGGCCCACCTGCTCTTCCAATGTGGCTCAAATTTACTACTGTCCGCTTCCCTGCATTCATTTGTTGACAAATGACGCAACGATGGCAAACTGCTTCAGCAGCTTGGCGAAATTTGGGATTGAACCAATCAATTTTGAATAGTCTAATCATGGCATCCCTTCCAAGGTGGGCTTGTCCATGATACAACCTGGCCAATTGCGTTAAAAGACTGTCTGGCAGAACCAATCTCCCTTGACTTGAAACCCACAAATCATCTGGTTTCTTCATGCATTGTAGTTTACTCCATGAGAGTTTCTCATCCTTACTGACATTATTTTGTAAGAATTTCAATTCTTCAATTGTATCTACAACCTTTAGAGCGAAGGCTTCACTTGGTTCAAGTTCTGGATCATTTATCAGGTTCCATTCGTCTCTGAGCAATATGCAGTTCAAGCGCAAAATCTTGCGACTTGATCTGCATATCCATTTCCCAAAGAAACATGGTCTTGTGATTTCGAATGTGCACTGCATTTTACCACTGCTACTTCTCCTGGTAACTGGATGGCGTGTAACAATTCTCTTATTCTTTCGCCATTCTTCACTGGTGATCCTGAAGAGGTCATGAAGCCTCTCTGTGACCACAATTGTCCACAAACATGCACTATTCCAAATCCGTATTGACTGTCAGTGTAAATGGTGACTTTCATTAATGCGGAAAGTTGGCAAGCTCTAGTAATGGCTACTAGTTCCGCTACCTGTGCAGAATAAACTCCCTGAAGCCAAGATGCTTCCAGAACACCAGTTATTGTACATACAGCATATCCTGCTTTCAATATTCCTAGTGCATCTCTTAAACATGAACCACAACAAAAATAATTTGATCATTTTCTTCCAACCGGGTGTCTTTGATATCAGGTATCGGTTTTGTACAAAATTCAGTCACCTGAAGACAGTTGTGCTCGATGTCTTCAGCGTTCTCAATTTCAACATTATTTTCACTGGGAAACAAAGTTGCTGGATTCAACGTTGTGCACCTTTTCAGCTGCACATTGGGTGATCCCAAAATGATTGTCTTGTACCTTGTAAGCCTAGCACCGGTCATGTGCTGTGTTCGGGAACGTGTCAAAAGTATTTAGACTGAGTGAGGGACCATGACTGTTAAAGGATGTCCCATCACTATTCCCTCGCTCTGATTTAGGCTCATACCAACTGCTGCTACAGCACGCAAGCATCCTTGGTAAGGCTGCTGCAACTGGATCCAAAGTAGATGAAAAATATGCTACTGGTCTGTTTATGCCACCATGGGCTTGAGTCAAGACAGACAAGGAACATACATCACGTTCATGACAAAACAATGTAAAAGGCTTTGTGTAATCAGGCATACCTAAAGCTGGAGCTCTGCACATGCATTCCTTTAATTCAATAAAAGCATCCATTTCATCTCTCTTCAGCACTATTTCATCCAGCGCATCTTTCTGGGTCAGTTTCAGTAAAGGTTTGGCTTGAGCCGAGAAATTGGGAATCCATTGGCGACAGTAGCTCACTATTCCCAAAAACTTTCTCACATCCCTCCTCGTTTTGGGTGGACTCATTTGAAGGACACTTGTTATTCTTTCTTTCATGATTCTTCTCCACCCTTTCTCTATCTGGTGACCCAAACATTTCACTTTCTTCTGGCAGAATTGTAATCTTGAAGGAGACACCGCCAGGGTCACCGACCACGGGAGCACCGGCAACAGGCTGGCGGTGCTCCCAAGGGCATTCTGACCGCGGCGGTTCAGCCGCGGTCAGAAAGGATAAACCGGTGGTCTCCCGCCGGTTTACCGCTGCCCCATTGAATCCTCCATGGCGGCGGAGCGCGCTCCGCCGCCATGGGGATTCAGACACCCCCTACCGCCATCCTGTTCATGGCGGGAAACCCGCCATGAACAGGATGGCGGTAGGGGGTGCCGCGGGGCCCCCGTAAGAGGGCCCCACAAAGTATTTCAGTGTCTGCTTTGCAGACACTGAAATACGCGCCGGGTGCAACTGCACCCGTCGCACCCCTGCAACTACGCCGGCTCAATTCTGAGCCGGCGTCCACGTTGCAGGGGCATTTCCGCTGGGCCGGCGGGCGCTCTTTTGGAGAGCGCCTGCCGGCCCAGCGGAAATGTTTGAATGGCCGCCGCGGTCATTTGGAGGCGGTACCTTGGCGGACGGCCTCCGCCGTCCGCCAAGGTCTGAATAACCCCCTTTGTGTCCATTCCTTCCCAAATGGTTCAATAAGGCAATAATGTCAACCGTACAGTCATTTTCTGTCTTGGATGCGATCAGTAAATCGTCAATATACTGTACTAAGGTTGATTCAAATGGTAATTCCAATGATTCCAAATCTTTCTTTAGAATCTGATTGAAAATTGATGGTGACTCCGAAAACCCTTGAGGAATTCCACACCAACTGTAGACTCTTTCCAGGAATTTGAAGCAAAAGAGAAATTGGCTGTCCACATGAAGAGGCACAGAAAAGAATGCTTGGCACAAGTCGATTGCTAAGAACCACTCTGCATCACAGGGAATTTGAAACATTATCACAGCTGGATTTGGTACTACGGGACAACATTTGACTATTATGTCATTTATTTTTCTCAAATCTTGAACAATTCGGACCTTTCCACCCGTTTTATTAATCCCATGATTGGTGAATTACATGGACTACTTAGCACTTCTCTCAGTACTCCCTGTTTCACGAAGTCATCAATGAGTTGGGCGACTTTTATGAGAGTGTCTTGTGACATATGGTATTGTGGAGTTTGAGGAAAATTTACATTGGGTTTTACAGTAACTTTCACTGGTTCTGCTCCTTTAACCAAGCCTACTTCTTTCCCTGTCATATCCCACACTTCCTTTTCAACTGTTCCCTGTAATTCAGCAGGAATATCTGCTTCAGTGAGCATTGGATAAAGAGTAATCAGGGGATACTTTTCATCGACAGTTTCCGTTTCGTCCTCTCCTAAACTGTCCTCTTCTTCCTCATCACTATTCGTCTGAATTTTAATTCCATCATTTGAGCACATAATCGAACATCCCAATTTGCACAATAAGTCTCTCCCTAATAGTGATATTGGGCTTGAGTCACACACCACAAATTTATGTGACCCTTGATAGTTACCGATTCTGACTTGCACTGGATCTGTGATTGGGTTTGTCAGATACCTATTTGCTACTCCCACTACTTGAACTGTTCTCCCAGAAAGTGGCTAATTTGGTACTTCGATACTTCTGACTGTAGAGCGTGTAGCTCCGGTGTCAACCAAGAACGAAACGCTATGACCCATAACTCGTCCTTCCACATACGGTCCCTTTTGATCAACTTCCAAAGATGCTGCAAGCATACAATTTCCCTCCTCATCTGAACTTTCACTCTCCCATACATCGTTTATTCTGTAACGGGAATTGGTGTACTGTGTCATTTTGATTAATTCCTTGACCCGTGACCTGTTGAGGAAGCATTACTTGTTGCTAATTCATTGGTGCTAAGGGTATTTGCATTTGCTGATTAGGTACCATAGGAAACTGCTGTTGCATTGGCTGCAACGGTGCCATTTGTACACGGGCATTTGCACCTGCTGTGGTTGTACAGGTTGTAAACCCTGCATCTGATTCACATTATTTAGAAAATGTGGATTTGGACCTCTCATTTTCGGTCCTCTCATATTCTGAAATGAATTAACATCATTGTTTTGCTGACCTACACCTTCCTGCACCAACATTGGGCACTCCTGTTTCCAATGCCCGAAGATTCCGCACGTGTGACATGGCATCACCTTCTTCATTGCCTGTATACCATTTGGAACCACAACAGTATTCAAATCAGGACCATTATTCACAAAACCTCCTCGGCCTCTGCCTCTCAACTGTGGCTGAAACATAGCATTTCCCTGCTGTTGCAGCTGCAGCAACTGTTGTTGGAAACCTTGCAAACCTTGCAAACCTGTCTGAGCTGCTCTAAGCTGCATCACCATCACTTTTTCCTTCAACTTTTTCTGCTCTGCCTCAATCTCATCACTGCAGTATTTTTCATAATTCAACACCTCATCGATCGACTTTGACTGCCAACAAATCAAATGCATTTTAATCATCTGGCTGATTTCGGGTCTCAATCCTTACACGAATCTGAACACAAAGTGGAGCATGTCCTTTGCCTCAATCGTTTCCGTGCCACTGTAATTTTTAAACGCTTTCAACAATCTCTCATAGTATGCATGTATCGACTCTTTAACTTCTTGTGATGATATGTCTATTCTCTGCCAATCCACATTTTTCGACGCAACTTTTGTTTTTAAATGCTCAATCACCTTGTGGTATAAATTCATTACCGTAGGCGATGGTGCACCTGTGTCCCTATCTCTTTCTGGTTCACTTGTTGGCCAACCTACAGCCCTTTTACAATCTTCCCACAAATCTGCCGGAACCACAATCTCGAATAAGGTATTCAGGTCTTCCCAAAGACATTTTGCGAGTTTCACAAATTTATCTGTTTGTTGATACCATTCGATCGGTTTCTCTCTTAATTTAGGGAAATCATCCGTAAAGGATTGAATATCGCCCCTGTGCCACGGTACATGTACAAGTTTTCCCCCTGCCGTTTCTCTCATTGGTAACATGGTTATCAGGTCATCATTCTGTTGTACTTTCTCATTCCGGTCTGGGGTACTTTCTTTCTTCTTGTCCTTTTTCTTAACCCACCTGCTCTCCCATTTGTCTAAACATCTCCAGACCTGCGCGCTTTGCAGTATCTCTTTAAGGTGTGTTTTCATCCCTGCAGATCTCATGTGTTCAACATCTTTTGTCTCAAAGTCTAACCTGTAACTTCTGCTCAAGTGTTTGGTCTTACCTATGTCGATCTTGTTTCTGTCTGCAATTTCTTCTAACTTCTTATGTATGCTGCTTACTTCTCTTGTAATTCTAGGGCACATGTATGTCAGCTCTTCTTCTGTGTATGATTCTAACCTGTTCAAACCCATTGTTCCCTCTACTAGTTCATCTGCTTCCATGCCCAGTCTTATTCTATTCAAATATTCTTCTCCTTTCCCACTGGGTGTACTCTGTGGGGAGTTCAGGCTGTTCAACCATTGTGTTAACTGTTGCGCGTTCAGTCCCATCAATGTAGCACTTACATCGACTGCTACTGATGGTGTCTGTAACGTTTCTGTTTTTGAAGTTAGCGGTACTATTAGTGGTGGACCTGACCTTACCACAGTTGACGGAGCACAAGCTGGAATTGGACTGAATTCCAACAAGGACCCAGATCTATTTAGCAGTGTACCTACCGGAGGTGTTTTTTGAGTATTTTCTATGCATCTCCTCCCTGTCTCATTTTGTGTCATCACCCCTTGGTCACATACATTCAGCTTTGCCTGTATATACAATGGCACTGGCGGGCCTACAGTGATAGGCAGAGATATTGCATCTGGATTCTGTCTGTTCCCAGAATTCTGTGGCATGTTAATTCCCACATTATGGTTCATCATTGCTGGCATGTCTAACTGGTTTTCTGCTATTTGAGTGTACCTCAGCACTTCTTGTATCTGCTTTTGAGGCATCAAAATTTGTGTTGATTCGGCTTGAATCAATGTCGGTCTTTGATAATTCTGTCCTCCCTGCGCCATTAAATTAGAAGTCATTTCCAGATTATGCTCATCACAATAGCGCCTTTGAACCTGCGGCTGATAATCATTGACAGGTTTCAATTTAGGCATGTCAGGATACATTCTCTGAACTTGTGGTATTTGTAGTGTAAAAGGCATATTGGAACTGCTTTGCCTCTGTGATATTCTCAAATTCGGTGTTACATTACCCTGTATGGGTTCTGGAGGGGCAGTACTGGTGCTTGGGCCATTTTCGTTTTCCACATATGGTGGCGGGTGGTCATTTAGCATTTGCATAATGAACTCCTCATCGTCTGACTCGTCTGACCTTTTCGCATTTCTGTTGTTTTCTCTATCTCTGGACTGACTCCTGTTTGTCTTATAGGTAGCTTTCCTTCCTTCCGTCTCTGCTTCGTCAGTAATTGCTGGAAACAATTTAATTCCCTGCAATACGTCTGATCTCCAAACCTTTTGAGTACTATCCCATCTAGCATCAGCTAGAGTCTTTTCTACTTTTCTCACTCTTGTCTCAAATTTCTTTTGTTGTTGCCTTCTAGCCATTAGTTCCCAAATTGCTAATGCTTCAAACTGTGCTGGTCTCGGAGGTACTTTCATGTTGTATAGCGTGAATCTTAGATTCTCCAAAACTCTTAGATTAAACAACCCATGGATAGGGAACGCTACACTTCCATGCTTTTCTGTTAATTTACACCATTGCTTTAACCAAAGACATGGTGCGACACCCATTCTTCAATCACGATGTAAGCTGGTGTACCCTCAGGCGGTGTTTCTTCTCCTACATTTGCTTTAATATATACATCTCCCCTCAAGGCACTCTTAAATGCTTTGAAAAATGTCATCTTTCCGTCTTTTATTTTCCTTAAAAAAATTTAATTGATGAGTGACTTTAATTCCCGGAATACTCTTCGCTTGCCTTTCCCCACCAATTGTGCTTCACGGACTGTGTCCAATCCGTGCGCGACCCTTCTCAACAACCAACCTATCCCAGCGCGGCTCCTAGTGACGTCACACCACACACTGCGGCTGACAAACTCTTGCGGCTTGTCCTCCTTCATTCAGCTTCACTCAAAACTAATTTCTGCAATATATTGCGAGCACTAACCAAAAAGAAGAAAACAAATCTGTGGGTTTACTACAGGAAGGGTAATACAATCGCTTCAGAAACCTTAGGGATTTTTCACTAGCCTCTGCAGTTATTCCATCTTTCTCGGTTTCCCACTTTCACAAGCAAAATTTGACCTGCAAACTTTACTCTCAACTGATCAATGAACTATTCTAGCGCGCCTTAGAATTCGTCAAATCTCAAAGTCGAAAATTTTCTTTCATGCCTCAATATTCATGCTGACTTGTTGACCACGCCCGATCAACCTACTAAACTGAACAGATTACAAAATCAATCAAGTGTCTCATACACTTTTCAACATACTCCGAAGTCTCTTGACCTCGCAGGGCCCGTCTCAACATCAACAACCACGTGGACAATTTTTCCTGCACAAAGCGCTACACACATATGAAGTTCGACGACTTCCCTACTCTCACACTTTGGAGTTTCACTCCTCTAAAATTTTTGATTGGAGTTCGTAACCCCCTAAAATCCTCACAAACTTCACAATTCATCTGCGGCATAAGCTGTGCAAGCGCGAAACAGTAACTTCACTCATACTTTCACTAGAAACGCCGAAAACATTCTCACACCTCCATTTCCTCCATTCGCAAGCTCCGAGATTCTGGAAAAGTCATTGGGGATTTAGGGCATCATCATCTCTCCAACTTGTTTTATCAAAGAAAATTCTAACTTGAATCTGTCTATTGTTCAGATGGGGTCCCAAAGGGCGAAACCATCAATCTCTGCTACCATCTACTGATAGCGCGTCCAGTCTTTATAAATTACTTGTACTTGGACACGCCGTAGGTCGGTGAACCTTTTAACCGAGTTGGGTTCTCCTCATCCAAATATAGTCGGATCTTTCAAATCAATAATCATTATAATCAATACCCAATACTTAATTAATGGATCAAACGACACATTAGGAATCAATAACAATCAGTATTTTGATGCACCATGACCTTTCAGTCATGAATAACCACACCAGTTTATTAGAAGTTAATTAATTTATTTCCCTATATTAACAAAGCTAGCATGATATAAGTGAGTCTCAAAATCAAATGGTATACATATACGAACATTACTATCTGTCCATAGCGACGGAAGAAACGCAATCTTCGCAAAATCTGGATTATAATACACTCGGTTATAGCAATGCTAATCACTAATACAAGCAACTGAATTTGACTAATTGCATACATCAGTCAGCATAACAAGATTTCAATTTAGCATGGTGCATCAAGTGAATACCTCAACTAACCTCTAGTTAGCATTGGCATGTGGGGCTTCATGCAAAACAAATTTAGTTAACACAAATTTAGAAAACTCCTAGCTTGGGCCCTATCAAAATAAGCAGTTGGTACCTATGAAAGAAAACACAATGCATAATACAATTATCCTTTCATATTTACCAAATACAATCAGCATTCAAGAAAAGTCTTCGTCCTTCAGGTATCGGTTCGATCAGCATGGGGCAGATTTCAGAGGGGCAAAGTTAAGGGCAAGTTTCCTTGCGGCAGCAAGGAGAATGGGGCAAAGGTTACTGCATGGAAAGTTAAAGTCTCTAGGGTGAGAATTCTTAAAGTCTCTTTCTCTGCGACAGAGAAAAGGCATCAGAGGGTCGTTCAAAATGGCTTCTTGAATCAGGCTTCAAAATGGCATCAAAGAAAATGGCTGACTTCTCTTTGTCCGGTTGGTTTAAGTAAGAAACATTCCAAATTCTTCAGGGTCTTCCATTGGAGGGTTCATAGGGTGGCTTCCTTTTGACCAATGAATAGTGTCTTTCTCCCAGTACTAATTTTTGCATAAGGTGTCCTTGGAGCCTTGGAACACAAGTTGCAACAAAGTTTGCCAATTAATTCTATATCAGAGCTTTTATTGTCTGCACCTGCAGAAGCTGACCTTGCTTCAAAGGGGATGAAACTAGCCTAGCACGAAACCTTGAGATAAGTGTATTAGTCATCTCTACTGGAAAAATACAACCTTAAAGTAAAATAATACATCTTTGTTAATACAAGTGAAAACCACGCAGTTAAATTTGAGACCAGGCAACTAGGCCAAAGCCTCTGCTAAATTTAAGCTAAGCATATAACAGTTTCGACAAGAAAATCATAGAACACATTTGCAAATATGACGGATTACTACATTTTTAATTCTTCACGATTAATTAAGCTTGTTTATAATAATGGCGAACTACCCCATGGGCACAATTTCCCAAGTACATTATTTTTCTTTGCTAAAATCACACTACCTTATACGATTTTGATTACATGATATATGAATATTTGTTAGTCCTTCTTTTCTGCGTCATCACTAGTGAGCACTAAGAAGCACTAGTGACTAATGTGATAAACAATCCATAGTGACTTGAGTGAAACAATGGCAGGGCATGCATGTATGAGAAGATTGCACTAGCGACTTGTGTGAGAAGCTAGCACTGGTGGCATTTGCGAGATGTTATCATGAGAGAGCAGTTTGAGGCGTGACATGGGCAGTTTGAACTTAAACTCAGAAGCTAAACAATATGAGCAGATGATCAAATCTAACCTTATCCCTGGTAGGATTCTAATTGCAGCACTTGCTCATCTCACCTCCAGTGCATTGATGTAAAGTAGAGCACAATAAAGTAGCCACAAGGCAATGTGTGGCGCTTTACACTCCATCACATATACATTTTTCAGTTGGTACAGGAGGATTATGTAAGGGGTTGGCATCAATAAAACAGCGATACGCTTTGGGGGTGAATTCTTTCTTCACAAACGGAGTCACTGATGACACAGGGATGTGGGAGCTGAGAGCTGTGTGCACTCAAGCAGCGGGATCCAGAAGCTAAGTGGTGCATGAACTCAAGCAGCACTGTAAACATCACCCACTACAGACACAAAGTTCCATAAGCAGAGTGGTCCCTGTACTCAAAGAGCACAGCAAATATCATCCGCTACAGGAAGGGCTATATAAATGAAACAGTGGGCTGACTTGCCAGCTGGACTAGATGGCATGGATCCTCTGTGCACAGGTTATACAGAGGCACAGTGCCAGCTTGGTGCACGTTACCTTTCTGAGGGTCTGAACTGGCATTTCAGTAGACCGTGATCAGAGTATTCTGTGCGTTCCTTTCAAGCGGGTTTGGGCATTAGGCATAGAATGGGCAGAACTCTGCAGAATTTCATTGAGTTTTTATGTAACTCTGTGGAATTCCGCAGTGTAAGACTCCACAGGTTCCACCCACCATTAAATATAACACAAGTAATACAGTGAAACAGATGAGGACATTGGTTCAGAAACAAATAAATACAGGGTGTCTTGAAAAGTGGTGTTGACCAAAATGCAAGGTCTGTCAGAAAGTGCCATTTTTTACATGAGGTTACTTGAAAGGCGTGTTAGTGAAGATAGATACTGGGTTATATGAAGAAAGGTAAAATCCTAAAGGGCACTGGAGTGAAATGCTGATGTGTTTGGGGCCAATGATGGTGGTATGCTCAGGAAGTAGGATGCTATTAGGTTCATGGGCAAGGACTTGGCCAACTTTGAGCCTTGCTTTGCCAAGTGGTGCCAGAACACTCCTAGGCCCTTGGAAGTTGGTATAAAGTGCTGCTTCAGTAGAAATCCTTGCATTAACACCATTGAGGGAGTCAGAAGTGGTGCATCAACACTGTTACGGCAATTGTAACCAGTGCATCAACTCCATTGCGTGGCACCAACCTGGTGCAATATTTTCAGCACCAGCACATCACTCTCAAAATTGACACATTCTCTGCTACAGGAGCCGTAGCAGTGCATGGTGTTTGGAGCCAGAGCATTGTACTTGGAACCCAAGCATTACCATTGTTCTGCAGAAAAGATGAATGCATCACCTTCACTGCATGGCCCGACTAATTCATTGTTGCGGTTGCAGCCTGCATCCCTTTGATGTCGAAGCAAATGGGATCAAGGTACTTTTGTACAGCAGGCCAAGGCTGGTCACTGTGCCGACCCACGCTCCCTCAAAGGTGGCCTGAACTTTTGACTTTGTCCCAGTCCAATGCAGCCAGATGCCACACATAGGTGCTTATTGCTTCTGAACACCAATTTTACAGTTTTCTCTTTATAAATTCATATCCCAAGTTCTCCTTATTTGATTTTTGTCATTTTGGTCTTGTTTTATTTATTACATTACACTCCCACCGGGACCCCTGGGAGCGGCTTGGGTGGCTGGAGTCTTCCCCCTCTCCCGCCGGGCACCGGCCAACCGCTGATGCTTCACAGGGGGGGACTGGCTGTGATGTGGCTCCATGCCACACTGGCTGTCCTGGTGGCCGGTGCACTCTACATACCTGTGACTACAGGCACCACTGGTCCCGGAGATGTTGTGGCTGAGGTGCTACTTCGGGACCTATGAGACGGACGGGGTGGGGGAGGTGTGGGAAAAAGGTCAATGCTGGACAGGAAAAGTTTTTTGGACACACTGGGACGGGTAGCTGGAGGGGGTTTGGGAGTGGAGGAAGAGGTGGTGGTTGTAGTAGGTGTACGTTTGGTGACTTTGGGTGAAGGTGCATGCGCTGGAGGCTGTCGTGAGGTGGATGGCTGTTGGGTGGGTGTGTGCCTGCGTTTGTGTATCTTGGGAGGAGGCGTCACAGACACACTGGGAGAGGACACAGGGGACGTGTGAATGGTAGTGGGGGTGGTGACTGCACATGAGCGGGGTGTGCTGGTGGGTGTGGTGGTGAGGGACGTAGTGGCTGGAGAGGTAGTGCATGCAGGTGTGTGTGTAGATGAGACTGGGAGGTAGGAGGGAGACGACGAGGAGGGGGACACAGTGGAGGCAGTGGATGTTGGTGTGTCTGCATGTGTGTGATGCTTGCGTGAGTGCCTGTGGGATGTGTGGTGCTTATGTTTGCCTGAGCTTCCCTTGTGTGGTGAGGTGTGTGCAGGCTGGTCTGATGGTGTGCTTGGGATAGGCAGACGTACAGGGGATTGAGTCTGGGTGGAGGAAGTTGGATGGGGGAGGCTAGACACAGGGACAATGGCTGCCATCAGTGCTGAGGCCAGAGTTTGAAAGGCTCCGTGAAGGGCCACCTGACCAGAATGAATGCCCTCCAGGAATGCATTAGTTTGTTGCAACTGCCTTTCTACACCCTGGATGGCATTCAAAATGGTAGACTGCCCAACAGTGAGTGACCTGAGGAGGTCAATGGCCTCCTCACGGAGGGCAGCAGGGGTGACTGGGGCAGGGCCTGAGGTGCCTGGGGCGAAGGTGATGCCCACCCTCCTGGGTGAGTGGGCATGGGGCAAAGGCTGAGGGGCTGCTGGGAGGGCGGTGCTGGTAGGGGTGGTGGCGGCTGTACCTGTAGATGTGGGGGGCACAGATGTTGCCGCCACCACAAGGGAGCTCCCATCAGAGGACGAGTCTGTGTCGCTGGTGTCAGCTCCTGTCCCCGCCGTGGAGCTCCCCTCTCCCTCCGTCCCACTGGTGAATTCTGAGTCCGTAGTGTGGCCCTCCATGGCCATGTGGGATGCAGCTCCCTTGTGCTCCGGTGCCACTGCTCCTCCGCCTGATGATGCTAATGCACACAAGAACAGGGAAACCACAAAAAGGGGGGGAACGACAGAAGAAAGACATGTTGAGTGCATGGATTACCGCTACCGTTGGCGGACAAGACAGACACAGAAGCCCCTTGCACTACGCCGCGCTCTTGGGCTCTACAGTGCAATTCCTGGGAAATGGCCTACAAGGCTATGGACGACATCTGCACATATAGATGACACATGGGCATGAATAGCTGTACTTGGCACTCTATAGAGGTGGGGGGGGCCACAGGGCCATGCCTTACGGAGGGGCCTAGCCTACGGAACTCGCCCTGGCCTAGGGAAACCCACAGCCCTCCTCCCCCACCGAGACAACTTCACTGCACGCAAAGTCAGCAGAATGAGAGTGTACTCACCCCCTTGTGTCTGCTGTGATGCCCTCAATCGCCCATCCAACTCCGGGTAGGCCACCGCCAGGATCCTGCACATCAGGGGGGTCATGGCTCGACGGGCACCCCTCCCACATTGGGAGGCCATCCCCAGCTGAGCCTCTGCCGTCTTCTTGCTCCAGCGGCGATTGTCCTCCCATCTTTTCCGGCAGTGGGTGCTCCGTCTGTGGCAGACCCCCAGGGTCCGGACGTCCTTGGCGATGGCACGCCAAATATCTTTCTTCTGGTGGGCGCTGACCTACATGACATGTACAGGGGAAGAAGAGAAGTCATTACCAACTGCACCGTCAAAGTGATTGGCCCCCATCCCTACCCTTGCCATGTGGCACATGCACCCACCGTCTTTCATGCATGCAGAAATCTGCCCCCTTCCTTCTTACATCCAGCCCTCTCCACACAGGCATAGCCCATATGACATGCTCCCTGTGTGCTTACCTGTTTGTCTGGAGGACCGTAGAGTAGCGTGTACTGGGGGAGGACCCCATCAACGAGCTTCTCCAACTCCTCCGATGTGAAGGCAGGGGCCCTTTCCCCAGACGCACGAGCCATTGTCTCTTCCACACCGAGGTCACAGCAGCACTTGCAGTGTAGGTCCTCTCCTGTCGAAGATCAGGTATCGAGTGATTGAACAGATAGAAAATGGCGGTCACGTTCGCAGCGGTCACGTCCACGGTGGTGCGTAACGTCACCGCCGGCGTACATCGTCATTGGCTCCTGGGACCCATAGGGTCCAATGTTAACCAATGCAGCATTGCGCCGCGGTCTTCGACCGCCTACCACGAAGGTATACAACGTCAGCGCAGTTACCTCACATCCCATTGTCCCACTTTGGAGGTCAGGCAGCCGCCATTTCAGGGGCCCACATGGCCTAAATTCCAACTGTGTCACACATACCTAGGCCTAGTCTCAACACACATACAGGCCACCTATTGTGTATGATTGGTGTTCTGGGTAAACTGTGTGTACGTACCTCTGAGTTGTTTAACTCTGTGGTCGCTGTTGTCCTTCATAGGCACCGTCCGCTGGGACATGTGAGGAGATGGTGGAATCCTGCGGTGTACCGACCGCTGGTGGACCTGTCGACAATGGAGGAAAGACTTTTGATAATCACCTACAGGTTTGACCGTGCCACAATCCAGGATCTTTGTACCCAGTTGGAGCCAGACCTAATGTCAGCAATCCGCCATCCCACAGGAATCCCCCCTCAAGTGCAGGTGCTATCAGTGCTCCATTTCCTGGCAAGTGGGTCTTTTCAAACATCAGTGGCCATGGCATCAGGGATGTCCCAGCCTATGTTTTCCAACGTATTGTCCAGAGTGTTGTCTGCCCTGCTGAAACACGTGAGGAGCTACATCGTTTTCCCTCAGGTGGAGGATTTGCCTACAGTGAAAGGTGACTTCTATGACCTTGAACATATCCCCAACATCATAGGTGCCATTGATGGGACCCATGTGGCTTTGCCCCCCCCCCCCACAGGAGTGAACAGGTGTACAGAAACCAGAAGAGTTATCATTCCCTGAATGTACAGATGCCATGTTTGGCAGACCAGTACATCACCCATGCGAATGCCATGTTCCCTGGCTCAGTGCATAACGCCTACATCCTGCGGAATAGCAGCATCCCCTATGTGATGGGTCAACTCCAGAGGCACTGTGTGTGGCTATTAGATGAGCCCCTGGAAGCAAGACAGTGGGAATGGTTGTCTGGGGTTATCCCTATAGGTTAGTGTGTGTCTAACAGTTGTCCCTCGCCATTTGCAGGTGACTCTGGTTACCCCAACCTGTCATGGCTACTGAACCCAGTGAGGAATCCCAGGCCCAGGGCAGAGGAACACTACAATGAGGCCCATGGGCGAACTAGGAGGGTGATTGAGCGGACGTTCCGCCTCCTGAAGGCCAGGTTCACGTGCCTGCATATGACAGGTGGATCCCTATTCTACTCACCAAAGAAGGTGTGCCAGATCATTGTGGCCTGCTGTATGCTTCATAACTTGGCTTTGCGACGACAGGTGCCTTTTCTGCAGGAGGATGGTCCAGATGGCGGTGTTGTGGCAGCTGTGGAGCCTGTGGACAGTGATGAGGATGAAGCAGAGGAAGAAGACATGCAGAACAGGGACTCAGTGATCTAGCAATATTTCCAGTGAAACACAGGTGAGAATACATTCCTGCCTAATACATGTACTTTTCAACTACTACCTCTCTACTGTCTGTCGTTTTCACTCAGTGTATGGTCACTGAGTTGTCACTTTCCCTTACGGTTTCACAGATGCGGGTTCCAACATGTGTCATCTGCTTAGATTCCTGATGGACTAGAGCTGTGTGACATAGGCAAGTTGACATTACTATTTCAAGAACATTTTGTCACTTTAATTGCAAATACACTATTTCGAAATCACAGACAGACTCCAGATCATTTTGTGCTTTAGGTGTGTTTATTTAAATGCACAATATTGGAGGGGGAAGTAAAATGGTGAGGGGTGATGGCGGAGGAGTGTCCATGGCAGAATCCAGTCTATTAGTCTCACAGGTGCATTGCCCATATGGGCATTGGAAATGGAGCTGGGGCAGTTTAATTATGGACAGGGTGACAAAGTGGGACAGTGGGATGACAATCAGGGTGGTCTCATTTCTTGGCGGGGGTCTTAGCATCGTGCTCTGTCTTGTTCCTGGATCTCAAGGACCATTTGCGGGGTGATTCTCCGTCTGCAGGGGGTAGGGTGCTAGTGTGGTGGTCCTGTGGCGGGGCGTCCTGTCCACTAGCGCCGGCGGAGGTGGTGGGCAGTTCATCGTCCTTGCTAGTGTCAGGGGCCCCTTGTAGTGCCACAGTGTCCCTCCTGGTGTTAAGTAGTTCCTTCAGCACCCCCACGATGGTGCCCAGGGCGGAGCTGATGGTTCTGAGCTCCTCCCTGAAGCCCATATACTGTTCCTCCTGCATGTGCTGGTCTCCTGAAACTTGGCCAGTACCGTTGCCATCGTCTCCTGGGAGTGGTGGTATTCTCCCATGATGGAGGAGAGGGCCTCGTGGAGAGTGGGTTCCCTTGGCCTGTCCGCCCCCTGTCGCACGGCAGCCCTCCCAGTTCCCCTGTGTTCCTGGGCCTCCGTCCCCTGGACCGTGTGCCCACTGCCACTGCCCCCAGGTCCCTGTTGTTGTTGGGGTGGTGGGCTATCCTGGGTTCCCTGTAGTGGTGGACACACATCTGATTGACGTGTCCTGGGGACGGAGGTATGGGCCCGCTGGGTGGGTGCTGTGCTGGTGTTTCCAGAGGGGGGAAGGTCTGTGGTGGCCTGTGCCTGTGTGAGGGGAACCGACTGTCCAGAGGTCCCCGATGGTCCGGGCTGGTCATCTAGATCCAGTTGGACAAAGCTGCTGTCATCACTGTGGGCCTCTTCTGTGGGTGGAGTGGACATGTCTGGACCCTCCTGTCTGGTGACGTTGGGTAGGGGTCCTGCAGGGGTGGAAAGGCATGATTATTGCATCTGTGTGTGTCATGGTGTGCAATGGGTGGGTGACTGTGTACCCCAGTGCTAGCATTCCTGTATGGGACCTTGTGTGATGAGGGTTTAGGGGGTTGTATGGGTATGTGCAGTGGGCATGCTTTAGTGATGGGTGTCCATGCTTTGTTGTTGCATGCAGGGCTAGGTGTTGGGATGGGTGGTTTGTGATATTGGTACATTTGTGAGGAGTTGGAGTGATAGGGGTGAGGGCGAGGGTGGGGGTATGTGATAGCATCCAGGTAGGGTGGGGGATGTAATAGTTAAGATTTGACTTACCAGAGTCCATTCCTCCACCAACTCCTGCGAGGCCCTCAGGATGCAGAATCGCCAAGACCTGCTCCTCCCATGTTGTTAGTTGTGGGGGAGAAGGTGGGGGTCCACCGTCAGTCCGCTGAACCGCCAGGTGGTGTCTTGAGACCACGGAACGCACCTTCCCCCGTAGGTCGTTCCACCTTTTCCTGATGTCCTCCCGATTTCTTGGGTGTTATCCCACTGTGTTGAACCTGTCGACTATTCTTCGCCATAGCTCCATCTTCCTTGCAATTGAGGTGTGCTGAACCTATGATCCAAATAGCTGTGGCTCTACCCAGACGATTTCCTCCACCATGACCCTGAGCTTCTCCTCCAAGAACCTGGGGTGTCTTTGCCGTGCCATGGGGTGGTGTGGGTGATGTGTGGGATGGTGTGTGTTGTGATAAGTGTGGTGATATGTAGTAGTGTGTTGTGTGAGGTGCGTGGAAGTTGTGTGGTTGATGGTGTTATGTGCCTGTGGATGCTGTTGTACTTGCTGGTGGTGTCTCTCTCTGTGCTTCGTTCTCAATTTTTAGTAGTAGGGTTTTGTGTGTGATGTGGGTGTGTGTCTTATATTGTATTGGATGTGTGGGAGTGGTGTGTGTATGTGTATCAGGTGTGTGTATTTCGAATTGTCCAATGTGGCTGTGTTTTGTATGTGTGTGAGAATTATGAGCGTGGCGGTGTTTACCGCCAATGGAATACCGCGGTTGAAAGACCGCTGCGTGGATTCGCGTGTCATGATAGTGTGGGCGTATTTCTGTTGGCGTGACGCTGGAGGTTTTGTTTTCACCAGTTTATCACTGACCTTTGGTGTGGCGGACTTGTGTGGGTGTCTGAATTTTGGAGGATTCCAAAATGTGGGTCATAATAGCTGTGGCGGAATTCCGCGACCGCGGCGGTGTGTTGGCTGTCTTCTGCACGGCAGTAAGCGGCTTTTACCGCCAATGTTGCAATGACCGCCTCTGTGTCCTTCAAAGGCTTCTCTTTGAAGTATCCTCCTCTTCAAAGACACAACTGCGTATAAGTAGCGGATTTTTGTCATTTTGGTATTGTTTTATTTATTAAAATAAGCTCTATTTTTCTAACCAATTGTGGTATCTTTTTGTGTGTTGTTTTCACTGTTTTACTGTTTGAAGTGCTGCACAATTACTTTACACATTGCCTGTTGAGTTAAGTCAAACTGCTCTGAGCCAAGCTACCAGTGGGTATGCACGGGTTAATTTAGGGTGTGTATCTGACTTACCCTCAGTAGGTTTGTGGCTCCTGCTTGAACAGGGTGCATACCTCTGCAAACAGAAATCCAATTTCTAACAATTTCATTTCAGGCAGTTAGTGTTGTTATCACGAAACAGACTGAAATGAAAACTAATGATGGCAAGGGTGCCACTTTCCACTTACTTATTTAATACCTAACCTGCAACAAGATTCTTCCTTTATAAAATTACACATATTCAAATCCTTAGTATTAATATGTTCACTCCAAATGATGCTTCCTCATAATCAAGGTAACTACCACAAAGTACAAAGGCATTTATTTCTGTCATTTCAATGTGTGTATTCTTGGTGTGAAGTCACTCTATTCCAATTAACTGAGGCCATGGTAGTGATATGTTGAACTCATGTGAACGTGCTTGGTATCTGGAAAACGATACTGAGCTTGTGTTTGAATTTTCTATGTAAGCTCACATTACTAAAATTGGAAGTACTTCATTTCATACCACTAATCCAGCATTTAATCAGTCATACCCTAACATCTGTTGTTGGTGCAAATATAGGTTATGATAGCCCTTTCTCTGCAGAGACGTGCTAACAAGTCATTTTAACCCAAAGACGTTGTGATTGCAAAGCATTATGCATGAGGTGAGATGCAATACTTTACTAGATTGGTTAACTATTTTTCAACTATCTTGGGCCTATTGACTAAGCTGTTTTCCATGAGTAGTCATAATTGTGGACATATCGAAGTGAGTTACAGTGGTTGCTTATTTTGTGATATACTACAAAAGAGCTTCATTTTACATGGAGATGTCTGTGGACCACCACTTGGTCTAAAGTCAGATTACCAGTCTTTAAAATGGATATGCTGTGTTTTTGAGAGTGCTAGTTCATTAATGGCTAATATTTTATCATTATTTAGGAACGGTATGTGAGTGTGACAGAACTTGCACAAGCCCCAAAGTAAACTGACCATGAAAACTTGAAACTATTTCAGTCCCTCACTGGTACTAGGGTGACTACCCCACACTTCAGGTCACTAGGTGCATTGTTTCCAGTCCTGAGGTTTCCACCTACAAATCATTGTTTTCGGTTGTGTTCATCTAATTATTTCTAGACTACAACAAATATCATGCACTAGGGCATCTCAGGCAAGTCCAAGACAGGAAACAGTGTACTTAGAGACCTGACATGAGGTTATCACCCTGCTTGGTAGACTGGCTTAAGCAGAAGCTCTTCCCCCAGAGAAAAGCATTGAAAACCTGTGCAAAACTACTGACCAAAACAATACATTTGAGAGCTACAACTTTAAATGTTACATCACAGTTGTTGAAAAAGATTTTAAAAAGTATTATTGTCACACAAAATGGTCGAGTCCTCCTCCCTCAGACAGCATTGAAGCAGGGAATTTCTTCTTGCAGCTTGGCAGCTGGAGAGCAGGGCAGTGAAGCAGTTGTTCTTCTTTTGTGTCGAATGGTCGAGAAGTGATCTGAAGAGTTGGTCTGGGGTCAAAAATCTATACCTCATGCCCAATTTTAATACAGTGAAGCTTCTAGAGTTTCACCCCCATTTCCACAGGGGTGTCTGGAATATTCTGCCTCCCTGCCCTGGTTCCAGCCTTTCTGGGGGCACAATAGGCTAATGTGAAGTCATTTAGAGATGAGTTGAGCCAGTGTCCTTGAAGAGCAAGTGTGATGGGTGACAGCATTGCTTCATCAAGTCAGGATGGCCTTTCCTGCCAACACCCAGACCCAGTATTACCAATTCACTAGGGACATGCAAGTAAATTAAATGTGCCAATTGGTGTACGCTGATTTCACCATGTTTAAAGGAGAGAGCATAAGCACTCACTTTGGCACTGGTTAGCAGTGGTAAACTGCATAGAGTCCTAAGGCCAACAAAAACAAATTCAGCAAAACAGAAGTGAAGGCAAAACGTTTGGGGGAAGACCACCCTAGGTCTGACAGGTATAACACAAATCCATTGAACGTAGTTCTCTCCTGAGACTGGATGGAGCAAGGCATTTTTAGCAGGAACACTACTCAAGCATTGGTGATGAGCTTTTAGTAAATAGGAATAACATTCCAGGTGTCCTCTTTTCATATTATATCTCTGTCTGATCCATTTCTCATTGAAGGAACATTGGGCAGGATGTATCAAGCCTTTTTGCATTTGCAAACGGTGCGAATGCCCGTTTGCGAATGCAAAAATGCCTTTCAGTATTCATGAAAGGCATTCGCAACACAAATTTAAGGAATCTCTAAAAGAGCGATTCCTTAAATTTACGAGCCCGTTTAGAGAATCGCAAATTGCAATTCTCTAAATAAGAAATCTCAAATAAGGAATCCTTATTTGCGATTTCTAAACCACATGTATCAAGCAATTCCTTAATGCGAATTTGGCATTAAGGAATTGCAATTACCACCAAGTAAAACTTGGTGGTAACCATGTGCAAATTTTAAAAATGCATTAAAAATGCATTTTTGAAATTGACATGTAACGCACGCATTCCCTTTGGCATGTGTGCGTCTTACATGTCCCCAAAAACTTTTTGGGGTGCAGCAGAGGGGGCCGTAGGCCCCCAGCACCTTGGGGTTTTGCATTTCCAAAATAACGAATTCCAATTAGGAATTCACTATTTGGAAATGCAAAAAAATTGCAAATATTGGCCTACAGGCCCATAGGTGCAAATGGGGGCTGTATTGCTATTAGTGATTCGGTAGTAGCATTTGCGATTTTTAAGAAATCGCTATTACCGAATCGCAAATATGATACATAGCATTTTGTGAATCAGAAATAGCGATTTCTTAAAATTCGCTATTACCAATTAGCAAAAGGCTTTTTTGATACATCTGGCCCTCTGTCTCAAAGAAAAAAATATCCAGAGTCAACTTCTAGAAAAAATAGTGGATTGTTGCTCTTTTGAGCAGATTCCTGACCACTAAATGAACTCCCCCCTATTTCAGGATAACCATTAACAACATGGTTTCAAAGGAATACTCCACACCCATGAACTTCTATCTCCTGCAGTGTTTGGCTCAAACATTCTGTTCCTGGTCTCTAATTAGACATGATAATGGAGCTACAAGAGCTTCTCACAGACAGAAATAATCTGGAAAATATAATGTATAATCTTCCTTCCCTTCTTGCTTATGTTTTGAACTTCCTTTAAGTGTCAGATGCTAGCCCATCTTCTATAAACAAGATCCACATTTGCAGGGATTGATTCAGGAATGTCTTAAGCATGTGTTCTTAGCTTCAGCAATTTTTTAATGTTTGAAATCCAGAAGAAGAATGCCTGGTTAAACTAATCTAATCATAATATTTTTCGTTTCATGCTAGATCATCCATATGCTACCATCTCTGCTTGGATTGCACTTTGCTATTATATGCTGTCAAATTAAATTTCAGCCACTGTTACTCATTCTGGAATATGCTGTGTAGCCTAGCTGAAGGCAACACGCACTTCTGAAAGCTCATGCTACGTTTTGAGGTAGGAAAGGTTTAAATGATGGTCCTCCTCTCTTGCACCCTATAATTTCACTGTGTACAACTGCACAGACCCTCATTGCACAGACAGTAATATGAATTGTACAATTAAAACAGTTATTCTTTAAACACAGCGCATTTCACAAGGTTCGGAATGTCAAAACTCCAGATGTCCAAAGAAAAAGTAGAGGGGGAAAACAACAAAAAGATGATCCCTGAGGAAATGTTTCACATCACTCTACTGTTGTTTGAGTTGCATGTACCCAGATTTGTTTTTATTAGAGAGAGATCTATGTCTGATTTAATTTCATATGGATGAATCTTCTACCGAAAGAAGCACTGACTTTTACCAGTGCCATCTTTTCTGCACATTTATTTAACACTCTATAGGAACATGCATTTTCGGGAAACTATTTGAAGTTCATAAATGTTGCTACTGGAATTTCCATATTTTGAATACTCTAGGTAAACGCAAAAGCAATAGTTGTGCCTGATGTTGGATTTGTGTCTATGGTGCCCTAGATAGCCTTATTTTTCATTCTTGTGGTAGATAGATTTGCTTTTTTATGGTAGTTATGCTGGTAACAATTTTTCTAATATTTGATATTATTATTGTTAGACCTGACAGCCTTAGGGTGGTCATCCCTAACTTTTTGCCTGCCTCTCTCCACTTTTTAGATGCTGTTTTTGCTGGTTTTAAGACTCTGTACACTTGACCACTGCTAACCAGTGGTAAAGTGCATATGCTTTCTCCCTTTAAACATGGTAACATTGGATCATACCCAGTTGGATTATTTAATGTACTTATAAGCCCCTAGTAAAGTGCACTATATGTGCCCAGGGACAGTATAATAAATGCTACTAGTGTGCCTGCAGCACTGGTTGTGCCACCCACTTAATTAGCTTCTTAACCTTGTCTCAGTCCTGCCATTGCACGGCCTGTGTGTGTGCTGTTTCACTGACAATTCGACTTGGCATTTAAAAGCCTAAAACTCACCTTTTTCTACATATAAGACGCCCCCAAGGTATGTCCTAGGTAACCCATAGGGCAGGGTGCTGTGTAGGCAAAACCAGGACATGTACCTGTGTGGTTTACATGTCCTGGTAGTGTAAAACTCCTAAATTCATTTTTACACTGCTGTGAGGCATGCTCCCTTCATAGGCTAACATTGGGGCTACCCTCCTATATTGTTTGAGTGGTAGCTACTGATCTGAAAGGAGTAGGAAGGTCATATTTAGTATGGTCAGAATGGTGATACAAAATCCTGCTGACTGGTGAAGTTGGATTTAATATTACTATTTTAGAAATGCCACTTTTAGAAAGTGAGCATTTCTCTGCACTTAAATCCTTTTGTGCCTTACAATCCATGTCTGGCTGGGTTTAGATGACACCTCCTTGTGCATTCACTCAGACACTCCCCAAACACAGGATATTCAGCCTCACTTGCATTCATCTGCATTTTGAATGGGTCTTCCTGGGCTGGGAGGGTGGAGGGCCTGACACTTGCATGTCAAAGGACAGTAGCCTGCCCTCACTCAAAGGACTGCCACACACCCTACAGGGACCCTGGCAGACAAGATTGAACTGAAAGGGGACCTTGTGCACAGCTAAGCCACTCTTTGAAGTCTCCCCCACTTCAAAGGCACATTTGGGTATTCAAACAGGGCCTCTGCCCCCACCAACTCAGATATTTCCTGGAGAAGAGAAGCTGAACCAGAACTTGCATCCTGCCAAGAAGAACTGCCTGGCTGCCCAAAGGACTCACCTGTCTGCTTTCTGTGAAGGACTGCTGCCTTGCTGTTGCCCTGCTGCCTTGCTGCTCTCTGGCTGTGGTGAGAAGTGCTCTCCAAGGGCTTGGATAGAGCTTGCCTCCTGTTCCCTGAAGTCTCAGGACCAAAAAGACTTCATCACTACAAGAAGGACTCCTTGTGCGGCGAAAATCGACGCACAGCCTGCCAGAAACGGCACACAGCCTGCACTGTGGTGAAAAATTCACTGCACGCCAAACCAGAATGACGCAGTCCGACTTCGCAACAATAAGATCAATGCAGCACCAGCGCTGCAACCGGAAATTTGACGAACAGCCCACTGGATCGTACCACAGCCGAGCCGGAATGACGCAGCCCAACTTCCAGAGAGGAATCGATGCAGCACCTGCCGTGCAGTAGAAATTTCCATGCTACACCCACCAGATCGACGCAGCCCCTGTGACTTCGTCCTGTTAGCCCCAGAAATCCACGCATTGTCCCCGGGGTGTCCAAAAAACCCACAACCTAAAGAGGATCCATGACCGAGTGCCAGAAATCGCCGCACAGCCATCCCTGCGTGAAAACTAAACGACGCATCACTGTGTGCGGCCCAAAAAATTGATCTCCTGCATCTCCTCCTCTGCGGTTCTTTGCGGAGATTTTGCACACGAACCAGGTACTTTGTGCTTGAAAGAGACATCTATTGCTTTTTAATCATTTTGACCTGCATCTTACCAAATAAATATTATATATTTTTCTAAACACTGTTTGGTGTATTTTTGTGGCATTCTACTGTGTTACTGCATGATTTATTGCACAAATACTTTACACATTGCCTTCTGAGATAAGCCTGACTGCTCAGTGCCAAGCTACCAGAGGGTGGGCACAGGATAATTTGGATTGTGTGTGACTTACCCTGACTAGAGTGAGGGCCTTGCTTGGACAGTGGGTAACCTGACTGCCAACCAAAGACCCAATTTCTCACAATTATGAAACAACAAAGTGTGTTACTCCTTTCTGCTGAAAAGGTTTTCTGTAGGGATGCTTAGTGTGGTGGGTAGAGTTATCTTACTACAAATTAATGAAACTAACTTGTGCAGCTGTTGATGACTCTTGTGCAAAGTATTGCATTTTGGGCACTTTAATGAAGTTTGTGCTTTTAGTTCTGGAAGAACAACTTGAGATGCGGTGACCCTTCCTGTACTATTTTATTGGATATTGTGTGTTTGTGATAACACATGGTCCCCTGAAAAGAAAGGGCATTCAAAGAAAGAAACAGACATTTATAAATACAATTCATCTGTAATATGAATTTTTGTTTGCACTGAGCAGCACAAAACAAGTTGAGACATGAGACTATACAAGTTTGAAAGACTGAATTTAATCTGCACAAATAGATGGCATATTGTTCAGCCGCGGTCAGAAAGGATAAACCGGCGGTCTCCCGCCGGTTTACCGCTGCCCCATTGAATCCTCCATGGCGGCGGAGCGCGCTCCGCCGCCATGGGGATTCAGACACCCCCTACCGCCATCCTGTTCATGGCGGGAAACCCGCCATGAACAGGATGGCGGTAGGGGGTGCCGCGGGGCCCCCGTAAGAGGGCCCCACAAAGTATTTCAGTGTCTGCTTTGCAGACACTGAAATACGCGCCGGGTGCAACTGCACCCGTCGCACCCCTGCAACTACGCCGGCTCAATTCTGAGCCGGCGTCCACGTTGCAGGGGCATTTCCGCTGGGCCGGCGGGCGCTCTTTTGGAGAGCGCCTGCCGGCCCAGCGGAAATGTTTGAATGGCCGCCGCGGTCATTTGTCGGCGGTACCTTGGCGGACGGCCTCCGCCGTCCGCCAAGGTCTGAATAACCCCCTTTGTGTCCATTCCTTCCCAAATGGTTCAATAAGGCAATAATGTCAACCGTACAGTCATTTTCTGTCTTGGATGCGATCAGTAAATCGTCACTATACTGTACTAAGGTTGATTCAAATGGTAATTCCAATGATTCCAAATCTTTCTTTAGAATCTGATTGAAAATTGATGGTGACTCCGAAAACCCTTGAGGAATTCCACACCAACTGTAGACTCTTTCCAGGAATTTGAAGCAAAAGAGAAATTGGCTGTCCACATGAAGAGGCACAGAAAAGAATGCTTGGCACAAGTCGATTGCTAAGAACCACTCTGCATCACAGGGAATTTGAAACATTATCACAGCTGGATTTGGTACTACGGGACAACATTTGACTATTATGTCATTTATTTTTCTCAAATCTTGAACAATTCGGACCTTTCCACCCGTTTTATTAATCCCATGATTGGTGAATTACATGGACTACTTAGCACTTCTCTCAGTACTCCCTGTTTCACGAAGTCATCAATGAGTTGGGCGACTTTTATGAGAGTGTCTTGTGACATATGGTATTGTGGAGTTTGAGGAAAATTTACATTGGGTTTTACAGTAACTTTCACTGGTTCTGCTCCTTTAACCAAGCCTACTTCTTTCCCTGTCATATCCCACACTTCCTTTTCAACTGTTCCCTGTAATTCAGCAGGAATATCTGCTTCAGTGAGCATTGGATAAAGAGTAATCAGGGGATACTTTTCATCGACAGTTTCCGTTTCGTCCTCTCCTAAACTGTCCTCTTCTTCCTCATCACTATTCGTCTGAATTTTAATTCCATCATTTGAGCACATAATCGAACATCCCAATTTGCACAATAAGTCTCTCCCTAATAGTGATATTGGGCTTGAGTCACACACCACAAATTTATGTGACCCTTGATAGTTACCGATTCTGACTTGCACTGGATCTGTGATTGGGTTTGTCAGATACCTATTTGCTACTCCCACTACTTGAACTGTTCTCCCAGAAAGTGGCTAATTTGGTACTTCGATACTTCTGACTGTAGAGCGTGTAGCTCCGGTGTCAACCAAGAACGAAACGCTATGACCCATAACTCGTCCTTCCACATACGGTCCCTTTTGATCAACTTCCAAAGATGCTGCAAGCATACAATTTCCCTCCTCATCTGAACTTTCACTCTCCCATACATCGTTTATTCTGTAACGGGAATTGGTGTACTGTGTCATTTTGATTAATTCCTTGACCCGTGACCTGTTGAGGAAGCATTACTTGTTGCTAATTCATTGGTGCTAAGGGTATTTGCATTTGCTGATTAGGTACCATAGGAAACTGCTGTTGCATTGGCTGCAACGGTGCCATTTGTACACGGGCATTTGCACCTGCTGTGGTTGTACAGGTTGTAAACCCTGCATCTGATTCACATTATTTAGAAAATGTGGATTTGGACCTCTCATTTTCGGTCCTCTCATATTCTGAAATGAATTAACATCATTGTTTTGCTGACCTACACCTTCCTGCACCAACATTGGGCACTCCCGTTTCCAATGCCCGAAGATTCCGCACGTGTGACATGGCATCACCTTCTTCATTGCCTGTATACCATTTGGAACCACAACAGTATTCAAATCAGGACCATTATTCACAAAACCTCCTCGGCCTCTGCCTCTCAACTGTGGCTGAAACATAGCATTTCCCTGCTGTTGCAGCTGCAGCAACTGTTGTTGGAAACCTTGCAAACCTTGCAAACCTGTCTGAGCTGCTCTAAGCTGCATCACCATCACTTTTTCCTTCAACTTTTTCTGCTCTGCCTCAATCTCATCACTGCAGTATTTTTCATAATTCAACACCTCATCGATCGACTTTGACTGCCAACAAATCAAATGCATTTTAATCATCTGGCTGATTTCGGGTCTCAATCCTTACACGAATCTGAACACAAAGTGGAGCATGTCCTTTGCCTCAATCGTTTCCGTGCCACTGTAATTTTTAAACGCTTTCAACAATCTCTCATAGTATGCATGTATCGACTCTTTAACTTCTTGTGATGATATGTCTATTCTCTGCCAATCCACATTTTTCGACGCAACTTTTGTTTTTAAATGCTCAATCACCTTGTGGTATAAATTCATTACCGTAGGCGATGGTGCACCTGTGTCCCTATCTCTTTCTGGTTCACTTGTTGGCCAACCTACAGCCCTTTTACAATCTTCCCACAAATCTGCCGGAACCACAATCTCGAATAAGGTATTCAGGTCTTCCCAAAGACATTTTGCGAGTTTCACAAATTTATCTGTTTGTTGATACCATTCGATCGGTTTCTCTCTTAATTTAGGGAAATCATCCGTAAAGGATTGAATATCGCCCCTGTGCCACGGTACATGTACAAGTTTTCCCCCTGCCGTTTCTCTCATTGGTAACATGGTTATCAGGTCATCATTCTGTTGTACTTTCTCATTCCGGTCTGGGGTACTTTCTTTCTTCTTGTCCTTTTTCTTAACCCACCTGCTCTCCCATTTGTCTAAACATCTCCAGACCTGCGCGCTTTGCAGTATCTCTTTAAGGTGTGTTTTCATCCCTGCAGATCTCATGTGTTCAACATCTTTTGTCTCAAAGTCTAACCTGTAACTTCTGCTCAAGTGTTTGGTCTTACCTATGTCGATCTTGTTTCTGTCTGCAATTTCTTCTAACTTCTTATGTATGCTGCTTACTTCTCTTGTAATTCTAGGGCACATGTATGTCAGCTCTTCTTCTGTGTATGATTCTAACCTGTTCAAACCCATTGTTCCCTCTACTAGTTCATCTGCTTCCATGCCCAGTCTTATTCTATTCAAATATTCTTCTCCTTTCCCACTGGGTGTACTCTGTGGGGAGTTCAGGCTGTTCAACCATTGTGTTAACTGTTGCGCGTTCAGTCCCATCAATGTAGCACTTACATCGACTGCTACTGATGGTGTCTGTAACGTTTCTGTTTTTGAAGTTAGCGGTACTATTAGTGGTGGACCTGACCTTACCACAGTTGACGGAGCACAAGCTGGAATTGGACTGAATTCCAACAAGGACCCAGATCTATTTAGCAGTGTACCTACCGGAGGTGTTTTTTGAGTATTTTCTATGCATCTCCTCCCTGTCTCATTTTGTGTCATCACCCCTTGGTCACATACATTCAGCTTTGCCTGTATATACAATGGCACTGGCGGGCCTACAGTGATAGGCAGAGATATTGCATCTGGATTCTGTCTGTTCCCAGAATTCTGTGGCATGTTAATTCCCACATTATGGTTCATCATTGCTGGCATGTCTAACTGGTTTTCTGCTATTTGAGTGTACCTCAGCACTTCTTGTATCTGCTTTTGAGGCATCAAAATTTGTGTTGATTCGGCTTGAATCAATGTCGGTCTTTGATAATTCTGTCCTCCCTGCGCCATTAAATTAGAAGTCATTTCCAGATTATGCTCATCACAATAGCGCCTTTGAACCTGCGGCTGATAATCATTGACAGGTTTCAATTTAGGCACGTCAGGATACATTCTCTGAACTTGTGGTATTTGTAGTGTAAAAGGCATAATGGAACTGCTTTGCCTCTGTGATATTCTCAAATTCGGTGTTACATTACCCTGTATGGGTTCTGGAGGGGCAGTACTGGTGCTTGGGCCATTTTCGTTTTCCACATATGGTGGCGGGTGGTCATTTAGCATTTGCATAATGAACTCCTCATCGTCTGACTCGTCTGACCTTTTCGCATTTCTGTTGTTTTCTCTATCTCTGGACTGACTCCTGTTTATCTTATAGGTAGCTTTCCTTCCTTCCGTCTCTGCTTCGTCAGTAATTGCTGGAAACAATTTAATTCCCTGCAATACGTCTGATCTCCAAACCTTTTGAGTACTATCCCATCTAGCATCAGCTAGAGTCTTTTCTACTTTTCTCACTCTTGTCTCAAATTTCTTTTGTTGTTGCCTTCTAGCCATTAGTTTCCAAATAGCTAATGCTTCAAACTGTGCTGGTCTCGGAGGTACTTTCATGTTGTATAGCGTGAATCTTAGATTCTCCAAAACTCTTAGATTAAACAACCCATGGATAGGGAACGCTACACTTCCATGCTTTTCTGTTAATTTACACCATTGCTTTAACCAAAGACATGGTGCGACACCCATTCTTCAATCACGATGTAAGCTGGTGTACCCTCAGGCGGTGTTTCTTCTCCTACATTTGCTTTAATATATACATCTCCCCTCAAGGCACTCTTAAATGCTTTGAAAAATGTCATCTTTCCGTCTTTTATTTTCCTTAAAAAAATTTAATTGATGAGTGACTTTAATTCCCGGAATACTCTTCGCTTGCCTTTCCCCACCAATTGTGCTTCACGGACTGTGTCCAATCCGTGCGCGACCCTTCTCAACAACCAACCTATCCCAGCGCGGCTCCTAGTGACGTCACACCACACACTGCGGCTGACAAACTCTTGCGGCTTGTCCTCCTTCATTCAGCTTCACTCAAAACTAATTTCTGCAATATATTGCGAGCACTAACCAAAAAGAAGAAAACAAATCTGTGGGTTTACTACAGGAAGGGTAATACAATCGCTTCAGAAACCTTAGGGATTTTTCACTAGCCTCTGCAGTTATTCCATCTTTCTCGGTTTCCCACTTTCACAAGCAAAATTTGACCTGCAAACTTTACTCTCAACTGATCAATGAACTATTCTAGCGCGCCTTAGAATTCGTCAAATCTCAAAGTCGAAAATGTTCTTTCATGCCTCAATATTCATGCTGACTTGTTGACCACGCCCGATCAACCTACTAAACTGAACAGATTACAAAATCAATCAAGTGTCTCATACACTTTTCAACATACTCCGAAGTCTCTTGACCTCGCAGGGCCCGTCTCAACATCAACAACCACGTGGACAATTTTTCCTGCACAAAGCGCTACACACATATGAAGTTCGACGACTTCCCTACTCTCACACTTTGGAGTTTCACTCCTCTAAAATTTTTGATTGGAGTTCGTAACCCCCTAAAATCCTCACAAACTTCACAATTCATCTGCGGCATAAGCTGTGCAAGCGCGAAACAGTAACTTCACTCATACTTTCACTAGAAACGCCGAAAACATTCTCACACCTCCATTTCCTCCATTCGCAAGCTCCGAGATTCTGGAAAAGTCATTGGGGATTTAGGGCATCATCATCTCTCCAACTTGTTTTATCAAAGAAAATTCTAACTTGAATCTGTCTATTGTTCAGATGGGGTCCCAAAGGGCGAAACCATCAATCTCTGCTACCATCTACTGATAGCGCGTCCAGTCTTTATAAATTACTTGTACTTGGACACGCCGTAGGTCGGTGAACCTTTTAACCGAGTTGGGTTCTCCTCATCCAAATATAGTCGGATCTTTCAAATCAATAATCATTATAATCAATACCCAATACTTAATTAATGGATCAAACGACACATTAGGAATCAATAACAATCAGTATTTTGATGCACCATGACCTTTCAGTCATGAATAACCACACCAGTTTATTAGAAGTTAATTAATTTATTTCCCTATATTAACAAAGCTAGCATGATATAAGTGAGTCTCAAAATCAAATGGTATACATATACGAACATTACTATCTGTCCATAGCGACGGAAGAAACGCAATCTTCGCAAAATCTGGATTATAATACACTCGGTTATAGCAATGCTAATCACTAATACAAGCAACTGAATTTGACTAATTGCATACATCAGTCAGCATAACAAGATTTCAATTTAGCATGGTGCATCAAGTGAATACCTCAACTAACCTCTAGTTAGCATTGGCATGTGGGGCTTCATGCAAAACAAATTTAGTTAACACAAATTTAGAAAACTCCTAGCTTGGGCCCTATCAAAATAAGCAGTTGGTACCTATGAAGGAAAACACAATGCATAATACAATTATCCTTTCATATTTACCAAATACAATCAGC
The DNA here is from genome assembly GCF_031143425.1 of Pleurodeles waltl. NCBI lineage: Eukaryota > Metazoa > Chordata > Amphibia > Caudata > Salamandridae > Pleurodeles > Pleurodeles waltl. The sequence continues at coordinate 507,803,949 of NC_090445.1, forward strand.
ATTCAAGAAAAGTCTTCGTCCTTCAGGTATCGGTTCGATCAGCATGGGGCAGATTTCAGAGGGGCAAAGTTAAGGGCAAGTTTCCTTGCGGCAGCAAGGAGAATGGGGCAAAGGTTACTGCATGGAAAGTTAAAGTCTCTAGGGTGAGAATTCTTAAAGTCTCTTTCTCTGCGACAGAGAAAAGGCATCAGAGGGTCGTTCAAAATGGCTTCTTGAATCAGGCTTCAAAATGGCATCAAAGAAAATGGCTGACTTCTCTTTGTCCGGTGGGTTTAAGTAAGAAACATTCCAAATTCTTCAGGGTCTTCCATTGGAGGGTTCATAGGGTGGCTTCCTTTTGACCAATGAATAGTGTCTTTCTCCCAGTACTAATTTTTGCATAAGGTGTCCTTGGAGCCTTGGAACACAAGTTGCAACAAAGTTTGCCAATTAATTCTATATCAGAGCTTTTATTGTCTGCACCTGCAGAAGCTGACCTTGCTTCAAAGGGGATGAAACTAGCCTAGCACGAAACCTTGAGATAAGTGTATTAGTCATCTCTACTGGAAAAATACAACCTTAAAGTAAAATAATACATCTTTGTTAATACAAGTGAAAACCACGCAGTTAAATTTGAGACCAGGCAACTAGGCCAAAGCCTCTGCTAAATTTAAGCTAAGCATATAACAGTTTCGACAAGAAAATCATAGAACACATTTGCAAATATGACGGATTACTACATTTTTAATTCTTCACGATTAATTAAGCTTGTTTATAATAATGGCGAACTACCCCATGGGCACAATTTCCCAAGTACATTATTTTTCTTTGCTAAAATCACACTACCTTATACGATTTTGATTACATGATATATGAATATTTGTTAGTCCTTCTTTTCTGCGTCATCACTAGTGAGCACTAAGAAGCACTAGTGACTAATGTGATAAACAATCCATAGTGACTTGAGTGAAACAATGGCAGGGCATGCATGTATGAGAAGATTGCACTAGCGACTTGTGTGAGAAGCTAGCACTGGTGGCATTTGCGAGATGTTATCATGAGAGAGCAGTTTGAGGCGTGACATGGGCAGTTTGAACTTAAACTCAGAAGCTAAACAATATGAGCAGATGATCAAATCTAACCTTATCCCTGGTAGGATTCTAATTGCAGCACTTGCTCATCTCACCTCCAGTGCATTGATGTAAAGTAGAGCACAATAAAGTAGCCACAAGGCAATGTGTGGCGCTTTACACTCCATCACATATACATTTTTCAGTTGGTACAGGAGGATTATGTAAGGGGTTGGCATCAATAAAACAGCGATACGCTTTGGGGGTGAATTCTTTCTTCACAAACGGAGTCACTGATGACACAGGGATGTGGGAGCTGAGAGCTGTGTGCACTCAAGCATGAACTCAAGCATGAACTCAAGCAGCACTGTAAACATCACCCACTACAGACACAAAGTTCCATAAGCAGAGTGGTCCCTGTACTCAAAGAGCACAGCAAATATCATCCGCTACAGGAAGGGCTATATAAATGAAACAGTGGGCTGACTTGCCAGCTGGACTAGATGGCATGGATCCTCTGTGCACAGGTTATACAGAGGCACAGTGCCAGCTTGGTGCACGTTACCTTTCTGAGGGTCTGAACTGGCATTTCAGTAGACCGTGATCAGAGTATTCTGTGCGTTCCTTTCAAGCGGGTTTGGGCATTAGGCATAGAATGGGCAGAACTCTGCAGAATTTCATTGAGTTTTTATGTAACTCTGTGGAATTCCGCAGTGTAAGACTCCACAGGTTCCACCCACCATTAAATATAACACAAGTAATACAGTGAAACAGATGAGGACATTGGTTCAGAAACAAATAAATACAGGGTGTCTTGAAAAGTGGTGTTGACCAAAATGCAAGGTCTGTCAGAAAGTGCCATTTTTTACATGAGGTTACTTGAAAGGCGTGTTAGTGAAGATAGATACTGGGTTATATGAAGAAAGGTAAAATCCTAAAGGGCACTGGAGTGAAATGCTGATGTGTTTGGGGCCAATGATGGTGGTATGCTCAGGAAGTAGGATGCTATTAGGTTCATGGGCAAGGACTTGGCCAACTTTGAGCCTTGCTTTGCCAAGTGGTGCCAGAACACTCCTAGGCCCTTGGAAGTTGGTATAAAGTGCTGCTTCAGTAGAAATCCTTGCATTAACACCATTGAGGGAGTCAGAAGTGGTGCATCAACACTGTTACGGCAATTGTAACCAGTGCATCAACTCCATTGCGTGGCACCAACCTGGTGCAATATTTTCAGCACCAGCACATCACTCTCAAAATTGACACATTCTCTGCTACAGGAGCCGTAGCAGTGCATGGTGTTTGGAGCCAGAGCATTGTACTTGGAACCCAAGCATTACCATTGTTCTGCAGAAAAGATGAATGCATCACCTTCACTGCATGGCCCGACTAATTCATTGTTGCGGTTGCAGCCTGCATCCCTTTGATGTCGAAGCAAATGGGATCAAGGTACTTTTGTACAGCAGGCCAAGGCTGGTCACTGTGCCGACCCACGCTCCCTCAAAGGTGGCCTGAACTTTTGACTTTGTCCCAGTCCAATGCAGCCAGATGCCACACATAGGTGCTTATTGCTTCTGAACACCAATTTTACAGTTTTCTCTTTATAAATTCATATCCCAAGTTCTCCTTATTTGATTTTTGTCATTTTGGTCTTGTTTTATTTATTACATTACACTCCCACCGGGACCCCTGGGAGCGGCTTGGGTGGCTGGAGTCTTCCCCCTCTCCCGCCGGGCACCGGCCAACCGCTGATGCTTCACAGGGGGGGACTGGCTGTGATGTGGCTCCATGCCACACTGGCTGTCCTGGTGGCCGGTGCACTCTACATACCTGTGACTACAGGCACCACTGGTCCCGGAGATGTTGTGGCTGAGGTGCTACTTCGGGACCTATGAGACGGACGGGGTGGGGGAGGTGTGGGAAAAAGGTCAATGCTGGACAGGAAAAGTTTTTTGGACACACTGGGACGGGTAGCTGGAGGGGGTTTGGGAGTGGAGGAAGAGGTGGTGGTTGTAGTAGGTGTACGTTTGGTGACTTTGGGTGAAGGTGCATGCGCTGGAGGCTGTCGTGAGGTGGATGGCTGTTGGGTGGGTGTGTGCCTGCGTTTGTGTATCTTGGGAGGAGGCGTCACAGACACACTGGGAGAGGACACAGGGGACGTGTGAATGGTAGTGGGGGTGGTGACTGCACATGAGCGGGGTGTGCTGGTGGGTGTGGTGGTGAGGGACGTAGTGGCTGGAGAGGTAGTGCATGCAGGTGTGTGTGTAGATGAGACTGGGAGGTAGGAGGGAGACGACGAGGAGGGGGACACAGTGGAGGCAGTGGATGTTGGTGTGTCTGCATGTGTGTGATGCTTGCGTGAGTGCCTGTGGGATGTGTGGTGCTTATGTTTGCCTGAGCTTCCCTTGTGTGGTGAGGTGTGTGCAGGCTGGTCTGATGGTGTGCTTGGGATAGGCAGACGTACAGGGGATTGAGTCTGGGTGGAGGAAGTTGGATGGGGGAGGCTAGACACAGGGACAATGGCTGCCATCAGTGCTGAGGCCAGAGTTTGAAAGGCTCCGTGAAGGGCCACCTGACCAGAATGAATGCCCTCCAGGAATGCATTAGTTTGTTGCAACTGCCTTTCTACACCCTGGATGGCATTCAAAATGGTAGACTGCCCAACAGTGAGTGACCTGAGGAGGTCAATGGCCTCCTCACGGAGGGCAGCAGGGGTGACTGGGGCAGGGCCTGAGGTGCCTGGGGCGAAGGTGATGCCCACCCTCCTGGGTGAGTGGGCATGGGGCTAAGGCTGAGGGGCTGCTGGGAGGGCGGTGCTGGTAGGGGTGGTGGCGGCTGTACCTGTAGATGTGGGGGGCACAGATGTTGCCGCCACCACAAGGGAGCTCCCATCAGAGGACGAGTCTGTGTCGCTGGTGTCAGCTCCTGTCCCCGCCGTGGAGCTCCCCTCTCCCTCCGTCCCACTGGTGAATTCTGAGTCCGTAGTGTGGCCCTCCATGGCCATGTGGGATGCAGCTCCCTTGTGCTCCGGTGCCACTGCTCCTCCGCCTGATGATGCTAATGCACACAAGAACAGGGAAACCACAAAAAGGGGGGGAACGACAGAAGAAAGACATGTTGAGTGCATGGATTACCGCTACCGTTGGCGGACAAGACAGACACAGAAGCCCCTTGCACTACGCCGCGCTCTTGGGCTCTACAGTGCAATTCCTGGGAAATGGCCTACAAGGCTATGGACGACATCTGCACATATAGATGACACATGGGCATGAATAGCTGTACTTGGCACTCTATAGAGGTGGGGGGGGCCACAGGGCCATGCCTTACGGAGGGGCCTAGCCTACGTAACTCGCCCTGGCCTAGGGAAACCCACAGCCCTCCTCCCCCACCCAGACAACTTCACTGCACGCAAAGTCAGCAGAATGAGAGTGTACTCACCCCCTTGTGTCTGCTGTGATGCCCTCAAGCGCCCATCCAACTCCGGGTAGGCCACCGCCAGGATCCTGCACATCAGGGGGGTCATGGCTCGACGGGCACCCCTCCCACATTGGGAGGCCATCCCCAGCTGAGCCTCTGCCGTCTTCTTGCTCCAGCGGCGATTGTCCTCCCATCTTTTCCGGCAGTGGGTGCTCCGTCTGTGGCAGACCCCCAGGGTCCGGACGTCCTTGGCGATGGCACGCCAAATATCTTTCTTCTGGTGGGCGCTGACCTACATGACATGTACAGGGGAAGAAGAGAAGTCATTACCAACTGCACCGTCAAAGTGATTGGCCCCCATCCCTACCCTTGCCATGTGGCACATGCACCCACCGTCTTTCATGCATGCAGAAATCTGCCCCCTTCCTTCTTACATCCAGCCCTCTCCACACAGGCATAGCCCATATGACATGCTCCCTGTGTGCTTACCTGTTTGTCTGGAGGACCGTAGAGTAGCGTGTACTGGGGGAGGACCCCATCAACGAGCTTCTCCAACTCCTCCGATGTGAAGGCAGGGGCCCTTTCCCCAGACGCACGAGCCATTGTCTCTTCCACACCGAGGTCACAGCAGCACTTGCAGTGTAGGTCCTCTCCTGTCGAAGATCAGGTATCGAGTGATTGAACAGATAGAAAATGGCGGTCACGTTCGCAGCGGTCACGTCCACGGTGGTGCGTAACGTCACCGCCGGCGTACATCGTCATTGGCTCCTGGGACCCATAGGGTCCAATGTTAACCAATGCAGCATTGCGCCGCGGTCTTCGACCGCCTACCACGAAGGTATACAACGTCAGCGCAGTTACCTCACATCCCATTGTCCCACTTTGGAGGTCAGGCAGCCGCCATTTCAGGGGCCCACATGGCCTAAATTCCAACTGTGTCACACATACCTAGGCCTAGTCTCAACACACATACAGGCCACCTATTGTGTATGATTGGTGTTCTGGGTAAACTGTGTGTACGTACCTCTGAGTTGTTTAACTCTGTGGTCGCTGTTGTCCTTCATAGGCACCGTCCGCTGGGACATGTGAGGAGATGGTGGAATCCTGCGGTGTACCGACCGCTGGTGGACCTGTCGACAATGGAGGAAAGACTTTTGATAATCACCTACAGGTTTGACCGTGCCACAATCCAGGATCTTTGTACCCAGTTGGAGCCAGACCTAATGTCAGCAATCCGCCATCCCACAGGAATCCCCCCTCAAGTGCAGGTGCTATCAGTGCTCCATTTCCTGGCAAGTGGGTCTTTTCAAACATCAGTGGCCATGGCATCAGGGATGTCCCAGCCTATGTTTTCCAACGTATTGTCCAGAGTGTTGTCTGCCCTGCTGAAACACGTGAGGAGCTACATCGTTTTCCCTCAGGTGGAGGATTTGCCTACAGTGAAAGGTGACTTCTATGACCTTGAACATATCCCCAACATCATAGGTGCCATTGATGGGACCCATGTGGCTTTGCCCCCCCCCCCCCCACAGGAGTGAACAGGTGTACAGAAACCAGAAGAGTTATCATTCCCTGAATGTACAGATGCCATGTTTGGCAGACCAGTACATCACCCATGCGAATGCCATGTTCCCTGGCTCAGTGCATAACGCCTACATCCTGCGGAATAGCAGCATCCCCTATGTGATGGGTCAACTCCAGAGGCACTGTGTGTGGCTATTAGATGAGCCCCTGGAAGCAAGACAGTGGGAATGGTTGTCTGGGGTTATCCCTATAGGTTAGTGTGTGTCTAACAGTTGTCCCTCGCCATTTGCAGGTGACTCTGGTTACCCCAACCTGTCATGGCTACTGACCCCAGTGAGGAATCCCAGGCCCAGGGCAGAGGAACACTACAATGAGGCCCATGGGCGAACTAGGAGGGTGATTGAGCGGACGTTCGGCCTCCTGAAGGCCAGGTTCACGTGCCTGCATATGACAGGTGGATCCCTATTCTACTCACCAAAGAAGGTGTGCCAGATCATTGTGGCCTGCTGTATGCTTCATAACTTGGCTTTGCGACGACAGGTGCCTTTTCTGCAGGAGGATGGTCCAGATGGCGGTGTTGTGGCAGCTGTGGAGCCTGTGGACAGTGATGAGGATGAAGCAGAGGAAGAAGACATGCAGAACAGGGACTCAGTGATCTAGCAATATTTCCAGTGAAACACAGGTGAGAATACATTCCTGCCTAATACATGTACTTTTCAACTACTACCTCTCTACTGTCTGTCGTTTTCACTCAGTGTATGGTCACTGAGTTGTCACTTTCCCTTACGGTTTCACAGATGCGGGTTCCAACATGTGTCATCTGCTTAGATTCCTGATGGACTAGAGCTGTGTGACATAGGCAAGTTGACATTACTATTTCAAGAACATTTTGTCACTTTAATTGCAAATACACTATTTCGAAATCACAGACAGACTCCAGATCATTTTGTGCTTTAGGTGTGTTTATTTAAATGCACAATATTGGAGGGGGAAGTAAAATGGTGAGGGGTGATGGCGGAGGAGTGTCCATGGCAGAATCCAGTCTATTAGTCTCACAGGTGCATTGCCCATATGGGCATTGGAAATGGAGCTGGGGCAGTTTAATTATGGACAGGGTGACAAAGTGGGACAGTGGGATGACAATCAGGGTGGTCTCATTTCTTGGCGGGGGTCTTAGCATCGTGCTCTGTCTTGTTCCTGGATCTCAAGGACCATTTGCGGGGTGATTCTCCGTCTGCAGGGGGTAGGGTGCTAGTGTGGTGGTCCTGTGGCGGGGCGTCCTGTCCACTAGCGCCGGCGGAGGTGGTGGGCAGTTCATCGTCCTTGCTAGTGTCAGGGGCCCCTTGTAGTGCCACAGTGTCCCTCCTGGTGTTAAGTAGTTCCTTCAGCACCCCCACGATGGTGCCCAGGGTGGAGCTGATGGTTCTGAGCTCCTCCCTGAAGCCCATATACTGTTCCTCCTGCATGTGCTGGTCTCCTGAAACTTGGCCAGTACCGTTGCCATCGTCTCCTGGGAGTGGTGGTATTCTCCCATGATGGAGGAGAGGGCCTCGTGGAGAGTGGGTTCCCTTGGCCTGTCCGCCCCCTGTCGCACGGCAGCCCTCCCAGTTCCCCTGTGTTCCTGGGCCTCCGTCCCCTGGACCGTGTGCCCACTGCCACTGCCCCCAGGTCCCTGTTGTTGTTGGGGTGGTGGGCTATCCTGGGTTCCCTGTAGTGGTGGACACACATCTGATTGACGTGTCCTGGGGACGGAGGTATGGGCCCGCTGGGTGGGTGCTGTGCTGGTGTTTCCAGAGGGGGGAAGGTCTGTGGTGGCCTGTGCCTGTGTGAGGGGAACCGACTGTCCAGAGGTCCCCGATGGTCCGGGCTGGTCATCTAGATCCAGTTGGACAAAGCTGCTGTCATCACTGTGGGCCTCTTCTGTGGGTGGAGTGGACATGTCTGGACCCTCCTGTCTGGTGACGTTGGGTAGGGGTCCTGCAGGGGTGGAAAGGCATGATTATTGCATCTGTGTGTGTCATGGTGTGCAATGGGTGGGTGACTGTGTACCCCAGTGCTAGCATTCCTGTATGGGACCTTGTGTGATGAGGGTTTAGGGGGTTGTATGGGTATGTGCAGTGGGCATGCTTTAGTGATGGGTGTCCATGCTTTGTTGTTGCATGCAGGGCTAGGTGTTGGGATGGGTGGTTTGTGATATTGGTACATTTGTGAGGAGTTGGAGTGATAGGGGTGAGGGCGAGGGTGGGGGTATGTGATAGCATCCAGGTAGGGTGGGGGATGTAATAGTTAAGATTTGACTTACCAGAGTCCATTCCTCCACCAACTCCTGCGAGGCCCTCAGGATGCAGAATCGCCAAGACCTGCTCCTCCCATGTTGTTAGTTGTGGGGGAGAAGGTGGGGGTCCACCGTCAGTCCGCTGAACCGCCAGGTGGTGTCTTGAGACCACGGAACGCACCTTCCCCCGTAGGTCGTTCCACCTTTTCCTGATGTCCTCCCGATTTCTTGGGTGTTATCCCACTGCGTTGAACCTGTCGACTATTCTTCGCCATAGCTCCATCTTCCTTGCAATTGAGGTGTGCTGAACCTGTGATCCAAATAGCTGTGGCTCTACCCAGACGATTTCCTCCACCATGACCCTGAGCTTCTCCTCCGAGAACCTGGGGTGACTTTGCCGTGCCATGGGGTGGTGTGGGTGATGTGTGGGATGGTGTGTGTTGTGATAAGTGTGGTGATATGTAGTAGTGTGTTGTGTGAGGTGCGTGGAAGTTGTGTGGTTGATGGTGTTATGTGCCTGTGGATGCTGTTGTACTTGCTGGTGGTGTCTCTCTCTGTGCTTCGTTCTCAATTTTTAGTAGTAGGGTTTTGTGTGTGATGTGGGTGTGTGTCTTATATTGTATTGGATGTGTGGGAGTGGTGTGTGTATGTGTATCAGGTGTGTGTATTTCGAATTGTCCAATGTGGCTGTGTTTTGTATGTGTGTGAGAATTATGAGCGTGGCGGTGTTTACCGCCAATGGAATACCGCGGTTGAAAGACCGCTGCGTGGATTCGCGTGTCATGATAGTGTGGGCGTATTTCTGTTGGCGTGACGCTGGAGGTTTTGTTTTCACCAGTTTATCACTGACCTTTGGTGTGGCGGACTTGTGTGGGTGTCTGAATTTTGGCGGATTCCAAAATGTGGGTCATAATAGCTGTGGCGGAATTCCGCGACCGCGGCGGTGTGTTGGCTGTCTTCTGCACGGCAGTAAGCGGCTTTTACCGCCAATGTTGCAATGACCGCCTCTGTGTCCTTCAAAGGCTTCTCTTTGAAGTATCCTCCTCTTCAAAGACACAACTGCGTATAAGTAGCGGATTTTTGTCATTTTGGTATTGTTTTATTTATTAAAATAAGCTCTATTTTTCTAACCAATTGTGGTATCTTTTTGTGTGTTGTTTTCACTGTTTTACTGTTTGAAGTGCTGCACAATTACTTTACACATTGCCTGTTGAGTTAAGTCAAACTGCTCTGAGCCAAGCTACCAGTGGGTATGCACGGGTTAATTTAGGGTGTGTATCTGACTTACCCTCAGTAGGTTTGTGGCTCCTGCTTGAACAGGGTGCATACCTCTGCAAACAGAAATCCAATTTCTAACAATTTCATTTCAGGCAGTTAGTGTTGTTATCACGAAACAGACTGAAATGAAAACTAATGATGGCAAGGGTGCCACTTTCCACTTACTTATTTAATACCTAACCTGCAACAAGATTCTTCCTTTATAAAATTACACATATTCAAATCCTTAGTATTAATATGTTCACTCCAAATGATGCTTCCTCATAATCAAGGTAACTACCACAAAGTACAAAGGCATTTATTTCTGTCATTTCAATGTGTGTATTCTTGGTGTGAAGTCACTCTATTCCAATTAACTGAGGCCATGGTAGTGATATGTTGAACTCATGTGAACGTGCTTGGTATCTGGAAAACGATACTGAGCTTGTGTTTGAATTTTCTATGTAAGCTCACATTACTAAAATTGGAAGTACTTCATTTCATACCACTAATCCAGCATTTAATCAGTCATACCCTAACATCTGTTGTTGGTGCAAATATAGGTTATGATAGCCCTTTCTCTGCAGAGACGTGCTAACAAGTCATTTTAACCCAAAGACGTTGTGATTGCAAAGCATTATGCATGAGGTGAGATGCAATACTTTACTAGATTGGTTAACTATTTTTCAACTATCTTGGGCCTATTGACTAAGCTGTTTTCCATGAGTAGTCATAATTGTGGACATATCGAAGTGAGTTACAGTGGTTGCTTATTTTGTGATATACTACAAAAGAGCTTCATTTTACATGGAGATGTCTGTGGACCACCACTTGGTCTAAAGTCAGATTACCAGTCTTTAAAATGGATATGCTGTGTTTTTGAGAGTGCTAGTTCATTAATGGCTAATATTTTATCATTATTTAGGAACGGTATGTGAGTGTGACAGAACTTGCACAAGCCCCAAAGTAAACTGACCATGAAAACTTGAAACTATTTCAGTCCCTCACTGGTACTAGGGTGACTACCCCACACTTCAGGTCACTAGGTGCATTGTTTCCAGTCCTGAGGTTTCCACCTACAAATCATTGTTTTCGGTTGTGTTCATCTAATTATTTCTAGACTACAACAAATATCATGCACTAGGGCATCTCAGGCAAGTCCAAGACAGGAAACAGTGTACTTAGAGACCTGACATGAGGTTATCACCCTGCTTGGTAGACTGGCTTAAGCAGAAGCTCTTCCCCCAGAGAAAAGCATTGAAAACCTGTGCAAAACTACTGACCAAAACAATACATTTGAGAGCTACAACTTTAAATGTTACATCACAGTTGTTGAAAAAGATTTTAAAAAGTATTATTGTCACACAAAATGGTCGAGTCCTCCTCCCTCAGACAGCATTGAAGCAGGGAATTTCTTCTTGCAGCTTGGCAGCTGGAGAGCAGGGCAGTGAAGCAGTTGTTCTTCTTTTGTGTCGAATGGTCGAGAAGTGATCTGAAGAGTTGGTCTGGGGTCAAAAATCTATACCTCATGCCCAATTTTAATACAGTGAAGCTTCTAGAGTTTCACCCCCATTTCCACAGGGGTGTCTGGAATATTCTGCCTCCCTGCCCTGGTTCCAGCCTTTCTGGGGGCACAATAGGCTAATGTGAAGTCATTTAGAGATGAGTTGAGCCAGTGTCCTTGAAGAGCAAGTGTGATGGGTGACAGCATTGCTTCATCAAGTCAGGATGGCCTTTCCTGCCAACACCCAGACCCAGTATTACCAATTCACTAGGGACATGCAAGTAAATTAAATGTGCCAATTGGTGTACGCTGATTTCACCATGTTTAAAGGAGAGAGCATAAGCACTCACTTTGGCACTGGTTAGCAGTGGTAAACTGCATAGAGTCCTAAGGCCAACAAAAACAAATTCAGCAAAACAGAAGTGAAGGCAAAACGTTTGGGGGAAGACCACCCTAGGTCTGACAGGTATAACACAAATCCATTGAACGTAGTTCTCTCCTGAGACTGGATGGAGCAAGGCATTTTTAGCAGGAACACTACTCAAGCATTGGTGATGAGCTTTTAGTAAATAGGAATAACATTCCAGGTGTCCTCTTTTCATATTATATCTCTGTCTGATCCATTTCTCATTGAAGGAACATTGGGCAGGATGTATCAAGCCTTTTTGCATTTGCAAACGGTGCGAATGCCCGTTTGCGAATGCAAAAATGCCTTTCAGTATTCATGAAAGGCATTCGCAACACAAATTTAAGGAATCTCTAAAAGAGCGATTCCTTAAATTTACGAGCCCGTTTAGAGAATCGCAAATTGCAATTCTCTAAATAAGAAATCTCAAATAAGGAATCCTTATTTGCGATTTCTAAACCACATGTATCAAGCAATTCCTTAATGCGAATTTGGCATTAAGGAATTGCAATTACCACCAAGTAAAACTTGGTGGTAACCATGTGCAAATTTTAAAAATGCATTAAAAATGCATTTTTGAAATTGACATGTAACGCACGCATTCCCTTTGGCATGTGTGCGTCTTACATGTCCCCAAAAACTTTTTGGGGTGCAGCAGAGGGGGCCGTAGGCCCCCAGCACCTTGGGGTTTTGCATTTCCAAAATAACGAATTCCAATTAGGAATTCACTATTTGGAAATGCAAAAAAATTGCAAATATTGGCCTACAGGCCCATAGGTGCAAATGGGGGCTGTATTGCTATTAGTGATTCGGTAGTAGCATTTGCGATTTTTAAGAAATCGCTATTACCGAATCGCAAATATGATACATAGCATTTTGTGAATCAGAAATAGCGATTTCTTAAAATTCGCTATTACCAATTAGCAAAAGGCTTTTTTGATACATCTGGCCCTCTGTCTCAAAGAAAAAAATATCCAGAGTCAACTTCTAGAAAAAATAGTGGATTGTTGCTCTTTTGAGCAGATTCCTGACCACTAAATGAACTCCCCCCTATTTCAGGATAACCATTAACAACATGGTTTCAAAGGAATACTCCACACCCATGAACTTCTATCTCCTGCAGTGTTTGGCTCAAACATTCTGTTCCTGGTCTCTAATTAGACATGATAATGGAGCTACAAGAGCTTCTCACAGACAGAAATAATCTGGAAAATATAATGTATAATCTTCCTTCCCTTCTTGCTTATGTTTTGAACTTCCTTTAAGTGTCAGATGCTAGCCCATCTTCTATAAACAAGATCCACATTTGCAGGGATTGATTCAGGAATGTCTTAAGCATGTGTTCTTAGCTTCAGCAATTTTTTAATGTTTGAAATCCAGAAGAAGAATGCCTGGTTAAACTAATCTAATCATAATATTTTTCGTTTCATGCTAGATCATCCATATGCTACCATCTCTGCTTGGATTGCACTTTGCTATTATATGCTGTCAAATTAAATTTCAGCCACTGTTACTCATTCTGGAATATGCTGTGTAGCCTAGCTGAAGGCAACACGCACTTCTGAAAGCTCATGCTACGTTTTGAGGTAGGAAAGGTTTAAATGATGGTCCTCCTCTCTTGCACCCTATAATTTCACTGTGTACAACTGCACAGACCCTCATTGCACAGACAGTAATATGAATTGTACAATTAAAACAGTTATTCTTTAAACAGCGCATTTCACAAGGTTCGGAATGTCAAAACTCCAGATGTCCAAAGAAAAAGTAGAGGGGGAAAACAACAAAAAGATGATCCCTGAGGAAATGTTTCACATCACTCTACTGTTGTTTGAGTTGCATGTACCCAGATTTGTTTTTATTAGAGAGAGATCTATGTCTGATTTAATTTCATATGGATGAATCTTCTACCGAAAGAAGCACTGACTTTTACCAGTGCCATCTTTTCTGCACATTTATTTAACACTCTATAGGAACATGCATTTTCGGGAAACTATTTGAAGTTCATAAATGTTGCTACTGGAATTTCCATATTTTGAATACTCTAGGTAAACGCAAAAGCAATAGTTGTGCCTGATGTTGGATTTGTGTCTATGGTGCCCTAGATAGCCTTATTTTTCATTGTTGTGGTAGATAGATTTGCTTTTTTATGGTAGTTATGCTGGTAACAATTTTTCTAATATTTGATATTATTATTGTTAGACCTGACAGCCTTAGGGTGGTCATCCCTAACTTTTTGCCTGCCTCTCTCCACTTTTTAGATGCTGTTTTTGCTGGTTTTAAGACTCTGTACACTTGACCACTGCTAACCAGTGGTAAAGTGCATATGCTTTCTCCCTTTAAACATGGTAACATTGGATCATACCCAGTTGGATTATTTAATGTACTTATAAGCCCCTAGTAAAGTGCACTATATGTGCCCAGGGACAGTATAATAAATGCTACTAGTGTGCCTGCAGCACTGGTTGTGCCACCCACTTAATTAGCTTCTTAACCTTGTCTCAGTCCTGCCATTGCACGGCCTGTGTGTGTGCTGTTTCACTGTCAATTCGACTTGGCATTTAAAAGCCTAAAACTCACCTTTTTCTACATATAAGACGCCCCCAAGGTATGTCCTAGGTAACCCATAGGGCAGGGTGCTGTGTAGGCAAAACCAGGACATGTACCTGTGTGGTTTACATGTCCTGGTAGTGTAAAACTCCTAAATTCATTTTTACACTGCTGTGAGGCATGCTCCCTTCATAGGCTAACATTGGGGCTACCCTCCTATATTGTTTGAGTGGTAGCTGCTGATCTGAAAGGAGTAGGAAGGTCATATTTAGTATGGTCAGAATGGTGATACAAAATCCTGCTGACTGGTGAAGTTGGATTTAATATTACTATTTTAGAAATGCCACTTTTAGAAAGTGAGCATTTCTCTGCACTTAAATCCTTTTGTGCCTTACAATCCATGTCTGGCTGGGTTTAGATGACACCTCCTTGTGCATTCACTCAGACACTCCCCAAACACAGGATATTCAGCCTCACTTGCATTCATCTGCATTTTGAATGGGTCTTCCTGGGCTGGGAGGGTGGAGGGCCTGACACTTGCATGTCAAAGGACAGTAGCCTGCCCTCACTCAAAGGACTGCCACACACCCTACAGGGACCCTGGCAGACAAGATTGAACTGAAAGGGGACCTTGTGCACAGCTAAGCCACTCTTTGAAGTCTCCCCCACTTCAAAGGCACATTTGGGTATTCAAACAGGGCCTCTGCCCCCACCAACTCAGATATTTCCTGGAGAAGAGAAGCTGAACCAGAACTTGCATCCTGCCAAGAAGAACTGCCTGGCTGCCCAAAGGACTCACCTGTCTGCTTTCTGTGAAGGACTGCTGCCTTGCTGTTGCCCTGCTGCCTTGCTGCTCTCTGGCTGTGGTGAGAAGTGCTCTCCAAGGGCTTGGATAGAGCTTGCCTCCTGTTCCCTGAAGTCTCAGGACCAAAAAGACTTCATCACTACAAGAAGGACTCCTTGTGCGGCGAAAATCGACGCACAGCCTGCCAGAAACGGCACACAGCCTGCACTGTGGTGAAAAATTCACTGCACGCCAAACCAGAATGACGCAGTCCGACTTCGCAACAATAAGATCAATGCAGCACCAGCGCTGCAACCGGAAATTTGACGAACAGCCCACTGGATCGTACCACAGCCGAGCCGGAATGACGCAGCCCAACTTCCAGAGAGGAATCGATGCAGCACCTGCCGTGCAGTAGAAATTTCCATGCTACACCCACCAGATCGACGCAGCCCCTGTGACTTCGTCCTGTTAGCCCCAGAAATCCACGCATTGTCCCCGGGGTGTCCAAAAAACCCACAACCTAAAGAGGATCCATGACCGAGTGCCAGAAATCGCCGCACAGCCATCCCTGCGTGAAAACTAAACGACGCATCACTGTGTGCGGCCCAAAAAATTGATCTCCTGCATCTCCTCCTCTGCGGTTCTTTGCGGAGATTTTGCACACGAACCAGGTACTTTGTGCTTGAAAGAGACATCTATTGCTTTTTAATCATTTTGACCTGCATCTTACCAAATAAATATTATATATTTTTCTAAACACTGTTTGGTGTATTTTTGTGGCATTCTACTGTGTTACTGCATGATTTATTGCACAAATACTTTACACATTGCCTTCTGAGATAAGCCTGACTGCTCAGTGCCAAGCTACCAGAGGGTGGGCACAGGATAATTTGGATTGTGTGTGACTTACCCTGACTAGAGTGAGGGCCTTGCTTGGACAGTGGGTAACCTGACTGCCAACCAAAGACCCAATTTCTCACAATTATGAAACAACAAAGTGTGTTACTCCTTTCTGCTGAAAAGGTTTTCTGTAGGGATGCTTAGTGTGGTGGGTAGAGTTATCTTACTACAAATTAATGAAACTAACTTGTGCAGCTGTTGATGACTCTTGTGCAAAGTATTGCATTTTGGGCACTTTAATGAAGTTTGTGCTTTTAGTTCTGGAAGAACAACTTGAGATGCGGTGACCCTTCCTGTACTATTTTATTGGATATTGTGTGTTTGTGATAACACATGGTCCCCTGAAAAGAAAGGGCATTCAAAGAAAGAAACAGACATTTATAAATACAATTAATCTGTAATATGAATTTTTGTTTGCACTGAGCAGCACAAAACAAGTTGAGACATGAGACTATACAAGTTTGAAAGACTGAATTTAATCTGCACAAATAGATGGCATATTGTTCAGCCGCGGTCAGAAAGGATAAACCGGCGGTCTCCCGCCGGTTTACCGCTGCCCCATTGAATCCTCCATGGCGGCGGAGCGCGCTCCGCCGCCATGGGGATTCAGACACCCCCTACCGCCATCCTGTTCATGGCGGGAAACCCGCCATGAACAGGATGGCGGTAGGGGGTGCCGCGGGGCCCCCGTAAGAGGGCCCCACAAAGTATTTCAGTGTCTGCTTTGCAGACACTGAAATACGCGCCGGGTGCAACTGCACCCGTCGCACCCCTGCAACTACGCCGGCTCAATTCTGAGCCGGCGTCCACGTTGCAGGGGCATTTCCGCTGGGCCGGCGGGCGCTCTTTTGGAGAGCGCCTGCCGGCCCAGCGGAAATGTCTGAATGGCCGCCGCGGTCATTTGTCGGCGGTACCTTGGCGGACGGCCTCCGCCGTCCGCCAAGGTCTGAATAACCCCCTTTGTGTCCATTCCTTCCCAAATGGTTCAATAAGGCAATAATGTCAACCGTACAGTCATTTTCTGTCTTGGATGCGATCAGTAAATCGTCAATATACTGTACTAAGGTTGATTCAAATGGTAATTCCAATGATTCCAAATCTTTCTTTAGAATCTGATTGAAAATTGATGGTGACTCCGAAAACCCTTGAGGAATTCCACACCAACTGTAGACTCTTTCCAGGAATTTGAAGCAAAAGAGAAATTGGCTGTCCACATGAAGAGGCACAGAAAAGAATGCTTGGCACAAGTCGATTGCTAAGAACCACTCTGCATCACAGGGAATTTGAAACATTATCACAGCTGGATTTGGTACTACGGGACAACATTTGACTATTATGTCATTTATTTTTCTCAAATCTTGAACAATTCGGACCTTTCCACCCGTTTTATTAATCCCATGATTGGTGAATTACATGGACTACTTAGCACTTCTCTCAGTACTCCCTGTTTCACGAAGTCATCAATGAGTTGGGCGACTTTTATGAGAGTGTCTTGTGACATATGGTATTGTGGAGTTTGAGGAAAATTTACATTGGGTTTTACAGTAACTTTCACTGGTTCTGCTCCTTTAACCAAGCCTACTTCTTTCCCTGTCATATCCCACACTTCCTTTTCAACTGTTCCCTGTAATTCAGCAGGAATATCTGCTTCAGTGAGCATTGGATAAAGAGTAATCAGGGGATACTTTTCATCGACAGTTTCCGTTTCGTCCTCTCCTAAACTGTCCTCTTCTTCCTCATCACTATTCGTCTGAATTTTAATTCCATCATTTGAGCACATAATCGAACATCCCAATTTGCACAATAAGTCTCTCCCTAATAGTGATATTGGGCTTGAGTCACACACCACAAATTTATGTGACCCTTGATAGTTACCGATTCTGACTTGCACTGGATCTGTGATTGGGTTTGTCAGATACCTATTTGCTACTCCCACTACTTGAACTGTTCTCCCAGAAAGTGGCTAATTTGGTACTTCGATACTTCTGACTGTAGAGCGTGTAGCTCCGGTGTCAACCAAGAACGAAACGCTATGACCCATAACTCGTCCTTCCACATACGGTCCCTTTTGATCAACTTCCAAAGATGCTGCAAGCATACAATTTCCCTCCTCATCTGAACTTTCACTCTCCCATACATCGTTTATTCTGTAACGGGAATTGGTGTACTGTGTCATTTTGATTAATTCCTTGACCCGTGACCTGTTGAGGAAGCATTACTTGTTGCTAATTCATTGGTGCTAAGGGTATTTGCATTTGCTGATTAGGTACCATAGGAAACTGCTGTTGCATTGGCTGCAACGGTGCCATTTGTACACGGGCATTTGCACCTGCTGTGGTTGTACAGGTTGTAAACCCTGCATCTGATTCACATTATTTAGAAAATGTGGATTTGGACCTCTCATTTTCGGTCCTCTCATATTCTGAAATGAATTAACATCATTGTTTTGCTGACCTACACCTTCCTGCACCAACATTGGGCACTCCCGTTTCCAATGCCCGAAGATTCCGCACGTGTGACATGGCATCACCTTCTTCATTGCCTGTATACCATTTGGAACCACAACAGTATTCAAATCAGGACCATTATTCACAAAACCTCCTCGGCCTCTGCCTCTCAACTGTGGCTGAAACATAGCATTTCCCTGCTGTTGCAGCTGCAGCAACTGTTGTTGGAAACCTTGCAAACCTTGCAAACCTGTCTGAGCTGCTCTAAGCTGCATCACCATCACTTTTTCCTTCAACTTTTTCTGCTCTGCCTCAATCTCATCACTGCAGTATTTTTCATAATTCAACACCTCATCGATCGACTTTGACTGCCAACAAATCAAATGCATTTTAATCATCTGGCTGATTTCGGGTCTCAATCCTTACACGAATCTGAACACAAAGTGGAGCATGTCCTTTGCCTCAATCGTTTCCGTGCCACTGTAATTTTTAAACGCTTTCAACAATCTCTCATAGTATGCATGTATCGACTCTTTAACTTCTTGTGATGATATGTCTATTCTCTGCCAATCCACATTTTTCGACGCAACTTTTGTTTTTAAATGCTCAATCACCTTGTGGTATAAATTCATTACCGTAGGCGATGGTGCACCTGTGTCCCTATCTCTTTCTGGTTCACTTGTTGGCCAACCTACAGCCCTTTTACAATCTTCCCACAAATCTGCCGGAACCACAATCTCGAATAAGGTATTCAGGTCTTCCCAAAGACATTTTGCGAGTTTCACAAATTTATCTGTTTGTTGATACCATTCGATCGGTTTCTCTCTTAATTTAGGGAAATCATCCGTAAAGGATTGAATATCGCCCCTGTGCCACGGTACATGTACAAGTTTTCCCCCTGCCGTTTCTCTCATTGGTAACATGGTTATCAGGTCATCATTCTGTTGTACTTTCTCATTCCGGTCTGGGGTACTTTCTTTCTTCTTGTCCTTTTTCTTAACCCACCTGCTCTCCCATTTGTCTAAACATCTCCAGACCTGCGCGCTTTGCAGTATCTCTTTAAGGTGTGTTTTCATCCCTGCAGATCTCATGTGTTCAACATCTTTTGTCTCAAAGTCTAACCTGTAACTTCTGCTCAAGTGTTTGGTCTTACCTATGTCGATCTTGTTTCTGTCTGCAATTTCTTCTAACTTCTTATGTATGCTGCTTACTTCTCTTGTAATTCTAGGGCACATGTATGTCAGCTCTTCTTCTGTGTATGATTCTAACCTGTTCAAACCCATTGTTCCCTCTACTAGTTCATCTGCTTCCATGCCCAGTCTTATTCTATTCAAATATTCTTCTCCTTTCCCACTGGGTGTACTCTGTGGGGAGTTCAGGCTGTTCAACCATTGTGTTAACTGTTGCGCGTTCAGTCCCATCAATGTAGCACTTACATCGACTGCTACTGATGGTGTCTGTAACGTTTCTGTTTTTGAAGTTAGCGGTACTATTAGTGGTGGACCTGACCTTACCACAGTTGACGGAGCACAAGCTGGAATTGGACTGAATTCCAACAAGGACCCAGATCTATTTAGCAGTGTACCTAGCGGAGGTGTTTTTTGAGTATTTTCTATGCATCTCCTCCCTGTCTCATTTTGTGTCATCACCCCTTGGTCACATACATTCAGCTTTGCCTGTATATACAATGGCACTGGCGGGCCTACAGTGATAGGCAGAGATATTGCATCTGGATTCTGTCTGTTCCCAGAATTCTGTGGCATGTTAATTCCCACATTATGGTTCATCATTGCTGGCATGTCTAACTGGTTTTCTGCTATTTGAGTGTACCTCAGCACTTCTTGTATCTGCTTTTGAGGCATCAAAATTTGTGTTGATTCGGCTTGAATCAATGTCGGTCTTTGATAATTCTGTCCTCCCTGCGCCATTAAATTAGAAGTCATTTCCAGATTATGCTCATCACAATAGCGCCTTTGAACCTGCGGCTGATAATCATTGACAGGTTTCAATTTAGGCACGTCAGGATACATTCTCTGAACTTGTGGTATTTGTAGTGTAAAAGGCATATTGGAACTGCTTTGCCTCTGTGATATTCTCAAATTCGGTGTTACATTACCCTGTATGGGTTCTGGAGGGGCAGTACTGGTGCTTGGGCCATTTTCGTTTTCCACATATGGTGGCGGGTGGTCATTTAGCATTTGCATAATGAACTCCTCATCGTCTGACTCGTCTGACCTTTTCGCATTTCTGTTGTTTTCTCTATCTCTGGACTGACTCCTGTTTGTCTTATAGGTAGCTTTCCTTCCTTCCGTCTCTGCTTCGTCAGTAATTGCTGGAAACAATTTAATTCCCTGCAATACGTCTGATCTCCAAACCTTTTGAGTACTATCCCATCTAGCATCAGCTAGAGTCTTTTCTACTTTTCTCACTCTTGTCTCAAATTTCTTTTGTTGTTGCCTTCTAGCCATTAGTTCCCAAATTGCTAATGCTTCAAACTGTGCTGGTCTCGGAGGTACTTTCATGTTGTATAGCGTGAATCTTAGATTCTCCAAAACTCTTAGATTAAACAACCCATGGATAGGGAACGCTACACTTCCATGCTTTTCTGTTAATTTACACCTATGCTTTAACCAAAGACATGGTGCGACACCCATTCTTCAATCACGATGTAAGCTGGTGTACCCTCAGGCGGTGTTTCTTCTCCTACATTTGCTTTAATATATACATCTCCCCTCAAGGCACTCTTAAATGCTTTGAAAAATGTCATCTTTCCGTCTTTTATTTTCCTTAAAAAAATTTAATTGATGAGTGACTTTAATTCCCGGAATACTCTTCGCTTGCCTTTCCCCACCAATTGTGCTTCACGGACTGTGTCCAATCCGTGCGCGACCCTTCTCAACAACCAACCTATCCCAGCGCGGCTCCTAGTGACGTCACACCACACACTGCGGCTGACAAACTCTTGCGGCTTGTCCTCCTTCATTCAGCTTCACTCAAAACTAATTTCTGCAATATATTGCGAGCACTAACCAAAAAGAAGAAAACAAATCTGTGGGTTTACTACAGGAAGGGTAATACAATCGCTTCAGAAACCTTAGGGATTTTTCACTAGCCTCTGCAGTTATTCCATCTTTCTCGGTTTCCCACTTTCACAAGCAAAATTTGACCTGCAAACTTTACTCTCAACTGATCAATGAACTATTCTAGCGCGCCTTAGAATTCGTCAAATCTCAAAGTCGAAAATTTTCTTTCATGCCTCAATATTCATGCTGACTTGTTGACCACGCCCGATCAACCTACTAAACTGAACAGATTACAAAATCAATCAAGTGTCTCATACACTTTTCAACATACTCCGAAGTCTCTTGACCTCGCAGGGCCCGTCTCAACATCAACAACCACGTGGACAATTTTTCCTGCACAAAGCGCTACACACATATGAAGTTCGACGACTTCCCTACTCTCACACTTTGGAGTTTCACTCCTCTAAAATTTTTGATTGGAGTTCGTAACCCCCTAAAATCCTCACAAACTTCACAATTCATCTGCGGCATAAGCTGTGCAAGCGCGAAACAGTAACTTCACTCATACTTTCACTAGAAACGCCGAAAACATTTTCACACCTCCATTTCCTCCATTCGCAAGCTCCGAGATTTTGGAAAAGTCATTGGGGATTTAGGGCATCATCATCTCTCCAACTTGTTTTATCAAAGAAAATTCTAACTTGAATCTGTCTATTGTTCAGATGGGGTCCCAAAGGGCGAAACCATCAATCTCTGCTACCATCTACTGATAGCGCGTCCAGTCTTTATAAATTACTTGTACTTGGACACGCCGTAGGTCGGTGAACCTTTTAACCGAGTTGGGTTCTCCTCATCCAAATATAGTCGGATCTTTCAAATCAATAATCATTATAATCAATACCCAATACTTAATTAATGGATCAAACGACACATTAGGAATCAATAACAATCAGTATTTTGATGCACCATGACCTTTCAGTCATGAATAACCACACCAGTTTATTAGAAGTTAATTAATTTATTTCCCTATATTAACAAAGCTAGCATGATATAAGTGAGTCTCAAAATCAAATGGTATACATATACGAACATTACTATCTGTCCATAGCGACGGAAGAAACGCAATCTTCGCAAAATCTGGATTATAATACACTCGGTTATAGCAATGCTAATCACTAATACAAGCAACTGAATTTGACTAATTGCATACATCAGTCAGCATAACAAGATTTCAATTTAGCATGGTGCATCAAGTGAATACCTCAACTAACCTCTAGTTAGCATTGGCATGTGGGGCTTCATGCAAAACAAATTTAGTTAACACAAATTTAGAAAACTCCTAGCTTGGGCCCTATCAAAATAAGCAGTTGGTACCTATGAAGGAAAACACAATGCATAATACAATTATCCTTTCATATTTACCAAATACAATCAGCATTCAAGAAAAGTCTTCGTCCTTCAGGTATCGGTTCGATCAGCATGGGGCAGATTTCAGAGGGGCAAAGTTAAGGGCAAGTTTCCTTGCGGCAGCAAGGAGAATGGGGCAAAGGTTACTGCATGGAAAGTTAAAGTCTCTAGGGTGAGAATTCTTAAAGTCTCTTTCTCTGCGACAGAGAAAAGGCATCAGAGGGTCGTTCAAAATGGCTTCTTGAATCAGGCTTCAAAATGGCATCAAAGAAAATGGCTGACTTCTCTTTGTCCGGTGGGTTTAAGTAAGAAACATTCCAAATTCTTCAGGGTCTTCCATTGGAGGGTTCATAGGGTGGCTTCCTTTTGACCAATGAATAGTGTCTTTCTCCCAGTACTAATTTTTGCATAAGGTGTCCTTGGAGCCTTGGAACACAAGTTGCAACAAAGTTTGCCAATTAATTCTATATCAGAGCTTTTATTGTCTGCACCTGCAGAAGCTGACCTTGCTTCAAAGGGGATGAAACTAGCCTAGCACGAAACCTTGAGATAAGTGTATTAGTCATCTCTACTGGAAAAATACAACCTTAAAGTAAAATAATACATCTTTGTTAATACAAGTGAAAACCACGCAGTTAAATTTGAGACCAGGCAACTAGGCCAAAGCCTCTGCTAAATTTAAGCTAAGCATATAACAGTTTCGACAAGAAAATCATAGAACACATTTGCAAATATGACGGATTACTACATTTTTAATTCTTCACGATTAATTAAGCTTGTTTATAATAATGGCGAACTACCCCATGGGCACAATTTCCCAAGTACATTATTTTTCTTTGCTAAAATCACACTACCTTATACGATTTTGATTACATGATATATGAATATTTGTTAGTCCTTCTTTTCTGCGTCATCACTAGTGAGCACTAAGAAGCACTAGTGACTAATGTGATAAACAATCCATAGTGACTTGAGTGAAACAATGGCAGGGCATGCATGTATGAGAAGATTGCACTAGCGACTTGTGTGAGAAGCTAGCACTGGTGGCATTTGCGAGATGTTATCATGAGAGAGCAGTTTGAGGCGTGACATGGGCAGTTTGAACTTAAACTCAGAAGCTAAACAATATGAGCAGATGATCAAATCTAACCTTATCCCTGGTAGGATTCTAATTGCAGCACTTGCTCATCTCACCTCCAGTGCATTGATGTAAAGTAGAGCACAATAAAGTAGCCACAAGGCAATGTGTGGCGCTTTACACTCCATCACATATACATTTTTCAGTTGGTACAGGAGGATTATGTAAGGGGTTGGCATCAATAAAACAGCGATACGCTTTGGGGGTGAATTCTTTCTTCACAAACGGAGTCACTGATGACACAGGGATGTGGGAGCTGAGAGCTGTGTGCACTCAAGCAGCGGGATCCAGAAGCTAAGTGGTGCATGAACTCAAGCAGCACTGTAAACATCACCCACTACAGACACAAAGTTCCATAAGCAGAGTGGTCCCTGTACTCAAAGAGCACAGCAAATATCATCCGCTACAGGAAGGGCTATATAAATGAAACAGTGGGCTGACTTGCCAGCTGGACTAGATGGCATGGATCCTCTGTGCACAGGTTATACAGAGGCACAGTGCCAGCTTGGTGCACGTTACCTTTCTGAGGGTCTGAACTGGCATTTCAGTAGACCGTGATCAGAGTATTCTGTGCGTTCCTTTCAAGCGGGTTTGGGCATTAGGCATAGAATGGGCAGAACTCTGCAGAATTTCATTGAGTTTTTATGTAACTCTGTGGAATTCCGCAGTGTAAGACTCCACAGGTTCCACCCACCATTAAATATAACACAAGTAATACAGTGAAACAGATGAGGACATTGGTTCAGAAACAAATAAATACAGGGTGTCTTGAAAAGTGGTGTTGACCAAAATGCAAGGTCTGTCAGAAAGTGCCATTTTTTACATGAGGTTACTTGAAAGGCGTGTTAGTGAAGATAGATACTGGGTTATATGAAGAAAGGTAAAATCCTAAAGGGCACTGGAGTGAAATGCTGATGTGTTTGGGGCCAATGATGGTGGTATGCTCAGGAAGTAGGATGCTATTAGGTTCATGGGCAAGGACTTGGCCAACTTTGAGCCTTGCTTTGCCAAGTGGTGCCAGAACACTCCTAGGCCCTTGGAAGTTGGTATAAAGTGCTGCTTCAGTAGAAATCCTTGCATTAACACCATTGAGGGAGTCAGAAGTGGTGCATCAACACTGTTACGGCAATTGTAACCAGTGCATCAACTCCATTGCGTGGCACCAACCTGGTGCAATATTTTCAGCACCAGCACATCACTCTCAAAATTGACACATTCTCTGCTACAGGAGCCGTAGCAGTGCATGGTGTTTGGAGCCAGAGCATTGTACTTGGAACCCAAGCATTACCATTGTTCTGCAGAAAAGATGAATGCATCACCTTCACTGCATGGCCCGACTAATTCATTGTTGCGGTTGCAGCCTGCATCCCTTTGATGTCGAAGCAAATGGGATCAAGGTACTTTTGTACAGCAGGCCAAGGCTGGTCACTGTGCCGACCCACGCTCCCTCAAAGGTGGCCTGAACTTTTGACTTTGTCCCAGTCCAATGCAGCCAGATGCCACACATAGGTGCTTATTGCTTCTGAACACCAATTTTACAGTTTTCTCTTTATAAATTCATATCCCAAGTTCTCCTTATTTGATTTTTGTCATTTTGGTCTTGTTTTATTTATTACATTACACTCCCACCGGGACCCCTGGGAGCGGCTTGGGTGGCTGGAGTCTTCCCCCTCTCCCGCCGGGCACCGGCCAACCGCTGATGCTTCACAGGGGGGGACTGGCTGTGATGTGGCTCCATGCCACACTGGCTGTCCTGGTGGCCGGTGCACTCTACATACCTGTGACTACAGGCACCACTGGTCCCGGAGATGTTGTGGCTGAGGTGCTACTTCGGGACCTATGAGACGGACGGGGTGGGGGAGGTGTGGGAAAAAGGTCAATGCTGGACAGGAAAAGTTTTTTGGACACACTGGGACGGGTAGCTGGAGGGGGTTTGGGAGTGGAGGAAGAGGTGGTGGTTGTAGTAGGTGTACGTTTGGTGACTTTGGGTGAAGGTGCATGCGCTGGAGGCTGTCGTGAGGTGGATGGCTGTTGGGTGGGTGTGTGCCTGCGTTTGTGTATCTTGGGAGGAGGCGTCACAGACACACTGGGAGAGGACACAGGGGACGTGTGAATGGTAGTGGGGGTGGTGACTGCACATGAGCGGGGTGTGCTGGTGGGTGTGGTGGTGAGGGACGTAGTGGCTGGAGAGGAAGTGCATGCAGGTGTGTGTGTAGATGAGACTGGGAGGTAGGAGGGAGACGACGAGGAGGGGGACACAGTGGAGGCAGTGGATGTTGGTGTGTCTGCATGTGTGTGATGCTTGCGTGAGTGCCTGTGGGATGTGTGGTGCTTATGTTTGCCTGAGCTTCCCTTGTGTGGTGAGGTGTGTGCAGGCTGGTCTGATGGTGTGCTTGGGATAGGCAGACGTACAGGGGATTGAGTCTGGGTGGAGGAAGTTGGATGGGGGAGGCTAGACACAGGGACAATGGCTGCCATCAGTGCTGAGGCCAGAGTTTGAAAGGCTCCGTGAAGGGCCACCTGACCAGAATGAATGCCCTCCAGGAATGCATTAGTTTGTTGCAACTGCCTTTCTACACCCTGGATGGCATTCAAAATGGTAGACTGCCCAACAGTGAGTGACCTGAGGAGGTCAATGGCCTCCTCACGGAGGGCAGCAGGGGTGACTGGGGCAGGGCCTGAGGTGCCTGGGGCGAAGGTGATGCCCACCCTCCTGGGTGAGTGGGCATGGGGCAAAGGCTGAGGGGCTGCTGGGAGGGCGGTGCTGGTAGGGGTGGTGGCGGCTGTACCTGTAGATGTGGGGGGCACAGATGTTGCCGCCACCACAAGGGAGCTCCCATCAGAGGACGAGTCTGTGTCGCTGGTGTCAGCTCCTGTCCCCGCCGTGGAGCTCCCCTCTCCCTCCGTCCCACTGGTGAATTCTGAGTCCGTAGTGTGGCCCTCCATGGCCATGTGGGATGCAGCTCCCTTGTGCTCCGGTGCCACTGCTCCTCCGCCTGATGATGCTAATGCACACAAGAACAGGGAAACCACAAAAAGGGGGGGAACGACAGAAGAAAGACATGTTGAGTGCATGGATTACCGCTACCGTTGGCGGACAAGACAGACACAGAAGCCCCTTGCACTACGCCGCGCTCTTGGGCTCTACAGTGCAATTCCTGGGAAATGGCCTACAAGGCTATGGACGACATCTGCACATATAGATGACACATGGGCATGAATAGCTGTACTTGGCACTCTATAGAGGTGGGGGGGGCCACAGGGCCATGCCTTACGGAGGGGCCTAGCCTACGGAACTCGCCCTGGCCTAGGGAAACCCACAGCCCTCCTCCCCCACCCAGACAACTTCACTGCACGCAAAGTCAGCAGAATGAGAGTGTACTCACCCCCTTGTGTCTGCTGTGATGCCCTCAAGCGCCCATCCAACTCCGGGTAGGCCACCGCCAGGATCCTGCACATCAGGGGGGTCATGGCTCGACGGGCACCCCTCCCACATTGGGAGGCCATCCCCAGCTGAGCCTCTGCCGTCTTCTTGCTCCAGCGGCGATTGTCCTCCCATCTTTTCCGGCAGTGGGTGCTCCGTCTGTGGCAGACCCCCAGGGTCCGGACGTCCTTGGCGATGGCACGCCAAATATCTTTCTTCTGGTGGGCGCTGACCTACATGACATGTACAGGGGAAGAAGAGAAGTCATTACCAACTGCACCGTCAAAGTGATTGGCCCCCATCCCTACCCTTGCCATGTGGCACATGCACCCACCGTCTTTCATGCATGCAGAAATCTGCCCCCTTCCTTCTTACATCCAGCCCTCTCCACACAGGCATAGCCCATATGACATGCTCCCTGTGTGCTTACCTGTTTGTCTGGAGGACCGTAGAGTAGCGTGTACTGGGGGAGGACCCCATCAACGAGCTTCTCCAACTCCTCCGATGTGAAGGCAGGGGCCCTTTCCCCAGACGCACGAGCCATTGTCTCTTCCACACCGAGGTCACAGCAGCACTTGCAGTGTAGGTCCTCTCCTGTCGAAGATCAGGTATCGAGTGATTGAACAGATAGAAAATGGCGGTCACGTTCGCAGCGGTCACGTCCACGGTGGTGCGTAACGTCACCGCCGGCGTACATCGTCATTGGCTCCTGGGACCCATAGGGTCCAATGTTAACCAATGCAGCATTGCGCCGCGGTCTTCGACCGCCTACCACGAAGGTATACAACGTCAGCGCAGTTACCTCACATCCCATTGTCCCACTTTGGAGGTCAGGCAGCCGCCATTTCAGGGGCCCACATGGCCTAAATTCCAACTGTGTCACACATACCTAGGCCTAGTCTCAACACACATACAGGCCACCTATTGTGTATGATTGGTGTTCTGGGTAAACTGTGTGTACGTACCTCTGAGTTGTTTAACTCTGTGGTCGCTGTTGTCCTTCATAGGCACCGTCCGCTGGGACATGTGAGGAGATGGTGGAATCCTGCGGTGTACCGACCGCTGGTGGACCTGTCGACAATGGAGGAAAGACTTTTGATAATCACCTACAGGTTTGACCGTGCCACAATCCAGGATCTTTGTACCCAGTTGGAGCCAGACCTAATGTCAGCAATCCGCCATCCCACAGGAATCCCCCCTCAAGTGCAGGTGCTATCAGTGCTCCATTTCCTGGCAAGTGGGTCTTTTCAAACATCAGTGGCCATGGCATCAGGGATGTCCCAGCCTATGTTTTCCAACGTATTGTCCAGAGTGTTGTCTGCCCTGCTGAAACACGTGAGGAGCTACATCGTTTTCCCTCAGGTGGAGGATTTGCCTACAGTGAAAGGTGACTTCTATGACCTTGAACATATCCCCAACATCATAGGTGCCATTGATGGGACCCATGTGGCTTTGCCCCCCCCCCCCCCACAGGAGTGAACAGGTGTACAGAAACCAGAAGAGTTATCATTCCCTGAATGTACAGATGCCATGTTTGGCAGACCAGTACATCACCCATGCGAATGCCATGTTCCCTGGCTCAGTGCATAACGCCTACATCCTGCGGAATAGCAGCATCCCCTATGTGATGGGTCAACTCCAGAGGCACTGTGTGTGGCTATTAGATGAGCCCCTGGAAGCAAGACAGTGGGAATGGTTGTCTGGGGTTATCCCTATAGGTTAGTGTGTGTCTAACAGTTGTCCCTCGCCATTTGCAGGTGACTCTGGTTACCCCAACCTGTCATGGCTACTGACCCCAGTGAGGAATCCCAGGCCCAGGGCAGAGGAACACTACAATGAGGCCCATGGGCGAACTAGGAGGGTGATTGAGCGGACGTTCGGCCTCCTGAAGGCCAGGTTCACGTGCCTGCATATGACAGGTGGATCCCTATTCTACTCACCAAAGAAGGTGTGCCAGATCATTGTGGCCTGCTGTATGCTTCATAACTTGGCTTTGCGACGACAGGTGCCTTTTCTGCAGGAGGATGGTCCAGATGGCGGTGTTGTGGCAGCTGTGGAGCCTGTGGACAGGGATGAGGATGAAGCAGAGGAAGAAGACATGCAGAACAGGGACTCAGTGATCTAGCAATATTTCCAGTGAAACACAGGTGAGAATACATTCCTGCCTAATACATGTACTTTTCAACTACTACCTCTCTACTGTCTGTCGTTTTCACTCAGTGTATGGTCACTGAGTTGTCACTTTCCCTTACGGTTTCACAGATGCGGGTTCCAACATGTGTCATCTGCTTAGATTCCTGATGGACTAGAGCTGTGTGACATAGGCAAGTTGACATTACTATTTCAAGAACATTTTGTCACTTTAATTGCAAATACACTATTTCGAAATCACAGACAGACTCCAGATCATTTTGTGCTTTAGGTGTGTTTATTTAAATGCACAATATTGGAGGGGGAAGTAAAATGGTGAGGGGTGATGGCGGAGGAGTGTCCATGGCAGAATCCAGTCTATTAGTCTCACAGGTGCATTGCCCATATGGGCATTGGAAATGGAGCTGGGGCAGTTTAATTATGGACAGGGTGACAAAGTGGGACAGTGGGATGACAATCAGGGTGGTCTCATTTCTTGGCGGGGGTCTTAGCATCGTGCTCTGTCTTGTTCCTGGATCTCAAGGACCATTTGCGGGGTGATTCTCCGTCTGCAGGGGGTAGGGTGCTAGTGTGGTGGTCCTGTGGCGGGGCGTCCTGTCCACTAGCGCCGGCGGAGGTGGTGGGCAGTTCATCGTCCTTGCTAGTGTCAGGGGCCCCTTGTAGTGCCACAGTGTCCCTCCTGGTGTTAAGTAGTTCCTTCAGCACCCCCACGATGGTGCCCAGGGCGGAGCTGATGGTTCTGAGCTCCTCCCTGAAGCCCATATACTGTTCCTCCTGCATGTGCTGGTCTCCTGAAACTTGGCCAGTACCGTTGCCATCGTCTCCTGGGAGTGGTGGTATTCTCCCATGATGGAGGAGAGGGCCTCGTGGAGAGTGGGTTCCCTTGGCCTGTCCGCCCCCTGTCGCACGGCAGCCCTCCCAGTTCCCCTGTGTTCCTGGGCCTCCGTCCCCTGGACCGTGTGCCCACTGCCACTGCCCCCAGGTCCCTGTTGTTGTTGGGGTGGTGGGCTATCCTGGGTTCCCTGTAGTGGTGGACACACATCTGATTGACGTGTCCTGGGGACGGAGGTATGGGCCCGCTGGGTGGGTGCTGTGCTGGTGTTTCCAGAGGGGGGAAGGTCTGTGGTGGCCTGTGCCTGTGTGAGGGGAACCGACTGTCCAGAGGTCCCCGATGGTCCGGGCTGGTCATCTAGATCCAGTTGGACAAAGCTGCTGTCATCACTGTGGGCCTCTTCTGTGGGTGGAGTGGACATGTCTGGACCCTCCTGTCTGGTGACGTTGGGTAGGGGTCCTGCAGGGGTGGAAAGGCATGATTATTGCATCTGTGTGTGTCATGGTGTGCAATGGGTGGGTGACTGTGTACCCCAGTGCTAGCATTCCTGTATGGGACCTTGTGTGATGAGGGTTTAGGGGGTTGTATGGGTATGTGCAGTGGGCATGCTTTAGTGATGGGTGTCCATGCTTTGTTGTTGCATGCAGGGCTAGGTGTTGGGATGGGTGGTTTGTGATATTGGTACATTTGTGATGAGTTGGAGTGATAGGGGTGAGGGCGAGGGTGGGGGTATGTGATAGCATCCAGGTAGGGTGGGGGATGTAATAGTTAAGATTTGACTTACCAGAGTCCATTCCTCCACCAACTCCTGCGAGGCCCTCAGGATGCAGAATCGCCAAGACCTGCTCCTCCCATGTTGTTAGTTGTGGGGGAGAAGGTGGGGGTCCACCGTCAGTCCGCTGAACCGCCAGGTGGTGTCTTGAGACCACGGAACGCACCTTCCCCCGTAGGTCGTTCCACCTTTTCCTGATGTCCTCCCGATTTCTTGGGTGTTATCCCACTGCGTTGAACCTGTCGACTATTCTTCGCCATAGCTCCATCTTCCTTGCAATTGAGGTGTGCTGAACCTGTGATCCAAATAGCTGTGGCTCTACCCAGACGATTTCCTCCACCATGACCCTGAGCTTCTCCTCCGAGAACCTGGGGTGTCTTTGCCGTGCCATGGGGTGGTGTGGGTGATGTGTGGGATGGTGTGTGTTGTGATAAGTGTGGTGATATGTAGTAGTGTGTTGTGTGAGGTGCGTGGAAGTTGTGTGGTTGATGGTGTTATGTGCCTGTGGATGCTGTTGTACTTGCTGGTGGTGTCTCTCTCTGTGCTTCGTTCTCAATTTTTAGTAGTAGGGTTTTGTGTGTGATGTGGGTGTGTGTCTTATATTGTATTGGATGTGTGGGAGTGGTGTGTGTATGTGTATCAGGTGTGTGTATTTCGAATTGTCCAATGTGGCTGTGTTTTGTATGTGTGTGAGAATTATGAGCGTGGCAGTGTTTACCGCCAATGGAATACCGCGGTTGAAAGACCGCTGCGTGGATTCGCGTGTCATGATAGTGTGGGCGTATTTCTGTTGGCGTGACGCTGGAGGTTTTGTTTTCACCAGTTTATCACTGACCTTTGGTGTGGCGGACTTGTGTGGGTGTCTGAATTTTGGCGGATTCCAAAATGTGGGTCATAATAGCTGTGGCGGAATTCCGCGACCGCGGCGGTGTGTTGGCTGTCTTCTGCACGGCAGTAAGCGGCTTTTACCGCCAATGTTGCAATGACCGCCTCTGTGTCCTTCAAAGGCTTCTCTTTGAAGTATCCTCCTCTTCAAAGACACAACTGCGTATAAGTAGCGGATTTTTGTCATTTTGGTATTGTTTTATTTATTAAAATAAGCTCTATTTTTCTAACCAATTGTGGTATCTTTTTGTGTGTTGTTTTCACTGTTTTACTGTTTGAAGTGCTGCACAATTACTTTACACATTGCCTGTTGAGTTAAGTCAAACTGCTCTGAGCCAAGCTACCAGTGGGTATGCACGGGTTAATTTAGGGTGTGTATCTGACTTACCCTCAGTAGGTTTGTGGCTCCTGCTTGAACAGGGTGCATACCTCTGCAAACAGAAATCCAATTTCTAACAATTTCATTTCAGGCAGTTAGTGTTGTTATCACGAAACAGACTGAAATGAAAACTAATGATGGCAAGGGTGCCACTTTCCACTTACTTATTTAATACCTAACCTGCAACAAGATTCTTCCTTTATAAAATTACACATATTCAAATCCTTAGTATTAATATGTTCACTCCAAATGATGCTTCCTCATAATCAAGGTAACTACCACAAAGTACAAAGGCATTTATTTCTGTCATTTCAATGTGTGTATTCTTGGTGTGAAGTCACTCTATTCCAATTAACTGAGGCCATGGTAGTGATATGTTGAACTCATGTGAACGTGCTTGGTATCTGGAAAACGATACTGAGCTTGTGTTTGAATTTTCTATGTAAGCTCACATTACTAAAATTGGAAGTACTTCATTTCATACCACTAATCCAGCATTTAATCAGTCATACCCTAACATCTGTTGTTGGTGCAAATATAGGTTATGATAGCCCTTTCTCTGCAGAGACGTGCTAACAAGTCATTTTAACCCAAAGACGTTGTGATTGCAAAGCATTATGCATGAGGTGAGATGCAATACTTTACTAGATTGGTTAACTATTTTTCAACTATCTTGGGCCTATTGACTAAGCTGTTTTCCATGAGTAGTCATAATTGTGGACATATCGAAGTGAGTTACAGTGGTTGCTTATTTTGTGATATACTACAAAAGAGCTTCATTTTACATGGAGATGTCTGTGGACCACCACTTGGTCTAAAGTCATTTTACCAGTCTTTAAAATGGATATGCTGTGTTTTTGAGAGTGCTAGTTCATTAATGGCTAATATTTTATCATTATTTAGGAACGGTATGTGAGTGTGACAGAACTTGCACAAGCCCCAAAGTAAACTGACCATGAAAACTTGAAACTATTTCAGTCCCTCACTGGTACTAGGGTGACTACCCCACACTTCAGGTCACTAGGTGCATTGTTTCCAGTCCTGAGGTTTCCACCTACAAATCATTGTTTTCGGTTGTGTTCATCTAATTATTTCTAGACTACAACAAATATCATGCACTAGGGCATCTCAGGCAAGTCCAAGACAGGAAACAGTGTACTTAGAGACCTGACATGAGGTTATCACCCTGCTTGGTAGACTGGCTTAAGCAGAAGCTCTTCCCCCAGAGAAAAGCATTGAAAACCTGTGCAAAACTACTGACCAAAACAATACATTTGAGAGCTACAACTTTAAATGTTACATCACAGTTGTTGAAAAAGATTTTAAAAAGTATTATTGTCACACAAAATGGTCGAGTCCTCCTCCCTCAGACAGCATTGAAGCAGGGAATTTCTTCTTGCAGCTTGGCAGCTGGAGAGCAGGGCAGTGAAGCAGTTGTTCTTCTTTTGTGTCGAATGGTCGAGAAGTGATCTGAAGAGTTGGTCTGGGGTCAAAAATCTATACCTCATGCCCAATTTTAATACAGTGAAGCTTCTAGAGTTTCACCCCCATTTCCACAGGGGTGTCTGGAATATTCTGCCTCCCTGCCCTGGTTCCAGCCTTTCTGGGGGCACAATAGGCTAATGTGAAGTCATTTAGAGATGAGTTGAGCCAGTGTCCTTGAAGAGCAAGTGTGATGGGTGACAGCATTGCTTCATCAAGTCAGGATGGCCTTTCCTGCCAACACCCAGACCCAGTATTACCAATTCACTAGGGACATGCAAGTAAATTAAATGTGCCAATTGGTGTACGCTGATTTCACCATGTTTAAAGGAGAGAGCATAAGCACTCACTTTGGCACTGGTTAGCAGTGGTAAACTGCATAGAGTCCTAAGGCCAACAAAAACAAATTCAGCAAAACAGAAGTGAAGGCAAAACGTTTGGGGGAAGACCACCCTAGGTCTGACAGGTATAACACAAATCCATTGAACGTAGTTCTCTCCTGAGACTGGATGGAGCAAGGCATTTTTAGCAGGAACACTACTCAAGCATTGGTGATGAGCTTTTAGTAAATAGGAATAACATTCCAGGTGTCCTCTTTTCATATTATATCTCTGTCTGATCCATTTCTCATTGAAGGAACATTGGGCAGGATGTATCAAGCCTTTTTGCATTTGCAAACGGTGCGAATGCCCGTTTGCGAATGCAAAAATGCCTTTCAGTATTCATGAAAGGCATTCGCAACACAAATTTAAGGAATCTCTAAAAGAGCGATTCCTTAAATTTACGAGCCCGTTTAGAGAATCGCAAATTGCAATTCTCTAAATAAGAAATCTCAAATAAGGAATCCTTATTTGCGATTTCTAAACCACATGTATCAAGCAATTCCTTAATGCGAATTTGGCATTAAGGAATTGCAATTACCACCAAGTAAAACTTGGTGGTAACCATGTGCAAATTTTAAAAATGCATTAAAATGCATTTTTGAAATTGACATGTAACGCACGCATTCCCTTTGGCATGTGTGCGTCTTACATGTCCCCAAAAACTTTTTGGGGTGCAGCAGAGGGGGCCGTAGGCCCCCAGCACCTTGGGGTTTTGCATTTCCAAAATAACGAATTCCAATTAGGAATTCACTATTTGGAAATGCAAAAAAATTGCAAATATTGGCCTACAGGCCCATAGGTGCAAATGGGGGCTGTATTGCTATTAGTGATTCGGTAGTAGCATTTGCGATTTTTAAGAAATCGCTATTACCGAATCGCAAATATGATACATAGCATTTTGTGAATCAGAAATAGCGATTTCATAAAATTCGCTATTACCAATTAGCAAAAGGCTTTTTTGATACATCTGGCCCTCTGTCTCAAAGAAAAAAATATCCAGAGTCAACTTCTAGAAAAAATAGTGGATTGTTGCTCTTTTGAGCAGATTCCTGACCACTAAATGAACTCCCCCCTATTTCAGGATAACCATTAACAACATGGTTTCAAAGGAATACTCCACACCCATGAACTTCTATCTCCTGCAGTGTTTGGCTCAAACATTCTGTTCCTGGTCTCTAATTAGACATGATAATGGAGCTACAAGAGCTTCTCACAGACAGAAATAATCTGGAAAATATAATGTATAATCTTCCTTCCCTTCTTGCTTATGTTTTGAACTTCCTTTAAGTGTCAGATGCTAGCCCATCTTCTATAAACAAGATCCACATTTGCAGGGATTGATTCAGGAATGTCTTAAGCATGTGTTCTTAGCTTCAGCAATTTTTTAATGTTTGAAATCCAGAAGAAGAATGCCTGGTTAAACTAATCTAATCATAATATTTTTCGTTTCATACTAGATCATCCATATGCTACCATCTCTGCTTGGATTGCACTTTGCTATTATATGCTGTCAAATTAAATTTCAGCCACTGTTACTCATTCTGGAATATGCTGTGTAGCCTAGCTGAAGGCAACACGCACTTCTGAAAGCTCATGCTACGTTTTGAGGTAGGAAAGGTTTAAATGATGGTCCTCCTCTCTTGCACCCTATAATTTCACTGTGTACAACTGCACAGACCCTCATTGCACAGACAGTAATATGAATTGTACAATTAAAACAGTTATTCTTTAAACACAGCGCATTTCACAAGGTTCGGAATGTCAAAACTCCAGATGTCCAAAGAAAAAGTAGAGGGGGAAAACAACAAAAAGATGATCCCTGAGGAAATGTTTCACATCACTCTACTGTTGTTTGAGTTGCATGTACCCAGATTTGTTTTTATTAGAGAGAGATCTATGTCTGATTTAATTTCATATGGATGAATCTTCTACCGAAAGAAGCACTGACTTTTACCAGTGCCATCTTTTCTGCACATTTATTTAACACTCTATAGGAACATGCATTTTCGGGAAACTATTTGAAGTTCATAAATGTTGCTACTGGAATTTCCATATTTTGAATACTCTAGGTAAACGCAAAAGCAATAGTTGTGCCTGATGTTGGATTTGTGTCTATGGTGCCCTAGATAGCCTTATTTTTCATTCTTGTGGTAGATAGATTTGCTTTTTTATGGTAGTTATGCTGGTAACAATTTTTCTAATATTTGATATTATTATTGTTAGACCTGACAGCCTTAGGGTGGTCATCCCTAACTTTTTGCCTGCCTCTCTCCACTTTTTAGATGCTGTTTTTGCTGGTTTTAAGACTCTGTACACTTGACCACTGCTAACCAGTGGTAAAGTGCATATGCTTTCTCCCTTTAAACATGGTAACATTGGATCATACCCAGTTGGATTATTTAATGTACTTATAAGCCCCTAGTAAAGTGCACTATATGTGCCCAGGGACAGTATAATAAATGCTACTAGTGTGCCTGCAGCACTGGTTGTGCCACCCACTTAATTAGCTTCTTAACCTTGTCTCAGTCCTGCCATTGCACGGCCTGTGTGTGTGCTGTTTCACTGTCAATTCGACTTGGCATTTAAAAGCCTAAAACTCACCTTTTTCTACATATAAGACGCCCCCAAGGTATGTCCTAGGTAACCCATAGGGCAGGGTGCTGTGTAGGCAAAACCAGGACATGTACCTGTGTGGTTTACATGTCCTGGTAGTGTAAAACTCCTAAATTCATTTTTACACTGCTGTGAGGCATGCTCCCTTCATAGGCTAACATTGGGGCTACCCTCCTATATTGTTTGAGTGGTAGCTGCTGATCTGAAAGGAGTAGGAAGGTCATATTTAGTATGGTCAGAATGGTGATACAAAATCCTGCTGACTGGTGAAGTTGGATTTAATATTACTATTTTAGAAATGCCACTTTCAGAAAGTGAGCATTTCTCTGCACTTAAATCCTTTTGTGCCTTACAATCCATGTCTGGCTGGGTTTAGATGACACCTCCTTGTGCATTCACTCAGACACTCCCCAAACACAGGATATTCAGCCTCACTTGCATTCATCTGCATTTTGAATGGGTCTTCCTGGGCTGGGAGGGTGGAGGGCCTGACACTTGCATGTCAAAGGACAGTAGCCTGCCCTCACTCAAAGGACTGCCACACACCCTACAGGGACCCTGGCAGACAAGATTGAACTGAAAGGGGACCTTGTGCACAGCTAAGCCACTCTTTGAAGTCTCCCCCACTTCAAAGGCACATTTGGGTATTCAAACAGGGCCTCTGCCCCCACCAACTCAGATATTTCCTGGAGAAGAGAAGCTGAACCAGAACTTGCATCCTGCCAAGAAGAACTGCCTGGCTGCCCAAAGGACTCACCTGTCTGCTTTCTGTGAAGGACTGCTGCCTTGCTGTTGCCCTGCTGCCTTGCTGCTCTCTGGCTGTGGTGAGAAGTGCTCTCCAAGGGCTTGGATAGAGCTTGCCTCCTGTTCCCTGAAGTCTCAGGACCAAAAAGACTTCATCACTACAAGAAGGACTCCTTGTGCGGCGAAAATCGACGCACAGCCTGCCAGAAACGGCACACAGCCTGCACTGTGGTGAAAAATTCACTGCACGCCAAACCAGAATGACGCAGCCCGACTTCGCAACAATAAGATCAATGCAGCACCAGCGCTGCAACCGGAAATTTGACGAACAGCCCACTGGATCGTACCACAGCCGAGCCGGAATGACGCAGCCCAACTTCCAGAGAGGAATCGATGCAGCACCTGCCGTGCAGTAGAAATTTCCATGCTACACCCACCAGATCGACGCAGCCCCTGTGACTTCGTCCTGTTAGCCCCAGAAATCCACGCATTGTCCCCGGGGTGTCCAAAAAACCCACAACCTAAAGAGGATCCATGACCGAGTGCCAGAAATCGCCGCACAGCCATCCCTGCGTGAAAACTAAACGACGCATCACTGTGTGCGGCCCAAAAAATTGATCTCCTGCATCTCCTCCTCTGCGGTTCTTTGCGGAGATTTTGCACACGAACCAGGTACTTTGTGCTTGAAAGAGACATCTATTGCTTTTTAATCATTTTGACCTGCATCTTACCAAATAAATATTATATATTTTTCTAAACACTGTTTGGTGTATTTTTGTGGCATTCTACTGTGTTACTGCATGATTTATGTTAGAAATGGGGTCTCTGGTTGACAGTCAGGTTACCCCCTGTTCAAGCAAGGACCCTCACTCTAGTTAGGATAAAAGAGAATCACCCTCAGCTAACCCCTGCTTACCCCCTTGGTAGCTTGGCAGAGCAGTAGGCTTAACCTCAGAGTGCTGGGCGTAAAGTATTTGTACCAACACACACAGTAACTTAATGAAAACACTACAAAATGACACAACACCAGTTTAGAAAAATAGGAAATATTTATCTAGACAAAACAAGACCAAAACGACAAAAATCCAACATACACAAGTCAAGTTATGATTTTTTAAAGGTTGAAAATAAAAAGAGTCTTTAGGTAGTTGTAACACCACACTAGCGCTGCTAGCGTGAGAATGTACCTGGTTTGCGTCAAAAATAACCCCGCACGGGCGGTGTGCGTCGAAAGTAACCCTGCACGGCTGTGTGCGTCGAAAACAACTCGGCACGGCGGTGCGTGTTGAAAAAGCCAGCCACACGACGATCCGAAAGTCCCACGGCGCAGGGTGCGATCTCTCAGCCTCCGTCAGCGATGCTGCGCGTCGTTTCTCCTGCTCCGGGCGTCGGTTTTTCGGTCGCGTTTCCTGCGGCGTCGTTTCTCAGCTGCGGAACCGGCGTCGCGTCGTTTTCTCAGCCGCGATCGGATTCGCGTCGATCTTTTCTCCGCACGGCGCTCGGTGCGTGTATTTTTGTCCTTAGGCTGCCAGCCTCTTCTTTCAGGGTCCCAGGAACTGGAAGGGCACCCCAGAGCAGAGTAGGGGTCTCTCCAGAGACTCCAGGTGCTGGCAGGAAGAAGTCTTTGCTATCCCTGAGACTTCAACAACAGGAGGCAAGCTCTACATCAAGCCCTTGGAGATTTCTTCTTCAAGATGGAAGGCACACAAAGTCCAGTCTTTGCCCTCTTACTCTGGCAGAAGCAGCACTGCAGGAAAGCTCCACAAAGCACAGTCACAGGCAGGGCAGCACTTTTTCCTCAGCTATCAGCTCTTCTCCAGGCAGAGGTTCCTCTTGGTTCCAGAAGTGTTTCTAAAGTTTGTAAGTTTGGGTGCCCTTCTTATACCCATTTTAGTCTTTGAAGTCACCTTCCTTCAAAGGGGACTCACACCTTCTTGTGAAATCCTGCCTTGCCCAGGCAAGGCCTCAGACACACACCAGGGGGTTGGAGACAGCATTGTCAGAGGCAGGCACAGTCCTTTCAGATGAGAGTGACCACTCCACCCCTCCCTCCTAGCAGAGATGGCTAATCAGGAAATGCAGATTACACCCCAGCTCCCTTTGTGTCACTGTCTGGTGTGAGGTGAAAAACAACCCAACTGTCAAACTGACCCAGACAGGGAATCCACAAACAAGGCAGAGTCACAGAATGGTTTAAGCAAGAAAATGCTCACTTTCTAAAAGTGGCATTTCCAAACTCACAATCTTAAAATCAACTTTACTAAAAGATGTATTTTTAAATTGTGAGTTCAGGGATCCCAAACTCCACATGTCCATCTACTCTCTAGGGGAATCTACACTTTAATCATATTTAAAGGTAGCCCCCATATTATCCTATGAGAGAGAGACAGACCTTGCAACAGTGAAAACGAAATTGGCAGTATTTCACTGTCAGGACATATAAACCACATTACTATATGTCCTACCTTATCCATACACTGCACCCTGCCCTTGGGGCTACCTAGGGCCTACCTTAGGGGTGCCTTACATGTAAGGAAAGGGAAGGTTTAGGCCTGGCAAGTGGGTACACTTGCCAAGTCGAATTTACAGTGTAAAATTACACATACAGACACTGCAGTGGCAGGTCTGAGACATGATTACAGAGCTACTTATGTGGGTGGCACAACCAGTGCTGCAGGCCCACTAGTAGCATTTGATTTACAGGCCCTGGCACCTCTAGTGCACCTTACTAGGGACTTACTAGTAAATCAAATATGCCAATCATGGATAAACCACTTACATACAATTTAAACAGGAGAGCATATGCACTTTAGCACTGGTTAGCAGTGGTAAAGTGCTCAGAGTTGAAAAGCCAACAGCAACATGTCAGAAAAAAATAGGGGGCAGGAGGCGAAAAAGACTGGGGATGACCCTGCATAAGCAAAAGTCCAACACGACCCCCTACCAGCCTAAAGCCAGGGGAGAACAATCAATACCTTGATGTACTTCCCTGATTGGGGCGATAGAACAGGGACCCAGGCCCACAACAGCAGGGGCATGTTCCAGTTCTACGCCTTCCTGACTCCAGTTGGATCCCTCTGTCCATACTCTCAGGGCCCACTAAGCTAACCCATGGGGAACCCTTCTCCACATCTACAGACACCATCTGTGCAACACCTAACTTTACTTTGCTCACAGATGTATTGCAATGGGCAGATAGTACCACCAGGGCCAACACAGTTGTGTTGCCCACTCCACCCCCGGGGTGTGACTCTCGTCCTCCCCCCCCCAGGGGCAACTCTGTCCACCAGGACAGCAAGCCACAGTGGCCCCAGACAACTGTCAGGGATGAGAGCCCGACCTCAGGCCTCTCTAACCACTGTGACTGTGGAGAGTGGGGGGTGGTAGCCCCAGGTGCCTGGCACCCTTTGACCACTCTCTCTTCCACCAGGTCAGGGATGACAACCTGACCCTGGTCCTCCCCTCGGGGGCTCTGTAACCTCCCTGCAGAAGCGGCACCCCCAGAGTCAAAAACTGTCAGGGTGCTTGTAGAAGCAGTCCTGCACAATTCTTCCACCAGTGCAGGGATGTTAACCTGCAACTGATCCTCCAACCTGGGGTCTGTACCTTCAGGTTGGACCAGGGCCAGGGGTGAGGCTTCCCTCCCCCTGCCCTCTCTTCTGGGGTCCTGAACCACCCAACTAGGAGTGGCCCCCCCAGAAGACAACATGGTAGGGGCACTGTTAGCAGTAGCCCCTTCCTCCAGGTCAGGGGGGACACCCTTAACCTGGCCTCCCAATCCAGGGTCTGTACCCACAGACTGGATCACTGCCTGGCAAACCAGGACTTCCTGGGGGGCATACCTACCCCCTACCAGGTCAGAGTTTACCTTCTGAACCTGGTCATCCAACCCAGGGTCACCACCCTGCGGTTGAACCACTGCCTGGCACACCAGGACTTCCAGGGGGGCACACTTACCCCCCTCAAGGGACACACTGTCCCGAAGGGCCACACAAGAGTCTGGCTGGCGCAGGTCTCCTGACCTCTGCCCATCTGACAGAGTCTGGATTCCCCCCAACCCAGAAAGGGTCTCACCAAGGTCATTCATGGGGGGCTCTGCTCTCAGAGCTGACCCCTGACCCTCCAGGTTCTCCACTGGGGTCCGCAACCCCCTCTCAACCCTCTGTCTGGACTTCTGCACCCCCTCACTAGGAGTGGTACTGCCAGACACCAGAACTGGTGGGACGCTGGCTACAGCCGCCCCCCCAAGTTCTCCTGACACTGTGGGGTCTCCCTCAACAGATGGCCCTATGGTACAGGCTAGGCTCCCCTCCTGGTGTTCCCGCAGGGAACCCTCCAGGACCTGGGACCGGATCTCGGGCACCTTGGGCCTCAACCCACCCCCATTCCCTCTCCTCTGAGACTGGACATGGGGTCCCTCACCCATCC
Organism: Pleurodeles waltl; assembly: GCF_031143425.1. Taxonomy (NCBI): domain Eukaryota; kingdom Metazoa; phylum Chordata; class Amphibia; order Caudata; family Salamandridae; genus Pleurodeles; species Pleurodeles waltl. Next base: position 507,845,717 of record NC_090445.1, read on the forward strand.
CACTACACTGGGACCTACCTGGGACACTACAATCCTTCCCTACCTCCCCTGGTTGGGAACTACCTAGACCACTCCTCTCAGGAGCACCCCCAAATGCCTCTTCAGACTCTCTGGTACTCACCCAGAAGTCTGCCTCCATTGTAAGCTCCCTGGGGTCAGAGAACTCACACTCCACCTGGTGTTGGCATAGCTCTGGAAAATAAGGACTAGACATATGCTCTCCAGCAATTACATCACTCAGCCCCTCACATGAATTAACCAAAGTACCCTTCACCCAACCATCCAGTGACTCTGCTTTGAAAAAGCACCCCACATCACCCTCCTGAGACTGGTGAGACAGTACCTGACTGTCCCTGACACTCAACCCACACTCTTCTGGGATGTTTTCACACTCCATAACCAGGACTTCTACCTGGGGGGAACCCCTCTCTCTGTCACTCTCACCTAGAGTCAGTAGAGTGTCCCTCCCACCAGTAGGAATATGACTCCCCATGTCAGTTCCCCAATCCACCTCAGGGACCCTGTGCATCACTGGAGCTACCTCATACCCCTGAACCTCCTGGCGTGTGTTAACTCCCTCCTTCAAGTAGGGCACCACCTCTCTGGGCATGTGCACTTCTGCAGCATCACTGGATATACAATTGTTGCTGCCACCATTCCAGCTGGACTCAGCCCTCATGACTTCCAGCTCTTTCAATTTAAGCTTGTAAGCATAAATCATTTTTTTAATCTCTAAGTTCCTCCTCCTTTCTTCCAACTCCCAATCGAGCTTTTTCAGCTCCCATTGGTACTCCCTCTCTGCCTGTCTGTCCTGTAACTCTTCAGGAGTCAGACCATTGGGTGACACCCTGCCATCCCTCCTGGGGACCCTCCCCCCAGGCGTAACAGGTTCCTCCACTACACCACTGTGTATCCTCTGCACTCCCCCCCCCCATATTCTCCTCCTCTGTGTGCCCTCCAGCCTTCTTGATTGTCACCCAGGCCCCCTGTGCCTGTTGCAGCTCCCCCTCCCTGGTGGAGCTCTCAGTGGGACAGTCAAGATCTTTAAGGAACTGTTTCAATTGAGCAACTGAGTACTCCTTCAGTTTCTCCATTTCAAACACAGCTCCAGCTGTTGCATCTCCAGATTGAGACATGATGGTCACAAGTGCAAAGTTCCAAAAGGCAGAAAAAAATAATTTCCCAATGAAGTAAAAAGAATCAGTCAAGGGATCAGCCAAATCATGGAAGTAGAATAAAAAGAGTCCTTAAGAGAAAAATCAAAAGATCACCAAACAAGTAGTATGTGGTCACGTAGTGGTCTGAAATCAAAACAGTAGTGTACACTTAATTACTGTATGTCAAGTACAAATACAAGTCCAATCCCGACCGCTGGTCACCAATGTTAGAAATGGGGTCTCTGGTTGACAGTCAGGTTACCCCCTGTTCAAGCAAGGACCCTCACTCTAGTTAGGATAAAAGAGAATCACCCTCAGCTAACCCCTGCTTACCCCCTTGGTAGCTTGGCAGAGCAGTAGGCTTAACCTCAGAGTGCTGGGCGTAAAGTATTTGTACCAACACACACAGTAACTTAATGAAAACACTACAAAATGACACAACACCAGTTTAGAAAAATAGGAAATATTTATCTAGACAAAACAAGACCAAAACGACAAAAATCCAACATACACAAGTCAAGTTATGATTTTTTAAAGGTTGAAAATAAAAAGAGTCTTTAGGTAGTTGTAACACCACACTAGCGCTGCTAGCGTGAGAATGTACCTGGTTTGCGTCAAAAATAACCCCGCACGGGCGGTGTGCGTCGAAAGTAACCCTGCACGGCTGTGTGCGTCGAAAACAACTCGGCACGGCGGTGCGTGTTGAAAAAGCCAGCCACACGACGATCCGAAAGTCCCGCGGCGCAGGGTGCGATCTCTCAGCCTCCGTCAGCGATGCTGCGCGTCGTTTCTCCTGCTCCGGGCGTCGGTTTTTCGGTCGCGTTTCCTGCGGCGTCGTTTCTCAGCTGCGGAACCGGCGTCGCGTCGTTTTCTCAGCCGCGATCGGATTCGCGTCGATCTTTTCTCCGCACGGCGCTCGGTGCGTGTATTTTTGTCCTTAGGCTGCCAGCCTCTCCTTTCAGGGTCCCAGGAACTGGAAGGGCACCCCAGAGCAGAGTAGGGGTCTCTCCAGAGACTCCAGGTGCTGGCAGGAAGAAGTCTTTGCTATCCCTGAGACTTCAACAACAGGAGGCAAGCTCTACATCAAGCCCTTGGAGATTTCTTCTTCAAGATGGAAGGCACACAAAGTCCAGTCTTTGCCCTCTTACTCTGGCAGAAGCAGCACTGCAGGAAAGCTCCACAAAGCACAGTCACAGGCAGGGCAGCACTTTTTCCTCAGCTATCAGCTCTTCTCCAGGCAGAGGTTCCTCTTGGTTCCAGAAGTGTTTCTAAAGTTTGTAAGTTTGGGTGCCCTTCTTATACCCATTTTAGTCTTTGAAGTCACCTTCCTTCAAAGGGGACTCACACCGTCTTGTGAAATCCTGCCTTGCCCAGGCAAGGCCTCAGACACACACCAGGGGGTTGGAGACAGCATTGTCAGAGGCAGGCACAGTCCTTTCAGATGAGAGTGACCACTCCACCCCTCCCTCCTAGCAGAGATGGCTAATCAGGAAATGCAGATTACACCCCAGCTCCCTTTGTGTCACTGTCTGGTGTGAGGTGAAAAACAACCCAACTGTCAAACTGACCCAGACAGGGAATCCACAAACAAGGCAGAGTCACAGAATGGTTTAAGCAAGAAAATGCTCACTTTCTAAAAGTGGCATTTCCAAACTCACAATCTTAAAATCAACTTTACTAAAAGATGTATTTTTAAATTGTGAGTTCAGGGATCCCAAACTCCACATGTCCATCTACTCTCTAGGGGAATCTACACTTTAATCATATTTAAAGGTAGCCCCCATATTATCCTATGAGAGAGAGACAGACCTTGCAACAGTGAAAACGAAATTGGCAGTATTTCACTGTCAGGACATATAAACCACATTACTATATGTCCTACCTTATCCATACACTGCACCCTGCCCTTGGGGCTACCTAGGGCCTACCTTAGGGGTGCCTTACATGTAAGGAAAGGGAAGGTTTAGGCCTGGCAAGTGGGTACACTTGCCAAGTCGAATTTACAGTGTAAAATTACACATACAGACACTGCAGTGGCAGGTCTGAGACATGATTACAGAGCTACTTATGTGGGTGGCACAACCAGTGCTGCAGGCCCACTAGTAGCATTTGATTTACAGGCCCTGGCACCTCTAGTGCACCTTACTAGGGACTTACTAGTAAATCAAATATGCCAATCATGGATAAACCACTTACATACAATTTAAACAGGAGAGCATATGCACTTTAGCACTGGTTAGCAGTGGTAAAGTGCTCAGAGTTGAAAAGCCAACAGCAACATGTCAGAAAAAAAATAGGGGGCAGGAGGCGAAAAAGACTGGGGATGACCCTGCATAAGCAAAAGTCCAACCATTTATTGCACAAATACTTTACACATTGCCTTCTGAGATAAGCCTGACTGCTCAGTGCCAAGCTACCAGAGGGTGGGCACAGGATAATTTGGATTGTGTGTGACTTACCCTGACTAGAGTGAGGGCCTTGCTTGGACAGTGGGTAACCTGACTGCCAACCAAAGACCCAATTTCTCACAATTATGAAACAACAAAGTGTGTTACTCCTTTCTGCTGAAAAGGTTTTCTGTAGGGATGCTTAGTGTGGTGGGTAGAGTTATCTTACTACAAATTAATGAAACTAACTTGTGCAGCTGTTGATGACTCTTGTGCAAAGTATTGCATTTTGGGCACTTTAATGAAGTTTGTGCTTTTAGTTCTGGAAGAACAACTTGAGATGCGGTGACCCTTCCTGTACTATTTTATTGGATATTGTGTGTTTGTGATAACACATGGTCCCCTGAAAAGAAAGGGCATTCAAAGAAAGAAACAGACATTTATAAATACAATTCATCTGTAATATGAATTTTTGTTTGCACTGAGCAGCACAAAACAAGTTGAGACATGAGACTATACAAGTTTGAAAGACTGAATTTAATCTGCACAAATAGATGGCATATTGTTCTTTAAAGCACACAAAAGGTGATGGGAGGAACACTTACTCTTAGACCTGGCATTCTTGGTGTGTTCTCCCCTAACTTTTTGCCTCTGCTTCCCAGGTTGTTGATGTGTGCTAAACTCTGTTTTTGCTGTTTTTGTTACTCTGGGCACTTTACCACTGCTGACCAGAGCTAAAGTGCAAGTGCTCCATATGTGAGATTGTATGTGTAATTGGCGTTTCCATGATTGGCATATTTGATTTACTAGTATGTCCCTAGTTAAGCTCAGTAGAGTTGCCTAGGGCCTGTAAATCAAATGCTACTAATGGGCCTGCAGCACTGATTGTGCCACCCACATGAGTAGCCCTGAAAACATGGCTCAGACCTGCCACTGCAATGTCTGTGTGTGCAGTTGTTAAACTGCCAATTTAACCTGGCAAGTGCTCCCAATTGCCTAGCCCAAACCTTCCCTTTTAATACATGTAACACACCCCTAAGGTATGCCATAGGTTGCCCCATGGACAGGGTGCAGTGTATGTTAAAGGTAGGACATGTATTGATGTGTTTTACATGTCTTGACAGTGAAATACTGCCAAAGTCTTCACTGTTGCCAGACCTATCTCTCTCATATGTTAACTTGGGGGCTGCCTTTAAATATCCTTAAAGTGAAGTTTCCCTTTTAGAGTGGATATAAATTTGGAGTTTGGGGTCTCTAAACTCACACTTTAAAAATACCTGCCTGTTTGTGGAGTCCTTGTCTGGGTCAGACTGACAGTTGGGCTGTTTGTGCAACTCCACTAGACAGGGACACAAAGGGTGCTGGGGTGTAACCTGCATATCCTGATGGGCCATGTGGGCTAGGCTGGAGAGAAGAGTGGTCACTTACATCAGAAAGTGCGGTGCCTGCCCACACACAAAAAAACCCTGGTGTGCGTCTGAAACCAGGCATCTGCAAAGCAGGATCCTGAAAAAAACAGAAACTTTTCTTTGAAGTTGGGCAACTTCAAATGTAGAAATAGGTATAAGTATTGGACCCAAAACCCCAGACTTTAGATTACTTCAAGGATTCAAGAGGAACCTCTGCCAGGAGAAGGGCTGAAGAGCTGAGGAGAAGTGCTGCCCCTGTCTGTGACTGTGCTTTGTTGGGCTATCCCGCAGTTGCTGCTTCTGCCTGTGAAAGGGGACTAAGATTGGACTTTGTGGTATATTCCTGCTTGTGAAGAATCTCCAAGGGCATGAACTGAGCTTGCTTCCTGTTTTTGAAGAATGAGAGTGAAGAATCTCCAAGGGCATGAACTGAGCTTGCTTCCTGTTTTTGAAGCCTCAGGGACAGTAAAGGTTTCACCAACCAGTCTCTGGGTCTGCATGCTCCGGACTCTAGCTTTCCAGAGGGTGCCATTCAAGTTCCTGGGCCCCTGGAAGTGAATTTCTGGTGAAAATCCTGTGAAATGATGCCGGATGACTCCGTGCGACTTCTCTAAGGATGCTGCTGCATGACGCCCAGACGCGGCATACACCAGGATCCTTGGACCTCTCCGAGGTTCGACAAACCCACCACCAATGTAGGCCCAAAGTCACTGCAGCCGTTGATGTCCGCACAAACATGTGAGTTGCAGTGTTGTATGCCCGACGTTCGTGACACCCGACTCAGTTACAGCACCTGTGACCCTGTGATGTGATTGTGACCCAGTGAGGATGCCCTGAAGCATCACGAGTTCGCTGGACTTTGACTTTGCCCGAGGTGCCAGGAGACAGACTCCTCGCAACTGATGCCGCCTCACCTCCACCGCTCCTCAGCAAGGACCTGATGTCTCTTCGTGACGTCTTTGCTCCTTTGCCCTGCAACACCGGAACTGACACTGCATCGGATCCAGTGACGTCTTGCCCCCCGACCCTGTGCACCGGCCTATTTTCCACCCGTTTTTCTAATGTACTATACCTGGGGATCCGTGTGACTCCATAAACGGCACTAGTGGTGGGAAACGACTCTGCTATGGCACCACTTTAACATAAGATTGCTGCAGTTGTGCCTCCACACACTATTTTTGTGTTTTTAATTGGTAAAGCCATATTTTAATTGTGTTTTGTGGATTTTTATCGTATTTGCTCTTTTTTTATTTAGATAAATATTTACTATTTTTCTAATCCTGAGTTCTCTCCATTTTGTAGTGTTTCACTGTATTACTCTGTGTGTTGGTACAACTATTTTACACATTGCCTCTGGGTTAAGCCTTTCTGCTCATGCCAAGCTACAATGAGGGTGAGCAGGGGTTAACCGGTGTGTTTCTCCTTTACCCTGACAAGAGTGAGGGTCCTTGCTGGACAGGTGGCAACCTGACTGCCAACCAAAGACCCCATTTCTAACACTTACAAATAGTCTAAAACACTATTATGAATTTGGAGTAATGTTCAAATCCCATAATTTTTCACTCACTGTGCTAGTCCAGACAGGGGCCTGCTTTATGCAAATCTTTTCCAACTCTGCTCCTCATGTGAACAGTCCACCCTAATTTGCCATGCAAGGCCTATTGTAGCTCCAATCTGTTTTGTCCATCAGTAAAATGGATGGAAAATGTTAAGGTCACTTTATGGCGGAAGGTCAAGAGTGTGCCTTTGGTGCCAATACTCTTGGAAACCAAAACTATGCCAAAACTATGCCACTTGAGAGAAGAGTAAATCAATCAACCTTATGTGTAAATGCAGTCTTGTTACGCTCCACTTACAATTCAATTTAACTTTCAAATGAATCTTGGAAAAATTAACAAACAATAGATCAACTGCAAACTGCATTTACAATATTTGGTAATTAATGAATTAAGTTTATTTGTTTTATATTAACCTGAAGGTGACGTATTACTAATGCAAAGAATATCCTAAAAATTGCTTACAATGTGACGCAAATATTTTGTTATGAAGTGATACTTCCTGCATGACGTGACTCCCCCCAACACCGAATGATATTACTGTTACCTTTAGTTGTATCCCTAGGGTTACTGAAATTTACTTGGAAAGGGACAGTTCTAAGTTCCATTTGGAACTGCAAATCCCTTATTACAGTGCTACTGAGATTTTGTTCCAACAGGTGACTCCTAATACTGCTTTATAGTGTCCTCTATTCTGTGGTTTCTTAGTCCTAATTTATAAAACTATTTCTTCCCCACAAAGCATGTGCTTTGGAAAGTGGCAGGCTGTGCAAGAGTAATTAGTAGGGCAAATTACCAAGGTTACTTTGAAAGTTGAAGATGTCTTTGCAAATCAAAAATGTCAATGTTGTGATTTATTGTAAATCTCAGTTACATGTGAAAGGCAAAGGGACATCACCCCCTTTCCTTGCAGTTCTCATAGACAAGTATTAATGATTTTCAGCTGCTTGAAAAAGTTACAGACTGCCTTTGTCAGCTGGTATGAACTATGCACTGTGGAAGCTATTTTTAAGGGACAGCTTCCATCATCTAAATGAGAGTTTTGGGGCTAGTTGGGAGCGGAGAGTATTCCATGTTCAGTTTAATGTTCCTTCCAGGATCCATTTTGTGGCTTCGCATTCCCTCTCCCTCTTGGGCAATGGTTACAATACTGGCACCTTGGAAATGCAAATGAAAAACATGGAGAGCTGCTGTCCCTAATCAGATTCCATCTCTGCATTCCTAAATGGTCGTAAAGAACTGCAAATGGAAACCTGTCTCATGAGTGTTGGCGAGATGGATTGCTGTGCCTCATTCCATTGATGCCAGAGTCACCTATATGGTGGTGTGACCAGTGCAGGTGCACCTGGCGCTGACCTCAGAGGCGCTGTGTTTGGGAACAATTTACGGGCTTAAGAGCGCCTGCTGCTGAGATTCTTGTGTGTCCAGCAGTTTTCAAGCAACAATGACAATGTTAAGATAGCTGTGAGGATTAATGGTCGAGCTGGAGAGAGATCGGAGTTTTGTCTGTGGCAGTTTTGACTGATCATAAAATAGCACAGAGCATTAATGTGCCCGATGCAAGGAATGTCTTACATTTAGAACACCGAATTATATTTTATGTGGATAGCTCAATGGATTACCACTTTAGTCACACAGATCCTTTTGTTCCTTGCAGTTCATAGGTTACCATTCATAATACATTACAGCGACCCGTGACCTGTCCTTAAAGAGCTAAATGCAAACTGAAAGGTTTAGGTTGGAATATTCTGTTTTTTCCCCAGTTTTTCATTATACTAATATTGCTAAAAAGGTTTGCTTACGTAGAAATACCTTCTTCTTAGTGAAGTCAACCCAATCATGGTGGTTGATATATTCTGCATTTATCCCTAAGCCTATAACTTTGACAAGATTTTGCTAAAGCTTACACGGTTATATTCAGTCACGACTACACTGTTACATTCAGTCCTGGCTACTTATTAAATATCGAAGCTTCACTTCCTGTTTGGCCGATTTTCTGTCAACCCAAGCCATTTCCTCATTCAACTTTTTCTCAGTGAAGGCTCTGAAGGTTAATTTAATTTGAAAATACACCTAGAGTCCACCTGTATACAGTTGCAGAGGCTTCACAGGCCTTCTAGAGACTGAGCTGTGCTGCCATGTCTAATTATGTGTGGGTTCACAATGCTTGTACCAACATTGTAACAGATCATCTCCTAAAAGAACTGATGGGAGCAGGGTTTGGGCTCTTGCATGAAGAACCCTGACATATAAAACTGTCTTGCCAATCAAACGGTGTTTATACACCTTAGCTCGGTCAGTCCCTGCATAATCAACAGTTCACAGGAAATTGTGGCCACCAACGAACAGTATTCTACTGCTATTACGTAGTATTCTACTGCTGTTACGTAACAGGGGACAAAATGTCTGATTTAATAAAGCCTTATTCTTCCCTGAATAAGTTTTCGCTGCCCCAGAGAGTTTTACACTTGAGAAACAAATAGCAGTGCCAGAGGCAGGAGACTGTAGCATTTGTGCATAGTGACACTCAAACAAGTACCAGAGATAAGAGCTCACAGCACAGTCAAGCTCTAGATAATGAACAGCAAATTGGTATTCTTCTCCCCATCATATAATGCAAGTCTTTTACTATCCCTCTACCACTGCCTCTCTATTTACTAAATCCTGGCAGATGCTTAAATTACCTGGGTGGCATTTCACATTGACAAGGTCAGAAAATTCACATATCACATATATCTATACATGTAGATATTACCATTTAATGATATATGGCAGTGTAAGGAGGAGCCTTTACAGAAAGTTTAACAGCTAAAAATTCCACAACGCTTGTCGACCACTTAAATGAAAGCACTGGGAATATTACGATCATGAGGGAACATATCTTCATATTCATGAAGATGTTTTTAGTGACTTTAATGGTCTTGCCACAAGCCCATAAGTTGAGTGGATGCTTGGGCCTCCGCTCCACTGAAAGTGGAAAGGCCATCATATTTAGAGGTCCCCACATACGCGGTATAAGGAAATAATGGAAAAATGAAAGTGCATCTGCTGAGGATGCACTTTCATTGTGGTTTAACATAGGGTTGGCCACCTTTTTGACGCCGCTCACATAACATTTTATTTTGCTTTGCATCAGTGTTAGAAATGGCCCTTTTTGCAGGGTCATCTCCAGTCTTTTTGCCTCCTGCCTCCTATTTTTTCGGACCTGCTGCTGTTGGCTTTTGAACTCTGAGCACTTTACCACTGCTAACCAGTGCTAAAGTGCATATGCTCTCTGTGTAAATTGTATGTAATTGGTTTATCCATGATTGGCATATTTGATTTACTAGTAAGTCCCTAGTAAAGTGCACTACTGGTGCTAGGGCCTGTAAATCAAATGCTACTAGTGGGCCTGCAGCACTGGTTGTGCCACCCACATAAGTTGCTCTGTAATCATGTCTCAGACCTGCCACTGCAGTGTCTGTGTGTGCAGTTTTAACTGTAAATTCGACTTGGCAAGTGTACCCACTTGCCAGGCCTAAACCTTCCCTTTTCTTACATATCAGGCACCCCTAAGGTATGCCCTATGTAGCCCCAGGGGCAGGGTGCAGTGTATGTTTAAGGTAGGACATACAGTAATGTGTTTTTATATGTCCTAACAGTGAAATATTGCTAAATTCGTTTTTCACTGTTGCAAGGCCTGTCCCTCTCACAGGTTAACATGGGGGCTACCTTTAAATCTGATTAAAGTGTAGATTCCCTTTGGGAGCGGATGGACATGTGGGGTTTGGGGTCTCTTAGCTCACAATTTAAAAATACATCTTTTAGTAAAGTTGATGTTAAGATTGTGTGCTTGAAAATGCCACTTTTAGAAAATGAGCATTTTCTTGCTTAAACTATGCCTGTTTGTGGATTCCCCATCTGGGTCAGTTTGACAGTTGGGCTGGTTGCACCTCACACTAGACAGTGACAAAAAAGTAGCTGGGGTGTAGTCTGCATTTCCTGATGAGCCATCTGTGCTAGGAGGGAGGGGAGGAGTGGTCACTTACACCTGAAAGGGCTGTGCCTATCCTCACACAATGCAGTCTCCGACCCCCTGGTGAGTGTCTGGTGCCTGGCCTGGGCAAGGCAGGATTTCACATTCAGAAGAGACTTTACTTTGAAGTAGGCCTCCTTCAAAGGAGAAATTGGGTATAAGAAGGGCACCCAAAACCACAGACTTTAGAACACTTCTGGAGTTTGAGTTTAATCTTTAAAAATTCATAACTTAACTTGTGTATGTAGGATGTTTGTCATTTTAGTCTTGTTTTGTTTAGATAAATATTTCCTATTTTTCTAAACTGGTGTTGTGTCATTTTGTAGTGTTTTCATTAAGTTACTGTGTGTGTTGGTACAAATACTTTACACCTAGTACTCTGAAGTTAAGCCTACTGCTCTGCCAAGCTACCAAGGGGGTAAACAGGGGTTAGCTGAGGGTGATTCTCTTTTACCCTGACTAGAGTGAGGGTCCTTGCTTGAACATGGGGCAACCTGACTGACAAAACATTTCCTGGGGGCGCAATGTAAAACAAACCCTCTAAAGAGGTAGTCGACCATCAGTATCACCAATTTAATGGTTTCCTCTGGAATAGTCATCCAAGGCTCCTCTGACAAAAATGCGCATGCACCTGGCCTGGAAATGTGGTTTACGTTAAAATACCCATGGATGTCAAATAACCAAAATGCCACGGGTATCAGAAGTGACATAACACACCATCTGACTTTTACTTTCACTCACACAGACGCTTTCACATACACACACATTCACTCATACACACACTCCCTGCTACATAATCACACTCTCACCCGCAAGCATGCACAAAACATACATTTAAAAGCAGTTTTTCCTTACCTCAGCTGCCAGAAAGGGTCATATTCCAGCTAATTGTGCTCAATTTTTAATTCTACTAATAGTGAATATAATGATATTATTCACTATTGGAGTAAAAAAAAAAAAATTACTGAAAAGAAGGAAAGTGGGCTCCAAATGACGTCCATAAGGGCGAGCTGCCCATGTTTTCCAGGCACTGATTTTTCCATCTCTGAGGCCACAACGGTATGTTACGAGTCATATCTTAATGTCCACACTCTGCATTGGGGGCAGAGATAGGCCACGAGTGCGGAGAAACTGCCCTGAGTGCGGTGATTCCACTCCAACTGTGGAGATTCCACTCCAGGTGCGGAGTGGAATCTCTACTCTATAGGTGAAGATTCTGTCCCATGTGTGGAAATTTCACCCCGAATGTGGATGAAAAGATACTAGTCGTAACTTACATTTGTGAAAATCGAATCAAAAGTCGCAAACTGAGTGCTTGATTTACAAAGGTAAAGTTAAACTTTTTGTCTAAGTTTAGATCAAAAGTCTATCTTTAGAAGCTTTTGTTATTCACAAAGAAAGATTACGAGTAATATCTTTATGTCCACACTTGAGGCAGAATCTCTGCATTCGGGACGGAACCTCTGCACTCAGAGATTGAGATTGAGATTTAGTGCAGACATAAAGATACTAATTGTAACTTACCTTTGTGAAAACTGGAAAGTCGTAAACTTAGACTTTTGTCTAAGTTTACTTTTATGAATTGGGCCCTGAGAGATTTGGTCTAAGTTTACTTTTCTGAACCAGGCCCTGAGCCTTTCCCTGACAGAATTTGAACTAATGATCAGTGGATTCTTAAACAGCTTTGCAACAAGTATCAACTAACCAAACCAATCATTTTGCTAATGATACTCTGCCCCTCAGCCCATTCTATACCTGTCTATAGCTCATACCCAAGTTGCCTCCAGGATCTCACTTTAAAAAAACTAAAATAGGCGGTGAGAGTTCTTTAAGAAGCAATGCAGCCAACATGTGCAATCCACACCTCAACATAGCTATAAATTAAGTAAAATATTGTGTGCATCTAGGATGAGACATTGTAGGAGCCTGGGGCACTAGATACTAGGGACCTAAATAAGTTAGGTCCACCTCATCACTCACCCTTACTCTGCTGCTCGCCCACCTCAACATCCTGAGCAGACAGGTGTCCCCCCAGCCTGTTCTGAGGTGGTAAGACAGGTACGACCTGGTCTGGTAATGCCAGGCTTTGCAGCCTGGTACACTCTACACATACCTGGTAAATTCTAACAGCATCTAGTTTCTACACAGGTTCCAGTCATACATGAGTGCCTGGTCCAAACATCAAGTGTTCATAACCCATGTTGACTCTTAAGATAAGAATGCTGGGCAAGAGAAGTCTTTTAACTCCTTTATTCCACAAACAAGCAGCACAGCTCATGAACAGTCTCCTTACTCTTCTCACAGTTGCTTCAACTGCCTTAACCTTCTACTCGTCACCATGGCACATACTAACAATTACAATTATGGATTGGATAGGTCTGTGACCATTTAAAGTGCAAGTTATTCCCTCCTTCAGAAATTGCAGGTAAAATTATCCTTACGAAAACCTTTAGTGAATGTGGAAGGTAACATATATGCAATACATTACTTAAAAATAAAAAGAGGAAACAATAAGTATAAGGGCTTAATGTAATGCATGTGCAGAAATTCCCCACAACATTCACTGACAGAGTAATGCATCAAACATAATTACTAAAGGCCAATAGGAAAACAAATGCTTCTAAAGGTAATAGACATGTTCAACAAAAAAATCAATAGTGGAAGTAATGAGGATTGGTCTACATTGGCAGTATGCTGAACACCCCACCAGGTCAATGCAGTTCATCGTTTTCTAAATACAATGGTGTCTTATAGGGATGGGAGATACTGTGAACTCCATCAAAACTGGTCTCCACATCACCCGCAGGTGAGACATTTGTTCTTGGCAAACACAACAATGTTCCAGAAAAAGTTGAAAGGGAAGACAGGAGACCTGAAGTGGTTTTGTCCAGCAAAGCATTGTTTTTCCTACACTTTGCCAACCTTGACTTGCCCCGCACTCCTCCAACACTCAGAACCACCACATTCTTCTTCACTCAAACAATGTGATTTAGACCCTAGAATTTGGCTGTATATTTGGCTGTCAACCCCGGTTTCTTCACAAACACCAAATACCCCACATTCCACTGCCATGCACATACACTTTGTTTATCTTCAAAACACCTTTTAGATTTTTCCTGGTACCTCCATATCAGACAGGTATCCACCACCTTCACACATTTTTTCCCTCTAAGCATGTCAGGTGAGTTTTAACCCTATAAAAAAGAAACTGGAACAGCAAAAATTTGGTCACAGCATTGGGAGTGTTGTGATGTGCCCACAACATCTCCCTGAGACCCACTCTAAGAGATGTGCCATTCTCTACCACAATTTGGGCAGAATTCTTCATTGAATGGTTCATGCTTTCCACTAAGTTATTTATCTTTGTTGACTATAATGCAGTGCAAAGATGTGTAATGGCCAAATCATCTAAAAAATATCTCATTTCATTGCATGTAAACTAAACCCCATTGTCAGTGACAATAATTTTGGGAAACACTTCTGATGCAAAAACATCCTTCAAAAATTCCTGCACACTACTAGGAGTCACAGTACTCACACAGCAAGCTGGAACCCGCCTAAAGGTATAATTGACCACATCAAGAACAAATCTCTATTCAGATTGTAGCAATTCAAAATGGCAACAATGTCTAACCTCAGCTTTACCCAGGGCTCTTCAGGAATTTCAACAGGAGAAAGTGGAACAGCCCTGAGTGACTTAGACTCAGTCACCACACACTGGATACAATCCTTTACCACACACTTGTATTTTCTGTCTAACCCAGGCCACCAATAACACTTCCTCACTTTAGCCTTGGTGAAGTTTCCTACCAACTGTCCCTCATGTGCAAGATTGACAATTTTGTCCATAAGCCCAGTGGAGGGACCAACGAATCTCCAGGATAAAGTTCTCTTTTCTCAATTTACAGTTTGTCGCTGACATTCCATAATCCCCTGCCTTCTACTCCAATGTCCTGGCCTAATGATATTAGGCCAGCCTGACACCACAAAATCTATAATCATCTTCCTCACACCATACTTTGCAGTTTCCACATCCCATTTCAATCTGCAGATTGCAGACTCCTTCACCCACATAATAAGGAGACCTTGACTTGCCTCTGCCCAAACAGGCTTGTTAGCCAGCAAAATTGAAAAAACTATTGGCAGGAATGTTCTTAGCTTTGGGAAGATACTAAACCTGATAGTTATATTCCATCAAACCTCAACCAATCTTTTAATGTGCAGAGTAGTGCGTTCAATGCTCCTGCATCACAAGAACTGCACTAAGAGCCTGTAATCTACCCTGAGCATGAATGGCAACCCCCATAAGAAAAAATGAAAATGTATTGCCCACATGAAAGTGAGTGCCTCTCTGTTAATGACCGAATAGCTCTCCCCAGCACCCTTTAGGGAACAGAAAGCAAAGTACACAATCCTTTCTTCACTGTCTTAAGCTCCAAGACCCTTTAAACTGGCATCATTTGTTAGGATAGTATTTTGTGTGATATGAAAACGACCAAGAGTCCAGCACTTTGGCAATCTAGCTCTTAATGAACTTAAAAGCTTCTTCACAATCCTCAGAACAGGCAGATTGCACTCCCTTCTTAAGGTGTAGTCTGATTGGATGTACCATGCTGGCAGAAATGTGGACAAACTTTGATTAGTACTCTACCAAACCTAGGAATGACCTAATCTGATCCTTGTTGGTCGGGAGGGTGCTGCTTCAATGATGGAGTTTGCCAAATCAAGTTTGGGGCTAATACCTTCACCCAAAATCGTATGACCCAGATATGAAACTGAGCCTACACCAAACTTGAAGGTCTCCTTTTTGAGAGTAAGGCCTTTATCTTTCAATTTCGTCAGTGCCTGCCTCAGGTTAGGATGATGCTTCTGCTTATCCTTTCCATACACAAGGATATTATCCTGGAAGTGCATTACTGAATTAATACCCTTCAACATTAATTTCAGAAGTCGTTAGAAGCATGCCACTGCCAAAGCCAATCCAAATGGTAACCTTTTAGATCTATATGCCCCAAAAGTCATAACAAAGGAAGTGAAAGCTCTGCAGTCCTCATGCAACATGACCTGGTGGTATGTGGCTGAAAAATCTACCCTTGCGCTTGGCTAAGGCCTTGGTGATAGTCAGCAATGGATGTCGATCAACCCAGCTGCACTGGTTGAGATCTCTGAGATTAACACACATTCCTACACTGACTTCATTAACCTTGGAAACTAGGACCACCAGGGTCAACCAAATTTCTATCTCGTCAATGACCCCTCTGTGAAGCAGCTTATTCAACTCTTCCTGCAATTACTTTAGCACAAGATTCGGGACCTTTCTTGCTTTATGCACCACCAGTATGGCATTTTTCAGTAAGACAATCTTGTGCTCAAACCGTTTGATGAGACTTACTTCTACCTTGAACAATTCATGAAATCCCTTAACCAAATCAATTTATTCCCCTATGGTAGCAGTCATTACAACCTTATTGGGAGAGTTGGAGTCCGGGGTAATCTGTAAATCTCATTGATGCGTCCACCCCTACAAATTATCACTATGCCCAGCTACATACATTTGTTTTACAGTTCCTCTCCTCATGAAATTAATTTCTATTTCAGTGTATCTAATTAAGTTGATCTTCAATCCACCATACCCTTCTGGATTGATGTCAGCGGGCAACGACGTGATCTTTTCATTTCCATATGCTTTCTTCCACTTCTTGTCTCCCACCAAAGTGAAGGGAAGACCAGAATCTGCCCAGAAAGTTAGATTTTTCCCACCAATTTCTTTCTCACACTCTGGCATAGCCACATGGCCACAATCCACAACACTGTCCACCTGTTTGATTCCCACAACAGAGGGAACAAATTGCAAGATCACACTTTAACTCATTTAAGGCACCTCTAAAACTCAATGTCCTATGTTGTTCTAGCACATCTGAGCAAAGTGTCCCCATTTACCAAAGTTAAGACAAACTGAATTCCATGCATTACAGTTTTGACTATTAGACAGGTGATGTGTGCTACTTCATTTGAAACACCTGAATTTAAGGTGCCTTCCTGAGCTAGGATTCCCTTTTACTGGTCCCTCAAACACAGTCTTCTGAGTTGTGTTTTTTTATTGTCACCAGCTACCTTATCTCCAGTAAATGTTGTTACTCTGTCCACAGAATGAGGTACACTACCCCAGATTTCTTTAACCTACTCTGAGGCCTGTTCCATGCCCTCCACTATGTCAACAGCTTCCTCTAGCAAGGGGATCTTGGCCAAGAGCTTCTCCTGTAATCTGGAGGTCATTGCTGCATCATATCAATTGGTCCCTGATGAGCAAATCAGTTCAGTTCCCAAACTCACAAATTCAAGCAAGACTCTTCAGAGAAGCCACATAGTCTGCCAAGCTCTCCCCTTTGGCCTGAATTCTTGTAAAGGATGTATGTATTTTCATTACTTTGTTTACACGTGGACCAAAATGTTTTTCAAGCATCAACATGAACATATCACAAACATCTCTTGGTTCACCTACCGTCCCCTTTGCCAATTGTAATCTCGTCCACAGTTTCATAAATATTGCGCCCTTCTATGGCCTAATTGTGCAGTGAAACCCCTTTATTTCTGACTGTGGAGAACTTTTCACCGGCAATCTCTATCAAGTAAGAGTCAAAAAGTCATTTTCAGTTCTTCCATGGTAGTAAAAGCTCTCCGAACTCAGACGGAAATTGTGCAGTTTCAGACATATTTGCCACCACCATGCTTTAAGGCCTGAAGAAACAAATCTAAAACAACAAGCTAAAGAAAGTAACTGATAGAATAAGTTGAAATAACGGACCGAATTGATAAGCTAATACAATGTTTCTAAAATAACAAATAACCAAGTGTCACCATTAATCTTCAGCTGTACCTTGGAATCAGAATATTTTGTTGAGCATTCATGTAGAACTCTCCCTCTGTGTTGGCTGATTCAACAAAGTCCAAAAGAAAGAAGAGCTGCAACAGTCTAGCTGCTGAGGCAAGATGCATCACATGGCTAGCTGCCCCCATAATCTGAACTGCTACAGTTTTATGCACACTGTTGCAGTCTAGCATCTGGGCTATGCATGTCACATGACATGCTTCACATGAATAAAATAGCCGTTCTCTCACGTCCTCGAAAGCAGCATGAGTGTCACTCCAGAAAGAGTTAGGGGACCTGCTTCCACCCAGCTGAGTGTGCTTCCCTCAGGATGTCACAAGTGCTGAGCGCATACATGACACTTCAGACATTCTTGTGCACGTTAAGTGGTCAGTGTACACATCTTGTGCCTGGTATGGTGTGGTCAAAATTCAAACTGCCTGGCAGGTGTCTTCCCCAAACTCCACACTGGGACATACATAAAATGACAGTGTGAGAATTCAGGTGTACTATATGATATAGCTGGAGGGCCCTATCATGCAGTACACGCTCAAATACCATCTTGAGTCCAGTCAGGCTTGTTTAGTTAACCTTAAACTCAACCCTGGGTTGCTCTGTCTGTGAGCCTTAAGGCTTGGCAAAGGAACTTAGTGTAAAGCAAATCAGACACCAATTTTTAAAAATAGATTGTAATTTTAGGAATTTTTAGAAACTTTATTGAACAAAATCCAAAGGGTGGTTCTGGAGACCTAGATTTTAAAAGATATTATCACTTATAAATGCAACTTTAAATAAAGCATTGTTTCGACTACACTGGTATGAGTTGGGCAAACAATTCTAATTGGACAAAGGTCTAGGGGCCAGGATAGACACTTTGAACAGTTACCTGGCCACCACATTGTTTTAAGATATGTTCTAAACTTTATAGCGCGGCTGCTATAGACATCAGTTGAGTGGTCCTGATGCTGAAGATATAGCCAAAAGATGCTCAAAGTATCCTCTGGCTGTGGTGCGGTGAACAAGGGTCTCTTTGTGTTTGCTCCTCACTCTATGAGTGAAGTGGGCGACTGTTGCCACATAGATTGGGGTCCTTTAAAGTCCTCTACTTTGCAGTAGCAGGCTAGCCGATGGTGGTATACTGGTTTCTTTGCACTGTGTGTAGGAAAGTACCATCTTGCCTGGCATGTTACCCCCATATTTCACTGTATATATGTTGTTTTAGTCTATGTGTCACTGGGATCCTGCCAGGCAGGGCCCCAGTGCTCATAAGTATGTGCCCTGTATGTGTTCCTTGTGTGATGCCTAACTGTCTCACTGAGGCTCTGCTAACCAGAACCTCAGTGGTTATGCTCTCTCTGCCTTCCAAATTTGTCACTAACTGGCTAGTGACTACATTTACCAATTCACATTGGCATACTGGTACACCCATATAATTCCCTAGTATATGGTACTGAGGTACCCAGGGTATTGGGGTTCCAGGAGATCCCTATGGGCTGCAACATTTCTTTTGCCACCCATAGGGAGCTCTGACAATTCTTACACAGGCCTGCCACTGCAGCCTGCGTGAAATAACGTCCACGTTATTTCACAGCCATTTACCACTGCACTTAAGTAACTTATAAGTCACCTATATGTTTAACCTTCACCTGGTGAAGGTTGGGTGCAAAGTTACTTAGTGTGTGGGGACCCTGGCACTAGCCAAGGTGCACCCACATCATTCAGGGCGAATTCCCCGGACTTTGTGAGTACGGGGACACCATTACCCGTGTGCACTGCACATAGGTCACTACCTATGTACAACGTCCAACCACTGCACTGCCTGAATTCTATGGATTAGCAGGATAGCCTCCACCTGTTTCCACTTGCTCTTTTATGCCTTTAGTTGAGTCAAATTCTATCTGGGAAAGCTCTAATTCCATCTTGGTAGTCCCTGGAGCAGATCACACTTCAGGTCACCTTTATATTTGCAAAAGGATGTGGTCATATCCTTGTAAAAGCTTGCTACAATCCTCACCCATGGACCTTCTGACAATGCTTAATGCTGGTCATGAGCTTATTGGTCATGCTTTCTCCTACAAAACCATCACCCTGTGGCTTTCTCATCTTTTCACTCTTGTTCAACCTCTGACTATCCCACTTCTATTAGTGCTTCAAGACTTATGTTTTTTCTCTACAACTGCTCACTGCCAACCAGCAGACTCTAACACCAGGATAACTTTCTGTAGCAGTGTACTTTACAAGTAAGTAAATGACCCTCTCAACCTCTGATAAGAAACTGCAGTGATTTAAATTCTTCTTAAAGTATAGTATGCAAAGTCAGCAGATGTAAATCCAACAAAGGTATTGAGATTTGTTCAATTAATGTTCTTTATAAGGAAAACAGTTGATCTTAGTTGCCTCAGTGTGTAGTCAGTTGATCTCCCATATAATATTGCAAACATCATCAAACTTGTAAGACACTACCACTAATCTGGCAACAGCATAACAAACCGCTTTCAAGAGGACAGTGGAAACCTTCTGTACACATAAGACCGACCCAACCAACCCCCCCACCATTGAACAACGAATTACAAATGCATATATATATATATATATATTTATTACAAGTCATTCTTGTCTGCCATATTACGAACCTCATAAGATATAATAGCATCATAATATGGCGAACAGGATGTATGTCACTTTTGTGAAGGGGTATTTCTAGCTGCCAAGTTCTAAATCAGGCCCTAAGGGCCTGATTTAGAACTTGCCAGACATGTTGCTCTGTTACAACGGTGACAGATGTCCAGTCTGCCAAAAATCTAAATCCCATTATATCCAATGGAGTTTAGATGTTGGTGGACAGGGAATTCAACTAATAAACGTGAACATGAATAGTTGTGTTGAAAAATCAAATCCAAGCCATACTTACTCTTATGATAAAAAGAAAAAAAGCTTGACATTTTCAGTTGTCTAAATTGTATCTCCTCAGAGTCGTAAATGCATTTTAGCAAAATACTAACCTTGTTCGCCAGTAGTATTTGGCTCTTGCGGAATTTCATGACTGTATGCCAGTTAGGGGCCCCCAAGCATAGCAGCTAAGTCTTGGCTCCTTTTGATACCCTGGAACCACAGTTACCTTTCATAATCTCTGGGATCATAAAAGAAACAGAAGCAGCAAAATGTAATTTCTGGGATAATGAAGACAGGAGAAGAAACCATATACACTTTCTGGGAATATGAAGGCAGCGGATGGAGCGAAAAGTATACCAAGCTCAGTCCTGACTGCTTTCTGCAGTTTCCACCACCTGAAGTTCTATCTATAATTGACTTACGTGGAGCACTTCAGCATCAAGCACTAGCCTGTTCCAGGGCTAATGGTGGATCGGTGGTTCAAGCCATATGAGATACTTATCTGGCAACAAAAAGTTAATGTGATCACTTTCACAAGCTTTGACATGCTGGTGAGTAGGCGGCCACAGGGTCATGTTCACTTGCCAGACGGCTGGCATAAATACATCGGCAAGAAGATCACCCAGCTATCTCTGCCGACACCAAGCCGACAAAAGCAGTGCACAGGCTCACTTTGATACTCAATGTCATTCTCGCCTTCTTCCATCCTCATTCCTCACAAATGGATACATGCCATACTCCAAAACATCTGCTGCTTTCTGACAAACTTCACCTCATTACAGTTCATAGTAAATTAAAATGAAAAATACAAACAAAACCCGCAGAAAAAGAGGGAGGAGAACAGATAAAGCACGGTTAGAAATAGCCAGTAAGAACAAGAGCCACAGCGTTCACAGTGGGTGTTTTCAAACTGCAAACTAGTAAAGATAAAAATAGGTTACATAAATTATATTTAGTTGAATAAATGTTATTCAGATATGTTAAAAAGCGGCTAACCATTTACTGCAAAAAACACATACATAAAACGTCTAACTTTGAATTGTATTTTGGCATGGAACAGGACAAACGCAGTACAAAAAATGCACTGTATAAACTAAAATAGAAAGCAAGCTGTGCCTCTGCTGTAGTGAGTTGATTGAAATCATCAGGAAAGAAGGTATGTCCTCAGGGTTTTATGACGCAGAAAAGAAGACAATTACCCTAAGGGCATATCTACAAGAAAGTGGCGCATTATAGATGATGCGCGTCTTTTCTTGTGCCCACCCTAACCAGCACCTGGCACCTGACACCAGGGTGCATGGTGGCGGTCGTTACCTCAATAGCTCCGGTAAGCACCTCTTGCATGCATTATGCCTGATGCAGGCATAATGTGGTACAAGGGGTCGCAAAGTGGCGCCATACAAGCACTTTGTAAATATGGCGCAGCAAAAAAGCCACCGTAGCTTTGCTGTGCTAAAGGGGCGCAAGGGGCTTTTAATTATGGTTCTTGGGCCCATATTTATACTTTTTTAGCGCCGCATTTGCGCCGCCTTTTGACGCAAAAACGGCACAAACGTACAAAATACAATTGTATATTGCAGGTTTGCGCCGCTTTTGCGTAAAAAAATGACGCAAAGGCGGCGCTAAATAAGTATAAATATGGGCCAGTTTTTTATGTTGCAGTGATATAACATTGTGTGGCATTGTATTGCATCGAGAATGTACTTCTTACTAGAAATGCACATTTTCTGGGATTTTTGCCTGTCAATTTCGCGGTCTTTCTGCTTTAACGCTGTGCACTTAAGCTGTCACACATTCATCTGTTGAAATGCTGAATACTCTGCTGGAAAGTGGCATCACGCCGCACCTCGGTGATCAGAATGACAGTTGTTTTACTCCCATTGTAGGCTGATATTTCAGTATCTTGTGGTTGTGGATAAAACATTAGCCTTAAACAGACTGCATGCGGACTCTCCCAGGGATCACTGACAAAATATTGCTATATGAGGATGTGCCGCAGTATGAAATAAATTAGTTCAAGTCTGCGGAATATGGCACAAAACCCTATGATAAGGTAAATATATACATTATTCAGAGGTGTTTAGGAGTTTAACGTAATTAGAGGGAGAATTTCATGACACCTGCAACATTCTTTTTTCCAATTCACGTCTTAACTTAAGCAGTGACCTGCCCGTTGTATTGTATTGCTATTTCTTACGACCCTTAAGGAGGCGATGAAGCACTTTGTGGGCAGTAATGCTCTACTCCGGAGCCCAAAATAAGAGGTTAATAGTAGTCTAGTAAAATAAAAATCTTTTTTGCTCTGTTCATTATTTGTGTTAGATTTATGGTCTGGATTTTTTGTGTGTTTAATAGAGTTTAGAGTACTTTTAGAATGATGGCAATGGGTATATAGGATAAATTAGTAATTTGTTTTTTGTAAGTATGTATGGCTGTAAATTGGGTGAAAAGGGTAATTAAAAAGAGATGAAACTTTGAGAAGGATGTTTGTGGGTTCATAATAGCCAGAGAGGTTTGGGATGAGTCAGACAGAACAGGGTTGGGGCAACTGTTGAAATAAGATTTTTGTTCTTAACAAAAAAACAAATTAACTCAGACATACATATATGCACATGACCCATAGCCATATGTTACACAATGCTTAACATGGCCTGGTGTGCACCTGTTATCGTGTGGAGAAGTATGCACATGTTTTCATGACAATTCTTAGAGTTTAGTAACAGGCATACACTTTTCTATATATGCATGAAAATGTACATGGAAGGAGCAATTAGTCCATTATCAGATTTACACATCTCTTGTACTGTAATATACGTTTTTCTATTCATATGAATGTATCTTTTTATGACAGAAAGCATAGTTCAATGTTCTATGACACATGTATAACAGCAACTTCTTCTCTATATCGTGAGAAGCATAGTTGGTCATGTATGAGTATGCTGTAGTGTAGTATAATTATCATGTGGGGGAGAGCCAGCTCTTGAGAAATCTTTTGAAGCTAAAATAATTGGCAGTGTTTCTTATGTGTGTGGGAAGTAAATTCCATAGTTTTAGCTGCTTGAACAGAGAAAGATGCAACTTGTATGTTGGAACATTGAGGCGGAGAGCCATTTTTGAGCGTAGGTTCCTTTGTTGTACATATTTGTTAATTTTCTTCCTTAGTAAGAGTTGTATTGCTTTGTGTGTGATTCAAAGCAGCTTGAAAGTGGACCATCTGGCAACTGCCCATGTACAGCCCTCAAGGCAGTGTGTGTTGTGACTTCCCATGTAGGAGTAGTCTAGCAGTAGTGTTCTGAATTATCTGTAATCTTCTTATAGTTTACAGAAGTGAGCCATGATACAGGCTATTAGCATAATCTAGTTTAGGTAAGACAAGTGAGTTGATAGCTAGACCTTGTGAGGGAATTTTATGCACAAGAAGATGCATCATAGTGTTTTCATTCTGACAAAGCTTGATTTGGCTAGCTTGTCGTCTTGTGCATTTATTGACAGCTTGGTGTCCATGGTAATTCTGAGGTTTCTTACCTACTTAAATATTTTTGGTGGTCTTCCTACATCATCAGGCCAGGTGCAGAGAGGTTGTGAAAGAGGCTTTTCACGTATTGTTTTTTGGCTGCTGTTTAACTGCAAGATCGCAATATAGGACTGATTGAAAATATTTGTAGAGCATGCTTCTTAGTGATTTTAACTAACGGATTGCCTCATGTCATGTGGGACATTCAGCCAGTACTGGCATTCTTAGCCAGTTGCACTTTGCATGCTGGGATTTACAGACCATACAAAGAGGTTCCCTGCCTGTCTACCACCTTCTAGACCGATTAATCCCGCTGCAAGCTGGATCAACTAACCTAGTTTCCCCAACACCTTGATCCTCCTGCATAATATGGCCGTAAGGAAGCCTAGTGTCTTGACTAAGAACATCAGGATCTCTTTTTAGTGGGTGAAGCAAGAATCACATTTCTCACGGATGTCAGGCAACACATTTCAACAAGCTTCTGCACAAGACATACCCACCTCCTGCATTGCAGCACTTGACCGCTGGAAACATCCGGAACAATGACTTCGGAACAACGATTACATTGTTAATGCAAGCGGAACCATGCTTGCATTAACAATGACTCCCCTTTTCCGTGCCTTAACCATGCATGTGCTGAACAACACACATGTACGGTTAAGGCAGAGAAAAAGGGAAAGTGCATCGGGAGAGGACCCAGTCAGGTAAGTGGGGCTGGGGCAGGGTTGGGGTAGTTTTTACGAGGGTGAATTAAGGGCTGAGGGTGCGGAGGTCAGAGTAGTTTGGTGTTTTAGTGGTGGGGGTCAGGGTATCGAGGTAGTTCTGGTTATTAAGGCTGGGAAGATCAGGCAGTTCTGTTTTTAGGGGTGGGGTGGGGGGTCGGGTACTTTTGTTTTTGGGGGTGGGGTCAGGGTAGTTTTGATTTTGGGCCTGGGATAGGGGATGGGGTAGTTTGTTTTTTGGGGGTGGGGTATCAGGGCAGTTTGGTTTTTGGGGTTGGGGGTGAGGGGGATTGGGGTAGTTTGGTTTTTGGGGGTGGAGGATTGGGGTAGTTTTGTTTTTGTGGATGGGGGTGAGGGGTATTTAGATTTTTGGGGATAGGGTGGGGGGATTGGGGTAGTATGGCTTTTGGGGGTAGTATGGCTTTTGGGGGTGGGGAATCAGGGGTAAGGGGTTGGGGTAGTTTTGATTTTGGGGTGGGGTAAGGGGGTTGGAGAATCGGGGTAGTTTTGTTTTTGGGGTGGGGCAGGGATCAAGGCAGTTAGGTTTTTAGGGGTGGGGGGTCGGGGTAGTTTGGTTTTTGGGGTGATGAGGTCAGGGTAGTTTGGTTTTTGGGGGATCAGGGTAGTTTGGTTTGTGGGGTTGAGGGGTGGGGGATCAGGGTAGTTAGGTTTTTGGAGGTGGGGTGAGGGGATCGGGGTAATTAGGTTATTCTGGGCGGGGGTCGGGGCATCGGGGTAGTTTGGTTTTGGGGCAGGGGATCAGCGTAGTTTTGTTTTTTAGGGGTGGGGTGGGGGGGTCGGTTGTTTTTAGGGTGAGTGGGGAGATTGGGGAAGGGTTGGGGTCAGGGTGGGTGGGAGGTATCCGGGGTAGTTTTGTTTTAGGGGTGTGGGGTTGGGGTACTTTTAGTATTAGGGGTGGGATACTTCTGGGCCTTAGGGCAGGAGGGGGGGTTGCATGCTAGAACCACGCATGCAGTTCCCACACATGCCTTTACTAGGCATGCTTTCACAATGAAAAATCATTGTAAAGGCATGCATGGTAAAGGCATTTGTGGTAATAACACGGTCATTGTTCCGTCCGTGTGGTTCAGGCACGCGTGGTTCTTGCATTCATTGTTCCGTCATACAGTACATTCTTCGTCCACTGCTCAGAAGCCAAAACTCCCAAGCCTAGATGCAAAAAAGACAACGTTTCTGGGATTAGATCAAAGATTGCATACATTTAAACCTACAAAGATTCTTTCATCATTATTGCACTCTTTTGAAATTCGCTCTTTACTGATAGGATTTTGTTTCAAGTAGCAAAGGCTTTTTGATCATCAGATTTTCATTGAGATCTCATGATAATAGATAATGTCTGAGTTACATACTGCCCAAGATGTCTCCCAATGTCCACCGACCTCGTCTCTTATTGTTAAGCAGTATAAGTGTTTTATGTGACCTCTTTTTCAATTGTTTCTTTGTTGTTTTTGTATTGCCATGAATGAGCACCTAACCACCTTCTCCGCATTCACTTTGTCTATGCTGCCTAATTGTTTTTATTATGCTGTTGTTCGAATTGTGAAAAATGTAGTCTCTGGCTTTTTCTTGACTTTTTACCTTGAGGCTCAGATTGTGCATGCATCAGCAGTGAATATATTGCTAAACATATATCTCCTTCAGCAGAATCTGATTTATGGTCTTAAGTCATCCACATCTATTTTTTGAATTCCAAAGACCCTTCAAATTGCCTTCCAGATCTGACTGATTTCTGCCCTTGGGAAATACCTTAATGCTTAGTGTCTCCCTTTTCTAAGTTCCATGTCGCTTCCTTGTTACATTCTTGGTCCTTTAGTAATTCTTATTAATCATCAGCTCATTTTTCCCTTGCATCCACCTTCAGCTCATGCAGAAACCTGGTCTCAAGGCATTCTCATCTCAGCTAGTCCTTCCTATTTCTAAATCATTTGCCATGTCCATGTCTGCTCTTGGGTTTTGCTGATTGATCACCTTTGTGCATCCTTATCAACTTCTGAACATTGAGTTTCTCACTGGAGGTCCTCTATCAGTCTTCCCTGAGCTGACATGCTAGCCAGTTCCTCAGCTTGCAGGTTCCATTACTGGGCTTCAGTGTTATTCAGTTCCCTTATCTCCTCCACAATCCATTCAGACCTATGTAGAGACCCTGGCAAGTTTATGAATTTGTGCAAATCTCTTTGAAAAATAAATCAGTCCTTTTGTGATGCAATTGCAGTGCAAACCTTGAACTCAGATCTATGAGGCCACTCAAAGTCTCTTTTCATTGCTTTGAATGGCCTCATAGATATGAAGTATCACTGTGTTGCTTTACTCTGCACAAGGGAGGCATTCCATGGGCATTGTGGTGGCTGTCCTCACACAACACCCATGGAGTTGTATGTATCCCCAGATTTACAAGAGCTTGTAGACCTGGGAATGCACCAAAACTTTAGCCTCCCCAGGGGAGGTGCAACAAAGATAAATATTCGAATTCTGTAGCACACATAGAAAGATTAAAAAGACTCCTAGGACTGTTTTGTGCAGGAGGTGCCCCTTCCTGCACAAAAACAATCCAGCCTACAATGTAGACACCTTTGACCCATTGTGTAAGGGTGCCTGTGTTGGTTTCAGGCTGCCAAAATTGTGCCAGCCCACTGGGAAAGGATAGGAATGCACCTCATTGCTTAAATATGGCATATTCCAGACCTTTCCCTTTTGATGTAGAGCAGCATAGCAAGGTGGCTTGCTATGCTGCCCTGTGCCAATAGCCCATACATATGGGCCAAAGGCTGCTAACCACTTCACCACTGTAGAGTCTGAGAGCTTCTTGAGATGTCTGAGCCTGAGAGATACTGCATCACCTGAACCTGCTAACTAATGCTCCTAAAAAGCTCTTCTTAGTCTTTAATCATTTTACCAATTCTATGGGGAGCTATTCCATTCTGCTCTTCCATAACTGTGGGAAGATGTCAATTTTTACATGGACACTCATGTGTCTTGATGAATGTTATTGCTGGTCTTTAGACTCTGCACATTAGGTCACTTCTGTACACTGGGAAACTGCTCTCCAGTGTCAAGCATATGTGCTTCAATGTATAAGACAAGTAGAAATTGGCAAATCCCTAACTGGCTTTCTTAACTTTATTATAAAGCCATTGTATGTGGTGCAGAAAATACAACTGTGACCTAGAAAGTTAAAATGTCAGCTGTGGACTGTCACACTGGTCCATTCACTAGTGTGACAAAGGAAACATGACTTCATGCCTGCCATTGTAGTCTGACTGTTGACTAAAACCTGTAGTGAAACCTGTTAAAATAATCCCTTCAAGCAGGTAAAAAAAAACTCATTTTTTAAATATTAGTAAGTCATCCATATGTAAGCCTTGTAGACACAATAGTATGGTGCATGGTATTTAAATGTGGACCTGTAAAAAAAGAATGTTACCATGTCCTCACAATGACATGACCTGAATGCCTTTTTACTTTGGCAAACCTAGCTGTCCTGAGCAGATCAAAATACTAATACTGCATCTCTGGAATGAGATTAATTCAGTGAGTGATGAATTTGTGTTTTAATGAACATTAAGGAAAAGTAACTTTTAGAAAATTACCCTTTATCTTCCTGTGCTGTCGGAAGGCTAATAAGTGTAAGTCTCTGCCAATTCCACACCTGTGCTCAGCCCAGGAAGACGTGTGAAAAAGTGTGAAATTACTCACAGGAGCACAGATGATTACTTTGAGCTCAAATGTATATGCAAGGTGGGGACTGTGGCTATTCAATTGACACTGCATGTCAAATCCTTATTGACATGTCTGTGGAGCCACATGTAACACTTTAGTGCACTTCAAAGGGAGAGAACAGAATACAGGACAATTCCTGTGTATTCCCTGTCTGATTGCTGAAGGACCCTGCTTTTTTTTAAATAGACTTCTGTTGGGTTTGTTGTAGGTACAGTGCCTGCTTCAAACTGAATTTTAGTTTTATAGGTGGGAGGACATTGATGATTTACCGATGATATATCCACACACATCCCAGCCAGTAAGAAAGATCTGAGGAGGTTACCTTCCACTTGAAATGCAGGAACAAAAAGATGTCCAAAGTTCATCAGGCTGATCACCTTGACAGTTCCTGGAACATAAAAAGGCTGAAGAGGACATTACTGTGAAGAATTTTAGCTGACCAGTTGCAACTGGACCTGGACTAGATTTTGCTGTTGCCCTCTGCGTAACAGCCTGAGTCTCAAAGTGCTCTCATTGAGCTCCTGCAGCTTTTGAAGTGCACTCCTGTGGCTGTGTGGGCATGAAATAAGTATCCAGCCAACAGATCTCCTGTGTCAGACTGAATTTTAGCTTTGTCCTATGTGAAAAATATTTTCCTAAGAAGAATGAAAAGGTTCTTTTTCAAACTGGGACTGTTAGACCTAGCATTCTTGGCCAGGTTTTCTGTAACTGTTTTGCCTTCAGACCTCCTACTTTTGCTGACATCATTTTTGCTGGCCTTAAGCTTCTGCACACAAATCATGGTAACATTGGTATGTAGCCAGTTGGCATATTTAATTTACTTTTAAATGCCCTAAATGTGCCTAGGGATTGCAAATTAAATACTTCTAGTGGGCAGGCAGCACTCATTATACCACCCACTTAAGTAGCCCTTGACAGTTCTATCAGACCTGCCATTGCAGAGCCTGTGTGTGCTGTTTAGATTGCCATTTCGACCGGGAAAAGTAAACCTCTTAATATGCGAATGATAGAATGCACACCATCAATTCAAATTGTTAATACTTTGTTGCTGCTCAATGGCAAAGTGTTTAGTGTGCGACTCTGGTGCATGCTCTGTCCCAGACACGCTAAACATTGACCAAAAGCTGGTGCTCATATGGTGCACCAGTCTTTTTTACTGCACATAAACCTTAACAAATGTTGCTCTAACGTGTAAAATTCCTGAGATTCATGGCAGCAATGAGGACCTCAACCCAATGCATTTTGAGACAGGTTCCTTTGTCAGGGGTAACTGTAATATGAAGCATAGAAAGAGACTATAGCAGCTTCAGCAATACACAACATGTGGTCATTCAACAATAATAGTCCGGTTTCATCTGTTTCAGTGCCCAGCATCACTCGGAATCAAAGTCATTCACCAAGTTTAATTTGTAAATAGAGCGCGCTGTGTTATAACCACCCAAAAACCTAATCTGCATGTAGAACCCCCATTAATGCACCTGCATCGTCAAAAGAAGTAAGAACTGAAATCATCATGTTTCCAATGAAATACTGTCATTTAAAACTTGGATGAGTATGGATTAAAACTGATTACAATTGGACTATTTTTGTCTACGCACACTAACAGTGCACCTTGGGACTGGTGCACCCTATGGGCACCAGCTTTTGGTCAAAGAAAATCTTTTGGCAGGCCCAAACTTTCCTTTTTAATAC
Source organism: Pleurodeles waltl (assembly GCF_031143425.1). Classification (NCBI taxonomy): domain Eukaryota; kingdom Metazoa; phylum Chordata; class Amphibia; order Caudata; family Salamandridae; genus Pleurodeles; species Pleurodeles waltl. Next base: position 507,875,667 of record NC_090445.1, read on the forward strand.
ATATGTCTTCCCTAAGGCAGGATGTAGACAGTGTTGGATTTACTGTGAGCCTTACCCACAATGTCGCCTCAAAGAGACAAAGTGGGCCAACTCCAAAGTCCCTACCCTCTCACTTGTATGTATTAAACTTAAAAAGGATGGAAGCTGAGCTACTGGGAAGAGGTTCTGGGTGCTTGGCATGGAGATCCCCTCTATGCACACAACTGTCTAACCTTAATAATAAGTGACAAACATCAGTCATTGAAGGATCTTGGCTTGGCTTGTGTAACCCCATTCTAAGAAACCCCTGAGTGTCTACCTGTGATCAACTGTAGCACTCTTACAGTCATGCCTCACTGCTGTTTGGTTGTTACGTTGGGTTTGTGATGTCAGATAGTTGGTTCTGGAATGACCCAGAAATATTCAATTCTAGGTACACCATACAAGTACACAGTGTAAGTACTATAGACACTCCAGGATATACAATCTAATAGGAAAGAGAGACATGGATATGAAAGCTGTCTTATTGTCATAAAACCCTCTTCACACGACACAGCGCATAACTACTATAGAGAATGTTGCTTCACACTTTCACAAACTTTGGTGCACGACATTAGATCCAAAGTCTTTTTACAGAACTTCTTTAACCATGCCATACCAGTTGTTGCCTCATAGTTCCTATTTCTTGAAAGGCTACACTCTTGTTCTTGTTCAGGGTAATTCTTCAGGACCAAAAACCTAATCTACTTTTGATGGGGGGAGAGTGAGTGTATCATTAGCAAAAAGATACTAATCACATAAAGTACATGTACTCACAGTACAGTATACCTGGGGATGTCTAAGAGCTGAATCAAATTTGGTAAGCTGCTGACCCCATAGATGATGGCAGAGACCACACTAGCTGTAAAACAAAAGGTGCCACTGTTTTCAGAAATAGATTAGGTTCTTGGTCCTGAAGAACTGCCCTGATTGATAACGACACTTGAGGCAAGAAACATGTTTACCTTTACACACACTATCTTATGAACTGCATGTGATCATTATCTCCACATTCAGCCACCCACGGCTTTCAATCATACCAAGAGAACCCACCCACTGAATTTACTAAGGTATCTCTTAGCTATTTTTATTTCACATCACACCAATCTACACCCAGAGCCCTTCTAACCTATACTTCACATCAGCATCTTATGCTCAAAAGACTTCTGGCAAAGAGCCCTCATTGATGGGTCCGTTGGGCATTGCAACATCGGCCCAATGAGGAGCTGCCCTAGGATGAAGCATGATACTGATCTGGGTCTGTGGGGGCTCTTGCCTCTGAGCAATCTGACCCTTCCATCTGCGTTCCCAGTTCTCACTCTGACCTATCTGTCTTCCCCTCCTAAGGAACTATGGGCCAGATGTACGACCCCGAGTTTTGTGACTCGCAATTTGTGAATGGTTTGCGAGTCGCAAATTGCGATCCTCAAAACCTTTTGTACAACAGTGTACTTTACACTGTTTGCTATTAGCAATGGGGTCGCAAATGACCTACCTCATCAACATTCATGAGGTAGGTCGTAATTTGCAACCCCATTGGGAATGGCCGCTCTCCAGGGATGGTGGCCTCCTGGAGACAGCAGACCACCATGTCTGTGACTGATTTTAAATAGAGCAGTTTTTTTTTTTAATGAAGCCTGTATTTCTTAAAGGAAAATGAGATGCAGTTAAAAAAAAAAAAAAAGTTTTCTTTTCATTTTTTCAGAGCAGGAAGTGGTCCGTGGGACTCAATAGTGCTGACAAGAGTGTTGTCTGCCCTGATAAAACACATGTGCAGCTACATTGTTTTCCCCCAGTTTGAGGATTTGGCCACTGTGAAGGCCGAGTTTTATGCTATGGGACATATCCCCAACGTAATTGGGGCGATTGATGATACACATATTGCATTTGTGTCCCCCCCCGCAGAATGGATAGGTGTTCAGGAATCGTATGAGTTTCCACTCCATGAATGTGCAGATGGCGTGCTTGGAGGACCAGTACATCTCCCATGTCAATGCTAAGTATCCTGGGTCGGTGCATGATGCCTTTGTCCTGAGGAATAGCAGCATCCAAAATGTGATGGCCCTACTACAGAGGCAGAGGGTGTGGCTAAAAGTGAGCCCTGGTTCCCACATAGTATATGTTGGTGTATGGGTATGGTGTGGCCCATGTGGGATAGTATGTGGCTAAATGATGTCCCTCAATATTTGCAGGTGACTCAGGTTACCCAAACCATCATGGCTGCTGACCTCAGTGAGGAATGCAGGACAGGGGCAGAAGAACGTTATAATGAGGCACATAGGCGAACCAGAACAATAATTGAAAGGACCTTTGGCCTCCTGAAGGTCAGGTCCCGGTGCCTCCATCTAACAGGTGATCCCTGTGCTACTCATCCAAGAAGGTCTGCCAGATAGTAGTGGAAGGCTGCATGTTGCACAACCCAGCCCTCAGACTCCATGTCCCTTTTCTGCAGGAGGAGGAGACTGGAGATGCCCCTGTGGCAGCAGTAGACCCTGTGGACAGTGAGGATGAGGAGGCAGAGGATGAGGACAACAGGACATCTGTTATACAACAATACTTCCAATGACACAAAGGTAGGACAGCATAACTTTACATTCCAATTATTTTGGTTGTAATCTGTGTAGCAAAGGCATGCTGATATTTCCCACTTCTATGCCCACGTACTGTTCCCTCTGGCAATTAATTTTGCAGATGTTGGTGATATGACAAATACTCCTGGTGTGATCACTACAGCCAGCTACAGGTCATTAATCTATGCTCATTTTATGTACAGTTAATTTGCAATGTTTGTACCTGTTTCAAAGAATGCATATTTGATATACATGACATACTCCAAATGGATTTTTTTCAAAGGGTGTTTATTGAAGTGCTAACATATAGGGGGTAAGTGCAACGGGATGGGGTGATGATGGAGGAAATTCCAGGGTATTGTTCCAGTCTGTTTGTAGCACAGGTGCATTGTCCAAGAGGACATAGGAAGGGGAGCAATGGCAGTTCAAGGTGGACAGGGTGACTGAGTGGGAGACAAGGGTGACAATCAGGAGAGTCTCATTTCCTGGCAGGAGTCTTGGCAAGTTTCTCCAGCTTCTGTCTGGATTGCAGGGAACGTTTGCGGGGTGGTTCACCTTCTGCAGGGGGAGGTGTGCTGGTGACCTGTGAGTCCTTTGGCGGGCCTCCTGGCCACTAGCGGCAGCAGAAATGAAAGGCTGTTCAGATGTCTGGCTTGTGGCAGGGGCCCGCTGGTGTGATACTTCCTCCGTCATAATGTTGGCCATATCTGCCAGCACCCCTGCTATAGAGATAAGGATGTTGTTGATGGCCTGCAAGTCCTCCCTGATACCCTGATACTATCCCTCCTGCAGCTGCCTGTTCTCCTGCACGTTGCTTAGGACCTGGCCCATCGTGTCCTGGGAAGAGTCGGTTCCCTGGGCCTGTCCTCCCCGGTGCACAGCAGCCCTCCCAGTTTCCCTGTTGGACTGTGCCTCTGTCCCCTGAACAGTGTGCCCACTGCCACCTACCCTAGGTCCCTGATTGTCTTGGGTATGAGTTGTGGCCTGGGGTCCCTGTAGAGATGGACACATTGCTGATTGACATGTCATGGCAACAGAGGTGTGGGTACGCTGGGTGGGTGTTGTGGTGGTGTTTCCAGATGCTGAGGCCCTGTGGTGGTGTGTGACTGTGGTAACCGGCTGTCCAGTGGTCCCTTATGGGCCAGGTAGGTCATCCAGATCCTGAAGACCAGAGTTACTGTCATCACTGTGGGCCTCTTCTGTTGGTGGACTGGATAATGCTGGCACCTCCTCTCCGCTGAAATTGGCTGGGGTACCTGTGGGGGTGTAAATGATGTGTTATGGTTTATGTGTCTGACATATTGTACATCCGTGGCTTCACCTTTATGGTTGAATTTGCCCTGCCAGCTTTAACTTGTGTATGTTAGTATATGGTGGGATTGTTAGTTCTCTATGGTGTGCATGCTTTAGTGATGAGTGTCCATGCAAGGCTGTGAGGGGTGTCCATGCGTTGGTACAGCATGCAGGGCTTGGCATTGGGATGAATGAGATGTGACGGTGGGGTGTGTGGGATGTAGTGGAGTGATGGGAGTGAGGGTATGTGATGGCAGGCAGGTAGGGGGGTGATAATAGTAGAGAGTTGACTTACCAGAGTCCATTCCTCCTCCGACTCCTGGCCAGGCCCTCAGGATGGAGTATAGCCAATACTTGCTCCTCCCATACTGTGAGTTGTAGGGGAGGAGGTAGGGGTCTATTGCCAGTCCTCTTTATTGCGAGCTGGTGTCTTGCTGCTATGGAACATACCTTTCCCCATAGGTCATTCCACCTCTTCCTAATTTCATCCCTTGTTCTGGGGTGCTGACCCACGGCATTGACCCTGTCCACAATTCTCCATCATAGCTCCATCTTCCTGGCTATTGATATCTGCTGCACCTGTGCTTCAAATAGCTGTGGCTCTACCATGATAATTTCTTCCACCATGTCACTTAGCTCCTCCTCTGTGAAACAGGGTTGTCTTTGTGGTGCCATGGGTGTTATGTGATGTGTGTTGGTGAGGGTGTGTTGGGTAATGTGTTGGGGTGTGATGAGGAGTGCGTGAGTGGTGTATAGGTGTGAGTAGTGTGTGGCTCTAGTTTTGTCTTGGTGTCTGTCTGGTGGCAATGCTTTGTAGTCATAAAGGGTTGTGGGTAATGTGGGTGTGTGTTTTATAGTGGTGTGGGTGTGGTGTGTGTATGGGTGTCAGGTGTGTGTTGTTTGAATTGTCCAATGTGGTGCTGTTTTGTCTATGGTTGTCTATTGTGAGCGCAGCAGTATGTACCGCCAATGGTTTACTGCAGTTGAATGTCTGCTGTGGTGATTTGTGGGTCATAATGTGATGGGCATTGTTCTGTTGGTGTAACGGTATGGGTATTGGGACTGCCACTTTATCACTGACCTTTGGGCTGGTGGATTTGTGTGTGTGGATGAATTCTGTCAGATTGGTGTGTGTGTGTCATAATATGGTAAACAGATATCCGCTGCGGTAAGTTGGCAGCCGTCAGTGTGGTGGTAAGTGGGATTGACCACCAATGTCATAATGAGGGCCATAGACTTTTCCCACAACCATCTGGAGATGAGGTGCATACTAATTGTTGTGCAGCACAATATGGTTCCTTGCAGTACTACAGCCTCATTATATCTGAATGGTACTGAGGCACCTGTGGGGCATGTGTCTCCTACATAAGACCCCCTAGAGACCTCTGCAGATATAACCCACATCTGTACTGTCTTGTCAGTAAGTATATGCTATGTGTGGTACACGATGCTGACAATAGTGCTGAGACTAAAAGCGGTTGTCAACAGGCATGCTTAGTACGCAAACAGCTGACTTGAGGCCTGTCATGGTAGACCTGAATGAATAAGTGGCCACCCATTACAATTCCTATTACACACAATTCCATGCCACCACACATTGCCCCTTGAGCTACAAGCAAGCCATTCTCATTGCATAACATTCCAACAGACATGATGTCACCATCCATTCTCCAATGACATATCATTGGTCAGGCAAAACCATTTTTCATATCATTCCACACTTCAAATTGACTCACACCAAACATTGGTTTAGCACACTTACTGGCTGCATCTGGGTCTTCAAATCGGGCCACCTCACCTACGGTGTAGGGCGGAGGTCCACCTGCAAGACATGAATAACATATATTGCTTGGTGTAATTTGTACATATCAGTTACTGGACAACATTGTTCACTGTCAACATGTTAGGCTGAGTGAGCAAGTCACACTAGTGGTATATCAGAGCAACTGACAAACATCTATGATCAGTCATTCACACAAAGTCTCAGATAATGAAGACCCATGCACCTACAAACCATCACTGTCCCAGACACTTCCATGGTGCTTCTCACTGAACCATTTATACATGGCATTGTCATGTAGGTGTCTGTTAGCTCTACACCTCTATGACCATATGGCACTTCTTGATACTGTATACTGCATCTGAGAGGCATGCAATGGTTGTTGCAGTGGCTGTCCCATTGTGACACCCATAGCATTTGAGCCTGCCTCAGATGTTGTAGACATCTACCTCATTGTCACAACAAAATGACAAACTGCTGCCCAGGGGTTGTGTGTGTATTCCAAAGTGTTGAGGAATGCTGTCATACATACTTCTGTGAAGTTAGTAATAAGGGTGTGTTATCACAAGGCACACACACAATCAAAAATGCTATGAGAGTTTACTCATGTAAAAATAGTTGTATCTACCTGCACATTGATTGATTGAAATCATGGATGCATTGCCAATATTGTGTGGTCAGCAATTGTTGCCATGATATACCATGATTTGTACAGGAAGGGATAAGAACATGGTCATAGACATATGCCCCAACACAGACACACTTGCTCTGTGGTCCAAGGATGCATTTGTTGATGCAGGTTACTGAGTATGTGCCAGTGATAGAGCAGATGCAGGGCAGCCCCATACTGTCAGTGAGAAGCGACAGGCCTGTGGAACTAACTCAGCATATGTGTGCGTGGTAATAGACATAGTATAGGGTATATGTGATGCACAATGTATAGGAAGAGGGAAGTGTTAGTAGTCTCAACCCAGTGCATGGTCAAGCTCCCTTACATGGCCTTGGCCAATGACACAAAGGGGCCATTAGAACAACAGTGGTGCAGCACCAATTGCATAAATACAGTCCTTGTGGCCCTCAGTGCACCCCTCACCCCCACCATGTGTGTGCCTAATGAGAATTAAGGCACAGCATGATGCAGGTAGTGTCCAACTGCATCTATTTATGTGTAGGCAAATGATGTACTCAGCAGGAGTTGCAACAGATCATCATGACTTCGTCTGAGTACATGGGGGTCCATCACATACATTTATATGCCCCCCTATCACACCTGCTCTCAGCAGCCGCTCAGAGTGCATGAAAAATGGAATTTAGGTATTTCTCATTTTTCCCTGTGGCTTATATATTTGCCTCCCAAACAGGTTTAGAACCCCCTTCCATATTTGATGCCTGGTGCAGGCCTCTTTTGGTGCTGCTCAATACCGAGTTGCCCTATGCATGCATCACAACACTTTGTAATGATTGTGCAGGGTAAATGGTACATCTGCCCTGCAGCAGCTTCATTATTGTACATGTGAAGTGCAGGCCTAAGGTGGCACTGGGGCCTTCACACAGGTAGCATACGACATGTCCAGATCCACAACCATTACATGCAGCACTTAACCTTATCTGCAACGGTCATGCACATGCAAAAAATTGACTTTGTATGGAAATGGGATACTTACCGACTGCTCCACCTATCTCTATGCCCAGATGATCCAGCACATCTTACTCCCTTGCAATGAGGTCTGCCCAGCCATTTGTGTTAGATGGTGGAGAACCTTGCCCTACCACAGCCTCCTTGCTTCTTTAGGGTGGCCTAGAATGACACGGCCACCCAGTCCCAGCATCATGGGGAGGTAGTGCTGAACCCGCCATATAAAACTCCCCAGCTTATCGGCCGACATCATCACAATCTTCGCTTTCTCAGACATACTGCACAGCAAATTCAGTTCACCCAAAAAAAATGAACTTCAAACAACGAAACCAACTACCCCAACAACTACACAGCACAATGAACACTCAAAAACTCCAAACACTCCAAATCTCCTACAGCACCAGCTCCATACACCCTCACACAGTCACAGACAATAAAAGTGTGAAGTGAAAGTGAAAGTGAACTCACTGTACCATGTTTGCAGGCAGAATGTCCTGTTTCATCAGTTCCTGGGCCTGTGTGGCACGTTTCCAGTCATGTGTCTTTTTTTTTGCGCATGATGGGCATGCGTTGATTTTTTCCCAGTTAGCGTGAAATTGTCTGTGGACTTGTGATAGACGTTCAGGGGCTAGGCATCTTTTATCTTAACAGAATTGTATGGAGTATGCCTATACATGAAATATTTTGGCAGATGATGGTCATGCGTCGATTTTTCACCATGGTGAGTTAAAAGACGTGTGAACATGTGATTGCTGCTCAGGTGTCATTTTACTTACTTTGCAGTGTGAATTTGATGCGTTGGCATCATTTGTTTTACGTATGATGGAATTACGTGGATTTTTGCATTGTAGGCCATGCGTGCACCCTAATCCACTTACCATGTCACATGTGCTGTGCTACATTGTTGTATATGAGGTATGGCTACATGTGCGCATCTATCTAATAATGTCATAACTGTGACATTGGTAAGTTGAATCCATAGGTTTGTCTATGAGTTGGCTGCATGCGATTACTCATACCTTGTGCGGATTTGCATGTGTAGCTACACTGTGTACACATACATGTTGGCACATGTGTGCTATGTTTGTACATATATGTTTGAATACTAATTTGCAGGTGGACTACATTGTTATAGATATATATGATGGCCTATGTCAAACACATGGTAAGGAATGTGACAACCCTGACAATTTGTACTCAGAGTTTTTAGTGGACTAGGACTGCATTTACATCACTTTACCCCTGGCAATTTGCGTGTGCATATGTGTCCATTCTGTGGTGTGTTGTTGGATTTCACTTCATTTTGCTCTGCTACACGTGTGCCATTTGGTTCTGCATGCCTCTTAGTTGTAGGAGATATTATGAACACATGTGGTAGTGAACGTTGGTATTTTCTGTGTGTGTGTAAAGACATGTGTAGTGGCATTTCTGTAACATATGACCAAAGTGGTGTGTTCATGGAATGTAAACATCACAGTACTATCTTCCTGCATGGACACATTTTGGCATTTTAGAAATGGATGTGTAGTCACATCAGTGGCACCTATGTTTTCGTATTTTGTAACACATGTGAATTTAATTCTTTTTCAGTCACTGATCTTGTGATATCTATGCCCTTATTTTTGTGCTAGGTTGCCATTTGTTCAGAATCCATACACATTGCCATGCCTGAGCCATTACAGTGGTACATGTGTGCTGAGATAAGTGGTATATGTGTGCATGCCCCCAACTCAGCACTCACGCTTGTCGACATCATGTTTGTTATGACTGTCACATACAATGGCATACCACTGTGTAGCAGTGTTGCAGTCTGGCATAGATGCCAGCCTACTCATCATCACAACTTTGTGAGTTTGTATGACAACAGAAACCCCTGGTTGCATTTCAAGGGGCAGGTTAATGGTCCTCCATTTTACTCAGCCCCCTTTGCACATGCATCAGGCCCCTGACAAAGTCATATGTTAATGTAGCCAGAGCTGTGGTGTGTGGGTTTATTGAGTCAGGATCTAGACTTTTTATGATTGCTACTTAGCAGCACTATGCACACTCCCCAGCAGACAGACAGATGCACAATTGTGATCATACAGACCAGGATATCACATTTTCTTCAGCGGTACTTGATGTCAGCCTTCCCCTCTCATGTACAGAGCTCTGGGTGCTCGCACATGTAGAACATATCTCATTCTTTGATGTCCTAAGTTTTGTCCATGGGCAGCTTGTTTAGGGGTTGTATATATGTTGTGACTTCACTATTGGGGACCTGCCAGGGTACAGATGGTGTTTTCTGTTACTGCCTCCTGTTATGGTGGCATGCGATGGGAAAATACCAGGGTGTGGCAGTGGCCAACATGACTGGCTTATGTCCTGACCTGGCCACTCTCTCGGTACATATGTTAAATGTTGACATGTAGACATTGATGTGTTGTACAGTAAGTATTGGTCTATGTGTGTCCCTTCTCCATGTTTTCCTGCATTACTGGAAAGGTATGTATTGTCTCCTACCTGTCTCCCATTCTTTAGGCTGCTTGCACTTTGTACACATCTTCTACAGCAATATTGTCTGGCCATACATGGACAGGATGCAACATGTAACTTGTGTAATTTGTAGATGTGCACATCTCCTACTACTGGCTATTTGATAGTTACAGTTCGATTGACGGTATTTGTGAGATTTAATGAGTGCCACGCACACATGACATTACACCTGGCACTGCACCTGTATTGTCTCCAAGTGACCTCCTGTGTTGCATTTGCATTTGCAAGCATCTGTGGGTGTCTCTAAGCTGTCCACACACATCCTCCATTGAACATGGGTATGCATTTCTTCCAGCATGCCACAACCTAGGTAACTCTTACTGTTGGAAAATGGGTCATGGGTCATTGGTAAGGGCAGGTAGGTACCTACACTAAGGTCCAGTTAGGTCTCAGTAAAGTAACCCCAGCTCAACCCTTGGTAGCTTGGCAACGAGCGCCAAGGCTTAACTTAGGAGACGGAGTGTAAAGCATTCAAATATCACAAAACAGTAATTAAATAAAACACAGGAAACAGTTTAAAATCTAAAACCAATTTATAAAAATAGATTATATTTTTATATTTAAAATTACACCAAAACGAATAAAATCGGATAAGGGGAACCGGAGATATGAATTTTTAAAGAATTGGTTTTTTTTAGCGCCTAGAAACAAAAAGCGCCAATCGGGTCATCTGGTTGCACCTCGACCGGGGCAAAGTCAAAGTTTAAGGCCGACCGCGATGCAGCCCTGCTCGGCTACAGGCCACGGGAGGCCTCGGTTAAAAGTTTACCTTCACACTTAGGGGGTGATTCTCACCCTGGCGGGCGGCGGAGGCCGCCCGCCAGAGTTCCCCCCTCCAAAATACCGCTCTGCGGTCTTTCGACCGCTGAGGGTATTTTGGGTTTTGCACTGGGCTGGCGGGCGACCGCCAAAAAGGCCGCCCGCCAGCCCAGTGCAAAACACCCTTCCCACGAGGACGCCGGCTCAGAATTGAGCCGGCGGAGTGGGAAGGTGCGACGGGTGCAATGGCACCCGTTGCGTATTTCAGTGTCTGCAAAGCAGACACAGAAATACAAAGTGGGGCCCTCTTACGGGGGCCCCTGCAGTGCCCATGCCATTGGCATGGGCACTGCAGGGGCCCCCAGGGGCCCCACGACACCCCATACCGCCATCCTGTTCCTGGCAGGCGAACCGCCAGGAACAGGATGGCGGTATGGGGTGTCAGAATCCTCCATGGCGGCGCAGCGAGCTGCGCCGCCATGGAGGATTCATTTGGGCAGCGGAAAACCGGCGGGAGACCGCCGGTTTTCCTCATCTGACCGCGGCCAAACCGCTGCGGTCAGAATGCCCTGTGGAGCACCGCCAGCCTGTTCGACCCCCTTAGTCTCTTTTTTTAAGATTTTCTTCAGCGGGACGAACCTGCCAGTCCAATCCGACCTCCTGGAGCCCTTCTCCGGATATGCGATGCGGGAATCCTCAGTGGAGATTTTTACCTTCGGACTTAGTTGTTTTTTCGAGGTGAAAATCCTTCAACCGGGGTAAACCTGGATCTTGATCTGACGTCCCTGGAGCCCTCCTCGGATACACTGGCTGGGAGGTCCCGGTCAACCTTTTACCTTCGGACTTAGTCTCTTTTTCTGAGATTTTTTTTACTGGGACGAACCAGCAAATCAGGCCGGGTCATGTTGAGGCTAGCCGGCTAGAGTTGCCGTGGCGGGTCAGTCCCTCTATGGAGCTTTTTTTCAAAAGTTCTCCAAACTTCTCCAAACCTCTGGGGCTTCTCCCAGATGTCCTTTTAAGGATATTTTGGGGTCCACAGCTCACCCCAAGGGTCCACTACAATGAGGGAAAAACGAATTTGGTTGTTTTTACCTCACAGGGCTTATAAAGCAATTTTTATAAAGTCCCTGCTTATAGTTACATGGCACCCAGCCCTAGGGACACATAGGGCACACCTTAGGGGTGACTTATATGTAAAAATAAGGTAGTTTAAGACTTTGGAACTACTTTTAATTCCAAAGTCGAATTTGCATTTAACTTTAATTTAAAAGCAGCCAGCAAGGCAGGCCTGCCTTTAAAATGACAGTGGGCACCTCAGCAGTACACCTATGGGTGCACTACCTATGCTGTGGTCCCTAAACCTACATGCCCTACCATATACTAGGGACTTATAGGTAGGGTAACTTAGCCAACTATAATTAGCCTAATTTGCATATCCATTTTACACAGAGCACAGGCCCTGGGACTGGTTAGCAGTACCCAGTGCACCATCAGAGTCAGGAAAACACCAGCAAAAAGTCGAAAATGGGGGCAAAAAGTTAGGGGGCCTCTGCAATCAGCCCTGTTTTCTCACACAAGCCCCCCCCCCCCAGCCCACAGCACAGAAGACTCATCCCAACCCTGGGAGAGTCTTCCTGGCTTGTTAGCCAAGGAAGACAGTGAGGAAAACTGGCTGTCCCTTTGCAGGGCCTACTCTGCCTTACATCCTCCTGCCGTGGTCACTCCCTCTGGGTAGTGAAGCCATCCCAACAGTGAAAGGACCCATCTCAAACTGAAACTTCCCTCTAGGGGGGTCTTCCTCCTCTCTCTCTGCCAACTTGGGTTGTGAGGTGCCCACCTCCCCTACTCCTAACTTTGCTAGGGCAACACCTAGGTTACCCAAAGAGGTCACCCAACACTTGAGCAACCCCACCATGACCAACAGGGTCAGGGGGCCTACTTTGCTTTTGGCCCTGGGGTCTGCCTCCCAGGCCAAGTGCAGTGCTGCCAGGAAGGCTAGCACCCAGCAGAGGCTACTGACAGCTGTCAGTACCCAGAACCACACCCTAAGCTCTCCACTGACAGGTGGCTAAGCTGCTTTAGGAGCAACTATGGGGTCCTGGCACCCCTCTTGCTGTCTAGAGTGGGGGGCTACAACCTCCTGTGGCAGACACCCTCCTTCCACTCTCCCTTCTGTCAGTGCAGGGGCAACACCCTGCATCTGGACAGTTGCCTGACTACTCAAGACTTCCTTGGGGTCAGGCGAGGGCTCACCAGTGCCAACTCTGGGCTCCCCCCCTACTGGGGCAGAAGGCCTTTGGCTCTCTGGAACTCTCTTTAAGAGTGGCCTACCCTTCCTTTTCTTATTTCTATTTCTTGGGGACCCCTGTCTCCTAACTGTAGAGACTGCCTCCCCAGGACTCTGGGTTAGGGGGGCGCCCTGGGCGACCGCCCCATCTGGGACCAGAGTGCCCTCTGGGAGGTCATTGCCCGGGAAACAATCTAGGGGGAGGTCAGCACTGACTACCACCCTAAACCAGTCAAGGATACCCTCCCTCTCTAGGGGCACTATGGCTACATGTTTGGAGGTGACCTCCCCTGTGGCTATCCTGACTTTCCTGGTCTCTCCTGGGACATACATGTCTGGAGTCACTAACCGGTCACTCACTATAGTGTGACTGGCACAGGTGTCTCTCAGGCCAGTGGTAGGGATCCCATTCACCTGAATGGGGTGGAAGTGCCTACGTCCACCCTCAGGGATCACCAGCTTACCATCTGGTCCTCTCTCCCAGCATAATGCTAGGAGGACTATATCATCTGAGGAGTCCTCCTCCATGGCTACACTGGACAGCCCAGTGCTAACCACCCTCTTTAGACAGGCTGCATCTCCACTGAAATGACCTGTCTGCTGACAGTCAAAGCAAGCCTTACTGTCCAAGAGCTTTTTTAACCCTGGGTCTCCCTGTCTCTGCTTGTCAGAGTGGGAGTGGGATTTACTCTCCTCCTTCTTAGGGTTCTGGGGTACAGAGGGAGTTTCTGTGGTGGGCTTACCACCTCCCTCCTTAGGTTTTTGGGGACCTGACCCCCCCATCTTGGAATCTCCCCCCTGGGACTTGACAACCACCCTGGGTCTCAACCACTCATCAGTTGCCTCCCCTAGCTCTCTAGGGTTGGTCAGCTTTGAGTCCACTAGATGCTGGCGTAACCTTTCTTGGGTACAATTGGTCAAGATGTGCTCTCTCATGATCAGATTGTATAACCCCTCATAAGTATTTACTTTGTTACCAATAATCCAGCCCTCTAGTGCCTTAAGTGAAGTGTCTACAAAGTCAACCCAAGACTGGGTACTGAACTTCTGGGTGTCCCTGAACTTCATTCTATACTGCTCTGGGGTCAGACCAAACTTCTTGGCTAAGCACCTCTTCATACTAGGGTATGAATCTGCCTCCTCACCCCTTAAGGTCAGAAGACTATCCATCCCTGAGTTGGGGACCAACTCCCATAAAAGTGAACCCCAGTATTGAGGCCTAACCCTTCTAATTTGGAGTGCCCTCTCAAAGGCTTCCAACCACTTGTCTATATCATCCCCCTCTACATAAACAGGAACCACCCCCTTGGGTAATCTGGGGCAAAAAAACCCACCCATGGACACCTCAACTTCTCTGTCGCTACCACCATCTCTTTTCTCTCTCTTTGCCCACTTTTTCTTTTCTAGGGCCAGCTTCTCTGCCTCCAAAGCTATGAATGCTAGCTGGGCCTCCAGCTCTCTTTCTCTGAGGGACAGGTTCTCTCCCCCTGAAGGGACCCCCTTCCCCCAACTAGCTTTGGGTCTGCCCCTAGTGACTGTATGTAATGAGGACCGGTCTTCCTCATCCTCACTTAGGCTCAGATGCCCTCCCTCCCCTGAGTGGTTGGAGCTAGCATCCTCCCCTACTTCTCCCTCCCCTGGAGCTTCTTCTGAGTCTATCTCTTGGGCCTCAGCCCATGCTGTCAGGGATTTGATCAGGACATGCTTCCTGAGGTCAGTGGTTGCAGGCAACCCTCTTTCAGTACACAACCCCCTAAGCTGGATTACTGTCAGTGTGGGTAGGCTAGCCAGATCAAGCTCCATGGTTCTGTAGTTTTGTGTCAACAAAAACTTTTTGCAAAAATTGGAAACAAGAATTTAGAAAAATCAAAATAATTCAATAATTGAAATTAATCCAAATTACAAATTAAAAATGTTTTGCACTAGGACAATTTAAAGGATTTTTAATTTGTTTTACTTAAAACTGTAACGTGATACTGAACACAAGTACAGGATCCCACCACTGCTCACCAAAAATGTTGGAAAATGGGTCATTGGTAAGGGCAGGTAGGTACCTACACTTAGCAATAGGCCACTAACCTCCACTAAGGTCCAGTTAGGTCTCAGTAAATTAACCCCAGCTCAACCCTTGGTAGCTTGGCATCGAGCGTCAAGGCTTAACTTAGGAGACAGAGTGTAAAGCATTCAAATATCACAAAACAGTAATTAAATAAAACACAGGAAACAGTTTAAAAATCCAAAACCAATTTATAAAAATAGATTATATTTTTATCTTTAAAATTACACCAAAACGAATAAAATTTGGATAAGGGGAACCGGAGATATGAATTGTTAAAGAATTATAATTTTTTTAGCGCCTAGAAACAAAAATTGCCAATCGGGTCACCTGGTTGCACCTCGACCGGGACAAAGTCAAAGTTTAAGGCTGACCGCGATGGAGCCCTGCTCGGCTACAGGCCGCGGGAGACCTCGGTTAAAAGTTTACCTTCACACTTAGTCTCATTTTTGAAGATTTTCTTCAGCGGGACGAACCTGCCAGTCCAATCCGACCTCCTGGAGCCCTTCTCCGGATACGCGATGCGGGAATCCTCGGTGGAGATTTTTACCTTCGGACTTAGTTGTTTTTTCGAGGTGAAAATCCTTCAACCGGGGTAAACCTGGATCTTGATCCGACGTCCCTGGAGCCCTCCTCGGATACGCTGGCTGGGAGGTCCCGGTCAACTTTTTACCTTCGGACTTAGTCTCTTTTTCAGAGATTTTCTTTACCGGGACGAACCAGCAAATCAGGCAGGGACGCGGTTGAGGCAAGCCTGATAGAGTTGCCGCGGCGGGTCGGTCCGTCTATGGAGCTTTTTTTCAAAAGTTCTCCAAACTTCTCCAAACTTCAGGGGCTTCTCCCAGATGTCCTTTTAAGGTTCTTTTGGGGTCCACAGCTCACCCCAAGGGTCCAGAAGTTCTGAGATGGTCCTTTGGGGGTGCAGACTACAACTCCCAGAATGCACATGGCACAAACTCCTTTTTGGCCACTGGACAGTGGTCAGCTGGTCGCTTTCTTTAGGAGTTGGTGCAGGGGACTCTGGTTAGCAATTTTTCACCTGTAGCAAACAAGGAATCCCTCCTTGAACCAGTTGAAGCCAGGCAAAGTCCTTCTTGTGGTGAAGCCCAGGTGTGCAGCTGGTGCAGTCCTTCTGAGTGCAGGTTCCAGGTGCAGGCCAGGGGTCCAGCAGGGCAGTCCTTCTTCTTCTGTAGTTCTTCCTTTTTGGATGTGGTAGGGAACTGAGGTGTGGGTGCAGGTCTGCCAGTTTTATCCTTGCTCCTGGGTGAAAAGCAGGGGGGTCCTGGTTCTCCAATCAGGTGCAGTGTCCTTCCCCCTGTGATGACCACTTCCTGGGAAGTGTGGCAAAAATCAATCCCAGGAGGCAACATTCTCCAAAAATCCATCATGGCTGAATCTGATTTTTGGTGGTTACATCTGGCTGAGCCCACCCACTGGTGTGGCTAAAAATCATAAACACACCCCTCTCCTGCCCTCTCCTAATCTAATCAAGGGGGCACCTAGTTGTGTGAGGTTGCAGGATGTGGGGGTGTTGCTGGTTGATCCAAATGTCCTTCTCTGCCTTTGAAGACCAGTTTGGCAGCCCTCCCCCTTCCTGCCTCACCATCTGCTGAGGGGAGATTCCCTCCGACAGGCACATTCCTTTGTTTGAAGCCAGGCCACTTCACACCTCATCAAGGTAGCCTGGCCAGGCTGCTAGAGGCTGGCCAATCAGAGCACAGCAGCAAAAACAATGCAGGGCTGAAATTGGCAACTTTTCAGGTAAAGTTTAAAACTCTTTACCTGAACAAGTTATATTAAATCCAACAACTGGAAGTTGGGGGATTTATTACAACAATTAATTTGATATCAAACTCTTGGTATGCATCATTTAAGGAGACTTTAAAAAATAAAATAAAGTCTCCCCATTCTAGCCTATGAAGGCCATTCACTACAATGAGGGAAAAACAAATTTGGTTGTTTTCACCTCACCAGGGCTTATAAAGCTATTTTTATAAAGTCCCTGCTTATAGTTACATGGCCCCCAGCCCTAGGGGCGCATAGGGCACACCCTAGGGGTGACTTATATGTAAAAATAAGGTAGTTTAAGACTTTGGAACTACTTTTAATTCCAAAGTCGAATTTGCATATAACTTTAATTTAAAAGCAGCCAGCAAGGCAGGCCTGCCTTTAAAATGACACTGGGCACCTCAGCAGTGCATCTATGGGTGCACTACCTATGCTGTGGTCCTTAAACCTACATGCCCTACCATATACTAGGGACTTATAGGTAGGTTAACTTAGCCAATTATAATTAGCCTAATTTGCATATCCATTTTACACAGAGCACAGGCCCTGGGACTGGTTAGCAGTACCCAGTGCACCATCAGAGTCAGGAAAACACCAGCAAAAAGTCGAAAATGGGGGCAAAAAGTTAGGGGGCCTCTGCAATCAGCCCTGTTTTCTCACACTTACCATGACTGAATGAAGTTGAGGTGTGAAATCATGTCAGTGCTGTACATTTCATTAGCCAAATGCATATATATGGCTAGGTCTACTCCCACTCAGTTTGATGTTGTGTCTCTGACATTATTGAACAATGCTGGACATAGTAACACACCCCACAACTGATTGCAATGTTGGAGCCCAAAACATGTATGGGATAAATTATTACTGTTGCTACCGTGCACTTGTTCTGTCAAGTGAGTGACAATGAGTGGTGTGTATTGCTATGCGCTGCAGGACGTTGTTATCCGGAGCGTACAAGGTAAACATGCTGACACATGTCAAGCATTGATGGTACTAGCAAACCCTTTGCTACTTAGGACATACACCCATATATCAGTCTTCACATGTTTATCTGGATTTGCTTACGGCATGTGCCAAGACAGCAGATTTGTGTGACAAGTGTGCAGCTCATGTACATAGTGACTGTAATACACTCTGACTACATTCTAACCAAACTATTATTTGGTGGTGCATTGTCCCATTAAATTCTTACATCCTGACAATGGACCATGTGTTTGGATAGTGATTCTGCACTCATAGCTGCTTACCTTGTCTGGCAACCCATTGTGCACTCCACAGCCAATGTGTGTGTGCCATATAGGTACAGTCCACTATGTGTCAGGGTTGTGCCCAATGGCAGTGCCAGGGCATAATCCCATGGATACACTATGCAGGCTCGGCATCGGACATTGGTTACAATCCCTGGACAATTACTGAAGGTCCATAGTTACCTATGACGTCCCACCCTTGTCACACATGTACCATGCAGGCAAAGCAGCAATCACTGTGAGTTGTGACAGTGTTCAGTTCCAACATTACTTAATATCTATTTGTTGACAGCCCTACCTTATGTGTGCTCCCCTTGTATACATCCTGTTAGGCATGGTATTGTTGCGGTGAGTGGGCTAGGTATTAGCACCTTGCCCACTAGGCGGCTCAATATATGTAGTGGTGCATGGATGTAGGCCCTCAGGAATCACATGCCTGTGAATTGTGTGTCACTGTTATGTGAGATGAAGGCAGTAGACCCTCTTATATCACAAACGATGTTGCTACCATACTTGTAACCTTTTTGTTTCTTACCTGCTCCCTGAGGTTTGAGTCACATTCCAATGTTATATGTAGTGGAGAATGAGTAGACCAAGGAGAATCAGGTGCAAAGTATTTTATTTATGCTACTTACAGTGTGATGCTATTAGTCCAGTAACTAAGTATAAAAGTTCTCTACAATGTGCAGTCTCCTGAGAACTCCCACAGCAGTGTTCTGTTGTTCCCCCTCAAAATCATCTGCTCCATCATCAACATCCTCCTGGGGGGGGCATCAACCTGGTCATCCCATGGGGCATTTGTTCTGACACAGATGTTGTGGAGGATTGCACATGGTGGTATGATTATGCGTTTGAGTGTCAGGGCCAAGCACCTGAACTTTGATTTCAGGAGCCCAAATGTCCCCTCCACCACATTTCATGTTGTTCTGTGCCCTTCATGGTAGGACTGTTCTTCCACCATTGTAGGTTTGGCAAATGGAGTCATAACCTACGGCTGTATGCCATACCCTGGATCATCTGCAAAGGAAACAGAGAAGATGTGTTGGTAAAGCGTGATAGTGGTTTGGTACATACCGTGGCTCAAGGCCCTAGGACTTTTCATATTGATCCCAAAATGATGGTCATAATTTAGGAAAATGTGTTGTGCAGTCCATATTTGTAGCAACGTTTTGTTGTTAGATGGAACCTACCACCTCCTTGCACCACAATGGTGTCATATGTTGAGACACCATCATTGCACTACAAAGCCGGACATTGCTGCCCACGTGCATGCAGTGCGACACTTTGTGACCCTTTGTGGCAGCCATTAAGTGTATGAGAGTGTACATTGTATGATGTATGATGTACATTAGTAGGATGATGTAATTTGGTGCAGTAGCATCTCCTAGCTTCCAATGCATGATTTCTCACAGACACTTTCTACAAAAGCACAGTGCAGGCTTTGAGAGGGTGCACAGCTATTTTTCACATGTATCCTTTAATACGGTGCATGTAAGGTAAGGTATGTCCTCTATGCTCTTACCGAGGCATATTATGGCATCCATGATTGTTACAGTTTTTTCACAAACACTGGACCATGATGGACTGTTTCTGGTAAATGGAACAGACATGGTGGTGTTAGGGGCACTAGGGGCACAAGTGAGGTGGCACTGGAGTAGGTGCTGCCCCATTTCTCATGATTCTGCCCCATGGTCTTTAATGGCAGATAATTTTGTATTTATATGTCTGCAACACAATGTAGCAGACAGGTGTATGTGCACACTACAAGTATGTCAGGTATGGGTATGTGATATGTAGTTGGCTATGGCACCACTTGGGTGGCATTTGATTTAGGTTCTGCCAGAGGCTTGCACACCATGATGGGACTGTGCTTATGTGTGACTTTCTTAAAATGGCCATTGCCTATGCCATTGGCATGCCTGGGCCATTCTATGTTTGCTGTAATGTGTGTGTGATCTGTATTTAGTTGTCAACCTGTGGACACTTGTAGTGGTTTGTGAGAAGCTCCTGTATGCAAAGGGGACTTGGCTCTACCTGTCCAGGTGTGGCTGTGTTACGTACATGTGGGTATATGTGTTTGTGAAGTACAATTTATGCGGTGTGGTGTTGGCATGTTGCATATGTGTTGTTGCCTGCACATTCATGTACCCTGCCCCATGTGTGTTTAGTGTGGTGGTTGTCTTATTTGTCCTTGATGGTTGGTGTGTTGTGTGTGTTATGATTGGTATGGTGGTTTCCCTATGAGTAGACCAATGCCATATTGTCCATCTTAGAACCACTCATTGAAATATGTATGCATCATGGACGCTGCAGGGATATTTTGCTATGATGTTGGTGAAGAGCCCACAGTGGTCCACAATGGCCTGCACATGGATTGAATGTGTGTGTCTGCGGTTCCTATATGGGTGTTCAATTGCTGCAGGTGGCACCAGTTGCACATGGGTGTAGTCCATTGCACCCAGCACATGCAAAAACCCAGCAATTTGATAGAAACCTTGCTTGGTCTCCTGCTGCAGAGGCTGGGTGTTTGGGAAGCAGATGTGGTGGGGTGTGAGGCATATGATAGCATCCATGACCTTTGGTAGGAGGACCGGGAAGGATGGCTGGGACGTACCAGCCATTTGTGCACCCGTTATCTAAAAATATGCAGCCACCAGCATATGGAGGACAGCAAGGATCCTCTCCCGCCTTCTGCTCTGCCTTTGTGGCTGCTGTGGTGGTGTTTGGGGTTGCTGCAGTGATGGTGGAGGGACCTTCTGTCTTCGCTGACATCTGCGCCGTGTACCAAGCTGGAGCAGTACCTATTCCATGTTCTCCTGGAGGTTTCAAATGCTCCATGTTTTTTCCTTGAGTAGTGGTGTGTAGGCATTAAAATTTGCCACTAATTGGACTTAGTGCCATTTTTTAGGTTTGCTTCCTTGGTTTGCGTAGTTTTTGCTTCGTAGGTAAATATGGCGCCAGAGGGCTAGCGTAATTTTTTGGAAGAGAACGCCTACCTTGCATCTGATTGTTGCAATAAGACACAAGGTGGATTGGCGCTCCCTAAAAATGGCGCTAAGTCCTAAATTTTGACACTAGATGGTTCTAGCGTCAAAATATAAATATGGAGTTATGTTTGCACTGCTTTAAGGTAAAAAAAAAAATGTTAAAGTAGCCCAAACATTTCATAAATATGGGTCTTAATGTGTATAGTGTCTCCATATTTAGTTCGGTCCTTGATCATCTGAGACATATTTTTTGATTATGGGGCCTTTTTCAACTAGTTTTTTCTTAAGAATTAAATTTGAGGGCTATAACCATTGTAATTGTTTATAGCCTTCCTCAGAACAACAGCTGTAGGTGTTTCCTCTATGCAGGGCCAGCCTAGAACTGTCAACCAACTTTGGTACATTTTCTGTTATCTCTAAGTTAGCGTTACAGGTAATTGAAATGCTGTGGTATTTTAACTAGTCAAATATCGACCAATGGGAGAGGTGTGCCAGTGTTGTTTCACGGCAAAGCTCACAGGCAATAACTCACTTTTCTTTTTCAGTTAGTTTATATCCTGAGATTGCAGAGGAGATGGGACATAAAGAGGCACATAGGTATTGTTCTGGATTCTTGGAACAATCATCCTGACTCCAGTATTAGTTCAAAAGGCCATTTATTAGGGCAGGATTGCCATAAACATTATAACATGTCACAACATAACATATTAAATGCTTAACATAATAACTGTTTTCTCCTTCCCCCATCCCCAATTTCTGACATAATGTCTCACACCTCCCTTCCGCCTTTCACCCCTTTCACTCTCTCCCATCACCGTCATCATCCTCGCTTCCTTTACGAAACATCTTCCAATCACCACTTCATTCACCTGTTTCAGCCAACCTACCTCCAGATCATCCTTCACCTGAAAACCTTATTCCTCCTCCCAAGGGGTGGATCCACCTGCATCTGACTCTCCACCCCCCCATCTACCGCCACCCAGAAAAACCCCAACGGGTGTATTTCTGCCCCACCACAATCACTGTTGCAGCACCATCATCCCCCGGCACTTCACTCATTCCACAACTGCCCCAAAACCTCCCTCAGTTCCAACATGTAATAGGCATAGCCCAGCTCCGACAGGTGCACATCATCCACACGGAAAAGCCCCCCTTCCTCTTCCCTGAGGTCCCCACGAGACACTACAAAAAACCCACATTGCCCTGTTCACTTTTTTCTGTGCTTTGTTGATGGCTGCATGTTTAACTGCCCCACTCCATATCTTACATGGTATAAATTCTTTCCACACCAAACATTCCCCAGAAACGCGGTGCTTGAGAATCTCCAGATCCCTCTGCATATATTGCAGCAGTGTCAGTCCCGATAACTGTAT
The DNA here is from genome assembly GCF_031143425.1 of Pleurodeles waltl. Lineage (NCBI taxonomy): Eukaryota > Metazoa > Chordata > Amphibia > Caudata > Salamandridae > Pleurodeles > Pleurodeles waltl. Next base: position 507,897,996 of record NC_090445.1, read on the forward strand.
CAAATTGTTTTTCCCCAGGTTCAAGACCAACATGTCTGGACATCCTTTCCTAGGCACCATCGTTGTTAGCCAAGGCAGTAAACTACCCCATTGCATGCCACCCTTTCCCCACCAGAGCACCTCATGCCGTCTGCTAGGCAGTTTCAGGTTGCATCCATATTGCTGCTGTTCAGCGTATTTTGCTGCCCAGTGGATGAACGAGTCACTCACTATCCAGGTCACTGCCTTGTTACTCGTTGGGCCTCTCAGGCACTCTAGGGAAAAAGAAAACATGTTAGCCGCCATCCACAGAAGCCACAACCCTCCCCCCAACGCCCCTTCTTTTTCGAACATAACACTGGCTACACTTGCACCTCCATCTCCCAATCTTGCGAACCTTCATCATACCCACCTCGAATGCACTGCTGATGTTGCCACCACAATCCAAAATGAGTGGGTCCCAAACGCAAGTGGATCTCGGCCTAGCACCACCAAATGTCTGCGAAACACCCTCAGAAGCTGAAAAGCTGTGACCCTCCTGCCATCCTGATGACAAAAAAACACCTCTAGCTTGCCCCCGGCAATGCCTGAAACAACCTCTACTCTCTCACAAGGCACACCATCTCACACCCCCCTTCATTCAGCCATATCCACTTTCCTCTCCCTGCCTGGTCCGTCTTAGTTTGTCTGAGACTTCTGCAACCATATCCCCAGGCGACCAGATTCCATCCTCACCTCTTCATATCACACACCAGCCTCACTCCTCAATCCTAGAACTTCAGACACCCGAAATGCCCCAAAAAACATCCAAATCATGCACGAACGGAACAACATCACCTAGAACTTGTCATAGCAGCATCCATCCAGGCATCCCAAAATCTCCCCAAACAAGTCAAATGTAATGGCTTCCCTCAATCTTCTCCCAGTGCCAACTCTCACCTTGCCCTACCTTTTCAGTGCCCTGCCTAACATTTCGTCACCCGCTGGATCGAAACCCCATAAGACAGTCCAATTTGCCTGCAATGGTTGTCGGTGATAAACCTCTGTCCGTTAGTTCTAAAACATAAAGCATGGCCACGTCTTCTCTGTCCTGGCGATCCATGCTTGTGGTCTTCCCTGCCCCCCCTCTGGAATGCCTGAAAATCCCTCCATGCTAGCTGATAGCATTTCCTGATAGACTCGGCTAAAGACATCTCCACCAGCCTATGAACTCTCAATCCCCTCACTCCCAGTCTTCCGTAGGGAACGACACTTTGACTGCTTCTGCTCCCTGTGCCATACTGTGAAAGCGGTACCACTGTGAACGAGACAACGAGTCAGCAATAACATTGTTCACACCAGGCACATAAGTCACCTTGTGTTAGAAATGGGGTATCTGGCTGGAAAGGATATGTACCTAAGGCAGGCAGAACCCACCCACTCTAGTCAGGGCAAGGGAGTTACACGTCCAAGATAACCCCTGCTCACCCCCTTGGTAGCGTGGCACGAGCAGTCAGGCCTAACCTGGAGGCAATGTGTAAAGCATTTGCACAACACACAAAACACACATGACTTTATATATACTCCACAAAGTAAACACAACACTGAGCTATGTAAAAATAAACTGTATTGCTCAAAACATACTTAGACCAAACATTACATGTTAGTAATATCCTGCTACCTTAGCAGTTGTCAGAATGTTACACAGGTTACTAATACTCTGCAAGAATAAGCAGTAGTCACATTAGAACACACAAGTACTCAGGATTCTGCAACATCAGCATTAGTCACGTATTACATCAAAGAAATGCACTTGTCATGGAAATATAATAAATGCCTATACTAAGAGCATTATAAATACCTATGGCAAGTCATAAAACATCAGCCAAGAATGCAATGTTCATAAAAGGAACTTCAGCAAACATGTATAAGTCCCATCATGTCCAAGAACAGGTTAGCATAATAGTCCCCTCAAGGCCATAATAGGAACGTTAGGAGAAAAAGTACCTGTCTTTGTGATGAAAGGCACTCCTAGTGCCAAGAAGCTCGAGATGGGGGGCCCCGGCGCTGCTATGCACAAAACAGGGGCCATTTATATCAGAGGAAGGGGGTAGCACACACACCTTCTGTCTCTTCTATCGGGGCCACTACTGGGACCCGCGTGCACTAAGGTTCCTCTCGCTGGGCCACTACGGCCCCTTCCATGAGGGGGATGGGGCAGAATCAAAACCCCTCAAAAGGGGGACAAAGAGAGAGACCACACGGCACAGGGCCCCTGATGAGGCTTCCACCCGCCAGAGATCTTGGATGCTGGGGGGGGGGGGCCAGGACAGGTGAGCCTCCGTTAAGGACTTCTTTCCTGCCTGTGTCCTGGAACAGGGCAATGGGGCTCGTTTGGTACAGGAGGAACCTCCGATGAGGCTTCCTTCCCCACTGCCCGGTCACCAATACAGCGAGAGGCCTGGTGGGGAGGGTAGCCTCCGATGAGGCTCCCTCTCCCCGCCCAGCTTCCTGGTAGCACAGCACAGCCCGCCAACTAGCTGTAGTGAGGAGGCACCAAAGTAGGTGCCCGCTGGTGCCCCGAGGGTGCTCCTCGGAGCATGCTTCGCCCTGGGGGCACAGTAGAAGCACGCTTGCTCTTTTCCTGAATTCGAGGGTGCTGGTGAGTCCATTCAGCAGTGTCCTGTGTCCAGTTCCAGAAGGGTCTCTGGAGTCCCAAGTATGTCTAAATTGTGGGGAAAAATCCTCTGTACTTATACTCAGTTTACAGTGTGTTTCACAAAGAGAGGAGGGAGGAGGCTCCAACCACTTACAAATGGTTCTGGGAGTGCCTCCTTCTCTCCTCCAGCACAGGCTCCAAGCGTCAGTGGGGGGTAAACAACCCTATTGTGTGAGGCCAGGGCACAACCTTTACAAAAACAGGTGTGCCCCGCCTCTCCCTTCTCTCAGCCCAGGAAGACTATTCAGAATTTAGATGCACCTCTGTGACACCTCCACCCTCCCTGTGTACAGGTTGTCTGAAACATATGCACAAAGCCGAGCTGTCACTCTGCCCAGATGTGGGTGGGACTCAAGCTGCAAAACACCAGAGTTATAAGCACAGAGAAATGCTCACTTTCTAGAAGTGGCATTTCTGCAATGATAATAAAAAATCCAGCCACACAGTAAGCAGCATTTCTCACTACCATTACAACCATACAAAACATGCCTTACGCTACCCCTCGTAAATCAGACAATGCCCCTACACATAAGGCAGGGCATTTCCAATGCAATCCTTTGAGAAGGCAGCACGGACAGCAGTGAGAAACCAAATAGGCTGTTTGTCACTACCAGGACAGGCCACGCTACCTGGCACATGTCCTGCCCTCTACATACATAGCACCCAGCCCATAGGCGTGCTAGGGCCTACCTTAGGGGTGACTTACATGTACTAAAAGAAGACTTCAGGGCCAGGCAAGTAAATTTAGAAAATTGTGCATGCAAGCCCAGCGCAAGCTGGCCTGAAATGATATGCTTTTGCAAACACAACAACATGAATCTCCTCAAAAGCCTCAGAACCCTCAAGTCCCGGGCCATGTGCTGGTTCACCAGCTCCACCACAGTCATGTTATCCACATGAAACATCACTGTCCTATTCTACAACTCATCAGCCTATGCAGCCGATGCCAGCAGCAATGGAAAAAACTCCAGGAATGCAATGATGAGCCCCTGCTTCAACCACTGCTCTGGCCAGCGCTCTGCACATCTCCTGCCATCCCAAAACAGTCCAAAACCATTCGCTCCAGATACATCTGAAAAAATGTGAACCTTCCACACTACTTCCTCCTCCTGAAAGCACATGGACACACCATTGAAGTTTCCCCAAAGGGAAAGCCACACCCTCAAATCCGCTCTTGTCGTCAAGGAAAGTCGAATCCTGTGGTGTGGAAGTGTGGCACCTGACATGGCCAGGCCCAGCCGTCTACAGAATGTACGACCCCCACCCCCTCACCACTTTGCAAGCACAGGTGGGAAAACCCAACAGTTTCTGTGCCTTCCAAAGCTCCAGGCGACCCTCATCAATCACCGCCTCCAAAAAAGTCTGAATCTCCCGTACTTTGTGCCCTGGCAATCTTGCTACCATGGTGTTTTTATCCAACTCAATCTCCAGATAAACCAAGGTTGTACTGGGGCCTTCTGTCTTTTCGGGGGCCAAAGGAACTCCAAACACCTCTGCCATGTCCTCAATCTTCTGCAGTGCCCGCCCACAAGCATCAGAAGCTGGTTGTCCCTCGAACAAGAAGTCATCTAGATAGTGCATGACCTCCTTGTGCCCACTCCCTCTAGTGAAAACCCACTGCAAAAAGGAGCTGAAAGCTTCAAAAAGAGCACAAGAAATAGCACAACCCATATGCAGGACCCTGTCCACATAGATGGCTCCATCAAACTGCATCCCCAGCAAGGAAAAATCCCCAGGATGAATGGGCAACAAATAAAAAGCCGATTTAATGTCTCACTTTGCCAACTCCGCTCCCTGTCCATACTGCCTGTTCAGGCCAATTGCTTCATCAACTGACACGTATACCACCTTGGTATCCTCCATGGCTATAAAATCATTGACAGACTCCCCTTCTAGCCAGGATAAATGAAGGATCCAGCGGAAATCCTTCTCCCCTTTTTTTTGGTACTACTCCCAAAGGAGATCATCAGATTAGGTAAAAGCCATTCCGAAAAGAGGCCCACAATCGTCCCTTCCTGCACTTCCTTGCTCAATTTTTTCCTTACCACTTATGGAAGCTCTTTGGCTGACCGCTATTTGCCTACCCACCTCTGCCTTCTGGGTCCTTGATAACCCACCCAAAAACCTTCCTTGAACCTCCACTCCAGCCACAAAGCCGCATCCACCTCCAGATACTGCGCCAACCACGGCAAGAGTGCTTCTTACTTAATTGGCGTAGGAGCCCTTTGGACCAGCAGGGTCCTACTGTCCTCTGGCCCTCACCCATCTTCCATTGTTCTGCTGGGCTGGCCAGTGTGAAGCATTGTGTAATGGGATGTCTGCCCCCACACTTGGAGCATTCATGCTTGAACCTACAAGGGTTCCTGTTGCAAAATCCCTTATTAAAATTCCAACAGGCACCTGCTGTTCCTCCTGTGTAGGTACCTCTAACTGCACTGCTAGGTGTGGCACCCGCCCCTTGTAGGGCGGGATGTGGCTGAAAGGACTTGTATGTAATAGGCAAGCCACTCGCTGTATGCGTCGAGGCTGAAGATTGTGTGGACGACATCCACTGCATCCATAAATCTGAGTCCACGTCTCCCCATGGCTTCTCAGGGTTTACGCTAATCCTCACTCTGAATTCCTCATCACAGCTGAGCCAAGCAAACCCCCCAAAATGTATATTGGCTTTCCTTATGTGCTCCATGTATTTAAACAAACCAATGGCCCTGTCTGGGAATTTATCACAATAGACTGTAGGGTATATCAGAAACGTGGATGTCTAGTTCTCCATAGTAATGGGAACCCTGGGTCTCCTAGCCAGTCCACACTCTTCTTCCTTTGACCTTTCCTTCGCCTGTATGTCAATATGAAAGAGTTTGAACACATCAACATACTCATGTCACCAGATTCTACCCTTTGTCTTTTCTGACAAATGGGACCCCAAAGGCATGGCTAAGCCCTTGTAGGGTAAGCGTTTCTCATGACCTGTGTCCTCCTTAGCTTCCTCGCTTACTGCCTTCCCCTGCTTTAGCAGAATCCACCTGTGTTCCTGAAGCACCTTCACCATCCTTCTCCTCAGACTCCTGCAGGGCCTTGCCATCCTTACCCCATCCCCCACTCCTATAGATTTGCACTACTTCTTCTCCGAACCCCCCTCCTGGCCCTCACAGACCATCCACCAATCCTTCTTACCTGTCTGTGAACCTGTTTCACTCTTCCTTGGGCGCAAGTCTCAGATATGACTCCCACACAATTAACTGCAGCAGCAGGGGTTTGGTACAGACATCTGAAAAATGTAAACTATTTATGCAATTTATAACATATGGTAATCTAGGCTGGGAAATGAAACAAATATCAAGCTACAATCACGTAGGAGCTATGGATTTCTGATGCTCAGTTGATAGTAATGGATTTACAAACAGAACATGCATTAGTTTTTGCGGGGGGCAAGAACAAAGACTGCCTATGCTTAAAAAGGAAGAAGAAGGGTTTAGTCAGAAAAATGGATAAGGAGAATTCATAATCTGTAAACCTATCATTGTTTATGTAAAAAAATCAAACATGCATGTCTTATTTGGTTTTAGGATAAAATTGCATACCAGTGGAATGTAAATATTTGCATACCTCTCCTAGGGCCAGATGTAATAAAAAAGGCATTGGCGATTCGGAAATAGCGATTTTTAAGAAATCGCTATTTCTGATTCGCAAAATGCAATGTATCATATTTGCGATTCGGTAATAGCGATTTCTTAAAAATCGCCAATGCTATTACTGAATCGCAAATTGCGATACAGACCCCATTCGCACCTTTGGGCCTGTAGGCCCATATTTGCGAATTTTTTGCATTTCCCAAATTGCGAATTCCTAACTGGAATTCGCAATTTAGGGAATGCAAAACCCCAGGGTGCTGGGGGCCTAAGGCCTCCTCTGCTGCACCCCAAAAAAATATTTCAGGACATGTAAGGTGCACACATGCCAAAGGGGCATGTGTGCGTTACATGTCAATTTTAAAAATGCATTTTTAATGCATTTTTCAAATTTACACATGGTTACCACAAAGTTCAACTTGGTGGTAATAGCGATTCCTTAATGCCCAATTCGCATTAAGGAATTGCTTGTTACATGTGGTTTAGAAATCGCAAATAAGGATTCCTTATTTGTGATTTCTTATTTAGAGAATCACAATTTGCGATTGTCTAAACTGGCTCGCAATTTTAAGGAATCGCTATTTTAGCGCTTCCTCAAATTTGCGTTGTGAATGCCTTTCATAAATACAGAAAGGCATTTTTGCATTCGCAAATGGACATTCTCACCGTTTGCGAATGCAAAAAGGCTTGATACATCTGGCCCCTAATCTTTTAATCTTCAATCAATGATTAAAATCATGTAACTAGATTAGTAATTTAACTGGTCTTTTTTATCCCTTTTCTAAAAGAGTCTTGGACGGTCAATAATCCAAAGCATGTGAATCTGCTGATAAAAATGTTTGCAGCATTATTTACCAAAAATAAAAATTATATTTATGTTTTAACACACATAATCCATCTAAAATAAGATGATTTAAAGGAAGCAAAACACTTGTTAAATAAACCCACACCTGATGACATTAATGCTTCCACTGGCTCCTCCTACTTATTATACAATATTGCTTCAAAGGTATAATTTCAACCTGATATAAAATGTAATAATTTCTTATCAAATAACATTCAACTTCATAGAGCAAAAAGCCAGGAATCCTTGCATATGGACCTTTAACAGAGCATCTGTTTTGTTGTCTGACGATGAGCTAGAAAATCAAAGTCGACTATTGCCTACCAAATAGCTTTGGCTACCTATGTTTCGGCGAATTTCTTCGTTGATGAACTCTTTCAAGTGAAAACCCCATGCATATGTGTTTTCCACTACTACTTCAAGTAGTTAATTGATGACAGACCAATTAAAACAGTTGGAATGCAATAGACGCCCAAAGATGTGTATTTGTAAGCTCACTATCGCCCACAGGGTATCCTGGAGCTGAGCATGTGTGTGTGCCTAACCCTGCCTATAGGAGCTTGATTAGTTGAAAAGCCAGGTCTTCAACTTCTGGCAGACTTCAAGAGGAGAGGAGGAAGTTCTGATGTGCAGTGGGAGGCTGTTCCACACTTTAGGAGCAATGTAAGAGAATACCCATCCTCCGGATCTTTTCTGTGCATGCATGGAATGTGTATGAGTAGGAGTCCTGCGGTGTAGACGTGTCTCTGTGGTTGCTGGAAAGACTTAAGGCTGCTCAGGTAGGTAGTGCTTAAGTTGTGTAGTGCCTGGAATGTGTGTTTATGAAGTTTGAAATGAACATGTTTATGTATTGAGAGCCTTTGGAGTTCCCTGATGTGTGTTGTGATGTGAGCTCATGGAGGGAGGTTGAGGATAAGTCTGAATGCAAAGTTATGGATGGGTTATAGTCTTCTAGTGAGCTGCAACATGTAGAGCTGTTCTCATAGTCCAACTTGTTTGGAACTCGGGTGTGACAGTTTTTCTAGTGCCAGGCATTACTGGCATAAGTGTTTCTTGGTAGCCATTTAAAGTTCCTGCTCAGCATCTCCAGGAAGCATGATGTAGTGGCAGCCTTGGCTTCTGCAGTCATGTCCAGTTAATGAATTTTTAGAGTTTTGCGGTTAATGACTTTTAAGAAGTTCCTGGAATGGTTGCTGGGTGTGGGTCCAACTTTGGCTAGCCACCAGTTAGTCCTTCATGATGAGTTTTGTTGCCAAACATTACAACTTCTGTCTTGGTGTTGAGCTTGATACAGTTGGTCTTCCGGACTTTATTCAGACAGGAGATGAACCTGTTTCTTATGTTGGTGGTCTTGTCTGTGAGGAAGGGTATGAGTTGCATGTTATCAGTATAGGGAAGGCTGTTGATGTTGTTTACGCAGAGCACATTATCCCAGGGGATTACGTATGTTTTGAAGAGGGTGGGGCTGAGTAGTGAACCTTGAGGCCATCCGCAGATGGGTTTTGAGTTCCATGTAATAAGGTGCAAGGCTGACTGTTTATGTTCTATCCTCTAAGAAGGAGAAGATCCATCACAGATCGGGTCTTTGGATGCAGTCTTGTGCAGATGCTTGATGAGTATGGAGTGTTAGACTGTATCATATGCTGCAGAGATGTCCAGAAGAATGAAAGCTTCTGTGTCTCCTCTGACAAGGATCCTGCTGATAACATCTGCAGCAGCGATGAGTGCTGTTTCTGTACTGTGATTTTACCTGAATCAAGACTGCATGGCATTGAGGAGCTGGTTGTTGCTTAGGTGGTCTCTGAAGCATTGGTAGATTTGTTTCTATGGTGGGTATGATAAAAGGGAGATGGGTGTCACACACTCACCTGATTCCCACTGCGAAGATTATGCTGGACCTCTAATGTCACCCGAGGAAGAGAATAAAATGAATTAAACACAACCCTAAATCACTGTCTTACTCTGAGGGCAAGGAGGGGTTGAGATAAAACAAGAAAAGATAGGCTTATGTCACTGGGCCTGCTCTGCTACCTTGCAACACTGCACAGGAGTAGCTCTACTCCCTGGACCTTTTAGTGTTGATATGGGTTTGATGCACTAGAAACAATTAGAGTTGCCTATCAACAGTGTCAGTATATAGTGATTTAACAGTTATTCACAATAATATCACTTACTGGCCTTAACACAAACAATGCTTGAGAGCAGGTACAGTTCAAAAGTAAGATGGAGTCTCTGACACTCCTGAGAATGTCTTAACCTACAATGTTCAGTTCAAGCTAAATGAAGAGGTTCTGCGCTCAAAGCCCGTCCATGTTCCTGATACAAACTTGTTAAAAATGCAGACGTGAAGATCTTCAGTTGTGAGGCAGTAAAAGTTTGGAGTGCCCACAAGTTAAAGTGTCCTGAGCACTCGGACCTTCAGAAACAAAGAACCAAATAATGCCTGGTTTCCACAAACAGGTTTTCACTTTCAAAGAACTCAGACTTAGCTTAATCTCAAACTATCTAATGATTGATGCACATGAGCGTGAGGAACCAATATTTAGCCTTGTCTTTAATCCTACAACTAGAATCCAGGAGAAGACTGGAGGCTGTGGTGCAAGAAGGCCAAGAGGAAATGGAATCATAGCACTGGATGCAAAGACACTGGACACGTTGACAGAGACAGGATCACAGAATTAACAGGAAGGCTTGGAAGACTACGGTGCTGGAGGGTTCTGGGTGATTCAGAAAGTGAGTGTAGGGAAGATGCTTGCGCAGGACTGGAACGAGATCAACCCCCAACTCAGGTTCAGATGGGTATTTCTGCTCGTTGGGAGAGAGGGGCACATGACTCACATGGAAGGCTGGAAAGTTCCAAAGGAAACCTGGGAGAGGACATGTGTTAAAATAACAGATGTGACTTTTGCTGATGGCACATTCAAGTAACAGTTGGAACCAATTAACCAATGCAGGCAGAAACAAAGAGCAAAAATGGTTACATTCAATAGGTGATGGCAGAAAGAGCTAATTAATCAGGAAACAGGTGATTCTTTACAAGAGTGAAAACAGAGGAGACAACAGTACAGGAAGTTCAAGGGAGTGGCGAGCTCTGGGTGGGGGGCCATGGTTCACAGGAGGCCATGAGGTGCCACAGGGGTTGTGAGCAAAACCCACACTACAGAGGGCACAAGAGTGGGGTTGTGACAATGAGACTGTAGTTTGTAAGTGTGGCTGGGTCAGTAGATTGTTTCTTCAACAGGTACATGGTGTAGCATGTTTTCAGTTGTCCGGGAAGGTAGCTAAGTCAATAGAGGTATTAAGTATTGTTGTTGGTGCTTCACTGATTGATAGGAGTCCTTTAGTAAAGATGAGGTGGGTGCAAGGGACAGATTGGGCTCCTGAGTGAATAGTCTTTATGGTAGCAGCACTTTCGATGATGGTGATGTCAGGCCAGAAGGTCAAAGTTCATATTGTGGATGTAATGGGCTGGTTTAGGGTTGAGTTGCTGTATATGGAGGTAATTTTGTTACAGAAGAATTTTGAAAGGTTATTGCAAGGGTCTTGTGAGGGTTTGATGTTGCTGGAGGTGGCAGAAGGCAGGAGACATGGTAATGTAAGATTTTCTAATGTCTATTAATAGGTTCAAGGTAACTCTGAAAACGTTTTCCTTTGTTCTGAAGATCCACAGGAGTAAGATCAATTGTGATGAAATCGTCCCTATACAATGAAAAATGCATCATTTTTCCACTGGTAGCAAGAGGGCTGGGAATCTGCACATTCTGAATGTTGTGAGTGGTCAGCGATGTGTGATGATAAAATCAGGGGAGCCAGGACAGGGTTCAGGGAATCCAAAACTGTCACATAGTACCATGGCAAATTTGATCTAACATAGGAAACGTGAATTATGTCAGATACCGTTTTAATAAAAATTTGAATTAAACTTTAACCTAGGAACTTTATTTTTCAAATGTCCCTAGTTCCAGACTCTAGTGCGGCCAATCTTCTTGGTGTATTTGCTGCATCTGGTCAGTCTCCAATCGCTCTACTGCGACCATTGACTACAATCGGTGCTTCACACTTCTTAGTGCTATATTCTCCTAAATCTTTTAAAAAAACAATCTTTGGATTCTTTATTTTTGCCTAATTGCAGTGTGATTTTTATTTGTTGTGTTTTCATTTCTAACTGTTTTGGTACTTCTAAATGCCTTACACCTGTTTGTTAAGTTAAGTCCATCTGCTCTGTGCCACAGCTACCATGGGTTGAGCTTGGGTTCAATTTACTGAAACATTTAAATGGACCTAACATGATAGTTGTTGGACCTGACAGCCTTAGGGTGGTCACCCCCACCTTATTGCCTGCCTCCCTCTACTTTTTCACACGTTTTTCCTGGTTTTAGGACTCTGCACACTTTACCACTGCTAACCAGTGCTAAAGTGTGTATGCCCTCTACATTAAATCATAGTAACATTGGTTCATACCCAATTGGCATATTTTATCTACGGGTAAGTACCTAGTAAAGTGCACTCCATGTGCCCAGGGCCTGTAAATTGAATGCTACTAGTGGGCCTGCAGCACTGTTTCTGCCACCCACATAAGTAGCCCCTTAACCATGTTTCAGGCCTGCCATTGCAATGCCTGTGTGTGCAATTTTACTGCCACTTCGACTTGGCACTCCCCTTTTGCTACATATTAGTCACCCCTAGAGTAGGCCCTATGTAACCCAGAGAGCAGGGTGCTGTGTGGGTAAAAGGTAGGACATATATCTGTGTGTTTTATATGTCCTGATAGTGGAAAACTCCTACATTTATTTTCCACTGATGTGACGCCTGCTACTTTCATAAGCTAACATTAAGGCTACCCTCATAAATTGTTTGAGTGGTAGATTCAGATTGGAAAGGGTTAAATAAGCCATATTTAGTATGGTCAGAATGGTAATCCAAATCCTGCTGACTGGTGAAGTTGGATTTTATATTACTATTTCAGAAATGCCACTTTTAAAAAGTGAGCATTTCTTTGCACTTAAAACTTTTGGTGCCTTACAATCCAGTTCTGGGCTTGGCTGGCTGACAGCTCCCTTGTGCATTTCACCCAGACAACCACAAACACAGGATGCTCAGTCATACCTGCACACATCTTCATACTGAAAGGGCTGGAAGGATGGAGGACCTGCCACTTACATTTCAAAGGACAGTGGCCTGCCCTCACACAATGGACTGTCAAACCCCCTACTGGGACCCTGGCAGACAGGATTGTACTGAAAGGGGACCTTGTGTACTTCTTAGCCACTCTTTGAAGTCTCCCCGACTTCGAAGGCACATTTGAGTATAAACTGGGCCCCTGACCCTACCAACTCAGACACTTCCTGGGAAAGAAACTCTGAACCAGAACCGGCAACCTGCCAAGAGAAGCTGCCTGGCTGCCCAAATGACTCACCTGGACTGCTGTGCTGTAAAGAACTGCTGCCTTGCTATTGCCCTGCTGCCTTGCTGGCCTCTGGCTCTGCTTAGAAGTGCTGTCCAAGGGCTTGGATTGAGCTTGCCTCCTGTTTCCTGAAGTCTCAGGGCTAAAAAGGCTTAATCTCTGCAAAGAACTCCTTGTGCAGTGAAAAATCGATGCACAGCCTGCCGGAAATGATGCACAGCCTGCTTAGCGGGGAAAGAATACCTGCATCGCTGAGCCAGAACGACGCAGCCCGACTTCCTGCAAGAGGAATCGACGCATCGCCTGCCATGCAACAGAAACTCCGTTGCAATACCCACTGGATCGACACAGCTCCTGAGACTTTGTCCTGCGCACCCCAGAATCTTGATTGTTTTGACCTTAATCTACTCAGATAAATATTCTATATTTTTCTAAATTTGTGTGATGTATTTTGTTGTGTTTTCACTGTGTTATTACATGATTTATTGCACTAATACTTTAAACATTTCCTTCTAAGTTAAGCCTGACTGTTCAGTGCCAAGCTACCAGAGGGTAGGCACAGGATAATTTAGATTGTGTGTGATTTACCCTGACTAAGAGTGAGGGTCCTTGCTTGAACAGGGGGTAACTTGACTGCCAACCAAAGACCCCATTTCTAACAAGGGTGACTTTATTTCTTGTGGTGGAACTTAACCAGACCTAATAAACCAATTTCTCGCAAGTTGTAAATAGGACTGGGAAAAATTGTACTTATTGTGGTGTAATTCACTTAATTTTGGAAAGCTCATGTTGATCTTGTTCTGAAAAATTCCTGCTATGACGTCATTATGGCACCCTGTTTAGAGCAAAATTATAGAGCGGAATGGCAGGAACAATGTGAGCAACCAGAATTGGAACAGTTGTTGTTCGCACTAATTGTGTTTTTGGTGCTATATTTGAACTCAAAATGCCTTGCATAAAAAGTTGATGTGAGGATTTCACGCTAAAATTAAAGCAAGGACGCACTTCAAACTAATTAATAGCTCTAAATGAGATATGTATATTTTGTATTATTCTGCGCAGTTATTGGAATTTGTGCAAAGTTTTGCATGCGGATTTTACACACCCCACGTAGTTTACCCCTGACTGAGAGTTTTATATTTATTTTCATTTGTTAAACATTAAGGCCCGTATTTATACTTTTTTTAGCGCCGCATTTGCGCCGCTTTTTGATGCAAAACGGCGCAAACCTACAAAATACAATGGTATTTTGCAAGTTTGCGCCGTTTTTGCGTCAAAAAACGACGCAAATGCGGCGCAAAAAAAGTATAAATACGGGCCCAAATATTGATGTCAATGTTTATAAACTGTTAGCTTGAGAGTTGAGCTGCTTTGCAAAAAAGTTCTAAATCAAGGCCTGAACATTTTGAATTGTGATCGTCACCGTCGATATGGGAGCATTTAAAATATCCAGATTGTATTACATTGTGAGTAGGGGAGGCAGGTATTCCCTCCTTCACCTGAAGTAACATAGAATTCATTAAAGCCAGTTTGGTACCTAAATTAAGATCGTATAGCTGTAATTCAGATTTTCTCGGCAAGAGAGTAGCCTCTTAATCCGGTAAATAAAAATGCATAAATCCTTTCCAGCGAAGGTCTGGAGCCTTAGGGGATAAAATGATGCAAATGTTGAGTTCTTCACTTCAATTCGGTTCATCTTTTTCTACTGAATCACAGCTTGTTGCTTTCCACATGCGGAATCGGGACTAGGAGTTGTTAAAGAATTATTTACAGCCGAGCTGTTAAAATAATCAAGTATATTTCATTTTTTTCTTTTGGAGATGTTCTTGTGAAAGTGATCATAAAGTATTAAGTGGGGAGTTCCTGCATAGCACTGTATATGGTAGTGTATGATCATTTGGTAGGGCACCGAATTGGAGATAGCAGTGCCTGATCCTTTGGTGGAACATTGTACATAATCACCCAATGCCTCAAAGGCCTTCCTCTAGAAAGACCCACGTTCATAGTGATTGGAAGATCTGAATCCAACTAAATTTGTAGGTGGGAACCCCCTCCACAACTTGCAAGAAGCTTCCAACTCCTTGCTAGCGTATACAGGGAGGGGTGCCAGCACTGTAGCACTAATGGGCTTACTCTCCTAAATTTAGGATCAGCAAGACCCTCAGTAGTACCCATACCAGACTAGAGCCGAAGCAAGCAGAGAGAATAACGTATTCCCAAAAAGTTTCAGGTTTACTAAATAAGGATAATTACTGACACAATGTTACCATGGAGTCTGGTCAAAATAGTACTTGGTCATATAAAAATTGTGCTTAACGAGCTGACATTACTTTGGCTGGGACACAGTTCATTAAAATACAGATTAAATGCAAAACTTTTAAAAGACCATGCTCCCATAAGCATGGAATGCAAATGTTTAGAGGCAAAAATCCTCTACACAGCTACCATCTCAAACTCTACTCCCACACTAGAGCCACAAGTAACAACAGAGCCAACTTCTCCAACCTTGCTTCACCCATTTTATGAATTAAAGATAAATTAACCAGGACCAGTGATCTTCACAGTCTGCAACTTCAGCATGATTTATCAATGCATTTCCAAAGGAGATTTGTTCTTCTCTCATGATGACCCCTGGAACTTCAGCATGCTAAGGTGCAAAAGACCTTCCCCACTACCTGATTCCAAAGGGTGACTCTGGACAAATAATTCCACTAGGAACTTGTGGAAACATAGCAAAAATGGGGGGATGTCTCAAGCAGCCTGCCTGAATATTCTGGAATCCTTAGTGTGCTTTTCAGGTCCTTCTTAAGCTGTGAAGACAAGCAATCCAGTTTCCAGTTCGAATTGGTGTGGCAAGGGCAGCAGTGTCAGACTGTTGAGCTACCAGGATCCAGCAGTCCATTTCTGGGTCAATGAGCTGAGACGAGTTGGGATCAGCAGGACCTGTAACCAAGACAATCAAGGTAGTCGAATCATGGTAAGGAAAGACTGGAAGGTACAAGCACAAATGTCTACTTCTAAGGAGCTGGCTGTGGCATGACAAATTGTTACAGCATTACAGCGCACCTACGTGGGAGAAAAAGCATCTCGAGTAAGGTCCTTTGATACCTACAAATTTTACTGTTCCCAACAGGCTAGCTATCACACTCTCCCACCAGCACCTTCAAACCATTCACAGATTAGCAGTAACACACTATCAGAAGCATGCTTATGCTCTTCGCAGGCTAGTATGCTCATACTCTAGAAAGCAGTCACACCTAAGTAGTAGGAAGGGATACCTTTAATCACCATATTAAAAATGACAGTTATCCCGCCCCGGATATGACGTCATTTCCGGTGGCTGGGACTTCCGGTGTCCCTGAAAGCCCTCCCCGGAAGTGACGTGTGTGCATGGGGGTGTCAATTGGGATGTGCCCTCATGGTGTCATGTGTTAGCCCCCCTTTTTTTTAAATGTTGCATATAAGGAGCTGGTTAGAACCAGCTGTCAAACCGCGAACCAGGGCTGAAACAGTTTGGCAAGGTGCCATGAAGAGATACAATCCGATCGCAAGAAAAGCCGCCTCTTCAGGGGCCCTGAACACTATTGGTAGATATTACCGGACCCTAGCCCCTCTTACGATGGATGAGAATGCACAACAGGGTGTCCCTGCCACCCAAGATACCGATGTTACCGGTTTTGAAGAGGAACTTTGCTACCGGCTTGAAAAGCTCAACCTCAAGGATGTGTCGACCCAGATATCCCCTATTAAGGGGACCGACAGCGACAGCAATGCCTCGAAAGATGAATTAAGTGTTGCATCTAACTTCATAGACATTGAAGATGTTGAAGAATGTGTAGCACCACCGAATTCGCCCATCTAAGAAGACATGGGTGTCCAGGAGGCCCCCGAGTCAGAGGCCGTTATTGTACAGCCATCAGGTGTAAGCTCCGGAGATGTTTCTGCCCCAATGGACCTCTGCGACTCTCAGGATTTCAGAGGAGCCTCTGAGTGTGATGCGAATATGGAGGTTGGTAATGACAGTTTTTTAAAATTTTTTATTTTTATTTTTTATGTCTGTATACTCTAATGTCATACATTTAACAATAATGTGCCTTGTGCTTTCTGTTTGAACCCTAGAACGTAGCTGAAGAAAGTGAGCCTCTAGAAGGGTCAACTCCAAAGGTTAACGCCGTAAATCTTTACTGCTTATGCTGTTCCAGACAGTCTGGAAGTATTACAAGCCAGAACAAAGAGGCTCGTAAGAAATGTGTCTGCACCTACACTAGCCGCGATTTTGAAAAGGAAGCTCCGGGCGTACCCTGGGCCACCATATGGCCAGTTAAAGGTTTTGCAGCGGCCGCTGTGAACGCGTGTGTTAAACAGGATTATTATGATCTTTGTTACGGGCATAAAATTAATGCGCCTCAACAGGAGGCTCATGAATGTTTATACGATGCATACACAGCAAGAATAATTCGCCACATTTGTAGTCGGATAGACCCTTACCGGGTATATAAGTTGTTAAGGGTTGTGAATGGGCTGTCTGCTGTGAAGAAAGGTGTCCACAGTGATATGATTAAGGTCTTGGCTGCTGCTGTCAATGAGATCCGATACGCTGCTGAGCCCTGCTCAAAACTCGACCGCATGCATGGTATGTGTCCCCACTTTGACATAAGTATATTAGAACGGTTATAAAAAGACGAATGTGTGACATTTATTATAAAAACAGAAGAATGATGTCTTTAGCCCCACGAAAGCTGTTTTAAAAAAATAAAAAAAATAAATAAATTAAAAAAAAAAAAAAAAAAAAGGAGACCATAAATGTGTTACTTAACGCTCCATACTTACTCACTTTTAGGCGGGGACTCCGGGTATCGAGATGCAAGATGTCTATGAGTTACAACCGGGCTACATCTGTATCGGGAGATTGATTTTTGTGCTGGTTAAAGAAAGAATAGCTGAAATACATCCTATGACTCTGCGGTATCTGAACATTTCGGAACCTTCGGCCTTGTTGCAATGTAGCAGTCATATGTGTATCGCCAAGTGGTGTATCAATGGGCGGCTAAACGCATCTGTTAAATGCCAGACCTCGGACAAAGACCACAATCGAGAGTTAAGACTTTCACCTGAGACGGGGATACACGAGGCTTTGGTGAACATGACTGAAGATTATGTCACAAATAAAGATTCTGAATGGTCCTGGTTAGAACTGTATGAACTGTTGAATTCTGTCAGTATCCTGAGTGTTCAGAGTTATAGGCGTGGGGAGCGGGAAGTCATGTCTAGAGCTATTGAGAGTATAGCTATAAAAATATCAAAGTTTGTGGTGCTTAGGGTTTGTGAAAGGGCATGCTCTGAGTAACATGTGTAGTGGGTGTTGTACTATGTATACGATTGTAAAAAGGCCACAGCGGTCCAGCGTTATGACATGTATAAGCTATGTAGCACAAAATGTCAAATACATGTTGGTTGTGTAGCCCAGCCGCATTTTTATGTTTTTCATGTTTAATAAAAATGACCTTACACAAAACAGGCGTCTTTCATTTCGAGGTGTTGGTGGGAGACAACATGACGGATGCGGATTTAAGGAAGCTTTATTACGATAAACATGGGGTTGGAAGTTTCGGAGGCTCCGAAGCTCTATTTAGAAGGGCACGAGCTGAAAATGAATCTGTAAAACGTGCCAGTGTGAAGACTTGGTTAGCTGGGGAAGAGGCTTATTCGCTGCACAAACCTGCCAGGAGACGCTTTAAGAGGCGGGCCACCGTTGTTAACGCACAGCTCGATTATCAGTGGCAGGCCGACATAATCAGTCTTCAAGATCTAGCAAAACATAACGATGGCGCCATGTATATAATAACCGTCATAGATGTCTTGTCCAAGTATGCCTATGCAGAGGCATTAAACGATAAAAGTGGTACCACCGTTACAGCTGCTTTTAAAGACATCTTCGCTAGCGGGCGTGTGCCCCAGAAACTACAGACAGACGCAGGAAAGGAATTTTTAAACAAACATTTCCAAAAATTATTAGACCAGAACGCTGTTCAACATTTTGTAACGCACACAGAGGTAAAGGCTGCTGTTGTAGAGCGTTTTAACCGTACTTTAAAGTCGAAGATGTGGCGATATTTCACCGCCAACAACACCTACAGATACGTGGATGTTCTAAAGGTTTTTATAGATGTTTATAACGCCACCTACCACAGGACAATCAAAATGGCCCCTGTTAAGGTAACACGGGATAATTCGTTAACGGTGTGGAGAACGGTGTACGGCGGGCGTCTCACGCCGAAGGTCAAGAAATCGAATTTAAAAGAAGGGGATCATGTCAGGGTTTCAAAGTTGAAGGGGGTCTTCACCAAAGGCTACCAGCAAACATTCAGCGATGAGATATTCATAGTGGAAAGTGTGCAGCTTAAAGAAGGGATATATATTTACAGGTTAAAAGACTACGCTGGGGAAGAGGTATCGGGTGTCTTTTACACCGAAGAGTTGCAGAAGGTGCCCTACGATCCGAACAGGGTGTACAGGGTTGAAAAGGTTCTGAAAAGGAAAGGGAGTGGTGCCCGGAGACAGGCGTTGGTCAAATGGCGTGGGTGGCCCGAGAAATTTAACAGTTGGGTCCTGGCCAGCTCATTGCACGGTGTGTGAGGTCAAGCTGTAAGCGCCATGATGGAGAACTCCCCTTTTTATATCACGCTGCCATCCAATGCTTCGAAGGACATGTTCCCAGACAATCAGATTTCGAGTTATACGGTGAAACTTGCAAAACCAGTGGATTTGAAAGGCCCTTGGGAGGTGGCCCTAACGGAAATACAGTACCCTAGAACTTGGAATACCTTTACAAAGGCTGATGTTAAATTTCATATAAAGCGCCCTCAGGATACCCTGACCTATCACCTGTCTTTCCCACATGGCTATTACCCCACCGTAGCGGCGGTAGTCGAGGCCATCAACAAAACTATAGGCAGCATCGAGACGTATGCGAATATCTATCTGGTATTGGATTACGTTAGAAGAAAAGTGTTTCTTAAAGCCCCAGAGCTCAGTACTGTGTTTAAATGTAGTGGTAAATTACAGAGGGTTTTAGGGACCGTACAACATCAACAAAGGCAGGTGGATCCAGACCCTACATGTCCCGATATTAACGGAGGATTTTATACACTCTACGTTTATAGCGATATTGTAGAGCCGCAGAGGGTAGGGGACAGTTATTCCCCTTTGTTGAGGTGGGTCCCTGTGCAGGGCAAAAATAACACAATGGTTAATATACAACATCACAAACTCGACTATGTTGCAATTTCTAAAAACCATTTTGACACTATAACCATCATGGTGTACAACGATCAGTCGGAGCCGGTTGCCTTTAAATACGGGAAAGTTATTGTCAAGCTTCATTTAAGGCCACGGCGCGAAGGTGACTATTAGACAGCTGCAATGGTCATCATGAAAACCTACGGGGATCCCTCTATGTACAGGGACTATTATAGAGTTCAGGCGGGGTATGGAGGCCCCCAGCCCTACTTTCAAGGGGCTCCGGTTATGTATGGGGCGGGATTGGGTGGTTTCTTCCGGAGCATGTTTAGGAGAGCCATGCCCTTTTTAAGAAGAGGGTTCGAAATTGCAAAACCTCATGTTAAAGCGGCTGCTACAAACATCGCCCAGGATGTCGTGGGTAGTGTAACGTCTGCGGTAGCCGAACGCATGAATAGACAGCCCCAGGAAGGATCGGGGTTGCTGTATAAAGCGCATAGTGGTGTTAAAAGGAAGCGCAGGGCTTCGAGGCGTAGGGGTCCACCAAGGCCCTATAAGAAGCGCCGGACTACTTCAAAAGGCCCTCACAAAAGAAGAGCCGTAAGACGGAAGAGATCGACCAGGAAGAAGAGAACTCGTTCTAGTGTGAATATTTTTTAAAACATCGATCATGGCCTTCGTACACTGTGCATCGGGTGAATGCGCCAAATCTGAGTTAGATCTGTTTTCTCTCAAACCCACACAGACTAGCATTGAAAACAGTTTTTTCATGGAAGTGTCGCCGATGGCCGCTCTGACACCCCTTGCACCGATAGAGTTTTATGTGTCGGGGTCCACGGATATGTACCTTGATCTCAACAACACTCTCCTGCACCTCGTCTGTAAAATAACCAAAGCAAACGGTGACAACATCGAGGATGATGCTAGAGTGGCCCCGATAGCCTATCCCATCGCAACAATGTTTAATCAAGTGGACATTAACCTAGGCGATCGCCTTGTCACACAG
This sequence comes from Pleurodeles waltl, assembly GCF_031143425.1. NCBI lineage: Eukaryota > Metazoa > Chordata > Amphibia > Caudata > Salamandridae > Pleurodeles > Pleurodeles waltl. Next base: position 507,918,795 of record NC_090445.1, read on the forward strand.
AGTGATAACATGTATGCCTACAGGGCATACATAGAGAGTATTCTAAATTATAGTTGCGATGCGCTGGACACACATCTTTCAGCAGGGCTCTTCTACCGAGATACCGAAGCGCATTTGGAGAACACGGCTTTGGACGGGGACAATGAGGGATTTAAAAGAAGAGCCCGCTTCGTCGCCGGCAGTAGGCATTTTGACCTCCTGGGACGCGTACATTCAGACCTTTTCTTCCAAGACAAACTGTTAGTCAACGGTATTGATCTTAAGATCAAACTCAATCGTAACAAAGACGCTTTCTGTCTCATCAGCGGTGATGCAGAGCAGTATAAACTGGTTATATTGTCAGCGAGCCTGTTTGTAAAGAGAGTGAAAGTGTCCCCAAGTGTCAGACTGGCCCATGCTGAAGCTTTACAATTATCGAACGCCAAGTATGCCATTGAAAGAGTTGCTCTGAAGATATTCAGCATCCCCGCCGGAACCCGATTAACGCAGCAGCAGAATCTATTTCTGGGGCAATTACCGAAACTCATCATCATAGGATTTGTGGACAATACCGCTTTTAGTGGCGCCTACAACTCAAACCCTTTCAACTTCAAACACTATGATATCAACTATGCAGCTCTGGTTCACGAGGGAGCCGTGATCCCCGCAAAACCTTTCACGCCGAATTTTGGAACATCAAATTTTGTCCGGGAATATCTAGGACTGGTCTCGTTAACGGGGAAACAGCTGAGGGACTCTGGAGTAGTTGTTTCAAGAGAAGGGTATGCTGCCGGCTACACTCTGTTTGCGTTCGACCTGACGCCGGATATGGAAGACGGCGACCATTACAACCCGATCAAAAACGGAAATCTAAAAGCGGAAATACGTTTTACACAGGCGCTGGCGGCCAAATGTGAACATGGTTGTGTTCTCGGTATTCAACAGCGTTATCCAGGTCAACCACGCCCGTCAGCTTATGTTTGACTACCATTGAAAGAGTGTAAAATAAAAAAAATAACAATTTTAATTTTCTTAAAATATATAAAATGGACACTACGGAGATACGGGACTTCTTAAGTAGACATAAACATGCTAAGAAATACTTTCTAGGGGTATACCCTAGCGATGGACTACCTGAAAAGATAGGTCCAGAAAGGCCCCGCACCCTCGTCTTTAACACCGATCCCCATTACAGGGGTGGTGCACATTGGGCGGCTCTGTTTCTGGATGTGGACACGGTTATAGTGTTTGATAGTTTAGCCGAATTCCCTGAGCATAGTATTTATACAAAGCCGATATTCAAATATGTAAAAAAAGCATCACCCACTGTTGTGTATAATAAAGTTCGGGTACAGGATCCTATGGCCATCACATGTGGGGAACATTGTATATACTTTATTAGTAAAATGTCGGAAGGTATAACGTTTAGAATTTTTTTTAATCTGTACTCAGACGATCTAGTAAACAACGATGATGTTGTTATGAAATATGTGAATGAAAACTCCAGGACAATGTCGCACGTTGTTAAAGCAGAATATGGTCTTTGTCAAAAGTGTAAGGTACTGTAAAGCTGTTATTTGTACTTATGTGTGCCTAAAATAAAATAAAAAACAGCTTAAACATACTTTCATCCGTGGCATTTTTTTTTTTTTTTAAGTCACACTGCGCCCATTTTCAAAGCATTTATAAACAAAAAAGATGGCAGACTCCTGATGAAAATTTAAAAGTGTTTATTACAAGCATGTTTCAACACTAACATTTACAAGGTTAAACATATAAAATGAAGCACAATTTTTCGAACCGTAAAAACTTTTAACAAAAACTGTACAAGTGTGCAAAATTAGAGCGGTAGCCTGGTGTTCATTTTGAATAGTCTCTTTTTAGGCTCCATAGGAAGAGCAGCACTGTTCCGAACGGGTGTTAGTTGTGGAAAGAAAGGTGATGTCGATATAGTGGTGCTCCTTGTAAAAACAGCTGGGGCCGGATCTTTTAATCTTTCAAGCTTACGGCGATTCTCTGCATTACCGATAATCATGGAGGGAATGTTGAGTTCCGCAGCTGCACTTAGGAACTGCTCCCAGCCTCTAGGAGCGTCTTGTGTCGATAGGGTTTTACCATGTGTGAGACCCCGGACCAGATCATACATATGGGAACCCGCAATCGGCTGCCCTTTGTAAACGAATTCGCCCCGGTCGTTCCAGGTGGTCAAATCTTTAGTAGTAGTCATTTTACTGAGCAACATTTGAGCAGCCCCTCTATATTTCTGACTGATATTTTTTAAAAGGTCTAAGACAAAGGCATCCGTCGTGGTTGTGGGGCCTATGTCTTGAGACGCCATAGAGGGTCCTGGCTGCTGTTCAGCATCTGGGGTATACAGCGTCAGTTTGTTTTTTTCAGAGGTTAGCTGCTTGTAGTATTGTAGAAAGTTTTGAAGGGCTCCTGAGTAAAGCCCTGCTTTGTCGTGGGGTTTTAAATCAGTTCGGTTCAAAATGGCTTTGATTTCAGCATCGAGACGCTGCGTTTCGTTTTTGCGTATGTCCCAGACATCCGTGTTAGAAGGGCCAAGATGTTCCAGTTGTTGCCGTGGTACGAGGTACATTTTGTGGGCGTGCTCCATCAGGACCTCGACAGTAACCCTGTGATTAGGGGTATAGCTATACCTAACAGCGACCCTATAAAGCCTCCTGACTGTTTGAACAGTTTTCTTTTGGAAAGGAGCGATGTCCTCTTATTGCTGAGCTTCTTAATAATGTGGCGCTTCTTCTTCAGAACGCGGAACTGGCTCGTTGATATCGGGACATTACCTTTTAGGGTGTTTAGGGCTATTTCTGAAATGGCGGCCACTAGGTCGTCCGAGGCAGCGCAAAGGATTGCTTTTCTTTTAGAGGGGATGGCTGTGATCAACATTTTTAGAAGGCTTAAATTACGCCGCAACCTCGCAGACATTGTGGGGTCCTTATATTACAAGGTTTAGAGTGTAAATGTTATAAACATCTTTTTACTTGTTCTTTTTATAGGTTTTGGGCATTGTTTTAGGCTTGTAGGCGACTGGGAAGTCTGGTGGTAGTATGCCGGCTCGTAGTCTGTAGTCTTCAAGAGTGTTGGGTTTCAAATCCACCAGTAAGTAACCATGGGGTTTTGCTGTAGCATCGTTAAAGGCCTCCATGAAAAACGGGGTGTTTCCGGGGTACATTTGTTTAGCTATAATTGAGATCTGAAGTTTGTCTCTGGGGTTTTTAAATAAGACCAGGTATGAGGCGTTTAGAGTTATGGATCGGCTGCTCTTGCCCTTGTAAAACAGGTTCTGCACTATATAGCATATGCTTAGATTACGATGGTGTGAATATTGCGTAAAAGCCCGCTCAATCTCGGGGTGGTCCCCGCCTTCACGCATGAGGTCATCCACCACGACCATGTTTACAAGTTGTTTTGGTAGCAAATCATCGTCGTTGAGATTATCAGGGATACCCTCTATAAACCGAATGTGGGGGAACTTTAGGGTGAGCTCCGTGTAAAGATCCTGCCAGCATGAATAAAGCTACACAATGTTGTTTGGGGTCTGAGATAAAACACCGGGAGCATTTTCTAGCAGTTTCTTTATAAAAAAACTTTTACCGCTATTGGAGGGACCTGCTAAAACGAAGGAGAATGGGTGTTGTCGTCTAGTGTCCATGTCAGGGTGGAGTTCGAGCCTCTAATGTCATTTAGTAACCGTAAGGCAGTCTTTTGTAGTCAGATGTGAGGACCCGTTTGTCAAACACTACTCTTAAGGTTTTATACATCGGTTGGGTTGTAATTTCCCATTTTTTCTTGGACCTGACAATGCTCGGGTGGTTTACAACAATGGCTTTGCTATTTTTGTGATCGCTCGAGGCAGAGTATTCGTGCACCAGACCCTTCAGACTGTCAAAGTTTATTTTAATCGTACTGTTGACGTTTAAAGTGATACCTTTGACTTTCATGCAAACCTTGTTGTTTGAGGTCTTATAACTGTACGTCTTAGGGCCTGATGAGGTAAATTCCTGTATATACTCCCCCTTTTCGAGCTCGCTGGTCAAATCCCCTAGATAATCACCCAGCGGAGGATCTTCATCACCCTCTTTACTCACAGAGATAACCGAGTCAGTGTCATGGTACAAACACCGTTCCTGAAGCTTGTCCAGCAACCTGTAGAGCTCTAGCCTGGCGTGAGCGGTTGTGAAGCAGGCTATAAAGATGTTTATATTGTTACACGTTGTGGGGTACTCTTTGGCGTATTTCCAGCATAGAACGGCCGTCTCGTCGTCAATAAATTCACAACTGGATATGTCATAAACCGGTGTGAATATATACTTAAAAAGCTCATCTGGATCTGTGACGATGGAAGTGTTTGACAAATTGGTACGTTGTGCGAACTTTCCCCACAAGGAATTGAGACAGAGCTTAGCTAGCTGACGGCGGGCGGGGTTAACCTTAATGAACGCCAGTCTCAGTTTAATACCCTCGCGAGCTTTGTAATCAGCGATATACTTTTTCTTTGAGGGCTCATCGACACACCATTCTGGATACCCCGAGGCCTCCTGCTTGTCTCTGAGAAACAAGTTGATGTACTCAGAAAAGAGCTGGGTTGTTGTGTTTGGAAAGTGCCAGACTTCCAGGATTTTACCTAGGCGATACCCTTTCTCTAGGGCCGTCTGCACCTCGATGGTACACCATGTCCCTTCCAGCACCTTCTGCTCATCACTATGCTGACATTCGCTAAGCTGTTTACTTTCAGCGCAGGTACGGCATAGGGGGAACATTAGCTTACCCTCGACTCTATAAGGGAGCACCGGAAAGTAAAGTTTCCGCGGTGGGTGAATCTGGCACTTAATGATTCCAAAGTACTCTTTGAGAGGTTTAAAGTTCTGGTATATGATTGTAGGATGGCCCATAGGGTACAACTTCACCTTGTTCACAAACGGATACAGACTTGTGAAGTCGTAGTAATGTATTTTCTCACAAGGGCCAGCTACACGGTACAATTGAATGGCGTTTGTACGACCACCGAATAAGGCGTCACGGGGTTCCAGTGGTGAAGGTAACTGCTGGCTCTTAATAAAAGTGCTCAGTTAACCATCTTTCGATAGCTCAGTTACCCAATCATGTTCCCATAGAGTTCTCAAAACAAACCCACAACTCTCAATATACTGCGCCTTCGCCATAGTCCTGCGGTGCAGATGTTCAAACATGGTTCCCTGCAGTCTATTAAACTCATGGGGCTTGTAACACTGAGGGCAGCCATGGTAAAAACACCCGTTGAACTCAAAGGCCGTTGGTACACCGTTAATTAATGCATACCCGTCTAGATAGTAGCGACCCAGCCGGTATTCGCCGCCCTGCAGAGCGTGCTGAATGAAGATGCTCTCACTCGCAGAGACGTACATGAGCCACTGAATAGAGGGGGTGGAGTAATGTTTCTGCTTGCCGTTATAGAGGTCAGGTGGTACTAAGGCGATAGTTTCAGGCAATAAAAACATGTGTTTATAAATAGACATGCACATTGAAGCCAGAGTAATGTTTTGAAATGGGTCCAGGTATACAGTTATTTTTTTTTTACTCTTGAGTGATTCGGTTTCAACAAACAGGACCCGCTTTGTCATCGCCACCACAACATCTCTGAAAAGGTTGCATGCTTTTCGCAATATCATAACATCCGCCTGACAGTATGCTTTCAATTCAGTTTGAAAATGAAACCATTTTTCACGGTTTTCATCGTACCACTGTAGAAAACTCTCTTTTTCAGAGGGCATCATGTACTCGCAACCATAACTGTCGGGCGGAGGCATAGGGCCGCTATAATTCTGATTAGCCCAGGTGTTAAAAAAGTGAGGGAAATAACCTTTACAGCCTTCAAACCCAAAGTCTTTTGGCAGTTTGCTCAACTTCATGGGCAGAAAATTCAAGGTATCTATGAACCTAATGTCAAAAGGTACAACCTTAAGCAGCATTAGTTTGGAACCTTGGGTTATGAGACTAATGGGCAACTTTTCATGTATCAGGTCTCGGATAATGAAGAATGAGTCATATGCTTTGGAGTTGTGAGCCAGAAATGTATAATCCTGGTATCGAGGTTGCATGAACGTGATGAGGAAATCATTCACGCATGACCGTCCTTCAAACTCCCAGCTCTCATCACCTGTTAGATGGTGGGCGTAAATATAGTTTGGCTGGTGCACACCCGTCTCTTGCGTACACTCTATATCAAATACGATATAGTCTTCTGTTTTTTTCTGGTAGTGACTTCTGAGCATGTAACACTCATGTGTTGTTCCGGCTATAAAAGCAGCGGTACACCTAGGGCATTCCATGCCTTTACATTCATGGTCGACAGGTTTATAGCGACCGCATGCCCCACAGTCGGCTTTAAGAACACATTGGGATAGGCCGATGTGCTTGATTAAGCAGTCTTGCGACCGACAAAACAGCTTACACTTTGTGCAGTTCACTTTCTGAGCACTGTCATTGACACAACCGTCCCTCTGACACATTTTACAGTGAAATTCACACTGGTGTTTGGTGCGATTGTTGTATATATGATCGCAATGCTCGCACACATACTTGGCCCCTAGAACACCCTTCAGGTTCAAGACACCGTAAAAGTGGTTTTCATGATGCAACACATACACGGTCTTGTTTTTCACACTTTCATTGGTAGTGAAGTACTTCCAAGAACCGGCATGGTATAGAACTTTAACCGTCACGGCAAAGTGGTTCCCAAAAAGGCCCAGATCCCCAAAACCGACCATTTTGTCAGTCGGTATCTGAAGTGCCTCATGTGCCGCTACAGCCATCGACATAATGACGGCGTCTGGGGTAGAGCGGTCCATCAATAAGCCCGCAATGCTTGCGGCCAGACACATGTTGGTAGCTCCGGTATTAAAATCGAGCAACCACCGAGATTTCTTGCCAATGATTTTACTGTACATAACGCTCTTTAAGGCTCTGGAAGCACCACCCTCGCGACCCCTAACAACGAGGGCGATGATTCTAAAGGACCCGTACGCCAATAATTCAGCCTTGCTCTGTAAAAGTTTAGATAGGTTTTCTAAAAACGTTACAGCGTCAAACACATCCCGAGATGACCGTCTGGTAAACAGGGGACTATTGAGACCCTGTCCCTGAAAACGCATCTGAAAGAAATCATTAGGACCCACATCGTGTAACAATCGTTCGATTAGCGCTTGCACAGCCTGATGTATAGCTATAATGCCATGATCTGAGGAGTGTAGGCGATCTAGGTTAACAAACCTAAACTCCTCATAGTGCTCTGTAGCGTTAAACCGCTCTACAACTCGACTATACCGTCTCACACTTTCCATAAATACTGGTTCTGAAGCCTCAGTTTGAGAATTACTGGTTGTTGGAGAGCTCACAGGGGTATGGTTAGATGTAGATGTGTTTTTAGACATTCTGGTAACGCAGAGTCTGGCTTTCTTTAACTTTTTTATTACAGCCTTGTGTTTTCTAGAGCTACCAAGCCACTTTGGCTTCTTATGGGCCCATCTGGTTTTTGGTAACTGTCCCCCGCCGATCTGAACAATATTTGTGTTGTTTACAAATGGTGACACTGACCCTACACCTACTTCGGATGGGGCTCCTCCAGACTGCTTAAGGCTGAGACGGCTCGGACCGTCACCCCCAGAGGACCTGTAAAGACCATCAGCACCTCCTAACTCTATATTTTGAGGTCTTATGGGTGTTGGTTTTGGGGGTTGACATGACCTCTGACTATTGAACGAGAGTAAAACTCTTAGAGCTCTACTAAGTAGGTGCTGTGGCTTCTTTTCATATTTAGACCTATGGCCCATTGTACTGGTAAAGGTACCTCTAACATTCCCCGTGTATGTACGCGCGCCTAGTCATGATGGTATGTTACCCATGGCTATAACTGTTGAAGCGCAAGTTTGGGCCATTGTGTTTCTACACCGAGCCATTAGCTGTTTTAAAGCCTTTATGCTAGCTCTGGATGCCGCTATATTACCGCCGTTCTTACACAGTTTTAAAGTTTTTAGACGGAGCTGGCATTTTAATTGTCTGAACGACTGATGGATTTCTTTAATGTAGCTGTCTAGAACTCTAGCACGGTTTGAAAGGTTGGTTTCAAGGCCCGTACTTATGACATTAGAGGTATGATTGCCAACTCCCTGAGCCACCTCGGTTATAGGACAATGGCTGGCGTTATCACCACCACTCACTGTTGCTGGACCAGAGCGGGACGTAAAAACAGGGTTCCAGTGTGAACACCCAGGAGTTTGAGAGTCCTGATCATCGCTCGAGAGTGTTCCAAAACTCTGATTTTGCGTTCCGCTACACCCTATACTGCTGTCGGGGTATATTGATGAGGATGGTGAAGACCACTGTACACGGGCACTTGGCGAAGGACTGGTGGGGTCGTATGCCCCCGGGGGTGTATCGGGGGACATCAGACATGGGGATGCCGGGGCTTCAGAACTTTGGGTAGTACCAGCTAGAGCCTTAAGAAGTTCTATACAGTGGGAGTAGGGATCCTCTGCAGGGTGATCATTTTCCAAGGAGGGGTCATATAACACAGAGGGGATAGTTGTACACCCTGTAGGGGTTAGGGTGTGACCAGACACCCCGGTATTAGAACTCTGGGCCCTAGGGGGAACCGGTTGTACCTTAACAACATTTTTAAAAGACATGTCTAAAGGTCCAGATTGCAGCTCAGGGGTCTGGAACTTCTTCCTACGACTCTTTAAGGACAACCGATTTATTTTACGACTGCTGCACTGTTTTGGGGACCCTCCAGAGACCTCACACGGTACAAACAGTTGGACGTTTGGTGTTGTACGAGCGATAATGTCCGTTTGTCCATGCCCCAGCCCTGGGATAGTTGTTGCAGAAGTGTTCGCTGTACTAGGCATTCCCTTTATGACGGTTGGTGTGGTGCCGTTAAGAGTTGTACCTGGACCATGATCGGTGGCTGTAGAGAGGTTGCAGGGTGGGTCTTGATGTTCGGGTTGGTTCACGTGTACCGATGACGCGGTGGGGTTTTGAGCAGTCCCAGTGCAGACCTTTAAAGACGACATCCGCTGCTTAGGCTGAGGGTCGGTGTCTCCGGAGCTCTGGGGTGATGATTCTAGGATGTAAAGATAGCAAAATACATATTAGGGCTAGTTATAGCTGCTATACCGGTGGGTGTGAAAGACGTTTAGACACACTAAGGACAGTATACATCAGACTCTACATTTTCTAAAAAATCACCTTTGGTTTTTCGGCCTGAGGGGCCCTTCTTAATGGGCGGGCCGTCCTTAGAACCAGGTGACTTCCTTTTGCGGGGCTGGCTTTTAAGCTTTGCATCCAAATTCCGGATCGCTTCATCCATAGGGACCCCTCGGGATAAAAAACATAAAAAATAATGTTACACATACAAGATAATACATAGACTATACGAACTCACTAAGATGACCAATTATAGGTCTGATTGTAGGGCTTGTTAGGTTTTCAGAGGGGGTTACAAAAAGAACCCTAATATTTACCTGCAGAAACGTCATCCTGTGACAAGGTGTTTGACCCATTTTGAACATGAAGAATTTGTTGGAGATAGGCAAGCGCACACCTGAGTTCGGCATCATAACCTATGCAAACACATGGGTTCCCATTAGCAGTAAAATAAAAACAACATTCCTGACAACGTCGTTCAGAACGACCTAGGGCCTGTAACTCACCATGCTGCACGGTCTCCAATTCCACATGGGGTTCCCCAGACTCTTGACAGTCCTGTGTACAAGAGAGACAGCTTTACGTTTAAGCACCCCACAATTTATCTTCTAGGGCACAACCCTTCATAAAAGCACACCGAGTGTTGAATTTATTTATTTATTTTTTTAAATTTGAGAAACAAAAAAAAAAATATATATATATATATATATTAAAACAAATATATATATATATCCATATATATATATCAAGATTCAAATTGTTGAATCCCTATGTTCTGTAAGTATAAATACATATTGACAACTGTAAAAAACTTTACTCAAAAACTATACACTGTTTACTAAACAAATTCCACATGGTGGCGCTCTTGCATAATACGAGCTCTAAGATTGTCTCTATAAGACATAGCCAGGAAACTGGATCCTAGGAGCCATGCCTGGTTTTCACCTTAGCTGAACAAGGCTGTGAACCATGTGTGGGGGCGGAGCTCAGTCTAAACTCCAAGCTGAGCCAATTCCAACACCACACATTCTTTGTTTTAAAAAAAAAAAAAGAAAATGGCCGGATGTGGATGCAACATGTGTGAGGTCCTGGGTTTTTCAGGGCAACAAAATCAGATCCAATGCCATCCTGAACTACGGTGAGTGGTGTGGGGTACTTGAGGGGTCTGAGGCTCCCTACCAGGGATAGTTATTTTTTAATCATTATTATTTTTTATTTATTTCAACAGCTTTTATTTTTTTTTAATTTATGTGATTTTCTATTTTTAAAATGTTCTAGACTTCAGGGTCTCCTAAACCCCTGGTCACACTTGCTTTATATATATATATATATATATATATATATATATATATATATATATATATATATATATATATATATATTTTTTTTTTTTTTTAAAGGCTGCCACATGGCGGCCTGGGGGGCTCTGAGCCCTGTGCTCAGGGCCCTCATATTTGTATTTCTATTTTTTTTTTTTTAAATGCTGCCCTATGGGGCCTTGGGGGCCCCAATCCCAAGGCCCCCAAAACGCTATTCATTTATTATTTTTATTTATATATATGTGTATGGGCCCCTAGGGCCCTAGCGCGCGTGGTCAGGGCCCCACAAGCCCTGGCCACGCGCCATTACTCCTTTTGTTTTTATTTATTTTTTTTTAAAAACAAACGCCGCACTACGGCGGCTAGCACCGACTCACCAAGGCCACGGGAGCTCCCCGTGGCCTCGGTGAGCCAGTCGGAAGAAGGTTTAATTAAAGAGAATGCCGCTGAAACACATGCGGCATTCTCAGTAATTAAACCTTCAAGGCGATTCTCAGAAGCCGCTGGGGTATTCCCCAGCGACTTCTGAGAACCGCCTCAAAAACTCCCAAAACACGCGGGCACCGGGCGGCTACAGCCGTCCGGAGCCCTACTATCGACTTTTCAGAACGGTTTTCAGAGCCCCTGAGGGACTCTGAAAACCGCGCTGAAAAGTTGATAGTGGGGCTCCCCAGAGCATTCCCGCGCTCTGGGGAGACCTATTTTCAGCATTTCAGAGCGGTTTTCAGAGCCCCTGCGGGGCTCTGAAAACCGCGCTGTAAAGTTGATAATAGGTCTCCCCAGAGCATTCCCGATCTCTGGGGAGACCTATTATTAGCATCGCAGCGCGGTTTACAGAGCCCCTGAGGGACTCTGAAAACCGCGCTGTAAAGTTGATAATAGGTCTCCCCAGAGCATTCCCGAGCTCTGGGGAGACCTATTATTAGCATCGCAGCGCGGTTTTCAGAGCCCCTGAGGGACTCTGAAAACCGTGCTGTAAAGTTGATAATAGATCTCCCCAGAGCATTCCCGAGCTCTGGGGAGACCTATTATTAGCATCGCAGCGCGGTTTTCAGAGCCCCCCGGGGGACTCTGAAAACCGCGATGTAAAGTTGATAATAGGTCTCCCCAGAGCATTCCCGCGCTCTGGTTAGACCTATTATCAGCATTTCAGAGCGGTTTTCAGAGTCCCCCGGGGGCTCTGAAAACCGCGCTGAAATGTTAATAATGGGGCTCCCCAGAGCATTCCCGAGCTCTGGGGTGCCCATTTATTAATTTTAGAACGCCGCTCTCCACATCATGGTGAGCGGCGCTCTAAAATTAATATCAGGGCACCCTAGAGCAGGCCATTTAAACAAACGCCTGCCAGAATTAAATGTGTGGCCCCATATTACTATGGCCTTAAAATAAAATGGACTTAAGGAAAAAAAATATACATACTGCTCCCCACAGCAGACCTTTACAAATTAAACACAGCCCCACCATATACATAGCACATGACCCCACAAGTAAACACTTAAACAAGACCATCACACATAATAAGTGCAGACTTTAAAAAATACATGTCCCTACATAGTCCCAGAACCAACATGTACAAATTAAGCATGCCCAATACACCCCACAGCGTAAGTGCGCTCGCGCTGAAATACCTGCCTATACATAGCACATTACCCCCCAAGTACCATTTAAACAACCCCGCCCCACAAAACAAGTGCAGACTTTAAAAAATACCTACAGATACACAGCCCCTGAAACATCAAGTACAATTTAAACCATGGCACCACTCCACAAAACAAGTGCAGCCCTTCAAAACTACATACAAATGCATAACCCCAGAACCCATAAGTACAAATTAAGCATGGCCATCAGCCCCCAAAATAAGTGCATACCCTCAAAAATACATGTCCATACATAGCCCCAGAACCACCATGTACATATTAAGCAGTCCCAATACACCCCACACTGCAAGTGCGCTCGCGCTGAAATACATGCCTATGCATAGCACATAACCCCCACAAGTACCAATTAAAAGCCCCGACCCATAAAACAAGTGCAGACTTTAAAAAATACCTACAGATACACAACCCCAGAACTAGCATGTACAAATCAAGCAGTACCAACACAATCCCCAAAATAAGTGCGCCCCGCAAAAATACCTAAAAATACATAGCACAAGCCCCTACAAGTACCAATTAAACAAAACCAACCCATAAAGTAATTACAGTATCTCAAAAATACACTAATAGCTTTTAAATTTGTATTTGTTTTTATTTATTTTTTTAAAAGCAGACATTTTACATATCTATGTATAGTTAAACAGGTTGGGGCTAATGTCATTGTTAAACTTTAGTAAAACACATACACACACCACACTGTTACAGACCTTAAGTAGAAGATGTTCAGCATCACCAGTCTGAGCTCTGCCCTTCATGTTTCCAGCCATGATGTCCTGATACAGCCCTGCTTGCCACAACTGTCAGTATGTAGTTCAGAAAAAAGAGGTCTGTGAAGGTGGGGGGCTCTTATACCATGCTCACTGTGGTAATTATGCCTGTGCTCTATGATTGGTGGGACCTGGAAATAGACATCTGTTATAGGTTAGCAATAGTTGGCCTTTGTTGTGTTTCAACTTTTAATTACTGTGTCTGTTTTCTAATTTAACCCCCCTCTGTCACCCCTGGAAAGAATGTAGGCCCATCTCTGTTTTAGATTAGCCATGCCACAACAACCTCTGCTGTGTTTCAAACTTTTAATTACCGGGTCAGTTTCTAATTTAACCCCCCAACTGTCACCCCTGGAAAGAATGTAGGCCCATCTCTGTTTTAGATTAGCCATGCCACACCAACCTCTGTTGTGTTTCAACTTTTAATTACTGGGTCTGTTTTCTAATTTAACCCCACTGTTTCCCAGGGAAAGAATGTAGACCCACATCTGTTTTAGATTAGCCATGCCCATCATCCTCTGTTGTGTTTCAAACTTTTAATTACTGGGCCAGTTTCTAATTTAGACCCCACTGTTTCCCAGGGAAAGAATGTAGACCCACATCTGTTTTAGATCTGCCATACCCCTCATCCTCTGTTGTGTTTCAAACTTTTAATTACTGAGCCAGTTTCTAATTTAGCCCCCACTGTGTCCCTGGGAAAGGCTGTAGGCACACATCTGTTTTAGATTTACCTCTCTAAATTGATAGGCTGGCTCTAACAAAAGCAGCATTTGACCATTCCCACTTTTTTTTTTTGGATTAGCCAACAATGTGGAGGTTTGACCAGACCGCCCACTTTGCAGCCCTATGCAGAGGCACCCTAACAGCCACTTGGGCATGAATGTCTGACATGTCCAGACCTGTCCCTCTCAAGCTCTGAAACCACGTGCACATCACTAAGTCATACTTTTTACACATCTCATAGGCCAAAACCCTGGGGCTAGGACCCAGACACAGGGCTAACACGTGACACCATGAGGGCACATCCCAATTGACACCCCCATGCACACACGTCACTTCCGGGGAGGGCTTTCAGGGACACCGGAAGTCCCAGCCACCGGAAATGACGTCATATCCGGGGCGGGATAACTGTCATTTTTAATATGGTGATTAAAGGTATCCCTTCCTACTACTCACCTATGCAAGGTGGAAGTCCTATACTACCAACACACCTTCCAAAAACACTCGCACACCTATCACCGACTAGGAGCCCCAATCTACAGACAGCTCTCTCATTGAATAGTGTATTTGTATTTATGGCATTGTGCATGGCTGAGGTAGAAAACGCAAGAATGAGTCAATGAGTGGATCAGTAGATACACGAGAGCAAAGATGGGTAATCAAATGCATGGATCAGAGATTTAGAGCATCAGTAGATGGATGGGTGACTGAATGGATCGATACATCCAGGCACTTTGCTATAAGCCAAACACTTAACCTGTTAAAAGCTACAAGCAGCAGCATTCTGCAGCAGTGGGTCTTTTACAAGCCAAAAATATAGCCTTGGATTAAAGAGTATTGGGTAACATAGCTGATCTGAAATACCATGTACTTCTTGGTATTTGATCAAAAGCAGTCCCTCAAGCCAGTTTTTTACTATGCAGCTCTGTGAAAACCCAGTGTCTTTGGCAAAATTGTTCATTTCTATATGGTCTGTCTTCATCCCTGGGCAGGTCTGTCTTCACATCTGAGCAAATATCTGGTGTTCTACTGTCTCTGTTTTGCTGAAATCAAACTAGGTTTCTAGAACGTGTTTTCTTATTTCACTGTGTCATTTGCCTTAAAATCCTTCTAGTAGCAAATAACTAATGTTATCATCACTGACTGTAGGCTGCCAAATATTTCAGTAAATCAAGCCTTCAGGCTACAGTAACACGTATACTAGGGACGGTAAATGGCCACCTCAACAACAACAGTATTTCTCTGACTATGTGAATTCCTTTAGATACTTTTTCCTGTATTTAAATGTATTTTTGAGGAGCAAACCACTTGCACATAGGTTCCGAACATGCGCCTTTTCATAATCTACTTAACAGAATTGGGGGAGAGGGGACATTACTTTTGCTTAATGTACAAGAAGACTATATGGTTGCAAAGCTCAACCTTAACAAATGAATAAAATCGAGGATATATAATGTGATACTGTGAACCAGAAACATACATGGAGTGTGTATGTGCACATACGCGCGTGTCTGTGCATAAATACGTATGATGGGGCCAGTAGGTAAGTAGGGTACCTTTCAGAAATGCTACATATAGTTCTGTCTTCAACATCCCTGCCGTGTCAAGAATTTTTAAATGGTTTATTATAAGAATGAAAAATGGCGGCAATTTCGAACTAAAAGCGAGTTTCCCAGTTCCCCATGAAATTGGTTCCCGATCAATGGAGAGCATCACTGCTCTGCATCCTAATATGACACATAGGACGTCAGATCATGAGCGCTTTATGAGGAAGGAAACACATTTGTGCGTGGAAGAGGGAATGAACCAATATGTATTAAAAGAGGTCTGTTATTCATGACAGAGAGCCGAATATATGATAAGGGATCGGTTAAATGCATTTTCAGCTGATGTATAACTGTTACGCAAAGAACTTATGAACGGATAGTGTTACCATTAGTAAAACGAAGAGAATTCTTCGGTGTCTTTGGCTAGTCAAAAGTCCTTCTCCTGAAGCCTGTGTGAATTAATATTTTACACATCATGGTAGGGCACGCATGAATGTGTGCTTTCTTAGGGCCAAAGGAACATCCTTAAGGTAAGAGTACACTGCTAAGGCGCACACATCCATGCACATGTGGTCCACGAGGAAAACTACAGTAAATAACGAAAGGTTTGATATTTTAGGCAGCTTAAATTGTACTCTTTTCTCAATGCCTAGTAGTTTTGCATATACAGTATTATGCGCATATGGTCCGCAAATTCACTTCTGTTGTTAGTGACAAGGTACAAGAGCTTTTGAATAGAGGAAATAACAAAGGAGGCAAACATTGATAAATACAATTTGCTCTTATGAAAATTGTAAAGCTCCTCTTGATAACGAAATACTTGACAACATCAAACCACAGATTTTACGAGGTCAGTTAGACAATGGTGTATAAGTGTACGCAAGTAGGCCTGTTCAGCTGTCGTGATTTCCATTCGCGCTCGCTTCTAAAGTTCACATCATGATGCAAATGCTGAATTTGTGTAATTAAGCGAGGCATACTCATGATATGGTTATTCTGTTTTAAAAGTTCACAGTTTTCGGGAGTTGTATTGAAAGCGTCAGTACATCCTAGATATCTTTCAGGAGGACCTCTAAAGTTCAGGAAGGTCAAGTGCGCTAAAGGTTCAAGAGGCTGTGCAGTGTCCTGTTCGGCGCGCCCGCCTTATTCCTGCCTCTAAAGTTTCACTGGTTATGCTAGGCACATACAGCCCTATCAATTGCGGGAGCTGCAGTAAGTAACGGCAAGTGATGGGTTTGGGTGGGAAGCAGCTGCCAACCAAGAGAGGGAGGAGAACAAATAAATGGGTTTCCCACAAAATGTGTACAGAGCCTCTCAGGCTTCACTAAGGCTGGTTGCTTTGGGGTCTTCTGAATGATGCTGGTGCTCCAGCATCTCAAGGGCTTCAGGGGCCTTTGTTGCACCACTGGATGGGTGAATAAAGGCAAAGATGAATAAAAAAATGAAAAAGGGTAAAGAGGGAGTGAAGAAGGAGTGAAAAGCAATGCACAACCGAGATTGGGAAGATAGTTAAATACAATGATAGAGGCAGGGTATGACTAGGAAATTAGAAGAGGTTAATGGTTTATAAAGATATGGAAGAGCATGACTGAATGAGAAGAGTAATGTAATAATATAGAGGAGGTAAAACTAATACAGGTATCTTTCACTTAAAATAAAAAAACACATTATTATCTCACTGGCTGGCGCGTATATCGAAAGGCCAAGAGCCAATTGGGCATGGAGTCTAAACTCCTCCATCTCCCCCAAGTTTGACGCTCATATGAGGGCAATATGAGAAATATATATGGGTGTGTAGTATACAGAGGTAGCATAAATGGGCAATATGAGAAGTTTACACAGTTTGGCTGTCCTGTGTGAGGTGTGGGCACAGCTAGGCAATGTAACAAACGGCGGCACTTTGGGGCGCTGTAAAGAAGTGGAAAATGTGAGAAGCTGCTGTTGTTGCTCAACGTACAATAAGGGAGGCGCTGCTTCTTGCTAGCATACTGGGCAATAGTGGGCATCTTAAAGACCTGGCATGAGTGAGCAGTCTGAGAAGGCGACACTGGCCGACAGTATGAGCATATGTCACTGATGGTCAGTGTGAGCAGCGGGCATTGATGGACAGTGACAAGCTGGCAAGTGTGAGGAGAGCACACGTGTCTGATGAACGCAAGGGCAAGTGCTTTCACTTTGGTTGGTTTTACCACGGATAACGTTCACTTACAATGTTCATCAAAACATTGCCAAACACAGTAAGGCTAGTAGAGAAAAACTACAATTGGATATCATTTGTCCAATATAAACTTCGAAATCGTAAAATCACACTATATAGAAGAAGTAAGAGCCTCTTGAAGTATTTGACATGGTTTTAGGGGAATGTGATAAAAGGTTTCTGTTTTATTGCGATTGAACTCTGGCAATGGAAGCAATAAATTCCCTCTCCATTCAGCTTTGAGCTGTTTTTTGCCTCACTGGCTTTAATAATAAATCATAGATAACTCTGCTCTCTGCTTTTGTGTGTATCTATCTATCAATCAAACAATCAATCAAATGTTACTTTCCCAAATTTATTTAGCTTGCACAATGTTCTATGTTTGTCAAATGATGAGCATTTGCATACAGGTCAGAGGTTTTCGTTGTGTTATGTCATTTGATATGATACGCATTGTTAATTCGCATTTCTGTATCACTGCACGATCCACAAAATTTTAAGCAGTTTTCATGGAAGCAGTACATGTATGATATGATGTGGTTTGTCAAATCCCGTTCTATGGCTCACTGGTTTTGCATGTGTTCGCTTCTACTGACCCTAAAGCATCACTTCACCAAAACTAATAAGCACTGGCAAAGCCGATAGGTCAGGCCATGGCAAGCTGTTCTGAGGGTTAGTTATCTTTTCTTGCAAACACATGTTATAGAAAGAAATGGAAAAACAGAAAACACCCCCCCCCCCAACATAAACATGTCTACCGTGATTTTTAATGTAAATTCTCCGTAATTTTAATAGGAACAGTATGGTTGCTTTCCTGCAGGCAGGTGTACATAGGACTTTGGTGTGTAGATGATTTTGCAAGATTTAATGCACATCTAAAGAAAATACAATTCGTGTTGATGGGAAGAAAGGACACCTCTGGCTTCCAAGCTACATTTATTTGAAGACACAATTTATACACAAAAGAATGAATAACAAATAAAAATGATTAATATTGTGAGCAAAACATTAGCAAAGTAAAGATGTGGGCTGACATACTAGCCAATGTTGTATGCTGCAATCTATAAGATTTGGTGGGTGAAAGCAAAATTTGAATGACAGGTGAACCCACAAATAAATGAAGAGAGCTAACCAAAAGCCTGTCTATGCATGTAAGTATGGGAAAAAATAGGTTAGTAACTGAATGGGATAAATATCCATCACAAATATTGTTCAGAATACTTATCAGGGTGAACCCTTACAGTCATTAAATTAACCTAAACTCAACCTCCTGGTAGATATGGCAAAAACACAGACTCATGACTTAGAGGCAATGTGTAAAGTATGTATGCAGTACTAAAGCAGTAATAATGTTGAAATTTAAAACAATAGACATAACAAAAGGAATTAGAAAACTAGAGTAAAATATAATTAACAAAGCTTTATCAAAATGTCAAAAATTTAATAAGGGTAATGGGAGATATTAATTTTAAGTAGAAATAGTGTGTAGAAGCACAAAGTACCAATGTTGGGCAATGGTCACCATAGAACAGGACGTAGGTGCAATTTGATGATGACAGTGGTGGAGCGCTGTTTGGGTACACTAACCAGGTTAGTCCTGGTCAAAGATTCCACTTTCTGACTTTAGTCCTAATCCACCACAAAAGCACAATTCTAAAGCCCATCTATGCCTCAGTGGAAGCTCTTAGAGATGGGCAGAAAACAACAGAATAATCCATTCAAGGTCATGTTGCCACTGGTCAGCTGGATAGTTGCATGAAAAGGCCTCTTGTAGCCTGCACCACTGTAGCTTTAACAGGAGGTAAGCCTTATGACCCGGGCAGTCCACTTTTGTGTCCTGAGTACAAGAAAGAGAGAGAGAGAGCAAAGTCAGTCCTCTAGGGCTCTTTTCAGGTTGCAGAAAGCAGTTTCAGTCCTCTTCAAGTTTTCCTTAGATCCAGGTTTTCTGCAACGGGTGTGTGGTGGTGCCACATTTATGCCTGGCATGACCTAGTGGGTGAGAATGATCCCTGATGATGCCCTAATCAACGGTGTAAATGTTCCTGAGATTGACCCTAACCACTTTGAACATTTGCCAGATAGGCAGAGTCTTGGGCCACACTAAACATGGGCTCTGAGGCCCAGCAGTGTGTGTGGGGAGAATACTATGGTGATCCTGGTGTCTTCACACACCAAACACCAAAATCCAGTTTTAGGCAGTCCCTGTACTCCAAGAAGCTCAGAGACAGACGTCTGGTAAATTCAAAGGGAAGCTCACAGGACCCAGAGAGTGGATACATAGAGTGTTTTGGTATTCTGTTTCCTTCATTTGAAGTGTGTTCTAGATGTTGTATGTAAACCCAGCAGGCATGTCAAACAGGCTAAGACACTGTAATGTAAAAGGGAATGCCCCTGTGATTGGGCCCTGACTGACTGTCAGGACAAAATAAAGGCCCTGTCCAGGTGTCAAATAACAATTACATTTGAGTGGCGAAGCCAAGTGAAGCAGGATGTGTCATTTAAGCATGACTTTACACTTTAATGCCAAAGAGTATACTCCCAGCCTCCTTTGCATAGTCTATTATGTACATATGGGTCATCTCTTCCCATTCAGTACAGTCTATTGTTTACTCCTGGGAGCAGTTTGCACTTTACCACAGGGGAGTCATCAACTGCCAGGTGACAGTTAAAAGCAACTGAAAAGCCTTAGAAGCTTTAGGTAGGCAAAAGTTAACTTTTCCAAAGTACCTTTTCTACAAAAGTTAGACAAAATTTCTGTAGCTGTTTCTTAGCCAGAGATAACATGTATTATCCGTAATATTGCTTCCCCGTGCTGTCCCTTGATACAGCTAACCCTGCTACAGTGAAAATAGCCTTTTGGGCCTTTTCACTTTAAGGGCATTTTTAACATTCAAAATGTACATGTCCTACTCAAACCATGCACAGTGCTTTAATGAGCAGTAAGGCCTACTTAGGGGTAACTTCTAAAGGGTTAGGCCTGTAGTCGGGGTTACTTTTTGGCAATTCAAATACACATTAAAAAAAGTAGGCACAGTCAATATTTTAATTATGCTAGCATAATAGGCTTGATTTTGGTAATTTTGAATAGCAAAATCTATGCAACACTACTGCATTACTCCATGTGGCATATTTATGGGGAGAACTCGGGCTCCCCCAATGACATCTACCATCCGAAGATTCTAAAAGAAGTATTTTCACTTTTTTCCTGATTCAGCATTATCACTCATTAATATGTCCCTGAGCCAAGGTGTGGTCCCAGCTCCTTCAAGGAGGCGATAGTGGTCCCATTATTAATGAAAGCTGGTGATGACCCACATACACTGAAGAACCATTGCCCTGTAGCTCTGCTACCTTATTTAGCAAAGATTTCATAGACATATGTTGCCAGATGCTTAAGTTCCTTTCTAGAGGCAACTCATTTCCTCAACGCTCCCCCATCAAGCAGGCCTTCAGCCAGCCCACTCTACTGAAGTGGTCATCCTCTCAGTCAGAAATCACATGTGGGAAGAAGCTTATGGGGTACCACTCAGGCATTGGAACTTCTTGATCTCTCTGCAGCCTTCAACACGGTCAACCATGAACTTCTGGCTGACCATGTCAAAGCTGCACGTTTACAGGGCACAGCACTTGATTGCAATGTTTTCTTCTTGAAGGACCGTTTCCAGTCGGTGCTCCTATCCCCCTTCAGCTCTCTTAAGTTCCAACTTACTAGTGGAATACCCCAGGAGTCCTCTTTGTACATATGTACATACTCACCCTTGTGTATTTGACAATGACAGTGGTGGAGAGCTGTTTGTGGGTTACCAGGTTAGTCCAGGTCAAAGATTCAATTTTCTGACTTTAGTCCTAATCTACCACAAGAGTAAAATTCTAAAGCCCACTTATATCTCAGAAGGTCAGAATTTACAACTATGCAGACTACATGCAATTGCTTTATACTATTGACAACTTCCAGAATCCCAAGTTACCTTCCAGAACAGGATGTTATTTATCCGCAACTTGATCAATAGTAATCAACCCAAATTAAACTCCAACAAGACAGGGATTGTCATAACCAGTAACAAATATGATTTGTGGAACTCCACATTCTGGCCAGCTGCAATGGGCACCACCCTAGCCTTAAAATTCTTGTTGACTCTTGTCTATTGGCAATTATCTCATCATGATTCTTGCAGCTTTGCAAAATCAGAAAGATAGGTAATTATTTTTTTACCTTTGAAGCTCGTATTCAAGTTATTATCTCATTAGTCATCTCGAGGATAGACTATGCAAATCCTCTTTACCTGGCTCTTCCTGAAGGCTTAAACTATAGATTACAACTGGTACAAAATCAGGCAGCCAGGCTAACTTAGTGGCAGCCTAAAAAGTGCCACATCACCCCCCTGATGAGGAAACTGTACTGGCTGCCGGTAAAACTGCATTCAAGATTTGTTGCATCATTTTTAAATCCTTGTCTGGCAGCAGCCCAGCTTTTATCTAAGCCCGGTTCCAAAAATACACACACACCCATAACTTAAGATCAACACACTTGAATCTTCTTAGTATCCCCTCGTTCAATAAGAAGGGACTCGCAGCTCTAGATTCAATGTACTTGCCCCCCTGTATCTGGAACTCCCTTTCACTTGAAATTAGGACGACCCTTCTGTTACTCTAGATTCAAAGACAACCACTAAAAACATGGCTCTTTAAACAAGTATATGACTGAAATTGTGAGTAGAGTGTAATGTTCCTGTTACCTTAGCACCAAGATACCAATTGGTCTATGTGCACCCTACAGATGTAAGTACCATAACATTTTATAACAACTTTTAATGCAAGAAGTGCAGGTTGGGTAATTTTTTAACATAAACATCATTTCAGATATATTTTTTAACTGAATTGATTGTTTTGGTAATCTCTGAGTGCAAAACTACAAATTTGAACACAAATGGCAGTGTTTTGAATGTGAGTAGCATTTCCTTTGTTGTGGATGGTCAACAAATCTTTCAGGTACATTTACTTTCACCGAGTTAACCATTTGGGTAAATTGTAAACACAAAACTGCGAATCCAAGTGCAAGCAGCAGTGTTTTGAATGTGAGAAACTGGAAATCAACTTGAGATTACATTTTAAAGTTGAATTTGTACCCAAATGAACCATTCAGGTAATGTTTTTATTGCAAGATGCATTTTTCAATTATGGGTAACTTCACATAATTTTGTGATAGTTTTGTAGAATTAATTCACCCAACATTACTGGTTACACCCATCCCTTGTTAAAAGCTGCACTGCCAGGCTACTGGTAGCAGGCCTGCAGTCATATTTACATTGTCGCTGTAGTGAATTTTACAATGGTTACCGATGTTCACTTGTGTCAACTAGGAGGAGCACAAGCACTTTACCTCTGGTTAGTAGAGGTAAAGTGCACACAGTTCTTTAGCCAGAAAAATTATGGTTCAGCAAAAAGGCAAAAAATATTGAGGTGATAGTGCAGAAAGAGCACATTTTGTGATAAAATATTCCTTTTGCATGATCACCCCAATTTTTTGCAGCCTGTTTTTGCTGAATTAACTCTGCACTCTGGGTCACTGCTGTCAGGTCCCTAGTGTATGTATAACCCGAGTAGAAATATATACCTTTTTTTAGGCTATACTGAATGGTGCAGGAAGGAACAACAATGACATGAAATGTTAAATGTCATCTGTGGACCTCAGCACTTATCATGCCATCCACTAGTCTGACAAGGAAAAAACATAGCATAAGTCCCACATGTGTACCCTGAGGGCTGCAGCTTTCAAACTGCACACAAACCCGTCAAAACTCTTTTTGAGAGGATGGAACCCTATCTTTAAATAATAAATATGTCACTCCTACATAGGCATTGTAACCAACAAGGTAGGGTACCTAGTACTTTAAAGTCAAACACTTTAACAATTTTATGTTCCTCCAGTGGCTATCCACCAAAACTATTTTCACTGTGAAAGACTGCAGCTGACCATGTGAGAAAAACTAAAGTTCAATTATAAAATGTTTATTATAAATCCAATTGTCAGAACCCCTTTTAGAAAGCCAGGGACCTATAAGGAATTACTAGGTCCAACTGTGGTGGTTGAGGTCTTTTAACCTCTGATGGCCCAGGTCTGACAACCAATGGGTCTTGAGCAACTCGGCCATGTACTACACTTTCAGCACTTGATGCTCAGTGGTAGCACAGAATCAGAGGTCCATGGATCTTTGGGGGGAGGTAGGTGTGAGGCACACACACAGACGAAAGACTCAAAGTATAAAGAGTAACAACAATTTGGTGATTGTCAAGTCACATACTTGCTTTGATTAAAAAACAGTCCACTAAATAAAATCCCCAGTCCCTTAAGGGTGGCATGCTACCATCATCCAGGGTGGTGTCCCTGAGTCCCTCTGTCTCCTTCTAGTGAGTCTGGTTATTCCCTCTTCAATATTGGAGGTGACCTTCAGATGCAATCCAAACTAGTCTTATGTGATAAAGTCTAAGTTTGGCATTAAGAGTCAACTTCAACATCGATTTACGCTAAGTTGCTGCCAAACCCAACAGGCTGGCAGGCCTCGAGCATTCTTACCCAACCTAATGGAATCGGGAAAGGATTGGACAACTGGGGTGCATCTCTGCAGGCCCCAGTCTCCAGATGATGAGTGTTAGACCTGACAGCCTTAGGGTAGTCACGCCTAACTTTTTGCCTGCCTCCCTCCACTTTGTGGACACTGTTTTTGCTGGTTTTTAGACTCTGCGCACTTTACCACTGCTAACCAGTGCTAAAGTGCATATGCTCTCTCCCTTAAAACCTGGTAACCTTGAATCATACCTGATTGGACTATTAATTTACTTATAAGTCCCTAGTAAGGTGCACTTTATGGGCATAGGGCTGGTAAATTAAATGCTACTAGTGGGCCAGCAGCACTGGTTGTGCCACCCACTTAAGTAGCCCCTTTTCCTTGTCTCAGGCCTGCCATTGCAAGGCCTGTGCTTGCAGTTTCACTGCCACCTCGACTTGGCATTTAAAAGTACTTGCCAAGCCTAGAACTCCCCTTTTTCTACATATAAGTCACCCTTAATGTGTGCCCTAGGTAACCCCTAGAGCAGGGTGCTGTGTGGGTAAAAGGCAGGACATGTACCTGTATAGTTATATGTCCTGGTAGGGTAAAACTCCTAAATTCGTTTTTACACTACTGTGAGGCCTGCTCCCTTCATAGGCTAACATTGGGGCTGCCCTCATACACTGTTGAAGTGGCAGCTGCTGATCTGAAAGGAGCAGGAAGGTCATATTTAGTATGGCCAGAATGGTAATACTAAATCCTGCTGACTGGTGAAGTCGGATTTAATATTACTATTCTAGGAATGCCACTTTTAGAAAGTGAGCATTTCTTTGCACTTAAATCTTTCTGTGCCCTTCAATCCACGTCTGGCTAGGTTTAGTTGACAGCTCCTTGTGCATTCACCCAGACATACCCCAAACACAGGGTACTCAGCCTCACTTGCATACATCTGCATTTTGAATGGGTCTTCCTGGGCTGGGAGGGTGGAGGGTCTGCCCTCACACAAAGGACTGCCACACCCCCTACTGGGACCCTGGCAGACAGGATTGAACTGAAAGGGGGCCTGGTGCATTTCTTAGACACTCTTTGAAGTCACCCCCACTTCAAAGGCACAACTTCGTATAAAACAGGGACTCTGCCCTACCTC
Source organism: Pleurodeles waltl (assembly GCF_031143425.1). NCBI lineage: Eukaryota > Metazoa > Chordata > Amphibia > Caudata > Salamandridae > Pleurodeles > Pleurodeles waltl. The sequence goes on from NC_090445.1 coordinate 507,943,878, forward strand.
ATCAGACACTTGCTGGAGAAGAAACCTGAACCAGAAACTACATCCTGCCAAGGAGAACTGCCTGGCTGCTCAAAGGACTCACCTGTCTGCTTTTCTACAAAGGACTGCTGCCTTGCTGTTGGCCTGCTGCCTTGCTGAACTGCCTGGCTGCTCAAAGGACTCACCTGTCTGCTTTTCTACAAAGGACTGCTGCCTTGCTGTTGGCCCGCTGCCTTGCTGAACTCTTGTCTGGCTGTAAAAGTGCTCTCCAAGGGCTTGGATATAGCTTGCCTCCTGTTCCCTGAAGTCTCAGGACCAAAAAGACTTCTCTCTTTCACTGGGACGCTTCGTGCGCTGAAATTTTCGACGCACAGCTTGTTCCGCGGCAAGAAAAACGCCGCACACGGACGCTGATCGACACAAAGCCTTCGGGACGACCAGAACTTCGACGCACGGCCTTGCAAGGACAACGCCGCCCGACTTCCAAAGGAGAAATCGATGCGACGCCTGCCGTGAGAGCGAAACTTCGACGCACAGCCCAGCGGAATGACGCGCAGCCGGAAAACAAGCAGGAGAATCCACGCACAGACCCGGGACATCTGGTAATCCCCGCGACCCATAGAAAAAGACCGTCCACGCGCCGGAAAACGACGCACGACTTCCCCGCGTGAAAAATAACGACTCAAGTCCGTGTGTGCTGGGGAGAAATCGACGCACACACTATTTTTCAACGTATCTCTTCTTCTGCGGCCCTTTGAGGAGATTTTCCACCAGGTACTTTGTGCTTGAAAGAGACTCTGTTTGCTTTTTAAAGACTTAAGACACTTTATATCACTTTACAGTGATATCTTTACAAATTCATATTGCATCTTTGATCGTTTTGACCTGCATATACCCAGATAAATATTATATATTTTTCCAAACACTATGTGGTGTATTTTTGTGGTGCTTTATTATGGTATTGTATGATTTATTGCACAAATGCTTTACACATTGCCTTCTAAGTTAAGCCTGACTGCTCGTGCCAAGCTACCAGAGGGTGGGCCCAGGCTGATTTTGGATTGTGTGTGACTTACCCTGACTAGAGTGAGGGTTCTTACTTGGACAGAGGGCAACCTGACTGCCAACCAAAAACCCCATTTCTAACACCCGTGCAGTCCACTTTTGTGTTCTGAGTACAAGAAAGAGAGAGAGAGCGCAGAGTCAGTCCTCTAGGGCTCTTTTCAGGTTGCAGAAAGCAGTTTCAGTCCTCTTCAAGTTTTCCTTAGATCCAGGTTTTCTGCAACGGGTGTGTGGTGGTGCCACATTTATGCCTGGCATGACCTAGTGGGTGAGAATGATCCCTGATGATGCCCTAATTAACGGTGTAAATGTTCCTGAGATTGACCCTACCCACTTTGAACATTTGCCAGATAGGCAGAGTCTTGGGCCACACTAAACATGGGCTCTGAGGCCCCGCAGTGTGTGTGGGGGGAATACTATGGTGATCCGGGTGTCTTCACACACCAAACACCAAAATCCAGTTTTAGGCAGTCCCTGTATTCCAAGAAGCTCAGAGACAGACGTCTGGGAGAGAGTGGATACATAGAGTGTTTTGGTATTCTGTTTCCTTCATTTGAAGTGTTGTTCTAGATGTTGTATGTAATCCCAGCAGCCATGTCAAACAGGCTGAGACACTGTAATGTAAAAGGGAATGCCCCTGTGATTGGGCCCTGACTGACTGTCAGGACAAAATAAAGGCCCTGTCCAGGTGTCAAATAACAATTACATTTGAGTGGCGAAGCCAAGTGAAGCAGGATGTGTCATTTAAGGATGACTTTACACTTTAATGCCAAAGAGTATAGTCCCAGCCTCCTTTGCATAGTCTATTATGTACATATGGGTCATCTCTTCCCATTCAGTACAGTCTATTGTTTACTCCTGGGAGCAGTTTGCACTTTACCACAGGGGAGTCATCAACTGCCAGTTGACAGTTAAAAGCAGCTGAAAAGCCTTAGAAGCTTTAGGTAGGCAAAAGTTAACTTTTCCAAAGTACTTTTTCTACAAAAGTTAGACAACATTTCTGTACCTGTTTCGTAGCCAGAGATAACATGTATTATCCGTAATATTGCTTCCCCGTGCTGTCCCTTGATACAGCTAACCCTGCTACAGTGAAAATAGCCTTTTGGGCCTTTTCACTTCAAGGGCATTTTTAACATTCAAAATGTACATGTCCTACTCATACCATGCACAGTGCTTTAATGAGCAGTAAGACCTACTTAGGGGTAACTTCTAAATATTTTAAAAGAAGGGTTAGGCCTGTAGTCGGGGTTACTTTTTGGCAATTCAAATACACATTAAAAAAAGTAGGCACAGTCAATTTTTTAATTATGCTAGCGTAATAGGCTTGATTTTGGTAATTTTGCATAGCAAAATCTATGCAACACTACTGCATTACTCCATGTGGCATATTTATGGGGAGAACTCGGGCTCCCCCAATGACATCTACCATCCGAAGATTCTAAAAGAAGTATTTTCACTTTTTTCCTGATTCAGCATTATCACTCATTAATATGTCCCTGAGCCAAGGTGTGGTCCCAGCTCCTTCAAGGAGGCGATAGTGGTCCCATTATTAATGAAAGCTGGTGATGAACCACATACACTGAAGAACCATTGCCCTGTAGCTCTGCTACCTTATTTAGCAAAGAAAAGATTTCATAGACATATGTTTCCAGATGCTTAAGCTCCTTTCTAGAGGCAACTCATTTCCTCAACGCTCCCCCATCAAGCAGGCTTTCAGCCAGCCCACTCTAATGAAGTGGTCATCCTCTCAGTCATAAATCACATGTGGGAAGAAGCTTATGAGGTACCACTCGGGCATTGGTACTTCTTGATCTCTCTGCAGCCTTCAACACGGTCAACCATGAACTTCTGGCTGACCATGTCAAAGCTGCAGGTTTACAGGGCACAGCACTTGATTGCACTGTTTTCTTCTTGAAGGGCCGTTTCCAGTTGGTGCTCCTATCTCCCTTCAGCTCTCTTAAGGTCCAACTTACCAGTGGAATACCACAGGAGTCCTCTTTGTACATATGTACATACTCACCCTTGTGTATTTGACAATGACAGTGGTGGAGAGCTGTTTGTGGGTTACCAGGTTAGTCCTGGTCAAAGATTCCATTTTCTGACTTTAGTCCTAATCCACCACAAGAGTAAAATTCTAAAGCCCACTTATACCTCAGAAGGCTAGAATTTACAACTATGCAGACTACATGCAATTGCTTTATACTATTGACAACTTCCAGAATCCCAAGTTACCTTCCAGAACAGGATGTTATTTATCCGCAACTTGATCAATAGTAATCAACCCAAATTAATCTCCAACAAGACAGGGATTGTCATAACCAGTAACAATTATGATTTGTTGAACTCCTCATTCTGGCCAGCTGCAATGGGCACCACCCTAGCCCAGTCAATAGCCTTGAAATTATTGTTGACTCTTGTCTATTGGCAATGATCTCATCATGATTCTCACAGCTTCGCAAAATCAGAAAGATAGGTAATTATTTTTTTACCTTCGAAGCTCTTATTCAAGTTATTATCTCGTTAGTCATCTCGAGGATAGACTATGCAAATCCTCTTTACCTGGCTCTTCCTGAAGGCTTAAACCATAGATCACAACTGGTACAAAATCAGGCAGCCAGGCTAACTTAGTGGCAGCCTAAAAAGTGCCACATCACCCCTCTGATGAGGAAACTGTACTGGCGGCCGGTAAAACTGCATTCAAGATTTGTTGCATCATTTTTAAATCCTTGTCTGGCAGCAGCTCAGCTTTTATCTAAGCCCGGTTCCAAAAATACACACACACCCATAACTTAAGATCAACACACTTGAATCTTCTTAGTATCCCCTCGTTCAATAAGAAGGGACTCGCAGCTCTAGATTCAATGTACTTGCCCCCCTGTATCTGGAACTCCCTTTCACTTGAAATTAGAACGACCCTTCTGTTACTCTAGATTCAAAGACAACCACTAAAAACATGGCTCTTTAAACAAGTATATGACTGAAATTGTGAGTAGAGTGTAATGTTCCTGTTACCTTAGCACCAAGATACCAATTGGTCTATGTGCACTGTACAGATGTAAGTAACATAACATTTTATAACAACTTGTAATGCAAGAAGTGCAGGTTGGGTAATTTTGTAACATAAACATCATTTCAGATACATTTTTTAACTGAATTGATTGTTTTGGTAATCTCTGAGTGCAAAACTACAAGTTTGAACACAAATGGCAGTGTTTTGAATGTGAGTAGCATCTCCTTTGTTGTGGATGGTCAACAAATCTTTCAGGTACATTTATTTTCACCGAGTTAACCATTTGGGTAAATTGTAAACACAAAACTGCGAATCCAAGTGCAAGCAGCAGTGTTTTGAATGTGAGAAACTGGAAATCAACTTGAGATTACATTTTAAAGTTGAATTTGTACCCAAATGAACCATTCAGGTAATGTTTTTAATTATGGGTAACTTCACATAATTTTTTGATAATTTTGTAGAATGAATTCACCCAAAATTACGTGGGTTACACCCATCCCTTGTTAAAAGCTGCACTGCCAGGCTACTGGTAGCAGGCCTGCAGTCATATTTACATTGTCGCTGTAGTGAATTTTACAATGGTTACCGATGTTCACTTGTGTCAACTAGGAGGAGCACAAGCACTTTACCTCTGGTTAGTAGAGGTAAAGTGCACACAGTTCTTTAGACAGAAAAATGATGGTTCAGCAAAAAGGCAAAAAATATTGAGGTGATAGTGCAGAAAGAGCATATTTTGTGATAAAATATTCCTTTTGCGTGATCACCCCAATTTTTTGCAGCCTGTTTTTGCTGAATTAACTCTGCACGCTGGGTCACTTCTGTCAGGTCCCTAGTGTATGTATAACCCGAGTAAACATATATACCTTTTTTTAGTAACAACAATTTGGTGATTGTCAAGTCACATACTTGCTTTGATTAAAAAACAGTCCACTAAATAAAATCCCCAGTCCCTTAGGGGTGGCATGCTACCATCATCCAGGGTGACATCCCTGAGTCCCTCTGTCTCCTTCTAGTGAGTCTGGTTATTCCCTCTTCAATATTGGAGGTGACTTTCAGATGCAATCCAAACTAGTCTTATGTGATAAAGTCTAAGTTTGGCATTAAGAGTCAAGTTCAACATCGCTTTACGCTAAGTTGCTGCCAAACCCAACAGGCTGGCAGGCCTCGAACATTCTTACCCAACCTAATGGAATCGGGAAAGGATTGGACAACTGGGGTGCATCTCTGCAGGCCCCAGTCTCCAGATGATTAGGGTCTGCGACTTCTTATGGTTTTTCCTGATGACGTGTTCGCCTCCTTCAGTCCACAGTCAGCCTGCAACAGTGTTGGATGTCATCCTCCACTGCTCCTCAAAATGGATAAATGCTCCTCACAGTAGCCTGAGCACAATGATCACAAACAATGGTTTTGCTTCCAAACGATCCTCATTGTTGCTCATGATGGGTCTCTGACTGACTGTAAAAGGGAAATGACCCTTACTACATGGTGACCCTCACCCAGCAGACAGCGGATGCTGACTGGTTCTGCATATTGACACCAGCCCTTATTTTACGATGACCCCCAACCTGAAAATGTATATTACAGCTTTCATCTGTATAAGCATTCAGGCCAGACTAGGTATCTCAAACTGCACTTCCCGGGATTCACTTGGCAGAACACCTAGAAGACCAGTTAAACAATCTGATTCCTATGGGGTGTATTTTCTTAATAAAAAACAAAAAACTCTTAATAGGTGCTCTGCCATCATGGAGTAAAACTAGGAGGTGCCTCATGTAATTTATCACTGTGACCCTGTTGGATTGCAATCCTAATCAGCTTCGTCAGGCCCTCATAAACATGAGAGCTAAACTACACTCATATGGTCAATTGAGAAAATTACTGAAATATGCACATGGTCTGAGCAATTATCATGTGGGTTTCACCCATGATGATTGCTCAGAGCAGGTGTTTTTGTTTTTAATCATGTGCAGGGTCTGTGTTATTAAAGTGTTTAACAGTTCCCTGTGCACATTTGTATCTGTAGGGTCAAATGACCACATGGGTATAGATTAGTACTACGGTTTGTGAGATCCTGACATGATAGAGAGCAAGATACTATTTGAGGATATATTTCTCTCCCGGTTTATGATCTTTCCTGGGGATGATTTTCCTACAAATAAAGGAAATACACTTATGGTGAATGTACAACTGGTGGAGATTGCAATCTTACAGGATCACAACGGTAGCTTATGTGAGAGGAAACATTCACTACCTCTGCTTGCAGTAACCATAGTCTCCTTCCTTTTGACCAATGTCCAGAGCTTGCTCTTTAATGACATCTCAAACTTTCCTCCTTGATGATGGTTTCTGATGAGTTTTACAGCACTTTAACTTGTGCAATTGTGTGTACACTTATGTATACAAGTGGACTATGCAGTTCCTAAAAGAATCAGAAAAGGAAACATAAGAGGCAGTAGGTTGGTATGGGTCTGGGCAAGCAGATCTGGGTGATCTGATTACTCAGAAGCCAGAGCCCTTACACTCCCAGATGGGTGTCATGCTTCATCATTGGGCAGCTCCTTATTGGGCCAGCACTGCAATGACAAACAGGCCCCTTAAGAGAGCTCTTTGCAGAGGTTCTTTAAAATAAGATGCTGTGATGAAGTGTATAAGTGGAGTTGCTGTTTGTGTAGATTGGTGTAAGTGTAGTATGAAAATAACTTAGAGAGACCCTGAAAGATTTAATACATGGACCTTTTGTTATAAATAAAAATAAAAGGTGGCTGTGTTGGAGACAATTATCTGGTACTGCTCACAGGAAAGTGAGAATGTCGATCAACATGTTTCATGCCATGTAAAGTCTTTGCTGATCTTGGCACTTCAACAGGACCATGTGACCTAATCTATCAATATTTGAGGTAATAGTAGTGGTAATTAGTAACAATACCCAATCGCAAAAAGTCAGCCTTGAGGTGTAGGGTATACCTTATGATATCTATAATCTAACCTAATTTGATTAAGTAAATGGCCCCTTAGGTTTTGGCAGAGACCACACTAGATTGGGAGTGAAAGGTATCCAGCCTTCTAGGAAAGTTGCAACTTACCCCTCTCTCCAACCGTGGTTGTCTGTACCCTCTACGGCATTTCTGGCTACTTAGTTGTTCTTTTCTTTTTTTTATGCTGACTGAGGTTGCACTCGGGTGTGAAAGCACAGAGTATGGTGATACTAGAATGGCTTGAGTGAGTTGTCTGTCAAACAGCAAGGTTTGTGTTACTTGCAGAACTGTACAGTGTGGATTGTTGCAGTATGTCCACAGGAAGTTGTTGATGGCACAGTGAAATTTTGCTGTATGCAAATCTGAATTACTTTGTTTGGGGCTCTCACCATTCTTTCAACCTCCCATTTGACTGATCTTGATGGCTACCAAGCTAAGGAATTCTTGGAAGTGTGATAATTAAAATGGCAGTCCATTGTCCATTTTGAGGGTGTCTGGCATTTTAACGATGCTTGAGATGTTGTTAAGTTTAGCCTGGTCATGTTTAAAAGCTGCTGGCTGCATAGTTTCAACAATGGGGACATTTATGCAAGTGTCCTTCATGATTATGAGGTGTGTTCTGTCTGGAAGTAGTTGAATGTCACAATCGACGTTTTAGAGCACAGTTATGGGATGATTAAATGTGATGGGGGGACCATCACACCTATGGCATGGAACCATTGGTACTTGCTTTTGAGGAGGTCAATTAGAGAGTACTCATGGCTCATATATCTGCTCCCGTGCCAAGATTGTGTGGCATGATAAGGACCTCTTGACCATGTGCCCCTCTGAATCCTTTTGTTAAATTGTTGAATTTGCCACACTTGAAGCATGTTTTGCCCTTAGCCTGGAATTCCACCACCGAGTAATATAATGCCTCACAGAAATCACTTGACTTTCTCGGAATTGGGCAACCTTGGTGTGGCTGAGTGACTGCATCAACTTCTACCACTTTGATGGAACGTCATTCCTAGTAATTTTGATCTTGATAAACACTGATTCTACCTCTTCTGCGCATTCATTTGAGAGTTCATTGGAGAAAGGAGTCTAGCATCAAGCCTGGCTATAGGAGTATGAGTTGACATTAGACTGCTGATCTATATTCTTATGTGATCTGTTTTCTCACCTCCTTCACTGTACAAAAGACATTTGTGCCGAAAGCATCTAAAACAAATTAGAAACCTACCTCCTATTTGGGATCGTCCTCTGTGCAACTGCTCATTATTTACCTTACTTTAGAATTGGAGACATCAATCAAGTCACCTTATTTTGGGCATGCTTGTTAGATTTCAAAACGTTCTAATTCAGGATTGCATTGGGAGATTAAAGTTACCATCAAGGGTGACGGGGAAGTTCTGGAAAAGCTTGAAGATTTAATCCCCTGTATAATACAATAAGAAAAATGTATTGATTGTGCCATCATTCTCTACATTCTCCTAGCTAACTGAAGGGTTGTAGAAGGTTGGTGTCACTCCGCACATTGTAGGGAATTCCTAAGGGCCTTCCTGCAAGGTTGTGAGGCAGAGTTGGCACCTGAGTTGGGGCAGATAGAGGACCTGGCGCTATAGCATCATCTAGGAGATTCACAGCATCCCTTTGGTCATTATTGGCATTCCCTGGAGAGAGATCAGAGGTGCCAAATGTGTTCTGTGAAGATGCGTTTTTAGTCACTGCTCAGAAGGTGAGACACACACTCATTGAGTTCAGCATGACACATTGACGAACTTGGTGTGGATCTTGCTTCTACCCACATAAATGAGCAGATTTCACCTGATGCAGTTCAATTAAACAAATACATATGATACCTTTTGACTCAAAGGAGTTATGAATATGCTCCTGCATCCAGTGCAGTCTCCACAAGGTACTGTGCATCTTGTTTTAGGGTGTGGGTGCAGTTGCACATTAGGCCTAGGGTGATCGGGTGCCACGAGTTCCCAGGTGCATTACCAAGGTGTGTGGTCTCCATGGAGTATGCAGCCTGAGTCTGCTACTGGTGAAATTATGGCGCAGGCCGAAGTAGGCCCAACCTCATCTCCAGTGTGGTGTGCGTGTGGAGCTGTCAAGGGACACATAGACACAGGTGTCTGGACCCATGAACTCAGAGAGCCTTGATTTATAACCTTTATTTGGTCCAAGGCATCAGGAAGTATTGATTCATTAATGTTGTGCCTCACAAGTGCCAAGTGAAACACTATAGTAACCCTGGACTATCAGGACTGCCTACGGCAACCACGAGCTCAAATTAAATACTGCCTCATCCGCAAAAGAATTCCTGTGCCCAATGGCTGCTATTTTTTCCAACTACTATACATCTTTTTATTGATGTATTACCATACACCTATATCACCTGCAGCTTTCAACATGAATTACATATTTATTTGCAACAACTGATTTCATTTTCATTTGCATTCTATGCATGTTCTGAGATTGATATAATTGCACACATAACGTATGTCTGTGAAAATTAGAATTTGGTGAGCATAAGGAAATATCACTGGGTCATTTCAGTTACCAAAATCAATAAGATATGTTTAGACATTACTCGAAAACATTTTTTATATCTCCATTGCTCAAAAAATCATTTGAAAATCACTGTTGCTAAAAACACATCATTTGTGAATTATGCACAAATGAGCACATGTTCTGAGATGGAGAAGGACACCTCCTTTGTACCTAAAATAATAATTTCAAAGATTGATGGTGTCATAAATGAAGTTAATATGTAGACCCTCAAGACATAGTATAGCCAGTGATGCACATTTTAATTTCTCAACAACAGTGGGAAAAAGGACATTGGGCTTGATTTAAATCTTGGCCCTAATTGTCCTGCAGTTGACTTTTCAACTGAAAACCCATACACAGCCACAACAGTCAGCCAGCTGTATTTATATGTTGGTGATCCCGTAGGCAAAAGCCCACATTTGAACCACCGTCACCACCAAGAAACACCACCCACATTGATGCCACAATAGGGAAAAGTGACTGATGGTGGATCCCCAGACACCTTTACCACCTTGCAGATTTGGATGTGACATACTACCAAGAAAAAAGTGTTGGTCTGACCTCCATATTTGAGTTGGTGGATTGGGGGGAAAGAGTGTATAAACTCACTTTTTTCCCATTTCTCCCTGGTTTTGGACTAGACAACACCTGCCGCCACTGCTGCCACTCCTGCCACCGAACCATGGGGAACACATGACCCCTGTCACCGGACACGAAGGTAGGGATGCTGCATTGCCAGAGAACATTGGGTGGACACTTCATTGGAGGTTGGGACCACTGCAGGCATATGCATGTCACAGTATTGTTTTTAAATCACTTTGGCATGCATAGGTCGGTATTGGTAGGTATTGTGTGACACATGGGTACAACACACATATTGCACACATACAAAACTGTCATTGCAGTGGAATTATTCATTGCAAAATGAATGCTGGCACCACAATGACGGTACACTCACACTGAATAATGGTGTCTATGTGTGCTCATTGCAAGAGGATCTGTACAGGTAGGTTTGTGCTATCTGTCGTGCATGTTAGTCAGTATATGTATGTGTGTGTGTAGATTGTCTGTTTGAGATGGAGGGAGCTGCAGTGGGTGGTGCAGTGTGTGTATGTTGTGCCATGTATGTATGTCAGTGTGTGTTATCAACATGCACAGTTTGTGTTGTGTTAGAATGGCAATGGATTATTGTGTGTATGTGGTGTGTTGTGCGGTATATAGTGCAGGGTACACATATGGCTAATGGAGAGTGTGTGTTTGTCACTTATCTCTATTCCATAGCTCCTGCCATTGTACGTGTCCCCATCTGTCAGCAATACGTTGCCAGTTCTCCTATTGTAGAAGAGATGTAACATCTAAATACAGCTGGAGGAACACCATTGACTTGACAGTCTTCTTGGGTCCGCCATCGATGCGGCTTGGCAGTAACACCACCTAGTTCTAAATCAGGCCCATTGTCCCACACCATAGCTATAGGAACTACATTTGTCTTTCATAAAAACAATCGTAGCTGAATCGCTCACCTACATCTCCAACTGTTTAACTAAGGTAATTTTCGAAATATGCTTTCACACAATAAGTGTCACTAAATGCACCTCACCAAGAATAAAGAGGAATTCTAGCTAGAAGTCATATCTGCCTAGTTGTAGTTATTTATTTCATCTGTATCACTCAGAAGTTCAAGAGTTTGAAGTGAAATGCTGATGGTGCATTAGTTTAGCCATCATTATCGTTATCACTTTTACAAATAGTATTATTATTATTATTATTATTACTCATTAATATTATTGTTGCTGTTGTTGTTATGGCCATTGGTATTGTTGTTATTTCGTTTTAGATGTTTGACCGAAATTATGAGACCTAATTCTTTTGCCATGAATTTCTAAATTATCATTAGCCAGTTGTTTATACTATTGAATTTTTACAAATATTTTCATTCTTCGTCTTGTTTTATTTTTGGCATCCATTTATTTTTCTAATGTATCTTTTTAATATATATTAATATTTTCTATATGTTGTTGTTCTATGAATGGAAATTAAACTAAAACACATTGATTGATGAATTGTAAGACATTTTGCGTCCACTGTCCGTCCCTTTAGGTCAAGAGTAGGCAGCATGCCTGCCCTCTTTGCAAGACCTGCTGTATTCAGTAAGAGGACTTTGATCCTGCCTGCTGCTTACCATAGGTTGACTTCAGTGTTGCTCTTCTTTGCTGCCTCCTAACTGGTTTGCGCAGCCTTTACATAACTCCCGTTCTTAGCTGAGGAGTACCAGCCAAATGCAGATGAAATATTCTTGATTGGTGCCTGTCCGCTGCAATCCAGGTGACAGATGCAGGTGCTATTTCTTCTACCCCCTCCGATTACCCCTGCTCTCTTTGCTAAAGCATGTATTTGTGTTGCTTGCCTGGGCTCGAATCAACCTGGTGCCCATTTCACAGACACGAGCATGTTTCCAATACAAGCAGTCTATTTTGAACTAGAATGCACGTGGAAGTGATTGAGGTGTGGTGCACAGCTTACTCTATACTCAGAATGGGTTTGGTGAGCTCGTGTGCGAATCATTAATCAATAAAAAGCAAACCCATATAAAGCAAAGCTTAGTTTCTGTTTTCATTATGAAGTTGCTGCCCGTGATAGAGCAACACCTCTTCCAGTGATCACCAGCCCTTGTAAATATCTACAAAGTTTAGCAATCGATGGTCGTGATCACACATGGTTTTCGGGTGCCACTCTCTGCACTGTTTCAAGACACTGGTCCAGCAACCAGTATGTTGAAAGAAACATGCAGGTGGCCAGAGCTTATGGGGAAAAGTAGTGCGCTTTTGCTTGTCACATTGCACATTAATAAACTTTTGCAGCATTGGCTCAGTATTATTTATGGAACATGTCTCTAGAAAGAAAAGTGTCAGTCAATATATACAGCGGAGGGAACACAGCCTGGATTGTGGCTTTGGGTCTCTAAAAAGAAAAACATCTCTAGAAACGTTCCGTCAGGGGAAAAGGCACAAGTCCACAACAGTACCAATTCTGTTTTCCGCACTCCAGAAGTGCCGAAAAAGGTTAATGTAAGACACTTTTGCCTAATGTTATGCACTCTCTCCCTCCTAGAAATAGGCTTTTCCAAGAAATGTTCCCTTCTTATATAAAAAAAATATTACTGTGAAAATATCTCATTGGATTGTCACATGCCATCCTATTCAAATTTCATTTTGTTTGTCCATGCTCACCTCTAAAAGAAAAAAAAAAAACATTTTATTCACAAATAGTTTTACTCACAAAACATTCCCCTTTCCTAAACCAATTCTCAACAAAAGATGTCTTCATCCTGATTTGACGACATTGTTCTTTTTATTATTCTGTGCGCTGCCTAAACAGGACATATTATGTATAATCCCTGTTCCAAACACAATTCTTCTCACGTTCTGTTTTCAACATTATTCTTCTCATGCTTACTAAAACATAGCATGAGTACATCAACAAGAAGCTCTCTCTAGGGAGCCATGTATATTTAAAAAAAAATTAAAAATGGCACGGTTGGCACTGCTTCAAACTGGAACTTTTCCGCTGCTTAAGAAAAGACTGTTCTGCACCATTGTGAAAGATATAAAAGGATTACTGTGGTTTGCGCATTTTCAAGTGTACTGTAGGCGACCATCGAATGTACTTTGTTTTTTTATTGTTTTTTTGTCTGGAGGTTTGGAGAGCACTCATATGTGACCTTTAGGGGTACTTTGTGGTGCTAAAATGTAAAGGTTGTGGGTGATTGACAGTGTTTTCTAGTATTTTTAATCCTGCCCTCAAAAGGGAGGGCATTAATCTCAGTGTGCGAGCAAGTTTCTAGGGATATGCTGAAATGCCGGCTTGAAGTGCTATAGAGGAATAAGCCATTTTTTAACTACGTAAAACCTCTCACATGCTTGGTGTGGTCCATGTTTCTATGTTCCAGTCAGCGCACTTCGTTTTCCCATGGCGGGCGAGAGGAGCTCCGCAGTTGTGTGCCAGCTGTGCCCACCAGTGATCTCTCCCTTGCTCCGTTTTAGCCCTCAGACATCATACTGCTTTGAAAACACACATTCTGCAGGCAGGTGTGTGAAGAAAACTTTTTCTCAAGGTTCCCCTGAATAATTATATATTTCTTTAATTGGTTAGTTATTGGTGGGAAATTCACAATATTTTGAGTATTTTGAATATTTCACAATGTTGGCTTCTATGAGCTGCTACCTTCCTGTACCTGTTCAAGCTATGCACTGGTCCACCTCTACCCTCCCACCTTTTATGTGCCCCTCCCACTCATCCATCTATCTCTCTTTCTCTTGTACCATCTCTTAACCCCTCTCTGTTGCTCTGTCAAACACTCTTCCCTCATCTCGTATGTGGTTTGCTCCAGGTCTTCAAGCACAGTTTGTTTCCCATGCCTTTTCAAGGTTTCCCTGCCTCAAATCCACCCCTCCTTCTCTTCTTAGGGGTGTCTGCTATGTACACAGGCCCTTTCTCTTTCTCCATCGGTGGCATGCTCCCCACTTCTTTCTCTCATTCTCACACACTTGTTCTGCTCCTCTATCTGGAGATCATTCACAATTTCATTCACAAACTATTCTGTGCAACTCTCACCCCCTATCTATTCACCATGCCACATAATTCCACTACAAAAATACACTACACACAACACAACTCCACCACACACAATTCCACAGCTACCAATTCTAATCCAATATACATACTTCCACTCTGCACCACATACATTCAGTCCAAACCAAAACACATGAGTAAAAGACATTGGGGGTCATTACAACCCTGGCGGACAGTGTTAAAGCTGCGGTAATACCGCAAACAGCCCGGCAGACAAAAAAAGGGAATTATGACGTGGCGGAAACCGCCAACCTAGACAGCCACTTTAACACTCCGACCGCCACGGCGTTACAGACAAGCAGCGCGGCGGTCACCGCCAACAGACAGGCGGGAGACAATGTACCGCCCACAGTATCACAACCCGCCAATCCGCCACCTTTTCCGGGGCGGATTCACCGTGGATAAAAACACGGCGGAAACAGCTTTTGCAATGGGAAAACGCTCACCTTAACACACTCTACGAGGAAGGTGGCCACCATGGAGCCCGAACTACAAATACTCCCTGCGCTTGTCTTCCTGGTCCTCTGCGATCACCAGCAACGTTGGCGCCGAAGACAACGGTGAGTACTGCACCTACGACATAGGGGAGGGGGAGGCAAAAGTCAGGGGGGCACACATGCAACACCCCCACCCCCAACCCAACCCTCACCCACTACAACACACACACCAATGCATTTCCAAACAGCACAGTAACAATCCACAACCCCCCCGGAAGAATGCAAAGACAAAAGGAAATCAGTTCAAACATTGTAATGCATCAAAATATAGTAACCAACTATATACAGATATATATACACATTCTAAATATATACATCACGATTAGTAGTGCAGGTATGCACATTTCAATGTCCGTGGACCACTGGGCCCAAAATGCATGGGCGAGGCCAACACTAGATACCTGTCCACAAACTGAGAGAACACTGCAGGGGCATCAGATAGAAATACAACAGGCACCTCAGGGGGAAGGGAAGGGGGGGGGCACCTCAGCCGGATTACAGCACCACGCCAGATCCACGACGGGGCTCCATGCCCATTGATGTATCCTGGGGAGTGCAAAGCCACAGTCTCTCAAGTCTCTACAGTGGGTGGGTTGCCCACTGTACCATCCTGGGGAGTGCAAAGCCACAGTCTCTCAAGTCTCTACAGTGGGTGGGTTGCCCACTGTACCATCCTGGGGAGTGAAAAGCCACAGTCTCTCAAGTCTCTACAGTGGGTGGGTTGCCCACTGTACCATCCTGGGGAGTGCAAAGCAACAGTCTCTCAAGTCTCTACAGTGGGTGGGTTGCCCACTGTTCAATCCTGGGGAGTGCAAAGCCACAGTCTCTCAAGTCTTTACAGTGGTTGGGTTGCCCACTGTCAATCCTGGGGAGTGCAAAGCCACAGTCTCTCAAGTTTCTACAGTGGGTGGTTTGCCCACTGTACCATCCTGGGGAGTGTAAAGCCACAGTCTCTCAAGTCTCTACAGTGGGTGGTTTGCCCACTGTACCATCCTGTGGAGTGCAAAGCCACAGTCTCTCAAGTGGATGCAGGTCTCTACTGGTTCTGGAGGGGGACTGGTGCCCAGAGTGCTTCATCCTGTGAAGGACAGACAGAGTGGATGCAGGTCTCCACTGGTTCTGGAGGGGGACTGGTGCCCAGAGTGCATCACGCTCCCCGTGACGGTCCCAGTTCCGTCACTGTCCCAGCTGCACATGGGCTAACGATGCTTGATTTGGCGGTGCTTTGCCCTGTTCAGCGGTCTTCACCATGGCGGTCTTGGCCCTGTTCAGCGGTGCTTGCCTTTGCTGTCTCTGACCTGTTCAGTGGTGCTTTGCCATGGCGGTCTTTGGCCTGTTCAGCGGTGCTTTGCCATTGCGGTCTTTGGCCTGTTCAGCGGTGCTTTGCCATGGCGGTCTTTGGCCTGTTCAGTGGTGCTTTGCCATGTCGGTCTTTGGCCTGTTCAGCGGTGCTTTGCCATGGCGGTCTTTGCCCTGTTCAGCGGTCTTCACCATGGCGGTCTTTGCCCTGTTCAGCGGTGCTTTGCCCTGTTCAGCGGCCTTCACCATGGGGGTCTTTGCCCTGTTCAGCGGTCTTCACCATGGCGGTCTTTGCCCTGTTCAGCGGTGCTTTGCCCTGTTCAGAGGTCTTCACCATGGCGGTCATTGCCCTGTTCAGCGGTCTTCACCATGGCGGTCTTTGCCCTGTTCAGCGGTGCTTGCCTTTGCTGTCTCTGACCTGTGCAGCGGTGTGTGGCATTACGGTAACTCAGTGCACCGCGGGGCTGTGGCTGCCGGGGCCCTCCTGGTCACTGACGCTGGCAGTGGTCTCTGGACCAGTGATGATACTGGTGCCCTACAGGGCACTGACTCTGGCGGTGGTCTCCTGACCAGTGACGATACTGGTGCCCTCCAGGGCACTGACTCTGGCAGTGGTCTCCGGACCAGTGACAATACTGCTGGCGGTGGCGTCCCGGCCGGCGGGGAGGATGGCGGCCTTCTCCGCCGTGCTGCTCTTCCCAGACTTTGGAGACTTCGTCTGCCCCTTCACCACCTTGGGAGGAGTCACAGCTGACTCGGCACTCCCCCCGGGACCCTTGTGAGCTGTTTTGCCGGCAGGAGTCTTCACCCTCTCCCGTCCGCCACTTTCCAACTTAAGGTGCTTTACAGGGGGTGGACTGGCAGTGCTTTGGCTCCGTGTCACACTGGCTGCCCTGGTGGCCGGTGCACTCCACACACCTTTAACACGCACCACTGGTACCAGACTTTTTTTGGCTGAGGTGCTACTAGGGGACCTACGAATTGAAGGGGTGGGGGTGGTGGGAAAGAGGTCAACGTTGCTGAGGAAGAGTTTCTGACGAACACTGGGATGGGTAGCTGGAGGGGTTCTGGGAGTGGAGGAAGAGGAGGTGGTTGTAGGAGGTGTAACTTTAGGTTATTTGGCTGCAGGTGCAGGTACTGGAGGCTGTCGTGAGGTGGATGGATGTTGGGTGTGTGGGTGCCCGCGTTTGTGTACTTTGGGAGGGGGCGTCACAGACACACTGGGAGTGGACACAGGGGACATGTAAATGGTAGTGGGGGTGGTGAGTGCAGGTGAGCGGGGTGTGGTGCTCGGTGTTCTGTTGCGAGTCCTAGTGCCTGTAGATGTAGTGCATGCAGGTGAGAGTGTGGACGACACTGGGAGGGAGGAGGGAGATGACGAGGAGGGGGACACAGTGGAGACAGTGGATGTTGTTGTGTATGTATGTGGGTGATGCTTGTGTGAGTGCCTGTGGGTTGTGTGGTGCTTATGTTTGCCTGAGCTACTTTTGTGTGTTGAGGTGTGTGCATGCTTGTCTGATGGTGTGCTTGGGATCAGCTGGGGTACAGGGGACTGGGTCTGGGTGGAGGAAGTTGGAGGGGGGAGGCTAGACACAGGGACAATGGCTGCCATCAGTGCTGAGGCCAGAGATTGCAGGGTTCGATGAAGGGCAGCCTGACCAGAATGAATGCCCTCTAGGAATGCATTACCATGTTGCAACTCCCTTTCTACACCCTGGATGGCATTCAAAATGGTAGACTGCGCAACAGTGAGTGACCTGAGGAGGTCAATGGCCTCCTCACTGAGGGCAGCAGGGATGATTGTGGTAGGGGCTGAGGTGCCTGGGGCGAAGGTGATGCCCACCCTCCTGGGTGAGCGGCCACAGAGCAAAGGCTGAGGGGCTGCTGGGAGGGCGGTGCTGGTAGGGGGGGTGGCAGCTGTACCTGTAGAAGTGGGGGGCACAGATGGTGCCACCACCACATGGGAGCTCCCATCGGCGGACGAGTCCGTGTCGCTGTTTGGTGATCTGGTGACCGACGTGAAGCGCCCCTCGCCCTCCGTCCCACTGGTGTATTCAGAGTCTGTGGTGTGGCCCTCCATGGCCGTGTGGGATGCAGCTCCCTCGTGCTCCAGTGCCACTGTACCTCCGCCTGATGATGCTGATGCACAAAAGAACAGGGAGAGCACAAAAAGGGGGGGGACGACAGAAGAAAGACAGGTTGAGTGCATGGCTTACCGCTACCGTTGGCGGACAATACAGACACAGCAGCCCCCTGCACTACACCGTGCTCTTGGCATCTACAGATGCAATTCCTGGGATCTGGCCCACATGGCTATGGTGGACATCTGCACACATAGATGACACAGGGTCATGTATACCTGTACTTGGCACTCTACAGAGGTGGGGTGGAGTGCCACATGGCCTGCATTCGGAGGGGCCTAGCCTACGTAACTCGCCCTGGCCTAGGGAAACCCACAGCCCTCCTCCCCCACCCAGACCCCTCCACTACGCGCAAAGTCCGCAGAATGAGAGTGTACTCACCCCCTTGTGTCTGCTGTGATGCTCTCAAGCGCCCATCCAACTCAGGGTAGGCCACCGCCAGGATCCGGAACATCAGGGGGGTCATGGTGCGACGGGCACCCCTCCCACGTTGGGAGGCCATCCCCAGCTGAGCCTCCACCATCTTCTTGCTCCAGCGGCGAATGTCCTCCCATCTTTTACGGCAGTGGGTGCCCCGTCTCTGGTGGACCCCCAGGGTCCGGACGTCCTTGGCGATGGCACGCCAAATGTCCTTCTTCTGGTGGGCGCTGACCTACATGACATGTACAGGGGAAGAAGAGAAGTCATTAACAACAGCACCGTCGAAGTGAGTGGCCCCCATTACTACCCTTGCTGAACTCTTCCCCCTTCCTACTGACATCCAGCCCTCTCCACCCAGCATAGCCCATACAACGTGCTCCCTGTGTACTTACCTGTTGGTCTGGAGGACCGTAGAGTAGCGTGTACTGGGGGAGGACCCCGTCGACTAGCTTCTCCAACTCCTGAGCAGTGAAGGCAGGGGCCCTTTCCCCAGACACAGCAGCCATTGTCTCTTCCAGACCGAGGTCACAGCAGCACTTGCAGTGTAGGTTCTCTCCTGTCGAAGATCAGGTATCGAGTGATTGAACAGATAGAAAATGGCGGTCACGTCCGCGGCGGTGACGTCCGCGGCGGTGCGTATCATAACCGCCGGCGCACTTCATCATTGGATCCTGGGACCCATGGGGTCCAATGTTAACCAATGCAGCATTGCGCCGCGGTCTACGACCGCCTACCGCGACGATGTACAACACCAGCGTAGATACCTCACATCCCATTGTCCCACTTTAGAGGTCAGGCAGCCGCCATTTCAGGGGCCCACATGGCTTCATTCACTACTGCTTCACACATACCTAGGCCTACACTCAACACACATACAGTAAGAGTTTTGTATTTGGTGTTGTGTTCTGTGTAGCTGTGGGTACATACCTGGGAATTTGTTGACTCTGTGGTCGCTGTTGTCCTTCTTAGGCACCGTCAGCTGGGACATTTCAGGAGATGGGGGAATCCTCCAGTGTACCGACCGCTGGTGGACCTGTTAAAAATGGAGGAGCGACATTTGATCATCACCTACAGGTTTGACTGTGCCACAATCCAGGAACTGTGTACCTAGTTGGAGCCAGACCTGATCTCAACAATCTGTCATCCCACAGGAATACCCCCTGAAGTGCAGGTGCTATCAGTGCTCCATTTTCTTGCAAGTGGATCATTTCAAACAACTGTGGCCATGGCATCAGGGATGTCCCAGCCTATGTTTTCCAACGTGTTGTCCAGAGTGTTGTCTGCCCTGCTGAAACACGTAAGGAGCTACATCGTTTTCCCTCAGGTGGAGGATTTGGCTACAGTGAAAGGTGACTTCTATGACCTGGGACATATCCCCAACATCATAGGTGCTATTGATGGCACCCATGTAGCTCTGGTCCCCCCCACGCAGGAGTGAACAGGTGTACAAGAACCGGAAGAGTTATCATTCGATGAATGTACAGACGGTATGTTTGGCAGACCAGTACATCTCCCAGGTAAATGATATGTTCTCTGGCTCAGTGCATGACGCCTACACCCTGCGGAATAGCAGCATCCCGTATGTGATGGGTCAATTCCAGAGGCATCGGGTGGGGCTATTAGGGGACTCTGGTTACCGCAACCTGTCCTGGCTATTAACCCCAATGAGGAATCCCAGGACCAGGGCAGAGGAACGCTACAATGAGGCCCATCGGCGGACTAGGAGGGTGATCGAACGCACCTTCGGCCTCCTGAAGGCCAGGTTCAGGTGCCTCCATATGACAGGTGGTTCCCTATTCTACTCACCAAGGAAGGTGTGCAGGATCATCATCGCCTGCTCGATGCTTCCCAATCTTGCTTTGCCACGGCAGGTGCCTTTTCTGCAGGAGGATGGTCCAGATGACGGTGTTGTGGCAGCTGTGGAGCCTGTGGACAGTGATGAGGAGGAAGCTGAGGAAGAAGACATAGACAACAAGGAGTCAGTCATACAGCAATATTTCCAATGACACACAGGTGAGAACAATTTTTTTACTATCACATTCACTTTCACACTTCTACCTCTATCCTGTCTGTCAATTAGTAGCAGTATTTGGTAACTGAGTTGTACACTTCCATTACGGTTTCACAGGTGTGGTTACCAACATGTGTCATCTGCTTGCATCCTTCATGGACTTGTGATGTGTGACATAGGTATGTTGGCATTACATTTGAAAATACATTTTGTCACTGTCATTGCTAATACACATTTTCAAAATCACAGACTGACTCCAGATTGTTTTGTGGTTCAAGGGTGTTTATTGAAGTGCTAATTATTGGAGGGGGTGGCAAAATGGTGATGGTGGAGGAATGTCCATGGCAGAGTCCAGTCTATTAGTCTCACAGGTGCACTGGCATTATGGGCATAGGAAGTGGAGCTGGGGCAGTTCCAATCTGGACAGGGTAACAAAGTGAGACAGTGGGAGGACAATCAGGGTGGTCTCATTTCCTGGCGGAGGTCTTGCCATCTTGCTCTGTCCTGTTCCTGGATCTCAGGGACCGCTTGCGGGGTGGTTCTCCATCTGCAGGGGGTGGGGTGCTGGTGTGGTGGTCCTGTGGCGGGGCGTCCTATCCACTAGCGCCGGCAGAGGTGGTGGGCAGTTCATCGTCCATGCTAGTGTCAGGGGCCCCTTGGAGTGCCACGGTGTCCCTCATGGTCTTTTGTATGTCCTTCAGCACCCCTACGATGGTGCCCAGGGCAGAGCTGATGGTTCTGAACTCCTCCCTGAACCCCAAATACTGTTCGTCCTGCAGGCGCTGGGTCTCCTGAAACTTGGCCAGGACCGGAGCCATCGTCTCCTGGGAGTGGTGGTATGCTCCCATGATGGAGGAGAGGGCCTCATGGAGGGTGGGTTCCCTTGGCCTGTCCGCCCCCTGTCGCACAGCAGCCCTCCCAGTTCCCCTGTGTTCCTGTGCTCCTTCCCCTGGACCGTGTGCCCACTACCACTGCCCCCAGGTCCCTGTTGTTGTTCGGGTGTTGGGTTACCCTGGGTTCCCTGTAGTGGTGGACACACCGCTGATTGACGTGTCCTGGGGACGGAGGTATGGGCCCGCTGGGTGGGTGCTGTGCTGGTGTTATCAGAGGGTGGAAGGTCAGTGTTGGGCTGTGCCTGTTGCAAATGGAACCGACTGTCCCGAGGCCCACGATGGTCCGGGTTGGTCATCTGGATCCAGTTGGCCAGAGCTGCTGTCGTCACTGTGGGTCTCTTCTGTGGGTGGAGTGGAGATGTCTGGACCCTCCTGTGTGGTGACGTTCCGTAGTGGTCCTGCAGGGGTATAAGAGCATGATTATTGCATGTGTGTATGTCATGGTGTGAAATGGGTGGGTATGCGTGTACCCCAGTGCAAGCATTCCTGTGTGGGGGCTTGTATGATGATGGTTGGGGGGTTGTTATGGGTATGTGCAGTGAGCATGCTTTAGTGATGGGTGTCCATGCTTAGTTTTGTCATGCAGGGCTTGGTGTTGGGATGGGTGGTTTGTGTTATAAGTACATTAGTGAGGAGTTGGAGTGATAGGGGAGGGGGTGAGGGTGGGGGTGTGTGATAGCATGCAGCTACGGTGGGGGATCTGATAGTTAAGATTTGACTTACCAGTTTCCATTCCTCCACCGACTCCTCCGAGGCCCTCTGGATGCATGATGGTCAAGACCTGCTCCTCCCATGTTGTTAGTTGTGGGGGAGGAAGTGGGGGTCCGCCGCCAGTCCGCTGAATCGCGATGTTGTGCCTGGAGACCACTGAACGCACCTTACCCCGTAGGTCGTTCCACCTCTTCCGGATGTCCTCCCGATTTCTTGGATGCTGTCCCACAGCGTTGACTCTGTCAACGATTCTTCGCCATAGCTCCATCTTCCTGGCTATGGAGGTGTGCTGCACCTGTGCTCCAAATAGCTGTGGCTCTACCCATAGGATTTCCTCCACCATGACCCTGAGCTCCTCCTCGGAAAACCTGGGGTGTCTTTGGCGTGACATGGGGTGGTGTAGGTGATGTTTGGGGTGGTGTATGTGTTGATGAGTGTGGTGATGTGTGGTGGTGTGGGGTGTTTTGAGCGTGGATGTTGTATGGGTGATGGTGTTGTGTGCCTCTGTGTGGTGGGGTTGTCTATTGCTGTAGTCTCTCTCTGGCCTTCTTTCAGATTTTTGGGGCGTAGGGGTTTGTGGGTGATGTGGGTGTGTTTTATATTGTGTTGGGTGTGTGGGAGTGTTGTTTGTATGTGTATCAGGTGTGTGTATTTCGAATTGTCCAATGTGGCTGTGTTTTGGAGATGTGTGTGTATTTTGAGCGCGGCGGTGTGTACCGCCAATGGAATACCGCAGTTGAAAGACCGCAGCGTGGATTCGTGGGCTGTGATAGCATGGGCGTGTTTCTGTTGGCGTGACGGTGGATCACTGACCTTTGGTGTGGCGGAGTTGTGTGGGTGTCTGAATTTCGGCAGATTCCGTGCTGTGGGTCATAATAGCTGTGGCGGAATTCCGCGGCGGTCTATTGGCGGTCTTCTGCACGGCGGTAAGCGGCTTTTACCGCCAATGTTATAATGACCCCCATTGTAATTTGCAACCACAATAGCTTTAACTCTCACAAATGTGAGACCTATTGCATTGCAAATACTTCATTTGGAGTTTCTCTGTTCTGCTTTGTTTCAATGAAGACATTTGGGGTTTGGGGGTTTTGGGGGTTTGAGTAAAAGTGGGTAAGGGAAGATGGTTGGGAATTGTAGGTAAGTGAAAGTGAAATGTGTATATAGAAGGAAAAGGAGCATGAACACTTGGAACCTGGGCTGTTAAAGAGTACACAGGTACAAGAAGAATACAGGACTTTCCCAGGGAGAAATGGGATGTTAACAGGACATAGATGAGACTACCACACAGTGGTTGTGTAGAACAAAAAAACAAGTCAGGAAAATATGGGCAAGGACAGCTAATAAGTAGTTCTGGCTACAAACACTAAACATATATTACCAATACTGCATGATTACATCCAGTCCATTCTACATTGTGTGGTTAAAATGTAATTACAATTGGTGGTGCTGGAAGGGGGAGATAAAACACTATTTGCAAAGTTGGCCTATTGATTATTGTTAGGTAATCAGGAGTTGAAAATGTAAAGGGTACTCAGATGGTAGGGGCTGAATGGCTATCACCTATGGAACCCCCTTCATGCTGGGAAATTCCATTTACAGGTGAATGTAATAACCTGCAGGAATGCAGCCAGAGTAGGGAGGGTCCCAGAAAAGGTCAAATTGATTAAAGCAATCTCTAAAAGCCATTAAAAGCCAGGGCAAAGCACTTCTACGCCCCACATTTTTGGTCCTTTTAGGTTACCTCTACCCCAGTCTGACAGTTTTTCCGTTTGTGGTGAGGGAGACAAAGGTACTGCTGCTCAGCTACCGAACCTCCTTCTGATGGAAGGTAGACCCCCTAACCCAATACCACATCCCCATATGATAGCACCAAGTAACTGTGTCCCTTGGTCCAATGTAAACCCACCTAAAACTAGAAAAAGGTCAGTATGAAGCAGACCACCCACCAGGGCTCAAAATAGCACTGAGGTATGACAGAGGCTTTGCCATTGCTTCAAAGGGAGTCTCCACCAATCTACCTCCAGAATCCTGTTCCTATGTGGCAATTCTTATATGTGTTCTAGAACACCTACATGAGTTGGGGAACAGCTCGATAATAAGGTTTTGAATTGGCTGGATAGGAGCAAAGTTTTCCCTATTTCTGCAGCTCCAGGGATTATCATGTTATGCAGGGTGGGTTGGATTGGTGCATCTCCCAAACTAATGAAGGGTACTGTGTTATTGTAAACCTTTGGCACCCACAGTTGGTTCACTGCTTGTTGACTTATTCACCTGACTGAGATCACAAAGACAATTAGAT
Source organism: Pleurodeles waltl (assembly GCF_031143425.1). Taxonomy (NCBI): domain Eukaryota; kingdom Metazoa; phylum Chordata; class Amphibia; order Caudata; family Salamandridae; genus Pleurodeles; species Pleurodeles waltl. The sequence goes on from NC_090445.1 coordinate 507,968,348, forward strand.
TGTGATGGTGCCATTAGGCTGCTTTTATAAACCTAAGCTGGCGACTGGCCTTGCTAGCTCCTATTGTGTTCTGCCTTGCATTAAAGGGACACCACGGTCCGTGAGGCAGTTATGACAATTCAAACTTTGAGCCTGCTCTTCTGGCAGCTACTCCTGGTAACTCTAGAACAGTGAGTCTGTTTATTGGTATCCCTTTACCTAATTGATATGATGTTTTATCAGGTTGTACCAAGCTAATTGAATAAACCTTCACCCCCAACTGAGTCCTCAGCTGAGATTTTCAACCATTATTCATTCCCTGTTCTATACTAATATGGCTCTCAAGGGTGCCCCTGCTATTCTGCTTTTTCCTTTTTATTGATTAGTTGGAAAATTAACTCTACGGATAAGAATCCAGACTGGTTGGCTATCATAAGGTGCTTTGATATTAGTCTTTTTCAAGATACCTGATCCACAAGTCCTCTCTCATTTGAGGGTTTTGCATGTTTGTCAGTGCCTGCTACACTCTCTCTGCACAGCTGAACCAAGGGCAGTCTCTAACTTTGAATTAATTTATCACTCAATCTCTTGGTGGTTTAATTGGACACTCTGTCTGCCTATCAGGGTTTGTTGATCAAGGGCACCACTAGTTCCTTTTATTTTTATTTTTGTTAATTTGTATAACAATGATTTCTCTGTTGCAGTTTGTAGCAATTTTATCAAGTTATTTTCCTTTTTATGGGAACTTAAGGTCCCTCGTTTCGGTGGAGAGTCTCAACCAATCTGTATTATTTGCAGAGATTTTGTTGATAAGCTCAGGTGTAATACTGATACTTAGGGGAGAACACATATTTGATTATGCTGAGGACAGATCACAAAAGTTCTGAGCTGAGATCACACATAGCCATGGGCAACTTTGTTAGAATTATCCAAATCTTTGTCAAAGGGACCCCCGTGCCAACGTATAGAGAAAGAGGCATCCTTCCCATATAAACTACATATTTTCAGCACACAGTCTGTTGTTGAAGGCCACAACTAACTAAAAGGCTAAGGGCCAGATGTAGCAAACCATTTGCGAGTCGCAAACGGCGAAAATCGCCGTTTGCGAGTCGCAAACGTGGGTTTGCTATGCAGAAATGCATATTGCGAGTCGTTACCGACTCGCAATATGCATTTCCGACTCGCAAATAGGAAGGGGTGTTCCCTTCCTATTTGCGAGTCGCAGTGGGATGCAATACCATTTGCGACCGCGTATGCGGTCGCAAATGGCATCGCAGTTACCATCCACTTCAAGTGGATGGTAACCCACTCGCAAATTGGAAGGGGTCCCAATGGGACCCCTTCCAGTTTGTGACTGGACCCAAAAATATTTTTTCAGGGCAGGGAGTGGTCCAAGCGACCACTCCCTGCTCTGAAAAAATACCGAAACTAAAGGTTTCGTTTTTTTTTAAAGTGCAGCTCGTTTTCCTGTAAGGAAAACGGGCTACACTTAAAAAAAAAAAAACTGCTTTATTTAAAAGCAGGTCACGAACATGGAGGTCTGCTGACGTCAGCAGGCCTCCATGTTAGCAAGTGCCTATACTCGCTATGGGGCCGCAATTTGCGACCCACCTCATGAATATTCATGAGGTGGGTCATTGCGACCCCATAGCGAGTTGCAGTCGGTGTCTGAGACACCGTACTGCATACGAATTTGCGAGTTGCAAATTGCGAGTCGCATGGACTCGCACTTTGCAACTCGCAAATTCATCAGTTGCTACATCTGGCCCTAAATTATTTACCCGTTGTGAACTGGGCAGAGCTGGAGGATGCAGAGGGTCTATAAGAAAAGTAACATGTTCTAGGACACAGTCAATAGATTTCCACAGAGGGCTGTTCCATAAAATGCACTGCACTGTAGTATCATTGGTAGTGAGTGGATTACTCATTTCCAGTCTATCTGTCAACCATGCAGGAAGGTCTACTAGAGAGTAGGCTGGAGGGAGTCTTGTGTCTGTTAGTGGAAATCATCTTGGCTATCAAATTAAGCCAGAGGAATACGGCCCCAAGGCCTGATGGTATGCCCATTGATTTGATAAAGTCTAAACCTGAGATCTGGGCCCTTTGCTTACTAATGTGCTCAACATGTTCTTGAGTAACAATTTACCCAGCTCTTGGGCGCTATTGGTGATTATCCCAATTTTTAAGACGGGAGACCCAAACGTTCCCTGGTGCTATATGCCCATTTCTTTAAACTCAGAACTGTGAAGATCATAGGAAGTGTAGTGTCCCCATGTCTTAATCTTTGATCCAATCAAAACAACAACTTAAACCCCTATCAGTATGATTTCAGGTCAGGGCTGAGTACAGTGGAGCAGTGTTTATACATGTATCTCATCCTGGGCGAGTACAACATTGTCAGATGCTGCCCACTGTATCTAGCCTATATGGACTCTTGTCACAAATTTTGATTGTGTCATCTGTAGAAAGTTGTGGTTGTTTTTGTTGGACTCGAGGGGAGAGGTACAGCTGGTCAATTTTCTCCACACCTTTAACGTTAATTTGGCTGCCAGAGTGCAATACGTTCCTTCAATGGAACTGACTGAATCTTTTGATCTCTCCGGTGTAGTCAGCCAAGGATGCATCCTTGACCCTGTATTACTCATGTTCTATATTAACAATCATATCCAGTCTAGCCAGTAATTCTGCTGATATCCCAGTGATGAGGACGAACCACATCTTTTTTAATATGCTGATGACGTTGTACTCATGGCACATACCTAATACTCTCTGCATGCTAGTGTGTTCCTTTGTATTTTGCTGGGCAAACTGGTCAGAGGGCCTGATTTAGAACCTGGCGGGTTTACTGCCAATCCACTGTGGTAGCTGCCCCGAAACCAGGTGTTCCACCTGCCGTAGTTAGATGTATTGTAGCTGAGCCGTAGACCAGCACAACAGAGTGCTCTTCTTAGCTGTCAGGCGAGCAGGTTCCTGAGACTATATTTAGATGTTACAGTGCTGCAGTCATTGTACTGTTGGATTGCTGATGGAGCGAGACTATCGCAGGACCTAATGGACATCGTACATTTGCAGTGACTATGGAATACAGGTAAGTCACACACAATGTATCTTTCCAGATTCATTGCCATTCCATCACACCACCACACGTACATGCCACAATCACACATTGACCTACATCAATGATACAACAAACACACACTATTGACATTGTACCACACAGAACACAACCACAACAACCAACATAATTACCCTCTTAGCTACACACAGACTCATAGACAAGTACAACTACATACATCACAACAACCACACAACTCTCACCTGAATGATGTATACAGCAACACAACACACAATACAAGATACACAACAACATAAAACCCCTATCCATGTGGCACACATACTGACACAACTACATCACCTACTCCAGTTCCCTTCAATTCAATTAGTCAAATGCATTGCACACACACACACATATATAAGTACTGACTCACATACACAACTGGAAGCACAATATAACAGGTACAGGTCCACTTGCAAGGTGAATATAAGGACATCGTTGACAAGTGTGATTGTACCATCATTGTGGTGCCAGCATTCATTTGGCAATGAAGACTAACACCAAAATGGCAGTTATGAATGTGTGTGGCATGTGTCATGTACTGGTGTGTCCCCATTCATGTGTGACCCAATCATGTTCCTGACATATGCATGGCACAGTAAGTTAAAAAATTACTGTGACATGTACATGACTGCAGTGGTCCCAAGCTCATTTGTCGTGCCTGCGCAATGTACATAGGCAATGAGTGTTCCCTACCTTCGACCCCGTACAACCAGAAGATTGTGTTTTCTCTTTGGTCCAGTGGAAGCAGTGACAGAAGGTGTTGTCCAGTTGTGTCCAGTCCAAAAACGATGTACATTCTGAAAAAAAAAAAGTAGGTTTTTGTCCTGTCTCCCGCCAAATCCACAAACTCAAATGTGGAGGTCGGACCTTGGTGGTAAGGCACATCCAAATCAGAACAGTGGTAAAGGTGGCTGGTGTCTTACCATCAGCCACTATTTCCTATGAAGCTGCCACTGCGGATGGGAATCCTTGGCAAAGTCGGCGGGATTCGGGCGCAGTTTCGCCTACGGGACCGCCAATATCTAAGGTGGACTGCCAAGGCAATGGATGGGTTTTCAGTCAGGAAATCAACGGCAGGACTATTGCTGCCAAGATCTATATGAGGCCTTAAGTCTTACATTCTATTGCATGAGATTCATAAGTACTGAAACTTGAATCTATTGTTAGAATTGTATACAACCTAAGATTCTCCATGAGACAGTTGTTACACAGTTCTACTTTACAATCTTTAACATGTTAATGACTGATGTAAGCTTGTGTACTGTTATGCTTTCTCGTCTTATCATAACGCCAGCTCCTCTACTTTGTCATTTGTTAGTACTACATGTCATTATGGCACTGACTCCTGTTACTCTAAACCAACAGATATTATACTTTTACACGTATTCATATCTGTAATTTACTTATCGGCACAAATGAATCATTTCTTGTCGAGCATCATTTAAAGAAAAGAATGCACAAACCATACGACTTCTTTCTTTGAGTTTAGTAATCTGGAGGCCGAGTTAAACAATGATAACAAAATGTTGAGCAGAAAAAATACTAGAAACATTAACAAATGTTTCTGAAAGTGGTTGTTTCTTCTCACAAAATACCATAACTTCACAGAAGAATAGAACATTGTATTTCTCCAAGTGATATCAACCAAAATGGTGAGGGGGAGTTGTGCATTTGTCATTAGGACAAAAATAAACCATGACATCATGAACTGAAGAAACAATTTAGCAAAACAAAAAAGAGACAGGAAGGCATTGAGAGCTGAGTAGTGGTGATTCCTAAAAACAGGCAAGAGGGTAGAACAAAGAACTTGCCCTAAAAATGCCCCCAAATTAGCATTATTTATGTTTTTAACGTGCATTTTTCACGTAAATAGATGAAAACCAGTTAGAGTTATACTTTTAGAAATATGTTAAACGGCACCGTGAACATCAAGCTTTGCTCTTTTACAAGTTCATCTGCCGCACAGCATAGTGAAATGTAAAGGTCTTGAGTTTTGCTATGCAATAGTTATGGGTTGTCATTTAATTAAAACAAATATTTAATTAATTTAATGCATGAGTATGTATGTGCTCATTACGGATGCACGACATTGTCAGAGTTATGTCTGAACAATGCTGTGAAGGAGAATGGTCAATGTGCACTGTTGATTTTGTAACAACAGCGAATTGTCTCATGATATGTGCCAAATATCACCAATTATTAAGAGCTTCCTCACAAATTTCCCTTACAAAACATTTAAAAGAATTGTTTTGGAATTACGTGGATCTCGTCAATTACCCATATGCGCCTTTGCTGACTGGCCTCAACCGAGCTTTTCAAGACCTGTTATAAAATGTGTTTTTATGAAGAGCGGAATTACCCTCAAAGGCTGTCTTGTTCTAGAATAATCTACTTCTGAGGCTGTGCTAACTGGACCTGGAGATAATAAAGAGCCTAGGGCCAGATGTAGGAAGCGTTTTGCATGGCGCAAACTGTGAAAATTGCAAAATGGGAATGCAACTTGCAAATAGGAAGGGGTGTTCCCTTCCTATTTGCGACTCGCACCGCAATGCAGAATTGCTTTGTGACCGCGAACGCAAAGCAATTCGCAGTTACCACCAGTGTCACACTGGTGGTTACCCATTCGCAAAAGGGAAGGGGTCCCCATGGGAGCCCTGCCCCTTTCTGGAGTTGCCATTAATGTTTTTTCAGAGCAGGCAGTGGTACAGTGGACCACTGCCTACTCTGAAAAAACTAAACCAAATGGTTTCGTTATTTTTTTGTATTGCAACTCGTTTTCCTTTAAGGAAAACGGGCTGCAATACAAAAAAAAAAAACTGCTTTATTTAAAAAGCAGTCAAAGACATGGAGATCTTCTGTCTCCAGCAGGCCACCATCCCTGTGAGTGCAGGGAATCTCAATGGGGTCGCAAAATGCGACCCACCTAATTAATATTAATGAGGTGGGTCTTTGCGACCCCATTGAGATTCACAGTTGGTGTCTGAGACTCACAATTTCCGATTCGCAAAATTGGATTTTACTACATCTGGCCCCTAGTCGCTAGAGCCTAAGAAACAAGACCTGCTTCCATTGAAATCCATTGTCAGATATGTCATCCTTATTGTGACTTTTCTGCAAATGGTTTGCCTTCAAACCTCCTATTTTCTGAATTAGTTTTTTTTACATTAGGACTCTGTGCACTTTGCCAGTGCTAACCAGTGCTAAAGTGTTTGTGCACTCTCCCTAAAATAATTGTGTAATATGCTTGTAGCTGATTGGCAAATGTAATTTACTTATAAATCCCTACTATATGGTACAACATGTAGTCAGGGCCTGAAAATTAAATACTACAGTTGACCTGCAACACTTGTACCATCCACTTAAGTAGCACTTTAAAACATGTCCTAGGCCCACAATTGCCGCTATATGCAGCACAAACTGTCAAATTGACTCGGCAAAATAAACCTTTCACAAAAATAAACCTTTTGCCAGGCCCAAACCTTCCTTTTTAAAACATACAATTCACCTTTAGGTAGGCCCTAAACAGCCCATAGGTCAGGGTGCATTGTATACAAAAGTAGAATATCTGTTTTTAAGTTTTACATGTGCTAGTAATGAACATTTTCGAAGTTCATTTTTAATATTTTAAGGCCTTCCTTTCCCATTGGATAACATTGGGTTACCCTATTACATTCAATATGTGCTAACATTTGATCGGTACAGATAAGGATGTCAAGTATGGACTCAAATGATTTGTAATTTTAAATCTCCCTAGAGAGGTAAAATGTCTTTTAAACCCAAGGGTGCCCAGAACGAGCTGGTCTCGCCCTTGGCAACGGTTGCCCGGAGCAGAGGACGAGACCAGCTCGTCCTGCTATGAGCGCAAGCTCTCCACCCAGTGGCCAAGCCCCCCCTCTCCCCTGGGCAGGGATGGAAGGGGAATCGCTTCCCCTTCAACCCCCTCCCAACCCCCTTGTGGCATCTGATGACGTCAGTGCACATCAAAGGCCTTCCCCTCCGTGCTGGAAGCTCAGCTGCCAGAGCCGATCGGAGGAGAAATGCAGAAGCATTTCTCCTCTGATCAGGTGGGGGGGGGCAGAGAGGCATGTGAGGAGAGGGAAGGCCTTTCCTCTCCTTTCATGTCTCTGAGCATGCAGCAGAAATGCCACTAGACACCAGGGAATTTGTGTTTTCTTTTGTTTATGCTATAAGGGGAGCGGCCCCTTGGGCAAGGGCCGCTCCCCCGGGGGGGCAATATACTTTTAGGCTATTTCTACCCCCCCCCCGGGGACATTCCAGCTTATTATAATTAGGCCAATCTGCCCCTGGGGGGGCAGAAACCCCTAGACACCAGGTATTTTGTATTTTTGTGTTTATTTTTATATGTGGGGAGTGACCCCTTAGGCAAGGGTCGCTCCCCTAGGGGCAAAATTAATTCTAGGCTGTTTCTGCCTCCCTTGGGGGCAGATCGGCTATTTGTAATAGGCCAATCTGCTCCAAAGGGGGGCAGAAACCACTTGACACCAGGGATTTTTTTTTTTGTCAGTTTCACATGAGGGGAGCGACCCTTGGGCAAGGGTCGCTCCCCTGGTGGGGCAAATTTGTTTTAGGCAATTTCTGCCCCCCTTGGGGCAGATCGGCCTATTGTAATTAGGCCGATGAGCCCCCAGGGGGGGCAGAAACATCTAGGCAACAGGGCTTTTCTTTTTTGCTTGTTTTATTTTATTATATGTGTGGAGCGACCCGTTAGCTCCGCTGGGGACAATATTATCTTTAGAACATTTCTGCCCCCCCATGGGGGCAGATCATCCTATTTTTATTAGGCCAATCTGACCCCAAGGGGGGGGCAGAAACCACTAGACATCGTTTTTTTTTTTTTTTTCCATCATATTCACGCAAGGGAAGCGACCCCTTAGGCAAGGGTCGTTCCCCTGGGGGGGAAATGTATTTTAGGCCCTTTCTGCCCCTCTTTATTAGGTCAATCTGCCCTAAGGGGGGCAGAAACCACTAGGCACCAGGGATCTTTTTTTGCACCAAATTCACGTGAGGGGAGCGACCTATTAGGCAAGGGTCGCTCCCCTTAGGGGGCAAATTTATTTTAGGCCATTTGTGCGCCCCTTAGGGGCAGATCGGCCTATTTCTATTAGGCCTCTCTACCCCCCGGGGGCAGAAACCACTTAGGCACCAGGGATTGGTGTGTGAGTATGTGTGTGTTTTGTTTGAGGTGGCAGCCCCTTGGGCAAGGGTCGCTCTCCATGGGGGCCCATAACTGTTGGCCATATCTGCCCCCCTTGGGAGCAGATTGGCCTATTTTTGGAAGGCCCATCTGCCCCCAAGGGGGGCAGAAAGCCCACCAGAGACCAGGGAAGATTTTCTTTCAAAATAAGAGGGTGGAGGTATGGCCATACACCCACCCCAAATAAATGGGGCCAAAGTTGTTCTGTCCACCAGTGGGCAGATGGGACAATTACCCCCGATCCACACACCGGGGGTGGCAAAAAGTCTACTAACTGCCAGGGAATAAAAAAAAAAATAGTGTGGTGGTGGCTACTAACCAGTATGGTTATACCGCAACTGAAGGGGGTAACAGTCTTTCAGCTCCCCCCCACATACTGAAACATCTTATCCCACGGCAAGCAAGGGGACATTTGATTATTTGGGGTTTTGGTTTTACATTTGGGCCATGAGATCTTGACTAACTCTCAAAATTGTCCCACTTGGAATGGTGAGGGCTGCACTTTTTGGACTTTGGGACGCTGCCAAGTAGAAATATACAAAAGACCTGGACACATCTGAAAACTAAACATCTGGGTGAGTCCAGGGTGGTGTGCTTCACATGCACCATTTTCTTACCCACAATGACCTGCAAACCTCCAACTTTGCTGGAAAGCACACATTTGTCCGACATTTTTGTGATGGAACCTTCCAGAATCTGCAGGAATCCACAAAATTCCTACCACCCAGCATTGTCTCATCTATACCGATAAAAATTCTGCTGCACTTGTCAGCCTAAAAATGTTTTTTTTCAAACTGCCCTTTTGGACCCACTTTGGTTCCCCCTCAATTTCAACATGTTTTTGGCTCTTCCCTGTCACAAGCGCTTGGCCCACCTACACAGGTGAGGTGTAATTTTTACCAGGAGACTGAGGGGAATGTTGGGTTGTAGGAAATTTGTCCCGGTGCATTGATCCCACACAGAAATGTGGGAAAAATTAGATTTTTTAGCTAAATTTGAGGTTTCCTGAGGATTCTGGGTAAGAAAACATTGGGGGATCCACGCAAGTCACACCTCCCTAGACCCCCTTGGGTGTGTAGTTTTCAGAAATGTTTGGGTCTGGTAGGTTTCCCTTGATGGCTGCTGAGCCCTGGACCAAAAACGCAGGTGCCCCCGCAAAAACAGGTAGTTTTGTATTTGATAATTTTGATGTGTCCAGATAGTGTTTTGGGGCATTTCCTGTTGCGAGCACAAGGCCTACACACACAAGTGAGGTACCATTTTTATTGGCAGATGGGGGAATGCTGAGTGGAAGGAAATTTGTGTCTCCTCTCAGATTCCAGAAATTTCTGTCACCGAAATGTGAGAAAAAAGGTTTGCAAAGGATTATAGGTATCAGAACCTCGTGAGAGCCCCACAAGTCACCCCATCTTGGATTCCCCTAGGTGTCTAGTTTTCACAAATGCATAGGTTTGGGAGGTTTCACTAGGTACCGACTGAGCTAGAGGTCAAAATCCACAGGTATGCACTTTGCAAAAAAACACCTCTGTTTTCTTTGGAAACATGTGATGTGTCCACGTTGTGTTTTGGGGCATTTCCTGTCGCGGGCACTAGGCCTACCCACACAAGTGAGGTATCATTTATATCGAGACTTGGGGAAACACTGGGTGGAAGGAAATTTGTGGCTCCTCTCATATTTTAGAACTTTCTGTCACTGAAATGTGAGGAAAAAGTTTTTTTTTTTTTCAACTGTTTAGGTTTGCAAAGGATGCTGGGTAACAGAACCTGGTGAGAGCCCCAGAAGTCATCCCATCTTGGATTTCCCTAGGTCTCTAGTTTTCAAAAAGTACACGTTTGGTAGGTTTCCCTAGGTGCCGACTGAGCTAGAGGCCAAAATCCACAGTCAGGCATTTTGCAAAAAACACCTCTGTTTTCTTTGGGAAAATGTGATGTGTCCACATTGTGTTTTGGGGCATTTCATGTCACAGGCGCTAGGCATACCCACACAAGTTAGGAACCATTTTCATCAGGAGACTTGGGGGAACATAGAATAGCAAAACAAGTGTTATTGCCCCTTGCCTTTCTCTACATTTTTTTCCTTCCAAATATAAGACAGTGTGTAAAAAGACATCTATTTGAGAAACGCCCTGTAATTCACATGCTAGTATGGGCACCCCGGAATTCAGAGATGTGCAAATAACCACTGCTCCTCAACACTTTATCTTGTGCTTATTCTGGAAATACCAAGGTTTTCTTGATACCTATTTTTCACTCTTTATATTTGAGCACATGAATTGCTGTATTCCCGGTATAGAATGAAAATCCACTGCAAGGTGGAGCTCATTTATTGGCTCTGCGTACCTAGAGTTCTTGTTGAACCTACAAGCCCTATATATCCCCGCAACCAGAAGAGTCCAGCAGATATAACGGTATATTGCTTTCAGAAATCAGACATCGCGAGAAAAAGTTACAGAGTAAAACGTGGAGAAATATTGCAGTTTTGTTACCTCAATTTCAATATTTTTTAATTTCAACTGTTATTTTCTGTAGGAAACCCTTGTAGGATCTACACAAATTACCCCTTGCTGAATTCAGGATTCTTTCTACTTCTCAGAAATGTTTAGGTTACTGGGATCCAGCATTGGTGTCACACCCATCTCTGTCACTGACTGGAAGGAGTCTGAATGCACAAAAAATCATAAAAATGGGGTATGTCCCATTAAAATGCCAAAATTGTGTTGAAAAATTGGGTTTTCTGATTCAAGTCTGCCTGTTCCTGAAGGCTGGGAAGCTGGTGATTGTAGCACCGCAAACTCTTTGTTGATGCCATTTTCAGGGACAAAACCACAAGCCTGCTTCTGAAGCCCTTTTTTCCAATTTTTTTTTTAAAAAAAAGGAATTGTCACAGTATTTTGGCTAATATATTGGCCTCCTTCAGGGGAACCCACAAAGTCTGTGTACCTCTAGAATCGCTAGGATGTTGGAAAACAAGCATTCAAATTTGGCGTGGGTAGCCTATGTGGACACAAAGTTATGAGGGCCTAAGCGCACTGCCCCAAATAGCCAAAAAAAGGCCTGGTACCTGAGGGGGAAAAGGCCTGGCAGCGAAGGGGTTAAGTCACAATTGTGAAAATGTCATATTTATAAAGTTGGCATTTATTTGTCCTAAACATTTGGGCCCATATTTATACTTTTTGACGCAAAACTGCGCCAACGCAGTTTTGCGTAAAAAAAATTAGCGCTGCCTAACGCCATTCTGAAGCACCATGCGGGCGCCGTATTTATTGAATGACGTTAGCCGGCGTTAGCTGCCGGACCCGTCTGGTGTGCGTTAAAAAAAACGACGTACACCAGGCAGCGCTGGCGTAGGGGGATATGGAGCTTGGGCGTCAAGAAATGGGGCAAGTCAGGTTGAGGCAATTTTTTCGCCTCAGCCCTATTTGCGCCATTTTTTTTCACTCCCAACCCCCATAGAAATTACTCCTGTCTTAGCAAAGACAGGAGTCATGCCCCCTTGCCCAATGGCCATGCCCAGGGGACTTACGTCCCCTGGGCATGGTCATTGGGCATAGTGGCATGTAGGGGGGCACAAATCAGGCCCCCCTATGCCACAAAAAAAAAAAAAAAAAACACTTACCTGAACTTACCTTAATGTCCCTGGGATGGGTCCCTCCAGCCTTGGGTGTCCTCCTGGGGTGGGCATGGGTGACAGGGTGTGTCCCTGGGGGCATGGGGGGGCACCTCTGGGCTCCTTCAGAGCCCACAGGTCCCTTAACGCCTGCCTTTTGCAGGCGCAAAAAAATGGCGCAAAAACGACCGTACGTCATTTTTTTTGACCCGCCCACTCCCGGGCGTGATTTTTGCCCGGGAGTATAAATCCCACGCACATGCCTCGGAGTCGATTTTTTAGACGGGAACGCCTACCTTGCATATAATTAACGCGAAGTAGGTGTCCACGCTAAAAAATTACGCTAACTCCATGGACTTTGGCGCTAGACACGTCTAACGCCAAAGTATAAATATGGAGTTAGTTTTGCATTGAAATTGCGTAAAAAAAAACAACGCAATTTCGGCGCAAACGGAGTATAAATATGCCCCTTGGTGCCTGCTGCAAGTTTCCTGGGTTGCAGGTCTGTGAATAATTTGTCAACTGACCTTTGTGAATTCCTCTCAAACAGTGAGAAAAAGAGGGAATAGTTGCTGGCCCTACTTCAAAGGAACCACCTCTTTAGTACACTCCTGGACCTGTGGAAGTCTTCAGAGGGACTGCCTTTTACTCCAGAGGACTGCCCTGCTGCTTGAGGCCTACATTGCTACTTGAAGGAGAAAGGACAATTTCCTTGAACCGTGGTCTATGAAAGTCACTCCAAGGGCTAGGTGACTGGCATCATGTGTGAACTACAGTAACATAATGAGCTCCAGAAACCTTGAATCCTCCATCTGGACACTGCTGTAGTTAGTCCTAAATCACAGTGGTTTTCCCCAGGTTCTGTACTCTTGGAAGTGGTTTTAGAGGTGCTGCTCCTGCCTAACAAGAAAAGTTAGATGACTGTGACCTACCTGCCAGCCAATCTGCCCAAGGTGCATCACCAGTCAGTCTTACTTCTCCATAGCTCCACTACATTCTTCTCCACAGCTATAAATCCTAATCAGTGGTACCTCTGAGAGACTGTATATGGCCTCATGGAACCCTCTTTGTCTACACCTTGCAGTTCCATCTCACTGGAGGTTTTTCTGCCAAAAAGCTATTTGACTCATAAGGTAAAAATCTTCACCAGCTCAACAATGATGACCTTTTTGGCCTGGATGGCTGGCTTCTTCCAATCTGAACTCTTTCCTGCCATTGTCGACAGCTTCACACACACTATGACGATGACGATCATCAGTGGTGATGACGATTCTTCTTCGGACACAGCCTGATGCCTAGCTCAACTGAATTCTACCATCTCCTGGACTTTTCTTCATAATTTCTCCTAAGTTCGAAGGTAAGCAGAGGCCGATCCCAATCCACTTTGTGTATCCAAATTGTGCTCCATTGACCTAAACCTTTGATTTTGCCCCGACCTCGCACAACCATATACCTGTGGTTGATGTTTTGATCTTTAAGGTGCTATTCTTCACAAAAAACGTTATAAACATATAACTTTGGTTCTACTAATTGGATTAAATTCATTTTGGCTCATTTTATTTATTAGAATTTTCTATAGTTCTCTAAATTCATGTGGGATTTTTCTTTTCTTTTGTTGTGTTTCTATTTTATTACTGTATGTGTTCTGCATAAATACTAAATACAGTGCCTCTAAATTAAACCTGTCTGCTTTTGTGTATCTTTTATTTGCTGCCTGGTCTCATCCTCAAAAAAAGCATGAGTCATTGACTGAAGATAAGTTATTTCCTCCCTTTTTCTTCTATCCACTCAATTGAGCCATACTATGAAGTTGCTTGTGCTGTTATCACACTCCTGGTAAGTTTTGTATCTTCTGCACTCTGGTTAATTGTTTTTGTAGTTATCTGCTTTACTTGCTCTGGATGCTTCTTTATCAGTTTCCACAAAATATTCAGACAAGACTTACCTGTGTGTTTTTCAAATTCATATTTTTTTATTCTGTCCTAATTGTTTTCCAAGCCTCTTCATCTGTTTGTGCCTAGATTTTAGTTTTTAATTGTTGCATTTCATGATCCAAGTATGCCAAAACGTGTGCTTGCTCTTCTTTGTTCAAGAATATAAGGCAAACGTGTTTAGAGTATTGTACCCAGCATCTTTTATTTCCTCTCATAGTGTCTGTGCACCTCCCACTATCCTGAGAAACAATGTATTTTCAGAATGCCAAGAGTGCACTGTAAAGTGAGGCCATTAGAAGTGAAATATTCATAACTGCATTTGAAAGGCTACCTCTGCCCTCCCACCTACTGTTATATTTAACCCTCAAGAGCAAAGGCAGAAAGTTAGGAAAAACATTTTACTTTACATTTTGCTGGTCTCTGAAGTGCACCCCATGATATTCCTCACTTTTCAGCCAACAGCATTGTGGGGCTTGTATCTTGCCTTAACACTTTCTATGTGTCCAAAGTGTAGGAATGCAAAGCAAAGGTATGTTAGCTAGACCTCCAGAACTGGCTGACTGTGTTATACATGACATGGAGCCACTTTTAAGGTACATGGTTGGTACCTGCACTTCTCTAAATTAAAAGAGAGAGAACCTGCAGTTCTTAGCAGGGGTGAAATACTTTTAATAGCAGAGTAATTGAACTTCTCAGTAGCAAACATGTACTTTGGGTTAGTGGGTACCTACTCTTTTAAATCCCTACTTCAAGCACTGGCTACAAAGTCATCTAGTTCACTTCTAAATCTACTAAAACAAAGGTAAAGTTTGCTCACATATTTTGTAAAGGCTCACTCTTTCATTTATGGCATGCATTAAAATAAGTATTGTCAATACAACTTGTTTTGTCTTTTGTGAAGTGGAATGTTTTAAGCCAGTCTTCACAACACAAAACTCAAGATAGAGAGAGAGAGGGGACCAGGAGCCAAAAAATTCCAGTACTCTGGCTCCGTACAACAATGCATCAAAAAATATGTCTAAATATGTCTAAATACAAAAAGTACACAAATATTGGCTTATCTGACCTATTGGTCGATCACTCACTCATGCTGTTGACTTTAACACAGTGTATCAGTGCCCGTCATACCCTCAATTTGAAAAGTAGATTGTGCGTACCACAGTAACATCTATAACTAAACACCACCGCCAACAAAATGTTTGAGCGTGTCCACTAGCACGGTGACATCAACGATTGGTCACATGCATTATGATAGTGCCCTGCACCCAGTGTATACGTATGACAGAGCAAAATGGTTCTTACCCTTCAGAAAGCCTTGACAGGGCCCCAAAGGTTGTAGGCAGAGGGTGGCATTCAGCTTTTTCCTGTATAAGTAAACCTGAACCTGTAATATCAAGTAAGGCAGAATGGATTTATCAGGCTAGACTAGTAGAAGCTTTCATCACTCTCATAATGTACTGTTAAGGCATGAGTGTCCTGTAGGCTAGAGACATCCGTGGAGCAGGTGCTTAACATACTGAGGTGAATCTATAAATGGATGAGTGAGTAAATATGCAAAGTCTGAGGCCATGCTCACTTAGGTGATAATTTACATCAGTATCCTGAAAGTCCCAAGTTTTGTACATATTGAGAAGTAGTTGTTAAACTTTAGGTCAGTGTTATTTTGAGCAGCCCAGCAACAGCCTAAGTAACTATGCTCCATACAGTTGGCAAAATCTTCAAAAAGGTTTGAATAGGCACATGCCAGGCGCTATGCACTCCCCGCCTCAGAGCTGCTCCTGTTGAGGCCTGCTACTGCATATGTTCCAGAGTCAATTGTACCATGTGCTTTTTCTTCAATTCAGGTTTTACATCACCTTGGGTCCCATTGTCACTGCTTTATTTTTTGTTGAATATCCAATGTTCCTGATGCATATTTTCAATGTGGGGTTTGGATGGCAGCCAGGAGATTAGTTGTGTCCTTGTTATCAGTGTTAGATTCCCATCCTACAATATTTTGTTTTTAAATAATACATTTTAAATATTTCATTTTGTTAATTGTAAGTTACAGCGTGCCTCTTCTGATCCTTCCTCAGGCATGATCACCTTGCATATTTCCAAATAGGATTTTTGTCCCATTTTTGCCTTTTTTCGACGTCAAGGTGCGAACAACCCATACGAAGCTAGGGTACACTCTCTACTTCGGACTCCACACTTTACCTGGTGCATGACCTCACTTGTCTGTCCGGCATTCATCAACATATTCACCTTTTATCCCTGCTGTACGCAGCCCCTAAAGGCTATCCAACTCCTGACGAAGACAGAAGGGCGCTGGCCAGGCTATTCATATTTGTTCCAAGATAATAGACTTCATAAGCAAAGTTGTTTTTTGTACATAACACAAGTGATTTTAGTTATAGTTAAAGGTATTGCCTCTGAATATGCAGGAAAAGAGGGTCCAACATATATTCATATATGTCATGTAACCAAAAGCATATAATGTAGTGTGATTTTAGTAAAGAAAATAATGTACGAGGGAAATTGTGCCATCGGGGTAGTTCGCCATAATTGTAAACGAGCTTTATTAATCATGAAGGATTGAAAATTGTAGTAATCCAACATAATTGCAAGTGTATGCCATGATTTCTTATTTGAAACTGTTCTGCTTAGCTTACATTTAGTAGAGGCTTTGGCCTAGTTGCCTGGTCTCAAATTCTATTTGCGTGGCTTTTCCTTGAACTAATGAAACATATATTCTTGCTTGAAGTTGTATTTTTTCCAGTAGAGATGACTAATACACTTATCTCCAAGGTTTCGTACTAGGCCGGTTTCATCCCCTTTGATACAAGGTCAGTCTCTGCAGGTGCGGACAATGAAGGTACAGATAGTAAAATAATTGGCAAACCATGTTGCAACTTGTGTTCCAAGGCTCCAAGGACAATGTATGCATAAATGAGCGCTAGTAAAAAGACAATTTTCATTGGACAATTTGAAGCCAACCTATGAACCCTCCAATGGAAGACCCTGCAGAATTTGGAATGTTTCTTATTTAAACCCACTGGACAAAGAGAAGTCAGACATTTTCCTTGATGCCAATTTGAAGCCAGATGCCAGACTCAATTTTGGACGACACCCTGATGCCCTTTTCTCTACCTGAGAGAAAGAGACTTTAAGAATTCTCACCCTAGAGACTTTAACTTTGATTTGCCCCGTCTTGCCCATGAAGTAATTTTGCCCCATTCTCCTTGCCGCTGCAAGGAAGCTTGCCCTTAACTTTGCCCCATTGAAACCTGCCCCATGCTGGTCGAACTGGTACCTGAGGGACGAAGACTTTTCTTGAATGCTGATTGAATTTGGTAAATATGAAAGGATAAATGTATTATGCATTGTGTTTTTGCTTTTAGGTACCAACTGCTATATTGATAGGGTCCAAGCTAGAAGTTTTCCAAATTTGTGTTGACTAAATTCGTTTTGCATGAAGTCCCACATGCCAATGCTAATTAGAGGTTAGTCGAGGTATTCATTCGATGCACCATGCTAATTTGAAATCTTGTTATGCTGACCAATGTATGAAATTAGTCAAATACAGTTAGTCATATTAGTGATTTGCATTGCTATAACTGAATGTATCATTATCCAGATTTTGCGTAGATTGCGTTTCTTCCGCCGCTATGGACAGCTAGTAATGTTCATATACATATATCATTTGGTTTTGAGACTTATATACATCGTGCTAGCTTTGTTAATATAGGGAAATAAATTCACTAACTTTTAATAAACTGGTGTGGTTATTCATGACTGAAAGGTCATGGTGCGCCGAAATACCAACTGTTATTGATTTCTGATGTGTTATTTTGATCTATTAATTGAGTATTGATTACCGATTACAATAGTTATTGATTATTGATCTGAATGACCCGACTATTCTAGGATGAGGAGAGCCCGACTTGGCTAAAAGATTCACCGACCTCCAACGTGTCCATGTACAGGTAATTTATAAGGGCTGGACGCGTTATCAGTAGATGGTAGCAGAGATTGATGGTTTAGCCCTTTGGGACCCCATCCGAGCAATAGACCGAGTTAAGTTAGAATTTTCTTTGATAAAACAAGTTGGAGAGATGATGATGCCCTAAGTCCCCAATGACTTTCCCGGAATCTCAGAGCTTGCGAATGGAGGACATGGTGGTGTGAGAATGTTTTCGGCGTTTCTAGTGATGGTATGAGAGAAGTTAGGGTTTTAAAGTCACTTATTGATTACACATTTTAGAAAAAAATAATAGACGGAAAGATGAAATTTTTCAAAGAATTTAAGAGTGCCATGAGGGGAGACGTTTATATTAAAGCAAATGTAGGAGAAGAAACACCGCCTGAGGGTACACCAGCTTACATCGTGATTGAAGAAAAGGGGGTAGCACCATGTCTGTGGCTAAAGCAATGGTGCAAATTAACCGAGAAGCATGGAAGTGTAGTGTTCCCTATCCATGGGTCGTTTAATCTAAGGGTTTTGGAGAACCTAAGGTTTGCGTTGTACGACATGAAAGTACCTCCAAGACCAGCACAGTTTGAGGCACTAGCAATTTGGGAGCTAATAGTTAGAAACCAACTACAAAAGAAATTTGAGACAAGAATAAGAAAAGTAGAAAAGACACTAGCAGATGCTAGATGGGACAGCACACAAAAGGTTTGGAGATCAGATGTATTGCAGGGGATTAAATTGTTTCCAGCAATCACTGATGAAGCGGAGACGGAAGGAAGGAAAGCTACCTATAAGACAAATAGGAGTCACTCCAGAGATAGAGAGAACAACAGAAACTCGTAAAGGTCAGACGAGTCAGATGATGAGGAGTTCATTATACAATTGCTGAATGATCGCCCGCCACCATATGTGGAAAGCGAAAAGGGCTCAAGCATTAGTACTGCCCCTCCAGGACCAATACAGGGTAATGTAACACCGAATTTGAGAATATCTCAGAGGCAGAGTAGTTCCGATATGCCTTTCTCACCACAAATACCACAGATTCAGAGAATATACCCAGACGTGCCTAAATTGAAACCTGCTGATAATTATCAGCCACAGGTTCAAAGGCACTGCTGTGATGAGCATAACATGGGAATTACCTCTGATTCAATGGCGCAGGGAGGGCAGAATTATCAAAGACCAAGATTGATTCAAGCCGAATCAACACCGTTTTTGATGCCTCAAAAGCAGGCACAAGAAGTGCCGAGGTATACTCGAGTAACAGAGAGCCAGTTAGGTATGCCAGCAATGATGAACCATAATGTGGGGATTAACATGCCACAGAATTTGGGGAACGGACAGAATCCAGATGCAATATCTCTGCCTATCACCGTGGGTCCGCCAGTACCATTATATATACAGGCAAACTCAAACGCATGAGACCGAGGAGTAATGACACAGAGTGGGACAGGGAGAAGATGCATAGAAACAACTCCAGAAACAACTCCGATAGCGATACTGCCAAATGGATCTGGGTCCTTGTCGGGATTTAGTCCAATTCCAATTTGTGCTCCGTCAACAGTGGTACAGTCAAATCCACCACTATTAATACCGTTAACCTCAGAGACTGAAACATTACAGAAACCTTCGGTGGCAGTTGATGTAAGTGCTACATTGATGGGACTGAATACACAACAGCTAACACAATGGTTCAACAGCCTGAACTCCCCACAGAGTACATCCAGCGGGAAGGGAGACGAATACCTGAACAAATCAGATTGGGCATGGAGGAAGATGAACTGGTAGAGGGAACAATGGGTCTGAACAGATTAGAGTCATACACAGAAGAAGAGCTGAGGTACATGTGCCCTAGATTTACAAAAGAAATAAGCAGCATACATAAAAAGTTACAAGAAATTGCAGACAGGAACGAGATCGATATAAGTAAGACTAAACACCTGAGAAGAAGTTACAGGTTAGACTTTGAGACAAAAGACTTTGAACACATGAGATCCACAGGGATGAAAACACACCTTAAAGAGATACTGCAGAGCGCACAGGTTTGGAGATGTTTAGACAAGTGGGAAAGCAGGTGGGTTATGAAAAAGGACAAAAAGAAAGAAAATACTCCAGAGCGGAATGAGAAAGCACAACAGAATGACGACCTGATAACTATGTTACCAATGAGAGAGACAGCAGGGGGAAAACTTGTACATGTACCATGGCACAGGTGCGATATTCAATCCTTTACAGATGATTTCCCTAAATTAAGAGAAAAACCGATTTGTGAAACTTGCAAAATCTCTCTGGGAAGACCTGAATACCTTATTTGAAATTGTGGTTCCGGCAGATTTGTGGGAAGATTGTAAAAGGGCTGTAGGTTGGCCAACGAGTGAACCAGAGAGAGATAGGGACACAGGTGTGCCATCACCTACGGTAATGAGTTTGTACCACAAGGTGATCGAGCACTTGAAAACCAAGGTTGCGTCGAAAAATGTGAATTGGCAGAGGATTGACAGGACAGCCCAAGAGGTTAAGGAGTCTATACATGCGTACTATGAGAGATTGTTGAAAGCGTTTAAGAACTATAGTGGCACAGAGACGATTGAGGCAAAAGACATGTTTCATTTTTGGTTCAGGTTTGTGGAAGGGTTGAGACCCGAAATCAGCCAGATGATTAAAACGCATTTGATTTGTTGGCAGTCAAAGTCGATAGATGAAGTGTGGAATTATGCAAAATACTGCAGTGATGAGATTGAGACAAAGCAGAAAAGATTGAAAGAAAAGGTGATGGTGATGCAGCTTAGAGCAGCTCAGACAGGTTTGCAAGGTTTTCAACAACAGATGCCGCAGCAGCAGCAGCAGGGAAATGCTATGTTTCAGCCGCAGATGAGAGGCAGAGGCCGAGGAGTTTTTGTGAATAATGGTCCTGATTTGAATACCGTTATGATTCCGAATGGTATACAGGCAATGAAGAAGGTGATGCCGTGTCACACGTGCGGAATCGTCCGGCATTGGAAACGGGAGTGCCCAGTGATGGTGCAGGAGGGTGTAGGTCAGCAAAACAATGATGTCATTGCATTTCAGAATATGAGAGGGCAAAAATTGAGAGGTCCAAATCCAAATTATCAAAATAATGTAAACCAGATGCAGGGTTAACAGCCCATGCAATCGCAACAGGTGCAAATGCCTCGTGTGCAAATGGCACAGTTGCAGCCAATGCAACAGCAGTTTCCTATGGTACCTAATCAGCAAATGCAAATACCTTTAGCACCAATTAATCGGCAGCAAGCAATGCTTCCTCAACAGGTCACGGGTCAAGGAATTAATCAAAGTGACACAGTGCACCAATTCCCCTTATATAGTCAGAATGGAATAAATGATGCATGGGAGAGTGAAAGTTCAGATGAGGAAGGGAATTGTATGCTTGCAGCATCTTTGGAAGTTGATCAAAAGGGTCCGTATGTGGAGGGAAGAGTTATGGGTCACCGCGTTTCATTCTTGATTGACACAGGAGCCACACGTTACACTGTAAGGAGCATTGAAGTACCAAATTTGCCACTTTCAGGGAGAACAGTTCAAGTAGTGGGAGTAGCAAATAGGTACCTGACGAACCCAATCACAGATCCAGTTCAAGTCAGAATTGGTAACTATCAAGGGTCACATAAATTTGTGGTGTGTGACTCAAGCCCGATATCACTATTAGGGAGAGACTTATTGTGCAAATTGGGGTGTTCGATTATGTGTTCAAACAATGGAATTAAAATTCAGACAAACAGTGATGGGGAAGAAGAGGACAGTGTAGGAGGGGATGAAGTGGAAACTGTTGATGAAGAGCATCCCCTGATTACTCTCTATCCAATGCTCACTGAAGCAGATATTCCTGCTGAGTTACAGGAAACAGTCGGAAAGGAAGTGTGGGATATGACAGGGAAAGAAGTAGGATTGGTCAAAGGAGTAGAACCAGTGAAAGTGACTGTAAAACCCAATGTAACTTTTCCCCAGACCCCACAGTACCATATGGCGCAAGACACCCTCATGAAAGTCGCCCAACTCATTGATGAGTTTGTAAAGCAGGGAGTACTGAAAGAAGTGTTAAGCAGCCCATGTAATTCACCAATCATGGGACTAATAAAACCAAGTGGAAAGGTCCGAATTGTTAAGGATTTGAGGAAAATAAATGACATAATAATCAAATGTTGTCCTGTAGTACCAAATCCAGCTGTGATAATGTTTCAAGTTCCCTGTGATGCTGAATGGTTCTCAGTCATCGACTTGTCACAAGCATTCTTTTCTGTGCCTCTTCATGAGGACAGCCAATTTCTCTTTTGTTTCAAATTCCTAGACAGAGTCTACAGTTGATGTCGAATTCCTCAAGGGTTTTCGGAGTCACCATCAATTTTCAATCAGATTCTAAAGAAAGATTTGGAATCGTTGGAATTACCGTTTGAGTCAACCCTAGTACAGTACATTGACGATTTGCTGATTGCATCCAAGACAGAAAGTGACTGTACAGCTGACACCATTGTCCTATTGAACCATTTGGGAAGGAACGGACACAAGGTGTCCCCTTCAAAATCACAGTTCTGCCAGAAGAAAGTGAAATATTTGGGTAACCAAATAGAGAAAGGGTCACGAAGAATTATGAAGGAAGGAATAACAAGTGTACTTCAAATGAGTCCCCCAAAGACGAGGAGGGAGGTGAGAAAGTTTTTGGGAATGGTGAGCTACTGTCGCCAATGGATTCCCAATTTCTCAACTCTAGCAAAACCATTACTGAAACTGACCCAGAAAGATGCGCTGGATGAAATAGAGCTGAAAGGAGATGAGATGGATGCTTTTATTGAATTGAAAGAATGCATGTGCAGGGCTCCAGCTTTAGGTATGCCTGATTA
The DNA here is from genome assembly GCF_031143425.1 of Pleurodeles waltl. Taxonomy (NCBI): domain Eukaryota; kingdom Metazoa; phylum Chordata; class Amphibia; order Caudata; family Salamandridae; genus Pleurodeles; species Pleurodeles waltl. Next base: position 507,991,033 of record NC_090445.1, read on the forward strand.
CACAAAGCCTTTCACATTGTTTTCTCATGAACGTGATGAATGTTCCTTGTCTGTCTTGACCCAAGCCCATGGTGGTGTAAACAGACCAGTAGCATATTTTTCAGCTACTTTGGATCCGGTCGCAGCAGCACTGCCAGGGTGCTTGCGTGCCGTAGCAGCAGTTGGTAACAGCCTAACCCCGAGTGAAGGAATAGTGATGGGACATCCTTTAACAGTCATGGTCCCTCGCTCAGTCGAGATACTTTTGACACATTCCCGAACACAGCACATGACTGGTGCTAGGCTCACAAGGTATGAAATAATAATCCTGGGATCACCCAATGTGCAGCTGAAACGGTGCACTACGTTGAATCCAGCAACCTTGTTTCCCAGTGAGAATGACGAAATTGAGAACGCTGAAGATATCGAGCACGACTGTCTTCAGTTGACTGAATTTTGCACCAAACCAAGACCTGATATCAAAGATACACGATTGGAAGAAAATGATCAAGTTATTTTTGTTGATGGTTCATGTTTAAGAGATGCACTGGGAATATTGAAAGCAGGATATGCTGTATGTATGGTAACAGGTGTTCTGGAAGCCTCTTGGCTTCAAGGAGTTTACTCTGCACAAGTAGCGGAACTGGTAGCCCTTACTAGAGCTTGCCAACTTTCCGCATTAATGAAAGTTACCATTTACACTGACAGTCAGTACGGATTTGGAATAGTGCATGATTTTGGCCAATTGTGGTCACAGAGAGGCTTCATGACCTCTTCAGGATCACCAGTGAAAAATGGTGAAAGAATAAGGGAATTGTTACATGCCATCCAGTTACCAGGAGAAGTAGCAGTAGTAAAATGCAGTGCACACTCGAAGGCACAAGACTATGGCCCTCATTCTGACCCTGGCGGTCTTTGACCGCCAGGGCGGAGGACCGCGGGAGCACCGCCGACAAGCCGGCGGTGCTCCAATGGGGATTCCGACCGCGGCGGTAAAGCCGCGGTCGGACCGGCACCACTGGCGGGGTCCCGCCAGTGTACCGCGGCCCCATTGAATCCTCCGCGGCGGCGCAGCTTGCTGCACCGCCGCGGGGATTCTGACCCCCCCTACCGCCATCCAGATCCCGGCGGTCGGACCGCCGAGATCCGGATGGCGGTAGGGGGGGTCGCGGGGCCCCTGGGGGCCCCTGCAGTGCCCATGCCACTGGCATGGGCATTGCAGGGGCCCCCGTAAGAGGGCCCCTACATGTATTTCACTGTCTGCTGCGCAGACAGTGAAATACGCGACGGGTGCAACTGCACCCGTCGCACAGCTTCCACTCCGCCGGCTCGATTCCGAGCCGGCTTCATCGTGGAAGCCTCTTTCCCGCTGGGCTGGCTGGCGGTCTGAAGGAGACCGCCCGCCAGCCCAGCGGGAAAGTCAGAATTACCGCCGCGGTCTTTCGACCGCGGAACGGTAACCTGACGGCGGGACTTTGGCGGGCGGCCTCCGCCGCCCGCCAAGGTCAGAATGAGGGCCTATGTTTCTCTGGGAAATGGATATGCGGATCAAGTCGCAAGGTTTTGCGCATTGAACTGTATATTGCTCAGGGATGAATGGAACTTGATAAATGAGCCAGAACTTGAACCAAGCAAAATCTTTGCTCTAAAGGTTGTAGATACAATGGATGAATTGAAGTCCTTACAGAACGATGTCAGTGAGGATGAGAAACTCTCATGGACCAAATCGCAGTGTGTAAAGAGACTAGACGAATTATGGGTTTCAAGTGAAGGGAAATCTGTTCTGCCAAATAGTCTTTTGACACAGTTAGCCAGATTCTACCAAGGACAAGCCCATCTTGGAAGGGATGCCATGATTAGACTATTTAAAACTGATTGGTTTAACCCCAAATTCTGTCAAGTTGCTGAAGCAGTTTGCCATTGTTGCGTCATTTGCTAACAGATGAACGCAGGGAAGGAAACCGTAGTAAATTTGAGCCACATTGGAAGAGCAGGGGGTCCCTTCAGCAGGATGCAAATGGACTTTATAGAGATGCATGTGCATGGAGGCTTGAAGTATGTGTTGGTGGTTGTGTGCATTTTTAGTCACTGGATTGAAGCATACCCTACACGCAGAAATGACAGTCTCACAGCTGCAAAACTACTATTGAGCTAATACCACGTTTCGGATTCCCGATCTCCTTAGAATCAGATAGGGGAAGTCACTTCAATAACGAAGTAATAAAATTACTTTGTGCAGCACTGAACATTGAGCAGAAGTTGCATTGTAGCTACCGCCCTCAAGCATCAGGACTAGTGGAGCAAATGAATGGCATGTTGAAATCAAGGATGGCGAAAATATGTGCATCAACAAACGTAAAATGGCCTGACGCATTGCCCTTGGTGTTGATGTCGATGAGAAACGCCCCTGACAGAAAGACTGGACTGTCCCCGCACAAGATCCTCATGGGCAGAGCCATGAGACTTCCAGCAGTTCCTGCAAATGCTCTTTTGAATATTACAGATGATGTGGTGTTAGACTACTGCAGTGGTCTAGCTGATGTGGTCCACTCTTTCTCTCACCAGGTGGAGGCAACCACCTTGCCACCGATCCAAGGTCCAGGACACGCCCTGAAAGCAGGTGACTGGGTCGTGATAAAGAAGCACGTGAGGAAGTCGTGTTTGGAACCCCATTGGAAAGGACCTTTTCAAGTGATTCTGACAACTACCACCGCTGTGAAGTGTGCTGGAGTTCCCAACTGGATTCACACCAGTCACATGAAGAGGGTGACGTGCCCCACGGATGAGGAAGTTGAAGCACTGAAATCACCAGTGTCTGACAACAAAGTACCAAGCACCGAGACAGAGCGAAGAGGACCTAGAAGCGAACAGGTAGAAATAGAGGAGGGAGAAATATTTTCTGAGGACGAAGCAACTGATTTATTTGGGGAAGACCAAGGAGGAGCCTCAGAAAGTGACGAAGGTCCTGAAGGTGACAAAGAGCCTGAAATAGCTGAAGGCGACAGAGAGTCTGGAGCAGGTAACAGTGACAAAGAGCTTGAGACAGGTGAAGGAGCAGGAGAGCCTGATCGGAGGAGGGCTTTCCCAGAAGCAGACGATACAGGAAAAGAAAAGGAAAACCTGATTGACTTCCCAGAAGGAGAAGACAAGGCAGGGCAGAACGAAGCTGTTCAAACTCCTTCAGAAGAGGTTGCAGGTCCATCAAGTGGACACAGTGCAAAAATAAGACAAAGCATATCGCCAGTGAAATTAAGGATCAGAGAAACATTAAACGAAAGTGAAGGGTCAAAGGTGAAAGAGAAAAGAAAAGAAGTGTCTGTCGCAATAGCGGCACCAAGTGAAGAGAAAGACTTGACCAAGGAAGAAAGTACCAGCGAGAGAGAGTCAAAGAGAGATGCAAAATTGAAAAGAAAAAGAATACCGAGCAAAAGATATTCTGGTCCGGAGTGGGCATACTTGGCCACTAACGATTGGTCAGACGAATTCGTATCCCTCAGTCTCGAGAACGAAGAGGCAGAACTTCACTTTGGCACCTGACACTCCATGAACTTTACCGAATAAAGACATTGCTAACTTGATTGACTTTAAAACCAATTTTGAGACAACGCTGCTAACCGATAAGAAACTAAGCTGCTAAAAGAAAACTGTGTGAACATTGAACTCGTTCAGCTTTGTATATATCTGCAAATCCGCTTTGATAAAGTGTCTTCAACTTTCTGATTCTATACAGATCATGACAGGCTACACTACACAGGGCCATAAAATGAAGTGTTGTAAATACATGTGTATAGGTCTAATAACTGCATGCGTACTAATCATTGTAGCAATAGTTCTTGGAATGCATGGGAAGAACGAGAAGAATGATGCTTCTACTTCTAAACCTACTATGAACTAACAGCTCTGAAAAGACTCGAACAAGACGAAAGACATTCGCATGATAAAAAGGAACTTTCGTCTAACGTTTTCTATCGCTTGTTGAGTGAGTATGTTGAGACAATGGATGCGAAAGATTGTTATGTGTGCACACAAATACCTACCTCAGTAGTGGAAGGGGTGACGTATCATAGCATGCCTCTTACGTACGGAATTACATGTAGTATAATAATGTCCAGATTTTATGGTCAACAGTACATTCATTATTTTTACTCTAATTATGATGTTACATTTGCATATGTCCCCATAATCGAATACCTGAGCAAAGTGGCCAGAGATTATTATATAAAACTGATGAGAGACTTCTTTGAGCCGTTGTCACCTTTTCACACAGCACACGCACATAGAGAGAACCTTACATGCTTGCTTTCACCAGTAGAGATAAACTTCTTAGACCGCACTGATGATAGGAGAAAAGAAATGAAGGAGGAGTTAGAAAGGGAATTACACAAAAGGACATCTGTAGATAACTATGCTTTTGCCGCAATAAAGACACAAGGGAAGATAGCTTTAGATACATTGCACGTAGGAAGATTCTGCATACATAGACATAAATCATATTATGACACAGTTTTTGTGGGAACGAGTGAATGTAAACACACGTTTTTGTTTCAACCTAAGTGGATGTTCATGCTGAATGGACAAGACCCAGTTATTCCTGGGATATATTATATTTGTGGACTTAACGCCTATTATCGTCTTCCTAAAGGATGGTATGGGAGATGTTATTTGGGAATAGTGTTCCCAAAGATTTATCAACTGGACGACTTAAAGAAATTTCCAAAGCTGTCTGAATCACATCATGTTCAGAAAAGGGAGACATCTTCTGGTGTGGTAGGAGATATATTTGGAGCATTGATTCCTTCGGTGGGAGTCATATTGAATTCAATTAAAATACTAAAGTTGTCTACTATTGTGGATAACATGCTAACAAAATTCTCAGGAGCAATAATCCTGATGGATGCTGAACTAGCTGCAGAAAGAGCTATGACTCTTCAAAATCGGCTTGCCTTAGACATTCTTTTAGCAAAGGATGGCGGCGTTTGCAAGATGCTTGGTACACGTCACTGTTGTACATATATACCAGACAGCAGTGGAAAAATTAGAAAGGTGCTTACAAATTTAACTAATGAAAGTACAGATTTGAAGGAATTGAAAGAACCAGGAGTCTGGGAGAAAGTTGGAAAGGGATTTGCTTCTGTGGGAAATTGGCTCAGCAATGTTTGGAACGGATTGTTACTAAAAATAGTGAAGGGAATATTGATAATATTAATTTGTTTATTAGGCTTTTGGGGAATGTAGAAAGCTATCAAAATATTGAAAACAAGACGCGAAAGGAGAAGAGAAGAAAAAGAACAAACCAAAATGGTAGAAATATATAGAGAAAAATCTAAAGGGATTAAAAGAAAAAGGGAATTGACTGAAGTGCCCAATTACTAAACAGAATTTTTATGAAATAAAATTTGTGGGTAGATTTGATGGGATGACATCATTAGTCATCAGAGGAGGGATTGATGGCGCAGGAAAAGAGGGTCCAACATATATTCATATATGTCATGTAACCAAAAGCATATAATGTATTGTGATTTTAGTAAAGAAAATAATGTACAAGGGAAATAGTGCCCTCGGGGTAGTTTGCCATAATTGTAAACGAGCTTTATTAATCATGAAGGATTGAAAATTGTAGTAATCCGACATAATCGCAAGTGTATGCCATGATTTCTTATTTGAAACTGTTCTGCTTAGCTTAAATTTAGTAGAGGCTTTGGCCTAGTTGCCTGGTCTCAAATTCTAACTGCGTGGCTTTTCCTTGAACTAATGAAACATATATTCTTGCTTGAAGTTGTATTTTTTCCAGTAGAGATGACTAATACACTTATCTCCAAGGTTTCGTACTAGGCCGGTTTCATCCCCTTTGATACAAGGTCAGTCTCTGCAGGTGCGGACAATGAAGGTACAAATAGTAAAATAATTGGCAAACCATGTTGCAACTTGTGTTCCAAGGCTCCAAGGACAATGTGTGCATAAATGAGCGCTAGTAAAAAGACAATTTTCATTGGACAATTTGAAGCCAACCTATGAACCCTCCAATGGAAGACCCTGCAGAATTTGGAATGTTTCTTATTTAAACCCACTGGACAAAGAGAAGTCAGACATTTTCCTTGATGCCAATTTGAAGCCAGATGCCAGACTCCATTTTGGACGACACCCTGATGCCCTTTTCTCTACCTGAGAGAAAAAGACTTTAAAAATTCTCACACTAGAGACTTTAACTTTGATTTGCCCCGTCTTGCCCATGAAGTAATTTTGCCCCATTCTCCTTGCTGCTGCAAGGAAGCTTGCCCTTAACTTTGCCCCATTGAAACCTGCCCCATGCTGGTCGAACCGGTACCTGAGGGACGAAGACTTTTCTTGAATGCTGATTGTATTTGGTAAATATGAAAGGATAAATGTATTATGCATTGTGTTTTTCCTTTTAGGTACCAACTGCTATTTTGATAGGGTCCAAGCTAGAAGTTTTCCAAATTTGTGTTGACTAAATTTGTTTTGCATGAAGTCCCACATGCCAATGCTAATTAGAGGTTAGTCGAGGTATTCATTCGATGCACCATGCTAATTTGAAATCTTGCTATGTTGACCAATGTATGAAATTAGTCAAATACAGTTAGTCATATTAGTGATTTGCATTGCTATAACTGAATGTATCATTATCCAGATTTTGCGTAGATTGCGTTTCTTCCGCCGCTATGGACAGCTAGTAATGTTCATATACATATATCATTTGGTTTTGAGACTTATATACATCGTGCTAGCTTTGTTAATATAGGGAAATAAATTCACTAACTTTTAATAAACTGGTGTGGTTATTCATGACTGAAAGGTCATGGTGCGCCGAAATACCAACTGTTATTGATTTCTGATGTGTTATTTTGATCTATTAATTGATTATTGATTACTGATTACAATAGTTATTGATTATTGATCTGAATGACCCGACTATTCTAGGATGAGGAGAGCCCGACTTGGCTAAAAGATTCACCGACCTCCAACGTGTCCAGGTACAGGTAATTTATAAGGGCTGGACGCGTTATCACCTCTAGGGTACGTGTGCACAAGTTAAAGTTAAATGATCTCCTATAGAAGCCACACAAGAGACCAGCTTTATGCATTATAATGATCACTTTCTATCATCACACGATGAATATTGATAGCTCAGCTCACGTAGCTGCGACATAAATTCATTTTAACCATTCCAGCAGCACGGTTTCTTACCCAATCAAGTCTCCCACGAGTGAAAATTACATGAAAGTTACATGAATAACAAAATCATGAGAAAATCAGAAATTACACAAATGCACAAAATCAAGTTGACAGAATTTTTGCAAGATTACACAGGCATAAGTCTAATTTTGCACACCTCGATGTGAACGATTTTCCCTTCAAAACAGGGGGCTCTGAGAAGCTCTGTACCTGGAATTGGACATTGGAAGTGACTCCAGTGCAGCAAATAAACCCTGTCGCCAACATTCATTCAATATGTAAGGGGAAAGAAGTGATAGTGTAATTATATTTTTATTTTGCCTTTGTATGTGGCTTTGTATGTAGCAGTTGACTGTCCAGGGGTAGCGGATTGCCCTCCTTCTGTCAATTTTTAAGGGTTCGATAAGAATTCATCCAGGAGGGGGGTTAATAAGTACATACCAGAGACCATCTTGAATATCCTGGTTTACTAGAAAAACTTTCAAGGATTAAGTTTATGTTCGGCAGGGCTCCAAACTCTTTCTGAGTGTATCATTAGACCACCAAATGTCTCAGGGCCTGATTACGACCTTGGTGGAGGGGATTACTCTGTCCCAAATGTGACAGATATCTTGTCCGCAGTATTATAAATTTCGTAGGACATAATGGAACTTGTAATATGGCGGGTCGGATATCCGTCACATTTGGGACGGAGTAATCCCCTCTGCCAAGGTCGTTATCAGGCCCTCAGTATCTAATACATTCTTATTAAACATGTATTCATTCACAGATTGTTCTTTAAATGTCCATATGTAACGGAAAAATACTAACCTGCGCTCTGTCTACCACAGTAGTTGGCTTATGTACCTTTTATTACAAATTGTTGTCCCACCAACCTCAGTTCATTACCTCGAAGTGTAGCAAAGGGTTGCAGGGAAAAGCTGGACAAGAAAGTGTATAACCCCTTCTGTGCCATGGATGTAATGGTTACGTCCCGCGGCACAGTGCTCCTGTGCCGAGGACGTAACCATAACGTCCTCGGCACGGAGCCCGCTCCCTCCGTGGGGTGACCCCCAGGGGCGGGGATGGAAGGGGAAGACCTTCCCCTTCCACCCCCACCCCCCTGCCTCCCTCTACCCCCGTAATGACATCAGCGCGCAATCGCGCGCTGACATCATTACCCACTGCCGGTCGCACTGGAAGCCATTTGCTGCCAAGTTTCTCCTCCGGCGGGTGGGGGGTTTGGGCCAAAGAGGCACCGGGGGAAAGGAAAGGCTTTTCCTTTCCCCGGTTTCTCTTTGAGCATTCCTGCTGCCCGATCGAATTGCGATCGGGCAGCAGGAATGCCCACTAGACGGCAGGGATTTTTTTTTCTTAGATTGTGAATTGTTTACACGTTAGGGAGTGGCCCCTTGGGCCGATCTGCCCCCAAGGGGGGCAGAAGCCACTAGACGCCAGGGATTTTTTATTTTTATTTATTGTAGTATTGATGTGTGTGTCGGGAGTGGCCCCTTGGGCAAGGGTCGCTCCCATTTGGGGGCATGTTTCAATGACCATTTCTGCCCCTTGGGGGTAGATCCGCCTAATATTTTTAGGCCGATCTGCCCCCAAGGAGGGCAGAAGCCACTAGACGCCAGGGATTTTTTTATTTTTTTATGTTTTACATTTTTTGCGTTGGGGAGCGGCCTCTTGGGCAAGGGTCGCTCCCTTTTGGGGGCATGTTTATCGTGGCCATTTCTGCCTCCCTTGGGGGCAGATCTTGGTGGCAGAAGCCACTTAGACACCAGGGATAGTGTGTGTGTGTGTGTGTTAGTGTAGGAAGGGGCAACCCCTTGGGCAAGGGTCGCCCCCCTTTGGGGGCACGTGTACCACGTCCATTTCTGCCCCCCTTTGGGACAGATCGGTCAATTATTTTTAGGCTCATCTGCCCCCAAGGGGGGCAGAAACCACTAGAACACCAGGGATTTTTTTTTTATATGTTTATTTATGTGGGGGGGGGCGTCCCCTTGGGCAAGGGGCGCCCCCCCAAGGGGGGCATTGAATTGTTGGCCATTTCTGGCAGATGGGCCTATTTTTTTTAGGCCCATCTGTCCCCCAAGGGGGGCAGAAGCCACGTAGGCACCAGGGATAGTGTGTGTGTGTGTGGTTTGTTTTATGTTTGAGGGTGCGCCCTTGGGCAAGGGTCGCTCCCCCTAGGGGCACACTACTAAAAGTATTTTCTGCCCTCCTTGGGGCAGATAGGCCTATTTTTTAGTAGGCCCATCTGACCCTATGGGAGAATCCACTTAGGCACCAATTTCTAAATGCTTGATGGTGGGATGTTTGTCAACTGACGAAGTATTTGCATTTGTGATAATTTTTTTCCTCCTTTTTGTTCTAGTTCAAAGCTTTTGCTTTCTTTGCTGTGGATCCTTGCGGTTTTGGCGGTGGTGACCTGCCGTTTGCACAGTTGCATGTTTTAGGTAAGTAAAAACAATTTACTCTAAAGGAGTATTGTTGCCATGCATGAATGACATGTTTGTAGGTGGTGTACTAAATGCAGGTTTGTGTGAAATTGTCCTTAGATTTGTGCACAATGATATTTGTGTTGTCTTATTTCTAATTTGCTTTTCTTTCTTTCTTTTTAGTGGGATATCACACAGTGCTGGTTGTTGGTGGGGCATTTGTCCAGTTAATTTTCGTAGGAAAGATCATGGCTAGCCGCAGGATGACCGCTCAGCAGGTGGTTGGTATGCTTTTTGAGTCATTGTCTGATCATGATTATGAGACGGAATCTGCATCTGAGGCAGAGGAGGAAGTGAGGGATTCTGGCAGTGAAGTTTCTGTCGGAGAGGAATCTTCTGATGAGGAAGCCACACTCAGTGCAGGTGAGGGACCTGTTTCAGAGGAGGACACTGATGTGCCATTAGTGCAGCAACCTGGGGCTGAAAGGTTTCCTGTTAGAAGACCTGAACTTTGGGTTGCCCCAAACATGGAGCAGCCAGAGTTGCCTGCCTTTACTGGTTTCCTGGGGTGTAGAGTCAATACTGAGCACTTTTTGCCTGTCAATTTCTTTGAGTTATTTGTGGATGATGTGTTTTTGGAAGAGATTGTTGAGCAGACTAATTTGTATGCGGAGCAGTATTTGAGGGACAACGCTGCTAGACTTAGGCCGCACTCTAGAGCTGCCCAGTGGATTCCCACAAATTTGGAGGAGATGACAAGGTTTTTAAGTTCGACTCTTTTGATGGGGTTGATAAGGAAGCTGTCACTAGCTTCTTATTGGTCTACTAGTCCCTTGATGGCAACAGCTATATTTCCTGCAACAATGAGTCGTAATCGTTATTTGCTTCTTCTTAGGATGCTGCATTTTATTGACAATGCATTAGCCTTGCAACGAGATCACCCTGATTCTGACCGTCTTTATAAGATTAGACCTGTCCATGATCATTTTGTAGATCGGTTTTCAGAGGTCTATGTTCCAGGCAAAGAAATAGCTGTTGGACGAGTCTTTGGTCCTCTTCAAGGTTCGTTTGGTTTTTAGGCAGTACATTCCTAGCAAGAGGGCACGATGTGGAATTAAATTGTATATGCTGTCTGAAAGTAGTACAGGATATGTGTATAATTTCTGTGTCTACACTGGTAGGGATTCCAGTATTGACCCCCCTGGTTGTCCTCCCACTTTTGGAGTTACTGAGAAAATTGTGTGGGAACTTGGTAGACGACTGTTCAACAAAGGTCACCATTTGTATGTAGATAACTTTTACACTGGAGTGCAGTTGTTCAAGGAATTTTTTAGAGTGGACACTGTTGCTTCTGGCACAATTCATTGTAAATGGAAAGGCTATCCAAGGGAGCTTGTCTGTAAAAAACTTCAGAGGGGACAGTGCAGTGCCTTGCGGAATGATGAGCTGCTAGCTTTGAAGTTTTCAGACAGGAGGGGTGTCTACATGCTAAGTACCATCCATGATGAGAGTACTTCCCCCGTGACTGTTTGGGGCCAGGTTGCTGAAGTGCGCAAACCTGTGTGCATTTTAGATTATAATAAGCACATGGGAGGTGTAGATAGAATTGATCAAAGGTTGGAACCTTATACTGCTATTCGTAAGTCTTACGTTTGGTACAAGAAGTTAGCAATTCACCTCTTCCACTTAGCAACTTTTAATGCTTTTATTGTGTTTAAGGATAGGTCTCCAGAGTCAAAGATGACATTTGTGAAATTTCAGGAGTCAGTGATAGAGAGCCTTATTGTGGTGGAACAGGCCAGAGTTCCTAGCGAAGCAGTGGTGGAGGATGTGGCTAGATTGAAAGATCGCCACCTTACTGAGCACATTCCTCCCACAACCAAAAAAGACTTTCCAGCTAAGAAATGTAGAGTGTGTTTTCGAAGAGGTATCTGGAGGGAGACTCGAATGTACTGCCCAGATTGTCCTTCAAAGCCTGCGCTGTGTGTGGGTGGTTATTTTAAGAATTACCACACCCAGAAGAATTACTGGGAACAACCATGAGTGTAAACTCATGTCTGTTTTGTATTTTCATGTGTTCAGTTTCATGGTTAGCATTTGTCATGTACTTAGTTAGAGCTTTTGTGTTTGTAGTTTTGTAATTATTTCTAGTTAGTTAGGGGTTTCTTTGTTTTAAAAAAAAGGTGATGCTATTGTGTGTGGAGTGGGGCTTGGCTGAGGGTGTACATAGTGTACATATTGACTTGCTGTTGGCTACTGCAACACACTGCCAGCCAAACACCAGTCCACACACTCCCATCAGCTGGTGTGATTGTTGTATCAGGCATGTGGGCGTATGTAAGTGATGGCCCCTTGAGTGGCGCTGTCTGTCGATGCGAGTGTTGTAATGTGCTGGGCCCGTGGCTGGCGGCGTGAATGGTCTTGTGCATGTCATGTATGAAAGGTGTGTGAATGGACTGTAAAGCGGTTGGTGCCTTGCCGTGGCTTTACAGCTCACGAGCTGTGAGTCTTGGTTCAGTTTTTTTGGCCTTTCAGTTATTAACAGTGCATTTCATTTTTGTGAAGTCTCTTGTTAATAAAATTTGATCCATTGAACCATCACTCACCCTCCTGCCAAATCCAACCAGTAAGTGTGGTAAAAATGACAAAACCTGTTCCGCTGTAATCAGGCATCGCAGCACACCTGTGACACACTAGGTGCCTCGGGTGGGACCCTGATGATGAAGCATGCCACCAACTTGGTTGGTGGTGAGGGGTCTTTTTCACATAACCTAAGTGCATTTCTTTTCACAATTTTAGTGTTTGGCACATCACAGACGTATGTGGACACATCAAAATGATATATTACAAAACTACCTGTGTTTGGGGAGGAGGGGGCCCCTATGCTTTTGGTCCTGGGTGCGGCCTTCATCTAGGGAAACCTACCAAACCCAGACATTTTTTTAAACTAGACACCCCAAGGAGTCCAGGGAGGTGTGGCTTGTGTGGATCCCCCAACATTTTCTTACCCAGACTCCTCTGCAAACCTCCAAATTTGATTAAAAAAACATATTTTCCTGACTTTCGTTTGTACGATCACTGCTCCAGCACAAAATTCCTACTCCCCAGAGTTCCCCTCAGTCTCCCAAGTAAAATGACACCTCACTTGTGTCGGTCCCCAAAGCAGAGTCAGCTTAAAGATGTATAAAAGAAGAATATGTCCTTATCAACTCGCTGTGCCATCCCCTCTATCTCTAAAAGTGTTTGGCCTTATTCTGTTGCAGGCACCTGGCCCACCCACAGAAGTGAGGTATCATTTTTATTGGGAGACTTGGGGGAATGCTGGGTGGAAGGAAATTTGTGGCTCCTCTCAGATTCCAGAACTTTCTGTCACCGAAATGTGAGGAAAATTTGTTTTTGTTAGCCAAATATTTAGGTTTGCAAAGGAGGCTGGGTAACGGAACCTGGTCAGAGCCCCACAAGTCACCCCATCTTAGATTCCCCTAGGTCTCTAGTTTTCAAAAATGCACAGGTTTGGTAGGTTTCCCTTGGTGGCGGCTGAGCTAGAGGCCAACATCTACAGGTAGACACTTTGCAAAAAACACCTCTGTTTTCTGTCAAAAAATGGGATGTTTCCACGTTGTGTTTTGGGGCATTTCCTGTTGCGGGCGCTAAGCCTAACCACACAACTGAGGTATCATTTTTATCGGGAGATTTGGGGGAACGCTGGGTGGAAGAAAATTTGTGTCTCCTCTCAGATTCCAGAAGTTTCTGTCACCGAAATGTGAGGAAAATGTGTTTTTTTAGCCAAATTTTGAGGTTTGCAAAGTATTCTGGGTAACAGAACCTGGTCAGAGCCCCACAAGTCACCCCATCTTGGATTTCCCTAGGTATCTAGTTTTCAAAAATGCACAGGTTTTGTAGATTTCCCTTGGTGGCGGCTAAGCCAGAGGCCAAAATCTACAGGTAGGCACATTGCAAAAAACACCTCTTTTTTTCTGTCAAAAAATGGGATGTGTCCACGTTGTGTTTTGGGGCATTTCCTGTCGTGGGTGCCAGGGCTAATCACACAAGTGAGGTATCATTTTTATTTGGAGACTTGGGGGAACATAGAATAGCAAAACAAATGTTATTGCCCCTTGTCTTTCTCTACCTTTTGTCCTTCCAAATATAAGAGAGTGTGCAAAAAAGAAGTCTATTTGAGAAATGCCCTGTAATTCATATGCTAGTATGGGCACCCTGGAATTCAGAGATGTGCAAATAACCACTGCTTCTCAACACCTCATCTTGTGGCCATTTAGGAAATACAAAGGTTTCCTTGATACCTATTTTTCACTCTTTATATTTCAACACATGAATTGCTGCATACCCGTTATAGAATGAAAACCCACTGCAGGGTGCAGCTCATTTATTGGCTCTGGGTACCTAGGGCCATATTTATACTTTTTGACGCAAAACTGCGCTATCGCAGTTTTGCGTAAAAAAAATTAGCGCCGGCTAACGCCATTCTGAAGCGCCATGCGGGCGCCGTATTTATTGAATGGCCTTAGCCGGCGCTAGCAGACCGGCGCTGCCTGGTGTGCGTGGAAAAAAACCACGTACACCAGGCAGCGCCGGCGTTGGGGAAAATGGCGTTGGGGCGTCTTAAAATGGGGCAAGTCAGGTAGAGGCAAAATAATCGCCTCCACCCGATTTGCGCCATTTTTAACGACGCCCAGACGCCATTTACATGACTCCTGTCTTAGTAAAGACAGGAGTCATGCCCCCTTGCCCAATGGCCATGCGCAGGGGACTTATGTCCCCTGGGCATGGTCATTGGGCATTGTGGCATGTAGGGGGGCACAAATCAGGCCCCCCTATGCCCAAAAAAATTAAAAAAAAAAAACATTATTATACTTACCTGAACTTACCTGAATGTCCCTGGGATGGGTCCCTCCATCCTTGGGTGTCCTCCTGGGGTGGGCAAGGGTGGCAGGGGGGGTCCCTTATTTTGAGCCCACAGGTCCCTTAACGCCTGCCCTGACCCAGGCGTTAAAAAGAGGCGCAAATGCGGGTTTTTTTGCCCCGCCCACTCCCGGGCGTGATTTTTGCCCGGGAGTATAAATACGACGCATTTGCGTCACAGTCATTTTTTTAGACGGGAACGCCTACCTTGCATCTCATTAACGCAAGGAAGGCGTTCACGCAAAAAAATGACGCTCATTCCTCATACTTTGGTGCTAGACGCGTCTAACGCCAAAGTATAAATATGGCGTTAGTTTTGCGCCGAATTTGCGTCGAAAAGACTGACGCAAATTCGGCGCAAACGGAGTATAAATATGCCCCCTAGAGTTCTTGATGAACCTACAAGCCCTATATATCCCCACAACCAGAAGAGGCCAGCAGACGTAACGGTATATTGCTTTAAAAAATCTGACATTGTAGGAAAAAGTTACAGAGTAAAACGTAGAGAAAAATTGCAGTTTTTTTCACCTAAATTTCAATTTTTATTTGTTCAGTTGTTATTTTCTGTAGGAAACCCTTGTAGGATCTACACAAATTATCCCTTGATGAATTCAGAATTTTGTCTACATTTCAGTAATATTTCGGTTTCTGGGATCCAGCATTGGTTTCCTGCCCATTTCTGTCACTGACTGGAAGGAGACTGAAAGCACAAAAAATCGTAAAGATGGGGTATGTCCCAGTAAAATGCCAAAATTGTGTTGAAAAGTTGGGTTTTCTGATTCAAATCTGACTGTTCCCGAAAGCTGGGAAGCTGGTGATTTTAGCACCACAACCCTTTGTTGATGCCATTTTCAGGGAAAAAACCACAAGCCTTCTTCTGCAGCCCCTTTTTCACATTTTTTTTTTTTTTAAATGACAATTTCACTGTATTTTGGCTAATTTCTTGGCCTCCTTCTGGGGTACTCACAATGTCTGGGTACCTCTAGAATCCCTAGGATGTTGGAAAAAAAGGACGCAAATTTGGCGTGGGTAGCTTATGTGAACAAAAAGGTATGAGGGCCTAAGCACGAACTGCCCCAAATAGCCAAAAAAAGGCTCGGCACAGGAGGGGGAAAAGGCCTGGCAGCGAAGGGGTTAATACAGGCAAGTGAAGATTATGGAGCCCTAAAGAGGTTTTATAGTTTGCTCATAGTTTTCCAAGGTTAGGTTTTAGCCGGATTGCATGCTTTTGTTACTTGTTTGCCCCTATCATTAGGTAAAGCTGTCATGTTGATTTGGCTTCTGCAAGTCATCAAGAGTGGACTTTGGTTTGAATGACAGGACAGGGCAAATTAAAACATCAACTGAAAAAAGGAATAGACATGCATATTGAAAAACTATCGAAAGAATGGGGTATCCATGTGGCAATCCAAAGTCATTCTTGAATGAGTGACGTTAGCTGTTTTAATTATGTATGGGCTAAATGTGGTTTGTGTAGTACAGCAAACAAACTGAAATGTCTAGAAGTGCCTCGTGCTTCCAACTCCTAGATTCTGAAGGGGATAGTGGGTTCAATGTTGTGCAAGTCCCATCTGTGGTTGATTATTTTTCAAGGGTGGGGCGTAAGCTACTTCTTGTAGTCTACTAATCTTCAGGTGAGGAACAGGAGCATCTCCAGGACAGACAGCTTTATTAGGGTGAGTTATTTCCCAGGGTTCTTACCCAAGTGATGCTTCATTATGGCTGGTCTGAAACTGGTAATCAAATGGCACCAGAAAATGCGAGGGCAAAGATTGATCCAAGGTAGAAAAGGAAAAAGTAGAATTGTCAGTTGCTGTCTCTCAGATGATAGCATGGGATTTTGTGAGTTCCCAAGCTAGCTTTGTGATTGGAGGCATAACAACGACTCATGTTTGTATCAGAAGTGCTCATTGCCTACCTCTAAAATTGTTCGTTTTGGTGTGCATTATGCAGAGGGTGCAGGAGTAGTGGACATCTATATTGTGCATGAAATTATTATTTTAATGTAGGTAGCCACAGAGTTTCTTGTTCTAGCTATTGGCGACAAATCCTGATCCTACCTCATTATCATAACCACTGGAAAATATTACTTTGTGATCTTCAGAAGTGGCTCACCATTCTGAGTGTGTGGCTTTGCCTTCCTTGTTGTCTGCACTCTTTCCTACGTTGATAGTGATTATAATCTTATAATTTATTATCAGTATATTAAAATAAATCCCAAGCTTCTCTGAACATGAGGGTCAAACAGCTGTGTTCAGCAATGAATCTGTCTAGTGATTGGAGCATTTGCACAGAAGCACCTGTGCCAGCAATGCAATCAACTTTCCAGGGCTAGTACAATCCAGATCTGCCCTCATAGGCTTGACACACCCAGGTGTCACCTCATTCATAAACTGCTACAGTATCACCTATAAAATTAGCATTGCGTGCAACAGACATCAGACCTGTGTAGTGCTTGAAGCTACACATCAATCATACTGCCACCTCACCCTCTCCCATCTCATCACAGTGTGGCATGGGGATGGGTCAGGAGCCACACTGATCATTAACCAACCCTGGTACAAGTTGGGAAAGAGTGGGGCGAACAAGCAAGAGGCTGCAAGCAGGCAGATGGAAGCTGGAATCTACAGATTGCATCAGCATGCTGTATGCACTATGTAGACTCCACCTTTCAATTCTCTGTTGAGGAAGCCGACGACAAATATAAAAAAACTATCATATGTTGTGTTTGTGAATGTAAATGTGTGCATTTGTGATAGCTTGTATATGTATGTGTGTGTGTGTTTGTATTGTACATTTGAGCACATTTGTGTAAATATTTGGGAGTGAAACTGAGTGAGTCAGAGTAAGTGAGAAGAGGAAAGCAAATGAGCGAGTGACAACATAATAATTGCAAGTGACTTTGAGTAAGTCACAGTGAGTGAGAATAAGTGAGAATAAGTGAGTCTGAGTAATATTGGAGGTAATTATTTTCATAAAGGAGGGTAACCAAGGCATATGTGGGGGGACAGTCTGGCAACTATAAATGCTGGCCCAGACACATAAACGGTAATTGTTGACATATGGGTCACCTGTGTTATGTGGATGTTTTCAATGACACATTTCTGGGACTGGCTTTGTTTATGTAACCCTTGGCATAAGGGGACATCGATGGCTGGATGAAGACAATTATTAGCTCAGGGAGTATAGTACCTATTGCATGTTTGGAAAAAATGGAATCAACCCCTAGGAGTGTTTGACTCTGGCTTGGCACCAAATAAAGGTACTTGCATGTTTAATGAGTGACTTTTTGAGTCTATGTCCCTCATTACGAGTTTAATTAGAAAAAATGAGGCAAAACCCAGTACCCCCTGGACCTGGGTAAGTAAATATAAAACAGAAAGAATTGGCCCCAAGGGGGAAGTGTATGCCTTGACGTCCACGGCAGAAATTCAAACAATTATTAGAAAACCTTTTTTTGTCTAAATGTATTTCTTTATTTATTTATATATTTTATTCACTTAACAGTCTCACATAATTATCAATTAAAAACAGATTTTGATGCTCCACAGTGATGGCACAGTGAAAGTGAATAATGTGATATATGAAGTGCTGGAGTGTTATATACAATATATACAAAAGTGTGGTTAAAAAGAACAGTGATCTTCAGGGAAGACCCCTTCAATCCAGGTGTCTAGAAGACACCATTTGTCTCAATATTGATCCACATCAAATTATGTTGAAGTTTTGACCCAGCATAGAAGCACAAATCAATAATGGGTCATCATCAGGACTGAGAGTCTTTGTAATGGTAGCACCTAAAATAAATTAAATGAAAAAGTTTGAAAGACATCCTACCATTTGGGCAATTTTCAAGTATTCGCAGAAACTGCACAAAGAAGACAGATTATTTCAGCGAATCAGATACACTTATTGAGAGACTGAAAAGATTGGTCAAAAGAGCAAGGAAGAGAGTGTGGTACACTGCCTGTTGGAACCCAAACAAATGAATGATAGCCTAAATAGGTTAACTTGTGTTACCACATTTAGGGGGTCATTCTGACCCTGGCGGTCATTGACCGCCAGGGTCAACGACCGCGGGAGCACCGCCAACAGGCTGGCGGTGCTCCCAAGGGCATTCTGACCGCGGCGGTACCGCCGCGGTCAGAAACGGAAAACCGGCGGTCTCCTGCCGGTTTTCCGCTGCCCTGAGGAATCCTCCATGGCGGCGCAGCTTGCTGCGCCGCCATGGGGATTCCGACCCCCTCACCGCCATCCTGTTCCTGGCGGTTTTGACCGCCAGGAACAGGATGGCGGTGAGGGGTGTCGTGGGGCCCCTGGGGGCCCCTGCAGTGCCCATGCCAATGGCATGGGCACTGCAGGGGCCCCCGTAAGAGGGCCCCTAAAAGATTTTCAGTGTCTGCCATGCAGACACTGAAAATCGCGACGGGTGCTACTGCACCCGTCGCACCCTTCCCACTCCGCCGGCTCCATTCGGAGCCGGCTTCCTCGTGGGAAGGGGTTTCCCGCTGGGCTGGCGGGCGGTCGCCCACCAGCCCAGCGGGAAACACAGAATAACTGCGGCGGTCTTCTGACCGCGTAGCGGTATTCTGTTGGGGGAACTTTGACGGGCGGCCTCTGCCGCCCGCCAAAGTTAGAATCACCCCCTTAGTCTGGCTAGTAACAATATAAAAAAAGATTATTAAACATCACTGGGAACTGGGAAAGTATCTGAGCAGGGCAGCAATGGCACCATGAATGCCTTCCAGGAACACATTGCTCTGTTGCACTTGAGCCGCCAGTCTATGGATGGCACTCATGCTGGTCATCTGACCCACAGAGATGGACCTCAGGAGGTCAATAGCCTCCTAACTGAGGGCAGCAGGGCTGACTGGGGCTGGGGCAGGGGCAGAGGTGCCTGCAGTGAAGGCCCTGGGTGAGTGGGCACGGGCAACAGGGTGGGAAGCTACAGGGAGAGTGGTGCTAGTAAGGGGGGGTGGCGGACAATGATGGTGCTGGGGTGGTTCCAGATGGGTCCGCCACTGCCAGGGAGTGTCCACTGGAGGAGGATTGTGAGGATGATGTAGATGATCTGGTCTCCCTCGTGGCACTCCCCTCACACTCCATCCCACTGGGTCCTTCGGCCTCACTGGATCAGCCTCCTAGGTCTCATGGGCTGCCACTTCCCCACTCACCTGTGCCCCTTCACCTGTGCCCCTGTTCACCAGATGATGCTGATGCACACAAAGGGAGAGTAAGAGAGGGAGGGAGAGATAAAATAAAGGGTGGAAAAGGGTTAGCACCTAACTTCCATAAACACATATGAACATGTGCATATCTCACATAACATCTTATGGCCGGTCATGCCTTTTGTAAGATGCTGGCCTGGCTTATAGTGGGTACCTGAGGGTACTTACACTTTGTGCCAGGTCCAGTTGTCCCTTATTAGTAGATTAGTAGTGTTCTAGCAGCTTAGGCTGATAGAGGTAGCTATAGCAGAGCAGCTTAGGCTGAACTAGGAGACATACAAAGCTCCTGCTATACCACTTGTATCATAAAGGTACTATATCACAAGAAACACAACACTCAGGATTACTAAAAATAAAGGTACTTTATATTAGTGATGATGTGCCAAAAATATCTCAGAGGATATACTCCCTTAGGAGGCAAATAAAATACACAAAATATAAACACAAACCA
Organism: Pleurodeles waltl; assembly: GCF_031143425.1. Taxonomy (NCBI): domain Eukaryota; kingdom Metazoa; phylum Chordata; class Amphibia; order Caudata; family Salamandridae; genus Pleurodeles; species Pleurodeles waltl. The sequence goes on from NC_090445.1 coordinate 508,011,231, forward strand.
AAATCAGGTAAGTATACAGTTAGAAAAATAGTGCAAACACTGTAGAATACAGTAGGATCCAATAGGCCTAGGGGCAACACAAACCATTTACTCTGAAAGTGGAATGCGAACCACGAATGGACCCCTAGGCTAGTGTAGTGTGTAGGGGGTCACTGGAAGTGTAAGAAAACACTAAGGGTGTCCAAGATATCCCACCCCAAAACCCTGAAAAGTAAGAGTAAAGTCATACTACTTCCCCAGAAACACACTAAACGTGTGATAGAGGATTCTGAAAAGACCACAACAGACTGCAAAGCACTGAAGACGGATTCCTGGACCTGAGGAACTGCAAAGGAAGGGGACCAAGTCCAAGAGTCGTGAAAGTGTCCGGGGGCGGGGGGCAGGAGCCCACTAAACCTCTGATGAAGGTGCAAAATGTCTGCCTCCGGATGGAAGAAGCTGAAGATTCTGAAACAACAAAAGGTGCTAGGAACTTCTCCTTTGTGAAGATGATGTCCCACGGAGTGCTAGAGGATGCAGCTTTGTTTCCTTGGAAAAAGACTGCAAACAAGCCTTGCTAGCTGCAAAGGTTGCAGTTGAAGAAAAAGGGTGCTGCCCGGGCCCAGGTAGGACCAGGATGTCACCACTTGGGAAAGGAGACAGAAGGGGCCCTCAGAAATACAGAGAGCCCACACCCAAGAAGGCAGCACCCGCAGAAGTCCTTGAACATGGGTTCAAGAAGACTGAGCACGGTGGTCAACTCAACACTACAAAAGAGTGCCCCACGAAGCCGGAAGTCAACTCGGGGAGTTGAGCAATGCAGGACGGAGTGCTGGGGACCTGGGCTAGGCTGTTCATGAAGGATTCCTTGCAAAAGTGCACAGAAGCCCTAGCAGCTGCAGTTCACGCAGTTGGACCACTGGACAGTCTGGTTGCTTGGGTTCACCACCTGTGTTCCAGGGGCCACGCTTGTCAGAATGAGAGGAGTCCCAGAGTACTGGTGATGCTGAAGTTTGGTGCTTGCGGCAGCAGGGGGAAGATTCCGTCAACCCACGGGAGATTTCTTCATGGCTTCCAGTGCAGGATGAAGGCAGGCAGCCCCCAAAGAATGCACCACCAGGAAACAGTTGAGAAAGCCGGCAGGATTAGGTGCTACAATGTCACTAGTAGTCTTCTTGCTACTTTGTTGCAGTTTTACAGGCGTCCTGGAGCAGTCAGCAGTCGATCCTTGGCAGAAGTCGGAGAGGGAGATGCAGAGGAACTCTGGTGAATTCTTGCAAGCCCACTGGAGGGACCCTAAATAGCCCTCAGAGGAGGATTGGCCACCTAGTCAGGTAAGCACCTATCAGGAGGGGTCTCTGACGTCACCTGCTGGCACTGGCCACTCAGAGGCCTCCATTGTGCCCTCACACCTCTGGATTCAAGATGGCAGAGGTTTGGGACACACTGGAGGAGCTCTGGGCACCACCCCTGTGGTGGTGATGGACAGGGAAGTGGTTACCTCTCTTTCCTTTGTCCAGTTTCATGCCAGAGCAGGGACTGGGGGTCCCTGAACCGGTATAGACTGGATTATGCGAGGAGGGCACCATCTGTGCCCTTCAAAGCATTTCCAGAGGCTGAGGGAGGCTACTCCTCCCCAGCCCTTAACACTTATTTCCAAAGGGAGAGGGTGTAACACCCACTCTCAGAGGAAATTCTTTGTTCTGCCTTCCTGGGACTGGGCTGCCCAGATCCCAGGAGGGCAGAACCCTGTCTGTGGGTTGGCAGCAGCAGTAGCTGCAAAGAAAACCCCAGAGAGCTGGTTTGGCAGTACCTGAGGTCCATAGTGAAGCCCCGGGGATGCATGGGATTGGCACCCTAATACTAGATTTGGCTTGGGGGGACAATTCCATGATCTTAGACATGTTATATGGCCATGTTCGGAGTTACCATTGTGAAGCTACATATAGGTATAGACCTATATGTAGTGCATGCATGTAATGGTGTCCCTGCACTCACAGAGTCCGGGGAAATTACCCTGAACTATGTGGGGGCACCTTGGCTAGTGCCAGGGTGCCCTCACACTCAGTAACTTTGCACCTAACCCTCGCTAAGTGAAGGTAAGACATATAGGTGACTTATAAGTTACTTAAGTGCAGTGTAAAATGGCTGTGAAATAACCTGTGCTCACTATGGGTGGCAAAAGAAATGCTGCAGCCCATAGGGATCTCCTGGAACCGCAATACCCTTTGTACCTAGGTACCATATACTGGGAAATTATAAGGGTGTTCCAGTGTGCCAATTAGAATTGGTGAAAATGGTCACTAGCCTATAGTGACAATTTTGAAGGCAGAGAGAGCATCAGCACTGAGGTTCTGGTTGGCAGAGCCTCAGTGACACAGTTAGTCACTACACATGTACACACATTCAGGCCACAGACTATGAGCACTGGGGTCCTGGCTAGCAGGATCCCAGTGAGACAGGCAAAAACAAACTTACATACATGTAAAAATGGTGGTAACATGCCAGGCAAGATGGTACTTTCCTACACCATTGCAATTTCAATCCAAGTCTGATAATACCTATTGTCCATGGAAAGCTGTATTGGACAGTTAACATCAGATGTGCACACAAGTACAGATATGGACATGAAGAAGGCAGTGACTCGCCTTTGCAGCAGAGGAATTGGCAGGTACATCTAAAAAATGAAATGAATACACAAAGTTGGTACTTCAGGGACCTACCATCCCATAGTTGTAAGCCCAAGTCCACACAATGATATCTACAATAGCAGCAATTGCTGTACAATCTACAATCATATAATCCCATGTTTCCCTACACATCCCTACACTCTGAAGGTAACATACGTTTGCATAGTCACCTATCAGGGCAAAACTCCTGTCACTTTGAGGCCCTTCCTGTGGTAAAACTGTGAAGCCAGACCCTCAATCAGTCCATGGCAGCAACAGCACAAAACCAAAACATTATCAGTTCATGTAGGAGACTAACACAGATGGGATTGCACTTACATCTCAGATACACTGATGCCGATGGTTGGGGCTTGTCAGACACAATGCTTTGGTTGACAAAACCGCCCCAACCTTGGCAGATGTGACATTTAAATCCAGTGACCGCATTGTATTGTCACACATAAATCATAGTTACCCTAGCTGGTCACTGATACCCATTGTTATTGTGGGACTACCGTTGTCTACAATCACAGTATTCCAGTAGTAGCCCACCCAATCCCACTAAAGGCCTGACAAGGGTGAGGTCACAGTCCGTACTCACCCCCTTGTGGCTGCTGTGCAGCCCTTAAGCGCCAAAATGCCAAAATGCAGCCCATTAGGGGTGGTCAGCGTCAGACGGGCACCCCTCCCTACTTAGAAGGACATCCCCAGCTGGGCCTCCGTGGTCTTCCGGGCCGAGCATCTCTGTCCCTCCTACCGCTTCCGACAATGGGTGCTCCACCAGCTATGCCTCCCCAGGGTCGGTACTAGCATGCCAATGGCATGCCAAATCCCTGCCTTTTGATGGGCGCTGACCTGGATGGGTGACACAGACAGGAGGACAAATTGATTAGGACTGGCACAAAGTAAACAGCATTGGCCTACATACATCAGACACACCACATTGCTATCCACATCCATCATAATGGTTCACACTCCTAATATCCATGCCCCCAGCATGCATGTACTCCAAGACCGGTATGCCTACGCCATTCACAATGACACAGACCCCTACCACACATGACAATGGAATGGGTCTCACCTGCTCCTCTGGGGCCCCAAACAGCTGTCCATACAGGAGTAGAAACCCTTCAACCAGCATCTCCAATTCTTCTTGGGTGCAGGCCTGGGCGCTATAATCTTTAGGACGTGGCATGATGGCTTCCAGAGATGGTACACAGCAGCTCACGTAGTGGGAGATTTTGCTTGCAGGAGTGTTAGGAGTCAAGTGAGATAAGCAGTGCATACATGACCGTCACCGCTGGTGGTGATCATCTTTGGCCCTAGTCCCCCATAGGCAGCAATGTTAACCAATGGGAAGTTGCACAGCGGTTGCAACCGCCTACCGCCATGAAGCCATCTCTTCTGTGCTGTAGGACAGGCGCCTGCCATTTTATGTACAGGAAATGGTCTGTTGTTGAAAAATAGGTGCATCATGGCACTTACATGTCCAGAATGCTGCGCAGACCCATGTTGTACCATCACGTATTGGCACATAAATGTCACATTCTGCATTATGCACAGTGCCGTAATATGGGCAGCGGTCACATGAACTGCGTGTTCACCTACTAGTTGTCTTGCACCATAGATCACTGTAACATCTACATACATGGCCCATGCAGGACCCATATGTGCACACAACATGGGACATCACACATGTGTTGTGTGGCACAAACAATGCACAGGGCCAGCAATGGCCAGCACAGATGGTAAAAATGGTCCTCCTACATACATAGTGTAGTGTGCATCACCTATGCAGTCATGTATGCATAGTTTGGTGTGTGCCACAACATTTTGTACATCTAACATGTGTGGAGTGCTAATCACACTCAATATTCTCTCCTCTCCTTCCTAGATACCATGTAATGAGGAGAATGAGAAATGCACCAGTGTACTGTCTACTAGTTGACCTCGCTACCTTGGATGAGAGACACATCGTCCAGACCTATTGTCTGAATCATGTCACCATCATGGAGCTCTGTATCCAGTTGGAGCCAGATCTGCTACCTGCTATCTGAAATCCCTAGGCCATCCCTCACACAGTACAAGTCTTGACGGTTCTATACTTCCTAGCAACGGGGTCGTTTGAGGTTACGTGGGCTTGGCTGGCTGCAGGTATGTCACAGCCCATGTTCAGTTGTGTTTTGAAGGATGCACTGTCTACTTTCCTCAAACACATGGGCAGCTACATCAGGTTCCCCCCAAACTGCGGATTTGGCCACTGTAAAGGCAGACACATTCCTCACGTCACAGGAGCAATTGATGGCTCCCATATTGCTTTAGTTCCTCCCTCTGTAAACAAACAAGTATATGGGAACTGGAAAAACTTTCACTCGATTAATGTGCAGGTGGTGTGTTTGACCAATGAGCACATCTCCCAAGTGACCGCCAAGTGTCCAGGATCTGTACATGACACCTACATAATGAGGAGCAGCAATGTCCCACACATGATGGCACGTCTACAGAGAAAGGGATTAGCTCATTAGTAGGTATCAATATGGATGTGTGTCTCTCTTGTAGCACCTGTGAACACATTATTCTCTGTGGCTGCCCGTGGATCGGAACTTGTCCTGCCTTTATTCGTACAGGTGACTCAGGATATCCTATCCTGCCCTGGCTGCTAACACCAGTGAGGTCCCCTGGAAGGATTCCAAGACACGTCACAATGAGGCCCATGGCAGGACAAGGCGTGTGATTGAAAGGACTTTTGGCCTACTTAAAGCATAATTATGGTGTCTCCACATCCCTGGAGGTGCCCTCCTCTGCCGTCCCCAAAAGGTGTGCCAGATCACAGTTGCCTGCAGCATGCTCCACAATCGGGCCCTATGATGTCACATTCCATTACTGGCAGATGAGGAGGTGGCTGCTGGACCAGTGGGTGGTGATGGTGACATGGAAAGTGATGAGGAGGCAGATGAGGATGGTGCAGCACACTCTAGGACGGAGCTGATCAATCAGTACTTCCAGTGACATACAGGTATGTTTTGAGTGTAGTAGCAGGTCATATGATTGCACTTGGATTAGTTACAAAGCCCATTGTGGCAATTTACATCAGTGCAGATGTACCATTTACTGATTCATCTGTGTAAGTGGTGATAGACGAGTGATTGTATGTCAGGAACAGCGTGATTGCTCCCTACTCAGCCATATGTCCCTTAGGGTGCTACGCAAACATCTTCTGAGGACAGTTCTGTAGTGTGATATGTGTCCTGTCATCTCATGTCCAGGTGTAATTCCAGCTATGGACTGTGTATAGTGCATCCTTTCCTCTCCTAGCAGTTGCCAGAGCCATCCATGTCAAGTTGACTTTGCTTACAGTTGAAGTTGTTGAGTTGAGCCCATTACAGCTGTCAGCTACAGCTTTTTAGTCATGTTGTTAATGTGTTTGTTTATGTAGAAGTGTAATCAGTTGTGCCCTGTTGCCTTGCCAATCCACAATGGCTACCACAAGTATGGACTGCATGTGTGCTTAGAGTGCTATCATGCCTCATATCCTGATGTGTGTTCCTGTGTTTTGCATTTATAAGATTTGATTACTTGAAATATTCTGGTGTGTGGCTAGACTACTGTCTCTCCTTCAATTGTGACATCTTTGTTCTACTAGGTCCCCTTCAGGGGAGGATGCCTCCCTCTACAGTAATTTGCAGTGCATGCTGGTTGAGGGGTATTACTACAAATTACATTTTGCTGAACACACACTTGAACATCACACAATAAAAACACAAATGCACTTGCCGTGATCTACAGTGTTTATTGTGCATATTTTGTCCAGTCGTTAATGAGTGGGTTCATGGTGGATGAAATCATCAGAGTGGATGGAGTAGCTGTAGGTAGTACAGGTCCAGTGTCCAAGGGCCATAGCTAAAATGGAGAAATGACATAGAACAGTCAAAAGGTTGTGTCAGTGGCACACAAGGGAAGATGTTCAGGAGATAGTCACTTTCTAGCAGTGGGTTCGGTCTTTGCATTCACTCCAGCCAGATGCCTGAATGGATGACCTTGTTTGTGGTGGGGGTGTCCTCAGCTACAGAGGGAGGGGTGTCAGTGACCTGTGGCTGCACTAGCAAGGCTGCCAGTCCACTGGCTACCGCTGATGTAGATGGCTCAGATGAGGGGTTGCAAGTGGAAGGGTCCTGCTGGTGATTGGAGCTGGGCAGCAGAATGTTGTGGAGGTCCTGAGCACCCCTGCAATGGTGGCCTTGGAGGCATTGAGTGCTTGCCTCTGCTACATGGCCTCCTGGTAGTATTCCCTCTACAGCCTTTGGTTGTCCCCCAAAAAGACAAGTATTTGGCTCATCTTGTCCTGGGATTGTTGGTCTTCTCCCAGGGCATGGAGATAGAGTCCTGGTCAGTTGGCTTCCTTCGTTGCCCCATCCTCTGGCCCACAGATACCCTTCCACGCCCCCTGCCACCCTGTGCCTGTGCCACTGGCATGGTGTGCCCACACCGAGTGTCACCAGGACCTTCGTTGTCTTGAGTGTGAGGGCTTCACTCTGGTCCCTGTACTGTGGGGCAAACTACTGATTGACCAGTCCTTGTGTCACAGGTTTAGGGACAAGGGGTTAGCTCTGCTGATATTGCCACAAGGTGGGGAGGGTGGATGTAGGCAGGGTGAGGCTGAGCATGGTGGATTGACTAGGTGTCCGCGATGGACCAGGTGAGTCGTCAATGTCCGAACATCCTGAGCTATAGTCATCACTGGGGCCTTCATCCTGGGGAGGGCTGGGATTCTCTGGCACCATCTCCATGTTGGCAGTGGCAGGGTACCTGTGGATGGAGTGGAAAAGTGTTACTTGGTGGATGTGTGATTGGTTGTCTCTTTGTCTGATGCAACAGTGGCTTGACTTGATTCCTAGTTGTGGCAATGACTGATGCAGCACTGATGCAGCACTGTTTGTGGATAGTGGATTGTGTGGTAGGTCCCTTATTCCTTTGGGCTTTGAGGAATGGTATTGCATTTCTGTCATTGCCATTTGTTGGTCCTCAGTCGAAGCATCCAGTTGATGTCGCAGGTGCAATAGTTATACATGCAGGAATTGCATTGTGCAGGTTTATTTGTAGATTTTCAGATGGGCTGGTGCATTGTGGGATTTTTAGTCTTCGTTCTTGGCAGCGTTATCCATGCAATTGGGAGGGACTATGTAGGCATTGTGGCTGGGTGGTGGCGTGGCATGCAGGGGAGGAGCGTGAGGTGATTGGGTGTGAGGTGGAGTGGTAGATAGTGTGACTTGGGGAGTGATAGGATGGTGAGGAAGCATGCTGGGGAGTAGTACTTGGTGCCAGGGGAGTGTTAGTTACTTACCAGACTCCAGTCCTCCTGGTATTCCAGCCAGGCCCTCAGGATGTAGTATTGCCAAGACCTTCTCCTTCCACACTGTGAAATCTGGGGGAGGAGGTGGTGTCCCACCGCCAGTCTTCTGTAGGGCAATTTGGTGTTGTGATGCCATGGAAAGCACGTTCTTCCATAGGTTGTTCCAACTCTTCCGGATGGCCTCCCTTTTGTGTGGATGGTTGCCCACTGAGATTCTGTGCCATAACTTAATTTTCCTGGCTCTTGATGTTTGCTGTACCTGTGCTCCAAACAGTTGTGGCTCTACCCTGATGATTTCATCGACCATGACCCTCAGCTCTTCGTCTGTGAAGCGTGGGTGCTTTTGATGTGACATGGTGGCTTTGTGGTGGGTGGTGGTATGTGTTGTGTGCAAGAGTGCAGGGGTGGTTGGTGGGGTCGGGGTGGTTAGTTGCGTGTGCTGGTGGTTTCTGTGTGTATTGTGTTGCTGGTGCAATTGTGTGGTGTGTGATGCGTGTGAAGTGTGATGGTGCCTATGGTATCTACATGCAATGTCCTCCATCGGTGTGCCCTCGTTGTCTGTGTTGGTAGTTATGGTTACAAAGGATTGTGGGGGTGTGTGAGGGTGTGCTATGTAATGCAGTGAGCAGGTGTGTGTGGTGTGCGTATGTGTCTCAAATGTGGGGTATTTGTGCTGACAAATTTGGGGCTGTGTTCTGGTGGAGGCGAGTTTTTGACCTCAGTGGTTTGTACCACCAGTGGTTTTCTGTCATGAAAATGACCACTGTGTAGATTTGTGGGTCGTAATCTGGAGGGCGAAATGTGTTCAGCGTGGCTGTGCTGGTGGTAAGACCACCTCTATCCCGTCATCGTGGTGGTGTCAGATTTGTGGCTGTATTTTAACTGTCTTTATTGTGGACTCTTAATACGGCGGGCGGGATACCGTCAACACTGGTGGTCTTTTGACACCCGCAGCGGTCTTGGCAAAAGACCACACATCTCATAATGAGGGCCCATGTCTTTTTTTTTTTCTAAATGTATCTGAAAATTGTAATCTAAAGTGCACAATCTCCCCTCTTTTTTCCAAATAGTTTCTTGAGGGAGAAACCCTTTTACCCACTTAGAGACAGCCAGACTCCCTAACTTTGTTCACTCACTGGAATGTGGGACAAGTATTATATTTCATCTTTTTTATTGATAGCTAGCCTTTCTTCACATTTACAACTCTTAACCACTTGACTACTCACTCGCTAGGCTGCTATGTCCTTTACCTGATCTGATTTGTAGTTGTGAGGGGATAGACAGTTTTGTTTCTGTGACCTTGATTTATCCTTGATTTATAAACTTCTGAAATGCAAACATATAAATGCACACACTTACACACCAATATACACGCACAGAAGGATAGGAACTAACGCACACACACATGCATAGACAGATACACACATATACAGACATAGGCACAAAGAAAGACGGAAACATAATCATGGATGTCCAGATACACACACAGTAAACACAAATAAACGGATACAAAGGCCAAGAGACAGATGAGTATATGCATGCACAGACATATACAACCGACCCAAATACACCAGCCCAGACACACTAGTAAGCACAGCCACACAAAGATATACACACAGGCACACATACACTCACACGTAGATGCACACCCACACATAGACACCTGCACAAACAGTAGAATAGAAACAAATAAATGCTAACACCTTTTGCATAATTAAAGAACTTCTAAAGATAGTGTCCCATATTTGTCAGGAAGGTAAAATGTATCCGTATTACTTACTGGTGAGTTTCATTATTCTGATTCTATATTTTCCAATCTTGTGTTTATTAATCAAGAAAACCTCTATTATTCTACACCCCTTCCTTGCTGTCTCTTTTATTCTACACCCCTTCCTTAAGCCCTTTCTACCCTTTCCATAACCAAACTTGATCCACCCACAGTCTCACATAAATGAACACAACTCACACATCTTCTATTTTTATCTTCCAAGAAGATGAGGAGGTGTGAGCTACAGAGAACTGGAGTCATGAAAACTACCAGTAAGTAATGCAGACAACATCCCTCATCCTAGTTCCTCATTCCATTCTTTACTAATTGAGATTATACTGAATCAGACTTTTTTCTTTCTTTGCAAATACACTGTAGTAAATCACCAAACAAGAAGATTCAAGGAAAATTAATCTAATATAGAAACAGCATCATAAGCTCATCTCCACCATATAGAATATGGTGAGCATAATATACCAAGTAAGAAGACATAACAGGAGGACCTAACATAATAGCAATCTACCAAAACACTCTGGGGGTCATTCTGACCCTGGCGGTCCATGACCGCCATGGCGGAGGGCGGCGGAAGCACCGCCAACAGGCTGGCGGTGCTTCCTGGGCTATTCTGACCGCGGCGGAAAAGCCGCAGTCAGAAAAGGGGAACCGGCGGTTTCCCGCCGGTTTTCCCCTGGCCCAGGGAATCTGCCATGGCGGCGCTGCTTGCAGCACCGCCATGGGGATTCCGACCCCCTTCCCGCCAGCCTGTTTCTGGCGGTGTCCACCGCCAGAACCAGGATGGTGGGAACGGGTGCCGTGGGGCCCCTGGGGGCCCCTGCACTGCCCATACCACTGGCATGGGCAGTGCAGGGGCCCCCTAACAGGGCCCCACAAAGATTTTCACTGTCTGCTTTGCAGACTGTAAAAATCGCGACGGGTGCCACTGCACCCGTCGCACCCCTGCAACTCCGCCGGCTCCATTCGGAGCCGGCTTCCTCGTTGCAGGGGCTTTCCCGCTGGCCCGGCGGATGGCCTTTTGGCGGTCGCCCGCCGGCCCAGCTGGAAAGTTGGAATGACCGCCGCAGTCTTTTGACCGCGGTGCGGTCATTCGGCGGTTACCGCATGGTGGGCGGTGACCGCCGCCCGCCGCGGTCAGAATGACCGCCTCTATATTTTATACAAACAACTATTTTCAACACCATTGATTTTACATATTCTCTCATTTTTGAGGTATCTCCCTAAACAACCATGGGTTTATGGATCCATCCTGGATTGCTTTTAGAATACAATGTGTGCCCTCTCAAAAGTTAAAATTTATTTTGATATTTGGAACTCATTTGAGATCCACAATAAATTATTGGCCACATGTACAAAGCATTTTTCTAGTTGCAAGCGGGTCGATTTGCAGAATCAGCCCATGTGTGACTTGAAAAATGCTTTTTGGGATGTACAAAGCCCAAACTGTGATTCAGTAAGTTGCTATTCCTACAGTATAGGATGATCAACTCTCTTAAATGCTTTGGAGAAATCAATAAAAGCTACCTGAGAACCTCTAGTTTTCACGGATTTTTGTGTTATATGTTGAGGAGATGAGAAATTACCTACTGTACATTGATTTTTTCTTAAAACCAGGTTGCCTTTTCAGAATTATCTCTTCCCCTTCTACCCAGGAGTGTAAGTGTTCCTAAATGCTTTTCACCAAAAATGCCCATAACATCAAAAAAGGCAATTTGTCTATTGTTGTGTGGAAGATTGTTGGGTCCCTTTTAATATAATGGAACTGTAGCAGTTCCTAACCAAAATAAAAGGGCTATGGAGTGAGAATAGAAATATTCAAGAATGGGTGCTCAATTATTTGCCCAGAGTTTATTTTTTCTTTTATGACAGAGTTCATGACTTAATCAATACCCATCACATCCTTTTTTCTCACTGATTGGGTGAGGTCCTTGATCTGCTCTGCTATAGGGAGAACATAAGTATTTAACACAAAGCTCGGACTGGGGGGAAGCTATTGCATTTAATAATCCTTCCAATCATTAGCAGCATATAACTCAGTAATATAACTGCTCTATTTCAGTTTCTTAATAGAGATGGGGCATGAACTCACTCTCGACCTACAGTATTCAGCAATGGTCTCCCAATATTTTCACATATCCTGACAAAAGACTGCATCAATGAGCTTGATCCATTTGTGGTTAGACTCATGTTTTCTCAGACCCCCCTTTAAATATCTTCTACTTTTTAGGATAGTTATTAATGTCTCTCTTTCTGCCAAAAAGGAGATAAATTGGCTTCTGTTTAGCCTATTTATCACTTTATTCAGGGATGAAAGTGGATGTCGCAGATATTTACATTGAATGAACTTATCCCTATGACTGGGATCCCTGACCCCTAATGGGGTTTACCTGCTGACTTCTAAAAGACTGTTTTGGTCCCATTAATTTTTTACGGACCCACCATTGGGGATCAAAACTGTATTATGAAAGAGTTCATTTCATGGTTTCAGGATAGTATTAAAAACTGAATAGGAAACAATCCAGTAGTCAATTATAGAGCACCTAGTAGTAGTTGTAACAGTAAAATGAGCTAAGGAGTCAAGGTCTATCCTACCTTTTACAATCAAGTCGTCATTTTTGCTTAGTAAATCCAGGAGTAAATGTCCTCTTTTATCTCTTTTCTTTTTTTTTTTTGCTGGGAAACAAGCCGGATTAAGTTTCAAAGTGTCTTCTCTCTCTAAGTAGGCCAATAAAGTAATTGCATGAATCAAAACTTTACAGTTCAGGTCACCAACTAATATAACCTGTCTACTTGCCTCCTGCTTTGCCACGTCATTTATACAGAAGAACAAAAGAGGAAGCACAACATTATAAGCAAAGTCGGGGTTGTATGTGTTTATTTTCAAAGTGACTCTCCTATAACCTTACCCTGCATTGGACAGAATTCCACAACTTGAAAAAGGTTTGAAGCATCAGAGAAACTACTCTAGTTCCAACTAAAATTAAGAATGACCTGAATGGCTACATCTCCCTGGCATGACCCTTCCTGACAAGGGTGGAACTGAAGCTAAGGCAAAATACCCATGCAGTTCAAAATCATTCAGACACCAGGTTTCCTAGATGCAAATCACATCAGCTTTTAAACTATTTAGAAAGACAATCTTATCAGGATTGTTCAATAAACTAGCAGCATTCCAGAAAACCACTTTAAAGCTACTAATAACTATATACATTAATTATCAGGCCAGGTGCTTGATTAATATAGAGGGTGCCTGTCAACCAACTCAATTTTCTCAATTCATCCTCAATTATGGGGTTAGACCATTTCTTCATTGCTTCTATCAAGAAGACCCATCTCCATCCTTCCGTTCTTCTGCCATGAATATTAGTAGTTTAGGATTTTCACAATACGTCTCTTTCCCAGTCCAAGGGGATCCTCCTTCTAGGGAGAAGTTCCCCTCATCTTGGGAGAACCTATTTCTAGTAATCCTCATAACACTGGAATTACATCAATTTCCCATACAGAAGAAATAATCACTGTTCTACAGAATCAAATTGACACTACCTTAAATTGAAATGACACTCCTGATTGGATTTAAAATATCACTGCATGGCACCATCCTCAGTTCTTCTTCAAAAGTAAAACAAGGTTAAAAAAATATGACCTATTCTGAATTATGTCATGATAAAACAATGTGGTGACAAAGTCAAGCATAGTGGATCTATTGGCACAAATTAGGAGATCATTTTTCCCACTGAGGGCTTCCACAACTAACATTAACTTTAACAGGATAGGAAAAAGCTTTAGCTGAAGGGTTAAGGCCAAACGTAGAAACGTTAAGTGGGTTGTGACCATTGTTGGAATAATACTCTTGAGGCATCATCAGTAGAAGAGGTACCCCAGAGTCCTCTAAAGTATTAGATGATTCATTTTGAGACATCAATTCACTATTGTCCACTTTATCAATTGGTGAGGCTGACTCCTCTGATTTCTGAAAGCAAAGTTTTCTTTGACATTGCTTGGAGATTCTCCATTGTTCTTTCTTTTTCTTTTGATTGTGATTTTTCAGTTTTTTCACCTTTCATCTGCTGTGCTGTGGAGGAATACGATATACACCCTATGGAAGCCTCTTTATTCTCAAAAATAGGAAACACATCATTCCTGGAACAGAGAACCACCCCTTGCATGACTGAATTTAAGGTGTTCAAAGGAGGTGGTTCAAAGACATTTATAGAAGATAAAATCTGTCAGTTCTCTGTATTGATGATATTATCATTCTTTTTGAGTTTTTTTTAGATTTACCCACTTGCATGCTAACATCTCTGAGCGAGGGCTTAACCTGGAGGCATCAGTTTGGTGTACATGCACCAGAGCTAAGGGGGCTATCCATACTCCGCATTTTTGTACCAATGTGCCCAATCATGTTTTTTTATACTCTCTTCTCCTTCTTATGAGAATGGCCATAAGAGAATCTTGAATATTTTCCAAATTATTTACTTATTTTTTCATCAATGCAAGAACAGGTGACAAAATCCTTTCTAAACATTTAAGAGTATCATAGTATTGAACCTAATTTCCTGGCAAATTGCAAGACAAATTTAGATGAAATCTGGGATGGCTGATGTGTCCAGTGCTAAAGTGATTTCTCATTATCAGTGCTGTTGAAGAATCTCAACATATATTTCTGTGTATTACACAGAGGAGTTGCAGGGGTGGCTGAACTCTAGATTTATTTATGTCATCTATATCCACATTTGGTAGCGTGGAATCCCCATAAAGAGGATTCACAGCCTTGCCATCACCTGGCTCTGAGGGTCTTCCTTGTATCTCCACTGGATGAGCATACAAGACAACCTTTTCATAGCTATGTACTGAGGAGATGAACAAAGAATACTCCTGCTTAATTAATTGATGGTCAGAAACACAATTCATAGGGGGTCATTCCGACCCCGGCGGTCCTTGACCGCCGGGGCCGGGTTCGGCGGGAGCACCGCCAACAGGCTGGCGGTGCTCCTGAGGGCATTCTGACCGTGGCGGTATGGCCGCGGTCAGAACCGGAAAACCGGCGGTGTCCCGCCGGTTTTCCGCTGCCCTGAGGAATCCCCCATGGCGGCGCAGCTTGCTGCGCCGCCATGGGGGATTCCGACCCCCTCACCGCCATCCTGTTCCTGGCGGTTTCGACCGCCAGGAACAGGATGGCGGTGAGGGGTGTCGTGGGGCCCCTGGGGGCCCCTGCAGTGCCCAAATGGGCACTGCAGGGGCCCCCGTAAGAGGGCCCCACTTTGAATTTCAGTGTCTGCTTAGCAGACACTGAAATTCGCGACGGGTGCTACTGCACCCGTCGCACACCTTCCACTCCGCCGGCTCCATTCGGAGCCGGCTTCCTCGTGGAAGGGTGTTTCCCACTGGGCTGGGGGGCGGCCTTTTGGCGGTCGCCCGCCAGCCCAGTGGGAAACCCAGAATGACCACCGCGGTCTTTTGACCGCGGGACGGTCTTCTGGCGGTCCCAGCCAGGCCGGCGGCTACCGCCCCCGGTCGGGGTCAGAATGACCCCCATAATGTCCTCCTTTTGAAAAAAGGCTAGGGATGGTATGAATACCCTTAATCACATTTAAGTGCATGGCATTGTTTCTCAGTGGGATAGAGTTTGTCTTTTTAGAGGCTTCTATGGGAATTATACTCCCATATAAAAGTGTCATTATTGTTATATCTAATGAAAAGTGATATGCAACTAAACAACCAATAATAAACTAAGAACCGCAGAAACCCTTAGGTGCGATAAGCAGAGAATGTCTGGTCACTAGAAACACAAAGACGCTGTAAGGGTGAATTTGAAAATGCAGCTATTTGCATACTTGGAGTATAAATGGGAGAAACCAAAGTCAGGGCTGTAGTAGAAGCCACTACTGGATCTTATAGATTAGATTAAAATAAAACAAAAAAAAGCACCCTCTCACAGTCTCCCAAAGGGCTTCACTCACCACAGTATACCACCGGACCTCAAAACACTTTACGTGGAACTTGCATGTTCAGGTGATCACCCAAAACTGGACCAATCACATCCAAACGGACCAACCAATCCTTTATAGTCTGCTCCTTAGTTCTCCACTGAAGCTCGCTGATTTGCATATACCACTCCTGGGAGAATTCCAGAAAATTCCACAGTCAATTCCAATGCTTTATGCAGAAGCCAAAGGCATATCCTTGATACAAAATGAACCACAAAATCAGTCTTTTATCCAGAGGGACGTGACCAGCCCCATATGGAGCACAAGCAGCACCAGACCTAGTATAGCCACTTCTGCCCTAAATGCCCAGGGGCACACCCTTCATCGCAGGTTCGACACATAGGACTCAAAGCTACCAAAGGGCTACTAAAGCCATCAAAGGGTGAATTGCAAAATGAGCACCATTTGGGAATCAGAACTCCAAAGCTCAAATTCGGAAAGTTTGGATGGCCTTACCTCCACTTGCAGTATAGCACATAAAAGTATGTTTTTAGGCCCATATTTATACTTTTTTAGCGCCGCATTTGCGCTGCTTTTTGACGCAAAAGTGGCGCAAACTCACAAAACACAATTGTATTTTGTAAGTTTGCGCTGATTTTGCGTCAAAAAGTGGCGCAAATGCGGCGCAAAAAAAGTATAAATATGGGCATTAGTGTTTTAGGTTTCTGAGTAACATTTTAACTGTGGTAGAAATGTAAATTTTATTCTCGTTGCTTGGAACATTAATTTGTGCTGTTATTATGTTGTTCTGTGTGGTTATTTTAGTTGTGTTTATCCACATATTGAGACTGGGAAATATAATGCTTTTTCAGTTAATGAGCCTTTTTAGTTTGTGTGTGTGATATCAAAGAGAACAAAATAGGTTTGTTTCCTATCACCACAGCGTCCCCAGATTCCTGATTAGGGACTGGTACTAATCCAAAAGCTTTCACATCACTTCAGCTATGTGATGGGTGGGATTCACATTCAAGCATTGGTGCGTTGAACTAAGTTCATTCATCTCACCTGTGGGTTTCAAAACAAACCTTGTAGAGCTGAGACAATGTCTCAGTTCACACGAGAGGTGGCTTGCCCTGCTAAAGGAGATTTGACCTCCAGAAAGTTTGCTACATCCAAATGTAAAAGGCTGCATTAGGATCAACAACGAGCAGCAACCTATGGACATTGAGACCTTCCTGGCACAAATTTTGGACTTCTCTCACTCAGAGCTTTTCCTTTATGGGGCTGCCCTCAGCAGAAACCTACCGTTGTTGAGTCCTGCTTCTGATCCAGTTTGCATCTTGCCTCACAGCCAACTTGTCAATGACCACTTTTTCTACATAAAGGTTTCTAAGTCAGAAGATAAACTTTCTCCTGGGATCATCCTGCACCCTCTTTACGATCCGCAATCCATCACGGTTAGCCTTACCCTTTGATATTGAACAGGTCTAGTGTGGCTAGATAACCTTGCTTGGCATTTTGTGCATTTTGTGCTTTTTGGCACTATTTTTAATTCAAACTTTAACCCCTTATGTGCCCTGGACGAGCTGGTCTCGTACTCAGTTACAGTGCAGCTGTGCAGAGGGTGAGACCAGCTTGTCCTGCACCCGGCCCATGGGGGAGCACAAGTGCACTTCCCCTGCCAACCCCAACCCCCTCTAAACCTCCCTCAGTGACATCTGAAGCATGATTAGTTTCTCCTCAATACGGGTGCAGGGGAGGTAAGGGAGGCATGAAAAGGAAAGGAAAGGCTTTTGCTTTCCTTTTCATGTCTCTCTGAGCATGCACACTAGACACCAGGGATTTTTTTGTTTGTTATTGACATATGAGGGGTGCGAACCCTTAGTCAAGGGTCACTCCCTAAGGGGGAGAGAATACTTTTAGGCCACTTCTGCCCCCCTTGTGGGCAGATCAGCCTATTTTACCACTAGACACCAGGGATTTAAAAAAAAAATTACATAAGGGGAGCGACCCCTCAGGCAAGGTTCGCTCCCCGGGGGGCATATTATATTAGGCCATTTCTGCGCACCTTTGGGGCAAATTGGCCTATTTCTATTAGGCCCATCTGCCCCATGGGGGGCAGAAACCACTTAGGCACCAGGGATTGTTGTGTGTGTCTGTGTTTTGTTTGTGGGCGGACAGCCTCTTGGGCAAGAGTCACTCCCCATGGGGACACATTACTATTGGCCATTTCTGCCCCCCTTGGTGGCAGATAGGCCTATTTGTATTAGGCCCTTCTAGACCCCAGGGAAGATTTGTATTTAAAAAAGGAGGGTGGGGATATGGCCATATCCTCACTCCAAATAAATGGGGACAAAGTTGTTCTGCCCACAGATGGGCAGATGGAGCAATTACCTCCAATCCACTCCCCAAGGGGGTAGAAAGCCCACTAGATGCAGAGGAATTTTAAAAAAAGGGGTGGGGGATGCCAACCAGTATGGCCGTGCAAACTATAGGATCTGATTCCAACAGCAAGCAAGAGGACATTTGATTATTTCGCGTTTTGATTTTACATTTGGGCCAAGGGAGCATGGCTAACTCTCAATATCATCCTCAATATTGTCCCACTTGGAATAGTGAGCAGCTGCACTTTTTGGACGTTGGGATGCCGCAACCTGGAAAAATCTACCAGACCTTCACACATCTGAAAACTAAACATCTGGGTGAGTTCAGGGTGGTGTGCTTCACATGCACCCCACACCATTTCGTACCCACAATGGCCTGCAAACCTCCAACTTTGCTTGAAATTAAGAATTTTTCCAACATTTTTGTGGTGGAACTTTCCAGAATCTGAAGGAATCGACAAAATCCTTAACACCCAGCATAGTCACATCTATCACAATAAAAAATCTGCCCTATTTGTCAGCCTAAAAACAATTTTTTTCAAACTACCCTTTTGGAGCCGCTTTGGTTCCCTTTCAATTTCTACATGTTTTTGGCTCTTCCTGTCACAGGCACTTGGTCCACCTACACAAGTGAGGTATCATTTTTATCAGGAGACTTAGGGGAACATTGGGTGGTAGGAAATTTGTGCCGGTGTGGTGATCCCACACAGAAATGAGAGGAAAATTTGATGTTTATTGCTAAATTTGAGGTTTGCTGAGGATTCTGAATAAG
Organism: Pleurodeles waltl; assembly: GCF_031143425.1. Classification (NCBI taxonomy): domain Eukaryota; kingdom Metazoa; phylum Chordata; class Amphibia; order Caudata; family Salamandridae; genus Pleurodeles; species Pleurodeles waltl. Next base: position 508,030,095 of record NC_090445.1, read on the forward strand.
TAAACACTGGGGGATCCATGCAAGTCACACCTCCCTGGACTCCCTCAGGTGTGTAGTTGTCAGAAATGTCTGAGTTTGGTAGGTTTCCCTAGATGGTCGCTAAGGCCAGGACCAAAAATGCAGGTGCTCCCCCTTGCAAAAACAGGTGGTTTTGTAATAGATAATTTTGATGTGTTCATGTTGTGTTTTGGGGCATTTCCTGTCGCGGGCAGAAGGCCTACCCACACAAGTGAGGTACCATTTTTATTGGGCGACGTGGAGGAATAGTGGGTGGAAGGAAGTTTGTGGCTTCTCACAGATTACAGAAATTTTCATCACCGAAATGTGAAGAAAATGTTGTTTTTTTGCCAAATTTTGAGGTTTGCAAGAATTCTGTTAAACAGAACTTGGTGAGAGCCCCATGAATCACCCCATCCTGTATTTTCCTAGGTGTCTAGTTTTTGAAAATGCACAGGTTTGTTAGGTTTCCCTACGTGCCAGCTGAGCTAGAGGCACAAATCCACAGCTAGGCAAATCCCCAAAAATATGTACGATTTCAATGTAAAAATGTGATGTGTCCATGTTGCGTTTCCTGTTGCAGGCACTAGGCCAACCCACACAAGTGAGGTACTATTTTCATTGGGAGATTTAGTGGAATACAGAATAGAAGAACAAGTGTTATTGTCCCTTGTCTTTCTCTCCATTTTTTTCTTCCAAATGTAAGACAGCGTGTAAAAAATAAATCTATTTTAGAAATGCACTGAAATTCACATGCTAGTATGGGAACCCCGGAATTCAGAGATGTGCAAATAACCACTGCTTTTCCACACATTATCTTGTACCCTTTTTGGAAATACAAAGGTTTCCTTGATACCTATTTTACACTCGTTATATTTCACCAAATGAATTGCTTAATACCCAGTACTCAATAAAAACCCTTTCCAAGTTGCAGCTCATTTATTGGCTCTTGGTTCTTAGGGTTCTTGATGAACCTACAAGTCCTATATATCCCCACAACCAGAAGAGTCCAGCAGATGTAACATTATATTGCTTTCAAAAATCTGCCATAGCTGGAAAACCTTATAGAAGAAAAGATGGACAGAAATTGCTATTTTTTCACCTCAATTTCAATATTGTTTTATTTTAGCTGTTCCTTTCAGTAACAAAGCCTTGGAGAATCTACACAAATGACCCATTGCTGAATTACAAATGTTGTCTACTTTTCAGGAATGGAGGCTTAAAGCACAAAACATAGTAAAAATGGGGTATGTCCCAGTAAAATGCCAAAATTGTGTTGAAAAATGTGGTTTTCTGATTCAAGTCTGTCTGTTTCTAAAAGCTGAGGAGATGGTGATTTTATCACCGCAAGCCCTTTATTGATGGCATTTTCAGGTGAAATAAAACACACTCTTTCATTTGCAGCACTTTTTTCAAATTTTTGTGAAAAAAACGAAATTTTAGCTCTATTTTTGGCTAATTTCTTGGTCTCCTCTAAGGGAACTCACAAACTCTGGGTACATCCAGAATCCCTAGAATGTTGGAAAAAAAGGACACCAATTTGGCGCGGATAGCTTATGTGGACAAAAAGTTATCAGGGACTAAGTGCAAACTACCCCAAATAGCCAAAAAAAGACTCAAACCTAAGGGGGAAAAGACCTAGCAGCGAAGAGGTTAAAAATTCATATATATGTTACTTCTTATTGGATTTCTGTAATTTGTCATTTTAGTTATTCAAATATACTCTATAAATTGGTTTGTGTTTTTTCTTGTGTTGTGTTTGCACTTTATTCGACTGACGACTGAACTGATCTTTTGGCCAGCATCCGTTGCTCCCCCTGCGTTGCACTGCTGCTGGTGCTGCTGCCTGTCTCCTCACAGAGCCTGCCGGCTCTGGGTTCGAGGCCCACCTCTACCCGCAGGCACCCACCTGCACCTCATCCCTGGTGGCCTAGTGGCCATCGGCATCTGTCAGGTGTGTCTGCCTTTCATCTTTATTTCTTTCTTTTTGCTCTACTTTACCTCTTTCTGCCTTTTAACTTTATTTTGCTTTACTTTGATGCTTTTTACTCTCTTTTGCTCATCGTTCATGCTTTCCCTGCTGCTGCTTTCCCTGCAGCCCCACCCTCATATCGCTTCCCACCATCCTGCTTCCCAGCTGATCAATCCCCCCTTCCTCCCCTTCTTAAGGGTGGCCGCTGTGCGTGAGGGGCAACTCAACAGACCTTTTGGCCAATGTCCGTTGCTCCCCCTGTGCCGTACCCTCATCTGCAGGAACCCCTCGACCAGCGTTCAGTGATACCATAATCTACCTCAAAGCCCCCACACACTCGCCTCCCGCAACTACGTGCTCCTAGGAGACCTCAACTTCTATTTCTGTCAGCGAGACCGGATTCTCAGGGTTTGCGCCTGTTCCCAATATGTCCACCTCTTGGCAGCTCCAAACTCTACTAGCTATCATAGCACAGAGTTAAAGAATGGGCAAGCGGGGGATGTGGTTTAGGTTGGAAACAGCAGAGAAGGAAACCTGTGGAAGCAAGAGTTAAAAACACAATAGCAAGGTCATTCACATTAATCTTCATGAACTTTGTTTTAATTCTTTATGCTCTAATAACATGAGAGATCAAGAACTTTTCAATAACGAGAACTTTTTATACTCATATGCTCTGAACATTGAACTCTCTCAAGTTAATCATTAGAATAGCAATTACATCACAACAAGAGTCAATGAGTACAGTCGTTCCCAAAGAATTAACTGCTATAGGATTCATGAATGATACTGTAGAATAGGCAAACTGACAGAACTTTTTTTGTCTAGAAAGATCACACTCTGTTTGATCTAAGTTTCAAGCTTCGATTGCCCAGAAATTATTGCGTACCTTATTGCCAGACTGCGCATCAAGACTCAAGTACCTGGAATGATCATGAGCTCTGCCGATCCGAACTGCAAGGGTTAATTGCCAAGAATGAATCGTGCACACTGTTGCCGAATCATCGATCAAGATTCAAATGACTCGAAATGATTGCTCACTCTGCCGATCCGAACTGCAAGGGTTAATTGCCAAGAATGAATTGCGCACACTTTTGCTGATTCAACCATCAAGATTCAAATGCCTCGAAATGATCACACACTCTGCCGATCCGAACTGCAAGGGTTAAGTACCAAGAATGAATTGCGCACACTGTTGCTGATTCAACCATCAAGATTAAAATGCCTCGAAATGATTGCGCACTCTTCCGATCCGAACTGCAAGGGTTGAGTGCCAAGAACAAATCACGCACACTATAAATCACAAAGCCAAAAACTCAAATGTTTCTAGAAACGGAGTCGGGCCTACCTCGACCTCATCATACCGCCCTGCTTGAAGATCAGAAAGATAATGAGGACAGGGCCAGGAAATGTCCAAGTAGGCTTCTGGAACAGGAGCCTAGGAAAATGCTGATGCTCTGCACCGAGACCTCTAAATAGTGAGCAAGTGGAGCTGGGCTGAGTCCTTAAATAGACCCAAGCCCCATCCACATGCCACACCCAGCCAGGCTGCAGGAAAGGCTTGAAAATGAACAATAAATTACAAACAGCATTAATGACATTTCAAGATAAATATCTGCAATGCAAAAAGTTAATATGCAATATCAACACACAATGCTTGAATTATTACATTCCATAAGGTTTGTCATTTTGCATTATGTTGTCCCTAGAGCGCACACTGTCCTGGTGTTGACAATTTCAATGATCACAGCGACCACAACGCAACAACCCTACTCGGGAACCTGGACGCAACCAGACTCAAGCAAGGGGTTACTTTGCCAACGCAGACCACCAGTCATGCTCTCGCCCCCATCTTTTCCATCAGCAGCAACTGCATCATTGGCATCTTGACCCCATTATACTGGACCGACCACCACTGCATCCATTTTTCCATCTCCACGCCCACAGCACACCCTCAATCAACACGCCCTGCCTACAGAAGATGGAATCACATCCCAGAGCAGCAACTCACCAGCTTTCTCAACAACTCTCCTCCCCTGACTCATCAGCCCAGGAATGTATCACCAACTGTGCCGATACTCTAGCTCCACTCCGAACGACCACAGAGAAACATTCCTCCAATAAAGCCAGCTGGTTCACTCCCACAATCTAGGAATCTAAGTGTCCTTGCAGGAGGCTGGAGAAAAAGTGGAGAAAAAGAAAATCTCTGCAAAACCTAGCAGCCTTCCAAATCGCCACAGGCTCCTACCACAGCCTGATCAGGACCACCAGGAAGGATTACCTACAAGACTGTATCAACTCCACCTCTCACAACACTAATTAACTTTTAACGTCATCAAAGAATTTGCCAAACCACAGGCCGAGACTACCGACATACCTTCATCTCAGGAACTGTGCAACAGACTGGCCAACTTCTTCCACAGGAAGATCAAGGACATTTATGGCAGTTTTGGACCCCAAGATGCTCTGAACCCACCAAAAACACCCCGCCAGGATCAGCCAAACCCACTCGACTCCTGCATAGCTGGACCTCACTCTTCACCATGAGCAGCATTCACTCTGGAGCCCGGACTGACCCCTTCCCACACTATAGCCCTCATTATGAACTTGGCAGCAATCACTGCCAACCTCCGAGATGACGATGAACAAAAAACCACCAGTGACGGTGACCTGCATACCTCTGTATAATGATGCCAAAAACACAAACCTCCAAACATCTTGCAACCACCACCCACCGAAAGGGCCAACGACAGCAGAAAGCCAGAACACCTCACCCCACCAACATGCAGACAAATCCCCCGCCCACCAAATAATAATGCACAAATCAGCTCGGCAGACAGTGAATGTCGAACAACCATTGGTGGTACGGACCGCCACAGCCAACAATGGGACCCGCCACCAACAAATGCACACATTGGCAAGTTCAGAAAAGCACACACCTGACACATCCACAACACTTTAAAACACACACATACACAATCCACAATCCTTTGCAATGCCAATAGCTCCTCTTCCAGAAATGGGATAGCTTTCCTAATAGCCAAGTTGTGCAGCATGCAGCAGGCCACCACTATCTTACACACCTTGTCAAGGACATATCACAGGGATCCTCCAGGGAGATTGAGGCAACAAAATCTTGCTTTCAGGAGTCCTAAGGTCTGCTCAATCACACTCCTAGTACGACCATTGCCTCATTATAATTCCTTTTTGCATCTGTCCTGGAATTCCTCACAGGTATCAGGAGTCATTACATGTTGGGGTAGCTAGAATCCCCTGCAAAAGTGAGCGAAAGAGGGTTGAAAGACACACAATTTATTTGCATGCAGCCTGGCTGTCAGCTATGTAACTGATCCAGTGTCATACACACTCACCTTTGAGCCAAGCTCTGTCCTCCAGTAGTTGTCCCATCATATCTGGCACACTGCTGTTTCTCAGGACAAATTAATCATGGACTGATCCTGGGAACCTTGCATTGACATGTGAAATGTACTGATCAGCAGTACACACCAATTGGACATTTGTGGAGTGATAGTTTTAAGGATTCCGAAACACCTGTTCATTTACTCTTGGGGGTATGAGGGCTGTGTGGGTACCATCAATGTCACCTATCACATGGGGGATATTTGCAAAGGCATAGAATCTTGATTTGATGGTGGTGAGATCAGCCCTTTGGGGAAACTAGACATAACTTTTCAAGTGTTGAACAAATGCAGGAAATTGGACAGGATGTGGCTGAACATTGGCTGAGATACCCCTGCAGCCATGCTCACTGTCACTTAGAATGAGCCTGTGGTAAAAAAATGGAGCACAGATAGTACCTGCACTATTGTAGGTATGGCATGGAGATTCCTATTAGCCGGCTTCAGAACAGGATCCATTTCTGCACAGAGGTCAAGGATTGTAGCTTGATTAAGTCAGTAAGGTATGATGATGTGATGTTCCTCCATGGTGGCCAGATCTACCAGGGGTCTGTAATAAGATGGGGCTCTCTCTCGCCACATGGGTCTATGGGTGAGGAAGGAACACGTCTTGAGTTTGGACATACCACTTGCATCACATGGTGACACAATTCATGTTTTAAATGTGACACATATGTAACGCACACAAACTCAAATAATGAGGTAATCCTGTCAGGCTAATGTGTGGTGAAGTGTCTAAGTCATAATGGCATCACAGTGTAGACACACTTCCCACTATGATTACATGTTGGAGACCAGTATTTATATCAGTACTTGACGAAGAGGGAATGGGGCCATGGTTGGGGCCCACAGCCAGGCTATGGAGGCGTGGTGGATGCAAAACGACAGTCTCGTGCCATCCAGGTAGTGTAGAGTGGAAGTGACTTCATTCCGCTGACATAACTCGTCATGACGGTAGGCAGTGTTCACCGCCATGCACCTGATCATTGGATAACATGGTTGTCAATGGGAAACCTGGGCCAAACAAGATTCCCGCTGGTAGTGAATGTGCACACCGCCGCAGTATCTACCGTCATTTTGACAGGCACTTGACACTTGACTCCTGCACTCTGAGAAGGGAAGAACTCCACTGCGTGTGCTGCTGTGTCCTGACTCTGGTCCCTGAGATGGCACATGTCATAGGGGAGGAGCTGGAGAAGCTGGTGGATGGGGTCCTACCCCTGTATGCCAAGCAGTATGGGCGACAAGAGGAGCAGGTGAGTTGCTATGTGTCCTCCTTAGATGTGTGTGAATGCGTTGGATGCGTGTATGCATTTTTGGTCGTTGTGTGAATGCTCACTTGTAGTGTGTCTGGCAGTTTTTGGCTTGAAATTTGTCTATATCTATGTCTCCATGGTCCATGTCAGTTTGAACGGGCATGGCATTTGTGGATGGGTCACCCACACTGATGTATTTTTCTTAACTCTGTGTGTCCCATGCAGGTCAGCACCCATCAGAAGAAGTGACTGTGGCAAGCCATCGCCAAGGAAGTGTGGACCCTGGGGGTCTACAACTGGTGGAGCATCCACTGCAGGAAGAGGTGGGAGGACCTGCGGCGCTGGGCCAGGAAGACCGGAGAGGCCCAGCTGGGGAAGGCCTCCCAAAGAGGCGCCCGTAGGACCCTGACCCCGCTAATGGCTTTCATTCTGGCGGTGGCCTATCCGGATTTGGATGGGTGCTTGAAGGTAGACACAGCAGCCACACGGGGTGAGTACCAACACTGTTGTGATGCCACTATGATGAGCGAATTTAGATGCTAAAGGGTGCATGCATAGTAGTGCCAGGCACACTGACAGGTGTGTCCCTGAAGTCCTCCCCCCCTCCACATCTGTGGGATAGTGTCATAGCTAGTTTTGGCGGGATCTGTAGGCCTGTGATGGTCCCCTGTTTGGCCCATTATATTCAGTGTAGCCTTATGAACTTGCAGATTTGTTGGCTTGGCATAGTCTCTCATTGGCTCACTTCACAAAGTGTATCAGAATAGTGGTTCAGGATGGGATTGTAATGTACTGTGGGGTCATGCCCATTAGTCAGGGGCACATTCATACCATGTGTTGTGTCTGCTGAGGGTTTGTGACTGAGCTGGGTGGGAGTGTATGTGTCCCAACATGTACATATTTCCTGGAATTTACATACTTCTTTCTTCTTTTGTTTCCCCACCCCTGTACTCTTGAGTCCCTGTGTACATTAGCATAATCTGGTGAGGGAGCTGTAGCACTGGTGAGTGGGGATGCTGCAGCCCACGGCTCCCAGGAGACAGAGTCCACCAACGCCAAGGGGACCAGTGGGTTTGAGGGTGAGGGGAGTACCACGGGGGAGGCAACTACCACTGGAGGTAGTGACTCAGATACCTCCTCCGATGGCAACTCCCTGGAGGTGGCAGACCCTACTGGACCCACCCATTCTTTGTCATCTTTCGTCACACCCCATACCATCACCGCCCTCCCAGTTGCTCCCCATAGACTTGCCCGTGTCCGCTCACCGAGGAGGGTGGGCATCTCCTTTGCCCCAGGCACCTCATCCCCTGCCCCAGTCAGCCCTGCTGCCCCCATGGAGGAGGCTATTGATCTCCTGAGAACCATCTCTGTAGAGGAGATAACCATTGTGAATGCCATCCAGGGGCTAGCATTCCAGATGCAGCAATGCAATGCATACCTGGAAGGCATTCACAGTGCCATGACTGGCCGACAGAGATCTTTTCAGGCTCTGGCCTCCTCTTTGATAGCAGCCAGTGTCCCTGGTCTTCCCGCCCCCCCTCCCACCACCTCTACCCCTTTCAGCACCACACTCCCTTCACCCATCCTAAGCACACATACATACAGCCATGCACACAGATCAACACACAAGAAGCAAACTGAGAAATACAAGCACCACACTTCCCACCACAGGCAGACACTCACACAACATACCAAAGCACACACAACAACATCCACCTCCCCCACTGTATCAATCTCTCCACCTCCCTGTCTGTCACTTCACCATGCACACCCACTTGCACTGCACCCTCAGTCACTGCTGTTGCCCCCATTCTTGCAGTCACCACAACAGCTGACATTCAGTCATGCACCCCAGACACCACACCTGCACTCACCACGACTACAGACACCAACACAACATCCATCTACACTGGCAGCATGTCTTCTCCCACTGTGTTATCCCCCCTCCTCCCAAAACACTCAAACGCTCACACTGATCCACACCACACACATCCCCCATACATAAGCAGACTAAACATGCACCTACATCCACATCCAGCACACCTACACCTTGTACCACCGCTCCCTCAACCTCCACTCCCAGACCTGGCTACAAATCCCCTCCAACTGCACCTAAGAAGCTTTTCCTTTCCCGTGTTGACCTGTTTGAACCCACTGGCCCTCCCTGTTTTGTCCCTAACTGTTCCCATGCCCTAGCCCATTCCACTCCTTCCTCATCAAAGTCCTCTGCAGTCCGCCCTTCCCATTCCCGTGTCCCTTCCCCAACGAGGAAGAAATCCCATGTTGCCCCAGGTCTGTCTGCCACCACCCGGTCCAGGCCCACTTCCCCTCCTTCCAAGGGCAAGCCCAAACCCTCTCCACCTCTACCTCCTAAACCTAAGCCCAAGACCCCCCCTTCAAGACCTGACTCACCACCGACACCCCTTCCCCTTTTCCCTGAGGTGCCTGGCTGCCCCATAGATGTCTCTTCTCAGGGGAGTTTACTTTGCCATCGTAGGAGTCAAGTGAATCCTATATTTGCCCTTACGGGACTTGTTTATGGACTGGCCTATGGCCTTATTTGGACATTTAATAATATTTCTTATTATTAAATTTGAGTGCCCAGCAGAGCTGTTGGTGCTAAATTGAGCCGTTGTGCAGAGTTTCACTATGGGTGTGTGGTGTGCACAGGTGTGTGCATTGGTACAGGTATTTGTTGGCTTGTGTCTGGTAAGCACATCTTGTTATGGTATGTATGGCTTGTGATGGTGGGAGGGGTTGGGAGTGCGTTGCGGTGTGGGTGGGGTGGGTGGTAGTGTAATCGTGCCCTTTCCTCCCATGTGTACTAGGCTGCAGTACTTACCGTCGTCGTCTTCCTCGTTGGTCATGGCAAAATATGTCAAGGAGAAGCACTGGGATTATTTCCAACTCTTGTTCCATGTCTGCATCTACGTTTTCTGTGTGCCTACGGTGTGTTTCCATTTATATCGGTCGTTTCCGCCATGTTTTGCCTGGTGGTGGTTCCTCCCCGGAGCTGATGGTGGTGTGGTGTTTCATAATTTGGTGGGCGGATAGGGCCTTTCCTCCGGGCTGAGGGTGATCTCCCCCATTGTAGGCTGGACTACCAAAGGCGTTGGGTGGATGGCCTGCTGCTTGTTTCTCATGTGCTTCATTATTTGGCGGACCGGACCGCCAGCCTGTTGGCAGTAGTTACCACCACCGCTGGCGGTGCGATGTTTACCACCATGTTCATAATGACCACCTATGTCTTCAACAAGGCCAGTGCCGCAATCATGTCAGAACTCAGAAGACCATCAACTGCTCCTTTGAAGCAGCAACCTACCGGAAGACTGAAAGCACGCTGAGATTTACTCACTTTTAAAGAAACCCACAACCGACCCGACTGAACTCAAGAACTACCACCCCATCTCACTGCCAGCTAACATCACCAAGAAAGCAATCAACACTCAGTTTCGCCAACACATCGAGGACAACAATCAGGAATGCCAAAACACCCTGCTCTCAGCCACAGATGACATATGCTTCCTCCTCAACCAAGGACAAACAGCAGCCCTCATCCTTCGCAACGTCTCAGCTGCCTTCGATACAGTATCTCACCATCCACTATGCACCAGACTACATACAGCAAGCATACGAGGCAAAGCACTTCAATGGATTCATTCCTTCCTGACTGGCAGAACACAGAGAGTCAGTCTCCCACCTTACCGATCAAATCGATCAGTTATTTTTAATTAATCAATTTTTATAAAGCACAACTACTCACCCGTGAGGGTTTCAAGGCGCAGGTGTTGGGTTTGGGCGTCATTCGAAGACCCATGTCTTGAGGTTCTTCCTGAAGTTGGTGAGTGATGGACTTTGTCTGAGGTGTGTGGGCAGGTTGTTCCAGCTTTTAGCTACAAGGTAGGCATAAGTTCTTCCTCCGGCTGTGGTTTTCCAGATGCGTGCGATGGTGGCTAGTGCCTGCTGGGTGGAGCGCAGGGGTCTGACGGGGTAATGGAAAGAGATGTGATGATGTGAAGGGCCTTGTAGGTGTGGGTGAGTAGTTTGAAGTTGACTCACTTCTCCACTGGGAGCCAATGGAGGATCCTCAGGTGTTGGGAGATATGTTCCTGGCGGAAGAGGTTCAGGACGAGTCTGGTGGCAGAGATTTGGATGAGTTGAAGTTTCTTGATGTTCTTTGTTGTGATGCCAGGGTAGAGTGCGTTGCTTTAGTCGAGCTTGCTTGTGACTAAGGTGTGGGTGACTGTCTTGCGCAAGTCGACCAGGATCCATTTGAAGATTTGCGGAGTTGGTGGAGGGTGTGCCAGCAGAGGTGACTACGCTTATCTGTCAGGTGATTGATAGGGAAGAGTCAAGGATGATTCCTAGGTTGTGAGTGTGGTCAGTCAGAATAGGCAGTGAGCTGAGCAATGAGGGCCACAAGGAGTTGTCCCAGGCTGAAATTGAGTTTCCAAAGATGATGAGCTTGGTCTTGTCTGAGTTGAGCTTGAGGTAGCTCTCCCTCATCCAGGCTGCAAAGGCTTCCATTGCGTTGTGAAAGTCCTTCTTAGCTTTGTCCGGGTCTTCAGTGAGGGATATGATGAGTTGTGTGTCATCGGCATATGACACGATGTTCATTCCGTGGCCTCTGATGATGGCTGCAAGTGGGGCCATGTAGATGTTGAAGAGGGTTGGGCTCAGGAAGGATCCCTGAGGGACTCTCCATCTGACTTCAGTTGGTTTGGATATGAAGGGTAGGAGCTTGACTCTCTGAGTTCTTATGGAGAGGAATGAGTGAATCCATTGCAAGGCTTTTCTGCAGATTCCTCCATTGTGGAGTCTGGTACATAAGATGCTGCGGGAGACCGTATCGAAGGCTGCTGAGAGGTCGAGGAGTATGAGTGCTGCGGTGTGGCCATGGTTGAGGAGTGTGTGGATGTCATCAGTGGCTGTGAGAAGAACTGTCTCCAAAGCTGTGGTTGCTGTGGAAGCCAGACTGAGAGGTATCCAGAGAGTTGAAGTCTTCAATGTATTGTCACAGCTGTAAGTTGATGGTTTTTTCCATTACTTTGGCCGGGTATGGTAGTAGCAAGATGGTCTGGAAAATCTTTAGCTCTGATGGGTCGGCCATGGGTTTCTTCAGGATGGGGCGGACTTCACATGTTTCCAATCTTTGGGGAAGGTGGCCGTTTTGATTGAGCAGGTCAGACTCTTGCAGAGTTCGGGAGTGATGGATGCGCTGGCTCTGTTGTAGATGTGGTGAGGACAGGGGTCTGCGGGAGCTCCAGAGTGAATGCTGTTTATGATGTTTTCAGTCTCTTCTGTGGTGATCGAGGACAAGCTGTGGATAGTTTGGGTGGGTTCTGGGGGGCTAGGTTGGTCGTAGGTTCCGATGCTAGGCAGGGTCTGCAGGAGGAAGACGTCATATATGTCCTTAAACTTGAGGTGGAAGAAAGTGGCCAATTTGTCGCAGAGGTCTTGCGACGGGGGAATGTTTGTGGCTTTGGAAGGGGAATTGGTAAATTTGTTGACTACTGTGAAGAATTCTCTTGTGCTGTGCGGGGAGGTGCTGATGCTCTCACGGAGTGTGGCTTTTTTTTGCGTTCTTGATGCATCAGTGGTGGGTGGCATTGGCGGCTCTGAAGGAGGCAAGGTCTTTGCTGGTTTTGCTGTTTCTCCATTTCTTCTCTAGGTCCCTGCATGTGCGCTTGGATTCTTGGAGTTTGCTGGTGAACCAGATGGCTTTTTTTGGGATGCACTTGATTGAAGTTGATCGGTGGGGGTCTAAGGAGTTGACGCATTCAGTGATCCAGAAGTTGAGGTTGTGTGCTGCGGTATTGGCGTCGTCAGTGGGAGGCAGGGTGATTTTTCAAGGGTCGTGGTGAGTTGCTGATCAACGATTTTGTTCAATTTCCTGTTGTGGTCCCTGGGGACACAGAGGCGACTGTTGGGTGTTGTGATGGAGAAGTGTAGGCAGTGAAGGTTGCCCCAGTCCGGGGTGGAGATGTTCTTGATGGCATTCCAGTTGCTTGAGGTGAAAATGGGGTCTACTGTGTGTCCTGCGGCATGCGTGGGTGTAGAGATCAGTTGTCGGAGGTAGATGCTGGCAAGATTGTTGAGTAGGGAAGTGGTGTTTCAGTCGTTGTGGTCCTCGACATGGAAATTCAAGTCACCGAGGAGGAGGGAATCGGTGGAGGCCAGGGCATGTGCAGTGCGAAATCTACAAAAGCGTTGATGAATGCTAGGTGTGGGCCAGGCGGTCTGTAGACCAGGGTGCCGCAGAGGGAGCAGTTGTGATTGGCATGGATCAGGAAGTGAAGGTGGTCCATTGTGATGCAGTGTTCCTCTGTGTTAACAGTGATGCAGAGTGAAGACATGTGTACCATGGCCAGTGCTCTGCCCAGACGGGAGGGCCGGTCCTTCCTTAGGAAGTTGTAGCCATCTGGAATTGCAATGTCTGGTCTGGAGGTAGGGTTGGTCCAGGTCTCAATTAGGAAAGCGATGTGTGGACCGGCATAGCCAATCAGAGCTTATATTCCGAAGGAGGCAGTTGATGAGGTTATGGTGGTTGTCTGTGGTTTCAGGTTTGGGGTGTTCCAGCAGTTTTTTGTGGCTGAAACTGAGTTTGCATTTTGGGCAGGAAAAGGGTCCGTGGGTATCCTTAGGACTTAGGAGATGCGGTGCAGCAGGCACTGAGACATCCGGTGTTAAGGTGGTGGAGGGTCTTGGCATTGTAATAGAGGGTGGTCCGAGAATGGCTTCTCAGAGAATAAGGGTTCCTGGTGCTGGGCGCGGTCGAGGCACAGACTGGCACAGAAGGGCTTGCCTTTGGCATGCCAGCGATGCGACCATTGCGCGTGGCCACGCTGCGGCCGCCATGAAGAAGAGGAGGGAGGGGGGTCTGGTCATCTGGGAGGTGGGAGGGCAGGAAAAGCACTTCACAGGGGGAGGGAGGTGGTGCCGTAGGGGCAGCAGAGGCGCGTTGGGGAGAAAGAACAAAAGAGACAGAAAAGAAGAGAGGAGACAGCAAAAAATAGAAAAAAGAAGTGAAGCAGAGGTATAAAGTAGAACAGAGAAAGACTGAAGATACTTATTTGTAGATGGCCACTAGGCCACCAGGGATGAGGTGCAGGCAGGAGCCTGTGGGTGGAGGCGGGCCTCTAACTGAGAGTAAAGCAGACTCTCAGTTCAATCCCAAGGCAGACATAGCAGCAGCAGGAGGAGCTGGAAAGGGCAACAGATGCTGACCAGGAGGTCAGAGGAGTCGCCCTCTCACAGCACTGCTGCAGCTGCCTTTAAGAAGGGGAGGGAGGCGGGGGGTCCAGTCAGCTGGGAGGCAGGAGGGCAGGAAAAGTGCTTAGTGGGGAGGTGAGGGGCTGAGCTGCAGGGGCAGCAGCGGCAGGGGAGGGTGAGGGAACAGAAGATGCAGAAAAGAAGAGAAGAGACATAAAGAAAAGGAAAAAATTGAAAAACAAAGTGAAGCAGAGGTAAAATGCAGGAGTATAAAGCAGGAGTAAGGAGAGAACAAAGAGAGTCAGAAGATACTTACTTGTAGATGGCCACTAGGCCACGAGAGATGAGGTGCAGGCAGGAGCCTGAGGGTCAGGCAGGCCATCAGTTTGATCCCACGGTGGAGGCAGCAGCAGGAGGAGCTGGGGAGGGCAACCGACTCTGACCAGGAGGTCAGAGGACTAGCCCTCTCACAGCACAGCGGCTGCCATTAAGAAGGGAAGGGTGGCGGGGGTCCATTCAGCTGGGAGCTGGGATGTCAGGAAAAGCACTTTACAGAGGGGCTGCGGAGGCAGCAACGGTGCAAGAGGGAGACGGAACAGGAGAGACAGAAAAGAAGAGAGGAGACAGAAAAAAAAGAAAAAAATAGAAAAACTAGGTGAAGCAGAGGTATACATCAGGAGTAAGGAGAGAACAGAGAGAGAGAGAGAGAGAAGATACTTACTTGTAAATGGCTACTAGGCCACCAGGGATGAGGCACAGGCAGGAGCTCTCAGTTCGTTCCCAGAGGCAGCAGCAGGAGGAGCTGGCGAAGGCAACAGACATTGACCAGAAGGTCGGAGGAGTCGCACACCAACATCAGCTGTGGAGTACCCCAAGGATCATCGCTGAGTCCCATGCTGTTCGCCACCATCATCAGGAACTACAGAATAACACCCAGCTGATCATCTCCCTAACTGAGAACCAATCAACAGCCAGGAAGAATTTCAGAGATGGAATGAAAGCTGTGGCCACTTGGATGAGGGTAATCTGCCTCAAATTGAACTCCGATAAAACCGAGATCCTTGTCATGGAACCCTCACCATCGGCCTGGGATGACTCCTGGTGGCCCTCCACAGTCAACAAAGCCCCCTCCCCAACAGACCACACAGGTAACCTCTTCGTCATCCTCGACTCAATGCTCACCTTGACCAGGCAGGTCAACTCCATTACCTCTACCTGCTTCCACATCCTCTGACTCCTACGAAAGATATCCAGATGGATACCAACCGACTTCAAGAAAACCATACCACATGCCCTTGTCACAAGCAGACTTGACTGTGCCAATGCTTTCTATGCTATAACCTCCAAGAAGAACCTGAACAAACTGGAAGAGATCCAGAACACTGCCACCAGACTAATCCTAGACATCCCCTGCCGAGAACATAGCACAGAACACCTGAGAAACCTCCACTGGCTCACCACTGAGAAGAGGATCAACTTCAAACTCCTCATACATGCCTACAGAACCCTCCATGACAACGGACCCAACTTCCTCAACAACCTCATCAACTGGTAGGCCCCTTTCAGACCACTCTGCTCATCCCAAGAGTCACTTGCCAATTGATCCTGCATAAAGGAGTCCTCAGCGGGTGGGAAATTGTTTTCATACCAGGCAGAAAAAGGATGGCACACCTTACCACCGCACCTCAGACAGTCGTCATTGCTGCTTCAGTTCAAGAAGGGCCTCAAGATCTGGCTCCTCAACTGTCTCTGAGGTCATCCTTCAGCACCTTGAGGCCATATGGTCAGTAGTGCTCTTTACAAACTTGTGATTGATTGATTTAATACTCCTTTTTAGTACTGTATAAATTCTTTACACATTGCCGCAAAGTTATGCCTTACTCTTGTATGCCTAGCTACCAGCAGGGTGAACATGTTCATTTAATGACTTTAGTGTTTTATTCTGAAAAGAGTTGTGATTATTATTTGTGGTGAGTTCTCATATTCCCTTAATAATACTCCAGTATCTTACAAAATACTGTACTTTTTCATACACATCAGCATCATTTGTTACATGCTTGACATATTTCATATTGTGCAGAAAAACATAAAAACGCATAAATAGCCTGATGATTCTGGCAATGGAATTACATATTCCTTCTTTGGTTTTTAATTTAGTAAGTGGCTTATGCTCACACCTCAGAGTACATTTCTTCCCCCAAATGCACTTGCAAACATGCTCAATAACCATACAATCATAACATTTATCACCAAACATTTTGCTTCAGTGGGAGATAGAGAATGTGATGCAAATGTATTTACAACTTCTTGCCTAGTTTGATCAGTTAGTGTAAGTACCACTCAAAGTTATTTGCAACTGGCATCTGGGGTTACTTTAGTTTCAGATCAAACCCAGGTAGGCTCAGGCTTCATAAACTGCATTCTTGATTTCCTTAAACACTGCTGACATCACAAGACTACTCAGATTTCTTGGTAGTAATATTGTTACATCATAATGTAGAATTGCATAATTGTGATAAGCCACACCAAATGATTCCTTGAAGAGAAGCTACATACCAGGTCTTCTTGAAATTAAAGCTATTCCCTTGCTGCAATCTTATTCATCTTGAGTAGGTGAAGCAATCTCTGATATATATTGGTTCGTTTGGTAGAGGGGAAGAATACAGTTATATCAGGGTTTGCTCCCATGTGCTCTACACTCTGATGGTTACAGATGTGACTTTTAAGCAATTCCATGCTTCACTAGAACCTAAATAATTTCTGCAGTTGCCTTAGGAGTCTGTCCCACTGCTTAAGATATTAGTAATAGGTTGTCCACCAATGGGTAAACCTGAACACCATTTCCATAAAGGATAGTAATAAAAAATGTTAAGCCTCAATGAGTACCTAGGAGAAGCTTTTAACTCAAAGGTAGGTCTTGAAAATGCTAGTGACTCTCTTCAACTGCAAACCTTAGGAACTTCTGTTGAGGTTTCCTGATGGGAACATGAAGATAGATATTCTGGAGATCAATTGTAGTTAGAAAGTTTCCCTAAGACACGGTGGAAACATCTATTGCAATTGTTCATTTTAAGGTGAACTGTCATCAAAAAAGTGTTGATGTTTTATAGGTCTATTATCTGTCTAAACTTGTATGGTGATTTCCTGACCAAAATAAAGCTATTTAGTACCATCCCACTCAGTTCTAATGATGAGCATAGGAATAACTGTTTTCTAATTTTTCCTATTTTCTATTTTTTGGCTGCAGGTCAGAGGCCACCTGAGTCTATCGAAATTGTATGTTAGGAGCCCAGTGTATGCTTTTTTTCGGTAGGGTTTTGCAACCAAATTTAGTTAAATAAAGTTGGCAGTTAATATTGAATTGTGTCCTGTTAATTTCGCCTACAAGGGATCTATAATTAAGGTTTTGGGCAACTCTATTTCACCTTTTTACCCATGCGACCTTCAGTATGCTGGAGACTACGTCATCTCTGAGGCAGACCTGCATCTTTGACAGTCCAACAGAGTAATGGACAAGAAAGGCCCAGCAGAGTAATGGACATTAATGGCCCCTACAGAGTGGGTGGAAACGTTTTCATTGTCTGTTGCCACCATGTAAAACCTGCCAGTAAGACTCCGAGAAAACTGTAAAATGACACCATGCCATGGGAGAAAACTCCCATGGTGAGAAGGGTAATTGCTTTTTTTGATTTTCCAAAACAAAATACCACTTTGGGACTTTGTTTTTGAAAGGTTGACATAGGCCTCTGTCATGTTGATGGAGTCGTCCATCACACTTTCAGTGTATTTACAGAAACTGCCATGACAGTGGTTCTGAATATGCAAGAAATGTCCGCTGGGCTGATGAACTTCTGTAAATTTTGTAGGAGGAGTGCCCTTGCTGTGGTGGGAGTAAAGTACTCCGCCATAGTGATGGAACATACATCATCCACCAAAGTCTAAATCAGACCCTTGCTTCTTACAGTATGCACGTACTTTCATTATATCACTTTGTAGGATACCATTAATCCATTCTATATTTACAGTATTCATATTATAGGTATTATAGAAAACTATCCATAGATAACCAGATAATTTCATTATAAATTACTTTTTTTGTTCCATCAGTGTCTTGAGAGGAGTCAAAAAAGACCAGTTTTTAAAGTAATTATTGCTCTTGGAGACTTTAAAAGACAATAGGTATTTTAGTCGGAGGACTGCACAATGAACACATTTCCAGCTGCCGCCAACCCCTACTGGCTGAGGGGCTCAGTCCCACAACTTTTTCCATTCTGAAGAGTGTCAGCGTGACAGACACTCTTCTGGTTCAGGTCAGGCAAACAAGAGCAAGACATTTGCTGAATGCGCAGTCTCCTTTCTGCCTGACCTGAACTTTGCCAGGCCAAAGAAGTCACTGCTCCTGTGGGCATGACCTCTTCAGCCTGGCAAAGGTGTCTCGTGGCCCTCCCCCTTGTGAGGAGGGTTCGCATCCCCAATTGTGATCTTGGTGCTTCAGTTTTACGTCCTGAAGTGTCTAAAGCTGAGTGTCAATCAGTGACACCTTGTCACAAAGTGGGGTTGGATCAGCAGTCTCACTGACCCCATCCCACTCTGTGACATCATTGGGACTGCTGCCTTCACTCATTGGCTGATCTAAGGCCAGCCAATAAGGGAAGGCAGCAGTCCCAACTCTCCTGGGGCCTCCTAGGCTTCCCTGTCAGAGCTGGTGCTGTTAAGGTAAGTTTGATGTGTTTTACTATGTTTGGGTGTGCATGCATGCATGTGTATTTGTCAGTGAGTGTTGGGGTGTGTGAATGAATGGCAATGAGTGAGCTGTAGATGTGTGTGTGTGCCCCCTCCCTCGTAAAATTGTCATCCTCTTCACATTTAATAACCGATTTGTAAATTTTAAACTTACCCATATTATTTCTCATGTTTGTCATTTTCAGAGAAGCATGCTGTTTCTTAAACTGTCCTAGAAAACATCGTTTTAACAACCATCTAAAATTTGCCTTGACATTGCTCTGAGGGAGTGGCGACCATCCATCTCAGAGCACTTCGATAAAAAAAAAAAACTAATTATGGAGCATTAAATACAGAGATCTACAAAAGGGACAAAGTAGTCGGTGGTGATGAGTAATACTTATCCAAATCGCTGACGACCGAGTTAATGCCAGCTGCTCCCTTGTTGAAAGGCAACTAAGGCTTACATGGTGATTATAAGCCTGTAATAGCTTTCTTGGTGATATGCTATTATCCATGTTTTGCAACGAAGTAAGTGGTCACCCAATAGATTATCTACTGGGAAGAGCCGGAACAACGTCGGTGGTGTGAGAGCTTTACATAAAGCAAGCAAACAGAATATGCATGCACATTATTACATGTTGGTAACCACTGGAATTAACACAAGGGTGCAGGGTATATGTATTAAATAATGTGGTGCATCAGGGCAGTCTTCAATGTGTGCATTTGCTTATTTTCTTATGCTACCTGCATATGCTTAATTTCTGCCTGTAATTTCTATGTGATTTTTCATGCTGGCCGGTGCTTCTTTCATTCCGAAGTCCAAATGTTTTGTCTCTAGGGAACGGAGGCTAAGGATGTCTACATGTTACTGTGAGACAATTCACCAATATTTATTAAGCTTCCCTTTTGAGTCTCAATCTGGTAAGGTACCTTACCAGTTCAGGTACTGTGAGAAATTGGTTTGTTGGTTTGACAGAGGGAGGTGTGAGCCCTTCTCCTGTCAGGATGAACCACCATAATCACTAATTTAACCTGTGCTTAACCCTCTGGTAGCTTGGCACAAAAGCAGTCAGGTGAATCTTAGGGGCAATGAGCAAAGTATTCATGCAATACTCAAACAATAATAAAGTGAAAACACAACATAAGAAAAATGCCACACTAATTTAGAAAAATAGAGTACAATTTAATAAAGTATTTTACTCCAAAATGACAAAAATCTGATCAGTAGAATGAGAGTTATGAATTTTTTTGAGTTTTTAATTTGGTCTGGGCAGAAATATAATTCTGTTTGAGGAACTGGTGAAATTCAGAAACTTCACGCTATGACATCCAGTGTCTGACATACTTATATTTCAGTTGGCGGATGCACGACATGTTTTGGCAGGTGCTAGCGCGCGCACACATGTGTGCCAGGCGCTATTGAACACAAATGAGAATTGCTGGCTGCTCATGTGGCTTCTGGTTGCCACGGATCCTTCTGGTGCCATTTTCATGATGCTGGTGAGCGTCAACGGCTGTGACTGCTTCATGAGCGAATTCCTCACTCTAGAAGCAGATAAATCCACTCAAAAAGACATTTTAAAGTGAATATTCCACTCCCACGGACCATGCAGGCTATTTTCTGTGCAAAAAGCATTTTTTTATTTTACTTTTTTTTCAACAAAATTGATGTGCCCCAGAGACTCTAACTTCCTCTTCCTGTCCAGCAGGCTATTCCCAGTGCTTTGTCCATCTTCTGGTCCCTTTTCATTTGGATTTCGAGATGGAAGGATCACATTCTTTTTCTGCAATTCCTGCTGCTCATTTAGCATTACATTTTAAGGACTTTGGGCCTGATTTATCAAAAGTGGTGCTGCACACAGTACTGCGCCTCTTTTCTTGCACCCCTAGTGCCCCCCCTAATGCCATCTTATGTGCACCATATCCAAGATACAGTGCACCATGGCGGTAGTTAGGGGAACTAGAATCAAAATTGTTGACACTATTTCGGAGCTTTGTAGGATTAGTGTAAAAAATGTTGATGCTAATCCTGCAATGCCCATTGAGGCCCATTGAAAACAATAGTGTGCCTCTTTTTAATGCCTGCTTTGAGCAAGCTTTAAAAGTGCTGACAAATATTACGCAAAGAAATCTCTTAGATTTCTTTACACTATTTATTCCGCCCCCCTAATGGGAAATGCCCCTTTGTATAAAGGGTTACAAAGTGGTGCAATGCATGCACTGCACCACTTTATATAATTGTTGCAATGATTTTGGCCTTGTTGGTCCACGTTAGGAAATAAATGCCACTAATGTGTTGCAAGGAGGCACTAGTGGCTCGAAATCTGCCCCTTTGTTTTTGTGATATCACTAGTAAGTTGAAAAATATTTGTATAAGGGTGTTGTTTGTTTGATAGAGGGAATGCACCATTATTTATTTGTATTTTTATGTGATTTTTAAATTTTATTGCGGTTGTGGTGATTGGTCTGGAGTTTAACTGGGAGTCTAGTTATTACTTTGCATTTATTTTCTATCTTTTGTAGAAGAAAAAGTTCTCACAGTTTAGAACATTTTCTCCTTGCACTTTTGACCATGTAGCCGGTGACCATTTTGTGCAGCAGTCAGTCTGCTTTTGCCTTAGGCCTGCATTCGTTCTTTGTTGTGGCCATACCTCCTTGTTTGTTGTTGTTGGTTGATCATGTGCCCACTAGCCATTTCATAGAGCCAGCCAGTGTGTAAATCCTTTCTTTCCAGTTTTCAATGCCATTTTCTAGGGAGATTAATAGGAGACGGCCATGCCTTTTTCTCTCTGTTTATTTTGTTTTTACTTTTCGCAGACATCAGTTTAATATGCTTGAGGATCATTGTAGTATACTACATGTATGAACAGTGTTTATTATTATATGCATTTTTTTTCTTTTTTTATTGCACCTCATTGCCTACGGATGGGTTTGTCATTGCCCTCTAGTACACCAACAAATATGTTTTTGTTATTTATTTTTTATTTCATTTTTCTCTATGTTTTTACTTTTTTAATCGTTTAAAAAAATGTTTTTTTTTTCATTTTTATTTACATTTTCCCTCATTCCACTCCCTGCCTGCCACAGGTGCTTGCCACATACCAACATTCATTTTTTAAAGAATTGTAATTACTCATTTTCCCCTGTACCCCCAGCCTGCCATAGTTACACAGCTCCACACACACAAGCATTCATTTTTTAAGTAATATACATTTTTTCCCTGAACCCACCTGTCTGCCATGGGTGCACACCAGCATTTATTTTTTAATGATTACTTAATTTTCCCCTGGACCCTCCTGCCTGCCATGGGTGCACACCAGCATTCATATTTTAAGGATTGTTCCATTTTTTTCCTGGGCCCCCTGACTGCCACAGATGTCTGTATTTTGTTATGCTGATTGGAAATTAAATATTATGTAATGGTGGTGTGGTTTGGCTATGGAAAGGGTACGATATTGTTGTTATTTACTTAGAATAATAAGTAACCACATTAAATTATATTGTCTGTACTGTGAATAATTCAAACTGTAAAAATTACACGTTCCACTAAATGTTGTTCTTGCTTGTTTGCTTTTAGGTGCAGAAGAGACATTATCCACAATACTGCCAGATAGAAGTCCGGCTCAAACTGATGTGACCACAACACGTGAATCCTCCAGTCTCTTCCGCTTGTGCAGCTAAGTGCCACTCCCAACTGACAGAACTTTAAAATGGCCCCAAAGAAAGGTGCTACAAAGAAAGTATCCAGTTAGGAGGAGAAGATGAAGTAATGGCATGCCGCCTCAAACCTTTTTCAGGAAACGTGTGCCTGCCGCATCATCGTCCAGGCAGCAAGCTGGTAGCAGCACTTCTGCATCAAGAGCACCACCCCAGCCTAAGCACAAGGCCATATCTCTCAGTGAGGCAGCCACTGCAATCATGGTGATGAGCAGTGAGTCTGAATTGGATTTGTTTCACCCACAGACTAGTGCCCAATCATCACTGGAAACTGAGCAACAGAAGCATCAGCCAGCAATAGTAAATCTTCCTGAAGTAGGAGCCGAACAGGAGGTTGAGCTTCCAGATGAGCAAGCTGTACCTCTTCTTGAACCATTGGCTTTCTGATCTCCAGCAAAAAAAGGAAGGGTACTCCACCATGTTCTCCAAGCCACTTAATGATAAACCGGACATAGACTTGGCCCCGGCTGAGTCTGCCACCCACCATGAGAGAGATGGGAAAAGGAAAGTTCCTGAAAGCCTTACAATTATGGAAGAGGATGAGGAGGGGCACCAGACATTGTCATGGAAACACCGCATTAACCCCCATTCAACCTGCTGTGAGAGATGTGGCACTGGTTTCTCCACTACTACTGCCCCCACTGAATCCTGCATCCACCACTACTTTAGTAAAAGTACACACTGCAGACATGCAATTGTAGACACACTGACCTATCTCCAGGTTTTTTTAGCATTGGCAGTGGCACCACTGGCCCACTACAAACATTTTCCTCCCCAGTTTGGGATTTCTTTACGATTAGCTAGCAGAAGAATATCATTGCAATTTGCTCCATTTGCCATGCAAGTGTTCGTGGAGTTAAGTCCGGTTCACACAGTACTGGAGGCAAACGACCTATATGAAAAAAATCACTTAATCCGGAGGGAGAAGCACCATAAAGAAATTGCTGTGGGTGGAGATAGTGATGAGAGAGTGGAATCAGCTCTGATCATGGTGGAAGGTCAAGGTAATGAGGTAGATGAGGGTGACAGCTTTATGCAAAGAAGCCCTGTCTGCAGCAGTGTGCCAGTATCGTCCACCTCAGCAACCTTGAAATGGCACAAGAGTCAGATGGAGACACCACAGCATACAGTGACTACCCCAAGACACACATTCAGTCTACCACCTGCTAGTTCTCTCCGGAGATTGCCTGCATCAGTGTCACCAGAAAAGTAAAAAATCCAAACTACTATTACTGCCATCTTTAGGCCAGAGGAGCACACTGAGTACAACCACCCAATGGCACAATTGTACGACGGCAAGACAGCTAAAATATTAGCCCTGGACCCCCTCCTTTTTTCTTTTGCTGAAGGAGTGAGATTTTTAGAATTAGTGGTGCCATCTGCCCAAAGTGGAAGGTTCCCAGTCAGACCTACTTTGCCAGAGTTGCTGTTCCAGCACTCCACCATGATGTACTGCAGTTGTTTGGGCAAGCTTTGGAGCAGAGTGCAGTTCACACTAACAACAGACATGTGGTCCAGTTGTCAATCAACTGATTCCATGTGCATCACTGTGCACTGGATCTCATTTGTGAAGGTTAGGCAACAGCTATCTAAACATTTAAGGGGGTTCTGTTGCATGTAATAGTAGTCATGTTTGCCATGGAGAAATCCCATTCAGTTGCAAATATATTGTAAGACTTTAACAGCAAGGTGTTTGAATGGCTGGGACACAGAGATCTCTGAATTGGATTTGGTGCTATGGACAATGGCAGTAATATAGTTAAGGTCATGGCAGATTGTGGCTATTTCAGGGTCCTGTGTTTTGGGCATTGTACCAACCTGATTGTGCAGAACTTACCCAAAAAAGAAAACATAGGCCCTCATTCTGACCCTGGCGGTTTGTAACCGCCAGGGCAGAGGGCAGAGGAAGCACCGCCAACAGGCTGGCGGTGCTTCCGGGGCAATTCTGACCGCAGCGGTAAAGCCGCGGTCAGAAAAGGGGAACCAGCGTTTTCCCGCCGGTTTTCCCCTGCCCCAGGGAATCCTCCATGGCGGCGCTGCATGCAGCGCGCCATGGGGATTCCGACCCCCTTCCCGCCAGCCTGTTCCTGGCGGTTTACACCGCCAGGAAGAGGCTGGTGGGAACGGATGTCGTGGGGCCCCCTAACAGGGCCCCATTAAGATTTTCAGTGTCTGCAAAGCAGACACTGAAAATCGCGACGGGTGCCACTGCACCCGTCGCACCCCAGCAAATCCGCCGGCTCCATTCGGAGCCGGCTTCATCTTTGCTGGGGCTTTCCCGCTGGGCGATCTGCTTGAGATCGCCCGCCGGCCAAGCGGGAAAGTTGTGATCACCGCCGCGGTCATTTGACCGCGGTGCGGTGTTTGGGCGGTTTCCGCCAGGCGGGCGGCGCCCGCCGCCCGCCGGGGTCGGAATGACCCCCATAGTCAGTAACATACTGACTACCTACAGAAGAATCTGCACTTATTTCAGCTATTCTTTTAAACCCTGGAAGCAGTTGTGGATCATTCTGAATGCTACTAGAGTGCCAGTTAAAGCAATCATACAGGAGGGGCCAACACATTGGAACTCAACCTATTACATGTTGCAATGTCTGTTTGAGTACAAACCGATCAATGACTGTGTCATTCAAAGTGGAGCGGATGCAATTGGGAAAAGCATGACCATGGAGACAAACAAATGGGGCATAGTCAAATGTCTGACACAGAACCTTTTAAGGTTTTCACGTGGGAAGTCAGCAAAGAGGATGGTACGATGAGTCAAACTATCCCATTGTTGCATCTGCTACAGGACCAATTATAAACGTTGTTGAAAAAGTTTGCCAGTGTGCACAGCAATAGAGAAGTGCATGAGGTGGTTAAGAGCTTAGTCCTTTGCTTAGCTGTTAATCCAAGGCTGCAAAAAGACATCATGTCCTCCAAAGAATACATCTGTGCCACATACTCGATCCATGGTACAAAAAATGACTGGCCTTCCTTTTTTAGAAAGGGATATTTCACTATTCAAGATGTGGATTTTTGAGCAAGCGAGAGACTGGGAAGAGGAACGTGTGAAAGTTACATTGCTGGAAAAAAGTTCTGCCATGCAGCCTTCAACAGCCAACTCAAGCAATAGGAAAACTGGCAACAACCACAGCAACAGAAGAATCGGACCAGCCTCAAGGTTGGTTTCAAGTGGCAGGGCTTAAGTCAAATGCAGAGGTAAAGGCAAAACAGGTAGAGTAAGTGGTAGCACCAATGACCATTCAGAGGATTTTCCAGGACTATCTAGATGACCTAAAAGAGGTCTATGTAGATAAAAACCCATTAGTCTATTGCTATAGGAAGATGTGCCAATGGCCAGAGCATAGCAGTCTGGCAATAAAGTATCAGGCTTTTCTAGTAAATATTGTGCCTGCTGAGCATGTTCTCCGTGCAGCTGGTGCAGTTGTGACATTCAGAAAAAACAGTTTCTCACCTCATAACATGGAGAGATATACCATGATTAAAATTAACCAAAACCACAGGAGGAGGAGGAGGATGGGGGTAATTTGCAAGACTCAAGTGTGTTATCTGACCAACTTCTGGGTGAGCCACCTGAGTTTGCGGAGGAACTCTGCTTCCCTGAGTACTGAGTAGGCCACCATAGAACTTTTTGAATATTGTTGAACTACTTTACACAAAAAAATGGATATAGCTGGAGGAAACGTATATATTTTGTTTGTGTATGACTTATGCATCCCTGCCCTTTTAGTCACATTTATGGCTGGTTTGGAGTTGAACCAGTCTGCAGTGAATAAACCTCCCCATTTTTTTCAAGGCTGTTGAAACAATGCCTGCCTTCATCCCATGCCTATCCTTTTTTTTGTTCCCTAGCAGTGCTGCCCCAGTAAAGATCATTTGATGTACAAAACTGTCAAAGTGTTGCTCCCATCAAAACAGGAGATACAATTGTGTACCACTGTGTTTGGATTAGAACAGGTAACTATTACACCAATGAGTAATTTATTATTGAGAGCTTGTGAGTGCTGATTCATGTGGTGGCAGACAGTGAGAGAGTCTATTGAAATAATTGCACACTTGATTTTTATGTATTTCAGAGTTTTGGGCCTGTTGAGTGATTTTGTCTGACGGTGATTGGCCCTTTCACACTTAGCTAGATTTACGTGCAGGGTCTATTCCTTGCTGTACTTTTTTCTGGTTCTTCAGAGACCAGACCTGTCAGTACAGTTAACAAACACAAATCTACACAAAATCTTCAAATTATTTTTCTCTTTTTGTTCATCAATATCAGTGTACCACAGGTCTATCACTTTCAATCTCATTCTCATTCGGAGTCAGACTAATTTGTTACTCAGGTCAGAACTGCTGCTGAGTAGTGTGTTTGCTGGCTCAATTGCGAAAGTCGATTTTGATGTGGTTGTTGTTGGGGCCTGTTGTAACTAGAGACAGACATGTGATATTGCATCATCACATGATGGATACACTCAGCTAAATGTTATGATGAGAGTTGTGAGATTTATCAGCTATGTACATAGAGGTACTTGTCTGGTATTGATTTTAAAATTGCTCTCACTCATCAATTATTTGCACTAGTTATAATGAATAATTGCAGCAGCCTATGGTCTTGCTTTGCCTCTTTGTGCACTCCTTATGAAGTTTACCTTCTGCCCTTCTCCTTGTCTCTAAAATAGCCTTCTGTTTTACAATCTGAAGGTCTTTTCTTCTCCTGCATGAAAGGCAAAAGTTCCATAGCACTCTCCCTTACCTTACCTTAACCGACTGGTTCAGCTAGGCACAAAGAAGACAGACATTCTGAGAAGAATGCAGATGCCCCACCCAATTTGCATTTATATACAGTATCATTGTTCTTTTAACAATCATAATTTTCAGAACTGTAGGGGTTCACACCTCCAAAAATGTGTGTTTTTCAAACCTAGACGATAGAACATTGAGGTATATAATAATTTGGGTCTCTGGGGCTGAAGGACTGGTTGCAATGCATTTAATTAAACTACAATTCCTTATTTTCCTTCCACTATAGATTTGATGATGATGATGTGCTGCTAATCTACCTGTTGAATATTGCTTTGTCTTTGTCACACCTTTCCCCAACTACCTATTCCCATCCATTCATAAAATGTCTATCCCTCTTCCCCCACGACTTGTGAATTTTCACACATTTGGAGGGGTGGCTGTGGTGAAAGTGACACCAACTCATAGTGGGATCTTTTACTACCTGAGCAATGGCCCACACCATCCCCCCTTACCCACCCAAGCATAAAAAGAATCCATAACTTCCATATATAACATATATTCCATATATAACATTGGTAATACCACCAACAGGCTGGCAGTTAAAAAAAAAGGAATTATGCCCGCAGCGGAAACCGCTCACACAGACAGCCACTTTAACACACCTACTGCCATGGCGGTAGCAACAAGCATCGCATCTGTAACCGCCAACAGCCAGGTGGAAGACAATGTACTGCCCACTGTATTACAACAGTCCTATCTGCCACCTTTTCTGGGACAGTACCAATGACATCAAAAGAACAGGCGGAAAAAGAACACAGAAGTCAAAGGACTCACCTCTGGAGACTCAAGGCAGAACCACAACTCCATAGAGCCTGAGTTTCACATCTTCCCCGTGATTGTATACCTCCTCATCCACTACGAACAGCAACGCCGGCAAAGACGACCACAGTGAGTACTGCCGCCTAGCACACAAGGGAGGGGGGAGGAAAAAGAGAGTGACACACACACGCAACACGCAACACCCCCACCCCCATACACACAAACAGATGCAGTAACATTACATAGACACCCTGAACCCCTCAGGAATAATGCAAGGACAGAAGGAATTGATTAAAGTGAGTGTAATAAGAGAAAATACGATCACATCGTGATTCAAAATCAAAACAGTATATACATATATACAAATGGAGGGACACTGCCCAGTCCTCAATGTCTGTGGGCCACCGGGCCACATCACATAGGCCAAGACCTCACTTGACTCCTGCAACAACACGGAGAGAACACTGCAGGTGCATCAGGTCGAAAATACACAAGCACCTCAGGGGGACGGGGAACGGGGGGCACCTCAGCTGGAAGATGGTACAACACCACTGGTCCTGGAGGGGGCTACTTGCCCTGTGCAATGTCCTGGGAATTGCAAGGCCACAGTCTCTCAAGTGGGTGGTTTGCCCACTGCTTGGTCCAGGGGAGTGCAATGTCACAGTCTCTCAAGTGGGTGGTTTGCCCACTGCTTGGTCCTGGGGAGTGCAAAGCCACAGTCTCTCTAGTGGGTGGCTTCTCCACTGGCTCTGGAGGGGGCCTTGTGCCCAGTGTGCTTTATCCTGGCAAGGAGGGGGTGAGTGGATGGCTACTTCCACTGGTTCTGGAGGGGGTATTGTGCCCAATGTGCTACATCCTGGCAAGGAGGGGTGAGTGGATGGCTTCTTCCACTGGTTCTGGAGGGGGCCTTGTGCCCAGTGTGCTTTATCCTGGCAAGGAGGGGGTGAGTGGATGGCTTCTAACACTGGTTCTGGAGGAGGCATTGTGCTCAGTGTGCTTCATCCTGGCAATGCGAGGGTGAATGGATGGCATCTTCCACTGGTTCTGGAGGGGGCATTGTGCCCTGTGATGCAGCACTTGGGGAGTGCAAGGTCACTCACCTGGGTGTTACACCTACAGGATTTGCAGGCTCCAGGACGCACTACAGTACATGGAGGCATGACTACACACTGGCCACCGGCGGTGATGGCTGCTCAGTGCTGGAAGTGGGGGTGTTGGTGTCGGGGCTGGCTGTGGTGGGTGGAGGCTCCAGCCCATCCCCTGCATCCTCGGACGGCTGCCCACTAGGGATGCTGCTGCTGGCAGTGGTGCTGGTGGTGGTGCTGGCAGTGGTGGGGGGAGGCTCCAGCTCTTCCCCTGCAGCCTCAGATGGCTGAACCACCATGGTTGGTTGTGGGAGATCAGAATCAGTCCCAGCACCAGGCCTCCTGTCCTTTCTGCCTGCAGGAGCAGGCCCTTTGCCTTTCCCCTTGGCAGCTGGTGGTGCCTCATTGCCCTTTCCATTGGCAGCTGGTGGTGCCTCCTTGCCCTTCCCCTTGGCAGCTGGTGGTGTCTCCTTGCCCTTCCCCTTTGCAGCTGGTGCGCCTCCTTGTCCTTCCCCTTGGCAGCTGGTGCAGGCACACTGTCAGTGCTGATGGTTGGTTCCCTGGAGCCTCTCCCACCTGCAGTAGCTGCCGACACTACTGTGGCCGTCGACTGGATGGCTGAGGTGCTAGCCTGGTTCTGACCACTCTGGCCCGACGTGAAGGATGGAGGGAGGGGTAGAGAAGAGGTCAACGGCAGAGAAGAAAAGCTTCTTCGGGACACTGGGGTGGGAAGAAGGTGAAGGTTTGGGAGTGGAGGAAGAGGGAGTGGTTGTTGGAGGTGTCTGTCTGCTGTGTTTGGGTGCAGGTGCATGGGATGGATGCTGTTGTGAGGTAGATGGCTGTTGGGTGTCTGAGTGCTTGCGTTTGTGTACTTTAGGAGGAGGGGGCACAGACACAGTGGGAGAGGACAAAGGGGACGTGTGCATGGAAGTGGGGGTGGTGACTGCCAGTGAGGGGTGTGGAGTGATAGGTGTGATGGTGATGGGGGTAGTGGATGCGGATGTAGTGCATGCAGGTGTGAGTGGAGACACTACTGGGAGGGTGGTGGACAACGAGGAGGAGGGGGACACAGTGGAGGCAGTGAATGTTGTTATGTCAGCATTTGGATTGTGTTTGTGTGAGTGCCTGTAGGATGATGTGTGCTGCTTGTGTTTGCTAGAGACACTCCTGTGTGTTGTCTTAAGTGCATGCTGGTCTGACTATGTGCTTGAGGGGAATGATACTGGGTAGAGGAAGTTGGAGGGGGGAGGCTAGAGACAGGGACAATGGCTGCCATCAGGGAAGAAGCCAGAGATTGGATTGATCTCTTTTGGGCCGCCATGGCAGAGTGAACGCGCTCCAGGAATGTGTTTGTTTTTTGCCTATGGGCTGCAAGCACCTGGATGGCATTCACTATGGTTGACTGCCCAACAGAGATGGATCGCAGGAGGTCAATAGCCTCCTCACTCAGGGCAGCAGGGCTAACTAGGGCAGGCCCTGAGGTGCCTGGGGCGAAGGAGATGCCCACCCACCTGGGTGAGCGGGCAAGGGAAACACGCTGAGGGGCTGCTGGGAGGTCGGTGCTAGTACAGGGGTGGCGGCTGTACCTGTAGTTGGGGTGGACACAGAGGTGCGCGCCACCACCAGGGAGCTTCCATCAGAGGAAGTATCACTGTCAGAACTGCCCCTCCTGTCTCTGCCGTGGTGCTCCCCTCGCCCTCTGTCCCACTAGTGCCCTCACAGTCGGTGGATTCAGCCTCCATGGCCATGTGGGATGCAGCTCCCTCTGTCGCTGGTGCCTCTGCTCCTCTGCCAGATGATGGTAATGCACATGAGGACAGGATGACAAAACAAAAAGGGGGGGAATAGACAAAGGATACACTTGGTCAATGGCAGCAACAACAACACCGTTGGCGTACATGACACACACACACACACACACACACACACAGGGAACAGCCCTACGCACTAGGAAATGCACTACCAGTCACAATGCTAGTCACCAGCCCATGGACAGGAACACTTAACGCCAATAGCAGCATACCTGACACTCACAGACCCCTGCCCAGTAGTGGTTGCTTACTAACTTGTTAGGAGGTGGTGTTCATCAGCCCCTGCCCAACCTGGAACCTACCCTGCAATCTTCGGCCTGGCCTAGGGGCACCCACAGGCCCACATCCAACTTCACAGCGGTGAAGGCAGGGGCCCTTTCCCCAGTGACACAAGCCATGGTCGATTCCAGACACATGTCAGAGCAGCACTTGCAGTGTAGGTCCTCTCCTGTTGAAGGTCAGGTAGCAAGGGAGTGAACAGATAGAAAATGGCGGTCATGTCCACGGCAGTGCGTACCATCACCGCCGGTGTACATCACCATTGGCCACTGTACCCCTTAGGGCCCAATGATAACCAATGAGGAGTTGCATGGGGGTACTCGACCACCTCCTGCAACAGCGCACAACGTCAGCGGAATTACCTCATTTCCACCTGACCCTCCAAACAGGACAGGCAGACGCCATGTCAGGGGAGGGCAGGTCATGGCACCTAACTGCGTCACAGTACATGTAGGCCCCATTTGGGCCTATCCAACAACATACTGTTACTGTCACAACATGCAATGCAGTGTAGTGTTTGAAAATGTGGAATTCTGACCTGCTGCTCACCATTTTGCCCACTAGATTACAACCGCTGTGGATGAATAGGAGATGGAGACATCTCCTCATGTACAGACCGCTGGTGAAGTTGTCAGCAATGGAGGACAGGCACATTATCCTCATCTATAGACTTGCCAGGGCCACAATCACAGAGCTGTGTCCCCAATTGGAGCCTGACCTGATATCTGCTATCCGTAACCCCACTGGGATCCCTCCTCTTTTGCAAGTCCTATCTGTGCTCCATTTCTTGGCAACTTGCTCCTTCCAAGTGACAGTGGGCTTGGCAGAAAGAAAGTCCCAGCCAGTGTTCTCAATAGTGCTAACCAAAGTGTTGTCTGCCCTGATTAAACACATGCACAGCTACATAGTTTTCCCCCAGGTGGAGGATTTAGACACAGTGAAAGCTGACTTCTATGCAATGGGACATATCCCCAACATTATTGGGGCAATTGATGGTACACAAATTGCATTTGTCCCCCCCCCGGAGAAATAAATATGTGTTCAAAAATCGAAAGAACTTTCACTCGATGAATGTGCAGATAGTGTGCCTGGCGGACCAGTATCCTGGCTCTGTGCATGATGCCTATATACTGAGGATTAGCAGCATCCCATATGTGATCTCACAACTCCAGAGGCATCGGTGTGTGGCTAATAGGTGAGTCCTGGTTCCCAGCCAGTGGATGTTGGTGTATGGGTATGGTGTGGGCCCTAAGGGTTAGTGTGGGTCTAACAGGTGTACCTCGATATTTGCAAGTGACTCTGGTTACCCCAACCTCTGATGGCTACTGACCCCAGTGAGGAATGCCAGGACAAGGGCAGAGGAATGTCACAATGAGGCACATGAGTGAACAAGGAGAATAATAGAGAGGACATTCGGACTCCTGAAAGCCAGGTTTCGGTGCCTGCATCTAACAGATGGATCCCTGTGCCACTCACCCAAGAAAGTGTGCCAGATAATCGTGGTATGCTGCATGTTGCATAACCTTACCTTGAGACGCCAGGTGCCTTTTCTGCAGGAGGATGAGGCTGGAAATGGGTGTGTGGCAGTAATGGACTCTGTGGACAGTGAAGATGAGGAGGCAGAGGATGAGGATGAGGACAACAGAACAGCTATTATACGACAGTACTTCCAGTGACACACAGTTAAGACACTGTACCTTCACTTTGCATTGACAGGTTTGTATTTGACATTGTACATGGCATGCAGATTCTCCCAATTCTATGGCCACTTACTGTACCCTTTGGCATCTCTATTTTCAGATATCTGTGGCTCACTCCAGCACCTGGAGTGTTGACTTCAGCCAACTACAGGTCATTCCTATGTATACATTACTGTTCAGTTGTACTGAAGTATTTAAACCTTGTTAAAATAATACATAGTTAAATCATTTGACATACTCATACTTGCAGTTTTTTCAAAGGGTTTTATTTAAGTAATAAGAGGTAGAAGGGGATGTGCAATGGGCTGGGTGGATGATGGAGCTAAGTCCAGGATAGAGTCCAGTCTATTTGTATCACAGGTGCATTGTCCAAGTGGGCATAGGAAGGGGGGCAATGGCAGTTCAAGGTGGACAGGGTGACAGAGTGGGACACCAGGGTGACAATCAGGAGAGTCTTATTTCCTGGCGGGGGTCTTGGCAATGTTCTCTGGTTTCTGCCTGGATCGCAGGGACCATTTGTGGGGTGGTTCTCCTTCTGCAGAGGGAGGGGTGCTGGTGGCCTGTTGTTCCTGTGGTGTGGTCTCCTATCCACTAGCGGCAGGGCAGGTGGAGGGCTGTTCATCAGTGTGGCTAGTGTCAGAAGCCCGGTGGTGTGCCACTGCCTCACTCATGGTGTTGGACATGTCTGCCAGCACCCCTGCAATGGTGACCAGGGTGCTGTGGATGTCCTTCAGGTCCTCCCTGATCCCCAGGTACTGTCCCTCCTGCAGCCACTGGGTCTCCTGCAACCTGTCCAGTATCTGGTCCATTGTCTCCTGGGAATGGTGGTATGCTCCTAGGATGTTGGTGAGTGCCTCATGGAGAGTCGGTTCCCTGGGCCTGTCCTCCCCCTGTCACACAGGAGTCCTCCCAGCTTCCCTGTTGTCCCGTGCTTCTGTCCCCTGAACCGTGTGACCACTGCCACTGACCCCAGGTCCCTGATCGTCCTGAGTTTGTGGGGTTGCCTGGGGTCCCTGTAGAGGTGGACACACAGCTGATTGACATGTCCTGGGGACAGAGGTATGGGCCCACTGGGTGGGTGCTGTGCTGGTGTTTCCTGAGGGGAGAGGCTCTGTGGTGGTATTGGACTGTGCCTGGGTAACCGACTGTCTGGAGATCCCTGATGGGGCAGGTTTGTCATCCTGATCCAGGTGAACAGAGCTTCTGTTATCACTGTGGGCCTCTTCTGGGGGGGGGCTGGATGTTGCTGGCACCTCCTCTCCTGTGACGTTGACTGTGGGACCTGTGGGGATGTTAATGCACTGTTATAGTTTCTGTGTGTGACTTCTTGAGCATGGGTGTGTTGCCTTGTATGGTTGTGATTGCCCTGTCAGCTTTGCCTTGTGTGAGTACTGATTTTGTGGGCTAGATGATTCTCTCTAATGTGCATGCTTTAGTGATGAGTGTCCATGCAGGTCTTTGATGGGGGTCCATGCATTGGTGTTGCATGCAGGTCTTGGTATTGGGATGGGTGGGTTGTGATGGTAGGTTTTATGTGAGGTGGTGGAGTGATGGGGTGAGGGTAGCGGTGGGGGTATGTAATGGCAAGCAGGTGGGGTTGATAGTAGTAAAGAGTTGACTTACCAGAGTACAGTCCTCCTCCTACTCCTGCCAGGCCCTCAGGATGCAGTATTGCCGAGACTTTGTCCTCCCATGTTGTTAGTTGTGGGGGAGGCAGTGGGGGGCCACCGCCAGTCCTCTGTACAGCTGTCTGGTTTCTAGAAACCACAGACGTACCTTCCCCCGTAGGTCGTTCCACCTTTTCCTGATGTTATCCCTTGTTCTGGGGTGTTGTTCCATGGCCTTGACCCTGTCCACGATTCTCCGCCATAGCTCCATCTTCCTGGCAGTGGATGTCTGCTGCACCTGTGCTCCAAATAGCTGTGGCTCTACCCTGATGATTTCCTCCACCATGACCCTTAGCTCCTTGAAGCAGGGTTGATACCAAACTACAGTATATACAAGTGGACACTCCAAAACAGTACAGGAGATAATCTTCATCCAGATAATTTATTTTCAGGTACAAAATCAGGTAACAGAAACTCCATCCACACGAACCGGCAGGCTGCTCTCCACCAACTGCCAAAGTAGAACACCAAGCAGTGTTCCAGGCAACAGCATAGGGATCCAACACGGGGGGATGGAGCATACCAAAACAACATATAAAAGGGATAAATATACAATTGTAAAACATGGCAAATAATAGCAATGGTACAATAAAAACAGAACCACTAAACTCAATAACTATACTGCAGTCCTCCTCTGAGAACCTGGGGTACCTCTGTGGTGCCATGGGTGTAGTGTGTGTGGTGTATGTGAGGGTGTGTGGGGTGATGTGTTGAGGTGTGTGCTGTGAGGTGCGTGGATGTTGTTGCTCTTGGTGTGTCTCTCTCTCAGTTATCATTTTTTGTTAGTCGTAAAGGGTTGTGGGTAATGTGGGTGTGTGTTTTATAGTGGTTTGAGTGGGTGTGTGTGGTGTGTGTATGTGTGTCAGGTGTGTGTAGTTTGAATTGTCCAATGTAGTGTTGTTTTGTATGTGTGTGTGTATTTTGAGTGCAGCAGTATGTACCGCCAATGGTTTACCGCGGTTGAATGTCCACCGCTGTGATTCGTGGGTCATAATATTGTGGGCGTAGTTCTGTTGGGGTAACGTTGTGGGTTTTGTTACCGCCAGTTTATCACTGACCTCTGAGCTGGCGGTATTTTGACGGCAGTTGGCATGGCTGTAGACGGGACTTACGGCCAATGTCAAAATAAGGGCCTTAATCTTGTCCTCCTGAGTACACTTTCCTTGACTTGAGGATTTTATAAGTTTAGTTTTAAACACCTCTCCCCAAGCAAATAAATAAATCGCCTCAACCAATGTACAAAAAAAAACAAACACAAACACAAACTCAAGTGCCCTTCCTATTATCACCATTTCCACCTACAACAAAAGTCCCTCCCACCAAAGTAAATACAAAAATATGGGTAATAGAGGCATCATCAATATAGGCGTGAAGACCTGCTACCTCCCACCGAAGCAGCACCAGCTCGCATAACAAACAGTGTTGGAAGTAGTTGGGGTATGATGAGGAGGGGGTTAGCAGTGGTGAATCCAGGTTACCGGTGGCACTGCCCATGGTGTGTTCAGGATGTAGATGCTAATGTCTGGCTAGTGGTATTGGGGCCTAGGGTGGTGGCAGATGCCTCAAACTCCTGCTTCTCCTGAGCTACCAGCCAGTGATATTCAGCCCAGATGGCCTCCATCCTTTGCCAACACAGCCTGGCTGCTATCTCCTGCTGAGATGGTGGACCAGCAGGAGTAGCTATATCAAGAAAGAAAAAAAGACAAAGGTCAAGCTGTAAATAATGCTCTCTGTGCAAACACCTATTTCTAAAGCGGAACATTAGGAGTACATTACTGGCCCCCAAGGGCCACTGGAAATTTTGAATTGATTAGGTACAGGACCAAATGTTCCCCATACATGTATCACAGAAATTTACTGACTGGCTGCAAGGAACACCACCAAATTAAAACTTTTTTTTTCTTTCAAAGGGTTTCCTAGTACTAAAACTAAAAAGATACTTTGTGTGTAAAACAAAAACATAAATTACCTCTCATTAATGAGTAAGGCATTTTGTAGCACAATTATTAGTATTTTTCTTGTATAATATTAATGGAGGCATGCTAGCATCAGGTTCTACTTTGCTACTCTTTGCAGTCTGCAGCTAGGGCAGCTGTAACAGACAATTTATTTTCTTACTTTAATTCCAGTGTCTCTGCTCTTCTCCAATTGCCTTTCAATTGAATCCTGACTCCAAAGAGGCAGATGAGCAATAATAATACCACATAACATATAAAATGCCGATATCATGTCTGCTGTAAGTCAACAGTGAAAAAAACGATGCACTACAGCACAGAGAAAGGAATGGTCTGTAGATTTTATTTGCGATGTTCATCACAGAGTATTCAGCTAACAAACTCCAAATCAGGCACTTAGTCCCACTTTACTCCCTGGACCAGCCCTCCACCACTAACTATTTTCAACAAATACCTTTGCTTAGCAGTAAGGAAAGCGACCCTACTGCAGGGGTATGTCAGACGGACTAGGCTAGGTACAGGTTATGCTATAGAATAGTGGAGTGTCACTTATCATCATGTGCTAAGATTTGGCTTAGTCAGTCACTGTAGTCGATGAATGATGAAAGGGACAGGACTTAGGAAAGAATAATTGAGTTAAGTAGTAGTAAAAGGTGATTGAGTGGGCACTGGGATGCACATCTTGTTTTTGGTGTGTAAAGCATTGAAAACTTTGTAATGTTGCATCAACTGAAGAAGATTCACATTGCACAGCCAGCACTGCAGGGCCAAAATAAACCATGCTCCACTTAGGTTCCACATGGATAAATGATGATGGGTGGGATATCTACCTCACTTAACAAATACATTATAATTAAATTGTCAGTAAGCAAGCAATGTGACCTACCACCAATCATCCCTGCTACAACTGGGACTTCCCCTCCAGCCGCCTTCTCTTATGCACTGGTGCTCCTGACACTAACGGGCCTGACTCTGGTGGTCTGTGTGGCTTGGAAACAAATTACACATTTTAGATGCAAGATTCACCTCCTAAGTCATTTTTATTATATCTTAACAAAGTACAACTGCAATATC
This sequence comes from Pleurodeles waltl, assembly GCF_031143425.1. Classification (NCBI taxonomy): domain Eukaryota; kingdom Metazoa; phylum Chordata; class Amphibia; order Caudata; family Salamandridae; genus Pleurodeles; species Pleurodeles waltl. The sequence continues at coordinate 508,067,517 of NC_090445.1, forward strand.
TCACTACAGTTCAGTGAACAGTATCTTCTATTGAAACTATCATTTTGAGAGGGGTGTTGGTTGGCAATTTTAGAAAAGCCAGATAGTCAAGCCAGCCAAAAAATATTTGCAATGAAATCGTAGAGCTACAATGACTCTATGTCATTGACTCCCAATGAAGGGGTGGAATGATCAATGAAGGTCATGTGGTTGGCAAATGCAATACTTCCCTGCCATGCAGCACTGTCATGGAAACTGCTTGTATACTCTACAAATGAATTGATAAGAGAACCTTGGGGATGGCCTTGACCATGGCCATTCTCTCATTTTGACTGTTTGAACATGAGCAAGAAACCCTTCTCAAGAAACATGCGTGGTGAATAACAGCTTACTTGGGCCTGCATTCTTCACAGACCTAAAATTCTGTTCTCTTAGTCTTACAGTTCCACAAGATATATAAGGGGAGAGGGGAAGCTTACTAACAAAGCTGAAGATAGCTACAGAGTAGAGAAGGGGAAGTCAGTTACAGAAACACGAAATATAGAAAATAGGATAATACAGGGATAACAAGAATTTACTAACAAACATTAGCTAGAGGAACTGACAACAGGAGACAGTATGAAAAATAACAAGGAAAAATTATTCTTGTAGTGAGGAAAGGTAAAGATAACGGAAAAAAATAAAATAACAGGACTAACTGGGGCCTGTAGAACCATCGCCCACTGGAGGTGGTTGTTCTACTAGCCGCAGCACTGATGGTAGCAGCACCTTCACCCGACTGTGATGACCTCTTGCCCTTGGGTGCTGATGTAAGAAATAAAGAAGATAAAAAAATAGATTAGTGACACAGTTAATTTCAAGCAAACACAGTACCATTGTACTTTTCTAAATCAGATCTCGTATGAAACTAGTAGTATTGAGTTGACCTATTCATAATTTTCTAAATGTGAGCCCCATATTTCTAATTTTTTAAACTATATCTAAATGAGGAACTGCTAATGCAATACAACGAACCCCACTTTGATGGCCCAACTCAGTCTCCCGTCGCAATGCATAGATGCATACTACACTTCACTTGGAGACTGAGACTGTTTCAGGTATATAAAGAAAGCTACGAGAAGAGAACGTTAACTCACAGATATAATGCCACTGTCTTAGTAACAAGACAGAGAAGTCTGCATGACGTCTTAAATACAGCCCAACAAAGCACGGATGAGTACGAGTAGGCAGGACTAAGCACCTGGCCAGCTCAAGCTGGATCAGCTATTATTCATAACATCAACTTAACTTACCCCTGAGTGTGACCAGCATGCTATTTGAACAAAATATTAGCATTTTTAAAAATAAAAAAATAAATAATTACCCACTGATCCATGCAACCCTGACACCCAGCAGCTCAAGCAGGTTGGGCAGGTCGTGTTCGCGGTCTAGCAGGTCCACCTACCAGCGCGTCAGCTTCGGTGTTGTGCACTGCACCTCAGTGCTTCAGTGCATGCACCAACTTACTCTCATGACAGCAGCCAATGCTCCCACAGGGTGTAACTTTTACCAGGCCTACTGCCTGCTACCAGCATGGGGGGAGGTGGTGCTGCACAACAAAACACAAGCATGGTCACCTCTGCCTCTGAAAAATGGGATGGGGCTGAACCCCTTGGTGGCACCTGTGAGCAAGATGAGCTGATTGTTGCAACCGCTGCTTGCTGCCTTTTCAGACATAGCGTTGGAATACAGAAAAAGAAGAAAAAGAAAACAGCATAGCAGAAAGAAAGGAGGAAAAGGAAAACAATGTGCAAAAAGTCACGGAAAAAGTAAATAAAAATACAAAAATGTGAAATACAAACACAGAAAGACACACTTTGATAAAAAAAGTAAATAAGGTGTGGATGAGTGGGATAGGGGGAGGATTGGAAGGGATTAAGCTAGCATGAAAAGAAGGCCCAGCACCATGCACAAAGAACAGAAAGCAGGTAAAATAAAATGGTTGCGCCCATAAGGACCACATGGCACCATTTGCTCTGATGCCAACAGTATCACACAGCAGTGCCCAGCAGGGAGTTGGCCGCCAAGCCTGCCTTTGGCCAACCCCCTCGCCCTGTGCATCTAACCCCATGTCACAAGGGAAAAGCGATCATACAGTATTCAAAAAACATGGGAAAACTCAAGGAGATAGCAGTGAAAACTAGAGAAAAGCCAGGAGAAATCAATGAAAATGAGGGAACAGCAAGGAGAAGGCACACAAAAACAGGATAAAAAGAATGAAGAAAGCAGTAAAATTAAGGGAAAAGAAAGCAGATGGCAGACAAAAAAATGGTGAAAAAGCAGGGTGAAAGCAGTGAGAATGAGGAAAAAGCAAGCAGAAGGCACTCAAAAAAATGAGGGAAAAAGCAAAGAGAGGACATGAGTAAGAGGGTTGCAGTGGCACAGGGAGAATTTGCTCTTTGTTTTCAAAATTCTTGATGTGGATTTCTGGATTCACTGCAATTGTGAGGCAAAAATAAAATTAAAATAAAAACATTTTTGGGCCCCACTGGGGTCCCTGAGGGACCACCCCAGCAGGTTTTACTACCATGCCCCCTTCTATTTTCTTTTTACTTTTTCCTTGACACTTGGCTGAGTACAAGCCCCAAGATGGCTGTGAGCACTACTGATTGAAGTGCTAGCAGCCAATCAAATCTCAGCAAGAGATATGTCGGATCTGTGGAGGATCCGCTTCCCCAAATATACACACTTCTTTTTTCTTTAGCATCTTTCAAAACTACTGAACTGATTTACACCAAATCACACAAAGGGTTTTTTATGGACCAAAAGCTAGCTTTCTACCAAATTTGGTGTCATTCCATTCAGCTGTTAGGGCTATAGACATGTTCAAAATCCCTATGGGAATTTGTTTTAGGAAAATGTTATTTGGGACCTGGCTTCATGGATCGCCTCAAAACATTCCAGGCAGCAGCTGAAGTGACCAGGCCACTACTTTTGAAAATCTTATGAAGATTCTCCCCCTCCCAGGATTGCCAACTAATAAGGTATGGTGGTGTGTGGCCCCTACAGCCCCGGGAACCACCACCTCCCTGGGGATAAAGTTTAATTAAAAGTGAGGGGGTATGTGCCCCACCTAAAGCCCCAGGAACCACCACCTCCCCGGGGCTTTCATAAAATGGACTCAGCCTCAGGGACTTCCACCTCTCTGAGGCTTTAACAAAATGTAATGTGGGGGGCTGTGTGCCCCCCCCAACAGCCCCTGGGATCACCAACTCCCTAGGGCTTTACATAAATTAAATGTGGGGGCCTACAGGCCCCTGACAGTCCCAGGGACCACCACCTCCCCACAGCTGCAAGAAAAGAATGAAGGGCATCCGTTGTGGATCCCCAAGCCCCAAGGACCACCACCTCTCCGGGGCTTTATAGGTTGGAGGGGACCTACGTAACCGCCCTCGTGGAGACAACCACCCCCCCATGGCCGGCTCCTGCTATGTCCCAGGGTACCCACCTCTGCGACGTAACTGTTTGCTCTGACTTGGAGGGATGGAAGAGGGAGAGAGATTGTCATTGCAATGGTCTCTCCATACAATGACTTCAAAAGTCAGACTTGCAAGATGTTTGGTACAAATGTTATAGGTACATTTGTATGCAGAGTGGAACAGATTCACTTCTGGCCTAATGGTAATGGTCTTGTGCTTTCACTTAGTAGGCTAAAGGTTCAAATCCTAGTATTGTTACGCAGAGTGTTTGGTTATTTACCAGTGTTTTGACTATTAATCCTTCCTAGTGATGGAACATTCACGTTTCTTTCCAATCACATGCGTGGGTTGACTGTCATAGGTATATATAGAAGCATCAAAGTAGAGGGTCACCTATTGCCTAAAGGTTAATGTCACAGACTTTTTTTTTTCAACTATCATCATTCAATTAGCATCTCATTTATCAAAGCCAAAAAAACTCTCCATCTCTCTCCCTCTCACTCTCTTTCGTTCTCTCTCTCAATTTCTCTTTCATTCTCTTTCTTCCAATCACACACCCACTCAGACGTATATGCACCCACTCTCAGACCCACTCAGTCAGTCACTCACTCAGTCACAGACCCACTCAGACCCTAGTGAACCCACTCACAGTCCCACTCAGGCCCTCACACACTCACTCACAGACTCACTCAGACACTCACGCACCTACTCACAGTCCCACTAAGACTCTCACACACCTTCTCACAGACCCACTTAAACCCTCACACACACACTCACAGATCCCCACACACACTGACACACCCAATCACAGACCCACTAAGATACTGATGCACCAACTGTCACACCCAGACAGACACTCTCACAGCCACTCTCATACCTAGATACACCCTCTCACACTTATTCTCACAACCAGAGAGACAGGCTGCAGCCAACTCCTGCCACACATGGCCAAAGGCAGTGCAAAGCGGGAGGTTGGGTAGTTAGGGGTTTGGCTGGAGGCTCTGGTCCCACTGTGCAAAGCAAAAGTCTGTGTTCGGCACAGGGTTGGGTAGTCATAGGGGGTTGGCCTTAGTGCCTGGCCATAAGACAGGCTTGCAGCCAAAACCCACCATGCATGGCCTTCGGCCATTAGTGACAGTAGCTGGATTAATGTAAACGTAAATTAGTGAAAAAAAATAACATATATTTAAATTCACTGAAAAAACAAAGGTTACAGGGACGTTATAGTTAGGTTCTGAATTTACTCGTACAAAACCATAGAAATTCAGCAGTTATAGTTAGAATTATTTCAAGTAACAATAACTTGCTCAAGCCCTTGCCATACACAGTTTTCTTATCACGAATGTTATTGCAAATGTTGCAGTGATAATATCAAAGATGCCATAGAAAATGTCATCAATTATATAATTTGTGGAGTAATAAGCTGTTTACCCAGTACACCTTCACCAGGGCAAGCTTTCTGCACTATATGATCTAGCTATGAAACTGTTGAATGGCTGAACAGTCAAATCCCTCTGAATCACCTAGTGCATCCATAACAGGATAAGGTTCACAGAGTGAGAGGCCTACTTTGAAGTGGCTGTGAGAGGGTGGTTCTGACTATCTGGTCTGCCCATATTTTTTGCTTTTGGATCACCTAATTTTCAAATTTTGCTGTGGGGGAGCCTCATAGTCTTGGACTCATCCTCAGTAAACTCATGGCCAGTGACACCTTATAAGACAAGAACGCTGAGATTCAGCAAGAGTAAGAGGCCCATGATTGGTGACACATGACCACATGTGCTCTCATGTGAGGACTGCACTGGGAAGATTCCTATTGTGTGCAGCCTAAGAACTGCGCACAGGTAGCCTAGCACAGAAGGGACTATGCAGAGTGGGTGATGACCTGGAATAGGCCTTATGATGTGGGTGTATACATGTAAGGGATAGTCAGTGTGCTTTACTGTCTTGACAATAGTGATACTCCCCTAGGGCACAACTCCAGTTTCTCAGGGTCCACAGACTCCAGAGTTTCACCGATGCACACTGCAGCCTGTATGAAAAGAACACTGCTGTAGCTAACAAAAGTATGTCTGTACAGGTCATGGGTCAGTTAGGAATGTCATCTTTCTCTGACTCAGCTCAGGGCCAGGGCCCAGGCCTTTTGTGACCCGGCTGGACTGGGTTAATTACTGTTTTCTCCAGCTTCAAGAACAGGGCTCTGCATCAAACTGCCAGCAATCATCCTGTGCCACAAGGAACCAGGCCTGCCCCAGGCCACTCAACAAGGGAAGGAGCACATGTGGCAACTGACTCCTGGGCAGCATAATTTTGAGCTATTACAGGGGAGAGAGCTTTCTCTTGGATGTGCTTTCCTGCAGAACACTGGGACTGAAGGCCAGCTCCATAGACAATTGGAAGGAAGAAACCCAGACCCAGTGGGGCACACCCCAGGACCAGGTGAGCTGGTCCCCTTACCCCCCGAGGACCAGTTGGGGGAAAGAGTGGGCTTCTACACAAGGAGGGTGTGCTGCCCAACAAGACACCCAAGTGAAAGGTTGGTGCAGGAAGTCAGTGAGACTGGTTCCCTACAAAGTTGGGGACCTTTGAGGCCAGGAGGCCTGAAGAAAGTGCTCCACGTGGCAAGGACTTTCTACCAGAAGTGAAGTGAAACTAAAATCGCTAAAACTGGCCCAAGCAGCCTCAGTTATGGGTTTTGGAAGGTTGGCAACCTTTGACTTCTCCAGTGCAAGTGACAAAGAGCGTGGGGCTCCACTGCTGTTCTGGAATGTGCCCCTGTTGTGGGCCAGAGCCCTGTGACTGCCCCCAAAAGCAAGAAACTGAGAGGGGGAAGAGCCATTGCTCTTCACCCCCAAAAGGGGGTAGGGTCTTAGGACCGCATCCCTGAGCCCTGGTGAAAAAAGCAAAAAGAGGGGTAGCACCGTTGCACTCCCTGGTGAGCTCAGAACCCCATCCCTGGGCCCTGACCATGAAAAAAAGTTGGGGCAAGCCCTTGCACTCCCATGAAGCAACCCTGGGGCCCAAGATCCCATCGTTGGGCCACAATTAAGAGCCAGGACTTGTGGGAGTATTATTGTGGCCCCAAAAGGTGAGACAGGTCCCAATACCCCATCCCCAAGCCCCAATGGTGAGAGGAAGGGGTACCATTGCACTCCCCTGCACAGTCCGGAGAGCCACCACACCAAACGTGTCTGACCCCAGGATCGGGCTTACCAGGAAGGAGAGCCAGCTCAGGTGGCAGCATGCGATGGTACTGGCCATATGGGAAGCCGGCAAGAGTGGTCACAGGTGAGCTTCATGAGCCGTTCTCCAATGAAGCAACGCTGCATGCCAGATGTCTGGGTGGGACTAGAAACACCTAGAGGAACTACAGCCACAGCATGGGACCCCACAGGAAAAAAACAAAAGTGACAATTGTAGTGGTTCTCCCCCATGCAGCGGGAGAGTCGCTGATCACATATACACACCACTCCTGGAGGAGCACCCTATACTGCCCTGTGGGGCCTGGCCATTTTTGCCCACCAAAGTCACTCAGTATTGGCCCCAGGAGAGCCTGGCCACCACCAAAGTATCCACAAAGTGTGGGGGGAGCTGCAAGAGGAGGGCATCCTCCCACCAAAGAGGTTTTAAAATGTCTCTACCCTCAGTTTCAGGGGACCCTGGAAGGATAATCCCTCAAGGGTTCCAAGCGTTTTTCAGCTCTGACCAAATTCTAACTTTTTTTTTCAGAGTGGAGAAGCTGCGTCCTCTAAGGGTGAAAGTTATGGCTGCAGTCCTTGTGGCATGACTAAGTTCAATATGATTTGCCATAATGGTGAACACACTCTAGGTGTGAAGGGCTGTAAATACAGGTGTGCATACAGAAATGAAGTCCTGGAGGGAATTGGGTTATAGTACAACATTTTATGATGAATGTGATTAAAAATGTATGGCTGCAGGGTTGTGGCCAACAATGTGCCATGTGAATTGTCATGTGGAAAGGCCCCCTCTTGGGGTGAAAGATGGTATTACACAACTGTGAATAACCAGGTGATGTCTATTAGGGACTGTGTTAACTGAACAACATTTTTATGTGAAATGCTTCAATGTGGAATATGATGAAACTTTGCCAACACTCTTTAGTGGTGTGTTTAGACTGCATATTGCATGCTGAAAGTAATTATAGCAGCTCAAATCATTCCAACATGCCTATACATGATTCTTGGTAATGATTTCTTTGAGTAGTGAGACTGACAGCCACTAGTGATCAAAGTAGATGTACTTTATTGCCAGTATTAGGTACTCTCACTCCAAGTTGCTGTCATATATTGCATTGGAATACAAGTGAATGTTTTGATATGTGGGTTATTAGTCTACACCTCACTTTGGGAGAGACAAGAATGATTACGCAACATCACCCAAAAGTAATTCCATGAGCTTCCATATATTTATAAATTGATATATGGCATTGAGTAGTGTGTGTGTAATAAATGTACTTTTCCTTTTTCGAAAGAAAAAGCACAGACTGGACAATCATTTATTGAATGTTATTCTTGTGTACTTATGAATGGTGATTACTAGCCAACACCACCTCCCTGGAGTAAGCCTTGGAGCTCTGTAATACTACCCAATAAGGGTGTTTGGTTCTCAGTGGTGGACATGTGTGGACCCATTATGTGTGCTGGCCACACAACTAATAGCCCACCTTCCAACAATGTTGAAAAGGTATAACTGCTGAGCTCCCCTGCACTTAGAAAAACCAAGGCTAGGGAAAGCTTCATTGACTTGTCAGACCCTCCAGAATATTGAGATTTTATGATTCACTAAATTTCTGCAATATTTGTGAAGTACTGCAATGTCTGCATAATAAACTAAGTTTCCATAAGAAACATCATCGGCCAGCATTTTCTCTCCATCACATTTGTATTATTGTTCCCTTTTTCCATAGTGTGAAAAATCACACCTGTGTGTGTGGCTCTAATAAATTGAATATCATTAAGTGTCTCTGCTGTCTTTAGTTAAGCTTTTGTACATGCATTCTAGCATTGTTTCTTGTTTGTCTGCAGCATTTTGTTACTGCCTGTTTGGGGAGTCGGTGGCAGGGAGTGATAAAGATCAGAGGTGCACTCAGCAGTAAGAGGCATGGCTTTCCGTCATCTTTGACTCTTTCTTATTTGTTCTCTTGTATCTGAGTCACATGCCTTGTTTGCCCAACGGGATTAGCTAAGCTGATAAAACTTTAAATTTGTGCATAAATCTTCCGACACACACTCTCAATTAAGTAATGTCTAAAATGTAAATCCTATCCCAATGGTCACACTTAAAATCATCTTCATATTTCTAAATAAAGGAGTCTGTATTTTTGTTGAGCACAGCATGACTGTTTCTGGTATATGCAAAATGTGGGCGTAATTCTCGAAGGGAGTGGTAAACTAAATGTAGATGAGCTTTTACTTATAAAAGCAAAGCTAATTATTCATTAAGGATATGCCAGTGTTGTAAAAGTGCATGTTTGTAACAGTACTAAAATAAATCAATGCCTAACCAAAGGCCAAGTTAACAAGCACTGGAAAAGCCAGTAGCTCACACCTGAGAGACATGAGCTATCTGCCTTGTTAATGTGTGTTTTTAGCCATGAAGATGGGTGGAGGGTAACATGGGCAACAGTGGGAGGGAGGGTGGACAGAAGAGAGGGGCAACACTGACAACAGGGGGAGGGCTGGTGAGGGGTCATCGTGGACAACAGAAGGCCAGTGGAGGTAAGCAGCAATAAAAATGGAAGGTGGGAGTGCAGATGTGGGTACAAGTGCAAGCAACACTGACAAAGGAAGAAGGGAGGGTATGTGGGATCAAGCAAAAACATTAAGTGAATTGACTGGCTCCTCAGCATTTCTAGGGGATAGGGCAACCGGATATGGGTCAATGAAGCACAGCAAAAATCCAGCAAAAAACATAATTTTGTGCCACAAACTTTCCACTTAGGGTGCTGCAAAATTTGCAACTCGATGCTGCAACATCCTTGCGGACTGTTCCCAAGATTTGGAAGTACTGGAAGGCAGAATTGCCGAGCTCCCTCTACCATGGATCACCTAAAGATTTCAAACATCCTGAACTGAAGGGCTAAGTTAGGAAACCACTGAAAGGAGGAAACTGCAAGCCCCTTCCCACGCCAGATCGCAATGCCATACTAGCTTCATGACTTGAAGAGCTCAGCTATAAAAACTGCAAAAAGGCAAAACTACCAAGCTTTCTTCCACCAGGAAGCATCAATGCCAGGGCAAGCTCCATATCCCAAGTGTCATAGCTGTGAAACCATCAAATTGTGAAACCACCAATCTCAACCCACCCCAAAACACCAACAATAGAGCACACTCTGTAGACTGAAGGGTATGTTGGTGTAACTGCCAAAAGGCAGACCCACAACATTCCCCCCAACTCTGGACAAACAATGTCAGGGTAGGATCAACAAACTGAAGGCCCTGGTTGTGCAACTTCCAAGACGTGGAACTGCCAAGCTGTCCCCAATCCTGGAATATCAACTCCAGGGCAAATTTCAAGTACTGAAGAACCTGTCTGTAAAACTTAAAAAAAATATCAAGCTTCTCCTCACCCTGGAACGCCAAGGCCGTAGCAAACTTCATAGACTGAATGGCGTGGCTTCACTCCATGCAAAGGTAGAACTGCCAAGCCCCCCTTACCGGGAATACCAAAGACAATGAAAACTTCATGGACCGGGTGAGCTTCCTGTGCACAGATTAAGGTGGTTACTGCCAAGGTCACCACCCCAGCTGGTGAATGCCTGCCACTCCTAGTTTCCTAGACTGGCCAAGCTTACATCTTCTTGATGACCCAAGACCAGGGTGGGCTTCCCAGTGAGAAGGGGCCACACTGCGCACCAGCAAATGTGATTGCTACTAAGCTACTACATTCCCGATAGACAAAGGTCATGCCGTCCCTCTCAGACTAGAGTGAACCCCACATTGACTAAGGCTGTCTATAATGCGGTTGAACTGCCACAGAGGGTGGAGCACAAAGCCTTGCGAGAGTCCAGGCCCTTACCCCTCCAAAGCAGTGTACAAACTTGAGACCATTGCCTCACCCGCAGTGTCAAAAACCAAAAGCCATCCAGTGTCCATGTTAAACAGCCACGAATGATTATTGCTGGTACCAACCAAAGGCCACACCCTGTACTCCACCCCTCTTCAGACAGCCAAAGACAACCTGTTGACTTTCATGCTCAGGGACTGGCCTGCAAGGCCTTGTGATCCACTCCAACTGTGCATAGTTGAAGAAAGTAAACTGTGCAAGTAAGCTCTTGAGAACAGTATGTGAATACATAATCCCTGCTATGGTTAGCATTCAGGGGTTCACCATGAAACGTTATATGGGGTCAGCCCCTGCTTAATATATATATTTGTTGTGTTCTATAGTTGGTAAGATGTCCACAAAAGCGCTCTACAGGAACTTCATCTTCCTGTTCCCTTTCTCGCAGTCACAGCCAAAATGTGTGCACAACAATGATTTGATCAAAAAGTAGATTTAGATGCAAAAAACACTTCCAACTCGACTACGATCAAAACACCACAGAAATTCAGTGAAAAAAAACAAAGGTTAAAGTGAAGTAATGATCAGGTTTGCTCCTAACACCACAATGCATGTTTAAAAATACTCTGAAATTTATTGAGAGAAATGCAAGTGGAAGTTATGGCTATAAAACAAAACAAAACTCAAACCCACTGAATTTATCAAGTTATGGTTCAGTAAACAAACCATAATCCTAGTTTTGTGACCACATGTTACATCAGTCATGACATGTTGACTGACATCATTGCTGTAATCACTAATGACATCTCAAATGAATAGCCATCTACCAATGTCAACAGGTTGTCTATTACTTTGATGGTTGACTTCAGGAAGTTTGTGGGGAACAGCTTTTTGAATCAGGAGCACCAAGGGTTTCTTCAAAATCAAAGGACTGAGAAAATACCAGAGTCACACCTACATTAAAGTGTTAATCAGAGGAGGATTTTGGGGAGATCTGTGCAGCTAGTACAAACTTCTGCTTTTTAGCTATTGCCTGGGGAATGTCAGAAATATAAACTACTAGCAGAGGGATTGTAATTGAGTATTGAGTGGGGAGTAGAAATGTAGTAGACATTTAGAAGAGATTAGTTCCTTACATGGTTTGATGTTTAGTTTCTTTAGTCATATAGTGATAAGGTGAATTGTCAAGAGAATTTGCTTATTATTAGGGGGTGAGATGGCGATGGGAACCAGGGTAACCTTCTGAAAGTGCTATTGACACATGAATCCTAGAAACATTCTTATTCGCCTGCCTCGTCTCACCCTGCTTCTTCTTTTTGATGCATACCTCCAACCCCAATCCAGTCTGCCAACTTCTGTCACATAACCATATTTTCCACTCTTCTGAGGTTGCATTAATGCAGGCTCTGTACCATGTGTATCTGAAAATGATGGGGCGTCACACCTGGTAGATTCCTGTTGGAAATGGCACTTCCTGCAGGTTTATCCCCAAACATTTTGCCTTCCTCCTCCTATTTATTTGACCCTCTGTTTGTTGGCTTTAGGACGTTGGGCACTTCACCACTGCTAATCAGTGCGAAAACTGAATGTGCTCTCTCCCTTAAAAATTTTATGATTTGCTTACACCTGTTTGATATATTTCATTTACTTTTAAGTCCCTTGTAAAGTGTATATCATATACGTGGGCCTATAAATTAAATGCTACTAGTGTACCTGCACTCCAGATTGCACTCCCCCTGAAAGCAGCCATTGAAACCTGTCTCAGGCCTGCCACTGCAATACCTGTGTGTGCAGTTTACTTCCATCTTAACATGGCTTTTCAAATTACTTGCCAAGGATAAACTCACCTGATTAGACCTAAGCCACCCCTGAGGTTGGCCTAGGTAGCCCCATGGGCAGGGTGCTGTGTATGTGAAAAGTAGGAGATGTTATCTCATGTTTTGCATGTCATAGTAGTGACAAACCTATTTTTCACTTCTGTGAGGGCTGCTTCTCTCACATATTAGCATAGAGAATCCCGTTATATATTTTGAAGGTGTAATTTCTGATCTGAAGGGAGTATCCTTATCATATTTGGAATGGCACTAAAAAAGCCTGTTTATCACTATTTTAGAAATATCACTTTTAGAAAGTAGTAACTCTATGTGCTTTGCAGCCTGACTCCAATTCATGTCTAGTGCAGAGTGACAGCTACACTTTGTGCATACTTTTGAGACAGTCACTACTCAGGAAGGACTGGGTGCGACAGGAGAGGCATCGGCATGCACCTATACTGAAGTCTTCCTGGGCTGAGAGAGAGAGAGCTTTTTCACAACGTACCATCAATCAATCAAGAAGTCAATCAATCAGCATTTGTAAAGCTCAGCACTGCCACCCCTAGGGGTATCTAGACACTGAGGGTACTCTGTTTGCATGCACCTGCATACTGATTGTCTTCCTGGGATGGGAGAGGAAGAGGTTGTTAGCACTTTACCATCAATCAATCAATACATCAATCACAATTTGTAAAGCTCAGCACTGTCACCCCTAGGCGTATTTGGTCAATGAGTGTTCTGTGTTCCCATTGAAAAACCAGGTCTTGAGGTTCTTCCTGAAGTCAGACAGGGAGGGTGTTGTTCTAAGGTGGAAGAGTTGGTAATTCCAGACTTTGATAACAATGTAGGAGAAGGAGGGGCCCCTGCTGCAGCTGTGGTGGATGCAGAGGATGTGTGTGAGGGCGAGTGATGAGGAGCACAGGTGTCTTTCAGGCAGGTGGAAGTTCAGTAGATGCTTCTTGTAGGATGGTCCTTGATTGTGTAGAAATTTGTAGGCATGCATGAAGATCTTGAAGTGTCATCTCTTCTGGATGGGGAGCCAGTGGAGGTTTCAGAGGTGGGGATGATGTGGGTCTATTTGGGGAGGTCTAGGATGAGTCTGGCTGCAGTGTTATGTATGGTCTGGAGGCTTCTGAGGATCTGGGTGGAGATTCTGGCATTGAGAGCATTGCCATAGTCTAGGCGGCTGGTAACAAGGGCCTGTGAGATGGTCTTTTTGGTGTTGATTGGAGTCCATTATCTGATTTGGTCTAGCACACAAAGGGTGTGGAAGCATAAGGAGACAATTGCATTGACTTGGTGACTCATGGTCAGTTGGCTGCCAAGGATGATGCCACGTTTGCGAGTATGGTCTGTAGCTGTGGGTGGTCCAAGTTCAGCTATTCACCAGCTATGGTCCCACACAGAATTGTTCTTCCCAAAGACCAGTACTCTTGTTTTGTCAGAGTTTAGTTTGAGATAGTTATCTCTCATACATATGGCCACATTAGTCATGGTGTCACAGAAGTTGGCTTTGGCGTTTGAGGTGTCCTCAGTGATTAAGAGGATTAGTTAAGTGTCTTCTGTGTAGGAGACTATGTTGAGTCTAAGAGATCTGACGACATCTGCAAGAGGTGGATCATGAAGATGTTGATCAGGGTGGGGCTGAGGGATGATCCTTGGAGTACGCTACATATGATGTCCTTGGGTGCAGAGGTGAAGGGAGGTGTTTGAATGCTCTGTGAACATCTTGTAAGGAAAGAGGTAATTAATTTGCTGTATGCTGTTGGAGGGTGGCCTTTGTTGCAATTCCACCACAGGGGGAAGCCTCATCGAAGGTTTGTTCCCCATCAGAAACCCTCGCTGCATTCAAAAAGGCATAGATGAGGAGTCCCTAAAAGGAATTACCACAAAGTTGATAGTAGGCGTGCAGGGGATTCTTGCAGCACACACTTTCTCTCAGATGATCGCACCCCATATACAAGCAGGGACTCTCTATGCCAGTGGGTATTTCCATTTTTCTCTTTAGTGTGCTGACTGTGTTGATCCTGCTGATATCAGGATACAGAGGCCTGCTGACACAGTTTGTGGCTGCCCTCTATGACTGCATGTGCACCACATTTAGCATTCTTATGTTTTACTATTGCCTGATTTGATGTTACCATGTTAGGAGTGCCTTTTGCATTTATCAGAATATCATAAGCTAACTCAGTATTGGCATGATATGCATAATATTGCTAATTTATGTTATTTGTGGTTACGATAATGGCAATATACAGAAATATTTTTTAAATAAATCACATGTGGAGTATCTTTTGTGGTGTATTCATTGTGTCACTGGTGTGAGTTTTACACATTTCCTCTGGGCATAGGCTTCACTGCTCTGTGCCAAGCTACCAAGGGGTGAGCACAGGTTTCTCTGGTGTGTAACTTACTTTCCCTTACTAGGGTGGTGGGTACTGCCTGGCTTAGGTGCATCCCCTAGCTAACCAGAAACCCCATTTCTAACAATCGGCTAAGCCCTGAAAGGAAATGGGGAACTGACAGCTGTCCTTCACCCTTCCTCCAGTAAGGTCACAAAACCAGTCAGAGCATAAAATCAATATGCACACCAGAGGATCGTTATTTCAATATTATTTCATTGCTATTCAGCACTTGTCTACATAACAAGTCTATTCTAATGATCATGATCATTATAAACAACTAATCAGTTAATGTGCAATCACATTTCATCACAAATCTTTAACCTATTACTCTAGTCGCTACCCAATGTTTCTCTAGTGTTTTTTAGCTATCAATCCTAAATGGCTGTTTTTCGCTAAACCTTAATTATTCAAAGCCTTAAATAGTTTCCCTACATAGCTCATGCTCCCATCAGGTACGCAGCCAGAATTCAGCCCTTCAACATTTCACCACAGCCAGCTGTCCATGTGTTTAACTATGCACTGTACCTCATGTACCTTTATTGCAAGTGATGTCTTAAAGAGAGAGGAAACATCACTCCTGCTTGGCTTCCACTTTGCACACAATGGCTCTTTGCTGAAGTATGGAGAAGCTGTGTTAGCTAATGCTACTGTTCCTCCTTCTCTCCAAGATGGGTCTCTGCTTTAATGTGAAGTAAGCTTTTATTTTGTGTGGTTTTTTTTTTTTGATTCAGTAATATTCTCTAAGATTTTTTTAATTTTATGTGAGTTAATTTTGACAGGTTGGGTTTGTATGGAATTAGGGTGAAAAGTTAAAAAAATATTTAATTGTTGAAAAACTTTGTCCCTTATTATGACTTTAGCGGAAAATCCCGCTGGCCGCAAACTTACCATAATATCCATTCACCGTATTATGACACACGTACACCAATCCGACAGAATTCATCCACACACACAAATCCACCACACCAAAGGTCAGTGATAAACTGGCGGTATCAAAATCCACACCGTTGCGGGAACAGAACAACTCCCACCACATTATGACCCATGAATCACCAAGGGGGACATTGAACGGCGGTAAACCATTGGTTGTACATACTGCCGTACTCAAAATGGACACACACAAACAAAATAGCACTATTGCTCTCATTTCAACCTTGGCGGGTGGCAGAGGCCACCCGCCAAGGGTAAGCCACCAAACGGCTGCCAATGCGGTCGCAAACCCTCCAGCCGCATTTCAACATCCCCGCTATTCCGGTGGGCAAAAACAGAGTTTCTGCCCGCCGGCCCAGCGGGGATGTGGGCTGTAACATTGCAGCCGGCTCCTAATGGAGCCGGAGGCAATGTGGCGGTGCCGCAGGTGCAGCAGCACCCATCCCGCTTTCCACTGTCTGCAAAACAGACAGTGGAAATCGCGATGGGGCTGTGCCTGGGGGCCTCTGCACTGCCCATGCCAAGTGCATGGGCAGTGCAGGGGCCTCCAGAGGCTCTGCGAGTCCCCTTACTACCAGCCTTTCCATGGCGGTGTCTACCGCCATGGACAGGCTGGCGATAAGGGGAGTCAAAATCCCCAGGGCAGCGCTGCCCTGGTGGACTGCGACTGCTGGGACTGCCATGGCGGTATGCTCGCGGCAGTAATGCTGTGGTCAAAATGTGGCATTTCGTACCACCAACCTGTTGGCGGTTCGAACGCCAAATGAGGCCCTATATTGGTCAATTTAAATAACAAACACCTGACACCCATACACACACCACACCCACACCACTATAAAACACACACCCACATTACCTACAACCCTTTACCATTTCAAACAATTGCCAGCAGAGAGACACCAAGACCAGTGACACAACTAGAGCCACACACTACTCACACCTATACACCACTCACTCACTCCACATCACACACCCCAACACATTACCCAACACACCCTCACCAACACACCTCGCACAACACCCAGGGCACCACAAAGAGATCCCTGTTTCACAGAGGAGGAGTTAAGGGTCATGGTGGAGGAAATTATCAGGGTAGAGCCACAGTTATTTGGAGCACAGCTGCAGCAGATATCGATAGCTAGGAAGACGGATCTATGGTGGAGAATCGTGGACAGGGTCAACGTCATGGGACAGCACCCAAGAACTAGGGATGACATCAGGAAGAGGTGAACGAACTACTGGAGAAGGTACGTTAAATTGCAGCAAGACACCAGCTCGCTGTACAGAGGACTGGCGGTGGACCCCCACCTCCTCCTCACAACTAACAGCATAGGAGGAGCAAGTCTTGGCAGTCCTACATCCTGAGGGCCTGGCCAGAGTAGAATGAGGACTGGACTCTGGTGAGTCAAATCTCTACTACTACTACCCTCATACCTGCATGCCATCACATACCCTCATCCTCACTCCCATCACTCCACCACTTCCCACACACCCCACCATCACATCTCACTCATCCCAATGTCAAGCCCTCCATGCTCTACCAATGCATGGACACCACTCACAGCCCTACATGGACATTCATCACTAAAGCATGCGCTATAGAGAAATAACTATCCCACCATACACCAACGTTCACAAGTCAAAGCTGCCAGGGCAAATCCAACAAAAGAGGGCAAGCCACGGATGCACAATATGTCAGACACAGAAACCATAACACATCATTTACATCCCCACAGGTACCCCAGCCAATGTCACCAGAGAGGAGGCGCCAGCACTATCCAGCCCCCCAACTGAAGAGGCCCACAGTGATGACAGCAACTCTGGTCTTCAGGATCTGGATGACCTACCTGGCCCATCAAGGACCTCTGGACAGCCGGTTACCCAGGCCCAGTCACACATCACCACAGAGCCTCCCCCATCAGGAAACACCACCACAGCACCCACCCAGCATACCCACACCTCTGTCCCCAGGACACGTCAATCAGCAGTGTGTCTACCTCTACAGAGACCCCAGGACACATCTCATACCGAAGACAATCAGGGACCTGGAGTCAGTGGCAGTGGGCACACGATTCAGGGGACAGAGGCACAGGCCAACAGGGAAACTGGGAGGAGTGCTGTGTGCCAGGGGGAGGACAGGCCCAGGGAACCGACTCTCCAGGAGGCACTTGCAGAGATCCTGGGATCCCAGGACACCATGGGCCAGATCCTGGACAATGTGCAGGAGAACAGGCGGCTGCAGGAGGGAAAGTGCAATGGGATGAGGGAGGACTTGCAGGCCATAAACAACACCCTGGTCTCCATAGCAGGGGTGCTGGCAGACATGGCCAATATGATGAGGGAGGCAGTCTCACACCAGTGGGCCCCTGCCACTAGCCAGACATCTGATCAGCCTTCCGCTTCCACTGCCGCTAGTAGCCTGGAGGCCCCGCCACAAGACTCACAGGCCACCGGCACCCCTCCCCCTGCAGAAGGAGAACCACACCGCAAACGTTCCCTGCGATACAGACTGAAGCCAGAGACACTTGCCAAGACCCCCGCCAGGAAATGAGACTCTCCTGATTGTCACCCTTGTGTCCCATCCTGTCACCCTGTCCACCTTGAACAGCTATTGACCCCCTTCCCATGTCGCCTTGGACAATGCACCTGTGCTACAGACTGGAACAATACCCTGGGCTCTCCTTCATCATCACCCCATCCTTTTGCACTTGCCCCTTAATATTTTAGCACTTCAATAAACACCCTTTGTAAAAAATAAGTTTGGAGTATGTCATGTATTACAAATATGTATTCATTGAAACAGGTAAAAACATTGCAAATCTACTGTACAGAAAATGAGCCTAGATTAATGACCTGTATCTGGTTGCAGTGATCACACCAGGAGTATATGTGAGATCACCAACATCTGCAAATTGAATTGCCGGAGGGAACAGTAAGTGGGCTTAGAAGTGGGAAATATCAGCATGCCATTGCCACACAAATTCAAACAAATGTCATTGAAATGTGATGTAACACTGTCCTACCTGTGTGTCATCAGAAGAATTGTCTGATCACAGATGTTCTGTTGTCCTCATCCTCATCCTCTCCCTCCTCATCCTCACTCTCCACAGGGTCAACAGCTGGCACACCGACATCTCCAGCCTCCTTCTCCTGCCAGAATGGAAAATAACGTCTAGGGCCAGGTTATGCATTATGCAGCATGCTGCCACTATCTGGCAGACATTTTTGGGTGAGTAGCACAGGGATCCACCTGTTAGATGGAGGCACCAGAACCTGGCCTTCAGGAGGCCAAAAGTCCTTTCAATTATCCTTCTGGTTCACACATGTGCCTCATTATAACGTTCTTCTGCCCTTGTCCTGGCATTCCTCACAGGGGTCAGCAGCCATGATAGGTTGGGGTAACCAGAGTCACCTGAAATATTGAGGGACACCATTTAGCGACACACTATCCCATTTGTCCCGCACCATACCCATACACCAACATACACTGAGTGGGGACCAGGGATCACCTATTAGCCACACCCTGTGCCTCTGTAGTCGGGCCATCACATTTGGAATGCTGCTATTCCTCAGGACAAAGGCATCATGCACCGACCCAGGATACTTAGCATTGACATGGGAGATGTACTGGTCCGCGAGGCACACCATCTGTACATTCATAGAGTGAAAACTCTTCCGATTCCTGAACACCTGTTCATTCTGGCGGGGCCAGGGCAAATGCACTATGTGTTCCATCAATCGCCCTAATTATGCTGGGGATCTGTCCCATTTCATAGAACTTGGCCGTCACAGTGGCTAACTCTTCAACCTAGGGGAATACAATGTAGCTGCACATGTGTTTAATCAGGGCAGACAACACTATTATCAGCACTATTGAGAACATTGGTTGTGACATTCCTGCTGCCAAGCCCACTGTCACTTGGAAAGACCCAGTTGCCAAGAAATGGAGAACTGATTGCACTTGCACAAGAGGGGGAATCCCAGTGGGGTGACGGATACCAGATATCAGGTCAGGTCCAACTGGGTACACAGCTCTGTGATTGTGTCCCTGTCTAGTCTATAGGTGAGGATAATGTGCCTGTCCTCCGGTGTTGCCAATTCCACCAGGGGTCTGTACATGGGGTATGTCTCCATCTCCTATTCATCCTCAGCGGTAGCAATCTAAGGGACAAAAGAGTGAGGACTGGTCACAAATTGAACAATGGTGCTAAGACAGAACTTTGCATCCTGCAAACTTCTAATGGGTCATTCTGGTTTGTCCAATATGTCCTAATATCTCTTGGGATGCACCATTATTCCAGGGCCTGTCCCCCCTGATATGGCGTCTGCCTGTCCTGTGTGGAGGGACAGATGGAAGTGAGGTAATTCCGCTGACATTGTGCGCTGTTGCGAAAGGCAGTCGGGAACCGGCGTGCAACTCCTCAGTGGTTATTATTGGGCCCTATGGGGTACAGAGGCCAATGGTGATCTACGCCTGCATTGACGGTATGCACCGCCAAGGACATGGCCGCCATTTTCTATCTGATTCCTCACTTGCTACCTGACCTTCCATAGGAGAGGACCTACACTGCATGTGCTGATGTGGCCTGTGTCTGGAACCTTCCATGGCCCGTGTGACCGGGGAAAGGAGTTTGAGAGACTGGTGGATGGGGTCCTACCCCAGTACGGACTGCATTATGGGCCTCAGACCAACAGGTGAGTACACTGTGGCCACCATGCATGTGACATGAATGCATGGAGTTGTGCGCGTGAAGGCCTTGTGTAAGGGGGGATGGGTGGAAGTCCTCTGGGCGGCATACAGGTTGTGTGCTCGGCCATGTGTGTGTAAATGGTGATGGAAATGGGTATGGTGGGCCATATGCTCAACTGGCAGGACTGTTTATTTTTCTGTGTCTATTGCCTCTGCAGGTAGCGCCCATCAAAAGAAGGGTATATGGAATTCCATCGACATGAAGGTGCAGACCCATTGTAAGAAATGGTGGGAGCTCCTGAGATGCTGGGCACGGAAGATAGTGAAGGTCCAGCTAGGGATGGCCTCCCAACGAGGAAGGGGTGCCAGTCGAACCCTGACCCCCCAGATGACCCGCATACTGGCAGTGGCTTATCCTGAGCTGGATGGGCGCTTGAGGACATCACAGCAGCCAGAATGGGGTGAGTACAGTCCCCATCATTACAACTTGAGCATGGTAGGGTGGTATCCGGATGGGGGATGTGTGTCAGTGGGTGCCCCTAGGCCAGGCCTGACATTGCAGCGTAGGTCCCCTGGTGGCTAGGGTTCAGAAGGGAAAATCTTGCTACCTAGGTCGTAGGCATCCACTACTGGTCAGGGCTGCATGGGTCCCAGGTGTGCTGCATTTGGCGGTGTGTGCCTCTCCCCATGCCTTGGCAGCTAACTATTTCTCTGGTAGTGCAATGGTATATTGCGTAGGGCTGTACCCTGTGTGTGAGGGAACTGTGTACACCAACGGTGGTGTTGGTGCAGCCATTGATCAAGTGTATCCCTTGTCTCTTCCCCCCTGTTTTTGTTTTGTCATCCTGTCCTTATGTGCATTAGCATCATCTGGCGGAGGAGCAGAGGCACCGGCGACGGAGGGAGCTGCATCCCACAGGACTCAGGACCCAGGAGGCAGAGTCCACCGACGGTGATGAGGGGAGCACCACATCGGAGATTAGAAGGGACAGTTCGGACACAGATACCTCCTCCGATGGAAGCTCCCTGGTGGTGGACACTTCTGTGACCACCCCAGCTACAGGTACAGCCACCATCCCCAGTACCAGCCCTGCACTCCCAGCAGCCCCTCATTGAGTTGCCTGTGCCCGCTCATCCAGGAGGGTTGTCACCTCCTTCGCCCCATGCACCTCAGGCCCTGCCCCAGTGAGCCCTGCTGCCCTGGGTGAGGAGGCTATTGACTTCTTGAGATCCATCTCTGTTGAGCAGTCAGCCATTGTGAATGCCATCCAGGGGCTGGCAGCCCAGATTCAACAATCTAATGTATTCCTGGAGTGCATTCACACTGGATTGGCGGCCCAACAGAGATCGATTCAGGCTCTGGCCTCTTCTCTGATGACAGCCATTGTCCCTGTTCCTACCGTCCCCCCTCCAACTTCCACTGCCTAGTCTCATTTCCCTCAACCCCAACCCATCCCAAGCACACAGCCAGACGAGCATGCACACAAGACAACACCCAAGAGTGTCACAGGCAAACACAAGCACCACACTCACACAAACACCATCCAGTTGCAGAGATACCAACATCAACTATTTCCACTGTCTCTCCCTCCTCCTCCTCCTCCACCCCTACCCAGTTCTGACCACAATCACACCTGCATGCACTATATCATCATCCACTACCAGCATCACCACACCAAGCAGAACACACACCTCACTGGCAAACACCTCCACAATATCCCCCGTGTCCTCTCCCACTGTGCCTGTCCCCCCCTCCTAAAGTACACAAACTCAAGTACTCAGACACCCAACAGCCATCCTCCTCACAGCAGCATACAGCCCATGCACCTGCACCCAAATCCAGGAGACAAACACCTCCAACAACCACTCCCTCATTCTCCACTCCCATTTCTTCTCCCTCTTCCCGCACCAATGTTCCTAAAAAACTGTTCTTATCCGCCATTGACCTCTTCCCTACAACTCCCCCCATCCTGCACATATGGCCAGGGTAGGAAAATCCCAGCCAAGCACCTCAGCCACTCGTCACAACACCCACTCGTGGTAGAAAGGGATCCAGGCCACATGTCCTGAAGGGGAAGGAGCATGCACCAGCCAGCCCAAAGGGAAAGGAGCCTGCCCCAGCAGGCAGGAAGACCAAGGAGCCTGCCCTAGTAGGCAAGAAGGGAAAGGAGCCTGCCCCAGCAAGCAGGAAGACCAAGGAGCCTGTCTCAGCAGTCAAGAAGGGAAAGGAGCCTGCCCCAAAAGACAGGAAGACCAAGGAGCCTGCCCCAGCAGGCAAGAAGAGAAAGGAGCCTGCCCCAGAAGGTAGAAAGACCAAGGGGCCTGGGCCTGAAACTGTGATGTAGCCCTCACCGCCAACCATGGTTGTGCACCCGTCTAAGGTTGCAGGGGATGGGCAGGAGCCTCCCCCCATCGGCAGCACGACCATTGTGCAGCCGTCTGAGGTTGCAGGTGATGTGCAGGAACCTCTCCCCACCAGAAGCAACACCACTGTGCAGCCGGCTGAGGTTGCAGGGAATGGGCAGGAGCCTCCCCCCACCAGCAGCACCACCAATCTGAAGCCATCCAAGGGTAGAAGGGGATGGGCCTGAGCCTCCCCCCACCTGTAGCACCACCACTGTTCAACCATCTGAGGATGCAGGGGATGGGCAGGAGCCACCCCCACCAGTGGCACCACCACTGTGCAGCCGTCACCGCCTGTGGACGGTATGTAATCCTCCTCCATGGGCTGCTGTGCGGCCTGTCCACTCCAGGACCAGTGGGTATGACACCCACCTGAGAGACTGTGACCTTGCACTCCCCAGGATCAAGCACGGGCCACTTTACCCCCTCCAGAATCAGTGGGTATAACACCCACCTGTATGACACCCAAGGTCTGTGACCTTGCACTTCGCTGGACCAAGCACAGGGCATGTTGCCCCATCCACAACCAGTAGTCTTGTTGCATCTCCCGGCTAAGGTGTCCCCGTCCCCCTGAGATGCCTGCCTATTTACCAACTGATGCACCTGCAGTGTCTCTCCGTGTTGTTGCAGGAGTCAAGTGAGGCCTTGGCCTATGTGATGTGGCCTGGTGGCCCACGGACATTGAGGACTCGGCAGTGTCCCTCCATTTGTATATATGTAAATACTGTTTTGATTTTGAATCACGATTTGATTGCATTTTCTCTTATTACACTCACTTTAATCAATTCCTTTTGTCCTTGCATTATTCCTGAGGGGTACAGGGTGTCTATGTAATGTTACTGCATCTGTTTGTGTGTATGGGGGTGGGGGTGTTGTGCGTTGCGTGTGTGTCACTCTCTGTTTCCTCCCCCCTCCCTTGTGTGCTAGGCGGCAGTACTCACTGTGGTCGTCTTTGCCGGCGTTGCTGTTCGTAGTGAATGAGGAGTTATACAATCATGGGGAAGATGTGCAACTCAGGCTCTATGGAGTTGTGGTTCTTTCTTGAGTCTCCAGGGGTGAGTGGTTTGACTTCTGTGTTCTGTTTCCACCTGTGCTTTTGATGTAATTGGTACTGTCCCAGAAAAGGTGGCGTAAAGGCCTGTTGTAATGCAGTGGGCAGTACATTGTCTTCCGCTTGGCTGTTGGCAGTTACCGCTGCAGTGCTTGTTGCTACCGCCGTGGCAGTCGGTGTGTTAAAGTGTCTGTCTGTGTGAGCGGTTTCTGCTGCGGGCATAGTTCCTTTTTTTTAACTGCCAGCCTGTTGGTGGTATTACTGATGTTATATATGGAATATATATGGAATATACGTTATATATGGAAGTTATGGATCCTTTTTATGCTTGGGTGGGTAAGGGGGAATGGTGCGGGCCTTGGATTTTGGCCTGTGGCCATGTGGCCTATGCAAATTGTGGACTGGGCTGTCTCTTTTTCTGTACATATGTTTGTATCTATTATCTTGCCTAACTTATTTTTCATGCTGTGTTTATCTCATTACATTCACTTTTGCAAAATCGTTTTGTCCTTGCATTATTCATCCGAGTTACGGGGTCAAATTGTTTTTGTAATGCATCTGGTTGTGTGTGTGGTGTGTGTGTGTGTGTGTATGGGGTGTGTGTTGTGCGTGTGTGGGTCACTGTTGTTTCCCCCCCTCCCTTGTGTGCTAGGCGGCTGTACTCACCATCATCGTCTTCACCGGCATTGGTGTTCATGGTGGAGCAGAACGTAGAATATGATGGGGAAGACATGCAGTTCAGGTTCCATGGCAGCGTGGTTGTTCCCTGTGTCTCCAATGGTGAGTCCTTTCCCTTCTGAGCTCTGTTTCTGCTAGGCTTTTGATGTCGGTGGTACCGCCCCGGAAAAGGTGGTGGTTTCCTGTGTCTTAATATAGTGGGTGGAACATTGACTTCCGCCTGGCTGTAGGTGGCTACCACCGTTGTGGCAGTTGTTTCCTCACTGGCGGTCGGTGTGGTACATTGGCTGTTTATCGGGGATCTTTCAGCCATGGTCATAATTTGGCAGTAGTTGCCACTTGTCTGTTGGCGGTATTACTGCCACTTTAACACCAACCGCCAGGATCGTAATGAGGGCTTTTATTTGTTAATGTGATAATTATGAGGTGCTTGGTTATTTAGTGATAATTTTGAAAACACTGTGTTTTTATTTTAAGCATTATGTTTATTATTTTAAAGTATATATGTTATGGCTATAAGTTATACAGTTGTAATATTATTCTTAAGTTAATATGTTTTAAAGTTAGCATAGCATGCAAAAGGCAAACATTGATATACTTACCTATTTTATTATGATTTTGTGGCTTTTATGTTTTGGTTGTCAACATTTTTGACTTTATATACAAAGAGCCTGATTTGCAAAGGTAAACATACACTATTGTGTATGCAAATGATTGTTTGCTATTCAAAAAGGGATTTATGAGTAATATCTCTGCAAGTGAGGAGCGTATCCACCCAAAAAAGAAAGGTCTTGTTATGTGTGGAGACTCCGCACTTGTAAAGATACTACTCGTAAATCCCTTTGTGAATAGCAAACAATTATAAACTTATATGAAAGTGTATGTGAATCAGACCCATAGAATTTAAAGTTGATATTTGCGTCCTCAAATTTTTTACTGATATTTTTGTCAGTGATATTTTGTCATACAACTCAGTCACCAAATGACAGTGCTCCAATCAACAGCCCTTTTGCTAAAAAAATGTCTTTATGGAATTTCTAAAAGTAGCCATTTCTCCAGCTACGGGAATGTAACAAATACACTTCCAGGGTCTGGGGAAGCTGTTATCATTGTACATCTTCTGCCGTGATAAGCATATGGGCATTCAAAATAGATCACACACACATACACACACACGTACTACCAAGCATGCACTACACTCATACTGTACACCACATGCACTTGACATAAACACAAAATGTCAGCAAACGTTTCTGTGTCTCACATATTAGCAAAGGTTTACATGAAAGGGGTCAGTAGGCCTCTCTCTCTTCAACATAGATAACGAGATCTGGTCACATTAATGATTCACAAAACATGGCACGCTGTCACCACTGCACCATTTTGTTTTATATGCTTGTCCCTGAATAGTAGTCCTCTGCAGTCCATATGAGCATGCTTGGTGCATCCCCCCCACCCCCCGAATCACAGGACA
Source organism: Pleurodeles waltl (assembly GCF_031143425.1). NCBI lineage: Eukaryota > Metazoa > Chordata > Amphibia > Caudata > Salamandridae > Pleurodeles > Pleurodeles waltl. The sequence goes on from NC_090445.1 coordinate 508,093,422, forward strand.
GTTCCTGGTCCTTGCATTATAAGGGACAGGCCTATGCCACTAGGCACATGCTAAATCAGCATGACTCCCGAAACAGTTCATAAAAGGGTTACGGTGCATATGTACCTTAACTTTCTTTTGATTATTTTCTTTGTACACATATCCTAATTCTTTGAAACATAATTTTCGAAATCTACCACAATAACTTTAAAATCAAGCTAAAAAGGTTAATGTGCCCAATTTTAAATCACTGGTTTTGCACAATTTGCATTTGTCCCAGGTCTTTGCACAATTTTCTTTAAGCAATACCTGGACAAATTTGAACAGCTAAAACAGTGCATTATGTGGGATGCAGTAATACTGTCCACAAAGACCAGCAATACATGTAATTCCCCATTTTATGGACAAATTTTGAAATACGTGGAAGTAATTACCAGATACTATTCAGTAATGGTATTTGGTCTTGATATTTTCTACACCCCTTATGGCGATGGTTTACATTTTTTTTCCAGAGCAAATGTTTTCCAACCTCAAATCATTCTGTGAATTAAACTATTAATATATATAAACGGCTATATATTAGATGATAAGAAAGGGGCTACATGTTCTAAATATGCATACAATAGCCCTCCAACATTACTAGTGTGGCAGAGTAAATGTATTTCTGATGGAATGATAATGATTCTGATTCCGACATTTATAATGATCTCATGTTAGATCGCCCTTGCTCACTGGGATTCTGAGGTCCTGATTGCAAGTTTGGCAGTCCACAGACTGACCACCAGATTATGATCCTGGTGGTCGCACTGGCAGGAGACACACACCTTCATCAGGATCAGGGATCCCGCTGCGTTGGCTGCGGTCAAAGTCATGATCAACCACGGCAGTGCCGAGTTCAGCGCCACCATGCTGATCATGACTTAAAATTACTTGTGGAAAGCCGGTGCTGGGGGCCACAGGGGACAGTGCAGTGGTCCCCCTGCCAGCGCCCTCAGAATGTGCACTGTCTCCTGTTGCAGACAGTGCGCATTCTGAGGGTTCTGTGTGGGAGCGCATTGGCTTTGACTCCTTAGGGGAGCCAAGGCCAATGCTACTGCACTGTTTCCACCAGTCAGCCCAGTGGAAACATCAAAATATGATGGGGATGCTCACCCCCACTATATTGGTGGTCTGTGTGGCACTGGGATCGTAATCAGCCCATGAGTTTTTATTGAAGTGTGCTATGGAGTCAAAGCTCAAATAAAACCACGGCCATAAGGAAGGAGATTCTTAATGTTAGAATCTTGACTTTTTGTCCATGTGCAAGCTGGAACGTCAGGCAAATTCTAGCAATTCAGCAAGATACAGGCATTTGAGTTTGCGCATCCTCAAAAAAATGAAGCTCGCTCGAAAAACAAGATGTTAGGATTAATGCTTTCAGTTCACAGGAAGTGCTGATTTTTTTTGTTTTGTTATAAAACAGAATTTAGAACATACCTGTTACCCATCCTGGGAACTAACGTGGCAGTAAATCAAATAAATCTGTAGGATCTCAAGAGGAAACTGAAGTCACTGATTTCATAAATAATTCTCTTTCTTTTGTTTACCATTTCAAATATAAATGACTGGTTGTAGAGATAGATAGAGAAGAAAAGATCCCCATATTGGTCCTGTGTCAAAGCTGGACTAGTATCTCAACATATCTAGAAATGGTGTATGTGGATTGTTATATCTGTCCCAAATATCACAAGTCCCGTAATTGCTCAGAACTGTTTGGTGGTTCTAATGAGAACAATGCATTTTTTATTTTTTTTATTTTTTTAAGTCGGGCACAGTGCTACAAATCGTCTCAAAAGGTTTCCGTGCTCATTTTTGTCGTTGCCTAGATTTAGGCTTGCCCACCAATTGCTCTCACTCTCATTCCACATTCGACGTTAATACAAGCGATTGGCTGCTTTTAAAATCAAACACAAAATGAGAAGCATGTAGTATAGTAATATAGCCAGCAAATATCTGTACAGAGTGTTTGCAGGCTATCACCTGTTCCTTGCGCTGGTATAATATTCGAATGGAACAATTTGAGGAATAAGCCACAGGAGTTCCATTTATGCTTGAAAGAATTAAAAGCTAGCTGCACTAACTATTTTACAGTTGCAAAGACTCCAAGTTGCAAAAAAGCAGCGTTTGTGACAGGAAAATAAAATTTCCCAGTACCAATCCAACTTTAGGAGTCTGTCAAGTTTGACAAACTCCTAAAATAGGATTACGCATGGATACCGAATTGGTAGTTAGAAGGGACATGTTGTGGGCATCCCTTTGAATTGACGAATCAGTATCCAATGTATCAATGGTTTACCAATGCAATTGTTTTTTCAAACCATTGAAAATTGCGTACCCCAAGGATCACCTTTATAAATAAAAAAAAGAAGCTTTATGGTTGGTTGGTAGTGGGCAGAAATACCACTGCTGCCCTCAGTGAAACTTTGTTTTTTTTAAAGTACCTTTTTAAAAGCAGTCCTGTTTCCCTAATGAAAATGGGCTGATTTGTTTTCTAATAATGAAATACAGACACAGACATGGTGGTCTGCTGACCCTTGCAGGGAACCATCTTTGTAACTGTGGCCTATCAGAGTAGTTACAATGTGCAGCCTATCTCATGAATTATTAATATGGTGGCCTTGGTTGCGAACCTCTCAAATTTGGAATTTTACGAACCAACCAATTGTTAAACAGGTCGGGTTGCAAAGTTCGACATGGGTGCCAAAAATACTGCAACCTATTTGTGCAACCAGTATAATCATACATTTAGCACCTAATCTAGATTTTGCACTGTCTCATAAAAGAACAGATTGTTTTTTTAAATGCATGTCTTCATACGCCCTTAATTGCTGAGTGGTGGGTTATTTTGTGTTGGAAGTGCTATGATTGGCAGCCTCACATATACAACAAGTTTAGTGATCTTCATCCTAAGTCTGTTGGGTGTGCTAGGAGTATAGGCAAATCCCACATGGATTCAGTCACACGGACCATTGCTAATGCTTCGACACAGAGTTCAAGTGTGAGAAATCAGCTCCTAACCTTATCTGTATTTTAACGAGGATGGGGCAGTTATCACTGAGTGTGAAAGGTGGACAAAATCTATAGAGATGCCAGTAGGTGAAATTAATAAATCTCAGAGTCCATCACACAAAACTCCAACTAAGCAAGTGCTTGAATAAAAGCAATGGGAAAGGTAATATGAGTAGCCATTTATATAACGTCTCCAAAAACCTTAATTGTTTCTTGGCGTCAAATAATCTATAACATTATGACCTGCTTGATGTAGTGATTGTTCTTATAAGGATGGCTGGTGGAGTCTGTTGGGCTAGAATTGGAACCTGTGATCTGCAAGGTGTACACACATTCCTCTAATGGGTTCTTTCTAGACCTGTCAGCCTTGTGGAGGTCTTCCCCCAAACAGGTTTGCCTTCTCGCCTCCTGTTTTGCTGAATTTGCTTTTGTTGGCCTTAGGATGCTATGCACTATACCACTGCTAACCAGTGCTAAAGTGCTTCTGCTCATTCCTTAAGGCATAGTAAAATCGGTTTACACCTGGCTAGCATATTAAATTTACTTATAAGTCCCTAGTAAGGTGTTATACTGTTAGACCTCTCAGCCTTATTTTTAGCTGATCTCTTTTTTGTTCGCTTAAAGACTCTGGCTCTCATTATAAGTTTGGTGGTTTTTGGGCAAGACCGCCGTGCGAAAAGGCACCACCATACCGGCAGTAGTGGCAGTATAGCGACTGCCAGATTACGAGTCACAAAACACAAACTGCCCAAATACAAACACAAAACCAACACCACCAGCACCACCAGACAAAGCACACCCAAACACAGCAAACAAATATCACACAGCACACTTTGCACAAATCAACACCACAGCTCACCAGCATACACAGCCAAACACCACCACATCACCACACACCCCGCAGTGCATCTGACATGCACACCACATACCCACCCCACAATATGTCATGCCAGAAGCACCCCCTGTTCACCGACAATGAGTTGCTGGTCATGGTGGACGAGATCATCAGAGTAGAGTCACAGCTCATGGGAGTCCACGCACAGCAAACATCCATAGCTAAAAAGACAGAGTTATGGCAGAGGATCATTGACAGGGTCAATGCAGTAGGCACATACACACGCACACAGGAGGACATCAGGAAGAGGTAGAACAACCTCAGGAAAAAGGTCCGTTCCATGGTGCCCAGGCAGTGGATAGCCAGTAACAAGACCGGCGGTGGCCCCCCACCTCTTCCCCAACAGTTGACATCGTGGGAGGAGAACGTCCTAGACATCATTTATCCCAAGGGCCTGATTGACATCAATGGAGGGCTCGACTTTGGTAAGTCATTAATACCCCCCCAAGCATCAAACACCCAAGCCCAGCATGCCTCCCCACCACTCTCCAACCCACTACAACCCATCCCACTGACCCCGTCCCAAACACCACACACCCCTCCTCAGCATGCCACACCACCCTACTCCCACTATCCCTACTCAAATACCCCTAATGCATGGATGTCAACCACAATGTGAAGAACTACAGCTCCCACAATCCAATCCAAATCAATTTCTGCAGTGCAGCTGCTGTCATTGCTATCACTGGGAAGCAAGTTGAGACACTGCCTGCATCACAACAGGGACTCACCAACTACAGTCACACAACTAACATCTATCGTATCAATCCACAGGTACCCCAGCCACTGACACCCTGCAGAGGATGCCAGGTTCAGACAGCCTTCCCCAAGATGAAGGCCCCACTAGGCGTCTGGATGAGGATGACTTGTCTGGGCCATCTGGGGCCACCTGACAGTCCACCAATGGCACACCCACCCTGGACACACCGGATACCCTAAACCATGTGGCAACAACACCACAGCCAGAACCTGAACCCCAAACCTGTGTCCCAGGGACCCATCAATCAAAGGTGTGCCCCATAGTACAGGGGCCAGAGTCAAGGGCACCCACCCCAGACAATGAAGGCCCTACTGCTACTGTGATTTGGCACACTCTGCCAGGGGCACAGGCATGGGGGGCCAGGGGCAGTGGGAGGGGTATCGTGGGCCAAGGGTCGGGACATCCACACCAACTGACTGCCCAGGAGGGCCTCAACCAAGTCCTGGGAGTATGTCAGCACACCCAGGACACAGTGGCCCGGATCCTCGTTACTGTGCAGGAGACCCAGCGGATGCAGGGGCAATACCATCATAAGTCCATACAACATTGGGAGACCCACAATACCACCATAGACTCCATAGTAGGGGTGCTCAAGGACCTGACTACTGTAATGCGTGAGTCCACCACTCACCACCAGGCCCATACCACTAGCCACATCCCATCACAGCCCTTCACATCAGCGGAAGCCAGTGGCATGGAGGCCCAGCCACAGGACTTGCAGGACACCAGCACCCTGACCACTGTAGCTGGGGAACTCCCATTCAAGCGAGGAAGTCCAAGTAGACATCCAGCCAGATATGACGGCCAGACCACAACCACTGCCAGGATGTGACCCTATCCTAAATATTCTCCCTTGTGTGTGACTGTGACACCCTGTCGACTGTCCACTCCCATATCTTCGACCACACGTGGCCAGCAGACTGGACCTGAACTACCTACAGCTGGCCTCACCACTCTGATGACCTCCGCCGCCATGACCCCATTCATTACCCCTTACACTTGTACATCCCAAATAAATGGCAATTGAGCACAGTTAGTGTCTATGGCCCTCATTATAACATTGGCGGTAAAAACTGCCTACCGCCGTGGCGACGGCCACCAAAAGACCGTTACCGCGGCTACCAGCTGTCCTCCATAATATGACCACAGCTGGATTCCCACCACAAGAAGGGCGGAAATCTGGTTGTGGCCATACTGGCGGATGGCCGTAAGGTGGCGCTGCTGCCACCAGAGGGCCACGCCAGTAGATCGCCGACAGCCGTATTATGAGAAATAATACGGCCTGGTGTTGTTCTACTGGTGGGCACTTCTGGCGGTAGCAGCACCCCTCCTGTCGCCTGCCGGAAGACCCCCTGGATCCAGGTAAGTCTGGTCTCGACAGGGGAGGGGGTGTTGTGTGTATGTGTGGGGGTGTGTGCATGTATGTGTGTGTGTAATTGCGGGTGTGTGTTGACTGTTGACTGCATGCGTGAATGTATGGAAGTGTGAGTGCGTGTATGTATAGTAATTGTGATGCGTGTTTGCATGTATGTTTAGAAGTGTGTGCGGATGTGTGTGTGATTGGATGTATGCACGCATGTATGTATGTGTGAATGAGTGTCTGTCTGCATGTGTGTGTGTGTGAAGGGGGCATGGATGTGTGGGGGGTGTTTGGTGAGGTGGGGGAGTCTTTGGAAAGGTAGGGGGGTGGGTGCCACCTATCAGTGACAGGGAAGGAATTCCCTGTCACTGATAGGGCCAACCACCATGGTTTTTGTGGCATTACGAAAGCCACGAAAAACATGGTGGTAGGTGGAGTCATAATCCCACAGGCGGCACAATGGCGGCCGCTGGCCTAGAGATGGATATCTCCAGACCGGCGGCTGTTACCACCATGGTGGTCGGAGTGGTTCATTGGGAGGTTGGCTTCAGCCAACCCGCCAATATCATAATGGGGCGGTAAGTACCGCCAGCCTGTTGGTGGTACTACCGCCACATTATCGCCGACCGCTGGGGTCATAATGACCCTGTATGTATTTATTTGCCATGAGTACGCATGGATCTGCCAGTACGTGTACAAGTGGCAACCCATCACCCAGCACATTCATGGGAGGGTGACAGAGAGGGGAGAAAAATGCTGGGAGGTCGATCATGGAGCGGGCAGTGGCTGGAGATATGTGTCAATGGAGGCAACAGCACAGAACACCACAACATTGTCCTGAAAGTAGAGCACTACAGGGACAGCAATCACTGGAGGAGTCACACATTCCAACTCCACACAAATGCACTGTAGTAACAGGTGTCCAAGGCAGATATGCCAGTCAGGTCCACAACCATATGGTCAGTGCCAACACATATAAACAACACATACCAACCCAATGGTCCCACCCTCACAGCAACCAGTGCCAGACCTGACCCCATACCTATTGCCAACAACAACAATTTAGCACTGCCAGACAATGTTGAATCCCAGGATAGATGCTGCACAGATGCAACAACTCTGTGTGGCACACACCTAGCACTTGTACTGGCAACTCAGGGAACATTGTCCATTCACATTGATGGCACTAGTGCACCAGCACAAAACCTGCCTGACTATTAGCCTGACTTGTACACTGTGACTACCTCAGTCATGGGCACATGTGACACCACTGCAACTCACCCAGAGTCAGAGCTGCAACCAATACTGTTAGTGGTCACAGACAAGAGGTGGCTTTAGGGACAAGGCAGACAGTTGGAGAGGACACATACCACACAGTTTACACATACCTGCATCTCAGCTGAAGTAATGTTGAATCAGCTCTGCCATTGGAATCAGCTGCATCTTCATCATCCTCCTCTTCATCCCCCCATTTCCCCTTTGTTAGAAATGGGGTTTCTGGTTGGCTAGGGTATGCACCTCAGCCAGGCAGAACTTACCCACTCTAGTCAGGGCAAGGGAGTTACACGTCCAAGATAACCCCTGCTCACCCCCTTGGTAGCTTGGCACGAGCAGTCAGGCTTAACCCGGAGGCAATGCGTAAAGCGTTTGCACAACACACACATACATGTGACGCAATATCCCCACCACAAAGGAAACACAACACCAGATTATATGAAAATACACTGTATTGTACACAACGTAATTATTAGACCAACATCACATAACAGTACTATCCTGCTACCTTAGCAGTTGTCAGAACGTTACACATTAGTTACTCTGCAAACTAGCAGTAGTCACACATAACACACAGGTTACTCAGTATTCTGCAACATAAGCAGTAGTCAGGAAACACGTAATTACATTAGAACACTTGTCATAAGGATATCATAAAACGCCCATAGTAGGAACATTAGAAAACCTATGGCAAGTGAGGGAAACATATTAGCAAGTCATGCCCATAAAAGAAACATGTGCACACATATGTAAAAGCATCAGGTAACAGGTAGGCAATATATCACAATTAGAAAAGTCTGTAACAAGAACTTCAATTATGATCCTATTGGTCCATTTAAAAGTACCTGGTAGATGGTAGAGGCACCTCCAGTGCCTAAGACAAAGAAGAAAGGGGCCCCCAGCGCTCCTCTGCGCAATGAGGGGGCCTCCTTAAAGTCCTGGGGAAGAGGGGGGGCGGCACGCACCCCCTCTGTACTGCTGACGGGCCCCTCCGGGGGTCCGCGATCACTGGGGGCCCCCCGGGACTCCACCGGCCCTCCTGTGGGGGGCCAAGGTCACCCAAGACTTTAGGGAGAGGGGGGGCGCCTCGCGCTCCCCCCTTACTGAAAGACGGGCCCCTCCGGGGACCCGTTAACTCCTGGGGTCTCCCTGCCACTATGGGAGACCCCGAAATCAAATACTCCTGGCCCGCGAGGGGGCCAACAAGAGAGCCGGGGGCCAGGGCGAGCCTCCGGTGAGGCTGCCGCCCGGCCCAGAAGAGCAGGAGAGTCCTCCGGGACTCCTGCAAGGGAGGGAGAGGCGTCCTCCTCTCCCTCTGCCTCCGGGACTCCTGTAAGGGAGGGAGAGGCGTCCTACTCTCCCTCTGATGACGTTGCGGCCCAAGGTGGGGCCTGTTGGTGCCCCGGGGGCGCTCTGAGAAGCGCGCGTCCCCCGGGAGCACGATAGGAGCGTGCCAGCTCCTTCCTTTGTTTCTAGTAGTGCCCCAGGGGCACTACAGACAGCGCGAACCTCGCGCTCGGACACAAATGCTCCGCCCGGGCTGCGGCGGTGATTCCATCCAAGTAAAGGCGCTGTGGAGAGCGCGAGAGCACATTGAGGCTCCCGGGCTGCGGCGGTGTTCTTGGGGGCTAGGAATAAAGCGCTTCCCAAAGCGCTAAAGCCACCTAAAACTCGGGCTGCGGCGGTGATCTTTCCCAGCTCTTTTAAAAGATAGCACTTTTGCTAAGTGCTTCCGCAAAGCTGTGGAGATCGTGGCAGGGGCCAGGGGCCACAGCACCCTGCCCCTGGGAACGAAAATGCAAGGAAGAGGTACAGGGCTGGTGGGCCCAGCTACAGGCCAGCACAAGGGGTGCAGATGGTGGCAGTTCCTCCTAGTGACCATGCAGGTCACAGGTCAGCACAGCAGCAGCAGTCCATGGCGGTTTCCTGGTGAGTCCATTCATCAGCGTCCTGTGTCCAGTTTCAAGTTCCAAGAATGTTCAAATTGTGGGGAAAATTCCCCTGTACTTATAGTCAGTTCTTACAGTGTTTTACAATGGTAGGGAGAGGAGGTTCCAGCCAGTTACAACTGGTTCTGGCAGTGCCCCCTCTCTCCTTTCAGCACAGGCTCCAAACATCAGTGGGGGGTTAACGACCCTATTGTGTGAGGCCAGGGCACAGTCTTTACAAATGCAGGTGTGCCCCGCCTCTCCCTTCTCTCAGCCCAGGAAGACTATTCAGCATGCAGATGCACCTCGGTGACACCTCCACCCTCCCTGTGTACAGGCTGTCTGAAAAGTATGCACAAAGCCCCAACTGTCACTCTGCCCAGACGTGGATTGGAGTCAAGCTGCAAAACACCAGAATTATAAGCACAGATAAATGCGCACTTTCTAGAAGTGGCATTTCTGTGATAGTAATAAAAAATACACCCACACCAGTAAGCAGTATTTATTATCACCATCACAACCATACCAAACACGCCTACGCTACCCCTCATAAATCAGACAATACCCCTTACACATAAGGCAGGGCATTTCTAATCCAATCCTATGAGAAGGCAGCACTCACAGCAGTGAGACACCAAGTTAGGCTGTTTGTCACTACTAGGACAGGCCATGCAATATGGCACATGTCCTGCCTTTCTACATACATGGCACCCTGCCCATAGGGCTAGCTAGGGCGTACTTTAGGGGTGACTTACATGTAGTAAAAGGGGAGTTCTGGGCCTGGCAAGTAAATTTAGATGCCAGGTCCCTGTGGCAGAAAACTGCGCACACAGGCCCTGCGCTAGCAGGCCTGAGACAGGTTTGAAAGTCTACTTCAGTGGGTGGCGCAAGAAGCGCTGCAGGCCCACTAGTAGTATTTAATTTACAGGCCCTGGGTATAGAGATACCACTGTACAAGGGACTTATAGGTAAATTAAATATGCCAATTAGGTATAAGCCAATCATACCAACTTTAGATGGGAGAGCACCTGCACTTTAGCACTGGTCAGCAGTGATAAAGTGCTCAGAGTCCTAGAGCCAACAGCGAGAGGTCAGAAAAACCAGGAGGAAGGAGGCAAAAAGACTAGGGATGACCATGCGTATGGCCAAAAGTCCAACACCCTTCATCAGCATCTGGAACAGCTACTCCCTCCTCTGCATCCAGCAGTGGGATGTGACGCCTCAGGGCCGGATTCTGGCAGCATGCAGCAGGCCACAATGATCTGGCACACTTTCTGTGGGTTGTAGAGCAGGGGACCCCTGGAGACATGCAAACAGCGGAACCTGGCCTTCAGCAGGCTGAAGCATCTCTCAATGACCTGACTGGTATGACCGTGGGCCTCACTGTAATGGGCCTCTGCAGCTAATGTTGGACACTTCATGGGTGTCAGGAGCCAGAGCAGGTTGGGATAGCTAGAGTCACGTGCGAAAAGAGGGAAGAGGAATGTCAAGACCGGGAGGGCAATAGGGCGGGGACACAAGGGTGCAGTGAGCTGAGGGGCACACACATGCAGGGGTACATACCAATGAGCCAGGCCCGGTCCCTCTGGAGTGGTGCTTTCATGTGTGGGGTGCTGCTGTTCAGCAGGATGTAGGAATCATTCACAGAGCCTGGGTACCTTGCTGTCACCTGGGAGATGTACTGGTCCGCGAGACACACCACCTGCACATTGACAAAATGATAGTTTCTGAGGTTTCTGTACACCTGTTCATTCATCCTGGATGGCACAATGTGGGTTCCATCAACAGACCAAATGACATGTGGGACGTGTGCCACAGCGTAGAACGTTGCCTTGACAGTGGGCAATTCTGCACATCGGGGGAACTGGATGTAGCTGGCAATATGCTTTATCAGGGCACACAGTACATCCCCCAGGATGTTGCTGAACATAGGCTGTGACATCCCACTTGCGAGGCCCACTGTGAACTGGAAGGAGCTTGAGGCAAGGTAGTGGAGGGCTGACAACACCTGCACTGTGGGAGGGATGGCATTGGGATAGCAAATGGCAGGCAACAGATCCGGCTCCATCTGGGCCACAAGTTCCATTATGGTCACACGGTTCAGGCAATAGGGCTGGATGATGTGACGCACCTCTAGGGTGGCATGGTCTACTAGGGGCCTGTACACCGGTGCATTCCTCATCCTCAACTGCCTATTGTACCTGGGAACAGGAGAGAGTTGGTTTAATGTGATGCACTATAGACTGTGTCAACGGTGTTGATGTGACCGCAAGCCTGCATATGTCACCCATTTCTCACTTACTTTCAGACACATTACACTTTGGATATGTAAAATGGTAGCCGCCTGTCTGAATGCATGGGACAGGTGGAAGTGAGATCATCCCGCCACACGTCATGATGGTAGGCGGGCGGTGACAGTGATGTCCGCAGTGGCCCTGACTACCATTTCATGTGCTTCTGCTCAATTGACTCCTGAACCTCATGCACTGAAGACCTTCACTGCGTGTGCTGCGTTGTTCTGACTCTTGTAGCCAAGATGCCATGTCCTGCAGGAGACAGTGCCCCAGCCTTCTCCCAGGAACAGTTGAAGCAGCTTGTGGACGGGGTCCTGCCCCTGTATGGACCATTGTATGGGGCACCAGAGCAGCAGGTGAGCCCAATGTCATTGCCTGTATGTGATTTGTGCACATGGGGATGTGGGCCTTGGTATGTGGCAGTGTGTACGGAGCATGGACATGGGTGAGGGGCCTAAGGCTACATTGGGTGATGATGTGTGGGTGTGGAAGCCTATTGTGTGCTGTCCACTACTGTTCCTGGTATGCCACTCTACCTGACTGTGTCCATCTGTCTGTGTCACCCATGCTGGTCAGCACCCATCAGAAGAAGAGGACTTGGCATGCCATCGCCAAGCATGTGCCGACCCTGGGGGTCCATGCCTGGTGGAGCACCCATGCAGAAAGCGGTGGGAGGACATAAGATGCTGGGCCAGTAAGACCGCAGAGGCCCAACTGGGGATGTCCTCTCAATGAGGGAGGGGAGCCCGTCAGACCCTTACCCCCTTCAATGGCCTACATATTGGCATTGGCCAACCCTGAGGTGGGTGGGTGCTTGAGGGCAGCAAAGCAGCCTCATGGGGGTAAGTACACATTCTCACTTGCAACATGTGTTGGCATGGTGGCTCTGGGTGGGCACCTTTGGGTGGCTGTGGCGTGGATGCTAGGTACAATGATGTCCACTATGGGTTGTATCCATCCGGGCAGGATTGGCATCACAGGTGTAGTTAATGCCATGCAGTAGCGGGGAAGACTCCCCCATTTGAAACTGTGTGGCCAAGTACTAGCTAGATGTGCTTAAAAACTCATGGCAACAGGATGATTAGACCTCGGGTGTCAGGGCATTGTGATTGGTGCTGGCCATTCACTTTGTCAGGGTGGATCCATGACCTCATTCAGCTGGCAGACACTGCATGTGTCGTGGAGTGGGCGCACCAAGTGGTGACAGTGCTACTTGACAATAGCCAGGTAGGCTGCCAACTAGCTGTGCAGGATCTTGATGGGTGTGCTGTTCTCTGCATGTCTGTCTCAATGGTCATGGGTAGTGGGCAGGTACTGGACAGGTGTGGTGAGTATGTATATGTTTGCATCAGTTAGATCATTAGCGGTTGACATGTGCATTGTTGCGGTTTGCCCCATGGTGTTCCCTAGTTGTAGGATGTTCAGAGGTGGGCATAGTGTATCATGGCATGACATAAAATGCTGATGTTCTACCCTGTGTGACTGTTGTGCTGGCATTGACCCATTGCACCCTGTCTCTCTCTCTCCCTCCCTGTCCTCCTCTGTCTTTGTATGCATCAGCATCATCTGGTGAAGGAGAAGGGGTACCAGTGAGTGGGGAAGCTTCAGCCAACGGGACGCAGGGCGCTGACTCCAGCAGAGCCGAGGGGACCAGTCGGACGGAGGGCAAGGGGAGTGCCTCGGGGGAGACCGGATCAACGACTACACCTTCTGATTCCTCCTCCGATGAACCCTCTCTGGTGGTGGCGGACCCATCTGGGACCATCCCAGCACTATTCTTGTCCGCCACCCCCCTTACTAGCACAGCCCTCCCCGTAGCTCCCCTCCCAGTTACCTGTGCCCACTCAACCAAGAGGGTGGGCATCTCCTTTGCTGCAGGCACCTCTGCCCCTGCTGCAGTCAGCCCTGCTGCCCTCAAAGAGGAGGCTATTGACCTCCTTAGGCCAATCTCTGAGGTGCAGACAACTATTGTGAATGCAACCCAGGGACTGGCATCCCAGATGCAACAGTGCAATGCCTTGTCTGGCCTACAGAGATCGTTTCTAGCTCTGGCCTCCTCCTTGATGGCAGCCAGTGTCCCTTCTACTTCCACCCCCCCTCCAGCTACCTGTTCCCATACCCACATCCCACTCCCCTCACCCATCCAAGGCACATCTACTGGCACACATGCATCAACAGACATGGTACGCAAGGACAGACATAAGCACCACAGATGCCACCACCACCATGCACACACTCAACAGTCACATGCAGACATGACAACATCCACACCCTGTAACAACTCCCCCACCAACTTCCCCAACAGTCAACACACCCCTCACACCTGCAGTCAGCACCACATCAGTCACTGATCCTGCCACATGTGCCCTCACTGCCACCGTCACCACATCCTCTGACCTCCATCACAATATGCAGAGGATAAAAGAATACATTCTAGGAGCCACCAGTTCATGTTTCTGGTAACTATCTGTAACATAACAACAAGTAACCTACCATGTGATGTTCTAGAGATACCTAGGCCCATATTTATACTTTTTTACGCTAAACTGCGCTAACGCAGTTTAGCGTCAAAAAATTTAGCGCCGTCTAACGCCATTCTGAAGCGCCATGCGGGCGCCGTATTTATGGAATGGCGTTAGCCGGCGCTAGCAGACCGGCGCTGCCTGGTGTGCGTGGAAAAAAACCACGTAGACCAGGCAGCGCCGGCGTAGGGGGAAAATGGCGTTAGGGCGTCTTAAAATGGGGCAAGTCAGGTTGAGGCAAAAAAATCACCTCAACCCGATTTGCGCCATTATTTTCGACGCCCAGACGCCATTTAAATGACTCCTGTCTTAGTAAAGACAGGAGTCATGCCCCCTTGCCCAATGGCCATGCCCAGGGGACTTATGTCCCCTGGGCATGGTCATTGGGCATAGTGGCATGTAGGGGGGCACAAATAAGGCCCCCCTATGCCACCCAAAAAAAAAAAAAATGTAAAAAATTATACTTACCTGAACTTACCTGAATGTCCCTGGGGTGGGTCCCTCCATCCTTGGGTGTCCTCCTGGGGTGGGCAGGGGTGGCAGGGGGGGTCCTTGGGGGCAGGGGAGGGCACCTGTGGGCTCATTTTGAGCCCACAGGCCCCTTAACGCCTACCCTGACCCAGGCGTTAAATAGTGGCGCAAATGCGGGGTTTTTTGACCCGCCACCTCCCGGGCGTGATTTTTGCCCGGGAGTATAAATACGACGCATTTGCGTCGCCGTCATTTTTTTAGACGGGAACGCCTTCCTTGCATCTCATTAATGCAAGGAAGGCGTTCACGCAAAAAAATGACGCTATTTGCCCATACTTTGGCGCTAGACGCGTCTAACGCCAAAGTATAAATATGGCGTTAGTTTTGCGCCGAATTTGCGTCGAAAAAAACGACGCTAATTCGGCGCAAACAGAGTATAAATACGGGCCCTAATGTTTTGATCTGAATGTGTGCTATCCAGATCTGGTGGTGTGGGCCCATGCTGAGGTTGGCTTATTAACTTGGTTGATCATGTGGATTTGGACTGACATGGTGGGCACAAGCAAGATGACGTGAGGTGAGGGGAAAGGAGGAGAGGGAGAGAATAGTAAGTGGCCTTCAAGGGTCACTCTGGGGATCATCAGGCACCGCCTGAAAGGTGTGCAGATTAATTAACAATGTTTCAGAATCCGTCACTATGGGATATGGATTCAGACCGCTAACGTCTTCACGTTTCAAGGCCACTGCCTCCACACATCCCCCTGCCGCAGTCCAGTGAGTTATACCGGGCAGGGCCTGGGCTTTCGGACGCATGGCTATGAGTCTGCGGGATGTTAATCATTCCAGGTCAATAAACCTATTTTCAGCTTTAGCAACCAGTGATCTACTAAAGGGCCAAGTAGGGAGCTCTCCATTGTGTGCAAAGCGGTGCGGCCAGTTATCCGCTCAATTTCATCTAGTATCAGAGCCCAATATTCAACAGCCACTGGACAGGTCCAGAACATGTGTGCCATTTCTGACCCTGTTTGTTGACATCTTGGGCAAGTTGATGAGGAGCCAAATGTGTGGGAGAGGGAAGCTGGTGTGAGGTAGGCTCTGTGTTGAGTGTTATGTTGTTTGTAGTAGAATTTTGCATACTTTCCTGGGGTATTGTATTACTTTCTCCTATACCTTGCTGGTGAGTTCCCTGTCCAGCTCCCTCTCCCATTCCCTACGAATTGCTCCCAGGCGGTCTTGCATGGCATGGGCAACTGCCTGGGCAAACCAAGTGATGAGCCTATGCCTTCCACCCATTGTGTATAGTATGTGTGTTAGGGAGTGTTGATCCGGTTCTATGTCTATTAAACCCCAGAGGTGGAGTGCCTTTCTAATAAATGGGTAAATGCTAGGAAGTGTCCTGTGGGAAGTCTACATTCCTCCTGCAGCAACTCATTGGGCTGCAGTGAGCCGTCCCAAAATACAGCTCCTAGCATGCCCACCCTAGTCTCCATCCAGGTATTCATCGCCGCCTTCCCTACCATATCATAGAATGTAGAGATTGACCTCAGTGGAATTTGAGGTGAGTAAAGTGGCATGTTAGGTGCTACTTTCATACCATGGTTATAACTTTCATATGCTATCCGAAATAATCTGTTCACCCATTGTGGTGGTCGTGCCTGCGGTAAGAAAGCATGGTATACTTCCGTCAGTGCCTGTATAGGAGTGATGGAATCCAATTCTTCAGTGTAGCGCACTGCCAGCCAATGTTCAGGCCATTGTAATTATGTTGCTAAGTAGTAGTACTCAAGGTTAGTGGCACCCAATCCACCTTTTGTGATGGGCAGATGTAAGTTTTTAAGTGCCACCCGGCGGCCATATTTATTCCAAATTAAAAACCCCGAGGTTGAGTGTAAGGTCTGGAAAGTGGATCCTAGAATCTTTATCTGCAGATTTTGGAAATAATATAAGTGTTGGCGGAGTATTATTATTTTAGACAAAGATACTACGCCTTGCATTGTGAGGGACAGTGTGCTCCAGAAGGTCATCTGGGGCTTCAGTGATGATACAGCCCTTGTGAAGTGACCGTCCAGAAGATCTTGTGTGTCATGATAAATATTAATGCCCAGGTGTTGGAAAGTTCACAGCTCCCATCTCAGTTGTTGACCATCTATAAGAAAGTCATGTGGGGGGCAATTGGGATGTAGCGGGAATAAACAGACCTTTGCCCCGTGTACTCTCAGGCCAGTTAAATCATGGAGCTCCTGCACTACCGTTTTGGTGTAATGCTGTTTCGGATATCTCGGATGTAAAATAGGACATCATCTGTATATAGAGAGATGATAGGTGAGCCCAAAAAGCAGGATACCCCAGTCGTCCCTCAGTTGGCACAGTTTCTGAGCTAAGTGTTCCATAGCTAGGCCAAAGAGTACAGGGGATAGTGGACAGCCCTGCCATGTTTCCCTCTTCACAGGAAAAGGTGGGGAGATACAGTGTCCTATTTTGACCCTTACCTGTGGTTCAGTGCAGAGCAGTTGTATTAGTTTATGTAGTCTGGCTTCTATTTCAAATGCTGTGAGTGTGGAGAAAAGGTATTCCCACTCTAATGTGTCAAATTCCTTTTTTAAATCTACCACCAGACATGCAGCAAACGGGCAGTGAGATAGGGTGATTCCATTATTCTACATAATCTTCATTCATTCAGTGTGATAGACCTCCTAGGCATGAACCCATTCTGGTCCGGGAGGACCAGTTTCAACACATCCCCATGTAGGTGACAAGCCAAGGTCTTGCTCAGTATCTTGTCGTCTGACCCCAAGATAGACAATGGGCAGTAGGATGCGAGGTTTAAAGGATCTTTCCATTATATGAGTAGGGAGACTAGTAGGTATTCACGCATGGACAGTGTCAGGTAACCCTCTTTGGATGCTGTATGATACAGCTCCAATAACTTTGGGGCAAGATGGTGCTTGCTTTATCATATTCAATAGGAAGCCCGTCTAATCCTGGTGGCTTATTGGTGGCTCGGATCGAGGCCCTAGTTTCCTGTATGATGAGAGAGGAGTTAAGGTCTTATCTCTCTAATGGGGTCAGTGTGGGGAGCTCTACCACCTCTCAAAAGTATATTGCCCTGTTGGGTCATCAGTTGGGGGTCATAGAGTGTGAGGTAGTGAGTTGTAAATGCCTTGTGTATCTGTTCCTGTTGTAGGGCAATCTCTGTTGGGGATATTCTAATCTTAGCTATGGGTGTGGGAGAGTTGAAATTGCATAGCAGTTGGGCTAACAAACAGCCTGCCTTATCGCCTTCAGCGTGCACTTTGGCCTGATGTGCCTTAAAGTGAATGCATCATAATTGCTCCACCAGCTGGGTGTTTGTAGCGTGTGCTGCATTAAGGGCAATCTGTGCTGCACGGTGCCCCTAGCCACTGTCTCTAGATTCATTAATGATGTTTTGGCACGCATTAGTTGCTCTCATACCCACAATTGAGCAGTTGCAGTAGCCTCGTATCACCCACTTCATGGCTTCCCAATCTGTGAGCTTCTAGCTGGATGTGCCCCAATTATCAGCAAAACAGTGAGATAATGCATCTTTTGTTGTCTCCTGGAATATTAGTCTTCCAACAAGACTGGTTGCAGCCTTTAGGAGGGGACCAGCGGTCTCCCGCTACCCCATTCTAACTGAAGTTGTAACTGTGTGGTCTGAGAAGGTCTTGCCCAGATATTCCACCTCCTTTGCTAGAAGGGGAGTAGCGGGGTCACCTAGAATCCTATTCAGTAGGACATGTAAATCATGCATTGGCAAGTAATATGAAAAATCAACCATATCTGGGTATAGGGATCTCCAGCAGTCTAGAAGAGGCCAATGCTAGAGCCATTGGTAGACGAGTGTCACACTTGACAGTACTGGAGAGCCAGGGAGTGTGGGGTGTGAGAGATCCAGTTGCAGGTCAGACACACAGTTAAAGTCTCCACAAAGTACCCATGGAACGTGGACCCAGTGTGATAATAGGCTATAGAGCTGATAGAAGAAGGCTGGTTGTGCTGTGTTGGGGGTGTATATGCTTCCCAGTAAAACTGGCTTGCCGTCTAGGCTTCCCTCTGCAAACATTTATCCGGATTAAGGTTCCACGTGCAAAGACGGAATAGGTAGTGAAGAAGCATTGACCCCTCCACCTTCTTAACAAACAGATCTTCTCTCCTTTCATAAAGTCATTCTCCTATAATAGAGCTATTTGTGCCCCTCTCCTACGTAGGTATTGCTGTACTGCTTGTCGTTTCTTGGTAGTGTCCATATCCCAAACCTTCCATGTGATAACCTTAAGTCTAGTCATCGGTCCGGTACAATAAAGTTGCGTTTCTCTGAGAGCTCTTGCCTCACCAGAGTGACACTATTGTGAGCTTTAGTGTCCATGTCAGACCTGGAAAGAAATACATTACTTCATCACATGGTTAAACTGCTTGTAAAACTTGATCTCCCAGCCCAGGTAAACTTCAAAACCTATAGCCTCCCAAATGAATGAAAATGCAATCCATAGATGGGGTACTCCTTTGCTGGCCTCCATGGGCACAAGTACCATCTAGGAGTCAAACAGTGTGGTGGGGGTGGTGTCCAGACTTGCTAAAGATGTATACTGCTGTAATAGAACAGGTTATGGCAAGGGGGCAAGCAACTTACTGGAGAACCCAGTGTTCACACTCACCGGCTATCCCATGCCCCCCTGTCTACAATCACACAAAGAGACAATTTGATGTGTAGCCATATGAACTCATCAACGAGGGCATCACATACAGTCATCTGCTGTTTGGGGCATTACTATGGGTAGTAGTTGTAAGGAAAAATTGTCCTCAGAGCGTGTGGAAATAGTTTCAACCATGTCACTGTCTAAAGCAGCGTCTGGTGGTCAGCATTTATCCAACCAAAGGGAAACCAATGTGGTCATGGCCTGTGTCTGGTCTTCCTTGGCCTGCTCTTGTGCAGTCGCCCCTTCTACAGAGACGTTTTGATGGTTGCACATTTCCGGTTGTTTTATGTACGTAGTTTTAATGCTTCAGTGTTGTTGCTCCAGTGAGGAGGGCGACAAGGCTTCATAGCGACACTGTTCCACCTAGTTGCGGGCATCAGTCAGTTCAGTGAAAAAATGTCTTTTGTTGCCAGACATGACCTTCGCCTTCACCAGGAAATAAATCGAATAGAGCAAGCCCTCCTGTTGCATTGTGCGCTTTACTCCAAGAAAGGAGGCCTTGTGACATTGCACCAATATGGTGTAGTATGGCAATATGTATAATCTGCTGTTATCGTGCTAAAGTGGTGGCATAACCAGTAGAAATATTTGTATTTCTCCTGATCATTTGCATCCTGCAGGACACATATAAGGAGAAAACACTTCTCAGGATTGTTTTTGTGCAGGACGGTGTCCCTTGCTGCACAAAACCAATCTGCATGCAATACAGAGACCCTCTCACCATCGTGCAAGGGTGCCTGTGATGGCACTAGGCAGATAATTGCACACTGGTCCGCGGGAAAGAACAGGAACAGGAATGCATAAGTATGGTACATTACTGCCTTTTGATAGGGCAGTACAGCAAGAAGACTTGCAGCACTGCCAATTCCCCATAAATAAGTCCATCAAAGTCAGTGTTTACCTCCAACAGTATTCGTACTGTAGATAATGCGTGTACACTTTTATGTAACCAAAAAAATGAGACAATCTGTCATAAGACTTTTAATTCTTTTAATGGTATTTTAAAACTATATTGAGGTTGTTTCACATTTGTTTTTTAAGAATTATTTTTACCAACATTATTATGCTTTAAGTTAGCTGGCTTTGTGAAGTATCTTTGAATTTGCTGCAAGGCGCAGGGTTGGGATGTAAGTGCATGTATAAATAATCAGTTATTATGAAGATTTTTCTATGTACTTTGCAATTTTAAAAGTGTTTGTCGATTTTGAAATGATTGCTGTTTTAGTATTATTGCTTATTGTTATGTGTTGATGTAAAGAAAGGTCAATTCCAGGCGATAGTAATTCCTCAGAATTTTGATAGGTAATAACTTTGCTCCTGTTCGACGAATCTCCACAAAACTATGCAGATCTATTACTTTTTTTACATTTGTAGAAGATGCACATTTTTGTGGTGATTCCTTAAGGGGGTCTTAGAGAAAAGGGAAAGGCAAAAACGTTTTTACACCAAAAGATTTTACATGGACTTTGTACTCGGCCATAGTGGCCAAATGCCCAGTTGGACTTTTATGACGTTTGGCAGGAATATACACTATGGTGTGTAGATGACCCTTTTTGGAAGTTTCAGTGAATTGGGCTAGTAGTTGTTAAGTTATGGGGCATTTACATTTAGTGGCATACTGGGCAGCAGAGTATTTTTGTTATTTTGCAGTATACAGCTGTACTTGTCAATAGCAATGCAGTAAATGATTTTCTAATAGCTGCCTTTGCAGACATATAAAGCAACCATGCTGTTTTAACCACAACTAAACTGTGTTCTTGGTTAGGGCTTTAGCTATAGGTAATTAGTAGGTTTTATATGCTTCCCCCATCCATTGCCACTTTATTTAAGTTGTAAAAGGTAACTAAAATGTATTATATTTTTTTGCATATTTGACAAAATATTTACATGGTACCACAGTACCACCTAGGAAGCACAGTGGTATTTAAAACAACAATTTGAAAAATCTAAATATGTAAAAAAAAAAAAAAAACACAATGTAATATACAATATGTTACAAATATTGTTGTCTATAGAAGTTTTTCAATTTCTTTGCATATTTAATTTTGTTAAAGACAATTATACAGTTTCACATTACTCCCTAGAAATTACTGTATTATTTAGAAACAATTAAAAAAAAAAAAAATATGTGAAAAATTATGAAAACACGTCTAAACTACATTTGAGGGGAAAGATACTGTACTACAGTGTTTTTTAATTTTTTTAATTTTTTTACTTAGTCTACATTCTTATTTTTAAGGAGAAATATCATAGTACAATGAACTATTTTTCAAAAACATAGGCACATTTAAAGCACACTGTACTACACTGCATTTACCATTAAAAGCCAGAAGGCTCACTGAGCCAGGTCTTAACTATATTTCACAGATTCAATTTTGGAAGGGATCAAATATTGTTTATAACACACATATTCTGTATTCTGCGTTTTTAATGAGTATATAGTTTACTACAGTGTACTTAAAACTTTGTAAAAGATATAAAAAAATCTATTACTCTATATTTAACATTAGAACTCACAACACAGACTAAGGCCCTGATTTAGATTTCAGGGGACTTGTTATTCCATCACAAACGTAATGGATATCCATCCACCAAAATATAAATCCCATAGAAAATAATGGGCTTTATATTTCAGCAGGTGGGATATCTGTCACTATTGCGACAGAGTTACATGTCTGCCAAAATCTAGATCAGGCCCTGAGTATGCTCTATGGTACTACTGCAGTAGTCTGCAAACATTTTAAAAATATATATAAACTAATACAACATGTTTTACATACTTTTACACAGGTATGTGTACTGACTTATCCTTTCTGATACTCATAAAAAACAGTAGGACACTCTATTTACACTTAAAAGCCAGAACACATCCAAAGAGTGCTCTAAACATTATGACTTCCTTTTAATTTTGTAAGGGTAGTCATTAGTCATTCATAAACTTTTTTGTCATAGGCATGTCCTGCAGTATACTGCCAAATTACTACTGTATAACGTGGCCTAATATATCATTCAAAATAGTAAACTTACACTTTTCTGTAAGTTTACAATGGTTTGCTATTCACAAAGGTATTTTACGAGCAGTATCTTTACAACTGCGAAGTCTCCACACATAAAAAGGTATGACTGTCCCATCTTTTTATACGCAGAGACTCCATGGTCTTGAACATACTACTTGTATACCTTTGTGAATAGCAACCAATCATAAACTTACACAAAAGTATACGTTTACCGTTAGACCTGCATCCTTGGCATGGTCTCACTGTCTTGTTTGCCTCTGCTTCCCATGTTTGACTGTGTACTAGACTCTGTTTTTGCTGTTTTTTATACTCTGGGCACTACACTACTGCTGATCAGTGCTAAAGTGCAAGTGCTCCCTGTGTAAATTGTATGTGTAATTGGCTTTTCCATGATTGGCATATTTGATTTACTAGTAAGAGCATAGTAAAGTGCACAAGCAGTGCCCAGGGCCTATAAATCAAATGCTACTAGTGGACCTGCAGCACTGGTTTTGCTACCCACATGAGTAGCCCTGTGAACGTGGCTCAGACTTGCCACTGCTGTGTCTGTGTGTGCACTCTTACGCTGCCAATTTGACTTAGCAAGTGTACCCACTTGCCACGCCCAAACCTTCCCTTTTTATACATGTAAGCCACCCCTAAGGGAGGCCCTTGGTAGCCCTATGGCTAGTGTACAGTGTATGTTAAAGGTAGGACATGTACTGATGTGTTTCACATGTCCTAACAGTGAAATACTGCCAAATTCGGGTTTCATTGTGCAAAGCCTATCCCTCTCATAGGTTAACATGGGGGCTGCCTTTAAATATCCTTAAAGTGCAGATTGCTTTGAGAGGGATTTTGGGGTCTCTGAACTCACAATTTAAAAAAACATATTTTGGTAAACTTGTTTTTTAAATTGTTTGTTTGTAAATGCCACTTTTAGAAAATGGGCATCTTCTTGCTTAAACCATTCTGTGACTCTGCCTGTTTGTGTATTCCCTGTCTGGGACAGACTGACAGTTGGGCTGTTTGTGAATCACCTCTGGACAGTGACACAAAGAGAGCTGGGTTGTAGCCTGCAAATCCTAGTGAGCCATCTGAGCTTAAGTGGAGGGAGGAGTGGTCACTAACACCTTAATCTGAATGGTCTGTCTGCCCTCACACAATGCAGTCTCAAACCCCCTGGTGTGTGTCTGGTGCCCGACCTGAGCAAGGCAGGATCTTGTGAACAACAGAGACATTCCTTTGAAATCTGCCTACTTCAAAGGCAGAAAAAGGTATAAGTACTGGACCCAAAACCCCAGACTTTAGATTTCTTCAAGATCACTTCTGGAACCAAATAGAACCTCTGCCAAGGAGAAGAGCTGAAGAGCTGAGGAGAAGTGCTGCCCCTGCCTGTGACTGTGCTTTGATGGGCTATCCTGCAGTTGCTGCTTCTACCTGTGAAAGGGAACAAAGACTGGACTTTGTTGTGCATTCCAGCTTGAGAAGAGTCTCCAAGGGCTTGAACCGAGCTTGCCTCCTGTTTTGAAGTCTCAGGTCTATCAAAGACTTTCTCTGCCAGGACCTGGCCTCTCTGCCGAGACTCCTGCCCTGCAAAGTGGTGCCCTATTCAGTCCCTGGGCTCTTGAAAGGTGAAGTTGGCAGAGCAAGAGCTGAAATCTACCCACAGAACGCTGTGCAGGGATATTTTCAATGCACCATCCGCAACGTGGCTGATAACAACGTGCCACCCGCTTTGAGGCAAGAATCAACGCTCCACCTGTACTGTGGCTGGGAGATCAACGCATTGCATGTGCAGCTGCTGATAACAATGCAAACCTCACGCAGCACTGTTTTTTAACTCCGTGCTACTGGATTTCGCACGCATCGTCCCTGGGCTTCAAAGTCATTGTGAGCCTGAGTGGATCCGAGGTGCCCTGTCTGGAAATCAAGACATTGCTCTCATGCGTTGGAGGAAAATGATGCATCACTTACCCGACCGGAGAAGAAATGACGCAAGGCCTCACTTGCGAGTAAGAAAACAACGCATCGCTGACTTTTCTGATGCACGCTCGCCTGTGCGGCTTTATTTTTTATGCAAACTGGGTACTTTGTGTAAAATCTACATTTCATTGTTTTCTATGGAGTAAGACTCTTATTCTTTTGATATCTTGACGTGTATGTTGGATTTTTGTTGTTTTGGTCTTGTTGGATTTAGATAAACATTACCTATTTTTCTGTACTAGTGTGGTGTCCATTTTGTAGTGTTTTCACTCTATTACTGTGTGTGTTGGTACAATTTGGTTCTGGGTTAAGCCTTCCTGCTCGTGCCAAGCTACCAAGGGGGTGAGTGGAGGTTTACCAGGTGTGTTTCTCCTTTTCCCTGACTAGAGTGAGGATCCCTGCTTGGACAGAGCTCATACCAGCTGCCAACCAGAGGACCCATTTCTAACATTTACCTTTGTGAATCATTCACTATAACTTGAAAAATGTAAATCTGCTAAAATCTACTACCAAAAAAGAAATCTTTATTTTTGACACACATCACCTACATTCGTTCATCCATTTTCACACTACATCTTTATAAAGGATACTCTATGACACGGCATGCCACTCCACTTCACTGTACAATACGCCACTCCACTTTATAACAGATCCCTCCACTTTACCACACCACACTTCACTCTAGGAAAATACAGTCCACTCTATGATAGTCCATGCCACTCAACTCCACAACGCACCTCTCCATTATTCGACATGCCACTCAGTCTACCACACGCCACTCCAATCAATGCAATGTCACTACACTCTATGACACTTCATGCCATTCAACTTCACAACACGCCATTTCACTCTATGAAACACCATTAGACTCTATGCTACTTCATAGTACTGTGTTCCACTCTATGACACTCCACTCTATGCCACTGTACTGCATACCACTCTACTCAATGACACTCCACCCTATGGGACATCCATGCTACATTCTCTCATTCCACTGTACGATTCCCCTCTACACTACTCAGCTATACACCATTCTATGCCACTCCAATCTGCACCATTCTGCTCTATGCCGCTACACTCTATGCCACTCCGCTGTATGCTATTTCACCGTAGCCCTCTACACTGTATACCGCTCCGCTGTATGGTACTCCATTGTATGCTATTCCACTGTAATCCACTCAACTGTATGTCACTCTACACAACTCCTATTCCACCCTACATCACTCCACTCAAAACCACTCCACTCCACAATTTTCACTCTATCACACTCCACTCTACACTATTCCACGCTATGCCACTCCACTGTATGGCACTGTACTGTACACAATACCACTGCATGTCACCATACTCTATGCCACTCTACTCTACGCTAGTCCATTCTACCTCACCCCACTCTATGCCACTCCACGCCATTGCATTGTACTACATGTCATTCCACTGCATGCCACTCCACCCTACGCTATTCCACTCTGTGCTACAGTACTGTATGCAATTCCACCTCTATGCTACTTTACTGTATGCCACTGTACTGTACACCGATCCACTTTATGCCACCGAACTCCACACCACTCCACTCTACACCACTCTACTCTATGCCACTCAACTGTATGCCTCTTCATTTTGTGCCACTTCTCTCTACGCTAAACACCACTTAACTGTATGCCAAAGTATTCCTCTCTACTTTGTGCCTTTCCACCCTATGGCACTGTAGTGTTCGCCACTCCACTGTATACCAATTCACTCTATGCCACAACACTCTCTGCAAATCCCCTCTGTGGTACTCCACTTGTTCCACTCCACTCGGCACCACCCCCTTAATGCCACTCCACTCCATTCTATTATATTCTATTCCACACCATTTTACGTCATTCAAATGTATGCAACTTCACTTTACAGAAGTCAATATACACCATTCCACTCTATTCTATTCAACTCTATTCCATTCAAATCTCCTCCACTCTATGGCACTCTATTTTGGGGTATTCCACTCTGCACCACTCCACTGTATATCACTACACTTGACACCATTCCACTCTATGCCACTCCTTTCTATGCAACTCCACTCTTCAACATTTAACTTTGTAGTACTCCACACAATGCCATTTAACACTACATTCCACTCTATGCCACTCCACGCCAGTCAAATGTATGCCACTCCACATTATGCAACTTCACTCTCCGCCACTCCACTCTATGCTATTCCACTCTACTCCACTTGATTCTATACCACAAAGCCATGCAGCCACTCCACTGTACACCATTCCACTGTACACCACTACACTCTATGCTATTCTACTCTACACAACTGCACTCTTTGTTATTCCACTGTACGCCACTCCAATCCTCATTACCCCAATGTCCTCTACCCCACTCCACTCTACACTATTTTACTGTATGCCATTCCACTGTTCACCACTCCACTCTGTGTCAGTCAACTCTATGACACTCCACTCTGTGCCGCTTCATTCTACAGCAATCCAGTGTCTGCCACTTCACTCTACCTCACTCCACTCTATGCCAGTCCATTCTACACTACTCCACTCTATGATATTATAATCTATCACTGCACTTTACCATTTGACTGTACACCACTCTACTCTACACAAATCCACTCTATTCCACATGACTCTATACTATGACATTCTATGCCACTTGACTCTATGCCACTCCATGACACTCCACTGTACAGTATTTCACTCTTTGGCACTCCACTGTATGCCACTCTACTCCATCCCACTCCATTCAATGGCACGTCATTCCGCTCTACACCACTCAACTTTACATCACTCTACTCAATGTCACTCTACTCTGTGCTATTCCACTCTGCTCTACACCACTCGACAGTAGGCCACTCAACTGTACACCACTCCATTCTGTGCTATTCCACTCTGAGCCACGTGACTGTATGTCACTCTATACCTACTCCACTCTACGCTATTTCAATGTGCACCACTCCAATCTATGACACGCCGCTGTACAACATTACACTGTACCACTCTATTTTCCCCTGTACTCTACAGCAACCCACTTAATGATACTCCACACGACATTTCACTTTATGATTTTAAACACTTTTTTCATTACAATAAATAATTGAAATTAAATTGAAAAAGCTTAAAACATAGTTATAGTTATGAAAGCTTTATTAATTCTTCTATATGAACCAAACCTAAGATACACCAATACTACAAATTCAAAATGTACGTACTACCTTCATATTAGCATAACACATCCACCTCCATACACAGTGTTGTCAAATCAGTAGCCACAGTACATTAACTATAACACGTCTCTCTATCATGCACAGTGTGCTCACAAATGTTGTCATTTGAAATGTCATAAGTGTTGTTATAATGGCATGATTTCAGATGGTAGAAGTGATGTAATATGAAGCAGTATAAGCAACACATCTTAAAGGAACGCTCATAATATGTTCTATAACAGCATTGATAAAATCATTGCATCATCTGCAATAATATAATCGGTGACATGGCTTGTTTTTTTCAGTGAATTTTTTTTTCTATATATATATATATATATATAAACATCCACAACATAGACATGAATATGAGGCACTACAAACTTTCAAATGCTGTTCATTCATTTTTTTTATGTTCTCAGACTCATTGCCTACCCACGGTTTAGCATTAAGGTTCAGCCATGGTATAATGGGGAGAGTCTCAAATACTGTGTGTGGGGTTGGGAAGATATCCACAGCTACTAAATGTGAAAAATCATAAAAATACGTCTAAATTACATTTGAGGGGAAAGATACTGTACTACAGTGTTTTTTTTTTTATTTTTTTTTTGTACTTAGTCTACATTCTCATTCTTAAGGAGAAATATCATAGTACAATGAACTATTTTTTCAAAACATAGGCACATTTAAAGCACACTGTACTACACTGCATTTACCATTAAAAGCCAGAAGGCTCACTGAGCCGGGTCTTAACTATATTTCACAGATTCAATTTTGGATGGGATGAAAGATTGTTTATAACACACATATTCTGCAGTCTGCGTTTTAAGGAGTATGTAATGTACTACAGTGTACCTGAAAATTTGTAAAAGATATAAAAAAAATCGATTACTCTATATTTCCGTTAAAAAAATAGTATATATATATATATATATATATATATATATATATATATATATATATATATATATATACATATATATAAACATCCACAACATAGACATGAACATGAGGCACTACAAACTTTCAAATGCTGTTCATTTTTTTTTTTTATGTTCTCAGACTCATCGCCTACCTACATTTTAGCATTAAGGTTCAGCCATGGTATAATGGGGAGAGTCCAAGCTACTGTGTGTGGGGTTGGGAAGATATCCCCAGCGTACCCTCTGCTTTCAGGCAAGACCACCTCCAGAAGTCAACCCCATCTTCTCTTTGAAGTCTATCATTCCATTGTACTGCAGCACATAGCAATAGTCTCAGTTCACACTGCATTGCTCAGTTAGGTTTTAGGTCCTGTCTAAAGGTGAGATGCATCTGAAGGACTCCCTTCCAAATGATTTTCATTTACTTGAAGGATAAACTGATTGCTCTCTTAACCTGATCCTCCACCATTTGGGGCATTTCTATAGTGAAAGGAGAAGCAGGAAGAAGGAGAATTAAGTAGTGATCCTAGAGACTTAGGCCCTCATTGCAACCCTGGTGGTCGGTGGCAAAGCGGCGGTAAAACCGCCAACAGGCAGGCGGAAAAAAAAATGGGATTATGACCATGACGGAAACCGCAAACATAGACAGCCACTTTAACACTCCGACCGCCACGGCGGTACAAACAAACAGCATGGCGGTCACCGCCAACAGACAGGTGGAAGACAATGTACCGCCCACACTATTATGAGAGGCTAATCCGCCACCTTTTCCAGGGCTGATTCAATGCGAACAAAAGCACGACAGAAACAGAACTTGGAAGGGGAAACACTCACCTCTACACAACCCACGAGGAAGCAGGACGCCATGGAGCCAGACCTACAAATCCTCCCTGCAATAGTCTCCTGCTCTTCTACCAGGAGCACGAAAGACGGCGGCGACGACCACAGTGAGTACTGCACCTACAACACAGGGGAGGGGTTGGGGAAAAGAGAGTGACACACACACGCAACACCCCCACCCCCAACCACAACAACACACACACCAGTACATGCTGCAACATTACATTTACACCCCCCAAACCCCCCTGGAACAACACAATGACAAAAGGAAATTATTGTAACCATTGTAATCAATAAAAATCCATTAGTCAAAACTTTAAATAAACTATATACAAATATATACACCAACAATTCAAGTCCGGGTGCTGCACCATTCATAGTCCGTGGACCACTGGGCCCAAAATGCATGGGCGAGGCCCACACTCGATACCCGACTCGAAACGGAGAGAACACTGCTGGGGCATCAGATCGAAATGAAACAGGCACCTCAGGGGGAAGGGAAGGGGGGGCACCTCAGCCTGATGAGTGCACACCGCCAGCTCCACGAGGGGACTCCATGCCCATTGATGAATCCTGGGGAGTGCAAAGCCACAGTCTCTCAAGTCTCTCCAGTGGGTGGTTTGCCCACTGCTTTATCCTGGGGAGTGCAAAGCCACAGTCTCTCAAGTCTCTCCAGTGGGTGGTTTGCCCACTGCTTTATCCTGGGGAGTGCAAAGCCACAGTCTCTCAAGTGGATGAAAGTCTCCACTGGTTCTGAAGGGGGCTTGGTGTCCAGAGTGCTTCATCCTGCCAAGGACTGAGGTAGTGGATGTGAATCTCCACTGGTTCTGGAGGGGGCTTTGTGCCCAGAATGCTTCATCCTGCCAAAGACTGAGGTAGCGGATGTGAATCTCCACTGGTTCTGGAGGGGGCTTGGTGCCCAGAGTGCTTCATCCTGCCAAGGACTGAGGTAGTGGATGTGACACTCCACTGACGGTGGTGCGACATGCAAGCTGCCCAGGCTCCTGGAACTGACCACCAGCCTCGTACGACTGACCACTGGGGATGCCAGCCATGTCTGCGGTGGTGCCACTGGCTCAGGATGTCGCGGGGCTGCTGGCGGTGCTGGCGGCGGGGTCAGTAGCTGCGGTGCTTGCTGCGGACTCTGTGGCATCGGTGCTGGCGGCGGTGCTGGTGGCGGCCTCACTGACTGCGGAGCTGGTGGTGGCCTCACTGACAGCTGTGCTGGCGGCGGTGTCAGTAGCGGCGGTGCTGGTGGTTGCCTCACTGACTGCGGTGCTGGCAGCGGTTTCAGTAGCGGCAGTGCTGGTGGCGGGCTCACTGACTGCGATGCTGGCGGCGGTGTCAGTAGAGGCGGTGCTGGTGGTGGGCTCACAGACTGCGGTGCTGGCGGCAGTGTCAGTAGCGGCGTGCTGGTGGCGGGATCACTGACTGCGTTGCTGGTGAAGGGCACAGTGTCTGCGGTGCTGGTGAAGGGCACAGTGTCTGCGGTGCTGGCGGCGGTCTTGTCCGCCGTGCGGGTTGGTGTCCACGTGGACCTGCCTTTGTTTTTTTGGCCCTTCCCCACCTTGGATGGTGGTGCAGCTGTCTTGCCACTTTCAACTTTTGTTTTTCCTGAGCCCTTGGTGGCAGGTGTTTTCGCCTTCTCCCTCTGGGATGTGGGCAACTTTTTCTGTTTTGGAGGTGGGGGAATGTCCTTGCCCTCGCTCCTTGGGACACTGGCAGCCCTGTTGCTTGGCACACTCCAAAATCCTGCTATTGCTGGCACCACTGTGCCTGGTGATGTGGTGGCTGAGGTGCTGGGTTGGGACCTGGAAAGGCTGGCCCTAAGGGACGGACGGGGGGGAGGTGTAGGGAAGAGGTCAACATTTGAAAGGAAAAGCTTTTTAGACACACTGGGACGAGTAGATGTAGGGGGTTTGGGAGTGGAGGAAGAGGTAGTGGATGTAGGAGGTGTACGTTTGCTGACTTTGGTTGAAGGTGCATGGGCTAGAGGCTGTTGTGAGGTGGATGGCTGTTGGGTGGGTGTGTGACAGCGTTTCTGTATTTTGGGAGGAGGGCTCACAGACACACTGGGAGAGGACACATGGGATGTGTGAGTGGTAGTGGGGGTGGTGAGTGCACGTCAGCGGTGTGTGGTGATGGGTGTGCTGGTGATGGAGGTAGTGGCTGAAGATGTAGTGCATGCAGGTGTGAGTGGAGACGAGACTGGGAGGGAGGAGGGAGACGTTGAGGAGGGGGACACAGTGGAGGCAGTGGATGTTGGTATGTCTGCATGGGTATGATGCTTATGTGAGTGCCTGTGGGATGTGTGGTGCTTATGATTGCCAGAGCCACCCTTGTGTGTTCAGGTGTGTGCATGCTGGTCTGATGGTTTGCTTGGGATAGGCTGAGGTACAGGGGATTGGGTCTGGGTAGAGGAAGTTGGAGGGGGGAGGCTGGACACAGGAACAACGGCTGCCATCAGTGAAGAGGCCAGAGCCTGAAATGCTCGCTGTTGGGCTACCTGGCCAGAATTAATGCCCTCCAGGTATGCATTTGTTTGTTGCAACTGCCTCTCTACACCCTGGATGGCATTCAGAATGGTAGACTGCCAACAGTCAGGGATCTCAGGAGGTCAATAGTCTCCTCACTGAGGGCAGCAGGGCTGACTAGGGCAGGGCCTCAGGTGCCGGGACGAAGGAGATGCCCACCCTCCTGGGTGAGCGTCCACAGGACACACGCTGAGGGGCTGCTGGGAGGGGGGTGCTGGTAGGGGGGGTGGCGGCTGTACCTGTAGATGCAGTTGGCACAGAGGGGCCCGCTACCGCAAGGGAGCTCCCATCAGAGAAGGAGTCGGTGTCTCTGGTCTCTGCTCCTGTCCCCGCCGTGGAGCTCCCCTAGCCCTCTGTCCCAATGGTGGCTTCAGACTCCATTGTCTCACCCTCCAGGAGCATGTGGGATGCAGCTCCCTCCTGCTCCGGTGGCACTGCTCCTCCGCCTGATGATGCTAATGCACACAAGAACAGGGAGACCACAAAAAGGGGGGGAACAAAGAAAAAAAACATGTTCAGTGCATGCAGTACAGCTACCGTTGGCGGACACAACAGACACAGCAGCCCTCTGCACTACGCCATGCACTTAGAGTTCCCTAATTAATTACAGGGACATGGGGTACAAGGCCTATGCTCGAATGCTGCACACATAGAAGTCACAGGAGCCAGACTAGGTGTAGATGGCTCTTACCACTGGTAGGATTGAGGTGCCACATAGCCTGCCTACAAAGCTCGCCCTGGCCTAGGGGAACCGACTGCCCACTTCCCCCACCCAGACACCTCCTAATGCGCGCCGAGTCAGATGGATGTGACTGTACTCACCCCCTTGTGGCTGCTGTGATGCCCTCAAGCGCCCATCCAACTCCGAATACGCCACTGCCAGGATCTGGAACATCGGGGGGTCATGGTGCGACGGGCACCCCTCCCACGTTGGGAGGCCACCCCCAGCTGGGCCTCCGCCATCTTCTTGCTCCAGCGGCGAATGTCCTCCCATCTTGTATGGCAGTGGGTGCTCCATCTGTGGTGGACCCCCAGGGTCCGGACATCCTTGGCGATGGCACCCCAAATATTCTTCTTCTGGTGGGTGCTGACCTAGAGGAATAGTACTGGGCAAAAGGAAAAACTTTAACCATCCGGACCTTCACAGTCATTGGCCCACGTTCCCACCCTTGCCCTGACTCACATACACTCACCGTCCGCTCATGCAGGCCTCAGTCCCCCCCGTATCTTCCATCCACACCACTCCAAATAGGCATTGCCCATGCACCATGCTCACAGTGTACTCGCCTGTTTGTCTGGAGGACCATAGGGTAGCGTGTACTGGGGGAGGACCCCATCCACTAACTTCTCCAACTCCTCTGAAGTGAAGGCAGGGGCCCTTTCCCCAGACACATGAGCCATTGTCGTTCCAGACACAAGTCACAGCAGCACTTGCAGTATAGGTCCTCTCCTGTCGAAGGTCAGGTATCAAGTGAGTGAACAGATAGAAAATGGCGGTCACATCCGGGGCGGTGCGTACCGTCACCGCCGGCGTACATCGTCATTGGCTCCTGGGACCCATAGGGTCCAATGTTAACCAATGCAGGATTGCGCTGCGGTCTTCGACCGCCTACCTCGATGGTGTAGAAAGCCAGCGCTGTTACCTCATATCCCCTTGTTTCAGATGGCCACATGGCATTATTTGTAAATGCGTCACACATATCTAGGCCTAGCATACACACAGAGACAGGCACATAGAAGATTGACAAATATGTTCAATAAAATCTTTTTTTACTACCTCAGTGTTGGCTGACTCTGTGCTCGCTGTTCTCGTCCATAGAGCACGTCCGCTGTGGCAGGTGAGGAGATGGCGGTATCCTCCGGTGTACAGACCGCTGGTGGACCTGTTGACAATGGAAGAGAGACATGTAATAGTCACCTACAGGCTTGATCGTGCCACAATCCAGGAACTGTGTGCCCAAGTGGAGCCAGACCTGATTTCAGCTATCCGCCATCCCACAGGAATCCCCCCTCTAGTGCAGGTCCAGTCAGTACTCCATTTCCTGGCAAGTGGGTCTTTTCAAATAACCGTGGCCATTGCATCAGGGATGTCCCAGCCTATGTTCTCCAACGTGTTGTCCAGAGTGTTGTCTGCCCTGCTGAAACACATGCGCAGCTATATCGTTTTCCCTCAGGTGGAGGATTTGCCCACAGTGAAAGGTGACTTCTATGCCCTGGGACATATCCCCAACATCATAGGTGCCATTGATGGGACACATGTGGCCTTGGTACCCCCTGCAGGAGTGAACGGGTGTACAGAAACCAGAAGAGCTACCATTCAATGAATGTGCAGATGGTGTGTTTGGCAGACCAGTACATCTCCCATGTGAGCGCCAAGTTTCCTGGCTCAGTGCATGATGCTTACATTCTGAGGAATAGCAGCATCCCTTATGTGATGGGGCAACTCCAGAGGCACTGTGTGTGGCTAATAGGTGAGGACAAGGACCCTATACCGTGTGAATAGTTGTCTGGGTCTATGGTTGTTCCTACGGGTTAGTGTGTGTCTAACACTTGCCCCTTGACATTTGCAGGTGACTCTGGCTACCCCAACCTGTCATGGCTACTGACCCCAGTGAGAAATCCCAGGACAAGGGCAGAGGAACGCTACAATGAGGCACATGGCTGAACTAGGAGAGTGATAGAAAGGACCTTCAGCCTCCTGAAGGCCAGGCTCCGGTACTCCATATGACAGGTGGTTCTCTCTACTACTCACCAAAGAAGGTGTGCCAGATCATCGTTGCCTGCTGTATGCTGCACAACCTGGCTTTGCCATGACAGGTGCCTTTTCTGCAGGATGATGGTCCAGAAGGAGGTCTTGTGGCAGGTGTGGAGCCTGTGGACAGTGAAGAAGAGGAGGCAGAAGAAGAGGATATCGACAACAGAAAACAACGTGATCCAGCAATACTTCCAGTGAGACACAGGTAAGAAGACATCACAGCCTCCTACATCTCATACAATTGTTAGACCTATCATATGTCTGACACTTTCACCCAGTGTATGGACCCTGACCTGTCACTTTGCCTTTACATTTCACAGATGTGGGTCCCACTGTGTGTGACCTCTGCTATGTTACCTTATGGACTAGAGCTGTGTGACATAGGTATGTTGACAATACAATGGACACTGCTATTTTCCTCAGTTATTGCAAATACACATTAGTGAAAGCACAGACTGACTCCAGATTGTTTTGTGATTCAAGGGTGTTTGTTTAAGTGCAAATTAGTGGAGGGGGTTGTAAAATGATCGGGGTGATGGTGGAGGAATGTCCATGGCAGAGTCCAGTCTATTTGTCTCACAGGTGCATTGTCCAAAGAGGCACAGGAAGTGGATCTAGGGCAGTTTAAGGATGGAGAGGGTGATGAAGTGGGACAGAAGGATGACATTCAGGAGGGTCTCATTTCTTGGCGGGGGTCTTGGCATTGTTCTTTGTCTTTGTCCTGGATCTCAGGGACCGTTTGTGGGGTGGTTCTCCATCTGCAGGGGGTGGAGTGCTGGTGTCAGGGTCCTGTGGCGGTGCCTCCTGTCCACTAGCGCCGGCAGAGGTGGTAGGCTGTTCATCATCGAGGCTAGTGTCAGGGGCCCCTTGTTGTGCCACAGTGTCCCTCCTGGTGTTCACAAGGTCCTTCAGCACCCCTACAATGGTGACCAGGGTGGTGTTGATGGACTTGAGTTCCTCCCTGATCCCCAAATACTGTTCCTCCTTCAGCCGCTGGGTCTCCTGAAACTTGGCCAGTACTGTTGCCATCGTCTCCTGGGAAAGATGGTATGGTCCCATGATGTTGGAGAGTGCCTCGTGGAGAGTGGGTTCCCTGGGCCTGTCCTCCCCCTGTCGCACAGCAGTCCTCCCAGTTCCCCTGTTTTCCTGTTCCTCTGTCCCCTGAACCGTGTGCCGACTGCCACTGACCCCAGGTCCCTGTTGTTCTTGGGTTTGTGGGTTTGCCTGGGTTACCTGTAGTGGTGGACACACTGCTGCTTGATGTGTCCTGGGGATGAGGGATGGGCCCGCTGGGTGGGTGCTGTGCTGTTCCTCCTGCAGCCGCTGGGTCTCCTGAAACTTGGCCAGTACCATTGCCATCGTCTCCTGGGAATGGTGGTAGACTCCCATGATGTTGGAGAGGGCCTCGTGGAGAGTGGGTTCCCTGGGCCTGTCATCCCCCTCCCAGTTCCCCTGTGTTCCTGGGACTCTGTCCCCTGAACCGTGTGCCCACTGCCACTGCCCCCAGGTTCCTGGTTTTGTTGGGATGGTGGGTTAGCTTGGGTTCCCTGTAGTGGTGGTCACACACTGCTGATTGACGTGTCCTGGGGACAGAGGGATGGGCCCACTGGGTGGGTGATGTGCTGGTATTTCTAGAGGGGGGAAGCTCTGTAGTGGCCTGTGCCAGTGTGAGGGGAACCGACTGTCCCGAGGTCCCAGATAGGCCAGGCTGGTCATCTAGATCCAGTTGGACAGAGCTGCTGTAATCACTGTGGGCCTCTTCTGTGGGGGAGGTGGACATGTCTGGAACCTCCTGTCCAGTGACATTGGGTAGGGGTCCTGCTGGAGTGTAAAGGCATGATTATTGCATCTGTGTGTGCCATGGTGTGCAATGGGTGGGTGACCCTGTACCCCAGTGCTTACATTCTTGTCTAGGACCTTGTGTGATATTTGGATTGGGGATTTTTGTGGGTATCTGCAGTGGACATGCTTTGGAGATGGGTGTCCATGCTTTGGTGTTGCATGCAGGGCTTGGTGTTGGGATGTGTGGTTTGTGATAGTGGGACATATGTGAGGTGTTGGAGTGATGGGGGTAAGGGTGAGGGTGGGGGTATGTGATAGCATGCAGGTAGGGTCGGGATGTAATAGTTAAGATTTGACTTATCAGAGTCCATTCCTCCTGCTACTCCTGCGAGGCCCTCAGGATGCAGTATAGCCAAGAGCTGCTCCTCCCATGTTGTTAGTTGTGGGGGAGGAGGTGGGAGTCCGCCGCCAGTCCTCTGAACTGCAATCTGGTGTCTTGAGACTACGGAACGCACCTTCCCCGTAGGTTGTTCCACCTCTTCCTGATGTCATTACTAGTTCTTGGATGCTGTCCCACTGCGTTGACCCTGTCAACGATTCTGCGCCATATCGCCATCTTCCTAGCAATGGAGGTGTGCTGCACCTGTGAACCGAATAGCTGTGGCTTTACCCAGACAATTTCCTCCACCATGACCCTGAGCTCCTCCTCAGAGAACCTGGTGTGTCTTTGCGGTGCCATGGTGTGGTGTGGGTGATGTGTGAGGTGGTGTGTGTTGTGATGTGTGAGGGGATGTCTTTGTGTGTGTTATGTGAGGTGCATGGATGTTGTGTGAGTGATGGTGTTGTGTGCCTGTGGATGCTAGTTTGTTGATGGTGGTGTCTCTCTGTGCTTCGTTCTCAAATTTTGTCGTAGGGGTTTGTGAGTGATGTGGGTGTGTGTCATATATTGTATTGAGTGTGTGGGAGTGGTGTGTGTATGCGTATCAGGTGTGTGTATTTCGAATTGTCCAATGTGGTTGTGTTTTGTAAATGTGTGTGTATTTTGAGCACGGCAGTGTGTACCGCCAATGGTTTACCGCGGTTGAAAGACCGCCGTGTGGATTCGTGGGTCGTGATAGTGTGGGCATATTTCTGTTGGTGTGACGGTGTCTGTTTTGTTATCGGCAGTTTATCACTGACCTTTGGTGTGGCGGACTTGTGTGGGTGTCTAGATTTTGGCGGATTCAGGCCTGTGGGTTGTAATAGCTGTGGCGGATTTCCGCAGCCGCAGCGGTGTGTCGGCGGTCTTCTGCACGGCGGTAAGCGGGATTTACCACCAATGTTGTAATGAGGGCCTTAATTCCTGTTCTTGAACATTGTTTTCTGTTTGTCACCTTTAGCAGAAAACGTTGCCTCTCTACGGAGTTCTAGGGACTGCACAGTTAAGGCAAAGAAATCCATTACATAAGTAGATTAAATACACACGATACATATAATAGAAAACAGTCACTCTGTGGTTTTGAAAGTCTCCCAAATGCTATATGAGATACAAATTAAAACAAATGCTTGAATTGTATTTGTAGTTCATGCATGCAATTGTGAAGTTGTTGAAATGTAATCCTATTTGCTATATATTTTTGACTGTAAACTATATGTAGGGTATTAAGATGTAACGTGAAATTATTATTGTTCCTATGAATGATGAACCTAGTCACAAAGTATAATTTATGAATGAATGAATAAGAGAGTGATGTGTTAGTAGATGCATATTGCATTGAGTCTTGCAAATATAGAAGTCACATCATGGTGTTGTGATAACGGATTCACAGGGTGACATAATTCTCTGCTCATTGACTCCAATCAGTTTGAAGCAACAACCAAACTAGCAACTCATGTAAAAAATGAGGCATCAAATTGGGCAATACTTGCAGATCCTTAACTCTGTTAAGTGTCAGAATATGGGAACCTGGACTGGCTGTACTTCAGGACTGCATTTAAACCCCACTGCATAGCAATATTGTTCAACACACAACAGACTATTATGATGTTGTACACAACCACTGGGTTATACGGAAGGGCCCCTGTATGGTCCAAAAATCTGAAGCATCACTTGAGGATATCAAAGGTGGGTGCAATTATGCCTTACTTTCATGTGTATGTCTTACTGTACCTATGTTGAGGCTGTATTTTAGGACACCAGAAGGGGATGAGGAGGAAAGGGAAAGAGGGCCCATTCAGCATTACCTGCAAGAAAGACATATAGGGGGTTATTCTAACTTTGGAGGAGTGTTAATCCGTCCCAAAAGTGACGGTAAAGTGACGGATATACCACCAGCCGTATTACAAGTTCCATAGGATATAATGGACTCGTAATACGGCTGGTGGTAAATCCGTCACTTTTCCGTCACTTTTGGGACGGATTAACACCTCCTCCAAAGTTAGAATAACCCCCATAGGCTCTTATTATGACATTGGCAGTAAATGTCGCTTACCGCTGCATTGACTGCCCCCAACACATCGTCTCAGTGGCGCATATCCATTTGCCATATTATGAGACAAACACACCAAACTGACAGATTACTGCCATATACACAAATCTGCCAGACCAAAGGTCAGTGCTAAAGTGGCAGTACGAACACCCATACCGTTACACCAACAAAACAACGCCCACAACATTATGACCCACAAATCACCATGGAGGACATTCAATGGCGGTAAACCATTGGCGGTATACACCGGCGTGCTCAGAATGGCCCCCCAAATACAAAACAACACAACATTGCCCAAAACGAAAATTACACACCTGACACCGATACACCCACCACACCCACCCACTCGTAGTACTATAAAACACACACCCACATCACACACCACCCTTTACAAATACCAATGAGCGCCACAAAACATATACGAAGACCATTGAGACAACTACACACACACACCACAGACACCCATACATCATTCTCGCACCCCACATCCCACACCCCACCACATCACTTAGCACCCTTTGCACAACATACACCACACAACACCCATGTCCCCACTAAGGCACCCCAATTTCACAGATGAGGAGTTGCAGGTCATGGTCGAGGAAATAGTCAGGGTAGAGCCACAGATGTTTGGAGAACAGGTACAGCAAATATCCATTGCCAGGAAGATGAGCTATGGCAGAGGATCGTGGACAGGGTGAACACCGTGGGACAGCATCCAAGAACAAGGGACAACATCAGGAAGAGGTGGAACGACCTACGGGGGAAGGTATGTTCAATGGCTGCAAGGCCCCAGCTCGCCATCCAGAAAACTGGCGGTGGACCCCCACCTCCTCCCCACAGCTCACAGCATGGGAGGAGCAAGCCTTGGCAATTCTGCATCCTGAGGGACTCACTGGAGTAGCCGGAGGACTGGACACTGGTGAGTAATTGCTACCTATCATCCCCCATACCTGCATGCCATCTCACCCTGACTCCGATCACTCCACTCCATCCCACACACTGTTCCTACACATCTGACTAGCCCCAATGTCAAGCCCTGCATGCTATACCAAGGCATGGACAGCCCTCCCAGCCCTACATCACCATACACAAACAAAGGGGGCAGGGCAACAGCAACAAAAAAGCGAAGCAAGGGATGTACAATATGTCACAGACATGAAGCATAATACATCACTTACATCCCCACAGGTGCCCCAGCCAATCTCAGTGGTGAGGAGGTGCCAGTCGGCCACCCCAGCCCACTCCCAGTCCACCACAGAGGATACCCCATCAGTATCCAACACCACAGCACCCACCCAATGTCCCAAGTCCTCTGTCCCCAGGAAACATCAATCAGCAGTGTGCCCACCTGTACAGGGACCCCAGTCCACACCTCACCCCCAAGACAATCAGGGACCTGGGGTTAATGGCAGTGGGTACACCGTTCAGGGGACATAGGCACAGGGGAACAGGGACACTGGGAGGACCGCTGTGCACCAGGGGGAGGACAGGGCCAGGGAACTGACTCTCCAGGATGCACTCACCAATGTCCTGGGGGCTTACCAACAATCCCAGGACAAGATGGGCCAGATCCTTACCAACATGCAGGAGAACAAGCGGCTGCAGGAGGTACTCCATCAGGAGATCAGGGAGGATTTGTAGGCCCTCAACACCACCATGGTCTCCATAGCAGGGGTGCTAGCAGATATGGCCAACATCATGAGGGAATGGACAGAACACCAGCGGGCCCCTACTACTAGCCAGCCTATTGACCAGCCCACCACCTCCGCTGCAGCTAGTAGACAGGAGGCCCTGCCACAGGACCCACAGGCCACCATCACCCCTCCTCCTGCAGAAGGTGAACAATCCAGCAAACCTTCCCTGCGATGCAGACAGAAATCAAAGACACTTGCCAAGACCACCGCCAGGAAATGAGACCCTCCTGAATGTCCCTCTTGTATCCCACCTTGTCACTGTGTCCACTTTGAACTGCCATTGCTCCCCTTCCTATGACCCCTTGGACACTGGAGCTGTTCTTCAAACAGATTGGAACAATACCCTGCACTTTCCTACAATATACACCCTTGAACACAATCTGAGTGATAGTGTTTTATGTGATGAAAATGTGCATTAATGGAAATAGTCACATCATGTGCAAATGATCTAAACACTGTGATAGCATACAGTTAATGACCTATATCTGTTTGTAGTCATAACATCAGTAGACAGTTGTCATATCACCAACTTCTAAAAAATTAGAAGCTATAGGTGACAGTAAGTAGAGATGCATAGGAAGTGAATGCCATCCTACTACAGCCACAAAGAAAACATCAATAATCAGAGGAATGGTCAGTTCCACTGTCTCACCTGTGTGTCCAGTCTCCTCCTCCTGCAGATAAGGCACACATCATCTGAGGGCCAGGTTGTGCAACATGCGGCATGCAACTACTATCTGGAAGACCTTCTCAGGTGAGTAGCACAGGGATCCACTGGTTAGATGGAGGCATCTGAACCTGCCCTTCAGGAGGCCGAAGGTCCTTTCAATAATTCTCCTGGTTCGCCCATGTGTATCATTATAATGATTCTCAGCCCCTGTCCTGGCATTCCTCACAGGGGTCAGGAGTCACAATAGCTTTAGGTAGCCAGAGTCACCTGCAAGTATTGAGGGACAAACATTAGCCTTATACAATGGTATGGGGTTAACACCAGAAGGCATACACTGACATACATTGGGTGGGGAGTAAGGCTCACCAATTAGCCACACCCTGCACCTCTGAAGTTGTGGCATCACATTTGGAATGCTGCTATTCCTCAGGATGAAGGCATCATGCACTGATGCAGGATACTTGGCAGTGATGTGGGAGATCTCCTGGCCAGCCAGGCACACCATTTGCACATTGAGTGAGTGAAAACTTTTCCGATTCCTGAATACCTGTTCATTCTGGCGGGGGGGGACAAATGTTACACGTGTACCGTCAATTGCCCCAATAATGTTGGATGTTGGGTATATGTCCAATTGCATAGAATCCAGACTTCACAGTGGCCTAATCTTCCACCTGGGAGAAAGCAATGTAGCTGCACATGTGTTTCACCAGGTTAGACAAAACCCTTGCCAGCACGATTGAGAACACTGGCTGTGATATTCCTCCAAGCCCACTGTCACTTGGAATGAACCAGTTGCCAGGAGATGGAGCACTAATATAACCTGCACTGGAGGGGGGATCCCAGTGGGATAACGGATGGCTGACATCAGATTGTGGCCCTGTCCAGTCTATAGGTGGGTATTATGTGCCCCTCCTCCAGCGTAGCCAAGTCTACAATGGGTCTGTACACAGGGGCTTGTCTCCTCCTCCTATTCCTCCTCAGTAGTAGGTATCTAAGGGACACAGGAGTGAGTAGGCTATCACAATTTGAACAATGGAACCATCACCTCAATGTACATAGAGCAGTAACATGATGGGACATAGGAAATGGCAATATGTGCAAAATATGGAAATGACACTGTTCTCGATTATCTGAATATTGCCCATTACCATAAAATGGTGACCGCCTGTTCTGTATGTAGGGAGCGGTGGAAGTGAGGTAACTCCACCGGCGTTGCGCATCAGGGCGGAAGGCGGTCTTGCACTGCCGTTCAATTCCTCATTGGGTAACATGGGGCTCTATGGAGTACAGTGGCCAATGGGAATCACCAGCGACAGTGATGGTGTACACCGCTGCGGACGTGACCACATTTTCTGTCCATAACCTCACTTGATTCCTGAGTTTCCACAGGACAAAATCTACACTGCGTGTGCTGCTGTGACCTGTGTCTGGATCCTGCCATGGCCATGTGACTGGGGAAAGGGCCCCTGCCTTCACTTTGGAGGACTTGGAGCAATTGGTGGATGGGGTTCTACCCCAGTATGAGCATCTGTATGGGCCTCCAGACCAACAGATGAGTACACCTTGGGCACGAGGCATGTGACAAGGTTGCAAGAAGATGTGCGTGCAAGCATCATGTCATTTTGGGGGGTCGTATGTCTGGTGGTGGTGTACATGGTGGGTGCTGAGTTATGTCTGTGCCAATGGGGATAGAAGGGGATTTGTGGGCCATATGTGTGACAGGCTGGATTGTATGTGTAATGGTGTCCTCCTGTCTGTATTTGCTCTGCAAGTCAGCGCCCATCAGAAGAAGGGATTGTTGCGTGCCATCGCCAAGGACATGCGGACCCTGGGGGTTTACAGCAGTTAGAGCACCCACTGTAGGAAGAGGTGGGAGGACCTGAGACTCTGGGCCTCTAAGACCACGGAGGCTCAGCTGGGGATAGCCTCCCAACGAGGGTGGGGTGGCTGTCGGAACCTGACCTCCCTGATGGTCCGCACACTGGCGGTGGCCTACCCAGAGCTGGATGGGCACTTGAGGGCATCACAGCAGCCACACGGGGTGAGTACAGTGTGCCTCACAACTATGATTGGTAGGTGGCATGGAAACCCGGTGGTGGGTGTCAGTTAGTGTGTATCCCTCAATGCCAGGTCAGAGATCGTAGCGTGATCCAGCTCAAGGGTAATGGTTGTATACTAAATCTGGTAACCTAGCTAGGTTGCATTCCATGTCAGACAGGGACTAGTGACTCCTAGGAAGGGTGCATGCAGTTGGTGGGGGCTGGCTCAAATCTTGCTGTGGTACCTACCCAATGTAATGCCAGTGCGATGCATGGTGCTCAATTCTCATCCCTGTGTGTGACGGTAAAGTGTATGCCATCTGTGGTGTTGCAATTGACCCATTGCTATCCCTCTCTCCCCCCCCTTTTTAGGGTCGAGCCTGCGTCGCATGCGCTCGCGCATGCATATCGCTAGCGAGACGCTTTAGGTATTAGAAAAGGGCCTGGAGCCCCGTCGACGTCGCGTCAGTGTCTTTCATTGGCAAGTTGACTTGCCTGTTAGAATCCACTTCTTATGATTAGTGGAAGGCATGAATACTTCGCCTTTTCCGGTGGTTAGCCCTCCTCGACCATAGCGACCAAGTACAGAAAACATGCGAGGCTCGCTGGGTTTGTGGGCTACTTTTTCTCTGTTTTCACAGCGCAATCTCGCTGGGCAGAAGTCCAGCGCTTTGCATACTATCGACCTTGTTCCTTAGTTAATTGCACTTTTGCCGATAGGTGTTATTAGTGTGAACTGTAGCAGCGCAATCGCGCAGTTTTTTTTTTTAATGCAAGAAAAATCCGGTTGGGAGTTTACAACTGTGAACAGCTGTAACTCCGACAAATGCGAGACCCTAGTGCTTTGCAAATGCTTGTTTCTACTGTCATCCTGTCCATGTGTGCATTAGCATCATCTGGCAGAGGAGTAGGTGCACATGCGACAGAGGGAGCTGCATCCCACAGGACCCAGGAAGCAGAGTCCCCTGACGCTGAGGGGACCAGTGGGACGGAGGGCCAGGGGAACACCACGGCAGAGACCAGAGGTGACAACACTGACTCTGATACCTCCTCCAATGGAAGCTCCCTGGTGGTGGCAGACACCTCTGGGACCACCCCAGCTACAGGTACAGCCGCCACCCCTGTACCATCACTGCCTTCCAAGTAGCCCTTCACCAAGTTGCCCATGCGCACTCACCCAGGAGGGTGGGTATCTCCTTCGCCCCAGGCACCTCAGGCCCGGCCCCAGTCAGGCCTGCTGCCCTCAGTGAGGAGGCTATTGACCTCCTGAGATCCATCTCTGTAGGTCAGTGAACCATTGTGAATGCCATCCACGGGCTGGCATCCCAGATGCAGCAATCCAATGTATTCCTGGAGGGCATTCACAGTGTATTGGTGGCCCAACAAAGATCGTTCCAGGCTCTGGCCTCACCTCTGATGGTAGCCATTGTCCCTGTTCCTACTGTCCCCCTCCAACTACCACTTCCCAGTCTGATATCCTCAACACCAACCCATCCCATACAAACATACAGACATGCATGCACACAAACCATCACACAAGAGTGTCAAAGACAAAGACAGGCAGCACACTTCAGGCCACAAGAACTCACACAAACAACAGACAGTAGCACACACAACAACATCCACTGCCTCCACTGTCTCCCCCCGCTCCTCCTCCTCCTTCCTCACTGTTGGATCCGCACTCACACCTGCGTGCCCTGCATCTTAGCCACCACCAC
Source organism: Pleurodeles waltl (assembly GCF_031143425.1). Classification (NCBI taxonomy): domain Eukaryota; kingdom Metazoa; phylum Chordata; class Amphibia; order Caudata; family Salamandridae; genus Pleurodeles; species Pleurodeles waltl. The sequence goes on from NC_090445.1 coordinate 508,138,279, forward strand.
CATCACCACCCAAGCAGCACACACACCTCACTTGCAGACACCTCCACAACATTCATCCACCCATCCCCTGTGTCCTCTCCCACCCTGTCTGCCCCCACCTCCTAAGAAACACAAACGCGCAGACACAGACACCCAACAGCTAACCACCTCACATCAGACACTGCCCATGCACCTGCACCCAAGTCGAGCAGACAAACACCTCCAACAACCACTCCCTCAACCTCCATTCCCATCCCTCCTCCTTCATTCCACCCCACCGTCCCTAAGAAGATTTTCCTTGCCCAACCTGACCTCTTCCATCCCTCTCCACCCTCGCCCTGCCCGTAAGAGTAGGGTCACAATGACCCAGCCCAGCACCTCAGCTAAACAGTCCACAGGGACAGTGGAGACACCTCCTAGTCGTGAAGACAATAAAGTAAAGGATCCCACTCCACCACCCAAGAGAGGGAAGGATCCCACTTCACCACCCAAGAGACAGAAGGATCCCACTCCACCACCCAAGAGAGGGAAGGATCCCACTCCACCACACAGGAAAGGGAAGGTTCCCACTCCACCAACTAAGAGAGGCAAGAACCTTACTCCCAACAGCAGTGGTCAAGGTGCCCTCACCTCCAGGTGGGACACAGCAGCCCTCACCTCCAGGAGAGGCTGCCAAGGTTTCCCCTTCAAAAGCAGTGGGCAAGGAGCCCTCACCTCCAGCTGGGACACATCAGCCCTCACCTCCAGCTAGGACACAGCAGCCCTCACCTCTAGCAGAGGCTGGCTGGGTTTCCCCTCCAACAGAGTGGGCAAGGAGCCCTCACCTCCAGCTGGGACACAGAAGCCCTCACCTCCACTTGGGACAGAGCAGCTCTCACCTCCAGCTGGGACACAACAGCCCTCACCTCCAGCACGTAGGCCATCCCCCAGGGACTGTTGTACAAGGAGCCCCCTCCAGAACCAGTGGGCAAGTACCCCACCTCAGAGACTGTGACCTTGCACTCCCAGCAAATTGAAATAGGCAAGGAGCCCCCTCCAGAACCGAGTGGGAAAGTCCCCCACCTCAGAGACTGTGACCTTGCACTCCTCAGCAAAATGAAATGGGCAAGGAACCCCCTCCAGAACCAGTGGGCAAGTTCCCCACTTTAGCTGAGGTGCCTCCCACTCCCCTTCCCCCTGGGGTGCCTGGCCATTCCCAACATGATGCCCCTGCACAGTGTAGTACGGATTACGTCAGGAAACGAGTTGGGCCTTGGACTGTGCTGTGTGGCCATGTGGGCCTTTTGTAGTTTGGACTGGCCATTGGCCCTTTCGGAACAATGACTCATGTATATCTTGTCACATGCACAATATGGTGTCAGTTTGCATCAAATTACACTATCAGTTCTGGATATCTGTAGTCCTTGCATTATTATCAAGTGCGTCCTGTGAGACCGGTTTTGCTCTGCAGCTGGTTGTGTGTATGGTGTGTGTGTGTCTGGTGTGTGTTGTGCATGTGTGTGTCACTCTTCTTTTCCTCCGTCCCTCCCTTGAGTGCTAGGCTAGTCCAGTCTGCTGTATTAGGAGTACACTGAAATCAATTGATTGAGTGAATGGGACATGCATCACTTTTCTTCCTGCTGTCCAGCTTCTCCAAATGTTAAATAAGGCCCTATGTTCATAATGCCATTCCTTACATATACATGGAGTGCAAGTATTATTCAATGAAAGTTATTTAGTAGCAACATATCAGAGAAATCCCTACCAACCAACTGATGTGCAAGATGTAACTGTCACAAGATGTAGATGCTCCGTGTGTATCCAGGAAAGGATGGTACTGACTGATGGAACAGTCGCTTGCATCGTAGATGTCTTACACATTGGAAGAAATTTGAGTATTAGTTGAGGGGGTGAAACCCCACCTCAAATAGCAATCACAATCCTTGTCAGGGTGACACATTAATCCTCTGGTACCTTGGTACAAAAGTAGTCAGGCCTAAGTTAGTGGCAATGTGTAAAGTATTTGAACACATTACATTTAAGTTAAAGTAAAAGCACAACAGAAGAAAAATCCCAAACCAATTAAAAAATACACCCTCAAGCATTTTGCCTTCCTCCTACTTTTTGCTGGATTTTTGCTTATTGGCCTTATGACTCTGTGCACTTTACCATTACTAGCAAGTGCTAAAATGCTTGTGCTCTCTCTCTAAAACTTGATTTGATTGGCATATACCTGTTTGCCTTAGGTAACTTACATGTACGTCCCTTGTAGAGTGGTATGCCACATACAGAGGGCCTGTAAATTAAATGCTGCCAATAGGCCTGCAGCACTTATTGTATCACCCACATAAGTAGCACCTTAAAACTTGTCTGAGGCCTGCCATTGTAGCTTGAAGGCAGTGTCCCACTGCCATGTCGACTTGGCATTTACAATTGCCAAGCCAGGTCCTCCCTGGACTGGCAACAAGCATCATAGGACCAGTTTCAGGGTATCCTCCTTATCAGATAGGCTAGCTTGAATCCAGTGGTGCAGTGAGCATGGGACCCACGTCCGGGCATGCCCTTCCCACTTGGGGCGGCAAATGCAGAATGAACAGATGATGGACGGAATGCTGAACAATGCAAACATTCACCCCCAGTCACAAAGATCTGGGTTTAATCCATTTTTTTTGCTCACCATGCCACCCCAGTTTGGACCCAGCCATATCAAAATCAGTCTTGACCCTGTTCCTCATGGGAACAGTCCAGCCCAAACTGCCAAGCCAGGTCCTTCCTGGACCAGAAACATGCATCCTAGGACCGCACTTTCCTGCCCCTAGCCCTATCTGCCCATAACCTGCCTTAGGGTACATGATTGGGTGTAACTGACAGTTGGGACTTTGTGAATTTACCAAAGACAGTCACACAATAGGAGGATTAGCAGAGCCATTAACTGACTTGATGGGGGGGTGGAGCTACGCACAGCCCTACTTACAAGTGAATGGGCTGGGCCCAGCCACCACATAATAGGCTTAACAACACTGTATTGTCAGTGCAGTCAGCTAGGAGCCCAGGTAGGGGAGGCAGGAAATTCCTGGAACTTCAGAGACCCCTACTGGAAAAATACTCTCAAACCTGCTTCTTAGTTCACTACTGGACCTGCGGAAGGACTCTTGGTGGACTGTCTGCTGTTGCAACCTGCTGTGCACTCTGCCAGACTGCTGCTGTACCTGGAAGGATTGTTTTGCTGCCTGGAGCATGCTTGGGACCTTCAGAGACCAGCCTTGCTGCAGAGCTCTGCATCAAGACCTACGCAGAAGACTCCAGCAGTGACTCCAAGGGATAGTTCTGCTGGTCTCCTAGTGTGAGCCACAGGGATATAACAGACTCCCACCATCTTAAACTTGCAAATGGATCCAGTCTGAGTGAGTCGTGCATGTGCAAGAAGTTTCTCTCCACTCCTGAACCCTTCGTTGCTGTGCTAAAGGTGCCCAGGTGGCCATTTTCTAAAACTGGGGACTTGCTTTTTTTAACCTTAAACTTTATAAAATTATAACTCCTGTTCTATTAATTGGATTTTGATGGTTTTTATGTCAAAAATGTATTATGGTTTTCTCTATTTTTCTAAATTGTTTGGGATTTTTACTGTGTTGTGTCTTCACTGTGTTGCTGTTTGTGTCCTACATAAATACTTAGGGCCAGATGTAGCAACCCGTTTGCGACTCGCAAACGGCGAAAATCGCCGTTTGCGACTCGCAAACGTGGGTTTGCTATGCAGAAATGCATTTTGCGAGTCGGATCCGACTCGCAAAATGCATTTCAGACTCGCTAATAGGAAGGGGTGTTCCCTTCCTATTAGCGACTCGCACTGGTATGCAATTCCATTTGCGGCCGCGAAAGCGGCCGCAAATGGACTCGCAGTTACCATCCACTTGAAGTGGATGGTAACCCAGTCGCAAACGGGAAGGGGTCCCCATGGGACCCCTTCCCCTTTGTGACTGGACCAGATATTAATTTTTCAGGGCAGGGAGTGGTCCAAGGGACCACTCCCTGCCCTGCAAAACCGAAACTAAAGGTTTCGGATTTTTTTAAAGTGCAGCTCGTTTTCCCTTAGGGAAAACGGGCTACACTTTAAAAAAAAAAAACCTGCTTTATTGAAAAGCAGGTCGCAAACATGGAGGTCTGCTGACGACAGCAGGCCTCCATGTTTGCGAGTGCCTATACTCGCAATGGGGCCGCAATTTGCGACCCACCTCATGAATATTCATGAGGTGGGTCATTGCGACCCCATTGCGAGTTGCAGTCGGTGTCTGAGACACCGTACTGCATAGCAATTTGCGAGTTGCAAATTGCGAGTCGCAGGGACTCGCAATTTGCAAGTCGCAAATTGCTTTTTTCGTACATCTGGCCCTTAATACATTGCTGATAACTTTAGCCTGACCGCTTTTTGTGCCACCAGGGTTAAGCACTAGTTAATTTAGTGAATTTGTGTTGTTAACCCTGCAAGGGTGTGGCTGTTGCTTAACCAGGGCTCACATCCCAGTCAACCAACACCCCAATTTCTCACAAAAACCTTTCATCTTTGGGCTTAGTCTCAGTAGTAAACTATCCTCAGCAGGGCAAGGTAGAGGCTGAGGCCAAAGAGAACTCCAAGTCGTTGAATAGCCACTAGTCAAGGTCTTGGCGAAGCCCTTAACTTTTGGATGGAAAGCTCCAATAAGGAGCTTTTGATTTTCACAATCAGATAATGTCCCTCAGCACCCAGATACTTTACATGCCTTCTCCCTTTTAAGATTGCTACTTTCAAATTAAATCACTTTTTTGGACCTCAGATTCTTCCAGCAGGGAAAGGCTGCAGGCTTTGGCTGAAGTGGCTCCACAAAACTGGTCCCGCCATCTCCAAGTCTCACTGGATCAGATTCACTGCTATTGAGGAAAACATAGCGGGAACAACATGAAACTTTGGGCCAGCAGTGATGCATCTTTGTTGGATCAGTTTGGCAAGATGGTACCAATCCCCCATGAGTTCTCAAAGCAAAATGTTGGTAAATTGTTTCTAAGTTCCATGTTTCTGAAAACTTTGGGAGGAGTACACTTTGACACAGCCAAGGTACCAAGACCTTGGGACAGCAGTTGGATGTCAAGAGTCATTCCAGCAGAGACCAGCTGCAGGGTATAGGACATGTCTATCTGGAAATGGTAATCTTCTTGGTTGTAGGAAAGGTTTCTGGAAGATTTTTGTGTCCCTGTAGCTCAGCCAACTGATCCTTCAAGTCACTTCTGGGTCTGTTTGCAAAGCAAGCAGATCAAGTCTTTCATCAGGTTGTTCAAACAGCAGAGCAGTCTTTCTTCTGATTCTTCACAGGCCCAGGATTGTTCTGTGAAGGGTACTGGAGCTGCCACATTTATGTTGAGTGTCAGTCTTTCAGCGGGGGAAACTCCTGGCTACTCCCTATTCAATGAGGTGAAAGCTCCCAGAAGTATCATTTTCAAAATAATGATATAAAATATGACTTTACCATTAGGTCTGTATTTTAAATTACTAATGAAATGAGTCTTCGAATCAGCTTTTTCACTGCTCGAAAACTCAATTAAGCATTATATGATGTGATAATGTGCCCTCGAGATTCCTTATGGGGAGGCAGATTTGCTACAATGAAAAATTACTCTGAAGGGTTTTACTGCCAGGACATGTACAGCTTTAAATATACATGACCTACTTTTTAAATAGCATACACCATATGATGGGTCATTTAGGGCCTACTGTAGGGTTGGCTTATGTTTACTAAAAAAGAAGGTTTAGACCTGGTAAAAGGTTTGTTTTGCCAGGGCAAAATATCAGTTTTAAACTGCACGCAGGCTGTAGAGGCAAGACTAGAGACATGTTTTATAATTCTAGTTCTAGTGGGTGACACAATGAGTGCTGCGGCCCACTATAAGCATTTAATGTACAACTGGATACAAGGAGAACCATATTCTATGGACTTTTAAGTAAATTAACTTTGCCTATTAGGAACATGTCACTTTTACCATGTGTAAAGGGAGAGCACAAGCACTTTCCCTCTAGTTAGTAGGAATGAAGTGTGAAGAGTCCTATGGCCAACAAAGACAGGTTCAGAAGGCAAAAATCAGGGGAAATGCCACACAAAAGATAGTAATTTTCAACACATCTTGATGTAGTGTCAGCTCTGTCTATCAAGGAAATAGTGCTTCGTTTGTTGGGGTGTCTGAAGTGCCACATGGGTGCAATCATGGCACATAAAACCAATATGAAGTGTCCACTGGCATAGAATTCACTTGCCAACTGTAGCCTTGCCAGTGGCTATGACATGGTGATAAACAGACCCACTCAGCTAGTGATACATTGTAGTGGCTGTCAAACGAACTGTGTGTGAGAGGCTTGCCCATGAATAGTCCACAGTGGCCGAATATACCATCTGGAAAATCCATTGGCCGGGAAATAAAGTCCAACCTGCATCATCATCATCATACTTTACTTAATTCAAAGAAATGATCATAAATGTACAACATCCAAATTCGTCATATGAAATAGAACTATCAATAGCTAACTATAAAACAATAAAAAATAGATTACAAAAACACAGACTTGCGACACCTTGTGACACATTTTAAAAAAGAACAGATATGAAGGTCATGTAATGTCTGAAGAAAAAGTAAAGCAGGTGTGAGTAATCTAAAATCGTACATTTTCAAAACAGTTAAGAGAAAAACGCCTGTTGTATTTCAAATAAAATGTACAAAAAAGGTAAAATGCAATATCGTTGGGGGAGGGAGGACATATCCACGTAGACAGGCAAGGGTACCTGAATCCCCCTACTGACCAAGAGCGAGATAAAGCAAACTTTGTATAGTGTCAGGTCTAAATCTCAGCCACAATGCCTGTTCCCAGTGACAGGGTGTAACCAACAAGTATGGTTCAATTCCAACAGTAGTTGTCAATACACTATATTGTTTATTGCCAGGTTTTCTGAGTCCATCCACGTCCCTCGACTGTCATCTATGAAAGTGCTCTTCAGCCATAGCAAACCGATTTGGCCACACTTTTAGGGTTGTTAAAAGGAGACGTCCCACCCAAATGAGAAAATCATTAATTGACATAAGTGAACCAAGGAATGTATTTACCGTTTTCACAGTTCATACAGTCCATAATCACTTGCTGATTTAGTGTAGCCTTAGTATTATTCGAAATTGATAACCACAATCTTAAAGAAGCAAATTTAGTATGATCCTCAGTATTTTCTAAACCCATCTTCACATGGCAACCACAATGGGGACAACTAAAGGGGCTGAGATAATAACTTACGACAAAAATTATTTTTTGTGTTAGGAAGACAACTGACCACTGCATGTTCCTAGACCACAGCTCCATAAGTTGGGACTTGAACACATTGGTCCAGATTTATATATCCCTTGTGCCGTTCCAACGCCACATTAGCGTCATCTTTTTTACATTAATGTAGCATTGGAAGGGGAAAAATGTTGCGCCATATTTACAAAGTGCACAAAGCTTGCATTGCACCACTTTGTAACCCCTTGCTCCACATTATGCCTGGGCCAAGCATAATTTATGCAAGGGGGCATTCCGGTGCTGGGGGGAGTGAAAATGGCACAAAGGAATCTATTAGATTCCTTTGTGCCATTTTTATCAGCATTTTTTAACGCCTGCTCAGAGCAGTCATTAAAAAGAGGCTCCCATTGATTACAATGGGCCTCTGGGTGCTTTGCAGGTTTAGCATCATTATATTTTATGCTAATCCTGCAAAGCTCCGGACTAGCATAAAAAATTATGACACTAGTCACCCTAACTACCGCTATGGTGCACTGTATTATGAATACAGCACTACCACAGTCATGTTGGGGGGGTGCCAAGGGGCACAAGAAAGTGGCGTAGCACTAGGTGCATTGCCACTTTTCATAAAAATGCCCCTTAGTGTCTTATACATTTATAGGAAAAAGGGTATTGGTTTGCCTTCAATCAGAGGAACCAGGTTAAAAAGGATGCAAACCGCCTGAGTATATTCAAGATGCTTGGAAGTTATATTGGTATTCTAGACTCCATGGGAGGCAGACTAGATCACCAATTATAAAAGACTGTTCACAGCTGACAATATTTTAGAATTAAAACAACCAGGTTTTAGGTTATATTTTATGGTACCACAAACCATGATGTGGGACTTAGAGTAATCCTCATCCATCTCGAGAGATGACATGAAAGACGAAAAAGACTGTAGTAAGTGCTTTACACTTTGGGAGAACCTGCTGCTGACCTATTTGTGACACATCCTGTCCACATTGTGTCGAGTGATGATTTAGATCATTGGTATAAATAATATGGGCACTAAAATACAGCTCTGGCAGGCCCCACTACAACCAAATGGCTCTGTGTACTCACCTTCAGACCAAAGCCGTCCCTTGCCAATATATTTAAAAACCCTAGTTTGGACCTAGCCATATGCAAATCAGGCTTGACCCTTTTCCCCATGGGAACAGTCCAGCCCGAACTGCGAAACCAGGTCATCCCTTGACCAGAAGCAAGCATCCTCGGACCGGTTTCAGGGCATCACCCTTCATCAGCCAGGCTAGCTTGAACCCAGTGGCACAGTGAGCCCAGGACCCACGTCTGGGCATACCCAGCGCACTTATGGTGACAAAAGCAACCAAATACAAATGATGGACAGAATGCTGAACCAATCAAACATTCATCCCCAGTCACAGATCTGGGTTTAATCCATTCATTCTTTTGCTCACTATGCCACCCCAGTTTGGACCTAGCAATATGCAAATCAGTCTTGACCCTGTTCCCTATGGGAACAGTCCAGCCCGAACTGTGAAGCCAGGTCCTCCCTGAACCAGAAACAAGCATCCTTGGACCGGTTTCAGGGTATCACCCTTCATCAGCCAGGCTAGCTTGAATCCAGTGGCACAGTGAGCCCAGGACCTACGTCTGGGCATACCCGGCGCTCTTATGGCGACAAAAGCAAGCCCAAACTGCATTTGTGTTTGTTTGCTTTTTATGCAAACTCCTTATTGGTTATTATTGGGCCCTATGGGCTACAGTGGCCAATGGTGATGTATGCCGGTGGTGATGGTATGCACCGCCGTGGACATGACTGCCAATTCCTCACTTGTTTCCTGACCTTCAACAGTGGAGGACCTACACTGCATGTGCTGCTGTGACCTGTGTCTGGAACCTACTATGGCTTGTGTGACTGGGGAAAGGGCAACTGCCTTCACCTCGGCGGAGTTGGAGCAACTGGTGGTTGGGGTCCTACCCCAGTACGGACTGCTGTATGGGCCTCCAGACCAACAGGTGAATACACTGTGAGAACAATGCATGTGGCATGAATGCATGGAGTGGGGTGTGTGACGGCCTCGTGGAGGGGGAGTGGGTGAATGTCCCCTGGGTGGCGTGCAGCCCGTGTGCTGGGCCCTGTGTGTGCAAATGGCATTGTAAAGGGGTATGGTGGGCCATAAGTGTAATAGGCAGGACTGTCTGACTGACAATTTCCTGTGTGTATTTCTCTGCAGGTCAGCGCCCATCAAAAGAAAGGTGTATGGCGTTCCTTCGCCAAGGACGTGCGGACCATGGGGTTCTACGGCAGGCGGGGCACCCACTGTCAGAACAGGTGGGAGGACCTGAGACGCTGGGCATGGAAGACCACAGAGGCCCAGCTGGGGATGGCCTCCCAACGAGGAAGGAGTACCCTTTGAACCCTAACCCCCTCATGGCCTGCATACTGGCAGTGGCCTATCTGGAGCTGGATGGGTGCCTGAAGGCATCACAGCAGCCACAAGGGGGTGAGTACAGTGCCTATCATCACAACTTACGCATGGTAGGGGGGTGCCAGGGTGGGGGGTGTGTGTCAGTGGGTGCCCCTAGGCCAGGCCTGACACTGCAGAGTAGGCCCCATGTTGGGCAGGGCTCTGAAGTGATAATCCTGCTGCCTAGCTTGTAGGCATCCACAACTGGTCATGGCTGTGTGGGTCCCAGGTGTGCTGCATGTGGCGGTATGTGCCTCTCCGCATGCGTTGGTGGCTAGCATTATAACTGGTAGTGCATTGCATACTGCGTGTGTGAGGTGGTGTGTACGTTAACAGTGGTGTTGTTGCAGCCTTTGACCAAGTGTATCCTTTGTCTTTCTCCCCCCTTTTTGTTTTGTCATCCTTTCCTTATGTGCATTAGCATCTTCTGGCAGAGCAGCAGAGGCACCGGCGCCGTAGGGAGCTGCATCCCACAGGACCCAGGAGGCAGAGTCCACCGACGGTGAGGGCACCAGCGGGACGGAGGGCGAGGGGAGTACCACGGCGGAGACTGGAGGGGACAGTTCGGACACAGATACCTCCTCCAATGGAAGCTCCCTGGTGCTGGCGGACATCTCTGTGACCACCCCAGCTATAGGTACAGCCGCCACCCCCCATACCAGCACTGCCCTCCCAGCAGCCCCTCAGTGAGTTGCCCGTGCCCACTCACCCAGGAGGGTGAGCATCTCCTTTGCCCCAGGCACCTCAGGCCTTGCCACAGTTAGCCCTGCTGCCCTGAGTGAGGAGGCCATTGACCTCCTGTGATCCATTTCTATAAGGCAGTCAAACATTGTGAATGCCATCCAGGGGCTGGCTGCCCAAATGCAACAGACCAATGCATTCCGGGAGGACATTCACACTGGCTTGGCTTCCCAAAAGAGATCAATCCTGGCTCTGGCCTCTTCCCTGATGGTAGCCATTGTCCCTGTTTCCACCCTCGCCCCTCCAACTTCATCTTCCCAATCCCATTCCCACATCCCCAACCTATACCAAGCACACAGGCATGCAAGCATGCACACAGAACAACACACAAGAATGGCACAGGCAAACACAGGCACCACACATCATCCCACAGGCACTCATACAAACACCATCCAGATGCAGTCATACCAAAATCCACTGCTTTCACTGTCTCCCCCTTCTCCTCCTCCACCTCCCTCCCAGTTGCGTCTACACTCACACCTGCATGCACTACATCCTCATCCACTACCAGCATCACCACCACACCTAGCAGCACACACACCTCACTGGCAGACACCTCCACAACAGCCATGCACACGTCCCCTGTGTCCCCTCCCACTGAGTCTGTCACCCCCGTCCCAAGGTACACAAACGCAAGCACTCAGACACCCAACAGCCATCCACCTCACAACAGCCTCCAGCCCATGCACCTGCACCCAAACACAGAAGACAAACATCTCCCACAACCACTCCCTCTTCCTCCACTCCCAAACCTTCTCCTTTTTCCCACCCCAATGCCCCTAAGAAGCTTTTCCTCTCCATCATTGACATCTTCCCTACCCCTCCCCCACCCCATCCTTAACATCTGGCCAGGGTGTCAAAAACCCAGCCAGGCACCTTAGCCACCCAGTCCACGGTCACAGTAGTCTCCACACCCACTTGTGGTGGGAAAGGATCCAGGGCACCAGGCAGCCTAAAGGAAAGGGTGCCTGCCCCAGCTGCTGCCCCAAAGGGCAAGGAGCCTGCCCCAAGTGCTTCCAGGCAGGGCAAGCAGCCTGCCCCAAGTGCTGGCAGGAAGGGCAAGGAGCCTGCCCTAAGTGCTACCAGGAAGGGCAAGGCGCCTGCCCTAAGTGCTACCAGGAAGGGCCAGGGGCCTGCACCAGCAGGCAGGAAGGACAAGGGGCCTGGTGCAGGGGACTCAGTCAGAGCCTCAACCATCAACCATGGTTGTGCAGCCGTCCGAGGCTGCTTGGGATGGGCTGGAGCTTCCCCCCATCATCACCAGCATCAGCAGCACCACCACCAGCAGCAGTAGCAGCAGTCCGAGGCTGCAAGCACCACCAGTCGGCAGCCATCCGAGGCTGTAGGGGATGGGCTGGAGCCTCCCTCCACCAGCAGCTGCAGCAGCACCACCACCACTGAGCAGCCGTCACCACCGGCAGACGGTATGTAGTCCTGCCTCCATGGGCTGCTGTGCGGCTTGCCCCATGGAAATCCTGTGTGTATGACACCCAGCAGAGAGACTGTGACCTTGCACTCCCCAGGACCAATCCCAGCCTCCCCAGGTTCAGAAGCACAGGCCACAATGCCACCTCCAGAACCAGTGGGTCAGCCACCCACCAACCCCAGCCTCCCCAGGATCAGAAGCACAGGGCACGAAGCCCCCTCCGGAACCAGTGGGTCAGCCACCCACCAACCCCAGCCTCCCCAGGATCAGAAGCACAGGGCACGCTGCACCCTCCAGAACCAGTGGGTCATCCACCCACCAACCCCAGCCTCCCCAGGATCAGAAGCACAGGGCACGCTGCCCCCTCCAGAACCAGTTGGTCAGCCACCCACCAACTCCAGCCTCCCCAGGATCAAGAGCACAGGGCACGATGCCCCCTCCAGAACCAGTGGGTAAGCCACCCACCTGAGAGACTGTGGCCTTGCACTCCCCAGGACCCAGCACAGGGTATGTTGCCCCCTCCAGAACCAGTGGGCAAGTCACCCATCTGAGAGACTGTGGCCTTGCACTCCACAGGACTAAGCACAGGGCATGTTGCCCAAACCAGAACCAGTGGGCAAGTCACCCACCTGAGAGACTGTGGCCTTGCAATCCCGAGGACCATGCACAGGGCATTTTGCCCCCTCCAGCACCAGTGGTCTTGTTCCATCTACCGGCTGAGGTGCCCCCGTCCCCCGTTCCCCTGAGGTGCCTGCCTATTTTCCAACTGATGCCCCTGCAGTGTTCTCTCCGTGTTGGTGCAAGTGACAAGTGGGGCCTTGGACATTAGCGTGTGGCCCTGTGGCCCACGCACAATATGGACTGGGCAGTGTCCCTTGAACTGTACACATATATATACCATTATGTTGCATTTCGTATTTCTACTGTGTTGTTATTATTACACTTACTTTTACACAATCCTGTTGTCCTTGCATTATTCCTCAGAGGTACTTGGTAAATATGTTTTGTTACTTCAGCTATATGTGTGTATGGTGTTGGGGGTGAGGTGTATGTTGTGTGTGTGTGTGTGTTTGTCACTCTCTTTTTCCTCCCTCACCTGTGTGCTAGGAGGTTGTACTCACTTTCGTCGTCTTTGCCGTTGTTGGTGTTCGTGGAGGAGCAGGACGTAGAATATCACTGGGAATATTTGAAGTTCAGGCTCCATGGCGGCCTGGTTGTTCCCTGAGTCTCCAAAGGAGAGTCCTTTCCCTTCTGAGGTCTGTTTCCACCAGGCTTTTGATGTTGTTGTTACCGCCCCGGAAAAGGTGTAGGTTTACAGGGTCTTAATTTGGTGGGCAGAACATTGACTTCTGCCTGGCTGTAGGCGACCACCGCCGTGGTGGCTGTTGTATCCGCCCTGGAGGTCGAAGTGGAAAAGTGTCTGTCTATATGAGATCTCACCGCTATGGTCATAATTTGGCGGTAATTACCGCCGTCCTGTTGGTGGTATTACAGCCACTTTATCACCAACCGCCAGGGTTGTAATGAGGTCCATAGTGTACTATGCTAGCCACACACCTTTGTTGTTATCGCAACGAGGAAACACGGGAAGCGGATTGCTGGTATGCGGACGTTACGAATACACAGGACCAACTACAAGCCGATGAACTAAAATTATATTATCTAAAAAAATGGAAATCAGTTGCGTTTTTTTTGTACAATGAACAAGCTTAGTGCGGACAATACCAAGAGATTTGGATTTCATTTGGAGATTCAAGTGGCAAATGGAGAGATCAAGCCTTGAAGAAGTCCAATGTGTGGACGAAACACGTGTCGGCTGATGTTACATGTGGATTCGACAAATATCATCCGGTCTTTTGACTCAAAGTTCCTTTCTGAGTTTGATTATGGATTTTTATTGTATCCATTTAGATTATGGGCCTCATTCTGAGGCTGGCGGGGACCGCCATATGGCCGCTCCGCGGTCGAAAGACCGCGGAGGCCATTCTGGCTTTCCCGCTGGGCTGGCGGGCGACTGCCAGAAGGCCGCCCGCCAGCCCAGCGGGAAACCCCTTCCCACGAGGAAGCCGGCTCCGAATGGAGCCGGCGGAGTGGGAAGGTGCGACGGGTGCAGTTGCACCCGTCGCGAATTTCAGTGTCTGCTAAGCAGACACTGAAATTCTTTGTGGGGCCCTCTTACGGGGGCCCCTGCAGTGCCCATGCCATTGGCATGGGCACTGCAGGGGCCCCCAGGGGCCCCACGACACCCCATACCGCCATCCTGTTCCTGGCGGGCGAACCGCCAGGAACAGGATGGCGGTATGGGGTGTCGGAATCCCCATGGCGGCGCAGCAAGCTGCGCCCCCATGGAGGATTCCTGAGGGCAGCGGAAAACCGGCGGGAGACCGCCGGTTTTCCTGTTCTGACCGCGGCCAAACCGCTGCGGTCAGAATGCCCTGCGGGGCACCGCCAGCCTGTTGGCGGTGCTCCCGCCGACCAAGGACCGCCGGGGTCGGAATGACCCCATATGTCTTTTGTGATTGTTGCATTTCTAATGTAGGGGTTTAGTGTTGTATGTTATTTATCATTGTCAACAATTTTGAAATAAATATTTTCATTATATAAAACTATGAGAACCTACATTGTTTGAGGTTAATAACAATACATGAATGTATATGGATTGTGGACAGTTTATCACAGTTTACTAATTATATAGTCATATTTGACTTTTTGACTTTTTGATTATCAATACTTTAGGAAAAAGAAAGAAAGAAAAAAATTGTTGTGCTCCGCTAGTACTTTTTGTTTGGTTCCATTGTTACGGTCTTTTCTTTGAAAAACCGGAAAGCACATCAGGGCAACGATGTGCATTAGTGTATGAGCACTACCTAATAGCATTTATACTTGGGTAAATCAGGAAATGTGCATCAATACTGTTGCTTAGTGTTGCCAATTATGCTAGGGACTTACTTGTAAATCAAATATGCCAATCATGGATAAACCAATCTCCAATACAATTTAGACAGAGAGCACTTGCACTTTAGCGTGGTTAAGTGCCCAGTGTCCTAAAGCCAGCAAAAATGAAATGCAACGCACGGTCAAAAACAGGAGGTCAGAAGCAAGCAGTGTGGGGATAAACCTGCAAAAAGGTATTTTTCCAATAATGCACATCCTTTACCAAAGAAGGTCTGAACTACCGGGATACCTGCTAGGTGTAATTCATGTGTACCAACCAAGTCCCTCTCCATAATAAGCTCAAGACCTCTCATATTTGAGTCTAGGCAAGGGTGGGGTTAAACACAATTTGCCTTTGGAGCTAAATCAAGGTTAGCTATGTTTAGTACGGCATTAAAATCCCCATAAATTAAGGCATGAACATGTTGCAATGGGTGCCTGCTCTAAGATCAAATAAGTTCACCAATCTCAAACAACTTACCAAAATAGCAATGTTTGAATAGGAAAAACCATCATTATAACAAATAAACATGTAGATGATAAATGTATTACAACACTCAATAATTAACACCTGGATCACATAGATAACGGTGTTATGTATGGTAGCTTGACATTGAAAGATAGTCTTTGACCAATATGGATAGGCTCCCCTTAGGTCTCCCCATGTTAGATGGCTAAACTGCAATAGTATATCAGCAGTAACCCTTACACCGGATATCACATATCTCTCAGGTCTGCTGCCTTGGTGGCATAGTCCACTATATCCAAGCTCACCTATCTTAGGACCCCCGGGGCAGTAGGTAAAAATCCCACTTGGGCCAACATTAGAACCATCACATAATATAGCTCCACTGGAGGTAGCTTTGTGTTTGGTCCAACCACTACTTTGACATGGGAGAGAAGGCCTGAAATGAGGCTTTAGTCAAAGTGAACTTCTGTTCTCAGTCGGTAAATATTTTAAGGAGCTTATCTGGTGAAAAGCAATATCTTACAATGACAGCTCCACTGAATACCTCAATAATGTTGACACTCTATCTGAAATTCTTCTCTCCTCCTTAGATAATTGTTCCTCAAAATAAGGGGCAAGGCAACAAAAATATCTTCTGATCTGGTGAAGAAAATGCTTTTGGTATATTGTGTTCCTTCTTATTTAGGCAGAATATGAGTGATTGGGTGATGATGTTTTAATATGTTTTATCACCGATGAGTCTTGTGGCCTCCTGACTGTTCACCTGTTCCCCTGTGAAGCATTGGGTGGGTTGAATGTAAATGTTCAATATGTGTTGTCTATCAGTTGTACATTTAGTAAATGTGGTGTTGACTTTTTATTATAAAATCAAAAAATAATTTGAGATATGTATTCTCAATAAAATGGTGTCTCTTTATTTTCTTATTTTGTGTTTGATAACAACATGAATCCCTGACTCAAATGATTGCAAAGAGAGTGATTTCCCATACTAAAGACTGGCTATGCACAGAGCTTGGCATCCTCCACTTTTTAAAAAAATATATATGGTGTAATGTTTTTAATTATTAAATAGGTTTAATGTGTTGTTTTATTCACAATTTTCAACATATTAATGTTAATGTGTAATGAGACTTATACATTTCAAAATGCAAACAATAATTTGAGTTTTTTATGTTTGTTGAAATTAATTTTTATTTTAATTATATAGGTTTTTCAATATAGCTGACAGAATTGTACATTTAGGCTTTTCAAAGTTCAACCCTTTCTACAACGTTGCTCAAGTTGGAATTGAAATACTAGATCTGACCCTCCAAAGCCCAAATCTTTCCCTATTGTTGCTTATATTAGAATAGAAATAGTAACTCTCATGCTTTAAAAGTCCAACATTTTCCTACTTTCTTTCTGGTCGGAGTGAAAATAGTAAAACTGATCCTTCAAATGTTTAGCACTTTCTCTACTGTTTCTAATGCTGGCGTGAGAATAGTAAATCAGACCACTTCAAAGTTTATCACATACGCTACTGTTACTTATGTGGTAGTGGAAACAGTATTTTTGGCCGATTCAAATTCCATCTCTTTCCCTACTGTTTCCTATGTTGGAAGGGGTCTACTAAATATTACCTCTTCATATACGATCATATTCTCTACTGCTGCTTCAGTTGAAGTGAGAATAGTAAAGTTGACCCTTCTAAAGCCCAACACTTTTAGTACTGTTGCTTAAATTGGAAAGGGACTAGTTCATCTGACCTGTCCAAAGGCCAACACTTTATCTGTGGTTGATTTTGTGGCATGGGAATAGCAAGTTTGAACCCTACAAGTCTACATTTATATACATTTTTAGTTTTTCATTTTTTTAGGTTTATTGTTTGTGATTTTGGGGGTCATTACAACCCTGGCGGACGGTGTTAAAGCAGCGGAAATACCGCAAACAGGCCGGCGGACCAAAAAAGGGAATCATGACCCTGGCGGAAACCGCCAACAAAGACAGACACTTTAACACTTCGCCCGCCACGGGGGTACAGACAAGCAGCGCGGCGGTCACCGCCAACAGACAGGCGGAAGACAATGTACCGACCACAGTATTACAACCCACCAATCCTCCACCTTTTCCGGGGCGGATTCACCGTGGATACAAACACGAAGGAAACAGCTTTTGCTATGGGAAAACGCTCACCTGAACATATCCCACGAGGAATCCATGGAGCCGGAACTCCAAATACTCCCTGCCCTTGTCTTTCTGCTCCTCTACGACCAACAGCTACATAGGCGCCGCAGACAACGGTGAGTACTGCACCTACGACATGGGGGAGGCAAAAGTTAGGGGGGGACACACCAAACACCCCCACCCCCACCCTCGCATATTACAACATACACACCAATGCATTCACAAAAAATCACAGTAACAACCCACAATCCCCCCGGAAGAATGAATACACAAAGCGAAAATCGGTCAAACAATGTGATGTGCCAATATACATGTCATACAAAAATATACAGATATATGAAAATCAGTCATAATTATATACAATACGAGAAGTAGTGCAGATTTGTACATAACAATGTCCGTGCACTAACAGTCCAAAAATGCATGGGCGAGGCCCACAAACGATACCTGACCACAATCGGAGAGAACACTGCCGGGGCATTAGATAGAAATACTACAGGCACCTCAGGGGGAAGGGAAGGGGGGGGGACCTCAGCCGGATGACTGCAAAGCCAGATCCACGACGGGGCTCCATGCCCATTTATGCCATCCTGGGGAGTGCAAAGCCACAGTCTCTCAAGTCTCTACAGTGGGTGGTTTGCCCACTGTGCCATCCTGGGGAGTGCAAAGCCACAGTCTCTCAAGTCTCTACAGTGGGTGGGGTGCCCACTGTGCCATCCTGGGTAGTGCAAAGCCACAGTCTCTCAAGTCTCTATAGTGGGTGGGTTGCCCACTGTGCCATCCTGGGGAGTGCAAAGCCACAGTCTCTCAAGTCTCTACAGTGGGTGGGTTGCCCACTGTGCCATCCTGGGGAGTGCAAAGCCACAGTCTCTCAAGTTGATGCAGGTCTCTACTGGTCTTGGGGGGGACTGGTGCCCAGACTGGATAAGTCTCCCCGTGAAAGTCACTGTCCCAGCTGCACATGGGATAAGGATGCCTGATGTGGCGGTCCATTCATTCCTACCCGGTGCATTGCCCTGTTCAGCGGTGCTTTGCCATGGCGGTTCAGGACTGTTCAGCGGTGCTTTGCCATGGCGGTCTTTGCCCTGTTCAGCGGTGCTTTGCCATGGCGGTCTTTGCCCTGTTCAGCTGTGCTTTGACATGGCGGTTCTGATAAGGACATTGGTGTGTGGCATGACGTTTCATCATTGCCCAGCGGGGCTGTGGCAGCTGGGGCCCTCCAGGGCACTGACTCCGGCGGTGGTCTCCTGACCAGTGACGATACTTGGGCCCTCCTGGGCACTGACTCCGGCGGTGGCGGTGGTCTCCTGACCAGTGACGATACTTGGGCCCTCCTGGGCACTGACTCCGGCGGTGGCAGTGGTCTCCTGACCAGTGACGATACTTGGGCCCTCCTGGGCACTGATTCTGGCGGTGGTCTCCTGACCAGTGACGATACTTGGGCCCTCCTGGGCACTGATTCTGGCGGTGGGCTCCTGACTAGTGACAATACTTGGGCCCGCCTGGGCACTGACTCCGGCGGTGGCGGTGGGCTCCTGACCAGTGACGATACTTGGGCCCTCCTGGGCACTGACTCCGGCGGTGGCAGTGGTCTCCTGACCAGTGACGATACTTGGGCCCTCCTGGGCACTGATTCTGGCGGTGGTCTCCTGACCAGTGACGATACTTGGGCCCTCCTGGGCTGTGACTCTGGTGGTGGTCTTCTGAACAGTGACGATACTTGGGCCCTCCTGGGCACTGACTCCGGCGGTGGCGGTGGTCTCCTGACCAGTGACGATACATGGGCCCTCCTGGGCTGTGACTCTGGCGGTGGTCTCCTGACCAGTGACGATACTTGGGCCCTCCTGGGGTTTGACTATGGCGGTGGTCTCCTGACCAGAGACGATACTTGGGCCCTCCTGGGCACTGATTCTGGCGGTGGGCTCCTGACTAGTGACAATACTTGGGCCCGCCTGGGCACTGACTCCGGCGGTGGCGGTGGTCTCCTGACCAGTGACGATACTTGGGCCCTCCTGGGCTGTGACTCTGGCGGTGGTCTCCTGACCAGTGACTATACTTGGGCCCTCCTGGGCTGTGACTCTGGCAGTGGTCTCCTGACCAGTGACGATACTTGGGCCCTCCTGGGCACTGACTCCGGCGGTGGCTGTGGTCTCCTGACCAGTGACGATACATGGGCCCTCCTGGGCTGTGACTCTGGCGGTGGTCTCCTGACCAGTGACGATACTTGGGCCCTCCTGGGCTTTGACTCTGGCGGTGGTCTCCTGACCAGAGACGATACTTGGGCCCTCCTGGGCACTGATTCTGGCGGTGGGCTCCTGACTAGTGACGATACTTGGGCCCTCCTGGCACTGACTCCGGCGGTGGCGGTGGTCTCCTGACCAGTGACGATACTTGGGCCCTCCTGGGCTGTGACTCTGGCGGTGGTCTCCTGACCAGTGACGATACTTGGGCCCTCCTGGGCTGTGACTCTGGCGGTGGTCTCCTGACCAGTGACGATACTTGGGCCCTCCTGGGCTGTGACTCTGGCGGTGTTCTCTGGACCAGTAACGACGGTGCTGGCGGTTGTGTCTCGACCGCCAGAAATGATGGCGCACTTCTCCGCCGTGACACTCACAACAGGCTTGGGAGACTTCCTCTGGCCCTTCCCCACCTTTGGTGGAGTCACAGCTGACTCTCCAATCCCCTTGGAACCCATGTCAGTTGTTTTCCCACCAGGAGTCTTAACACGGTCCCGTCGTCCAATCTCCAATTTTAGAGCCTTTACAGGGGGTGGGCTGCCAGTGCCTTGGCTCCGGGTCCTACTGCCTGCCCTGGTGGACGGTGCACTCCAAAAACCTTGAACAGGCACCACTGGTATTGGAGGCTTTTTGGCTGAGGCGCTACGACGGGACTGATGAATTGGAGGGGGGGTGGGGGCAAAAAGGTCAACTTTACAGAGGGACAGTTTCTGACGAACACTGGGATGGGTAGCTGGAGGCGGTCTGGGAGTGGAGGTAGAGGAGGTGGTTGTAGGAGGTGTCACTTTATCTGTTTTGGGTGCAGGTGCAGGTACTGGAGGCTGTCGTGAGGTGGATGGATGTTGGGTGAGTGATTGCCGGTGTTTGGGTACTTTGGGAGGGGGCGTCACAGACACACTGGGAGAGGACACAGGGGACGTGTAAATGGCAGTGGAGGTGGTGAGTGCAGGTGAGCGGCTTGTGGTGCTGGCTGTCCTTGTGCGATTCATGGTGCCTGTAGATGTGGTGCATGCAGGTGTGTGTGTAGACGAGACTGGGAGGGAGGAGAGAGAAGAGGAGGAGGGGGACACAGTGGAGGCAGTGGATGTTGTTGTGTCCGTATGTGGCTGAGACTTGCGTGAGTGCTTGTGGTGTGTGTGGTGCCTATGTTTGCTTGAGCTACTTGGGTGTGTTGACTTGTGTTCATGCTGGTCTGTAGGTGTGCTTGGGATGGGCTGGGGTACAGGAGATTGGGTCTGGGTGGAGGAAGTTGGAGGGGGGAGGCTAGACACAGGGACAATGGCTGCCATCAGTGCTGAGGCCAAAGATTGCAGGGTTCGCTGAAGGACAACCTGACCAGAATGAATGCCCTCCAGGAATGCATTACCGTGTTGCAACTCTCGTTCTACACCCTGGATGGCATTCACAATGGTAGACTGCCCAACAGTGAGTGACCTGAGGAGGTCAATGGCCTCCTCACTGAGGGCAGCAGGGGTGACTGGGGCAGGGCCTGAGGTGCCTGGGGTGAAGGTGATGCCCACCCTCCTGGCTGAGCGGGCATGGGGCGAATGTTGAGGGGCTGCTGGGAGGGTGGTGCTGGTAGGGGAGGTGGCGGCTGTACCTGTAGAGGTGGGGGGCACAGATAGTGTCGCCACCACAAGGGAGCCCACATCGTCGAACGAGTCTGTGTCGCTGCTTGGTGATCCGGTGGCCGACGTGAAGCTCCCCTCGCCCTCCGTCCCACTGGTGCATTCAGAGTCCGTGGTGTGGCCCTCCATGGCCATGTGGGATGCAGCTGCCTCGTGCTCCGGTGCCACTGTACCTCCGCCTGTTGATGCTGATGTACAAAAGGACAGGGAGAGCAGAAAAAGGGGGGGAGACAGAAGAAAGAGGGTTTTAGTGCATGGCATACCGCTACCATTGGCGGACAAGACAAAGCAGCTGCCCCCTGCATTACGCCGTGCTCCTGCCCTCTGCACATGCAATTTCTGGGATCTGGCCTATATGGCAATGGTGGACATCTGCGCACATGGATGCCACAGGGGCAACTATACCTCGACTTGGCACTCTGCTGAGGTGGGGTAGAGTGCAACATGGCCTACATTACGGAGGGGCCTTGCCTAAGTAACTCGCCCTGGCCAAGGGACAACCACAGCCCACCTCCCCCACCCAGACACCTCCACTGCATGCAAAGTCCACAGAATGAGGTTGTACTTGTGTCTGCTGTGATGCCGTCAAGCGCCCATCCAACTCTGGGTAGGCCACCGCCAGGATCCGGAACATCAGGGGGGTCATGGTGCGACGGGCACCCCTCCCACGTTGGGAGGCCATTCCCAGCTGAGCCTCCCCGTCTTCTTGCTGCAGCAGTGAATGTCCTCCCATCTCTTACGGCAGTGGTTGCCCCGTCTCTAGTGGGCCCCCAGGGTCCGGACCTCCTTGGCGATGGCACGCCAAATGTCCCTCTTCTGGTGGGTGCTGACCTACATGACATGCACAAGGAAAGAGGAACAGTCATTACCAACTGCACCGTCGTTGTGAGTGGCCCCCTCCCTACTCTGGCCATGTGGCCCATTCATTCCCATGCATGAATGTTCTATGAACTCTGCCCCTTTCCTCTTCCAACCGGCCCTCTCCACCCAGGCCTAGCCCATACAACGTGCTCCCTTGGTACTAACCTGTTGGTCTGGAGGACCGTAGAGTAGCGTGTACTGGGGAGGACCCCGTCTACCAGTTTCTCCAACTCCTGTGCAGTGAAGGCAGGGGCCCTTTCCCCAGACGCAGCAGCCATCGTCGCTTCCAGACCGAGGTCACAGCAGCACTTGCAGTGTAGGTCCTCTCCTGTCGAAGGTCTGGTATCTAGTGATTGAAGAGATAGAAAATGGCGGTGACGTCCGCGACGGTGACGTCCGCTGCGGTGCGCATCATCACCGCCAGCGCACCTGTTCATTGGCTCCTGGGACCCATAGGGTCCAATGTTAACCAATGCAGCATTGCGCCGTGGTCTACGACCGCCTACCGCAACGGTGTGCAACGCCAGCGCAGTTACCCCACAATCCCATTGTCCCACTTTAGAGGTCAGGCATCCTCCATTTCAGGGGCCCACATGACTTCATTTACTACTGCGTCACACATAGCTAGGCCTACACTCAACACACATCCAGGAAGGGTTTTGTGAGTGGTGTAGTCTTGTGTGTGACTGTGGGTGCATACGTGGAGGAATAATGACTCGTTCTTCGCTGTTTTCCTTCGTAAGCACCGTCTGCTGGGACATATGAGAAGATGGCGGAATCCTCCGGTGTACCGACCGCTGGTGGACCTGTTGACAATGGAAGAGCGACATGTCATTGTAACCTACCGGTTTGACCGTGCCACAATCCAGGAACTATGTATCCAGTTGGAGCCAGACCTGGAGTTCACCAATCCGCCATCCGACTGGAATCCCCCCTGACGTGCAGGTGCTGTCAGTGCTCCATTTCCTTGCAAGTGGGTCTTTTAAGACAACTGTGGCCATGGCATCAGGGATGTCCCAGCCTATGTTTTCCAACGTTTTGTCCAGAGTGTTGTCTGCCCTGCTGAAACACGTAAGGAGATACATCATTTTACCTCAGGTGGAGGATTTGCCTACAGTTAAAGGTGACTTCTATGCCCTTGGACATATCCCCAATGTCATAGGTGCTATTGATGGGACCCATGTAGCTCTGGTCCCCCCCCCCCCACAGGAGTGAACAGGTGTACAGGAACAGGAAGAGTTATCATTCCATGAATGTACAGATGGTATGTTTGGCAGACCAGTACATCTCCCAGGTTAATGCTATGTTCCCTGGCTCTGTGCATGACGCCTACATCCTGCGGAATAGCAGCATCCCTGATATGATGGGTCAACTCCAGAGGCACCGTGTATGGCTATTGGGGGACTCTGGTTACCCCAACCTGTCCTGGCTATTGACCCCAGTGAGGAATCCCAGGACCAGGGCAGAGGAACGCTACAATGAGGCCCATGGGCGGACTAGGAGGGTGATCGAACACACCTTCGGCCTCCTGAAGGCCAGGTTCAGGTGCCTCCATATGACAGGTGGTTCCCTATTCTACTCACCGAAGAAGGTGTGCGACATCATCATCGCCTGCTCCATGCTCCATAATTTGGCTTTACGACGCCAGGTGCCTTTTCTGCAGGAGGATGATCCTGATGACGGTGTTGTAGCAGCTGTGGAGCCTGTGGAGCCTGTGGACAGTGATGAGGATGAAGCTGATGAAGAAGACAACGACAACAGGGAGTCAGTCATACAGCAATATTTCCAATGAGACACAGGTGAGAACATTTTCATTTTTAGCATTACATTAACTTTCACACGTATACCTCTATCCTGTTTTTTGATTTCAATCACTATTTGGTAACTGAGTTGTACCCTCCCATTACGGTTTCACAGGTGTGGTTACCTATGTGTCAACTGCTTGCATCCTTCAAGGGCTTGTGATGTGTGACATAGGTATGTTAGCTTTACAATGGTACACCCATTATGACACTGTCATTGATAATACATTTTTACTAAATCAAAGACTGACTCCAGATTGTTTTGTGTTTCAAGGGTGTTTATTGAAGTGCTCAGAAATGGGAGGGGGTTGTAAAATGAGGATGGGTGATGGCGGAGGAATGTCCATGGCAGAGTCCAGTCTATTAGTCTCACAGGTGCACTGCCCATCTGGGCATTGGAAGTGGAGCTGGTGCAGTTTAAGTATGGACAGGGTAACAAAGTGGGACAGTGGGGTGACAATCAGGGTGGTCTCATTTCCTGGCGGGGGTCTTGCCATCTTGCTCTGTCCTGTTCCTGGATCTCAAGGACCGCTTGCGTGGTGGTTGTCCGTCTGCAGGGGGTGGGGTGCTGGTGTGTTGGTGGGGCGTCCTGTCCACTAGCGCCGGCGGAGCTGGTGGGCAGTTCATCGTCCATGCTAGTGTCAGGTGCCCCTTGGAGTGCCACGGTGTCCCTCAAGGTCTGCTGTTTGTCCTTCAGCACCCCTACGATGGTGCCCAAGGCGGAGATGATGGTCCTGAGCTCCTCCCTGAACCCCAAATACAGTTCGTCCTGCAGGCGCAGGGTCTCCTGCAACTTGTCCAGGACCGTCGCCATCGTCTCCTGGGAGTGGTGGTATGCTCCCATGATGGAGGAGAGGGCCTCGTGGAGAGTGGGTTCCCTTGGCCTGTCCGCCCCCTGTCGCACAGCAGCCCTCCCAGTTCCCCTGTGTTCCTGTGGCTCCGTCCCCTGGACCGTGTGCCCACTACCACTGCCCCCAGATCCCTGTTGTTGTTGGTGTGGTGGGTTATCCTGGGTTCCCTGCAGTGGTGGACACACCGCTGATTGACCTGTCCTGGTTAGGGAGGTTTGGGGCCGCTGGGTGGGTGCTGTGCTGGTGTTACCAGAGGGTGGAAGGTCAGTGTTGGGCTGCGCCTGTGCAAGGGGAACCGACTGTCCCGAGGCCCACGATGGTCGGGGCTGGTCATCAGGATCCAGTAGGGCAGAGCTGCTCTCGTCACTGTGGGCCTCTTCTGGGGGTGGAGTGGTGTTGTCTGGACCCTCTGGTGTGGTGACGGTCCTTCGTGTTCCTGCATGGGCATAAGAGCATGATTATTGCATGTGTGTGTGTAATGGTGTGCAATGTGTGGGTGTTTGTGTACCCCAGTGCAAGCATTCCTGTGTGTGGGTTTGTGTGGTGATGGTTGTGGGGGTGTACTGGGTATGTGCAGTGGGCATGCTTTAGTGCTGGGTGTCCATGCTTAGTTGTGTTATGCAGGGCTTGGTGTTGGGATGGGTGGTTGGTGTCATGGGTACATTAGTGAGGAGTTGTAGTGATAGGGGAGGGGGTGAGGGAGGGGGTGTGTGATAGCATGCAGGTAGGGTGGGGGATATGATAGTTAAGATTTGACTTACCAGTGTCCCATCCTCCACCAACACCTGCGAGGCCCTCAGGATGCAAGGTGGTCAAGACTTGCTCCTCCGATGTTGTTAGTTGTGGGGGAGGAGGTGGGGGTCCGCCGCCAGTCCGCTGTACCTCAATGTTGTGCCTGGAGACCGTTGAACGCACCTTCCCCTGTAGGTCTGTTGAAGTAAGCCTCAGCAAGGCCTACTGGTGCAAGGGGTTCACCTTTCTCTGCACAAAGTCCTCAGACCATGTAGGAAGAAGTTGGCACAGAAACTGGAATAAAAGACAAAAGTTTATTAACCTCAGTGAGGTGGTACTACAGTTCAAACAGCACCCTAGGGTAATGTCTGAAGTAGCACACTGAACTGAGAGAGCATGGTCCTTTTATACCCACACAGGGGCTAAAAGGAGATGGTACAATTATGGAAACAAGACTTGAATACATGTATGGTCATGTGGAAAATGCACAGTCGACAGGTAGGAGGAGCTAACAGTTTCCAAGGACTAACAGCTGCAGACCTTACTGAGCATGTGCGAAAGTAAGAGATGCTAAATATAACTTGTCACTAGGCAGATTTCAAGAGCAGTTAACAGAAAGGTAGGACAGAGCACATGGTGAGCACATGGCAGCATGTAGCAGAGAAAATGGCTGCCATGAATACAAAATGGATTCCGCAAAATGTTCACAATAGTTACTAAATACAAGATGTCTTCTGCTAATGCTTAATCTAATCACTGCTAAATTACAACAGACGACCCTTTCAGCATTAGCTGAAGACATTCGTCTTTCTGGGATAATCTAAATATTCATCTTGTATATTTATGCTCATCATTTCAGCTATTTCCTTATCTAACATATGTTGTGCCTTCATTTCTGTAATATTTCTTTTGGTAGGCATACAAGCAATAATACACATGGAGCAGAACATTGGACCACACTGAATACAGATACAGCATGTAAAAAATATTGCAATTATTACACACAGGATAGTCAGTAGTTTCCAGCCCCAGGCAGAAACAAGAGCCCAAAACCTTCCAGAAAAAGTCCAAGTACCAGTCTCTGTATGGATTTCTGCAGCAATTTTATGCAATTTAGATATTGCATCATATACTGAAGGTGAGTGATCTGGGATAAAAACACAACAACTACTACCGATGATTCGACATGCACCACCTCGATCAGCTAATATCACATCTAGTACCATACGATTTTGGAGCGCTACAATCCTCGCAACTTGGAGCTCCTCAGTAATATTCCAAAGTGCCAGAGCTGCCTGATTGGTAACAGCTTCCACAACCCTAGTCAATTGTCTCACTTTCCTTCTGTTTAACGCAACACCTACAAAGGGGAACAGTCCTAAATTAAAATCAAAATATTGTTGCAGGCTAGTATCCGTTTGGTCTACCTCATTTGTACTTATTTCCCTTTTAAATCTATTGTTAATGATGTCATTGAACAGTTTTAAATCTCTGTGATATGATGCAGGAGCCAAAAACATAGGGGTTAATAGAAAAGATACATAACACACACCTGACCACCCAACAGGTAGTTGGTAATATCCATAGTTACCACAAACAAAATATGTATTATGTGAAGCTGTAAAACTACTATTATTTACACTCTCAATAGTTAAAATCAAGGTACAATCGCTTATCCCTACTGGAATTCGTCCAATGCTTCGTATACATAAATCTACTTTAGTTTTTGTAACAGATATCACCAATTGTATTTTCTTGTCAGAGTCTCCTATATTTGTGAAGACATATGATATTGAAACATTGTCCGGTTGATACTCTTCCGATTCCCATTTAGTTCCTTTAGCTTGGGGATACCCATCTTTGTCTTGGTAGCACACTTTATTAAGGCGAAAAAGAAGTCCGCCCTCTGTACGTTTTCCAGATGCAAACAAAAGCATGTACCAAGCTTGACAAGAACCATTGTGTGAAAAAGGAAGAGGAATGAAAGGTGTTCCTCCTTTCTTTTGATGCGCAGATATCATTCCACATACCCAACAGTTAGTAGTATTTGTAGCATTATGAGTATGATGCAACATCTGAATGAAAGTATTATTGAAGTACGATTGACGGTGCTTCTGCTCCTGATAGGGAAGCGTAAAGTAATAGTGATCCTCTGGTACTGGAGTAGTGGCAACAAAAAACTCACGAGCAGGAGACTTCTTTTCAATAAACCAGGTGATTGTTGCTGTAACCACCAAAACAACAACAACCCCATAATACTAATGATCAATTTGTTATTCATTTTAGCAACAATGATAATCGACCCTTTCAGAAATGAATTAAAAACAATCGTTAGAGCTCTTATCCCTGGGCAGCCGCTGATTTCTTCACCACGGGCCAAGACGGGTGTCACTACTCTAATGCACGGCTGATCCACCCACCTTGCCACATTGGCTCTCCGTTTCACTAACCCAGGGCGGTAGCTCAACCAGTCTTTTCAAAACAATTTTCAGATTCTTTCCTTGGTCTCAAATTATATCGCGACACTCCAGAAGTCGTATGGTCCGGGAAGACCTCTACAGATTCGTCAGGTGATATAGCACGGCCTTTCTCCATAGTCAAAATCTCTCGATGATCGGTCAGCACAGCAGGTTCCACCAAGGTAGGTAGCACTCTCTTGCAGTGAGTACTATGGACCCAATTCTTTCGGTTCGTCACTCGAACTGCTGTCCTTGTCGCAAGGAGCACCTGTTCTGGTCGTCGCCACCTTGGTTCCAAGCTGCTTGATCTTTCAAAAGACTTAATCATCACCTGGTCACCAGGTCGGATTTCATGGCCTTCACCTGTAGATCTGTCAGGAAGTGCTTCTCGAACCTGTTGATGAATAGAAACCAAATTGTCGGTTAACTGTGCCAAATAATCATTCATCAGGACACAAGGTACATCATATACAGATTTTGGATTAGGAACTCCCCAAATATTCATTGGTCACCCAAATACTACTTCATAGGGGCTAAGGCCAAGTCGGGAGTGTGGCACTGACCTAATAGACAATAATGCCAATGGTAATGCATCCGGCCAAGTTAAGGATGTGGAAGCCTGTATCTTCGCTAATTTCAGCTTCAATGTAGCATTATACCTTTACACCAACCCTGCTGATTGTGGGTGGAAAACCGCATGGAACTTCTGTTTGATCCCTAATCCTTTCAGGACATACTTAATAACTTCCCCAACAAAATGAGGTCCGTTATCACTCCATAAAAGTCTGCAAACACCAAACCTAGGGAAAAATTCTTTCAAAAGCACCTTTGCTGTGGTAATGGCAGTATTATCCTTTGTGGGGTAGGCCTCTATCCATTTACTGAAGGCACAAACCACCACCAAGACATACTTTAAATTGTTGCAGCGTTCAAGCTGAATATAATCCATTTGTAGAACTTCAAAAGGTGCAGTTGGTGTAGCAAACCCTCCTGCAGGAGTACGTGTCCCTTTTCCAGGATTGTATTGTAAGCAGATCAAACAAGACTGTACTACTCTCTTAGCTGTACTGGAAATTTCTGGATGCTCCCAAACTTGCGTAAGCAACTTCGTTATTGTTGAAGCTCCAACATGTGCCAGCCCATGTGCCATCTGAACCATAGGTTGTACAAAAGCTATAGGCAATTTCCATGTATCCATCTGCTTATTCCGCCAACAGCCCTCATCATCCAATTCTCCATCTTTAGACCATTGCTCACGTTCTTTCACAGAAGCAGATTTCTGTATATCTAATACGTCTTGTCTAGCATTATGCCAACGTTCAGCTTGTGACTTCACTACATACATAGAAGTAGTACTTCGCTGCATCGCAGTCTCACACGCTACACAGTCTACAAGAGCATTACCTTGCCCTATCTTATTGGTCACTTTCTTATGTGCACTACATTTCACAATAGCTAGTTTATTTGGATATGTCAATGCAGTCAAGAGGTTATGCACTAATTCTCCGTGCATTATCTGCATCCCGTGGGATGTGAGAAAACCTCTCTCCTTCCAAAGCAAACCAAAATCATGAGCCACTCCAAAAGCATAGCGGCTGTCTGTGTAAATGTTCACACTTAAATCAGTACTAAGCGCACACACTTGTGTCAAAGCTATTAGTTCAGCTGCTTGAGCTGACTTCTGTGGTATACGAGCTGTCTTCACTACCGTGTGTATTGTGGTGATTGCATATGCAGCTGAGGTTGTACCATCTGGCAACTTCAAACAAGACCCATCAACCCACAGTTCCCCGTCTACATCTAAAAGGGGCGTATCTTGTAAATCAGCACGACCCTTTGTCTGTTCTTCGGTAAGGAATATACAATCATGTGTTTCTTGTGACTGAGGCTGAGTCACCGGATATGGCAACAAAGTAGCTGGATTTAGTGTTGCACATCTCTTCAGTGTAATGTGAGGAGCCAACAATGTCAACTCATAACCTGTCATATGTGCGCTAGTTAAATGTTGTGTCTTTGTTTGATTTAAAAGAGCATCAACCGCATGGGGTACTAGCACCAACAGCTTATGTGACAAAACTATCCCTTCACTCTGATGTATTGAGACAGCTGTTGCGGCAACTGAACGAAAACACCCGGGCAACGCTCGAGCGTCAGGATCAAGTACTGCTGAAAAATATGCACAGGGACGCTACTTATCGCCATGTGTCTGTACTAAAACTGACAATGCACATCCATCTTTCTCGTGTACGTAAAGTGCAAAAGGCTTCATGTAATCTGGAGTACCTAACACTGGTGCAGAACAAAGGGCTTATCGCAGCTGCCGGAAAGCAGTCTCACATTCATCTGTCCATGGGAGGGGCATTGGAGTATCTTTAGTCAAAAGTGCTAGCAAAGGTTTGACAATGTGTGAAAACCCTAATATCCATTGCCTACAAAAAGAAGTAAGACCAAGGAATGCACGAACATCTTTCTGAGTAGAGGGTACTGGTGTGTCTAAAATTGCTTGAATACGATCTGATGTAAGTGCACGGCCCTCCTTAGACAAAAGGTGACCTAAATAGGTTACCTTTGGTCTACAATATTGCAATTTCTTTCGTGACACTTTATGATGGTGTGAAGCAAGAAAAGAAAGTAAGGACAAAGTGCACTTTTCACATTGCTCCGGGGTATCAGCTGCCAACAAAATATCATCAACATATTGTATGAGAGCCACACCTTCAGGCAAAACAAAGGAATCAAGTTGTCGTTTTAACGCCTGACTATAAATACTTGGACTCTCCGTATAGCCTTGAGGAACTATGCAAAATCTAAATGATCGTTTATTCAAAGTAAAACCAAACAAATATCGGCTGTCAGGATGAATAGGGATCGAAAAAAAAGCATTCTTCAAGTCTATCACAGAGAACGTAGTTGCTGTCGGGGGAACCAAAGTAAGGAGTGTTGTGATGTCAGATACCACAGGATATTGTGGTATCACAATCTTATTGACTTCTCGTAAATCAATAATGAATCGGTAAATCCTAGTATCAGTATCCTTTTTCAGAATAGGAAGAATCGGACTGTTACAAACATTATAGAGAACTTCCTCGACAACTCCAACTGCAATAAGATCATGCACAATTCGTGTGAGTGCTTCTTCGCCCTCCTGTGAAATTTTGTATTGAGGCAAACGTGGCAATACAGCTCCCTCCTTGACACTAATATGTACCGGTGGAATAATCCTTTGTCCCACATCAGTATCTGAAGTAGCCCACAAAGTACTAGGGAGTGAAGCTAATGCAACATCCTCTTTAACAAGACAAACTCTTTCCATCACAGGATGATTATCATTTAAAATAACACGCACCCCTTCAGGAGAGCATCGTATTGTAGCCCTGAAATACTTGAGCATATCAAGACCGACAATATTGTCTGGTGTATTTGGAGAAAGCAAAAATGGACATGGAGCAGTAAATTTATCAACATGGAATGCAAGTGGTTGTGACAATGGGCTAGGGGAAGGTGTTCCATCGAAACCTATCGATGTAATGGTTAAGCCAGACAGGGGAGCCCTTGGAATCAATTGTTTAGACAAGGTGCTACGAGTAGCTCCTGTATCAACCAGAAACTGATCAGTAAGACCCAAAACATGTGCTGTAACATAGGGACCCCTCTGATCTACTGGAACTTCAACTGATTCCTTACCCCATCCTAGGCAATCCTATGCATAAGCAGAATCTTGGAAATCAGGCTGCACATGATCAGACATCTGGTATTGGTTCCGTCTATCAAAAGTGTTAAACCCATCCTGCCCTCGTGTATTAGCATCAACCCTAGCATGATCATTTGTGATTCTTCTAGGTCCTGAATATCCTGAGCGATTTCTCATTTGTCCCCGACCACGTGAACACTGCTGAACACGTAGTGCTGGACAATCGGCAGCCCAGTGCCCAAATTTCTTACAATACGCACACTGATCATC
The DNA here is from genome assembly GCF_031143425.1 of Pleurodeles waltl. Lineage (NCBI taxonomy): Eukaryota > Metazoa > Chordata > Amphibia > Caudata > Salamandridae > Pleurodeles > Pleurodeles waltl. The sequence goes on from NC_090445.1 coordinate 508,170,263, forward strand.
AGACAAATTCGAACGAGTGTAAGAAGAACCATAAGATCCACGTCCACCTCTATCACTACCTCAAAAATTCTTTAATCTTTTCTATTTCTTTCCATTATGCCCCAAAAACTGTACGATCATCAATTTTACGAACAGTTCTCCACATATCTGGCGGTAATATCAATCCAAAAAATAAATCAATGTCAGCCAAAGTCATAGTACAAGAACTAATTGCTCCCTCAACTTCCTCATAAAAGGCGGCTGGATTTTTCCGCGGGTCAGGTAATGCTGTTTTAAGTGCCATTACATCTGCCCTATTCCAAGGAGTATACACAAAATTATAAATAAAATAACCCTTAGCATCAACAGAAGTTTTATCATCATTTGTACCCAATCCTTTAGGAGGAACATACAAAGGCGCGGCCTCCCGCATTGGTTTCGCGTGAACTATCATAGTCTTATCTGTTTCAAAGATGGAAGCTTGCGCCCCTTCGGTCTGAGATGCTCGTGCAACTGCGTCGGCAGCCCTTTTCTCTTCTTGCAAACGGACTGCCACAATACGTAATTTCATTAAACGCCTGATTGCATCAGCCACCTGGGAGAAAACAAAAAGACCATCACGCATTTGCTTATGATCAGCTGCTACATCATCGGGCTCTAACTCATCAGAATATTTCCGATATAGTTCAATAACTTCTGAGCCAAATGCCTCAGTAAAATATAGCTGCTCCTTTTCCGTCCACCCTTTCATGTTGTCTAAAAGTTCAGAAGCAGAAACAACGCTACGAATTGTTTTACGAGCAATAGATCTAAGCTCAGACGCACGGTCAGCAGGCAGCATAGAGCGACTGTCCCGCATCTTCTGTTGCTCCGACCTGGAGACTTTAGGTAACTCATGAGGGGCAGAAGGGACGACATACGGAGGTGGAGGGCGATCTAGTAGCAATAAATCATCATGTGGTTTATTAAGGATAGGATAGAGAGGTTGCCTAACAGTGTATTGGCCAGTTACCTGTAGCTTACGTTCTTTCTCTTCTAGCTCCTTTAAGTCATTTATTTCTTTCTTTCTCATTTCCAATGCTTTCACATATACATTCTTCCGCTGCTCTTTCTCAAGCAAGGCTTGCTCACGCTTCACTCGTCCACGCGCTTCTTTCTCCCACATTCGTACACAGTCAAACATATCTTGCCTAGACTTTCGCTTACACATACATTGTTCCACATACTCAATCTTTCACAAATCAAATGACCCATGCATAGGCCAACGTAACTCAGGATCCACGCGGGTGTATTTATTCCATAATGTGCTGTACATTATAGAAGAAAGACCATGTTTAACATACATATCTCTATTTGGCATCCCCTCTGGGGGTGCCGGTTGCGATTCTTCCAGTCTCAAATTGGTACCATTACAAAAGCAACACATCCTACGAAGTGCGCTAAAAACAGGCATGCCAAAAATAGTGTAGAATATGCAATATTATAATCAAAGTAGCACTTAAGGTGCGTTCAAATCAAAATTAAATTGGAGAAAATTCTCCTCATTACCTGCCTATATAAATTGTAATTTATATATCAAATCCAAAGAATACAAATTGACTAGTCACCCAAATCACGAGAGCCACAGTAAGTAGTGCTAAACTACATTACCAAACACAGGCATCAAAACCCACAGCAAGTGCCGTAAAACGGCTCTTACCAATCACAGGGTGTCCAGGTTCCAACTGCCAAGTTCTAAAATCGACCAAATGGTCACTGCATGATGAATGAACAAAAAGGATCTCAGTCGAGGACCGGCGCCACCTGGATGGTCAAATCAGAAAGAAGGGAAAAACGCCGTGGTTGCCAAGACTCGGGTCTCCTCAGGCATTGATCGTCCTCAGCGAGATTCCAATCCTTCGTCGCGACGAATCCGTTGGGCATCCGAGTCGCCGATGAGTCCCTGTTCGGGTGCCAATTTGTTGAAGTAAGCCTCAGCAAGGCCTACTGGTGCAAGGGGTTCACCTTTCTCTGCACAAAGTCCTCAGACCATGTAGGAAGAAGTTGGCACAGAAACTGGAATAAAAGACAAAAGTTTATTAACCTCATGAGGTGGTACTACAGTTCAAACAGCACCCTAGGGTAATGTCTGAAGTAGCACACTGAACTGAGAGAGCATGGTCCTTTTATACCCACACAGGGGCTAAAAGGAGATGGTACAATTATGGAAACAAGACTTGTATACATGTAAGGTCATGTGGAAAATGCACAGTTGACAGGTAGGAGGAGCTAACAGTTTCCAAGGACTAACAGCTGCAGACCTTACTGAGCATGTGCGAAAGTAAGAGATGCTAAATATAACTTGTCACTAGGCAGATTTCAAGAGCAGTTAACAGAAAGGTAGGATAGAGCACATGGTGAGCACATGGCAGCATGTAGCAGAGAAAATGGCTGCCATGAATACAAAATGGATTCCGCAAAATGTTCACAATAGTTACTAAATACAAGATGTCTTCTGCTAATGCTTCATCTAATCACTGCTAAATTACAACAGGTCGTTCCACCTCTTCCTGATGTCCTCCCTATTTCTTGGGTGCTGTCCCACGGCGTTTACCCTGTCCACTATTCTGTGCCATAACTCCATCTTCCTGGCTATGGATGTGTGCTGTAACTGTGAGCCAAATAGCTGTGGCTCTACCCGTACGATTTCCTCCACCATGACCCTGAGCTCCTCCTCGGAGAAGCGGGGGTGTCTTTGGCGTGCCATGGGGTGGTGTGGGTGATGTGTGGGGTGGTGTATGTGGTGATGGTTGTGGTGAGTGTAGTGGTGTGTGCTGTTTTGTGCGTGGATGTTGTGTGGGTGATGGTGTTGTGTGCCTCTGTGTGGTGGGGTTGTCTATTCTGTGCTCTCTCTCTGTCGCCTTCGTCTCTGATTTTTGGTAGTAGGGGTTTGTGGGTGATGTGGGTGTGTGTTTTATATTGTATTGGGTGTGTGGGAGTGGTGTTTGTATGTGTATCAGGTGTGTGTATTTGGAATTGTCCAATGTGGCAGTGTTTTGGAGATGTGTGTGTATTTTGAGGGCGGCGGTGTGTACTGCCAATGGAATACCACGGTTGAAAGACCGCCGCGTGGATTTGTGGGTCGTAATAGCATGGGCGTGTTTCTGTTGGCGTGGAGGTGGAGGATTAGTTTCCGCCAGTTTATCACTGACCTTTGGTGTGGCGGTGTTGTGTGGGTGTCTGATTTTCGGAGGATTCCAAGATGTGTGTCATAATAGCTGTGGCGGAATGCCGCCGACGCCGCGGTGTATTGGCGGTCTTCTGCACGGCGGTAAGCGCCTTTTACTGCCAATGTTGTAATGACCCCCTTTGTTTTTAAAGTTATTTAAATTGAATGGTTTACTTATCTAGTTTTATTCTTTGCACAATATTCTTTTCATTAAAATATTTTTATCTACTCTTAATTATTGTTCGGGTCTTTTTATTTTATTATTCTTGGTTATTTCATAATTGTTTTCATTAGGCTATTGCTTTTATCATTTATTACATTTATTTTAACCAATGTTCTGTTTCTAAGTTACACAACTGATTTTTATCTTTTGTATTGATATTACATATATTTTAAATGTAATATTTTTAAAGAAATATTTTTTTACAGTTAATATGCAGTTTCATATTGAAATACTCAATATACTTACCTTTTTTGTGAAAATATTTTGCTTTTCTCTATTTTTGTAGTCAATATTTTGTCCTTTATATCTAAAGTATGCTGTCATTATTTTTGCCCTCAATATTTTTGGCAGTATTTTTGTGTTTCAATTTTTTTGCCTCTGATATTTTGTCATATGTCGGCCACCATAATTGGAATTCCTCAGACTCATAACGGAGACTTCTGCACATAGGAGATAAGGGTAGTATAGGTGATGATCTCAAGCCACAGTTTTGTGAATAGCATTTGTAATTACGCAGGGTGTTACTGTTGAACTACTACTTTGGGTACTCAAAAAATAGCTTCATGACGAGGCCTCAAAGAATTTTCAGGTGCCTTTTGGTGCAGGGAGGAATCATTCCTGATGCAGTGAGGTTCAGTGCGTGGAATGCTGTCACTTGGTAGTAGCGCCACTGGGGCCTCCAACTGTACATCCACTTCCCAAAGCCTATTCTCCACTCGCTACCTTGTGCATTGTCTGCTGCATTATGAGATTTAACCCTTTCTGCCAACGTTTATATAGTCTGACCTCACCAAATCACCCCACCAACTGAAGCCCCAATCCCTCCCAATGCTAGTTGAATGTTCCACCCCTCTAGTACAAGACATTCTGCCTCAATGAGTAGAAGGTTCTGTGGCAATAAATCAGCCTAATGTGTAGGGAAACTTAACCCACATTTATCGAAGTAAGATTCCCTAACTCGTCCGACTTTGTGAGAGAAGGGAAAATCTTTGCATGTCCGTCACCTTTCAGCCACACAACCCAAGCTTAAATATAATGAGACCATGATGATCCTATCTACTTATAGTCAATTCACAACATGCTGGTTCTTACGGTCATTAATATTACATTAATACTATTATTATTAGTATCATCATCATTATAAGTCTAATTACCAATGAAGTGCCAAGCCATTCCTACGTTAATAGGAACTGCTCTGGGTGATAAGCAAATACATTTAATTGTTGGTACATATGCTGGGTCCTTGAGCAAAGGCCATCGGCCACAAAAATGTAAAAAAAAAAATGGGGCTTCCCTATAGTCAGAATGTATTCCTTCAACATCTTTGCCTCATTGTGTTTCACTGTAGTTAACCGAAGACCACATGAGCATGCTGCAGAGATCCTACCATTATATCATATGAATATTGTTGATCTGTGCATAGGCTTCCCCCAAGATGTTAAATCTTATTCAAAGTTTGGAAGCCATCTTTGAATTAGACCTGCCATTCTTCTTGCAAATAAGCAACGTGACAGCCCTAAAAATCAAACAGCCCTTACGTTTAACATGGCTATTTCACTTCTGCCAAGGAGCCTACAGGAACTTTCATGCAAAGAAAATGAGATCCCAACACTTTGCTGTTCTTCTGAACTTGGACCTTAGAAGAACTGATCACATCTTTCCTCATCTGAAAGTGTTCGTCTGCCTGCCCATCAAACAGAGGGTTGAATTCCAAACCCTCTGTCTTTCCACAAGAACCTACACATTCAAGCATGGAGCTCTGAGTTACACATCAAAACTGCCGCTTTAATGACACTGACCATATGCCTAAAATGGCCGCCAAGCACCAACCAGACTCTCTTCCGTGCCAATGAATGTGTCTTGCTGTAGACTTCAATCTGCAAACACACAACAAATCATTCCTTCCTTTCTGCTTTTGGACTGGACATCACTCAAAAATGTTGTCCTTTTTCAACCTACCACATCCCTGCACCACGAGTGCCCTCAAACAACTAACTGGCTGCAGCAGTGCTATACAAAAGAAATGAGTTATTATTACAAGATATAAGTAATAACTCTGCAGTTTGCTGATCGAATCCTCTAGTTCATCAAGAAATTACTTCAAGGGTGTTCAACCAACTGTTTTGCCTTTGTTTCTTAAAATATATGTGAGGTATAAAGCATGATGAGGAGCAGACACTGGAACTGGGCTGTGAATGCTAGTGCTTCCACCATCATGAAAATAAAAATATTGGATTTAAGCTTTCCATATTGTCAGTCTAACACCTTTTCCAGCTGAGAGAGATCAAAGTTTGGAAATAAATTTGTGGCATAGATGTAATATAAGGCAACTAATAAACATGCAGCTGAAATGGCTCAACAAAAAAAAGAATTAAAACTAAAATGTGCATGTTTGAATTACAGAAAGCCATCTGTGTCTACCAGTCCTATTTTTGACACCACTTTAACAAAAACATTGTTCATTTATTTTTGAGTGAATTATTAATAAACATCAAAAAGAAAGTATTATTTCTAAGTAGAAGCAGTAGAAATAAAATGTACTATGAGAATTAATTAAAAACACTAACACTGATTTCGTAATGAATTATGTGTTAAGAAAATAAATGTAAGTTTAAAATTTATTTGACATAACATGTATAATGTTTAATGAAATAATTTGCTTTGCATATGTGATTGGAAGTTATGGGTGCACAATAGTTTTCATAATGTATTAACTGTATAAAATGTGCATTAGGATTCCTTAATTTGACTAGGCCTTAAGATTAATTTTGCAAGCAGTCATGGAAATTGTTTCTTGTGGCACTGACCACTCTGACCTGAATTATTTTCTCTAGGCTGTAATGTGAATGTTCTATTGTATTCCAGGAGAAGAACATGGTCCAAGTTTAGCTAATGTATCAATATTTACTCTAACTGCTGAGTTGCACAGGAGGATTCATGCCGCTCATGTGAAAGAATGTTAGCTTAGTTTGCTGTGTGCCATGGGAAGGGACATGCATGTTGCAGATTATCAGAAAATGTAATATTTTGGCTGAACCCTGTGACAGAGGAAGATGACAACATATTTTTCCTGAGAACATTTTGAAAAGTTGCAAACTTGGTGGTGCCATCTACAATGATTAAATGCTGAAATCATTGCCCAGTGTGTACCCACCAGATGGACCAACTGAATGGATTTTGGCTATTTTAATTAGAGAAGAACTTTGGAACTGAAGTCAATCCCTTCTTGAACCTGTCTAATATCAGATCCCCTTTCAGAGCTTGTTTGATATCAGCTCCTTTCTTTACCTTCTTAGAGACAATTACTATCAGCTTAAGTCTGCTCTCTCACATTTCTGTTCTGAATTTCCTGATGAGTTTTTCGCACCAGAGTCTTAACTGCCCTATTCTGTTATGTGGGACAGTAGTAATAAGGCCAACTAATTCTGAACTGCTGAACTGTCCTATGTGCAGCTCGTGTTCTCCAATGACCTGATGCTGCTGCTGATCGACTTCAGAAAATGGTGAATGTTCTGTGCGACGAACCAACGCCTACTGCTGTCCTATGAGGAGAATTGTAATTGAATGTGGATTTTCTTGCATTCTTTTTTTTAGCTTAGTTACTTACATCAGCATATTTCCATAGTTTATTACCCTAGTTAGTTGTTTTCCAAATTATTTTTTTATTTTTTATTTTTGCCCGTCTGTGTTAGCCCGTTCTCACACATGCATGTCACAATTCTGGCTAGTGTTAGGAATGACCCAGCTTTGAAACCTGAAATCTGATATTGAATTGTTAAACTGTATTTTGATATTGTACTAATGTCATCATCATCTGCTTCGAAATCTGGTAATGTGCATATTGTGTTTGTGTTAATCTGAATTATTCTTTTGGAATGTCCAACAGTATTGATGTTTAGTAGGTTGAATGTTTTCAGACACTTTGGTCAGCCTATAGTTTTCATGTATGTTTACAATTTAGTTTTGCACCATTTATGTGACATTGATTTTGGGATTGTAATAAAGCTTTGAAACTTCATTCATTTAGAGTTTGATTTAGTGTTGAATTATTCATGGTGTTTAATATTGTTAAGTATTGTTTATTGGGCTTTTTGTTATTGATTTTTGGGTTGTTTGATCCTAACTTCTGATTTTGTCTAGTCCAAAGATTCAGTCGACCTCCAAGGGTGAGAAACTTGCGGTTTCCTAACCAAAAGTGGGAAGAAGATTCTGGGGGCTCTCCAACACACCCAATGGCTCAGCTGAGAATTTATCGGTCTTAAATAGATCATAAGTATCTATGTTCATTGATTCATCCAGTGGAAATGAATTAGAGCTGCGTCCTAAATAAGCACACTGACATATTTCTGATGTCTCGCTCTATACGATTTGAGATTCCGACAACAACCGGAGGCAGGATGTTCTCATCTATGCAGTCCGGATTTAGTAGTCTGTCCACGGCGAACAGAAGGGTAAGAGAAGAAATGATTAAAAAAAAAGATCACGACGGTGAGAATTCTCAGCGGGAAGGCGGGCCTCTGTAGTTTCTATGTGTACAAGTCTCGGCGCTTCATTTACTTTCTAGAGGTGTCAGCTTTTCCTGCGGTGGAAATGAGCTGCCTTCCCCAAGGAATGAGATCTCAGCGCAGGATCTCATCCACGCTATGAGGAAAATGAAAATGAACTTGCTATAAATAAACTGCCATATCCTACGTGTGTCACCCGCTGGGACTATTGACAAGGCCGCCTCCTTCGCAGGATAATGGCAAATGGAATCAAAATCACCGGGCTGCGCAGCGCCTGCCCGGATTGTTAAGGCTGCCGGTGTGTTTAGAGCACCTCCGTGGTGGCTCCGAGATGGGCTTCTTTCAAAGAGCCCGGAGTGTGGCACTGCGAAGAATATTCTTCGATCTACACGTTATCCAGAACATCTGCGGCAGCATTACATCTCTCTGCGCAATACTTTCAGTGTCAGACACTGGCAAAAGTAGATCAGGAAAGAAGGCCATGACACCTGTTACTTTTAATTAGGTAAAGTAAGGAACAAGTTAAAGTATCATTACTTTCTAGTTTGTTTTCCGTAAACTTTGAAATAGTTAGATTTACTGTTCAAATCATAGGGTTGCACAGCCCATTACAGAAACAAGGCCTCATTTGCAGGCAGATGCTTCAGCTTCATGGGGACGTTTAACATGCCCTTCCAAGGTCAGCAGTGTCCTTGTTATTTTAAATAATTTACGCTGTGGACATCACAGACACTACACAAAGCATGAAAGTGTCAAATGGCAAGAAGCCTTACTCCCTCGCCTAACTTTACTTAATGCATTCTTTTTCATAATACCTAGATCCCTAGAAAAACATGGACCAGAACACTGGCCCAAGAGTAAGTTGAAACTGGCCTACCAAATGAGGATGCACCATGCAAAAATTTAGTATACCTTATATTCAACAAGTGGGCAGTGCCACGGAGTTCAGGCAGTGTGTTTATGGAAGTCCAAACATGCAGGCTTTGAGTTAATGGTGCCAGTCATGAAAAAAAGGGATAGGACATCAATTTACCTCTTACGCATATCAGCCGCATAACAGCGAAGAACGTCAGCATGGCTGTCACACAGGAAGAGGCTGAACTTCATATCAGGGTCAACACTACTAAAGCTACTTATAATTCTGCCTTTTTATGAGCACCGGGGATTTTCAAAGTACAGTGGTAATAGTGTGTCACAGACACGTTTACCTAATAATTAAGCAGGGTCACAGAATCGGGATAGGTACATGTTTTTCCCAGTGACAAAGATTTTGTACATTTTGTGAAAGCCATGGTCTTCTCAAAAGCCTGGACAAACGTGCCTCTACTCTCCTGGAAGGGAAAAGAGACAGGATTTTCTTCAAACTCAAAAAGCTCCATATCTCAAGAGGCAAGTGAGAAGTGATGCTGACCTATTTACCAGTCACTCCTGTGTTTAATTTTAAAATTCTATCCATGAAGTAATAATATGGAGCAACATAACGTTGCCCTAGAACATGCAGAAATGACACACACATTGGACTCGACCTCTAATTATAGAAGCTCACAGCCACCTACAACCCCGTAGAACAGTAAGACAACATTTCACTTCTATGCCTTGAACAGTCATCTGCCTACCTAACCTAGCCCTGGGCCTAATAATCAAAGGTGCATTCTTAAACAAATAAAAGTGCGTGGCAACAAAAGTAGAAGTAGGCACGCGGTTAGTAGAGAATGGCTTCGTGCATTCTGTAAAGCCTCTTTATCAGAAAGTGCATTTGCTGAGGGTGTATGGGTACTGCCTGTGGCGTCGAGATTCGAGACAGGCAGTCGGCCCCAGCAGCAACACAGCTACATTGAATGGTGCATGAAACAGTTGAACACATTCAGATGCAATGCCAGGACGTGCTCATCTCAGGGATGGTGCAGTGCACTAAGGGTCAGCTGCAGATATCTTGACTACTCGACAGTAGAAGCAGGTTTTCTAGTGTTATTTTTTAATATTTAGAAGTTTGGTACTGGAATTACTTGAATGAGAGGATTGCGAAATTGTGATGTGTATTATTCTGTTGTTTTCATGAAGACTTCCTCCATCCCCATACTTTATGTTTGTGCTGTCCATGAATCAAGATAATAACGTTTCTAGCGCTACACCACTTTTCAAGATGTCGCAAGCTCTCGCTGATCAACAGAGAACATTTCGTCAAAGGACGAGGGACAACAATCAAGTCTTGAGAAGTCTGCGGTCATGGTTTGTGATAATGAGCTAAAGCTTTGTTATGTAACAGCTAATGCCTGTCTGAGCTATATATACCGAGGTGCAACCGGTGTGTGATGCGTCTGCTGAGCCTGTACGTTTGCAAGCAAGTGATAGAGCTATACAGTGTAAAAGTTTACACCTGTGAAATCTGCATATATTGAAGAAGAGCTCTGCTGTGCAATGCCTGGCAGCGCATATGCTCTGTGTACTTATGGAATCCAAGCAAGTTTCATGTTTGGCTTGGGCCTTATATCTGGCTCAGGCACGCCCCTTGTAACATGGGTCGGCAAGGCCTAAGAAAGCAGAGCCCAACATCCCAGACATCGCATCGTTCCCTCCGTTACACGGTTTTTGAAGGCAAGATATGCTAGGCGAGGGAAAGCTGGCCAATATTCGATACACAGGTTTACCTAAAAGCTTGAGAATTGTATTTGTGCTTGAACCTTTTCAACTAAAATTTGAGTTTAAATTTAAAACGTGCAAGTGAAAGTACATCCACAATTTGCAGCCTTACTACTGCAGGTCGGAAGAGTCAGGTAGACGAATGAGAGGAATCTCTTTGTTTTGCTAACTCTGAGTTGGTTTGCTGTTTTACTTGCTTGTCCTACTGTATTGTATTTCTGAGCCCATCCTGAATTGTTACGACGTGGGAAGCCAGAGATATTACCCTAAATATGACGCTTCCTGGCATCCCTTATACTTTATTGTGTACTGCAGAGAACTCCACAAATGCATTCTTAGTCCTGCAGATTGTTGAATTGATTTATGTATTTCCAATACTCATTCCCTTCTTTGATTATTCCCTTACTAAGTACACATTTGTCTAGAAAGACCTCTCCTACAACATCAGTTTGATTTAACAAACGTGATTTGTATTTTGCAAGTTAGTGTAATTGAACAAAGTGTACTCATTTACTCTAGAAAGACAATTATCCACAAACACTGATATATGGTGCTAAAGCTCTAGGAAACAGGACATATACACTAAGCTCTGAATTGCACAGCGCTTAATCAGGAAACCCTGCCTGAAAACCCGGCTTCCTGACTTGACCAAATGGTGTGATCCTAAGAAGATATATTTAGTCTAGTGTACCACATTATAATTGAATGTACAATTTAAAAGCACTCTGAAGTAATTCAGTTCAGAATGTCTGATATAGCAACGCCCCATATGGTTTACAGATTATATTGTTTTTCTCTTTCTTTGTTCCGAGTTTAGTATTTTTATTGAATTTAAGAAAAATATACTTGAATTCCGGCAAACCAGTAAAATAACTACATTAGATACAATGTAGAAGAACAGTAATACAACGTACGCTAACATTGGCACTAGAGATAATGCTACTGAACTTAAAACTGGACAGAACGAAAGATTATCTAAGGAAAATGTGTAGGAAAAGAATCAAAGGGGAAGGAAAGAGCGAGAGGAAAAATAGAAAACGAAAAGAGAGAAGAAAAGGATAAAAATGCAAAGTTTGTAACATACAAAAATGAACTTCCAAAAACCCATGTATAGACACGTTATATAATAAAAAAGAATAAAAAACATCAGTAGTGAAATAAGCAAAACAATAACCTAGAAATATATAATGGAACGCATTAGGTGATTAAGCTGCATTACTTGCATGCAAAGTCAAATATCGAGTCAATGGCTCCCACAGTTCTTCACATTTCACTGATAACGACTTAGAATATAAACCATAGTGAACCAGTTGATGGGTGTGACATAGCGAATTCCACCACTGTTGAAGGGTAATGTTCTCTGTAGATTTCCAATGAGAGTTAATTACCTGGAAACCAAGCGCAATCAACAGATCAACTAGTTTGTGAATCCTTTTATTCTGAGGCCATAAATTATTCAACCCCCGAGAAGCAAAACTGCAGTGGAATATGGATTGTGAACACTAATAATGTCCTCTATTGTTGTCCATACCTGCTCGCAAAATTGAGACAATTTAGGATTTAAGAAAAACACGAGAAGGACTTTTAGAAATGGCGGAAGGTTTCTTTATTGAGCAATATGAGTTTAAACAGATGTGCTGGTGTATCATATAGTCTATTAATAAAAGTAATACAACATTTGAGTGGGGTTGGCGGGCCATGCAGTAGAATGTATCTTCTCCCATCTTTTCTGCCAAAGTGATATAGGCCAACTGGAAAGCACATCAGATTCCCACAAAAGTTCCAGTTTGGATTTGGGTCTGTCAGGTGGGAGTGTTATCATTTTTTTCTAAATTAAGGCTGCTCTGGAAGGAGAGATGATAGGACTATGAGAAGAATGCAGACTCGTCCCTGAACGGAAGCGGTAGGAAGAGAGACCAGTATGGGAAAAAGCAAAGGCTCCAAAAGCTGATATCGTTTGTGATAGGCCAGGGAGCGAATCAAGAAAGAGGATAAGCTATCAAATTGAATAATGGAACTGTTATGAAGAAATAGTTGGGAAACTGTAAATGAGCCCCTTTTAACCAATTTCATCACAAGAATGATTTGAAATTTACTACAAGCCCTTTATTGCTCCAAATAGGACTTTGGACAAATTGCTCATATGAGGAAAGATGGGGAACTAAATAAGGCTTCAAAATAGAACAGGAGAGTAAAATAACTGCTAGTATCCAATATTTAGGGGATGGAAAATATGTATAATAGGAAGAGATACAGACAAGTTCCAACTGGTACCACAATTTGGGTTAAAAATCTGGAGAATCAACAAAACAGCCTTGACATTGGTTAATAACAAAGGCTTTGTGATATAGAAAAAAATATGAAACATTGACCCCTCCTGAATAGTTGGGTAATTTTAGGCATTGTAAGGAGATGCAAGATGGTTTCCCATTCATGTATACCTTCAGGGCCCCCCTCAGATTTTGTTACAGCATTGGTCCCCAGTGACATTGCATGTCAGTGGCACACAGAAAATAATTGGCAAGTCATTCACCACTGAGATTCCACTGCTAAGGGAGGGTCCATCACCTTCACGATAAGGCCCTAGTAAAGTTATCTTCATGAAGCCTTTAGAAGGGGACCCAATCACCCCCTGAAGAGGTGGTCTGCACTGCATCTTGCAAGATGATTAACCACTTGTATGCAGAGGACGTGTTGGACCCATCCAGTGCTCCAGTGATTTGGATCACTGCAACATGTTCTGGCATCAGAGGTAGGAAAGACCAGAGATATTTCCTTTTATCATTTCAAGCTTCTGCTGCTGAGGAAGAGCTTCCCTAGCAACCAAGGCTGTTTTATTTTATCTCTGTAGTGATGATTGGCAAGCATGGCATGCCCACAACATATCTCAGCCTCTGAGCAGCGATTTACATGGAATAGATATTATTGGAAAGGAGAAAATCTTCCTTTTCCAATAGTATCTGCCCCTAGTGGATCCTTGCATGGGGATCACTACAGGCGGTGATCCCCAAACAGTGATTCATTGACTAGGCATGAGGGAGTAGCTTTGAAGGGGGGAGCCTACCCCCTGGCAATGGGCTAGTGCTCCTCCATCCCCTACGCCCAAAAGTCTTTCTGTCCCTATTGGAAATGGCCCTTTTTGCAGGGTCATCCCCAGTCTTTTTGCCTCCTGCCTCCTATTTTTTTCTGACCTGCTGCTGTTGGCTTTTGAACTCTGAGCACTTTACCACTGCTAGCCAGTGCTAAAGTGCATATGCTCTCTGTGTAAATTGTATGTAATTGGTTTACCCAATTATTTGATATTTGATTTACTAGTAAGTCCCTAGTAAAGTGCACTACTGGTGCCAGGGCCTGTAAATCAAATGCTACTAGTGGGCCTGCAGCACTGGTTGTGCCACCCACATAAGTAGCTCTGTAATCATGTCTCAGATCTGCCACTGCTGTGTCTGTGTGTGCAGTTTTAACAGTAAATTCGACTTGGCAAGTGTACCCACTTGCCAGGCCTAAACCTTCCCTTTTCTTACATGTCAGGCACCTCTAAGGTATGCCCTAGGTAGCCCCAAGGGCAGGGTGAAGTTTATGGTTAAGGTAGGACATATAGGTGGTCATTACAACCCTGGCGGACGGTGATAAAGTGGCGGTAAGACCGCCAACAGGCTGGGGAAAATAATTTGCCAATACGACGGTGGTGGAAACCGCCAACAAAGACAGCCACTTTCACACTCCGACCGCCACGGCGGTACCAACAAACAGCATGGCAGTCAACGCCAACAGACAGGCGGAGGACAATGTACCACCCACACTATTATGACAGGCCAATCCGCCACCTTTTCTGGGGCAGATTCACCACGGATAAAAACATGGCAGAAACAGGAATTCCAAAGGAAAAACGCTCACCTCTACACACCCCACGAGGAACGAGGACACCATGGACCCGGAACTCCAAATTCTACCTGCAATAGTCTTCCTGCTCCTCTACCAGGAGCACGAACGCCGGCGGCGAAGTCCACGGTGAGTACTGCACTTATGACACAGGGGAGGAGGGAGGGAAAAGAGAGTGACACTCACCCGCAGCACGCAACACCCCCACCCCCACCCCCACCCACTACAACACACACACTAATGCATATCAATACATCACAGTTACACCCCCCAAACCCCTGGAAGAATGCAAAGACAATACAAAATGAGTGTAACCATTGTAATATATTAAAAGCAAGTAGACAGAAATATATATATACACCATGTACAAAATATGTACCAAGCATAGTAGTCCAGGTAGTGCTCTAATTAAGTCTGTGGAACACTGGGACCACACGGTATGGGCGAGGCCCACACAAGATCCCTGACCATGATGGAGAGAACACAGCAGGGGCATCAGAGAGCAACTTAACAGGCACCTCAGGGGGAGGGAAAGGGGCGGCACCTCAGCCGCTTGAGTGCACAACGCCAAATCCACGATGGGGCCACATGCCCACTGTTCCATCCTGGGGAGTACAAAGCCACAGTCTCTCAAGTCTCTACAGTGGGTGGGGTGCCCACTGTTACATCCTGGGGAGTGCAAAGCCACAGTCTCTCAAGTCTCTACAGTGGGTGGGTTGCCCACTGTTACATCCTAGGGAGTGCAAAGCCACAGTCTCTCAAGTCTCTAAAGTGGGTGGGTTGCCCACTGTTCCATCCTGGGGAGTGCAAAGCCACAGTCTCTCAAGTCTCT
Organism: Pleurodeles waltl; assembly: GCF_031143425.1. Lineage (NCBI taxonomy): Eukaryota > Metazoa > Chordata > Amphibia > Caudata > Salamandridae > Pleurodeles > Pleurodeles waltl. The sequence goes on from NC_090445.1 coordinate 508,185,532, forward strand.
ACAGTGGGTGGCCTGCCCACTGTTCCATCCTGGGAAGTGCAAAGCTATAGTCTCTCAAGTGGATGACATTCTCCACTGGTTCTGGAGGGGGCCTTGTGCCCAGAGTGCTTCATCCTGCTAAAGACAGAGGTAGTGGATGACATTCTTCACTGGTTCTGGAGGGGGCATGGTGCCCAGAGTGCTTCATCCTGCTAAGGACAGAGGTAGTGGATGGATCTCTCCACTGGTTCTGGAGGGGGCCTTGTGCCCAGAGTGCTTCATCCTGCTAAGGACAGAGGTAGTGGATGACATTCTCCACTGGTTCTGGAGGGGGCCTTGTGCCCAGAGTGCTTCATCCTGCTAAGAACAGAGGTAGTGGATGGATCTCTCCACTGGTTCTGGAGGGGGCATGGTGCCCAGAGTGCTTCATTCACCCCGTGACGGACTCAGTAGCGTCAGTGCCCTTGCCGCTCATGGGCCAGCAGTGCTTGAGACGGGGGTGCCCTGTTCAGCGGTGCCCTGTTCAGTGGTGCTTGAGACGGCGGTGCCCTGTTCAGCGGTGCTTGAGACGGCGGTGCCCTGTTCAGCGGTGCTTGAGGCGGCGGTCTCCATTGCAGGGACTCAGCTGCTGGCGTTCCTTCATGGCCCAGTGGGGCTTTTGCTGGCGATCCTTCATGGCCCAGCGGGGCTTTTGCTGGCGATCCTTCATGGGCCAGCAGGGCTTTTGCTGGCGGTCCTTCATGGCCCAGCGGGGCTGGTGCTGGCGGTGGCCTCCTGGGCAGCTGGGCTGGGCTGGTGCTGGTGGTGGCCTCCTGGGCAGCTGGGCTGGTGCTGGCGGTCCTGTCCTGGGCAGCTGGGCTTGTGCTGGCGGTCCTGTCCTGGGCAGCTGGGCTGGTGCTGGCGGTCCTGGGCAGCTGGGCTGGTGCTGGCGGACCTGTCCTGGGCAGCGGGGCTTGCGCTGACGGTCCTGTCCTGGGCAGGTGGGCTGGTGCTGGCGGTCCTGTCCTGGGCAGGTGGGCTGGGCATGGTGGTCATGTCCTGGGCAGCTGGGCTGGTGATGGAGGTGGCCTTCTGGGAAGCAGGGATGATGGCGGTGGCCTCCTGGGCAGCGGGGATGATGGCGGTCTTCTCCGCCGTGCTGCTCTTCCCAGACTTGCCGGGTTTCTTGTGGCTCTTCCCCACCCTGGAAGGTGTCACAGCTGACTCCACACTTCCACCGGGACCCCTTGGAGTGGCTTTGGTGGCTGGAGTCTTCCCCCTCTCCCGCCGGGCACTGGGCAACTTCTGATGCTTCACAGGTGGGGGACTGTCTGTGCTGTGGCTTCGTGTCACACTGGCTGCCCTGGTGGCCGGTGCACTCCAGATTCCGGAGACTACAGGCACCACTGGACCCAGAGATGTTCTGGCTGAGGTGCTAGTTCGGGCCCTAGGAGACGGACGGGGTGGGGAGGTGTGGGAAAGAGGTCAAGGTTGGACAGGAAAAGTTTTTTGGACACACTGGGACGGGTAGCTGGAGGGTGTTTGGGAGTGGAGGAAGAGATGGTGGTTGTAGGAGGTGTTGGTTTTTCTGATTTTGGGTGAAGGTGCATGCGCTGGAGGCTGTCGTGAGGTGGATGGCGGTTGGGTGGGTTTGTGCCTGCGTTTATGCATCTTGGGAGGGGGCGTCACAGACACACTGGGAGAGATCACAGGGGACGTGTGAATGGTACTGGGGGTGGTGACTGCACGTGAGTGGGGTGTGGTAGTGGGTGTGCTGGAGAGGGACGTAGTGGCTGTAGAGGTAGTGAATGCAGGTGTGAGTGTAGACGAGACAGGGAGGGAGGAGGGAGACGAGGAGGAGGGGGACACAGTGGAGGCAGTGGATGTTGGTGTGTCTGCAGGTGTGTGATGCTTGCGTGAGTACCTGTGCGATGTGTGGTGCTTATGTTTGCCTGAGCTTCCCTTGTGTGTTGACGTGTGTGCATGCTGGTCTGTAGGTGTGCTTGGGATAGGCTGAGGTAGAGGGGATTGGGTGGAGGAAGTTGGAGGGGGGAGGCTAGACACAGGGACAATGGCTGCCATCAGTGCTGAGGCCAGAGTCTGAAAAGCTAGCTGAAGGGCCACCAGACCAGAATGAATGCCCTCCAGGAATGTATTTGTTTGTTGCAACTGCCTTTCTACACCCTGGATGGCATTCAAAATGGTAGACTGCTCAACAGTGAGGGACCTGAGGAGGTCAGTGGCCTCCTCACTGAGGGCAGCAGGAGTGAATGGGGCAGGGCCTGAGGTGCCTGGGGCGAAGGTGATGCCCACCCTCCCGGGTGGGCGGGCAAGGGGCGAAGGCTGAGGGGCTGCTGGAAGGGCAGTGCTGGAAGGGGGGGTGGTGGCTGTACCTGTAGATGGGGGTGGCACAGATGTTGCCGCCACCACAAGGGAGCTCCCATCAGGGGACGAGTCCGTGTCACTGGTCTCAGCTCCTGTCCCCGCCGTGGAGCTCCCCTCGCCCTCCTTCCCACTGGTGAACTCCGAGTCCGTAGTGTGGCCCTCCATGGCCATGTGGGATTCAGCCCCCTGGTGCTCCGGTGCCACTGCTCCTCCGCCTGATGATGCTAATGCACACAAGAACAGGGAGACCACAAAAAGGGGGGACAACAGAAGAAAGACATGTTGAGTGCATGCATTACCGCTACAATTGGCGGACACGACAGACACAGAAGCCCCCTGCACTACGCCGCGCTCTTGGGCTCCACTGTTCAATTCCTGGGAAATGGCCTATACGGCTATGGATGACATCTGCACACATAGATTACACTGGGGCATGATTAGGTGTACTTGACACTCTACAGAGGTGGGGTGCCACATGGCCTGCCTTACGGAGGGACCTTGCCTACGGAACTCGCCCTGGCCTAGGGAAACCCACAGCCCACCTCCCCTACCCAGACCCCTCCACTGTGCGCAAAGTCATCAGAATGAGAGTGTACTCACCCTCTTGTTGCTGCTCTGATGCCCTCAAGCGCCCATCCAACTCCGGGTAGGCCACCACCAGGATCCTGAACATCAGGGGGGTCATGGTGCGACGGGCACCCCTCCCACATTGGGAGGCCATTCCCAGCTGAGCCTCCACTGTCTTCTTGCTCCAGCGGCGAATGTCCTCCCCTCTTTTCCGGCAGTGGGTGCTCCGTCTGTGGTAGACCCCCAGGGTCCGGACGTCCTTGGCGATGGCACACCAAATATGTTTTTTCTGGTGGGCGCTGAACCTACATAAATTGAACAGGGGGAAGAGAAAGTTATTACCAACTGCACCGTCAAAGTGATTGGTCCCCATCCCTACCCTTGCCATGTGGCACATGCATTCACCGTTGTTTCATGCATGCCGCACTCTCCCCCCTTCCTTCTTACATCCAGCCCTCTCCACATAGGCATAGCCCATACATCATGCTCCCAGTGTACTTACCTGTTTGTCTGGAGGACCGTAGAGTAGTGTGTACTGGGGGAGGACCCCATCTATGAGTTTCTCCAACTTCTCCGATGTGAAGGCAGGGGCCCCTTCCCCAGACACTCGAGCCATTGTCTCTTCCAGACCGAGGTCACAGCAGCACTTGCAGTGTAGGTCCTCTCCTGTCGAAGATCAGGTATCGAGTGATTGAACAGATAGAAAATGGCGGTCACGTCCACGGCGGTGCGTACTGTCACCGCCGGCATACATCGTCATTGGCTCCTGGAACCCATAGGGTCCAATGTTAACCAATGCAGCATTGCGCCGCGGTCTTCAACTGCCTACCTCGACGGTGTACAACGCCAGCGCAGTTACCTCACATCCCATTGTCCCACTTTAGAGGTCAGGCAGGCGCCATTTCAGGGGCCCACATGGCTTCATTTTCAACTGCGTCACACATACCTAGGCCTAGATTCAACACACATACAGGCCACTTTTTGAGTATGAATGGTGTTCTGTGTAAACTGTGGGTACGTACCTCTGAGTTGTTTGACTCTGTGCTTGCTGTTGTCCTTCATAGGCACCGTCCGCTGGGACATGTGAGGAGATGGCGGCATCCTCCGGTGTACTGACCGTTGGTGGACCTGTCGACAATGGAGGAAAGACGTGATTATCACATACAGGCTTGACCGTGCCACAATCCAGGAACTGTGTACCCAGTTGGAGCCAGACCTGATGTCAGCTATCCGCCATCCCACACGAATCCCCCCTCAAGTGCAGGTGCTGTCAGTGCTCTATTTCCTTAAAAGTGGGTCATTTCAAACAACAGTGGCCATAGCATCAGGGATGTCCCAGCCTATGTTTTCCAACGTGTTGTCCAGAGTGTTGTCTGCCCTGCTGAAACACATGCAGAGCTACATCGTTTTCCCTCAGGTGGAGGATTTGCCTACAGTGAAAGGTGATTTTTATGCCCTGGGTAATATCCCCAACATCATAGGTGCCATTGATGGGACACATGTGGCTTTGGCCCCCCACAGGAGTGAACAGGTGTACAGAAACCGGAAAAGTTATCATTCGATGAATGTACAGATGGTATGTTTGGCAGACCAGTACATCTCCCATGTGAATGCCATTTTCCCTGGCTCAGTGCATGACGCTTACATTCTGAGGAATAGCAGCATCCCTTATGTAATGGGTCAACTCCAGAGGCACCGTGTGTGGCTATTAGGTGAGCACCTGGAAGCTAGTCAGTGGGAATGGTTGTCTGGGTCTGGGGATATCCCTACAGGTTAGTGCGTGTCTAACAGTTGTCCCTCGCCATTTGCAGGTGACTCTGGTTATCCCAACCTGTCATGGCTACTGACCCCAGTGAGGAACCCCAGGACAAGGGCAGAGGAACGCTACAATGAGGCCCATGGGTGAACTAAGAGGGTGATTGAGAGGACCGTCAGCCTCCTGAAGGCCAGGTTCCGCTGCCTCCATATGACAGGTGGATCCCTATTCTACTCACCCAAGAAGGTGTGCCAGATCATCGTGGCCTGCTGTATGCTTCACGACAACAGGTGCCTTTTCTGCAGGAGCATGGTCCAGATGCCGGTGTTGTGGCAGCTGTGGAGCCTGTGGACAGTGAAGACGAGGAAGCAGAGGAAGAAGACATGAACAACAGGGACTCAGTGATCCAGCAATATTTCCAGTGAGACACAGGTAAGAGTACAGACCTGCCTACTACATGTACTTAAACACTACTGTCTCTCTACTGTCTGTCGTTTTCACCCAGTGTATGGTCACTGAGTTGTCACTTTCCCTTACGATTTCACAGATGTGGGTCCCACTGTGTGACATCTGCTTTGATTCCTCATGGACTAGAGCTGTGTGACATAGGTATGTTGACATTACATTTGAATGAACATTTTGCCACTGTAATTGCTAATACACTATTTCGAAATCACAGACAGACTCCAGATTGTTTTGTGCTTTAAGTGTGTTTATTTAAGTGCTCAATATTGGAGGGGGTAGTAAAATGGTGAGGGGTGATGGTGGAGGTATGTCCATGGCAGAGTCTATTCTATTAGTCTCACAGGTGCATTGTCCCAAGGGGCATAGGAAGTGAAGCTGGGGCAGTTTAAGTATGGACAGGGTGACAAAGTGGGATAGGGTGACAAAGTGGGACAGTAGGATGACAATCAGGGTGGTCTCATTTCTTGGTGGGGGTCTTGGCATCGTTCTCTGTCTTGGTTACTGGATCTCAGGGACCGTTTGCGAGGTGGTTCTCCCTCTGCAGGGGGTGGGGTGCTGGTGTGGTGGTCCTGCGGCGGAGCATCCTGTCCACCAGCGCCGGCGAAGGTGGTGGGCAGTTCATCGTCCATGCTAGTATCAGGGGCCCCTTGTAGTGCCACAGTGTCCGTCCTGGTGTTGAGTACTTCCTTCAGCACCCCTACGATGGTGCCCAGGGTGGAGTTGATGGTTCTGAGTTCCTCCCTGAAGCCCATATACTGTTCCTCCTGCAGGCGCTGGGTCTCCTGAAACTTGGCCAGTACCGTTGCCATCGTCTCCTGGGAATGGTGGTAGGCTCCCATGATGGAGGAGAGGGCCTCGTGGAGAGTGGGTTCTCTTGGCATGTCCGCCCCCTCTCGCACAGCAGCCTTCCCAGTTCCCCTGTGTTCCTGGGCCTCCGTCCCCTGGACCGAGTGCCCACTACCACTGCCACCAGGTCCCTGTTGTTGGGGTGGTAGGTTAGCCTGGGTTACCTGTAGTGGTGGACACACAGCTGATTGACGTGTCCTGGGGACGGAGGTATGGGCCCGTTGGGTGGGTGCTATGCTGGTGTTTCCAGAGGGGGGAAGCTCTGTAGTGGCCTGTGACTGTGTCAGGGGAACCGACTGTCCAGAGATCCCCGATGGGCCGGGCTGGTCATCTAGATCCAGTTGGACAGAGGTGCTGTCATCACTGTGGGCCTCTTCTGTTGGTGGTGTGGACATGTGTGGACCCTCCTGTCTGGTGACGTTTGGTAGGGGTCCTGCCGAGGTATAAAAGGATGTTTATTACATCTGTGTGTGTCATGGTGTGCAATGGGTGGGTGACCGTGTACCCCAGTGATTGCATTCCTGTGTGAGACATTGTGTTATGATGGTTTAGGGGGGTGTATGGGTATGTGCAGTGGGCATGCTTTAGTGATGGGTGTCCATGCTTTGTTGTTGCATACAGGGCTTGGTGTTGGGATGTGTGGTTTGCGATGTTGGGACATTTGTGAGGAGTTGGAGTGCTGGGGGTGAGGGTGAGGGTGGGTGTATGTGCTGGCATGCAGGTAGGGTGGGGGATGTAATAGTTAAGATTTGTCTTACCAGAGTCCATTCCTCCACCTACTCCTGCAGAGGCCCTCAGAATGCAGAATCAGCAAGACCTGCTCCTCCCATGTTGTTAGTTGTGGGGGAGGAGGTTGGGGTCCGCCGCCAGTCCGCTGAACCGCCAGGTGGTGTTTTGAGACCACGGAACGCACCTTCCCCCGTAGGTCGTTCCACCTCTTCCTGATGTCCTCCCGATTTCTTGGGTGCTGTCCCACTGCGTTGACCCTGTCCACTATTCTTCGCCATAGCTCCATCTTCCTTGCAATGGAGGTGTGCTGCACCTGTGATCCGAATAGCTGTGGCTCTACCTGGACAATTTCCTCCACCATGACCCTGAGCTCCTCCTCCGAGAACCTGGGGTGTCTTTGCCGTGCCATGGGGTGGTGTAGGTGATGTGTGGGGTGGAGTGTGGGGTGATATGTGTGCTGATATGTAGTAGGGTGTTGTGTGAGGTGCGTGGAAGTTCTGTGGGTGATGGTGTTGTGTGCCTGTGGATGCTGTTGTTCTTGCTGGTGCTGTCTCTCTCTGACTTTCGTTCGTGAATTGTTGTCGTAAGGGTTTGTGGGTGATGTGGGTGTGTGTTTTATATTGTATTGGGTGTGTGGGAGTGGTGTGTGTCTGTGTATCAGGTGTGTGTATTTTGAATAGTCCAATGTGGTTGTGTTTTGTAAATGTGTGTGTATTTTGAGCGTGGCGGTGTGTACCGCCAATGGAATACGGCGGTTGAAAGACCGCCACGTGGATTTGTGGGTCGTGATAGTGTGGGCGTATTTCTGTTGGCGTGACGGTGGAGGTTTTGTTTTCGCCAGTTAACACTGACCTTTGGTGTGGCGGACTTGTGTGGGTGTCTAGATTTTGGCAGATTCAGAACTGTGGGTCATAATAGCTTTGGCGGAATTCCGCGGTGGTGTGTTGGCGGTCTTCTGCACAGCGGTAAGCGGGATTTACCACCAATGTTGTAATGAGGGCCATAGTAATGTGTTTTATATGTCCTGACAATGAAATATTGCTAAATTCGTTTTTCACTGTTGCAAGGCCTGTCCCTCTCGTAGGTTAACATGGGGGCTACCTTGAAATCTAATTAAAGTGCAGATTCCCTTTGGGAGCTGATGGACATGTGGAGTTTGTGGTCTCTGAGCTCACAATTTAAAAATACATATTTTAGTAAAGTTGATTTTAAGATTGTGTGTTTAAAAATGTCAATTTTAGAAAGTGAGCATTTTCTAGCTTATACCATTTCTGTGACTCTGCCTGTTTGGGGATTCGCTGTCTGGGTCAGGTTGACAGTTGGGCTGGTTGCACCTCACACTAGACAGTGACACAAAAGGAGCTGGGGTGTAGTCTGCATTTCCTGATGAGCCATCTGTGCTAGGAGGGAGGGGAGAAGTGGTCACTTACACCTGAAAGGGCTGTGCCTGCCCTCATACAATGCAGTCTCTGACCCCCTGGTGAGTGTCTGGGGCCTGGCCTGTGCAAGGCAGGATTTCACATTCAAAAGAGACTTTACTTTGAAGTAGGCCTACTTCAAAGGAAAAATTGGGTATAAGAAGGGCACCCAAAACCACAGACTTTAGAACACTTCTGGAAACAAGAGGAACCTCTGCCTGGAGAAGAGTTGAAGAGCTGAGGAGAAGTGCTGCCCTGCCTGTGACTATGCTTTGTGGAGCTATCCTGCAGTTGCTGCTTCTGCCAGAGTAAGAGGGCAAAGACTGGACTTTGTGTGCCTTCCATCTTGTGAAGAAATCTCTAAGGGCTTGATTTAGAGCTTGCGTCCTGTTGTTTGAAGTTTCAGGGAGAGCAAAGACTTCTCTCTGCCAGCACCTGGAGTCTCTGGAGAGACTCCTTCTCTGACAAGTGGTGTCCTATCCAGTCCCTGGGCCCTTGAAATGAAAGCTGGTGGAAATCCAAGGAAATCGACTTCAGACGACTTCGGACGGATGGCGCTGCTGAATCTGGTGACGCCGCCTGCACCCGACTCCGTGATCTTCGCTGGAACGCGACGACCTTGGCAGGCCTGACGTCGCTGAAGCCCCGCTGAAGTCCTAGACTTCGTGGAAGTCACCACACCACATCATGACCAACGCTGCTCGAAGTGCGCAGATTCAACGTTTCGCACAGATGCCGCGATCCCCGACTTTGTGCATCAACTTATTTTCACTCTTCACCAAAGGTATTGTCTACACAAAGGTGGGTCTACACGACTCCGTGTCCGGCGCTGCTGGTGTTGGCTTGTTGGGAACAACTCCGTCATGACACCGTGTTAACATCTCATCGAAGCATTTTTGTTTCTAAGCGCTATTTTTGATTTTAATCTCTAAAAATTCATAACTTGACTTGTGTATGTCATTTTATTGTCTTGTTTTGTTTAGAAAAATATTCCCTATTTTTCTAAACTGGTGTTATGTCATTTTGCAGTGTTCTCAATAAGTTACTATGTGTGTTGGTACAAATACTTTACATCTAGCACTCTGAAGTTAAGCCTACTGCTCTGCCAAGCTACCAAGGGGGTAAGCAGGGGTGAGCTAAGGGTGATTCTTTTTTACCCTGACTAGAGTGAGTGTCCTTGCTTGAACAGGGGGTAACCTGACTGTCAACCAAAGACCCCATTTCTAAGAGTCCCCCTCCCCCCGGGGCAGATTGGAGGTAATAGCCTCCATAGGAGCACAGGCTTTGCTGATCACTTAAAGTAATAAAGAGTTCAAAAAGCTTAAGGGGGTATTCATAAAGGTAGCTTACACTTGTGAGTAAGTCACATGTACATGTTTACTGTTATATTTTATAGTAACATTACCACTTTGGACCATTCAGAAAATCAGAGTACAAAGGACTGCAAGGTGTACACTTACATATCCCCACTCCCTCAAACAGTTTACAAGTGCAAGCTTAAACATCCCACCTAAAGTAAGTAATTATATTTTTTACTATGTAGTAATAATTATGAAAATTGATGTATAGAATTAGTTTAAACTAATTTAATTATACTTTAATATACATTAATGTTACATACCTTTTTACTAAAAATTGCATTAAAATATTTTAAAATTAAATTAAAAAAGGGTTTCTTTTCAGACAATTTATAACATTAAAATAAAATGATTTTTATTTTTGACTATTTTAATTATTTAACTTAATTTAGTTTAATATTGTTTCCTATTTTACGTCCCAACCTTAATCATGTTCTGTGGGAGGGTGTTGCAGTACTTTTAGATGGCCATGCCTGGTATTGGACTTAAATTACTGTTCTAGTTAATTTGTGGCAGTGTTAAATATAGATTTGCAGTTTGTGAAATGGATTGGGCTTACTCTAGTGTGAGTGGGTCCAAAATGCTTTTGCTAACTATGTCAGTTTCATGTATTTACTCGTAAAATGTTGTCCATCCTCAAAATGTAGGTGAAATGTGCCTTATCCTTGGTGATATTGAATGGCAAAGGATGCCACGAAAGTTCTAAACAACTGATATGCACTAACAGTTACTTTATATATCAGTGGCCACCCAGTTAAGTACTGAACACTCCAGGATCCTCATCTCCACAGACTTGCATGTGACTAAGATGTGGGGATTTGATGAAGATGGTACATCATTTCAAGCAACTAAATGATCTAACCACCATGCCACTTCTTCTCAAGTATCTTTGTTTAAAAGTAGGCCTGGGTAAACTGTAAATTATGCCAGGGTAATTCACGTACCTTCAGGAAGTTTGTGTTACTCTTATTACAGAAATTCCTGAAATTATGCCAGTTTGCACCATTTGTGGTAAAGATTTGCGGCAAATGATGCATTTCTTTGAAAGTGATGGTGAAAATGTACTGCGAGTGCACCGAAACAACATGACATGAGTGGCTGTTGTTAATGGTGGTCTTGCCTAAATGCATCATCGTGCAAAAAATGTATGCAAAAATATAGCGCTAAATAACGGATTTGCATTTCACATAACTACACATATTTTTGTGTAATTTTGACATAATTTTGCGAATGTACATGAATGTGAATTAGGCAAATTTTGACCATCCTTATTTAAGAATACTTTGTCCCTATACAGAGACCCTTCCATAAACATCTGATCTTAAGACATTAGCATGCATGATCATGAAGGAGGTCATGAAAATACAGATAAAATAAACAATGCCATCAGCTCCTCCATTCTGACCAGTTGTCTGCAAAGGAAATTAAAAGAACCTCCAATGTTTCAGACAAATTGAAACAGAGGTAGCAGTCCTTATCGTCTAGCTTCCCCCAATCATTCTCCTTGAAAATGAGCATTTCTGAGATGAACACTGACCTCCATTTTGAAGTGAATGTCCTTATTGTTCTTTCATTGTACATTTTGTGGTCACAAATGCCCTAAGGACGGAGTGAAGACTTTTATGGCTCTGCTGGAAAGAGGTTTCCCTATAAATCTCTATGTGATCTGTAATTCTTCGACACATAAAGGAAAACCTTGGAACAAAGGACAGGAAAACGTTTGGGGAAAAAACCCTGTATAGTTTGAAGAGCCCAGTGATTTTCTGAAATTGCTTGCTGCATTTTAAGAAATACATTTTTTGCAACCAACTAACACAGGAAAAACAACAGGATTCGCACCTTGAGAAAAGGCTCTCCTTTATCCTCTGCTGTAGTGAAACTATATTGATGACATCTTCCTCATCTGGCAGGGGGATGAAAAAACACTGTATGAATTTCTTAACTGGCTGAACTCTGAGAGCAAGGGCTTAATGTTCACTTTTTAGTACACCAAACATGAAGTGACATTTTTAGATTTATTGATTAGATCCCAAAACGTGGTACTGTATACAATACTGCATTAAAAGCCGACAGAGAGGAATACTCTCCTGGCGTTCTGTAACTAACTTCTCAGAACCTTGAGTGATTCTCTTCCTTATTCCCAATTTTTAAGAATTAGAAGGAATTGCAAACTTAAAAAACATTTTGACCCCGTGCAGGGCATGCTGGGAGAACATGTTTACAAGGAAACCTGGGAAGGAACCCTGCAAAGATTCTCAGTCGCACAAGCGGTTCACAAGATAAGTAAGTTTATTTTTGCAATTAGCACATTGCCATTCACCTGAATGACAGTTGCTCCCTCCAATAGAGTTGCCTGCAAGAGATCCAAAGATAAGCTTATTCTAATAAATAAAGATAAGCTGCATAAACATGTAAAATTCCAAGCTGTACCTCAATGTTTAAATGTAGATAGGGAGGAGCTTCCAAATCAGTCTTCCGTACATAGAAGAACAATGTAGAACAATTTATCAGCGCAATAAAGACGTTTTTATTTTCCACTTGCCGGGAATGCAAGAAATCAAAAGAGAAATCTTTTACAAATAATAGTTCCTGACAGATAAACAAAGCTGCCCCATACATTATCTTCTCCTCAAGAAGTAAAGTAGTAAAGTTCATTCAATAAAGATGTCAACTGTACCTTATTTACTTTAAGGAGAAGTGGGTGAATGGTAAAGTTTCTCCTGAAAGATGTCCAAGAGGGTTCTTTTGCAGATCATCACCAATGTAAAGTTCAGTTTATGAAGGATATTGGAATACATGGATATGGTGAAAACACTACAATACTTTATTGAAAGGAGAAGCTCCAACGTAGCAAAGCACGATACAGCATAGCATTTTCATCCTTCACAAACAAATCAATGCTCAATGAGGTCAACGGATCTTTGGGCCTTGCATAGGATGTGGTACAACCAAACAACACATTTTCTATACAAACCAATTAAATTACACAGTATGACCGATGTGGCCATACAAGGAAAACTCCAGTCAGGGATAAAGTTAAGGGGTTTATTACAAACTTAAGCTCAAAGCCATGTAGATAATTGACAAGATGAAGTTATAAAGATACAGACTCCCAAAGGGCTGCCCTAGGGAACAACATAAGTTCAGGTGGACTAACTTTAGGAGAACTAGGCATTCAACAAAGACAATAGAGAACATCAGTAAGATAAGTTGATGAATGAAAAACAAATGTTGCTCAGTTTTAATAATCATCAGGTTAAATCTAGCTGGGCAAGGGGAACCTTACATTTCAGCCAATTAGAGAATAACATGTTGGGCAGAACATGTGTGCAAAAGACATAAAGAGCAAAAGGGACAATAGAATTCGAAAAAAGGTAATCTCGGCCACCATGTTACTAAGAATGCCAAAAATTAGGTAGAAAATAAAAGTTCCTTATTTGGGTTAGGGAAAGAAATCTTTAAGTCTCAGCAAGACATTTTAAAGGGGCAAGGGTAGGGATGAATATGCCTCTCCAAGGGCCTCAGCATACCAAGAAGAATGGAAAGGGATGTTCAGTTTCAACTACTCCAGAGAATCTGAATCTGAGTCCAGTTGACCATCAATACTTTAAAGTTCATAAGGCAAGTTGATTTGTCAATGCAACATCCACATGCTTTCCTATGTTTGCTATGAGAATGGAGTCCATCTGTATATTTCCATGTGAGATTGAAACAAAAGTTTAAATTGTTAGTCCACAGTCAAGGATGTTCTATATCCAAGGACAGTTTCTCACAGCTCTCTATGTATAAAACAATAGATATCCATTACCAAACTAGCCTACTATTGGGAATGAAGTCTGAAAGGAAGATACACGTTAGCAAGATGACTTCACATTCTCTGCACAGTCATGAAATATAGGGCCTCGCAGGCCTGACTTAGGCTAAGGCGAATGAATTAAACAGTACAATAATACATTCAAATAAACACATTTAAATATGCAAACTATAAATTCTGCATTAGAGTTCATGTTACAGTAACTTTAAACAAAATGACTCTGTTAATACGTTCCAGTCAGTGTGATGCAGAACTGCATTTCACTATTTCTGCATACACTTTTTAAAACATTTACTGTAAGAAGTTCAATGCCATTTCAATTCAGACTGTAAGTTTGGACAACTTGCCCAATAAACTCCTTCTTTACTGGGGTAAGAATGCAGGTCAAATTGTTTTTGTGGACATACACTGTAACAAATTTCAATGTAGACTCAAAGAAACCTTCCACTGTGTTGATATATTTTGTGTTTACAATGCTGCTTAAATGTTTCATAATTGGGAGAATTGAAAATACTAGTTCTTAGTTCCTGTACAAATATTGATACTACCCCTGCTGATATAAAAGTGTTCATAACAGGCTACAGCAAATTCCATAAATTAGGGGGAAGCTATGATATGCGATTCCCTCACTCACTGATGAAGGCAAATTTGTGCACATATAGCAGTTTCGAGCTTCCATGATATCTACATTTTCATACAACAATTTATAATACACATTTGTGGTTAAGTCACCTCTAGAAACATCAGTGTATAAGTAGTTCTCATCATTGTACAGGGGATTTTGATCTCTAATGAGATTTGCTAAATTTGGGGCACTTGTAGACATAATCTTTTTTGAATCACTTGTTATGGGCAGACTCAATTCAATGAGAAATAATATGATCACGAAACCTGTCACTATCAGTAAACCTATACATATATATTTGCATATGCTATCTCTATTTCTATTCAACTCCATGAATTATCTAATTTCAGACCAAAAGTTCAAATTCAAAAACTAAAAATCAAAAATGAAATGCAAAGTGTCTTTAGTGTGTCACTGTCTCTTTTCAGTCCTTTTTATTTGTGAGCAAAGCAAGACTCAGAAATAGTCTCTTTAAAGGTGCAAATTATTCACAAAAAGTTCCTTGATCTTCTGGAAAGTTCATCAAGAGTTTTTAAAAGCTCCTACTAAAAGTTCAAATTTTGCTAATAAAAGCACAGCTAGTAATCAATAATAATCATTACCAAAATGTAATGTCTTTGTTCATCAAGTGGCAATGAGATTTCAATGTTCAACTCCACTGCAATTTCGAACTCATGAATATTGAACTGGATTTGAACTGTTACAGCAAAAAGGTGCAAACTTTTTCTTCCAGTCATTTGCAGCAAAATATGTCCATTTAGGTGCTGAGTATTTTTGGCTTGGTTCTCTCTTTTTCTTTGATCGTCTGTTAACTCAACACTCAGCATCACTGTTGTTAGATCCTACAGCCATAGGGAGGTCTCCCCTCAACTTTTTTGCCTGTCTCCCTCCATTATTTAGATCTAATTTTTGCTGGTTTTAGGACTCTGAGTAGCTTACCACTGCTGACCAGCGATAAAGTGCTTGTGATCTCTCCCCTATGCATGGTAACATTGTCTCATACTAAATTGTCATATTTAATTTACTTGTAATTCCCTCATAAAGTGCACTGCATGTATCTAAGGCCTGTAAATTAAATGCTACTAGTGGACCTGCAGCACTGATTGTGCCACCCACATAAATCGTCGCTTAACCATTGCTCAGGCCTGCTATTGCAAGGCCTGTGTGTGCAGTTTCACTGCCACTTCAACTTGGCATTTAAAACGAATTGTCAAGCCTTAAACTCCCCTTTTATTACATATGTCACCCCCAAAGTAGGCCCTAGGTAGCCCACATGGCAGGGTGCTATGTAAGTAAAAGGCAGGACATGTACTTGTGAGATTTACATGTCCTGGTAGTGAAAAACACCCAAAGTAATTTTTCACTACTGTGAAGCCTGTTCCTCTCACAGGCCAGCTGTGGGAATCCCCTTATATACCATTAAGTGGTAATTTCTGATCTGTGAGGAGTGGCGTTGTCATGCTTGTATGGTTAGAATGGTAGTGAGAAATCCTGCTTTCTGGTGAAATTGGATTTATTTACTGTTTTAGAAATGACACTTTAACAAAGAAGGCATTTCTCTGCACTTAGTGCTCTCTGTGTCTTACAGCCTGTCTCCAATCCGCATCTGGTCTGTGCTGGTTGACCGTTCCCCTTCGTCATTCTACCCAGACAGACATAAACACAGGACACTTAGCTGCATCTGCATTCATCTGCATACTGATGGGGCTTTCTGGGCAGAATAGTTATAGGGGCTCTCACTTACGCTTCAAAGGCTAATGGCCTGACCTCACCCAAAGGACTAATAACCTCCCACAGATCTCCTGGCATACAGGACTAAGTTGAAAGGGGAACTGGTGCACTTCAAAACCACTCTTTGAAGTTTTCCTCCACTTCAAAGGCACATTTGAGTGTATATATACTGGGTCTGTGATTCCCTAAAATCAGACACTTCTGGACCTACAACTAGACTTTGTCAGAGGGACTGTTGTGCTGCCCAAAGGACTCATTTGGGCTGCTTTTCTGGAGGGATTGCTCTCCTGTTTGTTGCCCTGCTGCCTGCTGCTCCCTGACTCTGCTAGAAGGACTTTGCCTTCCCCCACAAGTGGTCTTCAAGGGGTTGGACTAAGTTTCCCTTCTATTAAAGACGTCTCAGGGCCATCAAATACTTCACCAGAGAGAGAAAATCCACTGCGTCAGAACATCGATGCACGCCTGCAAATATTAACGCATTGCTGGCAAAATCGATGCAGCTCCCGTCCTGCAAATGACTGCATTGCCTACTGGATCGACCCAGCGACTGTTTCATCATTGAAGCACGTTTTGGATTTTTCACGCATCATCCCTGAGTGTCAAAATATCCTGCACTGCAGTAAGGAGCCAAGACTGCACACCCAGAAATTGACACATCACCTTGCCTGTGAGCAAAGAATACATCACCTCCGCCACACCAGAAAAATCAACGCATTGCATAACTTTCCAACACATCACCTCCCTTGTGGCCCTCTGCTTTGTTATTTTTGATTAATTCCAGGTACTATTTGCTAAAAAGATACATTCATTGATTTCTAAAGCAAAGACTTACCTAAACGTCTAAAAAGTGACATCTTGACTTGTGCATTTTGGATTCTTGTTGTTTTGGTCTAATGTTATTCAGATAAAAATTATCAATTTTTCTAAACTGGTGTGGAGTACTTTTTGTGGCGTTTTCACTGTGTTACTGTGTAAGTTATTTCACAATTACTTTATTCATTGCCTTCTAAGTTAAGACAACCTGCTCTGTGTCAAGCTACTGAAGGGTGATCACAGGATAATTTAGGGTATGTTGTTACTTACCCTGACTAGGATTGTAATCCCTACTTGGAGAGAGTGCATACCTCTGCCAACTAGAGACCTAATTTCTAACATCTTGCACTTTAACTCAACTCTTCAGTCTCTTCAGCAATAGTTGGAGGCACTTGTACAGCTGGAGCTGAAAGCCCACAAATCTAATTATCTCTTGGTATAGCATTTTTATTTACAGCAACTGGGCCTTTGTCAGCATCTGAGCTTGCATGAGTCAATTGATTCTGTCTTGACTTCTGTTTTGACCCTTTGGGCCATCCACTGTTCTTGACTCGCTCGGACCCCCCTCAGACCATACTTGTGCTGTAGCAGCCACTTGTCCAGCCCCAAGAGCTTTACTAACCTGATCCCTCTCGCTCACTGTAACTGACCTTTCTGGAACAGGTGCTGTATCATCTAGAAGATCTGGAACTTTGTGAGTGTGGCTAGCATGTACTCAGTTAGGGAGACCAGCACACTTCACAGCTGTACGTGTTACCATAACCACTTGAGGGCCTCTCCAACACAGTCCAAAGCATGTTTCCCTTTCATGCTTTTTACCTTGACCCAGTTGTCTGCACATAGGTCATGGCAAAGCTCTGGTTGCGTTGCAGCTGTGGTGTAGCTTCTTCAACCTGATAAGATAAAGAACAAACCGCATCAGCAAGTCCACTGTAATAATCAAGTACCAAGTGTCAGCATCTGTAATGTTCACAAGCACATTTGCGGACACTTCTGGCAATGTTATGGACCACCCATGATAATTTCATGAAGGGACAATCCCGTCTTTCTGATGGGCATACTGTGCATACTCATCAAGATAAGAGGCAGTGTTTTTGGCCATTTCAGGCTGGTGGATGCACATTCTTTCTCCAGTCTAGACTTCAGGGTACCACTTATCTGTTTGACAAGTCTAGAAGCCTCAGGTCTGTAGCTGCAGTATAATATTTGTTCAGTTTGGAATGCCTCACACAATAATTTCAGAACCTCTATGTTGAAGTGGGTTCCTCAGTCTGACTCTAGAGAAGTCGGGAATTTGACCATGGTATCAGCTCCCAAAGTAATGGCTACTTTAAGATTATCATTTTCCATGGTCAGGTAGACTTGAACGCAGTGTGAGAAAATTCATACAATGACTAAGACATATCTCAGTCCATTGCACACAAGCAGCTCCATGAAAATCCAGCTGCATTCTGTTAAAGGGTCCTCCTGATCTACCTATGTGACTCAGTGTAACAACCATGTGTTTTCCTACATTCATCTGCTGACATTTAATACATCTGAGGCACACAGCATCTGCAATCATTCTGAATTTGAAGTTAAACCATGTCTGTCTAAAGGTTCTGATCATTATATCCCTACTTATATGTGCCTGTCCATGATAATGTATAGCCCTGGGATACAATAAGTTATTGGGCAGCACTGCTCTTCCATCACTTGAAACCCAAATATCATCTTCATTTCTCTTGACACATTCTGCTCTAACCCAGCTTTGCTGCTCTTCTGTCACTTCTTCCTGCAACCTTTTAACTTCTTCCCACATATCAATGGATTAGCAAGAAATTTTGACTTGTCTCATCATTTGCATCATTATTCCATTCTCCTTTAAAGGAAGTGCAACTTAAAGCACAATATCTTGCAACCTCAATAGTACTACCTTAGGTTACATAGCCAGTAGATTTCTTATGGGCAGCACAGTTTGACAGAAATTTTTAAAGGCAGCTGTAATGCATTGAACAAATTATAAATCTCATCACCATTGATGAGAGGTGATCCAGAGAAGGTCATTAACCCTCTCTGGGACACAACTGTCTAAAATCATGAATTACACCAAACCCACACTATCGGCGAAGATTGTCATTTTGACGTGTTCAGAAAGACAGCACAGTTTGGTAAGAGCAGCCAATTCCGCTACTTGGACAGAGAAGACTCTTTGAAGCCAGGACGCTTCAATAACACCCGAGACAGTGCAAACTGCATAACCAGCTCTCAGGGTACCATCTATATTTCCTAAACAGGAGCCATTAACAAATATTACATAGTAATTTTCAGTTAGGGGAACATTTTGAATATCAGGCCTTGGTTTGGTGCACAGTTCAGTCACATCGAGGCAGCCATGTTCAACCTCACACATACAATAACTGATATTTGTAACAGGGTTTGGCAAATAATGTAGCAGGATTAAAAACTGCATATCCTTTTGGATTAATGTCTGGAAAGGTGAGGATGACCTGCTCATAGTGGGTCAAATGTGCACTGGTTCAGTACTGTGTCTTGGTCTGGGTTAGCAATATCTCTATACAGCAATGAATAAAAACCTTCAGCAGTGACCCATAACAAAGCTTTTGCACTGTTCGATGCTCATGCTTAGGACAGTGACTGTCTTCAAACAAACAGGCAATGCAGAAGCCATAGGATCAAGTGTGGCAGAAAAATAGGCAACAGGCTTGCTTGCATTTCCATTGAGCTCTGTCAAAACTAAGAGAGCACATCCATCCCTCTCACAGCAAAACAGAGAAAAATATTTGGTATATTCAGACATTCCCAGAACTGGGGTAAAACATAGGCTTTCTCTCAGTTTTATGAAGGCACATATGCAGTTGTCATCCAATGGTAACAGATCAGACACATCCTTGTGTGTCAGCCTCTGTAAAGGCTTGGCCAAAAGGGAAAAGTTTGGAATCCAATGGCAACAGTAGGCAACCGTTCCCAAGAACATTCAGATTTCCTCCTGAGTGGCAGGAGGATTCATTTTCAGAACTGATGAGAATCTTTCATGTGACACTTTCTGCACACCTTTCTTGATGTGGTGACCTAAGTACAAGATTTCTGTCTTGCAATATTGTGCAATAATGTAGCTTTGCTGAGAAAGCGTTATGTTCATTCTCTCCTAAATGAGTCAAAAGAGAAATGGTGTCTTTCCTGCATGCTTCTCAAGTGTTTTATGCAATAGCATAGGTCATTATACACTGCACTAAGGGATTACAGATTTGTTTTCAAGATCTGATTGAAAATCAAAGGACTCTCAGTATACCCTGTGGTACTGAACCCCATGCCACAACACTACTGCCAAATTTGAACACGAAGAGGAATTGGCTTTCCTCATGCAGTGGTATGGAGAAAAATGCTTGGCACAAATCAATTGCTGTATACCATTCTGCTTCACAAGGTGTTAGACCTGACATCCTTGGCTTAGTTAACCCTGTCTATTTGCCTCTGCCTCCTGTATTTTTGACTGTGTGCTAGATTTAGTTTTTGCTGGTTTTGGTACTCTAGGCACTCTACCATGGCTGATCAGTGCTAAAGAGCAAGTGTTCCCTGTGCAAATTATGCTTATGATTGGTTATCCATGATTGGCATATTTGATTTACTAGTAAGTCCCTAGTATACCACACCATGTGTGCCCACGACCTGTAAATCAAATGCTACTAGTGGGCCTGCAGCACTGATTGTGCCACCCACGACTGGCCCTGTAAATATGTCTCAGACCTGCCATTGCAGTGTCTGTGTGTACAGTTGTAAACTGCCATGACGACCTGGCAAGTGCACCCACTTGCCAGACCCAAACCTTCCCTCTTAGTACATGTAAGGCATCCCTACGGTAGGCCCCATGGGCAGGGTGCAGTGTATTTGAAAGGTAGGACATGTACTGGTGTGTTTTACATGTCCTGAGCAAGTAAGGCAGGTTCTTGTACACTACAAAGACTTTCCTTTGAACTTTGGCTACTTCAAAGGCAGAAATGAGTATAAGAATTGGACCCAAAACCCCAGACTTTTAGAACACTTCTGGATCAAGAGAAGGCTCTGCAAAGGAGACAAGTTGAAGAGCGGTGGGGAGGATTACTGCACCGTTGCTGTGTGTGCTTTTCTGAGTTGGCCTGCAGTTGCTGCTTCTGCTTTGGAGAGGACAAAGACTGGACCTTGCTGTGCATCCCACTTGTGAAGTTTCTCTAAGGGCTTAGACTGAGCTTGCCTCCTGGTAAGAAGTTTCAGGGATATCACAGACTTCACCTACCAGCCTCTGGGTTCTCGTGCTTAAGACCCTGACTTGCAAGGTGGTGCCCACTCCAGTTCCTGGGCCCTTGGGAGTGAAAGGTGGCATAAAAATAAGAAGAACCAGGAACATTGACTCTTGATGACTCCAGAGCTAGTGCTGCTGTCTGACTCTGTACCACTGCCTGCACCTGAAGCCGAGGTTTCCACTGAAGTGCAACAACCACGACTGACGCTGCCGGTCTGGCGCCACTGACGGGGCACTGCCAGAGCACCTCTGAAGACTCATGACATTGTGAGCCCCAAGTAATGTGCCACCGACATCTGTGACACCTAACTCAGCTGCGGCACCTGTGGCCCTGTGATGTGACTACGACCCTGTGAAGTCACCTCATCATGTCTTGTCTTGTGTGATTCATTGACCCTGCAGGATCGTCAGGGATCAGTGCCTCACCAATGATGCTGACCCACCTCCACTGCCTCCATAAGGAACTGAGGCCTCACCTCCATATGCAATGGATGCCTCACCTCCTGAGTAGCAGCATGGAACCAACGCCTTATCAGTTCCAGCAACGCTTCACCTCCCTGACCCCATGCTGTCTTTGACTCTTTCTCGTTTGTAAGGTACTGGACCTGGGGTTTGTGCGACTCTGCGACCGATACCGCACTCCCTCCCAAGTGGCTTCGGGCTGTTGGGAACAACTCTGTCACAACACCGTGATAGCACCAGTTGTAGCTATTGTGTTTATAACCTCTTTATTGTGATTTATCCTTCATATCTTTGCTTGTGTATTTTGGATTTTTGTAATTTTAGTCTTGCTTTACTTAGATAACTATTGGCCAGTTTTTGTAAATTGGTGTGGTGTTCATTTGTAGTGTTTTCACTGTGCTACTGTGTATGTGTACAAATACTTAACACATTGCCTCTGAACAAAGCCTGACTGCTTGTGCGAAGCTACCAACGGGGTTAGCAGGGGTTATCGCAGGCGTGTGACTCCCCTACCCTGACTAGAGTGACGTTCCCTACTTGGACAGGGTACAAACTGACTGCCAACTAGAGACCCCATTTCTAACATTACATGGAAATTGGAATTAAGGCCCTCATTCCAACCCTGGCTGTCTCTGACCGCCAGGGCGGAGGGCAGTGGAAGCACCGCCAACAGGCTGGCGGTGCTTCCTGGGCTATTCTGACCGCGGCGGTAAAGCCGCGGTCAGAAAAGGGGAACCGGCGGTTTCCCGCCGGTTTTCCCCTGGCCCAGGGAATCCTCCATGGCGGCGCTGCAAGGATTCCGACCCCCTTCCCGCCAGCCTGTTTCTGGCGGTTTTCACCGCCAGAACCAGGCTGGCGGGAACAGGTGTCGTGGGGCCCCTGGGGGCCCCTGCACTGCCCATGCCACTGGCATGGGCAGTGCAGGGGCCCCCTAACAGGGCCCCACAAAGATTTTCAGTGAAAATCGCGACAGGTGCCACTGCACACGTCGCACCCCTGCAACTCCGCTGGCTCTATTCGGAGCCGGCTTCATTGTTGGAGGGGCTTTCCCGCTGGGCAGGCGGGCGCTCTTTTGGGGGGCGCCCGCCAGCCCAGCGGGAAAGTTGGAATGGCCGCCGCGGTCAAAACCGCGGGCGGTCATTCGGCGGTGACCACATGGCAGGCGGCGACCGCCGCCCGCCGAGGTCAGAATGACCGCCTAAATCTCTGAACAATTCAGTACCACGGAACAACGTTGAACAGCAATCTCATTGATTTTGCGCAGGTCCTGGATTATGCAATACTTTCCATTGGGCTTATGAATGGGAGAGTTACAAGGACTTCCCATAATCTCTTTCAGGATACCCTGCTCAATTAGACAATTTACTAGGGGAGTGATCTTGGGTATCAAGATATAGGGGGGTGTTTCTGGATACACTGCATTTGGCTTCACTGCTATTTTTATAGGCTCAACTTCTTTAAGGAGCCCTAATCCTTTCATCACATTTCAGCATTGGGTAAAATGTGACACTCCGGAACTGCTTCATAATTTTACAGGGCACATCTTCCTCTTTTGTTTGGATTATGACTGCTTGGGTGTGCAGCTAATGGAACACTTTGTCTTACACAGCAGGTCACATCAAAGTTAACTTATAGGACTTGAATCACATACCACAAATTGGTGCTCATCTTCAAATTAACCTATTTTTATAGGGACTGATTCTGTTACATAGTTGGCAAACTGTTTGTTTGTGATTCTTACAACATGGATTCTCTTTCCTGAAAGAGGCAAATTTGGAACTTCTGCTGCTGTTTTGACACCGGAGCGTGTAGCCCCAGTATCAACCAGGAATGACACATCCTGATCCATAATGTTAGCATTTACATAGGGATGCTGATCTACTTCTAAGGATGCATTTAGCATGCAATCCGCATTATCTGAGCTATCTGCTTGAAGTATTTCTAAAAATTCCACATCACTCAAGTTCATTAAGGGAAACTATGTGATTCACATTTGCGTTTGGAATTTGATTTGTATTTTGTTGGGGAACAACCATTTGCTGTTGCATCTTCGGGACTGGTGGTACTGCATCTGCTGTCCGAGGACACATTCATATTTTGTCCTCGTGTCTTTCAGCTCTTTGAATTTGACCATCATTATCTCATTGTACTTGAGCAACTCCATTATTTTGTATCTGATTATTCACATTATTAACTAATTACTCAATTACCAACTACGCATGACATGGATTTGTTCTCTTTAAAGCCTGGTCATCAACCACATCTCCACTATGATCTACCTGAACATCAAATCTTTTATCTCTAGGCTGAAAGCATTTGTTAACTGCTGTGGCACTTCTTGCAAACCACCAGTATTCATCATCATCTGAGGGCTCTGGCTAAATTCTTGGGCAGCTTTCAATTGCATGACCGTAGCCTTCTCTTTCACGGTCTTATGCTTCAATTTCACTTCATCCCTACAGTACTTTGCAGACTACAGTGTTTCATCAATTGGTTTGTTCTGCCAACAAATCAATTGCTGCTGAATCATGTCACATCCCTGCACAAATCTAAGGACAAAATGACCAATACCCTTGGCTTCTATTATTTCTGTAACACTGAAATGTTTGAAAGCTTTTAACAATCTCTCATATTATGCTCAAACCAAGTCCTTCGATTCCTGTGTCATCCTTTCAATCCACTGACAATCAATATCTTTCAGAGACACCTTGTTTTTAAGAAACTCTATCACCTTGTAATATCTCTTCATCACCTCTTCCGATGATGCACCTCTTACTGGATCTCTTGGGAGTTCACAATCTCCCCAATCAACACTAACTTTGCATTCAGTCCACAAATCACTCAGAACCACGATGTCAAACAACGTATTCAAATCCTCCCACAGCCTTTTTAAAAGTTTCACAAATCTCTCTGTCTACTTGTACCATTCCACTGGTTTCTCTCTGTCTCTGGTAATCATTTGTGAATGACAGAATATCACTCCTACTCCAGGGCACATGATCGTAATCTCCACCTGGTATTTCTCTCATGGGCAGCATTTTTACATTGTCTTCCCTCTGAATTACTCCTCCCAGAGGCATATTTAGCTTGGCTCTCTTCTGTCTCTTTTCTTTGCCCATCTACTTTCCCACTTATCTAGAGCACCCCATTTCTGAATGTATGTAATAAATTCCTTAACATGTGTTTTCAGTCTGGGGGATCTGATGTTAACTATATCTTTTGTGCTGAACTACAATCTTTATCTTTTCTTTGTAGGCTTTGATTTCTATAATTCATATCATATTTCTCAGATACTTCAGCTAACCTTTCATTAACCTGTCCTTCTTGTTGAGTAATGTCTTTATAAATGAACCATAGTTTGTCTTCTGTCTATGTTTCCAATTGAGCTGTGTTTAACAGTCCTAATATTTCAATCAGTTCAAATTTCAGTCTGGGCACATTCACTGATCTAGCTCTCTTTGGCATTTCTTCTGTTCTAGCATTGCAGTTTTTTGTACCTGTCACACTTTCAGGACTCAAATTGCTCAAGCAATTATTCAGCTGCTCTGCAGTGAAACCATGCAAGATTATATTTCTATTCTGAAATACTTCTGCTCTTAAATGACCTACAGTCTGATGATTTGGGTGTTAAAACTTGACATGTTCTCTGGTGTGTTAAATGGTACTCCTCCTTGTGGAGTGCTGCAATTATTATTCGGGATCTGATTTGGTCTAGGCACAAGAAAAGGTGAGGCTCTCTGAAGAAATCCATCTGACCTGTCATTGGGTTTGGAACTGCAAATTGTGTAGGGGTTAATAGTTTCACAAGAGAGCCCATTCTCAGCATTTCTGAGTTGTTAGAATATACAGATCTCTGCATACCAATTGACGATATCCCAGCAGATGTAGCTGGTGTATCAGGAACGGTCGGTACATTTAATGAATATGCACTGCTTCCAGACGTACCTGAGCATACAAGGGAACACCGCAACCTAAAGTCACAGGAAATGTGTTGGAAAATGGGTTATTGGTAGGGCAGGTAGGTACCTACACCTAGCAACAAGCCACAAACCTCCACATAAGTACAGTTAGGTCTCAGTAAATTAATCCCAGCTCTACCCTTGGTAGCTTGGCATCGAGCGTCAAGGCTTAACTTAGGAGACAAAGTGTAAAGCATTCAAATATCACAAAACAGTAATTAAATAAAACACAGGAAACAGTTTGAAAATCCAAAACCAATTTATAAAAATAGCTTATATTTTTATCTTTAAAATGACACAAAAACGATTAAAATCGGTTCAGGGGAACCGGAGATATGAATTTTTAAAGTATTATTATTTTCTAGCGCTTAGAAACAAAAAGCGCCAATCGGGTCATCTGGTTGCACCAGGACCGGGGCAAAGTCAAACTTTCAGGCCGACCGCGATGGAGCCCTGCTCGGCTACAAGTCGCGGGAGGCCTCGGTTAAAAAGTTACCTTCTGACTTTGTCTCTTTTTTGATGTTTTTCTTCCCCGGGACGAACCTGCCAGTTGGATCCGACCTCCTGGAGCCCTTGTCCGGATACGCGAAGTCGGTTTCCTCGGTGGTGATTTTTACCTTCGGACTTAGTCGTTTTTTCGAGATGAAAATCCTTCGACCGGGGTAAACCTGGATCTTGATCCGACGTCCGTGGAGCCCTTCTCGGATACGATGGCTGGAAGGTCCCGGTCAACTTTTTACGTTCGGACTTAGGGCCTCATTATGACCCTGGCGGGCGGCGGAGGCCGCCCGCCAGGATCCCGCCCTCCAAATTACCGCGCCGCGGTCAAAAGACCGCGGCGGGTATTACGAGTTTTCCCCTGGGCTGGCGGGCGGTTCCAGTAAAACCGCCCGCCAGCCCAGGGGAAAACGACCTTCCCACGAGGATGCCGGCTCGTAATCGAGCCGGCGGAGTGGGAAGGTGCGACGGGTGCAGTGGCACCCGTCGCGTATTTCAGTGTCTGCAAGGCAGACACTGAAATACTTTTCGGGGCCCTCTTACGGGGGCCCCTGCCGTGCCCATGCCATTGGCATGGGCACGGCAGGGGCCCCCAGGGGCCCGCGACCCCCCCTACCGCCATCCTGTTCATGGCGGCTTTCCCGCCATGAACTGGATGGCGGTAGGGGGGGTCAGAATCCTCATGGCTGCGGAGCGCGCTCCGCAGCCATGGAGGATTCCAAAGAGCAGCGGAAAGTCAGCGGGAGACCGCTGACTTTCCGCTTCTGACCGCGGCTGAACCTCCGCGGTCAGAATGCTCATTGGAGCACCGCCAGCCTGTTGGCGGTGCTCCCGTGGTCGGTGGCCCTGGCGGCCCCCGGCCGCCAGGGTCAGAATGACCCTCTTAGTCTCTTTTTTGGATGTTTTTCTTTACCGGGACGAACCACGAAGTCAGGCCGGGTCGCGGTTGAGGCAAGCCGGCTAGAATTTCCGCGTCGGGTCGGTCACTTTATGGAGCTTTTTTTCAAAAATTCTCCAATCTTTTCCAAACTTCTGGGGCTTCACCCAGATGTTATTTTAAGGTTCTTTTGGGGTCCACAGCTCACCCCAAGGGTCCAGAAGTTCTGTGATGGTCCTTGGGAAGTGCGGACTTCAACTCCCAGAATGCACCTGGCGCAAACTCCTTTTTGGCCACTGGACAGTGGTCAGCTGGTCACTTTTTCAGGAGTTGGTGCAGGGGACTCTGGATAGCAATTTTTCACCTGTAGCAAACAGGGAGTCCCTCCTTGAACCAGTGGAAGCCAGGTAAAGTCCTTCTTGTGGTGAAGCCCAAGTGTGCAGCTGGTGCAGTCTTTCTGAGTGCAGGGTCCAGGTGCAGGCCAGGGGTCCAGCAGGGCAGTCCTTCTTCTCCTTGTAGTTCCTTCTTCTTGAAATTTGGTGGGGATCTGAGGCGTGGGTGCAGGTCTGCCAGTTTTATCCTTGCTCCTGGGTGAAAAGCAGGGGGGCCCTGGTTCTCCAATCAGGGACAGGGTCGTCCCCCTGTGATGACCACTTCCTGGGAAGTGTGGCAAAAATCCATCCCAGAAGGCAACAGTCTCTAAAAATCCAAAATGGATGAATCTGATTTTTGGAGGAGAGATCTGGCTGAGCCCACCCACTGGTGTGGCTAAAAATCATAAACACACCCCTCTCCTGCCCTCTCCTAATCTAATTAAGGGGGCACCTAGATGTCTGGGGTTGCAGGATGTGGGGGTGTTGTTGGGTGCTCCAGATGTCCTTCTCTGCCTTTGAAGACCAGTTTGGCAGCCCTCCCCCTTCCTGCCTCACCATCTGCTGAGGGAAGATTCTCTCCCCCAAGCACATTCCTTTGTGTGAAGCCAGGCCACTTCACACCTCATTAAAGTAGCCTGGCAGAAGCTGCTGCAGGCTGGCCAATCAGAGCACAGCAGCAAAAACAATGCAGAGCTGAAATTGGCAACTTTTTAGGTAAAGTCTAAACTTTTTACCTGAACTAGTTATATTAAATCCAACAACTGGAAGTTGTGGGATTTATTATAACAATCAATTTGATACCAAATTCTTGGTATGTAACATTTAAGGAAACTTTAAAATTTAAAATAAAGTCTGCCCATTCTAGCCTATGAAGGCCATTTACTTCAATGAGGGAAAAACGAATTTGGCTGTTTTTACCTCACCAGGGCTTATAAATCTATTTTTATAAAGTCCCTGCTTATAGTTACATGGCACCCAGCCCTAGGGGCACATAGGGCACACCTTAGGGGTGACTTATATGTAAAAATAAGGTAGTTTAAGACTTTGGAAGTACCTTTAATTCCAAAGTCGAATCTGCATATAACTTTAATTTAAAAGCAGCCAGCAAGGCAGGCTTGCTTTTAAAATGACACTGGGCACCTCAGCAATGCACCTAGGTGTGCACCACCTATGCTATGGTCCCTAAACCTACATGCCCTACCATATACTAGGGACTTATAGGTAGGTTAACTTAGCCAATTATAATTAGCCTAATTTGCATATCCATTTTACACAGAGCACTGGCCCTGGGACTGGTAAGCAGTACCCAGGGCACAGCCAAGAGTCAGTAACCACCAGTACCTATCCAGAAAGAGTGGGGGTGATCAGGCAAAAAAAAAGGACTTTCCTACACTACCCCCCCCCCAGATGAAAGGTGATGGGTACTAACCTACACCCTGGTAGTCCTCATCAGCTAAGTGGAAAAACCTGGAAAGGCCATCTGCATTGGCATGAGCAGTCCCAGGTCTGTGCTCCACTGTGAAGTCCATCCCCTGTAGGGAAATGGACCACCTTAACAGTTTTGGGTTCTCCCCCCTCATCTGCATCAACCATCTGAGAGGTCTGTGGTCAGTTTGTACACGGAAGTGAGTGCCAAACAAGTAAGGCCTCAACTTCTTCAGGGACCAAACCACAGCAAAGGCCTCCCTCTCAATGGCACTCCATTTTTTCTCTCTGGGGAGTAGTCGCCTAATGATGAAGGCAACTGGGTGATCATGGCCCTCTTCATTAACTTGTGCTAACACTGCCTGTAGGAGGCTGGACTGGCTTGTAGTGAGTACCAAGGGGTACTTGCACCAGGCCCAGTTATCCCTTATTAGTGTATAGGGTGTCTAGCAGCTTAGGCTGATAGATAATGGTAGCTTAGCAGAGCAGCTTAGGCTGAACTAGGAGACGTGTGAAGCTACTACAGTACCACTTAGTGTCATATGCACAATATCATAAGAAAACACAATACACAGTTATACTAAAAATAAAGGTACTTTATTTTTATGACAATATGCCAAAGTATCTTAGAGTGTACCCTCAGTGAGAGGATAGGAAATATACACAAGATATATATACACAATAGCAAAAATATGCAGTATAGTCTTAGAAAACAGTGCAAACAATGTATAGTTACAATAGGATGCAATGGGGAAACATAGGGATAGGGGCAACACAAACCATATACTCCAAAAGTGGAATGCGAACCACGAATGGACCCCAAACTTATGTGACCTTGTAGAGGGTCGCTGGGACTATTAGAAAATAGTGAGAGTTAGAAAAATAACCCTCCCCAAGACCCTCAAAAGTGAGTGCAAAGTGCACTAAAGTTCCCCTAAGGACAAAATAGTCGTGTTAGAGGAATAATGCAGGAAAGACACAAACCAGCAATGCAACAACTGTGGATTTCCAATCTAGGGTACCTGTGGAAGAAGGGGACCAAGTCCAAAAGTCACAAGCAAGTCGGAGATGGGCAGATGCCCAGGAAATGCCAGCTGCGGGTGCAAAGAAGCTTCGACTGGACAGAAGAAGCTGAGGTTTCTGCAGGAACGAAAAGGGCTAGAGACTTTCCCTTGGGTGGATGGATCTTTCTTGCCGTGGAGAGTCGTGCAGAAGTGTTTTCCCGCCGAAAGAACGCCAACAAGCCTTGCTAGCTGCAAATTGTGCGTTTGGCGTTTTTGGACACTGCTGGGGCCCAGGAGGGACCAGGAGGTCGCAAATTGGACCTGAAGAGAGAGGGGACGTCGAGCAAGACAAAGAGCCCTCACGGAAGCAGGTAGCACCCGGAAAAGTGCCAGAAACAGGCACTACAAGGATGCGTGAAACGGTGCTTGCCGAAGTTGCACAAAGGAGTCCCACGTCGCCGGAGACCAACTTAGGAAGTCGTGCAAAGCAGGTTAGAGTGCTGTGGACCCAGGCTTGGCTGTGCACAAAGGATTTCCGCCGGAAGTGCACAGGGGCCGGAGTAGCTGCAAAGTCGCGGTTCCCAGCAATGCAGCCCAGCGAGGTGAGGCAAGGACTTACCTCCACCAAACTTGGGCTGAAGAGTCACTGGACTGTGGGGGTCACTTGGACAGAGTCGCTGGATTCGAGGGACCTCGCTCGTCGTGCTGAGAGGAGACCCAAGGGACCGGTAATGCAGCTTTTTGGTGCCTGCGGTTGCAGGGGGAAGATTCCGTCGACCCACGGGAGATTTCTTCGGAGCTTCTGGTGCAGAGAGGAGGCAGACTACCCCCACAGCATGCACAAGCAGGAAAACAGTCGAGAAGGCGGCAGGATCAGCGTTACAGAGTTGCAGTAGTCGTCTTTGCTACTATGTTGCAGGTTTGCAGGCTTCCAGCGCGGTCAGCGGTCGATTCCTTATCAGAAGGTGAAGAGAGAGATGCAGAGGAACTCGGCTGAGCTCATGCATTCGTTATCTAAAGTTTCCCCAGAGACAGAGACCCTAAATAGCCAGAAAAGAGGGTTTTGGCTACCTAGGAGAGAGGAAAGGCTACTAACACCTGAAGGAGCCTATCAGCAGGAGTCTCTGACGTCACCTGGTGGCACTGGCCACTCAGAGCAGTCCAGTGTGCCAGCAGCACCTCTGTTTCCAAGATGGCAGAGGTCTGGAGCACACTGGAGGAGCTCTGGACACCTCCCAGGGGAGGTGCAGGTCAGGGGAGTGGTCACTCCCCTTTCCTTTGTCCAGTTTCGCGCCAGAGCAGGGGCTAAGGGGTCCCTGAACCGGTGTAGACTGGCTTATGCAGAATTGGGCACATCTGTACCCAAGAAAGCATTTCCAGAGGCTGGGGGAGGCTACTCCTCCCCTGCCTTCACACCATTTTCCAAAGGGAGAGGGTGTCACACCCTCTCTCAGAGGAAGTTCTTTGTTCTGCCATCCTGGGCCAGGCCTGGCTGGACCCCAGGAGGGCAGCTGCCTGTCTGAGGGGTTGGCAGCAGCAGCAGCTGCAGTGAAACCCCAGGAAGGGCAGTTTGGCAGTACCAGGGTCTGTGCTACAGACCACTGGGATCATGGGATTGTGCCAACTATGCCAGGATGGCATAGAGGGGGCAATTCCATGATCATAGACATGTTACATGGCCATATTCGGAGTTACCATTGTGAAGCTACATATAGGTAGTGACCTATATGTAGTGCACGCGTGTAATGGTGTCCCCGCACTCACAAAGTTCAGGGAATTGGCTCTGAACAATGTGGGGGCACCTTGGCTAGTGCCAGGGTGCCCTCACACTAAGTAACTTTGCACCTAACCTTTACCAGGTAAAGGTTAGACATATAGGTGACTTATAAGTTACTTAAGTGCAGTGTAAAATGGCTGTGAAATAACGTGGACGTTATTTCACTCAGGCTGCAGTGGCAGGCCTGTGTAAGAATTGTCAGAGCTCCCTATGGGTGGCAAAAGAAATGCTGCAGCCCATAGGGATCTCCTGGAACCCCAATACCCTGGGTACCTCAGTACCATATACTAGGGAATTATAAGGGTGTTCCAGTAAGCCAATGTAAATTGGTAAAAATGGTCACTAGCCTGTCAGTGACAATTTGGAAAGAAATGAGAGAGCATA
The DNA here is from genome assembly GCF_031143425.1 of Pleurodeles waltl. Classification (NCBI taxonomy): domain Eukaryota; kingdom Metazoa; phylum Chordata; class Amphibia; order Caudata; family Salamandridae; genus Pleurodeles; species Pleurodeles waltl. The sequence continues at coordinate 508,217,036 of NC_090445.1, forward strand.
ACCACTGAGGTTCTGATTAGCAGAGCCTCAGTGAGACAATTAGTCACTACACAGGTAACACATTCAGGCACACTTATGAGCACTGGGGCCCTGGGTTACCAGGGTCCCAGTGACACATACAACTAAAACAACATATATACAGTGAAAAATGGGGGTAACATGCCAGGCAAGATGGTACTTTCCTACACAACCCCCCCCCAAACGAAGGACAATAAGACTAGCCATGACCTGATGAGTCTTCATTGTCTAAGTGGAAATATCTGGAGAGTCCATCTGCATTGGAGTGGCTACTCCCAGGTCTATGTTCCACTGTATAGTCCATTCCCTGTAGGGATATGGACCACCTCAACAATTTAGGATTTTCACCTTTCATTTGTTTTAGCCAAAGTAGAGGTTTGTGGTCTGTCTGAACAATGAAGTGAGTGCCAAACAGATATGTCCTCAACTTCTTCAGAGCCCAGACCACAGCAAAGGCCTCCCTCTCAATGGCAGACCAACGCTTTTCTCTAGGGGTCAACCTTCTACTAATAAAAGCAACAGGTTGATCCTGGCCCTCAGAATTAAGTTGTGATAGGACTGCCCCTACTCCTAATTCAGATGCATCAGTTTGGACATAGAATTTTTTAGAGTAACAAGGGCTTTTCAGGACAGGTGCAGAGCACATGGCCTGCTTCAGCTCCTCAAAAGCTTTCTGACAGCTTGCTGTCCATAATACCTTTTTAGGCATTTTTTTGGATGTGAGGTCATTAAGAGGGGCTGCAATGGAGCCATAGTTCTTAATGAACCTCCTGTAATACCCAGTGAGGCCTAGGAAGGCTCTCACCTGAGTCTGAGTGGTAGGGGGAACCCAATCAATAATAGTTTGGATTTTCCCCTGAAGTGGTGCAATCTGTTCCCCACCAACAAGGTGTCCCAGATAAACCACCTTACCCTGCCCTATCTGGCACTTTGAAGCCTTGATAGTGAGGCCTGCCTTTTGCAGGGCCTCCAAAACTTTCCATAGGTGGACCAGGTGATCATCCCAGCTGGAGCTAAAGACAGCTATATCGTCCAAATATGCTGCACTGAAAGCCTCCAGCCCTTGCAGGACTGTGTTCACCAACCTCTGAAAAGTGGCAGGTGCATTTTTCAAACCAAAAGGCATTACAGTAAACTGGTAATGTCCTCCAATGGTAGAAAATGCAGTCTTAGGTTTAGCATCTTCTGACAATTTGATCTGCCAATACCCTGCAGTCAAATCAAAAGTGCTTAGATACTTGGCAGATGCCAGTGTATCTATAAGCTCATCTGCCCTGGGTATAGGGTGAGCATCAGTTTTGGTTACCAAGTTGAGACCTCTATAGTCTACACAAAACCGCATTTCTTTCTTTCCATCTTTAGAATTGGGTTTTGGTACCAGTACCACAGGAGAAGCCCATGGACTGTCAGAGTGCTCAACCACTCCTAGTTCCAACATTTTCTGAACTTCTTGCTTTATGCAGTCCCTGACATGGTCAGGCTGCCTATAGATCTTACTTTTGACAGGTAAACTGTCTCCAGTATCTATAGTGTGCTCACACCAAGAAGTGGTGCCTGGCACAGTAGAGAAGAGTTCTGCAAATTGTCCTAGGAGATTTATGCAATTATCTTTCTGCTCAGCAGTAAGACAATCAGCCAAAACTACACCTTCCACAAGAGCATCTTGTTCTGTGGAAGAGAAGAGATCAGGTAGAGGATCACTGTCTTCTTCCTGTCCCTCATCAGTTGCCATGAGCAGGGTGAGATCAGCCCTGTCATAGTAGGGTTTCAGGCGGTTGACATGGAGCACCCTAAGGGGACTCCTGGCAGTGCCTAAGTCAACTAAATAGGTGACTTCACCCTTCTTTTCAACAATTGTGTGGGGACCACTCCATTTATCTTGGAGTGCTCTTGGGGCCACAGGCTGCAAGACCCACACTTTCTGCCCTGGTTGGTACTGAACCAAAACAGCCTTCTGATCATGCCATTGCTTCTGGAGCTCTTGGCTGGCCTGAAGGTTTTTACTGGCCTTTTTCATGTACTCAGCCATCCTTGATCTGAGGCCAAGTACATAGTCCACAATATCCTTCTTAGGAGCTTTTAAAGGTTGTTCCCAACCCTCCTTTACAAGTGTGAGTGGACCCCTAACAGGGTGTCCAAAAAGAAGTTCAAAGGGGCTGAAGCCCACTCCTTTCTGGGATACCTCCCTGTAGGCAAAAAGGAGGCATGGTAGAAGGATATCCCATCTCCTGCGGAGTTTTTCAGGGAGACCCATAATCATGCCTTTGAGAGTTTTATTAAATCTCTCCACCAGTCCATTTGTTTGTGGATGATAGGGTGTTGTGAACTTGTACGTTACACCACACTCCTTCCACATGGCCTTTAAGTATGCAGACATGAAATTGCTTCCTCTGTCTGATACTACTTCCTTTGGGAAGCCCACCCTGGAAAATATTCCCAGGAGGGCCTTTGCCACTGCAGGAGCTGTAGTGGTCCTTAAAGGAATTGCTTCAGGATATCTTGTGGCATGGTCCACTACCACCAAGATAAACCTATTGCCTGAAGCAGTAGGAGGGTCAAGGGGGCCAACTATGTCAACCCCTACCCTTTCAAAGGGAACCCCAACCACAGGCAGTGGGATAAGGGGTGCCTTTGGAGTGCCACCTGTCTTGCCACTGGCTTGACAGGTTTCACAGGACTTACAAAATTCCTTTGTGTCCTCAGACATCCTAGGCCAATGAAACAATGGAACCAATCTGTCCCAAGTTTTCATTTGACCCAGGTGCCCAGCTAGGGGAATGTCATGTGCCAGTGTTAGGAGGAACTTTCTGTACTCCTGAGGAATCACTAATCTCCTGGCAGCTCCAGGTTTCGGATCCCTATGCTCAGTGTACAAGAGGTTGTCCTCCCAGTAAACTCTGTGAGAGTCACTGACATCCCCATTAGCCTGTTTGACAGCTTGCTGTCTGAGACCCTCTAATGTGGGACAGGTTTGCTGTGGCACACTCAGCTCCTCTCTGGCAGGCCCCCCTTCACCCAAAAGCTCAGCAGTGTCTGCTTCCAGCTCCTCTGGTGTAGGTTCTGCACAGGGAGGGAATTCTTCTTCCTCTGAAGTTGAATCCACTGTAGAGGGAGGGATAGTAGGAAGTGGTTTGCTTCTACTAGCCCTAGCTTTAGGGAGCACTTGGTCCATTGTTCCAGGATCCAAGCTTCCCTGTCCTTTTTGCTTTTTGGCCTGAGCCCTTGTCAAAGCAAAAATATGCCCTGGGATGCCCAGCATTGCTGCATGGGCCTCCAACTCCACATCTGACCAAGCTGATGTCTCCAAATCATTCCCTAATAGACAGTCTACAGGTAAATCTGAAGCTACCACAACTTTCTTTGGACCAGTTACCCCCCCCCAGTTGAGATTTACAACAGCCATGGGGTGGCTTTGTGTTATGTTGTGAGCATCGGTTACTTGGTACTGGTGTCCAAGTATGTGTTGTTCAGGGTGCACCAGTTTCTCAATCACCATTGTGACACTGGCACCTGTGTCCCTGTAGGCCTGGACCTCAACACCATTTATTAGGGTTAGTTGCTTGTACTTCTCCAAGTTATGGGGGCAAGCAACCAAAGTGGCTAAATCAATAGCCCCTTCAGAGACTAAAGTAGCCTCTGTGGTCTCCCTAATCAGACCAACCCCAACTAAATTACCAAAAGTGAGCCCAGCTACTCCCTTGGATTGGCTATTAGTAGGTTTGCTCCCACCACCACTGCTATTAGTAGGGACACTAGGTGTAGCAGTAGGGGTTGTAGTGGTAGGAGCTGTGGTGCCTTTCTTTGGACAATTGGGATCTGTTGTCCAATGGCCTTTTATTTTACATAAATAGCACCATGGTTTCTTTTCCTTGTTCTGATTAAAGGAGGATTTGGACCCACCACCCCCACCAGAGTGTTTTTGTGGGCCTGATGAAGACTCATTTTTAGATTTGTCCCCACCCTTGTCAGAAGACTTACCATCCTTCTTTTTGTTGCCATCTTTGTCACCCCCTGTATGAACTTTTCTGTTCACTCTTGTTCTGACCCATTTGTCTGCCTTCTTTCCCAATTCTTGGGGAGAGGTCAGATCAGAGTCCACCAAGTACTGGTGCAACAAATCAGACACACAATTATTAAGAATATGCTCTCTCAGGATCAAGTTATACAGGCTGTCATAATCAGTAACTTTACTGCCATGTAACCACCCCTCCAAGGCCTTCACTGCCTGGTCAATGAAATCAACCCAGTCTTGTGAAGACTCCTTTTTGGTCTCTCTGAACTTTATCCTGTACTGTTCAGTGGTTAAGCCATAACCATCCAGGAGTGCATTCTTAAGAACTTGGAAATTATTAGCATCATTTTCTTTCACAGTAAGGAGCCTATCCCTACCTTTTCCACTAAATGATAGCCATAGGATAGCAGCCCACTGCCTTTGAGGGACATCCTGTACAACACAGGCCCTCTCAAGTGCAGCAAACCACTTGTTAATGTCATCCCCCTCCTTATAAGGGGGAACTATCTTGTGCAGATTCCTGGAATCATGCTCTTTTGCAGGATGACTATGGGGAATACTGCTGCTGCCACCATGGGTATCTAAACCCAACTTCTGTCTTTCCTTCTCTAATTCAAAAGACTGTCTATCCAAATCCAGCTGTTGCTTTTTAAGCTTCAGTCTGGTTTGTTCCACCCTCAACTTATTGAGTTCCCTCTCTAACATTCTGTCATCAGGGTTGGTGGGAGGGACATTTCTAGAAACAGAGCTATGATGGGAATGAACAGAAGGAGACCTGTCCCTTACAGAAGCCAACCTAACAGCTTGGTTTACAGAAACATTACTACCAGTATGGTGAGAATAAATGCATTTGCTATGATGTGAGACAACACTATTTATTTGGTGTGGCTCATCATCATTACCATCTATGCTAGATTGTCTAGTAATGGGCAGGCTAGGAAGTTTCTTTCCTGAATCTTTTCCTGGGGGAGTCCCTGAATCAGATTGGGAACTATTAGGTACTTTTTCAACAGATGGGGCACCTATGGCCTTATCCTGTTCTCTAAGCATGTTAAGTAACAGTTCCAAGGAAGGATTCTTCCCTACACTCAAACCTCTCTCTATACAGAGACTCCTTGCTCTTTTCCAGCTAAGGTTGTCATATGCAAGTTTGGACAGATCAACACTTTGGACTGTGCCAGACATTTTTTAGAGAGAGTTAAAGTGATAGAAAAAGAGAAAAAAGTTTTCAGAACTTTTTGGAAAGACAGAAAAAAAACTTTTTAAACTTTTAAGAACTTTTTGAAAGTTTAGGAGTACTTTTCAGCACTTAGAAAAGAGTGAAAAGAGGAAATGCAAAACTTTTTGGCTATGTGTATATACACTGACCTTGTTTTGTATATTTTTCTCTTATGAAAAGTACAATGACAAGAGTGGTAAGTAGTCTCAAGCACTTATCCCACCACTGCACAACCAATGTAGGAGGCTGGACTGGCTTGTAGTGAGTACCAAGGGGTACTTGCACCTTGCACCAGGCCCAGTTATCCCTTATTAGTGTATAGGGTGTCTAGCAGCTTAGGCTGATAGATAATGGTAGCTTAGCAGAGCAGCTTAGGCTGAACTAGGAGACGTGTGAAGCTACTACAGTACCACTTAGTGTCATATGCACAATATCATAAGAAAACACAATACACAGTTATACTAAAAATAAAGGTACTTTATTTTTATGACAATATGCCAAAGTATCTTAGAGTGTACCCTCAGTGAGAGGATAGGAAATATACACAAGATATATATACACAATAGCAAAAATATGCAGTATAGTCTTAGAAAACAGTGCAAACAATGTATAGTTACAATAGGATGCAATGGGGAAACATAGGGATAGGGGCAACACAAACCATATACTCCAAAAGTGGAATGCGAACCACGAATGGACCCCAAACCTATGTGACCTTGTAGAGGGTCGCTGGGACTATTAGAAAATAGTGAGAGTTAGAAAAATAACCCTCCCCAAGACCCTGAAAAGTGAGTGCAAAGTGCACTAAAGTTCCCCTAAGGACAAAATAGTTGTGTTAGAGGAATAATGCAGGAAAGACACAAACCAGCAATGCAACAACTGTGGATTTCCAATCTAGGGTACCTGTGGAACAAGGGGACCAAGTCCAAAAGTCACAAGCAAGTCGGAGATGGGCAGATGCCCAGGAAATGCCAGCTGCGGGTGCAAAGAAGCTTCGACTGGACAGAAGAAGCTGAGGTTTCTGCAGGAACAAAAAGGGCTAGAGACTTCCCCTTTGGTGGACGGATTCCTCTCGCCGTGGAGAGTCGTGCAGAAGTGATTTCCCGCCGAAAAAAAGCCAACAAGCCTTGCTAGCTGCAAATCGTGCGTTTGGCGTTTTTGGACGCTGCTGGGGCTCAGGAGGGACCAGGAGGTCGCAAATTGGACCTGAAGAGAGAGGGGACGTCGAGCAAGACAAAGAGCCCTCACTAAAGCAGGTAGCACCCGGAGAAGTGCCAGAAACAGGCAATATGAGGATGCGTGAAATGGTGCTCGCCGAAGTTGCACAAAGGAGTCCCACGTCGCTGGAGACCAACTTAGAAAGTCGTGCAATGCAGGTTAGAGTGCCGTGGACCCAGGCTTGGCTGTGCACAAAGGATTTCCGCCGGAAGTGCACAGGGGCCGGAGTAGCTGCAAAGTCGCGGTTCCCAGCAATGCAGCCCAGCGAGGTGAGGCAAGGACTTACCTCCACCAAACTTGGGCTGAAGAGTCACTGGACTGTGGGGGTCACTTGGACAGAGTCGCTGGATTCGAGGGACCTCGCTCGTCGTGCTGAGAGGAGACCCAAGGAACCGGTAATGCAGCTTTTTGGTGCCTGCGGTTGCAGGGGGAAGATTCCGTCGACCCACGGGAGATTTCTTCGGAGCTTCTGGTGCAGAGAGGAGGCAGACTACCCCCACAGCATGCACAAGCAGGAAAACAGTTGAGAAGGCGGCAGGATCAGCGTTACAGAGTTGCAGTAGTCGTCTTTGATACTATGTTGCAGGTTTGCAGGCTTCCAGCGCAGTCAGCGGTCGATTCCTTATCAGAAGGTGAAGTGAGAGATGCAGAGGAACTCGGCTGAGCTCATGCATTCGTTATCTAAAGTTTCCCCAGAGACAGAGACCCTAAATAGCCAGAAAAGAGGGTTTGGCTACCTAGGAGAGAGGAAAGGCTACTAACACCTGAAGGAGCCTATCAGCAGGAGTCTCTGATGTCACCTGGTGGCACTGGCCACTCAGAGCAGTCCAGTGTGCCAGCAGCACCTCTGTTTCCAAGATGGCAGAGGTCTGGAGCACACTGGAGGAGCTCTGGACACCTCCCAGGGGAGGTGCAGGTCAGGGGAGTGGTCACTCCCCTTTCCTTTGTCCAGTTTCGCGCCAGAGCAGGGGCTAAGGGGTCCCTGAACCGGTGTAGACTGGCTTATGCAGAATTGGGCACATCTGTGCCCAAGAAAGCATTTCCAGAGGCTGGGGGAGGCTACTCCTCCCCTGCCTTCACACCATTTTCCAAAGGGAGAGGGTGTCACACCCTCTCTCAGAGGAAGTTCTTTGTTCTGCCATCCTGGGCCAGGCCTGGCTGGACCCCAGGAGGGCAGCTGCCTGTCTGAGGGGTTGGCAGCAGCAGCAGCTGCAGTGAAACCCCAGGAAGGGCAGTTTGGCAGTACCAGGGTCTGTGCTACAGACCACTGGGATCATGGGATTGTGCCAACTATGCCAGGATGGCAAAGAGGGGGCAATTCCATGATCATAGACATGTTACATGGCCATATTCGGAGTTACCATTGTGAAGCTACATATAGGTAGTGACCTATATGTAGTGCACGCGTGTAATGGTGTCCCCGCACTCACAAAGTTCAGGGAATTGGCTCTGAACAATGTGGGGGCACCTTGGCTAGTGCCAGGGTGCCCTCCCACTAAGTAACTTTGCACCTAACCTTTACCAGGTAAAGGTTAGACATATAGGTGACTTATAAGTTACTTAAGTGCAGTGTAAAATGGCTGTGAAATAACGTGGACGTTATTTCACTCAGGCTGCAGTGGCAGGCCTGTGTAAGAATTGTCAGAGCTCCCTATGGGTGGCAAAAGAAATGCTGCAGCCCATAGGGATCTCCTGGAACCCCAATACCCTGGGTACCTCAGTACCATATACTAGGGAATTATAAGGGTGTTCCAGTAAGCCAATGTAAATTGGTAAAAATGGTCACTAGCCTGTCAGTGACAATTTGGAAAGAAATGAGAGAGCATAACCACTGAGGTTCTGATTAGCAGAGCCTCAGAGAGACAGTTAGTCACTACACAGGTAACACATTCAGGCACACTTATGAGCACTGGGGCCCTGGGTTACCAGGGTCCCAGTGACACATACAACTAAAACAACATATATACAGTGAAAAATGGGGGTAACATGCCAGGCAAGATGGTACTTTCCTACACTGCCCCAATCCCTTCCTCTGAAGCATCTGTTTGCACTACAAATTCCTTACTATAGTCAGGGGCCAGTAACACTGGTGCTGAACACATAGCCTGTTTTAGGGTGTCAAAAGCTTTCTGACACTCTGGGGTCCAAATGACCTTCTTGGGTTGTTTCTTGGAGGTAAGCTCAGTCAGAGGGGCCACTATGGTCCCAAAATTCTGAACAAACCTCCTGTAATACCCAGTCAGGCCAAGAAAGGACCTGACCTGAGTCTGGGTTTTTGGAGCCTCCCAATCCAGGATAGTCTGGATCTTGGGCTGGAGAGGTTGTACATGGCCTCCACCAACAAGGTGGCCCAGGTACACAACAGAACTTTGCCCTATCTGGCACTTGCTTGCCTTGATAGTCAGGCCTGCTTGAAGCAGGGCCTGAAGCACTTCCTTCAGGTGGACCAGGTGGTCCCTCCAGGTGGAACTAAATACAGCTATATCATCCAGATAAGCTGCACTAAAAGATTCCAACCCAGATAGGACTCTATTCACCAACCGTTGGAAGGTGGCAGGAGCATTTTTCATCCCGAAGGGCATCACCTTGAACTGAAAGTGGCCCTCTGGTGTGGAAAATGCTGACCTCTCCTTAGCTCTTGGACTTAAGGCAATCTGCCAATATCCTGAGGTCAGATCAAATGTGCTCAGGAATTTGGCAGCCCCCAACCTGTCAATGAGCTCATCAGCTCTAGGTATGGGGTGAGCATCAGTCCTAGTGACTGCATTTAGACCTCTGTAGTCCACACAGAATCTTAATTCTTTCTTCCCACCTTGGGGATTAGCTTTGGGCACCAGTACCACTGGACTGGACCAAGGACTATCAGAGGGCTCAATTACCTTCAGGTCCAACATCTTAGCCACTTCAGCTTTGATGTTGGCCTTGACCTGGTCAGACAGCCTGTACATCTTGTTCTTGACAGGCAAGCTGTCACCAGTGTCAACATCATGGACACACCAATTGGTGAGTCCAGGGGTCAGGGAGAACAGACTAGCAAACTGTCCCAAGACTTGCTTACAGTCTTGTTGTTGCTGATCTGTCAATTTGGGAGAGAGTACCACTCCCTCCACTGACCCATCTTTTTCCTTTGAGGACAGGAGGTCTGGCAGAGGATCACCCTCCTCCTCCTTCCCTTCATCAGTGACCATCAGCATGGTCATGTCTGCCCTGTCCTGGTGGGGTTTCATCCTGTTTACATGTAGGATCCTGTGAGGATTCCTGGGGGTGCCAAGGTCCACCAAGTAGGTGACCTCACCTTTTTTCTCTAGGATTGGATAGGGCCCAGTCCATTTGGCCTGTAGTGCCCTAGGAGCCATGGGCTCCAAAACCCACACCAGCTGTCCTGGGTGATACTCAGGCATGGTAGCCTTTTGATCATGCCAGAGCTTCATGAGCTCCTGACTGGCCTCCAGGTTTCTGCTTGCCTTCTTCATATACTCAGCCATGCGAGACCGCAGGTCTAGTACATAATCTAGCACATTCTCCTTGGATTCCTTGAGAGGCTTTTCCCAAGACTCTCTCACCAAGCACAATGGGCCTCTTACAGGGTGCCCAAACAGTAACTCAAAGGGGCTGAATCCAACCCCCTTCTGTGGCACCTCCCTGTAGGCAAACAGCAGGCATGGGAGGAGGACATCCCATCTCCTCCTGAGTTTGTCAGACAAACCCATGATCATGCCCTTCAGGGTCTTATTGAATCTTTCCACCAGACCATTGGTCTGTGGATGGTAGGGTCTGCTGAACTTATAAGTAACACCACACTCCTCCCACATGGCTTTCAGATAGGCTGACATAAAGTTTGTGCCCCTATCTGAGACCACCTCCTTTGGGAATCCCACTCTGGTGAACACACCAAGTAGGGCCCTAGCCACTGTGGGAGCAGTGACTGTCCGGAGGGGTATTGCCTCAGGGTACCTGGTGGCATGGTCCACTACCACCACAATGTACCTGTTACCTGAAGCAGTTGGTGGGTCTAGGGGACCAACAATGTCAATCCCCACCCTCTCAAAGGGAGTCCCAACCACTGGCAGTGGAATCAAGGGAGCCTTTGGCTTGCCCCCTGTCTTGCCACTGGCTTGACAGGTGACACAGGAGCTGCAAAACTCCCTGACTTTTTCTGACATTTCGGGCCAATAAAAATGGTTGACCAGCCTGCTCCAGGTCTTGGTCTGTCCCAAATGACCAGCTAAGGGGATATCATGGCTTAAGGTAAGGAGGAATTCTCTATACTTTTGGGGGACCACTACTCTCCTAGTAGCCCCTTCTTTAAGGGCCCTTGCCTCAGTGTAGAGAACTCCATCCTCCCAGTAAACCTTGTGGGTACCACTGGTATCCCCTTGTTCTTGCCTGGCAGCAGTCTGCCTCAGGCCCTCAAGAGTGGGACACTCTCTTTGTCCCTGGCACAAATCTTCTCTGGTGGGCCCACCTGCCCCTTGCAGTTCTGCCAAGTCAGGCAGAGTTTGCAGGGAAGGTGTCCCTCCCTCAGAGTTCAGATCCTCCCCCTCAGGGTTGGATTCTTCCTGACCCTCTGTACTTGTTGGGGCTGGCAAGCCAGACCCAGTGCCTTTTCTCTTTTTCTTGGAGGCTTGGCCCTTTGTTCCAGGGTCCAAGTGTCCAGCATTCCCCTGTTGTGCCGCCTGTGACCTGGTCACAGCACACACCCATTCAGGGAGGTCCAGCATCTGTGCATGGACCCTTCTTTCCACTTCTGACCACTCAGATGCTTCAAGATCATTCCCCAGTAGACACTCTACTGGGAGGGCAGGAGCTACAGCTACTTTTTTAGGGCCAGTCACACCTCCCCATTCCAGACTCACCATAGCCATGGGATGGAGTTTGGTTCTGGTATCTGCATAAGTCACCTGGTGGAAGACACCAGGTAAGACCTGCTCTGGAGAAACCAGCTTTTCTGCGACCATTGTCACACTGGCTCCTGTATCTCTCAGAGCTTCCACTTCAGTCCCATTGACTTTAGGTCTCTGCCTATACCTCTCCATGATGGGAGGTAAGGTGGCCATAGTTGCAATGTCCACCCCACCCACGGATACTAAGGTGACCTCAGTGTACCCTGATTCCACCCCTGGGCCAACTTCCACCCCCAACCCTACACTAGCAATCCCCTGGGATTGCCCACCAGTGGGGGGCTTCTTGGTGCAGATAGCATCTCCTCTTTTATGTCCTGGCTGATGACAGTCAAAACACTTGCCGGCCTTAGCAAGCCCCTGAAACTTTCCTGCTTTAGCAGGATCATAATTCTTTCCCTGATACCCTTTCCTTTTAAAAGTGAATTGGCTCGGGGCTCCCCCTCCCTGAGAAGTTTTTGGGGACTCTTGTGAGGACTCTTTGGGTTTTTTGTCATCTTTCCCCTGGTTCTTCCCCTGAGAAGAACCATGTCCTCCCTTTTTCTGATCACCCCCTGGGGGTTTCTGGTTAACCCTAGTTCTTAACCAGTCATCTGCTGCCTCCCCCAGCTCTCTGGGGTTGGTCAACCTAGAGTCTACTAGATACTGGCGGAGCCTCTCTTGGACACAATTAGTTAGAAGGTGCTCCCTCATAATCAAATTGTACAGCCCCTCAAAGGTACTTACCCTGTTGCCCTGTATCCAGCCCTCCAGTGCTTTTACTGAAATGTCCACAAAGTCCACCCAGGACTGGGTGCTTGTCTTTTGGGTGTCCCTAAACTTAAGCCTATACTGCTCTGGGGTTAGACCAAACTTTTTAGTCAAGCAACTCTTCATACTGGGGTATGAGTCTGCATCCTCCCCACTCATGGTTAGGAGCCTATCCCTCCCAGAGTTGGGAACTAACTCCCAAAGGAGTGAACCCCAGTACTGAGGCTTGACTTTCCTCATCTGGAGGGCCCTCTCAAAGGCCCCCAGCCACTTATCTATGTCATCCCCCTCTACATAGGCAGGAACCACCCCTTTGGGTAATCTGGGGGCAAAACCCCCACCCAGGGACACCTCAGTTTCTTTCTCGCTGCCTCCATCTTTTTTTTCTTTGCTTGCCCACTTTTTCTTTTCTAGGGCAAGCTTATCTGCTTCCAAAGCTATGTAGGCTAGCTGGGCTTCCAGCTCTCTTTCCCTGATGGATGGGTTCTCTCCTCCTGAAAGGACCCCCTTCCTACCACTAGCTTTGGGTCTGCCCCTAGTGACTGTATCCACTGAGGACCGTTCTTCCTCTACCTCACTTAGGTTCGGATGCCTTCCCTCCCCTGAGTGGTTAGAGTTAGCATCTTCCCCTTTTTCTTCCTCCTCTGGAGCTTCCTCTGTCTCTACCTCTTGGGCCTCAGCCCATGCTGTCAGGGATTTAATCAGGATTTCCTTCCTGAGATTAGTGGTTGCAGGCAACCCTCTTTCAATACACAACCCCCTAAGCTGGACTACTGTCAGTGTAGGTAGGCTAGCCAGATCAAGCTCCATGGTTCCCTAGTTTTGGGTCAACAAAAACTTTTTGCAAAAATTGGAAACAAGAATTTAGAAAAATTACAAAAATTCAATAATTGAAATTAATCCAAATTAAAAATTAAAAAAAAAAAAAATTTAAAATTAAAAACAATTTTTGCACTAGGACAATTTAAAGGATTTTTAATTTGTTTTACTCAAAACTGTAACGTGATATTGAACACAAGTACAGGATCCCGTCGCTGCTTCCAATTATGTTGGAAAATGGGTTATTGGTAGGGCAGGTAGGTACCTACACCTAGCAACAAGCCACAAACCTCCACATAAGTACAGTTAGGTCTCAGTAAATTAATCCCAGCTCTACCCTTGGTAGCTTGGCATCGAGCGTCAAGGCTTAACTTAGGAGACAAAGTGTAAAGCATTCAAATATCACAAAACAGTAATTAAATAAAACACAGGAAACAGTTTAAAAATCCAAAACCAATGTATAAAAATAGCTTATATTTTTATCTTTAAAATGACACAAAAACGATTAAAATCGTTTCAGGGGAACCGGAGATATGAATTTTTAAAGTATTATTATTTTCTAGCGCTTAGAAACAAAAAGCGCCAATCGGGTCATCTGGTTGCACCAGGACCGGGGCAAAGTCTAACTTTCAGGCCGACCGCGATGGAGCCCTGCTCGGCTACAAGTCGTGGGAGGCCTCGGTTAAAAAGTTACCTTCTGACTTTGTCTCTTTTTTGATGTTTTTCTTCCCCGGGACGAACCTGCCAGTTGGATCCGACCTCCTGGAGCCCTTGTCCGGATACGCGAAGTCGGTTTCCTCGGTGGTGATTTTTACCTTCGGACTTAGTCGTTTTTTCGAGATGAAAATCCTTCGACCGGGGTAAACCTGGATCTTGATCCGACGTCCGTGGAGCCCTTCTCGGATACGATGGCTGGAAGGTCCCGGTCAACTTTTTACGTTCGGACTTAGTCTCTTTTTTGGATGTTTTTCTTTACCGGGACGAACCACGAAGTCAGGCCGGGTCGCGGTTGAGGCAAGCCAACTAGAATTTCCGCGTCGGGTCGGTCACTTTATGGAGCTTTTTTTCAAAAATTCTCCAATCTTTTCCAAACTTCTGGGGCTTCACCCAGATGTTCTTTTAAGGTTCTTTTGGGGTCCACAGCTCACCCCCAGGGTCCAGAAGTTCTGTGATGGTCCTTGGGAAGTGCGGACTTCAACTCCCAGAATGCACCTGGTGCAAACTCCTTTTTGGCCACTGGACAGTGGTCAGCTGGTCACTTTTTCAGGAGTTGGTGCAGGGGACTCTGGATAGCAATTTTTCACCTGTAGCAAACAGGGAGTCCCTCCTTGAACCAGTGGAAGCCAGGTAAAGTCCTTCTTGTGGTGAAGCCCAAGTGTGCAGCTGGTGCAGTCTTTCTGAGTGCAGGGTCCAGGTGCAGGCCAGGGGTCCAGCAGGGCAGTCCTTCTTCTCCTTGTAGTTCCTTCTTCTTGAAATTTGGTGGGGATCTGAGGCGTGGGTGCAGGTCTGCCAGTTTTATCCTTGCTCCTGGGTGAAAAGCAGGGGGGCCCTGGTTCTCCAATCAGGGACAGGGTCGTCCCCCTGTGATGACCACTTCCTGGGAAGTGTGGCAAAAATCCATCCCAGAAGGCAACAGTCTCTAAAAATCCAAAATGGATGAATCTGATTTTTGGAGGAGAGATCTGGCTGAGCCCACCCACTGGTGTGGCTAAAAATCATAAACACACCCCTCTCCTGCCCTCTCCTAATCTAATTAAGGGGGCACCTAGCTGTCTGGGGTTGCAGGATGTGGGGGTGTTGTTGGGTGCTCCAGATGTCCTTCTCTGCCTTTGAAGACCAGTTTGGCAGCCCTCCCCCTTCCTGCCTCACCATCTGCTGAGGGGAGATTCTCTCCCCCAAGCACATTCCTTTGTGTGAAGCCAGGCCACTTCACACCTCATTAAAGTAGCCTGGCAGAAGCTGCTGCAGGCTGGCCAATCAGAGCACAGCAGCAAAAACAATGCAGAGCTGAAATTGGCAACTTTTTAGGTAAAGTCTAAACTTTTTACCTGAACTAGTTATATTAAATCCAACAACTGGAAGTTGTGGGATTTATTATAACAATCAATTTGATACCAAATTCTTGGTATGTAACATTTAAGGAGACTTTAAAATTTAAAATAAAGTCTGCCCATTCTAGCCTATGAAGGCCATTTACTTCAATGAGGGAAAAACGAATTTGGCTGTTTTTACCTCACCAGGGCTTATGAATCTATTTTTATAAAGTCCCTGCTTATAGTTACATGGCACCCAGCCCTAGGGGCACATAGGGCACACCTTAGGGGTGACTTATATGTAAAAATAAGGTAGTTCAAGACTTTGGAAGTACCTTTAATTCCAAAGTCGAATTTGCATATAACTTTAATTTAAAAGCAGCCAGCAAGGCAGGCTTGCTTTTAAAATGACACTGGGCACCTCAGCAATGCACCTAGGTGTGCACCACCTATGCTATGGTCCCTAAACCTACATGCCCTACCATATACTAGGGACTTATAGGTAGGTTAACTTAGCCAATTATAATTAGCCTAATTTGCATATCCATTTTACACAGAGCACTGGCCCTGGGACTGGTAAGCAGTACCCAGGGCACAGCCAAGAGTCAGTAACCACCAGTACCTATCCAGAAAGAGTGGGGGTGATCAGGCAAAAAAAAAAGGACTTTCCTACAAAATGTAACTGCATCTAGACCAATAAGACTCGTCTGATTCTGAGGAATTGTCATTCCTACAATCTTTCCAGTTAGGACAGTACTAAAACTTTGTTCTGTCTGACTTAGGGAAACATTTGGCTTGACTGACCTGGTCTAAACATTTGCACAGGTTGATTCAGAATAAAATTGTGCACAGGCAGATTCATATAAGGTGACTGCACTGTCTGGGTCACATTACTATTTGGCAAAATCAGATTCTCAGTAGGACTTGGTATAGGCTGAACTGTAGTAAAACTCTGAATGGGTTGAATCGCTTCAGGAATTTGTGTCACATTGAGGCCCATATTTATACTTTTTGACGCAAAACTGCGGCGGTGCAGTTTTGCGTCAAAAATATTACCACCGACTAACGCCATTTCGGTGCGCCGTGCGGGCGTCAAATTTATACTTTGACGAACGGCGGCGCAAACCACAGGTGTAAGTAATTTTTTTTTACACACACCGCAGCGTCAAGTCATAAAGCAAAACAACGTTAATGCAGCGGAAATGACTGTGGGTCAATTTACGACCCCGCAAACCGGATATGCTGCATTTTTTGATGCAATATCGTCAAAATTCCCCACAAACACAGCCATTCCAGCAAAGGAGAGCCAAAATGGATCCCAGATGCCTGTACAGACCCCAGGAAGATGACAACAGACCAGGAACCAGCCACGAGGACCCACACAAGACCCAGGACAGTTTTAAGAAGAAAAGAAAGTGTCACTCCAGTGCAGAGGAACAGGAAATTCTGGTTAAAGAGGTGACGGAACACCAGCACCAACTGTTTGTCACCTCAAAGTTGGCAATCAGTAGGAGAGAGGCAATATGGCAACAAATTATTGACAAGATTATCAGTGTGGCAGAAGTACGCAGAACAGTCATCGAGTGCAAGAAACGCTGGCATGACTGCAAGCGCAGGACCAAGGAAAAAATGGCCAGGAACAGGAAGGCAGCACTGCAGACTGGAGGTGGGAGTCCAGCACACCAGGAGGCCCTGGACAACATGGAGGAGATGGTCGCAGCCGTCATCCCTGAGGAGATCGTCACAGGGATTCAAGGACAGGACAGCACAGACTACCAGGAGACAATGCACATGCTGGGTAAGTCGCATGGGGAATTAAAATGCCCTAATGTCAACTGTAAGCAGGGGGAGATACCGACCACAAAATGCATGGAAGTCATCATATACATGGAGTGGCATGGGTAAAGGGGTATGGCATGGGGGCATGGCCTGTACAGAGAGAAGCTGGGGCACACCATAACACTACACCAACAACAGTCCCATGGGGGCATGCTGCCATGCCAACGATGTAGCAAAGGTAAAGCCACACCAGGAGGGAAGGGCACAACGTCAAACTGACATCCCAGCACACGTCAGCCACTATACCCCCTACATTAAATAGGGCCCAATTAACAACCTCTAGCCATACCGACAACTGGAATGTAACAGTGACAACAGTTGCCACTACCACCTCCGCTCTGTGTGCAGCTCAAGTAGCCAATGGCAGTAACGTCCCGATGGATCATACACACCTAAATTAGTGGGTTGAGGATGAAAACTTTAACAATCCCTTGAAACAAGACAAATGCTCCAGTCCTTGCAATTGTGAATGCCCATAGTTGCCGCAAACATCAGCCAATGTCATCAACAATAGGAGCTACACAGCACTAAGGACACACAAATGCTGCATATGCCAGGGTCCATCCTGTGCCTGGATCACAATGCAACATCCTAAATGTCATACTACTCAGACAACAGCATTGAGGGGGAGGACACATGTAACTGGTCACTGAAATACACCTGCACAGTCAGAGGAGGAAATAGGACACTGCTACGACTATCAGGGCAATCCAATCTCCACACATTCCCCAACATCAGCAGTGCTATGCATAAGATACGCTACATGTCAACTACATATAAGTGGATGTGAAAGATCAGAGACTGGGGCAGGTCTAGATTGTTAAGTGTGCTGCTAGTGCCATCAGAACACCCACAGCCAGTGAAAGGCCTCGCCATTAGAATGGATGTAGACGGAGGGTTGAGTAGGACAAGAAGGTGGCAATTCACTATTTGGCCTAAAACAACACTAGAGGAGATGATGCCCACAAGTCTAATAACTTACCACAATACATGTGACATGCAGGTGGGCCATAGGCCTGGGAGAAAGCCCATCTGAAAGACTGGAGCAATGAACAGGAAGATCACAATGTGAAAACATCACAAGGCAGGCATGTCACATCACTAATACCACAACACAGACACACCTATTGTACCATATTTCATTGCAGAGGACGATGGATCTCCTGCGGATATGCCTGTCCAGGAATACCCTGATGACATGGATGACGAGCTGACAAACATCAGCCACCAGACCCTCCAAGATGTCCTTGGAACCCTCCAGACCCCACCTGTCACAAGGAGGAGCTCAGAACAAGCAGCCATCACAGAGGACCCACCCACAACACCAATTGTAAGACCTGCCAGCACCAATACAGCTGGGGATTCAGACGACACAGGCACCAGCTTTGAGAGAACTGTAGTTGGAGCACAGCGGGAACTGGCCAAGCAGATGCGGGTGGGGAAGCAAACTATGGCAGCCAGCCTAGAGGGGGTGCATTCATGCATGATGTCATCTGCAGATCAGGCAGCAGCCATGCAAGCGCTAACATCCAACCTGCAAGGACTACAACAAACTGTAAAGGAATTCACCACTGCAGTAAGGTAGTTGCCACAACACCTCGCACCCCAAATCTTCCACTGCATGCACGAATGCAATCATGACCCCCTCAGGGCCGACCTGGCTGCCTACCATCATGATGTGGCTGCTATTCTTAAGAATCAGCAGATCCTCCTTGCAGCAGTACTGCCCTTAAGACCTTCACAGGTAGCAGCGACCGGGATGTCTGACTCCACATCTTCTAACACTGAGGTGTGTGTTGCCCCTTCACAACCACCACCACCAAGGACAGAGGAGGCAACACATACATCAGAAGATGAAGATGTGGAACAGATCACCTTCACACGGAAAGGTACCCGGAAGCACTAGTCCCTGTCACATGGCCAACTATTACCAAGGTCCAGCGCTTTGTGACATGCCAGTCTTACAACAACTGTACTCAATGACTGTTCTGCAAACCACTGTTTATCTTGTCATCCTGCCCAGTGATTGTCTCTCACTTACTCATTGGCAAATCCTGTCCCTCTGCACTGTCTGACACATCACCCCAGCATGTCAAATGCATTTTCCTTTACCACTTGTGTAGGATCACAATGGAAGATGTCACTATAATGGACTCACAATCATGGACAATGTACATTTAGCACTACAGCATTTTTCAATAAATAGCACTTACACAACCACTTTATTTCTGTGTAATGTGACACATCAACTGTGCAGTAGATAACTGAAATGTCCCTCCTGTCAAATTACATAGCTTGTCAATGCAACTGTCCTGAAATTATGTAGTCTGATAACCTTGCACAGTGGCCTGGATTGCACCATACTCTGCCCTTCCTGAGGGTAATATCTGATGAAAAGAGAAATCATACACCATCATGCTGTGTTGGACAGAATAATGCTTCCTCAAGGGATATCTAAGCCATCAAATAGTGGCAGCAAAATGTTGCCACCATGCAATACTAACACATATAACATTGCCCACAAATCTAAGCAAACAGTCAACAAACTGCATGAATGAAGGTGTCTGAGGTTACATCCAAATAAGTAATCATGTTGAACAGTGTCACAAATGATGTCTGTGAGTCATGAACACGATACTACGACCACTCAGCTAATAAGGGTTTTCTTGAACATCACACTGCAGTCACATATAAAACAGTGTCCCCAATATCAAATCTGGGAGCACTGTTTGTGACTTTGAAAACATACGTAATGAAAAAAAGACGATGGGATCCATAGTTACAGTGATTGGTGGTTGCAATGAATGGTGGAATCTTTGCAAGGTAGCTGCCAAACATACAGCTCAGTTGGGATTGGTCGTAGCATAGGACACAAATGTAATAGAACAAAATACATGTACACTTATGCCAAGGCCCTGATCAACAAGCATTTTACACATACTTTGAAGGGTTCACTACATATTTATTAAACGTTAACAGAAGAGGAGACTCGGGGAAAAGTCTTCCCTACCCTAATCTACCCTAACTACTCATTAACCACAACTGTCCCTAACTAACCTAAGCTAAACTTACTTATCACATGTAACGAAACGTTCTAAACATCAACCCCCCAACCCCTTATGAGACGGGACACATGGAGGACAACAGATACTAACCTAAACACATACTATCCTATACTAAACAAATATATATATTTTTTATTTTATTTTTTATTTTAAATTTTTTTAATTCTTTTTTTTAAATACACAAGAACCCCAACATAGCCCCCCACCCACCCACACAATCAAAAAGAAAAAATTGAAATAAACAGGACCCCCCACCCACTAACACTAACTAAACTAACAGCCTATACTAACCTAACACTAATCCCCCTAAGCCCACTAAGTATAAGAACAAGGAAAGAGGAGGGAGAGGAGGGAATCATGTCCATCAACAAAGTCTAGAGGTTGGCCCTTCGGAGGGTCTGCTTAATGGACTGCACACACCTGTTCATATGGCGAACATCCCGGCTCAGGTGACTAATTTTCCGGAGGACACAGTCCATTTTGTGCTGCATGTCCACAAAAGCAGCAGGGTCAATTGTTGCAGCTGGGGCGGTCTGGGTACCAGCTGGGAACGTGTGTGGCCGTGAATTGTCAATGCCTGTGGGCTGCCATGAAGGTGGTCCACTGCTAGGGCCTGGAGCACTTGCGGACGTAGTTGGGACAACAGTCCCAGCTGTGGGTGGTGCCACCTGGGTGGAAGTGGTGGTCGTGCTGGTGGTGGCTGTGGTGGGCAAAGTAGGGCCACCGTGTGGGAAAGCCCTCCAGGCTCCGGAGGCATGTTCGGTCCTGTATCTCCGGGCCATCCGTCTGTACCCCGACTCTACCAGCAGGATATGCTGGTAACGCATTGCCCGCCTCTGGAACTCACAGACCTGGATGGGTGTCATGTTAGCAGCTGTGAAGATAAAGGCAAAAAATTACATTAGGAACTGCATTGTGTGAAATGGCACAAGAAGTAAATCAGACAGTACATCTACTGTACTTGTAACAGCTCATATCATCATACAGATCATTCAATGTCCCTGAGGAAGTACATGGCAGGCCAGCCTACAAAGGTCATATCACACATAGCACATCCAAACGCTACAAGATTGGTAACAACTGGCATGATTTTGGCATCAGAGTTCTGCCAGTTCTCAGCTAACAATCATGCTGCACATCCTCCGCCAATGCCAGGGGTACAAATGTCAGTGTACGGGATGGAAATCTAGGGCCACATGATCTGCAAGTTGTAAATGGACTTGCTAGTATAGTACCCATGTGCTATACCTGAGTGTGTATACTAGGTTCCGACCAAAGATTCACTGATTTACATGTCTGTGCAATATACTTGTATCATCAGTCCTAGGTACACTATTCACAAACCAATGCCTGTGTTTGACGGTGGGGGTGAAGAAACAACTAACAATTTCAAACAACATGGACACCCAGGAAGCTTAGGAAAGTTGGACATGTGTTTTTTGCTCTACACACACACCACAGGTAAGGTGTATCTACAAATAGGAGACAGCAAACCCTTAACCAATCCCAGCGCCACACATGTCTGGCAATGCAGACCTTTGTCCACATCATATACTTCCAGTAAGGCATGACTTACACCAGACACAGAGTTGCAAGAACACCCCTGGCCATTATTTGCATGCACATCTAGGCCGTTGCACTCAAGTGCTACATACTTGTAGCACTACATGTGGAGCTACATGCAGCTAGGATGTTCAACCTACAGTTTCATAAGTACATTAGTGAAAAGGGAAGCAGAAGTCTGTGGGTAAGCATTTTGCAGCCCCATTCTGGGAGAATGTGGGTCTGACAGGCAGACTAAGGGGGTCATTCCGACCCTGGCGGTCAAAGACCTCCAGGGCCGCGAATGACGGAAGCACCGCCAACAGGCTGGCGGTGCTTCCTAGCCCATTCTGACCGCGGCGGTAAAGCCGCGGTCAGAAAACCGGGGCCGGCGGTTTCCCGCCGGTATACCCCCGGCTGGGCGAATCTGCCAGGGCAGCGCTGCAAGCAGCGCTGCCTTGGGGATTCTGACCCCCTTCCCGCCAGCCTGTTTATGGCGGTTTTCACCGCCAGGAAGAGGCTGGCGGGAACGGGTGTCCTGGGGCCCCTGGGGGCCCCTGCACTGCCCATGCCATTGGCATGGGCAGTGCAGGGGTCCCCTAACAGGGCCCAGGGCGGCTTTTCACTGTCTGCTTAGCAGACAGTAAAAAGCGCGACGGGTGCAACTGCACCCGTTGCACCGCCGCAACACCGCCGGCTCCATTCGGAGCCGGCTCCTGTGTTGCGGCCCTCATTCCCGCTGGGCCGGCGGGCGCTAACTTGCTTAGCGCCCGCCGGCCCAGCGGGAATGTCAGAATGCGGGAAGCAGTATTTTGGCCGCGTGGCGGCCAAATGGCGCCGCCCGCCAGAGTTAGAATGAGGGCCTAAATCTGAGATTAGGTTCAGTGCAACGCTTGTTGATACAAGTGTTATCCACATGACTCACCCCAATTCACATTGCGGGGCCTACAGGAATGACCCAGAATCCCTAGATAAGACAATAGGATAAGCATTGGCAAACTCCAAAATGCTGACATAATGAAATCCCACTCATGGAACAAGACAAATGGTGGGCCACCTTGCTATGTGTTCAACACACAGGAGTCCATCACACATCACCAGCAAACACAACACATAACAGACATATCAACACTTACTGGAGTTGTCGGGGTCCTCGAATGAAGCCACCTCGCCCACAGTGTAGGGTGCAGGTACACCTGTAAGCCATGGAAGGAAGAAATGTGCTCAAAATCTGTGCACTGACCAACAATTCCAAAGACAAAAACTATGTGTAAGATTACATAAGTAAGTAAAGCCACTCAGACATGATGATACTGCATCCGATATAGCACGGCTAACATGTACATAGCATGGGTCTCCTGTGACAATTACACACATATCTGCACACATGCAGTGGCCCTAACTATCATGTGGTGGCGAACATGCTCCTTCATTATTGAGCAGACATAATAATGGAGTGTATTCGTCTCATCATGTGCATCCAAGAGAGACATCCAAAGCCTGTTTACTTGAGGAGTGCATTACCAGCCATTGTGGCCATGACAAATGTATGACACATAGGTACAATGTACAGAGGGGCAGGGACATTTGTAAGCCCTCATGTTGTTACAGTTTCTTCATTTGATGTGGCCCATCTATGATGATTTGCACCAACCATAGAGATAAGAACCCATGTGCATACCTTTGGCCTGCCATGCCTAAACGAAAGGTGGAACACCACACACCAAATACCAGTGTAAGATGTTAGCTGAGGGCACCTTGCACTTTTTCCCCTATGTTTCCAAATCCAGATCTGCCATGTATCCAAAATGATCAAGGACCACAATAATCCCTAACATTCATCGAACTTCTGTGAACGCTTTCCTTACACACTCACCAGACACACATGAGACATATGTCTGGGCCACATTGCTATCATCAATTGACGTGAAACCTGCACTCATTTTCTGCATCATGTAGTGTTTCTAAAGTTAGTCTAGCTGTTGCGTCAACAAAGGTCAGTAATATTTTGGAAAATCTATACTTCACTGGCAAATGTGACCTATATAGTCATGATTGGCTCCTAATTTGTGTTGCTGTCTGACACAAAGGCGGCACCAACTTACATTAAGCAAAAGTATTCAGTAAGTTTTCAGAGCACTTGCTTCCTGACAGCTAGCAATTGTGTTCCTTACCATAGTCCATAAATGACCCTGTATGTTTCCGAAGCATTCCACACACTCAACAACATAGCCAGCAGATTTTGTACAAATCATCTGATGTCACTACAGAGCTTTTAATCGTGCACATTTACATAATTTGTACTCACCAACAGGGCCACCAATCACTATTCCCAGGTGGGCAGCGGTGCTTCAGCTGGTGGTCATTTCTCTGGCTCCGATGTACGCCCTGCAAGTGATGCAGGACCTTTCCCCACCAGATTCGACGTTCCTCGGTGTGATACCCCTGTATCACCCGCCCCACTGCCTCAATCATAAGTGGGAGGAAATGGCACACCAGCCATATAAACCCCCCAAGCTCCTCCTCACCCATCTTGCCAAGATGTGGCCTACTCAACATCTTAGCACTGAAAAAGGGGGATAGGGGATAAAGAAGGACAAAGGAGTAAAGGGGGAAAGTAGAATGACAAAAAAGTTAACTTAACAATTAAAAGAGCCCAACTATCCCCAAACTAGCACTACCCACAACAGACTCCCACAAACAACAAAGACAATACAATACTGGACAATAGTACACAATAAACATTCAGACAGTATACAACAACAATTTTAGATAACAAACTAACAAGTAATGGAGCACAAGGGAGACAAAAGCACAATTTCACTGGACAAAACTCAGGACACGGCCACACACTCTAGAAGAATCACAGACTGCAAAGTGAAAGTGAAAGTACCACCACTGTACATAATCTGTAAACAGGATATCCTGTTACTTCACTTCCTGGATAAAATGGGCGCCGTTTTTATCGTTATGCGTCATCATTTTTGATGCATACAGTATGTATGTCATTTTCTTCGACGCACAGGAGTACAAATTAGGCTGCATCCATATATTTGGAAATAGTCTTAACACTTAACCAATTTTCCGGGCATTATGTGTTGTTTTTCGGACATAAGCGTCATTTTTTTACGCTTGTGCGTCATTTTTTGACACATACACGTCAAAATTTCAGGGTAGTAACTGGTTTTGGGTAATTTTGCCATTTTAATGTAATGTTACATTTGTTACACAACTGAGATAGGCTGATTGCACCCACTTTGGTGTTGACGATGTATAGTCACATGTGAGACATCATACTGCTGCGGACCCTGATCCACTACTTCATTAACAGGATTCTCATGCTTGGCTGACACACTAGATGGCCATATGTGTGGCCTACATATATGTATTGCACAAATTGGGCATGTTTGGCATCAGGAGAGGATAGCAAGGTGACGCACATAAGTACAATAACTCAATGCCTATGGCTCAATGTGTGTGCATTGCCTACTAATGTAGTTGTCAGGCCAGTGTGTGTGCATCACAAGATGTATCATTGGAAATATGCTTGTATGAATGTGAAGTCAATGTGTCCAAACCTTAGATGCAAGTCAGTGTGGAAAAGAGAAAGGACATGTGCTAGTCATGTCAATGGTCCACAAGTTGCCCATCCCATGTCCTAGAAATTTGGTAACTTCTTGCTAGGCACGTGTTGGTGAACCCACCGTGAGTCAGGCACATGTACAGACTAAGTGGGTACCATGTTATTGGCACAGACAGCCAAAGGTGAACCTCAAATGTAATATGATGCCACAGTTGTGGTCATATGACTGAGCCACAACTCTCCAGTGGCAGTGGTGGACCAGCAGACGAGGCAGCACATGGCCACATATTTCCAATTTCACAGAGGTGTCTGGTTCATGCGTGTGGTCCAATGTTGATCCTGTATATTTTTAGGGGTGTATGTTGTCACAGTTACGTCCAGGTCTCATCATGAGTCAGTGGCAGCGATTCCTGTATCTACTGAGTAACCTTCGGAGATCAATGTGAGTAAAGTCGATGAGGACATGAGAACCTACATGGGGATGGTCCCACCCTGTCACTACAGACGTGTCCTGAGACTGTCAACAGGGCAACCTTGGTGTGCTGAGTGAGATCATATCTCAGGAGTCATGTTCCGGCAGGTGTCATTACAACATTTGTACACAGGTTGGCCTGTAAAGTTCCCACTGCATCTGGGAACATCATAGCCTCTGTGTTGATTAATGTAGCAGCTATTGACCACGCACAGGCCATCAATATGTTGTGAGCAATGGGATTCAGCGTGTGAACTGTCAGGGTCCTAACATGTGTGGACTTTTCATGCACATTATGAGAGGTAGCTGGTTCTGCTGGAGGCACCATACCCAATCCCTGCATGCGGCCATGGTACACTGTCACACTTTGTCGTTCATGCATACATGAGACCCAGACAAGGGATGGGCCATGATTTTGGTATTCAAAGACAATTTTACTAATATGGTATAATTAAAAAGCAGATGATGCTATACAATGTATTTGGGAATGCATTGAGGAAGCTCATGACAAAATAACCTCTGATGAATGTGAGGTTTGTTAACGCAAGTGTGGTACATATGTAGCCACAAGGAACCTTTAGGGTAACGCACAGACAGGTGCCAGTCAAGCTGACAGGATGCAGGGTAAATCTGGATCCAGCAATTTCACAAGGTACATATTCAGTGGTCTGACTAAGACTGGTCGGAGGAAGAACAAGACAGTTGTCATGGAAAACTGTGTTTTTCCTGTGTTTTTGAAGGTGACACATGAACCCAAGGGCTGTGTTACACGGCTTAATTACTAGCAATGCATAACGGTGTATTTGACAAAATTGCAACTTCTATGCTGTTCCAATCATCAGCAGGGGCAGTGCATGTTCAAAAGGGTGGTGTGCATGGCGGTGATCACAAGTCTGGGATGCATCAGTTTCTCACAAGTCCTGTATGTGTGATTCGAATTCAAATGGCCAACAATTCCTTTCACACAGGAAGCAATCTACAGGTAATACCAGGGCTTAGAAACTACAAGCCAGTGTATTAATTGACCTGACGTCCATGCAGTGAGATGTACTATGACAATGGCATAGCATAGGAAAGGGTGTAGCACACAGGATAAATATTGTTAGTCTGTGTGTGTAGAGGAGGGAATATCGGGGTACACATATTACCATTCCAGGGACCTCTTCAGACAGGTGGGTTGAGACCTGGTGTGTGAGGAGTTAGGAAATGGGCTGACATGTACATGGAATGTCATGTGCGCAATACTTGTCATAGGTGTGGCACTTGTGCTCTCTATGTTCTGCTTCTATGGAACTCTAGCCACAGACAGTCCTTGCAAAGATCGGTGCAGTTGGACTTACTTCTGTCAAGGGTCTGGTCATACATTCCTGTTACCAATGCAATAGCACATCCACTGCCTCATGTATGAGGCATTTTTTTCCCTTATAGGCTGATGGTGTCTTAGTTGTGTGCCATATGCTGCGATGAACCATGTTGCCAACATGTATGTGTGAAATAGGTGTGGTCCTCTGCTATTGCCCTTTAAAGGTGAAATGTACAGGATATATGTCATTTACAGTGTGTGTGTATGTGACTGTTGTATAATACGCATCACAATTGCTCAGGAAATTTCTGTGTCATGATCGGTATATCAGCAATGCTGCATGAGGCTACACTATTATTCTGATAGTTAGAGATAAAGGTGAGCAAAAATGATTAGCCAGACCATGACATGGTGATTATTATCGGTGTTTATTTGCATTAGTTAATACAGTGGTGATGGTGAGTTGTTTTAAAAGAAATTGTTCACAATATGTTGGCGTCTACGCAATAAAGCTGCTGTGTTTTGTTGTTCCCCCTAATGCTGCAGGCCAGCATCATCCTCTTCCTCCTCTTCAGGCATGTGTGGCTCTGGTTGTAAGAGGGGAAAGTTCCTTCGTATGCAAATGTTGTGCAGGATGGCACATGTTAGAATGATCTTACAGACCATTTCTGGGGAATATAGGAGGCTGCCACCAGTGATGTCGAGGCACCTGAATCTCGACTTTTGGATGCCGAAGGTCCTCTCAACTATGCTGCGTGTCCCCCTATGTGCGTCATTGTAGGCACGCTCTGCTGCAGTGCTTGGGTTGCCAAATGGTGTCATTATCCATGGCTGGATCCCATACCCCTGATCCGCTGAAAAAGAAAATGAATGGGATCATGTTGATGTAGCTTGCCCCATTGAAATCACTTGCATGGCAGTAGTTGTCTTGTGTTGTCTGTGACTCTTTTGCGTTATTGTGTTCCTTCCTAGGCTTGTAGGATGTACCATCTGCATTGGGTTGTTTCCTCGGCTGAACGAGTGTTTTGCTGCTGACCGGTTGTCAGCAGTATGTTTTGGGATTTGCAGTACAGTGTGCACTCCCTAGCATTGTGACTTGTGATACAGGTGTCCCTGTGTCTTCACTGGGGGTGAGATGATAGTTCCATACACAGATTCATTTTGACAGTGAGGGTAACACCTTAGCATCTATGTACCCTGGACATCCCATACCTTTAGACTTATGCAATGGATTAATTTAAACATCAGTGAGACGCTTACATTTTGCAAGGTGACAATTAGGCAAACCTCTCCAAACGTTGTGATCATTGACGTCTTAACATTAGACTGCACACTAATTTCAGATATGTGACAGGTTCAATGCAGACTTATGAAACATGGCTAGTGATCTCACGACCTCAGTGTGTTCCTGTCCACATGTTGCTGGCGTGGTGTGTGAGTTGTGTGTCCTAGAGGGCTGCTGTGCAGTGTGTATATAAGTAGGCTTTTGTACTTACCAACAAGTGGTCCATTGCGATATCATCCATCCTGGAAGTGTTGATTGATGGTAGAGTGACCGAAGATGAATGAGTCATGGACACTCCCAGGATATTTTGCCACTATGTTGGTGATCAATCCTTGGTGATCGACAATGGCCTGCACATTGATGCAATGTGTGTGCTTCCTGTTGCAGTAGAGGTATTCAGTAGCAGCAGGTGGCACAAGGCGTACATGTGTGCAGTCAATGGCAACAAGAACGTGTGGGAAGCCACTAATGAGGTAAAACCCCTGTTTTGTCTCCTGCTGCTTCTGCAGTGTGTTTGGGAAGCAGATGTGGTGGGGTGTGAGTCCAATGATGGCATCCAGTACTTTGGGCAAGAAGGCAGAAAATGATGGCTGTGATATTCCGGCAACCAGGGCACCAGTTGTTTGGAAAGAGCCACTTGCCAACATGTGAAGTACAGCTAGCAGCTTGGTTTCTGTTGGGATGGTGTGGGGTGTCAGTAAGTTGGGTGCCAACTGTGGCTCTATGTTTCGCAGCAGCTGCTGAATGACCTGTCAGTTCAACCTGTACCTTTGGATGATGTCATTTTCCCTGAGTCCATGAAGGGTTGTTCTGGTGCGGAATATTCTCTCCTGCCTTCTGCCCTGCCTTTGGGGTCCCTGGTGGTGTTGTGGTAGTTGCTGTTGTTGCTGCTGGGCTCTGCGTCTGTGTGCACGCTGGATGAGTAGCACCTCCATGTCTCCCTTTTGCTGTTCTGCTGTTGCTTCTGTATGTTCTGATTAAATACAGGTGTGTTTGCCCCATTTTAACGTCTTCCCTGACCCATTTTTTATGCAAATCGGGCTGTACGTCATTTTTCGACTCCGTCTCCCGGCCGTGCGGCATTTTTGCCCGGAAGCATAAATACGCCGCACGGGCATGTAAGTCATTTTTTGGACGGGAACGCCTACCTTGCATATGATTAACGCAAGGCGGGTTCCCGCATCCAAAAAATGACATGCTTGGTGGGATTTTGACGTCCGCGGGCTCGGGCGTCAAAGTTTAAATATGGGGCAAGTTTTGCGCCGAATGTGCGTCAAAATGTTTGACGCACATTCCGCGCAGATGGATTATAAATATGCCCCTGAATTTGCAGGTGTACCTATCACTATCTGGTTTGGGGTCTGTGTAACTGGAGCAGTTGGCACATTTGTCATTACATTTTGGGGATGTTCACTTCCCACTTCCCACTTCCCACTCCTACCTCAACTGAATGGTAGGGAGGTGGGTGATTCAACAAGATCTGATATCTATATACAGCATCTTAATCACTCTCCTATGTCACTGTCTTTTCATTCTCAGTATCTGTTGTCTGCTTTGCCTTTTCTGTCTTTTTATTAGTCTTGGGTTTAGTGCTTTCTCGATTTCCATAGGAAAATCTGGATACATTCTGACTCCCTCAAGTATGCCTGCCCTTGAAATTTTCTGTTCTGTCCCATCAAGCCTTTGCAAGTGTCTTGATTGCTTTCTGCATTCTGTTCTCATATAAGTTAGTCATTTTGCGGCATGCTATGAATTACCAAATACTAAGGGATTCAAATTGTGCGGGTCTGGGAGGCGATTTCATCACATAAAACATTCGCCTCAGATTCTCTCAAAATCTTAGATTAAAAGTTCCATAACAGGGGAATGCTAAAGCATCTTTTTCCTCAGTAATTTTGCACCATTGTTCAAGCCACAAAAATGCATTAAATCCCTTTACGAACTATGCATAATGACCCAGAGTACCTTCAAGTGGGGTCTCTGTTACGACTCTAATTGGTGTTGATGTTGGATTGGTTAAAGATGATGCACACAACATTCTTATGCATGAACAATACATTTTTTCACACACGAACAAAGTCCATCACCGCTGTTAGATTCCCCCATCGTGAACTCTCCATCAACTCCATGTAGGTATGTGGTCAGGCAGGCTTTGAGGCACAACCTTGAAGGTTAATGACTGACAGGTCACAAGTGGGGTAACAGTTAGCCGACAGCCAAATGCACAAACCATGCAAACTTAGAACAGATCCCACAGACAGGCAGCAAGGCAACAATGGTCCCCGGAGATTGGCCGCAATAAAGCAATAAAGCACACATAGTCAGACGGATGTTTGCATTGCCAAAACACCATAAAATTAGATGTCATACATAAGTGGGTACACTTAGCCAATCAAGACACGGAACACACACAGCACACACAGTGACCATGCTTCTCTCAGGCCGGACACAAACCCACTGGTCCACACTGTGTCCACGCCAGGTCGAGGCTGACTTGCTTTTCCTATCTAAATTGTATCTAAGAGTCCTTGACAAAATTTTAGCATTTTATGACTTTATTGTACCCAGAGAAATGTATAAAACCCATGTCGATTCTATGTACTATGAGACACAGTTCTCAGACTCTGGTTCTGTGACTGCTTGACCCAGCTGTAATGTTTAATTAAACAAACTGTTTCCTGTTTTGCCAGATGCATCTCATCTTTTGTTTTTGAAAGTAAATTCTCATTCAAGCAACACTGAAGTAAACACATCTCCTCTTAATGCACCTTTTAAAGCTTTAAAGAATTTCATTTTTATTCAAATTCGGTTGATCACAATGACGTTTTGTCAAATCAGGAGGTGTATTCTGTCCCACAATCCTTTTCTCTCAATGTTCTCAACCAACAGCAATGAGGCACTGTCCACCAATACCAGTGCAGCTTCACACGAACCGACCTATCACACTCACTTCATTCAGCAATGCAATACTTGGCAATTGTCGCTCACATAATTGTTCACATACGCCTAATGCAAAACAATGCGTACTAAAACCAAAAACCTGTCGGCACACTACAGGATAGGAACTCGAACACTTCAAAGCTGTACTGAGATACGCTTTCCAACTGTAGCTCACATAATTACATGAGTGAGACTTGACAAGCAAACCCCACTCCGGTTGACACAGATCCTCCATGGGACCTCAGGAGCCACTTAATACCAACCAAAACTTACACTCAATCAAGGAAATCTTTGGCACTGTCAATGTCCTCTTATGACAAGTACCTCACTGCTGACAATAAAGTATCCAAGTGTCTTCTACACGTGTGCATTATCCCAGGATCTTAGGCCACAATGGATCCGTCAACAAAAAACAACCACAGCCATTTTTTAGAAACAAACGCCATAATCATACGAGTAAGACGACTCCGCAAAACACTTCACATTATCATATTTTTTGCAGTCTCCAGGCCAAAAGCAATACAAGTGCAAAACCCTATGAGTACTCACACATTCTTCTCTCACAGGAACACGTCTGGTACTTCATCAGTCTTTGGAATAGACCATGGGACAGAATTTAGGGTGAGCAAAATGTGGACTGGGCAATCACATAGCACCAACCCTATAATCCTAGCACTACACTTGAATGGTTCTCCCTTCTTGTGGGACAAACCATCCTCTGCTACTAGATCTGTTGGAGCGTTTTCATACTTCACAGGAATCAATGCTCAACAAGGTAAATGGATCTTTGGATCCTGCATAGGATGTGGTAGAACCAAACAGCAAATGTTTAATACAAACCAATTAAAATAAATAGCATGACCAATCTGTCCATACAAGGAAAACTCCAGTCAAGAATGAAGTTAAGAGGGAGGGTGTGGCTGGATGTCCCACATAACATGGCTACTGCTCTTTAGAGCTCCGTGCAGCTATGGTACTTCATGGATGGAACAAGATGTTTTCACATCAAAATGATGCATTTCTACAGCATATTTTAGCACTAGAGCTTGGCCCCTGAATAAATATGCCTGTATCTTACAAACACAAGGAGTTTTTAAGTCAGAAACCTACACTCAGGAAGATGTTTGTATTTGACTTTTAACTGCTTGTCTGGATGTAATTCTACATGTTGGACTTTTTTGCTTATGCAGGGTCATCCCCAATTATTTTGCTTCCTGCCTCCTATTTTTTCTTACCTGTTGGCTTTTGAACTCTGAACACTTTACCACTGCTAACCAGTGCTGAAGTGTATATGCTCTCTGTGTAAAATTATATGTAATTGGTTTATTCATGATTGGCATATTTGATTTACTAGTAAGTCCCTAGTAAAGTGCACTAGAGGTGCCAGGGCCTGTAAATCAAATGCTACTAGTGGGTCTGCAGCACTGGTTGTGCCACCCACATAAGTAGCTCTCTAATCATGTCTCAGACCTGCCACTGCAGTGTCTGTGTGTGCAATTTTAACTATAAATTAAACTTGGAAAGTGTACCCACTTGCCAGGCCTAAACCTTCCCTTTTCTTACATGTCAGACACCCCTAAGGTAGGCCCTAGGTAGCCCCAAGGGCAGGGTGCAGTGTATGGTTAAGGTAGGATATATAGTAATGTGGTTTATATGTCCTAACAGTGAAATATTGCTAAATTTGTTTTTCACTGTTGCAAGGCCTGTCCCTCTTATAGGTTAACATGGGGGCTACCTTTAAATCTGATTAAATTGTAGATTCCCTTTGGGAGTGGATGGACATGTGGAGTTTGGGGTCTCTGAGCTCACAATTTAAAAATACATCTTTTAGTAAAGTTGATTTTAAGATTGTGTGTTTGAAAATGCCACTTTTAGAAAGTGAGCATTTTCTTGCTTATACCATTTCTGTGACTCTGTCTGTTTGTGGATTCCCTGTCTGGGTCAGTTTGACAGTTAGGCTGGTTGCACCTCAGACTAGACAGTAAAACAAAGGGAGCTGGGGTGTAGCCTGCAAATCCTGATGAGCCATCTGTGCTAGGAGGGAGGGGAGGAGTGGTCATTCACACCTGAAAGGGCAGTGCCTGCCCTCACACAATGCAGTCTCCAACCCCCTGGTGAGTGTCTGGGGCCTGGCCTGGGCAAGGCAGGATTTCACATTCCAAAGAGACTTTACTTTGAAGTAGGCCTACTTCATAGGAGAAATTGGGTATAAGAAGGGCACCCAAAACCAAGGACTGGAGAAACACTTCTGGAACCAAGAGGAACCTCTGCCTGGAGAAGAGCTGAATAGCTGAAGAAGAAGAGCTGCCCTGCCTGTGACTGTGCTTTGTGGAGCTATCCTGTAGTTGCTGCTTCTACCAGAGTAAGAGGGCAAAGACTGGGCTTTGTGTGCCTTCCATCTTGAGAAGAAATCTCCAAGGGCTTGATCCAGAGCTTGCCTCCAGTTGTTTGAAGTCTCAGGGACAGCAAAGACTTCTCTCTGCCAGCACCTGGAGTCTCTGGAGAGACTCCTACTCTGCCCTGTGGTGCCCATCCAGTTCCTGGGACCCTGAAAGGAGAAGCTGGCAGCCTAAAGACAAGAAAATCCACGCACAGAGCGCCATGCGGGGAAAGGATTGACACAAATCCAATTTGCGGCTGAAAAAAACGACGCGCCACCGGCTCCGCAGCTGGGAAACGACGCTCGCAGGAAACGCGACCGAAGAATCGACACACTGAGAGGGAGAAACGATGCCCAGCATCGCTGACGGAGGCTGGGAGATCACAACCTGCGCTGCGGGATTTTCAGATCATCGTGCGGCTGGATTTTTGACTCAAGTACCGTCGTACGGAGTTATTTTTGATGCACACCCGCCCGTGCGGGGTTATTTTTGACACGCACCAGGTACCTTTTCACTCTAGCAGCGCTAGTGTGTATTTAAAACTACTTAAAGACTCTTTTTGCATTTTTATTGATAACTTGACTTGTGTATGGTCGATTTTTGTCGTTTTGGTCTTGTTTTGTTTAGATAAATATTTCCTATTTTTCTAAACCTGTGTTGTGTCATTTTGTAGTGTTTTCATTAAGTCACTGTGTGTGTTGGTACAAATACTTTACACCTAGCACTCGGAAGTTAAGCCTACTGCTCTGCCAAGCTACTAAGGGGGTAAGCAGGGGTTAGCTGAGGGTGATTCTCTTTTACCCTGACTAGAGTGAGGGTCCTTGCTTGAACAGGGGGTAACCTGACTGTCAACCAAAGACCCCATTTCTAACATTGGTGATCAGCGGTTGGGATTTGGACTTGCATTTGTACCTGACATACAGTGATTAAGTGTACACTACTGTTTTGAGTTCAGACCAATACGTGACCACATACTACTTGTCTTGTGGTTCTGCTTTTTGTTCTCTGATGTCCTCCTGGAAATATTGCTAATATTTTTGGACTCTGGTTTTTGGTTGTGAAGCCTTTGCAGAATGGAAGTCAATTTCTGGCACCTATTTATCTTTAAAAAGTGGCAGCTTAAAGCATTCTGCATGGAAAGGGTACTGGCTGTGAACAAGAAATCCAGAAGGGAGGATCTTGAGTCAGCCCAGTTTCAGTATGAGTTGAAACGTTGTCAGGCAACACCACCAAATGAGTCTGAGGAGGAGAACTACTCTGAAGAGGAGAACTACTCTGAGGAGGAGGACTACTCTGAGGAGGAGGACTACTCTGAGGAGGAGGGCAGTGGCCCTGAGGAGGGAACAGAAAGAGATGATTGTCTCCTAGCTCGAGTCCGGAGTCTGGAAGAGCTAGAAGCAGAGCTTGAGAGGGCTGAGGAGAAGAGAGACTTAGCCCTGGAAAAAGAAAGGATCGCAGCTCAAGAGCTGAGCTGTGGAGAGCTGAAGCTGGAGGCCATGAGGGCTAAGTCCAGTTCAGACGGTGGCAGCAAAAACCTTGTATCCAGTACTGCTGAAGAAGTGCACATGCCGAGAGATGTGGTGCCCTACTTGAAGTAGGGAGTTTACACACGCCAGGAGGTTCAGGGGTATGAGGTAGCTCCAGTGATACACAGGGTCCCTGAGGTGGATTGGGGAACTGGCATGGGGAATCATATTCCTACTGGTGGGAGGGACAGTCTACTGACTCTAGGTGAGAGTGACAGGGAGAGGGGTTCCCCCCAGGTAGAAGTCCTGGTTATGGAGTGTGATAACATCCCAGAAGAGTGTGGGTTGAGTGTCAGGGACAGTCAGGTACTGTCTCAACAGTCTCAGGAGGGTGATGTGGGGTGCTTTTTCAAAGCAGAGTCACTGGATTGTTGAGTGAAGGGTACTTTGGTTAATTCATGTGAGGGGCTGTGTGATGTAATTGCTGGAGAGCATATGTCTAGTCCTTATTTTCCAGAGCTACGCCAACACCAGGTGGAGTGTGAGTTCTCTGACCCCAGGGAGCTTACAATGGAGGCAGACTTATGGGTGAGTAGCAGAGGGTCTGAAGAGGCATGTGGGGGTCCTCCTGAGAGGAGTGGTCTAGGTATTTCCCAACCAGGTGAGGTAGGGATGGATTCTAGTGTCCCAGGTAGGTCCCAGTGTAGTGGGATGGGTGAGGGACCCCATGTCCAGTCTCAGAGGAGAGGGAATGGGGATGGGCTGAGGCCCAAAGTACCCAAGATCCGGTCCCACGTCCTGGAGAGTTCCCTGAGGGAAGACCAGGAGGGGAGCCTAGCCTGTACCATAGTGCCTTCTGTTGAAGGAGACCCCACAGTGTCGGGAGAACTTGGGGGGGCGACTGTAGCCAGCATCCCACCAGTTTTGGTGTCTGGCAGTACCACTCCTAGTGAGAGGGTGCAGAAGTCCAGACAGAGGGTTGAGAGGGGGTTGCGGACCCCATTGGAGAACCTGAAGGGTCAGGGGTCAGCTCTGAGAGCAGAGCCCCCCAGGATTGACCTTGGTGAGACCATTTCTGGGTTGGGGGGATTCCAGACTCTGTCAGATGGGCAGGGGTCAGGAGACCTGTGCCAGCCAGACTCTTGTGTAGCCCTTGGGGACGGTGTGTCCCTTGAGGGGGGTACCTGATCCCCCCTGGAAGTCCTGGTGTGCCAGGCAATGGTTCAACCGCAGGGTGGTGACTCTGGGTTGAATGATCAGGTTCAGGGGGAAAACTCTGACTTGATGGGGGGGTAAGTGTGCTCCCAAGGAAGTCTTGGTGAGGCAGGCAGTGGTGCAACCGCAGGGTGGTGACTCTGGGTTGGATGATCAGGTTCAGAGGGTAACCTCTGACCTGGTGGGGGAGTAGGTATGCCCCCCAGGAAGTCCTGGGTTGCCAGGCGGTGGTCCAGTCTGTGGGTCCAGACCCTGGACTGGAGGATCAGGTGCAGGGGGTAAACCCTGACCTGAAAGGGTGGGCGGTTTGCCCAATCACCCCCCCGGTGTGATTTCAAGGGGTACTCTCCCTGAGGGGTGGGTGCAGAACCCTGAGAGTAGGGGCAGGGGAGAGAGAGACTCACCCCTCACCCCAGTGCAAGCTAAGGGTACAGACCCTGGATTGGAAGGCCAGGTTCAGGGTGTCCCCCCTGACCTTGAGGAAGGGGCTACTGCTAACAGTGCCCCTACCATGTTGTCTTCTGGGGGGGGCCACTCCTTGTTGGGGGGTGCAGGACCCCAGAAGGGAGGGCAGGGGGAGGGAAGCCTCACCCCTGTCCCTGGTCCAGCCTGAAGGTACAGACCCCAGGTTGGAGGACCATTTGCAGGTTCACATCCCTGTACTGGTGGAGGAATTGTGCAGGACTGCTTCTGACAATTTTGGACTCTGGGGGTGCCGCTCCTTCAGGGAGGGTACAGAGCCCCAGAGGGGAGGACCAGGGTCAGGTTGTCATCCCTGACCTGGTGGAAGAGAGAGTGGTCAAAGGGTGCCAGGCACCTGGGGCTACCGCCCCCCACTCTCCGCAGTCACAGTGGTTGGAGAGGCCTGAGGTCGGGCAATCATCCCTGACAGTTGTCCAGGGCCACTGTGGCTTGCTGTCCTGGTGGACAGAGTTGCCCCTGGGGGGGGACGAGAGTCACACCCCAGGGGTGGAGTGGGCAACACCGCTGTGTTGGCCCTGGAGGTACTATCTGCCCATTGGGGTACATCTGTGAGCAAGGTGAAGTTAGGTACTGCACAGATGGTATCTGAAGATGTGGAGAAGGGTTCCCCATGGGTTAGCTTAGTGGGTCCTGAAAGTATGGACAGAGGGATCCAACTGGAGTCAGGAAGACGTAGAACTGGAACATGCCCCTGCTGTTGTGGGCCTGGGTCCTTGTTCTATCGCCCCAATCAGGGAAGTACATCAAGGTATTGATTGTTCTCCCCTGGCTTTAGGCTGGTAGGGGGTTGTGTTGGACTTTTTTGCTTATGCAGGGTCATCCCCAATCTTTTTGCCTCCTGCCTCCTACTGCTCTGCCAAGCTACCAAGGGGTTAAGCAGGGGTTAGCTGAGGGTGATTTTCTTTTACCCTGACTAGAGTGAGGGTCCTTGCTTGAACAGGGGGTAACCTGACTGTCAACCAAAGACCCCATTTCTAACACTACAAATCTAATTTCCTCTGAAATGAAAATATGTATTACCTTCAGACAGACAGCTTAACTTTTGACATCTCTCTCCAAACACATTTTTCTGAGGTCTTCCACTTTCAGTATTCACTGCAGCTCTTGTTATCCAGGAGCTCTTTCAAAATGTTCTTCATAACATGGTAAATGCTTTTGTTTGACTGAGGGGAGTGTTTCTCTTCAGAATATTCCCTTAAAACTAGTCACCAATTGTTTGACAATTGCAGTAAAGTGATTTGCTCCTGTGGTATTCTGCCATGGCTGTTCTGAGACAATAATTTAGGATTTTTAAAAATGTTTTTTTGCTCTGTTGTTGGAAACGTCTCACAGCAGCTTCTCCTTGTTTTATAATTTCACCATGCCTCAAGTTGCTGGCTTCCTATTACCAAATTTCTGGCTTTTATGGGGAGAGCACACAAGCTTTAGAATAGCAGACAGTCATCCTCTTCCTCCAAGTCTGATATCCCTCTTTGAGTTGTGCGTACACATATAATTAAATCTTCTCCACCATATGCTTAAACAGTGAATAGTGCTGCAAACATTTTACAGAATACCTCTTCTTCCTAACATGCTGCTGGAGCAACTGTGAAAAAATCACCGAACATCTCCTCGGTCAAGTGCCCAAGAAAAGACCTTGATTCTCCTTCAAAATCATCTACACTTCTTACTCTATGTGGTGTCATGGAAGGATTACATGCATTGAAACCCTTTATGATTGACACTAAGGCCTCCTTGCATTGTATTGAGGAGCAATGTTCCCAACACGAACAACAAATTTGTACTCTGGAACAGAGAGTCAGTAACCTTGAAAATTGGAACACTTCCGATCCTCAGGTCTCCAAGGACAGAGCTCAACTTTAAAGCCTTACCGAAAACCTAGAAAATAGAAACAGGAGAAATAATCTTCCCCTTTTTGGGATTTCAGAGAGTTTGGAAGGCTCTAACATAATTGCATTATTTTAAACAGCAATACCTTCAATTCTTTGCTTGCCTTCTACCTCTTTCCTGTCTATCCAACGGGCACACGTTTAGGTCCACAGACTTCAACTGGCCCTCATACACATCCTAGAGGCATTATTATTCTCTTTCTCCAATTTACTGACTTGATACAAATACTCTCGGAAGCCAAAAAGATGGGTTCTCTGCAATGGTCAGGCCATAAGGTGGTCTTCACACAAGACTTCTTTCCTGCTACAGCTGCATGTCCTAAACAGTTTCTGGACTTACATCCACAACTCAAATCCTTGAATCTACGATATGGACTTCTTCACCCATGCCTTTTCAAAATTACATTCAAGGACAAATCTTACTTCTTGAGGAACCTTTGGCACTACAAACTTGTATTAACCAACACAAAACAGAAGCAATGGAACTAGGAGCATCGGCAATTACTTGAAGATATAATTTAATTTGTCTTTAATGTCCTTTCTTTTTTCTCAACAGTTTAATAGTAATGGTTATGTTTAGCATTTATATCCATGGTGTCCCTTCTCTGCGTCTTCTTCTTCTTATTTTTTTTTATACAGTGTTCTTCGTGCAATCCTCATGTACCTTTACCAACCATATCCCTTTCTCACCATCCAAATTGTTCCCCTACACGTTCCACTGGTAAGTTTTGATTTTTATTGTTCTTCATGTTGCACTCCTTTACTGTAGTTATTACATTATTTGGTTTCCTAAATGGTACATTTTTTGTGTACATAATGTTTTTCCTCAATGAATCTCACATTCATGTGTTTTAATAACAGATATCACTTTTCAGTGTCTTCCAGGTGCTCTGCTGTCCCTCTAGCTTTGGGGTATTCACTTTCTATCTTGTCTTCTTTAGCTTTCATGGACTTTGGTCCCTGTATTGTCACATCCATGTATATACAACTTCTGGAGGTCATCTTCCTCCATCTCCTTATCTTTACTATCCTGTTTCTTTCCCATTTCTTTGCTTTTACAAAATTGATATACCAAGTTTGTTTGTGTTGTTTATTAGTACTTCTTGTTATGCAACTTAGAACTGTTACTTGGAATGTTAAGGGGCTGAAACGCCCCATTAAACTTCATTGTGTCTTCTCTCACTTAGCTATCTAAAATGCCACATTGCCTTGTTGCAAGAGACTCGCCTCAATGACTCAGAGGCAATTAAGCTAAAACAAAACCGTGTGGGTGACATTTTCTACTTCCCTTTAACCACAGCAAAAAAGGGGTAATTATACTCTGTCATAAATCTCTCAAACCTGCCATAATTTCACAACATCAAGATGCAGAAGGCTGCTGGGTATTTGTTACACTTACAATTGACAACATTTCTCTTTCTATCCTCAAGTTATATGGTCCCACACATCAAGATCCAAATTTGTGGAAGAACTTTTCACATATTGGGGGTCATTCCGACCCCGGCGGGCGGCGGAAGCCGCCCGCCTGGCGGGAACCGCCAAAAGACCGTACCGCGGTCAAATGACCGCGGCGGTCATTCTGACTTTCCCGCTGGGCCGGCGGGCGACCGCCAGAAGGCCGCCCGCCAGCCCAGCGGGAAAGCCCCTTCAACAATAAAGCCGGCTCCGAATGGAGCCTGCGGAGTTGAAGAGGTGCGACGGGTGCAGTGGCACCCGTCGCGATTTTCAGTGTCTGCACAGCAGACACTGAAAATCTTTATGGGGCCCCCAGGGGCCCCACGACACCCGTTCCCGCCATCCTGTTCCTGGCGGTATTTACCGCCAGGACCAGGATGGCGGGAAGGGGGTCGGAATCCCCATGGCGGTGCTACAAGCAGCGCCGCCATGGCTGATTCCTTGGGCCAGGGGTAAACCGGCGGGAAACCGCCGGTCTCCCTTTTCTGACCGCGGCTTTACCGCCGCATTCAGAATGGCCCTGGAAGCACCGCCAGCCTGTTGGCGGTGCTTCCGCGGTCCCCGGCCCTGGCGGTCATGGACCGCCAGGGTCGGAATGACCCCCATTGTCTCTGAACATTCCTCAAACAATTTACTAATAGGTGGTGATTGCAATCAAATTCTCGATCCATTTTTGGACAGACGTTCCGCATCACGTTTCATTCCACATGCCTCCCACAAAGGTTTTAAAAACATTATTTCACAGCATTCTCTCTGATTTCTGGAGAATATACAATCCTGACATTTTAGAATAATCTTTTTATTCTCCTACCCACCATTCCCATTCTAAGCTTGATTATGTCTTTCTGAGTAAAGGTGTATTACAACATATGGTCAATTCTGAAATCAGTGCTTTTTTGATTTCAGATCACGCACCTGTGATCACTGACCTTGATCTTTTTCTTAATGGTTCTAAAATATCTTAATGGAGGTTTAATAACTCTCTATTTTCAGATGCTACTTTTATCGCTTCCTGCAATACGTTTATTGAAGAATACTTCCACATCAATGAGAGTGATCAACTATAATTTCACTTTGTGTGAGATGCATTCACTGCAGCCTCGATGGGTTTCATCATTTTATGCTCACTCAAAAAAAAAAAGTCTGCGCAATAAAAATCGACTTCCATCCTTAAAAATATAACGTCCCTTAAACATGAATACTATACTCACAAAACTAGTAAATCACATCTTGAAGCACTAGTCTCAGCTAAAATGGAGTTCAACCAATATACCACTGAAAAAACATGCAGCACCCTCGTGAAAATAAATGCCAGGTATTAAGGTGGTAACAATAAAGTTGGTTCTCTTCTAGCTCGATATCTGAAACAAAGAAAAGAAAAATAACTATTAAATCTGTCCCAGATAACAATGATGTTAAACACTTTAGAGCTACAGATATAGCAATGTGTTTCGTTTTTTACTATAAGGACCTATACAATCCAGAACACACACCATCAGTTGAATCTATCAACCAATATTTCTCTAATCTAAAACCACGAGACCCATTGCAGATTGGCATCTCACCTTTAGACCTACCCCTTCAACTTACAGAATTATATACAGCTGGACAATCTCTCCGCAAGAATAAGGCTCAGGCCCAGATGGCTTCACAGTAGAATTTTTTATTCTGTTTGCTAAGTCTCTCTTCCCAAAACTCTTTCAATTACTAAATCACTTTATAAAGTCAAGTTCTGCATCTGGCTCATTTACCGAGGCCATGGTTTGTCTTAGGGCCTGATTCCAAACCTGGCGGGCGGCGGTAGCCGTCCGCCAGACGGGAACCGGCATTTGGCCGCCATGCGGCCAAAATACCGCTTTCCCCATTCTGACATTCCCGCTGGGCCGGCGGGCACTAACCAAGTTAGCGCCGGCCGGCCCAGCGGGAATGGGGGCCGCAACACAGGAGCCGGTGCGACGGGTGCAGTGAAAAGCTTCATGGGGCCCTGTTAGGGGGCACCTGCACTGCCCATGCCAGGGACCCCAGGACACCCCTTACCACCAGCCTCTTCCTGGCGGTGAAAACCGCCAGAAACAGGCTGGCGGTAAGGGGGTCAGAATCCCCAGGGCAGCGCTGCGGATTCGCCCAGCCGGGGCAAAAACGGCGGGAAACCGCCGGCCCCGGTTTTCCGACCGCGGCTTTACCGCCGTGGTCAGAATAGTCGTGGACCGCCAGGGTCAGAATTACACCCTAAGTCTAAAAAAAAGATCAGAATGCAACTGAATAAAAAATTATAGACTCATGCCTTTAATTAATACAGATTGTAAACTCTTTGCCAAAGTTTTAGCTCTCTGTTTACTCCCATATATGCCTGATCTTATTGACTCTCATCAATCTGGATTTATGCCTAATAGAATTGTAACAGATAATTAAGATTCCTCTGACAGCTTTATCAATGGATGCGGAAAAGGACTTCAATAAGTTCTACTGGGGTTTCTTGTCGTAGGCTTTAGAATGGCATGGTTTAGGTTCTAAATTATGACATTTTGGGGGTCATTTTGACCTCAGCGGTCTTTTTTGAAGACTGCTGAGGGACCGCCGTGCGGAAGACCGCCAGTGGTGGCGGTTTGCCGCTCGGCCTATTATGACCGTTGGCAGCTCTCTGTCCTTTTACGGATGGAGAGCCGCCAACAGCCATACTGGCGGGAGGCGGGGAAGTGGAGGTTGCTCCACCGCAATGCCAACAGAACACCGCCCAGCGAATCACGTCCTGTGATTCGCCGTGGCGGTGTTCTGTTGGCGGTGTGGTGTCGGCGGAGCTGCCCCATGGCTCCCGTCCCCTCCCGGAGGATCGTCGGACCAGGTAAGTCGATCATCCGTGAGGGGGGTGGGGGTTGTTGTGTAGGTGCATGGGGGTGTGCATGTGTGTATGTAGAGGGGGTGTGTGAGTGCGTGTATGCTTGCGGGGGTGTTGTGTGTATGGGAATCAGTGCGTGTATGTCTGTGGGTATGTCTGTAAGGATGTGTGCGTGTATGTTTGAATGTGGGTGTGCGTGTCTGACTGTGTGTGTGGATGCAGGCATGTATGTCGGCGTGTGTGCGTGTAAGTGTGTAGGTGGTGCCTGCATGCGTGTCGTGTGGGTATGGGTGATGTGATGTTGGGGGTCGGGCGGGGAGGGGGTGTAGGGGAGGGAGTCGGGGGTGGGGGTTGGGGGAGACCCCTATCAGTGCCACAGGAGGAATTCCCTGGCACTGATAGTGCTTACCGCCATGGATTTCATGGTGGTTCAAACCGCTGGAAATCCACGGCGGTAAGCCAGGTCCAAATACCGCCGGCGGTCTAGTGTCGGCCGCCGGGCTGGAGACCCAGGTCTCCAGCCCAGCGGGCGGAACGGAGAACCGGCGGATGACCATGGTGGTAACCGCCATGGTCATAATTCCACAAAGTAAGACCGCCAGCCTGTTGGCGGTCTTACCGCCGGTTCTCCGCCTTCCGCCAGGGTCATAATGATCCCCTTTACATCCATTCTTTATTCCTCACTATGTTATTCGATTATAACAAATGGTATCCAATCCCCTTTTTCCCCTCTTATGAGGGGTACTCGTCAGGGATGTCCACTATCTCCTTTAGTGTTTATTTTGGCTCTCTAACCTTTTCAATACCAATTAAAAAAATCTGAACAATTCATGGGGTTTAAAATGAATAATAATCACATAAATTTTATGGCATATGCTGATAATATTCTTTTGTTTATGTCTCACCCTGTCACTTCTTTTCCTGCATTTCTGCAGGAGCTCAACTTATATTCTGATGCACCTGACTATAAA
Organism: Pleurodeles waltl; assembly: GCF_031143425.1. Taxonomy (NCBI): domain Eukaryota; kingdom Metazoa; phylum Chordata; class Amphibia; order Caudata; family Salamandridae; genus Pleurodeles; species Pleurodeles waltl. Next base: position 508,260,731 of record NC_090445.1, read on the forward strand.
CATAATACAGACAAAACAGTGGTCGTATCACTTAATGCTCATTGCACTGGCTCTGTATTCCTTGATGCAGGTTTATCTTGGAATTCTTCTAAGATTAAATTCCTAGGGGTATGGTACTTTCATACACTCAAAGATACATGAAAGACTAATTCAGAAATATTATCTGCAAAGCTTGTAGACCTCACAAAGAATTGGTCTCTGTTACACCTGTTGTGGTGGGGCCGCTTGGACACCATTAAGATGATGCTTCTCCCCATCATTAACTTCTTCCTTATGATGCTTTGCAATAAGATACCTAAACTTTTTTTTAGTTCAAATGATAAAATTCTATCCAAGTTCTTGTGGTACGGTAAACCAACCCAAATCTGCCCTCTCCAAATTAAAACTTCCTAAACAAATAGGTGGAGTTAATTTTCGTGAATTTTTAATGTATCACAAAGCTTTTGGTATTAAACAAATAGAAACCTATTTATCTACACTCAATAATGCACCTCAAAACCTAAGGTTCTCTTTGGAAGAAACATTTATTTCACCTTTTTCCCATAAACACATTATATTTATATCTAACCCCCCAAAATTCTGGTTGCCCAGTACTATCTCTCATTCAATCAACTTACTGAAACCTTTTTTTATTTTGTGTATCACCCCATTGATCAACCCTTTAACAGTCCTATTTGGTACAATAGGTCTCTTAGGAAACAAGATAAAACCTTGTTTTGGAAAGCTTGGATGACCAAAGGTATTCTTCTGATTTCTCAATTATATCACAAAGACTCCCTCATCCCTTTTACTACTTTCTCAGCAACTTATTATCTCCCTATTTGCATGAAATCCCAATATTTCACTCTCTCTACTCTGGTCAAAGAAGTTCTCAATAAACTTATATCTCACAATAATTTTTCTCTTGCATCATCTCCACACCCAATCATAACTTCTAATTCTCCTAAGGTAGCTGGTATTTACAAACTTTTAAGAACGTCTGTTCCACCTAGGCGCACAACACCTATTGAGACATTGTAGGAGTGAGATATTGGTGTTGTTTAGCCAACTTTTTTATGGGATGGAATATGGTAGAAGATGAATTCCACTGCACATATTGCAAGCCACACGCAGACCCTATATATTTTTAATAATAAACTTTCCTACACTCCTGTGCGCCTTTACAAACTCGAACTTACACAAAATGACAATTGTTGGCGCTGCCACACTCAGCAGGGTACTGACCTTCACATGTTTTTTTTCTTGTCTATCCCTATCTACATTTTGGTCCTCGATATGGTCTCGCATTTCAGCAGTAGCTCAGATCTCCTTACCAATGCCATATGAATTATTGTTTTTGGGTAGCATTCACGAAATGTGGAGTTCATTCAAGCCTCGGGAAAACTGGTGGATCTCTTGCTTTCAATTGCAATCTCTATAATTAGTTCTAACTGGAAATCTTCAGATAACATTACTGTAACACAGTGGTGGAATTATGAATGTTATCATCATAGACTTGAAAGCTACAAGCATGATTAAACTGGAACTTTCTCTTCAAACGTCATCTGCTATGGCTGCCATTAAGTAATTATCTCTCATGCACTGCGAAGGAAATGAATTGTTCTCCTCCTTTTTAAAATGTCAAATATATTTCATTAACCTATTTCATCTTATGTTCGCTGTAACTTAGATTTTATTACCTTTTTATCCACATGGCTATCAATTGATTCCCTTTTCTGTCCCTATAGCTCTTCTCCCTCTCCCTTTCTCTTTCTTCTTTCTTTGTTCAAACTTGGAGTCTTTGATACTATATTGCCATAGATGCCTAATTCATTTACATGTTTAATATGCATTTCTTAGTGCAATATTCTTTATTCATACATATCCACAACTGCATATCTCTGCTTTGGAATGTTAAGTTAATGTTCTTGTATTTGACTTAATAAAAAACATCTTTAAAAAAAAGAATACAGTTAAGGTGTTTATTACAAACTTAAGCTCAGAAACATGTAAACCATTCACAAGATAAAGTTATAAAGATACAGAGTCACCAAGGGCTGTACAAAGCAACAAAATAAGTTCTGGCAGACTAAATTTAAGAGTACTTGGCACTCAACAAAGACAATATAGCACATCAGTAAGATTAATAGATGAATAAAAAACAAGCATTGCTGACTTTTGATAAACATTAAGGCAGTTCAAATCATCAAGTTAATTTTAGCTGGGCAACCCTACAGTTTAGCCAATTAGAGAATAAAATGTGTGGGGTAGAACACATGCAGGCAAAATACAAAAAGAGCTAAAGGGACAAAAACACTGGGAATAAAGTAATCTTGGGCAACATGTTGCTAACTAAGAGGTGCAAAAAGTAGGTAAAAGAAAAGAAAAGCTTCAGCATATCAGAAGCTTGGTCAAGAGTCTCTTTCTTATGGCTAGGGATAAAATCTCTAAGGGCCTAATTATGAGTTTGGCAGTCCCCCCAAAGTGTATTTCAGTGCTTGCTCCGGGCTGACCGGTGGGAGCATTGTAGTATGCGGTCCCTGCCGGGCTGCCTTACGGGCACAGTACTATGATATTGGTCTTCGCTACCGTAGCTCACAGCATCTTCAGAATGTGCACTGTCTACAAAGCAGACAGTGTGCATTCCAATGGTGCTGGGTGTGGGCGCAGCACTGCCCATGCCATGAGCCCGGGCAGTGCCGGGACCCCCCTGTGGCCCCTGGCACCGACTTTCCCCACCATTCTCATGGCAGGGACCCCTCCATGAGAAGGCTGGCAGAAAGCTGAGTTGTAATTAGCGAGGCAGCACTGAACTCAGTGCCTCCCTGGCTGAGTACAACTGCTGTCACCCTGTCGGGAACCACATTCCCAGCAGGGAGGGCGGTACCCTATTGGGTCGGCCCACCATGATTGTAATGAAGCTGTTGAACTGCCACATTTGTGGTGGTCCGATGATCACCCAGAGGCTAGCGGTCCTTGGACTTCCAGCCTATGTCTCAGCAAGGTATTTCAAAGGAGCAAGGGCAGAGAGTAAAATACCTCTCCAAGGGGCTCAGCATACCAAGAAGAATATCAAGGAAAGTTCACTTGCATCTGCTCCAGTGAATCTGAGTCCAGTTGATCATCCATACTTTAAAGTTCATAAGGCAAAGCATGTACTACGATGTGAGATTAAAACAAATGTTTAAATTGTTAGTCAACAGTCTAGGATGTTCGACATCCAAGGTCATTTTCTCACAGCTCTCTATGTATTAGAACCGTTACCGAACTAGTCTTCTCAAGGGAACAAACAAAGTCTGAAAGAAGGGTCACGTTAGCAAGATGACTTAACATTCTGTGCACAGTCATGAAATACAAAGTCTAGCAGGCCTCAATTAGGCTAATGTGAATGAATTAAACAGCACATTCATACATTCAAATAAAACATGTTTAATACACAAACTATAAATTCTGCATTGATAAAATTCATTAGTGTTCATGTTACAATAACTTTAAACAAAATGACTCTGTTAATACATTTCAGTCAGTGTGACACAGAACTGCATTTCTCTATTCTTGCATACATTTTCTGACATTTTTATTATAAGCTATTTGATTAACGTAATGCAGAAACTGTCAGGTATAGATGATCATCTCTGTGACATTAGGGAGAGTACTAATGTTTCTGCTACATCACCCAACAGTACAGCAGAATTTGAATAGCTCATAAATAAACAAGCTGAACTTAAAGGAGAATACAAATGCTATATGTGTACATTAGTTTGCATCGCATTACCACAATTTCCTTGAAACATTTTTCTAATTGTAACACTATCAATGCCATTTATGCCATTACATGCCTTTGCGGTCTTGTGTATATTGGACAGACTACCCAAAAAGTACTGGACACAATAAGTCAACACAATCAACACAAAACCCGCCTCAGATGTAAGGTGATGACTGCACCACTGGTGGGAAAAATTTTCCAGCATGACCATACTGAGGTGAATTGAGGTGGCAGGTGATTACTGCTGTGAATCAACTATAAAGTACGGGAATATTTCTTCTATCCTGAATGAAGAGTAACTGAAAGGGATCCTGCGAACGGACAGCCTACACACGGGATTGAATAGACAGGAGGAATGGGTGTCATTAAAATAATACAGATCCACCTGATCATGCCTCACCATTCAGTGGTATCCTTTCTTTAAATAAGGGCTAGTTATGAACATGTTCTCTCTATTTCACAAAAATGAGATAACCATTGTTTACCCACACTAGCCTGAAAGTTCTGAATATGGTGCATGTTCATTACTGATTGGTCTGATGTTTTTAATTACTGATTCTGCCTATTGTCCACTTTGTTCTAATAAAGGCTGCCAAGTGAAGACCATTGTTTTTGTCTGGTATTCTGATGAGATTTTGCACCTATCACTTTAATTTTTCTATTTCTTTTTTATTTCTTTACTTGTTTATGTTTATTGCCTTTAAGTCTAACTTTCCAGTGCTTAAGGGTTCTCAATTAAGACTTGTGCTCTCTACTGCAGCTGGTGGACTGCTGTATATGAGGGCTCTTAAGTGTTTGAATATTAATATATTCTGAAGGGATTATGCATTTATAATTTTTATTTTTCTATTTCCTCTTTTCTTTGTTACTCATTCTATGTTGGCTTTCCGTAAGCCTATAATTCCTGCTAATGAGGGTGCTCTTTACTGAAGCCAGTGTACTACTGGATGTGTTGATGCTTGATTGTTTAGTTATTAAAATAATATGTTGATTGTGTTTGCATGATATTCTCAAGAAACTTTACATCTGTTAGCTAATTTTGCTTGTATTCTTCTTTTTTCCTCCTTTCTCCTTTTTTCTTTCTCCCCCCTGATGTTGTTCTACTTTTCCCACCTTTCTATGTCTCTCACCCCGTGTATGTCTTTTATTCCCAACCACCCCTTGTGCACACTAAAATTGGAACGTTCCTTCTCGCGGGCTCCAACCATTGTTGCCAGATCTGTATTCTTTAAAACTGATGGATGATTGTATCCTGTGCGTTAGCCTACAAAACGTGGTTCACTGCATTGACAGGAATGTATGCCTCTAATGCCTGGAAAGTAGGTTAGCAGGTATGTTGGTAGCTGTTAAGGAGACTATTCTCTGTTTTGATTAGGTTTGGATGTACTGACCAAAGGGCACCCTGGGCATGATTCAGATTTAGGTAACTTGATGCCTGTGTAACAAGAAACTCTGGTACATTTCACATTGAATTTCCATGGATAAGGTTAAGGCATTCACCGGTAAAGACCTTCTTCTCACCTCACTTGTTTTAGCATGATATTGTAACTCTTCTGAACTGGTGATATAATATGTGATTCTATTTTGCCATAGGTGCTGATAGTGTGGCCACAGGCCCAGCTTACTGGACTCGCTTACTGTGTTTAGGTAGGGATTGGCTTTTGTAACCAATGAGGCCTTCTCTGGCCACTATATACAAACAATGGATTCCTGCATGCCATTTGCACGATTGCAACAATTACTGACCGATATACCAATTATCTCTTCTTTTAGAGTGCCATTGTGACTATAGAATATTGCTGTTATTTAACCCTCTCCCATGCATGTGATTCTAAGGCGTTCTGGGTAGCAATTACCATGGTGATATTTTGGCATGTGTAAGCGGGCCCTCTCTGTCATTTGTGTAGCTTGATTTTCACTAATGGGCTTTGAACCAGGTATTTTATGATACATATACACTCATTTTTAGGCTTGATGTAAAGTAGGTATCACAGTGGAATTTTGCCATGCTCAAGCAGGTCTTTTTTCATACTGTGTGTATTTTGATTAGCACTAATTTAGGTTATGTTTTAGAAATCTAATGATATGTGAGTAACCATATTTATAATTTGTCCCCGTTCCCACCTTTCTTCTTTGTTTTTCCTCCTTTGCTCTTTTCTCTTTTTATATTAGTTGAAACTCAGGCACTTCATTGTTTTGTCCTCCTGATGATCCCTGAACTGTTATAGGATCAAAACATCATTGACTGCACAGACTAATCCAAAAATCGTATATAAATTGTGATAGGGTAGTGTTGAGATTTGTATGTATTGTGACACTTTTGGATAACTATGTTTTTGTCACTTTCTTGTAATTACCTGAATGTCTCAGGAAAAGGACAAACCTCCTCCCTTTCTTGATGTGACCGACTATTTTTCCTTCAGTATGCTTTTTGTAGGGAGAAGTGTTTCTTTAAAACAGCTTATACCCATGGTCCATATGCATTTTTGGGTTCCCTTGTCTGCAAGTAATGTAGGGAAACATTGGTTCATTCTCCTAGAGGGAAAGAAGGTGTGTCAATGGTGTTCCTGAAACTGGATATCATATGGGTACTGTTGTACCCAGTTACTGAAGTGATAATTGTTAGCACAGAGTCACTACTCCTACTGGCCTCATTAAAACAGGTTTCTCAAACAGCCTCTTCAGTGAGTACTGTACTTTTTATCATGAGGAAACACCTTCACCTATTCCTACTTCTTTGTAAAATGGTTTCTGAGAAAGGAAGCCCTGAGTTGCTCTTCTAGTCTCTGAGCTTGCATGTTCGCACAGTTAGAAAATCAATGTTAGGCAACAAGAATTTTGCCCTGATTTAGAGTTGGGCAGATGGGCTACTGTGTCACAAACATGTGAATTATCCCAACCACCATATAACAAGTCCAATTGGATATAATGCATTTGTAATACATCAGACAGGATATCTGTCAGGTTTGAGATTGACTAATCCATCTGTCAGACTTTAAACCAGGCCTTTTGTGTCTTTCCAGGAAAAATGTCCACATTATCACCATCAGTAAAACAAAAAGCTCAGTAAGTCCAATTGTACAAACAGTCTATAGAATTCTTAGACTCCTTGGCTTTTTCTGTGAGTTTTAAAATCTTACTAGGCAGAGCCACCACATCTAAATGCTTGCCCTGGCAGCAGACCCAGGTCCTCTCAATACCATTCTTTTCATCACAGAAACAAAACACATTTTATTAGTTTTTACTGAACCTTGACACTATTTATAATGAAGGGGGCACATCACAATGGACATGCCAAGACTCAAACCCTTAACCTTCAGACTGAGAGTCGTATACTTTAATTTGTATGACACAACTGTCCCTCTTACTTGTCTTGAAATGTTTTGGATCTAATACAGAAGCTGCTGTGGAATTGGGGTGCTAAAAGATGGATCAAACACCAGGTTAAGATTGGCATGTTGAACAATGTACACTAGCTGTGTGACACACCTTTCTTTATGAGCAGGGGCAATGGACTTCGTTTTGATGGGCCAGGAGCAAAGCTAAAAGCACTGCAATCATTCTGTTATCATTGTCTGAATCAGTGGTATAATAATTATCATAATCATCTGTTAAACCTGACATGCTTGGTGTGGTATTCACCAAACCTTTTGTTTTCACTCCTCTGGTTTTATAGGCATGGATAGAACTATAGCCACAAGTAAAGATTTAATACATTCCTGGTAAGTATTTTTCATACAATCAACTCATAACTGATTGGTGGTTTCAATTCCCCTCAACCTGTAATTTGTAAACCATGTTTTGCTGGGAAGTGTAGTTTTTGTTGTGGCTGCTATAATAAAAATAAAAGTATTAAGTGAAGAAAGATAATATAATCCTCCCACCTTGTAACAACATGTGTGATCAAAGTCCCTTAATATACAAAACCAATCTGATCATTTAGATGCCTAATCACATACATTTACTATAAAAGATTATTCTATACAAAGTTAATTCTAATTTAATATGAATGGTTTCTTTCTTCAAGCAAGAGATATAGCCAGAGTGAGAATAGCAAAACAGCCTACACATCTCACATGTTACAACCCTTCTTGTTATAGCTTGTAAAGAACATTATATAGCTACATCAGTACAAAGAGATGCTTGACATTACAGTCAGATGAGTAAATGCAATTACTGAAAAACAATACATAAAAGTGGAGAATGCTTCTATGTGGAATTACTCAACATAAGTGGATTCTTCCACTACAGCATAAATGAATATCCACACATATATGCACATGGAATACACAAACATGCACATTTTATTGGAAGTAATGAACTAGTGTTTGTTGCCTATGACAATATTTAAATATGAAATAAATAGGTTGTCAAACTATAAGATCCAATTATGTTTACCAGGAAACAAATTGTGAAGGTGTGAGTAAGTAGATAATTAGTTGAGATGGATACTAGTCCTTTTTAATTAATAATGCCATATTCCTGAGTAGGCCCAGTTAGATCTCAATAATTTGAACTTGAACTTGACCCTTGGTATCTGTGGTACAGAAGAAACAGGCATAACATAGGAGAGATATGTTAAACATTTATTAATATTAAAGCAGTAAAAACGTATACAACACAGCACAATGAATAATCTCACTCCAATTTATAAAAACAGAGAACATGGAAATAAGTAAATAGACACCAAAGCAAACATTAGATGATTGTAGCACCAAAAAGTGCAAAGCCCCAACAACCAATATCCGGTTGTGCTAGTCTGGGCCAAAGTCTGTGATGGAGCATGGATTGAATACAGGAACCAGGTTCAGTCCAGTAGAAGATTTTACCTTGTGACTAAAGCCTGACTTAGAGTTAGGCAGATGGTGTTAGTATCATTGCCATGGCGAAGTCCTTCACTCCCAACGTGGTAAAGGTACTCCACCCAACAAATATAGATATGTCCGCCAGCTTAGTATATATCTCTTGTATTTACACGAACTGCCATATTGGCAGTTCCTCTTAATGCACTTAAAGTGTGCTTTGCGCCTTCATATGTAAATCAGATGCTAGCACGTACAGTTTGAAAGAAAGGGTAAAACATTGGGTCCAAAATCTCTGGAATGGAAGGTGAACATCCTCAGAGGGGCAAGGCAGCAGGCTTTAGCCAAGATGAGTTCCATGAGACCTGATAGTCATTGAACGAAGTCCCAGTTAACCCACTGAGTTTTTGGCTGGAAAGCTTTGAGAACGTGAAATTTGAAATTCAGGCTTGAGGAAGGTCCCTCACCAGCCGGATACTTATGGTACCTTCATCCAGTGAAGATTTCTACCTTCTGACTCAAAATCTTTCTTAGGAAGTCAGGCTCCATTCAGTGGGGCAAACTTGCAAGTTGAGCCCAATCTGCAGTGCGAAGTACGCAGCCATGGCTGCAGCTCAGCCGCAGTCTGGTGATGGCTTCTGGTTCTTCTGTAAAAAATCCTGGAAAAAGTTCTCAAGTCTCAGCTTTCAGGGTTAGGCGGGAGAAGTACACTCTGACACTTATCCATGGGCCCCCAAACATAGGAAAAACACTTGGGGGTCAGGACCACGCTAGCAGTTCCCAGGGTAAGTCCAGTTGAAACTGATCAGCTGGGCAATTCAGGAAGGTGGGGTTCTTGTAGCTTTTGTGTCCCTGTAGTTTAACAGAAGGCTAGCCAACTGGCCCATGGAGTCCACTCTTCTCTCCGGGGTTCAAGCTGGAGCAGGCCCATGCCTTGGGGTTTCTCTCTGCACATTGAAGTAGGTGCATTCCTGTTTCTGAAGTCCAAAGGCTTCAGGTGGTGCAGTCATTCTTATGTCTTCCACAGGTCAAGTAGTATTCAGGAGTTACTAATGGTTGCCAATTTTATGCCTGAACTAGCTTGTAGTTGGGGGAATTTCCCTGTCCAACAGGGTAAATATTCCTGGGGCAACCCTACAGACTTTGACATCACTTCCTAGGGGTTTGGTCCCAAACAATGCCAAAGTGCCCTGCTCTGCCAAAATCCAACATGGCAGAATCTTTCTTTTCCCTGATCAGAGCTCTGGGTAAATGACAGAGGTGTGGTTAGGGAAATGAGGAACTCTACCAGCAAACCAGTTCTGAAATAGATTCCCCCCCACTGGAATAGGTGCCTGTCTGGCTACTTGGATAATGGCAGGGACAGGCCTAGGTGTGAGTTTCATCTGCATGTGACAGGGATGGCCCTTTCCAGTTTGTGCAGTTGCTGGGCACATCTCCCTGGCTATTCCTTCAGGAGTAGGTCACATTCCATTCCATTTTGTTCCTTTTCCATTCACACCTCCCAGCAGGCTGCCAAGTGACAGTTGGGGATTAACTCTAAAAAGGCTACTGGAAGCTGCAACAGGAAAATGGCAACTTTCCAGTAGTGTCATTTTAAAAATAGTAATTTAAAGTCTGAGCCGATCATTAGTTTGGATTTTAAACTCAAATAATTTGAGTCTTTGAGCCATGGTTCTAGCTATTTCCAAACTGAAGGTGTTATAATATAAAACAATGCTTTTCATTGGGGGTATCAGCCTTGTCACAGTGAAAAACGACTTTGTCAAATTTTTACTGCCAGGACATCTAAAATTTAAGAACATATGTCCTGCTTTTTAAATACCAGGTACCCTGCCCTTTAGCCATTTAGAACGTACCTTAGGGGTGCCCTACCACTATTAACAAGCACTTGCAATACAACGGGTCTTGCATTTGCTTGAGTTAGAGCTATTAGCATTGTAAATTCATAACAGGACTTTTTTTGCCACAAAAATAGAAAGAAAAAAAATGAGCGCGATCGCGCTATGTAAAACCCAGTGCTATTGCGCTGCATGGAAAAGATACAGATAAAGTAGTGCAGAACTCAGGCTGAAAACATCGAGCCTCGTAAGTTTTCTGTCGTTGGCCAGTACGTTCAGGGAGGGCTAAACACCGGAAAAGGCATGACATATGCATGCTTTTCACTACTGAAAGCAAGTGGATTTTAAAAGGCAAGCCCACTAACCAATGAAAGTGACATGCGTGACGTGGGTGTGGTTACAAGCCCAAAGAGAGATTACAACAGGGACAGAGTGCTTGTGAGCTTGACCCTAAAAAAGAAGGTGTAGGCCTGGCAAGAGGTTCACACTGTTTACTGGACAACAGTGCACCAGTGGCCAGAGATCAGAATCCATACACCTGTAAAAGAACTACATCAAAAACTGTGGGCGGACCCTGAACAAAGGGTATTTCCTTACAGAAATGTTGCCCTCTACATACCTGAACTATGCTTTAATTTCTTACCATAAATGGATCACAATGCCAAACATAAATAGATAACAGCATGGTAAAAATAATATGTACCTTATATATGATATGTTCTTGTAAACGCTAAGTCGACTTTCTTGGATTGTGCTAGAAATACATAAAGCATAAAAGAGAAATATGTTACAGTACCTGCCAAATTAGTTCTTTTTTCTTTCAAGGTACGAAAGAAGTAAATCTCATTGATGATTTCAATGTAGATTGACTCCTTTTTAATGTTCTTCAATTAGGGAATTGCAAGTCTTTAAGTTACATTAAATTAGCTAACTGTTGATACATGTTTCTTTACACTAGTACCTCCTCCCGAAAAACGACTTTTGTATTTAACCAGTAGCAAAATAGCCTACATTTCTATAGGTTACTACAACATTTAAATGGACGCTGATCTACTAACAGCATTTCAATATGGCACATGGATGAACAAAGTGGGAGTGATGAACCTCGTCTATCATTTACCTCTATTTTTTTATCAGAGGGAGAGCCTACTTTTACCCCAATCCCCGCAGGGGTTTACAGTTCTCTAGTAAGGTGCAAAATATGGATCTGGACCTTGCAGTCCAATATTTATTAGCGTTCCCTATTTCTAAAGAGCTGAAAACCATGAGGTGGGACAGCAGATTGGGTGAAGAAAATTTATAATGGGTAAAGATAGCTAGCAGAAGGGTAATTGCCCCACTATTTGCACTCAGGTATGAAGAAAATACATAAGCACCAAAACCCAAGATAAAAAAATGACATCAAGAAAAAAAGTGTCAAGTAAATTATACACACACCCAAGAGTTAAACAATTAACCTGAAAATGTTGCCCTCGGAATGACCATGTGGCTCACAATAAGATATATCATTTTGAGTAGTGCATACTAGAAAACAAAATAGCAAACTCTCTGGCTTCATGACGAGGGCCTGGTTTTGGGATGTAATCACATCTGCACTCAATAAAATCCAACAATATTGTGTTCAGAATTTCTTGGGTGTAATAATTATCATCTATTCAGGGTTAAAACCTCAAAAATGTTTCGATTTTGGTCATTCCTGCACTGCAATCTGCATGTCCGACTTTTTATCAGGCATAATTAGCAGGTAGGTATTGGTAGGAGTGACTTTCTAAAATGTACTAAGTATCACAGGCTCTTTATCCCACGTAGTCATTCCAAGGTGCAATCAATCAAAATAATTCATAATTCGGGTCAAGGTCCGGCAGGGATTTGTACAGGGATCTGAATTTTCTCGGCAATTCCTAATTGAGGCCCATGTCTAAATAGCCAAGACCATGTTAAATGGTATTTTAACTAGAATATTTGTGTATGTTTCTAAATGCATTGGTAGGATGACAGAAATTATTATCCCCAAAGAAGCCAGTGAATCAGCGAGCAAGACACAAGCTACATGCAGATAAGTAGTTCTCTGGTGATTTACAGACGCACCTGGACTTCTAACTGCTGTTAGCAAACTGAGAATTATGGTGTCGAACTGTAGTATTTCCAATAACCCTTTACTTCATTATGGCCGAGTGCATTCCACGTTGTAGACGTTTAATTTCTGCCTTGATTACGCTCTTGAAACATCGGCACATCTGCTGCTAACGTCTTTTCAACTCATTTGCAATTATGTGTGAGAGCAGAGCAAGGAGAGGTAGTTTATGAACTGCTACTGCTGCTTGAAAATGTTATATTTTTTCGTTCGTGGCTATGGTTGTATTCCTCCTGCCGAGGTCGAATTGTTATAAAGAAGAAAAGGGAAAAGGGAGATATAAGTGTTCACCTGATGGGGGACTTTGGTGTGGCCTGCACCAAAGGGATTCTGCCACCCGCCTGTCACATATTATATTATTTTTTAGATATACTAACCGAGCTTCACATGCAAAACATGATTATAAATGAGCTTCCAGTGAAAAAGCAATATTCAAGGGAAAAGGCACGCTCACAGGCCGAGATTCAATTATAAATGAAGAAAGCTGCTCCCTGGCAAACACAGTTGAATTACAATTGCTTGATGGCGTGCAAGTGCTCTCGTTTATCAACGTATTTGAAGTGGTAACGTTTACTTCCGCCATACAATAATTAGATAGATTGTCAGAGTGGCAGAAAACGGCTTGTTTTAGTTCTGGGTCTACTAGATCCTAATTTAGAATAGAATTTTGTGAACATGATATCCTGCGAGGGCGAAATTAGAGTTCCATTTGCATAGATTCCACTGATGAATGTTTTATGGAGAATGCTTGATCAAGATTATGGCAAAAGAGAGAGTTCTTAATGGCTCTATCCATATATCATCCCGTCATGTTTACATCCACAAATTGCATGCAAAAAGTCTCAACCTGTTGTATCTCTTAAACTCCTGCATGAAAAACTGACCTTCCAAGCACTTCTGTTTTTTAAATCGACCTCTGCTTCTTTCTACTTACCTTCTTTCTCCCTCATTTGTTAACGAGTTACTCTAAAAATCTCAGAACTATCTGCCTTAAAGCTCTTTTGAAACCATAACAATATTAATTCCAGCTAGTAATTGTGCCTCATGTACCTCCTCTAATAATCTCATCAAACGAAACAAGCCCCCACCCTGCATTCAAACTAACCTCAATAACCAATTTACTGACAACTAACTCGGTAGGCTCTGAGGGGTAGTAAGCACTATACAAATATATATCTCTATATATATATATATATATATATATATATATATATATATAGAGAGAGAGAGAGATACATATATATATATATATTTATATATAATATCGGTTCAGATGGCTCTAACAACTAAAGTCTTAGCTTTTTGATTTTCTAACGTATATCGGTACAGATGGCTCTAACAAGTAAAGTCATAGGGGGTCATTCTGACCCCGGCGGTCAAGGACCGCCGGGGCCGGGGATGCGGGAGCACCGCCAACAGGCTGGCAGTGCCCCGCAGGGCATTCTGACCGCGGCGGTTTGGCCGCGGTCAGACAAGGAAAACTGGCGGTCTCCCGCCGGTTTTCCGCTGCCCTGGGGGCCGCCATGGGGGATTCCGACCCCCTCACCGCCATCCTGTTCCTGGCGGCTCCGACCGCCAGGAACAGGATGACGGTGAGGGGTGTCATGGGGCCCCTGGGGGCCCCTGCAGTGCCCATGCCAATGGCATGGGCACTGCAGGGGCCCCCGTAAGAGGGCCCCACTTTGTATTTCAGTGTCTGCTTTGCAGACACTGAAATACGCGACGGGTGCCACTGCACCCGTCGCACATTCCCACTCCGCCGGCTCCATTCGGAGCCGGCTTCCTCGTGGGGAGGGGTTTCCCGCTGGGCTGGCGGGCGGCCTTTTGGCGGTCGCCCGCCAGCCCAGCGGGAAAGCCAGAATAGCCTCCGCGGTCTTTCGAGCGCGGAGCGGCCATTTGGCGGCTCCCTCCAGGCGGGCGGCTCCTGCCGCCCGCGGGGGTCAGAATGACCCCCATAGTTCTTTTGCTTTTCGAAATTCCTGTATCCTGTCACCATATCTCAATGTTGTCACACACCAACTTGATAAGATACAGGCACAGGGTCGCTTAAATCCGAGGACCTGCTCTTTGACTTGTGAGTTGTCTGCAGTTAATACAGGTAACTTGGATTTTCTCAGACTTGATGCATGAACCTTAGACAGAAGTAGTGAGCAGAGATTGTATATTTCCGTTTACGACGTTTTTTCTTTAAGGTTCATGCATTAACTCGGAGAAATTCTGAGTTTCATGTTTGAACTGTGGACACCTCAAGCTAAAAAAATACAGACTCTGGGCTCAGGGCAGAGCTAGAATTATATAATCCCATGTGTTTGACTCCCTCAAACATCTCAAAAGCCTTTAAGGGCCTTATTACATGTTTGGCGGTCATATGACTGGCATATTGGCAGTGGCGGTCCGACTGCCAACAGGCTGGCGGAAAAGACTGCCAAATTATGAGTTTGGTGGTGGTGCACACAGAAAAGCTTCAAAGCACTTCCAGCACCGCCAGGCAGGATAGACTTCCACAGTTGATTGGAGGCACCAACAGTCCGGCAGAGACCATGTTTCCGGCAGACCCATTACGAGGTTGCACACCGCCAATATAACCGCTGCAGCCACCACCGAACACCAGGCGGAAACAAACGGTATAAAAGGAGATACTCATCTCCAGGAACCCATACATGTCCACAGCCGCCATGTAACCACAATTAGATGTCATCCTGCTGCTGCTGCAGCTCTCAGAAAGACAATGGAATCATCGCTGACGACAACAACAACAACAACCGAAAGTACACACACTCACCTGTCACGTTTGTAATTTGTTAAATCTTGTACAGTCACATAGCATTCCATAGAGAGGGGGGTGTGAGGGCTGCACTCACATGGAACAGTACAGTGACACACACACTCACATACTGCATCAAAGACACCCATACATACACAGCACGCACACTGCAGCCAGCACACACACGCACACTACATGTTAATATCACATATTTATGCACGACAGAACAGCACAGGCCCAGCATCACAGACTTCCGTACAACATACACACTTGTACCAGCAACACTACAACTGCACAAATATAAACACTTGTCACACACTCACAACCAGCACTGGCCTGGGACTCGACACACATGCAGCACAATGAACAACCAACTATGATGGAACACAAGTAATTACACCATCATACAACCTAACAATCAACACACACATCAGACACACACACAGCACATCAAACCTATTATGCCATGCACAATTCCAGCATACTCAAAGAGTCAAAACACACAAAGTGACACAGCAGAACAGCAAACATATACCAACACAAACAAAACACAATACCATGACAACATTTCTGCTACATACACATGCCGATCATACAACACAAACCACATCGCTGGGGGACAAAAGCACTGCACACAACCTCACAGACTGCTCAAAAAATACATGACGCACAAACAGCACACACAACAAAATACTGGCACACAACCAATGTCATCCAGGAACATTCAACAACTGGTTGATTTTAATTGTTAGCCAGTGCAAACCAAATGAAACTCCAAGGCCATAAGCCAGTCCACCTGTGCAAAATGGTTGTGCACCAAAGGCACAACATGATGCCCCTACTTGACTCCTGACTGCCAGGTAATCTCCACAGTAGGGGCATCAAGGAGGCAGGCAGGCAACTCAGGGATTCTTGGGGGATCACGGGGAGAGGGGAGATTTGGGCTTGGGTTTGCGAGAGGGGGATTTACTCTTCGATTTGGGAAGGGTTCGACCTTTTTGCGAGGGCTGGACTTTTTGGTGGGGGAGGAGCATGGGTGCTGGCAGGGGGGTAGGGGAGGCCTTAGAGTTGAAAGGGATGGCCTTGGGGAGAGTAACAGATCTTTTAGGGGTGTCACAGGGAGTAGAGAAAAGGTCAAGCTCACAAAGGAAAACTTTCCTAGACACACAGGGATGGTCATCAGAAGGGAGTCTGGGTGTGGAGAGTGAGGGAGTGGTTGTTTGATGTTTATGTGTGGATGTCTTGGGTGCGTGTTTGTGGGATGTGTACCTGTGGGTGATGAGTGTCTGTTGGGTGGGTGAGTGAGGGCGTTTATGTGTCTTTGGCAGGGATGGAGGTGTTGGGGGAGGCTGTGGTAGGTGTGTGGCTGTCTGTTGGGATGGTGACTGCAGGTATGGTGGATGTGCTTCATGGAGGTGTGTCACTGGTTGTGGTGTCTACAGGTGTGGTGGCTGGGGTGGATGTCTGAGGGTCAGCTTAGGTGCTGTAGGATAGGTGTGGTGGCTGAATCAATGAATGTTGGTGTTGCGTCTGCCGGTGTGTCAGGTGTTGTGTCTGTGATGTTGGGGTGGTACGGGTGTTGGGGCAGGTCGTGACCTTTGCTGCATCTGCAGGTGGATGTTGTTTGTGTGCATGTCTGTGGTGTGTCCTGTCATGCTTATGTTTGTGTGAGCTTCCCTTGTCTGTTGAGGTGGATGCATGAAAATCTGTGTGCTTTGGATAGGCCGGAGAAGGGGGTTTGGACTTAGAAGAGGAAGGTGAAGGTGAAGGGTAGAAAAGAGGTGACTGACTGCCATCAGTATAGAGGCCAGATCCCGAAAGGATCTCTGTGAGCCAGCCAGTGCACCATGAATGCCCTCCAGGTATGCATTACTCAGAGATCGACCTTAGGATGTCAATAGCCTACTCATTGAGGGCAGCAGGGCCAACAGGGGCTGGGGCAGAGGTGCCTGTAGCAAAGTAGATGCCCACACTCTTGGATGGGAAGGAACAGCCAACTGGATGGGGAGCAACAGGGAGGGTGGTGATAGAGAGGGGGTGGTGGACAGATATGGTACTGGACTGGTCCCAAATGGGTCCACCACCACTAGGGAGTGGCCTCCGGAGAAGGATTCTGAAGAAGATGTAGATCCAGTCTCCCCCCTTTCATTCACCTTGCCCCCCAGACCACTGGGTCCCTCATTGTCTGTGGTGTCATGACTGGAGGTCCTGTGGCCAGAAGCTTCTACACTCGGCTGTGCCCCATCTCTTTCTCATGCTGGTGCTGATGTTGAAAAAAAAAGTGAAGTAGGATCATCACATTAACATACATTACACATAACATCCTGTTCACTAACACCCCAAGGAACTACCAGTAAAGTGCCAACATCATGTCGCAAAAAAATACAATGTATGTCCCTCAAAATCAACATTGTAACACACCAGCAAAGCTAGCTGACAAAAACCTAAAACACCATGATTTAAGTTGATCAATCACACTGATCATACCATGACAAGGTGACAATGCCACTTGATACAGGTTCCCTACCCAGAACAACATAGTCAAGCAGCAATCAAGCAATAGTTCATAAATGTGAAATATCTTATCAAAAAGCTATAACACATGCTTACACACAAATACTTTACCCTGATGTCATGTACCAGGCAGTGACACATGTTGTAAATTAAAGGCAAGCATGCCTTGTGCAAAGAAGCCAAACCTTCTTCATTTCACATAGTTACTACCACACACATGCCAACACGTAACATCTCAAATTGTCTCACATGCCAAATTTTAGTCAAGGAGTTAGAACACATGTCACACACATATGCACCAATTGTGACGTACTAAGGAATGACATTACAATGTGGACCAAGGCATAGAGGGCATGGGTCTCCAAAAAACAAACAATACCAGTCATGTATGGACCAAGTAAGCTCAGACCAATGTCCCACACACAATAACAAGTTGTCAATAAACTGCATGTATCAAATGGACTACTGTATTGTGTAGGAAGCTGAGAACAAAACCTAGCAATTAGTCAATCAACAGGACATTGACTGAGTAACAACATCACTACCCACATATAAGACATGGCATGCCTGGCATTTGTCTGTGGAGTATTCCTAGAGCCAAAGCATATCTGATGCTAACATAACTGGTACACAAACCATGATGCAAGCCAACAGCCTGGACAAACCCACCAACCTACTCACAGGTGCATACTAACTACCACAACTCCACCACATAGGTGCCATGTCAAACATGGGGTTACAAAATAGGCAGGCATCATTTGACATATCCTCCATAGCAACAGCAGGTGCACATAACAAATACCAATGTTGAGTCATGACTACCTTTCCATTGACACACGATGTTGACAAATGTTGACAAATTAGTGTCTATCCCATAGCTGTTAATAGGCTATCATTGTCTATGTATCATACCTACAACAGTATGCCTATGGACAAAGCTGTGTGGCCAGTTTCTACTATCAGAACATCGGCATGGTAGTTACATTGCTACCTCAGAATCCAATACACGTGTGCCCATAGAAATGTTGCAACACCTCAATGGTATCCAACATGCATATTGTCCACTCTGATGAGACATCACAAAAGTCTATGTACATCCCTCACTTACCAAGAGGGATTACCTTGCAACAGGGGAGAAAATGTTAACCTTGCATGTCATGTGACATATCAGATGGACATCACAGCTTCACATGATGCTGTCACTTATCCGAAAAGTTTGGAAAATTAGAGATGACCTGAATATGTCTGACTCTATGTAGCACATAGACATGAATCTTAAGACATTGCACAGGACAGACAGAAAGGACCTACACACCTTACCATTATGACATTGGGATGATTGACATGTTGGTGGGAATTGACAACCACCAGGGTAGAAAAAGCAGTATATTGGTACACATATGGCACAGTCATATGTACACCATTATGTGCCATTGTACTGAGGGGACAACATAGTTGATTAACATGTTTCAAAATCTATTTGTAAGTGCACACCTGTGTGCTATAGATGGCTACTGTACATCAATGTGTTCACAGGAGATCTGTGACTCTTTGCACTTACCATATTGTTTGAGCTAACAATCATTGCAATCACTCATTCACCTGGTAAAGGGCCAAACATGTTTTAGGTTTGTACTTACCTCCCCTCTGGCTTCTGTGCTGCCTGCAAAAGCCCATCCAACTCAGGGTAGGCCACGGTCAAATTGCAGGCCATTAGGGTTGTCATGATCCAAAGGGCACCCCATCCTCGTTGGGAGGACATCCCCAGCTGGGCCTCTGCAGCCCAGTGTCTCAGGTCTTCCCACCTCTCCGAACAGTGGGCACTCCACTGGCTGTGGACCCCCAGGGTCCGCACTTTCTTGGTAATGGCACAACAAATCCCCTTCTTCCGATGGCATTGACCTGCATTGATAACAAAGACAACAAAGGATGTCATATCCACATGTACCACAATAAAACAAACAGAGTTATTTACAAGTGAGTTCAGCAAGCCAAACACAGACTGTCTTGAACATCCACTCCACTGATAGATGAACATATACAGAGAGGGCGTATGTGAACTGGAAACAGACAACATGAATCTCCAGCACCAGCTGTCATGTTATCACATATGACCAGACACAAAACACATATGAAATTGAGTTTTTTTTAGACAAAGTCTGGCATAACACATGTCCACTAATCATGTGCAACCGTCACAAGGTGGGTCAGGGAACATACATGACACACTCTCCACAATGTCTTACAACTCTAACTCTGTCACCAACTATTAGTACATGCCTAGGAATTCACAAGTTTTAGCACAACTTTAGCACCCAAAAGACTTTAAGTACACAATTTGAAACATTGCCCATCAGTCTTTGCTTAACATATCAAAGAATATTCAAGCTAATGAGACATGTGCACATGGTGCACTTCTTGCTCCTCTGGTATACCTTAGAGCTGTTCAGACAGGGATAGGACCTCCTCCACCAGCTTTTCCAGCTCCTTGGGTGAGAAGGTAGGGGACCTATCACCTGTAGGATGTGGCATGATTGCTCCTAGAGGCAGTACTCAGCAGCTCAGGTCGTGGAGGTCTTGCTGGCAGCAGGATCAGGAGTCAAGTAAGAGATGATGTAAGATATAGCGGTCACGTCCGCCACGTAAGAGATCATCACTGCCGGCATATATCGCGATTCGCCCTAGACCACCATAGACAGTAATGTGTTCCAATGGCAATATCCACTGCAGTACTATGCGCCTATTGACGACGACTTCTGCCGGTGGTCACAGGCCATTTCCTATTGCCCAGTGCAGTAGGTCAGACAGTCGCCATTTTAAGACCCTTAGATGGTCGGAAAAGTTAATTTCATGATGCTTCACAAGGTCAGAAACATATCTACCACATAGGTGGTCATTCCAACCTCGGCTGTAAAATGCGCTTACCGCCAGACAGAAGACCGCCATAACACCGCCGCGGTAAACCGCCACGGTCATTCTGACCCACAACAGGCAAACCGCCAAAATACTGACATCCACAAAAGTCCGCCACACCAAAGGTCAGCGATAAACTGGCGATGACCAAACCTCCACCGTCACGCCAACAGAAATACGCCCATGCCATTACGACCCAAGAATCCACGCGGTGGTCTTTCAACCGCGGTATTCTATTGGCGGTACACACCGCTGCGGTCAAAATACACATACTTGTACAAAACACTACCACATTGGCCAATTCGAAATACACACACCTGATACACATACACACACCACTCCCACACACCCAATACAATATAAAACACACACCCACATCACCCACAAACTTCCACTCCTAGAGATTCGTGAACACGCACTGAGAAAAGACATCCGAGCACCCAGACGCCCAATTCACTGTCACCCTGCAATATTAGCACGCACTTCACACAACACAACAATACACATCACCACACTTAGCACCACACAATCCATCCCACACATCACCCACACCACCCCATGGCACCTCAAAGACACCCCAGGTTCTCAGATGATGAACTCAGGGTCATGGTGAAGGAAATTGTACAAGTAGAGCCCCAGCTGTTCGGGACACAGGTGCAGCACACCACCATTGCCAGGAAGATGGAGCTATGAAGCAGAATAGTCGACAGGGTCAACGCTGTGGGACAGCACCCAAGAAATACGACCTACGGGGGAAGGTGCGTTCCATGGTATCAAGGCACAACATTGCGGTACAGCGGACTGGCGGCGGACCCCCACCTCCTCCCCCAGAATTTACAACATGGGAGGAGCAAGTCTTGAACATCCAGCATCCTGAGAGCCTCGCAGGAGTCGGTGGAGGAATGGACTCTGGTAAGTCTCATCTTTACTACTTCATCCCCCCACCCCACCTGCATGCCAACTCATACCCCCGCCCTCACCCCCACCCCCATCACAACTACCCCTTGCAAATGTCTCACCATCACAACCCACCCATCCCAAAACTTAGCCCTGCATGCGGCCCCAAAGCATGGACACCCATCACCAAAGCATGCCCAATGCACATACCCATCACTCCCACCCCCAAAAACACTGTCACAACAGCCCCCACAAAGGAATGCCAGCACTGGGGTACACGGGCACCCACCCATTGCACGCCATTGGCACACACAGAAGCAATAACCATACTTTTATACCCCTGCAGGACCCGAACGCCAGGTCACCGCGCAGGAGGGTCCACAAATGTCCACTCCACCCCCAGAAGAGGCCCACAGTGATGACAGCAGCTCTGTCTCCCTGGATCTAGATGACCAGCCCGGTCCATCGGGGACCTCGGGACAGTCGGTTACCCTCAGACAGTCACAGGCCACAGCAGACCTTCCCCCCTCTGGGAACACCAGCACAGCACCCACCCAGCGGGCCCATACCACTGTCCCCAGGACACGTCAATCAGCGGTGTGTCCACCACTACAGGGAACCCAGGTTAACCCACCACCCCAACAACAACAGGGCCCTGGGGGCAGTGGTAGTGGGCACACGGTCCAGGGGACGGAGGCCCAGGGAAACAGGGGAACTGGGAGGGCTGCTGTGCGACAGGGGGGGGACAGGCCAAGGGAACCCACTCTCCATGAGGCCCTCTCCTCCATCATGGGAGCATACCACCGCTCCCAGGAGACGATGGCGACGGTCCTGGCCAGGTTTCAGGAAATCCAGCTTCTGCAGGAGCAACAGTATATGGGGTTCAGGGAGGAACTAAGAAACATCAGTTCCACCATGGGTACCATCGTAGTGGCCCTGAATGAGTTAATCACCACATTGCGGAACACTGTGGCACCTCAAAGGGCCCCTGTCACTAGCATGGACCAAGATCTGGCTACCACCTCCGCTGGCGCTAGTGGACAGGAGGCCCCGACACAAGACCAACAGTCCACCAGAACCCCACCCCCTGCAGAAGGAGAACCACCCCGCAAGCGGGCCCTGAGATCCAGGAAGAAGACAGAGTAACATGTCAAGACCCCCGCCAGCAAAGGATACCGCCCTGATTGTCATCCCACTGTCCCACATTGTCACCCTGTCCAACTTTAAACTGCCCCTGCTCCACTTTCCACAGGCATTTGGACAATGCACCTGTGATACTGATAGTCTGGACTCTGCCATGGACAATCCTCCACCGTCACCCCTCACCGATTTGCAACCACCCATCCAAATTAGAGCACTTGAATAAACACACTTATTGCACATAAACAATCTGGAGTCTGTCTGTGATTTTAACAAATGTATTAGACATGACAGTGCCAAAATGTTTATTCACATTGTGATGCCAACAAACCGCTGTAACACAGCTGTAGTCCATGGGGAAACAAAGCAGATGTCACGCAGTGGGGCCCACAGCTCTGAAATCGGAAGGGAAAGTCACAACACTGTTACCAAACACTGGGGGAAAAGTGAGACAGTAGCGAGGTAGGAGTCTTTAGGTAAATGTAATATGCCGGTGTCTACTCTTACCTGTGTGTCATTGAAAATACTGCTCTATTACTGTGTTCCTGTTGTCCTCTTTGGCTTCCTCCTCTTCACTCTCCACAGGCTCCACAGCTGCTACAACACCACCATCTGGACCATCCTCCTGCAGAAAAGGCACCTGGCGTCGCAAAGCCAGGTTGTGAAGCATACAGCAGGCCACGATGATCTGGCACACCTTCTTTGGTGAGTACTTTAGGGATCCACCAGTCATATGGAGGCACCTGAACATGGCCTTCAGGAGGCCAAAGGTTCGTTCGATCACCCTCCTAGTCCGCCCATGGGCCTCATTGTAGCGTTCCTCTGCCCTGGTCCTGGGATTCCTCACTGGGGTCAGTAGCCAGGACAGGTTGGGGTAACCAGAGTCCCCTAATAGCCACACCCGGTGCCTCTGGAGTTGACCCATCACATACGGGATGCTGCTATTCCGCAGGATGTAGGCGTCATGCACTCACCCAGGGAACTTGGCATTAACATGGGAGATGTACTGGTCAGCCAAATACACCATCTGTACATTCATGGAATGATAAAGTTTCCTGTTCCTGTACACCTGTTCACTCCTGCTGGTGGGTACCAAAGCCACATGTGTCCCATCAATGGCACCTATGATGTTGGGGATATGTCCAAGGGCATAGAAATCACCCTTCACTGTAGGCAAATCCCCCACCTCAGGGAACATGATGTAGCTCTGCATGTGTTTGAGCAGGGCAGACAACACTCTGGACAACACCTTGGAAAACATGGGCTGGGACATCCCTGATGCTATGGCCACTGTTGTTTGAAATGACCCACTTGCTAAGAAATGGAGTACTGACAGCACCTGCACTAGAGGGGGGATCCCTGTGGGTTGGCGGATGGGTGACATCAGGTCTGCCTCCAGCTGGGCACACAGTTCATGTATAGTGGCTCGGTCAAGCCTGTGTGTCAGAATGACATGTCGTTCCTCCATTGTCGACAGGTCCACCAGTGGTCTGTACACGGGAAGATTCCTCCATCTCCTCGCATGTCCCAGCGGACGGTGCCTAGGAAGGACAACAGCGAGCACAGAGTCAATCAACCCACAGGTACGTTCCCACAGCTTGCACACAACACGATTCACTATGCATTGAATGGTTTGTATGAGTGTGAAAGGCCTAGGTATGTGTGACGCAGTAGAAATTAAGCCATGTGGGCCCTTGAAATGGCGGCTGCCTGACCTGTGAAGTGTGACAATGGGATGTGAGGTCAATGCGCTGGCGTGGCACACCGTGGCGGTAGGCGGTCGAAGACCGCGGCGCAAAGCCGCATTGGTTAACATTGAAGCCTATGGGTTTCACGAGCCAATGACGATGTGCGCTGGCGGTACGCACCGCCGCGGTACGCACCGCCGCGGGCGTGACCGCCATTTTCTATCAGCTTAATCACTCGATACCTGATCTTCCACAGGAGAGGACCTACACTGCAAGTGCTGCTGTGACCTCGGTCTGGAAGAGACAATGGCTGCTGCGACTGGGGAAAGGGCCCCTGCCTTCACTTCTGAAGAATGGAGAAACTCGTGGATGGGGTCCTCCCCCAGTATGCGCTACTCTACGGTCCTCCAGACCAACAGGTAAGTACACTGGGACCATGCTTTGTAGCCAATGCCTGGGTTGAGTCGGGTGGATGAAAGATGGTGGGGAGGGGAGCGATTGAGGCATGCATCAGACGACAGATGAGAGCATGTACCACATGGCAAGAGTGGGGATGGGGGGCCACTCACATCGAGCATGCAGAAGGTGATGACAATTTTTCTCTCCCTGTACATGTCACATAGGTCAGCGCCCACCAGAAAGTCGCGATTTGGCGTGCCATCGCCAAGGACGTTCGGACCCTGGGGTTCCACAACAGACGGGGCACCCACTGCCGGAAAAGGTGGGAGGACATCCGACGCGGGAGCAGGAAGACGGCGGAGGCTCTGCTGGGGATGGCCTCCCAACGTAGGAGGGGTGCCAGTCGTCAATTGACCCCCCTGATGTCCCGGATCCTGGCGGTGGCCTACCCCGATTTGGATGGGCGCGTGAGGACATCACAGCAGACACAAGGGGGTGAGTACAAATACATTCTGCTGACTTTGCGCGCAGTGGAGGTGTCTGGGTGGGGGAGGAGGGCTGTGGGTATCCCTAGGCCAGGGCGATTTCTGTAGGCTAGGCCCCTCCGTAAGGCATGGCCCTGTGCCCCCGCCCCCCACCTCTGTAGGGTGCCAAGTACAGGTATCCATGGCCCTGTGTCATCTATGTGTGCAGTTGTCGTCCATAGGCTTGTAGGCCATGTCCCACGGATTGCGTAGTGGACCCCAAGTGCGCGGCGTAGTGCAGGGGGCTTCTGTGTCTGTCTTGTCCGCCAACGGTAGCGGTAATCCATGCACTCAGCATGTCTTTATTTCTCCCCCCCCCCTTTTTTGTGGTCTTCCTGTTCATGTGTGCATTAGCATCATCAGGCGGAGGAGAAGTGGCATCAGGGCACGAGGGAGCTGCATCTCACATGGCCATGGCGGGCCATGCAACTGACTCGGATTTCACCAGTGAGACGGAGGGCGAGGGGAGCTCCACAGCGGGGACTCGTGCTGATGTCAGTGACAGCGACTCGTCCTCTGAAGGGAGCTCCTTTGTGGTGGCGGCAACATCCGTGCCCCCCGCAACAACAGGTACAGCCGCCAGCCAGCGCACCAGCACCGCCCTCCCAGCAGCCCCTCAGCATTTGCCCCCTGCCCGCTCACCCAGGAAGGTGGGCATCTCCTTCGCCCCAAGCACCTCAGGCCCTGCCCCTGTCACCCCTGCTGCCCTCAGTTAGGAGGTCATTGACCTCCTAAGGACCATCATTGTTGGGCAGTCTACCCTTTTGAATGCCATCCAGGGTGAACAAAGAGAGGTGCACCAGAGTAATGCATACCTGGAGGGCATTCATTCGGGTCAGGCTGCCCATCAGCGATCGTTCAACGCTCTGGCCTCAGCACTGATGGCATCAATTGTCCCTGTCTCTAGCCTCCCCCTCCAACTTCCTCCACCCAGACCCAATCCCCTGTACCTCTGTCTATCCCAGACACACCATCAGACCAGCCTGCACACACCTCAACACCCAAGGGAAGCTCATCCAGACATAAGCACCACACATCACACAAGCATTCACGCAAGCAACATCCACATGCAGACATACCAACACCCACTGCCTCCACTGTGTCCCCCTCCTCCTTGTCTCCCTCCTCCCTCCCTGTGACGTCTATACTCACACTTGCATGCACAACATCTTCAGCCACTACGTCCATCACCAGCACACCCACCAGAACACTCCGCACACGTGCAGTCACCACCCCCACTACCATTTACACGTCCCCTGTGTCCTCTCCAAGTGTGTCTGTCACCCCCTCCTCCAAACTACACAAACGCAGGCAGCCACCCACCCAACAGCCATCCACCTCACGACAGCCTCCAGCCCAAGCACCTGCACCCAAAGACACCAGACTTCATACTCCTACAACCACATCCTCTTCCTCCACTCCCATACCCACTACACCTACCCGTCCCTCTCTTTCCAAATTGATTTTCCTTTCCAAACTTGACCTCTTTCCTACAACTCCCCCACCCCGTCCGTCTCATAAGACTCCAATCAGCACCTCAGCCACCACAAAACCGGGACCAGTGAAGACTGTTGTCCATGGACTGTGGAGTCCCCCACCCTCAAGGGCATCCAGTTCAGCTAGGAGCCAAGGCAGGGCCAGCCCACCACCGGAAAAGCATCCTAAGATTGCCAGTGCCCAGCGCGAGCGACCAAAGACCCCAGGGACTAAAATCCCTACATTGGCACCGTCAGGCAGTGAGGTGCCACCTGGCACACCGCCAAAGGTGGGAAAGGGCCACAAGCGTGCAGGGAAGGGTGGGAAGGGCAGCACACCCGACAAGTCCGGCCGCAGGCCAGCTGGCCAGGAGGGCCCCACCAGCCCCATCCCAGGTGTGCAGGAGGACACACACAGGCCCGGTACTGCAGCCCAGGAGGGCCCCGCCAGCCACAGCCCAGCTGCCCAGGAGGGCCCCGCCAGCCACAGCCCAGCTGCCCAGGAGGTCCCCGCCAGCCACAGCCCAGCTGCCCAGGAGGGCCCCGCCAGCCACAGCCCAGCTGGGCAATGAAGGACCGCCAGCCACAGCCCAGCTGGGCAATGAAGGACCGCCAACTCAAGCACCGCTGAACATGGCAAGGACTGCCAAGGCAAGCACCGCTGAACACGGCAAGGACCGCCAAGGCAAGCACCGCTGAACAGGGCAAGGACCGCTGAACAGGGCAAGGACCGCCAAGGCAAGCACCGCTGAACAGGGCAAGGACCGCAAACAGGGCAAGGACCGCCAAGGCAAGCACCGCTGAACAGGGCAAGGACCGCCAAGGCAAGCACCGCTGAACCGGGCAAGGACCGCCAAGGCAAGCACCGCTGAACAGGGCAAGGACCGCCAAGGCAAGCACCGCTGAACAGGGCAAGCACCGATGAACAGGGCAAGGACCGCTGAAGTGGGCCCTTCATCTCAAGCACCGATCCGCTGGGCCCTTCATCTCAAGCACCGCTCCGCTGGGCACCGCCGTCTCAAGCACCGCTGCACTGGGCCCTTCATCTCAAGCACCGCTGCACTGGGCCCTTCCTCTCAAGCACCGCTGCACTGGGCCCTTCATCTCAAGCACCGCTGAACTGGGCCCTTCATCTCAAGCACCGCTGGCCCATTGGCGGAAGGGGCAGGCCCGCATCTGTGTCGGGCAGGGCTGCACAAAGCACTCTGGGCACTAGTCCCCCTCCAGTACCAGTGGAGACTGTTATCCACTTGAGAGACTGTGGCTTTGCACTCCCCAGGATATGGCAGTGGGCAAGCCACCCACTGTAGAGACTTGAGAGACTGTGGCTTTGCACTCCCCAGGATGGCACAGTGGCCATGGAGGCCCCTCGTGGATCTGGCGTCGTGGACTCATCAGGCTGAGGTGCCCCCCCCTTCCCTTCCCCCTGAGGTGCCTGTAGTTTTCCTATCTGATGCCCCTGCAGTGTTCTCTCCGTTGGAGGCAGGTATCCTGTGTGGGCTTTGCCCATGTGTTTTGGTCCAGTGGCACACGAACAATGGCTGATGGACATATGGGACTGGACAATTTATGTATATGAAGTTATAGATGTGTGATATATTTTATACTCAGTCTTACAATATAGTTCTATATTTATAATCATTTCCTTTTGCCTTTGCATTCTTCCGGGGGGTTTGGGGGTGTAACTGTGATGTGTTGCTATGCATTGATGTGTGTGTTGTAGTGGGTGAGGGTGGGTGTGTTGCATATGTGTGTCCCCGAATTTTTTTGCCTCCCCTGTGTCGTAGGTGCAGTACTCACCGTTGTCTTCTGCGCCGGCGTTCGTGCTCCTGGTAGAGGAGCAGGAAGACAATGGCTGGTAGGATGTGTAGTTCGGGTTCCATGCTGTCCAGATTCCTCGTGGGGTGTATGGAGGTGAGCGTTTTCCATTTAAAATGTCTGTTTCCGCCGTGTTTTTATCGGCGGGGCTACCGCCCCAGAAAAGGTGGTGGATTGGTGGGTTGTGATAGGGTGGGCGGTACATTGTCTCCCGCCTGTCTGTTGGCGGTGACCGCCGCGCTGTTTGTTTGTCTCGCCGTGGCGGGCGGTGTGTTAAAGTGGCGGTCTCTGTTGGCGGTTTCCGCCAGGGTCGGAATTGCATTTTTTTTACCACCAGCCTGTTGGCGGTTTGACTGCCGCTTTAACACCGACCGCCAGGGTTGGAATGACCCCCATAGTCTTGAGTGTGGTATTGTCTAACCATGTATGAATGTCCAGATTGAAGTGACATGTTGTCATGTTCATAAGATAAAAGTAAGATATCTTTAGTCAGCACCCTCTTGGCAATTGGCTAGGTAGTTTTTTTGGCTTTTTAATGCAATGCATATTTGGATGTCTATTTAACAGAGGCTTGCTGAATCATGCGTTTACATTTCCATGTCATAATTGAGGGAAGGGAATGATATTCCACTAATTTGATATCATTAGCATTGGTCTGTGTTGTGTACCATGTTCCTACTGTATCATATGGCATGTCACATTATTATATGAGACATATGTTTTGGAACTTACAAGGGACACAATGAGTGATGGACATACCTCTTATTTTCCCTCAAATAGTTACACTGGAATGAGAATGGTCAGACAACCTCCAGTGTACCATCCACTAGTGGACCTGCAGACCATGGAGGATCGACATGTCATTCAGATCTACCTCCTGGATAGGCAGACAAATATGGATCGCTGCTGTCAGATCTGACACTTGCCATTCGTCATCCAAATAGCATAGCACCTATTGTACAAGTAATGTCAGTGCTGCATTTCCTATCCTAAGGGTCCTTTCTAGAATACTGTGGTCCTAACCGCAGGCATGTCCCAGCCTATGTTCAATTTGGTCTTGAAGGCTGTACTGTCTGCATTGTTAAAACATCTAAGCAGCTACATCAGATTTCCACAACATGAGTATTTGGCCGATGTGAAGGCATATTTTTATGGATTGGCACACATCCCACATGTATTGGGAGCCATTGATGTTACTCATGTAGCCTTGGTTCCCTCACATGGCAATGAACAGGTGTATCGAAACAGGAAGAACTTCCACTCCAAAGTAGTCTGTTTGATGAAACTCTACACTTCCCACGTATGTGCACAGTACCCGGGTTCAGTCCATGATGCCTTCATCATGCAGAAAAGTGCTATCCCACAGCTGATGATACAACAGTTTCCAGAGAGGGCCTGGCTGGTTGGTAAGTCACATATGTCATGTGTGTTAGTATCCTATGTCTGCTACCAAATGTAAGGATGTCCAGGATTTATGTTTGCAGACATGTAACAATTCCTTACAGGAGACTCTGGCTACCCAAACAGTCCCTGGTCATTGACACCGGTGAGGTACCCAACCACGCCAGGGGAAGTCCGCTTCAATGGGGCCCATGGAAGGACACGGCGTGTCATGTAGTGGACATTTGGGCTCCTAAAGACAAGATTCTGTGGCATTGATCAGTCTGGTAGAGCTCTCGTCTACACACACACCAAAGTGTGTCAGATCATTGTGGCCTGCTACATGCTCCACAACCTCGCACTGAGGTGTCAGATCCCATACATCCCTGATGAGGGGGAACCAGCAATTCCACCAGGTGAGAATGCAGAAATGCCAAGTGAGAATGACAGTGATGAGGAAGAAGATGGAGACATCCGGGCAGAGCTCATCAATCAATACTTCACCTGACTGTAAGTATGTGTTGTTCTGTAATTTGATTGACTCAGTGGGGTAGCGGTGGGGTTATGGATGTTTGAGAAGGGTCTTTCTATGACCATCAGACATGTTATTCATTGCTTTGTAATACATAGCACAGGTTTTAAGGCAAAATAGTAAATGGAGTTTAAACTATTGTGATGATCTTTTTTGTTAGTGTTTGTCATAATGCGCATTTTAATTTACCATTGTATTTGGTACATGTATTTCTAGCTCATGTTACCCTTACCTGCGTACAATCCTTGTTTCACATGTTTTATTTCCCAGATCTCTTCACAATGCAATCCCCATGGGGACATTTCCGAATTGTTATCAGTGGCAGGTGGGATTACCTGGTCTGACATGTGAAGTGGACATGGATTGATCAGGTACTGTATGAAATTTGATTGGTGGTGTATGTGTTCCATACCCAGTCAGAACAGTTGGATCGCAGTGTTCTGTTCCACACAATATACCTGTTTGCAATGGCATGTGGGTCCAAAGGTGTCATGTGTGTATTCATGTGTCTATAACAAATGTCTTCCTGTGCAATCCATTCACTCAACCATCTCATTGGTTTGTTAATGGTACTATCTTACTTGTATGTATCTATCACTGTGTTCATTACAGGCCACTGTGCATGTGTGTCAAGACTGACATAGGTGAGTAGCATGCCTACAGAGTAAAAGGTTTTCTGACTAGGGACGCTTGTACTGAGCTCTGTCTGTATTATGGGGTATGTTCATTGTTCATTTGGTAGGTATGGTATGGGTGTGTGTTAATGGTTTAGCTGATGACAGAATGCACCAATCTGTTTGTCTATTTAAAAGACAAAGGGGGTCATTCTGACCTCGGCGGTAAAAGGCTCCTACCGCCGGTCAGAAGACCGCCATTCTACCGCCGCGGCTGCGGAAAGCCGCCACGGTCATTCTGACCAACAACTGCCAAGCCGCCAAAAACCCGACATCCACGGAAGGCCGCCTCATCAGCGGGCAGCGATAAACTGGAGATGACCAAACCTCCACCGCCACGCCAACACAAACACGCCCATGCCATTACGACCCACCAATCCACGCGGCGGTCTTTCAGCCGCGGTATTCCATTGGCGGTACACACCGCTGCGGTCAAAATACACACCCAGGCTCCAAAACCCAGCCACATTGGACAATTTGAAATACACACACCCGATACACATACAAACACCACCCCCACACATCCAAGCAACTATAAAACACACACCCACATCACCCACAAACCCCCACTAGTTGGAAATCGGAGAGAAGGCGAGAGAGAAAGAGAGAGAGAGAGAGAGAGAACATCAATCGAAAACCCCAACACACACAGGAACCCAACATCATCAACCACACCACATCTACGCACACATCACCACACACCACCACTCACATCACCGCAAACACCACCCCACACCTCATCCACACCACCCCATGGCACCCCAAAGACACCCCAGGTTTTCTGACCAAGAACTCCGGGTCATGGTGGAGGAAATCATAAGGGTAGAGCCCCAGCTCTTCGGCACACAGGTGCAACACACCACAATAGCCAGGAAGGCGGAGCTATGGCAGAGGATTGTCGACAGGGTCAACGCTGTGGGACAGCATCCCAGAAACCGGGAAGACATCAGAAAGCGCTGGAACGACCTACGGGGGAAGATACGGTCGATGGTCTCCAGACACAACATCGCTGTGCAGAGGACTGGCGGCGGACCACCACCCACCCCTCCCGAATTCACAGCATGGGAGCAAGAGGTCTTCAACATCCTGCATCCTGCGGGCCTCGCTGGAGTAGGCGGAGGAATGGACTCTGGTAAGTCTAGTCTCAACTACTCCCCCCCCAACCACCAGCATGCCAACCCACACCCCCACCCTCACCCCCAACCCCCCAGAACACAGCCTCTCTGCCAATGTCTCACCAGCACAACCCACCCAACCCAAAACCAAACCCTGAATGCCAACACAAACCATGGACACCCATCACCTATGCATGACCACTGCACATACCCATCCCCCCACAAACCACCCTCACAACTCCTGCCACAAGGGGATGCCAGCACTGGGGGACAAGGGCACCCAGAAATCGCACACCATGGAACACACAGAAGCAATAACCATACTCTTTCACCCCTGCAGGGCCCGAACGCCAACACACCGGCCAGGAGGGTCCAGATATGTCCATCCCACCCCCAGAACAGGCCCGCAGTGAGGACAGCAGCTCTGTCGACCTGGAACCTGATGACCAGCCTGGACCATCGGGGACCTCTGGACAGTTGGTTCCCCACACACAGACACAGGCCACAGCAGACCTAACCCCCTCTGGGAATATCAGCACCGCTCCCACCCAGCGGGCCCATGCCTCTGTCTCCAGGACAGGTCAATCAGCGGTGTGTCCGCCACTACAGGGCACCCAGGCTGACCCAACACCCCAACAACAACAGGGACCTGGGGGCAGTGGTAGCGGGCACACCGTCCAGGGGACAGAGGCCCGGGGAAACAGGGCAACTGGGAGGGCTGCAGTGCGACAGGGGGGGGAGGACAGGCCCAGGGAACCGACTCTCCAAGAGGCCCTCACCACCATCATGGGAGCATACCACCGCTCCCAGGAGACGATGGCGACGGTAATGGCCAAGTTCTAGGAGATCCAGGCACAGCAGGAGGAACGGTACATGGGGTACAGAGAGGAGCTCAGGAACATCGTCCAGGCCCTGAACCTAATAGTCACCACATTGCGGGACCATGTGGCACCCCAAAGGGCCCCTGTCACCAGCCCGGACCATGAACAGCCTACCACCTCCGCCGGCGCTAGTGGACAGGAGGCAACCACACAACGACGTGCCACCAGAACCCCACCTCCTGCGGAAGATCAACCACCCCGCAAGAGGAGCCTGAGATCACAAAGGAAGACAGAGTAGGATGCCAAGACCCCCGCCAGCCTAAGATCCCCCCGGATGTCATTCCACTGCCCCACATCGTCACCCTGTCCAACCTTGAACTGCCCCTGCTCCATCCTTCCACAGGCATATGGAAATGCACCTGTGCGACCGAGAACTGGACTCTGCCATGGACATCACTCCTCCCCCACCCATCACCGTTTTACTATCATGGACCTATATGTAGCACTTTAAATAAATCACTTATTGCACATAAAACACTCAGGAGTCTGCTTGTATTCTTAACAAATGTATTATGCATAACGGGTCAAAAATGTGCAGTTACTTTGTGATGACAACATACCAATGTCAATTTGCTTTACTCCATTGCCGAACAAACCAGAAGTCACGCAGTGGGTCATACAGCTCTGAAAAGCCAAGGGAAAGTCACAATTCAGTTGAAAGGAACTGGGGGGAAACACAGAAAGTAGAGATGCAGGAGGCCAGAAGTAAATGTAAAATGACGTGGGGGATTCTTACCTGGGTGCTACTGAAAATACTGTTGTATGACCGTGTCCCTGTTGTCCGTGTCGTCCTCGTCGTCTTCCTCCTCTTCACTCTCCACAGGCTCCACAGCTGCTACGACACCACCATCTGGACCATCCTCCTGCAGAAAAGGCACCTGGCGTCGCAATGCAAGATTGTGAAGCATACAGCAGGCCACGATGATCTGGCACACCTTCTTTGGTGAGTACATGAGGGATCCCCCTGTCATATGCAGGCACCTAAACCTGGCCTTCAGGAGGCCAAAGGTCCTTTCTATGATCCTCCTAGATCGCCCATGGGCCTCATTGTACCGTTCCTCTGCCCTGGTCCGGGGATTCCTCACTGGGGTCAGTAGCCACGGCAGGTTGGGGTAACCAGAGTCACCAATTAGCCACACACGGTGTCTCTGTAGCTGTTCCATCACATAGGGGATGCTGCTATTTCGCATAACATACGCGTCATGCACTGACCCAGGGAACTTGGCATTTACATGGGAGATGTACTGGTCAGCCAAACAGACCACCTGGACATTCATAGAATGGTAACTTTTCCTGTTTCTGGACACCTGCTCATCGTCTTTTGGGGGTACTAAGGCCACATGGGTCCCAACAATGGCACCAATGATGTTGGGGATATGTCCAAGGGCATAGAAGTCAGCCTTCACAGTGGCCAAATCACCCTCCTCAGGGAAAATTATGTAGCTCCGCATGTATTTCGTCAGGGCAGACAACACTCTGGACAAAATCTTAGAAAACATAGGCTGAGACATCCCTGATGACATGGCCACTATTGTCTGAAAAGACCCACTTGCCAAGAAATGGAGGACTGACAGAACCTGCACCAGAGGGGGAATTCCTGTGGGTTGGCGGATGGGGGACATCAGTGCTGGCTCCAGCTGGGCACACAGTTCATGTATAGTGGCTCAGTCAAGTCGGTATCGAAGTATTATATGACGTTCCTCCATTGTCGACAGGTCCACCAGCGGTCGGTACACGGGAGGATTCATCCTTCTCCTCGCAAGTCCCAGCGGACGGTGCCTAGGAAGGACAACATGGAGCACAGAGTCAAACAACCCACAGGTACGTAACTACAGCTTGCACAGTACACGATTGTCAATGCATTGAATGGCTTGTATGAGTGGCAATGCAAGGCCTAGGCCTGTGTGACGCAGTAGTAATTAAGCCCTGTGGTCCCTTGTAATGGCGGCTGCCTGACCTGAGAAGTGTGACAATGGGATGTGAGGTCAATGCGCTGGCGTGACACACCGTGGTGGTAGGCGGTCGAAGACCGCGGCGCAAAGCCGCATTGGTTAACATTGAACCCTATGGGTTTCACGGGCCAATGACTAGCTGCGCAGGCGGTCACGGAAAGGCACCGCGGCGGTACGCGCCGCCGCGGGCATGACCGCCATTTTCTATCTGATTAATCACTCGAGACCTGATCATCCACAGGAGAGGACCTATACTGCAAGTGCTGCTGTGACCTCGGTCTGGGAGATACAATGGATGCTGCGACTGGGGAAAGGGCCCCTGCCTTCACGACAGAAGAGTTGGAGAAACTTGTGGATGGGGTCCTGCCCCAGTATGCGCGACTCTACGGACCTCCAGACCAACAGGTAAGTACACTGTGTGCACGTTGCATGGGCTATGCCTGGGTTGTGTATGGTGGATGTAAGATGGTGGGGTGGGGAGCGAATGAGGAGTGCAAGGCACGACAGATGAGAGCATGTGCCACATGGCAAGGTTGGGGAGGGGGGGCCAATCGCATCTATCATGCGGAAAATTGATGATATTTCAATATCCACCCTGTACATGTCAAATAGGTCAGCGCCCATCAGAAGATCGACATTTGGCGTGCCATCGCCAAGGAAGTCCGGAACCTGGGGGTCCACAACAGACGGGGCACCCACTGCCGCAAGAGGTGGGAAGACATCTGCCGCAGGACCAGGAAGACCGCCGAGTCACTGCTGGGGATGGCCTCCCAACCTAGGAGGGGTGCCAGTCGTACCCTGACCCCCCTGATGTCCCGGATCCTGGCGGTGGCCTACCCTGATTTGGATGGGCGCGTGACGACATCACAGCAGACACAAGGGGGTGAGTACCAGCACATTCAGCTATCTTTACACGCAGTGGAGGCGTCTGGGTGGAGGAGGAGGGCTGTGGGTGACATTAGGCCAGGGCGCCTTCTGTAGTGTAGTCCCCTCCTTTAGGCATGGCCCTGTGCCCCCGCCCCCAACCTCTGTACGGTGCCAGGTACAGCTAGCCATGGTCCTGCATCACCCATGTGCGCGTTTGTTGTCCCTAGACCTGTTGGCCCAGTCACAAGTACTCAGTAGTGTACCCCGATTGCGCGGCTTAGTGCATGAGGCTCCTGTGTCTGTCCTCTCCGCCAACGGTGTTGACAATGCATGTACTCAACCTTTTATTATGTCTCCCCCCAC
Organism: Pleurodeles waltl; assembly: GCF_031143425.1. Lineage (NCBI taxonomy): Eukaryota > Metazoa > Chordata > Amphibia > Caudata > Salamandridae > Pleurodeles > Pleurodeles waltl. Next base: position 508,297,149 of record NC_090445.1, read on the forward strand.
CCTTTTTCTTTTTCTTCTTGTGCATGTGTGCTTCAGCATCATCAGGCGGAGGAGACTTGGCACCGGAGCACGAGGGAGCTGCGACTCACAAGGCCCCGGTGGGCCATGGCACAGACACCGAGGCCACCAGTGATACGGAGGGCGAGGGGAGCTTCACAACAGGGAGCCGTGGTGAAATCAGCGACAACGACACGTCCTCGGAAGGGAGCTCCCTAGCGGTGGTGGCAACATCCGTGCCCCCCGCCTCTACAGGTACAGCCGCCACCCAGCGCACCAGCTCCGCCTTCCCAGCAGCCCCTCAGCCTACGCTCCGTGCCCGCTCGCCCAAGAAGGCGGGCGTCTCCTTCGCCCCAGGCACCTCAGGCCCTGCCACTGTTACCCCTGCTGCCCTCAGTGAGGAGGTCATTGACCTCCTGAGGACCATTATTGTTGGGCCGACTACCCTTTTGAATGCCATCCAGGGGGTAGAGAGGGAGGTGCATCGTAGCAATGCATACCTGGAGGGCATTCATTCGGGTCAGTCTGCCCATCAACGATCGTTCAATTCTCTGGCCTCAGCACTGACGGCAGCCATTGTCCCTGTTTCCAGCCTCCCTCTTCTAACTGCCTCCACCCTGTCTCTGTCTCCTGTTCTTCTGCCTATCCCATCCACACCATCAGACCAGCCTGCACACACCTCAACACCCAAGGGCAGCTCTTCCAGACATAAGCACCACAGATCACACAAACATTCACCCAAGCAACACCCAGATGCAGACATGCCAACAGCCACTACCACCTCTGTGTCCCCCACCTCCTCGTCTCCCTCCTCCCTCCCTGTGACGTCGCCACTCACACCTGCATGCACACCACCAACAGCCAGTACACCCATCACCAGCACACCCTCCATTCCAGTCCGCACACGTGCAGTCACCACCCCCACTGCCGTTTACACGTCCCCTGTGTCCTCTCCCACTGTGTCTGTCACCCCCTCTTCCAAGACACAAAAACGCAGGCAGCCACCCACCCACCAGCCAACCACCTCACGACAGCCTCCAGTCCATGCACCTTCACCCAAGGACAGCACGCCTGACTCTCCTACAACCACCTCCTCTTCCTCCACTCCCATAACCACTGCACCTACCTTTTACCTTGGTCCTAAAAAGTGTTACCTCTCCAATCTTGACCTCTTTCCCTCACCTGACCCACCCCCTCCATCTGCTAAGAGTCCCAAGAGCACCTCAGCCACCTCCAGCCCGGGTTCACGTGTCAGCGTAGTCAATGGATTTTGGAGTCCCCCCTTTGCCAGCAGTGAGACATCGGTCAGCAGCAAGGGGACAGCCAGCACCCCCCCTGGAAAGAGGACCCGGAAAGTGAGGGGCCGCCGCGGGAGGAGTGCCACGGCTGCCTCCAAGGACCAAAGTTCGGACACTTCACCTGCCACAACATCCAGGGGAGGCAAGGCCCAGAGAGCCACAGCGAAGGAGGGCAAGGGCAGCAGGGCGGAGAAGTCAGGCAGCAGGAGCGCGGACCAGGAGGGCCCCACAAGCCCCATCCCGGGTGTGAGGGAGGACACACAAGGGCTCAGGACACCGTCACCGAAGGGTCCAGCAACTGCACGGTCGGAGGGCGACTGAGCAGGGAGTCCTGCCCAGGTCAGACTCCCTGGAATTACAGGACAAACACCGCTGAAGAGTGCTCCGCCGTGCAGGAAGGCACCGCTGAAGAGGGCCCCGCCGTCCTGAAAGGCACCGCAGAAGAGTGCCCCGCCGTGCAGGAAGGCACCGCTGAAGAGGGCCCGCCGTCCTGAAAGGCACTGCTGAAGAGGGCCCCGCCGTGCAGGAAGGCACCGCTGAAGAGGGCCCCGCCGTCCTGAAAGGCACCGCTGAAGAGGGCCCTGCCGTGAAGGAAGGCACCGCTGAAGAGGGCCCCGCCGTGCAGGAAGGCACCGCTGAAGAGGGCCCCGCCGTCCTGAAAGGCACCGCTGAAGAGGGCCCCGCCGTGCAGGGAGGCACCGCTGAAGAGGGCCCCACCGTCCTGAAAGGCACCACTGAAGAGGGCCCCGCCGTCCTGAAAGGCACCGCTGAAGAGGGCCCCGCCGTGCAGGGAGGCACCGCTGAAGAGGGCCCTGCCGTCCTGAAAGGCACCACTGAAGAGGGCCCCGCCAAGACAGGCCCCGCTCCGCTGGGCCCCGCCGTCTCAAGCACCGCTCCGCTGGGCCCTTCCTGTCAAGCACTGCTCCGCTGGGCCCCGCCGTCTCAAGCACCGCTCCGCTGGGCCCTTCCTATCAAGCACCGCTCCGCTGGGCCCTGCCTGTCAAGCACCGCTCCGCTGGGCCCTTCATCTCAGGCACCGCTCCGCTGGGCCCCGCCGTCTCAAGCACCGCTCCGCTGGGCCCTTCCTGTCAAGCACCGCTCCGCTGGGCCCCGCCGTCTCAAGCACCGCTCCGCTGGGCCCTTCCTGTCAAGCACCGCTCCGCTGGGCCCTTCCTGTCAAGCACCGCTCCGCTGGGCCCTTCATCTCAGGCACCGCTCCGCTGGGCCCCGCCGTCTCAAGCACCGCTCCGCTGGGCCCTTCATCTCAGGCACCGCTCCGCTGGGCCCGCTGTCTCAAGCACCGCTCCGCTGGGCCCTTCCTGTCAAGCACTGCTCCGCTGGGCCCCGCCATCTCAAGCACCGCTCCGCTGGGCCCTTCCTGTCAAGCACCGCTCCGCTGGGCCCTTCATCTCAGGCACCGCTCCGCTGGGCCCTTCATCTCAGGCACCGCTCCGCTGGGCCCCGCCGTCTCGAGCACCGCTCCGCTGGGCCCTTCATCTCAGGCACCGCTCCGCTGGGCCCCGCCGTCTCAAGCACCGCTCCGCTGGGCCCTTCCTGTCAAGCACCGCTCCGCTGGGCCCTTCCTGTCAAGCACCGCTCCGCTGGGCCCTTCATCTCAGGCACCGCTCTGCTGGGCCCCGCCGTCTCATGCACCGCTGGGCCAATGACTGTGCCGGTTCTGTGTCGTGCTAATGTTCACGCTGCACTCGGCCCACCCTGCCTCCTCCATTGCCTGTGGAGACTGTTATCCACTTGATGGACTGTGACTTTGCACTCCCCAGGATATGACAGTGGGCAAGCCACCCACTGTAGAGACTTGAGAGACTGTGGCTTTGCACTCCCCAGGATATGACAGTGGGCAAGCCACCCACTGTAGAGACTTGAGAGACTGTGGCTTTGCACTACCCAGGATTGGACGGTGGGCATGGTGGCCCCTTCTTGGATCTGGCGTCGTGGACTCATGTGGCTGTGGTGCCCCCCCTTCCCTTCCCCCTGAGGGACCTGTAGTTTTATCATGTGATGCCCCAGCAGTGTTCTCTCCAACGGACTCAGGTCTCCTTTGTGTGCTTTGCCCATGTGTTGATACACTTCGGCCCACGGACATTTGCAATTTCTGTGACTGTGCGGGACTTTCTGCCTCTATTTCTCGGTCACGCAATGTTTACATTAGATAATATTTCCATAATTTTCCTATTTTGCCATGTCTTCAATGAACCTATTTTGTACATAAATGTTGTTTCTCACTTGAATCATATCTTTTTGTTATTCCGGGGGGTTTGGGTGGGGTAACTTTGACTTGGTGCTCTGCATTGGTGTGTAGATAGTTGGGGGGTGGGTGTGATGCGTATGTGTGTGCCCGTAACCCTTCCTCCTCCCCCCTCCCCTGTGTCGTAGGTGCGGTACTCACCGTTGTCGTCTGCGCCGGAGTTCGTACTCGTGGTAGATGAGCAGGTAGACGAGAGCGGGTAGGATGTGTAATTCGGGCTCCATGCTGTCCTCCGTCCTCGTGGAGTGTATAGAGGTGAGCGTTTTCCCGTTCGTAGTCTGTTTCCGCCGTGTTTTTATCGGCGGGGCTCCCGCCCCGGATGAGGTGGCGGATTGGTGAGTTGTGATAGGGTGGGCGGTACTTTATCTGCCGCCTGCCTGTTGGCGGTGACCGCCGCGCTGTTTGTCTGTCCCGCCGTGGCGGTCGGAGTGGTAAAGTGGCGTGCTGTGTTGGCGGTTCCCGCCAGGGTCAGAATTCCATTTTTTGAACCGCCAGCCTGTTGGCGGGTTGGCCGCCGCTTTATCACCGACCGCCAGGGTCAGAATGACCCCCAAAGTCTGACATGTCCCTTACTTCAGTTGTCTGTGGGATGTTAATTACTTACACCTATGCTAACGCACTAAATTGTGAAGTTGTACTTCACTGTGTGATCCTTAGCATGTGGTCAGCGTATGTGCAGCGCAGTGCTATAAATGGGGATTGATGATTATCCACTTGTATCATTGTGTATGCATTGTACCTAGAATCAACAGTACATGTGACCTGTCCCTTCCCACATTTGGTACATTTGAGTGTATCATGTGTAATCCAGCAATTTCACAGTTAACTGTTCAAAATAGATGAAATATGACTCTCAAACATTTATTGTGTGTTATATGTGATTATTTAGAAGTGCTCAGGAAAATAAAAATGAATGGGATCATGCAATGAATTGCAAGTAGTGAAGGGTTCAGTCATGGTGGATGTTCTCATCAGGGTAGCTGCTACAACATATTGAGTTTCAAGACCAGTGTCCTACTATCCTTGAAAAATGGACAGTGGTCGTAGAAGAGTCAACAGGGTGTATCAGTGGCACACAAGGCAAACCAGTCATTAGAGGATCACTTCCTGGCAGTAGCTGTAGTATTGACATCTGCACCTCCTGGTTGTTTTGGTGGACGTTCATGTTGACAGGGGGGTTCTTCAGCTACAGAGGCAGGACTGTCTGAGGCACGTCCTTCTCCTGACAGAGCCTCCATTCCACTGGCTGCCACAGAAGAAGAAGGGTCTGATGTTACATGGTCAATGGAAGGGTTTTGGTGTTGTGGACAGACCCTGCTCAGGGTGGTGTTGATGTCTCTCAGCACCCCTGTTAGGGAGACCATGTTGCAATTGAGGGCCTCCCACTGTTGCATTGCTTCCTAGTAACTGTCCCTCTGCACCTGCTTGATCTCCCCATCATGGCAAGTTCCAGGCCCATCGCGCCTTGGGACTGTTGGTAATCTCCTAAGACTTGTGAGATGGGTCTTGGCACAGTTTGCCCACTGCCAATGCTGGCAGGTCCTTCATTGTCAGGGTTTTCTACTTGTGACAATGGTACCTGTACTGGGGCACATGATGGTTGTAACTGCCCTTGGGACACAGGTTTGAGGGCGAATGGTTGCTTGGGATGTAGATACAACATGGCTGGGAGGAGTTGATGTGGGCAGGGTGATGCTGACAGTTGTGGACTGACCAGATATCCCAGATGGGCCAGAGTCCTCATTGTCCACAAATCCAGGGGGTGGAGGGTCATCACTGAGGGCTTCATCCAGGTGGGAATTGGCTGCAACAGTTGTCCTCTTCATGGTCCCAATGGCAAGTAGACCTTTTGAAGAAGTGGGACAGACAGTTACAGATTGTAATGCAACATGTGGTTTCAAATTTTGACAGGTAGATATGCTTTGAGCCACGTACAGAAAGGCTTTGTTTGATCCCCTGATATGACAGTGACACATACGTTCAAATCTGGAGAATAGCTGTATGGGAACACCTTGCTACAGGATGTCAGAATATCTTGGCATTTGGATGTCTGTTCATAGATACATATCTTGGCAGCTGTGTAGCTTTATATTTTACATGTTACCTCCCAGTTAGCAGTAGTTCAGTATTGAGTCAACAAACAGGTGCACAATGTAATGTGGAAACTGACTTCTCCATCAAAGTTGGGGTAATCATTCTACCTGGCTATATGTGTCAGGTTACACTAATTGCAGCACACTAAATTTTTGTGAGTTCTCTCCAGCTGAGTATATTTCAATACATGATGGGAGTTAGAAGGGACAGTTTAGCAGAGGACACAGCTGTTGCTGTGTGTTGGTGGTATTGTACTGGCAGATGCCCATAGCATTGGTGTCATTGCTGTAGACTGCACAATTGTAGAGCATTCAGGTGGTTTTAGTCGATTGTTTAGTTGACATGCAAGGCAATTTTCATTGTAGTACACTGTTCTGGTTTTCTTAATGGTGGAACAGTGCCTGCTGGGAGTTGTAGAGCTGTCATCCACACACAGCCACTGTGCCCAAAGTGAGTTTAGTTGACATGTACGATGTCAGACAGGGGTATTCAGACAGTTGGACCCAGGTGTGGTGAGTGGGTTGGCTGTTAAGATATCAAAAGGTGATCATGCAACACAAAGCTTTTGGGTGACATTATTGGTGGTGTGACTTACCTGACTCCACTTCTCCAGGTATTCCTCTCAAGCCCTCAGGATGCAGGATGGCCAAAACCTTCTCCTCCCATGATGTGAACGTTGGGGAGGAGGTGGAGACCGCTGCCAGTCTTGAGGACTGCCAGCTGGAGCCTGGACGCCATTGAATGGACTTTCACCCTAAGGTTGTTCCACCTCTTCCTGATGTCCTCCCTTGTGCATTAATAGCTGCAGACAGAATACACCCTGTCGATTATTCTTTGCCACATCTCTATGTTCGTGGTGATAGTAGTTTGCTGGACCTGGGCTCCGAATAGGTGTGGCTCTACTCAGATGATTTCGTCCACCATGAACCTCAACTCATTGTTAGTGAAAGGGGGATGTTTTTGTGGGGACATGGTGGTGCGGGATGACACCAAAAAGTAATAAAAATGGATGATGAGTTGTGGGTGCTGTGTTGTGAGTGGGTGACGGTTGGTGTCTGATGTGCGTGCTACTAATCTCTGTGCTGGGGTGCCTAATCTATGATTTGTAATTTCTATTTGCGAACTCTATCTGTTGTGTGTGGCATTCTGTTTTCAAAGGATTCTGGGGTGTGAAGGGGTGTGTTTTATAATGCAGTTTGTAGGTGTGTCGAGTGTGTGGATGTGTGTCAGGTTGGAATTCAAACTTTCCAATGTGGTGTTGTGTATTACGCCATGGTTCACACCGCCATTGGTTTTCCGCCATGGAAGAACCACTATTGTGATTGAGTCGTAATATATTCAGTGGATGTTTGATGGGCTGGCGATGCTGGTGGTTGTAGCGCCTCGTTCCCCTCCTCCAGAGTCCGGGCGGTGTAATTTGTTTAGCTGGTTTTTGGAGGTCCTGTCTGTGTAACTTGTAAGTACAAAACATAGGATAAATTAATACATTCTTCTGTGATTTCAGGTATTCTCAAAGTTTCCCTCTGTAAAGACGGAAATATGTGAGCATCTGAGTTCTGTGTTTCCATTTGTACTGAGGTTTCCCTTCATTTTCTCATTTTTGGCATGGTTTGGGTGGCACATTATCCTAAGGAACCCCATAAACTGCAGATTTGGCTCTCCTTTGGGACACCCGGGTACACTACAAGGGGGAACCAATTGGTCCTCTCACCATAGTCTCAAGTGAGTAGCATCCCTTCATGCTTTCTTAAGGTCCTGTCTGCTTGTAGCATTTATAGTCTGTTGAAGGGAAGTAGCTAAATCCATAATGCAACATCCTAAGAAGGGGAAAGGAATATCCCACCGTAGAGGGACTGAAGCTCTTGCCTACCCCAACATCCTAGCCACAGACAGCAATAGGAGGATTGTGAGACGACTATTAAGTCGATCCTGGTCTTAGGGGTTACTGAACCTTTAGGAACCTTTATGAACCTTTATGAACCCTTTCCTAAGGGGAAGAAAACTGCTTTTGCTTCCTTGGCAAAAAATGATATACGATTAAATAGAAACAAAAAGCACCATTTCAGACTTAAATTTTTCAGTAAATACCCATATATTTTGAATACATAAGCCTGTGCAATATCAAGCATTAGGGTATGTACCTCCTATGTAGATGTTGACAGCATTTAAAGGACAAATTTCCATGACAAGTTTTGACAAATATAATAGAAGGTGCTCCTTGTGAACAGTGCAGGGTTTAGTGAATAGTGCAAAATAGCAAGCAATAGTCTACAGTGCTTAATAAACTAGACATAAAGTTGACTTAAAATGTTTACATTTTCAGATTAGGGAGTGAAGGTTCCAAGGGCCATATTTATACTTCTTGACGCAAAACTGCGCCAATGCAGTTTTGAGTCAAAAAAATCTGCGCCGGCTAACGCCATTTTGAAGCGCCGTGCGGGCGACAAATTTATACTTTGACGTACGGCGGCGCAACCAACAAGTGGGAGTCATTATTTCGTGACGCACACAGCGGCGTTCCGTCGTAAAGGAAACCAACGTTAAGGCGACGCACATCACTGTGGGTCGATTTACGACAGCGCAATCCGGAAAGCGCTGTTTTTCTTCACGCAATTGCGTCAAATATTAGCGCGAAAACTGCCCTTTCAGCAGAGGAGAGCCAAAATGGATCCCAGATGCCAGTACAGACCCCAGGAGGATGACAGCAGACCAGGAACCAGCCAGGAGGACCCAAACAGGAACCAGGACATTTTTAGAAAAAAAAGAAAGTGTTGCTTCAGTGAAGAAGAGCAGGAGATCCTGGTGAAAGAGGTGACGGAACACCAGCACCAACTGTTCATCACCTCTAAATTGCCACTCAGTAGGAGAGAGGCCATATGGAAACAAATAGTGGACAAGATCAACAGTGTGGCTGAAGAACGCCGCACAGTCACTGAGTGTAAGAAACGCTGGCATGACTGCAAACGTAGGACAAAAGAGAAAATGGCCAGGAACAGGAAGGCAGCAATGCAGACTGGAGGGGGGAGTCCAGCACAACAGGAGGCCCTGGACCACATGGAGGAGATGGTTGCAGCCGTCATCCCGGAGGAGATCGTCACAGGGATTCAAGGACAGGACAGCGCAGACTATCACGACACAACGTACATGCAGGGTAAGTCGCATGGGGAATTATAATGCTATAATGTTGACTGTAACAGGGGAGGAAATACCTACTACACAATGCATGTAAGTCTGCACATATATGAACTGGCATGGGTGAAGGGGCACGGCAGGGGGGCATGGCTAGCACAGACTGAAGCTGGGGCACGACAAAATACAGCAACAACAACAGTCCCATGGGGACATCCTGTAAGTACAACAATAGAGCCAAGGGAAAGCAGCGACAGGTGGGAAGGCCACTACCTCAAACTCACATCCAGGCACTTGTCTTGCAAAATCTATCCTACATCAACTAGGTCCCTATCAGTAATCCAGTAGCCAAAACAACAACTGCAATGTAACTGCCACAACAGTTGACAATAACACCTCTCATCTCTGTGCAGCTATAGTACCAAATGGCAGGAACCTCCCCATGGAACATACATACCCAAATTAGGGGGTGTGGATGACATCCGCAACTATTCATAGAAATAAGACAAAGGCACCAGTACACTCAAATGCCGAATTTCCAAACCTGACACATACATAAGCCAAAGTAAACAGCAATAGGAGCCACACAGCACTAATGACACACACATGCTGCATACGTCAGGGTCCCTCACGTGCCTGGCTAACAAGGCTACATCACTAATGTCATACTGCTCAGACAACACCTGAGGAGGGGACACAGGCAACTGGTCACTGAAACACACTTGCAAAGTCTGACAACCAAATAGGACCTTCATACGATAAACAGGCCAATCCAATGAAACCCACATGACCCAACATCATCTTCAAACATCAACAATGTTTACATCCATACCACATCCTAACATTGACATGCATAGGAAATGCCACGTCACATGTACGTTTCGGGCAATGTGAATAAAAAGTGTATGGGGCAGGTCCTGAGAGGCAAGTGTGCTGCCAGGGCATTCACAACACCCACAGTCAGTCAAAGTGTAGTGTGGTAAGTGTAACGTATACTTTGCGCATTAGTCTCAGGCTGTAGGCCTGTGTGCACCTTACCCTGAATGTACTTTTACTCATTTGCTCACATCTAAGATCCTCTGAGCACTTTGCACTAAATGCTTCTTATTGGCCTTCCTATCAGTTAAATTAGCAATTAGCCAGTCCTAGGGTGTTGTTAATTAGTCAAATCACACTGTTTTGCCTACTTCTGCACTGGAGTTTGCCAGAACATATTCACTCTGTGCCCCAGTCAAGGATACAGTCTGGTACTTTGCCGATAGATGTGGTAGGGGTTAAGATTTGGCATTCCTGCGTAGGGAAACTTTGTCATCACGATGACATATGACTTATTAAATCAATTCCTTGTCCCAAGACACGCAAGAGGGAGTTTCCAAACAGAGAATCACAACTAGACGCTGCCTGCCTTGCTGCTGATGCACAACCAGATCACAGGCCATTCCTCTGATATGAGGGATGATGTCTCCCCAGTGATTCAGACAGGGAAGCTCCAAACTTAACATGCTGTGCTATAAATAGAACAAGCAGAGGGAGAGTAGAAACTGTTAGGCACCATGATAGCTGCGGACTATTTCAATTCTAACAGTTTGTATTGTTTGGGTTATTGTGGCTCACACCTAAATATCAACAAGTCAGTTGTACAATGAAATCTCATATTGAACAAATACTGTCTTTGTCATTTGTGTATGGGAACATACCTGAAAAGAGAGAATTGTGTATGATCTGAGTGACCACGACTTCCCTGAGAAGTTCCAAAGATGTCATGCGCTCGGATGTCTAAACATTCCTTTGCTGTGGGAGACCAGAGGCACTGCTAGTTAGTCAGAGCAAAAAGAAATATCAGGGTGACAGAGTTATTTACAAGTGGGTCAGACTTTGTCCCCCACACCATTAGCTATCCTGCTGCCTAGAAAGCCAGTAAACTCATGTAGGATAATGAGAGCCCACCTAACAAAATGTCCCTCCATGACAATAGTTAAACACGGAGGGAGGAGTAGGACAAAAACATGCCTATTCCTAAATAATTACAAAGCAACAGCTAGAGGCAATCAGGCAGACAAGTCTGATAGCTCCATATCATACATGTGACACACAGGTGGGCCATAGGCCTACAACAATGCCCTATGACGGACAGCAGATACCAAGACAAACACAGAGCACAAAGTTAAGGCATCCAAAGGCTTGTATCTTAGTGCAAAATTGTCACAACACAGACACACTAATTGTACCCTGTTTCATTGCAGAGGAACATGGATCTCCTGCCGATATGCCTGTCCCTGAGTTCCCTGATGACATGAATGACGAGCCCATAAACATCCCACAGGAGACCATCCAAATGGTCCTTGAAAGCCTCCAAACCCCACCTTCAGTCACAAGGAGGAGCACAGAAGAAGCAGCCACCACAGGAGAACCACCCGCCACCCCAATTGTAAGACCTGCCAGCTCCAACACAGCTGAGGACTCTGACGACACTGGCACCAGCTTCGAAAGAACCGTCGTTGGGGTACAGCGGGAGCTGGCCAAGGAGGTGCGTGTGGGGATGCAAACGATGGCAGCCAGCCTTGAGGGGGTGCGTTTGTGCATGATGTCTACTGCTGATCAGGCAGCTGCTATGCAAGGCTGAACATCGCTCTTGCAGGAACTTGTCAAAACACAGAAGGAAATCTGCACAGCTGTCATCCAGTTGACACAACAACTACAACTGCAATCCAGTCAACGTGTGCACGAATGCAACATAGAACCCCTCAGGGCAGACCTGGCTGCCTACCATCGTGATGTGGCTGCCATTCTCAAAAACCAGCAGGCCCTCCTTGCTGCAGTACTGCCCTTCCTAACTCCACAGGGAGCAGCCCCCGGGATGTCTGCCTCCATGTCTTCTAACACTGAGGTGTGTGTTGCCCCTTCACAACCACCACCACCAAGAACACATCAGGCAACACACACATCAGAAGAAGAAGACATGGAACAGATAACATTCACACGGAAGAGTACCCGGAAGCACTAGTCCCTGCACCATGGCCTACTTTGACCAAGGTCCTACGTTTTGTCAAATGCCAGTCTCACTACAACTACACTCAATGACTGTTCGGCAATCCACTGTATGACTTGTCCCCATTGCCAGTGAATGTCTCTCTCCTACTATTTGCCAATTCCTGTCCCTCTGCACTGTCTGTGACATCACCCCAGCATGTCAGGAGCATCATCCGCACCCCTTCTGTAGGATCACCATGTAAGAATGCACCAGAACGGACTCAGCAAACATGGTGAATGGACATTTTGCACTACACCACCTATAAATAAATAGCACTTGCACACCTATTGTGTCTCTGTGTAATTTCACACTTCAACTGTGCAGTACCTAACTCCAAAGTGGCTGTGTGGCAACCATGTAGATACTCTATACTACTGTCCTGATTTCATGTGTACTGAAACATCTGTGCAGTGGCCAGGATTGCATCATAGCCTTACCATACTGAGGAAAATAACTGATGAAGGGACTAACCACACACAATCATGCTGTGTTGGACAGAATGATGCACCATCTATCGCTATTCTAGACAACTAATGGTGGCTGAGAAATGTAGGCACCATGCAATACTTAAATAAGAATTAATGCCGCATAATGTAGGGAATCATGAACAAATTACACTGCATCAATCACCCTTACGGAGTATACTTCCATGAAGGAAAGTCATGCTGAATCAGTACACACATGATGTAGGTCAGCAATGAAAGCAACAATACAAGAGTGTGAACAACTCCTCATCTACAAAGATCTCCCTGAACTTCACACTGCTGTCCGACCTATCAATTTACCCACTATAACAAGTCTGGAAGCACTCTTTGTGAAGTAGGATACATACCAAAACAAAACCTTGGTGATCAATGCACACTACCAGTGGTGGGTCTCCCAAATGGTGGATACTTAACAAGTTAGCACACGGGTAGCTGGGATGTTAAACCTCAATTTCCTGGGGATGGCGAGCATAGGACACAAATGTCATACTAAAACAGTCTGCTACACTGATGTCAAGACCATGATAAAGTAGCACCTAACGCATTATGTAAAGGGTTAACTATATATTTATTTCAATCGAGTAATACAAGAGACAACTAAGGGAAAGGAAAACCTACACTAATCTAACCTGACTACTACTAACCCACAACTGTCCCTAACTAACCTAAGCTAAACTTACTCTACACATGTAACAAAACAATCTAAACATCAACCCCCCACCCACCATTATGAGACAGGACACATGCAGGACAACACTTACTAACCTACACACATACTATACTATCCTAAACAAACATATATTTTTTTGTAATTTTGTGATTTTTATTTTTTTCCATTTTTTATTTTTTTAAAACAGGAATCCCAACATGAGAGGGGAGGGGTAAAAGTTCTAGAGGGCAAAAGTGCTACAGGTTCGCCCTCCGTAGTGTGCGCCTGATGGAGCGCACCCTCTTTTTAATGTAGCCCATGTCCTCCCTCAGGTTGTCCACCTTCTTGACCAAGTTGTCCATTTTTCTGGTCAATGCCAGGAAGGCAGCTGGGTCCACAGGAGGGTCTGTGCTGGTTTGTGTGCCGGCGGAGGTTGATGTTGTGGCAGGAGTTGGTTGGCCACGGGACAGTCCTGCTACCACAATACGGCTGGGTCCAGGTCTGGAGGAAGATGCAGGGTCCATTGCTGCAGACGTTGCTGGGGCCACTTGGGCAGACCTGGTGGATGTGGTGTTGGTGGTTGTTGGTGGCAATGTAGGGGGAGCCTGTGGTGTGGCCCACCACGCCCCGGAGGCTCGATCAGAATGGTACTTGCGGGCCATCCTCCGGTACCCACACTGCACCTGCAGGATGTGCCTGTATCTCATGGCACGCCGCTCAAAATGTTGGCGATCAGCGGCACTCATGTTTGCAGCTGTGAAGAGAAAAGGCAAATATTTACCTTTGGAATTGAATTGGTTGGATAGCACAATGGGTTATTTGTACATTACTAGAAATGTATTGGTTGCAGCAATTGTCACAACATAGTTCACGGAAAGGCTCAGAGGAAGTACATGTGAAGCATGCATACATAAGGGCATATCACACCTAGCATATCCATGTCTCTACATGATGGATGACATCACCCTAAACTACTCATCCAAATCATACCTAAGGCATCTGACATCATGGCTGCACCTCTTCCGCATACTGACTTCACTACATATGTCACTCTATGTGATAACAATCACACTCCTCACTCAATGCCATTTGTAATTAGTTGTGTGCTAAGATTGAACCCATGGGCCATAACCAAATGTCTACACTAGGGGCCAGATGTAGGAAGATGGAAAATTGCGACTACCAATTTGCAATGCAGAACCGTGTCTTTGACACCGTCTGCGAGTCGCGATGGGGTCGCTAAGACCCACCTCATTAACATCAATGAGGTGGGTTCCAAGTTGCGCCACCTTAGCGACTATGGGCACTCACGGGGATGGAGGCCTGCTGGGAACAGCAGACCTCCATGGCCGTGACTGCTTTTAAATAAAGCAGGTTATTTTTCCCCAAGTTTAGGCCGTTTACCTGAAAGGAAAATGAGCTGCACTTAGAAATAAATTACAACAACTTCAATCTTGGATTATTTCAGGGCAGTTAGTGGTCCCTTGGACCACTGGCTGTTTTGTACAGGATTATTTAGGTCCACTCACAAAGGTGAAGGGTTCCTATGGGGACCCCTTCCAGTTAGCAAGTGGGTTACCATCCACTTCAAGTGGATGATAACTGCGACTCACTTTGCAACCACGTACTCGGTTGCAAATGGAATTGCATACCACTGTGAGTTGCAAATAGGACGGGAAAACCCCTTCCTATTTTGGATTTGGAAAAGCATTTTGCAAATATGTTCATAATCACCAAATACATTTCGTAATAGGAAACAGACGTTTGCAACTCACAAACAGAAATTTATGACATTTGCAACTTGTAAACAGTTTGCTACATCTGGCCCTAGGTACCAACTCAAGTCACAAAAGGTGTCAAGTACGTGTGACATACTGGTTGCTACAGTCCTAGGTACTCTGTTTCACATTAACATGCCAGTCTTTGAGGGTGGTGTGGGAAGAACAACCAACAATCCCATGTTCAATGCACACCCAGGAGTGTATAGAAAGTTCAACAAGTATGTGCCTTCACACACAACACCTATGAATGGCTAGCAACACGTTGGAGTCAGCCAAACATTGTCACATCCAAGGTCCACACATGTCAAAATGATATGACTTAGGCCAACATGACATACTATCAGAGAGGCCTGTTTTACAACACACACAGAGGAGCTAGAACACCCATTCTCATGATTCGACAGAACACCTAGGCCATTGCACTCAAGTCACACACACTTCTAGTTCACCTTGGGGAAGTACATGCCCCCGGAAGATCCAACCTACAGTGTACACAGTGCATCCTCAACTAGGAAGAAGCACTTGTCATCAAAGCCATTTGCCTAAGCTATATGGGAGACAGTCAGTCTGATATGCAGACTCAGTTCATGCCAAGTCCCCGACCAAGTCTTACATTGACCAGTGTATTCCAAATGACTCATCCCATTCCCCATTGCAGCCCAACTGGAATGACCTACACCCCCTAAATCTGAGAGATGGCTAGGTATTTCTTGACAGAAACAGAAGTCGTATTTGATATCACACTAAAACAACAATGCCAATGAACGGCCAGCGCATCAAATCATGAATTCTTTTGAACACACAGTAGTCCATCATGCATCATTACCAAACAATGAAAATAGCACTCAGGCGACACTCACTGTAGGTATCGGGGTCCTCAAAATGTGCCACCTCTCCCACGGTGTACGGGGCTGGTCCACCTGTAAAGCATGAAAGGAAGAATATACTCAGACTGGGTGAACTGACAAATATTTTCAGTTACAATGACACTGTGTGAATATGACATGGTAATGATACACTTTCCCACATGCTCATACTGCATGGATGACTTTGTATTCAACATTAACATTGGATGAGTCTCCTGCTACAGTTACACACCCTACTACACACATGCAGTGGCCAGGACAGTCAGGTGTCGTCCAAGTTAACCCTCCATTAGTATGCCCCAACAATAATGTTATCCATACATCTCAGCATGTGCATCCCAGACAGACATCCAAAAACTGGTTCCATGAGGACTGCAGGACCACTCACAATCAAACAGGCTAGGTGGACATGTTCAACACACAGCAACCACACACACATGTGACATATCTGTGGACAACATATCTAACTTCATGTGACGTGAAGGCAACACACATGTATAGCATCATCATGGGTTTCTAATTTTCTGTCTAGCTATGGCGTCTACATATGTAGGTATGTTGTTTCTACATGACTTACTCACTGGCCAATATGACCTGTAGAGTACAAATAGAGCCGTTAACGTGTTGCTTGTCTGACACAAATGCAACACTACATTACATACAGCTACAGGCATCTGTTATGTGTAGAAAAAATGAGCCATCTGACTGCTAGCATTGGTCTTCATACACATTGTGCAACAAATACACATTAGAGCACATATGTATACCTTTGTAGCGCAGCATTTGCATCATTTTGTCACGCAGAGACGGGGCAAACTTGCAAAATACAGATATATGTTGTAAGTTGCTGCTGTTTTTGCGTGAAAATGTGGTGCAAAAATGGGGATATAAATGTATAAACATGGGCCTAGGTTTCCCTAGCATTACACACAGTCAGCTACTTATCTAGCAGATTGGGTAACAATCATCACATGTTCCCACACAGATTTCTATTATTCACATGTAATTGATTTGTACTCACCAACATGGCCACCAATCCTGATTCCCAGGTGGTCCAGCAGGTCCTGTTCCCTGGTTATCAGATCTGCCCAGCGGTGCTTCAATTGATGGACATTGCGCATGCTCCCGTAGACCCGGACCAGGTGATGGCGCACCTTCCCCCACCGGATTTTCCTTGCCTCCGTGTGATACCCCTGTATCACACGGCCCCCAGCCTCCAGCATCAGTGGGAGGAAATGGCAAACTAGCCATATGAATCCCCCCAATTCATCCTCACCCATCCTGGACAGGCGAGGCCTACCTGACATATTGACAGCAAGAAAAATAGACAAATGAAATAAGAAAGTAAAAGTGGGAAATGGGGAAAGGTAGAGGTGTGAAGGAAAAAGAAAAAGGAGAAAAATAGTCCAACTAACCCCAAAAACTATGCTACCCACAACAGACTCCCACAGACAATACAAACAAAAACAGGAATAGACAAAACTAGACTAAACAGACTGAGACAATGTTATGCAACAAGAATAGAATCACAAAAAGTCAATATACAAGGTACACAGGACACAAAAGCAGTAAAACACAGGACAACACCTTTCACACAACCACACAGTCTAGATAAATCTGAGACTGCAAAGTGAAAGTGAAAGTTAACTCCCAGTACAGATTTTGTAAACAGGATATCCTATTACATCACTTCCTGCAGAAAATGGCCGCCGTTTTTATTTTCCCGTTATGCGTCATATTTTCACGCAAACACAATTGTGCGTCATTTTTTTTTGATGCATAGCATTGCACATGATGCTGAGTCAAAAAATATGATATGAATATTAATATTTTTTTAATGTACATGAGATGTCCAACATATTGTCCATGTTGCGTCAAATTTACCACGCATACATCATGGGCGTCATATTTTTTCCACGTACAGGAGTGCACATGATGCTGAGTCAAAAAATATGATATGAATATTAATAATTTTTTAATGTACATGAGATGTCCAACATATTGTCCATGCTGCGTCAAATTTACCACGCATACATCATGGGCGTCATATTTGTTCCACTTACAGGAGTGCACATGATGCTGAGTCAAAAAACATGATATGAATATTAATAATTTTTTAATGTACATGAGATGTCCAACATATTGTCCATGTTGCGTCAAATTTACCACGCATACATCATGGGCGTCATATTTTTTCCACGTACAGGCGTGCACATGATGCTGAGTCAAAAAAATATATGAGGTAAATTATATTTTGATGGCTAAATATGCGAAACTTTTGGATACATTTATATTTGACTCTGCATTCTGTGCACTCATGTACGTGAACAAATTATGACGCCCATGCTGTATGCGTAGAATTTTGCGCACATTTTTTTATTATGTCTTCATGTTTTTAACTTGGGGAAGGTGATTTGTCATGGTCAAACGGTGCTATGTGATACACATTTGTGGTTGGATGTGACACATGTCCGTTGTTGTATGTATAGAAGGCATTCACACTGTAATATTTAGGATACGTTCCATAATGTATTACCCATATTTGGCCACATATTTTGGGTAATTGCTGATGGCTAATTTGAAATGATGGATGGGATACCATGATGTATTCCTTCTCCAAATTGTGTCCACAATTATGATGGTGATGCTTTTATCTATAGTCCTAACAGGGAGTGCAATAGTCACTTACAGTTTTTATGGGGCTAACCATGTCCCATTATGAATTTGTGTTTCTGATTTGTGTTTGGCTTTTGACATGTAGCCCACACATGTGCCTTATGCATGTGTTTAGTTCACAAGTACAAGATTCTTGTATGTTTGGGGGGCGGTAGAGGTGGACTTAGGCCCCCAGCACCCTAGGATTTGCCCATCCAGAATAGCTACTGTATCCATGGCTTTTATTTATTATATTATGGCAAACCTGCAGCAGCAGGCTAATGTAAGGCCATATGGTATGAATGACTGTTGACCATTCATTCATCTCATTAGCCCAATTGACGTTTGCAGTATTGATGATTTGGAGCAAACTTGCATACCATTTTCCAATGACTATGTTTGCAAGACTCTCAGCGTTCCTCATGTGCTGATGAAAATTATTTAGTTGTTGTCTGTGTCCCTTTCTGCATTACCTGGTTTAGTGGCATGTTACATTCTTCTGCTAGGTTCAAACTGGGACACAACTGTGATGGTCTACTTTCAAATATTAGGTTGATTGTATGACATATGTGTACATGTGTGTGGGAATGTGGATCCACTATCACCTGTCTGGGTGTATGTTGTCACTGTGACTTCAAGGTCTCCTCCTGAGTTAGTGGCAGCTAATGTTGTTCCAATTGGGTATTGCTCATATCACACGCTTGAGAGAAGCCATTGATGACATGGTCACGTACACATGGATGGTCCCACCCTGTCTCTGAACACGTGTGATGAGACTTTCAAATGATCTACATTTTTGGGCTGGGTGAGAGACTGTCTCAGGTGTTTGGATCAGGCATGTGTAATTGCCACATTTGTACTCCTGTTGGCCTCTGTGTATGGTAATGTATCATGTCACATCCTACCCTCTGTGCATACATTTGTGATGTTTATTTTTGTTGTGATGATTGTTATAGCATTCTTGCTCAATGAGACGACATTCTTCTTCAGCAATTTCAAACTAAAGGTGGTCAGAAATACATAGGTCAAAGCATGATGTGGTGTTTGTTATCTGTGTTTATTTACAATTGTGGAATACAAGTTATTATGATACATTAAGAAAAAAAATTATTGACAAGCTGTTGGCGCCTATGCACTCCTGCTGCCTTGTTAGGTTGTTCCCCCTCCTGTTGCAGGCCAGCATCCTCCTCTTCGTCATCCTCAGGCATGTCTGGGTCCAGTTCAAGGAGGGGAATGTTCTTTTTACACATATATTGTGCAATATGGCACAAGTGAGTATGATCTTACAGACCATCTCTGGGGAATAGAGTAGGCTACCGCCAGTGATGTCAAGGCAGCGGAACCTTGACTTTAGGATCCCAAAGGTCCGCTCCACACTGCTGCGTGTCCTCTTGTGTGCGTCATTGTATGCCCGCTCTGCAGCAGTAGTGGGGTTCCCATATGGTGTCATTATCCAAGGCTGGATGCCAAACCCCTGATCAGCTGAAAGAAAAACACAGAATGGGATCAATTAGATGTAGGAGGCACTGTTGTACAGATCTTTGATGGCAGTAGTTGTCTTGTGTTGTCTGTGATTCTTTTGTGTACTAATGTGACAACCTATGGTTGTTGGTGGAAACTTTTGCATTGAGTTTTTTTCCTTGGCTGAGCAAGTGTTTGTTGGCTAACCGTTTGTCAGCAGGATGTATTTGTTTTTCCAGTACAGTGTGCCCTCCCTAGCATTGTGACTTGTGATACAGGTGTCCGTGTGTCCTCACTGGGGGTGAGATGATAGTTCCATGCAGAGTTGAAACATGAAAGTATGGTTGAAACGTGCATGTGAAAGTACCCAGGCCATCCCATACCTTAAAACTTATGCAATGTATTAGTGTACAGGTTATTGTGAGACTTCCAATTTGCAAGGTGACATTTAGGCAACCACAGTCATTAATATCTTCACATTAAGCTGTAGAGTAAATTCAAATGTGTGACAGGTTCAATGGTGACTTCTGAAACATGGCTAGTGATGTGAGTACCTCAGTGTGTTCCTGGTTATGTGTTGCTATTGTGGTGTATGTGTTGTTTGTCCTAGAGCTTTTCTGTGCAGTGTGTATATCAGTTTGGTTTTTGTCCTTACCAACGAGTAGTCCATTTCCATACCGTCCATCCTGGAAGTGTTGGTTGATGGTGGAGTGACGGAAGATGAATGCGTCATGTACACTCCCAGGATATTTAGCCACAATGTTGCTGATCAGTCCTTGGTGATCGACTATGGCCTGCACGTTGATTGAATGTGTGTGCTTCCTGTTGCGGTAGAGGTGTTCAGTCGCAGCAGGTGGCACAAGGCGTACGTGTGTGCAGTCGATTGCACCAAGGACGTGCGGGAAGCCACTGTTGGCGTAGAACCCCTGTTTAGTTTCCTGCTGCTTCTGCAGGGTGTTAGGGAAGCAGATGTGGCGGGGTGTCAGGCGAATGATGGCATCCAGTACTTTAGGCAGGGATGCGGAGAATGATGGTTGTGATATTCCACCAACCAGGGCACCAGTTGTCTGAAACGAGCCACTTGCCAGCAGGTGAAGTACGGCAAGCAGCTTTGTTTCTGTTGGGATAGTGCGGGGAGTCACTAAAGTGGGGGCCAACTGCTGTTCAATATTTCTCAGCAGCTGCTGAATGGCCTGCCAGTTCAACCAGTACCTCTGGATGATGTCCCGTTCCCTGAGGCCATGCAGGGTTGTTCTTGGGCGGAATATCCTCTCCTGCCTTCTGCGCTGTCTTTGGGGTCCCTCCATGTCTCCCTGTTGCTGCTCTGCTGCTCTGCTGCTCTGCTGCTCTGTTGTTTGTTCTGTGTGTTCTAATTAAGTTCAGGTGTGTTTGCCCCATTTTAACGCCTGCCCTGACCCTGGCGTTAAAATTTGACGCTATTTGTGCTTTGCGTCATTTTTTAGCTCCGCCTACCGCCCGGGGGTAATTTTTGCCCAGAAGCATAAATACGACGCACCGCTGTGTGCGTGGTTTTTTGGACGGGAACGCCTACCCTGCATGTCATTAACGCAGGGCGGGGTGCCGCTTCCAGAAACTGACGCACATAGCGCCATTTTCCTTTTGCGCCGGCTTGGGCGTCAAAGTTTAAATATGGGGCAACGTTTGCGCTGAATGTGCTTCAAAAATTTTGACGCACATTCGGCGCAAACAGAGTATAAATATGCCTCCAAGTGTCCCAGTGAGTTTCACTTAGAGCAAACGTTCATTAAAGATTAAAGTCAACATATGTACGTCAAAGTTTTGACCTCTATTCATCAAGTTGCAACAGAGTCTTCTTCAGGACCAAAAAGGTTGAAACCTATGAATTTCAGTGATAATAACAACATTAACAATAAAGAAGTGTGTCTCATAATCTTTTAGAAATCACTACCAACTAGCCTGATCAAAATGTCAAAGTGATCTTACCTCAAGGGTAATGTCATTAATGGCAGACTCAAATAAGGAAACAGAACTGTAAATCTCTAAGAACAGATAAAGGGGCAAAACACTATTACCCTTTTAATACATTTAACTAGTTCCAAATGAAATCACCACCCAGCATGGTGTCACACTGAGAGACCGAGCAAAGTGTTGGTGCGATAGCTAGGGATCCAGAATGGAACCAAGGTATAAGGTAAAGATACTGAGGCCCCTTACTTAGACCTCAGCAGATGGGTTACTCTGTCACAATGGTGACGAATATCCCGTCTGCCAAAATATAAACCTCATAGGAAATAATGGATTTTATATTTCAGTGGTCAGGATGTCCATCACCATTGTGATGGAGTATTCTGTCCACTGAGATCTAAATCAGGCCCTAAGTCTTGTGTCAAAGAAAACCCAAAAGTGTTTAGAGAGAGGATATTCTCCGCAAGGGTGCATTGGAAACAAGAAAGAACTAAATTCCCAAAGACTACACCATGAAGGGACACTTTTGCCATGTGTGATCCAAACATAATGACTGTGTTAAGTTAATTTCTTACCCGTCATCAGTCAGTAAAAGTTTGCCCACTCATTTACATATAAAAAGAATTGAATGAATATAGCCATCAAAACACTTCCAAACAATGGAAAGTCGATGTCCTCAAGTGGACGGAAAAAAAACATACATGAAGCGCTGCTGGAGTCAGGGACTCAGTATGGAGATCTGGTATCTTCACGGCTGTGCTGGCCCTTTGCATCCATCAGTCACTCTGCGTGATGATGTGGTCATGAAGTAGCTGCGTTTCCCTGCATTTAAATAGAATGTGTACCACATAGCTTGCATGTGTGCAGAGATCTGGAAGAATTCCATTAATTCCAGCAAAATATGAAAAAAGACTACTATGGAGAGAAAGGAAAGACTACCCTGTACCAGGGTAGTCTTTCCTTTCCTTTTAGACCACCACCGTTTATACCAACAGTGGATGGTTAAATGAAATCTTGTTATTTAAGGCACAGTCTGAGAATGTAAATTGGGACAGCCATTAAGGGTATTTACAAAACCATCAATAATCAATATTACAGTGAGGTTATTTTTAAACCCTCAACAACAAAAAATACATCATATTTCTATTCAGCCATGATGATCACATAGCAGCATGAGATGGAAAAACAGTGGGCAATTCATACACTGCATGTCTTCTCAACGCGGTGCACCGTGAGGTGCCCAAACAATTTTTTTTTATTTGCATAGAAGATCATAAAGAAAACAGACCAGAGAATTGTTGGATGATCAAGACAGAGATGCTAGTCTCCAGTATTCAAGAGTATTCAGTCCTTTGGTTATAGAGTCAACACGGTCAATCCACATCAGTTCAATTTTTATCAGAGTATGCTTCAAATTACCGCCTCTGGAGTCCGGTGTTATCTATTCAATTACTTGCCACCTGATGTTCTCAGATGGAAGTTGTAGTGCTTTAAAATATTCAACCAATGGCATAAATTGCATTAGGAAATTTCAATTGGTCAAAGATTTGGGGACAAATTTGATGTCACCATGTACAAACTCTTTACTCACTACAAAATACCTGCAGGCAGTCCAGTACCAGGAGGTAATCGACATTCCAATGTGAGTGTAAGTGTAGGAAGTTTAGGGAGAGTTGCCCTCACAACTAAATCTTTGATTTTTGCTCCCCTTTTGAGTGAGGAAATGTGTTTATCAGGTTGCAGCATAAAGGGTTTGATCAAATCGCAATGCTTATGAACAATGTTCTTAATTGTATTGCTGGCCATGCTAAAGGTATTAATGCAGATCAGATGGCCAGTTGTGTCAGTTTTTTCCCAGGGTATGTTAGATGCTGGGTATTGATAAGGGTAGGTACATACCTACCACTAGCAATATACCCCAACACAGGGTTGAGTCCAGTCAAGGTCCCACAAAGTAGCTCCTGGCTCAACCCCTGGTAGCTTGGCAATGAGCAGTCAGGCTTAACTCAGGAGACAGGTATAGAGCATTTAAATACACCAATACTATAAATACGTATGACACAACACATAATAAAAATCCCACACCACTTTATAAAACTAGTAAAGATTTTTATCTTCAAAATGACACCAAAATGACAACATTCCGAAAAAGGGAACCAGAGATATACATTTTGAAAGATTAAAAGTAAAACTAGCACTTAGAAGCAAATAGCGCTCAAAGGGAAGGTTGCACTGGACCAGGACACCGTCAAGAGTTCTATCTGTCTGCAATGTAACACTTTTACACTTACTTCCAAGAAAAGTTTCTTGATGCAGGAAAGTGATCCATAACCCCAATACAAGGTTCCAGAATCCCTGAGTTGCTCCTTGGGACATTGGGACTACAATTCCCACAATGCACCTGTCCATATCCTTGTTTGGGTACTTTTGTGGAAGTTGGTGCAAGGAAACTCTTTCAACCTGTTGCTTAAGGAAGTCCACTTCTGAGCCATTTTTGAAGCAAGGTAAAGTCATTTGGGCTGTGGTCCCAGAGCGCAACATGTGCATCCCTTAAGTGTGCAGGCCTATGGGTTGCAAACTAGACTTTCAGCAGGGCAGTCCTTCTTCTTCTTGTGGTTTCTGGCAGCAGATCTGAATTACAATGCAGACCAGACACTTTTATTCAATCATCTTGGAGGAAGGTGAGTGGGCATCCTCGTTCAATGAGCTCTAGGATGCCACCCAGAATTATGACAACTTCCTCTAAAGTGTGGCATCTTCTTGTCCCATAAAGCACTGCACTTTAACATTCCAGGATGGCTTATTTTCCTCCAGAGGAGTTAGATCTGGCTAAACCAACCTCTTGGTGTAGCTCATTTCCTTTAACTCCCCATCTGGACATCTACAAATTTCTTTCCTAAACCCACCTATCTGTGGGGTATAGGGTGAGAGGGCAGGCCTGGCTGCATTCCTATCGAACTGGTATCTTTTTGAAGCCTCAGCTTGATTCACCCAACCTCCTTTCTGACCTGGCTTCACCATCTGCCTACCGCCCCCATCAGATAACCTCTGCTCAGTGCAGGCCCATACATTTTTTTAATGTTGTCCCAGGGAGGTGGTGGCCCCGGGGCTTCAGAGAGGGGCTCCATGCGTAACCCAATATATTTTTTAATGACGTCCCAGGGAGGTGGTGGCCACCCTGAAGGCTGCGCGTTACATGTGAATTTGTGCTTGTAGGGGGTTGGAAGCAGGGCTATCCATGGTGAAGGATTGGGTAGTTATAGGGAGTTGAGCTCAGGGCCTGGCCACATGTCAGGGCCTATGACCAACCCCTGCTGTGCACAGGCAAAGACCGTGCATCGTGAGAATTTGGGTAGTTATAGGGGGTTGACTGCAGGACCTGGCCACAGGCTAGGTCCTGAAGCCAAACTGCCATGCAAAGGCTGTTGGGGTTAGATAGTTAGAGGGGTTTGGCTGCAGGGCGAGGCCTGTGGCTAGAATCAGCGGCTAACCTCTGCCATGTATGGCCAAAGGCTGTGCCTGGTGGGGGTTGGGTGATTATAGAGGGTTGGCTGCAGGGCCTGGCCACAGGCCAGGCCCTTCAGCCTACCCCTGTCATGCACGACTGTAGGCCATGTGCAGCGGTGTTTGGATTAGCATACAAAACCATAGGAATTCAGCTGCTTTAGTCATAGTTATTTCAATTATCTATAACTCTTGCCCTAAGGTAACTACAGCTCACGCCCTCGCCGTGCACTGCTAATAATCCCAGATATTACAATACTTTACATCTTTTATAATATAATACTGTAATATTACTGTAACATTTGCAGTAACATTTTTAATGAGAAAACTATGCAAGGCGGGGGTGCGAGTTATAGTTACCTTAGGGTACGACTTATAGTTACTTGAAATACCTCTAACTATAACAGTTGAATTCCTATACTTGGATCACGTTTGTGGACACTTCAAGGACCCAAAAAGGACTTCTGGAAGAAGATCCAGACGTTTGGAGAAGTTTGGAGCAACTTTGTGAAAAAGCTCCATAAGATGACAGTCCCTTCACCGAGAGACACGCTGGTGACGTTGAACAGTGAACTGGCCTGAATTTCAGGTTCATCCCTCAGAAGCTCAGGAGCTGACCAGGACCTCGCGTTGAGCCAAACCGAGAACGTTGCATCGCAAGCAGGCCTGAAGATGAGCCTTGATCGATGATGATAGAAAAAGCTTCAGAAAAGAGGAAATTCAAAAAGTAAAATTTTGACAGAGGCATACTGCTCAGTTTATCCAACTTGGGCTCCATCGCAATCAAGTGTGAACTGATGTCCCCAGTTGGCTCTTTTTGTATTTAGGCAGTCAAAAGCATTTTTACATTTAACCTTTAGAAATGCATATTTCCCTGGTTCTCTTCATTGGATCTGTGTTATTTTTCTTGTCATTTTAAATATAAAAATATTTCCTATTTTTCATTAATTGGTGTTGGATTTCTATTGTATGTAGTGTTTTACTTACCTACTGTTTTGTTGATATTAAATACGTTATACAGCTGACTCCTAAGTTATGCCTAACTGCTTGTGGGCAAAGCTACCAATGGTTGAGCAAGGATTAATTTATCGAGACCTTGTATGAACCTAGTGTGGGATTGTGGCCTGTTATTAAGTGTAAGTACCTACCTGCACTAACTGATAATTCACTTCCTAACATTTTTAGTGTGCTGTGGTGGGATCCAGTACTTGTGTTTGATATCATTATACAGTGTTTAAGTGAAGCAAAGTAAAAATCCTCCAAATTGACTTACAGAAATTTTTTTTTTTATTTTTTCTAGTTTGGACTAATATATTTTTTATCTTTTTCATGTTTGTTTTTTTTCTAAATTGTTCTGATCAATTGGAACCAAAGTTTGTTTTGTGACCCAAAAGTAGGGATACCATGGAGCTTGATCTGGCTAGCCTACCCACACTTACTGCAGCTGAGCTTAGGGTGTTTTGCAGAAAGAGGGGATCACCTGCTGCTAACCACCTTAAGAAGGCTGTAATGGTGAGGTCTCTTGGAGCCCGGGCAGTGCTGGAAGAGACAGAGGTAGACCCAGGGATAAAAGAGGAGGGGGGAGGTGGCCCCTCCAAACTTCTGAAGGAGACTGATGATCACCTGTCCCTTACTTCAAAGATCAGGGTCCAGTCCCTAGGTAGCGTGGGGGATGTTCTGTAGTATCTAGTGAAGAGGAAGCAGAGCTGGTCCTCTGGGAGAAGGAACTTGAGGCCCAATGAGCCTACATAGCTTTCGAGGTGTAGAAGTTGGCCCTGGAGAAGAAGAAGTGCGCCAGAGGAGAACAGAGAGGCCGTGGCAGCAAAGTGGAGTTTGAAGTGTCCATGGTTGGTGGGTTTTGTCCCAGACTACCTAAAGGGATTGTCCCTAATTACTGAGAGGGTGATGACATCAATAAGTGGCTGAAAGCCTTTGACAGGGCTTTCAGGCTAAGAAGGGTCAGTCCTCAGCATTGGGGTTCACTTCCGTGGAAAATTAAACTAGTGCCTGGGTGGGATAGTCTCCTGACCCTAGGGGAAGATGAGATATATTGAAAAATTAAAGTACACTATTCCAAAAGACAGACACAAGTCCACTCAGCACTTCTAAATGTAGAAGCAAGAGCCATCATACATCCGTTTAATGTCATGCTTCATCAGAGGGCTTGCTCCTCGGCAGACTTGCGCTGCAATGTCTGACGGGCCCCACAAAGGGGCTCTTTTGCGGAGATCTTTTGTAGTGATCTGTGCAGTGGTTTGGAGTGAGCAGGGATAAATTTAAACCTATTGCTGAAAAAGAAAAAGAAAAAATTTGGAGAGAAAAAGGTTTAAAATTGTCTCAGTAACCCACTCGAAAAGACAAACTTCATTAAGTGAGGACAGGTGCCGGTCAAGATAAAAAAATGTTGCAGAGTGAGAGGGAAGTGATAATCCCACACACTACCAAAATGGAGGAAGAAGAGATTTTCTTTGACCACTAAAGAAAGTCAACATTTTTCGCGTCTCCAAAAATCCTACCAGATCAACTGGCGCTTCATCAGGACTATGTCCGATAACCCTCTCCTAAGCTTTGAGTGAAAACTAAACTGAGTAAAGCTTTTTTTAGTTATGTGAAAGAACAAAAACATGAGTAGACTTACTCAAATAAGTTATATATCTGGTAGACAAAAACTGAGGATGACCATCCTCAGATAGGGACAGGGCTCCATGGGAAAGAACATGCCTATAGGCTGTCGTTGTATATTCACACGAAGCAGTCTGTAGCCGGAGACCTACCCGGGGCTGCGTTCTCGAAAAGCCAGAAGATGAGATATAGTCATATCTCAATTTGATGTGATGTCTCATTAAGAAGTTTTGTCTCACCCCACAGCAGTATAGGATGAAGTTTAGAGACACCCAGAAGATTGATACCCAGTTCTTGGGTGACTTTGTAGACACCTCTGTTAAGGCCTAGAGGGCTGGATACAGGGTAACAAAGTAATTACTTTTTACGGGCTATACAATTTAATCACGAAGGAGAGCACATCTTGACTAATTGTATCTCAGAGAAGTTACACCAGTATCTGGTGAACTCTAAGCTGCTAGTCCCAGGGACTTGGGAGAGGCAGCTGATGAGTGGTCGACAACCAGGGTATTTACCAAGTCCCATGGGGGAAACTCTAAGAAGGAGGGTCAGGCCCACAAAAGCCTAAGGAGAGAGGTGATAAGCCCACCACAGCAACTCCCTCAGTACCCTAAAACCCTAGAAAGCAGGATAGTAGATCCCATTCCTACTCTGACAAGCAGAGGCAGGGAGATCCATGGTTAAAAACATTTTGGATAACAGAGCCAGCTTTGACTGTTTACAGGTAGGCTACTTCAGAGGTAATGCAGCATTTCCCCAGAAGGTGGTTACCACTGAACTTTCCAGTGTAACCGTAGAGGAGAACTCCTCAAATGATGAGGTCCTCCTAGCACTGTGCTGAGACACAGGTTCAGATGTTAAGCTGGTGATCCCTGAGGGTGGGAGTAGGCACTTTGACTCCTTTAAAGTGACTAGGATCCCTAACACTGGCCTGATGGACACATGTGCCAGTCACACTATAGTACATTGCCGGCTGGTGTGCCCAGATATTTATGTGGCAGGAGAAACAAGGAGAGTAAGAGTAGCCCCAGGTGAGGTTACCACCAAAGGAAGGAAGGGTATCCTTGGCTAGTATAAGGTGGTGGTCAGTGCTGACCTCCTCTTAGATTGTATACTGGGCAATGACCTCCCAGAAGTTGGTCAGATCTCAGACGGGGCAGTCACCCAGGATGCCCCCTAACCAAAGTTCCTAGGTAGCCAGTCCCTACAGTTCGGAGACAGGGGTCACCAAGAAGAGGGAAAAAGAAGAGGAGAGGTAGACCACTCTTAAATAGAGGTCCAGTTTTAACTTATACTGGTGTTTTCTGAACGTGATTGTGCCCTGTGAACTGCTAACCAGCCGCAGGGACAGTTCTCTATTTAAAATTGTTTATGTATATAAGGCATAATTATAATTACCTCTGACATCCTACCAATGTTTGTAAATTGGTGGTTGAATTTTTAGTGCATGCTGAGTTTCACCTATTTACTGTTTTTTTTTCTTCTATATTAAATGCTTTACACACCTTTCTCATAAGTTAAGCCTAACTGCTAGTGGGCCAAGCTGCCAAGGGTTGATGAGGGATACATTTATTGAGACCTTGACTGGACCTAGTGTAGGAAAGCAGCCTGTTGCTGAGTGTAGGTACTTCCCTGCTCTTACTAATAATCCATGTTCCTACTATATATATATATATATATATATATATATATATATATATATATATATATATAAAACACCAACGTTGCAGACATCCGAGGCTACTAATTCAGTAGCGGTCCAGGCGTGGACCTAGTCATCCACATATTATTGCCAACAATCCTCCTGTTACATGCAGAAAGTTCCCGGACACCAAATGGAGGTCCCAAAAACTTTTATTCACCAATGCTTCCTCCCAGAACAACGCGTTTCAGCCGTAGCCTTGATCACATAACAATTGAGAGTGTCTCACAAACCAACTATATACCACACCCAGCATACACATAAGGACAAAAATAAAAGAAGGACTATCAGGTCACTCAGCTAGCCCACAGTGTGCAAATGTCAGCACCATCTTGGAATGTCTAGAATAGCCCATAAGCTATACCAAAGTTGATCTTGCAATTACAAAATTATCCACATTATTTGCTCTCTTTATACATAAATTCATTGAATCTCAATATAATCATTCAAATAACTTACATATTGCATATAAAATTTTAAATATTACATATTAAATACTGTTAATAACCCAAATGGTCCAGAGCAGTTTTATACATTCATTACATATATGGTATTAAATATTAAATATTACATTTTAAATATTAATTATTATTATTAATTATTTGTATGCTGGGGGTGGTATATAGTTGGTTTGTGAGACACTCTCAATTGTTACATGATCAAGGCTACGGCTGAAACGCGTTGTTCTGGGAGGAAGCATTGGTGTATACAAGTTTTTTGGACATCCATTTGGTGTCCGGGAACTTTCTCCATGTAACAGGAGGATTGTTGGCAATATATATATATATAAAGTGGATTATCAGTAAGGGCAGAGAGGTACCTACACTTACAACAGGACGCAATCCCACACTAGGTCCAGTCAAGGTCTAAAAATAAATAAATATATATATATATATGTAGATATCACCCCAGCCATGCATAGTTTTATCTTTAGTAATTTGACTTCTAATGTTTCATTGATGTTTTTATTTGACATTATAAAATTTGTCATGAGTGCTGTAGTATCTGGGGTAATTATCAGTGTATGGCGAGGGCGTGAGTTAAAGTTACCCTAGGCGTGAGTTATACATAAATATATATACCTGTAGAAACTATAGATAACTTTATATAACCTAGTGACAGTTGCCACTAGCTAGTTGTATTTAGGACCTAGTTTCTTTAGAAAAAGCATTTTTTGTTTTGCTAATAGCTTTGGTACCGCTTGATGAATCTTTACAAAATTTTCCAAAATAAAATGGTGGTCACTTCAGCTGTGGTTTGAAAAATTCCGGGTGATCCATCAAGCGAGGGCAGAGAAAAAGGGAGGGGGGGGTCCCAAAATGCATTTTCTCCATTCATTTTTCTATGAGGATTTTGGACAGCAATAGTGCCCGAACCACAGGACGGAATTACACCAAATTTGGCAAAAAGGTAGCTCTTGGTCCAGAAAGAGGCCTTTTTGTTATTTGGTGTAAATCCATTCAGTAGTTTTAGAGAAAGTAAAGAAAATCCAAATTTGTATATATAAGGAAGCGAAGGCTCTGCAAACCGTTCCGATCTCATGCTGCGATCTGATTGGCTGCCTATACTTGAACAAGGAAGTGTTGGCAGCCATGTTGGGACTCGGTCTCAGCCTAAGAAAAAAAGATAAAAAAGAAAAGTGGGATAGGGACACCGTGAACTCTAAGCTCTAATGCTGGGGTTCCAAAGGGACCTCCCAGATCAAGAAAGCATGAACTCACTCCCTTCCATGCACAGTGTTTTTATTAATAATGTTATTGCAAATGTTGCAGTGATATCAAATATACCATACAAGATCTCATCAATGACATAATATGTGGAGTAAGTAGCTGTGCATGGCGAAGGCGTGAGTTTTAGTTATCTCAGGGAACAAGTTATAGTTATGTGAAAGAACTCTAACTATAACTGCTGAATTTCAATAGTTTTGTATGAGTAAATTCAGAACATAGCTATAACATCCATGTAACCTTTATTTTTTTCACTGAATTTCTATGTTTATTTTAAGCGTAAAGTAACTATACTATACGTTATTCCAATCCCCACCACGCAAGGCCTTTGGACGTGCCCAGTGGGGTTTCGTCCGAAGGCCTTATAACCACCCAACCATGCATGTCCTTTGACCGTGCGCAGGTTGGCCACTGGGCCTGTCTCTGTCAGTGGATGTGTGAGTGGGTGCATGAGTGTCTGAGTGGGTTTGAAAGTGGGTGTGTGAGTCTATGAGTGGGTCTGAGTGGGTGCATCAGTGTCTGAGTGAGTATATGATTGAGCTCCTGAGCCTCTGAGTGCATGTATGAGTGAATGAATTAGTGTATGAATGAGTCTATGCTTTTTCTTTCAAACGTTTCCATAATCGTGAATATTTTGCGAATAATTCACAAATTTCATGAGCCGGGTTGCAAAATCAAATTAATCCTATAATTGTCCCCTAAAACACACCTACATCACACCCCTGTAGTCAGGGTACCTTCATCCTGACCCCTCATGCCACTTTCAATTTGAATTTTCACCACAGGGACAGTGTCCCCAAGAAATAAAATGGAGGTCACAAGTTTCTAGTCAGATTGTGCTCAGCCAATTGCAATGCTTCTTTTTGCATGTGTATTTGTGAAAATTCATGAATTGTCACAAATTATTCATGTAATAATTGTGAAATATTCACAGCCAGAGATATACAAATTTATTTGCCCTTAAATATCTCCTAAACCACTGAACAGATTTACACCAAATAACAAAAAGCACAATCTGCATACTGACAGCTAGATTTCTGCCACATTTCATGCAATTCCGCCCTGTTGTTCTGGCTGTAGACGTTTTGACAGGTCCTCTGTGAATTAACGTGGGAAAAGCAAACTTTTTTATCTCCTTTTTTCTTGGCTCCTGCTTGGCAGATCACCCCGAAACGTCTCAGGTTCAACAAAAATTACCAGGCCACTTTAAAAAAATATATTTTGTGAAGATTCGTCAAACGGTGCCAAAGACATAGGCAAGTCAAAAATCGCTTTTTCTATGGAAACCTGGTCCCATGGTCCTAACTTTATTTACCTAGTGGTGACTGCCACTAGGTTTTATATACAAATATATATATATATATATATATATATATATATATAGATACATACAGAGTTATACACCTTTCAGGCAGCAATAAAAATGTCAGGATAACACTTGTAATTATGTTCCTGCTAGAGAGAGAGAGATCAGACCTCTGTCTAGCAGCAGCTTTGAGGCCATGAAGAAGCACAGAGGGTTAATATGCCTGCTACAAAGAACATATCTGTTTTTCATGTCGATAGCTGAGTGGATTATTAAAGCTAGCCACTAAAATTACTTTAAAACAATTAATATAAATTAGAGAGAGGGTCTATGGAGATATGAGATGAACTTGATTGGAAGTGAGGGAAACCAGAGAGGAGGCCGTGGGCGTGGCTCCAAAATTAATTGGCCCACTGGGTGCCACCAGGACTAAAGGCTATGATGATGGTTATGTGGCAAGGTGAAGTAATGCTGTTGTAGCACTAGGTCAACCCACACAGAACCTTCCTTCACGGAAATTTGAGGAAAATTTGTTTTTTAGTCAAAGTTTGAGGTGTGCAAGGGATTCTGGGTAGGCAAACCTGGTGAGAGCCATGCAAGTCAGCCAAACCAGGCTACCCATGGATGTATAGTCTTCAAAAGTATACAGTTTGCTAGGTTTCCCTAGGCGCCGGCTGAGCTAGAAAAATGTGTTGCATCCATATTGCGTTTTAGACCATTTCCTGTTGAGGACACTAGACCTATCCACACAAGTGAGATACAATGTTTATCATGAGACCTTTGGGAGCATAGAATAGTAGAATATTTGTTATTGCTAATTGGATTTTGCTGCATTTGTGCCTTTCAGATGTAAGCCAATGTATAAGAGAGATGACATTTTACAAAATACCCTCCAAATCATAAGCTAGTGAGGGTACAAACAAATTTGAAGATGTAGAAATGACAACTGCTCCTAAAGACCATCTCTTCTGCTCATTTTAGGAATACATAAGTTTCTTTAATACATATTTTTAACTTTTCCTATTTGGCGATACTATTTGGTATATACTCTGTACTCAATGAAAAAACATTCTACGGCTAGGTTATTGGCCTTGGGTACCTTGGGTTCTTAGAGAAACTTCAAACCCTCTATATAGCCCCACAAACAGAACTGTCCAGTGGATGCAATGGTATATTGCTTTAGTTACAGCTGAAAATGTGGTCCCAAATGCCTGTTTTTTCCTACTCATTTTCAATTATTTTTTTACTTCACCAGTTATTTTCCTTAGGAAAATCTTGTGGGAACTACACATATGACCCCTTGTTGAATTTAGAATCTGTTTACTTTTCAGAACTCTATAGGTTTTCTAGATCACCCATAAATTTCACACAAGTGAAGTAAGTTGAGAGCACAAAAAATAGGGAAAATAGACTACCTCTTTAGAAAAATGTGGTGCAAAATTAGGTTTCGGGTTTCAGTCCTGCATGTTCCACAATGTTGGAAGTATGGTTAGTTTAGTATAGCAAACCATTCATGGATGCCATTTTTAGGGACATACACCGACACTTTTATCTAGAGCAATTTTTGCCTATTTAAAAAAAAACAAATCAAAATTCTGCTATATTTGTCCTGTTTTCACAGTCTCATCCACGGAAATCCACCAACCCTGGGTATCTTTACAGTCCCCTGGGTTTTGTAAAAAACAGGATGCACATTTGGTGTGGATACCTTAGGGGGAAAAAAGGTATGAAGACCTAAGGGCAAACTTTCCCAAATAGCACAAAAAAGGCAGAAAGCAGAAAAAAGGGCTCTGCAATGGGGGAAAGGCCCAACAGCTAAGGGATTAATGCCTACCTTAGTGTCAATGTACAACAGCTCAATTGCAGGGAAGCCATACTGGTACATTCCATCCTTCACGTTTTCTCCATAATTGCTGTCTTGGAACCTTGTCAAAAACAGATTTTAAATCAACAAAACAGGCGCATAGAGGCTGTTTTAGAGCTAGAAATGTCTCTGTTAATATTGTTAGGACCATAAGATTGGTGATAATACCACTTCCTGTTTGAAATCCTGTCTGATTCCTAGATGTGATATTAGGTTGCTGCAGCCCTTGTCTCCAAATCCTTCAGTAGTGATAATGCAATGAGTTTTGCCTTTAATGACTATTAAGGCAATTAGCCTATAGTCAGCTTGATTTTCTGGGGCACGATTCTTTACGATTAAATGAAGAATAGTGCCCATCCAGGAAATCTGGATAGACTTCAAATTTCAAAAGCAGACTCAGTGATCAAATATTAGATGTGAAGGGTTTTTGAATCACTTGAAAGGTACAGTTTTGTAAAGAAGGAAGCTAACCACCTCAAAGCTGGACCATCTATTCCGCTATACCATAATCTCTCAGGCAACAGTCCATGTGAGACTGTATAAAATGCTGCTCTCGTTTCAAGCATGATCAAATCTGTGGTGTTCCCAGCATTAGTGATGCATCTGAGGGCCAGCAGTAGTGCACATTCTGTGCTATGGTTTGAGCGGAAATCTGAATGAGATTTATGTAATAGATTGTTAGTCTCAATAAAATTGATGATTGCCAACATTTTATGTAATCTTGGCAAAATATGGAATAAGGGAAATGTGTCTGAAATTTTGAGGTTTAGATGGATCCAGAGAAGGTTTCTTCAGTAAGGGAACAACAGAAACATGTTTCCGTTTGGACGGAATCCGACCTGACAAGAAAGACATGTTCACTAGGTAACAAAGCTCTGGAGCAATGACATTCATTCCTCTTGCCAGAATCCTGGGGGAAGCTGGGTCTGAGGGCACATCAGATGTTACCTTGGGCAGAATATGTTCTAGAGCAGAACCTGAGATGAATTTTAAATTGGAAAGACACCTCTCCTCATTTCTAGAGGCAACCAAACATCCTTGTGGGAAGGAGGCGTAGATCTTGTTTACTTTGCACAAAAAAATTTGCAATTTTGTTACACTTGTCTAAGGATGAAGAGGTGAGGGGAGAAACCCGCTTTAACGAGGATAGTGATTGCACTATTGAGAAAATCTCTCTTGTGGAGTTCTGTGATTGCTTAATTTTTTTTGCATAAAAGTGACCGTGTGATACCCTCAGCAGTTTATAATATTCTTTCAGGGCCCTACGATAGGTGGTTCTACTGAATAGTTTCTATGTCGCAGGTGCGCCAGTTACTTACATGCCTTTCTAGCAGCTAGTAATTCATCATTGAACCATTCTGCTAAAGTCCTTGAGCGATTGCTCTGGAACGTGGTCCATGGTGCAATAATCTCTAGTGACCCATTTATCCAGTCCTCAAGGTAGCCCGAGATCTCCTAAAAAAAATCACTCCTAGGAGGCCTGGAAGAGTCAACAAAGAGTGAACAACGGATGGTGCCATTACTCTAGACCATTTATGTGTCTGGTATTGACCTACTGTTGTGGTGCGGGCCTTCCATGTAGATATTTACAGTGAAAAGAGAAGCAGGAAGTGATCAGACCACACAACCGCCTCCATTGGTGCTGTTTTAATATTCTCTGAGTTGGCAAAGATAGGATCTAGTATGTGGGTACTGGAGATTTCCAGATGAGTACAAAACTCAAAGAAACACAACAGACAGAATCTCCTCTCCTGCCAATGGGAACAGTCCGCCTGACCAACATGTGCCAGCTCAGAAAGTTCTTCACATAGACTGCTTGTGGGAAGGCATGGCATGCTGTGTGAGTAGGTGAAACCGAGGAGGGCCAAAGAAACTCAAACAGGATCCCCTCCTGACTGGCAGTCTTCCTTACCAGGCAGAATACTGGCAAGAAAGTAATAATAACACAACAAAGGCAAATAAAGTATAGTTCACCAAAGTTGTCTCTTTTTAAGGGTCAGTATATATCTGAGTATTGAGATTTTAGTATTTTCAAGTACTGAATTTTCAAGTTCATTTAGTGCCATGTTTGTGCTGTCTGTGGATTGATGTAAATAATAAGTATTAATGGTGACTTTCTTCACATACATTTATTTTTAGGGGAGCGATTTCCAAATGTAGGGCTGCTGCTATGTAAATTGATGTACCTCCCTTTGTGCGCCCTCTATTCTGTTCTCTTAATGTAGGGAGATTATATTTAATGAGTCCTATGAGTAGACAGGGAGATTTGCACCATGTGAATTGAAATAATAGTATGTTCAACCTTTGCCAGAAATGTATTGAGTTGTCATGTAATGATGAGCCCATAACACCAGTGTACCATGGCACTTCAAAAAGTCCGTAAGGTTCAGTCCTTCGTGTATTCAAACAGAAACGTAGAACACTGTGATGTGGTCCATCAAGAAGATTTAATATGGTTCATTTTCGTATATCTCCGATAAGAACACCATTCAACAGAAATTACAGCCGACACATGTTTCGTCCATGAGACTTTCTCAAGACTGTAACAGAATACATACACAAAAAAATATATATAAAATCATACCATCACAGGTATTGCCTAGTTCAAAACAGTGTCATCTAAACAACAAAACCTACAAATTCCAAGATTGTGAAAAATATATTTTATATAAAACAAGAGACATGGAAATACAAAGGGGTCTCCCATGCGGTGGGTCTAAAGTAAAAAGGAAAGAAAACGCTAAGTAAAAGAACCCGTGTGAGAAAATAAAACCACAGGTGATGCAAAACCACAAACAGTGTGACTGTGCATAAATTCTTGTGAGTAACCCAAGAGCCAGGCCTATGACACTCCTCCGCTAACATCCACCAACAGCCCCAAAAAATGGGTGAACAGATTAGTGTATCAGGAAAGAAGAAAAGAGGAATTATATAAAACACCAACCAAAAAAACATATGAACAACATACCCAAATCTGTCATTTTCTGAGCCCGTCAATATAAGTACTGTAAAAGTTTCCTATCTTCCAGAATAAGACATAGGGCCTGATTACAACTTTGGAGGAGGGTGTTAATCCGTCCCAAATGTGACGGATATACCACCCGCCGTATTACGAATCCATTATATCCTATGGAACTCGTAATATAGTGGGCAGGATATCTGTCATATTTGGGACGGATTAACACCCTCCTCCAAAGTTGTAATCAGGCCCATAATGTCAGATGAAAACAGAAACCAAAAAATATAGTGTACTGTGAAAAAGCACCGACCTTGATAAGTCTAGAAAAGAATAGAGTGCAAAATATGTGTAACCATAAAAGCTTAGTATAAAACAACATGCTAAACATCTGGAAATGCCAACATCTGAGACGCCAAATTTAAAAAAAAAGCAAAATGCAAGAGAGATAATAAACCAATCGTGATATAAAAACATACACCTGTAAATAGATGAAGAAAAAACATATATGCCCAAGCAATGGTATAAAGGCGTCAGTCCAATAACTCATACTATTACTCAAGGTTTGTCACAAATACAAAACACCCACTATCGTATTATGTACATCCAAAAGTAACGAATAACACAAACTAGTGTTTCAATTACGGACCAACGTGAAACTAAACCTCTGTCCCAATGGATTATAAATTCATGGCAGCAAGATAGATAAAACCCGCTTAGTGAGCAATGCATGTGTGAGTGAGCTAATTATGAAGTATATGCCGAAAAACAGATGCGAGAATGCGCAAAGGTGAATATAGTACTATGAGGTATTGGCGTACTGCTACAATAATGCAAAATTCATACCGCACATAGAATTAGTATGAGGAGTTAGTGCCCTGCAGCTTATATGAAAAATAGAGACCAGAAGGGAATAGCTTGTGCAAAGAAAATGTAGTAAACTGAAGACATCGCGCGTCACCAGCCATTTTAAAGTGTGCGCCATGCAAAGGAACACAGGCATGGAAACAGAAAGCAGACTACACCTGCAAACAAAATTCTAAAGACAAATGCCAACACCTCCAGTCGCCATTTTGAAGTGATCACACTCTATATTGAACTAACCCAAAACCAAGTGGTTGCAAAGTACATGCACAAACATAGCCGCAAAGCCCATTTGTATCTATATATTGTGAAGCCCAAAATGGCACAATAGAAAAGAAAATTAAGAATAAGTGATAAAAATGTAAACACATGAGAAATAGAAACATCATGGTATGTGAGAATATTTTTGTGAGAAATTTAAGAAATGTGGTGTGATGCAGATTTCCAAAAGGCACAACCGAGATCAGAACGAATATATAAATAAGAAAAACAATAGTACATCAAGTATTAAAGCAATTAGATGAGGTTATAAACAAAGTGTTATGTACAGTATTGCTATAAAGACACAATTGTACATGCATATCAAAGAATGATATACAAGCAAAAAGTAGGTTTATATGTAAGATAAAATGGGAAGCAAAACAAATGCAAAAGTGAAGAATAATTAAGAAACTAGATAAACATAGTATGCAGACACCAATAATCATTTGAGTGCTGAGATGTGAGAAAAGCATATTCATAGAAAAACATGTAGATCCTTGTCCATATTTAGTCCTTCTTCTACTGCTCTTAACTTAATTATCCATTTGCTCTCTAACTGTCTCAACATCAATGTCTTGTCACCACCTCTAGGACAAGTACCAATGGTGTCAATGCCTTGCATGGAAATACTCAAAACCTCTCTGTGTCCATGTGCCGAATTATAATGTTGTGCAAAAGGATGATCAATATTGTTATGTCTTATAGCTCTGATATGTTCCTATATCTATCTATTCTACTAATATGTTTTTTTGTGTATGTATTCTGTTATAGCCTTGAGAAAGTCTCATGGACGAAACACGTGTCGGCTGTAATTTCTGCTGAATGGTGTTCTTATCGGAGATATACGAAAACTAACCGTATTAAATCTTCTTGATGGACCACATTACAGTGTTCTACGTTTCTGTTTGAATACACGAAAGACTGAACCTTACAGACATTTTGGAGTGCCATGGTACATTGGTGTTATGAAATATAGGTTGTTATTCAACCTGATGATATTATAGCACAGCATATGATAAATTATGCCACTGTAGGAAGTGCGAACCATACAGAACAGCCACTTTTATTTATCAGCCTTTCTGTTTTTAATGACAGACTACACTAAATTTCAACAAGAATTTGCAATGTAATAGTCCTCGCATTTGTTTGTGTTAGAGCTATTGGCATTGTAAATTGATAACTGGTCTTTTCTTGCCACATAATTTGGTCAGCCCTGCCTCATAATTTGGTCTTTTCCTGACACATAATTCCAGTGGCCCTGCATATAACTAAAGCACTTCCATTTACCTTCAGCAGCGCTTGCTCGCTGCTATGCTCAACCTAAAAAGCCACCACAGGTGCCATATAAAATTATTTTATTCTAGCCCAACTTTATAGTGTGATGCTGTATACTTAGGTAGGCACTCCTTTTCATAATCATACCTTGTAAAATCATGCACCAGACAAGAAGCATCAAAAGTGACAAGTTTAACCTGGAAAACTGTATAAGAACAGTTGCATCCATTTTCACGTTAGGGACCACGATGCTGAGCTCAACTTTTGCTGGTTGATATCACACGAGCACTAATAGTACCGAAAAAGCTTAGACGTCATTTATAGGGTGTTACAACTGGTTTAACTCTATTAAACAATAGTGACTGTTTCACACTTTTGTACTTTACCTCACAATAAGCTAACCTAAGGCATGCAGTAAAATATGCCTGGTACTCAGTTTTAAAGCTTAAAGCATTTAAAACAAATGTATTGCAAACATCCAGTATTATGCAATAACAATGTAGGTAGGAACATGCTACTATCATGACAAGTCCGGGGTTGTCAGTCGTTGCTGTGACATCGTGTTTCTAATAGCTGGCTAGAAATTACAGAGTTAATGCATCAGGGGTGTGGGCTTGACTCGTAACTTAACTAATTCCCTTGATATAACCCCATTACAATTTGTAAAACAAAAGAAAAAGCCTTTGGAAACAGTATTGAGGTGCCATGAATCAATCCGGTCACCGAAATGCATTTCATGTAGATACAAAATGCAATGGTACTCAGTCACACAAAACACTAACAAGCTTACATACCACACTGCTCAGATACCAGCAGCGAAGAGCACTGGCTGCTCTTGTGAAGTTATTACGTTTCCTCATAGTAGCTACACAGTCAATACTAAGGGATTTGTATTAACACCACTCCATTCCAATACTTAAAACTGGTCATAAAACCATCTTTCCCATAAAGTCTAACCCACAAAACCAATCTGTCCTTAGGACTGTCTAATCTCCAAAAATATTGCTCCCAGGTTTACTCCTAAACAAACAACTTGTCAATGAAAGCTTAGCCGTAAACCTATTCTTCACAAGTTGGTGTAGAATACCCTATCTGTTCCCTAGCAGTTCAAGAAAACTGCACAACCAAAACTTAGCCCTGACGTTGCTAAAATTATTGATATGCAACACATTTCTGTCCAACCAAGGGAGTCATTAATTTACCACCTCATTGAACACACACGAACACTGTCTTCCGATTAAAATGGTACTAATGTTTCTTTGCCACTGTACCACACAACTGAACGACCTCCGCAATGTATATACACCAACTTAAAAGCTGAATTTTAAAAACACATTTTAACTCGTCACCCTCCATTACATTCTCAAATCCCAAGGGTTAAACATGGCTCCCTATGCCCAAAACAAGAGCTTATGTCAGCTCACTCCTCTTCAGCCCCGGCTGCTCCATTTCTGTTAACCTCGGCTTGGAAAGACAAACCCAAGCGCAAAGTACGCTGCAATATAGTAATGGCTGCATTGCAGCTGGATGCAGGTGCATATTTGATGATGTCATGGACTGGCAGCATAGTTTGTAATGATTCTACCAATCTTTTGGACGGAGGAGTGTTTATCAAAAGTGCAATGGTAATAGTTGCTGGAAACAGGCAGCGGTGCAGGAAGGACGGTAGCAATGACAGGAGGGAGGGTTTGTGCGAGGAGGCAACAGATGGCCAAAGATGGCCAAGCAAATGTGACAAAGCTAAGCTGAGAGCAAGAATGCTCCACAAATGAAAAGGGAAGCTTCGCCTAACATGACCAGGAAGCAGAGAAAAAAAAAAGTCCTCCAAAGTACAGATGAACACAACAAAGCGTAACTATACAGTAGTTAGTCCCTGCTCCCAAAGAGAAAAAGGGGGGACTAAGAGGCATGATTGACCACTAGCAAGCAAGGATTTTTAAATGACACTAAAACAAGCAAATTAAATGCCTTTAAGCCCACAGAAGAAGCATACTTAAAAGTATAAAAGAGGTTATACGCTTACCCTCGACCTAAAAATAAACAGCAATAAACACAGTCTCAATGTACATATAGCTTTGTGCTACATTTCATAAACATATTTTAATAATTATTTCTTCACTCAAATACACTAAAACTTACTATCACCAACACTTTTTTACCAGTAAAGGAAGCTGTATGTTCTACATATATAAATTGAGCACTTTGTGGCAAAAACAGGGCACCTCTGAGGATCAGAAGCACCTCTCATACATGCACAGCATGCAGAGATACATTCAGCTAGCAAAGGATATGCAAGGGATATATTTATCTCAAGGTTCCAGCCCCTGTACCCAATCAAAATGAAGCTATTTCCAGAAATATAGCAGAAACGTCAACC
Organism: Pleurodeles waltl; assembly: GCF_031143425.1. Taxonomy (NCBI): domain Eukaryota; kingdom Metazoa; phylum Chordata; class Amphibia; order Caudata; family Salamandridae; genus Pleurodeles; species Pleurodeles waltl. The sequence continues at coordinate 508,339,266 of NC_090445.1, forward strand.
ATTTGTTGAACATGATGTAACCTCACTGTAGGCCTTCATCAACAGCAACACCCTTTGTAGTACAACATGATTTATAAGAATACCATAGTACAGTGTAATACCTCAGCCTACAACTAATCTTTTTAAATAACACATAAGGAGGCATGGGAGCAATTTATGGATCCATTTGTAGATAAGGGGAGGCTAGAGAAACTCCCTTATCCCTCCTATTGAACTCTGGTGGGAGCGCACAGAAGTCTGCGCTGAGTCCCGTGGGACCAAGTCTCAAGCTTCCTTGCAAATTGCTCAAGGGGAACTTCAGCTGGACAGTTGTGGCTTGCAGTGCTGATAAGGGGCGGGGTGGGGGCCGCGCGATGGGGGAGGGTGAGGTTGAGGAAGGGGGGTACATTTAATTATTTAAAAAAATTAAAAAACATACATTCTCTGCCACCATGCCGCTTCTCTTCTTTCTATCGCTGCAGGCAGTCACAGGCTCCCTCCCTGCCCTGTGGCCACTCTTGATGCTGCTCAGAGCAGCATCAGGATTGGGTAGGGGCGCCCAGCCAGGGCACTCCCAGGCAGACTGGGAGCCTGTGCAGGCTCCCACCAGCCCAGGGAGAGAGCCTTCTGCGCATGTGTGTTTGGCCGGCCCAAGACGTCCAGCCAAACATACATGCGCAGTGAGGGGAAGTGCTGAGCACCCCCCTCACTGCTCGTCATCCCCATGGCCTGCCCCTTTCAGAATGAAAGGTTTGCAGCTTCTGCTGCTGGCAGGAGGCAAGGCTCCTCCTCCCTATCGGAGGAGCCGCTCCTGCTGGTGAAGCATGCAGGGATCTGTGTTGATTCCAAGGACCTATGGAGGAGCAGGACATTTTGCCTGGGATTAAGGCATAAGGTGGTAGTATTTGAGAACTTGTTTACAGAGGTGACTTAAAAGAGTTTTTGTGTTTTGAAGCATTGTGCGATCCGTGCACATTACATTAGAGTGAAGACTGTGAGCAATGCATGCTTGCTCACCCATATCAAAATCTTTTTCCGAGAATGATATGATTGTGTATGAACTATTCAACACAAGGCAGAGAATATCCACTGAAGATTTTTAACAACCTACTTTTCTGTCAGTTTTATGAATGACCAATTTCATCATGAAAGATTGAGCATATATTCAATAATGACTCCCAGTATTCACTTGACTTCACATGAGTGGTTCATTAGGCAAACGGGGTTTGTTTGTTCATGAGATTTTCCAAAATATAGTCCAATAATTTATACTGAGAAACATGTAAATATTAACAAACATAAAAACCTTCACTCATAGGAAGCATTAAACTCTCTCACCCCTGCCTATACTTTAGCACAGTTTCCTAGGCAACCAAGTTAGAGCAAAATGGCACCACGTCAAACGTTCAAAACTGTGCATAGTGCCCATTTGTTTTGGGGGGTTTGGGGTTATTGGCATGCCCACTCTGGGCAGCCCCATCCCTACACAAAGGTAAAAATAGACCGCCGTGGCCTCGTGGGATTTCTGTCCACCAAGGGTTCAGGGGCTGTTGCCCATATCTGCCCCTCCAAGCGGGCAGAAAGTATGTGCCCGCTTTTAGGGGGGGTTGGTGGGGGCATTAACATGCCCATTCTGGACAGCCCCCAACCCTTCTCTGGCAAATAAATACTCCCTGGTGCCTAGTGGACTTTCTGCCCATCTGTGCAGGCAGAGCAGGGGCTATTACCCCCATCTGCCCACTGGGGGCAGAAAGGCTGTGCTCATTTTTTACATTTTGTTTTTGGAGGGGGCATTGCCAAGCCCATTCTGAGCAGCCCCCACTCCTACTCCAGCTCGTTAAAATATTCCCTGGGCGTAGTGGGCTTTCTGCACCCCTGGGGGGGCAGAAAGACTGTGCTCATTTTTTGGGGGATGGGGGCATTAACATGCCAATAGAGGGCAGCTCCACCCCTTATTCCAGAAAAAATATATTCCCTGGTGTCTAGTGTGCATTCTGCCCTTCTTGGGGGGGGGGAGAAGATCAGCAGCTATTGCCCCATTTCCCCCCCGGGCAGAAAGACTGTGCACCTTTTTTGGGGGTGGGGACATTGGCACGCCCATACTGGGCTGCCCTCCCTCCTATTCTAAAACATAGGACAGAATGGTTCCCTCCTCCGCACCGGTGCACATGACTGAACCATTCCATCATGCGGACCAAAGGGGTTAAAGACTTCTCTAGAAAGCATAGGCTGTACATTGTAATGGCTTGGCCACTCGTATCCCATTGATTGTGCCCAAAATATTGCCTGACTCCAATGGGTCTTTTGTACAGGGTGAAGAGTGTGCATAGTAAGGACTCCCTGACTAGAAACAAGCATCCTAGGACCGGCTTCAGGGTATCCCCCTTCATCAGCCAGGCTGACTTGACTCCAGTGGCATGGGGAGCAAGGGACTCACGTCTGACATACCCTTCCCAATAAGGGTGACAAATGCAAAAATAACAAGTGATGGATGAATTGCTGAACAATGTCAAACATTTACCCTAAGTACAGAGATCTTGGCCTAAATCCATATTTTTTAGGTCCTCTGTGTAAAGCATAAGATGTGTGTTGTAAGGACCTGCCTACCTAAGTGGGCAACATAGCCTGGAGGGAGGGGTGGGCTCTTCATGAGGATTTCTTCACAAGGTGGCGGCTTTGTTCTTGCAGGTTTTTTGACTCAGACACTCACATTCTATTGATTGTGACTGAGAGATCGCCTACCCCCAAAGTGTATGGTACAAGATGAAGGGTCTGTGTAGCAGAGGCTATCCCACCTTATGGAGTGTGCATGTGTGGAGATAGTGGGCTCTCGATGAGGACTTCTATACGGGGCACAAGGAGTTTGGCCACCAAAGTGGGCATGGGTGTCTGGAGGGAGCGGACTCTCTGTTAGAACTTTTCTATAGATGGTAGTTTGTGTGTTGTAGGGACTTCATCAATTGCAACTCATTGATAGAGTGTGAGAGATCATCTACCTTCAAATGGTTTGTTACAGAGAGAAGGGTGTGGGTAGTATAGGCTTGCTCACCAAATCCAGCGTGATGTTTGTAAGAAGGGAACTCTCAATGATGACTTCTTTACAAGGCATGGGAGTGTTTTACTAGGGGCGTAGCCCCTCAAATCCCATTGATTGTGCCTGAGAGTTCACCTACTCCCAAAAGGCCTGGGACAATGCAAAAGGTATGCTTTGATGGGGGTTGGCCAGCTAAAGGGGTGTGGGGATGTGAAGTGAGTATGTTCTCCAAGAGGACTTCAATACAGGGCAAAGGATGGCAGTAGGGGCTTTCCCACCTAATGAGGCATGGGTGTCTGGCAGGAGTTAGCTCCCTGTGAGATCTTTAGTACAAGTTGTAGGGTGTGCATTGTAGGGACTTAGCCACTTGTGTCCTAATAATTGTGTCTGAGAGATCCTTTAAAGGATCTAATGCAGGTTGAAGGGTGTGCATAGTAGAGACTTTCCACTCTATGGGTCAGGGGTGTCTGGGTGGGTGTGCTCTCCATGAGGACTTCTGTATAAGGCCTAATGTGTACATAGTAGGGACATGGCCACCTAAGGGGGTGTAGATGTCTGGGGGAGTTATTTCTCCATGGAGACTTATGTACAGAGGGTAGGTTGTACATTGTAGGGGCTTAGCCATTTACATCTCATTGAGAGAGCACTACAGATTGCCTACCCACAAAGGGTCTGGTACAGGGAGAAATGCATGTGTAGTAACGGCTTTGCTCACCTATTGGGGTGTAAATCTCTGGAAGGAGTGGGCTCTCCTTGAGGATTTCTTTACAAAGGGTTGGGTGTCCATTGTAGGAATGTAGCCACTCATATACTGTTGATTGTATTGAGAAATCACCTACTTCCAAATGCTCTGGTATTGGTCAAAGGGTGTGGATAGTAGGGGTTGGTCCACCTAACAGGGCATGCATAAGTGAAGGGAGTGGGCTCTACAGAAGGAATCCTGTACAGGGTGTTATGTGTGCATAGTAGGGGCTTGGCCACTGAAGGGGACGTGAGTGTCTGAGTTGAATGGGCACTCTGTGAAGACTTCTGTAGAAAGGGTAGATTGTATGTTGTAGGGGCTTGGCCACTCACATCTGATTGATAAAACCCAATTTTCCTACCTGCAAATGATTTAGCACAGAGAGAAGGGCATTGGCTTTACATGCTTGCCCACCTAATAGTGCATGTGTAGCAGGAAGAATTGGACTCACAGTGAGGACTTTTTTACAAGGCGTTGGGTTTGCAGTGTGGATTGCTAGAGGCTTAGCCCTCACAACCCATTGATTGTGCTTAAAGAGGTCACCTACCCCTAAATGTCCTGGTACAGTGCGAAGGGTGTGCTTTGTCGAGGATTGTCCACCTAAACAGGTGTGTGTAGGTAGAGGGAGTGCGATCTCCATGAAGCCTTTCGTATAGGTTGAAGGTTTTGCTTAATAGGGACTTGTCCATCTACAGTGGTGTGGGTGTCTTGAAGACATGTAAGGCTAAGTGTTGTAGGGGCTTGTCCTCTAGAACCCCATAAGCTGAGCCCAAAAGATCATCTACAAAGAGTATGCATTGTATGGGTTTGGCTCCTAAGGGAGCATGGGTGTCTGCTGGTAAGAGGCTCTCCGTGAAGACTTCTATACAAGGTGTAGGGTGTGCTTTGTGGGGACTTAGCTACTCACATTCAATTGATTGTGGCAGAGAGAGCACTTACTACCAAAGGGTCTGGCAGAAGGCGAAGGGAGTGCATAGTATGGGCTTTCAGTCCTAATGAGGTGTAGGTGCACGGAGGGCATGGGGTCTCCATGAGGACCTCTAAGGTGTGAGGTGTGCTTAGTACGGGCCTGACCACTGTGAGAAAGCAGAATATTAGCAATAATGGCACTGTTCCTTACTAATTCCATTTAGGTCTCAATAATATAACTCTGAGCTCAAGCCTTGGTGACTGTAGCACAGAGGAGGCAGGATTACCATAGTATAAATGTGAAAAGCATTTATTATTACCAATAAATTTGAAAACTGTAAAACACAACACAATACAAATCCCACACAAATATATCTAGAATTAGAGGAAATTTTAATGAGCAAATAGAAACCAAAGTGACAAAATTCAGCTGCAGGGAACCAGAGATATGATTTATCAAAGGTTTATAACTTCTGCCACCATAAAGTGCAAAGTGCCAACCCTGGATATCTGGTTGAGCTATACTGGGAATAAGTGAAACATTAACCCCGGCTGCGATAGAGCACAGGTCTGATACAAGGTTCAGGTTTGTCCCGTTAGAAAGTTTTGCCTTTTGACTGAGTCTCTGGAATAGAAATCGAAGATCCTCAGTGGGGCAAGGCTGCAGGCTGTGGGTGAGATGGATTCCATGACATTGGACAAAGACACAGTGAAGAGATTTGCTTTTGGGAAGCCAGCTCCGAGCAGGAGACATTTAAAATTTGTGATCAAGGAAGGTCCCTTGCCGGCTCCTTCACCCTGGTGAAGATTTATACCTCTGGACTTAGACAGTCAGAATCCTTTCTATGGGGCAAAACCAGCAAGTCTAGTCTAACTGTAAGTGTGACGTTGAAAGCTAAGGCTTGCTGGTGATTTGGTAGTAGTCCCTGGTTCTTTTGGCAAAAATCCTTGAAAATGTTTCTAAGTCCCAGCTTTTAAGGTGTAGGCAGGAGGAGTACATTGATACTTATAAAGGGACCAAGGACCTTAGGGACACCACACGGGAGTCAGAGGAAGCCACAAGAAGGGTCCAGGGCAAGTCCAGTTGGAAATGGTCAGCTAGGCTCTGCAGGAAGGTATGATTCTTCCAATTTTTGTGTCTGTTCTATGCAAGCCGCTAATCTGAATTCCAAGCTTTCCTATGGGGCAATGACAATTCCCCAGTCCCGGTGAGGGCTAATGTGACTGCGATGAAGAGTACATTGCCCTCTCACTAGTCCTCAAGGGGAAGGAGGGTTGGGAAGAGAAAAAGAGAAAATGTCAGCTTCTGCTTCGTGGACGGCAGAATCGGACTGCTGGACCCTGGACTTCGTGTCATGTTGGGCTTTAGGATTTCGGATTTCTCAAAATACTAGGTTCCTGGTTTTTTGGATTCTGGGCAGCAAAAGACTTAATTAATACACTGAACTTGCATAAACTATTACAGACTTATACATTGCACAATGTCAGTTATTTTGGATACATTGTGTGTTCTTTACATACATTTATATGAGGCTGAGCAAGTCTCTTCCTCTTTTTACAATACTTTCACAAAGTCCTTGAAGCAATATCCAACCTCAAAAACACACAATTCGACTAACAGGTTTCTTTTTTGTTCTGGCATAATCTTTAGCTGCATAATTGTTGTGCTAAACTTGCTCCATTTCCAATCTCCTAATTCTCAGGGGAGCGCTTGTTTTACTTAATGCCTGTTTAGCGGTATCTTTGATTCCCACCCAAACGATAAAACATGCTAGCTCCTATTGTCATAAATTATTTAAAAGACAAAGCTCTGTTTTGTTTTATTGATTTTAGTACAGCACACATTAAACAATTAATCTTTATTTTCCTTGAGATGAAGTTACTTGTTTGAAAATTTCAGAAGAACACAAACTGGGTTTTTTCAACTTTCTTATTTTCTCTCTTTTACAGGAAATACTGGATCATCAACAGAAGACGAAAGAGGAGAGCTGGGACTCCACAGGAAGCCAACCAGAGGGTGAGGATCACATGAACTAAACTGGAGGCTATCCGGAGCCCAAGACATACTGGAACTCGACTGGAAGCTAGTTGGAGAACGAGGAAAACTGGAGGAAGGCGGGAGGGCAAGGAACTTGACTTGACTGGAGGCAGATGAACGGAGCAATAAGTACAAAGCCAAGCAAACCCTCAGACTCACAAGCATCCTTAAATAATCAAATGTGCACATGTGCCTTTTGGCAGTTGATTGCTTGTTGAAAAAATGAGTAATTGTCACCCTGATCATGGCACATGTTCAATACAAATCACATTGTGAGGAGCACACATTTTGACAGTTACAGTTGGAGCAGCTGGAAAGGCAGTTGATTGTTGTTAAGGAAATGAGCAATTACCCTCCTGATTGTGCACATGTTCATAACAGACCATATTGTGAAGAGCATATGTTTTGGCAGTTACGGTTGGCACAAGTTTAGCAGGTGGGATACAATGTGCATAATCAACAAGCATTGGCTATAATAAATTAGACATTTAAAAGCATTGGTTATTGAAACTTGATATTCAAGGATTTAATTAATATACCCAAATAAGTCTGAATGTTGCAAGCGAAATAATCGAGCTGTTGGACGTGCTAGTGTACCCACAGCAGTGTCAAAGTAGGTTAACAGGAGGCTAGCCAAGTATCCCTTGGAGCCCATTCTTCTCTACGGGGTTCAAGTAGGAGGAAGTCCTGCCTTTGTGGTTTCATTCCACAAGTTACAATAGGTGTATTCCGCTTTCTGAATTACAAAGGATTCAGCAGGTGCAGTCTTTTTCTGTCTTCCTCAGGTGCAGCAGAGTTCCTTCTCCAGGGATGCAACCTGTACGTCTTACACTAGCTTTGGGGGTGTGGGAAGCTCTCTGCCTAGAAGGGAAAACTCTACCAACTTTAGCATTATTCCATGGAGGTTTGTCACTAAACAATCCCACAGTGCCCTGCTCTGTCAAAATCCAACAAGTTATAATTGTTCTTCCCCTGGTCAGAGCTCTGGGTGCACCTGAGGTACATGTAGGGAAATGAGGAACTCCCCCTTCAGACCAGTTCTGGAACACATTTCCCCCCACTGGAATTGGTGGCACTCTGCCTACATGGACAATATCCGGTGCAGGACTAGGTATGTGTTACATCTGTGACAGAGGATGCAACTTTGAAGCTTGCGCAATTGGTGGGCACACTGGTGTCTTAAGCTTTCAGTAGCCACTTTGGAGTTAATCCCCAATTTCACCTGGCAGCCTGTCAAGAGGAGATCATCCATTCCCACAGCCAAAGGCCCTTGTGCTCCCTTTCCTGGAAGTCATTCAAACCTCCCAACAGGCTGCCAAGTGAAATTGGGGATTAACTCCGAAGTGGCTACTGGAAGCTTAAGACAGGACAATGCCAACTTTCTGAAAGTGCCATTTTAAAAGAGAAATTTAAATCTAACCATCATTAGATTGAATTTTACATTCCTATTATTTTGAGTCTTTAAACCTTGGTTCTAGCTATTCCCAAACTACATTTATGCATTCTAGGGAGTTATATTGTAACGGAGGGCTTTACTGTGGGAGAAACAGCATTGCTACAGAGAAAAACAATGGATTTTACACACCCCAGACATGTAAAGATTAAATACACCTATCCGATATTTTAAATATCATGCACCATTCACTATTGGCATTTATTAATTAAATGGTAATTAATAATTACTTAAATAACTTCTACCCTATTCCCCAACCAATCCAACAACCCACTATGACACTATAAATTACTATTAACAATGAAATTAAAAATTCTAAATCACTTCAAATTGCAAGCTATATTAACAGTTATACAATCAATGATAATTTATAAACTGAAACACATCAGAATAATGTAAAAAACAATATGCTTTACAACTAAATTATTGAAAACAATATTTACAACAATGATGGTCTAACAACAATATTACTCACCTGAAAAAACAATATTGTTAACAACATTATTTCTGCATCATATTTTTGTATCACACTATTTTTTCTGATATTTCTGTCTCCTGATATTTACGTCTCAATATTTTGTCCAAATACCGTCTACTCAGAAGGAGTCTGGCACAGTATGAGAGACATGCATAGTGAGAGCTTACCACCTAAAGGGGTGTGACTGTTTGCCCATAGTAAGTTTTCCATGAACACTTCTGTACAAGGCGCACGCTGTACATTGTAGCAGTCTGCAAACTTGCATCTCAATAAGTAGGTATTGCCAGAAACTCCTCGGGGATTATGGACTTCAATTGTGTATTTAGTAGTCTCTGTAGTCCCTGTAGAAAAGGGCAATGCAGAAAGGACTAAGTAGACATAGCAGAAAACATAAGATGTCCAAACCATTTCTTAAGAAACATTGCAAGTGTGGGAGCAATGAAAGCTGTCCACCATAAAGCTGATGCTTAAACCATTAGTATTACATGAGGTGTGAAGCCCTGATTGCAGTGAAGCTCACAGATGGCTTGGAGTTCCCTGTCACAAATGATACCTTTGGCCAGCTTTCTCTCTTTAGTTGAAAGCGCTTTGAAATCTGAAGGAGTTCATGCTTTCACCATTAGAATGGAAATACACGTTCCAAGATACAATTTACCATTTTCCATAAAGTTGTCATTAGCAAAGTTGATACAGAGGACCATTTTACTCGCATCAGTTGTCTTTGGAGGGAAGAATGCTTTAGAATGGATGTGGGATTGTAGTATCATAGTAGGTCACTCTGTAAGTGAATTTCTGATGGATAGAGCAACTGTTTTACCTGTAAGTTGTAAAAAAGCAGTACAATGTTTCTGTAAAACAATTGAAGGGGATATTTGTGCCATTGTGCTTTATAGTACATATGCACTACAATGTCTGGTATTGGGTTGCACTGCCTGGTATTGGGTTGCACTGAGGAAGTAATATTTGAGCTTGGGGAAACTAAGACAGAAAGAAGACAGCTCTGCTGCTACAAACTACACTGTCATGGCCCCCTCTTGTGCCTTCTGTGCTGTTGTGTTTACACACTGGGCTCTGGTAACCCTTCCCTTGTGAAACCTCGCTGTCTTGTGCAATCAATGGTTCCCTTCCCAGAGCTCTCAAACCATTGACCCTCAAGTTTTGTTGCTAGGCTAGTCAGTGAACCTGCAGATGAACCTCGTGTTTTCTGGGCAATTAGCTGATTCTGCCTGTTTCTGCCATTTTACCAATGATCTTGTGTTCAGTTAATCATCGTTAATTGTTTCCAACTTCCAATTGCACCTGCCACCTGCACAGGGTCATAACCGTTGTGCATAACAACTGCTTTTCCCCAGGTTCCTTAAAAAACTTCCATGTGAGACATGTGCCTTTCTGGAATAGTCTATTCTTCTAACATAAATTTCATTCCACTCGTGAGCAAGCATCTTCCCTGCACTCCCCTCCTGAGTCACCTGGAACCTCCAAGCCTTCCTGCGGATCCTGACTCCTGCAACACTTCCTGCGCCTTCACTCATGGCTATAATTCTGCCTACTCCTAGGCTTCTTGCACCACAGCCTCATGTCTTTCTGTGGAACTTTGTGGACCGATTACTCTGTTGCAACTGTGACTGTTAGAAATGGGGTCTTTGGTTGACAGTCAGGTTACCCCCTGTTCAAGCAAGGAACCTCACTCTAGTCAGGGTCTGCCAAAATCTAAATTCCTTTGGATATGATGGGGTATATATTTCGGAGATAGTATACTGTTCACCTTTGACTACGTACTTGACTTGACTACTTGAGGTAAGTGCTCACTAATTCATAGTTTAGTTAATTAATCGAAGACTGAGGATCTGATTCAGAGTTTGACGGATATCCTGTCCACCAAAATATAATTCCCATAGGATTTTATGAGATTTATATTTCAGAGAATGGGATAACCGTCACTGTTGTGACTGAGTAACTCATCTGAAAAATGGTCAATAAGGCCCTGAGTTGCTTGAAGGCAGGATTTCATCCTTGGAACATGGACATTGTATGAGTCCCCAAGCCCAAAGGGGCCCAATGCTGTAGACTCTTTTCTTTAGAGCATTCTGAACTTTATTGTATCTGAATTGAAGGTTGTTTATACAGTATTCCTTGAAAAGTTGTGTTGAGTATTTGGAGAAACTTCAAGCACACAAACTTGCAATCAAGTTTTGATCTGAACATTGTACGCCAGATAATTCCAGTTTATTTTTTAAATTGTTCCTGCTCTTTTTTGCAATGTTTATGATGAAGTCTGTAAGTGTACCTTATTTGTAAAATAATTGCTAAAACATTATGAGCTGGAAACAGTGCTTCTTGTTGTTTCTAGTGCTCCACACCTGATTCAACACTAACATGGTCCAGGGAGTTCAGACTCTATTAGGCAGTTTTGCCAGGCAGCAGAGCAGACCTTTGACACCAGTCCAGCTTTTCTTGTGTTATCCCATCCTCCCTTCCCCTGGAAGCAGTGGGTGAAATAGGGTTGATATTACCTGATTTCATTCTCTGACCCGGTAGGGATTGGAGGTCCAGCATTGTCTCCGCTGTTGCAAACAGGTGAGTGCATGACAGAAGACCAAGTCTTGCACTTTCCACTGCTCAGATGATCTGGACAGCTAATTACACAGTCAAGATTTAGCTGAGGCCCTGCCATAAGATACTTAGAAGCTCATTTACAACCTGCATTCTGCAGCAAACATAGAAGTAACAAATCGCCATTAGTGATTGTTTATGTGCAGAAAGGGACAGCTTCTTCTACATAAACAATCATTCCCTGTAACACAGGCACCCTTGCACTATTGTGGAAGGGTGCCTGCTCCCTTGCACTGTAGTGGAAGGGTGCCTGCGTTGGTGCTAGGCAGGATCATTTTAGTGCCAGCACTAGGGAAAACACAGTGGCACGTAGTATTGTTGTAAATATGGCACATCCCTGCATTTTTTTTATGTCGGATCACGGCGATGCCAAATCTGTGGCAGATCCGCACTCCAACATTTCCTTGTAAATGAGGCCCTTAATGTACAGTAAAATTAGCTAGGGTACTATCTGATGTACAATGTGAAGTTCAATCCTTAAAACTGAAAAATCTGTTCTTTAAGGGTGAGTTAGCCCAGAATCACTCTGCCATTCACCCTGGTTAATTGATGTAGGGACAGGGGCGACTCCTAAAGGTATGCCCATTCTACAACCCACATACTTTGGTGATATGAAGAATCCCAACAATACCCCCACCTATCGGTACTATTAATCCTGTTCATGTCACTGTAACGACTGCAGTCCCTGTGCCATTGGCTTCACCAAAAAGGTTTTTTGGGTATAGTAATAAATTTGATGCATTTTGGAGTCAGTGCCAGTTGCAATTTCTTGTAAAACCAGAAGCCTTTTCTTCTGATACAGCTAAGATAACCTTTATCATATCCTACCTTTGGAGCAAAGCTGATAATTAGGCTATTTCATTCAATGAAAATAATGACCTGGTTCTACTTGATTTTGGAAGATTTTAAGACGTGATGTGTCATCTCTTTGTTAAGCACACCTTTGTTAAGGCTAGTGACAATGAGTTATTAAACTTACTTCAGGGTAATAGGGATCTGCTGACTTGTATTACAATTTTTTGTAGACTGGTTACAGAAACCCAGTGGCCACAAGAGAAGAGAACATCCTCATTTATAGAGGATTAAGAGATGACTTAAAGGTATGTCTTGCATGAATTATGGATCCCCCATCGTATTGTTCTGAGTTCATTGATTTTGTTGTCCAGTTAGATCATAGGTTAATTGAACAGAAGGGAGAATGTCTTTCCGGGGTAGATAAACTATTAGTAATATGTCCAGAGTATAAATAGATTAAGCCCAAGAATCAGGATAATGCAGAACATATGCAGATAGGAGGCTAACGTGGTCCTTGACCTCTGAAAAAAACATTGAAATAAAGTTTACTTTTTTTGCATTTTGGTAGGGCACAACACTTTCCTTGTGAATGTACTGTTAAACAAAAGGAACTTGAAAGAATGTTGCTGCTGTGCTGTCTAATGCAGGAAGACTAGAGAGCCCTGCTGACACATAGGTAAACCAGTTGGGTAAGGTCCTAGCTCAGACCCCTCATTATTTGGAAAACCCTTCACATAAAGTTCCAAAAAACTTTACTATAATAGTCACTTTAATACTTTCACCTCAAAAGTGGAAGGTATCAACTATACTCTTAGATTCTGGGAAGACAGAAAACTTCTTAGACCTAGCTCAAGCTGGTTCTTTGCATATACCACGTGTTAGGAAATGTGAACCATAACCTGTTAGAGCTGTGAATGGTTCTTCCGGGATGATCACATTTCATATTGTTCCTATACCTCTAGATTGTGAGAATGGGCACACAGAGACCTTGACCTTTGATCTCATTGACACACCCACCTGTGATGCAATATTAGGGGTTTTCTGGCTTTCAGCTTCACAATCCCCACTTTGATTGGTCCCTTCGCCTTGTCACTATGGGTTCCTACTATTGTCAAACCCATTCGTATAAAGCGCCACATGAAGTTTTATCTCCCTTGACATGTGCTGCACTAATACAAGAATGTATAACACAGCTTCCTGTAGAACATCAGGATTTTCAAGATGTCTTTGGTGAATAAAAGGCCATGCAATTACCTCCCCACAGGGATTATGACTGCTGCATTGATTTCATTCTGGGCGCAGTGCTTCCTTCCAGTCATCTAAAGAAATACCTAAATGAGTTGTTAGCGCTGGGATTAATCTGTCACTGCACCTCCCTTGCATCTTTGTCTCTCTTTTTTGTACCAAAGAAGAATGGCGAGTTACAGGCATGCATAGACTACAGGGCTCTAAAAAATGTTACTATTAAGAACGAATATCCATTACCTTTCATTCCAGTCTTACTCAATAAGATTCAGAAGTCCACTGTACACACTATATTAGATCTGTATGGCACATACCATCTCATTCATGTAAAAGAAGACACTGAATGGAAAACAGCTATCTTAACCACATTTGGGTTATTTGAGTATACAGTCATACAATTCGTGTTAAGCAATTCCTCTGCAGCATTCTAGGACTTTTTTGAAAGGTTTGTGAGATCTACTGGATGTTTGTGTGATACTATACATTGATGACATCCCAATTTATTCCTAAAACATAATTAAATACATAACACGTGTCAGGAAGGTCCTGCAAAGACTTTGATAGCATGTCCTATTTTTGGAAATATATTGTATTCCTTGGATACATCTTATCTTCGGAAGGCATAACTATGGATAAAAATAAGGTGCAGGAAGCATTAGTTCAAAAGAGCAGTCTCCAATTTAGTGTCGTAATTTTATCCCAGGAGCGGAATTTAGTTAAGATGGATGTGATGGGGCTTTGACTAATACTGGTAGGGGACTTTGAGTTTGAGAAGCAGTGCTTTGTGGTCAGGCCATTGAAGGGGCAGGTTTTTCTTAAAACCCCTTCAAGGGTGTGATTTGCCAGATGGGTTGCTACATTAAATATTTGAGTGACTTCAAAATTAAGCAAGCTTTCTACTAGGAGTTCCATGTCCTTATTATCTAAGATCTCTAAGTGTAAATTGAAATCCCCAAGAATTGTAAAGTTAGGGAGATACATACAAGATTCAGTGAACCAGATTAATGTTTGAATCCTTTTTGCACAAGGGGGCAATAGATGAGAACACCAATAAGGCGGCCACATTGTTTAATTTGAAATTAAAGATAAGGGCTTCGCAATCCAGATGAATGAGTGGCTAAAATAATGCTTAAGATAGTTACTAAACATAGCAAACCCATGCCTGCATTATCTAGCTGGTCCAGCCTGGAAATGTTGTAGCCGAATGAAACAGCAATTCCTAAATCAGGGTCTGATGTGGGATCATCCCAGAGTTTTTGTTACTAAGAAAATGTATAGAGAGTAACGTCCTGATAATTCTGAAAATTCTTATTTGTTTTTAATATGAGATCAAGTATAAAGGATAACAACTAAAAGGGAGTATGGCAATAGCGTGGATGTTGAGGTTGATACCAGAGAGTGTTGCAAAGTAAACACCTCTGTTTGGAAAGACATGTTTGGAATAAGTGTACAATTACATATTTTACATCTAAGAACCTCCTTATTAAGAGCTGGTATTAAGGGTTAGCAGTGATTGATCCTACCTAAGGGTGGGCGGTACCCACTGAGTTTCACTCTGTGGAATTCCTTGGAGCTACATAAAAACACTGTAAAATTATGCAGAGTTCCACCACTGTTCCAGTCTGAGGGGATGCAGCCTGCCATTGGCCCTTGCGCCATGCATCACCTCTCTGCAGCATGCAGTCCCACTAAAATGACAAATCAAAGACTGCCGGATAAATACAAAAGTGAAAACACACCACAGCCTCCTTGCACTTTCACATCATCTTGTATGAGAAAAACTTGAAATTAGGCTGTTGGGAAAAACATCCTGTCTGCCCCACCCTTCAATCTGTCACGTAGGCTCTTATTATTCTAATGAGACTGCTGGATTTGAGCGGCAGAATCACCTGCGGTGTGGGAGACTGAGTCTAACCCACTACAGGTGACATCTGTCACCCCAATCCGGGTTTTGCTCCGGCTAACTAGCAGTGCCTCATCTCTACCCAAGAGCAGGCATGATTGGGCAGCCGAGCGCATGAGACAATAGACTCCTCTGGGAAATCGTGGTCACTCAGATCTCATCCATTTCTCTCAGTTACATTAGTCTCACATATACAATGACAATTAGAGGCAGTATATGTTTCAATAAGGTTTTAATGAAGCAACTTCATCTTAGATAATAAAGTGTGTACTGCAACAACCAGGATGATAAAGCTTGACATGATTAAAATTGTGACAAGGAGAGTAAAGCATAGAAATAACGCTACTATATTGCCACTAGAGTCAATAGACTAAATCCATCCTAGGCTATATTAGAGCACAGCAAGTTAAGCTCTAGTTCTGCCATTCCGGTTCCCCTTGGAAGACATCATCCCCCATACCTGAGCAAAGGCCTGAAGTCTGCATAAGAAGCTGTAGCGAAGCGTTCAGCAATCAGCATACACTTGTGGTCATCTGGCTGGAATTTCTCTCTAATGTGTATGGGACAGGGAAGTGTTTTTATAATAAAACAGCTGATGTTCTGAGAAAATGTCCCTACGTAAGGATGTGTATGTTTCCATGAATACCAGAGACAAAATTGTTACCACGTTTACCAGCAACCTATCTTACTGCAGCCTTGAGAGAAGCACAGAGTGAATAAGAATGTCTTGTTTAAGAACGTAGTGCTGGCCTAGGCAAATAACAGCTAGATAGAGAGAAATAAAACAAGACCGCAAATGGGGCTATTGTTAAAATAATAAACAAAGCTGAATAAAATGTATCTAGGTTAAAGTGCACAGCAGCAGGCCTAGTGTGCTAAAATAATGTGCATGGAGCTATAACTAAAAGGGCTACACAACAAATCCAAGCCTCACATTATCCCCCTGCTTGCACCACTGCAGCATTCACAGGGAACAGATATGTGACCAGTTCATATAATTTGTCAAAAATCCTTAGACCTTTACCCCAAATCTGAAAGGAACCCAAACCGAATAAAACAAAGTCAATAAAATCTGAGTTTTCACATTTGCGGAGTACACCCAAATAAGTAGTGACACGGAACCATAGACTTACCCTTCTCTTAATATTGTGGTACATTTCACACTTGTAATTGTCTGTGATTTTATTCTTTGAAAACACAGGAGAAGTTATTTTTAAAAAACTTTTTTTAAGCAACACTCTGTTTTTGAAATGTTTGCAGGCTGCAAATCATAGTTCATGACAGAGCAATAAATACATGCTACGTTCAACCCAATTTCCAGAATGCCGCTTGCCAGGCACTAAACTTGGTTTCCTTTAACCATTTGCAAACTAAATGCAAAATGCTACATGTTCATCTGGTTCCACATTTACTTTGATTTCTGAATTGAGATTAGCAATTGCGGATAATATTTTAACCAAGTTGTGCTGAAACAATATTCACATTCATATACATTGTTGTATTGGTATTTAAAAGAAAAAAAAGAATAGTGTCTACAGTACAATGCTGCCACCTTGTTGCCAATGCAGAGTTGTATGAATCACTAGTAGTTATGCATTTTTCTCCTAAGGATTAATAAAACAAATGTTTGAAATGAGAGCCTCAGCATTGCCGATTAATTTTGCTGGTGGAGTGGGAGAATTTATTAGTAATTCCAGATTACAAAAGTAAGGCAGAATTACTAGATTTCTCCAAATCTGCAGGCAGAATTAAAAATTCTGTCCACCCCTAATCCTACCTTGGTTGCTGCGTTCAAAGAACATCGCTCTTGTGTGGAATTGGGTAGGAAAATGGGCAGAGATCCTAGAGAAAAAGTGCAGTCGAGGATTGGATGGGCACAGGCCAATTCAAATTTTTACACAAGACTTTCACAATTAACACACCTCATATATTGGTTAAATAAATTAGTGATTGTATTGTCTCATACATGTTGCCATAACTTTCAAACATCTTTGCTACTTCAACATGTCTCCCATTTTCTACAGATAATGCTTGAATAATAGATTTGAAATGTATTATTTGTACATTATTTATTTAGATTTTTTCAATAACATCAACAGAAGTTTAACATACACCACAGCACTATTGCTGTCAAACATGGAAACCGTTAATTTTTTTATGTGTCATATCTTGCCAAAAACAATGTGGTACATATCTGAGATTTGTATCCAAAATAGCCACCATTTTGAGTGCTAGTGATGCACAAACAATTACAAAATACACAGATGCATGTCCTAAAATTGCAGAGGCCTGAAATTGCCATTAGGAAATTGGCTATCTGACAGTCATTGGTGGAAGTTGACCACGTAGAAGGTGAACACTCCACAACAGACATTTAGACTAACATGTGCGACGACTACATACAAAAGCAAATGGCTGCGTATTTCACCACCACAAAGTGCATATGCCATGTACTTGTAGGTGGCATCTGGAAAAAAGCTCACTTGCATCCTAACACTGTAGCAAACACCTCCTCAACTTTTGCTGCTGTTACTGTCCGCCAAAGCAAGTTACGGGACCCTGTCTTCTCCCTTAAAGGGTGGTAGATCCTCACCAGTGAGGTCCTGTCCCTGTACAGCAAGCTGTATGGGAACCCAGAAGAATGGGTTTGAGTGGTAAATATTTCACAAATTAACTTCTTCCTCCTTTGGTTACAGGCTAATTTGTCCCCTTTTGATCATGAGTGGAGTGTTGATATTGGAGTATAGTGAACTACATGATTTAGCTCAGTACAGAATTTTGTTTGACAATGTTAGAAATGTCTCTACATTGAAATGAAATGTCATGTGAAAAGAATTAGTGTAATTTTGAGGTCATGTTACTCACAATTCCCGATTTCATTAAACAAACTGCAGGCCCCTTACTTCCAGTGACCAGTAGAAACTGTCCCATGAGTGAAAACACACAGCCCATGTCGAGATGAGTGAAATGTAAAGTGCAAGAAGAATCTTCAATGCTGTGGAGTTGTCTGATGCTGCTCTGGCAAGTGAAATTACATCCCATATTTTGAAATAGGAGTATCTATATGTTTCAAACATATCATGGTACCACATATGAGGGAAAGGTATTTCCTGTTCTGCAAGTCTAACACTGACACAGGCTCTCAATCATCCCATTAATAAACACACACTTCTTCATACATCATCCAAACCATGCTCTCATTGACGTAAGGAAGCCCTTCCATACTGCCCTAAGTCACTGTATGGGGTGCAAACCATAATATCTGTCTCTTATTGGATTATGCCTGAAGTTAATGTAGCTGTGCATGGGGTTATGTGCAAGTAATGTACAGGATGTTTGGCCTTTAGTATCTTGCGATGATTCAGATTAATTGGGATTGACTCTCACTACAGGAAAGGATTCATAGTCCAGGTCTAGGTGATATTTGTGGCCTGGATTAGTAACAGGAGGAGACAAAAAGTGTTGAGGGTATACTCAACAGATCACTGCCAATTAGTATTTCCCAGGAAATTTCAAATGTTTAAAAAAAATCTGTACTGATGGTTCTGGGAATGCATCTGAGAGCTGCCACAAACTTGTGTCACACCACTACAGACAAACAAAATCATTCAAAACCTCTTTTGTTTTGTGTTTCTCACCCATACAGCTCAATGCCCTTCAAAAGTGGGGCATAAGGATGGCCATCACAAAGAAGGTGCGGGCTCTGGGAGTCCATAAGCAGCACAGCCTGCATTACAGGAAGAAGTGGGTGGACCTCAGACGCTGGACTGGGAAGTCAGCCTAAGTCCAGCTTGGCCAGGCCTCCCAATGAGACGAGCACTTTCACCGCACCCTGACCACTTTAATAGCCCACCTCCCTACAGTGGCCTACTCAGCACATGATGGGCAGTTGAGGGCCAAACAGCATTATCACGGGTGAGTTATTACATGTAGCTATTCTTGTTGTTCAAACTTTTTAATTAACAGCAATGTTGCTTGACATCAACATGACGGTTGACACGCATCTAACGCAGATGAGGATTTCTGGATATGTAAGTTATCATATGGTGTTTGAGGCTCTGTTTGGTGTAGTATTTTTTTGTTAAGGGTTTTTACTGGCTTTCTCATTACCAGCCAAGTACCGTTTTGAACAGACACATGTCTGCATGCAAAAAAGGGGTACCTGTATTTTCTCCATGTTATGTGGTACATTCGAAGATTGGGTCAGGGGTCATGCTCCATCACAAATGTGAGTAGGTAATGTAGGCCCTATTACTGCTGACATGGCATTTTATGCACTTATGATGCAATTGTTGTTTCAGACTTTACATTGATACATTGGTAGAATGACAATATGATCATGAGCATCTGCTCCAAAAGCACTGGAAACATGTGTACAATGGCATCAATCCTTATCTGAAATATGGTAGTAATGTGTTTCAACAGCAAGATTCAAGTCAGTTCATGTAGACAGAAGCAGATTGTCATGAAGCTTTAGTCCTTCACAAATGTGCAAGTAAGCCAGACAGTGGCAACCAACATGAATTCTAATGCCAAACTTTATTGATTGAAACAGACATGAATGTGTCCACATTGGTGACAGAGTTACACACCCCCCAAATTACATTTAAGTGTCCTTAGTTATGTCCAGATGAAAAATCAATGATGATGATAAAAGTATGATACTTAAAAGGAGATTTGCAGATGGAAGGTTACATCACATCGATGTTAGAGTAGCCCAATTTGGTGAAAGACAAAAGGCATACATGATATGGGAGCTAGCAGGGGGAATTTATCGGCTGCGAGGAAATGGTTTGTGGAATTCTTCCCTATATGCATGAGATACTGATGATAAAGAAGTTTAAGGGGCTTGAAGCTAGTTTAATATGTGGACTTGGCCAAGGTTTTGTGAGCAAAGTTCATATTCCATTCTATTTACACAGATACACTCAAACTTTTGTATCTGTGTTTTCAGCATCATCTGGGCAAGGTGAATTTGACAACGGCTATGTTGGCAGGGAAGAAGCTGGGCACTGTGGTACCAGTGCAGACACCACTGACACAGGTGGACCCAGTGCCATAATGGGTGAGAGGATTGGCATGGAGGCCACCAGCAACTCAACATCATCTTTGGAGGCCTCTTCAGAAGACCAGTCTCTAGTGTTTGCAGAACCTTGTGCATATTCCACCTGTATCATTGTCTGCTATCCGTGTTTCCATCTCTACCCTCCCTCTTGCTCCCCCAGTTGGCCCTAGCTGCTCCCCTAAAAGGGGTGGCATCACCTTTGCTGAAAGGCCCCTGTCTCCCAGGCTGTGATCAATGAGGAGGCTATTGACCTACCGTGGATCATCTCTGTAGGCCAGACTACACTACTGAATGCCATTCAGGGACTTAGTGGGCAGCTGACACAGATGCTAGCTTACCTGAATGGCATTCATGATGCCATACCTAGCTTACAAGGGTGATTCCAGGGTCTTGCCTCCTCACTGACCACAGCTTCCCATTCATCCCAACCTCCTATCCCAACTCTCACCCCTTCCCCATCCCTCTCAAATCCCTCTTTCCAGCCCTATTCAAAGCACATGCACATATTTGCACACACCCACTCAAACACACACAAGGTGCAAATCCACACACAAACACAGCAAGAAACACAGACAGAAGCACACATACAGACACAACACCCCCACCACTTACACATGCATACCCACGGACACCACACCCACTACGACACAACCATCCACACCCACCTCCACACCTGCACACATGACACCCACCACAACACAAACATCTATACCCACCACCACCACACCAGCAGACACAACACCCACCACTACACCAACATATACACCCACCACCACACACATGCACTATACATCCACATGCACCACAACCACACACAGGGATTCACATCAATCACTGTTCAGAAAGCCTCACTGTTATCCCCAACCTGCCCTGCCTTGTGACGAATCAAACAAGGGCGGGGTTAAAGTTAAAAGAAAGAAGCTGTGCCAGCCTTCCTTCACCTGAGCTGAAGGATATTAAAATGTATGCATTTCCAAAGGAACTGCTCAAAATGCATGCACCCTTTTCATCTCCCAGCAAGTCATAAAAGCCATTAGGAGTGTTTAACTGTGTCCGTGCGCTGCTCCCAGTTATTAGTTTGCAGTTTTGGGCTCCATTTTTGAAGCACAGTTTTGCTTCTTTTGACCTTAGGGGGCCGTAAACTGCTGTGTTTAGTTTAAACAGACAAATTCAAAGCCCGTGTGAAACAGTTCATTTTTGGGGTGCATGCTACGTTAGTAGGTAATATAAAGGAACATTTATTCTCACTCCATCTGAACATGAGACACTCGTTTTAAAACGACTGCTGCTGAGCGCATTGTACAAGTTACAGGTTGAAAGCATGAAATCAGTCTTTGAAAGCCTTTGCCTTCCACTTACCCAAGGCCAATAACTTGAATGTCACAATACTTCAAAGATGTATCTACACTGCTTAATAGTAGAAATATTTACCTTCACTGCTATGAAGCACAATTTGCTTGGAAACAAGCTCTACTTAAACAACAGTGGTTTATGATCTAAAAACGACAAGTCATAGCAGAAGCACCTCGATTTGATTTTCAGCACTCTTATTTTCACACGAGGAAGGACTAGTATAGGTAGTGTTATGCTTAAATCCCAGAAAGCAGCAGCAGAAGTGTGATCCTTGTCTCTTATTCGTTCAATTTAAGGCAGATACAACATGAGGCAGGCTCCAGTGATGCCCAGGCTACTGACCAATAGGTACTAGAAAGAGGAGGATGTGGTGGTGGGAAGGAGAGGGCAGTCTGAACGAAACAGCCAGCAGTTGCCTTGGGATGATTGCAGTTCATATTCACCAACAGAATGGAAACAAACAAGTGGGGTAAAATGCCTTTTATTTGGGGTTGAATTACTTACACCTGATGAGGCACCCCAGCTAACGTCAAACAACAGCATGTGTAGAGCCCTGACGCATCCAAGAAAAGTGGTAAACAATACTGCAGTCATCAGGACATTGATGTCAGGGTGTGTGCAAGCACTGAAGGTCTTACTTGCACTTTTATTAAGACATTGCAATGTAAGTAACTGAGCTCCAAAGTTATCTGCTTGAGATGGACGATGGGGAACTCCTGTTTTAAACTATAGACCACTATTTAATTTGTATTAAAAATAAGAACACCAGGGATTAAATAACCTGCTGTTGCAGGCCGGTGCTGCCTCCTGTCAGCAACAATATTATGCTATTTTATTACCCTTTCTCAGACATAGCTTCTATCTCAAAGCTATTGCGTGCACTGTGCTCGCCTAATGAGCTACTGATGAAGCAATGTGTAAATATCAGTGTGTGCATTATAATATTCCATATATTTTAGTGATGGATTCACCCTGATTTGTATCATGTTTGGTTTATGTTGGTAAATAGCTTGTCCTATTCCAATTTTCCATTGCATTGTGTTATTTGTAGTCAAACATTTATATATAAAAAAAAAAGAAAAACTACATGCACCAGAATTCAATGTAAATTTGCAACAGCATTAGTTTTGGAAAGGTTTCTAAATGTGGCGACCTCAATTCTAGACCACCCAGCCCGGACACACACCCACCACTGAATGATTGTGCAGGTGGTGTGCAAGGGAGTGCAAACACTTGCCTGCCTGAATCCAATCAGCCAACTAGCCAATGGGAATTAAAATGTAAGGCAAGCCAGGGGCTCTCTTGGTGTGTTGGGGAGGTGGAGACCTGGAGATGCTTTTTGTGATTTGCAGAGGTTTTTGGAGAGGTCTATGAGAGGTCTGTTGTGTTTGCCGAGGTATTAGTGCCATTGATGGCATTAGGTGTGCATGTCACTCACATTGAGCAATGATGGAACGGAGCTATTTATACGAAGATATGAAAGGGCTACTTGGAAGTGTGCACAATGTGAACGCCTGATTGGTTTACCTTAATTTTAACCCCTTAGCTGCTGGGCCTCCCCCTTTTCCCCCCACCAGTTCTGAGCCCTTTTCTGGCTCTTTGGGGTAGTTTGCACTCAGGCCTTCATAAATTTTTGTCCACATAAGCTATCCACGCCAAATTTGCATCCTTTTTCCCAACATCCTTGGGATTCTAAAGGTACCCAGAGTTTGAGGGTTCTCCTGGAGGAGACCAAGAAATAAGGCAAATGACAGCGGAAATTTTGTTTAAAAAAACAAATGGGAAAAAAGGGCTGCCGAAGAAGGCTTGTGTTTTTTTCCCTAAAAATGGCATCAACAAAGGGTTTGCATTGCTACTAAAATCACCATCTTCCCAGCTTTCAGGAACAGACAGACTTAAATCAGAAAACCACATTTTTCAAAACAATTTTGGCATTTTACTGGGACATACCACATTTTTACTATTTTTTGCTTTCAGCCTCCTTCCAGTTAGTGACAGGAATGGGTGTGAAAACAATGCTGGATCCAGGAAAGCTAAACATTTCTGAAAAGTAGACATAATATTGAATTCAGCAACTGGTAATTTCTGTAGATCCTACAAGGTTTTCCTACAGAAAAAAACAGCTGAAATAACAAAGAATTGAATTTGAGCTGAAAGAAACAGTCATTTTTCTCCATGTTTTACTCTGTAACTTTTTTCTGCTATGTCAGATTTTTTAAAGCAATATACCGTTACGTCTGCTTGACTCTTCTGGTTGTGGGGATATATAGGGCTCGTAGGTTCATCAAGATCCCTAGGTACCCAGAGCCAATAAATTAGCTGCACCTTGCAATGGGTTTTCATTCTATACCAGGTATACAGCAATTCATTTGCTGAAATATAAAGAGTGAAAAATAGGTATCAAGAAAACTTTTGTATTTCCAAAATGGGCACAAGATAAGGTGTTGAGAAGCAGTGGTTATTTTCACATCTCTGAATTCCGGGGTGCCCATACTAGCATGTGAATTACAGAGCATTTCTCAAATTGACGCCTTTTTTACACACTGGCTTACATTTGGAAGGAAAAAATATAGAGAAGGACAAGGGGCAATAACACTTGTTCTGCTATTCTGTGTTCCCCCAAGTCTTCTGATAAAAATGGTACCTCACTTGCATAGGTAGGCCTAATGCCGCGACAGGAAACGCAACATGGTCACATCACATTTTTACATTGGAAACTGACGTGTTTTTTGGAAAGTGCCTAACTGTGGATTTTGGCCTTTAGCTCAGCCGGCACCTAAGGAAACCTACCAAACCTGTGCATTTTTGAAAACTTGACACCAAGGGGAATCCAAGATGGGGTGACTTGTGGGGCTCTCACCAGGTTCTGTTACCCAGAATCCTTTGCAAACCTCAATATTTGGCAAAAAAACTATTTTTCCTCAGATTTTGGTGACAGAAAGTTCTGGAATTTGAGAGGAGCCACACATTTCCTTCTACCCAACATTCCCCCAAATCGCCTGATCAAAATGGTACCTCACTTGTGCGGGTAGGCCTGGTGCCCGCAACAGGAAATGTCCAAAACACAACATGGACACATCAAATTTTCCCAAAGAAAACAGAGCTGTTTTTTGCAAAGTGCCTAGCTGTGGATTTTGGCCTCTAGCTCAGCCGGCACCGAGGGAAACCTATCAAACCTATGCATTTTTTAAACCTAGACACCTAGGGGAATCCAAGATGGGGTGCCTTTTGGGCCTCTCTCCAGGTTCTGTTACCCAGAACATTTTACAAACCTCAATATTTGGCAAAAAAACACTTTTTCCTAACATTTTGGTGATAGAAAGTTCTGGAATCTAAGAGCAGCCACACATTTCCTTCTACCCAACGTTCCTCCAAGTCTTTCGATAAAAATGGAACATCACTTGTGTGGGTAGGCCTTGTGCCGGCAACAGGAATAGATCACACAACGGTCAATGTTGGTCCTTACATGAGGGCAATTGTTGACCCTGGGGTGATCCATTCCTGACGCAGGCACTAGGTACAGGCACTCAAGTGGGGTAGTGTTTTTATCAGGACAGGTGGGGAAATACTGGGTGGTAGGAATTTTGTGGATTCCAGCATATTCCTGTAGTTTGTGTGATAGAAATGCAAGATTTTTTTATTTTTTTATTCAACATTTCAGTTTTGCAGGGTATTCTGGATAAGAAAACTTTGTGGAATCCACATAAAATGTCACACCCTTTGGACTCCCCTGGATGTCTAGTTTCTAGAAATGTCAGGGTATGGTATGTTTCCCTATATGGTCGCTGAGCCTAGAACCAAAAACACAGGTGCCTGCCTTACAAAACCAGTTTGTTTTGTGATGGATAATTTTGATGTCTCCACAGTACGATTTGGGTGGTGGAATTTTGGGCAGAACTAAATTGGGGATCTCCCAAGAGAGCACTCTCTCTGTGCTTGCCTCCGCATGCACCTGCTCTCTGCGTTGGGCAAACCCGCTATTGTCCCATTGCATAGACTGTGCTTGCGAAGGGGCAGCAGGACTGTCCTCATCACCTCCCTCATTATCACTGGAAGAGGGGTTATAGAATGGGACTCCTCCGACTGAAAAGTCACTCCCAGAGTCTATGCCATTGTCCTATCCCTCAGATGCTGTCTCAGTATCTGCTGTCTCAGTCTCTGATCCTACATCAGAGCTGTCCTCTATAACCGTTTGAGGGCTTGAGCAGCAGTCTTCCAACCAGATGCCATCTCTGCTACTGGCTAAACTGTTACTCTAAAACACTAGCCTACGTAGACGGTCACAAAATTGCTGGTGGGTGTGTGTGTGATACGTGCAACAGTATAGGTCACCTTACCTTCACTTCTTCCCTCAATCAGCACGTTCTTTTCAAGACACTCAAGAAAAGACACACTATAACTTCATCTTGTCACATACCAATCGTCACAGTCTAGCACCCAGTCCAACAATCATTATTGGTGCTCCCACTCCATGACATCCTCCTCGGATTCTCTCACTATTACCCAGCAAAAGTGCCCTTCATAGCTCCAGAGCCCCGCTGCACATACATTTCATTTGTATTATAGCGCAGGTGATGGCTGACTTTACTAATGTACTCAACTATTTACATAAAATACAGATTTGATCTTTGCAGTAGGCATATAAACCTTTTGCACTACTTTATGGCATCAAAACTGCCACTAGACAAAAGTCTGATCCTTTTGTGGCAGAAAAAAACCTACTTGACTTTTTTATTTCTGCCTAAAAGCTACAGCCGATCGCAGCCCCCAGGGAAACCGGTAAACCACACATGCATTGACAAAAGTGATATATATATATATATATATATATATTTAGTAGCTGTATGGTTTCCTTGGGGGCCATAGTGGTCCTCAGGGAACCATACAACTACTAAAACAAAAGTATTGCCCCCACAGGGTGTCACCCTGCTCACGGGGAACCCCATGTCAATTTTTTTAATTTAGCCCCTGGGGCGGCGCGATCGTGCGTGATCGCGCCCCCAAGGGGACACCTAGCTTTTTCAGGCACATTTGCCAAGGGGGCCGAGTCCCCCCCAAGTGAAATCCCTGGGGTCTAGTGGGGGTTCCTGGCCTTGGATCACAGCTGTGCTGCGATCGAGTGCCAGGAGACTGGTTCAGGAAGGCCTCATTTGAAAGGGGAGAGTCTCCTCTTTCAAACGAAGCATTCCCGAACGTCGGAAAGGCCATTTGGGGCTGTTTGCAGCTGCTTCCTGCTCTGATGGAGAAAACAAAATAGTGATGTCAGTGCACCTTGGGGCGCACTGACATCACAAAGTGGTGGGTGGGGGGTCGGACGGAGACACAGAAGATCTTCTGTGTCTCCTGGGGTATTTTTAGATTTAAAAGAATCCTCTAACCCCCCTCCCTGGTGTTTGCCACTGGTTGTGATCTGCACCAGTAAGGTAGTAAAGAGGTTAAGATTTATGAAACATTGTTAAAACGCCTAACATTTTTAAAAGCAGTGAAAAGTGTTGCATGTTTTAGAAACATTTTCTAAAACATTTTTGAAATAGTTCAGGTGAAATAACTGCCATCCTGGATTTAGCCATCATTGGTAGGACGTACCAGAAATCCTTGCCCAGTTAAAGAGAGCACCAGATTGGGAAAATGTCAATGGGTACTTCACTGTGCTTTTATGACATAGCTGACTGACTGCTTCAGTAGAAGTTCTATAGCTGTAAAAGGATGCAATGTTTTGTACAAGTAAATTTATTATTAATGTTATGCTATGTGGTATCGTACTTCCTCAGCCTATGTGCCAAGTTTGAGCTCTTTTACTTTTATAAGACTGAAATTTACAGAAATGCATTTTAGGAAAACTTGCATTATCTGCTGCAGTACTATTAAATGACATCAGAGATATGCTGTGATATAAATTCACTTGTAGGCACTGTTTAAATAAAATTCCCTGCTATAGAACCCTTGCTGCCCCCCTGGGACAGTCGTGCTTTCTTGTTTCACTCGCACCTGCAAATTCATGATTTAGTCTAATGCCTACCACTTTCAAAGTTGACCAGCCACCACTGGGTATGAATCTTCAGAAGAAAAATACTCAGTCGACTATATGCAAGCATATAGGAATAGTGAAGGTGCAAAAATGGAGGTACATTTTTGAAATGTACACATCTTTCGTCATTCGAAGATCAGCTTCTTTTTTTAAATGGCCTTTTTCATGGAATTTTAACTGTTTTGTTAAAATATGAAATGCCGGAGATTTCATCAAATGGATTGAAATTGTGCATTTTTCAAGCATAATATGTTGTTATTGAATGATGAGTGTTGTTAAGGAGTTTGTTTTTCATCTTGGACAGTCTAGATCTATGTATTTTGGACAGTTAACAATTTGCAAGAGGAGACTAATAGGGTAATGTATTCACATTTTTTGTGTTGTTTGGGCAGCAATAATTTGTGAAAGGTGAGCCGATACAGATTTTTAGACTGATCAGTGTTGTGTACCCGGAAGTATTGTTTGGGGTGAAAGTCCATTGGGCGGAGTCGATATGACTTCCATATTGGCGTGGTGAGTTAAATACTGGAATGGGAGGAGGCTGTGGAAAGGAAGTGAAAGAAAACACCAAAGTGTTAAAAACAAGATATAGCATGATCATGTTTGTTGTCCAATTATTGATGGTGGAACAAATAGATCCTCGAGGCATTTTCTAGTTAGTGAGTGGTGCTAGCTCATATGCTGACCCGTGGTTTATACTTTGTAAGATATTAAGACATAGCTTATCTAGAGCATTTACACTGGGTGAATCATCATGCTATACAGTATAAGATATAATTAACAATTTGTTTTGTTTCTACTCTCATTCATGTTAGTTGTTCCTTCCCATATTAGAGAAAAGTTGCAGTACCCTGATAGGCTAGAGGGGTTTGTGTCAGATTTTTTGAAGAAGGATGGATAGAGTGGTTGGGAATTACCTAGTTAAATTTGACGTGCTTTATTTTCATTTATTCTGGGGCAGTTTGGTAAAGGAGGAAGGCATTCTCAAGTGGTTCATTTCAAACAGAAATGCATTTCTGTATCTTTGTTGAATCCACGTGGACTGTATCCACTTGAAATATGTATTTACTTTTTTGTTTTTTGTGTAATATGTTCCTCCCCATAAAAAGTGAATTGTCAGTTGTCTGAATTAAATTTGAGAAGGTGTTTAATTAGTTGCTCTGTTTTGGGTGCATTTCAGTAATGTTCCTATATTCTTTTTTTCTGAAGTCTGGGAGTATTTCCTATGTAATTCTTTAGACGGGGGAAATATGACATACACCACAGAGGAACTGTCACAGTTTTTCCATTGTTTGATTGATATCCTAATATTCTCATTTGGTGAAAATATTTTGTATTTTTTTTGTCCCAATTTGGAAACTGAGTAGTTATAGCATATGTTAAATACAGAGTATATGATGTGACAAATTATACTCAAGAAAGCAGACAAAAGTCGAATGTGGTGATCCTACACATGGATGACTACAATAAGGAAGAACAAAAACAGCTGTTGGATATCACCTTTTCACAGGCACTCGCAAGCAACCCTACAAAAGAAATACACCTGCAACTAAATAGCAATCTGAAGAATTTAACTCATGAAGAAAAGACATACCATATACTGAACATCCCACAATGTCTACTTTCTACTTATTAACCAAAATCCACAAGAAGGGATGCAGCTTCCAGGATGACCAAGCACTGCATCAGCTAATGCCTGGATAAATGGCCAAATACATAGTTGGTAAACTACAACGATACACGAAGAATCTGCCTTCATACACGAAGGACAGAAAGGACATTCTCAAATTTGAGAACAGAGACTGGCAAGATGATTATATAGTGGTAACCATTGATGTTATCAACTTGTACACCTCCATACAACACAAACATAACTTAAACGTGCTTATAAAGTCCTATCTACACAATTGGTTCACTATTGGGATTCACAGAACATGATTCTGAGCTTGCTATGCTTCCTTCTCACTCATAATCTTTTCATTTTGAACAAAGAGTGCTATATACAAACAAAAGAAAGGTTGATGGGACCAAAATTGCACCCCGTATGCCTGCATGCCAATGGGCAAGGTCAGGAAATTGTGGCACATCTCACCTCATATATACTGGGTAAGGGTGGGCTGCGAGCTTCGCTCCGTTGGTGGAGCCAACTGAATTTTTGGCACTCCTTGCTCTGCTTAGAGCACTGTTTGGCCAAAAACTTCAATAGCCCCGGAGCAGAGCTCACTTCACTAGTGTTATGGGCCACACAGCGCAAGCACAGATTGTCTGCGCTTGCACTATGTGGCCCATAACTAGTCTGCAGCCCAGTTACTGGCCACACAGAGCAAGTGCAGACAATCTGCGCTTGCACTGTGTGACCCATAACTGGGCTGCATGTTATCCTGCCAGTCGGCGTGGAGCTGCTGCTGAGGGGCTGCACTGGTGCCCGCTCCGAATCCAGGCCTCCCTCCTTTCACTGTCCTCAGCAACCTGGGGGCAGAGTGAGGCAGAGAGCCTAGCTTCTGGCAACGGGGACCCTTGACCCAGAGAGCAGATTTGAGGCAGGTAAGACCGACCTCCTTCACTTTCTCTTCTGTGTGCACACTGGGACTGGCATTGGACATGGACAGTACTTGCATATGATGGGGGGGGTCTGTGCTTGGAAAAAGGAAATGTGCAGTCAGACCTCCAGTTGAAAGGAACCTGTTTCCCCAGAGTCCGTAGGAAAGGAAGTGGTGTTATGGGGTACTGTACCGAGGCTGGCAGGGAAAGCTAGAGATCGGGGGAGGAACAGCTGCTGAGTGGTAGTCCAGCAGCCCCACCAGATGTTTGTGGCCTGAAAGAGTGCCTTAGAGCCCAGTGGCAAGCAAGGCTAGGCACTTTAGGAAAATACAAGGCTGCTGGTGGTGAGCTGGTTTACTGCTGCTAGTGCTGGGCCTTAAAGCAAGTGCTCTGAGGCTGTGTGCAAGTGTGGAGGAAATGATTGCAAGGCTGGTACAAGACAGGGTGTGTGCTTGGCCCTCCATAGCAAGTTTGTGAAGGAGGGCAGTTGGTGAAAGGAAGTGTGCAGGTGGAGACTGGTGCCCAATCTCGGAAACGCTAAGAAGGGTCGGGCCACCCAACGCTGCTTAGCGCTTTCGAGATCAAGCACATAAGCCAGGGCAGCACTACACCACACGCAGAACTCAGCAGTATTCTATGGAGTTTTTACCAACTCAACGGAATTGCGTGGAGTAGAACTTCTTGAGCTCCCCCGGGCCTAATACTAGGACAGATACAGTGACAACATCCTGTGAATTTGGCAGTCTCATGAGGACCCTTGTAGGACCCTTGATGGCCAGCCCTATTCTAGTCTGGTTTTATAAATCATGTATATTCATGTTTTATTTAGGCAGGTGAAGCTTCTTTTAGCAATGGTGTTTATTACAAATTTTAACAGTAGTTTTGTTCTAGGAAGGCAAGGAACATGCTGGGCTCTGAATCAGCCCTTTGTACCACATGTAATTAGTATTGCTTGTCCAAGGCTGTTAAGTAAGGAACACAATGCGCTAGTGTTGTCCATTATAGGAGACTTCTTCTATCACCGAGACATTACACATAAACCATGTAATGGCTCAAGTAGGGTAGAGGGCATTCCGATCATGAGCATCCTGGGACGCCTACTAAATGACTTGCAGTTTAGCTGATGCCGATCATCCAGCTTCTGGAAAGGACTGCCATCTACATGACAGGGTGATTCCTGATACTCTATCTAGGTATGGGACTGGACTGATCCCTTAGATCGGGCCAGACAGAGAGTTACAACCACTATACTCTCAGGGTTAGGTAGGAATCTAATGAACCTCTAGAAAATCTAGAACCACACACAACATGGTAGGGTTGTTTAAATCTTCACCCTGATCGTAATGTCGGTTACCTTGCTTTGTTTCATCTGCCTAATAACTGCAGCACATGCGTTTTATAACCAATTTCAATTGCTTCAATAAATGTATTGAAAACTCATCTTGCATTCCTATGTCTTGCCTTGGCATGCCTGAGGGACTGAGTGAAAAGAGCATGATCTGTTTCCATGACTTTCATGAGAAGTTGGAGTGTCATGTTTAGGTTGCTGTAACTTTTACCCCAACAGGGTTCGAGATTGGGTGAGGCACTGTGAGCTAGCCAGGATTTAGGCCAACACCTACTAAAGGTGTGGGTCGCACTCAGTCTCTCACACTTGGCAGTTTTGTCATCCTAAACACACAGTCCTAATACCAAAGTATAAACCCCATAACAGCAGGCCCAAGCAGAAAGCTTCAAAATATACCTGAACTCCTGAACAACATCGAGTGGAACATAAAAAATAGCTCTAAATTGTTAAAAAAAGAAATATATTTTCGAAATATTACTATCTACGTTCAAAACATAAAACATTATGCAACACTGAATCAATAAAGTACTGCAGCCAACTCCATAATACAGGTTTTCAACTGCCAGCTACTGGCCATCATTTGTAATACCCCCAAGAGCTGCTATGAATTATAAACATGGAGAAACTGCTCCCAGGAGTTCAAGGAAAAACGTGGTGTACGGATTAATAGACTGTCAAAAGGACCTGTATGAGATCCACAATTAATACAATGTCAGAAGAAACCAATAAAATACCCCACAATGTTCTGATTAGCGTAATGAGATGGACACAAACGCCCAATGACAGGGATACCATAAGCTTTGAATCACCATAAGCTTTGAAACACAATGTCAAAATAGAGAGGATCGAATAGAAAAAACACTACATAAACATTGACACCTGTGGACCACTAATCCCTCCATCATTGAAAGCATCTCAGCCACTCTCTAGATAAGTTTGTGCAGATCAACCAATCTGAAGCGGATACTGTGTTAGTCAAAATCTGTAGATAAAAGGGAAACAGCAGCAACCCTGGACAAACCTATGGGATTTTACATATTCCATGTCTGCTCGGTTTGCAAATTTGGACAAAATATACTAACAGTCTTCTCACCCCATGAAAATACCACTATACCAATCAAACAATGGATTAACAGCAAGGGTACCTGTTTATATAAACTAGGCGAAAAAATACTTTAACAGTCGTCTCTCCCCATGAAAATATCAGGATACCAATCAAACAATGGAATAACAGCAAGAGTACCTGTTTATCTAAATTAGAACAAAACATACTAACAGTCTTCTCAACCCATGAAAATACCAGGATACCAATCAATGGATTACCAGAAGGAGTACCTGTTTATATAAACTAGGACAAAACATACTTTAACAATCGTGTCTCCCCATGAAAATACCAGGATACCAATCAATGGATTAACAGAAGGAGTACCTGTTTACATATTGTAGGATATTAAGACTTATGACGACATTATCGGGGGTGTATGTTAAGCTTTGTACCTGCCCACAGATCTATACAGGAAGTAGTACCAGACCTCTGAAAAGAAGACTACAGGAACATTACATAAGAGGTGCAGGGCGACGGGTAACAGAACACTATCGGATTTCCATAACACAACCAACAATTCACTTTTTTGGACTTGAACATGTTACACAACAAACTAAGGGTGGCAATCGTGAACATCGGAGAAAGTAAATACATACCTCCAATGGACACAGTCCGCCATGGACTGATATAACAGTTCAGAAATGCATTTCTGGTTGAAATAAACCTACCTTGAATGTCTCCCTTTTCCGAACCGCCTCAGCACCAACAAAAATACAAAACGTCCGACCCAATTAGGCTTTTGAATATTGTACATGTGATATTGTTATGTGATTAACTAAAAAAGCAGGGTATTACGTAACAATGGAACACATTTAGTGCAAACATTGGCATCAATGTCTTGAACTTTTAAATTGATACAGTGGGAACGGGGGCATACCTACTTGGGGACTGCTTATGCATGACAAACTCAACATTTTCAATTAACCGTGTAATTCTCCGAACCACTGAATTCAGTCGCCCTACCTCCACGTTGTAAACTATATATATATGTGTACTTTGACAAAGTATTGAGTATGGTAATTCACATTTTGGCATCCATCTGGTATGCCTTTCAATTCTGCAAAAGCCATATTTGGAGCGTTCAAGTCTGACAACATATCTGATAATCCAAATCATTTTGAAATACATTTATTAACATTTGGCAAGCTCTTCTCAGGTATTTGTCACTGTCGTGCAGATGAAGGATTCCATTCTGAATTTTCATTTGTCTACATATTCAGCAGAGCATTCAGACTATATTTCATAAGATTAAACTGTCAGTTTTAATACACAGATAACAAGCTATTGCGTGGTTCTTGGCACATTTAAAAGAGGAGTGTTGGCCTCCTCGTATACAGCATGCAGTGCTTTGAACAGCAGAAAAGTTTAGCTGGATAAAATTGTCTTCATTTAATTAAAGATTGTCCTAAAAGAACCCCTGCTATAATCTAAAACAAGAAACCCTTTGATTGTGAAAAACTGCAAAACATTTCTGTATGCCACTGCAGTTGAAGAATACACTACATATATCAGACCTGCATTGTGTTAAAGTTGCAGCATGTGTGGAAACCCCTGGAATGTCGTCACCATTCCATGTAGACAGTAAACTCTAATAGTAATTTGTACCATTCTCTTCGACAGGAGCAGCCAGTAATACACCTCAGGATATCGATCCAGCTTCTATCTACCCCCAAACCTGCAGTTTCAAGAAGGTTGATATTTGAAAGCAGATGACTGCAGATAAAGCAGAAGGCAAAATCAAGCATCATCACTGAGCTCCTGAAAGCATTTTAAGCAGTCAACCAAAGAAGATAAACAAAATGGTGTCCCACAGCCAGTGGAAATGTACATATTCCAACCTGCAGCTCGAAGGCATCACTAAGGAGAGTGTTTCCTGCAAACTTGAGGGACTATATGTAGATGAAGTCTCCTCCAGATGTCCTACACCAGCTCTCAGCACAGCTGCCAGCAACAATTTACAGACCAGGGTGAAAGCTGAATTTATTCCTAATGATTTTCATTTACTGTGGGTTAAGAATTTGCATAGAATTAGGCTAACAGAGAAAATAATGTGCAGCTTGGAAAATGTGCCCACTTGAGTGGCCATCATAAAGCGTAATGCTTTTAACAAATACATATTATTATTAGCCAAAGTGCACGTGTAGAGAAAAATGTAGTAGTATGTCATATTGATGATTTCATGCTATGTATCTGTTTATTAACTTTGGGCCTTACATTAGCGAGGTTTGGGCCTAGTCTGTAAAATCTCATATTAAGCTGCAATGTTCAATAAAATTAAGGGAATGTATGTCCAGAGAAATAGTGATTTCTTTCCTCACACTGTGCTGACCAAACGTTTAGCAGATGTCTTTAGCTTTCTCATGAGAACCGCTTGCTGGATTGTCTTGTATTAGAAATTGCAACTTTGTAAAGTTTGATGCATGAGACAGCGATTTTTCCAGGAACCAACAATGGATGCACTGACTGGAGTACGGATTGCAACAAGAAAAGTTATCTGACGAGTCTGACAACGGGAACAGGAGAAGAGGAGCCAATCATTGGCGTGTGAAAGATAGTTTGATTATATCTTTGATTAGGGTTTTAGTTTCTATTGCATTAACTGTAACTATATGATTTTCTGACCAATGACAGTGTGGGAAGTTCTTTAGGAAATTCTAACTTAGCCCAACTGCACAGAGGAGCAGTAGCTCTCTTCCTATTCTGATTTCCCCCCACAGTGGTTCTGTTTGAGGAGCTGAACAGTTCCTGATGACTTTATTTCTAACTTTGACTTTGCTGATTAATTGTTAGTGGTGGATGCTGACCCCTTAGAGATTGCTTCTTACATGGTTCAGATAGCTTAGAGTTCCCCGTGTTTGAGCAATTCCCCTTCATTGCCTCGTTGCTGAAGCTGACCAGACGGATGTCCAACTGATGAAGAAAATCGCAGCTTGCTAATCTATTTGAGGAGAGGTATAACAAAATGCTATTAGTATTGTCGTATGTTTTGTTCTTTGTTTCTAAGTACCGACCACTATTTTGATAGAGCCATATTAAGATGTTTTTCCAAATTAATTTGACAAAACTGTTTTGCATGAAGCCCAAACATGCTATTCTAATCATAAGGGAGCCCTGGAAATGTTAACCAATTGCAATTAACAAAGAGTTGATGTTGTTCATTTGTTGAATCTAGGTGTATGTTATTTCTATTGCACAGTTATTTTTGTTATTAACTTGTACTGTAACTCTTGAATGCTTAGTTGCAAATGCTTTAGTTAAATTGAGATTCTTTAGAAGATTTGGTTGTTATTCATATATGTTTATCATTCGGTTTTGAGACTAATCTACATGATATTAGCATTGTTAATCTAGGAAAATAAACTTTTTAATCTCTACAAAAGGTGTGGTTATTCATGTCCAAATGGGTCATAGTGTGTGAAGATTATTGATTCCAATGTATTTGATGATGTTTATTGATTCAGATGTTGTAATTTAAGAAAATCTATAATTTATGGTGGAATCACTCTAAGCCTAGTCAGAAGGTCCATCGAACCTCTAACGCGTCCCCTTACAAATGAAACTATAAAAGACCAAATACAGATAGACGCGCTCACAGAAATGGTAGCAGAGTTGGATGGTTGGTCTCCTTAGGAGGCCACCATAAGGTTCTTTTTTCTCTTTAGACCTTGCTAAAAGAGTCGGATGGTTTATCTCCTTGTGAGGTCACTATAGGTCAGAGGGGTAGTCTCCTTAAGAGACCAATGTAACTCACAGAGTTGGAAGGAAAATTGGATGGTACATCTCCACAAGAGGCCACTATAACCCCAGAGGTAAAAGGTAACATTTCCAGATTCAATAGTACAAGGTGAAAAGATTATGGGGGTCATTATGACCCAGACGGTGAGTGTTAATGTGGTGGTAGTACCGCCAACAAGCAGGCGGTACATACCGCCACATTATGAGAATAGCGGGTTGGCTGTAGCCAACCCGCCACCTCTCCAGTCATACAGCCATGGCGGAATCAGCCGCCGGGCCAGAGATGTTAGTCTCCAGCCCGGTGGCCGGCACAGTACTGCCGGCGGCATTATGAGACTGCCTACCACCAAGTAGCGTTAGCAATGCCATGAAAACCATGGTGGTAGGCCCTACTGATGACAGGTAATACCTTCCCTGTCACCGGTAGGCAGCTCCCCCAACACACACCAGACGCCCCCCACCCCCTCCGTCCAAAGCCCCCACACCTCCAAACACACACTAACCCCCCCACCCCTGGACATTCAAACACACACACACCCACCCCCTCTGATCCAATCACCCACACCCTCCGATCAAATCACACTCCCCACCCCATACACGCACAACTCCATCACTCACACTGCCATACACGCATTCATACACACACTGCCATAGATGCATTCAAACATGCATACTTCCAGACATACTCACACACATTCACACTGACATGCAGACACGCACTCACTTCACCATTCTTACACGCATTCACTCACACACATAAAACCACCAAACAACACAACACACACAGACGCAATCACACACTCACTCAAACATTCATGCACACACTCAGACACCCACCTCCCCTGTCGGAAGCCCAACTTAGGTTTGTCAAGGTAGTCTTCCGGCAGGGAACGGGAAGCAGAACACTGCCAGGCCGTATCACAGGTCATGATACCGCTTGCATGGTTCAACCAGCGTGGCAGTGCTGGTGGTACCAGCTTAGCACCGTCCGCCAGCATGATCACTGCAGGATTTCCGCCCTTCTTGTGGGGGAAGTCTGGCAGTGCTCATAATATGGTGGATGACTCGTAGCCACAATGGTAGTATTTTGGAGGCTGTCACTGCAGCGGTAGGTGTTTTTTACCGCCAAAGTCAAAATGAGCACCTATGTCTCCCTAAGATCCTACAATGTCTTTCCCAGGACCTTGGAGTTTGCCAAAATAGGTTTTGCGCTTGCACAGCTTAAGCAAATCACAGGTGAACTGTGATGTTTGTAAGTGGATAGGGAGTCTGCGTACTCCAAATGAAGTTGTTTAAGGAGTTTGCGTACTCCAAATTGTGAGAGTAGGGAAGTCGTCAAACTTCACATGTGTGTGGCGCTTTGTGCTAAAAAAGGTTGTCCACGTGGTTGTTGGTATATGGACCCTGCGTGGTTTAATACTCCAGAGTATTGAATAAGTGTGTAAGGCACTTGGTTTATTTTGTAATTTTGTCAGTTTAATAGGTAAATCGGGCGTGGTTGACAAGCTCAAGAGTGTGTGTTAAAGTGAGTAATAGGTTTTCAACTGAGTTTTTGTTGAGTCCTATGTGCACCAAGATGATCCAGTGATTAGTTGAGAATAAAATTTGCTGGTCGAATTTTGCTCGCGAGTCAGAGAAACTGAGATAGGAGTATCTGTCAGAATGAAATGCTGCAGTGAAAAATCAGTAAGGTTTCTGAAGCGTTTGTGTTACCTACCGGTAGTAAACAGACAAATTTGTGTATTGTTTTTATTTAGTGCTTGCAATAATTGTATTTAGTTTTGCATGGATCTGAGTTTAGGAGGGCAAGCCTAAGGGCTTTGTCAGCCACTCTACATGTGAGTGTGACATCATTAGAGACATGCTGGGATAGGTTGGTTAGTGTGAAAAGCCGCAAACGGTTTGGTGGGCAACCGAAAAGCGTAATTGATTGAGAAGGTAGGTGAAAAGGA
This sequence comes from Pleurodeles waltl, assembly GCF_031143425.1. Taxonomy (NCBI): domain Eukaryota; kingdom Metazoa; phylum Chordata; class Amphibia; order Caudata; family Salamandridae; genus Pleurodeles; species Pleurodeles waltl. The sequence goes on from NC_090445.1 coordinate 508,377,582, forward strand.
TTTTGGGATTGAAATTCACTTCCTGATTGGATTGAAAGTAGAATAAATTACAGAAAATGAAAAGTTTTGAAAGCTTTAAAGAATGCCCTATGGGGAGATGCGTTTATTCCAGCTAGAATAGGAGAAATTACACTCCCAGAAGGTACACCCACCTATATTGTATTCAAAGAACAAGGTGCTGCACCATGTCTTTGGCTGAAACAGTGGTGCAAAGAAAGAGAAAGAGACAGAAGCTTAGCATTCCCTGCCTATGTAACACTTAATTTGAGGATTTTGAAGAATTTGAGGAGCGTACTGTATGATTTGAAACATGCACAGTTCAAAGCATTAGCTATTTGGGAACTAACAGCTAGACAGCAACAGCAACTGGAGTATGAGAAAGACTGAGAAAACTTTAGCTGAGGCGAGATGGGATAGTGAGCAGAAATTTTGGAGGACTGAGACTTTACAGGGAATTAAGTTGTTTCCTGCAATTACCCAAGAGAAAGGGGACAAGGTTAAAAGGAGTACCAAAACGAGGGATTCTTATCCTTCAGACGACAGAGAGCAGAAATCCACAGAGTCTAGAAAGTCTTTAACTTGCGCCAAAGACTCAGATGATGACAAGTTTATTTTGCAGTTATTGAGAAATTGTCCCCACCATATGCAGCACAGGACAAAGGTTCAAATACTAGGGTAGACCCTACAGCCCCGATACCAATTGAATCTACACAGAGACAGATACAGGTTAGCCATAGGACTTCTCCAAATAATCAGGGGAGATTCAATAGGTTCCAGTCGAAGCATGGTAACAGCAGAGACCCCAGGCCAAATACTTCTGTGATTCAAATGCCCATGTCGCAGATGGACATACCCAGAATTTACCCAGATGTACCTATTGTAGATACTGCAACAAACTTAGTAGTGCAAACAGGACAAGCTGCCCATATGATACACGTTTATCAAAAGCTGACTTTAATCCAGACAGTCTACACTGAACTTAATGTCCCCAATGCAAGCACAGACAATCCCCAGATACACCCCTATAACAAGATCACAGACAGAGATGCCTATATTGATAAGTCAGAATACAGGAGTAATGTACCCAAGAGATGTAAATGCTCGATTAAGTCCTGATGCACTGTCCGTACCGGTTACCATAGGTTCAGTCATACCATTGTTTGCCCAGGGAAATAATAAGAGCAGTGAGCAGAAAACTCTGAATCCGAGTGTAGGAAGGGAGAGATTCACTGAAAAAGCAAGAATTATGATTCCCATGAGACCTACATTTGATGGAACAGGTACATTAATTGATTTGAGTTCTTTTAGGACTTCTCCAAATAATCAGGGGAGATTCAATAGGTTCCAGTCCAAGCATGGTAACAGCAGAGACCCCGAGCCTAACGTTGAAGCAAGTGCCCACTGTCAGCAATAACAACATTTTGTTACAAGGTTTAACAGCTTAGCAGTTAACTGAATGGTTAGGGAAGCTGGGTAGCACCTAAGATGTTTCCAGTGGTGGAAGTCCCCTGAATTTGACCAGGCTTAGACTAGAAGCAGAAGACTTGATTGAAGGAACGATAGGGTTAGATAGAATTGTCTCATACCAAGAAGATGAGTTACGTTACTTGTGCAAACTGATTACCAACAAAGCGGGGATAGTACATCAGAAATTAGCAGACCTGGCAGAAAATTATGACATAGAAATTGAGACGACAAAACATTCAAAAAAGAGTTAAGGCTTTGAGTTTGACTCAAAGGACTTTGAGAACGTGAGGATACTGGGAATGAAAATTCACATTAGAGAACTAATTCACATTAAAGAACTAATTCAAACATGGGTAGCATTAGATACGTGGGAAGGCAGATGGGTGAAGAAAAGAGACAAGAGGAAAAGGGATTCTGGGAATCTTACTGCTAATTTGCAACAAGCTGAAGACCCTGTGAAATTATTACCAATGAGAGAGATTCCGGGAGGACATTTTGTCCATGTTCCCTGGAGCAGGAGTGACATATTGTCATTTACAAATGATTATCCTAGGTTGAGAGAGAAGCCAGTGGAATGGTACCAGCAAACAAACAGATTTATGAAACTTGTGAAATACCTCTGGTAAGATTTAAAAACCCTGTTAGAAATAGTAGCTCCAGCAGACTTATGGGTCAAATGCAAGAAGAGCGTAGATTGGCTAACAAGAGAAGCTCATAGAGACCCAGCTACAGGTCAGACAACAAATTCAGATACCTCAAGTCCCAATGGAGCAGGTGATGCTTCCTCAGCAGGTCACAGGTCAAAGGCTTAACCTGAGTAATAACACAATACACCAATACCCACTACACAGTGAGGATGAAGCGAATGATGATTGGGTGAGTGAGAGTTCAGGTGTTAGCAGCCTCATTAGAAGTAGATCAAAAATGTCCATATGTGAATAAAAAAATTGATGGGTCACAAAGTCTTGTTTTTAGTCGACACAGGAGCTACATGTTCTACAGTGAAGACTGCAGAAGTTCCAAACTTTTGACTTTCAGGGAAAACAGTACAGATCGTAGGATTTGTCAACCAGTATTTGACAAATGTAATAACCAAACCAGTTCAGGTTTAAATTGGCAACTTCAAAGGATTACACAAATTCGTAGTTTGTGATTGAAGTCCAGTATCCTTACTAGGGAGAGACTTGCTGTGCAAAACAAGATGTTTGATTACTTGCTCGAACTATGGCATTGCCATCCAGACAAACAGTGATGACGAAGAGGACTTACCTGCCAAAACATATTGTGATACACTGAATGAGGCGTACTCTTTGATCAGTTTCTTTCCATTCTTTACAATGCAAGATCTTCGTTCTGACTTATAGGGAAGAGTTAAAATGAAAGTTTGGGATTTTACAGGAAAAGACATTGGTCTAATCAGAAGAGTTGAGCCAGTTAAGGTTCCAGTCAAGCCAATGCGATTTTTCCCCGGAAACCTCAACACCACAGGACACAATTGAAGGGATTGCTCCTGTAATTGCAGAATTTGTAAACCAAGGCATTTTAAAAGAAGTGCTGAGCAGCCCATGTTACTCACCAATAATGGGATTGCGAAAGCCATGTGCAAAATTTTGGATTGTTCAGGATTTAAGGAAAGTAAATGATATTGTGATTAAATCTTGTCCAGTAGTGCCAAATCCAGCAGTAAAACTGTTTCAGATCCCATGCGATGCTGAACGGTTCACCGTAGTGGACCTGTCGCAAGCATTCTTTTCTGTGCCTCTTAAGGAGGATAGTCAATTTCTCTTCTGTTTTAAAATTTTGGATCAAGTCTATTGTTGGTGCAGAATTTTCAGAGTCACCATCCATTTTCAACCAGATCCTGAAAATGAATCTGGAGTCATTGGAAATGTCTTTCCAGTGGATGTTGGTCCAGGATATTGTTGATTTATTGGTTGCATCAAAGACAAGAGAAGTATGCAAGTATGATACTATTGCCTTATTGAATCACTTGTGGAATAATGGACATAAAGTGTCCCCAGCAAAATTACAGTACTGTCAGAAAGAAGTGAAATACTTGGGACACCTAATTGAAAAGGGAACTAGAAGCATTCCCAGAGAAAGGGTTGCTGCCGTATTGCAGATGAATCCCCCAGCTACACAGAGAGATGTTAGAATGTTTTTGGGCATGGTGAACCATTGTCACCAGTGGATTCCCAACTTTTCCATCATTTCAAAGCCATTGCAGAAACGGACTCACAAAGAAGTTACTGATCCCTTAGTGTTAGATCAATCTTTACTGAATTGAAAGAGACTCTGTGCACAGCCCCGGCTTTGAAAATGCCTGACTACACAAAACCCTTAATGCTGTTTTGTCATGAGCGTGATGCATGTTTTTTGTCCGTTTTGACAAAAGTCCATGGTGGTGTTAACCGCCCAGTAGCATACTCTTCAGCTACTTTGGATCCAGTCCCAGCAGCTTTACCCGGCTGTCTGCATGCAGTAGCCGCGGTTGGACTGAGCCTCACTCAGAGAGAGAGTATTGTGATGGAACATCCTTCAACTGTTATGGTCCCTCACTCCATTTAAATTTTACTTACCAGGACCAAAAGTCAATATTTGACCAATGCTAGGTTGACCCTCTAAGAGACTATCATCCTGGGTTCTCCAAATGTAACATTGAAAAGATGTACAGTGCTTAACCCAGCAACACTGCTTCCAAACGAAAATATTGAAGTTGACAAATTGATAGAAATTGAACATGACTGTCCGGAGGTCACTGATTTGTGCACCAAACTTAGACCTGACTATAAAGGGCCCCCTATGGCACTTTCAAAAATAAAATACAATCTTACCTGTGCTTACCTGGGATGGGGTCCCCCATCCTCCGCAGTCCCTCTGGTGTGGGTGGGTGTGCACCTGGGGCTTGGGGATGGCACCTGTGGGCTTATTCCATGGTGTTCCACCATGGGAATAAGCCCAGAGGTCCCCTAACGCCTGCCCTGACCCAGACTTTAAAAAATGGGGCAAAGCAAGCTTTGCACCATTTTTTGACCCCTCCTCCCTCCCTTGCAATATTTTTGCATGGGAGTATAAATCTGGCGTTAAGGCCATAGAGTCATTTTTTGCACGGGAACACCTACCTTGCATCTCATTAACACAAGGTAGGTCTCCATTTAAAAAAAATGACTTTAACTCCATGAATTTGGCGCTAGACGGGTCTAGCACCAAAGTATAAATATGGAGTAAGTTTTGCACCAAATTAGAGTAAAAAAATGACACTAATTCAGTGCAAACAACGTATAAATATGCCCCTGAAAGAGCAAAACAAAAGGTCCACTGAAAGGAGATAAGTGGTTGAAATAACAAGCCAAGAGGAAAGAAGCAATTACAGTGACAACAATTGAAGAAGAAATAGACACAACAAGAAGAGAAGATTTGAGTGATGGAGAATTAAATTATCGAAGATTGAAAAGAAAGCAAATTGCAAATCTGAGGTATGCAGGTCCTGAATGGGCGTATGCAACAATAAGTGAATGGAAGAGTGAACTAAGATAAGAGAAAAGGAGACAATTAAAAGTAACCAAAAGAGACTTTTAAAATGACCTGATTTGACAAGCTGCTAAACCGATTTTTACCTATTGCCGATTATTGACAAACTACCTATTTTTGGGAAAAGTCCTGAAAGAAAGATTTAAATTGGAGAGAGTGGATGTTGTTGTGTCTACAACTGAATGGTGTTTGTGTGAGTGCCTGTGGGATGAAGTGTGGTGCTTGTGTTTGCCTGTGCCACTCTTGTGTGTTGTCTTGTGTGCATGCTCTTCTGTGTGATTGGGATGGGTTGGGGTTGAGGAGAATGGGACTGTGAAGTGGACGTTGGAGGGCAGACGGTAGAAAGAGGGACAATGGCTGCCATCAGAGAGGAGGCCAGAGCCTGAATCGATCTCTGTTGGGCTGCCAATCCACTGTGAATGCCCTCAAGGAATGTATTGCATTGCTGCATCTGGGCTGCCAACCCCTGGATGGCATTCACAATGGTTGACTGCCCTACAGTGATGGATCTCAGGAGGTCAATAGCCTTCTCACTCAGGGCAGCAGGGCTCACTGGGGCAGAGTCTGAGGTGCCTGGGGCGAAGGAGGTGCCCACCCTTCTGTGTGATCAGGCAAGGGCAACTCACTGAGGGGCTGCTGGGAGGGCGGTGCTGGTATGGGGGGTGGTGGCTGTACCTGCAACTGGGGTGGTCACAGAGGTGTCCACCACCACCAGGGAGCTCCCATCGGAGAAGGTATCAGAGTCTGTGTTGTCCCCTCCAGTCTCCGCTGTGGTGCTCCCCTCGCCCTCCATCGCACTGGATCCCTCAGCATCAGTGGCCTCTGCCTCGAGGGTCCTGTGGGATGCAGATCCCTCTGTCGCCGGTGCCTCTGCTCCTCCACCAGATTATGCTAATGCACATAAGGATAGGATGACAAAACAAGAAAGGGGGGAGAGAGACAAAGGTTACACTGGGTCAATGACTGCACCAACACCACAGTTGGTGTACACAGCACCCTCACACGCAGGGAACAGGCCTACACAATATGCATTACACTACCAGTGAACTGGCTAGTCACTAAGGGCACATACCGCAAACTGCAGTAAACCTGGGGCTCACGCAGCCCTGACCAGAAGTTAATACTAACAAGCTAGGTAAGCTGTATTTTACATTCAAACCCTTAGCCACCAGAAGACCTACAGTGCTATGTCAGGCCGGGCCTAGGGTTGGCCAAGGACACACAACCACCAACCGGATACCACCCCGCCAGCCGTACGTTGTAATGATAGCCACTGTACTCACCCCCATGTGGCTGCTGTGATGCCCTCAAGCACCCAACCAGCTCAGGGAAGGCCACCACCAGTATGCGTGCCATCAGGGGGGTCAGGGTCCAAAGGGCACCCCTTCCTTGTTGGAAGGCCATCTCCAGCTGGGCCTCCGTGGTCTTCCCTGCCCAGCGACTCAGGTCCTCCCACCATTTCCGACAGTGGGTGCTCTGCCTGCCATAGACCCCCACGGTCCGCACCTCCTTGGGGATGGTATGCAATATCCACTTCTTTTGATGGGCGCTGACTTGCAGAGGCAATACAGACAGGAGAACACCATTAGACAAACAGTCCATCCTGTCACACAAATGGTCCACCATACCCAATGCCATCACCATACCTGATCCCATCACCATTGGCACACACATAGCCCAGCGCACAACATGTACACCGCCAGGAGGACATCCACCCAGCCCCCTTACACGGTGCCTTCATATACAACTCCATGCATTCATGCCACATGTATCATGCCCACAGTGTACTCACCCGTTGGTCTGGAAGCCCATACAGCAGTCCGTACTGGGGTAGGACCCCATTCAAAAGTCACTCCAACTCCTCAGAAGTGAAGGCTGGGGCCCTTTCCCCAGTCACACAGGACATGGTAGGTTCCATACACAGGTCTCAGCAGCACATGCAGTGTAGGTCCTCTCCCATGAAAGGTCAGGAAACAAGTGAGGATGGAGATAGAAAATGGCGGTCACGTCCACGGCGGTGCATACCGTCACCGCCGGCATAGATCCCCATTGGCGACTGTACCCCATAGGGCCCAATATGAACCAATGAGGAATTGCACAACGGTTCACGACCGCCTACCACCACGGTGCACAACGTTGGCGGAATTACCTCACTTCCACCTGTCCCTTCACACTGGACAGGCCATCGCTATTTCATGGGGGTGAACAGGCCTATCGATTCTTCATGCATCACAGGATATATAGGCACATACTTTTAAATTACACTGTCCCCAAACATGTTTGCACGATGTGGACTGCTGTTGTGGTATAGTTGTTCAAAATGTTACAGCCTACTCACTCCTGTGTCCCTTATATACCTACCACTGCTGATGAGTAGGAGATAGAGACATACCCCTGGGTACAGACCCCTGGTGGACTTGGCTACACTGGAGGACAGACACATTATCCTCACCTATAGACTGGACAGGGCCACAATCACAAAGCTGTGTGCCCAGTTGGAACCTGACCTGATCTCCGCTGTCCGTCATCCAACTGGGATCCCCCCTCTTGTGCAAGTTCTATCAGTGCTCCATTTCCTGGTAACTGGCTCTTTCCAAATGACAGTGGGATTGGCAGCAGGAATGTTACAGCCAATGTTCTCAATCATGCTGGCAGGAGTCTTGTCTGCCCTTATAAAACACATGTGCAGCTATATTGCTTTCCCCCAGGTAGAGGATTTGGCCACTGTGAAGGCCGGGTTTTGTGAAGTGGGACATATCCCCAATATAATTGGGGCGATTGATGAAACACATATTGCAATTGCCCTCCCCCCCCGGCAAAATGAACATGTGTTCAGGAATCGTAAGAGTTTCCACTCCATGAATGTGCAAATGGTGTGCCTGGCGGACCAGTACATCTCCCATGTCAATGCTAAGTATCCTGGGTCGGTGCATGATGCCTTTGTCCTAATGAATAGCTGCATCCCAAATGTGATGGCCCAACTACAGAGGCAGAGGGTGTGGCTAAAAGGGGAGCCTTTGTTCCCACCCAGTGGATGTTGGTGTATGCCAATGCTGTTGGCCATATGGGATAGTGTGTGGCTAAATGTTGTCCCTCAATATTTGCAGGTGACTCTGGTTACCCAAACCTATCCTAGCTGCTGACCCCTGTGAGGAAAGCCAGGACAAGGGCAGAAGAACGTGATAATGAGGCACATGGGTGAACCAGAAGGATCATTGAGAGGACCTTTGGCCTCCTGAAGGCCAGGTTCAGGTGCCTCCATCTGACAGGTGGATCCCTGTGCTACTCACTCGAGAAGGTCTGCCAAATAGTAGTGGCATGCTGCATGTTGCACAACCTGTCCCTCAGACGCCATGTACCTTTTCTGCAGAAGGAGGAGACTGGAGATGCCCCTGTGGCAGCAGTGGACCCTGAGGACAGTGAGGATGAGGAGGCAGAGGATGAGGATGTGGACAACAGAACATTGGTGATACGTCAGTACTTCCCATGGCACACAGGTGAGACAGTGCAACTTCACATTTCTATGACTATTGTTGTATCCTGTGTGGCATCAGAATGCTGGCATTACCCACTTCTTTCTCCCACGTACTGTTACCTATGGATATTCATTCTACAGATGTTGCTGATATAACAACATTGTCCTGATGTGATCACAACAGCCAGCAACAGGTCATTCCTTCTATGCTCATTCTATGTACAGTTAATTTGCAATGGTCGTAGCTGTTTCAATGAATACAAATTTGCAATACATGAAATGCTAGTAGTCGAGTTGTATCCAAGGGTGTTTATTGTTGTGCTAAAATATAGGGAGGAAGTGCAATGGAATGGGGTGAGGATGGAGGAAAGTCCATGGTATTGTTTGAGTCTTTTTGTAGCACAGGTGCAGTGTCCATGGAGACATAGGAGGGGGAGGAATGGAAGTTCAAGGTTGACAAGGTGACAGAGTGGGACATTAGAGGGACAATCAGGAGAGTTTAATTTCCTGGCGATGGTCTTGGCAAGTGTCTCTGGCTTCTGACTGTCTCACAAGGAACATTTGTGGGATGGTTAACTTCTGCAGGGGGAGGGGTGCTGGTGGCCTGGGAGTCCTGTGGTGGGACCTCCTGTCCACTAGCGGCAGCGGAAGTGGAGGGCTGTTCAGATGACTGGCTAGTGGTAGGGGCGTGCTGGTGTGCTGTTGCCTCTCTCATGATGTTGGCCATGTCTTCCAGCACCCCTGCTATCGAGATCTGGTTGTTGTTAATGGCCTGCAAGTCCTCCCTGATCCCCTGATACTGTCCCTCCTGCAGCCGCCTGTTCTCCTGCACGTTGTCTAGGATCTGGCCCATCGTGTCCCGGGAATGTTGGTAGGCTCCCAGGATCTCGGACAGTGCCTCGTGGGGAGTCGGTTCCCTGATCCTGTCCTCCCTCTGGTGCACATCAGTCCTCCCAGTGTTCCTGTTGGTCTGTGCCTCTGTCTCCTGAACTGTGTGCCCACAGCCACTGACCCCACGTCCCTGATTGTCTTGTGTGCAAGGTGTGGCCTGGGGTCCCTGTACAGGTGGGTACACTACTGATTGACGTGTCCCGGAGACAGAGTTGAGGGTACACTGGGTGGGTGCTGTGGTGTTGGTTCCTGATGGGGAAGTCTCTGCGGTGGTCTGCGGGTGGGCTTGGGTGACTGTCCACTGATGGACCAGGTAGGTCATCCAGATCCTGAAGTCCAGAGTTACTGTCATCACTGTGGGCCTCTTCTGTTAGGGGACTGGATAGTGATGGCACCTCCTCTCCAGTGACATTGGCTGGGGTACCTGTGGGGATGTAACTTATGTATTATGCTTCAAGTGTATGACATTTGTACTTCTGTAGCTTCCCCTCTATGGTTGGTGTTGTCCTGCCAGCTTTTGCTTGTGTATGTTGGTGCATTGTGGTTATGTTAGTTGCCCTATGCAGTGCATGCTTTAGTGATGAGTGTCCATGCAGGGATGGGATGGGTGTCCATGCATGGGTATAGCAGGCAGGGTGTGGCATTGGAATTAGTGAGATGTGCTGGTGGTGTGTGTGGGATGAGGTGGAGTGATGGGAGTGAGGGTGTATGATGGCATGCAGGTATGGGGTGATAACTGTTGAAAGTTGACTTACTAGTGTCCAGCCCTCTGACAATTCTGGCGAGTCCCTCAGGATGCAGTATTGCCAGTACCTGTCCCTCCCATTCTGTGAGTTGTGGAGGAGGAGGTGGGTGTCCACCCCCAGTCCTCAGTATGACGAGCTGGTGTCATGCTGCTATCTCCCATAGGTCATTCCACCTCTTCCTGGCGTCATCCCTTGTTCTTAGATGCTGTCCCACAGCATTGACCCTGTCCACGAATCTCCGCCATAGCTCCATCTTCCTTGCTATAGATATTTGCTGCACCTGTGCTCCAAAGAGCTGTGGCTCTACCCTGACGATTTCCTCCACCATGACCAACAAAGAGATGCCTTTGTGGTGCCATGGGTGTTGTGTGATGAGTGTTGGTGAGGGTGTGTTGGGTAATGTGGTGGGTTGTGTGATGCAGAGTGCGTGAGGGTTGTATGGGTGTATGTGGTATGTGTGTCTAGTTGTCTCTGTGCTCTCCTTCTTAGTCTCCTGGGGGCAATTGTTGTACGTAAGGGGTTGTGGGTAATGTGGGTCTGTGTTTTATAGTGGTGTGGATGTGTGGGTGTGGTGTGTGTATGGGTGTCGGCTGTGTGTTGTTTGACTTGGCCAATGTTATGTTGTTTTGTATATGGGTGTCCATTGTGAGCGCGGCAGTTTGTACCGCTAATGGTTTACCGCCGTTGAAAGTCCACTGTGGTGATTCATGGGTCATAATGTGATGGGCGTTGTTTTGGAGGCATAACAGTGTAGGTTTTGGGACCGCCACTTTATCATTGACCTTTGGTCTGGCGGATTTGTGTATGTGGCTGTATTCTCTCGGATTGGTGTGTGTGTGTCATAATATGGTGAACGGATATTCACCAGCACGGCGGTAAATTGGTGGCCGTCAGTGCGGCGGTAAGCGGGATTTACGGCCAATGTCATACTGAAGGCCTAAGTGTTCTCGAGTGCTTCTATAATAAAGTACTTGAGTAGAGTAGCTAAGGAAAATATAGAATTAGTGAGTGGATTCTTTGAACCTACATAACCATTTGCCACAGCTTACGATCACAGAAATAACCTCACATTCTTGCTTACTCCTATAGAGAAGAGTTTCCTGAATCAGACTGATGACAGGAGAAAGGCATTAAAGGATAATTTAGAGAAGGCCTTAGAGAAAAGGAAATTTGGTAATATTCCTGCATTCAGCGAAATAAAGACGCAAGGGAAATTAGCTTGAGATGCACAACACGTAGGGAAAGTTTGTGTATGGAGGCCTAAATCTAGAACTGACATGGTTCTTGTGGGAACGAGTGAATGGAGACATGCTTTTTTTTTTCAGAGTAAATGGATTTTCATGTTAAATGGACATAACCCAGCAATTCCAGCAGGGGTTTATTACATCTGTGGACCAAATGCATAGTACCATCTTTCAAGAGGATGGTATGGCACATGTTACTTGGGGATAGCTTTTCCAAAGGTTTAGCAGCTTGAGAACCTGAATAAGGTACCTAAAATGACTGAATTACATCATGATAGACAAAAGCAAAAATCCTATTCTGGCATAGCTGGGGATATATTTGGAGCAATGGTTCCCTCAGTGGAAGTTATTCTGAATTCAGTGAAAATTTGAAAGTTGTCTACTATTGTGGCTAACATGCTGAGTAGGTTTTCAAGAACCATGATCCTAATGGATAAAAAAATGGCTGCATAAGATCTATGACTCTCCACAACCGTCTTGCATTAGACATCCATTTTGCAAAGGAGGGCGGAGTTTGTAAACTGCTGAACTTGCAACATTGTTGCACATGAATACCTAACAATAGTGAAGAAATTAGAGGGCTTATTAACAATCTGACTAATGATATCGCTGAGTTGAAGGAGTTGAAAGAACCTGGCATTTGGGAAAAGGTTGGCAAAGGTTTTGCTTCTGTGGGAAATTGGCTTGGCAACCTAGGGGAAAGGGATAATTTTGGAAATAATACAGATAATATTTATTATTGTGATTTGTATAATTGGAGCATGGGGAATTTATAAATTGTATCATGTGATTAAAATAAAGAAACTGAAAAATGATCAGAGGAGGGAATAATTTAAAATGGAAAAGTTTTTCAGAGAAAATTCAAAAAGGGGTAGAAGAAATAAAAGTTACAGAGAGTACAAATTTTAGATTAACAAAAATGTGTATGAAACGATGTAAGGTGTGATGTCATATGTAGTCATCAGAGAAGGGATTGTGAAAGCTGAATTTATTACTAATGATTTTGATCTACTATGTGTTAAGAATTAGCATGGAATAAGGCTAATAGAGAAAATATGTGTGGCTTGGAAAATGTGCCCACTTTGGTGGCCCTCATGAAATGTGTAATACTTTTAGAGAATACATATTGTTATTAGTCAAAGTGCACGTGTAGAGAAAATTGTAGTAGTATGTCACATTGATGATTTCATGCTATATATGTGTTTATTTACCTTAGGCCTTATGTTAGCGAGATTTGGGCCTAGTCTGTACAACCTCACATTAATCTGCATTGTTTAATAAAATTGTGGAAATGCATAGTGATTTTGTTGCTCACACTGTGCTGACAAAACATTTAGCAGATGTCTTTAGCTTTCTCATGATAACTTCCTGCTAGAATGTCTTGTATTAGAAATTGTAACTTTGTAAAGTTTGATGCGTGATATAGAGATGTTCCCAGGAACCAACAATGGATGCACGAACTAGAGAATGGATTGCAACAAGAAAAGTTACCTGATGAGTCTGACGATGGGAACAGGAGTAGAGGAGCCAATCATCAACATGTGAAAGACAGTTTAGTTATTTCTTAGATTTGGGTTTTAGTTTCTATTGGATTAACTGTAAACATACGGTTTTCTGACCAATGACAGTGTGGGAAGTTCTTTAGGAAATTCTAACTTAGCCCGAAGGCACAGTGGAGAAGTATCTCTTTTCCTATTCTGATTTCCCCCGTAGTGGTTCTGTTTGAGGAGCTGAACAGTTCCTGATGACTTTATTTCCTACTTTGACTTTACTGTTTAATTGTTGAAGGTGGATGCTGACACCTTAGAGATTACTTTTTAAATGGTTCAGATAGCTGAGAGCCCCCCTTGTCTGAGCAATTCCCCTTCATTTCCCCATTGCTGAAGCTGACCCGACGGATGTCCAACTGATGAAGAAAAACCAGCTCACTGATCTATTTGTGGACAGGTATAACAAAATGTTATTGTTCTTGTTGTATGGTTTGGTTCTTTGTTTCTAAGTACCAACCGCTATTTTGATAGAGCCATGTTTTTCCAAATTACTTTGACAAACCTTTTTTGCATGAAGCCCAAACATGATATTCTAATCAGAAGATTACTTATGGAGGCCTGGAAATGTTAACCAATTCCAATTAACAAAGAGTTGATGTTCATCTGTTGAATCTAGATGTGTGGTATTTCTATTGCACAGTTATTTTTGTTATCAATTTGTACTGTAACTCTTGAATGCTTAGTTGCAAATGCTTTAGCTAAATTGATTCTTTAGAAGATGTGGCCAAACGGTGTTATTCATGTATGATTATTATTTGGTTATGAGACTAATCTACATGATATTAGCATTGTTAATCTAAAAAACATTTTAATCTCTACAAAAGGTGTGGTTATTTATGGCCAAATGGGTCATCATGTGTATAGACTATTGATTCCAGCGTATTTGATGATGTTTATTAATTCAGATTTTGTAATTTAAGAGAATCTATGATTTATGGTGGAATCACTCTACGTGTAGTCTAAAGGTCCGTTGAAGCTCTAGCACATCCCCTAATAAATTAAACTATAAAAGTCCAATTAAGGACAAACACATCCACACCAGCCACCAACAGCACAACAGCAACCAAAGTGGCCAGCACCAGGCCAGCCACTGCTTCAAGTTCAGATGCCTGAAGCAGATATGAATTCACAAGTGGCATAGTTGGCTTTGTTACTAATGCAGGTGCCACCAATTTAGTGGCTAGAAATATTATCCAGGATTTGCTGAGGCATCTGCTGTTGTGAAGCGACCTTTCCATTCCTCTTAATGAGGATAGTTCTAATGAGCTGCATACCTTGATATGCTGCAATGGAGGGCCTGAGCGATCCCCACCTCACATAGTAGGTCACAGGTGTCACTGCACCTGTTACACTACAGCAAATGGCCACAGGCACAGCAAAATCTGACACAATAGAAGAGCAGCATGGGTGTAGGGAAGACATTTATCCTACTTACTTATTAGGACAAAGGAATGGTAAACTCCCTGCATGCCCTGACTGGCTTCCTGGGCATCCTAAATGAGATGTGCAAGTTAGTGCAGCACTATAGGTACAAAAGAGAAATGGGGCATTTGTCTACCTGTAAACAGGCTCACTGAATCTATCATAGTTATCTGCAAGCAGATAGCAGTGAGGCAAGTGGAGCAAGGGTCGGCCTTCACCAACCTTCCTCTCAAGGCCTCCTTCTCAAGGCCATTGGAGAGAGAGAAGATGCCACCATCTCAGATGTCACACTTCATTGCCTAGACTGTATCACACCTGTCAATTTCCCATAAATCCCTCCCTACAATCCTCAAAGGTGTTCACAGCATGGCTGAGGATTCAGTCAGCCAATGCTGCCAGCTCACCAGAGCCTCAACATGTCTGTCTGAACATGTCCTTCGGGTCAGAGGAATGTTGGAGATAGGAAGAACTGTAGACCATAGCAGTCAGGGGATGTATCAGTTGGTGTTATGGTGCATAGTACGATTGAAGTGTGCTAATGTTAGAATAGGTGGAATGATGGAGCAGATGTGATCTGGCTAATCGGCCTACTCTCCTTTGAGGCAGGGCTAAGACAAATTTCTATATGGTTTCTGCCTACCTGCAATCAAACAGACAAGCTAAAAATTACTGGCCTGGAATGTCGTCCAAACTGATTATTATTGGGTGGAATTAATTCAAGCATTGCAAAAATGTCTTTTTCTTGTGTTTAAGTGAGCATTCTTATTAGAAAGGGTATGAGCAGGCTTGGGTCGAACCTGGTATAACTCAATCAGCACCTCACTGATGAAGCACAAGAAGCATAAAAATTATTTGGGGTTTCTTCAGAGAGGATATGGCCTAGCAGAATAGTCTGGCCTACTTCTCATGGCCGATGCTAATAGTGGAAGCAAAGATGGGTTTCAAAAAATGGGTAAGAACCCATTTAGTGATGATTTGAGCTCACCATTGACCTTCTCCATCCACCTCAGGAAGTGAACTGCATCCACATCCAGGCTGAGTCCGTCTTTTTTGCTGGAAAGTAACTTGGGAGGTCTAGGAAAGATCTAAGCAGGGTCCCAGGGTCACGCCATTTTAGCAGATGCACAAAATACAATTTTCGGGACTATTTACAGTAAAGTTAGAGGCAGACTGCATTAGAGGGATAGGCTAAATTGTGGAACATTTCTTGGGTTAGGCGTACATGCCATCACCAAATAGTAGTCAATGACTACAATATGAAAGACTTCTACTCCGGAAACTTGACAACATATCTAATCTTTGAAAAGAGTGGAAAGCGAAAAGCCTAATGTCTGTGTATGCATGAGGGAAGAACTGAGGCCTTGGCTCCAGCCTTTGTTAAAGCTGAGGCGGTACATGCTGATGTCTCCACCCAACCATTCCAGTTTGTAGGTCTTGCCTAATTGCTGCTTACTGTAAGGGGTGCCATACCAAGTACCTAACCTGTGGAAGGCATGCCCATTAGTGCTTATCAACAGTGTATGATGATGGTAAACATTGTTTTTATCACATAGCATTTGTAAAGCACACTGTGACCAAAACTTTTATTCTGGCCCTGAGACAAGTTGTTTGGACAGAGGGAGCGGATTGCCAGGAGGTGACAGGTGAAGGCAGATTACTATTCTTTCAAGAGTCATGGCTTCATGGCTTTCCTGAATTTCAACAGCTCAGAATGCATTCTCAAGGTGGCTGGGAGCAAATTCCACAGATGAGCAGCTTTGATAGAAAAGGCTCAGCCCCCCAGTTGAGCTCTTCGAAATCTGGGTACCTGCACAAAATTTGTAAAGGCAGAACGCAAAGCTCTCCTTAGAACATATCATTTCAGTCTGCTCCGCAGCAATATTGGGCCCTTCCTCTGGAAGACACTCACCACAATACACATTGATGTAAAAAGGATACTATGTTTCACCAAAAGCTAGTACAAGTGTCTGAGAGTGTTAGAAGCAGAGGATCCACAAGGTCTATTCAGCGACAGTTGTGCAGCAGCCGACTGAACTCTTTGAAGTCTCTTAATCAGAAAATCAGGAGCTCCAATGAGGATGCCATTACAGTAGTGAAGCCGGCTGAGTATGATACCCCATGCAATTAATGATTTGGCATGCATCAGTAATATGGGGAACAATTTTCAAAGGCCAAGGAGTAACACAAAACTAACACCAGCCACTTTATTCATTTATTTGAGAGATGTGCATCAAATTTGACACCAAGCTTAGGGACAGCCTCAGAGGAGCACTTCTCCACTTCAGTAGTTAGTGGCCAAAAACTATAGGGTAAAGGTGACAGGACCGTAATCAAAGAGCAAAAGAGAAACTCAGTGTTATCCCCATTTAATTTTATGGAATTGATCTTCATCCACTTTACAATACCGGTCAGGCAGGTCTGAAAAGAAGTTACCACGTCCTGCTGATTAAGTGCCAAAATCAGCTACTTGTCATCAGCATAGTTAATCATGCAGATGTTATGCCTTTTTATTAAGGCGATCAGTGCCTTCATGTAAATGTTAAAGAGACCTGGAGTGAGTGCATATCCTTGCAGTACTCCATGTTGAATGCATCTGAGGCCCTAGCGAAAAGGAGGCAGCATCACCACTTGCCAGCAATCTTGCAAATAGGATTGTATCCAATTTAACACAATACCACCAGCCCCCAAGGATGCTGGCCTGGTAAGCAGGGTGTTGTGGTTAACCGTGTTAAATGCTGCTGACAAATCAAGCAGATATAATACAAGAGTCTGATCACCATCCATCCTCCTAAGCAATTCATCTATCTCGCTCACTAGGTCTGTCTCAATGCCATTCCCAGGCCTAAAACCAAATTGCTCTTCCTCAAGCAGAGATTGATCATATAATTATTGGGATAGGATCCTACTAACATAATATTCCACGATCTTCACCGGAAAAGCGTGAAGGGAAGTGGGCCTGTAGTTGCCCAAAACTGCTGGGTCAGCAGACGTTTTTTTGATTAAGGGAGTGCCAACGGCCTTTTTTTCAAACCTGTGGTACCATCCCTGAACTCAGAGATTTATTACAAAGAAGCCTCAAGGGTGGCAGAAGCTCACCTGCCTATTTTCTCCACTGACTGGCGAGGAGTGAGTCTAGCACTGATCCAGACATAGGCCCTTTTTATGACAATGGCTGTAAGTGCTGCTTACTGCCATGCTAATTGCCGCGAACATACTGCAACCGCAGCTGTATACCACTATGCTTATTATGACCCACACATAGAAATCTGCCAAAATACAGACACACACACAAGTCCGCCAACCCAAAGGTCAGTGATAAACTGGCGGTACCAAAACCCACACCGTTATGCCAACAGAAATATGCCCACAGCATTATGACCCACGAATCACCGCAGTGGACATTCAACTGCGGTAAACCATTGGCGGTACATACCGCCATGCTCAAAATACACACAACCTAACAAAACAACACTACGTTGGACAATTCAAACTACACACACCTGGCACACACATACACACACCACACCCACACGCCCACACCACTATAAAACACATACCCACATTACCCACAACCCCTTACAACTCAAGAAAATTGACAACTGAGGGAGAGACACCTGGAGCACCCACAGAATCAGAGCCACAGAACACCATCACCCATACACCATACATGCATCTCACAGCACATGCCCCACCACATCACCCCACACACCTTCACACACACCACTCACACTACACCCATGGCACCACAAAGACACCCCAGGTTCTCTGAGGAGGAGCTAATGGTCATGGTGGAGGAAATCATCAGGGTAGAGCCACAGCTATTCGGATCACAGGTTCAGCAGACGTCCATTCCTAGGAAGATGGAGCTATGGCGGAGGGTCGTGGACAGGGTCCCCACAACAAGGGATGACATCAGGAAGAGGTGGAACGACCTATGGGGGAACTTGCGTTCCATGGTTGCAAGACACCAGATAGCTGTACAGAGGACTGGTGGTGGACCCCCACCTCCTCCCCCACAACTAACAACATGGGAGGAGCAAGTCTTGGTGATCATGCATCCAGAGGCCCTGGCAGGAGTAGCAGGAGGACTTGACTCTGGTAAGTCAACCTTCTATTACTATCACCCCTACCTGCATGCCATCACATACCGCCACCCCTGCCCTCAACGCCATCACCCCAACACCTCGCATACATCCCACCATCACAACCCACTCATACCAATACCAAGCCCTGCATGCAACACCAATGCTTGGACCCACATCACCACAGCATGCACACTAGTGACAACCACTTAGCCAACAAAATCACAACTAACACAAGCCAAAGCTGCCTTGACAATAACAACCAGAGAGGTAGAATATACCCATGCACAAGATGTCGCATGCAGAAACAATAACATTGCATTTACATTCCCACAGGACCCCCACACAACGTCACTGGAGAGGAGGTACCAACAACATCTATTCCCCCCCCAGAAGAGGCCCACAGTGATGACAGCAGCTCTGCACGCCTGGATCAGGATGACCAACCTGGCCCATCAGGGACCTCTGGACAGTCGGTGACCCAGAGCCTTACCACCACAGAGCCTGCCCCCCTCAGGAAACACCACCACAGCACCCACCCAGCAGGCCCATACCTCTGTCCCCAGGACATGTCAATCAGCAGTGTGTCCACCACTACAGGAACCCCAGGCAACCCCACAAACACAGGATGATCAGGGACCTGGGGCACCCAGTTCAGGGGACAGAGGCACAGGACAACAGGGAAGCTGGGAGAACTGCTGTGCGACAGGGGGAGGACAAGCCAAGGGAACCGAGTCTCCATGAGGCATTCACCAACATCCTAGGAGCATACCATCATTCCCAGGAGACCATGGGCCAGATACTGGCCAAGTTGCAGGAGACCCAGTGACTGCAGGAGCGACAGTACCTGGGGATCAGGGAGAACCTGAGGGACATCCACACCATCCTGGTCACAATTGCGGAGGTGCTGGCAGACATGGGCAACACCATGAGGGAGGCAGTGGCACACCAATGGGCCCCTGACACTAGCCACACCGATGAACAGCCCTCCACCTCCGCTGACACTAGTGGACAGGAGACCCCACCACAGGAACAACAGGTCTCCAGCACCCCAACCCCTGCAGAAGGAAAACCACCACGAAAAGGTCCCTGCAATCCAGGCAGAAGCCAGAGAACATTGCCAAGACTCCCTCCAGGAAATAATACTCCCATGAATGTCACCCTTGTCTCCCACTATGCCACCCTGTCCACCTTGAACTGCCATTGCCCCACTCCCTATGCCCCCTTGGACAATGCATCTGTGATACCAATAGACAGGACTCTATCCTGGATATTCCTCCATCATCAACCCAGCCCATTGTAATGCCCCTTACATTTATTATCACATAAATAAACACCCTTGGAACTAATACAAGTATTGAGTCTGTCAATTGATTGAAATATGTATTTGTTTAACAAGCTACAAACATTGAAATTCAAAAGTACAGTTATATATACATAGGTATGACCTGTAGTGGGCAGCAGTAAACACACCAGGAGCCAGAGTGGGGCACAAATATCTGAAAATAGAAATGCCAAAGAGTACAGTAAGTGGCCATAGGATTTGGAAAATCGGGCTGCCATGTACAATGTCCAACAAAAATGCAATGGAAGGTGAAGCTACAGTGTCTCACCCGTGTGTCACTGGAAGTACTGTTGAAATATAGTTGTTCTGTTGTCCACATCCTCTTCCTCTGCCTCCTCTTCATCACTGTCCACAGGCTCAACTGCTGCCACACAACCATCTCCAGTCTCATCCTCCTGCAGAAAAGGCACCTGGCGTCTCAAGCCCAGGTTGTGCAACATGCAACGATGATCTGGCACACCTTCTTGGGTGAGTAGCACAGGGATCCACCTGTCAGATGGAGCCACCAGAATCTAGCTCAATGATCCTCTGTGTTCACCCATGTGCCTCTTTGTAACGTTCCTCTGCCCTTTTCCTGGCATTCCTCACTGGGGTCAGTAGCCATGAGAGGTTGGGGTAACCAGAGTCACCTCTAAATATCGAGGGATACCTGTTAGCCAGACACTCACCCTTAGGGCCAAACCCACACCCATATACCAACACACACTGGGTGGGACCATGGGCTCACCTATTAGCCACACCCTGTGCCTCTGGAGTTGAGACATCACATATGGGATGCTGCTATTCCTCAAGATAAAGGCATCATGCACAGAGCCAGGATACTTTGCATTGACATGGGAGATATACTGGTCCGCCAGGCACACTATCTGCACACTCAAAGAGTGAAAGCTCTTTCGATTTCTGAACACCTGCTCATTTCTCCAGGCGGGGACAAAGGCAATATGAGTACCATTAATAGCACCAGTGATGTTGGGGATATGTCCCAGTGCATAGAAGTCAGCTTTCACTGTGGCCAAATCCTCCACCTGGGGGAAGACGATGTAGCTGTGCATGTGTTTCATCAGGGCAGACAACACTCTGGTGAGCACGTTAAAGAACATAGGCTGTGACATCCCTGCTGCCATGGCCACTGTTGCTTGGAAGGACTCACTTGCCAAGAATTGGAGCACTATCATAACCTGCACAAGAGGGGGGATACCAGTGGGGTGGCGGATAGCTGAGATCAGGTCTGGCTCCAATTGTGCACACAAGTCATGGATGGTGGCCCTATCAAGTCTGTAGGTTAGGATAATGTGCCTGTCCTCCATTGTCGCCAGGTCCACCAGGGGTATGTACACAGGGGTGTCTCTCCATCTCTTATTAATCCTCACTGGTTGAACTCTAGGGTGAATAATGGTGAGCGGATGGTCATATTGAAACATATACTCAGATTAATATGCCTTGCATTTTTTTTTTACAGAAACAGTATGTGAACGTGTAGGTCCGTTGATGTTCCTATTTCTGCTCTGACGCAGTTAGGTGCCATGGCCTGTTCCTCCCTGAAATGGCGCCCGCCTGACCTGTGAGGAGGGACATGTGGAAATGAGGTAATTCTGCTGACATTGTGCGCCGTTGCGGGAGGCAGTTGACTACCACCGTGCAACACATCATTGGTTATCATTGGGGCCGACGGATTCTGGGAGCCAATGGTGATGTATGCCGGCGGTGATGGTACCCACCGCCGCGGACGTGACAGCCATTTTCTATCTGTTCACTCACTTGCTACCTGACCTTCAACAGGAGAAGCGTCTGGAAGCGACCATGGCTCGAGTGTCTGGGGAAAGAGCCCCTGCCTTCACTTCCAAGGAGTTGGAGAGACTAGTGGATGGGGTCCTACCCCAGTACACTTTACTTTATGGTCTTCCAGACAAACAGGAGAGTACACTGTGAGCACGATGCGTGGGGCATGAATATATGGAGTGTTGTGCGTGTAAGCCACGTGTAGGGGGATGCTGAGGGGTCCAGGGCGGAGTGCTGCATGTTTAGTGGGCAATGTCTGTGCGTAAGGGGATGGGAGGGATATGGTGAGCCATGAGTATAACAGTCCGGAGGGTATGACTAATACCTTTTCCTATGTATCTTTTTCTGCAGGTCAGCACCCATCAGAAAAAGGGTATTTGTCGTGCTATCGCCAAGAAGATGTGGACCCTGGGGGTCTTTGACAGGCAGAGCACCCACTATCGAAAACGGTGGGAGGATCTGCGCCGCTGGGCAAGGAAGACGGCAGAGGCTCAGCTGGGGATAGCCTCCCAATGAGGAAGGGGTGCCCATTGTACCCTGACCCCCTGATGTTCCACATCCTGGCAGTGACCTATCCGGAGTTGGATGGTCGCTTGAAGGCATCAAAGCAGCCACAAGGGGATGAGTACAGATTCTGAACAATGAAGGTGCGTGTGGTAAGGTGTTACCTGGTGGGGGATGTGGGTCTGTGGGTGCCCCTAGGCCAGGGCGAACGTGGCAGGGTAGGTTCCATGATGGGCAAGCTCAGATGCACTCCAACCACAATAATGCTAGTGAGTATCTACTACTGGGCAGGGTCCTGTGGGTTTCAGCTGTGCAGCTAATGGCATTAAGCATTGTACTCCATGGCCTGGTGACTAGCACTGCAAGTGGTATTTCATGGCCTAGAGCATATGGCTGTTCCCTGTGAGTTGTGTACGCCAACGGTAGTGTTGTTGCTGGCATTCACCAAGTGTATCCTCTGTCTCTTCTCCACTTTTTGTTTTGTCACCCTGTCCTTGTGTTCATTAGCATCATCTGGCAGAGGAGCAGAGGAACAGGTGATGGAGGGGACTGCATCCCACATCGGCCCGGAGGCCGAATCCACCGACGTTGAGGGCACCAGTGGGACGGAGGGCGAGTGGAGCACCACGATGGAGACAGGAGGGGACAATTCTGACAGCGACATCTCCTCCGATGGAAGCTCCCTGGTGGTGGCAGACACCCCAACTACAGGTACAGCTGCCATCCCGTCCTGACCCCTCCCATTAGCCCCTCAGGGAATTTCCCGTGCCTGCTCACCCAGGAGGGTGAGCATCTCCTTCGCCCCAGGCACCTCAGGCCCTGCCCCAGTCAGCCCTGCTGCCCTCAGTGAGGAGGCTATTGACCTCCTGAGATCCCCCTCTGTTGGGCAGTCAAACATAATGAATGCCATCCAGGGTCTAGCAGGGCATTTTCAACAAACAAATGCATTCCTGGAGGGCATTCACTCTAGCGTGGTGGCCCAACAGAGATCATACCAGGCTATGGCCAACTCAATGATGGCAGCCATTGCCCCTTTCTCTAGACTCCAACTCCCTCTACCCAGTCCCATTCCCCTCAATCCCAGCCTATCCCAAGCACACCTTCAGACCAACATGCACCCAAATCAACACACAGAAGTGGCTCAGGCAAAAACAAGCACCACACTTCATCCCACAGACACTCACACAAGCACCATCCAGATGCAGACACACAAACATCCTCTGCCTCCACTGTGTCCCCCTCCTCCTTGTCATCCCCCTCCCTCCCAGTAGCGTCTCCACTCACACCTGCATGCACTACATCCTCATCCACTACCTCCATCACCAGCACGCCTATCACTACACGCCCCTCACTGGCAGTCGCTACCCCCACATCCATGCACACATCCACTTTGTCCTCTCACATTGTGGCTGTGCCCCCTCCTCCCAAAGTATACAAACACAAGCACTCAGACACCCAACAGCCATCCACCTCACAACAGCATCCAGCCCATGCACCTGCATCCAAACACAGGAGACAGACGCCTCCTACAACCACACCCTCTACCTCCACTCCCAAACCTTCACCCTCTTCCAGCCCCAGAGTCCCTAAAAGGCTTTTCCTCTCCACCCTTGACCTATTCCCTGCCCCTCCCCCCCATTCACCTCGGGCCAGGGTGGGCAGAACCCAGGCCAGCACCTCAGCCACCCAGTCCACGGCCACTGTAGTTTCTGCATCTACTGCATTTGTGAGAGGCTCCAAGGAGGCACCCGTTAGCACAGCCAGTGTGCCTGCATCACCTGGCAAGGGCAAGAAGGGGCCGCCAGCTAGGAAGGGCAGGAAGGGAACACCAGCCAGCAAGGGGAAGGATGCACCACCAGCCAGCAAGGGCAAGGAGGCACCACCAGCTAGCAAGTGGAAGGATGCACCACCAGTTAGCAAGGGCAAGGAGGCACCACCGGCTAGCAAGGGCAAGGAGGCACCACCAGCTGATAAGGGCAGGAAAGGAACAACGCATGCCAAGGCCAATTTAAAAGGAACAGACGCCACAGGCAGGATGGATCTGGTGTCTGGGGCTGGAGCAACATCTTGGCAAACAATACCAGCCATGGCACTTCAGCTGTCTGAGGCTGCAGGGGAAGGGCTGGAGCCTCCCCCCACCACTGACAGCACCACCACCTGCCACTGGCGAGCAGTGTGTAGTCGTGCCTACATGGGCTGTGGTGCGTCCTGGCCCCTGCAACAACTGTAGATGTGACACCCAGGTGAGAGACTGTGCACCTTGCACCATCCAGGATCTGCATCACAGGGCAGAAGGCCCCCTCCAGAACCAGTGGAAGAAGGCATGCACTCAGACCCTTCTTGCCAGGATGAAGCACACTGGGCACAATGACCCCTCCACAACCTGTGGAATAAGGCATCCACTCACCCCCACCTTGCCAGGATGAAGCACACTGGGCACAAGGCCCCCTCCAGAACTAGTGGAAGAAGGCATCCACATACCCCCTCCTTGCCAGGATGAGGCTCACTGGGCACAAGGCCCCCTCCAGAACCAGTGGAAGAAGGCATCCACTCACCCCCTCCTTGCCAGGATGAAGCACAATGGGCACAAGGCCCCCTCCAGAACCTGTGGAAGAAGGCACCCACTTGAGAGACTGCGGCTTTGCACTCCCCAGGACCAAGTAGTGGGCAAACCACCCACTAGAGAGACTGTGGCTTTGCACTCCACAGGACCAAGCAGTGGGAAAACCACCCACTAGAGAGACTGTGGCTTTGCACTCCCCAGGACATCGCAGAGGGCATGTAGCCCCCTGCAGGAGCAGTGGCATTGTACCGTCTTCTGGCTGAGGTGCCCCCTGTTCCCCTTCCCCCTGAGGTGCCTGTGTATCTTCGACCTGATGCCCCAGGAGTCAAGTGTGGCCTTGGCCTAAGTGTAATGGCCCTGTGGGCCACAGACATTTTGGAGTGGGCATAGTCCCTCCATTTGTATATATTGTACATACTGTTTGTGCTTTAAGGACATATTTATCTACATTTTTAATATTACACTCACTTTAATCAATTCCTTTTGTCCTTGCGTTATTCCTGGGGGTTACGGGAAAGATATGTAATGTTGTTTCATCTGTTTGTGTGTATGGTGTTGGGCGTGGGGGTGTTGTGTGTGTGTCACTCTCTTTTTCCTACCCCCTCCCTTATGTGCTAGGTGCAGTACTCACTGTGGTCGTTTTGCCACCTTTCGTGTTCCTGGTGTAGGAGGAGGTAGACCAGCATTGGAAATATGTGCAACTCGGGCTCCATGGCATCGTGGTTCTTCCTTGAGTGTCGAGAGGTGAGTAATTTCGCTTCTGTTTACTGTTTCTGTAGTGCTTTTGATGGTGTTGGTACCGCCCCGGAAAATGTGGTGGATTCGCCTCTCATAATACCATGGGCGGTACATTGTCTTCCGCTTGGCTGTTGGTGGTTATCGCTGCGGTCCTTGTTGCTACCACTGTGGCAGTCAAAGTGTTAAAATTACTGTCTGTGTTTGCGGTTTCCGTCATGGTCAAAATACATTTTTTCCCCGCCGCTTTATCACCGACCATCAGGGTTGTAATGAGGGCCTTAATGGCCGATGTAATGCTGAGGACATTTTCCTCCGAGATTAGGTCAAAGCAGTCAATCTGACAGTTGGCTTTCACTGACAGATCCTGTAGCCACTCTGAACTGTCATGATCAGAATGGGAGCCAATGACTGAGGTGGTTACTCCATCTGAGAGTGACTGCTCCACATCGGATGACCCATCAATGTCCTCTCAAATGTTAACAATCTTATTTAAAAAAAGATCGCCAAGTCATCACACAGTTTCTGCGAGGGTCTATATCATGTTTCAGACATTGGGGTTTTGACAAGTTACGGAGAATTTCAAACATCTTTTTAGCACTATTCAAAGCAGCTAGGATAGAGTTTGTATAGAAATCAGCTTTCGCTTCCCTAATCTCCTTTTTGCAATTACTTAGGGCAATCTTCAACTCTTGCTTGTACTCACCTGCATAATGCCAGCACCATTTTCTCTCCAGTTACATACATGCTAGCTTTACAGCTCTTAATAGAGCACTATACCATGGAGCAGATGGTCAGGTCTGAGATCTCTGATAGGAAATGGCAGTAATTTTAGCTAGCCTAGCAGTGATTTCTTCCTTAAGTATAGCATAATTAGTGTCAACAGAATTCAATGGATCTAGTAAATTAGTTAGGTCAAAAACCAGATCCTGAGAAAACCTTAAAACCCACAGGGAAGGCCTTACCTAGATCCACCGCTGACTCAGTGGTGGTCCAGGTTTCTGTAATAAACAAGATCCAAGTTTTTGGTCTACAGTTTTGTGAGGTTATTTTAGCATTTACATGGGCACAATATTTAGTTCTGGGCCTGAGGCCTGTGTCTGATCACCTGGTTACATTTAGCTTTTATTCCTTTTAATATTTTAGCAAAGCTTCCATGGAGGTTTTTCTATTTTTTACCAGTTGACCTTCCACACTGAATTTATTATTAATTTATTTGTACAACATTCTCATCCTGTGTTCAACCCAAGGCTGTAGATGATATTTACAGGGTATTGCTGGTCCAAAGAGTCATTTGTCTACCCTACACAGATAAATATGTGTTGTCATGTCAGGGCAGTTCTTAGAAAAACAGATATGTTATTATAAAACATCCCACTGCCCACACCAGGGTAGAGGGGACATTCCAGCTAGCTTGCCATCTCATGCTGCACGTCGTTGCAGTTTCTGCGGAAACATTTGGTTCCTCTTTGTCTTCCTGGGAGTACTCCCAGCAGACTAACAAACCTCTTCTTTACCTCTTAATGCAGGTATGGGAGTTGGCCTTCTTTCCTGGGACCAGAGGGTGTATTGGGGCTATCACATCTATTTGCTCTCACGTAGAAACATAGTAGTGTAAGTAGGATTATTAGGGACACTATTGTGACAATATGGTGGGACTATTCTTAGTTACTGCTGTGATAATGATGTTGTGTTTCATTATTCTCATAATCAGAAATCATGCCTTTTTACGTAGAACACAGTTGCTTCAATAAAATATATATTGAACCAAGATCCTCCTTCTGTTTGTCCGTGCAAATATGAGACTTGTATAACTGAGAAAAATATCTTTTCCACCACGACTTCCCTGAGGAATCTGAGTTTCATGTGATAGGCTCCCACAAATCACTGTGGCCTTTGGTATTAGTGAGATGCTGCTAACTAGCTGGAAGGGTTAGGCTAACAGCTGTTACACAGTGTGGGATCAGACTCAGTCCACCATGTTCAGTGGTGCTGCCACTCAAAATCCAGTCTCATTACTACAACGGGAGTCATCAACATGGCACCACCAACATTGGTTAGGGACTGATTTTTACAGATCTCCCAAGTATGTTTGTTTTATTTCATGCAAAGGCACCCTAACTACCTTCTACAGAGACTTTTATGGTATTAGGGAATATCCTCCTCAGCTAGATAGGTAGTACCTATTAGAGGCTTTAGGTTGTTCAAGATTGAACTCTTAAAAGGATTCCCAAGTTGGTGTTTCTATCTCTGAGCAATTAGATTCCACTTTACAAAATGGCAGACCAAAACAGTGGACAACTGCGCCACTTGGGGGGCAGTATTGGCTGCACTCTACACTACTGCACACAGTACACTGACACTTGCGAATCTTCCAGAAAATTCATAATGAATATGGGGCTGTGCGTCACTAGATCTGGGGATGCAAATAATGTGCAATGTTGCAACAGTATCCTTTCTGATATTGAGTAATCTTTAAGCTGAAGCAGCAGTGTTGGCAGTACTCCTAAGGATCTTGGATGATCCTGTACAGGATCAGGAACATGAGTGGCCAAAGATTATCGCTGAAACCTATTCAAGTTTAGATCAGGATAGCCTGGGAGCCAGACCAAGTAAGCCACATGTACAAGGTAAATAAGGATTCTACCAAGTAAGCAGTGGAGGGTTCTGAAAAATTCAGGGATAAATAAAAACAAAATAAAGAGAATACAAAACAAAAAGGAGAATCTCCGCACTCAGGGACCTCTTAGAAAGGCTACAATCTAAAAAACAGAGATAGTATAAAACCTCCAGATAGTTACCAATATAATGATACACACCAATCTTGTTCCTTCCAGGACTCACCGGATAAATGCTGTGAGAGAGGCAGGCATTCCAAGCAACAAATTGAGTATGTGAAACCAAGAAAGGATTCACAACACTCATCTGAACCTCCCATAGAAAAAGGAAGAGAAATCTTCACAACAGAAAACCCAAATTAGAAAGAAAAAAATTACAGCAATTCTGGCTAGAAATGCCACACATAATGAGAACTTTACTGAAGAACAGGAAGAAGGCACTGACTCAACTAGACAGCGCAGCAGAGGTCACAATAGTTCACCAGAATCTTCAAGAGCTCCTGGAGGTGACAGCAACTAACGACTTTTTAGAAGACGAAACAGCGGACATGCAAGTATCCCCCTCAGATAGGGTTTGTAAAATGAAAATTAAAATTGTGGAAGACATAGCGCTCACAATTAAAGTTGAAGTCTGGGAAAAACTTGCGTTATGGTATGACATCTGATTTGGAGAAAAAGGTTGGCCACCAGAACTTGTCCTTAGACTCCCGCTAGGGGAAGCTGTCATCATCTCATCTTTCTCTGTCTTAGTTCCTGAAGTATTAAGACAGGCTTGTGGAGTACATTTGGCATTGGCACAAGCCCCAGTGCTGTATCGCAACAATGTAGGATGGGACAAAGACTCCCCCTTCCACTAATACTAATACTAGTAAGATCAACACCACTTACATACTCACAATACCCAATGAAACATGAGTTTAAAACACCAGTGAGGGAAATACTCACACTCTTGAGTACCAGAGTGTGATAGAAACCCGCATATCACCAATAACCAACCCTTTGTTCCC
Organism: Pleurodeles waltl; assembly: GCF_031143425.1. NCBI lineage: Eukaryota > Metazoa > Chordata > Amphibia > Caudata > Salamandridae > Pleurodeles > Pleurodeles waltl. The sequence continues at coordinate 508,406,541 of NC_090445.1, forward strand.
CGTAGCTAAGCCAGACCATTCATACAGAATAGTCTTAAACTGCAGACATTTATTCAGTCACACATGCACATTTGTTATGCAAAATTCACACTGCACTCATCAAAAATTTAGTGCGTAAAAATACAAAAAAACATTTGATATTTCCAACTTTTTTCCTGCCAAAATATAGCGCCTAAAAGCAGGGATTTGACCATCTTTAGCACATTACCCTCGCAAAGGAAATGCCACACGGGAATAAGAACAGTCCTGGATTGTTCTTAGCATTTTAACATCCATACTACACTACATTGATCCTGAGGTGTTGTCCTGTGTAGATGGCATCTCCCTGACAGACAGCAACCTGGTCACATACCTAAGATGGGGGGACCACATTGTGATGGGTTTCGCTGAAATAAGCTGCAAATTTACTTTCAAGAAAACAAAAATTGTCTTTCTCAGTGTCCTGTTTTTGGGATAAGAGTTGTTAGATGAAGGAAAGAGTCTACATGTGCACAATTACAAACACCATCAAAAAGTTTCAATCATTGTTGAGCTTTTTCAATTTTGGAAGAACATATATCCCATATTATGCACAATGCATAAAACCACATTATAACCTGATACGTCCTTACACATCCAGATTTTTTAGTAAATATTGGACATTAGAATACACATGCATTCTTAGAGCATTGCAGCAGGACTTGCTTGAAGCAAAACACTTAAATACGTTATAACAAAACAAAAGTTGTCTTCAGAGTAATCACTGGTACCATTGGGGTCACCTATGTAGCATTCAATGAAGGTGATATAGTCCCTATAGCTTACAAATCACAGTTGTATTCAACATTTTTGATCCAAAACTTCAAACACAAGACTTACTTCATATGAACTTGAATACCCAACACCTACAAAAATGTTTCCTCTTGATCAATATCAAATGATTATATACACTGATGGTACAGCATAACCAACAGTAAGCACAAAAAAACAGTATTCTGCTGCTTGAATGCTGTGAGTGGATGAATGAGGGATGACAAGTTCCACCCCATAACACATACACACAGACCTTAGGGTACTGCACTACACAATTAGCAGAGCTCAAGGCACTATTATTGGCACTGGAAACACCTTCGCTGATGAAGCAGCCAAGTCAGCAATAGCCAAGGCTTCTGTTGCTGGGATTACTCATTCCAAGACGAATTGGATAGAGAAACACTGGCTGCTGTGAAAGCTTTGAATGACAAACAGCCCTTGCCAAAGGCATATCCCGCCAAATATTCCTACCATTTGAGTGCCCAAAATGTTGCATTTGTAAGTATACCAAGCTGGGTGATCATGTGATCCCCAACCAAGATCAAAGATTAGATTTACAGCTAATTTATTGCAGAAACACTATCGGTGGCCAGGTCTATACAAACAGACCAAACAGAGGGCCTGATTCTAACTTTGGAGGACGGTGTTAAACCGTCCCAAAAGTGGCGGATATACCACCTACCGTATTACGAGTTCCATAGGATATAATGGACTCGTAATACGGTAGGTGGTATATCCGCCACTTTTGGGACGGTTTAACACCGTCCTCCAAAGTTAGAATCAGGCCCAGAATGTCCTATGTTCTGACGTTCGTAAACAAATAAGAGAGTCCACCTTTCAACCCCCACCGCTGACACCCCTCCTAATTTCCAACAAACCACTAGAATGTGTCTACCTGGACCATTGCGGTCCCTAACACCTGATGGTGCATAAAAAATACATCTTAGTCGCTGTTGATTCTTGCTCCAGATTTCCATAGGTATAGCCACAACAATCAGTTTGTGCTCGAACTGTTATTTAAGATTTGCATGTCTTTATCGGACATCTGCAGTTGTGGGTTTCCATTTGAACCAGGGGCCTGGCTTTGCCTCCAGGGCAGTCAGGGACCCAGTGGCAACGAGGGGGGTCCAACTAAATTTCTCATCTCCATATCATCCTGAGGGAAACGCTGTTGTGGAGCAGAAGAACCAAGACTTAATGCAATGCTTAATAGCTAGACCACTAGGTTCACTCTGCAGTTATCTTACCCACCTGTATGTAGTCCAGAGAGCACATAATAATCTGCCCAGAAGATCCTTGGCAGGGTGCACCCCACATAAGGTTCTGTTTGGCATACCTATATATGTCCCAGATCTTGATGGCCCTGGTGCAGTGGTGACAGACACATCTTTTGACATAAATGAATGTGTGACTGTCTTGAAGGAATTACAAATTTTCCATGATGAAAACTCATCTGCATATGTTGCCACCTTGGGAATGAGGGATTCACCAATAACATCTAGCTGGATTTCAAAAGTTGGGGATCTAGTACATAAAAAGGTTCCTGTGAAGAAAGAATTTGGCCCATCATATCAAGCCCTGGTTCCAGTCCTGGGGATACACGGTTCTAGAACTACTATTCTACCATTGCTGCCTGGTTCCAAAGAAAACCGTTTTGTTTCAAATGACAATGTCAAATTACAACATGTGATCAGTCCTAGACAGTAGACCATGAGGACCTCAGAGCAATTACAAACTCCTCTCACTGCTAATCAGGATGTGCCTCTCCAAAGTTTTATCTACAGTGATGAGCCTTCCGTGAGCTTGGAGAGGGTGGAAAATTAACTTTCATGAGTACTTCTCTCTACATCTAGAGCAAGAAATATCCAAGGTTCTGAGCAACGTTACTCAAATTCAACACTAATGGATGTTTACTACAAACCACCAAGGGATACATCTGCCAGTTCTCCTCCAGCACCGGCTATAGTGTTTGCACAAACTGCTTCTGGATATTTTGCTGACATCAATGATTCTGTTTCAAACTCATCAGCATCTTCAACTGCACCTATATCAAGAGGACGTAAGCTATTCAACTAGCTTAAAACTAACTATTTGAGTCATCCATGGAATTATCAATGGGTACTGTTAACTGTGCTTGCCTTTCTTCTTTGGATTGGTTTTGTTATTGTTTTTTTCTGCCGATACATGGTCATTATCTTCCTGAACACTCTGCTGTTGAACTGATGGATGAAATTTTGAAGCCTGACCTGTCCTCACATAAGGTTCACAGAGACTTGTCCCTATAGAACATTTCAATTATCCAAATTCCTGAAGGGATTGTTTGCGATAAAGTATAATTTGATGTCTAGGAACCAACAGAAATGATTCAAATTCCATATGTATTCAAAGTAGCTATGAATGATATTCAAATACACCTAGGTGGTTTCTGATGATTGGAATGTGAAAACAGTTGATTCTATGCTTTCTGAGCTTGAATATTATACTGTAAAGATGTTTAGCAAACAACAGCAAATTATGGGGATGTTCTGTTAGTATCATTATGGACACCATGTTATAAATAAAGCCAGCACCCCAAGAAATGTCTACAATAACACACAATAGGATCATTGTCCAACTCCACTGGTGGGAAGTTCTAAAAAGTATGTAGAAAGGTTTGCATATTTTTGTAGCCATGATGACACAAATGCTGAGTCTTATTGTTTTAAACTGCCTGCTATGAAATTTCTGATTGTTCTGTTAACAGATACTAAATTATGCTATTCTGATTCCTTTGTTTCAAAGTTGGCTACTGAAGGCTATAAATTTTGGTTGATGACGATTGACTTAAGTGTGTTGGGAACTAGAAACTGGCAAACACAAGGGTGGGAAGCTTTGTTTGGAGCATGCCTTAGTCCATTGCAAAAGATATTCTTAAATGAAACTTTTCAACAAACAAGTTGTTTAGGGATAGCAAAGATTAGAAAATTGAATGCGCCCATTATTCTGTCACCGACTGAATTTGACAAATGGCAAAAGATTTAAAATGTTACTAAAGAACAGCTTGACTGGTGGGTCTAAGATGAGCCATTTAGCCATTTAGCTTAACACTTTCAGGTCCAAACGTGTGGTATTGTGGTAAGTGAACACAAATGGTTGTCATGAACATTTTGTAAACTCCACAGAGGGTTTTAAAGAGACCTGACCTGACCCTCATTACATATCATTGCAACACTTCAATATTGTCACCACACATAGCATGGTCGAATCATGCTAACAATGGTTGAAATCTACAACATTAATAGCCATTAAAGAATACCTTAGTCTTCTGTCAGAAAACACAGACTTATAAGATTTCTTGTTAGGTCCAAGAAAACCACGCACAAAGCGCTTCTTATAAGCAATATAGAACAAAATATGGACACTCACAAAAAGAAGCCACATCCAGTTGAGGCAAATAGATCAGGAAAACGTACAAAAAACTCTAGCTGTTGTAGATAATGGTATGAACACTTTATCCAACAACATTTACACCCTAAATAATATTGTTTCATCTGCAATTGACATCACACAAAATGACATGTAATTTTTGCAACATGGACAGAGTCAGCATAGGTCCATTATGCAGTAAGGTTGAACATCACAAGTTCTGAAAAGAGGTTGCGTGCCCTCGCAACATGTCAGATCCAGGGGTGCTGCATTTAACCTGATGTAACAGCAACAAATAATGGCTAGGAAAGAAGCAACATATATTTTGTTAAACATTGAAAAGTTAGAAGAGTTGCCTTTCATTGTGGTGGAAATACCATCTGCAATTTGGGTAATAAACGGGGTTATTAATCTTCCATTTCAACACTTCAATTCACTTTTTGTTTGAAGCACATTCCCGTTGGCAGATTTGAAAAGCTATGAGATCGTTACATCGATGAGGTGTGGGGGCTACCACTTATGTACAAATGTTTCTATGGCATGAAGGAGGTCTTTCTTAGCGGAAGAGAATGTGAGACTTCTGTAAGTCATTCAATGATTTGTAAACAGTTGTCCTTTCAAGGAGCATGTAGCCTATTATCTGAAGGGGGGGTCCGTGTCCCTTTGATTTGTCCAGCATTCCAGCTGCTCTCTGATGGGAATTATATTGTGTTGAACAAAAATGGTCTGTTGTGGTATGCAGCCCAGAAATGCCTATGTAATTCCACAAACACTTCTTTAAGGCTGTTGGTTATGGGTTTGTCAGCACCTTCTCCCCTCTATTTGGCATAATACCTTCAGCCATACAGTCTATTTTTTCAAGTGTTTTTGGACGATTCCTTGTTACTTCGGCATTAATTGACAGCATTTTGCTGTTGCTACTTTTCATCCACAATGGCTGCCCCATCTCAACAAGGAGGACTGATAGTACTTCCACCAGCCCAACTGTGATATGACCGCATGATGCAGTATTTTGGAGCATCACTCCTGGAAGAGCTGGAGTCAACTGGTCTTTGTCATTCAGACTAGTTCTGAATTGAGAGCAGATTTTGATGTGTGTGGTGCCCGTTCGAACATGTACCAGAAGTGTGTCTTACCATGCAGCACATACCTTCTTTGGACGCTGGTCTGTTTGTGGAGGATTAATTACCAGACATGCACATTGAGATTGGGATTGCTATGGAAAGCTTCCTGTTAGACCTGACAGCCTTAGGGTGGTCACCCCTAAATCTTTTCCTGCCTCCATCCACTTTTTGGACACTGTTTTTGCTTGTTTTAGGACTCTGCACACCTTATCACTGTTAACCAGTGCTAAAGTGCACATGCTATCTCCCTTAAAACATGGTGACATTGGTTAATACCCAATTGGCTTATCTACTTGTAAGACCCCAGTAAAGTGCACTACATATGCCCAGGACCTGTAGATTAAATGCTACTAGTGGGCCTGCAGCAATAATTGTGCCACCCACAAAAGTACCGTCTTAACCATGCCTCAGGCCTGCCATTGCAAGGCCTGTGTGTGCAGTTTCACTGCCAATTCGAGTTGGCATTTAGAATTACTTGCCAAGCCTTTATCTCCCCTTTTTCTACATATAAGTACCCCTAAGGTAGGTCCTAGGTAACCCATAGGGCAGGGTGCTATGTAGATAAAAGGCAGGATATGTACCTGTCCAGTTTATATGTCCTGGTAGTCTAAAACGCCTAAATTCGTTTTAACACTACTGTTAGGCCTTCTCCTCTCATAGGCTAACAATAGGGCTACCCTCATATACTGTGTGAATGGTAGATTCTGATCTGAAAGGAGTAAGAAGGTAATATTTTGTATGGCCAGAATGGTAATACAAAATCCTGCTGACTGGTGAAGTTGGATTTAATATTAATATTTTAGAAATGCCACTTTAAGAAAGTGAGCATTTCTTTGTATTTAAATCCTTCTGTGCCTTACAATCCATGTCTGGCTGGGTTAGTTGACAGCTCCCTTGTGCATTCCACTCAGACAAACCCCAAACACAGGATGCTCAGTCACACTTGCACACATCTGCATATTGAAAGGGTCTTCCTGGGCTGGGAGGGGGGAGGGCCTGATACTTACATGTCAAAGGACAGTGGCCTGCCCTCAAACAAAGGACTGCCACACCCACTAATGGGACCCTGACAAACAGTATGGAACTGAAAGGGGACATTGTGCACTCCTAAGCCACTCTTTGAAGTCCCCCTCCACTTCAGAGGCACATTTGGGTATTTAATTAGGGTCTCTGGCCCTACCAACTCAGACACTTTTGGACAAGATACCAATGGGGAAGAATCCCTGAACCAGAACCTGCAACCTGCCAAGAAGAACTGCCTGGCTTCCCAAAGGACACACCTAACTGCTTTTTTGCAAAGGACTGCTGCCCTGCTGTTGCCCTGCTGCTGCCCTGCTGCCCTACTGCCTTGTTGTCTTCTGGCTGTGCTGAGAAGTGCTCTCCAAGGGCTTGGATAGAGCTTGCCTCCTGTTCCCTGAAGTCTCAGAACCAAAAAGACTTCATTCCTGCAGAAGAACTCCTTGTGCGGTGAAAATCGACGCACAGCCGGCAAGAAATGACACACAGCCTGTACTGTGGTGAGAAAATCACTACATGCCAAACTGGATCGGCGCAGCCCGATTTCCCAAAGAGGAGAACAGCGCAGTCCCAGCGTTGCGACTGTAAATTAGACGCACTGCCCACTGGATCAATGCAAAGCCAATCCAGAACAACCCAGCCCCCCTTTCTGAGAGGAATCGACGCAGTGCCTGCCGTGCGGCAGAAATTTCCACTCATCACACACAGGATCAACGCAGCCCCTGTGTCTTTGTTCTGCATGCCGAGGATTTCAACGCATCATCCCTGGGGCGTGTGAAAACCCCACAACCCAAAGAGGATCCCAGTCTATGCGCTGGAAATCAACGCATAGCCTGCCCTGTGTGAAAACTCAATGACGCATCATCTGTGTGCACCAGAAAAATCAACGCACACCTCCTCGTTTTCCACGTAGCTCCTCCTCTGCAGTCCCTTGCGGAGAATTTGAACGCAAACCAGGTAGTTTGTGCTTGCAAGAGAGATTTTTTGCTTTTTAAGAACTAAAGACTCTTTATATCATTTTAGAAATGATATTTCAACGTGTACTTATTGAATCCTAATCGTTTTGACCTGCATCTTACCAGATAAATATTATATATTTTTCTAAACACTGTATGGTGTATTTTATTGGTGTTCTACTGTGTTATTGCATGGGTTATTGCACAAATACTTTACACATTGCTTTCTAAGTTAAGCCTGACTGCTCAGTGCCAAGCTACCATAGGGTGGGAACAGGATCATTTGGATTGTGCGTGACTTACCCTGACTAGATTGAGGGTCCTTGCTTGGACAGGGGGTAACCTGACTGCCAACCAAAGACCCCATTTCTAACACTTCCTATGAGCTGCCTTTTGTGGATCAAGTGGCTCTTGGTACTACAACATCTGGCACTGCACCGGAAACTGCCACCTCAGGCGGAGCTATGGCAGAGGCAATGAAACATTAGTGCTCCCTTGCCTGCCTTGTCAAGGAACTGGTTACTTTAACATCTGCCAAAGTGGGGGCTTTCCTGCAGTCCATAACAATTGACGATATTGGTGATTCTTTAAAAGATCATGATTATTGTTGATTTTCTGGCATTTAGCCTTAACTGATCATGGACATTTAATCTCATTCAATATATTTTAGCTTGCTTTTAGTGGTCAATGTAGGAAAGGTGATTTTAGTGTTAGGTTTTATTATAGACCTCTGCACCTTTGAACCAACAATAGGGAGAGTGTCATGAGGTATTTTTAGCATTTACACTAGCACATTTTTTAGTTCTGGGCATCAGGCCTGTGCCCTCTCACCTAGCTCCATTTCTATTTTATTCCTTTTATCATTTTAGCGAAGCTTCTATTAGTGAAGATTTTTTTATTCTCTTATCAGTCGCCCTTCCACACAGAATTTGTTATTCATTTATTTGCACGACATTCTCATCCTGTGCTCAACCCAAGGCTGTACACAATATTTACCTTTTCCTTTACAGATCTCCTTCCCTGCTGTTCCCTTTCCAAACCCTCCCCTAGCCTGGCCACTCCAATACTCAGTGCTACAACAGCATCCTAAGTTGGTGGTGCCTGGAGATGGGCCCCTAAAATATTGTGCAGATCCCGAGGAAGACAGCCATTGTGACAGCTTTCACTTGTGCCTAAGCTGTAATTGTTCCTAAGAATCAAATGACTGGCCTTCTATGGTGTCAGGGACATGACAGATAAGAAGATTTTTTTTTAGAAGAACCATAATCCCAGTTGGAACTGGGACCTATGTTCAAGCACTGGCTAAGGAAACTGTTTGACCCTGTCTCACATTGCTATCTGTGACCTTGTATGATGTGGGATGTCTATGGCAGTTACCAGGTGGAAGATTTTTAGCCATTTAAAAGAGGTAGGAAACTCTTTGGTCGAGAAAGTGAGTACACCAGAATACAATGTAATTGACTTTAAATATGCCCTACTGTCATATTTGAGGCAGCATAGTTAACTGATAGCTTGTTCTATTTAGAAAAAAGGAGTTGCTTCCTTTGTCCTCTTTTGGTAATACACACAGGCTATAATTGCTTTTACATCCCCATTGCTTCCTTATTTTGTTTTTGACATTCTCATTTAAAAATAATGTTTCCTGATTCTCTTATTTGTTATTTGTAAAGCTGGCCTTGTTTTAAACATGTCATTTATCATTGTTTAATAAATCGGTTTGGCCATATTACTACTTGACTTCTCCATTTTAATATCAGTTAGGTGCTACTACAATACTTTATTCACATGTCTCTGAGGAAAAGCTTGTTGATTTCTGCTGTACCGATCAGGAGTAAGCACTAGGTTCTCACTGAAAATACATTTACCCACTTTACAGGAGTGCATGTATTGCTTTCACTGGGCTTAATATTCCAGATTTTTCTGGTGGGTGGTAAAATGCAGCTCAGGAAGGCCAATTGTGGGAAGGGTGGGTGTAAGAAATTGGGTTATTAGTCAAGAGTGGAGGCTACTCACCTTGATTAATAACCACAATCCTGGTCGAATTGAACTCTCAAAGTCACTAAATTAATCTGAGCTCAATCCTCTGGTAAAATGGCACAGAGCAGCTAGGCTTAATTTAGAGCAACGTGTAACAACAGCAATAAAGACAAAACACAGCAAAATAAAAATCATAGTACTAATTTGAAAATGTTAATACATTTAATACATAAAATGACACCAAGATGACAAAAAAATCAATAAGGGGTACCAGAGATATGATTGTTTATATTTTTAAATAAAAATAGTGCTAAAAAGCATCAAGCACCAATAAGGTAAACTGGTTGCAGTAGACCGGTACCTAGGAGCATTTTGAGGCTGACCACGTTGGAGTGTGGGTCGGACACAGTAACCTGGGAAAAGTTCAGAGTAGAATAAATTCTAACATTGTGCCTAGCAAAGTCTTAAAGTTGACTGATGCTTTGGACATATTCTCACTGTCAAGGTTTCCAAATTCGCAACTTTTTCAGAGCTCGGAATCTTTCAGTGGGGCAAAACTGCAGGCTGTCACTGAAGGGAGCTCCACAAGGTCAGATATCTTCTCTGTGTGGTACAACTGAACTTTATTTCCTGCTGCAGAGAGGCCCCAAGAGGGAGGAACCCGAATCTTGAGCCTAGTAGCAATGGACCCTGGAAGTATCAGCTTGGCAGGTTTGCGCCAATGCTACGGAGGTCTTGAAGTTGAACATGTTTCTAACTACCAGGTGATCAACGGTGGTAGGGGAATTCCAACCAGACACAGCTAAGGGCCCCAGGAACCTCAGGAACAGCACTTGTGATCAGGACTCACTCCAGCAGAGGTCAACAGCAAGGTTCAGGGCAGGCCCAGTTGGAACTAGTCAGCAGGTTAGTTGTAGGAAAAGGCATCTTGTGGCTTGTTGTATCCATTAGCCTTTAACAGGAGGTCAGCTGAATGACCCTTAGAGTCCACTCCTTTGACCTGGGTACCAGAAGCAGAAGGTCCAGTCATTCAGGCCTCTTCTCACTTCTAAAATCCAAAATGGTGAAACCCTTTTCCCCTTGTGCAAAGCCTATGGGTCCACCCAGAGCCATGGCCAGGGTAATGAGCAGTTCCTCCTCTGCCTGCATATCTGGAAAGATGAAAGAAGTTACCTCTCCAGTTCACATCTGCCTGTGACAAGGGAAGCCCCTTTCACGCAAATTAAGTTTGTGAGCTCAGCCCAACTTCTCATCCTGCCACAGTATGAGTGAATAAATAAGGGTATAAATGATTCTGTAGTTTTTCTTTCAAAATTTGCCATAACCGCAAATCTTTTGTGAATAATTCATGGAAATTCATGAATACAGCGTGCTGTGATGCAAAATGATATTAAACCTATAATTTGCCCTTAAAACACCTATATCACACCGCAGGGGCCAGGGTACCTTCACCCTGACTGTTATGGCACTTTTAATTTGAATTTTCACCACTGGGGACCATGTCCCATGAAATAAAATGGTGGTCGCAACTTTCTAGTGAGGTTGCAGTCAGCCAATTGCAACTCTTCCTTTCGCACGCATATTCATAAAATGTTGTGAATTTTTGTGAATTATTCATGAAATAATTGCAAAATATTTGCAGCCAGAGATATACAAATGTATTTTCACTTAAACATCTCCTAAACTACTGAACAGATTTACACCAAATAACAAAAAGCACAATCTGCGTACAGGCAGCTAGCATTCTGTCACGTTTGGTATAATTCCATCCCATGGTTCGGGCTGTAGATGTTTTTACAGGTCTTATGGGACTTAACTTGGGAAACACAACATTTTTTAGACCCCTTTTTCTTGGCCCCCACTTGACGAATCACCCCTAAACTTTCTGTGTGCATCAAGAATGACAGGACCCTTTTTTTGGAAAATATATTATAGTTAGGATCATGTTTCCATAGTAAAAGCGTTTTTTTACTTGCTATATCTCTGGCACAGTTTGACAGATCTTCAGGAATTTTTTTAAACAAAGGCCAATATTTATACTTTTTTATCGCCGCATTTGTGCCATATTTTTGTAGGTAAACGTGCCGTAAACTTACTCTGCTTTTGCATCAACAAATGACACAAATGCGGCGATAAAAAAGTATAAATATGGGCCAAAGTGTGCTAGTAATTCTTGTTGCACATAGAATTTTTCTGTGTGATCTTTCAAGCGGGGGCAGAGGAAAATGGGGGCTCAAACAAAGTGCATTTCCCATTTTATCTCTCATAGGAGTTTTGAACATAACTACATCCCAAGCTGCAGAATGGAATTACACCAAATTTGGCAGAATACTAGATTTTATTAATCAGATTTCTTTTTTTGTTATTTGGTGTAAACCTATTAAGTAGTTATTAAGAAATTTTATGAAATCCAAATTTGTATATCTAAGGCCATGGCTCCTCTGTGACAACTTTGCGAAGAATAAGGAACTCGTGGAGGGAAATGTAGAGCTCTGATTGGCTGCCAATACTTCAACCAGGAAGTGTTGGCAGCCATCTTGGGACTCTGCTTCAGCCGAGTGTATGAGGCTGCCTCTTTATACAGAGTACAAAAATGACGTACACTATGCGGAGAGTCCAAGAAACCCCACTTTGGTATGCAGAGGTAAAAAGCAGGCCACAAAATGCTCTGTTTTTCTGGTAGTGCGGTTGAGCAGTCAGGCTTATCTTGGAGATGTGCCAAGCATTTGTTGAACTCACAGTATCAATAAATGTGGCAATACACTCGAAAGAATAACTCAAGACCACTTCACAAACATATTTATGATTTTTGATGAAAATTTTTAAGACCAAGATCATCAATATATGATAAGTACTTCTTTTGTTCTGAGTTTTCAAAGTTCAGAAAAAATATGCTTTTTGTGCGTAATTACGCACCATAGAAATTAATGCCAAAATCTTTAAAAATGCATATAAAATTAGGCAATGCTCTCACAAGAGTCACAATCTATTTTCAAGCAGGTACAGCAGCTGAAAGTCTTGGAGCTGGTGCACAATGGAGAAGGGGACCTCTTGGAAACACACTGCACAGATGGACTTAAAGCTAAGTCCGGTGTGGTCTCATGGAGTGTAGAGGCCACTAAGGGTTAGGGGCCCCTAGAAAAACTGGTTTGTCATTGCAGTGGTCAGGGATGCTGAGTGCAGTGTAGAGAGGTCAGCCAAGAGTCGTTCGTCAGGTAGTCCTTGGAGCCAAGTGAAGGTCACTTGGAGGATAGATTGCAGATCAGCAGAGCCACTGTGGGGGTGGTACTTGGGTGTCCTAAAGCTCTCAAGTGGTGTTTGCTTCTGGTCATCAGAAAGTCTGTAGTGGACTTTGTTTCTGGGTGTCTGATGTTGGGGGTCCAGTGGCCCAGCAATGACACTTCTCAGGCCCTGAGAGTTATAGTGCCACCAATCTTAGCACACTGGTAGGTTTTGTCCTTCGGGTCTGTCATGTGGATTTTGGTTGGGGTGCTGGTTCCGGTTTGTTGGTCAGTGGCCAGTCAGTGAACCGGACTTCACTAGTTCCTTGCTTGCAGGATGCAGGAACTGATATCTTCACTCTGAGGGAGGTTCGTAGTGTGTTTCAGAAGGCTGGAGTTGCTCTGTTTTTTTTTGGAGTCCTTCAGGTTTCCAGGTGACACCTCAGCAGTGACTGTCAAGTCCTAGGAGCAGCAGACAGGGTTTGGCTCCTTTTTCTTCGTGCAGCAGGACTCCTGATCTCATGCCTTGGGACTTCTTTGTTCCTGGTCTTCTTGTTTCCCTTGAATCTGAGCTGCAGGTCTAGAGATGCACACAAAATACTGTATTTAGTGGGCATTAGGGGAAGTACCTAGCAGTGGCCAATGTGCCACTTACCTTAGGGTGGCTACACCCACTATTTGACCACTTTCTGTGGGAAGGGGTCACATCCCTAACCCTTTGACTATTTTCCTGCCATCCAAGTTGGAGGAAAATTAAATTAATTGATCACCTCACCTGAAACACCCGAGGGATGAAGCAGGCTTAGGGGGGACACTCCTTCTACTGTGGCTAAGTTTTCACACTGGTTGTCCAGCTCAAAGTGGTGGGAAAACCATTGGGTGGCCATCTGCCACTAGCAGCAGAGGTGTGGGTCAGATGCTGGTGCAAAATGCCTGCATGGGGGAGGAGGTGTAACAAAAGCTTTGTGTTCTGGCTCCTGAGAGCAGAGGCTCTCACCCCAGGGGTCCAGATATCTGTCTGGTGGTGGCAGGCTGGCTAAGACTAGTCATCAACCATGCCAGGGATATTAGGTTCTGCAGAGGGCACCTTTAAGATGCCCTCTGAGTACATGTTTGAATAAATCCAGACTGGCATCAGTGTGGGCTTATTATTCTGAGTTGTTTGCTACCAAACAACCCAGTATTCAGAGTGGCCATCATGTGGCTGGGGAACTCATAATGACCAGTGTCCAGCACTTGTACTTGCTATGGCTTCCCTGTACACATACTATGTTTTAATGGTTTATAAAGGCAGAGTAGGCTCATAGTTGCTCATGCACACATTTGCCCTAACCTGCATTAGAGTGAACCATGCCTTAGGGCTATAAGGCCTGCCAGAGGGTTTACTCACCTATAGTGCATGCAGTGTTAGTGGACATGGCACTCTTAGTGAGTGCCATGTGGATTTTGCAACTTTTAAACTGGGGACCGGCCCCCTAAACCTTTACTTTTTTTGGGTAGGAAGGTTGAGCGACCACCTCCCCAGGCCAATCTTGGCCCCAGTGACCCAATCCCCTGGGGCCCAGATGAAATATTTCTTTTTTTTTGGAAGGGTGCTGCACAGCCCCCTCCTGAGGCCCATCTTAGCCCCGGGACCACACCCCCCAGGGCCAGGCCTAAATATTGAATTTTCTTTTCTATATATTCACTTAAAAAACTAAAGGTTGCAGGGATGTTATTGTTCTGAATTTACTCGCACAAAACCATAGAATTTCAGCAGCTACAGTTAGAGTTATTTGAATTAACTATAATTCGCGCCCTAAGGTAACTGTAACTTGTGCCTCACCATGCACAGTTTTTTCTTCAATAATTTGACTGTCAATGTTTCATTGATATTTTTATTGATGTTATAAAAGTTGTAATAGAAAAGGTAGTTAGCAGTGCATGGAAAGGGTGCGTGCCATAGGTAGTAAATTCCAAACCTAACTATAATGTCCCTGTAACCTTTGTTTTTAGGTGAATTTCTATGTTTTTTTAATGTAAAGTAATTTTAATTACTATATGTTAGTCCAACCCCCATAAATACCAAACACTGGGCTGTGCATGGCCTTTGGCTGGGGTTGGTCATAGGGTCTGTCTATCTAGGTGTGAGAATAGGTATGAGAGGGTGTCTCTGGGTGTGAGAGTGGGTGTGAGAGGGTCTATATGGATGTGAAAGTGGATGTGAGAGTATCTGGTATGCGATTAGGTGAGAGTGTCTCAGTGAGTGGGTGTGTGTCTGTGAGTGTGTGTGTGAATGTCTGAGTGGGTCTGGGAGTGGGTGCATGTGGGTCTGTGAGTGGGTACATGAGTCTCTGAGTGGATCTCTGATTGGGTCTGTGAGTGGGTGTGTGAGTCTTTGAGTGAGTCTGTGAGTGGTTGTGTGAGTCTCTAACTAGGTCTGTGAGTGGGTGCATGAGCGTCTGAGTAGATATGTGAGTGGGTACGAGTCTCTGCGTCCATCTGTAAGTGCATGAGTTTCTGAGTGGGTCTGTGAGTGAGTGTGTGAGTCTCTGAGTGGGTCTCTGAGTGGGTGCATAAGCCTGAGTGGGTCTGTGAGTGGGTGCATGAATGTCTGGGTAGATCTGTGAGTGGGTGCATGAGTGTATCAGTGGGTCTGTGAGTGATTACATGAGTCTGTGAGTGGGTCAGTGAGTGAGTGAGTGCATAAGTGCCTGACTGTGTCTGTGAGTGGGTGTGTGAGGCTTTGTGGGGTTGTGTCAGTAGCTTTGTGATTGACTCAGCCACAAAGGAACCTCACCTGTCCTTTATCCAGTAGGAGTCCACAGCTTTGCAGAAAATATTTACCCAAGTGGAATTCTTTCTGCATTCTTGGGTAAATGTCCTGTATGTATTCTACATTAATGCTGTGTAATGTAGCACATGGAAAATGTTACCTGTGACCTTGTGTGCATTTTGGCAAAAGGATTGTTCATGGTCCATCTTTCTCTAGAATTCTGTGATGACATGATTCCTACTATAGAGATACCAGAGATACTACAAATATGTAAATCTCCTCCAAACTAGGGTCCTTCATTTTATCTATATGAGGTAAGTGCTTCTTTGTTTTGTGGAGATGTCCTCATATTCCTCAGTATCAAGAACGCACCACCAAAAATTGGCAGCAAACACACTGCAGTGCCCTTTGGTAACGTGTCCATCTTCCAGGCAAACTGCGAAAGATATTTGCATACTACTAACGAGGACAGATGATTTGCACATTTGCATGCCTGCAGTAATTTAATGGGAGAACCATGGACTCTGCTCTCACCAGGAGAGGACAAGAAATAACCCACTCATCACAGTTGCATACAGATTGCGCACCACTAGATAAAAGATGCATTCACCTCCATGAATAATTTCAGATTTTAATAGGGAGCAGGTCTTGGCCCCGGGGACCCATCCCCGGTGCCTGGCCTTCTTTCAATAGGAGAGGGGGCAGCATGTCCCCCCTCCCTGGACTGATCTAGGCCACAAGGACCCTATCCCCCGGGGGCCGGACTTGTCTCCTGGATGCTCCCCAGGGCAACCAAAGTGCCTGATGGAGACTTCAGGGGGAGCCTCAAGGTCCTGTCTCCTGTGGGAACAGAAATGACTCTCACATACAGGATGCTGCTAAACATACAGCTCTCTGTGTGTGAGAAAAATCCTTTCATCTGTTTCTCTGCTCAGGGAAACAAACAAAATCTCTGCTCCCAGCAAGCGAGAGCTGTTTGACAGCTCTTGCTGCCTGGAAGCGAAGTTATGTATGCTCTGACAACTCAAAGCAAACAGCAATGTCCAGGGAGTGGGCATTGCGAGACATAGCAGGAGCCAGTCCTGGGGAGTAGCAGTCCCCAGGGCAATATATGACACCTGGAGGGGGGTCATGCTGCCCCCCTCCCACTTTAAAAACTTTTTTGGGCCCTGGGGAGGTGGCCGCCTTCAGGGCACGGGGGTCCGTAAGGCTCCCCCATTACTGGTAATTTGGCCTGATTGGTGGTCTCTGGGTCCAAGGGGAGGTACAGGTGGCCCCTCATTAGTGAAATTTATCCCCACAAGGTGGTGCTACGCTGGGTTCCAAGTGCCTCAGGCGGGGGGCCCTACGCACCCCCTTCCTTTTTTAAACAATGCCCCTGGGGGCCATGCATGTTTTTTTAAAGTTTTGGCTGTGGTCTATGTGGACTATTCAGAAGGATTATCCATCAAAGGCAACTAGATTGAAAGAAAACACAAAGTTAGTGGGTTACTCATATCATAACTTATCAAAGACTACCACCACAACACAAAGACCTTACATTATTAAAAAAAATTGAAGTAACTTCTGAATGTAGAAAACTTTTGCGAGTCGCAAATGGTCCAAATCGCAATTTGCGACTCCGCAAAATTGGAAATGGGATGCAGAAATCCCATTTCCGACTCGCAAAATGCGACGTGAGCCATTACCGACTCGCAAAAAATAGCGACCCCATTTTGCGACCCGCTAATAGGAAGTCGCAATTTGCAAGTCGCAAACCATATGCAATAGCCACTCGCAAATTGCGACTAGTCGTAAAAAGCCCATTTTGCACTGCCAATTTACCACTAACTCAGAGCAGGTGGTAACCATTACCAAAGTATAAAAGGAGACCCAGAAGGCATCTGGGTTACTCAAGATGGCGGAGATATATGTGATAGGAATGAGGAGGAGAGCTCACGCCGCACAGCAGAGGAGGAGGAGGAGGAGCCAGAGACAGGAGAAGATATACAGAACCAGGCAGACACTTTTCTGACAAACTGAGGAGGAGATGTATGATAAATATAGACTCAGCAGTGCAGCAATACTAGATTTAATAGAATTACTCAAACCACAGCTACAACGCCAGACTGTGCGCTGCTGCGCCATCCCTACGCATGTGCAAGTGCTTTGCTCACTGCACCTCTTGGCCTCGGGTAGCTATCAGGGGGTCATTGCCGTGGCAGGTGGGGTATCCCAGAGTTCAATCATACGGTTCTTCAGGGCATTCCTAGATGCCTTACTCACACACATGTCCGGATACATATACCTACCCAGGAATGAGGCAGAAATCAACAGCAATTCTACAGGATTGCCAACTTCCCCCATGTCATAGGGTGTGTAGACAGGACACATATACAAATATGCCCTCCTGCAAATCTGGAATATCTGTTCCGCAATAGGAAGTGTACCCACTCACTCAACATCCAGGTGGTATGTGACGCCCATTATGTTATCACTGACATGGTTGCCAAATTTCCTGGGAGTACACATGACTCCTACATTTTCAGACACAGTGGGATACACCAACGCCTAGAACGTGGGGGGTTTGGAGATGGATACCTCCTAGGTATAGCTGAATACACCTTGCAGACATACACACAGGTCAATGTGGAACCCATCTATGCCCTGCTAACATTGTGCATTTTGTGCCAAACAGGTGACAGTTCATATGCACTTCGGCCATGGATACTTACCCCGTACTTAACACCCAGCAATGAGACAGAGAGGCGATACAACAGTGCACATAAGAGGACCAGAAATATAATTGAACGGACCTTTGGACTGCTGAAAGCAAGATTCAGATGCCTCCACAGAAGTGGAGGTGCCCTCCAGTATACCCCAATAACAGCTTTCAAGATTGTTGTTGCATACGCTATATTGCACAACATTGCCACCAGACGTGGGCTACCTCTCACCCCTGAAGACACAGATTCGGAGGATGAAGAGCAAGAGCTACCACATCGCCATCATGGGGAAAGAAGCATTGCAAATCAAGGCAGACTGAGACGGGAAGACATTGCAAACCAATACTTTGGAAGGTACGTGCTAACTGTCACCACACTCACTAATGTCACACACAAGGAGTCCAGGTGTTAAGTGGAACTAACAAGTGATTTAATTTGTGCAACCAAAAAAACTATATACATTGTCAACAGTTCAGGGGCTGTAACAGTCCTCCTGGCATGAGGACACATTAACCTCATGTGCCCCAACCCCAGGACAGTGTGGAGCTCAGATCCTACGCCAGCCTCGGCCAGCATGGCTGGTACCAGGGGTGTCAGCAGTGCCCTGCCTTGCCCTTCAACTGCGCAACACCCTGGTGCCACTGGCAGAGACACTGCTGATGGTGGAGCCCTCCTCGCTGTCTTGCGGCGTGTCGGCCGCGCCCCTGGCCACCTGCCGTGCCTCCATTATGTCAACAGCGTGGCTGAGACGGCCCAGTCCACGTGCCACATCAGTGGCAAAGTGGCCCATGTCAACTTGGAGGCTGACTGTGCGCCTAGAAAGGCCAGTAGTGTTCACAGCCAGCCTGACTATAGAGGCAGACATGCGGGCCAGCCGGTTAAGTAGCTGCCTGTCACAACGCCTTGCACCCTCTGTCTGAGTTAGGAGTCCAGCCACAAGTTCTCGCATGGAGAGTGCAAGGTCGCCCATATGTGTGTTCATTTGTTGCAACTCCGTGTGCACAAGCTGCATGCTACTGCCTTGGTTTCGCTCCATGCGCCTCAATGCCCCTGTAATTCTCCTAATCTCCTGTGTTTGCAGGCGCTGACCCCGTAGGAGTGCGGCCTCAGCACGCGACATAGAGGCATCCCCTGACTCTGCCTGCCGCTGTGATGGTACATGTACACGTCGCCTGCGACGCAGTGGAGGCTCCGTGTCTTCTACGGTGACACTGTGGCTGGGACCAGGTGCAGGATCAGACACCAGTATGGCAACTGGTGTATCATGAGGGGACTGAGTGTTGGTGGTGCAGGTCTCAGTGGTGGCTGGTCCTGAGTCATCTGTTGGCTTCTGGCTGACCATTGGCCCCTGGATGCTTTGGCTTGTGGGGGTGTCTTGTGGGAGACCTGTGGGACATAGGGAACACACTGTCAGTATCTACTATCTGTTAACAACTTCCTAGTAAACTGTTGCTTGCAACTCTGAAATGGAGCTATTTTGGTTGTGCATGCTACTGTGTACAAGGTGGGTGGGGGTATGGCATTATTGAGGGTACATGCATGTCTCATGGTACTCACCGGTTGATGGTCCTGGCTCTGAAGTATCCAGCTCTCCCATCCCGCACACTGCCTCAGGCTCAAGGGTCTCCTCTACTCTTTCCTCCAGGGGTGTGGGTGGTGGTATTGTGGATGGTCCCCCTCCAGTGCCCCTCATCTCCCGGAGCCGCTCTGCCACCCTCTCCTTGGTCCGGGAGCGCAGGTTATACCACCTTTTTTTGAGTTCTTCGATGCTCCGGTGGCTGACACCCAGGGAGTTCACTTTGTCTTGGATGTCCATCCATATTTTTCTCTTTTCCACCACTGGCACTGTGAGGGCTGCCCTCCCAAATAGTTGGTCATGGTGCTGGCAGCACTCCTCTGTCAGCACCTCCAGCTCTTTCTCTGCAAATTTGAGTTAGCGCTTCCTTGGTGTCTCAGCCATGGTAGCTGCTGTTCCCTCTGTTTGCAGTTCTGCTGTTAAAATGGGTGTGGTCCTCCCTCCTCCCAGGTGTATTTGTAAACTTCCTGGCTGTGATGTCATCATCATGAACCAGGAAGTGTTTTCCAGAGTGTTCTGCAGCACCTGCATTCAATTTGCGGCACAGTCGCAATTTGCAACACCCACTCGCAAATTGCATGTTAATTTTTAGCGCGGTCGCAAAAAGCGACCTCGCAAACAGCAGACTCGCAATCTGCGGTGCGACTTCATTTGCGAGTCGCAAATTGAAGTCGCGTTTTCTTCTTGGATACCATTTAGCGAATCGGAAATTGCGAGTCGCAACGACTCGCAATTTCCGACTCGCTAAATTTTTCCTACCTACATCTGGCCCTAAGTGAGAAGCGAAAGCAATTTTACAGTCAAACCAAGACAAGCAGCTGTATGTGCCTGGCTGATCAATCTCACAAACGTCATAGCATTTCCCAAATGTGTCCGTCATGTGATACTGATGATGTGATATCATCATGTCGGTCTCCAGTTACAGTTTAACATTTATTGGAGCCAGCACACTACTCAGCATTTCCCAAATTAATACGCCTCTCTCCAGTCCTCAGGTGTGAGTAGGCCTCCTAGAATCACTATCATCTTGGTTTCCCTTTGAAGTAGATAACTTCCTTCTTCTGGCTGTTAAGGAAGTCCCACCCTAAGTTCTGACTCCGGGTAACAAATCAGTCTGACTTCTGACCCAAACGAGATTGAGAGAGATAGACCTGTAGTGCAATGCTGCTGATGAGCAAAAAGTGCAAAAGAGAGAGAACTTGAGCATTTTCTGTAGAATTTTACTTGTTAACTAAACTAACTGGTCTGTTCTCCAAAGAACGAGAAAAAAAGTGCAGCAAGAAGTGGACCCCGCAAGTAAATATAGCTAAGTGTGAAAGGGCCAAACATCTTCTTGGAAAAACCATGCACTACCTCCCAAACATTGAAAATCATCAATCCCAAATGTACAGATTAATTGAACACTCTCACTGTCTGCCACCACATTAATCATCATCACTCACTCAATCAATAATATATCACTCATCAGTGAATAGTTAGTTACCTGTCCCAATCCAAGCCAGGTTGTACACAATTTTGGCATTCCATTTCCTCTTTTCCCATAGAAGAAATACATTGGTCATCTTATAAATTAATGATCTTTATTGGGGCAGCCCTGCTAGGTAATTAAAACAGAAGGATAGGCATGGGGCAGAGGCAGGCATTGTCTCAAATCCCCTTGAAGGAAATGGGGAGGCTTCTTCACTGCACACTGTGCCAACTTCCATCTGGCCACACATGTGCACAAAAGGTGGGGCTGCATAGTCAGACACAAAATAATATTCCTCTAGTTGAATCTAGCAGTTTGACTCAATAATATGAAAGTTCTAGAGTGGCCTACTCATTAAGGGAAGTAGAGTTTGTCCTCCAACTCAGGGGGTTTGCCCAGAAGTTGATCAGCTAATGAACTTGAGTTTGACCCATTGTCCTCCTCCTCTTACTGTGGTGTTTCAGAAACAGTATAATTGGGTGGTATGGCACGTTGGTTCATTTTAATCATATCCAATCTCTCCACATTTTGAGAGAGAATGGTCCTTCTAATTGTCACAACTGTGCCAGCTACATAGAACACATGCTCAGCAGGCACACTAGTTACTAGACAAGCCAAAAACCTCATTGCAGCCTACTGAGAAGTGTCCATTGGCAAATCTTCCCATACCAACAGCCCAATGGGTTTTGGTCTATGCAGACCTTCTTTGGGTCCTTCAGATAGTCTTGGACCATCCTCTAAATGGTCATTGATGTTGTCACTTGCTCAGCCATTGTTGCCTTTGCCTCTGCCCTCTACCTAAACACTGCTACTTTAAAACCAAAGCATTACAGAGGTTGGGTCCAATTCTTATGATGCTGGTGTTTTTGCTGGTGCTGTTGCTGGTGTTGGCTGTTGTGTGACAACAGCACTGCCGTCTCTAGAAGTTGAAGGCTGCACACCAAAATTTCTGCCTGGGACTCTATCTTCTAGCCGTTCATCTTCCAGGTCTCTAGCTTGCTAAAGAAATTATGTCTTGTACACAGAAACATTCCCTCCAGAAAAAAGAATCAAATTGGGCAGAATTTATTTGTTCTGTGGACCAAGTAGTGTGACACAGATGCACTCTTTGGGCAACATGATGTAATTTTGCAGCCTTGCATTACAAGCCAAGTGAAGTATTAAGAGCTCGACCAAGGCATGTGCTTCTGCATTTTCATTCACACCTGCGACTGCAAACCTTTCAGTTACCTTCTTTAACTGGTCTTGTAGCAGATTTAGCAATGGGATACCTTGGCTCCATCGTACTGTCCTCTTTGCCAACCTCCCGTGTGAAATCCTCCAAAGGGAGTAGCATCTGTGTTAGGCATTTGATTAGGCCCTATTGGTCTAACTCCATGGTCGTAGCTTTCCCTATTGCATCTCCTCCACCTTGAATGACAAAGTCATTGATCTGTCTGTACTGCTCAAACAGATGTTGCAACACGTAATAGGTTCAGTTCCAATGTGTTGGCACCTCCAGTAGGACTTTAACTGGTACTCTAATATCACACTGATTAATACTCAACTGCTTCCAAGGCTTTGAAGTATGGCTGAAATTAGTTCAGCTTCTTCTGTATGTAGTAAATTTATGATGCTGACTATGGTCCTCATTACAACCCTGGTGGTCGGTGATAAAGCTGCAGTAATACCGCCAACAGGCCAGCGGTAACCAAAATGGAATTATGACCACAGCGGAAACCACTCAGACAGACAGCCACTTTCACACACCGACCGCCATTGCAAAATCAACAAGCACCACGGCGGTAACCGCCAACAGCCAGGCGGAAGACAATGTACCACCCACACTATTATGACCGACCTATCCGCCACCTTTTCCAGGGCGATACCAACGACATCAAGCATGGTGGATACACTGCACAGAAGTCAAAGGACTCACCTGTGGATACTTAGGGAGCACCCACGACGCCATGGAGCCTGAGCTGAGCATATTTCTGATGCTCATCTACTTTTTGCTGCATTATGAACATCAACATTGGTGAAGATGACCACGGTGAGTACTGCCGCCTAGCACACAAGGGAGGGGGGAGGAAAAAGAGAGTGACACACACACGCAATACACACACACGCCCACTCCCAACACCATACACACAACCAGATGCACAAACATTACATATTCACCCCGTATCCCTCAGGAATGATGCAAGGACAAAATGATTTGAAAAAAGTGAGTGTAATACGATAAAATAACATGAATAAGTGCATCAGAATACAAACGTATCTACACATTTACAAATTTAGGGACACTGCTCAGTCCTCAATGTCCGTGGGCCCCAGTGCCACAATACATAGGCCAACGCCCCACCTCACTCCTGCAACAAACAGAGAACAGTGCAGGGGCATCAGGTCGAAAATACACAGGCACCTCAGGGGGATGGGGAATGGGGGCACCTCAGCTTGAAGATGGTACAGCAGCACTGGTCCTGGAGGGGGCAACATGCCCTGTGTGCTGTCCTGTGGAGTGCAAGGCTACAGTCTCTCAAGTGGGTGGTTTACCCACTGCTTGGTCCTGAGGAGCACAAGGCCACAGTCTCTCAAGTGGGTGGTTTGCCCACTGCTTGGTGCTGGTGAGTGCAAGGCCACAGTCTCTCAAGTGGGTGGTTTGCCCACTGCTTGGTCCTGAGGAATGCAAGGCCACAGTCTTTCTAGTGGATGGCTTCTCCACTGGTTCTGGAGGGGGCATTGTGTCCAGTGTGCTTCATCCTGGGGATGAAGGATGGGGTGAATGGATGGCTTCTTCCACTGGTTCTGGAGGGGGGCTTGTGTCCAGTGTGCTTCATTCTGGGAAGGATGGGGTGAGTGGATGGCTTCTTCCACTAGTTCTGGAGTGGGCCTTGTGCCCAGAGTGCTTCATCCTGGGAAGGATGGGGTGAGTGGATGGCTTCTTCCACTAATTCTGAAGGGGGCATTGTGCCCAGTGTGCTTCATCCTGGGAAGGATGGGGTGAGTGGATGGCTTCTCCACTGGTTCTGGAGGGGGACTTGTGCCCAGTGTGCTTCACGCCTGGGAAGGCTTGGGTGAGTGGATGGCTTCTTCCACTAGTTCTGGAGGGGGTATTGTGCCCAGTGTGCTTCATCCTGGGAAGGATGGGGTGAGTGGATGGCTCCTTCCACTGGTTCTGGAGGGGGCATTGTGCCCTGTGATGCAGATCTTGGGGAGTGCAAGGTCACAGTCTCTCACCTGGGTGTCAGATCCACAAGATTTGCAGGGGCCAGGACGCACAACAGCCCATGGAGGCAGGACTACACACTGTCCACCGGCGGTGACGGATGCTCAGTGGTGGCAGTGGCGGGGCTGGTGTCGGTGCTTGCAGTGACGGGGAGGCTCCAGCCCATTGTAGGAAGGTAGCCTCTTTCTAGCCTTGTTACCCCCACTTTTGGCCTGTTTGTGAGTATATGTCAGGGAGTTTTTACTGTCTCACTGGGATCCTGCAAGACAGGGCCCAGTTCTCATAGTGAAAACCCTATGTTGTCAGTGTGTTTGATATGTGTCACTGGGATCCTGCTAGCCAGGACCCCAGTGCTCCTAAGTTTCTGGCCTATATGTGTTCCCTGAGTGGTGCATAACTGTAATACTGAGGCTTTGCTAACCATAACCTCAGTGTTTATGCTCTCTCTGCTTTTAAAATTGTCACTGTAGGCTAGTGACTAATTTAACCAATTCTGATTGGCACACTGGAACAGCCTTATAATTCCCTAGTATATGGCACCTAGGTACCCGGGGTATTGGGGTTGCAGGATATCCCTACTCAGACAATTCTTACACAGGGCTGCCACTGCAGCCTGAGTGAAATAACGTCCACATTATTTCACAGCCATTTTACACTGCACTTAAGTAACTTATAAGTCCCTATATGTCTAACCTTCACTTAGGGAAGGTTAGGTGCAAAGTTACTTAGTGTGAGGACACCCTGGCACTAGCCAAGGTGCCCCACATTGTTCAAGGCAATTTCCCAGACTTTGTGAGTGCGGGGACACCATTACACGCGTGCACTACATATAGGTAAATACCTATAGGTAGCATCACCATGGTAACTCCGAACATGGCCATGTAACATGTCTAGGATCATGGAATTGTCACCCCAAAACCATTTTGGTATTGGGGGGACAATTCCATGCATCCCCGGGTCTCCAGCATAGAGCTCGGGTACTGCCAAACAAACTCTCCGGGGTTTTCTCTACAGCTACTGCCAACCCTCAGACAGGTTTCTGCCCCCCTGGGGTCTAGGCAGCCCAGTCCCAGGAAGGCAGAACAAACGATTTCATCTGAGAGATGGTGTTACACCCTCTCCCTTTGGAAATAGGTGTGAAGGGCCTGGGAGGAGTAGCCTTTCCTGGCCTCTGGAAATGCTATGAAGGGAACGGATGGTGCCCTCCTTGCATAAGCCAGTCTACACCGGTTCAGGGATCCCCCCAGTTTTGCTCTGGTGTGAAACTGGACAAAGGAAAGGTGAGTGACCACTCCCCTGACCAGTACCTACCAGGGGAGGTGCCCAGAGCTCCTCCAGTGTGTCCCAGACCTCTGCCATCTTGGATGCAGAGGTGTGAGGGCACAATGGACACCTCTGAGTGGCCAGTGCCAGCAGGTGACGTCAGAGACCCCTCCTGATAGGTACTTACCTTTTTCTGTAGCCAATCCTCCCCTGAGAGCTATTTACGGTCTCTCCTGTGGGTATCTCACCAGATAACGAATGCAAGAGCTCACCAGAGATCCTCTGCACTTCTCTCTTCGACTTCTGACAAGGGTCGACTGCTGACTGCTCCAGGATACCTGCAAAACCTCAACAAATTAGCAAGAAGACTACCAGCAACATTGTAGCCCCTCATCTTGCTGGCTTTCTCGACTGTTTCCTGGTGGTGCATGCTCTGAGGGCTGCCTGCCTTCACCTTGCACTGGAAGCCAGGAAGAAATCTCCTGTGGGTCGACGGAAACTTCCCCCTGCCAATGCAGGCACCAAACTTCTGCATCACCGGTCCTCTGGGTCCCCTCTCATCCTGACGAGCATGGTCCCTGGAACACAGGAGCTGGGTCCAAGTGTCCCCGACAGTCCAGTGGCCCCCTGTCCAAATTTGGTGGAGGTAAATCCTTGCCTCCCCACGCCAGACAGTAATCCTGTGTACTGCGTGAACTGCAGCTGCTCGGGCTTCTGTGCACTCTTTAAAGACTTCCTTCATGCACAGCCTAGCCCACGTTCCCAGTACTCTGTCCTGCATTGCCCAACTCGCTGAGTTGGACTCCAACTTCGTGGGACCCTCTTTTGTTGTGCTGAGTCAACCGTCGTGCTCAGATCTTCTGAATGCCTGTTCAGGTGCTTTTGTGGGTGCTGCCTGCTTCTGCATGGGCTCTGTGAGTGCCCCCTCAGTCTCCTTCTGCAAGGGGCGACCTCCTGGTCCTTCCTGGGCCCTGGCAGCACCCAAAATCCTCAACCGCGACTCTTGCAGCTAGCAAAGCTTGTTTGTGGTCTTTCTGCATGGGAACAACTCTGCATCCTCCAGCACACCGTGGGACATTTTCTGACCAAAGGAGAAGTTCCTGGCACCTTCCGTTGTTGCAGAATCTTTGGCTTCTTCTACCCAAAGGCAGCCTTTTCCACCTTTATCTGGGGTTTAGTGGGCTCATGGCCCCCCTGGACACTGGCGTGACTCTTGGACTTGGTCCCCTTTCTTTACAGGTCCTAAGGTCCAGGAATCCATCTTCAGTGCTTTGCAGTCAGTAGTTGTCTTCGCAGAGTCCCCTATCTCGACTTTACTGTCTTTCTGGGGTAGTACTGTAACTTTACTCCTACTTTTCAGGGTCTTGGGGTGGGGTATCTTGGACACCCTTAGTCTTTTCTTACACTCCCAGCAACCCTCTACACACTACACTAGGCCTGGGGTCCATTTGTGGTTCGCATTCCACTTTTGGAGTATATGGTTTGTGTTGCCCCTAGGCCTATTTTCTCCTATTGCATTCTATTGTGTGCTACAGTGTTTGCACTACTTTTCTAACGGTTTTCGTACCTGATTTTGGTCTGTGTGTATGTTTTGTATATATTACTTACCTCCTAAGGGAGTATATCCTCTGAGATACTTTTGGCATATTGTCACTAAAATAAAGTACCTTTATTTTTAGTAACTCTGAGTATTGTGTTTCTTATGATATAGTGCTAAGTGATATAAGTGGTATAGTAGGAGCTTTGCATGTCTCCTAGTTCAGCCTAAGCTGCTCTGCTATAGCTACCTCTATCAGCCTAAGCTGCTAGAACACTATGAATCTACTAATAAGGGATAACTGGACCTGGCACAAGGTGTAAGTACCATCAGGTACCCACTATAAGCCAGGCCAGCCTCCTACACCCATCCCCTGCAGCCTCGGATTGCTGACCACTGGGGCTGCTGGTGCTGGCAGTAGTGCTGGTGTCGGTGCTGGCAGTGGTGAGGGGTGGCTCCAGCCCATCCCCTGCAGCCTCAGATGGCTGCCCACTGGGGCTGCTGCTGCTGCTGCTGCTGGCAGTGCTGGCAGTGGTAGGGGGAGGCTACAGCCCATCCCCTGCAGCCACGGACGGCTTCCCACTGGAGCTGCTGCTGCTGGCAGTGGTGCTGGTGGTGGTGCTGGTGGTGGTGCTGGCAGTGGGGCTGGCGGTGGTGCTGGCAGTGGTGATGGTGGCGGCACTGGCAGTGGTTGGGGGCGGCTCCAGCCCATACCCTGCATCCTCGGACGGCTGCCCACTGGGGCTGCTGCTGCTAGCAGCGGTGCTGGTGGCGGTGCTGGCAGTGGTGGTGGGAGGCTCCAGCCCATCCCCTGCAGCCTCGGACGGCTGCCCACTGGGGCTGCTGCTACTGGCAGTGGTGCTGGTGGAGGTGCTGTTGGCGGGGCTGGTGGCGGTTCTGGTGGCAGATGCTGGCAGCGGTGCTGGTGGTGGTGCTGGCAGTGGTGGGCGGAGGATCCAGCCCTTCCCTTGCAGCCTCGGATGGCTGAATCACCATGGTTGTTGGTGGGGGCTCCGAATGAGTCCCAGCACTAGGCCTCCTGTCCTTCCTGCCTGCTGATGTTTCCCTTCCTGTCAGCAGCTGGGAATTGCCCCTTGCCCATCCCTCCTGCACCTGGTGCAGGTGCCCTTTCAGTGTTGCTGCCTGGTGCCCGGGATCCTCTTCCACCTGCAGTAGCTGTTGACGCTGTCGGACTGGGTGGCTGAGGTGCTCGCCTGGGTTCTGACCATCCTTGCCCGACGTGAAGGACAGAGGGGGAGTGGTATGAAATGTTCAATGGTGGAGAGGAAAAGCTTCTTAGGGACATTGGGGCTGGTGGTGCATCCTTCTCCTTGCTGGCTGGTGTTCCCTTCCTACCCTTGCTAGCTGGCAGCCCCTTCTTGCCCTTGGCATGTGGTGCAGGCACACTGGCTGTGCTGATGGGTGCCTCCTTGGAGCCTCTCACACATGCAGTACCTGCAGAAACTACAATGGCCGTGGACTGGGTGGCTGAGGTGCTGGCCTGGGTTCTGCCCACCCTGGCCTGAAGTGAATGGGGGAAGTGGCAGGGAATAGGTCAAGGGTGGAGAGGAAAAGCCTTTTAGGGACACTGGGGCTGGAAGAGGGTGAAGGTTTGGGAGTGGAGGAAGAGGAAGTGGTTGTAGGAGGTGTCTGTCTGCTGTGTTTGGGTGCAGGTGCATGAGCTGGATGCTGTTGTGAGGTGGATGGCTGTTGGGTGTCTGAGTGCTTGCGTTTGTGTACTTTGGGTAGAGGGGGCACAGACACAGTGGGAGAGGACACAGGGGATGTGTACATAGATGTGGGGGTAGTGACTGCCAGTGAGGTGGACGACGAGTAGGAGGACACAGTGGAGGCAGTGGATGTTGGTATGTCTGCATCTGGATGGTGTTTGTGTGAGTGACTGTGGGATGATGTGTGGTGCATGTGTTTGCCTGAACCATTCCTGTGTGTTGTCTTGTGTGCATGCTGGTCTAGCTGTGTGCTTGGGATAGGTTGGGGTTGAGGGGAATGGGATTCGGTAGAGGGAAGGTGGAGGGGGGAGGCTAGAAACAGGGACAGGGACAGTAGCTGCCATCAGGGAGGAGGCCAGAGCCTGGATTGATCTCTGTTGGGCCACCATGCGAGAGTCAATGCCCTCTAGGAATGCATTTGTTTGTTGCAAATGGGCTGCCAGACCCTGGATGGCATTCACAATGATTGACTGCCCAACAGAGATGGATCACAGGAGATCAATAGCCTCCTCACTCCGGGCAGCAGGGCTAACTGGGGCAGGGCCTGAGTTGCCTGGGGCGAAGGAGATGCTCACCCTCCTGATTGAGAGGGCATGGGAAACATGCTGAGGGGCTGTTGAGAAGGCAGTGCTGGTATGGGGGTGGCGGCTGTACCTGTAGTTGGGGTGGACACAGAAGTGTCCACCAGCACCAGGGAGCTTCCATCGGAGGAGGTATCACTGTCAGAACTGTCCCCTCCAGTCTCCGCCGTGGTGCTCCCCTCGCCCTCCATCCCACTGGTGCCCTCACCCTCAGTGGATTCGGCCTCCTGGGGCCTGTGGGATGCAGCTCTCACCATTGCCAGTGCCTCAGCTCCTATGCCAGATGATGCTAATGCGCAGAAGGACAGGGTGACAAAACAAAATGGGGGGAGAGACAAAGGATACCCTTTGTAAATGGCGGCAACAACACCACCATTGAAGTACATGACACACACACACAGGGAACAGCCCTATGCACTAGGCAATGCACTAACAGTCACAATGCTAGTCACCAGCCCATGCAGAGGGATACCTAACGCCAATTGCTGCATACCTGAGACATACAGAACCCTGCTTAGTAGTGGATGCCTCCTACCTTTGTTGGAGGAGGTGTAGCATCAGACCCTGCCCAACATGGGCCTTACCCTGCAATGTCCAGCCTGGCCTAGGGGCACCCACAGGCCCACATCCACCACCAAGATGCCACACCACCACGCGCAAGTAGTATATTGGGGCACTGTACTCACCCCCATGTGGCTGCTGGGATGCTCCCAAGTGCCCATCCAGCTCCAGATAGGCCACAGCCAGTATGCAGGCCATCAGGAGGTTCAGTGTTCGATGGGCACTCCTTCCTCGTTGGGAGGCCATCCCCAGCTGGGCCTCCACCGTCTTCCATGCCATGTGTCTCAGGTCGTCCCATCGTTTCTGACAGTGGGTGCTCCACCTGCCGTAGAACCCCAGGGTCCGCACGTCCTTGCCGATGGCACACCATCTACCCTTTTTGTGATGGGCGCTGACCTGGGGAGAAATACACATAAGAAAAGGTATCAATCAGACCGTCCTGCCTGTTACACTCATGGCCCACCCTAGCCCTCACATCCCCTTACGCACTGACATTGCCCACCATACATGCAGCACACTGCCCAGGGCCCTTCCACCAACCCCCCTACACAAGGCCTTCCAACACAGCACTTCATGCATTCATGCCCCATGCATTGTGCACACAGTGTACTCACCAGTTGGTCTAGAAGCCCATACATTATTCAGTACTGGGGTAGGACCCCATCCACCAGTCTCTCCAGCTCCACAGCGGTGAAGGCAGGGGCCCTTTCCGCAGTGTCACGAGCCATGGTCAGTTCTAGACACAGGTCAGAACAGCACTTGCAGTGAAGGTCCTCTCCTGTTGAAGGTCAGGTAGCAAGTGAGTAAACAGATAGAAAATGGCGGTCACGTCTGCGGCAGTGCGTACCGTCACCGCCGGCATACATTACCATTGGCCACTATAACCCATAGGGCCCAATGGTATCCAATGAGGAGTTGCACGGCGGTTCTCGACTGCCTCCCGCAACGGCGCACAACGTCAGCGGAATTACCTCATTTCCACATGTCCCTCTATACAGGACAGGCGGACGCCATTTCAGGGGGGGGTCAGGCCTTGGCACCTAACTGTGTCACAGTACACATAAGTACCATTTGGGCCTATCCAACAATATACTGTTACAGTCACAATATGCAATGCAGTGTATAGTTTGTAAATATGGAATACTGAAGAGCTGCCCAAAGTTTTGCCACCTAGATTGCAACCGCTGTGGATGAATAGCAGATGGTGACATGCCCCCATGTACAGGCCCCTGGTGGACTTGGCAACAATGGAGGACAGGCACATTATCCTGGACAGGAACACAATCACAGGGCTGTGTGCCAATTGGAGCCTGACCTGATATCAGCTATCCGTCAGCCAAACAGAATCCTCCCTTTTGTGCAAGTCCTATATGTGCTCCATTTCCTGGCAACTGGCTCCTTCCAAGTGACAGTGGGCCCGGCAGGAATGTCTCAGCCAATGTTCTCAATAGTGCTGAACAGAGTGTTGTCTGCCCTGATTAAACACATGCACAGCTACATCGTTTTCCCCCAGGTGGAGGATTTGGCCACAGTGAAATCTGAATTTTATGCAATGGGACATATCCCCAACATTATTGGAGCTATTGATGGTACTCATATTGCATTTGTCCCCCACCCAGAGGAATCAACAGGTATTCAGAAATGGAAAGAGTTTTCACAACATGAATGTGTAGATAGTATGCCTGGCGGACCAGTACATCTCCCATATCAATGCAAAGCATCCTGGGTCTGTCAATCTAAACAAAACCCACTCAAATGCAAGCCCAACTACACACATCACAACAATTACAACCCACATAAATGTTTCACACAGCTTACACAACAATATCAAGCCCAGTATCAAGTGGCACATGTAGCGATACAACCACATCACCCAATCCAGCTCCCTCTGTCTCAACCCACCAATCTTATTGCACAGCCACATACACATACTGACTCACATACACAACTGGTAGCACAACACCACAGGTACAGGTCCCTGTGCAATGCACACACATGGACAGAGTCGATGGGTGTGAATGTAATGTCACTGTGGTGGCAGCATTTTTTGGCAATTAATTCTGATACCACAATGACAGTTGTGTACGTGTGTGATATGTGTCATGTACCAGTGTATCCTTATCCATGCCCCACAAAAATGTGTTACTGACATATGCATGTCAACTAATTCTAAAAATTACTGTGGCATGTATATGCCTGCAGTGGTCCCATGCCCATATGTGGTGACAACACAATGTACACAGCCAGTTTAGGGTACCTATCTGTCAGTCCCGTGATGAGAGTGCATGTTTTCTCCGAGGTTCAGTGGCAGCCGAGATGGAAGGTGTTGTCCAGTTGTGTCCCATCGAAAATGAAAGCAGAATGGGGAAAAGGGTAGGTTTGCACCTCATTTCCCCCAGTCCCTCAACTCAGGTGTGGAGGTCGGACTGCCACAGTTGGCTTGGGAGTAAGCCACATCCAAATCTTCTTGTTGGTAAAGGTGGCTGGAGTCATACCAAATCTCAAGGCTGCCATTGAGGTGGCTGGAGATTCTTGCTGAAGTTTCCAGGACTGAGGTGGTCTTTCATCTATGGTCCCGCCAACATCTAAATCAGGCGGGCATAAAGTTGCAGGCAGCCATTTTAAGGTTATTCTGAGCAATCCTCATCACTAAATGACTTGCCTTCCTGCACCTGAATAAAACAGGGCAAACATTAAGGGGCATATGCACAAAAGCATTGCATCACGTTCGCACCATGCACATATAAGGCACACATAAAAATAGGAACATTCCTCACAGGATTGTTTTTTGAAGGAAGGCACTCCTTCCTGCACAAAATCAACCCTGCATGCAATGCAGGCACCCTGACAGCACAGTGCAAGGGTGCCTGCATTGGTGCTAGGCAGCCCATTGTGCACAATCACATGGAAAAGGACAGGAAGGTGCCGTATCTCTTAAATACAGCACATTAATTCCCTTTCTCAGCCACACAGTGTAGCGCAGCAAGGTGACTTGCTGTGCTGCTCTGCATCACTTTTTTTTGTAAATATGCGCTCTAGTTTCTAACACTGCCTGACACCCCCATGTCACTAGGGTTAAACCATTTTCCAAAGTAGTGTGCCATACAACAAACCTTATATAATAAATAGGGAAGGGATGATTATTTGGAATATGGGTATCTCAAAAACTCTAAGGTTGACATTTACTCGTAAAATGTTCAGTTTCACATATACTTGTAGGTTTCCTTTTTGTACACAGTGCCAAACTTCACTGAATCTATGAATAGGCATCAATCATTGTGTACTGACAAAGTTTAAGATGTTCATTGACCAGGAGGATTTCACAAATGCAGTAACATGTACTCCCCTTAGGTAATGGAGTCCGTTGTGACTTTTTTAACACTAATCACATACTGTGCATCACAACAAAGTCTGTAACACAACTAGTGTCTCAAGAGAAAAAAAGTGTCAACCAGCTGGTGTAGGAGGCTGGCCTGGTGTGTGGTGGGTACCCAAGTTACTTACACTTTATACCAGGTCCAGGTATCCCTTATTAGTTTAGTTTAGTCAGTGTCTAGAAGCCAGGCTCTCTAGAGGTAGCTGTGGATGAGCAGCCAAGGCTTCACTATGAGACATGCAAAGCTCATGCAATACCACTGTAGTCACACACAGCACTTACACACATGAAAGAAAACACTCAGTGTTACAAAAATAAAGGTACTCAATCTGGTGACACAAATACCAGAAACACCATAGAGGTTATACTCCCTTAGCGGGTAAGTATTACACAAGTTACATGCACTCTTATGCAGAAAATAGCCATATGATAGGTAGAAAACAGTGTAATATAGTGAAAATCACAATAGGGAAAAATGGCCCTGGGCGAACACAAACCATATACTAAAAAAATGGAATGCGAGAGTCGGTCCCCCACTTAGGTAAGTGGAGTGTGTAGAGGGGAGCTGGGAGTACTCGGAAAGCCCAAAGGTAAGTACCACAACACCCCCAACGACCAGCAAAGCAGGAGTAAATTACTGTAGATTCCCCAGAACACCCACTTAGATGAAAAGAAGAATGATGAAAAGCCGAAAATTGTCTGTAAGACACCAACTGTGGATTCCTGGACAAGAGGACATGTGGAAAAAGGGGACCAAGTCTAGCAAGCATAGCAAAATCAAGGAAGGGCAGGAGCTGCTACCCACCAGACTGAAGGTGCAAGAGATGATTTGATGGTGATGAAGGAGAGTCAGCACTGCACCCCAGAAGACGGGTCGAGTTCTTGTAGGATAGTAAATGTCCCACGCCAGAAGGAAGATTGCAGTCAGGTTTGCATCTTCAGATTCTACCAACAAGCCTTGGCACATGCAAAACTCGCGGATGGAGGAAAGTGGTGCTGCCGGGGACCAAGAAGGACCAGGTGGACTCTACTCAGGAAGGGGAATTAGAAGGGGCCCTCAGTGACACAGAGAGCCAATAGAAGCACAGGCAGCACCCACAGGCATCCCACAGGACAGGTACACAGAAGTTAAAGAAGGAGCCCACAGCACTACGAAAAGGAGTCCCACACTGCAGGAGAACCACTCAGGAAGCTGTGCATTGCAGGATGGAGTGCTGGGGGCTGGAGCTTCAAGATGCCTGAAGATCCCTTGGAAAGGATGCCAACAAGCCTTGCCAGCTGCAAATGGCGTGGTGCACAGAGGTACTGTCCTGCGTAGGAAAGCAAAGGTTTACCTCCACCAAAGTTGGACAGCTAGAACAGAGGACTGTCTGGACCACTTCAGTCCATCACCCGTGTGGCAGGATCCAGGTGGCTCAGAAGGAGATGGGATCCACGAAGCCAGTCATTGTGACAGTTAGTGACTGCAGATGCAGGGGAGTGACTCCTTCACTCCACGGAGATTCCTTCTTCTTTCCTGTGCAGACTGAAGATGGGCTGTCCTCAAAGGATGCAAGACCGGGGCAGTTGCTGGAAGGATCCGTGGATACAATGTTGCAGGCAGAGTCTTGCTTCTTTGTTGCAGCATGTCAGGTCCTGGAGCATCCAGATGCTGTTTCTTTGGTCAGAAGTCAAAATAGAGGTTGCAGAGGAATCCTGGTAGTCATGCAAGCCGAATCTGAAGAACCACCCAAGAGAGAGACCCTAAATAGCCCTGAAAGGGAGATTGGTCACCTAGCTTGGTGACCACGTATCAGGAGGGGGCTCTGACATCACCTGCCTGCACTGGCCACTCAGATGCTCCCAGAGTTCCCTGCAAACCTTGAATCCAAAATGGCAAAATCTAGGGACACTCTGGAGGAGCTCTGAGCACCACCCCAGGAGCAGTGATGGACAGGGAAGTGGTCACTCCGATTTCCTCTGTCCAGTGTCATGCCAGAGCAGGGACTTGGTCCCTGAACTGGTGTAGACTGGTTTATGCAAGGAGGGCACCAAAAGTGCCCTTCAAAGCATTAACAGTAGCTTGGGGAGGCTACCCCTCCCAAGCCTCCAACACCTATTTCCAAAGGGAGAGGTTGTAACACCCCTCTCCCAAAGGAAATCCCTTGTTCTGCCTTCCTGGGCTTGACCTGTTCAAGCAACAGAAGGGCAGAAATCTGTCTGTGTGGTGGCAGCAGCTTGGGTTGCCTGGAAAACCTCAGATGGCTATAGGAGCAATGCCTTTAAGAAGCCCCCAGAATCATAAAAGCATTGGGGTATGATTCTAACATGTTTGATACCAAACATGCCTATGTTCAATGTTACCATTATGTACCTGGACATAGGTATTGACCTATGTCCAGCACATGGGTAAAATGGTGTCCCTGCACTCATGAAGTCCAGTAAAATGGGCCTGGAGTTTGTAGTGGAACCTTTGCTAGGGCAGGAGTGTCTTCACACACAGGTACTTTGCACCCTGCCCTCTGGGCTAGAAGGACTGCAATAGGGGTGACTTATAAGTTACCTGGTGCAGTGAAAAGTAGCAGTGAAAGGGTGCTTGCACCTTATCACGCAGGCTATAATGGCAGTCTTTCAGAACCCTTTGCTTGGGGTCTCTATGGGTGGCAAAATATATGCTGCAGCACCTAAGAATACCCTGGAACCCCAATGCCCTGGGTACCTAGGTACCATATACTAGGTACTTACAGTGGGGCACCAGTGTGCCAATTGTGGGATGAAATATAGAGTTTTGGAGAGAGAGAGCATAATCACTGGGGTCCTGGTTGGCAGGATCCCAGTCAATGCTGTCAAATACACTGATATCAGGCAGAAAAAGAGGGTAGCCATACGAAGAAAAAGGGTACTTTCCTACTCAGCCCCGCCTCCCCCAAACAAAGGACAAGAAGCCTAACCTTGCCCAGATGAGTCTTTATTGTCTAGGTGGAAATATCTGAACAGACCATCTGCATTGGAGTGGCTACTCCCAGGTCTATGTTCCACTGTAAAGTACATCCCCTGTAGGGAAAGGGACCACCGTAACAATTTCAAGTTTTCTCCTTTCATCTGTGTAAACCATAAGAGAGGTTTGTGATCTGTCTGAACAATTAAGTGAGCACCAAAGAGGTATGGTCTAAATTTTTTCAAGGCCCAGGCCACAGCAAAGGCCTCCCTCTCAATGGCTGACCAACGCTTTTCTCTGGGGGTCAACCTTCTGCTAATGAAAGCTACTGGTTGATCCTGTCCCTCTGTTTGAGCTGTGAGAGAACCACCCCAAACACTACCTCTGAAGCATCAGTTTGTACTATGAACTTCTTGGTGTAGTTAGGGTTTTTTAGAATAGGTGCAGAGAACATGGCCTCTTTAAGTTCCTCAAAAGTTTTTCGGCATCATGCTGTCCATACTACCTTTTAGGCATTTTCTTAGATGTGGGGTCATTAACGGGGGCTACAATGGAGGCATAGTTCTTAATGAACCGCCTGTAATACCCAGTGAGGCCTAAGAAGGCTATGACCTTGTATGGCGTTGTAGGGGGAGTCCAATCCAAAATTGTTTGGATCTTCCCCTGTAGTGGCTGAATCTGTTCCCCACCCACTAGGTGGCCCAGATAACCTACCTTCCCCTTCCCTATCTGGCACTTTGAAGCCTTGATAGTGAGGCCTGCATTTTGCAGAGCCTCTAAAACATTCCAGAGGCGGACCAGGTGATCATCCCAGGTGGAGCTAAAGAGAGCTATATCATCCAGATATGCTGATCTATAGGCTTCCAGACCTTGGAGGACTGCGTTCTCCAGAATCTGAAAAGTGGCAGGTGCATGCCAAAAGGCATTACTGTGAATTGATAGTGTCCTCCAATAGTTGAAAGGTTTAGTCTCTTCTGACAACTTAATCTGCCAATAGCCAGCAGTATGGTCAAAAGTGCTAAAATAGTTGGCAGATGCCAGTGTATCTATGAGTTCATCTGACAGGGGTATGGGATGAGCATCTGTCTTGGTTAATGTATTGAGCCTTCTATAGTCAACGGAATACCTCATGTCTCTATTCCCGGGGTGTTGGGACCAGCACCACTGGACTAGTCCAGGGTCTATCAAAGAGCCCAATGACTCCAAGGTCCAGCATCTTTTGTATCTCTGCTTTGATGAAGTCCTTTACATGGTCAGGCTGCCTGTATATTTTACTTTTAACAGGTAGGCTGTCCCCTGTGTCAGTGGTCTGTTCACGCCATGTGATTTGACCAGGTGTAAGTTAAAATATTTCAGAGAACTATCCTAGGCTATTTCTGCAGTCTTTTTTTTGAGACTGAGAGAGTCAATCTGCTAAGACTACCCCTCCACTAAGACATCAGCTGCATAGTTTGAGAAGAGATCAGGGAGAGGGTCACTCTCTTCTTCCTGTTCCTCATCAGTGGCCATGAGCAGGGTTAAGTGAGCCCTGTCATAGTAGGGCTTTAGGCAGTTCACATGAAGTACCCTGAGAGGACTACTTGGAGTGCCAAGGTCTACTAAATAAGTGACCTCACCCATCTTTTCCCCTATGGAGTGTGGTCCACTCCATTTGTCCTGGAGTGCCCTTGGAGCCACAGGCTCCAGGACCCATACTTTCTGTCCCAGTTGGTACAAATTTAGGACAGCCTACTGGTCATGCCATTTCATTTGCAATTCTTGGCTGGCCTGAAGGTTTTTACTTGCCTTCTTCATGTATTCAGCCATTCTTGATCTGAGGCCAAGTACATAATGCACTGTCTTCTTTAGGGGGTTTCAGATTTTGTTCTCATCCCTCCTTCACAAGAGCATGTGAACCCCACTGGTGCATTCGTGGACGGGCGCTGAAGGAATTGTCTTTAGCGTGCCTTTGGCACACCAGTGGCATGCCCACTGCACATTTACACTGCATGGCTGTGCTGTGGCTGCCATTAAGAAGGGGAGAGGGATGGGGGGTCTGGTCAGTGGGAGGTGGGAGGGCAGGTAAAATGCTTTGCAGAGGGGGGGGCTGCAGGGGCAGTAGCGGCACAGGGGGGAGAGGGGAGCAGAAAGACAGAACAATAAAAGAAGAGACAAAAAAAAGAAAAACAAAGTAAAAACAGAGGTAAAAGGCAGAAGTAAAAAGCAGGAGTAAGGAGAGACAGAGAGAGATGGAAAATACTTACTTGTGGATGGCCACTAGGCCACCAGGGATGAGGCACAGGCAGGAGCCTGCGGGTGGAGGAGGGCCTTGAACTGAGAGTCAGGCAGACTCTCAGTTCGTTCCCGGAGGCAGATGCAGCAGGAGCAGGAGGAGCTGGGGAGGGAAACAGACATTGGCCAGGAGCTCAGTAGGGATTACAAACATGGGAGCTGGTGATGGCACCTGTGCAACAGTTCTCAGAGCAGGTTGAATGGAAGGATTAAGGTCAGACTCCTCTGTGCCAGCTTCCGTAACAACAACTGGCTTGTTGTTGTCATCCTTCTCTTCATCCCCTTGTAAGGCTTTAGGAAAGTACCATCTTGCCTGGCATGTTACCCCCATATTTCACTGTACATATGTTGTTTTAGTTGTATGTGTCACTGGGACCCTGCCAGCCAGGGCCCCAGTGCTCATAAGTGTGCCCTGTATGTGTTACCTGTGTTATGACTAACTGTCTCACTGAGGCTCTGCTAATCAGAACCTCAGTGGTTATGCTCTCTCATTTCTTTCCAAATTGTCACTAACAGGCTAGTGACCAATTTTACCAATTTACATTGGCATACTGGAACACCCTTATAATTCCCTAGTATATGGTACTGAGGTACCCAGGGTATTGGGGTTCCAGGAGATCCCTATGGGGTGCAGCATTTCTTTTGCCACCCATAGGGAGCTCTGACAATTCTTACACAGGCCTGCCACTGCAGCCTGAGTGAAATAACGTCCACGTTATTTCACAGCCATTTTACACTGCACTTAAGTAACTTATAAGTCACCTATATGTCTAACCTTTACCTGGTAAAGGTTGGGTGCTAAGTTACTTAGTGTGTGGGCACCCTGGCACTAGCCAAGGTGCCCCCACATTGTTCAGGGCCAATTCCCCGGACTTTGTGAGTGTGGGGACACCATTACACGCGTGCACTATACATAGGTCACTACCTATGTATAGCTTCACAATGGTAACTCCGAATATGGCCATGTAACATGTCTAAGATCATGGAATTGCCCCACCAATGCCATCCTGGTATTGGGGAGACAATCCCATGATTCCCCGGGTCTCTAGCACAGACCCGGGTATTGCCAAACTACCTTTCCCGGGGTTTCACTGCAGCTGCTGCTGCTGCCAACCCCTCAGACAGGTTTCTGCCCTCCTGGGGTCCAGCCAGGCTTGGCCCAGGAAGGCAGAACAAAGGACTTCCTCAGAGAGAGGGTGTTACACCCTCTCCCTTTGGAATAAGGTGTCAGGGCTGGGGAGGAGTAGCCTCCCCCAGCATCTGGAAATGCTTTGATGGGCACAGATGGTGCCCATCTCTGCATAAGCCAGTCTACACCGGTCCAGGGATCCCTCAGCCCTGCTCTGGTGCGAAACTGGACAAAGGAAAGGGGAGTGACCACTCCCCTGAAACTGGACAAAGGAAAGGGGAGTGACCACTCCCCTGACCTGCACCTCCCCTGGGAGGTGCCCAGAGCTCCTCCAGTGTGCTCCAGACCTCTGCCATCTTGGAAACAGAGGTGCTGCTGGCACACTGGACTGCTCTGAGTGGCCAGGGCCAGCAGGTGACGTCAGAGACTCCTTCTGATAGGCTCCTTCAGGTGTTGCTAGCCTATCCTCTCTCCTAAGTAGCCAAACCTCCTTTTCTGGCTATTTAGGGTCTCTGCTTTGGGGAATTCTCTAGATAACGAATGCAAGAGCTCATCAGAGTTCCTCTGCATCTCTCTCTTCACCTTCTGCCAAGGAATCGACTGCTGACCGCGCTGGAAGCCTGCAAAACTGCAACAAAGTAGCAAAGACGACTACTGCGACATTGTAACGCTGATCCTGCCGCCTTCTCGACTGTTTTCCTGGTGGTGCATGCTGTGGGGGTAGTCTGCCTCCTCTCTGCACTAGAAGCTCCGAAGGAATCTCCCGTGGGTCGACGGAATCTTCCCCCTGCAACCGCAGGCACCAAAGAACTGCATCACCAGTCCTCTGGGTCTCCTCTCAGCACGACGAGCGAGGTCCCTTGAACTCAGCAACTCTGTCCAAGTGACTCCCACAGTCCAGTAACTCTTCAGTCCAAGTTTGGTGGAGGTAAGTCCTTGCCTTCCCACGCTAGACTGCATTGCTGGGAACCGCATGTTTTGCAGCTACTCTGGCTCCTGTGCACTCACCGAGGATTTCCTTTGTGCACAGCCAAGCCTGGGTCCCCGGCACTCTAACCTGCATTGCACGACCTCCTGAGTTGTCCTCCGGCGGAGTGGGACTCTCTTGTGCAACTTCGGGTGAGCACTGATTCACTCCACTTCGTAGTGCCTGTTCCGGCACTTCTGTGGGTGCTGCTTGCTTCTGAGTGGGCTCTTTGTCTTGCTGGATGCCCCCTCTGTCCCCTCACACAATTGGTGATATCCTGGTCCCTCCTGGGCCACAGCAGCATCCAAAAACCCTAACCGCGACCCTTGCAGCTAGCAAGGCGAGTTTGCGGTCTTTCTGCGGGAAAACACTTCTTCACGACTCTCCACGATGAGGGACATCCATCCTCCAAAGGGGAAGTTTCTAGCCCTTGTCGTTCATGCAGAATCCTCAGCTTCTACCATCCGGTGGCAGCTTCTTTGCATCCACAGCTGGCATTTCCTGGGCATCTGCCCACTCCCGACTTGATCGTGACTTTTGGACTTGGTCCCCTTGTTCCACAGGTACTCTCGTCTGGAAATCCATCGTTGTTGCATTGCTGGTGTTGGTCTTTCCTGCAGAATTCCCCTATCACAACTTCTGTGCTCTTCGGGGAACTTAGGTGCACTTTGCACCCACTTTTCAGGGTCTTGGGGTGGGCTATTTTTCTAACCCTCACTGTTTTCTTACAGTCCCAGCAACCCTCTACAAGGTCACATAGGTTTGGGGTCCATTCGTGGTTCGCATTCCACTTCTAGAGTATATGGTTTGTGTTGCTCCTATCCCTATGTGCCCCCATTGCATTCTATTGTGACTATACATTGGTTGCACTGTTTTCTATTGCTATTACTGCATATTTTGGTATTGTGTACATATATCTTGTGTATATTTGCTATCCTCATACTGAGGGTACTCACTGAGATACTTTGGCATATTGTCATAAAAATAAAGTACCTTTATTTTTAGTATATCTGTGTATTGTGTTTTCTTATGATATTGTGCAAGTGACACTAGTGGTACTGTAGGAGCTTCACTCGTCTCCTAGTTCAGCCTAAGCTGCTCTGCTAAGCTACCTTTTCTATCAGCCTAAGCTGCTAGACACCCCTATACACTAATAAGGGATACCTGGGCCTGGTGCAAGGTGTAAATACCCCTTGGTACTCACTACAAGCCAGTCTAGCCTCCTACATAATCCTATTGTAAGATTTCAGGAACTTTTCTTTCCCCTTGTGTCTCTCGATCTCTGCCGGGGTGTGATCCATGTCAAGGTCATCATCATCAGAAGGGGTGCCCGGAGAAGATGTTGGAGTACCCTTCCTTTTTCTTGCTGGAGATCAGGTTGCCAATGATTCTAAAAGAGGAGGTTCTTGCTCAGCAGGAAGCTCAATCTCCTGTTCTGCTCCAGCTTAAGGTAGATCTACTTTTGCTGGCTGCTGTCCACTTGGCTATTTTTGCTGTAGGATTGGGCACTACTTTGCTAAAGGGACAAATTCTATTAAACGTCACTGCTCATCAGTGTCTCAAGGATTGCAGTTGCTTCATCACTGACAGACATGAACTTTGTCTTGGGTTGGGGAGCTGCCTTTGATGTGGGACTGCTGCTCCTAGGTTTCTCCCGAGAGACCGATGTGGTAGGCACATGTCTCCCGAAAAAGGTTGTGGTCAGCACACCATTAGCAGAAATCTGCTTCTTCTCTCTTCCCAATTTCTTGGCAGCACCTTTCTTTGGAGCCATCTTAAAGCTGCCAGTTGGCAGTGACACTGAGGTGCAGAAGCAGAACAGATTGGAGGACTAACGTTGTCTTTTGTGGGTGTGTATTTTGGACAGGCCTTCTGTTTGACAGTACTATGGGTGATGTCTCTTATCTTGGGCACCTAAAAGCAACCAAGCAAGAACACCATGCAGCACAATTTGGCATTGTTTCAGTTTAAATTGGTTCAGACAAAGGCAATATAAGTTAGTGTGGTT
Source organism: Pleurodeles waltl (assembly GCF_031143425.1). Lineage (NCBI taxonomy): Eukaryota > Metazoa > Chordata > Amphibia > Caudata > Salamandridae > Pleurodeles > Pleurodeles waltl. Next base: position 508,449,085 of record NC_090445.1, read on the forward strand.
AGATACTTAGGTGATAATTAACAACAATTTATCCAACCATTTCAAAAGTCAAACTGTACCACTTAAACATAGCATTTCATTACTGGTCAGAACAACACAACATGCAGACATAGCTCTTTGCTGTATGTGCATCTATTCTAAAGGAGACGCCTGTGGCAGTCAGGAAGGTGCATGGGTAAATGGAATAATTAAAAATAAAATAGAAGGCCATTGTGCAACTGTGACAGGCAAGATTGTCCAGGGGGAAATGGAATGATCATTAAAAAAATGAATGATGCTGGCGTGTGTGCATTGCACCCACTCTTTGGCAGGCAGGGTGTCCATAAGAAAATTGAGTTATACCTAAAAAAATGAATTGTGCGGTTGTGCGCCTATGGCAGTCAGGGCATGGATCAAGGCAAAATGCAAAAGAAAGAAAGAAAGAATAACAAAAATGAAATTAGAATTGTAAAAATAAAATAAAACATTTATAAACAATAATATTTTTAAAATGTCCCAAAAAATTGAAATAACCTCCCACCGGATTGAGTGATTTTTTTTCTTATGGGTCATTTGGCCTCCAGTACCGTAGTGTGAACCTGGCTTACCTCAACAAACCCTGCTTGCTAATTGTAAAGAAGCCCAAAACTGTGGAGGAGAACTATTCCTTGCACTGGCTGCAGCTCCACTTTGCTCAGTTTCTCGCAATGATAGCGCACTAGTTTGCAGCTCAGACAACTCAAATTCAGACTTACTGTTCAGTTCCATGATTACAGTGGCTGCCTTACGAGAGACATGGGCTAGGGCTTAGTTTGGGGTGGTGCCGTTGTTTATGTGGGAGTGGTGCTCCCAGCTTCCTGCCCCAAGGACAGTGCACTGCTTTTTCTTCTCCTCCTCACTGGTCACTGTCCTATCAACACCTTTCTTTGGAACCATCTTCAAGCTCTGTCATTTGCTACTTAGCTGCAGAAGCAGATGAGTCATGTATTGCGGTTACGTCACTTTGTGCCGACTTTCTGTCTGGCAGTACCTTGGGTGATGTCTCTTGTGCGACTAAAACCAAACAAGCAAGAAAAACATTTAGGCCCTCATTATGATCTCGGCGGTAAAGACTGCCGAGATCAGCACTGGCAGTCAACAGAAGCCCACCAGAGAGACAATCCCCCCACTGGCCGCATAATGTTTTCCCCGCTGGGCCAGCGGGCGGAAACAGTGTTTTCGGCCACTGGCCCAGCAGGGAAAAGAGCCTTAACATTGACGGTGGCTCTAAATGGAGCCGCCGACAATGTTGGTGTGCGGCAGGTGCAGCAGCACCCGTCGCGCAGATCACTGCCCGTAAATCGGGCAGCGACCTGCATGACGGGGCACTGCATGGAGGCCCCTGCACTGCCCATGCCAAGTGCATGGGCAGTGCATGGGCCCCCTGAGCACCTCTTCTGCCAGGCTTTCCCTGGCAAGGGAACCCACCAGGGAAATGCTGGAGGAAAAGGGATCATTATCCAGAGAGCAGCGCTGCTTGCAGCACTGCCCTCTCGGATAATGATCTCTGCCATCGTCAGGCTGCCTGTCGGCAGTAGCCTAGCGGTGCTGTAAGGCCGCCTGTGGCGGTCCCCACAGCCTTCATTATTTGGCGGCTGAGCCTGCCATGCCAGTGGCGGTCATTACCGCCGCAACCGGCATGCGGGCTCAGCCGCAATGTTCATAATGAACCTAAGTGCCTGATCAACAAATGTAAAGTTGGACCAAAAGTCTAAGGTTACGACTTGGCATTGACTAAGGTTAGTTATGAGCAGTATCTTTACATACATACTCTGGGTAGAATCTCTGCACTCTGGGTAGTATCTCCACACTTGGGCGGAAACTCCTCACTTGGTGTGAAATCGCCGCACTCGGGGCAGAGACTCCGTACTCAGGCCAAAGTAATTGTAATTCCTTACACCTGCAGACAAGTAATACCACCTACAACCCTGCACCACAAACCACATAAAAGCAGCACATATTCAAGGCTCTGGTCTTTCCACACTGACACTGTGCCTGCCTTCTCTGCACTTTGAAAACTACCACCATGCTACTTTTGAGGAGGAAGAGAAACTACACAGAGGATGAGACTGACGTGATAGTCATCACCTCCTCAGAAAGTGCAAGACACCATTCCTTGGACATGCAGATGATGGAGGGCATGTTAAAACTATACCAATGTCTTACTTCACAGTCAACTCATAGAGATGACCTAACACACATACCTGCACCATGCCCCATCGACCCACCTGTACCATAATCTGGACAGGCAACCCCCAATGTCCACAGGCACTGCCCCCCTGCACATGCCCCCTCCTGCCGAGTCCCATGTTCCACCTGTACAGGTACCCTCACTCCCTTTAAACACCTTCATCACCTGTGCAGGCACCCACACCCCCTGTACAGGCACCTTCACCACTGGTACAGGCATCCTCACCTCCTTTACAAGCACACACACCAACTGTACAGGCACCCTCACCTCCTATACAGGCACGCCCCTGCACAGGCACCCTCACCGTCTGTACAAGCACCGTCCCCACCTATATAGGCACACTGTCCCCCTCTACAGGCACCTCCAACACTTGTACAAGCAGATGAACCACACCCGCTCACACATCAGCACTGTAAATGCACTTACTTACAGAGATCCTCATTAACATTATTGTGATGTTGCAAGAGAGGTCCCCCATGATTATTGTAATATATATTTCTTACACTTATTTGTGGAAAAAAAATTATCTTCCACATTTCAATTGAGTTGAGTAATAGTTGATGGTCAATTGGTTCCTCTGGTTGCAGGCCATATATGTGCTGATAAATGTGTGTGAGTAAGACATGTAGATTTGTAGTTCCTTTTGTGTAACAAGGTATCATGTTGAAAGCATAGCTAAACACCTACAGATGAAGACTCACATACTTTGAATCAAGGAAATATAATGAAACTCACATTACAGAGATGTTGAATTTGAAAACTGTATGTGATATAGTAAATAAACTAAATGAAAAAATGGCCTTTGGAAAGGCAGAAAGGAAACCAGATAAAATCTTATATCAGATTGGATGAGATGACTTTGAGGGGCTGGGCAAAATAAATATAACACACCAGGAAGCATCGGCAAACCAGTCTTTGTAGAAGGAGTTCAAAAAAGTCCACAGCTCACACAATGTCCAGTCACTTGCCATCCTCACTGTCCTTCTTCACAATAATGTCGAGGTCCTCAGCTCATGTGGACTTTTCTTGGTTGGCTGTTGCAGGACCAGACACTCCACGGGAGCATGCAACCTGAGGGGCATGAGGGATAGCAGGGGAAATAGAGAGGGAAGAGAAACTAGAAGAAACAACAACAGTGGTGTTGAGGGTGTCGGTGTACCAATGGAGACAATATGCTGTGGATGTATCCAAGGAAGTGATGAAGGCACTGAGGTGGCCCATATCTCTTGAATGTGCCTCTTGGAACTTATAACGTTCATCTTGGATCTCCTATAAGATCCGAGAGAACACATCCTCCTCATTCTCAGATGCCAAAACCACTTCCTGGGATGCAGCCACAGGAATGGCAGTACATGGAAGGGGTTTGGGTTGAACATGAGGGATGTGGGATGTCAGGGACAGCTGCCTCCTTCAGCTCTTCTGGGCAAGAAACTGGAGGGAGAGTAGTTGCAAGGAGTACAGATGGAGATGTTGATGGAATCGGGGCCTAAGGACTTAGGGAGGGATCAATGGTAAGCACACCACTTCAAACTCTCCTGGGCCAGGGAAAGACTCACATTCCCCACTCCACTGGCTGGTGATGTCCCTATCAATGTCCCCCTATCAGTATCCGCAGCCTCTATGCGGGCTGATGGTGTTACGAGTGTTGTCTTGTTCTGGGTTAGTACACTACCCTTGACTTATCTTGCTCTTCCTCCTCCTTCTTGCTGGTACTGTTAAGAGAATTTGCCCGCCAACTAGCTGAGGTTCCACTAGCTTGCCCTTGGTCCTGTTTAGATGTCGCTTGGACAGCCAAGTCAACTGAAAAGAAGGCAAATATTTATGTAGTTGGATTACAATTTATAAAGAAGATTATGACAACATTAAGCAAGTGCTGACTTTGTACTCCTTTGATATCAATAGAAAATGTTATGTATTTATGAGCCCAAAAGTATGTGTATAACCACTGTAATGTCCTGAAATTGCTCACACAATAACATCCTTCTCAAGTTTGCTCAGTATATTCTTCAGTATTTACTAGCCATCACCTTCAACATTGGTGTGATGTTATTTTCTTAACATTGAAATATAGTTATCTTCCAATGTAAAAGTTTACAAGTGGAGATGGGACACCGTCTGGGAGGATATATCCACACCTAAACGTGGATCCAGAATTATCTTGTAATGTGCAGTGCCAACAGTCTTACACTTACTATCAAATGTCATCTATTGTGTAGCAACTGAAACACTACATGCCTGCAAAATTAGGTGAACATTTACAATAAGGCCTTGGATATGACCTTTGCACAGATGTGATATAAAGTATTGGAGTATCCCTTGAGAACATCAGTGTACATGGCAAGTACCTCATTTAGCATGTCAAGACAGATTTGTATACTGGTAACCACATGTGCATACTTTCAACAGCACCCTAGATATTAGAAACAACATACATGCAACTGCTGAAAAGATGTGTCCGTGTTGTCCCCCTTTGATATTTTTCAAGTATCATAAAGTCAGTCTTTACTTCATTATTACAAATATAATATTCAACCTAGAAACAAATGCACACAAAAACATGCATGACACAGCATTCAACAACCAAACCCTCACACACCAACAATAGACACTGTGCAAGCCATTCCTCACCATTGAATGCAACAGTCATAAGGCCCCAAGTTGACTAGTCATGATATTGTAAGTGCAATCATTCATTAAAAAGCAACTGTAATGGAAATTTGTTCCATTTGTGTTTAGTACACTAGAGGTCCCAGAAGGCTCTCATTAAACAGCATTCCAACTGCTCCAGGGAGGCGTATACCTTATAAGTACTGTAGCCATTATACAGATAGGGTGAAAAGTGACACAAAAACATGATGTAACATCTCTTCCACAACTCACATCATACTGCCAGACACACAAAGCAGTTCTTGCGCTTACAAGGTGTCTGCTGCTCATACTGTTCCACCTATGGAGGGTCAGCCAGGCTGTTTTCTGGACCCTCCTGTACAGTGGGCTGAGGTGGGGCCTCTGCAAGTGTGGCTAGAAGGACAGGCCCAGTGGGTCTTGGGCCTTGACCTGAGCCCTGCATCGCAGCGCTTACAACACATTCAGGCCCACTGATGATAAACAGCCACTGTACGACAGAATGCTGCAAGGTCTTGCCAGATTCTCTTGCATGCTCCAATAGTCAGCTGTTCCTCTGGGTTTCCATAAAGCTGGGGGTACTTTTCAAGCACCCCTTCAACAATGATACTCCACCCTGTTTCACTGAAAGGGGCTGCTATTTTTCCTCAAGTTCCTTAGCCATGTTGGGGACAGGTTAGGTTCACAAAACAACATGATGGCAGAGGATCTTGCTTGGAGGTGAGCGTGACTCAGAATGAAAACCAAATGGCTGCGAGCAGCTTCCTGTTATGAACTTCCTGCTGTTTATTTCCTGTTTGTCATTTCCCGTATAATATTTTTAGTCTCCCACCAACTGCAGAGTCTCTACTTCGTGTGCAGACTTTACACTCTAGGGGCTGAAAATACACACTCGGGACAGAAACTCCACACTCAAACCTGAAAAACAATGATTTAGGGTGTGATTTAGATATTGGCGGTGTTACCGCCAATTTGCAGTGGTGGCAGTCCTGCAGAAGTGTGCAGGCAGTGGCATACTGATGGAGGGAGACTGTCGCTGGACTCAATGGGCATCGGACATCGGAGAATGGCACTGGCCATGGAATAGAGATAAGTCTCACACATACACACACTGTGCCTTAGACATATGTGTCCCCCTGCACTGCACACTACACAACAAACCATGTACACACTTACATCCATTGCCATTACAACACAACACAAAACAAACATACCCGAAAAACACCTTGCCATACATCCATGACACAACACAAACACACATTAATTCCAAAAAATACTGAGGCATGGATATGCCTGCAGTGGTCCTATGCCCATATGTGGTGACGACGCAATGGACACAGCCAATGTAGGTTACCTATCTGTCAGTCCAGTGATGGGGGGGCATGTTGTCTCCGAGGTCCATTGGCAGCAGAGATGAAAGGTGTTGTCCAGTCATGTCCCATCGAAAACAAAATCAGAATGAGGAAAAAGTTAGGTTTGTACCTCATTTCCCCCAGTCCGCCAACTCAGGTGTGGAGGTCGGACCGCCACAGTTGGCTTGGCAGTAAGCCACATTGAAATCTGCTTGCTGGTAAAGGTGGCTGGAGTCCTACCAAATTTCAAGGCCACCATTGAGGTGACTGAAGATTCTTGGTGGAGTTTCCATGATTGAGAAGCTCTTTCGCCCATGGTTTCGCCAACATCCAAATCAGGCAGACATAAAGTTGCAGGCAGCCATTTTAAGGTTATTCTGAGCCATCCTCATCACTAAATGAGATGGCATCCTACAGCTGAATAAAGCAGGGCAAACATTAAGGGGCATATGTACAAGAGCATTGCATCACGTTTCCACCATGCACATATAAGGCACACATAAAAAGAGGAAAACGCCTCTCAGGATTGTTTTTGTGTAGGAAGGTGATCCTTCCTGCACAAAATCAACTCTGCATGCAATGCAGGTATCCTTGCACCAAAGTGCAAGGGTGCCTGCATTGGTGCTAGGCAGCCCATTGTGCACACTCACATGGGAAAGGACAGGAAGGTGTGGTATGTATTATATACAGCACATTCATGCCCTTTCTCAAACACACTGTACAGTGCAGCAAGGTGCGCAGCAAGGTGACTTGCTGTGCTGCACCACACCACTTTTCAGTAAATATGCTCCGAAGTTTCTAACACTGCCTTAGACCCCCGTGTCACATGTGTAAACCATTGTCCAAAGTACTGCGCCACACAACAAGCCTCAAATAATCAATGGGTAAGGGGTGCCTATTTGGAGTATGGGTATCTCAAAAACTCTAAGGTTGACATTTACTTGTAAAATTTTCAGTTTCACATATACTTGTATGTTTCCTTCCTGTACACAGTGCCAGATCTTGCTGACTCTATGCATAGGCATCAATCCTTGTGTACTGACAAAGTTTATGATGTCCATTGTCCAAGAGGATTTCACAAATGCAGTGACATGTATTCCCTTTAGGTAATGGCGTCCTTTGTGACTTTGTAAAAACTAATCACAGACTGTGCAACACCATAAAGTCCGTAACACAACTAGTAGCACAAGAGACAAAAAGTGTCAACCCTCTGGTGTAGGAGGCTGGCTTGGTGTGTGCTGGGCACTCAAGTTACATACACCTTATACCAGGTCCAGGTATCCCTCATTGGTGTAGTGTAGTCAGTGTTTAGAAGCCAAGCTCTTTAGAGGTAGCTGTGGATGAGCAACAAACGCTTATCTAGGAGACATGCAAAGCTCATGCAATACCACTGTAGTCACACACAGCACTTACACGCCTGAAAGAAAACACTCAGGGGGTCATTCTGATGCTGGTGGTCATGGACCGCCAGGGCGCAGAATGACGGAAGCACCGCCAACAGGCTGGCGGTGCTTCCAAGCCCATTCCGACCGCGGCGGTAAAGCCGCGGTCGGAAAACCGGGGCCGGCAGTTTCCCACCGTTTTTGCAAGCAGCGCTGCCCTGGGGATTCTGACCCCCTTACCGCCAGCCTGTTTCTGGCGGTTTTCACCGCCAGGAAGAGGCTGGCGGTAAGGGGTGTCCTGGGGCCCCTGCACTGCCCATGCCACTGGCATGGGCAGTGCAGGGGTCCCCTAACAGGGCCCCGGCCAGCTTTTCACTGTCTGCCTAGCAGACAGTGAAAAGCGCGACGGGTGCAACTGCACCCGTCGCACGGCCGCATTCGGAGCCGGCTTCTGTGTTGCGGCTTCATTCCCGCCGGCCCAGCAGGAATGTTGGAATGCCGGCAGCGGTCTTTTGGCCGCATGGCGGACGATTGGCGGTTCCAAAGTTGGAATCAGGGCCTCAGTGTTGCAAAAATAAAGGTTCTTTATTTTGGTGACACAAATACCAAAAATACCATAGAGGTTATACTCCCTTAGGTGGAAAGTAATACACAAGTTATATACACTAGTATGCAGAAAATAGGCATAAAAACAGTTAGAAAACAGTTCAATATAGTGAAAATCGCAATAGGGAATAATGGCCCTCGGGGGAGCAAAACCATATTCTAAAAAAATTGAATGCAAGAGTCGGTCCCCCACTAGGTAAGTGAAGTGTGTACAGGGCAGCTGGGAGTACTAGGAAAGACCAATGGTAAGTATCACAACATCCCCTGCAACCAGGAAAGCAGGAGCAAATGACTGTAAATTCCCCAGAACACCCACTTAGAAGAAAAGAAGAAGATTGCAAAGCCCCGAAGAGAGTGCAAGACACTAACAGTGGATTCCTGGACAAGAGGATCTGTGGAAGAAGGGGACCAAGTCCAGAAAGCATAGCAGAGTCCTGGAAGGCAGGAGCCCCTACCCACCTGACTGAAGGTGCAAGAGATGAGTCTATGGTGAAGAAGAAGAGTCAGCACTGCACCCCAGAAGATGGAGCCTAGTTCCTGGATGTTAGAAATGGGCACTTTGGTTGGCAGTCAGGTTAACCCCTGTCCAAGCAAGGATCCTCAATCTAGTCAGGGTAAAAGAGAATCACCCTCTGTTAACTCCCATTCACCCCCTTGGTAGCTTGGCATGAGCAGGCAGGCTTAACTTCAGAAGCAATGTGTAAAGTATTAGTACCAACATACACAGTAGTACTATGAACCACTACAAAATGACACAACACACGTTTAGAAAAATAGGTACTGTTTATCTAAATGAAACAAGACCAAATGACAAAAATCCAACACACACAAATCAAGTTATGAATTTTCAAAAGACTAGGGCCCTCATTCCAAACCTGGCGGTCTCTGACCGCCAGGGTGGAGGGCAGCGGAAGCACCGCCAACAGGCTGGCGGTGCTTCCTGGGCTATTCTGACCGCGGCGGTAAAGCCGCGGTCAGAAAAGGGGAACTGGCGGTTTCCCGCCGGTTTTCCCCTGGCCCAGGGAATCCTCCATGGCGGTGCTGCTTGCAGCGCCACCATGGGGATTCCGACCCCCTTCCCGCCAGCCTGTTTCTGGCGGTTTTCACCGCCAGAACCAGGATGGCGGGAACGGGTGTCGTGGGGCCCCTGGGGGCCCCTGCACTGCCCATGCCACTTGCATGGGCAGTGCAGGGGCCCCCTAACAGGGCCCCACAAGGATTTTCACTGTCTGCTTAGCAGACAGTGAAAATTGCGACGGGTGCCACTGCACCCGTCGCACCCCTGCAACTCCGCCGGCTCCATTCGGAGCCGGCTTCATTGTTGCAGGGGCTTTCCCGCTGGGCCGGCGGGCGCTCTTTTGGAGGGTGCCCGCCGGCCCAGCGGGAAAGTTGGAATGGCCGCCGCGGTCTTTTGACCACGGGGCGGTCATTCGACAGTCAAATGACCGCCTAGGAGTCTTAGGGGGTCATTACAACCCTGGCGGACGGAGTTAAAGTGGCAGTAAGACCGCAAACAGGCCGGCGGTAAAAAAATGGGAATTATGACCGTGGCGGAAACCGCCAACAAAGACAGCCACTTTAACACTCCGACCGCCACAGCAGTACAGACAAACAGCGCGGCGGTCACCGCCAATAGACAGGCGGGACACAAAGTACCGCCCACAGTATCACAACCTACCAATCCGCCACCTTTTCCGGGGCGGATTCACCGTGGATAAAAACACGGCGGAAACAGCCATTTCAAAGGGAAAACGCTCACCTCTACACACTCCACGAGGAAGGAGGACACCATAGAGCCGGAACTCCAAATACTTCCTGCACTAGTCTTCCTGCTCCTGTACGGCCATCATCAACGCCGGCGCCGAAGACAACGGTGAGTACTGCACCTACGACATCGGGGAGGGGGAGGCAAAAGTCAGGGACACACACATGCAACACCCCCACCCCCACCCGGACCCTCACCCACTACAACACACACACAAATGCATATCCAAACATTACAGTAACAAACCCCCTGGAAGAATGCAAAGACAAAAGGAAATGAGTTCAACCATTGTAATATATCAAAATACAGGAAGCAAATATATACCGATATATATACACATTCAACAAAATATACATCACGATTAGTAGTGCAGGTAATGCACCATTCATTGTCCATGGACCACTGGGCCCAAAATGCATGGGCGAGGACCACATCAGATACCTGATCAAAATGGAGAGAACACTGCCGGGGCATCAGAGGGGAAGGGAAGGGGGGGCCGGATGAGTGCACCACGCCAGATCCACGATGGGGCTCCATGCCCATTGATGTATCCTGGGGAGTGCAAAGCCACAGTCTCTCAAGTCTCTACAGTGGGAGGTTTGCCCACTTGACCATCCTGGGGAGTGCAAAGCCACTGTCTCTCAAGTCTCTACAGTGGGTGGTTTACCCACTGGACCATCCTGGGGAGTGCAAAGCCACAGTCTCTCAAGTCTAACAAGAGGGTGGGTTGCCCACTGGACCATCCTGGGGAGTGCAAAGCCACAGTCTCTCAAGTGGATGACAGTCTTCACTGGTTCTGGAGGGGGACTGGTGCCCACTGGTTCTGGAGGGGGACTGGTGCCCAGAGTGCTTCATCCTGTGAAGGACAGACGGAGTGGGTGCATGTCTCCACTGGTTCTGGAGGGGGACTGGTGTCCAGAGTGCTTCATCCTGTGAAGGACAGACGGAGTGGATGCATGTCTCCACTGGTTCTGGAGGGGGACTGGTGCCCAGAGTGCTTCATCCTGTGAAGGACAGACGGAGTGGATGCATGTCTCCACTGGTTCTGGAGGGGGACTGGTGCCCAGAGTGCTTCATCCTGTGAAGGACAGACGGAGTGGATGCATGTCTCCACAGGTTCTGGAGGGGGACTGGTGCCCAGAGTGCATCACTCTCCCCGTGACGGTCCCAGTTCCGTCACTGGCCCTGCCGCTCATGGGCTAGCGGTGCTTGCCATGCCGGTCCTTGCCCTGTTCAGCGGTCTTTGCCCTGTTCAGCGGTGCTTGAGTTTGCAGTGTCTGACCTGTTCAGCGGTGCTTGCCATGGCGGTCTTTGCCCTGTTCAGCGGTCTTTGCCCTGTTCAGCGGTGCTTGAGTTTGCAGTGTCTGACCTGTTCAGCGGTGCTTGCCATGGCGGTCCTTTATTGCCCAGCTGGGCTGGGGCTGGCGGTCCTTCATTGGGCAGCTTGGCTGTGGCTGCCGGGGCCCTCCTGGGCAGCTGGGCTGTGGCTGGCAGTGGCCTCCTGGCCACTGACGATGGGACTGTCCTCCTGGGCACTGACTCTGGCGGTGGCCTCCTGGCCAGTGACGATGGGACTGCCCTCCTACCCACTGACGATGGGACTGCCCTCCTGGGCACTGACTCTGGCGGTGGCCTCCTGGCCAGTGATGATGAGACTGCCCTCCTGGGCACTGACTCTGGCGGTGGCCTCCTGGCCAGTGACGATGGGACTGCCCTCCTGGGCACTGACTCTGGCGGTGGCCTCCTGGCCACTGACGATGAGGCTGGCGGTGGCCTCCTGGGCAGCGGGGATGATTTCTTCTGCCCCTTCCCCACCTTGGGAGGAGTCACAGCTGAGTAGACACTCTCCCCGGGAACTTGTGAGCGGCTTTGCTGGCTGGAGTCTTCCCCCACTCCCGCCGGGCACTGTCCAACTTCTGGTGCTTCACAGGGGGGGACTGGCTGTGCTGTGGCTCCGTGTCACACTGGCTGCCCTGGTGCCCGGTGCACTCCACATACCTCTAACAGGCACCACTGGTACCGGAGATTTTTTGGCTGAGGTGCTAGTACGGGACCTATGAATTGGAGGGGGGGTGGGAAAGAGGTCAAGCTTGGTCAGGAAAAGTTTCTTCGGTACACAGGGATGGGTAGCTGGAGAGGGTCTGGGAGTGGAGGAAGAGGAGGTGGTTGTAGGAGGTGTAACTTTTGTGGCTTTGGGTGCAGGTGCATGCGCTGGAGGCTGTCGTGAGGTGGATGTATGTTGGGTGGGTGTGTGCCTGCGTTTGTGTACTTTGGGAGGGGGCGTCACAGACACACTGGGAGAGGACACAGGGGACGTGTGAATGGTAGTGGGGTGGTGAATCCAGGTGAGCGGGGTGTGGTGGTGGGTGTGCTGGTGCGGGACCTAGTGGCTGTAGTGGTGGTGCATGCAGGTGAGAGTGTAGACGACACTGGGAGGGAGGAGGGAGACGACGACTAGGGGGACACAGTGGAGGCAGTGGATGTTGCTGTGTCTGTATCTGTGTGATGCTTGCGTGAGAGCCTGTGGGATGTGTGGTGCTTATGTTTGCCTGAGTAGGCTGGCCTGATGGTGTGCTTGGGATAGGCAGGGATACAGGGTATTGGGTCTGGGTGGAGGAAGTTGGGGGGGAGGCTAGAGACAGGGACAATGGCTGCCATCAGTGCTGAGGCCAGAGTTTGCAGGGTTCGATAAAGGGCAGCCTGACCAGAATGAATGCCCTCCAGGAATGCATTTGTGTGTTGCAATTCCCTTTCTACACCCTGGATGGCATTCAAAATGGTAGGCTGCCCAACAGTGAGGGACCTGAGGAGGTCAATGGCCTCCTCACTGAGGGCAGCAGAGGTGACAGGGCAGGGGCTGAGGTGCCTGGGGCGAAGGTGATGCCCACCCTCCTGGGTGAGCGGGCACGGGGCGAAGGCTGAGGGGCTGCTGGGAGGGCGGTGCTGGTTGGGGGGGTGGCGGCTGTACCTGTAGAAGTGAGGGGCACAGATTTTTCCACCACCACAAGGGAGCTCCCATCGGAGGACGAGTCCGTGTCGCTGGTTGCAGATCCGGTGACCGCCGTGAAGCTCCCCTCGCACTCCTTCCCACTGGTGTATTCTGAGTCTGTGGTGTGGCCCTCCATGGCCATGTGGGATGCAGCTCCCTCGTGCTCCGGTGCCACTGTACCTCCGCCTGATGATGCTGATGCACACAAGAACAGGGATACCAAAAAAAGGGGGTGGGGGGAACGACAGAAGAAAGACAGGTTGAGTGCATGGCTTACCGCTACCGTTGGCGGACAATACAGACACAGCAGCCCCCTGCACTACGCCACGCTGTTGGGCTCTACAGATGCAATTCCTGGGATATTTCCTACATGGCTATGGTCGACATCTGCACACAGGGGCATGTACACCTGTATTTGGCACTCTACAGAGGTGGGGTGGAGTGCTACATGGCCTGCATTACGGAGGGGCCTAGCCTACGGAACTCACCCTGGCCTAGGGAAACCCACAGCCCTCCTCCCCCACCCAGACACCTTCACTGCGCGCAAAGTCAGCAGTTTGACTCACCCCCTTGTGTCTGCTGTGATGCCCTCAAGCGCCCATCCAACTCAGGGTAGGCCACCGCCAGGATCCGGAACATCAGGGGGGTCATGGTGCGACGGGCACCCCTCCCACTTTGGGAGGCCATCCCCAGCTGAGCCTCTGCCGTCTTCTTGCTCTAGCGGTATCTTTTATGGCAGTGGGTGCTCCGTCTCTGGTGGACCCGCAGGGTCCGGACGTCCTTGGCGATGGCACGCCAAATATCCTTCTTCTGGTGGGCGCTGACCTACATGACATGTACAGGGGAAGAAGAGAAGTCATTACCAACTGCACCATCAAAGTGAGAGGCCCACATCCCTACCCTTGCCATGTGGCACATGCATTCACAGTCCTTCATGCACGCAGAACTGTGGCCCCTTCCTTCTTACAACCAGCCCCCTCCACTCAGACATAGCCCATACAACGTGCTCCCTGTGTACTTACCTGTTGGTCTGGAGGACCATAGAGTAGCGTGTACTGGGGGAGGACCCCGTCCACAAGCTTCTGCAACTCCTGTGCAGTGAAGGCAGGGGCCATTTCCCCAGACGCATGAGCCATTGTCTCTTCCAGACCGAGGTCACAGCAGCCCTTGCAGTGTAGGTCCTCTCCTGTCAAAGATCAGGTATTGAGTGATTGAACAGATATAAAATGGCTGTCATGTCCGCAGCGGTGACGTCCGCGGCGGTGCGTATCATCACCGCCGGCGCACTTCGTCATTGGCTCCTGGGACCCATAGGGTCCAATGTTAACCAATGCAGCATTGCGCCGCGGTCTTCGACCGCCTACCGCGACGGAGTAGAACGCCAGAGCAGTTACCTCACATCCCATTGCCCCAGTTTAGAGGTCAGGCAGCCACCATTTCAGGGGCCCACATTGCTTCATTTTCAACTGCGTCACACATACCTAGGCCTAGACTCAACACACATACAGACAACTTTTTGGATTATGTTTCGTGTTCTGTGTAGACTGTGGGTACATACCTCTGAGTTGGTTGACTCTGTGGTCGCTGTTGTCCTTCCTAGGCACCGTCAGCTGGGACATGTGAGGAGATAGCGGAATCCTCCGGTGTACCGACCTCTGGTGGACCTGTTGACAATGGAGGAGTGACATTTAATCATCACCTACAGGTTTGACCGTGCCACAATCCAGGAATTGTGTACACAGTTGGAGCCAGACCTGATGTCAGCAATCCGCCATCCCACAGGGATCCCCCCTCAAGTGCAGGTGCTATCAGTGCTCCATTTCCTAGCAAGTGGGTCATTTCAAACAACAGAGGCCATGGCATCAGGGATGTCCCAGCCTATGTTTTCCAACGTGTTGTCCAGAGTGTTGTCTGCCCTGCTGAAACACATTCGGAGCTACATCGTTTTCCCTCAGGTGGAGGATTTGGCTACAGTTAAAGGTGACTTCTATGCCCCGGGACATATCCCTAACATCATAGGTGCCATTTATGGGACCCATGTAGCTCTGGTCCCCCCCCCACAGGAGTGAACAGGTGTACAGGAACCGGAAGAGTTATCATTCCATGAATGTACAGATGGTATGTTTGGCAGACCAGTACATCTCCCATGTAAATGCTATGTTCCCTGGCTCTGTGCATGACGCCTACATCCTGCGGAATAGCAGCATCCCTTATGTGATGAGTAAACTCCAGAGGCACCAGGTGTGGCTATTAGGAGACTCTGGTTACCCCAACCTGTCATGGTTACTGACCCCAGTGAGGAATCCCAGGACCAGGGCAGAGGAACGCTACAATGAGGACCAAGGGCGGACTAGGAGAGTGATAGAAAGGACCTTCGGCCTCCTGAAGGCCAGGTTCAGGTGCCTCCATATGACAGGTGGATCCCTATTCTACTCACCAAGGAAGGTGTGCCAGATCATCGTGGCCTGCTGTATGCTTCACAATCTGGCTTTGCGACGACAGGTGCCTTTTCTGCAGGAGGATGATCCAGATGGCGGTGTTGTGGCAGCTGTGGAGCCTGTGGACAGTGATGAGGAGGAAGCAGAGGAAGAAGACATTGACAACAGGGACTCAGTTATCCAGCAATATTTCCAGTGACATACAGGTGAGAACACATTCCTGCCTACTACAAGTACTTTCCCACTTCTACCTCTATCCTGTCTGTCGATTTCAACCAGTATATGGTAACTGAGTTGTACATTTCCCTTACGGTTTCACAGGTGTGGTTACCAAAGTGTGTCATCTGCTTAGATTCCTCATGGACTTGAGATGTGTGACATAGGTATGTTGACATTACATTTGAGAACGGATTTTGTCACTGTCATTGGTAATACACATTTTCAAAATCACAGACTGACTCCAGATTGTTTTGTGGTTCAAGGGTGTTTATTGAAGTGCTAAATATTGGAGAGGGGTGGTAAAATGGTGAGGGGTGATGGTGGAGGAATGTCCATGGCAGAGTCCAGTCTATTAGTCTCACAGGTGCACTGCCCATATGGGCATAGGAAGTGGAGCTGGGGCAGTTCCAATATGGACAGGGTTACATAGTGGGACAGTGGGATGACAATCAGGGTGGCCTCATTTCTTGGCGGGGGTCTTGGCATCGTTCTCTTTCCTGTTCCTGGATCTCAGGGACCGCTTGCGGGGTGGTTCTCCGTCTGCAGGGGGTGGGATGCTGGTGTGGTGGTCCTGTGGTGGTGCCTCCTGTCCACTAGGGCCAGCGGAGGTGGTGGGCAGTTCTTCGTCCATGCTAGTGTCAGGGGCCCCTTGGAGTGCCACGGTGTCCCTCCTGGTGTTCAGTATCTCCTTCAGCACCCCTACGATGGTGCCCAGGGTGGAATTGATGGATCTGAGTTCCTCCCTGAACCCCAAATACTGCTCCTCCTGCAGGTGCTGGGTCTCCTGAAACTTGGCCAGTACCGTTGCCATCGTCTCCTGGGAGTGGTGGTATGCTCCCATGATGGAGGAGAGGGCCTCGTGGAGAGTGGGTTTCCTAGGCCTGTCCGCCCCTGTCGCACAGCAGCCCTCCCAGTTCCCCTGTGTTCCTGTGCCTCCATCCCCTGGACCGTGTGCCCACTACCACTACCCCCAGGTCCCTGTTGTTGTTGGGGTGGTGGGTTATCCTGGGTTCCATGCAGTGGTGGACACACAGCTGATTGACGTGTCCTGGGTACGGAGGAATGGGCCGGCTGGGTGGGTGCTGTGCTGGTGTTACCAGAGGGTGGAAGGTCTGTGGTGGCCTGTGACTGGGTGTGGGGAACCGACTGTCCCGAGGCCCACGATGGTCCGGGCTGGTCATCTGGATCCAGTTGGACAGAGCTGCTGTTATCACTGTTGGCCTCTTCTGTGGGTGGGGTAGAGATGTCTGGACCCTCCTGTCTGGTGACGTTGGGCAGTGGTCCTGCAGGGGTGGAAAGGCATGATTATTGTATATGTGTGTGTGTCATGGTGTGCAATGGGTGGGTTTAGCGTGTACCCCAGTGCTAGCATTCCTGTGTGGGGGCTTTTGTAATGATGGTTGAGGGGGTGTTATGGATATGTGCAGTGGGCATGCTTTAGTGATGGGTGTCCATGCTTTGTTGTGTCATGCAGGGCTTGGTGTTGGGATGGGTGGTTTGTGTTATTAGTACATATGTGAGGAGTTGCAGTGATAGGGGTGAGGGTGAGGGTGGGGGTATGTGAAGGCATGCAGGTAGGGTGGGGGGATATGATAGTTAAGATTTGACTTACCAGAGTCCATTCCTCCACCGACTCCTCCGAGGCCCTCAGGATGCATAATGGCCAAGACCTGCTCCTTCCATGTTGTTAGTTGTGGGGGAGGAGGTGGGGGTCCACCGCCAGTCCGCTGTACCGCGATGTTGTGCCTGGAGACCACGGAACGCACCTTCCCCCATAGGTCGTTCCACCTCTTCCTGATGTCTTCCCGATTTCTTGGGTGCTGTCCCACGGCGTTGATCCTGTCGACTATTCTTCGCCATAGCTCCATCTTCCTTGCAATTGAGGTGTGCTGCACCTGTGCTCCAAATAGCTGTGGCTCTACCCGTACGATTTCCTCCACCATGACCCTGAGCTCCTCCTCCGAGAACCTGGGGTGTCTTTGCCGTGCCATGGGGTGGTGTAGGTAATGTGTGGGGTGGTGTATGTGGTGATGAGTGTGGTGATATGTAGTGGTGTGTGGTGTTTTGTGCGTGGAAGTAGTGTGAGTGATGGTGTTGTGTGCCTCTGTGTGGTAGGGTTGTCTATGCTGTGCTATCTCTCTAGCCTTCATCAAAATTTTTGGTCGTAGGCATTTGTGGGTGATGTGGGTGTGTGTTTTATACAGTATTGAGTGTGTGGGAGTGGTGTGTATATGTGTATCAGGTGTGTGTCTTTCGAAATGTCCAATGTGGCGGTGTGTATTTTGAGCGCGGCGGTGTGTACCTGCCAATGGAATACCGCAGTTGAAAGACCCCCGCGTGGATTCGTTGGTCGTGATAGCATGGGCGTGTTTCTGTTGGCGTGACGGTGGAGGTTTTGTTTTCGCCAGTTTATCACTGACCTTTGGTATGGCGGACTTGTGTGGGTGTCTGAATTTTGTCGGATTTCGAGATGTGGGTCATAATAGCTGTGGCGGTATTCCGCGGCTGTGGCGGTGTATAGGCGGTCTTCTGCAAAGCGGTAAGCGGCTTTTACCGCCAATGTTGTAATGACCCCCTTAATCCTTCGAAAACAGTGAGAATGCTGTTGTTAAGCAAAGTACCTGGTTAGCATCAATAATAAAGCCGCACAAGTGAGCGTGCGTCGGAAAAGGATAGCAATGCATCAATTCCTTACTCGCAAGTGAGGCTGTGCATTGTTTCTTTCTCAGGTCGGGTCTGCGATGCATCATTTTGATCCCTTGCAAGAGAGTAATTCTCAGGTTTCCGGACGGGGCACCTCGGATCCGCACAGAGTCAGATTGACTTGGACATCCAGGGACGATGCGTGTAAAATCCGGTTGCACGGTATCAGAAATCCACGCTGAGTGAGGGATGCGTCAATATGAGCCTACATAAGCGGTGTTGCGCGTTGTTTCCCCATCCGCTTTGAGTCGATTTCACAGCTGGAATGCAGTAGGAGAGTCCATTTTAGCTGCAAAGCTAGCAGCGTGTCGTTTAGCAGCCACGTTGCGGAAGGTGCATCATAAATTAACCCGTATGGCATTCTGTGCGTGGATTTTTTGTTCTTGTCTGCCAACTTCACCTTTCAAGGACACGGGGACTGAGTAGTACAGGGCAGGAGTCTCATCAGAGAGTCCAGGTGCTGGCAGGGGAATTCTTTCATGGCCCTGAGACTTCAACAACAGGACACAAGCACAGTTCAAGCCCTTGGAGGTTGTTGTCAAGCAGGAAAGCACAACATAGTCCAGTTTTTGTCCCTTTTCACAGGCAGAAACAGCAACTGCAGGATAGCCCAACAGAGCACAGCCACAGGCATGGGTAGCACTTCTTCTCAACTCTTCAGCTCTTCTTCTTGGCAGAGGTTCCTCTTGATTCCTGAAGTGATCTAAGTTTTGGGTCCACTACTTATACTCCTTTCTACATTTGAAGTAGGCCAATTTCAAAAAAAGTATCTCTTGTTTGCAAGATCCTGCCTTGCCCAGGTCAGGCCCTAGATACACACCAGGGAGTTTGAGACTGCATTGTGTTTGGACAGACACAGCCCTTTCAGGTGTGAGTGACCACTCCTTCCCTCCCTCCCAGCACTGATGGCTCATCAGGATATGCAGCTCCACCCCTGCTCCCTTTGTGTCACTGTCTAGAGAGAGGTGCAAACAGCCCAACTGTCAAACTGACCAAGACTGGGAATACGCAAACAGGCAGAGTCACGGAGTGGTTTAAGCAAGAAAATGCCTGTTTTCTAAAAGTGTAATTTTCAAATCATCATGACATTAGCGGCATATCCCGCTTACCACCGCGGTGACAGCCACGAACATACTGCCGTGGAGGTGAACATCCATTCGCCAAATTATGACACACGCACACCAATCTGACAGAATACTGCCACATACACAAATCCGCCAGCCCAAAGGTCAGTGCTAAAGTGGAGGTACGAACATCCATACCGTTGCGACAACAAAACAACACCCACCACATCATGACCCACGAATCACCACGGCGGACATTCAATGGCGGTAAAGCATTAGAGGTACACACCTGCGTGCTCAAAATGGACACCCAAATACTAAAGTACACAACATTGGTCAATACCAAAAACACACTGTAGGAGGCTGGCCTAGTTTGTAGTGGGTACATAAGGTACTTGCACCTTATAACAGGCCCATTTATCCCTTATTAATGAAATGTATGCAGTGTTCTAGCAGCTTTAGCTGTCTAGAGGTAGCTATAGCAGAGCAGCTTTGGCTGAACTAGGAGACATGCAAAGCTCCTGCAACACCACTCTAGTTACATAGTACTTACACACAATAAAAGACAATACTCAGTGTTACCAAAAATAAAGGTACTTTATTTTAGGAGCACAAGGAACAAAATATCTTAGAGGCAATACTCCTTCTGGAGGTAAGAATTATACACAATATGTACACTAGTAACCAAAATCAGGTAAGTAAACGGTCATAGAATAGTGCAAACAGTAGAAAATACAATAGATTGCAATGGGGTAGGGGCAACACAAACCATATACTAAAATAGTGGAATGTGAATCACGAATTCCCCCCTAGGCAAGTGTAGTGTGTAGAGGGGTGCTGGGAATGTAAGAAAACACCAAAGGTAAATAAAGTACCCTATCCCAGAGCACAGGAAAGCAGGAGTAAAGTACAGCAAGTTTCCTTAGGACACACATTACCAGTCATGATAAGAGATTTTGCAAGAACCAAGCAAGACTGCAAGCAACAAATGACGGATTCCTGGACCTGAAGACCTGTGGAGAGAGGAGACCAAGTCCAGAAGTTGAAGAAGAGTCCAGGAACGACAGGAGCCCCTGCCAACCTAGAAGATAATGCAAAAGTGGATTTTCCGGTAACAAGAGTACAGAAGAGCACCAAATAAGATGGCTGTGGGTTCCTGCTTGGTGCAGGTGATGGCCCACGTCTGGTTGTTGGATGCAGGCTGTTTGCATATCTGGATTCCACCAACAAGCCTTGGTTCATGCAAGTATGCGGTTTGCATCAAAATGAAGCTGCCTGGACCCAGGAGGGACTTGGGGGTCTCAACTCAGACTGAGGAGGCAGGGATGGCTCTCAGCACTTTAGAGAGCCCACAGAAGACTAGGCAGCACCCATGGGAGTCCCAGAACATGGGGACAAAGAAGATGCAAAGTGAGGTCATTGCAGCACTACAAAGGAAGGTCCCACACCACGGGGAAACAACTCAGCAAGTTGTGCATCACAGGATGAAGTGCTGGGGACCTGGGCTACACTGTGCATGAAGGATTTTTGGAAGAAGTGAACAAAAGCCCAAGGAGCTGGAGAAGACGCAGTCCACAGGGGGTACTGTTGCAGCATGGGGAGGCAAGCTCTTACCTCTACCAAATTTGGACAGCTGGACCTTAGAACAGTCTGAGTCACGTCGGTCCACCACCTGTGTTCCAGGGAGCACGCTCATTGTCAGGAGAGGAGTCCCAGAGTACCCGTGGTCATCGCAGAACGGTGCCTGCAGAAGCAGGGAAGTGACTCCATCACTCCACAGGAGATTCCTTTGGTTCTTCTGGTGCAGGGTGAAGAAAAGCAGTCCTCAGAGCATGCACACCTTGAAAACTGTTGCACATGTTGGCTGGAGCTGAAGTTGCAGGTCACAAGAGTTGTCCTGGATACTTTGTAGCAGTGATAGTAGTTTCTGGAGCAGTCTGCAGGTGATCTGATGGTCAGAAGCTGAAGAAGAGGATGCAGAGGATTCCTGGAGGAGTCTTGCAAGCTGAATCTGAGGAAACACAGAGAGAAGAGACCCTAAATAGCCCTGAGAGAGGGATTGGCTACCTTCCCAGGTATGCACATAACAAGAGGGGTCTCTGACATAGCCTGCTGGCACTGGCTACTCAGAGGTCTCCAGAGTGTCCCCAGACCTTGGAATCCACGATGGCTAACGCCAGGGACACACTGAAGGAGCTCTGGTCACCACCCCTGGGTGGTGTTGGACAGGGGAGTGGTCACTCCCCTTTTCTTTGTCCATTTTCGCACCAGAGCAGAGACTGAGGATCCTTGGACCAGTGTAGACTGGCTTATGCAAGGAGAGCACCATCTGTGCCCTTCAAAGCATTGTCAGAGGTTCTGTAAAGCCTGTAACACCTTTTTCCAAAGGGAGATGGTGTAACATCCTCCTCCCAAAGAAAATGCATTGCTCTGCATTCCTGGGATTGAGCTGCTCAGTCCCCAGGAGGGCAGGAACCTGTCTGTGAGGTGGTGACAGCAGCTGGGGCTGCAATGGGTTGACAGTACTGGGGGTCCATGGTGGAGCCCCCATGGTGCATGGGAATTTGCCCCCCTCCAATATCAGTTTTGGAATGGGGGGACAATTCCATGATCTTAGACACCTCACATGGCCATATTTGGAGTTACCATTGTGAAGCTACATATATGTATTGACATATATATAGTGCACACGTGTAATGGTATCCCTGCACTCACAAAGTCCTGGGAATTGGCCCTGGACAATGTGGGGGAACCTTTGCTAGTTCAAGGATGCCCTCACACTTACTAACTTTGCACCTAGCCTTCTGTAAATAAAGGTTAGACATATAGGTGACTTATAAGTCACTTAAGTGCAGTGAAAATGGGAGTGAAATAGTGTGGGCACTATTTCACTCAGGCTACAGTGGCAGTCCTAAAGAAAGGTTTGTCTGAGCTCCTTATGGGTGGCAAAATAAATGCTGCAACCAATAAGGATCTCCTAGAACCCCAATGCCCTGGTGTTAGAAATGGGGTGTTTGGTTGGCAGTCAGGTTAACCCCTGTCCAAGCAAGGACCCTCACTCTAGTCAGGGTAAGTCACACACAATCCAAATTATTCTGTGTCCACCCTCTGGTAGCTTGGCACTGAGCAGTCAGGCTTAACTTAGTCGGCAATATGTAAAGTATGTGTTCAATAAATCATACAATGACACCATATAGTACTACAAACACACACAATACAGTGTTTGTAAAAATATAGAATCTTTATCTGAATAATTGTAGGTCAAAAATGATTAGAATGCAATAAGTATACATTGAAATATTACTGGAAAAGTAATATAAAATGACTTTAGAATTGTAATATTACTGCAAAAGCAATATGAAGTGTCTTAAAGGCTTCCAGAAACAACAAGTGTCTCTTGCTGGGCAAAGTACCAGGTTTGCGTTGAAAAATCCTCGCAAGGGGCCACAGAGGAGGAGATGTGTGGAAAACAGGTAAGTGTGCGTCAGTTTCGCCCCTCCGCACACGGACTTGCGCCGATATTTTCCACGCGGGGAAGCCGTGCATCGATTTCCGTCCCGCGGACTCGGATCCTCTTTGGGTTGCAGGGTTTTCGGACGCCCCGGGGTCGATCCGTGGAAAATCCTGGGCTTGCGTCGAAGTCACAAGTGCTGCCTCGATTCCAGTGGGTGATGTGCGGAAGTTTCTCCTGCACGGCAGGCGCGGCGTCGATTCCTCTCTGGAAGTCAGGCTGCGTCGTTCCAGGTCGGCTGTGCATCGATCCAGTGGGCCGTGGGTCGAAGTTCCGGTCGCGTCACAGGCGCTCCGTCGATCTTCCTGTTGTAGAGTCGGGCAGCATCATTCCGGATTTGGTGTGTGGTGATTTTTCACCACGGTGCAGGCTGTGCGTCGTTTTTCGCAGGCTGTGCGTCAGTTTTTGGTGCACAAGGAATTTCTTGCAGATATGAAGTGTTTTCTGGTCCTGAGACTTCAGGGAACAGGAGGAAAGCTCAATCCAAGCCCTTGGAGAGCACTTCTGCAGGACAGCCAGAGAGCAGCAAGGCAGCAGGGCAACAGCAAGGCAGCAGTCCTTCACAGAAAGCAGTCAGGTGAGTCCTTTGGGCAGCCAGGCCATTTTTCTTGGCAGGATGTAGGTTCTGGTTCAGGTTTCTTCTCCAGGGAGTGTCTGTCTTGTCTGCCCCCTAGCTGGGGCCCTGTTTTTATACCCAAAAGTGCCTTTGAAGTGGGGGCAACTACAAAGAGTGGCTTAGAAGTGCACAAGTTCCCCTTTCAGTTCAATCCTGTCTGCCAGGGTCCCAGTAGGGGGTGTGGCAGGCCTTTGTGTGAGGGCAGGTTACTGTCCATTGTCATGTAAGTGTGAGGCCCTCCACCCTCCCAGCCCAGGAAGACCCATTCAAAATGCAGATGCATGCAAGTAAGGCTGAGTATCCTGTGTTTGGGGTGTGTCTGAGTGAATTCACAAGGAGCTGTCAACTAAACCTAGCTGGACGTGGATTGTAAAGCACAGAAAGATTTAAGTGCAGAGAAATGCTCACTTTCTAAAAGTGGCATTTCTAAAATAGTAATATTAAATCCAACTTCACCAGTCAGCAGGACTTTCTATTACCATTCTGGCCATACTAAATATGACCTTCCTACCCCTTTCAGATCATCAACACTGTATGAGGGCAGCCCCAATGTTAGCCTATGAAGGAAGCAGGCCTCACAGCAGTGTAAAAACAAATTTAGGAGTTTTACACTACCAGGACATGTAAACTACACAGGTACATGTCCTGCCTTTTGCCTACACAGCACCCTGCCCTATGGATTACCTAGGGCATACCTTAGGGGTGTCTTATATGTAGACAAAGGTGAGTTTTAGACTTGGCAAGTACTTTTAAATGCCAAGTCAAATTGGCAGTGAAACTGCACACACAGGCCTTGCAATGGCAGGCTGGAGACAAGGTTAAGGGGCTATTTAAGTGGGTGGCACAATCAGTGCTGCAGCCCACTAGTAGCATTTAATCTACAGGCCCTGGGCACCTATAGTGCACTTTACTAGGGACTTAAAAGTAAATTAAATGGTCCAGTTGGGTATGAGCCCATGTTACCATGTTTAAAGGGAGAGAGCATATGCACTTCAGCACTGGTTAGCATTGGTAAAGTGCGCAGAATCTAAACACCAGCAAAAACAGTGTCTAAAAAGTGGAGGGAGGCAGGCAAAACGTTAGGGGTGACCATCCTAAAGCTGTCAGGTCTAACACCTGGGAACTTAGGTACCATATAATAGGGACTTATAAGGGTGGTCCAGTGTGCCAATTAGAATTGGAATATGGAGTCACTAAACGATAGTGACAAATTTGGTAAGTAGAGAGGGCATAAGCACTGGAGTTCTGGTTAGCAGAACTTCAGTGACACGGTTAAGCATACTGACAACACACACATAGGCCACAAACTATGAGCACAGGGGTCCAGGCTTGCAGGATCCCAGTGAGACAGGCAAACATGCTGACAAACAGGCAGAATTTGGGGGTAACATGCCAAGAAAGATGGTACTTTCCTACAGAGACACCCGACACTAATACACATACCACACCCAAATGCCCACACCACTATAAAACACACATCAACATTACCCACAACACTTTACGAATATAAATAATTGCCACCAGACTGACACCAAGACCACTGCGACAACTAGACACACCGCACATACACCCACACATCCCTCACTCACCCCACTTCACATACCTAACCACAGTACCCAACACCCACACACTTACACACACCACACAACACCCACGCCCCCACAACGGCACCCCCGTTTCACAGATGAGGAGTTGCGGGTCATGGTGGAAGAAATAGTCATGGTAGAGCCACAGCTGTTTGGAGCACAGGTACAGCAAATATCCATTGCCAGGATGATGGAGCTATGGCGGAGAATCGCAGACAGGGTGAATGCCGTGGGACAGCATCCAAGAACAAGGGACGACATCAGGAAGAGGAGGAGCGACCTACAGTGGAAGGTATGTTTCGTGGCAGCAAGGCAGCAGCTCGTCATCCAGAGGACTGGTGGTTGACCCCCACCTCCTCCCCCGCGGCCCACAGCATGGGAGGAACAAGTCTTGCAATCCTGCATCCTGAGGGACCCACTGGAGTTGCTGGTAAATGGACACTGGTGAGTCAACATTTACTACTTATCACCCCCCATACCTGCATGCCATCTCACCCCCTCGCCCTCACTCTCATCACTCCACTCCATCCCACTCCATCCCACACACTGCACCTACACATATGAGTAGCCCCAATGCCAAGCCCTGCATGCTATACCAATGCATGGACAGCCCTCCAAGCCCTGCATGGACACCCATCACAAAAGCATGCACAACATAGGGGAACTAACAATCCCACAATACATCACCGTGCACAAACAAAGGTGGCAGGGCAACAGCAACGATAGAGGGGAAGCTAGGTATGTACATTATGTCACAGACATGAAGCATAATACATCACATGCATCCCCACAGGTGCCCCAGCCAATGTCATTGGAGAGGAGGTACCACAACAAACCAGTCCCCCAACAGAAGATGCCCCAGTGATGACAGTAACTCTGGACTTCTGGATCTGGATGAACTACCTGGCCCATCAGGGACCACTGGTAAGTCGGTCACCCCAGCCCACTCCCAGTCAACCACAAAGCCTCCCCATCAGTATCCAACAACACAGCACCCACCCAGTGTCCCCAAATATCTGTCCCCAGGTCACGTCAATCAGCAGTGTGCCCACCTGTACAGGGATCCCAGTCCACACCTCGCCACCAAGACAATCAGGGATCTGGGCCCAATGGCAGTGGGCACACCGTTCAGGGGACACAGACACAGGGCAACAGGGATACTGGGAGGACCACTGTGCACCGGGGGAGGGCAAGCCCAGGGTACCGATTCTCCAGGAGGCACTCACCAAGATCCAGAGGGCCTACCAACAATCCCAGGACAAGATGGGCCAAATCCTTACCAATATGCAGGAGAACAAGCGGCTGCAGGAGGTACACCATCAGGAGATCAGGGAGGACTTGCAGGCTCTCAACACCACCATGATCTCCATTGCACCCTAATAACCCGCCTCCGCTCCACCGGGATCCAAGGACAGGCCCTGGACTGGATCACCTCCTTCCTCTCCAACCGCTCCCAAAGAGTCTACCTCCCACCTTTCCGCTCAGACCCCACCGAGATCATCTGCGGCGTCCCACAAGGCTCCTCGCTCAGACCGACTCTCTTCAATGTCTACATGAGCCCCCTCGCCGACATCGTACGCAAACACAGCATCATCATCACCTCCTACGCCGACGATACTCAACTTATACTTTCCCTCACCAAGGACCCCACCAGCGCCAAGACCAACCTGCAAGATGGAATGAAAGACGTCGCAGATTGGATGAAACTCAGCCGTCTGAAACTGAACTCAGACAAAACGGAAGTCCTCATCCTCGGAAACACCCCTACCGCCTGGGACGTCTCCTGGTGGCCCACGGCCCTTGGCACCGCACCAACCCCCTCAGACCAGGCACGCAACCTCGGTTTCATCCTGGACCCACTTCTCACCATGACCAAACAAGTCAATGCCGTATCATCATCCTGCTTCCTCACCCTCCGCATGCTATGAAAGATCTTCCGTTGGATCCCCGTCGACACCAGAAAGACCGTGACCCACGCCCTCGTCACAAGCCGCCTGGACTACGGCAACACCCTATACGCAGGAACCATTGCTAAACTCCAGAAACGTCTGCAACGAATTCAAAACGCCTCTGCCCGCCTCATCCTCAACATACCCCGCAACAGCCACATCTCCGCCCACCTGAGACACCTGCACTGGCTTCCCGTCAACAAAAGGATCACCTTCCGACTCCTCACCCACGCACACAAAGCCCTCCACAACAAGGGACCCGAATACCTCAACCGCCGCCTCAGCTTCTACACACCCACCCGTCCTCTTCGCTCCGCCAACCTCGCTCTCGCCGCCGTCCCTCGAATCCGCCGCACCACGGCGGGTGGGAGGTCCTTCTCCTACCTGGCGGCCAAGACATGGAACTCCCTCCCCACCATCCTCAGGACCACCCAGGACCACTCCGCTTTCCGGAGACTACTCAAGACCTGGCTCTTCAAGCAGCAGTAACCCCCTCCCCCTAGCGCCTTGAGACCCGCACGGGTGAGTAGCGCGCTTTATAAATGTTTATGATTTGATTTGATTTGATTGCGGGGGTGCTGGCAGACCTGGCCAACATCATGAGGGAATCGACAGCACACCAGCGGGCCCCTACCACTAGCTAGTCTATTGACTAACCCTCCACTTTTGCTGCAACTATTGGGCAGGAGGCCCCACCAAAG
Source organism: Pleurodeles waltl (assembly GCF_031143425.1). NCBI lineage: Eukaryota > Metazoa > Chordata > Amphibia > Caudata > Salamandridae > Pleurodeles > Pleurodeles waltl. Next base: position 508,476,800 of record NC_090445.1, read on the forward strand.
GACCCACAGGCCACCAGCACCCCTCCCCCTGCAGAAGGTGAACCACCCCGCGAACATTCCCTGTGACCCAGAGAGAAGCCAGAGACACTTGCCAAGCCCACCGCCACAAAATGAGACTCTCCTAATTGTCTCCCTTGTGTCCCACCCTGTCACCTTGTCCACTTTGAACTGCCTTTGCTCCCCTTCCTATGGCCCATTGGACACTGGACCTGTGCTACAAACAGACTAGAACAATACCCTGCACTTTCCTCTACCATCACCCCATTCCATTGCACTTTTCAGTCAATAATTTGCACTACAATAAACACCCTTGACTACAACTTGAGTGACACTGTTTTATGTGTTGAAATTGTGCATTTATGGGAACAGTCACGTCTAGTGCGAGTGATCTGACCACTGTGAATACAAATAATGACCGGTAGCTGTCTGTAGTAAACACAGCAGGACACTGTTTTCATATCACCAACATCTGTAAAATTACAAGCCATAGGTGACAGTAAGTTGAGATGCGAAGGAAGTGAATGGCTATAGCCAAGCAGATAAATCAATACTCAGAGTAATAGTCAGTTCACCTGTCTCACTTGTGTCATTGACGTATAACTGATGTTCTATTGCCCACAACCTCATCCTCTGCCTCCTCATCCTCACTGTCCTCAGGGTCCACTGCTGCCACAGGGGCATTTCCAGTCTCCACCTCCTGCAGAAAAGGCACATGTCATCTGAGGGCCGGGTTGTGCAACATGCAGCATGCCACTACTATCTGGAAGACCTTCTTGGGTAAGTAGCACAGGGATTCACCTGTCAGACGCAGGCATCTGAACCTGGCCTTCAGGAGGCCGAAGGTCATTTAGATTATTCTCCTGGTCTGCCCATGTGCATCATTATAATGGTTCTCAGCCCCTGTCCTAGCATTCCTTCCAGGGGTCAGGAGCCACAATAGGTTTGGGTAGCCAGAGTCGTCTGCAAGTATTAAAGGGCAAAAATTAGCTTTACACAATGATATCTGGAAAACACTTGAAGGCATACACTGACATACAGTGGGTGGGGACTCTGGCTCACCTATTAGCCACACCCTGTGCCTCTGTAGTTGGGCCATCACATTTGGGATGCTGCTATTCCTCAGAACGAAGGAGTCATGACGTGGGAGACGTACTGGTCCACCAGGCACACCATTTGCACATTGAGTGAGTGGAAATTCTTCCGATTCCTGAACACCTGTTCATTCTGGGTGGGGGGGGCAAACGCAATATGTGTACCGCCAATCGCCCAAATAATATTGGGTATATGTCCCATTGCATAAAATCCCGCTTTCACAGTGGCCAAATCTTCCACCTGAGGTAAAGAAATGTAGCTGCACATGTGTTTCACCAAGGCAGACAATACCCTTGACAGCATGATTGAGAACATTGGCTGTGACATTCCTGCTGCCAAGCCCACTATCACTTGGAAAGACCCAGTTGCCGGGAAATTGAGCACTGATAGAACCTGCACAAGAGGGGGGGGGCTCCTAGTGGGATGACGGATAGCTGATATCAGGTCAGGCTCCAATTGGGCAAACAGCTCTGTGATTCTGACCCTGTCCAGTCTATAGGTGAGTACTATGTGCCTGTCCTCCAGTGTAGCCAAGTCCACAAGGGGTCTGTACACAGGGTTTTGTCTTCTTCTCCTATTCATCTGCAGTGGTAGGTATCTAAGGGACACAAGAGTGAGTAGGGTGTCACAACCTGATCAATGGAACCACCACCTCGGTGTGCATACAGCATCAATGTGATGGGACAGTGGGAATGGCAATGTATGTGCTATTTTAGGCAATGATACAGTTATGGTTTATCTGATCGTAGTCCACCGCCAACTCCACTGACATTAGGCGTCGTGGGGGAAGGCGGTGGCTAATATGGGGCTCTAGGGAGTACAGTGGCCAATGGGGATCAGCGGCGACGGTGACAGTGTACACTGCAGTGGACGTGACAACTATTTTCTGTCTATAACCTCACTTGATTCCTGGATTTCCACAGGACAACACCTACACTGCATGTGCTGCTGTGACCTGTGTCTGGAACCTACCATGGCCCGTGTGACCGGGAAAAAGGCCCCTGCCTTCACTTTGATGGAGTTGGAGTGCTTGGTGGATAGGGTCCTGCCCCAGTATGGGCAGCTGTATGGGCCTCCAGACCAACAGGTGAGTACACTTTGGACAAGATGTATGTGGTAGGGTTGCATGCAGATGTGTGTGCAGGCATTGTGTCATTTGTGGGGGGGGGTTATCTGGTGGTAGTGTACATGGTGTGCACCAGGCAATGTGTGCACCAATGGGTTTGGAAACAGGATTTGTGGGCCATATGTGTGATTGTATGTGTAATCCTGTCCTCCTGCCTGTATTACCTCTGCAGGTCAGCGCCCATCAAAAGAAGGGATTGTGGCGTGCCATTGCCAAGGATGCGCGGACCCTGGGGGTCCACAGCAGGTGGAGCCCCCACTGCAGGAAACAGTAGGAGGACCTGAGAGGCTCGGCACAGAAGACCACAGAAGCCCAGCTGGGGATGGCCTCCCAACGAGGAAGGGGTGCCTGTCAGAACCTGACCCCCCTGATGGCCCGCCTACTAGTGGTGGCCTATCCAGAGCTGGATGGGCACTTGAGGGCATCACAGCAGCCACAAGGGGGTGAGTACAGTGGGCATTACTACAATAATTGGTAGGTGGCATGGCATCCGGGCGGTGGGTGTAAGTTAGTGGGTGCCCCTTAATGCCAGGACAGACATTGCAGCATGATTGAGCTCAAGGGTAATGGGTGTATGGCAAATCCAGGTAACCTATCACGTTTGCATTCCATGTCAGTCAGGGCTTTGTGGGTCCAAGGAGGGGTGCAGTTGGTGGTGTTTGACCCTCATCTTGCTGTGGCATCTAGCCAATTCAATGGCAGTGCAATGCGTAGTGCTCAAGCATGATCCCTGAGTGTGACAGTGCTGTGTATGTCAACTGTGGTGTTGGTGCTGTAATTGCTGAAGTGTTCCCTTTCTCTCCCTAACCCCCTTTCTCCTTCTGTCATTCTGTCCGTGTGTGCTTTAGAATCATCTGGTGGAGGAGCAGGGGCACCGGCGACAGACGGAGCTGCATCCCAAAGGACCCAAGAGGCAGAGTCCACCAACGCCGAGGGAACCAGTGGGACGGAGGGCGAGCAGAAAATCACGGCGGAGACAGGAGGTGACAACACAGACTCTGATTCCTCCTCCGATGGAAGCTCCCTGGTGGTGGCAGACACCTCTGTCACCACCACAGCTACAGGTACAGCTGCCATCCCCCATACCAGCATTGCCCTCCCAGTAGCCCCTCAGCGAGTTCCCGTGCCCGTTCACCCTGGAGTGTAGGCATCTCCTTCGCCCCAGGCACCTCAGGCTCTGCCCCAGTGAGCCCTTCTGCCCTGAGTGAGGAGGCTATTGACCTCCTGAGATCCATCCCTGTAGGGCAGTCAACCATTGTGAATGCCATCCAGGGACTGGCATCTCAGATGCAGCAATGCAATGCATTTCTGGAGGGCATCCACAGTGGATTGGCGGCCAAACAGAGATCGATTCAGGCTCTGGCCTCCTCTTTGATGGCAGCCATTGTCCCTGTTCTTACCATTCCCCCTCCAACTACCACTACCCAGTCCCAGTCTCCTCAACCCCAACCCATGCCATGCACACATACAGACAGGCATGCACACAAGACATCATATAAGAGTGGCACAGAAAAACACAGGCACCACACTTCAGTCCAGAAGCACTCACACAAACAACAGACAGTTGCTCACACATCCACTGCCTCTACTGTCTACCCCTCCTCCTCCTCCTTCTCCACCTCCCTCACAGTCACGTCCACACTCACACCTGCATGCACTGCTTCAACAGCAACAGCTACCACCACCATCACTATTCCAAGCAGCACACACACCTCACTAGCAGACACCTCCACAAAATCCATCCACATGTCCACTGTGTCCTCTCCCACCCTGTTTGTCCCCCTCCCTCTAAAGGACACAGACGCAGGCACTCAATCACCCAGAAGCCATCCACCTCACATCAGCACACTGTCCAAGTCCAGCAGACGTACTCCTCCAACAACCACTCCCTCAACCACCAGTCCCATTCCTTCTCCCTCATCCCGCCCCTGTCCCTAGGAAGCTTTTCCTTGCCCATCTTGAACTCTTCCCTCCCCTTCCTCCCCATCCTGCATGTAAAAGCAGGGTCCCAATGACCCAGCCCATCACCTCAGCCAAACAGTCCATGGGGACAGTGGAGACACCTCCGATTCGTGGAGGCAAGACAGTGAAGGATCCCACTCCACCAGCCAGGAAAGGGAAGGATCCCACTCCACCAGCCAGGAAAGGGAAGGATCCCACTCCACCAGCCAGGAGGGGTGAGGTTCCCACTCAACTACCAATGACAGCAGCAGGTCACACTCAACCACCAATGACAGAAGAGGTTCCCACTCAACCACCAATGACAGAAAAGGTCCCACTCAACCACCAATGACAGCAGCGGGTCCCACTCAATCACCAATGACAGAAAAGGTTCCCACTCAACCACCAATGACAGCAGCGGGTAACACTCAACCACCAATGACAGAAGAGGTTCCCACTCAACCACCAATGACAGAAAAGGTCCCACTCAACCACCAATGACAGCAGCGGGTCCCACTCAATCACCAATGACAGAAGAGGTTCCCACTCAACCAGCAAAGACAGAAAAGGTTCCCACTCAACCACCATTGAAAGGCAAGAAGCTCTCACCTCCAGCAGAGGCTGCCCAGGAGGCACCTCCCCAGCAGAGACAATGCAGCCTTCACCTCCAGCAGAGGCTGCCCAGGAGACACCTCTCCCAGCAGAGACACAGCAGTCCTTACATACAGCAGAGGGCAGGTAGACCACCCTCCAGGGACTGTTGTTCTAGGAGCCCCCTCCAGAAGCAGTGGACATATTCCCAACCTCATAGACTGTGACCTTGCACTCCCTAGCATTGGGAAACAAGCATGGAGCCCCCTCCAGAAGCATTGGGCAAGTTTCCGAATTCAGCTGAGGTGCCCCCCAGCCCCCTTCCCCCTGAGGTGCCTGTCCACTTCTGAGATGTTTTCCCTGCACAGATTTGTGCAGAGTTAGTCAGGATCAAGTTGGGGCTTGGACTGTGCCTGGTGGCCATGTGGGCCTTATGTACTTTGGACTGGGCATTGGCCCTTTCTGGACAATTGTTCATGTATCTTTGTTCTGAAATTGGTTCATATGGTGGCTGTTGCCATGCAACAACAATTTCAGTACTGACGACCTGTAGTCCTTGTATTATTATGCTGTGTGTCCTGTGTCATTGGTTTACGTCTGTAGCTTGTAGTGTGTATGGTGTGTCACTCTCCTTGTCCTCCCTCCCTCCCTTGTGTGCTAGGCAGCTGTACTCACTGTTGTCGTCTTCGTCAGCATTGGCGCAGAAGAGCATCGGGAAGACTTGAAGTTCCTGTTCCATGTCAGCGTTGATCTTCTCTGTGTCTATGTTGGTGAGTCTTTGGCCTTCTGTGATGTGTTTCTGCCAGGCTTTTGATGTCATTGGTACCGCCCCAGAAATCGTGGCAGTTTGCAGTGTCATGATATGGTGGTCAGTTCCTTGTCTTTCGCCTGGCTGTTGATGGCTGACGCCGTGGTGTGTAGTGTTAACACCCTGGCGGATGGTGTGGTACATTGGCTGTCTATGGGAGTTATCACCGCCATGGTCTTAATTTGGTGGTAATTACCACCAGCCTGTTGGCGGTATTACCGCCACTTTAATGGTCACCGCCAAAGTCATAATGACCACCACAATCTCAAATCAAACTTTACTAAAAGATGTATTTTTAAATTGTGAGTTCAGAGACCCCACATTTCTATCTGCTTCCAAAGAGAATCTGCACTTTAATAGTGTTTAAAGGCGGCCCCCACATTTACCTATGAGAGAGATAGGCCTTGCACAGTGAAAACCGAATTTGGCAGTAATTCACTGTCAGGACATGTAAAATACATTAGTATTTGCCCTACCATAAACATACACTGCACCCTGCCCATGGGGCTACCTAGGGCCTAACTTAGAGGTGCCTTACATGTAAGAAAAGGGACGGTCTAGGCCTTGCAAGTGGCAGTTTAAAACTGCACACACAGACACTGCAGTAGCAAGTCTGAGCCCTGTTTACAGGGCTACTCATGTGAGTGGCTCAACCAGTGCTGCATGCCCACTAGTAGCATTTGATTTACAGGCCCTGGGCACCGCTAGGGCTCTGTACTAGGGGTTACTAGTAAATCAAATATGCCAATCAGGGAAAGCCAGTGGTAAAGTGCCCAGAGTATCAAAAACAGCAAAAACAGAATCCAGCACACATCAACAACCTGGGAAACAGAGGCAAAAAGTTAGGGGAGACCACGTCAAGGATGCCAAGTCTAACGCTGGAGGATACAGGTTATGTCGCACTCCGGAAGGAAGATTGCAGTCAGGTTTGCATCTGTGGATTTCATCAACAAGCCTTGGCACACACAAAACTCAGGGTAGGCTGAAATTGGTGCTGCCGGGGACCAGGAAGGACCAGGTGGACTCTGCCCAGGAGGGGTAGTCAGAGGGGAACCTCAGCAACACAGAGAGGCCACAGAAGCACAGGCAGCACCGACAGGAGTCCCACAGGACAAGGACACAGAAGTCAAAGAAGGAGCCCATACAGCACTCCAAAAAGGAGTCCCATGCCGCAGGAGAACCACTCAGGAAGCTGTGTGTCACAGGATGGAGTGCTGGAGCATCAAGGTGCCTGGAGATCCATTGGAGAGAATGCCAACAATCCTTGGTAGCTGCAAAAGATGAGGAGCACGGGGTACTGTTCTGCGTGGGAAGGCAAAGGCTTACCTCCACCCAAGTTGGACAGCTTGAAAAGAGGACTTTCAGGACCACTTCAGTCCACCTCCTGTGTTTCAGGATTCAGGCTGTTCAGCAGGAGAGGGGATCCACGCAGCCAGTTGTTGTTACAGTTGGTGCTTGCAGATGCAGGGGAGTGACTCCTTCAATCCAAGGGAGGTTCCTTCTTCTTTCCTGTGCTGACTGAAGACTGGCTGTCCTCAGATGATGCACAACTGGGGAAATGTTGCATTTGCTGGAAGGAGCCGTGGATACAATGTTACAGGCAGAGTCTTGCTTCTTTGTTGCAGCTTGTTGCGTCCTGGAGCTTCCAGATGCAGCTTCTTCGGTCAGAAGTCAAAGTGGAGGCTGCAGAGGAATGCTGCTGAAGTCTTGCAAGCCAAATATAAGGAACCAGCCAAGAGAGAGACCCTAAATAGCCCTGAATGGGGGATTTGTCACCTAGCTGGGTGACCAACTATTAAGAGGGAGCTCTGATGTCACCTGCCTTCACTGGCCACTCAGATGCTCCCAAAGTTCCCTGCCAACCTTGAATCCAAGATGGCAAAACCTCTGAGCACCACTCCTGCAGCGGTGATGGACAGGGGAGTGGTTACTCCCATTTCCTTACTCTAGTTTTGCGACAGAGCAGAGACTAGGGGTCCCTGAACTGGTGTAGACTGGTTTATGCAAGGTGGCAACCAAATGTGCCTTTCAAAGCATTACCAGTGGTTTGGGGAGGCTACCCCTCCAAAGCATGTAACACCTATTTCCTTTGGGAGAGGGATGTAACACCCCTCTCCCAAAGGAAATCATTTGTTCTGCCTTCCTGGGCTTGAGCTGCTCAAGCAACAGGAGGGCAGAAATCTGTCTGTGAGGTGGCAGAAGCTCAGTTGCCTAGAAAACCTCAGAAGATGGTAGAAGGAATTCTGGGGTCCTCTATGGAGCCCCCAGAGTGCATGGAATCATACAACCAATGCTTGCAAAAGCACTGGGGTATGATTCCAACATGTTTGATACCAAATATGCCTATGTTCTGAGTGACCATTATGTAGCTGGACATAGGGAATGAGCTATGTTCAGTACACAAGTAAAATGGTGTCCCCACACTCAGAAAGTCTGGTAAAATGGGCCTGGAGTTCATGGGGGCACCTCTGCTAGTGCAGGGGTGTCCTCACAAACAGGTACTTTGCACCCTGCCCTCTGGGCAAGAAGATCTGCCACAGGGATTACTTATAAGTGACCTGGTGCAGTGAAGAGTTGCAGTGAAAGGGTGCTTGCAGCTTTTCACGCAGGCTGCAATGGCAGTCCTGCAGAACCCTTTGCTTGGGCTCCCTATAGGTGGCAAAATATATGTTGCAGCCCCTAGGGATCCCCTGGAACCCAAATACCCTGGGTACCTAGGTCCCATATACTAGGGATGTACAATGGAGCACCGGTGTGCCAATTGTGGGATAAAATACAGAGTTTTGGGAGAGAGAGAAGAAGAAGGCTAACCTTGCCCAGATGAGTCTTCATTGTCTAAGTGGAAATATCTGGAGATTCCATCTGCACTGGAGTGGTTACTCCCAGGTCTATGTTCCACTGTAAAGTCTGTCCCCTGTAGGGAAATGGACCACCTTAACAATTTGGAGTTTTCTCCTTTCATCTGTTTAAGCCATAACAGAGGTTTGTGATCTGTCTGAACAATGAAGTGAGTACCAAAGAGGTATGGTATTAACTTTTTCAAGGCCCAGAGCACAGCAAAGGCCTCCCTCTTTCTGGCTAACCAACGCTTTTCCCTGGGGGTCAACCTTCTGCTAATGAAAGCTACTGCCTGATCCTGGCCCTCTGTATAGAGATGTGAGAGAACTGCCCCAACCCCTTCCTCTGAAGCATCAGTTTGTACTATGAACTTCTTGGTGTAGTTAGGGTTTTTTAAAACAGGTGCAGAACACATGGCCTGTTTAAGTTCATCAAAAGCTTTTTGGCAGCCTGCTGTCCATAATACCTTTTTAGGCATTTTCTTAGATGTCAAGTCATTAAGAGGAGCTACAATGGAGCCATAGTTCTTAATGAAACTCCTGTGATACCCAGTGAGGCCTAAGAAGGCTCTGACCTGAGTTTGTGTTGCGGGGGAGTCCAAACCAAAATTGTTTGGATCTTCCCCTGTAGTTGCTGAATCTGTTTCCCACCTACTAGGTGTCCCAGATAAACCACCTTCCCCTGACCGGTCTGGCACTTTGAAGCCTTGATAGTGAGGCCTGCTTTTTGAAGAGCCTCTAAAACATTCCAGCAAGAAAGGAGTCATTAGAGAACAAAGAATTCATGCAGGCCAATGTCAAAAACACAATGCCTGTCTACATAAAATGGCCGCCAGTCACATGGTCCGACAAAAACAATAGCAAGCAAGGATGCATGGAGAACAAAGTACACATGCTGACCTATGGCAAAACCACCATGACTGTCTACACAAAATGGCCGCTGGCCCCATGGTCAAACAACAGGAGCAAGTAAGGAGTCATGGAGAATAAAGAACACATGTTGGCCTGCAGCAAAAGCACACTGACTGGTTAAACAAAAGGGCCACCGGTCAAATGGTCAAACAACAAGAAAGGAAGCATGAAGAACAAAGAACAAATGCAGGCCTGTGGCAAAAGCACACTGACTGGCTCCACAAAATGGCCACCCTCCATATGGTCAACAAAGTGCACATGTAGGCCTATGGCAAAAGCACACTGGCTGGCTACAGCAAATGGCAGCTGCCCTACTTTTCAAGCAAGAGCTAGCATGCATGCATGAACACATGCAGGCCTGTGACAAAAACACACTGACTGGCTACACAAAATGGCCACAGGCCACATGGTCAAACAACAACAACAGAAAGAAAGGAGGCATTGGAGAACAAAAACATGCACGCCACTGTCAAAAACACAATGACTGTCTACACAAAATGGTTGCAAGTCACATGGTCAAACAACAACAAGCAGGAAAGCATCAATAACAAGAAACACATGCAGGCCTATGGGTGGACACTTACTACACAAAATAGCCGCTGGCCACATGATGTAGAGAACAAAGTCAAGATGATTGCTTATGGCAAGCACATACCCACAGATCTAATTTCACAAAGGTAAACATAGACCAAAAATCCTCAGTTTATGACTTTCGGTATTCACAAAGGCAAGTTACCAGTAGTACCTTTATGTCCGCACCCGAAGTTGAATCTCTGCACCTGGAGTGGAATCTCCATACTCAGGGTAGATTCTCCACAATCAAGGTAGATCTCTGTCCAAGTGTGAACATTCCGCTCTGAGCATACATGTAAAGATACAACTCGTAACTTACCTTTGTTAATACTGAAAAGTAGTAAAGTTAAACGTTCAGTCTAAACTTGAACCAATAGTCTAATTTCACCATTCTGAGTCAGGCCCATACTATCCAGATAAAGGAGGCCTGTTAAACAATGAAGAAAACACTGTCATTAATTCAACAATGCCAGAAATGAACATTAAGTCAGCTATGAAAATGTTTCCAATAACAAACACCCTCACAAAAAAAAAGATTTTACCCACACCAAAATTCACTTTTTGCAGGAAAAAAATGTGAAATACAAAAAACAAATTGCATTTAATCCAATGCCACCCCTGACCTAAGTAATCATAGATATTTTAACACAACATGCACCAGAGGAGCAGTGCTTGCAGAAACCCAATGTTTAGTAGTAGCTGGATTGCCCATAAACAGATTTGGCAACATGGTAAAATAAATAAATAGTGTAAATTTAACAAACACAGAGAAAATGAACTTATCTAAGCAACCTTTTTCCCTTATAAAATGTAAAAATATAATTGCAAAAAATGACTAGGCCATTATTGCAACTCCAGGCCACTCACCACACCCATAATCAAATTTATGGAATGAACAAAAGTAAAAATACAATACTGGTGCATGCCCTATATCAAACAACACCCTTATTCAAACGTTCATGAACTTATTTACTGTTTAGCCACAAAAACAAAGTCTTAAAAATCCAATAGTATATGCAGCAGACAAAGAGACTGATCCTTTCCCCTCAAAATCCAAATGAAAATGACCAGGTGATGGACAAAGCACTGGTAGGAGCCTTCTGGACAGGAAATGGATGGTGCATTCTCTCGGGCATTGCCTTCCAATTGAAAAAAGTAAAATAAAAGAAATTATTTTTTCACTAGATAACAACTTGAACTGTTCATTGGAGTAAAATTTTAACTCGAAAAGGTACCTACTTCTGGAGCTGAAATCTACTTGAGAAGCAGAGCAGTGACAGCTTGCGATCACCAGCATCACTAAGGAAATCTTATTTGTGCTCACAAGCGCACTATAACAGAGTCTTGCTCAAATTAGGATTTACTTTAAAAAACAAGAGACAAGAGACATCTGTCAAAACAGAAAATGGTTCTTTTAATTAAACATTGTGGCTGGGAGAGCAGTTACAGCACCAGAGAATGAGGACTGTTTCTCACAGCACATAGGAATAACCCACTTTTTATACATTTCTCCGGGAGGAATAAATACATTAAGCATTTTTTCCTTGTGAAATATGCAAACAATTGGAAAGGAATCATAGATATAGTTTCCAGATAGACAATGCAGGTGGGCCTCTACCTTGCATGTACACTATGTGGGCCAGAAAGTACAAGTCCAAATGTCTGGCCTGAAGGACGAATGGTCGATGCATGTGGTATAGGTGCTGTGTCCTGTTTGGCTGAGTGTACCTAACTGCATGTGGCATCTAACTTTATGGTATTTTGGGAATGCATGCATCTTTCTTGCCATTTAAGCTTTACTAGGGCCAGTCTCTGGAGATCATTGTAGTGCTGCTGCCTATCTGTGGGATCTGATCTAAGCTTGTGTGTTTGGCTGTTGGCTAAGTGTTACTACAACTGTGACCTGTCATGCATTAACCTTCAGGCCCTGGGCCAGCTAGCCTACCTGACCACATGCGTGCTGAGGTTGACAGAGAGTTCATGAAAGTGAAATCCAACAGTGGTGATGTGACTTTGCTTGTGTATGAAAATGTATTGTTTATGTTTAAAGGTGTCTTGTTGTTGTGCGCATTGATTGATCTGATATTAAAATTCCCTCTAGCTGAATTTTTAACTACACCTTCAAACCCATAAGTCATGACAGTCACAGTGTTGGCACTTTGTTGTTCCACTTAAATTGCTACTTGTTTTTACAGCAGTAAACCCCCAATAGTAGTAAACCACACAAAAATATTAACATGACAAAAATGGGCAACAATGACATGCACAAACTGCTCAGCCACCAGAGGAGCAGGAGAACCAGTTTGTGAACCACTCCTGCTGAGTAGCTCCTCACGCATGTGCCTCTCTGCAGTAGGTGCAATGCTTGAATGGCAAGTGTCAAAGTTCCATTGTCCATATCATTGCCATGTATAAAAGTGCAGCAGGATGCGCCGATCTTAGCAAACACCCCACACTTTATTGCAGTCATCAAGGACAATACATACCAATGTTGCATCACTATGAGGTGAATGGCTCTTTGTATTTCTTTTATGGCATTAAGGTCGATCTCAGTACCTTTATCATTTTGATCACCTCCTACCATGTTATTTGCAATCAGCGGGTGTTTGCTTCTGTCTGCAAGGTGAATAAAAGTAAAGACCTTCCTGCTGATACTTGAGCATCAGTGAACAGTCTGAACTCCTCAGGAATGTTCTTGTACTGTGCCCAACCAAATATTCAGCAGCTGTTCTGGATGTTTGGGACTCTCCTCCCTAGCACCCGCCTCTCCCTTGAACCATATCTTTATGGGCCTTCTGTTCCTGGCAGCTATTAAGAAGCCCTGAGGGTAAGGAGAAAGCAAAAGACATCATTGTGTGGGACGTCCGGAGCAAGACTGGAAACTCATTTTTTGTTGTTGTCCACATTATGGTGATGGACTGGGGTAGTTGGATGCCCAGGTGAACCCCCTATCTACTGACTAGGTGCTATTTGAAGCCCTGTTGAAACTCATGCATGCTTTGTGAGCATTATGTGGTCTTGCTACACCGAGCGCACAGGAGGCCTGGCTACCAACACTGGACGACAGCTTTCTTTTGGAACAAAAATGGGGACTCTCATTTGGTTGCGGCCCATTGGAGGCACTATTGATGTTGGGGCTGTGCATCAAAGACATTTTAGGTCCCGGCTGGGGTCCCAAAAATTGGGACCTTATGACTTGCTAATAGGAACCCATCCCATTTTGCTTATGAGTTTGAGGACCTGGGGTGCCAGCCTTATAGGCAGCGGTTGAGGAGCTGCCCTGCCTCTTTAAGTCAGACTGCCTTCCTCCTGGGGTGTGGCTGGCCAGCCTCACCCCCCTGGAGGACCGGTTGTGGAACGGGGCCAAGGCTCTGGTGGGCACCCTAAATAATGAATTCTGGTGAGGATTGCTGATCGACAGCCACATGACAGCCCAGGATGGTGGACTCTAGCGAGGACACCCGGCCAACAGCCATGCAACAACCTTGAATGTCCCCAAATAAGAGTAAATATTGAAATCCCTAAAGTTATTCTCATATGTCTTTATTGAGAATTCTACTACAGTGTACTTTAAGATGTGATCAGAATGTCTACTTTTGTAGCCGGGATGCTAATGTTGTTATAGTAACAGGACTGCTGGATTTGAGTGTAACCCCACTAGGCATAGGGGGTCTGAGTCTGATCCTGTGCCATGTGACAGGTGTTGGCCTAACCCTTCCGGCCATCTAGCAGCACCTCACCAGTTCCCAGAGTAAAAGGTGATTTCTGGCAGTCCGTAGTATGTCACCTGGATTTATCAGGAAAATCGTGGTGGAACAGAACTTACCCCTTTCTCTCAGTCACATATGTCTCACACATGCAAAGGCAATACAGAAGCAGGACTAAGTTAAATATGTGTTATTGAATCAACAGCATTACATGTAAAAAGGCATGTACTGTGATTATAAGGATGATAAAACATAAGAAAAGCAAGGCAGAGCCAAGAAAAGTGAAACATAGGAAAAGTCCCACCATACTGTCGAAACAATGGTTGTAAATCCCTACCTGCATTACTAAGGTTCTCTAGATAGAACCTGGCAGTGTAAGCCCTAATCTGTCCATCAGGCCCCCAGGTGAACCCTTTCCCTCATACCTGTGATTGTAGGTCAAAAAGACATCTTTTGGTCTACTGCGAATTCTCCCACTTGGAGGGAAAGACTGAGGGGGTCATTACAACCCTGGCGGACGGTGTTAAATGTGCGGTAATATCGCAAACAGGCCGGCAGACAAAAAAAGGGAATTATGACCCTGGTGGAAACCGCCAACAAAGACAGCCACTTTAACACTCCGACCGCCACGGCGGTACAGACAAGCAGCGCGGCGGTCACCGCAAACAGACAGGAGGAAGACAATGTACCGCCCAGAGTATCACAACCCGCCAATCCGCCACCTTTTCCGGGGCGGATTCACCGTGGATAAAAACACGGCGGAAACAGTTTCTGCAATGGGAAAACGCTCACCTGAACACATCCCACGAGGAAGGAGGACTCCATGGAGCCCAAATTACAAATCCTACCGGCCCTTGTATACCTACTCATCTACGAAGAGCAACGCGGGCGCCAGCGAAGACAACGGTGAGTACTGCACCTACGACATAGGGGAGGGGTGAGGCAAACGTTAGGGGGACACACACGCAACACCCCCACCCCCACCCTCGCACATTATAACACACACACCAATGCATTCACAAAAATCTCAGTAACAACCCACAACCCCCCCAGAAGAAAGCAAAGACAAAACGAAATCAGTTCAAACATTGTAATGTATCAATATACATGTCTCAAAAATATACAGATATATCATAAAATCAGTCAAAAGTATATACATTACGAGAAGTAGTGCAGATATGTACATATCAATGTCCGTGCACCACTAGTCCAAAAATGCATGGGCGAGGCCCACAAAAGATACCTGTCCACAAACGGAGAGAACACTGCCGGGGCATCAGATAGAAATACTACAGGCACCTCAGGGGGAAGGGAAGGGGGGGCACCTCAGCCGGATGAGTGCAAAGCCAGATCCACGACAGGGCTCCATGCCCATTGATGTATCCTGGGGAGTGCAAAGCCACAGTCTCACAAGTCTCTACAGTGGATGGGTTGCCCACTGGACCATCCTGGGGAGTGCAAAGCCACAGTCTCTCAAGTCTCTGCAGTGGGTGGTTTACCCACTGCTTTATCCTGGGGAGTGCAAAGCCACAGTCTCTCAAGTCTCTACAGTGGGTGGTTTGCCCACTGCTTTATCCTGGGGAGTGCAAAGCCACAGTCTCTCAAGTCTCTACAGTGGGTGGTTTTCCCACTGCTTTATCCTGGGGAGTGCAAAGCCACAGTCTCTCAAGTCTCTACAGTGGGTGGTTTGCCCACTGTTCCATCCTGGGGAGTGCAAAGCCACAGTCTCTCAAGTCTCTACAGTGGGTGGTTTGCCCACTGCTTTATCCTGGGGAGTGCAAAGCCACAGTCTCTCAAGTGGATAACAGTCTCCACTGGTTCTGGAGGGGGACTGGTGCCCAGAGTGCATCACGTTCCCCGTGACGGTCCCAGTTCCGTCACTGTCCCAGCTGCACATAGACTAACGATGCTTGATTTGGCGGTCTTTGCCCTGTTCAGCGGTCTTCACCATGGCGGTCTTTGCCCTGTTCAGCGGTTCTTTGCCATGGCGTTTCTGGACTGTTCAGTGGTGCTTTGCCATGGCGGTCTTTGCCCTGTTCAGCGGTGCTTTGCCATGGCGGGCTTTGCCCTGTTCAGCGGTGCTTTGCCATGGCGGTTCTGGACTGTTCAGCAGTGCTTTGCCATGGCGGTCTTTGCCCTGTTCAGCGGTTCTTTGCCATGGCGGTTCTGGACTGTTCAGCGGTTCTTTGCCATGGTGGTTCTGGACTGTTCAGTGGTGCTTTGCCATGGCAGTCTTTGCCCTGTTCAGCGGTGCTTTGCCATGGCGGTCTTTGCCCTGTTCATCGGTCTTCACCATGGCGGTCTTTGCCCTGTTCAGCGGTGCTTGCCTTTGCTGTCTCTGACCTGTTCAGCGGTGCTTTGCCATGGCGGTCTTTGCCCTGTTCAGTGGTTCTTTGCCATGGCGGTTATGGACTGTTCAGCAGTGCTTTGCCATGGCGGTCTTTGCCCTGTTCAGCGTTGCTTTGCCATGGCGGTCTTTGCCCTGTTCAGCGGTGCTTTGCCATGGCGGTTCTGGACTGTTCAGTGGTGCTTTGCCATGGCGATCTTTGCCCTGTTCAGTAGTGCTTTGCCATGGTGGTCTTTGCCCTGTTCAGCGGTGCTTTGCCTTGGCGGTTCTTGACTGTTCAGTGGTGCTTTGCCATGGCGGGCTTTGCAATGTTCAGCGGTTCTTTGCCATGGCAGTTCTGGACTGTTCAGTGGTGCTTTGCCATGGCGGTCTTTGCCCTGTTCAGCGGTCTTCACCATGGCGATCTTTGCCCTGTTCAGCGGTGCTTGCCTTTGCTGTCTCTGACCTGTTCAGCGGTGCTTTGCCATGGCGGTCTTTGCCCTGTTCAGCGGTTCTTTGCCATGGCGGTTCTGGACTGTTCAGCGGTGCTTTGCCATTGCGGTCTTTGCCCTCTTCAGTGGTGCTTTGCAATGGCGGTCTTTGCCCTGTTCAGCGGTGCTTTGCCATGGCGGTTCTGGACTGTTCAGTGGTGCTTTGCCATAGCGGTCTTTGCCCTGTTCAGCGGTGCTTTGCCATGGCAGTCTTTGCCCTGTTCAGCGGTGCTTTGCCATGGCGGTTCTGGACTGTTCAGCGGTGCTTTGCCATGGCGGTCTTTGCCCTGTTCAGCGGTTCTTTGCCATGGCGGTCCTGGACTGTTCAGCGGTTCTTTGCCATGGCGGTTCTGGACTGTTCAGTGGTGCTTTGCCATGGCGGTCTTTGCCCTGTTCAGCGGTGCTTTGCCATGGCGGTCTTTGCCCTGTTCAGCGGTCTTCACCATGGCGGTCTTTGCCCTGTTCAGCGGTGCTTGCCTTTGCTGTCTCTGACCTGTTCAGCGGTGCTTTGCCATGGCGGTCTTTGCCCTGTTCAGTGGTTCTTTGCCATGGCGGTTCTGGACTGTTCAGCGGTGCTTTGCCATGGCAGTCTTTGCCCTGTTCAGCGGTGCTTTGCCATGGCGGTCTTTGCCCTGTTCAGCGGTGCTTTGCCATGGCGGTTCTGGACTGTTCAGTGGTGCTTTGCCATGGCGGTCTTTGCCCTGTTCAGCTGTGATTTGCCATGGCGTTCTTTGCCCTGTTCAGCGGTGCTTTGCCATGGCGGTTCTGGACTGTTCAGCGGTGCTTTGCCATGGTGGTCTTTGCCCTGTTCAGCGGTTCTTTGCCATGTCGGTTCTGGACTGTTCAGCGGTGCTTTGCCATGGCGGTCTTTGCCCTGTTCAGCGGTTCTTTGCCATGGCGGTTCTGGACTGTTCAGCGGTGCTTTGCCATGGCGGTTCTGGACTGGGCTTTGGTGTGTGGCATGACGTTCTCTGGACTGGGCATTGGTGTGTGGCATGACGTTCCCTCATTGCCCAGCGGGGCTGTGGCAGCTGGGGCCCTCCTGGGCACCGACTCCGGCGGTGGCGGTGGTCTCCTGACCAGTGACGATACTTGGGCCCTCCTGGGCACTGATTCCGGCGGTGGTCTCCTGACCAGTGACGATACTTGGGCCCTCCTGGGCACTGACTCCGGCGGTGGTCTCCTGACCAGTGACGATACTTGGGCCCTCCTGGGCACTGACTCCGGCGGTGGTCTCCTGACCAGTGACGATACTTGGGCCCTCCTGGGCAATGACTCCGGAGGTGGTCTCCTGACCAGTGACGATACTTGGGCCCTCCTGGGCACTGACTCCGGCGGTGGCGGTGGTCTCCTGACCAGTGACGATACTTGAACCCTCCTGGGCACTGACTCCGGCGGTGGCGGTGGTCTCCTGACCAGTGACGATACTTGGGCCCTCCTGGGCAATGACTCCGGCGGTGGTCTCCTGACCAGTGACGATACTTGGGCCCTCCTGGGCACTGACTCCGGCGGTGGTCTCCTGACCAGTGACGATACTTGGGCCCTCCTGGGCACTGACTCCGGCGGTGGTCTCTTGACCAGTGATGATACTTGGGCCCTCCTTGGCAATGACTCCGGAGGTGGTCTCCTGACCAGTGACGATACTTGGTCCCTCCTGGGCACTGACTCCGGCGGTGGCGGTGGTCTCCTGACCAGTGACGATACTTGAGCCCTCCTGGGCACTGACTCCGGCGGTGGCGGTGGTCTCCTGACCAGTGACGATACTTGGGCCATCCTGGGCAATGACTCTGGTGGTGGTCTCCGGATTAGTCACGACAGTGCTGGCTGTGGCGTCCCAACCGCCGGGAAGGATGGCGCCCTTCTCCGCCGTGATGCTCACACCAGGCTGTGCAGACTTCCTCTGGCCCTTCCCCACCTTTGGAGGAGTCACAGCTGACTCTGCAATCCCCCTGGAAACCCTGTGAGTTGTTTTGCCTACAGGAGTCTTCACACGGTCCCGTCGGCCACTTTCCAATTTCAGAGCCTTTACAGGGGGTGGGCTGCCAGTCCCTTGGCTCCGGGTCACACTGCCTGCCCTGGTGGCCGGTGCACTCCACACACCTTGAACAGGCACCACTGGTACTGGAGGCTTTTTGGCTGAGGCGCTACGACGGGACTGATGAATTGGAGGGGGGGTGGGAGCAAAAAGGTCAATTTTGCAGAGGGACAGTTTCTGACGAACACTGGGATGGGTAGCTGGAGGGGGTCTGGGAGTGGAGGAAGAGGAGGTGGTTGTAGGAGGTGTCACTTTAGGTGTTTTGGGTGCAGGTGCAGGTACTGGAGGCTGTCATAAGGTGGATGGATGTTGGGTGTGTGGTTGCCAGCGTTTGTGTACTTTGGGTGGGGGCGTCACAGACACACTGGGAGAGGACACAGGGGACGTGTAAATGTGAGTGGAGGTGGTGAGTGCAGGTGAGCGGCTTGTGGTGCTGGGTGTCCTGGTGCGATTCCTGGTGCCTGTAGATGTAGTGCATGCAGGTGAGAGTGTAGAAGACACTGGGAGGGAGGAGGCAGACGACGAGGAGGGGGACACAGTGGAGGCAGTGGGTGTTGGTGTGTTTGCATGTGTGTGATGCTTGGTGTGTGCCTGTGGGTTGTGTGGTGCCTATGTTTGCCAGAGCTACCCTTGGGTGTTGACGTGTGTGCATGCTGGTCTGTAGGTGTGCTTGGGATGGGCTGGGGCACAGGGGATTGGGTCTGGGGGAGGAGATTGGAGGGGGGAGGCTAGACACAGGGACAATGGCTGCCATCAGTGCTGAGGACAGAGATTGCAGGGTTCGCTGAAGGGCAGCCTGACCAGAATGAATGCCCTCCAGGAATGCATTACCGTGTTGCAACTCTCTTTCTACACCCTGGATGGCATTCACAATGGTAGACTGCCCAACAGTGAGTGACCTGAGGAGGTCAATGGCCTCCTCACTGAGGGCAGCAGGGGTGACTGGAGCAGGACCTGAGGTGCCTGGTGCGAAGGTGATGCCCATCCTCCTGGGTGAGCGGGCACGGGGCGAACGCTGAGGGGCTGCTGGGAGGGCGGTGCTGGTAGGGGAGGTGGCGGCTGTACCTGTAGAAGTGGGGCACACAGATGGTGCCACCACCACAAGGGAGCTCCCATCGACGGACGAGTCCGTGACGCTGGTTGGTGATCCGGTGGCCGACGTGAAGCTCCCCTCGCCCTCCGTCCCACTGGTGCATTCTGAGTCCGTGGTGTGGCCCTCCATGGCCATGTGGGATGCAGCTCCCTCGTGCTCCGGTGCCACTGTACCTCCGCTTGATGATGCTGATTAACAAAAGAACAGGGAAAGCACAAAAAGGGGGTGGAAGACAGAAGAAGAACAGGTTGAGTGCATGGCATACCGCTACCGTTGGCGGACAAGACAGACACTGCAGCCCCCTGCACTACGCCGTGCTCCTGGCATCTGCAGATGCAATTCCTGGGATCTGGACTACATGGCTATGGTGGACATCTGCACACATGGATGCCACAGGGGCATCTATACCTATACTTGGCACTCTACTGCGGTGGAGTAGAGTGCCACATGGGCTGCATTACTGAGGGGCCTAGTCTACGTATTTCTGCCTGGCATAGGTACACCCACAGGCCTCCTCCCCCACCCAGACCCCTCCACTGCACGCAAAGTCCGCAGAATGAGGTTGTACTCACCCCCTTGTGTCTGCTGTGATGCCCTCAAGCGCCCATCCAACTCAGGGTAGGCCACCGCCAGGATCTGGAACATCAGGGGGGTCATGGTGCGACAGGCACCCCTCCCACGTTGGGAGGCCATCCCCAGCTGAGCCTCCGCCGTCTTCTTGCTGCCGCGGCGAATGTCCTCCCATCTTTTCCGGCAGTGGGTGCCCCGTCTCTGGTGGGCCCCCAGGGTCCGGACGTCCTGGCGATGGCACGCCAAATGTCCCTCTTCTGGTGGGCGCTGACCTACATGACATGCACAAGGGAAGAAGAGAAGTCATTACCAACTGCACCTTCGATGTAAGTGTCCCCCCTCCCTACCCTTGCCATGTGGCACATGCATTCATGTTCCCTGAACTCTGCCCCCTTCCCTCTTACAACCAGCCCTCTCCACCCAGGCCTAGCCCATACAACGTGCTCCCTGTGTACTTACCTGTTGGTCTGGAGGACCGTAGAGTAGCGTGTACTGGGGTAGGACCCCGTCTACTAGTTTCTCCAACTCCTGAGCAGTGAAGGCAGGGGCCCTTTCCCCAGACGCAGCAGCCATCGTCGCTTCCAGACCGAGGTCACAGCAGCACTTGCAGTGTAGGTCCTTTCCTGTCGAAGATCAGGTATCTAGTGATTGAACAGATAGAAAATGGCGGTGACGTCCGCGGTGGTGCGTATCATCACCGCCGACGCACTTGTTCATTGGCTCCTGGGACCCATAGGGTCCGATGTTAACCAATGCAGCATTGCGCCGCAGTCTACGACCCCCTACTGCAACGGTGTGCAACGGCAATGCAGTTTCCCTACAATCCCATTGTCCCAGTGTAGAGGTCAGGCAGCCGCCATTTCAGGGACCCACATGGCTTTATTTACTTCTGCGTCACACAGCTAGGCCTACACATACAGGAAGGGTTTTGTGTTTGGTGTCGTCTTCTGTGTCACTGTGGGTACATACCTTGCTTAAAATTGACTCTGTGGTCGCTGTTGTCCTTCCTAGGCGCCATCAGCTGGGACATTTGAGAAGATGGCGGAATCCTCCGGTGTACCGACCGCTGGTGGACCTGTTGACAATGGAGGAGCGACATATAATCGTAACCTACCGGTTTGACCGTGCCACAATCCAGGAACTATGTACACAGTTGGAGCCAGACCTGATGTCACCAATCCGCCATCCCACTGGAATCCCCCCTGACGTGCAGGTGCTGTCAGTGCTTCATTTCCTTGCAAGTGGCTCTTTTCAGACAACAGTGGCCATGGCATTAGGGATGTCCCAGCCTATGTTTTCCAACGTCCTGTCCAGAGTATTGTCTGCCCTGCTGAAACACGTAAGGAGATACATCATTTTCCCTGAGGTGGAAGATTTGGCTACAGTGAAAGGTGACTTCTATGCCCTTGGACATATACCCAACATCATAGGTGCTATTGATGGCACCCATGTAGCTCTGGTCCCCCCCCACAGGAGTGAACAGGTGTACAGGAACCGGAAGAGTTATCATTCGATGAATGTACAGATGGTATGTTTGGCAGACCAGTACATCTCCCAGGTTAATGCTATGTTCCCTGGCTCCATGCATGACGCCTACATCCTGCGGAATAGCAGCATCCCTGATATGACGGGTCAACTCCAGAGGCACCGTGTGTGGCTATTAGGGGACTCTGGTTACCCCAACCTGTCATGGCTATTGACCCCATTGAGGAATCCCAGGGCAGAGGAACGCTACAATGAGGCCCATGGGCAGACTAGGAGGGTGATCGGATGCACATTCGGCCTCCTGAAGGCCAGGTTCAGGTGCCTCCACATGACAGGTGGTTCCCTATTCTACTCACCGAAGAAGGTGTGCCAGATCAGCATCGCCTGCTCGATGCTTCACAATCTTGCATTGCAACGGCAGGTGCCTTTTCTGCAGGAGGATGGTCCAGATGACGGTGTTGTGGCAGCTGTGGAGCCTGTGGAGCCTGTGGACAGTGATGAGGAGGAAGCTGAGGAAGAAGACAACGACAACAGGGAGTCAGTCATACAGCAATATTTCCAGTGACACACAGGTGAGAACATTTTCTTTTTTACCATTACATTCACTGTCACACGTCTTCCTCTATCCTGTGTGTAATTTAATGGGATTATTTGGTAACTGAGTTGTTCCTTTCCATTACGGTTTCACAGGTGTGGTTACCAACGTGTGTCATCTGCATGCATCCTTCAAGGACTTGTGATGTATGACATAGGTATGTTGCCTTTACAAGTAGGAACGCATTTTGACACTGTCATGGATAATACATATTACCAAATCATAGACTGACTCAACATTGTTTTGTGGTACAAGGGTGTTTATTGAAGTGCTCGAAAATGGAGGGGGGTTGTAAAATGGTGAGGGGTGATGGTGGAGGAATGTCCATGGCAGAGTCCAGTCTATTAGTCTCACAGGTGCACTGCCCATATGGGCATAGGTAGTGGAGCTGGGGCAGTTTAAGTATGGACAGGGTTACAAAGTGGGAGGACAATCAGGGTGGTCTCATTTCCTGGCGGGGGTCTTGCCATCTTGCTCTGTCCTGTTCCTGGATCTCAGGGCCCACTTGCTTGGTGGTTGTCCGTCTGCAGGGGGTGGGGTGCTGGTGTGGTGGTCCTGTGGCGGGGCGTCCTGTCCACTAGCGCCGGCGGAGGTGGTGGGCAGTTCATCATACTGGCTAGTGTCAGGGGCCCCTTGGAGTGCCACGGTGTCCCTCAAGGTCTGCTGTATGTCCTTCAGCACCCCTACGATGGTGCCCAAGGCGGAGCTGATGGTCCTGAGCTCCTCCCTGAACCCCAAATACTGGTCCTCCTGCAGGCGCTGGGTCTCCTGAAACTTGGACCGTCGCCATCGTCTCCTGGGAGAGGTGGTATGCTCCCATGATGGAGGATAGGGCCTCTTGGAGAGTGGGTTCCCTTGGCCTGTCCGCCCCCTGTCGCACAGCAGCCCTCCCAGTTCCCCTGTGTTCCTGTGCCTCCGTCCCTTGGACCGTGTGCCCACTACCACTGCCCCCAGGTCCCTGTTGTTGTTGGGGTGGTGGGTTATCCTGGGTTCCCTGTAGTGGTGGACACACTGCTGATTGACCTGTCCTGGGTACGGAGGTTTGGGCCCGCTGAGTGGGTGCTGTGCTGGTGTTACCAGAGGATGGAAGGTCAGTGTTGCGCTGTGCCTGTGCAAAGGGAACCTACTGTCCCGAGGCCCACGATGGTCCGGTTTGGTCATCAGGATCCAGTAGGGCAGAGCTGCTATCGTCACTGTGGGCCTCTTCTGTGGGTGGATTGGAGTTGTCTGGACCCTCCGGGGTGGTGACGGGGCATATGCAGGGGCATAAGGGCATGATTATTGCATGTGTGTGTGTCATGGTGTGCAATTGGTGGGTGACCGTGTACCCCAGTGCAAGCATTCCTGTGTGGGGGTTGGGTGATGATGGTTGGGGGGGTGTTGTGGGTATGTGCAGTGGGCATGCTTTAGTGCTGGGTGTCCATGCTTAGTTGTGTCATGCAGGGCTTGGTGTTGGGATATGTGGTTTGTGTTATGAGTACATTAGTGAGGAGTTTGAGTGATAGGGGGGGGTGAGGGCGGGGGTGTGTGATAGCATGCAGGTAGGGTGGGGGATTTGATAGTTAAGATTTGACTTACCAGTGTCCATTCCTCCACCGACTCCTCCGAGGCCCTCTGGATGCATGATGGTCAAGACTTGCTCCTCCCATGTTGTTAGTTGTGGGGGAGGAGGTGGGGGTCTGCTGCCAGTCCGCTGAACCGCGATGTTGTGCCTGGAGACCACTGAACGCACCTTCCCCCGTAGGTCGTTCCACCTCTTCCTGATGTCCTCCCGATTTCTTGGATGCTGTCCCACAGCGTTGACCCTGTCGACTATTCTGCGCCATAGCTCCATCTTCCTGGCTATGGATGTGTGCTGCACCTGTGAGCCAAACAGCTGTGGCTCTACCCGTAGGATTTCCTCCACCATGACCCTGAGCTCCTCCTCGGAAAAGCGGGGGTGTCTTTGGCGTGACATGGGGTGCTGTGGGTGATGTGTGGGGTGGTGTATGTGTTGATGAGTGTGGTGATGTGTAGTGGTGTGTGGTGTTTTGTGCATGGATGTTGTGTGGGTGATGGTGTTGTGTGCCTCTGTGTGGTGGGATTGTCTAATCTGTGCTGTCTCTCTGGCCTCCGTGACTAATTTTTGGTCGTATGGGTTTGTGGGTGATGTGGGTGTGTGTTTTATATTGCGTTGGGTGTGTGGGAGTGTTGTTTGTATGTGTATCAGGTGTGTGTATTTTGAATTGTCCAATGTGGTGGTGTTTTGGAGATGTGTATGTATTTTGAGCTCGGCGGTGTGTACCGCCAATGGAATACCGCATTTGAAAGACTGCTGCATGGATTCGTGGGTTGTAATAGCATGGGCGTGTTTCTGTTGGCGTGGAGGTTTTGTTATCGCCAGTTTATCACTGACCTTTGGTGTGGCGGACTTGTGTGGGTGTCTGAATTTCGGCGGATTCCGATATGTGTGTCATAATAGCTGTGGCGGAATTCCGCGGCCGCGGCGGTGTATTGGCGGTTGTAATGACCCCCTGAGTCAGGTCTCAGCAGGAATTCCAAAGGCTACGTGAAGTATAGGAGGGCAACTGGTTGGAATTCCCATTTATCGTGTAGGGGCAGTGAGGTGTTTTATAATAAAACATATGAGAAAACTTGCTCTGACGTGACAACTCGTATATTTCTGTGTCTAAGAGTTGGGGACATGATGAACGCTTCGTACAGGCAATAATCCATAACTTATTACATACAAACTTTAATAAAGCACAGAATGAAAATGTTGTGCAGAGAAAAGAAACAGACGCCTGTGTAAAAGGACAAGCTGATAAAATAATAAAAACATCTCTACTAAAATAGGGTTTCTGCTAAAATAATAGAGAGTTAAAGGGCACAGGCTGCTGGCCAAGGCTAAAATGCCATGCTTGTGTAATAGCTAAAGTAACCTCAAACACTAAGGCTTACTGCGCATTTGGGTTCTGGGTCTGTGTGAAAATATTTCTTCCCCAAACTGCTACCCCTTCCTGCCGTGGCTGTGGACCCATCCCATGTTGGCCCTGGTTCTCCGACTGTGGCTGCTGATGCCATGAGCTGGTCAAATTACCTGTCACCTGCTGCAGTGGTGTGGTAGTGGACTCATTTCCATGCGGCTGAGAACAAGGTGCTGCTATGTTTTCCTGAGTCTGATGTGGATGGGAGTTTTGCTGGGTCTGCCCTTGGCTCTTTGATTTCTGCACGTGGTGTGCCCTTAGCCGGCATCTGTCGGCCATATGGCAATTCTATGGCAGTAGTAGAATGGTATGGGGTTTGGCTGCTGGCAGCCACCCTGATTTCCAGCATTGTAGCAATTTTGGAACCCTCAGGGGTACTGCAGTGGAGTTCCATTCGGTGCCATTTGCACTCTTGCAGCCAGTGCATCCCACTCCAGGGGTGGTCTTTCTCAACTTATGTTGGATCAACTTATGTTAGATCAACTTGGCTTTGCCCCTTTCTGCATGTTCCTGCTTCTCCTTCTCCTTCTCTTTATTTTCTTCTTGTGGAGGTGCAGTATTTGTGATTGTATTTCTGTGGGCAGCCCCTTCTTGAGGATATTGTAAATGAAAACAACTTGAGGGCATTGGCTGTCCACGGCTGTCCTGTCCCCTGCCCCTCCATTCTCTCATCCTGTCTAGGAAATCTCTAATGGTCTCCCCATTTTTCATTGTTTCCGCCATCAAACCACTCACATCTGGGCAGTCAGGGGATATTTCCCTCAGGGCTGTCCATATCTGGTGCCTGTATAAATGAAATGCAGCCCCGTCGTGCTCTGAGTTGGTAAACGTGACCGTTGGGATGCGAATGTGGGCATACACCGTGTTGGTCTGCTCACCGATAATGCTGCTTCACAGACTCTTAACATTGCCTACCGCTCTTAGTCTCTCCTTTTTATCAGGGCCCATGGAACATGGATGGTCCCTAATGTGCCCTTCTGTAGTAACAGGTATATTCTTGCTCTGGACATTTCTACTGGTTTCTGCTTGACATAGTGTTCCCATATCTTCAGACACTTCTGCATGTAAGGGAAGTTCCACTTTGGATCTCCCTTTCCATACCAGATGCAGTCTTTGCCAATCGCTATGTCCTCTGGTTCGAAGGATCCCTCCTCTGGCCAGGGCCTACCATACAGATCACTTCTCTTAGTCTAGAAGGCTAGCAGATGGCAAAAGAATCAGGCGAATATTTTGCCTTCCTCCTGAGCTACTATGTCCCTTGAGGTTGCTTTATCTATTCTGCGCATTCAGGAGGAATAGCGGATGTCTTTGTTGTTGCTCTTCTTATATGCACCAGTGGTGCCATTTTGGGCCTCCTGCGTCTAAGCTGGATCCTTGTCAGCCCCTCTCTGTAGCTGGCATTCTGGTGAGGTATGGGCCCCGTTCAAAAGCTTCCCTCCTGACTCTATCTCAGATTTTTTAATGACTGGGGGCTCCATACCTACTCCTGCTCTCCTCAAATGTAAGTGCATTCTCATGCTGGGCTTCCAGGGTGATCTCTCTCTCTCTCTCCTCCATTCACACCTTTCATCTGACTCCCATCTAGACTGCCTCTTTGCTCGGACCTATGTGCTGTCATTCTAAGTCAGTACCTGCTCTCATGCTCGCACTCCATGGATTCCATGGCTAAGTGTATCCTGTGGCTCCCTCCTCACTGCTGGATCTCGAAGGGCTAGATCATCACTCTCACTAGCTATCTCACTATCCAAGACGGCTATAAATCTTCCCTTCTCTCTTGATCGTTCCACAGAACCAAAGGGGATGCATGCTCCCTGTGCCACTGAGTCTCGGTTTGCCAACTGCGACAGACAGAGGGGGTCGGGCTTCAAGGCACTTTAGAGCTAGACTGGGGTGGTGCAGGTAGTGTCAGGGCCATTGGGCATGATGATCCACCATGCCTAGACCTAACAGCCTGATGTTCGGTAGGGGCACTTTTAGCTTTCTTGACTTAGTTAGTGACGGTTAGCGTATCCCAACACAGGGATAGCAGGCACTGGAGAGAGCACCTCAATACCAACATATGGTAGGGGTAGTGTTGACGCCTTGCTTACTGGTGATTGGTCAGGTTATCAGCTTGGACTTCCTCAAAATTGCTCTAGCAGCACCTTCTTTTTGGCCTTCTTTGCCATGTGTACTTCATTTGCACGTATGTCCTTGTGTGTGCGATTGCATTAGTGTCAAAGGTTCCCTCTTTTGGCCAGGGTAACGTGAGTCTTGGTGTGTGCGTGTATCTCATGGCAGAGTTTGCAAAGCTTTTGGGCCTGAGTGGGGATCTTACTCTGCATGTTCTAAAGGTGATCTCCTAGTGCTATTTTGGTGGTCTTTTCAGGGGACAGTTACTCAACAAGGTTTACATTCTTTAGAGGATTTTTAAGTTATGCAAGTTCTAACTTTTTTATATTCATATGGTTTTCTTTCTCTAGTTGATGTTTTTCTACTTTTTATAGATTTGCTACATTTTTGCTCTGGTAATGAGAAGTATGTTCAAGAGAACTACTGGATCACTCTGGTAGTGGGAAATATACATATATATTTATATATGTAGTGTAACGAAAGTAGTAATAGCCCACCCGGGCAGGATTGGGGGTGTTTACAGTATAAACTGCTACAGTTTTGTGTTTTTATGTGTTTCGGTAATTATGGAAATATATTTGATAATCAGTGCCAAGCGGCATTTGAGGTGGCATCTGTATAATGAAATCATGAAACTAATGGTCTGAACAATCCATCACAGTGGAGAGAGAATCACATTACATGATGGGACTTTGTTAATGATAAAAACTGTGGACAGTTCAAAATGCTTTCCCTCTCTGAAATAGCACAAAATAATAACAATGGAAAATAATTTATTACCATCAATGTGATGTATTTAGTGAAAATTAATTTACGAACTGATAATTTTTGTAATATGTACCAATTGATCAGTATAAAACCAAGAATGTTTGTTTTAAAAGCGAGACAGTCTGTTGTTTATGTTGTTTATGTTTTCAAGTATCACATAGGGTGTGTTTTAAATGGGTGCTGTATGGCACGTTGTGGTCAAGGTCTGGTTTTTAAAAGACCACAGACCCCAGGGACACCCCAATCTGACAGTAGAAGGCAGGATGGACATACAACAGCACAGGAGAAGACGAAAAGGAAGAGGAACTGTTGCTTCAATGAGAAGGAGAACAAAATCTTGGTCAGAGAGGTGATGGAGCACCAACACCAGCTCTTCATCACCTCCAATTTGCCAATGGGTAGGAAGGAGACTATATGGCAGGCAATAGCAGATAAGGTAAACAGTGTGGCAGAGGTGAAGAGGACTGTCACTGATTTGAAGAAGCGCTGGCATGATTGCAAGCACAGAACTAGAGAGAAATTGGCTACGAACCTAAAGGCAGCGCAGCAGACTGGAGGTGGAAGTACCGCACCACAGGAGGACCTGGATGACCTGGAGGAGATGGTCGCACCAGTCATCCCGTAGGAGCTGGTCACTGAAATCCCAGGACAGGACAGCGCAGACTTTCAAGACATACCACAAATGCACAGTAAGTTGCAGTGGGGGCCATTTCCAGAACCAACAAATCCCAGAGGTGGGATGCACGTAGGACACACTGAATGCATTCAAAAAGATTGCATGTTGGCACATAATGGCAAACACTTCAAATGCACACACACCGTACCCCTTATGTGCAAAGACCATTACACAAACCGCACAACAGTCCCTACACTGTTGCCACTGACCCACCTGCTCATGTGTAACACTCAGGGGCCAACATTTACTATGCTTGTTACACAGGGTGGCCCAACAACAACTCACACACCTCAATGCACCATTGGCAATAGGCACAAATGTGAACACATACAACATATGGGGGCATGTCGATAATCATCATCTGTGCTGATGCACAACTAGATTCCATGTCACCATGTAGCAAGGTTGTCTGTGTAATGGGAATAGGTGGTGTCATACACAAAGAGACAACTTCATACACAACAACAGCTACAATGCTCTCATTGTCGCACTAGGGGCCTGAGGCGTACAACCTCCTAATGCAACATTAGCATCATAACAATTCATGCCAATGAGGAGTCAAGCTGCCAATTCCCCATGTGCTACTCTAACAAAGTCACACAATGCATGCATAGATCCACTTTGTAAATCCTTCCATCACAACAAGCATGTGCCATATATGATTTATGCATAGAAAATAACTCATGCAGGGAGGGAAGGACTAATGGGGCTGATAATCCATAAAGGGAAAACTATGCAAAATGACAACCCCATGTCTGAAGCTTATGAAAGGCACATATCATTGTGACGTCAGCATTCTAAGCAATGGAACTCCATGTGATTTGCTGTACTAGTGCCATCATTCATGGTGACAATGCAGTAAAACATCACTATAGTGACAATACTCATTTTGACTACTGTGGGAATGTTCACCATGGTGAGCAGGGATGTACATAACGTGCTGCTATGGTGTCGGTGGCAGGGGCAATGTGGATGCAAGGTGAATGGTGTTTTGAGAAAAATTTACCACATACATAGAAACTCCACACTATGGCCCTCATTACAACCCTGGTAGTCGGTGATAAAGTATTAGTAATACCACCGACAGGCTTCAGTAACTACTGCCAAATTATGACCATGGGGGGCGACAACTCCCATAGACAGCCACTTTACCACACCGACCGCCAGGGATGGAACAACAGTCACCACGGCGGTAGCCGCCTACAGCCAGGTGGAAGCAAATGTTCTGCCCACTGTATTAATCCACAGGAAACCGTCACCTTTTCCGGGGCGGTACCAACGACATCAAAAGCCCGGAGTAAACTGAGCTCAGAAGGGAAAGGACTCACCATTGGAGACATGTGAAGAACCATGCTGCCATGGAACCTGAACTTCAGGGCTTCCCAATGATTCTCTACGTCCTGCTTCACCACGAACACCAACGACAGTGAAGATGACCACGGTGAGGACAGCCACCTAGCACACCGTGGAGGGATGGAAGAAAAAGAGAGTGACACATACACGCACAACACACACACCCATCCCCAACACCATACACATAATCACATTTAGACACAAAACATATTTACCCCGTACCCCTCAAGAATAATGCAAGGACTGTTATAAAGTGAGTGTAATAATATAAATACAGTAGAAATACGAAAATTCAATATAATGGTATATACATATGTACAGTTCAAGGGACACTGCCCAGTCCTCAATGTGTGTGGGCCACAGGTCTACAGACCAAAGTCCAAGGCCCCACTTGTCACCCTCAGCAACACAGAGAGAACACTATAGGGGCATCAGTTGGAAAATGGGCAGGCACCTCAGGGGGACCGGTCTTGGGGGCACCTCAGCCGGCAGACGGAACAACGTCACAGGTCCTGGAGGTGGCAATATGCCCTGTGCTCTTTGTCCTGGGGAGTGCAAGGCCACATGGGAGTGCAAGACCACAGTCTCTCAAGTGGGTGACTAGCCCACATGCTCTTGAGGGGGCAACAAGCACTGTGCTTGGTCCTGGAGAGACTGGGGTGGGTCGGTCTCATACCCACTGGTTCTGGAGGAGGCATTGTGCCCTGTGCTTCTGATCCTGGGGAGGATGGGGAGAGTGGGTGTCATACCCACTCGTTCTGGAGGGGGCATCGTGCTCTGTGCTTCTTATCCTGGGGAGTGCAAGGTCAAAGTCTCTCACCTGGGTGTCATTCCCAAAGGATTTGCAGGGGGCAGGCCGCACAACAGCTCATGAGAGGCAGGACTACATACTGTCCACCGGCGGTGATGGCTGCTCAGTGGTGGTAGTGGTGGTGCTTCTGCTGGTGGTGGGGGAGGCTCCAGCCTATCCACTGCAGCCTCGGATGGCTGCCCACTGGTGGAAGTGGTGGTGGTGCTGCTGCTGGTGGTGGTGGGGGGAGGCTCCAGCCCATCCCCTACAGCCTCAGACGGCTGTCCTCTGGTGGTAGTGGAGGTGGTGCTGCTGCTGGGGGGAGGCTCCAGGCCATCCCCTGCAGACTCAGACAGCGGCCCACTGGTGGTAGTGGTGGTGCTACTGCTGCTGGTGGTGGGGGGTGGCTACAGCCCATACCTTGCAGCCTCAGATGGCTGCACAACCCTTGTCCTTCCTGCCTGCTGGTGCAGGCCCCTTGCTCTTCCTGGCAGGACTAGGTGCAGGCTCCTTGCCCTTCCTGGCAGCACTTCATGCAAGCTCCTTGCCCTTCCTTGCAGCAGCTGGAGATGTCTCCTTGCCCATCGTGGCAGCACTTGGTGCCGGCTCCTTGCCCTTCCTGACAGCAGCTGAGGATGGCTCCTTGCCCTTCCTGACAGCCCTTGGGGCAGGCACCCTTTCCTTGAGGCTGCCCGATGCCCTGGATCCTTGCCCCTACGAGTGGGTGTGAAGACTAATGGGCCCGTGGACTGGGTGGCTGAGGTGCTTGCCTGGGTTTTGGCCACCCTGGCCAGATGTGAAGGACAGGGGAGGGGTAGGGAAGAGGTCAATGGTGGAGAGGAAAAGCTTCTTAGGGACATTGGGGCGGAAAGAGGGAGAAGGTTGGGGAGTGGAGGAAGAGGGAGTGGTTGTGGGAGGTGTCTGTCTGCTGAATTTGGAGGCAGGTGCATGGGCTGGATGCTGTTGTGAGGTGGATGGCTCTTGGGTGTCTGAGTGGCTGTTGTGGAGGTGTCTGCCAGTGAGGTGTGTGTTCTGCTTGGTGTGGTGGTGGTGCTGGTTGTGGATGAGGATGTAGTGCATGCAGGTGTGAGTGTAGATGCTACTGGGAAGGAGGTGAAGGAGGAGGAGGAGGAGGGGGATACAGTGGAGGCAGTGGATGTGGGTATGTCTGTGACTGGATGCTGTTTGTGTGAGTGCCTGTGGCATGATA
Source organism: Pleurodeles waltl (assembly GCF_031143425.1). Classification (NCBI taxonomy): domain Eukaryota; kingdom Metazoa; phylum Chordata; class Amphibia; order Caudata; family Salamandridae; genus Pleurodeles; species Pleurodeles waltl. Next base: position 508,508,857 of record NC_090445.1, read on the forward strand.
TGTGGTGCTTGTGTTTGGCTGTGCTACTCTTGAGTGTTGTCCTCTGTGCATGCTCGTCTGTATATATGATTGGGATAGGTTTGGGTTGAGGTGAATGGGACTGGCAAGAGAAAGTTGGTGGGGGGAGTGTGGAAACAGGGACAATGGCTGCCATCAGAGAGGAGGCCAGAGACTGGAAGGATCTCTGCTGGGCCGCCAAGCCAGTATGAATGCCCTCCAGGAATGCATTTGTCTGTTGCATTTGGGCTGCCAGCCCTTGGATGGCATTTACAATGGTTGACTGCCCTACAGAGATGGATAACAGGAGGTCAATAGCCTCCTCACTCAGGGCAGCAGGGCTCACTGGGGCAGGGCCTGAGGTGCCTGGGGCGAAGGAGATGCCCACCCTCCTGGGTGAGTGGGCACGGGCAAATCGATGAGGGGCTGTTGGGAGGGCGGTGCGGGTACGGGGGTGGCAGCTGTACCTGTAGCTAGGGAGGGCACCACCAGGGAGCTCCCATCGAGGAGGTGTCTGAGTCTGAACTGTTCCCTCCATTCTCTGCTGTGGTGCTCCACTCGCCCTCCATCCCATTGGTGGCCTCAGTGTCGGTGGACTCTGCCTCCTGGGTCCTGTGGGATGCAGCTCCCTCCGTCGCCGGTGCCTCTCCTCTTCCGCCAGATGATGCTAAAGGATAGGGCGACAAAACAAAAAAGGGGGGAGAGACAAAGGATACACTGAGTCAATGTCTGCACCAACACCACCTTTGGCGTAAACAGCACACTCACACACAGGGAACAGGCCTACGCACAATACAATGCACTATCAGTAATAATGCTAGCCACCAGGGCATGGGGAGGGACACATACCGCCAAATGCAGCCCACCTGGGACCCACACAGCCCGGACCAGTAGTGGATGCCTACAAGCTAGGGAGCAGGATTGTCACTTCAGAACCATTGCCAACCGACCTACTCTGCAATGTCAGGCCTGGCCTAGGGGCAACACTGGCACACAACCCTCACCCGGGTACCACCCCACCAGGAGTTAGTAGTAATGATGGGAACTGTACTCACCCACTTGTGGCTGCTGTGATGCCCTCAAGTGCCCATCCAGCTCCGGATAGGCCACCGCCAGTTTGCGGGCCATCAGAGAGGTCAGGGTTCGATTGGCACCCCTTCCTCGTTGGGAGGCCATCCCCAGCTGGGCCTCTGCCGTCTTCCATGCCCACCATCTCAGGTCCTCCCACCGTTTCCGACAGTGGGTGTTCCGCCTGCCATAGACCCCCAGGGCCTGCACCTCCTTGGCAATGGCACACCATATACCCTTCTTTTGAACCTGCAGAGAAATACACACAGGAAAAGGTATCTGTCAGACCGCCTGCCTGTTACATTTATGGCCCACCATACCCTTTCACATCGCCATTTACACACACATGGCCCAGCAAACATGCTGTATGCCACCCACCCACCCTACACGAGGGCTTCACACACATCACCCCATGCATTCATGCCCCATGCCTCCAGTGTTATCTATCAGCATCCCCAGAGAGTAGGGTTAAATTATATCTCTGTTCTTGGTTAAACCTTCATGTTTCTGAGTAAACATAATTGTGGTCATTACAACATTGGTGGTAAAAGCCGCTTACCGCCGTCCAGAAGACCGCCAACACACAGCCACGGGCGCTGAATTCCGCCACGGCCATTATGACCCAAAGGCCGAAATCCGCCAAAATCTAGACACCCACACAAGTCTGCCACACCAAAGATCAGTGATAAACTGGCGATAAGAAATCCTCCACCGTCACTCCAACAGGAATACTCCCACACTATCACGACCCACAAATCCATGCGGCGGTCTTTCAACCGCGGTATTCCATTGGCGGTACACACCGCCGTGCTCAAAATACACACACTTTTACAAAACACATCCACATTGGACAATTTGAAATACACACACTTGATACACATACACACACCACTCCCACACACCCAATACAATATAAAACACACACCCACATCACCCACAAACCCCTATGACAACAATTGCGACTGAAGGCCAGAGAGAGACACCACCATCTACAAACAAGCATCCACAGGCACTCAACACCATCACCCACATGACATCCACGCACCTCACACAACACACCACTAAATATCACCCCACACATCACAACACACAATACCTCACACATCACCCACACCACCCCTTGGCACTGCAAAGACACCCCAGGTTCTCTGAGGAGGAGCTCAGGGTCATGGTGGAGGAAATCATCCAGGTAGAGCCACAGCTATTCGGATCACAGGTGCAGCACACCTCCATAGCTAGGAAGATGGAGCTATGGTGAAGAATCGTGGACAGGGTCAACGCAGTAGGACAGCACCCAAGAACTAGGGATGACACCAGGAAGAGGTGGAATTACCTACGGTGGAAGATACGTTCCGTGGTCTCAAGACACCACATCGCGGTACAGAGGACTGGCGGCGGACCCCCAACTCCTCCCCAACAACTAACAACATGGGTGGAGCAGGTCTTGGCTATTCTGCAACCTGAGGGCCTCGTGGGAGTAGCTTGAGGAATGGACTCTGGTAAGTCAAATCTTTACTACTATATCCCCCACCCTACCTGAATGCCATCACATACCCCCACCCTCACCCCCATCGCTCCTACTCCTTACACATGTCCCAATATCACAAACCACCCATCCCAAACCCAAGCACTGCATGCAACACCAATGCATGGACACCGATCACCAAAGCATGGCCACTGCACATATCCATACACCCCCTAAACCATCATCACACAAGGTCCTACATAGGAGTGCAAGCACTGGGGTACACGGTCACCCACCCATTGCACACCATGGCACACACAGATGCAATAATCATCCTTTTACACCCCTGCAGGACCCCTACCCAACGTCACCAGACAGGAGGGTCCAGACATGTCCACTCCACCCACAGAAGAGGCCCACAGTGATGACAGCAGCTCTGTCCAACTGGATCTAGACGACCAGCCCAGCCCATCTGGGACCTCGGGACAGTCGGTTCCCCTCACACTTGCACAAGCCACTACAGGGCTTCCCCCCTCTGGAAACACCAGCACAACACCCACCCAGCGGGCCCATATCTCTGTCCCCATGACACATCAATCAGCAGTGTGTCCACCACTACAGGGAACCCAGGCGCTAACCCACCACCCCAACAACAGGGACCTGGGGTCAGTGGCAGTGGGCACACGGTTCAGGGGACAGAGGCCCAGGAACACAGGGGAACTGGAAGGGCTGCTGTGCGACAGGGGGAGGACAGGCCCAGGAAACCCACTCTCCACGAGGCCCTCTCCAACATCATGGGAGCCTACCACCATTCCCAGGAGACAATGGCAACCGTACTCGCTAAGTTTAAGGAGACCCAGCGGCAGCAGGAGGAACAGTATTTGGGCTTCAGGGAGGAACTCAAATCCATCAATTCCACCCCGGGCACCATTGTAGGGGTGCTGAAGGAACTCGTCAACACCAGGAGGGACACTGTGGCACAACAAGGGGCCCCTGACTCTAGCCTGAATGATGAACTGCCCACCACCTCCATCGGCGCTAGTGGACAGGAGGCACCGCCACAATACCACCACACCAGCACCTGACCTCCTGCAGAGGGAGAACCACCCCGCCAACGGTCCTTGAGATCCAGGACAAAGACAGAGAATGATGCCAAGACGCCTGCCAAGAAATTAGACCACCCTGATTGTCACCCATTTGTCCCACCTTGTCACCCTGTCCATCCTTAAACTGCCCCAGCTCCACTTCCTATGCCCCTTTGGACAATGCACCTATGAGACTAATAGACTGGACTCTGCCATGGACATTCCTACACCATCACCCCTCACCATTTTACAACCCCCTCCAATATTGAGCACTTAAATAAACACTCTTACAGCACAAAACAATCTGGAGTCGGTCTGTGATATCGAAATAGTGTATTAGCAATTACAGTGCCAAAATGCTCTTTCAAATGTAATGTCGACATACCTATGTCACACAGCTCTAGTCCATGAGGAAACAAAGCAGATGTCACACAGTGGGACCCACATCTGTGAAATCGTAAGGGAAAGTGACAACTCAGCGACCATACACTGGGTGAAAATGACAGACAGTAGAGAGGAATTAGATTTAAATTAGATGTAGCAGGCAGGTTTGACTTCTTACCTGTGTCTCACTGGAAGTATTGCAGGATCACTGTGTTCCTGTTGTCGATGTCCTCTTCTTCTGCTTCCTCGTCTTCACTGTCCACAGGCTCCACAGCTGCCACAACACCTCCATCTGGACCATCCTCCTGCAGAAAAGGCACCTGTCATTGCAAAGCCAAGTTGTGAAGCATACAGCAGGCCACGATGATCTGGCATACCTTCTTTGGTGAGTAAAATAGGGAACCACCTGTCATATGGAGGCACCGGAACCTGGCCTTCAGGAGACCGAAGGTCCGCTCTATAATCCTCCTAGTTCGCCCATGGGCCTCATTGTAGCGTTCCTCTGCCCTTGTCCTGGGATTCCTCACTGGGGTCAGTAGCCATGATAGGTTGGGGTAACCAGAGTCACCTGCAAATGGCGAGGGACAACTGTTAGACACACACTCATAGGGACATCCACAGACCCAGACAACTATTCCCACTGATTTGGGTCCATGTGCTCACCTAATAGCCACACCCGGTACCTCTGGAGTTGCCCCATCACATAAGGGATGCGGCTATTCCGCAGGATGTAAGCGTCATGCACTGAGCCAGGAAATTTTTGCATTAACATGGGAGATGTACTGGTCTGCCAAACACACCATCTGCATATTCATGGAATGGTAACTCTTCCGGTTTCTGTACACCTGTTCACTTCTGCGTGGTGGGACCAAGGCCACATGTGTCCCATCAATAACATTCACTGTAGGCAAATCCTCCAGGAAAAACGATGTAGCCCTGCATGTGTTTCAGCAGGGCAGACAACACTCTGGAAAACACATTGGAAAACATAGGCTGGGACATCCCTGATGCTATGGCCACTGTTGTTTGAAAAGACCCACTTGCTAGGAAATGGAGTAATGACAGCACCTGCACTTGAGGGGGGATTCCTGTGGGATGGCAGATAGCTGACATTAGGTCTGGCTCCAACTGGGCACACAGTTCCTGGATTGTGGCACGATCAAGCCTATAGGTGATGATCACATGTCTTTCCTCCATTGTTGACAGGTCCACCAGCGGTCTGTACACCGGAAGATGCCGCCATCTCCTCACATGCCCCAGCGGACGGTGCCTATGGAGGAGAACAGCGAGCAGAGAGTCAACCAACTCTGAGGTACGTAAACACAGCTTACTCTGAAAATATTCATAAATCGAATTTTGCCTGTAATAGTGTTTAGTCAACGCCTAGGTATGTGTGAAGCAGTCAAAAATAAAGCCAGGTGGGACAAGGGATATGAGTTAACTGCGCTGGCGTTGAACACCGTTGCGGTAGGCGGTCGAAGACCGCGACGCAATTCTGCATTGGTTAACATTGGACTCTATGGGTCCCAGGAGCCAATGACGATGTACGCCGGCAGTAACGGTACGCACCGCTGCGGACGTGACCGCCATGTTCTCTCTGTTCAATCCCTCGATACTTGAACTTCGACAGGAGAGGACCTACACTGCAAGTGCTGCTGTGACCTCAGTCTGGAAGAGACAATGGCTCGTGTGTCTGGGGAAAGGGCCCCTGCCTTCAGCACGGAGGAGTTGGAGAAACTCGTGGACGGGGTCCTCCCCAGTACACGCTACTCTACGGTCCTCCAGACAAACAGGTAAGTACACTGTGAGCATGCTGTATGGGCAATGCCTGTGTGGAGTAGGGTGGATGAAAGATAGGCGGGGCTGAGAATGAATCATGCATGAAACAACGGTGAGTGCATGTGCGTCATGGCAAGGGTAGTGATGGTGGCCAATGACTGTGATGGTGCAGTTGGTAATTACTACTCTTTTTCCCCTGTACAATTCCTGTAGGTCGGCGCCCACCAGAAGAAGGACATCTGGTGTGCCATCGCCAAGGAAGTCTGGACCCTGGGGGTCTACCACAGACGGAGCACCCACTGCCCGAAAAGATGGGAGGACATTCGCCGCTGAAGCAAGAAGACGGCGGAGGCCCAGCTGGGGATGGCCTCCCAACGTGGGAGGGGTGCCCGTCGCACCATGACCCCCCTGATGTTCAGGATCCTGGCGGTGGTGTACACGGAGTTGGATGGGCACTTGAGGGCATCACAGCAGCAACAAGGGGGTGAGTACACTCTCATTCTGCTGATTCAGCGCGCATTGTAGGTGTCTGGGTGGGGGAGGTGGGCTGTGGGTTGCCTTAGGCTAGAGCAAGTTTGGTAGTTAAGTTCCCTTCTTCAGGCAGGCCCTGTGGCACCTCACCCCACCTGTGTACAGTGCCAACTACACCTAGTCAGGCTCCTGTGACATCCATGTGTTCAGAAATCGGCCATAGCCTTGTAAGCCATGTCCCAGGGATTGAATAGTGGACCCCAAGTGCACGGGGCTTCGTGTCTGTCGTGTCTGCCAACTGTAGCGGTATTGCATGCACTGAACATGTCTTTCTTCTGTCTTCCCCCCCCTTTTTGTGGTCTCCCTGTTCTTGTGTGCATTAGCATAATCAGGCGGAGGAGCAATGGCACCGGAGCAGGAGGGAGCTGCATCCCACATGGCCCTGGAGGGCGAGACTACGGACTCTAAATACCAGTGGGACGGAGGGCAAGGGGAGCTCCACGGCGGGGACAGGAGCTGACACCAGCGAGGTGGACTCCTCTTCTGATGGGAGCTCCCCCCCTACCAGCACCGCCTTCCCAGCAGCCCCTCAGCTTTTGCCCCGTGCCCGCTCACCCAGGTGGGTGGGCATCACCTTTGCCTCAGGCACCTCAGGCCCTGCCCCAGTCTCCCCTGCTGCCCTCAGTGAGGAGGTCATTGACCTCCTCAGGTTCCTCACTGTTAAGCAGTCTACCATTTTGAATGCCATCCGGGGTGTAGAGATGCAGTTGCAACAGAACAATGCATACCTGGAGGGCATTCATTCTGGTCAGGCAGCCCTTCAGTTAGCTTTTCGGACTGGCCTCAGCACTGATGGCAGCCATTGTCCCTGTCTCTAGCCTCCCCCCTCCAACTTCCTCCACCCAGACCCACACCCCTATACCTCAGCCTATCCCAAGCACACCATCAGACCAGCATGCACACACCTCAAAACACAAGGGAAGCTCTGGCAAACATAAGCACCACACATCCCACAGGCACTCACGCAAGCATCACACACATGCAGACACACCAACATCCACTGCCTCCACTGTGTCCCCCTCCTCCTCGTCTCCCTCCTCCCTCCCTGTCTCATCTCCACTCACACCTGCATGCACTACATCCTCAGCCACTACGTCCATCACCAGCACACCCACCACCACACCCCGCTCATGTGCAGTCACCACCCCCACTACCATTCACACAACCCCTGTGTCCTCTCCCAGTGTGTCTGTGAGGCCACCTCCCAAGGTACACAAATGCAGCCACACACCCACCCAACAGCCATCCACCTCAGGACAGCCTCCAGCCCATGCACCTTCACCCAAAGTCAGCAAACGTACACCTCCTACAACCACTACCTCTTCCTCCACTCCCAAACCCCCTCCAGCCAACCCGTCCCAGTGTTCCTAAGAAACTTTTCCTGTCCAGCCTTGACCTCTTTCCCTCACCTCCACCACCCCTTCAGTCTCCTAGGGCCCGACTCTCCAGGTCCCAACCTAGCACCTCAGCCACAACATCGGCAGGACCAGTGGTGCCAGTAGTCACCGGATTATGGAGTACACCTGGCAACAGGGCAGCCAGTGTGGCAAGGAGCCACAGCACGGACGGTCCCCCACCTGTCAAGCATCAAAAGTTGGCCAGTGCCCGGCGGGAGAGGGGAAAGAAATCAGCCACCGAAGCTGCTACCAGGGGTCCAGTTGGGAGCGTGTAAACAGCTGCAACACCATCCAAGGAGGGGAAAGGGCACAGTAAAACTGGCAAGTCTGGGAAGATCAGCACGGCGGACAAGACCGCCAGCAGCCCCACTGCCAAAGACAGGTCTGCCAGCAGCAGCCCCGCTGCCCAGGAGGCAACCGCCAGCAGCCCGCTGCCAAAGATAGGACCACCAGCAGCCACGCTGCCAAAGACAGGACCGCCAGCAGCAGCCCCGCTGCCCAGGAGATGACCGCCAGCAGCCCCGCTGCCAAAGACAGGAACGCCAGCAGCAGCCCCGCTGCCCAGGAGACGACCGCCAGCAGCCCCACTGCCAAAGACAGGACCGACAGCAGCCCCGCTGCCAAAGACAGGACTTCCAGCAGCAGCCCCGCTGCCCAGGAGGCAACTGCCAGCAGCCCCGCTGGCAAAGACAGGACCGCCAACAGCAGCCCCGCTGCCAAAGACTGGACTGCCAGCAGCTGAACGGCTGCCCAGGACACCGCCAGCAGCTGAACCGCTGCCCAGGACACCGCAACCAGCTGAACCGCTGCCCTGGACACCACCGCCAGCAGCACTGCAGGCCAGGACAAGACCGCCACCACCTGAACCGCTGCCCAGGACACCGCCGCAAGCAGCACCACAGGCCAGTGAGCGCCAATGATTCCGACGCTACTGAGTCTGCCACGGGCAGGATGAAGCACTCTGGGCACAAGGCCCCCTCCAGAACCAGTGGAGAGATACATTCACTACCTCAGTCCTTGGCAGGATGAAGCACACTCGGCACAAGGCCCCCTCCAGAACCAGTGGAGAGATACATCCACTACCTCAGTCCTTGGCAGGATGAAGCACTCTGGGCACAAGGCCCCCTCCAGAACCAGTGGAGAGTTACATCCACTACCTCAGTCCTTGGCAGGATAAAGCATTCTGGGCACAAGGCCCCCTCCAGAAACCAGTGGAGACTGTTATCCACTTGAGAGACTGTGGCTTTGCACTCCCCAGGATGCAGCAGTGGGCAAACCACCCACTGTAGAGACTTGAGAGACTGTGGCTTGGCACTCCCCAGGATTGAACAGTGGGCAACCCACCCACTGTAGAGACTTGAGAGACTGTGGCTTTGCACTCCCCAGGATTGAACAGTGGGCAAACCACCCACTGTGGAGACTTGAGAGACTGTGGCTTTGCACTCCCCAGGATTGAACAGTGGGCAAACCACCCACTGTAGAGACTTGAGAGACTGTGGCTTTGCACTCCCCAGGATTGAACAGTGGGCAAACCACCCACTGTAGAGACTTGAGAGACTGTGGCTTTGAACTCCCCAGGATTGAACAGTGGGCATTGAGCCGCCTCGTGGATCTGGTGTCGTGCACTCAACCGGCTGAAGTGTCCCCCCTCCCTTCCCCCTGAAGTGCCTGTTTTATTTCTAACTGATGCTCCTGCAGTGTTCTCTCCGTCTTGTTCGGGTATTGGGTGTGGGCCTCGCCCATGCCTTTTGGGCCCAGTGATCCACGGACTATGATGGTGGAATCCCTTGGACTTGTGTTCTTGGTGTATATAATTGTATATAGTATAAATGTATATATTTGTAAATATTTTTGATATATGTAATTGAATATATCACCAATATTCCTTTTGTCCTTGCATTCTTCAAGGGACGATTGGCGGGTGTAACTGTTATGTATCAATATGTATTTGTGTGTGTGTTATAGTGGGTGAGGGTGGGGCTGGGGCTGTTGCGCGTGTGTGTCACTGTTTTTTCCCTCCCCCCTCCCCTGTGTCATAGGTGCAGTACTCCCCGTTGTCTTCACCGCCGGAGTTCGTGCTCCTGGTAGAGGAGCAGGAAGATAGAGGCTGGCAGATTCTGGAGCTCGGGCTCCATGGCGTCCTGATTCTTCGTGGGGTGTGTAGAGCTGAGCGTTTTCCCTTCCAATGCCTGTTTCCGCCATGTTTTTGTTCACGGTGAATCCACCCGGGAAAAGGTGGCGGATTGGTGGGTTGTAATAGTGTGGGCGGTACATTGTGTTCCTCATGTCTGTTGGCGGTTACCGCCGCTGTGTTTGTGTGTACCGCCGTGGCGGTCGGAGTTTTAAAGTGGCTGTCTATGTTGGCGGTTTCCGCCACGGTCGTGATTCCATTTTTTTTACTGCCGGCCTGTTGGCGGTTTTACCGCTGATTTAACACCGACCGCCAGGGTTGTAATGACCCCCAATATGCTGTGTTGCACAATTGGTTTAATCAATGCTTGTTTTATCAATGCTTGTTTCCTAATCTGAGCAGGTGTAGACATGTGCTTCTAATTGGTTGTGGTGGCTCATCCACATGTGGAAACTCAACAGCTCTCCTGATTGGCTATAAATAGCAGAGTGAAGCATGCCTCCCTGCTTGGCTTTGTTTTGCTTCCTGATCTCAGCATCTGGATTTAAATTGTGTCATTCGGGGGGGGGGATTTGCTTTTGATGTTTTTTTCACACACACAGTGAAACCAAACTAAACTGTGCCACCTTAACTGTTTAAACCCAGAGTGGACATTGGTATTTCTTGGATTATTTTTGTTCCTTTTAGTTTAACCCTATGCATGCAGGAAAGTTATATGTGATATAATTAATGCCCTTGTTTGTCTTTCTTGTGTATGATAAGTGCAAGCACAGTTCTAATTGTAGTATGCAACAGTGAATCTCTGTGAAGCCAGCCCTAGTGTTGCAGTACTAATTGTTATTGTACTCAGTTTCGGTTTTTGGTAATGCAGTGTTATTAATTGTGACAACAGGAGGTAGGGGGCAGACCATTGCCCCTGCAGACACCCTGCTTTTCAGGTGAGTGTCCCGTCTCACCTGTTGGTCTGGAGGCCCATGCAGGAGTCCATACTGGGGTATGACCCTATCCACCAGTCTCTCCAAATCCACAGAGGTGAAGGCAGTGGCCCTTTCCCCAGTCACATGGCCATGGTAGGTTCCAGACAAAGGTCACAGCAGCACATGCAGTGTAGGTCCTCTCCTGTTGAAGGTCAGGTAGCAAGTGAGTGATCAGATAGAATATAGTGGTGCATACCATCACCATTGGCCACTGTACACCAAAGGGCCCATTGATAACCAGTGAGGAGTTGCACGGCGGTTCACTACCATCTCCCTCAACGGTGCACAACGTCAGCAGAATTACCTCACTTCCACCTGTCCCTCCACACATAACAGGCAGACACCATTTCGGGGAGGAGCGGCAGGCCCTGGATAACAACTGAGTCTCAGTTAAATATTGGATAAACAGGACATATACCATTTATTCATTAATATTAATATCATGCATTGTACTGTTGTGGCTACGATGATCTGTTTATGACCAGCCCCATAGATTGATACCACTGTGGATGAATAGGAGGTGGAGACATATCCCTGTGTACAGACCCCTGGTGGATTTGGAAACAATGGAGGACAGGCACATTATCCTTACCTATAGACTTGACATGGTCACAACCCTGGAGCTGTGTGCCCAATTGGAGTCTGACATAATATCTGCTATCCGTCACCCCACTGGGATCCCCTCTCTTGTGCAAGTCTTATCTGTGCTCCATTTCTTGGCAACTGATTCTTTCCAAATGACAGTGGGCTTGGCAGCAGGAATGTCACAGCCAATGTTCTCAATAGTGCTGACCAGGGTGTTGTCTGCTCTGATTAAACACATGTGCAGCTACATTGTTTTCCCCCGGGTGGAGGATTTGGCCACAGCGAAAGCTGACGTCTATGCAATGGGACATATCCCCAACATAACTGGGGCAATTGAATGAACACGTATTGCATTTGTCCCCCCCCGGCAAAATGAACAGGTGTTTAGAACTTGAAAGAGTTTTCACTCCATGAATGTACAGATGGTGTACTTGGCGGACCAGTACATCTCCCTTGTCAATGTAAAGTATCCTGGGTTGGTGCATGATGCCTTTATCCTGAGGAATAGCAGCATCCCAAATTTGATGGGCCAACTACAGAGGCACAGGGTGTGGCTAATAGGGGAGTCCTGGTTCCCACCCAATATATGTTAGTGTATAGGTATGGTGTGGGCCATATGGGATAGTGTGTGGCTAAATGTTGTCCCTCAATATTTGCACGTGACTCAGGTTACCCCAACCTATCATGGCTACTGACCCCTGTGAAGAATGCCAGGACAAGGGCAGAGGAACATTAGAAAGAGGCACATGGGTAAAAAAGAATTATTATCGAACGTACCTTTCGCCTCATGAAGGCCAGGTTTTGGTGCCTCTATCTAACAGGTGGATCCCTGTGCTACTCACCCAAGAAGGTCTGCCAGATAGTCGTGGCATGCTGCATATTGCACAACCTTGCCTTGAGATGCCATGTGCCTTTTCTGCATGAGGACGAGGCTGGAGATGGACATGTGACAGCAGTGGACCCTGTGGACAGTGAGGATGAGGAGGCAGAGGATGAGGATGAGGACCACAGAACTGCAGTCATTCGACAATACTTCCAATGACACACAGGTAAGACAGTGTTACTTCACATTTCATTGTCATTTTTTGGTTTATCTTTGTCACTAGCATGCTGTTATTTCCCACTTCTATGCCCACTCACTGTGTCCTTTAGCAACTCTTTTTGAGATGTTGGTGCCCCATTATCACTCCTGGTGTGATCACTGCAGGACACTACAGGTCTTTCCTATGTGCACATTACTTTGCATTGGAATTGCAATGTTTGAACCTTGTTAAACTAATACATACTTAAAACATTTGACATACTTCATACTTACATTTTTTAAAGAGGTGTTTATTGAGGTGCTAAGAAGAAGCGGGGCAAGTGCATTGGGATGGGGTGATGATGGAGGAAAGTCCAGGGTATAGTTCCAGTCCATTTGTGGCACAGGTGCGTTGTCCAAGGGGACATAGGAAGGGGAGCAATGGCAGTTCAAGGTGGACAGGGCGACCGTGTGGCACACAAGCGTGACAATCAGGAGAGTCCCATTTTCTGGCGTGGGTCTTGGCAATTGTATCTGGCTTCTGCCTGGATCACATGGAAAGTTTGCGGGGTGGTTCTCCTTCTGCAGGGGAGGGGGCTGGTGGCCTCTTGGTCCTGTGGCGGGTCCTCCTGAACACTAGAGGCAGCAGAGGTGGAAGGCAGTTCAGATGTCTGGCGAGTGGCAGGGCCTGCTGTTGTAGGACTGCCTCCCTCATTATGTTGGCCATGTCTGCCAGCACCCCTGCAATGGAGACCAGGGTGGTGTTCATGGCCTACAAGTCCTCACTGATCCCCTGGTACTGTCTCTCCTGCAGCCGCCTGTTCTCCTGCACGTTGGCCAGGATCTGGCCCAGCATATCCTGGGAATGTTGGTAGACTCCCAGGATCTCGGTGAGTGCCTCCTGGAGAGTAGGTTCCCTGGGCCTGTCCTCCCCCTGGCACACAGCAGTCCTCCCAGTTTCCCTGTTGTCCTGTGCCTCTGTCCCCTGAACCGCGTGCCCACTGCCACTGACCCCAGGTCCCTGATTGGCTTGGGTATGAGGTGTGCCCTGGGGTCCTTGTAGTGGTGGACACACTCCTGATTGACGTGTCCTGGGGACAGAGATACAGGTAAGTTGGGTGGATGCTGTGGTGGTGTTTCCAGATGAGGGAGGCTCTGTGGTGGTGTGTGACTGGGCTTGGGTAACCGACTGTCCAGAGGTCCCTGATGGGTCAGGTTGGTCATCCGAATCAAGGCAACCAGAGTTGCTGTCATCATGTTGATCTCTTCTGTGGGGGGACTGGATGTTGCTGGCACCTCTTCTCCGCTGACATTGGCTAGGATACCTGTGGGGATGTAAATGTTGTGTTATTGTTTCTGTGTGTGACATACTGTGGATCAGTGGGTTGCCCTCTTTGGTTGTATTTGCCCTGGCAGCTTTCATTTGTGTACATTGGGGTATTGTGGGATGATTATTTCTCTCTAGTGTGCATGCTTTGGTGATGGATGTCCATGCAGGTCTTTGAGGGGTGTCCATGCATTGGTGTGGCATGCAGGGCTTGGCAATGGGATGAGTGAGATGTGATTGTAGGATGTGTGGGAAGTGGTGGAGTGATGGGAGTGAGGGTGAGTGTGGGGGTATGTGATGGCATGCAGGTCGAGGGGTGAATACTAGTAAAGAGTTGACTTACCAGAGTCCAGTCCTCCTGCTACTCCTGCCAGGCCCTCAGTATGCATGATTGACAAGACTTTCTCCTCCCATGCTGTTAGTTGTGGGGGAGGAGGTCGGGGTCCACCGCCAGTCCTCTGTACAGCGAGTTGGTGTCTTTCTGCAATGGAACGTACCTTCCCCCGTAGGTCATTCCTCCTCTTCCTGATGTCATCCCAAGTTCTTTGGGTGGTCTCCCACAGCATTGACCCTGTCCACGATCCTACGCCATAGCTACATCTTTCTAGCAATGGATATCTGTTGCACCTGTGCTCCAAATAGCTGTGGCTCTACCCTGATGATTTCCTCCACCATGACCCTTAGCTCGTCCTCTGAGAATCAGGGTGTCTTTGTGGAGCCATGGGTGTTGTGTGAGTTGTGTGGGTGAGGGTGTGTAGGGTGATGTGTTTGGGTGTGTGAAGTGGGGTGCATTAGTGGCATGTAGGTGTGAGTGGTATGTCGCTCTGCCTTTGTCTGTGGTCGTTGTGTCTGTCACGTGGCAATGGTTTGTGGGTAGTGTTTTATGGTGGTGTGGGTGTGTGGGTGTGGTGTATGTAAGGATGTCAGGTGTGTATAGTTTGAATTGTCTAATGTGGTGTTTTTTTGTATGTGTGTGTGTATTTTGAGCATAGCGGTATGTACCACCAATGGTTTACCACCATTGAATGTTCGCCGTGGTGATTCGTGGGTCATAATGTGCTTGGCATTGTTCTGTTGGCGTAACAGTGTGGGTTTTGGTACCGCCAGTTCATCACTGACCTTTGGTGTGGCAGAATTGTGTCTGTGGCTGAATAGTGACCGATTGGTTTGTGTGTCATAATATGGTGAATGGATATCCGCCGCGGTGGCGGTAAGTAGGCGTCAGTCAGCATGGCTGTAAGTGGGATTTACCGCCAATGTTTAATGAGGGCCTATGTGTCATGCATAATGCAACACAAAATAATCAAAAACAATCTGTAGAGCTACAAACTTGCCACACAGCCACTTGTCACTACCACACTACCCTTGAGGTCTAGGACTACATTTAATAAAAGGCAGATGTGCAGATCGTTTCTAAGGCATCCCAAGCTGGTAGTCTCACACATGTGTAGCAGGGGAAGATCACAGATGTACACATGGAATGCCTCCTACATGCGGTGTCATGTGTGAGAGGAGCCCATTATATATACGTGCAGAAGGCATGCAAGGTGCATCACCTTGGCATTTTATGTCTGACCTTTCACTATCCACCACTAGAGTAGAAGTCCTAAAACAGCTATGCTTCGGTAGAGCACTATGATGTTTGTGCATATCCAAATTGCCACATATTCACTCATATTAGGACAAACATGCAGTGCAATAGCTCAGCTTGCCCAGCTCTGCAGTATCAACTCAATTGTGAAGGGAGGGGAACTTTTCACAGAGAGTCAATGAATCCTTCTGTGTACCTTAGTCACGGCAAAAGATATGATGGATAAGAACAACTTTGCAACACTACCTGCATGGTGTAGGGGTGTCGTTCTTGGTGGGACTAATGCACATCTGCATGAAGGACCACATTCTGCTAAACCCACTGGCAGGAATGCTGTCTGCCACATACAAAGTGTGAGTATGAATGCAGTACTCAAGAAACGTAGTTCACAGTAGGATCAACACAACAAGATCAGTCCTCAGTACAACTACAGTGCCACTCCTGAAGTGCTGTACCACTGTTAGAAATGTTTTTTTTGGTTGGCAGTCAGGTTACCCTCTGTCCAAGCAAGAACCCTCACTCTAGTCAGGGTAAGTCACACAGAATCCAAAATCAGCCTGTACCCACCCTCTGGTAGCTTGGCACGAGCAGTCAGGCTTAACTTAGAAGGCAATGTGTAAAGTATTTGTGCAACAAATCATACAATACCACCATATAGCACCACAAAAATATACAACACAGTGTTTAGAAAAATATATAATATTTATCAGGATAATTGTAGGTCAAAACTAATAAAGTTGCAATGTGAATTTGTGAAGATATCACTGAAAAGTGATATAAAGTGTCTTAAGTCATTAAAAAGCAAACAAAGGGGGTCATTCTGACCCTGGCGGCCGGTGGCCGCCAGTGCCACCGACCACGGGAGCACCGCCAACAGGCTGGCGGTGCTCCAACGAGCATTCTGACCGCGGCGGTTCAGCCGCGGTCAGAAGCGGAAAGTCAGCGTGCTCCCGCTGACTTTCTGCTGCTCGTTTGAATCCTCCATGGCTGCGGAGCGCGCTCTGCAGCCATGAGGATTCTGACCCCCCCTACCGCCATCCTGTTCATGGCGGGAAAGCTGCCATGAACAGGATGGCGGTAGGGGGGTCGCGGGCCCCTGGGGGCCCCTGCCGTGCCCATGCCAATGGCATGGGCACGGCAGGGGCCCCCGTAAGAGGGCCCCGCAAAGTATTTCAGTGTCTGCCTTGCAGACACTGAAATACGCGACGGGTGCCACTGCACCCGTCGCACCTTCCCACTCCGCCGGCTCGATTACGAGCCGGCATCCTCGTGGGAAGGGAGTTTTTCCCTGGGCTGGCGGGCGGTCTTTTGGAGACCACCCGCCAGCCCAGGAAAAAACTCATAATACCCTCCGCGGTCTTCTGACCGCGGAGCGGTATAATGGGGGCGGAATTCTGGCGGGCGGCCTCCGCCACCCGCCAGAATCAGAATCACCCCCAAAGTCTCTTTCAAGCACAAAGTACCTGGTTTGGAGAGGAAAATCTCCGCAGAGGGCCGCAGAAGAAGAGATATGTGGAAAAATGGTGTGTGCGTCGATTTCTCCCCAGCACACACGGACTTGCGTCGTTACTTTTCACGCGGGGAAGTCGTGCGTCGTTTTCCGGCGCGCGGACAGTCTCTTTCTGTGGGTCGCGGGGATTACCAGATGTCCCGGTTCTGTGCATGGATTCTCCTGCTTGTTTTCCGGCTGTGTGTCGTTCTGCGGGGCTGTGCGTCGAAGTTTCGCCCTCAAGGCAGGCGTCGCGTCGATTTCTCCTCTGGAAGTCAGGCTGCGTTGTCCTTGCGAGGCTGTGCGTCAAAGTTCTGGTCGTCCACTTGGTGCAAGCTCCTTGCCCTTCCTGGCAGCAGCTGGGGATGTCTCCTTGCCCATCGTGGCAGCACTTGGTGCCGGCTCCTTGCCCTTCCTGGCAGCAGCTGAGGATGGCTCCTTGCCCTTCCTGACAGCACTTGGGGCAGGCACCCTTTCCTTGAGGCTGCCCGGTGCCCAGGATCCTTGCCCCTACGAGTGGGTGTGAAGACGAATGGGCCCATGGACTGCGTGGCTGAGGTGCTTGCCTGGGTTTTGGCCACCCTGGCCAGATGTGAAGGACAGGGGAGGGGTAGGGAAGAGGTCAATGGTGGAGAGGAAAAGCTTCTTAGGGACATTGGGGCGGAAAGAGGGAGAAGGTTGGGGAGTGGAGGAAGAGGGAGTGGTTGTGGGAGGTGTCTGTCTGCTGAATTTGGAGGCAGGTGCATGGGCTGGATGCTGTTGTGAGGTGGATGGCTGTTGGGTGTCTGAGTGCTTGCGTACCTTGGGAGGGGGTGGACAGACACAGTGGGAGAGGACACAGGGGATGTCTGCATGGCTGTTGTGGAGGTGTCTGCCAGTGAGGTGTGTGTTCTGCTTGGTGTGGTGGTGGTGCTGGTTGTGGATGAGGATGTAGTGCATGCAGGTTTGAGTGTAAATGCTACTGGGAAGGAGGTGAAGGAGGAGGAGGAGGAGGAGGGGGATACAGTGGAGGCAGTGGATGTGGGTATGTCTGTGACTGGATGCTGTTTGTGTGAGTGCCTGTGGCATGATATGTGGTGCTTGTGTTTGGCTGTGCTACTCTTGAGTGTTGTCCTCTGTGCATGCTCGTCTGTATATGTGCTTGGGATAGGTTTGGGTTGAGGTGAATGGGACTGGGAAGAGAAAGTTGGTGGGGGGAGGGTGGAAACAAGGACAATGGCTTCCATCAGAGAGGAGGCCAGAGACTGGATTGATCTCTGCTGGGCCGCCAAGCTAGTATGAATGCCCTCCAGGAATGCATTTGTCTGTTGCATTTGGGCTGCCAGCCCTTGGATGGCATTTACAATGGTTGACTGCCCTACAGAGATGGATAACAGGAGGTCAATAGCCTCCTCACTCAGGGCAGCAGGGCTCACTGGGGCAGGGCCTGAGGTGCCTGGGGCGAAGGAGATGCCCACCCTCCTGGGTGAGTGGGCACGGGCAACTCGATGAGGGGCTGTTGGGAGGGCGGTGCGGGTACGGGGGTGGCAGCTGTACCTGTAGCTAGGGAGGGCACCACCAGGGAGCTCCCATCGAGGAGGTGTCTGAGTCTGAACTGTTCCCTCCAGTCTCTGCCGTGGTGCTCCACTCGCCTTCCATCCCATTGGTGGCCTCAGTGTTGGTGGACTCCTGGGTCCTGTGGGATGCAGCTCCCTCCGTCGCTGGTGCCTCTCCTCTTCCGCCAGATGATGCTAAAGGATAGGGCGACAAAACAAAAAAGGGGGGAGAGACAAAGGATACACTGAGTCAATGTCTGCACCAACACCACCTTTGGCGTAAACAGCACACTCACACACAGGGAACAGGCCTACGCACAATACAATGCACTATCAGTAATAATGCTAGCCACCAGGGCATGGGGAGGGACACATACCGCCAAATGCAGCCCACCTGGGACCCACACAGCCCGGACCAGTAGTGGATGCCTACAAGCTAGGGAGCAGGATTGTCACTTCAGAACCATTGCCAACCGACCTACTCTGCAATGTCAGGCCTGGCCTAGGGGCAACACTGGCACACAACCCTCACCCGGGTACCACCCCACCAGGAGTTAGTAGTAATGATGGGAACTGTACTCACCCACTTGTGGCTGCTGTGATGCCCTCAAGTGCCCATCCAGCTCCGGATAGGCCACCGCCAGTTTGCGGGCCATCAGAGAGGTCAGGGTTCGATTGGCACCCCTTCCTCGTTGGGAGGCCATCCCCAGCTGGGCCTCTGCCGTCTTCCATGCCCACCATCTCAGGTCCTCCCACCGTTTCCGACAGTGGGTGTTCCGCCTGCCATAGACCCCCAGGGTCTGCACCTCCTTGGCAATGGCACAACATATACCCTTTTTTGAAACCTGCAGAGAAATATACACAGGAAAAGGTATCTGTCAGACCGTCCTGCCTGTTACATTTATGGCCCACCATACCCTTTCACATCGCCATTTACACACACATGGCCCAGCAAACATGCTGTATGCCACCCACCCACACTACACAAGGGCTTCACACACATCACCCCCTGCATTCATGCCCCATGCCTCCTGTGTTATCTGTCAGCATCCCCAGAGAGTAGGGTTAAATCATATCTCTGTTCTTGGTTAAACCTTCATATTTCTGAGTAAACATAATGGTGGTCATTACAACATTGGCAGTAAAAGCCGCTTACCGCCGTCCAGAAGACCGCCAACACACAGCCACGGGCGCTGAATTCCGCCACGCCCATTATGACCCAAAGGCCGAAATCTGCAAAAATCTAGACACCCACACAAGTCTGCCACACCAAAGATCAGTGATAAACTGGCGATAAGAAATCCTCCACCGTCACTCCAACAGGAATACTCCCACACTATCACGACCCACAAATCCATGCGGCGGTCTTTCAACCGCGGTATTCCATTGACGGTACACACCGCCGTGCTCAAATTACACACACTTTTACAAAACACATCCACATTGGACAATTTGAAATACACACACTTGATACACATACACACACCACTCCCACACACCCAATACAATATAAAACACACACCCACATCACCCACAAACCCCTATGACAACAATTGCGACTGAAGGCCAGAGAGAGACACCACCATCTACAAACGAACATCCACAGGCACTCAACACCATCACCCACATGACATCCACGCACCTCATACAACACACCACTAAATATCACCCCACGCATCACAACACACAACACCTCACACATCACCCACACCACCCCATGGCACTGCAAAGACACCCCAGGTTCTCTGAGGAGGAGCTCAGGGTCATGGTGGAGGAAATCATCCAGGTAGTGCCACAGCTATTCGGATCACAGGTGCAGCACACCTCCATAGCTAGGAAGATGGAGCTATGGTGAAGAATCGTGGACAGGGTCAACACAGTGGGACAGCACCCAAGAACTAGGGATGACACCAGGAAGAGGTGGAATGACCTACGGTGGAAGGTGCGTTCCGTGGTCTCAAGACACCACATCACGGTACAGAGGACTGGCGGCGGACCCCCAACTCCTCCCCAACAACTAACAACATGGGTGGAGCAGATCTTGGCTATTCTGCAACCTGAGAGCCTCGTGGGAGTAGCTCGAGGAATGGACTCTGGTAAGTCAAATCTTTACTACTATATCCCCCACCATACCTGAATGCCATCACATACCCCCACCCTCACCCCCATCGCTCCTACTCCTTACACATGTCCCAATATCACAAACCACCCATCCCAAACCCAAGCCCTGCATGCAACACCAATGCATGGACACCGATCACCAAAGCATGGCCACTGCACATATCCATACACCCCCTAAACCATCATCACACAAGGTCCTACATAGGAGTGCAAGCACTGGGGTACACGGTCACCCACCCATTGCACACCATGGCACACACAGATGCAATAATCATGCTTTTACACCCCTGCAGGACCCCTACCCAACGTCACCAGACAGGAGGGTCCAGACATGTCCACTCCACCCACAGAAGAGGCCCACAGTGATGACAGCAGCTCTGTCCAACTGGATCTAGACGACCAGCCCAGCCCATCTGGGACCTCAGGACAGTCGGTTCCCCTCACACTGGCACAAGCCACTACAGGGCTTCCCCCCTCAGGAAACACCAGCACAGCACCCACCCAGTGGGCCCATATCTCTGTCCCCATGACACGTCAATCAGCAGTGTGTCCACCACTACAGGGAACCCAGGCTAACCCACCACCCCAACAACAGGGACCTGGGGTCAGTGGCAGTGGGCACACGGTTCAGGGGACAGAGGCCCAGGAACACAGGGGAACTGGAAGGGCTGCTGTGCGACAGGGGGAGGACAGGCCCAGGAAACCCACTCTCCACGAGGCCCTCTCCAACATCATGGGAGCCTACCACCATTCCCAGGAGACAATGGCAACCGTACTGGCTAAGTTTAAGGAGACCCAGCGGCAGCAGGAGGAACAGTATTTGGGCTTCAGGGAGGAACTCAAATCCATCAATTCCACCCCGGGCACCATTGTAGGGGTGCTGAAGGAACTCGTCAACACCAGGAGGGACACTGTGGCACAACAAGGGGCCCCTGACACTAGCCTGAATGATGAACTGCCCACCACCTCCATCGGCGCTAGTGGACAGGAGGCACCGCCACAGGACCACCACACCAGCACCTGACCTCCTGCAGAGGGAGAACCACCCCGCAAACGGTCCTTGAGATCCAGGACAAAGACAGAGAATGATGCCAAGACGCCTGCCAAGAAATGAGACCACCCTGATTGTCACCCATTTGTCCCACCTTGTCACCCTGTCCATCCTTAAACTGCCCCAGCTCCACTTCCTATGCCCCTTTGGACAATGCACCTATGAGACTAATAGACTGGACTCTGCCATGGACATTCCTACACCATCACCCCTCACCATTTTACAACCCCCTCCAATATTGAGCAATTAAATAAACACTCTTACAGCACAAAACAATCTGGAGTCTGTCTGTGATATCGAAATAGTTTATTAGCAATTACAGTGCCAAAATGCTCTTTCAAATGTAATGTCGACATACCTATGTCACACAGCTCTAGTCCATGAGGAAACAAAGCAGATGTCACACAGTGGGACCCACATATGTGAAATCGTAAGGGAAAGTGACAACTCAGCGACCATACACTGGGTGAAAATGACAGACAGTAGAGAGGAATTAGATTTAAATTAGATGTAGCAGGCAGGTTTGTCTTCTTAACTGTGTCTCACTGGAAGTATTGCAGGATCACTGTGTTCCTGTTGTCGATGTCCTCTTCTTCTGCTTCCTCGTCTTCACTGTCCACAGGCTCCACAGCTGCCACAACACCTCCATCTGGACCATCCTCCTGCAGAAAAGGCACCTGTCATTGCAAAGCCAAGTTGGGAAGCATACAGCAGGCCACGATGATCTGGCATACCTTCTTTGGTGAGTAAAATAGGGAACCACCTGTCATATGGAGGCACCGGAACCTGGCCTTCAGGAGACCGAAGGTCCACTCTATAATCCTCCTAGTTCGCCCATGTGCCTTATTGTAGCGTTCCTCTGCCCTTGTCCTGGGATTCCTCACTGGGGTCAGTAGCCATGATAGGTTGGGGTAACCAGAGTCACCTGCAAATGGCGAGGGACAACTGTTAGACACACACTCATAGGGACATCCACAGACCCAGACAACTATTCCCACTGATTTGGGTCCATGTGCTCACCTAATAGCCACACCCGGTACCTCTGGAGTTGCCCCATCACATAAGGGATGCAGCTATTCCGCAGGATGTAAGCGCCATGCACTGAGCCAGGACATTTTTGCATTAACATGGGAGATGTACTGGTCTGCCAAACACACCATCTGCATATTCATGGAATGGTAACTCTTCCGGTTTCTGTACACTGTTCACTTCTGCGTGGTGGGACCAAGGCCAAATGTGTCCCATCAATAACATTCATTGTAGGCAAATCCTCCAGGAAAAACGATGTAGCCCCGCATGTGTTTCAGCAGGGCAGACAACACTCTGGACAACACATTGGAAAACATAGGCTGGGACATCCCTGATGCTATGGCCACTGTTGTTTGAAAAGACCCACTTGCTAGGAAATGGAGTAATGACAGCACTTGCACTTGAGGGGGGATTCCTGTGGGATGGCAGATAGCTGACATTAGGTCTGGCTCCAACTGGGCACACAGTTCCTGGATTGTGGCCCGATCAAGCCTGTAGGTGATGATCACATGTCTTTCCTCCATTGTTGACAGGTCCACCAGCGGTCTGTACACCAGAAGATGCCGCCATCTCCTCACATGCCCCAGCGGACGGTGCCTATGGAGGAGAACAGCGAGCAGAGAGTCAACCAACTCTGAGGTACGTAAACACAGCTTACTCTGAAAATATTCATAAATCGAATTTTGCCTGTAATAGTGTTTAGTCAATGCCTAGGTATGTGTGAAGCAGTCAAAAATAAAGCCAGGTGGGACAAGGGATATGAGTTAACTGCGCTGGCGTTGAACACCGTTGCGGTAGGCGGTCGAAGACCGCGGCGCAATTCTGCATTGGTTAACATTGGACTCTATGGGTCCCAGGAGCCAATGACGATGTACGCCGGCAGTAACGGTACGCACCGCTGCGGACGTGACCGCCATGTTCTCTCTGTTCAATCCCTCGATACTTGATCTTCGACAGGAGAGGACCTACACTGCAAGTGCTGCTGTGACCTCAGTCTGGAAGAGACAATGGCTCGTGTGTCTGGGGAAAGGGCCCCTGCCTTCAGCACGGAGGAGTTGGAGAAACTCGTGGACGGGGTCCTCCCCAGTACACGCTACTCTACGGTCCTCCAGACAAACAGATAAGTACACTGTGAGCATGCTGTATGGGCAATGCCTGTGTGGAGTAGGGTGGATGAAAGATAGGCGGGGCTGAGAATGAATCATGCATGAAACAACGGTGAGTGCATGTGCGTCATGGCAAGGGTAGTGATGGTGGCCAATGACTGTGATGGTGCAGTTGGTAATTACTACTCTTTTTCCCCTGTACAATTCCTGTAGGTCGGCGCCCACCAGAAGAAGGACATCTGGCGTGCCATCGCCAAGGAAGTCTGGACCCTGGGGGTCTACCACAGACGGAGCACCCACTGCCCGAAAAGATGGGAGGACATTCGCCGCTGGAGCAAAAAGACGGCGGAGGCCCAGCTGGGGATGGCCTCCCAAAGTGGGAGGGGTGCCCGTCGCACCATGACCCCCCTGATGTTCAGGATACTGGCGGTGACGTACACGGAGTTGGATGGGCACTTGAGGGCATCACAGCAGCAACAAGGGGGTGAGTACACTCTCATTCTGCTGATTCAGCGCGCATTGTAGGTGTCTGGGTGGGGGAGGTGGGCTGTGGGTTCCCTTAGGCTAGGGCAAGTTTGGTAGTTAAGTTCCCTTCTTCAGGCAGGCCCTGTGGCACCTCACCCCACCTGTGTACAGTGCCAACTACACCTAGTCAGGCTCCTGTGACATCCATGTGTTCAGAAATCGGCCATAGCCTTGCAAGCCATGTCCCAGTGGACCCTAAGTGCGCGGGGCTTCGTGTCTGTCGTGTCTGCCAACTGTAGCTGTATTGCATGCACTGAACATGTCTTTCTTCTGTCTTCCCCCCCCTTTTTGTGGTCTCCCTGTTCTTGTGTGCATTAGCATAATCAGGCGGAGGAGCAGTGGCACCGGAGCAGGAGGGAGCTGCATCCCACATGGCCCTGGAGGGCGAGACTACGGACTCTGAATACCAGTGGGACGGAGGGCGAGGGGAGCTCCACGGCGGGGACAGGAGCTGACACCAGCGAGGTGGACTCCTCTTCTGATGGGAGCTCCCCCCCTACCAGCACCGCCTTCCCAGCAGCCCCTCAGCTTTTGCCCCGTGCCCGCTCACCCAGGAGGGTGGGCCTCACCTTTGCCTCAGGCACCTCAGGCCCTGCCCCAGTCTCCCCTGCTGCCCTCAGTGAGGAGGTCATTGACCTCCTCAGGTTTCTCACTGTTAAGCAGTCTACCATTTTGAATGCCATCCAGGGTGTAGAGAGGCAGTTGCAACAGAACAATGCATACCTGGAGGGCATTCATTCTGGTCAGGCAGCCCTTTAGTTAGCTTTTCAGACTGGCCTCAGCACTGATGGCAGCCATTGTCCCTGTCTCTAGCCTCCCCCCTCCAACTTCCTCCACCCAGACCCACACCCTTATACCTCAGCCTATCCCAAGCACACCATCAGACCAGCATGCACACACCTCAAAACACAAGGGAAGCTCTGGCAAACATAAGCACCACACATCCCACAGGCACTCACGCAAGCATCACACACATGCAGACACACCAACATCCACTGCCTCCACTGTGTTCCCCTCCTCCTCGTCTCACTCCTCCCTCCCTGTCTCATCTCCACTCACACCTGCATGCACTACATCCTCAGCCACTACGTCCATCACCAGCACACCCACCACCACACCCGCTCATGTGCAGTCACCACCCCACTACCATTCTCACATCCCCTGTGTCCTCTCCCAGTGTGTCTGTGAGGCCACCTCCCAAGGTACACAAATGCAGCCACACACCCACCCAACAGCCAACCACCTCACGACAGCCTCCAGCCCATGCACCTTCACCCAAAGTCAGCAAACGTACACTTCCTACAACCACTACCTCTTCCTCCACTCCCAAACCCCCTCCAGCTACCCGTCCCAGTGTTCCTAAGAAACTTTTCCTGTCCAACCTTGACCTCTTTCCCTCACCTCCCCCACCCCTTCAGTCTCCTAGGGCCCGACTCTCCAGGTCCCAACCTAGCACCTCAGCCACAACATCGGCAGGATCAGTGGTGCCAGTAGTCACCGGATTATGGAGTACACCAGGCAACAGGGCAGCCAGTGTGGCAAGGAGCCACAGCACAGACAGTCCCCCACCTGTCAAGCATCAAAAGTTGGCCAGTGCCCGGCGGGAGAGGGGAAAGAAATCAGCCACGGAAGCTGCATCCAGGGGTCCAGTTGGGAGCGTGTAAACAGCTGCGACACCATCCAAGGAGGGGAAAGGGCACTGTAAAACTGGCAAGTCTGGGAAGATCAGCACGGCGGACAAGACCGCCAGCAGCTCCACTGCCAAAGACAGGTCTGCCAGCAGCAGCCCCGCTGCCCAGGAGGCGACCGCCAGCAGCCCCGCTGCCAAAGATAGGACCGGCAGCAGCCACGCTGCCAAAGACAGGACCGCAGCAGCAGCCCCGCTGCCCAGGAGATGACCGCCAGCAGCCCCGCTGCCAAAGACAGGAACGCCAGCAGCAGCCCAGCTGCCCAGGAGACGACCGCCAGCAGCCCCACTGCCAAAGACAGGACCGACAGCAGCCCCGCTGCCAAAGACAGGACCGCCAGCAGCAGCCCCGCTGCCCAGGAGGCAACTGCCAGCAGCCCCGCTGCCAAAGACAGGACCGCAAGCAGCCCTGATGTCAAAGACAGGACCGCCAGCAGCAGCCCCGCTGCCAAAGACTGGACTGCCAGCAGCTGAACCGCTGCCCAGGACACCGCCAGCAGCTGAACCGCTGCCCAGGACACCGCAACCAGCTGAACTGCTGCCCTGGACACTGTCGCCAGAAGCACCGCAGGCCAGGACAAGACCGCCACCACCTGAACCGCTGCCCAGGACACCGCCGCAAGCAGCACCACAGGCCAGTGAGCGCCAATGATTCCGACACTACTGAGTCTGCCCGTCCCAGTGTTCCTAAGAAACTTTTCCTGTCCAACCTTGACCTCTTTCCCTCACCTCCCCCACCCCTTCAGTCTCCTAGGGCCCGACTCTCCAGGTCCCAACCTAGCACCTCAGCCACAACATCGGCAGGACCAGTGGTGCCAGTAGTCACCGGATTATGGAGTACACCAGGCAACAGGGCAGCCAATGTGGCAAAGAGCCACAGCACGGACAGTCCCCCACCTTTCAAGCATCAAAAGTTGGCCAGTGCCCGGCGGGAGAGGGGAAAGAAATCAGCCACCAAAGCAGCTTACAGGGGTCCAGTTGGGAGCGTGTAAACAGCTGCGACACCATCCAAGGAGGGGAAGGGGCACAGTAAAACTGGCAAGTCTGGGAAGATCCGCACGGCGGACAAGACCGCCAGCAGCCCCACTGCCAAAGACAGGTCTGCTAGCAGCAGCCCCGCTGCCCAGGAGGCGACCGCCAGCAGCCCCGCTGCCAAAGATAGGACCGCCAGCAGCCACGCTGCCAAAGACAGGACCGCCAGCAGCAGCCCCGCTGCCCAGGAGATGACTGCCAGCAGCCCCGCTGCCAAAGACAGGAACGCCAGCAGCAGCCCCGCTGCCCAGGAGACGACCGCCAGCAGCCCCACTGCCAAAGACAGGACCGACAGCAGCCCCGCTGCCAAAGACAGGACCGCCAGCAGTAGCCCCACTGCCCAGGAGGCAACTGCCAGCAGCCCCGCTGCCAAAGACAGGACCGCCAGCAGCCCTGATGTCAAAGACAGGACCGCCACTAGCAGCCCCGCTGCCAAAGACTGGACTGCCAGCAGCTGAACCGCTGCCCAGGACACCGCCAGCAGCTGAACCGCTGCCCAGGACACCGCCAGCAGCTGAACCGCTGCCCAGGACACCGCAACCAGCTGAACCGCTGCCCTGGACACCACCGCCAGCAGCACCGCAGGCCAGGACAAGACCGCCACCACCTGAACCGTTGCCCAGGACACCGCCGCAAGCAGCACCACAGGCCAGTGAGCGCCAATGATTCCGACGCTACTGAGTCTGCCACGGGCAGGATGAAGCACTCTGGGCACAAGGCCCCCTCCAGAACCAGTGGAGAGATACATTCACTACCTCAGTACTTGGCAGGATGAAGCACACTGGGCACAAGGCCCCCTCCAGAACCAGTGGAGAGATACATCCACTACCTCAGTCCTTGGCAGGATGAAGCACTCTGGGCACAAGGCCCCCTCCAGAACCAGTGGAGAGTTACATCCACTACCTCAGTCCTTGGCAGGATAAAGCACTCTGGGCACAAGGCCCCCTCCAGAACCAGTGGAGAGTTACATCCACTACCTCAGTCCTTGGCAGGATGAAGTACTCTGGGCACAAGGCCCCCTCCAGAACCAGTGGAGAGTTACATCCACTACCTCAGTCCTTGGCAGGATAAAGCATTCTGGGCACAAGGCCCCCTCCAGAAACCAGTGGAGACTGTTATCCACTTGAGAGACTGTGGCTTTGCACTCCCCAGGATGCAGCAGTGGGCAAACCACCCACTGTAGAGACTTGAGAATCTGTGGCTTGGCACTCCCCAGGATTGAACAGTGGGCAACTCACCCACTGTAGAGACTTGAGAGACTGTGGCTTTGCACTCCCCAGGATTGAACAGTGGGCAAACCACCCACTGTGGAGACTTGAGAGACTGTGGCTTTGCACTCCCCAGAATTGAACAGTGGGCAAACCACCCACTGTAGAGACTTGAGAGACTGTGGCTTTGCACTCCCCAGGATTGAACAGTGGGCAAACCACCCACTGTAGAGACTTGAGAGACTGTGGCTTTGAACTCCCCAGGATTGAACAGTGGGCATTGAGCCGCCTTGTGGATCTGGTGTCGTGCACTCAACCGGCTGAAGTGTCCCCCCTCCCTTCCCCCTGAAGTGCCTGTTCTATTTCTAACTGATGCTCCTGCAGTGTTCTCTCCGTCTTGTTCGGGTATTTGGTGTGGGCCTCGCCCATGCCTTTTGGGCCCAGTGATCCACGGACTATGATGGTGGAATCCCTTGGACTTGTGTTCTTGGTGTATATAATTGTATATAGTATAAATGTATATATTTGTAAATATTTTTGATATATGTAATTGAATATATCACCAATATTCCTTTTGTCCTTGCATTCTTTAAGGGACGATTGGCGGGTGTAACTGTTATGTATCAATATGTATTTGTGTGTGTGTTATAGTGGGTGACGGTGGGGCTGGGGCTGTTGCGCGTGTGTGTCACTGTTTTTTCCCTCCCTCCTCCCCTGTGTCGTAGGTGCAGTACTCCCCGTTGTCTTCACCGCCGGAGTTCGTGCTCCTGGTAGAGGAGCAGGAAGATAGAGGCTGGCAGAATCTGGAGCTCGGGCTCCATGGCGTCCTGATTCTTCGTGGGGTGAGTAGAGCTGAGCGTTTTCCCTTCCAATTCCTGTTTCCGCCGTGTTTTTGTTCACGGTGAATCCACCCAGGAAAAGGTGGCGGATTGGTGGGATGTAATAGTGTGGGCGGTACATTGTGTTCCGCATGTCTGTTGGCGGTTACCACCGCTGTGTTTGTGTGTACCGCCGTGGCGGTCGGAGTTTTAAAGTGGCTGTCTATGTTGGCGGTTTCCACCACGGTCGTGATTAATTTTTTTTTACCTCCGGCCAGTTGGCGGTTTTACCGCTGATTTAACACCGACCGCCAGGGTTGTAATGACCCCCAATATGCTGTGTTGCACAATTGGTTTAATCAATGCTTGTTTTACCAATGCTTGTTTCCTAATCTGAGCAGGTGTAGACATGTGCTTCTAATTGGGTGTGGTGGCTCATCCACATGTGGAAACTCAACAGCTCTCCTGATTGGCTATAAATAGCAGAGTGAAGCATGCCTCCCTGCTTGGCTTTGTTTTGCTTCCTGATCTCAGCATCTGGATTTAAATTGTGTCATTCGGGGGGGGGGGATTTGCTTTTGAAATTTTTTTCACACACACAGTGAAACCAAACTAAACTGTGCCACCTTAACTGTTTAAACCCAGAGTGGACATTGGTATTTCTTGGATTATTTTTGTTCCTTTTAGTTTAACCCTATGCATGCAGGAAAGTTATATGTGATATAATTAATGCCCTTGTTTGTCTTTCTTGTGTATGATAAGTGCAAGCACAGTTCTAACTGTAGTATGCAACAGTGAATCTCTGTGAAGCCAGCCCTAGTGTTGCAGTACTAATTGTTATTGTACTCAGTTTCGGTTTTTGGTAATGCAGTGTTATTAATTGTGACAACAGGAGGTAGGGGGGCAGACCATTGCCCCTGCAGACACCCTGCTTTTCAGGTGAGTGTCCTGTCTCACCTGTTGGTCTGGAGGCCCATGCAGGAGTCCATACTGGGGTATGACCCTATCCACCAGTCTCTCCAAATCCACAGAGGTGAAGGCAGTGGCCCTTTCCCCAGTCACATGGGCCATGGTAGGTTCCAGACAAAGGTCACAGCAGCACATGCAGTATAGGTCCTCTCCTGTTGAAGGTCAGGTAGCAAGTGAGTGACCAGATAGAATATAGCGGTGCATACCATCACCATTGGCCACTGTACACCAAAGGGCCCATTGATAACCAGTGAGGAGTTGCACGGCGGTTCACTACCATCTCCCTCAACGGTGCACAACGTCAGCAGAATTACCTCACTTCCACCTGTCCCTCCACACATAACAGGCAGACACCATTTCGGAGAGGAGCGGCAGGCCCTGGATAACAACTGAGTCTCAATTAAATATTGGATATACAGGACATATACCATTTATTCATTAATATTAATATCATGCATTGTACTGTTGTGGCTACGATGTTCTGTTTATGACCGGCCCCATAGATTGATACCGCTGTGGATGAATAGGAGGTGGAGACATATCCCTGTGTACAGACCCCTGGTGGATTTGGAAACAATGGAGGACAGGCACATTATCCTTACCTATAGACTTGACATGGTCACAATCATGGAGCTGTGTGCCCAATTGGAGTCTGACATAATATCTGCTATCCGTCACCCCACTGGGATCCCCTCTCTTGTGCAAGTCTTATCTGTGCTCCATTTCTTGGCAACTGATTCTTTCCAAATGACAGTGGGCTTGGCAGCAGGAATGTCACAGCCAATGTTCTCAATAGTGCTGACCAGGGTGTTGTCTGCTCTGATTAAACACATGTGCAGCTACATTGTTTTCCCCCGGGTGGAGGATTTGGCCACAGCGAAAGCTGACGTCTATGCAATGGGACATATCCCCAACATAACTGGGGCAATTGAATGAACACGTATTGCATTTGTTCCCCCCCGGCAAAATGAACAGGTGTTTAGAACTTGAAAGAGTTTTCACTCCATGAATGTACAGATGGTGTGCTTGGAGGACCAGTACATCTCCCATGTCAATGTAAAGTATCCTGGGTTGGTGCATGATGCCTTTATCCTGAGGAATAGCAGTATCCCAAATTTGATGGGCCAACTACAGAGGCACAGGGTGTGGCTAATAGGTGAGTCCTGGTTCCCACCCAATATATGTTTGTGTATGGGTATGGTGTGGGCCATATGGGATAGTGTGTGGCTAAATGTTGTCCCTCAATATTTGCACGTGACTCAGGTTACCCCAACCTATCATGGCTACTGACCCCGTGAGGAATGCCAGGACAAGGGCAGAGGCACATGGGTAAAGAAGAATTATTATCGAACGTACCTTTCGCCTCATGAAGGCCAGGTTTTGGTGCCTCTATCTAACAGGTGGATCCCTGTGCTACTCACCCAAGAAGGTCGGCCAGATAATCGTGGCATGCTGCATGTTGCACAACCTTGCCTTGAGATGCCATGTGCCTTTTCTGCATGAGGACGAGGCTGGAGATGGACATGTGACAGCAGTGGACCCTGTGGACAGTGAGGATGAGGAGGCAGAGGATGAGGATGAGGACCACAGAACTGCAGTCATTCGACAATACTTCCAATGACACACAGGTAAGACAGTGTTACTTCACATTTCATTGTCATTTTTTGGTTTATCTTTGTCACTAGCATGCTGTTATTTCCCACTTCTATGCCCACTCACTGTGTCCTTTAGCAACTCTTTTTGAGATGTTGGTGCCCCATTATCACTCCTGGTGTGATCACTGCAGGACACTACAGGTCTTTCCTATGTGCACATTACTTTGCATTGGAATTGCAATGTTTGAACCTTGTTAAACTAATACATACTTAAAACATTTGACATACTTCATACTTACATTTTTTAAAGAGGTGTTTATTGAGGTGCTAAGAAGAAGCGGGGCAAGTGCATTGGGATGGGATGATGATGGAGGAAAGTCCAGGGTATAGTTCCAGTCTATTTGTGGCACAGGTGCATTGTCCAAGGGGACATAGGAAGGGGAGCAATGGCAGTTCAAGGTGGACAGGGCGACCGTGTGGCACACAAGCGTGACAATCAGGAGAGTCCCATTTTCTGGCGTGGGTCTTGGCAATTGTCTCTGGCTTCTGCCTGGATCACATGGAAAGTTTGCGGGGTGGTTCTCCTTCTGCAGGGGAGGGGGCTGGTGGCCTCTTGGTCCTGTGGCGGGTCCTCCTGTCCACTAGAGGCAGCAGAGGTGGAAGGCAGTTCAGATGTCTGGCTAGTGGCAGGGCCTGCTGTTGTAGGACTGCCTCCCTCATTATGTTGGCCATGTCTGCCAGCACCCCTGCAATGGAGACCAGGGTGGTGTTCATGGCCTACAAGTCCTCTCTGATCCCCTGGTACTGTCTCTCCTGTAGCCGCCTGTTCTCCTGCACGTTGGCACGTTGGCTGGCCCAGCATATCCTCGGAATGTTGGTAGGCTCCCAGGATCTCGGTGAGTGCCTCCTGGAGAGTCGGTTCCCTGGGCCTGTCCTCCCCCTGGCACACAGCAGTCCTCCCAGTTTCCCTGTTGTGCTGTGCCTCTGTCCCCTGAACCGCGTGCCCACTGCCACTGACCCAAGGTCCCTGATTGGCTTGGGTATGAGGTGTGCTCTGGGGTCCTTGTAGTGGTGGACACACTGCTGATTGACGTGTCCTGGGGACAGAGATACAGGTAAGTTGGGTGGATGCTGTGGTGGTGTTTCCAGATGGGGGAGGCTCTGTGGTGGTGTGTGAATGGGCTTGGGTAACCCTCTGTCCAGAGGTCCCTGATGGGTCAGGTTGGTCATCCAGTTCTAGGCAACCAGAGTTGCTGTCATCATGTTGATCTCTTCTGTGGGGGGACTGGATGTTGCTGGCACCTTTTCTCTGCTGACATTGGCTAGGATACCTGTGGGGATGTAAATGTTGTGTTATTGTTTCTGTGTGTGACATACTGTGGATCAGTGGGTTGCCCTCTTTGGTTGTATTTGCCCTGGCAGCTTTCATTTGTGTACGTTGGCGTATGGTGGGATGATTAGTTCTCTCTAGTGTGCATGCTTTGGTGATGGATGCCCATGCAGGTCTTTGAGGGGTGTCCATGCATTGGTGTGGCATGCAGGGCTTGGCAATGGGATGAGTGAGATGTGATTGTAGGATGTGTGGGAACTGGTGGAGTGATGGGAGTGAGGGTGAGGGTGGGGGTATGTGATGGCATGCAGGTTGAGGGGTGAATACTAGTAAAGAGTTGACTTACCAGAGTCCAGTCCTCCTGCTACTTCTGCCAGGGATTATATGACGGAACACCAAATTAAAAACAACTACTAACCTTAACAACGAGGTCGGAACACCGACCTCGTCCTTACTACTAATGATTTTACCACGAATGCCTTAACAACGATATTTCGTTGTAAAGGCATTCCTGATAAAATCATTAGCAATAGGCACCATTCACCCTACATCCCTCACCCCACCCCCCCAACCCCACCCCAAAACCTAAAACCCCCTGACCCCCCACCCACTCCCCAAAACCAAAAACGCCCCACCCCCCAACCCCACCCCAAAACCTAAAACCCCCTGACCCCCCACCCACTCCCCAAAACCAAAATCGCCCCAGCCCCCAACCCCACCCCAAAACCTAAAACCCCCTAACCCCCCACCCCCTCCCCAAAACCAAAAACGCCCCACCCCCCAACCCCACCCCAAAACCTAAAACCCCCTAACCCCCCACCCCCTCCCCAAAACCAAAAACGCCCCACCCCCCCAACCCCACCCCAAAACCTAAAACCCCCTGACCCCCCACCCCCTCCCCAAAACCAAAAATGCCCCACCCCCCCAACCCCACCTCAAAACCTAAACCCACCACTTACCTTCGCCAACTCCCTTCTTTGTACCTTAACCACGCATGTTCGTTGTACAGAACATACGTAGTTAAGGCACAAAAATACAAAGTCGTGGTTAAAAAAAGCGTTGTTACGCTTTCGTTAACCACGACTTTCGTAATAAAAAAGTCGTAAAAAAGGGTGTTTACCCCTGCCAGGCCCTCAGTATGCATGATTGCCAAGACTTTCTCCTCCCATGCTGTTAGTTGTGGGGGAGGAGGTCGGGGTCCACCGCCAGTCCTCTGTACAGCGAGTTGGTGTCTTTCTGCAATGGAACGTACCTTCCCCCGTAGGTCATTCCTCCTCTTCCTGATGTCATCTCAAGTTCTTTGGGTGGTCTCCCACAGCATTGACCCTGTCCACGATCGTACGCCATAGCTACATCTTTCTAGCAATGGATATCTGTTGCACCTGTGCTCCAAATAGCTGTGGCTCTACCCTGATGATTTCCTCCACCATGACCCTTAGCTCGTCCTCTGAGAATCAGGTTGTCTTTGTGGTGCCATGGGTGTTGTGTGAGTTGTGTGGGTGAGGGTTTGTAGGGTGATGTGTTTGGGTGTGTGATGTGGGGTGCATTAGTGGCATATTGGTGTGAGTGGTATGTGGCTCTGGCTTTGTCTGTGGTCGTTGTGTCTGTCACGTGGCAATGGTTTGTGGGTAGTGTTTTATGGTGGTGTGGGTGTGTGGGTGTGGTGTATGTAAGGATGTCAGGTGTGTATAGTTTGAATTGTCTAATGTGGTGTTGTTTTGTATGTGTGTGTGTATTTTGAGCATAGCAGTATGTACCACCAATGGTTTACCAGCATTGAATGTTCGCCGTGGTGATTCATGGGTCATAATGTGCTTGGCATTGTTCTGTTGGCGTAACAGTGTGGGTTTTGGTACCGCCAGTTCATCACTGACCTTTGGTGTGGCAGAATTGTGTCTGTGGCTGAATAGTGACCGATTGGTTTGTGTGTGTCATAATATGGTGAATGGATATCCGCCGCAGTGGCGGTATGTAGGCGTCAGTCAGCATGGCTGTAAGTGGGATTTACCGCCAATGTTTAATGAGGGCCTATGTGTCATGCATAATGCAACACAAAATAATCAAAAACAATCTGTAGAGCTACAAACTTGCCACACAGCCACTTGTCACTACCACACTACCCTTGAGGTCTAGGACTACATTTAATAAAAGGCAGATGTGTAGATCGTTTCTAATGCATTCCAAGCTGGTAGTCTCACACATGTGTAGCAGGGGAAGATCACAGATGTACACATGGAATACCTCCTACATGCGGTGTCGTGTGAGAGGAGCCCATTATATATACGTGCAGAAGGCATGCAAGGTGCATCACCTTGGCATTTTATGTCTGACCTTTCACTATCCACCACAGGAGTAGAAGTCCTAAAACAGCTATGCTTGGGTAGAGCACTATGATGTTTGTGTATATCCAAATTGCCACATATTCACTCATATTAGGACAAACATGCAGTGCAACAGCTCAGCTTGCCCAGCTCTGCATCATCAACTCAATTGTGAAGGGAGGGGAACTTGTCACAGAGAGTCAATGAATCCTTCTGTGTACCTTAGTCACGGCAAAAGATATGATGGATAAGAACAACTTTGCAACACTACCTGCATGGTGTAGGGGTGTCGTTCTTGGTGGGACTAATGCACATCTGCATGAAGGACCACATTCTGCTAAACCCACTGGCAGGAATGCTGTCTGCCACATACAAAGTGTGAGTATGAATGCAGTACTCAAGAAAAGTAGTTCACAGTAGGATCAACACAACAAGATCAGTCCTCAGTACAACTACAGTGCCACTCCTGAAGTGCTGTACCACTGTTAGAAATTGGTTTTTTGGTTGGCAGTCAGGTTATCCTCTGTCCAAGCAAGAACCCTCACTTTAGTCAGGGTAAGTCACACACAATCCAAAATCAGCCTGTACCCACCCTCTGGTAGCTTGGCACGAGCAGTCAGGCTTAACTTAGAAGGCAATGTGTAAAGTATTTGTGCAATAAATCATACAATACCACCATATAGCACCAAAACAATATACAACACAGTGTTTAGAAAAATATATAATATTTATCAGGATAATTGTAGGTCAAAACTAATAAAGTTGCAATGTGAATTTGTGAAGATATCACTGAAAAGTGATATAAAGTGTCTTAAGTCATTAAAAAGCAAACAAAGTCTCTTTCTAGCACAAAGTACCTGGTTTGGAGTGGAAAATCTCCGCAGAGGGCCGCAGAAGAAGAGATATGTGGAAAAATGGTGTGTGCGTCGATTTCTCCCCAGCACACACAGACTTGCGTCGTTACTTTTCACGCGGGGAAGTCGTGCGTCGTTTTCCGGCACGCGGACAGTCTCTTTCTGTGGGTCGCGGGGATTACCAGATGTCCCGGTTCTGTGCGTGGATTCTCCTACTTGTTTTCCGGCTGTGTGTCGTTCTGCGGGGCTGTGCGTCGAAGTTTCGCCCTCACGGCAGGTGTCGTGTCGATTTCTCCTCTGGAAGTCAGGCTGCGTTGTCCTTGCGAGGCTGTGGCAGCAGCTGGGGATAACTCCTTGCCCATCGTGGCAGCACTTGGTGCCGGCTTCTTGCCCTTCCTGGCAGAAGCTGAGGATGGCTCCTTGCCCTTCCTGACAGCACTTGAGCAAGGCACCCTTTCCTTGAGGCTGCCCGGTGCCCTGGATCCTTGCCCCTACGAGTGGGTGTGAAGACTAATGGGCCCATGGACTGGGTGGCTGAGGTGCTTGCCTGGGTTTTGGCCACCCTGGCCAGATGTGAAGGACAGGGGAGGGGTAGGGAAGAGGTCAATGGTGGAGAGCAAAAGCTTCTTAGGGACATTGGGGCGGAAAGAGGGAGAAGGTTGGGGAGTAAAGGAAGAGGGAGTGGTTGTGGGAGGTGTCTGTCTGCTGAATTTGGAGGCAGGTGCATGGGCTGGATGCTGTTGTGAGGTGGATGGCTCTTGGGTGTCTGAGTTCTTGCGTACCTTGGGAAGGGGTGGACAGATACAGTGGGAGAGGACACAGGGGATGTGTGCATGGCTGTTGTGGAGGTGTCTGCCAGTGAGGTGTGTGTTCTGCTTGGCGTGGTGGTGGTGCTGGTTGTGGATGAGGATGTAGTGCATGCAGGTGTGAGTGTAGATGCTACTAGGAAGGAGGTGAAGGAGGAGGAGGAGGAGGGGGATACAGTGGAGGCAGTGGATGTGGGTATGTCTGTGACTGGATGCTGTTTGTGTAAGTGCCTGTGGCATGATATGTGGTGCTTGTGTTTGGCTGTGCTACTCTTGAGTGTTGTCCTCTGTGCATGCTCGTCTGTATATGTGCTTGGGATAGGTTTGGGTTGAGGTGAATGGGACTGGGAAGAGAAAGTTGGTGGGGGGAGGGTGGAAACAGGGACAATGGCTGCCATCAGAGAGGAGGCCAGAGACTGGATTGATCTCTGCTGGGCCGCCAAGCTAGTATGAATGCCCTCCAGGAATGCATTTGTCTGTTGCATTTGGGCTGCCAGCCCTTGGATGGCATTTACAATGGTTGACTGCCCTACAGAGATGGATAACAGGAGGTCAATAGCCTCATCACTCAGGGCAGCAGGGCTCACTGGGGCAGGGCCTGAGGTGCCTGGGGCGAAGGAGATGCCCACCCTCCTGGGTGAGTGGGCACGGGCAACTCGATGAGGGGCTGTTGGGAGGGCGGTGCGGGTACGGGGGTGGCAGCTGTACCTGTAGCTAGGGAGGGCATCACCAGGGAGCTCCCATCGAGGAGGTGTCTGAGTCTGAACTGTTCCCTCCAGCCTCTGCCGTGGTGCTCCTCTCGCCCTCCATCCCATTGGTGGCCTCAGTGTCGGTGGACTCTGCCTCCTGGGTCCTGTGGGATGCAGCTCCCTCCGTCGCCGGTGACTCTCCTCTTCCGCCAGATGATGCTAAAGGATAGGGCGACAAAACAAAAAAGGGGGGAGAGACAAAGGACACACTGAGTCAATGTCTGCACCAACACCACCTTTGGCGTAAACAGCACACTCACACACAGGGAACAGGCCTACGCACAATACAATGCACTATCAGTAATAATTACCAGATGTCCCGGTTCTGTGCGTGGATTCTCCTGCTTGTTTTCCGGCTGTGTGTCGTTCTACTGGGCTGTGCGTCGAAGTTTCGCCCTCAGGGCAGGCGTCGCGTCGATTTCTCCTCTGGAAGTCAGGCGGCGTTGTCCTTGCGAGGCCGTGCGTCAAAGTTCTGGTCGTCCCAAAGGCGTCGCGTCAATCAGCGTCGGTGTGCGGCGTTTTTCTCGCCAGGGAACAAGCTGTGCATCAAAAGTTTCGGCACACTAAGGGGGTCATTTTGACCCCGGCGGGCGGCGGTCGCCGCCCGCCTGGAGGGAACCGCCATATGGCCGCTCCGCGGTCGAAAGACCGCGGAGGCCATTCTGGCTTTCCCGCTGGGCTGGCGGGCGACCGCCAGAAGGCCGCCCGCCAGCCCAGCGGGAAACCCCTCCCCACGAGGAAGCCGGCTCCGAATGGAGCCGGCGGAGTGGGCATGTGCGACGGGTGCAGTTTGCACCCGTCGCGTATTTCAGTGTCTGCTAGGCAGACACTGAAATACACAGTGGGGCCCTCTTATGGGGCCCCTGCCGTGCCCATGCCATTGGCATGGGCACGGCAGGGGCCCCAAGGGGCCCCGCAGCACCCCCTACCGCCATCCTGTTCCTGGCGGGCGAACCGCCAGGAACAGGATGGCGGTAGGGGGTGTCAGAATCCCCCATGGCGGCGCAGCAAGCTGCGCCGCCATGGGGGATTCCAAGGGCAGCGGTAAACCGGCGGTAGACCGCCGGTTTACCCTTTCTGGCCGCAGCAGAACCGCCGCGGTCAGAATGCCCTTTGGAGCACCGCCGGTCTGTCGGCGGTGCTCCCGTGGCCGGTGACCCTGGCGGTCACCGGCCGCCAGGGTCTGAATCAG
The DNA here is from genome assembly GCF_031143425.1 of Pleurodeles waltl. Taxonomy (NCBI): domain Eukaryota; kingdom Metazoa; phylum Chordata; class Amphibia; order Caudata; family Salamandridae; genus Pleurodeles; species Pleurodeles waltl. The sequence continues at coordinate 508,547,612 of NC_090445.1, forward strand.
GCCCTAAGTGTCCAAGTGAAAAAGAGAAGTCTTTTTGGTCCTGAGACTTCAGGGAACAGGAGGCAAGCTCTATCCAAGCCCTTGGAGAGCACTTTTACAGCCAGACATGAGTTCAGCAAGGCAGCAGGCCAACAGCAAGGCAGCAGTCCTTTGTAGAAAGCAGACAGGTGAGTCCTTTGAGCAGCCAGGCAGTTCTTCTTGGCAGGATGTAGTTTCTGGTTCAGGTTTCTTCTCCAGCAAGTGTCTGATGAGGTAGGGCAGAGGCCCTGTTTTATACCCAAATGTGCCTTTGAAGTGGGGGAGACTTCAAAGAGTGGCTAAGAAGTGCACCAGGTCCCCTTTCAGTTCAATCCTGTCTGCCAGGGTCCCAGTAGGGGGTGTGGCAGTCCTTTGTGTTAGAGCAGGCCCTCCACCCTCCCAGCCCAGGAAGACCCATTCAAAATGCAGATGTATGCAAGTGAGGCTGAGTACCCTGTGTTTGGGGTGTGTCTGAGTGAATGCACAAAGAGCTGTCAACCAAGCCCAGCCAGACATGGATTGTAAGGCACAGAAAGATTTAAGTGCAAAGAAATGCTCACTTTCTAAAAGTGGCATTTCTAGAATAGTAACATCAAATTCAACTTCACCAGTCAGCAGGATTTGGTATTACAATTCTGTCCATACAAAATATGACCTTCCTATTCCTTTCAGATCAGAAGCTAACACTTCAATACTGTATGAGGGCAGCCCCAATGTTAGCTTATGAAGGTAGCAGGCCTCCCAGAAATGTAAAAACGAATTTAGGAGTTTTACACTACCAGGACATGTAAACTACTCAGGTACATGTCTTGCCTTTCACCCACACAGCACCCTGCTCTAGGGGTTACCTAGGGCACACATTAGAGGTGACGTATATGTGGAGAAAGGAGAGGTTTAGGCTTGGCAAGTACTTTTAAATGACAAGTCGAGGTGACAGTGAAACTGCACACACAGGCCTTACAATGGCAGGCCTGAGACAAGGTAAGGGGCTACTTAAGTGGGTGGCACAACCAGTGCTGCAGGCCCACTAGTAGCATTTAATCTACAGGCCCTAGGCACCTATAGTGCACATTACCAGGGACTTATAATTAAATTAAATAGTCCAATCAGGTATGATCCAAGGTTACCATGTTTAAAGGGAGAGAGCATATGCACTTTAGCACTGGTTAGCAGGGATAAAGTGTGCAGAGTCTAAAAGCCAGCAAAAATTAGGTCAGAAAAAGAGAAGGAGGAAGGCAAAAAGTCTGGGGATAACCCTGCAGAAGGGCAATTTCCAACAACCACCATGAAGCATACACACATCTGCTGACATCTAAATGTACCAGGTCCGCATAACATCCCACATGTGTTGTCAGAGTGATGGAAGTGGGTAGGCTTTACACATGCATCCCACTAGACACATCGAGTCATATGCACAGCATCCAGTGCAACACAATGTTACTATGGACCACCTCATATGTATATGTGCAAAAAGGAGGACCATCAATGCAACCATCCTTGCAACCATGCTACAAAGGAAAACTTATAATGCAAGGATTAGTGTTGCCCTGCTGGAAGAGAAAAAATCATGTCAGCACACATACACACAAGGTGGTACTATCTAACAATGGGTGCGGCAGGATGCTGGACACCCCACTCAAAGAGGCTCGGAGGACTCACGTGGACACCACACCCACTTCCATCACTCTGAAAACACATGTAGGATTGAAGGGGAGTCAGTTACTCACTCAAACATCTGTACAACCTAATGAAAAGTTTCTCTGTAAATCTCCTCTTGTTATCTAGGCACAAATCCCAAACAACGCCAATGGCATGCATATGTAACACTGTCAAGTCCAGCTAAGGGGCACTTATGGAGTATACCATGATTAAACAATCAAGGTGGGTATAATATACTGGGAACCGGGACCTGGTAGGTTGTGCCAATGTTCACTTCACAGAAATGATGCTCAGGTGTCAACGTGGGCTGTTAGGGGCCCACAAATGTGTGCCCTGATGTAGGGGTTGGTACCATGTCACTGAGCCAACAGTAGCAAATACATGATTATACATGTCCACAGCCACCATAGTCAAAAACTGACTTTTCTCTCTCTTATTGCAAAGGATGATGGCCTCTCTCCAGCAGACCTGCCTGTCCTGGATTTCACTGATGATATGGATGACCAGCTGACAATCCTCAATGCTGACACTCTCCAGGATGTCCTGGGTTAATTTCAGACACCATCTCCAGTCACAGGGAGGAAACGGAGTGTTGTGGTGTCTCCACATGAACCACTCAACAACCAACGTGCACCACCAACTGGTACAGCCACAGACCTGGACACTGAAGATCCAGACATTACCTTTTAGAGGACAGCGACAGGAGTCCAGCAGTACCTGGCACAGCAGGTGCCGGTGGGGATGGAGACCTTGGCAGGCAGCCTAGAGGGAGTGCAGAGGTACCTCAGTCTGAATAAGGACAACTCTGCTACCATCAGAGGTATCCACTTTCTGCTACGTGGACTCCAGCAGTCCATGGCTGACATTGCTGCTGTCCTAAAGCAGTGGCTGGAACAATTGGCCTCCCAAAGTGCCAGTAGCATGATTGATAACAGGCTGGGGGCTATATAAAATGCCCTGGAGTCCATGCAGTGGGAAGTGGCCTACCTCAGGCAAGACATGGCTGCCTATCAATGTGATGTTGCAGCAGTGTTACGAAATGAGCAGTTCCTCATTGCCGCAGTGATGCCTTATGTCGTCCCACAAATGGCAGCTGCCAGGGCCTTTGACTCCACATCTTTAACCCCTGATGTGTCTGTACCCCACTCAACTTCAACAACAGCACCAACCATGGCACGGGAGGCACAAGACACATCAGAGGATGAAGATGTGGAAGGAACAACATTCACATGTAAAACCTCCCAGTAGCGCCAGTCTGTGCCACAGTATCTCTTTATTTATGTGATTAAAATCATGGCAGTGTTGAGACAGGTGGCAATGTGCCCTCTTCACTCTACCACAGTTGACTAATGTTATATGGCCTGTCATGGTCTCATTTCCTACCTATTTTCAATTTAGACATCTCCTCACTAATGCACACTTCTCCCACACGTCTCATGACATGTCTCTCACCCTTGGACTCTGAGTGACAACCTTACCAACTGACGCCACTATTAAAGGTGTAAAAGACACTGGTTGTCTGCCAGGTAATTTTAATTCAATTGGATCCCTTCACTATCCAGAATACTGTATCTAAGAACTCACTCAGGGTGTGTTCCTTGGGAGATTGAGCCGCACTGGTGGCTTGTCCTACTAGGGTGGGGATAGGTGGTCTATGATGAAGTATAACATTATTAAGTGTATGAGACCACCTATTCCATAAGATGGAATTCCATACAAAGGTTCTGATATAGCAGTCCAAACAGCAAATAACTATAGAAACACAAATTATCTATCTCATTTCCTCCACACTATTTGTGAATATTGGTTCTTCTTTTCGGGACGTGTGGAGGGTGTACCTCTCAGCTCTCTTTTTCTGTGTAACAAGTAAATAAATCTCCATATTCACATGCATCATTCCATCTTTTACTGTGATACATTAAATCATCTAAATGTATGCATTGTGTGAAGCTATGTCAATGTGAACAGAACCTAATGATGTGAGGTTTACTGTCAGACACAAAGCCACACACTAGGACTCTAACATGAAAAAGGTGACTGATAGTGTTGTGCACTACAACAAACTTAAGCAGCCTTAAAAGCATGTATCAAACAGATATCCATGCAAGTTGACATATGACATGTATGGGTCAGAATGCAAATGTCTGGAAATTTCCCTGATGATAGCACTAGTACAACAAATATGTGAGGAACAGACAAGGCAAAATTGATCAGTGATGGGCAGCTGTCAGTGTGCCAAGATACATACCCCAAATAAGGGGAAGTAAAATGTAATACACTTTACAAGAAGAATTGTGGCAGACCTCAATGATGACAGTTGATGCATTCTTACCTGTCAAAGATTTTGCATACATACACAAACCGATTGTGGGAACTGGGGATGAAAAATGTTTTGAGTAGCTGATGTCATATTGCTGCCAATCAGACAGCTCCTTGGACATAGGGGATACATATAGTCGTACATGTAAATCAATACAGAAAGCATACCCTAAGACATTCTTCAAACTTGGCCAATGCACACATGAGAACACCCAAACACTCAATCATCATGGACACCTAATTTTCTACAACTAATAGAATTTATTGGTACTTCTTGGACCTAGCCCTTTTTGCAGGGTCATCCCCAAACATTTTGCCTCCTTCCTCCTATTTTTTCGGACCAGTTTTTGTTGGCTTTAGGACTCTGGGTACTTTACCACTGCTAACCAGTGCTAAAGTGCATATGCGTTCTGCGTAAATTGTATTGTTGATTGGTTTATCCATCATTGGCCTATTTGATTTACTAGTAAGTCCCTAGTAAAGTGCAATAGAGGTACCCAGGGCCTTTTGATCAAATGCTACTAGTGGGCCTACAACTCTGATTGAGCCACCCACATTAATAGTCCTGTAAATATGGCTCAGACCTGCAACTGCAGTGTCTGTGTGTGGAGTCTTGCACTACCCAATTCGTCTTGGGAAGTGTACCTACTTGCCAGGCCTAAACCTTTCCTTTTTATACATGTAAGGCATCCCTAAGGTAGGCCCTAGGTAGCCCCTTGGGCAGGTTGCAGTGCATGTTAAAGGTGAGGCATTTACTGATGTGTGTTACATGTCCTAACAGTGAAACACTGCTAACTTCAGTCTTCACTGTTACAAGGCCTATCTCTAATAGGTTAACATGGGAACTGCCTTTAAATAATTTTAAAGGGGAGATTCCCTTTGAGAGCAGATAGAAATGTGGAGTTTGGGGTCTCTGAACTCACAATATAAAATACATCTTTTAGTGAAGTTGGTTTTTAGATTGTTAGTTTGAAAATGCCACTTTTAGAAAGTAGGCATTTTCTTGCTTAAACCATTCTGTGACCCTGCCTGTTTTTCAACTCCCTGTCTGGGTCAGTTTTACTGTTGGGCTGTTTGTGAATCCCCCTATACAGTGAGACAAAGGGAACTGGGGTGCAGCCTGCATATCCTGATGAGTCATCTGTGCTAGAGTGGAGGGAGGAGTGGTCATTTACACTTGAATGGGCTGTTTCTGTCCTCTAACAATGTAGACTTCAACCCCCTGGTGTGTGTCTGGGGTCTGGCCTGGTCAAGGCAAGATCTTGTGAACAACAGACACTTTCCTTTGAAGTTTGCCTACCTCAAAGGGAGAAAGGAATAAAAGTTGTGGACCCAAAACCCCATATTTTAGATTTCTTCTAATCACTTCTGGAACCAGGAGGAACCTCTGCCAAGGAGAAGAGCTCAAGAGTTGAGGAGAAGTGCTGACCCTGCCTGTGACTGTGCTGTCGCGTGGGCTCTCATTATTCTAAATGAGACTACTGGATTTCTAGGTAGCAGGATCTATAACGGTGTGGGGGACCGAGTCTGACCCACGTGTAAAGAACTCTGTCACCCTAAATCCGTTTTTTGCTCCGGCTAACTAGCAGTGCCTCATTTCTCACATGTGGAAGGAATGATTTGGCAGCCGAGCGCATGACATCTTTGGAACTTCTCAGGGAAGTCGTGGTTACTCAGATCCAAACCAACTCTCTTATTTCCAATATGATCTCATATACAAATGACAAAGACAGTATAAGTTTTATATAATGTTTTAATAAAACGACTGTATTTTAGATATTAAGGCGTGAGCCGCAATAACCAGAACGATACAACACAGTAGGATTGTAATAGTTACCAGGAGAGTAAAACATAAAAACAAAGCTATCATATTGTCAAACAGTTTCTACTCTCCCTCTGCTTGTTCTATCTAGAGCACAGCATGTTAAGCTTCTAGCTTGCCTATTAGAATCACTGTGGAGACATCAGCCCTCATACCTGAGCAAAGACCTGTGATCTTGGTTCAGCATCTGCAACGAGGCAGTCAGCGTCAAGTTGTGGTTCCCTGGTCGGAATCTCCCTCTTGCGTGTATTGGGACAAGGAAGTGATTTTATAACTAACATGTCATCGTGATCACAAAATGTCCCTACGCAGGAATGCCAAGTCTAAACTCTTACCACGTCTATCGGCAATGTACCAGACTGTATCCTTGACTGAAGCACAGAGTAAATATGTTATGGAGAACTCCAGTGCTGAAGTAGGCAAAACAGTGTGATATGAATAAAAAACAACACCGTAGAACTGGCTATTTGAAAAATAACAGTACGAAGCCTAATAAAAAGCATGTAGAGCAAAGTACACAGAGGCTCTAAGCTGTCAGCAAATGAATAAAATATATTCAGGGCAAAGTGCACAAAGGCCTAAAGCCTGAAGCTAAAGCGCAATGAATACGTAAAACTAACCACACTACACCCTCCCCTTCTCGATAGCAAGTGGTTCCAATAATATAAAAGGATGCCCTAAATATAAACAATACCTAAAACAATTATTTCGACAAGGTGAGAAGACAACAAAGTCATAAATTTAGGTAACATGTGATCATAAAGCCAAATTCAATATAGTGTCAATTTCGTAAAAATCCAATCGTCAGATAGAAGCAATAGAACGCAGGAGTTCCTCCACTTCGATATATGTCAATATCGGAAGATCCACACCACAAAGTACCATGGAGCAGGTGTGATCCAAAGCCCCAAAACCATTCAGGGCGGCACCCCGTGCAGGGCCTATGAAAGAGACAATACCATCTTCCTCCAGGAAGGGAATCTCATAAACTGCCTCACGAAGCAAACGCATCCGTAGTGCACAAGTCTGGGAATGAGCCCTAATCGGGAACATCAACAGATCAGTATCGACCATTGGAGGGCGCTGCAATGAGAGACAGAGAGCCAGTGCATGTTCAAACGAGCACCAAAGGCATCGAAACACGGGTTGCACACAATCCAAAACCGGTCTGAATGACAGAGACCAGTCGCACTCCAAATGTCCCAGGAGTGTCGCTCCAAAATGCTGCATCATGCGTTCACGACACAGCTGCGCTGACGGGAGCAGCAATACAGGATCTCGTCGTGACGGGACAGCCATTGCGAAAAAATAGCAAAAACAGCAAGACTCCACCCAATAAAGCCAAAGTAATCGGGAAACCCCCAAAAATGCTTCCGAAAATAGAATGTATAGCCGAAGGTATCAAACCGAATATGGAAGATAAGGTATGAGCAAAACCAACACCAACGACTTTGAAAAAATGTGCAATACCAGCAGTGCTGGATGCATTAAATATACGTCCCACAAGTTCACCGAAGTGATTTGGAAAGTTAGTATTCAAAAGGGACTGTATCTCCGCCGATGACCTTGCCACCTGAAGTGCGTAGGTCTCGCTAGCAGATGTAAGGGCCACATGCTTTTGAAACAACAAAGCTTTTAGCCGACTCAACTTGTCGAAATCAACCTTGGAAGTAGCAATATGAGGCCAGATGTCCGCTACCTCCCTAAATTGAGTGGGGGGGAAACAACACATTCCCGCAGCACGTATCGGCCTTGTTGACAACGACGATGTAAACTATTCCGGCACGCATGACACAGCAGCGTTCGCTGTTAAGAACAATGTAACTGCCGTTAGAAAGCACCTGAAAAGTGTTTTTAATAACCGGGACTGGAACTCCCTTCAGATAACAAGCTAAGTTAGCAATCGAAGCGTTACACGCCCCGTGCAAGGACAGCTGTTTACAAACCATTGAATGGCTGACAGAAGCTTCGCATTCGCTGCCGCTAAGAAAAACCTCCTTCAAACCATTAACACATCTGTACTGAAAGGGAAGGTCCCACACCTCGTGTATGTAACTGTCTCCCAATAGTTCATATCTACCCACCGGAATGTGCTTCAAACATGAAGTAAATTGCAAAGTAGAGATAGGCAAATTAATAACCCCATGGATCAACCATTCAGCTGACGGAATCTCAGCTACCGTGAAAGGTAGTTTCTCTAATTTCTCAATATTTAACATAACATATGTCGCTTCCTTTTTAGCCATCAGTTGTTGTTGACGAGTCAAATTAAAAGAGATAAAGATCTCTCTGGCACGAACGTGCTGCCATGGAACGCGACCCGCCTTCAAGGTCTGAAGAGTCCAACCCAGCTGCATGATGGACTGCGTCTGACTCTGCCCATGATATAAAGAAGACATGTCCGATTTAATAATGTCAATGGCAGAGGAAACAATGCTGTCAATCGTGTAAACACGTTCAGAAAGGGTATGCATGCCATTATCAACAACAGACAAAGGCGGTCATTCTGACCTTGGCGGACGGCGGAGGCCGTCCGCCAAGGTACCGCCGTCAGAACACCGCACCGCGGTCGAAAGACCGCGGCGGTGATTCTGACATTTGCCCTGGGCTGGCGGGCGGCCGCCAAAAGTCCGCCCGCCAGCCCAGGGCAAATCAACCTTCCCACTAGGATGCCGGCTCAGAATTGAGCCGGCGGAGTGGGAAGGTGCGACGGGTGCAGTTGCACCCGTCGCGTATTTCAGTGTCTGCTGGGCAGACACTGAAATACTTCTTGGGGCCCTCTTACGGGGGCCCCTGCTGTGCCCATGCCATTGGCATGGGCACTGCAGGGGCCCCCAGGGGCCCCGCGGCACCCCCTACCGCCATCCTGTTCCCGGCGGGAGAACCGCCAGGAACTGGATGGCGGTAGGGGGTGTCAGAATCCCCACTCCGCCGCCATGGAGGATTCTCAAGGGCAGCGGAAAGTCGGCGGGACACCGCCGACTTTCCGTCAGAATGCCCAGCGGTGCACCGCCAGCCTGTTGGCGGTGCTACCGCCGACCTCCGCCATGGCGGTAATTACCGCCAGGGTCAGAATGACCCCCAAAGTCTGCATCAGATTTTCTTGATCAATCTGCCTCAACCGGGCTGCAGCCTCTTGTTGTGAAAGCTTCCAAATCTCATTATAAACCTCGTATAAGAACCTTTTCTTCCGTGGTACTTTGGGACCTGACAAAAAATCTTGTAAATCAGTATTATTAGACAGTAACGTGAGATGTGACTTAACTGCATCCAGCGTGGATGACTTCAACCATTGCTGACAAAGCTTCCCCACACTGTATGTAGTTATAATATCAGCATGTTCTGGTGAAACGTAACGAGGGTCTGCCCTACTAGTCCTGAACCCCCCTGAAGAGGTGACAAAACGTTGATGACACATATTAGTGTCTACAGGCCATAATAACCACCCGCCTGGATGTAACGATGAAGTGTTAAGCGTACCATTCTGGACCCAATGTGTAAAGTCACTGAAAGTAGCATTCACATAGTGCTGCCAATTTTTTAATTTAGAAGGGACAGGTATACTAGGCAAAGTCAACTCCCTAATCGTCGCTAAGCCCAAACAGCTAGTCTGTTGTACTGTGTCATTGAGGAAAATCATCTGCACAGGGATAATACATGCTCTAAATAACGTGTCCCTGCCGTGCATTTGCCAATTTTTCGTACCCCAAACACTTTTCAAGTCAACAGTTTTGAACCAGTATTCATATCCCTCGACCGACAGTTTAGATACAAACAAATTGGAATACAGTAATTTAGTATCGGTCAATAACATTTGCTTTTTAGAATACGGTGTAACTTTAAAATAGTAGGACCTAGCATTACGGGGATCATGCCCAGCAAAATATGCAAATTTTTCATAATACGTTTTTGAACTCCCTTGTGGAGGAGTCGAGCAATGTTCCTATTGCACATAATTAAACATGGGCTTAGGGCTACTAGCTTTATGAATAAAGTGGTGTCCATAATAGTTGTAACAAAACATGTCACCATGATTATCTCTAAACTGGTAAGCATCTTCATCGTCATAGACAGTATAATATTGCAAATCCGTTAGCATAGAATCTACTGTCTTCACATCCCAATCATCAGAAACAATGCCAGGTATAACAATATCATTCATTGATAATTTGAGGACATATGGTATTTGAATCAATTCAGTGGGACCATATATATCAAACATTACTTTATCCCACACAATTCCATCCGGAACTGGTATAGCAGAAATGTTCACTGTGGACAAGTCTCTTCGAACCATATGAGACGAAAAATGCGGTTTTAACACAGTCTCCACGTGCTCAATGTCAGATCGATCAGGAAGAAAATGACCATGTATTAGCAGAAAAAAAGTAACCACAAATCCCAACCATAATAAAATAGTAATCACGGCCAAAAACAGCCAAAAATAGTTCCAAGGAAAAACAAAATATGTTCGTTTAAGCCATCCCAGCAGCCGTCGTGGACCGTGGACAGAAGACATCGAGGACGAGGAGCCGGACCCATCATTATCAGCGTCGTTGAAGCAGCCAGAAGCAGTTCTAGCAAAAGGTGCAACTGTGAACGAAGAAGCAGATGGAGGCTCTCGCTGTGGAACGCTATAAACCACAGGTTCAGAAACATCAGTAGAACGTACAGCAATTTGATCACAAGATTCCATATTAATCGCCGTCGGTGGAACAATCGCAAGATCATCATCCACCCTCCCCAAGCTCGGAGAGGAAACAGTGTCGGTGAAAATCACCTGCAGCGGGACTTCTTCCCCAGTAGTGAGAGGGATTCCGGAACTACTGGGTGTCCCTCTTGGTCTGCTGTGCAGAATCGGCCACATGTTGTAACTTGACATTATCAATGGAAACAAAGCGATTTCCTTTGGCCCCTCGCAGCGGCGGTAAAATCACAGTTCTCGTGCCGCTTACCCCTAACACAGGGACAGGTTCTCGATAAGAAGGACCAAATTCTTTTTTAACTGCGACCTTTTCACGCACTAGATCCCCAATCCTGGGTATCCAACCAGTAGGTGTTACTGGCTCATCCTTAATTCCTGAGGAGGCAGCACTGGCAGAAGAGTTATCTTCACGGAATTGTTGTAAATCCTGCAAAACAGTGACACGATCATTTATGTCAAAGGGCGTATCTGCCGCCTCCACACCAGGACCATCTAGATCAGGAACATACATTTGTGTTCCAAACAGGCACTCATATGAAGTACGACCCCCCAGTGACCGTCTAGGCAAGTTATTAAGTGCTCTCTGTACTCCATATAGGTGGGCTAGCCAACCACGACCCGTACCTATAACTCTGGCTGTTAAGGACTGCTTTAAATCACGATTTAAACGCTCCACGACAGAATTTCCCTCGGGATGAAATGGAGACGAGAATTGGAGTTGGACCCCCAACGAAGCCATGGTGTCCCTGAATGCCTTAGAGGCAAAAGCAGGGCCCTGGTCCGAATGAAAAGCTGCAACTGCAAATATATCGACAAAGATGCGCAAATCTTTAATAACAGTGCGAGTGTCAGCCGAGCGTTGTGGCCATACCCCTACAAATCTGGAGCACGAATCTACAGCAACCAAAATATATTTGTATGCACTATTTGGTGTCAGCGGACCACAATGATCCAAGTACACACACTGTAATGGTTTATTTGAAATCAGAAGGGGCGTCTGCTGTGGGCGTCTAGCCGACGATGCTTTAATTTGTTGACAAACGTCACAACAAAGGACATATTGCCTCGTCTCTTTATAGAGACCAGGCCACCAGTAACGAGCCTGTAAAAGCGAAATCGTGGCAGCCACCCCAGCATGTGCAGAAGCCACCCCCTCATGTGCTGCAGAAATCAATCGAGGTCTCTCAATCTTATTGGGAATTTCACGTACACCAATGCCTGGAATTGTAACAGTAGCATTTAGCGCACCATTCAAGGAGTAACTATATTTCGAAGGAAATCCTTTAGGAAAGGGCGTGCCATCAGCCGTAGCCTGTATGGCAGCCAAAATGTCTGTGTCTGGTTTGGAACTCGAACGAGTCACTGCGGCCACAGTGGCGACAGCCACTGCCGATTTCGCAGCTTCATCAGCCAAAGTATTCCCAGCAACGTGTATTCCAACGCGCTGGTGTCCAAGTGTATGTACAACATGGACATTAGGAAGCGTTTCCTTCAGATCCGCAACCTTACCCCACAACATTTTATGTTTAATGGTGTTGCCTTTAGAATCTCTGAACCCATTCATCTTCCAATAGTGTAAATATTCGTTGAAAGACTGCACACAGTAGTAGGAGTCACAGACCAGCAATGTTAAAAGTGCCGGATCCGCGTGCTCCAACGCTAACAATAGAGCTTTGAGCTCAGCCAGCTGTGCCGTGCAATCTCCCAAGGTTTTAGTATAAGTATGTCGGGGGCAGAACACGTCCCCCTCCATAGTGCCGCTCACCACCGCACATGCAGCAGAATACTGTTGTTTAGTCCCAAACGCTGGTTGCGCAGAGCCATCAGTATACATGATCATTTCATATTGGTCAATAGGCAACGTACCAGCAGGAACAGGGTATTCTATTTCGTATTGAAGAAATTCTTGAGTCTGCAGTTTAGGGTCAAATACATAATCTACATCAGTGGCTGTCAAAGACGTAGCCCATTGTATCCATCGCGGGTGTAAAGCTTTCGAATTAGGAACACTCGCTTTTGTAACTGCCTCTAAGGCCGGAACCGGGGAAACAACAACAATGCGTTGACCCTGGGCCAGCGGTCTTTCTTTAATAACAGCCATCTGTACTGCAGTGAGAATTTTCTCAGTTTGTGCAAAACGTTGCTCTGCAGCAGAATACAAGTGAGACTTGTATGCTATCGGGACTGTCTCCCCTTCATTAAAGGTGACATAAGTAAACCCAACAGCCCCAGGTATCACCCTGATGACTAAATGTGTCTTATTGTCCCGTGTGTGTAAGTGTTTAACTGCTAAGAGATCACTCTGTAATTCTCGCAGTATGTGTGTATGTTCAATCGTCCAAAATCTACTCGAAAAATTCGGGCGAATCAACTCGTATAAGGGTTTTATACGCTTTGCATAATCAGGAATGTAAGTTCTGCCAAAATTCAGAAACCCCAACAATGACTGGAACTTCCGAACCGTATTAGGAGGCTGCAATAAAGCACATTTCTCCAAAAAAATTGGCGCTAGGCTCTTGCCCTCACTCGACAACTCATATCCCAGGAAAATGACGCTGAGGAAGGCAATCTTCGATTTCTTAAAATTAAACTTATAGCCAATATCAGCAAACCCCACAACAATGCGCGATACACGCCTTAGATGTTGCAGAATCTCATCATCTGTCAGATATATGTCATCAACATATGATAATGCTTCAGGGTCGAACTCATGCAGCATTTCAGTTACACGAGCCGAAAACAGTCCTGGGCTATTCTTATACCCCTGAGGCAAACGACAAAAAAAATTCTGAGAGCCAAACGCACTGAAACAGGTATAGTCCCCACTCTCGGGCGCTATATTCTGGCAGAAAAATCCATTCGAGATATCTAATGTTGTCTTATATTTTTTACGCACTATATTATTCATAAGCGCTGCGCTGTGTGAATTCTGTATTGCATATGTGCGTGTATGACTATTCAAATGTCGGTAATCCACCACTATCCTATATGAATGGTCCGGTTTAGCAACCGGAAACAAGGGATTATTCATTGGCGAGACACAGGGCTCAATTACACCCTGATACTCCAATTGTGTAAGAATTTTTCTAATCGATGCCCTAGCTTCAAATTTGATAGGATATTGCGGTTGTGGCTGAGGTTCGTCTTTTATTGGAATTACATGATAAGGTGATTGTCTGTCCCACCCCACGTTATTTCTATACAAGGCGGGAGCCTGTGCTAGAGCCCATGATTTACTATAGGACTCCGCAAGTTCTCTCGGAACAAGTGGTGAGAAGGAAGGTTTAATAACCTCCTCCCCAACTGGACAGTCGCGAACAAAGTCAGGTGGCCAATCTTGTTCGGCCAACAGAACATCATATGATTTTACCACATGGTCCCAAAAAATGGCGTTTATAATACGGTCAATGTCCCCTTCCAATCGCAGAGTCACTTCATAAACTCTATCAGGATCAGAGACTCGCATATCCGCCATCTCGACTTGTATGAAGTCATCAGTTGCTTTCACCTCCAGATGCTCTAGAAGACTCCGGCGAACTATTGTGACCTCTGCCGCGCTGTCTAACAGTGCTAATGCCCATGTCTTGTTCGTCAAGAGAACTCTCTTCTTGAGCGGCATGTCTGACTGAGACAGCTGCCACTTTCTTCTTCTTAAATTGCTGTTTTTGTTGCAGCGGTTTCTCTTCTTGTTTAATAGAAACCTCCGCTGAGCGTTGTGAATCCTGTCTCGGTTTCACGTACTCCGTCCTCCGCTCTGACCGCCCACCTCTCTCACTTCTCTTTTCCGAGGAGTCCTGAAAGGAACGAGATTGGCGTGTATCAGTATATTGATATCTATCAGGCGTCTTCAAAGTATCCCTATTCCTGAGATTATACTTATTCTGTGGTGTCTCCGGTTGCGGAGACTGTCCACCATCTTTCTTAGGTGTTCGCTGTTTCTTTTCCCAGCGCTTTTTCGAACCTTCAGGTTGTTGCTGTTTAGCATTATCTATATTATTTTTACCCTGTAACTGGGGTTTTTGTGGTCTAGCCCCTAGGCTATCACAACCAATACTAGAATATGTTTCCGCTATTATTCTCAGAAGCTCCCGCTCCTGATTAAGCAGCGTAACATCCCGAAGATGCATTCGCACCGCTAGTGCTACTGCCTCTCCTTTGAGATTACTCAAAATAATAGAAGAAACTGTGGCAAAATTGCCCAGCAACTGCATGCCCAAATCCAAGGCAGGGGCAGCCCCATATTCATCCTGAATCTGTTTAAGCATGTCCGGTAAATTAGCTAATGTCGGTGTACCGTGTGCAGTAGTGTAGAGTGCGGCAAATACCGTGCCCCAGGTATTACAAAGGTCCACCGGAGGAACCATCCCGTACGGCAAACACATCGTCAAAATTCTATGTTTATCCTGAGGTCCCGTATGGGGAAATACTGCTTCCAGCGTATTAATTTTTTGTGCCAGCCAAAATGGAGTCTCCTCTCGTTTAGCCGGTACTTTACCCATTACCGAGTGCACAGTGGCCGGATTAATACCCGGAACCACAGCCTGTGGGTGCGCTGGAGCAGCACGCGCTGCATTCGTATTTAGTGTCTGCATGACAAACTGAACTAATCGTCTATATGTAGCCGTTAATTCTGTATATAAACGACGAACTTCAACCACTGCCAATTGAGCAACCGCAGGATGTGGTGTATATGTAGCCAATAAAGGCCATGTAGGACCATCATTACTAAGTGGACCTAACCTAACTTGTGCTACTGAGTGTGGGAGGGCGCCATCAAGCCAATTATGGTGTTCTTGATAAGATAGAGGTATTTCTAAATAAGCGTAAGCCCTGTATTGTCCAGGGACATTCGCAACTGTGTATTCGTGAAAAGTATTTGTTCCCCCATCCACTGCTGGAAATTCGACCCAAGAATAAAAAAGTTCCGTTCTATAGGCTGCATGGGCGTCCACCACAAAAGTGACTGGACCCCCCTGGACTGTCAGTCCATGTGTCAACAGATGTCCCGTGAGCGGATGTCGCATATTAATTGCTATGTTCACTACATTAGGATTCGCCATTTTATAAAAAAACGGCTTCAGGTCAGAGAAGGGACACCAATATCGGGGTTTTTCCTTTCAAAGTTCAAGCTTGAACAACCAACCACTAAGCAACAGGAAGCACCTATGCCGTGGCGGCGGAAACCCTCAGCCCCACGGATGTCTCCGTATACGGAACCGAGGAGTCAAAATATATATGAGACCAAGAGAGTCAGTCGGACCTAATCATTAGAGCCAGACCAAACGTTGGCGGCGCCATGTCGCGTGGGCTCTCATTATTCTAAATGAGACTACTGGATTTCTAGGTAGCAGGATCTATAACGGTGTGGGGGACTGAGTCTGACCCACGTGTAAAGAACTCTGTCACCCTAAATCAGTTTTTTGCTCCGGCTAACTAGCAGTGCCTCATTTCTCCCATGTGGAAGGAATGATTTGGCAGCCGAGCGCATGACATCTTTGGAACTTCTCAGGGAAGTCGTGGTTACTCAGATCCAAACCAACTCTCTTATTTCCAATATGATCTCATATACAAATGACAAAGACAGTATAAGTTTTATATAATGTTTTAATAAAACGACTGTATTTTAGATATTAAGGCGTGAGCCGCAATAACCAGAACGATACAACACAGTAGGATTGTAATAGTTACCAGGAGAGTAAAACATAAAAACAAAGCTATCATATTGTCAAACAGTTTCTACTCTCCCTCTGCTTGTTCTATCTAGAGCACAGCATGTTAAGCTTCTAGCTTGCCTATTAGAATCACTGTGGAGACATCAGCCCTCATACCTGAGCAAAGACCTGTGATCTTGGTTCAGCATCTGCAACGAGGCAGTCAGCGTCAAGTTGTGGTTCCCTGGTCGGAATCTCCCTCTTGCGTGTATTGGGACAAGGAAGTGATTTTATAACTAACATGTCATCGTGATCACAAAATGTCCCTACGCAGGAATGCCAAGTCTAAACTCTTACCACGTCTATCGGCAATGTACCAGACTGTATCCTTGACTGAAGCACAGAGTAAATATGTTATGGAGAACTCCAGTGCTGAAGTAGGCAAAACAGTGTGATATGAATAAAAAACAACACCGTAGGACTGGCTATTTGAAAAATAACAGTACGAAGCCTAATAAAAAGCATGTAGAGCAAAGTACACAGAGGCTCTAAGCTGTCAGCAAATGAATAAAATATATTCAGGGCAAAGTGCACAAAGGCCTAAAGCCTGAAGCTAAAGCGCAATGAATATGTAAAACTAACCACACTACAGTGCTTTGTTGGGCAATCCTGCAGTTGATGCTTCTGCCTGTGAAAGAGGACAAAGACTGGACTTTCTGCTATATTCCTGCTTGTGAAGAATCTCCAAGGGCTTGAACTGAGCTTGCCTCCTGTTTTGAAGTCTCAGGGCCATCAAAGACTTCCTCTGCCAGCACCTACACTCTCTGCTGAAACTCCTACCCTTCCAAGTGGTGTCCTATCCAGTCCCTGTGCCCTTGAAAGGTGAAGTTGGCAGAACAAGAGCTGAAAGTCCACGCGCAGAACACCATGTGGGGAAATTTTTGACGCACCATCTGCAACGCGGCTGATAAATGACGCGCCGCTGGCTCCGTGGCTAAAATTGATGCTCCATCTGCATCGCAGATGTGAGATCGACACATCGTGGCTGGAGAAACAATGTGCAACACCCGCTTGCAGCTACTGATAACAACGCAAATGACGAAGCATAACATTAAGTGTATGAGACCACCTATTACATAAGAAGGAATTCCATACAAAGGTTCTGATACAGCAGTCCGAATAGCAAATAACTATAGAAACACAAATTATGTATCTCATTTCCTCCACACTATTTGTGAATATTGGTTCTTCAAGGTAGTCTTCAACCCCCTGGTGTGTGTCTGGGGTCTGGCCTGGGCAAGGCAAGATCTTGTGAACAACAGAGACTTTCCTTTGATGTTTGCCCACTTCAAAGGGAAAAAGGGAAAAAAGTTGTGGATCCAAAACCCCATACTTTAGAATTCTTCAAGATCACTTCTGGAACCAAGAGGAGCATTTGCCAAGGACAAGAGCTGAAGAGTTGAGGAGAACTGCTGCCCCTGCTTGTGACTGTGCTTTGTTGGGCTATCCTGCAGTTGCTGCTTCTGCCTGTGAAAGGAAACAAATACTGGACTTTGTGGTATTTTCCTGCTTGTGAAGAACCTCCAAGTGCCTTAACTGAGCTTGTCTCCTGTTCTAAAATCTCAGGGCCATCAAAGACTTCCTCTGCAAGCACCTGTACTCTCTGGTGAGACTCCTACCCTGCCAAGTGGTGTCCTATCCAGTCCCTGGGCCTTTGTAAGATGAAGTTGGCAGAACAAGAGTTGAAAATCCACGCACAGGATGCCGTGCGGGGACATTTTCGATGCACCATCTGCAACAAGGCTGATAAATGACGCAGCGCTGGCTTCGTGGCTAAAATCAAAGCTCCACCTGCATTGCGGCTGGGCAGATCGACGAATCGCGGCTGGAAACCGACATGCAACACTCTCTTGCGGCTGCTGATAATGACGCAAACCCAACAAAGCATGGTTGTTGGAAAATGGGTTATTGGTAAGGGCAAGTAGGTACCTACACTTAGTAATAGGCCACTAACCTCCACTTAGGTCCAGTTAGGTCTCAGTAAATTAAACCCAGCTCAACCCTTGGTAGCTTGGTAACGAGCTACAAGGTTTAACTTAGGAGAAAGAGTGTAAAGCATTCAAATATCACAAACCAGTAATTAAATAAAACACAGGAAACAGTTCAAAAATCCAAAACTAATTTATGAAAAATAGATTATATTTTTATCTTTAAAATGACACAAAAATGAATAAAATCGGATAAGGGGAACCGGAGATATGAATTTTTAAAGAATTATTGTTTTTTAGCGCCTAGAAACAAAAAGCGCCAATCGGGTCATCTGGTTGCACCTCTACAGGGGCAAAGTCAAAGTTTCAGGCCGACCGCAATGGAGCCCGGCTTGGCTACAGGCCGCGGGAGGCCTCGGTCAAAAGTTTACCTTCACACTTAGTGGTTTTTCTGAAGGTTTTCTTCAGCGGGACGAACATGCCAGTCCAATTCGACCTCCAGATACGCGTCAGGGGAATCCTCGGTGGAGATTTTTACCTTTGGACTTAGTCGTTTTTTCAAGGTGAAAATCCTTCGACCGGGGTAAACCTGGATCTTGATCCAACGTCCCTGGAGCCCTCCTCGGATACGTTGGCTGGGAGGTCCCGGTCAACTTTTTACCTTCTGACTTATGCTCTTTTTTGGAGATTTTCTTTACCGGGACGAACCTGCAAATTAGGCCGGGTCGTGGTTGAGGCAAGCCGGCTAGAGTTCTCAAAACTTCTCAAAACTTCTGGGGCTTCTCCCAGGTGCTCTTTTAAGGTTCTTTTGGGGTCCACAGCTCACCCCAAGGGTCCAGAAGCTCTGAGATGATCCTTGGGGGTGCGGACTACAACTCCCCAAATGCACCTGGTGCAAACTCCTTTTTGGCCACTGGGCAATGGCCAGCTGGTTGATTTCTTCAGGAGTTGGTGCTGGAGACTCAGGTTAGCAGTTTTTCACCTGTAGCAAACAGGGAGTCCCTCCTTGAACCAGTTGAAGCCAGGCAAAGTCCTTCTTGTGGTGAAGCCCAAGTGTGAAGCTGGGCCTCAGTCCTTCTGAGTGCAGGTTCCAGGTGCATGCCAGGGGTCCAGCAGGGCAGTCCTTCTTCTCCTTTGGTTCTTCCTTGTTGGAATGTGATGGGGATCTGAGGTGTGGGTGCAGGTCTGCCAGTTTTATCCTTGCTCCTGGGTGAAAAACAGGGAGTCCTGATTCTCCAATCAGGCGCAGGGTCCTTCCCCCTGTGATGACCACTTCCTGGGAAGTGTGGCAAAAATCAATCCCAGGAGGCAATATTCTCCAAAAATCCATCATGGCTGAATCTGATTTTTGGAGGTTACATCTGGCAGAGCCCACCCACTAATCTAATCAAGGGGCACCTAGTTGTCTGGGGTTGTAGGATGTGGGGGTGTTGCTGGGTTGTTCCAAATGTCCTTCTCTGCCTTTGAAGATCAGTTTGGCAGCCCTCCGCCTTCCTGCCTCACCATCTGCCGAGGGGAAATTCCCTCCCACAGGCACATCTCTTTGTGTGAAGCCAGGCCACTTCACACCTCATCAAAGCAGCCTGTCCAGGCTGCCAGAGGCTGGCCAATCAGGGCACAGCAGTAAAAACAATGCAGGGCTGAAATTGGCAACTTTTCAGGTAAAGTTTAAAACTCCTTACCAGAACAAGTTATATTAAATCCAACAACTGGAAGATGTGGGATTTATTATTACAATTATTTGATACCAAACTCTTGGTATCCATCATTTAAGGGGACTTTAAAAATTAAAATAAAGTCTCCCCATTCTAGCCTATGAAGGCCATTTACTACAATGAGGGGAAAACAAATGTGGCTGTTTTTACCTCACCAGGGCTTATAAAACTATTTTTATAAGGTCCCTGCTTATAGTTACATGGCACCCAGCCCTACGGGCACAAAGGGCACACCTTAGGGGTGACTTATATGTAAAAATAAGGTAGTTTAAGACTTTGGAACTACTTTTAATTCGAAAGTCGAATTTCCATATAACGTTAATTTAAATGCAGCCAGCAAGGCAGGCCTGCCTTTAAAATGACACTGGGCACCTCAGCGGTGCACTACCTATGCTGTGGTCCCTACACCTACATGACCTACCATATACTAGGGACTTATAGGTAGGTTAACTTAGCAAAATTATAATTAGCCTAATTTGCATATCAACTTTACACAGAGCACTGGCCCTGGGACTGGTAAGCAGTACCCAGGGCACAACCAAGAGTCAGTAACCACCAGTACCTGTCCAAAAAGTGTGGGGGTGACCAGGGCAAAAAGGAGGACTTTCCTACAATGGTTTTCTAACACCTTGCGGCAGGATTTTCCACACATCGTCCCTGGGCATCAAAGTCAATCCGACTCTGCGTGGATCCGAAGTACAAGGGAGAAAAACAATGCCTTGCCGATCAGATCCGGAGAAGAAACGAAGCACGGCCTCCCTTGTGAGGAAGGAATCGACGCATTGCTGCCTTTTTTGACGCTCGCCCGTGTGGCTTTATTTTTGACGCTTACCAGGTACTTTGTGCAAAATCAACGTTTCTATTGTTTCCTATGGAGTAATACTCTCATTCTTTTGAAAATTTATATTTGAACTTGTGTATGTTGGATTTTTGTCATCTTGTTTTGTTTGATTTAGAAAAATATTGCCTATTTTTCTCAACTGGTGTGGTGTCCATTTTGTAGTGTTTTCACTGTATTACTGTGTGTTGGTACAAATACTTTACCCATTGCTTCTGAGTTAAGCCTGCCTGTTTCTACCAAGCTACCAAGGGGGTAAGTGGGGGATAACCGGGTGTGTTTCTCCTTCACCCTAACTAGAGTGATGGTCCTTGCTTGGACAGGGGGTAATCTAACTGCCAACCAAAGACCCTAATTTCTAACTTTCTAACAGTACTTAAAAACAAATCTTATAAAGACCTAAACTAAACACTATCTTACACTAAGCTAACCTATGCTAACTTATATAAACTTAACCCTACAGCTATCTATCCTAATCTAAACATATCTTATGCATGTTATACCACACACTAAACATTGTCATCCTACAGCCTTTAAGAGATAAGATACAAGTAGGACAACATAAACTAAATCTACATACATTCTAACTTAACCTGTATCCTAAACAAATGTATATTTTTTTGTATTTTTTTTTACAGGAATTTGTATATATATATATATTTTTTTTAACATACAGCCCCGTACATAACCACCCACCCAACTCGCCAAAGTAAAAAATGAAACTAAAACCCACCCCTAAACTATACTTAGTCTATCCCACAACTAACCTAATCTATGCTACCTAGCCTATTACTACCCACCTAAAGCCCACTCGAACTAAATACAAAATACAACAGGAGAAGGTAAGGAACTGGGAGGAGGTGCATATACTGAATTAAATACTGCATTGGGTAGAGGTAGAATAACCATTCAATGTACACAGCATTGTCAGATGACACATGTTGTCCACTAGACATTCCACTACAATGTCAATAAACAAATCAAGACTAAACTTCCTACCAGCCATCCACGGTATCATGTTCATGTCACAGGGTTAATAGCATCCATTGTTGACCATTAGGGCCCAGAGATAAGTTGAACAAGCGCCTTGTTGCTCCACATTTGCATCATCACACTTGTGAGGATCAAGTGGCTCATCAAATCCCAAATCCCTGTGCCATAGTCACTAAGTGGAGCAATGCATGCATTCCACCACTTTGACACCCCTAGCACTACATTATGCCTTGGCCAGGCATCATGGATGCAAGGTGGGGCTCACCCGGTACAGGGGCAAGGGAAAATTAAATCAAGAATTCTAAGAGTTTCCAATGCATCATTTATGTTTCCTTCTCCTAACACCTGCTCAGAGCACAAGTCACCAGGGAGCACACCATTGGTTACAATGGGCCCCTTTTACAGTTCAGAGTTAGTGTCAATGTTGTTTGCCCTAAGCCTGAACAGTACATCTATACTGTCTACAGGTTGTGTACCTATTGCCCCCTACCCAGTGGCAAGATTACTTATGTGGCGCACACATGGTGTCAGTAGGGGTGCCCTAAGGGGCACATGAAGAGTGGCGCTGCACTGGGTGCAGCAACAGTTTTTCGTATTATTGAACTACCTGTTCACATGAATGTTTTACGTCTCCTAAGTACCAAGTAAACACTCACCTTCCACATTCTATACACACGTGCTGTGACCAAGCTCACTCACAATTATCATGATGGGTAGATCATGTAGGTTAATCTGCACACATCTTGTTTGCTACAATCCATAGACATGTCCCACATCCATCTGGAGCAGAGCTGAAATCTCAATGTGTACTCTACTGACTGTTGTCCAGCACAATAAGGCTCCTTGCACGGCCGCTGCCTCACTTCATTTCAGAAGAGTAGTTGGGCACCAATGGTGCAAGTGTCTCCAATATAAGCCCCTAGAGACCTCAACACATTTATATTATTTGTACCATGTCCTGAGCAAATTAAAGCAACACGTGGCACACACAGTTGTAACATGCTGTGACAAATATGTTGGCAACAGGCATGCTAATCAGATGAACAACACCTCTAACACATATCTTGACTGACATGACTGTGGATGTGTAAATGTTTCCTTTTCCTAACACCTACAATTCGATAGCAACACACGTTGGCACATGTGCAACAATCAACTTAATCTACACCCTTAACATTGCATCAGATGTCATGTCAATATCCAAACTCAGATTATGTTATCTTATTGGTCACATATGTCATTTTAACATTGAACTGCACACATCATACCCTCTCACACACAATCCTGGAAGGACACATGTGATGCACAAGGTGACACTTACTGGCTGCATCGGGGTCTTCAAACTGGGAAACCTCTCCAGTTGTGTAAGGTGGAGGTCCACCTGCAAATCATGACATACCTTTGTGATTTTTGAACATTTATGAGCATGGGCAACTGTTACACAGTTAACTTGTTTAGCTGAGTAAGCTAGTCAACCTTGTTTTAGGAATGAACTACTGCCAACCATTACATTTCTGTCTCTAATACAAAGCGCCAGATTAAAGAGGCCCTGGTGCCACCAGAGCGTCACTTTCTGTGACGCTCCTGTGGTGCTTTTCACCTTATAATATGTACAAGGAGCTGTTATGCTGCTTTTTGTAGCATAACACCTCTATGTACATATGGGGCAGCTTGACACAGTGTTCTGCGTCAGACGGGCATGCAATGGTTGTTGCATTGCCCGTCCCATTGTAACACCCATAGCTTTGAATGCTGTCCCAGATTTACAAGACATCCTACTTACTTTCAGTGCCAACAAGTGTAACATCACCCCAGGGGTGGCGTTAGCATGGCAAATAGGTGAGGAATGGTTTAATACCTCCTTGTTTCTTGCTTCTAATATGTGCTCAACATTTGAAGTCACACACAGAAGAGGTAAAATGCCATGGATGTTTGCTTATGTGCCAATAGGTGTCCCTTCCTGCACATTTACAATCTAACATAACAGATGTTTTGGCACTACTATGTGGCCTGCATTCTGCAGCACACATAGAAGTGGCATATCACCATTGTAGATTGTTTATGTCCAGGAAGGGATACCTTCCTGCACATAGACACTCCCCAAAAACACAGACAAACTTGCACTGTTGTCCAAGTATGTCTGCAATGAAGCTGGCTGCTGAGTTATGTACTTTAGAAAATGCAGGGCAGGCCTGTGTTTAAAATCCAGCACAGCACATTGCGATTGATGTGGGCACTGCACTGCGTTACACCTGCTTCTCATATATGTGGCTCATAGTTATCACACAAAAACATGCACAGATTTGGGTGGCAGACATATCTACATGTTTCAGATACCTAGTTTAACAATATAGGGGGACAGAGTACTGCCCATTGGCTAAACCTTTAACTTTTGCAGTTGATCTATGTGAAGAAGCAGGCAACCAATCAGATGCTTGCCTGTTTTCAATTCCATAGCACCAACATATACCTCCATCATGTGGGTGCCATATGTAACATATATATATATAGCGGATGTCAGTACACTGATGTTCAGAAGCCTGTCAGTGTGGTTGCACTTGGCATGTTTAGCACCCTACATGAATATGCTACACGTGCAAAGTGGAAATTGGCTTTTTGATGACAAGAGAATTGTCAGTTAATCAAGCAGCCTTACACAGAAATATAAGTTGACTCCAATAAAGGAACAGTGTAGCCAAGTGTTGGACTTTTGCTTATGCAGGGTCATCCCCAGACTTTTTTGCCTCCTGCCTCCTATTTTTTTCTGACATGTTGCTGTTGGCTTTTCAACTCTGAGCACTTTACCACTGCTAACCAGTGCTAAAGTGCATATGCTCTCCTGTTTAAATTGTATGTAAGTGGTTTATCCATGATTGGCATATTTGAATTACTAGTAAGTCCCTAGTAAAGTGCACTAGAGGTGCCAGGGCCTGTAAATCAAATGCTACTAGTGGGCCTGCAGCACTGGTTGTGCCACCCACATAAGTAGCTCTGTAATCATGTCTCAGACCTGCCACTGCAGTGTCTGTGTGTGTATTTTTACACTGTAAATTCGACTTGGCAAGTGTACCCACTTGCCAGGCCTAAACCTTCCCTTTCCTTACATGTAAGGCACCCCTAAGGTAGGCCCTAGGTAGCCCCAAGGGCAGGGTGCAGTGTATGGATAAGGTAGGACATATAGTAATGTGGTTTATATGTCCTAACAGTGAAATACTACCAATTTCGTTTTCACTGTTGCAAGGTCTGTCTCTCTCATAGGATAATATGGGGGCTACCTTTAAATATGATTAAAGTGTAGATTCCCCTAGAGAGTAGATGGACAGGTGGAGTTTGGGATCCCTGAACTCACAATTTAAAAATGCATCTTTTAGTAAAGTTGATTTTGAGATTGTGCGTTTGAAAATGCCACTTTTAGAAAGTGAGCATTTTCTTGCTTAAACCATTCTGTGACTCTGCCTTGTTTGTGGATTCCCTGTCTGGGTCAGTTTGACAGTTGGGTTGTTTTTCACCTCACACCAGACAGTGACACAAAGGGAGCTGGGGTGTAATCTGCATTCCTGATTAGCCATCTCTGCTAGGAGGGAGGGGTGGAGTGGTCACTCTCATCTGAAAGGACTGTGCCTGCCTCTGACAATGCTGTCTCCAACCCCCTGGTGTGTGTCTGAAGCCTTGCCTGGGCAAGGCAGGATTTCACAAGAAGGTGTGAGTCCCCTTTGAAGGAAGGTGACTTCAAAGACTAAAATGGGTATAAGAAGGGCACCCAAACTTACAAACTTTAGAAACACTTCTGGAATCAAGGGGAACCTCTGCCTGGAGAAGAGCTGATCGCTGAGGAACAAGTGCTGCCCTGCCTGTGACTGTGCTTTGTGGAGCTTTCCTGCAGTGCTGCTTCTGCCAGAGTAAGAGGGCAAAGACTGGACTTTGTGTGCCTTCCATCTTGAAGAAGAAATCTCCAAGGGCTTGATGTAGAGCTTGCCTCCTGTTATTGAAGTCTCAGGGATAGCAAAGACTTCTTCCTGCCAGCACCTGGAGTCTCTGGAGAGACCCCTACTCTGCTCTGTGGTGCCCTTCCAGTTCCTGGGACCCTGAAAGGAGAGGCTGGCAGCCTAAGGACAAAAATACACGCACCGAGCGCCGTGCGGAGAAAAGATCGACGCGAATCCGATCGCGGCTGAGAAAACGACGCGACGCCGGCTCCGCAGCTGAGAAACGACGCCGCAGGAAACGCGACCGGAGAATCGACGCCCGGAGCAGGAGAAACGACGCGCAGCATCGCTGACGAAGGCTGAGAGATCGCAACCTGCGCCGCGGGACTTTCGGACCGTCGCGTGGCTGGCTGTTTCGACGCGCATCGCCGTGCCGAGTTGTTTTCGACGCATATAACCGTGCAGGGTTATTTTCGACGCGCACAGCCCGTGCGGGGTTATTTTTGACGCAAACCAGGTACATTTACACGCTAGCAGCGCTAGTGTGTTGTTACAACTACCTAAAGACTCTTTTTATTTTAAACCTTTAAAAAATCATAACTTGACTTGTGTATGTTGGATTTTTGTCGTTTTGGTCTTGTTTTGTCTAGATAAATATTTCCTATTTTTCTAAACTGGTGTTGTGTCATTTTGTAGTGTTTTCATTAAGTTACTGTGTGTGTTGGTACAAATACTTTGCGCCCAGCACTCTGAGGTTAAGCCTACTGCTCTGCCAAGCTACCAAGGGGGTAAGCAGGGGTTAGCTGAGGGTGATTCTCTTTTATCCTAACTAGAGTGAGGGTCCTTGCTTGAACAGGGGGTAACCTGACTGTCAACCAAAGACCCCATTTCTAACATTGGTGACCAGCGGTCGGGATTTGGACTTGTATTTGTGCTTGACATACAGTAATTAAGTGTACACTACTGTTTTGATCTCTGACCACTACGTGACCACATACTACTTGTCTTGTGATTCTGCTTTTTGTTCTCTGATGTCCTCCTG
The DNA here is from genome assembly GCF_031143425.1 of Pleurodeles waltl. Lineage (NCBI taxonomy): Eukaryota > Metazoa > Chordata > Amphibia > Caudata > Salamandridae > Pleurodeles > Pleurodeles waltl. The sequence continues at coordinate 508,574,288 of NC_090445.1, forward strand.
GAAGTATTGATAATATTTTTGGACTTTGTTTTTGGTTGTGAAGCCTTTGCAGAAATGGAAGTCAATTTCTGGCACCTATCTATGTATAAAAAGTGGCAGCTTAAAGCATTCTGCATGGAAAGGGGACTGGCTGTGAACAAGGAATCCAGAAGGGAGGATCTTGAGTCAGCCCTGTTTCAGGATGAATTGAAACGTTGTCAGGCAACACCACCAAATGAGTCTGAGGAGGATAACTACTCTGAGGAGGAGGACTACTCCAAAGAGGAGGGCAGTGGCCCTGAGGAGGGAACAGAAAGAGATGATAGGCTCCTAGCTCGAATCCGGAGTCTGGAAGAGCTAGAGGCAGAGCTTAAGAGGGCCGAGGAGAAGAGAGCCTTAGTCCTGGCAGAAAGGAGGAGGGACTTAGAGATTAAAAAAATGATTTATGCTTACGAGCTTAAATTGAAAGAGCTGGAAGTCATGAGGGCTGAGTCCAGCTGGAATGGTGGCAGCAACAATTGTATATCCAGTGATGCTGCAGAAGTACACATGCCCAGAGAGGTGGTGCCCTACTTGAAGGAGGGAGTTAACACACGCCAGGAGGTTCAGGGGTATGAGGTAGCTCCAGTGATGCACAGGGTCTCTGAGGTGGATTGGGGAACTGGCATGGGGAGTCATATTCCTACTGGTGGGAGGGACACTCTACTGACTCTAGTTGAGAGTGACAGGGAGAGGGGTTCCCCCCAGGTAGAAGTCCTGGTTATGGAGTGTGAAGACATCCCAGAAGAGTGTGGGTTGAATGTCAGGGACAGTCAGGTACTGTCTCACCAGTCTCAGGAGGGTGATGTGGGGTGCTTTTTCAAAGCAGAGTCACTGGGTGGTTGGGTGAAGGGTACTTTGGTTAATTCATGTGAGGGGCTGAGTGATGTAATTGCTGGAGAGCATATGTCTAGTCCTTATTTTCCAGAGCTATGCCAACACCAGGTGGAGTGTGAGTTCTCTGACCCCAGGGAGCTTACAATGGAGGCAGACTTCTGGGTGAGTACCAGAGAGTCTGAAGAGGCATTTGGGGGTGCTCCTGAGAGGAGTGGTCTAGGTAGTTCCCAACCAGGTGAGGTAGGGAAGGATTGTAGTGTCCCAGGTAGGTCCCAGTGTAGTGGGATGGGTGAGGGACCCCATGTCCAGTCTCAGAGGAGAGGGAATGGGGATGGGTTGAGGCCCAAGGTGCCCAAGATCCGGTCCCAGGTCCTGGAGGGTTCCCTGCGGGAACACCAGGAGGGGAGCCTAGCCTGTACCATAGGGCCATCTGTTGAGGGAGACCCCACAGTGTCAGGAGAACTTGGGGGGGCGGCTGTAGCCAGCGTCCCTCCAGTTCTGGTGTCTGGCAGTACCACTCCTAGTGAGGGGGTGCAGAAGTCCAGACAGAGGGTTGCGAGGGGGTTGCGGACCCCAGTGGAGAACCTGGAGGGTCAGGGGTCAGCTCTGAGTGCAGAGCCCCCCAGGAATGACCTTGGTGAGACCATTTCTGGGCTGGGGGGAATCCAGACTCTGTCAGATGGGCAGAGGTCAGGAGACCTGCGCCAGCCAGACTCTTGTAGGGCCCTTGGGGAAAGTGTTTCCCTTGTGGGGGGTAGGTGTGCCCCCCAGGAAGTCCTGGTGCGCCAGGCAATGATTCAACCGCAGGATGGTGACTCTGGGTTGAATGATCAGGTTCAGGGGGTAAACTCTGACCTGATGGGGAGTACGTGTGCTCCCAAGGAAGTCCTGGTGCGCCAGGCAGTGGTTCAACCGCAGGGTAGTGACTCTGGGTTGGATTGCCAGATTCAGGGGGTAAGCTCTGATCTGGTAGGGGGTAGGTGTGCTCCCCTGGAAGTCCTGGTGTGCCAGGCAATGGTTCAACCGCAGGGTGGTGACTCTGGGTTGAATGATCAGGTTCAGGGGGTAAACTCTGACCTGATGGGGGGTAAGTGTGCTCCCAAGGAAGTCCTGGTGTGCCAGGCAGTGGTTCAACCGCAGGGTGGTGACCCTGGGTTGGATGACCAGGTTCAGAGGGTAAACTCTGACCTGGTAGGGGGTAGGTATGCCCCCCAAGAAGTCCTGGTTTGCCAGGCAATGATCCAGTCTGTGGGTACAGGCCCTGGATTGGGAGGCCAGGTTAAGGGTGTCCCCCCTGACCTGGAGGAAGGGGCTACTGCTAACAGTGCCCCTACCATGTTGTCTTCTGGGGGGGCCGCTCCTAGTTGGGTGGTTCAGGACCCCAGAAGAGAGGGCAGGGGGAGGGAAGCCTCACCCCTGGCCCTGGTCCAACCTGAAGGTACAGACCCCAGGTTGGAGGATCAGTTGCAGGTTAACATCCCTGCACTGATGGAAGAATTGTGCAGGACTGCTTCTACAAGCACCCTGACAGTTTTTGACTCTGGGGGTGCCGCTTCTGCAGGGAGGGTACAGAGCCCCAGAGGGGAGGACCAGGGTCAGGTTGTCATCCCTGACCTGGTGGAAGAGAGAGTGGTCAAAGGGTGCCAGGCACCTGGGGTTACCACCCCCCACTCTCCACAGTCACAGTGGTTAGAGAGGCCTGAGGTCGGGCTCTCATCCCTGACAGTTGTCTGGGGCCACTGTGGCTTGCTGTCCTGGTGGACAGAGTTGCCCCTGGGGGGGGGAGGACGAGAGTCACACCCCGGGGGTGGAGTGGGCAACACCACTGTGTTGGCCCTGGTGGTACTATCTGCCCATTGCAATTCATCTGTGAGCAAAGTAAAGTTAGGTGCTGCACAGATGGTGTCTGTAGATGTGGAGAAGGGTTCCCCATGGGTTAGCTTAGTGGGCCCTGAGAGTATGGACAGAGGGATCCAACTGGAGTCAGGAAGGCGTAGAACTGGAACATGCCCCTGCTGTTGTGGGCCTGGGTCCTTGTTCTATCGCCCCAATCAGGGAAGTACATCAAGGTATTGATTGTTCTCCCCTGGCTTTAGGCTGGTAGGGGGTCGTGTTGGACTTTTGCTTATGCAGGGTCATCCCCAGACTTTTTTGCCTCCTGCCTCCTATTTTTTTCTGACATGTTGCTGTTGGCTTTTCAACTCTGAGCACTTTACCACTGCTAACCAGTGCTAAAGTGCATATGCTCTCCTGTTTAAATTGTATGTAAGTGGTTTATCCATGATTGGCATATTTGAATTACTAGTAAGTCCCTAGTAAAGTGCACTAGAGGTGCCAGGGCCTGTAAATCAAATGCTACTAGTGGGCCTGCAGCACTGGTTGTGCCACCCACATAAGTAGCTCTGTAATCATGTCTCAGACCTGCCACTGCAGTGTCTGTGTGTGTATTTTTACACTGTAAATTCGACTTGGCAAGTGTACCCACTTGCCAGGCCTAAACCTTCCCTTTCCTTACATGTAAGGCACCCCTAAGGTAGGCCCTAGGTAGCCCCAAGGGCAGGGTGCAGTGTATGGATAAGGTAGGACATATAGTAATGTGGTTTATATGTCCTAACAGTGAAATACTACCAATTTCGTTTTCACTGTTGCAAGGTCTGTCTCTCTCATAGGATAATATGGGGGCTACCTTTAAATATGATTAAAGTGTAGATTCCCCTAGAGAGTAGATGGACAGGTGGAGTTTGGGATCCCTGAACTCACAATTTAAAAATGCATCTTTTAGTAAAGTTGATTTTGAGATTGTGCGTTTGAAAATGCCACTTTTAGAAAGTGAGCATTTTCTTGCTTAAACCATTCTGTGACTCTGCCTTGTTTGTGGATTCCCTGTCTGGGTCAGTTTGACAGTTGGGTTGTTTTTCACCTCACACCAGACAGTGACACAAAGGGAGCTGGGGTGTAATCTGCATTCCTGATTAGCCATCTCTGCTAGGAGGGAGGGGTGGAGTGGTCACTCTCATCTGAAAGGACTGTGCCTGCCTCTGACAATGCTGTCTCCAACCCCCTGGTGTGTGTCTGAAGCCTTGCCTGGGCAAGGCAGGATTTCACAAGAAGGTGTGAGTCCCCTTTGAAGGAAGGTGACTTCAAAGACTAAAATGGGTATAAGAAGGGCACCCAAACTTACAAACTTTAGAAACACTTCTGGAATCAAGGGGAACCTCTGCCTGGAGAAGAGCTGATCGCTGAGGAACAAGTGCTGCCCTGCCTGTGACTGTGCTTTGTGGAGCTTTCCTGCAGTGCTGCTTCTGCCAGAGTAAGAGGGCAAAGACTGGACTTTGTGTGCCTTCCATCTTGAAGAAGAAATCTCCAAGGGCTTGATGTAGAGCTTGCCTCCTGTTATTGAAGTCTCAGGGATAGCAAAGACTTCTTCCTGCCAGCACCTGGAGTCTCTGGAGAGACCCCTACTCTGCTCTGTGGTGCCCTTCCAGTTCCTGGGACCCTGAAAGGAGAGGCTGGCAGCCTAAGGACAAAAATACACGCACCGAGCGCCGTGCGGAGAAAAGATCGACGCGAATCCGATCGCGGCTGAGAAAACGACGCGACGCCGGCTCCGCAGCTGAGAAACGACGCCGCAGGAAACGCGACCGGAGAATCGACGCCCGGAGCAGGAGAAACGACGCGCAGCATCGCTGACGAAGGCTGAGAGATCGCAACCTGCGCCGCGGGACTTTCGGACCGTCGCGTGGCTGGCTGTTTCGACGCGCATCGCCGTGCCGAGTTGTTTTCGACGCATATAACCGTGCAGGGTTATTTTCGACGCGCACAGCCCGTGCGGGGTTATTTTTGACGCAAACCAGGTACATTTACACGCTAGCAGCGCTAGTGTGTTGTTACAACTACCTAAAGACTCTTTTTATTTTAAACCTTTAAAAAATCATAACTTGACTTGTGTATGTTGGATTTTTGTCGTTTTGGTCTTGTTTTGTCTAGATAAATATTTCCTATTTTTCTAAACTGGTGTTGTGTCATTTTGTAGTGTTTTCATTAAGTTACTGTGTGTGTTGGTACAAATACTTTGCGCCCAGCACTCTGAGGTTAAGCCTACTGCTCTGCCAAGCTACCAAGGGGGTAAGCAGGGGTTAGCTGAGGGTGATTCTCTTTTATCCTAACTAGAGTGAGGGTCCTTGCTTGAACAGGGGGTAACCTGACTGTCAACCAAAGACCCCATTTCTAACACCAAGTTTTTGTTAAGGCTATATTTTTTGGGTGCCACCTATGAAAGGAATACAAAGATTGCATTACTCAGGACTGGTTCCTCCATCATGTGGCATTAGCCCTTCACACTGCCAAAATGCACGCACTTGTCAAAAATTGAAATATAGATAGGTAGTAGTTGCCTCTATTGGCAACATTACCGTCAAAAAATTAGACACAGATGTTGCATCATGAGGCAATCACTCCTTCTTACATTTGTGTAACTGTCATGCCACTCTACACATACATGATTCTCGGCACACACACACCCATGACTAGCAATACTCCTGCATCATGTTTTCCATCACTTTACCATTACTTACCCCATTTACACAGTATTAATGACCATGATGAACATGCAATTTTGTGGATGGGAAACATGTACCCTTGCACCATTGCACATGTGTGTCTGATATCTGACACTTGATGGTGTATATGTGATACACAATGTACACAAAGAGGAATGTGTAATTTGTCTGCAACAGGTGTATTGCTAAGCTCTCTTAAATGACATTTGGTTTAGACACTAAACTTCCTGTCATGACACGTGACAAAACATGCTGCAGTCAACCTTATGTCCTCCTGTAATGCATACATAAATGAGGATGTTGCAATGCAAAAGGGGTACTTACAAACTGGTCCACAAATCTGAATCACCAGGTGATCTAGGAGATATTCCTCTCACGCGTTGAGGTCTGCCCACCGGTGTTTGAGTTGGTGGTTCATCCGCACAACACCAAGATCCTCCATAGGTGGTGGAGCACCTTATCCCACTACAGCTTCCATGCCTCCGTTGTTTAGCCCTGGATGACCCAGCAACCCATATTCAACATCATGGGGAAGAAGGCTTCACCAACCAGATGAACCCTTCCAGTTCATCTCAACTCATGCGTTGGGCTCTCCCCTTCCCTGACATATAGCAGTTTCCTTCCACTGCAAATATCTTACCCCCAAAAGTTATTAAACACTGCCTCACCTAATCCCAACAGCCGACAAAACAAATACTATGACATGATAAAAACACAAAACAAAACTTACAAAAATGACACAATTGACAGGACAGCAACAGGACACAGCACAAAACTCAGAAAAAAACACCACTCCTCAACCAGCACCAGCTCCACACAACCTCTCACAATCACAGACTAGAAGACTGTAAAGTAAGTAAAAGTGAAATCTATGTGCCATGTTTGCAGCAAGGAAGTCCTGTTTCTACACTTCCTGGGTGTGTGTGTCATGGTTCCTGATTTGCAGCACTGTTTTTTACACATGCCGGTCATGCGTGCTTTTTTTACATGAAGGCTAACAAGGCCTGTCGACTTGCGATTGATGTGCAGGGGCCAGGTGTCATTCTATTGATTTGTGATATATGGAGAAGTGCAGTTTGCGCCATAAGTTTGAATACATAACGGGAATGCTTGGATTTTGTTGGAAAGGCTGACAGTGCACCCAGATTCACATTCCATGTTACAAGGGTTATGCATCTATGTAGTCAGTATGGTATGGCTTTGTGTGTGTGCACGTGCAATCATCTATGTAACAGTAACATCGGAATGTGTTACCATATGTTTATATGTTTGTGGGATGTGTGCGAAGACTGATACAGTTTGCATATGTGCATGTGTTGGTAGACTTTTTCCACATACATGTTACCACATGTGTACTGGGAAGGTACCTGTGTGATGGAACACATATTTGTGGGTCTACCACATTGTCCACGTCTGATTTCCAAATCTACGTTTGACAACACCACTTTAGATATGATGGGCTATGTCCAATAATTGTTCATGCATGTGATACCCTTGAAAAAATCGTGCACAAATGATGCTGTGGACTATGCCTGCTTTGATTTCACGTAACCCATGGCAATGTGAGTGCATGTGTGTCCACACTGTGGTGTGTTGTATTGTTGGGGGTTATGATGCTATGCTACACATGTGACATATGGTTCCCCATGCATATATGACGCAGGAGATGGTGTACTGACATGTGTCAATGAAGGTCGGTAGGTGACGTGTGTGTGGAAAGATGTTTTGTGTAATCTGTGTAATGAATGCCAAAGCGGTGTGTTCATGGGCTATGACACCTCACAGATCTATCTTCCAGCATGGATATATAGTGGCAATTGTTTCATGTCTGTATATTCATATCTGTGACACCTATGTTTGCCTATGTGGGAACATATCTGAAGGCCATAGAAGTCTAACTATGATCAAGTGATACATATACATTTTCATTAGTGAAAAGTTGGCTTTGTGCATACTTTATACACAATTCCAGGCCTGAGACATTGAAGTGGTACATGTGTGCTGAGAATTCAGACATTTGTGTGAAAGGTACATACAAGTTACCAAAAAATATGTGCTTTGACTGTTACATACAATGGCATACAACTGTATTGCAGGGTTGCTGTCAGGCAATGATGACACCCTAGTCATCATTGCTCCTGTGGCATTTTGTGTGCCCACACAGATCCATGGTTCTATGTATTGACGCAGGTTGATGGTGCTTCACGTAGCTTAGTCCACTATGCACAAGCAGCAGGCCCTGACTGTCTCAGGAGTCAATGTAGCCTCAGTAGGGGAGTTAGGGGGCGTAGGGCAGGGATCTACCTTCATCATGATTGCTCTTCAGCGGTGCATTGCACAGTCACCTGCATAGAGACACCTGCACAAATGTGATCCCATGGCATAGCATGTTTTGTTTCCTTTGGGGTACTTGATGTCAGGTTTTCTCTATCATGTACAGGAGACTGGCTGCTTATTTGTGTAGGACTTGTCTCATCATTTGGCATGGTTTGACACAAATGGTTATACATTGTTTGGATGTTTCTTGTGATGCTTGGTTAGGGCGTTGATATCTTGTGTAGCTTGCTTATGTTTTCTGGCCCAGAGGACAGATAATATCATCTGCCACTGCCTTCTGCCACAATATTATGCAATGGGCAAGTACGTAGTTGTTGTTGTTGCCAACATGAATGGGTTATGTACTGATCTAGACATCCTCTGTGAATATATGTCTGTATTGGTCAATGGGTGTTCCTTCTCCAACATTAACATCATATCTTGTTTGGAATGGATTTGGTCCTACATTGCTGGCATTCTTTAGGGTGCTTACCCTTTGTACACATCTTCTACTACAACCATTGCCCCTTCATACATGGAAAGGATGATACGTGAGACTTGTGTACTTTGTAGATTAACACATTTTCTTCTACTGGCTAAGTGATAGTATCCCTCTCATTCCCAGGCATTGCTAGAATACATGACTTCCACACACACATGACAGTACACCAGCTACAGCACTTGTGTAGTGTCAAAGTGACCTCCCCATGTTGTATCTCCAAGTGTCCGAGGGAGTCTCTCTGGTTTTCCTCCACACCCTTTGGTGTACATGGGCACGTACTCACATCTGCATTCTACAGCCTACGTCAATTTCACCATGAGTGTAACTTATTAGTGTGTAGAGTCATCTCAGCTATGATTATGTGAAATGCCACATGCAACATCTCTGTCTCCTTCTTCACACATACAATTTTGGATGTCCCTATTACATGTTTGGACATTGCTAGACTTACATGCACATCCCAAACAGGACTGTCTGTGGGAGACCTAGACATAGACGTTTTAGGATTTTGGTCCCAGTATGTCACTTTCTCTTGGTCAGACATGTGAGTGTCATTGAGAGGTCTGTTTTCATATGTCATGTGTGATAGTGTCATATAAAGTTTACTGGGTTACCTTTCAGACACAAACCAGCCATGAGTAATTGCTAACACTTTCCTACCTAGGCCATACATCGGTACAGCAGTGTTTACAGGTATTTCCGGATTAGCTGCAGACATAGCTCAATACAACACAATTGTGTGACATGCGTCTCAGAATGAACATTGGAAGTGCTACAGATTGTGCCTACATTTCACCCACACATTCATGTGGTGGTGCATTCTTCCATTTTATTAATCATTCCTGGCTATGTGTGGAGAGTGGAGCAGCACCCATTACTGCTCCACTTGTCTTGTGGCCCTTTGCTCACTCCATAGCTAACATGCGTGTCCTAAATTTGAGAGATAGCACACCATGCGGCAGGGTTGGGGCCAATAGCTCTCACGGTATATACCGTCATTAATGTACCGTGCAGGGTTAGGGCCAAACTTTTGGCCCTAGCCCTACCAGTACATACTAACCACTGATACTAATGGTGTTCAGCCTTGTCACACCTGATGAGTGCTGGTGTTACAGTTACCTGTCTGATATTTGACACAGTTCCTTAGTTTTAAGTACTCCATTTCAAAACACCACCTACTGTATGTATGCCCCCCTTGCATGCTTCTTGCCTGGCATAGCCATTATGTGGTGAAAGAGGTCAGATTTGGCACAATGCATGTATTATGTCACTTACTATTTCTGGTGTGTGGATCTAGGCTCTGGAGAGCCACATGAGCGTAAGTGATGTGTCGCTGATGTGCAGCATGGAGGCTCTAGATCCTCTTAAATGACAACCTATGTTCCAAGATTCTTTGCAACTGTGTTTCCTGCTCTCTGAGGTACGGTCAACTTACCACTGGTATATGAAGCAGATCAAGAGTACACCATGGACAATCTGATGCAAAGTGATTTAATGGTGATATTTACTAGCTGATTTTTGTTGTATAGTGTTTAGGGAAAGAAGTTCAGTACAATTTGTTGTCTCCTGTAAACTCCTGCGTCAGTGTTTTGTTGTTCCCTCTCCACTTGTGCTGTACCATTGTCATTTTCCTCCTCATTGGGGACAACTACCAGTTCATCCCAGGTGACATTATTCCAAATAAAAATGTTATGCAAGATTGCACATACAAGGATTATCCTGCATACCAGCGGTGGTGCATGCAACAGACTTCCTCCTGTCAGAGCCAGACACCTGAAACTTTGACTTCAGGAGCCCAAATGTCCTCTCCACCACATTTCTTGTCCTTCTGTGTCCTTCATTGTGTGGCCAGTCTTCCTCCATTGTTGAATTGGCAAAAAGGGTCATCACCCATGGCTGGATGTCATAACCTTGGTCGGCTGCAAAGGAATGTTAGAACATGTGTCAGTCATGCATATTTGTGGTTTCCTATGTGCCAGGGCAGATGTTAGTTTTAAGTGGAGTGGTGTCTCAGACTTGCATCTGGTATTATGTGTGTTGCTGTTTGCTTGAATTGTTGCATTAGTGTGTGGTGGTGGGCATTACTATCATGGGCTGTGCTTCTGGGAACTGGTGAGTGTCAAATTAAATCTGGACTGACAGTTTGGCCATGCCACTTATGTGCTGTGTTGTCCATATTTGAGGACGTGTCCTAATGTTAGTGGAACCTACCACCTCCTTGCACCACAATAGCATCATTTGTATTGACATTGTGGTAGCCCTACAAGGCCAAACTCAGGCCTCCATGTTTGCATGCAGTGCCACACTTAGGGGGTCATTCCGACTCCCGCCGGCGGCGGTAACCGCACGCCCGGCGGGAGCCGCCGAATGACCGCACCGCGGTCAAATGACCGCGGCGGCCATTCTGGCTTTCCCGCTGGGCTGGCGGGCGACCGCCAGAAGGCTGCCCGCCGGCCCAGCGGGAAAGCACCTTCAACGAGGAAGCTGGCTCCGAATGGAGCCGGCGGAGTTGAAGGCGTGCGACGGTTGCAGTGGCACCCGTTGCGATTTTCAGTGTCTGCTTGGCAGACACTGAAAATCAATGTGGGGCCCTGTTAGGGGGCCCCTGCAGTGCCCATGCCATTGGCATGGGCACTGCAGGGGCCCCCAGGGGCCCCACGACACCCGTTACCGCCATCCTTCACCGCCAGGAACAGGATGGCGGTAAGGGGGTCGGAATCCCCATGGTGGCGCTGCTTGCAGTGCCGCCGTTGAGGATTCCCTGGGCAGCGGGAAACCGGCGGGACACCGCCGATTTCCCGTTTCTGACCGCGGCTGTACCGCCGCGGTCAGAATGCCCATGAAAGCACCGCCAGCCTGTGGATGGTTGCAATACAGTGGTGTTACTTTTATTCCTTTTATCATTTTTTGCCTGTGTCCCCTGTCTCCCACCGAGTGGCCATCGGCTCTTCTGGGGCACTAGCAATTACTTAATGTATTTGTTTTGGTTTTTGCCTGCCTCCCGCTGCCTCTCCTATACTCTGCATGAAACCTGGTAGGGGACCACCAATTAATTAAAGTAATCATTATATTTATCCCCTGCACCTCCTACCTCCTGTGTAATATTGTCATGTGAAAAATATATTTTATGCATGTTTTGGGTATAATACTTTTAAGCATTTTTGGTGATGACAATGAGGATGCTGCTGATGATGAAATCACTAGTATTACATTGGTTAGATTCTACTGACTGCTCATGTTTCACTGACATGATTGCAGGTGCTACAGAAGACATCACACATGGTACTGATACAGATAGAAGCCCATGAAGAAATCAGCTGACATGATACTTGAGCCTACCACTGTTAAGTGATTCTTCTCCTAGTGCTAAGTGCTAATTGCTAGTGCTAAGAATATGGCCCCAAAGAAGGCGGTCCCTGCCAAAAGTAGCGAGTAGAGAAAAGAAGAAGACACTGGCCGTCACTGGCAACAAGCCCTCTTCCTTTATCAGGAAACAGAATGTATCTGGTACATTCTCCTTTACGAGAAATGAAGCTGAGAGTCCTGCATCAATGAAACTACCCCACCAAAACCTGAGACTATGGTGGTCATTACAACCCTGGCCGTCGGTGTTAAAGCGGCGGTAAAACCGCCAACAGGCTGGCGGTAAAAAATTTGGAATTATGACTGTGGTGGAAACCGCCAACAAAGACAGCCACTTTAACACTCCGACCGCCACGGCGGTACAGACAAACAGCGCGGTGGTCACCGCCAACAGACAGGCGGAGGACAATGTACCGCCCACAGTATCACAACAGGCCAATCTGCCACCTTTTCCGGGGCGGATTCACCGCGGATAAAAACACGCGGAAACAGCCATTTCAAAGGGAAAACGCTCACCTCTACACACTCCACGAGGAACGATGACACCATGGAGCTGAAACTCCATGTCCTGCCAGCGATAGTCTTCGTGCTCCTATATGAGAATCAACAACACCAGCGGTGAAGACCATGGTGAGTACTGCACCTACGACATAGGGGAGGGAAAAACACAGGGACACACACAACCAACATCACAACCCCCACCCCGACCCTCACCCACTACAACACACACACCAATGCATATCCAAACATTACAGTAACAACCCCCAAATCCCCCGGAAGAATGCAAAGACAAAAGGAAATGAGTTGAACCATTGTAATATATCAAAATACAGTAACCAAATATATACATCTATATACACATTAAACAAAATGTACACCACGATTAGTAGTGCAGGTAATGCACCATTCATTGTCCGTGGACCACTGGGCCCAAAATGCATGGGCGAGGCCCACACTAGATATCTGATCAAAACGGAGAGAACACTGCAGGGGCATCAGATAGAAATACAACAGGCACCTCAGGGGTAAGGGAAGGGGGGCACCTCAGCCGGATGAGTGCACCACGCCAGATCCACGAGGGGGCTCCATGCCTATTGATGTATCCTGGGGAGTGCAAAGCCACAGTTTCTCAAGTCTCTACAGTGGGTGGTTTGCCCACTGTACCATCCTGGGGAGTGCAAAGCCACAGTCTCTCAAGTCTCTACAGTGGGTGGTTTGCCCACTGTTCAATCCTGGGGAGTGCAAAGCCACAGTCTCTCAAGTCTCTACAGTGGGTGGCTTGCCCACTGCCATATCCTGGGGAGAGCAAAGCCACAATCGCTCAAGTCTCTACAGTGGGTGGTTTGCCCACTGTTCAATCCTGGGGAGTGCAAAGCCACAGTCTCTCAAGTCTCTACAGTGGGTGGTTTGCCCACTGCCATATCCTGGGGATTGCAAAGCCACAGTCTCTCAAGTCTCTACAGTGGGTGGTTTGCCCACTGTTCAATCCTGGGGAGTGCAAAGCCACAGTCTCTCAAGTCTCTACAGTGGGTGGCTTGCCCACTGCCATATCCTGGGGAGTGCAAAGCCACAGTCACTCAAGTCTCTACAGTGGGTGGTTTGCCCACTGTACCATCCTGGGGAGTGCAAAGCCACAGTCTCTCAACTCAATACAGTGGGTGGGTTGCCCACTGTACCATCCTGGGGAGTGCAAAGCCACAGTCTCTCAACTCACTACAGTGGGTGGGTTTCCCACTGTACCATCCTGGGGAGTGCAAAGCCACAGTCACTCAAGTTTATGCATGTCTCCACTGGTTCTGGAGGGGGACTGGTGCCCAGAGTGCTTCATCATGTGCAGGACAGACGGAGATGGATGCATGTCTCCACTGGTTCTGGAGGGGGACTGGTGCCCAGAGTGCATCATCCTGTGCAGGACAGACGGAGTGGATGCATGTCTCCACTGGTTCTGGAGTGGGACTGGTGCCCAGAGTGCTTTATCCTGTGCAGGACAGACGGAGTGGATGCATGTCTCCACTGGTTCTGGAGGGGGACTGGTGCCCAGGGTGCTTCATCCTGTGCAGGACAGACAGAGATGGATGCATGTCTCCACTGGTTCTGGAGGGGAACTGGTGCCCAGAGTGCTTCATCCTGTGCAGGACAGACGGAGTGGATGCATGTCTCCACTGGTTCTGGAGGGGTACTGGTGCCCAGAGTGCAGCACTCATCCTGTGACGGTCCCAGTTGCGTCACTGCCGCTAATGGGCTAGCGGTGCTCGCCTTGGCTGTCTTTGCCCTGTTCGGCGGTGCTTCAGTTGGCAGTTTCTGACCTGTTCAGCGGTGCTTGCCCTGTTCAGCGGTGCTTGCCATGGCAGTCTTTGCCCTGTTCAGTGGTGCTTGAGTTGGCAGTTTCTGACCTGTTCAGCAGTGCTTGCCCTGTTCAGCAGTGCATTTCATGGCGGTCTTTGCCTTGTTCAGCGGTGCTTGAGTTGGCAGTTTCTGACCTGTTCAGCGGTGCTTGCCCTGTTCAGCGGTGCTTGCCATGGGGGTCTTTGCCTTGTTCAGTGGTCCCTGGCCTGTTCAGCGGTGCTTGCCAAGGCGGTCCTTCATTGCCCAGCAGGCCTGTGGCTGGTGGTCCTTCATGGGTCAGCTGGGCTGTGGCTTGCGGGACCCTCCTGGACAGTGACTCTGGGGCTAGTGGTGGCCTCCTGGCCAGTGACGATAGGGCTGGCCTCCTGGGCAGTGACTCTGGCGGTGGCCTCCTGGCCAGTGACTCTGGGGCTGGCTGTGGCTTCCTGGTCAGTGACGATTGGGCTGGCCTCCTGGGCAGTGACTCTGGCGGTGGCCTCCTGGCCAGTGACGATTGGGCTGGCGGTGGCCTCCTGGGCAGCGGGGATGATGGCAGTCTTCTCCGCCGTGCTGCTCCTCCCAGACTTTGGAGATTTCTTCTGCCCCTTCCCCACCTTGGGAGGAGTCCCAGCTGAGTCGACACTACCCCCGGTACCCTTCTGAGCGGCTTTGCTGGCTTGAGTCTTCCCCCTCTCCCGCCGGGCACTGTCCAACTTCTGGTGCTTCACAGGGAGGGACTGGCTGTGCTCTGGCTCCGTGCCACACTGGCTGGCCTGGTGGCCGGTGCACTCCACATACCTATAACAGGCACCACAGGTCCCGGTGATTTTTTGGCTGAGGTGCTAGTACGGGACCTATGAGTTGGAGGTGGGGTGGGAAAGAGGTCAAGGTTGGCCAGGAAAAGTTTCTTAGGAACACTGGGACGGGTAGCTGGAGGGGGTTTGGGAGTGGAGAAAGAGGTAGTGGTTGTAGGAGGTGTCCGTTTGGTGAATTTGGGTGAAGTTTCATGGGCTGGAGGCTGTCGTGAGGTGGATGGCTGTTAGGTGGGTGTGTGGCTGCGTTTGTGTACCTTGGGAGGTGGCCTCAGAGACACACTGGGAGTGGACACAGGGGACGGGTGAATGGTAGTGGGTGTGGTGACTGCACGTGAGCGGGGTGTGGTGGTGGGTGTGCTGGTGATGGACGTAGTGGCTGAGGATGTAGTGCATGCAGGTGTGAGTGGAGACGAGACAGGGAGGGAGGAGGGAGACGTTTGCGTTTGTGTATCTTCGGAGGGGGCGTCACAGACACACTGGGAGAGGACACAGGGGACGTGTAATGGGAGTGGGGGTGGGGGTGGTGATTGCACGTGAGCAGGTGTGGTGGTGGGTGTGCTGGTGCGGGACGTAATGGCTGTAGTGGTAGTGCATGCAGGTGAGAGTGTAGAAGAGACTGGGAGGGAGGAGGGAGACTACGAGGAGGGGGACACAGTGGAGGCAGTAGATGTTGGTGTGTCTGTATGTGTGTGATGCTTGCGTGAGTGCCTGTAGGATGTGTGGTGCTTATGTTTGCCTGAGCTTCCCTTGCGTGGTGAGGTGTGTGCAGGCTGGTCTAATGGTGTGCTTGGGATAGGCTGGGGTACAAGGGTGGAGGAAGTTGGAGGGGGGATGCTAGAGACAGGGACAATGGCTGCCATCAGTGCTGAGGCCAGAGTTTGCAGGGTTCGATGAAGGGCAGCCTGGCCAGAATGAATGCCCTCCAAGAATGCATTTGTGTATTGCAATTCCATTTTTACACCCTTGATGGCATTCAAAATGGTAGACTGCCCATCAGTGAGGGACCTGAGGAGGTCAATGGCCTCCTCACTGAGGGCAGCAGAGGTGACAGGGGCAGGGGCTGAGGTGCCTGGGGCGAAGGTGATGCCCACCCTCTTGGGTGAGCGGGCACGGGGCGAAGGCTGAGGGGCTGCTGGGAGGGCGGTGCTGGTAGGGGGGGTGGCGGCTGTACCTGTAGAAGTGGGGGGCACAGATTTTGCCGCCACCACAAGGGAGCTCCCATCGGAGGACGAGTCCGTGTCGCTGGTTGCTGAACCTGTGACCGCCGTGGTGCTCCCCTCGCCCTCCGTCCCTTTGGTGTATTCCGAGTCCGTGGTGTGGCCCTCCATGGCCATGTGGGATGCAGCTCCATCGTGCTCCGGTGCCACTGTACCTGCGCCTCATGATGCTGATGCACACAAGAACAGGGAGACCACAAAAAGGGGGGGACGGCAGAAGAAAGACAGGTTGAGTGCTTGGCTTACCGCTACAGTTGGCGGACAATACAGACACAGCAGCCCCCTGCACTACGTCACGCTGTTGGGCTCTACAGACGCAATTCCTGGGATATGTCCTACATGGCTATGGTCGACATCTGCACACATAGATGACACAGGGGCATGTATACCTGTACTTGGCACTCTACAGAGGTGGGGTGGGGTGCCACATGGCCTGCATTACGGAGGGGCCTAGCCTACGGAACTCGCCCTGGCCTAGGGAAACCCACAGCCCTCCTCCCCCCCAGACACCTTCACTGCACGCAAGGTCCGCTGAATGATGTTGTACTCACCCCCTTGTGTCTGCTGTGATGCCCTCAAGCGCCCATCCAAATCAGGGTAGGCCACCGCCAGGATTCAGAACATCAGGGGGGTCATGGTTCGACGGGCACCCCTCCCACGTTGGGAGGCCATCCCCAGCTGAGCCTCCACCGTCTTCTTGCTCCAGCGGCGAATGTTCTCCCATCTTTTCCGGCAGTGGGTTCTCTGTCTGTGGTGGACCCCCAGGGTCCGGACGTCCTTGACGATGGCACGCCAAATATCCTTCTTCTGGTGGGCGCTGACCTACATGACATGTACAGGGGAAGAAGAGAAGTCATTACCAACTACATCTTCGAAGTGAGTGGTCCACATCCCTACCCTTGCCATATGGCACATGCATTCACAGTCCTTCATGCACGCAGAACTGTGCCCCCTTCATTCTTACAACCAGCCCTCTCCACAAAGGCATAGCCCATACAACGTGCTCCCTGTGTACTTACCTGTTGGTCTGGAGGACCGTAGAGTAGCGTGTACAGGGGGAGGACCCCGTCCACAAGCTTCTCCAACTCCTCTGCAGTGAAGGCAGGGGCCCTTTCCCCAGACGCACGAGCCATTGTCTCTTCCAGACCGAGGTCACAGCAGCACTTGCAGTGTAGGTCCTCTCCTGTCGAAGATCAGATATCGAGTGATTGAACAGATAGAAAATGGCGGTCACGTCCGCAGCGGTGCGTACCATCACCGCCGGCGTACATCGTCATTGGCCCCCATTTGACCCATAGGGTCCAATGTTAACCAATGCAGCATTGCGCCGCGGTCTTCGACCGCCTACCGCGACGGTGTGCAACGCCAGCGCAGTTACCTCACATCCCATTGTCCCACTTTAGAGGTCAGGCAGCCGCCATTTCAGGGTCCCACATGCCCTAATTACCAACTGCGTCACACAGACCTAGGCCTTGCCGTGCAACACAAATACAGGCCAGATTTTGTGTATGAATGGTGTTCTGTGTAGACTGTGGGTACATACCTCTGAGTTGTTTGACTCTGTGGTCACTGTTGTCATTCTTAGGCACCGTCCGCTGGGACATGAGAGGAGATGGCGGAATCCTCCGGTGTACCGACTGCTGGTGGACCTGTCAACAATGGAGGAAAGACATTTGATCATCACCTACAGATTTGACAGTGCCACAATCCAGGAACTGTGTGCCCAGTTGGAGCCAGACCTGATGTCAGCAATCCGCCATCCCACAGGGATCCCCCCTCCAGTGCAGGTGCTATCAGTGCTCCATTTCCTTGCAAGTGGGTCATTTTAAACAACAGTGGCCATGGCATCAGGGATGTCCCAGCCTATGTTTTCCAACGTGTTGTCCAGAGTGTTGTCTGCCCTGCTGAAACCACATGCCGAGCTACATCGTTTTCCCTCAGGTGGAGGATTTGCCTACAGTTAAAGGTGACTTCTATGCCCTTGGACATATCCCCAACATCATAGGTGCCATTGATGGGACCCATGTAGCTCTGGTCCCCCCCCACAGGAGTGAACAGGTGTACAGGAACCGGAAGAGTTATCATTCGATAAATGTACAGATGGTACGTTTGGCAGACCAGTACATCTCCCAGGTAAATGCTATGTTCCCTGGCTCTGTGCATGACGCCTACATCCTGCGGAATAGCAGCATCCCTTATGTGATGGGTCAACACCAGATGCACCGGGTGTGGCTATTAGGGGACTCTAGTTACCCCAACCTGTCATGGCTATTGACCCCAGTGAGGAATCCCAGGACCAGGGCAGAGGAACGCTACAATGAAGCCCATGGGCGGACTAGGAGGGTGATCGAACGCACCTTCGGCCTCCTGAAGGCCCGGTTCAGGTGCCTCCATATGACAGGTGGTTCCCTATTCTACTCACAAAGGAAGGTGTGCCAGATCATCGTGGCCTGCTGTATGCTTCACAACTTGGCTTTGCGACGACAGGTGCCTTTTCTGCAGGAGCATGGTCCAGATGATGGTGTTGTGGCAGCTGTGGAGCCTGTGGACAGTGATGAGGAGGAAGCAGAGGAAGAAGACATTGACAACAGGGACTCAGTTATCCAGCAATATTTCCAGTGACACACAGGTGAGAACACATTCCTGCCCACTACAAGTACTTTAACACTTCTACCTCTATCCTGTCTGTCTATTTCAACCAGTATATGGTAACTGAGTTGCGCATTTCCCTTACGGTTTCACAGGTGTGGTTTCCAACGTGTGTCATCTGCTTAGATTCCTCATGGACTTGAGATGTGTGACATAGGTATGTTGACATTACATTTTGTTTTGTGCTTCATGGGTGTTTATTGAAGTGCTCAATATTGGAGGGGGGTTGTAAAATGGTGAGGGGTGATGGTGGAGGAATGTCCATGGCAGAGTCCAGTCTATTTGTCCCACAGGTGCATTGCCATATGGGCATAGGAAGTGGAGCTGGGGCAGTTCCAATATGGATAGGGTTAGAAAGTGGGACAGTAGGATGACAATCAGGGTGGTCTAATTTCTTGGCGGGGGTCTTGGCATTGTGCTCTGTCTTGTTCCTGGATCTCAGGGACCGTTTGCGGGGTGGTTCTCCATCTGCAGGGGGTGGGGTGCTGGTGTGGTGGTCATGTGGCGGGGCGTCCTGTCCACTAGCGCCGGCAGAGGTGGTGGGCAGTTCTTCGTCCATGCTAGTGTCAGGGGCCCCTTGGAGTGCCACAGTGTCCCTCCTGGTGTTAAGTATCTCCTTCAGCACCCCTACAATGGTGCCCAGGGTGGAGCTGATGGTTCTGAGTTCCTCCCTGAACCCCAAATACTTTTCCTCCTGCAGCCGCTGGGTCTCCTGAAACTTGGCCAGGACCGTTGCCATCGTCTCCTGGGAGTGGTGCTATGCTCCCATGATGGAGGAGAGGGCCTGGTGGAGAGTGGGTTCCCTAGGCCTGTCCACCCCCTGTCGCACAGCAGCCCTCCCAGTTCCCCTGTGTTCCTGGGCCTCCGTCCCCTGGACCGTGTGCCCACTACCACTGCCCCCAGGTCCCTGTTATTGTTGGGGTGGTGGGTTATTCTGGGTTCCCTGTAGTGGTGGACACACAGCTGATTGACGTGTCCTGGGGACGGAGGTATGGGCCCACTGGGTGGGTGCTGTGCTGGTGTTACCAGAGGGTGGAAGGTCTGTGGTGGCCTGTGACTAGGTGTGGGGAACCGACTGTCCCGAGGCCCATGATGGTCCGGACTGGTCATCTGGATCCAGTTGGACAGAGCTACTGTCATCACTGTGGGCTTCTTCTGTGGGTGGGGTGGAGATGTCTGGACCCTCTTGTCTGGTGACATTGGGTATTGGTCCTGCAGGGGTGTAAAAGCATGATTATTGCATCTGTGTGTGTCATGGTGGGCAATGGGTGGGTGAGCGTGTACCCTAGTGCTAGCATTCCTGTGTGGGGGCTTGTGTGATGATGGTTGAGGGGGGTGTTATGGGTATGTGCATTGGGCATGCTTTAGTGATGGTATCCATGCTTTGTTGTGTCATGCAGGGCTTGGTGTTGGGATGGGTGGTTTGTGTTATTAGTACATTTGCGAGGAGTTGGAGTGATAGGGGAGGGGGCGATGGTGGGGGTCTGTGATAGCATGCAGGTAGGGTGGGGGATATGATAGTTAAGATTTGACTTACCTGAGTCCATTCCTCCACCGACTCCTGCGAGGCCCTCAGGATGCAGAATAGTCAAGACCTGCTCCTCCCATGTTGTTAGTTGTGGGGGAGGAGGTGGGGGCCCGCCGCCAGTCCGCTGTACCGCGATGTTGTGTCTTGAGACCACGGAACGCACCTTCCCCCGTAGGTCATTCCACCTCTTCCTGATGTCGTCCCGATTTCTTGGGTGCTGAGCAACTGTGTTGACCCTGTCGACTATTCTTCGCCATAGCTCCATCTTCCTAGCTATGGAGGTGTGCTGCACCAGTGATCCAAATAGCTGTCGCTCTACCTGGATGATTTGCTCCACCATGACCCTGAGCTCCTCCTCCGAGAACCTGGGGTGTCTTTGCCGTGCCATGGGGTGGTGTAGGTGATGTGTGGGGTGGTGTATGTGGTGATAAGTGTGGTGATATGTAGTGGTGTGTGGTGTTTTGTGCGTGGAAGTAGTGTGGGTGAGTTAAAAGCAACGTAATGGTCACCTGCCAAAGAATATGCACTCATTTCAATAATTAATTAATATTTCAGTGTGCTAATAAACTACCTGTAAAATACCTCATACAGGAGCTGTCAATACATTGGAACTCAATTTACAACATACTGAGCAGTAAAAGTCTATGAATGATTTTGTTATTCAAAAGACAGGATATGCAGCTGCCAAGGCCATGGCAATAGAGTTGGACTAATGGGGGCAACTGGAGTGCCTGACACAAATGATACTTCCTTTTGAGATTATGACACTGGAGGTCAGCACAGACAACTGTACCATGAGCCAAGCAATGCCATTGTTGCATCTGCTACAGGATGAGTTGATAAAAATAGAACAAATGTTCACCAGTGTCAATGAAGAAGCAGTTTCATTGGTAGGTAGCTTAATTCTTCACTTGAAAATTAGTCAAAGTCAGCAAAATGAGATTGTGCTCTTCAAAGACTACATCTGTGCTACACTAATTGATACATAATACAGAAAAGGGCTGGTCTTTTTCACTTCTTTTAATGAAACAGATGCCTTAGTTTGCAAAAGTTGGATCATCAGTAAAGTGAGTGAGCTAAAAGCTAAAACTCCAAACTCAAAGCCGGGGTTAGAAGTTCTGAATTGCAGCCTTCAAATACCACATGGCACAGTGCTGCTAGCTTGCAGTTTCTGAAGCATCAGTGTTAGACCTGGCATCCGTGGCGTGATCTCCCCTGAAGGTTTGCCTCTACTTTCAAGTTTGTTGCTGTGTGCTGTTTTGGTTACTCTGAGCACTTTACCACTGCTGAACAGTGCTAAGGTGCAAGTGTTCCCTTTGTGAGATTGTGTATGAGTAATTGGCTTTACCTAATTGGCATATTTGATTTACTAGTAAGTCCCTAGTAAAGTACACTAGTGGTGCCTAAGGCCTGCAAATCAAATGCTACAAGTGGGCCTGCAGCACTGATTGTGCCATCCACTTGAGTAGCCCTGAAAATATGAGTCAGACCTGCCACTGAAGTGTCTGTGTGTGCAGTTTTAAACTGCCAATTCGACTTGGCAAGTGTACTCACTTGCCAGGCCCAAACCTTCCAGTTTTATACATGTCAAGCACCCCTAAGGTAGGCCTTAGGTATCCCCATGAGCAGGGTGTAGTGTATGGTAGAGGTAGGACATGTATTGATGTGTTTTACATGTCCTGACAATGAAATACTGCCAAATTTGGTGTTCAGTGTTACAAGGCCCATCTCTCTCATAGGTTAACATGGGGGATGCCTTTAAATATCCTTAAGTGCAGTTTTCCTTTGAGAGCAGATGGAGATTTGGAGTTTGGGGTCTCTGAACTCACAATTTAAAAATTAATCTTTCAGTGAATATGGTTTTTTGATTGTTAGTTGGAAAATGCCACTTTTAGAAGGTGGGCATTTTTTTTCTTTAACCATTCTGTGACTCTGCCTGTTTGTGGATTCCTTGTCTGGGTCCAATTGACAGTTGGGCTGTTTGTACATCTCCACTAGACAGTGACACAAAGGGTGCTGGGGTGTAACCTGCACATCCTGATGGGCCATCAGGGCTAGGCTGGAGGTAAGAGTGGTCACTTACACATGAAAGGGATGTGCCTGTCTTCACACAAAGCAATCTTCAACTCCCTGGGGTGTGTTTGGAGCCAGGCCTGGGCAACACAGGATCCTGTAAACAACAAAGAATTTTCTTTGAAGTTGGGCAACATCAAAGTCAGAAATGGGTATAAGTATTGTACCGCTAACCCAGACTTTAGATCACTTCAAGGATTCAAAGGAACCTCTGCCAGGAGAAGAGTTGAAGGAGAAGTGCTGTCCCTGCCTGTGACTGTGCTTTGTTGGGTTATCCTGCAGTTGCTGCTTAAGCCTGAGAAAAGGGACAAAGACTGGACTTTGTGGTATATTCCTGCTTGAGAGGTATTTCCAAGGGGTTGGACTGACCTTGCCCCCTGTTCTGAAATCTCAGGGCCATCAAAGACTTTCTCTGCGAGCACCTGGACTCTCTGCTGAGACTCCTACCCTGCCAAGTGGTGCCTAATCCTGTCCCTGGGCCCTTAAAAGTAGAAACTGGTGGAAAATCAAGAAGAACCAAGTGCAGCAACTTCAGATGACCCCGGACTGACACCATTGCCGGTTACCGCATGGCACTTGCAACTGAAGCCATGGTCCTCGCTAGAGTGCGACGACCCTGTAGGCCGGATGCCGCAGCAGCCTCGCCAAAGTCCGCCACTCTGTGAGTCCCAAGTGCCATGTCACCGACGTCTGTGACACCCGACTTTGCCGCACTACGCTGTGACCGCTGGATATTTGTCCCGCCGCAGATCCAGCACTTCTCACTGATGCTGCCTCAACTCCACCGGTCCACAGCAAGGACCCGATGCCTCCGCACCTTTGCTCCACAGCACTAGAACCAATGCCACAATCCAGCAACACCCCGATCCCCGACTCCATGCACCGGTTTGTTTCCTCATTTTCACTAGGTACTGTATGTGGGAGTCTGTGAGACTCTATGACCAATGACATCAGTGTCAGATTGTTGGGAACAACTTCGTCACAGCGCTGTGGTATCACCAAATCATAGCATTTGTGTTTCTAAGCGCTATATTGAAGTTTAATCTTTTAAAAATTCCTAACTTTGCTTGTGTGTGTTGGAGTTTTGTCGTTTTGGTCTTGATTTGCTCTGATAAATATTGGCTATTTTCCTAACCTGGCGTTGAGTCATTTTGTAGTGTTTTCACTGTATTACTGTGTGTTTGGTATAAGTACTTTACACATTGCCTCTGGGTTAAGCCTTTCTGCTCGTGCCAAGCCACCAAGGGGGTGAGCATGTTAACCAGGTGTGTTTCTCCTTTACCCTGACTAGAGTGAGGGTCCTTGCTTGGACAGAGGGAAACCTGACTGTCAACCAGATATCCCATTTCCAACAATCAACAGCCAACCTCTGCAATGATTTAGGTAGGTTTCATTCACCAGGACTTAGATCAAGTGCAGAGGGGCAGGAACAGCAAGTGACAATACCAATGACAATTCAGAAGATGGTGCACGGCTATCTGGATGACCTAACAAAGGGGTACCTGGATGAAGAACCATTGATCTATTGATATGACATAAGGGCACACTGGTCAGAGCACAGCAGGCTCACAATAAAGTAACTTACTTGTCTGGTAGCCAGTGTTTCTTCAGAGTTTGTTTCCAGTGCAGCTCGCATAGGTATAGCAGTCAGCAGGACCAGCCTTCCACCTCAAATTGTGAAGGGACTGGTGATTATTGTAAAGGATTATAATGCTTCTGAAGCTGAGGATGAGAAATGTAATTGATCTGATATCTCAGGTTTGGTCAATGATCATCCTTCATATGAGCCCCGTGAGTTTGAGGACACATTCTACTTCCTAGATTAATACAAAAGTAGTTGTATAGGGGATGACTGCTTAAAAAACAACAAACAAATTATATATAATTTATATTTGGTGTGCAACTTACTTACATCACCTATTGTAGATAATAAACTGAAATAGAGTGGACCAGTGTACATGGTGCAGATAGTCAATTAAGGAGGACAGAGCAATTGTTTGGTCAGGGCTAGCTGAGTGATCAGCGCTTAGAAAGACTAATTTGATCTTCAGTTTAACCACTGACTTTGAAATGAGCAATGGTGGCAGTTTGCAATACAAAGGTTCAGTTATCCTAAGCAAAAGTTAAAGAACAATGAAATGTCTCACATTCCTATCATTTGCCTAATTCCCTTGCTCTGCTGCTAGTAAAGATTTAAAGTTAAGACTGACCTATATTGTATTTTTCTTCTGTGGAGAAGACAGTGAGGTAGGGACACCAACAACTTTGGAAAATGTCTTTCTTGAACTAATGATTCATTATGTGGTGGGTGGGAGGGTCTTGTAAGCTACTCTTGATAATGTAATGTTGGGGGTGATACCTCTGCATCAATGCTTGCCATCCACCTATTGGGATATAAACTTTTAATTTCCTTGTCATTAACCTAAGTCCATCACATCTGGGTTCTTTTGAGACCAGTCAATTTATTTTCCAAGACTAAACTAATCCCCAAATTCTTTTCATCTTCTTGTCAACACTACCAGTCTATCTCTTTCAACTGAAATAAATCTTAAAGTGTGGCTGACAATGGACAAATGAAGGACAATTGGAAAGAATATGCTACAATTGGAAATAAGAGGACTTAAAGGGGTATGCCCCTGTGGATTTGAGTGCTGTGTTCATTAGCAAAATGTAGAATATTGGCTCAAATGGCAAACTCTAATTAGGTGATTGACTTGTAGTCTGCGTATCTGAACACAGCAAACTGTTGTTATTGTTTGAGTGATCAGCTGGGTGCATGAAATTAGTTGTCTGCGATTGGTGGTAAGAAATTGGTTCTTCTAATTTCTTAGTTAATAACATACCACAGCACCAGCCTATGCCCTCTTGCCCTTCAGGCACCATTACTCTTACCTTCACTCTCCAATATTGACATGCTATTTTTGCAATCCACTGCCATCTCATCTGTAAGAAGAGTACTCCACAGGTTTGTGGTTCAACCCTGCACCCAAGACAATGTCAGAGGAATACAGTTGTTCACAGTATCATTTTTCTTTTTATCAATATAACTATTTTCGTGAACTGTGTGGGACTTCTTTATTTTGCATTTTTCAAGCCATAGGTAAAACATTGATTAGATAACTTGGGAGTCTGGCGACTGAAGTCCTGGTTCCTTTTGGTAACTAAAATGTCCTCTTCCTCTCACTTTTCCCTGATTCACCCTGCCCATAAATATATAAAACCTATAACCCTCTTCCCCTCAGTTGAGATTTGTGTTAATTTCTGCCAACAACAGACCTGTTTAAAGTAACATCAACTGTTAAAGTAGGTAGTTAGCACCAAATGACGTTTGCCAATGCCACCCCTCCTTACTTAGGCATTAAAGGGACATCATAGCACAGAGACTTAATTACAACAACGTGTGTCCAAGGATCATTTCTGTGCAGTGTTTTCCACAATCTACACCACCTGCATTCTACTGACGTAACCTTCTACTGAGTCATCCTGACTCCTCATGAGACTAGAGGGATTCATTATGCTTACTTTAGTGAATAACTCAACATTATGTTGCTAATTGTTTTATCATGGTAGTCTTGGATATTCACTCATTCTGTTCTCCTTTATTCTAGGTGGATGTGATGTACTATTTCACCTCACCAAATTCATTTATGAATAGGAATAATGTCCTTTTGCAATCCCTGTGGTGCCATTCCTGTTAGCGCTGTAGGTTCAACACCACTTGCAGTAAGAATGCTGTTAGAAATGGGGCCTTTGGTTGACAGTCAGGTTACCCCCTGTTCAAGCAAGGACCCTCACTCTAGTCAGGGTAAAAGAGAATCACCCTCAGCTAACCCCTGCTTACCCCCTTGGTAGCTTGGCAGAGCAGTAGGCTAGGTAGTAATAGTGCTCGGTGTAAAGTATTTGTACCAACACACACAGTAACTCAATGAAAACACTACAAAATGACACAACATAGGTTTAGAAAAATAGGAAATATTTATCTAAACAAAACAAGACCAAAAAATCCGACATACACAAGTCAAGTTATGAATTTTTTAAGATTAAACTCAAAAATAGTGCAGAGGAACAAAAATGCTTTGAAGAGGTGTTAACACGGCATCGTGACGAAGTCGTTCCCAACAAGCCGACACCAGTGGCGCCGGACATGGAGTCGCATAGACCCCCAAGTACAATACCTTTGGTGAAGAGTGAAAACAAGTCGATGCGTGAAGTCGGGGATTGTGACGTCGGTGCGAAACGAATCCACCCACTTCGAGCGGCGTCAGTCACAATGTGGTGTGGCGACTTCCACGAGTTGTGGACTTCAGTGGGGCTGCAGCTCCGTCGGGCCTGCGAAGAGTGTCGCGTTCCAGCGAAGGTCACGGCGTTGGGTGCAGGCGGCGTCACCAGACTCAGCAGTGGCATCGGTCCGAAGTCGTCCGAAGTCGATTTCCTTGGATTTCCACCAGCTTTCCTTTTAATGGCCCGGGGACTGGACAGGGCACCACTTGTCAGAGCAGGAGTCTCTCCAGATACTCCAGGTGCTGGCAGAGAGAAGTCTTTGCCTTCCCTGAGACTTCAAACAACAGGAGGCAAACTCTAAATCAAGCCCTTGGAGATTTCTTCACAAGATGGAAGGCACACAAAGTCCAGTCTTTGCCCTCTTACTCTGGCAGAAGAAGCAACTGCAGGATAGCTCCACGAAGCACAGTCACAGGCAGGGCAGCACTTCTCCTCAAGTTTTCAGCTCTTCTCCAGGCAGAGGTTCCTCTTGTTTCCAGAAGTGTTCTAAAGTCTGTGGTTTTGAGCGCCCTTCTTATACCCAATTTCTCCTTTGAAGTAGGCCTACCTCAAAGCAAAGTCTCTAGTGAATGTGAAATCCTACCTTGCCCAGGCCAGGCCCCAGACACTCACCAGGGGATCGGAGACTGCATTGTGTGAGGACAGGCACAGCCCTTTCAGGTGTAAGTGACCACTCCTCCCCTCCCTCCTAGCACTGATGGCTCAACAGGAAATGCAGACTACACCCCAGCTCCTTTTGTGTCACTGTCTAGTGTGAGGTGCAACCATCCCAACTGTCAAACTGACCCAGACAGGGAATCCACAAACAGGCAGAGTCACAGAAATGGTATAAGCAAGAAAATGCTCACTTTCTAAAAGTTGCATTTTCATACACATAGGGGGTCATTCTGACCTCGGCGGTAAAAGTCGCTTACCGCCGGCCAGAAGGCCGCCATAACACTGCCGCGGCCGCGGTAAACCGCCACGGTCATTCTGACCCGCAACTGGCAAACCGCCAAAAACCCGACATCCACAATATTCCGCCACACCAAAGGTCAGCGGGAAACTGGCGATGACCAAACCTCCACTGTCACACCAACAGAAATACGTCCAAGCCATTCCGACCCACAAATCCCTGCAGCGGTCTTTCAACCGCGGTATTCCATTGGCGGTACACACCGCTGCGCTCAAAATACACACACCTTTACAAAACACATCCACATTGGATAATTCAAAATACACACACCTGAGACACATACACACACCACTCCCACACACCCAATCCAGTATAAAACACACACCCATATCACCCACAAACCCCTATGACCACAATTGCGAGTGAAGGACAGAGAGAGAGAGCACAGCATAGAGTCCACCATCACACAGAGGCCAATCACAACATCACCCACACACTTTCCACGCACAAAACATCATACACCACCACACTCACCACACTCTACAACACATACACCACCCCTCACCTCATCCACACCACCCCATGGCACCCCAAAGACACCCCAGGTTCTCTGACGCAGAACTCAGGGTCATGGTGGAGGAAATAGTACGTGTAGAGCCCCAGCTCTTCGGGGCACAGGTGCAGCACACCACCATTGCCAGGAAAATGGAGCTATGGCAAAGAATAGTGGACAGGGTCAACGCTGTGGGACAGCATCCACGCAATCGGGACGACATCAGGAAGCGGTGGAATGACCTGCGGGGGAAGGTGCGTTCCATGGTATCAAGGCACAACATTGCGGTGCAGAAGACTGGCGGCGGACCCCCACCTACTCCCCCAGAATTCACAGCATGGGAGGAGGAAGTATTGCACATCCTGCATCCTGAGGGCCTCGCAGGAGTAGGCGGAGGAATGGACTCTGGTAAGGCAAATCTTCACTACTTCATTCCCCCACCCTCACCCCATCACACCAACTCCTTGCTAATGGCTCACCATCACAACCCACCCATCCCAAAACCCAGCCCTGCATGCCTCCCCAAAGCATGGACACCCATCCCCAAAGCATGCCCACTGCACACACCCATCACCCCCACAAGCCACCGTCACAAAAGCCCCCACAAGGGAATGCCAGCACTGGGGGACACGGCCACCCACCCATTACACGAAATGCCACACACAGAAGCAATAACCATACTCTTATACCCCTGCAGGACCCGAACGCCACCACACCGCCACGGAGGGTCCAGAGAAGTCCATCCCACCCCCAGAAGAGGCCCCCAGTGATGACAGCAGCTCTGTCTCCCTGGACCCTGATGACCAGCCCGGCCCATCGGGGACCTCGGGACAGTCGGTTCCCCACAGACAGCCACAGGCTACACTAGACCTAACCCCCTCTGGGAACACCAGCACAGCTCCCACCCAGCGGGCCCATGCCTCTGTCTCCAGGACACGTCAATCAGCGGTGTGTCCACCACTACAGGGCACCCAGGTTGACCCACCACCCCAACAACAACAGGGACCTGGGGGCAGTGGTAGTGGGCACACCGTCCAGGGGACAGAGGCCCAGGGAAACAGGGGAACTGGGAGGGCTGCTGTGCGACAGGGGGGGGACAGGCCCAGGGAACCGACTCTCCAAGAGGCCCTCTCCTCCATCATGGGAGCATACCACCGCTCCCAGGAGACGATGGCTACAGTACTGGCCAGGTTCCAGGAGATCCAGGTCATGCAGGAGCAACAGTACATGGGGTTCCGAGAGGAACTGAGGAACATTAGTTCCGCAATGGGGACCATCGTCGTGGCCCTAACCCAGATAGTCACCACATTGCGGGACCATGTGGCACCACAAAAGGCCCCTGTCACTAGCCTGGACCAGGAACAGCCTACCACCTCTGCCGGCGCTAGTGGACAGGAGGCCCCCACACAACGACTGGCCACCAGAACCCCACCTCCTGCAGAAGAAGAACCACCCCGCAAGCGGAACCTGAGATCTCACAAGAAGACAGAGTAGGATTGCAAGACCCCCGCCAGCAAACGATACCCCCTGATGTCATCCCACTGTCCCACATTGTCACCCTGTCCAACCTTGAACTGCCCCAGCTCCATCCTTCCACAGGCATATGGACAATGCACCTGTGCGACTGAGAACTGGACTCTGCCATGGGCATTACTCCACCATCACCCATCCCCGTTTTACAATCATGTTCCATAAATTTAGCACTTCAATTAAATCACTTTTTGCACTAAAAAAATCTGGAGTCTGCTTGTAATTTGAACAAATGTATTAGACATAACGGTGCAGAAATGTTCAGTTACATTGTGATAACAACATACCACTGTCACACAGCTGTAGTACATGGGCAAACAAAGCAGAGGTCACGCAGTGGTGCCCACAGCTCTGAAAACGGAAGGGAAAGTCACAACTCAGTTAACAGGAACTGGGGGGGAACTCAGACAGTAGAGAGGCAGGAGACTTTAAGTAAAAGTAAAATGGCGTGGTTGATTCGTACCTGTGTGCTACTGAAAATACTGTTGTATCACTGTGTCCCTGTTGTCTGTGTCGTCCCCGTCGTCTTCCTCCTATTCACTCTCCACAGGCTCCACAGCTGCTACAACACCACCATCTGGACCATCCTCCTGCAGGAAAGGCACCTGGCGTCGCAAAGCCAGGTTGTGAAGCATACAGCAGGCCACGATGATATGGCACACCTTCTTTGGTGAGTACATTAGGGATCCCCCTGTCATATGCAGGCACCTAAACCTGGCCTTCAGGAGGCCAAAGGTTCTTTCTATAATCCTCCTAGTTCACCCATGGGCCTCATTGTAGCGTTCCTCTGCCCTTGTCCTGGGATTCCTCACTGGGGTAAGTAGCCACGACACGTTGGGGTAACCAGAGTCACCTATTAGCCACACACGGTGTCTCTGTAGCTGTTCCATCACATAAGGGATGCTGCTATTTCGCATGATGTACGCGTCATGCACTGACCCAGGGAACTTGGCATTTACATGGGAGATGTACTGGTCAGCCAAACAGACCACCTGGACATTCATAGAATGATAACTTTTTCTGTTCCTGTACACCTGCTCACTGCCACTGGGGGGAACCAAGGCCATATGTGTCCCATCAATGGCCCCAATGATGTTGGGGATATGTCCAAGGGCATAGAAATCACCCTTCACTGTAGCCAAATCGGCCACCTCAGGGAAAACAATGTAGCTCTGCATGTGTTTCATCAGGGCAGACAACACTCTGGACAAAACCTTAGAACACATAGGCTGAGATATCCCTGATGATATGGCCACTGTTGTTTGGAATGATCCACTTGCCAAAAAATGGAGTACTGACAGAACCTGCACCAGAGGGGGAATCCCTGTGGGTTGGCGAATGGGGGACATCAGGTCTGGCTCCAGCTGGGCACACAGTTCATGTATAGTGGCTCGGTCAAGTCTGTATGTCAGTATGACATGTCGTTCTTCCATTGTCGACAGGTCCACCAGCGGTCTGTACACGGGAGGATTCCTCCATCTCCTCGCAAGTCCCAGCGGACGGTGCCTAGGAAGGACAACATGGAGCACAGAGTCAAGCAACCCACAGGTACGTAACCACAGCTTGCACAGTACACGATTCGCTATGCATTGAATGGCTTGTATGATTGGCAATGCAAGGCCTAGGCCTGTGTGACGCAGTAGAAATTAAGCCATGTGGGCCCTTGAAATGGCGGCTGCCTGACCTGTGAAGTGTGACAATGGGATGTGAGGTCAATGCGCTGGCGTGGCACACCGTGGCGGTAGGCGGTCGAAGACCGCGGCGCAAAGCAGCATTGGTTAACATAGAACCCTATGGGTCTCAGGAGCCAATGACGATGTGCGCCGGCGGTCGCGGTACGCACCGCCGCGGTACGCACCGCCGCGGGCGTGACCGCCATTTTCTATCTGCTTAATCACTCGAGACCTGATCATCCACAGGAGAGGACCTATACTGCAAGTGCTGCTGTGAACTCGGTCTGGAAGAGACAATGGCTGCTGTGACTGGGGAAAGGGCCCCTGCCTTCACATCTGAGGAATTGGATAAACTCGTTTATGGGGTCCTCCCCCAGTATGCGCTACTCTACGATCCTCCAGACCAACAGGTAAGTACACTGGGAGCACGTAGTATGGGCTATGCCTGTGTTGAGTGGGGTGGATGTAAGATGGTGGGGAGGGGAGTGTATGAGGATAGCAACGCACGACAGATGAGAGCATGTGCCACATGGCAAGGTTGGGGAGGGGGGGCCACTCACATCGACCATGCAGAAAAGTGATGAAATTTCTTTTTCTACCCTGTCCATGTCACATAGGTCAGCGCCCATCAGAAGATCGACATTTGGCGTGCCATCGCCAAGGACGTCCGGGCCCTGGGGGTCCACAACAGACGGGGCACCCACTGCCGCAAGAGGTGGGAGGACATCCGCCGCGGGAGCAGAAAGACCGCCGAGGCTCTGCTGGGGATGGCCTCCCAACGTAGGAGGGGTGCCAGTCGTCAATTGACCCCCCTGATGTCCCGGATCCTGGCAGTGGCCTATCCCGATTTGGATGGGCGCGTGAGGACATCACAGCAGACACAAGGGGGTGAGTATCAGCACATTCTGCTATATTAGCGCACAGTGGAGGCGTCTGGGTGGGGGAGGAGGGCTGTGGCTAACTCTAGGCCAGGGCGGTTTCTGTAGGCTAGGCCCCTCCGTTAGACATGGCCCTGTACCCCCACCCCCCACCTCTGTAGAGTGCTAAGTACAGCTATCCATGGCCCGGGCTCACCTATGTGTGCATTTGTCGTCCATAGACTTGTAGGCCAAGTCACAATAATTGAGTAGTGTACCCCGAGTGCGCGGCGTAGTGCAGGGGGCTTCTGTGTCTGTCCTCTCCGCCAACGGTTCCGCCAATGCATGCACTCAACATGTCTTTCTTTCTTCTCTCCCCCCCTTATTTTTTGGTTTTCCTGCTCATGTGTGCATTAGCATAATCAGGGGGAGGAGAAGTGGCATCGCCGCACGAGGGAGCTGCATCTCACATGGGCCCGGAGGGCCCTGCAACTGACTCGGACTTAACCAGTTAGACGGAGGGCGAGGGGGGCTCCACAACGGGGACCCGTGGAGACGTCAGCGACACCAACACGTCCTCGGAAGGGAGCTCCCTTGTGGTGGTGGCACCATCCGTGTCCACCGCAACAACAGGTACAGCCGCCACCCAGCGCACCAGCTCCGCCCTCCCAGCAGCCCCTCAGCTTTCGCCCCGTGCCCGCTCGGCCAGGAAGCCGGCCATCTCCTTCGCCCCTGGCACCAAAGGTCCTGCCCCAGTTACCCCTGCTGCGCTCAGTGAGGAGGTCATTGACCTCCTCCGGACGCTCATTGTTGGGCAGTCTACCCTTTTGAATGCCATCCAGGGGGTGGAAAGGGAGGTGCATCGGAGCAATGCATACCTGGAGGGCATTCATTCGGGTCAGGCTGCCCATCAGCGATCGTTCAATGCTCTGGCCTCAGCACTGACGGCAGCAATTGTCCCTGTGTCTAGCCTCCCCCCTCCAACTTCCTCAACCCAGTCCCACTCCCCTGTTCCTCTGCCTATCCCAGACACACCTACAGACCAGCCTGCACACACATCAACACCCAAGGGCAGCTCATCCAGACATAAGCACCACAGATCACACAAGCATTCACCCAAGCAATATCCACATGCAGACACAGCAACACCCACTGCCTCCACTGTGTCCCCCTCCTCCTCGTCTCCCTCCTCCCTCCCTGTGACGTCTCCACTCACACCTGCATGCACACCACCATCAGCCACTACGTCCATCACCACCACACCCACCAGAACAGTCCGCACACGTGCAGTCACCACCCCCACTACCATTTACACGTCCCCTGTGTCCTCTCCCAGTGTGTCTGTCACCCCCTCTTCCAAACCACACAAACGCAGGCAGCCACCCACCCAACAGCCATCCACCTCACGACAGCCTCCGTCACAAGCACCTGCACCCAAAGACAGCACACTTGACTCTCCTACAACCACATCCTCTTCCTCCACTCCCATACCTACTACAACTACCCGTCCCTGTCTTCCTCTCAAGCACCGCTCCGCTGGGCCCTTCATCTCAAGCACCGCTCCGCTGGGCCCATCCTCTCAAGCACCGCTCCGCTGGGCCCTTCCTCTCAAGCACCGCTCCGCTGGGCCCTTCATCTCAAGCACCGCTCCGCTGGGCCCTTCCTGTCAAGCACCGCTCCGCTGGGCCCTTCATCTCAAGCACCGCTCCGCTGGGCCCTTCCTCTCAAGCACCGCTCCGCTGGGTCCCGCCGTCTCTGCACCGCACTGCTGGGCCCTTCCTGTCAAGCACCGCTCCGCTGGGCTCTTCCTGTCAAGCACCGCTCCGCTGGGCCCTTCATCTCAAGCACCGCTCCGCTGGGCCCTTCCTCTCAAGCACCGCTCCGCTGGGCCCTTCCTCTCAAGCACCGCTCCGCTGGGCCCTGCCGTCTCTGCACCGCTCCGCTGGGCCCTTCCTGTCAAGCACCGCTCCGCTGGGCCCTTCATCTCAAGCACCGCTCCGCTGGGCCCTTCCTCTCAAGCACCGCTCCGCTGGGTCCTTCCTCTCAAGCACCGCTCCGCTGGGCCCCGCCGTCTCTGCACCGCTCCGCTGGGCCCTTCCTGTCAAGCACCGCTCTGCTGGGCCCTTCCTCTCAAGCACCGCTCCGCTGGGCCCTTCCTCTCAAGCACCGCTCTGCTGGGCCCCGCCGTCTCTGCACCGCTCTGCTGGGCCCTTCCTGTCAAGCACCGCTCCGCTGGGCCCTTCCTGTCAAGCACCGCTCCGCTGGGCCCTTCATCTCAAGCACCGCTCCGCTGGGCCCTTCCTCTCAAGCACCGCTCCGCTGGGCCCTTCCTCTCAAGCACCGCTCCGCTGGGCCCTGCCGTCTCTGCACCGCTCCGCTGGGCCCTTCCTGTCAAGCACCGCTCCGCTGGGTCCTTCCTGTCAAGCACCGCTCTGCTGGGCCCTTCCTCTCAAGCACCGCTCCGCTGGGCCCTTCCTCTCAAGCACCGCTCCGCTGGGCCCCGCCGTCTCTGCACCGCTCCGCTCGGCCCTTCCTGTCAAGCACCGCTCCGCTGGGCCCTTCCTGTCAAGCACCGCTCCGCTGGGCCCTTCATCTCAAGCACCGCTCCGCTGGGCCCTTCCTGTCAAGCACCGCTCCGCTGGGCCCTTCCTCTCAAGCACCGCTCCGCTGGGCCCCGCCGTCTCTGCACCGCTCCGCTGGGCCTTTCCTGTCAAGCACCGCTCCGCTGGGCCCTTCCTGTCAAGCACCGCTCCGCTGGGCCCTTCATCTCAAGCACCGCTCCGCTGGGCCCTTCCTGTCAAGCACCGCTCCGCTGGGCCCTTCATCTCAAGCACCGCTCCGCTGGGCCCTTCCTGTCAAGCACCGCTCCGCTGGGCCCTTCATCTCAAGCACCGCTCCGCTGGGCCCTTCCTCTCAAGCACCGCTCCGCTGGGCCCGCCGTCTCTGCACTGCTCCGCTGGGCCCTTCATCTCAAGCACCGCTCCGCTGGGCCCTTCCTGTCAAGCACCGCTCCCCTGGGCCCTTCATCTCAAGCACCGCTCCGCTGGGCCCTTCCTGTCAAGCACCGCTCCGCTGGGCCCTTCCTGTCAAGCACCGC
This sequence comes from Pleurodeles waltl, assembly GCF_031143425.1. Taxonomy (NCBI): domain Eukaryota; kingdom Metazoa; phylum Chordata; class Amphibia; order Caudata; family Salamandridae; genus Pleurodeles; species Pleurodeles waltl. The sequence goes on from NC_090445.1 coordinate 508,609,376, forward strand.
TCCGCTGGGCCCTTCATCTCAAGCACCGCTCCGCTGGGCCCTTCCTGTCAAGCACCGCTCCGCTGGGCCCTTCATCTCAAGCACCGCTCCGCTGGGCCCTTCCTCTCAAGCACCGCTCCGCTGGGCCCTTCCTCTCAAGCACCGCTCCGCTGGGCCCGCCGTCTCTGCACCGCTCCGCTGGGCCCTTCCTGTCAAGCACCGCTCCGCTGGACCCTTCCTCTCAAGCACCGCTCCGCTGGGGCCTTCATCTCAAGCACCGCTGGCCCATTGGCAGGGCCGGATCTATGTCGGGCAGGGCTTCACGAAGCACTCTGGGCACCATGCCTCCTCCATAACCAGTGGAGTCTGTAATCTACCAGATGGATTGTGGCTTTACACTCCCCAGGATGGTACAGTGGGCAATCCACCCACTGAAAAGACTTGTGAGACTGTGGCTTTGCACTCCCCAGGATGGTACAATGGGCATGGAGGCCTCTCGTGGATCTGGCGTCGTGGACTCATGTGGCTGAGGTGCCCCTCCTTCCCTTCCCCCTGAGGTGCCTGTGGTTTTATTATCTGATGCCCCAGCAGTGTTCTCTCCAATGGAATCGGGTTTCGTGTGTGGGCTTTGCCCATGTGTTTATGCACATTGGCCCACGGACAATGGCATGTATCCAATATGTGCCGGACTTTTGGACTATGTTCATATTCTTCATGTTGTGATTTATTTGTTTTAATAATCTAATATTTCACTTCAGTTCAAATATGCTTTAATATACTTCTATTTTGATGATCATTTTATTTTGTCTTTGAATTATTCCGGGGGGTTTGGGGGGTGTAAATCTGACTTGTTGCTCTGCATTGGTGTGTGGGGATTTGGGGTGGGGGAGGGGGGTGTCGCGTATGTGTGTGCCCGTAATCTTTTCTCCTCCCCCTTCCCCTGTGTCGTAGGTGCAGTACTCACCGTTGTCTCCTGCGGCGGCATTCGTGCTCCTGGTAGAGGAGCAGGTAGACAATCGCTGGTAGGATGTTTAATTCGGGTTCCATGCTATCCAGATTCCTCGTGGAGTGTATAGAGGTGAGCGTTTTCCCGTTCGTTATCTGTTTCCGCCGTGTTTTTATCGGCGGGGCTCCCGTCCCGGAAAAGGTGGCAGATTGGTGGGTCGTGATAGGGTGGGCGGTACATTGTCTGCCGCCTGTCTGTTGGCGGTGACCGCCGCACTGTTTGTTTGCCCTGCCGTGGCGGTCGGAGTGTTAAAGTGGCGGGCTGTGTTGGCGGTTCCCGCCAGGGTCAGAATTCCATTTTTTTGACCGCCTGCCTGTTGGCGGGTTGGCCGCCGCTTTAACATCGACCGCCAGAGTCAGAATGAGGGCCATAATCTTAAAATCAACTTTACTAAAAGATGTTTTTTTTAAATTGTGAGCTCAGAGACCCCAAACTCCACATGCCCATCCGCTCCCAAAGGCAATCTACACTTTAATCAGATATAAAGGTAGCCCCCATGTTAACCTATGAGAGGGACAGGCCTTGCAACAGTGAAAAACAAATTTAGCAATATTTCACTGTCAGGACATATAAAACACATTACTATGGGGGTCATTCTGACCTTGGCGGTCGGCGGTCAGCACCCGCCAAGCGGTTCCCGCCGAAAGACTGCTCCGCGGTCAAAAGACCGCGGCGGCCATTCTGGCGTTTTCTCACTGGGCCTGCGGGCGACTGCCAGAAGACCGCCGGCCGGCCCAGCGGGACAGCCCCTTCAACAATGAAGCCGGCTCGGAATGGAGCCGGCGGAGTTGAAAGGGTGTGACGGGTGCAGTGGCACCCGTCGCGATTTTCACTGTCTGCACAGCAGACAGTGAAAATCTTTGTGGGGCCTTGTTCGGGGGCCCCTGCACTGCCCATGCCAGTGGCGTGGGCAGTGCAGGGGCCCCCAGGGGCCCCACGGCACCCGTTCCCGCCATCCTGGTTCTGGCGGTGGACACCGCCAGGAACAGGCTGGTGGGAAGGGGGTCGGAATCCCCATGGCGGTGCTGCAAGCAGCGCCGCCATGGCGGGTTCCCTGGGCCATCGGGAAACCGGTGGGAACCGCCGGCTCCCCTTTTCCGACCGCGGCTTTACCGCCGCGGTCAGAATCGCCCAGGAAGCACCGCCAGCCTGTTGGCGGTGCTTCCGCCGCACTCCGCCATGGCGGTCATGGACCGCCAAGGTCAGAATGACCCCCTATATGTCCTACCTTAACCATACACTGCACCCTGCCCAAACTGCACACACAGACAATGCAATGGCAGGTCTGAGACATGATTACAGAACTACTTATGTGGGTGGCACAACCAGTGCTGCAGGCCCACTAGTAGCATTTGATTTACAGGCCCTGGCACCTCTAGTGCACTTTACTAGGGACTTACTAGTAAATCAAATATGCCAATCATGGATAAACCAATCACATACACATTTTGTAAAGGAGCACTTGCACTTTAGCACGGGTTAGCAGTGGTAAAGTGCCCAGAGTAACAAAAACCGCAAAATCAGAGTCCAGCACACATCAACAACCTGGGGAAGAGGCAAAAAGTTATGGGAGACCACGCCAAGGATGAAAAGTCTAACAAATGACCTTTGGAAAACTGCATTTAGGTATCTGGACCAACTATACGAGAGGTAGCAGGCATTGCTTTATCTACTCAGGTAAAAAATAAGCTGTTATGAAAGAGGGATTATTGTCTTTCCTGTATGTTGGCCAACCCCACTAGCACTCACAAGTTACAGAGAGTAGGCAAGGGCAGTAAGTAGCATTTAAATACTATTCACAATGATGGGAGAGTCGGTGCTGCTCAGCCTCACCAAGCAATGGTGAGAGGGTTGTGTATAGACACTTGTATTCTGTTTTACAACACTGGTTGCTGGAGTGGTTATGGACTGGATGAAGTGAAGTAAGTAAGGTAGTTAACAACACATGTTAAGGGAGATTGGGTAGTGAAATATTACAACTGGAATTGAAATTAGATGGACACAGTGGAACAATTAGTTTGGGATGGGACAGGTGCGGAGAACAGCCTCTGTCTTCATTGCATTGGTAGCGTTTCCTCTTTAACTGTGTGAGATGCTACTGTAACCTGTATTGCAAAGACAGATATTTATGGTGATAAACAAATTTAACATTTTTTTTATAAAAGTCCCACCCTCTCCTCCCACAACAGGCCCACTCCCTCAATCAAACCGAATATGCCATAAAAACACCGAGACCCCAGTCGTCCCTTCCACCATCACCTCCCAACACAAGTCTTGCCTCTACTTATAAAAAAATAGGACTCTACAGCCTCCACCTGGCACAAAAGGTCCTGCTAGCCATGCTTATCTCTGCCAAGTCTTGTGTGATTTGCTACAGTAGGGCTGGGTCCATGGTGGTGGTGACTTTGGTAGTTAAGGGGTGGCATGGTTGGCTGGAGACCTCAGCTGCCTGTGGTGGAAACGTCATTGCTGGTGTCCCTCAGGCTGGTGGTTCAAGTCAGCAGCATCTGTCTCTTCCTTCTTCTTCTATAACACTACCAGCTGGTGGTATTCTTCCACAATTTCTTCCATTTTCAGGGGGCACAGCTGAGCAGCTGTATCCAGTGGGGAGTGGGCCGCAAGGGCAGGTCCTCAGGCAGGAGCTGCTAGATGATCATAAGACAAAAGAATGGAACATGAATTCTAGCACTCAACACATTGTAAAGCAGCCATAATAATACTATTCCCTAGAGAATTTATTTGATCTGATTCTTGGTCTGTGGGATAATTTTTCCCAAACTTCCCAGAGTGCAGTAGCAGTACTGGTATGAATTAACCCATGATCTCCAGCATAATCAAAAATACAAATTTTTAATAAAAGAGTGAAAAGTTAAAATGAGATGGCACTTGCAACACTCACTTAATGTGTGTTAATTATTGAAAGTTTTACTTGACTATAATGTGTAGCATTAATAAAGACATCCTGGATGGGGAGAAGGGATTGCAATTCATGGGATGGTTAGGGCAGGAAAAATGGATTAAGTTATAGGTGAGTGGTGCACTGAGCTTCCCCACCTTTACTTCTAATAATTGCCTGAAGGATGAGTCAGAAACATAGGAGGCTGGTTGATGTATATTATTTATAAAATGTTTGCTAAGTGGGCTTGGAAGAATGGGAGGAATTAACACATACACTAGATGTCATTTAGAAAGGAAAGTGACTTACCACTTGTCCCAGCAGCCACTCCTTCCCCCTGCACTGGTTGGTGGTCTCTGCCCTCCTCCACAGGAACCTAGAGTACTTTCATTCCTAGAAAATAACAAACCACACATATTATGATACCAGTAACCATCACAATATTTTGCATGTTACAAAGCAATACATCACTAGTGTTGGGTCATCTACTATCCAATGTATCACTTTGAAATATTTAAAGGACCCAAGAAGTAGTAAACTATTCAACACTATATCAAATGTTTTCCATAATATAGGGACATTACTCTGAAAGGATCAGAAAAACAATGAAGGGATGGAAATAAATAGTACAGACATATGGTGGTATCATGCCATGCTGCGTTGTCATGAGATGGAGCCTTGCAGACCATGACAATAATCACTGCACCTGTACTATGGGCTGTTTGCTTACTAGAAATAGAGCCTTTGGTCAAGTTACATGTTGTGAACACATCGGTCTGTGTTTTCTGGTATCACAAGACTAGGTATGTGAAAGAATGGTGAGGGAAAAAACAGGGAAGAAAGCCACAGACAGGAGGAAGTCACCTTTGGAAACTGGAATAATATAAAAGAGAACACAAGGGGGCAGGTATGCATGGTTAAAGCAGACACGATAGTAGATGGAAAGTTAGATAAAATATGGAAAACCTCATTGCATTCTAGTATAATAGCAGACTTTATTCAACATGCCTTACCAGCAGCACCAGCATTAATGACAGAGGTGGAGACTGCCTCAGTCCTATGGGGCAAGGGCGGGTTGGCAGTAGTGGGCTGTTCTAAAATGAGGAAACATAAAGAGTAGACTGACTGATACCTATTTCTAGGTTCTCTTAAAACAGCATTTTAGAGGCAAATAAATATAATGCCTGACTAAACAATCATTTACTTTCCATCAATTCAATCCTAAAAATGAAATAGTATAGTTTCCCAGACGTATGCAGTTTCCTAAAATGATATTGACCCTACCCCTTGCATCATACAGTGCTGAAATGTTGACACTCTGAATATTAGAGCTAAGTCAGTCTCTCTTCATGTACTGCACAGGGATGGAGCATAGATGTGTACAAGAGGGAAGTGTTTCTATCACCATAAAATAAAGGGTAGATAAAACAGCTACAAACAGGAGAAGTTAGCTTAGGAAACAGGCAACAGGCAAAATAGAAAACTACAGGAAATATGTGGTAACAACGGTCATTAAAGAAGACCAAGGAAAATTGGGAAAATGGAAAATACAGAATGCCATAATACAAACTAGGTGGGAATAGTTAAAAATAACAAATAAATGATCAACATTACTGACCAGCACAGCAGGAACACTTTCTGTAGCTGTGGCATCTTTTCCAGCCCCATCGCCTGCTTGGACCCCCTCTGCACTGCTGTCACTGCTCAGTCTTTTTCCTCTTGTCTGGTTCAGCTGCCTTCAGTTCTTCAGAAAGAATGATTAGTAGCAGTCTCTGCAGAAAGGCCATCCAAGTATTTTACTGTCTGACTCTGCAATTATATTCCCCGTTTCAAACTCCTCCCTGAAATCAGTTCTCTTTCCTACGCATCGTTTGCTTCCTTCTATGATGTTGTAATTCCACTCACTTCACAAAATATTTCTATTGAGAGGCAAAGTCAGTCTCCCTTCATGTACTACACCCCAAGGCAATGGAAACTGTACTAGCATAATACAGTGACTGTGGATGCCAACATCCTTGATATCAGACTGTCCTAATAACTAACATCCCTAAATCAGCCAAAACATACACCTGGCTCATTGCAGAATACCATCTGGGTTGTATGATTCAATTGATGTCCACTCTCAATCCCTCCCAATCCTTCAGTCCTACACCCCCTTATCAGGCTGGCAGTGATAACATGTCCCACTACTCAGTGCTCAGTTCACACCCAAAAGTGTATATAGAAACCATGCCTGCTCTTTTGAAATAAATACAGTGAGTGCACACACTCTCCTCTCTGATTCAAAAAGGCATGTTTTACGTGAGTGGCACACATCTACAATAAAAATTCCGGAAAAGAGCCCCCTTAACTGTGAACAAGGTAGCACCAGGCAGATGAATAAATATAATTTTTGTTATGTATGTTGTAAAGTCTGATATATGATAAAAACACACCTAGTATATGCACACATATATGCATTGATCAATATATACATAAATTCACATTTTGAATTTATAGACAAAATTGTTATTGTTTATACAACAATATGTGCTCACATAGTATGTATGTGTGTATGTATGTATTCATACACACATAGCATACAAAAACACAATTACATATATGCACACATTTAATTGTCGCCCATAGGTGGCTATAGTTAGAACCTAATTCTTATAGACAAAGCATTTTTGTTTTACCAATAACTTTGACACCATTTGATAAATCTTCACGAAATTGTCAAAACTCACACGCTAACTCATCCAGCTGCTGTGTTGAAAGTTTTGGCGTGATCCGTCAAGCGGAAATGGAGCAAAGGAAGGTCTCAAACCATATTTTCCACATGCAATTTCCCATAGGGACTTTGAACACTACTACAGCCCGAACCACTGAACAAAATGACACCAAATTTGACAGAACGATAGACCTTGGTCAGAAAGATTTTTTTGTTACTTGGTGTAAATCCATTAAGTAGTTTTTGAGAAATGCAAAGATAAAACACATAAATATCTAAAGCTGCTGTTCCTCTGCAGATCCTAAAGACCCATTCTGATATCTGATTGGCTGCCAACACTTCAACCAGAAAGAGTTGGCAGCCATTTTGGTATGAACAGAAGGGGGTAGAGTAGGAATACTCTGACCCCTAGCCCTGGTAGTGGGGTCCCCTAGGGACCTTGCTGGGGGGCAAAAAGCATTTTTTTAAAGATTTTTGCTGCAAAATTTGTGGCGGTTCTATGAACCCTTGCAAAAGTAAAAAAAAAGTGTAGCACTTGTTTAAACTCAGCCCGGGGTGGGCAATTTAATAAGTTGGGGAGGAGGTAGCACACAGCCCCCCTCTCCTTGGCCAATCTCGGCCCCAGGAATTGCCATCCCTGAGCAGGCCAAATGTAAATGTGCTAGAGGGGGCCGTGCAGGTGCCTACAAAAGCTGTTGACAGCCCTGGGAAAGCCACCTCCCCAGGCCTAGGCCTGAAAGTAACAGAGAAGCTGCACAGACCTATCTTATATGCCCAATAGGGCCCCAGGCACCACTTCCTCAGTGCCACAGAAACCTTCCAAAAGGGGAGGAGGCCACACAGACCCTCTCCTGGGCCATATTGGGCACCAGGGACAACCATTGCCCCAGGGCTTTGCCAAATTTGTAAGGGGGAGTGGACAACCCAGACCTACATCCAGGCCGTTTCGGCCCCGGGGACCACCTGCCCCAGGGCTGATTGTAAAAAAACAAAGAAGGGGGTTGTGCTCCTGGAGCCATTCATGTCCATGGGATCACCCCCAACCAGGGCAGGCTCCCTATGTCTCGAGGGCCCCATCTTCAGGACATAGTTGTTTTGCTGTCGCTTGGTGGAAACTTTGACAGCGTCCACCAAGAGAAAGCAAACATTAAATCCGCTCCCACTAGGCGGGATAAGACTTTTCATCTGTTGCCCAGCCTGCTGTTAAGCGTGCAGGAAAACAGATCAAACAATTGCTCCCACACACCCACACAAGCCCTCAACATGCACTGCTACTTGCCACACATATTACATCAGTAATGACATCTTTTTAGGCATCATTTATAATATGTCGTAAGGACTCTTGTATCTTCACGAGACTGCTGGATTAGGGGCACCTATGATTGTAGGTGACTTAGGGCCAGATGTAGCAAACTTTTGCGAGTCGCAAATGGCCCGAATCGCAATTTGCGACCCTGCAAAAGTGGAAATGGGATGTAAAAATCCCATTTCTGACTCGCAAAATGCGAAGCGAGCACTTACCGACTCGCAAAAATAGCGCCCCATTTTGCGACTCGCAATTAGGAAGTCGCAATTTGCGAGTCGCAAATCAAATGCAATAGCCACTCGCAAATTGCGACTAGTCGCAAAAAGCCCATTTTGCACTTCCAATTTACCACTAAGTCAGAGCAGGTGGTAACCAGAACCAAAGTATAAAAGGAGACCCAGAAGGCATCTGGGTTACTCAAGATGGCGGAGATATATGTGAGAGGAATGAGGAGGAGAGCCCACGCTGCACAGCAGAGGAGGAGGAGGAGCCAGAGACAGGAGAAGATATACAGAACCAGGCAGACACTTTTCCAACAAACAGAAGAGGAGATATGTGATAAATAGAGACTCAGCAGTGCAGCAATACTAGATTTAATAGATTTACTCAATCCGCAGCTTCAACGCCAGACTGTGCGCGGCTGTGCCATCCCTACGCATGTGCAAGTGCTATGCTCACTGCACCTCTTGGCCTCAGGTAGCTATCAGGGGGTCATTGCAGTGGCAGGTGGGGTATCCCAAAGTGCACTATCACGGTTCTTTAGAGCATTCCTAGATGCCTTACTCACACACATGTCCAGATACATATACCTACCCAAGAATGAGGCAGAAATCAACAGCACCAAGTTGGAATTCTACAGGATTGCCAACCTCCCCATGTCATAGGGTGTGTGGACGGGACACATGCACAGATCTGCCCTCCTGCAAATCTGGAATATCTGTTCCGCAACAGGAAGTGTACCCACTCACTGAACATTCAGGTGGTATGTGACGCACATTATGTTATCACTGACATGGTTGCCAAATTTCCAGGGAGTACACATGACTCTTACATTTTCAGGCACAGTGGGATACACCAACGCCTAGAACGTGGGGAGTTTGGATTAGGATATCTCCTAGGTATAGCTGAATACACCTTGCACATACACACAGTCAATGTGGAAAACCATCTATGCCCAGCTAACATTGTACATTTTGTGCCAAACAGGTGACAGTGCATATGCACTACGACCATGGATACTCACCCCATACTTAACACCCAGCAATGAGACAGAGAGGCGATACAACAATGCCCATAGGAGGACCCGAAATATCATAGAGAGGACCTTTGGACTGCTGAAGTCAAGATTCCGATGCCTCCACAGAAGTGGAGGTGCCCTCCAGTATAACCCTGTAACAGCATTCAAGATAGTTGGAGCATGCGCTATCCTGCACAACATTGCAACCAGACGTGGGCTGCCTCTCACCCCAGAAGACCCTGATTCGGAGGATGAAGAGCAAGAGCTACCACATCGCCATTATGGGGATAGAAGCATTGCAAATCAAGGCAGACTCAGACGGGACCACATTGCCAACCAATACTTTGGAAGGTACATGCTAACTGTCACCACACTCACTAATGTCACACACAAAGAGTCCAGGTGTGAAGTGGAACTAACAAGTGATTTAATTATGTGCACCAAACAAAACTATAAACATTAACAACAGTTCAGGGGCTGTAAAAGTCCACCTGGCATGAGGACACATTGACCTCATGTGCCTCTACCCCAGGAGAGTGTGGAGCTCATATTCTACGCCGGCCTCGGCCAGCATGGCTGGTGCCTGGTGTGTCAGCAGTGCCCTGCCTTGCGCTTCCACTGCGCAACACCCTGGTGTCACTGGCTGAGACACTGCTGATGGTGGAGCCCTCCTCGCTGTCCTGCAGTGTGTCAGCCGCGCCCCTAGCCACCTGCCGTGCCTCCATGATATCTACGGCGTGGCTGAGACGTCCCAGTCCACATGCCACATCACTGGCAAAGTGGCCCATGTCTACTTGGAGGCTGACCGTGCACCTTGAAAGGCCAGTAGTGTTCACTGCCAGCCTGGCGATGGAGGTAGACATGCGGTCCAGCCGGTGCAGTAGCTGCCTGTCACAACGCCTTGCACCCTCTCTCTCATTTATGAGTTCTGCCACCAGTTGTCTCATTGAGAGTACAAGGTCGCCGACATGTTTGTTGAGTTGTTGCAGCTCTGTGTGTGCCAGCTGCATACCACTGTTTTGGTTTTGCTCCATGCGCCGCATTGCCCCTGATATTCTCCTTATTTCCCGTGTCTGCAGGCGCTGACCCCATAGGAGTGCGGCCTCGGCGGGAGACATGGAGGCGTCCCCTGACTCAGCCTGCGGCTCTGGTTGTACATTTACACGTCGCCTGTGACGCAGTGGAGGCTCCGTGTCATCTACAGTGGCACTGTGGCTGGGACCAGGTGCTGGCTCACTCACCAGTATGGCAACTGGTGCATCATGAGGGGACTGTGTGTGGGTGGTGCAGGTCTCTGTGGTGGCTGGTCCTGACTCCTCTGCAGGCTGGTGGCTGACCTGTGGCCCCTGGATGCTTTGGTTGGCGGTGGTGTCGTATGGGAGACCTATGGGACATAGGGAACATGCTGTCAGTATCTACCATCTGTTATATGCTTCCTAATAAACTATTGCCTATCAGCTGCCTACTTGACTACATTGCCCATAATGCACCATTCTGGTGGTTGCTACTCTGAAATGGAGCAATTTTGGTTGTGCATGCTACTGTGTACAAGGTGGGTGGGGGTATGGCATATATGGGTGTACATGCATGTCTCAAGGTACTCACCGGTTGATGGTCCTGGCTCTGAAGTATCCAGCTCTCCCATCCTGCACACTGCCTCTGGCTCCAAGGTCTCCTCAACTCTTTCCTCCAGGGGTGTGGGTGGTGGTACTGTGGACGGTCCCCCTCCAGTGCCCCTCATCTCCCGGAGCCGCTCTGCCACCCTCTCCTTGGTCCGGGAGCGCAGGTCATACCACTGTTTCTTTAACTCTTCTATGCTCCGGTGGCTGACACCCAGGGAGTTCACCTTGTCTTGGATTTCCGTCCATATTCTTCTCTTCTCCACCTCTGGCACACTGAGGGCTGCCCTCCCAAAAAGTTGTTCATGGTGCTGGCAGCACTCCTCTGTCAGCACCTCCAGCTCTTTCTCTGCAAATTTCAATTTGCGCTTCCTTGGTGTCTCAGCCATGGTAGCTGCTGTTCTCTCTGTTTGCAGTTCAGCAGTTGAAAATGGGTGTGGTCCTCCCTCCTCCCAGGTGTATTTGTAAACTTCCTGGCTGTGATGTTATCATCAAGAGCCAGGAAGTGTTTTCCAGAGTGTTCTGCTGCACCTGCATTCAATTTCCAGCACAGTCGCAATTTGCGACACCCACTTGCAAATTGCGGGTTTGTTTTTAGCGTGGTCGCAAAAAGCGACCTCGCAAACAGCGGACTCGCAATCTGCGGTGCAACTTCATTTGCGAGTCGCAAAATGAAGTCGCTTTTTCTTTTTGGATACCATTTAGCGAGTCGGAAATTGCGATTCGCAACGACTCGCAATTTCCGACTCGCTAAATTTTTCCTACCTACATCTGGCCCTTAGCCACTCCTACAACAGGTGGCAGCTGTCGACCCAATCCTTCAGGCTTTCAAGCTGTACCTCTCCAAAATGTAAACATTAAGAGTGATTTCTGGCAGCCTAGCACATGGACTCTGAAATCCTCTCAGTGAAAATTGTGGTGGAAGACGTTTTACTCTTTTCCCTCATAAGCAATAAGGGCCAGATGTACGAAAGGATTTTACCCATTCTGTGTCTATGGGAAAAAGCTTTTGTACATATGGCCCTAAGTCTCTTACACACACACAGGCAAGGAGGGAGATGCATGATAGTTTTCAGTACATTTATTGAGAAGTGCAATCTACAATAAATTACATGAGTTGCAATGATTAGGATAATGACACAAGACTTAGGCCCTCATGATGACATTGGTGGCAAATCCCACTTACCGCCACGCTGACTGCCTCCGACATACTGCTGCCGCAGCGGATATCAGTTCACCATATTATGACACACACACCAATCCGTCACTATTCAGCCACAGCCACAGCCACAAGTCCGCCACACCAAAGGTCAATGATAAACTGCCATTATCAAAACCCACACTGCTACACCAACAGAACAACTCCCACCACATTATGACCCACGAATTACCATGGCAGACATTCAATGGCGTTAAACCTTTGGCGGTACATACCGCTGCGCTCAAAATACACACACATATACAAAACAACACCACATTGGACAATTCAAACAACACACATCTGACACCTATACACACACTACACCCACACACCCCACACCACTATAAAACACACACCCACATTACCCACACCCCTTTACCATTACAAACCATTGGCACGAGACAGACACCATGACCACAAGACAATAACAGAGCCACATACCACCATCACCTATACACCACCCACGTACCCCACATCACACACCCCAACACATCACCTTACAAACCCCGACCCACAACTCACACACCACCAGGGCACCACAAAGACAACCCTGATTCTCAGAGGATGAGCTAAGGGTCATGGTGGGTCATCAGGGTAGAGCCACAGCTATTTGGAGCACAGGTCCAGCAGATATCCATTGCTAGGAAGATGGAACTTTGGCAGAGAATTGTGGACAGGGTTAACGCCGTGGGACAGCAACCAAGAAACAGGGATGACATCAGATGGAACGACCTACAGGGGAAGGTACGTTCCATTGCAGAAAGACACCAACTCGCTGTATAGAGGACTAGTGGTGGACCCCCACCTCCTCCCCCACAACTAACAACATGGGAGGAGCAAGTTTTGGCAATCATGTATCCTGAGGGCCTGGCAGGAGTAGCAAGAGGACTGGACTCTGGTAAGTCAACTCTCTATTACTATCACCCCCCTACCTGCATGCCATCACATACTCCCATCCTCACCCCCACTCCCATCACTCCACCACCTCCCACACACCCCACCATCATATATCACTCATCCCAAAAGCAAATCCCTGCATGTCATACCAATGCATGGACACCACTCACAGACCTGCATGGATACCTATCACCAAAGCATGCACACTAGAGAGAACTATACATCCCACCATACACCAACATACACAAGTGAAAGCTGCCAGGGCAAATATAACCAAAGAGAGCAAACCACTGATGCACAATATGTCATACACAGAAACACACAGAAACAATAACACTGCATTTACATCCCCACAGGTACCTCAGCCAATGTCAGCGGAGAGGAGGTGCCAGCCATATCCAGTCCCCCCACAGAAGAGACCCACAGTGATGACAGTGACTCTGGTTGCCTGGATCTGGATGACCAACCTGGCCCATCAGGGACCTTTGGACAGTCGGTTACCCAGGCACAGTCACACACCACCACAGAGCCTCCCCCATCAGAAAACACCACCACAGCACCCACCCAGCATACCCGTACCTCTGTCCCCACGACACGTCAATCAGCAGTATGTCCACCACCACAGGGACCCCAGGGCACACCTCGCCCCAAGACAATCAGGGACCTGGGGTCAGTGGCAGAGGGCACACGGTTCAGAGGACAGAGGCACAGGACAACAGGGAAACTGGGAGGACTGCTGTACGCCAGGGGGAGGACAGGTCCAGTGAACTGACACTCCAGGATGCACTCACCGAGATCCTGGGAGCATACCAACATTCCCAGGATACCCTGGGCCAGATCCTGGCCAACGTGCAGGAGAACAGGCTGCTGCAGGAGGGACAGTACCAGGGTTTCAGGGAGGACTTGCAGGCCATTAACACCACCCTGGTCTCCATAGCAGGGGTGCTGGCAGACATGGCCAACATTATGAAGGAGGCCGTCTTACACCAGTGGGCCCCTGCCACTAGCCATACACCTGAACTGCCTTCTACCTCCGCTGCTGCTAGTGGACAGGAGGTCCCGCCACAAACCCAAGAGGCCACCAGCACCCCTTCCCCTGCAGAAGGAGAACCACCCCACATATGTTCTCTGCGATCCAGGCAGAAGCCAGAAACTATTTCCAAGATCCCCGCCAGGAAATGAGACTCTCCTGATTGTCAACCTTGTGTCCCACTCTATCACTCTGCCCACCTTGAACAGCCATTTCTTCCCATCCCATGTCCCCTTGGACAATGCACCTGTGCTACAATTAGACTGGAACAATACCCTGGACCTTCCTTCATCATCACCTCATCCCAATACACTTGCCCCTCTCCTTACAAGTATGGAGTATGTCAAATGTTTTAAGTATGTACATGTTTAACCAGGTTCAAACATTGCAATTCAACTGTACTGTAATGTTCACATAGGAAAGACCTGTATTTGGCTGCAGTGATCACACCAGGAGCAATAGTGGAGCACCAACATCCACAAAATGAGTTGCCAAAGGGTACAGTGAGTGGGCATAGAAGTGGGAAATAACAGCATGCCAGTGACAAAGATAAACCAAAAAAATGACAATGAAATGTGAAGTAACACAATCTTACCTGTGTGTCATTGGAAGCATTGTTGACTCACTGCAGTTCTGTTGTCCTCATCCTCTGCCTCCTCATCCTCACCGTCCACAGGGTCCACTGCTGCCACACGGCCATCTCCAGCCTCCTCCTCCTGCAGAAAAAGCACATGGCGTCTCAAGGCAAGGTTGTGCAACATGCAGCATGCCATGATTATCTGGCAGAACTTCTTGGGTGAGTAGCACAGGGATCCACCTATTAGATGGAGGCACCAAAACCTGGCCTTCAGGAGGCCAAAGGTATGTTCGATAATCCTTCTTGTTCGCCTATGTGCCTCATTATAACGTTCCTCTGCCCTTGTCCTGGGATTCCTCACAGGGGTCAGTAGCCATGATAAGTTGGGGTAACCTGAGTCACCTGCAAATATCGAGAGACAACATTTAGGAACACACTCTCCCATATGGCCCAAACCATACCCATACACCAACATCTACTGGGTGGGAACCAGAGCTTACCTATTATCCACACCCAGTGCCTCTGTAGTTGCCTCATCACATTTGGAATGCTGCTATTCCTCAGGATAAAGGTATCATGCTACAACCCAGGATACTTAGTTTTGACATGGGAGATATACTGGTCCGCCAAGCACACCATCTGCACATTCATGGAGTGAAAACTCTTTCAATTTCTGAACACCTGTTCATTTTGCCGGGAGGGGACAAATACAATATGGGTTCCATCAATTGCCCCAGTGATGTTGGGGATATGTCCCATTGCATAGACATCAGCTTTCACAGTGACCAAATTCTCCACCTAGGGGAAAACAATGTAGCTGCACATGTGTTTAATGAGGGCAGACAACACTCTGGTCAACACTATCGAGAACATTGACTGTAACATTCCTGCTGCAATGGCCACTGTCACTTGGAAAGAACCAGTTGCAAAGAAATGGAGCACAGATAGGACTTGCACAAGAGGGGGGATCCCAGTGGGTTGACGGATAGCAGATATTAGGTCAGGCTCCAATTGGGCACACAGCTCCATGATTGTGGCCCTGTCAAGTCTATAGGTGAGGATAATGTGCCTTTCCTCCATTGTTGCCAATTCCACCAGGGGTCTGTACACGGGGGTATGTCTCCATCTCCTATTTATCCACAGCGGTAACAATCTATGGTGCAAAATATCGAGGAGCCGGTCATAAACTGAACATCGTAGCCACAACAGTACAATGCATGATGTTAATTTTAATGTATAAGTGGTATTTGTCGTTTATGTCCAATTATAAAGTGTGACACAGTTGTGATCCAGGGCCTGCCAGGGACAGGTGGAACCTCATTGGTTATTATTGGGCCCTATGGGGTACAGTGGCCACTGGTGATGTATGCCAGCAGTGATGGTATGCACTTGCTACCTGACCTTCAACAGGAGAGGACCTACACTGCTTGTTCTGCTGTGACCTGTGTCTGGAACATACCATGGCTCATGTGACTGGGGAAAAGGCCCCTGCCTTCACCTCACCAGAGTTGGAGCAACTGGTGGATGGGGTCCTACCCCAGTAAAGACTGCTGTATGGGCCTCCAGACCAACAGGTGAGTACACTATAAGCACAATGCATGGGGCATGAATGAATGGAGTGGTGTGTGTGAAGGCCTTGTGTAGGGGGAGTTGGTGGATGTCCCCTGGGTGGTGTGCAGCTTGTGTGCTGGGCCCTGTGTGTGCAAATGGCGATGTGAAGGGGTATGGTGGGCCATAAGTGAAACAGGCAGGACGGTCTGACAGATACCTTGTCCTGTGTGTATTTCTCTGCAGGTCAGTGCCCATCATAGGAAGGGTATATGGCATGCCATCGCCAAGGAAATGCTGACCCTGGGGGTCTACGGCAGGCGCAGCACCCACTGTCGGAAAAGTGGGAGGAGCTGGATGGGCACTTGAGGGCATCACAGCAGCCACAAAGGGGTGAGTACAGTTCCCATCATTACAACTTACGCATGGTAGGTGGGTACCCGGATGGGGGTTGTGTGTCAATGGTTGCCCGTAGGCCAGGCCTGAAATTGCAGAGTAGGTCCCATGTGGGCTGATAATCCTGCTACCTAGCTTGTAGGCATCCACTACTGGTCAGGGCTGTGTGGGTCCCAGGTGTCCTGCAGTTGGCGGTATGTGCCCCTCCCCATGCGATGTGGCTAGCATTATTACTGGTAGTGCATTGCATAGTGGGTAGGGCTGTTACCTTTGTGTGAGTGTGCTATGTACGCCAACAGTGGTGTTGGTGCAGCCATTGACCCAGTGTATCCTTTGTCTCTTCCCCCCTTTTTGTTGTCATCCTGTCCTTATATGCATTAGCATCATCTGGCAGAGGAGCAGAGGCACCGGCGATTGAGGGAGATGCACCCCACAGGAGGCAGAGTCCACTGATGGTGAGGGCACAAGTGGGACGGAGGGTGAGGGGAGCTCCATGGTGGAGCCCGGAGGGGACAGTTTGGACACAGAGTCCTCCTCCGATGGAAGTTCCCTGGTGGTGGTGGACACTTCTGTGACCACCCCCAACTACAGGTACCGTCACCACCTCCCGTACCAGCACTGCCCTCCTAGCAACCCCTCAGCGAGTTTCCCGTGCCCACTCAAGCAGGAGGGTGGGCTTCTCCATCGCCCCAGGTGCCCCAGGGACCTCAGGCCCTGCCCCAGTCAACCCTGCTGCCCTGAGAGAGGAGGCTATTTCCCCCCTGCGATCCATCTCTGTAGGGCAGTCAACCATTGTGAATGCCATCCAGGGGCTGGCAGCCCAAATGCAACAGACAAATGCATTCCTGGAGGGCATTCACACTGGCTTGGTGGCCCAACAGTGATCAATCCAGGCTTTGGCCTCCTCTCTGATGGCAGTCATTGTCCCTGTTTCCACCCTCCCCCTCCAACTTCCTCTTCCCAATCCCATTTCCCTCAACCCCAACCTATCCCAAGCACACAGGCAGACAAGCATGCACACAGGATAACACACAAAAGTGGCACAAGCAAACACAAGCACCACACATCATCTCACAGGCACTCACACAAACACCATCCAGATGCAGACATACCAACATCCACTGCCTCCACTGTGTCCCCCTCCTCCTTCTCTTCCACCTCCCTCACAGTTGCATCTACACTCACACCTGCACATACTACATCCTCATCCACTATCAGCATCACCACCACACCTAGCAGAACACAAACCTCACTGGCAGACACCACCACAAAAGCCATGCACACATCCCCTGTGTCCTCTCCCACTGTGTCTGCCCCCCCCAAGGTACACAAACGCAAGCATACAGACACCCAACAGCCATCCACCTCACAGCAGCATCCAGCCCATGCACCTGCACCCAAAATCAGCAGACAGACACTTCCCACAACCAATCCCTCTTCCTCCACTCCCAAACCTTCTCCCTCTTCCCGCCCCAATGTCCCTAAGAAGCTTTTCCTATCCACCCCTGACCTTTTCCCTACCCCTCCCCGTCCTTCACATCGGTCCAGGGTGGCAAAAACCCAGGCAAGCACCTCAGCCACCCAGTCCATGGGCCCAGTAGTCTCCACACCCACTCGTGGTGGGAAAAGATACAGGGCACCAGGCAGCCTCAAGGAAAGAGTGCCTGCCCCAAGTGCTGCCAGGAGGAGCAAGGAGCCATCCCCAGCTGCTGCCAGGAAGGGCAAGGAGCTTGACCCAAGTGCTGCCCAGAAGAGCAAGGAGCCCGCCCCAAATGCTGCCTGGAAGGGCAAGGAGCCTGCCTTAAGTGCTGCCCGGAAGGGCAAGGAGCCTACACCAAGTGCTGCAGGAAGGGCAAGGAGCCATCCCCAGCTGCTGCACGAAAGGGCAAGGGCGGAATAACAAGGGACCTGGTGCAGGGACTCAGTCAGAGCCCCCATCACCAACCACAGTTGTGCAGCCATCCGAGGCTGCAGGTGATGGGCTGGAGCCTCCCCCCCAACACTAGCAGCAGCACCACTACCACCAGTGGGCAGTCGTACGAGGCTGCAGGGGATGGGCTGGAGCCTTCCCCCACCACCAGCAGCAGCACCACCACTGGGCAACCATCCGAGGCTGCAGGGGATGGGCTGGAGCTTCCCCCCACCACCAGCAGCACCACACCTACCACCAGTGGGCAGCTGTCTGAGGCTGCAGGGGATGGGCTGGAGCCTCCCCCCACCACCACCAGCAGCAGCAGCACCACCACCACCAACAGTGGGCAGCTGTCCGAGGCTGCAGGGGATGGGCTGGAGCCTCCCCTCACCACCAGCAGCAGCACCACTACCACCAGTGGGCAGCTGTCTGAATGCTGCAGGGGATGAGCTGGAGCCTCCCCCCACCACCACCAGCAGCACCCCCAGTGGGCAGCCGTCCGAGCCTGCAGGGGATGGGCTGGAGCCTCTCCCCACCACCAGCAGCAGCACCACTACCACCAGTGGGCAGCTGTCCGAGGCTGCAGGGGATTGGCTGGAGCCTCCCCCCACCAGCAGCAGCAGCACCACTACCACCAGTGGGCAGCCATCCAAGGCTACAGGGGATGGACAGGAGCCTCCCCCAACCACCAGCAGCAGCACCACCACCACCACCAATAACAGGTGGCAGCCGTCTGTGGCTGCAGGGGATGGGCTGGAGCCTCCCCCACCACCAGCAGCAGCACCACTACCACCAGTGGGCAGCTGTCCGAGTCTGCAGGGGATGGGTGGGCTGACGCATCCTTCCACCACCAGCAGCAGTACCACTACCACTAGTGGGCAGCCGTCCGAGGCTGCAGGGGATGGGCTGGAGCCTCTCTGCACCAGCAGCATCAGCAGCACCACCACTAAGCAGCCGTCACCGCAAGCGGACGGTATGTAGTCCTGCCTCCATGGACTGCTGTGTGGCCTGCCCCCTGCAAATCCTGTGGGAATGACACCCAGGTAAGAGACTGTGACCTTGCACTCCCCAAGATCAGAAGCATTGGGCACAATGCCCCCTCTAAAACCAGTGGGTATGACACCCTCTCACCCCATCCTCCACAGGATCAGGAGCACAGGGCACAATGCCCCCTCCAGAACCAGTGGGTATGACACTGACCAACCCCAGCCTCCCCAGGACCAAGCACAGGGCATGTTACCCCCTCCAGAGCATGTGGGCAAGTCACCCACTTAAGAGTCTGTGGCCATGCACTCCCCAGGACAAAGAGCAATGGGCATGATGCCTCCTCCAGCACCAGTGGGCAAGTCACCCACTTGAGAGACTCTGGCCTTGCACTCCCCAGGACAAAGCACAGAGCATGTTGCCCCCACCAGAACCTGTGGGGAAGACACCCACTTGAGAGACTGTGGCCTTGCTCTTACCATGACAAAGAGCAATGGGCATGTTGCCCCCTCCAGAACCAGTGGGGATGACACCGACTTGAGAGACTGCGGCCTTGCACGTCCAGGGACCAACTACAGGACATGTTGCTCCCTCCAGAGCATGTGGGCAAGTAACCCACTTGAGAAACTGTGGCCTTGCACTCTCCAGAACCAAGCCCAGGGAATGTTGCCCCCTCCAGGACCAGTGGTGTTGTTCCATCTGCCGGCTGAGGTGCCCCCCCCTTCCCCGTCCTCCTGAGGTGCCTGCCTATTTACCAACTGATGCCCCTGCAGTGTTCTCTCCGTGTTGCTGCAGGTGACAAGTGGGGCCTTGGACTTTGGCCTGTGGCCATGTGGCCCAGGCACATTGAGGACTGGGCAGTGTCCCTTGAACTGTACATATGTATATACCAATAGACAGAATTTTCGTATTTCTACAGTATTCATCTTATTACACTCACTTTATCACATTCCTGTTGTCCTTGCATTATTCCTGAGGGGTACTGGGTAAATATGTTTTATTACTACACATGATTGTGTGTATGGTGTTGGACGGGGGGTGTTGTGCGTGTGTGTGTCTCCCTCTTTTTCCTCCCTCCCTCCCCTGTGTGCTAGGCGGCTGTACTCACTGTGGTCGTCTTCGCCGTCAGTGGTGTTCGTGGTGGAGCAGGACATAGAGAATCATTGGTAAGATCTGAAGTTCGGGTTCCATGGCGGCTTGGTTCTTCCCTGTGTCTCCAAAGGTGAGTCCTTTCCCTTCTGAGGTCTGTTTCTGCCAGACTTTTGATGTTGTTGGTACCGCCCCAGAAAAGGTGGCATATTTAATGGTCTTAATATGGTGGGCGGAACATTGACTTTCGCCTGGCTGTAGGGGACTACCTTGTGGTCCATGTGGTAAAGTGGCTGTCTTCTCACCGCCATGGTCATAATTTGGTGGTAGTTACCGCCAGCCTGTTGGTGGTATTAGCGCCACTTTATCACTGACCGCCAGGGTTGTAATGAGGGCCTTAATCAGGATTGTGAAATTTAGCAACATATATATATATGTGCATTCCTTCCTCGTTCAAAGCTGAGGACCACTGTACATTTGACCACAGTGCGCTTTGGAACAATCCAGAGTCAGCGTCCTCCGTGTAACATAGTACGAAATCTTCCGTTTTCTGAGCAGCACTTTGAATAAAGTAGTTTTAAGCAACAAAGCAGACAATGGATTCTTACTTCAATAAGAAAATGGAGGATTTTCTACTCTATATATATATATATATATATATATATATAAATAAATATACATATAGATATATATATATATATAAATATACATATATATATATACACACACACACATATATATATGTATATATATACACACACACACACATATATATATATATATATATATATATATATATATATATATATATATATATATATTTATATTGGCGCCCCCACTATGCACAATTTTTTCATTAAAAATGTTACTGCAATTATTGTAGTGATATTATCAATGATTTTATCAAAGATGTCATGAATGCCATAATTTGTGGAGCAATTAGCATTGCATGGTCAGGGCATGAGTTATAGTTACCTTATTGGCCAAGTTATACTTACTTGAGATAACTCTAACTATAACTGTTGAATTTCTATGGGTATTTTTAGGTTTAAAATGTGAGCCTGACTATAACGTCCTTTTAACCTTTGGTTTTTTATGTTTCTATTTTTTTTTTATTCTATTTCCTAACTAAAACATCCCTGTATCCTTGTTTTTTCAGTGAATTTCTATGGTTTTTTGCATATATAGTAACTTTATTACTATACGTTACTCCATATACTGCTGTGCAGTGGCTAGGCCCTGAGGTCAACACCCTATACACACACCCAACCTTGCATGGTTCATGGCCTTTCCTGGTGCGCAGCGGAGGTTGCCTGCAAGATATGGCATGCAGTCAGACCCTGCAGCCAACAACCGTAATCATCCAACCCCACACTGCACACGGCCCTTTGGCCATGCACAGCAGGAGTTGGGGACGCCTCTCTAGGTGTGAAAATAGGTGTGAGAGGGTATATGTAGGAGTGAGAGTGACTGTGAGAGTGTCTGTCTGGGTGTGACCGTGCGCACATCAGTGTTTTAGTGGGTGCAAGTGCATAAGTGGGTCTGTGAGTGGGTGCATGCGGGTTTCAGTGGGTCTGTGAGTGGGTGTATGAGAGTGAGTGTCTGTGAGTTGGTGTGTAAATGTTTGCGTGGGTCTGTGAGTGAGTGCATGGGTGTCAGACTGAGGCTTTGAGTGGGTACACGAGGAACTGAGTGGGTACGTGAGTGGGTGCATAAGTGTTTGAGTGGGTGTGGGAGTGGGAGAAAGACATTGAAAGAGGGAGATAAAGAAAAAGAGAGTGAGAGGGAGAGAGCTGCATGTATGATATAGCTAGAATGAGATATGTCTGCACAATTTGAAAAGAAACATGTATTTGTCATTTAAAAAGTGTAGGAACACCATTCGGTATGATCCTTAAACATTTGTAGTTAAAAAGAAATGAAGGAGGGAAATGACCAGGAACACACCTGTTCTCGAACCATCAACCCTCAATGTGAAGGTATGCGACCTTCACACTTGAGCTATGCATTTCTTTTAATATATGTTTTTTTAGCTCTTTGTAAGCTATCTGGGACCATGGGGGGAGCCTCAAGGCCTCCCCGTGGCCCTTGAATATATGTTTTAGAAATGGGGTCTTTGGATGGCAGTCAGGTTACCCCCTGTCCAAGCAAGGACCCTCACTCTAGTTAGGGCAAAGAGGAAACACACCTGGTTAACCCCTGCTCCGCAATGTGTAAAGTATTTGTACCAAAACACACAGTAATACAGTGAAACACTACAAAATGTACACCACACAGGTTTAGAAAAATAGTAAATATTTATCTAAGTAAACAAGACCAAATATGATAAAAATCCATAATACACAATAAAAAATGAATTTAGCAATTAAAAACACAAAAATAATGCCTAGAAGCACCAATGCTGCAATTTGATGTGAAGCAGCATCGTGATGGAGTCGTTTCTCAGAATGCGACACCACTGACATTGTTTGCCGGTGCATGGAGTCAGACAGTGAGGCATCTCTAGATCCGAGGTGGCGTCGGTTCCGGAGCTACGAGGCAAAGGAGTCACAAAGAGGCACCAGGTCCTTGCTGCGGAATAGTGGAGGTGCGTTGGTTGTGAGGAGTCAGTCCCTGGACACCTCCAGCAAAGATGAAGTGCGGCAAAGTAACAATGCTGTGGGGCGACTTCATTGGGTCACGTCACAGGGTCATAGGCACTGCGACTGAGACGGGTGTCACGAACGTTGGTGGGGTTGTTGTGCTTCTGGGAGGTCCACGGCTTCAGGTGCAGGAGGCATCTCAGGTTCCATGCAGCGGCATACTTGCAAAGTTGTTTCACAAGATTTTAGCAGAAATTCACTCTCAGGGGCCCAGGAACTGGAATGGCACCCTCTGACAAGCTAGAGTTCATACCATGCAGACTCAGAGACTGGTTGGTGAAGCCTTTGCTGTCCCTGAGGCTTCAAAACAGGAGGCAAGCTCAGTTCAATCCCCTGGAGATACCTCTCAAGTAGGAATGCACAATAAAGTCCAGACTTTGTCCCCTTTCACAGGCAGAAGCAACAACTGCAGGATAGCCCACCAGAGCACAGTCACAGGCAGGGGCAGCACTTCTCCTCAGCTTTTCAGCTCTTCTCCTGGCAGAGGTTCCTCTTGAATACATGAAATAATCTTGAGGTGATCTAAAGTCTGGGGTTTTGGGTCCAATGCTTATACCCCTTTTTGCCTTTGAAGTTTCCCAACTTCAAAAACAATTCTCTGTTGTTTACATGAACCTGCCTTGCCCAGACCCCAAACACACACCAGGGGGTTGTAGACTGCATTGTGTGAGGGCTGGCACAGCCCATTTAGGTATAAGTGAACACTCCTACCTCCACTATAGCCCAGATGGCTCATCAGCCTATGCGGGCTACACCCCAGCTCCCTTTAGGTCACCGACTAGAGAAGATTCACAAACAGCCCAACTATCTGTCTGACCCAGACAGGGAATCCACAAACAGGCAGAGTCACAGAATGATTTAAGCAGGAAAATGCCTACTTTCTAAAAGTGGCATTTTCAAACTAACAATCGAAAAACCAACTTAAAAAAAGAGCTATTTTTAAATTGTGAGTTCATAGAGCCCAAACTCCATAAATCTCTATCTGCTCTCAAAGGGAAACTGCACTTGAATATTTGAAGGCAGCCCCCATCCTAACTTATGAGAGAGATAGGCCTTGCAAAACTGAATTTGGCAGTATTTCACTGTTAGGACATGTAAAACACAACAGTACATGTTCCAACTTCATCATACACTGCACCCTGCCCAGGGGCTACCTAGGGCATACCTTAAGGGTACCTTACATGTATAAAAAGGGAAGATTTAGGCTTTCCAAGTGGGTACACTAGACAAGCCGAATTGGCAATTTAACACACAGACACTGCAGTGGCAGGTCGGAGCCATGTTTACAGAGCTACTCATGTGGGTGGCACATTCAGCACATTCAGTGCTGCAGGCCCACTAGTAGCATTTGATATACAGGCCCTAGGCATCTCTAGTGTACTATACTAGGCACTTACAAGTAAATCAAATATGCCAATCATGGAAAAGCCAAATACACATGTAATTTCCCATAGGGGGCACTTGCACTTTAGCACTGGTCAGCAGTGGTAAAGTGCCCAGTGTAACAAATACAGCAAAAACAGAGTCTAGCACATAGCAACAATCTGGAAAGCAGAGACAAAAAGTTACGGGGGTGACCACGCCAAGGATGACAGGTCTAATAATATGTTTTATATTTTTTTTGTAAAATGCACTTATGGGCTGTCTGGAACCACGGGGAGCCTACAGACCTCCCCCGCTGTCCCTGACTATATATTTTTTATTTATTTTATAGTATGCCTCTACAGGCTGTCCTGGACCACGAGGGAAACCTCAAGGCCTCCCCTGGAGTCCCATTGCTCCAGCAAGCAGGCAGCTGCTTTTAGCAGCATCTGCCTGGTTGCTGAAGTAATGCTTTCATCTCTGTTCCCTGCAGGCATGCCTGCATGAAGGAAACAGAGATGAAAACTCTGCTTCCTGCTCTCATAAAGAGGAGTGTTTACTGTGACTTGGCTGCAGCTGTCAAACCTGCAGCCAAGCCACAGCAAACAGCTATGTCCCGGAAGTGGGTACCCCGGGACATAGCAGGAATCTGCCTTGGGACGTGGTGATCCCCAAGGCTGTGGGGGCCATGCAGCCCCCCCTACACTATTAAACTGTAACCCCACGGATGTTGAGATCCCCGGGGCTAAGGGGTCTTTGCCATGCACAGCTGGTTACTACACATATTATATCATTGATGACATCTTCTATGGCATCTTTGTTATTATCACTGCAACATTTGCAATAACATTATTGATAAGAAAGATGTACATGGCAAGGTTGTGAGTTGTAGTTGCCTTAGTGTGCGAGTTATAGTTACTTGAAATAACTCTAACTATAATGCTGAATTTCTGTGGTTTTGCATGAGTGAATTCAGAACCTAAGTATAATGTCCCTGTAGCATTTGGTTTTTCAGTGAATATACATATAAGCTAGTAGCGGTCGCCGCCAGGTAGTTATAGTTGGGACCTAGTCTCTATAGAAAAATCATTTTTTGACTTGCCTATATCTCTGGCACTGTTTGTACCAATCTTCACAAAATGTTCCCCACAAATTTGACGCTCATGTCAGCTGCTGTCTAAAAAGCTTCAGGTGATCCATCCATCGGGGGCAAGAATAATTAGGGGTCCCAAAATGCTTTTACCCCATTCATTTTCTTATAGGGATTTTGAACAGTGATAGCGCCAGAACCACTGGAAGGAACTACACCAAATTTGGCCAAAGGTAGCTCTTAGCCCGAACAGCGACCTTATTGTTATTTGGTGTAAATCCGTACAGCAGTTTTAAAGAAATTAAAGAAAATCCACATTTACATATATAGGAAAGTGAAGGCTTCACAAACCTTCCCATTGCCGTGCTGAGATCTGATTGGCCTCAAACACTTCAACAAGGATCTGTTGGTAGACATCTTGGGACTGAGGTTCAGCCGCTTTCCAGAAATAATGTATACAAGAGAAAAGGGGCCAGGGTAGGCACACACTGGACCCTTAGCTCTGGTGCTGGGGTCCAAGATGGACATGCCTCCCCCCCACACACAGGGCAAAAAAGCTTTAAAAAAAAAAAATTGTGTGGAAGTCGCAGCAGATCTATGGATCCACTTAGATTTTGAAAGGGAAAATGCAGGGAGTATTCCCATTTTAATGTGGGCTACCCTGCTGCCCCGGGTACTGCCACCTCCCTGGGGGAGCACTAGGATAAATGAATGAAGGGGAGCCACCCCGCCCCCAAAGCCCCAGGGACCACCACATTCCACGGCCACTAGTGAAAGATAATGCAGAGGCCACCCGCCCCCACCGCATTCCCAGAGACAGTCACCTCCCTGAGGCACTAATGTAAACTAATGTAGGGGAACGCCTACCCCCAGCCCCGGGGAATGCCTCCTCTCTGGGGCACCAAAGTAAAACTGATTTTGGGGGCTGCCTGGCCCCCCACAGTCCTGGGGACTGTCACCTCCTCTGGGCACTAATGAAAACTAATGCAAGAGGGCCACCAAGCCCCCCGATGGCCTCTGAGACCGCCACCTCCACGGGACACTAATATAAACTAATGTGAGGGGAACACCTGGCCCTACCGCAGCCCTGGTGACTGCACGTCCCCATGACACTAATGTAAATTAATGTGGGGTGGTTGCCTGCCAACCTCGCAGCCCCAGGGACCACCAACTCCCTAGGGCTAATTTAGAAAAGAGATAGGGGGTCCATCTTGGACCCCCAAGCCCCAGGACCAACCACCTCCCAGGGGCTATTTTAGTTGAAGGAGCTAATAAAGGCCCTGGGGACATAGCTGTTTGCTGTGACTTGGTGGGAGCTGGCAGCTCCCACAGAATCACAGAAAACACTCTGCTTGAATGAAATGAGTGCTGTCAAACAGCTCTCACGTCATACGAGTGGAGGTTTCCTCTTATTCACCTGCCTATAGAGAAAAGGAAACATTGCTCTCACAGAGAGGGAGCTGCTTTAGCAGCTCACTTTCAGTACAGCATTGCTGGTTTCAGCAGGATGTGGGCAGCCGGCTGGGACTGCAGGGGCCTCCAGGCTCCCCCCACAGTCCCCAACATTGTCACTGCGTGCTCTCTGGGGCACCCAGGTCACATGGCCGCACCCCGGGTGAAGGGGCTGCTGAGGCCAGATTGGACGTATTATGCAATATGTCACACTCTAAACATTAATGGACCAACTTTTTCCTCCAGCATTTAGTCAGCATTTGCGCAACAAAGAAAGGAAGTGTTGATGATGACTTCAGTTGCTGTGGTGCATTCAGACAATCCAGGCAATAGGTCTTCTAACAACATAAAAGATTAAGAAGACAGCCGCGTAACACACTCTTTATAAGGTAGCCTCTAGAGAAGGAAAGACATGTTCAGGTTATATGCCTGTTTAGGCTCACTTTAAACGTAAAAACTTGTGTACACTGACACTGCATAGTATAATAGAGTGAAAATATCTAATTGTGCCCTTTGCTGATGTCACTAGACTTCAGATCACTTTCTCAGGCAGTATACAATGGTGTAACAAAGGCCCATGAAGCTCCCGTGGTGTGGCGGGGCCCGATCTCCAGTGGGCCACCTCAGCATAGTACCCTGGCCTGAGAGACTCAGATTGCGTTTGGAGGGAGGCCCCTCCATACAATTTGCAGGCGAACCCCCTCAAGTTTTGATATGCTAGTGGCAGTAGAATAGTAAAGAGCACCTTCTGGGTTTGCCAACAGCATTGTTTCCTGCCTTTAAAAATGTGTTGCAAAAAAGTAAAGGTAACATTTAGCAAATACATTATCAAGCAGCCTCTAGCTGAGAGTGTGGCGTTTGAGGTCATTTTTCTGTAGATTTCTTTTTTTCTGTATTCCTTTCTGGACTCTATGTGCATAAGGACGCTAAAAAGGATTCAGTTTAGTCTTTATGAACATGAGGGCCGCATTTGATCTTTTGCCAAAACATATTGGGCCTCATTACAACCCTGGTGGTCGGTGTTAAAGCGGAGGTAATACCGCAAACAATCCAGCAGAATTTTTTTTTTAATCATGACCATGGCGGAAACCGCCAACATAGATAGCCACTTTAATTCTCCGACCGCCACGGCAGTACAAACAATCACCGCGGCGGTAACTGCCAACAGACGGGGCAGAAGACAAAGTACCGCCCACCGTATCACAACAGGCCTATCCACCACCTTTTCTGGGGTGGAACCAACATGAACAAAACCACAATGGTAACAGTACACAGAAGGGAAAACACTCACCTCTCCACACCCCACAAGGAACCAGGACGCCATGGAGCCCGAATTGCAGATACTGCTGAAGCTGGTCTTCCTTCTCTTCTATCAGGAGCACCAAAGACGGCGGCGACAACCACGGTGAGTACTGCACCTACAACACAGGGGAGGGGGGAGGGAAAAGAGAGTGACACACCCACGCAACACCCCCACCCCCACCCACAACACCATACACACAAATACATGCAGCAACATTACATATACACCCCCCACCACCCCCTGGAAGAACGCAAGGACAAAATGAAATGATTTGAATGAATGTAATCATGTGAAAGCTCATTATCAAAGTACAAAATCCAGGAAATACAATTATGTACACCAATTACACAAGTCCGGATAGTGCACCAATCATTGTCCGTGGACCACTGGGCCCAAAATGCATGGGCGAAGCCCACACTAGATATCTGATTGGAAACGGAGAGAACACTGCAGGGGCATCAGATCGAAATGAAACAGGCACCTCAGGGGGAGAGGGAGTGGGAGGGGGGCACCTCAGCCAGATGAACACACAACACCACTGCTGCAGGGGGGGGGCTCCATGCCCATTGCTGTATCCTGGGGAGTGCAAAGCCACAGTCTCTCAAGTCTCTCCAGTGGGTGGTTTGCCCACTGCTTTATCCTGGGGGGTGCAACGCCACAGTCTCTCAAGTCTCTCCAGTGGGTGGGTTGCCCACTGTTTTATCCTGGGGAGTGCAAAGCCACAGTCTTTCAAGTCTCTCCAGTGGGTGGTTTGCCCACTGCTTTATCCTGGGGAGTGCAAAGCCACAGTCTCTCAAGTGGATAACAGTCTCCACTGGTTCTGGGGGGGGAGGGGTTGGTGCCCAGAGTGCTTCATCCTGCCAAGGACTGAGGTCATGGATGTGATACTCCACTGGTTCTGGAGGGGGCCTGGTGCCCAGAGTGCTTCATCCTGCCAAGGACTGAGGTACTGGATGTGATACCCCACTGGTTCTGGAGGGGACATGGTGCCCAGAGTGCTTCATCCTGCCAAGGACTGAGGTAGTGGATGTGATACTCCACTGGTTCTGGAGGGGGTCTGCTGCCCAGAGTACTTCATCCTGCTGAGAACTGAGGTAGTGGATGTGATACTCCACTGGTTCTGGAGGGGGCCTGGTGCCCAGAGTGCTCCACATGCAGTGTGACCAGTACAATTCCCTCACCTGGGTGTGCGTGCCACGACATAGGCCAGGTACAGGTAGCATGATACGCCATGGAGGTACCGACATACCCCACACTGCTGAGGCTTCGTCTTCCACCTGCTGGTGCCAACAGTGATGACAGTACTGCGTCATGGAAGCTGCCCATGGTCCTGGAAATCTCCTCCAGCCTCGGACGACTGACAACTGAGGATGGTAGGCTTATCAGCGGTAGTGCCACTGTCCGAGGACAACGCGGGGCGGCTGGTGGTGCTTGCGGCGGCGTTGTGGCGGTGGTGCTTGCAGCGTTGTCTGTGGTGGCGGTGCTGGCGGCGGGGTCTGTGGCGGCGGGGCTGGTGGCGGTGCATGGGTCAGCACCTGCTGAGGGAGAAAGCAGGATGTCTCCTGCAGCCTCGGACGGCTGCCCACCGGGAAAGAGGCTGGGGACTGTCGCAGCGGCTGTAGACGTGCCAGAGGCGGTGCAGGTGGCGGTGCAGCTTGCGGTGTTCGCCACTGTACAGGTTGGCGTGGACGTGGACAGAAGGTGTGACACTGGTCCCTCAGTCGGTGCCACTATGCCCTCTCCTGACCTGCCCTTCTGTTTTTGGCCCTTCCCCACCTTTGATGGTGGTGCAGTTGTCTTGCCACTATCCCCTTTCATTTTCGCTGAGCCCTTGGTGGCTGGTAGTTTCGGCTTCTCCCTCTGGGATGTGGGCACCTTTTTCACCTTGGCAGGTGGCGGAATGTCCTTGCCCTCGCTACGTGGCACACTGGCATCCCTGATGGGTGGCGCACTGCATGACCCTGCAGTTGCTGGCACCACTGTGCCTGGGGATGTGGTGGCTGAGGTGCTGGGCTGGGACCTGGAAAGGCTGACCTTAGGGGAAGGACGGGGGGAGGTGAAGGGAAGAGGTCAAGGGTTGCCAGGAAATGTTTTTTACACACACTGGGACGGAGTAGATGGAGGGGGTTTGGAGGAAGATGTAGTGGTTGTAGGAGGCGTGCATCTGCTGAATTTGGGTGAAGGTGCATGGGTTGGAGGCTGTTGTGAGGTGGATGGCTGTTGGGTGGGTGTGTGCCTGCGTTTGTGTACTTTGGGAGGAGGGGTCACAGATACACTGGTAGAGGACACTGGGGATGTGTGAATGGTAGTGGGGGTGGTGATTGCACGTGAGCGGTGAGTGGTGATGGGTGTGCTGGTGATGGAGGTAGTGGCTGAGGATGTAGTGCATGCAGTTGTGAGTGGAGAAAAGACTGGGAGGGAGGAGGGAGACGTGGAGGAGGGGGGCACAGTGGAGGAAGTGGATGTTGGTATGTGTGCATGGATATGGTGCTTGTGTGAGTGCCTGTGGGATGTGTGGTGCTTATGTTTGCCTGAGCCACTCTTGTGTGTTGATGTGTGTGCATGCTGGTCTGATGGTGTGCTTGGGATAGGCAGAGGTACAGGGGATTGGGTCTGGGTGGAGGATGTTGGAGGGGGGAGGCTGGACACAGGAACAATGGCTGCCATCAGTGCTGAGGTCAGAGCCTGAAATGCTCTCTGTTGGGCTGCCTGGCCACAATGAATGCCCTCCAGGTATGCATTTTGTTTGTTGCAAATGCCTCTCAACACCCTGGATGTGAGGGATCTCAGGAGGTCAATAGCCTCCTCACTGAGGGCAGCAGGGCTGACTGGGGCAGGGCCTGAGGTGCCTTGGGCGAAGGAGCTGCCCACTCTCCTGGGTGAGCGGGCACGGGACAGATGCTGAGGGGCTGATGGGAGGGTGGTGCTGGTGGGGGGGTGGCAGCTGTACCTGGTGGGCACAGAGGTGCCTGCCACCGCAAGGGAGCTCCCATCAGAGGAGGAGTCACTGTTGCTGGTCTCTGCTCCTGTCCCCCTCATGGAGCTCCCCTCGCCCTCCATCCCACTGGTGGCTTCAGACTCCGTTGCTTCACCCTCCAGGACCAAGTGGGATGCAGCTCCCTCCTGCTCTGGTGCCAATGCTCCTCTGCCTGATGATGCTATTGCACACAAGAACAGGGAGATCACAAAAATGGGGAGAGGAAGACAGAAGAAAGACATGCAACACCACTACTGTTGGCAGAGACAACAGACAGTGAGCAGCCCTCTGCACTATGCCATGCACTTATAGTTCCAAGATTTTTTACATGGCCATGGGGTACAAGGCCTAAGCCCAATTGCTGCACACCTGGAAGTCACAGGAGCCTGACTAGGTATAGATGGCTCTTAACACTAGTGGGGTTGGGGTGCCACATAGCCTGCCTCAGATGGGACCTTGCCTACCAAGATCGCCCTGGCCTAGGGGAACTCACTGCCCATCTCCCCCACCCACACACCTCGTAATGCGCGCAGAGTCAGCTGAATGAGAGTGTACTCACCCCCTTGTGGCTGCTGTGATGCCCTTAAGCACCCATCCAACTCCGGATAGCCACCACCAGGATCCTGAACATCAGGGGGGTCATGGTGCGACGGGCACCCCTTCCACGTTGGGAGGCCATCCCCAGCTGGCCTCCGCCGTCTTCTTGCTCCAGCGGCACGGGTCCTCCCATCTTTTACGGCAGTGGGTGCTCCGTCTGTGGTAGACCCCCAGGGTCCGGACGTCCTTGGCGATGGCACGTCAAATAGCCTTCTTCTGGTGGGTTCTGACCTAGAGGAATGGTACAGGGGGAAAGGACATTACTCATCCGGCGGCACCATCATACTCATTGCCCACCAGTTCCCACCCATGCCATGACGCAGATACACTCAGTATCCACACATGTAGGCCTCAGCCCCCCACCCATGTTACTTCCAGCCACACCACTCAAAGCAGGCATTGCCCATTCAGCATGCTCATAGTGTACTCACCTGTTTGTCTAGAGGACCAAACAGTTACGTGTACTGGGGGAGGACCCCATCCACTAGTTTCTCCAACTCCTCCGAAGTGAAGGCAGGGGCCCTTTTCCCAGACACTGTAGCCATCGTCGCTTCCAGACACAGGTCACAGCAGCACTTGCAGTGTAGGTTCTCTCTTGTTGAAGGTCAGGTATCAAGTGAGTGAACAGACAGAAAATGGCAATACCGTCACCGCTGGCGTACATCGTCATTGGCTCCTCGGACCCATAGGGCCAATGCTGAATTGCACCGCAGTCTTCGGCTGCCCACCGCGACAGTGTACAACACCAGCGCAGTTACCTCATATCCCCTTGTCCCACCTTACAGGTCAGGCAGCCACCATTTCAGGGGGCCTCATGGCATTATTAATAACTGCGTCACACCTATCTAGGCCTGGAATACACACAGTTACAGGCACATTGTGGATTAATACATTTTCCACAAATTACATTTTGTGATACCTCAGTGTTGGCTGACTCTCTACTCTCTGTTCTCCTCCATAGGGCACGTCTGCTGGGGCAGGTGATGAGATGGCGGCATCCTCCGGTGTACAGACCCCTGGTGGACCTGTCGACAATGGAAGAGAGACACATCATAATCACATACAAACTTGATCATGCAACAATCCAGGAACTACTCCTCTAGTGCAGGACCTGTCAGTACTCCATTTCCTGGCAAGTGGTTCCTTTCAAACAACAGTGGCCATTGCATCAGGGATGTCCCAGCCAATGTTCTCTAACGTGTTGTCCAGAGTGTTGTCTGCCCTGCTGAAACACATGCGCAGCTACATCATGTTCCCTCAGGTGGAGGATTTGCCCACAGTGAAAGGTGACTTCTATGCCATGGGACATACCCCCAACATCATTGGTGCCATTGATGGGACACATGTGGCATTACAGGGAGTGCAGAATTATTAGGCAAGTTGTATTTTTGAGGATTAATTTTATTATTGAACAACAACCATGTTCTCAATTAACCCAAAAAACTCATCAATATCAAAGCTGAATATTTTTGGAAGTAGTTTTTAGTTTGTTTTTAGTTTTAGCTATGTTAGGGGGATATCTGTGTGTGCAGGTGACTATTACTGTGCATAATTATTAGGCAACTTAACAAAAAAAAATATATACCCATTTCAATAATTTATTATTACCAGTGAAACCAATATAACATCTCAACATTCACAAATATACATTTCTGACATTCAAAAACAAAACAAAAACAAATCAGTGACCAATATAGCCACCTTTCTTTGCAAGGACACTCAAAAGCCTGCCATCCATGGATTCTGTCAGTGTTTTGATCTGTTCACCATCAACATTGCGTGCAGCAGCAAACACAGCCTCCCAGACACTGTTCAGAGAGGTGTACTGTTTTCCCTCCTTGTAAATCTCACATTTGATGATGGACCACAGGTTCTCAATGGGGTTCAGATCAGGTGAACAAGGAGGCCATGTCATTAGATTTCCTTCTTTTATACCCTTTCTTGCCAGCCACGCTGTGGAGTACTTGGACGCGTGTGATGGAGCATTGTCCTGCATGAAAATCATGTTTTTCTTGAAGGATGCAGACTTCTTCCTGTACCACTGCTTGAAGAAGGTGTCTTCCAGGAACTGGCAGTAGGACTGGGAGTTGAGCTTGACTCCATCCTCAACCCGAAAAGGCCCCACAAGCTCATCTTTGATGATACCAGCCCAAACCAGTACTCCACCTCCACCTTGCTGGCGTCTGAGTCGGACTGGAGCTCTCTGCCCTTTACCAATCCAGCCACGGGCCCATCCATCTGGCCCATCAAGACTCACTCTCATTTCATCAGTCCATAAAACCTTAGAAAAATCAGTCTAAGAGATATTTCTTGGCCCAGTCTTGACGTTTTAGCTTGTGTGTCTTGTTCAGTGGTGGTCGTCTTTCAGCCTTTCTTACCTTGGCCATGTCTCTGAGTATTGCACACCTTGTGCTTTTGGGCACTCCAGTGATGTTGCAGCTCTGACATATGGCCAAACTGGTGGCAAGTGGCATCGTGGCAGCTGCACGCTTGACTTTTCTCAGTTCATGGGCAGTTATTTTGCGCCTTGGTTTTTCCACACGCTTCATGCGACCCTGTTGACTATTTTGAATGAAACGCTTGATTGTTCGATGATCACGCTTCAGAAGCTTTGCAATTTTAAGAGTGCTGCATCCCTCTGCAAGATATCTCACTATTTTTGACTTTTCTGAGCCTGTCAAGTCCTTCTTTTGACCCATTTTGCCAAAGGAAAGGAAGTTGCCTAATAATTATGCACACCGGATATAGGGTGTTGATGTCATTAGACCACACCCCTTCTCATTACAGAGATGCACATCACCTAATATGCTTAATTGGTAGTAGGCTTTCGAGCCTATACAGCTTGGAGTAAGACAACATGCATAAAGAGGATGATGTGGTCAAAATACTCATTTGCCTAATAATTCTGCACTCCCTGTAGTACCCCCACGCAGGAGTGAACAGGTGTACAGAAACCAGAAGAGCTACCATTCGATGAATGTGCAGATGGTGTGTTTGGCAGACCAGTACATCTCCCATGTGAATGCCAAGTTTCCTGGATCAGTGCATAACGCTTATATTTTGAGGAATAGCAGCATCCCTTAAGTGATGGGGCAACTCCGGAGGCACCGTGTGGGGCTAATAGGTGAGCCTAAATTTCCCACACAGTTTAATTTGCTGTCTGGGGTTGTCCCTACGGGTTAGTGTGTGTCTAACAGTTGTCCCTCCATATTTGCAGGTGACTCTGGTTACCCGAACCTGTCATGGCTACTGACCCCAGTGAGGAATCCGAGGACAAGGGCTCCATATGACAGGTTGTTCCTTATACTACTCACCAAAGACGGTGTGCCAGATCATCGTGGCCTGCTGTATACTGCACAACCTGGCTTTGCGACAGCAGGTGCCTTTTCTGCAGAAGGATGGGCCAGATGGTGGTCTGGTGGCAGCTGTGGAACCTGTGAACAATGAAGAAGAGGAGGCAGAAGAAGAGGATATCAACAACTGAAACAACATCATCATGCAACACTTCCAGTGAGACACAGGTAAGAAGATGTCACTGCCTCCCACATCTCATACTATTGTTGGAGCTAGCATAAATCTGTCATTTTCACTCAGTGTACGGACCCTTACTTGTCACTTTGCCTTTCCATTTCACAGATGTCGCTCCCACTTTGTGCCCTCTGCTATGTTTCCTCCTGGCCCACAGCTGTGTTACGTTGGTATGTGCACAAGTAAATTGACATTGCTGTATTCCATGGTTATTGCTATTACACATTTGTGAAACCACAGACTGACTCCGGATTGTTTTGTGATTGAAGTGTGTTTATTTCTGTGCTAATAAGTGGAGGGGGTTGTAAAATGGGCTGGGTGGATGGTATTACATATTTGTGAAAGCACAGACTGACTCA
Organism: Pleurodeles waltl; assembly: GCF_031143425.1. Lineage (NCBI taxonomy): Eukaryota > Metazoa > Chordata > Amphibia > Caudata > Salamandridae > Pleurodeles > Pleurodeles waltl. The sequence continues at coordinate 508,645,076 of NC_090445.1, forward strand.
AGATTGTTTTGTGATTCAAGGGTGCTTATTTCTGTGCAAATAGGTAGAGTGGTGTGAAATGGGCTGGGGTGATGGTGGAGGAATGTCCATGTCAGAGTCCAGTCGATTTGTTTCACAGGTGCATTGTCCAAAGGGGCATAGGAAGTGGAGCAATGGCAGTTGAAGGATGGACAGGGTGACAAAGTGGGACAGAAGGGTGACATTCAGGGGGGTCTCATTTCCTGGCGGGGGTCTTGGCAATGTTCTCTGTCTTGTTCCTGGATCTCAGGGACCGTTTGTGGGGTGGTTATCCATCTACAGGGGGTGGGGTGCTGGTGTTGTGTTCCTGTGGCCATGCCTTCTGTCCACTAGCGCCGGCGGAGGTGGAGGGCTGTTCATCGTCCAGGCTCGTGTCAGGGGCCCCTTGTTGTGCCACTGTGTCCCTCCTGGTGTTGACAAGGTCTTGCAGCACCCCGGCAAAGGAGACCAGGGTGTTGTTAATGGACTTCAAGTCCTCCCTGATCCAAAGGTAGTGTTCCTCCTGCAGCCGCTAGGTCTCCTGAAACTTGGCCAGTACTGTTGGCATCATCTCCTGGGAATGATGGTAAGCTCCCATGAAGTTGGAGAGGGCCTCATGGAGAGTGAGTTCCCTGGGCCTGTCCTCCCCCTGTCACACAGCAGTCCTCCCAGCTTCCCTGTTGTCCTGTGCCTCTGTCCCCTGAACCGTGTGACCACTGCCACTGCCCCAAGGTCCCTGATCGTCCTGTGTTGGTGGGGTTGCCTGGGTTCCCTGTAGTGGTGGACACACTGCTGAATGACGTGTCCTGGGGACAGAGGGATGGGGCCGCTGGGTGGGTGCTGTGGTGGTGTTTCCTGAGGGGGGAGGCTCTGTGGTGGCTTGTGACTGTGTCAGGGGAACCAACTGTCCTGAGGTCCCTGATGGGCCGGGCTGGTCATCTTGATCCAGTAGTGCAGAGCTGCTGTCATCACTGTGGGCCTCTTCTGTGGGGGGACTGGACATGTCTAGCACCTCCTGTCCGATGACATTGGCTAGGGGTCCTGTAGGGGTGTAAAAGCATATTTATTGCATCTGTGTGTGCCATTGTGTGCAATGGGTGAGTGACCCTCTACTCCAGTGCTTGCATTCTTGGCTTGGTCCTTGTGTGATAGTTGGTTGGGGGTCTGTGGGGTATCTGTACTGGACATACTTTGGTGATGGGTGTCCATGCATTGGTGTTACATGCAGGGCTTGTTTTTGGGATGTGTGGGTTGTGTTGGTGGGGTATCTGTGGGTTGTTGGGGTGATGGGTGTGAGGGTAAGGGTGGCGTATGTGATGGCATGCAGGTAGGGTGGAGGATAAAGTAGTAAAGATTTACCTTAGCAGAGTCCAGTCCTCCTGCTACTCCTGCGAGGCCCTCAGGATGCAGAATTGCCAAGACTTGCTCCTCCCATGTTGTTAGCTGTGGGGGAGGAGGTGGGGGTCCACTGCCAGTCCTCTGTACTGCAATCTGGTGTCTGGAGACCACGGAACACACCTTCCCCCGTGGGTCGTTCCACCTCTTCCGGATATCATCCCGTGTTCTTGGATACTGTCCCATTGCGTTGACCCTGTCGACAGTTCTGTGCATTAGCTCCATCTTCCGTGCAATGGAGGTCTGCTGCACCTGTGATCCGAATAGTTGTGGCTCTACCCGCACAATTTCCTCCACCATGATCCTGAGCTCCTCTTCAGAGAACCTGGGGTGTCGTTGAGGTGCCATGATGTGGTGTGGGTGATGTGTGAGGTGGTGTCTGTTGTGATGTGTGAGGGGATGTGTTGGTGTGTGTTGTTTGAGGTGCGTGGATGTTGTGTAAGTGATGGTGTTGTCTGTCTGTGGATCCTGCTGTTGTTTAAGGTAATGTATCTCTCTGGCCTGCTTTAAATTTCTGGTTGTAAGTGTTTGTGGGTAATGTGGGTGTGTGTTTTATAGTGTTGTGGGTGTGGTGTGTGTATGTGTATCAGGTGTATGTATTTTGAATTGTCCAATGTGGTGGAGTTTTGTAAGTGTGTGTGTATTTTGAGCGTGGCGGTGTGTACCGCCAAGGGTTTACCGCGGTTGAAAGTCCGCCGCGATGATTCGTGGGTCGTGATAGTGTGGGCGTATTCTTGTTGGCGTGACGGTGTTGGTTCTGTTATCACCAGTTTATCACTGACCTTTGGTGTGGCGGACTTGTGTGGGTGTCTGTATTGTGGCGGATTCCGAGCTGTGGGTCGTAATACCTGTAGGGGAATTCCGCGGCCGCAGCGGTATGTTGGCGGTCTTCTGCACGGTGGTAAGCGGGATTTACTGCCAGAGTTGCAATGAGGGCCATAATATGGGAAGTACTGGCCCAGACAGACCTGCTTCATGAGTTACACTACATTAAGACACGTGTATTCAGGTGAGATGTTTGAATGGGGAGTATGGCAGGGATGAGTTTGAGTTCTTTTGATGTTCTCCCTGTTTATCAGTGGAGTCGTGGAAGTGTTGATTAACTGCCAGCATGACACCCCTGAGACAGCCAGCACAAGTACCCTCTGTATTGCTCTGTGTTGATGACACACTGCTATTGTCCCATACCCTAATGGATTTGCAGCACCTACTGAACCATTTTGAGGAATACAAAAATGTAGGGGCCTGGAGATCACTGGAGGGAAGTGGAAGTTCATGACCATAAATCCTCACCAGTCATTCAGGAATACACTGACTATGGATGTCAACTATTGAGCAAGTAAAGAGCTTTGATTATCTGGCAGTTAGGCTTGCAGACAAGATTGCTTGGGATCTTCAACTCTAAAAAGGTACCTCCATGTTATCCCACAGGGCAGTCATGATCATTAGGAAACACACAACTTCAGTTAACAGAGCAGTTTCTCTAGCCGTTGTGACATAGAGAGCGGTGACTCAGGGTAGAGCACTGGATAGGGAAGAAATCTAAGCCATGAGGGACACTTCATGATTAAACACCATTGAAAAAATATTTGTAAGATCACTTTTGAATACCTCTGTTAGCACAACCCTAATACCTCTAAGGTGGGACTTGAATCTTAAAAATGTTGGCCTCATTTCCCACCTTACAATTCTGACCTATTGGGCTAGGATCTGGACTACACAGGAGCTGATTCCTTATAAATCGTCTCTGCAGGAGTAAATTTTCCTTGACAAGTCATGCATTACACCCTGACTGAGAGTGGTGAAATCTCTATGCAACAAGCTGAATATAGTAGGTGTGTGGGAAATCCCCAGTAAGACAAAAACTCAGCTACCTGGCTGAACATAATATATTGGGAATATGTCCTCCAGAAGACAGGGCGAAAGACAAGGTCGGAAGGGCTGGTGGACAAATCCCTAATCCATAAATGTTCCCTAGAATTTGAACCATATTTGGATAGAATTATCCCTTCAGAAGCTAAGTACTTGTATGTTCACACATTGCCACTCAGGTCATTCACATCGAAGTGGGAACAAGACAGCGAAGAACTTGAGGGTTGTCAATTCTGCTATAATAAGCCGGAAACTGAGGTACACTTTTAATTATATTCTACCAGTGGTGTGCCAACCACACCCTTTGTCTAGGGGATGTGTGCATGCAGGACTGGCCTACGGGGAGGAACTGAGGAGTAGCACTCCAACATAAACAGTACCACCCCAACCTAAGCACAAGACAAATATCTGTCAGTGAGGCAGACACTGCAATCATGGCAATGCCAACAAGCAGTTTTTGTCCATGGGCCTGAATGTGTTCTTTGTTCTGCATGCCTCCATGCTCGTTGATGTTGTTTGACCATGTGGGTGGTGGACATTTTGTACAGCCAGCTGCCGGTGCTTTTTGTTCTTCTTTCTTCTCCATACCTCCTTGCTTGTTGTAGTTGTTTGACCATGTGGCTGGTGGACATTTTGTGCATCCAGCCAGTGTGCTTTTTGTGAAACTTAATTGGATTTGTCACTTTTGGAAATTTCAGGAAACAGAGCAAAGTGGACAGCAGCCACAGCCAGCAATAGTAGATCTTCCTTAATTTTGAGCAGAACTGGAGGTCGAGCTTCCTGGCGAGCAAGAACATCCTCCTTTAGAATCATTGGTGCCAGATCTAAACCAAGGAAAAGGAAAGGTACAGCACCATCGTCTCCAAGCACCATTTCTGATAATGATGATGGGAACAAGGAGTGGACCCCAGCAGAGGCCAGGAAAGGCAAGGGAAAAAAGTTCCTGAAAGCCTTAGAAATATGGAAGGGGATGATGAGGAGGATGAAGATAATGAGCCAGTCATTGTGGAAGCTGGCAGAGAGGAGTCGGACATTACTCCTCCTATTCAACCTGCTCCAATGGATGTGGCATAGGTAGTACCACCCGCTCCCATATTTGTGAGGCCACAGCTGAGAACTACACCAACCACTACCTCAGCAGAAGTATACGCTTCAAAGAGACAATCAACAACACACCCGCCTACCTCCAGTGCTTCTTCAGGCATTGGTAGTGGCCCACTAAGAAACTACTTATTTCCAGTTTGGGACCTTTTTACTCTTAGCAAACAGGAGGAGAACTTTGCAATATGCTCCATTTGCCACAAGAGTGTTCATTGAGGTTAGCTTGGTTCACATTATGGTACTTGAGGCCAAATGACCCAAATGAAAAAGCATCACACAATCTAGAGGGAGAAGCACCTTAAAAAAAATTGCTGAACGTGGTGGTGAAGGTGTGGTGAGCAGGGAAACATCAGCTTCAATTCCAATCATAGTGGGAGGTGATGATGAGAGAGAAGAGGATGGCATCCTCATGCAAAGCAGTCCTGCACCAACAGTGCACTAGAATCACCTGCCTACTTCACCTCACAATGGCACAAGAAGACTCAGAGTCAGATGGAGACACCACAGCATACTTTGACTGCCCTGTGACACATATTAAGTCTACCACAACATACTTCTCCAAGTTGCCTGCATTTGTAGCCCCAGAAAAGAAATAACATTCAGGCTACTATCATGGACTTGTTTAAGCAGGAAGGGCCTTACGACCACAACTACCCAATGGCACATTTGTACAATGAAAAACTGTCAAAAACGCTGGTGCTCCTCTCTTTTTAGGGTCAAGCCTGTGAGTGCATGCACTTGCACATGTGTCTCATATGCGAGACACTCTTGTGTTCAGTTAAGGACTTGGAGCCCGCCTGTCGCTCACCATTTGTTGATTTGCATGGCACTCTTCTTTACAGTCTCATAATTGGTCAAGACATGTCAGGCATCACTTCTGTTCCTCTGTGTGGAGCAGGGATCAAGCACTAATTGATGCAACTTAATTAGTGCCCGTCTGGTGCTCCTGACATGATCGACATACTATTTTGTTCTTTTTAACTTCTAGTGTCCCGCAAACAGAAGGCTTGTGACTGGTAAAAACGTGCTTATCAGGACAAACAAAATTGAAAAGTTTTATTTTTTAAAGCTACCTTTCTTTTGTTTTGCCAAGTCGTCTTTTTCTCAGTTTCCACTCATGTTTTCTTTTGTTTTTACTTGTGTTGTCAAAAGATGACAATTATCTTGTTCTAAGTATGCGAAACCCAATGCATTGCAAATGCTTGTTTTTTTTTATGGAGGGAGTGGGGTTCTTAGAATTTGTGGCAGCCATCTGCCCAAAATGGAAGGTTCCAAGTCTGATGAGGGAAATTGTCAGAGTTGCTGTTCCAGTGCTGCATTACAGTGTGCTACAATTGTTGTGACAACCATTGCTGCAAAGTGTTGTTCACAGTATTCATCAGATGACAGATATGTGGACCAGTTGTCGGGTGACTGATTACACGTGCATCACTGCACACTGGATCTCTTTTGCGGTGGTAAAGCAAAAGCTATCTACAAGTCTTGGCCCTGAAGAAAGTTTTAAGAACATTCGATGGCATGCAACAGTAGCCATGTTCACCATAGCGAAATTACATCCAGCTGCAAACATCTTGGATGAATTTAACAGCAAGTTGTGTGAATGGCTGTGACCCAGAGGTCTCAGAATCAGGTCGTGGCCATGGACAATGGCAGTAAAATAATCAAGGCCAGTTGTTACAGTGAGAAGGAACAGTCTCTCACCTCACAATGAGGAGAGAGTGACAATGATCAAAATTAACCAAAATTTCATACCACATGATTTAATTGTTCCTGAAACAGCACAGAAGGAAGATGATTGGTCAGAATCAAGTGCACAAGCTGACCAACTTCTTGGTGAACCACCTGAGTTTGAGAACAAACTCTACGCCTGGACTGAGTATGCCAGTGTACCATAGAACTTTTTAATTATTTCTAGTGAAATTCTTTCTTTGCAAAATAAAAAGTAGCTGGTGGACCATTATGTTTGTGTCAGATTTATGCTGGCTGGATTGGAGTTGGACCAGTGTGTAGTGAAGAATCCTCCACAACTCCTTTATGATGTTGGAGAAAATGTCTACCTCCCTCAAATGCCTATCCTTTTTTGCATCTCTTAGCAGGGCCTCCCTAGAAGATCAATGATTTATGAGAGTGCCAATACCAAATTCCAATCTGTGGCCTGCATCAAGGATGCAATTGTATACCTACCCTATCGCCGCTTGGATTGGAAGGGGTAACTACAACTATTACAACAATAAGTGGGTGATTATGAGTGATGATTGATCTATACAACATATAGCAATTCTGTTTCTCTACTTGTTCTTCAACAGCAGTATACTACAGGTCTATCTCACTCGGATTAGGAATTGGATCAAGGTACTCAGAGTCAGGAGGAGGATGGAAGGACTCAGGGTGGGACTACCTCATCAACAGCTAGAAGAAGGAAGTTATTGACTTCAAAGGCAAACCAGGACTCTGAGTCCCAGTACTCAGCTATGTGAAATTGAGAGAGTTGTATTGATTTGGGAAATGCTGCTGAGCATGTGTGTTGCACTGGTGGCAAAAGTGAACCTCCAAGTCCCCATGTTTTTGCTCTGTTTCTGAGTCTTCGTGGTACCCTCCACATGAAGCTTACCTTCCTTCTTTTCTTCTTCTTGACTCTGCAATACAGTGTATGTTTTACAATCCACAGGCGTTCTCCTCTCCTGTACAAACAAAAGGTGAAAGCAGCATTCAACACTCCTGATCACCTAACAGACTCATTCAGACAGGGACCCAAGAGTGACAGACATTCCTGAGGAGAACGTAAATGCACTGCCCAATTTGTCAATATAATATCATTTTCCTTTTAACAATCATATTTTTTAGAACTGGGTGGGTTCAATTCAGTCCTCCATAAATTGTTTTTTCAAATTTAGACAACAGATCATTTATATATCGACTAGCTTGGGTCTCTGGGGCAGAAGGACTGTTCGCAATGCATTTAGGGGGACTGTATCATACTGAAGCCTTTATTTCCTTCCACAACAGAATGATGATGATGCTGTGCTGCTCATCACCCTGATGAATATTGTTCTTGTGTTGTGTTTCTCTTTGTCACATCTTTCCCCAATGCCCCTTTCTCGTCCATTCATCAAACCCCTAACCCTCTTCCCCGGGCTGTGTGATTTTCTTGATGCGTGTCTTAATTTACACCAAATAGATCACAGACTTGGTGGAGCAGATGTGGTTAAATGCAACACCAACTAACTATGGTATCTTCTATCACTTGTGCAATAGCCCACACCAGCCCCACTTACACAACCATGCATAAGACAAAACATAATTCCTCAACATCAACATCATGATTCAAGCCTTTGTTATGCATGAATAAACGCTTAACCTTGTTGACCACAAAGTACAGACTTTGAGTACATTTTTCCTGACTTGAGGATTTCACAAATTTGGCGTTCAAATTTCATGTTCACCATTGCTCAGGATAATTTACTATTGCTAGTTTGTGTCATAATATGTGGTATTATTTGATGTGTCATGGTGGGAGTAGTCTACCCTCAGTCTTTCTAAAGCAATAATATAAATGGATAGATATAATATAACCTGCTAACTCTCGTTTTTTCTTTCATACCGTATAGAAGAGACCCTTTGGAAACCCTCCAGTAAGTTGGAACATTAACAGAGGGAGCAGACGTCACACCTCACTTCATTTATTCTGGTAAGAGAACAATGGGATGAAGTGATCTACTTAAGTTAGTAAGCAACTAACTTCTATTACAGATGAGATAAGTAATTGTTTATCTAACTTTCTGCAGGCAATATGGGGAATGCCAGCATACTGTCCTAACTGGCATACACTCTGAGAAGTAAATTAAAGAAGCAGGCTGCGTGAAAAAGAATCAGTGCAAAGTTAAAGTAAATCACACAAATATCCTGTGCATTGGTGCTTTGCCCTGTTCAGCAGTGCTTTGCCCTGTTCAGCGGTCTTCACCATGGCGGTCTTTTTCCTGTTCAGCGGTGCTTTGCCATGGCGGTCTCTGACCTGTTCAGCGGTGCCTTGCCCTGTTCAGCGGTGCTTTGCCCTGTTCAGCGGTCTTCACCATGGCGGTCTTTTCCCTGTTAAGCAGTGCTTTGCCATGGCGGTCTCTGACCTGTTCAGCAGTGCTTTGCCCTGTTCAGCGGTGCTTTTCCCTGTTCAGCGGTCTTCACCATGGCGATCTTTTTCCTCTTCAGTGGTGCTTTGCCATGGCGGTCTCTGACCTGTGCATTGGTGTGTGGCACGATGGTCCCTCATTGCCCAGCGGGCTGTGGCTGCCGGGGCCCTCCGGGGCACTGACTCCGGCGGTGGTCTCCTGACCAGTGACGATACTGCTGCCCTCCTGGGCACTGACTCTGGCGGTGGTCTCCTGACCAGTGACGATACTGCTGCCCTCCTGGGCACTGACTCCGACGCTGGTCTCCTGACCAGTGACGATATTGCTGCCCTCCTGGGCACTTACTCCGGCGTTGGTCTCCTGATCAGTGACGATACTGCTGCCCTCCTGGGCAATGACTCCGGCGGTGGTCTCCTGACCAGTGACGACAGTGCTGGCGGTGGCGTCCCGGCCGCCGGGGAGGATGGCAGCCTTCTCCGCCGTGCTGCTCTTCCCAGACTGTGCAGACTTCCTCTGGCCCTTCACCACCTTTGGAGGAGTCACAGCTGACTCGGCACTCCCCTTGTGACCCTTGTGAGCAGGTTTTCCACCAGGAGTCTTCACCCTGTCCCGTCGGCCACTTTCCAACTTGAGGTGCTTTACAGGGGGTGGACTGGCAGTGCTTTGGCTCCGTATCACACTGGCTGCCCTGGTGGCCGGTGCACTCCACACACCTTTGACACGCACCACTGGTACTGGACTCTTTTTGGCTGAGGTGCTACTATGGGACCTATCAATTGGAGGGGTGGGGGAGGGGGCCAAGAGGTCAACGTTGCTGAGGAAGAGTTGCTGACGAAGACTGGGATGGTTAGCTGGAGGGGGTCTGGGAGTGGAGGAAGAGGAGGTGGTTGTAGGAGGTGCAACTTTAGGTGATTTGGGTGCAGGTGCAGGTACTGGAGGCTGTCGTGTGGTGGATGGATATTGGGTGTGTGAGTGGCCACGTTTGTGTACTTTGGGAGGGGGCGTCACAGACACACTGGGAGTGGACACAGGGGACGTGTAAATGGTAGTGGGGGTGGTGAGTGCAGGTGAGCGGGGTGTGGTTCTGGGTGTTCTGGTGTGAGTCCTAGTGCCTGTAGATGTAGTGCATGCAGGTGAGAGTGTAGACGACACTGGGAGGGAGGAGGGAGACGACGAGGAGGGGGACAGAGTGGAGGCAGTGGATGTTGCTGTGTCTGTATGTGGGTGATGATTGTGTGAGTGCCTGTGGGTTGTGTGGTGCTTATGTTTGCCTGAGCTACTTGTGTGTGTTGAGGTGTATGCATGCTTGTCTGATGGTGTGCTTGGGATAGGCTGGGGTACAGGGGATTGGGTCTGGGTGGAGGAAGTTGGAGGGGGGAGGCTAGACACAGGGACAATGGCTGCCATCAGTGCTGAGGCCAGAGATTGCAGGGTTCGATGAAGGGCAGCCTGACCAGAATGAATGCCCTACAGGAATGCATTACCATGTTGCAACTCCCGTTCTACACCCTGGATGGCATTCACAATGGTAGACTGCCCAACAGTGAGTGACCTGAGGAGGTCAATGGCCTCCTCACTGAGGGCAGCAGGGGAGACAGGGGCAGGGGCTGAGGTGTCTGGGGCGAAGGTGATGCCCACCCTCCTGGGTGAGCGGGCACGGGGCGAACGCTGAGGGGCTGCTGGGAGAGCAGAGCTGGTAGGGGAGGTGGCGGCTGTACCTGTAGAAGTGGGGGGCACAGATGGTGCCACCACCACAAGGGAGCTCCCATCGGCAGATGAGTCCGTGTCGCTGTTTGGTGATCCTGTGCCCGACGTGAAGCTCCCCTCGCCCTCCGTACCACTGGTGTATTCCGAGTCTGTGGTGTGGCCCTCCATGGCCATGTGGGATGCAGCTCCCTCGTGCTCCGGTGCCACTGTACCTCCGCCTGGGGGGGGGGGGGGGAACGACAGAAGAAAGACAGGTTGAGTGCATGGCTTACCGCTACCGTTGGCAGACAATACAGACACAGCAGCCCCCTGCACTACGCCGTGCTCTTGGCCTCTACAGATGCAAATCCTGGGATCTGGCCTACATGGCTATGGTGGACATCTGCACACATAGATGCCACAGAGGCATGTATACTTGGCACTCTACTGAGGTGGGGTGGAGTGACACATGGCCTGCATTACGGAGGGGCCTAGCCTACGTAACTCGCCCTGTCCTAGGGAAACCCACAGCCCTCGTCCTCCACCCAGACCCCTCCAATGCGCGCTGAATCAGCAGAATGAGAGTGTACTCACCCCCTTGTGTCTGCTGTGATGCCCTCAAGCGCCCATCCAACTCCGGGTACACCACCGCCAGGATCCTGAACATCAGGGGGGTCAGGGTGCGACAGGCACCCCTCCCACGTTAGGAGGCCATCCCCAGCTGGGCCTCTGCCATCTTCTTGCTCCAGCGGCGAATGTCCTCCCATCTTTTCTGGCAGTGGGTGCTCCGTATGTGGTAGACCCCCAGGGTCCGGACTTCCTTGGCGATGGCACGCCAAATGTCCTTCTTCTGGTGGGCACTGACCTACAGGAATTGTACAGGGGAAAAACAGAAGTAATTACCATCTGCACCGTCACAGTCATTGGCCCCCATCCCTACCCTTGCCATGAAGCACATCCACTCACCATCGTTTCATGCACGCCTCATTCTCACCCCCCTCTATCTTTCATCCACCCCACTCCACACAGGCATTGCCCACACAGAATGCTCACAGTGTGCTTACCTGTTTGTCTTGAGGACCGTAGAGTAGCTTGTACTGGAGGAGGACCCCATCCACGAGTTTCTCCAACTCCTCCGTGCTGAAGGCAGGGGCCCTTTCCCCAGACACACGAGCCCTTGTCTCTTCCAGACTGAGGTCACAGCAGCACTTGCAGTGTAGGTCTTCTCCTGTCGAAGATCAGGTATCAAGTGATTGAACAGACAGAAAATGGCGGTCACGTCCGTGGCGGTGCGTACCGTCACCACCGGCGTACAGCGTCATTGGCTCCTGGGACCCATAGGGTCCAATGTTAACCAATGCAGGATTGCGCCGCGGTCTTTGACTGCCTACCGCTACGGTGTACAACGCACGCCAAGCCTTGTAGGTGTCTGGGTGGGGGAGGTGGGCTGTGGGTTCCCCTAGGCCAGGGCGAGTTTAGTAGGCAAGGACCCTTCTTAAGGCAGTCCCTGTGGCACCCCACCTGTGTACAGTGCCAACTACACCTAGTCAGGCTCCTGTGACGTCCATGTGTGCAAAAATCGGGCATAGCCTTGTAACTCTTCTCCCTGGGATTAAATAGTAGACTCCAAGTGTGCGGCATAGTGCAGGGGGCTTCTGTGTCTGTCTGTCGGTAGTGGTATTGCATGCACTCAACTCGTCTTTCTTCTGTCTTCCCCCCCTTTTTGTGGTCTCCCTGTTCTTGTGTGCATTAGCATCATCAGGCGGAGGAGCAGTGGCACCGGAGCAGGAGGGAGCTGCATCCCACATGGCCCTGGAGGGCGACACTACGGAGTCTGAATTCACCAGTGGGACGGAGGGTGAGGGGAGCTCGACGGCGGGGACAGGAGCTGACACCAGCGATACGGACTCCTCCTCTGATGGGATCTCCCTTGCGGTGGCGGGCCTCTCTGTGCCCCCCGCATCTACAGGTACAGCCGCCACCCCCCCACCAGCACCTCCCTCCCAGCAGCCCCTCAGCGTTTGCCCCGTGCCCGCTCACCCAGGAGGGTGGGCATCACCTTCGCCCCAGGCACCTCAGCCCCTGCCCCAGTCACCCCTGCTGCCCTCAGTGAGGAGGCCATTGACCTCCTCAGGTCCCTCACTGTTGAGCAGTCTACCATTTTGAATGCCATCCAGGGTGTAGAGAGGCAGTTGCAACAAACCTATGCATACCTTGAGGGCATTCACTCTGGTCGGGCAGCCCTTCAGAGAGCTTTTCAGACTCTGGCCTCAGCACTGATGGCAGCCATTGTCCCTGTCTCTAGCCTCCCCCCTCCAACTTCCTCCACCCAGACCCACACCCCTGTACCTCAGCCTATACCAAGCACACCATCGGACCAGCATGCACACACCTCAACACACAAGGGAAGCTCTGGCAAACATAAGCACCACACATCCCACAGGCACTCACGCAAGCATCAGACACATGCAGACACACCAACATCCACTGCCTCCACTGTGTCCCCCTCCTCCTCATCTCCCTCCTCCCTCCCTGTCACGTCTCCACTCACACCTGCATGCACTACATCCTCAGCCACTACGTCCATCACCAGCACACCCACCACCACACCCCGCTCACGTGCAGTCACCACACCCACTACCATTCACCCGTCCCCTGTGTCCACTCCCAGTGTGTCTCTGAGGCCACCTCCCAAGGTACACAAACGCAGCCACACACCCACCTAACAGCCATCCACCTCACGACAGCCTCCAGCCCATGCAACTTCACCCAAAGTCACCAAACGTACACCTCCTACAACCACTACCTCTTCCTCCACTCCCAAACCCCCTTGAGCTACCCGTCCCAGTGTTCCTAAGAAACTTTTCCTGTCCAACCTTGACCTCTATCCCTCACCTCCCCCACCCCTTCAGTCTCATAGGGCCCGACTCTCCAGGTCCCAACCTAGCACCTCAGCCACAACATCGGCGGGACCAGTGGTGCCAGTAGTCACCGGATTCTGGAGTGTACCAGGCAGCAGGGCAGCCAGTGTGGCAAGGAGCCAGAGCACGGACAGTCCCCCACCTGTCAAGCATAAAAAGTTGGCCAGTGCCCAGCGAGAGAGGGGAAAGAAATCCGCCACCAAAGCCACTCCCAGGGATACAGTTGGGAGTGTGGAGACAGCTGCGACTCCATCCAAGGTGGGGAAGGGGCACAGTAAAACCGGCAAGTCTGGGAAGATCAGCACAGCAGACAAGACCGCCAGGAGCACCGCTGCCCAGGACAAGACCGCCACCAGCCCCGCTGCCCAGGACAAGACCGCCAGCAGCACCGCTGCCCAGGACCCCGCCGCCAGCAGCACCACTGCCCAGGACTCCACCACCAGCAGCACCGCTGCCCAGGACAAGACCGCCACCAGCCCCGCTGCACAGGACAAGACCGCCACCAGCCCCGCTGCCCAGGACACGCTGCCAGCAGCACCACTGCCCAGGACAAGACCGCCAGCAGCACCGCTGCCCAGGACAAGACCGCCAGCACCACCGCAGGACAGTGAGCGCCAATGATTACAATGCTACTGAGGCCGCCACGGGCAGGATGAAGCACTCTGGGCACCAAGCCCCCTCCAGAACCAGTGGAGAGTTACATCCACTACCTCTGTCCTTGGCAGGATTAAGCACTCTGGGCACCAAGCCCCCTCCAGAACCATTGGAGAGTTACATCCACTACCTCTATCCTTGGCAGGATAAAGCACTCTGGGCACCAAGCCCCCTCCCGAACCAGTGGAGACTGTTATCCACTTGAGAGACTGTGGCTTTGCACTCCCCAGGATTGAACAGCGGGCAACCCACCCACTGTAGAGACTTGAGAGACTGTGGCTTTGCACTCCCCAGGATTGATCAGTGGGCAACCCAACCACTGTAGAGACTTGAGAGACTGTGGCTTTGCACTCCCCAGGATTGAACAGTGGGCAACACACCCAATGTAGAGACTTGAGAGACTGTGGCTTTGCACTCCACCAGATTGAACAGTGGGCAACCCAAACACTGTAGGGACTTGAGAGACTGTGGCTTTTCACTCCCCAGGATTGAACAGTGGGCATGAGGCCCCCTCGTGGATCTGGCGTCATACACTCATCCGGCTGAGGTGCCCCCCTTCCCTTCCCCCGAGATGCCTGTTTTATTTCTATCTGATGCCCCAGCAGTGTTCTCTCCGTCTTGTTCGGGTATTGAGTGTGGGCCTCACCCATGCCTTTTGGGCCCAGTGGTCCACGGACTATGATGGTGGAATCCCTTGGACTTGTGTTCTTGGTGTATATAATTGTTTATAGTGTAAATGTATACATATGTAAATATTTTTTATTTATGTAATGGGTGGGGGTGGGGGTGTTGCGTATTGCGTGTGTGTGTTTGTCACTGTTTTTTCCCTCCACCCTCCCCTGTGTCATAGGTGCAGTACTCACCGTGGTCTTCGCCGCCGGCGTTCGTGCTCCTAGTAGAGGAGCAGGAAGATAAAGGCTGGGAGTATCTGAAGTTCCGGTTCCATGGCGTCCTGGTTCCTCGTGGGGTGTGTAGAGGTGAGCGTTTTCCCTTCCAAGTCCTGTTTCCGCCGTGTTTTTGTTCGCGGTGAATCCGCCCCGGAAAAGGTGGCGGATTGGACTGTTGCAATTCTGTGGGCGGTACATTGTCCTCCGCCTGTCTGTTGGCGGTTACCGCCGCGGTGTTTGTTTGTACCGCCTTGGTGGTCGGAGTGTTAAAGTGGCTGTCTATGTTGGCGGTTTCCACCACGGTCGTAATTCCATTTGTTTTACCACCGGCCTATTGGCGGTTTTACTGCCGCTTTAACACCGACCGCCAGGGTTGTAATGACCACCATAGTATTGATTGGAAAAGTAGGCCCAACACCCTGTACAGAGTAGGAATAACAAGATAGGCATGCATACGGGTAACTGCGTGTTGTTGCTCACACTCAGATTGCAATGCGGAGTGTGCTACTTGCACTGAAAAACTTTGCTTGTTTGTATTGAGTGAGACGGAGTTAGTGGACTTCTTTTCGCACGCTACGGAACTCTGTGTAGGGCAATCCCATGAACCAAGTCAACATCTAATTTGGTACTTCTTGTGAAAGGTGCTTGTAATTCTCTGATTACAGAAAGGGCAGAGAGCAGAGCCTAATGAAACAGGTGAGATTATGCAAAATGGCGCCTCGGCTTTTAAATGTCAAGAGAGGGAAATGTGCTCTCTTTCAAGTTCAAGCGACCACCATTCTAAATTCAAAACTGTGCCTAAATTGGTCCCGTCAGGTCTTGTGTGTCTGATACTTTGTGGATCTTTCCATGGGCGTCTAACGGAGGGAAGGGTGCATTTTCATATGCATTTAATAATGCATGATGGTGCTAGAGTCAAAACGGATTTTAATACGATTCTATTCTACTTTTATCAGTGACTGTTTGGAAGAGATTGGTCAATATGCCATCACAGGCGGTGGCTTTAAGGAGGAACGGCCGGCCACGCGGGAGAGCGCAAAAACGCTATGAAGGTAATCTCTTGTAAAATAATTTTTGAAGCAGCACAGTGATGAAGACAGCGATTAAATGAATACGTTACTTTCTCAAAATACTTCTTTGAACTTCCTATTTAACTGTGCATGAATGCTCAATGAGCACTATTCTAAAACATTTTCTAACAACTGCCTAACTGCCGTTTTTCAGTCCTAATTGAATAGGTTGGTCTCCAAATAGCTGGCCTGTTTTTTCCCTCTATACATTTTCATGCAATGACATCCAAACCACGTAGGCCTTTATTAGGAGTTCCTCGTATTCTCATGTGGGGTTACTGGAGGCCACATTTACTGATTCTGGCAGGTATTCCTGCAAACAAACTGAGGAAATTACAAATTATTTTCCTTGGAAGTGGGAATAACATGCGGACCTCAGGATAACAGGTATATTTCCTCATGCTTTTACTCATTCTAAGGAATGTAAAAGGTCCCAGTCTGAAGCAATTTACCAGATGTTTGCTTCATGTCCTAAATGGATGCGTGGGGTTTACTTTGGCCCATAGTGTGGGCCCAAAATAGAAGGGATAGCTCAAGAGAGCATTTACTGCTTTCCTCCATGCTGCAGGAGTAGGGCAGGCAGGGCTTGACATGGTAGCCACTCGCTGTATCAGTAGTTCTTTTGTGGGTCCTGGTCCGGAGTCTCGCCCTAGGATTACTGGGTCTGGTATCTGGGGGTCCGGCAATACCTGGCAGGAGAGATGCTAGGAAGCCTGTAACTGTCTCGAGTGGTATGGATACCGTTCTGGGCACGTCATAATATAGACCACATAAGGAAAAATATGGTTAATTGCCCAGCAAAAAACGTGAAAAATAATGTTAGCCAGACGGCTACAAGGAGTGCTATTTTTACGGTATGTATACTGCAGTAATCTGGATGTGAATTCAGAAACCATTTAATATTAGCATGTTAAATATGTTGATGTAGCTGCAAAAATACACAGTTCACACTCAGGGGCATATTTATACTCCGTTTGCGCCAAATTTGCGTCGTTTTTTTCGACGCAAATTCGGCGCAAAACTAACGCCATATTTATACTTTGGCGTTAGACGCGTCTAGCGCCAAACTATGAGTAAAGAGCGTCATTTTTTTGCGTGAACGCCTTCCTTGCGTTAATGAGATGAAAGGTAGGCGTTCCCGTCCAAAAAATTGACTGCGACGCAAATGCGTCGTATTTATACTCCCGGGCAAAAATCACGCCCGGGAGTGGGCGGGCCAAAAAACCCCGCATTTGTGCCTCTTTTTAACGCCTGGGTCGGGGCAGGCGTTAAGGGACCTGTGGGCTCAAAATGAGCCCACAGCTGCCCTCCCATGCCCCCAGGGACCCCCCCTGCCACCCTTGCCCACCCCAGGAGGACACCCAAGGATGGAGGGACCCATCCCAGGGACATTCAGGTAAGTTCAGGTAAGTATATATTTTTTTTTTGTATATTTTTTTTTTTGGCATAGGGGGGCCTGATTTGTGCCCCCCTACATGCCTCAATGCCCAATGACCATGCCCAGGGGACATAAGTCCCCTGGGCATGGCCATTGGGCAAGGGGGCATGATTCCTGTCTTTACTAAGACAGGAGTCATGTAAATGGCGTCTGGGCGTCGTTAAAAATGGCGCTAATCAGGTGGAGGCGATTTTTTTGCGTCAACCTGACTTGCACCATTTTTAAGACGCCCTAACGCCATTTTTCCCTACGCCGGTGCTGCCTGGTGTACGTGGTTTTTTTCCACGCACACCAGGCAGCGCCGGTCTGCTTGCGCCGGCTAACGCCATTCAATAAATACGGCGCCCGCATGGCGCTTCAGAATGGGGTTAGCCGGCGCAAAAAATTTTGACGCTAAACTGCGTTAGCGCAGTTTAGAGTCAAAAAGTATAAATACGGGCCTTAATCTGGCAGTGAATTGATTTAATATTCTAACTCCATTCTGAGAAAATGCAAAGGCAAGCGCTTGATAGAGTGTTGTATGTATTGTTTTCATGTTGGTATGTTTGTTAGTCGGTATATGCATTTTGAGAATTTTTTTGCATATATTTTTTATATAAACGTTCATGTTTGAGATATTTCAGGGTTGCCATTATGAGTGGATACCAATAAAGCACATCTCCAAGTCACAGACAAAGGTGTTATTACCATAGTAAACCCCATTACTATTATAGTATTATTCTGCTACTTTAAAATTATTCAACACAACATGTACAGCAAATCTCAATAGGTTGTCAAAAGAAGAGCTCAAAGGAAATGAACCTTTTTCTGTCCATGGCATTTTGCTGTTGCCAACCAAAAGTGACTTCCTTTATCGCAGCATAACCTCACTTAATTTCCAGCATTTTGTGTTACGGGTTTGACATGTAAAGGCAAATCGCATAAACGAGATTTAATTTGGATAAAACTCCTATCTCAGTATACTGCAAATACACAAGTCAACAAAAAGCCAGCCTCTGTCTTTTTTTATCGCTACCCACCAACAATCAAGGTGGAAATTTATTTTGAGCTGAATTTTTGCCTGCATGGAGCATTCAGGTATCACTTTTAGCGCAAAAGCATGTTTATTTATTCTTTTTTTTTACAGGCGAAGAATAATAATGGGCAAGTCTACTATAGATACAGTATCAACAACTTCTTCGTGAAGATCCTGTTCTTTGTTGAGCACAGGGTTATTTTGCGATTAGATTGCGGGGGGAAAGCACCATTAATTGTTTGCCTGCAATTTCTGCTGCATGACTCACTCTTGGAATTTGTGATATTTGGAAGGAAACTCAAGGATGTTCAGTTCAGTACTGTGCAAAATGTTGTGTTTTTTTTGCATTTTACATTTTGTTTATTAGTTCCAGAATGCCCTGGAGTTTGTTCATGGGGTTCTGGACAGGCCTATGTGACATTAAGCAGTATGAGTGTAAGGGCAAAGAACATTTCGGGATAGCAGATGCCTGGGATTAGGTATATTTTTCCTCATTTCACTCATGTTTTTATCCAGATTTGTGGCTATACTGCAGTGGTTTTCTATTTTGGTTTAGGCATGCTGAAAGCCATTATGTAATTTTTAATATGTTTTACATTCTTACTGCTCCTTTGTCAGCGCAATATTAGAGGCTTGTAAATAGCCTTGTATTCATGCCAAATTTAGGCTATGTTGGTCCATGCCCATGTAGTGAGTCATTATATTCTGCTCCCCGCTTGTCCAACACTGTGTGTGTGTGTTTTACATTCTGAGTGCTGCCTTAATGATGGTATAGAACCACACACGGGGACAGCCATATTATTATGGGTATATAGTTGTGAAATGCTTTACTTGTAAATCTGCATGTGTTTGTTCAAGAGAGCTGAAGGGGCAACAGGGCAAGCAACCATGTTCTCTTTGTCATCTATGACTCCAACTTCCGCGTCATGTGCTCGTCCACCATTTTATGAAACCAATATGTCCTAGAAAAACGTATTCTTTTTGCCCTCTATGCCTCTTTTTTCCTTGCCATGTTGTCTTCTACTATGTTGTCAAATCAGTGTGTGTTTGTCTGATTGTTGATAGCCAATTTTATGCCACTCATAAAAGACTTCTGCTGGGGCTTATGCATTATGTCCATTCAGGAGTGGAGCTGCAGATAATGTTTCCTTTTTTCCATATACATATTTCCTGTTATTATAATATGATCTGTTTGTCATAGTCTGAAGGGGGGAACATCCAGAACAATGACTCCGGAACAACGACCTACGTTATTAACGCAAGTGTAGCCATGCTTGCATTAACAACGACTCCCTTTTTCTCTGCCTCATCCATGCATGCGCTGAGCAACGCGCATGCGTGGTTAAGGCAGAGAAAAAGGGGGTCATCATCGGGAGAGGACACGGTCAGGTAAGTGGGGCTGGGGCAGGGTTGGGGGGTAGTTTTTATGGATGTGGTGGATTAAGGACTTGGGGTGGGGGATCAGGGTAGTTCTGGTTTTTAGTGGTGGGGAATTGGGGCAGTTCTGTTTTTAGGTGTGGGAGTAGGGGGTTGTGGTAGTTTTGTTTTGGGGTGGGGGGTCGGGGTACTTTTATTTTTGGGGGTGGGGGATCGGGGTAGTTTGTTTTTTGAGGGTAGGGATGCAGTATTGGGGTAGTTTGTTTTTTGGGGGTGGGGGTCATCTGTTTTTGGGGGTGGGGAGGGGGTCGGGGTAGTTTGGTTTTTGGGGATGGAGGTCGGGGTAGTTTAGTTTTTGGGGTAGGGGGTCAGGGTAGTTAGTGTTTTTGGGGGTGGGGTGGAGGTGTCATTGGTTTTTGGGGGTGGGGGTAAGTGTAATTTTGTTTTTAGGGGTGGGGTAGTTTTCTTTTTGGAGGTGGGGTCAGTTGTTTTTAGGGCAGATGGGAGTTTGGGTATGTTTTAGGGTTTTTTAGAGTGGGCGATTAGGGTAGTTAGGTTTTTGGGGGTTGGGTTGAGGGGATTGGGGTAGTTTCGTTTTTGGGGGTGAGGGTCAGGGTAGTTAGTGTTTTTGGGGGTGGGGTGGAGGTGTCATTGGTTTTTGGGGGTGGGGGTAAGTGTAATTTTGTTTTTAGGGGTGGGGTAGTTTTCTTTTTGGAGGTGGGGTCAGTTGTTTTTAGGGCAGATGGGAGTTTGGGTATGTTTTAGGGCACAGGGTGGGTGGGGGTATTGGGGTAGTTTTTAGGGGAGGTGGGGGTAAGGGTAGATTTATTTTTGGGGTGGGTGGGGAGTTCAGGTTAGTTTTATTTTGTGGATGAGGGGTTAAGGTAGTTTTATTTATAAGGCTGGTGGGGGTCAGGGTAGATTTTTCTTAGGGTGGGGTGGGAGGTTGGGGTAATTTTGTTTTAAGGGGCAGGTTGGTTGGGTCGGGGTAGTTGTATTTTTAGGGCGGGTGGTGGGGATGGTATGCGAAAACAACCCATGCCGTTCCACACATGCCTTTACTAGGCATGTCTTAACAATGAAAAATCGCTGTAAAAGCATGCGTGGTAAAGGCATTAATCGAAACAACGCTGTCGTTGATCCAACTGTGTTGTTCGGCATGCGTGGTTGGCGCATGCATTGTTCATCATACATTCGTCTGAAGGCCATTACTATTACTTTTAATTTAATAAATTTAGTGCTGGTCTAACAAAGGAATACACATGCACATTGGTATCAGTGTTAAAATGATGACTTGTATTACAGTGACTAGAATGGTCATGTCTGACTGTCTTTATTTTCATTTCTTACTGCTTTCAGGTGGACAAAGCAGAGGCTAAAATGGAGAGAGTTCTGTGAATCAGCTGACACCAGAGTACAGAGACATCTCTGCTGAGTCCTACTGCTGGTGCTGCTGACCAACAAGAAGTGAAGAAGATGGCATGTTAGAAACAATCTCCTGCAAGTAAATTAGCACAGTAGTCTGTTGCCACCATTGACATTAAGCCCCTGTCCTTTTATCTACAAGGAGGGCACTGCAACATATCTCCTACACCATCTTCTTAGCTGGAAGATGTTGGGATGATCACAACTAGATCAACAAAGGTACCACCGCCAAAACAAAAGCAAGCAGATGTTGCTCAATCCTGCAGTGACTGCAGGCATGGCTGAGACCAGTGAGTCTGAAATGGAATCGCCTCAGCAAACCAAATGTTCGTACAAAACTGAACAGCAAAAAGAGTCTTCTATACTTGCTCTTTCTGAAGTAGGAGCAAAGTAGGAAGTTGAGCTTGCTGCACAGCACAATGTTGTAATTCATCTTATATCAAGCATGTTGTCTTCAACATATGCTATCAGTAAAAGCTAAACCACTAGCCTATCTTCTCAAACACCCCTCAGATAAAGGTGACTTGGAGTGGACTTCTGAGTACCTTCATTGGAGATAAAGAAAAGGAAGACTACAGGAAGCCTAGTTGGTAGAGGGGAAAGTGAATCAGTGATTGCTCAAGTCGAGACTGACCCTGGGGAAGTGCACATCACCTTTACTCAAATTGCTCATGCTCCACTGCCATCTGCTTCCATATTCTCAAAAACCTAAAATCCAGCAGAGAAGCCTGTATGATAGTCACAGTCCACCCTAAGTAAAAGCAAACAAGGTCTACATCCACCAGTTTCTGGCTCTGTAAGAAAACCCTCTTACCCAATTTGCGACTTTACTCTTAAGCTGAATGAGAACCATGTTGCAGACTCCACATTATCCCACATGCCAGTGCATTGTGAGAGGACATGTGAACATTATTGTACCAGGGCCAATCAGGACATATGAGTAACCACTGTGCAGTCCATTCTATGACAAACATGTGGAACAAGTGTGAAGTTTCAGACTGTGGCCCTCATTACAACCCTGGCGGTAAATCCCGCTTACCGCCGTGCTGACGGCCGCCAACATACCGGGACCGCAGCGGAGATCCGCTACGGGTATTATGACCCACACAGAGAAATCTGCCACTATACAGACACCCGCACAAGTCCGCCACACCAAAGGTCAGTGATAAACTGGCGATAGCAAAACCCACACTGTCACGGCAACAGGAATACGCCCACAGTATCACGACCCACTAATCAACACGCGGTCTTTCAACCGCGGTAAACCATTGGCGGTACACACCGCTCACTCAAAATACACACACATTTACAAAACACAACAGAGAAAAATTCTGAAGAAGCAGAGAGAGAGAGAAAAGCAAAGACCACACCATCATCCAGAGGCACAGAACACCATCACACATACACCATCCACGCACCTCAAAGCACACCCCAACACATAACCCCACACATCACATCATACATCATCTCCCACATCACTCACACCACATCATGGCACCTCAAAGATACCCCAGGTTTTCTGAGGATGACCTCAGGGTCATGGTGGAGGAAATCATCCGGGTAGAGCCACAGCTGTTCGGATCACAGGTGCAGCAGACCTCCATTGCAAGGAAGATGGAGCTATGGTGGAGAATAGTGGACAGGGTCAACACAGTGGGTCAGCATCCAAGAATGAGGGATGACATCAAGAAGAGGTGGAACGACCTACGGGGGAAGGTACGATCTGTGATATCAAGACACCAGGTAGCCGAACAGAGGACTGGTGGTGGACCCCCACCTCCTCCCCCACAACTAACAACATGGGAGGAGCAAGTCTTGGCAATCATGCATCCTGAGGGCCTCGCAGGAGTAGCAAGAGGACTGGACTCTGGTAAGGCAAATCTTTACTACTTTCACCCCCCTACCTGCATGCCATCACATACTCCCACCCTCACCCTCACTCCCATCACTCCACCACCTCCCACACACCCCACCATCACAACCCACCACTCCCACAACCAAGCCCTGCATGCAACAACAGTGCATGGACACCCATCACAGACCTGCATGGACACCCATCACCACAGCAGGCCCCATAGAGAGACTCACCCAGGCCACAAAATCACCACTGACACATGGCCCAAGGCGATAGTGTAAGCACAATAATACAGGGAAACAAACCCATTGCACAAGCTGGCACACACAGATACAATAACAATGCATTGACATCCCAACAGGACCCCACCCAACGTCACCGGACAGGAGGTGCCAGCCATATCCAGTCCCCCCACAAAAGAGGCCCACAGTGATGACAGCAGCTCTGCACGCCTGGATCATGATGACCAGCCTGGCCCATCCGGGACCTCTGGACAGTCGGTTACCCTGCCACAGTCCCAACAACCACAAAACCTCACCCCTCAGGAAACACCAGCACAGCACTCACCCAGCTGGCCCATGCTACTGTCCCCAGGACACGTCAATCAGCAGTGTGTCCACCACTACAGGAACCCCAGGCAAACCCACTAGCCCAGGACAATCAGGGACCTGGAGTCAGTGGCAGTGGCCACATGGTTCAGGGGACAGAGGCACAGGACAACAGAGAAGCTGGGAGGACTGCTGTGCGACAGGGGGAGGACAGGCTCAGGGAACCGACCCTCCATGAGGCACTGACCAACATCATGGGAGCATACCACCATTCCCAGGAGACCACCAGCACGGTACTGGCCAAGTTTCAGGAGACCCAGCGGCTGCAGGAGGGACACTGTGTGGGGATCAGGTAGGACCTCACAAACATATACACCATCCTGGTCACCATAGCAGGGGTGCTGGCTGACATAGGCAAGACCATGAGGGAGGCAGTGGCACAACGAAGGGCGCCTGGCACTAGCCAAACCGAGGAACAGCCTTCCACCTCTTCCAGCGCTAGTGGACAGGAGGCCCCGCCACAGGACCAACAGGCCACTAGCACCCCACCCCCTGCAGAAGGAGAATCACCCCGCAAACGGTCCCTGTGATCCTGACGGAAGCCAGAGAACATTGCCAAGACCCCTGCCAGGAAATAAGACTCCTGATTGTCACCCTTCTGTCCCACTATGTCAACCTGTCCAAATTGAACTGCCATTACTCCCCTTTCTATGCCCCATTGGACAACGCACCTGTGATACAAAGAGACTGGACTCTACTATGGACCTTCCTCCACCATCACTCCAGCCCCTTGCACATACCCCTATACGCATTAGCCCCTCAATAAACACCCTTATAGCTCAAACCAATCTGGAGTCAGTCTGATCTTTCACAAATGTATAATGACAACATTAGTACCAAATAGCAATGTAAATGTTAATTTACTCTGGCAATGTATGACAGTTGTTGGGCAGCAGTAAATATAGCAGAAGGCAGAATGGGGTACCCAGATCTGAAAAATGGAAATCCAAAGCGAACAGTCAGTGTCCATAGACAGAGGTTAAGAGGCTGACTTGTACAATGTCCTACATTATTCTGAAATGTGAGGAGGATTTGCAGTCTCTTACCTGTGTGTCACTGGAAGTACTGCAGGATGATGTTTGTTCTGTTGTCAACATCTTTTTCCTCTGCCTCCTCTTCCTCACTTTCCACAGGCTCCACCGCTGCCACAAGACCATCACCAGGCTCATCCTCCTGCAGAAAAGGCATCTGGTGTCTCAATGCCAGGTTGTGCAAATTGCAGCATGCCACGATTATCTGGCACACCTTCTTCGGTGAGTAGTATAGGGAGCCACCTGTTAGATGGAGGCACCAGAATCTGGCCTTCAGGAGGCCAAACGTCCTATCAATAATATGCCTAGTTCGCCCATGTGCTTCATTGTAGCGGTTCTCTGCCCTTGTCCTGGCATTCCTCCCTGGGGTCAGAAGCCATGAGAGGTTGGGGTAACCAGAGTCACCTGCAAATATCGAGGGATACCTGTTAGACATACACTAACCCTTAGGGACAACCCCATACATAGATACCTACTCCTACTGTGTGGTGACCTTGGGCTCACCTATTAGCCACACCCGGTTCCTCTAGAGTTGGCCCATCACATATGGGATTCTGCTATTCCTCAAAATGTAGGTGTCATGCACAGAGCCAGGATACTTGGCATTCACATGGGAGATGAACTGGTCCACCAAACACACCATTTGCACATTCATCGAATGGTAGCTTTTTCCATTTCTCTAGACTTGTTCATTTCTGCGGAGGGGGGGACAAATGCCACATGTGTTCCATTAATGGCATTAATGATGTTGAGGATATGTCCCAAGGCCTAAAAGTCAGCCATCACTGTGGGCAACCACCTGGGGGAACACGATGTAGCTGTGCATGTGTTTCGGCAGGGCAGACAACACTCTGGTCGAAACGTTAGAAAACATTGGCTGAGACATCCCTGATGCCATGGCCACTGTAGTTTGAAAGGAGCCACTTACCAGGAAATAGAGCACTGACTGGACCTGCACTAGAGGGGGGATTCTTGTGGGATGGCGGATAGATGACATCACGTCTGGCTCCAATTGGGCCCACAGGTTTTGGATTGTGGCACGCTCAAGTCTGTAGGTAATTATGATGTGTCTGTCTTCCTTTGTCGACAGGTCCACCAGGGGTCTGTACACCGGAGGATGCCACCATCTCATCATCTGTCCCAGCGGTTGTAGCCTATGGAGGAGAACGGTGAGCAGAGGGTCATTTACCACATAGGTTGCAGAAGTGTGTCTGCAGTAATGTTGTAAATCCGTGTGTGACATAGTTAGTCTGTATATGTGCCAAAATGTGCTGTGACGCAGTTAGGTGCCATGCCATGTGCCCCCCTGAAATGGCAGCTGTCTGACTTGTGAGGAGGGACAAGGGGAAATGAGGTAACTGCGCTGGCATTGTGCTGCGTCGCGGTAGGCGGTCGAAGACCACTGTGTAACTCAGCATTGGTTATCATTGGGCTCTATGGGTTCCAGGAGCCAATGGCCATGTATGCCGGTGGTGGTGGTATGCACCACCGCGGACGTGACCGCCATTTTCTATCTGTTCACTCACTTGATACCTGACCTTCAACAGGAGAGGACCTACACTGCAAGTACTGCTGTGACCTGAGTCTGGAAGCGACAATTCCTCGAGTGTCTGGGGAAAGTGCCCCTGCCTTCACTGCCGAGGAGTTGGACAAACTGGTGGATGGGGTCGTCCCTCAGTACACGCTACTCTACGGTTCTTCAGACAAACAGGTGAGTACACTGTGAGCATGATGTGTAGGCAATGCCTGTTTGAAGTGGTGTGGATGTAAGCCACATGTTGGGGGGTGCTGAGGGCTGCATGTAAGGATAGTCAGTGTATGTGCGTCAGGGCATGGTTGAGAACTGGTGGGCTATGAGTCTGACGGTCCGGACGGGTGAGTAATTTCCTTTCCTCCTGTACCTTTCCTCTAGGTCAGCGCCCACCAGAAGAAGGGTATTTGGCGTGCCATTGCCAAGGAAGTGCGGACCCTGGGTGTCTATCATAGACAGAGCACCCACTGCCGCAAGAGATGCGAGGACCTGCGCCACTGGAGCAAGAAGACGGTGGAGGCCCAGCTGGGGCTGGCCTCCCAACGTGGAAGGGGTGCCTGTTGCACCATGACCCCCCTGATGTTCTGCATCCTGGGGGTGGCCTATCCAGAGTTGGATGGGTGCTTGAGGGCATCACAGCAGCCACAAGGGGGTGAGTACTGTATCATAAAGCTGACTCTGCACGGTTTAGGAAGTGTCTGGGTGGGGGATGTGGGCTGTGGGTGCCCCTAGACCAGGGCGAACATGGAATTGTAGGTCCCTTGTTGGGCAGGATCTGAAGCACTCCAACCCCAATAGTGTTAGTGGGCATCTACTACTGGGAAGGGTCCTGTGGGTATCAGGTGTGCAGCTAATGGTGTTAGGCATTGTACCCCATGGGCTGGTGACTTTCTTAGTAACTGGTAGTGCATGGCCTAGTGCATAGGGCTGCTCCCTGTGTGTTGTGTCCTCCAACGGTAGCGGTGTTGCTGGCATTGACCATGTGTGTCCTCTGTCTTTCCCCCTTCATGTTTTGTCACCCTGTCCTTATATGCATTAGCATCATCTGGCGGAGGAGCAGAGGCACCGGCGATGGAGGGAGCTGCATCCCACATGGCCCAGGAGGGAGAATCCACGGAGGGTGAAGGCACCAGTGGGACGGAGTGCGAGGGGAGCTCCACAACGGGGACAGGAGGGGATACCAGCGACAGCGACTCCTCCTCTGATGGAAGCTCCCTGTTGGTGGTGAACACCTCTGTGCCCACCCCAACAACAGGTACAGCCGCCACCCCCCCACCAGCACTGCCCTCCCAGCAGCCCCTCAGTGTGTTTCCTGTGCCCACTCAACCAGGAGGGTGGGCATCTCCTTCTCCCCAGGCACCTCAGGCCCTGCCCCAGTCACCCCTGCTGCCCTCAGTGAGGAGGCTATTGACCTCCTGAGATCCCTGACTGTTGGGCAGTCAACCATTTTGAATGCTATCCAGGGTGTCGAGAGGCATTTGCAACAAACAAATGCATACCTGGAGGGCATTCATTCTGCTGTGATGGCCCAACAGAGAGCATTTCAGGCTCTGGCCTCAGCACTGATGGCAGCCATTATCCCTGTGTCCAGCCTCCCCCCTCCAACTTCCACTTCCCAGACCCAATCCCCTCAATCTCAGCCTATCCCAAGCACTCCATCAGACCAGCATGCTCACACATCAACACACAAAAGTGGCTCAGGAAAACATAAGCACCGTACATCCCACAGGCACTCACACAAGCACCATACCCATGCACACATACCATCATCCACTTCCTCCACTGTGTCCCCTTCCTCCACGTCCTCCACCTCCCTCCCAGTCTCGTCTCCACTCAGACCTGCATGCACTACGTCATCAGCCACTGCCTCCATCACCAGCACGCCCACCACAACACACCTCTTACGTGCAGTCACCACCCCCACTACCATTCACATGTCCCATGTGTCCTCTCCCAGTGTGTCTGTGAGCCCTCCACCCAAAGTACACAAATGCAGGCACACACCCACTCAACAGCCATCCACCTCAGAACAGCCTCCAGCCCATGCACCTTCACCCAAACTCAGCAGTCGTACACCTCCTACAACCACTACCTCTTCCTCCATTCCCACACCCTCTCCACCTTCCTGTCCCTGTGTGTCTAAAAAGGTTTTCCTAGCTAACATTACCCTCTTCCCTACACCTCCTCCCCGTCCTTCCCCTAGGGCCAGGATGTCTAGATCCCAGCCCAGCACCTCAGCCACCAAATCTGCATCCGCTGTGGTCCCTGCAAGTCCGGGAGGCTTGAAGGGGGCACCCGTCAGAGCTGCCAGTGTGCCACCTACAGATATGAAGGACCACCCTATTCTGCCACCTGCAAAGTTGAAAAAGGGCCCGGCTTCCAGCAGGGGAAAGTCACATCAACGACCCGGCAAGGCCTCGCCCAAGCACTGAGAGGACAGTGCCAAGGTCCCTGCAGCGACTGCCAAGGTGGGGAAGGGCCACAAGCCAAAGGGCAAGTCAACTCAGGGCACAATGACTCCTGGTGATGGGCTGGTGACCACCATATCATCAGGGATGGCAGCGACTTGCACCACAGTTACCACCGCCACTCCGACCGCCACCTGCACCCCCACCTGAATCGCCACCTGCACCACCACCTGCACCGCCACCTGCACCGCCGCAGCCACAACGTCAGGCTACAGTATCCTCCCCAAGAATCAGCCATCTCAAGCTGCCGGAGACGGTATGGTGTCTCCCTCCACCACAACAGACACTTGCATCACGGCCAGCACCGGCAGCATCACCGCTGCAGCCACCGCCACATGCACCACCATCTGCACCGCCACGTGCCCAGCCGATACACCTCTGTCGGACGTCAGCAGCATCACCAGTGGGCAGGCGTCCAAGTTTGTAGGTGACGTCCTGGACCCTGGACACGCCACTTGAGGCACCACCTCCAGCACTGGCATGACCTGCAATTCACAGCCTAAGTTGCCACAAGATGGAGTGTGGCTCTGCCTCCATTGAGTATCATGCTACCTGTTCCAGGTACATCGTGTGGCTCAGACACCCAGGTGAGAGGTTGTCAACTGCCACAACCCAAGTGCAGCATCACTGGGCACAAAGCCCCCTCCAGAACCAGTGGAGAAATGCATCCACTAACCCTGTCCTTGGCAGGATGAAGCACTCTGGGCACAAAGCCCCCTCCAGAACCAGTGGAGAAATGTATCCACTAACCCAGTCCTTGGCAGGATGAAGCACTCTGGGCACAAAGCCCCCTCCAGAACCAGTGGAGAAATTCATCCACTAACCCATTCTTTGGCAGGATGAAGCACTCTGGGCACAAAGCCCCCTCCAGAACCAGTGGAGAAATGCATCCACTAACAAAGTCATTGGCAGGATGAAGCACTCTGGGCACCAAGTTACCTCCAGAACCAGTGGAACATGTCACCCACTAGAGAGACTGTGGCCTGGCACTCCACAGGACCAAGCAGTAGGCAAAGCACCCACTTGAGTGACTTGAGAGACTGTGCCTTTGCACTCCCCAGGACCAAGCAGTGGGCAATCCACCCACTTGAGAGACTGTGGCTTTGCACTCCCCAGGACCAAGCAGTGGGCAACCCGCCCACTTGAGAGACTGTGGCTTTGCACTCCCCAGGACCAAGCAGTGGGCAACCCACCCACTTGAGAGACTGTGGCTTTGCACTCCCAAGGACCAGGCAGTGTGCATGGAGCCCCCTCGATGAGCAGTGGCGTCGTACCATCTTCCGGCTGAGGTGCCTGCCCTCCTGTTCCCCCTGAGATTTGTTTTTGGGCCTGATGCCCCTGCAGTGTTCTCTCCGTTTTGAGGGAGGTGTCATGTGTGGGCTTCACCCATGCTTTTTGAGACCAATGGTCCACGGACATTTACAAGGGACAGTGTACAGACTTGTGTACTTGATGTAAATATTTGTGTATACTGATTATTTTATTTTCTCTTCATATATCTGATTGTTCCAATATAATACTAGTTAAACTCATTTCCTTTTGTCCTTGCGTTCTTCCAGGGGTTGCGTGGGTGTATCTGTGATGTTGTTGGATATGTGTGTGTGTATGTTGTTGTGGGTGAGGGTGGGGGTTGGGGGGGTTGCATGCAACGTGTGTGTGTCACTCTCTTTTCCCTCCTCCCCTCCCCTGTGTGCTAGGTGCAGTACTCACTATCGTCACCACCACTGCTGCCTTCTTTCTACTTCGTGGTTTATTAGTAGATACACCAACATGGGTAGGATCTGCAATTCGGGCTCCATGGTGTCCTGGTTCTTCATGGAGTGTTGAGAGGTGAGTGGTTCCCCTTTGTTGTTCAGTTTCCGCTGTGCTTTTGATGGCATTGGTACCATCTCGGAAAAGCTGGCGGATTGGTGCCTTGTAATAATGTGGGTGGTACATTGTCTTCCCCCTGTCTGTTGGCGGTTACCGCTGCAGTGTTTGTTGCTACGGTTGTGGCGGTTGGAGTGTCAACGAGGCTGTCTATGTTGGCAGTTTCCACCATGATCGTGATCCAAGTTTCTTTTTACCACCGGTCTGTTGGTAGTATTATCCCCATTTTAACACCGACCGCCAGGGTTGTAAGGAGGGCCTATATGTGCTTTACTGCACACTGGGCCTTCTTAAAGGGGGGTAGGAAAAATCTAACCACTAGTGCTACTATTGCTAATGCTTTTCAAGGTACTTGCTGGTATGCAACTGTTGCAATGTTCTCCCTGGAGAAAGTACATACAGCAGTCAACATACTTAAAGAATGAAATACAAAAGTCAAGAGTTCTCAGCATTGTAGTTGTTGCCACTGACAATGGCAGTAATATTGTCAAAGCCATGGCAAATGAAAAAATACTTCAGGATAATGTGTTTAGCTCATTGTATCAACCTCATTTTGCAGAACCTCCTTAAAAAGGAAGAAGTAATCCTCAATAGAATGGTGACCTGTTGCAGGATTTTCACACATTTCAACCATTCCTTCAAAGCCTGGAAGTATTTGAGGGGTGTTCCATAAAATGCCCTGTTACACAAGGTCCCAACCCATCAAAACCCACCCTTCTACATTGTGCAATATCTGTTTGACCAGAACTGGCCAATAAATGATTGTGAGCAATAAAGGAGAGGCTATCCAACTACTAAAGACATGGCAATGGAGTTTAATAAATATAGACTTATAGTGTGTCTAATCAAAATGCCAGTGCCATTTGAGATTGTCAACAAGGAGGTTGTATCATAAGGAAAGCCATCCCATTGTTGCACTAGCTGCAGACCTAATTGCGTGAGGTGGAAGAATCATACATAAATGCCAATGAAGAAGTCATTGTGGTGGACAGCAGCTTCATACTTCATCTGGATATAAATCTCAGGCTGCAGCAACAGATTGTCCTCCAGCTTTGGCTATACCAAGAATTTCTTGCAGCCAGTATATCCTCCAATTGGGTTGACAGTGAGAAGGATCAGTCTCTCTCCTCACAATGTGGAGAGAGTGACGATAATCAAAATGAATAAACATTTCAACCTCAAAATTATCAGGACTCAGAAGACATAATAGTGGATGAGGGTATTTTCTCATATTTTTACAATGCATAGTGTTAGACTTTTCATCCTTGGCGTGGTCTCCCTTAACTTTTTGCCTCTGTTTCCCAGGTTGCTAATGTGTGCTGGACTCTGTTTCTGCTGTTTCTGTTACTCTGGGCACTTTACCACTTCTAACCAGTGTTAAAGTGCAAGTGCTCCTATATAAAATATGTATGTCATTGGTTCATCCATGATTGGCATATTTGATTTACTAGTAAGTCCCTAGTACAGTGCACTAGAGGTGCCCAGGTGCCCAGGGCCTGTAAATCAAATGCTACTAGTGGGCCTGCAGCACTGGTTGCGCCACCCACATTAGTAGCTCTGTAAACATGGCTCAGGCATGCCACTGCAGTGTCTGTGTCTGTAGTTTTAAACTGTAAATTTGACTTGGCAAGTATACCCACTTGCCAGGCCTAAACCTTCCCTTTTCACACATGTAAGACACCCCTAAGGTAGGCCCTAGATAGCCCCAAGGGCAGGATGCAGTGTATGGTTAAGGTAGGACATACAGTAATCTGTTTTATATGTCCTGACAGTGAAATACTGCAAAAATAATTTTTCACTGTTGCAAGGCCTGTCTCTCTCATAGGTTAACATGGGGGCTACCTTTAAATATGATTAAAGGTGAGCGTCCTTTTGGGAGTGGATAGGCATGTGGAGTTTGGGGTCTCTGAGCTTACAATTTAAAAATACATCTTTTACTAAAGTTGATTTTCAGATTATGTGTTTGAAAATGCCACTTTTAGAAAGTGAGCATTTTCTTCCTTTAACCATTTCTGTGACTCTCCCTGTCTGGGTCAGTTTGACAGTTGGGCTGGTTGCGACTCTCACTAGAGAGTCACACAAAGGGGCCTGGGGTGTAATCTGCATTTCCTCATGAGCCATCTGTGCTAGCAGGGAGGGGAGAATTTGTCACTCACACCTGAAAGGGCTGTGCCTGCCCTCACACAATGCAGTCTCTAACCCCCTGGTGTGTGTCTGGGGCCTGGCCTGGGCAAGGCAGGATTTCACAAACAAGAGAGACTTTTCTTTTATGTAAGCCTACTTCAAAGGGCAAAATGGGTATAAGAAGGGAACCCAAAACCATAGACTTTAGAACACTTCTGGAAACCAAGAGGAACCTCTGCCCGGAGAAGAGCTGAAGAGCTGATGAAGAAGAGCTGCCCTGCCTGTGACTGTGCTTTGTGGAGCTATCCTGCAGTTTCTTCTTCTGCCTGTGCTAGAGGACAAAGACTGGACTTTGTGTTGCCTTCTCTCTTGTGAAGAACCCTCCAATGGCTTGATTTAGAGCTTGCCTCCTGTTCTTTGATGTCTCAGGGGCAGCAAAGACTTCTCTCTGCTGGCACCTGGAACCTCTACTGAGACTTCTACTCTGCCAAGTGGTGCTCATCCAGTTCCTGAGACCCTGAAAGGAGAAGCTGGCACTCTAAGATTGAGAAATCCATGCACCGACCACCGCGCAGGGAAAAGATCGCCGTGACTCCGATCTAGGGACTGAAAAATCAACGCGCTAGCGGCTTCGCGGCTGAAAGACTCCATTTCTAACATTGGTGGCAGCAGTTGGGATTGGACTTGTATTTGTACTTCACATGTACACCACTGATTTGAGTCCAAACCACAACATGAACACATACTACTTGTCTTGTGATTATTGCTTTTTGTCTTTTTCTTGGATTTTTCCCTACATCCATTTTTGTGGTAATCTTTGATTGACTTCTGAACTTCATTGGGAACTTGTTTTCTGCCTTTTGAAACTTTGCACTTTTGTTGACTTTTCATCATGTCACAATCTGGAGATGCATCAGTTGGAGCTGTTTTTGACTTAGAGAAATTAGAGAGCTATACAAAGGCTCAGTTGAAGCAGTTCTGTAAAAGTTTTGACTATCCTATTTAGAGCTCATCCCAGAAGGAGGAGCTGCAAAAAGAGCTGAGGGCCTGGGTGACATCCAAGAGCACTGAAGGGTACACAGAGCATGAGGAGGAGGAAGAACCTTCCATATACAATGGTATTGTGGGTGGGCCTGTTATGTACAGGGAGATGGTCTCCAGGGCAGGTAGCAGTGTCTCATCTAAGGGTCTGACGCCTGAAGAATTGCAGGACAGACAGGCAGAGAGGGAGCACCAGAGGGAGTTAGAGAAACTGAGCATGGCCATAGAGGAGAAAAAGTTGTTGTTGGCACTTGAGCTCAGCTTAAGGGAGCTGTATCAGAGGAGCCACTCTAGTAGGGATGGTGGCAGCCACATTACAGTGCAGCCTGAGAGGAGGGTGCACATTCCTAAATATCTTGTGAAGGATTAAAAAAGGGAGGATGACATATACTTGTGGTTCAAGGGGTGTGAGTCTGCTTTCCACATGAATCTGGTCCCTGAAGTTCATTGGGGGGGGGGTGGCAGGTCAGTGGAAGCACTTTGAGGTGGAGGGGAGAGATACACTGACAGCCTTAGGGGATGCTCAGAATCTCACCTGCACTATACTGAATGATGCCCTACTCACAAGATATGGGCTCACCCAATGAGCAGTATAAGGATAAGTTTAGGTCCTCTTTGAAGAAGGAAGAAGGAATCCCAAACATGGTTGGAAAGTGTTGATTATTTTTGCAGGTCACTGGATGGTTGGGTGAAGGGCAGTAAGGTAACAACGTATGAAGGGCTTCACAATCTGATTTCTTTGGAGCACGTGTATAGTTTATGTTTTCCAGAGCTGCACCAGCACCTGATTGACAACAAGCTGACTGATCCTAGGAAGCTTGCGCAGGAAGCGGACGCTGGGAGAGGGCCAGGGTCCAAAAGATGTATGGGGGAGACCTCACCAAGGGTGGGCAGGGTCACGTTCAGAAGAAAGGGGGGGCGAGGGTAAACAGGGGGAGTTCTCTAACGGGCCGCAAACTGATTCCCAGGGTAAAGATTCCCAACCCCCCAGTGAGAAGAAGCCATGGTTCTCCAAAGGGAAGCCAGTGCCAGGGGTATCCCCACGTAATTGTTATGCATGTGGCCAAGTGGGTCATGTGAGGGGGGAACCCAAATGCCCCAAGAGTACACCAGCACCCAGTGGTGCGCCATCCCAGGGTTTGGCTAGGGGACAGTGAGATGTTCCAGAGAACCCTCGTGCCTGAGAACACAAAAGATTACAGGCAGTGGGTGACCATCAATGGACAGAGGGTGGAGGCTCTGAGAGACACAGGAGCCAGTGTGACTACAGTGAGGATTCAGCTGATGTCTGAAGAGCAGATTGATCCCGGGTACTTCACCAAGTAGTTGCCGTGGACAACTCAAAGCGCCTGTGCAGAGTAACACAGGATTCCTTTGAATGGGGGGGGTCTCAGGTTCCTGGAAGGTAGCTGTGAGTCCAACCATGCCTGTAGATTGTTTGTTAGGAAATG
This sequence comes from Pleurodeles waltl, assembly GCF_031143425.1. Taxonomy (NCBI): domain Eukaryota; kingdom Metazoa; phylum Chordata; class Amphibia; order Caudata; family Salamandridae; genus Pleurodeles; species Pleurodeles waltl. Next base: position 508,680,016 of record NC_090445.1, read on the forward strand.
ACCTGGAGGATTCCCCTTGGAAGGAGGTAGAACACAGATCTCACTTGGAGATGTTGGGTCAGCCTGGGTGGGTATGCCTATTCACCTGGTCAATGGCAGCCCGTCAAGGTGGTCAAGAGCCCCTGGAGCCTGAAACAGTAGCCCAGGGGACCACCAAGAAGAGGAAGGGCAGGGGGCGTGAGAAAGTGGCCCCAGAAATTACCACGGTCCGGGAGGAGGCAGAGCCTGAGAGTGACACCCCGGAGCCTACAGGGGAACAGGTGGCTGAACTGGGGGAGGTCCCTGAGCTGTTGCAGTGGCAGCAGGATGGGGGACCCACCAGGGAAGCATTCTGTGCAGCACAGAAGACATGCCCTACTCTGGAGGGGTTGCAGCAGCAGGCTGCAGACCAGGCGGCTGGTAAGGTGCCAGGATCCCATCTGATATAGTGGGAGGACAACCTCCTATATAGTGAGCCTAAGGTTCCTGAGCCTGGGTCAGACCGTGTGCTGGTGGTACCCCAGTGCTTCAGGGCCTTTCTAATGGGGTTGGCTCAGGATGTTCCTTTAGCTGGACATTTGGGGGTGGACAAGACCTTTGGGAGGCTTGTCACCCACGTTTACTGGCCCCTAATGCACAGGCACTCTAATGCACACTGCAGGTCTTGCCAAACTTGTCAGGCAAGTGGCAAGAGTGGGGGGGAATGAAAGGCTCCCCTACAACCTTTACCTGTTGTCAGTACTCCCTTTGATAGGGTAGGTTTTGACATTGTGGGGCCTCAGGATCCCAAGACAGCCATGGGCAACAGGTTCATCCTGGTCTTGGTGGACCATGACAACCGGTACCCAGAAGCCATTCCTCTGAGGTCAGTCACTTCCCCTGTGGTGGGTCGTGCACTGATGGGGGTTTTTAGCCGCATGGGGTTCCCCAAGGAAGTGATATCTGATAGGGGTATCAACTTCATATCCACGTAAATGAAGTCTCTGTGGAAGGTGTGTGGGGTGACCTACAAGTTCACCACACCTTACCACCCCCAAAGTAATGGTCTGGTTGACAGATTGAACCACACCTTGAAAGGCATGATCATGGGCCTGTCAGACCGCTTGAGGCAGGAGTGGGACGTCCTCTTGCCATGCCTTCTGTTCGCTTACAGGGAGTTTCCTCAAAAGGGACTTGGGTTTAGTCCCTTTGAGGTTATCTATGGCCACCCTGTGAAGGGACCCTTGAGTCTGGTCAAGGAGGCTTTGAAAAAAGCTACTAGTAAACGCCCCCAGGATGTAGTCAATTACATGCTGGCTCTGGGAAACCAGACTGCCCGCTTCAGGAGTCTCGCACAGGAGAACCTGGAAACAAGCCAGGGGGACATGAAACGCTGGTATGACCAGAATGCCACTCTGGTCGAGTTTCAACCTGGACAAAAAGTGTGGGTGATGGCACCAGTGGAGCCTAGGGCACTCCAGGACAAGTGGACTGGGCCATTTGAGGTGGTGGAGCTCAAGAGTGAAGTCACCTACCTAGTAGACTTGCAGTCTCCAAGGAACCCTTTAAGGGTCCTGCCTGTCAACCGCCTCAAGCCGCACTTTGAGCGGACTGAACTGTCCATGCTCCTTGCAACAGATGATGGGGTGGAGGAGGAGAGTGAGCCTCTTCCTGACCGACTGTCTGCAGGAGAGAAAGACGGGTCTATGGAAGGAGTGATCCTCTCCCCTTCCCAGACTGAAGACCAGCAGAGGGACTGTCGCCAGGTGTTGGGACAGTTCGCCTCTCTGTTTTCCCTGATCCCAGGGGTCACACACTTGTGCACACATGATGTGGACACTGGGGATAGTCCACCCATTAAACAGAAAGTTTACAGGATGACTGACAGGGTCAGGGCGAGCATTAAGGTTGAGGTATACACGATGCTAACCCCAGGGGTTATTGAGCACTCCAGCAGTCCTTGGGGCAGCCTAGTGGTAATGGTCCCAAAGGCTGCTGCACCTGGTGCTACTCCAGAACTCAGGTTCTGTGTGGACTACCAGGGACCCCATGCGGTCAGCAAGACTGACGCATACCCCATCTCCGGAGCTGATGAGCTCATTGATCGGTTGGGAGCTGCCAAGTACCTCAGTAAGTTTGATTTAACGTCTGTGTACTGGCAGATTGCCTTGACTGAGAGGGCCAAGGAGAGATCAGCATTTTCTACCCTGGATAGGCACTCTCAATTTAAAGGATGCCATTTGGGATGAAGAATGCCCCTGCCACCTTTCAGAGGTTGGTCAACCAGGTGTTGGTTTGGCTGGATGAGTTCAGTGCCACCTACCTGGATGACATTGCTGTGTTTAGTTCCACATGGGAGGAACATCAGCAACACCTCTGGAAAGTGTTAGAGGCCCTGCAACAGTCAGGCCTCACTATTAAGGCCAGCAAGTGCCAAATAGGGTAGGGTTCTGTGGTGTACTTGGGACACTAGGTAGGAAGTGGCCAGGTGGCACCCCTACAGCCAAAAATTGACACCATTCTGGCTTGGGAGCCTCCCAAAACCTAGACTGAGGTGAGAGCCTTTTTAGATCTCACTGGCTACTACAGGAGGTTTGTCAAGGGATATGGTACCATTGTTACCCCCTTGACTGAGTTGACTTCTAGGAAGCAACCAAAGAAGGTGACCTGGACAGAGGCTTGCCAAACCGCTGTGCTGAAGGCACCTGATTTCTCCAAAGAGTTTTGTGTGCAAACAGATGTCTCAGAGCATGGTATTGGAGCAGTACTTTCACAGCTTAATGAAGAGGGCCTAGATCAACCCTTAGCCTTCATTAGCTGGAGTTTACTTTCCAAGGAACGTAGGTGGAGTGCCATAGAACGTGAAGCGTTTGCTGTGGTCTGGGCGCTGAAGAAGCTAAGGCCCTACTTGTTTGGGGTTCACTTCCGGGTTCAGACCGACCACAGGCCCCTCAGATGGTTAAGGAAGATGAGGGGTGAGAATCCAAAACTGTTGAGGTGGTCCATTTCCCTGTAGGGGATGGACTTTATAGTGGAACACCGCCCTGGTACAGAACACGCCAATGCTGATGGTCTGTTTAGATTCTTCCGTCTTAGTGATGAGAACTCCCATGAGGCTGGGTAGTTGCTTCCCACATTTTCAGCTGGGGGGGACATGTGTTAGACTCTTCATCCTTGGCGTGGTCTCCCTTAATGTTTTCGCCTCTGTTTCCCAGGTTGTTGATGTGTGCTGGACTCTGTTTTTTTTTTTTTTTTTACCCTGGGCACTTTACCACTGCTAACCAGTGCAAAAGTGAAAGTGCTGCTATACAAAATGTGTGTGTAATTGGTTCATCCATGATTGGCATATTTTATTTACTAGTAAGTCCCCAGTACAGTGCACTAGAGGTGCCCAGGATGTGTAAATCAAATGCTGTTAGGGTGTCTGCAGCACTGGTTGTGCCATCCACATTAGTAGCTCTGTACACATGGCTCAGGCCTGCCACTGCAGTGTCTGTGTGTGCAGTTTTAAACTGTAAATTTGACCTGGCAATGTACCCACTTGCCATGCCTAATCCTTCCCTTTTCTTACATGTAAGACACTCCTAAGGTAGGCCCTAGGTAGCCCTAAGGGAAGGGTGCAGTGTATGGTTAAGGTAAGACATATAGGGGGTCATTCTAATCTTGGTGGGCGGCGGGAGCCGCCCGCCAAGCGGGAACCGCCAGAAGACCGTACCGCGGTCAAAAGACCGCAGCGGTCATTCTGAGTTTCCCGCTGGGCTGGCGGGCGACCGCCAGAAGGCCGCCCGCCCGCCCGCCCAGCGGGAAACCCCCTTCCACGGGGATGCCGGCTACGAATGGAGCCGGCGGAGTGGAAAGGGTGCGACGGGTGCAGTTGCACCTGTTGCGATTTTAAGTGTCTGCTATGCAGACACTGAAAATCTTTGTGGGGCCCTGTTAGGGGGCCCCACGACACCCGTTCCCGCCAGCCAGGTTCTGGCGGTCACAACCGCCAGAACCAGGCTGGCGGGAAGGGGGTCGGAATCCCCATGGCGGCGCTGCCTGCAGCGCCGCCATGGAAGATTCTTCAGGCCAGGGGAAAACCGGTGGGAAACCGCCGGTTTCCCTTTTCTGACCGCGGCTTTACCGCCGCGGTCAGAATTGGCCTGGATGCACCGCCAGCCTGTTGGCGGTGCATCCGCGGTCCCCGGCCCTGGCGGTCTATGACCGCCAGGGTCGGAATGACCCCCATAGTAATGTGTTTTATATGTCCTGACAGTGAAATACTGCTACATTCATTTTTCACTGTTGCAAGGCCTGTCCCTCTCATAGGCTAACATGGGGGCTACCTTTAAATATGATTAAAGTGTAGATTCCCTTTGGGAACGGACAGACGTGGAATTTGGGGTCTCTGAGCTCACAATTTAAAAATGCTTCTTTTAGTAAAGTTGATTTTCAGATTGTGTGTTTGAAAATGCCTCTTTTAGAAAGTGAGCATTTTCTTGCTTAGACCATTTCTGTGACTCTGCCTGTTTGTGGATTTCCTGTCTGGGTCAGTTTGACAGTTGGGCTGGTTGCACCTCTCAGTAGACAGTGACACGAATGGAGATGGGGTGTAGTCTGCATTTCCTGATGAGCCATCTGTGCTAGGAGGGAGGGGAGGAGTGGTCACTCACACCTGAAAGGGCTGGGCCTGCCCACACATAATGCAGTCTCCAACCCCCTGGTGTGTGTCTGGGGCCTGGCCTGGGCAAGGCAGGATTTCACAAACAAGAGAGACTTTTCTTTGAAGTAAGCCTACTTCAAAGGACAAAATGGGTATAAGAAGGGCACCCAAAACCAAAGACCTTAGAACACTTCTGGAAACCAAGAGAAACCTCTGCCTGGAGAAAAGCTGAAGAGCTGAGAAAGAAGAGCTGCCCTGCCTGTGACTGTGCTATGTGGAGCTATCCTGCAGTTGCTTCTTCTGCCTGTGCTAGAGGACAAAGACTGGACTTTATGTTGCCTTACTTCTTGTGAAGAACTCTCCAATGGCTTGATTTAGAGCGTGCCTTCTGTTGTTTGAAGTCTCAGGGACAGCAGAGACTTCTCTCAGCCAGCACCTAGAGCCTCTACTGAGATTCCTACACTGCCAAGTGGTGCCCATCCAGTTCCTGGGAGCCTGAAAGGAGAAGCTGACAGCCCAAGAGTGAGAAATCCACGCAGTGACCGCCGTGCGGGGAAAAGATCGACGCAATTCCGACCTGCGGCTGAAAAATCTACGCACCGCCGGCTTTGCGGCTGAAAATTGATGCTCGCGTGCAACACAAATGGAAGATCGACTCAGGCGGCTTAAGAAATGACGCACAGCATCACTGATGGGGCTGGTGAGATCGCAACCCGCGCTGCGTCATTTTCGGATCATCGTGTGGCTAGATTTCTGACACAAACACCGCTGAGTGTGTGTATAAAGCAACGCAAGGCCTGCCCGGACCCAAGAGTGCTGACCAGATTGACACATTGCTCTCCTGCGGAGAGAAGAAACGACGCACGCTGACCCGACTGAAGGAGAAATGACGCCAGGTCTCGCTTGTGAGTGATATTGACGCATCGCAAGCCCTTTTTGACACACACTCACCGGTGCAGGGTTATTTTTGACGTGCCCAAGGTACATTTCCACACCAAAAGTGTTAGCGTTGTGTTTAAAATTACATGAAGACTCTTTTTTGCATTTTTATTGATATCTTGACTTGTATATTGTGGATTTTTGTCATTTTGGTCTTGTTTTGTTTAGATAAATATTTTCTATTTTTCTAAACCTGTGTTGTGTCATTTTGTAGTGTTTCCATTAAGTTACTGTGCAGGTTGTTACAAATACTTTACACCTAGCACTCTGAAGCTAAGCCTACTGCTCGTGCCAAGCTACCAAGGGGGTGAGCGAGGGTTAGCTGAGGGTGATTCTCTTTTACCCTGACTAGAGTGAGGGTCCTTGCTTGGACGGGGGGTAACCCGACTGCCAACCAAAGACCCAATTTATAACACAATCTGGGCAATGTTCCTGAATATAAAGATAAATTCTACATCCTGGACTAAAACCTCAAATTATTACACAAATTGAGTGTCTGCTGTAGAAAACGAGAAAGAGAACAATAAAGATAGAAAATAACAGTTTTGTATGTGGTGCCCCAGAAAATGTAAATAAACGTAAATGGCCCAGTGTGCAAGGGACAGACACAGTGTCAAGTCAGTTCAGATCTGAAATAATTTTATATCATTAAAACTATTACCATAATACAAAAACAACAGAAATAAAGAGAAAAAAGCAATTAATAAAATCACATGTGATCATCATTTACATTTAAAAGCTCTCTAAACTTTATAGGTACAGCTAAAAATGACTCATGGTGCAGCACAAAAGGATTATCAAGTAATTGTAAAAGATGAAAATCTGGTCCACGTTTATTAAAACAATGTGATCTCAACGATGGGACTAAGTACTTAATATGAATAGATTCATAAAATGTAAAAAAAGAAAGGCATTTGTGTTTCAATAGATAATATTCACAAGGACAGCGATTAGTAGCATCAAACTTACTTCAACTTATTGGAAAAGACAAAATAAAATGGATAGACCCTCAGCTGAATGTAGTAATAACCATCATCCAGAGGGGGCAGAAACAAAGGGCAGGTAGGATATTATACTTAGTACTGTGTAGAGTAACACATGGCAACATTCTGAGAATTTGTTAACTTTATCTCATTCCCTATTCAGGATAAAGATCCTGATTTAGAGTTTGGACAACGGGTTATTCTACAACAAACGAGAAGGATATCCCATCCACTATATTACAATTTCTATAGGATATAATGGAATCCTAACACAGCGGATGAGATATCTTTTATGATTGTGACAGAGTAACCCCATTCGCCAAGCTCTAAGTCAGGCCCTAAGTTTGATTTACATTTTTCAGGGAGGACTAGTCTTTGGGCCGAAAGGTTTCCTGTCTCTCTAGTTCAAAATGGATGTTTCTTTCATATTTAAATCAAAGAATTATGAAGAATCCATTAAGATTCAAACAGTCCTAAATAATTTCCCCAGCTAATGCATTTGCCAGATTCAATCAAACTGAAATCCAGAAAAATAAAGGATGAAAGCATAGATGGCCTTCTGAGTATATCATGTCCAATTCACTATGGCAAGTTGAAGTGCTATTGGCAATACCCAATAGCGACTTATAAACATTATTTTAGTCATAAATTCCACAGCTTTAGCAAGAAAATTATCAAGCAACGTAGAGTGTCTTTTTTTTTTATCAGATTCCAGCACAGAGGGAGGTGCGGCAGCCTTTCATTTCATTTTCCCATAATTTTAGGGGTACTATAAGCCACATGAAAGGAGGGGGTCAGCTCAGCCTCTACCGGCTACAGACGGGGATGATCTTGGCCCAGATTGTGCCTAAGTACATCCTGCATGCTTCCTGCACTGCTGGAGATGTTGACACTACAATTAGCACAATGCTCAGGAGATTGGTTTCCTTTCTTCTCCCTCATCTGGCCAATGGATTCTGGTTAATGGAGTCCTTATGCAACAACAGTTTACAAAAAATGCACATCCCCGCTGTGGGAGAGATTGGCTCCATAAGTAGCGTAATGATGAGGTGAGTGGCCTCCTTTCCATTCACTCCTCTGCCCAAGGAACTTTGGCTTATCTAGACCCCAAGCAGCAGAAGTCTCCTAACAAATGAGGACAAAAGAGTTTTGACCTGGTGAATGAATAGCGACAATGACAATTAATTCATCTTAAGGTTAGCAATAAACTTTGCAATAAATAACAACTGCTAAGTCTACAATTGGTACTTTTATTTCAACAAGAGGTCTCCATTGGCTATTTGTTGTTTCTCATTCTTTCCAATTCTCAGCTGAGATCTAGACATAGAAACTGGTAAGAAGTGGTTTATTTAGAATAATACAGACTAGTTTCTCCATTCGCAAACCCTAAGTGATTAATTTGTAGACACGATGAGCATAACATCATGGGATATCAGTCATTCTGGGAGAATGCAGCTAGTTGTCTTATTATCTTGGAGACTGGGCACAGTTTTTGGATTCCCAGCTTTAGCTCCTCACCCTGAGTCCTTGCACACCATGTTTACCTCAGGTCTTAAATAATATTGTACTTTTTTCCTGATTCAACAGGTTTTCTCTTGTGCATGGCACCTCTATGGTGCTCCTGTTGTATGATTCACCTGTGTTCCCTACGCAATCTCAGAATGCAGTTGTATGGTTTAAAAGCAACATCCATTTTAATTATTTATTGTACATATTTATGAACTGTGTTTAGTGTCCTCATTTTGCAATCCATATTGGGCAACTAACTTGTGAGTCTGAGGGCTACCAAAGACTGCTTGAATAGTTTAACTTAACTGTCATATTTCTTCAATGACAGATGAGTTGTAGTCATCAAGTTGCTGAATGTTGTGTCCTTCTCTCACTCTCTCTCTTTCAGCTCTTCCCTAATTCCCCTATCACTAATTGAATGTCTAACGTCCATTTCCCAGTTTGTGAGATCTATTGTTCTTTAATCTATTTCACTATTAACAGATTTCACAGTCCAAAGAGAGGATGTGGTTAGCCAATGCTAAACCTTAACAGGAAGAGGATACATAAAAATTGCACATCCGCCCACACTATGCCTGTACCTTGCCCATGACTTGAGAGATCTGAGTGTTTATTACAATATATAGTGGTGATTAAGGTTAGCTCCTGTCTCTCTTTTTTAATATAACCTACATACCACAGAGAATCTAGTTGCTGAAGAATCCTGCTTCTGATTTCTGCCACGCATGTGGGTGTAGAATAGACCCTGCTGAATTTTCAGCTACACCAGTGTAATCTCATGCAATTTTATGAATTTGGTGGCATGCTTGTTATATGGAATTACCCACATTCTGCTATTACATCATGTAATGTAAATATGTTCTGTTTTTGCAAAAGATGAGGGTTCGTGCATGTGAACAACGCAAACAACCAGAACATGAGTGGATGCTGTTTGTGGTTCTTGAGATTTCCGCACCACTTTTTATTAGAGAAAAGTGTTCTCACATCCAGAATGGACACAAAGACTCATTTTATGCTACAATATAGTGCTAAATGGCAGTTTTTAATTTAATCTAAGTAGACTTGATTTTTCTGAAATGTTGCATAATTACACAAAACCAAATCATGCACCTTTTTCACTTTCTTAGTGTACAAGAGAACAATCCATCATTTGTCTGTAATCTAAAGTTTCTTGTCTATTCTCTTGTCTATTTTCATGACTTATGCTCTCCTCCAAAATGTGTTTATCATTGAATCTCTTTTCTTTCATGTTTTGGAGTCCTTTTTGCTTGTTAACTTGCTCCATCATTGTAAGAAATATTGTTCCAGGTCACAAAGTGGGAAAGTGGGAATTGTCAAATTTGACTGAATGGGGAGTGAAACAGGACCTGACTTTCTTTTCTTTCTTATCTTGGAGTCTTTTGTGCTGGTTAGCCTGCCCCACTAATAAGAAACCTTGGGGCTTATTTACAAGCCCCTTGTACCTCCATACCATCACTTTTTTTACCCTGCAGCTGCACAAGCACCCCTACACTGTGCACATTTACAAAGTGGTGAAATGCGACTATTGCACCACTTTGTAAAGCCTTGCACCACATTATACCTGCGGTAGGTATAATGTATACAAGTTAGGTGTTCCCACGTTAAAAGCCATGCAGAATTGGCATAGTGAAATTTACAACATTTCACTGCGTCGTTCTGTGACTACACTGCACCAAAACTGTAACGCCTACTCAGAGCAGGCGTTAAACTGACACACGGCTTTTTAACATGGGATCCTTCCTTGCACTGCTGGAGTAGCATAATTTTTTTACACTAGTCCAGCAATGCCTGAGTTCAGCTTCACAGATGCATCAGAATTTCTAATGCTTCTGTGGAAACGTGCAGAATGGAGTTCTGTATTGTAAATACAGCATATCCATGGCATCGTTAGGTGTCGCAGGGCAGCGCAAGAAATCTGATACATCGGAGCTGATGCGTCAGATTCTTGTAAATGAGGTCCCTAATTTCCCGTGGCCTTGTCAGACTGGACTGAACAGGGAATGAAACACGCAGACAGAGAAGATTGGAGTCTCTAGTGCCACTTGCTTAAAAATGGCATTCACAGGCCATACATTTCATGTGTTTTTATGCTAAATTTGAGCATAAAATTGTCCAAACATCCATTTTGGACACAAAGGGGTCATTATGACTTCAGTGTCCCCACCGGCCCCATTACGGGTTTCCCACTGGGTCAGCAGGAAACAGCCTAGAGCATTGTCGCCAACTTGTAATAGGGACGGTGGCAATGCTGTAGTGCATAGGTTGCAGCAGCACACATCGCAAAGTTCACTGTCTGAAAAGCAGACAGTGAACTTTGCGATGGGGATGGCTAGGGGTGCCCCTGCACTGTCCATGCCAAGTGCATGGGCATTGCAGGGCCCCCCGGGGCACTCTGCACCCCATCTCCACCAGCCTTTTCATGCCGGGGTTACCGTCATGAAATCGCTGGTGGAGAGGGGTGTTGTAATCCCCAGGCTGGCACTGCTTGCAGCGCTGCCCTGGTGGATTCGGACTGCCAGACTGTCCTATGGAGGAAAACTGGTGGTGCTCGTGGCCTGACTGCTGCCCTACCACCGTGGTCATAATGTGGCAGTCCGACTGCCACCAAGACCCTGGTGGTCTTAAGACCGCCAGGGTCGTATTGAGGGTAAAAGTGCCAGACCAACATTTTAAGTAACCTTTCATGCAATTTACTCAAAGGAGATAGCTCAAGTTTGGATGAGGCCTAATATTGAGCTTTTCCTACTCTCTTCCCAGATCGACCTAATTTAGTAAGACATGCAAGTTGGGACCGTGCCCCTTTGCAAACACAACTCTTGGAAGTATGCCTACTGTTTACTTGCAACTATTGGGACTGCAATGCTTTTGAGAGGCACAGCCAGTGAATATGATAATGTATGTTCCATAACCAGCTGGTAAGCTAGCTACCAGAGTTCATCTTAGACCACTATAAAGGGGAGTATTCTTAAAATGCCACTCTATTAAAACAGGATATTCCCCTTCTTTTAAAGTATTTCCTGTTTGCTTGAACTATAAAAGATGGTGCTTTTTTCCCCAGATGTGTGACTGTGCAGTAATGCCTAACAACCGTACCTCTGCCAGCTCAGTCGCTCCACATCAGAAGTGTCACTACACCCACTTATGCACATCTGCAGGACTATTAGGAAACAGTGTGTTTGTCGTACCAGAGTCTTCCTCGGTTCAGTCCAGTACACAGGAGAACTAAAGGATACTAGATTCGGACATGCTTCTGATTGTGACTTACGCAAACACTCCACAGACTATAGGTTCTGAAACTGTGAAATATGCACAGATACAATATAACTGCCAAAAAAAGTAAACTTGTATTATATTTCTGTATATTTCTGTAGCAATGGCATAACATAAATCTGTATGTGCTGGATTTTCTGTAATAGCTCAGGATTGGTAACTCTCTCACCAAGCACCAGTAGGGTAATGAGCCTGGAAAAGACAAATCTAAATGTAATTTAGTGATAATGTTTAGGTACCTCTTTTTCTAGCTCTATAATGTAGGTATTAGATATACATCAACCTTAGCATAATTTGAGTGGCATCCAGAACAGACAAAAGCTTTCAATTGTATTATGTAGTATTCCAATAGTATAGTAAAGAATGAATTCCTTCATTTGAAAAAACAATGTTTACAAATAAATCCAAAGATAAAAAAGAAAGTTCCAGCAGCCTGCTTCTGAGCTAATTTTCTCTCTAAAAAAGCATGTATTTCCTCCAGACTACCTTCACAAGGTTTTTTTCAAACGTACACTTCACATAAATCTTTCTGCAAAAACATGAATGGTAACAAAGCAAAATTAAATAGTGTCACTTCTGAAGAAAATTTATCATCACATACTGACACAACTTCAGGATTCTTGAAAGCCTGGTCTGCAAGATTGGGGGGCGTGAGCTTCTCATTTTTCAACAATCACACTGGCACATAATGTTGAAACACATTAATGAGCAGCCCTAGTGACAAAGTACGAATGACCTCTTAATGGACTGTGTGCTCACATACACAAGAACAGTATTAATAAACCAAGTACAGATCATCAGGCATGACACTCACCTCATTTAACTGAGGCTCATCACAGGCCAGTCATGCAAACAGTATTTTTATTCTAGTATCAGTCAAAAGCAAGTTGAATAGAAATAAAACATCCTGAGTGATTTATTATAGGTGAGTCATATTTCTAATATATGCCTCCATAGCCCTTAATGGATTTAATGTTCAGCAGAATTTCAACCAATGTTTTTTTTCACCCTATTAGCTGAGCTAACTCTTGGAACTTACTTACTAATTTCTACTACTCCATCTTGGGGTGTAGGTCATCAACTGGGACTCCCATCCATCTCTGTTCTGGGCTTTTTTTAAAACCTAACTCCAGGGGGTAACCCATCTCCTTGCAGTCAACAATGAGGCCTCAGCGCCAAGTGTTTCTTAACCTTCATCTTCCTCTTTTCCTTTTCGGATTACGAGTCAGGGCTTGCCTGGTGGTGACTGATGCAGGCTTAAGAAGGAAGGGACCTATCCAGCCTCAACATTTCTTAATGATTGCTTCACGAGCAAGGAGTTAGAAAGTCTGCTGCCATAAGTTGTAATTGATGTTGGAGTTTGGCCAGCGGACTTGGAGGATTTTCCTCAGACAGGTGTTGATGAAGGAATGGACTTTGTTGGTGATGGTCACTGTTATACACTCCAATGTTATGCTCCATACAGGAGTGATTTTACGTTGGTGTTAAAAAGCCTAATCATAGGTTGCAGCGTTAGATTATTGGAGCTCCAAATCTTTCTTACCTGAATAAAGGCAGCCGTTGCTATGCCGATTCTTGCCTTGACATCAGCTTCCGTGCCACCATTGTTGTCTGTGATGCTGTCCAGGACAGTAAAAGCTTCAACCTCTTCCGGTATATCACCTGCAAGAGTTACTGCAGTTAGCCTTCAAGATCTTGTTTTTTCCCCTGTGGATGTTGAGCTGAAGTTGTGATAATGTGGCAGGTCCATTGAAGGTCTTCTCTTGCATCTGCAGATCGGTATGGGACAGTTGGTCCATGTAAAATAAAGTCCTGGATACAAAAACATCAACCAAATGACCAAGAGTCATCTCGGCCATGGGGAGAGAGGAATCTCTTTCATGGAGAGCCATGATGTCTTGTGGGGAAAACCAGAGATCATCAGGACATGAAATGTGAGAACCATGTATGAGACAGGCAAGACAATCCAAGTGTCAGAGGAGATTAAAAAAATACAACCTTACCCGGGTTGGCATCAACAAGACCAGATTGTCACTGTCCGGATAGAAAAGAGTGGCTCCGGGAGGAATACTGCTGTATTCTGGACATGCAGAAAAGGACACCCACACACTCAGGGATTAGAACTGATGATAACTCCAGTAGCCAACGGAGCTCTGATTGGATGGGAAGCACCCAGTCCCAGAATCACCACAGCAACCGTCTGTACAATGAAAAAAAATTATCAACATGTATATTATACAGTGTTTTGCACCTACAAATGACAGCGAGGAAGAAGGACAGTTTTACAGCTGACTCCAGTCCGTCCTGGAGAAATGCCTTGAGAGATACATCACCATACTGATGAGGGACCTCATTTCCAAGATTGGAGGTAACAAACTTGGGTATGCGAAGTGATGGGCAACCATGGCCTTGGTGACCTGAATGATAATGGTGAAAGACTTGCAGATCTCCATGCCCTGAACAGTGTGGTGATAGGCAGTAGTTTATTCCCTTAAAAAAGAATACACAAGACAACATGGGAGTCACCAGACCATTCAACTGTGAATCAGATCGACCATGTCTCCATTGCAAAGAAGTTCTGGAGATCCCTGCAGGATGAAAGAGTGAAGAGAGGAGCAGACATATCAGCAGACCATCGCCTCATCATGGCCAGTCTAAAGATGAGGAAAGCATGGATGGAACCGACAAACCAATGCCAGCAATATAACCCCACCCTCCTGGAGTGAATACTCAATCACCCCGAGTAGCATGTTTCAAGCCCTGTAAGAACTAGAAGATGATAGAAACTCAGTAAAAGGTCGGTGGGAGAATGTCAAAGAAACAGTGACATCAACCTGCCAGGAGGTACTGGGTCCCAAGAAACACTAGCATAAAAAACAGTCTCTACAGAGGCTCTCCACAAAATCCAAGGGAGAAAGAAAAAGAAAGCTGCAGTCAGCACCAGCCATACAAAAGCAGAAAAAGCGAAAACTCAAGGTGAGTACACCAAAACCAAGAGGGGAGCAAAGAGAAGTTTTAGAGCAGGTAAGTGAATATTCATCAATGGTCTTTCTACAGATGCATAGGAAGCAGCAAGCCATGGACATTTGAAAGAACTCTGTGACATACAAGGGAAGTTCTCTGGCAGCTACCGCATGACAGAAAGACCTGGTAAGTCAAAGCTGGTAAGACAATCATCAGTGATAAAAGCCAACAATGAAGATGGGCAGAGCACTTTGAAGAACTGCTGAACCAGCCAGTGCTGGGATCTCCACCAGACATATAGCAATCTGACAAAAATTTGCCAATTTACTGCAGCAGACCAACCAAGGAAGTCATACTGCAAACCATCAAACATCTGAAAAAGGGAAAGGCAGCAGGACATGGCAACATTCCTGCAGAGACACTGAAGGCAGACATTGAAACAGCAGTAGACAAGCTCTTTCTGTTTGGAATGATCTGGGAAGAGGAAAAGGTGCATCAGACTGGGCGGAGGAAATTCTCATCAAGTTCCCCAAGAAAGGTAAGCTGAGTAATTGCACAGAATACAGATGGATGTCTCTTCTATTAACCCTCAGGCAGAGGGTTCAACAGAGTCCTCCTGAACAGAATGAAGGAACAGATTGATGCTCAGTTTGGAGACCAGCAAGCTAGTGTTAGACCTGACAGCCTTAGGGTGGTCACCCCTGACTTTGTGCCTTCCTCCCTCCACTTTTTGGACACTGTTTTTGCTGGTTTTCGGACTCTGCACACTTTACCACTGCTAACCAGTACAAAAGTGTATATGTTCTCTCCCTTAAACATGGTGACATTGCTTTATTCCCAATTGGCTTATTCAATCTACTAATAAGACCCCAGTAAAGTGCACTACATGTGCCCAGGGCCTGTAGATTAAATGCTACTAGTGGGCCTGCAGCCCTGATTGTGCCACCCACTCAACTATCCCATTAACCTTGTCTCAGGCCTGCCATTGCAAGGCCTGTGTGTGCAGTTTCACTGCCAAATTTGAAATGCCATTTAAAAGTACCTGCCAAGCCTAAAACTCCCCTTTTTCTACATGTAAGTCACCCATAAGGTAGGTCCTAGATAACCCATAGCGTAGGGTGCTGCGTAGACAAAAGGCAGGACATGTACCTGTGTACCTGTGTAGTTTACATGTCCTGGTAGTGTAAAACTCCTAAATTCATTTTACACTGCTGTGAGGCCTGCTCCTTTCATAGGCTAACATTAGGGCTACCCTCATATACTGTTTGAGTAGTAGCTTCTGATCTGAAAGGAGTAACAAGGTCATATTTAGTATGGCCAGAATGGCAATACAAAATCCTGCTGACTGGCGAAGTTGGATTTAATATTACTATTTTAGAAATGCCACTTTTAGAAAGTGAGCATTTCTCTGCAGTTAAATCCTTCTGTGCCTTACAGTCCAAGTCTGGCTGGGATAGTTGACAGCTTCCTTGTGCATTCACTCAGACAAACCCCAAACACAGGATGCTCAGTAACACTTGCATACATCTGCACATTGAATGGGTCTTCCTAGTCTGGGAGGGTGGAGGGCCTGATACTTACATGTCAAAGGACAGTCGCCTGCCCTCACATAAAGGACTGCCACACCCCCTAGTGGGACCCTGGCAGACATGACGGAACTAAAAGAGGATCTTATGCACTTCTAAACCACTCTTTGAAGTCGCCCCCATTTCAAAGGCATATTTGGGTATTTAAACAGGGTCGCTGACCCTACCAACTCAGACACTTCCTGTAGAAGAGAACCTGAACCAGATCCTGCAACCTGCCAAGAAGAACTGCCTGGCTGCCCAAAGGACTCACCTGACTGTTTTTCTGAGAAGGACTGCTGCCTTGCTGTTGCCCTGCTGCATTGCTGCACTCTGGCTGTACTGGGAAGTGCTCTCCAAGGGCTTGGATAGAGCTTGCCTCCTGTTCCCTGAAGTCTCAGGACCAAAAAGACTTAATTCCTGCAAGAGAACTCTCTGTGCGGCGAAAATCAACACACAGCCTGTAAGAAACGACGCACAGCCGGCATCGTGGTGAGAAAATCACTGCACGTCGAACTGGAACAATGCAGCCGGACTTCACAAGGAGAAGATCGACGCAGCGCCAGCGCTGTGACCGGAAATTCGACGCACGGCCCACTGGATTGACACAAAGCCGAGCCGGAACAATGCAACCTGACTTCCTGAGAGGAATCAATGACGCAACGCCCACTGGATAGACGTAGTCCCTTTGACTTCATCCTGCAAGTGCTGGATTTTAACGCATTATCCCAGGAGGGTCCAAAAACCCACAACCCGAAGAGGATTCCAGTCTACGTGCCAGAAATTGACGCAAAGCCTGCCGTGCGTGAAAACTCAACAACACATCGTCTGAGTGCACCGGAAAAATTGACGCACACTTTCCTGTTTTCCATGCAACTCCTCTGCGGTCCCTTGCAGAGAATTTGAACGCAAACCAGGTACTTTGTGCTTGCAAGAGACACTTGTTGCTTTTTAAGAGACTAAAGACACTTTATATAATTTTTACAGTGATATCTCAACATATACTTATAGCATCTTAATTGTTTTGACCTGCATCTTAGCAGATACATATAATATATTTTTCTAAACACTGTGATGTATTTCTGTGGTGTTCTACTGTGTTATTGCATGATTTATTGCACAAATACTTTACACATTGCCTTCTAAGTTAAGCCTGACTGATCAGTGCCAAGCTACCAGAGGGTGGGCACAGGATAATTTGGATTGTGTGTGACTTACCCTGACTAGAGTGAGGGTCCTTGCTTGGACAGGGGGTAACCTGACTGCCAACCAAATACCCCATTTCTAACAGCTGGCATCTGCAAAGATAGATCCTCCACAGACAAGATTGAAACACTGCTTATTATCATTGAGCAGTCGATGGAACAGAACTCCCCCCTCTATGCCAAATTTATTGACTATGAGACGACATTAGATAGCATGGACAGAGAGACCCTCTGGAAACTCCCCAACCACTATGATATGCCAGATAAACGTGGAAGAATCATACGGAACTCTTATGAGGGAATGACCTGCAAGATAGTGTTGCGTAGGCTCTCATTATCCTAATGAGACTACTGGAGTTTTGGGCAACAAGATCGTTCACAGTGTGGGGAACTAAGTCTGACCCACAGTGAAGGACCCTTGTCACTCTAAATTCGGGTTATGCTCCGGCTAACTAGCAGTGCCTCATCTCTCCCGAAGGGAAGAGACAATTGGGCAGCCGAGCGCATGACATCTTAGTGCTTCCCAGGGAAGTTGTGGTCACTCAGGTCACAACCAGTTCTCTCATACAAAGTGAGGTCTCATATATAAATGACAAAGGCAGTTTGAGTTTTAAAGATTAGTTTAATAAAAGAACTGCATTTTAGATAACAAGGTGTGAGCCGCAATAACCAGAACCATACAACACAGTAAGATGGAAATAGTAACGAGGAGAGTGAAACATAAAAATAAGGCTATCATATTGTAACTAAATTATGTTCTCTCTTTCTCTCTATGTTATATTTTGAGCACAGCATGTGAAGCTCTAAGCCTGCCTTTCTGGTTTCCCCGGGAAGACATTAACCCTCATACCTGAGCAAAGGCCTGTGATCTGGAACAGCATCTGCAACAGGGCAGTCGGCATCTAGTTGTGGGTTCCTGGTTGGATTCTCCCTCTTACGTGTACCGGGACTAGAAAGTGTTTTTATACTATTGATGTGAACTAACACCCCGATGTTCCTACGTAAGGATGTGTACTGTCTACGAACCATAAAGACTAAACTTCTACCACGTCTATCGACAATGCACCAGTCTGTATCCTTGACTGAAGCACAGAGTGAGCAAGAATGTATTGTTTGAGAACACAGCGCTGAAATAAGATAAACAGTATGATAGAAGGAAATAAAACAAGACCGTGAAACTGGTTATTGTAAAATAACAGTGCGAGGCTAAATAAAATGCATCTAGGGCAAAGTGCATAGAGGCCTAATACTTTAAGCAAACGCGCGTACAGCTACATTAAAAATGGCTACACTACACCCTCCCCTTGTTGGTAGAAAGTGGTTTAATTCAAAGCTAAAAATGCCCTAAGCTAAAACACAATTAAAAAAACCTACATAATTTCAAAAAGTCAAGAGGACAACAAAGCACACTAATCCTCAATTTAAAAATAAGCATGTGGCTGAATGCCGAATTCATATAACAGTGTCAATTTAGACCATATTCAAGTCAAATATTGGTCATGGAAAGCAGGAGATTCTCCACTTCAGCAGATGACAAAACCGGAAAATCCAGCCAAAGACTATCAAGGAGCAGGTGTTTTCCAAAGCCCCAGTGTCAACCAGGGCAGCATCCCGTACAGGGCCTGTGAACAAGTTAATATCAACTTCCTCCAGGAAGGGTATCTCGTAATCAGCCTCACGAAGCAAACGCAGCCGCAGCGCGCATGGACCAGTCACACTCCAAATGTCCCAGGAGTGTCACTCCAAAGTGCTGCATCATGCGTTCACAACACAGCTCGGCTGATGGGAGCGCCCACATTCGTCCTTGTTGCGGCAGGACAACCATTGTGGAAAAATAACAGCAACAGCAAAACGCCAGCTAATGAGGCCAAAGTTATCCGAAATCCCCCAAAAATGCTTCTGAAAATTGAATGAATAGCCGAAGGTATCAAACCGAATATGGAAGAGAAGGTGTGAATGAAACCAACACCAATGGCTTAAAAAAAATTTGCTAGTCCAGCCCTGCTGGACGCATTAAATATATGTCCCACGAGTTCACCAAAGTGGCTTGGAAAGTTGGTATTTAACAGGGACTGTATTTCCACCGATGACCTTGCCACCTGAAGTGCGTAGGTCTCGCGTGCAGATGTAAGGGCCACATGTTTCTGAAACAATAAAGCCTTTAGTCTATTTAACTTGTCGAAATTCACCTTGGAAGTAGCAATGTGAGGCCAGATATCTGCTACCTCCCTCAATTTAGTGGGGGGAAACAACACACTCCCGCAGCAAGTAACGACCTTAGTGACCAAAACAACGTAAACTATTCCGGCCCACATGCCACAACAGTCTTCACTATTGAGGAGGACGTAGCTGCCATTTGAAAGCACCTGGAATCTGCGTTTGATCAAGGGGACCGGAACTCCCTTCAGATAGCAAGCCAAGTTCGCAACCGAGGCATTACATGCCCCATGCAAGGACAGCTGCTTACAAATCATTGAATGGCTGACTGAAGTCTCGCATTCACTACCGCTAAGAAAGACCTCTTTCATGCCATTGAGGCATTTGTACAAGTAGGGAAGCTCCCACACCTCATTGATATAACTATCTCACAACTTCTCGTATCTGCCTACCGGAACATGTTTCAAACAGGAAGTGAACTGTAACATAGAAATGGGAAGATTAATAACCCTGTGTATCAACCACTCTGCAGAGGGGATCTCGGCCACGATAAAAGGCAATCTTTCTAATTTCTCAATGTTGAGTTTGACATAAGTCGCCTCCTTCTTAGCCATTAGTTGTTGTTGTCGCGTTAATTTATAGGAAGAAAAGATCTCCCTGGCACTGATATGCTGCCACGGAACGCGACCCGCCTTCAATGTCTGAAGTGTTCAACCCATCTGCATAATGGACCTGGTCTGACTTTGTCCATGATATAAAGAAGACATATCAGATCGTATTATGTCTATCGCAGAAGAAACAATGTTGTTAATTGTATATATGCAGTCGGACAAGTTGTGAATTCCATTATCCATAACAGCTAATGCCTTTTCCATATTTTTCTGATCTATCTGCCTTAACCGGGCTGCAGCCTCCTGCTGGGAAAGTTTCCATATTTCATAGTATACTTTATACAAGAAACGCTTCCTACGTGGTGTCTTTGGGCCTGACAAAAAGTCTTGTAAGTCAGTGTTATTAGACAGGAGAGTGAGATGTGTCTTAACTGCATCTAGCGAGGAGGATTTCAACCATTGTTGGCACAATTTTCCCACACTATATGTAGTTATTATGTCAGCATGTCCTGGCGATATATAGCGAGGGTCAGACCTACCCGTCCGGAAAACCCCCGAGGAGGAGACAAAACGTTGATGACACCCGTTGGTGTCAATGGGCCACAATAACCACCTGCCTGGACATGTCAATGAAGTGTTAAATGTACCATTCTGGACCCAGTCTGTAAGCTCACCAAAAGTGGCATTTATGTATTTCTGCCAGTTATTAATTTTTTCAGGGACAGGTATACTAGGTACATTCAATTCTCTGATTGTTGATAAGCCCAAACAGCTAGTCTTTTGTACTGTTTCATTTAAAAAAATCGGTGGACTGGAATGAGACATGCCCTAAACAATGTTTCTCTACCACTTGTCTGCCAATGTTTTGTTTCCCAAACACTTTTAATCAACATTATTTCACCAATATTCATAACCTTCAATTGACAGTCGGGAAACAAAAGAATCTGAGTATATGAATTTCGTATTAGTCAACAGCATTTGTCTATCTT
This sequence comes from Pleurodeles waltl, assembly GCF_031143425.1. Lineage (NCBI taxonomy): Eukaryota > Metazoa > Chordata > Amphibia > Caudata > Salamandridae > Pleurodeles > Pleurodeles waltl. The sequence goes on from NC_090445.1 coordinate 508,700,832, forward strand.
TAAACGGAGTTAACTTAAAATAATATGATTTAGCATTCATTTGATGATGCCCAGAAAAGTACGTAAATTTGTCAGAATAAGTTTTGGAACTTCCTTGCGGGGGAGTTGGGCAATGCTCCCATTGCGTATAGTCAAATATCGTTTTTGGACTACTGGCTTTATGTATAAAATGGTGCCCATAATAATTATAACAAAACATGTCACCATAATTGTCCTTAAACTGGTAAACATCTTCATTTTCATAGACAGTATAATATTGTAATTCAGTCACCATGGCATCAACTGTCTTCACATCCCAATCATCAGATACAATGCCCGGTATCACTAATCATTCATAGATAATTTCAGCACATACGGTATTTGAATTATCTCAGTGGGACCATATATATCAAACATCACTTTATCCCACTCAATCCCATCCGGATTCGGCACTGCAGAGATGTTCACAAGTCTCTTCGAACCCTATGTGATGAAAAATGTGGCTTCAACACTTTCTACACCTGTTCAACCGCTGATCTCTCAGGAAGAAAATGACCTTGTATCAACAGAAAAAAGGTAATGACAAACCCTAACCAAAGAAAAAATTCTGGCATAGTCAACAAAAGCCACAGATAGTTCCATGGAAAAACAAAATACTTATCCTTAAGTCAACACCTCAGCTTACGTGGACCTGATAGGTCAGAAGTCGAAGAGGCAAACGAGTCTGAAATACCATTGTTTGTGTTGGCAAAGTAACCAGAGGCAGTTCGTGCAAAAGGTGTTGCTGTATTCAATGGAGTAGTTAGTGTTTCACGCGGTGGTACACTGTAGATAGCACCATCCGTCACGTCAGTAGTCACGGTGACTTGATAACAAATTTCTAAGTTATGTGTTGTCAGTGGAACTAAAGCGAGATCATCATCCACCCTCCCCAAGCTCGGAGAGGCGACAGTGTTGGTATAGATAACTTGAAGCGGAACATATTCCCCAGTAATGAGAGGGATTTGGGAACTACTGGACGTTCCTCCTGGCCTGCTGGTGTAACTTGACATTGTCAATAGAAACAAAACGATTTTCTTTGGCACCCTGCAACGGTGGTAGAATACAGTTCTTAATCCTTGTATCCCCAACACAGGGACTGGTGCTCGATAAGAAGTGCCAAATTATTTCTTCACTGCGACCTTTTCACGTACAAGATCCCCAACCCTGGGAATCCAGCTGGTAGGTGTTATTGGCACATCCTTAATTCCTGTGGAGGCAGCACTTTTAGAAGAATTATCTTCACAGAACTGCTGAAATTCCTGCAAAACAGTGACACGATCATTTATGTCAAAAGGTGTTTCAGCCGCCTCCACACCAGAACCATCAAGATCCGGAACAAACGTTTCTGTTCCGAACAGGCACTCATATGAAGTACGACCCCCCAGGGACCTTCTAGGCAGGTTATTTAGTGCTCTCTGAACTCCATACAAGTGGGTTAGCCAACTACGACCCGTACCTATGACTCTGGCTGTTAAGGATTGCTTTAAATTGCGGTTTAATCGCTCCACAACAGAATTTCCCTCAGGATGAAATGGAGACGAGTACTGAAGCTGGACCCCCAACGAAGCCATGGTGTCCCTGAACGCCCTTGAGGCGAATGCAGGGCACTGGTCCGAATGGAATGCCGCAACTGCATATATACTGACAAAGACTCGCAAATCTTTAATAACAGCCCGAGCGTCAGCCGAGCGCTGTGGCCACACCGACACAAATCTGGAGCAAGAATCAACAGCGACTAGTATATATTTATATGCACTATCCGGTGTCAGTGGACCACAATGATCCAAGTACACACATTGCAATGGCCTATTGGATATTAAGAGGGGTGTCTGCGGTGGGCGTTTAGCGGTCAAAACTTTAATTTGTTGACAGATGTCACAACAAAGGACATACTGCTTAGCCTCTTTGTAGAGACCAGGCCACCAGTAACGGCCCTGTAATAATGAAATTGTAGCGGCCACACCAGCATTTGCAGATGCCACTTCCTCATGCGCTGCTTTCATCAATTGTGGTCTAACAGCTTTATTGGGGATGTCGCGTACGCCTACGCCAGGAATTTTAACTTCAGCGTTCAGCATACTCCCCATGAAGTATTGATATTTATTAGGAAATCCATTAGGAGAAGGCGTGCCATACACTGTAGCTTTTATGGCAGCCATAATCTCTGTGCCTGGGTTGGAACTCGAACGAATCACTGCAGCTACAGTGGCAACTGCCACTGCCGACTTTGCGGCTTCATCAGCCAAGGTATTACCAGCAACGTGTATTCCAACGCGCTGGTGTCAAAGTGTATGCACAACATGGACTTTGGGTAGTGTCTTTTTCAAGTCTGCTACCTTCCCCCACAGGAGTCTGTGTTTTATGGTGTTGCCTTTCGAATCTCTGAACCCATTCAAGCGCCTGTAATGTAGATATTCATTAAAAGATTGGACGCAATAATACAAATCACAAACAATCAGTGTGAACTGCGCCGGATCAGTATGTTCTAGTGCCAATAGAAGAGCTTTTAGCTCAGCTAACTGTGCTGTACAATCACCTAAGGTCTGTGTATAAGTATGTTGGGGGCAGAACTTCTCCCCCTCCATATAACCGCTCACTACTGCACATGCAGACGAATATTGGTGTTTCGTCCCAATCGCCGGTTGCGCAGAGCCATCGGTGTACATGACTACTTGATATTGATCAATAGGCAATGTGTCAGCGGGGACTGGATATTCAACTTCATATTGCAGAAATTCCTGAGTTTGTAACTTTGGGTCAAAAATGAAGTCTACATCATTGGCTGTCAAAGACGTAGCCCATTGTATCTATCTCGGATGTAGTGCTTTCGCGTTCGGGACGCTAGCCTTTGTAACAGCCTCTAGGGCCGGAATTGGAGAAACAACAATAATGCGTTTTCCCTGGGCAAGAGGTCTTTCTTTAATAACAGCCATCTGTACAGCAGTTAGTATTTTCTCCGTGGGTACAAATCGTTGTTCAGCAGTAGAATACAAGTGTGACTTGTATCCGATCGGGACTGTCTCACCCTCATTAAATGTGACATGTGTAAACCCAACGGTCCCAGCTATCACCCTGACAACCAAATGCGTCTTATTGTCCCGTGTATGTAGATGTTTTGCTGCCAGCATATCTGCTTGCAACTCCCGAAGAGTATGTGTATGTGCAATTGTCCAGGATTTGCTCAAAAAATCAGGACGTATTAATTCATATAAAGGTTTTATGCGTGCAGCATAATCAGGAATGCATGTTCTGCCAAAACTGAGAAATCCCAACAACGATTGGAGTTTCTTAATTGTATTTGGAGGTTGCAGCTGTGCACATTTTTCTAATAAATGTGGCGCTAGGCTCTTACCTTCATTCGACAGCTCATATCCGCTGAGAAAGGCAATTTTTGATTTTTTAAAGTTAAATTTGTAGCCGACTTCGGCAAACCCTACAACAATGCGGGCTACCCGCCTTAAATGTTGCAGTAACTCGTCATCCGTGAGATATATATCATCCACATATGACAACGCTTCAGGGTCCAACTCATGTAGAATTTCAGTCACACGAGCCGCAAACAGTCCCAGGCTGTTCTTGTACCCCTGAGGCAAACAACAGAATTTCTGGGGGCCTAACGCGCTAAAGCTTGTTAAGTCCCTGCTTTCCAGTGCAATATTTTGACAGAAGAATCCATTTGAGATATCCAATGTAATTTTATATTTTTTCCGCATCAGTGCAGCGCAATGTGAATTCTGTATAGCATATGTACGTGTATGTCCGTTCAAATGTCTGTAGTCTAAGTCTATATGAATGGTCTGGCTTAGCTACAGGGAACAAGGGATTATTTATCGGTGAGGTACAGGGTTCAACTACTCCCTGGTATTCTAATTGCGTAAGAATTTCTCTCACCAGTGCCCTTGCTTCATGTTTTATGGGATACTGCGGTTGTGGCTGAGGTTCACCCTTAATCAGAATTACATGATATGGAGAATCCCTGTCCCACCCTACGTGATTTCTATATAAGGCAGGAGCTTGTGCCAGAGCCCGTTTTATGCAATAGGACTCCGCGAATTCCCCTGGAACAAGGGGCGAGAAGGAAGGTCCAATAACCTCCTCCCCTGCTAGGCAGGTGCAGACAAAATCAGGCAGCCAATCCTGTTCAGCCAGCAAAATGTCATATATCTTAACTACACAATCCCAAAAGATTGCGTGTATAGTGCGTTCAATGTCTCCTTCCAATTGTAAAGTCACTGTATACACCCTATCGGGTTCGGAGACACGCATGTCTGCTGTTTCTACTTGTATGAAGCCATCAGTTGCTGTCACCTCCAGATGCTCTAGAAGATTCCGGCGAACTATTGTGACCTCTGCTGTGCTGTCTAGCAGTGGCAGTGCCCATATCTTGTTCTTCAAGGGAACTCTCTTCCTGAGTGGCATGTCGAACTAAGACTGCCGCCACCTTTTTCTTTTTAAACTGTTGTTTTTGTTGTACCGGTTTCTCTTCCTTCTTGACAGAAACCTCAGAAGAGCATTGTGAGTCCTGTCTTAGTTTCACGTACTCTGTTCTCCGCTCTGAACGCCCACCTCTCTCATTTCTCTTTTCCGTTGAGTCCTGAAAGGAACGAGATTGGCGTGTATGAGTATATTGATATCTATCAGGCGTTTTAATATTATCTCTATTTCTGAGATTATATCTATTTTGTGGGGTCTCCATACGCGGAGATTCTCCCCTTTCTTTTTTAGGTGTTTGTTGTTTTTTCTCCCAGCACTTCTTATTACCCTCAGGCTGCTGTTTAGTATTTTCTTTACTAATTTTCCCCTGAAATTGAGGTTTTTGTGGTCTAGCCCCTAGGCTATCTCGACCAATACTGGAATACGTTTCTGCTATTATTTTAGGCAGTTCCCGCTCCTGATCTTGTTGCGGGACGTCACAAAGACGCATGAGCACCGCAAGTGCAACTGCTTCTCCTTTAAGATTACTTAGGATGATAGAAGAGACTGTGGCAAAGCTTCCCATCAGTTGCATCCCCAAATCTAAAGCCGGGGATGCCCCGTATTCATCCTGTATTTGATTAAGCACCTCCGGTAGGTTAGCCAATGTCGGTGTACCATGTGCTGTGGTATAAAGCGCAGCAAATACCGTGCCCTGTGTATTACAATGTTCCACCGTGGGAACCATCCGAAAGGGTAAACACATAGTCAATATCCTATGTTTGTCCTGAGGTCCCGTATGGGGAAATACCGTCTCCAGCGTATTAATTTTCTGCGCCAGCCAAAATGGAGTCTCCTCCTGTTTCGCTGGCACTTTACCCTTAATAGAGTGTGCAGTCACCGGGTTTATACCTGGCACTACTGCATGTGGTTGTGCTGGAGTAGCACGCGCTCGGTTTGTATTTAGTGTTTGCATCACAAATTGTACTAGACATCTATATGTAGCCGTAAGGTCTGTATACAAGCGTCGAACCTCAGCCACCGCCATTTTTGCTACCGCAGGATGTGGTGTATATGTGGCCAGTAAAGGCCATGTAGGACCATCATTGCTAAGTGGACCTAACCTTACTGGTAATATGGTGTGTGGTAGGGCGCCATCAAGCCAATTATTATGTTCTTGATAAGATAGAGGAATCTCCAAGTATGCGTACGCCCTGTACTGTGCAGGTGCGTTCGCAACTGTATATGTGTGGAATGTATTTGTGTTTCCATCAACTGCTGGAAATGTGACCCAAGAGTAAAAGAGTTCTGTTCTATATGCTGCGTGGGCGGGCACCACAAAGTGACTTGAACACCCTGGATCGTAAGGCCATTTACTAGCAAATGTGCTGTGAGCAGCTGTCTCATATTAATAGCTATTTGTATTGACTGGGGATTTGCGATCTTTATAACAGCGATAGTTCAGAGAAGGCACACCAAGACGGGGTCTTTCCTTTTAAGGTTCAAGCTTGAACAACCATCCGCTGTAAATAGGATTACCTATACCACGGAGGTGGAAATCCTCAGTGCCACAGACGTCTCCGCTAAAGGAACTGAGGGATCATTATATGATATGAGACCAAGAGAAACTGGTAGACCCAAAAACTAGAGCCAGACCAAATATTGGTGGCGCCCTGTCACGTAGGCTCTCATTATCCTAATGAGACTACTGGATTTTTGGGCAACAAGATCGTTCACAGTGTGGGGGACTAAGTCTGACCCACAGTGAAGGACCCTTGTCACTCTAAATCCGGGTTATGCTCCGGCTAACTAGCAGTGCCTCATCTCTCCCGAAGGGAAGAGACAATTGGGCAGCCGAGCGCATGACATCTTAGTGCTTCCCAGGGAAGTCGTGGTCACTCAGGTCACAACCAGTTCTCTCATACAAAGTGAGGTCTGATATATAAATGACAAAGGCAGTTGGAGTTTTAAAGATTAGTTTAATAAAATGACTGCATTTTAGATAACAAGGCGTGAGCCGCAATAACCAGAACCATACAACACAGTAAGATGAAAATAGTAACAAGGAGAGTGAAACATGAAAATAAGGCTATCATATTGTAACTAAATTATGTTCTCTCTATGTTATATTTCGAGCACAGCATGTGAAGCTCTAAGCCTGCCTTTCTGGTTTCCCCGGGAGGACATCAACCGTCATACCTGAGCAAAGGCCTGTGATCTGGATCAGCATCTGCAACAGGGCAGTCAGCATCTAGTTGTGGGTTCCTGGTTGGAATCTCCCTCTTACGTGTACCGGGACTAGAAAGTGTTTTTATACTATTGATGTGAATTAACAGCCCCAATGTTCCTACGTAAGGATGTGTCCTGTCTACGAACCATAAAGACTAAACTTCTACCACGTCTATCGGCAATGCACCAGACTGTATCCTTGACTAAAGCACAGAGTGAGCAAGAATGTATTGTTTGAGAACACAGCGCTGAAATAAGCTAAACAGTATGATAGAAGGAAATAAAACAAGACCGTGGAACTGGTTATTGTAAAATAACAGTGCGAGGCTAAATAAAATGCATCTAGGGCAAAGTGCACAGAGGCCTAATACTTTAAGCAAACGTGCGTAAAGCTACATTAAAAATGGCTATACTACAATAGTCCATGGATGACAACTCACAGAAGCCTTCCAAGTGAGGACTACAGTTCACCAGGATTGTTTACTCTTGCCTTTTCACTTCCTTCAGGCAATAGACTCACAACAGGGAGAAGAAATGGGATCCAGTGGACACCTTGGACGCTGCTCAATAACCTGGACTTTGCAGGCAACCTGGCCCCTATTCTCTTTGAACCAGATGGACCCATAAATAGCAAAATCGCTAAACTCTTTCCTAAACAGAGGATCTATTTGTACTTCGATAATAGTTTCGCTGAAGAACATTAATTAGAAGTGTGAAATGCCTATTGTTTCACAATGTCACTTTTTAAAACTTTTTTAGCTCCGTGACATGTAAAACTAACAAACAGTAGAGATTTAAAAAGGGGCCCTGTGCAGAAGTGTATATTGTTCTCACTGCTGCTTAGTGCTAGGGCTGTGCCACCACCACCACCTAAGGGCTTTTATTCTCCTGTCCCAGCTACTTATGCTCCCTTCTTTCCTGTCAGACGTTCAACCTCAATACTTTCACCATGGAAAATGGAACATACAGAACTTCCAAGTGGGGCTATTGTGTTTTCCCCTGAAACTTGGTGCAGCCAAACAGACAGTGGAAAACCTCCCCATTTGTGGCAAAGTCCTTGTTGACAGAAGTCCTACCAATCTGTGCTGGGACATTAGGCAGCATGTTTTGCTCCTGCTGGGCAAAGTTTGTCAACATCAGAAAACTTTACCAATCTTATAGAATAGTGAATGTTCTCATTTGTGCCTGACTACATGGGCAAATAACTAATTTAGCCCATATCTAAACTTACCATGACTCCAGACTCTGCTTAGGCACAAAGGGGTGGTTAATGACATTTTGTAAACATACCTCAAGTCTTGTGATCTGCCACCTTGTCTATCTATCTTGGGGGAAGAAGTTGAGCATCACTGCCTACTCATGCTCTGGCTATAGTTTTCAGCTTGTTTCCGTGGAAAAGGACAGCTGACACCTTTAAGAGATGACAATATGACCTTGTCTTTTTTTGGGGCCAAACTAATTTCATACAAACAGGTTGGATTTATTGTGGAATCTACTACTTCCAGGATTATTTTTGTCAATATAGGTGCTGGCCCACAGTCTTACTTGTGATCTTTTCCAGTATCATTGGTTCCTATTAATGAGTTAAGATGAAAGTACACAGATCTTGTGTACCCTACATCATATAGGTATAATCTTTTACCACCATATAATTTAGATTACTGTGCACTCCAAGCATAGTTAATGACCTGCCTCTGAGTCTATATACCTCTACCTCAGATCTCACTCAGTTTTAGCGCTTTACAGTTTGTTGGACCTGGCCCTCTCTGCAGGTTCATCCCCAGACATGCCCTCTCCCTCCACCTTTTGCTGAATTCATTTTTGCTGTCATTAGGATTCTGAGCACCTTACCACTGCTAACCAGTGCTAAAGTGCAGGTGCTCTGTACTCTAACAATGGCAACATTGGCCTATCCAAAATTGGCATATTTAATTTACTTGTAAGTCCATAGTACAGTGCACTATATGTGCCCAGGAACTGTCAATTAAATGCTACTAGTGGGCCTGCAGCACTGATTGTGCCATCCAACTCCAATAGCTCATTAAACATGTCTCAGGTCTGCCACTGCAGTGCCTGTGTGAGCAGTTAAACTGCCATGTCGACCTGGCAAGTTAACTCTCTTGAGGAAGGCCAAACCTTCCTTTTTACTACATAAAAACCACTCCAATGGTAGGCCCTGGACAGCCTAAGTGCTGGATGCAGTATATTTAAAACATTGGACATGTACTTCTATGTTTTTCATGTCCAGGTAGTTAAAAAGCTCTAATATTCGTTTTTCACTACTGCAAGGTCTATATCTCCCAAAGGTTAACACTGGGATTACCTTATTCTATTTTATGTGTAAATTCCAATTCAAATCAGACAGAAATTTCAAGTTTGGAGCTTCTGGTCTCACAATTTAAAATCACATCTTATGGTGAAGTTCAATTGTAAGTTGAAAGTCTGATAATGCCACTTTTAGAAAGTTGGTATTTTCTTACTTTAACCATTCTCTGCCTCTGTCTGTCTCTGATTACACATCTAGGTGGGTGTCCGTTGGTCTCTTTTGCATGCTTCCCAGAAAGTCACACACAAAGGGAGCTGACGTGTGCAACTTACATCCTGATGGCCCATCATCAGGCTGATGGGTCTTCCTGGGCTGGATGGGAGGGAGGAGATGACACTTGCACCTGAGTTGCATAACACCCTGTAGAGTCTCTGGAACCAGTGAAGACAGGGCAGGGACCTCATGCACTTCAAAGGCCTCTCTTTGAAGTCTCCCCTACTTCAAAGGCACAATTGGGTATAAGTACTGGATACAAACCTCACCAAATCAGTACACTTCTGAAGATGAGGACATTCTGCCAGGAAGAAGGTCTGCCTTGTTGCTGAAAGGACTGTCACTCTGCTGGAATCTGCTGGACTTATCTGGAATCCTGCTTTGCTGTGCCTGCCTTGCTGCCTGCTGCCTTCTTGCCTGGGAGTGAGAAGGACTGGACCTGTATCTCTACATCGTCAAAGCCTAAGTGACTCAAAGGGCTTGATAGCTTGCCTCCTGTTCTGCAGTCTCAGGGACATCAAAGTCTGATCGCATCTCTCCTACAGCACCTGGACTCGCAACCTCTCGTAACCTCTGAGTCCTGCTCTGCCAAGTGGTGCCAATCCAGTCCTGGGTCTAGGTCCAGATTAAGACCTTTAGAGGTCCTAATGACTTAAAAGATTTTGATGCTCCCATATTTATATAAGATTCAATAAAAAAACGTAAAATAAAAGTTTAGCTTTTGACATGAAACAAAATTTACAGTAAGTTGGAAAATAATGCTTATTTTTGTATTCCACTTTATTTATATTGGAAAAGTTTTCTTCTACTGTTTCTTATTGCAAAGCCTTTGATCAGATCCTCAAAACTAATCTTACATAACACATCTGCTTCTATACTTAGTGGAGATAAGACATGCAGTCTGCCTTGTCGCATAGTTGTTCTGTTGGCATTTTTAATATAATTCAACTGAGAAATGTAACACTCAACTGAGCAATTTGTGACCCTTAATGTTAAAAATATACATAAACAAATGTCTACATTTGGAAAGGCACACTCAATATTGTCTTCTACAATTTTGTTATATAGTTCAGCATGACTCAATCTTGTTTTCACATTGTTGTTGCACTGATCTTATGACATACACATGAGTGAACTTGCTGAAGCTCATGTGAGAAGTTAGTGCTCAAGTGCACTGGGTAAGCATCACTTACCTTTTGACAACACTGAGAATACCTTTCAATTTCAGGTGATGATAAACTGACATTATGTGGCACATCACTTAGGAAAGAAAATATCTCTGCTATTTATTTGTCCATCTCTCCTCTCCTTCTCATCTCAGTTTCAAGTTTGTCAACAATTGTGTAAAAGGTGGTGATACAAAATGTATCTATGGCATTCAGATATGCTTTGGGTGCAGCATCTATGACATTGGGTAGCTTCTTTCTGATACAGTTGGAATTTTGAGCTACCTTGTAATCAACATCTTGTAGCATTTCATTTGATGCTGCTTCATATTGTTCAAATTCTTCTTTTGAAGTGCACAGTGGGACAACTAATGATCCATGCAGATCTGCACATGTTTTAAGTTCACACTGTGTGGCAGTTACCAGATTCTAATTTTGTTCTATTCCCAAGGTTAATGTATATCATTAACCTCTTTCATTACTATTTTATATCTGAGAACAAAAGAATAGGAAGCACTCTGTAGCAGACTTAGCCATTTACTAACGTATGAAGAGTCAATGCATTTCAACCATGACAGTCTTGTTCATGAAAGTAAGACCTACCTTAATATCAATTTTATATGCCCCCTAGAGACTCCAAAGCATTCTGGATCTCATAGTACATTAATTACACCAAAACAACTAAATTCCCTCTTTATCAATGTAACTCTTCTCACCCCCTATGGGACCACCCTCCGAAATATGCACTTCCAATGAACTCTCAGTGAGATTTACCTAATTCCACTCAGTATTATAACCCAACTTGTGATTTCTAGTCACTCACAGCTGATAGATCAGATGATATTTATTTTCAAAGGACACTCACCAATATTTTCAAGAATGTGTATAATTTCTTATACATTATGCAATTTCCATTATCAATGTTTATATTTCTTGTGACGGTGACCCTTCACATTCAAGGTTATATTTTGTACATAAAATTCTATTTCAAAGTTTAAAATTTTTACATTTCTTACAGCTATGATACTTTAGTCTCTATTTCAGAACATACAGGTACATACGGTTCTTTGTCAAGATTCGGACCTTTGGGATTTTTTTTTTTAGGTTTTATAATTGTATTTTGACTCTTCTCTTCTCAATGTCTGTACTCTATCTCCCTTTCTGGGTAATGGGAGTCAAATATTGCAGACTTTTTCATGTGAGGTCCACATGTATACTATTGATATGTCTAGCCACAGCATATGATGTGTCCTTATTTTCTATGGCCCGTATATGATCCAAAAGTATTATCTTTAATAGACAGATACTACTGCCAACACATCTTAGTCCGCATTGACATTAAAGAATTTATACCACACGTGTAGTCTTACAAGTTATTTTCTGATTGATAAAAAGTTCATTACCATTTGCATCTTTGTATAATTTAATATTTTCCCAATACTGAGGCTTTACATCAAAAGCATTTCTTGAACCCTTTTCTCATGTCCAGAAGCCAAGATTTACATTGCCTATCCTCACAATAACTATGCACTAATACATATTTTATGAATGGAGCTCTTTTACATGCAATGGACACTGAAAGTCCTACTTTTTCACTCATGCCTGGATCTTTACCCAAAACATGCCAATATTTCTGGAAAATGTTCCTGATCTTGTCACTCTCTTTGCTATACAACAATGTAACTCCTGGTTTAGATGCCTATGATTTATCTCCTGTGAATCTATTTTGTTTATCCAAAACTAACATATCACTATGATTTATTTGTTTTGCTCTCTCAAAGCCTCTTACTATATATGATATTGATTATATACTCATGCCTTAAATCTATTTGCCATTATCAAACCATGTTTCTTAAATTCTATTTCAGTGGAATAGTTCCTTTTCAACCTTAGGAACTCACCATATGGAATGTTATTTACTACATGATAGGAATGACAAGTGGATCCATGTAGTATAGAACTCACAGGGGCCCCCTAGAGCAAAACAGAGCCCCAGGGAGGTGGTGGTCCCAGGGGCTAAGGAGGGCTGAAACAGACCCCCTTTCCATTTTTTGTAATTTGCCCATGCAGCCACCCCACATCAATTTAGATCATTGCACAAAGAAGGTGATGGTCCCCAGGGCTAAGGGGGGAGGCCAATGGGCCTCCTTCACCACGCGCCCCTGCATTAATGTAGATCATCGCGCAGGACATTGGTGGTCCCCGGGGCTTCGGAGGGGCCTTGTGCCCACCGACATTAATGTTCTTTAATGCCCGAGGAGGTGGTGGTCCCCAAGGCTGTGGGGGGTGGTGGATTGCGCTGCTCCCCACATTAATATAGATCATTACCGTGGGAGGTGGCGGTCCGGTGGGGGCTTGGCCCCTGTTACAAATCAAAATTGACCCCAGGACTTGGCCTACTCGGTAGGCTGAAAAAAATGAAGCACAGCAGCCTGCACTTCATTGTTTTTTTATGCTGGATTCACGAATCTACCGCAAATCACGGCAGCATTTTAAAAAAACAAAAATACTTTTTAGCCCTCTGTGACCCACAGCACAAGAGATAAGGGGTCAGGATGTCTGTACCCTGGCCCCTTTTCTGTTTTTTTTAAAAATTTTGTGTGGGACTCGGCTCAAGCTGAGACCCAACATGGCTGACAACACTTGTCAACCAATTAGATCTCAGCATGAGATCGGGAGGGGTTGTGAATCTCTTGTGTCCCTATATATACAAATTTGGATTTTCTTTTATTTCTAAACTTCTACTTAAAGGATTTTCACAAAATAACCAAACAATCTTTTTCTGGAACAAGAGCTAACTTACTGCCAAATTTGGTATGTTTCCGTCCAGTCGATGCCATTGCAGAGATGAAGACAGCACAATCACTGTGAAACAGCACATGAAGCTTTCTTCTGGGGACATACATACCTATACAAATTTCCCAAACATTGGAGATGTATCTTATATAGGCATGGGGTCGTAACACCCATAAATAAAACATTCTGCTTAGGTGTGAAATGAGGATTATAAACTATTCCTGTTCTTTAGTTTCTCACTGGGTAACTCTGTCAAACAACTGTGCATATTTTGCTGTTTTGTAGATTTTATGACTCACCAAAGCACAAATGCAGCACATCCTTCACTGCAATGAGTATATGGTGCATTAGGTCTCTGTAGCTTTTTCTCTATTATGCAGAAGGACACATGGCACTTCATCACACCTCTACTGTGACATTCTTTTATTCTGTATTTGGCACTTTTTCCCATGATTTTATATAGTTTACCATAACATACTTTAGGGGTACCTCTCACTTCATTAACATCTTTGAATAGTTCCCTTTTAATCCTTCTGAACACTTGCTTGTTATAATAGACATGTACTTACTCTACACCAATATACCACAAGCAGAGGGTCGCAAAGTAATTGAACAAGTCTTATAGCTACATGTACAAAAGCATTATTGTGGTCGGCAATGGCCCAATTAGAATAATCTGGCCCTTTGCGAGTGCAGAAATACTTTTGCATATGTACAGAGTACAAATTGTGATCCAGTAGCATGTTACCAAATCACAATTTAGTGATCAGGTATTTGGAAGAGGCATGGTTTGGGCACCCCTCCCAATGCTATGTATGAATATTTTAGGATACCAAAACAATCTTTTTTTTACTGACACCTCAAAGGTTAGGGTAACCATTTGTAAATAAGAAGAGGGCACATGGAACCCCTTTCCCTTTGTGAATGTTGAAACAAATATGTTCTAAGACCATACTCTTAAAAAATTAAACTGAAACGTTTCATTTTGTATTTTGAAAAGCATCCTGTTTTCCTTTAAGGAAAATGGCTGCATTTAAAAAAAAGAAAGAAAGATTGCTCTACTAGAACGCAATCGCAGACATAGTGGTCCGCTAACACCAGCAGGCCACTGTTCCTGTCATGGCTACAATTTCTAATGGGTCGCAAATTGCAACCTACCTCATCAATATTATTGAGGTAGGTCAGTTTGCCACCCTATTAGGAATTGCTAATTACAGTTTGCACAGTTTTGTATATGAGGAATTGCGATTTTCTAATTGTGATTCACAAAGAATTGCAATTAGGAAATGGCAATCCCTATATTGCACTTAGGAAATTACTATTCTTGTATTCTGTAAAAATGGGCATTAGATACTAGAACACTCCCATACTTACTTCATTCAGGTATCTCTACATCACATCGCCCTCTCAATAAATTATTTTGTCTTTGAGAAGTTGCATACTGAACGGATATGTTCTGTTACTTTACCAATGTCAGTCTTTCTCTGAACCTTGTAAAACCAGTGCTTTAAATGGAAAAATAGAAGTGCAGGTACTCTGTAATAGAGTACCTGCTTGTTTCTGAGAAGTGCCGGTACTCTCCAATTAAAAGTATTAAGTTTTTCTTGAGATAAGCCGGTACTCTCCCGCTCAAAATAAAAAAGTGCCGGTACTCAGTACCGGAGAGTACCGGCCCATTTAAAGCACTGTGTAAAACATTGTGGATTGCTGTTTTAGCTGATTGGTTTATTATCCACATATGCAATGCATTATTATCAGGTCTTTCCTGTGGATATATTTTTTCTTCAACCTCAACTCTCTCTTTTGTTTTTAGTATATTATCAACTGAAATTGAATGATGATGAGTCATGCATTAAACCTAAAGATCTAATGTTTTTTGGCCATACTTGTAGGCATATACCATGTGGAACTAGGCACACTGCATTCCAACAGACTGCTTTCCCTTTTTCCACCTTACCACTTTTAGGGCCATCTGTACAAACACATTTTCCCATAGACACAGAATGGGTAAAACCATTTGCTACATCTAAGCTGTTTGTTGGCCCACACTAAAATGTTATCAATGAAAAAATCCTATAGCCTAAAACCTGATTCTTTTGCCATATAAATATGAGCCCTTTTCTCTTTAGCACAAATCATTGTTTTCATCTATTTCAGTTTCTCCATTAAATTTGCTCTGTTTTAAGTGACTTAAGGTTCCCTTAAAGTAGTTATACATGAGAAATGGTTTTGCTCAATTACATATTCATGTTTTTAATAGATACGATTCACCTTTCAGATGCAGGATTTTATTTAAAGAACTTATTATGTTTTCACGTAATTATTTGCTGCTTTAAATGTCTCTACTGTGAATCAATTTTTTTATATATTCTAGAGCCCTTTAGCAATGTTTTCGACTTGTTTGCTCATTTCATTTACAGCTATTGCAGTGTTTGGAAATCTTTCAGGCCTGAAAAGGACTATTACATTACTCAAATACCGTCAAATGCGGTCCAAATAAGTGAACCACTTACTAACAGCCAGTGCCTTCATTACAATGTTGGGAATTGCAAAGCCCCATTTGCCACCTATTATCTGTGCGACTCTTGCGTGGCTCACTTGAGCATGCTATCTGTTCACTTGTTTGTCACTTGCTTTACTTTGTGATCATCTATGAGAACCGCACAATTCTGGAATAACTGGATGCACACATTTTGTTTACGCTTGTACTGGGCTCATGCTTATTAATTATTTAATTATGTTTTGGGTAAGTCCCTTGTGACTCATTGGTGACTTTTGTATTTAAAAAAAGTGCTCGAAAAAAGTATTCTGTGCGGTAATTGTGCACATGACATGAGAGCATTTAAAACACAGACTAATGAAAATTCTCCTTTTCCTCCATCTGTATCATCCATACCTCAGAAATATATCCGAAAAACAGTCATTGCAATCTTTCCTTTATTATGAATTGAGGCTGATGCACCAAGCAGTTACAAACACAAATTGCCCTTTTCACAAAGCGACAAAAATTAAGGATAGCTCAGTGTAAATGGCTAGGAATGAAGGGAAGGAGGCCTGCATTCGCTGAAATATGTATTTTTAAGTCATGACTTTAAAATATAGCGGCAAGGGCTGCTTTCAAAAAGCAGTGCGGACTTTCAGTGGATAACTGAGAAGGAAACATGCTGTGATCCTTTTTACTACTGTCAGCTTCCCACTAATGTGCAAAGCTGGCATTTATAAAATTAAGCTGTCCAGTGTTTGACTTGGAAAAGAATAAGTGGTGGGGCCCAAAGTTTTTCTCAGAGGACGGTGGAGTTTACTATTGAATGTTGATGTGCCAAATACCAAGCCTGAATTTTCTTCACTACTCCTCGTGTATCTATAATCCACCACAATCACTCTCTGACTTTTTCATTTCACTCTTGTAGGTGCTTTTCCACCCCTACTCTCTCCTTTTCTCACTTTTTTTCTATCTTTTCCCCCTGCTTGTTTATACCTTTTGTGTTTTTCCATCCCTCGCTCTGTTTCAACGCACTTTGTGGAACATGAATACTGGTCTCTAAAAATAAGTGCTTGTGGGGCCCATCTGCAACCACCTGCTCAAATTAAGCACTGAAACTGTCTGTCCACCATTTGCTTTGACAGATCTGTATTCCATCAATGGTTAGTGACCACAATTGTGGTTGCAGACCATTGATACGTACTATTGGGTCTTCAAAGGAGAAGTAAAATGCTACTTTTACACCTCTCAATCTTCTGAATCAACAGTTGTACTGAACATTTAGGCCCTCATTACTAGCCTGGGGTTTCTGGGACCACCAAAGTGGTGGTGGCAGTATGGCCTCCACATTATGACCGTTCATACACGCCATGATCAGACCGCCGGCATCACCTTTTTTTCATCAGGCAATGGCCTGGCGGTGGTCTTTAATTACCAGGGCAGTGTTTGCTGCCCTGGGGATTACGAGTCCCCTCTCTGTCGGCTTTTACATGTCGGTTGCACCGCCAAGTAAAAGCTGGCAGAGACTGGGTGCCGGGGGCCCCATGTGGGTCCCTGCACTGCTCATGCACTTGGCCTGGGCAATGCAGGGGACTTCATGGACAGCCCTGTTCGCTTTTCACTGTCTGCTTAGCAGACAGAGAAAAGCGAGTTGGGTGCTACTGCACCTGACTCGCTGCAACATTGCCGCCTGCTTGATTACGAGCTGGCATCAGCGTAGTGGGCTGTTTCCCGCTGGGCAAGCGGGTGGAAACTCTGATTTCACCTGCTGGTCCAGTGGGAAACTCGTGATAGGGGTTGTGGGAGGGCTCCTGCATAGGCGGTAACCCGACATTCAGAGTTTCACAGGCCGGCTTTTCCGCCCGCCAAACTTATATTCAGAGCCTTGATGAATAAGAATACAATTTCTAGTCACAATGGGCATTGTTCTCTACGGCTTGTCTTTTTGTAGTCTCAATGCCTGTAATTTTATGATTTGTTACAGTTCTGTATTTGTTGTTTAAATCTTAATCTCTGGCTGCTTTGTGAACTTGAACAATAAATCCTAAAAAACGCTTTGTCTAACACTAGGTAACAATAGTCTGTTTTAACGTCACATGGCTAAAATTGCTACCTCTGGTTAAATATATTAGGTAATCATTTACAAAATATTTAGAAAGATACATTAAAGTAAAACTCCCATTTTTCATGAAGAATATATTTGTTTATGGATTGTGGCATTTCAACTTTTTTAGCCACGGCTATCATTCAGTCTCTGCAACTTCTGTGTCAAAAATGCATGGCTTTCTAAGAAAAATGAAACTTTCAACCTATTTGCAATCAAAAATCTCTGTAAATCTCAAGCCATATTTCTACTGCTACCACTGGGAGCAGACAGGCTCTCCTGTTGAATGTGCCAAAAGGTGAACTGTGAACATTCACATCATTGTGCTCTTCACAATTGCAGCTTGAGCTTTAGTACCTGAGTACAACTATTGTATGCTACTGTGTTTGTGTTTGTGTATATATATATATCATACTGGCAGTTTCCAGTAGGTAGTTATAGTTAGGACCATGTTTCCACAGAAAAAGCATTTAAATGTTTTTTGACTTGCCTACATCTTTGGCACCATTTGACGAATCTCCACAAAACTTTCCAAAACAAGTATGCTGGTGATTCTTGTTGTGCACAGAAAGCTTGGGGGTGATCCATCAAGCAGGGGCCGCGAAAAAGGAGTGGGGTCCTGGGAAAAAATGTTGTTTCCCATGTTAATTCCCATAGGAACTTTAGACTCAACTGCAGCCCAAACTACTGGATGGAATTACACCAAATTCGGCAAAAAGCTAGCTTTCGATATGCATATTATGCTTTTGCTTTTATGGTGTAAATCTGTTCACGACTTTTTGAGATATTAAAGGGAAAACAAATTTGTATATCTCTGGCCGCAAAAACTTTGCAAAGATTAAGAGCTCGTGCGCATCAAATTCTTAGCTCTAATAAAAATTAGATGTAACGTTTTATGGAAGTTACATTCCAGCTCCCCAACAGCCATGATTTCGGTTGGTAGTATGAAATGAGTATAAGGTAGAGTTAATATGTCACATTGTACACAATATCTTGGTGTGAAGTGGGTTATGAGATTTAGTGGGCCATACAGCAACTATTTTAAGAGAGCAAAGTTTGCACTCATCTTTAAGAACAATAACATAGCATTCAAAGGGTAGGGAAGAACCTAGTGGACGTTTGAGGCACCTGAAAATCACAATATCGCCAAACTAGTACCTTCTATGTGGCCAGGCAACTTTCTCTGCTTCTGCAGAACATTAAACATTTGCAAACTCAATGTGTCTGGAGATGGCTGCCAGCCTTTTAGCTTTGTCAATGTTTTTTCTTATATAATGTGTTTTTTTAAATGTTATGGTCAAGTCGGCTGCCAGACTCTTGCTTAAAATGGTTAAAAGCAAAACATTTTTTCTGTTCTAAAAAACACACATTGCCATAGTGGTCACTGGGACTGAAGGGAACTGCTTTGCATGTTGATATGCTCCTTGTGAAAGAAGAGCATGCTGTTATTCACAGTGATGTCAGCCAATGGGTGAAGAGTCCTGGCACATTGCCAAAGCCAATAATGCTGTTGGGGGCAGACACATATTGTGAGTGACACAACAGACCAACAGATACGGAGGGATGGCCGAAGGCCCAATGAATTTACATTAGATATTTAGTTTTAGTAAAATGAAAAGGTCTTGGCTAAGGCTAGAACTAAATACGGATTATACTTTGGAAATTCTAAAAGGTTACATAAGGTGAATGATTCTTAATTTCTGAGAAAAGTAGTGCACACAATATTAATGGAAGACTGTAGAAATGTAATAAAGCATAGAATATCACATTTGTTTTCAAAATTGTTATCAGAAAATCCTCATACACAATTATACTTTTTTATTACAAATCACACCCAGGTGCCAATTCTCAAGCACAGATATACTTCTCACTTTAGTTTAAAAAAGGCAAGTTTAACAGTTTTAGTTTCTTAGATATAGCTATTTTGCCACAGCAAAACTCATATACAGGTGATAAATCAGCACAATCACAAAGTTTGTAATTAGAATGACACTGTCACATAATGTTCAAGAGAATGTTCACTGGCAGGATCCTTTGCATATTTCTAGAACACATAAAGAGGTCTTAGATTGCACACATGGTATATGGTGTTTCTACAGAGCCTGTCCAGATAAAGCTTGTGATTACCAGCTCCATTCCTCACTGGAACTCAACCAGGGCAAGATTTAACGGAGGACAATGGACTCTAAGACTACCTTTAGTTTGCCTTTAGCAGAATGTCCTTCTATTAATGCTGCACTTCTTTCCTCTGTGACTCTGATGTGCTCTTCTGCACATGGGCATGATCAAGCATATGACATAACCAAAACTGGATGTGTTTAGCACTTGATACGTAGCAGCAGCAGGGACACAATGTGCATTATACACTTTTACAAGAGGTGCAATTTTCCCTTTCCCCCTTGCTCTGGGAAGATAAAAAATTGGTCCGGCTGTCCTACTGAGCTTAAGACTTCAGCTGGTCAGCAGAGACTGCCAAGAGCACGAACAATTAAAAACTATGCTCAGTTTACTAAAATCTTTCACGTTGCATAGTAGCTGACCCTGAACGACAGTCCCATTGATGTTAGTGCTTTCTGGTTCCCAAGCCATAACCTGAGATTTACCATAATTAGTAACCAGGTCAAGACTACCCATGAATTGTACAACACGGTCTACCAGCACCAGCACCAGCACCAGCAGGGCGTTGGGAGTCCGGGCCTATAAGACCTCTTCATCCGTGTATAACAATGCGGGTACCTGGATGCCAGGATTGTCAACCGGGGTAGAAGTCAGATAGGGGCAGAGCTCATTAATATATAGAATTAAAAGTAGGGGGGGACAAAATACAACTTTGACGCACCCTGCATTTCAAATGAAGTCCGGGGACATTTCACCTATTGGACCTAGACGCACTTTGGCTTCCAGGTCAGTGTGCAAATTGTACAAAATGTTCATTAGGGGTACCTCTACACTGATATCCAATAGCCTCAAACACAGCTTGGCCCTATTGACTGAATCAAAAGCTGTTGAAAGCCCATAAAGACTACGTACTGAAGGCCTACACCTTGTGTAGATGTACTTATTGACAATCAAACTCAGATTGAAGCACTGCTGTACTGTACCTAGTCCTGGGTGGAACGCTAATTGGAAAGAGAAGACAATATAACATTCCTGAGCCCAATCAACGAGACAATTATAAATGACCTTGCCAATAATTTTGGCTGTGCTGTCTAATAGCGATATCGGCCTAAAACATTTGGGAGACATATGATTGCCCTTTTTAAAAATAGGCATAATAATCAAACGTTTCCAAAAACAAGGGATGTGTATGTTTAGAGAACAATTAAAAAAGTTACTGATCAAAGAGCCCCAAAGGGAGGCATTACATTTTATAAGTTTAATTGGGACCCCGCCTGTGCCAGGCGCATTGCAGCCTGTGCTCTGTCATATGGCCAGGTCAGTGATATCATTACAGGTGGTGCGATTACTTCTGTGCGAAAATGTAACCACCTCTGTATTCTCATCTAAATAGTAAATGGCCGAGAAGTGTACCGCCCAATCAGATCCTAGAATGGTACATTGCAGCAGAGAACAGTTAAAGGCAAATCTCGATCTAATTCTATATATGGTGTTCCTTAAAAACTTGATGTTATTGCCCCCGCAGCAGATTCCGAACTTTCCCAATCCAATTTATGTAGGGCCTCCTTTCACGATTTAAGGGCGGACTTGTATGCATGTTGAGCAAACAGGAATACGGCCTGCCATGTCTCTCAGAGAGGTGGCCAATGCTCTGCCGGTTTGCCTCCGAACAATGCTCATCAAACTATCGTGTCCAGCTCAGGCGGGTTTGGGGGGAGACTGTTTAATAGGCTGCCATAGAATAGAGATGTTAACCTCACGTATTGTAAAATACTGTTGAAACAGATGAACACTACTTTTGCTTCTTCACAATTTTAGTTCAAACACACAGGGGGTCATTCTGACCTTGGCGGTCCATGACCGCCATGGCGGAGTGCGGCGGAAGCACCGCCAACAGGCTGGCGGTGCTTCCTGGGCGATTCTGACCGCGGCGGTAAAGCCGCGGTCGGAAAAGGGGAGCCGGCGGTTTCCCGCAGGCCCAGGGAACCCGCCATGGCGGCGCTGCTTGCAGCACCGCCATGGGGATTCCGAGCGCCTTCCCGCCAGCCTGTTTCTGGCGGTGTCCACCGCCAGAACCAGGATGGCGGGAACGGTTGCCGTTGGGCCCCTGGGGGCCCCTGCACTGCCCATGCCACTGGCATGGGCAGTGCAGGGGCCCCCTAACAGGGCCCCACAAAGATTTTCAATGTCTGCTGTGCACTGCACCCGTCGCACCCCTTCAACTCCGCCGGCTCCATTCCAAGCCGGCTTCATTGTTGAAGGGGCTGTCCCGCTGGGCCGGCCGGCGGTCTTCTGGCGGTCGCCCGCCGGCCCAGCGGGAAAACCGGAATGGCCGCTGCGGTCTTTTGACCGCGGAGCGGTCTTTCGGCGGGAACCGCTTGGCGGGCGGCGACCGCCGACCGCCGCGGTCAGAATGACCGCCACAATACCCAGACTTGAACTTAAACTTTCTGGATTTTCTATTTGGCATGCTGCTATTTATGTTCAAAGTATATTTAGAGCCATATTTATACTTTTTGACGCAAAACTGAGACGGCGCAGTTATGCGTAAAAAATATTACCGCCGGCTAATGCCATTTTGGTGCGCCGTGCAGGCGTCAGATTTATACTTTGAAGCACGGCGGCGCAAACCACAGGTGGGAGTCATTATTTTTGACGCACACCGCAGCGTCAAGTCGTAAAGCAAAATGACGTTAACGCAGCGGAAATGACTGCGGGTCAATTTACGGCCCCGCAAACCGGATATGCGCTGTTTTTTGGCGCAATAGCGTAAAAAAAAACGCGAACACTGCCATTTCAGCAGAGGAGAGCCAAAATGGATCCCAGATGCCACTACAGACCCCAGGAAGATGACAGCAGACCAGGAACCAGCCAGGATGACCCACACAAGAACCAGGACACTTATAAGAAGAAGAGAAAGTGTTGCTTTAGTGCAGAGGAGCAGGAAAGTCTGGTTAAAGAGGTGACGGAACACCCGCACCAACTGTTTGTCACCTCAAAGTTGCCAATCAGTAGGAGAGAGGCTATATGGCAACAAATTGTCGACAAGATTAACAGTGTGGCTGAAGTACGCAGAACAGTCATCGAGTGCAAGAAATGCTGGCAAGACTGCAAGCGCAGGACCAAGGAAAAGATGGCCAGGAACAGAAAGGCAGCACTGCAGACTGGAGGGGGGAGTCCAGCACACCAGGAGGCCCTGGACCACATGGAGGAGATGGTCGCAGCCATCATCCCTGAGGAGATCGTCACAGGGAAATCTGCCTGTCCCAGATTTCCCTGATGACATGGATGATGAGCCAATAAACATTCCCCAGGAGACTAACCAAAAGGTCCTTGAAACCCTCCAGACCCCACCTTCAGTCACAAGGAGGAGCACAGAACAAGCAGCCATCGCAGAGGATCCACCCACCACCCCAATTGTAAGACCTGCCAGCTCCAATACAGCTGAGGACTCAGACAACACTGGCACCAGCTTTGAGAGAACTGTAGTTGGAGTACAGCGGAGCTGGCCAAGGAGGTGCGGGTGGGGATGCAAAATATGGCAGCCAGCCTTGAGGGGATGCGTTTGTGCATGATGTCGTCTGCAGATCAGGCAGCAGCTATGCAAGACCTAACATCTAACTTGCAGGAACTACAGAAAACCCAGAAGGAAATCAGCACAGCTGTAATACAGTTGACCCAACACCTACAACAGCAATCCTGTCAACGCGTGCACGAATGCAACATTGAACCCCTCAGGGCCGACCTGGCTGCCTACCATCGTGATGTGGCTGCTATTCTCAAGAACCAGCAGATACTCCTTGCTGCAGTACTGCCCTTAAGACCTTCACAGGGAGCAGCGACCAGGATGTCTGACTCCACGTCTTCTAACACTGAGGTGTGTGTTGCCCCTTCACAACCAACAACAACAAGGACAGAGGAGGCAACACACACATCAGAAGAAGAAGACATGGAACAGATCACATTCACAAGGAAAATGACCCGGAAGCACTAGTCCCTGCCATATGGCAAACACTTACCAAGGTCGTGCGCTTTGTAACTTGCCAGTCTTGCAACAACTGTACTCAAGCACTGTTATGCAAACCACTGTATATCTTGTCACCCAGCCCAGTGATTGTCTCTCTCCTACTCATTGGCAAATTCTGTCCCTCTGCACTGTCTGAAACAGCAACCCCAGCATGTCAAAAACATTTTGGTAAACCCTTGTGTTGGATCACAATGTAAGATGTCACTATAATGGACTCACAATCATGGACAATGTACAGATAGCACTACAGCACTTTTCAATAAATAGCACTTACACAACAAATCTGTCTCTGGGTAATGTGACATATCAACTGTGCAGTAGATAACTGAAATGTGCCTACTGTCAAATTACGTAGCTTGTCAATACAACTGTCCTGATAATATTTAGTCAGAGAAATCTGCACAGTGCCCATGATTGCATCATACTCTGCCCATCCTGAGGGACATATCTGATGCAGTGAGAAACCATACACCATTATACTGCGTTGGACCTTGATTTCAACATGTATGTGTGAAATAGTTGTGGTCCTCTGCTATTGGCCTTCAAAGGAGAAATGTACATGATATATGTCATTAACAGTGGGTGTGTATGTGACCATTGTATGTTAGGCATCACATTAGCTCTGGGATGTTCAGTGTCCTAATCAGTATCTCAGCAATGCTCCATGAGGCAACACTCTTATTCTGATAAGTAGAGATGAAGGTGTGCAAAAATGAATAGCCAGACCATGATATGGTGATTATTATAGGTGTTTATTTAAATTAGTTAACTAAAGTGGTGAAGGTGATTATATTCAAAAGAAGTTCTTGACGATCTGTTGCCGTCTGCGTATACCAGCGGCCGTGTTCTGAAGTTCCCCCTCATGTTGCAGGCCAGCATCCTCCTCTTCCTCCTCTTCAGGCATGTGTGGCTCTGGTTCCAGGAGGGGAATGTTCCTTTTGATGCAAATGTTGTGCAATATTGCACATGTTAGGATGATCCTACAGACCATCTCCGGTGAATATAGGAGGCTACCACCAGTGATGTCGAGGCACCGGAACCTTGACTTGAGGATGCCAAAGGTACTTTCGACAATGCTGCGTGTCCTCCTATGTGCGTCGTTGTAGGCACTCTCTGCAGCAGTACTCGGGTTGCCAAATGGTGTCATAATCCATGGCTGGATGCCATACCCCTGATCAGCTGCAAGAGAAAATGATTGGGATCATGTTGAAGTAGCTGGCCTTATTGAAATGACCTTTCATGGCAGTAGTTGTCTTGTGTTGTCTGTGACTCTTTTGTGTTATAATGTAGCATCCTAGGCTTGTAGGATGTACTATCTGCATTGTGTTGTTTCCTTGGCTGAACAAGTGTTTGTCTGCTAACCGGTTGTCAGCAGTATGTTTTGGGATTTGCAGTACAGTGTGCCCTCCCTAGCATTGTGACTTGTGATACAGGTGTCCGTGTGTCTTCTCTGGGGGTGAGATGATAGTTCCATACACAGGTTGAAATTGACAGTGTTGTTAACACGTTCATGTCAATGTACCCTGGACATCCCATACCTTTAGACTTATGCAATAGATTAATGTAAAGGTCATTGGGACACTTACATTTTGCAAGGTGACAATTGGGCAACCCACTCCACACGTTGTGATCTTTGACGTCTTAACATTAGGCTGTACAGTAATTTCCGATGTGTGACAGGTTCAATGGTGACCTAAGAAACATGGCTAGCGATGTCACGACCTCAGTGTGTTCCTGTTCACATGTTGCTGTTGTGGTGTATGTGTTGTGTGTCCTAGAGGGTTGCTGTGCAGTGTGTATATAAGTAGGTTTTTGTACTTACCAACAAGTAGTCCATTGCCATACCGTCCATCCTGGAAGTGTTTATTGATGGTGCAGTGACGGAAGATGAAGGAGTCATGGACACTCCCAGGATATTTAGCCACGATGTTGGTGATCAATCTCTGGTGATCGACTATGGCCTGCACGTTGATGGAATGTGTGTGCTTCCTTTTGCGGTAGAGGTGTTCAGTTGCAGCAGGTGGCACAAGGCGTACATTTGTGCAGTCGATTGCACCAAGGACGTGTGGGAAGCCACTGATGAGTTAGAACCCCTGTTTTGTTTCCTGCTGCTTCTGCAGTGTGTTAGGGAAGCAGATGTGGCGGGGTGTCAGTCCAATGATGGCATCCAGTACTTTGGGCAAAAAGGCGGAGAATGATGGTTGTGATATTCCGGAAACCAGGGCACCAGTTGTTTGAAAAGAGACACTTGCCAGCATATGAAGTACGGCAAGCAGCTTGGTTTCTGTTGGGATGGTGCGGGGTGTCAGCAAAGTGGGTGCCAACTGCGGTTCAATGTTGTGCACCAGCTGCTGAATGGCCTGCCAGTTCAACCGGTACCTCTGGATGATGTTTTCCCTGAGGCCCTGAAGGGTGGTTCTGGGGCGGAATATCCTCTCCTGCCTTCTGCGCTGCCTTTGGGGTCCCTGCTGGTGTTGTTGTAGCTGCTGTTGTTGCTGCTGGGCTCTGCGTCTGCGTGCACGCTGGATTAGAATCACCTCCATGTCTCCCTGTTGCTGCTCTGCTGCTCTGCTGTTTGTTCTGTGTGTTCTGATTAAATACAGGTGTGTTTGCCCCATTTTAACGCCTGCCCTGACCCAGGCGTTAAATTTTGACGCAAATCGGGCTGTGCGTCATTTTCCGGCTCCGCCTCCCGGCCGTGCGTCATTTTTGCCCAAAAGGATAAATACGAGGCACGGCCGTTTAAGCCTTTTTTTTCTGGACGGGAACGCCTACCTTGCATATCATTAACGCAAGGCGGGTTGCTGCATCCAAAAAATTACTCACACAGTGGAATTTTGTCGTCTGCGGGCTCGGGTGTCAAAGTTTAAATACGGGGCAACGTTTGCGCTGAATGTGCGTCAAAATTTTTGACGCACATTCGGCACAGACGGAGTATAAATGTGCCCCTCAGTGGCATACTCATGTAGAAACCTGGACGTCTGTGCATTAATAAGAGCATTATGTTACAATGTTCTAATATATGTAGATGTATGCTTGCTAGGGAAAAGGAACATGTAGAATATTTCTGCTATTCGAACCAAAAAAGGTAAAAGAATATATTTTGCATGTCTTTAATCAAAATGTGCAGCAGCCTTTGACTCCATCCAAGACCTCTCTCCCACTGGTCCTCTTACGAAATGGACCGGAATCGGAAATTGTTAGATGAAATACAGTCGAGTGTCTTTGATTGCCTCGGGCCTCTATTTTAATTGGCTGCTGTTTCTTTCCTTATTAATGTGTGTCCCAGATACATGTGGCTCTGCAAGTTTTCTCGAGACTCGGTACAACGAAAAATAATTTGTATAAAAATGTATCCTGCGTACAAAAGCTTAGGCACATTTTCCACTTCATAATGAATCAAAGAAAATAAGCACGCTCTTTTTAAGTTCATCATTGGGTCATCACAGGAGTTATCAAGAAATACGTTCTGAGTGATAGCTTGTTATAGAATACTAGTAATTACACTATTTTTAATAGTGCTGTTACAATTTCGCCTTTATCGAAATGTGTTCACTTACTTTTTAACATATGGGCTAAGGAACAGTATCCAAATATTTAAAGTAAAGTTTAAGGTATTCATTGTGATGTATTCGCACTGGCTTCCGACATGGAAAAAAGTAAAAAAAAAAAAAAAGAAACAGTTTAAAACACCAGGGCCCATTGTACCTTAAGGTGCTGTCCCAGTGATGCGTGCCTTAAGGTTCTCTGAGTTTAGTTAACATCACAAACACTCAGATTATTTAAAAAACATGGATGGAAAAACATTTGCAATTTAAGTTACAGGAATTGGATACAACTTGGCAGTTAGTTTGAGAGTTATCTGGAACAGAGGTCATGTAATTTCACAGGATCGTGAATTAACACCTCTTTTAACAGCAGTGTGCCTTTATGAGCTTGTAGGTGTGTGTAAGCATGTAAATTACCTTACTGGATGAAGTGTTGTAAAATTATAAACCATAGATCCTAGACCACAGACCTCAAACTTTACCAGGGGAAAAGGTGCCAGCAATTCATCCAAGTGCTTCATGGGGCCAGACATGCCTAATGTGTCAGCAAAATAAAGAAGGATGTAGAAGGGGAGTAAAGGTACATCTTGACAGACAATGTGGGTCACCAGGCTGGCAAGATGCTTTTGTTTTGATCTCTTTTCTATACCAGTTCTTTTTTTGCTACTGGTGGAGCATTTTTAGGTATGCTCTAAAAAAGGTTGACTAATCTTTGCAACCTTAGCATAGGTTTAGAACGCTAAACATCATCGTGGTACGCTTTCAGCAAAGCACCAGAAAAGTGTCCCTTGGATCGATTAAATAAAACACAGCTCACACCTATTGGCCAAGTGGACACACCTGCAAATCATACTATAAAACACATCCCATGCCAGACCATGATATGTTGCCTCTCCACTGCAGCACAGCAAGGCAAAGACCACAAATCATTTGTACATTTTTGTGAGATAAGGCAGCCCTTTTTCCCATCCCATTTAAAACCTTTCACACACTTCTCATTTTTTCTCAATATCACTTGTCTTGTTTAGTTAGTACTTATCACCCATTTTAATTTACAGTCATGTCACATTAAAAAAATCCACATTTTTCTGAGGATGAGTTGAGAGTTATGGTGGATGGAATTACAAGAGTGGATCCACAGTTGTTTGGAGCCTAAGTCCAACATACCCCACTCAGTAGGATAATGGAAATGTGGCAAAGGATAGACGACAGAGTGAATGCTGTAGGCACCACCTTGTACAAAGTAGGATATTAGGAATAGGTGGAATGACCTGGGGGGGGGAGGACATGCATCTAGTGTTGGCAGGTAGAATGTGACTTCCCTACAACTACTGCAAGGCCCTGATTCTGTAACTCAAAACAAGAGGCCATTGTGTTTTTGCCCAAATACTTTTATTTGCCATGTCACAACTGATGTTCACTCAACATATCTTCATGCTTAACTCAGAGATGTGTCTGCCTACCTAGCTTGATGTTGTCCTGGTATGCTCAAACAAAACTACTGATGCAATGATTGGTTCAGTTGAATGTGCTAGGTAACCCACTGACTCTGCACTGCTCACATGATGTCTACTGTTACATATACAACCAAGTTGTGTGTTCGTCTGTATCTTACACAACTAGGCCTTGCAATGGTCAAATACACATTACCTCTACACAGTATTGGTTTAACTGTTTGTTAAATGTTTTATTCATTCCTTTTTCTAAAATGCAACTTATCAGCACTTCTAATGAGCTGCTCAATTATAATAGTGTTTGTAACCTCCACAAATGCCTTGTCAACAACTTCAAAACCATGGACATATACCTCAATAGGAAACCCTACCTATTAACATTTTCCTAGGTCTCTACTTATTGTGGCGCAGAACATTTGAATGTAGATTCCACACTTTAACCAATAACAATGTACTCTATTTCACAACAGGTTGAACTGCGACAGGACCTGGGCAGTGACTGTCTATCGAACAGACTCCCAACCCACCCCGGATAAAGCCCGCAGGGATAACAACGCTCCTAAACATGTGGCTGTGGATGACAGACCTGGTACACCTGGTCAGCCTGTTCAGACAGCAACAGTGAGTCTCACTGCTCACACCAACACCTCCCACTGCAGTTGGTACAACATCTCAGCCAACAATACACCACCCAACATGTGTACCTAAGCACAGTTAGTACAATTGTGTGTCCCTTAGTCTGGATCCTGAAGTGCAAATCACCAACCCTGACACAGAGGGACCAAGACCCAGTTGGAGAAGGCACCCTGGGCCATGAGCACAAGCTTGTGGGGGTACGGTCCTTGGTAGGATGCTATGGGCCAGTAGAGTGAGGCCGCTGGGGCCACTCATGACATGGACACAATCAACCAAGTCTTGAGGGTCTATCAGGAGTCCCAAGGCGTAATGGGCCAGGTAGTTACTGAACTCTGGGGAATTAAGCAGTTGTAGAGGGACATGTACCAACAGATGGAGGCCCTAACTCCAACAAGGACACCCTAAGAGGGGTGCTGATGGACATCCTTACAACCCTGAGCAGTACTTTTAAACCACCATCAACTCTTCCATGTGGTGCAACTGAATCTACATCTGTGGCAGCCACAGGAAGGTAGACCCTGCCAGAGGAACAAACACTGGCAGACCCCCTGCCTCTGCAGCAGCTGAACCCCCCCACCCTGTCAAGAGGGGGCATCCATGCTAATATTCAGGAGGTGCGAATGGCAAGACACCCACAATGAAACCTCAACATTACTGTGCTCTTTTGCACCACACATTCACTTTGTGGACTGATTCTGGCCACTATTCCATTTCTGATCTGAGGAGTAATCTGGACTTTGGAATTCAGATGATTTGGCATCTACATCTATGGCTTTGTTCACCATACTGACTAGTTCACTCTCCATTCATTTTTATTCTTGCATCAAGTATGTCTTCCCCTTTGCCACTGTAATAAATGCACAAGTAATGTTCTTCTGTAGTGAATTTCTCATTTAGCAATATATATATATATGTAATACCATATGAACTAAACAATGATAAAAAGCTACTTGTGTAATCATGAATATGTTACATGTACACAATGATTAGCTCAGGATCACAACTATGCCACACCAATTTACACATACACGTGTCTTGTCTAAGAAGATTTCTATTACCTTGTACATATCATGGACTGTCAAGATGTCAGAAACATAGAAGATGATACATGATTGTATCATACTGTATAAGTGATCAAATGTACAGATACAGACCTCCAGAACATGGAAGGAAGGGAAATCTCAGACATTGTCCTGTAGATTAGGCAAACTTCAATGTGGTTGCTGTCATCAGCTGGAGCCAGATCACCTACCTCACAAAAGGAATCCAACATCATATAATGTAAGATTCAGACAGATGGCAGTACAACAGTACCTGATCACAGGGTCATTACAATCCAGTTCTCCTGCATCTGGTGGTATGACACAAACAAATGTCAGTGATATAGCACAGGCACTTTGGCCTGCAACGTTGAAGCACATCAGCAGCTGCATACAGTTCATGCAAAAAGAGTGTTTATCCAATGTGAAGGGAAACTAACAGAAATTTGCCCTACAGCTATATATTTTCTGATTTGATGGCACACGTAATGCATCATGGCCACCACATGACAAGGAACATGTCCAGTGGATTCTTGTCATCTTCCATCCTATCACTGGGCAAGCTGTCTTGGCATAGGTCTTGTACACCCAAAGATTGTGACATACATTCCCAGGTACAACCCATGTCCATTTCATATGTCCCAAAAGCATCATATACCTGCCAATGTCACAACTCTGAAATGTCCAACTGAAAATGCAATGGTGAAGGTACCTAACCAAACACAAAAACAAAGAATACAGTCATGAAACCATACACATGACACAATTCACAGAGTAAATGTCTGGAGAACACAGTCCATGACAAAACTCTGACATAAACAAAGCAACATTACCAAAATGTGAATGTGTCAAAAGCTTCCTCATCAAACACCCTTTACAAGATTTTGCCAGAGTTTCAGTTTCCTAACATTTTCAACAAATATACTCCTCACATCATCACAACAAGATTTCATTGTACAATCAAAGTCATGAAATTTCATGGCATACTTACACTCATGAGAACAAGCTGTCAATGAGACCTTGTTGCAAGTCAGCTCCTTCATCTTCACTACTATTATCATCATTTGGCATTTCAGGATTCTAAACCGATGGCACCTGAGACTCTCACTCCTCTGTGATGTAAGGAATGTTCCTGCACAGGGCGATGTTATGGAACATGCAACAGGCCATGATGATTTGACACACCTTCACACCTTCCCGAGTGAGTAAAGGAGGGCTCACACAGTCTTGTCCAGACAGCGAAATCTGGCCATCAGGAGCCCAAAAGGCTACTCCACTGTCCGAAATGTTCTTCCATGGGCCTCACTGAAGTGTACTTCACCCTGGAATAGTTGGGTTCCCCATGGTGTTCACAGTGGTAACAACCAAGGACAGTTGGGATATGCTGAGTCTCCTGTTCTGTAGTGCTACAATGAGCTACGCACTTTCTGATTATTGCACAAAGAAAGTTAGGACAGATTTTACTTACCAAAAAGCCAGGCACTTTCCGGTTGCAGTTGTGCCATCAGCTGGGGTCTGGTGCTGTTCCGCATTATGAAGGAATCATGGGCTGAACCTGTGAACTGGACACAGACATTTGAAATGTACAAATCTGACAACCAGACAACTTGCACGTTGATGGAATTAAGTGCTTCCTGTTTTGATAGACTTGTTCTCAGGCATACAGTAGTATTAATGCACATATGGGAGGCGATCAAATCCATAGAAGTCAACCTTCACTTTCCCTAAATCCTGAGGTCTGGGGAACCGGAAATAACTGTGAATGTGTTTCATCGTTGCTGATAGCACATCTTTTAAACTATGAAACAGATCAGAGAGGCACCTTTTCCAATACCAAAGGGACAGGGTTAAAAGTCCATACACATACACAAATTCCCTTTGGGTGTGAATTTGAATCCTAAGACTCAATTGATATTACGTTGCTGACATGCAATTTTCTACATATATGGGATTAAAAGTTATATACAATATGTATATATATAAATATACATGTATATATATATTATATTTTTTAATTCTCAAAGAACTATGAAAATACTTATATGAGAAATATATTTTATTGTGATAATGTTTTATTATAAAGGATTAGAGAAAACATTTTTTTCATGGTAAAATGTTGCGAAGTATCATACATTGAAGATAAGTTTAGTGTATTTATTTAAATATTTTGAATAATACAAAAATAAAAGGATAAGAAATACCAAGAAAAACAATGTGTAGAGTATGGTCTTCAAATAGTAATGTTTGGAGTATAGTGACATTGGAAAACAGTCAATAGCCCATTATTTCTTCACTATATATATATATACATATATATATATATAACTTTTAATCCCATATATGTAGATAATTGCATGTCAGGTCCATGGCAGGGTATCCATTTGCTATGGATTTGAAGGAAATGGGTAAGTGTTTAGCTTACCGTTGGTTGCGCCCATGACAGCGTCAGTTTTGGGCACCATCTAGCAGCACAAGCAGCAGAAGTAGGAGTATGATCGGTTCCATGGCGGCACAGGATGTGTAAAGCTGAGTATAGGTGAGTTTCAGCCTTATATCCCTCCCTTTCCGCCAGCTCAGATGTGGTGGTTGAACCACCACAATCGAATCAGCGGAAAGCTACCTCGTAATTGGTACGGCTGTAACACTGGCAGTCCGCCCTCCGACAGATGTATTGGCCTATCTCGCCAACGTCATGGTATTTGCTGTAGGTGTATGCAAGACAATGAAAATCTTTTGTCTCTATAATCGCATGCATTGTGATACCGCTGCTGGACCGCCAACACTGCAGTGGGGTAATCGTCACTGCTGCCAAACCTCCAAACTCATAATTGGCCCCTTCTTTTCTTATTACATTGTGACTCTCCTCATTTTACTACTGCTAACCAGTGCTAATATGCCTTTAATCACTTTTCTAAGCATGGAAACATTGGCTTACATCCAAATAGCACATTCCATTTGTTTGTAAGTCCCTAATAAAGTGATACTACAAGTACCAAGGACCTGTAAATTAAATGACGCTAGCAGGCCTGCAGCACTGATTGTGCCACCCATATAAGCAGCTCTTTAAATATGTGCCAGGTTGGCCATTGCAGCCTGTGAGTGCAGTTTAGAACTGCCATGTCAATCATGCCATGTCAACCTGGCAAAATAAACCTTTTGCCAGGCTCAAATCCTCCATTTTAATACATATAAGTCACCCCTAATGTAAGCTGTGAACAGAAAAGAGGGCAGGATGTATTGCATTTAAAAAGCAGGACACACACTTTTAAATTTTACATCTTGGTAGTGAAAAACACTGACATTTGTTTTTCACTACTACAAGACCTACCTCTCCACATTAAAAGTAAAGTCAAAGTTTAGGCCATAATTATGAAAATGTCACTTTTTAGAAAATGAGTGTTTTCTTATCCTAACCATTGTGTGCCTATAACCTGTATCCTTGGTCATGACTAGGTGTAGTTCGCAGCTGACACTTGTGTATTTCTCTCAGACAGGGTCACAAAGGGTGACAAGGAATTGGCAAAATAGGTCATCCTAACAAGATGGCTGGGGGCAGACCTACCCCCTACCACATTTGCACTGCAATGGAGGTTGCCTCCAGCACTCACAAAGAACTTCACAACAGTCATGGCTCGCGGCGCACGGAAGAGGTGGCTCGCAGAAGGGGGGTAGGGAGGAAATAAACATTCAATTAATTTACAAAAACCTTACCTGCACGCTGCCACTCCACTCCTCCGTCTCCTCTGCTGCAGGCAGGCACAGGCTCCCAGCCTGCCCTGTGCCCAATCCTGAGGCTCTTCAAAGCAGCCTAAAGACAGTGCAGGCTGGAGAGAGCACACTGTGCATGTGTGTTTTTCTGGCCTGAGACGGATGGCCAAACACACATGAACTCTGAGGGGGATTTCTATGCACTCCCCCTCATTGCTTGTGACCCCCCTTGCCCCATCCCTCTACAAGAAAACAATAATAAACACAGTTTATTATTGTTTTCCTGTAAAGTTTATGCAGCTGCTGGCGGGGAGGACGGTCCTTCACCCTTCCAAGGGAGCAATAGCCTTTTGTCACCCCAAACATCCTGGGTCCAGGGCAAGGAAGGAAGGAAATCCCAGAACCATCAGTGAGGGAGAAACTCCAATAGTTTCTCCCACTTCAACAGGTATACATCTTAGACTCTGAACCCCACTCTTTTGTACTCTCCTGGATCTTCAGAAGATCAGCTGACTGATCTCCTGTCCAGACTACAGGGACATAACAAGCTCCAGAAGCCTCCTTGTAACTGCCCAGCTAACCTGCTGCAGCTGGACTTGCCTTGACCTGCCACCGGCCTTGTCTACACCCTGTTGGCCTACGCAAAACTGTTAACCTGATCCCCAATGGGTGCCTCCCCATGTCTGGGCCCTTGGCTGGAATCAGACTGCACTCCTCTGGACACAAAGGAGAAACCCTGAAGTTTTGGGCTCTTTTAGACCATTGATGGCCCAGTTCACACCAAAATCTTGCCATCTCCGGCAACAGCCAATGCAGTGCTCCACTGAACGTGAATGTTTTGTGCGGTGACTGCCAGCAACCACCGGAAACACAAGATCTGCACTTTCTGCAACAGCATTTACAGTCCGCGTTGACCTTCAAAGTGAAACTCCAGCAATGATCGTCTGTGCTGCCCAAACAGATCTTCACTTTACAGCGATGATGGCCCGTGGCTCCTGGTCTGCTCTTCACACTACGACCACCATCCTTAACGCTCTCCATGCGGCCTCCTCCACACAACTGTACTCTTCGCTCTGGACTTTGAGAATGTAACTCTGTCAGGGACTTGGTCCCTGTATCTGGCCCGCATTCCTTCGTGGTCGACCCGAACTTGTGACTTTCACACAGTCTCACACAACCTGAAAACCACGAGAAGGGCTCTGAATTTTATGCACTGTAATTACCTTAAATCTTTGAAACTGCACATCTCCTGTTCTACTGATTGGATTGTTGTGCTTATGGTGTCAAATAAAGGGATTGCTCTTGTGTTGTGAGTTTACTTTTTACTGCTTTGTGTGGTGCAAAAATATTTTCCACAAAACTTCTAAGCCTGACTGCTTTTGTACTATGCCACCAGGGGTTGAAGCACAGGTTCATTGAGTGACTTCTGGTTCACCCTAACAAGGATTGTAGGTGTTGCTTGAGCTGAGTTTCACCTAGCTCCATTAACATTCCAATTTTTCGCAATACTCGAAGTAGCTTATGTGTATCAGTACATCCCTATTCATGACAAAACCAATTAGACTTAAGTGCATTATGGTGACATAAATAAAATAGTATCTGTTTATCTGGGAAGATATCATTTATTTAAAAACACAATTTCACCTACATAGGTGCAGATCAATTGTGTTTATTTGAAATTACACATACCTTCCAAAAATTAAGAATCTATGCAGTTTCAGTAGGGCATTTTAAAAATTATATTAATTAATTAGCATAGACTGTCATAAGACATGATTTCAAGTGCAAAGTAATAGAATTGTTGTTTTCCATGCTTTTTTTTGGTTATCATACTTGTAGTTTTTGATTTTGTTCTAGTATGGGTTTTGTCTCAAATTAGACATGCCAGAAAATAACACCTTAGATTATACATAATAATAAATTCAGAAAATTTCAGATGGTCCATCACTGCTTGGAAAAAATACAGGTCAGTTCCATTCTTGTTGATGTAAAGAATTAGAGGGGTATTACAATTTAAAAAGAAAGAATAAGTGTAACCAAAATTGATTGCTGCTCAGTATTGAAACTACTTATAACAAATGGAATTTGCACCAATTTAGTTGAATGATATAGAAAAGAAGATTATGGGCCAGATGTATCAAGCGTTTTTGCATTCGCAAACGGTGCGAATGGCCGTTTGCGAATGCAAAAATGTGTTTACCGAGGTATGAAAGACATTCGCAGTGAGAAATTAAGAAATCGCAAAAATAGTGAATTTTTGCGATTGTGACACGAATTGCGTGTCGCAAACAGTGTATCGCAAATTGCATCACGATTTACTGAATCACTATTTGCAAAATGCTAATTGCGTTATAGATTAGCGAATCGCAGATAGTGATCCGCTAAATCATGACGCAAACTGCGACATGCAAAAACTGATTCACAATGCGATGGATCAAAAATTAGCAATTTGCAATTATTCGCAGAATGGCCGTTTGCACATGCAATTTACCACAAACTGAAACCAGGTGGTAACCAGATGCAACCTATATAAAGAGGCCCAGAATGCCTCAGTTCCTCTTCCACAACGGCTGCACTCTACATCATGGCGAGGAGAATGAGGATCTTGGCAGGTGTGAGGAGAGAGAGGAGGAGACAGGAGCACATTTTCAGAGTGTGCATAACCCTTTTTGACCAGACTGAGGAGGAAGTTTATGAGAAGTACAGGTGAAGCTCAGCCATGATACTTGACCTGATAGCTGTGCTACAACCCATACTGCAGCGCACCACACACAGGACCAATAGTATACCCACCCATGTGCAGGTATTATGCTCCCTGCACCTACTAGCCTAAGGAAGCTATCAAGGGGTTATAGCAGCAGCTAGAGGGGTATCACAGAGTGCCCTCTCTAGATTTTTCAAAGCCTTTCTCAATGCCATGCTGAGCAGAATACAACTGTATATAAGGTTCCCCAACACCCCACTGGCATTACAACAAACTAAAGTTAATTTCTACCAGATAGCACATTTCCCACATGTCCTAGGTGCCATTGATGGGACACATGTAGCAATCTGTCCCCCATCAGCCACCAAGTATGTGTATCGCAACCGTAAAAACCATCATTCTATGAACATACAGGTGATATGCGATGCCTCCTACATCATTACCGATCTTGTGGCCAGATACCCAGGGAGCACTCATGACTCCTACATCTTTCGCCACAGCGGGATGCACACAAGACTGCTAGCTGGGGACTTTGGTGAAGGATATTTACTAGGTAATTTGATAGTACAGAATGATGCATTGATGTAAGCGTGACGTCAGACAGCACATGTACTCATTTTACTCTCTGTGCAGTCAGGTGACAGTGCCTACGCTGTTCGCACCTATATGCTTATGCCCTACCTGAACCCTGCAACTCCAGCAGAGAGGAGGTACAATGCTGCACACAAGGCAACCTGGAATGTGGTGGAGCACACTTTTGGGCTGATGAAGAGCTGCTTCAGCTGCATCTATAAGAGTAGAGGTGCACTACAGTACAGCCCAGAGATGACATGCAAAATTGTGGCCACATGTGCTATCCTGCACAACATAGCAACCACTAGGGGCACACCAGTGGAACTCACGGAGCCTGACTCAGATGAGGATGATGATCCCTTACCACCCCTTCTATCAGCAGACAGGACCAGTGCAGCAGAGAGCAGGTAAAGACGTGCTGACATCACGCACAACCATTTTTGATGTAAGTAATGACAAATCCACTTCAATTAAATGTATTTCTGTAGTGAGCATCTTTATTACCTTGACTGCAGGTAAACAATGTGCCATTAGAATATAGCTATTCACAATGGGCAGACATGAACAAGTCACAGTGACACTATTACCATCATAGCGTGACTGTATTTCTACATGTTTATGGGGTCCCCTGTAGCCCTCAACATCACTTTTTACGTCCACGCACTCCACTTGAGCGCTCTGTGCCCTCGCTGGCACCTCTAGTAGCAGGTTCACATGCAGTACTGTGTCTGGAACTGCGACACCTCGGATCAATCACAGGTCCTGTCAGAATGCTGAGGCTAGAGGACTCCTCACTGTCCCCAACACCCAGTTTGCTGGTTGTGGCACTGCGTGCTGTTTGCATGGCATCCACTACATTGGCAATTTTCACCAATCCCTGTGCAATGTTCCGACTGCGATGTGCCATCTCCACCTGTGTGGCAATCGCACGCCATGATATCTGGGCTGTAGAACTTTCGAGCCGATTGACAGATCTACAGATGGTATCAAATCTTCCCAAATATTGGTGATGGTGCCTGCGCTGAGTGACGCGCTCCTGTCGTATCTCTGCAGAGTTCACCAATGGCCTGTGTCAACTCGTTGGTGTTTTCAGAAGCTGTTTGCTGTCCCTCAATCAGAGTCTCCAACTGCTTGTGTAGTAACCCCATATTGCTATTATGAGACACAAACTGTCTCTGCAGCTACATCAATTGTTTGCATTGCAGGCGCTGCACCTTCAGCATGGAAGCTTCAAGGCTGCCAAAGATTGATGGGCCCACTCCTTCTTTTATGTACTGTCTGCCTACTTTGTGGCACCTCCAGAGGGGAGTTGACTGGCGCTGGCGCAGGGACTGCTGCCTTCCTGTGGGACTCGCCTGTGGTGGTGGTGTGCGTTCGTGTTCTGGCATCTCAGCTGAGTCCTGGTTATACTCTGGCATCGGTAACACCCTTGCCCTGCGTCTCGTTGGGACAGTACTGTAGGACTCAATGGTATTTGAGTCAGACTGTGGTTGTGTTTCTGCTTCCCCCACTTTTTCAGATCCTGCAGCAGCAGGGACCCAGTCTTCTGCAAGGACAATGTGCAGCATGTCAGTTCTAGCATTTTTCACAGATTTCCACAGTGTTGCTTTCAATGTACAATTAAAATGTGTCATCCTGAGTCGTTTGTGGTGTTTCTCTATGTGGCTGACCACTATCTTGCTATTGATGTTGTTCTTTAACCTTAGGGTTGTGTACTACCACTCCCATTAGGCACTATTGTGTTATATGTAAGATGTGACATGGACTACTTTTCACTGTGCATCAGGCTATGTTCTATTTCCTAAGGGGCATCTGTACATGCACATGTGGGGATACACATAAACACTGGCCTTACCTTTGCCGGTGCTGGGTGTCTCTGAGGTGTCAATGTGGACTCCACCAGGTCTTCCATAGTGTCTGTGTGGATGGCCCACATCCAGTGCTCTTTGCCTCCATGAGCCTGCTGGCCACCCTCTCCTTGACAGGGGACCCCAAGTCCTACCAACGCTTGCATATCTCCTCCACAGAGCGCTGCGCAACACCCACTGCACATAGTTTTGCCTGGATGTCAGACCAGAGTTTCCGCTCCTCACTCTGGTATTTGGAGTGAGTTTTTTCCAAATAGTCTATCATGGTTCCCAACAACCTCCTCGATGAGCACCTCCAATTCTGCCTCACTAAATTTTAGGTTCCTCTTCCTGTCTCCCTTCTACTTCCCATTTCCAGCATTGACCATTTTGCAGTTTGGTCCTGGCTTCCTCACAATGCTGACTCCCTGGTGCTGGGCTGTGTCTCTCTCCCTGCTGCTGTGGGTGTGGCTCCTGGAAACAGCATAGGCTGACTCACTTCCTTGTTGTGATATCATCAGGCTGTCCCGGTTTGCCGTTTTCACAATTTGCGATTTTCAATTACCGAATCGAAAAACAAATTGCGATTTGGTATTTGCATCTCGCAAATTGCATTTGCAAATTTCAAGAAATCGTTAATAGCGATTTTCAAATTTGATACATCTCTTTTTGCATTTCTTAAATTGTGATTTCTTGAAAATCTGAATCTGAGAATTGCTAACTGGAATCCTGATACATCTGGCCCTATATGCTTAGATTTAATAACTAATACTAAGAGGCCTTTTGGAAAAACTAACAGGTCTATCACAGACTTTGAAGAAATCAATATATCAAAATACAAAGAAAATCTTCAAAGTGAGATCCATTTCAATAATAAGGAGATTCTCTGGGAGGAGTTCAATCATTATACTGTATAATTGGCACTAATAGTCTCTTATTCTCATAAATGAAAATAGTTTCATCTGTTTTAGGGAAGCAGATGTGCTGTTGCCAAAAATGATGGTCCTTGGCTACTCTAGGCTGTTAGCACACAGAGCTTTGAAAAGAGCACTGTATGACAACAGAAAGTTGCTATTTCTTAAAAGAGATAATAAAGTATTATCTAAACTGGTCTGTGTCGCTTTATTTGTAAATTAGAGTGCTGGTCTAAAGGGACCCAAAAGCCCCTGTTGAATTCCAGCAGCTTTCAAATTCTAGATTGTAGTGTGGTTAGTTTTACGTATTCATTGCACTTTAGCTTCAGGCTTTAGGCCTTTGTGCACTTTGCCCTGAATATATTTTATTCATTTGCTGACAGCTTAGAGCCTCTGTGCACTTTGCTCTACATGCTTTTTATTAGGCTTCGTACTGTTATTTTTCAAATAGCCAGTTCTACGGTGTTGTTTTTTATTCATATCACACTGTTTTGCCTACTTCAGCACTGGAGTTCTCCATAACATATTTACTCTGTGCTTCAGTCAAGGATACAGTCTGGTACATTGCCGATAGACGTGGTAAGAGTTTAGACTTGGCATTCCTGCGTAGGGACATTTTGTGATCACGATGACATGTTAGTTATAAAATCACTTCCTTGTCCCAATACACGCAAGAGGGAGATTCTGACCAGGGAACCACAACTTGACGCTGACTGCCTCGTTGCAGATGCTGAACCAAGATCACAGGTCTTTGCTCAGGTATGAGGGCTGATGTCTCCACAGTGATTCTAATAGGCAAGCTAGAAGCTTAACATGCTGTGCTCTGGATAGAACAAGCAGAGGGAGAGTAGAAACTGTTTGACAATATGATAGCTTTGTTTTTATGTTTTACTCTCCTGGTAACTATTACAATCCTACTGTGTTGTATCGTTCTGGTTATTGCGGCTCACGCCTTAATATCTAAAATACAGTCGTTTTATTAAAACATTATATAAAACTTATACTGTCTTTGTCATTTGTATATGAGATCATATTGGAAATAAGAGAGTTGGTTTGGATCTGAGTAACCACGACTTCCCTGAGAAGTTCCAAAGATGTCATGCGCTCGGCTGCCAAATCATTCCTTCCACATGGGAGAAATGAGGCACTGCTAGTTAGCCGGAGCAAAAACCGGATTTAGGGTGACAGAGTTCTTTACACGTGGGTCAGACTCAGTCCCCCACACCGTTATAGATCCTGCTACCTAGAAATCCAGTAGTCTCATTTAGAATAATGAGAGCCCACGCGACATGGCGCCCAACGTTTGGTCTGGCTCTAATGATTAGGTCCGACTGACTCTCTTGGTCTCATATATATTTTGACTCCTCGGTTCCGTATACGGAGACGTCCGTGGGGCTGAGGGTTTCCGCCGCCACGGCATAGGTGCTTCCTATTGCTTAGTGGTTGGTTGTTCAAGCTTGAACTTTGAAAGGAAAAAACCCCGATATTGGTGTGCCTTCTCTGACCTGAAGCCGTTTTTTATAAAATGGCGAATCCTAATGTAGTGAACGTAGCAATTAATATGCAACATCCGCTCACGGGACATCTATTGACACATGGACTGACAGGCCAGGGGGGTCCAGTCACTTTTGTGGTGGACGCCCATGCAGCCTATAGAACGGAACTTTTTTATTCTTGGGTCGCATTTCCAGCAGTGGATGGGGGAACAAATACTTTTCACGAATACACAGTTGCGAATGTCCCTGGACAATACAGGGCTTACGCTTATTTAGAAATACCTCTATCTTATCAAGAACACCATAATTGGCTTGATGGCGCCCTCCCACACTCAATAGCACAAGTTAGGTTAGGTCCACTGAGTAATGATGGTCCTACCTGGCCTTTATTGGCTACATATACACCACATCCTGCGGTTGCTCAAGTGGCAGTGGTTGAAGTTTGTCATTTATATACAGAATTAACGGCTACATATAGACGATTAGTTCAGTTTGTAATGCAGACATTAAATACGAATGCAGCGCGTGCTGCTCCAGCGCACCCACAGGCTGTGGTTCCGGGTATTAATCCGGCCACTGTATACTCAGTTATGGGTAAAGTACCGGCTAAACGAGAGGAGACTCCGTTTTGGCTGGCGCAAAAAATTAATACGCTGGAAGCAGTATTTCCCCATACGGGACCTCAGGATAAACATAGAATTTTGACGATGTGTTTGCCGTACGGGATGGTTCCTCCGGTGGACCTTTGTAATACCTGGGGCACGGTGTTTGCCGCGCTCTACACTACGGCACACGGTACACCGACATTAGCTAATTTACCGGGTGTACTTAAACAGATTCAGGATGAATATGGGGCTGCCCCTGCCTTGGATTTGGGCATGCAGTTGCTGGGCAATTTTGCCACAGTTTCTTCTATTATTTTGAGTAATCTCAAAGGAGAGGCAGTAGCACTAGCAGTGCGTATGCGTCTTCGGGATGTACCGCTGCTTAATCAGGAGCGGGAACTTCCGAGAATAATAGCGGAAACATATTCTAGTATTGGTCGTGATAGCCCAGGGGCTAGAACACAAAAACCCCAGTTACAGGGTAAAAATAATAAAGATAATGCTAAACAGCAACAACCTGAAGGTTCGAAAAAGCGCTGGGAAAAGAAACAGCAAACACCTAAGAAAGATGGTGGACAGTAAGCGCAACCGGAGACACCACAGAATAAGTATAATCTCAGGAATAGGGATACTTTGAAGACGCCTGATAGATATCAATATACTGATACACGCCAATCTCGTTCCTTTCAGGACTCCTCGGAAAAGAGAAGTGAGAGAGGTGGGCGGTCAGAGCGGAGAACGGAGTACGTGAAACCGAGACAGGATTCACAACGCTCAGCGAAGGTTTCTATTAAACAAGAAGAGAAACCGCTGCAACAAAAACAGCAATTTAAAAAGAAGAAAGTGGCAGCAGTCTCAGTTAGACATGCCGCTCAAGAAGAGAGTTCTCTTGACGAACAAGACATGGGCGTTAGCTCTGTTAGACAGCGCGGCAGAGGTCACAATAGTTCGCTGGAGTCTTCTAGAGCATCTGGAGGTGAAAGCAACTGATGACTTCATACAAGTCGAAACGGCGGATATGCGAGTCTCTGATCCTGATAGAGTATATGAAGTGACTCTGCGATTGGAAGGGGACATTGACCGTATTATAAACGCCATTTTTTGGGACCATGTGGTGAAATCATATGATGTTCTGCTGGCCGAACAAGATTGGCCACCTGACTTTGTTCGCGACTGTCCGGTTGGGGACGAGGTTATTACACCTTCCTTCTCACCACTTGTTCCGAAAGAACTAGCGGAGTCCTATAGTAAATCATGGGCTCTAGCACAGGCTCCCGCCTTGTATAGAAATAACGTGGGGTGGGACAGACAATCACCTTATCATGTAATTCCGATAAAGGGCGAACCTCAGCCACAACCGCAATATCCTATCAAGTTTGAAGCTAGGGCATCGGTTAGAAAAATTCTTACACAATTGGAGTATCAGGGTGTAATTGAGCCCTGTGTCTCGCCGATGAATAATCCCTTGTTTCCGGTTGTTAAACCGGACCATTCATATAGGATAGTGGTGGATTACCGACATTTGAATAGTCATACACGCACATATGCAATACAGAATTCACATAGCGCATCGCTTATGAATAATATAGTGCGTAAGAAATACAAAACAACATTGGATATCTCGAATGGATTTTTCTGCCAGAATATAGCGCCCGAGAGTC
This sequence comes from Pleurodeles waltl, assembly GCF_031143425.1. Classification (NCBI taxonomy): domain Eukaryota; kingdom Metazoa; phylum Chordata; class Amphibia; order Caudata; family Salamandridae; genus Pleurodeles; species Pleurodeles waltl. The sequence continues at coordinate 508,744,913 of NC_090445.1, forward strand.
GGGACTATACCTGTTTCAGTGCGTTTGGCTCTCAGAAAAAATGTTGTCGTTTGCCTCAGGGGTATAAGAATAGCCCAGGACTGTTTTCGGCTCGTGTAACTGAAATGCTGCATGAGTTCGACCCTGAAGCATTATCATATGTTGATGACATATATCTGACAGATGATGAGATTCTGCAACATCTAAGGCGTGTATCGCGCATTGTTGTGGGGTTTGCTGATATTGGCTATAAGTTTAATTTTAAGAAATCAAAGATTGCCTTCCTCAGCGTCATTTTCCTGGGATATGAGTTGTCGAGTGAGGGCAAGAGCCTAGCGACACATTTTTTTGAGAAATGTGCTTTATTGCAGCCTCCTAATACGGTTCGGAAGCTCCAGTCATTGTTGGGGTTTCTGAATTTTGGCAGAACTTACATTCCTGATTATGCAACGCGTATAAAACCTTTATACGAGTTGATTAGCCCGAATTTTTCGAGTAAATTTTGGACGATTGAACATACACACATACTGCGAGAATTACAGAGTGATCTCTTAGCAGTTAAACACTTACACACACGGGACAATAAGACACATTTAGTGATCAGGGTGATACCTGGGGCTGTTGGGTTTACTTATGTCACCTTTAATGAAGGGGAGACAGTCCCGATTGCATACAAGTCTCACTTGTATTCTGCTGCAGAGCAACGTTTTGCACAAACTGAGAAAATTCTCACTGCAGTACAGGTGGCTGTTATTAAAGAAAGACCGCTGGCCCAGGGTCAACGCATAGTTGTCGTTTCCCCGGTTCCGGCCTTAGAGGCTGTTACAAAAGCGAGTGTTCCTAATTCGAAAGCTTTACACCCGCAATGGATACAATGGGCTACGTCTTTAACAGCCACTGATGTAGATTATGTATTTGACCCTAAACTGCAGACTCAAGAATTTCTTCAATACGAAATAGAATACCCTGTTCCTGCTGGTACGTTGCCTATTGACCAATATGAAGTGGTCATATATACTGATGGCTCTGCGCAACCAGCGGTTGGGACTAAACAACAGTATTCTGCTGCATGTGCGGTGGTGAGCGGCACTATGGAGGGGGAAGTGTTCTGCCCCCAACATACTTATACTAAAACCTTGGGAGATTGCACGGCACAGCTGGCTGAGCTCAAAGCTCTATTGTTAGCGTTGGAGCACGCGGATCCGGCACTTTTAACATTGCTGGTCTGTGACTCCTACTACTGTGTGCAGTCTTTCAACAAATATTTACACTATTGGAAGATGAATGGGTTCAGAGATTCTAAAGGCAACACCATTAAGCATAAAATGTTGTGGGGTAAGGTTGCGGATCTGAAGGAAATGCTTCCTCAAGTCCATGTTGTGCATACACTTGGACACCAGCGCGTTGGGATACACGTTGCTGGGAATACTTTGGCTGATGAAGCCGCAAGATCGGCAGTGGCTGTCGCCACTGTGGCCGCAGTGACTCGTTCGAGTTCCAAACCAGACACAGAAATTTCGGCTGCCATAAAGGCTACGGCTGATGGCACGCCCTTTCCTAAAGGATTTCCTTCAAAATATAATTACTGCTTGAATGGTGCGCTGAATGTTACTGTTACAATTCCAGGCATTGGTGTACGTGAAATTCCCAATAAGATTGAGAGACCTCGATTGATTTCTGCAGCACATGAGGGGGTGGCTTCTGCACATGCTGGGGTGGCTGCCACAATTTCACTTTTACAGGCTCGTTACTGGTGGCCTGGTCTCTATAAAGAGACGAAGCAATATGTCCTTTGTTGTGACGTTTGTCAACAAATTAAAGCATCGTCGGCTAGACGCCCGCAGCAGACGCCCCTTCTGATTTCAAATAAACCATTACAGTGTGTGTACTTGGATCATTGTGGTCCGCTGACACCAGATAGTGCATACAAATATATATTGGTTGCTGAAGATTCGTGCTCCAGATTTGTATGGGTATGGCCACAACGCTCGGCTGACGCTCGAACTGTTATTAAAGATTTGTGCATCTTTGTCGATATATTTGCAGTTGCGGCTTTTCATTCGGACCAGGGCCCTGCTTTTGCCTCTAAGGCATTCAGGGACACCATGGCTTTGTTGGGGGTCCAACTCCAATTCTCGTCTCCATTTCATGCCGAGGGAAATTCTGTCGTGGAGCGTTTAAATCGTGATTTAAAGCAGTCCTTAACGGCCAGAGTTATAAGTACGGGTCGTGGTTGGCTAGCCCACCTATATGGAGTACAGAGAGCACTTAATACCTTGCCTAGAAGGTCACTGGGGGGTCATACTTCATATGAGTGCCTGTTTGGAACACAAATGTATGTTCCTGATCTAGATGGTCCTGGTGTGGAGGCGGCAGATACGCCCTTTGACATAAATGATCGTGTCACTGTTTTGCAGGATTTACAATAATTCCGTGAAGATAACTCTTCTGCCAGTGCTGCCTCCTCAGGAATTAAGGATGAGCCAGTAACACCTACTGGTTGGATACCCAGGATTGGGGATCTAGTGCGTGAAAAGGTCGCAGTTAAAAAAGAATTTGGTCCTTCTTATCGAGAACCTGTCCCTGTGTTGGGGGTGAGCGGCACGAGAACTGTGATTTTACCGCCGCTGAGAGGGGCCAAAGGAAATCGCTTTGTTTCCATTGATAATGTCAAGTTACAACATGTGGCCGATTCTGCACAGCAGACCAAGAGGGACACCTAGTAGTTCCGGAATCCCTCTCACTACTGGGGAGGAAGTCCCGCTGAAGGTGATTTTCACCGACACTATTTCCTCTCCGAGCTTGGGGAGGGTGGATGATGATCTTGAGATTGTTCCACCGACGGCGAGTAATATGGAATCTTGTGATCAAATTGCTGTACGTTCTACTGACGTTTCTGAACATGTGGTTTATAGCGTGCCATGGCGAGAGCCTCCATCTGCTTCTTCGTTCACGGTTGCACCTTTTGCTAGAACTGCTTCTGGCTGCTTCAACGACGCTGATAATGATGGATCCGGCTCCTCGTCCTCGATGTCTTCTGTCCACGGGCCACGACGGCTGCTGGGTTGGCTTAAACGAACATATTTTGTTTTTCCTTAGAACTATTTTTGGCTGTTTTTGGCCGTGATGACTGTTTTATTATGGTTGGGATTTGTGGTTACTTTTTTTCTGATAATACATGGTCATTTTCTTCCTGATCGCTCTGACATTGAGCACGTGGAGACTGTGTTAAAACCGCATTTTTCGTCTCATATGGTTCGAAGAGACTTGTCCACAGTGAACATTTCTGCTATACCAGTTCCGGATGGAATTGTGTGGGATAAAGTAATGTTTGATATATATGGTCCCACTGAATTGATTCAAATACCGTATGTCCTCAAATTATCAATGACTGATATTGTTATACCTGCCATTGTTTCTGATGATTGGGATGTGAAGACAGTAGATTCTATGCTAACGGATTTGCAATATTATACTGTCTATGACGATGAAGATGCTTACCAGTTTAGAGATAATCATGGTGACATGTTTTGTTACAACTATTATGGACATAACTTTATTCATAAAGCTAGTAGCCCTAAGCCCATGTTTAATTATGTGCAATGGGAACATTGCTAGACTCCTCCACAAGGTAGTTCAAAAACGTATTATGAAAAATTTGCATATTTTGCTGGGCATGATCCACGTAATGCTAAATCCTACTATTTTAAAGTTACACCGTATTCTAATAAGCTAATGTTATTGACCAATACTAAATTACTGTATTCCAATTTGTTTGTATCTAAACTGTCGGTCGAGGGATATGAATACTGGTTCAAAACTGTTGACTTGAAAAGTGTTTGGGGTACGAAAAATTGGCAAATGCAAGGCAGGGACACGTTATTTAGAGCATGTATTGTCCCTGTGCAGATGATTTTCCTCAATGACACAGTACAACAGACTAGCTGTTTGGGCTTAGCGACGATTAGGGAGTTGACTTTGCCTAGTATACCTGTCCCTTCTAAATTAAAAAATTGGCTGCACTATGTGAATGCTACTTTCAGTGACTTTACACATTGGGTCCAGAATGGTACGCTTAACACTTCATCGTTACATCCAGGCGGGTGGTTATTATGGCCTGTGGACACTAATATGTGTCATCAACGTTTTGTCACCTCTTCAGGGGGGTTCAGGACTAGTAGGGCGGACCCTCGTTACGTTTCGCCAGAACATGCTGATATTATAACTACATACAGTGTGGGGAAGCTTTGTCAGCAATGGTTGAAGTCATCCACGCTGGATGCAGTTAAGTCAAATCTCACGTTACTGTCTAATAATACTGATTTACAAGATTTTTTGTCAGGTCCCAAAGTACCACGGAAGAAAAGGTTCTTATACGAGGTATATAATGAGATTTGGAAGCTTTCACAACAAGAGGCTGCAGCCCGGTTGAGGCAGATTGATCAAGAAAATCTGATGCAGACTTTGTCTGTTGTTGATAATGGCATGCATACCCTTTCTGACCGTGTTTACACGATTGACAGCATTGTTTCCTCTGCCATTGACATTATTAAATCGGACATGTCTTCTTTATATCATGGGCAGAGTCAGACGCGGTCTATCATGCAGCTGGGTTGGACTCTTCAGACCTTGAAGGCGGGTCGCATTCCATGGCAGCACGTTCGTGCCAGAGAGATCTTTATCTCTTTTAATTTGACTCGTCAACAACAACTGATGGCTAAAAAGGAAGCGACATATGTTATGTTAAATATTGAGAAATTAGAGAAACTGCCTTTCACGGTAGCTGAGATTCCGTCAGCTGAATGGTTGATCCATGGGGTTATTAATTTGCCTATCTCTACTTTGCAATTTACTTCGTGTTTGAAGCACATTCCGGTGGGTAGATATGAACTATTGGGAGACAGTTACATACATGAGGTGTGGGACCTTCCCTTTCAGTACAGATGTGTTAATGGTTTGAAGGAGGTTTTTCTTAGCGGCAGCGAATGCGAAGCCTCTGTCAGCCATTCAATGGTTTGTAAACAGCTGTCCTTGCACGGGGCGTGTAACGCTTCGATTGCTAACTTAGCTTGTTATCTGAAGGGAGTTCCAGTCCCGGTTATTAAAAACACTTTCCAGGTGCTTTCTAACGGCAGTTACATTATTCTTAACAGCGAACGCTGCTGTGGCATGCGTGCCGGAATAGTTTGCATCGTCGTTGTCAACAAGGCCGTTACGTGCTGGGGGAATGTGTTGTTTCCCCCCACTCAATTTAGGGAGGTAGCAGACATCTGGCCTCATATTGCTACTTCCAAGGTTGATTTCGACAAGTTGAGTCGGCTAAAAGCTTTATTGTTTCAAAAGCATGTGGCCCTTACATCTGCTAGTGAGACCTACGCACTTCAGGTGGCAAGGTCATCGGCGGAGATACAGTCCCTTTTGAATACTAACTTTCCGAATCACTTCGGTGAACTTGTGGGACGTATATTTAATGCATCCAGCACTGCTGGTATTGCACATTTTTTCAAAGTCGTTGGTGTTGGTTTTGCTCATACCTTCTCTTCCATATTCGGTTTGATACCTTCGGCTATACATTCTATTTTCCGAAGCATTTTTGGGGGTTTCCCGATTACTTTGGCTTTATTGGCTGGAGTCTTGCTGTTGTTGCTATTTTTTCGCAATGGCTGTCCCGTTACGACGAGATCCTGTATTGCTGCTCACGTCAGCGCAGCTGTGTCGTGAACGCATGATGCGGCATTTTGGAGCAACACTCCTGGGACACTTGGAGTGCGACTGGTCTCTGTCATTCAGACCGGTTTTGGATTGTGTGCAACCCGTGTTTCGATGCCTTTGGTGCTCGTTTGAACATGCACTGGCTCTCTGTCTCTCATTGCAGCGCCCTCCAATGGTCGATACTGATCTGTTGATGTTCCCGATTAGGGCTCATTCCCAGACTTGTGCACTACGGATGCGCTTGCTTCGTGAGGCAGTTTATGAGATTCCCTTCCTGGAGGAAGATGGTATTGTCTCTTTCATAGGCCCTGCACGGGGTGCCGCCCTGAATGGTTTTGGGGCTTTGGATCACCCCTGCTCCATGGTACTTTGTGGCGTGGATCTTCCGATATTGACATATATCGAAGTGGAGGAACTCCTGCGTTCTATTGCTTCTATCTGACGATTGGATTTTTACGAAATTGACACTATATTGATTGAATTTGGCTTTATGATCACATGTTACCTAAATTTATGACTTTGTTGTCTTCTCACCTTGTCGAAATAATTGTTTTAGGTATTGTTTATATTTAGGGCATCCATTTTTTATTATTGGAACCACTTGCTACCGACAAGGGGAGGGTGTAGTGTGGTTAGTTTTACGTATTCATTGCGCTTTAGCTTCAGGCTTTAGGCCTTTGTGCACTTTGCCCTGAATATATTTTATTCATTTGCTGACAGCTTAGAGCCTCTGTGCACTTTGCTCTACATGCTTTTTATTAGGCTTCGTACTGTTATTTTTCAAATAGCCAGTTCTACGGTGTTGTTTTTTATTCATATCACACTGTTTTGCCTACTTCAGCACTGGAGTTCTCCATAACATATTTACTCTGTGCTTCAGTCAAGGATACAGTCTGGTACATTGCCGATAGACGTGGTAAGAGTTTAGACTTGGCATTCCTGCGTAGGGACATTTTGTGATCACGATGACATGTTAGTTATAAAATCACTTCCTTGTCCCAATACACGCAAGAGGGAGATTCCGACCAGGGAACCACAACTTGACGCTGACTGCCTCGTTGCAGATGCTGAACCAAGATCACAGGTCTTTGCTCAGGTATGAGGGCTGATGTCTCCACAGTGATTCTAATAGGCAAGCTAGAAGGTTAACATGCTGTGCTCTAGATAGAACAAGCAGAGGGAGAGTAGAAACTGTTTGACAATATGATAGCTTTGTTTTTATGTTTTGCTCTCCTGGTAACTATTACAATCCTACTGTGTTGTATCGTTCTGGTTATTGCGGCTCACGCCTTAATATCTAAAATACAGTCGTTTTATTAAAACATTATATAAAACTTATACTGTCTTTGTCATTTGTATATGAGATCATATTGGAAATAAGAGAGTTGGTTTGGATCTGAGTAACCACGACTTCCCTGAGAAGTTCCAAAGATGTCATGCGCTCGGCTGCCAAATCATTCCTTCCACATGGGAGAAATGAGGCACTGCTAGTTAGCCGGAGCAAAAACCGGATTTAGGGTGACAGAGTTCTTTACACGTGGGTCAGACTCAGTCCCCCACACCGTTATAGATCCTGCTACCTAGAAATCCAGTAGTCTCATTTAGAATAATGAGAGCCCACGCGACAAGATGCTGTGTTTGCGTTTAAATATGGAATTTTGGGCTCATTTTGCTCAGAAAAATACAAAACATTCTACAGGACACAAAGAGCAGCCACTCGCGCTCTGTTGCTGCACGTTGTTCCTGTGCATCCACAATTGTATTTTTCTACAAATAAGTAGAAAATTACATGATATGGATCAATTTATACATTTATACATTTCTCATAACAAGCTAAACAAATAAAATGGGAGAAATTATGTGAGTCGACGCTGCCATAGCCAAATTTTTGTCTGGGCCTAGATCCTACCAAATCAGAGTAGAGTGCATCTAATGGTTTGCCTTGTGGATTTTAAATCATGTTTGATTCCAAATACCATTGCTTATTGTGGTCTAAGTTACCTAGTGTGAACATTTCTAAAAGTCTACTTAACTGTAACCCTAAATTTGGGAACTTGTGATGAGGCGTATGTGGGGGCACTATAGGAAAAAAAGAAACTATTAAGCCTTTTATCAAACTTATCAATATTCCATGAGTCATCTTTCTTTTTTTTAATTTTCAAGCTTTCATCCAACGGTGTGTGTTCTACTGTTTATGTACATGAGTTCTAGTTTTACCTTCTCAGGGGCACACGGTGGGCCCAGGGGGCTTTTTTTTTAAATGATTAGGTCCCGCAGGGGGGCCCGTGGGTAACGGGCCCCAATCATTTAAAAGAAATGCCCATTAGGCCTGCCATGTGCCACCCGGGCATCAGGACTAAAACTTGCTATGGGGCACCAGAGGTATATTTGTTTCTATAAAGTTTTGGGCATGCCCCTCTCGGGGCACGTGGCAGATCCAAGGGGGATTTGATTTTTTTAATGATTAGCGCCCACAGGGCACCCTGTGGACCCTAAACATTCGAAAAAATAAAGGACACGGGGGCCCACCATGAGCCCCATGGGCTGGGGCCCAAACCTTCGTGAAAACTAATGCCCCCCCGAGTGCCCTGTGGGTGGCAGGCTCAGAGGACACTAGTTTTTATCATGTTTTGGACCTGCAGCCCATGGGGCAGGCAGGGACCCAGAGGGCATTTTTTGTCATTTTTAAAAATTTCGCTGACACATTTATAAAAAGTGTGGGCTTTTAATTCCCCATTCCACAGGAGAAGTCAGGAAATAGCACAAGATGATTTAATCAAAAACTCATGATTATGACCACACCATTTGGATAATGCTTTTCACTGGATGCTTTTCTGTCTGATCGAAAAAGAAGGAAATGGTCGAAGGTTTGCAAGACAAAATATCAGCAAAAAAATTATCGCAATACTCAAATATTGCCACAAAATGTTGAGCACACAAATACTTTGTATGTAAAATATAAAATACAGAGTACAATAATAAAGAAGACCAAAGTATCTGCACAAAATAGGTAAGTAAATTGAATTTTAAATATTAATCATTAACTTGAAAAGTATATTCACTGAAATAAATAATTTAGTAACATATATAAAATATAAAATTATAAATTACATTTGATAACATATAAACATTATATATATTGGCCAACCAAATGACCCTTCACCCTCTGTCACTGCCGCTTCTCCTGCATACATATACACATACACACACATACAGATATACAGTACAGATATATAGGTATATAATTAAAACATTTCCAAATCTACAACCACAAAAATCACCCATGAAATTAAATTGAAATAGCAGTTTAAAAAAATTAAAAATCCACATAAATTACAAAATAATAATAATAATAACAATGTATGTATATGTAAAAAACTTGAAATAACATAAACAATACACAGCATTTTCAACTCATTTAAAAAAATTACGTAATAAATAATGTAACTAACTAAGCATATTAACAATTCTAACAATTAATTATCATTTTCTTTGAAAAGATTTAAATTATTTACAAATCTCAAATGGACAGCTTCCTTCCTCTCTGGAAGAGCACAACAAGTCAGACTCTCGCTTTTCACATCAGAACTCAAGGACCTCATCTGCAGAGTCCCAGAGAGATCATCACTCTACCCTGCATTTTCAACATACCCATGACTTCTCTGGCAAACATAATCAGATCACACAGAATCAACATCATCTCCTATGCCGATGACACCCAGCTCATGTTTTTCACTCTCAGACAGCAATATCACCACCAAGACAAACTTCAAACAATACATAGCCAGCATGGCTAATTGTATGAAGGAAGACTGGCTGAACCTCATGATCAACAAAACTGAAGTGCTGATCTTCAGAAAGAAGAACTTACCTTGGGACTCCACCAGGCCTGCTGATCTTGGACCCACACCCACCCCAACCAACTACGCTAGGAACCTAGGCCTCATCCTTGACACCAAACACACCATGGAGTCCCAGGGCAATGTCATCACCTCCTTATGTTTCCACATCCTTGCATGTTATGTAAAATCTTCAAATGGCTCCCAATGGACACTAAACGTACCATCATGAAGGCCCTAAACATAAGCAGATTGGACTAAGGCAATGCGCTCTATGCTGGCATCCCAACCCATCTCCTTCACAGACTTCAAACCATCCAAAATGCCACAGTCATACTCATTCGCGCACTCTCACACCAAACCACTCCTCGAAGAATTCTAGTGGCTCCCGTTCCAGAAACACTTCTAGTTCAAGCTTTTCACACATGCATTAAAATCTCTACACAACACAGGACCCATATACCTCAATCATGGGATTCACTTACACCAACCCACCAGACAGCTTCACTTAGCAACCCTCGCAAATACACCCCAAAAACACAAAAGCAGAACTGGAGGTTGATCATTCTTCCACCAAGCTTCCAATTAATGGCAAAACACCCCCAGCACATCAGAGCCTCCTCCTCACTTCTTGAGTTCGACAAGAAGCTGAAGACTGGCTATTTATTAGTCTTCTTGCAGGACCATTAAGGGGGTCATTCTAACCCTGGCGGTCCAAGACCGCCAGGGCTAAAATGACGGGGGCACCGCCAACAGGCTGGCGGTGCCCCGCTGGGCATTCTGACCGCGGCGGTTCAGCCGCGGCCAGAAAGGGAAAACCGGCGGTCTCCCGACGGTTTTCCGCTGCCCAATTGAATCCTCCATGGCGGCGCAGCTCGCTGCGCCGCCATGGGGATTCTGACAGCCCATACCGCCGTCCTGTTCCTGGCGGTTCGCCCGCCAGGAACCGGATGGCGGTATGGGTTGTCGTGGGGCCCCCGTAAGAGGGCCCCACAAAGAATTTCACTGTCTGCATTGCAGACAGTGAAATTCGCGATGGGTGCCACTGCACCCGTCGCACCTTCCCACTCCGCCGGCTCAATTCTGAGCCCACGTCATCGTGGGAAGGGTGTTTTGCACTGGGCTGGCAGGCGGCCTTTTGGCGGTCGCCCGCCAGCCCAGTGCAAAACCCAAAATACCCTCAGCGGTCTTTCGACCGCGGAGCGGTATTTTGGAGGGGGGAAGTCTGGCGGGCGCCCTCCGCCACCCGCCAGACTCAGAATCACCCCCTAAGTCTGTCTGTATTCAGACCCAGCCTCACCACATGCTACTTTCCTACTCACTAGAAATAAAATCCTTCACATAATTAGTGATCAATTCAAAAAAATAAAAAAATAAAACAGATATTTAATCAATGAAGAGTGAATATTAAAAAACCTTTCACCCTATCCCCCTACAAACCTAACAACATGACAACAATGTGCCATTAAATAATTTAAAATACAATATGCTTCAAATGTATTCCCAAATGAAAAATTAAATAAAATAAAATATGCTGAAAATCCATTACACACACAACTGGAAAATCATAATAACTCATGAACTAAAAACAAAACACAACAAACTAATCAAAAAATATATTTTAGGCAACTATGTTAAAAATTATATAAAGTACATAGAAGCTATACTTTTATTTGAAATATTCTGCCCCAGATGTCAATTGATATTTTTGAAAAGATATGTTGATCTAAGAGTGCTGTTGGGAAGGTGGTCAGTGCAGAGGTTCTCCGTTATGCCGTGTGTCAGGGGCATTATTGCACTAGATGCCTCTGAGAAGAGAAATGAATCTAGAAGATACACATGAGTAGGGTTTTGATTGATGCCAAACTGTTGGTTGAGTGATTGGCAAGGCTATAAATGAGTTTTGGATACCATGTGGCATGGTGCCAACAAAGTAGACAGGTCTAGTGGGATGAAGCTCTGGAATGGAGGACTTAGCTTAAGTTTTATTAATGAGTTTGTCCTTAACTGGAAACCTGCTCCATACAACTATCACTAAACTTAAATAGGTGTGTAAAGTTGTGTTAGCATCATAGCTCAACTCACCTCTGCATAATAACACTATGGCCCTCATTCTGACCCTGGCGGTCGGTGATAAAGCGGCGGCCAAGCCGCCAACAGGCCGGCGGTCTAAAATATGCAATTCTGACCCTGGCGGGAACCGCCAACACAGCCCGCCAACTTAACACTCCGACCGCCACAGCGGTACAAACAAACAGCGCGGCGGTTCCCGCAAACAGCCCGGCGGCAGACAAAGTACCGCCCACCCTATTACGACCCACCAATCTGCCACCTTTTCCGGGGCGGGAGCACCGCCGATAAGAACACGGCGGAAACAGACTACGAACGGGAAAACGCTCACCTCTACGCACTCCACGCGAGATTCCGGCAGTATGGAGCCAGAGTTGCAGGTCATCCCCGCACTCCTATTCCTCCTCATATACCAGGAGCACGCCCGGCGGCGCGGAAGACATCGGTGAGTACGGCACCTACGACACAGGGGAGGGAAAAGATTACCGGCACACACCCACCCACCCACACCCACTACAACACACACATCAATGCATTTCCACAGATCACTGTCACAACCCACAAACCACCCCCCTCCGAAATAATGCAAAGACCAAAAGAAGAGATCATAAACAGGCAGATATATTGAAATATGTACACCATTAATCCCAATAAATAAATAAACTATGTACAAAATATATACAGCTACTAAATGTAGTCCAACCACTGTCCGTGGATCACAGGGGTCCTGTGCAAAGGGGCAAGGCCCAGTCCCACGACAAGAACTCCACGGAGAGAACACTGCAGGGGCATCAGAAAGAAAATAGGACAGGCACCTCAGGGGGAAGGGAAGGGGGGGCACCTCAGCCACTTGAGTACACGACGCCAGATCCACGAGGGGACTCCATGACCACTGGCCCATCCTGGGGAGAGCAAAGCCACAGTCCAAACAGTCCATACAGTGGGTGGCCTGCCCACTGGGCCATCCTGGGGAGAGCAAAGCCACAGTCCATACAGTCCATACAGTGGGTGGCCTGCCCACTGGGCCATCCTGGGGAGAGCAAAGCCACAGTCCATACAGTCCATACAGTGGGTGGCCTGCCCACTGGGCCATCCTGGGGAGAGCAAAGCCACAGTCCATACAGTCCATACAGTGGGTGGCCTGCCCACTGGGCCATCCTGGGGAGAGCAAAGCCACAGTCCATACAGTCCATACAGTGGGTGGCCTGCCCACTGGGCCATCCTGGTGAGAGCAAAGCCACAGTCCATACAGTCCATACAGTGGGTGGCCTGCCCACTGGTCCATCCTGGGGAGAGCAAAGCCACAGTCCATACAGTCCATAACAGACCCCACTGCCACTGGAGGAGGCAAGTTGGCCAGAGGACATCCTGCAGCCCTGCCCGAGATAGATCCTGCCCTGCCACGTCTGCCAAAGGGCCAGCGGTTCTTGCCCTGAAGGGCCCAGTTCAGCGGTTCTTGAGACGGCGGGGCCCAGTTCAGCGGTTCTTGAGATGGCGGGGCCCAGTTCAGCGGTTCTTGCCTTGAAGGGCCCAGTTCAGCGGTTCTTGAGACGGCGGGGCCCAGTTCAGCGGTTCTTGAGACGGCGGGGCCCAGTTCAGCGGTTCTTGAGATGGCGGGGCCCAGTTCAGCGGTTCTTGAAACGGCGGGGCCCAGTTCAGCGGTTCTTGAGACGGCGGGGCCCAGTTCAGCGGTTCTTGAGACGGCGGGGCCCAGTTCAGCGGTTCTTGCCTTGAAGGGCCCAGTTCAGCGGTTCTTGAGACGGCGGGGCCCAGTTCAGCGGTTCTTGCCTTGAAGGGCCCAGTTCAGCGGTTCTTGAGACGGCGGGGCCCAGTTCAGCGGTTCTTGAGATGGCGGGGCCCAGTTCAGCGGTTCTTGAGACGGCGGGGCCCAGTTCAGCGGTTCTTGAGACGGCGGGGCCCAGTTCAGCGGTTCTTGAGACGGCGGGCCCAGTTCAGCGGTTCTTGAGACGGCGGACGGTCTATGGCCAACTGCTAATTGCCTGGTGGTGCCCTCCTGGGCAGCGGGGATGGTGCTCCTTCACTGCCCACCTGGGCTGTGGGTGGTGGGGCCCTCCTGGCCAGCTGGGCTGGGTCCTCCCTGGGCAGCGGCTATGGGGGTGGTGGGCTCTCCCGGGGCAGCTGTGCCGGTTCCTACCGGGGCAGCTGCTAGGGGGGTTGTGGGCTCCTCCTGGGCAGCAGGCCTGCTGCCTGACCTCTCCAACTTGCTGCCCTTGCCCTCCTTAGTCGTCGGCCTGTGGCCCTTTCCTCCCTTTGGAGCTGTGGCTGGTGACTGTCTCTGGGTGGTGTCCGGGGGGGATGTAGAAGGCGGGCTCCTGCGGCGCCCCTTCCGCCTTCTGCTCCTCTTCCCAGGGGGTGGGCTGGCTGTCCCCTTGCTGCTGGGCGAAGATCCAGACATGCGGGCTGGCGGGCTCCAATACCCCTGCACCCTTGTCAAGGGGGCTGCAGGGCTGGTGGTGGCTGAGGTGCTCTTCTTACCCCGACGAGAAGGAGGGGGGGGCTCAGGGTCAGGAAAGAAGTTAGTAGTGGCGAGGAAGAGCTTCTTGGGACAATGGAGAGTGGTAGGTACAGTGGGAATGGGAGTGGAGGGAGAGGATGTGGTTGTAGGTGAGTCACGTTTGCTGTCTTTGGGTGCAGGTGTAGGAGGGATAGGCTGTCGTGAGGTGGATGGCTGTTGGGTGGGTGGGTGTCTGCGTTTGTGTGGTGTGGAAGAGGGGGTGACAGACACAGTGGGAGAGGACACAGGGGACGTGTAAATGGCAGTGGGGGTGGTGACTGCACGTGTGCGGACTGGAGTGGAGGGTGTGCTGGTGATGGAAACACTGGCTGATGGTGAGGTGAATGGAGGTGTGAGTGTAGACGTCACAGGGAGGGAGGAGGGAGACGAGGAGGTGGGGGTCACAGAGGTGGTAGTGACTGTTGGCATGTCTGCATCGGAATGTTGCGTGTGTGAATGTCTGCGTGATCTGTGGTGCTTATGTTTGGATGAGCTTCTCTTGGGTGTTGAGGTGTGTGCAGGCTGGTCTGATGGTGTGGGTGGGACAGGCAGAGGAACAGGAGACTGGGAGGAGGGAGTTAGTAGAGGCAGGCAGGAGACAGGGACAATGGCTGCCGTCAGTGCTGAGACCAGAGCCTGGAACGATCGCTGATGGGCAGCCTGACCCGAATGAATGCCCTCCAGGTACGCATTGCTGCGATGAACCTCCCTCTCCACCCCCTGGATGGCATTCAAAAGGGTAGTCTGCCCAACAATGAGCGTTCGGAGGAGGTCAATGACCTCCTCACTGAGGGCAGCGGGGGTAACAGGGGCAGGGCCTGAGGTGCCTGGGGCGAAGGAGATGCCCGGCTTCCTGGCAGAGCGGGCACGGGGCGAACGCTGAGGGGCTGCTGGGAGGGCGGAGATGGTGCGCTGGGTGGCGGCTGTACCTGTAATGGCGGGGGGCACGGATGCTGCCACCCCCGCAAGGGAGCCCCCTTCCGAGGACGTGTCCGTGTCGCTGCAGGGTCCAGTCGTCCCCGTCGTGGAGCTCCCCTCGCCCTCCGTCTCACTGGTCCAGTCTGACTCTGTGGCATGGCCCTCCTGGGCCATGTGAGATGCAGCTCCCTCCTGCCCCGATGCCACTTCTCCTCCGCCTGATGATGCTGATGCACACAAGCACAGAAAGACAAACAAAAAGGGGGGGGGAGAGAGAAATAAAGGGATATTGATTACATGGATCTCCGGTACAGTTAGCGGACATGACAGACACAGATGCCCCCTGCACTAAGTTGCGCACTTGGGGTCCGCTACGCATTCCGTGGAACATGCCCTACACGCCTAGAGTTGACAACTGCACCCATGGATGACACGGCCCAGGGATGGCTGTACTGACAAACTACTGAGGGTGGTGGCTGGGGACACAGGGGCTTACGGGGGTGCCCAGCCTACAGATATCGCCCTGGCCTAGGGGGACCCCCAGCCCTCCTCCCCCACCCAGACACCTCCACTGCGCGACAACAGAGTAGATAATGCTTGTACTCACCCCCTTGTGTCTGCTGTGCTGCCCTCACGCGCCCATCCAATTCAGGGTAGGCCACCGCCAGGATCCGGAACATCAGGGGGCTCAGTTGACGGCAGGCACCCCGCCTACGTTGGGAGGCCATCCCCAGCAGAGACTCGGCGGTCTTCTTGGTCCCGCGGCGGATGTCCTCCCACCTCTTGCGGCAGTGGGTGCCCGGTCGATGGTGGACCCCCAGGGCCCGGACTTCCTTGGCGATGGCACGCCAAATCCCGATCTTCTCATGGGCGCGGACCTATGTGACACGTACAGGGAGGGAGAAATACCACGTTCAAGTTTCTCAGCATTTTCCTTTCCAGTGGCCCAACGCCCCCCATCCCCGCAAGGCCCCCCGCCATGCCCAACATGCCCCCCATCCCCGCCATGCCCCCCGCCATGCCCAACATGCCCCCCATCCCCGCCAGGCCCCCCGCCATGCCCAACATGCCCCCCATCCCCGCCATGCCCCCCGCCATGCCCAACATGCCCCCCATCCCCGCCAGGCCCCCCGCCATGCCCCCCGCCATGCCCAACATGCCCCCCATCCCCGCCAGGCCCCCCGCCATGCCCAACATGCCCCCCATCCCCGCCAGGCCCCCCGCCATGCCCCCCGCCATGCCCAACATGCCCCCCATCCCCGCCAGGCCCCCCGCCATGCCCCCCGCCATGCCCAACATGCCCCCCATCCCCGCCATGCCCAACATGCCCCCCATCCCCGCCATGCCCCCCGCCATGCCCAACATGCCCCCCATCCCCGCCAGGCCCCCCGCCAGGCCCCCCGCCAGCCCCAACATGCCCCCCATCCCCGCCAGGCCCCCAAGCCAGCCAGTGGCCCCAAATCCATATTGAATTAAACTCACTTGTTGGTCTGGAGGACCGTAGAGTAGTGCATACTGGGGGAGGACCCCATCCACAAGTTTCTCCAACTCCTCTCCAGTGAAGGCAGGGGCCCTTTCCCCAGTCGCAGCAGCCATTGTCCCTTCCAGACCGAGGTCACAGCAACACTTGCAGTATAGGTCCTCTCCTGTGAAAGTTCAAGTCGCAAGTGAATAAGTAGATAGAAAATGGCGGTCACGTCCGCGGCGGTGCGTACCGCGGCGGTGCGTCCCGCCACCGCCGGCGCCCTTCACCATTGGCTCCTGAAACCCATAGGCTTCAATGTTAACCAATGCGGCTTCGCGCCGCGGTCTTCGCCCGCCGCCCGCCGCGGTGTGCCACGCCAGCGCATTGACCTCACATCCCATTGTCACACTTCACAGGTCAGGCAGCCGCCATTTCCAGGGCCCACATGGCTCAATTTCAACTGCGTCACACAGGCCTAGGCCTTGCATAGCCACTCAGACACGCCATTCACTGCATAGAGAATCGTATACTGTGCTAGCTGTGAGTACGTACCTGTGGGTTGCCTGACTGTGTGCTCCATGTTGTCCTTCCTAGGCACCGTCCGCTGGGTTGGGCGAGGAGACGGATGAATCCTCCTGTGTACCGACCGCTGGTGGACCTGTCGACAATGGAAGAACGCCACATTATCCTGACCTACCGTCTTAACCGTGCCACTATCCATGAACTGTGTGCCCAGCTGGAGCCCGACCTGATGTCCCCCATCCGCCAACCCACAGGGATTCCCCCTCTGGTGCAGGTCATGTCAGTACTACATTTCTTGGCAAGTGGGTCATTTCAGACAACCGTGGGAATTGCTTCCGGGATGTCTCAGCCCATGCTTTCGAAGGTGTTATCCAGAGTGTTGTCTGCCCTGATGAAATCCGTGAGGAACTACATCATTTTCCCTGAGGTGGGCGAATTGGCTACAGTGAAGGGTGATTTCTACGCCCTTGGACATATTCCCAACGTAATTGGTGCCATTGATGGGACCCATGTGGCTTTGGTTCCCCCAAGAGACAGGGAGCAGGTGTACAGGAACAGAAAAAGTTACCATTCAATGAACATCCAGGTGGTGTGTTTGGCTGACCAGTACATCTCGCATGTAAATGCCAAATTCCCAGGGTCAGTGCATGACGCCTACATCCTCAGGAATAGCAGCATCCCTTACGTGATGGAACAGCTACAGAGACACCGTGTATGGCTAGTGGGGGACTCTGGGTACCCCAACCTGTCGTGGCTACTGACCCCAGTAAGGAATCCCCGGACCAGGGCAGAGGAACGGTACAATGAGGCCCATGGGCGTACTAGGAGGGTGATCGAACGCACCTTTGGCCTCCTAAAGGCCAGGTTTAGGTGCCTGCATATGACCGGTGGATCCCTAATGTACTCACCTAAGAAGGTGTGTCACATCATTGTGGCCTGCTGCATGCTTCACAACCTGGCTTTGCGCCGCCAGGTGCCTTTCCTGCAGGAGGATGGTCGAGACGGTGGTGTTGTGGCAGCGGTGGAACCTGAGGAGAGTGACGAGGAGGAAGACGACGGGGCTGAAACAGACAACAGGGACAGAATCATTGAACAGTACTTCCAATAGGACACAGGTAACATTTCAAAGATAATTTAGTAAATGTTAACTACTCTGCAGCATCTCTGCTGCCTGTCTATTTGCCCCAGTGTATGATGACTGAGTTTTGGCTTTTCCCTCCCTATTTCAGATCTGGGGTCCCCACTACGAGTCCTGTGCTTCGTTTCCCCATGGACTACAGCTTTGTGGCAGCTGTTTGTTGACTTCACCATGTACAAGGACATATTTGCACTGTCATGTCAATTACAATCTATTGAAATCACAGCCAGACTCCTGATATTTTGGTGCAAAATAGGTGTTTATTGAAGTGCTCAAAATGGGATGGGTGGTATCAAGTGGGTGGGGGCTATGGTGAAGGAATGTCCATGGCAGAGTCCAGAGTAACAGTCACACAGGTGCATTGTCCAGAGGCCTGTGGAGAGATGGAGCATGGGCAGTTCAAGGATGGACAGGGTGACAATGTGGGACAGTGGGATGACATCAGGTGGTATCCTTTGCTGGCGGGGGTCTTGGCATCCTACTCTGTCTTCTTGCGAGATCTCAGGGCCCTCTTGCGGGGTGGTTCTTCTCCTGCAGGAGGTGGGGGTCTGGTGGGCTGCTGCTGTGCGGGGGCCTCCTGTCCACTAGCGCCGGCGGAGGTGGATGGCTGTTCTTGGTCCAGGCTAGTGGCAGGGGCCCTTGGGTGTTGTTCAGTGTCCGCCCTGCTGTTTACGAGGTCCTGCAGCAGCCCTACCATGGTAACCAGGGTGGTGTTGATGGCTCTGATGTCCTCCCTGTACCCCCGATAGTGTTCCTCCTGCAGCACCTGGATCTCCTGGAACCGGGCCAGTACCGTTGCCATCGTCTCCTGGGAGCGGTTGTATGCTCCCATGGTGGTGGTGAGGACCTCGTGGAGAGTGGGTTCCCTGGGCCTCTCCTCCCCCCCCTGTCGCACAGCTGCCCGCCGAGTTGCCCTGTTTCCCTGGGCCTCTGCCCCCTGGCCGGTGTGCCCACTACCACTGCCTCCAGGTCCCTGTTGTTGTTGGGGTGGTGGGTTATCCTGGGTGCCCTGTAGTGGTAGACACACCGCAGATTGACGCGCCCTGGAGACAGAGGCATGGGCCCGCTGGGTGGGAGCTCTGCTGGTGTTCCCAGAGGGGTTAGGGTCTGTAGTGGCCTGTGCCTGTGTGAGGGGAACCGACTGTCCAGAGGTCCCCGATGGTCCGGGCTGGTCATCGGTGTCCAGATCGACAGAGCTGCTGTCATCGCTGACGGCCTCTTGGGTGGGGGGTGTGGATAATTCTGGCCCCTCCGCCGCAGTGTGTTGACGGTCGGGTCCTGCAGGGGTATAGAGGTATGGTTATAGTTTCAATGTGTGGCATATGGGTGTATCTGTGGGTTCTCGTGTCCCCAAGTGCTGGCATTCGTGTGTGGGGGCTTTGGTGAGGGTGGCTTGTGGGGGGGATGTGTATATGCATTGGGCATGCTTTGGTGATGGGTGTCCATGCTTAGTGGACGCATGCAGGCCTAGGTTTTGGGATGTGTGGGTTGTGATGGTGAGACATTGGCGGGGAATAGGTGTGCTGGGGGTGAGGGTGGGGGTGAGGATGGGGGTGGGGGTGAGGGTGGGGTTCGAGGATGGGGGTGAGGGTTGGGGTCTGATTTGGCATGCAGGTGGGGGGGAAGCAGTATTGAAGCTTCAACTTACCAGTATCCATTCCTCCGCCGACTCCTGCGAGGCCGTCAGGATGCAGGATGTTCAAGACTTCCTCCTCCCATGATGTGAATTGTGGGGGTTGAGGTGGGGGTCCTCCGCCAGTCTTCTGCACGGCGATGTTGTGCCTGGATACCATGGAACGCACCTTCCCCCGTAGGTCGTTCCATCGCTTCCTGATGTCTTCCCGATTTCTGGGGTGCTGTCCCACTGCGTTCACCCTGTCGACAATCCTCTGCCATAGCTCCGTCCTCCGGGCGATGCTGGTGTATTGTATCTGTGTGCCGAACAGCTGGGGCTCTACCCGAACGATTTCCTCCACCATGACCCTGAGTTCTTCGTCTGTGAAGCGGGGTTGTCTTTGGGGTGCCATGGGGTGGTGTGTATGATGTGTGGGGTGGAGTATGTGTATTTAAGTGAGTTGAGTGTGGTGGTGTGTGTTGTTTTGTGTGTGGATAGTGTGTGGGTGATGGTGTTGAGTGGCTGTGGCTGTTATGTTTTGGATGCTGGTGTCTCGCTCTTGTCTTCTTTACGAATTTTTAAGCGTAGGGGTTTGTGGGTGATGTGGGTGTGTGTTTTATATTGTATTGTGTGTGTGGGAGTGGTGTGTGTATGTGTATCAGGTGTGTGGGATTCAAATCGTCCAATGTGGCTGAGTTTTGTTCGTTTGTGTGTATTCTGACCGCGCCGGTGTGTCCCGCCAATGGAATACCGCGTTTGAATGACCGCCGCGTGGATTCGTTGGTCGTAATGGCATGGGCGTATTTCTGTTGGCGTGACGGTGGAGGTTTGGTCACCTCCACCTTTCCGCCGACCGCTGGTCTGGCGGTCTGTTGTGGCGGTCGGATTTTCGGAGGTTTGCCTTCTGCGGGTCAGAATGACCGTGGCGGGTTTCCGCGACCGCGGCGGGATTATGGAGGATTTCTGACCGGCGGTAGGCGCCTTTTACCGCCGAGGTCAGAATGACCACCTATGAGTTTTTACAAAATAATTATGGGCCAGTCAGGGCAACATGAGGAAAAGGCATCACTTCAGCACCATCCTTCCTGTACCCTCTTGTGTGAATCCTGGGACAAACATATTTGGACTGCTGCCCAAAACCCACACAAGTCGACCAAGCAGATTCTGTGTGGCCTGCTTGTCACTAAACAAACACCCCTGGGGCCACAAGCAACTCTGTCTCCTCATGTCCAATGACAGCATCATTCTAAACAATCCCCCAAAACTAGCCCACATGCTCCCCAGCAATGCTCTAGGTATTCACCTCAAATCTACTTGCAATGGAAAAAGTGCTTTCTTCTCCCTTATATTTCCTGCACCAGGATGTTCAAATTGGTCACTTCCTAGAGCAAAATTGAAAGGATATCTACTTACATATTCATAGGAAATGCCACAAACGTCTGGTAATACTGGCATTTGAAATAGATCTATTTTTCTTCTACTAGGCATGTACAACAAAAACCTTGCATAGCCATAATATGACTTTATTGAACTTAATTTAAATGCTCAAATCCTTTTGAGATGTTTGTATTGTCCAAAACAGTTTGTCCTAAAAATGCATTCCTTTTTAAAAAGATGGCTAATTGAACACCTAATTTCCCAGTACTCTTGAAATTAAGATTAAAGAAAAATTACAATCCATAGGGGATGGTATATGCAGTATTTGTCATTCAGCTGTCTGTCAGTGAAATATTCTGTCTGCTAGAAAAGTGGCATACTTACGAGAGCTAAATTAAGAAGTTGATATTTCCAGCACTCATTAACAAACACAAGGAAAAGTCTGGAGCAAGAAAACAGACAAAAGGATGGCAAGAAAAGGGACTGGAAAGGAATAAAGAAAAAGGTAACTCAAGCTACATTTTCTAAACAGTGCAATATTTATCATAATTTTTTCAAGGTACTGTCGACGAGCAGGTTACAGGTGAGTCAGGCATTAAGCAATAAAAAATAATGTGTTGCTCAATTGCAGGTTTCATAAAGTTTTGGCAAGGGGACAAATCACATAAACTTTTAAAAAACTGCCACTATTGCAGTTGTCCCAGAATATTCTTTGAAGCCTTCATCAACCCTAAATATTTGAACGTCCACAAAAAAGTTTTGGACTTGGACCCTGAGACTGCAGTCTACTTCATATGTGCAGCCTACTATATAAGTATCGATAGGTATTGAATTTAGGACAACTAACCTTCATTTATTTACTATTTTAGATCAGAACATCTATTTTGTCACATTTGTAGACATCAGGCATTTTATGTGTTTAAGTGAGCTCCTTTACCCGTTTCTGAGATTATATCACTTTTGAGATGTGCCAAAGTCTGTGTCATGCATCATTATAAGGCCTGAGTACGCTCAATAAACCACAAATTCTGGGAATCAATAGTGGTAGCATTTGTGAGGAGAACACACTCCATGGAAGAGGATTGCCAGGTGACCCAGCTTAGAATGTTTAAGCACCAGCTCCCCCCATGACAGGTCTCCTTACACTGCCACCTCGCCGCACATCTCTGCTGCTGTTCACCTTCAATCTCTGTTGTCCTTTGTTTCCAGTCTTTGCCTCTTTGCTGTCTGTTTTCCTTTTTCACATCCAATTTCTGCTGTTTTCGCCTCTTTGCCTTCTGTTTTCTTCTTCGACCTGTTTTCCGCTGTTTTTGTCTCTTTGCCTTCGTTTCCTTGTTCACCACTGTTTGAAGTTGTTTTTGCCTCTTTGCCCTGTCTTCCTCTTTGAAATCTGTTTTTTCTGATGTTTTTTATGTCATTGCTCTCTCTCTTTTTGGCACTCTCACCTAGCTCTCCCGTCCGCTTCCTGCCATTTAATAGTTCCCACCTCCCACCACAGAGCACCCATTCATGCCCCCGGGACCTACTTAAGGGAGGCTGCAGCATGACTCCATTGAGCATGTCCTCGCACCAGGTCCCCCTGTGGCAGGTCTCCTGTCACTGTTGCCTCAGTGGAAATCTCTGCTGTCATTCACCCTCTGCCTCTGTTACCCTTTGTTTTTGCCTCTTTGCTCTTTTTTTCCTCTTTGAACCCTGTTTTCTGCTGCTTTGCCTCTTTGCCCATGCTCTTCCTTTTTGACCTCTGTTTCCCACATTTTTACCTCTTTCCTGACTCTCTTATTGCCACTCTCACCCTGCCCTCCTGCCCTCTACCAGCCCACCCGTTTCCTGTTGTTTTCTTGCTCCCCCCACCTAATCCCCCCCTCCAGGATCTACTTAATGGAGGCTGCAGCTTGGCTGCGCAGCTAACGCTCAGAGCAGGTGTGCTGATGGCTTGCCAAAGGCAAGCTGGTCTGTGCCCTCCAATCTGGAGCACGCCCAGCATGAGAAACCCTGGCTCTCCCTACACCCACCGCTACTCTGCTAAAGAGATGCTGGTCCTGGACCTCGGATGACAAATCTGCTGCTGCACCTCCTCCCATCGGCCACCTAAAGGACTCTTCACCTGCTGTCACTGCCGCTTCTCCTTTAATACAGGACCACCAGTCCACACAGGAGCCCACCCCAAATCCCTAGAAGACTACTAATAACCAAGAACTACTCCAGCGCATCCTGCTCAATGCCCGATCTCTATGCAAAAACACCACAGAAATCTGGTATACTATCACCACTATCTTCCCGACGCAGTCTTCATCAATGAAACCTGCCTCAAACACTGACAAATTCATCGCACACCCGACGGCTACACCATCAAATGCAGCAGAGGCATCACTCTCCTGGAACACCTCAACTTACAACTACAGACTGATGGTAAGACAATGGTAAGAGGCACCCTCATATACAGACTCCCGGGACCTTGACTGGCCTTCTATGACACCATCTCCAACCTCATCGCCCCCCAAGCCATTGACTCCAACTACTACATCCCATTTGGCGACCTCAATTTCCTCATCAGTTTTCCCAATGATACCTACTCCACCACTCTCTTGGAGAACATGAACAATATTGGCCTCACCCATCTGGTCTCCGAACCGACACACAAAGCTGAACACACTCAACCTCATCTCCACCTCCACCGGCAGAGTTAAATTCAGTCACATCACAGAACTCACCTGCTATGACCACACCATTGTTCACTTCACCAGCTCCAGTGTGCAGCATAGCTTCACCGGGCACCACAGCTCCTCCCGCAGCAGTAGAGGCAAGGTAACAGAGACACAGTGGACTTACGCCCTCAGTGCCTTCGAATCCAAATTCTCATCAGACCTAAAACAGGCCATCCAGATCGTCTCCACCTGGATCGTCGAATGCCCCAGTAGAGTGGCCCTAATGAAGCCAGCGAGAACCAACAAAAAATCAAGACAAGCCACCTGGCACACCCCAGAGCTCAGAATCGCCAAGCACAGCTGCTACCAACTTAAGAAATGATGGTGATTTACCAGGAAACCTTCCGACAGAGCTGCCCAAAAAGCAGCCCTCAGAGATTACAATTTGCAAATCGAGAAAACCAAGAGAGCAGCCATCACAGTCCATACTGACACAGCAGTCAACCACACAAAAGAACTACTGAAAATAGTGAAGATATACCCAACCCGGCAGCCACAGAGAATACCATCCACCTTTCCCAAGAACTCTGCAACCATCTGTTGGACTATTTTCACAGCAAGATTAATATCATATACAACATATTTCACCCCTAACCCACAGTCCTCAATCAAAAATCACACACCAGCCAAATGGTCACTGCATGGACACTGCTCACCACACAAACCATAAAGGAAATCATGTCATCTATCCACTCCGGAGCACCAACCGACCCGTGCCCTCACCACTTTTTCAACCTTGGAACCAATCACATCAGTGCACAGCTCACCACCATCCTCAACACCTCTATCACCATGGCAGTCTTCCCGGCAGATGGAAACACGCAGCGATCAGACCTCTTTTAAAGAAAAACTTCACCGACCCCAGCAAACTCACACATTATCAACAATTCTCTCTGCTCCCTTACCCTGCCAAAGGACGTGAGAAGGCCATCAACCAACAACTCACCGAGTACCAGGAACAAAATACATAAATAAATCAAAGGGCATCTTCTGAACCAAGATGAACAAGTCCCAAAGGTATGTTTGGGGTGTATGTCATCAATATGGTGATGAGAGATGCTCATTAGATCGCTTAGTATCAAAGTGTAGTATTTATGGGATATTTTATAGATAGTTTCAAGAGTAAGTACCAAAGATGGTCACTGAATGTGCCATATTGTGAGCAAGTCTCTGGCACTGGTAGCTAATAGGCACTAGTCCTTTTCAGTGCATATGGTTCATTCTCACTCTTTTTTTAAGGTTTACAAAATGTACATATCAAGTTCCCACACAAGATGCCAGGTAGCAGTAATGCCACAATATGGGAAGCTAATCAATGTTTAACAGGTGTCATATAGTGACCTGCCACCAAAAACATACACTTTGTCTGTGTACCTTACCCTCAGTTCTTATAATATAGTAAGCTGGTTATTCCACCTTCAGCCGCGGCAAGGGAAGAGGTTGGAAGCATTTTCGGAAAAGCAGGATTCTATGTTTTAGAAAAATACATTTAGCACTGTAAGGGCTGGACAAGCCAACAACACTCTCTGGCTGAATTGTTGCCTAGATCATGATTTCCATGGGTGTTAGTGGCTCATCGGGTGGTCCTCTGTCTGTTCCATGTGCCTCCGCTAAGTGGTTTGCTATCTTCTCTTTCATATGCGATCTTATTTCTTACCATCTTTTCCTGATTTCTGGGATGGTACATTGTGTCACTCCAAGGGAATTGATTTTCTCAAGATATGATTCCAGATTTTATTTTTTAGGCTGCGGGCACCGTAAAAGAGCTCTTACCAAGCAGCTTCTCATTATGGGCAGCACACTCCTCTGTGAGGACCTCTCGTTCCTTTTCTAAAAAATTAAGCTAGCCTTGTTGTGGCAGAAAGATCTTTATCTGTCACTTCCCTGGACACATTTGCATTTGTTTGCAGCCAAGGATTCCCACATGGGTTCACAGATTAACTCCTGCAACAGCACTCACTTCCTATGTGTTACAGAACACTAGGAGGGGCATGCATTTGAACACTTCCTCATAGTCATTTCACCATTCTATTCCCAAAAAGCAACTTTTCTGATTTGTGATTTCCTAATACCAATTCGCAAATGTTTTAATTCCCTATTGGGAAATCATGAAATAGCAAATACGACTCTCACCAATTCGCAAATTGTGAAAAAATAACTTTCATACATTAGCATTAGCAGTTTCCAATTTGCAATTCAGATGGAATTGCTATTGTGAAATAGCTACGTGAAATGTAAATATGTCTGGCCCTAAGTGATGTTCCTTCCACATTCAGCCTTTTTTTGTGGCTAGCTTGATGGCAGGCGTTAGGCATCACGTGGTGGTGGTTGTATTGGGTAAGAAACAGCTGAGCAGGCAGTGGTGAACACAGAACTCAATCTCAGTGTTTCTTCCAAGACTGTCAAGACTGAGGTTCCCCTTTCAACCCAGCCTCAAAAGCATGCCTGTGAGAGCAGTGCAACATGTTGTCATAGGTACAAACACGATTTGCTGCTTCCTTGAATTCTCGTCTTTTTGCGTACCTACTCATCATCGTGTATTCGATATTTTCAGCATCTTTTACTAACGGCTACTTTAAGGCAACCATGTAAGCAGGCAGGTACCCGTCTTGGACATCTATTTTTTATGTTACACTTTTTTAGGTAACAGATTTATGTTGAGCTGTGTTGGATACTTTTTTTTACAAATCCCCTGTATGGCGCTCTCGCTTGAAAAATGTTATTTTTCTAGATAATAAACAAAGTGGTCATTATCGTCTGACGTATTTTTAATGGTGCGTCTGTGCTACTTATAAGTTGAATAGGTCGGTCATGAAGGATTCATTTTTCAAACGCCTCCGCGCCGAATATCACGTCTAAAATCAATTATGATGCATGGGGAAGTAACTACTGACCTTTTGTTGACACAATAACCTAACACAACAATAAAAACATGAAGATCGATTTCTAAAAATTACTATACTTAATCACTCTGCCTAGATTGTTCAGCAGACTCATGAGAACCAATCAAAAGATGTCATTATGATAAACATGTAACATATCAGGTGAGCCTCCTCCACGCGCCAGCTTTGCTTTCTGCACTATAATGAATTTGAGATACAGCAGGCGGCAGCATTACTGAAAAAATGCTTTCAGTAGTCAGCTAAATGAAAACAAAAGGCATAGGTAGTTGCTGTAAGGAGTTGTAAAAAAAGGCGTGAGATGTTTTATCAGGGAATTATAAGAGCTTTGCACATGTTTTAAGACTGTGTATTCAGGTGTTTGTGATTTGCAGTCCTTTCGATTCCTATGATTGTGTCTGAGGAAACAGGGATAAGAATTGCTGGTCCCTTTGTTACTGCTTATCAACCCCGTGACTTTGCTAATGTAAATGTTGATCATTTCAAAGTATTAGTACCTTTACTTTCTATTCATTTTAATCGATGTTTGTTTTGCCTGCAAGCGTTAACTCTTTTGTGGCATGCTGGGACCTTAAGTACCTTAGCACATCATCAGTTACCAAACATCTTATGATTTAACCTCCTGCAATGCCACCAGACCCAATATTTGATGTCACTTCCTGCCATGCCATTGAAGGTAGATGATGTGTTGAGGTTTGGAGGTATGATCAGTTTCAAGTGTCAAACACAGATAAACCATTTGGATGCAATATGAAATCACCTAAGACAAACACAATCAGAAAGCACCCAAGAAGACTCCAAAGGAGGGGGTGAAGAAAAACAAATATATATTTATATCTCTAACTAACTCTGATCTGTACATTTAGTTTGATAAATGGAGACTGTTTCTTCGAGCGGCCTGCCTTGCACTTGTGCTGCTTTCCTTTCACTTTCCATTCTTAGGGTCATGACCCTCCTGTCTCTGATTTCCCATAGCAATGATTCTCCGCCACCATCTCCCATGCCATGAGCATTAACCCTTTTATTCTCACTGCCAATACCGACTTGTCACTGACACTTTTCTCCTCCCTAGTCCTCCCTTTGATCTGTGCCCATAGTCATCTGACAGCATCTGTCATCTTTTCACACATTCCATTTACAGACCACTGTATAGTAAAGTAGGGCAAATGTGATTAGGAATTTTCAATTTTGCTGCTAAAATATATATACATTTGAAAAAACAACTTGTCAGTAATAACATAGCTTCCATATCTCCCTGTGCCCTGGTTTTGCCACCTATTGTGAAGGAACTCATCGTGATTGACAATGAGAAACGATCTTAATGGCAGAAGATCACATGAGTCGTGGAGACCATGGGTGTGTAGAAGATGGAAAGAGCAATAGAACAGGTATGAGTATACTTTCTCTAACCTGAAAAAGTTATTGAACCCAACACGTTTTTCTTAATTCTTTCGTTGCTTGTCACAGTTCACTGGTTCGCCTTCACAATGCTCCACCTTGTAAACTATTCAGAATGGTGTTACTGTTCCTCTGGTCCAGACACCCTTTGCTGTACACTCTTCACCGGCATTTTACTCTATTCAAGATGCTCCCATCACATTTAACTTCAAGATTTACTTTCAGTGCCCTTGTCTATTCAATGGTTAGCACATCGCCTTTCTTATTCACTATATATTCTCTCTCCTGACAAGCCTTTCTGGCATTTACCCACACCTTTCACCTATGCACCTCCATTCTAATCACGATGAAATCACACAGTTTTAAACCTTGACATTTTTCCTAAGACTGGTTCTTTTTGAAGAAGTCTGTCCAACCAACAGAACTCCCTAGTACTCCTCGTCTGCCTGTATTTCATCATTCCAACAGACTATATTAGTTGGCTTTGCTTTGTAGAGTGCTTTGAGAAAAGTGGTTATAAAAAATCAATAAAT
The DNA here is from genome assembly GCF_031143425.1 of Pleurodeles waltl. Lineage (NCBI taxonomy): Eukaryota > Metazoa > Chordata > Amphibia > Caudata > Salamandridae > Pleurodeles > Pleurodeles waltl. The sequence goes on from NC_090445.1 coordinate 508,773,599, forward strand.
ATACACTACATAGTGGTGTGTGAATGTGCTGGCGTTAAGAGAGGGTATAAGGCAGCATGGATGCGTGGAGCCTGTTTGCTTGTGAATGGCTGAAGAATTCAGAAGGCGGAATACTGAAAGGATTTTCGGGTGGTTGGTGAACATCGTAGCTTGAGAACATAGAGCCCTAATACAAATTGACCGGCATACATCGGCTGAAAATGTCTGTCTTCGGCCGAAACGGAAATTCAAGTGGCCTGGTAACTCTGGAAATGTATCCACCTGCTAACATCTCTGATTCCAAGGTTAAGTAGTGGGGTGCAGTAGAATGTTCAGAGGTAGCAAACACATTCTAAGAAACATTGCTGGAAAAGAGTCTGAAATTGGGAAACCATGGAGAAACCAGTGCACTCTTTCTGCATTGCATATGTTACTCTCCATTCCACACTCACCATTCGTAATAGCCCTGTAATTGTTTAGTAATTTCACCTGCAAATGTTAATACCAGGTGTTGTATTACCACATTAATATTACCTTAATGAGATACTTTGCTATTAAGCAGTTCTCTAGTGAATAACCTTTGTTAATCACTTGTAGTATTGCTCTGCTCACTGGGGGCAAGTATTTCTCTTTTGCTCTTAACTTGTAAAGTGGTTGAATGGTTGAGTAGTCTGGGCTTACCTGTTGAGTTTTCTCTAATTAAATGCTATATCACACAAAGTGTATAACTCTCAATAAAAGTCACTATCAGCGCAGACATGTATGGTTTTAATAGTATATCTTTATTCACGACAGCAAAATGTGGAATTTTTAGTCCCACAAAATATACAAAAATTGATCCGTATACTCCCTTTGAAAGAGAGAGATAATTCCAAAAGAAATTATAGAACTTGCACCAGACATTTCTAAAGTGATTTTAACATTAGGGTTTATGTTAATGTTACTGTAAAGGGAAAATTACGAAGGCTCAATAGATCTCCAGTATCTTTGGTTGTCTCTGGCACCCATTCTTTACCCATAATAACGAGGTATCAAACGAAATACAACAAAGGACCTCTTCAGAGGAAGATTAAATGTACTTTGTACTAGTTTCTTTGCAGCCCTTCATTGTATGCAGCTCATTGAGCCTAGGTCAATATTGCTTTGATTTTGCCCAACCAAACAAATCAACGACCTAACTGTTAAATGAACGCTTCCAAAGAAAGTTGAAGTAAGATAGGTGTAACTAGGTGGCACTGAAAACCGAAGAGCATCTAGCTTGTGAGTTTCCTTTGTACGAGGACATCTGGACTGCAATTAGGTAATACAGAGTTTCTGAACAACGATCAGGAGACTAGAATGGTTATAAATTGGTTATTGAAACACCCCATTTTTCACTCAAGAAGTTTCCAAAATATTTGGGGCCTGCATTGTTAATGTGCAGTGAAATTCATGATTTGCCAGTTTTGGAAACACCTATGTGTTTGAAGGCAACAACATGACACGTTAGCATCAACTGAGATCAAAGGGACACCCCACATTATTGTAAGGGTGTCACTGCACCTTTAAATCAAGAGTCACTTGCCAGTTCCTAGCACATCACTAATAGCCTCAGCCAAGACAATAAAGATTCTAGGCCAAGAATGTTAGAAGGAAGGACTGAAGTTCCTCTCATGAACAAAAATGAAGATACAAGAATTAATGTAGTGACCACTGTCCATCTTTCACGTTGTTGTGAACATGGGTGCCTTGCTGCAGACTTGTAGGGCAGGAATTTAGAGTGGCAGGTTTAAAGGGCAGTGCAGTCTTTCCAACAGAGGTTATTTAAGAAGATACCCTTTTAAGCATGTTCGCCCCCATTTTTGTAGACTGATGACCGTTTATTGCCTCTGTGCACCCAGAACTTGCTAGCCTGTGAACAGGCCCCGGTGCATGAACTCTAACCACCAAAGACATTTTGAATAGCTATAATCCCTGATTGACATACTTAACTGTAAGACCCTAGTATTTGGTACAAAGTGTACCAAAGGGCTAATAAGTTAAATGTCACTAGAGGACTGCAGCACCAGTTTTGTCACCACTACAGTGACAATGAAAACACAGCTGGGCTGTGCAGATTTAAACTGCCATTTGGAACTGTCATAATACACCTTTTGACAGGCCATAATTGCCAAAAGGGCAGTGTGCCTAGTATTTAAAAGTATGGCATGTATGTTTAATGTCTGATATGCCCTGGCAGGGGAAAACCTCCAAAGTCATTTCCCACTGGCAAAGCTGTCTCTCCAACATGCTAAAACCTTTTTTTACACTATAAAATTTAATAAACGCTAACTTAAGTTTAAAAATAGCTAGCAAAATGGTTTAAGGACTCATGTGTGTTGCTGCTTAGGACTGGAGTCAACCCACCCATAATTTAGTGCAGGCATGAATTTGGCAACGCAGCATACCTTCTACAGAACACTACTGGACCTGAGGAAGGCAGATAAGAAGCTACATCTGCTGTCAAGACCGGTGAAGAGAACACTAAAGCTTGTACCCAGGAAAAAAATCCAAAACTCTGACCTCCTCTTAGGCTACAAGGACGCAAAAGCGACAAAAGCCACTTTTCCTGAAGAATCCAGCTGACTAATTTTGACTGGACCTAGCTGGGGGCTTAGAACCAGTTTGGTAACCACATTTTCTTTAAGTGAATCAACGTTGAAGCCTCATTCACTAACGGCGAACCCTTCACTGACTCCAATCTCCAGCCTTGCTCCATGGACGGAATCCAGGATTCCAGACAGGAATCAAGATCTGAGCACCCATGAATCAAGAGCTTCTCCCTTTATGTGCCTTCCATCGTTTTTTGACAACCATATAGGTACCCTGTTATCCCTGCAATCCGTCATTGTCAAACCCTGCTTTGGCTTGACCCTGCTATAGGCAGGTCGCTCCCCAGCACCGCTGCCTCTGCTCCAGGTGTCTGTTGATTTTGGATTCTTTTCTCTTTCTTTTTCCTGCTCCCCTCGGCCCCTGCAGCTGTGTCCCCATGGCCCCACCACCCTCCCTCCACCTCAGTTCTCTTTCCCGCCGGTGCGTCCCTGCGGCCCGCCCCCCTGCTCTCCCAGTCACTGTATCCCCTCCCTCCTCCCTGCTGCCACTCCCTCCAACCTCCCCTCATATGGCAGCCGCGGCGCGGTGAGGAGAGTGACCCTTGACCCTGCTACAGGCAGGTCGCTCCCCAGCACTGCTGCCTCTGCTCCAGGTGCTCGTTGATTTTGGATTCTTTTCTCTTTCTTTTTCCTGCTCCCCTCGGCCCCTGCTGCTGCGTCCCCGCCCCCTCCCTCCACCTCAGTTCTCTTTCCCGCCGATGCAACCCTGCAGCTCTGCCCCCCTGCTCTCCCATTCGCTGTTTCCCCTCCCTCCTCCCTGCTGCCACTCCCTCCCATCTCCCCTCATATGGCAGCCGCGGCGCGGTGAGGAGAGCAATCCTTGACCCTGGTACAGGCAGGTCGCTCCCCAGCACTGCTGCCTCTGCTCCAGGTGCCCGTTGATTTTGGATTCTTTTCTCTTTCTTTTTCCCACTCCCCTCTGCCACTGCATCCCCGTGGCCCCGCCCTCTCCCACCTAAGGCAAGCCCTTCTGCGCCCATCCGCACCCAGACCGCGCCCAGCGCCAGTCCCCCTGGCCCACGCGCCCCCCGCACCACCAATCACCCCTATACAGCCAATGACCTCCACGCCCTCAATCCAGGACGCTCCTCCACCTGCTTCCAGTCCAATCCAAAGCACAACAAAACGACCCTTCTCCTACATAGCCTGCAATTTCACCTGCACCATAACCACCAAGCACTGATACAGAGCCGCAGACAACTACCTCAGCTGCATTCTGCTCAACACCCGCTCCGTCCACAAGCATGCAACCGAACTGTGGGACCTACTGACCTCATCATCACCTGACATCGCATTTCTCACCGAAACCTGGATGAATTTGGCCTCGGAATCAAACCTAGCCATTGCCATACCAGAAGGCTACAAGATCACTAGAAGAGACTGCGCCAACAAACCAGGAGGAGGAATCGCCATAGTCCACAAAAGCACCATCAGAGTCTCCACCAGCTCCCACAACACCATCAACTCCGGCGAATAACTCCATTTCGAAATCCACGTCAAGGCCAACACCACCCTCAGAGGAACACTGGTCTACAGACCCCCGGGCCCACGACCTCACTTCTGCGACGACATCGCCAACATCATCAGCGCCCAAGCCCTCGCCTCAACTGACTACATCCTCCTCGGCGACCTGAACTTCCACCCAGAAAACAAAAACGATATCAACACCACCAACCTACTTGACAAGCTCGCCAACCTCGGCCTCAAACAACTCGTCACGTCGCCCACCCACACCGCAGGACACACACTCGACCCCATCTTCTCAGCCAGCAACCACATCTCTTTCAGCCACACCACCGAACTCCACTGGACCGACCATCGCTGCATCCATTTCTCCTTCCAGAAGCCGGTCACTCACCACCTCACCACTCAACCCCCCGCTGTTGGAACTGAATCTCAACAGAACAGCTGATCTCCACCCTCGCCCAGGCACCTCCTCCTAGGACCCAGGAACCAAACACAGCCGCCACCAACCTGCATCAATGGATAGACGACTGCGCCAACACCCTCATGCCACTCAAACAACCCACGGGCATCCACCACAGAGCTAAGGCCAGCTGGTTCACCCCAAACTACAGGCCTCCAAATGGGAATGCCGAAGAATGGAGAAGACCTGGCGCCTTGTACCTACCGAATCCAACCACATCGCCCTCAAGACTGCCATCCGCAAACATCACCAGCTGATCAGCACCACCAAAAGAACCTACTACTAAAGCCGCATAGACACCAATGCTCACAACAACAGAAAGCTCTTCGGCATCATCAAAGAACTCTCCAACCCCAGGCCCTGCTCCTACAAACCCCTGCCATTACAGGAGCTCTGCAACTCCCTCACCACTTACTTCTGTCGAAAGATCGAAGACATCCACAACAGCTTCAAACCCCAGACCCACCATCCAACCACAGACAGCCACAAACCTGACACACCAAGCAACATCAAACCTCTATGCGCCTGGACCCACGTCAGCAATGAAGACACCATCAACACCATGGCCTCCATCCACTCTGGCTCCGCCTCGGACCCCTGCCCACACCAGATCTTCAACAAAGCCAGCGACATCATCGGCCCCCACCTCCGTGCCATCATCAAGAGCTCCTTCGAGACAGCCACCTTCCCGGAGAGCTGGAAACACGCCGATGTCAATGCCCTGTTGAAGAAACCCAAGGCGGGCCCGGATGACCCCAAAAACTACCGGCCCATCTCCCTCCTCCCCTTCCCTGCGAAGGTCATTGAGAAAATTGTGAACAGCCAACTATCCCGCTTCCTGGAAGACAGCAAAGTGCTCGATACCTCCCAATCCGGATTTTGCAAGAACCACAGCACTGAGACCGCACTCATTGCTGCTACAGATGACATCAGGACCATGCTCGACGAAGGCGAAACTGCAGCGCTCATCCTCCTGGACCTCTCCGCAGCCTTCGACACCGTTTGTCACCACACCCTTCAAACATGCCTCCACAACGCCAGGTTCCACGGCAAGGCCCTCGACTGGATATCTTCATTCCTCTCCGGCAGAACCCAGAGAGTCAGCCTTCCACCTTACCTGTCTGAATCCTCCAAAACCATCTGTGGCGTCCCCCAGGGATCCTCCCTCAGCCCAACACTCTTCAACGTTTACATGGCTCCTCTCGCCAACATCGCACAATCCTACCACATCAACATAGTATCCTACGCAGAAGACACCTAGCTGATCATCTCCCTCATAAAAAACCCTACAACCGCAAGAAACAACCTCCACAATGGACTTCACGCCATCGCCAACCGGATGGAATCAAGCCGCCTCAAGTTAAACACAGACAAAACAGAGATCCTCAACTTCGGCAGCAACCTCTCTGCTTGGAACGACTCCTGGTGGCCTACCTCCCTAGGAGCCGCACCCACACCCACCACCCAAGTACGAAACCTGGGAATCACCTTGGACTCAGCACTCAGCAAGACTCAGCAACGCAGTCTCCTCTTCCTGCTACAACACCCTTCGCATGCTCCGCAAGATTTTCAAGTGGATTCCCGTCAAAACCAGAAAGACAGTCACCCACGCCCTGGTCAGCAGTCGACTGGACTACGGCAACACACTCTATGCAGGAATCAGGGCCAAACTACAAAACGCCTCCGCCCGACTCATCCTCGACATCCCACGCCGCGACCAAATCTCTGCCCACCTTAGAGACCTACACTGGCTACCCGTATCGAAGAGGATTACCTTCAAACTACTCACCAACGCACACAAAGTCCTCCACAACACAGGTCCGGCATACCTCCACGACAGACTCACCTTCCACACTCCCATCCGCCAGCTCCGCTCCACCAGCCTCGCCCTCGCCTCCGTCCCCTGCATTCGCCACACCACCGCCGGAGAAAGATCCTTGTCTCACCTCTCCGCCAAGACCTGGAACTCCCTACCGCTCTACCTACGCCAGACCCAGGACCTCCTGACTTTCAGGAAACGCCTCAAGACAAGGCTATTCGACAAGTAGCTCCCCCCCCAGCGCCTTGAGACCCTGACCGGTGAGTTGCGCGCTTTATAAATTATGTGATTGATTATAAATTACATGATTGATTGGCTTCACCTGCTGCCTTTGACACTGATTAACCCATCGTCATCCAGAAATGTTTGAAAATAAAGAAGGTTAAAAAGATTGAAAGCTGTTTAAACATGTGTGTCAGTACAATTTAAATGTTCATTGCCTTTATTAATTTACTTATTTACTATCCAATTTAGGACAAAGGAATCTTCCCTAGAGCTCTAAGTCCCTAATTAGATGTCTCCTGATTAACACAATATTTATTTACTTTATATATTTAACAGCCATGTAGTCTAAAAAGGCTGTGCACAAAATCAGTGTAAAGGCACATAGGGAATTCACAGTTTTTGGTGGATACAAGCAATGCTGATATATGATGTACTACAGTAACAGGATTTGTATAAGAAAGGACCTAGGCACACTATAATAGGCATGTTCATTTCTTACACACTGGCAGACTTAGTATTAAAACAATAGCATTGTGTAGTTAGTGATTATTTCAGGGTGATGTGCTGCAGAGTCATCCATAGATGATGCGAGCGGAGATATTGGGCATATTTCAGCAAATTCAGTAATTTTGAGATAATAGTAGATAAAAAAGTCAAAGGATTAAAAACTAGATGCTCCGTGTGGGGGTTTGGGTGTGGTTAGGATGTTTTACTTGCTGAGTGAAAGTTGTGAGGGGCAATGTATCAATTTAAGACAACAGCTTGGTAGTCTGAGGTAGAGCCATTATAACATTTGAACACCAGGCCATATAACTTGCAAATACCTCTACTTTTGGATGATAGCTTGCAGATGGCTCATTTCACCAAAAGTTAGAACCCCATCCAGTGGGGTAACAGTATATAGGGGATACCAAAAGCAGACAATTAAAGTAGTTTAGTACGATGAGGGCTTGTTGAGGGCTAGTGAGGAGATTAGTGTTTTGGCTGTGTGGAATGAGATGTTTTTAGGAATTATGTTTGCTCAATAGTTGAATTCTTAGCGATGTGGCTGTGTTGCCTATAAAAGTCTCCATGTTCATCCCAAGGCTGAATAGAAGGTTGGTGCTCATACACCAGAGAAGTGGATCATTTCAGTTCTAGATGTTTTGAGAATAACCAAGTGGACAACCATCCAGTGTCAGAGGTATTGTGAGATCCATGTCTGGAGAGGCAGTGGCAGCTAGAGAAAGAGAGAATAATGTAGCTATCATAGGCATAAAGATTATAGATAAAGGTGCAGTAAATGATGTAATGAAGGAACCGTTGTGAAGGGAAATGAGGAGCGGACTTTATGTGGAGTCTTGTGGTACCCTGTAAAGTCTTGCCAAATGGTCAAGGCATAACCTGGAGCCAGTTAGGTAGAGGAGGGTATTTAAATGTTAAGAACTTAGGTAATGCAGCTAGTCAGGACTTTATCATTCCACCAACTGTAACTCTCCACAGCATACCAGACACCATTTCAGACATACAGAGAATAGGGACACATAAGATACTACATACCTCCTTATCTTTCCAAAAATAAAAAATACCAGTTATTCTCTTACACAAAATGTATTATGAAAATGAATCACAATGGGCCAGTTGTACAAACCCCTTTTGTGAGCAGAGCCATGTGATAACAAAATGTCTATGTCCTTGGTACTGAAGCCATTTTGTGAGTTGGAAAAGCATTTCCAAGTCAATTAGGCAGGGGAATAAAAAGGGGGGGGGGGTTGTTGCTTCCTATTTGCAGTTTGTTGCAAATAGCTTGCTACTGTGGGAAGTAGAAAACCATTGATCAGTTACCTAAGCCTCAAAGGATGTAAACTGATTCACAAAGAGAAAGAGTCCCTTTGAGATCCCTTCCATTTGAGAATTGTGCTGGAAGACTTCAGAGTGGGCAGGCAATGGCACAGAGGACTGCTGCCTCCCCCCCAATGTATTCCCAAATTTCAAACTATTTTTAAAGCAGCACAAGTCCTATTAAGGAACACAGACCATTTGGGAAAACAAACACAGGAATGGCAGTCTGCAGTTCATTGACAATAATATGGGGTCTCAAATAGTGACCTTACAGATTAATATTCATAGTCATTTTGTGAGCATCTGGGACTGAAGATTTTTCAAAGCACCTATTGCAAAATCACAATCACAGACAGGCCTTAAAAAGTCAGGTTGCAATTTGAAACCAATTTTTCTTCACTTGCTTTTTATAGATTTCAGTCTAAGGCCCTCAGAGTGAACAAAGTGGTTCACACCGCCGTGTTCATGCTGGCAGTCTTTCTCTTGACCGCCAGCTCCCCTGGGAGCCCACCGGCCGTATTATAAACATTCTGCTGGGCCGGTGGGTGGAAACTTTGTTTCCGCCCGCTGGCCTAGCAGAATACCTGGACGGGACATTGCAGAGCCGCCGTCAATGCCTCTGTGCGGAGGGTGCAGCTGCACCCGTCGTGCAGATCACTGCCCGGTTTGCGATGGGACACTGCACAGGGGCCCCTGCATTGCCCATGCCAAGTGCATGGGCAGTGCATGGGCCCCCAGGGGGGCCCCGGAGCCCCCCTTCCGCCAGCCTATCCCACCAGGGAAAGGCTGGGGGAAATGGGATCATTATCCGAGGGGCAGCAGTGCTACCCTGTCGGATAATGATGCCGTCCACCGTCAGGCTGCATGTCGAAGGCAGCCTGGCAGTGGAGGAGGGCCGTCTATGGTGGCCATCCCTGACTTAATTATGTGGCGGTCTGGGCCGCCTTGCCGGATGGTGGGATTTCGTTACACCGCCGGCATGAAGGCCCACACCGCCAAGATCATAATAAGGGCAGAAATCATATAGCAGTCTCAGCAAATCTGTTACGGGTTGATGAAAACCACATTAACCCGTGAGGCATAGCGCTCCCACACATCATGTCAAACAAAAACAACAAGATGGCAACTAGTTTGCAGCTAACTTTGGACAACTGTGTAAGGACTACAAATCTTGCAACCACCTTGGTTATGCACTCAATCACCACATATCTTTTAACTCATGATCATATTGCACAACATTTAGGCATGCTGGATGTATAGCAATAGACTTTCAGTCCTAGAGTGTCAATCTCAGTCAAACCCTCAAACCTCCTTTGACAAGGGTCGTCAGTCATCTTCAAGTCTGCACATTGAAAGAATGAAATAAGCCAATCATTCTGCAGATTATTGAAAGCTGCATAATGACCAGTGATTGGCAAATGTGTTTCCATCGCACCCCAGGGTCCTTCATGAGGTAAGCCAACCATACTGGTTTGCTGCCTGCAGCAACTTTGCTTGAATACATTGACATTTGAGCCGAGGATAACAGATATATATATACAGACATTACATGCAGGGACATAGTTGATGGCAGCAGCTATAAAAGCATTCCCATTTCACCACCAGCCTTCCAGAATATCTCCCTGTATCATGGCATATGTTGGACAGGGCCCTCTCTGCAGGGTCACCACAGATTTGTGCCTTTCTTTCCTGAACCTGTTTTTGTTGAGTTTTTGGACTCTATACACTTTACTCTTGCTAGCCTTTGATAAGTGCTCTCGCTTACTCTTAAACATAGTAAAATTGGTCTATGCTTAATTGGTAAATTTAATTTACTTTTAAGTCCCTAGTAAATTGTACTACAGGTACCCAGGGCATGCAAATTAAATGCTACTAGTGAGCTGCTACACTCATTGTGCCACCCACTAAATTAGTGCAGTTTTAATCTGCCATATTGACCTGGCGAAGTAAAAATTTACCAGGCCTACATCTTCCTTTTAAATACATGTAAGTCACTCAAGGTCAGTTCTAAAGGCTCATTAGGATTTTAAAGGTAGGACATATGTACTTATGTTTTACATGCACGGACAGTGGATACGCCTTAAAGTTGTTTTACACTGTTGTAAGGCTATCTTTCCCATCGATGAACCCTGGGTTACCCTATTACACATAGTAAGTGATTACTTCAATATGGGACCAGATAGGGAAATGGTTCTGCCACTCAACTGAATTATAATTTAAAACCCACTTTAATCATAAAGGCTGATTTTAATTTACAATTTTAAAAATGCCACTTTTAGAAAGTTGGAATTTTTCTGCCTAAACCAAATGCACTTATGTGCCAGTGTCCAGGATCACGTCACTGTGAATGTCTCCTGTGTGTGGTGTGTACTCCTTTTAAAAAATTGGGACAGAAGGGCCTTGGCTGTAGTGCAGGGCAATCCTCTCCTGAGCAGGGTGTCTTGGGAGGTTGTTTTCAGCCCTTCCTGTGCTTGAAAGTGTAGCCTCAAGGCTATGCCTACCCCCTTCCTGACTTCTAAGGGCTGCCTGCCCTTCCACTGACAAATGCAGCTTACATCTAAGTCTGCTTGCCTTTGTTGCCCCAGTCAGATTGGAGCCAAGCCCATTAAAGAGTGGAGGTTGGCCAAAAGGGGGGCACCCTAGGCTGGCACTGAATATAAGAAAAGCACCTTCAGAACCTCTCATCACTCTTTGACCTGTGGAAGATTCAGAAGAAGGACTATCCTGCTGTCTGAAAAAGGGACACTGATTCGGCTTGCCTTAAACTCAGACTCCACCAAAGCCACCCCAAGGGTCAGTTGCTTGACCTCCTGCTTGAGCTACAGGGACACAACATGCTCTCAGAGGCCACTCTGCATCTTTGCAGACAGCCAGTTCCAAGTGGACCTGCTTGAGCCCTGCTGCTGATCCCCTACAGGTGCACCCAGGTCCTGAAGCCTTAGCTAGCATCAAAGTGTACTACTCTTGAATTCTAGGTGAAAATCCAGAAGCTTTGGGATCCTCGTAACACCCACCACCATTAATCTCCAGCAATGACTGCTCCTCACATCAGCCTCAACAGTCTTCATCAGCAGCAAGAGTCCTCAATATCATGGTGACACAAAGCTCCAGTGATGACCATCTATAATGCGTGACCTGCTCCTCGCACCGACAAGGATCTCCTTGTGGCCCCTGCCACTGAGAACCTGGAGAAGGTAAGGCCTTCAGAGAGATGAACCCAGCCCCTCTCTCTAACTCACGTTCCATTTCGGTTGCCCCAAACTTGTGGCTTTAGTGAGGTCCAGCTGGACCATATTGGCTTTTTGTGCTATTTGACAGTATTTTCATCTGAAATATAAAAAATTCATATCATCAGCTCTACTGGTTGGATTTTGTCATTTTGCTGTCATTTTATTTATTAAAATGTACTCTATTTTCTTAAAATGGTTTGGGATTGTATTTGTCTTTTCACTTTATTACTGTTTGAGTGCTGCATATATACTTTAAACAGTAAATTCAAGTTGAATGTGATGGAGCGGGGCCAGATAAAGGGATCATAGTACACCCTGACAGGATTGGGTTTATATATGGGGAATTCCACCCCTCTCCACTAATAACCCAATCCCTTACAATTGTCTTGTCCACCTCTGTGTGCAAAGAGCATAGTGTGAGTGGCGTGTTGGAGTACTGCTTTTAAATTCTGCAGGTTCTGTAAATCTGGTGTGTGCACTATTCAACTGTCCTTAGTGAATTTAAATAGCTGGATATGAACTCCTTGCAACTGACAGAAGAGTGTATAAAAAGTGAGACATTGATTTATACATATTCAGCAGACCAAACAGATAGTAACCCCTCTAACCAAGGGGTTATGGATATGTCAAACCAATATCTCAAGATTTCCCCATACTAAAATCAAACCATTCAATCCCTTTGCACCTCACCCATAAAAATCACATCTGAGTTAAGCAGACACATATAATCATGTCTATAACGTAGCCAAATACCACATAAAATGTTAAATTAAAAACACGTACAGCTTTAATCCTATTATGTTATTAACAAACAAATCTGTTTAAAATGTGTATTAGTGTGCAAAAAAACACATAAAAGCATGTAAAATAAAAGCCAAGGGCCATATTTCAAAGACCACACAATTTGTCCTGTGATATGTGCACCACTACTCCTTATGTTATTCAGTGTCCATGCAGTATATTGATAGCATCTAGCAATCACTTGTCCACCATAGTTTATGTTTTTCTTATCACATTGATGCATTTTAGTGGCAAATGTAGATAAACACAACCTTCTTTGCAACTATTATGTAGATTACTTCTCCCTATTATGCAAGCAATAATGGAGGTTCAGGTTATAACTAGATCCACTTCTCTTTTCCAAACATAATCTGAGGTACCGTTTATATCCACATACCAGACATGTTAGGCAGAAGCACTCACAACTGAAGTCCGAACAAAATCACTAAAAATAAATATGTATAAATGTAATATTAAAGAATGTCCAACAATTTAGTCCCAAAATCTCATGTTATCGAATCCAACTGCATATAGATTATAAAAAAACAGATCCAATTTGTTTTTTGTTCATTCTTTATTTCTTGATCACAGGTTCATAAAGACAGAGACACAGACAATGTGTTTCGCTCCCTTAAAATGGGACTTCTTCAGGGCGGTTAAACAACTTACATACCAATAATTAAGACACATACAAAACATCAATCAAATTGTGAAAATAAACATGAATTACACAATAAAGCAACAAACAAAGCACAAATATAAAAGCCATACAGAAAATGAGAAAAAAAAGAAAACCTAAAAACCATCACATCTAAAATCATACACATATTAGATCCTATAATTGACAAACAACATTTTGTATTTCGATGGTCTGGCCTATTTCTCACTTGTACAATTCATAGATCTCCTGCAATACATATTGTATGGTACATCAATATTTTTTCATTGAGAAATTCTAAATGCTCATACATTAGTCATAAGTACATCTGAGTCCCAATTACAAATAGTTACTATAATCTGCCAAATATTCTTTTTCAATCAGATTGATACACAGTCAAAATAATGTGTACCATTAATCATATTGTCCTAATAACAGGTAAGCATATGACTTTATTATGGACCCAGGCAAAGGATCAGTGTATATTAGACATTTTTTTAAGTCACCATCAAGATCAGCTAGAAAGAAGAAGAATGTGGAATAGAGTGTAGAAACAGTCTTCAGAGATTACATATCTTATTACAAAGAGACATGCAGTATCCCACTACAAGGGAAACATAAAGAAAAACATAATTCACTCTTACCAAGTAACGTTGCCAAAGTGTACCAACCGGTCACTCAATGGACTATCCTTATATTCATACCTCTAATAAATACAGTGTCTCATTAACCAAATCCTCTCAATAATAGAAAAATATAGTGATTAGATGTCCACTACGGCCATGTTATCACTCAAAAAAATGAATTACAAGTAGAATTTTCATAAGTAATCCTAAAACAACCATGACCACATGTAACTTAAAACAGGAACATACAAAACTTATGACACGTACATCCAACATTCTTCCACGAGGTGAGTACATACATGACATTGTGATGAAAACCAAAAACATCATACGTCTATTAGGATTTCATAAAGTGTAAAAGATTCTTTTCAGCAATCTTCCCAACAAGAGTCCTTAAATATGTACATAAACCATTACATATATGCTGATTACAATGCTTTGCTGAAACACTTCACAATTCCTTAATAGCGCATGTCTGCATTCTAACCATGTAATTCCAGAACAAAATATAATCTTTTAAAGACTTCAACGAGAGGTGAAATTATTACACAAAAAGCAACTCGAACTGTAATATCAAAACACCCATATAGGAAGGGGCGTATCCTGTATACCTCAGCACAGCCTTAATTCAGAGCTCCTATCTCTAACAACATTTGTTATTCGTCACCAGCCCTTAGTAATTTACTACACTGGGAAGACACCAAAGGAACATCCTTATGTGGACATTGCCCATTGATACTATGCTGAAATGTGTGTCCCTCAACACACCCTTGACAATCACATACACAAAATGTCCCTCCTACAATGTAAGCATCTCTCACCTCAAAACTATCCCATATGACTGAATCTCTAAACAAGTGTATGTCAGTAACAAAAGTCAAAGATTTTCCTTGTGCAACTTTCCATAATAAATACTCACTAACCTGAGCTTAATTAGATGCAGATGATAGAAAATATGTCTGTCAAATGTATAGAAAGAGTGCTGGCCCTCTTGTAGTAGTACCCATAACAATCTAGTTAGTCTGTGCTGACCTGAAAAATGGAGAGCAATCCCCTTAATGGTGCAACAGTGGTTTCTAAATATTTTGTCACTGGCTACATCCAAAGTTACCAATTATTCCAAATGTACACAACAACAGCATGCATGGTTTGGTCAGGATTGCAATCTGCATTCCGTTCACATTTAAGCCTCCACTCTCCAGTGACAGCCATACTAGAGTGGTGTTAAGTGCTAGCTTCATCAGACCCCTCAACAGAGCAGTTATGTTGTAAATAGACGCATAATATTCTTTAATCAACCAGGAAGTTCCATAACCATTATACTTACACCTACAGAACGATATATTATAGAAATTATTGGGAATTCTCCCCTTTGACCTTCTATACCCTCTGACAATCATCCAGTTTAGAACGGCAGCAATTACTAAGGGATTATACTTATTTTATACATACTAAAACCAAAGTAATCTCAGTAAGGGTGAACAGGAAAATCTTCATTATTTTTTATCCATTCATTGATTCCAATATACAGTTTAAACTAATGTATCCCATAAGCAGCCTGTCAATGGCAATATCATACATAAGTAAGAATTTTATTTCTTTAACAACTGTACTTGTAACCTTGAATCAAAATGTTAAAAGACTGAATTAAAAAAATTCCCTTCAGCCCTTTGACATTTCACACCCTCTATCATCCTCCCTAGAGCAGTGACCATTTTTAGATAGTATTCATATTGAAACCAAAGAACCAAGACAAAGCAATTTACTTCCACACTATGCACCATTTACTCCCCCAACCGCCACCACTGTACAGCAGCATCTTCCTTTAAGACTTCAATTACCTACTCCTTTAATACCTTTCTAGGTGACTTCAAAATCCCCTGGAAAATTAAAAGGGGCACCCACTCAATAAAATGAGAAGACATCTATGCAACCAATCTCACATATGATCCAATGCAAGTGGCAAACCCTAGAATGTATAACCCCTCTCTCCCAAAGAATTACTAAGCGAGAGCTTCCTTTCTGGTTTGATTAGTTGGACCACCGTTGTCATGCATTTCACATTACTCCACCAGCTCCTCACAAGATGGCTCAACTGAAATCATCCACAATCATCAGATGACCATTAAGAGATATTCCTTTCTAGTAGTCCTTCCAAACTACTATGGACAAGCCACATTAAACACCATCAGCAATCTTGGTCCCAAATCTCAAAATCCACCAAAGAAAAGTCTAATTTGTCCTAACAGAACAAAGAACAAACCACCAGAAAAAATACATCAATAGGACTGAAAATATTGGAATAAGTTCCAAGCAATAGATTTTGATAAGGATATTATTATTTAACAATCATATAAGTGACGCCTAGAACTGCCCTAGGATGCTCTTACATACCAATGAAATAAAAAAAGCCTCCCTAACACTGCACGTGCAATACATTTTAAGTAGAACCATTCCATAATATTCAAATTTGCATAAAATAGTCTTGGACTCCATTTTACAAATCATAACATAACCCTATATATGGAATGGGATATGCACTACACAAATGGTGCAACATCAAAAGAAGACAGGATTCACCAGTTTGGTGTCAAAAAGAATGGCGGGACTAGCATGACTTGAAAACAACATCCCAGTACCTTGCGTCCTCGTTGTTGTTTCTCTTCTGCTGCAGATTTAGGATGTACTGGGAAAATGCATGTTGAGCCAATCAATCATCTCTTTCCCTGTCAATCACGCTTTATATTACCACCACTTATTGTACAATATTTTGCCTTTCTCAATAAACAAGCTGTTACGCTTTTATAAAGTTTCAGTAACTTATATTACACAACTGCTCACCGACCTAAAATTTACAACAACAAAAAAATATTATTCACCTAGGTGAAACCTAATGAATTTATCAATGCTTGTCTCAATCACCATCTCTCTTCCATCAAGAAAGTTGTACTTCTCTCTCAAAGTCAGACAGATCGCACACAAAAAGCTAATTATGGCTCTTGTAAATTGGGTTACTGGTGGAGGGGTGGGGTGAAACCCTATACAAACAGCCACCACAATTCTTGTCAGGGTGCAACACAAGCATACCCCAAATTAACCTGTGCTCAACCCTCTGGTAGTTTGGCACAAAGCAGTCAGGTTTAACTTAGAAGCAATGTATAAAGTATTTACGCAGCACACAGAGAGTAATAAATTGAATACAGAACACAAGAAAAATGCCACATCAGTTTAGAAAAATACAGTAAAATGCAAATAATTATTTGGCACAAAAAAAAAAAAACAATAAGGAGAACCAGAGATATGCACTTTAAAAGGCTTAGGGGGTCATTCTGACCTCGGCGGTAAAAGGCCCTTACCGCCGGTCAGAAGACCGCCATAACACCGCCGCGGCCGCGGTTAACCGCCACGGTCATTCTGACCCACAACGGCCAAACCTCCAAAATTCCGTCCTCCACTGCAGCCCGCCACATCAGCGGGCAGCGATAAACTGGAGATGACCAAACCTCCACCGTCACGCCAACAGAAATACGCCCATGCCATTACGACCCACGAATCCACACGGCGGTCATTCAAACGCGGTATTCCATTGGCGGTACACACCGCGGCGGTCAGAATACACATACATCACCAAAACACAGCCACATTGGACAATTTGAAATACACACACCTGATACACATACACACACCACTCCCACACAATCAACCAACTATAAAACACACACCCACATCACCCACAAACCCCTGCGACCATAATTACTGAGAGAAGGAGAGAGAGACACAGCAGACAATCCAAAGCAAGACACACTGAGGCACACTACACCATCACACACACCACATAGTAGCACAAAGCACCACTCACCAACATACTCTTCATCACATACACCACCCCACACCTCACCCACACCACCCCATGGCACCCCAAAGGCACCCACGCTTTTCGGACCAAGAACTCCGGGTCATGGTGGAGGAAATCCTAAGAGTGGAACCCCAGCTCTTCGGCTCGCAGGTGCAGCACACCAGTATAGCTAGGAAGGCGGAGCTATGGCAGCGGATCGTGGACAGGGTCAACGCGGTGGGACAGCATCCCAGGAATAGGGAGGACATACGCAAAAGATGGAACGACCTACGGGGGAAGGTCCGATCGATGGTCTCCAGGCACAACATCGCGGTCCAGAAGACTGGCGGCGGACCCCCACCCACCCCTCCCGAATTCACATCGTGGGAGCAAGACGTCTTGAACATCCTGCATCCTCAGGGCCTCGCAGGAGTAGCCGGAGGAATGGACTCTGGTAAGTTCAATCTCAACTACTATATCCCCCCCACCCCACCAGCATGCCAACCCACACCCCCACCCTCACCCCCAACCCCCCAGCACACATCCTCCCTGACAATGTCTCACCAGCACAACCCACCCATCCCAACACCAACTCCTGCATGCCAACACAAATCATGGGCACCCATCACCTAAGCATGACCACTGCACTAACCCCCCCCCACTAACTACCCTCACAACACCTCCCTCAAGGGAATGCCTGCACTGGGGGACAAGGGCACCCATAACACGCATGCTATTGTACACACAGAAACAATAACCAAACTCTCTTACCCCATGCAGGACCCTAACGACAACACACCAGCCAGGAGGGTCCAGAAGTGTCCATCCCACCACCGGAACAGGCCCACACTGAGGATAGCAGCTCTGTCGACAGTGAACCTGATGACCAGCCCGGACCATCGGGGACCTCTGGGCAGTCGGTTCCCCTCAGGCAGCCACAGGCCACACCAGACCCGACCCCCTCTGCCAACACCAGCACAGCTCCCACCCAGCGGGCCCATGCCTCTGTCTCTAGGACAGCTCAATCAGCGGTGTGTCTGCCACTAGAGGGCACCCAGGCTAACCCAACACCCCAACAACAACAGGGACCTGGGGGCAGTGGTAGCGGGCACACCGTCCAGGGGACAGAGGCCGGGGGAAACCGGGCAGCTCGGAGGGCTGCTGTGCGACAGGGGGGGAGGAGAGGCCCAGGGAACCCACTCTCCAAGAGGCCCTCACCACCATCATGGGGGCATACCACCACTCCCAAGAAACGATGGCGACGGTACTGGCCAGGTTCACTGAGATCCAGGCACAGCAGGAGGAACGCTACATGGGGTTCAGGGAGGAGCTGAGAATCATCGGGACCGCAATGGGGACCATCGTCCTGGCCCTCCACAGGATAGAGGACGCGTTGCGGGACCATGGTGCACCACACAGGGCCCCTGTCACTAGCCCGGACCAGGAACAGCCTACCACCTCCGCCGGCGCTAGTGGACAGGAGGTCCCAACACCTCGACAGCCCCCCAGAACCCCACCTCCTGCTGAAGAACAACCACCCCGTAAGAGGAGCCTGAGACCAAAAAAAAAGACAGAGTAGGATGTCAAGACCCCCGCCAGCAGGACATACCCCCTCAAGTCTTCCCACTGTCCCACATTGCCACCCTGTCCAACCGTGAACTGCCTATGCTCCATCCTTCCACAGGCAAAAGGACAATGCACCTGTGAGACTGAGAACTGGACTCTGCCATGGATATTCCTCCACCCCCACCCATCACCCTTAGAATCACATGTACCGATATCTAGCACTGTAAATAAATCACATTTTGGACACAAATCTGTTTTGAGTCATGCTGTATTATTGACAAATGTATTACATATTACTGTTCGATTTCTGTTCTGTCAATTAGTCATGACAACATACCAATGTCAATACGCTGTATTTCATTGGCGAACCAAGCAGAAGTCAGGTACTGAGTCAGACAGCACTGAGAAGGGAAGGGAAAGGCAAAAATTAATGAAAAACATCTGTGGGGAACTACAGAAAGTACAGATGCAGGAGGCTATAAGCAATTGTGAAATGACGTGGGTGATTCTTACCTGTGTGTTACTGGAAATACTGTTGTATCACTCTGTCCCTATTGTCTGTGTCATCCTCAGAGTCTTCCTCCTCTTCACTCTCCACAGGCTCCACGGCTTCTACAACACCACCATCTGGACCATCCTCCTGCAGGAAAGGCACCTGGCGTCGCAAATCCAGGTTGTGGAGCATACAGCAAGCCACGATGATATGGCACACCTTCTTTGGTGAGTACATTAGGGATCCACCAGTCATATGCAGGCACCTAAATCTGGCCTTCAGGAGGCCAAAGGTTCGCTCAATCACCCTCCTAGTACGCCCATGGGCCTCATTGTACCGTTCCTCTGCCCTGGTCCTGGGATTCCTCACTGGGGTCAATAGCCACGGCAGGTTGGGGTAACCAGAGTCACCTATTAGCCACACACGCTGTCTCTGTAGCTGTTCCATCACATAGGGAATGCTGCTATTTCGCATAACATACGTGTCATGCACTGACCCTGGGAACTTGGCATTTACATGGGAGATGTACTGGTCAGCCAAACAGACCACCTGGATATTCATTGAATAGTAATTCTTCCTGTTCCTGTACACCTGTTCATCGTCATTTGGGGGGACTAAAGCCACATGGGTCCCATCAATTGCACCAATGATGTTGGGGATGTGTCCAAGGGCATAGAAATCAGCTTTCACTGTAGGCAAATCACCCTCCTCTGGGAAAATGATGTAGCTTCGCATGAGTTTCATCAGGGCAGACAACACTCTGGATAAGATCTTGGAAAACATAGGCTGAGACATCCCAGATGACATGGCCACTGTTGTCTGGAATGAGCCAGTTGCAAAGAAATGGAGGACAGACAGAACCTGCACTAGAGGGGGAATTCCTGTGGGTTGGCGGATGGGGGACATCAGGGCTGGCTCCAGCTGGGCACACAGTTCATGGATGGAGGCTCGGTCAAGTCGGTATCGTAGTATTATGTTGCGTTCTTCCATTGTGGACAGGTCCACCAGCGGCCGGTACACGCGAGGATTCCTCCTTCTCATTGCTAGTCCCAGCGGACGGTGCCTAGGAAGGAGAATATGGAGTACAGAGTCAATCCACTCACAGGTACGTACAACACAGCTTGC
Organism: Pleurodeles waltl; assembly: GCF_031143425.1. NCBI lineage: Eukaryota > Metazoa > Chordata > Amphibia > Caudata > Salamandridae > Pleurodeles > Pleurodeles waltl. The sequence continues at coordinate 508,794,313 of NC_090445.1, forward strand.
ACAGTACAGGTAAATGTATGGTTTGATATGTTTGTATGTGTGCCATTGCAAGGCCTAGGCCTGTGTGACGCATTAGAAATTAAGCCATGTGGGCCCTTGAAATGGCCGATGCCTGACCTGTGAAGTGGGACAATGGGATGTGAGGTCACTGCGCTGGCGGGGCACACCGTGGCGGTAGGCGGTCGAAGACCGCTGTGCGAAGACGCATTGGTTAACATTGAAGCCTATGGGTTTCAGGAGCCAATGACGATGTGCGCCGGCGGTCGCGGGACGCACCGCCGCGGTACGCACCGCCGCGGGCGTGACCGCCATTTTCTATCTGCTCAATCATTCGAGACCTGATCATCCACAGGAGAGGACCTATACTGCAAGTGCTGCTGTGAACTCGGTCTGGAAGTGACAATGGCTGCTGCTACTGGTGAAAGGGCCCCCGCCTTCAGTTCAGAAGAGTTGGAGAAGCTCGTGGACGGGGTCCTCCCCCAGTATGCGCAACTCTACGGTCCTCCAGACCAACAGGTGAGTACACTCAGTGCACATTGAATGGGTTATGCCTGTGTGGAGGGGGGGATGTAAGTTGGTGGGGTGTGGAGGGAATGGGGAGTGCAACGCACGACAGATGAGAGAATGGGAACCATGACAAGGTTGGGGAGGGGGGGGCATGTACTCCAAACATGCAGATATGTGACGGTTTCTCTTTCCCACCCTGTACATGTCAAACAGGTGAGCGCCCACCAGAAAATCGATATTTGGCGTGCCATCGCCGAGGAAGTCCGGAACTTGGGGGTCCACAACAGACGTGGCACCCACTGCCGCAAGAGGTGGGAGGACATCCGCCGCGGAACGAGGAAGACCGCAGAAACACTGCTGGGGATGGCCTCCCGACCTAGGAGGGGTGCCAGTCGCACCATGACCCCCCTGATGTCCCGGATCCTGGCGGTGGCCTACCCTAATTTGGATGGGCGCTTGAGGACATCACAGCAGACACAAGGGGGTGAGTATCCGCACATTCTCCTATCTGTATGCGCATTGGAGGCGTCTGGGTGGGGGAGGAGGGCTGTGGGTGACATTAGGCACGGGCGCTCTCTGTAGTGTAGTCCGCTCCCTTAGGCATGGCCCTGTGCCCCCGCCCCCCACCTCTGTAGGGTGCCAAGTGCAGCTACCCATGCTCCAGCATCACACATGTGCGCGTGTGTTGTCCCTAGACCTGTTTGCCTAGTCAGAAGTACTGAGTAGTGTACCCCAAGTTCGCGACTTAGTGCACGAGGCACCTGTGTCTGTCCTCTCCGCAAAGGGTATTGCTAAGGCATGCACTCAACTTTGTTTAATTTCTCCCCCCACCCTAAATCTTTGTCTTCTTGTGTTTTAGCATCATCAGGAGGAAGGGGATTTGGCATCGGAGCAGGAGGGAGCTGCAGGTCACCAGGCCCCGGTGGGCACTGACACAGACATCGAGGGCACCAGTGATCCGGAGGGCGAGGGGAGCACCACAACGGGGGCCGGTGGAGACACCAGCGACACGGACACGTCCTCGTTTGGGAGCTCCATAGCGGGGGCGGCACCATCTGTGCCCCCCGCAACAACAGGTACAGCCGCCACCCAGCGCACCAGCACCGCCCTCCCAGCAGCCCCTCAGTCTTCGCTCCGTGGCCGCTCGGCCAGGAAGGCGCGCGTCTCCTTCGCCCCAGGCACCTCAGCCCCTGCCTCTGTTACCCCTGCTGCCCTCAGTGCGGAGCTCATTGACCTGGTGAGGACGCTCATTGTTGGGCAGACTACCCTTCTGAATGCCATCCAGGGGGTGGAAAGGGAGGTGCATCGGAGCAATGCCTACCTGGAGGGCATTCATTCGGGTCAGGCTGCCCATCAACGAGCGTTCACTGCACTGGCCTCAGCACTGACGGCAGCCATTGTCCCTGTCTCCAGTCTCCCTCTTCTATCTGCCTCCACCCTTTCTCTGTCTCCTATACCTCAACCTATCCCATCCACACCATCAGACCAGCCTGCACACACCTCAACACCCAAGAGCAGCTCATCCAAACACAAGCACCACAGAAAACACAAGCATTCACCCAAGCAACACACAGATGCAGACATATCAACAGTCACTACCACCTCTGTGTCCCCGTCCTCCTCGTCTCCCTCCTCCCTCCCTGTGACGTCTACACTCACACCTGCATGCACCCCAACATCAGCCAGTTCTTCCACCACCAGCAAACCCTCCACTACAGCCCGCACACCTGCAGTCACCACCCCCACTGGCATTTACACGTCCCCTGTGTCCTCTCCCACTGTGTCTGTCACCCCCTCTTCCAAGACACATAAACGCAGGCAGACACCCAAACAACAGCCAACCACCTCACCACAGCCTACGTCCCAGTCACCTGCACCCAAGGACAGCACACCTGGCTCTCATACAACCACATCCTCTTCCTCCACTTCTCTCACCACTACTCCTACCCCTTACCTTGGTCCCAAGAAAACTTACCTCTCCAGTTTTGACCTCTTTCCCTCCCCGACCCACCCCCTCCAACTGGGAAAAGTCCCAAGGGCACCTCAGCCACCACCAGCCCAACTACTACAGTGCAAGTGGTGCATGGCATGTGGAGTCCACCCTTTGGCGGCAGTAACACTTCGGTGAGCAGCAAGGGGACAGCCAGCCCCCCCCAGGCAAGAGGACCCGGAAATTGAAGGGCCGCCGTGAGCGGACAGAGACGGCTGCCCCCAAGGAAGTGACTCCGGCCACTTCACCGGCCACAGCAGCCAAGGGAGGCAAGGGCCCGAGAGCCCCATCTAAGGAGCGGAAGGACAGCAGGGCGGAGAGGACAACCACCAGGAGCGCGGAGCAGGAGGGCCCCACAAGCCCCATCCCGGCTGCAAGGGACGACACCAAAGGGCCCAGGACTTACTCCCCGAAGGGGCCTGACACAGCACGGTCGGAGGGCGACTGAGCAGGGTGTCCAGGCCAGGTATGACTCCCTTGACATACTGCAAGAGCACCGCTGAACAGGGCCCCGCCGTGAAGACAGGTACCGCTGAACAGGGCCCCGCCGTGAAGACAGGTACCGCTGAACAGGGCCCCGCCGTGAAGACAGGTACCGCTGAACAGGGCCCCGCCGTGAAGACAGGTACCGCTGAACAGGGCCCCGCCGTGCAGAAGAGCACCGCTGAACAGGGCCCTGCCGTGAAGACAGGTACCGCTGAACAGGGCCCCGCCGTGAAGACAGGTACCGCTGAACAGGGCCCCGCCGTGCAGAAGAGCACCGCTGAACAGGGCCCCGCCGTGCAGAAGAGCACCGCTGAACAGGGCCCCGCCGTGAAGACAGGTACCGCTGAACAGGGGCCCGCCGTCTCAAGCACCGCTCCGCTGGGCCCTTCCTGTCAAGCACCGCTCCGCTGGGCCCCGCCGTCTCAAGCACCGCTCCGCTGGGCCCTTCCTGTCAAGCACTGCTCCGCTGGGCCCTTCCTGACAAGCACCGCTCCGCTGGGCCCCGCCGTCTCAAGCACCGCTCCGCTGGGGCCTTCCTGTCAAGCACCGCTCTGCTGGGCCCCGCCGTCTCAAGCACCGCTCCGCTGGGCCCCGCCGTCTCAAGCACCGCTCCACTGGGCCCTTCCTGTCAAGCACCGCTCCGCTGGGCCCTTCCTGTCAAGCACCGCTCCGCTGGGCCCTTCCTGTCAAGCACCGCTCCGCTGGGCCCCGCCGTCTCAAGCACCGCTCCGCTGGGCCCCGCCGTCTCAAGCACCGCTCCGCTGGGCCCTTCCTGTCAAGCACCGCTCCGCTGGGCCCTTCCTGTCAAGCACCGCTCCGCTGGGCCCCGCCGTCTCAAGCACCGCTCCGCTGGGCCCCGCCGTCTCAAGCACCGCTCCGCTGGGCCCTTCCTGTCAAGCACCGCTCCGCTGGGCCCTTCCTGTCAAGCACCGCTCCGCTGGGCCCCGCCGTCTCAAGCACCGCTCCGCTGGGCCCTTCCTGTCAAGCACCGCTCCGCTGGGCCCTTCCTGTCAAGCACCGCTCCGCTGGGTCCCGCCGTCTCAGGCACCGCTCCGCTGGGCCCCGCCGTCTCAAGCACCGCTCCGCTGGGCCCCGCCGTCTCAAGCACCGCTCCGCTGGACATCGCCATGTCATGCACGGCTGCGCTGGGTCCCGCCGTCTCAGGCACTGTTTATGGTTCACTGTGCCCACCATGCCTTCTCCTTGACCAGTGGACTCTGTAATCCACCTGAGAGACTGTGGCTTTGCACTCCCCAGGATGGTCCAGTGGGCAATCCACCCACTTGTGAGACTTGAGAGACTGTGGCTTTGCACTCCCCAGGATGGTCCAGTGGGCAACCCACCCACTGCAGAGACTTGAGAGACTGTGGCTTTGCACTCCCCAGGATGGCTCAGTTGGCAACCCACCCACTGCAGAGACTTGAGAGACTGTGGCTTTGCACTCCCCAGGATGGTACAGTGGGCATGGTGGGTCCTCGTGGATCTGGCGTCATGGACTCATGTGGCTGTGGTGGCCCCCCCTACCCTTCCCCCTGAGGTGCCTGTAGTTTTGACATCGGATGCCCCTGCAGTGTTCTCTCCAAAGGACTCAGGTCTCGTGTGTGGGCTTTGCCCTTGTTTCGCAGAACCTTGGCCCACGGACATGTTAGATTCGTAGGATGTGCAGGACTTGTTACTTCAGTGATACACTGATGTGTATATCTTTTTGGTTTTTGTAAATATTTTTCACGGTTGCTCAATTATTTCCAGGTGCTTTTTTTGTACATGAAAATTTATTCCAAATTTGGTTGTGTCATTGTATTTTTAAAGGGTGTTTGTGTGGTGTCACTGTGACTTCCTGCTCTGCATTGGTGTGTACATATTGGGGGGGTGGGGGGGTCGCATATGTGTATGCCCATAACCTTTCTTCCTCCCCCCTCCCGTGTGTCGTAGGTGCAGTACTCACCGTTGACGTCTGCGCCGGAGTTCGTACTCGTGGTAGATGAGCAGGTAGACGAGAGCAGGTATGATGTTCAATTCGGGTTCCATGCTGTCCGGATTCCGCGTGGAGTGTGTCGAGGTGAGCGTTTTCCATTGAAAATGTCTGTTTCCGCCGTGTTTTTATCGGCGGGGCTCCCGCCCCGGAAAAGGTGGCGGATTGGTGGGTCGTGATAGGGTGGGCGGTACATTGTCTGCCGCCTGGCTGTTGGCGGTGACCGCCGCGCTGTTTGTTTGTTCCGCCGTGGCGGTCGGAGTGTTAATGCGGCGGGCTGTGTTGGCGGTTCCCGCCAGGGTCAGAATTGCATTTTTTTGACCGCCGGCCTGTTGGCGGGTTGGCCGCCGCTTTATCACCGACCGCCAGGGTCAGAATGACCCCCTTAGTTTAAAATAGTCTTCAAAGCTCAAATCGTCAACTATGGTTATCTGGTCTCGGCAGACTGGGACAAAGTCACATGGTCAAGCTGAATGTGATGGAGCGGGGCCAGATAAAGGGATCATACTAGGGTTGGTGAACAAAGTACCTGAAATCCTGGTTGCAGAGCTTTATGAGATCTTTAGTACAGAATGTGTCACCAAGTGGTGGTTCTAATAAGTTGTGGGTTGTGATTTGAGGTCCTGTGTCAATGATGCATTTCACAGTGGAGTCTCTAAGGAAACTACAGAGCTGCGATGTGAGGTCCTGCTTCGAGACAGTGTTGTGAAGCGGCAGATCCGGGGAGCTGCAGGGCTGCGTTGCTATGTCAAGGGTGCATGGCACAGTGGCAGTTCTGACGAGCTGTGAGATCATGCAATGGGGATGCGTTGCACAGCGCCAGTTCCAGTGCAGAGCTGCGAGGTAATGCATCACACTGCGCCAGTTCTGGTAGGACCACACATGGGCTGGCATATCATCTTCAGGCCAATGTCCAAGGGTCCATGCCTGGGATGGTGCCACCTGGGGGAGGAGGGCAGGACTCATAGCAGGCACAGTCCAGGTGCAGGGTTCAAGGTGGTTGGAGTCCTTTCTGTCCCTGGGATTCCAATTAGGAGGTCAGCCAACTAGCCCTTTGAGTCACTCTGGTGGTCCTGCGTTCAAGGCGCAGGACCAGTCCTTCTGACTCAGACAGCAAGGTAGCAGTGCAGCAGAGTACCAGGGCAGTAGAACAGCAGTTCTTGCAGGAGGGCAGAACAGCACCCTTCTGACTCATCCACAGGTCCAGAGGTGTACTGAAGAGTTGGATATGAGGGTCCTCTATTTATACCTTGCGCCCACTTTGAAATAGGAGAATCTTTTAGAGTCCTCCCCTTGCAGAGATGTCTGGAAATTCCTGCCCACCTGTCCTGGCCCCAGCTTGTCTGGGGGCAGAAAAGGCTAGTGTTAAACCTTTTGTGCATGTGCTGAAGTGTGGTAGGTGATAGCTCTATCCCCTATCAAATCAGAGATGGCCTATGCTGCCAACACCTTTTCCTCCTTTGTGTCACTGACTGGGAGCAATTCACAAACACTAACTGCTAACTACACCTAATTATGTGATTCAGGATACAAGCTGCAGGCATCGAATGGTTGGGACATGAAAATGCAAACTTTCTACAAGGTATTTTAGAAAATCCAACTCAACATTTCTACCTGCTTCCAATATGAAGTTATACCTAAATACATGTAATATTAAGGCAACCCAATATTATCCCATGGGAGAGGTATGCCTTGCAGTAGTGAAACCTTAATTTACATTTTTTCACTACAAGGACATGTAAAAGTTCAACAGCAAAGTATACCATTGTGTTTGTAGTCATAGGTTTTAATCCCATCTTTCTTGTCATGTTCAGACTGGTGAAGGCTGGACATGCAAGCACATCTTCTTGAGTCAATATAGTCATAGGCTAACTGATTTAGGGCCTGTTTTAAAGTTTGTGGAGGGGTTACTTCGTCACAACGGTGACAGATATTCTGCCTACCAAAATCTAATTCCAATTTGGAACCATGGAATTTAGATTTTAGCAGACTGGATAGCCGTCACCTTTGTGACAAAGTAACCACTCAGTCAAAATCTAAATCAGACCCTTAGCCTACTGCTAGCACTCCACATTCTATTTAACCAGCTTTCCACTACCATCTGAGGAATGTAAAGTCAGAACACTTGATTCAATGCTCTAATTTCAATCCGCAGACAATAATATTCCCCAAAATGTTTTTACCTTCTAAGAACCTTCCACTGGAACTCACTGAGACGCTTATGGATGTGCACATGACATGCGTTTTGAGCAACCTTTAAGTGCCATCTTTTATTACTTGAAGGTAAAGAGTAACCATTAACATTCAATGGTATAATAGTGTAAACATATTTACTCTTCACATTTAAGCCTTAGAATTAAGCCCCACTGTAGCATCTACTATGCCCGTATGGTTAATGGTGATGGTAAATTAAAATGTTAACTCTGATAAATATATAAATAAAGATGAAGGAGCAGCTTGCTATTTGCTTAGATTTGCATAGACATTTACATGGGTGGTGATATCCACATTCTCTTCTACTGTATAAATCAGTGGTTCCCACCCTTTTGACTTGTGTGGACCCCCACTTTATCATTACCGGAACCCAGAGACCCCCAGTGATTTTTTATTGGAATGTGGGGATCCCCCCCACTCAGTGATTCATTACTGGAAGCAAGGGACCCTGGCCTAAATATTGTTGATGACTTGAATTGAAAAACAATACACAAAAAATACAAAACAAGCATTCATCAAACACATACATAAATGATAATTTGCAAACAAATATAAATTAAAAAATACACATTTTAATTTTAATAGAAAGGTGGACCACTGTATAGAAACACAACACCATAAAAGGGAATTACAATGGATTATATTAGAAAAAATCATTGCAGTACATGTTGAACAGGATAAGTACAGTAAGGATTTATTTTTTTGATATGGCAAACAAAGGACTAAATGAACAAATTCCATGGGAAAACACCTTCCTGTGAAGGTCCCTTTCGTTATAAGCCCTGTTCGTTATGAGCTTATTAATTTTCCTAGGGATCTATCTCCATTTTCAGGTGGGTGGATCATACTTTGTGTTTTTTAGGTATGGATAATTCATGTACATGAGGTCTGCACAATAGGACAACGTACACTAAAAATATTTTGGTTTTCTTGATATCATTGTATATGTTGTACGTCTTGTAATATTTATTAGCTTTTTCATTAAGCTTCTTAAAATAGCCAGGGGGTTTCTATATGCTGTCCTTATTTGAACCCCTGTTGGCAATATGCCCCATGAATTTGCTTGCCTTTGGCTTGCAATCTTATCTATGGCCGTGGTACTATTTTCAATCTTAGCAGTGTAATTGACGATAATACGTCATTTGGTGAGTGACAATCGTCTTCTGATTCCTTTATGAGAATTATCTTTCCCTAGCCCCCTTTTTGCTGTTCTAGAGTTTGTTTATGGAAGAAGTCGCTACAAATGCATTATAAGTATCGATTCCAAGATGGCGCCTATCATAATATTCACAATATCCCCATGTTGGTTGGGTGTCCATAGTTTGTCCATAGCATTGTACTTACTTCATCCAGACCAACGCAGGTTTTTAAAAAACTTTTAGGTAACATCTGACTCTCTCATCAGTTTGGTTCGCGTCACCGGCACAGACGGGACCTGCGCTGTGCCAAGGACTATCTATATTGGAGAGAGCGGTGAGCTCCCTATGTTGAAGTACATGTAGCTGGCTGTGATGCTGGTTTCTTCTCATACGCTCCGACTAGTTGATATGCCTGTATTGAATATTCAAACAATGGCTCTATATCGTGTTTTTCCTGCAGTGCAGTATGTGGCCTCTCGTATTGTGCTTCGTCACGAGCACAAGGTAGGACAAGGGAGAGGGACTTACAGTTATTGGTTAATATGTATTATCTCGGGGAGACGCTACTAGGAAGAGATGTCTCCTTGATGGTACTGTTTATGGGTGTAGAACAACATTAGGACCCGCATATATACACATGTTGTTTGATCTTGTTTAGGTACTCTAGGCAACAATACCGTAAGAAAAGTGACCTGGCTGAGTGGAGACTGTTGTCATTACCTTAATCTGCCTCCTTTTGGTATATAGTAAAAAATATACATCAAGTATTCACAATACTGTTCCCTGGAACTATTGTGTACATATCAAGGGTTTGTGCCCTGAGGAAGGTGAGCGACTCGTTTTAGGCCACTTGTCACCGAAACGTATGTCAGCACTACTATACATGACAAGGACATTTGTTGGGATCAACATGGACATCTTTCTTCATATTACAATTAATTAAGCTATTTAACCAAAGGATACACTCTACAAAAAAAGAAGGAATAAAAACTATAGAGTTGGGCTATTAAGAGAATATAGTAGACATTATGAACCCCTCTTGTTGGGTATATTTCAGTCGGTAGACTACGATATTATTTGAGAATCACTTTGTTGTGTCTCTCCTGGCGAGACTGAGTGGCCCGCCAGTTGTTACTATGTGTAGTCTCCAGACTGGACATTTGTTGGTCCTAATGTATTAGGTTGTGGTCCTTGTCATTTACATTTTTTAACATGGTATAAGTGAAGTGAGTATGAATGTGATTATTATTTTTTAGCCTTTGCATTTTTTCCAGGGTTCATATTGTGGTTTCTCGTCATTTTGGCATATATTTCTTTGTGCTTTAGTTGGGTTTTTGTCTATCTATACTATTTAAATAAATTTATTATTATGCACTCTTATCAGATGTAGCTTTATGCCCTCTTATTTTTTGATCTGTATTTTTGAGATTTCCGTTGTTGGACACCTGGGATTTTCTTTGGTACCCAGTGTTCTTGGGACATAGTCAGTTTTTCTTGTGGTTCGAGCTTTTCTACATTTAATTGAAGCCGCACATCTTCTATACTATATTCTGTTTGATGCTCCTGCACTGCTCTCACAGATCAATATGAGAGTACTAATTTAATTTGTAGCTTCCAATTTCAAATTCCTTGACATTTAAAACACGTTTTGAATTTTCAGTTCTATATTTACCTACTTCATCTACATATACTTTATTAATCTGTTAATATTACTGAATTTTCTAAGCAGTCACAGACCCACAGGGGTCCTCAGACCACAGATTACTACTAGTATAGATAATGGATGTGTAGTTGACTAAGCAGCCACTATCCTTAAGCCTCGCAGCAAAAGATGAGGGACAGAGTTGTTTTGGGTTAGCTTCATCACAAATGAGGAACATGGAAGACAACAATGAAATAGACAGCAATTTAAGAGCGAGAGAATTAGGGAAATGAAAGGAGACGTCCACTTGTGCATGACTTGGTATCGTTCAAAAGGGAGAGAAGAAAACCATTTCTTGGCTTGTTGAGCTGGTGCTTAGATATCAGAGGAAAGAAGGGGCCAAGAGAGAACTGTCAGTAGAAATACTACAAAGAAGGCTGACACTTAACTGGGGAGGCAAAGAGTGAAAGAGTGTATACTTACGAAAATATTCAGATATTTAATAAAGCACCAGAATTACTCCAGGTATCTCTGCTAGGAGACCTGAAAGGGGGCCTGATCGAGGTCATTGCATATCTAAGTCGAAAAACATTGTTCTAGCTGATCTATATATGTTATATTGTTCTCCATAGCACTGCAATATAGGTTATGATAATGTTCACTAATGCTTTGCTTAAAAGGCATCGAATGTGCCAGAATTAACTCACAATCATGGTAATGAGAGGGAAACAACACTGTATGTCATCAAAGAAGGAATATAAGAAAGGCATTTAATTGAATTGTGTTCGCAAAGTCTTACCATCTGCAGGAAGTAATGAAGTGCATAATAACAGCTGTACACTGGGAAGGTATTGCCAATAAAATGTATCAAAAGGCTGTCAGGAATGGGCTATATTATAGCATGCAAATTACTATACCAATTTAAAATGATGTCCTTGATCTTAATGCTAATCTGTATTGTCAGTTGACTCAAATTGGAAACTGCAGCCACATACAAATTGTTCGTTCTGCATGACTCTGTCTTGCAAAAGTTTGTCCAACTCGTTCCGTAGGAGAAGCAGAAATCCAAACAAATAATTAATTATTGGAATATTTACATTTTTTAGTAGCATGCTAATCTCACATCTGTGTTTCATTCTACAAATTAATTTCTTTACCTTGTACAAAATACAAAGTATTTTTAGGCGGGTTTCTTTAATTGGAGTGTGCAGTAAATATTTTAAGTATTCAGTGGGTCAACAGAAATTGTTGATTTCAAGTGGTAGAAAATAATTGTTCCCGATTGGTACAGCAACAAGACATTGTCAAAGAAGGACAATCTTTAACATATTAAGTATGAGGTTCCACATTATTCAGGGCAAACCACAACAGGATTATAGATGCAGTATGATTGTACGTGTTTGTTCGGAAAAGTCCTCTGACTATTTGAAGACCTGTGCCCCTGCCCTGAATGCTCAACTGTACTGTTGTCTGGATCCCTAAGGCTGATTTTAAGTCATGGGTAAATATGAATCATGCGTGTGCGCAATGATAAAGGCCTGTCCACATGGATCGTGGTCTTTTTAGACCGAGAGGGCATCGCAAAGTACTACCTTCACAGTGGTGGAAAGTTGTTGCCTTCACAAGGAGCTAAACAGCACAAGCTTGGTGGTGGCAGCTTAGTGTGGAGTGACCAGTAGAAATGTATTGGTCCTTTTTACCTTGTGTCTCTGGAATGAGGCCTGCAGGCTCACTCACCTTTTTAAAAGTTCTGCTGCCTGTGCTTAACACACCCTTGGCATAAATCAGGTAAATTTGGAGTTTGCACCTTGCAGGAGTAGTGACTGCGCTAGATGTATGTGAGCCCGGGAAGGGTACAGTACAGGGATAAGCAGTACATTGCATTAGATGTGTGGTTAGTACATGTATTGAGTATATGTATGCTTGCAGGGATTACATCACATGAGAGATGTAGTGTTGTGCATTGCATGAGCAATGGAAGCATTTGCTGGGTGTCTGTATACTTGCATGAAGTACAATACATAAGGGTTGTATGTTGTGTGGCACGCACATAGTGAGTGTGTTTGCTGGCAGTGTGTGTGTTTTCAAATAGCATGCCGTGTTATGTAGAAAAGATACAATACTGAACAGTATGTGCAGATTGAATGTGTGGGCTGTATGCATGTGTGTCTGTAGTGCCACAATGCGTGTGAAATAATTGTGCTGTGAATGTAAACTGAGTGCAAGTGTGCCTACAATAGTAACAATATATAGAGGATCCTGAACTTCATTTTTGGGAAGTCCAGGCCTGCCTGGTGAAGACATGAGGAGCAGAGGAAGATGTGTTTATTGCTGAATTCATGTGAGTTTGGTGGGACACTTTCTGGAGGAAAGGAGGAAGAGACTCCCCCTTTACACTTCAAGGGTGCTCTTTCATTCAGTAATCACAAGGAAGAGGGTCTGGATACATCTCAGGAAGGAGATAGGGCTGATAATGAAATCATAAAGAGTAGGGCTAGGAGCCCAGGACTCAACTTTGATGCACATATCTCTAAGGTTGACACGCAGATGCGAACTCTTGTCACTCCCATGAAGTGTGTTGTGATTCAGCTTCGGAACATTGCCTGCCATTAAAGACAGCCTTTCAAGAGGAAAGAAGAAAAGGAAAAATTTACACATTAATCAGAGCAGAACCACAATATAAAACTTTAAAGACTCAAATCCTAAATCACATTTGGTGTCTGGAAAAGGGCTATAAGAAGGGGAACTTGAGACCCCAATATTTGTCATCTGCCAAGTAGTAAGATGAGATGCATGAGAAGAGAAAGCTCTGTAAGACCTCTTGTGGTAAAGACCTACTAGTCTCCCTGCTGTGCAATGATACATGATCCATGGAGACCAAGATCACCTTCCTTGGAGCTTGTAGCACATGCCTGCTTGCCAAGATCAATGTGCCCTGTGAAGAAGAGGAGAGCATTGGAGGGATCAAGGTCCATTAGGGATCCCCACTGAGAGGACTCCCTGAGCGATGTGTGAGAGATTGGCTGTGCAGTGATTGGGTCAATGTCTGTGTGTAGAAGCAGTCCGGCGACCTTTGTGTGTCAGGAAAGCCCTGCCATGCAGGAAATGACAGGTCTGCACCGCCTCATTGAAATAACCCTGTGTGCCAGAAGGGGTCACAAGTGAACTATTTGTTGCCAGAGCATTGAAACTTGTTACTGCTTTAATCAGCAACCCAATATATGTTAGGAAGGATGAGGAGAGTGCATGTGTACCGGAGGAGTCTGCACTTCAACTGGGAGTACAGCAGCAACCATATCTGCCAAATGGGCTGCCGGTGGCCACCATGCTAGAACTTTAGGTTAAGCCCACACATCACAACATGTACCTGATGTAATACCCTTGCTGAGATCCAGTCTGAAGCCAGAATATTGAATCACACTCCCTGCCCCCATGAGGTGAAGAGTGACTTATGTCGTCTTCGTGGAGTGGGAGCAGCTCTTAGGGAGAGGGCCTGCCAGGTGCTGCTGCTTGTACTACTGGCAGCCTGACCTCAATTAGCAAGATCCAGGCTTGTAAGCACCTGCCAAGAGGAAACTTGCTGCACTGCTGAATGCTTCCATATCGTCATAGTAGAAAAGAATAAAATTGGGCCTCTGGGGCCTGGGGCACTTGCTCGCTAATGGTGCTAGGCCCCATAAACACTTTTGACTGATTCCTAAGGAATCAAGGAAGGAACTCCTTGCTACTGCCTATTAGTAAGCATTCCCTTGATGTGGCCACCAGTGAATAGGGAATAACTCTCATGTTATAAGGGAGAAGGTGAGACAGGGATTTGCCTGACAACTAACTACTACAGCCCGTCCTCAAGGGGATTGTGTTGTTGCTCATGAACGTAGGTATTCCTTTGAATGGTTAGAATCAGAAATCAATTATGTCTTTCTTATAAAAGTAAGTGTTTGATTGGACATTGATTTATTGTTCATACTGTGTGCACTTTGAATTAGGAGCACTTTAGAAGGGTTCTGTCTATGGGGGTAGTAAATCTTGAGTGAGTCGTAGACTGAGTATTTGTCTATCTAGTGGTAGCACTTGGCTTAGTCAGATCAACAAGAGTTCCCTTTGGTTTAGCCACAAAGCAGTGGCCATTTTGAGCTTTGCAAAAAATACCTCTTTTCCCCCTATATCTCCTTTCTGAGAAACCTAGAGAGCCTAAGCAGTGACTGCCGTAGCTTATGGGGCTGAGCTCTGGGGACACAGCAAAATAGGCTCACCAGAGGTTGCTGAAAATAAATTCCTAAGGACTGAATTTAAACTTCCTCAAAGCACCCTGTTAGACTTGGCATCCTTGGCGTGATCTCCCCTAACATTTTACCTCTGTTTCCCAGGTTGTTGATGTGAGCTGGACTCTGTTTTTGCTGTTTTTGTTACTCTGGGCACCTAATTCCTGCTATCCAGTGCTAAAGTGCAAGTGTTCCTATGTAAAATGTATGTGTAATTGGATTTCCATGATTGGAATATTTGATTTACTGGTAAGACCCTAGTACAGTGCACTAGAGGTGCCCAGGGCCTGTAAATCAAATGCTACTAGTGGGCCTGCAGCACTGGTTGTGCCACCCACATTAGTAGCCCTGTACACATGGCTCAGACCTGCCATTGCAGTGTCTGTGTGAGCAGTTTTAAACAGCCAATTCGACTTGGCAAATCTACCCACTTGCCAGGACTAAACCTTCCCTTTTCTTACATCTAAGATACCCCTATGGTAGGCGCTAGTTAGCCCCATGGGTAGGGTGCAGTGTATGTTTAAGGTAGGACAGATACTGATGTGTTTTACATGTTCTGACAGTGAAATACTGCCAATTTCGTTTTTCACTGTTGCAAGGCCTATTTCTCTCATAGGTTAACATGGAGGCTACCTTTAAATATGATTAAAGTGTAGATTAACTTTGGGAGCAGATGGACATGTGGAGTTTGGGGTTTCTGAACTCAAAATTTTAAAATACATCTTTTAGTAAAGTTGGTTTTGAGATTGTGTGTGTGAAAATGCCACCTTTATAAAGTAGGCATTTCTTGCTTAAACCATTCTGTGACTCTGCCTGTTTATGGATTGCCTGTCTTGGTTAGTTTGACAGTTGGGCTGTTTGCACCTCTCTCTAGACAGTGACACAAAGGGAGCTGGGGTGCAGTCTGCATATCCTGATGAGCCGTCTGTGCAAGGATGGTTGGGAGAAGTGGTCACTTACACCTGAATGGGCTGTGCCTGCCCTCACACAATGCAGTCTCCAACTCCCTGGTGTGTGTCTGGTGCCTGGCCTGGGCAAGGCGGGATCTCCCAAACAAGAGAGACTTTCCTTTGAAGCAGGCCTATTTTAAAAGCAGGTATGGGGATAAAAAAGGCACCCAACCCCCTGAAAATTAGATCACCTCTGGAAATCAAGAGGAACCTCTGCCTGGAGAAGAGCGGAAGAGCTGAGGAGAAGTGCTGCCCTGCCTGTGACTGTGCTTTGTGGAGCTATCCTGCAGTTGCTGCTTCTGCCTGTGCAATGGGACAGACTGGACTTTGTTTTGTATTCTAGCTTGTGAAGAGATCTCCAAGGGCCTGTCCTGAGCTTGGACTCTCTGCTGAGACTCCTGCCCTGCCAAGTGGTGCCCTATCCAGTTCCTGGGCCCCTGAAAGGTGAAGCTAGCAGACAAAGACTGAAAATCCATGCACAGACCGCCGTGCAGGGAACTTTTTGATGCACCTTCTGAGACACGGCTGAGAAAGGACGTGCCTCCGGCCTCGTGGCTGAAATCTACACTCCACCTGCATCGGGGCTGGAAGATCGACGCACGTGGCTGGGGAAACGACGTGCAACACCCGCTGACAGAGGCTGTTAACGTTGCAACCCCACATAGCGCGGTTTTGCTAATACCATGCAGCATAATTTTCAACGCAAACCTCGCTGGGTGCGAAAAAACAATGCAAAGCCTGCCTGGACCCAAGGTGCCTCTCCGGATCGATGCATCTCTCTCCTGCAGAGAAATAAAAGGACGCACGCTGACCCGACCGGAGGAGAAACAACGCATGGTCTGGATTGCGATTGAGAAATCGCCTGGCCTTTTCCGATGCACACTCACCCGTGCGTTGTTATTTTGACGCAACTAAGGTACTCCTTCACTGTAACAGTGTTAGCATTGTTTTCTAAGGATTTAAGACTCTTTTTGCTTTTTAATTCATAACTTGACTTGTGTTTGGTGGCTTGTGTTGTTTAGATAAATATCACCTATTCTTTTTAACCCTGTGTCGTGTCATTTTGTAGTGTTTTCACTGAGTTACTGTGTTGGTACAAATACTTTACACCTAGACTCTGAAGTTAAGCCTGCCTGCTTGTGCCAAGCTACCAAGGGGGTGAGCGGGGTTTACTGAGGGTGATTCTCCAACCCAAGACCCCATTTCTAACACACCCCAATAATCTTTAAACTGAATTTGGATATGAAACCCATAACATCTAGAGTGGGACTGAAACTTTGTTTTTGTATGGGCTGAGGATTTTGTTGATTGACGAGTTGGATCCTTACAGGGTAGGCCCCAGAGATGTTCTGGGTTTGCAAAAGGGAGTCGTGACACTTCCTTGGTTGGTTGGTTGAAGTTTATAAAGCAGGTCTTAACTTCCTGGTCTGACTGTCCTTTGGAATAATTCAGAATCTGTCACTTCTTTCTCTATCAACCTGTTGAAGTTCACTTTCTGGGGGAACGAATAGAGGAAAATTACCCAAACAGCAAACTTGAGTATAGTGACTAACTGGTTTCTTGATTTAAAAGGAACTCTTGGGTTTCAGCCCTTCCTTGATGAGATTGACCCACCACTTACTAAATCCCTTCATATAAGATTCAGGTTATGGGTCCTACCACTTGCTACTGTCACTGTGAAGTGGAAGCATCTGATAGAAGGTAATAAACTTTGCCCAGTGTGTAGTGGCATGGATGAAACAATGACCATCTGTTATTCTTTTGTTCAGTGTACACCAGACAACGTATGCACAGGATCATTTATTTATGCCGCACATTGGGAATCCGCCAATGCAAAGAGACTCTGAGAATCTGGAGGTCGGTAAGCACTCCATATATTATATTTTCAAATGCAAAGTACCATGAATGTATTTGGCCACAACTGGCCAAAGTTTTGCTGCAATTGGCTCTCTCTTATTAAACTATCCCCTAGGTACCAGTGATCATTAATCATGGATAGTGAAGCAATATAGTGGGAAGGTGACCACTTAATGTGGTCAGAATTGTTACTCATTGATTTGGAAACTGCTTTATTTATATGTCTTTGTATCTAACACATCAAACTATGTTGCCCTGGTCTAGAGGGGTTTGAACTATTAATTTTAGCCAAAAGATCTACTTTAAATTGTATCACTGTTGTCCTATTTTTAAAAACAGCAAATCCATGCACTTTAATAAATTTGCATGACAAGTGAGCTCACACAGCGATTTTAGGATGTATTTGTTCAATTGTACCTCTTCAAGTTCTTTACTACAATAGTACTTCGAGTAAAATTAAACATGGGAATTTGATGATTGTATTTGTGAAGAACTGTCGGATTTGGATTTTAAATATACATCTTTGTATCTATGATGTTGCATTACATTGTCAGAGACCAGAAGGGAGCTATTACTTATCTTTAAATATGGCCTAAATATTTATTATTATAAACTCAAATTATTGTTGTTTTATTTTTAAATTGCTAAATCACAACCCCTTACTACAATTGAATGATAAGTGAGTTTTATTTTGCACATGCTAGGAAGTACCCATACAATTCCACTTACTAAAGCACTTTACTCCATTTGTACTATATGTGAGAAGGTATATAAGTTTTATGAATGTGAAAAGTTGCTTGTTTTGGATCTTATTTGTTGGAAGTGTTGTTTTTAAATGGGATTCAATATTGTATTTTGCTTATGTCACTTTTAAGGTCTTTGGTCTTTGATCTAAATAAGTGTTTTGAAATGTAGTTGTGTTCACTTACCGGTGGCACTTCAACCCCTCCCCTGAAAAGAAGCATTTGACGGCTCATCCACATCTACCACTGAGAGTCAGGAGCAGATGGGATACTTGTCTGCGTTGCTCAGAATCCATAGTAGGTTTGGACCCGGGTCATCAGGAATAAAAGACCTAAACTGCCACAGTTGGGCCCAGTTGCCCATATGTGCCTTGTAGCCCAGTGTAAGGAGCTCTGACAGTATACTTCCCTGCCATATGCTGATAACATGAGTTGTCCAATTAAGGATCACAATTATTAGTAGGTGTCTCTTTATACATTATATCTATTTGAGATCTTCAAGTAATTTGTTAGACACAAACTTATTTTGTGCATGTTACCCACAGCTGAACTTGTCTCTTAACTACCCATACCTACCTTACCACTTTCACAGCATACCTAACTTGGCCTGCTCTCCATCATGAGCATCACACGTTAATAATACGTATTCTTTGTACTGTTGTTAAAAATGTAAATTAAATCTGCCAGTGGCAGTTGCACTATAAAACTGTCAAATACATGATCATAAAAAAATACATATTCAATCCTTAATATATGCAATGTCATTTGTCAACAGTTTTGTTTGTGCCAAAAATAAAAACTGAACTATTTCTGAATTTGTCTAATTAGCCTTATATACACAACAAAAACATGTAAGAAGTATGGTTAATATTGATTTGTGCAGAGTAAAACCATAGAGGGAATATATGGATGATCTTTCTGTTGTCTTTCACACATCTCTGAAGTCTGGAGTGGGTAGCAGTAAGATAAAAGTCTTCACGAAATGAGCGACTAAGGGTGATACTAAATACATGATCTAACGAGCAGGTTAAGGGTAAAAGACTTCTAAGAATTTAAAAGAAAGACATCCAGAATAGGTCCGGGAGCACCAGATCCATCCGAAACTTGTTAGATAGATGTAAACTCAGACATTTCAAACAAAATGATTCACACAACCAGAGGGTATCATGAAAATCTACCATTAATCTAGCTATCCTTGACTTATGTTCGATAACATTTGGTTTAAAAACTGACAGTAATTTATTTAGTAAGCAACTGAACAGAAACTGGAATTGCTGGGATGGGTTAAATGGCTCAGTAATTTTTATTCTTTATGCATTACACATTACCTGCATTACTTACGTGAGGGAAACAAAGGTATAGCAGAGAAAAAGCAGGAGTACATGTGATTAATGAGATGGAAATTAGGCTACTCTGATATTAGGACCGGAGACGGCTAAATATACTTTTGATTGTAGAAAAAGCGGTGCAGTGAAATAATTAATTCAAATCAAAGAACCGGGTTAATAATTATGAATCCTGAAATGACAGCACTCACTATGGATACCTAGTGATATTAGTGAAAGTAAGCTAAGATTGATCAAGTTGGAAAGTGGTTCTTCTCATTAGTCATGGAAAGAGGAACAGGAGAGACGGATCCATCTGTCTCTAGCCAGAACGACAAAAGAAATAAAACAAAACACTTATAAATTCTCAGGGTTTAAAACTACATCTCCTCCTTCACTTGTAATATGTGGAGAGCCTTCTGTCTAAATATTAAAACAATGAGGATGATCCTGCCTACATGCTTAGATTGTTTGGATAAGTTGAAGTGACAGCAATGAAAATGAAAGAATAAATTAAAGCATGTCTACAGTGCACTACCATATTTATTTTATTGAATGGTAGTATTTATGTAGTACAGACCGAACCACCACCTCATGAATATTGATGAGGTGGGTCTTTGCGACGCCATAGCTAGTCGCAGAAGGTGTCTGAGACACCATTCTGCATCCGATTTTGCGACTTGCAAATTGCAAGTCGCTCAGACTCGCAATTTGCAAGTCGCAAAATTGGATTTTGCTACATCTGGCCCATAGTTCTTTACAAGTAATCAGAATTTCTTTCAGAGGAGGGGAAAAGAATAACAGCAGTCAAAGTTCAAGCATTATGGAGGATCCCATTGAGAGGAACTGAGTCTTTCAGGTAAATGCTAAACCAATAAGTCTTCAAGTTTTTCCTAAATGACAATCGGTCATTATAAAATCTTAGATTCCCAGACAGATCAGCCAGAGTGTTGAAAACTGATATTTGAAACATGGTTCAGTGTCTTGTATTTTCTTACTTTTGGGTTTTCTAGAATCTGTCATGATTTGTTCGTGGTGCTTCTCTTCCCTCCCATGAGTTTGTCTTCCATGAAGGAGGATAGGCCTAAGTGTATTGCTTTATGAATGATGCAGGCCATCCTAAAAAAGATACTGGCTTTACGGGCAGCAATTGAAGATCTCTCCGCACATGTTTACTTGATCCGATTTTTTGATGACCTTGACCAAAAGCACAGCGATTTGTAAAATGGTCAGATGAGTTTGATATTTTATGGTAGATTTGGGTTTCATCAGCAGACTGACAAATTGTTATTAATTCAGACTATAAAATAGGTGGGAGAGGCTCTGTATCAAGTTTAAATAGAATTTAGGTAGGAATAGAACCTTATGCTTATGGTATAACCCAAGCTAGTAGAACTAGCTGTGAAATGAAGTGGATCATTTTCACTTTGGGAAGAGGTAATAAATGACTGGAAACATTTCACAACTATGCCTTTCACTCCCATTCTTGAGGTTATTGTTTTCATCAGGTTTCCATTGTCTGCAGTGTTTAGCATTACTACGTTTAATAGCACTATGAGGCAGATGTTCCTCATTGGAAATAGCACTCTCAACAGGGTCACCCACCAAACTTTTAGACTTCCCTTATCTACTTTTTGCTGGATTTTTGCTTGCTGGACTTAGGACTCTGTGCACTTTACCACTGCTAACCAGTGCTAAAGTGCTTGTGCTCAATCCCTTAAACATGGTTTGATTGTCATATCCTTGATTGGCATATTTAATTTACATTTAATTCCCTTGCAGAGTGGTATACCGTATACTGAGAGCCTGTAAACTGAATGCTACCAGTGGCCCTGCAGCACATATTGTGCCACCCACTTCCATAGCACCTTAAAATGTGAATGTGCCCCAGGGCTGCCATTGCAGCCTGAAAGCATTGCCCCACTGTCATGTCAGCTTGGCATTTAAAACCCCTTGTGAAGCCTTAAACTCCCCTTTGATTACATATATGTCACCCCTAAGGTAGGCCCTGAGAATCCCGTAGGGCAGGGTGCTCTGTAATTAAAACATAGGACATGCACTTGTTAATTTTACATGTCCTTGTAGTGAAAAACAAATAAAGTCATTTTTCTACTACTGAGAGCCTAACCCTCCCATAAGGTAACACTGAGGATTCCTTATTAAAATTAACAAGTTGTAATTCCTAAACCAGAGGTGGTATGATTGTCATGTTTGGCACCTGTACACTTGTAATAATAAACCCTCTTCAATGGTAAACTCAGATTTATCATTGGAAGTTTGAAAATTCCACTTTTAAAAAGTTGGCATTTTTCTGTCCTTAGCCCTCTGTGTCTGTAACCTGACTTAGGTCATATAACTGAGTGTAACTGACAGTTGGGATTTTGTGAATTCACTTCAGACCCTGTCTTCGCTGGGGGAGCAGTTAATTACTGCCCCACTTTCAACTGAGTAGGCTAGGCTCTGCCACCACACAATAGGCCTAAGGACCCTGTACTGTCAGTGCAGCCAAATAGGAGTCAAGGTAGGGGAGGCAGGAAATTCCTGGAACTTCTGAGAACCTTCCTTGAAACTTCAACCAACTTCTAAGAGCAGGACATTAGGGTACAAAAACAGGGCTCTCAGAGTTTACTCCTGAGTTCACTACTGGACCTGTGAAAGGACTTTCAGAGGTCTGCCTACTGCTGTAACCTGCTGTGCATACTGCCAGGCTGCTGCTGTACCTGGAAGGAATGCTTTGCTGCCTAGAGCCAGTTTCAAAATTTCAGAGGCCAGCCATGAGGTTGAGCCCTGCATTCCAACCTGCAGCCAGGACTTCAGAAGTGACTCCAAGGGCTAGTTTAGCTGGTCTCCTGTTCTGAACCACAGGGACATAACATGCTCCCACCATCTTAAACCTGCACCTGTTTATTTTTCCCAGCCTGAGTGAGTCTTGAAAATCCAAGAGGTCTCCATCCATTCCTGTACCCTTGGTTGTGGTGCTAAAGGCACCCAAGTAGTCATTTTCCAAAACTGAGGAATTGCTATTTTGAACTTTAAATTTTAAAAAATCAGATTTCTTGTTCAACTCATTGGATTTTGATGTTTTTTTGTCAAATAAGTTATTGAATTTTACTCTATTTTTCTAATTTGGTTTGGAATTTTTATTGTGTTGTGTTTTCACTGTGTTGTTGTTTGTGTACTTCATAAATACTTAACACATTGACTCTAAGTTTAGCCTGACTGATTTTTGTGCCAAGCTACCCAGGGTTAAGCACAGGTTAAATTAGTAACTTTTTGCAGTTCACCCTGCAAGGGGTTGGGGAGGTGGCTTGATCGGGGCTCATACCCCAATCAGCCAACAACCCAAATTTCTGACATTTCCTTTATTCATTGCCCATGGGGCACTAATAAGGATTTGTAGACCTTCCATTTGCATCCTTCACTCGGGATTAAACCCATGCTGATTAGACGTGGATGGAGTTGCAGAATCGCGAGTAGAGTAGTGAAAAAACTCTGCCGTGCTATGAAGAGTTCCGTGAACCAGCAAAAGTTCACGTTGAGTTTTATGTGAAACGCAATGTGAAGTATGTCCTTGCATACAAAATTGTGCGCAAACGGCACCACACTGTTTGCATGGATATGGCCATTTTGTTTTCTTACTCCTTTCAAGCTGCTGGGCCTCCCCCCGTGCTGAGCCCTTTTTTGCCCATTTGGGGTAGTTTGCGCTGAGGCTTTCATAACTTTTTGTCCGCATAAGCTATCCACGCCAAATTTGTGTCCTTTTTTCCAACATCCTAGGAATTCTAAAGGTACACAGAGTTTGTGGGTTCCCCTGGAGGAGACCAAGTAATTAGCTAAAATACAGCTAAAATTTTGTTTTTTTCAGAAAAAGGGCTGCAGAAGAAAGCATGTGTTGTATCCATGAAAATGGCATCAACAAAGGGTTTGTGGTGCTAATATCACCATCTTCTCAGCTTTCAGGAACAGGCAGACCTGAATCATAAAACCACATGTTTCAACACAATTTTGGCTTTTTATTGGGACATACCCATTTTTACAATTTTTTGTTGATTTAGCTTCTTTCCAGTTAATGAAAGAAATGGGTGTGAAAAAAATCCTGGATCCCGGACAGTTAAACATATCTGTAGACAAAATTCTAAATTGAACAAGGGGTCATTTGTGTAGATCCCAAAAAAAATTCCTATAGAAAATAACAGCTGAAATAAACAATATTGAAATCTAGGTAAAAAAAAAGAACCATTTTTCTCTGTGTTTTACTCTGTAACTTTTTCCTGTGATATCATATTTTCAAACGTAATATACCATTACGTCTGCTGAACTCTTCTAGTTGCGGAGATAGATAGGGCTTGTAGGTTCAGCAAGAACCCTAGGCACCTAGAGCCAATAAAGGAGCTGCACCTTGCAATGGGTTTTCTTTGTATACCGGGTATACAGCAATTAATTTGGTGAAATATAAAGAGTGCATAATAGGTATTAAGGAAACTTTCATATTTCCAAAATGGGCACAGGATAAGGTGTTGAGAATCAGTGGTTATTTGCACATCTCTGAATTCCGGGGATGTCTTTTTTCTTCCACCCGGCAATTCCCCAAGTCTCCTGATAAAAATGGTACCTCGCTTGTGTAGGTAGGCCTAGTACCAGCAACGGAAATAGATCACACAATGGTCAATGTTGGTTCTTATTTGTGGGCAACTATTGACCCTGGGGTGATCCATTTCTGACTCAGGCACTAGGTACAGGCACTCAAGTGGGGTCCCATTTTTATCAGGACAGGTGGGAAACACTGGGTGGTAGGAATTTTGTGGATCCCAGCATATTCCTGTAGTTTGTGTGACAGAAATGCAAAATAAAATTGAGTTTTTATAAACATTTCACCTTTGCAGGGTATACTGAGTAAGAAAACCTTTGGGAATCCACACAAGTCACACCTCTGTGGACTCCCCCGGATGTCTAGTTTCTAGAAATGTCTGGGTTTGGTAGGTTTCCCTATTTGACCGCCGAGCCCAGGACCAAAATCGCAGGTGCCTGCCAGGTTGTTTTGTGATAAATAATTTTGATGTCTCCACAATACGATTTGGGCGGTGCGATTTGGGGCTGACCTAAATTGGGGAGCTCCCTCCCAAGAGAGCACTCTCTCTTTGCTTGCCGCCGCATGCACCTGCTCTCTGTGTTGGGCTAACCCGCTATAGTCCCACTGCACAGACTGTGCTTGCGAAGGGGCAGCACGACTGTCCTCAACACCTCCCTCATAATCAATGGAAGAGGACTTATCGAATAGGACTCCTCTGACTGAGAAATCACTGCCAGAGTATGCACCATTGTCCTATCCCTCAGATGTTGTCTAAGTATCTGCTGTCTCAGTCTCTGATACTAAATCAGAGCTGTCCTCTATAACCCGAGTGAGGTCTTGGACAGCAGTCATCCAACGAGATGCCATCTCTGCTACTGGCTAAACTGTCACTCTAAAACACTAGCCTACATAGACAGTCACAAAATTTGCTGGTGTGTCTGTTTGTGTTATACGTTCAACAGTAGAGGTCACCTTACCTTTGTTTCTTCCCTCCATCAGCATGTTCTTTCAAGACACTCAAAAAAAGACACACGTTTACTTCACCTCGTCACAGTCTTTAGCACCTGTAGCACCCAGACTAACAATCATTATTGGGGCTCCCAATCCCATGACCTCCTCCTCAGATTCCCTCACTACCACCCAGCAAAAGTGCCTTTCACCTCTCCATAGCCCCCTTGCACATACATTTCATTTGTATTATAGTGCAGGTAATGGCTGACTTTACTAATCTACTCAGCTATTTACATAAAATACAGATTTGCTCTTTGCAGTAGGCATATAAACCTTCTGTGCTACTTTATGGCATCAAAACTGCCACTAGACAATTGTCAGATCCTTTTGTGGCAGAAATATAATCACAACATTTACTTGACTATTTTATTGCTGCCTAAAAGCTACAGTTGAAAAGCGTCAGTTGAAGTATGTGCATTGCTTTGAAGAT
Source organism: Pleurodeles waltl (assembly GCF_031143425.1). Classification (NCBI taxonomy): domain Eukaryota; kingdom Metazoa; phylum Chordata; class Amphibia; order Caudata; family Salamandridae; genus Pleurodeles; species Pleurodeles waltl. Next base: position 508,819,411 of record NC_090445.1, read on the forward strand.
GCAAGCTGCAACTGCAAGAGAACTAGTGGTGAATATATAAGTATACATATATATATATATATCCTCCAACACTCCTCCAAATCACAGGAGACCCAGGACACCTCCAAGGTGCAAATCAATTTATTTCAGCACACAAATCCAACGCGTTTCGGCAACAGCCTTACTCATGGATACATCATTGTTACAGTGCTCCAAGTTAAAAACCATGTAATAATAGACATAAAAAACAGACAAAATCTCAAATCCCCACCAAAGACACTTTCCTCGAGCCGAGTGGTGTGTGCACAATTGACTTTGGGAATGGATACGCATTTACGACGCATTGCTGACACATTATGAATTTATTAAGGAATACACCGCAATCCATTGACGACGCGCTTGTTTATTAGTATTACAGCGCGGGAGTATAGTTTGGCATTTAGAGGAGTGACGGATTTTGACAATCAATATAGGATTTATGCTGAATTAATATGGATTGATAGTGTGGTTATGTAAGCCACACAGGGTGTTAAGAAGAACTGTCTTGTCTCTTGTGTCCGTACTGAACCTATTTTGCTTGGAATGCTTTATGACTTTAGAATGGCCCAGTTACAAATGCCTTCCTGCTAGGAACATGGTATAGGAACAGAGTGGGAAATGCACCAGATTTAAGGTGCTTTTGCCCACATCCAAGACAATACCAGGGACATTGTTACCTGTTTAATTGGTCAATTATCCAATTTATTTCAGCAATTATGGCTTCCGGATGGGAAGCCCAACGAAAGGAAAAATCGAACAAATTATTCTTTGCCCAGATGGATGAGGGGCCCAGTACTCAGCCCAGTCGTAGTAATTTGAAGGTGGAAGTGAAACTGCAAACTTTGTATGAAAAAATGGAAAAACTGCATAGAAGAGAATTGTCGAAATGGTGGGAGGTTGAGTCATTACAGAGATATATTGAGGTGGAGCGTGTCCCTAGGGGATTGAGGATTTATACTGTACCTACTTATGAGGATCCTGATCCAGAAATGCTCGAGGAGTGGGCTGAGAATTCGAAACAGAGCTCATTGAATATGATGCGTATATTGACGAAATATGCAATGAAGGACAGGAGTAGGACCCTAGAAGAGATGGAGAAAATAAGGTTGGAGATATTGTCATTAGTCACGCAGGAAACACTTGATGAATATATGAAAAATTTAGAGAAAAAACTCTGCAAATTTGAGGAAGAGATCACTGCTAAAAAGCAGAGAAAATTCATAAGGGACTTTAAGGATTATCAGGCTGGCCGCATTTTAACATTTCAGCGGAAATATGATCATATGTACAATGAGGAAGCTACTGAACTAAATTCGAGGGACTCTGAACAAGTTAGCCAACCAATTGAGGAACAGGAAGAAAGTGACATTTCGGATGGGAATCTCTCAGATGTATCAGACACTGCTTTGGCTGGGGCTCCGGCATCGGATAAAGAAGTGGACAGATTGAATTTTTTAAAGCAATTCAGACTGTTGAACCAGGGAAGGATGGATCAACACAAGGGAGCTCACCCCCAGAGAGGCAGAGGACGAGGAGTCAGAGGAAGAGGGAGAGGAACAGACAGGCCAAGAAGAGGGGGTGCAGGAGACGATACAAGACCCCAGGGAATGATAACTCGAGCACGCAAGTGAAAACTATGAATATTATAAATCTCTCCAGCAGAATGTTGTCTGCTGTTGAAGAGGACCTCTTATCTCTGGGCCTGTCATTCTGCCCAACTAGTTGTTTTAATTATACTCAGACTAGGATTGACACCTTTAAGTTCATTAGGAAGTTAAAATTGAAAAAGTGGTACCACACTAAGGTTAAAAAGGATAAGAAAGTGGGGGTGGAAACAAATGTGAGCAATCTATGTATCTCTGATATTGATGTATTACATACAGCAATGGATTTATGTGAGGGGATGGTTCCCCATGAAGACCCTATCCTTAATCTGATGGGAACTGGTATTGCTTTAAATAGCAACTGTCCGAGTAATTTCAAACCAAAATCTACCTTTCTACCTGCCATTCATTGTGATGCCCTTGAGGTTTTTGAGCGAGAAATGACCAAACAATTGAAGAAGTTGAGATATAGTGTGACGAATGTGAAAAACAGGAATTTATCAGGTGAACAGTGGCAAGCCCTTCGGAAATTGAAAGAAGACCATACCATTGTGATTAGACAATCCGATAAGGGGGGTAATGTAGTCATTCAAGATACCACCAAATATGTGTCAGAGGGAATGAAACAGCTAAGCAATACTCTGTGTTATGAAGAAGTGAGTTGGGGAGATGTTAAATCAATGAATGAGAAATATATTGATATGCTCATTGATTGGAAAGATCAAGGGATGATAGAATGGGATGAAATCCTGTTTCTTAAATGTGATCATCTGAAAATTCCAGTTCTGTATCTTCTCCCCAAAATTCACAAGGATGCGGTTAACCCACCAGGGAGGCCTATAGTTTCGGCTATGGAATCGCTCCTGGAAAATACATCAAAATATATTGACTTCTTCATACGTCCTTTTGTTGAGTCAATACCCTCTTATGTCAAAGACACCACACATTTTTTAAAAATCATTGAGGGTATCGTATGGGAAGATGACTTCTTACTGTTAACCCTAGATGTGACTAGTCTGTATACGAGCATAGATCATGGCTTGGGGGTGAGAGCTATTAGACACTTTCTCAGAGCAAGGTCACTGTCTTTTTTCTTCCATTCGGAAATGCTATGCACTATGATCGAGTTTTGTCTTAAGAACAATGTATTCATCTTTGATGGTCATCTGTACAAACAGCTTCAAGGGACAGCTATGGGCACCTGTTTTGCCCCCAGCTATGCAAATTTGTTTATGGGCTGGTGGGAGGAACAGGTGTCAGAAGAAATTACCCAATTCGATACCAATGTGGTCTTGTGGTGTCGTTTTATTGATGACATTTTTGTAATTTGGAGGGGTAATGAAGAAACAGCCATGCAATTTGTGCGAGATTTGAACACCAATGAGTGCAACCTAAGATTTACTGAGCATTTGGATTCGAAGTGTATAGAGTTCCTCGATGTGGAAATTTCTGTGAAGGGTAGTAGATTAGTGTCCAAATTGTATAGGAAGGCAACAGCCGGCAATAGTCTACTAAGTGCTCACAGTGCACATCCGGGGACTCTAATACGGAGTATTCCGTTTGGAGAATTGTTGAGAGCCCGGAGGAACTGTAGCGAAGAAGCTGATTTTCACCAAGAGTGTAATGTGATGTGTGAGAGGTTCAGGAACAGAGGCTATGGGGCTAAAGTGATCGATCAAGCCAAACGCAAAGTGGTGACATTAAGTAGAGATTATGTTTTGTATGGAACTAACAGAAGGCAAGAGAAGGAAAGTGAGTCCATTAGATTCATTACAACTTATAGTAATCAGTCGTACAAAATACGCTCATTACTTAGGAAGAGTTGGCATATCTTGCAGACGGACCCTGTTTTGGCAGACTGGATCAGTGATAATCCCCAAATAACTTTTAGGAGAAATAGATTTCTCAAGGACAACTTGTGTCGTAACGAGATAACATCAGTAGGACGGATACAGAATACGGGAATGGAAGGTTTCTTCTGTTGTATGAAGTGCAAAGCCTGCAAGACCAGCAATAGCTGCAGGACATTATATGTTCCAGGAAGGTTAGACAGCTTTGCAATTAGAGGTAATTACAATTGCAATACATCTTACTGTGTGTACTGTCTGATATGCCCATGTGAAAAATTGTATGTGGGCAGTACGATACATAATGCGAAGAAAAGAGTTTTGGAACACAGACGAGCCATTAGAAATCAGGATAAAAACTATCCAGTAGCTAGGCACTTCTTCAGCCATCATTTTGGCAATGAGAATCTGCTGAAGTTTGTAGTTATAGACCAAGTAAGGATGAGTAATAGGGGAGGCGATAGAGAGAGATTGTTACGTGTTTTAGAGTCTAAATATATAATAGACTTCGAAACGTTGGAACCTGTAGGGCTAAATTCGAGTGAGGAGCTGAGCATCCATCTAGGGTAATCGATATTTTGTTTGGTGGGTGGTCGGCTGATAGGAAATGTGAAGTAGGGGTGATTTTTTGAATCCTATTTGATTCTTAGTAGAAGGGAACAGGTGTTGGGGTCTATAAGGTTTCTACAGTAGAAGAACTTGTCCGTCTACCCACTTGGGTAGATAAGCTCCATATACCAATATGAGATCCCCCAAAAAATATGAGATCCCCCAAAAGCTTTGTGTAGGTGTACAGGTCTATTTGGATGGTATAGGATGAAATGTAATTAATTCAAGCACAGGTAGTAATGTTCAGGATTTATAAGTGATATATTGAATTTTAAATTTTGAAAATATTTATATTTAACAAACTTTTATAATGCAATGAATTATTCTATTTACAATTTTTGTATTTTGGCAATTGAATTTCACTCTATTTATTGTGCAAAGTATGATATCACATTAACTTAAAGATTCTGATGGATTTGAACAATAATTAGAGTTGTATTTTGATAGGACTATGGTACAAATTACTGTGAAACTTATTTATAGATGCACTTTAAGATGGCCGCCACATTTTGTGTCTTTTGGTGGGGATTTGAGATTTTGTCTGTTTTTTATGTCTATTATTACATGGTTTTTAGCTTGGAGCACTGTAACAATGATGTATCCATGAGTAAGGCTGTTGCCGAAACGCGTTGGATTTCTGTGCTGAAATAAATTGATTTGCACCTTGGAGGTGTCCTGGGTCTCCTGTGAATTGGAGGAGTGTTGGAGGATTTATTAGGGCCTCTCGGAGCCCACCCAGGACCGCTGTGTGGTGTTCCTGCAGTCCGAGTGTTTTATGTGAATTATATATATATATATATATATATATATATATATATATATATATATATACACAGAGAGAGGGCGAAAGATCACTTTTATATGTGGGTGTGGTTTTCCTAGGGGCCGATTGCAACCCACAGGGAAACCACACATGCATTGACAAAAGTGATCACTATATATATATATATATATATATATATATATAAACATATATACATGTCTATATATAGATATATCTACATATATATATATATATATATATATATATATACTCCAAAACAGATGAAGCAATATCCATCCAAACGACTGCACTAATCCTCCGGCCGTCTCATACGGACAAAAGAAATGTTCGTAAGTGAAGTTTCACCAATTTTATTCCATTTGATTATTTCACAGTTTCCTACACAAATTCTTGCAATGTCAACGCGTTTCGGCAAACACCTTCTACAGGACAAACTTGGCCGTAAAAAAGACGGCAATTTATATACATAATTAAAATACCATCATTTGTTTCCATGATATACTAGTGCAGAGTAATGGTTCGGCCATCTTTTAACATGCAAATGCTGTTAATTGTTTTTAAACGTTTTTAAATGTTTTTAAATGTTTTAGAATACTACCGCATATACAAAACAGGACATTGTCTTAACATTAAAAAGCACTTGTTATTATTCACAATTTCGACAAAATGTGGAGACTAATCATTATAAACGCCTTCATTGATGGTAAAAAATACCAGCAAAGAACAAGATCACAAAGTATAAAGTGACAATCACCTCCAATTCATTTAGATTGCAATCCAACTTGATAATCAAAGCCCCCAAGACAGCAACTATCTTCATTAACTAAATGCCATTGTATATTAAATATTTTTAATATTTTAAATATATCAAAAATTTCAACAATATTACAAAATATTAAAAATACCAAAAACATCAAAGATTATAATTATTATATATTATTATATTTTATAACTTAATGTTTAAAACATTTCCAATACTCCCGATATTTTTAATAAATCATAACAATCGATGTTAAATAAATGTATTTTAAATTTACATAAAAATCATTCCTAAATATTGTTATTGCACTATTTTAAACATTCACAAATAATATCAACTATAAATACTGGCATTAAAAAGCTAATAAGAACGTTGAGTTATTAATAATCATCCACATGTTGCCTAAAAATATCACTATCAATGAAAACGTTTTTCGACATTCATCATCAGTTAAATCAATAATATAAAAAATTTATAAAAAATTTAAACAATCACTATCCATTTTTCAAAATATACTGGAAAACTCCTAGTGATGTCAAATATTATAGATGTTAAATTGATTCATCAATTCATATGATAAATTTTGCTGAGAATTTAAACCTAATGTGGATGTATTGTATTTTTTGGATCACAACTATAGCCCTCAACATTCATAATGTCTAATTGTTCTAACAAGAGAAAAATGAAAAGTGTTATCCAAATAAGACCAACTGTGTTGATGTTCTTTCTGTCATTAGACGTTAATGTATATGCTGAAAATTAAACCACAACGGCCGCTAACTAAAGTGCAAAGTGCCACCCTTAAAATGTACTTCTATAAAAATCTAATGTGAATGTGGCATATGGAAACAGATGATGGCAAATTCATCTCCTCACCTGCTGCCTTACTTTAATATTTTAAAGGAAAAATCATTTTGAAGAATCAAACTCAAAACCAATTAGAGAAATATACTGTTGAATGATTCACATGGCAATTTGAATCTTATACTTCACCACTATTGGATGACAAAACTGAACGTTATACTATCTACAGGGTCTAATGAATGCTGACTACTAAATAATTAATAACATTCTCCAATGTTATAATTAATATATATTATCCCATATTATCTCATAAATGGACATGTAGTTCAGCATCAAGATTGTGCCCCCATGGTGATTCGGAACCAAGTGATAAAATCATCTTAGATTCCATCTGTCTAAGTTCAGATGTTCTGTCACCCAACCTAGGAATGCTTTTAATAGATTTGATGCCATAACATTTTAATGTGCTATAATCACCATCGTGTCTATCCCAAAAATGTTTGGCCAAGGGATATGTTCTATCATGATTTTTAATGGCTCTAAAATGCTGTAGAAACCTGATTTTTAACTTATGAATGGTACTGCCAACATATTTTTTGTGACAACCACATTCAACCACACAAATCACATATTCTGTGTCACAAGTAATGCGATCCTTGATGTCACACTGGCGTCCATCAAATGTTTGACAGTGCTGCATGTTTTTAGTATAAGTACATGCTTTGCAATGGCCACATTTCCAAAACCCCAGACTCTTCTTACTCAACCATGTTGTATTGTTTTTTGAGGTAAAAAAAACTTCTGGTCAAGTGGTCTCCCAGTGATCGAGCCTTCCGATAAGTTATGGAAAGATGTTGGCCAATTGCATCCCTAATGTTTGTATCATTCTGTAAAATATGCAATTTTTTTTGTAATATGGCTTTCAATGAGCCATGTTGTTGATTATATTCCAAGAATATTCTAGGGGGTGATGATATCGTTTCATTACTGCTCGATACATTTGTGAAAAGTAACCCATCTCTGCTCTTATTTTTAACCCTGTTCTGTGCATCCACCAGAACTTTTAAAGGGTATCCTCTATTTAGAAATTTTCAGTCATGATCCTAATTTCTGTATCATATCTACTCTCATCAGAACATATTCTACGAGCCCGTAGAAACTGACTGTATGGTATGCTCCATTTTAAAGTCGTGGGATGTCCACTATTAGCATGCAGAATGGAATTGCACGACGTGGGTTTGCGAGAGATAGTGGTCTCTAGACGATCATCTTTAACTTCAAGTAAAACATCTAAAAATTCCAAGATCTCTCTACTGTAACTAGTTTCTAGATGGATATTAAACTCATTATCATTCAATTTATTTATGTAATCTAAAAGTGATTGCTCAGAGCCATCCCAGATAATGAAGAGATCATCGATGTATCGCACCCATTGTACAACTTTGTCCATGTAGCTATCATTGTCATCAGACCAAGCCAAATATAAATATATATATATATTTTTTTAATAGCTGTATGGTTTCCTTGGGGGCCATAAAAAAATGATTGCCCCACAGGGGGGCGCCATGAAACATGGGCGACCCCCTGTCAATTTCATTTTTTCTAATTCACTTTTAAAAAAACATTTTAAACCCCTGAGAGTACAATCAGGCGCAATCGCGCCCCACCAGGGGTCAACCTACCTTTTTAAAAATAAAAAAATGCCCCTGTGGGGAAACAGGTGGCCTGTTTTACGAGGGGGTTTACCCCCCAAAGTGAAATCCCTGGTGTCTAGTGGAGTTTCTTGGCCCTCAATCGCAGCTGTGGTTGAGGGCAAGGAAACCTGTTCAGGAAGACCTCGTTTGAAAGGGGAGAATCTCCCCTTTCAAGCAAGGCCTTCCCGAACGTCGGGTAGGCCAGTTTGGGACAGTTTTCTGCACCGGAGCAGGAAGCGGCTACAAGGCCGCTTCCTGCTCTGATGGGGAAAACAGATAGTGACGTCATCGTGCCTCGTGGCATGCTGATATCCAAAAGGTGCGGATGGAGGGGTGGGGGGAAACACGGAAGATCTTCCGTGTCTTCCGTTTTTTTTAAAAAAATAAAAAAATTACACCCGAGGATTTTTTAACCCCCTCCCTGGTACTGGCCACTGGTCATGACCCGCACCAGGGAGGTGGCCCACGCCTGCACTGAAGTGGTTAACATACTTACTTCTTCCTTGCTTCCTACTCCTGTTTATTTTTTTCACCCCACCCAGAGACATGGCAGTGCAGAGTCGCAAGCAGAGGAGCAGCTACACAAGTCCCCCCGCACGAACAGCCAGCAACAGCAGTCTACCCTGCAGATAGCAGCGCCGGCAGGGTGTACAACCCAGGCTATTTTCTGTGAGGTGGAGTTGGCAGCGCTGTTTTTTACATGCAGCACCACCTTCCCTCCTTGCTGGCAGCAGGTGGCAGGCCTGGCAGTGAGTACCCCCTGCGGGAGCATTGGCTACATTGGGTAAGGGTGCTTAGGTGTGCGCAGCATACTTGTCAGGACCAGTGCACCACCCGGCACTGACGCACCACTGGGCAAACATCCTTAACTGGAAGCAGGACCTGCTCGACCTGTTAGACATCAAGATTCTGGTGCTCGATGAGTATTAACTATATTTGTTGTGTTTGTGTTCCACAATGCTGAAAAAATTTCCAAATAACATGCTGTTCACACTGAGTGGTAATTTACGTTTAGTTTACTTTAAGAACATTACTATGTGATCCAGTTTGAGCTAGGGGGTGTTGTGCGCTTCCCCCTCGTACGCACTGGTGCTCTCTTTGGCTGATTATTTACCATAGTGAATTAGTGATACCATTGAGTTAGCGTTCGCTGTAACTTCTTTATGTATCTTGTACAGTCCCAAGCAATTTCACACTGAGTAGTACTAGTATGCATCTATGCATTACAAAAAAGGAGACTAAGTTGGTCCATCTAGGTGGTTGAGATTAAAATGAGAATAGTTTCAAAGACCATTCATTACAATGTACTAGTTGCAAATGTAGTTTTGGTCAAGGAAATTTGAAATAGGAATTTTACGAGTATTGTCAACTCAACAATAGTCAATACTAGTACCATAGGTGATCTGATTTGGATAAGTACAATGTTACTGGGTTTGTCTCTTATAATAATTTTGTGGAAATTGTACCACTAATCTATTTTTTTAACCTTCTTTATTTCTACATCAGCACTTAAGGGCAAGAAGAGGGACGGCACAGAGGAGGGTCCTGCAAGAGCTGGGTAGGAGGCACTCTCCACCAGCACCAATGCTGAGGGCTCTGCTCATCCCAGAAAGTCCTAAGAATTATAATCATTATTTTTATTATTTCCCTAACTTTTACCTCTGCCCACTATTGTACTACTTTTAATTTTGCCTTGCGTATTGTTTTAATACTGTCTCCCTTTTTTCAACTCCCCTATCCATTTTTTGTTAAATTCCTGTTATCCCTGCATCAATATTTTTCCTTATTTCATGTTTTTTTTAGCAGCTAACTTTTTCTGCTCTTTACTAGTCTGTAGAATCTTTCCCTCTCTTCTATTTTCTTGTAGCACTTTTAGACTAAGAACAGATGTTTGGTAGTCTACTGTCTACTGTGAAGATTGCAGACCCAAGTAAGCTAGTATTATAAATAATATTCATCATGTATGTTTATTGAGAAGGCTTTCTTTTTCTTTGTCATGCTGTAACCGTTATTGAGAGAGTGGTCATGGTCATGGACCAATCTCCACCCCTAATAGTGCGTTGTGTAATTCATTTATACAGTATACTGGCTGTTCCCATGACAGTGCAGCATGGCTGGAAAGAATGATGTCCCATTGCTTTTGTCAACCAACACCATATGTCTTTCATTGCCAATCATTACTCCACCACTTCATTGTGCTTCAATGATTTAGAGTCATCATCATCATAGGCTATAGCCCCAACATTATGAATAGTTTTTGGTTGGCTTGACTGTCTGGCTTTTCTAATATTGTGAACCAAAAAAATGCTCAGAGTGATATTCTTGATAGAAGATACTGCAGTGCTGCTAAATAAACTGTAGTGATGTATTTTATTTAAAAAATGAATGGGTGGTATATCAGGGATCTAAAAAATGTATAATATTTTTCTACCCACACCGACCGACCGCCAGTGCTCCCGGCTCAAGCCACTGCATGAGGAGTGTCAGTTGGAGGGGGAGAAGTGACAGCAGGGTTGGGGAATGGTAAGTCACATTGCTTGCCTATTGGCAATTACTATTATACTCACTAGCTACAAGGGCGTTGTTGTGACTTGTGATCGTGAACCCCCTACTTTACCAGCTACAGCGGTGGTTGAGTTAAGGTCTCTTTTATCTGCAACTCAGCAAAAGCTCACATAATATACGCTAAAAATTATGGTTTGATGGAAAAGGGAAAGAATGGAAGGTTATAAGAAAGGGTAGATAAAATGAGTGAAAGGAAAGGATGTGTGGGTGGGTGGGTGAAAGGATGCATGGGGGAGCATTGGATATATGAATAGATGGGTGAAAGAGTGGTTGAAAGGAAGGGTGAATACTGAATAAATGGATAATGGGTTGGAAATTTTGATGAAAGACTGGATGAGAGAAAATAAAGCTCAAATCATGGCGGCCTATCGGTCAATATAGTAGGAAGAATGAAAGAATGAGTGAATGATTTCTTGGATGAATTAATAAAGGAGGACATCTGGAGAGCGGTATGCTGCTCATCTATTTCACTCACTTTGTTTTATGGTTATCAAAGCAATGGTTCATACTGGGGGCTATTTACATTTTCTTTCTAATCCCTTGACTCACTGTATTTATTAAACGATTCAGATATGTATCCCACCCATCATCATCATTCATCAACGCCTCCTTGCCCTTGACATTTCAGCACCCATAACCGAAATGCAGTGTGGTTTAAATTGTGACTGCAATGTTGACTGTGCAATGTGTGTCTGCTTCAGTTAATGCAGATTTACAAAGTTTTCAATGCATTGCAAACCAAACACACAAGGTGTGTTTCCCTTTGTCCACTCAGTTACCTCTTAGTACTTCTCTCTTTTATTCTTTCGTGAGTTCTTCCATCCCAACCTACCAAAAAATTGAAAAATCTACTCTGAGCCTGTGCCACATTTCTATGGCCGTGTATAGTGATTCTAAAATATACTTAATGTTTTCCCAGAACAGATTTATTTTGTGCCTATACAAATGTTTCCCTTTAGACTGTCATCTGTTACAGTGACTGAATAAGCCAAATGCTTAGGCACATGACTAATCGATGATCAATGACGCCCCTCTATTCTAAAGCAGAAGTTCTACCTACTGGCCTAACCACTTTAACGTACCTTAGAGCGTGAGTCTATTTTCCTTTCCTTACTGCCCAGCAAATTCATTTGTTGGAAATAATGTGTAGTGGTAGGTGAGGCCAGTGAGTTAAGTGGGACTAAGTGCCTGATTTGATTTCAAGTTTGGTATAAGGAATACAATGTGTGACAAATGTGCCAAATACAATCTATATAGCCCCTTTCCGATATAGTGTGTTGCTTTCCCAACCATCTATTTACGGCTGACAGCTTAATAATATCCACATTTTATATGTGATATGTGTGAAATACTATCTTATTTATTCTTCTTCTGCCGCTTTGGAGTCAGGGCAGAAAGTGAAAGGCATTTGGAGAAGAGCAGGGCCATTGGAATTAAAGATAGATAATTGTCAGCTACAGCAGCCCCAGCTGCAGACAGTAGCAAAGTACACAAAGTGCTGGCTAGCATGCCTCCACTTATTTAAGAGCACAACAACTTGTACTCCATAGTGCATAGTGCCTTACTCATAAACGAGAGGTAATGTATGTTTATTTTTCCACTGAAAGTGTCTGTTTAGTTACTAGAAAAGCCTTGAAAAGAAATCATCAAATCATTATATTTTTTCAACTGATGTTATTCTGCCTTAATTATTTTCCCCTAGACAGTCGGTGCTTTATATATGAGACATGTGTGGGTAACAGATAAAAATGGCACTTTGACTCTTCTAATCATAATTGCAAATTTCAGTGACCCTATGTGAACAGCAATGTATTGCTACTCTACCACCCACTACTTAATTTTAAAAAAGTGTTTGCACAGAGCATTGTTTACAATTTGTCTTTTTTCTTTTTGATTTTCTCAATATAGCTACTTCTGCTGGTCCACCAGCACCACCCTCCAAGCAGAAGATATCAGTCCATCTCTGGAGTAGAGGCTGGAGACAATCTGTGCAAACACTGGAGACTGGTGGTCCTGGAGGATGAAGGGGTGGAAATACAGGCTTCCTTTGACCCGGACACCCATTCAGCAAGCCCCCCCCAGCTTCCTGCTAAATCCATTGCTGGCACCATCACAGCTGTCAGAAACTGCTGCCGCACCCCTCGAACTGACATCCAGAGGACATTTCTACGACCCATCCTGCAGTGACTGGTCCATCTGGAGAGGTGGCTGGAGAGCCAGCTGGATAGAATTGAGAGAAACCTGGACCGACTCTAGACCCACATCAACAGTGCCCTGTTCTGATCCCTTTTTTATTTTTTTGTTTTGGTGTAAGGGACCTGTTGTGGGAGGAGAGGGTGGGTAGGGTGTTGGGACCGAGGTGGTCCTTCCGAGTTTGGTGGTCTTTACTGAAGACCACAGTGCAAGTAGCTGCCAAAAGACTGGCATTCTGAAGACCGCCACATTACGAGTCACCCACACAACACTGCCCAAAAATACACCCAAAAAACGACACCGTCGGCCAAAAGGACAGCGTGAAGGAGGTGACTGCACCACCAGCACTGCCATGCCGAGAAAATCCCGCCCGCCAAATAATGAGTCACAAATCAGCACAGTGATCCTAACATGGCAGCAATCCATTGGCGGTCTGAACTGCAATGGGAAAAAAGGCACCACCACCAGAACACTGCTCCACATTAGACAGTACCTTTACCCACACCTGAGACACATACACACACCTGTCCACAGCACAACAAAACACACCCCCACACATACCCAGAAGCCTTTGCAACCAGAAACTTTGACAGAGCGAGGCAAGAGCACACTGAAAGGAGGCACTGCACCTCAATATCACAGGCACCATCACAATGAACATGCATCACACAACACACCACTGCACAAAAACACCACAGAGCTCACGCACATGCCACTACCCAAACTCACACCAATAAACAGCACACCCACCATCCCTGCATATACACCCGTAACCCAATCACCATGGACCACAAAAAAAACACGATTCACAGACGAGGAGCTTACGGTCATGGTTGACGAAATCGTAAGAGTGGAGCTGCAACTGTTGGAAGCACAGTTCCAGCAGACATCCATAGCCCAGAAGAACGACTTATGGCAGAGGACAGTAGTCCGGGTGAATGCAGTGGGGAACCATCCACACACAAGTGAGGACGTTAGTGTTGGAAATTTTTCCTTTTTCAGGGTCATCTCCAATCTTTTTGCCTCCTGCCTCCTATTTCTTCTGATCTGTTTTTGTTGGTTTTTGAACTCTGAGCACTTTATCACTGCTAACCAGTGCTAACGTGCATATGCTCTCTGTGTAAATTCTATTGTTGACTGGTTTATCCATGATTGGCATATTTGATTCACTAGTAAGTCCCTAGTAAAGTGCACTAGAGGTGCCCAGGGCCTGTAACTCACATGCTACTAGTGGGCCTGCAGCACTGGTTGTGCCATCCACATGAGTAGCCCTGTAATCATGTCTAAGACCTGCAACTGCAGTGTCTGTGTGTTCAGTTTTAAACTGTCAGTTTGACTTGGCAAGTGTACCCTCTTGCCAGGCCTAAGCATTCCCTTTTCTTACATGTTGGACACGCCTAAGGTAGGCCCTACGTAGCCCCATGGGCAGGGTGCAGTGTATGTTTAAGGTAGGACACATACTAATGTTTTTATATGTCCTGACAGTGAAATACTGCCAAATTCAGTTTTCACTGTTGCAAGGACTATCTTTCTGATAGGTTAACATGGGGGCTGCCTTTAAAAACTATTATAACGTAGGTTCCCTTTGGGAGCAGATAGACATATGGAGTTTGGGGTCTCTGGGGTCACAATTTAAAAATACAACTTTTAGTAGACTGTGTGTTTGAAAATGCTGCTTTTAGAAAGTGGGCATTTTCTTGCTAAAACCATTCTGTGACTCTGCCTGTTTGTGGATTCCCTGTATGTCTCAGTTTGACAGTTGGGCTGTTTGCAACTCTCTCTAGACAGTGACACAAAGGGAGCTGGGGTGTAGCCTGCATATCCTGATGAAACATCTGTGCTAGGAGGAAGGGGAGGAGTGTTCACTTACACCTGAAAGGATGGTGTCTGCCCTCACACAATGCAGTCTCCAATCCCATGGTGTGTGTCTGGGGCCTGGCCTGGGCCAGGCAGGATCTCACAAGCAAGAGAGACTCTCCTTTGAAGTAGGCCTACTTCAAAGGCCAAAATGGGTATAGGAAGAGCACCCATACCCCTGAAAAAATAGATCACTTCTGGACATCAAGAGGAACCTCTACCTGGAGAAGAGCTGAAGAGCTGAGGAGAAGTGCTGCCCTGCATGTGACTGTGCTTTGTGGAGCTATCCTGCAGTTTCTGGTTCTGCCTGTGCAAGGGGACAAAGACTGGACATTGTTGTGCATTCCTGCTTGGGAAGAAATCTCCAGGGGTTTGTCATGAGCTTGCCTCTTGTTGTCTGCGCTGCCAAGAGGTGCCCTGTCCAGTTCCTGGGGCCTTGACAGGTGAAGCTGGTAGACAAAGATTGAAAATCTATGCACGGACCGTAGTGCAGGGAAAATATTGACGCACCTTCCGAGATGCGGCTGAAAAACGATGTGCCGCCGACTTCATGGCAGAAATCAACACTCCACCTGCATCGCGGCTGGAAGATCGACGCACGCAGCTGGAGAAATTATGCACAACACCCGCTGACGGAGGCTGATAACGTCGCAACTCATATAGCGTGGTTTTGCTGATACCGTGCAGCTGGATTTCCAACGCAAACCTTGCTGGGCGCAGAAAAATGACGCAAAGTCTGTGCGGACCCTAGTGCTTGCCCGGATCGACGCATCGCTCTCCTGTGTAGAGGAAAAACAGCGCACGCTGACCCAACCGGAGGAGGAGAACGACGCATGTCTCGCATGCTTGTGAGAAGTTGACGCATCGCTAGCCTTGTCCGAAGCACACTCTCCTTGCGTGGTATTTTGAAGCTACCCAGGTACTTTTAAATTCTAAAGGTGTTTTACTGTCTTCTCAAGGAGTTAAGACTCTTTTTCTTTTAAAAATTAATAACTTGACTTGTGTATGGTGTTTTTTTTTCGTTTTGTTCTTGTTTTGTTTAGATAAATATTTCCTATTTTTCTAAACCTGTGTTGTGTCATTTTGTAGTGTTTTCACTCAGTTACTGTGTGTGTTGGTACAAATACTTTACACCTAGACTCTGAAGTTAAGCCTGCCTGCTTGTGCCATGCTACCAGGGGGATGAGCGGGGCTTAACTGAGGGTGATTCTGCTTTACCCTGACTAGAATGAAGGTCCTTGCTTGGACTGAGGTTAACTTGACTGCTAACCAAAGACCCCATTTCTAACAGTTAGGAATAAGTGGAACTACCTTAAGGGGAAGGTACTGGCAATGGCTTCTAGGCACCAAATTGCCATCATGAGGATTGGTGGTGGGCCCCCACCGCCTCCCCCAGAATTGTCATCATGGGAGGAGAAGGTCCTGGCAATTCTATATCCAGAAGGGCTGACGGAAATACCTAGTGGACTTGACACTGATCAGTCAACTACACTCCCCGGCCAACATGTCCCTGTGCACAGCATGTACCCCCCACCCTCTCACCCCCTCACACCACCCTAACATGAACAAGATCGCTATGGACCCAGTGCTGACCCTTGAATGCCACAGCCCCCTACTGACGTCATTCCCTCACAGGCCTACCCAGTGCATGGATACCCCACACTGCAGCAAGTACCACAACTACCACAAAGCAACACTTCCTACCCTTGCATGACTGCTACATCCACTTCACATCTCTGCAATTGCACATTAAACCATGTCACTCCCCATCACCAATAAGTATTATGGATGCACATCAGTACATGGCAATGACAGAAGAAAGACAAACATTAATTATTCTCCAAAATAGGCCCATTGCAACATTCCACTGATGGCAACACAAGCAGTGGACTAGTAACTGTCAATGCCATTACTGCCCTGCAAATCCAGTCAAAGACTGCATACAACCATGTGTGTTACTGTTACAATACAGTAATCTGACACAATACCTCTCATTCCACAGGTCTCCCAAGTATTGCCACACAGCAGCGGAGGCCAGTGACAGAAAGCCCAGGCCTGGAAGCAGGTCCAATAGGGGAGGACTCCCCTGGAAGTCTGGATATGGAAGTCGAACCTGGCCCATCAGGCATGAGTGGTCAGGCCAGCACCGCCAGCCTCACCCTGCCCACAACTGAAACCACCTCGGTCTCCCGATTACTATAATGTCGAACAAGTCTCTAATTTCCAATTGGTCAAGTTTTGGTGCATCATTATCTCCATCCAATAGCCCATCAGTCACCTCATTACAATTGTCACCCCATAACAGTTCTCACATAGTTTATTGGTTCCTGGGTTTTACGCCTCCAACGGGTAGAATGTCAGGTGAGGAATAAGTGACATTTGTTACTCAAGTCAGTAGTCCCATTGTCTTCCCTAGTCTAAATGACCTTGTACCTGTTGCGAATTACATTGTTGCGCTCCACAAGAATGTCTCCTTGAGCAAGTCGGGTTCTTATGAGAAGATTTACTGCGGTTACACACACATCTCTAACTTCTGGAAAAGTACAGCTTCACTGTGTGAGAAAACAGGGCTGATTGCAGAGGCCCCATAACTTTTTGCCCCCATTTTCCTCTTTTTGCTGGTGTTTTCCTGACTTTGATGGTGCCCTGGGTACTGCTAACCAGTCCCAGGGCCTGTGCTCTGTGTAAAATGGATATGCAAATTAGGCCAATTATAATTGGCTAAGTTAACCTACCTATAAGTCCCTAGTATATGGTAGGGCATGTAGGTTTAGGGACCACAGCATAGGTGGTGCACACCTAGGTGCACTGCTGAGGTGCCCAGTGTCATTTTAAAAGCAAGCCTGCCTTGCTGGCTGCTTTTAAATTAAAGTTATATGCAAATTCGACTTTGGAATTAAAGGTACTTCCAAAGTCTTAAACTACCTTATTTTTACATATAAGTCACCCCTAAGGTGTGCCCTATGTGCCCCTAGGGCTGGGTGCCATGTAACTATGAACAGGGACTTTATAAAAATAGATTTATAAGCCCTGGTGAGGTAAAAACAGCCAAATTTGTTTTTCCCTCATTGAAGTAAATGGCCTTCATAGGCTAGAATGGGCAGACTTTATTTTAAATTTTAAAGTCTCCTTAAATGTTACATACCAAGAATTTGGTATCAAATTAATTGTTGTAATAAATCCCACAACTTCCAGTTGTTGGATTTAATATAACTTGTTCAGGTAAAAAGTTTAGACTTTACCTAAAAAGTTGCCAATTTCAGCTCTGCATTGTTTTTGCTGCTGTGCTCTGATTGGCCAGCCTGCAGCAGCTTCTGCCAGGCTGCCTTGATGAGGTGTGAAGTGGCCAGGCTTCACACAAAGGAATGTGCTTGGGTTAGAGAATCTCCCCTCAGCAGATGGTGAGGCAGGAAGGGGGAGGGCTGCCAAACTGGTCTTCAAAGGCAGAGAAGGACATTTGCAGCACCCAGCAACACCCCCACATCCTGCAACCCCAGACAATTAGGTGCCCCCTTGATTAGATTAGGAGAGGGCAGGAGAGGGGTGTGTTTATGATTTTTAGCCACACCAGTGGGTGGGCTCAGCCAGATGTAACCTCCAAAAATCAGATTCATCCATGTTGGATTTTTAGAGACTGTTGCCTTCTAGGATGGATTTTTGCCACACTTCCCAGGAAGTGGTCATCACAGGGGGACGACCCTGTCCCTGATTGGAGAACCAGGGCCCCCCTGCTTTTCACCCAGGAGCAAGGATAAAACTGGCAGACCTGCACCCACGTCTCAGATCCCCTCCAGAATTCAACAAGAAAGGAACTAAAGAAGAAGAAGGACTGCCCTGCTGGACCCCTGGCCTGCACCTGGACCCTGCACTCAGAAGGACTGCACCAGCTGCACACTTGGGCTTCACCACAAGAAGGACTTTGCCTGGCTTCAACTGGTTCAAGGAGGGACTCCCTGTTTGCTACAGGTGAAAAATTGCTAAACCAGAGTCCCCTGCACCAACTCCTGAAGAAAGCGACCAGCTGACCACTGTCCAGTGGCCAAAAAGGAGTTTGGGCCAGGTGCATTCTGGGAGTTGAAGTCCGCACCCCCCAAGGACCATCAGAGAACTTCTGGACCCTTGGGGTGAGCTGTGGACCCCAAAAGAACCTTAAAAGAACATCTGGGTGAAGCCCCAGAAGTTTGGAAAAGATTTGAGAATTTTTGGAAAAAAGCTCCAGAGAGGGACCGACCCGCCGCGTAAATTCTAGCCGGCTTGCCTCAACCGCGACCCGGCCTGACTTCGTGGTTCGTCACGGTAAAGAAAAACATCCAAAAAAGAGACTAAGTCCGAACGTAAAAAGTTGACCGGGACCTCCCAGCCATCGTATCCGAGAAGGGCTCCATGGACGTCGGATCAAGATCCAGGTTTACCCCGGTCGAAGGATTTTCATCTCGAAAAAATGACTAAGTCCGAAGGTAAAAGTCTCCACTGAGGAAACCCACATCGCGTATCCGGACAAGGGCTCCAGGAGGTCGGATTCAACTGGCAGGTTCGTCCCGGTGAAGAAAAACTTCAAAATAAAGACTAAGTCAGAAGGTAACTTTTTAACCGAGGCCTCCCGCGACCTGTAGCCGAGCAGGGCTCCATCGCGGTCGGCCTGAAAGTTTGACTTTGCCCCGGTCGAGGTGCAACCAGATGACCCGATTGGCGCTTTTTGTTTCTAAGCGCTAGAAAAGTAATAATTCTTTAAAAATTCATATCTCCGGTTCCCCTGAAACGATTTTAATTGTTTTTGTGTCATTTTAAAGATAAAAATATAAACTATTTTTATAAATTGGTTTTGGATTTTTAAACTGTTTCCTGTGTTTTATTTAATTACTGTTTTGTGATATTTGAATGCTTTACACTTTGTCTCCTAAGTTAAGCCTTGACGCTCGTTGCCAAGCTACCAAGGGTTGAGCTGGGATTAATTTACTGAGACCTAACTGTACCTATGTGGAGGTTAGTGGCTTGTTGCTAGGTGTAGGTACCTACCTGCCCTACCAATAACCCATTTTCCAACACACGTCCTTCAGCAAGTCAGCACGTTAGAAAAACACATTTAATATGAAACCGGGCAGTTAGGCCCCGACTCATGCTAACTAAGGCCTAGTGATTAATTAGCAAAACCTTAACATATAACTCTTAATACTAATACAAAATCATACATTAGTACATTAATATTTCATTATTAGTCAATTTCATTAAACATCGAATACAATGGTGGCCACTCCCCGTGGGCACATTTCATACACATGCGTCAACTTTTACATTTTCTATGCGATTTCACTAAGCATTATATTGCAAACTTATCATGTTAATTATTAGATTTTAATCACACTCCATCACAGTCACAAAGTTTTGTGCATGCAAATTGGCTGTCATGTTGTGGGAAGACACATTACTCCACACTCCATTCCCAATCATACGATGACACATAATCCCTGTGACAATGTACTTATATAGGACATGTAAACATACACTTTCCATATGTTCCACTATACGGATCGTAAATACTGACAACTGTAGTGACAAGTGTGGTGATGTCACCAGACACTCACTACATATGTCAGTATCCACAATGTGTGACCTAATGCATTAATTTGTGGCAACATGTAGATAATTATGCATTGTGAACCCAGGACAGTCATGTTACATACTAATATGGCATCCGCCTGTCAGGCATGCATTGGACAGCTGGAAGTGATCTCGTTCCACCAGCGGAAGTCGTCATGGCAGAAGGGGGTTGGAACCATTGTGCAACTCCTCATTGGTTAACATTGACATCTGTGGGAGACTGGCACCAGTGACGATCACCGCCCGTGGTACCGGTCATGACCGCTGCAGTCGTAACCTCCATTTTGTATGGGCTAGCTCACTTGACTCCTGGCATTCGGGCAAAACAGACCTCAACTTCGTGTGCTGATCTGTCCTGTATCTTGGAGCCGCGATGGCACGCACTGCAGGGGATAGGGCCCCAGCCTTCACTACAGAGGAACTGGAGAAACTGGTGAAAGGGTCCTACCCCTGTATGGGCAGTTGTACGGTGCTACAGGGCAACAGGTCAGTACAACGTCCTTTGTCCCACATGTCGGGTGGAGTTTGACGATGTATGTGTGTGCACATTGAGATGTCATGACTGATTACGTTTTTTGCATGCACATGATATGTGGGGTATATTGGCAGTGTGCATGGTCTGTGTATGTTGTGTTTAGCCATAGGTTTCAGCTGTATTGGTATTAATTCCATCATGTTCTCCATTTTTGGAAAGTTTCCCATGCAGGTCAGCTCCCACCAGAAAAAAAGGTTATGGAGAGCCATCCCCAAGGAAGTGCGGAACCTGGGGGTCCATAACAGGCAGAGCACCCACTGTAGGAAGCCATGGGAGGACCTGACACGCTGGGCCCGGACGACCGCAGAAGCCCAGCTGGGATGGCCTCCCAATGTGCGAGAGGTGCCTGTTGGACCCTGACCCCCCCAATGGCCCGCATACTGGCGGTGGCATACCCAGAGTTGGATGGGCACTTGAGGGCAGCACAGCAGCCACAAGGGGTTAAGTGTTGACTGTTAGGTGACTTCTGCATCGTTGTGTACTGTGACCCTCACTGGACTTGGGATTTACGTAGTCGAATGAGATTTAGGGAATGTATAGTCCTGGTTGTCATACCGATTATGTAGGAGTGTGACACAGAAGCTATGTTGAGCCATGCAGGAGAAGAAGTGGTGGTACTGTGACACATGTTCAACTGTACGTATGGGTCACTCAAGTATATCATGTCACTGGCTGCATCCTCCATCTCTGCTTGTACTGTTGTAGTACAAGGTGATCACATTGGCACTGTATTTGGGATATGACTGGCATGTTTCATCAACATTGCAATTACTACAATTGCTACATCAATGGACCTCTGTACCACATGTACTCCACACATTCCTGTCAGTTGGTTTGTATGCTCAGTTCCTCTGAGCTCAGATTTGTCTCATCCCGTAATGGATGACATGTGGTTGGGTATGTTCCTGGGCAGGATTGTTGGATCAGTCATTTAGGCAGTTCATAGGCATGTAGTGGTCTTCATTCAGGTGCATAAGTTGCAGGGTTGAGGTGATCACTGATGAGTTTGGGTATCGCTTGCATGACTCAATTGTAAGTGATTGCAAAATGGTCTCTTGTTTATCCGGCAGGGGCTGAATTAGGTATTGTTTGTAAGTGAAGTGGATGTGTGGGTTATCACCATTTCCTCTCTTTCTGTTTCTCCCACCCTCCTTCTCTCTCCACCTATGTTTATGTGTGCATTAGCATCATCTGGCAAAGGAGGAAGGGCACCGGCCAGTGGGGATGCAGCAGTCCATGGGACCCAGGAGGTTTGCACCAGCCAAGCCGAGGGGACCAGTGGGACGGAGGGTGATAGGAGCACCACTGGGTTGACTGCAGCAACCACCCCATGTGATACAGATTCCTCCTCCTATGGCGGTTCCCTGGCAGTGGTGGACCCATCTCGACCACCCCAGCACCATCTTTGTCCACCACCCCCCCTTACCAGCACCGCCTTCCCTGTAGCACTCCACCCAGTTGCCTGTACCCTCTCATCCAGGATGGTGAGCATTTCCTTTGCCGCAGGCACCTCTACCCCCGCCCCATTCAGTCCTGCTGCCCTCAATGAGGAGGCTATTGACCTCCAGAGGTCCATCTCTGTGGGGCAGACAACCATCATGAATGCCATCCAGGGACTGGCATTCCAGATGCAGCAGTCCAATGCATTCCTGGAAGGCATTCACACTGCCTTGTCTGGACTACAGAGTTCATTTCAGGCTCTGCCTTCCTCGTTGACGGCAGCCAGTGTCCATTCATCTTCTGTCCCCTCTCCAGCTACCTGTTCCCAATCCACTACCCCTTTCCCTACACCCGTCCGAAGCACACCTACCAACCAGCATACACCCATTATAACAGAAAAGGTGTGCAAAGACAGACATAAGCATCACAAATGTTCCCACAGGCATGCACACACAACACACATCTGCATACACAACAACAGACACTTCCCCCTCTACCTCACCCCTTACAGTCACATCTCAACTCACACCTGCCAGCACTGCATCATCACTCACTGGTCCTGCTAACATTCATGTCATACCCTCAATCACCACAACAGTAGACTCACAGACACACACCCCACAGACCACATCGACACTACCGTCTCTGCCACCTGCAGCACATCCACCTCACTTGCACAAACCACTGCAACATTAATTCACACATTTCCTATTCCCTCTCAATGTACCTTCTCCCAATGAATGCACACGCATGCACTCACCCACCCAACATTCTCCCACCACACATATGCACACAGTGCACACACCAGCATCCACATACAGCACACCAACATGTCAGACGAGCACTCCCTCTACCTCCACTCCCAATCCTCAATCATGTGACCGCTCCGTGTCCCTAAGAAGGTTTTGCTTGCCACCCTTGACCTCTTCCCTATTCCTCCCCCACCCCGTGTTACCCCCAAATGTCGTGTCTCCCTGCCCTGCCCAGTCCCTTCCACCTCCCACTCCTCGGGTGCCCCATGCTCCTCCACCCAGCAAAAAATCAACCCCTCCCAGTGCCAAAGTCAACCCTCTCAAAACCAAACTGAGAAATTCCCTTTTAAATCCAAGCCACCCCCACCAGCACCCATGGGGTGCCTGCCTGTCTCATTGATGCCCCTATTACGTTAAGGCCTATTTGCTGTCAGGAGTCAGGTTGGGGCCATAATATAGGGACAATGTGTCCTGCATTTATGGACATTGGACTTGCCATTTGGCACACTTTTTATATAGTTTTTTTATATTTTGTTATACAAGACAACTGCCCACATTGCTGTGGTTGGCAAGTTGAGATGCTTGTCCCGGTTTCCTTCTGTGTGGTAGTGTGCCATCTGTGTGCAAAGGTGTGTGAGGCCAGTGTATGGGTTGTGTCTGTGTTGTTGCATGCGCTGGGTAGCTGGGTTGTGCCATGGTCCTGTTGAAATGTGTCTGACTGCTTGCTTGTATGATTGTATGGGGTGTAGTATGCAACCATGTGTATGGTGCTGCATGTGTGGATTTCCTTACATGCAGGTTGTACGTGATGTGTCACCTGTGTCATTGGATGTGTGTTCACTGCTATTGATTGTGTATAATTGCTACATACGGTTCATGGTGCGTGTGTATGTGTTGTGTTGCACAACGTGCCTGTTTATGCCTGCGTTGAGGTGTTTGTGGTCCAGTTGTTCTCGTGTGGTTATGGAGTGTGTTGGTGGTGTTGGTGTGTGTTGTGCTATATGTTTGGCATGTGTCTGCTTGGCTTTGTGTGTGTATTGGGCACTTGGCTTTGACACATTTTGTGTGTGCCTGTGTGTGGCCTTCGATGTCTGTGCGAGGAATGTGTGTTATGTGTGGGAGTTTGGCCCTGAAAGAATATGATGAGATACAAAGCTGGGAAGACCAGCAGTTTGTTTGCAATGGCCACTGCGGACACGTCTCTATGCTTGGAGGTGGGTGTCTCCTTTTGTACTTTCTGTTTCTACCAGGTTTTACATCACGGCCAGCCCGCCCCAGATATCCTGGTGGTGTGGTGACTCAGAGTATGGTGGGTGGGACATTGGCTTGCAGCAGACTGAAGTTGGATTCTGCTGCCGGAAGCTGCTTTTCAGTGGTGGTGGTGCTAGCAGTGAGTTATCAGTGTTGCGTTGGGCTCACCGCCTTACTCGTTATATGGCAGTCTGCACCGCTACCGTGGCAGTTAGGTTACCTCAAACCCAGAATGAGGGCCCAAGAGTTGGACTTTACACTTTCATTGTGGACTTTTGTTGTGGACTTTTAGGGGTGGGCCATTTATTTGGGTAGAGGGGTGGGCCTGTAGTGGGTGGAATGGGTGGGTGTTCTATTTGTAAAAATAAAAGGAAATTATTTATTTTACTTGATTTATGCCTCTAAATTTATTTTAGTGTTTTGGTTTACACTGCTGCCTTTTAGTGTAGCCTGTTTTTTAAATCTGCTAAAAAAGTAATTTACTTATACCATTGCTCTAGTGCTCTCTGTTACAATTTTGACCACTGAGGGATGATTTACATTGCCTATTTTGCCTGCAAAAACCTAGATACACACAAACATCACCTTTTACATTATTACTAACTAAACAAGTTCACTTCAATCCATAGTTCTTTTACCTGAAAAGATGAAGTGAGGCCTAATGGTACCTCAGTTTTATTACTGTAGGGTGTTTCCCAATGTGGCATCTTTAGTGATTGGTAGTAGTAGTAGCAGGCTAGCATGCTAACAGGGATGAAACAAGGTGCCACTCCCACCTAAGCGATCTAAAACTGCAGAATTAATCAAAGGGTTAGCCATCACTGTCAACTAGATTAAAAGAAAACAGAGAGTTAGTGGGTCATATATTATAACTTTCGGAAGACTGAGTCCAGACTACTACACGACAAAGAAGACCTGATATGATAATAAAAATTAGCAATGCCAATTTATTCTGAGCAATGGGGGGGATAGTATTTAAAAAATAAACTTAGGAAATCAAATCCTAGAGTAAGGAGAAGTGGGCTCAGAGTCAGGAGTGGTTGGACAAGGTTAAGCATTTACACAACACATGGCCTTAATGATGTGGATGGGGCCGGTGTGAAATATTGCTCAGGTAATAGGTCATGCAGTGAGTTGGTGTTGCTTTCACCACATCCACCCTAGCAAGTGTGTGATCCATTTATGTTGTAAAATTAATTATGTCACGCCTCAATAAATCACACAGCACAGGGAAAGAGGGTTAGGGGCTTGATGAATGGATGGGAAAGGGGATTTGGGAAAAGGTGTGCTAAAGACAAACACTACACAAAAGCAACAGCAATAAAAATCATCAGAGCACTGAGCAGCGCAGCATCATCAATCTGCTGTGGAAGGAAACTATAAAGTGATAAGTATGTCACAGTTCAGTTACATACATTGCAAACAGTCCTTAGGCGTCAGAAAGAACCAAGATAGTATATCTCTAAATGTTATGTCTCCTAGATTTGAAAAATACAAATTATGGAGACTTAAAGTTAACCCATCCAGTTCTAAAAATCATGATTGTTAAAAGGAAAATCATGCTGTATTGCTAAATTGGTTAGTGCATCTCCATTCTTCTTGAAATGCCTGTCACTCTTGGGTGCCTGGCTGAACTTGTCCAGTAGGTAAGCTGGAGTCTTCAGCACAGCCTCTATCGAGACTTGTTTGTGCAGGAAGGGCTAGGAGATGGCCTGTGTTTTGAAAAACAGTAAATGTATTACAGAGTAATGGAGAAGGGCAAATAGAAACAAAGTAAGCTTCATGAGCAGTCAGGAGTGTACCAAGACTCAGAGGCAGACAAAGACAATAATTAGGATTTTCCTGTTTCAGTCACTAATGCAGCAAACACACATCCAGCAGCTCATGGTCCATAGTCCTGAGTGATTACCCTGCCTCAGATTCATCATCATCATGGTTTCTCTTCGGAGTCAATAACTTTATCCTTCTTGCTCTTAAGGTAGTCACTCCCTGAGTTCTTTCATCCTCCTTTTCCTGCTCCTGATTCCGAATAACTCTATCCCTGTCCTAAACCACATGAGGTAGAACTGTGTAGTACACTGCTGTTTAAGAACAAACAGAGAAACGCAATTTGAGTTTTTTGTGTAGATGAGCTCCCAAACATTGCAAATCATCGAAAACAATTTTACGAATTTCAGCTTGTTGAACTCCCTCCCTCACTGTCAGCCACCACATACATCATCAATCATCACTCAAAATCACTCAATATATCACCACTCATTGGTGCAATAGTTAGTAGTGACCTCTTCCAATCCAAGTACGGTGGTTGATACAAAATATTATCTCCTCTTTGATGGTAGCAACACATTGGAGTTTGGCATTGGCACTGGCAGTCTTTCAATCAATGATCTTCTGGGGCAGCCTGGCTAGATAGTGTACAAAATAAAAAAAGAATAAGCAATGGCATGTGAGGGAGGCAGGCATTGTCTCAAATGTCCCAAAGGGAATATGGTGGCTTCTTCATTGCACATGGGTCCAACCCCAATCCAGCCATATAAGTGATTGTTATGAATGGTGGGGCAGCATAAATCCGACACAATGTTCCACTAGCTATTTTTTTTGTAAAAAAAGAAAGAAAGTAGTTCAACAAGAAATTATTAAAAAGTTATTTGGTGGCACTGACATACTCTAGGAAGCAGAGTTCATCCTCAAACTCAGGTGGTTTATGCAGATGTTGGTCAGCAAACATATTTGATTCTGACCAATCATCCTCGTCTTCCTCCTGTGGTGTTTCGGGAATAGTGCAATCAGGTGGAATAAACTTCTGGTTCATTTTGATCATGGTTAATCTCCCCATTTTTTGAGGCAATATTGGTCCTTGTCAGAGTAACAACTGCACCAGCTGCACTGAACACACATTCAGCAGCCAAGCTGGCTACAGGTCAAGCCAGATACTGTATTACCAGCCTGCTGAGCTATGGACATTGCGGCATCTTCCCATGCCAGTACACTAATGGGTTTTGATCCACATACACCTCTTTTGCGTCATCCAGATACTCTTGGAACATACTCCGAAGTATCATTGATGCTGCTACTTGCTTGACGTCTTTTGCCTTCGCCTGCGTACTGTACTTTAGACCTGCCACTTGAAACCAATCCAGTACAAAGGGTGGGTATGATTCTTCTGATGCTGTTGTTTCTGGTGTCCTTGTAGCTGGTGTTTGGCTATGTGAGACAAGATTGTCCTCCCTGGAAGTTGAAGGCTGCATCCCAGAACTGTGATGTTGGAATCTAAGTTTTAGCCATTCTTTTTCAAGTACTCCAGCTTGCGCAACAGCCCACCTCTTGTATTTTGAAACATCCCCTTCAGAAAAAGGAATAAAAGTGATAAGAATTATTTTGTAGGGTGGATCAAGTAGGGTGGTACAGATGAACTCTTTGGACTGGATAATGTCATTTTGCAGCCTTCAATTACAAGTCTAGTGATAGTTTGGGTTCTCAACCAAGGCATGCACTTCTACATTTTCATTCGCACCTCTGAGTGTGAACCTTTCAGACACCTTATTTAGTTGCTCCTGTAGAAGATGCAGGGGATAGCTTGGAACATTGCCCTGTCCTCCTAACTGCTAATTTTTCACATGAAAACCACAAAATGGAGCAGCACCTGTGTCAGGGATTTGACTAGGCCCCATTTGTCCGCATTCATGGCTATAGCTTTCCCAATTACATACCCGCCTCTTAGAATGACATAGTCATCTATCTGTCTGTACTGTTCAAACAGATGTTGCAACATATAATAGGTTGAGTTCCAATGTGTTGGCACCTTCTGTACCAGGGCTTTAACTGGTACTCTGTTACCACATTGAATGATCCGCAACTGCTTCCAGGCTTTAACAGAATGGCAGGAATTAGTGTAGATTAATCTGCAAGTGCTAGGTATGTTGCTGACTATGCCTTCATTTTGAGAAAGTCTTGCACAACCAGGTTGATGTAATGCACCAACACATGACCCTGAAATAGCCATCGTATGCCATGGCCTTGATTATGTTACTGTCATTGTTCATGGCAACAAATCCAATTTGGAGACCTCTGGGTCGCAGCAATTCAGAGACTTTGCTATTAAATTTGTCCAAGATGTTTACAGCTGTATGTGATTTCTCCCTGGCAAATATGGCTACAGTTGCATGCTGTCAAACGCTTAAAAAAATTTCTTCAGGACAACACCTGCATATAGCTTTTGCTTTATCCCGCAAAAGAGATTCAGTGTACAGTGATGCACATGTAATCAGTAGCCTGACAACTGGTTCACATGTCTGTCATCAGGTGGATAGTGTGCAAAGTTTGTCCAACCAATTGCAGCAATTCCAGCAAAATTGGTCTAACTTGGAACCTTCAATTTTGGGAAGATGGCTGCCACAAACTCTAAGAATCCCAGTCCTTCCACAAAAGAAAAAGAGAGAAGGTCCAGTGCTAACATTTTTGCCAGCTTTCCATTTAACAAACATGCCATTGGGTGGTTGCGGTCATAGAGCCCCTCCTGCCTAAACATGCCCATAGTAGTTTCCTGGATTTTATTATTTTCTAGAACCACTGATGCAGGAGACTTTTGAGATGTTAGTGGTGGTAAACTCAATTTGTGTTGTGGTGCAGTCACTGCATGCTGTGTGTCTCCAACTGACTCTGAGTATTCCTGTGCCATTGTGAGATCGCTGAGGAAGGTGATTCTGGTGCATTGCTGGGGACAGGGCTGCTTTGTGTGATGGTCCAACTCTCCTCTTCCTCACCATCCACTGTGATGTGACAAGTTGTAGCTGATCTTTCCCGGCTCACCTTACCTTCACCAATGCAACCACGTTCCGACATTTTTTAAGGTGCTCCTCCACCAGATTGCATGATGTTTCTCCCTATGGGTTGCCAGGCCTCCAGCACCGTAATTTGAACCACACTCAACTCGATGAACATTTGTGTTGCAAATGGAGCATATCGCAGTGATTTCCTCCTGCTTGCTAATCATAAAATAGTCCCAATCTGGGGAGGAGTACTTTCTTAATGGACCGCTATCAATGTCTGAAGAAGAACTGGAGGGAGGCAGGTGGGTTGATTGCCTATTTGCAGTGCATACTTCTACTGTGGTACTGGTTGGTGCAGGCCTCCGCTGGGGCCTTATTAATATGGGATCTGGCAGTGATCCCTTGCCACACCCCTCTGAGCAGTTTGGATAGTAATGTCAGACTGCTCTGTGCCAGTTTCCACAATGACTAGCTCATCATCATCATCATCCTCACCCTCATCCCCTTCCATGATTCTAAGGCTTTCTGCAACTTTTGTTTTCCGTTGCCTTTCCATGCGTCTCTCAAACTCTGCCAGGGTCCACTCCATGTCCGTATCATCATCATCAGGAGTGGTGCTTAGAGAAAATGGTGGCTTAGTACCCTTTTTATTTCTTGCTGGAGATCTGGGAGCCATTGATTCTAAAGGAGGGGGTTCTTTCACAACAGGAAGCTCGACCTCCTTTTCTGTTCCAACTTCTGAAAGATCTACTATTGCTGGCTGCTGATGCTCTCTTCTTTGGTCTGTTTCCTGAAACAATTGGTTACTTCTTTGCATAAGGGACAATTCCAGTTCAGCGTCACTGCTTGTCGGCGTTGCCATTATTGCGATGGCTTCCACACTGACAGATGTGGTCTTGGGCTTAGGTTGGGGTGGTGCTGTAGATGTGAGAGTGCTGCTTCCAGGTTCCTCCCCGGAGGCTGGTGTGGCAAGCACACATCTCCCGAAAAAGGTTGTAGTCTGCACACCTCTGATGGAAGCTGCTTCTTCTCACTGACCACTTTCTTAAGAGCAACTTTTTGGGGGCATCTTAAAGTCTCAGTTTGCAGAGGCACTAAGCTGCGTAAGAGGAAGAGATTTGAGGACATATCTGTACAGGCTTTCTCTTTGGCAGTACTGCGGGTATTGTACTGTCTCTTCTCTTGTACACCTAAAAGAAACCAAGGAAGCAAAACATGTACTTAGTGAAACTTGGCATTGGTGCAGATTGAAATAGTAGAGACAAATACAATCTTAATGTAGTTGGCTACTTATGTAATAAATACCAATTTAATCATACATTGTAAAGTCAAACCTCACCACCACACCATATAATCCCATTCTAAAGCAGCCATCAAAACATGAAGATATAGCTCTTTGCTTTATCTCCATCTGTTTTAAAGGAGACACTTGTCATAGTCAGAGAGAAGAGCAAGGTGGTCCAAGGGAAATGGAACAATCATTAAAAAAATGAATTATGCTGCTGATTTGTCTGATCTGCACAGCAGGCAGTATGTCCAGGAGAAAATGGAATTTTTAAACCCCAAAAGAAACCGATTGCTTCAGATTGGCTCTGCACCTTTAGTGAATGGATGGATGTGGATGGATGGATTCAGGCAAAATGAATAAATAAAATGAATAGATAAAATGAAATAAAAAATGTAAAGTAAAAAAAATTACAAATGACAAAACTAAAATTAAAATACAAAACAAGAGATTTAAAAGAATTAAGAATAACAATGTTAATAAAAATAAATTAGAAAACTAAAAAATGAAATGAAAAAGTGAAATACAAAAATAAAATAGAAAAAATAAAAAACATGTTCAAGTAAAAAGCAAAATAGAAAATGAAAATAAAAATACGACATAAACATAAAATAAACAAATTATCAATAATTTACAATGTTTGTATGTGAGCCTATGGCAAAGACACACTGCCTGGATGCACAAAATGTCTTCCAGCCACATGGTCAAACAACAAGGAGCAAAGAGACATGGGGAGCAAAGAAGAAACCATGCAAACCTAGTGCAAAGCCACACTGGCTGGATGCACAAAATGGATGCCAGCCTCATGGTAAAACAAGAAGGAGCCAGGAGGCATGGCAAACAAAGAACACATGCAAGCCTATGACAAAGCCACACTGACTGGCTAGCCAAAATGGCCACCAGCCACATAGTCAAACAACAACAACATGAAGCAAGAAGGCATGTGGTGCAAAGTAGAAACCAGGCAATCCTTTGCAAAAAACACACTAGCTGGATGCACCACAAAATGGCTACCAGCCACATGGTAAAGCAACATGGATCAAGGAGGCATGGCAAAAAAAGAGCACATGCAAACCTATGGCAAAGGGACACTGGCTGGATGGACAAAATGGCCGCCAGACCTGTGGTCAAACAACAATGGGCAAGGAGGTATGGGGAACAAAGACACAACCATTCAAGGCTATGGCAAAGACACACTGGCTGGATATACAAAATGACTGCCAACAACATGGTAAAACAAGGAGAAGGAAGGCATGGTAAACAAAGAACACATGCAAGCCAAATGGCAATGGGATGCTGGCTGGATGGACAAAATGGCCACCAGTCACATGGACAAACAACAACAAGGCACAGAGAGGCATGAAAAACAAAGAACACATGTAAGCCTATGGCAAAGACACACTGGCTGGATGCACAAATTGGCTGCCAGCCACATGGTCAAACAACAAGAAGTAGCAAGGAGAACAAAGAACGCATTCAAGCCCATGGCAAAGACACACTGGCTGGATGCATAAAATGGCCACCAGCCACATGGTCAAATAACAGCAGTGCGCAATGAGCCATGAGGAACAAAGATCACATGTATGCTTATGGTAAAAACACACTGACTGGGTGCACGAAATGTCCATCATCCACATGGTCAAACAACAACAGTGAGCAAGGAGGAATGGGGAACAAAGGACACATGCAAGCCTGTGGGCATATACTACATAAAATGGCCTCTGGACACATACCATGGAGAACAAAGATAAATGATAAACAATGACAAACACAGACACACAGACTCTAGGCATAAGGAGGAATGGTGGTAACACAGAAGAAAACACTAACATTAATTCAACAATGCAAAACACAAAAATTAACTGAGCTATAAAACTTTTACAAAAACAGTACACATCCTCCTACGCCATCAAGTATTACCACACGACGTACATAATTACTGAAAGAAAAATGAAATGCAAACGATAGTCAACATTTTTTATTTAATCCAATGCCACCCCTTACCTAAATTAGGTTGTAAAAACATACACCAATGAAATATTTATTTCATGCACTGATAACTACTAGTACTGAGCCTACTATCTAGATGGTCCTTTGAAAATATAGGCCATATAGTAAAAGGATATTGCAAATGTCACAAACATCTAGAACAGGACAGCCATTGAGCTGTGCAACAATTTTCCTTTACAAAAGATGAAAAATCAATGAAATGCAAACTAAATAACTAGGCACATACTGAACTCCAAGCCACGCATGACTATAAATTTTAAAATCAATTAAAGTACAAAGAAATACTGGTGCATGCCCAAGCAAACAAACAACACCAGTATTTAATAGCTTTGGAACTTTCTTGTGTGATTTAAAAAAAAAAAACAAAGGGGCAGATTTAAGAGCCCCTAGCACCACCTTGCACCACATTAGCGTAACTTTGTTTACCCTATTGTGGCCCAAGGGGGCCAAAATCGCCACGCCAAATTTACAAAGTGGCACAATGCATGCCTAGCACCACTTTGTAACCCTCTGCGCTAAATTATGCCTACGCCAGTCATAATGTATGTAGAGGGGGCGTTCTCCCACTAGGGGGGGGGGCTGAAACAATGGCGCAAAGAAATCTAGGAGATTTCTTTGCGTAATTTTTTTTTCAGTACTTTTAACACCTGCTCAAAGCAGGCATTAAAAGGAGGCACACCATTGTTTACAATGTGCCTCAACTGGCTTTGCAGGATTAGCATCAACATTTTCTATGCTAATCCTCCAAAGCTCCCAATTAGCATAAAAAATGCTGACACTACTGCAATGGTGTGTTGTATCTTAGATAAGGTGCACATACAGTGGTGTTACGGGGTTGCACGAACAGTGGCGCTGCACTGGCTGCAGCGTCACTTTCCTCAAATCAGGCCCAAAGTCCTTAAATTCAAAGGTATATTGAGGAGACAAAGGGCTTCATTATGAGTTTGCTGGTCAGGAGGGTCAACCACCAAACCCACATGGAGGACACCACCGTCATACCGGTGGCATCACCCCCAAGCATATTACAATGTTCCTGCCAGGATGACCGGTGAGAACATTGTATTACGCATTCCCACCAAGCTGACCAGTGGGAACAGTGCTAATATACCGGCCTGGCACTTAGGGCAAATACCATAGCACAGCAGACAGTGCGCATTCTGATGGTGCTGGGCAGGGCGGCTCCTGTATTGCCATGGGCATGAGCAGTGCAGGGCCCCCTGTGGCCCCCAGCACTGGCTTTCTGCCAGTTTTTTTATGGTGGGGTGACCACCATGGAAAGGCTGGTGGAAAGCTGAGTTGTAATCAGCATGGCGGTGCTGAGATCAGTGCTCCGTGGCTGAGTACAACTGACCACCGTCAGCCTCTCGGGAACGATGTTCCTGGTGGAGATGGTGGTCACCTGGTTGGTACACCTGACAGTTTGTAATGTGGCGTTCAGACTGCCTGGAGTGCGGTGGTCTAACTGTCACCCCAGGTGTGGTGGTCCTCGGACCGCCACACTCGTAATGAGGCGCAAAGAGAGTGATCCTTACACCTTGAAATCCAAGTTAAAAATGACCAGGAGATACACAAAGCATTGGGAGGAGACTGCTGGACAGGAACAGGAAGTTGGAGTGTCAGGGGGAGCTTCTTTCCTGTTTGAAAAAAAGGAGAAAAGGCTTATGAATCTCAAAACAACTTAAAGGGTCTATTGGAGAATAAAATCAGCCAAAAAACACTTTTTTACTAGATTTAGATGTATTTGAATAGAAAATCTACTCCATATGCATTTGTGCTCGTGAACAGGACTGTTTTGGCCGCTGTCATGGCTGGAAGCAGCACCTGTAAATGCGAAGTTGTGTGCACATGGCCTGAAACAGAGTGAGTGAGTGCAAAGTCTTATGCAGGGTCACTTGCGGCTCTAGAGTTTTGTGGTGCTTGCGAGAGAGCACCAAAACCAAACCTTGCATTAAAGAATGCCACTCCATGCCGGATTGCGGAATTTGGGTTATCCGTGCTACTCCATGTAGCGAGGAGCGTCTGAATTCGGCAAACTCTGCCAGAGGAGTAGATTTCCATGCCAGGGCCTAATGCTGATAGGTGTATAAAAGGTTATTACTTGACATGTGAGAGAAGCGTTGTATTGAAAACTTTTTCCATTACTTTTCTAAGTCAGAGTCCAATGAGATCTAATCTTCAGGTTTGGGAGTGTGAGCCATTGTAGCACTAGGCCCACTCTGCAGGGTCAGACTGAAACTTTTTGCCTTC
Organism: Pleurodeles waltl; assembly: GCF_031143425.1. Taxonomy (NCBI): domain Eukaryota; kingdom Metazoa; phylum Chordata; class Amphibia; order Caudata; family Salamandridae; genus Pleurodeles; species Pleurodeles waltl. The sequence goes on from NC_090445.1 coordinate 508,854,033, forward strand.
CTCCTCCTGTTTTTCTAGCCTTTTTTTGTTGTTGTTGGATTTAGGACTCTGCAAAACGAACTTGGATACAACTCTCAAACATAGCTGTTTAACAAGAAATTAGATTTTTTTCTACTTGGAATTATGTCTTGAAAAAATCTGAATTGGGCAAAATGTGTATTGTCTATTTCCATTGTTAGGACTGTATCCATGTTTTTTGCTACCCATGCAATTCCAGACTGGGAGTGAATGTTTGTATTGCTCAACATTCCATCAATCACTTTTTTCTTTTTGCATTTGTCTCCCTAAGTGGGACAGGTATGCCCAGACATGGGTCCTGTGCTACCCATGCTGCTACAGTCAAGGTAGCTTGGCTGATGAGGGGTGATACCCTGAAAGTGTCCCAGGAAGGACCTGGCCTGGCAGTTCGGGCTGGACAGTTACCATGGGGACCAGAGTCAAGACCGATTTGCACATGGCTGGGTCTAAACTGGAATGACATGACTAGCAAAAAAACTGTCAATTTATTGTACTATGGAATTGTACAGTTGTATTATTTATTTGTCTTGTATTATCATTGTCAAAGTAATTTCATTGTGTTTTCTTGTATAGTGTAGTGGTAGTGTTTGTTTTTGTTGTTTTGTGATATTGCGGTATTGTCAATTTGCGTTGTTCATTGTGTGTTTTTTTACTATTCTTTCAAAATTGTGTGGTTGTAATATGTTAAATGTTGCTGGAGTGCGTTCTTGTATTGGTTTTGCTGTTGTTGCTCTTTTTGTCTGTGGGAGTGTTTGACACAGTGCGGACCTATTGACTTGCAACCAGGTACCAGAGAAATTCATATGTGGATACATTTTATGTGCTTGCGTGCATATTTTAATGTGCTATTTATTACAATTGTTAAGTTTCTAGAGGGGTCTTTCCTCTTCCTACAATGGACATCCCCAAGCACTTTGATCCGGTGGCAAGGAAACATGTTTGGTACTTAACAAAGTAATGTGCACAACTCTACCCTATGAAAAAAATACATGGTTATATACGGTTTAAGCCACATGTTAGAAATGGGGTCTTTGGTTGGCAGTCAGGTTACCCCCTGTCCAAGCAAGGACCCTCACTCTAGTCAGGGTATGTCACACACAATCCAAATTATCCTGTGCCCACCCTCTGGTAGCTTGGCACTGAGAAGTCAGGCTTAACTTAGAAGGCAATGTGTAAAGTATTTGTGCAATAAATCATACAATAACATAATATAGCGCCACAAAAATACACCACACAGTGTTTAGAAAAATATATATTTATCTGGATATTTGCAGATCAAAACGATCAAAGATGCAATAAGTAAAGTGTCTTAAGTCTTTTTAAAGCAAACACATTTTAACACCAAGTAGCTGGTTCGCGTGAAAAATCTCCACAATGGGCCGCAGAGGAGGAGAAGCGTGGAAACAAAGGAGGTGTGCGTCGATTACTTGGGGCGCACACACTGATGCTGCATTTAGTTTTCACGCAGGGATGGCTGAGCGTCGATTTCTGGCGCTCGGTTGTGGATCTTCTTGGGGTTGTGGGGTTTTCCGACGCCCCGGGGTCTGTGCGTGGAATCCTGGTCTTGTGAAGCAAAGTCACAAGCGCTGCATCATTCTGGTTTGGCATGCAATATATTTCACTGAGGGGCAGGCTGTGTGTCATTTTTAGCAAGCTGTGTGTCGAATTTTCACCGCACAAGGAGTCCAGTTGCAAGAGAGAAGTCTTTTTGGTCCTGAGACTTCAGGGAACAGGAGGCAAACTCTATCCAAGGCCATGGAGAGCACTTCTTCACCACAGCCAGTGAGCAGCAAGGCAGCAGGGAACAGCAAGGCAGCAGTCCTTCACAGAAAGCAGTCACGTGAGTCCTTTGGGCAGCCAGGCAGTTTTTCTTGGCAGGATGCAGGTTCTGGTTACAAGTTTCTTCTCCAGGAAGTGTCTGAGTTGGAAGGTGCAAAGGCCCTGTTTATATACCTAAATGTGCCTTTGAAGTGGGAGAGACTTCAAAGAGTGGTTTAGAAGTGCACCAGGTCCCCTTTCAGTTCAATCTTGTCTGCCAGGGTCCCAGTAGGGGGTGTGGCATTCCTTTGTGTGAGAGCAGGCCCTCCACCCTCCCAGCCCAGGAAGACCCATTCAAAATGCAGATGTATGCAAGTGAGGCTGAGTATCCTGTGTTTGGGGTGTGTCTGAGTGAATGCACAAGGAGCTGTCAACTAAACCCAGCCATACGTGGATTGTAAGGCACAGAAAGACTTAAGTGCAGAGAAATGCTCACTTTCTAAAAGTGACATTTCTAAAATAGTAATATTAAATCCAACTTCACCAGTCGGCAGGATTTTATATCACCATTCTGGCCATACTAAATATGACTTTCCTACGCCTTTCAGATAAGCAGCTACCACTCAAACAATATATGAGGGCAGCCCAAATTTTAGCCTATGAAAGGAGCAGGCCTCACAGCAGTATAAAAACAAATTTGGGAGTTTTACACTACCAGGACATGTAAACTACATAGGTACATCTCCTGCCTTTTGCCTACACATCACCCTGCCCTATGGGTCACCTAGGGCCTGCCTTAGGGGTGTCTTATGTGTAGAAAAAGGGGAGTTTTAGGCTTGGCAAGTACTTTTAAATGCCAAGTCGAATTGGCAGTGCAACTGCACGCACAGGCCTTGCAATGACAGGCCTGAGACAAGGTTAAGGGGCTACTTAAGTAGGTGGCACAACCAGTGCTGAAGGCTCACTAGTAGCATTTAATCTACAGGCCCTGGGCACATATAGTGCACAGTACTAGGGACTTATAAGTAATTGAAATAATAATTTGGGTATGATCCAATGTTATCATGTTTAAGGGGAGAGAGCATATGCACTTTAGCACTGGTTAGCAGTCGTAAAGTGTGCAGAATCTAAAAACCAGCAAAAACAGTGTCCAAAAAGTGGAGGGAGGCAGGCAAAAAGTTAGGGGTGACCACCCTAAGGCTGTCAGGTCTAACACCACAGTTAAGACATCTTCATATTTTCACATTTAATGTAGAATAAAGAAATAAAATATTTTCTAGGAGGAGCTTAGAAGTTCAAATCTGTATTTTTTTTTAAAGTATACTTTTTTCCACATTAAATGACAATAGTTCTCAATTGTGGTATAACACACGGGTAACTTAACATAACCTATCATAACCAAACATATGTGTAAAAAAAATGTTGAATAAAGTGTATAAAAATGATATCTATTCAGGGAGTAAACATACATATACCGACAACAGCAGGAATCAGACAGAATGCCTATTGCGCATGAAATTACTAATGACAGTGCCTTATTATTTAGATTCAATTGGTACATAAAATATTGTGATAATTTCAGAACATGATTCCTGCTGTTGGTGTGCAATTGCTATAGTTTAAAAAAATACATTTATTGTTTATCATTTTAGTCTCATCCCAAAGGCATTAGTAGGATGTAGAAAACCCTCGCTTATTTTCTTATGCTGCCGGTTTTGCAAAATCATATTTTCAGAGTGAAAGTGCTGAAGTAGACTCGTTGCAGGAGAAGTGACTGCTAGTTGTGGTTTTGTGGAAAATGATCTCCCGGAATAGCTCCATGCCGCCCCCTCAGGTGCACTGGATTTCCTCGGGGTGGACACCGCCCCTGCCAGTGGCCCGGTCATCAGCTTTTAGTGAAGACCAGTGATTGGGGAGATACCCAAGGATTTGGCTGGGGGAGTACTTTAACCCCGGGAATTATACAGATACCCATTCTACCATTCGCTAACACTGCACGTTTATTGTTAATATGGAAGCAAACATGTTTGTTCGGGGAGATGTACATAGTTCTAACCAGAGCAGGTCTAATGCTACATCGATGCTGCTGAGGACTGTACTGACAGTTAATGCTCCGCTTCTGCGAGCATAATGGTATTTCATTGTTGTGCCTTGTATATTTTTTTGCTACCAATAAACACTTCAAAAAAAGTGTTGAAGTAGAAAGGTCCTTAAATCATGTCCTTGGCTAATATTTATCTATTGCATTCCCTGTGTCATGATTTCGATTTACGTCTTCAGTTATTATTTATTGGACATTTCTATGAGGCTCTTGCAGTTTGAACAGCTGTCTCACAACGGTCGGAGTGCCATTTTTTAAAGCGTGTGCCTTCCCGGAGCTGCTTTTCCATTGGTGACTTGGGGTAAGCAAGTCTTATTTAATCAATGTGGCCCCAGCCTCCCACCCTTGAACTTGTGCCCTGGCGGGCACTGCATGCTGCGCGCTGTCACCTTGACGTTTATATGCTGTCACTCACACCTAAGGCCACGTTCATTTTCATGTGATGTCTATCGCTTGGTAGGTCATGCACCATTGCTTCCTCAGCGTCGATTAGGAAGGTCAACAGAAGATCAAACTTGGAAACAAAGGAAGGCCCTTCCTTCTCCGTCCCGCTTCCTTTTTCTATCTCTCTAGCTCACTATCGTCTGCTCGCTCTCAGTTCCCAATCCTGTCCTCTTGATCTCTTTCAGTCTCTTTTGTTTTGTGTCTGTCAGTCTAACGGTATTTGTATTTGTATCTGCCAGGTCTCTATCACTGTCTCTTTCAGACTAGTACGTTCCCTCTTTCTATGTGTCACTTTCCCTCTCTCGGTTATTCTCTCTCTCTTTTTCTCTCTATCCCTCTGTCTCTCGCTTGACTCTCTCCTGACAGGATTTGGTCCAGAACTTCTTATTATGAAAAATGTACCTTGTGGCCAGTACCACACAGTAGTTGTTTTTTCTGTGCTCATAGCTTCAGCGGTGTATGAGGAACAATACTTCGTTTTCCACGGGTCCTGGTCACATTATTGACTGAACTCAGATTTCATAGACTTGCAGATCGAAGAGTCTTGCTTTTTGAATTATGCAATAAGTACTGTATTTTATGATGATTTATATGTACGTATGTGTACTTTTATGGCAATGCGCAGAATAAAGTTATCTTGACTGACTGACTGAACTGACCTCGCTCTACTTTTTAAATTGATTAATTTATTTTGTATACGCTGACAGCCACTACACAGCACTAGAAGCAGTACGGATTGGTAAATATTTAAAATATCACATCAAATGTGGTGGGTGAATCAGTTTTTACAATTAGTGGGCAACTTTCTAGTTCTGTTTTACATTTGCTTTCCAGGTCTACCTGCACTCCCTCATTCATTTTAGCTGATCGAGTAAGGCTTTCCTTTTGTTGAACTTCAACTGACTTTCCCCTCGTTAGTGAAGCCTGGAAGGGAATCATTCATGCTAGATTTTTCATATGATCAGAGTTTATATGAAAAATCGACATTGTAGGGGTTTACATGGTCGGGTATCACTTCTGCATATCCCGAAAATTGGTCATGGAGATGCAAGATATCTACCAACTGGATGCAGCCCTAAGCTAAGATATCTTTCTACCAGGTGCTGCCCGTCCTTTAGGGCAGAGGGGCCACACCCCCCCACCTTTTGCCTCTCATGAAGATTTTCTGTCAGGCTGAACAAAGGTCAGCCTGACAGACAATCTTCATTTTCAGCTCAGAAAGCCAGGAGTGAGCCATGCGCGATTTGCGCAGACTCCTGGCTGCCTGAGCTGAACTTTGCTGGGCTGAGGAGGTCACAGCTCCTATGGGCGTGACCACCTTGGCTCAGCAAAGGTACCTCAAGGCCCTCCCCTGGGTGACGAGGAAAGCGTCACCCATTGACACTCGCCCTGAACGCTTCAGGTTTAAGCCCTGAAGCGCCCAGGGCGAGTGTCAATCAGTGACACTTCGTCACAGAGTGGGGCTGGGGTCAGCAGTCTCACTGACCCCATCCCACTCTGTGGCGAGGCTGGGACTGCTGCCTTCCCTCATTGGCTGACCTAAGGTCAAGCCAATGAGGGAAGGCAGCATTCCAAACCCTCCTGGGACCTCGAGGCTGAAGGTAAGTGTGTGTGTGTGTGTGTGTGATGTTTTAAAATGAATGTTTAATGCATGCATGCATGTTTGAATGTTATGAGTGTTAATGGATGTCCGTGTATGCGTGTGTGAAAGAATAAGTGTGTGGGAACTTTTAAAATGAATGTTTGGTGCATGCGTGCATGTGTGAATGTTATGAGTGTTGTTAATGGATGTAGGTGCATGCATGTCAGTGTGTGAAAGAACGTGTGTGTGCTTCCTGCCCGCCCCCTCCCTCCTAAAGCTACCGGCCGCCACTGTTTTCTACCTATTAATATGTGACTTATTCATTTGCTTTGCGTGTGTATTAGGGGTCTTTTAGTATAGTAGACCTTCGTAGCGTGTTTCAGGGCATTTCTTGTTGTCTAGAAGCTCTGGATGAAGCATCCTCCCTGTAGCGGAGGGACAGCATTAGTCAATCCACCATGCAGCGCTGAGGTTCATCCCATTTGTTCTTTGCGCAGCTAACACCCCCACCTTCATTCCCACTACACGGTTTCCCAGCATTCTTTGACTCCCAAAGTGTCTGGCGACTGAGTTGAAAACTGACCAGAAGTGATCATGCGAAGGAGATGGTTAAGTGAGAGAATTTGAAAGGCAAAGCAGCCCCTAAGATACCCTCTTTGTCTTCCAAGCCTGGCGATGCACAAATATCTGAAATCCCACCCACCCACTCTCAATGTTTAAAATGCTAAATAAAGATACTTAAGTGCTAGAGGGTCCTTGATTTTATTATCAAAACCGTCTTTGTCAGGGGTTCTTTGGATAAGGGGCTGGTTAGAAGGGGACTGACCTCCTGGTGGTTTAGGTATTCTAGCCCTACCTCCCATGCCCATGATATTTCTTGAAGTGTGACCAAATTATCATGCAGTGCTCCAGCAGGGACAATTCTCTAAGTGGTTCCTTGGTGTTTGTCAGCAGGGGCATTGAGCAAGGCGGTTCCCTGGTGTTTGTTTTGCTCACAAAAATCAAAGGATGGTGTTTAAGTCCTAAATTAGCTATTAGTATAATATCTAACGCCTCTTCATGAGTGTTTTTTGGGGTAGGAGGATGGCTGGAGGGAGGGACTGGCATGCTGGTGGTCCAGGCCTTCTAACCCTACCTCTAGTATCCATGATATTTCTTGGAGTGTGACAAAATCGTCACAGGTTGGCCCAGCAGGGACAATGACTAAATGGTTCCTGTTGTCAGCCTTGGCCAACAATGCCAAAGAATAGTGCTTAAGTGCTAGAGTGCTCTTGAGTTTATCATACAATTGTCTTCATGAGGAGTTCATTGGATAGGAGGCTGGTTAAGGGGGAAACTGACCTGCTGATGGTCAAAGCCTTCCAGTTCTACCTCTGTTGCCCATGACATCTCTTGGTATGTGACCAGGTCATCACAGGATGCTCCAGTGGGGACAATGTTCTAAGTGGCTCCTTGGTGTGTGCCTTATTAAACTGTATGTATCATTACCGTGAACATTACATTAACATTTAATAACCTTTTACTTCATTTCAAGTATTCCACATTGGCCAGGCTCCTAGGCCTGTACTTACCCCAAGTGGGATGTAGATAGGAAATGTGTAGTTTATCAGTGCTGTTATGTCTTAAAATGTTCCTAATACAGAAGGATCAATATGATGTAATATGGTGTTGTACTGCTCAGAATTATATTCTCATGAAGTAAACGTTACTACATCCAACTCCAATTGAACAGTCTGCAAGTCTAACTTCGGTAGGGGTCAGAGAAAAAGTCCTAAATAATAAGTTGGGTTCTAACAAGTTAGGCAGTATGCAAGTGACATCATGGTGCGTGACATCACAACATGTGACATCACAGTGCATGGGATCACATGTAGCATCACAGGAAGTGACTCCATGACCCATGACCTCACCAGAAGTGCCATCACATGAGGTGGCATCAAATCCTAAAGCCTCACACAGGTTTAGTAGATCTATCATGATTACATTTGAGCTCATTACAATATTTAACAAATGAGAATTTGCTTTGGGCTTGTGCTAAAAAAGTGACACAACCTGATGCAAAATGTGGGCCTCACCTCTACATTTATGTTTTAAAAATCCTGCCACAAAGAAACTGAAAACAAGGAGAAACATGGCAATAAGTCTGTTCTGCTTAATTTGTTGCAAAGTCTACATTTTAAAATATCTTATAGGGTTTAGGAGCCTGCTGCAGAGATTTTGTGTGCCCAGAAACCTCGGGGAATAATAATAATGGTATGATAACTTTGGAGGGTAACACATTTGTTGGAGTAACCTCTTTTTTCTCTAGTCCCAGTTTTGAATCAAAGTAGCATAGTAGCATAGAGGGTTAATGTGCCTGATTCAAAGCACATCATCTACCTGCAAATTAAAGATTTTTATTATATGTCACTAGGTGAGGTACAGTTTTTTACACATTGATCCTTTTGTTACTTGCAGTTCATAAATGGTCATTTTTCTAATATATCAAGCTATGAAGGACATGTGACTCCTACATCTTGTAACACTCACTGTCTTATGTGACACATTTTGTATCGATTCACACATTTATAGGATTTATTGACAATGGATAATGTGTACAAGTTGTGTAAAGTGCTCTGACATCATGGAGTAGGATGAGTAGCAAAATAAAAGAAGTAAAACAAAATAGTGGTATTTAAATTGTTATTTGTGCAAATGCTGGAACAGACCAACACATCTAACATTCTTACAATGCATGAAAATCTCTTATAAACAGGGATTGAACAACCTAAAAAACATGCCTCTCAAGTATTTGTGAATTAAGAACAACAAGCTGTGGGCATTTGTTTCCCGTCCCCTGCTTTGCATCTAGGTGTGACACTCAGATAGCTCCTGGTCACAATAAGTGGAACAGAAGGAAGCTTGATGGCCCCTAAATCCAGCGTTTAGTGGCTCAGATGGCTTCAGCTGGAGTCTGAAATATGAAAGCCCCCTCGCGACCTGCACGTTGCTGATGGAAAATGAAAGCAGACAAGGACAAGTGCGGGTGCTGGTGAATATGTGTCAGTGTCTGAAAATTACACTAGGACAAGTTCAGCATATTTCCGTGGGGCCCACTTCTGGGAAACAGCCTTTTCTATGGTGCGGGAGCAACATGTAGTCTAGCCACGCAAGCTTTCTCACGCTTGCCTGAACCACGCATGTGCCTGAAACACACAAATGTGTGGTTCAGGCACCATGCATATGCGCGGTTCAGGCACACAGCAGGAACAGCCGGAAGAGGAAAGTGGTGGCCAGGTAAGTGGGACTGGGGTGGGTGGGGGATTTTTAAGGACAGGATGAGGTAGGTTTTAGAGTTCAGGGTAGGGATGGGGTGTGGGGTAGTTTTTAGGACAAGGTGGGTAGCTTTTAGGACAGGGTAGGTTTAAGCATTTAGGGCGGGGTTGGGGGTCGGGGCAGTTTTTAGGACAGGGTGGGGTAGGTTTTAGGGCTCAGGGTGGGGGCGGTGGCCACAGTAGTTTTTAGGACAGGGTGGGGTAGTTTTTAGGACAGGGTAGGTGTTAGGGTTTAGGGCAGGGTGCGGGGTCAGAAGTTTTTAGGACAGGTGGGGTAGGTTTTAGGTTTTGGTGATGGGGTTGGGTAGTTTTTAGGACATGGTGGGGTAGGTTTTAGGTTTAGGGTGGGGTGGGGTGGTCAGGGTAATTTTTAGGACCAGGCAGGGTAGGTTTCATGGATTAGGATGGGGGTTGTGGTAGTTTTTAGGATGGGGGTAGTTTTTAGGACTGGGTAGGTTTTAGGGTTTAAGGCGGGTAGTTGTCAGGGTAGTTAGTAGGACAGGGCGGGGTAGGTTTTAGGGTTCAGAGCAGGGGGCGGGGTAGTTTTTAGGACAGGTTGGGGTCGTTTTTACGTCAGGGTATGTTTTAGGGTTTAGGGCGGGGAAGAGGGTCGGGTAGTTTTTAGGACAAGGTAGGGTAGATTTTAGGGTTCAGGCAGGGGGCAGGGTAGTTTTTAGGATAGGGTGGGTTTGTTTTTAGGACATGGTAGGTTTTAGGGTTTAGGGTAGGGGATCGGGGTCAGTTGTAGGACAGGGTGGGCTAGTTTTTAAGAAGGCAAGTTTTAGGGTTTAGGGCAGTAGTGGGGGTTTAGGATAGTTTTGAGGACAGGGCAGGGTACTTTTTAGGACAGGGTAGGTTTTAGAGTTCAAGGTGGGGGGTTGGGGTAGTTTTTAGGCCAGGGTGGGGTAGGTTTCAGGGTTCAGGGTGGGACTAGGGGTCAGAGTATTTGTTAGGAAAGGGTGGAGTTGTTTTTTAGGACAGGGTAGGGTAGGTTTTAGGGTTTAGGGCGGGGGCTGGGTCGTTTTTAATACTGGGCAGGGTAGGTTTAGGGGTTTAGGGCAGTTGTGGGGGTGGAACCAGAATTCAGGATGGGCTGGGGTAATTTTTTAGGGCAGTGTAGATGTTAGGTTTTTGGGCAGGGGCCAGGGTAGTTTTAGGACAGGGTGGAGTAGTTATGTGCTCAGTTGGAGTCTGATACATGAAAGCCCCCTCGCCACCTGCACGTTCGAGCTGGACAAGTTTGGCATATTTCATTGGGGCCAACTTCTGCGAAATGGCCTTTTTTCTGTGGCTAGACCAACGCGTAGTGTAGCCACGTAAGTGTTACCATTCGTGCCTGAACCACGCATGTGACTTACCCACGCCAAAGCGTATGAATGGTTAAGGAACAAAGCAGGAACAGCCGGGAGAGGAACACATCGGCTGGGTAAGTGGGGCTGAGGTGGTTGGGTGTTTTTTAAGGACAGGGGGATAGGGTTTACAGTTCAGGGCAGGGGTGGGGGGTCAGGGTAGTTTTTAGGACAATGTGGGGTAGGTTTTAGAGTTTAGGTGGGGCAGGGAATCAGGGTAGGTTTTAGAACAGGGTGAGGTAGGTTTTAGGGTTAGATTTTATGTCAGGGCAGGGTTGTTTTTAGGGCAGGGTGGGGTAGGTTTTAGGGTTTAGGACTGGGGTAGGGGTCAGCAAAGATTTTAGGACAGTGCATAGTAGGCTCTAGGGATTAGAGCAGAAGAGGGGGTCGGGTAATTTTTAGGAAAGGGTAGGTTTTAGTGTTTAGGGCGGGGCTGTGGTCAGGGTAGTTTTTAGGAGAGGGTGGGGTAAATTTTAGGGATCAGGGTGGCAGTGGGGGGTCAGGGTAGTTTTAGGACAGGGTGGGGTAGTTTTTAGGACAGGGTAGGTTTTAGGGTTTAGGGCAGGTGGGGGTAGGGAAGTGTTTAGGACAGTGCAGTGTAGGTTTTAGTGTTCAGGGCAGGGGGTCAGGATAGTTTTTAGGCCAGGGTGGGGTAGGTTTTAGGGCTTAGGGTGTTGGGGTCACTGTAGAACCAAGCAAGGTAGATTTTAGGGTTTAAGGCGGGGGACTGAGGTAGTTTTTAGGCAAGGTGGGGTAGGTTTTAGGGTTTAGGGACAGGATGAGAGGGTCGAGGGCTTGTATCACACAACAACGCATGGCGTTACCACATATACCTTCACTAATCATGCTTTTAAAATGCAATTCATTGTAAAGGCTTGCAATGCAAAGCCATGCATTGTTAAGATGCGTCGTGGTTCCAACTGCGCTGTTAAGCCATGCGTGGTTCTGTCATAAAACCCCCATTTCTGGAAGGGTGGACAGCATCCACCCTGTGAAAATAGTGGGTGGATGCCATGTACCCGCGTGTACCCCCACTTTTTTTTGCCCTGGTGGGGGTAAAGCCATTGCACAAGTGAGAAAACTATACATCTCATCATTTTATGTGGCTAACAAGGTCACTGGAGGTTTCATTTGGTTATGTGTGCAATATTTTGAACTAGAATGGGTTGTTGATGCTAGTTGTCCATTATGATTGACACTTTGTGATCTATTTTTTATACAAATGAGTGTTGCACATGCTTTGCTCAACACTATTGCTGAAGTCCAGTAGAGGGTGGTGACATTTCAAAGTGGCATAAAAGATTGGAATTAATTTGACTTAACAGGTGAGTGAAGCAAGTGAGCCCCTCAGGCATAAGGGCCACTGGGGATGAAAGGTTGTGAAAGGGGAGCAAATGGCATATTTTACAGGTAATTGTAATGAAGAATTTGGTGATAATACCATAATGTTTATAAGGCAGTTGTAAAGGTGTAGTCTTGAAATATTTAAAAAACATGAAAGAATGTCACATGCTGTCAAATGCTGTTTTTGCTCTCCCTGTAATTGTCTCTTCCTTTTTCTCATTCAATATTTCCCATTTCATGTGCTGGCTCATTCTTAATGTTTTGGATTAAGTGGATGAAAAGCCAATAATCCATGAGAAAGTCAAATAATCAGCTCTGAATGAATGGGTGTGGTTGCATACATTGATGAAATGATCAAACTTACTTGTTACTGGTGCAGTATCTGAATGGTGTTTCTTTTTTGTGACCTCGTCAATCACAATGACTTAAATTTAATGAACAAGAAGAATATTTATTTTTTGCATATGAATAGCATTAAAATCCCAATACCTTGCTTTCAGTGATTTGATCAGATCAATGGCACATTTTAGTATTAATACTGTTTGGTCTTAAGTAGAAAAACATATTTATTTTAATTGTTAGGGTACTGGCTGCATCTATGAGGAAAAATGTCTGCAGCAAATACATTGTTTCTTTACCTAAAATTGATTTATGTACCAAAATGTGTGAGCCTTTTTCACCAAACTTGTTGCATGCCCTGCCTGATCCTTGAAGTAGGAGGAGGAGGCAAAAATGTTTGTGGAATGACCCTGTAGAAAGGGCCAGGACCAACATGACCCCCTACCAGCCTAAAGCCAGGGGGACCATTTAATACCTTGATTGACTTCCCTGCTTAAGGCGATAGAACATGGATTCTGTCCCGCAGCTGCAGGGGCCTGATCCAGTTCTACGCCATCTGAACTCAGTTGGATCCCTCTGTCTATGCTTCCCAGACAATCTAAGCTAACTCATGGATGTGTCCTAATTGTCTGTGGCCGAAGCCAGGTCCCAGGCCACCCCTTGGCCTCTGTCTCTGAAATATCTCTGAGTGGGGGGCGGTAGCTCCAGATGCATAGCATCCTCTCTCCACTCTACTTCCCACCAGTTCAGGGATTCTACCCTGCCACTTGTCCTCCAGCCTAGGGACTGGTCCCATAGACTGAACAGGGCTCAGGGGAGAGTCCTTCCTCCCCGTGCCACTCCTTCTAGGGTTCTTCAGCCTCCTTTTGAGAGTGGTACCCCCAGAATTTACAATGGCCAGGGTGCTGGTGTCAATCGTCCTGCTCAGCTCACTCACCAGTTCAGGGGAGCCCCTCTGTAACTGGCTTCCCAATCCAGGGTCCTTCCCCCTCAGGTTGAGCTGGGTTGATGGGAGAGTCCTTCCTCCACCTGCCCCCTTCTACTGGAGTTCCACACCCTCCTTTTGAAAGTGGTACCCCAAAAAGAAACAGTAGAGAGGCCGGGGACAGCTGTCTCTACCTCCAGGTCAAAGGGGTTGCCCTGGACCTGGTTCTCCAACCTAGGGGCTGTACCCTTTGGCTGGTAATGAGTTAGGGGAGAGTCCTCCCTCCCCCTCAAACCCTTCCCCTCAGAAGAGGTACCATTAGAGGACAGGTTTTAGCATAGCCCTGAAAAGAAGCAATAGAACATGTGCTTTCTAACAGTGAGATTAAATAGCCCTTCATAAGAGTTTGCTGTGCTACCCTTCACCCATCCTTCTAGTACTTTGCAAAAATCCTCCACAAAATCCTCCCAAGCCTGGTGAGACCACTTCCCCTTGCCTCAGAACCTCAACCTGTAGTCTTCAGGGGTGAGATCATACCTTTTTATCAGGGCCTCTCTGATGAGGGGGTACTCCTGCCTGTCACTCCCTTCTAGGGCCAGCATGGTATCCCTCCCCTCCTCAGGAATATAGCTCCCCAGGCAGTCCCCAATCCTTCTCAGGGATCCTGTGCACAACCAGAGCTTCTTCATACTCCCTCAGCCACTGACGTATGTTGTTCCCCTTCTTTGAACCCACGCACCAGGTCTGTGGGTAGGTAGGGATTATACCTAACACTACAATCAATTGTGTTGCCACCACTGGACTCCACCTGCCATGTTGGTGAGTCCAGATTTGTCAGACTGCGCTCTAGAGCGAGTCTTTCCTTGGAAAAGGCCCTTTCAGCCTCTGCCATCCTCTCCTAGACTAAGGCCTTCTCTACCTCAGCCCTTCTGTCTTCTACAGCCAGCTGGGCTAGCTGAAGCCTCAGGTCCTCCTCTTCTCACCTATCTCTGAGCTCCTCAGGCAACAGGGAATGGGAGGTGGCACTGCTTCTGGACAAGGACCCAGTAAGGCATTCCCTATCTATGGGGTGCCCTCTCTCTCTTCTGGCGTCCCTGGCCAGTGATCTTCTCCCTCTGTGTGAAACTCTTTGAGGTCACTGTCACCCTGGGGTGCAGAATGGGGACCCTCCCACTCAGAGTCCTCACTACTCTCAGGGTCCTCTTTAGGATCACCCTCAGAACCATCACCCCCTTGGTCCTCCTTTACCGTCGCTATCCTGTGTGCTTCCTCAGAATTAAACAGGGCTCTCCTAAGGTCGGTTTCTCCACATACAGGTTTACCCCTCTCCCTGCAGAATCCCTTTGACTCCTCTAGAGTGTAGTCCCACAACTCGTTCATGTCAAAGTTAGATTCCATTTTGATGAGAGCAAACATAGGTGTAAAACAACAAGAGTCCAAAGTGCAAGTATATGACACAGGAGTAATACATCAAAATGACTAGTTTGAGAGAACGGGATGATAATAAAAAAAAAGAATTAGAACATGTAATGGTCTAAGCGCAAATTGTGGTGCGACAATGAGTCACAATGGTATTGTGCAAGCGCAAGTCCTATTCTTTACTGCTTACAACCAATATTAGAAAAAGAGTTTCTGGTTGGCTAGGGTATGCACCTAAACCAGGCAGAACCCACCCAATCTAGTCAGGGCGAGGGAGTTACACTTCCAAGATAATCCCTGCTCAACCCCTTTGTAGCTTGGCACCAGCAGTCAGGCCTAACCCAGAGGCAATGTGAAAAGCGTTTGCACAACACACACAACACATGTGATGCAATAAGTACACCACAAAGAGAACACAACACCAAGTTATATAAAAATAAACTTTATTGTACACAACATCATTAGATCAAACACAACATGTCTGTAACACGTTATCACTATTGCGTGGCTCCCAGTAAAGACATCTGACAGATGTCCATGAGATTACCAGGGTCTCGAAAAGGGGGACTTGTAGCAGTGTCCTAACTAGGGCTGCAGGCCCCCAGTGACAACAAAGACACACATGTTATTGTCCTGGAGCTCCTTTGCTCTTATCCACCAAACGGGGTGGCACCAGCAGGAGAGGGGGCCCTCTGGTGAGGTTTCCCACCTGTGACCCAGAAAATCACCCAGAGGGGGCTCAGTGAGGACGGGGGTACCTCCGTTGAGATTGCCACCCCACCAGTGACCACAAATACACAAAGGCCCAAGGAGGGGATACCTCCTGGCTCATGCCCCTCCTTAAGCTCGCATGGGCTCTCTGGTCCTGCTTGGGGCTATGGGGAAAGTGCCCCCAATCCTCTGGTGAGCATGAGACTCGCAGAGGGTCGCTACGGGTACTGGCCCGTCCTCTCAATGGGCCTGGGCGCTGAAAATACACCAAAGGCATGATCCGCCGGTGGCCCGGGAGTGCTCCTCACAGTGCATGTCACCCCGTAGATACTGGTAGGATCACAGTTGCTCCAATCTTCGCCATCTCGTGCCCCAGGGGTACTGGGAGACACACGTTTGAGATGCGGTCTGGGAATCTGGGCTGAGGCAGTGATTTTCCTCAATCAGGGGAATAAGGCGAGCGCTCTTACTGTGCTTTGTAATTAAAACAAAAAGCGCTGTCCATGCGCTTTCGTAAATAAAAACAAGGCGCTCTGAAGGTGCTAGGTGAAGCAAAGAAAAGCACTCAGCTTGACACAGGGCTTCTACATATAGCGCTGTCCTCACGCTAGGAATCCAGCAGATGCACCTAGCCCCTGGTGGTCACAAAGGAAGCACAGGGCTACAGGGCCCAGCAACATGCCATCACAAAGAGGATGCAGTCAGTGGCAGTTCCTCCTAGTGGCCCAGCAGGTCACAGGTCAGCACAGCAGCAGCAGTCCAAGGTGGTTCCTGGTAAGTCCCTCCAACAGCGTTCTTTATCCAGTTCCAAGTATGTTTCTTGTGTCTTTTTATGAGGAAAAATCCCCTGTACTTATACTCAGTTTTGCAAAGCATTTTCAATGAGGGGGCAGAGGAGGTTCCAACCAGTTACAACTCGTTCTAGGAGTGTCCCCTCGCTGTTCCAGCACAGACTCCAGACATCACTTGGAGGTAAACAAGCCCTTTGTGTGAGGCCAGGGCTCGGCCTTTACGGATGCAAATGTGCCCAACCTCCCCTTCTCTCAGCTCAGGAAGACCATTCAATATGTGCACCCCTGTGACACCTCCACTCTCCCTGTGTACAGGCTGTCTGAAAAGTATGCAAAAAGCCCAGCTTTCCCTCTGCCCAGACATGGATTGGAGTCAAGTTGCAAAACACCAGAGTAATAAGCAAAGAATAATGTTCACTTTCTAGAAGTGACAATTCTATAATAGTAATAAAAAATCTACTCATGCCAGTAAGCAGCATTTCCCACTACCATTACAACCATATCAAACATGCCTACGGTACCCCTCATAAATCAGGCAATACCCCCTAGACATAAGGTAGGGCAGTTCGAATGCAATCCTATGAGAAAGCAGCACTCACAGCAGTGAGAAACCAAAATAGGCTGTTTGTCACTTCCAGGACAGGCCAGGCTTCCTGGCACATGTCCCGTCTTCTACATTTATAGCACCCTGCCCCTAGGGCTAGCTAGGGCCTACCTCAGGGGTGACTTATACGTAGTAAAAGGGGAGTTCTGGTAAGTAAATTCAGATGCCAGGTCCCTGTTGCAGTAAACTGCTAACACAGGTCCTGTGCTAGCAGGCCTGAGACAGGTTTGAAAGGCAACCTCTGTGGTTGGCGCAAGCTGTGCTGCAGGCCCACTAGTAGCATTTAATTTACAGGCCGTGGGTATAGGGATACCACTGTACAAGGGACTTTCAGGTAAATGAAATGTGCCAATCAGATATAAGCTAATCATACCAAGTTTACAAGGGAGAACACATGCACTTTAGCACAGATTAGAAGTGATAAACTGACCAGAGTCATAAGGTCAGCCAAAAAGGGTCAGAATAATTAGGAGGAGAATGCAAAAAAGGTTGGGGAATGTCCCTGTAGAAAGGGCCAGGTCCAACAATTAACCTTTGCTGCAAAAAGAGATTAAGAGATAACCATCTACTGGCTAAATTGCAAAATGTGAAATCAAAAAACCTGGGATCAATCCCATCTTACACACCACAAAATTGTATGATCCTGGGCTAAAATGTTATTTCATTTTTTCATTATTTATTATTGCACTTGCGAGGATGCATTCATAAATACAAGAGGAGCATGAGTTCAGGAAAACAATACAAAAAACTCTGTTATGTTTGATGTATTAGACCATAAGGTTTCTTAACGTATGATACAAATTTAGGCAACATATATGTTAGATCTAACAACAAATTTGATTAAAGTCATTATTGTTGGGGGGGAGAAATGAACGTTTCTAACTTAGGGCCACATGTACGTAGCTTCAGATTTGCAACCCGCAAATTGCGAGTCACTAATCCGAATGTAGGATGGTGTCCTTGACACCATTTGTGATTCGCAAGGGGTTCGCAAATGCCCACCTCATGAATATTCATGAGGTAGGTCGCAATTTGCGACCCCCTCGGGAATGGTGGCCCTCACAGGGATGGTGGTCTGCTGGAGACAGCAGACCACCATGTCTGTGAATGCTTTTCAATAAAGCAGTTTTTTTTTTTTTTGTAAAGCAGCCTGATTTCCTTAAAGGAAAACTAGATGCATTACAAAAACAAAAAATTAAACATTTTCATTTCATTTTTTCAGAGCAGGCAGTGGTCCATAGGACCACTGCCTGCTCTGATAAAATGTTTACAGTGACATTCACAATGGGACCCCTTCCCTTTTGCCAATGGGTTAGCACCCATTTGAAATGGGTGCAAACTGCGATTGGTTTGCCACCGCGTTCGCGGTCACAAAACAATCCTACATTGCACTGCGAGTCGCAATTAGGAAGGGAACACCCTTTCCTAATTCGGAGTCGCAAACCCGTTTTGTGATTCGATAACCAGGTTACCGAATCGTAAAATGGGGTTTGTGCATAGCGCTGTGCTTTTTGCACATCGCAAACAGCGAAATTAGCTGTTTGCGATGTGCAAATAGCTACCTCCATGTGGCTCTATGGCGGTCATTCCCACCCTGACGGTCCATGACCGCCAGGGCGGAGGGCAGCGGAAGCACCGCCAACAGGCTGGCGGTGCTTCCTGGGCTATTCTGACCGCGGCGGTAAAGCCGCGGTCAGAAAAGGGGAACCGGCGGTTTCCCAACGGTTTTCCCCTGGCCCAGGAAATCCTCCATGGCGGCGCTGCTTGCAGCGCCGCCACGGGGATTCCGACCCCCTTCCCGCCAGCCTGTTTCTGGTGGTCTTCACCGCCAGAACCTGGATGGCGGGAACGGGTGTCGTGGGGCCCCCTCACAGGCCCCCATACAGATTTTCACTGTCTGCTTAGCAGACAGTGAAAATCGCGACGGGTGCCACTGCACCCATCGCACCCCTGCAACTCCGCCGGCTCCATTCGGAGCCGGCTTCCTCGTTGCAGGGGCTTTCCCGCTGGGCCAGCGGGCGGCCTTTTGGCGGTCGCCCGCCTGCCCAGCGGGAAAGTTGGAATGGCCGCCGCGGTCTTTTGACCGCGGGGCGGTCATTCGGCGGTAACCGCATGGCGGGCGGCGACTGCGAACCGCATGGCGGGCGGCGACTGCGGCCCGCCGCGGTCAGAATGACCGCCTATATCTTTCAAAACTCATTTTTAATGAATGCCTTTCTGTGCAGTAATGTAATTAGAAATATGAAGGCAAAATGCTTCCTGATGTTATAGAAATACGCTGTTTTTAAATTTTGAAGACCTTTCATTATATTTTTACATTACTTTGTTGTTGGAGGATTTACGTGCCAAACATGTTGATGACCTGGCTCGTGCACAGGCTCTTAGATCCAAGCCTGTCGTGCTAGACGTATTAGTCCAGTGTGTCTAACTGCATCTCGAGACACATGTCCACAGTCCTGGGTGTTCAGGGGCACACGTTTTGCACAGTCAAGAGTCCTACCTCCTGCAGTCACTGTCTCTCCTCTGCTCCACACCTTGCTAGGGTCTGCATCCTGCTGCCTCCAGGTGTGAAATATGGGAAGATATTCTTCGGTCCCTATAACGAGTTAAGATATCCTAAATAAATGCTACTCTAAAATACAGCACACATTGGACCTGGTTCAGCACAGCACTTTGGTCAAAGATTTACCAAAAAATAAACATTTTTATCCACTTTTAGTTCTATGCAGGTGAGCACGTCACTCTATATTAGGCTTCACAAACCTGTATTTGGCACTTAGGACCTGATTAAGAATTTGGCAGAGTGGGTTACTCCAACACAAACTTAACAGATACCCTGTCTGCGGTTTTACAATTCAGTTATATCCTATGGAAATCGTAATATGGAGAATGGAATGTCCATCATGTTTGTGACAGAATATTCCATCCACCAAGATCGTAATCAAGCCCTTAGTGCTGGTGCTCAGTCTCACAGCGTTTGCAAGAAGATGGAACTGGGCATGATAAGGTGAAGTCACCTGGCCAGGATCACAGGTTTTGATCAAGTGTGGACAGCTGGGATTAGATCTCCTGGCTCGTCTGTGTGTAACACATGTAAGCACCCATATTTATATGAAGTTAGTAGAGCTAGGGCATAAAAGGGCATGGTATATTGGGAGGGGCTGTGGGGGGCATATGAGATTGTGCTCATCAAACTGAGGATGTGTACATTTGAATTAGACAATCTAAGTTAATATTTGTAACATTATCACATTAACAATTTAGAAATATGGCGATGAAGGAATTCACCACATATTACAGGCCCAAATGTGGAGCTGGGATTAGAGTGATTCAAGAGCGAGTAGGTTTAGCCATTAGACCTGGACTTCTCCTCTCGCACTCGCAGAGTCCATGTTAGCGCTGTTGAGTCCCTGAGATATTACTAGGACATAAACACGCTGGTACAGGCTGATCTTTATGTTGAAATACCCTCACAAAGTCACAATTAAAAACTTGTTTATGAGTGGGGGACGTCTGAGTAATATGAGGATTTTCTCTTCAAATGCAATACTGTTGAGCGTAATAATTTTGGAAGTTGAGGACGTCCAATTTGGACCCCTGTCTTTTTACCTACTAAGATAGCTCAATTGGTTCATGTGCCTAATGCTGAGTTATGTGTTTAACTCTCGGGTCACAGGTTCATTGACAGTACCATAGCTAAAGTAGATGTATTGCTTTCTAACCGGATGTATGTGCAACACTTGAGTCACAATCCTAATCAGAAGAAGATAGCACAAAGGGTTGGAGTTCCTACTACTGAGATGTATCTACGAGTGTGTGTAACACTCAGATTAACAGCTCTCACCACATGAAGGTAGTTCAAAGGGTCGGTTTGCCTACCACTGACATATGTATTTAACCCTTGCATCACAGGTTTGAGGGATATGAAAAATATGTAAATCAGTTACTGTCCTTGCCATAAAGATCTTTGGCAATATCCATATTCCAAGTGCATTTTTAAAAATAGAGCGCATTAAACAGTATTTATTAAGTGTGATAACATTAAAAGCTCTACCCAAAACAGAGACAATTTCAGAGCTCCAGTTGTTAGAGAATGGCCTTGGTCACAGCCTCCTCTTTGTCCCATCCTCTCCACTACTTAGCAATCACCTCCTCAGGCAACATTTATCCATATCCTACCGCCACTAGCACCATTTGAGTCAGTCTTCTGCAGTCTGAAATAATAACACCTGCACTGAATCAACAAGAAAAACTCCCTTATGTTCACAGAGACTCTGGACTTTTTACTCAGGCCCTGTGTTATCTTATGTTATGTGTATTTGTATGGCCCACAACTTGGCATGTGTATTTTCCAAGACACTGCCAACACAAGTTGCTGAACACAAACTTTAATGGATGGAACAAAGTGCTTCATCAGCAAGCCAGGTTGGGATCAGGAAACATAATGAATATGAACTGCATCAAATCAGGTAAAGGCAGTGCATTCACGGGGCACATGGAAATAATTTTTACTCGCCACACGCTGGGCTTCAGTCTGCTCATCTATGCCTCCTTCCTTTCTGTCTGTGCATGCCAAGGAAGTGCACACCAGAAATGTCAACTGGAGCTTCTTTAGAATAGTACCGAAAGGTGTTACAAGCAGTTCTGTGGCCACGTTGTGTAAATCCTAATTAGTAAACATAATAATAGCAGCTAGCACATCTGCATTCATTCCATGTTATATCTTTTCTTTCTCCATATCAAGTGTTCAAAAGCAGGCAGCATCTATGACTACTGCAGAAGGTCCAGTGCTCCACAGTTTTTAGATTTGAAGCCTACCCATCAGTATAGCTGTCTGGTTTGCTAGAGACATCTTGGGGACATTCAGTAAGTTGTCCTAAAAAAGCATTTCCCCTGTTGCTTACCATTAGGTTTGTGGTTTGCAACTCACATGTTCTGACTTTCTATTTGCTGGATTTATTTGCTTCAGGCTGTCCCGCTTGAGTTCGTACTTCCCATTACCAAACCTTTCTGACCTATGCTTGAGTTGGCTCCTCCCGTTACCCATACTTTGTTTATTGTATTCTTCCACAAACTCTTTCTGTAAATAGGCCTTTAAATCTCGTTCTTATCTTGTCACATTTGCCGTGCATTTAAAGACAGAGGTCAACTGCCAAGCTCTTTCTAACAGGGAACTTGGGGGCATATTTATACTCAGTTTGCGCCAGAATTGCGTCGTTTTTTTTGACGCAATTCCGACGCAAAACTAACTCCATATTTATACTTTGGCGTTAGACACGTCTAGCGCCAAAGTCCATGGAGTTAGCGGCATTTTTTAGCGTGGACACCTACTTTGCGTTAATTATATGCAAGGTAGGCGTTCCCGTCTAAAAAATTGACTCCGCGGCATGTGCGCCGTATTTACACTCCCGGGCAAAATTCATGCCCGGGAGTGGGCGGGTCAAAAAAAATGACGTACGGCCGCTTTTGCGCCGTTTTTAGCGCCTGTAAAAGGCAGGCGTTAAGAGACCTGTGGGCTCGGAAGGAGCCCAGAGGTGCCCTCCCATGCCCCCAGGGACACCCCCTGTCACCCTTGCCCACCCCAGGAGGGCACCCAAGGCTGGAGGGACCCATCCCAGGGACATTAAGGTAAGTTCAGGTAAGTGTTTTTTTAAAGTTTTTTTTGTGGCATAGGGGGGCCTGATTTGTGCCCCCCTACATGCCACTATGCCCAATGACCATGCCCAGGGGACTGAAGTCCCCTGGGCATGGCCATTGGGCAAGGGGGCATGACTCCTGTCTTTGCTAAGACAGGAGTCATTTCTATGGGGGTTGGGAGTCGAAAAAAATGGCGCAAATCGGGTTGAGGCGAAAAATTTGCCTCAGCCTGACTTGCCCCATTTTTTCACGCCCAAGCTCCATATCCCCCTACACCGGCGCTGCCTGGTGTACGTCGTTTTTTTCAACGCACACCAGGCAGCGCCGGCGGCTAACGCCGGCTAACGTCATTGATTAAATACGGCGCCCGCATGGCGCTTCAGAATGGCGTTAGCCGGCGCTAATTTTTTTGACGCAAAACTGCATTAGCGCAGTTTTGCGTCAAAAAGTATAAATATGGGCCTTGGTGTTTTTGTTTCTATGTCTTCAAACTGAGAGAATTTATGTGACAAACCTGCTGACTATCCATGTAAGAGGAGTGGGTGTAAGAAACAAAAAGTGAGCAGTGCCGATGACTAAGTATATATCAGAATTAGTACACATGAAGCACATTTTTTGTGATGCAGTGGAAACAAATGTTTGAATATGATCTAAAAACATCAAAATTTAGGTGATGACATTTGAAACCATTATCATTTGTGTGCAGTAAAACCATATTCTGGTGCAAATATAAATTTCATTTCAATTGAAAATGTGTTGTCTGTTATGGCAGTGCACTACCACACCATTCATATTCCATACAATGCCACTCCACTCTGTTCCCTTCCACTCTATGCCATGGCACTCCATCATTTGACACTCCACTCTCTGACATCTCACTCTACTCTAAGTCCCTCCACTCTAGGATCCTCTACGACAGGCCACTCCACTCATGTACATGCCATTCCAATCTATGCTATTCACTCCGCAGTACACCTCTTCACTCTATTCCTCTTCACGCTGCACCACTTAACCCACACCAATCTATCCCAATCCACTCCACCCCACTCCACTCCAATCTATCCCATTCTACTGCACTGTACCCAATCTACCCCATCCCAGCTTGCTACAAACTACCCCAATCTACTCCTTTCCAATCTAGACCACTTCACTCCACCCTATCCACCCCATACCGATTTACCTACCCTACTCCAATCTACCCCAATGCAATCAACCAAACTCTAACCCAATCTACCCCACTTCACCCCAATCTACTCCAATCTACTCCACTACAATCCAATCTACCTCACTCGACTACAATCTTCCCCACTCCAATCTACCCCACTCTACTCTACCCCAGTCTACACCACTCCACTACAATCTACCCCACTGCACCCCAATCCACACCTCTCCACTACAATCTACTCCACTTCGATCTACTCCACTCCACTCAGTCTAACCCAATCTACCCTATCCCTCTCAAGTCTACCCTCCCCATCCCAATCTCCTGCACTCCACTCTAATCTGCCCCATTCTGCTCCAATCTACCCAAGTCTACCCCTATCCACTGTATCCTCAGTCTATTCAACCCCAATTCACCCAGTCCAATATATCCAAATCCAATCCACTCCACTCCACTCCACTCCGATCTATGCAACTCCATTTAAATCTACCCACATGCACTCTACTCCACTCCAATCTACCCCAGGCTAATTTACCCCATCCCACTCACACATTTTACTGCAATCTCTCCAACTCCTCTCCACTTTAATCTACCCTACTCCACTCCATTCTACCCTACTTGACTGCAATCTACCCCAATTCAATCTTCCACAATCTACCCCACTCCCTACCACAACCTACCCTACTCCATTGTACCTCAATCTACCTACTCAACTCCAATCCACCACAAGCCAATCCACCCAATTTACCCCAGTCCACTCCACTCTAATCTACCCCAGTCCACTCTACCTAACTCCACTACACTCTCCACTTTACCCAAATCTATCCCGCTTCACTTCATCCAATCTACCCTACTCCAGTCTTGCACACTCCACTCAAATCTACCCCACTCTGGTTCAATATAACCCCCTTCCCCCTTCCCCAATCCACTTACTCCCATCTACCCCATCCCACTCCACCCCAATCTACCCTACTCCAATCTATCCCTCCCCAATCCACCTCTCCCCAATCTACCCCACCTCAATCTACCTCTATCTATTCCACTCCAATGTACTCCAATTTATTCTACCTCACTCCAACCAAATCTACTCTACTCCACCCCAATGCAATCTATTTCACCCCACTCTACTAGCTGAATTTCAGTAATCAGATCCTCATTGTACATTTGTTGACAGGCATTTTAATGTTTTCATTCTTTTGAATTTGTAATGCAATATGTGGTAAGGCCATTTTTATATTGTTGAATTTTTACCGCACCAGGAACATTAGGAAAAAAGGGATGTTGCGTAGGCTCTCATCCTAATGAGACTAATGGATTTGAGCTTCAGAATCACTTGCACTGTGGGGGACTGAGTCTGAATTCACTACAGGTGACACCTGTCGGCCTAATCTGGGTGTTGGTCCAGCTAGCTAGCAGTGCCTCATCTCCACATAAGAGGAGGGATGATTGGGTAGCCGAGCGCATGACACAAGTTACTCCTCAGGTAAATCGTGGTCACTCAGATCTCATCAGTTTCTCTCAGTTACATTAGTCTCACATATACAAGGACAATCAGAGGCAGAATAGAATTCAATAAGATTTTATTGAAGTAACTGCATCTTAGATAATAAAGGATGTACTGCAGTAACTAGGACGATGAAGCATTACAAGATTAAAATTGTGTCAAGGAGAGCAAGCATAAAAATAAAGCTACCATATTGTCACTAGAATCAATAAATTAGTTCCTTCCTAGGCTATGTTAGAGCACAGCATGTTGAGCTCTAGTTCTGCCTTTCAGGTTCCCCTGGGAAGACATCATCCCTCATACCTGAGCAAGAGGCCTGTAATCTACATAAGCAGCTGCAGCGAAGCACTCAGCAATCAGCATACAGTCGTGGTCATCTGGCTGGAATCTCCCTCTAACCTACCTGGGTCAAAGTAGTGTTTTTATAATAAAACAGCTGATGTTCCAAGAAAGAATCCCTATGTAAGAGTGTGTGTGTTTCTATGAACACAAGAGACAAAGCTTTACCACGTTTGCCGGCAACCTATCTTACTGCAGCCTTGAGAAAAGCACAGAGTGAAAGAAATGTCTTGTTTCAATCAATCAATCAATCAAGGAATTTGTAGAGCGCACTACTCACCCGTGAGGGTCTCAAGGTGCCTAGAACGCAGCGCTGGCCCAGGCAAAGAACAGCTTGATAGAGAAAATAAATGTGGCTATTGTTAAAATAATAAATGATCATGAAAAAAATATATCTAGGTTAAAGTGCACAGTGGCAGGCCTAGTTTGCTAAAATAAGGTGTGTGAAGCTGTAACTAAAATGGCTACACAACACCCTCCCCTTGCCGGTTCAAAGGTGTTTCAAAGCCTAATTATGTATTAAAGCTACTAAAACTCAACCTAAGACATATATATATAAGAATGTCAATAATGACAAGGTAAAAAGACACTTGAGCATGTGTAAAAAGGACAATTTAAAATGGTATCTGTGACGTGAAAAGGGCCGAATTTCAAGAGTCGTTTTGGAAGTTGCCAATCGAATGCGGGATAATTGAAGACAGGAAATCTTCCACTTCGGCAGGTGGTAAAGTAGGAAGTTCATCGCCAAGGAAAAGCAAGGATAATTTGTGTTCCAAAGCCTGAGCTCCAGCCAAG
Organism: Pleurodeles waltl; assembly: GCF_031143425.1. Taxonomy (NCBI): domain Eukaryota; kingdom Metazoa; phylum Chordata; class Amphibia; order Caudata; family Salamandridae; genus Pleurodeles; species Pleurodeles waltl. The sequence continues at coordinate 508,880,169 of NC_090445.1, forward strand.
GCAGCAGCATTCTGTGGTGTGCCCAACAATAAGTTTAGAGCTGCATCATCCACAAAGGCCAACACATAAGCAGCTTCCCATAGCAAACGCACCCTCAACACGCATGTCTGGTAATGAGCCTTCAGCGAGAACATCAACAGATCAGTGTCCAGTGAAAGCAAGCGCTGCGTAGAAAGACAAACTTTCAGTGCATGTTTGAATGAGCACCAGAGGTACCAAAACACGGGCTGCACACAATGCAAAACTGGTCTGAATGACAGAGACCAGTCACACTCCAGTTGCTCCAGGAGTGATGCTCCAAAGTACTGCATCATGGATTGATGACACAGCTGCGCTGGTGGGAGCGCTTTCAGTCATCCTTGTTGCGGCAGGACAGCCATTGCACAGAAAAAAAGTAGCAATAGCAAGATGCCACCTGTTATAGCCAAAGCTATTGGAAATCCCCCGAAAATACTGGAGAATATTGAGTGGATGGCTGAATGTATTAAGCCGAATATAGAGGAGAAGGTGTGAACAAAACCAGAACCAACAGCCTTAAAGAAATGTGCAATTCCAGTAGTACTGGACACATTAAATATTCATCCCACAAGCTCACTAAAGTGTCTCAGAAAGTTGGTACTTAAAAGGGACTGTTTCTCTGCTGATGACTTTGCGACCTGAAGAGCATAGGTCTCCTGTGCAGATGTGATTGCCACATTTCTTTGAAACAATGAAGCCTTGAGTCTGCTCAACTTGTCAAAATTCACATTTGAAGTGGCGATATGGGGCAAAATCTCAGCTACTTCCCTCTGTCTTGTAGGACAAAAAAGTATGTTCCCGCAACATGTAAAAATCTTGGAGACCGAAAAAACATAAACTATTCCGGCTCACATCCCACAACAGTTTTCACTATTGAGGAGGACATAGCTGCCATTTGGGAGCACCTGGAACACAGGTCTAATCAAGGGGACTGGGACTCCCTTCAGATAACAAGACAAGTTATCTGCCAAATCATTACAGGCCCCATGTTAGGCCAGCTGTTTACAAACCACTGAATGGCTGACAGAAGTCTTGCATTCACTACTGCTAAGAAAGACCCCTTTCATGCCACTGAGATATTTGTATGAGAAGGGTAGATCCCACACCGCATGGATGTAACTTTCTCCTAGCCTTTCATATCTGCCCACTGGAATGTGTTTTAAGCAGGACGTGAATTGAAGTGGTGAGATAGGCCGATTAATAACCCTTTGTAGTAACCACTCAGCAGATGGTATTTCAGCCACAGTAAAGGCAACTCTTCTAACTTTTCAATATTTAACAAGACATAAGTTGCTTCTTTCTTAGCCATTAGTTGTTGTTGTTGCGTTAAATTAAATGTGGAAAATATGTCCCAGGCGCTGACGTGTTGCGAGGCAACATGACTTGACATCTGTGTGTGTAGTGTCCAACCCAACTGTATAATGGACCTTAGTTGATTCTGTCAATGGTTTAAAGAAGACATGTCACTGTGTATTATGTCTACTGAAGAAGAAACAATGTTGTTTAAGGTATATATCCGGTCAGACAGGGTGTTAATTCAATTATCTACAACAGCTAATGCCTTCTATATGTTTTCCTGATCTATTTACCTTAACCGGGCAGCAGCTTCTTGTTGAGAAAGCTTCCAAATTTTGTTATAGACTGCATATAAGAAGCAGTTTCTGCATTGTTTTCTGGGGCCTAACAGGAAATCCTGTAAGTCAGTGTTATTAGACAGGAGACTGAGGTGTTCTCTAACAGCATCTAGTGAGGAACTCTTCAAACACTGCTGGCATAGTTTCCCTACACTGTATGTTGTTACTATACTGCATGTTCGGAAGACACATAGCGTGGATCTGGCCTACTTGTTCTAAACACCCGTTGGTATCTATTGGCCACAATAACCACTCGCCGGGACATGAAAGTGAAGAATTAAATGTGCCATTCTGGACCCATTCATCGAGCTGATCTTCAATTGCATTTATATACTTTTGTCATTTGTAAAATTTTGCAGGGGCAGTAATACTGGGCACATTTAATTCCATAGTCTTTGCTAAGCCTAAACAACTTTTCTGTTATACAGTTTAATTTAAAAATATCATTTGAGCAGGTATCAGGCATGCTCGGAATAAACTTTCCTTCCCCCTTATTTACCAATTTTTTGTTCGTCACACACTTTTAAAGTCAATCGACTGCAACGAATATTCATAGCCTTCTAAAACCAACCGGGAAACAAAGGAATCCGAATAAATGAATTTCTCACCTGTCAATAATATATGTACATTTTCCATCAATGGCAATTTGAAATAATATGTCTAAGCATTTTTTACATTGTGCCCAGAAAAATATACACATTTTTCAGAATATGTTTTAGAACTCCCATGTGATGGAGTTGGACAATGTCCTATTGCGTGTAATTAAAAATAGTCTTTAGGGTACTTGCTCTGTGAATGAAATGGTGATCATAATAATTATAGCAAAAAATGTCACCATAATTCTCTTTAGATTGATAAACATCCTCACTTTTAAATACAGTAAAATACTGCAATTCACTCATCATAGAATCAACTGTTTTCACATCCCAGTCATCAGAAACAACTACAGTTATTATTACATCATTCATAGAAAGTTTAAACACATATGGTATTTGAATTACCTCTGTGGGGGCGTATATGTCAAATATGACATTATCCCAAACAATCGCATCAGGAATTGGTATAGCAGAAATGTTCATGAAAGAAAAGTCTCTGCGGACCTTGTGGGAAGAAAAATTGGGTTTTAGGACCTTATCCACCAGTTCAACTGTTGAACTTTCAGGAAGGTGACGACCATGTATTAATAGAAATAATGTTAGGACTAAGACAGTCCAAAGGAGGAAAGCTGATAAAGTCAAGGAAAACCACAGATAGTTCAATGGGAAAATAAAGTAATTTGTTTTAAGCTAGTTTATCAGCTTACTTGTTTTTGGAAGTTTAGATGAAGAAGAGCCAAATGAATCAGAGAAAATGTTGTTGTTGTCGGCAAAGTATCCAGAAGCAGTTTGTGAAAAAGCTGGGGCCATATTTGTAGGAGGAGAACAATTAGGGGTCTCCCACTGTGGTTCACAGTAAATGACGCCATCCATCTGTGTGGAAGTTGTGTCAAATTGATCAGTAATTTCTATATCATTTGTTGTAACAGATGTTAGTGGAACTAATGCAAGATAATTTTCCACCCTCTCCAAGCTCGGAGAGGTGTCAGCGTTGCTGCTCAAAACTTGTAGATGGACATCTCGACCAGTAGTGGGAGGGATTCTGGAAGTACTGGCTGTTTCTCTTGGTCTGCTGTGCAGGATCGGCCACATGCTGTAACTTGACATTGTCGATAGATACAAAGCAATTTTCTTTAGTTCCAGGCAACGGCGGTAGAATGAAAGTTCTGGTACCGTGTAGTCCCAGGACTGGGACTGCTGCATGATAAGAAGGACCAAACTTCTTTTTCACAGCAACTTTTTCACGTACTAGATCCCCAACCTTTGGAATCCACCCGGTAGATATTAGTGGTACATCCTTAATTCCTGCGGAGGCAGCACTAGCAGAAGCGTTGTGTTACGGAACTAATGTAATTCCTGCAAGACAGTGACATTTTCATTTATGTCAAAAGGTGTTTCTGCCTCTTCCACACCAGGACCATCAAGATCTGGAACATACATTTGAGTTCCAAACATGCACTCGTATGAAGTACGACTCCCCAGGGACCGTCTATGCAGATTATTAAGTGCTCTCTGGACTCCGTATAGGTGATTATGCCAACTACAATGCGTACCTAATACTCTGGCTGTTAAGGACTGCTTTAAATCACAGTTTTGTCACGCCACAACACTATTTCCCTCAGGATGAAATGGAGACGAGTAATGGAGTTGGACCCCCAAAGAAGCCATGGTGTCCATGAATGCCCTTGAGGGAAAAACAGAGCCCTGGTCCGAGTGGAAAGCCGCAACTGCATATATGCCGATAAAGACTCGCAAATCTTTAATAACAGTCTGAGCGTCAGCCGAGTATTGTGGCCACACCCATAGAAAGCTGGAACAAGAGTCAACAGCAACTAAGATGTATTTGTATGCACTGTCCGGTGTTAAGGGACTAAGGTGGTCCAAGTACACACATTGTAAAGGCTTGTTGGAAATTAGGAGAGGTGTCTGCGGTGGGCTTTTAATGGTGGAACCCTTAATTTGTTGACAAATGTCACAACAAAGGACATACTGCTTGGTCTGTTTGTATAGACCTGGCCACGAATAACGTGCTTGTAAAAATGATATTGAAGCCGGCACACCAGCATGGGCAGATGCAACCCCCTCATGTGCTGCTTTTATCAACTCTGGTCTTATATCTTTAGTAGGAATTACTCCAACTCTCACACCTAGTATTTTTACTTCTTCATCAAGGAAGCCTCTCATTCGGTAGGAATATTTAGCAGGAAATACTTTTGGCTTCAATCAATCAGGGAATTTGTAGAGTGCACTACTCACCAGTGAGGGTCTCAAGGTGCTGAGGGGGGAGGGGTGGCTGCTACTGCTCGGACAGCCAAGTCTTGACAAGTCTCCTGAAGGCAAGGAGGTCCTTGGTCTGATGCAGGTGGATGGGAAGAGAATTCCACGTCTTGGGGGTGAGGTGCAAGAATGATCTGCCGCCGGTGGTTGTTCTGTGGATGCATTGGACGGTGGCGAGGGCTAGGTGGGCAGAGTGAAGATGTCGGGTCGGGGTGTAGAAGAGAGCCGTTTGTTGAAGTATTCTGCTCCGGTGTTGTGCAGTGCCTTGTGCGCGTGGGTGAGGAGTTTGAAGGTGATTCTCTTGTTGATGGGGAGCCAATGCAGGTCTCTCAGGTGGGCTGTGATGTGGCAGTAGCGGGGGATGTCCAGGATGAGGCATGCAGAGGCGTTCTGGATGAATTGCAACCTTTATGGAGTTCGGCTGTGGTTCCTGCATAGAGGGAATTGCCGTAGTTCAGTTTGCTGCTTACAAGGGCTTGGGTGACTGTTCTTCTGGTTTCAGTGGGGATCCATTTCTGCATCTTTCGAAGCATGCAGAGGGTGTTGAAGCCATAGCTGTAGCTTTCACAGCAGTCCATTTGTCATAGTCCGGTTTCGTTCCAGAATGAGTTACTGCAGCAACAGAAGCCATAGCTACTGCTGATTTGGCTGCTTCTTCAGCCAGTGTATTTTCAGCAATGTGTATTCCAACGTGATGAGGTCCAAGTGTATGTACAACATGGACATTTGGTAGCATTTCCTTCAGACCCGCTACTTTCCGCCACAGAGGTCTGTGTTTAATGGTGTTGACTTTAGAATCTCTGAACCCATTCTGGCGGCAGTAATGCAGGTATTCTTTGAAGGACTGGACACAATAGTACGAATCACTGAAAATCAGTGTTAGCTGTGCAGGGTCCGTATGTTCCAGTGCCATCACCAGAGCCTTTAGCTCCACTAGTTTTGCTGTGCAATCCCCCAGGGTTTGCGTGAATGTATGCTGGGGACAAAATGTATTATCCTCCATGTAGTCACTTACGACTGCGCAAGCAGTGGAGTATTGATGCTTTGTGCCTATTGCTGGTTGTGCTGAACCATTAGTGTACATGACTCTGATATTGATCAATAGGCAGTGTATTTGCCGGAACTGTATATTCTAGTTCGTATTGCAAAAATTTCTGAATTTGGAATTTTGGGTCAAAAATATAGTCAACAACAGTGGCTGTCAAAAACGTTGCCCACTGAATCCAATGTGGATGTAATGCTTTAGTATTTGGAATGCTGGCTTTGGTAACAGCCTCATGGGCTGGAATTGGAGATATGACAATAATGCGTTTCCCCTGGGCCAGTGGTTTTTCTTTAATGACAGCCATCTCATCAGCAGCGAGAATCTTCTCAGTGGGAGCAAAGCGTTGTTCTGCTGCTGAATACAAGTGTGATTTGTATGCAATCGGGACTGTCTCACCCTCATTGAAAGTTACATAGGTGAAACCAATGGCACCAGCAATTACTCTGATGACCAGATGTTTTTTATTGTCCCTAGTGTGTAAGTGTAGTGCTGCAAGCATGTCTGTTTGCAAAGCTCTGAGAATGCATGTGTGTCCAACTTTCCAAAATTCACTGGAAAAGTTAGGACGTATTAAGTCATATGGCGGTTTTATGCATGAAGCGTAATCTGGAATGTAAATTCTGCCAAAAGTTAGGAAACCCAATAGGGATTGAAGTATTTTAATTGTTTTTGGAGGTTGTAACTGTGCACATTTTTCTAAGAATTGAGGCGCTATGCTCTTTCCTTCACATGATCATTTGGATCCCAGAAACAGGACACTAAGGAAGGCTATTTTAGTTTTTTTTTAATTAAATTTATAACCAAATTCGGCAAATTGCACAACAAAGCGGGCCACACATCTTACATGTTGCAGTAATTCATTATCCGTGAGATACATATAATCTACATAGGACAATGCTGCAGGGTCAATGTTGTGTAATATTGAAGCCACCCGACCTGTGAACAGTCCTGGACTGTTTTTGTACCCTTGGGGTAAACAATAGATTTTTTTCTGGGAACCTAGTGCACTGAAACTTGTTAAGTCTCTTCTCTCAGGCGCTATATTTTAGCAGAAGAACCCATTGGAAATGTCCAGTGTTGTTTTGTATTTTTTATGCACTACGTTGTTCCTGAGTGCTGTGCTATGTGAGTTTTGTATAGCGTATGCACGTTTATGACAGTTTAGATGTCTGTAGTCTAAGACTATTCTGTACGAATGGTCCGGTTTAGTTACTGGGACTAAAGGATTATTAGTTGGTGAGACTCAGGGTTCGATTATGCCAGGGTACTCCATTTGTGTGAGAATTTCCCTCACAGTGCTTCAGCATGATATTTTATTGAATATTGTGGTTGAGGTAGATTTTTTATTGGAATTACATGATAAGGGGAATCTTCATCCCACCCTACGTGATTGCGGTACAACGTGGGTACCTGTGCGAATGCCCGATCAATGGTGTAGGACTCTGCGAGCTCATCAGGAACAAGGGGTGAGAAAGAAAGTTTGATGACCTCTTCCCCATATGGGCAAATACGGACAAATTCAGGTGGACAATAGCTTTTGGCAAGTAGAACATCATACATGTTTACGATGCGATCCCAAATGATTGCAACAATTGTGTGTTCAATGTCTCCTTCTAACTGTAACGTTACTTTGTATACCCTATCAGGTGTGGGGACACCCATGTCCGCAGTTTCAGCTTGTAAGAAGTTGTCAGTTGCTTTCACCCACATGCTCTTGAAGATTCTGGCGAACTATTGTGACCTCTGCCGCGATGTCTAATAGCGCTAATGAACTTCTTGTTCTTCACTAGAGCCCTCTTCTTGAGTGGCATGACGAACTGCAACTGCTGCCACTTTTTTTCTTTTTAAATTAGGGTTTTTGTTGGGGAAGTTTCTTTTCTTTTTTAACAGAAACTTCTGTTGAGCATTGTGATTCCTATCTTGGTTTTACGTACTCAGTTCTTCGCTTTGACTGCCCACCTCTCTCACTGCATTTTTCTGGTGAGTCCTGAAAGGAACGAGATTGGTGTGTATCGGTATATTAAGATCTGTCAGGCGTTTTTATATTATCTGTAGTTCTGAGATTATATCTATTCTATGGGGTCTCCGTAAGCGGAGATTCTCCTGTTTCTTTTTTAGGTCTTTTTTTTTTTTCCCAGCGTTTCTTAGTATCCTCAGGAGCTTGCCTGGTAGAATCGTTATTAGATTTACCCTGAAATTGTGGTTTTGTTGGTCTGGCCCCCAGACTATCTCAACCAATACTAGAGTAGGTCTCTGTGATAATATTTGGCAGCTCACGTTCTTAATCCTGTGCAGGAACATCCCAGAGTCACATGCGCACTGCTAGTGCAATTGCTTCCCCTTTAAGGTTACATAACATAATTGAGGATACTGTGGCAAAATTGCCCATTAGTTGCATCCCCAGGTCCAGGGCCTGGGCAGCCCCATATTCATCTTGAATTTGTTTTAGCACTTCTGGTAAATTGGCAAGTGTTGATGTACCGTGTGCGGTAGTATAGAATGGCAAATACTGTGTCCCAAGTATTGCAGTTATCTACAGTGGGAACCATTCCAAATGGCAAGCACATAGTTAATATTCTATGCTTATCCTGAGGTCCCAAATGGGGAAATATTGTTTCCAGTGCATTTATTTTTGAGCTAACCAAAACTGAATCTCTTCTCGTTAGGCGGGTACTTTACCCATGATCGAATTTACAGTCGCAAGATTAATACCTGGTGTTACTGCATGTGGTTGCGGGGGAGCAGTACGTCCTGGATTTGTGTTTTATGTTTGCATTACGAACTGTACTAATTGTCTGTATATTGCTGTCAGCTCAGCATATAAGCAACAGACTTCAGCTTCTGTTAAGTTTGCTGCAGCAGGGTGAGGTGTATATGTGGCCAATAAAGGCCAGGTAGGACCATCATTAATTAGAGGACCTAACCTAACATGTAGAATTGTGAGGGGTAGGGTGCGATCAAGCCAATTATTATGTTCTTGATAAGAAATAGGTATTACTAGATATGCATATGCTCTGTATTGTGCAAGTGTGTTTGCACGTGTATAATGATGAAATGTATTTGCGTTCCCATCAGGTGCTGGAAATGTGACCCAAGAATAAAAAAAATCTGTTCTATAGGCTGGATGAGCCTCAACAACAAATGTAACTGGATCCCCCTTCCCCCCCAGGCCGTTAGACCTTTTGCCAATAAATGTGCAGTAAGGGCTGGCCACATATTAACTTCAATTGCTACCTGTTGAGGGTTCGCCATAATGAATGGTGGGTTTTGTTTATGGAACAGCACACCAAAAGGGAATTATCAATATAAAGTTCAAGCTTGAACAACCTCCAGCCTTAGTTAAGTATTCCATACTTTAGCTGAGGAGGAAAATCCTCAATACCACGGACGTCTCCGTATATGGTACTGGGGTATCTTTGTATGTAGAGAGACAGAGATCCTCAGGAGGACCCGAAAATTAGAGCCTGACCAAACGTTGGCCATGCCATGTCACGTAGGCTCTCATTATCCTAATGAGACCACTGGATTTGGGAGGCAGAATCACTTGCACTGTGGGGGACTGAGTCTGAACCCATTTGGCCTAATCCGGGTTTTGCTCCGGCTAGCTAGCAGTGCCTCATCTCCACCCAAGAGCAGGCATGATTGGGCAGCCGAGCGCATGACTCAATTGACTCCTCAGGGAAATCGTGGTCACTCAGATCCCATCCGTTTCTCTCAGTTACATTAGTCTCACATATAGAAGGATAACTGGAGGCAGAATAGAATTAAATAAGATTTTATCGAAGTGACTGCATCTTAGATAAGAAAGCATGTACTGCAATAACTAGGACGATGAAGCATGACAGGATTAAAATTGTGACAAGGAGAGTAGAGCATAAAAACAACACTACCATATTGTCACTAGGTTCGTTAAAATAGTTCCTAGCTAGGCTATGTTAGAGCACAGCATGTTAAGCTCTAGTTCTGCCCTTCAGGTTCCCCTGGGAAGACATCATCCCTCATACCAGAGCAAGAGGCCTGTAATCTAAATAAGCAGCTGCAGCGAAGCACTCAGCAATCAGCATACAGTCGTATTCATCTGGCTGGAATCTCACTCTAACGTACATGGTTCAAAGTAGTGTTTTATAATAAAACAGCTGATGTTCCAAGAAAGGATCCCTACGTAAGAGTGTGTGTGAACAGTAGAGACAAAGCGTTACCATGTTTTCTGGCAATCTATCTTACTGCAGCCTTGAGAAAAGCATAGAGTGAAAGAAATGTCTTGTTTAAAAACTCACTGCTGGTCTAGGCAAAGAATAGCTAGACGGAGAAAAAAAAACAAAATGTGGTTATTGTTAAAATAATAAACAAGGCTAAATAAAATATGTCTAGGTTAAAGTGCACAGTGGCAGGCCTAGTTTGCTAAAATAACATTTCTGAAGCTGTAACTAAAATGGCTACACAACAGGGGGAAGCATCAATTAAAGAATTCAATTGTTTTGGCAGTAGTATTTGACTTAGATGGGTTAGCCGTCCTGCTTTTTTTACCTCCAATTAACCATGTTGGGCCTACCTATTTAAGTGCAGCCGTGTTGCGGGCATGCAGCGAATATGCACAGCAGGCACGCTGCTGGTGTGTCAAAGGTGCAAATAAGGCAAGCCTGTCTACACACGTCTGCGCTTAAATGGGCCCAGGGGCCAGAGATGCTGCCTCTCAGCCAGTAGATAAGCATGCCTACTCTGCCTTAGCACAGCATGCCCCATGCCCCACCATGATAGATGCCTGTAGACATTCAATTAAAACTTCAGAAGGTTTGAATAAATGCATATATTTTCCTTTCCAGTTTACCACCTAATGTCGCACACCTCCAACTCTTACCAGTACACCTGTTAGTTCAAATAAGGATGCTGATGGTACCTTGTATAACCAATTGAAAACAAAACAAGATTCTGAAACTGGTGGTTGCAAATTATTTAGTTTGAACTGTTGGTCTTTGGGGAAAACACCAACAGTAATTGTTTAATTTTTCAATTGATCAAAGCTCAGATGCCATGTTTCTTACAGAAACCTGGTTAAATGGGAACTCTGATGCGGACATGGTCACAGCCTTGCCAGCTGGTTACTGCATTGCGCATGTAGATCACACAGACAGGAAAGGGGGTGGGATTGCAGTTTTATGTAGAGACAGGTACACCTATAAGATTGAGAAGATTAAGCTCCCTTGGAGCGAGGCTCTGAGGCTTTTTATCACTATCACAAAGAAATTTACCATGTCAGGAACACTAATCTTTTGGCCTCCGGGTCTGGTCTGTAAATGGTGTTCAGATCTTGTTGAATGCTATTTTGAAGCATGCTAAATTTACCATCCTGGGAGATCTGAATATCCATTTAGAGGATGATTCCAATATTGCAGGTATAGCCCTAATTGATTATCTCCTGGCATTTGACATGAAGCTAATAACCAAGTTCTCCACTTATAAGGGTGGTCATCTGCTAGATCCAATATTCACATATCTGGTTATGGCACGGGCTGACATGGTCTGAGCATTTTGCAGTTCCTTGCTCCCTTTCAGTTGACTCCATACCACACTGTCAAGATAAGCAATCTATCTCCTCTAGTAGATGGTGGCCAAAACTTGATATCCCTAAATGAAATGTGATTTTAATGGAGAACCCGCCTCAAATATGCAACTCGGTGGAACTAGATGCACCTGTGATTGATAATTGGTTAAGGACCTCCTTTGACGCTTTGGTACCCATAACTACCAGGGGGCATCATAAGTCCTTACCTCCGTCACCGTGGTATAATTATTTTCTCTACAAGGAGAAACAAATGGTAAAAAGTTAGAAAGAACATGGTGTAAAACCTATAACAAGGAGGATGAGGCAGCCTACAGGAATGCCTTAAAATCCTATCATAAAGGCTGTTGGGGAGTTAAAGTTACTTGCTTTTTTAATAAAAGCACTGAGACACACAATTGTCTTAAAATGTTATTCAAAGTTGTGTCATCACTGTCAGATCAAACTAAGTTGGTTCCAATAACTCCACTTTCCTGCATACAGTGTGAGGAAATTGCTGAATTCTTCATAAAAAAGTAGAGAATATCAAAGCTACTTTTTCCAACACAACTATGGTTAATTTCCAAACAAGCATTCCCAAAGTTAACACTATTCTGAGGAATGTTCAAACCCTGGACACACGGATACACTGTCGGTTAAGACCATTTTTCTCTCTATCAAATCAGGCTCACCATTGGATCCATGTCCTCCATTTATCTTGGGTAAGCTTTCTGAAGCAGATAAGACTGCTACTGATTCAATCATTGGCAGAAGGGATAGTCCCAAAAAATTGGAAGATGGCCTTAGTTATGCCACTATTGAAAAGGTCTAATGCTGACCCCCTCCAATGGTCCAAATATGGACCAATGTCTCTGTTACCTACCCTTTCTAAGTGCTGGATAAACATGTGAATGCACTATTCACAAAACACATTGAGCAGAATAACCTTATCCACCCATCGCAATCTGGATTTTGAGCAGGTCTTAGTGCGAACTATGAGCTTCATGGTGTTATGGAGTAGCTAAGACATCAGCTGGATGAAGGTGGAGCTGCTGCACTGCTTCTGTTAGATCTCAGTGCAGCATTTAACACTGTTAACCATAATATTCTTCTGCAAAAGCTGGAAAGAATGGGAATAGAGGACACTGCTTTAGACTGGATTTTAGATTGGATTAAATCCTTCCAAGATAATTGTTTTTTTCAACTGCATACCAACCAGCACAGATCAAATGTGTGCTGTGCCACAGGGCTCCACCTTGTGTCTGTTGCTTTTCAATGTATATGCAAGACCTTTGGCAAATATCATTGAGAACTCGGGGCCTTACCCTTTTCTCATATGCAGATGATGCACAAATTGTGTTGTCTCTGTCATCTAAGGACAGTCACAATGTTACAGCTCCGCTTAGGTTTCATCCTGGATGTGAGTGAATTCCCCAAAGTTAAATTGAGACAAGACTAAAGAGCTGTTGGTAGGTAATCCTGCCATACCATGCGGCACACATTTGTGGCCTGACTGTATGGGTAATCCTGCCATCCTTGTGTCGGTGGTGAGAAATTTGGGCGTGTGGCTGGACCAAGAGCTCACAATGAATAAACAGATTACTAGGATAGCCGCTATTTGTTCTGGACTACTTAAATGGCTCAAGAAGATCCTTTATTGCCTCCCATTCATGGCTCAGAGGGCAGTGGTCCAAGCACTGGTGATGTCCATGGTGGATTAGGGGAATATCTCATATTTAGGGGTGGCTGAGTCAACACTGAAACATTTCCAAACTGCAAAAAATGCTGCTGCACGCTTTCTGCTTCATCTTCTCAAGTTTACTAGCTTGATCAGTATGTGGAGATCTCTACGTTGGCTGCCCATTGAGCAGATTGTGCAATTTGAGGCACTATGCTGTTTGCACAAATGCCTATACAACACCGGACCTACTAGTGGAGTTAATTGTTTTCCTGCTTTTCCACTAGCCACCCGCTTAAGTCTAGCCAAAAGAAGCTTGCTGCAATTCCTAGAATCAGGAAGATTCGCCAGGGTGGCCGGGCCTTCTCCAACTTGGGACCTAAACTTTGGAATGGTCCGCCTGTTACTTTGAGAGGATGTGACTCTCTCTTGACATTCGGAAAACTGTTAAAAACCCATTTATTCCAATTATGGAACCCTTATTGACTTGTTTGGTTTGTTGCTTGAAGTCCTGTGGTCCTAAGTTCTCGCCAGTGCTGGGAACCTTTTTTTTAGTATCCATGCGCTCTATAAATTATGTATAATAATATTAATCTAATATGACTACTACTACTACTACTAATAATAATACTAATACCCCACTTCAATCTATCCCACTCCAATTTACCCAACTCCACACTACCCCACTCCAATCATCCCTCTTCAGTCTACCCCACTCCTATCTACCACACTCCATTCCACGCTACTCTATTTTAATCCACCCAATCTACCCAACCCCACTCCACCATATTCTACCCCACTACAATCCACTACAATCCACCACACTCCATTATTAGCCATCTATCTCACTACACTCCAATCTCAATTCCACTTCAATCTATCCACCTCCATTCCACCAGCTCCACTCAAATCTTCCTCATTCCACTCCAATCTACCCCACTTCACTCTATCCCAGTCTACTACACTCCATTCAACTTTACTCAATCTAACCATTCCACTTCACTCCACTCTACTACATGCCACCGAGATCTACCCCCTCAAGTCCAATTTATTCCATTCCACTCCAATCCACCACACTTCATACTACTCCAATCTACCCTGTCCCATTCCACCTCAAACTACCCTATTTTAATCTACCCCATCCAATCTACTCCAATCCAATCTATCCCACTCCTGTCTACCTCACCCCATCCCAGCCTACCTCTCACCACTACATCCAACTTCACTCCGATTCCACTCCCATCTACCACTCCAGTCGACCCCACTCCACTCCAAACTACCCCACTTCCTTCCAGTCTACCCTACCATATTCCATCCAGTCTACACCACTCCAATGTGGCTCATTCCTGTCCAATCTACTCCTCTCTTCTCCTATGCACCCCACTCCAGTCCAATCTACTTCTATCCAATCTACCCAGCTCCAGTCCATTTTCCACTCTAGTCTACCCCACACCATTTTAATCAACCCCACTTCACTCCAAACTACCCTACTACAATCTACCCCATTCCAGTCCAATCTACCCCAATCCACTCCACTCCAATCTTCCCCTGTCTACCCTCTCCACTCCAATCTACCCCAATATATCCCAATCCACTCTTCCTTACTCCAATCTTCCCTACTTCATTCTACTCCACTCATATCTATATCACTCCAATCTACCCTACTCCACTCAATCTATCCTTCCTCGGTCCAATCTACTCCACTCCAATTTACCCCACTCTACTCCACCCCAATCTATCCCACTCTACTCCAAACTACACCTTTCTACCCAATCTACCCAACTCCACCCACTCTATTTTACCCCACCCATCCCAATTTACCCTACAATACTTCAATCTGCCCCACTCCCCAATCTACCCACCTCCACTCTACCCCAATCTACCACACTCCAGCCTACCACAATCTCACCCTCACCGCATTCCATTCCTTTCTACCCTATTATATTCCATGCAATATACCCACTCCAATCTACCCACTCCACTTCACTCAAATCTACCTGACTCCACTCCAAACTTCCCTATTCCACCCACTATACTCTTCCTCAATGTACTCCACTGTACCCCCAATGTACCCCAATATATCCCATTTCACTCAACCTTAATCTACCATAAACAACCCTACTCATATCTGCCCCACTACAACATTCGCCACTCCAAAACATTACCTACTTCACCACAGTCTACCTCATTCCACCCCAACGTACCCCACTCCATCCCTGTTCAATCTACCCCACTCCAATCTACCACGCTAATCTACCCCAATCCAATCTATCCCACTCAAGTCTACCCCAATCCACCCTACTCCTTTCTACCCCAATCTACTCCCACTCAACTCTACGTCAATGTACCCCACTCCACTCCACCCCAATGCACCCCATTCAACTCTACCCTAATCTACCCCATTCCAATCTACCCCATTCCACCCACTCTGAGCCACTAACTTTTATCCACGATGAGCAGCAGCTACACTGGTGTACATAATGGCTAAAACACATTTGCTAATTCAACAGCACTTGCACAGGCAAGACCTATTGGCTTAGCCAATGCTGGTTTTTAAGTACTGCTGGACTTTTTTTTGTGGTGAAGTGCTGATTTGGACTCAGTGAGCTGTACAAGGGGATGCAGTTTTTGTGTGTATTGGAGAAATATTAGTAAACCTTGACATAGACTGGGATTTGGAACTGGAGTATTTTATTGGAACCTTTTTGGGGACTTGAGTAATAAGGTTTGCTTAGGTCACTTTGCTATTACGCATATGAAAGTAGGTATGTGGGTCTGTAGAGTATTGTGCCATGAGAGTTTTGGAATCACTGAACAGGTGCTCTGGGCAGGGAGGATGAGAGGACAAATGACTGATTTCTTCTATTTCCATCATGCATAATCCAACCAAGGTTGTAGTGCCTAATCACTGTATGGCTTCAAAACAAAGCCACAGTGATTGACAATGTTCTGTAAGGCTCCCTCTCCAGTGCTTCCTTTCGAAGTACATCTGCAGGGATAGGCCAACTGGTGGTCTGGCTTTTGGGGTCTTATGGTGGTCCATAACTTTGCTGCAGAATAACTAGAAGAGCACCATGAAAGTGACTTGTCGGTGGGTGTTCTTGGGTTGTCTGTGAATTCTCAAAATTCTCATTTAAGAAGCACGTGCATAACCCGGGATATCAATTTGCTTATGAGTATTATAGAGAAAATTATTTTGTTTTTCATTTCCTGTCTGAGCCATCTAACAGGAGAATAGGCCCAGATAGATTGTGCTTTGCAGTGGCAAACATTGTCCTATTAAGAAAGCCTTCTGCTAAGTTTGATCAATTCGACTTTTGCATCTTTGTGCCTGCTAAGAAACGAGCTCTATCAGGAAACATAGAATGTGATCATGTGTTTTCCACACATCCTTAGATGATGATCAGGTCTGGGGCTAAGATAATTGCGAGTTGATCAGATGGAGTACCAAAGAAACATCACAACCCATTAACGGTTGCACTTCATTGGCTCCCAGCAGACCCTTAGCTAACACATGCTAATAGTTGAGACAAAGAAGTGTAAAAAATTTTTTTATGAACAACATGCCTTTTCAGTCTATGCTCTCAGGTTCTAGGGGAACATCCCTTTATCCATCAGGACAGCCCCCAACCTGCTCTAATTCAATAAACAGTTGTAAACATACCTTTTCTAGAACACTACATTATGGGGTATTAACAGTTTGTAAGTCAGCTACTGCTCAAATAGCTTGTAGACTGTATCCTTGCCTTTTACCCTTTAGAGTGCTCCACTGATTTTAGCTAATTTTGTGCTATACAAATAAATACCACATATATGCATACAGTTGCACTATTGCATATTGAGCCCAAGAATATCAGCATACAAGCATATCATGTGCAGAATGCTGAAGGCCATATTATCAGAAAATATAGATTTACTATTCCTAACGCCACATCTACATACACTGAACAAATATATATACATATACATATATATATATATGGTGTTTGGTATAAAAAAAATCTATACTTATTTGCTTTCCAATATTTTGGATTCAATGTTTTGTCCTCAGTATTTGCATGGCTTGATATTCTGAATTCATTGTTCAGGGTGTACACATATATATATCACTGGGTATTTATAGTTAGGTCAGCATTTCCATAAGTTTTTGTGTTGCTAATAATTTTGGCACCATTTGACAAATCTTCACAAAACCTACCTAAAAATAGCTCTGTTTTGCCTAGTTTGTGCATGGAAATTTTCAGAGTGATTCATCAAGCAAGAGCCAAGGGAAAATCGTGGGGTCCCAAAAAAAAAACCTTAATAGACTTTTTTAGACAGGCCTACAGCAAAAATCGAATTGTCAAATGTAATTACACCAAATTTGACAGGAAATTAGATCTCTCGATCAGCAGATTGTGCTTTTTGTCATTCTGAGTAAATACGTTTTGTCGTTTTTTGAGAAATGAAGGTTTAGAAATATTTGTATATCTGGACTCCCACAGGATTGCAGCAAAAAACAAAAACAAAATGGCAGCCCTGCGCTGCACTGTTTATTTAAGGGTAGGGGGAAATTGGCCATCCTTCCTGATCCATTATAGGTCCTGGGGAGCCCATCCCATGAGGCCGCATTCTAGATGGGTGGGGGCATGCTCACCCCCCCCAAAGCCATTATTGGGTCTAGGCCTGAATCTCTGAAAAAGGGAGGGGGCAAAGTGTCCCCCTACCTGAACTTTCATAGGCCCGGGGGATCCCGTCACCAAGGGCCGACTCACTTGCTGAGTCCCACGCACACAGTGGTTTCCCTGCCTGCAATGGCATGGGCAGGGAAACATGTGTTAATTCCTATCTGGTGGGAGTATTTTTGAATCTCCCATCAAATGGAAGGAAACACTAAGGCCTTCATATGACCCTGGCGGTCAACGACCGCCAGGGCCATTGTGGTGGTTTCACCGCCAACAGGCTGGCAGTAAAGACCGCCACATTATGAGTGTGGCCGGTTGGCCTCTGCCAGCCCACAACATCTCCACTCATACCACCAGGGCAGTCGGACCCACTGGGCCAGAGATGAGAATCTCCGACCCGGCGGTCCACAGAAGACCGCCGGTGGTATTAGGAGCTGCCTTTCCACCAGGGTTTCCATGGCCGTAGCACCGCCATGAAAACCCTGGCAGAACGGCTACCGGTGACAGGGAATTTCTTCCCTGGAACCGGCATACAACGCCCCCACCCTCTCCAGCAACCACACTACTCCTCCTTCTCCCGCCTCCAGGTACAGCACCCCTTTCGCCCCTCCCCCCTCCAGGTACCACGCACCCCCATCCCCCTCCAGGTGCAACATCCCTGGCTCCCTCTCCCTCTACAGGTACAGCACCCCCGAAACCCTCCAGGTACAGTGCCCCCTCCCCGCATACATGCACATGCACCGCTCATTCATTCATGCACCAACACTGACATACATGCATTCCCTCACATGCATCCATATACACATTCACAACACTCATACTCTGCATTCACCACAACACTCATACATGCATACACACACATATACACACACACTTACATTCATGCACACAGTCACTATTACATACACACATACAACCACTCATGCACACATACATGCACAGATGCAAACAACACCCACTCACACACACAAACAACCCCCAATTGCACATAATACAGCATGCGGAGTCCTTATGGTGGGGTGGGACAGTGGTGGAACTGCCCCAGCACCTCCACCCACCAGCAGAGTACTGCTGGATTTCCGCACAATATGTGGTGGAAATCCAGCAGTAGTCATAATATGGTAGGCAGAAGACCGCCAGCAGTAGCGGTCTTCTGTCACCAGTGGCTTTGGCAGTCTTGCAAAAAGACTGCCAAAGTCATAATGAGGGCCTAAGTGTGCCTATAGAGGATGGGAGCTTTAAAAATGCTCCCGCCTATTGGAGCAGACTTGTATTCTGTTTACTTGCCCACACTGGTGCAGGGAGGGAAACAGAACAAGATATTGCTCTCACCTGGAAGCATAAATAGCTGCTTTCTCTGAGTGGGAGAAATGCTGACTATCACTGGCCCCCAGCGTGTGGATGGTGGGTGGCCTAGGTGGGCACAGTGTCACCCACCAATATTAAATGCTGCCTATGGTCCCCAGGCCATAACAGGTTCAAGAAGAGGGGGCCATGCTACCCTCTCCCCTTTTTAAAAAAAAACATGATTTGGATTTGGGTCCTCAGAGCCTAATAAGGCTGTGAGACGAGGGCACTCTGCCCCCGGCACTCTTAAGTGTGCTGGGTCCATGGGGCCAAATATGACTGGGGAGGGAGGCGGGGCAGTCCCCCTCCCCTTATAAAAAAGGCTGGAACCAGGAGATAGGGTCTCAGGCCTGAGAAGGCCAGAGAGGGAAGCACATGACCCCGTGCCCTTTTAAAAGAAATACGGACACATGGATGTGTTTTGGGGGTTAAACAGCATTTACTAAGAACAGTGGAAAACTGATAAAAATGAAGGTCCCTATACTTGGAGGGGTGCAATCTACAGTATATGCTATGTGGAGTCCATCATGAGCAGCAAAGGTATAAACTTAAGTAATCAGCGCAATTGAACCAGCTATTCAAACCTGTTCTTTGCAGGGCGTGAAGCACGTCTCTAAGCTCGCACAGGTGGGCCTCCTAGATGGAACTGCAAACTGAAATGTTGTCTATGTAGACAACACTGAAGTTCTCCAACCCAGTCAGGACCAGCCTCTGGAAGGTGGCAGGGGCATTTTTCAACCCAAACGGGCAGAGAACACAGACCCTTCTTTGGTCTCCTCAGTTGAGGTGACCTGCCAATACCAATGCGTCAAATCAAATGTGCTGAGGAACTTGGCAGCCCCCAGCTGAGGTCATTGGCTTGTGGGATGGAATGAGCGTCGGTCTTAGTGACTGCATTGAGCCCCTTGTAATCCATGCAGAGCAAAAGTTAGGGGTACACTATATACTGAGACCAAACTGCCACAACATTTGGAGACAGTCCCACTTTTACTCTGTGGTCAGAAAAGGGGAGCGGTTGACAGCCTTCACTGACCCATCCTGCTCCTTGGAAGGCAGTAGGTTAGGAAGAGGTTTACTCTTCTCCTTCTCTCCATGAACAAGAACATGGTATCCTCGAACCGCTCAAAGTGGGATCTGAGGCAATAGAAGTGTGGAATCCAAAAGGGGTTTCTGGGAGGCTTGGGTTCCAACAGGTAGGTGACCTCCCCTTTGTGCTCTTTCACATCATGGGGGCCAGACCATCCATCTTGCAGGGCCTGGGGCTCCAAAAGCTCCATGACCCACACTTTTAGGCCAGGCTGGAACTCGACCAGAGGGGCCTTCTGGTCATATCAGAGCTTCAAGTCGTTCTGGCTGGCTTTCAGATTCTATTTCATCTTCTTCGAGAAGCACTTCATCTGTGTGCAGAGGGCCAGCATGTAGCTGACCACATTCTGAGGTGCTTTTTGGGGAGCTTGCTACCAATCCTTTTTGACTAGGCTGAGAGGCCCTTGGACAGGGTGACCATACGGAAGTTCAAAGGGGTTGAATCAAACCCTCTTCTGTGGTACCTCCCTGTAAGCAAACAATTGGCATAGAAGAAGTCCCACTTCCATCTCAATGGCTCTGACAGGCTCATGATCATGCATTTGAGGGTCTGGTTGAACCTTTCAACAAGCCCATTGGTTTGTGGATGATAGAGTGTGGAAAACCTGTATGTGACCCCACACTCTTCCCATATGGATGTCATATATGCTGACATGAACTTAATACCTCAGTCAGATACTACCTCCTTGGGGAACCCCACACAGGTAAAGATCCACAACAGTGCCATGGCTACTGCAGGCATAGTCACTGTCCTCAGAGGTAAAGCCTCAAGGTACCTGGGGCAGTGGTCCATCAAGACCAGGATGAAGCTGTTGCCCAAAGCTCTCTTGTGTTCTAGAGGCCCAACAATGTTGATGTTCAAGGGGGTTGGCAACAACTGGGAAGAGAATCAGGAGAGCCTTGTGCTTCCCTTCTGACTTCCCACTGTCCTGGCAGGTGGAAAAGGACTTGCAGAACTCATCTAGGGTCACCTTCATCAGGGATCAATAAAAGGAGGCGACAAGCCTGCCAAAGGTATTGTCCTATCCCAGATCACTTTCCAAAGGAACATTATGGGCCAGCTCCAGTAGGAAGGTCCTATAGCACTGGGGGACCACCAACACATTGACCCACTGTATAGGAGACCATTCTCAGAGTGAACTAGGTGATCACCAGAGATGCTGCTAAGTGCCTAGGCCTGCTACCGTAGGCGCTCCAAAGTACAGCACTCCTTGCTGGACCTCCTTCCTTCTGCCAACTTGCCAGCTCAGATAGGATGCCCAGGGTAGCAATATAGATCTGTTGAATTGCTTTCAGGCTCTGGCTCAGTCTCCTCCCAGAATATGGGAGTTTCACAGCAGGCCTCCAGTGCCCCTTGCCCTTCCTCTTTTTGGCAGGTACATGGTCCATTATTCCAAGCTCCAGGTCCTCCTGACTACCCTCTTGGACAGCCAAGGAACGTGTGATCAGGCACACCCACTGATGCAACCCCAACATTTTCAGGTGGAACCACAGCTCTACCTCTTTACAGTTGATGTGTTCCATGTAATTACTGAGCAGAAAATCAGGGATACATGGACCCACAGCTACCCTCAGGGAACTTGGGCCCCTCCTCTTTTCGAAGGGAAACAGAGCCACTGGGTAGTGACTCTCATGGTTGTCAACTACTACAACAAGGTGCAATACGTTAGTGACTACCTGCTCTGAAGGCACCAGGTGATACCTGACAGCTGTCTTGTTGGCTCCTGTGCCTCTCAGAGCCTCCACCTGCTTTCCATTGATGGTGACACACTGCCAGCACTTTATAGTATTCTTAGGCATCTGGACCTTTGGTACTCCCGCTCCACCACACAGGGACATATGGGTAATCTCTGCACCCCCCCTTAATAACTTGGTCAATCTACTCCCCAGGTGCTATGCCCATGACCTCTGGTGTCTGCCCACCAGTGGGAGTCTATACCCTCTTGGAACAATTCTCATTATTATTGAAGGTACTCATAACCATTGGGGGTGAACATCTCTGAGTACTTATGATCAGAGAACCTGTTCTTCCTCTGTACAGATGAGGATTGAGAATGCTGTCCCATGGAAATACTTGAGGACCTTTTCAGAACACCTTGTTTTTATTTTAATCTCCCCTTCTACCTTATTGTAGTGTCCTTGTCTATCTTCTAGTGATCACTCCCCCCAGATACCTTCTTGTAGACCCTGGTGTTTACCCAACAGTTTGCCTCCTTAACAAACTCCCTGGGGTCAGTGAGCCTACTATCAATCAGGTGTTGGAGCAGCTCTGCAAAGCAAAGATTGAACATGTACTCTCTTGCTATCAAACTGTACAGCCCCTGGTCGTCCTTCTCTTCACCACAACTCACCCAACCATCCAGTATCTTGCAAAAGGAATCCAAACAATACACCCAGGAGTAATGGGTCAGCCTCTGGCTCTCCTTGGACTTCTACCTCAACTTTTCTGGGTTAAGGCCATACTTCCTGATAAGCGTGTTCTTCCTGAGGGAGTACATCATTCTGTCCCCCTTCTTCAGGACCAACACGGCATCCTTCCCTTCACTAGGTATGTCTCTCCAGACACACAACCTTCCCCAGGACCCTAAGCATGTCCAGAGCAACTTCATAGCAACCTCATAGGCTTTAAATCACTTGCCAATCTCCCACAACAAAGTTAGGCACCATTTTCTTGGACATATGGACACTCCTGTCTCCAGGTGGCACTGCCAGTATACTTCTACCATTATTGCCAAACTCTGCTTGCTTAGTTCAGATGTCCAGCTCTCTGAGATTTAGCTCATGGACCATTCTCTTTTCTTCAATTGTTATTTTCTCTCTTGCCAAGTCACTTTCAACCTCAGCTTCCCTTTGCTGAGCCTCCATGGCCAGGTTCTTTCCCCCTGAATTTGAACATCTGCAACCTAAACCCCCTTTCAGACCTCCTGTCTACCAGCTTCTCTAGGGACAGGCTTTGTGATGACACACTGTTTTCTGCTCTGAGAGGGATTTCCAACTCAGAAGACAAGTTATACCCCCTGTCTAGGTCCTCCACTTGCTCCTCCAAATCACCCCCCTTCCAGTCATCCTTGGCTGCTGCCAGTGATTGATGAACTTCCACCAAGGCCCTCAGAGCCTCTGGAGCTTTGGGTTCCTGCTGTTCCTCTTGGCTCAAAGTCCCCTTTCCTTACAAAACTCTTTGGATGTAACCACAGTGTAGTTATCCAGGTTGGCAAGCTTGAATTCCATATTTGCAAGTGTGGCCACAGGCACAGACAGTCAAGTAAAGTGAAACTAGGTTTGGAAAAAAGCAAAAAGGCCAATCAAGGAGAACTTAGAAAATCAAAATTGTATTAAATTATTTATCTGAGATTTTAGTGTTACACGAAAGCATTATATGGCACTGCACAACAAAGTACAGAATGTCTTCACTAAACATCAATGTAGGAAATTGGGTTACTGGCTGAGGAGGATCGAACCCTACTCAAACAGTAACTGCAGTTCAACTCAGGGTGAAACACCGTCAAACTTTAAATGAACCTATGCTTAACTTTCTGCTAGCTTGACACAAACAGGCAGGCTTAGCTTAGATGTAAAGTGTAAACTAGTTATGCAGCACTTCAAACAGAAATAAAGTGAAAACATAGCACAAGGAAAATCCCTATCCAATTTAATAAAATGGGGTGAAAGTTGTACATTACTTGAGACCAAAATAACAAAAAATCTAAAGGGTAAAACTGGAGAAATGTATTTTAAAATATTAAAGTGAAAGTAGTAACTAAAAGCACAGAGCACCAACTGTGGTAATTTGCTCATATCGGACCGGGACGAAGTTACCAGTTCAGGCCAACAACAATGGTGTGTGGGCTGAGGCAGGGACAAAGTTAGGCCCACTGAACAAGGTACCTCAAATCCTGGTTGCAGAGCAGTGGGAGGTCCGACGGCGACGGGTGCACCACTGATTCGGGATGCGATGAGCTGCAGGGCAGTGTTGCAAGGTCCCAGGTTGAGGATGCATTGAGGAAGTGCTGCATAGCAGTGGTGTTGAGGAGCTGCTGGCCTGTACTGCAAGGTTTTGCATTGAGGATGCATCATGCAGCAGCAGTTCTGTGAGCTGATGGGCTAGGATGTGGGATCCTATGTCAAAGATGCATCAGGCATCAGTGGTTCCAAAGAGCTGCAAGGTCCCGCATTGCAGATGCATTACACAGCAGCAGTTCAGATGTGAGGCCATGCATCATGCTGTGTCACTTCTGCTTGAACAACAGCTGGGCTGGCAGAGCACCTTCAGGCCCACTTCCAAAGGTCCAGTAATGGGGTGGCACTACTTGGGAGGGTGGGGCAAAACTTACAGCACAAAGATTCCAGGTGCTGGGTTCAAGGTGGTTAGAGCCTTTTCTATCCCTGAGGCTGTGATCAAGAGCCCAGCCCACTAGCTCTGAGAATAACTACCAACTTGCTAAAAGTGGCATTTTCAGAACTGTCACTTAAAATCAGCTTCACCATTAAAGAGGATTTTATATTACAATTCTTTAGGTACCAAACTTGGCATTCCAAACCTTTCCCAATTGAAAGTTGTCACTTATTAAATGTTATAAGGAAACCTATTATGGGAAAGGCAGGCACTACAGTAGTGAAAAACAAAGCTAAATGTTTTGCTCTACCAGCACATGTAAAAGTTTAAAGACAGAGTTAATCAGACACCCACACCAGTAATGGTCTACACTGGTAAAACAATGTTGTTACCACTTCTCTAAAGCTACTCAAAAGCAGGTAACTCTTCCAATGGTCTTGTAGAGGCAGAACCTACTAAAGGGAAAAAACATAAAAATCATCAGAACAGTAAATCTAACCACACAGTGCAAGGGTTTATTTTCCTATAGTAACAAGCATTACTATGTATAGATTATACAAACTACTATAAATACATAAATAAATAAGTAAAAAATTAATCCACATTACTAAACTTTGCACCTAGCCGAGGACAAAGAATAACAAGCATTTGCAATGCAACGGGTCTCGCGTTTGCTCGTGTTAGAGCTAATAGCGTTGTAAACTCCTAACAGGACTTTTCACTCGTAATGAAACCTATCTGCAAAAGTGCAATTATGTACGTAACCGGAAAAAGTGCAATTAATTGTGTAACAGGGTCGATATTATGCAAAGCGCTCGAATTCTGCCAAGCGAGATCGCTCTGCGAAAATAGAGAAAATGTAGTCCATGAACCGGACGGAAAACATGGAGCTTTGTATGTTTTCTGTACTTGGTCGGTGCGCTCGAGGAGGGCTAACCACCGGAAAAGGCATGACGTATGTGTGCCTTCCACTAATGAAATCAAGCAGATTCTAACAGGCAAGCCCACGAACCAATGAAAGACACTGACGTAACGTGGACGGGGCTCCGAGCCCTTTTTAATTCCTAAACACCTGGCTCAGCAAAACGCATGCGCAAGCGCATGCGACGCAGGCTCAACCCTAAAAAAATCTCTATATGTATATTTAGATATCAATACACACATACAAAATCCGAGTTCAACATTTTAAACAAACAACAATGCTGTGCAGTGAAAAGCAGAACAAATTAATGTGAGTGACAAGGTGCAGGTGTAGTGTGGTTAGTTTTACGTATTCATTGCGCTTTAGCTTCAGGCTTTAGGCCTTTGTGCACTTTGCCCTGAATATATTTTATTCATTTGTTGACAGCTTAGAGCCTCTGTGCACTTTGCTCTACATGCTTTTTATTAGGCTTCGTACTGTTATTTTTCAAATAGCCAGTTCTACGGTGTTGTTTTTTTATTCATATCACACTGTTTTGCCTACTTCAGCACTGGAGTTCTCCATAACATATTTACTCTGTGCTTCAGTCAAGGATACAGTCTGGTACATTGCCGATAGACGTGGTAAGAGTTTAGACTTGGCATTCATGCGTAGGGACATTTTGTGATCACGATGACATGTTAGTTATAAAATCACTTCCTTGTCCCAATACACGCAAGAGGGAGATTCCGACCAGTGAACCACAATTAGACGCTGACTGCCTCGTTGCAGATGCTGAACCAAGATCACAGGTCTTTGCTCGGGTATGAGGGCTGATGTCTCCACAGTGATTCTAATAGGCAAGCTAGAAGCTTAACATGCTGTGCTCTAAATAGAACAAGCAGAGGGAGAGTAGAAACTGTTAGACAATATGATAGCTTTGTTTTTATGTTTTACTCTCCTGGTGACTATTTCAATCCTACAGTGTTGTATTGTTCTGGTTATTGCGGCTCACGCCTTAATATCTAAAATACAGTCGTTTTATTAAAACATTATATAAAACTTATACTGTCTTTGTCATTTGTATATGAGATCATATTGGAAATAAGAGAGTTGGTTTGGATCTGAGTAACCACGACTTCCCTGGGAAGTTCCAAAGATGTCATGCGCTCGGCTGCCAAATCATTCCTTCCACATGTGAGAAATGAGGCACTGCTAGTTAGCCGGAGCAAAAAACTGATTTAGGGTGACAGAGTTCTTTACACGTGGGTCAGACTCAGTCCCCCACACCGTTATAGATCCTGCTACCCAGAAATCCAGTAGTCTCATTTAGAATAATGAGAGCCCACGCGACACAGGGTTTGCTTTTTCGTGTTATCTCCTGGTACATTCAGCGGTTGTGTTTGTGGGGCTCAAGGGAAGGCAGGAAAAATAGTACTGGGTCACAGACCATATCTGGCTCTAGCAGATACACCAGTGAAGAAACTCTAGAGAAAATTAATACAATCTTGGGTACACTAGTTCAGGGTGAGCAGGAGGGGGAAGAAAGGCAATGAGAGCTTGCGAAGAGGGATCCAGGTCATTCATAAGCTGCAATACAGCTCTGGAGCCAGCAGACCTGGAGGAGCCAGGCTCTTCACCCAAGGACCCAAAGTGCTAGATGAGAAAGCTCTAGGATCACTAGTCCAGGGGCATAGCTATCAGTGGTGCAGCTACTGCTGTGGTACCGTAGCCCAAAGCTGAGAGGGTGGGGCAGAGTGCATTTCACCAGCTGTAATTTAAGAGTCCACCTTTCCAATTGGAATGATTTTCTTCATTGTGATTCTCTCCTGTTTGGCTCTGTTGACTTTTTCTGAGAGTGTGAGATAATGATGGAGAGTGAGACAAAAAGGACCCTAAGCAAAACTGTGACAGCCAGAAAGTAGAGCAGAGGTGGACAGACATTCAGAGTCTGTATAGATAGGGCTCAGCAGAGAAAAACAAAGAAGAGAAGGAGAAACTAAAGTACAGATGGTGAGAGAGGGGGGAAGGAAGCAGTGGTGGGAAAGAAAAGTAAAATGACAAGAACATTTGAAGTAGATACCAGGACAAAGAAAGCAGTTACGAGGTGCTATATGGTCAAGGACAGCAGGAAAGTTGCTAGAGAATCGAGGATGGGAATAAAAAAGAGAGAGAACAAGCATTTGCAATGCAACGGGTCTCGCGTTTGCTCATGTTAGAGCTGATCGTGTTGTAAACTCCTAACCCGACTTTTCATCTATCGGCAAAAGTGCTTTTATGTACGTAACCCGAAAAAGTGAAATTAACTGTGTAAAGCGCTCGACTTCTGCCAAGCGAAATCGCGCTAAGAAAATAGAGAAAAAGTAGTCCACTATCCGACAGAGCCTCGCATGTTTTCTGTACTTAGTCGCTGCGCTTGGGGAGGGCTAACCACCGGAAAAGGCATGACGTATGTGTGCCTTCCACTAATGAAAGCAAGCAGATTTTACTAGGCAAGCCCACGAAACAATCAAACACACTGACGTGACGTCGACAGGGCTGAGAGCCCTTTTCTAATAATTAAAGCGTCTCGCTGCAATACGCATGCGCGAGCGCATGCAACGCAGGCTCGACCCTAGAAATAGGAGGGCATGATTCGTTGGTGGTTCTCTAAGCCAAATCATATTTTGAAAACTATTTTAGCAACCTCTCCACAAGGTGTCCTTTTATGTTTAAGTCACTAGAAATCAGAAGAAACAGAAAGATGCTTCAATAGCCATGATCACTATATACCATCTCGTAAGGTACATGGCCACCGAGAATCACTGAACAGTCTCCTTTATGGAGTCTTGCCACCTCTAGTGTCCAGCTATTTCACAGCCACAGTTAGTAATAAACATTCGCAACAGAATGATGCAGTAATCTTTGTACTACGCAGGCCCTCCAAGCACCCTTCCCCCCTAACGCTGAACCTGTGAGCACGGACAGAATCCAACAACTGGCCATCTGCTGACTGCAACAGCACACGGCCGGCATATGCTCACCTCATTGCAGGTCTTTAAGCATCCAAATGATGACATTACTCGCCAGCTGGAATGTGAGAACACTTTTCATGTTCAAAGCAAACGCATTAGTTCTCCCTCTATCTAACTTTTTATAGACACAAAAGGTAAACTCAATATTCTGAATTGGTTACTCCATTATCTGTTTCTTAGAAGTGAAATCCTTACAAACAAGTAGGCGCATGTCGCTAAGGTTTCTAAGTTACCGCAAATGCGGCACCTGCACGTGAAATGGTCACAAGCAAGCGAAGATACGCTACAATGGTTGGTAAATAGGTAGACAGACAAGGGCAGCAACAAAGCGGTGTGTATATAAAGTCGTGCTGTTTCGGTGGAATGTCAAGTGAACATGCAGCATCTCCATTTTAAACAAAAACAATTATGTGGGCTCGCTGGATCATAAATTGTTCTTACGTAACGTTATGAGTTTTCTCTATTTTGCTAACATAAGTGGCCAAACGAGGAATTTTTGTCCTTACATATGGTCATTTAAATTAACTGTCCGTTTTTTAGTTTTTATTATGCTAATGGTTTGTCATTTCATAAGATAAGAAAACTGTGTACCTGACTTCACGGTCGAGCAATGGCGAAGCCAATTGGTCAGGCCTCCATTTTGCGTCCTGACTAAAATATTTAGAAACAAAAGAATAGAATAATGCTTTTCGAATACAATGCCTCTATAAAATAAATATGTGTGACGACTCTGTAAATTTGAGAAGTTAAAGAGTTCCTTGTACATTACAATTCAAACACTTCATAAGTGGCGAGATGATACTTCAAACAGCCACTATCTAGAGGTGAGCAAATAGACTCATTTTCAGAGTCAAAGCGCACGCTCTTTGAATGATAAGGAGTTGGAACAATAGGTCCTGAAAACACCTACAATGGCTTTGATATTAATTATCAAGTGGTGGGTATACATCTATGGGCAGCAGATTTGAACCAAGCCTAACCTGTTTTTATGTCCACAGCTTTGAAAACAAAACATTTTTTTTTTCTTTTTTTTTTTAATTAGCAGGTGCAGCTTTACATTACATATGTGTAAAAAAATCCAACTTTTCTCATTGCATACATGACTGCTAAGACACAATAGCTTATACCATACAATTACATCTTTCATATAGTTCCAGAATCCAAATTTTTAAAATAAATAGCTTATTCTCCTTCCTTGACTGTCCCAGCCCTCCTCCTCATCTTCCGCCGGCTTACTCATTCTGGCCCAAATCGCATGATATCTTTTCGTGGCTCCTATCCTGTGGGCATACAGCTGTTCTTTAGCCCTTGTATATACCATTTTCGCCTCCCATTGTGTGTATGTCTGGGGGCTGGTGATTTCCATGCCTGCAGGATAAGTGATAAAGCTACCACTGTACCTACAAATACATTGTCTTGATGCGTTAGAGGGATTCATATTCTGCGTCATACTCCAAAGCGCAACTAAAGGGCTAGGATTCATCACATGACCTATCCAGGAACTTAGCCTCTGAAAGATCTGCTCCCAGTACCTTGCTACAGAAATGCAACTAAAACACATATGTATCCAATCTCCCTGGAAGGTTTGGCACCGTGGGCAGGAGCCAGATGTCTCAGGATGCATATCTCTTACTACAGCGGTGGTATAGTACATCAACCACCTGGAAAAGAGAGCGATCTTTTTAAAATTTGCTCCTCTAAGTGCTTTTTGGGCCACCTCGTTATGATTTCTCCAATGCTGTATCTCTATCTTACATCCTGTCATGCTAGTTATTCAGACCAGTAGTTGGGTGGTTAACTTAATTGTCCCTTCATCCTGGAGCGATTTATACCATTTCCCAATACCTTGCTGGTTAATATAGAAGGCCTGGGCAATGTATTTGCATCGTTCAATGGTTGTCGCACTAGATGCAAAAGGTGTTAAATTTGACAATACAAAAATTTTAAATTTAATACATTAGACACTGTGTCCATGTTTTCAAACGATCGACTACGTAAAACCCCTCTAGGGTCTGGAAACCCAACTCTTCCCATTGCCGAATAGTGTTTTGGCTTAGTTCTACTCCTAAACATCCAATGTCCCTTACTCGAAGGAACAAGGATGCCTAGTCAATTTGATATTTACGCTTTAACTGTAGCAAAATTGTTTGGATCATAACTGGTAGCTTATACCTGACCCTTTTTGGTAGAAGAGGAAATGTAAAAAAATGCAAGAGACGCACATTCATTTCTAACATCATCTGGTTAAAATAGAAATCACTTTTAGGATTTTGTGCTGCCCTCGACACCCAATCGAGTACAGCTGCCTCGTAATAGGCTGCCATATTGGGAAGAGCTAACTCTCCGCTTTCCACTGATAGAGAAAACTTAGCCAATTGGAGCCTGGGTTTCTTGTGATTCCAGATAAATTGTCTAATTAGTACGTCTATGTTATCGAAGAACTTTTTTGGAACTCGCAGAATCACGCTTGAAAAGACAAACAACAGTAGCGGAAGGATTGACATTTTAACCAAAGCAGTCCTTCCTATAATAGACATAGGAGTCTCCTGCCATTTATGTAACAATCCTTATATATTTTTTAAAACATTCATATGATTCAGTTGAAACACATCTGCAGAATCTGGAGAAACATATATAACAAGATATCTAATGGGATGCGAGGATGAGGATGCAACACGAATACCTTGCAGCAGGACCGACATCCCTGTATTATATACCAAAGCCTCTGACTTAAATTGATTAATTTTATACCCCCCTAGCTCAGAAAATGCCCTAATTTTTGCAAATGCTCTATCTATATTCTGATGTTCTGCATTAAGATAAAGGATCATATCGTCTGCAAATAGTTTTACTTTGGGAGCTAGAGGTATAGGGGCTAGAATATTAGAATCCTGTCTAATCGCTGCAGCTAGCGGTTCAATAAAAAGTGCGAACAAAACTGGAGAGAGAGGGCAACCCTGTTGCGTGCCTCGGGTTATTTGTACTGATCCTACTATCTGGGCTTTAACTGAAACTAATGCTTGGGCCCCTGCATAGACAGTCTGTATAATCTGAACACATTTCCCAGGAAACCCAAATTTTGCTAGCACCATGAATAACACTTGCCACTGTACTCGATCAAATGCCTTTTCAGCGTTGACCATCATAATTACCGCCGGGTGGCAACTATGCGATAAATAATCTATATTTGTTTAAAAAAAGTTGTATTGGTGGATAGTAGCCTACCCGGCAGGAATCCGCATTGATCCTCATGTACCAATGCTTGAGCAACCTGAGCTACACGATCTGCCAGAATCTTAGTAAAAAGTTTATAATCCTGATTCAGCAAACTAATTGGGTGATATGAACCAGGATAATCCGGAGGTTTATCTTTTTTAATAAAACTGACCACAATTGCTCTTGAGAATTCGGAGGGAATCTCTACTCCTTCTAGCATCGCATTAAACAAATTTGTTAGTAAGTCAACAATTTGATCTTCCAGTATTTTATAGATTTCTGCAGGGAGGCCATCTTCGCCAGGAGCTTTACCGTTGGAAGCTTCCCTTATAACTCTGATAGCTTCTTGAGAGGTAATAGGAGATAACAATAGATTCTGGGCCTCCCTATCTAACCTGGGCAGCAGTATTGTATCTAGGTAACTTTGAATTTGTGAATTATTTGCTTGTTTTTCCTCCGTATATAGCTTAACATAATGTGAAAGAAATACTTTTTCAATCTCGTTAGAATGCGTAACCATCCTGCCCTGCTATTCATCTAAAATAGCTTCTACTAAATTGATACTGGCACGCTTTTTGATTGACCAGGCTAGAAATCTACCGGCATGCTCACTTTCTTCATATTGATGTTGATAACTAGTATGTCTATTAAGTATTTCCTTGGAAACTAAATGTTGTTTTAGATTAGCCTGGGCCCTTGCCAACCCTTGAGATGTCTCCGGACTAGAAAGTAGTTGTTTTACCCTTAATGCCTGTTCTAGCTCATTTTGCAGTTTAGAGCTCTTTTAGCGGGCTGTTCTAGCTAGATGGGCTTTAAATGAGATAGCCTCCCCTCGAATGAAGGACTTAAATGCCCCCCAGATGTAAAAAATAGAAGCAGATCACTCATTTATCTTCAGAAAGTCAGATACTAATACATTAAGGTTAGAAACCCAGTCTTCATCTGCCAGAAGTGACCTGTCGAGACGCCATTGTGAATGACGATGCTGATAAGCCGAATCCTTGAAATCTTCGAACTCAATCCAAGGAAATGAATGGTCTAAGAAGGAGTTTGCAAGAATTCTATGCCATTTTAATCTAAATGAAACCAGAATTAAGTCAATTCTTGATGCCGTATTATACCTTTTAGAGTAACACGTGTACTCTTCAACGTGCAAATGGTCAGTTCGCCATGTGTCTACTAAGACGTTTTTGGTCTTTTCTGTGCTTTATTCTTATGTGATGAGTCCCACAGGGTATTTGGCATAACATTAAAGTCTCCTCCTATTATGAAATACCCTTGAAGAAGGGAAAGATGCATATATAATGTCTCCAGTGGCTTTATATCATCTTCTATTGGTCCATAATAGCTTATGAAATGGGTCTCTTTATCTGCTAATATAGTGGAGACTATTATCCATCTTGCCTGTGGGTCTCGAATAACCCTATTAATTTTCCCTACGAATCTCCTGGTAAACAAAATTGCCACGCCTTGTACCGCTGCATCTGCTGAAGCATAAAAAGAATAGGCAATGTATGACGGGAGTCTTGGTAGCTTAGTATTGCTCTTTAAGTGTGTCTCTTGTACCAAAAGCACTTGAACCTGTGCTGTTGCCAGCCAACTAAGCGCAGCACAATGTTTCACATCCTAATTGGCCCCATTCAGATTGCAGGAGGCTACTCTTAATTTAGGTTACATCTTTTGCGCAGAATGGTTGTTCTTTCCTAGTATAGCCCATCGCCTTTTGCACTACTGATTTAACCAAGCTTTTATCTTGTGTTTTTTTTCTGAGCCGAACAATTAAGTTGGATACCTAGCACCTGCATTTTTTTTCCTTCAAACTCACTATACCCCCTCCCATCCCCACTGTGAAACTCTGCCCCCCCTTCCCATCCCGACCCCGACGGATCCAACCCATCATGGATCCATCGGCCAGTTCACCTCCCCCCACCCTGTGCCCAAAAATCCCAACAGTGGGGTGCATTGACATGGCACCTAATAGAGCCTTCGCCCCAAGGAGCAGTAAGGCGGAGGATCAACATATAAAAGCTAATCATCCAATCTACAAAAAAATATCTTGAGCGACTCCGGCACTTGCCCCTCTCCCTACCACTGTCCCCCTCCTGAATGCATTTTCCCAACCCCTACACCTCGTGACAATATTTACTATCCTTGTGCGCTAGATTATATCCTAAAATAGACATGCGTTCCTTCTAAACCCTGAAAAGCATGTAATATTGACAATCTTGAGACTTCAAAAGAAAATCGATACATACTAAGTAAAATCTAGTCTGTCCCATTAAACATAGAGACTTCTACTAACTATTTCCTTGTTTTTTTATATACTGCAAAAAATTCCTTGCTTCCTGAACATTTTGGAAGACTTTTACTTGACCCTTGCACAATACCCCTGCACTATACCAGCTGGGGCCCCCAAATTTTTTAAATCATCAATTAGTCCGACAAACTCCCGACGCCGATGGGCTGCTGCCACTGACATATCTGAAAACACACAGAATCTAGAACCATATTTAAATTCACGTGCTTTCCTGGCTTGAGAAAGAATTTGCTCTTTTATTCTAAAATCACCAAAATTAACCAAAATAGTATGTGGATATTTTGAATTGACCGGGCGCACACAAGGTACCCTATGGGCCCTCATGATGGATAAATCTCCTTCCGGATTTACTCTGTCCGGAAGAATGATTTTGGTAATAAGTTCCGACACCACCTTACTTACAGATGAGCCAGCTTCCATCTCCTCCGGAACTCCTACAAATCTAAGGTTGGAACGTCGTTATCTGTTTTCTATCTCATCCAACTTATTTTGTAAATCCTTTAATTCAGATTGGACCAGAGATGTTGCTGACTCTACTTGGCTTTTAATGTTCTCCAAATCCGAAACCCTTTGTTCCACCTGTGATACTCTAGTCGAAAGAAGGGTTAAATGAGTATTGAGTTGATTCAACTGTTCCCTTGTTTCCCTACGAGTTGCTTCCTGCAAAACTTTTATGGCTCGAAGTTCCAATAAGATCTGACCCATTAACTCCTCCATTGTTGCAGTAGCATTTGTGATTCCTTCTGTATTCCCCGTGACAAGAGGGCTCTGCATGGAACAGGGTGTTGAAAGCAGAGTGCAAGTTGCTATATTCTCTGAAGTTGAATTAATTATCCTTAATTCACTTGGCACCCTAATAATGGCATCCATGGGAGGTGCTGTAATACTAGTTGCAGTTTCTTCTTCTGGCAAAATTGTACTGTCAAATCCTCCTACTTTTGATGAGCCTTCTACGGTCGCTTTAAATGATTCCCTAGTAATACTGGAAAAAAGCAGATGGGCTTTCCCCTTACACTGAGAGGATGTCATAGAGTAAGAAGGCGGGAGATTGTTTGGTAGTACTAGAGAGGGGGTCACATCTGTTAAACAATCCTGAAGATGCAGGTCGTCCGACCACACTGCAGATTGTGCTGAGTGCTCCCTGAACACGGGCATAGCGGAGGGACCTGAGAAGGAGGATGTAGAGTCCTGGCTCCCCTCAGAGTCTCTAAGAGAGATTCATCCGTCTTGTTGATGAGAACTATGCCTCGACCTACCCAAGGTGGGAGACACGAGTTTAGATTTTGCTCCTCTCATGTGTTTTGCCATTGTTCGTGCTTTCAGACCACTGTCCCGGGTCATACGTTTCATTGTACTCTAGGAGGAGGTACGTCAAAATAGGACTGAGACGGAGGTGGAGTATTAAAGCTATAGGAAATGGCGGCAAAATAGGTAATTTGGTAGGCAACGTGAATGTCCTAGGTGTGGGGGGGTTTCGGGTGCACAAAAATGGGTTGCACGGGTAACAGGAGTGGCAGGACAGCAGGGGGTGTCAGGGAAACACAGCCACTTCTGCAGCTGCTTTCGTCTTATTCCCTAGACCCCTATTCATTTTAATTTGAAAGGAACATCTGAAGACTGGTGATCGATGGCTGATGGCTAAAGAGAGAAAGAGGGAAGAAAAAAATAATACTCTCTGTCCACACACTAACCTAGCCCCTGCCAACAGCTGATACATTTTTTTCCCTTCCTTTTGCAATCTAGCGAAGTCTTTAACAGTCTTTAACAGTCTTTCTCACTCCTTTCATTTCATGCAGGGTTCCTGAAAGTAGTTCCTTATGCTGGCCACCACAGGTTCCTATGCCACCGCCCCTACTTCCCCCAAACCACATGCCCCACCCCAGTACTCCACTTATCTGCCTGACTGCTGTTGTAGTCTGTGTCCTTCGTTGCCCTCTGCTTCCATCTTTAGAAAAAAAAACAGTTTGCCTCCTCCTCTCTTCTCACGCTGCAGATCCGTACTCCTGCTTCTTACTCCTGGTGTACCTTCCTGGTGTGACCTCGCGATACTCTGCTGGATCAGGTAACCAGGAGACTCACAGCCGCTCCGGTTGTTGTGTAGTCTGCGCCTGCAGTATATTTTTTCTTTCCCTCTGTCTCCCAGCTGATTCATGCCGGCTCGGCTAGCCGCTTCCCACCTCCCACGGGGAATCTCCTCGGAGGTGAACACTTCGAGACAGGGGGAGGGAGGAGAGCACCATCAGTCGTGCGGTCGTCTCGGATCAGCACAGCGCTCTTCCACATGGGGAATCTCCTCAGAGGCGTCCTCTGATACACTTCAAGGCAGGGGGGAAGAGCACCATCAGCCGCGTGGTCATCTCGGATCAGTGCGGCGCTCTTCCGTGTGGGGAATCTTCTCGGAGGCGACCTCCCATACACTTCGAGGCGGGAGGAAGCACCATCAGCCGGGCAGACGTTTTCAGATCAGCGCGGCATTCCGCACTTCGCGTCCGCCATTACTGCTCCAGGCAGGAACGCTCTAGTCACGGAGCATGACAGGAGCTCCACGTGACCCCTCGGTACCTAGCGAAAACAGAAAATATTTAATGATACTTTAAAGCCCTACTGATAGAACAAAATCCTTTGGAATGTTCCTATTGACAATGTTTTATTGATTGGGTGGGGAATTGAGGATGAAGCTAAGTGTTTCAGCACCCTGGTATTAACAGGTATGAGAAAGGGCCTGTTTTTTATTGTCATCCTGTATTGTCATAATGCTCCTGGTTTTTTAACTCTGCAAACTAGAACATTGATGTTCAGTCCCCAGGGTATAGGCTCTGATTCCTGAAACCATATATAATGCTCTAGCAAGAATATGCTGCAGGAAATTCGCCAATGGCAATGAAAAGGTAAATGGCTTATGTGGACTGGAGCCATTGTTGTGCCATCAGTTAATCTGGCAAAGGCAACATGACTTCAAGTCTTCCTGTATAGCTTGACTCCTGCGGCTTTTGAACCTGCAGACCATATTTGACAGGAAAGATATTTACAGCCCCTAGGTAGGGTTTCTGGTACTTAGAAGTGGTACGTGCAAGAATTTAATGTTGGCATGCACTTACAATAACTAGTCTCCAAAAACTATTAATAGTAAAAGTAATCAAAGTAAAGTGCTGGAGCTATTCTTTGAGAAAAACTAAAGATGAGAATATAAATATAACTCTGCTATATCCAGTTTGGGATAAGCTACTGGAATAATTCAAACAGTAGTTGTACTTTTTATTATAAATCCAATTCAGTGGGGATGTTGAATTGTTAATGAAAAGTAAGAAAAAAAAATACTTTTAAAAAGTTAGACTTTTGTCTTCCTGTACCTTGACTAGTCTAATTAATATTGGCCTGCTAGCACAAGCAATGGCGTAGGCATTTTCACAGAAAGAAATGGGTGTGAGGCATGAAACACATATTAGCCCAGGAAGAGCAGCTGTGGAGGGTTGAGGAACTTCACTTACTTAAAAGGGCTCAGGGTGAGGCATGCACACATTTAAGTGTAAATGGAGACCTAGAGAGGAGAAGCCTCTTGTGTCCAGTTTGGGAACAGCTCAGAGGGAGGGGGAGCTTGTCCCGACCCAGTTTGGTGTAGCTGAGAAGGAAGGAACTTCTCATTTTCCTAAATACACTCCAGACTGTCACACCGCTCCTCTCAGTGGCAGAGCCATTCTGTCATGTTGAATTTGCCTCAGAATAGTGCAATGAGGTATTGTTTAAAGAAAGGCAGGCAAACAGGATGTGATAGATAGTGGA
This sequence comes from Pleurodeles waltl, assembly GCF_031143425.1. Lineage (NCBI taxonomy): Eukaryota > Metazoa > Chordata > Amphibia > Caudata > Salamandridae > Pleurodeles > Pleurodeles waltl. Next base: position 508,917,614 of record NC_090445.1, read on the forward strand.
AAGTGTTGCTACTTCAAATGTTTAGGTTTCGCCTGCACACACATGCTTGTGTGCTGTGCTTGCATAATCTTTTGTAATTAAAAAAAATCTTAAAAGGGGCTCAGAATCTGCCCCCTACATGTTGATTCCAACAATGCTTACATTTATGTGCTTCTCATTGGCCAACACGTCTTCTGCTTTCGCTTCCTGTTCTACCTTGCCATCCATACCATTGTGTGAAGCTTGGATTAAGTGCAGCTTTTGATCACTGACCACTGGCTACTGTCCAGTGTCCATCCGCTGGATACTCACTCTGCAGGTGCTTTATTTTTCATTTATGATCAGCACTTCATATGCCTGGTGTGCATTTGCAGGCTGCCTCTCTCCTATGAGCTTGTTACCGCCCTCCTCCCCCACATGCCTACAGAGGTCTTTATTTTTTAAATTTATGCAATATCTTACAGTACATCATTACCCAGAGCATGCTCACATTTGTTGTTATCACCACCACTTCCTGCATGCCGCTGCTTGCCCCGCTATACACAGCTCCTCTCCTCCCCTGACCATGCTTTTCTCACATTTTGTTTGTTTTCTTTTCATTCACTGTATAGTGCAAACAACATTTGAAGGCATAGGAGTGCTTTTCATGAGCACTCGTTACTTTACACATGGATAAATTCTGCTGCCCTCTGACCTCTGGGCAAAGGTTACTACGGGGAAAGGAGGGAGAGGAGTCCTGAGGGACATCAGGCAAAAGTAGCCTGCTCCCAGAGACCAGAAAACTAAGCAGCCTTTATGTGGGAAACATGTATGCCAATAAAATGTAAAATACTTCAGTCAAAAACAAGCTATTTATTATTCATTAAAGGCAACTCCTTGTCAGAATGCAACATTGCCATTACACTGATCTCCTCCTCCCAACACAGGTCCCCTCCTCCCCGTGAGCCGGCTTTACACATTTTGGTTTCAACTTTTTTATAGCACAAACACCATCCGAAGGTAATGGAATGCTTCACATGAGCCCCAGTTACTTTGCACACGGACACATTCAGTTGCCTTCCGACCACTGCTTGTAAAATTACTGCTGTCCCGAGATGGTTCATTCCAACTGTTTAATTGCCATACCTGAAGTTTCAGTCAGTGGGTCTCCTCTGCAGTGAAAACGAAGGTGGGCTGACAGCTAAATAAGCCTGCCTGCCATGGTGGCTGTTTGCCTGAAAGAAATGCAAATCTGTGCTACATATAAATCTGAAAATGCAAAGGAAGCTTTGCAGATGGTATTGGTTTTAATTGACCTAATCACTCAAAGCTTTGTGATGACAAAGATTTATTCTTTTTGAGTGGTAGTGCAAAGAGTTAACAACCGGCCTGTGAAGTGCATGCTTTTAATTGGATTTGCATTTATATTGTGCTTACTACATAGCAGGTGTTGAAGGGACAGTAATGTAAAAAAATCCATTACGTACACTCTGGGCATTACTAAAATCTATATTTTGAAAGCACCATTTTATCTGAAATATTTTGCACATTTTGTAGCAGTCAATCTTATACTGTGTGTAATGAGCTACATTGTCAAAGTGTTTTTTGTCACAGGCTGTGACCTCGTATCACTAAAGATACTTGCAGCATTTTACCACTGCACCAACCAAGACTTAGGCCCTCATTACGACCCTGGGGGTCGGTGATAAAGTGGCGGTAATACCACCAACAGGTAGGCGGTAACTACTGCCAAATTATGACCATGGCGGAAAGATCTCCGAAAGACAGCCAATGTACCACACCGACCGCCAGGGCGGAAACAACAGGCACAAAGGCGGTAGCTGCCTAGAGCCTGGCGGAAGTCAAAGTTCCGCCCACCATATTATGACAAGACAAACCGCCACCTTTTCCAGGGCCGTACCAGTGACATCAAAAGCCCGGCAGAAAAACTGCACATAAGTGAAAGGACTCATCATCCACGCAGCAATGAAACCCGAACTGCAAGTATTTCCGATGATATTCTACGTTCTGCTCCACCACAAACACCAACGTCGGCGAAAATGACGATGGTGAGTACAGCCGCCTAGCACACAAGGGAGGGGGGAGAGGAAAACAACAGTGACACACACACACACAACACACACACCCCCACACACACACACCAAACCCACAACCAGCTGCACAAGAAAACAAGTTAATCCCCCTAAATCGGCTGAATAATGCAAGGACAACAGGAATGTACCAAAGGGATTGTAATAAGATCAACATAGTATAAATACAAATTTCTGTAAAAGTTTTGACTGTCCCATTAAGAGCTCATCCAAGAAGGAGGAGCTGCAAAAGCCGCTGAGGGCCTGGGTGACAGCCAAGAGCACTGAAGGGCACACAGAGGAGGAGGAGGATGAGGAGGAGGAAGAGCATTCCATACACAATTGTATTGTGGGTGGGCCTGTTATGTCCAGGAAGAGGGTCTCCAGGGCAGGTAGCAGTGTCTCATCTAAGGGTTTGACCACTGAAGAATTGCAGGACAGACAGGCAGAGGGGGAGCACCAAACTAGGAGAAAATGAGGATGGCAATTGAAGAGAAAACGTTGTTGTTGGCTCATGAGCTCAGCTTGAGGGAGCTGGATCAGAGGAGCCAGTCTAATAGGGATGGTGGCAGCCACATCACAGTGCAGCCTGAAAGGAGGGTGCACATTCCTAAAGATCTTGTGAAGGATTATAAAAGGGAGGATGACATATACTTGTGGTTTAATGGGTATGAGTCTGCTCTCCATATGAATCTGGTCCCTGAAGCTCATGGGGGGGCAGGTCTGTGGAAGCACTTTGATGTAGAGGGGAGAGATACACTGACAGCCTTAGGGGATGCTCAGAATCTCATCTATACTATCATGAAGGATGCCCTACTCACAAGGCATGGGGTCACCCGTGGGCAGTACAAGGATAAGTTTAGGTCCTACAAGGAGAAGGAATCCCAAACATGGTTGGAATGTGTTAATTCTTATTGCAGGTCACTGGATGGTTGGGTGAAGGGCAGTAAGGTAACTACGTATGAGGGGATTTACAATCTGATTGTTTGGGAGCACTTGTACAGTTTATGTTTTCCAGAGCTGCACCAGCACCTGATTGACAGCAAGCTGACTGACCCCAGGAAGCTTGCACAGAAAGCGGACCGCTGGGCGGGCACCAGGGCCCAAAAGATCTATGGGGGAGACCACACCAAGGGTGGTCCCTCTCAGAAGAAAGGGAGGGGTAAGGGTAAACAGGGGGAGCTCTCGAAAGGGTCCCAAACCAATTCCTAGGGTAAGGATTCCCAACCCACCAGTGAGAAGAAGCCATGGTTCTCCAAAGAGAAGCCAGTGGCAGGTGGTCCCCCACGTAAGTGTTATGCATGTGACCAGGTGGGTCATGTGATGGGGGATCCCAAATGCCCCAAAAGTACACCGGTGCGCCGTCCCAGGGTTTGGCCAGTGTAGCACTTGGGGAGGATTTGGTTCCAGGTGGGTGGGAGCCAGCTGAGATGACCCTTGTCTTACTAGTGGACAGTGAGGTGGTCCAGAGAACCCTCGTGTCTGAGAGCACTAAGAAGTACAGGCAGTGGGTGACCATCAATGGACAGAGGGTGGAGGCTCTGAGAGACACAGGAGCCAGTGTGACTACAGTGAGAAGTTACCTGGTGTGTGAAGAGCAGATTGATCCCCGGGTACCTCACCAAGTAGGTGCAGTGGACAACTCAGAGCGCCTGTTCAGAGTGGCGCAGGTTCCCTTTGAATGGGGGGGGGGGTCTCAGGTTTCTTGAAAGTAGCAGTGAGTCCAACCATACCTGTTGATTGTTTGCTAGGCAATGACCTGGAGGGTTCCCCTTGGAAGGAGGTGGAACACAGGTCTCACTTGGAGATGCTGGGTCTGCCTGGGTGGGTATGCATATTCACCCGGTCAATGGTAGCCTGTCAGGGTAATCAAGAGCCTCTGGAGCCTGAAACAGTGGCCCAGGGGACCACCAAGAAGATGAAGGGCAGGGGGCGTGGGAAACTGGCCCCAGGAGTTCCCACGGTCCGGGAGGAGGCAGATCCTGAGGGTGACGCCCCGGAGCCTACAGGGGAACAGGTGGCTGAACTGGGGGAAGTCCCTGAGCTGTTGCAGTGGCAGCAGGAAGGGGGGCCCACCAGGGAAGTATTCTGTGCAGCACAGAAGACAAGCCTTACTCTGGAGGGTTTGTGGAAGCAGGTGGCAGACCAGGCAGCTGGCAAGGAGCCAGGACCACACCTGATTTAGTGGGAGGATGACCTCCTGTATAGTGAGCCTAAGGTTCCTGAGCCTGGGTCAGCCTGTGTGCTGGTGGTACCCGAGTGCTTCAGGGCCTTCCCACTGGGGTTGGCTTATGATGTGCCTTTAGCTGGACATTTGGGGCATGACAAGACCTTGAGAGGCTTGCCACCCACTTTTACTGGCCCCTAATGTGCAGGCACTCAGATGCACATTGCAGGTCTTGTCAGACTTGCCATACAAGTGGCAAGATTGGGGGGGAAATGTAAGGCTTTGAGACAGTAGGTATTGACATTGTGGGGCCTCTGGACCCCAAGACAGCCTTGGGCAACAGGTTCATCGTGGTCTTGATGGACCATTCCACCCAGTACCCAGAAGCCATTCCTCTGAGGTCAGTCACTTCCCCTGTGGTGGGTCGTGCACTGATGATTTTTTTTACCTGCATGGGGTTCCCCAAGGAAGTGGTATCTGATGGGGTACCAACTTCATATCCACGTATGTGAAGTCTCTGTGGAAAGTGTGTGGGGTGACCTACAAGTTCACCACACCTGACCACCCCCAAAGTAATGGTCTGGTTGAGAGATTCAACCACACCTTGAAAAGCATGATTTAGTGCCTGTCAGAGCCCCTGAGGTAGAAGTAGAACATCCTCTTGCCATGCCTTCTGTTCGCTTAAGGGAGATGCCTCAAAAAGGACTTTGGTTTAGCCCCTTTGAGCTCATCTATGGCCACCCTTTGAGGGGACCTGTCAGTCTGGTGAAGGAGGCTTTGGAAAAGAGATCTTAGTAAACCCCCCAGGATGTATTTAGCGACATGCTGTCTTTGAGAAACCAGACTGCCCGCTTCAGGAGTCTCGGCCTGGAGAACCTAGTAGCAAGCCAGGAGGATATGAAACGGTGGTATGACCGGAATGCCACTCTGGTTGAGTTTCAACCTGGTCAGAAAGCGTGGGTGATGACCCCAGTGGAGCCTAGGGTGCTCCAGGATAAGTGGACTGGGCTATTTGAGGTGGTGGAGCGCAAGAGTGAAGTCATCCACCTGGTGGACTTGCAGTCTCCAAGGAACCCTCTAAGGGTCCTGCATGTCAACCTCCTCAAACCTCACTTTGAGCGGACTGAACTGACCATGCTCCTTGAGTAGATGATGGGGGTGGAGGAGGAAAGTGAGCCTCTTTCTGACCTCCTGTCTGCAGTATAAAAAGAAGGGTCTGTGGAGGGAGTGATCCTCTCCCCCTCCCTGACTGAGGAGCAGCAGGGTGACTGTCACCACATGTTTGGACAGTTTGCCTCATTGTTTTCCCCGATTCCCAAGAGTCACACACTTGTGCACACATGATGTGGACAGTGGGGACAGTAAACCATTAAACACAAAGTTCACAGGGTGACTGACAGGGTCAAGGCTTGCATTAAGGATGAAGTATCCAAAATGCTAACCCTAGGGGTTATTGAGCACTCCAGCAGTCCTTGGGCCAGCCCAGTGGTATTGGTCCCAAAGGCTGCTGCACCTAGTACCACTCCAGAACTCAGGTTTTGTGTGGACTACCGGGGACTCAATGTGGTTAGCAAGATCTGATGAGCTCATTGACCGTTTGGGAGCTGCCAAGTACCTCTGTGTATTTGACTTAACATCTGAATATTGGCAGATTACCTTAACTGAGGGGGCCCAGGACAGGTTCGCATTCTCTACCCCAGATGGACACTTTCAATTTAAAGTGATGCCATTTGGGATGAAGAGTGCCCCTGCCACCTTTCAGAGGTTGGTCAACCAGGTGTTGGCTGGGCTGGATGAGTTCAGTGCCGCGTACCTGAATGACATTGCTGTGTTTAGGTCCACATGGGAGAAATACCTGCAACACCTTTGGAGAGTGTAAGAGGCCCTGCAAAAGGCAGGCCTCACTATCAAGGCAAGTAAGTGCCAAATAGGGCAGGGTTCGGTGGTGTACTTGGGACACCAGGTAGGGAGTGGCCAGGTGACACCCCCACAGCCTAAAATTGACACCATTCTGGCTTGGGAGCCTTCCAAGACCCAGACTGAAGTGAGAGCCTTCTTAGGTCTCACAGGATACTACGGGAGGTTTGTCAAGGGATATGGTACCATTGTTAAACCCTGGACTGAGTTGACCTAGGAAGGTGATCTGGACAGAGGTTTGCCAGACCGCTTTTGATGCCCTGAAGGCTGCTATGTGCACAGCACTTGTGCTGAAGGCACCTGACTACTCCAAGGAGTTTGTTGTGCAAACAGATGCCTCAGAACATGGTATTGGAGCAGTACTCCCACAGCTTAATGAAGAGGGCCTAGATCAACCCATAGCCCTATTTAGCAGGAGGTTACTTCCCCGGGAACGTAGGTGGAGTGCCATAGAACGTGAAGCGTTTGCTGTAGTCTGGGCACTGAGGAAGCTAAGACCCTACTTGTTTGGGACTCACTTCCGAGTTCAGACCAACCAGAGGCCCCTCAGATGGTTAATACAGATGAGGGGTGAAAATCCAAAACTGTTGAGGTGGTACATTTCCCTACAGGGGATGGACTTTACGGTAGAACACCGTCCTGGTATAGAACATGACAATGCTGATGGTCTGTTCGGGTTCTTCCGCCTTCATGATGAGAACTCCCATGAGGTTGGGTAGTTGCTCCTCACTTTCAGCTGGGGGGGCACGTGTTAAACTTTTCATCCTTGGGGTGGTCTCCCTTAACTTTCTGCCTCTATTTCCCAGGTTGCTGATGTGTGCTGGACTCTGATTTTGCTGTTTGTGTTACTCTGGGCACTTTACCACTGCTAACCAGTGCTAAAGTGTAAGTGCTTCTTTACAAAATGTGGATGTTTTTGGCTTATGCATGATTGGCACATTTGATGTATCAGTAAGTTCCTGTTACAGTGCACTAGAGGTGCCCAGGGCCTGTAAATCAAATGCTACTAGTTGGCCTGCAGCACTGGTTGTGCCACCCACATAAGTAGCTCTGTAATCATGTCTCAGACCTGCCACTGCAGTGTCTGTTTGTGCAGTTTTTAACTGTACCCACTTGCCAGGCCTAAACCTTCCCTTTTCATACATATAAGGCACTCCTGAGGATGGCCCTAGGTAGCCCCAAGGGCAGGGTGCAGTGTATGTTTAAGGTAGGACATATAGTAATGTGTTTTATATGTCCTAATGGTGAAATATTTCTAAATTCGTTTTTCACTGTTCAAGACCTGCCCCTCTCATAGGTTAACATGGGGGCTACCTGTAAATCTGATTAAAGTATAGACTCCCTTTGGGAGCAGATGGACATGTGGAGTTTGGGGTCTCTGAGCTCACCATTTAAAATTATTTTAGTAAAGTTGATTTTAAGATTGTGTGTTTGAAAATGCCACTTTTAGAAAGTGAGTATTTTCTTGCTTATGCCATTTCTGTGACTCTGCCTGTTTGTGGATTCCCTGTCTGGGTCAGTTTGACAGTTGGACTAGTTGTACCTCACACTAGACAGTGACACAAAGGGAGCTGTGGTGTAGTGTGCATTTCCTGACGAGCCATCTGTGCTAGGAGGGAGGGGAGGAGTGGTCACTCACACCTGAAAGGGCTGTGCCTGCCCTCACACAATGCAGTCTCCAACCCCCTGGTGAGTGTCAGGGGCCTGGCCTGGGCAAGGCAGGATTTCATAATAAAAGAGAGACTTTGGTTTGAAGTAGGCCTACTTCAAAGGAGAAAATGGGTATAAGAAGGGCACCCAAAACCACAGACTTTAGAACACTTCTGGAAACCAAGAGGAACCTCTGCCTGGAGAAGAGCTGAAGAGCTGCCCTACCTGTGACTGTGCTTTGTGGAGCTATCCTGCAGTTGCTGCTTCTGCCAGAGTAAGAGGTCAAAGGCTGGACTTTGTGTGCCTTCCATCTTGATAAGAAATCTCCAAGGACTTGATTTAGAGTTTGCCTCCTGTTGTTTGAAATTTCAGGGACAGCAAAGTCTTCTCTCTGCCAGCAACTGGAGTCACTGGAGAGACTCCTACTCTGCCGAGTGGTGCCCATCCAGTTCCTGGGACCCTGAAAGGAGAAGCACACAGACTAAGAGGAAGAAATCCATGCACAGAATGCCGTGTGGGAAAAAGATCGACGCAACTCTGATCTGCGGTTGAACAACCGATGCGCCGCTGCCTTCGTGGCTGAAAATCGACGCTTGCCTGCAATACAACCCAAAGATCAACGCCTGGGGCTGTAGAAACTACGCACAGCATCACTGATGGAGACTGGTGAGATCGCAACCCGTGCTGCATGGTTTTTGGATCATTGTGCGGCTGGATTTCCAACACAAGTATCACTGGGCATGTAAAAACAATGCAAGGCCTGCCCGGACCCGAGAGTGCTGACCGGATTGACGCATCGTTCTCCTGCGGAGAGAAGAAACGAGGCACGCCAACCCGACTAAAGGAGGAACAAAACAAGCTCTCGCTCATGAGTGAAATCGATGCATCGCAAGCCCTTTTTGATGCACACTCACCCGTGCGGGATCATTTTTGACACACCCCAGGTACATTTTCATGCTAACAGCGTTAGTGTGTTTCTAAAATTACATGAAGACTCTTTTTGCATTATTGATAACTTGACCTGTGTATTGTGGATTTTTGTCGTTTTGGTCTCGTTTTGTTTAGATAAATATTTTCTATTTTTCTAAACCGGTGTAGTGTCATTTTGTAGTGTTTTCATTGAGTTACTGTGTGTGTTGGTACAAACACTTTACACCTAGGAAACTTAAGTTAAGCCTACTGCTCGTGCCAAGCTACCAAGGGGGTAAGAAGGGGTTAGCTGACGATGATTCTCCTTTACCCTGAATAGAGTGAGGGTCCTTGCTTGGTCACGGGGTAACCTAACAGCCAGCCAAAGACCCAATTTCTAACAGGCCTAATATTATCCAATGAGGAATTTGCACAGCGGTTCACGACCGCCTCCCACAATGGCGCACAATGTCAGACGAATTACTTCACTTCCACCTGTCCCTCCACACAGGACAGGCAGGTGCCATTTCATGGGGGAGGGGGCAGCCCTATGGAATCATGCTGCGTCACTGGAGAAATAGGCACATACTGGACAAATCACACTGACCCATTACATATTTACAGACTCCTAACTACTGTTCTGGCTCCAATGTTCAGTTTGTGACAGCCTCATCACTCTTGTGTCCCTTAGATACCTACCGCTGTGGAAGAATAGGAGATGGAGATATATCCCCGTGTACAGACCCCTGGTGGACTTGGCTACACTGGAGGACAGGCACACTATACTCACCTATGGACTGGACAGGGCCACAATCACAGAGCTGTATGCCCAGTTGGAACCTGACCTGATATCTGCTATTCGTCACCCCACTGGGATCCCCCCTCTTGTGCAAGTGCTATCTTAACTCCATTTCCTGGTTACTGGTTCTTTCCAAGTGACAGTGGGCTTGACAGCACGAATGTCACAGCCAATGTTCTCATACGTGCTGACAAGAGTGTTGTCTGCCCTCATAAAACACATGTGCAGCTACATTGTTTTCCCCCAGGTTGAGGATTTGGCCACAGTGAAGGCCAAGTTTTATGCAATGAGAGATATCCGCAACATAATTGAGGCAATTGATGGTACACATATCGCATTTTTCCACCTCTGGCAGAATGAACAGGTGTTTAGGAATCGTAAGAGTTTCCACTCCATGAATGTTCAGATGGTGTGGTTGGCGGACCAGTACATCTCCCAAGTCAATGCTAAGTATCCTGGGTTGGGCATGATGGGCCATCCCAAATGTGATGGCCCAACTACAGAGGCACAGGGTGTGGCTAATAGGTGAGCCCTATTTCCCACCCAGTATATGTTGGAGTGTGCCTATGGTGTTGGGCATATAAGATAGTGTGTGGCTAAATGTTGTCCCTCGATATTTGCAGGAGAATCTGGTTACCCAAACCTATCATGGCTGCTGACCCCTGTGAGGAATGCCAGGAAAAGGGCAGATGAACGTTATAATGAGGCAATTGGGTGAACCAGAAGGATTATTGAGAGAACTTTTGGCCTCCTGAAGGCCAGGTTCCGGTGCCTCCATCTAACAGGTGGATCCCTGTGCTACTCACCAAAGAAGGTCTGCCTGATAGTAGTGGCATGCTGCATGTTGCACAACCTGGCCCTCAGATGCCATGTACCTTTTCTGCAGGAGGAGGAGACTGGAGATGCCCCTGTGGCAGCAATAGACCCTGTGGACTGTGAGGATGAGGAGGCAGAGGATGAGGATGAGGATGAGGACAATAGAACATCTGAGATCCGTCAATACTTCCAATGACACACAGGTAAGATTGTGTGACTTTATATTCCAATGACTTTGGTTGTAATCTGTGTGGCATTGGCATGCTGATATTCCCCACTGCTATGCCCACTTATTGTCCCCTCTGGCAATTAATTTTGCAGATGTTGGTGATTTGACAAATACTCCTGCTGTGATCACTACAGCTAGCTACAGGTCAATAATTTATGCTCATTATATGTACAGTTCATTTGCAATGTTTGTACCTGTTTCAAAAAATACAATTTTGAAATACATGCCATACTCCAAATAGATTTTTGTCAAAGGTGTTTATTGAAGTGCTAACATATAGGGGGAAAGTGCAATGGGATGGGGTGATGATGGACAAATGTCCAGGGTATTGTTCCAGTCTGTTTGTAGCACAGGTGCATTGTCCAAGGGGACATAGGAAGGGGAGCAAAGGCAGTTCAAGGTGGACAGGGTGACTGAGTGGGACACAAGGGGGACAATCAGGAGAGTCTTATTTCCTGGCGGGGTCTTGGCATGTGTCTCTGGCTTCTGTCTGGATTGCAGGGAACGTTTGCAGGGTAGTTCACTTTCTGCAGGGGGAGGGGTGCTAGTGGCCTGTGAGTCCTGTGGCAGGGCCTCCTGGCCACTAGCGGTAGCAGAGATGGAAGGCTGTTTTGATGTCTGGCATTCCTCTCTGATCCCCTGGTACTGTCCATCCTGCAACCACCTGTTCGCCTGCACGTTGTCCAGGATCTGGCCCATCGTGTCTTGGAAATGTTGGTAGGCCCCCAGGATCTTGGAGCGTGCCTCCTGGAGAGTCGGTTCCCTGGGCCTGTCCTCCCCCTGATGCAGAGCACTCCCATTTTCCCTGTTGGCCTGTGCCTCTGTCCCCTGAACCGTGTGCCCACTGCCACTGACCCCAGGTTCCTGATTGTCCTGTGTGCAAGGTGTGGCCTGGGTTCCCTGTGGAGGTGGACACATTGCTGATTGATGTGCCCTGGGGACAGAGGTGTGGGTATGTTGGATGGGTCCTGTGGTGTTGGTTCCTGATAGGGAAGACTCTGTTGGTGTGTGACTGGGCTTGGGTTGCCGGCTGTCCAGTGGTCCCTGATGGGCCAGGTAGATTATCCAGATCCCGAAGTCCAGAGTTACTGTCATCACTGTGGGCCTCTTCTGTTGGGGGACTGGATAGTGCTGGCACCTCCGCTCCGGTGACATTGGCTGGGGTACCTGTAGGGATGTAAATGATGTGTTATGTTATGGTTTATGTGTATGACATATTGTACATCCCTGGCTTCCCCTCTATGGTTGGATTTGCCCTGCCAGCTTTCACTTTAGTATGTTAGTGCTTTGTGGGTATGTTAGTTTCCCTATGCTGTGCATGCTTTAGTGATGAGTGTCCATGCAGGACTGTGAGGGGTGTCCATGCATTGGTACAGCGTGCAGAACTTGGCACAGGGATAAGTGAGATGTGATGGTGCAGTGTTTGGGATGTAGTTGAGTGATGGGAGTGAGGGTCAGGGTATGTGTTGGCATGCAGGTGGGGGGTGATAATGGTAGAGAGTTGACTTACCAGAGTCCAGTCCTCCTTCGACTCTGGCCAGGCCCTCAGGATGCAGTATTGGCAAGACTTGCTCCTCCCATGCTGTGAGTTGTGGGGGAGGAGGTGGGGGTCCACTGGCAGTCCTCTGGATAGTGCACTGGTGTCTTGCTGCAATGGAACGTACCTTCCCCCGTAGGTTGTTCCACCTCTTCCTGATGTCATCCCTAGTTCTGGGGTGCTGTCCCATGGAGTTGACCCTGTCCATAATTCTCCGCCATAGCTCCATCTTCCTTGCAATGGATATTTGTTGCAGCTGTGGCTCTACCCTGATAATTTCCTCCACCATGACCCTTACCTCCTCCTCTGTAAAATGGGGTTGTCTTTGAGGTGCCATGGGTGTTATATGAGGTATGTTGGTGAGGGTGTGTTGGTTAATGTGTTGGAGCGTGTGATGTGGAATGAATGTATAGGTGTGAGTAGTGTGTGTCTCTAGTTGTGTCAGTGGTCTTGGTGTTGCTCTGTTGGCAATGATTTGTAATCGTGAAGGGATGTGGGTAATGTGGGTGTGTATTTTATAGTGGAGTGGGTGTGTGGGTGTGGTGTGTGTATGGGTGTCAGGTGTGTGTTGTTTACATTGTCCAATGTGGTGGTGTTTTGTCTGTGGGTGTCCATTGTGAGCGCAGCGGTATGTACCACCAATGGTTTACCCCCGTTGAATGCCCGCTGTGGTGATTCGTGGGTCATAATGTGATGGGCATTGTTCTGTCGTAACGGCGTGGGTTTTGATACCGCCAGTTTATCACTAACCTTTGGTCTGGCGGATTTGTGTATGTGGCTGAATTCTGTCGGATTGGTGAGTGTGTGTCATAATATGGTGAACGGATATCCGCCGCTGCGGCGGTAAGTTGGTGACCGTCAGCGAGGCGGTAAGAGACATTTACTGCCAATGTCATAATGAGGGCCTTAGTTCTGTGAATGACAACACCAATAGATTGTGCATAGGTGAAACCTCACGGCCTTTTGATAGCTTGATTTCTTATTGGTAAGAGTGTCCTGGAGTAACCCCCTAGGCTAGAGAAATCTACAAAGCTGCCATCTCACCTATATTTTACAAGAACACTTTCTGCACCTGCAGAAGAAAAGAATATGACTAGACCTGCTTTTTGAAAGCTGTATGGAGACCTGAAGGGCCTGTCCTGCTCCCATGATCTGTTATCTGACATTGTATGGACACAGGGACACAACAAAATGCAAAAGGCATTCTTCTTGAAGTTTCCAGCTGACCACTAGCAACTGGACCTGAAATGGACCCTGGTTGTGGTCTCTACTGGAGTAAACTCTGTTCTGTCCTTGAGGTCCTGGAAGCTTTTTTAAGTGATTGAGGGGAGCTGCTCCAGAAACTCTGTAAAGTTGGGACAAAGAAATGTTTGGAATTTCAAGATCTCTGGAGTGTATGCAGGGCCTTGTGGGATGTCTGATTTCTAATGGACTATATTGGCTACTACATCAAGCTAGCCTTGCTGGAGAATGTTGAGCTCCAGAAAAAAGGCTAAGTTGGAAGGCAGAAAAGTATCCACCTGATGCAAAGACTTCAGAAGCTGTGAAAGTTGGATAACTTTTACTCAGGGATCTCCTGTAAAAACCCACTGACTCAGTGGAACTTTGTCTAGTCGCTATCTGTCTTTTAAAAGATGCATTGGATACAGCTTAAAACCTTGCTCTGCTGGAGGATTTTGACATCCATTTCAGAGACTAACTCACAAGGTAATATGTTTGACCTGGGCAAAGATGTTGATGTACCTCACCGGCGCTCTTTTGCAAACAGCCTGAAATCACACCTAGGTCCTGGTCAACAGTGGGAAGTGACCATTGATTGACACATTATTTTTTCTTGTTAATTGTTGACTTACAATTTAAAAATATCCTATCTTCTGTTCCCCCATTAGATTTTTGTTTTTTAGTGTCATTTTACTCATTTTATTTTACCAATGGTTAACAATTTGTAGTTTTTTTTTTTTTCGTGTAATGTTTTGATGTTTTAATTGTTTTGGTACTGCTAAATGCTTTACACAAGTTAAGTCTGTTTGCTCTGTGCCATAGATATCAGTAGGTTTGGGCCAGGTTTAAATTTTTCAAACTTTGTTTTACCTAAACTTGTTTGTGGCTTTATTCCATGCGGCAGACTCACAGCCTCCCATATAATAACACACTTTGTTACGTCAGTCATGAACCGCAATGAATTTCCAATTCCATGGAGTTTATTTCTCCCATTTACCACTTGTTCTGATCGAATGATATTTGAGAGCAGGAACTTCTGTGGATGCTGGTGTGGGAGATGGGGAATGGTGGGAAGGATAAGGGAGGAAAAGCCAAGAGGTGGGCTGTCAAAAGGGGGATGAATTGCTTGCTCCCACTTGCCTGAAAAGGAAGTTCTACAGGGCCAAGTGACAAGGAGTCGCAGATGATCTAGCCAAAGCCTAAAACAGTTTCACTTCCCAGCCATAATATCAGGTCCTGTGTCCCTACATCTGGGAAAACCTGGTGCGGAAGTGTGGGCAGTTCGGGAACGGGGCCACTGGAGTTAGCCACTGGCATTCCACTCTGCTTGATTAGTAATGAGGGCCAAAGTATAAGGTAATGGTCAAAAGAGGTACGAAAGGGAATCAAATACAGGCAGCCTTGCTATTCTTCATGTACAGCATTTTGCGATAGCGGCAGGGTTGCTTGTAAGTAATAGAGTGGATCTTTGCATTTATGTTTTGTTTTTTTTATTATGGGGACGTTATTTCACACCTAACAAGCAGCTAGCATGGTCATATGGCTGCATGTTCGGTGCTCACCAGTTTAAAAGTAGAGAGCATGGCAATAATGAAGCAAAGTACTTAAATGATTGTGCATCCTCCTCGAACAAAAGGTAGCTAAGTGGACAATGAGCAGTCTTTTTTAGAACTGGTACTAATAATTTGTGGCCCCATGGGGAAAAAAAACTTTGTTAACGAGGATCAGAACATTTTGTTAAAGTAGCAAAGACTGGTTCAAATATTTCATTTTTAATTAAATCCTGCTTAAATGTTTGCAAATATATTAAGCAAGAAGTCACCTTGCTTAATACAAAGTAGAAATAATTCGTGTCTATTATTCAAAATGTCACTACCTACCGATTCCTCCCCAATATATTATTGTGCTATTATTGTGCTGCGTTACCCTTACACAGCTAACCGCCGCAAGTCATCACTCCTCCAGAGATGTGATGGGAATGCAATAGCCATAATGAACATCCAGATTTCGAGGCAGTTAGATCAATACCTGTTGTGTTCACCCAGCAAAGAGTGTTGAGCATTAAGATTGGCCAGAAAAAAATCGAGCTCGGAGTAATACATCACTGTCTTCATTAGTTCAGCTCTATTAGTACAAAAATGTCAGCCTGTTGTAAGGGGAAAAAACACATGTTCCCCTGTTATGCTTTTTTCATAAGCATCACATCCTTGCCTGTTAATGTGCAGTCAATAAGAAAATGAGCCACGGAAAGTGTCTCAAAAAGAGAGTTTTCAATATTATAAACGAAGTACCTCATTTCGCTGCATCTTCAGCATTTCCTGCTTTCCGTAAGAAAAAGTAAAAAGAGAATATCCACTTTCAGAAGTGCACTATAATTGCTTTGTAAACACGTAGGCTCAGATTTACAAATAGTTCTGCAAGTAGGAAAGCAACCACAGTTGCTGCACTAGGCGTTTGAACTGCAGAGAGCACAACGGTGCCGTATCTACAAAGAAAGCAAATGTCTGCTGTCTCCATGAGCTGGTGCATTTCGTGAAGTCTTGCCCCCAATGCAGGTATCCTTGCACCATAGTGTAATGGTGTCTGTGTTGAGTTCAGAAACTCGTTTGTACAAGAAGACATTCTTTCCCGCTCCAAACCTATCCTTTGAGACAGAATGCAGCCCACATGGAAAGAAGAAAAGATGCTGAGAACTAAAAATATTTCTCCTCCTTATGAAAGTCTCATTTGGGCACAGAATTTTTGGCACAAATCCTTGTCTACGAGTCCTTGTAGCTATGGATTTGCATTAAAACCCATAGATCGATGCACAGGAGGGCCAATGCACCACCCATGGAGTCCCTCCCTGACACAAAGTAACGCAGGGCAGCGCATTGCAGTATATTGCATTACTCTGGGATATAAACCAACGCAAATTGTGACTTTAGTTTGTAAATCCGACCAGAAGACTTTATGTCTGTCTGTTAAAAAAGTAACACAAACACGCGCAACTCTTTCTAAATTTTAGTGCCAGCCTTTCTGTATCCACACCTGTAGCCCCCAAACACACTCAAGTGTCAACCCCAAGTTAGAAGGAGTCCCTTTCACTTGAAAATTATGAAATACCCTACGTTTCTCTCTGGCAGGTGGATATAGTACAGAAGACATCAAACTGGTTTAGTGACAATTTCAAACGTTTTCAACAACCAGATCCAAGGCCGAGGTATGAATTTTGACAAAACTGTTTCTGTCTGAAGACGGTTTTACATTTAATTTATCAAGTGTTTTGTTTTAATGTAGTTGTAGTGGAAACCATAGTCTATCATCAATAAGAGCATAGTACATGGCTGTCACAAGGAATTCTTGAAGATGCTTTGCTGAGGAAACTACCAAACCTAAGTTTGCTGCTATCTGTGATGGGAGGATGCACATTGACATGAACTTTTTAGACATTCGGTAAGGATGGGAAATGTATACCAAATGGATTTTGCCTGTATCCTAATTGAGTTCCTGCTTGCAGGAAACTACTAACCCCACCAAACTAAACAACAAATAGGCACCACAATCCAATTTGAGCAATGTAGCAATGTACCATTTTTCATTGTGTGCACAGTGGTGTCGGAATATATCAATGACCCAGAAACACATGTCCGCAGATTAGTTTACTGTAACTATTCTTGATCATGACAGATTATCAAATCAAGGCAAGGGGGTTGTGGACAGACAATATTCTCTGACTAGCTTTGTGCACTCGAAAATAAATTGTCTCCAGATATGCTCCTTTGGTTTGATGCCAATGTGGTCAATAACTTCTCTTAATTTCTTTTTTTCCTCAAGATTAGACAGTGAGTGCTTGAGGAGTATTTTGATAAATGTTAATGTCAAAAAGCATATGGGCTGGTACAGCTAATACATGCACTTTATTTTGGTTATTACATGTAGGTAGACTTTGTGTATATAGACCGAAATCTGATCAAGATAATTTGTTTGTGGGAACGAGTGAATGTAGGCATGTGTTTCTGTTTCAGAGTAAATGGACCTTTATGTTAAATGGACAAGACCCAGCGATTCCTGGAATCTATTACATCTGTGGGTTAAATGCATATTACCGTCTTCCTAAGGGATGGTATGGGACATGTTATTTGGGAATAGTATTCCCAAAGATATACCAGATTGATGACTTAAAACAAATACCTAAAACGTCTGAATTACAACATACTAGACAAAAACGAGAATCAGTGGCGGCTGTCATTGGTGACATATTTAGAGCTATAATCCCATCAGTAGGGGTTATCTTAAATTCCATGAAAATTCAAAGGTTGTCTACTATTGTGGATAACATGCTGACAAATTTTACAGGAGCTATACTTCTGATGGATACTGAACTTGCTGCAGAAAGAGCTATGACTCTTCAAAACCGGCTTGCTTTAGACATTCTTTTAGCAAAGAGTGGAGGTGTGTGCAAAATGCTTAATGAACATCATTGTTGTTCATTTGTACCAGATAACAGTAAGAGAATTAGAAGCATGCTTACTAACCTTACTAGAGATAGTACAGATCTAAAGGATCTAAAAGAACCTGGTGTTTGGGAGAAATTTGGGAAAGGAATTTCCCGAGTGGGAAGCTGGTTTACCAACATTTGGAATGGGGTACTTGCAAAAATTATGATGGGTCTATTAATTGTTTTAATTTGTTTATTAGGATTATGGGGAATATGTAAAATTAATGATAAAGTGAAAAGAAATTGGACTAAAAGAACCAAAAGAAATGAAGAAAGTGAAAGAGAGAAAATGTTCAATGAAATATGGGAAAGTTCACATAAAGGGCAGGATGTTGAAATGCGTATTATGCGCAAGGTGAAAAATTAAGATCAAAAGATTGTGTGATGACGAGCGTCATCAGAGGAGGGACTGAGAGAGCGTAGTTTAAATATTACATATTATAGACGTGAAATGCTTATGTCTAACAATGCTGTATTAATAAAAATATTAATTGAAGCGTATTCATAAACGTGGAGAATTGTTCATATGTATAAACTAATGTCGACTGTAAGAAATAATCGTTTATAGTTTGCCTAACTGAGCACATTAACACTTATAAAACTGCATTCATTGGAACCATATATCTTAAGTCAGCGTGAGTCGAGAACTAGCTGTGTAACTCTCATATTAAAGCATATTTTTCTGTTTCTCCAGTGTGCTGACTTGCAAAAGACCATGACCCAGCAATTGTTCTTTTCTTTACTAAATTCGTAACAACGCTGAGTTTTCCCATCCGCATGCTAGCAGCTTTCGTATAAAAAGATATGTGCTTCGCAACAATAATGGACACTTCCAAGGACGGTGAAGCGAGAAGAAGAGAACTTTTGACCTGATATGTGCAAAGACGATGAAGTAACCCCAGATGTGCCACCTACAAAAAACGTCAATTATGAAGACCAATTAGGAATTAGGGAATTATCGTGAAATGACAAATGCATTACTTAATGTATAATTTAATAGGCTACCGATAGTGGGGTGTAGAGACTGACCTATAGAATCTTGGGGGAATGTATTACGAAAAAGGTTTAAAAACCCATGACACAAGAGACAAAGGGCATTAGGTAGGGAATGATATCGATTGCATCCAGAAACTTAGTCACTTTATTTGGTGATTTGAGACTTAGACAAAACCATCCTTGCCCATAGACTGCCCCATTACACTTTCCTCCTTATGAGGAGAGTGTCCCTTGCCTCTAACTTAGATAGACTGACGGTGAACTAACTGATGTCCTGAAGAAGAAGACTGATCCTGTACGCTGTCCTATTCTGAGGAGGGTAAATATAATCATTGATAATGGAAATGCATTCATTTGCCTTTTCTTTCTAGGTACCAACTGCTGTATGTTTTTAATTAGAGACCTTAGTTAGATGTTTTCCAAATTGGTGTTCAAAATTGTTTTGCATGAAGCCCAACATGCCAATGCTAATTAGAGGTTAGATGAGACATTCATCCCGACTGACAACCTGACGTGACTGACGTAGTGCTATGCTGAACTAATATCTCTAGAAGGTTCTATGTATTACGATCTGCTTATAGTCATCTGATTGTCTATGCTTCTGATCTTTGCATTATTGAAAGCGTATTATGATTGTCATCTTGTGATTATGTTTATTTGCTTCTTGGTTTTGAGATTGATGCATTTGCTATTGGATTGTAATCAATAGGGAATAAAATTCATAAAACTCCATTAAGGTGTGGTTATTCGTGACTGAAAGATCATGATTGCGCCGAAGGTTTATTAATGACTAAAGTAAGATATATTTTGGTGTTAACTGTTGACAATGTTATTGACATATTGATTGATATATTGATCAGTTATCTCGTCCTACGGTGTCTCACCACTGAGCCCAAAGATTCATCGGCCTAAAACGAGTCCTGATGTGTTTAAATTAACATAGACGGACGCGTTAACAGTTCTGGTAGCAGAGTACGGTTTGGCCCTTGGGGGCCCTAGGACGGAGTTTCATTGTTTAATTTGTTGTTTTTCTGTGAAAATGCAATTTAGAGAGATGATGAGTGGCTAGGTTCGCCATGGCTTTCCTGGGATCTCGGAGCCTGCCTAAATGAGTTGGGAATGTTCTCGGCGCCATAGTATGCGTGGTTAGGGTCTTTTGCGCTTATGAAATTGTACGCATCTTGCAGGTGGTTGTGAAAATTTGCGTGTGTCTAGGCCAAAATAAGTGTTGTTTAGAAGGAGTGGGCGTACTCCACAGTATGAGAGTGGGAAGTCGGCGTACTTCATGTAAATGCAGCGCTTATTGCTCAAAATTATCCACGTGGTTGGTTGTTATATACGGACCTATTGAGGTCTAAGACTCCGGAGTATGATAATAAATGTGGTTTATGTTGTAATCTGTGCGGTTTAATAGGTCAATCGGGCGTGGTTGACAAGTCAAGTTTCGAGTTATAATGCATGTGTGAAACCTTCGATGGAGATTTGACAAGTTCTAAAGTGCACTAGAAGGAGTCATTGACAAGTCGAGAGTAGGATTTGCAGGTTGAATTCTGCTTGCGTATGTGGGAACTGAGAAGGAGAGAGTAGCGGCCGAGGCTTCAAGTGAAATCTCTGTAAAGTTCTGAAGCGAATGTGTTACCCTTCCTGTAGTAAACCGGCAGATTTGTATTGTCATTTTAAGGGCTTGCAATAATTTGCATTAGTTTGTATGAGTTGTAAGGAGTTTGTGAGGTGTGGACAAACCGCAGGACTTTGTCAGCTGCAGTGTGTATGAGTGTGACGTCAGTGGTGCTGCGCTGAGATAGCTCAGATGCCGAGAGGGGTCGCGCACGGATTGGTTACCGTACGTGAGAGGCAATAGGTTGAGAAAAGGGTAGGTGAAGAGTGTCCTGGGAACTAAGCCGTTCCCTGATTAAATCCGAAATAAAAGAATTTTAAAATGAATTTTGTTAAGGCATTCAAAAGCGCTTTGAAAGGAGATGTATATATTGTTGCAACCGATGGGGAACCTACACCACCTGAGGGTACTCCAGCTTATACAGTTATGGAAGAAAAGGGTGTTGCACCTTGTTTATGGATAAAACAATGGCGCAAACTAACAGAGAAAGAGGGGTGTCTAGCGTTTCCAGAACATGGGACATTCAATCCAAAGGTGTTAAAAAATGGTTTTTGTGGCGGTAAGGGAGCCACGGAAACCATGGCGGTAGGTGGGGTCCTTATTCAGAAGGCAGTACAGTGACGCCCGCCGGGCTGGAGATTGAGATCTCCAGCCCGGTTGCCATTACCGCCGTGGTGGTCGGTGTGGTACATTGGCGGTTTCCAATGTCATAATATGGTGGAATGTACCGCCAGCCTGTTGGCAGTACTTTCCACCATATTACTGCCGACTGCCAGGGTCATAATTAAGGCCTTAGTGTTTTGAAGCAAATTTTTGAAACTAAGAGCCTGATTCAGATGTTGGCGGTATCAGTCCTGCTGTCAAATTTTTGACTGAACACCCATCTGCGGCCCCAGCGGTTCACCAGTCGTATTTAAATGTTGGTGATCCCTTTGACGAAAACCCACATTGGAACCGCCATGTCCACCAAGAAAGATAGCCTGCATCGACAGTGCAATAGGGAAAAATGGCTGAAAGCAGAACCTCCAGACACCCTTTCCGCTGTGAAGATTTGAATCTGCCTTACTGCCAAGAAAAAAGTGGCAGTCCGACCTCAATGTTTGAGTTTGTGGATTGGGGGAGGTGAAGGGGTGAAAACTCACCTTTTCCCCATTCCATCCCTTTTTTTGACCTGACACAACTGGAAAACACCTGCCATCACTGCTGCCACCAACCCACAGAAAAAACACAACCCCCCATCAACGAATTTGAAGGTAGGGACACAGCATTGCCAGGGTACGTTGGGTGGGCACTACACAGAAGGTTGGGCCACTGCAGACACATACATTTCACAGTAATTGTTTTCAATCACTGTGACACGCACATGTCGGGGACATGAGTAGGTCAGACACAGATGGTGAAACACAATTAAACACAATACATATCTCATACATACATAACTGTCATTATGGTGCTAATATTCATGGGGGAAATGAATGCTGCTACCACATTGATGGTACAGTCACACCTGTCAACTGTGTCTATGTGTGTATTTTGCATGGGGACCTGCACTGTCATATTCTGCTGCTACTTGTGTGTGTGAGTCAGTACGTGTATGTGTGTGTGATGCGATTTACTGACTAAGGTGAAGGGAGCTGGAGTGGGTGATGTGGTCGTGTCTGTATGTGTGTCACTTGCATGTGAGACCGATTTGGTGTGTATGTTGTGTTGCCATGTGACACAATTAGGTGAGTGTGGTTGTTCTGTGGCAAACATTGTTCTGGTGTGTGTAGTTGTTCATATGTGTAAGTGTGTTTCTGTAGATGAGTGTGTAGTTGTGATGGTTGTCATGGTTATGTAGTGTACGGGTGCGGTGTCAATGTGTGTTTTTTTCATGTACTGGTTGTGTTGTGTTGAAATGGCAGTATGTTGTTGTGTAAATGTGGTGTATTTATATAGTAGAACATGTAGGTTTAGGGACCCCAGCATAATTAGTACATTCATAGGCGCACTGCTGTTGTGTCGAGTGTCATTTTAAAAGCAGGCCTGCCTTGCTGGCTGCTTTTAAGTCAAAGTTAACCCCAAATTTGACTTTGCAATTAAAAGTACTTCCAAAGTCCTAAGTTACCTTATTTTTACATATACGTCACCCCTAAGGTATACCTTAAGTGTCCCCAGGGTTGGGTGCAGTGTACCTATATATAGGGACTTCATAAAAGATTTTTTATAAGCCCTGGTAAGGGAAAAATAGCCAAATTCGTTTTTCTCCTTTGTGGTGAATGGGCTCCATTGACATGGAGAGACTTTATTTTAAAATAAGAACGTCTTTTTTTTTCATAGAAAGGAGCTAAATACAGCAAGTTTAGTATCAAATTAAAAGTTATAATAAATCTAACAACCTGCCATTGCTCAATTTAATATAACTTGTACCTGGGAAGAGTATAATTACTCTTTCTAAAAGTTACCACTTTCAGCCCTGCAGTGCCCTTCTCTGATTGGTCAGCCTCTGGAGCCAGGCTGCCTTGATGAGGTGTGAAGTGACCTGGGCTGAAGCAATGGAAACATCTGGTGGGAGGAGATCTGTCTCAGCAGATGGTAGAGCAGAATGGGGGAGAGCAGCCAAACTGGACTTCAAAGGAAGGAAGGACATTTGGGACAGCAACTGTACCTCCCCACTTCATGCAGACTCAGCCAACCAGGTGCCCCCTGATTAGATGAAGGAAGTGGTTTGTTAAGGGAGACCTAGCCATACCAGTGGGTGGGCTCAGCCAGATCTAAACTCTAAGATTACATTTTTGCCATCTTGGATTTTGGAGGAATGTAGCTCCCTGGGATTGATTTTCGCCACACTTTCAAAGGAAGTGGTCACTCAAGAGGGTGGTGGCCTGCACATGATTGGACAGGAGCACCACCCTGCTTTCCAGCCCTGGAGCAAGGATTGCATTGGCAAGGCTGCATCCTTCTTCAGATCCCTACTGGGACAAGACAAGAAGAAGAAGGACTGGCCCACTGGACCCCTGGCCTGCACCTGGACACTGCACTCAGAAGGACTGAACTAGCTGCACACTGGGGCTTTACCATGAAAAGGACTTTGCTGGGCTTCTAGTACTCCATGAAGGGACTCTCTGTAGGCTACAGGTAGAAAACAGCTGACCATAGTCCACTGCATCAAGCCCTCCAGAAATCAACCAGCTGACCAGTGACCAGTGGTCATTTTTGGATTTGAACCAGGCACATTCTGGGAGTTGGAGTCCTAACCCTCAAGGAGCAACTCAGAGCTTCTTGAGCCTTCTTAGAGTTGTGGACACCTAAAGAACATTAAAAGTACTTCTGGAAGAAGATCCAGACATTTGGAGAAATTTGGAGCAACTTTTGAAAAAAGCTTCATAAGAAGACATCGCATTCAAATCGGCTTGATGTGGATGGTCATCCGACGTGGGGGAAGAAAAGCTCTGAAAAGGTTTCTAAGTCTGAAGGTAAATGTTTGAGCGTGGCCTCTGGGGCAGTGTATCTGAAGAGGTCTCCAGCAAATTCACCTTCATCTTCGACATGGTCGCAGATGACAATTTCTGTCCTGAAAAATTGTCCAAGTCCTAATGTAAAACTCTTGACCGAGGCCTCCCGCAACACGTATCTGAAGAGGGCTCCAGTGACGTCGGTCTCAACTTGTGACTTCATCCTAGTTGGTGAGAGATCTTCAAACACTCTTCTAAGTCTGAAGGTAAAACTTTGACTGAGGCCCCCCATTCAGTGTAGCCGAGCAGGGCTCCATTGCGGTTGGCCTCAACTGTTGTCCCCAGGTCAAATGCGACCAGATGTGCAGATTGTCCCTTTTGATTTCAAGCGCTACAAAACATGGAGAAAACATGGCCCCCCCCCATTGCCGGATTTGAAGGTAGGGATGCATCCTTGCCAGAGTACATTGGGTGGGCACGGGAAGTCGGGGCCACTGCTGACATATACATGTCATAGTAATTTATTTTAATCACTATGACATCCACATGTAGGAGGTACGAGTGGGTCAGACATATATGGAGACATACTGATATTTAACACATATCGCACAGGTACACAACTGTCATAATGGTGCTATGTTCATAGGCAAATGAATGCTGGCACCAAAATGACAGTACTTTCACACCTGTCAACTGTAGCTATGTGTGTACATATTATGCTGCTAGTTGTGTGTGTGAGTCAGTACAGGTGTGTGATGGATTTGGCTGGTTGAGGTGGAGAGAGAAGCGACATATGTTATGTTGAATATTGAGAAATTAGAGAAACTGTCTTTCACGGTGGCTGAGATTCCGTCAGCTGAGTGGTTGATTCATGGGGTTATTAATTTGCCTATCTCCACTCTGCAATTTACTTCTTGTTTGAAGCACATTACGGTGGGTAGATATGAACTATTGGGAGACAGTTACATACACAAGGTGTGGGAGCTTCCCTTTCAATACAGATGTGTTAATGGTTTGAGGGAGGTTTTTCTTAGCGGTAGCGAATGCGAAGCTTCTGTCAGCCATTCCATGGTTTGTAAACAGCTGTCCTTGCACGGAGCGTGCAACGCTTTGATTGCTAACTTAGCTTGTTATTTGAAGGGTGTTCCAGTCCCGGTTATTAAAAACACTTTCCAGGTGCTTTATAACGGCAGTTACATTGTTCTTAACAGCGAACGCTGCTGTGGCATGCATGCCGGAATAGTTTACGTTGTCGCTGTCAACAAGGCCGTTACGTGCTGCGGGAATGTGTTGTTTCCCCCCACTCAAATTAGGGAGGTAGCGGACATCTGGCCTCATATTGCTACTTCCAAGGTTGATTTCGACAAGTTGAGTCGGCTGAAAGCTTTATTGTTTCAAAAGCATGTGGCCCTTACATCTGCTAGCGAGACCTACGCACTTCAGGTGGCAAGGTCATCGGCGGAGATACAGTCCCTTTTGAATACTAACTTTCCAAGTCACTTCGGTGAACTTGTGGGACGTATATTTAATGCATCCAGCACTGCTGGTATTGCTCATTTTTTCAAAGCCGTTGGTGTTGGTTTCGCTCACACCTTCTCTTCCATATTCGGTTTGATACCTTCGGCTATACACTCTGTTTTCGGAAGCATTTTTGGGGGTTTCCCGATTACTTTGGCTTTGTTGGCTGGAGTCTTGCTATTGTTGCTATTTTTTCGCAATGGCTGTCCCGCCACGACGAGATCCTATATTGCTGCTCCCGTCAGCGCAGCTGTGTCGTGAACGCATGATGCAGCATTTTGGAGCGACACTCCTGGGCCATTTGGAGTGTGACTGGTCTCTGTCATTCAGACCGGTTTTGGATTGTGTGCAACCCGTGTTTCGGTGCCTTTGGTGCTCGTTTGAACATGCACTGGCTTTCTGTCTCTCACTGCAGCGCCCTCCAGTGGTCGATCCTGATCTGTTGATGTTCCCGATTAGGGCTCATTCCCAGACTTGTGCACTACGGTTGCGTTTGCTTCGTGAGGCGGTTTATGAGATTCCCTTCCTGGAGGAAGATGGTATTGTCTCTTTCATAGGCCCTGCACGGGGTGCCGCCCTGAATGGTTTTGGGGCTTTGGAACACACCTGCTCCATGGTACTTTGTGGCGTGGATCTTCCGACATTAACATATATCGAAGTGGAGGAGCTCCTATGTTCTATTGCTTCTGTCTGACAATTGGATTTATTTATTTTTTCTCCGGCAAAATTTACACTATATTGAATTGCTTTATCGTCACATGTTTACTAAATTTATGACTTTGTTGTCTTCTTACCTTGTCGAAATATATTGTTTATATTTGGGTCATGCTTTTATATTATTGGAACCACTTGCTACCGACAAGGGGAGGGTGTAGTGTGGTTAGTTTTACGTATCCTTTGCGCGTTAGCTTCAGGCTTTAGGCCTTTGTGCACTTTGCCCTGAATGTATTTTATTAATTTGCTGACAGCTTAGAGCCTCTGTGCACTTTGCTCTAAATGCTTTGTACTGTTATTTTTTAAATAGCCAGTTCTACGGTGTTGTTTTTTATTCATATCACACTGTTTTGCCTACTTCAGCACTGGAGTTCTCCATAACATATTCACTCTGTGCTTCAGTCAAGGATACAGTCTGGTACATTGCCGATAGACGTGGTAGGAGTTTAGATTTGGCATTCCTGCGTAGGGACATTTTGTTATCACGATGACATGTTAGTTATAAAATCACTTCCTTGTCCCAATACACGCAAGAGGGAGATTCCGACCAGAGACCCACAACTAGACGCTGACTGCCTCGTTGCAGATGCTGAACCAGATCACAGGCCTTTGCTCAGGTATGAGGGCTGATGTCTCCCCAGTGATTCAGAAAGGCAAGCTAGAAGCTTAACATGCTGTGCTCTAAATAGAACAAGCAGAGGGAGAGTAGAAACTGTTAGGCACTATGATAGCTTTGTTCGCCATGTCGCGTGGGCTTTCATTATCCTAAATGAGACTACTGGATTTCTAGGCAGCAGGATCGATAACAGTGTGGGGGACTGAGTCTGACCCACTTGTAAAGAACTCTGGGGGTCATTCCAACCCTGGCGGTCGGTGTTAAAGCGGCGGCCAATCCGCCAACAGGCAGGCGGTAAAAAAAATGGAATTCTGACCCTGGCGGGAACCGCCAACACAGCCCGCCACTTTAACACTCCGACCGCCACGGCGGGACAAACAAACAGCGCGGCGGTCACCGCCAACAGACAGGCGGCAGACAATGTACCGCCCACACTATCACGACCCACCAATCCGCCACCTTTTCCAGTGCGGGAGCCCCGCCGATAAAAACACGGCGGAAACAGACTACGAATGGGAAAACGCTCACCTCTATACACTCCACGAGGAATCTGGACAGCATGGAACCCGAATTAAACATCCTATCAGCTATTGTCTACCTGCTCCTCTACCAGGAGCACGAACACCGGCGCAGACGACAACAGTGAGTACTGCACCTACGACACAGGGGAGGGGGAGGAGAAAAGGTTACAGGCACACACATACGCGACACACCGACCCCCCCACCCCCTCCAAATCCCTACACACCAATGCAGAGCAACAAGTCAGAGTGACACCCCCCAAACCCCCCGGAATAATGCAAAGACAAAATAAATTGATCCTTAAAATTGAAGTATATTATAGCACATTTGAAGTTAAGTGAAATATGAAATATCTAAATAAAATATATTACAACATGAACAATATATACATAGCCCAAAAGTCCGGCACATATTGGCTACCTTCCATTGTTCGTGGGCCAATGTGCATAAACACATGGGCAAAGCCCATACACTAGACCCGATTCCATTGGAGAGAACACTGCTGGGGCATCAGATAATAAAACTACAGGCACCTCAGGGGGAAGGGAAGGGGGGGCACCTCAGCCACATGAGTCCACGACGCCAGATCCACGAGAGGCCTCCATGCCCACTGTACCATCCTGGGGAGTGCAAAGCCACAGTCTCTCAAGTCTCTACAGTGGGTGGATTGCCCACTGTACCATCCTGGGGAGTGCAAAGCCACAGTCTCTCAAGTCTCTACAGTGGGTGGGTTGACCACTGTCACATCCTTGGAAGTGCAAAGCCACAGTCCATCAGGTGATCAGGTGGATTACAGACTCCACTGGTTATGGAGGAGGCATGTTGGCAAGAGTGCTTCGTGAAGCCCTGCCCGCCAATGGGCCAGCTGTGCTTGAGATGAAGGGCCCAGCGGAGTGGTGCTTGACAGGAAGGGCCCAGCAGAGCGGTGCTCGAGATGAAGGGCCCAGCGGTGCGGTGCTTGACAGGAAGGGCCCAGCAGAGCGGTGCTTGACAGGAAGGGCCCAGCGGAGCGGTGCTTGACAGGAAGGGCCCAGCGGAGCAGTTCAGAGACGGCGGTGCCCAGCGGAGCGGTGCTTGAGATGAAGGGCCCAGCGGAGCGGTGCTTGACAGGAAGGGCCCAGCGGAGCGGTGCTTGACAGGAAGGGCCCAGCGGAGCGGTGCTTGACAGGAAGGGCCCAGCGGAGCGGTGCTTGACAGGAAGGGCCCAGCGGAGCAGTTCAGAGATGGCGGTGCCCAGCGGAGCGGTGCTTGAGATGAAGGGCCCAGCGGAGCGGTGCTTGAGATGAAGGGCCCTGTTCAGCGGTGCTTCTCACGGCGGGGCCCTGTTCAGCGGTGCTTGTCACGGCGGGGCCCTGTTCAGTGGTGCTTGTCAAGGCGGCGCCCTGTTCAGCGGTGCTTGTCACGGCGGGCCCTGTTTAGCGGTGCTTGTCACGGCGGGGCCCTGTTCAGCGGTGCTTGTCACGGCGGGGCCCTGTTCAGCGGTGCTTGTCACGGCGGGGCCCTGTTCAGCGGTGCTTGTCACAGCGGGTCCCTGTTCAGCGGTGCATGTCTTGTGTTCCTGGGGAACCAGATCTGGCCAATAATTCCCGCTCAGTCACCATCCGACCTTTCGCTAGCGGGGCCCTCCTGTGCTGGAGTCCTGGGCCCGTGGGTGTCCTCCGTCACACCTGAAATGGGGCTGGTGGGGCCCTCATGGGCAGCTCGCCTGCTGCCGGACGTGTCCGCCCTGCTGCCCTTGCCCTCCTTCGCCGAATCTCTGGGGCCCTTGCCTCCCTTTGTGGATGTGCCAGGTGACGGTGCAAGGGTAGTGTCCTTGGGGGCAGCCGTCTCAGGCCTGTCGCGCCGGCCCTTCCCTTTTTTGGTTCTTTTCCCAGGGGGTGGGCTGGCTGTCCCCTTGCTGCTGGCCGATGTTCCGGCCCTAGGAGCTGGTGTACTCCAATAGCCCTGAACTATGGTCCTAGTAGGTGCAGGGCTTGTGGTGGCTGAGGTGCTCTTTGGACTCTTACGAGATGGAGGGGGTGGGTCAGGTGATGCAAAGAGGTTAATTTTGGAGAGGAAAAACTTTTTAGGAGCAATGGGAAGGGTAGGTACAGTGGGTATGGGAGTGGAGGAAGAGGATGTGGTTGTAGGAGAGTCAAGTGTGCTGTCTTTGGGTGCAGGTGCTTGTGACGGAGGCTATTGTGAGGTGGATGGCTGTTGGGTGGGTGGCTGCCTGCGTTTGTGTGGTTTGGAAGTGGGGGTGACAGACACACTGGGAGAGGACACAGGGGCCGTGTAAATGGCAGTGGGGGTGGTGACTGCACGTGTTCGGAGTGCTCTGTTGGGTGTGCTGGTGATGGACGTAGTGGCTGAAGATGTTGTGCATGCAAGTGTGAGTGGAGACGTCACAGGGAGGGAGGAGGGAGACGAGGAGGAGGGGGACACAGAGGAGGCAGTGGCTGTTGGCATGTCTGCATGTGGATGTTGCTTGTGTGAATGCTTGTGTGATCTGTGGTGCTTATGCCTGGATGAGCTGCCCTTGGGTGTTGATGTGTGTGCAGGCTGGTCTGTAGGTGTGTCTGGGATAGGCAGAGGAACAGGGGAGTGGGACTGGGTGGAGGGAGTTGGAGGAGGGAGGCTGGAGACAGGGACAATGGCTGTCGTCAGTGCTGAGGCCAGAGCGTTGAACGATCGCTGATGGGCAGCCTGACCCGAATGAATGCCCTCCAGGTATGCATTGCTCCGATGCACCTCCCTTTCCACCCCCTGGATGGCATTCAAATGGGTAGACTGCCCAACAATGAGCGTCTGGAGGAGATCAATGATCTCCGCACTGAGGGCAGCAGGGGTAACTGGGGCAGGGCCTGAGGTGCCTGGGGCGAAGGAGATGCCCGGCTTCCTGGCCGAGCGGGCACGGGGCGAACGCTGAGGGGCTGCTGGGAGGGCGGAGCTGGTGCGCTGGGTGGCGGCTGTACCTGTTGTTGCGGTGGGCACGGATGTTGCCGCCACCACAACGGAGCTCCCTTCCGAGGACGTGTCGGTGTCGCTGACGTCTCCACGGGTCCCCGTTGTGGTGCTCCCCTCGCCCTCCGTCTCACTGGTGAACTCGGAGTCGGTTGCAGGGCCCTCCGGGGCCATGTGAGATGCAGCTCCCTTGTGCGCCGATGCCACTTCTCCTCCGCCTGATGATGCTAATGCACACATGAACAGGAAAACCAAAAAAAAGGGGGGGAGAAGAAAGAAAGACATGTTGAGTGCATGCATTGGCGGCACCGTTGGCGGAGAGGACAGACACAGAAGCCCCCTGCACTACGCCGCGCACTCGGGGTACACTACTCAATTATTGTGACTTGGCCTACAAGTCTATGGATGACAACTGCACACATAGGTGAGCCCGGGCCATGGATAGCTGTACTTAGCACCGTACAGAGGTGGGGGGCGGGGGCACAGGGCCATGCCTAACGGAGGGGCCTAGCTTACAGAAACCGCCCTGGCCTAGAGATAGCCAGAGCCCTCCTCCCCCACCCAGACACCTCCACTGTGCGCTAATGTAGCAGAATGTGCTGAGACTCACCCCCTTGTGTCTGCTGTGATGTCCTCACGCGCCCATCCAAATCGGGGTAGGCCACCGCCAGGATCCGGGACATCAGGGGGGTCAATTGCCGTGTGGCACCCCTCCTAGGTTGGGAGGCCATCCCCAGCAGAGCCTCAGCGGTCTTTCTGCTCCCGCGGCGGATGTCCTCCCACCTCTTGTGGCAGCGGGTGCCCCGTCTGTTGTGGACCCCCAGGGCCCGGACGTCCTTGGCGATGGCACGCCAAATGTCGATCTTCTGATGGGCGCTGACCTATGTGACATGTACAGGGTGGGAAAAGAAATATCATCACTTTTCTGCATGGTCGATTTGAGTGGCCCCCCTCCCCAACCTTGCCATGTGGCACATGCTCTCATCTGTCGTGCGTTGCATTCCTCATTCGCTCCCCCCCCACCATCTTACATCCACCCCACTCAACACAGGCATAGCCCATACAATGTGCTCCCTGTGTACTTACCTGTTGGTCTGGAGGACCGTAGAGTAGCGCATACTGGGGGAGGACCCCATCAACAAGTTTCTCCAATTCCTCAGATGTGAAGGCAGGGGCCCTTTCCCCAGTCGCAGCAGCCATTGTCTCTTCCAGACCGAGGTCACAGCAGCACTTGCAGTATAGGTCCTCTCCTGTGGATGATCAGGTCTTGAATGATTAAGCAGATAGAAAATGGCGGTCACACCCGCGGCGGTGCGTACCGCGACCACCGGCACACATCGTCATTGGCTCATGAGACCCATAGGGTTCAATGTTAACCAATGCTGCTTTGCGCCACGGTCTTCGACCGCCTACCGCCACGGTGTGCCACGCCAGCGCATTGACCTCACATCCCATTGTCACACTTCACAGGTCAGGCAGCCGCCATTTCAAGGGCCCACATGGCTTAATTTCTACAGCGTCACACAGGCCTAGGTCTTGCATTGCCAATCATACACGCCATTCAATGCATAGCGAATCGTGTACTGTGCAAGCTGTGGTTACGTACCTGTGGGTTGCTTGACTCTGTGCTCCATGTTGTCCTTCCTAGGCACCGTCCGCTGGGACTTGCGAGGAGATGGAGGAATCCTCCCGTGTACAGACCGCTGGTGGACCTGTCGACAATGGAAGAAAGACATGTCATACTGACATACAGACTTGACTGAGCCACTATACAGGAACTGTGTGCACAGCTGGAGCCAGACCTGATGTCCCCCATTCGCCAACCCACAGGGATTCCCCCTCTGGTGCAGGTTCTGTCAGTACTCCATTTTTTGGCAAGTGGATCATTCCAAACAACAGTGGCCATATCATCAGGGATGTCTCAGCCTATGTTTTCTAAGGTTTTGGCCAGAGTGTTGTCTGCCCTGATGAAATACATGCGGAGCTACATTGTTTTCCCTGAGGTGGGCGATTTGGCTACAGTGAAGGGTGATTTCTATGCCCTTGGACATATCCCCAACATCAATGGTGCCATTGATGGGACTCATGTGGCTTTGGTTCCCCCCAGTGAAAGTGAGCAGGTGTACAGGAACAGAAAAAGTTATCATTCGATGAATGTCCAGGTGGTCTGTTTGGCTGACCAGTACATCTCCCATGTAAATGCCAAGTTCCCTGGGTCAGTGCATGACGCGTACATCATGCGAAATAGCAGCATCCCTTATGTGATGGAACAGCTACAGAGACACTGTGTGTGGCTAATAGGTGACTCTGGTTACCCCAACCTGTCGTGGCTACTTACCCAGTGAGGAATCCCAGGACAAGGGCAGAGGAACGCTACAATGAGGCCCATGGGCGAACTAGGAGGATTATAGAAAGAACCTTCGGCCTCCTGAAGGCCAGGTTTAGGTGCCTGCATATGACAGGTGGATCCCTAATGTACTCACCAAAGAAGGTGTGCCATATCATCGTGGCCTGCTGTATGCTTCACAACCTGGCTTTGCGATGCCAGGTGGCTTTCCTGCAGGAGGATGGTCCAGATGGTGGTGTTGTAGCAGCTGTGGAGCCTGTGGAGAGTGAAGAGGAAGAAGACGATGGGGACGACACAGACAACAGGGACACAGTGATACAACAGTATTTTCAGTAGCACACAGGAACGAATCAACCACGCCATTTTACATTTACTTAAAGTCTCCTGCCTCTCTACAGTCTGAGTTTCCCCCCAGTTCCTGTTAACTGAGTTGTGACTTTCCCTTCTGTTTTCAGAGCTGTGGACCCCACTGCGTGACCTCTGCTTTGTTTGCCCATGGACTACAGCTGTGTGACAGTGGTATGTTGTCATCACAATGTAACTGAACATTTTTGCACCGTTATGTCTAATACATTTGTTCAAAATACAAGCAGACTCCAGATTTTTTAAGTGCAATAAGTGATTTTATTAAAGTGCTACATTTAGGAACATGATTGTAAAACGGTGATGGTGGAGTAATGTCCATGGCAAAGTCCAGTTTTCAGTCTCACAGGTGCATTGTCCATATGCCTGTGGAAGGATGGAGCAGGGGCAGTTCAAGGTTGGACAGGGTGACAATGTGGGACAGTGGGATGACATCAGGGGGTATCCTTTGCTGGCGGGGGTCTTGGCATCCTACTCTGTCTTCTTGTGAGATCTCAGGGACCGCTTGCGGGGTGGTTCTTCTTCTGCAGGAGGTGGGGTTCTGGTGGCCTGTCGTTGTGTGGGGGCCTCCTGTCCACTAGCGCCGGCAGAGGTGGTAGGCTGTTCCTGGTCCAGGCTAGTGACAGGGGCCCTTTGTGGTGCCACATGGTCCCGCAATGTGGTGACTATCTGGTTAAGGGCCACGACGATGGTCCCCATTGCGGAACTAATGTTTCTCAGTTCCTCTCTGAACCCCATGTACTGTTCCTCCTGCAGTACCTGGATCTCCTGCGGTGGTATGCTCCCATGATGGAGGAGAGGGCCTCTTGGAGAGTCGGTTCCCTGGGCCTGTCCCCCCCCCTGTCGCACAGCAGCCCTCCCAGTTCCCCTGTTTCCCTGGGCCTCTGTCCCCTGGACGGTGTGCCC
The DNA here is from genome assembly GCF_031143425.1 of Pleurodeles waltl. Classification (NCBI taxonomy): domain Eukaryota; kingdom Metazoa; phylum Chordata; class Amphibia; order Caudata; family Salamandridae; genus Pleurodeles; species Pleurodeles waltl. The sequence continues at coordinate 508,951,362 of NC_090445.1, forward strand.
ACTACCACTGCCCCCAGGTCCCTGTTGTTGTTGGGGTGGTGGGTCAACCTGGGTGCCCTGTAGTGGTGGACACACCGCTGATTGACGTGTCCTGGAGACAGAGGCATGGGCCCGCTGGGTGGGAGCTGTCCTGGTGTTCCCAGAGGGGTTTAGGTCTGGTGTAGCCTGTGGCTGTCTGTGGGGAACCGACTGTCCCGAGGTCCCCGATAGGCCGGGCTGGTCATCTGGGTCCAGGGAGACAGAGCTGCTGTCATCACTGAGGGCCTCTTCTGGGGGTGGCATGGACATCTCTGGACCCTCCGTGGCGGTGTGGTGGCGTTCGGGTCCTGCAGGGGTATAAGAGTATGGTTATTGCTTCTGTGTGTGGCATTTCGTGTAATGGGTGGGTGGCCGTGTACCCCAGTGCTGGCATTCCCTTGTGGGGGCTTTTGTGACGGTGGTGTGGGGGTGATGGGTGTGTGCAGTGGGCATGCTTTGGGGACGCATGCAGGGCTAGGTTTTGGGATGGGTGGGTTGTGATGGTGAGCCATTTGCAAGGAGCTGGTGTGATGGAGGTGGGGGTGAAGGTGGGGGTATGATTTGGCATGCAGATGGGGTGGGGGGAATGAAGTAGTGGAGATTTGACTTACCAGAGTCCATTCCTCCTCCTACTCCTGCGAGGCCCTCAGGATGCAGGATGTGCAAGACTTCCTCCTCCCATGCAGTGAATTTTGGGGGAGTAGGTGGGGGTCCGCCGCCAGTCCGCTGTACCGCGATGTTGTGCCTTGATACCATGGAACGCACCTTCCCCCGTAGGTCATTCCACCGCTTCCTGATGTCGTCCCATTTGCGTGGATGCTGTCCCACAGCGTTGACCCTGTCCACTATTCTGCTCCATAGCTCCATCTTCCTGGCAATGGTGGTGTGCTGCACCTGTGCACCGAAGAGCTGGGGCTCTACACAAACTATTTCCTCCACCATGACCCTGAGTTCTGCATCAGAGAACCTGGGGTGTCTTTGGGGTGCCATGGGGTGGTGTGGATGAGGTGAGGGGTGGTGTATGTGTTGTAGAGTGTGGTGAGTGTGGTGGTGTATGGTGTTTTGTGCGTGGAAATTGTGTGGGTGATGTTGTGATTTGCCTCTGTGTGATGGTCTACTCTATGCTGTGCTGTCTCTCTCTGTCCTTCAGTCGCAATTGTGGTCGTAAGGGTTTGTGGGTGATGTGGGTGTGTGTTTTATATTTAATTGGGTGTGTGGGAGTGGTGTGTGTATGTGTCTCAGGTGTGTGTATTTTGATTTGTCCAATGTGGTAGTGTTTTGTAAAGGTGTGTGTATTTTGACCGCGGCGGTGTGTACCGCCAATGGAATACTGCGGTTGAAAGACCGCTGCGGGGATTTGTGGGACGGACTGGCATGGGCGTATTTCTGTTGGCGTGACGGTGGAGGTTTGGTCATCGTCAGTTTTGCACTGGCCGTTGGTGTGGCGGACTTTTGTTGATGTCGGGTTTTTGGCGGTTTGCCAGTTGCGGGTCAGAATGACCGTGGCGGTTCACTGCGACCGCGGCGGTGTTATGGCAGTCTTCTGACCGGCGGTAAGCGCCTTTTACCGCCGAGGTCAGAATGACCCCCTCTGTCGCCCTAAATCCGGTTTCTGCTCCGGCTAACTAGCAGTGCCTCATTTCTCCCATGGGGAAGAAATGATTAGGCAGCCGAGCGCATGACATCTTTGGAACTTCTCAGGGAAGTCGTGGTCACTCAGATCGAACCAACTCTCTCATTTACAATATGGTCTCATATACAAATGACAAAGACAGTATACGTTTTATATAATGTTTTAATAAAACAACTGTATTTTAGATAATAAGGCGTGAGCCGCAATAGCCAGAACAATACAACATAGTAGGATTGAAATAGTCATCAGGATAGTAAAACATAAGAACAAAGCTATCATAGTGCCTAACAGTTTCTACTCTCCCTCTGCTTGTTCTATTTAGAGCACAGCATGTTAAGCTTCTAGCTTGCCTTTCTGAATCACTGGGGAGACATCAGTCCTCATACCTGAGCAAAGGCCTGTGATCTGGTTCAGCATCTGCAACGAGGCAGTCAGCGTCTAGTTGTGGGTCTCTGGTCGGAATCTCCCTCTTGCGTGTATTGGGACAAGGAAGTGATTTTATAACTAACATGTCATCGTGATCACAAAATGGCCCTACGCAGGAATGCCAAATCTAAACTCCTACCAAGTCTATCGCCAATGTACCAGACTGTATCCTTGACTGAAGCACAGAGTGAATATGTTATGGAGAACTCCAGTGCTGAAGTAGGCAAAGCAGTGTGATATGAATAAGAAAGAACACTGTAGAACTGGCTATTTGAAAAATAACAGTACGAAGCATTTAGAGCAAAGTGCACAGAGGCTCTAAGCTGTCAGAAAATGAATAAAATACATTCAGGGCAAAGTGCACAAAGGCCTAAAGCCTGAAGCTAATGCGCAAAGGATACGTAAAACTAACCACACTACACCCTCCCCTTGTCGGTAGCAAGTGATTCCAATAATATAAAAGCATGCCCCAAATATAAACAATATATTTCGACAAGGTAAGAAGACAACAAAGTCATAAATCTAGGAAACATGTGACGATAAAGCCAAATTCAATATAGTGTCAATTTTGCCGGATAAAAAATAAATAAATCCAATTGTCAGACAGAAGCAATAGAACGTAGGAGCTCCTCCACTTCGATATATGTTAATATCGGAAGATCCACGCCACAAGTACCATGGAGCAGGTGTGTTCCAAAGTCCCAAAACCATTCAGGGCGGCACCCCGTGCAGGGCCTATGAAAGAGACAATACCATCTTCCTACAGGAAGGGAATCTCATAAACCGCCTCACGAAGCAAACGCAACCGTAGTGCACAAGTCTGGGAATGAGCCCTAATCGGGAACATCAACAGATCAGGAACGACCACTGGAGGGCACTGCAGTGAGAGACAGAAAGCCAGTGCATGTTCAAACGAGCACCAAAGGCACTGAAACACGGGTTGCACACAATCCAAAACCGGTCTGAATGACAGAGACCAGTCACACTCCAAATGGCCCAGGAGTGTAGCTCCAAAATGCTGCATCATGCGATCACGACACAGCTGCGCTGACGGGAGCAGCAAGATAGGATCTCGTAGTGGCGGGACAGCCATTGCGAAAAAATAGCAACAATAGCAAGACTCCAGCCAACAAAGCCAAAGTAATCGGGAAACCCCCAAAAATGCTTCCGAAAATAGAGTGTATAGCCGAAGGTATCAAACCGAATATGGAAGAGAAGGTGTGAGCTAAACCAACACCAACGGCTTTGAAAAAATGAGCAATACCAGCAGTGCTGGATGCATTAAATATACGTCCCACAAGTTCACTGAAGTGACTTGGAAAGTTAGTATTCAAAAGGGACTGTATCTCCGCCGATGACCATGCCACCTGAAGTGCGTAGGTCTCGCTAGCAGATGTAAGGGCCACATGCTTTTGAAACAATAAAGCTTTCAGCCGACTCAACTTGTCAATATCAACCTTTGAAGTAGCAATATGAGGCCAGATGTCCGCTACCTCCCTAATTTGAGTGGGGGGAAATAACACATTCCCGCAGCACGTAACGGCCTTGTTGACAACGACAACGTAAACTATTCCGGCATGCATGCCACAGCAGCGTTCGCTGTTAAGAACAATGTAACTGCCGTTAGAAAGCACCTGGAAAGTGTTTTTAATAACCGGGACTGGAACACCCTTCAAATAACAAGCTAAGTTAGCAATCGCAGCGTTACACGCTCCGTGCAAGGACAGCTGTTTACAAACCATGGAATGGCTGACAGAAGCTTCGCATTCGCTACCGCTAAGAAAAACCTCCCTCAAACCATTAACACATCTGTATTGAAAGGGAAGCTCCCACACCTCGTGTAAGTAACTGTCTCCCAATAGTTCATATCTACCCACCGGAATGTGCTTCAAACAAGAAGTAAATTGCAGAGTGGAGATAGGCAAATTAATAACCCCATGAATCAACCACTCAGCTGACGGAATCTCATCCACCGTGAATGGCAGTTTCTCTAATTTCTCAATATTCAACATAATATATGTCGCTTCCTTTTTAGCCATCAACTGTTGTTGATGAGTCAAATTAAAGGAGATAAAGATCTCTCTGGCACGAATGTGCTGCCATGGAAAGCGACCCGCCTTCAAGGTTTGAAGAGTCCAACCCAGCTGCATGATGGACCGCGTCTGACTCTGCCCATGATATAAAGAAGACATGTCCGATTTAATAATGTCAATAGCAGAGGAAACAATGCTGTCAATCGTGTAAACACGGTCAGAAAGGGAATGCATGCCATTATCAACAGGAGACAAAGTCTGCAGCAGATTTTCCTGATCAATCTGCCTCAACCGGGCTGCAGCCTCCTGTTGTGAAAGTTTCCAAATCTCATTATAAACTTCGTATAAAAACCTTTTCTTCCGTGGTACCTTGGGACCTGACAAAAAATCTTGTAAATCAGTACCATTAGACAGTAACTTGAGATGTGACTTAACTGCTTCCAGCATGGATGACTTCAACCATTGTTGACAAAGCTTCCCCACGCTGTACGTAGTTATAATATCAGCATGTTCTGGTGAAATATAACAAGGGTCTGCCCTACTATTCCTGAACCCCCCTGAAGAGGTGACAAAACGTTGATGACACTTATTAGCATCTACAGGCCATAATAACCACCCGCCCGGATGTAACGATGAAGTGTTAAGCGTACCATTCTGGACCCAATGTGTAAATTCACTAAAAGTAGCATTCACATAGTGCTGCCAGTTGTTTAATTTGGAAGGGACAGGTATACTAGGCAAATTCAACTCTCTAATTGTCGCCAACCCAAAACAGCTAGTCTGTTGTACTGTGTCATTGAGGAAAATCATCTGCACAGGGATAATACATGCTCTAAATAATGTATCCCTGCCTTGCATCTGCCAATTTTTCGAACCCCAAACACTTTTCAAGTCAACAGTCTTTAACCAGTATTCATATCCCTCGACCGAAAGTTTAGATACAAACAAATTTGAATATAGTAATTTAGTATCGGTCAATAAAATTTGCTTATTAGAATACGGTGCAACTTTAAAATAGTAAGACTTAGCATTCCGCTGATCATGCCCCGAAAAATATGCAAATTTATCATAATAAGTTTTCGAACTCCCTTGTGGAGGAGTCGAGCAATGTTCCCATTGCACATAATAAATATGGACTTAGGGCTACTAGCTTTATGAATAAAGTGGTGTCCATAATAGTTGTAGCAAAACATGTCACCATGATTATCTCTAAATTGGTAAGCATCTTCATCGTCATAGACAGTATAATATTGCAAATCTGTTAGCATAGAATCTACTATCTTCACATCCCAATCATCAGAAAAAATGCCTGGTATAACAATATCATTCATTGATAACTTGAGGACATACGGTATTTGAATCAATTCAGTGGGACCATATATATCAAACATTACTTTATCCCACACAATCCCATCCGGAATCAGTATTGCAGAAATGTTCACATTGGACAAGTCTCTTCGAACCATATGAGACGAAAAATGTGGTCTCAACACAGTCTCCACGTGCTCAATGTCAGATCGACCAGGAAGAAAATGACCATGTATTACTAGAAAAAAAGTAACCACAAATCCCAACCATAAAAAAAGAGTCATTACAGCCATAAAAAGCCACAAATAGTTCCAAGGAAAAACAAAATATGTGCGTTTAAGCCAACCCAGCAGCTTACGTGGACCTCGGACAGAAGACATCGAGGACGAGGAGCTGGACACTGCTTCATCAGCGTCGTTGAAGCAGCCAGAGGCAGTTCTTGCAAAAGGTGCAATTGTGAACAAAGAAGCAGATGGAGGTTCTCTCCTAGGCACGCTATAAACCACATGTTCAGAAACATCAGTAGAACGTACAGCAACTTGATCAAAAGATTCCATATTAATCGTTGTCTGTGGAACAATCGCAAGATCATCTTCCACCCTCCCCAAGCTCGGAGAGGAAACAGCGTCGGTGTAAATCACCTGCAGCGGGACTTCTTCCCCAGTAGTGAGAAAGATGCCGGAACTACTGGGTGTCCCTCTTGGTCTGCTGTGCAGAATCGGCCACATGTTGTAACTTGACATTATCAATGGAAACAAAGCGATTTCCTTTGGCCCCTTGCAGCGGCGGTAAAATCACAGTTCTCGTGCCGCTCACTCCTAACACAGGGACAGGTGCTCGATAAGAAGGACCAAATTCTTTCTTTACTGCGACCTTTTCACGCACTAGATCCCCAATCCTGGGTATCCAACCAGTAGGTGTTACTGGCTCATCCTTAATTCCTGAGGAGGCAGCACTTGCAGAAGAGTTATCTTGACGGAATTGTTGTAAATCCTGCAAAACAGTGACACGATCATTTATGTCAAAGGGCGTACCTGCCGCCTCCACACCAGGACCATCTAGATCAGGAACATACATTCGTGTTCCAAACAGGCACTCATATGAAGTACGACCCCCCAGTGACCGTCTAGGCAAGTTATTAAGTGCTCTCTGTACTCCATATAGGTGGGCTAGCCAACTACGACCCGTACCTATAACCCTGGCCATTAAGGATTGCTTTAAATCACGATTTAAATGCTCCACGACAGAATTTCCCTCGGGATGAAATGGAGACGAGAATTGGAGTTGGACCCCCAACGAAGCCATGGTGTCCCTGAATGCCTTAGAGGCGAAAGCAGGGCCCTGGTCCGAATGAAAAGCCGCAACTGCAAATGTATCGACAAAGATGCGCAAATCTTTAATAACAGTCCGAGCGTCAGCCGAGCGTTGTGGCCATACCAACACAAATCTGGAGCACGAATCTACAGCAACCAATATATATTTGTATGCACTATCTGGTGTCAGCGGACCACAATGATCCAAGTACACACACTGTAAAGGTTTGTTTGAAATCAGAAGGGGCGTCTGCTGCGGGCGTCTAGCCGACGAAGCTTTAATCTGTTGACAAACGTCACAACAAAGGACATATTGCTTTGTCTCTTTATAGAAACCAGGCCACCAGTAACGAGCCTGTAAAAGTGAAATCGTGGCAGCCACACCAGCATGTGCAGACGCCACCCCCTCATGTGCTGCAGAAATTAATCGAGGTCTCTCAATTTTATTAGGTAGTTCGCGTACACCAATGCCTGGAATATTAACAACAACATTTAGCGCACTACTCAAGCAGTAACCATATTTAGAAGGAAATCCTTTAGGAAACGGCGTGCCATGAGCCGTAGCTTTTATGGCAGCCGAAATCTCTGTGTCTGGATTGGAACTCGAACGAGTCACTGCGGCCACAGTGGCGACAGCCACTGCCGACTTTGCGGCTTCATCAGCCAAAGTATTCCCAGCAACGTGTATTCCAACGCGCTGGTGTCCAAGTGTATGCACAACATGGACCTTAGGAAGCGTTTCTTTCAGATCCACAACCTTACCCCACAACAATTTATGTTTAATGGTGTTGCCTTTAGAATCTCTGAACCCATTCAACTTCAAATAGTGCAGATATTCATTGAAAGACTGAACACAGTAGTAGGAGTCACAGACCAGCAAGGTCAAAATCGCCGGATCCGCGTGCTCCAACGCTAACAATAGAGCTTTGAGCTCAGCCAGCTGCGCCGTGCAATCTCCCAAGGTTTTAGTATACGTATGTCGGGGGCAGAACACTTCCCCCTCCATAGTGCCACTCACCACCACACATGCAACAGAATACTGTTGTTTAGTCCCAACCGCTGGTTGCGCAGAGCCATCGGTATACATGACCACCTGATATTGGTCAATAGGCAATGTTCCAGCAGGAACTGGGTACTCTATTTCATATTGAAGAAATTCTTGAGTCTGCAGTTTAGGGTCAAATATGTAATCTACATCAGTGGCTGTCAAAGACGTAGCCCATTGTATCCATCGCGGGTGTAAAGCTTTCGAATTAGGAACACTCGCTTTTGTAACAGCCTCTAAGGCCGGAATCGGGGAAACGACAATGATGCGTTGGCCCTGGGCAAGCGGTCTTTCTTTAATAACAGCCATCTGTACTGCAGTGAGTATTTTCTCAGTCTGTGCAAAACGTTGTTCTGCAGCAGAATACAAGTGGGACTTGTATGCAATCGGGACTGTCTCACCCTCATTAAAGGTGACATACGTAAACCCAACAGCCCCAGGTATCACCCTGATGACTAAATGTGTCTTATTGTCCCGTGTGTGTAAGTGTTTAACTGCTAAGAGATCAGTCTGTAACTCTCGCAGTATGTGTGTATGCTCAATCGTCCAAAATCTACTCGAAAAATTCAGGCGAATCAGTTCGTATAAGGGTTTTATACGCGTAGCATAATCAGGAATGTAAGTTCTGCCAAAATTCAGAAACCCCAACAATGACTGGAGCTTCCGAACCGTATTAGGAGGCTGCAATAAAGCACATTTCTCCCAAAAATGTGGCGCTAGGCTCTTGCCCTCACTCGACAACTCATATCCCAGGAAAATGACGGTGAGGAAGGCAATCTTTGATTTCTTAAAATTAAACTTATAGCCAATATCAGCAAACCCCACAACAATGCGCTATACGCGCCTTAGATGTTGCAGAATCTCATAATCTGTCAAATATATGTCATCAACATATGATAACGCTTCAGGGTCCAACTCGTGCAGCATTTCAGTCACACGAGCCGAAAACATTTGTTCATGCCGCGTGGGCTCTCATTATCCTAAATGAGACTACTGGATTTCTAGGCAGCAGGATCGATAACGGTGTGGGGGACTGAGTCTGACCCACTTGTAAAGAACTCTGTCACCCTAAATCCGGTTTCTGCTCCGGCTAACTAGCAGTGCCTCATTTCTCCCATGGGGAAGAAATGATTAGGCAGCCGAGCGCATGACATCTTTGGAACTTCTCAGGGAAGTCGTGGTCACTCAGATCCAAACCAACTCTCTCATTTACAATATGGTCTCATATACAAATGACAAAGACAGTATAAGTTTTATATAATGTTTTAATAAAACAACTGTATTTTAGATAATAAGGCGTGAGCCGCAATAACCAGATAGCTTTGTTCTTATGTTTTACTCTCCTGGTGACTATTTCAATCCTACTATGTTGTATTGTTCTGGTGATGTTTTCGGTATGTATGGGTTGTGTTGTGTTTGAAGGAGAATGTGTTATTGCATGAGTGTGGTGTGTTGTGTAGTGTGTAGTGCAGGGGTACACATGTAGCTAAGGGACATTCTCTTCCACAGCCCCTGCCACTGGATGAAGTCCATTGGGTTCTGCCATCGTCTCCCTTTGTCAGCTATCTGTCACCATTCAATCCACTTGTAGAACTGTAACATTTAAATACAACAGGCAGAACACAGTTGGCTGTACGGTCTTTTTGGATACGCCTTCGATGTGGCTTGGAGGTACGACTGCCAAGATCTAAATCAGGGCTTAAGTATTTTTTTTACTTTGAAAACTTGTTTATTATCCAGTATTTTTATTCCATATAAAATAGGTCTTAGTGAAAGCTAAATTGCAATGGCAAAAATTGTTCAATTCTAGGATTTCTGAGTTATGCTTGTTACGCAACATTCCTAAAATTATGCCATAACTCAATGTTGTTACACACTGTTTGTGTTAAAGTTTGAATATGAGCATGTGGAACCAATGTGAAATGCCAGAACTCAGGTAGCTGTTGTTAACAGTACTTTTGTTTTTGCATGTCACTTTTTTAGAGTAGAGGGAGTCCTTACATCAAAAATTGACTCATTTCACACTAAAATATAGTGCTATATCATGGATTTCCATTTTGTGATTTTGCATATAATATTACACAGTTGAGAAAAACAAATGATGCAAATTTCACATACCACACACACACACACACACACATATATATATATATACACACACACATACACACACACATTTGTGCTCTAAGGTAACTATAACTCGCGCTCCTACCATGTATTTCTTTCTTCAAAAACTCTACTGCAACTATTACATTTTTATTTTAAACGATGTTATCAAAGTTGTCATGAGTGTCGTAATTTATGAGGTAATTAGCAGTGCATGTCAAATGTGTGAGTTATAGTTACCTTAGGGCATGAGTTATAGTTTCTTGAGATAACTAACTATAACAGGTGAAGTTCTAATGTTTTGTAAATTGAAAATGTGAGCCTAACTATAATATCCTTGTAACCTTTGTTTTTTTTTAAGTGAAATTTTACGTTTTTTAAAATGCTACTTCCTAACTATAGAGTCCCTATAACGTTAGTTTTTTTTTGGTGAATTTCTTTGGTTTGTATGCCATATAGTAATTTTTATTATTATACGTTAATCCAACCACCACTGTGCACAACCTTTGTCTAGGTGTGGCAGCGATTTGCTGCAGGGCCTGGCCTACGGGAGGTTCTGCGGACACCCCTATAACAACCCAACCCCATGGGGCACACAGCCTTTGGCCATGCACACTAAAAGTTGGCCACAGCAGGCCAAACTCTATAACCACCCAATCTTGTGTTGCGCATGACATTTGGCCTTGCGCAGCCATACTTTGCCACTGGTCCTGGCCTGTGGCCGAGCCCTGCAACCAACCCCTAATAACCACCCAAACCAGTGCCGCTCATGGCAGGGGCCTGGCCGTGCAGCAAACCCCTATAACCACCCAACCCAGCACCATGCACAGCCAAACAGTCTGTCTGTATTCGTGTGAGAATAGGTGTAAGAAGGTGTCTCTGGGTGTGAGAGTGTCTGTCTCAGTGTGAAAGTGTGTGAGTGAGGGTCTGAGTGGCTCTGCTCTGTGAGTAGGAGTGTCAGTATTTGAGTGGGTCTATGAGTGCATGCATGAGTGTCTAAGTGAGTCTTTGAGTGGGTGCATGAGGGTCCTAGTGGGTCTGTGAGTGGGTGCATCAGTGTCTGAGCTGGTCTGTGAGTGGGTGCGTCATTGTCTGCATGAGTCTGTGAGTGGGTGCATGAGGGTCTGAGTGGGTTTGTAAGCAGATGCATGAGTCTCTGAGTGCATGTATGAGTGAAAGAATTAGCGTAGGAATGTGAATTTTCAAACATTTGTTTTTGCTTATTCGTGATTAATCTTAGTTATTCGCAAATATTGTGCATGGTGAAGAAAAATAATTTTAAACACATAATTTGACCCTCACAAGCCCCTATATCACACTCCCAGTGCCAGTGTACCTCCACCCTGACACCTTATACTCCTTATTATTTTGTATTTCAGCCCCTGGCGCCATATCCTGAGAATTCAAAATGGCGGCTGCAATTTTCTCTTCGGGTTGTGGCTAGACAATTACATTGAATCTTTTCGCACATGCATTGGTGAATATTCACAAATTATTCACTACCTCAGATATACAAATTTGGATTTTCTTTAATTTCTCATAAACTTGTGAACAGATTTACACCAAATATGCAAAAGCGTAATCTGCGTACCACAACCTAGATTTCTGACAAATTTGTTTGAAGTCCGTTCAGTGGTACAGGTTATAGCCATTTTCAAAGGTCCTATGGTAACTAACATGGGAACATTTTTGAGCCCCCTTTTTCTCTCTGCCCCTGTTTGATGGATCGCCCCAAAACTTTCCATGAGCAACAAATATCAGCAGGGCACATTCTTCGGAACATTTTGTGTAGATTCATCAAACGGTGTCAAATATATAGGCAAGTCAAAAAACACTTTTTCTATGGAAATATGGTACTAACTTTTACTAGGTAATATCTATACATCTATGTGTGTGTGTGTGTGCATATATATTTAAATAACCTGTTGGGAGTGCACTTTCACATGAGGACAACTTTGTTTTTTGATATTTAACTGGCCTGTCCAGTCGGGAAAGCAGCACCACTGCACATCGTAGCAGGTCTGTGTGACTAAAAATGGATTGTCACATAAGAGCAGTCAGGTTGGGATACTCACAGCAAATCTGACAATTTTACTTTGGATTCGCCTACAAAGGTTTTGCACTTTGGTTCATTATTTTGTTTGGCTCCAGCAACCCACTTGGGGCAAAATGAAAAAATTGCAGGACCACCACAACCAGCATGCACTGCTCACTTGAGAGGCCCACTGGGGCGGACTGGTATTTAAAGAGACTAATCAGGTGCCTGTAATTAGACAAGCTGAAGCCATGCCGGTCTTTTCAGTAAGAAAGAAATGCCTGGAACACTTCCAGCACTGGCTGCACCTATGAGGGAGAAACACTTTTATATTTTTCTCTGCTGAAGAAAAGATTGACCTAGAAACACGTGTCCAGAGATGATTTTATAACTTAAGGCCTGGAATAATTAAACTGCTTAAAGAATTCACTGTGAGTTGCTGGCTTTGCTTTTTTTTTCCCGTTTATATAACCTGTTGGGAGTGCGCTTTCACATGAGGACAACTTCGTTTTTTGATATTTAACCGGCCTGTCCAGTCGGGAAAGCAGCACCACTGCACATCGTAGCAGGTCTGTGTGACTAAAAATGGATTGTCACATAAGAGCAGTCAGGCTGGGATACTCACAGCAAATCTGACAATTTTACTTTGGATTCGCCTACAAAGGTTTTGCACTTTGGTTCATTATTTCGTTTGGCTCCAGCAACCCACTTGGGGCAAAATGAAAAAATTGCAGGACCACCACAACCAGCATGCACTGCTCCCTTGAGAGGCCCACTGGGGCGGACTGGTATTTAAAGAGACTAATCAGGTGCCTGTAATTAGACAAGCTGAAGCCATGCCGGTCTTTTCAGTAAGAAAGAAATGCCTGGAACACTTCCAGCACTGGCTGCACCTATGAGGGTGAAACACTTTTATATTTTTCTCTGCTGAAGAAAGGATTGACCTAGAAACACGTGTCCAGAGATGATTTTATAACTTAAGGCCTGGAATAATGAAACTGCTTAAAGAATTCACTGTGAGTTTCTGGCTTTGCTTTTTTTTTCCCGTTTATATAACCTGTTGGGAGTGCACTTTCACATGAGGACAACTTCGTTTTTTGATAGATATATATATATTCATATATATAGATTTGTCAAATGGTGCCGAATATATGGGCAAGTCAAAAAACGCTTTTTCTATGAAAATATGGTCCTAACTTTAACTAGGTAATATATATATATATATATATATATATATATATATATATATCCCCTCAGCAGAATGGGGCTGGGTTGAACATCTTTGTCAGAGCTGATTTTGATTTCCAGCCTCACAATTCTTGTCTTCGGCTCTAGTAGGAAGGAATGCTTTAGAGAGGCAAGCAGAAGAATGATTATGTTATGAACGACGGTTTCAGACAGGTAATAACACCTCTACCTACATGCATTACATGATGTACATACTAAACTGGGGTGCCCATGTTTCATCCACAAATTCTTGATACAAGCCTGGTTTGTCAATATCCATTTGTTCTACATTTAAATAAATTAAAATAGGAATTTATGATATATTCAGTGATTATTCTTTATGCGTGGCATGGATCCAGCTCTCTTTGAAGAATGTAGGACACCGATTAAGAAACCGCACTATATTACCCCAATCCCACTTCCAATCCCCAATGATATAACAAGCCGTCAGTCACAATAACAGCTAAAAACTCAATTTTCCCAAAGAAACACAGCTGTAACACAAATTAACCAGGTCCTCAATTTACCATTATCTTTGTTTCACTATAAATGCATGCGAACCTGCATCACATGGCTCTGAAACTGTGCAGCACTATCATGCCATATCATATCATATTATTTTATTTGAAATAAAAATGTAAAAGGATGGAACAGGAAATAAAGAAACAGAAGAACATAATATTTCTAGCAGGATAGAGACACTTTGATCATTTAATCAGAAAATATTCCAGTACCATGTTATTGCTAGCAGTATGCATAACGGATAGAAGACCTACAACCTGACATTGCCATTCAGTATAATCAAATATTTCCCTCTCTATTCCCACATAAACACAACAGCAGGTGACATTATTTGACAATGTTCTAAATAATGGGAATTCTGATAAGCAGAAATATACAAATCAAGAAGTAACTATTTAAGGGAGAAATTATAAATTGCAGTTTAATCACATAATCACTTCACTGTAACACGCTCAAGCAAGTTAATTTCTTCTCTTGCCTCATTTCACCCACTCAGCTGGATGAATCTTAATGAATAACTCCCTATGAATATTTAAAACAATTTTGATCTTTTTTAATTTTCTCTGATACCTTTTCAATGAATAAGTCATTTCTTTCACATCGGCTTTATGCACTTCGCAGAGATACATATTTTGAAGTCGAAACTGCTTTGTCGGATGTGATGGGAATCGTGACCATGAGCCTATGATTTATATGACAAAAATAATATCTGCTATTCAGTTTTACAGGCCTGTTTGTTAAAGAATATGAACTCTATACAAATATATAAATCAAAGACGTTTGTTGGTTAGTCTTCCCATCTGTACACCTCCCAAAAAGCTATAAAGGAATGCCGTCTTAAACTCATAAGCGTAATCTCACAACCTGACATCTTTCATGGCCTTAAGAGAATTTATACTATATATCAAATAAGTTAGTCCTGGCATCCTTGGTATGGTTTCCCCTTTGCCTTCAGACCTGTTTTTTCTTGACTCCATTTTTGCTAGCTTAACGTTTCTGCACACTTTACCACTACTAATCAGTGTTTGTGCTGTCCTCTTAAAACATGGTAAAATTTTCATCCTCTCAATTAGCATATATACTTTACTTATACCTCCCTAGTAAGGTGCACTACATGTGCCCGGGACTGTAAATTAAATGCTACTAGTGGGACTGCAGCATTGATTATGCCACCGACTTAAGTCGTCCTTGAAACATACCTCCTTTTTAATAAGTCACCCCTAAAATAGCCTCTAGGCAGCCCCAAGAGCAAGGTGCAGTGTATTTAAAAAGTTGGACATGCACTGTTAAGTTTTACATGTGCTGTTAGTGAAAAAACCCTAAATTAGTTTGTAACTACTGCAAGGCCTATCTTTCCAATACGTTAATGTTGGAGTTACCCTATTACATCACATAAGTGTAATTCACAATCTGGAAGAGATAAACGTTTTGAGCTTAGTGCCCTTAAATCACAATTTGTAATCACAAACAGTGACAACGTTGGATTTTAAATTGAATTCTGAAAATGTAACTTTCAGAAAGTTAACATTTTCTTGTCTTAGCCATTTTGTGCCTCCTGCATGTCTTATCACATGTCTCGGGAGGATGACAGCTGGGCTGTGTGTATTCCTCCTACACAGCCAAAGACAATAGGAGATTAAGTGTGTCTTGATGGGCCATCCAGGGCAAGATGGGAGGAGGGAGCTGGAAACAACCTCAATTACACCTGAAGAGCCTGTGCCCTGTCCACACACAAAGGGCTGCACATCCCCCTATAGTGAGTCTGGAGCCTGGGCAGGAAGGGCAGGAACTCTGTGCACTTCAAAGGCATCTCTTTGAAGTCTCCCCACTTCAAAGGCAAAAATTGGTATGAGTTCTTGTTAGAAAGGGGGTCTTTAGTTGGCCGAGGTATACACCCTTGTCCAAGCAGGGATCACAATCCTAGTCAGGGTAAGTCACACACAATCCAAATTATCCTGGGCCCACCCTCTGGTAGCTTAGCACTGAGCAACCTTGCCGTATGTCGCTAGGTGCCTTTTCTGCAGGAAGATGAAGCTGGAGATGGGTGTGTGGCAGCAGTGGACCCTGTGGACAGTGAAGATGAGGAGGCAGAGGATGAGGATGAGGACAACAGAAGTGTAATAATACGACAATACATCCAATGACACACAGGTAAGACACTGTAACTTCACTTTTATTGACAGTTTTGTGTTTGACATTGTCACTGGCAAGCACATTTTACCACTTCTATGGCCACTAACTGTACCCTTTGGCATCTCTATTTGCAGATATTTGTGCCCCACTATCGCTCCTAGTGTGTTGACTGCAGCCAACTACAGGTCATTCCTAAGTATACATTACTGTACAGTTGTATTGCAGGGTTTAAAGCCTGTTAAACAAATACATAGCTGAATCATTTGACATACTCCTTACTAGCATTTTTTCAAATGGTGTTCATTTCAGTGCTAACAAGTAGAGGGGGATGTGCAATGGGCTGGGGTGATGATGGAGGAAAGTCCAGGATAGAGTCCAGTCTATTTGTATCACAGGTACAGTGTCCCAGGGGACATAGGAAGGGGAGCAATGGTAGTTCAAGGTGGACAGGGTGATGGAGTGGGAACATAAGGTTGAAAATCAGAAGAGTCTTATTTCCTGGTGGGGGTCTTGGCAATATTTTCTGGCTTCTGACTGGATCGCAGGGACCATTTGCAGGGTGGTTCTCCTTCTGCAGGAGGAGGGGTGCTGGTGGACTGGGTGTCCTGTGGCGGGCCTCCTGTCCACTAGCGGCAGCGGAGGTGGAGGGCTGTTTATCGGTATGGCTAGTAGTAGGGGCCCGCTGTTGTGCCACAGCCTCGCTCATGGTGTTGGCCATATCTGCCAGCACCCCTGCAATGGTGACCAGGGTGGTGTTGATGTCCTCCCTGATCCCCAGGTACTGTCCCTCCTGCAGCCGCTGGTTCTCCTGCATCTTGTCCAGTATCTGGCCCATCGTCTCCTGGGAATGGTGATATGCTCCCAGGATCTTGGTGAGTGCATCCTGGAGAGTCAGTTCCCTGTGCCTGTTCACCGCTTGTCACACAGCAGTCCTCCAAGCTTCCCTGTTGTCCTGTGCCTCTGTCCCCTGAACCGTGTGCCCACTGCCACTGACCCCAGCTCCCTGATCAGCCTGTGCTTGTGGGGTGGCCCTGGATCCCTGTAGTGGTGGACACACTGCTGATTGACATGTGCTAGGGACAGAGGTATGGGCCCGCTGGATGGGTACTATGCTGGTGCTTCCTGAGGAGGGAGGCTCTGTGGTGGTATGGGACTGTGCCAGGGTTACCGACTATCCGGAGATCCCTGATGGGCCAGGTTGGTCATCCAGATCCAGGTGCCCAGAGCTGTTGTCATCACTGTGGGCCTCTTTTGGGGGGGACTGGATGCTGCTGGCACCTCCTCTCCGTTGACGTTGGCTGGGGGACCTGTGGGGATGTAAATGCAGTGTTATTGTTTCTGCATGTGACATCTTGTGCATGGGTGTGTTACTCTCTATGCTTGTATGGGCCCTGGCAGCTTTGCCTTGTGTGAGTAGTTATTTGGTGGGCTTGCTGTTTCCCTCTAGTGTGCATGCTTTAGTGATAGCTGTCCATGAAGGTCGCTGAGTGGTGTCCATGCATTGGTGTTGCATGCAGAGCTTGGTATTGGGATGAGTGGGTTGTGATGGTGGGGTGTGTGGGAGGTGGTGGAGTGATGGGAGTGAGGTTAAGGGTGGGGGTATGTGATGGCATGCAAGTAAGGGGGGTGAAAGTGGTAAAGATTTGACTTACCAGAGTCCTGTCTTCCTCATACTACTGCCAGGTCCTCAGGATGCATGATTGCCAAGACTTGCTCCTCCCATGTTGTTAGTTGTGGGGGAGGAGGTGGGGGTTGTGAGAAAGTAGCCTCTTTCTAGCCTTGTTGCCCCCACTTTTGGCCTGTTTCTGAGTATATGTCAGGGTGTTTTCACTGTCTCACTGGGATCCTGCTAGCCAGGGCCCAGTGATCATAGTGAAAACCCTATGTTGTCAGTATGTTTGTTATGTGTCACTGGGACCCTGCTAGCCAGGACCCCAGTGCTCATAAGTTTGTGGCCTATATGTATGTTTTCCCTGTGTGATGCCTAACTGTCTCACTGAGGCTCTGCTAACCAGAACCTCAGTGGTTATGCTCTCTCTGCTTTCCAAATTTGTCACTAACAGGCTAGTGACTAAATTTACCGATTCACATTGGCATACTGGTACACCCATATAATTCCCTAGTATATGGTACTGAGGTACCCAGGGTATTGGGGTTCCAGGAGACCCCTATGGGCTGCAGCATTTCTTTTGCCACCCATAGGGAGCTCTGGAAATTCTTACACAGGACTGCCAGTGCAGCCTGAGTGAAATAACGTCCACGTTATTTCACAGCCATTTACCACTGCACTTAAGTAACTTATAAGTCACCTATTTGTCTAACCCTCACCTGGTGAAGGTTGGGTGCAAAGTTACTTAGTGTGTGGGCACCCTGGCACTAGCCAAGGTGCCCCCACATTGTCCAGGGCAAATTCCCCGGACTTTGTGAGTGCGGGGACACCATTACACGCGTGCACTGTACATAGGTCACTACCTATTATAGCGTCACAATGGTAACTCCGAACATGGCCATGTAACATGTCTAAGATCATGGAATTGTCACCCCAATGCCATTTTGGCTTTGGGGGACAATTCCATGATTCCCCCAGTTCTCTAGCACAGAACCCGGGTACTGCCAAACTGCCTTTCCGGGGTCTCCACTGCAGCTGCTGCTGCTGCCAACCCCTCAGACAGGTTTCTGCCCTCCTGGGGTCCAGGCAACCCTGGCCCAGGAAGGCAGAACAAAGGACTTCCTCTGAGAGAGGGTGTAACACCCTCTCCCTTTGGAAATACAGTATGTGTGAGGGCTGCGGAGGAGTAACCTCCCCCAGCCTCTGGAAATGCTTTGATGGAGACAGATGGTGCCCATCTGTGCATAAGCCAGTCTGCACCGGTTCAGGGATCCCCCAGCCCTGCTCTGGCGCGAAACTAGACAAAGGAAAGGGGAGTGACCACTCCCCTGACCTGCACATCCCAGGGGAGGTGCCCAGAGCTCCTCCAGTGTGTCCCAGACCTCTGCCATCTTGGAAACAGAGGTGTTTGTGGCACACTACTGCTCTGAGTGGCCAGTGCCAGCAGGTGACGTCAGAGGCTCCTTCTGATAGGCTCTTACCTCTCTTGGTAGCCAATCCTCCTTCCTAGGTAGCCAAACCTCCTTTTCTGGCTATTTAGGGTCTCTGCTTTGGGGATCTATCCAGATAACAAATGCAAGAGCTCATCAGAGTTCCTCTGCATCTCCCTCTTCACCTTCTGCCAAAGGATCGACCGCTGACTCCTCAGGACGCCTGCAAAACCGCAACAAAGTAGCAAGATGACTACTAGCAACCTTGTATCGCTTCATCCTGCCGGCTTTCTCAACTGTTTCCAGGTGGTGCATGCTCTGGGGGTAGCCTGCCTCCTCTCTGCACCAGGAGCTCTGAAGAAATCTCCCATGGGTTGACGGAATATTCCCCCTGCAACTGCAGGCACCAAAAGACTGCATCACTGGTCCAAGCCTGGGTCCCCGACACTCTAACCTGCAGTGCACAACCTTCTGAGTTGTCCTCCGGCATCGTGGGACTCCCTTTTGTGACTTCGCATGGACTCTGGTTCACTCTTCTTCCAACTGCCTGTTCAGGTACTTCTGCGGGTGCTGCCTGCTTCTGTGAGGGCTCCCTGAGTTGCTGGGCGCCCCCCTCTGTGTCCTCCTCCAAGTGGCGACATCCTGGTCCCTCCTGGGCCACAGCCTTTACTGCGACCCTTGCAGCTAGCAAGGCTTGTTTGCGGTCTTTCTGCGTGGGAACACCTCTGCAAGCTTCATGGTGACGTGGGACATCCATCCTCCAAAGGGGAAGTTCCTAGTCCTCTTCTTTCTTGCAGAACTCCAAGCTTCTTCTAACAGGTGGCAGCTTCCTTGTACCCTCAGCTTGCATTTCTTGGGCTCCTGCCCACTCTCAACACTGTTGGGACTATTGGACTTGTCTTACAGGTACTCAGGTCTGGAAATCCACTCTTGTTGCATTGCTGGTGTTTGTTCTTCCTCCAGAATCCCCCTATCACGACTTTTGTGCTCTCTGGGGGTAGTAGGTGCACTTTACACCTATCTTTCAGGGTCTTGAGGTGGGCTATTTTTCTAACCCTCACTGTTTTCTTACAGTCCCAGCGACCCTCTACAAGCTCACATAGGTTTGGGGTCCATTCGTGGTTCGCATTCCACTTTTGGAGTATATGGTTTGTGTTGCCCCTATACCTATGTGCTCCTATTGCAATCTACTGTAACTTTACGCTGCTTGCATTACTTTTCTTGCTATTACCTGCATAATTTTGGTTGTGTACATATATCTTGTGTCTATATCTTATCCTCATACTGAGGGTACTCACTGAGATACTTTTGGCATATTGTCATAAAAATAAAGTACCTGTGTATTGTGTTTTCTTATGATATTGTGCATATGACACCAGTGGTATAGTAGGAGCTTTACATGTCTCCTAGTTCAGCCTAAGCTGTTTTGCCATAGCTACCTTCTATCAGCCTAAGCTGCTTGAAACACCTCTTCTACACTAATAAGGGATAACTGGACCTGGCACAAGGTGTAAGTACCTCAGGTACCCACTACAAGCCAGGCCAGCCTCCTACAGGGGTCAACCACCAGTCCTCTGTACAGCTATTTAGTGTCTTGCTGTAACGGAACACACCTTCCCCCGTAGGTCGTTCCAACTCTTACTGATGTCATCCCTTGTTCTTGGGTGCTGTCCCACGGTGTTGACCCTGTCCACGATTCTCCGCCTTAGCTCCATCTTTCTAGCAATGGATGTCTGCTGCACCTGTGATCGGAATAGCTGTGGCTCTACCCGGATGATTTCCTCCACCATGACCTTAGCTCCTCCTCTGCAAACTTTGGGTGTCGTTGTGGTGCCATGGGTATAGTGTGAGTGGTGTGGGTGAGGGTGTGTGCCGTGATGTGTTGGGGTTTGTGATGTAAGGTACGTGGATGGTGTATGTTGGACTTTTTTCCTTACGCAGGGTCATCCCCAGTCTTTTTGCTTCCTTCCTCCTGGTTTTTCTGACCTCTCGTTGTTGGCTCTAGGACTCCGAGCACTTTATCACTGCTGACCAGTGCTAAAGTGCAGGTGCTCTCCCATCTAAAGTTGGTATGATTGGCTTATAGCTAATTGGCATATTTAATTTACCTATAACTCCCTTGTACAGTGGTATCTCTATACCCAGGGCCTGTAAATTAAATACTACTAGTGGGCCTGCAGTGCTGCTTGCGCCATCCACTAAAGTAGACTTTCAAACCTGTCTCAGGCCTGCTAGCGCAGGGCCTGTATGCACAGTTTTCTGTCACAGGGACCTGGCATCTAAATTTACTTGCCAGGCCCAGAACTCCCCCTTTACTACTTGCGAGTCCCCCTTAAGGTACACCCTAGCTAGCCCTATGGGCAGGGTGCCATGTATGTAGAAGGCAGGACATGTGCCAGGTTGTGTGGCCTGTCCTGGTAGCGACACACAGCCTAACTTGGTGTCTCACTGCTGTGAGTGCTGCCTTCTCATAGGATTGCATTAGAAATGCCCTGCCTTATGTGCAAGGGGTATTGTCTGATTTATGAGGGGTAGCGTAGGCGTGTTTGGTATGGTTGAAACAGTGATAATAAATGCTGCTTACTGGTGTGGGTGAATTTTTTATTACTACCACAGAAACGCCACTTCTAGAAAGTGAGCATTTATCTGTGTTTATGACTCTGGTGTTCTGCAGCTTGACTCCAATCCACGTCTGGGCAGAGTGACAGTTGGGGCTTTGTGCATACTTTTCAGACAGCCTGTACACAAGGAGGGTGGAGGTGTCACAGAGGTGCATCTGCATAATGAATAGTCTTCCTGGGCTGAGAGAAGGGAGAGGCAGGGCACACCTACATTTGTAAAGGCTGTGCCCTGCCATCACACACAATAGGGTTGTTAATCCCCCACTGATGTTTGGACCCTTTGCTGAAGGAGAGAGGGGGCACTCCCAGAACCAGTTGTAACTGGCTGGAACCTCCTCTCCCTACCATTGCAAAACATTGTAAGGACTGAGTATAAGTACAGGGAAATTTTCCCCACAATTTGGAGACTCCTTGAACTTACCTGGAACTGGACACAGACTGCTGGAAGGATTCAGCAGGAACCGCCATGGATGACTGCTGCTGTGCTGACCTGTGACCTGCTTGGTCACTAAAGAGGACTTGCTACATCCTCCTTGTGCTGGCCTGTTGTTGGGCCCTCCACCTGTGGGCCTTTTCCTGCAAACTTTGCTCCCCAAGGGCAGGGTGCTGTGGCCCCTGACTCCTGCATTGTCCCTGAAGCACGAGGAGTGCTTCAATACTTGAAAAAGCTAGCGCTTTGGGAAGCACTTCACCTTTGGTAGAATTAGCGCTTGGGGAAAAGTGCTACACCGTGATCCTTCCCTAGCGCTTGAGAGCGCTCTTTGTGCTGCCTGTACGAGTTCACCTCCGCGACCCGGGCTGCATTTTGTGCAGCACAGGAGTCGCGCTGCTCTCCATGCCCCTGGGGCACCCGAAGAAAGCTCTTTCAGTACATCTGGAGCCCGAGCGCTCCTGTTGTGCCCCCAGGGAGAAGCTCGCTCCGTGGAGCGCTCCAGGGGCACTGGCAGGCACGACTTTGGTGCCTGCCTCTTTCTTGACGGTCAGGCGGGCCGCCGAGCATTGGGAGAGCCAGCAGGCAGCGAGGAAACCTCATCGGAGGTTCCCTCGCCCCACCAGGCCCCTTCCCAAAGGACTTTTGCTAGGCCGGGGGGAAGGAAAGCCTCACCAGAGGTGCCCCCTGCTCCCTCTACCTCCCGGGCTCCCTGGTGTGGCCCGTGTGGGCCAGTCTTAGTTTGTTGTGGTCTCCTCCCCAGGGGAGGGCCAGAGCCAACCGGGGGAGACCCTAGGATACCACAGGGCCCTTAGAGGGGCCCCTGACAAAGTCAGAGTGGGTGCGTGGTGCCCCCCTCCTCCCACCTTATCTTGAGAACTTTGCCCCCCCCATCGTGAGGACCGGTTGGGACCCAGGGGGGCCCCTAGTGATCACAGGTCACCAGAGGGGCCTGGCCAGGGAAGAGAGGAGGTGCCCTTCTCTGGTCTAAAGGATAAGGGAGGCCCCCAATTTGCACAGAGGATCTCCAGGGGCCCCATTTTTCACCTTCTTTGTTGTTGGGACACTAGAGGTGCCTACATCTTTTACAGGTATTCCCTAAAGGACCAATATGTTTATAATCTAAAGTTCTTTCTAAAGACTTTGTTGATTGATACAAATTGCCTGCCTGTTTGCTGGTGCTTGTACATGTGTGCAGATGTTCCTTGTATGGACATGACTTGCTGATATGTATTTTTATGACTTGCCTTATGTTTTCAAATGTTCCTACTATGGGCTTTTTACGATATTCTTATGACAAGTGTCTTGGTGTAATAACGTGTTTCCTGACTACTGCTTATGTTGCAGAATAGCTGAGTAACCTGTGTGTTATATGTGACTACTGCTAGTTTGCAGAGTAACTAATGTGTAACGTTCTGACAACTGCTAAGGTAGCAGGATAGTACTAATATGTGATGTTTGGTCTAATAATTGTGTGGTGTACAATACAGTATATTTTCATAAAATCTGGTGTTGTGTTTCCTTTGTGGTGTGGATAGTGCGTCACGTGTGTTGTGTGTGTGTTGTGCAACGCTTTACACATTGTCTCTGGGATAGGCCTGACTGCTTGTGCCAAGCTACCAAGGGAGTGAGCAGAGGTTATCTGGGACGTGGAACTCCCTTGCCCTCCCTAGAGTGGGTAGGTTCAGCCTGGCTGATGTGCATACCCTAGCCAACCAGACACCCCATTTCTAACATTGGTTGTCAGCGGTGAGGATAGGACTTGCGCTTGCACAGTACCATTGTGACTCATTATTTCACTACAAGGATTGCGTTTAGACCATCACATGTTTGGCTTCTCTTAACTTTCTCTCTTTAGTCATTTTTCCCTTTTTCAGTTCTCACGCTTGGGTATTGTGGTTGTCACACTTGTGTTTTTTTTGTACCTTTTCAAGATGGGGATAACCTTTGATTTAGAGGACCTGCTGTTTTACACGCAGGGGGAATTAAAGGGGTTCTGTAGAGAGAGAGGGCTGCCTGTAGAACGGGACCTCAGGAGATCTCTGAATTTCTTTGAAAGGTTTGTGACATATACCCAGGGGGGAGTGTGCTTAGGGGCTACCCTGAGGATCCTGAGTGTAGCGAGGGTTTCCAATGGAAGGGCTCCCAGATCTCATCCCTAGAGAGTGGTAGAGAGACTGATCAGGAGGGTGAGAATGACCGGGCGGGGACGCCAGTTGACAGGGAAGGCCCCAGTGATAGGGAGTTCCTTGCTGGGTCCAGTGCAAGAAGCAGGGCTACCTCTCATTCCTTGACGCCTGATGAGCTAAAAGATAGAGAAATTGCAGTTAGCGCGCCTAGCTGTTGAGGAGAGAAGGGCTGAGGTGGAGAAGGCCTTAGTGCAGGAAAGGATGGCAGAGAGGGCCTTTGTCAGAGAAAGACTTGTTCTAGAGCGCAGTATGAAGGTTCTGGACTCACCAGCGCTGCAGGTGGAGTCCAGTGGTGGCAGAAATGTAGAGTGCTGTAGCAAAGATGTTCCTCACATACCCATAGATCTGGTACCTAGGTTCCAAGAGGGGGTGACATACATCAGTAGTTAAAGGAATATGAGAGGGCTCTGGTAGAGCGCAGGATCCCTGAGAAGGATTGGGGGACTGGCCTATTGAGCTTCATCCCTGAGGAGGGGAGGTATGCCCTACTAACTTTAGAAGAGAGTCACAGGGAGGGTATCTCCACTGTAAAGAACACACTGATTGTGAAGTATGGATTTTCCCCTGAGGAATACAGATTTTTTTTTAGGAATGGTAAGAAACTGTCCCACCAGTCTTGGGAGGAGTTTGTGGAGGATTGCTGCATTGCAGTAGATGGATGGGTGAAGGGTAGAACAGTAAACAATTTTGAGCTATTTAATCTGATTGTCAGAGAGCACCTGCTTCATTGCTGTTTTTCAGAGTTACGCCAACACTTGTCAGCTTGTGAGCTCTCTGACCCCAGAGAGCTTGCAAAGGAGGCAGACTTCTGGTTGCGTACCAGAGGGTCTGGTGTGGCATTAGGGGGTGTTCCTAATGAGAGTGTTCTAGGTGTTTCCCAACCAGGTGTGGTGGGAAAGGCTTGTGTCCCAGGTAGGTCTCAGTGTAATGAGAGGGGTTCGGGATCCCATGTCTTGTCTCTGAGGAGAGGGTGTTGGGGTGGGCTGTGTCCCAGGATGTCCGAGACCTGGTCTCATAGCTTGGTTGGTTCCATGAGTGGACACCAGGATGGGAGCCTAGCCTGCACCATAGGGCCAGCTGCCCAGAGGGATCCCACTTTGCCAGTAGAACTTGGGCGGGTGGCTGGGGATAGCATTCCGCTGGTTCTGTTGTCTGGTAGTCTCACTCCAGAGTGGAGGAGGTGGAAATCCAGGCATAGGGTTGAGAGGGGGCTGCGGGCCCCAGTGGAGAACCTGGAGGGTCAGGGGTCTGCTCTAGGAGCAGAACACCCAGGAATGACCTTGGTGAGACCATTTCTGGGCTGGGGGGAATCCAGACTCTGTCAGATGGGCAGAGGTCAGGAGACCTGCGCCAGCCAGACTCTTGTGTGGCCCTTGGGGAAAGTGTTTCCCTGGTGGGGGGTAGGTGTGCCCCCCAGGAGGTCCTGGTGCGCCAGGCAATGGTTCAACTGCAGGGTGGTGACTCTGGGTTGGATGATCAGGCTCAGGGAGTAAACTCTGACCTGATGGGGAGCAGATGTGCCAGGCAGTGGTTCAACCGCAGGGTGGTGACTCTGGGTTGGATTGCCAGATTCAGGGGGTAAGCTCTGATCTGGTAGGGGGTAGGTTTGCTCCCAAGGAAGTCCTGGTTCGTCGGGCAATGGTCCAGTCTAAGGGTGTCATCCCTGGACTAAATAGACAGGTCCAGGGGGTAAACTCTGACCTGGTGGGGGGAGGGGGGCGGTTAGTGTGCTCACCCCCTGTGTGAAACTTCTGGTGGCTTCTCCCGAGGTGGAGAGACGCAGGACTCTGGAAGTGGTGTTCAGGGAGGGGGAAGCCCGCCACCGACCCCGGTGTAACCCAAGGGTGGCATCCCTAGGTTGAGTGGTCAGTCGCCAGGTAGTGATCCTGGGCTGGCGAGAGAGTTGCGCAGGACTGCTGTACCCAGCACCCTAGCAAGTGTGGATTCTAGCGATACCCCTCCTCAGAGAGGAGGGCGGGATCCTAGAAGGAGGGGTAGAGGGAAGAGAGCCTCGGAGCCTCGCCCACAGCCCCAGTGGAACCTATAGGTGCGGACCCTAGGTTGGTGGATCAGTGGCAGGGTAGAGTACCTGAGCTGATTGGAAGTGGAGTGGAGACAGGTTGCTGTGCACCTGGGGCTACCGCCTCCCACTCATTATGGTTTCAGACACCAGAGGCTCCTAGATGGTCTGGGGCCTGGTTCTGGTCATTGGCAGCTAGGGAGCCCCCGTGGGTTGGTCTAGGTTGCCTGGGAAGCATTGACAAAGAGATCCAAGTGGAGTCAGGAAGGCGTAGAACTGGAACATGCCCATGCTGTTGTGGGCCTGGGTCCTTGTTCTATCGCCCCAATCAGGGAAGTACATCAAGGTATTGATTGTTCTCCCCTGGATTTAGGCTGGTAGTGGGTCGTGTTCGACTTTTTTCCTCACGCAGGGTCATCCCTAGTCTTTTTGCCTCTTTCCTCCTGGTTTTTCTGACCTCTCACTGTTGGCTTTAGGACTCTGAGCACTTTATCACTGCTGACCAGTGCTAAAGTGCAGGTGCTCTCCCATCTAAAGTTGGTATGATTGACTTATGTAGAATGCTGGCCTAGCTTATAGTAGTTACCTTGTGGTACTTACACCTTGTGCCAGGTCCAATTAACCCTTATTAGTAGATTAGAGGTGTTCTAGCATCTTAGGCTGATAGAGGTAGATATGGCAGAGCAGATTAGGCTGAACTAGGAGACATGCAAAGCTCCTACTATACCACTTATATCACTTAGCACTATATCACAAAAAAACACAATACTCAGAGTTACTAAAAATGAAGGTACTTTATTTTAGTGAAAATATGCCAAAAGTATCTCAGAGGATATACTCCCTTAGGAGGTAAGTAATATACACAAACTATACACACCAACCAAAATCAGGTAAATAAACAGTTAGAAAAGTAGTGCAAACACTGTAGAACACAATGGAATGCATTAGGAGAAAATAGGCCTGGTGCAACACAAACCATATACTCCAAAAGTGGAATGTGAACCACGAATGGACCCCAGGCCTAGGGTAGTGTGAAGAGGGTCACTGGGAGTGTAAGAAAACACTAGGGGTGTCCAAGATACCCCACCCCAAGACCCTGAAAAGTAGGGGTAAAGTTACCCTACTACCCCAGAAAGACAGTAAAGTCGAGATAGGGGATTCTGCAAAGACAACAACTGACTGCAAAGCACTGAAGACGGATTCCTGGACCTGAGGACCTGCAAAGGAAGGGGACCAATTCCAAGAGTCATGCAAGTGTCCGGGGGGGCAGGAGCCCACTAAACCCCGGGTGAAGGTGCAAAAGGGCTACCTCCGGGTGAAAGAAGCCAAAGATTCTGCAACAATGGAAGGTGTCAGAACTTTTCCTTTGGATGGAAGATGTCCCACGGCATGCTGGAGATTGCAAAAGTGTTTCCAGGCAGAAATACCGTAAACAAGCCTTGCTAGCTGCAAGAGTCGCAGTTGAGGATTTTGGGTGCTGCTGGGGACCATTAAGGACCAGGATGTCACCCCTTGAAGGAGGAGACAGAGGGGGCACTCTGCAACTGAGAGAGTCTCAGCAGAAGCAGGCAGCACCTGCAGAAGTACCAGAACTTGCACTTAGAAGATCTGAGGACTCAGAGTCACAAAGGAGGGTCCCACAACGTCGAATTTCAACTCAGCGAGTTGGGCATGGCAGGACGGAATGCTGGGGACCCAGGTTAGGATGTGCACAAAGGAATCCTTGGAAAAGTGCACAGAAGCCGGAGCAGTTGCAGATCATGCAGTACACAGGATTACTGTCTGGCGTGGGGAGGCAAGGACTTATCTCCACCAAATTTTGACAGAAGGGCCACTGGACTGTGGGATACACTTGGACCCAGCTCCTGTGTTCCAGCGACCACGCTCGTCAGGATGAGAGGGGACGCAGAGGACAGGTGATGCAGAAGTTTGGTGCCTGCGTTGGCAAGGGGAAGATTCCATCAACCCACAGGATATTTCTTCTTGGCTTGCAGTGCAGGGTGAAGGCAGACAGCCCTCAGAGCATGCACCACCAGGAAACAGTCAAGAAAGCCGGCAGGATGAGGCGCTACAATGTTGCTGGTAGTCTTCTTGCTACTTTGTTGTGGTTTTGCAGGCGTCCTGGAGCAGTCAGCGGTCGACCCTTTGCAGAAGTCGAAGAGGGAAGTGCAGAGGAACTCTGGTGAGCTCTTGCATTTGTTATCTGAGGAATAGCCCAGAGGACAGACCCTAAATAGCCAGAAAGGGAGGTTTGGCTACTAAGAAAGGAGGCTTGGCTACTGAGAGAGGTAAGCACCTATCAGGAGGGGTCTCTGACATCACCTGCTGGCACTGGCCACTCAGAGCAGTCCATTGTGCCCCAACACCTCTGAATCCAAGATGGCAGAGGTCTGGGACACACTGGAGGAGCTCTGGGCACCTCCCCTGGGAAGTACTGGTCAGGGGAGTGGTCACTCCCCTTTCCTTTGTCCAGTTTCGCCCCAGAGCAGGGCTGGGGGATCCCTGAACCGGTGTAGACCGGCTTATGCAGAGATGGGCACCATCTGTGCCCATCAAAGCATTTCCAGAGGCTGGGGGAGGCTCCTCCTCCCCAGCCCTTCACACCTATTTCCAAAGGGAGAGGGTGTAACACCCTCTATCAGAGGAAATCCTTTGTTCTGCCTTCCTGGGACTGGGCTGCCCAGACCCCAGGGGGGAAGAAACCTGTCTGAGGGGTTGGCAGCAGCAGCAGCTGCAGTGGAAACCCCAGAAAGGCAGTTTGGCAGTACCCGGGTTCTGTGCTAGAGACCCAGGGATGTATGGAATTTTCCCCCCAATACCAGAATGCTATTGGGGGGACAATTCCATGATCCTAGACATGTTACATGGCCATGTTCAGAGTTACCATTGTGACGCTACACATAGGTAGTGACCTATGTGTAGTGCACGCGTGTAATGGTGTCCCCGCACTCACAAAGTCTGGGGAATTTGCCCCAAACAATGTGGGGGCATCTTGGCTAGTGCCAGGGTGCCCACACACTAAGTAACCTGGCACCTAACCTTCACCAAGTGAGGGTTAGACATAGAGGTGACTTATAAGTTACTTATGTGCAGTGAAAATGGCTGTGCAATAATGTGGGCGTTATTTCACTCAGGCTGCAGTGGCAGTCCTGTGTAAGAATTGTCTTAGCTCCTTATGGGTGGCAAAAGAAATGCTGCAGCCCATAGGGAGCTCCTGGAACCCCAATTCCCTGGGTACCTAGGTACCATATACAAGGGAATTATAAGGATGTTCCAGTGTGCCAATGAGAAGTGGTAAAATTAGTCACTAGCCTGCAGTGTCAATTTTAGAAAGCAGAGAGAGCATAAACACTGAGGTTCTGGTTAGCAGAGTCTCAGTGATACAGTTAGGCACCACACAGGGAACACAACAGTGCATAAATTATGAGCACTGGGGACCTGCCTAGCAGGATCCCAGTGACACATGGGCAAAAACAAAAATACATACAGTGAAAATAGGGGTAACATGCCAGGCAAGATGGTACTTTCCTACACAACCTCCCCCCCCCCAAATGAAGGACAATAAGGCTAACCTTGCCCAGATGAGTCTTCATTGTCTAAGTGGAAATATCTGGAGAGTCCATCTGCATTGGAGTGGGTACTCCCAGGTCTATGTTCCACTGTATAGTCCATTCCCTGTAGGGATATGGACCACCTCAACAATTTAGGGTTTTCACCTTTCATTTGTTTTAGCCAAAGTAGAGGTTTGGGGTCTGTCTGAACAATAAAGTGAGTACCAAACAGGTATGGTCTCAACTTTTTCAGTGCCCAGACCACAGCAAAGGCCTCCCTCTCTATGGTAGACCAACACTTTTCTCTAGGGGTCAACCTTCTGCTGATAAAAGCAACAGGTTGATCCTGGCCCTCAGAATTCAGTTGTGATAGTACTGCCCCTACCCCTTATTCAGATGCATCAGTCTGTACAATACATTTCTTGGAGTAACCAGGGCTTTTTAGGACATGGCCTGTTTGAGCTCCTAAAAAAGCTTTCTGACAATTTCCTGTCCACAATACCTTCTTAGGCATCTTCTTGCTAGTGAGATCATTAAGAGGGGCTGCAATGGAGCCATAATTCTTTATGAATCTCCTATCGTACCCTGTGAGGCCTAAAAAAAGCTCTCACCTGGGTTTGAGTTGTAGGGGGAATCCAATCCAGGATAGTTTGGATTTTCCCCAGTAGTGGTGCAATCTGTTCTCCACCAACCAGGTGGCCCAGATAAACCACTTTCCCCTGCCCTATCTGGCAATTTGAGGCCTTGATAGTGATAGCCTTTTGCAGGGCCTCCAAAACTTTCATAGGTGGACCAGGTTATCATCCCAGGTTGAGCTAAATACAGCAATATCATCTAGATATGCTGCACTAAAAGCTTCCAACCCTTGCAGGACTATGTTCACCAACCTCTGAAAAGTGGCAGGTGCATTTTTCAAACCCAAGGGCATTACTGTGAATTGGTAGTGCCCTCCAATGGTAGAAAATGCAGTCTTGGGTTTAGCATCTTCTGATAACCTAATCTGCCAATACCCTGCAGTTAGATCAAAAGTGCTTAGATACTTGGCAGAAGCCAGTGTATCTAAGAGCTCTTCTGCCCTGGGTATAGGGTGAGCATCTGTCTTGGTTACCTGATTGAGCCCTCTATAATCAACACAAAACCTCATCTCCCTCTTTCCATCTTTGGTGTGAGGTTTTGGTACAAGCACAACTGGGCTAGCCCAGAGGCTTTCTGAAGGCTCAATCACCCATAAGTCCAACATTTTCTGCGCCTCTTGTTTAATGCAGTCACTGACACGGTCAGGCTGCCTATAAATCTTACTTTTGACAGGCAGGCTGTCTCCAGTATCCATTGTATGTTCACACCAGGATGTTGTACCTGGTACAAGTGAAAAGAGGTCAGAAAACTGACTTAAGAGATTGACACAGTTCTCTTTCTGTTCAGCAGTAAGACAATCTGCTAAGACTACTCCCTCCACTAAGCCATCAGTTTCAGTGGTGGAGAAGAGATCCAGGAGAGGGTCACTCTCTTCTTCCTGTCCCTCATCTGTTGACATGAGCAGGGTGAGATCAGCCCTTTCATAGTAGGGTTTTAGGCAATTGACATGAATCACCCTAAGGGGACTCCTGGCAGTGCCTATGTCTACCAAATAGGTAACCTCACCCTTCTTTTCAACAATTAGGTGGGGTCCACTCCATTTGTCCTGGAGTGCTCTTGGGGCCACAGGCTACAATATACACACCTTCTGTCCTGGGTGGTACTGAGTCAGGACAGCCTTCTGGTCATGCCATTGCTTTTGCAGCTCCTGGCTGGCCTGAAGGTTTTTACTGGTCTTTTTCATGTACTCAGCCATTCTGGATCTTAGGCCAAGTACATAGTCCACTATGCCCTGTTTAGGAGCTTTTAAAGGTTGTTCCCAACCCTCCTTCACAAGAGCAAGTGGACCTCTTACAGGGTGCCCAAAGAGGAGTTCAAAGGGGCTCAAGCCCACTCCTTTTTGGGGTACCTCCCTGTAAGCAAAAAAGAGGCAAAGTCACAGAACATCCCATCTCCTTCTGAGTTTTTTAGGGAGTCCCATTATCATACCTTTGAGAGTTATATTAATCCTCTCAACCAGACCATTTGTTTGTGGATGATAAGGAGTTGTGAACTTATAAGTTACACCACACTCCTTCCACATTGCTTTTAGGTATGCAGACATGAAGTTGCTACCTCTGTCTGACACCACTTCCTTAGGAAAGCCCACTCTGGAAAAGATTCCCAGGAGGGCCTTTGTCACTGCAGGAACTGTAGTGATCCTTAAGAAGATGGCTTCAGGATATCTTGTGGCATGGTCCACTACCACCAAGATACCCCTATTGCCTGAAGCTGTTGGAGGGTCAAGGGGACCAACTATGTCAACCCCTACCCTTTCAAAGGGCACCCCAACCACTGGAAGTGGGATTAGAGGGGCCTTTGGAGTGCCACCAGTCTTGCCACTGGCTTGGCAGGTCACACAAGAGCGACAAAACTCTTTTGTGTCCTCTGACATATGAGGCCAGTGAAACAAGGGGACAAGCCTTTCCCAAGTTTTCGTCTGGCCCAAATGCCCAGCCAAAGGAATGTCACGTGCCAGGGTGAGAAGAAACTCTCTGTACTGCAAGGGAATTACCAATCTCCTGGCAGCTCCAGGTTTAGGGCCCCTTGACTCTGTGTACAAGAGGTTATCTTCCCAGTACACCCTATAGCTATCACTGACATCCCCATTCTGCTGTTTGACAGCATGCTGTCTTAAACCCTCTAATGTGGGACAGGTTTGCTGTGCCACACTCAGCTCTTCCCTGGCAGGCCCCCCTGCACCCAAAAGCTCAGCAGTGTCTGCTGCCAGCTCTTCTGGTGTAGGTTCTCCACAGGGAGAGGATTCCTCTTCCTCAAAAGGGGAATCATCTGTAGAGGGCGGGATAGTGGGTTGGGATTTACGCTTTCTACACCTGGTTTTTGGGAGCACTTGGTCCATTGCTCCAGGATCCAAGTTTCCCTGTCCTTTTTGCTTTTTGGCCTGAGCCCTTGTCAAAGCACAAATATGCCCAGGAA
Source organism: Pleurodeles waltl (assembly GCF_031143425.1). Classification (NCBI taxonomy): domain Eukaryota; kingdom Metazoa; phylum Chordata; class Amphibia; order Caudata; family Salamandridae; genus Pleurodeles; species Pleurodeles waltl. The sequence continues at coordinate 508,984,062 of NC_090445.1, forward strand.
TGCCCAGCATTGCTACATGAGCGTCCAACTCCACTTTTGCCCAACCTGATGTTTCCAAATCATTACCCAGTAAGCAATCTACAGGTAATTCAGTGGCTACCACAAATGTCTTGGACCAGTAACCCCCTCCCCAGTTGAGATTCACAACAGCCATGGGGTGGCTAAGAGTGTTGTTATGAGCATCAGTCACTTGGTACTGCTGACCAAGTAGGTGTTGATCAGGGTGGATCAGTTTTTCTATCACCATAGTTACACTGGCTCCTGTGTTCCTGTAGGCCTCAACCTCAACACCGTTGACTAGGGGTAGTTGCTTGTACTTACCCATATTAAGGGGACAAGCAACCAAGGTAGCAAAGTCAATGCCACCATCAGAGACTAAAACAGCCTCTGTGGTCTCCCTAACAAGACCAACCCCAACTACATTGCCATTAGTGAGCCCAGCTACACCCTTGGATTGGCTATTAGTAGTAGACTTCCCACCACCACTGCTATTACTAGGGGCACTAGTGGTTGCTGTTGGGGTTGTGGTGGTGGGAGGTTTGGTGTTTTTCTTTGTACAAGTGGAGTCACTTGCCCAATGGCCTTTTACTTTACATAAATAACACCAAGGCTTTTTCTGATTGTTTGAAGAGGATTTGGACCCACCACCCCCAGAAGATTTCTGTGGGCCTGATGAAGATTCAGAATGTTTACTTTTGTCCCCACCCTTGTCAGAAGACTTACCATCCTTCTTCTTGCCATCCTAGTCACCCCCGTATGAACTGTTCTGTTCACTCTTGTTCTAACCCATTTGTCTGCCTTCTTTCCCAATTCTTGGGGAGATGTCAGATCTGAGTCTACCAAGTACTGGTGCAATAAATCAGACACACAATTGTTAAGAATATGCTCTCTCAGGATCAGATTATACAGGCTTTCATATTCAGATACTTTACTGCCATGCAACCGTCCCTCCAAGGCCTTCACTGAACAGTCAACAAAATCTGTCCAGTCTTGAGACGGACTCTTTTCTGGTGTCTCTGAACTTAATCCTGTATTGTTCAGTGGTTAAGCCAAATCCATCCAAGAGTGCATCCTTCAAAACTTTGTAGCTATTGACATCACTTTCTCTGACAGTAAGGAGCCTATCCCTACCCTTTCCAGTGAAAGATTGCCATAGGATAGCAGCCCACTGCCTTTGAGGGACCAACTGTACCATACAGGCCCTCTACAGTGCAGCAAACCACTTATTAATGTCATCCCCCTCCTTGTAAGGGGGTACTATCTTATGCAGGTTTCTGGAATCTTGCTCTCTAACAGGATTACGATCTGAAACACTGCTGCTGCCACCATGGGGAACTAACCCCAATATCTGTCTTTCCCTCTCTATATCCAGGGAGTCCCTGTCTAAATCCAGCTGTTGCTGTTTAAGCTTCATCTTGTCTCTTCCAACCTCAGCTTTCTGAGTTCCCTTTCCATTAAGTTATCCTCAGGGTGGGAGGCTTGGTAATGGTTGGACACAGAGGAGATTTGGGAATTGGCAGAGAGAGACCTGTCCCTAACTGGCTGGATCCTAGTAACCTGGCCTCTAGGAGTGAAAGATGCCCTACTAATGTGTGACCATCTAACACTACCAGTGTCACTAGGTTGCCTGCAAGGGGGCAGGACTATGTAAGAGCCCTCCCCAGCATCTTCAGGGAACTCCTCTGAGTCTGACTGGGAAGTCTCCCCTTTTTCTACCCTTTCCCGAGATGGGCCAGACTGGTTCTAGTCATCCTGTAAGAGCAGGTTAAAGAGAAACTCTTTTGTTGGATTCTTACCCATGCTTAAACCTCTATCCAGGCAGAGACCCCTCAAACTTTTGTAGTTTAAACTCTCATAAGTTGCCTGATCAACTTTGGAAGTAGCCTCTACTGAAGACATGATAGAAAAGGTTTAAGAATAGTGAGAGAGCACGTTTTGGAACTTTAGAAAGCACAGAGAAAAAACATTTTCAATCTTTTGGAAAACTTTTAAAAGTTTTCAGAACTTTTCAGAAACTTAGTAGAAAGTTTTAAAGCAGAAAAGTAAACTGTTTTGGTTCAATGTACATATACTGAACTATTTGGTATATGTTTTTCTTATGAAAAGTACCAAATGACAAAGTGGTAAAGCAGTTACAAGTACTTATCCCACCGCTGCACCACCAATGTAGGAGGCTGGCCTGGCTTATAGTGGGTACCTTGTGGTACTTACACCTTGTGCCAGGTCCAGTTATCCCTTACTAGTAGAATAGAGGTGTTTCTAGCAACTTAGGCTGATAGAGGTAGCTATGGCAAAGCAGCTTAGGCTGAACTAGGAGACATGCAAAGCTCCTACTATAACACTTATATAATATAGCACTATATCATAAGAAAACACAATACTCAGAGTTACTAAAAAATAAAGGTACTTTATTTTAGTGACAATATGCCAAAAGTATCTCAGAGGATACCCTCACTTAGGAGATAAGTAATATACACAAATTATAAGTACACAAACCAAAATCAGGAAAGTAACAGTAAGAAAAGTAGTGCAAACAATGTCGAATCACAACAGGATGCAATAGGTAGACATAGGTCTAGGGGCAACACAAACCATATACTCCAAAAGTGGAATACTAATCATAAATGGACCCCAGACCTATGGCAGGTTGTAGAGGGTCGCTGGGACTGTGAGAAAACAGTAAGGGTGTCCAAGATACCCCACCCCAAGACCCTGAAAAGTAGGAGTAAATTTACCCTACTACCAAAGAAGGACAGAATAGATGTGATAGGGGATTCTGCAAGAACCACAAGCACCAGCAAAACACTGAAGACTGATTCCTGGACCTGAGGACCTGTAAAGGAAGGAGACCAAGTCCAAGAGTCATGAAGGTGCAAAAAGGCTGCCTCTGGGTGGAAGAAGCCAAAGATTCTGCAACAACAAAAGGGGTCAGGAACTTCTCCTTTGGATGGAAGATGTCCCACAGTGTGCTGGAGGTTGCAAAAGTGTTTCCAGGCAGAAATACTGCAAACAAGCCTTGCTAGATGCAAGAGTTGCAGTTGAGGATTTTGGGTGCTGCTGGGGACCAGGAATGACCAGGATGTCGCCCCTTGGAGGAGGGGACAGAGGGGGCACTCAGCAACTCAGAGAGCCCCCGCAGAAGCAGGCAGCACCCACAGAAGTACCACAACAGGCACTTAGAAGATCTGACAACTCAGAGTCACAAAGGAGGGTCCCACGACATCGGATTTCAACTCAGCGAATTGGGCAATGCAGGACGGAGTGCTGGGGACCCAGGCTAGGCTGTGCACAAAGGAATCCTTGGAAAAGTGCACAGAAGCCGGAGCAGCTGCAGATCACGCAGCACACAGGATTACTGTCTGGCGTGGGGAGGCAAGGACTTACATCCACCAAATTTGGACAGAACAGCCACTGGACTGTGGGAGACACTTGAACCCAGCTCCTGTGTTCCAGGGACCACGCTTGTCAGGATGAGAGGGGACCCAGAGGAACGGTGATGCAGAACTTTGGTGCCTGCGTTGGCAGGGGGAAGATTCAGTCGACACACAGGAGATTTCTTCTTGGCTTCCAGTGCAGGGTGAAGGCAGACAGCCCTCAGAGCATGCCCCACCAGGAAACAGTCGAGAAAGCCGGCAGGATGAGGCGCTACAATGTTGCTGGTAGTCTTCTTGCTACTTTGTTGCGGTTTTGCAGGCGTCCTGGAGCAGTCAGCGGTCGATCCTTGGCAGAAGTTGAAGAGGAAAGTGTAGAGGAACTCTGGTGAGCTCTTGCATTCGTTATCTGAGGAATAGCCCAGAGAAGAGACCCTAAATAGCCAGAAAAGGAGGTCTGGCTACTAAGAAAGGAGGCGTGGCTACTGAAAGAGGTAAGACCCTATCAGGAGGGGTCTCTGATGTCACCTGCTGGCACTGGCCACTCAGAGCAGTCCATTGTGCCCCAACTCCTCTGAATCCAAGATGGCAGAGGTCTGGGACACACTGGAGGAGCACTAGGCACCTCCCTTGGGAGGTACTGGTCAGGGGAGTGGTCACTCCCCTTTCCTTTGTCCAGTTTTATGCCAGAGCAGGGCTGGGGGATCCCTGAACCGGTGTAGACTGGCTTATGCAGAGATGGGCACCATCTGTGCCCATCAAAGCATTTCCAGAGGCTGGGGGAGGCTACTCCTCCCCAGCCCTTCACACCTATTTCCAAAGGGAGAGGGTGTAACACCCTCTCTCAGAGGAAACCCTTTGCTCTGCCTTCCTGGGACTGGGCTGCCCAGACCCCAGGGGGGCAGAAACCTGTCTGAGGGGTTGGCAGCAGCAGCAGCTGCAGTGGAAACCCCGGAAAGGCAGTAAGGCAGTACCCGGGTTCTGTGCTAGAGACCAGGGGATGCATGGAATTGTCCCCCCATACCAGAATCGGAGTTACTGAGGGTTAGACAAATAGGTGACTTATAAGTTACTTATGTGCAGTGAAAATGGCTGTGAAATAACGTGGACGTTATTTCACTCAGGCTGCAGTGGCAGTCCTGTGTGAGAATTGTCTGAGCTCCCTATGGGTGGCAAAAGAAATGCTGCAGCCCATAGGGATCTCCTGGAACCCCAATACCCTGGGTACCTAGGTACCATATGCAAGGGAATTATGAGGGTGTTCCAGTGTGCCAATGAGAATTGGTCAAATTAGTCACTAGCCTGCAGTGACAATTTTAGAAAGCAGAGAGAGCATAAACACTGGGGTTCTGGTTAGCAGAGCCTCAGTGATACAGTTAGGCACCACACAGGGAACACATACAGGGCATACATGTTGAGCACTCGGGTCCTGCCTAGCAGGATCCCAGTGACACATGGGCAAAAACAAACATACATACAGTGAAAATGGGGGTAACATGCCAGGCAAGATGGTATTTTCCTACATCAGGCTAATGAGAAAGCATGTTTCTGCTAGGCCTGGGCAGAACTTGTGGAATTTTACTTCTTAAAATTTTTCAGAGTTACAAAAATCCTCAGTGAGATTCTGTGGAATTCCACAAACGGGCAGAAATTTCTTTCCCTGTCATTCATGCTGCTCATTTTCGCCAGTAGCACACTCCGCCCTGAAAAATCGAGCAAACAACACCATGTGCTGCACAATGATGCTCCCATTTCATTTTGCCTGCCTCCATTTCACTCTCCTTACTGTATGCCTTCTCCAATCCATCCAACCAAATTCAACCCCAACAGATCTTCCAGTCCCCAATCTCAACTTGTTTTCACTTTTTTGTGCTACTTTCTCTCTTCCCCTGTGTTTGTTTTATGTTTCCGTGACTGTTTTATACTTTTTTGTGTTTCTTTGTGGCCTGTCCTGGGTCTGGCCCCACCCCATCTTCAGTGAGGCGGATATGTCTGCTCTGTTTTTCTGGATGCAGTGCCTCCTCCCCTGCCAACTGGTAGCAGGCGGTGGCCCAGGAAAAGGGGTTTTGCCCTGCAGCAGAGTCAGTTAGTCTGGGGGCAAATGTGTTGGTGTCTATGCAGCAGCACTGTCATCACATGCACCCAGAAGCAGCTAACACACCGCTGGTCAGATACCCTTGACAGGGAGCAGGACCTTCTGAACCTGCTGGGTGTCGAGGTTGCAGGACTAAGTAGGTAAATAGTGGGTTTTTTTTCTAAAAATTCTAATATTGTTTTCAAACAATATGATCACAGCTAAGTTAATAAATATAACCACATTGACTACTTATGTATATTATTTTTTACATTTATAAAGATATATTTTATGCTGGGTAATGATGCGTGCATATTCATTAATTATTCACAACTAATATAAGTATATATAAACAAAATGTAGTTATATATAATGTCAATGTGTTCATTTATTATAAAATGTAAACTACAGCTGTGTATTAGATTGATTGTGTACTTTGTATGCATATTACTACCTCTGAACACAGTCTTCTCGCCTCACTCGCAACACTATATTAACTTTTTCCATGCACTGTTTTTACCGTTGAGTACTACATCACTTATAGCATGTGAAATTATAGCATTCATAGCACCACTCATAACTTCTCAAATCACAATATTTGCCACAACACAGGTTGCATGGTAGAGTGGTGAGTTATAGTAAATGTTGTCTGGTTAGCAAGCTAAAAAGAGCATGTAACGAGGTCTGCTAATTTGAAGGTGGTTTATAACTTGTAAATCAAAGTTATAACTATAACTTCAGAACTTTTAAAATGTGTATAGTTTAAACTTGGTATATATAGGAAAAGTATGTTTTCCTAACTATAACAATGCTTTAACCTTTGGTTATTCCATTGAATTTCAATGTGCTTTTTAACTTTTAATAAAATTGTGTTTCAAATGGTAGAGTCCAGAGTCTCAAGTGGAGAGTTGGTAGGTGGATTTTCACACAGTACAGTGGAGGAGAGTGCTGTGAAGTCTATTGTTATGAAGTGAAATATTATAGACTGCAATAGAGTAGAATAGAGTAGAGTGTAGTAACGTATTGTACAGTGTAGTAAAGTGTTAAATAGTATAGTGTCACGGTGTATCATATACCGGTGTGGGGGATGATGTAGAGGACAGGTCTCTTCTGGCCTGTTTGGAGTGAGGGTCCGCCCTGGTAGTATCATCTTACCTGGGTGGGGCTAGGTGGTCATATGATGAAGCATGACACTACAATGTGTGTGGGACCACCTAGTCCATAAAGGGAACTCCCCCACTCACCCCTCAATACACTTAAATGCCACTACCATTTTCCATGTCCATGAAGTAGACTGCCTAACTGGTGACCTACCCTCAGTCCAAACAGGCCAGAAGAGACCTGTCCTTTACATCCCCCACACTCGTTGTGTTAGAGTTCCTTGGGTATGGGAGATTGTGTGGGGGTCAATACACTCCCAATACTCTCTTCTAGTATCATGTACTGGTGTCAAGTATCGAGACTGGACTACCATGTTGTAAAGTGGAATGGCATGTCAAACAGTACAGTAGTGTGTCATTGACTGTCATAGAGTGGAGTAAAGTGTTTTAGAGTGAAGTAGGGTGAAGTAGAGTGTCATAGGGCAGAGTATAGTCAAGTGAAGTGTCATAGAGTACAGTGGAGGAGAGTGTTGTAGAGAGGACTGCCATGTCACATTGTGGAGTGGCATTTTATAGAGAGAAGTTGAGTGGCATATCGTCAAGTGTCATACAATGTGGGATAGTGGTGCAGAGTGAGTGGGCATAGTGTGTCACAGAGTGTAGTACAGTGTTGTTGAGTGGAGTTGTATACAGTAAAGTAGAGTGTCCGACAGTGGAGCGGTGTAGAGAGGAATAAACTACAGTGATGTAGAGTAAGATAAAGTGTAGTAGAGTGGAGTATAGTGTAGTACACTGGAGTGGGGTAGTGTAGAGTGGAGTAAAGAGTCATAGAGAGAGTGGGATGTCCTAGACTATAGTGGCATACAGTGCAGTAAAGTGTAGTGGGGTGTCATGCAGTATTGTAAAGGTATGTAGACTACAGTAGAGTGGCATACAGTCTAGTTGATTTTTGTAGAGTGGCATGGTATATAGTACAGTACAGTGTTATGGAGCAGTGGTTCCCAACCTGTGGTCCACGGATCCTCAGAGGTCTGTGACACATTCCCAGGGGGTCTGCAGGCCTGGGCCAGAAGAAAGGCACTTTTGCAGCTGGGGCCTTTGAAAACACTGCAAAGTTCCTTGTACATCTAGCAGCTTTCGGGTAAAAAAAAAAGTGTCAAGATAACTCTAGTGATTAATGTACCTGTTGGAGAGAGATGGAAGTTTGTGCCGTGGCAGTTTTGATTCAAAGGCAGTGCAAATTGTTAAAGAACATGTATTATGCAAAGAACAGTATTTTATGTGCACAGCACAGTGGGTTACTAATTTTGTCACAGAGATTCTTTTCTTACTGTGTAGTTCATCAGTTACAATTGTAATCTCGCACAGTGAGCTATGAACTGCCATTAAAGAGCTGCATGCAAACTGCATGGCACAAATTAGAAAGTTGTTTCTTTCCCACTCTTTCATTTTTCTTATGCTGCTAAAAAAAGGTTTGCTTTTGCAGAAATACATTGTTATTATTAAAGTCAACAATAACCACTGCGTTGTGTTCTGAATCCTGATTCTGTGCTTCTCCAGACCAAGCACTCTTAGAAATGCCAACCAGATGGGATGACATTGAATCCTATACCTTGTAGTTCCCTTTAAAGTGCTCCTACATCCTACACTTGTATGAGAGGTGCTATAAAACAACTGAATTACATGTGGCAGAGAGAGTATGGAGAGATGAGGCCCATGTAAATTTACTTCCTTCCCCCACCATATGTGAAAAAGCTTTCTCAGATCCAATGTACCTAAAAAATAAAAGACATAAATCGTTTGGGAAATGTAGCATCTGACCTGAGGATTCAACTTTCCTATAAAAAGTACTGAAAAGTTAGTCGCTGAGATGCAGCAGCAACCTTCACATAAAAACGTTTCAATGTTTGCCTATTTACAATATAAAGTAATTATATCTTTAGTAATTTGAGTATTTGTTTGGTGTGTACTTGTTTGTGTATTTTTTTGCGAATTACTGTTTTGATGTTTGAAATTTAAACAGTACAAATTGCTTAGGGATCCCCGGCTTCCAGGAATGATCCAGTGGAGGTCCTCCGAAGTCAAAAGGTTGGGAACCACGGTTATAGAGTCTGGTAGAGTGGATTGACATATACTGTTATAGAGTACAAGGGTAGATAGTAGCATAGAGTAGAGTGGTGTACAGTGGAGTAGTGGAGTGCAGTGGAGCACTGTGTCAAAATGGATTATAAAGTGAAGTAGTATAGTGGGGTGCGTGGCATATAAAGAATTGTGTACAATATTGTATAGAGGACTAGAGTACTGTAGAGTAGAATGAAGTAGAGTGTTATACAGTGGCATATCATATAGTACAGTGTTGTACACTGGAGTGACGGGGTATAGACAGGAGTAAAATCTCAGACATTGGCATGCAGTGTAATGGAGTGTTGTAGAGAAGAGTACAGTAGTGTTTGAAACAGAGGAGCTGTGGAGAGTAGATTGTTGTATAGTAGCTTAGAGTGGGATAACGTCTTGTGCAGTGGTTTAGAGTTGAGTGAAGTTGTGTAATGTAGTGTGAAGTACAGTACAATAGAGTGTATTGGTGAGTCATAGAGTAGATTGGCATAGAGTGCAGTGCACTGGTATAGCATAGGTAGCAAACTGTTCCAAATTGGAGCAGGGTCTTATACAACAGAGTGGAGCGTAGTGTGGTATGGAAAAGTGTTGTATAGTGGAACAGAGTGTTGTACATTGGACTGTACAGGCATAGAGTGGCGTGCAGAGTTGCACAGTGGACTGTTCGGGATAGAGTGGAATAAAATGTGTCACGAAGTATAGTCGATTTTATAGAGTGGAGTTATATAGAGTAGAGGAGAATGTCATAAAATGGAACAGTTTAGAGTGGAATGGGATACATTGCAGTGGCATAGAGAGGATTACCATAAAGTGGAGAAGCACATAGTGGATTAACTCACAGTGGAACACAGTACAGTGGAATGTAGAAGAGTGGAAGTAAATTAGCATACAGTGAAGCGGTGTGCTGCAGAGTGGCATAGAGTGGAGTAGGGTACAGAGGATTAGCACAGAGAGGAGTGGCATTCTGTGAAGAGGCATAGCATAGAGTTGAGGAAACTGGAGTGGCGCATCATGCAGTCGTGTAGAGTGCTGTGTTGTACAGTGTGGGAAACTGTCATAGTGTAGAGTACAATATTGTACAATAGAGTATATGGGCATAGAGCTGAGTGAAAATTTGGATAGTAGAGTGCACAAGGATAGAGTAGAGCAGAGTCTAGTAGAGTGGCCTAGAGTATATTAGACTTTTGTAGAGTGGAGTTATATAGAGTGGAAGAGAATACACTGGAGATGTGTACAGTGGAGTAACATACAGTGGAGTGGCGTAAAGTACAACACTGTAGAGTGGAGTAGGGTAGACTGGAGTGGCATACAGTGTAATAGCATATTGTGTAGTAGCTTATACCGGAGTTGCATAAAGTGTATTAGTGTATAGTGTAGTAGCATACCGTTAGTGGCATACGCTGAAGTAGTATAGACTGGAGAGGTGTATTGTGGGATGGGGTAGAGTGTAATAGCATTCAGTAAACTGGTGACAGTAGAGTGGGGTATAGTGTCATACCATATAGTAGAGGGGCAAAGACTGAAGTTGCATACAGTATAATAGCATAAAGTGGAGTGCCTTACAGTGGGATAACGCACAGTGGAGTGCAGTGGAGTGATGTAGGGTAGAGTAGCATGGAGTGGAATAGCGTAGAGTTGAAAAGTATAGAGTGGGGTACAGTGGAGTGGTGTAGACTGCAGTGGTGTACAGTAGAGTGGGGTAGAGTGAAAGAGGATATAGTCAAGTGGGATAGAGTGGAGTGGTGTCAAATGGACTTGCATTGAATGGAGTGGCATAAAGTGGAGTGGTGTACACTGGAGTTGTGCTGAGGGGAGTAGAGAATAGTGGAGTGGCAAACAGTGTAATAGCATAGAGTGGTGTACACTAGAGTGGCATAAACTAGAATAGCTTTTAGTGGAGCAGCGTAATGTGCAGTGGTGTACAGTGAAGTTGTGTAGACTGGAGTGGTGTACACTAGAATGGGGTAGAGTGTAATAGTATACAGTGGAGTGGTGTACAGTGGAGCGGTGTCCAACGGAATACCATACAATGGAGTGGGGAATGGAGGAATGACATACAATGGAGTGGCATAGAGTGGAGTAGCATACAGTGGAGTGACATACATTGCAATAGCATAGAGTGGAGTGGCATATAGTGGAATGGTGTAGAGTGGAATAGTATATATATCATCTAAACTTTGTTTTCTCACATATCACTGTATAATTTACTATGGCATTACACGTAAAATAGTGCACATTAACAATCAACCACAGATATAGAGGAAACTCACATTGAGTACACTGTTCAATCTGTATACTACTGTTCAGAGGAATCCAAAATAGTGAATGACAATTCGAAAACAAATGCCCTACCAGGCCCTGCAGCCAACAACCCCTTATGCTGTGAACCTCACACTGTGCATGGCCTTCAGCCTTGGAAACGAGGGATTGGCCATGGGGCCTGGCTCCAGGGGTCCAGTGTACTTGTTTTGAGAGAGGGGGGCATGAGCCCCCCACCCTCCCTGGCTGATTTCAGTCCCAGGTACCCTATCCAGCAGGGCTGGTTCTAATTTGAATGGGGAGGGAAGCACCCAGATGTTGTCTTATACTAGCCATTTCCATGACAGCGCAGCATGGCAGAAATGAGATACCACAACCAATACCATAAGTCCTTTGCATTCCCTTCTACTCATTATGCATATTGTAACCTTACCTTATGCCTTTCTCTTATTATTCCTCCATTAGGATAAAAACGTTTTTGGTTGACTCAATGACTAGCTGTTTTTTAAAATATTGGCAAACAACAAACCACGTTACCTAAAGCCCCCAAAGTTATTACTTTTTATAGAAGAAGATACTGATAGATAGATAACTGTAGTGAGATATTTCTGTTGTGCTTTTTTGCAAAATAAATACTTATGTGGCTATTTTGTATCAGAAATGGGTGCATTATGTTTTTCTGTAGGCGGGCAGACCACCAGTACTGATGTCACAAGCACAGGAACATCAGAGGCTGGTTCTAATTTGAATGGGGAGGGAAGCAACCAGATGTTGTCTTATACTAGCCATTTCCATGACAGCGCAGCATGGCAGAAATGAGATACCACAACCAATACCATAAGTCCTTTGCATTCCCTTCTACTCATTATGCATATTGTAGCCTTACCTTATGCCTTTCTCTTATTATTCCTCCATTAGGATAAAAATGTTTTTGGTTGACTCAATGACTAGCTGTTTTTTAAAATATTGGCAAACAACAAATCACGTTACCCTAACCCCCCAAAGTTATTACTTTTTATAGAAGAAGATATTGATAGATAGATAACTGTAGTGAGATATTTCTGTTGTGCTTTTTTGCAAAATAAATACTTATGTGGCTATTTTGTATCAGAAATGGGTGCATTATGTTTTTCTGTAGCCGCACAGACCACCAGCACTGATGTCACAAGCACAGGGACATCAGAGGATGTCCAGTCGATCGAGTGAGAGGGAGAAGTCCCAGTGGTGGCAGGGACAAGTGGTAAGTCACCTTGCTTTCTTCTTGACAATACTGCATTTGTTTAGTGAGGCAGATGACCTGTCCATCACCTACAGAGTCCAGTCCATGCCCCCAGAATTTTACCACCTAAAACTGCAGTGTGGCTTAATCTGGCTCAGCAGTGACATGATGGAACTAAGGGCCAGATGTAGAAAGAAATGATTTTGCGAATCTGAAATTGCGAGTCGGTGCGACGCACAATTTCCGAATCGCAAAATCATATGCAGAATGGTGTCTCAGACACCTTCTGCGATTCGCAAGGGGGTCGCAAAGACCCACCTCATCAATATTAATGAGGTGGGTCGCATGTTGCGATCCCCTTGTAATTCCCTGCACTCACAGGGATGGTGACCTTTTTTTATTGTATTGCAGCCCGTTTTCCTTAAAGGAAAACGAGTTGCAATACAAAAGAAAAAATGAAACCATTTGGTTTCATTTTTTCAGAGTAGGCAGTGGTCCATTGGACCACTGCCTGCTCTGAAAAAATATTTTTAGCGACATTCACAAAGGGGAAGGGGTCCCCGAGTTAGCACCCACTTGACATGGGTGCTAACTGCAAATTGCTTTGCGACCGTGTTTGCGGTCACAAAGCAATTCTGCATTGCAGTGCGAATCGCAAATAGGAAGGGAACACCCCTTCCTATTTGCAAGTGGCATTCCCATTTTGAAAATCGGTACCGATTCGCACAATGGGAATGTGCATCGCAATGCCCGTTTTGCATGGCGCAAACTGCAAATTTCGCAGTTTGCGCCATGCAAAACGGTTTGTACATCTGGCCCCTAGTCTGTAACGCACAAACCAAATATAGGTGTGTATTTCAGTGCGCACTCATTTTCCTACTAGTGCTTCACTTAACATTCTGTTGTTATGCCCCAGCCTACTTAAAATAGAAAATTCTATTGCGGCTTGTGATGTCTGTGCCACATTTCTCTGCCCAAGCAAAGTTACATTTCATGACTTCCATTATGGATTGACAGTTCCATTTTTTCCTCCCATCAATCAATGTGACTAAATTAGAGTAGTAAATATCAGTTACACCCAACCATTCCATATCTAAACATCTGTCTTGCCAACTCCATGTAAGTTATTGCCCTGTGGACTAATTTTCCCCACCTCCAAGTAAAGGTGTTTCTTGAGAAAAATCTTTGTTGGAGTTATGGGTGTAATATGGAACTAAAGGCCTAATTTATAATTTGGAAGATTAGATACTCTGTGACAAATAAAATATCCAGTTTCCTTTACTACAGTTCATCGTTTGCACTGTCTACTGTAATACAGTGGATGTAATATCTGTTGTCCCCCATTTGTGTCCCATCTGCCAGACTCTAACAACATCAGCCTATAAATCTAAGTTTAGACTTAGGGTGGTAGAATTGAAGAGGGAGTTGGAGAAGAGAAGGCCATTAGGATTCATTGCATAACATTCTACAGTTGTGCTACCTCTAAAACATGCTGGAGAGTAAGCAGACCTGCCAGTATGGCTCTGGAAATGTTGCATAGTCAAGTATCAATTGTGCAGCATCTGAGATATATATATATATATATACAAGGTAGCAAATGATGTGAGGCACTCCTTCACGTTGATGAATATAATTATTTTACGATGTCAAGGGCAATGTGTTTCTGCTTTGCAGCCTTTATCAATTCTATACCTTGGGAGCATATGTAATTACAGGGTCCACATCCTTTTGATGGCAAAGGAGTTTATGTGGAAGTGATGGACTTGAACATTTTGGTGTGCTTAAATCCTTGCAGTCAGTGCTATGATGTGATGCATGTCAGAGAACATCTTGGCCCAGGCTGTATTAATAATCAACAATCACAACATCCAAATCTAATTCCATTGGCCCTAAGGGACCAGCAATGTTCTGCTATTGTGCCACTGTAGACAGTATAAACAAGTATTTAAGCTAAACATCACAATTTGTGTTTTTGTTCTTACTTTCTTGATATAGCTACTATTGCTGCTGGAGCTGGCAATAAGTAGCAACTGAAGCACCATCATGGTAGGGGATTGCTGTCCTGTTGTAGCAGCAAATGATGGTGGCCATAGCTGTTGAACATAGCCACCTGGTGGCCTCGAAAGAAGAGGCGGAATCACAGGCCTCCAGTTCCTTGGGCCACCAGCCAGGACTGCCTCCAACCCAGCCCTGCCACTGCCACCTGCCGCTATGATCTACTGCCACCCACACTGCCAGCCTCCCCTGCTTGTCAGACTCCTCAACATATCTCCCCCACCACTTACTACGAGAGATGGTGCATTTGAGGCACAAGATGGCACTGCTCAGGCACGGGCAGTGGAACTTGGCTCAGGAGCCAACATCTTCACCGAACTGCATGCCCTCAAAGCCCTTTTATATTGCTTATTTGTTTTGGTGGGAGGACATGTTGGGGGTGAAGAGGGTGGGTTTGAAAAATGTAAAAAATAAATGTCCTTCACTTTTTTATCTTTGTCAATATCTGTCTTCCCACTGCTAGCTGGCATAGAATAGCATTATGGTTGTGACACAAGAGTGGGACAAGAAGCTGCCCTTTGAATCTCAACTATTCACCCTAGACTTTCCCTACCTGAAATTCCTTGCCATTCTTTAGTAGGTTACTTACCCCTTCCTACAGAGAGGCACTGTCTGGAAGCAGAAAACTGGTGAATTTTGTTTCACTTGATAAGGTTTTGCACACTGCATAGTATTCTAGTTACTGCCCTGGTACCTCCCTCTGTAACTATTATTGGCCACTTATGGGGTCTGACAACTACATACACAAAAATGTAATATTATCTCTCCTTCCAAATGACAACTTCACTACTAATTTATTAACTAGTACTTCAAGTTCTTACTGAATAGATACCTCTTGCAATCTTTCCAAACCTTACTACATTGTTTCCCAAAAGGACCTTCTTGATGGTGGTGATATTAGTGTTATTATGTTAATAAGGAAAACACCACAAAGAGGGGTCCCAAATTTATCTATTCCTAATGAGGTGGCCTCCAACTGTAGGAAAGAAAGATTACAGGCGCGCTGCACGGGGCAGGTGATCTGCTGAACCAGGAAACAGTAGAATAATACCTCCTTGGTTGAGGCTAGCTCGGTCATAGGAAGCTCAATCTCGAATATGGGATGGGCGACTGATTGACCAACTGACTTTGACAATTTGTCTTCAGTTTGTAAGTGACATTCCAGCACTTCACGATAATTTTTTGAATAGGAGAAGTAGTTTTCTGGGTCCTGACGAAGCGTCACTGGATCATTTATTGACCAACAAAAGACGAGGAACATGTTGACCACAAATAGACAGGATTAGGCATACTACCCTTCCTTCTTTATAGAGTACAGCGAGACATTATTCCTGCTAAGACTCTGAATGATTTTAATCTTGGCCTGAACCTTTCCTCTGATTCATTAATGTGATGTTTTCGGCTCAGAGCCAATTTTATCTTAATCACACTCTCCTTCACTCACACATCCTTCTCTATCTTTTTAGTCAGTTTTCGTTCCAGACCTCCACCTGTCAAATTGCCTTTGGTTGAGTACTATCCCAATTTGTGGGTGGTCAGTCAGACATTGCAGCACCGGTCTGACGAGGAGATAGCCCAATGATGAAACCTGTCACCCTAGTGGGTGCTTGAGGGATCTCCTGATACCAATTATATCTCTGACTCCCTTCGCCCCTGTTTTCCTATACAGTAAATAGGTTTGTCGTCTTTTGGAACAGTGTACTTTTTTATAGAACATATTATTTGGGAGACCATACACTGGACCAGTAATCTCCCTGTCCCTCTCTTGTATTTAATAGGAAAGAAAGATTATTCACTACAGGCAACTATACTAAAAGAAAACACAGAGTTAGTGGTTTATTGAAGACTGAGACCAGACCACCATAACAAAAACTTATAGTACAAAATGTAGCAGTAATAACTTCTAACCAATCCAGGGTCTAATTTACAAAAAAAGAATAAAACTAAACTTACAAAATCCTCAATTCCGGGTTCAGGACTGAGGAGGAGAAGGTTTGGTTACACCAAGTTGAATAGATCTTGTAAGTAACACAGGGAGGGCCGGATTCATGAAGATAAAGTTACTAATTTGGTGTTAGTTTACTGACTTTTGCAGTGTAAGTTTATGACTAGTAACATGTTCATCAGTAACTTTACAAGTAATAACTTTGCAAGTAATAAGCAATCCCTATCTTTTTCAAAGGAATTACCACTGCTAGTTAGTTACTACTCATAAAGTCACTACTCATAATCATCGATATCAGACAATGAAAAAGGTTTTATGAAAAGAAGGTACATCCATGAACGGACCCATAAACTGATGTGGACAATAGATCTTGCTCTGGAGAATGGGATAACACTTGCTACTAAAATGCTTGAAGCCTCTGAAGCCTTCAACAGGGTGAATTGACAATACTTGAACACTCTCATAATAACTTGAGAGACAAGTTCTATAGGTTAATATATGTAATATCTATAAAGCACCTTTGGCTATAACTTTGCTAAATGCCAAATTAACAGCATGCTTTACTATAACAAGAAGGACTAGGCAGGGCTGTCCGCTCTCCCCATTACTATTTAACCTGTATGCCAAGCCCCCAGCCTGTAAGATCAGAGAAGAGAGAGATATAAAGCCCTTCACAAATTTCCTTTGGTAAAAGAAAATCTCTTTACATGGCGATGATGTGATGATTTACACAGAAAAACTAGCCCCTGTTTTAGCTAGTCTGGATTGCATGGTCTCTGACTTTGGGAAAGTGTCCGAATATGAGGCATACTCAGTAAAGACAGAAACTAAGGTGTGAAATAAGGATGAGGGATACTGCTTAATAAAAAGAGAACTAGAATATACGAGTATTAGAATTAGTGATCTCTGGATAAAATAGCTGAACTAAATTTTAATACGGCAATGGTGGAAATGAATAGGTTATTTCTGAGCTGCCCATCTACCCATAACACCATTGGGAAGAGCAAGCTTAGTAAAGATATCTATCCTCTCAAAATGTTCCTTTCTTTTTAGTCCTATCCCCCTCACTTTAGGAGATCCTGGTTACAAAAACTGAATCAATCAATCAATCAGTACATTTGTAGAGCACGCTACTCACCAGTGAGGGTCTCAAGGCGCTTGGGGGGGATAGGGAGGAGCTGCTACTGCTCGAACAGCCAGGTCTTGAGGTGTCTCCTGAAGGTCAGTAGGTCCTTGGTCTGTCGTAAGTGGATGGGGAGGGTATTCCAGGTCTTGGCAGCAATGTAGGAGAATGATCTGCTGCCGGTTGTTGTCCTGTGGATGCGTGGGATGGTGGCGAGGGTGAGGTCGGCGGAGCAGAGTTGTCGTTTCGGGGTGTAGAAGGTGAGTCGATCATTGAGGTATGCTGGTCTGGCATTGTGGCGTGCTTTGTGGGTGTGGGTGAGGAGATTGAATGTGATACTTTTGTTGACAGGAGCCAATGTAGGTCTCTCAGGTGGGCTGTGATGTGGCTGCGGCGGGGGATGTTGAGGATGTGGCGTGCAGAGGCGTTCTGTATTCGTTGCAGTCTTTTCTGTAGATTGGCCGTGGTTCCCGCGTAGCGAGCTATCTCGTAGTCCAGCCTGCTGCTGACAAGGGCCTGGGTGACCGTCCTTCTGGTTTTGGTAGGGATCCACCTGTAGATCTTGCAGAGCATGCGGAGGGTGTTGAAGCAGGAGGATGAGAGGACGTTGACTTGTTGGGTCATGGAGAGCGATGAGTCAAGGATGAAACCCAGGTTGCGTGCGTGGTTGGTGGGTGTTGGTGTGGCTCCCAGTGTGTTCGGCCACCATGAGGCGTCCCAGGCGGAGGGGGTAGGGCCGAAGATGAGGACCTCTGTCTTGTCCGAGTTCAGTTTTAGGCGACTGTTCTCCATCCAGTTGGCGACGGCCTTCATACCTTTGTGGAGATTGGTTTTGGCGGTGGCAGGGTCCTTGGCGAGGGAGAGGATCAGCTGGGTGTCCTAGGCGAATGAGACAATGTTGAGGTTGTGAGATCGGACGATGTTGGCGAGCAGTGCCATATAGACGTTGAAGAGGGTCGAGCTTAGGGAAGAGCCTTGTGGTATGCCACAGATGGTCTTGGTGGCTTCAGATCAGAAAGGTAGACTCTCTGGGTTCTGCTGTAGAGGAAGTAGGTGATCCAGTCCAGGGCTTTGTCGCGGATCCCTGCGTCATGGAGGCGTGTGCACAGGGTGTGGTGGCAGACGGTGTCAAAGGCGGCCGAGAGGTCATGGAGGATGAGGGCTGCTGTTTCGCCTTTGTCCAGGAGGGTCCTGATGTCATTGGTGGCAGCGATGAGGGCGGTCTCAGTGCTGTGGTTGCTGCGAAAATCGGATTGGGACGGGTCCAGAGTGTTGTTTTCCTCAAGGTGGTGGGTCAGTTGCCTGTTGACGATCTTCTCGATGACCTTCGCCAGGAACGGGAGCCGGGAGATGGGGCGGGAGTTTTTGAGGTCCTTTGGGTCCGCCTTGGGTTTCTTGAGTTAGGCAGTGATCTTGGCGGGCTTCGAGCTTTCTGGGAAGTTGGTGGTCTCAAAGGAGCTGTTGATGATCATCCGGAGTTGGGGGGCGATGATGGAGCTCGCTTTGTTGAATGGGAGAATAAACTCCTTTATGTGGTCTTCTAACAAGAATCTCAAGGAAAAAGCTGTGTAGGAAATGTGAAAAGGGGGTATTGCATTGGCAGACATGTAACTATGCTTGGGCCTTCCAGCTTAACATTTCAGGTCCTTACTGACTGATTTAAGTAGTTCTGGGGGTAACCACTTAATTAAAGCATGTTGAAAGAGGTAAAGGTGGGAGAGTCTAAGTTCATGTAGAAGTTTGGAGACAGGAGATACTTGAAAAAGATGAGGTTAAAAAACTGCATGCTGCAGATCTGCTGCGGGCACAGATAAGGCAAGCAAAATGTCTGCTGTACTGTAGTAGGTTGGCCCAGTATGGGATTCCACTGGAACTCCCTGACTGTTTACAAGATAGGATGGCAATCAGGCAATCAGGCTGAAAGAAGCCAGAATTTCTGGTCAGTTGCATATGTTTTTTCAGTTTAATAGCTAGACCTGGACTCTGGGAGAGGAGAATAGTGGTACAAATGAGCTGGAAGAGCATTTGGTGAATGGGTGTCAGTGAAAGAAGAAGGTGTGAGCATGGTATTGGTTAATTCTGGATATCATGGATACAGTAGAGACTTCTTTTTGCTTGTGACACTGTGGGAAGAGCATTTGCTGAAGCCACTGATAAATCATGTATGGCAAGTATCTATGCATACTCTTTAAGCATAGTAAAACCTGCCTTTTTTAGAAGAAATCATTTGTTCATCCTCCACAGAGTGTTTTACTCACCTAGCAGAATAGCCAAGTTGCAAGGGTCGGAGGAGGCCGTTTGCAGGAAGCGCAGGCTGCACAATGCTGATGGTTTGCACATGTTTGTGGCTTGTCTCAGTATACAGCAGTTCTGGGGAGAGGTTGGAAAGGTCCTGAGTGGCATATTCCAAAACTACATGGAGGTAAGCCCTGAATAATTGTTTTTGGATGCTCACAAGATGTGGGTTTGCAACAGGGCAACAGCAGCAAACTGTTGTTTTACTTAGGGCCTGATTACAACTTTGGAGGAGGTGTTAATCCGTCCCAAAAAGTGACGGTAAAGTGACGGATATACCACCAGCCGTATTACGAGTCCATTATATCCAATGGAACTCGTAATACGGCTGGTGGTATATCCGTCACTTTACCGTCACTTTTGGGACGGATTAACACCTCCTCCAAAGTTGTAATAACCCCCTTAATTCTACTGGAGAGAAGAGACATTTGTAAGCAGTGGATATCTACCTTTGGTCCTTCTAAGGCTGAATGGTTGAGCTCAGCCATATATCTAGCACACAAGTCACCCCAAGCCCCTTTGATAGCATGATTGGGAGAAAGTGGGGAGAGGATTTCAAGGTCAAGTTTCATCAGCTAGTGAGATATCCAGCTACCCTTACTGTCCGATGATTATGCTGACTGGGTTTCTAGACGCCGTGTCGGGCAAATCTTAGCCCTTAGAAGTTGGAACCTTATTCCCCAGCTGAGAAACCTAGAGCCTGATTAGGAGTTTGGCAGGTATCCTGTCCGCCAAAATATGATTCCTATAGGATATAATGAGATTTATATTTCGGTGGACAAGATATCCATCACCGTTGTGACGGAATAACTTGGCTGCCCAAATCTAAGTCAGGACCTTAGTTCTCTCCGTGGGTGGAACAGAGCAGCTGACAGAAATCTAGGGGGTCAGTCAGAAGTGAGCATGGCAGATGACGACAATTAAAAATGTGTTAAAAAAATAAATAATCATAAAGTGCTGGTAGTTCAGTTAAACTGGAAGAATGAACTTACACCAAAAGTGCAACTTTATAGTGTGAATCCAGCTAGATTCCATGATAAGTAGTACTATTGCACTGACATTGTTCTGACTCTGCATAATGATAATGTTATCCCTTTCATGCCCGAGTGGGTAAGGAGCTAGTGTGGTCCATTGTTCAGGTAAGAAGATCCCACAGTGAGTTGGTGTTGCTTTTCATCACATCCGCGCCACCAAGTGTCTGATTCAATTATGGTGTAAATTTGTAAGTCACACCTCAATATATCACATAGCCTGAGGGAAGAAGGTTTGGGGGTTTGATGCTTGGATGGGAACAGGGAGTTGGGGAAAGATGTGACAAAGAAAAACACAGCAATATTCATCAGGTCAAGGAGCAGCACATCACTATCATTGAATCTGTTGTGGAAGGAGCTGAAGGATTGAAACAGTTCAGTTAATAAATGCATTTAAAACAGCCCTTCAGCCCCAGAGGCCCACTATATTATCTAATTGTTCTGTCAACTAGGTTTAAAAAATACAATTGAGGGAGGAGTGGACCCACACAGTTCTAAAAAGTATGATTGTTAAGAAAAGAGAAATTATACTGTATAGAAATGCCAAGTTGAGCAGTACATGCGCATTCTTTTTCTTGCAATATCTATCTTGGATGCATTGCTAAACCTGTCTGGTAAGGTGAAGACGAGTGTTATGGAGCTTTCATGCAGAAGAAGAGAAGGCCTGTGGATTGCAAAACAGTAGATGATGGTATTTTAGAGTCAAGAAGAAGATAAGCTTCATGAGGACCAAGAGGGAAGTAAGAGCATAGGCTGCTGCAATAATGACGTGTGCAATTAACTGACAAGTGAGAACAATTTTACAATGAATTTCAGACTAGTACCTGCATGTACCTGGCTGATCAATCTCACAAGTGTAATAACATTTAGCTGAGTGAGTCCATCATGTGACATGTCTCCAGTTACAGTACTCTCAACGACAACCACTTAGAGAAGTTTCACATTTGAGCCAACACACTGCTCAGCATTTCCCAAATCAATGCACCACTTATCAGTCCACTGTGCAGAGTAGGCCTCCTTGAGTCATGCTGGTTTCCCTTTGAAGTTGATGGGCTTTGTTCAGAACTTCTTTCTTCTGGCTACTGTTACAGGTAGCAGCAGTGGAACAAAAAACCCACACTAAAACCCCGCATAGAAAGTCATCAGTACGTAGATCTATTATGTGCTACAACAGACAGCACTTCTGCTGCTGAAAGAGCCATCAAGGACATTGCCTAAGGACAATACCAAACAAAACATTCAACATAGGTCTGGAGCACAACATCCAGTAAATGTAAAAACCAATTATTACGTACTACAATTAAATATTATATTGAGAATATTAATTTATTCATCATAGAAAACTTCCTTTGATTTATATTACCCAATTAAATTAATACAAGGTCAAGTCTTAAAATTTCAAATACAATCATAACATGCCCAATACCCTTGTATTTGCACCATACCATGGCTCAGGTATTGTGCAGATGTACTCTTTGGAGGACACAATCTCTTTTTACAGCCTTGTATTAACAACCAAGCAAAGGATTAAGCTCTGGACCAACTCATACACATCTTTGTTCACATCAGCTAACCTTTGTGACACCTTTTTAACTGGTCCTGTATTAGATAAAACAACAGGATTGCTTGGCACTCCATACTGTCCTTGGTACTGACTCCCCATGTGAAAACCTCAAAAGGATGTATCATGTGTGCCATGCATTTGACTAGCCACCATTTATCCATCTCCATCATCATGCTTTTTCCAGTTGAATCCCCTCCTCTTTGAAGAACATAGTTGGTGGTTGCTCTGCGCTGCTCAAACAGACATCGCAACATGTAATAGATTGAGTTCCAACGTATTAGCACCTCCTGTATAAGTTCTTTAACCTGTACTCTATTATCAGGACAAACGATCCTTAACTGCTTCTGGGCTTTAAAAGAATGACTGAGTTCAGATTCTACCAGATTCAGACCAGTATGTTGCTTTGTCTTCTTTTTTGAGAAAGTCCAGCACAATCAGGTTGATACAATGCACAGGACCCTGAAATAGCCACCATATGCCATGGCCTTGACTATACTACTGCTATTGTTTGTGGCAACAAATCACATTTTTCTTTAAATGTATTTTCTATTGCAATTTTTGTGCCAAAACAAAAAAGCGATATCACACACAGCGTAGACACAATAGTAATGACATGAGCACGATCAAGAAGTGAAACACGTCAATACATGCAATGAAACCATTGTGAGACATCATCAGCAATTTACAATGTGTCAAGCGGAATACCAAATCTAAATACGACATCAGAGGGCGGCAACTGGCCACAACCTTGCCCAGAGTTAGGGCTGCCATGTGCATCAGGAGGTTCAGACAACTGCATCTGGAGATAGTTGCCTAGGGGTTGCCTAAAGTCCTTTGGGTGGGATGGCTGTGACTGTAAGAAGGCATATAATTCACTGGCGGTGTTACAATATGTGAGATCTGGCAGCCAAGTATCAATAGTGGGATGGCTACCACTGACCCAATGGAAGGCGATCCGGCACTTGGCAAGCAACAGAGCTGTGGCTACTAACTGCTGGATGGATTTTGAAAGCAGTTTGACAAAGCTCAGTAAAGCCATGATGGGGCCTGGGGCAAGCTCCTGGCCCACCATCTGGTACCCTGCAGAGTAGATACCCCGCAATATTCCAGGATGTTAGCGCATGTCCAAGTCAGATGAATGAGGTCTGCAAAGTTCACCCCGCACTTAGGATATTGATCATGTGGGGTCAGGTTTGGCAAGGGCATTTGGCTTGGCTGAGGAGAGGGCTTCTTTGTGTAAAGCTGTCAATTTCTTCTTCCTGATCAGCTCCTTCTACCACCATGTGCTAGAACTGTTGGGAGTGCTGGATAGACTGATGGCAGGAAAGACAAAGGAGACATGATACTGGTATACAGCTGCCCAAGATGTCACAGAGAGTCAGAGGAGACATGGGATCCAAAAGGGAAGCTATATTCAAGGGAATAAGACAGAAAAGGCTCAGAAAGGACAGCCATTCAAGAGGCAATGTGCACCCAACTAACTAAAACCCCAGGACAAATGTGCAAGACATAAATATATAAGAGCATTATCAATAAAGGGAATGTGGGGTGAAGCACTCAGGAGCTCCACGCGGTAAGACTGAAGCTCAGTAAGTTTCTCACCCACAATTGCTGTTACAGATTCTGACTGTTTATACCCATATATTGGATATATATGCAAAGGCAGAGTCTGTGGAGCGGACGGCTGTGGTGATGTTATAAAAGTAACTGAAAGGCAATACTCACAGTGGACAAGAAACGCCACCTAGTTTGTCAGCTGAGCCCACGTATCCTGGTGATCAAACAGAAACATGCAAGGCAGTATCAGCAACGGTGTAGAACTAAATACAACTATGATAGACAAGGAGCTAGCAAGGAGGAGTGCTTAACAGAAAAGAAGGGAAAGTACAAAGTCCCACTTGGCATAAAGCAAGTAACAAACATACAAGAAAACCAGAAGCAAAGCAGCAGGAAAACAGTAAGTAGGAACTGGATTTTTTTTTTTAAAAAGGCAAGGACTGGAAAAAATACAGAAGGAGAGGCTTCAAGGATGCAAAAGGAGTGCTGGTGCAGGAATCAAGAAAACACAGAAATCAGGAAACACTGCAGGTAGAAACAGTTCAAGAAATAGCTGAGGCTCAGGAGTCAAGTAGTACTACAGGGAGTGCTAGTTCAGGAGCAAGGATTTACTACAGCTGAGGAATTCAGGAAATAAAAATAACAAAAGCTCAGGAAACAAGGAAGGAATAGCTAAGGCTCTAGAATTTCAGGAAACAAGGGATAGTATGGCCCAGAAACTTCAGGATACAAGGATTGATCTCACCGGAAAACAGCTACAATGACCAACACTGGGCTGAAGGGAGCTGAGGCTTTAAAGGACTCCCAGTAATCATGTAAATCAGGTGTGAGCAGGCTAGCAGCAGCCAGCCACAAGTGTTCTGAAATCCTCCACCCATCCTTGGCTTGCAAGGGTGGAGATGAAGCAGTGAGCAGAGGATTATAGGTATAGGAGTTCCAAGCATGAGCAGGCCGGCTTCCACAAAATCCGTCAAGGATTTGGAATGGATTTTAATTTCCACTGAGGGTCCGAATGGCTGAAAGTCAGAATATGCATGTTGGGGAAGGTCTGGAAGCTTATTAAGGCATTGGAAGGTCTCAAAATTCGATTGGATTTGAGAGCACAGGGAGCGAATTGTGACACCATGATCGCAGCTCCTTCCCCCATTTCTTCATCACCAGCACCATCTACCTTTTTAACTTGCTCCTCCCATCAGAAAGTGTGAAATGTTTTCATAGGGGACGTTTGGCTTTCAGTACCATAGTGTAAGCCTGGCTTACCTAGACAAACACATGGCAAATGGAGCATATTACAATGTTATCCTCCTACTTGCTAATCGGAAAGAAGTCCCAAACTGGGAAGGAGATTTTATTTTAGTGTGCCACTGCCAATGCCTGAAGACCAGGAGGTAGGTGGGTGTGTGATTTGCTTCTCTGCATGGCATACTTTAGCTGAGTTAGTGGTGGATGCAGGCCTCAGCGGGGGCCTTACAAATACAGAAGTTAGTGTTGGTTTCGATGGAGCCAGTGACAAATCCCTCTGAGCAGGTTGAATAGGAGAGCTTTCTTCCATAATGACAATCATGGACTTGTCCTCATCACAATTACTTTCCATATTTCTGAAGATTTCAGGAACATTCCTTTTTCCTTGTCTCTCTGGTGGGTCTTGGAGTTGGATGGGTACAGTCCATGTCCAGATAATCAGAAGTGGGGCTTGTAGAAGACGGAAGAGTATCTTCTCTTTTTCTTGCTGGAGATCATGTAGCCAATGGTTCAAGAGCTACATCTTTCTCAGCAGGAAGCTGAACCTTTTGTTTCGCTCCTACTTCAGGAAGAACTGCTGATGGCTACAGCTACCGCTGTCTACTTTTCTCAGTTTCCTGCAACTGAGACAAATCAAATTCAGACTAACTGCTTGTTACCATGATTGCATTGGCTGCCTCGCTGAGAAACATGGCCCTGGGTTTGGGTTGGGGTGGTGCCATTAATGTGGGAGTACTTCTCCCAGCTTGCTGCCTGGAGAACTGTGTGGCAGGCACATCATCTTTCCTGAAAAAGGTAGAGGGTGACATGCCAGTGGTGGCAATCGGCTTCTTCTCCTCACTGGCCACTTTCTTAATAGGGACACCTTTCTTTGAGGCCATCTTCAAGCTCAGTCAGTTGGCACTTAGCTGCACAAGATGAAGCAGAGGAGGACACATGTGTTATGATGTGGTGTCACTTTGTGCTGGCCTTCTGTCTGGACATACTGCGGGTGATGTTTATTGTGCACCTAAAAGCAAACAAACAAGAAAAACATTCAGTGAAACGTGGCATTTTTGCAATTTGAATGATTCATAAAGATAATATAATGTATCCAATCCGAACCATACCATAATATTTCAATTAGGTTAACAATATACAGATTTAAAAGCTTACTTTATGTACCGCTAAGATGAGACACCTGTGAAAGGCAGGCAGGTACAAGGAAAAATTGAATAATCCCTAAAAAATGAATGCTGGTGTGCACCTATGGCCTAAGAGACCTATGGCAGTCAAGGGGTGCAGGGGGAAATGGAATATTCCTTAAAAGAATGAATGTTGCTGTGTGTCTATGGCAGGCAGGGGATGCAGGGGAAAATACATAATCCGTAAAATGTGAGTGCTAGTGTAGGCCTATTACGTAAGGGCCCGATGGCAGGGGGGTTGCAGTAAAACATGGAAAATTCCTTAAAACCTGAATGCTGGCTACACACAAAAAGAACGCCAGCCACATATTCAAGAAACAAAAAGCAGGAAGGCATGGACAACAAAGAACACATGCAGGTTTATGGGAAAAGCACACTGACTACTGCCCAAAATGGCCACTGCCCACAAGTTAAACAAAAACAAGCATGGAGTCACACATGCAAAAAAGCACAAAAAGCACAAAAGGCATGGGCAACAAAGAACACATGAAAGCCTATTGCAGAAAACACGCTGGCCATTGGCTAGCTATACAAAATGTCCGCCAGGCACCTTTTCAAACAACAACAGGCAAGAAGGCATGGACAAAAAAGAATACATTCAGGCCTATGGCAAAAGCACACTGACTACTGCCCAAAATTACCACCAGCCACAACAAGAAGCAAGGAGACACACATGCAGGCCTATGGATACTGATTACACAAAATTGCTTCCGATCATATGGCATGGATAATAAAGACAAAATATTGGCCTATGGAAACGACACACACACACCCACACACGCATCCACCAACACTCATACACGGACACACATAGTACCCAGACAAGGAGGCATGGCAAACAAATAAGAAAACACAACCAATAATTTATCAATGTCAAAACAAAAATTTAGTCAGATATAAAAAAAATCCTAGAGTAGATATCAGGTGTGAGTGACCACTCCTCCCCTCCCTCCTAGCACAGATGGCTGATCAGGAAACACAGACTACACCCCAGCTCCCTTTGTGTCACTGTCTAGTGAGAGGTGCAACCAGCCCAACTGTCAAAGTGACCCAGACAGGGAATCCACAAATAGGCAGAGTCACAGAAATGGTTTAAGTAAGAAAATGCTCACTTTCTAGAAGTGGCATTTTCAAACACACAATCTCAAAATCAACTTTACTAAAAGATGTATTTTTAAATTGTGAGCTCAAAGATCCCAAACTCCACATGTCCATCTGCTGCCAAAGGAAATCTACACTTTAATCAGATTTAAAGGTAGCCCCCCTGTTAACATATGAGACGGACAGGCCTTGCAACAGTGAAAAACAAATTTAGCAATATTTCACTCTCAGGACATACAAAACACATTACTATGGGGGTCATTACAACCCTGGCGGACGGTGTTAAAGATGCAGTAATACCACAAACAGGCCGGCGGAGAAAAAAAGGGAATTATGACTGTGGCGGAAACCGCCAACATAGCCAGCCACTTCAACACTCCAACCACCACGGTGGTACAGACAAGCAGCGCGGCGGTCACCGCCAACAGACAGGCGGGAGACAATGTACCGCCCATACTATTACAACAGGCCAATCCGCAACCTTTTCCGGGGCGGATTCACCGTGGATAAAAACATGGCGGAAACAGCTTTTGCAATGGGAAAACGCTCACCTTAACACACGCCACGAGGAAGGAGGGCACCATGGAGCCCGAACTCCAAATACTCCCTGCGCTTGTCTACCTGCTCTTCTACGAACATCCGCAACGGCGGCGCCAAAGACAACGGTGAGTACTGCACCTACGACATAAGGGAGGGGGGAGGCAAAAGTCAGGGGGACACAAACGCAACACCACCCACCCCGAACCTCACCCACTACAACACACACATTAATGTATATCCAAACATCACAGTAACAACCCACAACCCCCCCGGAAGAATGCAAAGACAAAAGGGAATCAGTATAACTATTGTAATGAATAAAAATACAGTAAGCTTATATATACAGAAATATATACACATTCCAAATATATACATCACGATTACTAGTGCAGGTATGCACTATTCAATATCCGTGGACCATTGGGCCCAAAATGCATGGGCGAGGCCCACACTAGATACCTGTACACAAACGGAGAGACCACTGCAGGGGCATCAGATAGTAATACAACAGGCACCTCAGGGGAAAGGGAAGGGGGGGAACCTCAGCCGGATGAGTGCAAAGCCAGATCCACGACGGGCTCCATGCCCATTGATGTATCCTGGGGAGTGCAAAGCCACAGTCTCTCAAGTCTCTACAGTGGGTGGTTTGCCCACTGTACCATCCTGGGGAGTGCAAAGCCACAGTCTCTCAAGTCTCTACAGTGGGTGGGTTGCCCACTGTTACATCCTGGGGAGTGCAAAGCCACAGTCTCTCAAGTGGATGCAGTTCTCCACTGGTTCTGGAGGGGGACTGGTGCCCAGAGTGCTTCATCCTGTGAAGGATTCAGGTAGTGGATGCAGTTCTCCACTGGATCTGGAGGGGGTCTGGTGCCCAGAGTGCATCACGCTCCTCGTGACAGTCCCAGTTCCGTCACTGTCCCAGCCGCACATGGGCTAACGATGCTTGCCATGGCGGTCTTTGCCCTGTTCAGCGGTGCTTGACTTAGCCGTTTCTGACCTGCTCAGCGGTGCTTGCCCTGTTCAGCGGTGCTTGCCATGGCGGTCTTTGCCCTGTTCAGCGGTGCTTGAGTTGGCAGCCTCTGCCCTGTTCAGCGGTGCTTGCCTTGTTCAGCGATGCTTGCCATGGCGGCCTTTGCCCTGTTCAGCGGTGCTTGAGTTGGCAGTCTCAGCCCTGTTCAGCGGTGCTTGCCTTGTTCAGCGGTGCCTGCCATGGCTGTCTTTGCCCTGTTCAGCGGTGCTTGACTTTGCTGTCTGTGACCTGTGCAGCGGTGCTTTCCCTGTTCAGCGGTGCCTGCCATGGCGGTCTTTGCCCTGTTCAGCGGTGCTTGAGTTGGCAGTCTCTGCCCTGTTCAGCGGTGCTTTTCTTGTTCAGCGGTGCTTGCCATGGCGGTCTTTGCCCTGTTCAGCGGTGCTTGAGTTTGCAGTCTCTGCCCTGTTCAGCGGTGCTTGCCTTGTTCAGCGGTGCTTGCCATGGCGGTCTTTGCCCTGTTCAGCGGTGCTTGACTTTGCTGTCTGTGACCTGTGCAGCTTTGCTTGCCCTGTTCAGCGGTGCCTGCCATGGCGGTCTTTGCCCTGTTCAGCGGTGCTTGAGTAGGCAGTCTCTGCCCTGTTCAGCGGTGCTTGCCTTGTTCAGCGGTGCTTGCCATGGTGGTCTTTGCCCTGTTCAGCGGTGCTTGAGTTGGCAGTCTCTGCCCTGTTCAGCGGTGCTTGCCTTGTTCAGCGGTGCTTCCCATGGCGGTATTTGCCCTGTTCAGCGGTGCTTGACTTTGCTGTCTATGACCTGTGCAGCGGTGCTTGCCCTGTTCAGCGGTGCCTGCCATGGCGGTCTTTGCCCTGTTCAGCGGTGCTTGACTT
This sequence comes from Pleurodeles waltl, assembly GCF_031143425.1. NCBI lineage: Eukaryota > Metazoa > Chordata > Amphibia > Caudata > Salamandridae > Pleurodeles > Pleurodeles waltl. Next base: position 509,013,691 of record NC_090445.1, read on the forward strand.
TGCTGTCTGTGACCTGTGCAGCGGTGTGTGGCATGACGGTCCCTCAGTGTCCAGCGGGGCTGTGGGTGCCGGGGCCCTCCAGGGCACTGATGCTGGCGGTGGTCTCCGGACCAGTGACGATAGTGCTGCCCTCCAGGGCACTGACTCTGGCGGTGGTCTCCGGACCAGTGACGACGGTGCTGCCCTCCAGGGCACTGACTCTGGCGGTGGTCTCCGGACCAGTGACGACGGTGCTGCCTCCAGGGCACTGACTCTGGCAGTGGTCTCCGGACCAGTGACGACGGTGCTGCCATCCAGGGCACTGACTCTGGCGGTGGTCTCCGGACCAGTGACGAAAGTGCTGCCCTCCAGGGCACTGACTCTGGCAGTGGTCTCCGGACCAGTGACGATGGGGCTGGCGGTGGCATCCTGGCTAGCAGGGAGGATGGCGGCCTTCTCCGTCGTGCTGTTCCTCCCAGACTTTGGAGACTTCTTCTGCCCCTTCACCACCTTGGGAGGGGGTCACAGCTGACTCAACACTCCACCCGGGACCCTTGTGGGCGGCTTTGCCGGCAGGAGTTCTCACCCTCTCCTGTCGGGCACTGTCCAACTTCTGGTGCTTTACAGGGGGTGGACTGCCAGAGTTTTGGCTCCGTGTCAAACTGGCTGCCCTGGTGGCCGGTGCACTCCACATACCTCTAACACGCACCACTGGTACCGGAGTTTTTTTGGCTGAGGTGCTAGTATGGGACCTATGAATTGGAGGGGTGGGGGTGGTGGGACAGAGGTCAAGGTTGCTCAGGAAAAGTTTCTGACGAACACTGGGATGGGTAGTTGGAGGGGGTCTGGGAGTGGAGGAAGAGGAGGTGGTTGTAGGAGGTGTAACTTTAGATGATTTGGGTGCAGTTGCAGGTTCTGGAGGCTGTCGTGAGGTGGATGGATGTTGGGTGTGTGGGTGTCCGCGTTTGTGTACTTTGGTAGGGGGCATCACAGACACACTGGGAGAGGACACAGGGGACATGTGAATGGTAATGGGGGTGGTGAGTGCAGGTGAGCGGGGTGTGGTGCTGGGTGTTCTGGTGCGAGTCCAAGTGGCTGTAGTGGTATTGCATGCAGGTGAGAGGGTAGACGACACTGGAAGGGAGGAGGGAGACTACGAGGAGGGGGACACAGTGGAGGCAGTGGATGTTGCTGTGTCTGTATGTGGGTGATGCTTGTGTGAGTGCCTGTGGGATGTGTAGTGCCTATGTTTGCCTGAGCTTCCCTTGTGTGTTGAGGTGTGTGCAGGCTGGTCTGATGGTGTGCTTGGGATAGGCTGGGGTACAGGGGATTGGGTCTGGGTGGAGGAAGTTGGAGGGGGGAGACTAGACACAGGGACAATGGCTGCCATCAGTGCTGAGGCCAGAGATTGCAGGGTTCGATGATGGGCAGCCTGACCAGAATGAATGCCCTCCAGGAATGCATTTGTTTGTTGCAACTCCCTTTCTACACCCTGGATGGCATTCACAGTGGTAGACTGCCCAACAGTGAGTGACCTGAGGAGGTCATTGGCCTCCTCACTGATGGCAGCAGGGGTGACAGGGGCAGGGGCTGAGGTGCCTGGGGCGAAGGTGATGCCCACCCTCCTGTGTGAGCGGGCAAGGAGCGAAGGCTGAGGGGCTGCTGGGAGGGGGGTGCTGGTTTGCCTATGTTTGCCTGAGCTGCCCTTGTGTGTTGAGGTGTGTGCAGGCTGGTCTGATGGTGTGCTTGGGATAGGCTGGGGTACAGGGGATTGGGTCTGGGTGGAGGAAGTTGGAGGGGGGAGGCTAGACACAGGGACAATGGCTGCCATCAGTGCTGAGGCCAGAGATTGCAGGGTTCGATGATGGGCAGCCTGACCAGAATGAATGCCCTCCAGGAATGCATTTGTTTGTTGCAACACCCTTTCTACACCCTGGATGGCATTCACAGTGGTAGACTGCCCAACAGTGACTGATCTGAGGAGGTCAATGGCCTCCTCACTGAGGGCAGCAGGGGTGACAGGGGCAAAGGCTGAGGTGCCTGGGGCGAAGGTGATGCCCACCCTCCTGGGTGAGCGGGCACGGAGCGAAGGCTGAGGGGCTGCTGGGAGGGCGGTGCTGGTAGGGGGGTGGCGGCTGTACCTGTAGAAGTGGGGGGCACAGATGGTGCCGCCACCACAAGGGAGCTCCCATCGGAGGACGAGTCCGTGTCGCTGTTTGCTGATCCGGTCACCGACGTGAAGCTCCCCTCGCCCTCCGTCCCACTGGTATATTCTGTGTCCGTGGTGTGGCCCTCCATGGCCATGTGGGGCACAGACCCCTTGTGCTCCGGTGCCACTGTACCTCCGCCTGATGATGCTGATGCACAACAGAACAAGGAGACCACAAAAAAGGGGTGGGGAATCAGAAGAAAGACAGGTTGAGTGCATGGCTTACAGCTACCGTTGGCGGACAATACAGACACACCAGCCCACTGCACTACGCCGTGCTCTTGGCCTCTACAGATGCAATTCCTGGGATATGGCCTACATGGCTATGAGTGTCATCTACCCATATAGATGACACAGGGGCATGTATACCTGTACTTGGCACTTTACAGAGGTGGGGTGGAGTGGCACATGACCTGGATTCCGGAGGGGCCTAGCCTACGGAACTCGCCCTTGCCTAGGGAAACCCACAGCCCTCCTCCCCCACCCAGACACCTCCACTGCGTGCAAAGTCATGAGAATGTCAGTGTACTCACCCCCTTGTGTCTGCTGTGATGCCCTCATGCGCCCATCCAACTCAGGGTAGGCCACCGCCAGGATCCGGAACATCAGGGGGGTCATGGTGCGACGGGCACCCCTCCCACGTTGGGAGGCCATCCCCAGCTGAGCCTCCGCCGTCTTCTTGCTCCAGCGGCGAATGTCTTCCCATATTTTACGGCAGTGGGTGCTCCGTCTCTGGTGGACCCCCAGGGTCCAGACGTCCTTGGCGATGGCACACCAAATATCCTTCTTCTGGTGGGCTCTGACCTACATGACATGTACAGGGGAAGAAGAGAAGTCATTAGCAACAGCACCGTCGAAGTGAGTGGCCCACATCCCTGCCCTTGCCATGTGGCACATGCAATCACACTTCTACATGCTTGCAGGACTCTGCCCCCTTCCTACTGACATCCAGCCCTCTCACCCAGGCATAGCCCATACAACGTGCTCCCTGTGTACCTACCTGTTGGTCTGGAGGACCGTATAGTAGCGTGTACTGGGGGGGACCCCGTCCACGAGCTTCTCCAACTCCTGTGCAGTGAAGGCAGGGGCCCTTTCCCTAGACGCACAAGCCATTGTCTCTTCCAGACCGAGGTCACAGCAGCACTTGCAGTGTAGGTCCTCTCCTGTCGAAGAACAGGTATCGAGTGATTGAACAGATAGAAAATGGCGGTCACGTCCGCGGCGGTGACGTCCGCTGCGGTGCGTATCATCACCGCCGGTGCACTTCGTCATTGGCTTCTGGGACCCATAGGGTCCAATGTTAACCAATGCAGCATTGCGCCGCGGTCTTTGACTGCCTACCGTGACGGTGTACAACACCAGCGCAGTTACCTCACATCCCATTGTCCCACTTTAGAGGTCAGGAAGCCGCCATTTCAGGGGCCCACATGGCTTCATTTACAACTGCATCACACATACCTAGGCCTACACTCAACACACATACAGAAAGGATATTGTATTTAGTGTTGTGTCCTGTGTAGCTGTGGGTACATACCTCAGGATTTGTTGACTCTGTGGTCGCTGTTGTCCTTCCTAGGCACCGTCAGCTGGGACATGTGAGGAGATGGCGGAATCCTCCGGTGTACCGACCGCTGGTGGACCTGTTAACAATGGAGGAGCAACATTTAATCATCACCTACAGGTTTGACTGTGCCACAATCCAGGAACTGTGTACCCAGTTGGAGCCAGACCTGATGTCACCAATCCGCCATCCCGCAGGAATTCCCCCTCAAGTGCAGGTGCTATCAGTGCTCCATTTCCTAGCAAGTGGGTCATTTCAGACAACAGTGGCCATGGCATCAGGGATGTCCCAGTCTATGTTTTCCAACGTGTTGTCCAGAGTGTTGTCTGCTCTGCTGAAACACTTGAGGAGCTACATCGTTTTCCCTCAGTGGAGGATTTGGCGACAGTTAAAGGTGACTTCTATGCCCTGGGACATATCCCTAACATCATAGGTGCCATTGATGTACAGGTGTACAGGAACCGGAAGAGTTATCATTCGATGAATGTACAGATGGTATGTTTGGCAGACCAGTACATCTCCCAGGTAAATGCTATGTTCCCTGGCTCAGTGCATGATGCCTACATCCTGCGGAATAGCAGCATCCTGTATGTGATGGGTCAACTCCAGAGGCACCGTGTGGGGCTATTAGGGGACTCTGGTTACCCCAACCTGTCATGGCTATTGACCCCAGTGAGGAATCCCAGGACCAGGGCAGAGGAACGCTACAATGAGGCCCATGGGCGGACTAGGAGGGTGATCAAACGCACCTTCGGCCTCCTTAAGGCCAGGTTCAGGTGCCTCCATATGACAGGTGGTTCCCTATTCTACTCACCAAGGAAGGTGTGCCAGATCATCATCGCCTGCTCAATGCTTCACAATCTTGCTTTGTGACGCCAGGTGCCTATTCTGCAGGAGGATGGTCCAGATGACGGTGTTGTGGCAGCTGTGGAGACTGTGGACAGTGATGAGGAGGAAGCAGAGGAAGAAGAAATTGATAACATGGACTCTGTCATACAGCAATATTTCCAGTGACACACATGTGAGAACAATTATTTTACTAATACATTCACTTTCACTCTTCTACCGCTAACCTGCTGTCAATTTGAAGTATTATCTGCTAACTGAGTGATACATTTCCATTACGGTTTCACAGGTGTGGTTACCAACGTGTGTCATCTGCTTGCATCCTTCATGGACTTGTGATGTGTGACATAGGTATGTTGACATTACTATTGAGAACGGATTTTGTCACTGTCATAGCTAATACACATTTTCAAAATCACAGACTGACTCCAGATTGTTTTGTGGTTCAAGGTTGTTTATTGAAGTGCTAATTATTGGAGGGGGTGGCAAAATGGTGATGGGTGATGGTGGAGGAATGTCCATGGCAGAGTCCAGTCTATCAGTCTCACAGGTGCATTGCCCATATGGGCATAGGAAGTGGAGCTGGGGCAGTTCCAATCTGGACAGGGTAACAAAGTGGGACAGTGGGAGGACAATCAGGGTGGTCTAATTTCCTGGCGGGGGTCTTGCCATCTTGCTCTGTCCTGTTCCTGGATCTCAGGGACCGCTTGTGGGGTGGTTCTCCGTCTGCAGGGGGTGGGGTGCTGGTGTGGTGGTCCTGTGGCAGGGCGTCCTGTCCACTAGCTCCGGCGGAAGTGGTGGGCAGTTCATCATCCATGCTAGTGTCAGGGGCCCCTTGGAGTGCCACAGTGTCCCTCATGGTCTTTTGTATGTCCTTCAGCACCCCTAGGATGGTGGCCAGGGCGGTGCTGATGGTTCTGAGCTCCTCCCTGAACCCCAAATACTGTTCGTCCTGCATGCGCTGGGTCTCCTGAAACTTGGCCAGGACCGTAGCCATCGTCTCCTGTGAGTGGTGGTATGCTCCCATGATGGAGGAGAGGGCCTCGTGGAGAGTGGGTTCCCTTGGCCTGTCCGCCCCCTGTCGCACGGCAGCCCTCCCAGTTCCCCTGTGTTCCTGTGCTTCCGTCCCCTGGACCGTGTGCCCACTACCACTGCCCCCAGGTCCCTGTTGTTGTTGGGGTGGTGGGTTATCCTGGGTTCCCTGTAGTGGTGGACACACAGCTGACTGACGTGTCCTGGGTACGGAGGTATGGGCCCGCTGGGTGGGTGCTGTGCTGGTGTTACCAGAGGGTGGAAGGTCAGTGTTGGGCTATGCCTGTGCGTGGGGAACCGACTGTCCCGAGGCCCACGATGGTCCGGGCTGGTCATCTGGATCCAGTTGGACAGAGCTGCTGTCATCACTGTGGGCCTCTTCTGGGAGTGGACATGTCTGGACCCTCCTGTGTGGTGACGTTACATAGTGGTCCTGCAGGGGTATAAAAGCATGATTATTGCATGTGTGTGTGTCATGGTGTGCAATGGGTGGGTGTGCGTGTACCCCAGTGCAAGCATTCCTGTGTTGGGGCTTGTGTGATGATGGTTGGGGGGTGTTATGGGTATGTGCAGTGGGCATGCTTTAGTGATGGGTGTCCATGCTTAGTTGTGTCATGCAGGGCTTGGTGTTGGGATGGGTGGTTTGTGTTATAAGTACATTAGTGAGGAGTTGGAGTGATAGGGGAGGGGGCGAGGGTGGGGGTGTGTGATAGCATGCAGGTAGGGTGGGGGATATGATAGTTAAGATTTGACTTAACAGTGTCCATTCCTCCACCGACTCCTCCAAGGCCCTCAGGATGCATAATGGTCAAGACCTGCTCCTCCCATGTTGTTAGTTGTGGGGGAGGAGGTGGGGGTTCGCCGCCAGTCCGCTGAATCGCGATGTTGTGCCTGGAGACCACGGAACGCACCTTCCCCCGTAGGTCGTTCCACCTCTTCCTGATGTCCTCCCGATTTCTTGGGTGCTGTCCCACTGCGTTTACCCTGTCGACGATTCTTCGCCATAGCTCCATCTTCCTGGCTATGGAGGTGTGCTGCACCTGTGATCCAAATAGCTGTGGCTCTACCCGTACGATTTCCTCCACCATGACCCTGAGCTCCTCCTCGGAAAACTTGGGGTGTCTTTGGCGTGCCATGGGGTGGTGTAGGTGATGTGTGGGGTGGTGTATGTGGTCATGAGTGTGGTGATGTGTTGTGGTGTGTGGAATTTTGTGCTTGGATGTTGTGTGGGTGATGGTGTTTTGTGCCTCTGTGTGGTGGGGTTCTCTATTGCTGTGCTCTCTCTCTGTCGCCTTCGTCTCTGATTTTTGGTCATAGGGGTTTGTGGGTGATGTGGGTGTGGGTTTTATATTGTGTTGGGTGTGTGGGAGTGTTGTTTGTATGTGTATCAGGTGTGTGTATTTTGAATTGTCCAATGTGGCGGTGTTTTGGAGATGTGTGTGTATTTTGAACGCGGCGGTGTGTACCGCCAATGGAATACCGCGGTTGAAAGACCACCGCATGGATTCGTGCATCGTAATAGCATGGGCATGTTTCTGTTGGCGTGACGGTGGAGGTTTTGTTTTCGCCAGTTTATCACTGACCTTTGGTGTGGCGGACTTGTGTGGGTGTCTGAATTTCGGCGGATTCCGAGATGTGGGTCATAATAGCTGTGGCGGATTTCTGCGGCCGCGGTGGTGTATTGGCGGTCTTCTGCGCGGCGGTAAGCGGCTTTTACCGCCAATGTTGTAATGACCCCCTATATGTCCTACCTTAAGCATACACTGCACCCTGCCCTTGGGGCTACCTAGGGCCTACCTTAGGGGTGTCTCACATGTAGGAAAAGGGAAGGTTTAGGCCTGGCAAGTGGGTACACTTGCCAAGTCGAATTTACAGATAAAACTGCACCCACAGACACTGCAGTGGCAGGTCTGACATGATTACTGGGCTATTAATGTGGGTGGCACAACCAGTGCTGCAGGCCCACTAGTAGCATTTGATTAACAGACCGTGGCACCTCTAGACTCTTTACTAGGGACTTACTAGTAAATCAAATATGCCACTCATGGATAAACCAATTACATACAATTTACACAGAGAGCATATGCACTTTAGCACTGGTTAGCAGTGGTAAAGTGCTCAGAGTTCAAAAGCCAACAGCAACAGGTCAGGAAAAATAGGAGGCAGGAGGCAAAAAGTTTGGGGATGACCCTGCATAAGCAGAAAAAGTCCAACAGCAACCAAATATTGTTACTCCACAAACATATACGGTTTGCAGAAACAAAAATGTGAAATATAAAAACACACATATTTTGCATTTAATTTAATGCCATCCCTGGCCTAAATCATAGATATTTTAAAACAATTTATATCACAGAAACGGTTGTTTCATGTAACCAGTGTTTTGTGCTGGCTGAATGGCCTGTGGGCAGACTAGGTCACATGGTAAAATAAATGAATAGTGCAAATTTCACAACAATGGAAACAAGGTACTTAACAGTACAATCTTTTTCTGTAATAAAAGCTAAATTAGGGAATGCAAAAAAATAGTCTCTTACTGCAACTCCGGGCCACCTACCAGAACAACAATCACATTAAAAAATGTAAGAAAAGATACAAATGTATACTGCTGCATGCTCTCTATCAAACAAGAGCCTTATCCAAAATGTTTCAACTTATTTTCTGTAATGTCACGTAAACAAAGTCCCAAAATCCAATGGCAGCAGGAGTTGCAGACAAAAAGAGTGATCCTTTCACCTTGAAATCCAAATGAAAAGTGACCAGGAGATGGACAAAGCAGTGGGTGTGCCTTCTGGACAGGGTGAGGAGTTTTAAGTCTCTGTGGCACTTCTGTCCTGTTGAAGAACAAAGTAAAAAAAAGTACTAAAAAAGTACCTGACCCATCTGTTTGAGTAGAATATTCACTCAAAAAAGGATATTTTGAATTTGACTTAGCTGCTTCTTGAGAAGAAAATCTACTCGAGAAGCTTTCCAACTGCTTGCAACTGCTGGCATTACAAAATGGTGCCGGAAGGCTCCATGACAACCGCAAATCTCACCGGGGCCAGCAAATCTCACCTGCAAGCATCACTCTGTTTTGCTTAACGAACACAGTTCACATTTAAGTATAAGCATGTACCAGGGATGATAAATAATGCTGATGATTCTCTGTCTTGGTTTCAGCTACAGGAAATCAGGAATATGTGAAGTTGGTGGTGTCTAGGGATTTACTCATCTTCTTTCTCATTAAAGGAGGACTGCTGTAGCTTGAAGGAGTAAGGTAGGATAACTAATGACCTCGGTAATGTCAAGCAAAGTATCATTATAGCTGGGCTTCTGTGGGTTTTCTATACAGAATCTGAAGTCCTGCCATTCAGGGCGTACTTCTGTCTGGTTTTTCATGGAACATTTAGGGGAGGGTGAGCTATGTTATGTTATGTTACGACATTTCATAGAGCGCAATGGATACTCAAAGGTGCTGTGGTGCTAGCTGAATGACCGCGTCCGTTCCTGAAGGTCAAGGAGCCTAGGGGCAGGATAAATCTATGTCAGCATTAAACAGCCAGGCTTTCGTAGATTTCTTGAAGGTCGATAAATTAGGAGCTAGTTTGATGGTGATAGGTAGATCATTCCACGCCTTAGTCGCTCCACGACAAAAGCTTCTGCCATCCCAGGACAACCGTTTAAACCTGTAGACAATAGCCTTCATGCTAAATGCTGACCTAAAAGTCCTTCCTGGTGTAGATCATTTTAAGCCATCTCTCAAAAAGGCAGGACCTTGATTGTTCAGAACTTTGCAGGTAGTGCCTTAAAAACAATTCTCTGCCTTACAGGAAGACAGGGCAATTTCTTGATGTGCTTAGAGATCGAATAACGTTTAGGAATTTTAAGAAGTGGGGGTGCTGCTGCATTCTGCAGAGTTTGTAGTTTTTTAGTACAGACTGATTAGCTTAGAGAAAGAAGCTATTACAGTAATCTATCCTGGACATTACCAGTGAAGTAACAACCAGTTTATGTAAATAATCAGGAATAAAAGGCAGGATCTTTTTAGAGACCTGAGCATAAAGGAGGCCAAGGAGGTTACCGCCTTAACATGATCAGAGTTAGATAATCTCTTGTCGATTAGAATTTCCAGATTACGGGTTTTGACTGGCACAGGAGATGACAATTTGTGTGTCTGTGTAGGATGTAAGAGAGAGGCCATATGATCTAATTAAGCTAGCTAAAGAGGTGACACATACACACTGGAAAGTGTTGGACTGAGCGAGTATCCTTGGGGGACCCCGCAAAGAAGGGAGGAAGGTGAGACAAATTTGCCAAGGCGAATCTCCTGCTCGCAGTCTGAGAAAAAGAACTTCAACAAGTTCCACTCTACTCCACTGATACCAATATCAGCGAGACACTCCAGCAGCAGTCCATAATTGACCATGTTGAAGGCCGCTGATAGATCAAGCAGGATAAGAGCAGCCCTCTCTCCCCCTTCGAGGGGCAGTCTGATCTCCTCGTTAGACTTAATCAATGCTGTCTCCATACTGTGACCGCTGCAGAACCCAAACTGAGTAGGATCAAGAATGTTGTGGGTGTCAATAAACCCTACAAGTTCCCTATTGATAATTGTTTCCACAGTTTTGGCTGGAAAAGGAAGGCAAGATATAGGGCATTACCTATTTGGGTCAGTACGGTCCAAATTAGCTTTCTTTAAAAGGGGGGGGGCACCGAAGCTTTCTTCCAGGAAGCTGGAAAAGATCCAAGTTTAAACATGATATGGAAAATATTTGAAAGTATAGGAGCAATAGTTATCACTGCAAGCTTTGCCACTCTCGGGGATAAGGGTCAAGTGGGGACCCAGATTTAGTATTGGAAACAAACCCTGTCACTTCTTCCTTGGTGGGAGAAGAAAACCCTAAAAGGCTTGGACCATTATCTGGGTGGTTAGCAGAGGCCATGCAGGAGGGACGGTTAGGGAATGAAGCCTCTGTAAACATCTTCCACTTTATGCTGGAAAACGTTGGCCAGGGAGTTACCAAAAGATTGACTAGAGACAGAAAGTTGGTAGGAGCCATGGTCAATCTGGTGACTATTTGAAACAGTTGTTTGGTGGAATTTTTGACATCTTCCATTTTATTAGTTAAGTATGTCGTTTTCTCCATGTCAATCATAGCTTTGTACTCCGCCAGGCAAAGCTCATACTTGGCCTTCTCAACCTTATTGTACTCTAGTCGCCATCTCCTCTCCTGTCTTCTACAGCTTTGTTCAAGGGCCCGGAGCTTATTGGAAAGCCAAAGGGCTGTTGTGTTGCTCCTTTTAGATTTGACTACTTTGAGCAGTGGAATCTAACCATACAGTATAGTAAGATACGGCTGCCTAAAGGTTCTCTGAATGGGTGGGAAGTGAGTCAATTAGCATTTTCTTAAAGGGTGCAGGTAGAATTTTATCACAAGCCTGAGACTGCAACAGCAGATTCCAAATAACCAATACTTATATCAAATAAGATTGCACTATGATCTGTCCAGGCCATGCTGTATCCTAATCCTCAAGGAACTCTAGGTAGAAATTAAAATCACCTAAAAGAGTGCAGTCTGAGAGCAGAATGTTAGCTTTGAGCAGACTGCTAATCTCCTGGGAAAAGGCAGCTCTTGGGCCAGGAGAGCGATAAATGACTATACGTCTAAAGGTCTGATTGTTGGAGACTGTTATAGAGAAGGCGAGCACCTCGCAGATGGGTGATGGCACGGGGTTGCAGATCACTAATAGTTCAGACTTATATATAATGGCTAAACTATCACTGTGCTTCCCCGACCTCTCATATCTGACAATAGCAAAGCCCTCAGGCAAGGCTGCCTGAACATCAGGTCTAGGGGAGTGGTCGGACCAAGTCTCAGTAGCAAATGCCAATGGGGGTTTGTGAGTGTACAAAAGTAGATGGCTAGATAAAACACTGACACCCAGAGGGTTAGCAATTGGAGCAGATGAATTCTCTGGCGGTGGGAGGGGTGTTTCTGTATAAAAATGACCCCAGGGTCAAAATGCTATCCGTCTAGGCAGTAAGAAATTATGGAGCAGTCTGACAATTGGTGTTGGCAAGTTCATATTCCTCTATGCTGATGAAGTTCCTCTTTCCAGGTTTCAGTTCATAAATGTACTAATTTTGGTCTTAGGGGTTGACCCAGCTAACTTTAGCTTGCATTCCATTCATTTAGGTGCAGCCATGTCATCTGCTAGCTTTGGTATTGATACTCAGAGAGTATAGCGGGTTGGGAGGTGGAAATTAGGTTGCTTCAAGTGGTATGTCTGCCTTCACATGGTGTAACCTCTGGCCTTTGAGTGAGTTTCTGCTTTACCGCCATACCTGTTTCATGTTTGAGGATTTAGGTGATATGTCTTCCTGGGAGGTTTTTATCCTGGACCACCCTTATGTCCTGAGGGTCCTGGGCGAGGTATTGAAATAGCAGCTTCACTGAGCAGGCCAGGAAAGTGGGTTTTAAAGTGAGGTGATATGGCCAAGGAGGTTTGTGCATAAAGAATTTGAGAGCCTTCCTTGATACGATGGTACCAAGAGGACTTCCACCTCCTGTGTTGGTAGTTCTGCATGTGGAAGGCAATTATCTGATAGTCTATGGTCGAAGGGACCTGATGAAATTGTTGATCACTGATATAACATGGTTGTTGAGGGGCTTCTGTGAAGTGATGATTGCATTGACAAAGATAGTAGCAAGGTAGGTGTGGCATAGAGGTTTGTCTGTTCAGTGTCTTGAATCCACGAGGAGCATAAACAGAAAAGCTTTGAGGCTTTTGAATTCACATAGACTCAGATGCATCTGCCCATTGGTTGTATTCAAGGAGAAAGATTCTTTCTGATCGGATACATTGCAGGTAGCAACATATTTATGAATCCATGTATTTGTTTGCTTGTCAATTAATGTTGCAGTTTGAATCAATGTATTTGTTTGCTTGTCAATTTATGTTGCAGTTCGGGTGTGGGCAGATGTTAGGTGAATCATGATGGCCTGTGGAGGAGGGAATTCATGGTTGACAGGGACAATTCAGGTCACCTTGGCATTTCACAAGGAATAACACACAAAGAATGCCAGTTTCACATGAACCTCAAAGGGGACATTTGCAACAATTTTAAAAGTCTGTACTTTTGCTGGGGGTTGAGTCAGTCACTTATGCTGACCAGATTTTCATGCATGCTGTTTGCTCTAATGTTTGTGGTCTTTTTGGATGGTGAAGGATGCCATCTGCGCAAGGGACAAAATTACGACCCAGTTGCCCAGACTAGTTCTATGGTGGTGCTGGGGGTACCCCAGCTAGGTTGCTTTGGGGTGAGAGGATTCTAACATAAGTGAATACAGCCTGGATTCACATAAGAGTGGACTTGTTTATTCTGAAGGGGGCTCATATTGGGTCCTGAAGGTCTGTGGGTAGTAAGGGGATCAGATGGAAGGCCAATGCATGAAGTCACTAAATTGTTCGATGCACAAGGGGGCTTTAGGTTTCTTGACGTCTAACTTGCTAGGTATCCAGGAACAAATATTGTGTACAATCCTGTAATTTAGGGTGTGTGTAATTTACTGAGTTATGATTATGTTAATAAATACGACCCGAGATGTGAATCTCTAACCAAACAATACGTTGGGTCCCGGGCTGTCATTTGAAGGCAGTCTTATAAAGAATGGGTGGTAAGGATCTAGTGTCCGAGGTCATTGATGTGAGCCCTCCATATGAACATTTATGGAGTCCAAGTAATTTGGTGCTAATTAATGGTAATTCCTGAACAGAGCAAGGAATTTACATGAAGAGATATAGATCTTAATTTTTTTCTGGAGTGCAAGGAAATGGACCTTAAGTCAGCTAGCAATGTGTTCCATAATTTGGGAACTAGAACTGAAAAGATGATTTATTGAAGATGGGAATAGTAACAAAATTTGAGTCAGGGGAGTGCACAAGGCGACTGGGTTGTAAATAATCAATTTACTCCTAAGGGAATACAGGAGAGAAACTTAACATGTATTGATGTGCTAGGCAAATAACCTTAAAGGATTTTTTTGTTAGTGGAAGCCAGTAACGTTTTTGTAGAGTATTCTTAACAGATGTAAAACGGAGTGCTAGAGACACATATCTAGCAGCTTGGTTTCTTAGCAGTTCTTAAGTACAGAGAATATCAGTGGTGAATCCGAGAGCCAATAATAGCCGTCAGTGCAGTTTTATGCAATCTTTAGACAAGGGAAAAATGTGATGGGGTTTCCTGAAATAAAAGGAACAGGTAGAAACAATTTCTGATACTTAAGAATGTATCTTAATGTTTGTTGTCACGTTTTATGCTTTTTTTGCACGTTGTTTTGTAGATGAAAAAATGTCTTAGGATGATGACCAGTGTGTGGAGGGCCAAGCATCAGCATCTTTTCGTACAATTAGTATATCAGTTTTCTTCCTGTTTATTCTAAGCCAGCTGGAGACCATCCGCGTTTTTGTTTTGTTTAGACCAATCGGGTTTTTATTTTGCATAGACCGTCACACCGGGACCACTAAGCACTATTTTTCACTATTGTCCACCATAATATCCTAAAATACAATTGACTCACGAACACCTTATCTTACATTGGCTTTATGAAATAAAGGTTTTGAAACGTTCCTGCTTTTTCTATTACATATATACTGTGGGCGAATGTAAATATTTTTTGCAATGCACACTTTTAAGCTGGCTCAGTGGACTAAGTCCCATTGCAGAGGTCTGGGTATTTATTTCATTTATAAATTGGGAGAGGCAGTACATTTTTTACAAGAAATGCTATTCATAGCAACAAACTAATAGAACATGAGGGCATCTACAGTTCGGCTGATAAACATAAAGACATTTGTAGTGGATTTGACCTGAAAGCCAGCATTTTAGCAAAGTTACAAAATAGGACCTACAGTACTAAGTGTACATATTATCAATGGGAGTTATTGTGGGGCGACCTGTGATGCTGATGTGATAGATGTGCGCAGGGAGTTGCCATTTTAGCCATCTTGCTTAAGCAGACAAGATTTAAAGGCCATCTTGAAGGAGAGAAACGATGGACATAGATTTGGTAGGAATAAACTCCTGTGGATGAGTCTGAGGAAATTAAATGATCAAAACTTCATGCTGCACAAGGGTGTATCAGTGCTAACGGTAAATTTAGGTCTGCAGAGTGAAGTGTGCATTGGGGGTGTATCTTATATGTGTATTTTACAGGTGTTTGGGGAAGACCATTAATAGCCTTGAAGACTTAGCAGTTTAAAAAGCCCTTGGATTTTGCCTGAGACCAGCCGCCCTGGTGTCAGCAGTAAGCCGTAGGAATGTGTCTGGCGATATTGTATAACGTCCTCTTGGCAAAGTTTAGCAACTCATCAAAAAGAATAAGATTGAGACCAACAGGCAACCTATTACCTTTACTAGGAATGTTCTCTGTCAAACCCGGGCGATTTTGAACTGTTATTTTAAGATTTGCAAAGTTTATGTTGATACTGACATGTTGCGAATAAAAATGAAACTCCACAAAGTTATTCTTTTAGTATTAGGTGTAAAATAAAAAAGAACCATCTTTGAAGACTTTAATGAAAGGCACAAAAACCCAAACAGAGACCACTACTTTATAGGATCAGTCTGAAACCATCAATCCTTCAGATAAACTATAGGTTTATAACTAGATTTTTGTAATTGTTATTTTAGATTTGTGCTACTCAATTTGTATTTATCAGTGGGGGTGTCTTCTCTGGTTCTGTGTACTCTTTTTCTGATTGGGCCTAGTATTTGTATGTTCTCCAGTGATTCACGTTCTGCTTCATAAAAGTTCTGTTCCTATCAATAGAATTTTCCATTCAAGTCATTTTGCAGTAACTTTAATATGGTCTTCTCTCTTCTCCTAGAAAACACACCAAATAAAAGCAGAATTCCTCAAAGTAAAATCCATATTTGTCTCCTTCTCATATCTAAGACATGTTAATGGAACCATCAAACCCAATTTACCTGGGTGGGCAGATTCATGGAGCACTTCAATTTATATCCAGGGACCTGCTACTGTTATCAAAGCAATTATCTCTTCTAGATATTTCCACTAATTTTAAAAGGATTTCCTCTTCCTTTAAAACAATAGATCACATCAAAACAGATTATTTAGTATTAGATCTTCATTTTTATTCTTTCCATTTTTAAGATATATTACTCCACTTCTCAAAGTCCACTGCATTACATGTTTGTATGTTTTATTTGTATAATGCGAACCTAAGCGAAAGGTAGTGGAGTGGAGTGTGGTACAAAGTCAACGGAAATAACACAGCCAATGACGGATTATCCACAATTGTGTTCCAAGAGACCAAATGCCACAGGTATAACTGCACATGCCCAATGTAGAGGATACAAATGCGGTCGTACATATCCAGTTTAAATTTCCCTTTTGAGAGACACCAGAGAGTAAAACATTAGGCTAGTTTAAATAACATAGTAACACACAAAAACTCTTTTTAGCGTTCATTACCTTGACCAGCTACTCAGGAGTAATGAGGTCCTCTACGCAGATTCATTCATTAGGGTGTGCAAAAGGAGATACCATCTATTTTCCATGTTTCTCAGTGGCCCTTTTTTCCCACGTAGATGCCAGTGAACTGGCAGAGATTTAAAGACTATTTAGAACAGGCATTACTCATAGACAGATCACTATATGCTAAACGTTCACCAGAGAATCTCTGCTTTCCCAGTGTTCAAGAGAAAAGGAAGCTTACAGCTATATATTTAACCTCCTCGCTGACTTTTTAGTATGCTATGAATGTTGTTCAACGAATCCTGGGTTCAAAGATACTGATCTCGAAGACAGCTCTGTACTGGTATTCGACACAGTTTGTAAAGAATTGAAAGCTACATGGATGTGCCTTATTTCCTCCTGGTCCTAGGGAAGAAGTCCAAGGACAAAGAGGGTTGGGGCTTGCATGGCATTCAAAGAAATATAAAGGTGAGACAAATATTATATAAGGGTGGAGACCCTTGCTTTTATGCACACCAGTTCTTTTCAGACGTCCATCACAATCTCAAGAACTAACACACCAAACATGTGATCCCACCTGTCAAAATTCCATGTTCCTATTTGAGGGAGACCCTACAGAAATGTATGTGTCTTCATAATAATGCAGTCACACTGGAAATCCCACTTCAAGCTGGTCTCTTTGCCAGACAACCTAGTGCAACTTAGCCTGTTAACCAGCAAAACATTTCTTAAGATGTCCAGAATTTGAAAATGGCTATTTTTCCGGCCTGCTATAAGGTTGCTACTCAAGTATACTAAGTTGCCAAGATGCAAACGGGAGGAAAAGTGAAATAACCAGTCCCTTGACTGCATTACAGGAAGCAGCAAGTAAATAGAAACTGGCCGTGGATATATCAAATCAGGTAACGTTAAATGAACCTTGACCCTGGTGGCGTCTCAAGAAGTGGCACCACAAACCAAAGTGTAGATATAAGAAAATAACACAATCCTTAGCATTCATATAACCTATAAATTTTAACTTTCAAAGAGAGACATTTGTAAGTAAAAATCGTGCTCACATTGCACAACCATCAAAAACACAGACACAGCCTTCATATTTTCAGACACAACTATTGTATTCAATAGAACAAACCTCACATGATGAGACAGATCAGACAAAGCTGGAATACATTTGTATAGCATTAAATGTCCAGGTCAGCAAAATATACACAGACATAGCATCATATTCTCAGTGCAGCTTCCTCTTTGCAGGTATAACCTCGCATGAGGCGGCATAGACTCATATACTCAGTTCAGCTACAAATACTCCACTCTCTTTATTATTATTGTTGTTGTTGTTGCTATTATTATTATTATTATTATTATTATTATTATTGTTATGTGATAGTCTAATATGACCAGTTCATCTTCATATTACTAGGCAAAAATATCCAATTTATGTTCACCTTCTGTAAAAACCTTCTATAATAGATCAATCTTAACATCTTTAGATTTTCCACATTTGATGTTGACGAGTGTGCAGTTTAACTTAATGCAATAGAGTGATATAACAGTGAGAATGTTTGATACTGCAAAGAACTCAAGGAGTTGTATCAGAACTACATCGCTACATGTCTGCTCCTTCCTGACTAGAAGAACCCAGTTAGTCAGCCTGCACTGTACACCTCGGATAGCCATGAACTCATCTGCAGAATACCACAAGGATCCTACCTGAGCCTGACCCTCTTAACTACATACATGATTCCCCTACAGCATCATCCACTCTCATGACATCAATATCATCTCCTATGCTAACAACACACAACTCATTCTCTCCTTCATGGACAAGATGCCCAGTACACGTTCAGTGCCTGCATAGCGGAAATCACTCACTCGATGGAGATCTATAGTTTGAAAATGAAAGTCAGCAAGACTGAAATCATGATCTTCAGGAAGAGCGTTTCACTGTATTACTCCCCCTCGTGGACAATAGAGCTAGGACCAACAACCAACCACACCACCCATGTCAAGAACCTCTGTTTCATCATCAAAAGCAACTTAACATGACTGCCCAAGAAAACAACATCACCAACTCATACTTCTATTTTATCAGGGGTGACTGCTTTTAATAATGCCCAGTGGGGAGGGGGAAGGGTTTTTGCATCAGTGGGTGTCTGCCCAGGGAGTAGAAGAATGAAAAAATAAAAACCTCTTACCTGCTGCATGTTGCCTTGGTGTTTCCCGCCACCTCGGTGCTTCTCTGCATCTTCTTTCCACAAGCAATCCACATGCTTCTCTGATACTGTTACCCAGCATGAGAGCAGAGCCCGGATTGGTCTGAGCGGCCTGAAATTCTGCTCAACTGGGTACTTGGAGCCTGCACTGGTTCATCACCTGGGCAGTGATACTCAGCCAGGGTGGAGAGTTCTAAGTGCGCATGTCGGTTTAGCTGGTCTTGGGTGGCCGGCCATACCAACATGTGCACTTAGAGTGCACACTACTCCTCCTTCCCCTCCTGACAATGATTTCCCTGCCCTTCCGGTCCTGCAAGGAGGAAGCAAAACATATAATGATAATACAATATTTGTATTATCATTTTATTTTGCTGCTGCCTTTCATCAGCGGAGTGATGCTCCTCCACCATAGTCGAGGGGCCGCCTCTGCATTTTACAGAAGATTTTAAATGGCCCCCATTAGGCACACAGAAAATCACACACATGCTCTTGTCACAAGCAAGCTGGACTACAAGAACACAGTTTATGCTCACCAGAAGGCTCAGACCATTACGAACGTGGCAGTCAGAATAACTCTCAACGTCCCATGACGCACTCACATTACACCACACCTGAATGAGCTCCACTGGCTCCCCATACTCAAATGAGCACAATTCACTCTCCTTCCCCACACTTTCAAGACACTACATACAACTTACCTCAACAATCATATCTGCTTTCACAAAACTTCCAGACATCTCTGCTTGTCTTGTGTCCTACTTCCACACATCATACTCATATGGTAAACCAGATCCAGTGGTCAAGACTTCTCCTGCACATCTCCTAAAGAGTGGAATGACCTGGCACTAGACATAAAAGCCCCCTCCTCACTTCTCGAATTCTGCTAGAATCTGAAGACCTGACTTTTTCGGTAAACCCACCAGGCCTTAGGTTTAGCTAAACTAGCACCTGTCCAGTGCCCAGATAATTTCTCTAATGATAGTATGCTCTACGAATGTAAGCAACATAACATAACATACAGCTCATACACTCAGAAAATCAAATCACAGAATGAGCCGCAGACAGCAAAGCTCGGAAATACAGCACTGTATTTGAATCTCTGTTTTTCTGAACTGCACTGTCTGCAGTTCATACTTTAAAAGATCTGTTAATCTGGTATGCCTTGCTTTTGCATAGAATTCTAGAGTCAATTTAAACCAGACATAAATAAAGAACATTTGGATATTAAGTGGTATAGTACACGTAATATGCACATTTTGAAAAATTGCACATTTTCCATGGCGTACCTTTGGATGGTTGTCTGTATGTAGAAAATTGCACTGAAGTGTGTGCTTCGAATACAAATCTCTTTCAGGACACAGATCATGGTATTTGAATCATTGCACAACACAAAAAAAGGCATTTTTAGCATAACCGCAGATGATGACATCACGTATGAGTCTTTGTAAATATGTTTGTGCACAATTTTTCCATGTTTGTATAGAACAGTTCTGTAGACTTTCTTGCAATTGGCTTGAATCAAAAATGGTCCTATGGTACCAAGGGTGCATGAACGAAACATCTGCAGTTGCAGTAATCAGTAAGCTACATTTATAATGGTAAATGGGTCATATATTTCACAAAAGGTGAATCTGTTGTTCATCCTGTTCCAGCAGGAATGTCTTGAACAAAGATACAAGCTTTAAAAAAATAAGTATTAAGAAATCTATCCTGATATTGTGATGAGCGGTGTCTACACATATGTTCTAGACAGTTATTTAACACCCATAATCTCTTCCTCACCTGTTTAATCAGTCTCCTGAAAACACTGCTCCTCACTTTCTGTAAGCTTAGAAAAAAGACATACAACCCTACATTTAATGACAAGCAACATTTATTGATCCCATGACAACATTCACCCAATGCATAAATAACAAATAACAATGTAAGTCTGAGGAATTCCTCCTTACCTTTGCAACGCGGCAACTTTTAGAAATTGGTTAGTTGGTTGACTTGCGTGTACACCTTAGCCAAACAGAAACCACAATTCTCGCCAGGGTAAGTGTTGGGCAAACCCCACATTACCCTTTGCTCACCCATTGGTAGTTTGCCACAGAGCAATCAGGCTTAACTTAGAGGTAGTGTGTTAAGTATCTGAGCAAAACTTCAAACAGTAACACAGTGAAAACACCACACAAAATGATTCAACACCAGATTAGAAACATATTTCAGATTTTAATAAATAAAACAAGATCAAAATAACAAAAATCCAAACAATAGAACATGAGTTATGAGTTTTTTAAAGATTATACTGTGAAATAGCACTTAGAAGCCAAAAGGTCCACCTGGGGATGTAAAATTGCACTAGACTGGGACTAAGTCAAACATTTAGGCCAACTGCAATGGAGTGTGGGCTGCCTACAGGGACCCAGTTAGGTCGCTGAACAAAAGTGCCTTAAATCCTGGTTGCAGAGCATTAAGTCAGTTCAGAAGCTTGCAACAGAGGGAATGTGTCAGTTCTGCTCCAAGCAACGGCGTGAGGCGTCGGTTCTGAGATGCTGCTGCATCAATGTTGAGGATCCAGGAGACAGGCCTTGTGATGCGCAGATGGGTTTCAAGTATGCGTTGTGCAGTTCAGGTGATGCGCCGGTTCTGAGGAACACAGAGACTGTAATGGTGAGTTTTGGTATCGTCATCAAGGCTGTCGTCGACGGAGATGAGGGAAACCTGCGCCAGAATAAACATTGCAGTGGCTATTCTGAAGGCTATGTGACATCCCAAGATGCAAGGTGTAGCAGTTATGTGAGTCTGGTTCAGTTGGTTCTGACCCATGCAGCAGAGGTGATGTGTTGCCTCTGTTCCAGTAACAGCAGTGATGCATTGATTCTGTTCCAGCAGCAAAGGATGCATCCGTTCTGGTGGAGTAAATGCCTAAAGCCCAGTTCCTATGGTCCAGGACTGGGGTGGCACCACTTGGTAGGGTGGGCACACAAATGGCAGAGTCAAGGTGAAGGAGCAGGATGGTTGGAAATCTTTTATGTCCCTGAGACTTCGGATCAGGAGGCCATTCACACTGGGTTCAGGTGAAGCAGGTCCACTCCTTCTCACCCAGGTAAGGAAGGCACCAGCAGCAGGGCAGCACAGTCAGGCAGGACTCCAGCAAACAAGCAGAGTTGCAGTCCTTCAGCAGCACAGCAGTCTGTCTTTCTGGTTCAGTAGTCACATGTCCAGAAGTGTACTGCATTGGTGGTGTCAGAGGTCCAGAAGTTATGCTCATCTGTGCCTTTGAAGTGGGGGAGACTTCAAAGACAGGATTTGAAGTGCACAGAGGTCCTGTTCTTCCTGCCTGGCTCCAAACTTACTACAGGGGGTTATGCAGCACTTTGTGTGGGGACAGCACACAGACTATTGAGGTGTAAATGACACTGTACTCAGCTCCTCCCTCCCATCTTCTAGGATGGCCAATCAAGTCACACCTAAGATCCCATGCTGTGTGGTTGTCTAGAGGGAAAACACAGAGCCCAGCTGTCACCACCACCAAGACAAGTGGGCAGACACAGGCAGCAGGCACCAAATGGTTAAAGTTAGAAAATGGCAACTTTCTAATAGTGACATTTTCAGAATTTAAAAATCTGACTTCATCACAAGTTGTGACTTTAAATTGTGATCCCAGAAACAACAAACTTGAAAGGTCTATCTCTAACAAACTGTAAGTTACATTTATAAGATGTAATAAGGTAATCCCAATGTTATTCTATGGGAGAGATAGGTCTTGCTGTAGCGAAAAATGACTTTGGGAGTTTTTCACTACCAGAACATGTAAAATTAAAGTATGTCTTGACTTTTAAAAACATTGCACCCTGCCCTTTAGGTTGTCCAGGACCCTGCTTAGGGGTTAGATATATGCATAAAAGGTAAGGTTTGGCCTGGCAAACAGGTTATTTTGCCAGGTAGACATGGCAGTGCAAAACTGCACACACAGGCTTTGCAATGGCAGACCTGATACATGTTTAAAGCTCTATTTAAGTGAGTGGCACAATCTGTGCTGCATGCCTACAAGTAGCATTTTATTTACAGGGCCTAGGCACATGTAGTGCACGTTATCAGGGCCTTATAAGTAAATTAAATTTGCCAATTGGGGATAAGACACCATTAGTATGTTTATGGCAGAAAGCACAAGCACTGGTTGGCAGTAGTAAAGTGCAGTCCTGAAACAAAAACAAGGTCAGAAAAATAGATGAGATAGGGAAAAGAGTGAAGACCATCCTAAGACTGCCAGGTCTAACAGTGGCTCCCTGCTGCTTTGCTGCGTGGCTGGTGGTGGCCTTTGGGCAGTGTATCTCAGCCAAAACTTGACAGCGTCCTGGGCTGCTACTAATTTGGAATGAGCGCTGCGTAGGTACCAGAAGGCCTTAGCTGCATGTAAGCTCTTGGCATACACCGCTAGCAGGTTTAAATAAGCTGTTATGGGCACATTAGATATACCCATAAGTCCTTCTGCAAAAATATGTTACAGGTATTGTTGCATATTTTTAACCTTACCTTTGATTCTAATCTAATATGGCTGACCTTTTCTTTCCTAGGTCACTTCCTGTATTTCACTATAAAAGTGGACTTTGCCTTGAGGACAGTTTGTCGATATTATTTCTTCATTGCTCACTCCTGGTCTCTGTGGGACTCCTCAGCCTCCATTACGTCTCACCATCCTGTTTTGCCAACGTCTCCTCTGCCAACTAGAGCCCTAATTTCTAACACTGCAGCAGTGAGGATAGGACTCGTGATTGTGTAGCGCTTTACAGTAATTTGGTGTAAACTACCATCCACCTCTAGACCGATTTGAATCAATTGTCTCTGATCCCCGTTGGCAAGTTTTTTGTCTACTCTGTCTAATTGGCATTCTTTAAATTTTTCAATTTTCCTTGATTGGCATATTTGCTTTTTATTCTAAATCATGTTCTCTGATTTGAGGTTCCATAACTACACCTGCACCTGCAAGCATGGATTTTGAGTTGTCCAAGCTGGAGTAAAACACGGTGCAACAACTCAAGGATTTTTGCACGGAGTTTAGGATCTGAACCAAAGGCTTTACCAAGAAGGTAGAGCTGCAAAAGGTGCTGAGGGTCTAGTGGGAATGAAGAGATACAACCAATGAGACCACCGAGGAGGTTGATGTGTAGATAGAGGATAATGATGTGCTGGACCAAACTTGAGAGGAGAATCTTGGACAACCAGTGGGACACGGGAGAACCAGCCTGCAAGGGCAAGAAGCAGTGTGTCTTCTAAAGGTCTCACCCCAGAGGAGCTGAAGGACAGGAGGGAAGAGGGGAAACTTAAGTTAAAACTGATAAAACTACAGTTGGCGGCAGAGCAAAGGAAACACGCCTTATAGGAGAAAAGGCTATCCATGGAGAAGGCGGAAAGCCAAAAGAAGTTGGCTATAGAGGAAAATAAGTTGATGTTGGCTCAGGAGTTGACCCTGAGAGAGCTGGACATTAGAGCCAGACAGGTGAAGTTCAGCAGTGATGATGGCAGCAATCCTTCCGTGCCCTCTGGCGGTAGGGTCCACATACCCAAGGGTCTGGTGTCTGAATTTGTGGTGGGAGATGACATATACAAATGGTTTAATGTCTCTGACTTTTCTCTACAGATGCACAGGGTCACTGAGGAATACTGGGGTGCTAGTCTTTGGAGGTTCATTCCCAGTGGTGGGAGGAACACTACTAGCCCTGGAAGGTAGAGGCATGATGTGCTCTCCCCTCATAAAGGAGGCTCTGATCAGGAACTATGGTCTGACCCCAGAGATGTACAGACAAACATTCAGGGACAGTCAGAAGCATCCCAATAGACTTGGGGGGATTGTGTGGATTCTTTTTGCAAGGCACTGATTGGTTGGGTGAAGCTAAGTGAGGTAAAGGATTTTGAGGGGCTGCACAATTTTGATTTGCAACAGAGCACCTGTTCAGTTTGTAGATCTGTCCCAACACCTTGTTAATAGTAACCCCTAGAGAGCTTGCTAAGGAGGAAGGCCAGTGGGTCTGTAAGAAGATATCAGGGGGGATCACCACAAGGGTGGACAGGATCCTCATCAAAAGAAGGAGGTGGGGACAAAAAAAGTAGGGAGTTCTCTAAAGGGCCCCAAACTAGTTCTGTAGACAGGGTTCCCATCCCCCTATAAGAAGAAAAATAAATGTTTCACTGAGGCAAAATCTGCAGGCAAGCCTCTTGGGAAGTGCTATGTGTGTCATCAGGAAGGGCACCACAAGGGAGATGCCAAGTGTTCCAAGCTGGCACAGCCCCCCCACTATTGGACATTCACCAGGGTTGGCTAGTGCAGCTCTTGGAGGAGGATATGATCCCAGATAGTTTTGGGGAGGTGTAGAATTGACTCTAGTGTCCCTGGGTAAAGGAGAGATGGCACAAAGAACCCACATGCCTGACAATACTAGGAAGTGGAGTCAGTGTGTATCCATCAATGAGCAGAATGTGAAGGCTCTGAGAGACACAGGAGTCTCCATGACTACTGTCAGGTGTCATCTGGTGTCCTAAGAGCAGGTAGTCCCTAACAGGTTTCATCAAGTTGCTGCTGCTGAAAACTGTGAGATCAACTTCTCAATAGTTATGGTTCCCTTTGAATGGTGGGGGTTTCATGTGTGATGAAGGTAGCTGTGAGACCACCCATGCCTGTGGATTGTCTGCTGGGCAACGAGCTGGAGCACACCACCGGGCAGGAGGTGGAGATTTGGTCACACTTGGAGATGATGGGGTTACCTAAGTGGGTGGTCTGACCACATAGTCCATGGCAGCTCAAGAGGATGGCCACAAGGACCTGGGGGCTGGAAAAATATCCCAAGTTCCTGACAAGAAGAGTGCAAGGGCATGGGAAACCCATGCCTGAAATTCTCGCGGTCTAGGAGAAGGCTGACGCTGAGGGAGATGCCCCGGTAGCATGAGCTGTCCAACTAGAGAGGAGTTATACAAGGCTCATAAAAAGTGCCCTACTCTTGTGGGTCTACAACAGCAGGCTGAAGCCACGGTAGCTGGCGACACCCCGCACAAGCACCTGATTTACTGAGAGAATGATCTCCTGCATACTGGGCCTAAGGATCCTGATCCTGGTGCAACACGTGTGTTGAAGTTTCCCCCAGTGATACAGGGCCTTCCTACTGGGTCGGGCTCATAATGTACCACTGACAAATCAGTTGGGGCAAGACAAGACCTTTGACAGGCTTGTCATCCACTTTTCTTGGCCTCAAATGAGGAAGGCCTCAGCTGTGTACTGTAGGTCGTGCCCTACCTCCCAGGCAAGTGGCAAGTCAGGTGGGAATTGCATGGCCCCCCTGCAACATTTACCTGTTGTTAGCACCCCTGTTGGCATCAACACTGTGGGGCTTCTGAATCCCAAGATATCATGGGCAACAGATTTGTTTCTGATCTTGGTGGATCATGCCACTAGGTACCCTGAAGTTATCCCTCTGTGGAAAATGACTGTGTCTGATGTGGCCAGGCAGTGATGGGGATATTTACCCATGTGGTTTCCCCACATAGGTAGTATCTAACAGAGGTACCAACTTCATGTCCGACTACATGAAGGCCATGTAGAAAGAATGTGGGGTAACCTACACGTTCTCTACTACTTACCACACTCAAACCAATGGGTCGGTTGAGATATTCAACTGAACCCTCAAGGGCATGAGTATAGGTCTACCTGAACCCATGAGGCATAAATGAGACATATATCCTCCCACCATGCCTGTTCACCTAAATGGAGGCACCACAGAAGGGGGTTGGCTACAACCCCTTTAAACATCTGTATGATGACCCTGTGAGAGGGCCTCTCACTCTCATAAAGGAGACCTTGGAGCACACTTCCAGGAAAACCTCCCATGATTTGGTCAGCTACATGCTGGCCCTCCGTAACCAGGCAGCATGTTTCAGGAAGCCCACCCAAGAGAACCTAGAAGCCATCCAGGAGGACATAAAATGCTGGTACGACCAGAATGTCACTGTGGTGGAGTTTTAGCCTGGTTAAAAAGTATGGGTCATGGAGCCCATGGAGCCCACTGCTCTGCAAGACCATTGGTCTGTACCTATGAGTTAAAGGAGTAGAAGAGCAATGTCACCGCTTGGTGGACCTCAAAACTCCAAGGAACCCTTTGAAGGTCCTGCATGTGACTCACCACAACCTCCCTTTGAGAGGTCTGAGATTACCATGCTCTTGGTAACTGATGATGGGGAGGAAGAAGATAGTGAACCTCTTCCAGACCTCCTATCTTTCAAATAGTCGGATGGGTCATTGGAGTGAGTCGGCCTCTCCTCTAAAGTGACCCAAGATGAAAAGTGAGGCTGCCACCAGATGTTGGAGCAGTTTGCCTCTCTATTCTCACTTACCCCAGGGATCACTACATGGTGCACCCATGATACTGACAATGGGGACAGTCCCCCTGTGAAGAATAAAATGTGTAGGTTGTCTGTCAAAGTGAGGGCCAACATTAAGTAGGAGATCTCCAAAATGATGGCACTTGGGGTTATTAAGCCCTCCTACAGCCCTCGGTCCAGCCCAGCGGTGCTGTTCCCAAGGCTACCCCCCAGATGTCACACCTGAACTTCGGTTCTGTGTGGACTACCAGGGGCTCAATTCAGTCACTAGGACTTAGGCACACCCCATCCCCAGAGCTGATGAGCTCATAGATGGAGCTACTAAGTTCCCACGCACATTTGACCTAACATCTGGGTACTAGCAGAGTGCTTTTAGAGATGGGGCCAAAGAGGGGTCTGCATTTTCAACACCAGAAGGCCACTTCAAGTTCCGGGTGATGCCCTTCGGGTTCAAGAATGCCCCTGCCACCTTCCAGTGGTTGGTAAATCAGGTCCTAGTTGGACTGGAGAACTTTAGTTCTGCCTGCATATATGACATTGAGCTCCTCAGTTCTAGCAAGGAGGATCGCCTGTGCTACCTGCAGGAAGTGCTTTGGGCTCTCCAGAGGGCAGGCCTGATCATCAAGGCCTGTAGGTGCCGGGAAAGGCAGGGTTTTGTGGTGTACTTGAGTCATCAAGTGGGAGGTGGCAAGGTGCAGCCCCACCAGGTTAAAATTGAGACCATTCTGGCTTGGGAATACTCCAAGACACAGACAGAAGTGAGGCTCCGTTTAGGCCTCACTGGGTATTACAGGAGCTTCATCAAGGACTATGGCACCATTGTTGCCCCCCTGATAGTGCTGGCTGCCAAGAAACAGCCACATCAGGTGAGCTGGACAGAAGCATGCCAGAAAGCTTTTGGCACTCTGAAAGTAGCCATGTGCATGGCACCCATGCTCAAGGCCCCTGTGTTTGTTGCAGACTCCACAGAGCACTGCATAGGGGCCATGCTCCCACAGCAAAATGAAGAAGGTTTGGGTCAGTCTGTAGCCTTCACGAATAGGAGGCTACTTCCCAGGGAAGAAGCTAAGGACATACCTGTTTGGCACTGTGAACGGGTATCCCCGATCGACCCTTCAGGACGGGTTGCAGCTGACGTATCGGAGGAGTCCGATACGTCATATCCGCGTTCCCACGTTGCCGTGGGAACGCTTCCAGAAGGAGGCCGGCGTCCCGGCGTTGCCTCGGAAACCCGGGAGGGTTTCCGGCCTGAGGATTGGAAGACGCGGAGGACAGGGAGGATAAAGGGGACGGAGCCCGGGAGAGGAGGAAGCGGAGAGGAGGAAGGAACAATCGACGAAGGCGACATCGGGAAGGAAATCGACCAGAGCAGCGAAACGGGAGAACGAGGGAGGACGGGCCTCTCTCACGACGAAGGGCTGGAACCGGGCCGCAGTGTTGAAGACAGCCCATGAGCGGAACACCTCAGCGCCAGCCACGACCCTGGAGGGTCGTGGCTTAACAAGGTACGGTCTTACTGGACCAACCGAGGGTGCACCACCGTAAAGGGAGCTGGGGAAGGGAACTAGGGAAGGGTGAGGGGTGGACTGGGAGGGGATTGGAGGGCACAAGGAATCACGCCTTACCATCTTCCACAAAAAATTGGATACGACAACATCCAAAGGTAGATACCGACATGGCGATTGATTTGGCCTGCGCATATCATCGCTCTACAGATGTAAGGAACATACCACCCAGACCCAACATAAAATCTGTCATGCCCAATCCAAAACCCCTCCCGAAAATTCCACTCGACAATCCAGTTCCCCGTAGGTTATCAGAAGGCCCGCCTGTACAGGGACCCCAATGTTATAACTGCGGAGAATGGGGACACATAGCTCGTATGTGTCCGCAGAAACATGAGGGGGGCGAGCCGATGGAGATAGGAGTTACCAGGCGTAGGGTACTCTGTACTGGGAAAGGTGATCTTAAGTTCAAACAGACCTTGAAAATCAATGGACGGTCTGTATGGGCGCTAGTCGATTCAGGCTGCAGCCAATCCGTGGTTAGAGAAGACCTAATAACCCCAGTAGATCAAGAAACAAAACAATGGGTCAATATTTGCTGTATTCACAGAGACAAAGAGCAATACCCATTAAAAGTACTTCAAATAGAATGGGGACACTATAGGGATTTTCTGCCTATGGGGATAATGTCACAACTAATTGAGGACTGTATCGTTGGGACCGACTACATTCATTTCCAAGAGCTCTTGGACCAGGTTAGGAACCCCAAGATTTCACAGGACTGGTGGGGTGAGGCCCCTTTTGCGGACAGTACTATTGAGTGTCCTGTAAGCCGGAGAAAACTGTCACGTCGAGAAAAACGAGCAGAGAGAGTACATTTCCGAGATGGTAAGGGCTCAGAAGCCACACAAGGACTTGTAGCAGAAACACACGAAGCACCTGTTAGTTTTTATCAACAACAGAGAGAAGATCCCTCTCTCTCTCAAGCCTGGAGATCCGCAAAGACAGAAGAAACTGAGGAGGTGGGTCCTTACTTCCTAATCAAAAACAACCTCTTATATCGGGTGACCACTACTCATGCGGGGGAACGTAAACAACAACTAATAGTACCCGAATACTATCAAGATCACGTCCTAACCCTAGCTCATAATCATCCCGGGGGGGGGCATTTTGGGAGGGAAAAAACTGAAGAGTATCTCCTCAGGCGTTTTTATTGGCCAGGTGTTTTTGCACACATAAGAAAATATTGTGCACAATGTCCCAGGTGTCAGCTTACGGAGCCCGGTAGGCCAAAAAAAACACCGCTTATACCCCTCTCCATTATAGATATCCCATTTAGCAGGGTAGGGATGGATCTGATTGGCCCCTTGGTCCCTTCTTCGAAAGGTCACACATATATACTGGTTATTGTTGATTATGCAACCCGATACCCCGAGGCTATTCCCCTGACAAGTATGACCACAAAAACAGTTGCCCAAGCAATGATAACTGTCTTTTCTCGAATCGGATTTCCCCACGAAATACTTACCGATCAGGGTACTCCCTTTATGTCGACGCTCATGAAGCAAGTGTGTAAGACATTAGGTATTTCCCAAATCAAAACTTCCGTTTATCATCCACAGACAGACGGATTGGTAGAACGGTACAATCGGACTATCAAAACTCTACTAAGGAAAATAGTACGGGATTCAGGGAGAGACTGGGATCAGAAATTACCATTAGTATTATACGCTATCCGAACACATGAACAGGCCTCAACCGGACATAGCCCATTCGAGTTAGTGTTCGGACGGCAGCCACGTTCCCTTCTGGACATGGCCATTGAAACCTGGGAGGAAGAAGCGGGGGAAGGAGGGAGTCCATTGCTGGAATATGCCCACAACTTGAGAACACACTTACAAGGATTATGGGAAGAGGTACGAGAGAATATGGAACAGGCCCAAAGAACCCAAAAGCATTATTATGATAAGGGGAGTAAGTTGAGGGTTTTCCAACCAGAAGACCAGGTATTAATCATGCGCCCCACATCCGAACAAAAACTCCTTGCAAAATGGCAAGGTCCATATCGGGTAATCCGAGCAGTCTCTCCTGTTACTTACCTTGTTGAAATATCGACCAATCCTAAAAAGACACAAATATACCATGTGAACCTCTTAAAGAAATGGGAGATACCCGAGAAACCTGATAATATAGTAGAAATGGGGCGGTTTCTATGTCCAAGTAAGAAATTAAATATTGAATTCTACCCCACAGAACAAACCGAGGGGGTAAGATTACCCTCGGTAAATGAAGCTTTGACAGGTCTCGAAAAGAGACAGGTATATCACTTATTGAAGCAATGTCATAACTTGTTTTCAGAGACCCCCGGTAAAACCACCTTGATACACCATAAAATACGAACAACCCCAGGTAAAATTATCAGAGTACGACCATATCGTATTCCAGAAGCCAGGAAACAAATCATAGAAAACGAGATTCAGACAATGCTAACACTAGGAGTAATAGAACCTTCTACTAGTCCCTGGTGCTCCCCCGTAGTCCTTGTACCAAAACCCGACGGAACTGTCAGATTTTGAATAGACTTCCGAAAACTCAATGAGAATTCCATGTTTGACACATATCCAATTCCTAGGGTAGATGACGTCCTAGAAAAGCTAGAAAAAGCTAAATATATGTCCACGATAGACTTAACTAAGGGGTATTGGCAAATTCCCTTGGCCACCGATGATAAAGAAAAAACGGCTTTCTCTACCCAGTCCGGGCTATATCATTTTACAGTGTTACCTTTTGGACTACATGGTGCACCGGCCACCTTCCAAAGGTTAATGGATAGAATATTAAAACCATTCCATACTTTCTCAGCAGCCTACTTAGACGATGTAGTCATTTTTAGTGAGACCTGGGCGGATCATTTAGAACATTTACGCCAGATATTCCACACTCTCAGCAAAGCCGGTTTAACAGCCAACCCCAAGAAATGCGTTATAGGTAAAACTGACATCTCGTACCTGGGATACAAAATCAGTCAGGTCACGCTACAACCCCAAACTCAGAAAGTGGACGCGATATTAAATGCCCCTACCCCTAAAACCAAGAAAGATTTACGCTCTTTCCTAGGACTTGTGGGCTACTATCGAAGGTTCATACCAAGATATTCCACACTAGCGGCTCCCCTCACAGACCTCCTATCCAAATCACATCCTAATCAGTTATTGCCTTTTTCGGATCTTCAGGCCACTAGCTTTGAACGCTTAAAATCCTCTTTAACCAAAGAACCCATTTTACAATGTCCGGACTTTTCAAAACCTTTTCATCTCTATACTGATGCCTCGGATGTGGGACTGGGGGGGGTTCTGGCTTAACCTGACGGGGAGGGGCGTGATCATCCTGTAGTATATATCAGCAGGAAACTATTTCCTCGGGAACGTCATTTTCCCATCATCGAAAGGGAGTGTTTGGCTATTAAATGGGCCGTGGACTGCTTACAATATTACCTGTTGGGTCGCCCTTTTGTTCTTTTCACGGATCACGCTCCCCTCACTTGGCTAGCCGCTCATAAAGATTCGAGTTCCCGGATTCTGAGATGGTTCCTTGAACTTCAGCCGTTCTCCTTTCAGGTTCGCCACGTTCCGGGGTCTCTGCAAGCCCCTGCTGATTATTTGTCTCGGTTCCCTGACTCTACTTCGGTCCTGGAGCAGGACCGCTCTTGGGAAGGGGTGTGTGAACGGGTATCCCCGATTGACACTTCAGGACGGGTTGCAGCTGACGTATCGGAGGAGTCCGATACGTCATATCCGCGTTCCCACATTGCCGTGGGAACGCTTCCAGAAGGAGGCCGGCGTCCCGGCGTTGCCTCGGAAACCCGGGAGGGTTTCCGGCCTGAGGATTGGAAGACGCGGAGGACAGGGAGGATAAAGGGGACGGAGCCCGGTAGAGGAGGAAGCGGAGAGGAGGAAGGAACAATCGACGAAGGCGACATCGGGAAGGAGATCGACCGGAGCAGCGAAACGGGAGAACGAGGGAGGACAGGCCTCTCTCACGACGAAGGGCTGGAACCGGGCCGCAGTGTTGAAGACAGCCCACGAGCGGAACACCTCAGCGCCAGCCACGACCCTGGAGGGTCGTGGCTTAACAAGGTACGGTCTTACTGGACCAACCGAGGGTGCACCACCGTAAAGGGAGCTGGGGAAGGGAACTAGGGAAGGGTGAGGGGTGGACTGGGAGGGGATTGGACGGCACAAGGAATCACGGGTCAAACACCTATCAGTGCACTAATAAAGGATATTGGGCACTTTATACCCCACTCTTCACAGGCACCACCCACCCTTTGGTTTCTTTTCCCCATTTCTGTATAAGTTAAAAAGAAGAAATATACTTACCGTCCCACTTACCCTTGCACTTATTTCCTTTTTGTTTCCGGTACCCAACCTGGAACCACACGAGAGACTGACAGACTCTCCACCTAAAAGAGAACAAAAGAGAAGAAGAAGGAAACACAATTAAAGGAAGAATAACCCAACACCTAGAGACTAAATCAGAACGACGTAAACCTCATTATTGAATTAATACTTAAAAATAAACCACTTACCTGAGCACCTCAAGGTCTCTCCGTTGTCTTTATACTGTTCGTCCTGTCACAGGCACCCTCTTCCTGTTCCAACAGACAGCAGGCCCCTCATTTGGCTAATGTAGATGAGGGGTGAGAATCCCAAACTGTAGAGGTGGTCCATCTCCCTACAGGGAATGGACTTTATGGTGGAACACCTTCCTGGAACAGACCACACCAATGCTGATGGTCTCTCCAGTTTCTTCCACCTTAATGAAGAGAACTCCCAAGAGGTTGAGCAGCTTTCCCCACTTTAAACTGGGGTGAACATGTGTTAGACCTGGCATCTGTGGCCTGGTTTCTCCTAACTTTTATCCTTCTGACCTCCTGTTTTTCTGACTTCAATTTTGCTGGCTTTAGGATTCTGTGTACTTTGCCACTGCTAACCAGTAATAAAGTGCATGTGCACTGTACACTAAAACATAGTGATAGCGACATGTCCAACATTGGCACCTTTAATTTACTTGTAAGTCCTAAGTAAAGTACAGTACATGTGTCCAGGGTCTGTAAATTAAATGCTACTGATGGGCCTGCAGCACTGATTGTGCCACCAACTCCAGTAGCCCTTTAAACACGTCTCAGGCCTGCCACTGGAGAGCCTGTATGTGCAGCGTTAAACTGCCATTTCAACCTGTCAAATATATCCACTTGCTAGGATCAAACCTTTCTTTTTATGATATATCTCACCCGTAAGATATGTGCTGGTTAACCCAAGGACAGGGTGCGCAGTAAGTAAAAAATTGGATATGTACTTGTAACTTTAACATGTCCTGGAAGTGAAAAATTATAAAATTTGTTTTTCAATACTGCACGGCCTATCTCTCCCCTAAGTTAACATTGGGGTTACCCGGAAGCAAGTGTAACTTCCAAATGGGAAAAGATAGAAATTGGGGAATTTAGGGGCATATTTATACTTGTTTTGCGACAAATTTGCATCAATTGTTTATGCAAATTCAGTGCAAAACTAACTCCATATTTATACTTTGGCGCAAGACCTGTCTAGTGCCAAATTCATGGAGTTAAAGTCATTTTTTGGACGTGGAAACCCACTTTGCGTCAATGAGATGCAAAGTAGGCATTCCTGTGCAAAAAAAGACTCTATGGCCTTAGCACCATATTTATTCCCCCATGCTAAAATCACGCATGGGAGGGAAGGGCATTGTCAAAAAATGACGCAAAGTTTGATTTGCACCATTTTTTAGAAACTGGGTCAGGGCAGGCATTAGGGGTCCTGTAGGCTAAGCCCACAGGTGCCCTCCCCTGGCCCCAGGGACACCCCCACCCACAACAGAGGGACAGCAGAGGATGGAGGACACCATCCCAGGTAAGTATGGGTAAGTACAGGTAAGTATTTCTTTTTTAAGTGTCATAGGGGGCCCTGAAATAAGCCCTCCTACATGACACTGGGTGCAATGGCCATGCCTAGGGGACCCTGGTCCCCTGTGCTGGCCATTGGGGTGGTGGAAATGACTCCTGTCTTTTCTAAGAAAGGAGGCATGTGGTATGGATGGTTTTGCATCAGAAAATAACTCTAGGCAGGTTAGAGTCATTTTTTTTTTACTCTAACCTACCTAACGTCATTTTTAGGTGCAAAACCCCCTTCCTCCACACAGCATGCCCCACCCGACTAATGTCATTTTTTTATGCTAGCCTACCCTTTGCACCAGCTTAAACCATTCCATAAATATGGTGGCAGGCTGGTGCACAGAAATGGTGCAAGCCAGTGCTAAAACCTTTGGTGCAAAACTGCATTAGTGCAGTTTTGCTTTAAAAAGTATAAATCAGGTTCTTAGTGTCTCTGAACTCACAATTTAAAATCACAACTTAAGGTGAAGTTGTATTTTAAAATGTAAGTCTGAAAATGCCACTTTTAGAAAGTTGGCATTCTCTTACTTTAACCCTTCTGTGCCTCTGCCTGTCTTGGAATACACATCTGGGGTTTGGAACAGCTGAGCTTTGTGCATTCCCTCTGGACAGTCACACACAAAGGGAGCTGGGGTATGACATTTGCATCCTGATGGCCCATCAGCAGGCTAATGGGTTTTCCTGGGCCAGATGAGAGGGAGGAGCTGACACTTACACCTGAATAAACCTATGCCTTTCCCACACAAAGGGCTGAATAATCCCATGTAGAGTGTCTGGAGCCAGGAAAGGAAGGACAGGGACCTTGTGCACTACAAAGCCCTCTCTTTGAAGTCTCCCCCAGTTCAAAGGCTCAAATTAGTATAATTATTGGACCCCGACCACACCAAATCAGTACACTTCTGGATCTGAAGGGCATTCTGCCAGGAATGACCTCTGTGCTGCCAGGAGGGACTGCCACTCTGCTCAACTGCATTGCTGTGATGGCCTGCTGTCTGCGGCCTCTTACTTGGGAGTTAGAAGGACTGGACTTTGACACCTACAGAGGAAAGTCGCTAAAAGGGCTTGCTGGCTTGCCTCCTGTTTTCCGCAGTCTCAGGCACATCAAAGACTGTCTGCAACTCTGCTCCTGCTGCTGGACTCTGCCATCTGTCAGTCCTATCCTTGCCTGAAGTGCCAATCCAGTCTTGGGCTTTAGCAGTGTGTTTTGCAGATGGTTCTCAGCAAACATCAATGCATCAGAGCCATTGCGGTGCTCCGAACCAAAGCAGTGCCCTCTGACACCAACGCATTGATGATCCGACAATGACATGGGACCTGACTGCGGGGTTCAACAATGATGCAGTGCCAATCCACAGACATCACAACACGGCTCATTGACAACGCATCACATAAATCTCAACGGACCAACCTGTGAGGACCAACACTGATGCATCTACCCCACTGGGTGCATCAGAACCAATGCACTGCATTTGCATCACTCCTCAACGTTGACGCTTGCTCCATCCAAGATACTTTTTCAGTGGGCTTCACATGAGTCCTGTAGCCAGCCTGCCCTCCATCGTGGTCAGCCTGAACTTTGAATTTGCCCGGTATAGCATGACCTCAAGTAACCTTTTAGCACTATTGACTTTAAAGCAGTACACTGCAGTTTATTCTTTAAAAATTCATATCTCAGGTTTGACTTTCCGGATTTTTATTGTTTTTGTATTGTTTCACTCAGATAAAGTTTTCTATATATTTTTCTAAACTAGTGTGGAGTCTCTTGTGGTATTTTTCACTGTGTTACTGTAAATAAAATGTTGCACATATACATTACACATCGCCTCTTATATTAAGCCCAACTGTTTTGTGCCAAGCTACAGGAGGGTGAGCACAGATTAATTTAGGAACTGTAACTGACTTACCCTGACTAGGATTGTGGTCCCTACTTGGACAGGGTGCCTACCTCTGCCAATTAGAGATCCAATTTCTAACAACTACTAGTCATAACTTTTAAGTAAAAGTCCAGTGATCTAATAAAAGTGACAACTCCCACCCTCATGGACCATCAGATTATCTTATGTGTCTATTCCCCAACTAAGGGCCACTAGGGCATGCTTTATCCTCTCTTCCAGGGGACAACCTCTCCACAGCCACATTGGCCACCCCTGTGGAGTGCCCACCTGTGGGTGGTTTCTAGGAACAGCTGCTTGTGCCATGACTGGAGACCGTCATAAAACCTGGATGGGAAAAAGGGCAACCTGGGCTTCCACCAATCGGACCCTCCCCATTTTGCTCAGAAGGGGAGTGGGAATCCTGTTCTTTGAAATTTGTTTAGGAGAACGTCTGTGTTTCACACTCACCTTCCCCTCCCTCTGCTGAGGAGGACCTCAACCACCCTTCTAGGGGTCACTCTCAGGTACTTCTCTAGACACTTTGGTACTGATCCAGAGTATAGCCTCCTTCCTACGATTTTTCGGTACGGTTAGCTTGAATCAACTAGGTGCTTGTGAATCTCTGTAAAACAATTACTCACTACATGCTCCTTCATGATCAAATTATAAAACCTATCATAGTGATTTACTTTACTGTCCTTCACCCAATCATCCATTACCTTAATCTACAAAATCATCCCATGACTGTTGTGACTGGGAATGTGGACTATATTACCTTTCTTAGGCACGTCACTGCTGCTGCCACCATCTTCACTGGACTGAGAAGCTTTCTTGGGTCTCATTTCCTGTTCTCTCTGTTCACTCTGATGATCCAGCAGGGTCTTCTTTTCCTTTAAGGCCAAGGTTAATCTTGTGTCCTTCAGTGACAAATCTGCTGCTTCTTTTCTCTTCTCAGCAGCTTGATTCCTTTCCCCAGGGCAAGGGTTGCCTATTGTATTTTCAGGGCCCTCTCTGCTTATTTGTCCTCTATCTCAGATGTGGCCAGGCTGTGAGAGAACATACTGCTCTCTTCTCTGAACAAGGCAGGGGATCTAACACATATAGGTTCACCCTCTTCTTCCACTGTAGCCTCTGCAGCTGTATTGCAGTTCCATCCTCTTCCTCCTTGTCGGTCTCCTCTTTATCCTCTGCTCCATTATCCTTTTGTTGCTGTTTATGGATTTGCAGCACATGGACCTCGTGTGAGAAAACAGTGCTGATTGCAGAGGCCTCCTAACTTTTTGCCCCCATTCTCCACTTTTTGCTGGTGTTTTCCTGACTCTGATGGTGCCCTGGGTACTGCTAACCAGTCCCAGGGCCTGTGCTCTGTGTAAAATGGATATGCAAATTAGGCTAATTATAATTGGCTAAGTTAACCTACCTATAAGTCCCCAGTATATGGTAGGGCATGTAGGTTTAGGGACCACAGCATAGGTAGTGCACCCATAGGTGTACTGCTGAGGTGCCCAGTGTCATTTTAAAGGCAGGCCTGCCTTGCTGGCTGCTTTTAAATTAAAGTTATATGCAAATTCGACTTTGGAATTAAAGGTAGTTCCAAAGTCTTAAACTACCTTATTTTTACATATAAGTCACCCCTAAGGTGTGCCCTATGTGCCCCTAGGGCTGGGTGCCATGTAACTATAAGCAGGGACCTTATACAAATAGTTTTATAAGCCCTGGTGAGGTAAAAACAGCCAAATTTGTTTTTCCCTCATTGTAGTAAATGGCCTTCATAGGCTAAAATGGGGAGACTTTATTTTAATTTTTAAAGTCTCCTTAAATGATGCATACCAAGAGTTTGGTATCAAATTAATTGTTGTATTAAATCCCACAACTTCCAGTTGTGGGATTTAATATAACTTGTTCAGGTAAAGAGTTTTAAACTTTACATGAAAAGTTGCCAATTTCAGCCCTGCATTGTTTTTGCTGCTGTGCTCTGATTGGCCAGCCTCTAGCAGCTTGGCCAAAGTGCCTTGATGAGGTGTGAAGTGGCCTGGCTTCACACAAAGGAATGTGCCTGTGGGAAGGAATCTCCCCTCAGCAGATGGTGAGGCAGGAAGGGGGAGGGCTGCCAAACTGGTCTTCAAAGGCAGAGAAGGACATTTGGAGTAACCAGCAACACCCCCACATCCTGGAACCCCAGACAACTAGGTGCCCCCTTGATTAGATTAGGAGAGGGCAGGAGAGGGGTGTGTTTATGATTTTTAGCCACACCAGTGGGTGGGCTCAGCCAGATGTAACCTCCAAAAATCAGATTCAGCCATGATGGATTTTTAGAGAATGTTGCCTCCTGGCATTGATTTTTGCCACACTTCCCAGGAAGTGGTCATCACAGGGGGAAGGACCCTGCACCTGATTGGAG
Source organism: Pleurodeles waltl (assembly GCF_031143425.1). Taxonomy (NCBI): domain Eukaryota; kingdom Metazoa; phylum Chordata; class Amphibia; order Caudata; family Salamandridae; genus Pleurodeles; species Pleurodeles waltl. The sequence continues at coordinate 509,052,121 of NC_090445.1, forward strand.
AACCAGGACCCCCCTGCTTTTCACCCAGGAGCAAGGATAAAACTGGCAAACCTGCACCCACACCTCAGTTCCCTACCACATTCAACAAGGAAGAACTACAGAAGAAGAAGGACTGCCCTGCTGGACCCCTGGCCTGCACCTAGAACCTGCACTCAGAAGGACTGCAGCAGCTGCACACCTGGGCTTCACCACAAGAAGGACTTTGCCTGCCTTCAACTGATTCAAGGAGGGACTCCCTGTGTGCTACAGGTGAAAAATTGCTAACCAGAGTCCCCAGCACCAACTCCTGAAGAAAGCGACCAGCTGACAACTGTCCAGTGGCCAAAAAGGAGTTTGCGCCAGGTGCATTCTGGGAGTTGTAGTCCGCACCCCCCCCAAGGACCATCTCAGAACTTCTGGACCCTTGGGTGAGCTGTGGACCCCTAAAGAACCTTAAAAGGACATCTGGGAGAAGCCCCAGAAGTTTGGAGAAGTTTGGACAACTTTTGTAAAAAAGCTCCATAGAGGGACCGACCCGCCGCGGCAACTCAAGCCAGCTTGCCTCAACCGCGACCCGGCGTGATTTGCTGGTTCGTCCCGGTAAAGAAAATCTCAGAAAAAGAGACTAATTCCGAAGGTAAAAAGTTGACCGGGACCTCCAAGCCAGCGTATCCGAGGAGGGCTCCAAGGACGTCGGATCAAGATCCAGGTTTACCCCGGTCGAAGGATTTTCACCTCGAAAAAACGACTAAGTCCGAAGGTAAAAATCTCCACCGAGGATTCCAGCATCGCGTATCCGGAAAAGGGCTCCAGGAGGTCGGATTGGACTGGCAGGTTCGTCCCGCTGAAGAAAATCTTCGAAAAAAAGACTCAGGGGGTGATTCTGAGTCTGGCGGGCGGCGGAGGCCGCCCGCCAGACTTCCCCCACCAAAATACCGCTCCGCGGTCGAAAGACCGCTGAGGGTATTTTGGGATTTGCCCTGGGCTGGCGGGCGACAGCCAAAAGGCCGCCCGCCAGCCCAGGGCAAATCAACCTTCCCACGAGGACGCCGGCTCAGAATTGAGCTGGCGGAGTGGGAAGGTGCGACGGGTGCAGTGGCACCCGTCGCGTATTTCAGTGTCTACAAATACAAAGTGGGGCTCTCTTACGGGGGCCCCTGCAGTGCCCATGCCATTGGCATGGGCACTGCAGGGGCCCCCAGGGGCCCCGCGGCACCCCCTACCGCCATCCTGTTCCTGGCAGGAGACCCGCCAGGAACAGGATGGCGGTAGGGGGTGTCAGAATCCCCATGGCGGCGGAGCGCGCTCCGCCGCCATGGGGGATTCACAAGGGCAGCGGAAAACCGGCGGGAGACCGCCGGTTTTCCACTTCTGACCGCGGTCAAACCGCCACAGTCAGAATGCCCAGCGAGGCACCATCAGCCTGTTGGCGGTGCCCCCGTCATTTTAGCCCTGGCGGTCTTGGACCGCCAGGATTAGAATGACCCCCTAAGTGTGAAGGTAAACTTTTAATCGAGGCCTCCCGCGGCCTGTAGCCGAGCAGGGCTCCATCGCGGTCGTCCTGAAACTTTGACTTTGCCCCGGTCGAGGTGCAACCAGATGACCCGATTGGCGCTTTTTGTTTCTAGGCGCTAAAACAATAATAATTCTTTGAAAATTCATATCTCCGGTTCCCCTTATCTGATTTTATTCGTTTTGGTGTCATTTTAAAGATAAAAATATAATCTATTTTTATAAATTGGTTTTGGATTTTTAAACTGTTTCCTGTGTTTTATTTAATTACTGTTTTTTGATATTTGAATGCTTTACACTCTGTCTCCTAACTGGACCTTAGTGGAGGTTAGTGGCCTATTGCTAAGTGTAGGTACCTACCTGCCCTTACCAATGACCCATTTTCCAACACCTTGTCCCAGGTTTTGGGGGCTATCTGGCACTCCAGTATTTCAACTTCAGCCCATTTTCATTGTACAACTCCACGATGCCAGGCTTTCAATGTTGCACAGATCCACTTGATTTGAAAGTTAGAAGTCGAGGTTGATGGTAGATTATAGAAGGTTTTTTTTATTTTAACTGTAATCACTGAGTGGTACTGCAAACACAAGTCCTGGATCCTACAGCTGAAAACCAATTTGGGTATTGGTTGAGGGGGGTAGGTACTCACCTCAGGTAATAACCACAGTCCTTGTCAGAGTAAACAACTAAAGCCACTAAATAAACTTGAGCTCATCCCCTGATAGGTATGGCAAAGAGCAGAAAGGCCTTACTGAGAGTCATTATTTATCATATTTTTGTTTTACTAAAACAGCAATAAAGTTGAAATGCAGAACAATAAAAACAAATCAAAAATAAATTAGAAAATGTATAATATAAAATGACACCAAAATGTCAAAAATCCAATGAGGGTAACCACAGATTTTTTTTAAAGATTTAAATAGAAATGGCATCAAGAAGCACAAAATTCCAATGACAGTCAATGGTCACAGTAGAACAGGATCCAGACGTAACTTGACACTGACTGCAAACCTTTTCCTTGTCAAAGATTTTACCTTCTGACTTCATTCCCTTAAGACCCAATCCACCACAGGAGTATATTTCTAATGCCCCCCGGACTTCAGAGTAGGCACTTAAAGACTCACAAGGTGCCAGGCAAAGGCCAAACAGCAGGTTCCAGGGTCCAATTGGCACTGGTGAGCTAGGCAGTTGTATAAAAAAGACCTCTTGTAGTTTAGTGTGTTCCTGTAGTTTTAACAGAAGGTTAGCCTAATGACCCTTGAAGTCCACTTCTTTGTCCTGAAACATTAGGAAGCACATGTCCAGTATTGCAGAGTCTCCTCGTGTCTCTCACAGCAGTTTCAGCCCTCTGTTGGTCTTCCATAGGTCTTAGTGTTTTGAAGTAGGTTCCTGGACATGCCACATTTATGCCTCGCATGAGCTAGTGGGTGTCATCGACCCCTGGGGTATAAGATCCTAGGCTAACCCTTTTCATTTTCAAGATGGCCAAAGCCTTTGGCCACACTAAACGCGGGCTCTGAGGACTGGAGACGTGTGGGGGTGTACTATGTTAATCCTGGCCAATAAACTCAGAGACAGAAGTACGGTAAAATTAAAGCTGAGCTTTCAGCAACCAGACAGTGGGTACACACAAAGTGTTTTGGCATTCCGTTTCCCTGCTTTGAAGGGCTCCCTGCTTGTTATATGTAAACCCAGCAGGTCAGTGAAAGAGGCTAGGACACCGTAATGTCAAATAAAATCCCACTGTGATTGGGCCTGACAAGCTGGCAGGATAAAAAAGAACGGCTCTGCCCAAGTGTCAGCTAACATTTACCTGTGACAGGGAGGGAACTCTTTGAAGTGCACCCAAGTGTAATATGAAAAACACCAGAACTCCTGCCAAGCAGGATATAATACTCACGTAGGACTTGACACTCTGCTGTCAAAGAGGATTCAGCTCTCCCTCCCACTGGGGTTGGTTCCGAGCAGACTAGAAGGAGAAAACTGGTGGCAAGCCTAAGTCTGATCTACATCTGCCTGCAACAGGGGAGGCCCTTATAAAGGGCACCAAAGGTCTGGGCATAGCCCACGGAGATCCAGTCAATTGGAGGGCAACTCCTCCCCACTTCAAAGGCTCATTGCCCCATTCCTAGGAGCAGTTCACACCTCATCATACGGGAACCATGAAGCTGCCAGGTGACAGTTTAATAATTACAGATAGTGCTTTTCTAAAATACTGTTTATGTAATAGACAAAATTCTACTTTACCATTAAATTGAACTTTGTGAGGATGACAGAACAAACTTGCAGTTTTAACCTGCGCTACTGTGCTACAAGTGGCTGGCCTGCAGTCATGTTTGCCCTGTCACTGCATTAGGTGGCAGACTGTGTACTGCTGCAGCCCACTGGAGACATTCAACTTAAAGGCCCTAGAACACTTTAGGTATCATAAGCTAGGACCATGGAGGTAAGTTAAATATGCCAGTTGAGGATATGCTGATTTCAGCATTTTGAAAGGAAGAGCAAAAACATTTTACCACTGGTTAACAGCGGTAAAGTGCATAGAGTTGTAGGGACAAAAAATAGGGTTCAGCAGAAAGGGCAAAACAATTCTGGCGACCCTTCATGTATGGATCTCCATCAAACCTCTACCCCTGTGTAGCAGATGAAATAAGGGCTGGTGATTTTGAGAGCCATACATAACAAGATTAGAGCTGGGTGAATAATGGGGATGATTTTCTTCTCAGGTTCTGAGTGACATCATAGGCTAGCTGTGCTTTGATCTTTGTTATCTATTTGATCTCACTCAGAAACTCTCAGTGAAATACATTGTTATACACTGCTATCCACCTATAATCCTATATTTTTAAACCATTTTGTTAGTCCAAGCTATCAAATGATTATAACAAATATGCCTGTTTCAAGAATATCCTATTACATTCCTCGTTGTCACCACTTAGAGTGGTTTAATGTTTTTATATTTAACCTTAATGAAAATAGAAATATCAATATGATCACCCTTATTCATCAGTATTAAACAAGCTCCTTCTGCAATATACAAATTGCAGTCCAACGATACATATAGACCTAGGCAAAGCTCCTTCTGCTACTTTGGCTCTTTAACACCGACACCAGCACTCATGCACTTGAATAAAACTAGCAAATCTTCTCCATCTAGTGGCTATGGTATAAATTGATTGATTCATGTTAAAGAGGTAATTTCACTATGTTTTGAAAAAGATATGTCCCTCCATCCCCCATAGAGTTGATGCTAAATCTGCAAGAAGATAACCGACTAAACCTAGTCCTATATTCCAAGCATGAAGGCTTGTTATAGGTTGGGCTGTTTCTTCATCATCCACAGTACAGGTGGTGTCTTTGAACATCTTCGATGAAGCTGTTATTGCTTTAAGTTATGATACATTAAGAAATATATTTGGTTTTCTTTGGAAATGAAGGTTAAAAAAGCATATTTCCATTAAATACTTTATTTTAATTAAGAAGACCACACTTTCGTTTTTAGAGTTAGCTTGACAGCACATTTTACCTACCAATTGTTTAGATAAAACCAGAGTGAGCTATTGTTACACCTAGAGAAATATTACTCTCTCACTGCATGCTATTACCTATTTGGTATATTATTACAGGACAACAACATAATTTTGCAGTAATATTCCACCTTCTATGTAGTGCTCATGTTGGTTGAGGGGCTATTTTACATCTCAAAGTACTCTGAATCATAACACATTAAATTCTCTATCACATAAAATTGTTTTTGTTTTGCAGGCTATTTTAAATGTTTTAGTCTGTACTGGAAAGGCAAACCAAGCCTCTAGGCTTTGCCATTACTTATTTTGTGTAGGGTACAAACCAGTCATTTTCTTTTTATCAGGAGCGTCTAAACCTCTAAGTACAATTTAGATGTAGCTCTAAGCTTCCAACTGTACACGAAAGTACATTTTGTTTGCTATTAACTAATTTTATTTATGATAGCAGAGGGCATTCGTGTAGAGGAGCAGAACAGTATAATTCACGGTAAGAGTTATGATGGAAAGTGAAGCAAAACGAAAGAAAGGGGAAAGCAACCAATTTATTTGTGCTTATACATTATATATGAGGTTTCTCAAGTTTCTCCAGTTGAGCCATAGATCATCTACTTCAGTGCCTTGTTCATTTCTTTCAGCAAATTAGCCATTTCCAGTATAAAATAAAATAGACTTTATTATTCTCTTTAAAAAACGTTGGTATGACTGTAATATTATTGTGATAGCCTACAGCGCAGGGACTCTAGGAATAGCCCATTTAATCACCTGTACTACATCTCAAGATACCACATCATCAAGGTAAGATACACAAAATATAATAAAAGTATGGTTTATTTAATTAAATAGAAGCCGGCTAACTAAGGTTTAAAAACTGAGGGCTAGGAGTCCCCAGTTGAGACCACAGTCTCAGGTGATACAGAGGAGGGCATGTAGTGACAGGCAATATGATAGCAGAGAACGTGGTAAAATATATAATCGCAATCCACAATATGAAAATCAATTTTCCTGTGTATCTGTGCCATTGTTTTAGTCATGTTAAACACGCAATACTGATGTTCTAAGTACTGTGCATCTATAAGGATACTGGTATCCATGTCCAGGTAGTATTTAGCCCATGACTTTAAACCATATGATGGAAATAGATCAAAATGTTGTAAGGGAAGATATTGCTATTGTCCTCATCGTGAAGATTCGGGAGAAAACTGATGGTTTGTATACTATTTAGGAAGGTTAATTAGCTCTGGGGTAAGATTTCGAATATGGGACATACAGGAGTCCTATCACTTTAGACGAGATAGATATTGAAGTGACGTGTCACAATATTTGTATGAAATGTGTTGTCGTGCTTTTCCGAAAAGTGCCCAGTGGGTGACGCTAAGAATTTTAGGCCTATATTTATACTTTTTTTGCGCCGCATTTGCGTCACTTTTAGACGCAATAGTGGCGCAAATTTACTAACTATAATTGTAATTTGTAAATTTGCGCTGCTTTTGCATCCAAAAATGACGCAAATGCGACACAAAAAAGTATAACTATAGGCCTTAAAGTCTTCTCTGGCTCGCTAATTTTTTTAACTTACAGAGATGTCATCCAATCCCAGATGGACGAGCTCCTTTGAAGAACTTATTCTGGGACCTGAATGTGGGCGTGCTTATAGTTAATCTTATCCATATTTATGTATGGAGCTACTAAGAGTTGCCAAGTGATCTTCTCATTAGGATGGCTGCTTTTGTCCCTGAAGCTGGCAGTTCTGCCTTTAACTCTATTTTTGCTCTATTTTCTTTCCATATCAAGGCAAACCAGAGAATGTAGTGCATCTACGTTGGTTAGATAAAGGGCCAATGACCGTTTGTGGTGTACATGGAGCAATAAAGCGGTTACCTGCCCTCTTCTCCACCATCGTCATTTTCCACAAACTGTGTGATAATTCCACTGCTGTTTTCACAGGAAGAATTCTTCATGTAGGGACGTTATCCAAATCCATAGGCACTTACTACATTTACAGTAGAGCCTTTCAGGTTATGAGGCTCTGCCGGAAACGAAGAACATCCATGGGTGGCCTTTTGCCATTCCTGCCTGACACTACCTGATCATAAAGCAGGCTCTAAGCACTCTACCCTTACATACAATCTGAGACAAATATACATTTTGGAATATTATAATACAGTACTGTTGCAATATCAGTCTTTTGGACCATGGAATTCATTAAAAACCAAGTTGAAATTAATAGAATCTAACAGCCATTTTGTCCTCAACAGACGTGCTCATCTTTAAGCAAAGATTATCGAAAGAAAAACGTCTAGCATTTGTGTGGTGCAGAACTTTATGGGCACAAATTCACACTTAGTGCATTCACACATGCATGTAAACCATCACGCCTACAGACATCTATTTAAAAAAATTCAAAAGAGGTACTACCACTGACTGACCAACAAACAGGTATCAAAGCATTCTGACCCACAGAGCAGCTGATGAACAGGATGATGTGCATTGTCAGAAGATAGAGTTATGTGCATTGTCAGAGGATGGGGCAATGTGAATTGTCAGAGGAAATGGTGATGTGCAGCAGACGTAACAAAACAATGTGCAAAGTGGGACAATGTGTGATGTACATCAGGAGAGCGGAGGAAGGTGTTTACCAGGAGAACACTGGGTAATATACTGTGGGAGAGTGCCATTGGTGCACCTCATTTAATTACTATGCAATGCACCCTAGGGGAGCCCCGCTGATGAACCTCATGGGAGGGTTTTGTGATGATCTCATTGGAGCAGCTGATACTGTGCATCAATGTAGTGCTTAGTGTTGTGCATACAGTGAACATGCATTATTAAGCATCAGGGCAGCACTGGGAAGTGTGCATTTCAGGGACTTTTGGTATTGTGCATTATGAAGGGAGCACAGACCGATGAGTAATGGGAGGGATATGATAATTTACAATAGATGTATGTTTATCTGTGTAGTTGAAGGACAAAGGTTGACGTCAGTAAGGTCTTGAATTTTCATGTATCAGGCATGGGAAGATCATCCAGATCTGACTAGTCTTTGCATCTTGAGTCTAGTATTATTTTCTTGATCACAAATTGAAAACTTCAAGAAACAGAAAGCTGAGAAATAAATATAAGTACCACATAAGCTACTAACAACTGGAACACAAACAGGTGAATTGTCAACAGACGGTTCAAATGTTTTGATTGATTTAGAAGGGCAAAAGCTATTTCTAAGTAGATATCCTTTTCCAAAGAGATAATTTTGTAAATGCACCAATGTTCACGGAAAATGCAAAGAGACATGCAAACAGACCTGCAGCTTGAGTAAAGACACACATGAATACTTTCATTTTTGCAAGAGTCCCAGCGACATATTCGACACCTAAAGCCAGCCCTGGATTTTTGGTCAGTAGGCTTGGGCATGCTGTGATTTCTAAGCCTGTTTCTTCAAAAGTAAAGCCAAACCTACATACCCAAGACTGCAAAGTTATGCAGCAAAAAAGTACAGTAGTGTCTGAAGGTGTCACACTTGACATGTGACCCATGTTAGCTGTGGGCAAGAACACATCAATAGATGTTTTTAAAGCATGTGTTTTGTGTGATTTTAAAAATTTAACTTTTTTGGTTTACTGCTTTAGAGAATCTTCGGGATTTTTGGCAATCGCCTTCTGAACAAAAAATGCTTTCTAAGTTACAATCAGGGGCGGCTCCTCCATTAGGGCAGAGGAGCATCGCACTCCACCCTGCCAGCAGGAGAAGATGCAAAACTTTCACAGTGAGGGGGGGCATAGTTTATTATCCCCTTGTTGTGAAATGAGTGGGGCATCTGGGGTGATGAGCTGTGAGGGGGAGTGCTCAACACTCCCTCTCACTGTACATGTATGTTGGGCCAGCCATCTCAGGCAGGCCAAACACACATGTGCAGAAGGGTCTCTATAGCCAGCAAAAAAGTTGCTGGGCTGGAGAAAGCCTGCACAGGCTCCCAGGCTGCCTGGTAGCGCCCAGCCAAGGCCTGCTCAAAGCAGCATCAGGACTGGCCGCAGGGCAGGCTGGTAGCCTGTGCCTGCGTGCAGCTAGCAGGGAAGAGGAGCGCGGTGCGGTACCGCGCCGAAAAGGTAAGTGTTTTTTTATTTTTATTTCATTTTATTACATTTTAAGTGCCCCCCCATGCACGCTGCACCTGCCCCGCTCCTTTCGAGCGAAGTGGGCAGCGACTGGTTATAATGGACCGTATCACATAAATTGAACACTGAAAGCACCAACATCTGGCAGTTCTGTACCACAGGTTTGAGCTGTATCCTATCTTAAATAACTGAAGAATTGGAGCAGCTCTATTTTACCACCTACGGCAATAGCAAAAGGTTGCTTGTTGGTCTATCTGTTGAATTTGAAATGTTGCAGCAGTTCATGACATATCTAAAATAAACAACGGGATATACCACAAAAACATAAATAAACAAACACAACAACACAATTAAAACATATCAGGCACAACAAAAAGCTGTCAAAACGTGAACCTAATGTAACACCCACAGTACAACACTGCAACATCACATTGCACTAATGTAGCATAAAAGCACAAAAAATCAGCTCAATACATCACTATCATAAAACTTCTACACAGCAAACATGCAAAATTATTCTTGGCACACATTACCACCTCCAGAAAACTGCTTTTAAAGTAGGGTGGTAAAAGGTGTTCACACCAGGTACCGACTAGCTTACCACTAGGCCCAGGCAAAATATAAAGTGCATTGGCATAACATATGTATTTTGGGAATTTCGTGTTACGCTTATCCATGAAATTCCAAAATTACCCCATGCTGCATAATTAGTAATGCCTACTTGCTGGAGGGCTGAGGTGAAAGATAACCATTATAGGCAGGAGGTGTTGAACATTCTGTTTTGAAATACATACATTTTGAATGTAGAAATCAACCTTTAGCTCTGGAAGCAGGGCTGCTTAGTCACAAATGGGGCCACTTTGGTGGAGTCAATCTTTGAGGATCTTAAGTGACGTGGAGACTCTGGCAATGATATAAATGTGAAAATCTTTAGCCCAGTGGAGTTTATTGATCCAATGGACTATGCTTCACTGGTCAGATTAGTGCTGAATGGAGGACTTGGTATCTAGTTCATATTTGGTCATTTGTAGGCTAAGCAGAAATGACCGGTTTTGAGATTTGTAGTCAATCTTAAGTAATTGTCCATAAGTTTCAGTTTTAGGTAGTTGAGTCTTGTACATCAAAAGTAATTCTACCTCATATTTCAAGTTTCATGGGGGAACTAATACTAAATTCATGGAGGCCCCCGAGCTCCTGTAAGCGCTGTCACCCATAGAAGACTCTTTTGACATATGGAGGGTACATGGTGATGTATGACGGTATTGCAACTTGGGTACCAAACGTAGTGCATAGAATTAGGATCTCCTGGAAACAGCAGTCTGGGCCCTGGTACAATAAGGCTTTAGTTTCAATTTTAGTATTTCTTTACAAAGGTAGGGTTCAGTGCCTAACAGAAATAAGAATCAAATTAACCCAGAAATTAAAAGACAGCAGATATGTTATATATATATAAAGCCTAGTCGCGGTCGCCACTAGGTAGGTATAGCTAGGACCTATTTTCCATAGAAAAAGCATTTTTATTTTGCTAATAACTTTGACTATGTTTGATGAATCTTCACTTTAAGGACCAAAAAAATATGATGTTAACTTCTTTGTCTGTCTGAAAAGTTTAGGGGTGATCTGTCAAGCGTGTGCCAAGGAAAAGGGAGGGGTCCCAAAACACTTTTCCCCCATTCATTTCTCCGTAAGGATTTTGAACAGGAATTGAGCCCAAACCAATAGACCAAATTACACCAAATTTGGCAGAAATGTAGCTCTTCGTCTAGAAAGCACCCTTTTTGTTGTTTTTGTAAATCTGTTCAGTAGTTTTTGAGAAATTTAATAAATAACAAAATTGTATATATAGGGACACAAAGGCTCCGTGAACCCTTCCAATCTCGTGCTCAGATCTGATTGGCTGCCAACATTTCAACTGGTAAATGTTGACAGACAGGTTAGGATTACCAGCCTACCAGCCGACTGCCACCACCCTGAGGTAACAACTAATGAAATGCAGGGGGACTGCCCACCCCCCTGCAGCCCCAGGGACTGCCACATCCTGGGGTAAGATAGAATTAAACGTTGGGGGATGGGGCAGCTCTGTCGCAGCCTTGGGACTGTTACCTCCTCGGGGCTAACAACTGATGAAATGTGGGTGTCACCCAGTCCCCCTCGCAGCCCTGGGGACCACCACCTCATCCGGACTAAGATAGAGTTAAATGCAGGTGGCTGTCTGGCCCCCCTGCAGCCCCGGAGACCACCACCTCTCCACGGCTAACTGCTAATGAAATGTGGGTGGCCGCCCTGCTTTCCACACAGCCCAGGGGGGACTGACACCTCCCTGGGGCTAGATTTAAATAAGATAGGGGCTCTGTTTTGGACCCCTAGCCCCGGGGACCACCACCTCCTAGGGTAAAATTTTACGGTTTGGAGGTGGAACCAATAATGGCCCCGGGGACCTCCACCCCCAGGGACAGCTCCTGCTGTGTTCCTGGGTGCCTACCCCCAAGACATAGCTGTTTGCTCTGACTTGGCGGGAGGTGTCAAAGTGAGAGCAAACACTCCGCTTTCTGCAAGTGGGAGCTGGCAAACGGCTCCTGCATGCAGAAAGCAAATTAGATCTTAGCATGAGATTGTTAAGGGAACAAAAATTCTTCCCGTCCCTAGATATACACATTTGTTTTCCCCCTAATTTCTCAAAAACTACTGAATGGATTTACACCAAACCAAACAAAGTAATCTTTCTGGACCAGGACCTACCGTCCTGCCAAATTTGGTGTCATTCTGTCCAGTAGTTTTTTGCACTATCGCTGTTCAAAATCCCTATGGAAAAATCAATGGGGAAAACGTGTTTTGGGACACCCCTTTTTTCTCGGCCCTTCCTGGATGGATCACACCAAAACTTTCCAGGCAGCAACTGAAGGTACTGGCAAATGTTTTTGGAAAGTTTCATGAAGATTGATCAAGCAGAGCCAAAGATATGGGCAAGGGAAAAAACGCTTTTTATATAGAAAATAGGTCCTAACTAGATATTCCTAGCACATTCTTGAATAGACATTAATTTCATCAAGTCCTGAAGATTAAAAGTGTGGATGCGTTCAAAATTGTAACATTTGCATTGCATAAATCTAATACTCAACACATTGGTGTGTGCAGAATTGTGATGGTCAGGATTTGAATGTCAGAAAGGCAGACTCGTGATTTGGCGGTTAGGACGAAATTTTGATCCCTTCAAAAATTCTTGTTTTGAATAGGGATAGGAATTATGACTTCTGCAGAGTTTTCCACGCAGCACAATTACTCGAGGCAATGAACGAACATCACAGCCTCATAATTTTCCACAGGTTAGTTTCAGCAGCTCAAACCAGCCGATTATAGCTGAGTTAAAATGCCTACTAATTACCGAGACCTACAGAAATCGGTGACCCGTGGTGTTAGTGTTTACTCTGTTCCATAAATAATGGCACCACCTCCAGGAATGTCCTAGTCGGAGGCCTTAGAAACTGCAGGAGTGGAGTGTAACGGTAAATGTCACTGTTGGACCCGAAAGGAAAGACATTGGACCCATAGAGCACATCTCAACATGACTGATAAATTCCTGCGCTGAAACTACAGTGGTTATAAAGGGAGAGAATATCCACTGCGCCTCCATTTTCCATATAAAGTCTCGAGCTACCTGTTTAGACGGAATACTGGTAATGACACGGTGTCTGTGTATGAACAGCGGATCTGTGACACGGTGCACGGTGTCTGTTTTTTAAGTGCGGATCTGTCACATGGTGCACGGTGTCTGGTTTTTAACAGCGCGGATCAGTGACGTAGAGTACTGCGTCTGTTATTTATGAGTGGATCTGTGACACTGTGCCGAAAATGCATCTTTAATTAAAACCGACCTTTAGTCTTCTGCTTTCGAACCAGGTTTTCTGATCAGTGCCGCAGCCAGTCACTTCTAATACAGCTGTAAAGTGCTCACAGCTGCTTGCTCTGCACAAAAGGAAAACTGCACCGAGATGCTGGTAGCCTTTCAAACAGTCTGCGTCTTCGACTTATTGAATTCGGTGAACTGTGACAAGGACAAGCGGGATCCAGTTTACTTCGCACGAATACAGAGAAAATACAACAGTGTGGCGCTTGTCTTCTACGCTTATTAGTATAGAGAGATTTGTCTGTAACCCAGCACACGCGTCGGTCTTTTTTATTTAATATAAAAGATCTAAATTGTTTTTAGCTCGAATTTTGACTTGGATTGGAGACACGCAAGATCGCACGAGGATAAAAAAACACCTTCTTTTAAGAGCATTAAGCCTAGCAGGAACCTAGAGGCACGCGTGTACATGAACTTCTCAGGCAGCCACAGCACTCTCCATCACCTCTTGCCAGGCGACGCCCGGAGGGAGACAACCTGTCGAGTGTTATTGCCCACATCTGGCACGTACGAGCTCCCACTGGGGCACTCCCCACTCAAGCACTCACGGCAAAGGCTGAACATTTCGAAGAGAGAGGGGAATGGATTAAAGCAGGTGAAAGAGAGTCCTCGCCGTGAAAATCATCATCCGCGGAAAGATCTGCATGGTGTCAGATGTAATTTATTGCACATTATATTAGACACTTTTCTACGTTTTTTTTTCACTTGCCATCGAACTGAAATTATAAAACGCAAAAAATGAAGAAAGACAGCGCATGCGTGCTTAGTCAACAAAGCACAGGGGCATATTTACAAGCCCCTAGCGCCATATGCACAAGGCGGCGACGTTAAGCCACTTTTTGTGGCCGTCTTGTAAATATGACCCCTACGACGCAGTTTTCTGCGACAGAAGGGCATGCAATGGGTGTTGCTGTGGGCGTTCCCATGCAACATCCATTGCTTTCTGCCACTTGCCCAGATTGACAAGGAAACGTAAATCTGAGACAGCGACACAAGGCGTCAGTATAATGCATCAAGGAGAAATACAAGGAGGGGTGGGGCTGGCCCATGGGAGGTGGGAGGCGGGATGAGGAGAGAGTGCACCTAAGTGCGCATGTGTGTTTGGCCGGCCGTCTCAAGCCGGTCAAACACACATGTGCACTTAGCTTTCTCTAAGAAACTGCTCAGACCCCAAGGTTGTGTCTGAGCGGCAGAACTAGCCGCTCAGACCAATCCTGATACTGCTTTCATGCAAGGTTTAGCAGTGCCAGGATTGCTGGGTAGTCTGTGCTGGTGTCCCAGTGAATGCTGAGACACCACAAGAAGAAGAGCGACGAACGAGGTGGCAGGAGGCTGCAGCGGCAGAAATGGTGGGGAAGGTAAGTGTTTTTTTGTTTTTTTTATTGTTTCCCCCATCCCACCAAGCCCTGCCCCCCTCCCCATTGACGTTTGCGATGGCCACCACTGTTTTCAATGTGCGCTGCATTCTGCAGCACACATAGAAAGAGAAAAAGGCCATTAATGATTGTATATGTACAGAAAGGTGTCCATTCCTGCACATAAACATTAATTAAATAATAATGATTTGTTACTTCTATGTGTGCTGCACTAAGCATCACACATAGAAGTGACAAATCACCATTGTTGATTGTTTATGTGCAGGAAGGAACACTTTCCTGCACATAAACAATCATCCCTGCAACACAGGCACCCTTGCACTATGGTGCATTGCAGCTAGGCAGCTAAAGCTAACAGGAGTGTGCTGTATTTTTGTTAATATGGCACACCTCTGCGGTTCTGAAGTGACACAGCGCAGGTAATTTTGCACCACTTCCTTGTAAATATGCCGCTCAGGAGCAAGGGCTTATTTACAAGCCACGTGGTTCAGGGCGGTGCATCAAGTGTTTTGCTGCACCACCCAGCGCCACTGGGAAAGGGCAGAAATGCACTGTATCTACAAGATACAGCACATTTCTGTCCTCTTCTCTTGCGCTGGCACACAAACTGCTGCCTAGCACCAACGCAGGCACCCTTACACCATGGTGCAAGGATGCAGGCATTGTGGGGATATCTCTTTCTATGGGTGCTGGAGAATGCAGCACATATAGAAGGAGGAAAAACTGGGGAGAAATAAAGATATTTCTCCCTGTCGTGTCACTTCTATGCCACCTTTTAGGTGGCGTAGGAATCTGAAGCATTCCCAGACTTGTAAATCTCAGAATGCGTCAGATTCCTTAGCCTTCCATGGGTGTTGCATGGGAACACCCACAGTAGCAACCATAGAACGCCCCTTTCACTCCGTTTAATGTGAGGAAGGGGCTCATATTTACAATGCCATGTAAAGTCACACAAGTTGGCTTTGCATTGCCTTGTAAATATGGGATGGCACAATGCGCCACTTGAGCATAAAAAATTGACACTTCAGTGGCGCAGTGTGCTGAAAGGGCCTCGTAAATGAGGCCCTTAATCTGGATTTTATGTCATGCCC
The DNA here is from genome assembly GCF_031143425.1 of Pleurodeles waltl. Lineage (NCBI taxonomy): Eukaryota > Metazoa > Chordata > Amphibia > Caudata > Salamandridae > Pleurodeles > Pleurodeles waltl. Next base: position 509,067,619 of record NC_090445.1, read on the forward strand.
AGTGCCTTGAGGTTAGGGTAACCTAATTATGAAAAACAAAAACTGGGACAATCCAGAAATACAGAAGTAGGACTACAATTTTGCATAAATCAAGAAGCTCGCAATGACTTAATCTTTAGTGCTCGTCAACAGCAATCACAGCCAATGAGACGCTAAGGAAATATAATGATATTTTTGCACACAACATCAGCTGTGTTAACTAAATTACTTTCTGCTGACAGTAGATAACTAATCCTATACTGAAACACATGAAAATTTGCTTGAATCTGTGTTTAGGTGTCCCTTTCTGAAAACCTGACCATTTCCTAGATTTACAGAAATTTGCCAGAATAGACGGTGAAAAATGGGACTGTCCCAGCAAATCCAGAACTTCTGGTCATCCCACCTGAGGCCCTTACATAAGCGCTACTGAAGAGCATGGACAATAGTTATTTTGGGTGTCACTGTTTTTGCCTGAGTGCTTCGCCAAATTAAGGGGCAGCAGACTCTATCAAATCCTACTCCCCCTGAAAATATTACCACCGGAATGGAAAGTGAACTGCTCTGAGGTAGCAATTGTGATCCCTGGGTCTGTTCTTGCTGCTAGCGAAGAACTCGGAGACGGCATTAGGTTAAAATATGTCAATTTGTTACACTTCCTGGCATCCCAGATCTGATGACCTTATATCTCACTTTTGAGGCAAAGATTAATATCTTGTACTTGAACCTTGGTGGTTCCAAATGAGGCCAGTTCACAGGGATTAAACCATAATCTGGTCAAATGCAGTTGTTTAAATTGAAATGAAAGATGCTCCAAATCCATCTACCTGCCTGATTAGAGTTCACATACCCTACCTGAATTCATCTGAAAAGGACTATGGATATAAGTAGCCTGATTCACAAATGGAAAACTAAGGGTGGAAGCCTCTGAGCATAAATACATTTCTGCATACATCTCGGTGAATACATCCGCCAGGTTGCAGTTCAGCAACATTGGATGGTGATTCACACTTAGTAACAGGAATATATGTCGTAACCCTTTCACATGAGATTGTAGGAAAAAGATCGACTCAAAAATCGTAAAATTACAAATAGTAACTTCACAGGTTTATTTTGGGTATTAACCAAACAAGTTTAATTCTATACAGCTTTGGCAGAGATCTCTAATTATCATATGTGTGGAACTACACACTAAAAAAATAGGAAATCAGCCATTATGACAGGAAAATCACAATGCTGACAAACATTATGAATGGACCACATAAATACAGCCCACAACTTGGCTCTGTTGTCATCCAATTGTACTGCCAGGCAACGTACTGTCATTGTAATTGTACTGCCAGGATACTTCAACAAAATCTACCATGGTTGAGTCCATCCCACTCAAGAGGAAGAGGAAATTCACTCAGAAGGAAACAGAACTTTTACGTGATTTTTAGTTTATTACTACACAGAAATGCATGGTCTATCTGCATACATCCTCAGTGGTGAGGACAAGGCTGCTGTGTGGCAGGAGGACATTCCAAGTGTGTTTGCATTGAGGTGGAGGATCACACTGTGTGTGATACTAAAAGAAATGACAGCATAAAAGGAGGTGAGTGAAGGATATTTTTATTCAGAACAGGGTCGGTAGCAGACCTCTATCACAACTCTGTCTCACCACCCTCAGTGAGCATATGCTCTCCACAATCCCCCCTGATCTGTTATATGGTCTGCACGTTCTACAAAATCTTAGAGAGAAACCAGATATGATCAAAATACCTATATGTCTCAGCTCTCTACTGACTCCAAGCTTGTGCCACAATTTCCTAGAATAGCAGACATCCCCCCATTTACACGTAGGCACACATACCACACAGGTCACATGCATACAGCTTGTTTCTCTAGAGAGTGAAGGCTGAATATACTATTGCTAACACATCTAACATTCCATTGTACACTTTCCATATTGCTGCATTGCAAACAGGTGCAACACCCCCACCTTCCCCTGTAGAAAGTTCCCAAAGAGGACTAGCATCAAAAACATCACTATCAATCTGTTAAAAATGCCCCATTTCTTTCACTTTCACAATCACAATCATACTTCTGAGAAGTGTTCAACTCTAATTGCTCAACATGCTATACATTTACCTTGTCTTCAAATGTTGAGATAACAACCTTACTAAGAAGGGAAAGTGTCAATGAATAGTCTTCAACAATATGTAATCCCATTTAGACATTTTCTCATTTTCATTTCCTATGTTTACAGTCCCTCTCAACCAGCCACATATCCACTTCTACTGGACTGCCTGCTTAGCAAACATCCATGTCAATCTATAATAGTCTATGCAGCTTTCAATCTGCAGAAGTGGGAGGACAGTGAATGTGTAAATTAATACCACAGTAAGGACCTTTACAGTTATTATGGGTGCATTATCATGTTCAATGTCTCCCTCATTAGACTTCAACATACATCCTTAATTTTTGCTACTTCATTTGATATATATATCATTATTTTTCACAGTACATACAGATGTGCCCAGCAGGGCTGCAATTCCTATTGTATTTGCTGAAGATATATCATCAAAGCAATGTGAAATAAAGCATAAATATCTTTCATTTCTTTATATTAAACTTAAAATCTCAAACTTCAATGCATGATGTATAATAGAAGAACTAAACAACAAAATATCAAACAAATGGTAATAATACATAGCTAAATAACTCAAGCAGTATAAAGTCAGATTTCATTTCATTCATCCACTTACAAATCAGTTGATGTATCACATATATAGACCCAATGGGCATACTACCCAGAAATCCAAGTTATGTCCTTAGGTACATTCATGTCTAAAATAAGTAGAATAGTTATTAAAAGAAGAACAAGTAATTGTCTTATATATTTACTTCTGAACTCACTAATCCATGTGTTCCTACTAAGAGCACCTACATGAAGGAATCTCCTGCCCAGCGAAAGACCTAGCAACAAGTATGTCACAAGTATTATGTAAATCTTTGTCAATATTCAGACTATCTGGTTCCTTGCTGTCATTATCTAGGGTAAACCTTTTCTCTAATCGACTCAGTTCACATTCTCTTTCAGCTGTTCTCATATTGTTTGATACTTGCACCAAGTCATTATATTTCAACAGGGACTTGTCACCTCCATGAAACCTACAAAAGTGTCTCACAACTGGCTAGCTAAAATCCCTGTTCTTGATTGCCCTAAATTGTTGTAAAATTCTCTTATTCATTGGTAGTGTGGTGCTACCAATATAAGTTTTTGGCCATGTCAATATTCCTCTGATCTTAACATTTTCCCAAATGGTATTTTGACTATAGTTATAATGACTTCGTGGTTACATGCTTTACAATTGTTACATTTTGCAAAACCCTCTGCAGGTGAAAGCCATGTCCCTTGCTTCTTATCATATTTTATGTCACTCGTCACTTAATGGTCTTGCATTGACTTAACATAATTGTAAGTAATGAGTGGTCTGGAAATCTCCTGCCTAATTATAGAGTTGCCCCTGATGAGGTGCCAATGTTTATTAAGGGTAGCCCGTTCAAATGCTCACAGATATACGTTGTAATGAATTTATATCTTTTTTAGCCATAAAGAGTGCTGTTTCTCTCTTACACTGTATCACTCCATTTGAAGCTGCTTTCCAGGTGTTTTCATTGTACCCTCTTGCCTTAAACCTTGCTATCATATGTTTTTCTATTTCATGGTACTCCTCATCAACTGTTATAGAGCCAGCATATTCGTCTAGCTCTATATCGGTCCACAGAGGGTTCACTTTTGATCAGTGGTGGATGGTAAATGCTCCGGGGAAGCAGAATGCTATTCACTGCAGTTGTTTTTCTTTATCCCAACTAATATGGTCACTAATCTGTGTCCCTCAACATGCTAATACATCCAAAAATTCCAATGTAACAACATCAACTACTGGCACTGTACAATGCACTGTGTTCTCACAAATCATGGCATTGATGATGCCATAAGTGTTGTTATGAATGCTATGATTTCACATGGTATAACTTATGGAATATTAAAGGCTATAACTAGTGTATGGAGAAGCCACAAGTTACAGTTAATGTAGTCTGGTGAATGAAGTCAGCAGCCTGTGTATGGAGGTGCTCTACTTAAAGTTACTTGAAGGGGTGTACATTTACTTTTTAACTATGGGTTATAGTAATTTGAAGGTGGCCTAATTTAAAAATCAAAGTTAGAACTTTAAGTTTATGATTTCTAATATTTGTCTAGTTTATGTTGTGTTTGTATAGAAAGAATAAAATGTGACCTCCCTTTGGGCCTCTCCTAGAACAACATTGGGGATTCCCTATTGCATTTAATAAAGTGTAATTCTTGATTGAAAGTGCCACCTTCAAAAAGGTGGCATTTTCCTACTCTTAGCCCTGTGTGCCTGCAGCCTGTCTCCAATACTTGTCTGGGCTGGGCTGGCAGCTGTTTTCCTGCATTTTATCTAGACAGCCTCACACAAACGAAGGGTAGGGGTGACTGAGTGGCCAATTGGCAAGATGGGAGGGAGGAGCTGACACTCTCACCTGAATAGGCAGTATCCTGCTCCCACATAAAGGACTAATGAACCCCCCTGTAGTGAGTCTGTAACCAAGGCAGGAAGGAAGGACCTCTGTGTACTTCAAAGATCCTTCTTTGAAGTAGTCACCCCCACTTCAAAGGCACAAATTTATATAAAACTGGACATTTGACCCTACCAAATCAGTACACTTCTGGACCTGTGGATACTTTGCCAGGAAGAAGAACTGCTGTGCTGCACAAGGACTGCTGCTCTGGAGTTCGACTTTTCTGCTGTGATAACCTGCCTGCTGCCCTCTCTGCATGGGTGAGAAGGACTGGACCTACACCACCTGAACGAAGTGACTCCAAGGGCTTGTCTGCTTGCTCCCTGTTCTAAAGTCTCAGGGACATCAAAGACTTCCAGCAACCCTACAACAGCACCTGGACTCTGCCAACTGTTAGTCCTCCCTGCCCAGTGATACTAATCCAGTCCTGGACTCTCGACAGTGCGATTCCCTGTGCTGAGCCTGCAAAATCCATGCATCGCTGCTGTTGTGGCTTTGATACCGCTGCATCGCTGCTTGAGGACTTTGCATCACCAGCTGCGGAGCTCGATGACGACACATTACCTTCATGGCCAAAGGACTCGTCAGCGACGTACCCCCAACTGCATGGATCAGAACTGACAAGTCACCTACACATTGCCTCCTCTCCTGCTTGCATCAGGTCTTCAACTTCAACGCATCCTCCATCCAAAGGTACTTTGCAGAGGGACAAAGGTTGGTCACTGTCTCTGATACACGCTCCATTGTGGTCAGCTTGACTTTTCAGATCTGACCCAGTCTAGCGCAACCAGATAGCCGCTTTAAACTTCTAATCACTATGGGCTTCATTATCAGTGTGGTGGTCTGTGGACTGCCACACTAGCATTGACGGTCAAACCACAGCACTCCAGGTGGTCTGACCACCCAATTACAATGTTGGCAGGCGCACTCGCCTAAAGACCACCGACCCCTCCAAGATCAGGTATCCCCACAGGTTGATGGTGGTCAGGCTTGTGACCAGTCATTGCTGTGCTGAACTGAGCGCCACTTGGCTTATTACAACTACACTTTCTGTCATCCTTTTCATGGTGGGGACTCCGCCATGCAAAGGCTGGTGGAAAGCCAGTGCTGGGGGCCACAGAGGGGCCCCTGCACTGCCCTTAACCATGGCATTGACAGTGCAGAGGCCCCCCTACCCAGCACCATCAGAATGCACACTGTCTGCAGACAGTGGACATTCTCAGGGTGCTGGAGTGCTAGGATATTGGCCTTGGCTCCGTTAGATGAAACAAGCATTCTCCCTGGGACAACTTGGCCTGCCACCCACCAGCCGTGCATGCAACCTCAAAATCATCCTAGACACCCACCTGACCATGGAGCAACAGATCAACTCTGACTCCTCAGCATGCTTCAACATCCTTCATATGCTCAGCCAGCAAGATTTTCTACTGGATACCCAACTCCACCAGGAAAACAGTCACCCAGGCATTTATCTCCAGTTGCCTCGTCTATGGCAACATGCTCTAAGTCGGAACCTCAAAACAGCTCCAAAACTGGCTGTAGATCATCCAAAATGCTGCAGTCAGACTCGTCCTTGACCTTCCCAGAAGGACCAGCATCACTCCCCACCTCAGAGCCCTCGACTGGCTCCCCGTACAGCAAAGATGCCTCTTCAAACTCCTCACGCATGCATACAGGGTGTCCTTTACAGTGGACCCACTTACCTCAACAACCAGCTATTGTTTCACCTACCAACCAAAGAACTCTGACCCACCACCCTTCCCTGGCCCACACACTGCAAATCCACAGCAAATGCTTCGAGGACACTCCTTTGCCCACCTTGGTGCCAAGTCCTGGACAACCACCCCATCCACGTTTGCACCTCCCCCTCAATGAAGGACTTCAGAGAACAACTCATGACCTGGCTATTAGACCACCACCTCTGACAGCTGGCTAGGCCCACAGCACCAAACCAGCACCTGGGGTCTCCCTGGGTGACAAGCTTGCCCTTACAAGAACCCCCTGATTGGATGATTCACTCCAGTTTTCTCATCTCCCGCCCTACTCCAAATGCAGCTCAGAACGTGAAGGATGGGAGCTGACCAAGGTGTACTCTTATGTGTCCAATTATCCTGTCATACCGGTCTAAGCCCAGGAGTAGAGAAGTATAGGATCACAAACGCCAGAGTGCAAACAAAATTCCAAGAAAAAGAAAAGGAATAAACAAGCTATCTCGAGGGTCATGCCAGACCTGCTATTAAAAAGGCTGTATACTACAGTTATGCAATTATAGGTGGATCTCACCTATGCCAACCGGAGAGCTAAGCTAGTGGATACACTCCCAGTAGAAAACCAGGGGAAGAAAGAAGGTAAATGGGAAGGGGGGTTGTCAATCCTCAGTAAGGTTACAAAGAGGGGGACCACAGTGTGTGCTCTAACCACAACAGGCTGCTATGCCTAATATTCACCATTTCCATAGTCTGACTCTCCCAAGACACCATCTTCATCATCATCTCCCTCTTCCAACCCAGCCCACTCATCAGGGCTCCCATCTGTTATTACCAGAGGGTGCTATCATGCCTCCAATACCTCCGTCCACAAACCTGTAATCGACAGTCTCCTTACCCCTTAAGCAGCCTCTCGAGTAAAGCTCTCTCCTCAAGTCTCCCCACTCAGTGACATCTTTCACCCATATATCTATCCTTGTAAGGCTATCCTGAGCCTTAAAAATCATCACTATTCTTCGCTTAGCCAGCAAAAGGACCCGATCCAAGAACCTGGATCCTGCCTTCCGTTTGTGGGAACTATGAAACAATCCCAAGAGACAGACCTCCAAGATACAATCAAGAGTGCGGTTCAGGGTGATATTCAGAGTGCAGACCACTGTGTCTCAGTATGGCGCCAAGTGGGAGCAACTCTAGGTCGTATGACAGAAGTCATCGCACCATTAGGGCAGCTTCCCAGCTCCCTGACATAAATGATCTGGAGTCTGTGCAGTGTTAGAAAAGTCATGTGTACATAATTAAACTGGGTGCACCTCAGTCTCATATTCGTAGAAACCTTCTTATGGTATGCCAAAACTTTGCACCGTTCAGGGTTTGTAAATTCATGCCCTAGTATCCCTTCCCACCTGTGCCTAAGAGTCAGAAGGGATTTTCAGACCATTTGGAAAGAGCTTTGTAAATCCAATTCACTAGGGGCCAGATTGACAAGGCCTTAGCGCCTCTTATTGCCACACTAGCATAATTTTTTTTCCTAATGTGACGGTAAGGAGGCCATTCTCCTTAGCCATATTTACAAGGTGGTGCAATGCATGTATGTGGCAGGCATAATGTATGCAAGGGGGGCATTCCCACACAGGAGGCCCATAATGGGACAGTGAAATTTACAACATTTCACTGCACCATTTATAGCACAATTTTTAACACCTGCCAAAGGCATTAAAATGATGTGCCCATTACTTACAATGCCCCCCCCTTTACTTTGCAGAATTAGCGTCCCAATTTGTGTTGATAATCTACAAACTACTACAATAGTGTAAAAAAACATTGACACACTTGCCCTAACATGTACCATGGTATGCTGTATTGTAAATACAGCGCACACATGGTGTTGTAAGGGGGCACAGTGGGGGCACAAGAAAAGTGGTGCATCAAAGCTGATGCACCACATTCTTGTAAATATGGCCTTAAGTGTCTCACTGTGCCCACACTCATCAGCAGCTGCAATACCACATGAGTCTTTGGCTCCTCAAGCCCCTTATCCCACAGATCTCAAAACATCCATGTTAAGGCCTTATAAGTTAGAAAATGCCCCAGTGGTTAGTCATATTGAGTTACCAAGTCTTCCAAGGGGATCAAGACTCCCAACTGGTAACAGTCTCCCACCATCACCAGACCAGCACCCATCTAAGCTGATAACTGCCCCTCCGTAAAGAAGCCATGTGGAAGGTCAATCAAGGGCAGAGTTGGGGCATACAGTAGAGTCCCGACAGCCCTCATAACTCAGGATCTCCAACACTTCAAGACCACTCTCAGGAGCACACCCAGTTGTGGGATTGCCACAACCGGGCAGAGCAATTTACCCAGCAGAGTGCTCTGATTCTGGCCATATCTGTCATTCCCAATTTGTCCTGTTGGGCTCCGTCAAGCCACTGAGTCACCCACTGAAGCTGCGCCACAAAGACGTACTGCTCAAAATCTATGGCACCTCAGCCCCCTCATCTGTCAGGTGTTGGGAAACCTCCAGCATCTCCAGCCTCTGCTTCAGCCCCCATCCCATATCAGTTCCCTGAGCAGGGTGTCCAACTGTCTGAAGAAGAAGCAGGCATTCCCACTGGAAGGTTACTAAAGAAGTACAGCAGTCTCAGTAGCGTAACCATTTGGGACACGGAGATCCTGGCCATGAATGGTAGTTTATGGTATCTCCAAAAGGGTACACAGGTTTTAAGCAATCAGAGAGCTCTCCCCAGGTTACCCTCCCGTAGGTCATCAAGGGAATGAAATAAATGAATACCCAGATATTTAAACATAACGGTGGACCAAGATAGGTCTCTTCCCGCCCCAGTGTCCCTAAGAAACATTTCCTATCCACCATTGACCTCTTCCCTACCCCTCCCCGCCCATCCTGCACGTATGGCCAGGCTATCATGAACCCAGCTAAGCACCTCAGTCACACAGTCCACGGCCCCATTTCCATCTGCACCTACTCGTGGTAGAAAGGATTCCAGCCCACATATACTGAAGGGGAAGGAGCCTGCACTAGCAGGCAAGAAGGGCAAGGAGCCTGCACCCAGCAGGCAAGAAGGGCAAGGAGACTGCACCAGCAGGCAAGAAGGACCAGGAGCATGCATCAGCAACTGTCACTGAGCCCCCACCACCAAGCATGGTTGTGCATCCATCCGAGGGTGCAGGGGATGTGCAGGAGCCTCCCATCACCAGCACCATCACCACCACAGTGCAGCCGTCACCGCCGGCAGACGCAATGTGATCCTGCCTCCATGGGCTGCTGTGTGGGCTGACCCCTCCAGAACCAGTGTGGGAGACACCCACTCGAGAAACTGTGGCCCATCACTCCCCAGGACAAAGCACAGGGCATGTTGCCCCCTCCAGAACCAGTGGGCAAGTCACCCACTCGAGTCTTGTTTCCGCATCCGGCTGAGGTGCCCCCCGAGGTGCCTGCCTGTTGGCCAACTGATGCCCCTGCAGTGTCCTCTCTGTATTGATGCTGGTGACACGTGGGCCTTGGACGTTGCCCGGTGGCCATGTAGCCCACGCAAACTGAGGACTGGGCAGTGCCGCATTTTCTGTACATTTGTAGATATCTGCAACATTGGCTAAGTTATTTTTATACTGTGTTGCTATTATTACACTCACTTTAGTGAATTATTTTTGTCCTTGCATTATTCAGCCGATTTAGGGGGAGTAACTTGTTTTCTTGTGCATCTGGTTGTGTGTATGGAGTAGGATGTGTGTATGGAGTGTGTGAGTCACCCTCGTTTCCTCCCCCCTCTCTTGTGTGCTAGGCGGCTGTACTCACCGTTGTCATCTTCGCCGGTGTTGGTGTTCGTGGTGGAGCAGAATGTAGAATATGATCGGAAATACATGCAGTTCTGGTTCCATGGCAGGTGTTCCCTATGTCTTCAATGGTGAGTCCTTTCACTTCTGAGCTCTGTTTCTGCCAGGCTTTTGATGTCGTTGGTACCGGCCTGGAAAAGGTGTCAGTTTGCAGGGTCTTAATATGGTGGGCAGAACATTGACTTCCGCCTGGCTGTAGGCGGCTACTGCTGTGGTGGCTGTTGGTTCCGCCCTGGCGGTTGGTGTGGTACATTGGCTGTCTTTCGGAGATCTTTCCTCCATGGTCATAATTTGATGGTAATTACCACCGGCCTGTTGGCGATATTACCGCCACTTTATCACCGACCACCAGGGTCGTAATAAGGGCCAATGTGTATGCCCCCATGGACCCTCCAGAAAACCGCCAACTATAAACTCCCCCACCCCAGGGCAGTTTAGCAACAGCTGGCTGCCAAAACTTGTAAAGTGAAAACATTGTCAATAGAATGCCTCCTCCAGTCTTCTGCAAGAAGAACAGATTATGGATGGAATGCTGAACAATGCAAACATTCACCTCCAGTTACGGATCTGGGTTTAATCCATCGTTTTTTTACCACCATGCCACTCCAGTTTGGACCCAGCCGTATGCAAATCAGTCTTGACCCTGCTCCCCATGGGAACAGTACAGCCTGAACTGCCAGTCCAGATCCTCCCTGAACCAGAAACAAGCATACTGGGACTAATGTAGGAGGGGGCCCTCTATTTAGTGTGCAAAACCAGGCACACTGTGTTGGGCACCAGGCAACCCCACATTGGTTTACAGAGGTATAAACTAGAACCCCTAATGCTCTAATTTTTATGGTAGCTTGGTTGAGCAGTTAGGCCAATCTTGGAGAAGTGCAAAGCATTTGCTGTACTCACAGTATCAATAAATGAGTCCACACACTCAAAATAATAGCTTGAGACCAATTTACAAACATATTTCAGATTTTTATATTTTTAAGACAAAGATCATCAAAATTGGGTAAGTACTTTTTAAGTTATGAATTATTAGATTTTTAGGAAATGTCTCAGTACACTCCATAGGAATCAATGGGAGAAACTGTTTAAAAATACATATAAAATCAGGCAATTCGTTTACCAAGGTTCCCTTGTCGAGGTGAACGGTTAGCCTTATGGACCACCTGGAGAAGTTCAGGCAGTTCCCGCTGTTGATGGGAGCAGCTGTAGAAAGTCATTGGAGCTGGTGCCAGGCCACTGCGGGGGACTGCTTGCAAAGCACTGCACAGGTGGACCTAAAGGCAAGTCTGGTGGGTCCCCTTGTAGTGTCGAGGTCACAAGGGGTGGGGGCCCTTAGGGCACAGCTGGTTCTCTGGTGCAGGGCCCAGGGAGGCTGGGTGCAGAGCACATATATAAGCCAAGAGCTGTGCGCAGAAATTTTTTGACACCAATGCAGCAAAGCACAGGAAGGTCCATTGTATATTAATGGGTGCGTCATTTTAATGCCTACTCTGAGCAGGCATGAAAAATGATGGAAAAAATGGCACAGTGAAATATTGTCAATTTCACTGCGCCATTTTTTAGGCCTCCCTGCGCCGGAACACCCCCCTTGCAAACATTTTGCCTGGCACAGGCATAATGTGGTGCAAGAGGTCGCAAAGTGACACAATGCAACATTGCGCCACTTTGTAAATATGGCACAACAGAAAAGCTGCCTTAATGCCGACAGCATAAAGAAAATGATGCTATGGCGGAGCTAAGCTGGCACAAGGGGCTAGTAAATATGCACCTTAGTTTTTTTATGTTACATGATATAACATTGCATGGCATTGCATTGTATTGAGAAAGTACTTCTTACTGAAAATGTACATTTCTCAGATTCTCACCTGTCAATTTCACGGTCTTTCTGCTTTAACGCTGTGCATGTAGCTGTCCCATATTCATCTGGTGAAATGCTGAATGCTCAAGTGGAAAGTGGCATCATGCTGCATTTCGGTGATCAGAGTGACAGTTGTTTTGTTCCCATTGTAGGCTGATATTTTAGTATCTAGTCATTGTGCAGAAAACATAAGCCTTAAACAGACTACATGCATGTTCTCCCAGAGATCACTGACAAAATATTAGTATATGAGGTTGGAGCACAGTATGAAATAAATGGGTTCAAGGCTGTGGAATGCATCAGAAAAACCTGTGGTAAGGTAGCTATACAAATATTCAGAGGTGTTTAAAAGTTTATTGTAATTAAAGGGAGAATTTCACTACATCTACAGCATTCCTTTTTCCAATTCACATCTTAGGCAGTGATCAGTCCATTGTATTCCATTGCTATACCTTACTACCCTTAACGAAGCGATGAAGCACTTTGTGGGCAGTAACACTCTACTCTGGAGCCCAAGATTAGAGGTTAATAGTAGACGATTAAAACAAGATATTTTTTTGCTCTGTTCATTATTTGTGTTAGATTTGTGCTCTTGATTTTTTGTGTGTTTAGTAGAGTTTAGAGTAGAGTTAGAATAATGGGCTGTGAGAAAACAGGGCTGATTGCAGAGGCCCCATAACTTTTTGCCCCCATTTTCCTCTTTTTGCTGGTGTTTTCCTGACTTTGATGGTGCCCTGGGTACTGCTAACCAGTCCCAGGGCCTGTGCTCTGTGTAAAATCAATATGCAAATTAGGCTAATTATAATTGGCTAAGTTAACCTACCTATAAGTCCCTAGTATATGGTAGGGCATGTAGGTTTAGGGACCACAGCATAGGTGGTGCACACCTAGGTGCACTGCTGAGGTGCCCAGTGTCATTTTAAAGGCAGGCCTGCTTTGCTGGCTGCTTTTAAATTAAAAGTTATATGCAAATTCGACTTTGGAATTAAAGGTACTTCCAAAGTCTTAAACTACCTTATTTTTACATATAAGTCACCCATAAGGTGTGCCCTATGTGCCCCTAGGGCTGGGTGCCATGTAACTATAAGCAGGGACTTTATAAAAATAGATTTATAAGCCCTGGTGAGGTAAAAACAGCCACATTCGTTTTTCCCTCATTGAAGTAAATGGCCTTCATAGGCTAGAATGGGCAGACTTTATTTTAAATTTTAAAGTCTCCTTAAATGTTGCATACCAAGAATTTGGTATCAAATTAATTGTTGTAATAAATCCTACAACTTCCAGTTGTTGGATTTAATATAACTAGTTCAGGTAAAAAGTTTAGACTTTACCTAAAAAGTTGCCAATTTCAGCTCTGCATTGTTTTTGCTGCTGTGCTCTGATTGGCCAGCCTGCAGCAGCTTCTGCCAGGCTGCCTTGATGAGGTGTGAAGTGGCCGGGCTTCACACAAAGGAATGTGCTTGGGGGAGAGAATCTCCCCTCAGCAGATGGTGAGGCAGGAAGGGGGAGGGCTGCCAAACTGGTCTTCAAAGGCAGAGAAGGACATTTGCAGCACCCAGCAACACCCCCACATCCTGCAACCCCAGACAATTAGGTGCCCCCTTGATTAGATTAGGAGAGGGCAGGAGAGGGGTGTGTTTATGATTTTTAGCCACACCAGTGGGTGGGCTCAGCCAGATGTAACCTCCAAAAATCAGATTCATCCATGTTGGATTTTTAGAGACTGTTGCCTTCTGGGATGGATTTTTGCCACACTTCCCAGGAAGTGGTCATCACAGGGGGACGACCCTGTCCCTGATTGGAGAACCAGTGCCCCCCTGCTTTTCACCCAGGAGCAAGGATAAAACTGGCAGACCTGCACCCACACCTCAGATCCCCTCCAGAATTCAACAAGAAAGGAACTAAAGAAGAAGAAGGACTGCCCTGCTGGACCCCTGGCCTGCACCTGGACCCTGCACTCAGAAGGACTGCACCAGCTGCACACTTGGGCTTCACCACAAGAAGGACTTTGCCTGGCTTCAACTGGTTCAAGGAGGGACTCCCTGTTTGCTACAGGTGAAAAATTGCTAAACCAGAGTCCCCTGCACCAACTCCTGAAGAAAGCGACCAGCTGACCACTGTCCAGTGGCCAAAAAGGAGTTTGCGCCAGGTGCATTCTGGGAGTTGAAGTCCGCACCCCCCAAGGACCATCACAGAACTTCTGGACCCTTGGGGTGAGCTGTGGACCCCAAAAGAACCTTAAAAGAACATCTGGGTGAAGCCCCAGAAGTTTGGAAAAGATTTGAGAATTTTTGGAAAAAAGCTCCAGAGAGGGACCGACCCGCCGCGGAAATTCTAGCCGGCTTGCCTCAACCGCGACCCGGCCTGACTTCGTGGTTCGTCCCGGTAAAGAAAAACATCCAAAAAAGAGACTAAGAGGGTCATTCTGACCCTGGCGGCCGGTGGCCGCCAGGGCCACCGACCACGGGAGCACCGCCGACAGGCTGGCGGTGCTCCAATGAGCATTCTGACCGCGGCGGTTCAGCCGCGGTCAGAAGCGGAAAGTCAGCGGTCTCCCGCTGACTTTCCGCTGCTCATTGGAATCCTCCATGGCTGCGGAGCGCGCTCCGCAGCCATGAGGATTCTGACCCCCCCTACCGCCATCCAGTTCATGGCGGGAAAGCCGCCATGAACAGGATGGCGGTAGGGGGGGTCGCGGGGCCCCTGGGGGCCCCTGCTGTGCCCATGCCAATGGCATGGGCACGGCAGGGGCCCCCGTAAGAGGGCCCCAAAATGTATTTCACTGTCTGCCTTGCAGACAGTGAAATACGCGACGGGTGCAGTAGCACCCGTCGCACCTTCCCACTCCGCCGGCTCGATTACGAGCCGGCATCCTCGTGGGAAGGTCGTTTTCCCCTGGGCTGGCGGGCGGTTTAACTGGAACCGCCCACCAGCCCAGGGGAAAACTCGTAATACCCGCCGCGGTCTTTTGACCGCGGCGCGGTAATTTGGAGGGCGGGATCCTGGCGGGCGGCCTCCGCCGCCCGCCAGGGTCATAATGAGGCCCTAAGTCCGAACGTAAAAAGTTGACCGGGACCTC
This sequence comes from Pleurodeles waltl, assembly GCF_031143425.1. Taxonomy (NCBI): domain Eukaryota; kingdom Metazoa; phylum Chordata; class Amphibia; order Caudata; family Salamandridae; genus Pleurodeles; species Pleurodeles waltl. The sequence goes on from NC_090445.1 coordinate 509,082,677, forward strand.
CCAGCCATCGTATCCGAGAAGGGCTCCATGGACGTCGGATCAAGATCCAGGTTTACCCCGGTCGAAGGATTTTCATCTCGAAAAAACGACTAAGTCCGTAGGTAAAAGTCTCCACCGAGGAAACCCACATCGCGTATCCGGACAAGGGCTCCAGGAGGTCGGATTCAACTGGCAGGTTCGTCCCGGTGAAGAAAAACTTCAAAATAAAGACTAAGGGCCTCATTATGACCCTGGCGGGCGGCGGAGGCCGCCCGCCAGGATCCCGCCCTCCAAATTACCGCGCCGCGGTCAAAAGACCGCGGCGGGTATTACGAGTTTTCCCCTGGGCTGGCGGGCGGTTCCAGTTAAACCGCCCGCCAGCCCAGGGGGAAAACGACCTTCCCACGAGGATGCCGGCTCATAATCGAGCCGGCGGAGTGGGAAGGTGCGACGGGTGCTACTGCACCCGTCGCGTATTTCACTGTCTGCAAGGCAGACAGTGAAATACATTTTGGGGCCCTCTTACGGGGGCCCCTGCCGTGCCCATGCCATTGGCATGGGCACGGCAGGGGCCCCCAGGGGCCCCGCGCCCCCCCCTACCGCCATCCTGTTCATGGCGGCTTTCCCGCCATGAACTGGATGGCGGTAGGGGGGGTCAGAATCCCCATGGCTGCGGAGCGCGCTCCGCAGCCATGGAGGATTCCAATGAGCAGCGGAAAGTCAGCGGGAGACCGCTGACTTTCCGCTTCTGACCGCGGCTGAACCGCCGCGGTCAGAATGCTCATTGGAGCACCGCCAGCCTGTCGGCGGTGCTCCCGTGGTCGGTGGCCCTGGCGGCCACCGGCCGCCAGGGTCAGAATGACCCTCTAAGTCAGAAGGTAACTTTTTAACCGAGGCCTCCCGCGACCTGTAGCCGAGCAGGGCTCCATCGCGGTCGGCCTGAAAGTTTGACTTTGCCCCGGTCGAGGTGCAACCAGATGACCCGATTGGCGCTTTTTGTTTCTAAGCGCTAGAAAAATAGTAATTCTTTAAAAATTCATATCTCCGGTTCCCCTGAACCGATTTTAATCGTTTTTGTGTCATTTTAAAGATAAAAATATAAACTATTTTTATAAATTGGTTTTGGATTTTTAAACTGTTTCCTGTGTTTTATTTGATTACTGTTTTGTGATATTTGAATGCTTTACACTTTGTCTCCTAAGGTAAGCCTTGACGCTCGTTGCCAAGCTACCAAGGGTTGAGCTGGGATTAATTTACTGAGACCTAACTGTACCTATGTGGAGGTTGGTGGCTTGTTGCTAGGTGTAGGTACCTACCTGCCCTACCAATAACCCATTTTCCAACATGGGCATAGGGCTAAAGAGGGAAAAAGTAATTTGTTTTTAGTAAGTAGAGGTCATATATGTCTGTACATAGTGTGAAATGTATAATTAAAAGAGATGAAACTTTGAGAAGGATGTTTGTGGGTTCATAGTAGCCAGAGAGGTTTGGGATAAATCAGAGAGAACAGGGATGGGTCAAAGGTTGAAAAACGATTTTTTTAAATAAATAAAAACAAATTAACTTAGGCATACATATATGCACATCACCCATACCCATATGTTACAGAATATGTAACATGTCCTAATGTGCACAGTTATCCTGTTGAGAAGTATGCACATTTTTTCATGACAATTCTTAGAGTTTAGTAACAGGCATAAACTCTTCTGAAAATGCACTTATATGTACATAAAAGGAACAATTATGCCATTGTCTGATATGCACATCTCTTGTGTTGGAATATACATTTTTCTATTTATATGAATGGATCTGCTTATAAGAGAAAGCATAGTTCAATGTTCCGTGACACATGTATAATAACGTTGTGAGAAGCATAGTTGGTCATGTATGAGTATAGTATAGTTACCATGTGGAGGAGAGCCAGCGCTTGAGAAATGTTTTGAGCTAAAATAATTGCCAGTGCTTCTTATGTGTGTGGGAAGTAAATTCCATAGTTTAGCTGCTTAAACAGGGAAAGGTGTTCCTTGTATGCTAGAACCTTTAGGCAGAGATCCATTCTTGAGCGTAGGTTCTTTTGTTGTACGTATTTGTTGATTTTCTTCCTGATTACGAGATGTATTGCTTTGTGTGTGATTCAAAGCAGCTTGAAAGTGGATCTTCTGGCAATTGCCCGTATACAGCCCTCAAGGCAGTGTGTTATGTGACTTCCCATGTAGGGGTATTCTAACAGTAGTGTTCTGAATTATCTGTAATCTTCTTAAGGATGACAGAAGTGAACCATGATACAGACTATTAGCATAATCCAGTTTAGCTAGGACAAGTGAGATGGTAGCTAGACCTTGTGAGGGAATCTGATGCACAAGAAGATGCATCGCAGTATTTTCATTGTGACAAAGCTTGATTTGGCTAGCTTGTCGACTTGTACATTTATTGAAAGCTTGGCGTCCATGGTAATTATGAGGTCTCTTACATACTTAGATATTTTTGGTGGTCTTCCTATATCATCAGGCCAGGTGCAGAGAGGTTGTGAAAGAGGCTTTTCATATACTATTTCTTGGCTGCTGTTTGATTGCAAGATCGCAATATAAGATTGATTGAAAATATTTGTAGTTCATGCTTCTTAGTGATTTGAACTTCTGGGTGGCCTCATGTCATTTGAGACATGTTCAGCCATTACTGTCTTTCTTAGCCAGTCACACTTTGCATGATGGGGTTTATAGACCATACTTGAGGTTCCCTGCCTGTCTACCACCTTTTAGACCAATTAATTCTGCTGCAAGCTGGATCAACTAACCCAGTTTCCCCAACGCCTTGATCTTCCTGCATACTATGGCCATACGGAAGCTTAGGCCCTCATTACAACCCTGGCGGTCTGTGTTAAAGCGGCGGTAATACCGCCAACAGGCCGGCGGCAAAAAAAATGGGATCACGACCATGGCGGAAACTGCCAACATAGACAGCCACTTTAACACTCCGACCGCCATGGCGGTAGAAACAAACACCGCGGCGGTAACCGCCAACAGACAGGCGGAGGACAAAGTACCACCCACTGTATTTCAAGACGCCTATCCGCCACCTTTTCCGGGGCGGAACCAATGCGATCAAAAGCACGGCGGAAACAGTATACAGAAGGGAAAACACTCACCTCTCGACACCCAACGAGGAGCTAGGACGTCATGGAGCCCAAGTTACAGGTCCTGCCCATGTTGGTGTATCTTCTCATCTACCAGGAGTACGAATGGCGGCGGCGACGACCACGGTGAGTACTGCACCTACAACACAGGGGAGGGTGGGGGAAAAGAGAGTAACACACACAGGCAACACACAATACCCACTCCCTCACCCACAACAACATACACACAAATACATGCAGCAACATTACAAATACATCCGCCCACCCCCTGGAGGAATGCAAGGACAAAAGGAAATTATTGTAACAATTGTAATCATGAACAATCAGATAGTCAAAAATCAAATTTCAGTATATACAAATATGTACACCAACTACACAAGGCCAGATACTCTACCAATCATTGTCCATGGACCACTGGGCCCAAAATGCATGGGCGAAGCACACACTAGATACCTGACTGGAAACGGAGAGAACACAGCTGGGGCATCAGATCGAAAATAAACAGGCACCTCAGGGGGAGGGGAAGGGGGGGCACCTCAGCCAGATGAACGCACAACGCCACTGCTGCACGAGGGGGCTCCATGCCCATTGCTGTATCCTGGGGAGTGCAATGCCACAGTCTCTCAAGTCTCTCCAGTGGGTGGTTTGCCCACTGCTGTATTCTGGGGACTGCAAAGCCACAGTCTCTCAAGTCTCTCCAGTGGGTGGTTTGCACACTTCATTATCCTGGGGAGTGCAAACCCACAGTCTCTCAAGTCTCTCCAGTGGGTGGGTTGTCCACTGCTGCATCCTGGGGAGTGCAAAGTCACAGTCTCTCAAGTCTCTCCAGTGGGTGGGTTGCCCACTGCTGTATCCTGGGGAGTGCAAAGCCACAGCCTCTCAAGTCTCTCCAGTGGGTGGTTTGCCCACTGCTGTATCCTGGGGAGTGCAAAGCCACAGTCTCTCAAGTCTCTCCAGTGGGTGGTTTGCCCACTGCATTATCCTGGGGAGTGCAAAGCCACAGTCTCTCAAGTCTCTCCAGTGTGTGGGTTGCCCACTGCTGTATCCTGGGGAGTGCAAAGCCACAGTCTCTCAAGTCTCTCCAGTGGGTGGTTTGCCCACTGCTGTATCCTGGGGAGTGCAAAGCCACAGTCTCCCAAGTCTCTCCAGTGGGTGGGTTGCCCACTGCATTATCCTGGGGAGTGCAAAGCCATAGTCTCTCAAGTGGATATCATTCTCCACTGGTTCTGGAGGGGGCCTTGTGCCCAGAGTGCTTCATCCTGCCAAGGACTGAGGTAGTGGATCTATCTCTCCACTGGTTCTGGAGGGGGCCTTGTGCCCAGAGTGCTTCCTCCTGCCAAGGACTGATGTTGTGGATGTCAATCTCCACTGGTTCTGGAGGGGGCCTTGTGCCCAGAGTGCTTCATCCTGCCAAGGACTGAGGTAGTGGATGTATCTCTCCACTGGTTCTGGAGGGGGCCTTGTGCCCAGAGTGCTTCATCCTGCCAAGGACTGAGGTAGTGGATGTATCTCTCCACTGGTTCTGTAGGGTGCCTTGTGCCCAGAGTGCTTCATCCTGCCTAGGACTGAGGTAGTGGATGTCAATCTCCACTGGTTCTGGAGGGGGCATTGTGCCCAGAGTGCTCCACATGCAGTGTGGCCGGTACAATTCCCGCACCTGGGTGTGCGTGCCACGAGATTGGCGAGATACAGATAGCATGATACGCCATGGAGGCAGCGACATACCCCACACTGCTGCGGCTTAGCCTTCCACCTGCAGGTGCAAACAGTGATGGAAGTCATGCATCATGGAAGCTGCTCAGGGTCCAGGAGCTCTCCTCTAGCCTCGGACGACTGACCATTGGGGATGGTAGCCATGTCAGCGGTAGTGCCACCGTCCGAGTACGTCGCAGGGCCGGTGGCGGTGCTTGTGGCGGTGTCTGTGGCAGCGGTGCTGGTGGTGGTGCATGGGTCAGCACCTGCTGAGGGACACAGCAGGACGTCTCCTGCAGCCTAGGATGGCTGCCCACTGGGGAAGAAGCTGGGGACTGTCGCTGAGGCTGTAGACGTGCCAGTGGTGGTGCAGGTGGCGGGGCAGCTAGCGGTGTTCGCTGCCATACAAGTTGGTGTGGTCGTGGACAGGAGGTGTGACACTGGTCCCTCAGTCGGTGCCACCATGCCCTCTCCTGACCTGCTCTTCTGCTTTTGGCCCTTTCCCACCTTTCATGGTGCCACAGTTGTCTTGCCACTATCCCCTTTTGTTTTTGCTGAGTCCTTGGTGGCTGGTAGTTTCCGCCTCTCCCTCTGGAATGTGGGCACCTTTTTAACCTTGGCAGGTGGCGGAATGTCCTTGCCCTTGCTACATGGTACACTGGCAGCCCTGATGAGTGGTGAACTCGATGACCCCGCAGTTGCTGGCAGCACTGTGCCTGGGGATTTGGTGGCTGAGGTGCTGGGCTGGGACCTAGAAAGCCTGGCCCCAGGGGAGGGACGGGGGGTGAAGGGAAGAGGTCAAGGGTTGCCAGGAAAAGTTTTTTAGACACACTCGGATGGGAAGATGGAGGGGGTTTGGGAGTGGAGGAAGAGGTAGTGGTTGTAGGATGTGTACGTCTGCTGAATTTGGGTGAAGGTGCATGGGCCAGAGGCTGTTGTGAGGTGGATGGCTGTTGGGGGGGTGTGTGCCTGCGTTTGTGTACTTTGGGAGGAGGGCTCACAGACACACTGGGAGAGGACACTGGGGATGTGTGCATGGTAGTGGGGGTGGTGATTGCACGTAAGCGGTGTGTGGTGATGGGCGTGCTGGTGATGGAGGTAGTGGCTGAGGTGTAGTGCATGCAGGTGTGAGTGGAGATGAGACAGGGAGGGAGGAGGAGGACGTGGCGGAGGGGGACACAGTGGAGGATGTGGATGTTGGTGTGTCAGCATGGGGATGGTGCTTGTGTGAGTGCCTGTGGGATGTGTGGTGCTTATGTTTGCCTGAGCCACTCTTGTGTGTTGATGAGTGTGCATGGTGGTCTGATGGTGTGCTCGGGATAGGCTGAGGGGCAGGGGATTGGTCTGGGTGGAGGAAGTTGGAGGGGGGAGGCTGGACACAGGGACAATGGCTGCCATCAGTGCTGAGGCCAGAGCCTGAAATGCTCTCTGTTGGGCCGCCTGCCCAGAATGAATGCCCTCCAGGTATGCATTTGTTTGTCGCAAATGCCTCTCAACACCCTGGATGGCATTAAAAATGGTTGATTGCCCAACAGTGAGGGATCTCAGGAGGTCAATAGCCTCCTCACTGAGGGCAGCATGGCTGACTGGGGCAGGGGCTGAGGTGCCTGGGGCGCAGAAGATGTCCACCCTCCTGGGTGAGCGGGCACAGGACACACGCTGAGGGGCTGCTGGGAGGGTGGTGCCGGTAGGGTGGGGTGGCGGCTATACCTGTTGATGCGGTGTGCACAGCGGTGCCCACCACCGCAAGGGAGCTCCCATCAGAGGAGGAGTCGCTGTCACTGGTTGTGAAGAAAAAAGGGGGAAAATTATAGGGATAGGCGCTAACAGAATATCACCAAAACATTTCTTTAACAATCGATAGTAAATACGGTGCTCCCGAACGGACGGTCCTCCCAGCACCTCCAGTGTTTCTCCAATAGGAAAAACCAAACTGATTCAAAAGGCCAGGGCACTCGTATGAAATAAGATAAGAGTCTGTGCAGTTAGGGTCTTGGTCTTCGGAGAATCAATATATAATCCAAACAGAGTTAAAGTTCAGTGTCTTTATTCTTTTGCGAGGTTTTCATACATGTTCATCACATCAGAAAGATTCCATATGTGGTCATCACAACAACATCCAACAGCCAACACGTGTTTCGTCTCCGAGAAATTAATCTCCTTGACTTCCTCAGGGCAAAGTATAAGTAAGGTGTTAACATCAATAAATGGCTTATCCTAATCAAGTAAAACTCTTCAAGATAATGTACGATCAATAGAGAAAGAGTAGTGGGAATCACGTGACGGGGGCAAAACACTATTATCCCCGAGTCTTTGTGAAGGAGTACTCATAAGTCAGCACTTATGGATCCCAAATCTTTTACGGTGCGATCTATACACAAAACAGTTCTTTTCGGTAAATTCTTGTGTTGGGGCGCTGTGTCTTGCTCCCCGATAATTAAGCTGGCGTGTATGTAGAGAAAAAGGACGTGTAAGCCCTCCGTCTCATCTAGAAGTATAAGGTATAAAAGAGACACAGAGTAAGGTCTCAGGAGTGACACTGAGTCAATTAGATTAATTTCTCGGAGATGAAACACGTGTTGGCTGTTGGATGTTGTTGTGATGACCACATATGGAATATTTCTGATGTGATGAACATGTATGAAAACCTCGCACAAGAATAAAGACACTGAACTTTAACTCTGTTTGGATTATATATTGATTCTCTGAAGACCAAGAACCTAACTGCACAGACTCTTATCTTATTTCATACAAGTGCCCTGGCCTTTTGAATCAGTCGCTGTCACTGGTGTCTGCTCCTGTCCTCGCCGTGGAGCCCCCCTCGCCCTCCATCCCACTGGTGGCTTCAGACTCCGTTGCTTCACCCTCCAAGGCCAAGTGAGTTGCAGCTCCCTTCCTGCTCCGGTGCCAGTGCTCCTCCGCCTGATGACGCAATTGTACACAAGAACAGGGAGACCACAAAAAGGGGGGGAAAGACAGAAAAAAACATGTTCAGTGCATGCAACACCACTACCGTTGGCGGACAAACACACATGGAGCAGCCCCCTGCACTACGCCATGGACTAACATTTCCTAGAATTTTCACCTGACTATGGTGTACGAGGCCTAAGCCCAATTGCTGCACACCTGGAAGTCACAGGAGCCTGACCAGGTGCAGATGGCTCTTACCACTAGTGGGGTTGGGGTGCCACATAGCCTGCCTTACAAGGGACCTTGCCTACCAAGTTCGCACTGGCCTAGGGGAACCCACTGCCCACCTCCCCCACCCAGCCACCTCATTATGCGGGCAGTCAGCTGAATGAGAGTGGACTCACCCCCTTGTGGCTGCTGCGATGCCCTCAATTGCCCATCCAACTCCGGATAGGCCACCGGCAGGATCCTGAACATCAAGGGGGTCATGGTGCGACGGGCACCCCTTCCACGTTGGGAGGCCATACCCAGCTGGGCCTCTGCTGTCTTCTTGCTCCAGCCGCGCAGGTCCTCCCATCTTTTACGGCAGTGGGTGCTCCGTCTGTGGTAGACCCCCAGGGTCCGGACGTCCTTGGCGATGGCACACCAAATACCCTTCTTCTGGTGGGCGCTGACCTAGAGGAATGGTACAGTGGGAAAGGAAATTACTCACCCGTCCGGGCCGTCATACTCATTGCCCACCAGTTCCCACCCATGCCCTGATGCACATACACTCACCATCCGCACATGCAGGCCTCAGCCCCCCCCCCATGTATCTTTCATCCACACCACTCAACGCAGGCATTGCTTATGGAGCATGCTCACAGTGTACTCACCTGTTTGTCTGGAGGACTGTACAGTTGCGCGTACTGGTGGAGGACCCCATCCACTAGTTTCTCCAACTCCTCTGAAGTGAAGGCAGGGGCCCTTTCCCCAGACACTGTAGCCATCGTCACTTCCAGACACAGGTCACAGCAGCACCTGCAGTGTTGGTCCTCTCCTGTTGAAGGTCAGGTATCAAGTGAGTGAACAGTCAGAAAATGGCGGTCACGTTCGTGGCGGTGCGTGCCGTCACCGCCGGCGTACATCGGCATTGGCTCCTGGGACCCATAGGGCCCAATGTTAACCAATGCTGAATTGCGCCATAGTCTTCGACCACCCACCGCCACAGTGTACATTGCCAGCACAGTTACCTCATATACCCTTGTCCCACCTTACAGGTCTGGCAGCCGCCATTTCAGGGGGCCACATGGGATGGATAATAACTGCATCACACCTATCTAGGCCGTGAATACAGACAGATACTGGGACATTGCGGATTAATAACGTTTCTCCAAATTACACATTGTGATACCTCAGTGTTGGATGACTCTCTGCTCGCTGTTCTCCTCCATAGGACACGTCTGCTGGGGCAGGTGATGAGATGGCGGCATCCTCCGGTGTGCAGACCCCTGGTGGACCTGTCGACAATGGAAAAGAGACACATCATAATCACATACAGACTTGATCGTGCAACAATCCATGAACTGTGTGCCCAGTTGGAGCCAGACCTGATGTCAGCTATCTGCCATCCCACAGGGATACCACCTCTAGTTCAGGTCCTGTCTGTACTCCATTTCCTGGCCAGTGGGTCTTTTCAAACAACAGTGGCCATGGCATCAGGGATGTCCCAGCCAATATTGTCTAACATGTTGCCCAGAGTGTTGTCTGCCCTGCTGAAACACATGCGCAGCTACATCGTTTTCCCCCAGGTGAAGGATTTGCCCACAGTGAAAGGTGACTTCTATGCCCTGGGACATATCCCCAACATCATTGGTCCCATTGATGGGACACATGTGGCATTTGTCCCCCCCCGCAGGAATGAACAGGTGTACAGAAACCGGAAGAGCTACCATTTGATGAATGTGCAGATGGTGTGTTTGGCAGACCAGTACATCTCCCATGTCAATGTCAAGTATCCTGGCTCTGTGCATGACGCTTACATTTTGAGAAATAGCAGCATTCCTTATGTGATGGGGCAACTCCTGAGGCACCGTGTGTGGCTAATAGGTGAGGCCAAGGTCCCAATACAGTTGACATAGGTGTCTGGGTATGGAGTTGTCCCTAAGGGTTAGTGTATGTCTAACAGTTGTCCCTCGACATTTGCAGGTGACTCTGGTTACCCCATCCTCTCATGGCTACTGACCCCAGTGAGGAATCACAGGACAAGGGCAGAGGAACGCTACAATGAGGCACATGGGCAAACTAGGAGGCTAATCGAATGCACCTTCGGCCTTCTGAAGGCCAGATTCCGGGGCCTCCATCTGACAGGTGGTTCCCTATACTACTCACCGAAGATGGTGTGCCTGATAATCGTGGCCTGCTGTATGCTGCACAACCTGGCTTTGCAACGCCAGGTGCCTTTTCTGCAGGAGGATGGGCCAGATGGTGGTCTTGTTGCAGCTGTGGAGCCTGTGGACAGTGAAGAAGAGGAGGCAGAAGAAGAGGATATCGACAACCGAAACAACATCATCATGCAATACTTCCATTGAGACACAGGTAAGAAGATGTCACTGCTTCCCACATCTCATAATATTGTTGGAGCTAGCATAAGTCTGTCATTTTCACTCAGTGTATGGACACTGACTTGTCACTTTGACCTTCCATTTCACAGATCTGGGTCCCACTTTGTGCCCTCTGCTATGTTTACTCCTGGCCTACAGCTGTGTAACATTGGTATGTGCACAAGTACATTGACATTGCTATATTCCAGAGATTTTGCAATTACACATTTGTGAAAGCACAGACTGTCTCCAGATTGTTTTGTGATTGAAGTGTGTTTATTTCTGTGCAAATAAGTGGAGGGGGTTGTAAAATGGGCTGGGGTGATGGTGGAGGTATGTCCATGGCAGAGTCCAGTCTATTTGTTTCACAGGTGCATTGACCAAAGGGGCATAGGAAGTGGAGCAATGGCAGTTTACGGATGGACAGGGTGACATAGTGGGACCGAAGGGTTACATTCAGAGGGGTCTTATTTCCTGGCGGGGGTCTTGGCAATGTTCTCTGTCTTGTTCCTAGATCTCAGGGACCGTTTGCGGGGTGGTTCTTCATCTGCAGGGGGTGGGGTGCGGGTGTCCTGTTGTTCCTGTGGCGGCGCCTCCTGTCCACTAGCGCCGGTGAAGGTGGAGGGCTGTTCATCGTCCAGGCTAGTGTCAGGGGCCCGTTGGTATGCCACTGTATCCCTCCTGGTGTTGAGAAGGTCTGCCAGGACCCCTGCAGTGGTGACCAGGGTGGTGTTGATGGACTTCAAGTCCTCCCTGATCCTCAGGTAATGTTCCTCCTGCAGCCGCTGGGTCTCCTGAAACTTGGCCAGTACCGTGCCCATGGTCTCCTGGGAATGGTGGTAAGCTCTCATGATGTTGGAGAGTGACTTGTGGAGAGTGGGTTCCCTGGGCATGTCCTCCCCCTGTCGCACAGCAGTCCTCCGAGATTCCCTGTTATCCTGTGCCTCTGTCCCCTGAACCGTGTGCCCACTGCCACTGCCCCCAGGTCCCTGATTGTCCTGTGTTAGTGGGGTTGCCTGGGTTCTCTGTAGTGGTGGACACACTGCTGATTGACGTGTCCTGGGGACAGAGGGATGGGCCCGCTGGGTGGGTGCTGTGCTTGTGTTTCTTGAGGGGGGAGGCTATTTGGTGGTTTGTGACTGTGTCAATGGAACCAACTGTCCTGAGGTCCGTGATGGGCCAGGCTGGTCATCTTGATCCAGGCGTGCAGAGCTGCTGTAATCACTGTGGGTCTCTTCTGTGGGGGGATTGGATATGTCTGGCACCTCCTGTTCGGTGACGTTGGGTATGGGTCCTGTTGGGGTGTAAAAGCATAGTTATTGTATCTTTGTGTGCCATCTTGTGCAATGGGTGAGTGACCCTCTACTCCTGTGCTTGGTGATTTTGGGGCATGAGTGAGTCTCTGTACTGGACATGCTTTGGTGATGGGTGTCCATGCATTGGTGTTACTTGCAGGGCTTGGTTTTGGGATGTGTGGGTTGTGTTAGTGGGTTATCTGTGGGTTGTTGGGGTGATGGGTATGAGGGTAAGGGTGGGGGCATGTGATGCCATGCAGGTGTGGGATAAAGTAGTAAAGATATATCTTACCAGAGTCCAGTCCTCCTGCTACTCCCCGAGGCCCTCAGGATGCATGATCACCAAGTCTTGCTCCTCCCATGTTGTTAGTTGTGGGGGAGGAGGTGGGGGTCCACCGCCAGTCCTCTGTACAGCAACCTGGTGTCTGGATACCACGGAACGTACCTTCTCCCGTAGGTCGTTCCACCTCTTCCTGATGTCATCTTGTGTTCTTGGATGCTGTCCCACTGCGTTAAGCCTGTTGACAATTCTGCACCATAGCTCCATCTTCCTTGCAAAGGATGTCTGCTGCATCTTTGATCTGAATAGTTGTGGCTCTACCCGGACGATTTCTTCCACCATGACCCTGATCTCCTCCTCAGAGAACCTGGGGTGTCTTTGAGGTGCCATGATGTGGTGTGAGGAGGTGTCGGTTGTGATGTGGGAGGGGGTGTGTTGTTGTGTGTTGTTTGAGGTGCGTGGATGTTGTGTAAGTGATGGTGTTGTGTGTCTGTGGATGCTGGTGTTGTTTTCGGTAATGTCTCCCTCTGGCCTTATTTCAAAATGTTGGTAGTAAGGGTTTGTGGGTTATGTGGGTGTGTGCTTTATATTGGATTGGGTGTGTGGGTGTGTGTATGTGTATCAGGTGTGTTGTATTTTGAATTGTCCAATGTGGTTGTGTTTTGTAAATGTGTGTGTATTTTGAGCGCGGCAGTGTGTACCGCCAATGGAATACTGCAGTTGAAAGACCGCCATGTTGATTCGTGATACTGTGGGCGTATTTTTGTTGGCGTGACGGTGTCGGTTTAGGTATCGCCAGTTTAAAACTGACCTTTGGTGTGGCGAACTTGTGTGGGTGTCTGTATTGTGGCAGATTCCGAGCTGTGGGTCGTAATACCTGTAGCGGAATTCCGCGGCCGCAGCAGTATGTTGGCAGTCTTCTGCACACCGGAAAGTGGGATTTACCGCCAAGGTTGTAACGAGGGCTTTAGTGTCTTGACTAAAAACACCAGCATCTCTTTTAGTGACAGAAGCAAGAATCAAATTTCTCATGGATGACAGTTCCACGAGCTCCTGCACATGACAAACCCACCCCCAACATTGCAGCACTCATCCACTGTTCAGAAGCCAACACTCCCAAACCCAGATGCAAGAAATACAATGCTTATAGGACCAGATCAAACATTGCACATATTTAAACCTACAAAGAGTTCTTCATCATTTTTTGACTCTTTTGAAATTTGTTCTTTACTGATAAGATTTTGTTTCTCCAAGTAGCAAAGGCTTTTTAATAATCTGATTTTCCTTGAGATCTCATGATAATGGATAATGTCTGAGTTACATACTGCCCAAGATGTCTCCCATTGTCCACTGGCCTCGTCCCTTATTGTTAATCAGCATAGGTGTTTTATGTGACCTCTTTTTCAATTGTTCCTGTGTTGTTTTTCTATTGTTGTGAATGAACACCTGCCACTCTTTTCATCATACACTATGTCTATACTGCCAAATTGATCTTATTATGCTATTGCCCAAAATGTGAAAACTTTAGTCTCCTGCTTTTTGCTGACTTTTTGCCTTGAGGCTCAGATTGTGCATGCATCAGCAGTGAATATATTGCTAAACATGTATCTCCTTCAGAAGAATCTGAATCATGGCCTAAAGTGATCCCCATCTCTTTCTTGACTTCCTAAGCCTCTTTAAATTGCCCTTCCAGTTCTGACTGATGTTTGGGCCTTGGGAAATACCCTAATGTTTAGTGTCTCCCTTTTCTGAGTTCAGTGTTGCTTCTTTGTTACATTCTTGGATTGGCTTCTAGCTGGTGCTCACACTAGTCCTTTAGTAATTCTTATTAATCATCAACTAATTGTTTCCTTGCATCCACCTTCAGTTCATGGAGAAACCTGTTCTAAAGGCATTCTCATCTCTGTTTGTTCTTCCTCTTTCTGATTCATTTGCCCCATACATGCCTACTCTCAGGTTTTGCTGTCACCTTTATGCATCCTCTTCAACTTATAGACATGAGTTTCTCACTGGAAGACCTCTTTCAGTCTTCCCTGGGCAAACATGCTAGCCTGATCTTCAGCTTACAGGTTCCATTACTGGGTTTCAGTCTTATTCAGTTCCCTTATTTCCTCCACAATCCATTCAGACTTATGAAGAGACCCTGACAAGTTTAGCCCTTTTTGCAAATCCCTTTGAGCAAGAAAACAATCTTTTCAGAGGGCATATTTATGAGCCCCTTGCACTGGCACTTTCAGTGATGCAATTGAAGCAAAAACCTGGAACTCATGTCTATAAGGCCATGCAAAGTCACTTTGCATGGCTTTGAATGGCCTCATAGATATGGAGTAAGGCAAGGCAGTGCAAATCACTGCCTTGCTTTACTTTGCACAGGGAAGGCATTTAATGGACATTTTGAGCCATCTGAGCTAGAGTGGAGGGAGGAGTGGTCACTTATATCTAAATGGGCTATGCTTGCCCTCACACAATGGAGTCTTAAAACCCCGGTGTGTGTCTGGGGTCTGGCCTGGGCAAGGCAGGATCTTGTAAACAACAGAGACTTTCCTTTGAAGTTTACCTACTGCAAAGGGAGGAAGGGGTATAAGTAGTTGACCCAAAACCCCAGACTTTAGATTTCTTCAAGAACACTTCTGGAACCAAGAGGAACCTCAGCTAAGGATAAGAGCTGAAAAGCTGAGGAGAAGTGCTGCCCCTACCTGTGACTGTGCTTTGTTGGGCTATCCTGCAGTTGCTGCTTCTCCCTGTGAAAGGGGACAAAGACTGGACTTTGTTGTGCAATACGACTTGAGAACAATCTCCAAGGGCTTGAACTGAGCTTGCCTCCTGTTTTGAAATCTCAGGTCCATCAAATACGTCCTCTGCCAGTGCCTGGACTCTCTGCTGAGACTCCTGTCATGCCAAGTGGTGCCCTATCCAGTCGCTGGGCCCTTGAGAGCTCACGTTGGCAGAACAAGAGCTGAAATCCACGCACAAAACACCGTGCAGGGAACTTTTCGATGCACCCTCTGCAATGCAGCCGATAAATGATGCGCCACCTGCTTTGCGGCTAAAATCAATGTTCCACCTGCATAACGACTGGGAGATCGACGCATCGCAGCTGAAGAAACAATGCAACACCAAGCTTGTGGCTGCTGATAATGGTGCAAACCCCACGCAGCATGGTTTTCCAACACTGTGTGCCCTGATTTTTCATGCAGCGTCCCTTGGCATCACACTCATTGTGAACCTGGGCGGATCTGAGGTGCCCTGTCCGGAAAGCGACGCATCGCTCTCTTGCCGGGGAAGAAAACGATATATCGCCGATCCGACTGAAGAAGAAACAACGCACTGCCTTACTTGCATGTAAGGAATCAACGCATCGCTGTTTTTTCCGATGCATGCTCACCCGTGCAGCTTTATTATTTATGCTAACCAGGTACTTTGTGTAAAATCAACGTTTCCATTGTTTTCTATGGAGTAAGACTCCAAACCTTTTGAAAATTCATATCTTGACTTGTGTGTGTTGGATTTTTGTTGTTTTGGTCTTGTTTGATTTAGATAAATATTACCTATTTTCTAAACTGGTGTGGTGTCCACTTTGCAATGTTTCCACTGTATTACGGTGTGTGTTGGTACAAATACTTTACACACTGCTTCTGGGTTAAGCCTTCCTGCTCATTCCAAGCTACCAGTGGGATGAGTGGGGGTTAATCAGGTGTTTTCTCCTTTGCCCTGACTAGAGTGAGTGTCCTTGCTTTCACAGGGGGTAACCTGACTGCCAACCAAAGATCCCATTTATCACAACTGCCAAATTTCGCTTCACTGTTGTAAGGCCTACCTCTCTCATAGGGTAAAATGGGGACTGCATTTAAATATCTTTTAAGTGTAGGTTTCCATTGGGAGCAGATGGAGATCTGGAGTTTGAGGTCTCTGAAGTCAAAGTTTAAAAATACGCCCTTTGATTTTTAAATTGTCTTTTTTAAAACGCCACTTTTAGAAAGTGGGCATTTTCTTGCTTAAACCATTGTGTGCCTCTGCCTGCTTGTGTATTCCACATCTGGGCCAGACTGACAGTTGGGCTGTTGTGAATTTTCTTTAGATAGTGACACAAAGGGAGCTGGGGTGTAGCCTGCATATCCTAATGAGTCTCCTGGTCTAGAGTGGGGAGGTAGGAGCTGACACTTACACCTGAACAGCTATGTCTATCCTCACACATGCAGTCTCCAACCCCTTGGTGTGTGTCCAGGGCCAGGCCTGGGCAAGGAAGGACCTTGTCAACAGCAGAGCATCCCATTTGAAGTTTGCCTACTTCAAAGGAAAAAAAGGGGTATAAGTAGTAGACCCAAAGTCTCAGATTTTTAGAACACTTCTGGATCAAGAGGAACATCTGCCAAGGAGAAGAGATGAAGAGCTGGAGGAGGAGTACTGCTCCTTTAATGTGTTTGCTTTGCTGGGTTGGCCTGCAGTTGCTGCTTCTGCCTTAAAGAGGGCAAAGACTGGCCTTTGCTGTGTATTCTGCTTGTGAAGTTTCTCCAAGGGCTTGGAGTAGAGCTTACCTCCTGTTACAAAGTCTCAGGGATGTTAAATATTTCAGTTTTCTCTAACTGCAGCACTGGGAACTGTGTGTTTTGTGCTGCAACAGAAAAAAAACCACTGGAACGCTGTCAACGACACCACTGACTGCTCCGTGACCTTATGATGCCTCATAGAGCTGTGCCCCATGTCGCACTGCAACCCTGGTCTCACCGATGCTGGCACCTGACACTGTTACTAAGCTGCTGCTTGCACCACCCCCACACTGACCTCCAGAACTGACGCCTGTGATGCCAGCAACACTACACTCCAAATCTCATTATGAGGATCGTGATGCCCCCCATTACCAAGGTACTGTTTGCAGTTTTTCCTGACACCGCAGTTGGCCCATGACTCCATGGCCGGCCTGAACTTTTGGATTTGTTGTTCATGACACCATGATTCCAGAAACTGTATTTTAATGTTAATTCTTGCAAAATTCATATCTTTATTATTGTATGTTAGATGTTTCTTGTTTTGGTCATGTTTTACATAGATAAATATTGGCTATTTCTCTGAAACTCATGTGGTGTCCTTTTGTAGTGTTTTCACTGTACTACTGTGTGTTATGTGCAAATGCTTTACACATTGTTTCTGAGATAAGTCTGACTGCTCATGCAAAGTTACCAAGGGGGTGAGCAGGGATTATCTGAGCTGGGTATCTCCCTTAACCTGACTAGAGTGAGGGTCCCTACTTGGACAGAGTGCAAACCGACTGCCAACTAGAGATCCCATTTCTAGCAAAACTCATGCGTTTTCATTAATTTTATTACTGGTCTTTAGACTCTGCATAATAGGTCAGTTCTATAAACTGCTGTCCAGTGTTGAGCATATGTGTTTCAATGCATAAAACAAGTAGAAATTGGCTAATCCCTAATTGGCTTTCTTAATCTTATCATTAAGCCATTGTATGTGGTGTAGAAAATACAAATATGGCCTAGAAAGTTCAAATGTCACGTGTAACACTTATTGTTCCATTCACTAGTGTGACAAAGGAAACATGACTTCAGGCCTACCATTGTAGTCTGCCTACTGAGTAAAACCTGTAGTAAAACATGTTAAAATAGCCCTTTTAAACAGGTAAAACAATCTCCCTTTTAAACATTAGTACGTCATCCATATGTAAGCCTTGTAGACAACATAGTAGGGTACATGGTATTTAAATGTGGACCTGTAGAAAACCAATGTTACTATGTCCTAACAATGACAAGGCCCTTGAAGCCTTTTCACTTTGGCAAGCCTAGCTGTCCTGAGCAGATCAAAATACCAATACTTCATCTCAGGAATGAGATCAATTCAGTGATGGACTTGTGTTTGTAATAAACATTAAGGAAAAGTAACTTTTAGAAAATTACCCTTTATCTGCCTGTGCTGTCAGAAGGCTAATTAGTGTTAGTCTCTGCAAAGTCCACACCTGTGCTCAGCCCAGGAAGATGTGTGAAAAGGTGTGAAGTTACTCACAGGTGCACAATTGATTCCTTTGAGCTCAATAGAATAGACAAGGTGGGGACTGTGGCCTTTCACTTGACACCACATGTTAAATCCTTCTTGACATGTCTGTTGAGCCACATGTAACACGTTAGTGCACTTTAATGGGAGAGAACAGGTACAGGACAATTCCTGTATCCCCTTTCTGATTGCCGAAGGAGCCTGCATGTTTTACTAGACTTCTGTCCCTGGGTTTTTAGTTTTATAGGTGGGAGGACACTAATAATTTCCCGATGATATTCCCACCCACAGCCAGCAAGAAAGACCTAAGGAGGTTGGACTGCCTTCCACTTGAAATGCAGGAACAGAAAGATGTCCAAGTTCATAAGGTTTATCTTGATGGTTCCTGGAACATAAAAAAGCTGAAGAAGTCATTTCTGTGAAGAATTGCAGCTGGCCGCTGGCCACTGGCAACTGGACCTGGATTAGACTTTGCTGTTGCTCTCTGTCTTCTGCCTAGCAGCCTGAGTCTCAAAGTGCTCTCAGTGAGCTGCTGGGGTCTTTGAAGTGCATCCTTGTGGCTGTTTGGGCACTAAATGAGTATCCAGCCACCTGTTCGTCTGTGTCAAACTGAATTGTAGCTTTGTCTTATGTGTAAAATATGTTTTCCTCAGAAGAATGAAAAGGTCATTTTCCAACTGGGACAGTTAGACCTGGCATTCCTGGCTTGGTTTTCCCTAACGTTTTTGCCTTCCGACCTCCTGATTTTGCTGACTTCATTGTTGCTGGCCTTAGGCTTCTGCACACTTGCACACCATTGCTGACCAGTGATAAAGTGCATGTACTCTTTCCCTAGACATGGCAACATTGGTATATATCCGGTTGGCATATTTAATTTACTTATAAGTACTTAGTAAAGTGCACTACATGTGCCCAGAGCTTATAAATAATTACTACTAATGGACCTGCAGCACTTATTGTGCCACACACTTAAGTAGCCCTTTACACTTTTCAGGGCCTGCGTGTTCTCTTAGACTGCCATTTCGACCTGGCAAAGTAAAATTTTTAATATACGAATAATAGAATGCACCATCAATTCAAATTGTTAATACGTTGTTGTTGCTCAATGGCAAAATGTTTAGTGTGCGACCCTGATGCATGTTCTAACAAAGACATGCTAAACATTGACCAAAAGCTGGTGCTCATACAGTGCACAGGTCTTTTTTTACTGCACATAAACCTGAACAAATGTTGGTCCAACGCAAAATATTCCCAGGATTCATAACACCGATTATGACATCAACCAATAAATTTTGGGACAGGTCCCTTCGTCAGGGGTAACTGTCATATGAAACATAGAAAGAGACCATAGCAGCTTCAGCAATACAGAACATGTTGTCATTTAACAATAATAGTCCAGTTTCATCTGTTTCAATGACTAGCATCACTTGGAATCACAGTCATTCACCACGTTTAATGTGTAAATATAGTGCCCTGTACAATAGTCACCCAAAAACTTCATCTGCATGTAGAACCCCCATTAAATAATGAACCCATATTAAACCACAAAAAAACAGTGACTCATGCTCACTGATTGTCGTTTAATGCTCCTGCATCGTCAAAAGATGTAAAAACTTGAATGATCATGTTTCTAATGAAATATTGTTGTTTAAAACTTGGATGAGTATGAATTAAAACTGATTAGAGTTGGACTATTTTTGTCTATGCACACTAGTAGTGCACCTTGGGACTGGGGAACCATATGGGCACTAGCGTTTGACAATGTAAACCTTTTGGCAGAACTTTCTTTTAATACATATGTCACCTGATTGGTCAAGCACTATCACGCATGATGTTGGGTGTGGGTGGCCGGGTCATCCAGAGCTACCCAACGGAGGCACAGAAGCTGTGATGGTGCAAGGTGCTCCACCACCTACAGAGGATCGTTGGTGTTGTGTATACAAAACACCAAATTAAACACTGTTGGGCAGACCTCATTGCACAAGAGAGCGATCTACTGGATCACCTGGTGATTCAGATTGGTGGACCACTTAGTAAGTACCCCTTTTGCATTGCAACATCCTCATTTGCATGTGCCTGACAGAGGGACACAAGCTTGACTGCAGCATGTCTTGTCAAGGGTCAGGACAGGAAGTTTAGCATCTAAAGCAAATGGCATTTAAGAGAGCTTAGCTCTACACCACTTGCAGACAAATTGAACATTCCTCTTTGTGTACATTGTGTATCACATATACCCCATAAAGTGTCAAATATCAGACACACATGTGCAAGAGTGCAAGGGTACATGTTTCCTATGCACAAAATTACATGTCCATCATGGTCATTGCAACTGTGTAAATGGGGTAATTAAAGTTGAAGTGATGGGGAACATGACACAGGACTATTGTCAGTGATGGAAGCGTGTGTGCAGTTACACAAATGTAAGTAGGAGTGAGTGCCTCATGATGCTACATCTGTGCCAAATTGTTTTTGAAGGTAATGTTGCCAATGGAGGCAACAACTACCTAACCATATGTCAAAAACTTGACAAGTGCAAGAATTGTGGCAGTGTGAAAGGCTGCATGAGGGTAGAACCAGGCCTGAGAATGCAAGCTGTGTATTCCTGATGTAGGTGGCACCCAAAAAATATAAGCTCTTATTATGACATTGGCGGTACATTTTGAATACCGATGTGGTGACGGCTGCCAACATACCGCCGCCGAGGCGAACATCCGTCCTCCAGATTATGACATACATACACAAAACCGACAGAAACGAGCCACAACCACAAATCCGCCAGACCCAACAAATGCAATAAACTGTTGGAACTGTTGGAACTAGCACCCATACCCTTACGCCACCAAATCAACGCCCTCCAAGTAATGACCCACAAATCACCACAGTGGACATTCAACGGTGGTAAACCATTGGCGGTGCACACCGCTGCGGCCAAAATGGCCAACCAAAAACAAAACAAAACAACATTGGCAAGAAAAACCCACACATGACACAAATACACCCACCCACCAACAGCACTATAAAACACACCCCTACATCACCCACAAAGCTATGCAAACATGAGAAGACCGCTACCCCTTGCCACACCAATCCTAGAGAAAACTGCACACACACCACAACTACCCATTTATCTATCATGCACCACACACCCCACCACATCACAAATCACTCTCTGCATGACACACACACACCACACAGCACCCAGGTCCCCACAAAGGCACCTCCATTTCAGTGATGAGGAATTTCGGGTGATGGTGGAGGAAATAGTCAGGGTAGAGCCACAGCTGTTTGGAGCACAGGTACAGTAGAACTCCATTGCCAGGAAGATGGAGCTATGGCAGAGGATCGTGGACAGGGTGAATGCTGTGGGAACAAGCCCACGCACTAGGGATGACATAAGGAAGAGGTGGAACGACCTACTGGGGAATGTGTGTTCCATTGCAGCAAGGCACCAGCTCACCATCAGGAGGACTGGAGGTGGACCCCCACCTCCTCCCCCACAGTTGACAGCATGGGATGAGATAGTATTGGCAATACTGCATCCTGAGGGCCTCACTGGAGTACCTGGAGGACTGGACATTGGTGAGTCACCATTAACAACCCATCATCACTCAGATCTGCATGCCATGTCAGCCCCTCACCCTGACTCCCTACAACCCACTCCATCCCACACAGTGCACCACCCCATATTTCCACACTTAAATGTCTACCCCTGCATGGTATGCCCAATGCTGGCACATCCCTCCCAGCTCGGCATGCACGCCCACCACCAATGCATGGACAGCATGTAGAACTACCAATCCCACAATCCTTTACCATACACCACCAACGGTGGGAGGACAACACCAAACCCATAGGGAAAGGTAGAAATGCAGAATATGTGACAGACAATCACCCTAACATATCACTTACATCCCCTCAGGTGCACCAGCCAATGTCAGTGGCGAAGAGGTGTCACGGCAACCCAGTCCCCCACCAGAAGTTGCCCTCAGTGATGACAGCAACCCTGGAGGACTTGATCTGGATGAACTCCCCGGCACATTTGGGACCACAGGTCAGTCGGATACCACATCCCACAGCCAGTCCACCACAGGATCCCCCTCCGACTCAAACACCACAGCAGCCAGCCAATGCTCCCAAACCTCTGTCCCCAGCACACATCAGTCAGTTTTGTGACCACCTGTACAGGGACCCAATACAGGCAAGATGACGGAAGTGTAAGTGGGATAGGGCACACCCTTAAGGGGACACAGTCACAGAGAGCCAGGGACAGTCGGAGGACAGCTGTGCGCCAGAGGGAGGACAGACCCAGGGAACCGACTGCCCAGGAGGCACTCACAAATGTCCTCGGGATATACCAACAATCCCAGGACAGGATGGGTCAGGTAATAAACATCATGCAGGAGAACCAGCGACTGCGGAAGGAACACCACCAGGAGGTCATACAACAATTGCAGGCCATGAATACCACAATGGCTTCCATTGCAGGGGTGCTGAGTGACATGGCAAACATTATGAGTGAGTAACCAACACACCAGCGGGCCCCTTCCACCAGCCAGTGTACTGACCAGCCCTCCACATCTGTTGCTGCAAGTGGACATGAGGCTCTGCCACAGGACTCACAGGCCACCAGCTCTCCTCCCCCTGCAGAAGGTCAACCACCCCACAAACAGTTGCCAAGACCACTGCCAGGAAATGAGCCCCTCCAGAATGCCCCCCACCCTGTGTTCCACTGATTCACCTTGTTCCCCTATCTATGACCCCATGGACACTGGACCTGTGCTCCTAACAGATTGGTCCACTGGACTTTTCCCAACCATCAACCCCCTCTATTGCATTTTCCGTTTGTACTTGTCCAAGTCAAAAGAACACCCTTGAACACAGCTAGAGTAATAGTGCTTTATCAGTTACAAATGTGCAATGTTTTCAACTGAATTGACTGCATTAACCTGTGCAAATGTCCTGTAATGTGTCAGTCCACCAACCATTGTGTTCTAGCAGTCTGTAGACATCACATCAGTACACTGTTGTGACCACACCAACATCTGCAATAAAGGAAGGCATAGGTGACAGTCAATGGGGATGCAAAGGTTATGAGTTGCACATCACAACAGCCACACACCACATTACCAAAATGGAGACATGCACTGAACAAAAGTCTTACCTGAGTGTCATTGGAAGTACTGCTTAATGATATGTGTCCTGTTGTCCACATCCTTCTCCTCTCCATCCTCCTCACTGTCCTCAGTGTCCACTGCTGCCACAGATGCATTGTCAACCCCACCTCCTGCAGATAGGGCACATGGCGTCTGAGGGCCAAAGTGTGTTGCATGCAGCACACCACCACGATCTGGCAGACCTTCTTATGGAAGTAGCATAGGGATCCACCTGTCAAATGGAGGCACCTGAACCTGGCTTTCAGGAGACCGAAAGTGTGTTCCACAATCCTCCTGATACGCTCATGTGCATCATTGTTCTAATCTTCAGCCCCTGTTCTTGGATTCCTAACAGATGTCTACAGCCAGGACAGGTTTGTGTAGCCGGAATCATCTGCAAAAAGTGAGGGACACACATTAGCCCTGCACAATGGCATGGGGCATGACTACAGTAGGCATACACTGACATACATTGGGTGGGGACTCAAGCTCACCTATGAGCCACACTCTGTGCCTCTCGTGCAATCACCTGTGGGACGCTGCTGTTCATCAAGACATAGGCATTATGCACAGATCCAGGATACTTGGCAGTGACGTGGGAGATGTACTGGTCAGCAAGGCACACTATCTGGACATTGAGAGAGTGGAAACTCTTTTGATTCCTATACACCTGTTCATTTGTCCTGGGAGGAACTAAGATAATATGTGTGCCATCAATGGCCCCAATCACATGTGGTATGCATCCTATTGCATAGAATTCAGCCTTCACAGTGGACAAATCACCTACCTGGGGGAATGCGATGTAGCTGCTCATGTGTTTGAGGAAGGCAGCCAAAACCCTTCCAAGCACATTCAAGAACATTAGCTCTGACATTTCTGCAGCAAAGCCCACAGTCACTTGGAAAGAACCAGTTGCCAGGAAATGGAGCACTGACAGTATCTGCACAACAGGTGGAATTGCTGTGGTGCTACAGATACCAGGTATCAGGTCAGGCTCCAATTGTGCACACAGCTCTGTGATTGTGGCCCTGTCCAGACGATAGGTGAGTATGATGTGCCAGTCCTCCTGTGTAGCCAAGTCCACAAGGAGTCTGTACACGGGTGCTTGCCTCCTCTTCCTAGTCCTCCGCAGTGGTTGGAATCTAAGGGCCAGATGTAGCAAGATATGCTTTTGCGAGTCTGAAATTGCGAGTCGGTGCGACTCGCAATTTCAGACTCGCAAAAGCATATGCAGAATGGTGTCTCAGATACCTTCTGCGACTCGCTATGGGGTCGCAAAGACCCACCTCATTAATATTAATGAGGTGCGTCGCTTTTTGCTACCCC
This sequence comes from Pleurodeles waltl, assembly GCF_031143425.1. NCBI lineage: Eukaryota > Metazoa > Chordata > Amphibia > Caudata > Salamandridae > Pleurodeles > Pleurodeles waltl. The sequence goes on from NC_090445.1 coordinate 509,107,027, forward strand.
ATAGCGAGTCCCTGCACTCACAGGGAGGGTGGCCTGCTGAAGTCAGCAGACCTCCATGTCTGTGACTGCTTTTTAAATAAAGCTGTTTTTTATTTTTTTATTTTGCAGCCCGTTTTCCTTAAAGGAAAACGAGTTGCAAAATGAAAAAAATACCAAAACCATTTGGTTTCGTTTTTTCAGAGTAGGCAGTGGTCCATAGGATCACTGCCTGCTCTGAAAAAATATTTTTGTCGACATTCACAAAGGGGAAGGGGTCCCATGGGGACCCCTTCCCTTTTGCGAATGGGTTACCACCAGTGTGACACTGGTGGTAACTGCGAGTTGCTTTGCGACCGCATTCACGGTCACAAAGCAAGTCAGAATTGCAATGCGAGTCGCAAATAGGAAGGGAACACCCCTTCCTATTTGCGAGTCGCATTCCCAAATTGCGAGTCGGTACCGACTCGCAATTTGGGAATGAGCATCACGGGAGGCCGTTTGCATGGTGCAAACTGCGTTTTTCGCAGTTTGTGGCATGCAAACGGCTTGCTACATCTGGCCCTAAGTGAGCCAAAAGTGAAATGGATAGAACAGGACCTATGGACACAACACAACAGTACACAGAGCACCTATGTATGTAGGACACTAGAATTGTCTAGGTGTGTACAGTTGACACCAATGATGCACATAACATTTCAAGACATGAGTACTAGCAGTAGTAAATGGCAACCACCTGTCCTGTATGCAGGGACAGGTGGAAGTGACCTCACTCCACTGGCATTAGGCGTCATGGCGGAAGGCGGTCTGCAGTGCAGTGCAATTCCTCATTGGCTAACATGGGGCTTTATGGAGTACAGGAACCAATGATGATCAACACAGGTGGTGACAGTGTTCACCGTTGCAGATGCAACCGCCATTTTCTTTCTGCAACTTCACTTGATTCCTGACTTTCAATGGTGATACATCTCCACTGCGTGTGCTGCTGTAACCTGTGTCTGCAACCTGCCATGGCCTGTGCCATAGGGGAAAGGTCCCCCAGCTTTCACGACAGAGGAGTTGGAGAAGTTCGTGGATGGGGTCCTACCCCTGTATGGGCAGTTTTATGGGCCTACAGACCAACAGGTGAGCACATCATGGGTACGTTGAATGTGACATGTATGTGTGTGCTTGCAGTCTATCATTTGGGGGGTATGCCTGAAGGTAATGTGCACACAGAGGTACTGGTCATGTGTGTGCTTGATGAGGAGCAAATGCAGTATGTGAGCCATTTGTTTGACAGGCTGGATTGTCTGGGTCATGGTGTACCTCTGTCTGTGTTTCCTCCGCAGGTCAGCGTGCATCAGAAGAAGGGGTTATGGTGTACCATCACCAAGGACGTGCGGACCCTGGGGGTCCATAGCTTGCAAAGCACCCACTGTAGGAAGCGGTGGGAGGACCTGAGACGCTGGGCCTGGAAGACCTCGGAGGCCCAGCTGGGGACTGCATCCCAACGTGGGAGGGGTGCTCGTCGGAGCCTGGCCCCCCTAATTGCCCGCATACTGACAATGGCCAATCCTGAGCTGGATGGGTGCTTGAGGGCAGCACAGCAGCCACAAGGGGGTGAGTACAGAGTGTGTGGTATAAATTTTTGGTTGCCTACCATGGGATTTGGGTGCAAGGTTGCAGTCAGTGGATGCCCCAGTATGCCAGTTTAACCATTTATGCGTGGTCCTGCTTAGCTATGTAGGGTTTTGTGCATTTTTGTTATTGCTAGGTAGCTAGCATGCCATGGCAGACAGGGCTTAGTTGGTCACAGTAGGAGTGCAGATGGTAGGGTTTGGATTCCTTCCTGCTGTAGTACCTAGGCAATGGTTTGTCACAGTAATCCATACTGCGCAATGTAGGTCCCAAGGAGTGAATGTGATGTGTATGCCATCTCTGCTGTTGGTGCTGTGATTGACCCTGAGCTCCCCTTCTTTCTCTCTCCCCCTCTCTCCTTTTGTCATCCTGTCCATGTTTGCATTAGCATCATCTGGCAAAGGAGCAGGGGCACCAGCGAGTGAGGGAGCTTCAGCCGATAGGACCCAGGAGGCATGATCCACCAACACCAAGGGGACCAGTGGGACAGACACTAGGGGACCATGGTGGCTACGGACTCCTCTGTATCCCTAAAGGCGAGTGTCTCCTTTTCTATGATGTGTTTCTGCCAAGCTTTTGGTGGCATTCCAACGCACCAGAAATTGTGGCGGTCTGCTATGTCATAATATGGTGGGCGGATCCATGTCTTTCGCCTCCCTCTAGGTGGCTACCGCCGTGGTCAGTGGTCATACTGTACCGGTGGTTGGGGTGGTGCATTGGCTGTCTGTGGGAAGGATCCCTGCCATGTTCATGATTTGGAGGTCATTACCGCCAGTCTGGCGACGGTACTACCATCATCGCCAGCGTGGTGGTCACCTGACCGCCAGTGTCATAATGAGGGCCATAGTCTTAACATCAACTTGGTTACATTGTTCCTTTATTGGAGTCAACCTGTATTTCTACCTAAAGCTGGTTGATTACATGACTCTTCTCTTGTCATCAAGAAGCCAATTTTTACTTTGCATGTGTAGCATATTCATGAATGGCACCAAGCATGCCAACTGCAACCCTACTGACAGGGTTCCCAACATCAGTTTTCTGACATCCACTGCGTGCCAAATGTTACACACACATGTGGCACACACATGATGGAGGTATGTGTTGGTGCTATGTGATTGAAAACAGGCAAGCATCTGAGTAGTTGCCTGCTTCTTCACATAGATCAACTACAAGAGTGAATGCTTTAGCCAATGGCCAGTATCCTGTCCCCTTATATTGTTATATATATGTATCTGAAACATATACATATGTCTGCCACCCAAATCTGTGCATGTTCTTGTGTGATAACTAGGAGCCACATATGTGAGAAAGAGGTGCAGCACAGTGCTGTGCCAACACCAACAGCAATGCGCTGCACTAAATTTTAAACACAGGCCTGCTCCGTTTTACCCAGAGTACAGGGCAGGCTACCTCACTGGCACATGACTCAGCAACCAGTGCCAACGCAGGCATATTCGGACCACAGTGCATGTGTGTCTGTGTTGAGGGGGTGTCTATGTGCAGGTAGTTATGCCTTCATGGACATAAACAGTCTACAATGGCAATATGCCAATTCTATGTGTGCTGCAGAATGCATCCCACATATTAGTGCCAAGACAACCATTATGTTATTTTGTAAATGTGCATGAAGGGACACCTACGTGCACCTTAGCAAACATCCATGGCACTTTACCTCTACTGCGTGTGCCTTCAAATGGCGCACACATATAAGAAGCAAGAAATAAGGAGGTATTAAAGCATTCCTCAACTCTTTGCCATGCCTACACCACCCTTGGGCTGTTTTTAGTCTTTTGGGGCTGGCAGTAAGTACAATGTCTTGAAAATCTGGGACAGCATCAAAAGCCATGGGTGTTACAATGGGATGGCCAATGCAACAACCATTGCTTGCCCCTCTGACGCAGAACTCTGTGTCATGCTGCCCATATGTACATGCAGGCGTTACGCTAGAAAATACAGCATAAAAGCTCCTTGTACATATTGTGCAATGAAAAGCACCACAGTAGCGTCAGTAAAAGTGACACTGGTGGTGCCAAGGCCTTTTTAATCTGGCATTTTGTCTTACAGACAGAAATGTAATGGTTCTCAGTTGTTCAGTCCTAACTTAAAGTTGACTTGCTTACACAGCTTAACAAGTTGAATGTGTAACAGTTGTCCATGTTCATAAATCTTCAAATTTCACTAAGCTATGTGTTCCTTGTCGTGTGTTGCAGGTGTACCTCCAACCTACACAATTGGAGAAGTGTCCCAGTTTGAAGATCCTTATGCAGCCAGTAAGTGTCACCTTGTGAGTCACGTGTGCCATCCCAGGGTTTTGTGTGAGAGGGTATGGTTTGTGCAATGTAATATTGAAATGGCATGTGTGACCAATTATCTCATCTGAGTTAGGTAATTGGCATCATGTCTGATGCAATGCTGAGGATGTAGATTACATTGATTGTTGCACAAGTGCCAGCCTGTGCTGCTATGGAATTGTGGGTGTTAGGAAAAGGAAAGCATGCCCACATACACAGTGCTGTCAGTCAAGACATGTATCAGATGTGTTGTTTATCAGATTAGCATGCCTCTTGCCAGCACATTTTACAGCATTGCTTTAAGCTACTCAGGACATGATACAAATAAAGTACATGTGTTGAGGTCTTTAGGGGGCTAATGAAGGAGACACTTGCACCACCAGTGCCTCACTACTCTTCAGAAATTGAGGGGTTGGCTGTGCCAAGAGCCTTACTGTGCCGGGCAACAGTCAGTTGGGTACACAATGAGACTTTAACTCTGCCCCAAATGGATTTGGAACATTTCTACAGATTGTAGCAAACTAGATGTGTGCAGATTAACCAACATGATCTACCCATCATAATTGTGACTGAGCTTGGTCACATCACGTGTGTATAGAATGTTGGTGCTGAGTGTACACCTGGTACTTAGGAGATGTAAAACATGCATGTGCACAGGTAGTTCAATAAGAAGGAATACTGATGCTGCACCCTGTGCAGTGCCACTCTTCCTGTGCCCCTTAGGGCACCCACACAGCCACCATGTGTGCGCTGCATAAGACATTTTTCACACCATGCCAGAGGGTAGGGGGCAATAGGTACAAATTCTATAGACAATATAGATGTACTGTTCAAGCTTAGGGCAAATGTTATGGACACTAACCCTAAGTTGTACATGGGGGCCCATTGTAAGCAATGGTGTGCCTCCTTGTAACGCCTGCTCTGAGCAGGTGTTAATTGAAGGAAACATGAATGATGCATTGGCATTCCTTAGAATTCCCGGTGCCATTTTTCATGCCCCTTACCGGGTGAACCCCACCTTTCATCTATGATGGCTGGCAAAGGCTTAATGTAGCGCAAGGGGTGTCAAAGTGGTGAAATGCATGCATTGCACCATTGTGAGTATGGTACAGGTATTTGGGACTTGTTGGGTCACTTGATCCTTACAAGTATGATGACACAAATGTGGCACAAGGAGGCACTAGACCACTTACCTCTGGGCCCTAATGGTCACCAATGGATAGCCGTTAACCAAGTGACATGAACATGATATTGTAGTTGGCTGGTAGGAAGTTTAGTCTTGAATTGGCAATTGACATTGTTTTGGAATGTCTGGTGGACAGCATGTGTCATCTGAGGATGCTGTGTACATTGCATGTTTGTTCTACCTCTGCCGAATGTAGTATTTGATGCCATGTTCTCTTTATGTTTTAACTGCCACTATGACCACAGCACGGAAGCGTTTTTTTTATAAGAGGGCAGAGTGTTTCTGCCACATCATGGAGGTACAGGCAGGGTACCGATGATAGCAAGGAGATATCGGCTGGAAAAATCATCGGGGCTTAGCTTGCCTTCCCACATGGGAGACCTCTTAAACAGGCCGCAACAGTAAAGAGCACATCGGGCACGACATCAGGGATTCGGGGTGCCTCAGCTGGTCCAACCCCTTCCACATAAACAGCACCTATGGCAACACAGCCACTGCAACAGCCACCTGCAGCAGCCACATTCTCCAACTTTGAGGCGGACATGAGGAGGGACATGGCAGCCATTATAACATGGTTGGACAAACTTGAGAAGGACAATGCTCACAATTTCAAGTTGTTGAAATATTGCAAAAAGAAGCTGAAGAAGCTGTTATCATGTAAATCCACAGTGTTCCAGTTCCTTCCCTTCTCTGGCTGTATTTTGTAATTCATTTTAGTGGGTCGTAGGTGGGTAGTGATAGGTTTGGTAACATAGAGTAGGTTAGTTGAAAGATAGATGAAGTATTGTTGGGGGTGATATTTGTATTTTATTTTATTTTGGGGGAAAAGTGGGGGTTATGTAAGGGGTTCTACGTTAAAATAAATTTTTAAAAAACGAACATACAAAAAAAATATATTTGTTTAGGATATAGATTAAGATAATATATATGTAGCTTTAGTTAACCGGTTCTGTGCTGCGGACGTAATGGTTACGTCCTGCGGCACAGTGCTGCTGTGCCGAGGATGTAACCATTACGTCCTCGGCATACATTCCAGAGGGAGCGCTCTTGCTCCCTCTGTGTGCTTCCCCCCAACCCCCCAAAGGCAGGGATGGAAGGGGAAGCCCTTCTCCTTCCACCCCCGACCCCGCCACCCCCCATAATGACGTCAGCGCGCGATCGCGCGCTGACTTCATTATCGGGTGCCCGTCGCACAGGAAGCCATTTGCTTCCTGTGCGGCGAGGGTGGAAGAGGTAAGTTTCTCTTCCCGGTGGGTGGGGGGGTTTGCAGGAAGAGGCACTGGGGGAAAGGAAAGGGTTTTCCTTTCCCCCGGTGTCTCTTTGAGCATTCCTGCTGCCCGATCGCATTGCGATCGGGCAGCAGGAATGCCCACTAGACGCCAGGGATTATTTTATTTTTTTAGTTCTAATTGTGTTTTTACTGTCGGGGAGCGGCCCCTTGGGCAAGGGTCGCTCCCCTTATGGGGGCAAATAATAACGGCCATTTCTGGCCCCCTGGGGGCAGATTGGCCTACTATTTTAGGCAGATCTGCCCCCAGGGGGGGCAGAAACCACTGGAACGCCAGCGATGTTGTTATTTTTGTGTATTTATGTGGGGGGGTGCCCCCTTGGGCAAGGGGCGCCCTCCCCAAGGGGGCATAGAAATGTTGGCCTTTTCTGCCCCCCTTGGGGGCAGATCGGCCTATTTGTTTTTTAGGTCCATCTGCCCCCAAGGAGGGCAGAAGCCACTTAGGCACCAGGGATTGTGTGTGTAGTAGATGGGGGGGCGGCCCCTTGGGCAAGGGTCACTCCCCTTTGGGGGACATGTCTTTTATGGCCATTTCTGCCCCCCTTAGGGGCAGATCAGCCTATTATTTTTAGGCTGATCTGCCCCAAGGTGGGCAGAAACCACTAGAACGGCAGGGATTTTTTTTTATTTGTTTATTTTTGTGGGGGGGCGGGACCTGTTGGCCATTTCTGCCCCCCTTGGGGGCAGATGGGCCTATTTGTTTAGGCCCATCTGCCCCCAAGGGGGCAGAAGCCACTTAGACACCAGGGATAGTGTGTGTGTGTGTTAGTGGATGGGGGGGGGCCCTTGGGCAAGGGTCGCCCCCCCCCTTTGGGGGCACATGTACCAAGGCCATTTCTGCACCCCTTGGGGACAGATTGGCCTATTATTTTTGTGTATTTATGTGGGGGGGTGCCCCCTTGGGCAAGGGGCTCCCTCCCCAAGGGGGCATAGAACTGTTGGCCTTTTCTGCCCCCCTTGGGGACAGATTGGCCTATTATTTTTAGGCCCATCTGCCCCAAGGGGGGCAGAAGCCACTTAGGCACCAGGGATAGTGTTGTGTGTGTTTTTTTTGTTTTTTTTGTTTGAGGGCTGTCCCCTTGGGCAAGGGTCGCTCCCCATGGGGACACACTACTAAAGGTATTTTCTGCCCTCCTTGGGGCAGATAGGCCCATTTTTTTAGTAGGCCCATATGCCCCTATGGCAGAATCCACTTAGGCACCAATTTCTAAACTTTTTAGTGGGATATCATTGGTGATTGCTGTGTCTGTGCAGAGTAGTTGCTGGTGAATCAAGCTTTTTCAGGGAAGTGAGCGGTATTGTTTTTGAGTTTATAACTCTTACTAACAAAGCAACACTTTGTTACTTGTCTTACACAGTGCTGGTTGTTGGTGGTGAATTTGTCCAGTTAATTTTAGTAGGAAAGATCATGGCTAGCCGCAGGATGACCGCTCAGCAGGGTGGTTGGTATGCTTTTTGAGTCATTGTCTGATCATGATTATGAGACGGACTCTGCATCTGAGGCAGAGGAGGAAGTGAGAGATTCTGGCAGTGATGTTTCTGTTGGAGGGGAATCTTCTGATGAGGAAGCCACACTCAGTGCAGATGAAGGGCCTGTTTTAGAGGAGGACACTGATGTGCCATTAGTGCAGCAACCTGGGGCTGAAAGGTTTCCCGTTATAAGACGTGATCTCTTGGTTGCCCCAAACATGGAGCACCCAGAGTTGCCTGCCTTTACTGGTCTCCCGGGGTGTAGCGCCAATGCAGATAACTTTTTGCCTATTAATTTCTTTGAGTTATTCATGGATGTTGTGTTTTTGGAAGAGATTGTTGAGCAGACTAATTTGTATGCGGAGCAGCATTTGAGGGACAACGCTGCTAGACTTAGGCCACACTCTAGATCTGCCCAGTGGATTCCCACAAATTTGGAGGAGATAAAAAAGTTTTTGGGTTTGACTTTTTTGATGGGGTTGATAAGGAAGCCGTCACTGGCTTCTTATTGGTCTACTAGTCCGTTGATGGCAACAGCTATATTTCCTGCGACCATGAGTCGTAATCAGTATTGGCTTCTTCTTAGGATGCTGTATTTTGTTGACAATGCATTAGCCTTGCCACGAGATCACCCAGATTCTGACCGTCTTTTTAAGATTAGGCCTGTCCTTGATCATTTTGTAGATCGGTTTTCGGAGGTCTATGTTCCAGGCAAAGAGATAAATGTGGACGAGTCTTTGGTCCTCTTCAAGGGTCGTATGGTTTTTAGGCAGTACATTCCTAGCAAAAGGGCACAATATGGAATTAAATTGTATATGCTGTCTGAAAGTTTCAGACAAGAGGGATGTCTACATGCTAAGTACCATCCATGATGAGAGTACTTCCCCGTGACTGGGGCCAGGTTGCTGAAGTGCGCAAACCTGTGTGCAATTTAGATTATAATAAGCACATGGGAGGTGTAGATAGAGTTGATCAGAGGTTGGAACCTTATACTGCTATTCGTAAGTCTTACGTTTGGTATAAGAAGTTAGCAATTCACCTCTTCCACTTAGCAACCTTTAATGCTTTTATTGTATTTAGGGATAGGTCTCCAGAGTCAAAGATGACATTTGTGAAATTTCAGGAGTCTTTGATAGGGAGCCTTATTTTGGTGGAACAGGCCAGAGTTCCTAGAGAAGCAGTGGTGGAGGATGTGGCTAGATTGAAAGATCGACACTTTGCTGAGCACATTCCTCCCACACCCAAAAAAGACTTTCCAGCTAAGAAATGTAGAGTGCATTTTCGAAGAGGTATCCAGAGGGAGACTCGAATGTACTGCCCAGATTGTCCTTCAAAGCCTGGGCTGTGTGTGGGTGGTTGTTTTAAGAATTACCACACCCAGAAGAATTTCTGGGAACAACCATGAGTGTAAACTCATGTCTGTTTTGTATTTTCATGTGTTCAATTTCATGGTTAGCATTTCTGTCATGTACTTAGTTAGAGCTTTTGTGTTTGTAGTTTTGTAATTCTTTCTACTTAGTTAGGGGTTCCTCTGTTTAAAAAAAAATAAAAAATGATGCCATTGTGTGTGGAGTGGGGCTTGGCTGAGAGTGTACATATTGACTTGCTGTTGGCTACTGCAACACACTGCCAGCCAAACACCAGTCCACACACTCCCATCAGCTGGTGTGATTGTTGTATCAGGCATGTGGGTGTATGTAAGAGATGGGCCCTTGAGTGGCGCTGTCTGTCGATGTGAGTGATGTAATGTGCTGGGCCCGTGGCTGGCGGTGTGAATGGTCTTGTGCGTGTCATGTATGAAAGGTGTGTGAATGGACTGTAAAGCGGTTGGTGCCTTGTCGCGGCTTTACAGCTCACGAGCTGTGAGTCATTGGTTCAGTTTTTTGCATTTCAGTTATTAACAGTGCATTTCATTTTTGTGAAATCTCTTGTTAATAAAATTTTATCCACTGAACCATCACTCACCCTCGTGCCAAATCCAACCAGTATGTGTGGTAAAAATGACAAAACCTGCTCCGCTGTAATCAGGCGTCGCAGCACACCTGTGACACGCTAGGTGCCTTGGGTGGGACCCCGATGATGAAGCATGCCACCAACTTGGTTGGTGGGTGAGGGGTCTTTTTCACATAACCTAAGTGCGTTTCTTTTCACAATTTTAGTGTTTGGCACATCAAGGACGTATGTGGACACATCAAAACTATATATTACAAAACTACCTGTGTTTGGGGGGGAGGGGGCACTTATGTTTTTGGTCCTAGGTGCGGCCTTCATCTAGGGAAACCTACCAAACCCAGAGAGTCCAGGGAGGTGTGGCTTGCGTGGATCCCCCAACATTTTCTTACCCAGACTCCTCTGTAAACCTCAAAATTTGCTTAAAAAAGCATATTTTCCTGGCTTTTCTTAGTAGGATCACAGCTCCAGCACAAAATTCCTACTCCCCAGTGTTCCCCTCAGTCTCCCAAGTAAAATGACACCTCATTTATGTGGGTCCCCAAAGCAGAGTCAGTCTAAAGATGTATAAAAGAAGAATATGTCCTTATAAACTCGCTGTGCTATCCCCTCTATCTCTACAAGTTTTGGGCCTTATTCTGTTGCAGGCACCTGGCCCACCCACACAAGTGAGGTATCATTTTTACCGGGAGACTTGGGGGAACGCTGGGTGGAAGGAAATTTGTGGCTCCTCTCAGATTCCAGAACTTTCTGTCACCGAAATGTGAGAAAAACATGTTTCTTTAGCCACATTTTAAGGTTTGCAAAGGATTCTGGGTAACAGAACCTGGTCAGAGCCCCACAAGTCACCCCTTCTTGGATTCCCCTAGGTCTCTAGTTTTCAAAAATGCACAGGTGTGGTAGGTCTCCCGAGGTGCCGGCTGAGCTAGAGGCCAAAATCCACAGGTAGGCACTGTTTTCTATGAAAAAATGTGATGTGTCCACGTTGTGTTTTGGGCCAGTTCCTGTCACGGGCGCTAGGCCTACCCACACAAGTGACGTATCATTTTTATCGGGAGACGTGGGGGAACGCTGGGTGGAAGGAAATTTGTCCCTTCTCTCAGATTCCAGAACTTTCTGTCACCGAAATGTGAGGAAAATGTGTTTTTTTAGCCAAATGTTGAGGTTTGCAAAGGATTCTGGGTAACAGAACCTGGTCAGAGCCCCACAAGTCACCCTATCTTGGATTCCCCTAGGTCTCTAGTTTTCAAAAATGCACAGGTTTGGTAGGTTTCCCTAGGTGCCGGCTGAGCTAGAGGCCAAAATCTACAGGTAGGCACTTTGCAAAAAACACCTCTGTTTTCTTTAAAAAAATGTGATGTGTCCACGTTGCGTTTTGGGGCGTTTCCTGTCATGGGCGCTAGGCCTTCCCACACAAGTGAGGTATCATTTTTATCGGGAGACTTGGGGGAACATAGATTAGCAAAACATCTGTTATTGCCCCTTGTCTTTCTCTACATTTTTTCCTTCCAAATATAAGAGAGTTTGTAAAAAATACATCTATTTGAGAAATGCCCTGTAATTCACATGCTAGTATGGGCACCCCGGATTTCAAAGATGTGCAAATAACAACTGCTTGTCAACACCTTATCTTGTGCCTATTTCAGAACTACAAAAGTTTTCTTGATACCTATTTTTCACTCTTTATATTTCAGCAAATGAATTGCTATATACCCGGTATAGAATGAAAACGCACTGCAGGGTGCAGCTCATGTATTGGCTCTGGGTACCTAGGGTTCTTGATGAACCTACAAGCCCTACATATCCCGCAACCAGAGGAGTCCAGCAGACGTAACAGTATATTGCTTTCGAAAATCTGACATTGCAGGAAAAAGTTACAGAGTAAAACGTAGAGAAAAATTTATGTTTTTTTCACCTCAATTTCAATATTTTTCTTTTTCAGTTGTTATTTTCTGTAGGAAACCCTTGTAGGATCTACACAAATTACCCCTTGCTGAATTCAGAATTTGGTCTACTTTTCAGAAATGTTTAGGCTTCTGGGATCCAGCATTGGTTTCATGCCCATTTCTGTCACTGACTAGAAGGAGGCTGAAAGCACAAAAAATTGCAAAAATGGGGTATGTCCCAGTAAAATGCCAAAATTGTGTTGAAAAATTGGGTTTTCTGATTCAAGTCTGCCTGTTCCTGAAAGCTGTGAAGCTTCTGAGTTTAGCACCGCAAACCCTTTGTTGATGCCATTTTCAGGGGAAAAACCACAAGCCTTCTTCTGCAGCCACTTTTTCCAATTTTTTTGAAAAAAACAAAATTTTCACTTTATTTTGGCTAATTTCTTGGCCTCCTTCTGGGGAACCCACAAAGTCTGGGTACCTCTAGAATCCCTAGGATGTTGGAAAAAAAGGACGCAAATTTGGCGTGGGTAGCTTATATGAACAAAAAGTTATGAGGGGCTAAGCGCGAACGGCCCCAAATAGCCAAAAAAAGGCTCGGCACAGGAGGGGTAAAAGGCCTGGCTGCGATGGGGTTAATGTTGTCCTACTAGTATCTTGTTTCTTAAGAGGGGAGGAGGGACAATGTTTAGTGTGTGGTGTTAAAAGTATAAGATATGTTTAGATTAGGATAGATACCTGTAGGGGTAAGTTTAAATAAGTTAGTATAGGTTAGTTTAGTGTAGGATAGTGTCTAGGTTAGGTTTTATTAAGGTGTTGTTTTTAAGTGCCAATAAATCATGTTTGTTGTAGACAATTAGGTGTCCATGTTGATTGAGTATCTATGTGTTTTCAAATGTACATTGGCCAAGTTAGAGAAATGCCTTAGGGTATGCTTTCTGTATTGCTTTACCTATGACTATGTGTATCTCCTGTGACCAAGAAGCTGTCAGATTGGTTGCAATATGACATCAGCTACTCAAAACATTTGTCATCCCCAGTTCCTGACAATCACATTGTGTTTGTATACGAAATCTTTGACAGGTAAGAATGGAACATCAACTGTCATCGCTGAGGTCTGTCACAAATAATCTTGTAAAGTCTAGTACATATTACTTCACCCTATTTGTGGTATGTACCCTGGCATACTGACAGCTGCCCGTCACTGATCAATTTTGCCTCTTTTGTTCCACACATACTCATTGTACTGGTGCTCTCATCAAGGAAAATTCCAGACACTTGGTTCGGACCTATATATGCCATATGTCAATTTGAATGGAAATCTGTTCAATACATGCTTTTAAGGCTCTGTAAGTTGGTTGTAGTCCACAACACCATCAGTCACCTTTTTCATGTTATAGTCCTAGTGTGTGACTTTGTGTCTGAAAGTAAGCCATGCATGTAATTAGGTTCTGTTCTCATTGACATAGCTCCACAAAATGCATACGTTTAGATAAGTTGATGGATCGCAGTTAAAGATGACATGATACATGTGAATATGGAGATTTGTTTACATGTGCAAGTGTATTTTCCAATGCAATATGATTTCCTGTTCACAGACCCAATGAGAGATCCTGAACCATTTGTTGTACATTCAGAGTAGAAAGGTGAGGGACATGTCATGAGACATGGGTAGGAGAAGTGTGCATTAGTGAGGAGCTGTCCAAATTGACAATAGGTAGGAATTGAGATAATGGCAGTCTGTAGCAGATAAGTCAACAGTGGTTGAGTGAAGAGGGCACATTACCAGCTGTCACAGCACTGGCATGATCTTAAGCACAAAACCAAGGAGATACAGTCCATGTAGCACAGACTGGCGCTACCGGGTGGTTTTACGTGTGAATGTTATTCCTTCCACATCTTCATCCTCTGATGTGTGTGGTGCCTCCTGTGCCATGTGTGGTGCTGTTGTTGAAGTTGAGGGGGCCACACACATCAGAGGATAGAGATGTAGGAACACATAAGGCATCACTGCAGCAAGGAGGAACTGCTGATTTCTCAACACCCCAACTACATCACGGTGGTAGGCAGCCATGTTTTCCCTGAGAGAGGCCACTTCCCGCTGTTTGAACTCCAGGGCATTTTCTATTGACCCCAGCACATTATCTGTCATGCTGCTGCCTCTTTGGGAGGGCAATTGACGTAGCCTTTGCCTCATGACCACAGCTATGTCGGCAAGGGACTGCTGGAGTCCAAGTAGCAGGGAGTGTGTGCCTCTGATGGCAGCTGAGTTGTCCATATTTGGACTGAGGCACCTCTGCACTCCCCTCAGGTTGCCTGCCATGGTCTCCATCCACACCCGCACCTGCTTCACCAGCTCCCACTGACCTCCTACCACTGTCCTCTGAAAGTTGATGGCTGGGTCCTCGGAGTCCAGGGCTGTGGCAGGACTGGTTGATGCTATGTGTTGGTAGTTTGGTGGTTCATGTGGAGACCCCACAATGCTGTGTTTCCTCCATGAGACTGGAGGTGGTGTCTGGAGGGAGCCCAGTACATCCTGGACATGCTGTGTGTCCTCCATGAGACTGGAGGTGGTGTCTGGAGGGAGCCCAGGACATCCTGGAGAGTCTCTTCATTGACGGTCGGCAGATGATCATCCATGTCATCTGTAAAGTCTAGGACAGGCAGGTCTGCTGGAGGTAAGGCACCATCCTCTGCAATGAGATAGTGAAATGTCAATGTTTGACTGTAGTGGCTGTTGACATGGCTCATCATGTGCTTGCTATTGGAGGCTCAGTGACATGTTACAGACCCCAGGTTGTAGTTGTTGATTATGTATTGCACTGTGCATCGCACATGGGGCAACCTTTCAAGGTATTTTGTGCATTAATCCCACACCACCATATTACTTGCAGGCCCCTTGCCCCAGCCACTGACACCATGGTAGCACATCATTTACATTTGTATTCACCATGGTGGACATTCCCATAGTAGTGTAATGAGTGTTGTCACTATTTTGGTGCTTTACTGCATTGGCACCATCAATGATGGCACTAGTGCAGCAAAGCACAGGGAGGTCCATTGCTTACAATGCTTGTGTTACTTTGTCATCTGCCTTTAGGAAGCCCCACACATGTGTAATTGGATGGCACAGTACAACCAGAATGGATTGACAGCCCCATTAGTTCATCCATTCCTACATTAGGGACATTTCCTTCCATACAGCATATCTGCCACAGGCATATGTTGGTGTAAGGATGTACACTGTGGATGAATGCATGCATTTTGAGAGTTTGTTAATGTGGTACAAGGGAAATGGGCACCTTGGATCCACATTGGCAACTATTTGTATGATGGTACTGTTGTATCACGGGATAGTGACATTGTGCCAATAGTGCAACATTGATGCCACTTGT
This sequence comes from Pleurodeles waltl, assembly GCF_031143425.1. Classification (NCBI taxonomy): domain Eukaryota; kingdom Metazoa; phylum Chordata; class Amphibia; order Caudata; family Salamandridae; genus Pleurodeles; species Pleurodeles waltl. The sequence continues at coordinate 509,122,089 of NC_090445.1, forward strand.
GCCTGTTCTTTCACATGAAGGTGTCCCTTTATGCACAATACCAACCATTCACACAACAAAGACAACCTTGTTAAATGGTGAATCGAAACTACTTGTACAGCAGCACAAATGATGATCACAGACATGCCTCATATTTTGTATGAGTTCACTTTTGTGCATGGAGGTGTGTGAGATTTGTTGTTGGTCCACCCTGTATGGGTTGCGTACCACATGTTGCATGCTGAGGCCCTGATTCTTTCTTAAGTGGCACAGCTCGGTGCACCGGCAAAAATAGCTGCACTGTGCTACGCCACTTTTGAAACGCAGGGATGTGCTATATTTTCTGGAATACCACACACCCCTTCATTTACCCCAGTACCTGTGCAGATTTAAACTCCCTGCACCAACACAGACATCCTTGCACAATAGTACAAGTGTGCCTGCATTGAGGGGATAGATTGTTTATATGCAGAAAGGTGTCCCTTCCTGCACATAAACAATCCTTTATGGCAAGGTGGCATTTCTATGTGTGATGCAGGATGCAGCACACATGAGAAGGGCAATGGCATGAGGAGGATGGAAAGCATTTTGCCTTGTTGAGCCATCCTGACACTACCCCTGGGTTGGTGTTGACTTTAGTCACAGCCTCTGGTGAACATGTTATCTTGGATCCAGGGCACAACAATATGCAATGGGTGTTATTGTGGCACAGCCACTGTCACACTGATTGCACGCCCCTTCAGGCAAAGTGCTTTGTGTGTAGGGGCCATATTTACAAGGTGGTCTTAAGCCACAGTAAGTGGCTTAAGATCATGTTGTGTATATGTTGGAGTGCATAGCACCACCAGAGCTCACTAAAAGTGAGGCTTGGGTGGCGATGGGCCTTTCGATTCTGGTCCTATGTGTCCCGATGCAACCCTTTTGAATGCATTCAGTGTGTCCTATGTGCCTCCCCTTTTGCTATTTATGAGATTCCAGATAGTCCCCCCTCTGCAACTTACCATGCATTTGTGGTATTTCTTGGTAGTCTGCGCTGTCCTGTCCTTCTATTTCAGTGACCAGCTCCTCCGAGATGACCACTGCCACCATCTCCTCCAGATCATCCAGGTCCTCAGGACTTCCACCTCCAGTCTGCAGTACTGCCTTTCAGATCCTGGCCAGTTTCTCCTTAGTTCTGCACTTGCAATCAGTGACAGTCCTCTTCACCTCTGCTACACTATTGACTTTATCTACTATTGCATGCCATATAGCCTCTCTCCTACCTATTGGCAATTTGGAGGTGACGAAGAGCTTGTGTTGGTGCTCCATCATCTCTTTGATGTCATTCTCCTCCTCACTAAATCGACATTTCCGTGTCCTCTTCTCCTTCTCCTGGGACTTTGCTGGACCCTCCTGGCTTGTACGAGGCTGATTGGGATCTCCGTGGGGTCTTTCCTGGCCTGCATTCTCCATCTTGTCTTTCAATGTTTTTTCTTACTTGTGTGTTTTTTGTTTTTTTTACGCTAATGCTGTTAAATATGGCACTAACATGTTTTGCATCAGAAAGTGTTCCACAAAACGTTCTAAACCACTTTTGCAGCATTAGCGTAATTTTTACTTCTGACATATCACAGAGGTCGGCGACATTTTTTTATGTTAACCATTCTTTAGCAACATTGTGCATTATTTTATAAATATGGCGCACAGGTGGCGCTAGGGAATGGTGTTAGGTCACTGTCATTTTTTTTGACACACAACTGCACTAGCACATTTGTGCGTCATTTTCCTTAAATATGGGCCTAAGTCCCAAAGATGCTGTTGCACTATGGCATGATCCATCTGCCTCCAATTCTTCTATGAGAGCAAAGTAGACCAGTCCACCACTGATCTGAGTTGCACCACTGCTTGATAGTGTGGAACCTTTAATCTCTCATTAACCCTAAATTAGGTCATCAGTGTCAGTGGTCTTGCGGCTTTGCTCCTCCCAATGAAAGGCACTAGTTTACGTGGGATATGTTTCAAAATGTGAGTTCTAGGAAGAATGGAAGAATTTGAAATGGTAGAGTGGGTGTCGGAGTACATTCATTTTGATAATAATGCAACAGAACAAAGAGAGTGCAAATTCTCCCCAAACGCAAAGGTAATTTGTGATGGCCATGAGTAATGGGGGAAAATTGACTGCAAAACGGCCTTCCACCAACCATGAAAGATTGACTCTCAGGTATTTAATTGAGGCTTTCACCCATGTCAATAGGACCCTCCTCCTTTGGTGTAAGAGTCAAATAAAGAATTTGTAGCTTGTCCTAATTTTCCTGTAGCATTAAACTATCTCGAAGGCTTCAAGCAATGCTACCACCACCAGAATCGATGTATCTGGAGTGCTCAAGGTCAGAAGCAGGTAATCTACATAGAAGGAAATGCAGAATTTCCTTGGTCTGATTTTAATCCTTATGATGGCGTCACTCCGTCGTTTGAAGCATGCCAGAGGTTCTATGAAAATGGCAAAAATGAGCAGAGGTAGGGGTTAGCCCTCTCTTTTGCCTCTATTTAGTCAAAAGGGTCTAGAACAATAGCAATTCAGGGTAACTCTGACAACCGGATTAGAATAACTTTCAAAAATCATCTGTAGGAATGTAGGTAAAAGGCCTATTTTTTGGAAAGTTACTCACTAGAAAGGTCCATTCCACCCTCTTGTAGGCCTTCTCTGCATCCGCAACAGTAATATCTCTGGTATATTGGTATTCCTGAGATAGGTATACTCTATTAATTGGATTGCATTTCGGATATGATTGTGTGCCTGCAGTCCCTGAATAATGCCACACTGATTAGGGCGTACTAATATGGGGAGCATTGTATTAAGGTGGGTCACCAGAATTGTATACAATTTGGCATCAATATTTAATAGTGCTATAGGGTGATAGGATGTGCACAGCTCAGTGTCTTTATTGGGTTTCGGGAGGACTGTCACTACTGCCTCTCCCTTTATCTGGGCTACCATCTCCCTCAGGGCACAATGGTTGAAGAGGGTAGTACGTTTCTGGGTCAATTGAGAGGAATATTTTTGATAAACTTGAGCCATAATATAAGGCCTTGGGGGCCAGGAGTCTTATTGGATTTGAGAGTTTTAATGGGTAACCTGACTCGTTCCTGGAGAATCTGACCATCCAGGGAGTCTCTGTGGGTGTTGGTAAGGGTCGGCAGCTGTATTGATGCTAGCAAAGCCTAAGCCTCCCCCAGAGAAGGGGAGGGGCTGCTATAGAATAATTAATAAAAAAACAAAGCTCATTGACTTTTCCCTCATCCTCTGAAGGGTGGAACACCGCAGATGTCATTATTCAATGAATATATTCCTTTTCCCATTTGTCTCTCAGCAGTTGGATGAGCAAGGACTCAATTTGGGGCAGATTTATGGTGCCCTTGCGCTGTTCCAATGCCACATTAGCGTCATTTTTTTAATGGTAATGTGGCGTTGGAATGGAAAAAACACAGCGCCATATTTACAAAGTGGTGCAATGTTTGCATTGCGCCACTTTGTAACACCTTGTGCCGCATTCTGTCTGTGCCAGGCATAATGTGTGGAAGGGTGGTGTTCTGGCGCTAGGGGGGCCATAAAAATGGTGGAAAGGAATCCATGAGATTACTTTGCGCCGTTTTTATCAACATTTTTTAACACCTGCTACGTGCATGCTTTAAAATGGGCCTCCATTGATTACAATGACCCTCTGGGAGCTTTGCAGGATTAGCGTCATCATTTTTGGTGGTAATCCTGCAAAGCGCTGGACTAGCGTAAAAAATTATGACCCTAGTCACCCTAACTACCACCATGGTGCGCCGTATTGGAAATACTGGGCTATCATTGTGGCATTAGGGGGGCGCTGATGGGTGCAAGCAAAGTGGCACTTTTCATTAATATGCCCCTTTGTCTCCTGCAACATATGAACAGTTTTTGAGATGTAATAAAGATACATCTGTCCTATTAGTGTAATAAATGTGCAAGCGCTCAGGTATTATGACGGGAGGGCTTCTGTAGCCACTCTTGCTCAGGTCTTCGGATATCATCTCCCAATTTTTGTACCTCAAGTTTGAGAAGTTTTGTAACTGCTGCTACGGAATGGCAATGTAAAACTGATTTAATTGCATCCCAGATCCTCAGGACAGACAACTATACCCCTCATTATGGTCAAAATATTCTTCTGTCCATTGCTTTATTTCACTCTTAGTGGTGGAGTCCCTAAGTGAAGAAAGGTGCAGTGTCCAGGTCCATGGTGGCCTCCTACTTCCATACCTGTCTGGACTGTAATTCAGACCAATATAGGTCCAATTTCTGCGTCCATTTGATACCTATCAGGGCATTTCTCACCATTATATAATCAATGCGAAAGCATGTATGGTGCACATAAAAATAAAAAGCATAAGCTTTAGTTGATGTATTGTGTTCTCACCAAACACCTCCAGGACCTAGGCCCTCATTACGACTACAGCAGTCTTTTCCTAAGACCACCGAAGCCACTGGCACCAGACGACCACCAGTGCTGACGGTCTTCTGACCGCCATATTACAACTACTGAAGGAGTTCTGTCACAATTTTGGCAGAAATCCATCAGCAGTCATGCTGGCGGTCGGCAGCGAAGAGGTGCTTTCACTGCTGTCACATCAACACCAAAAGGACTCTGTCTGCCGTATTACGAGCAGTAATAGGGCATGGTGGTATCTGATGGTAGGGCGCTGCCGGTGGTGGAAGCACTGGGTCCTGTTCCCTGGTGGACGACCTCCTCGCCTGACAAGGTAAGTCGATCATCTGACAGGGGAGGTGGGTGAGAGGGTGGAGTGTGTTGTGTGTGCATGTGTAAGTGGGTGTATGTCTGCGTGAATGTAAGTGTGTATGCATGTGTGTATACGTGTGTGTATGCGTGTTTGAATGCATGTGTGAATGCATGTCTGATTGTTGAAGTGAGTGCGTGTTGGTATGTTTGTGTGACTGTGTCTGTTGGTGAGAGTGAATGAGTGTATACATGCGTGTGGGTGAATGCGCGTTTGTTGGTGCGAGTGAATGAGTGTCTGCATGCGTGTGGGTGAATGTATGTATGTAAGTGTTGGTGAATGCATGTATGCAAGTGTTGGTGAATGCATGTATGTAAGTGTTGGTGAATGCATGTATGTAAGTATTGGTGAATGCATGTATGTCAGTGTTGGTGAATGTCTGTATGCAAGTGTTGGTGAATGCGTGTATGTAACTGTTGGTGAATGGGTTTATGTAAATGTTGGTGAATATGTGTAGGTAAGTGTTAATAAATGTGTGTATGTCAGTGTTGGTGAATGTGTGTATGTAATGGTGGTGAATGCATGTATGTCAGTGTTGGTGAATGCATGTATTCGGGGTGGGTGCGTGTGGGTGTGTGTGTGTGCAGGGAGGGCGGTGCTGTCATGGAAGGGGGCTGGGGGTCATGGAATTGAAGGGGGAGTGTCAGTGTTGGTGAATGTCTGTATGCAAATGTTGGTGAATGCGTGTATGTAAGTGTTGGTGAATGGGTTTATGTAAATGTTGGTGAATACGTGTATGTAAGTGTTAATGAATGTGTGTATGTCAGTGTTGGTGAATGTGTGTATGTAAGTGTTGGTGAATGCATGTATTCGGGGTGGGTGCGTGTGGGTGTGTGTGTGCAGGGAGGGCGGTGCTGTCATGGAAGGGGGTTGGGGGTCATGGAATTGAATGGGGAGTTGGGAGAGTACTCTGCTGGTAACAGGAAAGAAATTTCCTGTTGCCGCCAGCCTTTCCACCAGGGTTTTCGTGGCGGTGCTACTGCTGCGGAAATCCTGGTTGAAAGGTGACTCGTACCACTGCCGGTTGTCTTCAGAGGACCGCTGGCCCAGAGGTGCTGTCCTCTGGCCTGGCTGTCCTACCACCCTGGCGGTTCCAGCGGAGATGTGGCAGTTTGGAAGAGGCCAAACTGCTACACTCATAATGTGGCAGTCTTCACCGCCGGCCCGTCGGTGGTGAGACCGCCGCAGTGGCACTGGTGGTCTTCAGACCGGCAGGTTCCTAATGAGGGCCTAAGTCATCAATGGCCTTTTTCAACTTTTTATAGAAGGCTCCTGTATATGAGTCATGTAACCACTCTCTATATATGAGTTTATTACCACATTAAGATCACCGGCTAGAACAATGTCCCCTCTGTCCACTTCAGCCAGCCTCCCTAGAAAGTCAAGTAGAAACATATCCTGACCTGTGTTCAGAGCATAGACTGTTGCGACAGTGAGAGGTCTGCCAATGAAGCGCCTCTACCAGGATGATCTATCTCCCTTCCTTGTCAGTATAATTATGTGAGAAAGACATGGGCAGATTACGCCTCATGTATATTGCCATCCCCTCTGTTTTGTCCTGGCTGATGAGTGATAAGATATAGGGAAGGCAGTGTACTTCATTTTCCCCTGGTCTTTGCACAGCATGAAGGTTTCCAGCAAACAGATAATGTTTGGGTTGTAAGCTAGAAAAGCCTGTCATACTCTCCCCTGTTTATCTGGCAAGTTGAAACCTCATGAATTTAGGGGCATATTTATAAGCTCCTAGCACCACCGGAGCAACACTTTTCATGGCGCTCTGGTGGTGCAATGCCCTGCGCCGTATTTACAATGTGTAAATACAGCCCATTCACATATAGCCCTTTATGTGGAAGGGCGTGCAATGGGTGTTGCTTTGGGTGTGCCACAGCAACACCCATTGCATTTTTACGCTGTCTCAGATTTTCGAGTTTTCATATGCCTGAGGCAGCGCCACTCCAAGGATGTTTTTCGCTTTTTCTTTGTATGCTACATTCTGCAGCACGCATAGAAAGAGCAACATGCCAAACATGATTGTTTATGTGTGGGAAGGTGCCCCTTTCTGCACATAAATAATCATTTCAAAATGATGCTTTGGCACTTCTGTGTGTGCTGCACTCCATTAGTGATTGTTTGTGTGCAGGAAGGGACACCTTCCCACACAAAAACAATCAAACCCGTCAAAGGAGACATCCTTGCACAATCGTGCAAGGATGCCTGCATTGGTGCTAGACAGCCCAATTTAGTGCCAGCACAGGGGACAACACAGGGATGCACTGTATTAAATTAAATACAGTGCACTCCTGCATTGTGAAAATGACAGAGCGCGGCTTTGCCAATTTTGGCTCAGCATCACGCTCTGTCATTTTTCTTTAGATATGGGGCCTAGTGAAATAAATTAAATCATTGTAATAGCAGGATGATTACTGTGCGAATGGGAGGCAAACTCACCAACCCTAAGGAGCAATCGGTAAAGTGGAAATTGTGCACTTTCCTCTCCCACTAAAACCCATTCCCCTTAATGTAACAAACAATCCAAACAAAAACAGAGATCCATTCAGAAACCAACAACCATGGATGGTAGGGGGTCCATATATATGCCCATATTTTTTGGCCAGTTCTGACCAGTGGTCAATGTAGCCCTCAGCTGAGCCAAACAGGGAGCCAGGAGGCCCTTACCCTCAAGCAGACCAGGCACCCCTGAAGCCAGGCCCATCCGCTCTTATTGTGCTAGCCCACTGGGAGAATTCAGTGGGTCCCCCTCCTGCTCTGGCTCTGCCATAGCACTCTTGAAATCACTGAGTGTCCGTGTCAATCCTGTACTAAAGCCTCATGAACCATGGTACATATTTATTCTCTATACATAGCCAGATGGGGCAGACAGTATTCAGTTCTCTGTGGAATGGGATCTCTCCACAGGGGCAGTTGTAAGGACCTCCTTGTGGCACCCCCACAAAAGTCTGAATTACAGGGTTCACTGTGTATAGGTGCTTTGGTGTGCATCAAGTAGTTCCAGGTCACAGCCATGCTTCTTCTCACTGTTATGTGCATATGTGGTCATTCAGTGTTTTCCGTTGGTGGTCCGTCCAGTGCAAGGTCTTTGCCACGTCTGACACATAAGGTAAGTTCTGATGAGACCAACGGGAGCCCTTTAATACTCATTCCCACTCGGCTGCCCAGCTGGAAGGGAGCCGAAGCCAATATTCTAGCACTCCAGCACGCTCAGAATGTTCACTGTCTGCCAACCAGACAGTGAGCATTTTGATGGTGCTAGGCGGGGCTCCCCCAGCACAACCTTTCCTCCAGCCTTTCCATGGAAAAACACCATTGAAAGGCTGGCGGTAAGTGGGGTTGTGATCAGTCAGACAGCTCTGAGTTCAGCATTGCCCTGGCTGAGCTGAAACCCAAACGCCATCACCACATGCGGAACAATTTGCCTAGCGGGGACGGCAGTCTTCAGGCGAGTTCGCCCACCAGGGTTGTAATGTGGTGGTCAGACCCCATGGAGTGTGGTGGTCCAACCATCACTGTGAGTGTGGCAGTCCTCGGATCACTACATACCGTAATGAGGTCCTATGATTTTATGAACTACAGCTTTGAGTTGCTCCTCCATGGCACTGCTTTTCTCCACCAGAGCAGTTTGGGTGGCAACCATGGAGTCATGCTGTGACTCTGTCTCCACCACTCATTGTCCTTTAGTGTCTACTTCCATTCTAAGGTCTGTAAATTTGGTGTCTAAGAGTGAGCGCAAGTCCACAAGAGTCATTCACCATATCTTGGAGTAGTTCATCATGCAGTTCAACTTTAAAGGTGTGGGGACACTGAGCAGACCGATCTTGCCAAATGCCATCAAGGGTTTGTGAGTAGCTCTGCCAGTCCCCGTCCCCACTGGTGCAGGCCAGGAGGTTTGCAAATACAGTAGTAGGGTGCCACATGACAAGGTCCTCTTTTTTAAAGGGCGTAGGAGGTGTTCCAGCAGTCACTGTCTCGGACTCCTTCCAATGCCTGTGTAGTGCAGTCGTAGCTTAGCAATATTGCCCCTGGGCACTGTACCCTCCTTCCTGGCCATGGTCACTGTGGTCCAGTCCTGGGGTCATTTCTGTCAAAGACCTGCACCACAGTGTCCCTTCCAGCCCTTCACTTCACTGTGGACAGTGTCACAGGCCATGGCACCTGCACCTGGGAAACAGCAGCAAAGGCCTCTCTTTCACAGATGCTGCTGTGTCTCTGCCCTAATGGGTTCTCTCACTTGTGCATTGAACTTATAGCTGAGATGAGGGTCCTGCATATTTGGCATATTTCTACCATTGCCCATAATCATGCTCACTAGGTTGTTATGCCTAGCTCCTTCTCAATATCAGTATTATTCGCTGGGTCTCCACCACGAGGCCCTCCCAGGGAATGACCTGCGCCAGAGTCTTGAGATGCTAGCCCCCTGTCCTCCACATTGCCCCACACCGAGCTTGGAGTAGGGCCTCATGGGGAACCCAGGCCATCCCTTCACCTCTGTAGTAGCAGCAGAGCACTGGCAGGCACAAACGTCAGGCTCCCAGCAACCCAAGCCCAATCTAGGAAAAGTTTAGGGTCCATGGCTGCATGATGGGGCTCCTCCCTCCATTGGTGAGGCCCAGCTGCAGCGATGCGTGCCACATGTGATGAAGGCTATGTAGTCATCATCGTCCCTTCACATCTGGCTGGTGCTGCTCACCGGAGGCTGAATAATTGGTAAGCCTGGTTTCCCGGATCCACTAGGTGCAAAAGGGTGATAACGCTGTGAAATGGACACACAGCAAATATGTAACTTGATTGGCAAGCAAGAGAGATGGCAAGGAGAGTCTCACCACTCCTCCATTTTGGTCACACCCCTATAACATGATTTTTGTGTTCTTCTGTGGCTTTATGAGGGTCAACCAGCCATGTGCAAAAAAGTCCTGCACCTAGACAGAAGAAGCTGGGGATCTTACACTGCAAATGCATATACTCTGCATACCAGCATACAAATAGAATATCCCTCATTACGTTCCATCATTGTAGTATTAATAGAATTGTATTAATTGTCTCATCTTGAGCTAGGCCAAGCAGCGGAAAAGTGAGCCATTTAAGTTACTTAGAAAGCCCTTGATACATCTTCATATTCCAAGGTTCAATGTAGCACTGCTCTTGGTAGGATAGTTAGGACAGAGGAAAGGATAAGTATAATATTTAAGAGCAGGCCTTTGTCATACTGTTGGGATTTGCCATTGAATGTTTCATTAGAGCCTTGTCTAGATAGTGGGACTAGACTTCCAGCAGTTGCAGTTGCTGCCTGGACTCTGGTGCCAATAATTGTATCGGCTAATCCTAGTGAAGATTACTTTGCTTCATCTTCTTTTTAGTGGCAACGAGTTGGTGCCAACTCTGAGTCAGCTCTGCAACTGTAGTCATAGCATCTCTTACTGAGATGGATTTCATTCTGCTATTTTCTGATCACTGCCCTTGCTTTTGCTCAGGAAGCTGTTCCAGGTGTCTGAGCATCCAGTGGGCTTAAGATAAATTGTGAGATGCAATCTAAAGAAGCCCCACTACCTGTAGAAATCCGCTAAGCGCTCCGTACCTGGTGTAATCTCTTTGTGGGCTTTTAACCACGCCCATGTCAAGCCCATCCATTTTGTTGGTTTGTCAGCGTGCCTTTTAAAATTAGCTTGATTTCGTTAGTGGTAGGCATGCATATGTCAGACCTCTTCTGGTGTTTAGCTCGCCTCGAGCGCAACAGCCAGCTACTGAAAACAAATGAGGCTCCATGCTTTCTGTATGGTTTCTGCATTATTTTTTCTCTTTATTTCGTAGGCAGCGCAATCTCGCTGGGCAGATGTTGAGTGCTTTGCATGACATCAACCCTGTTACATGTATATTTGCACTTTTGCCGGTTACATGCATAATTGCACTTTTGCTGATAAATTTCAGTGCAAGTTGACTTCTGTTCCCTTTTGTGTGTTTGCTTTGCGCTCATGGTGGCCATTAACTCACTTATATGAAACTGTTTTACTTTTCAGTTTATGTAGCAAGAAAAGTCCGGTTAGGAGTTTACAAGCTAATAGCTTTAACTTGAGTAAACACGAGAACCATTGCATTGCAAATGCTTGTGAAGTAGATTCTATCTGAGTCTCATTGTTTTCTAAAGGCCCTAATCTGCTGAGTAAAAACAAAACGAATGGTTACCTTTAGATGAGGATGATGCCCCTCAGGAAGGTGCTGTGCTGTACTCAGTTCAGAGGTCCTTTTTCTCTCCTTATAAACAGAAAATGTTTGAGCGTTATTCACACGCAAATGCAATGAACATATCAGACCCAGCAAGGAGGGTTGTATGTCACTACCTAAAATACAACGGAGTCCATATACAGCTACACAGAGTCTACTACATTAAAATAAGCCCCTCTGAGATTACCCCTGCAGGGAATACCACTGCAGAGATTACCTCTACTGTGATTACTACCTCTGAGATTACCACTGCAGGGATTACCAACACAGGGATTACCACTGCTTAAATTGCCACTACTGTGATTACTATCTCTGAGAGTACCACTAGAGGGATTACCACTGCTGAGATTACCACTACTGTGATTACTAACTCTGAGATTACCACTGCTGATATTACTACAACTGTGATTACTACCTCTGAGATTACCCCTGCAGGCGTTACCACTGCTGTGATTACCACTGCAGGGATTACCACTGCTGAGATTATCACTAGTGGGTTTTCTGCCTCTGAGATTACCAGTGCAGGGATTACCACTGCTGAGATTGCCACAGATGTGATTACTACCACAGAGATTACCACTACTGATATTACCACTACTGTGATTTCTGCCTCTGAGATTACCACTGCAGGGGTACAACTTCTTAGATTACCACTACTGTGATTACCACTACTGTGATTACTAGCGCTGAGATTGCCACTGCAGGGGTTACCACTGCTGAAATACCATTATTGTAATTACTACATCTGAGAGTACCACTGCAGGGTTTAACAATGCTGAAATTGCCACTACTGTGATTACTAACTCTGAGATTACCACTGCTGATATTATCACTACTGTGATTACTACCTCTGAGATTACCCCTGCAGGGGTTACCACTGCTGAGGTTACCACTACTGTGATTACTGCCTCCAAGATTACCAGTGGAGGGATTACCTCTGCTGAGATTACCACATTTGAAATTATCACTGCAGGGATTACCACTGCTGAGATTACCACTACTGGGATTACTACCTCTGAGATTACCAATGCTGAGATTACCACTAATGTGATTACTACCACTAAGATTATCACTACTGATATTACCACTACTGTGCTTACTACATCTGAGGTTACCACTGCAGAGATTACCACAGTTGAGATTACCACTTCTGAGATTACCACTACATTGAGTAAAATAGATTCAAGAGTAAGTGTACTGACCCTATGCTAACCTACACATTAAAATGAAACCTTACTTTATAACTACCCACCACCCTATCCTTATAGCCATAAAGTGCCCTCTCCTTAACCAAGTGGTTACATTGAGCTAGGGGGTGCCAGTGGGCCCACCAGTACATATTTTGGAGAACCAGGACTCTTCCATTCTGTCTCATGGCGGTCCTATTGGTCTTTACAATGCATGGGCCTCCCTGTCCATTAGTCCCACCCAGGGCCAGGCATAGACATGACTGTAGCATTCTCAAGTGACAGGGACACCAAGCGCTTCATTTTCCTGCATCCATTCTTATGTTAAACCATTCTGTGCCCAGGCAAAGACACACTTTCATTTTCATAAAATTATATTTTGTACCCTGTAACAAGTCCAGCATTTCAGGATTTTTATTGAGCATTTCCCTGTTCTTTGACCATGTACACAGTCATGCTATCAGTTTTAGGTGGACCATCCCCTTTGATATTTTAGTAGATGCTGCTTTGTTTCACTCTTTGCCTTTTTTTCAGTAGAACATTAAAAATGTGTTCCCATGACATCGACCCTGTTGCATGGATATTTGCACTTTTGCCGGTTACACGGATAATTGCACCTTTGCGGTTACATGGATAATTGTACGTTTGCCGATAAGTTTCACTGCGAGTGGACTTCTGTTCCCTATTGTGTGTTTGCTTTGCGCTCATGGTGGCAGTTGGCTTACTTATGTGAAACTGTTTTACTTTTCAGTTTATGTAGCAAGAAAAGTCCAGTTAGGAGTTTACACCGGTTTAACTTGAGTAAACGCAAGACCATTGCATGGAAAATACTTGTTAAACATTGGGATTAACACTGTGTTGGTTACTAGCTCCAACAGCTATAGAAGAAATGCTCCCCAATGCAAAGTGGACCTCCTGTTTGCCATTTTGCGGCTTTACGGGAAGTCACATTTGCTTCAATCTAAGTCCCATTATTGTACTTTTTTGCACCACATTTGCGTCATTTATTGACCCAAAAGCGGAGCAGACTTACAAAATATAATTGTATTTTGCAAGGTTTCACAGCTTTTGCGGCAAAATGTGATGCAAATGCACCCCAAAAGAAGTATAAATATTGGCCTATTTGTTGTGCTCAACACAAACTTCACAATTTGCATGCACTTTCTGTGACAGACACACCACAACTAAAACGTTTAATATGAGTACTGTTCCTTATTAGTGTGACACAGTATTGAATGTTATTGATGTACACAGCAACAGTAGACACTTTTGGAAACTAAAGTCTGGCAGCAATCACCCAGACAACCACAACTGCATCAACAAAATTGCAGTGACACTCCTATTTTTACAGTTCCCTAGAACTCCTCCACTTAATTGAAAACAATAGCAAGAATTGGTTAAATCGTACCTTTAATTGCATTAATGGTAACATATTCCCTTCAAAGAGACACTTTTTAAAGTCACTTCCTTTAGAAGTTGTTAACGGCCACTCTGAGACCGGAGAAGATGGTGACACCGCAGACTTTATGGATGAATATGCTTAGATTTTAAAAACGCCTGACAAAAGATTTAATCAAAGGAGAATACTGTCTTACAATGGCAAACATTTCTTCAGAACCAATAAGGCATTTTGCAACAGTGTTAAGAACAATTGCATCCACAAGCAGATATCACGAATTTAAAGACAAAAATTTGCAATCATCCAATCGAAAAAATGAACATCAAGAACTACCAAGAGCGGATACTATCTAGTGAGAAGCCAGATTTAAAAACAACATTACCATTGGCAAGGAGCATTGAACACTCTGAACTGAGCAAGAAAGTGTGAGCGCTAGATTGAGTGAGATTAAACGCATTCTGAAACAACCTGAAAAATGTGCTGTGAAAAATCTAAACAAGAAACTGAGAGTTTCAATACCAAGGGTATTTATGAGAAAAGTGAGATGGAATGCAGTTGTAGCTCGTGGCGGTAACAGGGGGTGGGGGGATGCGCGGGTGAGGGGAGACATTCAAAATATTGAAAAACAATAAATCTAAATAGAAATTTACCTTGGTCCTCGCGCCTCTCCCCTCCTCCTCCTCCATTGCTGCTGTAGGCACAGGCTCCCAGCCTGCCCTGCGGCCAATCCTGATGCTGCTCAGAGCAGCATCAGGATTGGCTGGGAGTGCCCTGGCTGGGCGCTCCCAGGCAGACTAGGATCCTGTTTATGCTCTCTGCAGCCCAGCAACCTGGTTGCCAGGCTGCAGAGAGCCCTGTGAGCATGTGTGTTTGGCTGGCCCAAGACGGCCGGCCAAACATACATGCGGCGTGAGGGAAGTGCACAGTGCAGTCCCCTTACTAGTCGTCACCACATATGCCCGCCCTTTAACAAGGAAAGGATCCTTTCCTTGTTAAAGGATTTGCAGCGGTTGCTGCTGGTGGGGAAGCTCCTCTGCCCAAGCGGAGGAGCCGCCACTGATGCAATGCTTTCATTGTGGTAGTAAGTCTTGTTTAGGCAATGCCAGGGTGTGTGCAGCCGTCAACCAAGTTTGCTCCAAATGTGGTTAAAAAAGGGCATTTTAAACATTGTGGGAGGTTGGCCCTCTATTTTGTGTTCAAAGCTAGGCAACTGTGCAGGGGGTCCAGGCAACCACACATTGTTTTACCGTGGTAAAAACTAGACCATCTAATGCTCTAATGTTTATGGTTGCTTGGTCGAGCAGTTAGGCATTTGTTTCACTCCCAGTATCAATACATCAAGACAAACAGAACAAATTGAGTCCAATTTATAAAACCACTTCAGATTTTTATAAAGAATTTATGACCAAGAGCATCAGAATTGGGTAAGTACTTTTTAAGTTATGAATTTTTGAAGTTTAGTAAAATTTGGGTGATATTCAAGAAAAGATTCGGTGCACACAGTCAACACCACTTTTCATTTGCCCCTTAGTGCTCCTCTAATGCCACCATGTGTGTGACATATATAAAATGTGGCGCACAATGGTGGTAATTAGGGGACTAGAGTCATAATTTTTGATGCAAGTCCGGTGCTTTGCAGGATTAGCGTCAACAATTCTGACGCTAATCCTGCAAAGCACCCAGAGGCCCATTGTAAGCAACGGAAGCCTCCTTTTAACGCTTGCTGTAAGCAGGTGTTAAAAGTGGCAAAACAATAGATGCCAGGAAATCTCTTTTGGCCCCCGTAACGGGGGAATGCCCTCTTTGCATACATTGTGCCTGGCGCATGCATAATGTAGTGCAAAGGGTTACATTTTGGCTTTCTAACACTACATTAGCTTAAAAAAATGATGCTAATTTGGCATTTATATGGTTCTAGGGGCTCTTAAATATGCCCCTTAGTCTTTTTGTGCGTAATTACGCACCATAGGAATCAGTGGTGGACATGTTTTAAAATTACATATAAAATCAGGCAGTGTGTTTACCAGTGCCTCCTTTTGAAGGCATGTTGAGCTTGTTGGTGGACATTAAGGACCAGCTAGAGAAGTTTGAGTGGATCCCAGTTTCGGCAGAAGTAGCTGCAGAGAGTCATTGGAGCTAGTGCTATGCCCCTGCGGGGGACCACTTGGAAAAGTGCTGCACAGGTGGACTCAAAGGTAACTCAAAGGTAAGCATTCTGTCCATCATCTGTTCTTTTTCCTATTGTCACCCTCAGTGAGAATGGCATGTTCAGATGTGGGTCCCATGCTCACTGTGCAACTGGATTCAAGCTCGCCTGGCTGATGAGGGGAGATACCCCAAAACCGGTCCAAGGATGCTTCTTTCTGTTCCAGAGTAGACCTGGCCTGGCAGTGAGGGCTGGACTATTCCCATGTGGAGAAGGGTCAAGAATGATTTGCATTTGGCTGGGTCCAAACTGGGATGGCATGGTGGGCAAAAAAAATGATGGGTTGAACCGAGATCCGTAATTTGGGGGTCAATGTTTGCATTGTTCAGCAATCCGTCCATCATCAGTGTCTTTTGCTTTTATTACCCTAAATGGGAAAGATATGCCCAGACGTAAGTCTCATCCTCACTGTGCAACTGGATTCCAGCTAGGCTGCCTGATGAGGGGTGATATACCGAAACCGGTGTCAGAATGCTTGTTTCGGGTGCAGGGAGGATCTGGCCTGACAGTTAAGGGTCGGCTATTTCTATGGGGAGCAAGGTCAAGACTGATTTGCATGTGGCAGGGTCCAAACTAGGGTGGCATGGTTGGCAAAGAAATAATGGATTAAACTTAGATCTCTGACTGGGGGTGAATGCTTGAGTTGTTCAGCATTTCGTCAATCATCTGCTCTTTTTGCTTTTGGCACCTTAAAGGGGAAGCAAATGCTCAGAAGTGGGTCCCATGCTCGCTGTGCCACTGGATTCAAGTTTGTCTGGCTGATGAGCGGTGATACCATGAAACCAGTCACAGGATGCTTGTTTCTGGTTCAGGGAGGATCTGGCCAGGCATTTTGGGCTGGAGTGTTCTCAAGGCGAGATTGGTCAAGACTGATTTGCATATGGCTGGGTCCAAACTGGAGTGTCATGGTGGACAAAAAACTTTGAATTAAATCCAGATCCATGATAGAGGTGAATGTTTCCATTGTTCACCATTCCATCCATCATGTGTTCTTTTTGCTTTTGTTGCCCTAAGTTGGAAGAGTATGCCCAGACGTTGGTCCCAGGCTCACTGTGCAAGTGGATTCAAGCTAGCCTGGCTGATGAGGGGGTAATACCCTGAACCAGTACCAGGATGTTTGTTTCCACTCAGGAAGGACATGGCCTGGAAGTTTGAGCTGGACTGATCCTATGGGTAGCAGCATCAAGACTGAATTGAATATTGCTGGTTCCAAACTAGGATGGCACAGTGGACAACAAAATTGATGAATTAAACAATGATAAGTGACTGGGTGGTGAATGTTTGCATTATTCAGCACTCCGTCCACCATCTCTTCTTTTTGCTTGTGTCAACCTAAGCAGGAAGAGTATGCCCAGACATGGGTCTCGTGCTCACTGTGTTGCTGCATTCCTGCTAGCCTGGCTGATGAGGGGCGAATCCCCAAAACCGGTCGCAGGATGCTTCTTTCCACTCCGGGGAATACCTGACCTGGCAGTTCGGGATGGACCATTCCCATGGAGAGCAATGTCAAGACTGATTTGCATATGGCTGGGGACAAACTGGGGTGGCAAGGTTGACAAAAAAACAATGGATTAAACACAGATTTTGACTGGAGTGAATGTTTGCATTGTTCAGCATTTCGTCCATCATCTGTTCATTTGCTTTTGTTGTCCTAAGTGGACTGGAAACAAGCATCCTGTGACCGGTTTCAGAGTATCACCCTTCATAAGCCAGGCTAGCTTCAATGTAGTGTCACAGTGAGCACAGGTCCCACATCTGGGCATATCCTTCTCAATTAGGGTGACTAAAGCAAAAAGAACAGTTGATGATCGGAATGCTGAACAATGCAAACATTCATCCGCAGTCACAGATCTGGATTTAATCCATAATTTTTTTGTCTACCATGCCACCCCAATTTGGAACCAGCTATATAGAAATCAGTCTTGACATTCCTCACCATGGGAACAATCCAGCCAGAACTGGCAGACCAGGTACTCCCTGGACTGGAAACAAGCATCCTGGGACTCTGTTCCCCATGGGAACAGTCAAGCCCCAACTGCCAGGCCAGGACTTCCCTGAACCAGAAACAAGCCTCTTAGGACCTGTTTCTTGGTAACACCCCGCATCAGCCAGGCAAGCTTGAATCAAGGGGCACAGTGACCCACATTTAGGCATTATCTCCAAACTTAGAGCAAAAAAAGCAAAAAGAACTGATGATGGACAGATTGCTGAAAAGTGCAAACATTCACCCCCAGTTTCAGATCTGGGTTTAATCCATCATTTCTTTGCCCATCGTGCTACCCTAATTTGGACATAGCCATATGAAAATCAGTTGTGACCCTGCTGTCCATGGGAACATCCCAGCCCAAACTCCACTGACTGGAAACAAGCATCCTGGGACCAGTTTCAGGGTGTGAATTCAATGACACATTGAGCAAGGGAGCCACGTCTGGGCATAGCCTTCCCACGTAAGGCAAAAAACCAACAAGAACAGATGATGGACAGAATGCAGACCAATGCAAACATTCACCCCAAAGTCACATATCTGGGTCTAATCCAACTTTTTCTTAGCCACCAGGCCACCCAATTTGGAACCAGCCATATTAAAATAAGTTTTGACCCTGCTCCTCATGGGAACATTCCAGCCCAAACTGCCAGGCAAATTTCTCCCTGAACCAGAAACAAGCATCAAGGTACTGGTTTCAAAGTATCACCTCCTAACCATCCAGGCTAGCTTGAATCCAGTGGAACAGTGTAGGAAAGTACCATCTTGCCTGGCATGTTACCTGCATTTTTACTGTATGTAAAAGAGTCCTCTCAAGACTGGAAAGACTTTGTAGACTGTTAAGTGAAGGCCCTGGAGGGTTAGTTACATGGCAGTAAGGTGACTGGCTATGAAAGCCTGTATAATCTAATCCTGAGAGAGCATATTTTGAACAATTGTGTGTCTGATTTGTTCCACCAGTACTTGGTAGACTCAGATCTGACCTCTCCCCAAGAATTGGGAAAGAAGGCAGACAAATGGGTCAGAACAAGAGTGGACAGAAAAGTTCATACAGGCGGTGACAAGGATGGCAAGAAGAAGGATGGTAGTCTTCTGACAAGGGTGGGGGCAAAGATAAAAAACATTATGAGTCTTCATCAGGCTCACAGAAATCCTCTGGTGGCGGTGGGTCCAAATCCTCTTCTCACAATCAGAAAAAGCCTTGCTGTTATTTATGTAAAGTAAAAGGCCATTGGGCAAGTGATGCCACTGGTCCAAAGAAAAACACCAAAGCTCCCATAACCACAACCCCAACTGCAAACTCTAGTGCCCCTAGTAATAGCAGTGGTGGTGGGAAGTCTACTGCAAATAGCCAATCCAAGGGTGTAGCTGGGCTCACTATTGGCAGTTTAGTTGGGGCTGGTCTTGTTAGGGAGACCACAGAGGCTGTTTTAGTCTCTGATAGTGGCATTGACTTTGTCACCTTGGTTGCTTGTCCCCTTAATATGGGTAAGTACAAGCAACTACCCCTAATTAATAGTGTTGAGGTTGAGGCCTACAGGGACACAGGAGCCAGTGTAACTATGGTTATAGAGAAACTGGTTCATCCTGATCAACACCTACTTGGTCAGCAGTACCAAGTGACTGATGCTCACAATAACAAACGTAGCCACCCCGTGGCTGTTGTGAATCTCAACTGGGGGGTGGGGGTCCAAAGAAAGTTGTGGTAGCCACTGAATCACCTGTAGATTGCTTACTAGGCAATGATTTAAATACATCAGCTTGGGCTGAAGTGGAGTTGGATGCTCATGCAGCAATGTTGGGCATTCCGAGGCATATTTTTGCTTTAACAAGGGCTCAGGCCAAAAAGCAAAAAGGACAGGGAAACTTGGATCCTGGAACAATGGACCAAGTGCTCCCAAAAGCTAGGGGTAGAAAGGGTAAATCCTTGCCCACTATCCCTCCCTCACCAGAAGATTCCCCTTTTGAGGAAGAGGAATCCTCTCCCTGTGCAGAACCTGTGCAGAACCTACACCAGATGAGCTGGCAGCAGACACTGCTGAGCTTTTGGGTGCAGGGGGGGCCTGCTAGGGAAGAGCTGAGTGTGGCACAGCAGACCTGTCCCACACTAGAGGTTTGAGACAGCAAGCTGTCAAACAGCAGAATGGGGATGTCAGTGATAGCCAAAAGGTGTATTGGGAAGACAACTTCCTGTATACTGAGTCAAGGGACCCTAAACCTGGAGCTGCCAGGAGATTGGTCATCCCTTTGCAATACAGAGAGTTTCTTCTTACCTTGGCACATGACATTCCTTTGGCTGGGCATTTGGGCCAAAGTAAAACTTGGGACAGGCTTGTTCCCCTGTTTCACTGGCCTCATATGTCAGAGGACACCAAAGAGTTTTGTCGCTCTTGTGTGATCTGCCAAGCCAGTGGCAAGACTGGTGGCACGCCAAAGGCCCCCTTAATTCCACTTCCAGTGGTTGGGGTGCCCTTTGAAAGGGTAGGGGTTGACATAGTTGGCCCCCATGGCCCTCCAACACCTTCAGGCAATAGGTTTATCCTGGTAGTAGTGGATCATGCCACCAGGTACCCTGAATCAATCCCCTTATGGACCACTACAGCTCCTGCAGTGGCAAAAGCCCTCCTGGGAATCTTTTCCAGGGTGGGTTTCCCTAAGGAAGTGGTGTCAGACAGAGGTAGAAACTTCATGTCTGCATACCTCAAAGCTATGTGGAAGGAGCGTGGTGTAACATACAAGTTCACTACTCCTTATCATCCACAAACAAATGGTCTGGTTGAGAGGTTTAATAAAACTCTCAAAGGTATGATAATGGGACTCCTTGAAAAACTCAGAAGGAGATGGAATGTCCTGTTACCTTGCCTCCTTTTTGCTGACAGGGAGGTACCCCAAAAAGGAGTGGGCTTTAGCCCGTTTGAACTCCTCTTTGGGCACCCTGTGAGAGGTCCCCTTGCTCTTGTTAAGGAGGGTTGAGAACAACCTTTAAAAGCTCCTAAACAGGACATAGTGGACTATGTACTTGGCCTAAGATCAAGAATGGCTGTGTACATGAAAAAGGCCAGTAAAAACCTTCAGGCCAGCCAGGAGCTGCAAAAGCAATGGCATGACCAGAAGGCTGTCCTGACCCAGTACCACCCAGGACAGAAGGTGTGGGTATTGGAGCCTGCGGCCCCAAGAGCACTCCAGGACAAATGGAGTGGACCCCATCTAATTGAAGAGAAAAAGGGTGAGGTTACTTACTTGGTAGACCTGGGCACTGCCAGGAGTCCCCTTAGGGTGTTCCATGTCAACCGCCTAAAATCCTACTATGACAGGGCTGATCTCACCCTGCTCATGGCAACTGATGAGGGACAGGAAGAAGAGAGTGACCCTCTCCCTGATCTCTTCTCCACCACTGAAGCTGATGGTTTAGTGGAGGGAGTAGTACTTCCAGATTGTCTTACTGCTGAGCAGAAAGATAACTGTGTAAAACTTTTAAGTCAGTTTTCTGAACTTTTCTCACTGATACCAGGTACCACTACTTGGTGTGAGCATACAATCAATACTGGAGACAGTTTACCTGTCAAGAGTAAGATTTATAGGCAGCCTGACCATGTCAGGGACTGCATTAAACAAGAAGTTCAGAAAAGGGTAGACTTCGGAGTGATTGAGCCTTCAGAAAGCCTATGGGCTAGCCCAGTGGTGCTAGTCCCAAAACCTCACAGTAAGGATGGAAAAAGAGAGATTAGGTTTTGTGTTGACTATAGAGGGCTCAACCAAGTAACCAAGACAGATGCTCACCCTAAACCCAGGGCAGATGAGTTGATAGATGCACTGTCTTCTGCCAAGTATCTAAGCACTTTTGATTTAACTGCAGGGTATTGGCAGATTAAGTTATCAGAAGATGCAAAACCTAAAACTGCATTCTCAACCATTGGCGGTCACTATCAATTCACTGGGATGATCACCTAGTCCACCTGTGGAAAGTTTTAGAGGCCCTGCAAAAGGCAGGCCTCACTATCAAGGTCTCAAAGTGCCAGAGAGGGCAGGGGAAAGTGGTTTATCTGGGCCACCTGGTAGGTGATAACAGATTGCACCACTGCAGGGGAAGATCCAGACAAATATGGAATGGGCTCCCCCTGCAACTCAAACCCAAGTGAGCGCCTTTTTAGGCATCACAGGGTACTATAGGAGGTTTATTAAGAATTATGGCTCCATTGCAGCTCCACTTCATGACCTCACTAGTAAAAAGATGCCGAAAAAGGTATTGTGGACAGCAATCTGTCAAAAAGCTTTTGATGAGCCCAAACAGGCCATGTGCTCTGCACCTGTCCTAAAAAGCCCTTGCTACTCCAAAAAGTTAATAGTCCAGACTGATGCTTCTGAATTAGGGATTGGGGCAGTGCTATCACAGCTTAATACTGAGGGCCAGGATCAACCTGTTGACTGTGGACTATACAGTGGAACATAGACCTGGGAATACCCACTCCAGTGCAGATGGACTCTCCAGATATTCCCACTTAGACATTGAAGACTCATCTGGGCAAGGTTAGTCTTATTGTCCCTCATTTAGGGTGGGTTGTGTAGGAAAGTACCATCTTGCCTGGCATGTTACCCGCATTTTTACTGTATGTATGTTTGTTTTTGCCTGTGTCACTGGGATCCTGCTAGCCAGGACCCCAGGGCTCATAAAGTATGCCCTGTATGTGTTCCCTGTGTGGTGCCTCACCGTATCACTGAGGCTTTGCTAACCAGAACCTCAGTGTTTATGCTCTCTCTGCTTTGAAAATTGTCACTACAGGCTAGTGACTAATTTTACCAAGCCTGATTGGCACACTGGAACACCCTTATAATTCCCAGGTATATGGTTCGTAGGTACCCAGGGTTTCAGGGTTCCAGGAGATCCCTATGGGCTGCAGCATTTCTTTTGCCACCCATAGGGAGCTCAGACAATTCTTACACAGGACTGCCACTGCAGCCTGAGTGAAATAACGTCCAAGTTATTTCACAGCCATTTTACTCTCACTTAAGTGACTTATAAGTCACCTATATGTCTAACCCTCACTTGTTGAAGGTTAGGTGCAATGTTACTTAGTGTGAGGGCACCCTGGCACTAGCCAAGGTGCCCCCACATTGTTCAGGGCAAATTCCCCGGACTTTGTGAGTGCGGGGACACCATTACACCCGTACACTACATATAGGTCAATACCTATATGTAGCGTCACAATGGTAACTCCGAACATGGCCATGTAACATGTCTAGGATCATGGAATTGTTCCCCCAATACCATTCTGGTATCGGTGGGACAATTCCATGCATCCCCGGGGCTCCAGCATAGAGCCTGGGTACTGCCAAACTAACTCTCTGGGGTTTTTTCTGCAGCTACCGCTGCTGCCAACCCTCAGACAGGTTTCTGCCCCCCTGGGGCCTGGGCAGCCCAGTCCCAGGAAGGCAGAACAAAGGATTTCTTCTGAGAGAGGGTTTTACACCCTCTCCTTTTGGAAATAGGTGGTAAGGCCCTGAGAGTAGTAGCCTCTCCTGGCCTCTGGAAATGCTTTGAAGGGCACAGATGGTGCCCTCCTTGCATAAGCCAGTCTACACTGGTTCAGGGATCCCCACAGCCCTGCTCTGGCTTGAAACTGGACAAAGGAAAGGGGAGTGACTAATCCCCTGACCGGCACCTCCCAAGGGGAGGTGCCCTGAGCTCCTCCAGTGTGTCCCAGACCTCTGCCATCTTGGATGCAGAGGTGGGAGGGCACAATGGACACCTCTGAGTGGCCAGTGCCAGCAAGTGATGTCAGAGACCCCTTCTGATAGGTGCTTACCTTTCTCTGTAGCCAATCCTCCTCTGAGGGCTATTTAGGGTCTCTCCTGTGGGTTTGTCACCATATAATGAATGCAAGAGTTCACCAGAGTTCCTCTGCACTTCCCTCTTCGACTTCTGCCAAGGATCGACCGCTGACTGCTCCAGGACGCCTGCAAAACCACAACAAAGTAGCAAGAAGACTACCAGCAACATTGTAGCGCCTCATCCTGTCGGCTTTCTTGACTGTTTCCTGGTGGTGCATGCTCTGAGGGCTGTCTGCCTTCACCCTGCACTGGAAGCCAAGAAGAAATATTCAGTGGGTCAACAGAATCTTCGCGCTGCCAACGCAGGCACCAAACATCTGCAACACAGGTCCTCTTGGCCCCCTCTCATCTTGGCGAGCGTGGTCCCTGGAACACAGGAGCTGGATCCAAGTGTCCCTAATAGTCCAGTGGCCCTTCTTTCCAAATTTGGTGGAGGTAAGTCCTTACCTCCCTACGCCAGACAGTAATCTTGTGTACTGCGTAAACTGCAGCTGCTAGGGCTTCTGTGCACTTTTGAAAGACTTCTTTTATGCACTGCCTAGCCCAGGTCCCCAGCACTCCGTCCTGCTTTGCCCAACTCGCTGAGTTGGACTCCGACTTTGTGGGACCCTCTTTTGTTGTGCTGAGTCGACTGTCATTCTCTGATCTTCTGAATACCTGTTCAGGTGCTTCTGCGGGTGCTGCCTGCTTCTGCATCGGCTGTCCATGTTACTGAGCACCCCCTCTGTCTCCTCCTCTAAGGGGCCACCTCCTGGTCCTTCCTGGGCCCTGGCAGCACCCAAAATCCTTAACCGTGACTCTTGCAGCTAGCAAGCCTTGTTTGCAGTCTTTCTGTGTGGAAATAACTCTGCATCCCCCAGCACGCCGTGGGACATCTTCTGACCAAAGGAGAAGTTCCTGGCATCTTCTGTTGTTGCAGAATCTTTGGCTTCTTCCACCCAGAGGCAGCCCTTTTGCACCTTTATCCGGGGTTTAGTGGGCTCCTGCCCCCCCTGGACACTTGTGTGACTCTTGGACTTGGTCCCCTTCTGTTACAGGTCCTCAGGTCCAGGAATCCATCCTCAGTGCTTTGCAGTCAGTTGTTGTCTTTGCAGAATCCCCTATCTCGACTTTACTGTCTTTCTGGGGTGGTAGGGTAACTTTACTCCTACTTTTCAGGGTCTTGGGGTGGGGTATTTTGGACACCCTTCGTGTTTTCTTACACTCCTAGCAACCCTCTACACACTACACTAGGCCTGGGGTCCATTTGGGGTTCGCATTCCACTTTTGGAGTATATGCTTTGTGTTGCCCCTAGGCCTATTGTCTCTTATTGCATTCTATTGTGTTCTACAGTGTTTGCACTACTTTTCCAACAGTTTACTTACCTGATTTTGGTTTGTGTGTACATTTTGTGTATATTACTTACCTCCTAAGGGAGTATATCCTCTGAGATACTTTTGGCATATTGTCACTAAAATAAAGTACCTTTATTTTTAGTAACTCTCAGTATTGTGTTTTCTTATGATATATAGCTAAGTGATATAAGTGGTATAGGAGGAGCTTTGCATGTCTCCTAGTTCAGCCTAAGCTGCTCTGCTATAGCTACCTCTATCAACCTAAGCTGCTAGAACACCTCTAATCTACTGATAAGGGATACCTGGACCTGGCACAAGGTGTACGTACCACAAGGTACCCACTATAAGCCAGGCCAGCCTCCTACAAACAGTGAGCAAGCTGAACAATGCACACATTCATCCCCAGTAACAGATCTGGGTTTAATCCTTCATTTTATTTTCTACCATGCCACCCCAGTTCAGAACCAGCTATAGTCAAATCAGTATTGACCCTGCTCCCCATGGGAACAGTCCAGCCCAAACTGCCAGGCCAGGCCCTCCCTGGACTGGAAACAAGCAGCCTGGGACCAGGTCTGTTTTATCACCCCTCATCAGCCTGGCTAGTTTCTCCTGGAAATAAGTCCTGCCACTGCCATGTGTTACGTCTCTGCCCTCTCATCTCTAGTGGGCGCTGTAAATGGACTATCTGTACCCTGGGAATCATCATTAACAGTCACCCAGAGTCCCTTTCTGACTCCTGTTTGCTTCTCATTTCCATATGGCATGCTATTGTAGAACTACATTAGCTTCCATGGACTTCAGGTCCCATAATGCACTGCCTTGTAGTTGATAAGACCTGTAATCTTCTGTCCATTGCTTTCTATGGGAAAAGTCTGGTTATCCCTTTATATTGGATTCTCTCCTCCAGGACTTGTGAGAGACTAAAGCTACACACATCTGCGACCTCTCTTGTGCAGCCCAGCTATGTGACTTTGCCCTGGCCTTGCTGCTGTCTGGAACCGCTTATAATCTGCCATTCCCTGAATTAAGGCACGGTTTCTCAAACACAGTAGGTACCAAACATGTACACATGTCAGACATTTGTGTAGTCCACACACGTCACCATGAAGTCGCAATTAATGACATATGAGGGGAAACATTTCCTACATAGCACTCATCAGCCTTCCTCAATGATTCCTGAGTTTTGTTTGTCGTGTGAAATGTAATGTCCCCAAAGTCAAACAACCACACACATCACATGAGTCAACACATATTACAAACACATATCATGACTGTTGTAGATCACTGATTGCCTTCAGATGTAAATATCCATTTGGAACACTGTCATACATTTGCATGACGTCCAATGTACTGCATGCCGTTCCTTCAGAAACACACACATAGTTGTTACAGATCATTCACACCCAAAACACACAGTTGCATGCTCTACCACATGTGGCCATCCACTAAACCACACACTGCAGGTCATACAATCCTATCTTCATGTTGATACAGGCTGCATGCATGTTAAGTATTAGAAAATCACGCAATCACAGTTTGCCCAAAAAATATTGATGCAAATGCGTTGAAAAATCAAGCAAAAGCAAACTAACCATACATGGGCCTTTAGCGCGAATTCCACCTGCGCACCACATGCATGCGGATATCCATTGAAATTGAA
Source organism: Pleurodeles waltl (assembly GCF_031143425.1). Taxonomy (NCBI): domain Eukaryota; kingdom Metazoa; phylum Chordata; class Amphibia; order Caudata; family Salamandridae; genus Pleurodeles; species Pleurodeles waltl. The sequence continues at coordinate 509,148,702 of NC_090445.1, forward strand.
GTTTACAGGTAATGGGTGGTATTTTGCCCCACATGTAGGTTATGCGTCGAAAATATTCTCAAAAATATCGTATGCGTCAAAAAATACTCGCATGACAGAAAATGGGCCACAAAAGGGACAGGAAGTGATGTGATAGGAAATCCTCTTTACAGGCATGGTACATTGGGTGTACTTTTACTTTCACTTTACAGTCTGTGCTATTTCTTGACTGTGTGGCTGTGTCTCGGTGTTGCTGGTGTCTCGATTGCGTTTATTGTATCTTGTGGTGTCTCTCTTGTGTCTTTTGTGAATTCTGTTAGTTTATTGTACCTGTGTATGTGATTTTGTGTAGTTTAGTGTCTTTCATATTGTATTTGTACTGTCGGGTGTCTGTCTGGGTGTTAGATTAGTTGGGTTAGTTGGGGTTCTTAGGTTTGCGCTGTAAGTTTTCTTCATTTTCATTTCTTTGCCTCCTTTTTTTAAACATTCTCAGTTTGGATTTGTTGTTCATGGACATGTCGGGAAGGGCGAGGCTGACCCGCATGGGGTAGGAGGAGCTTGGGGGCTTTGTGTGGCTGGTGTGCCACTTCCTGCCTTTGATGCTGGAGATGGGTGGGCGGGTGATACATGGGTATCATACAGAGGTGAGGCGGCTGCGGTAGGACAAGGTGCTCTGCCACCTCAAGAGAGTCTACCATACAAGCAGGAATGAGCACCAGCTAAAGCATTGCTGGGCTGACCTGGTGGCCAGAGAGCAGGATCTGCTGGACCACCTGGGTGTGGTGATCAGTGGCCCTGTTGGTGAGTATCACATTGACAAATGTGTACAGTAGAATGCTCCTGAGTGACAGTAGCAGCTGTGTTGACATGCTGTATGCAATGTTTGTGGCCAGGTTGAATGCAAGCAGAAAAAAGTGTTAGTGTCCCAGTACTGAGATGGAGTCCACATGTCTAAACATGTTAACAATGCAGGCCTGAGGTTTGTTGAGTCATGTATGACTATCACTTAGGGCCACATGTAGGAAGCTATTTTTAATTGTCCAAACGGCCTAGTTTTCAGAATTTGTATGTTTACATCAAGAACAAATATTAATTCCAATGCACATACCCAATTTTGCCATTCTGCAATCACTTTACCGAATCACGAAACAGGGTTTGCTAGTTGCATTTAGGGAGTGGCGTTCCCTTCCTATTTGTGAGTCGCAGCCCGCTGATTGGTTGTTTGGTGACCGTGAATGCCACCACAAAACAATTGCAGTTACCACCAGTTTCAAGTTTACACTAACCCATTCTCAAAATCCCTTCCCATTTGTGAATGCATGCCAAAAAACTGTTTCAGAGCAGGCAGTAGTCCCAAGAACCACTGTCTGCTTTAAAAAAAAAAAAAAAAAAGTAAAAGTTATAATATTTGTTTTTGACATGCTTTCTGTTTTCCCCTAATGAAATAAGGCTGCATTTAAAAAAAGAAAATACATCTTTATTTGAAAGCAGTCCCATACATGGTGGTCTGCTGAGCCCAGCAGGCCAGCATCCCTGCGAGTGCTGCCATTCCCAAGGGGTTTGCAAAATGAGATGTACCTCATTAATATTCATGAGGTAGGTCATTTGCTACCCCATTTGTGATTTGCAAACAGTGTCATTTACAGTGTTGTACATCAGATTATCCTACTCTCAAATTGCGAGTTGCTTAGTCTCGCAATGTGCAACTCACAAAACCTGATCTTCATACATGTGGGCCTTAGTCACACATTTTAGCTGCTATGGCAACACCTGTGCCCATGCATTCTGTCAATGATGATCAAGTAAGACACTGTCAGCATACCAAATTTCACTGTATCGGGACAGCAAAAGTGGGCAATCCATGTTTAGCGCTACATTGTCATCATTACACACACATGATCCCCGCCATTATGTTTGCGAAGGGGGCATACACGGCTTAAATGACACTGCCAATGGGGCATTTGTTACCTACATACAACTGTGCCACATCTGTCATGCGCATCTGTCATGGACCACTGAGCACATGATAATTGCAGACTGAAAATTGAGCCACATGTCCATCACACAGTAACTCAGTGTTCCTTAATGCACAAGCCACAATACCCGAGTCACCTGTATTGCAGTGCACCTGGGAAGTGCCATTGAAATTGTCACCAAATTACAAATCATGCCATGGAGTACCATCTGAAATGGATTAGCCACAAATGGTTGTAGTAGGGTTTAGCACCATATGATTGTTGTTAGGCCTAGTGCATGTGTGCAGATGTGTGGCTATCACTCACTGGAGTGTCAGTGTCAATGTGAGCTTGCAGTAGTATGTCTGTTGTACTGTCTACATGCAGCATCATCAGCTCAGTCATGTCAAATGTTACACACTGTGATATGTTGTCTACACGTCTCTAAAGTCATCTTACATTGAGCATATATTTCCTTTCTATGTCTTACAGGTGGACCGGCCCCCCTATACCATCGGGGAAGTGGATCGATTTCAGGACCCAAGTGTATCCAGTAAGTGTGATAATGTCTGCCCCTTGTAGTGATTGCTGCTGTTGTGTGAGTGACTCTTGTGTGTTTCACTCATTGGAAGATATAAAGAGCTGGCATGTGATCTAATATCTTACTCGGCTGGATGTTGACATAGTGTTCCATGCAAGGGTTACACATTCAAAAGCAGAGAGTTATATCTTGGGAGTCTTGTGCTGCGCAATAGGCAGCAGCATGTGAACAAGGTGATTACTAGCCACAGGCAGGCCCACATGTGACTTGGAAGTGCACCAGTGTCAGTATATTGGCACAGGGTCATACCCTCATTCTCACAACCCAGTGATGCATCAGACTTCCACACAAAATTGTGCATCCCTGTGTTGTAATGTACATGTAGGACTGTATTGGTAACTGTCCCCCAGCATCTATCCCCATAATTTGTACTCGATTTACGTGACACTTATGTGGTATGTAATAGGCGTGCATGCAGTTCAAGGCCAGACATGTGCTGGCATGAATGTGGGTGTTTTGGGAATTGTGTTGGCAGATCTGGTGTTGATGGTTGTCCACAACTGGACACATGAATGTAGATGGGAATGACCTATGGATACCTCATTCCTAGGTGGCAGCCCTCCTCAAATGTGTTCCACTCGCTAAATCCATGTACAAGTGGGCATGCCTTCGTGGTTGTCCTCGACAGTTGTGATGATGTATTGCATGCCCGTCACCCCTGAGGCACAGGGGTAGGGGAACAACATATATGTAGGTAGATGTGATGGTCACAGTGTAGAAGACAGTCATCTCATTAAAGCATGCATGTATCTCAAACAACACTAACCCCTTATGATTAGCAACTGCATAGCATCATGCCAATTACATCTACAATTCACTGGTCTTGTGTGCTTACAAGTTGACTCAGATGATAAAGATTAGTCGGCCTGGCCTATGTGAAGTGGTTGCTGCCTTTACATTGTGATACATTGCACTACATCAATGCACAGATCACTTCTTCATAATATTACATGTTAGTTTGTGGGTGGGTGGGTGGGGGTTAATGTTGGGGCTTTTGTGTATTAAAAATATATATCTATATATATACATATATATCTATATATGTATATATATATATATATATATATATATATATATATATATATATATAGATATAGATATAGATATATATATATATATATATAGATATAGATATAGATAGATATATGTATTTGTTTAGTATTAGGTAGTATATGCTTAGGTTATTATATATTGTCCTGCATGTGTCTCATCATCTAAGACAGGTGGGGGGTGAATGTTTAGGGTGTGTTGTTAAATATGGTAAGAAAGCTTAGCATAGGACAGTTAGGGCCAGTTGTGGATAATGTATAGTTAGGATAGATTAGGTTAGTATAGCTGTGTTACATAGTTTTAAGTTCAGTTCCATACATAGATAATACAAATGTAGATATTCCCTTACTGCATGTGTAATATGCTTGGGGCTCTGGGCCTTTGCATGAGTGTACAATGCCAATTGTCAGTTGGCCTGTGAATTGCATCCTGCATCCACATCCCTCTCTTGACATGTTAATTCCCACTTCCAAATGAGCTGTCACATTGGCAGCTACAACAAATCTAAATCTCAATGCATCTACCATCCATTGTACCCACCACTCAACGTGACTATGGTTCACAATTATTGGACAGGTAGGTGTGCTTTTTAAGCTGTTATTGTTTTGATCCTGTGTCATGATGTTGGGCACTGTGGGATGTCTGCCTGCAGCCTGAAGTTCATATCAACACTGCTAAACTGAGTATTGCCAATTTCAGATGAGGTCAAGTATACAAATTTCACGCCAATGTGTTTTACTTTTACTCCCAGCTGATGTAATTTGCCAAGCACTCTAACACAGCCATTCCTGCTGTATGTAGTGGGTGACGCATGTATGTTTTAAATCAAATGTCACATACACAGTGACTTGCTAGTAGGGGATGTGGCCAACATTGACGTTCATCTTGTAGATACCTTTTGCATAGACATCTGCCCACATTTTTTCTGCACTCTGGTATTGACACTCTGTGACATGTTACACACATCACAAATCTCCAGCAAAGTAGATGTGTCACATTACATTACACAGAGACAAAGTGGTTGTGTAGGTGTTGTTTATTTTAAAGTGCTGTAGTGCAATATTTACATAGTGCAGGTCTGTGACCCCATTAGTATAAACCACTGTATTGTGATGCAATACAAGTGCAAGGTTGAGGGACATGTCATTTGACATGCTGAGGTGAAGTGTTGTTCAGTGCAGGGAAACATGAATTGCCAATGGAGTAGTGAGAGACAATTGTAGTACATAGTGGAAAGGTTAACAGTGTGTCAGTGAAGAGTTCATGTCACCAACTGTAGCAACACTGGCATGTTGTCAAGCACAGGACAAAGGGAAATCACTACCCATGTGGCATGGGCTGGTGCTACCAGGTACTCATACGGGTGAAGATGATCTGTTCCACATCTTCATCCTCTGATGTGTGTGTCATCTCCTCTGCCCTTGATGGTGGTGGTGGTAGGTTTGAGGGGGCCACACACACACACTTCAGTGGTTGGAGAAGTGGACACCAAATTCCCCGCTGCTGCCATCTGTGGAACTGCATATGGCATTACTGCAGCAAGGAGGAGCTACTGATTATTGAGTATGGTAGCAACATCCCTTTGGTAGGCAGCCATGTCTGCCCTGAGGGAGACCAGTTCTGCTTGTTGTCATGCACGCAGCAGCAAGATTGGGAGGGCAGGTCTTGTGGCAACTCCCTCACGGCAGTGGTTAGGTCCCTCACACACCGTTGGACTCCATGCAGTAGGGATTGTGTGACTTGTTTGGTTGCTGTCTGTTCAGAGGATGTTATCATGCACATATGCATCCCCTGAAAGCTGGTTGCCATAGTTTGCATCCCCACCTGCACCTCCTTGGCCAGCTCCCTCTGTACTCCCACTACTGTCCTCTCAAAGGTGGTCCCTGTGTCATCAGAGTCCTCAGCTGTACTTGAGCTGGCAGGTCGTACTATTGGGGTGGTTGGTGGGTCCTCTGGGATGGCTGCCACATGTATGCCCCTCCTTGCGACTGAAGGTGATGTCTGGAGGGTTCCCAGGACATCTTGGAGGGTTTCATGGCTGATGGTTGTCAGCTGGTCATCCAGGTCATCAGGGTAGTCCAGGACAGGCAGATCCACAGGAGAGCCATTGTCCTCTGCAATGAAATATTGTACCATTAGTGTGTCTGTGTGGTGCCAGTTGTAATGTGACATCACTGACTACCTATTGGTGGTACATTGTCATCTTCATTCCCAGGCATTGATACTGTCATTCTTGTTTACAGTCTTTCAGCCCTATGCCCCATCTGCATGTCACCACCACATGTCACATGTAGTGAAGGGCAGTTTGGGCAATTGTCTGCGTCACATCTTCTAGGTGTGGGTTCTGTCCAAATTGTGGCTTGTGGCTGTAGGCAGGAGACAGAGTTGTATGCGGGACATGCCTTGGATATCGCCAGTATCCTGTAAAAGGAGCAGGGTTTTCAGGAGATAGGGCGGTAGGAGCAAGATCTCCCTCAACGTGACTCCAACTGCCTCCCAATATGGTTGGATATTTGGACAGTCACATAGTATATGTAGTAAGTTGCAACGTGGGTGGGGGCAAGCGCCAGCAAGTCAAGTGTGGCAATAGTCCAGCTGTTTTAAGGGGCATATTTATACCTCATTTGCGCCAAATAAAATCATCTGGGTAGAGCCACAGCTATTCGGATCACAGGTGCAGCAGAAGTCCATTGCTAAGAAGATAGAGCTATGGCGGAGAGTCATGGAAAGGGTCAATGCCGTGGGACAGCACCCCAGAAAAAGGGATGACATCAGGAAGAGGTGGAACGACCTATGGGGAAGGTGCGTTCCGTGGTTGCAAGACACCAGATAGCTGTAGAGAGGACTGGCGGTGGACCCCCACCTCCTCCCCCACAACTAAGAACATGGGAGGAGCAAGTCTTGGCGATCATGCATCCTGAGGGCCTGGCAGGATTAGCAGGAGGACTGGACTCTGGTAGGTCAAATCTTTACTACTTCCCCCCCACCTACCTGCATGCCATCACAAACTCTTACCCCTACCCTCACCCCATCACTCCACCACTTCACATATACCCCACCATCAGAACCTACCCATCCCAATACCAATCCCTGCATGCAACACCAATGCATGGACCCCCATCACAGACCTGCATGGACCCCCATCACCAAAGCATGCACACTAGTGACAATCACTTAGCCAACCAAATCACAACTCATACAAGCCAAAGCTGCGTTGGTAATAACAACCATAGAGGGGAACGTACCCATGCACAAGATGTCACACACAGAAACAATAACACTTCATTTACATCCCCACTGGATCCCCACACAGCATCACCAGAGAGGAGGTGCGAGCAACATCCAGTCCCCCAACAGAAGAGGCCCACAGTGATGACAGCAGCTTTGCAAGCCTGGATCAGGATGCCCAACCTTGCCCATCAGGGACCTCTGGACAGTCGTTGACCCAGCCACAGTCCCAAACTACCACAGAGCCTCCCCCTTAGGAAACACCAGCACAACACCCACCCAGCGGGCCCATCCCTGTGTCCCCAGGACACGTCAGTCAACAGTGTGTCCATCACTACAGAGACCCCAGGCAACCCCAAAAACACAGGACAATCAGGGAACTGGGGTGAGTGGCAGTGGGCACACGTTTCAGGGGACAGAGGGACAGAGGAACAGGGCAACAGGGAAGCTGGGAGGACTGCTGTGCGACAGGGGGAGGACAGGCCAAGGGAACCGACTCTCCACGAAGCACTCACCAACATCCTGGGAGCATACCACCATTCCTAGAAGATCATGGGCCAGATATTGGCCCAGCTGCAGGAGACCCAGCAGCTGCAGGAGGGACAGTACCTGGGGATCAGGGAGGACCAGAGAGACATTCACACCACCCTGGTCACCATTGCAGGGGTGCTGGCAGACATGGCCAGCACCATGAGGGAGGCAGTGGAACAGCAACAGGCCCCTGACAAAAGCCAAACCGATGAACAGCCCTCCACCTCCGCTCACGCTAGTGGACAGGAGGCCCGCCACTGGAGCAACTGGCCACCTTCACCCCTCCCCCTGCAGAAGGACAACCACCATGCAAAAGGTCCCTGCGATCCAGGCAGAAGCCAGAGAGCATTGCCAAGACCCCCACCAGGAAATAAGACTCCCCTGAATGTCACCCTTGTGCCCCACTCCGTCACCCTGTCCACCTTGAACTGCCATTGCCCCACTCCATATGCCTCCTTGGACAATACATCTGTGATTCTTATAGACTAGACTCTATCCTTTACATTCCTCCACCATCAACCCAGCCCATTGCAATTGCCCCTATACTTATTATCACAGAAATAAACACCCTTGGAACAAATACAAGTATGGAGTCTGTCAATTGATTGAAATATGTATTAGTTTAACAAGCTGTAAACATTGCAATTCAAATGTACCGTTATATATACATAGGTGTGACCTGTAGTGGGCAGCAGTAAATACACCAGGAGCCAGAGTGGGGCACAGATATCTCAAAATAGAGATGCCGAAGGGTACAATAGGTGGCCATAGAAATAGGAAAATCAGGCCGCCATGTACAATGTCCAACACAAAACCTCAATGGAAGGTGAAGTTACAGTGTCTTAACTGTGTGTCACTAGAAGTACTGTTGAATTATAGTAGTTCTGTTGTCCACATCCTCTTCCTCTGCCTCCACTTCGTCACTGTCCACAGGTTCCACCGCTGCCATATGAGCATCTCCAGCCTCATCCTCCTGCAGAAAAGGCTCCTGGCATCTCAAGGCCAGGTTGTGCAACATGCAACATGCAACGATGATCTGGCACACCTTCAGATGGAGGCACCAAAATCTGGTCTTCAGGAGGCCAAATGTGTACTCAATGATCCTCCTTGTATGCCCATGTGCCTCATTGTAACGTTACCCTGCCCTTGTCCTGGGATTCCTCATCGGGATCAGTAGCCATGAGAGGTTGGGGTAACCAGAGTCACCTGTAAATATCGAGGGATACCTGTTAGCCAGACACTCACCCTTAGGGCCAACCCCACATACATATACCTACATCAAATGGGTTGGGACCATGGGCTCACCTATTAACCACACCCTGTGCCTCTGGAGTTGAGACATCACATATGGGATGCTGCTATTCCTCAAGATAAAGGCATCATGCACAGAGCCTGGATACTTTGCATTGACATGGGAGATGTACTGGTCCGCCAAACACACTATCTGCACGTTCAGAGAGTGAAAGCTCTTTCGATTTCTGAACACCTGTTCATTTCTTCGGGGTGGGACAAAGGCAATATGTGTACCATTCATAGCACCAATGATGTTGGGGATAGGTCCCATTGTACAGAAGTCAGCCTTCACTGTTGCCAAATCATCCACCTGGGGGAATACGATGTAGCTGTGCATGTGTTTCATCAGGGCAGACAACACTCTGGTCAGCACGTTTGAGAACATAGGCTGTGACATCCCTGATGCCATGGCCACTGTCGCTTGGAAGGAACCACTTGCCAAGAAATGGAGCACTGACAGGACCTGCACTAGAGGGGGGATACCTGTGGGGTGGTGGATAACTGTAATCAGGTCTGGCTCCAATTGGGCACACAGCTTTTGGATTGTGGCAGTTTCAAGTCTGTAGGTTAGGATAATGTGCCTGTCCTCCATTGTCAGTAGGTCCACCGGGGGTCTGTACACGTGGGTATGTCTCCATCTCCTATTCATCCTCAGCGGTTGAACTCTAGGGAGAAAAATGGTGAGCAGATGGTCATATTCAAACATATACTCTGATTAATATGCCTTTCTTTTTTTACAGAAACAATATGTGAACATGTAGGTCCGTTGATGTGCCTATGTCTGCTGTGACGTAGTTAGGTGTCATGGCCTGTGTCCCCCTGAAATGGCAGCCGTCTGACCTGAGAGCAGGGACAAGTGGAAAAGAGGTAATTCCGCTGGCTTTGTGCGCAGTTGAGGGAGGCAGTTGACGACTGCTGTACAACTCATCATTGGTTATCATCGGGGCCTACGGGTTCCAGGAGCCAATGGTGGTGTACGCCGGTGATGACGATACGCACTGCCATGGACATGACCGCCATTTTCTATCTGTTCACTCACTTGCTACCAGACCTTGAACAGGAGAGGACTTGCGCTGCAAGTGCTGCTGTGACCTGTGTCTTGAAGCAACCATGGCTGGAGTGTCTGGGGAAAGGGGCGCTGCCTTCACTTACGAGGAGTTGGAGAGACTAGTGGATGGGGTCCTTCCCCAGTACCCTTTACTTTATGGTCCTCCAGACAAACAGGTGAGTACACTGTGAGCACGATACGTGGGGCATGAATGTATGGAGTGCTGTGTGTGTAAGCCTCATATGGGGGGGTGCTGAGGGGTCCTGGGCAGAGTGCTGCATGTCCGGTGGGCAATGTCTGTGCGTAAGGGGATGGGAGGGATATGTTGGGCCACGAGTATAACAGTCTGGATGGTATGAATAATACCTTCTCTGCTGTATCTTTTTCTGCAGGTCAGCGCCCATCAGAAAAAGGGTATTTGGCGTGCCATCGCCAATGAGGTGCAGACCCTGGGCGTCTTTGACAGGCGGAGCACCCACTGTCGAAAACAGTGGGAGGACCTGCGCTGCTGGGCAATGAAGATGGCGGGGCCCAGCTGGGGCTGGCCTCCCAACGAGGAAGGGGTGCCCTTCGTACCCTGATGTTCCGCATCCTGGTGATGGCCTATCCGGAGTTGGATGGGCGCTTGAAGGCACAGCAGCCACAAGGGGGTGAGTACAGATTCTGAATCATGACATTGCGCACGTTAAGGTGTTACCTGGGTGGGGGATGTGTGCCCCTAGGCCAGGGCGAACATGGCATGGTAGGTTCCATGATGGGCAAGCTCAGATGCACTCCAACCCCAATAATGCTAGTGGTCATCTACTACTGGGCAGGGTCCTGTGGGTTCCATGTGTGCAGCCAATGGCATTAGGCATTGTACCCCATGGCTTGGTGACTAGCATTGTAACTGGTAGTGCATGGCCTAGTGCATAGTGCTCTTCCCTGTGAGTTGTGTACGCCAACGGTAGTGTTGTTGCTGGCATTGACCAAGTGTATCCTCTGTCTCTCCCCCCTTTTTGTTTTGTCACCCTGTCCTTGTGTGCATTAGCATCATCTGGAAGAGGAGCAGAGGCACTGGCGACGGAGGGAGCTGCATCCTATATGGGCCTGGAGGCTGAATCCACCAATGGTGAGGGCACCAGTGGGAGGGAGGACAAGGGGAGTACCACGATGGAGACAGGAGGGGACAGTTCTGACAGCGACACCTCCTCCGATGGAAGCTCCCTGGCAGTGGCAGACACCTCTGTGCCCACCCCAAATACAGGTACAGCCGCCACCCCGTACCAGCACCGCCCTCCCAGCAGCTCATCAGCGAGTTTCCTGTGCCCGCTCACCCAGGATGGTGGGCATCTCCTTGAGTGAGTAGTACAGGGATCCACCCGTCAGATGGATGCACTGGAATCTGGCCTTCAGGAGGGCAAATGTGCACTCAATGATCCTCCTTGTATGCCCATGTGCCTCATTGTAACGTTCCCCTGCCCTTGTCCTGGGACTCCTCACTGGGATCAGTAGCCAAGAGAGGTTGGGGTAACCAGAGTCACCTGTTAAATCGAGGGATACCTGTTAGCCAGACACTCACCCTTAGAGCCAACCCCCATACATATACCTACATCAACTTGGTTGGGACCATGGGCTCACCTATTAACCACACCCTGTGCCTCTGGAGTTGAGACATCACATATGGGATGCTGCTATTCCTCAAGATAAAGGCATCATGCACAGAGCCTGGATACTTTGCATTGACATGGGAGATGTACTGGTCCGCCAAACACACTATCTGCACGTTCAGAGAGTGAAAGCTCTTTCGATTTCTGAACACCTGTTCATTTCTTCGGGGTGGGACAAAGGCAATATGTGTACCATTCATAGCACCAGTGATGTTGGGGATAGGTCCCATTGTACAGAAGTCAGCCTTCACTGTTGCCAAATCATCCACCTGGGGGAATACGATGTAGCTGTGCATGTGTTTCATCAGGGCAGACAACACTCTGGTCAGCACGTTTGAGAACATAGGCTGTGACATCCCTGATGCCATGGCCACTGTCGCTTGGAAGGAACCACTTGCCAAGAAATGGAGCACTGACAGGACCTGCACTAGAGGGGGGATACCTGTGGGGTGGTGGATAACTGTAATCAGGTCTGGCTCCAATTGGGCACACAGCTTTTGAATTGTGGCAGTTTCAAGTCTGTAGGTTAGGATAATGTGCCTGTCCTCCATTGTCAGTAGGTCCACCGGGGGTCTGTACACGTGGGTATGTCTCCATCTCCTATTCATCCTCAGCGGTTGAACTCTAGGGAGAAAAATGGTGAGCAGATGGTCATATTCAAACATATACTCTGATTAATATGCCTTTCTTTTTTTACAGAAACAATATGTGAACATGTAGGTCCGTTGATGTGCCTATGTCTGCTGTGACGTAGTTAGGTGTCATGGCCTGTGTCCCCCTGAAATGGCAGCCGTCTGACCTGAGAGCAGGGACAAGTGGAAAAGAGGTAATTCCGCTGGCTTTGTGCGCAGTTGAGGGAGGCAGTTGACGACTGCTGTACAACACATCATTGGTTATCATCGGGGCCTACGGGTTCCAGGAGCCAATGGTGGTGTACGCCGGTGATGACGATACGCACTACCATGGACATGACCGCCATTTTCTATCTGTTCACTCACTTGCTACCAGACCTTGAACAGGAGAGGACTTGCGCTGCAAGTGCTGCTGTGACCTGTGTCTTGAAGCAACCATGGCTGGAGTGTCTGGGGAAAGGGGCGCTGCCTTCACTTACGAGGAGTTGGAGAGACTAGTGGATGGGGTCCTTCCCCAGTACCCTTTACTTTATGGTCCTCCAGACAAACAGGTGAGTACACTGTGAGCACGATACGTGGGGCATGAATGTATGGAGTGCTGTGTGTGTAAGCCTCATATGGGGGGGTGCTGAGGGGTCCTGGGCAGAGTGCTGCATGTCCGGTGGGCAATGTCTGTGCGTAAGGGGATGGGAGGGATATGTTGGGCCACGAGTATAACAGTCTGGATGGTATGAATAATACCTTCTCTGCTGTATCTTTTTCTGCAGGTCAGCGCCCATCAGAAAAAGGGTATTTGGCGTGCCATCGCCAATGAGGTGCAGACCCTGGGCGTCTTTGACAGGCGGAGCACCCACTGTCGAAAACAGTGGGAGGACCTGCGCTGCTGGGCAATGAAGATGGCGGGGGCCCAGCTGGGGCTGGCCTCCCAACGAGGAAGGGGTGCCCTTCGTACCCTGATGTTCCGCATCCTGGTGATGGCCTATCCGGAGTTGGATGGGCGCTTGAAGGCACAGCAGCCACAAGGGGGTGAGTACAGATTCTGAATCATGACATTGCGCACGTTAAGGTGTTACCTGGGTGGGGGATGTGTGCCCCTAGGCCAGGGCGAACATGGCATGGTAGGTTCCATGATGGGCAAGCTCAGATGCACTCCAACCCCAATAATGCTAGTGGTCATCTACTACTGGGCAGGGTCCTGTGGGTTCCATGTGTGCAGCCAATGGCATTAGGCATTGTACCCCATGGCTTGGTGACTAGCATTGTAACTGGTAGTGCATGGCCTAGTGCATAGTGCTCTTCCCTGTGAGTTGTGTACGCCAACGGTAGTGTTGTTGCTGGCATTGACCAAGTGTATCCTCTGTCTCTCCCCCCTTTTTGTTTTGTCACCCTGTCCTTGTGTGCATTAGCATCATCTGGAAGAGGAGCAGAGGCACTGGCGACGGAGGGAGCTGCATCCTATATGGGCCTGGAGGCTGAATCCACCAATGGTGAGGGCACCAGTGGGAGGGAGGACAAGGGGAGTACCACGATGGAGACAGGAGGGGACAGTTCTGACAGCGACACCTCCTCCGATGGAAGCTCCCTGGCAGTGGCAGACACCTCTGTGCCCACCCCAAATACAGGTACAGCCGCCACCCCGTACCAGCACCGCCCTCCCAGCAGCTCATCAGCGAGTTTCCTGTGCCCGCTCACCCAGGATGGTGGGCATCTCCTTGAGTGAGTAGCACAGGGATCCACCCGTCAGATGGATGCACTGGAATCTGGCCTTCAGGAGGGCAAATGTGCACTCAATGATCCTCCTTGTATGCCCATGTGCCTCATTGTAACGTTCCCCTGCCCTTGTCCTGGGACTCCTCACTGGGATCAGTAGCCAAGAGAGGTTGGGGTAACCAGAGTCACCTGTTAAATCGAGGGATACCTGTTAGCCAGACACTCACCCTTAGAGCCAACCCCCATACATATACCTACATCAACTTGGTGGGGACCATGGGCTCACCTATTAACCACACCCTGTGCCTCTGGAGTTGGGACATCACATATGGGATGCTGCTATTCCTCAAGATAAAGGCATCATGCACAGAGCCTGGATACTTTGCATTGACATGGGAGATGTACTGGTCCGCCAAACACACTATCTGCACGTTCAGAGAGTGAAAGCTCTTTCGATTTCTGAACAACGGTTCATTTCTCCGGGATGGGACAAAGGCAATATGTGTCCCAATCATAGCACCAATGATGTTGGGGATATGTCCCATTGCACAGAAGTCAGCCTTCACTGTGGCCAAATCATCCACCTGGTGGAATACGATGTAGCTGTGCATGTGTTTCATCAGCACAGACAACACTCTGGTCAGCACGTTTAAGAACATAGGCTGTCACATCCCTGAGCCATGGCCACAGTCGCTTGGAAGGAACCACTTGCCAAGAAATGGAGCACTGACAGGACCTGCACTAGAGGGGGGATACCTGTGGGGTGGTGGATAGCTGTAATCAGGTCTGGCTCCAATTGGGCACACAGCTTTTGGATTGTGTAGGTTAGGATAATGTGCCTGTCTTCCATTGTCACTAGGCCCACCAGGGGTCTGTACACGGGGGTATGTCTCCATCTCCTATTCATCCTCAGCGGTTGAACTCTAGGGTGAAAAATGGTGAGCAGATGATCATATTCAAACATATACTCTGATTAATATGCCTTTCTTTTTTTACAGAAACAATATGTGAACATGTAGGTCCGTTGATGTGCCTATGTCTGCTGTGACGTAGTTAGGTGCCATGGCCTGTGTCCCCCTGAAATGGCGGCCGTCTGACCTGTGAGCAGAGACAAGTGGAAAAGAGGTAATTCCGCTGGCGTTGTGCGCCATTGAGGGAGACGGTTGATGACCGCTGTGCAACACATCATTGGTTTTCATTGGGGCCTACGGGTTCCAGGAGCCACTGGTGATGTATGCCGGCGGTGACGGTACGCACTGCCGTGTTTGTGACTGCCATTTTCTATCTGTTCACTCACTTGCTACCAGACATTGAACAGGAGAGGACTTGCACTGCAAGTGCTGCTGTGACCTGTGTCTTGAAGCGACCATGGCTGGAGTGCCTGGGGAAAGGGCCCCTGCCTTCACTTCCGAGGAGTTGGAGAGACTAGTGGATGGGGTCCTACCCCAGTACCCTTTACTTTATGGTCTTCCAGACAAACAGGTGAGTACACTGTGAGCACGACACGTGGGGCATGAATGTATGGAGTGCTGTGTGTGTTAGCCTTGTATGGGGGTTGCTGAGGGGTCCTGGGCAGAGTGCTGCATGTTCGGTGGGCAATGTCTGTGCATAAGGAGATGGGAGGGATATGTTGGGCCACGAGTATAACAGTCCGGACGGTATGAATAATATCATTTCTGCTGTATGTTTTTCTGCAGGTCAGCGCCCATCAGAAAAAGGGTATTTGGCGTGCCATCGCCAAGGAGGTGCAGACCCTGGGCGTCTTTGACAGGCGGAGCACCCACTGTCGAAAACAGTGGGAGGACCTGCGCTGCTGGGCAAGGAAGATGGCGGAGGCCCAGCTGGGGCTGGCCTCCCAACGAGGAAGGGGTGCCCGTCGTACCCTGACCACCCTGATCTTCCGCATCCTGGTGGTGGCCTATCTGGAGTTGGATGGGCACTTGAAGGCACAGCAGCCACAAGGGGGAGAGTACAGATTCAGAATCATGACATTGCGCACGTTAAGGTGTTACCTAGGTGGGGGATGCGGGTCTGTGGGTGCCCCTAGGCCGGGGCGAACATGGCAGGGTAGGTTCCATGATGGGCAAGCTCAGATGCACTCCAACCCCAATAATGCTAGTGGGCATCTACTACTGGGCAGGGTCCTGTGGGTTCCATATGTGCAGCTAATGGCGTTAGGCATTGTACCCCATGGCTTGGTGACTAGCATTCTAACTGGTAGTGCATGGCCTAGTCCATAGTGCTCTTCCCTGTGAGTTGTGTACGCCAACGTTAGTGTTGTTGCTGGCATTGACCAAGTGTATCCTCTGTCTCGACCCCCCCTTTTTGTTTTGTCACCCTGTCCTTGTGTGCATTAGCATCATCTGGAAGAGGAGCTGAGGCACTGGCGACGGAGGGAGCTGCATCCCACATGGGCCTGGAAGCCGAATCCACCGACGGTGAGGGCACCAGTGGGAGGGAGGACAAGGGGAGCACCACGATGGAGACAGGAGGGGACAGTTCTGACAGCGACTCCTCCTCCGATGGAAGCTCCCTGGCGGTGGCAGACACCTCTGTGCCCACTCCAAATACATTTACAGCCACCACCCCGTACCAGCACTGCCCTCCCAGCAGCTCATCAGTGAGTTTCCTGTGCCCGCTCACCCAGGAGGGAGGGCATCTCCTTTGCCCCTGGCACTTCAGGCCCTGCCCCAGTCAGCCCTGCTGCCATCAGTGAGGAAGCTATTGACCTCCTGAAATCCCTCTCTGATTGGCAGTCAACCATACTGTATGCCATCCAGGGTCTAGCAGGTCATTTGCAACAAACAAATGCATACCTGGAGGGCATTCACTCTGGTGTGGTGGGCCAATAGAGAGCATTACAGGATCTGGCCAACTCACTGATGGCAGCCATTGTCCCTGTCTCTAGCCTCCAACTTCCTCTACCCAGTCCCATTCCCCTCAACCTCAGCCTATCCCAAGCACACCTTCAGACCTGCATGCACCCATTTAACACACAGAAGTGGCTCAGGAAAACACAAGCACCACACTTCATCCCACAGGCACTCACACAAACACCATCCAGATGCAGACACAGCAACATCCACTGCCTCCCCTGTGTCCCCCTCCTCATCGTCCACCTCCCTCCCAATCACGCCTACACTCACACCTGTATGCACTACATCCTCATCCACTACCTCCATCACCAGCACACCTATCACAACACGCCCCTCTCTGGCAGTCACCACCCCACATCGATGCACACATCCCCTGTGCCTTCTCCCACTGTGTCTGTGCTCCTCCTCCCAAAGTACACAAACGCAAGCACTCAGATACCCAACAGCCATCCACCTCACAACAACATCCAGCCCATGCACCTGCACACACATACAACAGACTGACACCTCCTACCACCACTCCCTCTTACTCCACTCCCAAACCTTCACCCTCTTCCAGCCCCAGTGTACGTAAAATGCTTTTCCTCTCCACCCTGGACCTATTCCCTGGCCCTCCCCCCCATCCTTCACTTCGGGCAGGGTGGGCAGAACCCAGGCCCGCACCTCAGCAACCCAGTCCATTGCCACTGTAGTTCCTGCAGCTACTGCAGGTGTGAGAGGCTCCAAGGAGGCACCCGTCAGCACAGCTAGTGTGCCTGCACTACCTGCCAAGGGCAAGAAGAGGCCGCCAGCTAGCAAGGGCAAGAAGGGGACACCAGCCAGAAAGATGAAGGAGACACCACCAGCCAGCAAGGGAAAGGAGGCACCACCAGCCAGCAAGGGGAAGGAGGCACCACTAGCCAGCAAGGGGAAGGAGGGAACACCAGTCATCAAGGGCAGGAAGGGAACACCAGTTGGCAGAAGCAAGGAGGCACCACCATCTGCCAAGGGCAGAAAGGGGACAATAGCTGCAAAGGCCAATGTAAAGGGAACTGACTCTGCAGACAGGATGGATCCGGTGCCTCGGGCTGAAGCAGCATCTGGGCAAACAACACCAACTATGGCACTTCAGCTGTCCGAGGCTGCAGGGGAAGGGCTGGAGCCTCCCCCCACCACTGACAGCACCACCAGCTGCTCCTCCGGCAGCACCACTGCCAGCAGCCCCAGTGGGCAGCCGTCCGAGGCTGCAGAGGAAGGGCTGGAGCCTCCACCCACCAATGACAGCACCGCCACCAGCACCGCTGGCAGCACCGCCACCTGCACCACCAGCAGCACCACTGCCAGCACCACTGCCAGCAGCAGCAGCCCCAGTGGGCAGCCACCTGAGGCTGCAGGGGAAGGGCTGGAGCCTCCCCCGCCACCTGCAGCACAACTGCCATCCACTGAGCAGTCGTCACTGCCGAAGAGCAGTGTGTAGTCGTGCCTACATAGGCTGAAGTGCATCCTGGCCCCTGTAACACCTGTAGGTGTGGCACCCAGGTGAGAGACTGTGACCTTGCACCATCCAGGATCATCATCACAGGGCACAATGCCCCCTCTAGAACCAGTGGAAAAAGGTATCCACTCACCCCCTTCTTGGCAGGATGAAGCACACTTGGCACAAATCCCCCTCCAGAACCAGTGAAAGAAGGCATCCACTCACCCCCTCCTTGGCAGGATGAAGCACACTGGGTACAAAGCCCCCTCCAGAACCAGTGGAAGAAGGCATCCACTCACCCCTTCCTTGGCAGGATGAAGCACACTGAGCACAAGACCCCCTCCAGAACCAGTGAAAGAAGGCATCCACACACCCTCTCCTTGGCAGGATGAAGCACACTGGGCACAAAGCCCCTTCCAGAATCAGTGGAGAAGCCATACACTTCAGAGAATGTGGCCTTGCACTCCCCAGGACCAAGCAGTGGGCAAACCACCCACTTGAGAGACTGACTTTGCACTCCTCAGGACCAAGCAGTGGGCAAAGCACCCATTTGAGAGACTGTGGCTTTGCACTCCCCAGGACCAAGCAGTGGGCAAACCACCCACTTGAGAGACTGTGGCTTTGCACTCCCCAGGCCATCGCAGAGGGCATGTAGCCCCCTCCAGGAGCAGTGGCGTTGTACCATCTTCCGGCTGAGGTGCCCCCCATTCCCCGTCCCCCTGAGATGCCTGTGTGTTTTCGACCTGATGCCCCTGCAGTGTTCTCTCCATATTGAGGCAGTAGTCAAGTGTGGCCTTGGCCTATGTGGTATGGCCCTGTGGGCCACTGACATTTTAGAGTGGGCATTGTCCCTCCATCTATATATATTGTACATACTGTTTATTGCTTTAAGGACGTATGTATCTAAATTTGTAATATTACACTCACTTTAATCAATCCTTTTGTCCTTGCGTTATTCCTGAGGGTTACGGGGTGTATATGTGATGTTGTTGCATCTGTTTATGTGTATGGTGTTGGGGTTGGGGGTGTTACGTGTTGCATATGTGTGTCACTCTCTTTTTCCTCTCCCCCTCCCTTGTGTGCTAGGTGCAGTACTCACCGTTGTCGTCTTCGCCGCCGTTCATGTTCCTGGTGTAGGAGGAGGTCAGCATTGGAAATATGTGCAGTTCGGGCTCCATGGCGTTGTGGTTCTTCCTTGTGTGTCGAGAGGTGAGTCGTTTCCCTTCTGTGTACTGTTTCCGCTGTGCTTTTGATAGCGTTGGTACTGCCCCGGAAAAGGTGGTGGATTGGTTTGTCATAATAGTGTGGGTGGTACATTGTCTTCCGCCTGGCTGTTTGCGGTTACCGCCGCGGTGTTTGTTGCTACCGTCATGGCGGTTGGAGTGTTAAAGTGGCTGTATGTGTTGGCGGTTTCCGCCGTGGTCATTATTCCATTTTTCTGACCGCTCGCCTGTTGGCGGTATTACCGCCGCTTTATCACCGATCACCAGGGTTGTAATGAGGGCCTTTGTGCCATTTTTGCTGTACGACCTGTCTCCAATCCTCATCTGGTCTGGGCTGGTTGCTAGCTCCACTTGTTCATTCCACCCAGGCAACCATACACACAGGACACTCACTCACATCTGCATTCATCGGCATACTGGATGAGTCTTCCTGGGCAGGAATGGTGGAGGGACTCAGACCTACATTTCAAAGGCATTTTTGGGTATATAAACTGGGTCTCTGACCCCAACAAATCAGACACTTCTGGATCTACACTGACACCCTTTCAGAGGAGCTGCCTGGCTGCCCAAAGTTCTCCTCTAGACTGCTTTGCTGAGAAGGACTGCTGCCATGCTGCCCTGTTGACCTCTAACTATGTTGGAAGGACTCTGCCTTCCTCCTGAAGTGCTCTCCAAGGGCTTGGATTGGGCTTGCGTCCTGTTTCTGAAGCCTCAGGGCAAACAAAGACTTCACCTCTTCAAGAAGCTCCTTGTGCGTTGAAAAGTGGAGCATCGCCTGCAGATATCGATGTCAAGCCTGCATCGCAGCTAGGAAATCGCTACGCTGACCAGAAAAATGCAGTATTGACTTCCAGATGAAGAATTCAAAGTAGCGCCTGCCTTGAGATGGAAAATTTTACGCATCGCCTACTGAATCAATGCAGAGCCTGCTCCTTCTACCAGCGCATCAAGGATTTTCAACGCATCGTGCCTGGGTGTCAAAATAACCACGCATTGCAGCATAGTACCAAGACTGTGTGCTGGAAAAATGCGGCAAACTCTTATAGCGTGGAAAGAAATTACTCATCGTCTGCATCATGCCAGAAAATCAGATGCAACCCCTTATTTTCCATGCATCTCCTCTTCTACAGTCCCTGTGCGTAGTTATTTTCTAGGCACCCCAAAGAAACAACTATTGATTTCTAAGGATTGAGGTAGTTTTAAACCTTTTAATAGTGATATTTCAACTTGTGCTTATTGGATCTTTGTTTTTTGACCTTATTTTATTTTGATAAATATTATCTATTTTTCTTAACCTGCGTGGTGTATTTTTGTGGCATATTCACTGTGTTACTGTATGATTTATTGCACAAATACTTTACACATTGCCTTCTAAGTTAAGGCTGATGGCTCAGTGCCAAGCTATTAGAGGGCACAAAATAAACTGGATTGTGTTGTGACTTACCCTATCTAGGATTGTAGTCCCTACTTGGACAAGGGTGTATACTTCTGCCAACTAGAGACCCCATTTCTAATACCCCTCATCAACAGGCTAGCTTGAATTCTGTGGCACAGTGAGCGCAGGACCCACATCTGGGCATGTCCTTCCCACTTAGGGAAACAAAAGTAAAAAGAACAGATGATGGACGAAATGCTGGGCAATGCAAACATTCACCCCCAATCATGGATCTGGGTTTATGTGAGAAGAGGCCTCTTCTGACATGGTAGCCCCCCCCTCACACTTTCTGCCTGGAAAATGGTGTGGTTTCAAACTGTAAGTGCCATGGACCCCTGCTATACAGGTTCCCAGGGCCATATCTCTTTCCCTCAAATCTGTACTGTGTATAGGCACTTCAGCTACCCTTTTAAGTTCCTAGTAAATGGTACCCCGGTATGTAAGGCATTTGGTACTGAAGAGGGCTCCCCAGAGCTGCATCACTAATTGTTCCACTTTGAAAGACCCCACACCAGCGTCATGCATCCTGCCATTGCATGTGCATGACAAAGTGTACTTAAAAGTTGCAAACTCGACATGACACTCACCAAGAGTACCCTGTCCACTAACACTGTATGCGCCATAGATAAGTCTCCCTACTGGCAGGGTGTAATGCATGTGAGGACATACCGTGGCATGAGTAAATATGCCCCTACTGTGTCTTTGTTAACTCTTAGACATAGGTGGTCATTATGACCCTGATGGTCTTTGGACCACCAGGGTTAATGTGGCGGTATCACCGTCAACAGGCTGGTGGTAATGCCCATGGTGGTGATCCCTCCCATAGACAGCCAATGTACCACACCAACCGCCAGCACGGTACGAACACCTAACATGGCGGTAGCCATCCACAGGAAGGTGGGAGACAAGGATCCGCCCACCATATAATGATATACCATACCACCACGATTTCTGGGGCGGTAGCAACGACACCAAATGCCTGGCGGAAACACATCATATAAAAGGAGATGCTCACCTCCAGGGACAAACAAGAGTCCTTGGCTGCCATGGAACCAGAAATGCAAGTCTTCCCGATTCTATACCACGGCGTGGCCATCCGGAAGCACCAATGCCGACGAAGGACGAAGATGATGTTGGCGAGTACAGCTGCCTAGCACACAAGGGAGGGAGAGAGCGGGGGGAGTCACACACACATGCACAACACACACCATACACACAGCACACACCCAGAACCAGATGCACAGAAAAATAACATTAACAGAACCCCAGAGTAAAGAAACCCAGGACACATTCACAGTTCCAACCAATGTATTCCTGTTGTATGAATATGTAAAATGCAAAAACATGCACAACTGCAGAAATAAATAAATGCAAGCACAAAGGCCAGCACAAAGTCACAAATTCCCACAGGTCAAAGTCCACACCCCAACTCCTAACAACAATGGGACTCCACTGTTCTGGAGCATCATGTTGGAAATGGGCAGGTTCCGTGGGGGATGGGAGCACCCATTGGAAGGGGCCTTCCTGCCCACTGGTTCTGGATGGAGCTTCCTACCCACTGGTTCTGGAGGGGGCTTCCTGCCCACACATTCTGCAGGGGGCTTCCTACCCACTGGTTCTGGAGGGGGCTTCCTGCCCATAAGTTCTGCAGGGGGCCGCCTGCCCACTGATTCTGGAGGGGGCTTCCTGCCCACACATTCTGCACGGGGCTTCCTGCCCACTGGTTCTGGAGGGGGATGCCTGCCCACTGGTTATTGATGGTGCTCCTTGGCCTCTGGTTCTGGATGCTGCTCCTTGGCCTTTGATTCGGGATGCTGTTCCTTGGCCTCTGCTTCAGGGTGCTGCTCCATGGCCTCTGTTTTGGGATGCTGTTTATGGACACTGGTTCCGGATAGAGCTCCTTGGGCACAGTTTTGTGTGGGGGCTCCTTGGCCATGGTCTGGAGTGGGGCCTCCTTGGCCAGGGATTTGGGTGTGACCTCCTTAGCCTTGGATTTTGTTGGGGTTTCCTTGGCCTTGGATTTTTGTAGGGACTCTTTGGCCTTGGATTTTGTTGGGGCCCCCTTGTCCTGGGATTTGGGCGGGGCCTCCTTGGCCCTAGGTTTTAAAGATTGCCCCATTGTCTTGCCAGTGTGTTTTCTGGAGGGGTGGCACTTTAGCCCTCCATTTTTGAGGGGAAGGCTGGGGTCGCACTCATATGCCCCTTACTGGCAGCTGGAGACTTTGGGGGTGGAGCTGTGTCAGACTGGGTGCTTGAGGTACTGCGCTGGGTGGTGAGACCTTCCTCTTACAGGCAGGACAATGTGGAGGCGGGGAGGTAACAGGTCAAGGCAGACAAGGAAAAGTTTCTTAGGGACAATAGGGTGGGATGTAGGAGGAAGGATGGGAGTGGAGGTAGTGGGAGTGGTTGTAGGAGGAGGAGGTGTGCTGGACTTGAGTGCAGGTGAATGGACAGTGTGCATGTGTGAGGAGGATGGCTGTTGGGGGTCTGAGTACGAGCGTGTGTGTGTCTCTGGAGGGGGAAGACAGGGTGGGGGAGGACAAACAGGACGTATGGATGGATGTTGTGGTGGTGTCTGCAAGTGAGGTGGGTGTGCTGCATGAGGTGGTAGTGGTGGTTACTGTGCATGTAATGTGGGGTGCATGTCTGCTGGTTTGCTGTTGTGGTGATTGTGGGCAAGGCTGTGCAGTTGGCAGGTTCTGGGACTGTTGATGCAGTGCATGCAGGCTTGAGTGAGGATGCGACTGTGAGGGAGGAGCAGGAGGGGAACACATTGGAGGCAGTGGATGATGTTGTGTGTGCATCTGTGTGTTGGCTATGTGAGTGCTTGTGGACTAAAGTGTGCTGCCTGTGTTGTGTGTGCGAGTTTTGTGTGTTGTTCTGGGTGCATGCTTGTCAGTATGTGTGCATGCGATGGATTGGGGTGGGGAGACTGGATAGTGGTACTTGGAGGGGGGACGGATGAAATAGGCTGCCGTCAATGAAGAGTCCAGAGCCTAAAATGATCTCTGTAGGGCCACCAAACCAATGTGGATGCCCTCCAGGAAGGCAATGAATTGCTGCATCTGGGATGCCAGCCTCTGGATGGCATTCACTATGGTTGACTGCCCTACAGAGATGGATCTAAGGAGGTAAATAGCCTCCTCACTGAGGGCAGCTAGTGCGAAGAGATGCTCATCCTCTTGGGTGAGCAAGCACAGGCAACTTGTAGGGGAGCAACTGTGAGGGTAGTTGCGGTACGGGGGTTGGTAGTAGAACCTGTAACTGGCGTGGTCCCAGAGGGGCCCGTGACTACCAGGAAGCTCCCATCGGAGGATGAATCAGAGTCAGTTGTATCACCCCCTGTCCCTGCCGTAGTGCTCCCCGCCCTCTGTCCCACTAGTTCCCTCGGCGTCGGTGGACTCTGCCTCCTGGATCCCGTGGGCTGCAGCTCCCTCACTGGCCGGTGTCCCTGCACCAGATGATGCTAATGCACACATGGACAGAATGATAAAAGGATAGAGAGGAGGGAGAGAGAAAGTGAGCACGGGGTTAATCTCAGCACCAACAGCACAGATGCCAGACACATCACTGTCACACACTGAGACTGAGAATGGGCAGTATGAACCACACTACCACACTGGCATACCATTGGCTAAGTACCAGCAGGTATATGCCAAACACTGCCAGCTACACACCAACTGGGACCAGCTAAGCCATGTCTGAGATGGGAAGCCACCTACCTAGTTATCTAATACATGCATTCCACCCTATTAACCTGAGATGGACCACACATCAATGTTTGAACTAGCATATTGGGGCATCCACTGACTAGTACCTTGCACCCAAATCCCATGCCAGGTAACAGAGATGGTTGACAAACACACTGTACTCACCCCCTTGTGCCTGCTGTGATGCCCTCGAGCGCCCATCCAGCTCTGGGTAGGCACCGCCAGTATGCAGGCCATCAGCGGGGTCAGGTTCGGATGGTCACCCCTCCCATGTGGGGAGGCCATCCCCAGCTGGGCTGCCGCGGTCTTCCGGGCCCAGCGTCTCAGGTCCTCCCACCGTTTCCTGCAGTGGGTGCTTCGCCTTCTATAGACCCCCGGGTCCATACGTCCTTGGCGATGGGACGCTGCAACCCCATCTTCTGATGGGCACTGACCTGCAGAGCAGACACAGAAGGTGGGATACCATGAACCTGACAATCCATCCTGTCACACATATGGCCCACAAAAAGCATGATCCCTTAATCAGGCACACACATGACCCATACCCCTGCATTAGCGCTGCCACCAGCCATTCCCCCGCCTGACACACTGCCAGCACATTCACACACACACACATCTCCATGCAGCTATGTCGCATGCAACATACCTATGGTGTACTCACCTGTTGGTCTGGAGGCCCATACAACTGCCCATGCTGGTGTAGGACCCTGTCCACGAGGCACTCCAACTCCTCCGATTTGAAGGCTGGGGCCCTTTCCCCCATTGCACAAGCCATGACAGGTTCGAAACACAGGTCACAGCAGCACATTCATTGGAGATCTTGTCCTGGGGAAAGTCAGAAATCACATGAAGTGGTAGAAAGGAAATGACAGTCACATCCACTGCGGTGAACACCGTCACCGGCGATGATGATCATCATTGGTTCCCATTCTCCGTAGAGGGCCATGTTAGCCAATGAGGAATTGCACAGCTGTGCAGACCTCCTCCCACCATGACACGAACGCCAGCAGAGTGAGGTCACTTCCACCTCTCCATGAATACAGGACAGTCGGGTGCCGTTTTCTAATGCTGGTACACATGTACAGATTGATAAGTGAGTCCTTGTAGTTGAATGTACTCACCTACACAATTCCAGTGTCCAACATACAAGCATGCTCTGTGTACACTGCTGTAGTGTATTCATGGTTCCTATTGTCACTCCTTTCTTACATTTGGGTCCCTTAGGTACAAACCACTGCATGGAATAGGAGGAATAGGAGGAGGCACACACCGGTGTACAGACCCCTTGTGGACTTGGCTACACTGGAGGACTGGCACATCATACTCACCTATCAACTGGACAGGGCCACAATCACAGTGCTGTATGAACAATTGGAGTCTGATCTGCTACCTGCTATCTGGAGCACCACAGCAACCCCACCCCTCTTGTGCAGGTACTCTCAGTGCTCCATTTCCTGGCAACTGGCTCGTTCCAGGTGACAGTGGGCTTGGCTGCAGGGATGTCACAGCCAATGTTCTCTACTGTACTTGCAAGGGTTTTGTCTGCCTTGCTCAAACACATATGCAGCTACATTGCATTTCCCTAGGTAGATGATTTACCCACTGTGAAGGCTGGATTCTATGCAATGGGACATGTACCACATGTTATTGGGGCCATTGACAGATTTGTTGTTGTGTGCTGCATGTTGCACAATTTGGCCCTCAGACAGCATGTGCCCTATCTGCAGGAGGAGTGGGGTGACAATGCTGCTGGATACTGAGGACAGTAAGGAGGAGGAAGAGGGGGAGGATGTGGACCACAGGTCATATTGATCCTGCAGTACTTCCAATGACACTCAGGTAAGACTGTTGAACTAAACATTTCTACATTTTAGTGTTGTACTATGTGTAGCATATTGCAAGCCATTCCCTTTGCTTCCCACCTGACTGCCACCTATGCCTTCCCTTATTGTAGATGTTGATGTTGTTCCAACAGTATACTGCTGTGATGTTTACAGACTGCTGAGACACATAA
The DNA here is from genome assembly GCF_031143425.1 of Pleurodeles waltl. Classification (NCBI taxonomy): domain Eukaryota; kingdom Metazoa; phylum Chordata; class Amphibia; order Caudata; family Salamandridae; genus Pleurodeles; species Pleurodeles waltl. The sequence continues at coordinate 509,175,092 of NC_090445.1, forward strand.
ATTGGTTGGATCAAAATGTTATTGGACATTTACACAGGGTCATGCAGTGCATTACAGTTCAATACATTCTACATTACCTGTAGATAAACCACTATTACTTAAATTGTGTCCAAGGGTGTGTATTGAAAATTGTTATACAATGGGAAGTGCAATAGAGTGGGGTGATGGTTGGGAATAGTCCAGTGTAGTTGGCCAGTCTGTTTGTAGCACAGGTCCAGTGTCCAAGGGGCCATATGAAGGGGAACAATGGCAGTTCAAAGTGGACAAGGTGACACAGTGGAACACAAGTGGGACATTCATGAGGGGCACATTTCCTTCTATTGGTCTTGGTCTTGGCAACAGTCTCTGGTGTCTGTGTGGGTCACAGGGACCGTTTACGGGGTTGTTCACCTTCTGCAGAGGGAGGCCTGTGGGTCCTGTGGCAGGGCTTCCTTTCCACTAGCTGCAGCAGATATGGGGGGCTGGTCAGTGGACTGGCTAGTGGAAGGGGCCCGCTAGTGTGATGTGTAGTCCCTCATGATGTTGGCCATATCACCCAGCACCCCTGCAATGGAGACCATGGTGGTGTTCAGGGCCTGCAATTCTTTCTTGATCTCCTGGTGGTGTTCCTTCTGCAGCCACTGGTTCTTCTGCATGATGTCTATCACCTGACCTATCTTGTCCTAGCATTGTTGGTAAACCCCAAGGACATTAATTAGTGCCTTCTGGACAGTCGGTTCCCTGGACCTGTCCTCCCCCTGACGCACAGCTGTCCTCCAGCTGTCCCTGGCCCCATGTGCCTGTGTCCCTTGAACGGTGTGCCCACTGCCACTGACCCCAGGACCCACATTGTCTTGCCTGTGATGTGTGGACTGGGGTCCCTGTACAGGTGGGCACACTGCTGATTGACTTGTCCTGGGGACAGAGGTCTGGGGACATTGGGTGGCTGCTGTGGTGTTGGATACTGAGGGGGGAGGCTCTGTGGTGGACTCGGTGTGGGCTGAGATAGCTGACTGACCAGTGGTCCCTGACGGGCCAGGGAGTTCATCCAGATCCACAACTCCAGATTTGCTGTCATCACTGGGGGCATCTTCTGGTGGGGTACTAGGTAGCTGTGGCACCTCCTCACCACTGAGATTGGCTGGGACACCTGTGGGGATGTAAGTGGTGTATTATGCTACATGTATGTGACATATTCTGCATCCCTAGCTTCCCCTGTTGTATTGCTGTTGCTCTGCCACATTTGTTTGTGTATGGTGATGTATTGTGGGATTGTTAGTTCTCCATGCTCTGCATGCATTGGTGGTGGGTGCACATGCAGGGCTGGAAGGGATGTGCATGCCGTGGGTATGGCACTCAGGGCTTGGTATTTAGGTTTGTTAATTGTGGAGGTGCACTGTGTGGGATGGAATGGGGTGATGGGTGTCAGGATGAGAGGTGATGGTGGCATGCAGGTATGGGGGAGTGTTAGGTAGTAAATGTAGACTCACCAGTGTCCAGTCCTCCGGCAACTCCAGTGAGTCCCTCAGATTGTAGGATTGCCAAGACTTGCTTCTCCCATGCTGTCAGCTGTGGAGGAGGAGATGGGGGTCCAACGCCAGTCCTCTGGATAGCGAGCTGGTGCCTTTCTGCTATGAAACACACCTTCCCCTGTAGGTTGTTCCACCTCTTCCTGATGTTGTCCCTTGTTCGTGGATGCTGTCCCATGGTGTTCACCCTGTCCACGATCCTTTGCCATAGCTCCATCTTCCTGGCACTGGATATCTGCTGGATCTGTGCTCCAAACAGCTGTGGCTCTACCCTAACTATTTCTGCAACTCCTCATCAGTGAAACGGGGGGCCTGTGTGGGGATATGACTGTTGTGTGGTGTGTGTTATGCAGAGGGTGATGAGTGATGTGGTGGGGTGTGTGGTGTGTGGTGTGTGGTGCGTGATGGATGAATGGGTGGTCGTGGTGTATGTGTCAAGTTGTCTGATTTGCATGGCTAGCTCTTGTGGTATTTTCATGTTTGCAAAGGATTGTGGGTGATGTGGGTGTGTGTTTTATAGTGCTGTTGGTGGGTGTGAGTGTATTTGTGTCAGGTGTGGGTTTTTTGTTCTGTCCAATGTTGTCTTGTTTTGTCTTTGAGTGGCCATATCCGCTGCAGTGATGTTCACCGCCAATGGTTTACTGTCGTTGAATGTCCGATGTGGTATTGGTGGGTCATTATTCGGAGGGCATAGTACTGGTGGCATAACAGTATGGGTGGTAGTACCAACAGTTTATCAGGTTCAGTGGGTCTGGCGGATTTGTGGTTGTGGCTGCTTTCTGTCGGTTTTGTATGTATGCGTCATAATGTGGAGGACGGATGTCCGGCTACGTGGAGGTATGCTGGTGGCAGTTAGCGCACCGGTATTTGGGATTTACCGCCAATATCATAATGAGGGCCATAATAAGTGTACAGGGAAGCTATAGCAAATGCTAGTGCTGAACACTGGTCATTACGAGTTCCCGAGCTACATGATGGCCTCTCCGAATACTGGGTTGTTTGCTATCAAACAACTCAGAAAAATAAACCCACACCAATGCCAGTGTTGGATTTATTATAGCACATACTCAGAGGGCACCTTAGAGGTGCCCCCTGAAAAACCTAACAGCCCTGCCATGGTTGCTGACAGTTTTTTACTAGCCTGCCACTACCAGACACAGATCTGGACTCCTGGGGTGAGAGATTCTGCTCTCATGAGTCAGAACACAAAGCCTTTCCTGGGTGGAGGGTTACACCTCCTCCCCCAGGCAGGCACCCAGGCCAAGCAGTAAGCTTCAAAGACTGTACTGCCTTTGAAATCTGACTCTGCTGCTAGCAGCGGATGGCCACCCAATATTTTTTCCCTACTTTGAGTGGGAAAACCGGCAAGAGAACTTAATCAGAGTAGGAGGAGTAGCCCACCTCAGCCTGCACCACCCCCAGGTGACCAGTCCATTTCATTTTCTTCCATTTTGGATGGCAGGAAAATAGCCAATCAGGGTAAGGGATGTTACTTCTTCCCACAGGAAGTGGTCACATAGTCGGTGTAGGCCCCCTAAGATAAATGGCCCATTGGCCACTATCAGATACTCCCCTAAATGCCCACTAAATTCTGTATTTCTTGGGCATCCCTAGACCTGAAGATCAGATTCAATGGATACCAGAAGATCAGCGACAAAGAAGACTCCAAGCCTCGAGAACATAAGCCCTGCTGCAAGAAGAAAAAGGGGTCAATTCCTGCCTGCTGCATCCAGGACTTGATAATCGCAGCTGAGGGGTTGACTGGACATCAGATAGACTCTAAGAAACCCTAGAGGACCTCCAACCTTCTACAAATCGCCAGGGTACTCCCTCCAGAGTGAAGGCATCACTCCCTTCACCCAGCAGGGAAGATTCAGTGAAGTCCAGTTCAATGAATGGTTGATGACCAATGAACCAGACATACCAGCCATACCAAATTCCACTCAATGGTCATGGAGGACAATCCCTGCCAGTGTGCTACGTTTGGTGGGACTGTGACCTCCAGTGGCTGAGATGTGCCATACCCCAGGGTACTAAACCCCTACATCGGACACCTAGCAGAAAAGTCCACTGTGGACTCTCTGAGGACCAAAAGAAAGCACCAGTTGAGGGACTTTAGGACACCCAATAACCACCCCCTAGAGTGGCCCTGCTCACCAGAAACTGACCCTCAAAGTTGTCTGCACCTGACTTTAAAGGCTCCTTGACGCACAACCCCATGGCTGACCTATCTGCACTGCACCCGGCCTCCCGGGCCTCTGCATCGGACAACAAGCCATGCTCTAGGGGTCCCTGATCCTGTGCAACCTCTGGACTCCAAGGGGACCCACCGGAATTAACTTTGAGTCCACTTGTGTAGTGTGTTTCCAAGTTCTCCCCTTCATTTCATTCTGCACCAGCTCCAAGGCCTTCAGTCATTGCTTCCACTTGAACCAGGAACTGACTGAACTTCTCCAGCTGGCCCACAGGATAGCCCCATGACCTTGACCTAAAACAGAAGATGACACTTGTGAGAATATTGCCTGATTTTATATGAATTTTTAAAAGTTTTCTCCCATTGATTCCTCTGGTGCATAATTACACACCCAAAAAATAATTTTCCTAAACTTTGAAAAATCATATCTTGAAAAGTGCTTACCCGATTTTGATGATCATGACTTTAAAAATGTTATAAAAATCAGAAGTACTTTTGTAAATTGGTATCTAGTTAATCTTTTGAGCATGTGTTCACATTTATTCATATTGTGAGTGCAACAAATGCTTAGCACATCTCCAAGATAGGTCTAACTGCTCGCCAATACTACCATAAAAACAGAGCATTAGGTGATCTGCTTTTTACCTCTGGTTACCAAAGTGGAGTCACTTAGACTCTCTGCACAGTGCACATTTTTTTTGTTCAATATCTAGAGAGCCAGACTCCCACATTTTGTGGTATACAGGTGGGATGCAAGACTTTGCATTTGCTAATGCCACTTTGTTACTAAGTGAGCACATAAATATCTCTGTTGTTGTATTTTTTGCAATGGACTAGTTTTTTAATTTTTTAATTAATTGCTAGGGCCCTGGTAAGGTCCCTAAAATAGTTATTAGAAACTGAAAATCTTTACTATAGTTAGGCCGTAGAAAACGTTTCCAAAAGTTTCCAAATGTTTTTGAAAGTTTGCAACAGTTTTCCAAAAAGTTAAAAAGGTCCCAACTTTACCAAGAAAAATGTCTCATACAGAGAACCGGTCTCAGGAGCTAGACCTGACCCCTTGGCTGGAGTTGAAATTTCCCAGGTTGAGGGCTCACTGTCAAGGATACTAGATTTACACTGGTCCTACTGCTACCACAGAAGCTCTTAGGAAACTTGTGGCAGAGTATTAGATTGCACCTGCAGCAGATGAGGAGGAAGCACTAACAACAGAGGATCAAGACAACTCAGAAGAAGCTGAGGAGGAGGAGGTAGAAACCTCTGTCTCAGAAGTAGGAACCTCCTCAGAAGAGGATGTGGCTCTGGCTAGGCTGACCAAAATGCTAGTTTTAGAAGTTCAGCTTTTGGAAATAGAGATGAAAAGAAGAAAGCTGGGCCTAGGATCCATCTCTAGTGGCAGCATTCAAGTAACTAGGAAGAAAGAGAAGTCCTTCAACCTAAAACTCCCCAAAAGAGTTGTCCAACCCATTACAGAGGGTGATCATATTACCAAGTTATTTTCTGCCTATGAGAGAGCCTGCATATTCAGGGAAGTAGATAGAAAACATGGGGGCTCTCTGCTATGGGAACTGTTACAAATGGGGTCTTTGGTTGACAGTCTGGTTACCCCCGTCCAAGCAAGGACCCTCACTGTAGTCAGGGTAAGTCACACACAATCCAAATTATGCTGTGCCCACCCTCTGGTAGCTTGGCACTGAGCAGTCAGGCTTGACTTAGAAAGCAAGGTGTATAGAATTTGTGCAATAAATCATACAATGACATCATATAGCACCACACAAATACACCACACAGTGTTTAGAAAAATATATAATGTTTATCTGATAAGATGCAGGTCAAAACCATTAAAATGCAATAAGTAGATGTTGAAATATCACTGTAAAAGTGATATAAAGTGTCTTAAGTCTTTGCAAAACAAGTAAATGTCTCTTAAAAACAATAAAGATCTCTTGCAAGCACAACGTACCTGGTTCGTGTTCAAAATCTCCGCGAGGGACCACAGAGGAGGAGATGCGTGGAAAACAGGGAGGTGTGTGAATTTCTCACCGTGGGGCAGGCTGTGTGTTGTTTTTAGCTGGCTGTGCATTGAATTTTCACCACACAAGGAGTCCAGTTTCAGGAGTGAAGTCTTTTTGGTCCTGAGACTTCATGGAACAGGAGGCAAGCTCTATCCAAGCCCTTGGAGAGCACTTCTCAGCACAGCCAGGGAGCAGCAAGGCAGCAGGGCAACAGCAAGGAAGCAGTCCTTGTCAGAAAAGCAGTCCCAGTGAGTCCTTTGGGCAGCCAGGCAGTTCCTCTTGGCAGGTCTGGTTCAGGGATTCTTCACCAGCAGGTTTCTTGTCCAGAAGTGTCTGTGAGGTAGAGTGTCTACCCCACGAAGTGTCTGAGTTGGTAGGGGCAGAGTCCCTTTTTATGTACCCAAATGTGCCTTTGAAGTAGGGGAGACTTCAAAGAGTGGCTAAGAAATGCACCAGCTCCCCTTTCAGTTCAATCCTATCTGCTAGGGTCCCAGTTGGGGGTGTGGCAGTTCTTTGTGTGCAAGCAGGCCCTCCACCCTCCCAGCCCAGGAAGACCCATTCAAAATGTGGATGTATGCAAGTGAGGCTGAGTATCCTGTGTTTGGGGTGTGTCTGAGTGAATGCACAAGGAGCTGTCAACTAAACCCAGCCAGACGTGGATTGTAAGGCACAGAAAGATTTAAGTGCAGAGAAATGCTCACTTTCTAAAAGTGCCATTTCTAAAATAGTAATATTAAATCCAACTACACCAGTCAGCAGGATTTTATATCACCATTCTGGCCATACTAAATATTACCTTCCTACTCCTTTGAGATCAGCAGCTAACACTCAAACAATGTATGAGGGCAGCACCAATGTTAGCCTATGAAGGAAGCAGGCCTCACAGCAGTGTAAAAACGAATTTAGGAGTTTTACATTACCAGGACATGCAAACTACCCAGGTACATGTCCTGCCATTTGCCTACACAGCACTCTGCCCTATGGGTTACTCAGGGTATACCTTAGGGGTGTCTTATATGTAGAAAAAGGGGAGTATTAGGCTTGGCAAGTATTTTTAAATGCCAAGTTGAATTGGCAATGAAACTGCACACACAGGCCTTGCAACGGCAGGCATGAGACAAGGTTAAAGGGCTACTTAAGTGGGTGGCACAATCAGTGCTGCAGGCCCACTAGTATCATTTAATCTACAAGCCCTAGGCACACATAGTGCACTCTACTAGGGACTTATAAGTAAATCAAATTGACCAATTGGGTTAGATCCAATGTTACCATGTTTAAAGGGAGAGAGCATATGCACTTTAGCACTGGTTAGCAGTGGTAAAGTGCTCAGAGTTTAGAAACCAGCAAAAACAGTATCTAAGCAGTGGAGGGAGGCAGGCAAAAGGTTAGGGGTGACCACCCTAAGGGTGTGAGGTCTAACAGGAACTATTCTCATTCAAGTGCAGAGATAGACTCCTGACCTTGAATGATACAGACGCCAAGTCCTATGACCTCATGTAGGATACCCTGATTGAGGGCTTTGGGTTTTCAACTGAAGATTACAGAATTACCTTCAGGGAGACTTAAAAAATCCACAGTCAGTCCTGGGTAGAATTTGTGAACTATTCAGTAAAAATGTTAGGTGGCTGGTAAGAGAGTAGCAAGGTACACAATTATGATGGGCTTCATAATTTACTTATGAAAGAGCGAGCACCTTTTGGGTAATTGTTACAATGAGAAACTACATCAGTTCCTAGTAGACCTATGTCCACTTTCTCCTCTAGAGATGGGGAAGGAGGCATACAACTGGGTCAAGACAAGGGTGACCAAAACAATCACTGGTGGAGGAGTCCAAAAGAAAGAGGCCAAAAATCCCCCCAAGAGAAAGATGGGAACAGCAAAGAGTCTACATCAGGCTCCCAAAAACGTGTTCATGAGGGTAGGCCCAGAGACTCCTCATAGCCTAAGAGTGGGTACAAAGGTAGGAACTTTGATCCAAACAAGGCTTGGCACCATGACTGGAAGAATAGAGGGCACCAAACTGGAGACCCTAGCTGTAAAAACAAGAATAATGCATCTAGTCCACCTGCAGTAAATGCAGTTTCTGATCTCCAGATGGGATCTCAGTTGTGGCCTAACCATGCCAGTGCACCCACAGAGGCAGAATTAACCACTGAGCGATGGTTATATTTGTTCTGTGCTGCCTGGCCCACTAATATGCAAAAATACAGGAAGCACCCTTTGGTTAATAGGACTAAGGTGAAAGCCTTGAGGGACACAGGAGCTAGTGTCATCATGGTGACCCAGCACCCGGCCACTCAGATCCGTACCTGTTAGGGAAATCATATGCTGTCGTCAATGCTGACAATGTCATAAGGATCCATCCCATGGCAATGGTATGTTTTGCCTGGGGGGGAGTAGTTGGACAGAAGGAAGTGGCTGTGTCCCTCTCCAACCCTGTAGACTGCTTGGACATGATTTGGAGCAATCTCCCTGGGCTGAAGTAAAACTGAGGGGTCATGCAGCAATGCCTGGGCTCCCAGAATGGGGGGGGGTGTCAAAACAAGGGCACAGAGCTAAATCCAGAGTGAAAAAGACTTGTTGGATCCTGAAAGAGTGGACCAACCCTCCAAGAGAAAAGATATGAAGACTGGGGGGCAGCCTCTGAACAGATAACATGACAGAATCCCTCTTCTCAAGAAGAGGACTGGTTATCACCAGAGGGAACTGAGCCTGCAGAGCTTGGGCCTTACCACCCAGAGCTCTTGGGACCAGTGCAGAGGGGGATCTAGGGAGAATCAGTGCCAGGGACACAAACCTGCCCAACTTTTCAGAGCCTGAGGCAGCAGTCTGCCAAGGAATAGAAGGGTACCCACAGGGTTTATTGGGAGGATGGACTCCTGTTTACAGAGGCCAGAGACCTCAAGCCTGGTGCAACCAGGAAGGTGGTAGTACCCCAGCAGTACAGAGGGATCCTTCTCTCTCTAGCTCATGACATTTCCCTAGCTGGACATCTGGGCCAAAACAAAATGTGGAGCAGGCTAGTTAATCACTTTTATTAGCCTAGAATGTCCCAGAAGGTGAAGGACATTTGTCAGTCCTGTGTCACCTGCCAAGCCAGTGGTAAGGCAGGTGGCCACCTGAAAGCCCCCTTTCTTTCTGTGCCTTACAATCCCACTGCCTGTGGCTGATATGCCCTTTGAAAGGGTAGGGGTGGACATTGTTGGCCTTCTTTACCCTAAAACAGCTTCAGGAAACAGGTACATTTTAGTGGTAGTGGATTATGCTACTAGGTACCCTGAAGCCATTCTACTTAGCCCTTGCAGTGGTTAAGGCCCACCTGGGTATTTTGTATCAGAGTTGGCTTTTTTAAGAAGGTAGTATCAGACAGGGGTTCAAACTTCATGTCTGCATACTTCAAACGCATGCGACAGGAATGTGGAGTGACTTATTAGTTCACTATCCCATGCCATCCATAGACCAATGGACTGTCTGAAAAGTTTAACCAGACATTGAAAGGCATGATTGGAGAACTCAGAAGAAGTTGGGATTTCTTACTTCCATGTCTGCCTTTTGCATACAGGGAAGTGCCACAAAATGGAGTAGTGTTTTCCCCCTTTGAACTTGTGTTTTGGGCATCCTGTTAGGGGTCCATCAGGTCATGTGAGGGAAGACCTCTCAAAGAGCCTAAACAGGACATTGTGGACTGTGTGCTTGACCTACATTCCAGGATAGCTGAGAACATGGAGAAAGCAAATACAAATCTTCAGGCCAGCTCCGGAGTTTCAAAAGCACTGGTATAACCAAAAAGCTGCACTGGTGGAGTTCCAACCAGGACAGAAAGTTTGGGTACTGGAGCCTTTGGATCCATGACTGTCCAAGATAAGTGGCCTGGGTCTTACCCCATACTTGTAAGAAAATGGAGTTCACCGACCTGATTGACCTTGGCAGTTGCAAGAATCCCAAAAGGATTATTCATGTCAACCGCCTGGAGTCTTATTTTAACAGAGATGATGTGACCATGCTCATGGTTACAGATGAGGGACAGGAAGCAGAGAGTGAACCGCTTCCTGATCTCTTTTCCAGCAACCCACAAGATGGTTCTGTGGATGGAGTGGTCTTGTCAGACACCCTCACAGGCCAACAGCAGGCTGAATGCAGCCAAGTCCTCACCCAGGGTGAGGGTTTATTCTCTCAGACCCCTGGTAGGACTAACTGGTGTACCCATGATGTGGACAGTGGTGACAGCTTGCTTGTCAAAAACAATATCTAGAGGCAGTCAGACCATGTCAAAGAGAGCATGCAAGTGGAAGTCAAATAGATTCTGAATTTTGGTGTCAATGAACCCTCAGAGAGTCCCTGGGCTAGCCCAGTAGTTTTAGTCCCCAAGCCTCACTCCAAAAAAGAGAAAAAGGAAATGAGATTTGTGTGGACTCCAGGGGCCTAAACTCAGTCACAAAAAAAGATGCACACCCAATTCCAAGAGCCGATGAGCTCATAGATGGATTAGGGGCAGCCAAAAACATGAGTACATTTGATCTTACCTCTGGGTACTGGCAGAATGGACTGTCCCCTGGAGCACAAGAGAGATCAGCATTCTCCAGCCCAAGTGGGCACTATCAGTTTACTGCCACTTTCCAGAGGTTGGTGAACCAAGTTCTGGATGGGCAGGAATTCTTTAGTGCCGCATAACTAGATTATATTGCTGTCTACAGCTCCACCTGGCAGTGTCAATTGATCCACCTTGGAAAGGTCATTGAGGCCCTACAAAATGCATACCTCATTGTCAAGGCCGGTAAGTGCCAGATAGGGCAGGGAAAGGTTTTGTTCTTGGGTCACCAGGTAGGTGGAGGCCACGTTCAACCCCTAGAGCCCAAGATCCAGCCAATTTGTTGGTCTGGGAAGCTCCAACTACCAGACCTTAGTCAGGTCATTTGTTGGCTTGACTGGATACTATAGAAGGTTTGTGAAGGATTATGGCACCATAGTGGCCACCCTCACAGAACTTACTTCCAAAAAAATGCCCAAATAGATCAACTGGATTTTGGCACTCTGAAGAATGCAATGTGCTCTTCCCCAGTCCTGAAAGCTCCAGATTACTTCAGGCAGTTTATTGTCCAAACAGATACATCAGAACGTGGGATAGGAGCAGTCCTAACCCAGACCAATGATGAGGGATATGACCAGCCTGTTGCTTTTATAAGTAGAAGACTATTCCCTAGGGAACAAGAATGGAGTGCCACAGAGAGGGAAGCATTTGCTGTTGTCTGGGCCTTAAAGATGAGGCCACACTTGTTTGACTTTCACTTCATAGTTCAGACAGACCACAGACTCTCAGGAGGCTTCAACAGATGAAAGGTGAAAACACCAAACTGCCTAGGTGGTCCATATCTCTACAGAGAATGGACTTTAAAGTGGGACATAGACCTGAGAATGCCCATGCCAGTGCACACAGCCTTTCCAGGTTCTTCCACTTAGAGGATGAAGACTCCCCAGGGGAAGCGTAGTTTCATCCCCTTTCATTGGGGGATGGGGGTAGTGTAAGAAATGGTGTCTAATGCCAGTATTGGATTTATTATGAAATGTGCCCAGAGTGCACCTTAGAGGTGCCCCCTGCAAAATCTAACAGCCCTGACATGGTTGCTGACTGATCCTAACCTGGCTGCCACTACCAGGTACGATTCTGGACTGCTGGTGTGAGAGCCTTTTGCTCTCTGGAACAGAACACAAAGCCGTTCCTCAGTGGTGGTGTTATACCTCCCCCCCAGACAGGCACCCTGCACCAGCAGTCAGCTTCAAAGGCTTTGAAACTTGACCCCCACCTCTGCTACTAGTAACAGATGTCCCCCCAAGGGATTTGCCCACACTTTAGGTGAGAAAACTGGTGGGAAAACTAGAAAGTATAGGAGGAGTGGCCAACCCCAGCATGCACCATCCCTCGGGTGTGGCAGGCAAGGTGACCACTCCATTTAATTTTCCCCCATCCTGGATGGCAGGAAAATAGACAATCAGGATTAGGGATGTGACCCCTTCCCACAGGAAGTGGCTACCCTAAGGTAGGTGACCCATTGGCCACTACCAGGTACTCCCCCCTAATGTCCCCTAAATGCAGTATTTAGTGGGCATCCCTAAACCAACATATGAGATTAAATTGACACAAGAAGATGAGGAACTAGGCCTAGGCGTAGAACTCTGCTCCACCAGCTGAGTTTGCTGAATTTGAGTACTTCGCTCCACACGGAGTAGAACTGAGTTCCCAGATTTCGTACTCTGGTGCAGAGTTTGCTCACTCTTGTGAGCAGAAATACACTTCTGAAGTAGATTTTCTACTCCAGAGCCATTAAATCTAATCAAAAAGATATTTTAATTAGATTTTATTCTCCAATGGATACTGCAATTTGTTTTTCAGATTAAGAAGCCTTTTTTTCAAACAGGAAGAAAGTGTGTCAGAGGCTCCAACTTCCTGTTCCTGTCCAGCAGGCTCCTCCAAGTGCTTTGTCCATCTCCTGGTCACTTTTCACTTGGATTTCAAGGTGGAAGGATCATTCTCTTTGTCTCCTGGATTTACTATTGGATAAGGACTTTGTTTTAGTTGAATCAGGGAAGTAAGTTAAAAAATGATTGTATAAGGGTGTTGTGTTTGTGTGTTTGAGCATGCACCAGTATATCTTTTTACTTTAATTTGATATTTGATTTTTAAATTGTATACTGTTGTGTGGGCTGAAATTCATGTATGGGCCTAGTTATTATTTATTTTGCATTTCAATGATTTTTCACCTTTTGTAAAGGAAAATTGTTGCACAGTTCAGTACTTTTTCTACATGTTTATAAAGATGGCAATATTATTTTAGAATGTGGCCTAGATATCTAAAGGGCAATTTAGCCAGTCAGCCCAGTACCAGTAGTCATTAGTGCATGAAACAAATGTTTTAGTGGTATATGTTTTTAAAACTTCATTTAGGGCAGGGATGGCAATGGATAAAATTAAAAATGTTCGTTATTGTTCGTGTTTCATTTTTTCTGGCAAAAAGTGTATATATTGTGGGGTAATAATATTTGATGGAATAGGAGGACATTGTTTGACCATGTGTCTGGCAGCCATGTTGTGCATGCAACCAGTGTCCCTTTGCCATAGACTTGCATGTGTTTTGCTTTGTTCTCCTTATTGTTGTTTGACCATGTGGCTGGCAGCCATTTTGTGCACGCAGACACTGTCCCTTGCCATAGGCTTGCATGTCTTCTTTGTTTGCCATTTCTCCTTGCTCCTTGTTGTTGTTGTTTGCCCATGTGGCTGGCTGGCAGTCATTTTGTCCATCCAGGCAGAGTTTCTTGACATTGGCTTGCACTTTTTTTTGTTTGCCAAACCTTCTTGCTTCTTGTTGTTGTTTGACCATGTGTCTGGCAGGCATTTTGTACATGCAGCCAGTGTCCCTTTACCATAGGCTTGCTTGTGTTCTTCTTTGTTCTCATTGTTGTTGTTTGACCATGTGGCTGGCAGCCATTTTGTGCATGAAGCCAGTGTCCCTTTGCCATAGGCTTGCATGCGTTCTTCTTTGTTCCCCTTGCCCCTTGTTGTTGTTTGATCATGTGGTTGGTGGCTATTTTGTGCATGCAGTCAGTGTCCCTTGGTAAAAGATTGCACATGTTCTTTGTTTGCCATGCTCCTTGTGGTTTTTCTATTACTATGTGGCTGCCTGGCAGCCAATTTGTCCATCCAGTCCCTTGCCGTAGGCTTGCATGGGTTCTTATTTTGCCTTGCCTCCTTGCTCCTTGTTGTTGTCGTTTGACCATTTGGCTGGCTGGGAGCCATTTTTTCCATCCAGCCAGTGTCTCTTGCCTTAGGTTTACATGTGTTCTTTGTTCTCCATGCCCCCTCCTTGCATCTTGTTGTTGTAACTTGTTGTTTGACCATGTGGTTGGCTGGCAGGCAGACATTTTGTGTGTGCAGCAAGTCTCTTTGACATAGGCTTACATACAAACATCATAATTATTGATCATTTGATTTGATTTTTTCTTTATTTTATCTATTTTCATTTTTACATTTTGATTTTAAATTTTCATTTATGCCACTTCTTTTTTTTTATTAGTATTTTTTTTAAATTGTTTTTTTTAATTTTAATTAATGAATTTCTTATTGTAATTTTTTTGTCAATGTTTTTTGTAATTTTTTGTTTTTTATTTTAATTTTTATTTAATTCAGCATTTTGCCTTTCTCTACCTATCCACATCCATCTGATCCATTACATTCCATCATCTATCTACCAAAGACACACGGTTGCACTTCAGCATTTAGGGCCCGATGTTTCATGAAATGGCCTTGCGAATCGCAAATAGCGATTTTTAAGAAATCGATATTTCCGAGTCGCAATAGACCATGTATCACTATTGCGAATCGGAATTAGCGATTTCTTAAAATTCGCTATTAGTGGTTTATGAGGCCCAAATACCGAATCGCAATTTGCGTTCTCGCAATTTGCGATTCAGTAATTGAAAATCGCAAATTGTGAGAACACACACCTGGAAGAGCCTGATGACATCACAAGCAGGAAGTGAGTCATCCCAGGCAGTTTGTAGGTGCCACACCCAAACTAGCACTCAGAGAGAGTCAGCACCCCCACAGTGAGCAAGCCTCTGAAGAAGGCAGCACAGCAGAACCAACATGGACACCTCTGCCCAGGGAAAGGAGAAGGGAGAAAGGAAGCGCAAACTGAAGTTTAGTGAGCAAGAGCTGGAGGTGCCCACAGAGGAGATGGTCAGTAGCCATGACCATTTGTTCGGCAATAGCTCACTCCAGGTGCCTGAGAGTGAAAAGCACAGACTCTGGGCAGATATCCAGAGCAAAATCTGCACTGTTGGAGTAACGCAGCGCTCTGTTGAGGAAATAAAGAAGAGGTGGTACGACTTGCGGTCCCGGGCCAAGGAGAGGGTGACAAGACGACTGCAGCAGGCCAGGAGTACAGGAGGCGGACCACCCACAGAGACACCCTCCACCCCGATGGAAGACCTAGTGGAGTCCGCACTCCTCCCAGAAGCAGTCAGTGGAGTCACTGACATTGACACATCCGGCACACCAAGTACAAATAAAGGTAAGTGCAATATTGAAATGTAGCCCCATACGTGTATGCACAAAAGCCCCTTAGGAATTAGCAAGTAGTTTAAAACATTGTGAGAAGTAGTCCATTCCACATCTTAGAAGCAGCACAACAATGCCTTATGGGAGTGGTAGTCCACAACCCAGAGCTGAAAGTAGCACATACAATGTAATAGGCAGAGTGGCACACAGAAGAACACAACACCCACAACATTGTGATGAGAAGTAACTGTACGTTTATTACCATTGTGTGACCTTTATTGATACATACATTACTGACATGCTGCATATTGTCGTTGCAGGTGGCCCAGGCCCAGCACCTACAGCATGTGCCATTGCAGGGGAAACAGACACCCATCCTGCTTCTGACTCTAATACCAGTGAGTCACAGAACATAGCGCCCATCCGACGCAGGCCTAGGGCACTGCCACTACCAGAACTGAGCCAGGACTCTGATAAGCAGCAGGATGACTCACACACCTTCCACAAGTGGCAGATGCACTCGGATGCAGGAGCCCCGTCCACAGCAGAGCACAACACCACGCAGGATGTCTACATATGCAGGCGCACAGGCTTTTGAGGCAGGTGAGGGACCATCATTGTTTGGTGGCCTGGAATCGGCTATGTTAAAGCAGCAGCGCCTGCAAAACAAAAAAATCTCTGCGTTACAAAGGCAGATGCAGGCACATAATACAAACATGGGGGGGCTGCATCGCTAGCTGGAGTGTCTCAATGCCAACATCAAACAGCTGCATGAGGGACAGATCCAAGCATCGGAGGATACGAGGGAGCTGACTAGTGCTGTGAGGGAACTGTGTCAGGAGCTGCGCCACGACAGGGTAAGCCACCGCAGGCAGGAGAGATGCTTCATGGGTATGTTTGGCGGTTTCTGTCGCTCTGTCACTAGGCTGGCAAATTCTACAGCACTAATATTGCGTCGTGCTGTGGCTGCACAGGTAGAGGCAGTGCACAGCAGTAGGGATGTGGCCCAAGGACTGGTGCAGATCACGAATGTGATAGACAGTATTATGGGTAACCGGTCAGCCACACCAAGTGAACTGGGACTGGGGGACACGGAGGACACATCGAGCCTCAGCAGCTTAGCTGTGCCCACAACGGATGCCAGACGTCACAGTGCCAGGCACAGCACTGTCACAGAGGCAGAAAATCAAGGTGCCAGTGAGGCAACTGCGCACTCGAGTGGCTTGCGTGACCGGAGGAAGTGAGTGTATTGGCCACAGGGGACTGTAAATGTTTGTGACATAAGGAAACTATGAAGGAATAGTGATTTTCTGCTTTTGTTTATTGTCACAATTACTTTTGTTGGTACTAGTGGAACTGATATTACCTGACATTAAGGTAATACATTTACTTACTACAAGTACATTTGTCAGTGGATTTGTGTTGTTCATACTTACATCTGAAATGGTTGTGAGTGATGTCAGCACGCCTTTGCCTGCCCTCTGCTGCACTGGTCCGGTCTGCTGGCTGTATGTGGTATGGGATCATCATCCTCATCTGATTCAGAATCAGATATTTCCACAGGTATGCCCCTGGTGGTAGCTATATTGTGCAAGATTGCACAAGTAGCCACTATTCTACATGTTGTCTCTGGCCTGTACTGTAGTGCCCCTCCACTTTTGTGGAGGCACCGGAAACAAGTCTTCAGCAGCCCAAAGGTGCGCTCCACCACGTTGCGGGTCGCCCTGTGTGCTGCATTGTATCTCCGTTCAGCAAGTGTAGTAGGATTTAGGTAGGGCGTCATCATGTAGGTGCGCACTGCGTAGGCACTGTCTCCTGGAATAAACAGAGGGTATAATGAGTAACTGAGCCATCTGACGTCACACTGCCATCAATGCACCAGTGTACAGAGGGACAATACCTAGTAGATATCCTTCACCAAACTCCACAGCTAGCAGTCTTGTGTGAATGCCGCCGTGGCAAAAGATGTATGAATCATGTGTGCTCCCTGGGTACCTGGCCACGAAATCAGTTATGATATAGGAGGCATTGCATATCACCTGAATATTCATGGAATGTTGGTATTTACGTTTGCGGTACACATATTCTGTGGCTGATGGTGGACAGATTGCTACATGTGTCCCATCTATGGCACCTAGAACATGGGGGAACTGTGCTATCTGGTAGAAATCTATTTTTGTCTGCTGTATTTCCTGTGGGTGTGGGGGAATCTGATGTACTGGTGTAGTCTGCTCAGCATGGCGTTGATAAATGCATTGACAAATCTAGAGAGGGTACTCTGTGAGACCCTTCCAGCTGCTGCTATGACCCCTTGATAGCTCCCTGAGGGGAGTAGGTGGAGGAAGCATAATACCTGCACATGGGTGGGTATGCTATGAGTCCTATGTGTTGTGCGCTGCAGTATGGGTTGTAGCTCAGCTATCAGATCGAGTATCATGGCTGAGCTCAACCTGTAACTCTCAAATATTTCCTCCTCTGTCTGGTCAAAAAAAGTGTAATGCGCACTCTGAAAAAGCGCTCCTGTCTCCTCCTCCCTCTCCTCAAACCTGCCAAGATCCTCATTCTCCTCGCCATGACGTACAGTGCAGCCATTGTGGAAAAGAGTCTGAGGCGTTCTGGGCCTCTTTATATAGGTTGCAACTGGTTACCACCTCCTTTCACTTAGTGGTATTTTGCATGTGCAAAATGCCATTCTGTGAAAAATCGCAATTTGCTAATTTTTGGTGCATCGAATTGCGACTTGGTTTTGCGAGTCGCATTTTGCACCTCGCAGTTTCCTACTTGAAATACCATGTCGCAAATGCGACTCGCAAAACCAAGTCGCAACGCAAAAAATCACAATTTTTGCGTTTTCTTATTTTTGGTCTGCGAATGCCTTTCATGCATCGCAGACCACGTTTTTTCATTCGCAAACGGCCAATTTTTGCGATTCGCACCGTTTGCGAATGCAAAAACGTTTGATACATCTGGCCCTTAGTTTCTTAGGAGTAATTTTATTTCCTCCAGGACACCCTGGCTGTAGAACACAGCAGACAAATCAACTGCATATTTCATTTTGTTAATGATTATTTCATTTCCCCTGGATTACCTTACCGCCATGCTCCATTTACCCATGTACCTCTCCCCGACTACCCCAGGTGTCTCCTTTAAAACAGATGGAAATAAAGCAAGGAGCTAGATCTGCCTGTCGTGCTGTCTGATTTGAAATGTATGCTTTTATGAAAAAGTGGTGGTGTGGTTTGCCTTTACAATGTCTTATTAAATAGGTATATTATATAAGTAACCAACCGCTCTAAGATTGCATTTCTCTGTACTGTTTTCAACATGCAACAATACAACATTTCACTAGCTACATGTTTTTCTTGCTTGGTTGTTTTTAGGTGCACAAGAGAAGAGACCCCCACATCACCCGTAGTACTGCCAACGAGAAGGCCTTACAGTTACTTTGGGCCATAGGCACCAAACTTTTTTCCATATGCATTATAGTGTCACTGCCAACCTAAAGCTTAAGATGGCACCAAAGAAAGTTGCTCCCAAGAAAGTGGCCAGTGAGAAGAAGCAGCTTTCCACCAGTTGAGTGCCAACCGCAACCTTTTTCGGGAGACATGTGCCTGCCATACCGGCCTGTGGGGAGGAACCTGGGAGCATCACTCCCACATCAGCAGCACCACCTCAACTGAAGCCCAAGACCATGTCTGTCACTGAGGCAGACACTGCAATCATGGCAGTGCTCACGAGCAGTGATGTTGAATTGGATTTGTCCCGTTCCCAAAGTAGTACCCAATCATTTCAGGAAACAGAGCAAAGTGGACAGCAGCCTCAGCTAGATCTTCCCGAAGTTGGAGCAGAACAGGAGCTTGAGCTTCTTCCTGAGGAAGAATCTCTTCTTTTAGAATCAATGGCTCCCAGAGCTCCTTCAAGAAAAAGGAAGGGTACTACTCAATCATCTTCTCCGAGCACCACTTCAGATGACGATGATAGGGACATGGAGTGGACCCCAGTAGAGTACAGGAGACGTTAGGAGGCACAAGGGACAAAAAAAAGTTCCAGAAAGCCTTTGAATCATGTAAGGGGATGATGATTATGATGACGGGCCAGTCATTGTGGAAGCTGGCACAGAGGAGTCCGACATTTAACCTGTTCCGAGGGATGTGGTACAGGCAGCGCCACCAGCTCCCTTATTTGTGAGGCCCTAGCAGAGACCTGCACCAAGCTGTACCTCAGTAGAAATATGCACTGAAAACAGGCAATTAACACACCCACCTTTATCCAGTTCTTCTTCAGGCATTGGCAGTGGCCCAATAAGAAAGAACTCCTCCCCAGTTTGGGACTTTTTTACAATCAGCAAGTAGGAGGAGAATATTTCCATAGGCTCCATTTGCCATGCAAGTGTTCATCAAGGTAAGCCTGTTTCAGATTATGGTACTGGAGGCCAGGCGACCCATATGAAATAATATCCCGCAATCCAGTGGGAGGAGAATCTTTAAAAAAAATGGCTCAACATCATTGTGGTGGTGAAGGAGAGGAGAGCCAGGAAACATCAGCTACAACTAGCCAAATCACGGTGGAGGATGAAGAAGAAGAGGTTGACATCATCATGCAAAGCAGTCTCGTCCCCAGCAGTGCACCAGGTTCACCCACCTCAGTGACCTCACAATAGCACAGTAAGACTCAGAGTCAGATGGAGACACCACAGCATATGGTGACTGCACCACCACAATGCACATTGAGTGTACCATCACCTACATCTCAAAAGTAACTTGTGTCAGTGGCCACACAAAAGAAGAACATTCAAGCTACTGTTGTGGGCATGTTTAGGCAGGAGGGCCCCTATGACCACAACCATCCAATGGCACGTTTGTACAATGGGAAGCTGGCAAAAACCTTAGCGTTGGACATGCTCCCTTTTTCTTTTCTGGGAAAAGTGGGATTCTTTGAGTTTGTTGCAGCCCTCTGTTTGAAATGGAAGGTTCAAGCTGGACCTATTTTGCCAGAGTTGCTGTTCCTGTGCTACATCATGCTGCAATTGGTTGGACAAGTGTTGCAGCAAACTGTTGTCCACACTATCCACCTGACAACTGACATGCGGACCAGTTGTCAGGCGATTGATTACATGTGCATCAGTGCACAATAGATCTCTTTTCTGGGGATAAAGCAAAAGCTATCTACAGGTCTTGACCCTGATGAAATTTTTAAGAGTGTTCAGCGGCATGCAACAGTAGCCATGTTCGCCATGGAGAAATCACACAAAGCTGCAAATATCTTGGAGGATTTTAAT
Source organism: Pleurodeles waltl (assembly GCF_031143425.1). Taxonomy (NCBI): domain Eukaryota; kingdom Metazoa; phylum Chordata; class Amphibia; order Caudata; family Salamandridae; genus Pleurodeles; species Pleurodeles waltl. The sequence continues at coordinate 509,195,139 of NC_090445.1, forward strand.
AGCAAGGTATCTGAATGCCTGTGCCACTAGGGTCTTTGAGTTGGATTTGTTGTCAAGAACAATGGCAATCTTATAGTCAAGGCCATTACAGACAGTGGCAATTTCAGGGTCCTGTGTTTGGTGCACTGCATCAACCTGGTTGTACAAAGCTTTCTTGAAAAAGAAGACATAGTCAGCAACATACTGACCACTTGCAGATGCATCTGCACTCATTTCAGCCATTGATTTGCAGCCCGGAAACAGTTGCGGATTAATCAGCATGACAACAGAGAACCAGTTAAAGCCATGATACAGGATGTGCCAACACATAGGAACTCAACCTATTATATGTTGTAACGTCTTTTTGAGCAATACAACCAGATCAATGACTATGTCATTCAAAGATGAGCTGATGTAACTGGGAAAGCTATGATCATAGATCCGGACAAATGGGGCCTAGTCACACAGATGCTGCTCCCTTTTGAGGTTTTCACATGGGAAGTTAGAAAGGAGGACAGTAAAATGGGCCAAGCTATCCCGTCATTGCATTTGCTACAGGTAAAGAAGGTGTTTGAACAATTCGCATTTTGGCATACCAATGAAAAAACAGAAGTGCATGCCTTGGTTAATAGCCTACGCTATCACTTGACTTGTAATAGAAGGCTAGAAAATGAAATAATCTCATCCAAAGACTACATCTGTGCACCCCTACTTGATCCACGCTACAAAAAAAATGTTTCCGCTATAAATTCTTTTTTCTGAAGGGGATGTGTCACATTACAAGAGCTGGACTGTTGAGCAAGCAGGAGAACTGGAAGAAGAATAGCTGGAAATTAGAGTTCCACTCCACAGTTCTGGTTTGCCACCTTCAACTTCCAGCATGGGCAGTCTTGTTTCACATCCGCCAACCCCATCAGACAAGAAAACCAGTGACAACAGCAACAGAAGAATCAGATACAACCTTTGCTTTGGCTTGGTTTCAAGTGGCAGGTCTTGAGTTCAGTGCAGAGGCAAAGGGAAAAATGGTTGAGTAGCTGGCAGCACTAATGATCATTCAGAGGATGTTCCAGGAGTATCTTGATAACTCGAAAGAGGTGTATGTGGATCAAAACCCACTAGTGTATTGGTATGGGAAGATGCACAATGGCCACAGCTCAGCAGGTGGGCAATAAAGTTTCTGGCTTGTCCTGTAGCTAGTGTGTCTGCTGAACATGTTTTCAGTGCAGCTGGTGCAGTTGTTACAGTGAGAAGGAAAAGTATTTCACCTCAAAAAGAAAAATATGCTACTGCAACATTATGTTAGTGTCGATTTGTTCTACCCCACCATTGAGTTTATAGTCACATATAAGCCAGAATTGGAGTTGAACAAACTGTGCAGTGAAGAAGCCCCCCCATATCCTTTAGGACATTGGAGATTATACCTTCCTCCCTCACATACCATTGCCTATCCTATTTGTACATCACTTAGCAGGGCTGCCCTACAAGATCATTGCTCAAAAGACTGCCAGTGCCAATGCCTAATTCCAATCTGTGGATACCATCAAAGAGGAGATATTTTTTCTGACCACTGTGCTTGGATTGGAAAAGGTAACTAAGTAACTATTGCACCGATGAGTGGTGATATATTGATTGATTGTGATTGTGAATTTGTGAGTGATGACTGATGTGTGTGGTGGCTGACAGTGAGGGAGGGAGTTCAACAAATTTGTAAACTTGTTTCAGTTAATTTGCAATGTTTGGGGACTGATGGGTGATCATTTTTTCCTGAAAGTGATTAGACTTTCAAAAGTAGAGACATTTACCTGCAGGGTCTACTCTTTTTTTCTGTTTCATCATAATAAACCAGCCACTTTGGTTACCAAACACAGATCTACACAATAAAATACTCCAGCTCTGTTTCTCTATTTGCTCTCCAACAGCAGTGCACTTCACAGGTCTCCCTTGCTCAGTTTGGAACTGGAAAGGAGTTATTCTGAATCTGAAGGAGGAAAATGGAAGGACTACCTCAACAGCTAGAAAGGAGAAAGTTTGTGACTTCAAAGAGAACCCATGATGATGGCAAAGACTCTGAGGCCTATGACACACTCAGCTCTGTGAACTGGAGCGAGGTGCGTTGATTTGGAAGTGCTGCTGAGTATGTGTTTGCTGCATTGCTAGCTCAAATGTGAAACTCCTCATGTTCCTGCTCTGCCTCTGAGCCTTCTTGGTACACTTCTGACTCTTCATGAAGCTTACCTTGCTTTCCTTTGTCCTTTTCCTTTACTCTATAATACAACTACTGTGTTTTTCAGTACACAGGACTTCTCCTGGCCCTCCCCTGCACAAACAAACTTTGGAAAGCTCAAGACTCCAGCTTATCTACCGAACAGGTTCAGACAGTCACCAGAGTGATGGACTGTCAGAGTCACCAGATCCTCGGGGTCCGTGCACGTTCCCAACACTTCCACCACAAGACAGCTCCAATACTCTGATTAGATTTATCACATAGTCTAAGAGAGTCCAAGTGGGGAAAAGGGGATTAGGACGGGAACAGCTGGGAAGGAGACCTGTAGGAAGCAAAAGGTTAAAACACAACATCAAAATTACATCTCATGAAATCAGTACCATGCTACAACTCTAAGCTTTGTCTTTTCCGAAAAAACATGAACAACCCTGGAATAATCCTAAAACTGACTAGGCTTTAGATGACCGAATACCTGAGGAGGAAACAGGAAAAGTTAAATAGGACTTTCAGATTCAAGTACTTTCTTTAGCATGAGAATCAGGAAACACTCTGAGCAATTTCTAAACAACCATATGAATCTCCTTTTATGAATACATATCAGGAACACACAGCATTACATCAAAAATTCTGGTATTGTTGTGTTCATCTCAGAAAAAACATTTTGGAAGTAAATTGCGCACATTGCAGATTTTTATATGAGTATTAAACACCATAAAGGTTTGTGCACCATGAAATCACACAACGTAGATTCAATGAATAAATCACGCGACGTGTCAACTTGAAATGCTACCAAGAAAATGTCTTAGAATGGTAGCACACAGTAACTTACATTATTTATACACAAGGAAAGAATTGCGCGTCTTGCCGATTCAAATGCCACCATACAAATGCCAAGAAATAGTAGCACACAATGAACAACATGAAAAGCACTCAGGGAAAGAATCGCGTGCCTTGTCGATTCAAATGCCACCATACAAATGCCAAGAAAAGGTAGCACACAATGAACAACATGAAAAAACACTCAAGGAAAGAATCGCGCGTGTTGCCGATTCGAATGCCACCATGTAAATGCCAGATAATGATAGCGCACAATGAACAGCATGAATCACACACGAGAAGTGAATTGCGCGTTTCGCCGATTCGAATGCCACCATGTAAATGTCAAGAAAAGATAGCGCGCAATGAACAACAAAGTTAAATGCTTATGAAACGAGTTGCACGTCTTGCCAACTCGTAAAACATCATGTAAATGTCAAGAAATATCAGTGCGCAATGAACAATAATGTAATAACGAAGTCAAATCTTTATGGAATAAATTGCGCGTCCTCCCTATTTGCAAACCACTATACAAATGTCAAAAAATGGCAGCGCACAAGTAATCTGTTATTCATTTAAGAATTAAAAGCAAGAATATGAAGATTCTCAATTACGGTGTTGGGAAATGTCCAAACACCGTCTTACCGCCTGGAAACAGTGATCACCAATGAGAGATGAGTGCAGAAGACTGGAAAATCCAAATAGGCCGCCGGGACAGGAGCTCAGGAAGAAGCTGCTGCTCTGCACCGGGACCTCTGAATAGTGAGCACTGGAAGTTGGGCTGACTCTCTTTTATAGAGTCTTGGCCCAGCCTAGAACCACGCCCAGGCATGTTGCAGGGAAAGTCTCCAGAAGGCCCTGGAAAGGGACCACACCCTAACACACTCTGAATGTCTGCAGCAATACATTGTAAATGTACAGTATTTATAAGCACCTTAAAAATGAATCTTTTGGATGGAATTCTGCAATGCAAAAGGTTAAACAATAACATATCATCACAATGCATAAATTACTTTATCTTGCAAGTGTTGGGTTTTTGCATTCTAGATGCCCGTAGAGCACGCACTGTCCTGGTGTTGACATGGACATTCCAAGAAGAATGGAGAAGTATCTCCCAATTTGACAATACAGTATAATTTTCCTTTTAACAATCATACTTTTTAGAACTGGATGGGTTACATTCAATCTTCCATACTTCAAAACTAGAAGACATACCACCTAGGCTATACCTAGCTGGGGTCTCTTTTTGGCAAAAAGACTGTTTCCAATGAATTTACTCAACTGTGTCATACTTACTTACCCCTTTGTTTCCTTCCACAACAGATTGATAATGGTGTGCTGCTCAGTGCCCCAACTAATATTGGGTGGTTTCTTTTGTGCAGTGTTTGTCTTTGTCGCACCTTTCCCCAAATCCCCTTTCCCATCCATTCATTGAGCCCCTAACCGTCTTCACCCGGGATCTATGATTTATTGAGGTGTGACCTAATTTTACACCATAGATGAATCACACACTTGCTGGGGAGGATGCGGTGAAAGCAACATCAGCTCACTGCATGACCTTCTGCCTTCTATTTCCTAAGCAATATTACCCACTGGCCCCATCAACATCTTCATTCATGCCTTGTGTGGGTGTTCCATAAATGCTTAACATCATCCAAACACGCTTTAGCCCGAGCCCACTTCTCCTGACTCCATGATTTCATTTCCTAAGTTTAGTTTTATACTATAGCTCTCTACCATTGCTCAGAAGAAATAGATATTGCTAGACTTTATTACCATATTAGGTCTTATTTGCGGTAAAATACTGTCATTGTAGTAGTCTTGTCTCAGTTTTCCTAAAGTTATGATAATATGATCATGACCCACTAACTGTCTGTTTTCTTTCAATTGAGTTCACAGTAATGGCTAACCCTTTGATTAATCTTGCAGTTGGAGTTTGCACAGGTAGGAGTTTCACCTTTTGTGAAGTTACGTCTTCCCTGTTAGCTTGCTAGCCTGTTACTACTACTACCTACCTAACACCCCCTTAAGATGCCATCTTGGGAAATACCCTACAGTAAGAAGACTAACCTGAACTTGTTTAGTTAGGATGTAACTCCTACTGAAGAAGATGTTGTCTGTGTGTACTGAATTGTTGTGGGCAAAATAGGGAAGGGGAATAATTATCTAGTGTTCAATAATAGTTGCAGAGGGCAACAGAGCAAGAGTCTAAGTAAATGACATACACTTTTTTAGCAGATTAAAAATAACAGGCTACACTAAAAGACAGCAGTGCAAACTAAAAGTCTAAAACACCAAAATAAAAATTTGAGCCGCAAATGAATTACAAAAATTATTATTTGCTAATAGAAAACCCTCCCTCTCCACCCACAACAGACCCACCACTCTGTCCAAACAAATAGCCCTGTCCCCAATAAGTTCATCAAAAAGTATGAAGCCCAACACAAATCCCTGCCCACTCTCTCCACCCACAAGTCCCTCCCACCGAAAAAAAAAAAAAATGGCTGTGTCAGCATAGGTCTGGAGCTGGTCAAGGCTCTGCACAATACTGGCAAGTCAGTTCTCCATCTGGTCTGTCTGCTGCAGGATGCATCAGAGAAATGCCCTGGTGGAGCAGGAGGGTGCAGCAGCAGGTGCAGTCAGGGACCCTGACTTCCAGCGGTGGTGCCAGCAATGTACTGGCTGGGAGGCTGGAGGCTGGCATGCTGCTCTGCTGGGTCCTGGATCCGAGGCAGCTGTTTTGGCCTCTTCCTCCTCCAGGATCACCATGTGCTTGTATTCTGCCTGAATGTTCCCCAGCCTCTGCTGTCACAGATGGGCTGCTATTTCCTGTCTGGTTGGCGGAGATCATTGGGAGTAGCTTTATAAAAAAAAAAAAGAAGAAGAACAAAAGACAAATTGTAAACAATGCTCTGAACAAACACTTCTTCAAATGATACATAGCGAGTTGCACAGTAGCACTACATTGCTGGTCTCCAAGGGACGTTTGAATTTGGTGTGATCATTCATGATTAGGAGAGTCAAAGGGAGGATATTGTATTTGTCTACCTACACAAGCTTCACATAAGAAGCACTAACTGTCTAGTAAAAATGAATTAAGGCAGAATAAGACCAGATTAAAAAAACTGTTACTAAACAGACATATTTAGTGGTAAATAGAAATGAATTATCTCTCATTATGATGAGTAAGGCATTGTGCACTATGGCGTATGCGTTGTTGTACCAAATAATTGAAGGCATGCTAGCCAGCTCTTCAATTGCATTGTTACTGTTTGCAGCTCAGGCACATAAAGTCACAGGAAATGCTAACTCACTGATATCACTAATTCACTATGGAGACAGTAGGACTGAGTAGTCTGCATTGCAATGGCTTCTTAAATATTCAGCCGCAGCGAGTGCCTACATACGAGTACGATGAAGTAGTGCTAACCTCCTGCCTAGCTCTAAGTGGATCACATAATAAATAATATTCTTAACATAAACTAAACATAACTTACCTCTGAGAGGAAGCTGCGTGCTATTCGGAAAAAATCATTGCAGAATACAAACACAATAAAAATACTCACCAAGCCCCGGGATCTTGAAGCCTAGCAGGTTGAGCAGCTCCTGCTCTCGTTCAATGATATCTGATCAGTGGGGTGTCAGCTGCTGGGTGGTGCACTGGACCTGGGTGGTGGCCTTGCCCAACCGGCCTATCCTAGCAATGCGCTGCTGATGCTCCCGCGGGGGATAACCGCTTCCAGGCCTGCCACCTGCTGCCAGCATAGAGGAAAGGTGGCGCTGCACATAAAAAACAATTCTGCCACCTGCTCCACGCTGAAGATCGGCTGAGGCTGCACCCCTTGATGGTGGCATCACCCATAAGGCAGGTGGCTGATGTTACCCCGCTGCTCTTCTGTGGTGCTGGGCGGGGTACTGGTGTAGGAGAAAAGAAACAGGAGGAAAGGGAAGGAAGAAATAGGGGAAGCATAAACATAAATACAAAAAGTTACAAAAATGCAAAAAAAATAAAACACTGTAAAAATAATGTGGCGCAAAAAGGCACACTAATACAATAAAAAAAAATAAGGGTAGGTCAAGTGTGAGGTTTAGGATTACAAAGACTGGGACATATTGAAGTTGAAGGCCCATTAGCATAAACAGAGTAAAAAACAAGATGGTTGCGGCAATGAAACCCGCATGATTCCATTTGCATGCAATTTTGAATGCGAGTGCGTATGAACGGGTGCAACAGAGAATTCCGCCTGTGCAATGCTATCTGTATTTAACCACTGAGTCCATCTTGACCACTGACTCTATTTTGTGCTTAACTTAGCTTCAAATGCCGTCATGTTTGTGTTGCAGGTCTTTTTCCATGCACAATTTGTTCTCTACATTGAACGTGTTTTCTCTTTTTTCACCAGGGAAGGGAACATAACATGGGGGATTCAACGATGATAAGAGTGTACAAGGAAGAGAATGTTCATAGCAGAGAAGGGTACAGCTCTGTCTTGGAAATACACCGTTCGATCTGGCCAATCCTTTTGTGTGTTTTCAACACTGACCAAGTATAGCCAGCGCTTGAATTTCACAACTCACTCGAAGGGAGGGGGGAGGTTACCAGAACCTTCCTCTTAAGTTTGTTTAAGGTATATAAGGTGGGGCAACTTGGTGCTGAGGCAGAAGGATCTCATTTCTGAGGGTGGACGCATTGCTCAGAAAAATCAGAGTCCCACTGGGGAAAATTTCTCCTGTCTGAGCTGTCCAGGGTTCCACAGCGTGACGTTGGCAAAGACACGGATGATGTTTGATTAAATTCCCATGGTGATGCATTTTTTATTCTTAGTTATCTAGCTTTACTGTGTACATGCATATATATATATGCATGTATGTACATATATATGTATATATATATATATATGTATTCATATTCATTGTTGATATATTGAATTTTTTCTGATTATTATTATTCAACTGCTGTGATTATTTTAATAGCTGCACGTGTTTTGCTGCATTCAAGTTAAATGCTCACGTTAATACTTTTGTACACTTTTCTTTGAGCCCTGAGAAGTGCCTTAATAAATTCCTTACTCAGACTAAGACTGCTGAATTCTTTGCATTCTTTAGTCTCGTCCCCTCATAGTTTGAAGATAAGCAGAACAGCGCACTAGTTTTGTAATCACTTCATGGAGTTCCATGTAGTGGGACTCCGTACACTCTGCCCAGGCCTACCAGGAACAAAGAGGACACGAGGCACGAGAACAGAAGCCCTGCCGCACAAAGAGAAAGGTGCCAAACCCTGCCTGCTGCCTCAAGAACTCTGCAATCGCCACTGAGGTGTTGCCTGGAAACCTGATGGACTCTATGAAACTGCAGAGCACCTCAAGCCTTCTGAAAATTGCCAATCACCTCCCTCAGAGTGAAGATATCTCTCTCTTGCACCCTTCAGGCCAGGAACCAGTGATGACCAGTTCACTGACCCACGGCTGACCAACAAACCGGCAGCATGGCCATTATCCTCACAATGGACCAGAAGGACAAAACCTACCTGTGTGCCAAGGCTGGTGGCAATGGCACTTCAGGGCCTGAGACGTACCATTACCCAAGGTACAGGACCTCCAACGTCAGACACCCAGAAACAAAGTTGACTCTGGAAACTCAAAAGCCCAGAAAAAAGTATCTGTCAATGTAGTTCAGGACACCCAAGAACCACCTCCCAGAGTGGCCCTGCTAACCTGCAACCTACCCTCCAAGTGACTACCTCCTGGTTCCAAGGACTCCAAGACGCACAACTCTTGGCTCAAATATCTGCGCTGAATCTGGCCTCCATGGACCCTGCATCATAAGCCCTCATAACCTCCACACTCCAAGAGGACCCACCGGGCTTACCTTTAAGTCCACCTGTGCAGTGTGTTTCCAAGTGGTCAACCTCTCCATTGTGCACCAGCTCCAAGACTTTCAGCTGCTGCTCTCGTTTGAATTTGGAACCACCCAAACATCTCTGATTGGCCCAAAGGACATCTCAACAACCTCAACCTAAAAATAGATGGTGACACTTGTAAGAGAATTGCTGCATTTTATATGCATTTTCATTGATCCCTGTGGTGCATAATTATGCACAAAACAGAACATTTTCTAAACTTTGAAAAATCATAACTAAATAGTACTTATCCTAAATTGGTCATCTTGGTCTTAAAAATGTTATAAAAATTTGAAGTATTTTTTGTAAATTGGTTTTGAGTTATTCTTCTGAGTGTGTGTCCACATTTATTGGTACTGTGAGTACAACAAATGCTTAGCACATCTCCAAGATAATCCTAACTGCTCGCCCACACTACCACATAAACAGAGCATTAGGTTGTCTGCTTTTTACCTCTGGTTACCAAGGTGGGGTTGCTTTGGCTGTCTGCAAAATGCACCTCGTTTTCGTAACACTATGTAGACAGACAGCCTCCTACAGTTCCCTATCTTGAAAATGTTTTAAAAAACAGTATAAAGGGGTAGGGCAAGGGTAGCCTGACCCTCTAGACCTTGTGCGAGGTCCCAGAGAGTGGCCAAAATGTTAAAAGAATTGACATTTTTTATGTGATCCCATTGTACTCCTGTGAGATTATAGCAAAAGAAAATGATGCTCGCTCTTCATTTTTAAATTAAAAGGACCCCTGGGTGGGCCAGTGCCTGGGGTCAATTAAAATACATAGTGGGAAGGGAGCATGCATTGCCCCCCTCCCTGGGACAATTATGTCCCCAGGGATCCCAAACCCTGGTGACTGCTCCCCCCATGATCTCATTACAGGCCCTGGGACCCAAACCACTGGGCCAAGCATAATAGTGAAATGGGGAGGGGTGTGCAGTCTTGAGCCCAGAAAGGCCCTGGAACCCCATCCCTTGGGGTAAAATTTATTTAGAAAGTTGAGGGGGCACAGGCCCCCCATTCTTGAGCCACTATCGGCCACAAGGACTGATCTTCCTTGGGCCAATACATTGCAATGTCTCACGGAGGTTCCCTTACCTGGACACTGTAGTTCTCTGCCCTGGAGGGTATGGGCATACCCTGCCCATAGTCTCCCAGTAGTGAACAGAACATTGCTTCCACCTGGTGGGAGCATTACAAATACTTTTCCCACCCAGGCTAGAGCAAAGGGAAGATGCAGGCTCCCTCCAGCATCCAATGGCAGTGTGGATGCCCTGACTTGGCACTGGGGCATGCATCTGCATTAGAAAAATGGCCAGCTCCTGCCATACACAGTGTTGTCAATAATTATGAAATTTTAGATTTGATGTAGTCAATTATGTCCTAGAACATGACTTGAATGATCAGGAGTGTCATGAGTACTACGTGAGGGTATTAGCAGTGCATGGTGAGGGCGTGAGTTATAGTTACTTCCCTGCTCAAGCTATTGTTACTTCAGTTAACTATAACTGGTGAATTTCAGCGTTTTTTAAATTCAAAATGTAATGTTGCAATTGGCATTGTCACCTAAGTATAACGTCACTTTAACCTTTAATTTTCAGTGTTGGAAAATGGGTTATTGGTAAGGGCAGGTAGGTACCTACACCTAGCAACAAGCCACTAACCTCCACCTAGGTACAGTTAGGTCTCAGTAAATTAATCCCAGCTCAACCCTTGGTAGCTTGGCAACGAGCGTCAAGGCTTAACTTAGGAGACAAAGTGTAAAGCATTCAAATATCACAAAACAGTAGTCAAATAAAACACAGGAAACAGTTTAAAAATCCAAAACCAATTTATAAAAATAGTTTATATTTTTATCTTTAAAATGACACAAAAACGATTAAAATCGGTTCAGGGGAACCGGAGATATGAATTTTTAAAGAATTATTACTTTTCTAGCGCTTAGAAACAAAAAGCGCCAATCGGGTCATCTGGTTGCACCTCGACCGGGGCAAAGTCAAACTTTCAGGCCGACCGCGATGGAGCCCTGCTCGGCTACAGGTCGCGGGAGGCCTCGGTTAAAAAGTTACCTTCTGACTTAGTCTTTATTTTGAAGTTTTTCTTCACCGGGACGAACCTGCCAGTTGAATCCGACCTCCTGGAGCCCTTGTCCGGATACGCGATGTGGGTTTCCTCGGTGGAGACTTTTACCTTCGGACTTAGTCGTTTTTTCGAGATGAAAATCCTTCGACCGGGGTAAACCTGGATCTTGATCCGACGTCCATGGAGCCCTTCTCGGATACGATGGCTGGGAGGTCCCGGTCAACTTTTTACCTTCGGACTTAGTCTCTTTTTTGGATGTTTTTCTTTACCGGGACGAACCACGAAGTCAGGCCGGGTCGTGGTTGAGGCAAGCCGGCTAGAATTTCCGCGGCGGCTCGGTCCCTCTCTGGAGCTTTTTCCAAAAATTCTCAAACCTTTTCCAAACTTCTGGGGCTTCACCCAGATGTTCTTTTAAGGTTCTTTTGGGGTCCACAGCTCACCCCAAGGGTCCAGAAGTTCTGTGATGGTCCTTGGGGGGTGCGGACTTCAACTCCCAGAATGCACCTGGCGCAAACTCCTTTTTGGCCACTGGACAGTGGTCAGCTGGTCGCTTTCTTCAGGAGTTGGTGCAGGGGACTCTGGTTAGCAATTTTTCACCTGTAGCAAACAGGGAGTCCCTCCTTGAACCAGTTGAAGCCAGGCAAAGTCCTTCTTGTGGTGAAGCCCAAGTGTGCAGCTGGTGCAGTCCTTCTGAGTGCAGGGTCCAGGTGCAGGCCAGGGGTCCAGCAGGGCAGTCCTTCTTCTCCTTAAGTTCTTTCTTCTTGAAATTTGGTGGGGATCTGAGGCGTGGGTGCAGGTCTGCCAGTTGTATCCTTGCTCCTGGGTGAAAAGTAGGGGGGCCCTGGTTCTCCAATCAGGGACAGGGTCATCCCCCTGTGATGACCACTTCCTGGGAAGTGTGGCAAAAATCCATCCCAGAAGGCAACAGTCTCTAAAAATCCAACATGGATGAATCTGATTTTTGGAGGTTACATCTGGCTGAGCCCACCCACTGGTGGCTAAAAATCATAAACACACCCCTCTCCTGCCCTCTCCTAATCTAATCAAGGGGGCACCTAATTGTCTGGGGTTGCAGGATGTGGGGGTGTTGCTGGGTGCTCCAAATGTCCTTCTCTGCCTTTGAAGACCAGTTTGGCAGCCCTCCCCCTTCCTGCCTCACCATCAGCTGAGGGGAGATTCTCTCCCCCAAGCACATTCCTTTGTGTGAAGCCAGGCCACTTCACACCTCATCAAGGCAGCCTGGCAGAAGCTGCTGCAGGCTGGCCAATCAGAGCACAGCAGCAAAAACAATGCAGAGCTGAAATTGGCAACTTTTTAGGTAAAGTCTAAACTTTTTACCTGGACAAGTTATATTAAATCCAACAACTGGAAGTTGTGGGATTTATTACAACAATCAATTTGATACCAAATTCTTGGTATGTAACATTTAAGGAGACTTTAAAATTTAAAATAAAGTCTGCCCATTCTAGCCTATGAAGGCCATTTACTTCAATGAGGGAAAAACAAATTTGGCTGTTTTTACCTCACCAGGGCTTATAAATCTATTTTTATAAAGTCCCTGCTTATAGTTACATGGCACTCAGCCCTAGGGGCAAATAGGGCACACCTTAGGGGTGACTTATATGTAAAAATAAGGTAGTTTAAGACTTTGGAAGTACCTTTAATTCCAAAGTCGAATTTGCATATAACTTTAATTTAAAAGCAGCCAGCAAAGCAGGCCTGCCTTTAAAATGACACTGGGCACCTCAGCAGTGCACCTAGGTGTGCACCACCTATGCTGTGGTCCCTAAACCTACATGCCCTACCATATACTAGGGACTTACAGGTAGGTTAACTTAGCCAATTATAATTAGCCTAATTTGCATATCCATTTTACACAGAGCACAGGCCCTGGGACTGGTTAGCAGTACCCAGGGCACCATCAAAGTCAGGGAAACACCAGCAAAAAGAGGAAAATGGGGGCAAAAAGTTATGTGGCCTCTGCAATCAGCCCTGTTTTCTCACACAACCCCCCCCCAGCCCACACGCCCAGGAGACTCAGCCCAACCCTGGGAGAGTCTTCCTGGCTTGTTAGGCGAGGAAGACAGTGAAGAAAACTGTCTGTCCCTTTGCAGGGCCTACTCTGCCTTATATCCTCCTGTCAGGGTCACTCCCTATGGGTAGTGAAGCCATCCCAACAGTAAAAGGACCCAACTCAAACTGAAACTTTCCTCTAGGGGAGTCTTCCTCCTTTCTCTCTGCCAACTTGGGTAGTGAGGTGCCCACCTCCCCTACTCCAAACTTTGCTAGGGCAACACCTAGCTTACCCAAAGATGTCACCCAACACTTGAGCAACCCCACCATGACCAATAGGGTCAGGGGGCCTACTTTGCTATTGGCCCTGGGGTCTGCCTCCCAGGCCAAGTATATTGCTGCCAGGAAGGCTAGCACCCAGCAGAGGCTACTGACAGCTGTCAGTACCCAGAACCACACCCTAAGCTCTCCACTGACAGGTGGCTGAGCTGCTTTAGGGGCATCTTTGGGGTCCTGGCACCCCTCTTGCGGTCTAGAGTGGGGGGCTACCACCTCCTGTGGCAGACACCCTCCTTACACTCTCCCTTCTGTCAGTGCAGGGGCAACACCTTGCATCTGGACAGCTGCCTGACTACTCAGGACTTCCTTGGGGTCAGGTGAGGCCTCATCAGTGCCAACTCTGGGCTCCCCCCTTACTGGGGCAGAGGGCCCTTGGCTCCCTGGAACTCTCTTTAAGAGTGGCCTACCCTTCCTTTTCTTCTTTCCTTTTCTTGGGGACCCCTGTCTCCTAACTGTAGGGACTGACTCCCCAGGACTTTGGGTTGGGGGGGCGCCCTGGGCGACCACCCCATCTGTGACCAGACTCACCTCTGGGAGGTCATTGCCCAGGATACAATCTAGGGGAAGGTCAGCACTGACTACCACCCTAATCCAGTCAAGGATACCCTCCCTCTCTAGGGGCACTATGGCTACAGGTTTGGAGGTGACCTCCCCTGTGGCTATCCTGACTTTCTTTGTCTTTCCTGGGACATACATGTCTGGGGTCACTAACCGGTCACTCACTATAGTGTGACTGGCACAGGTGTCTCTCAGGCCAGTGGTAGGGATCCCATTCACTTGAATGTGGTGGAAGTGCCTACTCCCACCCTCAGGGATCACCAGCTTACCATCTGGTCCTGTCTCCCAGCTCAATGCTAGGAGGACTTCATCACCTGAGGAATCCTCCTCTATGGCTACACTGGACAGCCCAGTGCTAACCACCTTCTTTGGACAGGCTGCATCTCCTCTGAAGTGACCTGTCTGCTGACAGTCAAAGCAAGCCCTACTGTCCAAGAGCTTTTTTAACCCTGGGTCTAACTGTCTCTGCTGGTCAGAGTGGGATTTACTCTCCTCCTTCTTAGGGTTCTGGGGTACAGAGGGAGTCTCTGTGGTGGGCTTACCACCTCCCTCCTTAGGTTTTTGGGGACCTGTCCCCCCCTTCTTGGAGTCTCCCCCCTGGGACTTGACAACCACCCTGGTTCTCAACCACTCATCAGCTGCCTCCCCTAGCTCTCTAGGGTTGGTCTGCTTAGAGTCCACTAGATGCTGGCGTAACCTTTCTTGGGTACAATTGGTCAGGATGTGCTCTCTCATGATCAGATTGTATAACCCCTCATAAGTATCTACTTTGTTACCAATAATCCAGCCCTCTAGTGCCTTTAGTGAAATGTCCACAAAGTCAACCCAAGACTGGGTACTGACCTTCTGGGTGTCCCTGAACTTCATTCTATATTGCTCTGGGGTCAGACCAAACTTCTTGGCTAAGCACCTCTTCATACTAGAGTATGAATCTGCCTCCTCCCCCCTTAAGGTCAGAAGCCTATCCCTCCCTGTGTTGGGGACCAACTCCCTCAAAAGGGAACCCCAGTATTGAGGCCTAACCCTTCTCATTTGGAGTGCCCTCTCAAAGGCCCCCAGCTACTTATCTATGTCATCCCCCTCTACATAAGCAGGAACTACCCCCTTGGGTAACCTGGGGCAAACTCCCCCACCCATGGACACCTCAGCTTCTTTATCGCTGCCTCCATCTCTTTTCTCTTTGTATGCCCACTTTTTCTTTTCTAGGGCCAGCTTCTCTGCTTCCAAAGCTATGTATGCTAGCTGGGCCTCCAGCTCTCTTTCTCTGATGGATGGGTTCTCTCCTCCTGAAAGGACCCCCTTCCCACCACTAGCTTTGGGTCTGCCCCTAGTGACTGTATTTACTGA
Organism: Pleurodeles waltl; assembly: GCF_031143425.1. Taxonomy (NCBI): domain Eukaryota; kingdom Metazoa; phylum Chordata; class Amphibia; order Caudata; family Salamandridae; genus Pleurodeles; species Pleurodeles waltl. Next base: position 509,210,390 of record NC_090445.1, read on the forward strand.
GGACCGTTCTTCCTCATCCTCACTTAGGCTCAGATGCCTTCCCTCCCCTGAGTGGTTAGAGCTTGCATCCTCCCTTCTTTCTCCCTCCTCTGGAGCTTCTTCTGACTCTACCTCTTGGGCCTCAGCCCATGCTGTCAGGGATGTGATCAGGATTTGCTTCCTGAGATCAGTGGTTGCAGGCAACCCTCTTTCAATACACAACCCCCTAAGCTGGACTACTGTCAGTGTGGGTAGGCTAGCCAGATCAAGCTCCATGGTTCCCTAGTTTTGTGTCAACAAAAACTTTTTGCAAAAATTGGAAACAAGAATTTAGAAAAATTACAAAAATTCAATAATTGAAATTAATCCAAATTAAAAATTAAAAACAATTTTTGCACTAGGACAATTGAAAGGATTTTTAATTTGTTTTACCTAAAACTGTAACGTGATATTGAACACAAGTACAGGATCCCGTCGCTGCTTCCAATTATGTTGGAAAATGGGTTATTGGTAAGGGCAGGTAGGTACCTACACCTAGCAACAAGCCACTAACCTCCACCTAGGTACAGTTAGGTCTCAGTAAATTAATCCCAGCTCAACCCTTGGTAGCTTGGCAACGAGCGTCAAGGCTTAACTTAGGAGACAAAGTGTAAAGCATTCAAATATCACAAAACAGTAGTCAAATAAAACACAGGAAACAGTTTAAAAATCCAAAACCAATTTATAAAAATAGTTTATATTTTTATCTTTAAAATGACACAAAAACGATTAAAATCGGTTCAGGGGAACCGGAGATATGAATTTTTAAAGAATTATTACTTTTCTAGCGCTTAGAAACAAAAAGCGCCAATCGGGTCATCTGGTTGCACCTCGACCGGGGCAAAGTCAAACTTTCAGGCCGACCGCAATGGAGCCCTGCTCGGCTACAGGTCGCGGGAGGCCTCGGTTAAAAAGTTACCTCCTGACTTAGTCTTTTTTTTGAAGTTTTTCTTCACCGGGACGAACCTGCCAGTTGAATCCGACCTCCTGGAGCCCTTGTCCGGATACGCGATGTGGGTTTCCTCGGTGGAGACTTTTACCTTCGGACTTAGTCGTTTTTTCGAGATGAAAATCCTTCGACCGGGGTAAACCTGGATCTTGATCCGACGTCCATGGAGCCCTTCTCGGATACGATGGCTGGGAGGTCCCGGTCAACTTTTTACCTTCGGACTTAGTCTCTTTTTTGGATGTTTTTCTTTATCGGGACGAACCACGAAGTCAGGCCGGGTCGCGGTTGAGGCAAGCCGGCTAGAATTTCCACGGCGGGTCGGTCCCTCTCTGGAGCTTTTTTCCAAAAATTCTCAAATCTTTTCCAAACTTCTGGGGCTTCACCCAGATGTTCTTTTAAGGTTCCTTTGGGGTCCACAGCACACCCCAAGGGTCCAGAAGTTCTGTGATGGTCCTTGGGGGGTGCGGACTTCAACTCCCAGAATGCACCTGGCGCAAACTCCTTTTTGGCCACTGGACAGTGGTCAGCTGGTCGCTTTCTTCAGGAGTTGGTGCAGGGGACTCTGGTTAGCAATTTTTCACCTGTAGCAAACAGGGAGTCCCTCCTTGAACCAGTTGAAGCCAGGCAAAGTCCTTCTTGTGGTGAAGCCCAAGTGTGCAGCTGGTGCAGTCCTTCTGAGTGCACGGTCCAGGTGCAGGCCAGGGGTCCAGCAGTGCAGTCCTTCTTCTCCTTAAGTTCTTTCTTCTTGAAATTTGGTGGGGATCTGAGGCGTGGGTGCAGGTCTGCCAGTTTTATCCTTGCTCCTGGGTGAAAAGCAGGGGGGCCCTGGTTCTCCAATCAGGGACAGGGTCGTCCCCCTGTGATGACCACTTCCTGGGAAGTGTGGCAAAAATCCATCCCAGAAGGCAACAGTCTCTAAAAATCCAACATGGATGAATCTGATTTTTGGAGGTTACATCTGGCTGAGCCCACCCACTGGTGTGGCTAAAAATCATAAACACACCCCTCTCCTGCCCTCTCCTAATCTAATCAAGGGGGCACCTAATTGTCTGGGGTTGCAGGATGTGGGGGTGTTGCTGGGTGCTCCAAATGTCCTTCTCTGCCTTTGAAGACCAGTTTGGCAGCCCTCCCCCTTCCTGCCTCACCATCTGCTGAGGGGAGATTCTCTCCCCCAAGCACATTCCTTTGTGTGAAGCCAGGCCACTTCACACCTCATCAAGGCAGCCTGGCAGAAGCTGCTGCAGGCTGGCCAATCAGAGCACAGCAGCAAAAACAATGCAGAGCTGAAATTGGCAACTTTTTAGGTAAAGTCTAAACTTTTTACCTGGACAAGTTATATTAAATCCAACAACTGGAAGTTGTGGGATTTATTACAACAATCAATTTGATACCAAATTCTTGGTATGTAACATTTAAGGAGACTTTAAAATTTAAAATAAAGTCTGCCCATTCTACCCTATGAAGGCCATTTACTTCAATGAGGGAAAAACGAATTTGGCTGTTTTTACCTCACCAGGGCTTATAAATCTATTTTTATATAGTCCCTGCTTATAGTTACATGGCACCCAGCCCTAGGGGCACATAGGGCACACCTTAGGGGTGACTTATATGTAAAAATAAGGTAGTTTAAGACTTTGGAAGTACCTTTAATTCCAAAGTCGAATTTGCATATAACTTTAATTTAAAAGCAGCCAGCAAAGCAGGCCTGCCTTTAAAATGACTCTGGGCACCTCAGCAGTGCACCTAGGTGTGCACCACCTATGCTGTGGTCCCTAAACCTACATGCCCTACCATATACTAGGGACTTATAGGTAGGTTAACTTAGCCAATTATAATTAGCCTAATTTGCATATCCATTTTACACAGAGCACAGGCCCTGGGACTGGTTAGCAGTACCCAGGGCACCATCAAAGTCAGGAAAACACCAGCAAAAAGAGGAAAATGGGGACAAAAAGTTATGGGGCCTCTGCAATCAGCCCTGTTTTCTCACATTCAGTAAACGTCTAAGGTTTGTTTTGATTACCTAACTATAACTGTCACTTTAACTTTTTTTTTTTTGTGGGAGTTCCTAAGAGTTTTATTATAAGTTACTGTCAATATATAAAATGGAAGTCTATTGGTTTTGTCAAGTGGTTATTGCAATGTCAGTCAATAGGTATTTAAATAAATCTAAACAATTATCTGTTTCTTTTACACTCATGAAGTCATGTTATACAGCCATAAAACCAACCACAAGGTGTTCCTGCATTCCCAACTTGAAAAGCAAACACTTCAGCTCTGGGAATGCTTAAAAAATGATCCACTTTTTCTGGGGTCATGTTATATAGGCCCAAGTAAAAACATATGGCTCTTTTTTTTCAAATATTTATTGTGCCAATGTAAGTATAAATTGTGACATAAAGTAATTATAGCTCATGCACCCCTGTGCACGGCTAATTGCTAATTTGATTTACCAGATAGGTGAATAGTGCTAAGTGGCCAGCAGTTAATTACATATAGGGCCAGCTGTATCAAAGCTTTTTTCATTTGCAAACTGTGCGAATCACAAAATTCCACCATTTGCGACTGCAATAATGCCTTTCAGAATGTATGAAAGGCATTTGTAGTGCAATTTCAAGGAATCGCTAGAACAGCAATTCCCTGAAATTGCAACTCCATTTAGGGAATCGTAAATTGTTATTCCCTAAATAGGTAATCGCAAATAGAGAATACCTATTTGCGATTATCAGTGCACTTGTATTATGCATTTCCTAGATGCAAATTTGGCATTTAGGAAATGCAATTACCACTAATTGAAGTTTGGGGGTAAGCATGTACAATTTTAAAAAATACATAAAAAATGCAATTTTTTAAATGACATGTAGCGCACGCATGTCCCTAAGGCATGTGTGTGCTTTACATGTCCACAAATATTTTTGTGGGGTGCATCAAAGGGGGCCATAGGCCCCCAGCACCCTGGGATTTGCATAAGCTAATATGCAAATTCCTAACAGGAATTTGCAAATTTGGAAATGCTAAACCATTCGCACCTATGGGCCTACCGATGAATGGAGTCCCATTCCCTAATTACAATTCGCTAATAGCGATTGCGATTTTTAAGAAATCGCTATTACCGAATCGCAATTTTCATACATCCCATTTTGCATTTCCACTATTTAAGAAATGCAAACGTGGAGCTTGATACATCTGACCCATAGTTTTTTTCTGATCTGAGAGAGAGAGGCAATGGTCAGTAACTCTCCCAACTGACAATATGGATTCCTACTGTAGAGGTGTGATGGGCAAAAGAACTAGTTTTAAGCCAGTGTGTTTCATGCAGCCTCAATAACAGTTTTTTAAAGTTATTTCTCCAATCAGGTTATCACAAATCTGATCACGGCATTAAGACAGATTTTGAAAATTAAGTCAGAAATAACTTTAAAGGTCTTGAATTACATTGTTCTATGCAGAAATATACAATTAAATATTTTAATCACATCTAGGCCTCTTTTTTGGATATTGTTGCTGAACCTACATATTGAAATTGCTTTGAGACCTTCATTCGCTGTTGGAACACACTTTTTAAATGTTTAGGGCCTCATTACGAGTTTGGGGGAGGAGGAGGCCACCCGCGAAACTCATTAGGTCAGAAGACCTCCAGTTTGGTTTTCTGCCTGCTGGTCTATTATGAGTTTCCCACTGGCCCAGGGGGAACCTACCCACAAAATTGACACCGGCTCATAATCAAGCCTATAGTAATGTTGCGAAGCGTTGGGTGCAACAGCACCAGTCGAGCTTTTCACTGCCTGTAATTCAGGCAGTGAAAAGTGTGACGGGGCTGCCCATGGGGACTCCTGCACTGCCCATGGCAAGTACATGGGTAGTGCAGGGGCCCCCATGGGGCTCCAGCACCACGCCTCTGCCAGCATTTGCATGGGGTGGACCCACCATGCAAAACCTGGCAAACACAGGAGTTGTAATCCCCGAGGCAGCACTGCCCTGGCGGATTAAGACTGCCGGCACTGCCAGGCTGTCAGCTGGTGAAAAAGTGGCAGTGCCAGCGGTTGGACTGTGGCACTTTCGCCACGGTCATAATGTGACTGTCGGACCGCCGCTTTGGCAGTGGTACACCCACCACGAGTCTGGCAGTCGTAGGACCACCAGACTTGTAATGATGAACTTAGTGTGTCACTTTTTTATACATCAGGCATCCTACCTTGTTGTCCTATAAAGCACACTGTAAAGGTGACTTGATAATATGTGAAAATAGTATTTCCTACATTCCAAAGATTCTTTTTCTTGATTCTTTTGCAGCAAATTTAACTGCATAACTGCCAGATCAGAGCGGTTCCCTGGGAAGCCACGTATTTTTGTCATATATGTGGATGGTGTAAATACACACTACAGCCTGCATACAACATTTAACTCCATGCTATTGGTGAACTTTTAGGATCATGTACTCTGGCTTATAGGCAAGGTAAATTGATAAACTGGGTGAAAAACTTTTTACCATTACATGTTAGGGCTAGACCACATAGTGCGGTACTAACTAGCAGTGACACAGGGCACAGGGCCCTAATACCAGCAAAAATAGGGTTTAGGAAAAGGCAAAAATCTGGTTGACTTTGAAGAAAAGGTGAAATTGCACCACCCAAAACAGAGAAGGTTAGGCCCCTCTTAATTGAGCTATTTTGCATTGGACTAACTCCATACTTTGTATTACAAAAAAGATGCCACAAGCTTGTAATAGATTTCAAATTAGTTCAACCTAAAACTCTGCTCTACCATGATCCTAGACCAGGGTGCCAGATCATCAAACTCCGGAACAATTTAATCTGAATTCACTTTCTGTCACCACAACACTGAACCTGGTGTAGAACCAACCATTGTCTTTCTGATGTCTGATGTAAGGGGCCCATTAATTGTTTGGCGACCGAATACTCCGTCTGCCAAACTCCCGACAGAGTGGCCGCTGCCTATGCGGGGACCTCCCTGCCGGAGCTATTATGGGTTTCCTGCTGGGTTGGCAGTGGTAAACCTAAGACTCCCACTGGCCTACTGGGAAACAAGCTTCAGCATTGTCTGTGGCTTATAATCAAGCCGGTGTCAATTCTGTTGCCTGCAGGCTGCACCAGAGGGGCCCCAGCACTGCCCATGCCCATGGGTTACCACCATTTTTTAGGTGTTGGCAAAAGGTCAATTTTTTATGCTAGATTTAGGCTGCAAAACATGATAAATACCTTAACGGATCGCTAATTGGAAGAAACACCCTAAATTAAGCCCTCCACAATAGCTTTTTCTTATACAGTCCAAAAAGGGGTTTCTTACAAAGTAAAAAGCCATTTTGCTATCAAACACACAGTGAATTTTGTGAATCTCAGGCTTTGAGACTGCAAAATGGCTTTGTGCATCTGGCCCTACAGCCCTAAGGAAAATATTTGTAAAAATCCTGGCTGTAGCCCATGTGGTGGGTATTGTCAGTGCTTCCATATGCCAGAAGGTGCCAGCATGGATGCCAATTCCAGGTCAGTGTGACTGGGCTGGTGAGTGCCATGGGGGTCACCCTGTGTTCCAGGAGTGGCCACCGGAGATACTGAGGCCAAGGTTTCGGGTCATTAACTGAGCCTGAGAAACTGCTGCTGTGACCAGCCCACATTCTATTGATTGCACTGAAGGGCTGTGAATCAATATGATACCTTTGAAGACCTGTTGAAGCAAGGAGGCCACACCCATGCAGAGGGATTGCTGGCACAGGATCACTTCTCATCACCGGAACCAGCTTGAGTGTGGCTTGAAGGAGAGAGCTTGAACCTGCTGGGTGCTGCTGTGTGTGACTGCCAACAGTCAGACTTTGCCAATTTGGAGTAGGACTGCACTGCACCATCAAAGGGCTCCATACAGCTGAAGCGGATAAGCCAAGAAGTTTACCTTTTGGACCCTGGGGGACATTGGTGCTGCAACACCATAGACTCTAGTGACTGAACGTTTAAAAAGAATCAGGGAGAAGTCTTCAGTACGGCCTAACAGTTTCAATTCCTTGGATGCAGTCATCAGTGAATAAGGAATAACATTGAACATGTTGGACTATAGGTGGGAGGACTGAAAGTGGCCTAACAAGTACTAGAATCCCAATGTAAAGGGGGATTGTGTTATTGCTTTCAAATTGTGTTACCTTTGCTTGTGTAGAGTTAGAAGTAAATACTTTTTATATAAAAACAAGTATTTGACTGGACATCGATTTATTGTTCATGCTGCTTGCACGTTTAGTTATGAGTAGTGGTCACAGATCTGTATCTGCACTTCCCCCAAAGGAGCCTTGACTTGCTTGTCCTACACTACCCAACTGAGTTAGATGCAGAAGGGGGTGCTTGGCACAGTTGAGTAGGATCCATACTATGGTGGGCCTGAGACATCTGGAGTAAAAGGTCTCAACTACCTCGGTTGGGTGCAGTAACTAATGCTTGTCCTTTGGCCCACTGAACCACTGTGGCCACTTGCAACTGAGTCTCTGGGGCCCATAGTTGCTTTGGGAGGGGTGCCACCACCCTTCCCCTTAAAATAAGTGCTTTGGCCCCAGGCAATGAGGTTCCCAAGGCCACTATTGAGTCAGAGAGTGGGACCACATGTCCTCTTCATGGGCCCCTGGGCGCTATGTGGCTCAGAGAGAGGAGCTGCATTCCCCCTTCCCTTTACTAATATTTTTTAGCCCCAGGGGATGGGGTCACCTGGGGTCTCCAGAGGTACTTTTGGCTCTGGGAGGGAAGCTGTGCTAGCCCCCTTAACTCAAAAAAAGACAAAGGGAAAAGAGGTCCCTGGGGCCCATAGTGGCTCAGAGAAGGAGGGCATGTGGTCTCCTCCCCTTAATAAAAATGCAAAGGTCCAGATATGGGTTTCCCTGGGTCCAAAGTGGAATGAAGATTGAGGCACTGCACCCCACCCCCGAAATTAAACAAAAGCCCAGGGAAGAGTGTCCCTAGGACCCAAAGTGGCTTGAGAGCTGAGTCAATGGGCCAGGCCCTGTGGCCAACCCTTTGGCTGGGCATGGCATAAGGTTGCAGCCTCTGGCAAATGGCCGCAGGGCCTGACGACAGACCAGGCCCTGCAGCCTAACCCCTGCTATGCACATACGAAGCCCATGTGCGGCAGGGGATTGGCTTTATGTATGGTAATAAAATACTTCTTCACGTAAAAAAATCCCTAGAAATTTAGTGAAAAACAAAAACTTAAAGTGGCATTAGAGTTAGGTTAAAATTTTAGTTACAACGTAACCTTTTAAACTAAATAACACTGAATTTTGTGATTTGTAGTAATTTCTATTAATTATAGCTTGTGTCGTATGGTAACAATGACTCTTGCCCTTCCTATGCACAGCTAATTATTGAGGGTGGGCAGTGAACTTTGTTCCACTGGCATAGTTCATGGAGTTTTGGCAATCTGCACTCCAAGTGGAGAATGGAGTTCGGCAAAAAAAAACTGCCAGCTGGCAGCAGGGCAGAGTTCACCAGCGCACAACTCACACTCACCCACCCCTAATGTTGATAGGGCTACAGTGCATGCACTTTCTGTGAGGAAGCTGTGCAATTGAGCTGCAGAAGAGCACCACTGACTGTCAGTGAGATGCAAAGTGCCTACAACACCTACATTCCCGTCTCTGACCTTGTTTTTTCCCTGTCTCTTTAATTGGCTGGATTATAATGAACCACACGACACAGGCACCACAGCCTAGAAGCGTGCATACTGCAGGGCTCAACCTAGAAAGATACCAAATGGCAGAGATAAGAGGGGTTGAAGATATCAGGGGAGGCATATTTATTTATATATATGTATATGCTAGAGTTTTTAGGTAAACATCCCACCACGAATAGGCAAGATAGTTTCATCTGGCGTTCGTCACTATGGCGACCGTGTCACAGTGTGCAGTGGGAGAACCAGTGGGAGAATCTACTCATCTACGAAGAATGGAGGAGTTTACACAGCAAGAGGAGAGTAATGGTCTGTGACAGTGTCAGCATAACCGGAAGTGATTACTTACTAAACACCACCAGGTCAACAATCAGCAGCTGCCACTAAAAGCCATTTTACCTGACCAGCTGCAGCTAAGAGTGCTGCGAAGGAGAGGGGAGAAGGGTTTTGGGGATTTAAACCATTTTAAAATTTTCCTGACGTATTAGGTAACCTGTCACTGAGATGTTTTCCTTCTGTGCCATGGTTCAACCACAAGTTTGTGATCTCCTTTCTTTATCCTTTTAGAATACTGTATCTGATGGAAAGACTTTGGAGCTAGAGTGACCTTGTTGTATATCTCATGGCATCATCATGCTTGCTGAACCTTCAATATGAAGTCACAATGCTCGTCCTTTACGTTTCTGACTTTTCTTGGGTCCTGACCGTTTGTAAACACTAGTCTTTGGAGGTTTGAATAGTAGGACCAGGGGGCATTCCACCACATGTGGAACTCTGCTGAATTTCACAGAGTTTTTAGATAACTCCATGGAATTCCACAGAGTGGAACTCTGTGCGCTCTGCCCACTGCTACTAATTATCCCACAAATTTAATAATTCATGACGTGTTCTATGACATCATTGATTACATCACTGCAACATCTGAAAATACATCATTGATTATAAAACTGTTCATGATGGGGAAGTGAGTTATAGTTACCTTAGGACATGAGTTAAGGTCATTATAGATAAGTATAACTGGTTAATTTCAGTGTTTATTTTAGTTTAAAAAGCTTGAGTACAATTACAAATGGTTTGGAAACTTACAGGCTGTAGTAACTTTAGAAGTGCAGTTTGTCACTAGCATTGGGCTTGTTCGTGTGTGAGAGTTTTGTTTGCATATGTCCCTCCATAAACCTCTCCCACATGGGTGTAAGTATTCCCCATTTTTTAGCCACTCTCTCCTGTCCCTACCACATTACTTTATGAAAGTAGGTCTATGTGTGTGGTAATCTCACAATCATGGGGGAGATCTTCTAAAAGAAAAACAGGAGGCATAGATTTCCTCACATGGGTTTGTGAATTGCACTTTGTAGTGCATGAGTAGTACTACTGTAGTACCACTAAACATACTACAAAATGCAGTTTGTGAATAGGGCCAAAAGTCTCTTGAAGTCCTCTAACTCTATGGGAGAGAAAACGAAGATTGATGCAGGAACCAAATATTTTCAAGTGCAGCTGAGGTTATTGATTACTCTGTCTAGTGAGAACACTCCATCCCTGTCAGGTTTGATTTGTTACTTTTGTTTAACTTTTGTGAAACCCACCAATTGCATTTTTATTTACATAGTAGTCTCTGCTGAGTTTGGTGTAAGCATGGGCCATCAACTGCTATAGTATCATGGATGCCACTAGGCTGCTTCCTGATGCTACTCCACCATGAAGTGCCCACAGCACCTTGCAGTGGTGCTGGAACAATTGTCAGAGTGGGAGTGCTGCTGTCAGTGTTATATCACTGAAGTCATAAGGATTGTGAAAAATCCAAGCATCACACAAAAAACAAGTGCTGTAAAAGTGCTAGTTGCAGATATATTTTGCAATACGCATATACTTCGTTTAGAGGCTTTTATATTGTTGTGTTCTACAAAAACACTGACAGCCTACACTCTTTCATTTCACTTCCTGTACGAAAGCAAAATTGCCATGAAGGTCGTTTTACCAAAATTCGCTCACTTTGCAGTAAGAAAGATATAAGTAAACACAAGTTTCAAATAAAAGAGCAATTTGTCAGAAGACATAGCCTGACATTTGACCTCTGTCTTTGAATTCACACCAAATGTAACAAGATAAAGACAAAGTTTAAAGGCATCTTTATTGCTCATTTACTTTCTGATCTTCAGCATGGTTACTTTAGATGGTGCTGCAGCACCCCGCACCATGGTTTCCTACCAATATGCCTGCATATTAGCCAAGAGGGTGCTGCAGCACCCGCACCCCAATTTCCTACCCATAAGCCTGCATGATAGCCATATCTAAGCAGCTAAAAATGGCCTATGTCGTCATTGTGCTCTTTGGCTCAATTATCTGTTATCCCAGAAGGTCAGAGTGCTTCCTACCCCCTTCAACACTTGGATCCTCCTCACTGGATATGAAGCCGTAGGTCTGGAGTCACTGGAACCCCTATTTCACCAGATTACCATTTGACCCTAAATTCATGATAAGGATATAAAGAAAGCATTTCCAAGTTAAGTCTGAAAAAAGCTTTCCACACATAATCCTGGAACAGCTTTGTGGATTCCATTTTGTGCAAGACATTATACAATTGTTTATTTCCACATATGTACAAATCTGCTATTCAAGTGACAGACTTGTTTCCCCTCTTGAGAAACCCCCTTTTCTACAACCACACCAATTTTGGAGCAAGTTATTGTGTCCTTTCTATCATGGAAAATAATGTATTCCTGTTCTTGGGAAAGTAGGTTGGGGGTGAGAAAATGATTTGTGATTGTTCTTAAATTTGCGTGTCTGTGTGTTGGAGGCAAGTTATTAGTAGAGGTAAGTATGCATCTACCACTTGCAATAATGCCCCAAGACAATGATAGGTCCAGTCAAGGTTTCAAAACATTGTCCTCTGGCTCAAACTCTAGTAGCTTGGAAACGAGCAGGTAGGCTTAACTTAGGAGACTGGTATGTAAAGTATTTACATACACCAATACAGTAAATAAGTACACAACACAATAAACATTCCACACCAGTTTCTAAACATAGTAAATATAGTTATCTTTATCTTTAAAATAAAACCAAAGTGACAAAAATCCAGTATAAGGAACTGGAGTTTGGAAATTTGAAAGATTAAATAGAAAATATGCTTTCCAGTGCTAGGAAATGAGTAGCGCCAACCGGGACATCTAATTATGCTTGACCATGACAAAGTCAAAGTTTGAGGCCGACCGCAATGGAACCCTACTCAGATACACTAAGCGGGAGGCCTCAATAAAAATTTTACCTTAGCACTTAGAAACTTTTCTGGAGCTTTTCTCTCTTGACGCCGTACGGTCCTCCTCAGCAAACCGATTTCAATGCAAAGTCATTGGACTGATTTTCCATGGGGCTCTAGTCAATTCCTGGAAGTCTGGAGCTCTGGAAGTTTCAGCGGGATGAACTTGAAATCCTGGCTGGGTCACGGTTACCGGTAGTCAGCTTGACTCATGACGTCGGGTCAGTCCACTTGTGGAGCTTTTTCCAAAAGTTGCTCCACACTTCTCCAAACTTCTGGAACTTCTTCCTGAAGTTCCTCATGAGGGTTCAAAGTATCAAAAACACAAATCCAAGGGTCATGAAGATCTGGGATGGTCCTTGCAAGTTTAGAAACACAATTCCCACAATGCACCTGGCCAAATCCTTAAAAGTCCACTGGACGCACTCCAGGCTGGGGACTTTTGTAACGGTTGGTGCAGGCAAGCTCTGTTAACCTGTTGATTTCAGGGAGTTCTCTCCTTAGTCTTTTTTAAAGCAAGTAAAATTCCTTAGAGCTGTTGCTCCTGTGTGCAATAGGAGAAGTACTTCAGAGTGCAGTCCTCTGGGTTGCAGACCAGGATTCCAGCAGGGCAGTCCTTCTTCTTTTGGTTTATTTTCTTGTCCCATAAAGCACTGCACTTTAACATTTCAAGATGAACAATTTTCCTGCAGAGGAGCAAGACCTGACTACACCAGCCTAATGGTGTGGCTCATTTCCATTAACAACCACCCCCCCGGACATCTGAAAATTATTTTCTTGGGCCTATCTTTATATTTGTGGGGTACAGGGTAAGAGGACAGGCCTGGCTCACATTCCTTTCTGTCCTGCTTCCTTTGACTCCCAGTTTGGTTTACCAATCCCCATTCCTGCCCTGGCCTCTGCAACCCTCTGCCCCATCAGATCACCTCTGCTCAGTGCAGGCCAGATATCACCTCATCAGAGCATCCTGGCTAATCCTGTTAAGGCGAACCAATCAGTAGTAGCCACTAGCAGGCTAGTGGCTTACAGAAAAGAGTCCTACAACTTATTTTCTGTATCAGGTATGATACATTCAACAGTGGCAAGTTTCTGGGTTTATCATTACCAATCTTTTGAGTCCTTTCATGATACATTGAGCTCTTACTTAGCAATACTCGTGCTTATGGAAAGGATTCCATTGTTAACCAATGAGCTAAGTACCTACAATGAGGAAAAATGAAAAGTGCATTTTTTCCTCACCAGGGCACATAAAACATATTTTATAATGTCCCTGCTTATAGGTACATGACACCCCACCCCTGGGTCATCTAGGGGGACCCTAGGGTGACACGTTGTAAAAATAGGGTAGATTATCACCAGTGCCTATAATTCCAAATTCAAATTTGCACACATTTTACTTTTTCAAGACAGTCTGCAAGCCAAGGCTGCCTTTGAAAGTGACAGCAGGCAACACAGCAGTGCACAATCCACTTCAGGAAATCTACTTGGCCTCTAAACTTCCCTGCCCTATTAAATACTAGGGGCTAATAGGTAGGTTGAATCGCCCTTGCTCCATTATCTACAAGGGACTTACAGGAGTCTGTCATTGCCAATTGTAATTGTACAAGCACGTGCCCTGGGCCTGTTAAGCAGAGCCCAGAGCACAGTCAGGCTCAGTTACCACCAGTATCAGTCAGAAACATTGAGGTGAACATGCTAAAAGCATTGCTTTCGCACACTGTGGATGTTGACAAAGCCCCTGGGCATTCTCACGGTGGAAAGCCCACTCACTAGCCACTTGAATAGATTTACACATACAAAAACATTTGTGTCAGTAAATCCATTTATAAATGTAAAACGCAAATTCCTGAATTGGAAGAGTAGTTTTGGACTTGTAAGGTACTATATTTGCATGCACAAACATGTTCAAAGATGAGATCCACTTGTTTTGCTGGAAGTACTATGATTTCCTGCATTGTCTTCATATTAAGAATGGTTTAACCACTTACCATGCGTTCCCATTTTTATTTTCATATAATTATGTCCTACAGTACCTCGGCTCAACCTCCACAGCACCTTGTTTGAGGCTGGCTTTGACAGCTTGGCTTTCTACCTAAGAGAGTCAAGAAGGGTTGGGAGCTCAGCTTCCCTTCACAGGCTGAGGAACTAATTTAATGCTTACCTGATGCTAGGCCAGCTAGTCGGGCTGATGGATGCCCTGACCTTTGGCCCAGGGCTAAGGACTCCCTTACAGATTAAGAGACTCCTCCATCACCCTCTCTCCCCTGTGGAGATCTAATTGATGAATGTGCATCTATGGCTATGGATGATGCACTTTCATCAAACTTACCAACATGGCCATCATGTTTTTTGGCCAGCTTGCCATGGTTTTTTGCTTTTCCTCAACAAAGCTCCACAAGAAGAAGCCCATCAATACACCCGCCTCTTAATGGGGCTGAGGAATGCAACATCGGTGAAGCGGGAGCATCACTATTTTGTGGCAGTTAGCCCACTTTGGTGAGTCCTAATTGAAGCCCTAAGTATTTAGCACCTTTGGAAGTGGTGAACACTTGCAATCTTGCTTGCCAGGTTGTACCAATCACTTCAGCGATCAGACAAAAGCCTAACAGTCAAATCACCCTTCAAGGTATCCTTTTAAGATTCAAAACCTTTCCTTGAAAATGTCTCTCAACAGACATTCAAAAGAAGCCCAACTTCCTAGTCTTCCACTAAGACGTCAAAACAGTCATCTTGAGCTGCTTCCTTGGTCAATGTTACTTCTTCTGCTGCACCTGAGGGCAAAGGCTTAATTGGTGGTGTAATACAAAATCCCACCACCCCCTAGAGCAGTGGTCTTCAAACTTTTTAATGCCGCGTCCCCCCAGTTGAAAAAAAAAAAAACATTGGGCCCCCCCTCAGAATTTTTCACAATTATTTTAGAAAGATGGCAATGTTTTAAACAGGTCTAGACCTATTTAAACATTGCAGTTAAGTACTGTTACCTTTTTAAAACTGCAATAACATGCTTCTGCTTAAAACAAAGGCATGTTATCTGTATAATATTTGCCACTGAAATTATGCAATTGTGCGGCCACAACGTTCTTTGTATAAATATAGATTTGTCACATGTGCTACATAATCCATCATCTGAGGATTTCAATGGAAAAAAATGTTTCTAGCTCGAACGGTTCAAAAGTTATTAAAAGCGCAACAACACGTGCTTCTGCAGACTGGAGGGCCCTTTGTAATTGTTGACTGATCACCTTTCTGTTGCTTATTGCTATATGTGGGTATGAAACGTGCTAATGACGTGCAACCAATGCCCAGACACTTTTAACAATTGTGAAAAATGTCAAAATAATGAAGTAATACCATCATAAAATGTGCTGCATTGTGCCGCACAAATTTGCGTTTCTTGCTGGATAATTTACTCAACTCTTCCTCATAAAGGTGCCCTCCCCTGCCGCATAATTCCATTGTCTCTGCCCATAGCTCATAGATATTTATTAACCTTGGCCTGAATGTGGCGCTCATGAATGTTTGGGGGCGCACAATGGTTTGCTCCCTCCCCTATGCCACCGGGGCTACATGAACATCTGTTTCCTTCCTGAGTTTAATATCATAAGCATAACAGGGCATAGATCATGCTTTTTAAACCTCCTGAAGTAGAACAAATTTAGATTTTACTCATTCCTGCCTTGGAAGGAGGTGTGCACGTTTTGCTGGAGATATTGGCTTAAAAATGTGCGTGTATAATGTGTTTTTCCTAGCAAAAAAATGTATTTTGTGGACTTTAATTTCCACAATAAAACAAAAAAGCCCTGGGTACATTTGTTCCAAATTAAGTATAGCTGATGCCCCAGGCTCCGCTGTCCTGTGGGGCTCCGATTCCCGCTGCTGCTACTGTTGGCTTTGCTTCAGCTGTCTGCCACCCTAACATAACACAGTTTGTTCAGTGTAACCCAACCACCAATGAAATCTTTCTCATTATGTCGAAAACGTCTTGCTTTTTCACATACCAGGAGTTCTACATCTACATCCCGAGGAATCTCTGTTTGGCAAGGCGATAACTCTAGAGCCAATTAAAGTTCATCAAAATGACTCATATTGCCATAATATCCCTTTTCTGCACCAGCCTGCTTTCCACCCGGCAGCGGACTTCTGAAAAGGCCTTCACGACAACTGAGCGGGGACCGCCGGGAAGCGACCGCGTCCCTAAATTGCAGCACAACACGCCTTCTATTTCACATCAAATGCTCGTCTGGAAGCACCTGTTCTCGCATTGTCCAAAGAAAGATTTAGTAAATGTCAGGGGCACGGGGGAGCCACGCGGGAACCATTTGGACCCTGCGTTAGGAACAAAGCAAGGCTTGTACAGGTTAATTAAGGAATGCAGATTTTGCTTGAAGTGAATGAGCAGGCAGGGTTTAACAGCTCCGTTGGTGCAGTTCATTTGCTCTGTTGTTGTCTTGCTCTGGAATACATTTTTACAACAATAAATACAATCCGCTTTGACAAGGCTTATGTCTCCTATAAATATATGAGCCCCAATAGTGTGGTAATCCAAAAGAGGCTTGTGGTTATCAGCGTTGGCAGGAGCCGCAGAGCATCTCTGTGAAGCCACGGCCCAGGTGGTGAGGTGAGATATGGAAGGAGAAATGGTGCCAAGAAACTACAAGAAGATACAGAGGTTAAAAAAATAACGTGGGACTCCGGGAACACTGCGCTGAGCGGCACCAGAGCTCCACGCTCTACACAAGGTCTGCGCTGCAGGACTGACTTTTCAATCAGTGGGAACGTAATCTCGCATTTCGCATATATTCATTCTTGCGTTCAGTGAGAGAGTCGCTAAAACTTTATTACTATGGATGATGCTTGATATGTGAAAATTTAGAGTAGCATTTAGAGTGGGAACAGGGATGGGCTAAGCTTTTTTTTCACTGATGAGATTTATTTTCTGAAATACGAAAGGCAGAGGTAAAACCTGTTTTCTAAATAAGTTTAAGGGCAGTTTTTTTTATTGTAGTATTCGTGAAGCGCCTCATACATACAAACACCTGAAGAGGACTTAAGATAAAGGCTTTTGGAGGCTACCTCTGTCATTGTGCGTTGTCTGTAGAGAGTGTTTTTAGTGGTGGCTTAAGTGGGCAACAATTGGGTACAGGTCCTGACAGGGAATAAAAATAGACCCACGCACCAAAATAAAAGTGTCCTTCAATTGGGAATCAGATAGTTAAGAAAGTGGCCCACTTTAAAAAATCAGAGCAGTTTTGATCTTCTAGAGGCACAGTGTATTTCTGTTTTGTAAGGGATGGGATGCAGCATGGATTTGAGCTTGCTGCGAGCAATGTCTGCCAGGAAAACAGCCCTGCAGGACTGAAAGATCACCACACATCACACAAAAGAACTCTTCAACGTCATCAAGGAATTTAACAAACCACAAGCCAGACCACTTACATCTCCCATCTATGGACCTCTGTGACAGACTTGCCAACTTCTTCCATCAAAAAATGAAGGACATCTATGACAACTTCGGACCCCAACACTCTCCGAACTCACCAACAATGCCCCAACCAGAATCCACCGAACCCCCACAGCTCCTGCATGCTTAGACCTCCTTACAATAGACAAGCATCCACTCTGGAGCACCTACTGACTACATCTTTAACAAGACCAGTGCCTTGATCACACCCAAGCTCTGCAATACCATCAACTGCTCAGTAGAGTCAGCAACCTTCCCCGAGGACTGGAAGCATGCAGAAGACCACCCACTTTTGAAGAAACACAAAGCTGACCCAAGGTGACCCAAGCTGATCTGTGGCTCACCCCATCTCACTGCTGCCCTCCCCAGCCAAGGTTGCAGAGAAAGCAATCAACATTCAGCTCCACCAACACATCAAGGACAACAACACCCTGGACATCACTCAATCAGGCTTCAGAACTAACCACAGCACCAATACTGCCCTGTTCGCCACCACAGATGACATCTGCCCACTCCTCGACTGCAGCCAAACAGTAGCCCTTATCCTACTAGATCTTTCAGCCACCTTCAATACAGTGTCCCTCTTCACCCTACGCGCCAGACTCCACACAGCAGGCATTTGCGGCAAGGCCTTCCAATGGATACATTCCTTCCTGACAGGCAGAACACAGAAAGTCAGGATCAAGCCGCACCTGTCAGAACCTACAGAAATCATCTGTGGAGTACCCCAAGAATCCTTGTTGAGCCCCATGCATCTACATGACTCACCCCAGTCATCAGGAAACAACGGAATAAACATCCTCTCCTATGCAGACGACACCCAGCTGATCATCTCCCTGACCGAAAACCCCTCAACAGTCAAAAAGAATTTCAAGGATAGGATGGAAGCAGTCACCACCTGGATGAAGGAGAGATGCCGTAAGCTGAACTCCAAGGCTGAGGTCCTCATCCCGGGACCTTCCTCCTCAGCCTGGGATGACTCCAGGTGGCTCTCAACACTCGTCAGCCCACCCACCCCCACAGACCAGGCACTAAACAGTGTCATTCTCAACTCAGCACTCACCATGACAGACAGGTCAACTCTGTTGCATCCAGCTGCTTCCACACCCTCTGACTCCTATGGAAGATCTTCAGATGGATACCAGCCGACTGCCGAAAAACCATGACACACGCTCTGATCACAAACAGACTCGACTACGGCAACACTCTCTATGCTGGAACCTCCAAGAAGAAACTGAGCAAGCTGCAACAAATCCAGAATAATGCCACCAGACTCGTCCTCAACATCCCCCACCAAGGAACACATCACAAGACACCTGAGAGACCTCCACTGGCTCACTGTGGAGAAGGAGATCAACTTCAAACTCCTCATACATGCCTGCAAAGCCCTCCACAACATTAGACCCAAGTACCTCAACCACCGCCTCACCTTGTACTCCCCTTCTAGACCTCTCCGCTCCTCCCCACAGTCACTCGCCTACGTATGCCACATAAAGAAGCCCTCGGCTGGAGGAAGATCTTTTACCTACCTGACAGCAAAATGTTGGAACACCTTACCTCTTTACCTCAGACAGTCACTATTGCTACCTCAATTCAGGAAAGACCTCAAGACCTGGCTCTTCAACTGAACCCTGAGAGCATACTCCACAGTGCCTTGAGCCCCTATGGGTGAGTAGCATGCTTTAAAACGATTGATTGATAGATTGATTGATATATATGTGAGAGAAATCAACAGTGAAAACTGGAACAGAAGCCCATAAAAGAGGCCCACCAACAGCCAAAAACCCGGCCCACACACTGGCTTGTCAGACCAGCCCATCGAATACCGCCTAATTGCCCTACAGGCCAGTACGACCCTGATTTGGTGACATTCCTGATATGTGGATGGGTGACCACTCATGCTCCTGCAAACATATTGTTGTGCTCTTTATCACTATATTTTATATCATCATTCCAGCAAATAATATTGAGGTGCATTCCACCTCATCACAGGGGAAAAAAGTCAGGACAAACCAGTAACTAAGAGAAAATCCCCCTATCCCTGTGAGCGTTGATAAAGGAGTTGAGAAACAACTATTCCTCTTTTTTTCCTGCCTTTAGACAGCTATGAGTTCCTTAAGGCCAAAACTCTGCCCTCACATCAACATGTTTTAGATGTGATTCCCTGCAAATGGAAGTATACAGGCACAATTATTATCCTTTACTTTATATCTACACTTTACCCATTAAAGGAGAAAATGTATGAGAAAATACTAGAACCTGTACCAATTGATTAATTGGTGGCAATCCTAGTGGGGTTATCTCCAATTGTGGAGAACAATATTCTAAGGGACTTCACAGATAAAAGAGTAGGCTCTATTCTAAAGAAGGCATATTCTGAACCAAATCTTATCTTGGAAACAGTCATTTAAGCAGCCTATACAAGCCAGAGAATAATGTCAGACCTTAAAGAGCTATTTAAAGCTATTGAAGAGGGAACTGAATGCATAGTTTGCTTTTGGAAAGCTTGGGAAGACAATATGTATTTCTTTCTCATATATAATTCGATGTGGTAGGTAGCAAGGATAAACATATTTCTGAAATTCCTATATACTGGTTCAATTCTGATTAATACAGCCCTATATCTGCTGTTCGGAGTAAGCAAGCTATGTGGGCATGGACTGGAAAAAAGACCTCCTAAAATCTTGAAGGAAAAAAAAAAACTCTACATCTTTTCACCAGTCCCAACCCTCTGCTGTTCCAGAGGAGGAAAATCTATTGAAGTCTTAATTGAGAGGCCCTTCAAGAAGGCAACCAAACTATAATCAAAAGAAACAGAGAGGGAGAGGAGTCAAAATGTTACCAGAGCAGAAAAATAAGTCCCCTCTGTTCTCCTGACTTTTTTGAAGGTGGCTGGATGGAGAAAAGATAAAGCACTTTGTGGTATCCTAGCAATGGGTTGAGTCTTCTAGGTTTTGGGGCGTGATGATGTGGGTGGAATCCAATGTAAAGATGCAGGGTTCAGGTAGCGCAAGTTGGACTCGAAATCAGACGAGTGAGCATAACAATGACAGTGGCGATTTATTGTAAAGACAAGTAGAAGATAAAGCCCTACGCCATCCAACAACTTCCTTTGGTTCCTCAACTGTCACTCCCGCTCCCGCTCTCATCAGCATTCCACCCGCATCATCACGCCCCAGAACATAGAACACTCAACCCATTGCTAAGATACCACACCACCTTCTTCATATCAATTTACACACTTAGATATAACACAGAAAATTTTACTATACATAGTCCTTAAACTGCAAAGGCTTTGTTACATTTCTTTTTAGCTGAGTATCAACCAAACTTCGCAACTTTGGAACAAATGGAACAATTTGAGTGTCTCGAGCATCAACATTAGGTGGAAGGTCTTGAGTGTCTTGAGCAACCACATTGGACCCAACACACTTGGCCACCCTATTTAGATTCCATATTCTGTGATCACTCGTCTTCATCGCGTTCTTAAACAGTTTTATGACCTCAAAAGGACCTCTGAACTTAGACGGTTTCCTCTCCCTTCTTGGAGACCTTATTTTGACATAAACCCCTTCACTTAATACAGTTTCTTTCACGGCCTTCCATGTATCATATCTTAACTTTCTTTTATCTTTCACTTCCCTTTCTCTCTCCCTCCAACCTTCAATGTTGTCAACTTGGTCATCAACGCCTTTTCTTTTCTCCATTATCCATTTGGCCTCAATCTCACTGCATTGTACCCAACCCTTGAACAGTTGGAAAGAAGTCATCTCTGTGGTGGAATGCAGTATTATTCGATATTCACCGTCTTTCTTCCTCACCTCACTTTCCCATTCTGCGCCACTAATGGGTGCTAACTGCATACTCTCCTTTAGGAGCTTTATGAAGCGTTCGACAACCCCATTAGACTCTGGGTGATACAGAGCTGTTCTCTTATGTATTATATTCCTTTCTTTCAAGAAAGACTCAGTTGATTCAGAGACAAAGTGCACCCCATAGTCAGTCAGCAATGAAGAGGGAAAATCCTCTCTCTCAAACAACTCATCAAGAAAGTTGATTATGGCCCTCATTCCAACCCTGGCGGTCATGGACCGCCAGGGTGGAGGGACACGGAAGCACCGCCAACAGGCTGGCGGTGCTTCCAGGGCCATTCTGACCGCGGCGGTAAAGCCGCGGTCAGAAAAGGGGATCCAGCGGTTTCCCGACGGATTTCCCCTGGCCCGGAGAATCCTCCATGGCGGCGCTGCATGCAGCGCTGCCATGGGGATTCCGACCCCCTTCCCGCCAGCCTGTTTCTGGCGGTTTACACCGCCAGAACCAGGATGGCGGGAACGGGTGTCGTGGGGCCCCTGGGGGCCCCTGCACTGCCCATGGGGGCCCCCTAACAGGGCCCCATTAAGATTTTCACTGTCTGCTTTGCAGACAGTGAAAATCGCGACGGGTGCAACTGCACCCGTCGCACCCCTGCAACTCCGCCGGCTCCATTCGGAGCCGGCTTCATTGTTGCAGGGTCTTTCCCGCTGGGCCGGCGGGCGCCCTTTTGGCGGTCGCCCGCCGGCCCAGCGGGAAAGTCGAAATGACCCCCGCGGTCTTTTGACCGCGGTGCGGTCTTTCGACGGGGTTACTTTGGCGGGCGGCCTCTGTCGCCCGCCAAAGTCAGAATGACCCCCCTATGTCTCTTGACTCAACCGAACTCACAAATTTGATCTCAGGCCAATGCGAGTACTTATCAATGCAGACCAAGACATATCGGTCAGCAGATTTTATCCTAACTGGGCCCAAAATGTCTAAGGCTATGTCAGCCCAAGGCCCAGAAGCTTCCTCTCTTGTGACCATCGGTTGTTTCCAATGTTTCAACACTTTATCAGATCGCATGCACACATGGCAATTTCTCACCTCCCTTTCCACCATCATATCTATGGCAGGCCGCCAGTAGGCATTCCTTAACCTTTCCTTCGTCATGGAGATGCCCATATGACTTGCGTGGGCTTGATCGACAAGTTTCTTTCTCAAGCTAATAGGTGGAACTAATTTGCTGCCCCTCATCAATACTCCATCCACCACCGACAATTCATTCCTGACCTCCCAATAAGCCAAAAGATTATGATCCTGTTCCTGCCTCACACCCCAACCATTCATGACCTTGCATAGTATCTCCTGCAAAATGACGTCCCTTGATAAGTCTTCCACCCACACTGACTCTTGTATCATTCCTTCGGTGACAACGCAGACTTTTATTTCTTCGTCTGACACAATATCTGCAAAGCAACCTCTTTCAATTGTTTCCTCTTCCTCTTGAATTTCTACACACAGTCTTAAACGACAATCAGCCTGAACTTTCAATGCCCCAGGCAAGTAGGAGATCCCATACACAAATTCTTGCAAGGCTACTACCCATTTCCTGATTCTATGGGAGACCATATCAATCCCCTTCTTTGTAAACACTTCTACAGGGGGTTTATGGTCTGTTATTATCTGAAATTTGTGCCCCCACAAAAACCTCTGTAGTTTTCTCACAACCCAAAATACTCCTAAGGCCTCCTTCTCCACTACTGAATAGATAATTTCTGTCCCCTTCAAACATCTTGATGCAAAGAGTATTGTTCTGATTTGCCCTTGGTTTTTTTTGTAATAAAACCGCACCAAGCCCTTTAGAGCTAGCATCGGTCATCAACAGAATTTCATCACATACATCAAAACTACCTAGATCAGCTGCCTTATCTAGACTATCCTTAATGTCATGATACTCTCTTTCACATTTTCAATCCCACCTAAACTCTGACCCTTTCTTTAACAACCGTCTCATGCAGTATGTCCTTTCTGCAAACCGTTGAACAAATTTATTATAAAACTCCGCCATCCCAAGGAACTTTACTAGATCTTCCTTGTTTTGTGGACTGGGTAGATTTTTGATCGTATCAACTAGGCTTGCCTTGGGACGAATCCCTTTTGCTGAAATTTCATGACCCAAATACTCAATGTTAGGAATGTTAATCCTGCACTTTGCAGCTTTTAGTGTTAAACCATTGATCTGCAATCTCTCCAAAACCACACTTAAACTTTCATCATGTTCTTCCAAACTGGCCCCTGAGATCAAGAGATCGTCCTGGTACACCTGCACTCCTTCCGTGCCTTTCAAAATTTTTTCCATGGCCCTCTGAATACTGATGCCGCTGAAATCAAGCCAAACGGCATCCTAAAAAACGTACATGTGCCAAAAGGTGTTATAAAGGTGGTAAGCTCCTGGGAAGAGCTGTGCAAGTTCATCCGGTGGTAGGCAGAAGTCAAATCAAGAGTTGAGAAGTGCTTTGTTCCACAAAGAGAACACAACAGCTCCGTAATGTTTGGAAGGGGATAGTGATCTGTTATGACTGACTTGTTTAATTCTCTGAGATCAACACAAATCCTGGCTTCCCCGTTGGCCTTTCTTGCCATAACTACTGGTGCGACCCATTCTGAAGCTTCAACTTCTTGAATTATCCCATTCACAATGAGCTTAGCAATTTCAGTTTTCATTTTGTCTCTAACCATAAATGGGACATTTCTCACCTTTGCTGCTTTGGGCAGTGCTCCTGGCTTGAGCCTAATCTGAGGTACATAGTTTTTAAGACAGCCTAACTTCCTGCTGAACACATCCAGAAACTCGTTCATCCATGAACACACACCCTCTGAGACAGCTTGAACCACAGGGGCATCTTTAAATCTAACAGGTGGGTCTGCATTTGAATCTAACAGAAATCTCAGATAACGCTGATGAAACCAGCTAATCAAGGAGTCCCCCTTCACCGAGATATACACTTTTGCGGGTATGATGTGCCCCTTAAACTCAACACTTCCCCAAAAGTAACCCAGCAACTTGATTTGCTCACCCCCATAACCTTTAGGTCTCACATCCGGTTTCAATAAGTCAACTGTCCCCTTTAGGTGCTGGTCATAGAATGTTTTCGGTACTAATGTGATCTTTGCCCCAGAATCAAAGAGGATTTTAAGTGGGTCACCATTGACTAAGATTAACTCCAAGGGACCATCAGATGATCTGCATTTTGTTTGCAAAATCTGTACCACGTTCACTGCCTCTGCATCACTTGTGTCACAACCACATCATACTTCTCTTATCTTTTTTGTGTTATTCTTCACCCTGCAACACTTTGCAAGATGACCAGTCTTACCACAATTTTTACAGACCATCCTCCAAGCAGGACATTCTCTGTTATTGGCCATGTGATGGGTGGAATGCTGATGAGAGCGGGAGCGGGAGTGACGGTTGAGGAACCAAAGGAAGTTGTTGGATGGAGTAGGGCTTTATCTTCTACTTGTCTGTGAGGTGAGGAAGAAAGTCCGTTGTTAGAAATGGGGTTTTTGGTTGGCAGTCAGGTTGCCCTCTGTCCAAGCAAGAACCCTCACTCTAGTCAGGGTAAGTCACACACAATCCAAAATCAGCCTGTGCTCACCCTCCGGTAGCTTGGCACGAGCAGTCAGGCTTAACTTAGAAGGCAATGTGTAAAGCATTTGTGCAATAAATCATACAATACCATAATATACCACCACAAAAATACACCACACAGTGTTTAGAAAAATATATAATATTTATCTGGGTATTTGCAGGTCAAAACGATCAAAGTTGCAATATGAATTTGTAAAGATATCACTGAAAAGTGATATAAAGGGGGTTATTCTAACTTTGGAGGAGTGTTAATCCGTCCCAAAAGTGACGGTAAAGTGACGGATATACCACCAGCCGTATTACGAGTTCCATAGGATATAATGGACTCGTAATACGGCTGGTGGTAAATCCGTCACTTTTGGGACGGATTAACACCTCCTCCAAAGTTAGAATAACCCCCAAAGTGTCTTAAGTCTTTAAAGAGCAAATAAAGTGTCTTTCAAGCACAAAGTACCTGGTTTCTGGCGGGAAATCTCCTCAGAGGGCCACAGGAGAGGAGATACGTGGAAAAATAGTGTGTGCGTCGATTTCTCCCCAGCACACACAGACTTGCGTCGTTATTTTTTACGCGGGGAAGTTGTGCGTCGTTTTCCGGCGCGCGGACAGTCTCTTTCTGTGGATCGCGGGGATTACCAGATGGCCCGGGTCTGTGCGTGGATTTTCCTGCTTGTTTTCCGGCTGCGCGTCGTTCTGCGGGGCTGCGCGTCGAAGTTTTGGTCTCATGGCAGGCGTCGCGTCGATTTCTCCTTGAAAGTCGTGCGGCGTTGTCCTTGCGAGGCCGTGCGTCAAAGTTTCGGTCGTCCTGAAGGCGTCGCGTCGATCAGCGTCGGTGTGCGGCGTTTTTCTTGCTGCGGAACAAGCTGTGCTGTCAACTAAACCTAGCCAGACGTGGATTGAAGGGCACAACAAGATTTTAGTGAAAAGAAATGCTCACTTTCTAAAAGTGGCATTTCTAGAATAGTAATATTAAATCCGACTTCACCAGTCAGCAGGACTTTATATTACCATTCTGGCCATACTAAATATGACCTTCCTGCTCCTTTCAGATCAGCAGCTGCCACTTCAACAGTGTATGAGGGCAGCCCCAATGTTAGCCTATGAAGGGAGCAGGCCTCACAGTAGTGTAAAAACGAATTTAGGAGTTTTACACTACCAGGACATATAACTACACAGGTACATGTCCTGCCTTTTACCTACACAGCACCCTGCTCTAGGGGTTACCTAGGGCACACATTAAGGATGACTTATATGTAGAAAAAGGGGAGTTCTAGGCTTGGCAAGTACTTTTAAATGCCAAGTCGAAGTGGCAGTGAAACTGCACACACAGGCCTTGCAATGGCAGGCCTGAGACAAGGTTAAGGGGCTACTGAAGTGGGTGGCACAACCAGTGCTGCAGGCCCACTAGCAGCATTTAATCTACAGGCCCTAGGCACATATAGTGCACTCTACTAGGGACGTATAAGTAAATTAAATAGCCAATCATGGATAAACCAATCAATAGTACCATTTACACAGAGAGCATATGCACTTTAGCACTGGTTAGCAGTGGTAAAGTGCCCAGAGGTCAAAAGCCAACAACAACAGGTCAGAAAAAAATAGGAGGAAGGAGGCAAAAAGTTTGGGGATGACCCTGTCAAAAAGCCAGGTACAACATCCGTGAATATCGAATAACACCACATTCCACCACATGGGTGACTCCTTTCCAACTGTTCCAGGGTAGGGTACCATGCAGTGAGATTGAGCCCAGGTGGATAATGGAGAAAAGGAAAGGGGTTGATGACCAAGTCAACAACATTGAAGGTTGGAGGGAGAGAGAAAGGGAAGTGAAAGATAAAAGAAAGTTGAGATATAACACACTTGGCCACCCTATTTAGATTCCATATTCTTTGATCACTCATCTTCACCGCGTTCTTAAACAGCTTTATGCCCTCAAAAGGACCTCTGAACTTAGACGGTTTCCCCTCCTTTCTTGGAGACCTTATTTTGACATAAGCCCCTTCACATAATACAGTTTCTTTCACGGCCTTCCGTGTGTCATATCTCAACTTTTAGGGTATCCAAATGTGTTATGTACGCTTTGTTTGTTTTAGTTACCACGGAGACCAAGCGCGCGCGTTGTCCTCGCGCACCAAAGCTCGTGCCTCGGAAGCTTGCGTCGTTATGCAGGCACAGGCAGGAACCGTCTGTTGAAGCGTATTAACAGCACAGAGGTAATTAAAGCGATAAAATACCTTCAGGTTAATGAGGGCTTGTGTTGTTCGGGCTTAACTTGTCTCCGCTTGCCTCCGTCTGGCGCCTGCACGTCGCTCGTCGCCAATGTACAGATGCAGGGTTCAGGTAGCGCACACTTCTCTTAGGAATGAGAAAAAATTACCCCACATTCTTAAATTCTAGAAGTAGTCAGGAAGGGCAACAAATTTGAATTTTCTTCTCCTCCTCTGTCTACGGGGACCATTTTTACAACATAACCACAAGATTCTTTGAAATTAACAGCAATAAAATTGGCAATTCATGCACTTACCCTGAAAGTAGCTATGCCTCGAATTCTCAGGACTCAGCAGAACAAAGGAGTTTATTAAAGAACATTTATAGTGCTTATATTGATGGGACGATTCAGAATGATTATTGCCCAAAGATACCTAAACAAATAAACAAAATTTACTTCAAGATGGAGACTCTCCAAAAGATCATCCCTTCAATTCAACCAGAAGCTCTCATGGTAACTGTAGACCTGATTCATGCATAGTTCCACATAAGTATAGAAGTACCTAAGATTTGCTATCTTCAGCAAACACTATCAGTTCCAGGTCTTGCTGTGTGCTATCAAATCTGACCAAGGGTGTTTACAAAGAAGATGCATCAATTGATTTCTTCACTGCATATCCAGAGGCTCTATGTATTTCTGTACCTAGAAGACTGGTTCCTGGCAGTCTCTCAGAATGTATCCCTTCTCAGATTACAGATGATGAAGAACTGTATATCCAAACAAAGGCTGCTGATCCTGAAATGTTATCTAGCACCATCTAAGGATCATCCATTCTTTGGAGACCTGTAGATGGTGTTCCTTCCTTAGGAAAGATCAGAAATGCTATGGAATGTCCTTGTTTAATTCCTTGCTCCGTGTCAGCCAACAGCAAGAGCTTAGTTAGCAGCACAAAGACATATAGCTACATGCATGTTTTTAGTATCATGGCCCAGGATACATTTACAAACTCTGTTGATTCATGTGCTCAAGTACTGGAAACTGTCATTCATGGACTATGAGAGATCTATCCCATTAACAAGACATATCTCTCAGCAGCTTTCTTGGTATGTAAAAAAGGAATCACTGGTGAGAGGATTCCACTTGTCTACCCACAGCCCAGCCCATGCATAGTAACTACAGATTTGATCCTCATCAGTTGGGGAGCAAATCTAGCAGGACTATCAGCACAGAGGAAGTGATCTATATTTGCTCAGCATCAGTCATTGAACTGAAGAGAACTAATGGCCATTTGGAGAAGCTAGATCTATTTCTGGACACAACTACTTCATCAACAGGGCAGACAATCAGATTGGCAACAGAAAAGGTGGACCAACATCCATATCACTGACTGCAGTAGAAATAAGTATAGCAATTTGGGCAGAACAAAATCTACTATCTTTGAATGGCAAGTACTGTTCTGCGTTCCCTCTTATCTCATAACCAAGCTTACAGAACCTCTCTGGAATGCACTTCTGAGTTTAAAGAAGACATTTATTGTTATTAATTCCCCACCCACAAGTTCCTGAGAGACGAAATTAGTAGATTGGAAGCACACGTTCAAAAGTAGTCGCAGCAATGAAAGCAAAATATATCAAAGTACTTCTCAGTTGCAATGTACACAGCAAATATAGGTGGTTATGGTATAGCATAACTTCAAAGCAAAGCATAAAAGTCAAAATTCATCGCCGTATGGGCAAGTCGGTAGGGCCTATATTCAGCTTCATCTTTCTGGGGTCTGCAAGTTGATGACTCCGGTCAACTGCGAGAAAGAGATTCTCTACCCAAACGGGAGATGGGCAACTGACGTCTAGTTCCAGTGTGAAGTCAAGCAGATTCAATCTATCTCTCTGTAGCCCAGAGTCATCCTTAAAAGCAAACTCAGTGTGAGAGCCGAAGAACCTTGGAGAGAGGCCAATTCTCCTGAGCTCCCCGTTCTCAGACTGGATTGCGAGGTAAACACAAAATCTACGTGCTCTTATCAGCTAAGGTCTGGTGTGAAGAAAACCGCTTGGTCCATCTTGTGGAAAAACACAGCTTGGAAAAACACAGCTCATCTGCAATGTCTCAACTGCAATGTCTAAGCCCACGTTAAAGCCAATAGGCAGCTAACCTAAATAGCAAATGTAATGTCATGTCAAAGCCAATAGGCAGCTAAACTGAATATCAAGTGTAAAGTCTAATGTCATGTCAAAGCCAATAGGGAGCTAAACTGAATACAGAATGTAATGGCTAATGCCATGTCAAAGCCAATAGGCAGCTAAACTGAACAAAACATATAGGTGGTCATTACAACCCTAGCGGACGGTGTTAAAGATGCGGTAATACCGCAAACAGTCAGACGGACAAAAAAAGGGAATTATGACCCTGGCGAAAACCGCCAACAAAGACAGCCACTTTAACACACCGCCCGCCACGGCGGTACAGACAAGCAGCGCGGCGGTCACCGCCAACAGACAGGCGGGAGACAATGTACCGCCCACAGTATCACAACAGGCCAATCCGCCACCTTTTCCGGGGCGGATTCACCGTGGATAAAAACACGGCGGAAACAGCTTTTGCTATGGGAAAACGCTCACCTTCTACACATCCCACGAGGAACCGGAACTCCAAATACTACCTGCCCTTGTCTTTCTGCTCCTTCACGACCAACAGCGACGTAGGCGCAGAAGATACCGGTGAGTACTGCACCTACAACACGGGGGAGGGGGGAGGCAAAAGTTAGGGGGACACCCACCCCCACCCTCGCATATCTCAACATACACACCAATGCAGTCACAAAAAGAACAGTAACAACCCACAATCCCAACGGAAGAATGCAAAGACAATGCAAATTTCGGGCAAACAATATAATGTGCCAATGTACATGTCATACAAAAATATACAAATATATGTATTCCAAAATCACTCATATTTGCATAAATAATCCGAGAAGTATTTCAGATATGTACACAACAATGTCCGTGCACAAACAGTCCAAAAATGCATGGGCGAGGCCCACAATAGATACCTGACCAAAATCCGAGAGAACACTGCCGGGGCATCAGATAGACACACTACAGGCACCTCAGGGGGAAGGGAAGGGGAGGCACCTCAGCCAGATGAATGCAAAGCCAGATCCACGACGGGGCTCCATGCCCATTGATGTATCCTGGGGAGTGCAAAGCCACAGTCTCTCAAGTCTCTACAGTGGGTGGCTTGCCCACTGTTCAATCCTGGGGAGTGCAAAGACACAGTCTCTCAAGTCTCTACAGTGGGTGGCTTGCCCACTGTTCATTCCTGGGGAGTGCAAAGCCACAGTCTCTCAAGTCTCTACAGTGGGTGGCTTGCCCACTGTACCATCCTGGGGAGTGCAAAGCCACAGTCTCTCTATGCAGGTCCATACTGGTACTGGGGGGTGACTGGTGCCCAGACTGGATGAGTCTCCCCGTGAAAGGTAGTGTCCTGTCACTGTCCCAGCTGCACATGGGATAAGGATGCCTGATGTGGTGGGCCATTCATTCCTACCCGGTACATTGCCCTGTTCAGCGGTGCTTTGCCATGGCGGTCTCTGGACTGTTCAGCGGTGCTTTGCCATGGCGGTTCTGGACTGTTCAGCGGTGCTTTGACATGGCGGTCTTTGCCCTCTTCAGCGGTGCTTTGCCATGGCGGTCTCTGGACTGTTCAGCGGTGCTTTGACATGGCGGTCTTTGCCCTGTTCAGCGGTGCTTTGCCATGGCGGTCTCTGGACTGTTCAGCGGTGCTTTGCCATGGCGGTCTCTGGACTTTTCAGCGGTGCTTTGCCATGGCGGTTCTGGACTGTTCAGCGGTGCTTTGCCATTGCGGTCTCTAAACTGTTCAGCGGTGCTTTGCCATGGCGGTTCTGGACTGTTCAGCTGTGCTTTGACATGGCGGTCTTTGCCCTGTTCAGCGGTGCTTTGCCATGGCAGTCTCTGGACTGTTCAGCGGTACTTTGCATGGCGGTCTCTGGACTGTTCAGCAGTGCTTTCCCATGGCGGTTCTGGACTGTTCAGTGGTGCTTTGCCATGGCTGTCTCTGGACTGTTCAGCGGTGCTTTGACATGGCAGTCTTTGCCCTGTTCAGTGGTGCTTTGCCATGGCGGTCTTTGCTCTGTTCAGCGGTGCTTTGCCATGGCGGTCTTTGGACTGTTCAGCGGTGCTTTGCCATGGCGGTCTCTGGACTGTTCAGCGGTGCTTTGCCATGGCTGTCTCTGGACTGTTCAGCGGTGCTTTGCCATGGCGGTTCTGGACTGTTCAGCGGTGCTTTGCCATGGCGGTCTCTGGACTGTTCAGCGGTGCTTTGCCATGGCAGTTCTGATACGGACATTGGTGTGTGGCATGACGATCTCCACACTGGACATTGGTGTGTGGCATGACGATCTCCATACTGGACATTGGTGTGTGGCATGACGTTCCATCATTGCCCAGCAGGGCTGTGGCATCCTGGCCCCGCCTGGGCTGTGTCTTGTGTGGTGGTCTCTGGACGAGTGACAATACTTGGGCCCTCCTGGGCTGTGTCTTGTGCGGTGGTCTCTGGACCAGTGACGATACTTGGGCCCTCCTGGGCTGTGTCTTGTGCGGTGGTCTCTGGACCAGTGACGATACTTGGGCCCTCCTGGGCTGTGTCTTTTGCGGTGGTCTCTGGACCAGTGACGATACTTGGGCCATCCTGGGCACTGACTCTGGCGGTGGGCTCTGGACCCATTACGATACTTGGGCCCGCCTGGGCACTGACTCTGGCGGTGGGCTCTGGACCCATTACGATACTTGGGCCCTCCTGGGCATTGACTCTGGCGGTGGGCTCTGGACCCATTACGATACTTGGGCCCTCCTGGGCACTGACTCTGGCGGTGGGCTCTGGACCAGTGACGACGGTGCTGGCCGTTGTGTCTGAACCGCCGGAAATGATGGCGCACTTCTCCGTCGTGACACTCACAACAGGCTGGGCAGACTTCCTCGGGACCTTCCCCACCTTTTTTGGAGTTACAGCTGACTCACCAATCGCCTTCGATCCCATTTCACTTGTTGTCCCACCAGGAGTCTTGACACGGTCCCGTCGTCCACTCTCCAATTTCGGAGCCTTTACAGGGGGTGGGCTGCCAGTGCCTTGGCTCCGGGTCCTACTGCCTGCCCTGGTGGACAGTGCACTCCAAAAACCTGGAACACGCACCACTGGTACTGGTGGCTTTTTGGCTGAGGCGCTACGACGGGACTGATGAATTGGAGGAGGGGTGGGGGCAAAAAGGTCAATTTGACAGAGGGACAGTTTCAGACGAACACTGGGATGGGTAGCTGGAGGGGGTCTGGGAGTGGAGGAAAAGGAGGTGGTTGTAGGAGGTGTCACTTTAGGTGTTTTGGGTGCAGGTGCAGGTACTGGAGGCTGTCGTGAGGTGGATGGATGTTGGGTGAGTGATTGCCGGCGTTTGGGTAATTTGGGAGTGGGCATCACAGACACACTGGGAGAGGACACAGGGGACGTGTAAATGGCAGTAGAGGTGGTGAGTGCAGGTGAGCGGCGTGTGGTGCTGGGTGTGCTGTGCGAGTCCTTGTGCCTGTAGATGTGGTGCATGCAGTTGTGTGTGTAGACGAGACTGGGAGGGAGGAGGGAGAAGAGGAGGAGGGGGACACAGTGGAGACAGTGGATGTTGCTGTGTCTGTATGGGTGTGATGCTTGTGTGAGTGCCTGTGGGATGTGTGGTGCCTATGTTTGCCTGAGCTACTTTTGGGTGTTGACTTGTGTGCATGCTGGTCTGTAGGTGTGCTTGGGATGGGCTGGGTTACAGGGGATTGGGTCTGGGTGGAGGAAGTTGGAGGGGGGAGGCTGGACACAGGGACAATTGCTGCCATCAGTGCTGAGGCCAGAGATTGCAGGATTCGCTGAAGGACAGCCTGACCAGAATGAATGCCCTCCAGGAATGCATTACCGTGTTGCAACGCCCTTTCTACACCCTGGATGGCATTCACAATGGTAGACTGCCCAACAGTGAGTGACCTGAGGAGGTCAATGGCCTCCTCACTGAGGGCATCAGAGGTGACTGGGGCAGGGCCTGAGGTGCCTGGGGCGAAGGTGATTCCCACCCTCCTGGGTGAGCGGGCACGGAGCGAACGCTGAGGGGCTACTGGGAGGGCGGTGCTGGTAGGGGGGTGGCTGCTGTACCTGTAGAAGTGGGACGCACAGATGGTGCCGCCACCACAGGGGTACTCACATCGGCGGGCGAGTCTGTGTCGCTGGTTGGTGATCTGGTGGCCGACGTGAAGCTCCCCTCGCCCTCCGTCCCACTGGTGAATTCAGAGTCTGTGGTGTGGTCCTCCATGGCCATGTGGGATGCAGCTCCCTCATGCCCCTGTGCCACTGTACCTGCGCCTGTTGATGCTGATGTACAAAAGGACAGGGAGAGCAGGAAAAGGGGGGGAGACAGAACAAAGAGAGTTTAAGTGCATGGCATACCGCTACCGTTGGCGTACAAGACAGACGCAGCAGCCCCATGCACAACGCCGCGCTCCTGCCCTCTGCACATGCAATTTCTGGGATATGGCCTACATGGCATTGGTGGAAATCTGCGCACATGGATGCCACGGGGGCAACTATACCTCAACTTGATAATTTACTGAGGTGGGGTAGAGTGCCACATGGCCTACATTACGGAGGGGCCTTGCCTACCTAACTTGCCCTGGCCTAGGGACACCCAGAGCCCAACCCCCCACCCAGACACCTCCACTGCACGCAAAGTCCGCAGAATGAGAGTATACTCACCCCCTTGTGTCTGCTGTGATGTCCTTAAGCGCCCATCCAACTCCGGGTAGTCCACCGCCAGGATCCGGAACATTAGGGGGGTCATGGTACGACGGGCACCTCTCCCACGTTTGGAGGCCATCCCCAGCTGAGCCTCTGCCGTCTTCTTGCTGCAGCGGCGAATGTCCTCCCATCTCTTACGGCAGTGGGTGCCCTGTCTCTGGTGGGCCCCCAGGGTCCAGACCTCCTTGGCGATGGCATGCCAAATGTCCCTCTTCTGGTGGGCGCTGACCTACATGACATGCACAAGGAAAGAGGAACAGTCATTACCAACTGCACCGTCGTTGTGAGTGGCCCCCGCCCTACTCTGGCCATGTGGACCTTTTATTCCCATGCTTTACTGTAGTATCAACTCTGACCCCTTCCCTCTTCCACCCAGCCCTGTCCACCCCGGCCTAGCCCATACAACGTGCTCCCTGTGTACTAACCTGTTGGTCTGGAGGACCGTAGAGTAGCATGTACTGGGGGAGGACCCCATCCACAAGTTTCTCTAACTCCTGTGCAGCGAAGGTAGGGGCCCTTTCCCCAGATGCAGCAGCCATCGTCGCTTCCAGACCGAGGTCACAGCAGCACTAGCAGTGTAGGTCCTCTCCTGTCGAAGGTCAGGTATCTAGTGATTGAACAGATAGAAAATGGTGGTGACGTCCGCGGCGGTGACGTCCGCGGCGAGGCGCATCATCACCGCCGGCACACCTGTTCATTGGCTCCTGGGACCCATAGGGTCCATTGTTAACCAATGCAGCATTGCGCCACGGTCTACGACCGCCTACCGCGACGGTGTGCAACGCCAGCGCTGTTACCCCACAATCCCATTGTCCCAGTTTAGAGGTCAGGCAGCCGCCATTTCAGGGGCCCACATGGATTCATTTTCAACTGCATCACACTTACTGAGGCCTACACTCAACACACATACAGGAAGGGTTTTGTGTCTGCTGTAGTCTTGTGTGTAACTGTGGGTACATACCTGGAGGAATAGTGACTGGTTCTTTGCTGTTGTCCTTCTTAGGCACCGTCAGCTGGGACATATGAGAAGATGGCGGAATCCTCTGGTGTACCGACCGCTGGTGGACCTGTTGACAATGGAAGAGAGACATTTAATCGTGACTTACCGGTTTGACCGTGCTACAATCCAGGAACTATGTACCCAGTTGGAGCCAGACATGATGTCACCAATCCGCCATCCAACTGGAATCCACCCTGACGTGCAGGTGCTGTCAGTGCTCCATTTCCTTGCAAGTGGGTAATTTCAAACAACAGTGGCCATGGCATCAGGGCTTTCCCAGCCTATGTTTTCCAACGTGTTGTCCAGAGTGTTGTCTGCCCTGCTGAAACACGTAAGGAGATACATCATATTCCCTTAGGTGGAGGATTTGCCGACAGTGAAAGGTGTCTTCTATGCCCTTGGACATATCCCCAACGTCATAGGTGCCATTGATGGGACCCATGTAGATCTGGTCCCCCCGCAGGACTGAACAGGTGTACAGGAACAGGAAGAGTTATCATTCAATGACTGTCCAGTTGGTCTGTTTGGCAGACCAGTACATCTCGCAGGTAAACGCTATGTTCCCTGGCTCAGTGGATGATGCCTACATCCTGCGGAATAGCAGCATCCCTGATATGATGGGTGAACTCCAGAGGCATCGTGTATGGCTATTGGGGGACTCTGGTTACCCCAACCTTTCCTGGCTATTGACCCCAGTGAGGAATCCCAGGACCAGGGCAGAGGAACGCTACAATGAGGCCCATGGGCGGACAAGGACGGTTATCGAACGCACCTTCGGCCTCCTTAAGGCCAGGTTCCGGTGCCTCCATATGACAGGTGGGTCCCTATTCTACTCACCGAAGAAGGTGTGCGACATCATCATCGCCTGCTCCATGCTCCATAACTTGGCATTGCGACGCCAGGTGCCTTTTCTGCAGGAGGATGATCCAGATGACGTGTTGTGGCAGCTGTGGAGTCTGTGGATCCTGTGGACAGTGATGAGGATGAAGCTGAGGAAGACGAAAACGACAACAGGGAGTCAGTCATACAGCAATATTTCCAGTGACACACAGGTGAGAACATTTTCATTTTTACCATTACATTAACTTTCACACATCTACCTCTATCCTGTACCTACATTTTACTCACTATTTGTTAATTGAGTTGTACCCTTCCATTTCAGTTTCACAAGTGTGGTAACCTACGTGTCAACTGTTTGCATCCTTGAAGGGCTTGTGATGTGTGACATAGGTATGTTAGCCTTCCAATGGGTAACCCATTATGAAACTGTAATTTATAATACAGATTTACAAATCATAGACTGACTCCATTTGTTTTTAGTGTTTCAAGGGTGTTTATTGAAGTGCTCAAAAAATTAAGGGGGGTTGTAAACTGGTGATGGGTGATGGTGGAGGAATGTCCATGGCAGAGTCCAGTCTATTAGTCTCACAGGTACATTGCACATCTGGGCATTGGAAGTGGAGCTAGGTCAGTTCTGATTTGGACAGGGTAACAAAGTGGGACAGTGGGGGGACAATCAGGGTGGTCTTATTTCTTGGCGGGGGTCTTGCCATCGTGCTCTGTCCTGTTCCTGGATCTCAGGGCCCGCTTGCGTGGTGGTTGTCCGTCTGCAGGGGATGGGGTGCTGGTGTGTTGGTCCAGTGGCGGGGCGTCCTGTCCACTAGCACCGGCGGAGGTGGTTGGCATTTCATTGTCCTGGCTAGTGTCAGGGGCCCCTTGGAGTGCCACGGTGTCCCTCAATGTCTTTGGAATGTCCGTCAGCACCCCTATGATGGTGCCAAGGGCGGAGCCGATGGTCCTGAGCTCCTCCCTGAACCCCAAATATTGTTCCTCCTGCAGACTCAGGGTCTCCTGCAACTTGTCCAGGACCATCGCCATCGTCTCCTGGGAGTGGTGGTATGCTCCCATGATGGAGGAGAGGGCCTCATTGAGAGTTGGTTTCCTTGGCCTGTCCTCCCTCTGTCGCACAGCAGCCTTTCCAGTTCCCCTGTGTTCCTGTGCCTCCGTTCCCAGGACCATGTGCCCACTACCACTGCCCCCAGGACCCTGTTGTTGGGGTGGCGGGTTCGCCTGGGTGCCCTGTAGTGGTGGACACACCGCTGATTGACCTGTCCTGGGTAGGGAGGTTTGGGCCCGCTGGGTGGGTGCTGTGCTGGTGTTACCAGAGGGTGTAAGCTCAGTGTTGGGCTGTGGCTGGGCAAGGGGAACCGACTGTCCTGAGGCCCACGATGGTCCGGCCTGGTCATCAAGATCCAGTGGGGCAGAGCTGCTGTCGTCACTGTGGTCCTCTTCTGGGGGTGGAGTGGTGTTGTCTGGACCCTTTGGTGTGGTGATGTTCCTACGGGTTCCTGCGGGGGTATAAGTAAATGATTATTGCATGTGTGTGTTTCATGGAGTGCAATGGTTGGGTGTTCGTGAACCCCAGTGCAGGCATTCCTGTGTGCGGGCTTGTGTGCTGATGGTTGGGGGGTGTTGTGGGTCTGTGCAGTGGGCATGCTTTGTTGATGGGTGTCCATGCTTAGTTATGTCATGCAGGTCTTGGGGTTGGGGTGGGTGGTTGGTGTCATGGGTAGATAGGTGAGGATTTGGGGTGATAGGGGAGGGTGTGATGGTGGGGGTGTGTGATATCATGCAGGTAGGGTGGGGGGTATGATGGTTAAGATTAGACTTACCAGTGTCCGTTCCTCCAACGACTCCTCCGAGGCCCTCAGGATGCAAGATGGACAAGACTTGCTCCTCCCATGTTGTTAGTTGTGGGGGAGGAGGTGGGGTCCGCCGCCATTCCGCTGTACTGCGATGTGGTGCCTGGATACCGTGGAACGCACCTTCCCCCGTAGGTCGTTCCACCTCTTCCTGATGTCCTCCCTATTTCTTGGGTGCTCTCCCACAGCATTGACCCTGTCCACTATTCTTTGCCTTAGCTCCATCTTCCTGGCTATGGATGTGTGCTGTACCTGTGAGCCAAATAGCTGTGGCTCTACCCGGATGATTTCCTCCACCATGACCCTGAGCTCCTCCTCGGAGAAGCGGGGGTGTCTTTGGCGTGGCATGGGGTGGTGTAGGTGATGTGTGGGGTGGTGTATGTGTTGATGAGTGTGGTGAGTGTAGTGGTATGTGGTGTTTTGTGCTTGGATGTTGCGTGGATGATGGTGTTGTGTGCCTCTGTGTGATGGGGTTGTCTGTTCTGTGCTGTCTCTCTGGCCTTCTCTCTGAATTTTTGGTAGTAGGGGTTTGTGGGTGATGTGGGTGTCTGTTTTATATAGTATTGGGTGTGTGGGAGTGGTGTGTGTATGTTTGTCAGGTGTGTGTATTTCAAATTGTCCACTGTGGCAGTGTTTTGGAGATGTGTGTGTATTTTGAGCGCAGCTGTGTGTACCGCCAATGGAATACCGCGGTTGAAAGACCGCCGCGTGGATTTGTGGGTCGTAATGACATGGGCGTGTTTCTGTTGCCGTGGAGGTGGAGGATGTGTTTCCGCCAGTTTCTCGCTGACCTTTGGTGTGGCGGTATTGTGTGGGTGTCTGAATTTCGGCTGATTCCGTGATGTGTGTCATAGTAGCTGTGGCGGTCTTCTGCGGCCGCGGCGGTGTATTGGCGGTCTTCTGCACGGCGGTAAGCGCCTTATACCGCCAATGTTGTAATGATCCCCATAATGTGCTACTGATGAACATTGAGCAACTAATATGCGCACAAAGTCATTGGTCAAACACAATTAATAGCATCACAAGTACATCAGAGGGAAGGACGATGTGGTGGCAAACTCTCTAAGCTCAAAAGTCTTGACATGCCAACAGAACTGTTTTTCAGAAGATAGCTCTCAGATTTGAGAATCCATAGATAGAATTATTTGCTTCTCCTCACAACTCACTTCCCAAAAAAACTTTGTTCTCATGTTCCAACACAGAGTTCTGTACTCCTTACCCACTTTTCCTTTAATTACTCTTCAACTTCTTAACATTCGGAGGGAAGTTGCAGAAATATGTTTGGTAGTACCATAATAATAAAAGAGATCCTGATTCACTGTATTATTATTCATGTGTCTTTCTCTATCTTGAGGATTTTTTGCTGTATTTCCGGTTCTATCTCTATCGGCTAAATAATGGTATTTAGGGTCATTTAGCAGTCTCGATCCAACAATCCAGATATCCCTTCACTCTCAAGACTATTCAAGACCTTGGAAGACTTTTCTAGACAGATTTTCTATGAAATCTATCCTGCTAATAGAATGTAACATTAATATGTTTCTACAATTTCTATTTGATGGATTTCAAATAGGGTTAGCGGTTATGCCTTTAAAAGCTCAGTGGGCAGCTTTTAGAGTCTTTAAAGAACCGCAGAGTGGATTTCTTCATAAAGAGGGTCTTGGATTCATATTACTTAAGCATTTTGTTGAGATGGACCTTCTGATCATTCATTTATTCCTCTATAAGACTTACCTTCAGTTTTAAAAGCTCATATTTTTTTTCCTTTTGATCCTTTAAGGGCTATTGAATTGACATTTCTGACATGTAAAGTTGGTGTTCTTTGTTGCCATTACATCAACAAGGAGAATTGGTGGACTTGGAGCTTTTTTGTATAAACTTCTGTGTATAAGCATCTTAGAAAATGGAATTGTTTTCAGGCCTAATCCTAAATTCTTTCCTAAGACTCCTTCGCTAGTGCATAGAGACCAAGAGACATTTCTTCCCAGCTTTTTTTCTAACTGGGTGTATCTACAAGAGATATCTTTCTATTCTCTATAAATGACAAGAGAGTACTCCTGATTTATTTGAAGCAAACAAATTCCTTTAGAAAATCTAATCATTTGTTTGTTACCTTTCAGAACTCAAATCAAGAGAAGACGATTTCTGATATCACTATTAGTAGATGGGTAAGGGATACTATTTCGTCTATCTATGCTACAGCCAATATTTCTCCCTTGAAAATATTTTTGGAAAGTCAACTAGAGGTTTGATGGCCTCTTGGTTTGAGCTTAAGAGTGTTATTTTGATGTGGCTCTGTCAAGAAGGGACATGGGCATCTCCTCATACCTTCCCAAATCACTATAAAATTCATGGGTTGCAAAAGATGATGGTAATTTTGGCATACATTTGTTATGATCTGTATTATTTAGAATATACATTATGTAAATGTATGTACTTCACATTAATATCTTGATTCACAATCAACATTTGTTTGCATTTCATGGTGAAGCTTGATGTATTACATTGTTATACGACCAGCAGAAGCTTTGATATTCCTCCATATTTTGATTGATACAAGGACATAGGTTGTAAGTATAAAGCTATAATTACTTACCAGCGATCTTCATTATCCTTAGTCCATAACATCCTTGCCACAGTCATTATGACACATCCACTTTCTGGAACTGCTGGCCTTCTGTGGATTTGGTAGGATCAGAAGGGATTGTGAGTAGTCGCACATTTATTGAGGCCCACATGGGGTGTGGAGGATATTCTCTTGATAACTCCATCTTCCTGATTTTGTTCTATCAATGATTGTGCCATACTTAGTGCTAAAAAGGCCTACAGGAGTAATTTGAGCTTTTTGAAATTCTTTTTGACTGTGTGAATGTTGCCAAAAAGGAGTTTCCAATGGACCACTGCCTACTCTGAAAAACCGAAACCAAATGGTTTTGTCATTGTTTTTATTTTGCTACTCGTTTTCCTTCAAGGAAAATGGGCTTCAAAATAAAAAATAAAAAAACAGCTTTATTTAAAAAGCAGTCACAGACATGAAGGTCTGCTGTCTTTAGCAGGCCACCATCCCTGTGAGTGCAGGGACTTGCTATGGGGTCGCAAAATGCGACCCACCTCATTACTATTAATGAGGTGGGTCTTTGTGACCACATAGTGACTCGCAGACGATGTCTGAGACACCATTCTGCATCCGAATTTGCGATTCGGAAATTGCAAATCGCACCGACTCGCAATTTCTAAATCGCAAATTCGGATAATGCCACATTGGGCCCTATAGGTCCAAGTTTTTACTATAATGCACTCTGCTCTTGGGGCTCATTAGGGCCTTATAAATAATGAAAAAGGAATGGGCTTTGCAATTAGTTTAAATGGCAAAGTCAAGTTAGCTAAAAATGCCCTGCCAGCCAGCAATTGGGAGCTGGGCGTCTCACTTTGCTTTGTCACACTTATGGTGGTAGAATAAGTGCTGCAGTCCACGAGAGACTGTTTAACTTACAGGCCCTGGGCACCCCAATATTATATACTATGGACTTATAAGTGCGTTAACTTATGCAAATTGTGGTTGAATCAATCAGACATAAACCTTTTAAGGGTCAGAGCAATGACACCGAAGTCTGTTTAGCAGGCATCAGGGCACCTTCAGAGATGATAATCCAGCAACATCACTCCAAAATCTTTGGGGTATTGTGCCAAAAAAAAACATTTCCTGATAGCAAGCATATTATAACATGTTTGAGTGTTGCTTGTAAAAATTAGTATTTGAAGATTTCTTTATATAGTTTGAATGGTCTAAATGCTCACACAATCGTTTGATGAATTTGTGGAACCCATGCTATATTGGATCCAGCATCATCATTTAGTAAGTAGCCACATTGTCACCCAATGTATTCCAGTGACCGTTTACAATTGCTGGCCAAGAGCCAACCTTCTGCACTCCTGGGGGAGGTGTGAATGACATTAAGGAAGCAACATAAACTGCCTGCCATTGAAATATATGTGTTCTCTCCTTTTCAGGAGGGTCCAAAAGTGTAAGCCCAAAAAGTGAGCTTTAAAAGGGTATCTGCCTTCGAAGGGCAAAGGGTGGATACACAAGAGGGTCTGCTCTTTTGTTCATGCAGACAGGTTGGTGTCAGGGACAGAGGGGGGAAGCCATTGCCAAATGTTTTTTCCATGGGTGTGTAAACCCCAGGTAGCCATCCTGGGGTGGGCGAGGAAGCTCCACACACCAAGACAAGGGTTCTGTTATGTTGGGAGAGGAGAGAATGGTGAAAATACATCCTTGAGTGCATTTTGGACACAAGAGTGCATTGTACGCTAAGAAAATAGTGCTAAATGCCAGGAGTAAGTTGCAGGGAAATCCTACCCAAGTGCATATTTAGCTGTTTGTGCTTGCTACTCATGTTGTGTTGCATTTAGTGCTATTTCGTAGTGCAAAATGCATCCTCTTGCCCATTTTAGATGCACAGGGCATTTTTGCTCTAAGAAAGTAGTGGAAAATGCTAAATGAACCTTCTCACAAAATTCTGGGTATTATTGTGTCATTTTTGGTTAATTCCACGTTGTTATGCTATGCAAAATTACATGGGTTGCATCCACCTCCAGCATAAAAGTCACACTCCAGGCACCCTGACCTCAAATCACATCTGTCCTGAGGAATGGGTTGAGGAAGGACTGCCCTGCTGTTCTCTGGACCCAGCAAAGAGATGCTGCAGAAAAGACCGGGCTTCACCTGTTGCTTCTTCGGCTTGCAAAGAGAGGACTGTGTCTGTGGTTCTCTGCTTAAGTAAAAAGGCCTCCTTGAGTCTCAGACAGAAGTATTGACTACAAGAGTCAGTTTGATAAATTCATGTTACAGCACCAGGGCCACAAAAGCTGAAGAACTCAGCCTTTGCGAGTTAGTAGTCAAGAACTCCTGACTTTTGCTGACTTCTGTGCGAAACCTTAAAAGTTGCTCCCAGATCTGATGGACCCAGGAGAGTTGTCTGAGTGCATTTGGTTGCCCAACATGGAAGTTAACTCCTGTTTAAGGGAAATTCTTTTTTTTGTAACCAGAGATCAGTATACCAGTAGCTATTGTTTTTTGACTTGACCTCAACTGGACTTCGAGGGACACTGTGGCCAAAGTCACTCCACTATGTTCATAGACAGATGAAAGGCCCAGGGAAGACACCTGTCACCAGATCAGCATCCTCCACCTCCTTCAGCATCTTCAGGATCCTATTTCATTTGCATCAGGACCACTCTATTAAAGTATATGGCAGTTAGCCCATAGCGCCTGGAACTGGACTGTAGACTGCTTTGACTAAGAGATAACTGTGCTAAAAATCTCTTTGGCCGCTGTTACTCACTCCCTGCTGGAGTTGGTCACCCAAAGCATGCTGAAGTAGTACTTTGCAACTTAATATATGTTTTACAAACTTTACTTCTAGTGTGGTCCATTACAATGATTAATTGCGCTAAGCGAAAAAGCAGTGGTTTGTTGTTCCTTTAAAAATCATATCTCTGGGTCACTCCAGTGGATTTTTGTCATGGTTGTGTTTATTCAAAAATAAAAATACAACTTATTCTTATAAATTGATGTCAGATTTTTACTGAGTCTTGTTTTATTTGCAGCTGTTTTGGTACTTCTTTATGCTTTACACTTTATCCTTTGATAAAGCCATAATGCTCACAGTCACAACTAACCAGGTTTATGCTCAGGTTGTCCAAAGGAATCTGGCTGGACCTAGTACAGGTAGTGAGTTTATTGCACAGTGAGGTCTCACAACCACACCATGTGATAAACCACTTTCCTCATACTTGAGATTACATTTGCTCAATGCGAAAGCACTCCATGACTGTCCAGTTAGGTTTGGGAAGAACAAGTACTAGTACATAAGTTGCACAAAAAGTAGTAAATGAGGGTGTGAGAGGGTACTGAAATATTCATCTTCCAGTGACATTTCTTAGGGGAAAAAGTAACAAGAAATACTACCCAAGAACCATGCAGAGTTGTTGCTGGGGGTAGAGAATGCCCACACAGTTTTGGTAATGGTCACAATGTGAAACAAATGCCTGCTGGGTCAGTGGTTAGTGGAGGTGTCAAAACTGGGTGCAAGGCAAGGTAATGTGCCTACTGCCCACATTTCACAGTGAAAGACTGTGCCTAATTAAACACTGTGGGATGACTGCCAAGCATATGCCATCACTGAAGACTATGGGGGTCATTACAACCCTGGCGGCTGGCGGAACACTGGCGGTAACACCGCCAACAGGCTGGCGGTGTTCCGCTAGTGTATTATGACCATGGAGCATTAGCCACAGCCACACCGCCGGCCCTCCACTATACCGTCAGGCTTCCACCTGACAGTCATAATCCCCAGGGAAGCGCTGCAAGCAGCGCTTCCCTGGGGATTATGAGTCCCCAACCGCAAGCCTGTCCATGGCGGTAAACACCGCCATGGAAAGGCTGGTGGTAAGAGATACTCAGGGTGCCCCTGGGGGGCCCTGCACTGCCCATGCACTTGGCATGGGCAGGGCAGGGGCCCCCAGGGACAGCCCCATCAACGCATTTCACTGCCCGTATTTCGGGCAGTTAAATGCACGACGGGTGCTGCTGCACCTGCTGCACATCAACATTACTGCCGGCTCTATTATAAACCGGCTGCAATGT
This sequence comes from Pleurodeles waltl, assembly GCF_031143425.1. Lineage (NCBI taxonomy): Eukaryota > Metazoa > Chordata > Amphibia > Caudata > Salamandridae > Pleurodeles > Pleurodeles waltl. The sequence continues at coordinate 509,254,568 of NC_090445.1, forward strand.
TGATGTGAGTTTTCTGCTGGGCCAGTAGACGGAAACGCTGTTTCCGTCAGCTGACCCAGTGGAAATGTCAAAATAGGGTGCCACCAATACCACCAGCATTGGCAGTATTGTTGTACCCGCGGCTTAGGTGGTCTTTTTTAAAGACCGCCGAAGTCTTAATGAGGGTCTATGTCATGTGCTGATTGAGAATTTGAAGAGATATACTTCAGGCGAGGCCACACAATGTGCTCAGTGTCTGCTGGGGCAAGGCACTCTGCACAGGGTGTGGCTAAAGGGCAAGGAGTATTGCTTGTATCTGCTGGGAAAAACTGTTTTAAACATACAACCAACAGGATCTATTTACAAGGGGATATTGTCCAAACAGTAAAAGGTACTGAAATGCTCGAGTTAGGTAAGCCCACACAACTGTAATGATCCCAAATTTTGTGTTCATTACCTTGTGTAAATGGTCACAGATGTCATAAAAAAATCAACAATGACATCACCTCTGACAGTAATACTGACACCATCACTTATATCACTGACAGAGTAAATGATTGGCACTGATGTAGAACATCAATAAAATTCTGCGGAATTTGACGGGTCAGTTTTAAAATTGTCACCATCCTGTTCTGTATTATTCAGACAATCATTGAATATTTTGTGAACTAGCTAGCATAAACATTAATATTTAAAGTGGAAAATTGTCCAGTAAATCTATGACTAGACAATTTTCCCATTACAGAAGGAATATTGTGAGGTTCTAAGTAGTCATCCTCTCCAATATTTTCCTCATCTATTTGCTGCCAGTGCTAATATAGGCCTTGTTTCTATGTGTACGAAATGTGACACTATTGTTGAAAGTGAGCGCTACCCCTTTTAACTCCAATCAGTTGGCTAGCTATTGCAAGTGTGTGTACGCAGCATCCGCTTCCTCTGTATTCTTACAAGGGCATCTAATTGGTGAAAGTAGTACATCATTCTTATGACTATATTTAAAGAGGATGTCAGGTGCACAGAGCACTAGAAGTGTGAGGATATAGGATTTTGTCAGTGGGTACAGGGGCTTTCCAAAGGCCAGAAATGTAATGGTGCTCCCAACCAATTAGACCTGGCCCAAGTCCATGCTCACCATCCTCAGGAAAAATGGTGTAGTCATGACCTGACCAAATTTCAGGGTGCTGGTAATATTGTAATACTCAAAGCTTTGTTTTACAAGGGACATTATTCAAATATTCAAGTACCAAATATCTTCCCTCTTGTAGAAGTTTTAATAATAATTCAGAACATGCCATAATTGTTAATAGTAACCTGCAAAATTATGTTTTATTCAAATTATCTTTTAACGTACACAACGGAGGCTAGATAGAGAGAATCTGGAGGCTGACTGTCTTGTTTCTGAAGTGCACCAATCTAATTAAAAATGTTGAAAATAATAATGATAATTTCCTTAGAGGTAACTTGGGGTGATTTTGTTAAGGCTGGGCTAAAAGAGATAGGTAGGGAATCCACCACACTAAAAAAATCTTAGGTACCTAGGCCCCAAAGCATGTTCAAGAACATGGATTAGTACACATTGGGCCAGATGTAGGAACCGGTTTGCATGTCGCAAACTGCGAAAAACGCAGTTTGCGACAAGCAAAACGGCCATTGCGATGCTGATTCACATTTTGCGAGTCGGTACCGACTCGCAAAATGTGAATCCGACTCGCAAATAGGAAGGGGTGTTCCCTTCCTATTTGCGACTCGCACCGTGATGCAGAATTGCTTTGTGACCACGAAAGCGGTCGCAAAGCAATTCGCAGTTAACACCCACTTGAAGTGGGTGGTAACTCATTCGCAAACGGGAAGGGGTCCCCATGGGACCCCTTCCCCTTTGTGAATGTCGCTGAAAATATTTTTTCAGAGCAGGCAGTGGTCCAATGGACCCCTGCCTACTCTGAAAAATGAAACCAAATGATTTCATTATTTTTGGGAATTGCAAGTCGTTTTCCTTTAAAAAAGCAGTCACAGACATGGAGGTCTGCTGTCTCCAGCAGGCCACCATCCCTGTGAGTGCAGGGACTCGCTATGGGGTTGCAATTTGCGACCCACCTCATTAATATTCATGGGGTGGGTCTTTGCGACCCCATAGCGAGTCGCAGAAGGTGTCTGAGACACCTCTCTGCATACAATTTTGCGAGTTGCAAATTGCGAGTCAGTATGACTCGCAATTTGCAACTCGCAAAATTGTCTTTCGGTACATCTGGCCCTATGTGTACTATTTTGCATACTCACAAATGCTGTTCGCGAAGGTCCAGGCGAAAATCTCTGCCAGCAGTACAGAAACTCCAAACATGTCGTTTAGTTAAAAGATGGCAGGAGCAATGGGAAGAGGCTGGAAAATGGGGAATATCTAGTACAAAGTGGGAGGAAAGATGGAAAAAGAAAGTGGGGGCACACAGAGTTTAATGTAGTTAGAAAGAAACACAACCTACAAGAGCAGTCAAGGCCGTCAAGGCTTGCTTCTCTAATGAGGAAGGGGCAGCGCTCGCAGGGGACGTGGGGCCATTAAGGGAGCGGGTCTAAAAATTAATTCGAAAAATAAAATAAAATAAAACCATACCTCGATTTATTGTTTCATTCAATAAAGTGCAAAGTGCGAGGTGCCACAAAGAAAATATATATATATATATATATATATATATATATATATATATATATATATATATATATATACAAAATTAGAAATATATTTCAAACCAACAGTCATAACTCCACCATACCCATCATCAGAGGAAAATCAGAACGCCATCAGCCAATTACCACTACCAAGCCACATAAGAAGGAAGGTAACTGCCAAACCAATTTTTTCACCGTCTGTGAATGTATTTTCTACTTTGCCCCTCAGATGATAATTTTCATTGGCAAATCCAGGGAAGCAGCAATGGCAAGAAACCACTTCTTTCCTGATGTGATCAGTGACATGGTTTGAAGCATGGAACAGGAGCTCAACTTGCCAACAACCTGCATCCAGGCCATCAGTGCAAATATCAAAATACTGGCAATAGTCCACTTCCTAGCTACAACAGGTCAATGTTGATATGGAGTGCATCTCAAAGGCAAACCAATTATGGTGCTTGTGCCAAGTATACTGAGATGCACCTCGAAACAAAAGATCAGTATAGCGTCATGCCACAGTCACTGGTGAAAAGACAACAGATGGAAAGAGAATTCTACTCAATTGCCTAATTCCCTTGGGTCATAGGGAGCGGTAAGTGCACACATAGCATTACAGTTACCTTGCCAAGGTGAACACCTTTTCCGCAACAAACACAGCTGTTAGTCTATTAATGTGTACGTTCTCTGCAATGTCACGGGCTGCCTCAGTGACATGTACATTTCGTTTCCTGGGTGTGTACTGCAACTCAATTTTCCAACAATCTGACATTGCAAGGCAAGTAGTTGCTGGAGAATTTGTTGACATGTGACTACTAGGTACAATTACTAAACTCACACTGGGGCTGTATATGTACCCTGGGAATGGCTTCCCAAGGGTACATATTGGCTTCCCAAGATATTTACTCATAACTTCACCTTATCGGAATATGCCCATGATAGTAACATTGATTGCTTGCATGTATGGCATGTCAGCATTCTCATAGTGACCACATTAAAACAAATGTCATCAGTCTCTCTTGCAGCTGACTCAGATGATAAAGGTATGGCCTTTATACCCATCTACTCACCCATTCTGACGTCCAACCACTTTACCCCAGGAAAGTTTAAAAAAGGGGATACACATATACATGAGCCATCCATGGCACACTTTTGACATTCTTAAGTCATGCTTCAGATATCTCAATCTTACAGGGTGTGCTTCATTACTCCCCAGAAACCATGTGCAAGATCTGTGTAGCCTGTTGCGTGTTACACAACATTGTAATGCAATTAGGATTACATCTAGATATTCCTGCTGAAATAAGGCCTCATCTGTAGGAGGCTGGCCTGGCTTATAGTGGGTACCTGATGGTACTTACACCTTGTGCCAGGTTCAGTTATCCCTTATTAGTAGATCAGTAGCATTCTAGTAGCTTAGGCTGATAGAGGTAGCTATAGCAGAGCAGCTTAGGCTGAACTAGGAGACATGCGAAGCTCCTACTATACCACTTATATCATATAGCACTATATCATAAGAAACACAATACTCAGAGTTACTAAAAAATAAAGATACTTTATTTTAGTGACAATGTGCCAAAAATATCTCAGAGGATATACTCCCTTAGAAGGTAAGTAAAATATACAAAATATACACATAAACCAAAATCAGGTAAGTAAACAGTTAGAAAAGCAGTGCAAACACTGTAGAATACAATAGGATGCAATAGGCCTAGGGGCAACACAAACCATATACTAAGAAAGTGGAATGCGAACCACAAATGTACCCCAGGCCTAGAAGATGTCCCATGGCGTGCTGGAGGATGCAGAGTTGTTTCCACACAGAAAGACTGCAAACAAGCCTTGCTAGCTGCAAGAGTTGTGGCTGAAGAAAATGGGTGCTGCCTAGGCCCCGGAAGGACCCCAGGAGGGCAGAAGCCTGTCTGTGGGTTGGCAGCAGTGGTAGCTGCAGAGAAAACCCCAGAGAGCTAGTTTGGCAGCACCCGGGGTCCATGCTGGAGACCCGGGGATGCATGGGATTGGCACCCCAATACCACATTTGGCATGGGGGGACAATTCCATGATCCTTGACATGTTACATGGCCATGTTCGGAGTTACCATTGTGAAGCTACGTATAGGTATTGACCTATATGTAGTGTACGCTTGTAATGGTGTCCCCGGACTCACAAAGTCTGGGGAAATCCCCTGAACAATGTGGGGGCACCTTGGCTAGTGCCAGGGTGCCCTCACAGTTAGTAACTTTGCACCTAACCTTCACTAACTGAGGGTTAGACATATAGGTGACTTATAAGTTACTTAAGTGCAGTGTATGTTATTTCACTCAGGCTGCAGTGGCAGTCCTGTGTAAGAATTGTCTGAGCTCCCTATGGGTGGCAAAAGAAATGCTGCAGCCCATAGGGATCTCCTGGAACCGCAATACCCTGGGTACCAACGTACCATATATTATGGAATTATAAGGGTGTTCCAATGTGCCAATTAGAATTGATAAAAATGGTCACTAGCCTACAGTGACAATTTTAGAAGCAGAGAGAGCATAAACACTGAGGTTCTGGTTAGCAGAGCCTCAGTGATACAGTTAGGCACCACACAGGGAACATGTATAGGCCACAAACTATCAGCACTGGGGTCCTGGCTAGCAGGATCTCAGTGACACAGGCAAAAACAAACTGACACACAATTAAAAATGTGGGTAACATGCCAGGCAAGATTGTACTTTCCTACACAACCCCCCCCCCCCCACCGAGGGACAATAAGGCTAACCTTGCCCAGATGAGTCTTCATTGTCTAAGTAGAAATATCTGGAGAGTCCATCTGCATTGGAGTAGGTACTCCCAGGTCTATGTCCCACTGTATAGTCCATTCCCTGTGGGGATATGGACCATCTCAACAATTTAGGGTTTTCACCTTTCATTTGTTTTAGCCATAATAGAGGTTTGTGGTCTGTCTGAACAATAAAGTGAGTACCAAACAGGTATGGTCTCACCTTTTTCAGTGCCCAGACCACAGCAAAGGACTCCCTCTCTATGGCAGACGAACATTTTTCTCTAGGGGTCAACCTCCTGCTGATAAAAGCAACAGGTTGATCCTGGCCCTCAGTGTTAAGCTGTGATCACACTTTCCCAACCCCCAATTCAGAAGCATCAGTCTGGACTATGACCTTTTTTGAGTAGCAAATGCTTTTTAGGACAGGTGTAGAGCACATGGCCTGTTTGAGCTCATCAAAAGCTTTTTGACAGCTAGCTGTCCACAATACCTTTTAGGCATCTTTTTACCAGCAAGGTCATTAAGAGGAGCTGCAATGGAGAGTATACAGGAGAGTGTCTTCTCAATACACCTTATGGCTATCACTGACATCCCAATTCTGCTGTTTGACAGCTTGCTGTCTTAAACCCTCTAGTGTGGGACAGGTCTGCTGTGCCACTCTCAGCTCTTCCCTAGCAGGCCCCCCTGCACCCAAAAGCTCAGCAGTGTCTGCTGCCAGCTCATCTGGTGTAGGTTCTGCACAGAAAGAGTATTCCTCTTCCTCAAAAGGGGAATCTTCTCGAGAGGGAGGGATAGTGGGCAAGGATTTACCCTTACTACCCCTAGCTTTTGGGAGCACTTGGTCCATTGTTCCAGGATCCAAGTTTCCCTGTCCTTTTTGCTTTTTGGCTTGAGCCTTTGTCAAAGCAAAAATATGCCCAGGAATGCCCAGCATTGCTGTATGAGCCTCCAACTCCACTTCAGCCCAAGCTGATGTCTCCAAATCATTGCCTAGTAAGCAATCTACAGGTCATTCAGTGGCTACCACAACTTTCTTTGGACTCCCCCACTTTCCTACACCATCTAGGTACCTGAGGAGGACCACAGCCAAGCGGTCAGGGTCTGCAAGTGTGTAACCAACCAGTGGTCTCACATTTGATCTGATTTGCTAGTTTGATTGCTGCATCCCAATGGTTAGACAGTGTCAACCCAGTGATAAAAGGTGGACTATGAAACGTTTCGCACGTACAATCCAGAGACATGACTACTGCACCACCATGATTCCACAACCAAACAAACTCTCTTAAATGTAATATGCATCCTCACACACTATTTTTTATTTAGTCATTCATATATTCCATCTTATATCTACATACATCACTCACCCAAACTAGATTTTTCTTTAGATCATAGGACCCCACAAGTGCCATGCAGAGAAATACATCTAACACGTGTAGGTATATATCCACATTACTTAGTTTTCATATTTACACTCATGTTTTTCAATATCCAGATTCAAAAATAGCTTTTTTTTAATAAGTACTATAGTATTATAATAGTATTATTTACTTACTTTCAAATACAGTTTAAAAATCTATGAGTGGAAATCTCCATCTCCACCTTTCCTATTTTTCCATGGTGAGGTCTTCCCAAAAGTAAGTTGACTATTTAGTAGCAAATGTGGGAGAGACCAGGTATAGTGGTGGCAAAGCAGGGAATAGCTGCTAAAAATAGAAGGGGTTTAGGGAAAAATAGGGAGAGGGTTAATGGAGAACAGGCAACACCAAACACACACCCACAAATGAGTAAAAACTGGTGCCCCAGCCAATCTCAGTGGTGAGGAGGTGCCCGGCTAACCAGTCCCCCACCAGAACATGCCCCGAGTGATGACAGCAACTCTAGAGTTCTGGATCTGGATCAACTCCCTGGCCCATCATGGACCACTGGTCAGTTGGCTACCTCAGCCTACATCTAGCCCACCACAGAGCCTCCTAACACAGTATACAACATCAAAGCAGCTACCCAACATCTCCAGACCTCTGTCCCAAGGACACGTCAATCAGCAATGTGCCCACCTGTACAGGGACCCCAGCCCACACCTCACAGGCAAGATAATGAGGGCCCTTGGGTCAGTGGCAGTGGCCACACCGTTCAGGGGACACAGACACAGGGGGCCAGGGACAGTTGGAGAACAGCTGTGCACCAGGGGAGCATAGGCCCCGGGAACCAACTGACCAGGAGGCACTCACTAATGTCGTGGGGGCTTACCAACAATCCCAGGACAAGATGGGTCAGGTGATAGAAATCATGTAGGAGAACCAGCAACTGCAGGAGGAACACCACCAGGAGATCAAGAAAGAATTGCAGGCCCTGAACACCACCATGGTCTCCATTGCAAGGGGTGCTCAGTGATATGGCCAACATCATGAGGGAATACACATCACACCAGCGGGCCCCTTCATTAGCCAGTCTACTGACCAGCCCTCCAAATCTGCAACTAGTGGACAAGAGACCCTGCCACAGGACCCACAGGCCACCAGCCCCCCTCCCACTGCAGAAGGTGAACCACCCCGCAAATGGTCCCTGCAACCCACACAGACAACAGGGATAGTTGCCAAGACCAAGACCACCACCAGGAAATGAGCGCCTCCTTAATGCCCACCTTGTGTTCAACTGTGTCACCGTGTCCACTTTGAACAGCCATTGCTCCCCTTCCTATGGCCCACTACACTGGACTCTTCCCAACCATCACCCCACTCTAGTTCACTTCCCATTGTACAACCATATTCAATAAACACCCATGGACACAATTTGAGTACTAGTGCTTTATCTACAGATAATGTAATGTACAATGTATTGGACTGTAATGAAACTACATGATCCTGTGTAAATATCCAGTAACATGTTGATACATCCAACAAATGTGACTCAGCAGCCTGTAAACATCACAGGAGTGCACTGTTGGAACAACACCAACATCTGCAATAAGTGAAGGCATAGGTGAAGTGGGATGCAAAAGGAATGACTTGCATTATGCTGCAGTTACACAGTACAACACTAAAATGTAGAAATGTTTAGTTCAACAGTCTTACCTGAGTGTCATTGGAAGTACTGCAGGATCAAATGTGACCTGGTGTCCACATCCTCCTCTTCTTCCTCCTCTTCACTGTCCTCTGTGTCTACTACTGCCACAGCTGCTTTGTCATCCCCCTCTTCCTGCAGATAGGTACATACCATCTGAGGGCCAAATTGTGCAACATGCAACATGCAGTACACAACAATGGTTCTGCAGACCTTCTCAGGGGAGTATCATAGGGATCCACCTGTCAGATAGAGGCACCTGAACCAAGCGTTCAGGAGCCCAAATGTTCTTTCCACAATCCTCTGGTTACGCCCATGAACATCATTGTATCTATTTTCAGCCCCTGTTCTCAGATTCCTAACAGTGGTCATGAGCCATGACAGGTTTGGGTAGCCAGAATCACCTGCAAAAAGTAGGGGACACACATTAGCCCTGCACAATGCCATGGGCCTGTGACTCCTAAAGGCATACACTCACATACATTTGGTGGGGACTCAGGCTCACCTATTAGCCACACTCTGTTCCTCTGTAGTTGTGCCATCAGCTGTGGGACACTGCTATTCCTTAGAACAAAGACATCATGCACTGACCCTGGATACTTGGCAGTGTTGTGGGAGATGTACTGGTCAGCAAGGCACACCACCTGGACATTGAGTGAAAACTCTTACAATTCCTGTACACTTGTTCAGTGGCCCTCGGTGGAACTAAGGCAATATGGGTCCCATCAATGGCCCCAATAACTTGTAGTATATGTCCCATTGCATAGAATCCAGCCTTCACTGTGGGTAAATCTTCTACCTGGGTGATTGCGATATAGCTGCACATGTGTTTGAGCAAAGCTGCCAAAACCCTTGCATGCAAATAGAGAACATTGGCTGTGACATTCCTGCAGCCAAGCCCACTGTCACCTCCAGTTGCCAGGAAATGGAGCACTGAGAGTACCTGCACAAGAGGGGGGCCTGCTGAGGTACTTCGGATAGCAGGTATCAAATCAGGCTCCAATTGTTCACATAGCTCTGTGATTGTGGCCTTTCCCAGACGATAGGTGAGTATGATGTGCTGGTCCTTCAGTGTAGCCAAGTCCACAAGGGGTCTGTACATGGGTGTGTGCCTCCTCCTATTCCTCTGCAGTGGTTGGTATCAAAGGAACCTAACTGTAAGAAAGGAGTGACAACAGGAACCATGAACACACTACAGCCGTGTACACAGAGCACGCTTGTATGTTGGACACTGGAATTGTCTAAGTGAGTACATTCGGCTACTATGACGCACTTATCAATCTGTACATGTGTATCAGCATTAGAAAAGGGCACCTACCTGTCCTGTATTCATGGACAGGTGGAAGTGACCTCAGTCCGCTGGCATTCGCATCATTGCTGGAGCCGGTCTACACTGCCGTGCAATTCCTCATTGGCTAATATGGCTATCTATGGAGAATGGGAACCAATGATGATCAACTCTGGCGGTGACGATGTTCACTGCCGCAGACGTGACCTCCAGTTCCTTTCTACCACGTCACTTGATTACTGACTTTCCACAGGACGACATCTCCACTGAGTGTGCTGCTGTGACCTGTGTCTGGAACCTGCCATGCCTTGTGCAACAGGGGAAAGGGCCCCAGCCTTCACGTCGGAGGAGTTGGAGTGCCTCATGGACAGGGTCCTACCCCAGTATGGGCAGTTGTATGGGCCTCCAGACCCACAAGTGAGTACAACATGGGTACGCTGCATGCAACACGGCTGCATGGAGATGTGTGTGTGTGCTGGCAGAGTGTCAGGTGGGGGGGTATGGCAGGTGGCAGCGCTAATGCAGGGATACAGGTCATGTGGTCATGTGTGTGCCTGATGAGTGGATAATGCTTTTTGTGGGCCATATGTGTGACAGGCTGGATTGTCAGGTTCATGGTGTCCCACCTTCTGTGTTTCCTCTGCAGGTCACCCCCCATCAGAAGAAGGGGTTGTGGTGTACCATCACCAAGGATGTGCAGATCCGGGGGGTCTATAGCAGGCGGAGCACCCACTGCAGGAAACGGTGGGAGGACCTGAGACGTTGGGCCTGGAAGATCACGGAGGCCCAGCAGGTTATGGCCTCCCAAACAGGGAGGGGTGCCTATCGGAACCTGACCCCCCTGGTGGCCTGCATACTGGCAGTGCCTACCCAGAGCTGGATGGGCACTTGAGGGCATCACAACAGCCACAAGGGGGTGAGTACAGTGTGTTTGTCAACCATCTCGGTTGCCTGCCATGGGATTTGGGTGCAGGGTACTAGTCAGTGGATGAACCCAATATACCAGTTCAGACATTGCTGCATGATCCAGCTCAGGTTAATGGTTGGAAAGCATGTATTAGATAGCTAGACATGTTGCTTCTCATCTCAGACAGGGCTTAGCTGGTCGCAGTTGGTGGGTAGCTGGCAGTGTTTGGCTCCTAACTGCTGTGGTACTTAGCCAATGGTCTGCCAGTGTGGTCCATACTGCCCATGCTCAGCCTCAGAGTGTGACAGTGATGTGTCTGCCATCTGTACTGTTGGTGCTGAGATTGACCCTGTGCTCCCTTTCTCTCTCCACCCTCTCCTTTTGTCATCCTGTTCATGTGTGCATTAGCATCATCTGGCGAAGGAGCAGGGGTACCAGTGAGTAAGGGAGCTGCAGCCGACAGGACCCAGGAGGCAGAGTCCACTTGTGCCGAGGGGACCAGTGGGATGGAGGATGAGTGGAGCACCATGGCAGGGACAGGAGGTGATACCACTGACTCTGATTCGTCCTTCGATGGGAGCTCCCCAGTGGTCGCAGACCCTTCTGGGACCATCCCACCTACAGGTTCTACCACCACCGCCATACCAGCACCACCCACCTAGTAGCCCCCACCGAGCTAGAGGGTGGGCATCGCCTTTGCCCCAGGCACCTCAGACCTTGCCCCAGTCAGCCCTGCTGCCCTCAGTGAGGAGGCTTTTAGCTTCCTGAGATCCATCTCTGTAGAGCAGTCAACCATAGTGACTGCCATCCAGGGGCTGGCATTCCATATGCAGCAATGCAATGCTTTGCTGGAGGGCATTCATGGTGGGTTGGTGGCCCTACAGAGATCGTTTCAGGCTCTGACCTCTTCACTGACGGCAGCCACTATCCCTGTTTCATCAGTACCCCCTCTAAGTCCCACTACCCAGTCCCAGTCTCCTCACCCTGAACCCATCCCATGCACACATATCGACAAGCATGCACCCAAAAACAACTCACAAGACTCGCGCTTCATTCTGCAAGCACTCACACAGCCAACACACAGATGCACACACATCGCCCACTGCCTCCACTTCCTCCCTCACAGTCACATCCTCACTGACACCTGCATGCACTGCAACAGCAGTCCCAGAACTTGCCACCTTCACAGCCTTGCCAACAGTCACCACAACAGCAGACCTGCAGACATGCACCCCACACACCGCATGCGCAGTCACCACCACAATCACCTCATGGAGTACACCCACCTGACTTGCAGAAACCACCACAACATCAATCCACACGTCCTGTTTGTCCCCTCAAACTGTCTGCCCCCCTCCAGAGACACACACACGCTCGCACTCAGACCCCCAACCGCCATCCACCTCACACACGCACACTGTCCATGCACCTGCACCCAAGCCCAGCACACCTCCTCCTCCTACAACCACTCCCTCTACCTCCACTCTCATCCCTCCTCCCACATCCCACTCCATTGTCCCTAAGAAGATTTTCCTTGCCCGCCTTGACCTCTTCCCTCCCCTCCCCCCATCCTGCCCATCAGATGAAGGGACCACCATCCCAGCTCTGTACCTCAAGCACCCAGTCTGACACAGCCCCACCCCCAAAGTTTCCAGGTGCCACTAAGGGGCACATGAGTGTGATGCCGCCCCCCGCACCAAGGACACTCCTCCCTCTCCAAAACGGAGGGCTAAAGTGCCACCCCCTCCCAAACAGACTGGCAAGACCATGAAGCCACCTCCAAAACCTGGGGCTAAGGAGGCCCTACCCAAATCCCAGGACAAGAAGGCCCCAACAAAATCTAAGGCCAAGGAGGACCCAACAAAATATCTGGCCAAAGATGCCCCACAAAATTCCATGGCCAAAGAGGCCCCACAAAAATCCAATGCCAAGTAGGCCCAAAAAAAATCCCTGGCCAAGGAGGACCCACAAAAATCCAAGACCAAGGAGGCCCAACAAAAATCCCTAGCCAAGGAGGCCCCACAAAAATGCAAGGCCAAGGATGCCCCACTCAAATCCATGGACAAGGAGCCACCACTCAAAATTGTGCCCAAGGAGCCCCATCCAGAACCAGAGGCCATGGAGCAGCATCCCGAAACAATAGCCATGGAGAAGCATTCTGAAACATTGGCCAAGGAGCAGCATCCGGTACCAGAGGTCATGGAGCAGCAACCCGAATCAGAGGCCAAGGAGCACCATCAATAACCAGTGGGCAGGCAGCCCCTTCTAAAACCAGTGGGCAGGAATCCCCCTCCAAAACCAGGGGCAGGCAGCCCACTTAAAACCAGTGGGAAGGCAGCCCCCTCCAGAACCTGTAGGCAGGAAGCCCCCTCCAGAACCTGTTGACAGGAAGCCCCCTTCAGAACCTGTGGGCAGGAAGCCCTCTCCAGAACCAGTGGTCAGGCAGCCCTCCAGAACCTGTGGGCAGGCAGCCCCCTCCAGAACCTGTGGGCAGGAAGCCCCATACAGAACCAGTGGGCAGTAAACCCCCTCCAGAACCAGTGGGCAGGAAATCCCCTCCAGAACCAGTAGGAAGGGTGACCCCTCCAAACCCCCCCCGAGGGGCCTTCCCATTTCCAATATGATACCCCAGAACAGTGGAGTCCCGTTGTTGTCAGGAGTCAGGTTGGGGCTTGGACTTTGCCTTGTGGGCATTTGTGACTTTGGACTGGCATTTGGGCCTGCATGTATTTATTTCTGCAGTTGTGCATGTTTTTGCATTTTACATATTCATACAACAGGAATACAGTGGTTGGAACTGTGTATGTGGCCTGGGTTTCTTTACTCCGGAGTTCTGTTACTGTTATTTTCCTGTGTATCTGGTTCTGGGTGTGTGGTGTGTGTATGGTGTGTGTTGTGCGTGTGTGTGTCACTCTCCCCCCTCTCTCCCTCCCTTGTGTGCTAGGCAGCTCTAATCACTGTTGTCATCTTCGTTGGCGTTGGGGCTCAGGACAGCCATGAAATGGTACAGCCTCAGGAAGACTTGCAGTTCAGGTTCCATGGCGGCCGCGGACTCCTGTGTGTCCCTGGAGGTGAGTGTTTCCTTTCACATGATGTGTTTCCACCAGGCTTTTGGTGTCATTGCTACCACCCCGGAAATCGTGACAGTGTGCTATGTCATAACATGATGGGCAGATCCTCGTCTTCCGCCTGCCTGTAGGTGGCTACCGCCGTGTTCGGTGTTCGTACCGCGCTGGCAGTTGGTGTGGTACATTAGTTGTCTATGGAAGGGATCACCGCCATGGTCATTATTTGGCAGTCATTACCGCCAGCCTGTTGGTGGTGATACAGCCATGTTAACCCTGGTGGTCAGAAGACCACCAGGATCATAATGACCACCATATTAATTTAAGCTGCATAAATGATATGACGGTCTTGTTGGGGAATAGACAGGCTTATTTTAAGGGCCCTAGACTTTCACAAACCACTCCGGTAAATTAAGTAAATGGATAGTAACCATGCGCCAGATGTATCAAAGGGTTTTACCCATTCTGTGTCTATGGGAAAATTTGTTTGTACATATGGCCTCTATGTTGACATACAGCAAGGCTTGTGTTGTATGCTTTATAAAGAAAACATACAAACTACCCCATACATGTCAAGCTATCATCTATTGACCTCAAAATCATTCCTACATTCCTGTTTGCCATCATGAGGGAATGTGAGGATCACTTTAGTAAATCAAAGCATCCATGTATCAAGCTGATGTTTCTATATGTGTATCTCTGAAAAAGGGATATGTCGAATCGTGAAACCCAGTCACCCATTGTTAAAAGTGGCAAGTGAGAATATTTACCCTCTATGGGACAGAGGAGAAGGTTGTGTGGCAGTGTGAGTCTGTGTCAAAGTGACTATTGTAATAATAACATTATTATTATTATACACATAAGGTATCCATATTCACATATTAGTCTTTTGTTCTCTGACTTTTTCTCTTCAATGGGCAGCCAAGAAGGAAGCCGGAAACAGTAAGAGTAGGGGCACAGATTTTCGAACACCTTATACGATGCATTCATTTCCTGACAAGCAGCTTCGGGTCTGGGCCGTGATGTTGAACATTTGACACCCAGGGACAATGGGTGGAAAATCCGGATGCACAGCAGCGATGAATCCACGCAGAGCTGGTGATGTTTCGATTTCACCAGCGCTATAACGATTTTCAGCACCAGTGCAGGCACTGTGTTGATTTTTCTACTGCTTGGCTCTGAGGCGTGGAGATTCACTCAGGTTCTTCCAGCTTCTCTTTCCAGGAGCCCAGGGACTGGATGGTGCACCACTTGGCAAGTCAGGAAGGTCTGAGCAAGAGAGCCCAGGTGCTGCCAGATGAAGTCTTTGATGTTCCTGAGACTCAAGCAAGCTCAGTCCAGGCCCTTGGAGAATCTGAGAATCTTCACAAGCAGGATACACAGCAAAGTCCAATCTTTGTCCTCTCTAGGGCAGAAGCAGCAACTGCAGGCCAACTCAGCAAAGCACACACACCAAAAGGGGTTAAACTCCTCCTCACAGTTCTTCTCCTTGTCAGAGGTTCCTCTTGATCCAAAAGTGTTTTAAAAATTTGGGATCAGCAGTCCAATACTTACACTCAATTCTGCCTTTGATATAGCCAAACTTCAAAGGAAAGTCTTTGTAGTGCAGATGACACTACCACTTTCTTGCCCTGCCCCAGACATACAATAGGGGGTTGGAGATTGTATTGTGAGAGGACAGGCAGAACCCTTTCAAGTGCAGGTGGCAGCTCCTCCCTCCCACTCTCACCAAGTAAGACTGTCAGGATATGTAGGACATGTCTCAGCTCCCTTTGTGTGACTGTCTAGAGTGAATTCACAAACAGTCCAACTGTCAGTCTGACCCAGATTTTCATTCAGCAACCAGGCAGAGGAACAAAATGGTTCAGCAAGAAAATTCCCACTTTCTAAAAGTGGCATTTTAAAAATTGCAATCTAAAAAACAATTTTACCAAAAGATGTATTTTTAAATTGTGAGTTCAGAGACCCCAAACTCCAGATCTCTAACTGCGCTTAAAAATATTTAAAGGAAATCCCATGTTAACCGTTGGAGAGATAGGTCTTCCAATAGTGTAAAACGAATTTGGCAGTATTTCACTATCAGGACATGTAAAACACACCAGTACATATCCTACCTTTTACATACACTGCACCCTGCCCATGGGGCTACCTAGGGCCTACCGTAGGGGTGGCTTACATGTAGTAAAAGGGAAGGTTTGTCAAATTGGCAGAACAAAATTGTACACTCTGACACTGCAGGACTGAGACATGTTTACAAGGCTATTCATGCGGGTGGCACAATCAGTGCTGCAGGCCCACCAGTAGCATTTGATATGCAGGCCCTTGGCACCTCTAGTGCAAGTTACCAGGGACTTACTAGTAAATCAAATATGCCAATCAGGGATAACCAATCATAATCACAGTTTACACAGGGAGCACTTGCACTTTAACACTGATCAGCAGTGCTAAAGTGTCCAGAGTACTAAAAACCAACAAAAACTAAATCCACCACACAGTCAAAAATACAGGAAGCAGAGGCAGAAGAACAGGAAACCAAACCAAGAATGTCAGGTCTAACAGCATGGCTAGGACACTAGCTGGAGGAATCCATTCACCTGGAGAGTTACATGGTCACAGGCTTAGCGACTTCTGGTAGAGTGTGAAGATACAGCAGATGTGGTTAATTTGAACAGCACACAGGAGGAGGAGTCTGGTAATAAGGCTTCTCCTGACCAGGAAGTACAATCATCAGTGGTATCTCTGGAAAAGACACCTCCCACGCTGGTCCATGAAGCCTCTCTCTCCATCAGTGACCAGGGTCCTACAATACTGGTTCCTGCAGCTGTGAGATTTGCTTGGGACATCACTGAGCCCTCTTGTGTAACCCTAGTCCACCTCCATCAATACATCATCCTGCCAGATTTCCACAATACAGGGAGACAGCCTGCTGCTTGTCAACAGGTGATCTTGGTGGGACCTGGAGAGATAGTAGCATTGGTCAAGGCACACCAAGAGTCACAAACTGACTCATATGAGGAGGTGTGCAGACTCCTGAACATTAGGCATTTGTCCCTAGTGTGAAAACTCATCTCTTCTCACCTGCTGTGTTTTTGAGCCTCAGTGCTTCTTCCTCCTCTCGCCCCCAAACTTCCCATTGTGTGTTACAACTCAGAAGGTACTATTCCATCCCACAGTTTTCAATGTCCTTTCAGATGAAGCAGTCAATGTTATCCAAATGTATGATGTAGACATTACCTAAAACCTTTTGCCCTCACCAAAGCTCACTATTAAGGGTTGGACGACTGAAATTAATTGTCTAACTCTTTGGACTTTAATTTGGATTTTGAACTTTACTTTAGGACCTTTGGACATTTGTTTTAGACTATTGTTTTAATCATGTTCCTTATTTCTCTCCATTTTCTCTCTTGTCCATTTATTGGACCTGGCCTTTTCTGCAGGGTCATCCCCAAAGTTTTTGTTTTGCCTTTACCCTCCAGTTTTATGAACCTGTTTTTGTTGGCTTTTGAGATGCTGCACACCTTATCACTGCTAACCAGTGCTTAAGTGCTTGGGCTCTTTCCTTTAGACATAGCAAAACTGGCTTACACCCAACTGCCACATTTAATTTACGTGTAAGCCCCTAGTAGAGTGGTACTACATGTACATAGGGCTTGTAAATTAAATGCTAGGAGAATTACAGCACTTTATGTGCCACCCACTTAAGTAGCCTTTTAACACATGTCTCAGGCCTGCCATTGCAGCCTGTGTGTGCAGTTTAAACTGCATCCATAGATAAACTTCTTGCCAAGCCCAAACCTCCCTTTTTAATACATAGAAGTCACATGTAGTGTAGGCCCTACACAGCCCAGAGGGCAGGGTGCAGTGTACTTAAAAGGTTGGACATGTACTTAAGTTTTATGTGATGTGTCCTGGTACTCCTTCTATCACTTCCTATACTGTCAGGCATACCTTTCTCATAGTATAGCATTGGGTTTCCTTATTACATTTAAATAGGTTTCAACTGGGAGCAGATAGGAATATCAAGTTTGGTATCTAAATTGTAACTTAAAACACTCGTTAATAGTTAAGTCAGATTTTAAGGCACATTTCTGACAATGATTCTTTTAGAAAGTTGGTATTTTCTTTTCCTGACTATTTCATGCCTGCAGTCTGTCTCCTGGGTCACATGACTAGGTGTAGCTAGCAGTTGGTCTTTGTGCATTGCTCTTAGACAGCAATACTTTAAGGGAATAGATATTGACAGGATGGGCCGTCTTTGGCTTGATGGGTGGAGCTGTCCCCTGCCACACTTTCACATCACAAAGACTCTGCCTGAGCACACTCACAAAGGCTTTGAAAGTAGTCTTTTGTGTTCCAAAAAAAACTGGAGCTAGGACAGGGAGGAAGGAAATTCCAAGTATGTCTGGGAGTGGAGACCTATAGAAACGTCTCCTATTTCAGAGTGGGTACAAGGTATAAATAGAGGATACTGATACCCAACTCTTCAATACACCGCAAGACCTGTGGGAAAATCAGAAGGACCAGCCAGTAGTAATGCTACTCTGCTGCCCTGCTGCCTTGCTGCCTGAGTGGGAAGGACTGGACCTGCATCTTGAACCCAGGACTGTCCAGAAGGAAATCAAAGGCTTTTCGGTTGGCCCTCTGATCTGAGCCTCTGGGACAAAAAAGGCCCCAACCAACCTGAACCTAGCACTTGGATACTACCTGCTGTAAGTTCTGCCCCCAAAGTGGTACTACTCCACTCTTCAACCCTTAGAAGCTGGTACAAAGGTGCTCTAGCAGCCCAAATCTGGTGTCTTGGGCAGAACCGATGCAGTGTGATGCATCTGCTATGTGGTTTATGCTATAGTAATAAGACTGCATGTTTAGGATGGCAGTACAGATGGGTGTGGGTGACTGAGTCCATCTACACCATTAGCAACTGTCGGCCTAGCTCCTGGCTAGACTACCCAAACTCCAAACCTCTCGGGGTAGAAGGTGATTTTGGCACTCTGAACTTGACACTCTGACTCCCCAGGGAAGGCATGGGAACAGATCTTACCGCCTTCTTATTATTACTCATGCATGCCAAGGTGAGTCACAAAAGATGCAAGATTTGCTTTCAATACATTTATGGAAACCATCACAATTTGGCATATAAAGAGTGAGCTTCAGTGATCAGGCAGATGAATCAAAGCAAGGTAATCAGCATTACAAACATGGAGAAAAAGATAATCAATCCAACCATGGTGTATGTGGGTCTAGGTGTTCTATTGGTTCCTTCCTTTCTGCCCAGCCCGATCTAAGAGGTTAGCTCCAACTCATACCTGGAGACAGTGTCAGGAGTCGGCCTGTGGTGTAGATGGCAATCCTCTCAAGAGGCTGGTAGATCCATGCCAGTCAAGCTGCATGTTGCATAGTGTGTGTCCCAAGATAGCCATGGCTCGAATGCCCTCTGCTCCCTCTGGGTCAATGCACTGTTTATATAATAAACCATATTGTGTTGGAAGTACAGCACCAATGCAATGCTGTATCTATATGTTAGAAGCTTTCTCCTGAATGGGTAACGCAAACTAGCATATTGTGTACAGTTTTCTTTAGTCTTAGACAGAAAGTACTGATTACATGTCATGCAAAGGCTAATTAAACAAGCAGCTTGTTCCTCATATTCCTAGAATAAAGCAAGCTGATAAAAATATGTAAATATAATCACTAAAATCAGCCTTGCTAAGACGAATAAAATAAGAACTGTAAAATGATACTAAATCAAGGGTGACTAACTCGGGTGCGAGAAAGACTTCCTTTTCCCCAATCATACATTTGTAATCGAAAAGAAATTCACACACCTCATGTAAAAAACTCTCACCTAAAGCTTCAAATCTGTCTACTGGAAAATGTTCCACACAGAATGTGAATTAAAATGTGGAGATAGGAAGGGAGAATACTCCCTGCATTACCTACGCTGCTGATGGAGTCTCAGCCACTGTGAAAAGCAACCTTTCTGACATTCCTTTGTTTAGCATTTCCTACGCTGCATCCTTCTTTGCCATTATCTGTTGTTTGCATGTTGGATTGAAAGAATAACTCTTTTGAGTTCAGATGTTTCCAAGGCATGCGGTTTGATTTTTGCACCTGAAATATCGAACTCAGCTGCCTTATGGATCTAAGATGGCTCTGTCCATGAAATAATACATATCATTTTGTATTATGTTAATTGCAGATGACACAAGGTTGTTAAGTGTATAAATATGAGTGAACATATATGCATCCCTTTATCGACAATGGCTAATGCGTTCTCTAAATTTGCCTGTCTATTTGCCTTAAACGAGAATCAGCTTCCATTTGAAAAAGCTTCCATATTTAATTGTATACTGCACGGAAGAATCATTTACAGAGTGATGATCTAGGACCTAACAAGAAATCTTGCCAATCCATGTCATTAGTGAGGTGAGAGAGGTGCTCTTTAGCAGCTGTCAAGGTGAAATGTTGCAACCATTTCCTACATTGTATATAGTGACAATCCTTGCATGTTGTGCCTCAATATAACGAGGACCCATCCTACTTGCTTTAAAACTCTGTGTAGAGTTAATAAAATCTGCCTGAAAATAATTTGTGCCCACTGGCCACTATGATCACACATTGAGACCTGAAATTGTTGAATTAAATGTACCATTTGTAACCATACCATTGCGCCAATCTTCTGTGTAACTTACCAGACTTTGGCAATTGTAAAATTTTGCAATTGAAGGGATACTGTGCACATTCATGTCTTTAATGTTTGCTGAACCTAGGCAAGTTGTCTGCTGAATGCTGTCATTAAGAAAACTCATCTGAAATTGAATCAGGCATGCTTTAGATAAGGCATCGATGCCCTGTACTTGGCAATATATTGTTCCCCAAACTGATTTCAAGTCAATTGTTTCTCTCAAACATTCATAACCCTTAACAGCTGGTAGGGAAACAAATGAATCTGTAAGTAAAAGGACCTAGGCACTCTCTAGCAATAAACTAGACATTGCATTTTTAGAAATACACAATCCAACAATACATTAATAGATAGGAAACAATAATCCAATAAACTCCGTGCGTCACAGTCAATCCGTCTTTAATATGGCGAAAGGCAGCATAAGGAATCCATCATTCGAAATAAAGGGAAAAGAACAACAGCCACGAAGAACAGCCAACACGTGTTTCGTCATGGGGAGTATATTCCCCTTGACTTTTTCAAGGCTCACTGACACTGTCAAAGTAGCTCACATGCACCAACCACTAAGCGTTTAGATAACACCGTACGTCGCAATCTACTTTAATCAAAGCATACAGCCCACGAGTATGTTCAGAGCCCAAATGAATTGCTCAAAGGACTGGAGTCCGAACAATCGGTTCCACGTTCACCCGATAAGCGTTTACAAATGAATCTGAATACATTAATCCAGTAGCAATCAGTATGTTTTCCCTCGCTTTTATTGCTGGCAATTTGAAACAATATGATACTCTATCAGTAATATCATGCCCAGATAAATATGCAAATTTATCTGAATATGTTTTAGAATTTCCCACTGGTGGAGCTGGACAGTGTTCCTATTGTGCATAATTAAAAATGTTATGCTGTCATAGCTCCATCTTGTGCCCTTTGTGCTGTGGGTTCTACATGCCGGGCTCATGTTATCCTCCCCTTGTGGGGCCTCCCTATCTCGAGCACTCCTCAGCCCCTTTTCCAGAAAGCTTGAACCATTTAACATCCTGTGCTGCTGCTATGCAAGTTTAGTCTGTTTTTTTTTCACCTGCAGAATAATCATGTGTCTTTTGGGCAAGTACAATATCAACTATGACCCACTGAATTGTACCATCATGCAATTGGGGTTCCATTACACTTTTCTAATTGTTGCCAACTACAAGACCTCATATTCGATCTGTGTAACACATATTTTTCCCCAGGTTCATTGGAATATTCCACGCATCCATGTGAGATACGTTACTTCTGGAACTGCCTCTCCTCTCTCATCTAAACCTGCATTGTCGCTTGACTTTGCTCCAGTCCTGCGTAAGCATCATCCCGGCAGTCACCTCCTGAGTCACACTGATCTTCCAGAACTTTAGTCTTTCCAGCCTTCCTGATGATTGCCTATCATTTTTTTACACCACCTAGCAGGGCTGCCCCAGAAGATTATTGATTAAAAGACTGCCAGTGCCAATGCCAAATTCTAATGTGTTGCTACTTGCTACCAATGGAGGAGATAATATTTTGTTCAAGCACATGCTCGAATTGGAAGAGTTAACTACTAACTATTCCACCAATGAGTGGTGACATGATTGTGAGTGATGATTGATGATATATGTGGTGGCTTACAGTGGGGGAGAGAGTTCAACAAAGTTGTAAACTTGATTCTGATGATTTGCAATGTTTGGGGGCTGATGGGTGATCATTTGTTCCTGAAAGTGACTGGTCTTTCAAACTTAGTGAAATTTACCTGCAGGGTCCACTCCTTTTCTTTGGTTCTTCGGACCAGACCAGTCACTTTAGTTACCAAACACAAATCTACACAAAATACCTAAGTTCTGTTCCTCTATTTGTTTTTCAACAGAAGTGCACTTGACTACGCAGGACTACCTCGCTCGGTTTGGGACTGGTATGGAGTTCCTCAGAATCAGGAATAGAAGAATGGAAGGAATGGGGGTGGGACTACCTCAATAGCTAGAAAGAGAAAGTTATCAACTTCATAGAAAAGCCATGATGATGGAGAAGACTCTGGGGCCTAGTAATCACTCAGCTCTGTGGACTGTAAAAATTCTGCTTAGTGTGTGTTTGCTGCATTGCTGGCTCAAACATAAAACTACTCTTAATGTTCTTGCTCTGCCTCTGAGTCTTCTTGGTACACTCCTGAGTTCTCATGAAGCTTCCCTTGCTTCCAATCCTTTTGACCTTCTTCAGTACTCTATAATACAGTGTATGTGTTGTTCAATATGCAGGCCTTCTCCTAGTCCTCCATTAACAAAACTTTGTGAAAACTCAAGACTGCAGCTTACCTGCTAGACAGGTTCAGGCAGGCACCCAAGAGTGATGGACATTCCAAAAAGAATGGAGATGCACCACTGAATTTGGCAATAGCGTATCATTTTCCTTTTAACAATCATCATTTTCAGAACTGGGTGGGTTAACTTCAATTGCCCTTAATTTGTATTTTTCAAACCTAGAAGACATAACATTTAGAGATATACTATCTTGGGTCTCTCTGGGGTAGAGGGACTGTTTTTAATGCATTTAACTGAACTGTGTCATACCTATCCCTTTATTGTTTCCTTCCACAACCAACTGTCGATGGTGTGCTGCTCAGAGCAACAATGAATATTGTCATGGTTTCTTTTGTGTAGTGTTTGTTTTTGTCACACTTCTCCCCAAATCCTCTTTCTCATCCATTCATCGAGCCACTAACCCTCATCCCCTGGGCTGTGTGCTTTATTGAGGTGTGACTTAATTTTGCAGCATAAATAGATCACACACTTGCTGGAGCGGATGTGGTGAAAGCGACATCAACTCAATGCTTGAACTACTATTACCTAAGCAATATTCCACACCGGTCCCAACAACATCATCATTAAGGTCTGTTGTGTTATATGTTGGGTAAATGCTTAAACTTTTCCACTTACTCCTCACTCTGAGCCCACTTCTCCTGACTCCATGATTATATTTCTTGAGATTAGTTTTTAAATACTGGCTCCACACCATTGCTCAGAAGAAGTTGATACTGCTAGTTTTTATTATCATGTCAGGTATTCTTTGTTGTGTGTCAAATACTGTCATTGTGGTAGTCTGGTCTCAGTCTTGGTAAAGTTATGATGTAATATGATGACCCACTAACTCTCTTCTAATCTAGTTGACAGTGATGGATAACCCTTGATTAATCCTGCAGTTGGACTTCAGAAAGGTGGAAGTGGCACATTCTATCTTCCCTGTTAACATGCCAGCCTGCTACTACTACCACCTACCACCCCATGAGGATACCATCTTGGGAAAAACCCTGCAGTAAGAAGACTCCCTCGCTTCATCTAGTCAGGTAAGAGAAGAATTATTGTTTGAAGTTAACTTGTTTAGGCCTACTCTTCTTCCCAAACAAATAGTCCTGTCCCCAAAAAGTCCAACAAAAGGTCCACTATGTAAATTCTTTAAAAAAAACCCGTCCTAATGCCCTCCCCACCATCTCTACCCAAAACAAGTATCCCTCCCCCCAAAAAATGTAAAAAAGAGTCATAAGTGGGGGTTCTTGACACTGAGCCGGAGATTAGTGCGGATCGCCTGTATGTGTGCCACCTGTAGGTCCAGGTACATGAGATGTTACAGGACGCAATGTTGGAAGATGTGGTCGGAGCAAGAGGGGTGGCAGAAGTAGTGGAATTGGGACAGTGTGATGCCAACTGGCTGCTGCAATGGTGGGTCCCCCAATATTCCTTTTTGATGCCCTCCAGCCGCTGCTGCTGCAGCCCGGCTGCTATCTCCTTTCGAGTTGAATGATATCCACCAGGGGTAGCTATAGCAGGGAAAAAAATGAAAATGGCAAATAATAAACCATGCTCTGTGTAAACAATTTTAAAAAAAGTATAGTGACACAGTAGAGTAAATTGCTGGTCTCCTAGGGCCATTAGAATTTGATGTCGCAAATGACGACAAGTCACAGGTCCATTTTGTTACCCACTCATGCCTCACTGGAGTTGAGGAATGTCAAAAGGGTAAAATTTGAACTGGCATGAATCCGTTATGGAAGCCATGAATTATTAATCAATTATACATAAATGTGACACATGCCAAAAGGGATTTTTCATTTTTTTGGGTGGCTGGGACAAAACTTTGGAAAGAATAAAGGACTGGAGTACTAGGAGGTGACAAAGTGTGACTGGGAGAGAAGGGAAACAGACCTTTTAAGTTTGCAATTCATTGACAACTTTATAAATGATGTAATAACTGAAGCTGATGCACATTGCACAGAAAACTCTATTGTACTGTTGTACTGAACTACTCTGCAGTCATGTCATAGTAGCATTGGTGACTAATGGAGAAGGAGGTATGATGTTGGGTGGGAGGAAACATGTCTTGCTTCAACTACTGCTTTGATAACCATGCAAACCAAGCAAAGTAGGTGTACAGCAGACACGTCCCTTTCCACAATAGCTCTGTTATTTTGTGATCCAATTAAATACACATTCATCTAACCTATTCACCCTTTGATACTCACTATTTAAGCTTTACACTTTCTAGTCCAATCTTTCACTATTCCGATCCAGCCATCCATATTTGTCCACCCATCCATCCACACACTCACCTACTCAGTATCTATACTTTCACATACCCTGCTTTCACCTATCCATCCAATTATCCATGTATCGTTGTTCGTTACCATCCACCTATATCTCACCCAAGCATCAACTTTTACCCACCCACCCTTCACTCAATGGGGCATCCTTTCACCTCTTTCATCCACTGTTTTACCCACCCATGCATCTGCTATCACTCACTTACACATATTTTCCTTTAAACCACTCATCCTTTCACTCATATACCATTTCACCTACTGTTTTTCTTAGCCGTCCACCTTTCTTTGTTTTTCCATCAAGCCATCGTTTGCAGCATCTGTTCATTATGAGCTTTTGTCCGTTGATTTGCTGCAGCTACTAAACCAAGGGCTTCACATGCAACGCCCCTGCAGTGAGTATATTAGTAATTGTCAATGAACAAGAGCAACATGACTTACCAGCGCCCGTTCCTCCTGCCACCAGTTGTTCACTTCTGACCGCTGCCACATCTGGTGCACTGGTGCTGCCGCTGGACCCTGCACTTCTGGTCAGTACAGCTGGAAAAAATCTTACACATTTTAGTCCCAGCAAATACAACCTCAATTGATCATTACAGTTATTTTTTCTTCTATCATGGAATTGTGTCTGTTATTAGAAAAGCTAAGTAAACAAATGAAATGCAAGCATTTTGTAATGGCGTGGCCAAGCCAAGTCATTGAAGTGCAATAAATGAGTGGAATACTTTGATCCAGGAGAACCTATAGTGAGGTTTTGGTTGGCAAATGCAATGGGCATGAGCAAGCAAAGAGAACCTTCACAAACTTATAGAAAAGCTGACTTGAGCATGCAAACTTGTTGGTAAAGTACCTGTCCTCAAAATCTGTCCTCTTAGTATTGAGTACCAGTCTTCAAAATATATAAGGGGCGAAGGGAAAGCTAAGCTTAGTTACAAAGCAGAAGAAAGCTAGTACATACAGGAGAATGTGTGGTACAGAAACATGAAAAATAGATAAACGCAGGGATAACAAGAATTTAACAAAGCTTACATAGACCAAAAATAAGTATAAAAAAAGGAAGACAGGCACAGTAAAACCAAAAGAAAATTATTTGAAATGAGAGGTGAAAATTAGGAAAATAATAATAATATAACAGTAATACTTACTGGTCCAGAGATTCACCAGTATCTATACTGGTGGAGGCACTGGCACCCCCATCTACTCCTGGACCTGCCGCCGATGTAGCCCTCTTCTACTCATTGGGTGCTGAGGTAAGAAATAAAGAAGATAAAAGATTATTGGTACAGTTAGTCTCCCCAAAAATATTTTGACAAGCAGAGGCAAACACAGTAACTTTATACTTGTCTGAATGAGATTGCCTCGTATGATGGGCTCAACTCGAGTTGACCTATTACGTTTACTTTCCTCATTCTTACACCTAAGCCCTACTCCAAATTTTCTAAACTACGGGCCATATTTACAAACCTTTGATGCAGAGCAGCACTGCAAGCTTTCTTGAAGCTCTGCCCTGCATCAAAAGAAAAGGGCAGGAATGTGCTGTATCAACAACAGATATGGTACATTCCTGTCTGTTTCCCCTGTGTTGATGCACAATGTGCTGCTATGAGCAATGCAGGTACCCCTGCACCATGATGTAAGGGTGCCTTCATTGAGGGGATTATTGCATTTGTGCAGGAACAGACACCTTCCTGCAAATAAACTACCACAGGAGGTGTTTTCCTTTATCTATGTGTGCTGCAGATTGTAGCACACTTTGAAAAGGGAAAATGGGAGGAGAATACAAGTATTTCTCCTTGTTTCATCTCCCTTACATGTCCCCGAGGGAAGCATAGGCTTTTGGCACATTCCCAGGTTTACAAAACCTTGTAAATGTGGAATGTGTCAAATGCCATGGGTGTTCCATGGAAAGACCCACCGTAATACCCATTGCATGCCTCCCTTTCGCAGGGTGAGTCAACACAGCAACTTGAGCTGCGTTGACTCAGTCCACATTTACAAGGCCATAAAGAGCAACAAAGGATGGCTTTATGTGACCTTGTAAATGTGGCCCTGAGGTGTGCGCCACTGGACTGTCACTGAATGTGACTTCTGAAGGTCCAAAGGGCCTTGTAACTAAATATGGCCCTACATTTACAACTACATTCCACCAACAATGCATTCATATTGTAACTAATGATCTTTGCTTCTCCACCACCATTGATGGTGCAACTCAGCCTCCATTGTTTTTACTGCATAGATGCAGACATGCTATGATGTGTCATACTAGATATCACCAGGAGATTGCGATTAAGAGGGACTGCATAAGCTACATAAAGAAAGGCACAGAGAAAGGAATGCGAACTCACTAATATTACATATTACTACTACCACTGTCTTATTCTTGGTGACAGGAGGAGCCTATGTCTGCATGGCTTCTTAGATAATCTGCCAAAACTCGTGCCCATGAATACAATTAGGAAGTGCTGACTCATCCTGCTTGCTCAATCTGGATCACATAAATAAACGTAACCACCTAACTTACCTCTAAGAGTCAGCACTGCTATTAGAAAAAATATGAGCACTGTGTCCGACACAACAAATAAATAGTATTCACTGAGCCCCAATATCTAGATGCCCAACAGGTTGAGCAGGTCCTGTTCACAGTTGATAATATCTGCCCAATGGTGCATCAACTGCTGCTGGGTGCACTGGACCTCAGTGTGCCGACAAACCAACCGGCGCACCCTTCCCCACAGCAGTCGATGCTCCAGAAGGAGGTCACCACTCCCAGGTCTGTCACCTGCTGTCAACATGGATGAGAGGTGGTACTGTACAAAAAATACAAGTACTGCCTCAAGGAAAATGGGGCAGGCTGTACCATTTAGTGGCACAGGCACCCACAAGGTAAGCGACTACCAGGGGCATCAGTGCACAGCTTCCTCTGCTGCCCTCTGCCATGGTGCTGGGTGGGAAAACGAAAGGGGAAGAAATAGAAGGAAGGAAGAAAGAAAAAAAATAAAAAGGTGAAGGAAAAGCAAAACAATTGAAAGTATTAAATGGTTAATCAATCAATCAGTTTTTGGAAAGCGTGGCTACTCACCCCTGAGTGTCTTAAGGCACTCGGGGGCAGGAAGGGTAGAGCCTCATCCAAAGAGCCAGGTATTGAGGTTCTTCCTGAAGATGGTGAATGATGGGCTTTGTCTGAGGTCTCTGGGCAGGTTGTTCCAGCTCTTTGCTGCTATGTAGGTGAAGGATGGTCCTCTGGTGATGGTTTTTAGAATGCATGGGATAGTGGCCCGAGCCAATTGAGAGGAGCGGATG
The DNA here is from genome assembly GCF_031143425.1 of Pleurodeles waltl. Lineage (NCBI taxonomy): Eukaryota > Metazoa > Chordata > Amphibia > Caudata > Salamandridae > Pleurodeles > Pleurodeles waltl. Next base: position 509,282,871 of record NC_090445.1, read on the forward strand.
GTCTGGCGGGGGAGTGTTAAAGGAGACGCAGTGATTTAGGTATGTCAGTCCGACGTTGTGTATGGCTTTGTACGTGTGGGTGAGTAGCATGAAAGTGATTTGTTTTTCTATCAGGGGCCAGTGGAGGGTCTTCAAGTGCTGGGAGATATTTTCTTTGCATAGGAGGTGAAGGTCAAATCTGGTGGTGGTGTTCCAGATGAGTTGCAACTTTTTGATATTCCTCATTGTGGTTGCGGCATAGAGAACGTTGTCGTAATAAAGCTTGCTTGAGACTAAGGCATGGGTGTCTGCTCTGCGGCAGTCTCCTGGGATCCATTTGAAAATTTTCCATAGTTGGCGGAGGGTGTGACAGCAGGAGGAGGTGACTGAATTTACCTGTCGGGTCATAGATAGGAAGGAGTCGAGGTTGAGGCCTAGGTTGCAGGCATGTTCAGTCGGTGAACGTGGGGTGATGAGAGATGTGGGCCACCAGGAGTCGTCCCATGCTGAAGTGGCATTTCCGAAGATGGTGAGCTCTGTCTTATCAGAGTTGAGCTTGAGACAGCTTTCTCTCATTCCTCAGTGGAAGTTCCTTTCGGACTGAGTCTTTGGTGAGGGAAACGATGAGTTGTGTGTCATCTGCGTATGACACGATGTTCATTCCGTGGATTCTGACGATAGCTGCAAGTGGGGTCATGTATATGTTGAAAAGAGTTGGACTCAGAGAGGATCCTTAGGGAACTCCACAGCTGACTCCTGTGGGTTTAGATGTGTACGGAGGGAGCCTGACCCTCTCAGTCCTTCCGGAGAGGAAGGAGTGAATCCATTTCAGGGCTATTCCACGGATTCCTACGTCGTGGAGTCTGGTGCAAAGTATGCTGTGGGAGACCTTGTTGAAGGCCGCTGAGAGGTTGAGGAGTATGAGTGCTGCGATGTGGCCTTGGTCTAGAAGTGATCAGATGTCATCGGTGGCTGCCAGAAGAGCTGTCTCCGTGCTGTGATTGCTGTAGAAACCGGCCTGGGAGCTGTCCAGAGAATTGTTGACCTCGATAAAATTCAGTAGTTGTGTGTTGATGACTTTATTCGGTACTTTGGCCAGGTAGGGTAGCAGCGAGATGGGCTGGAAATTCTTTGGTTCTGATGGGTCAGCCAAGGATTTCTTGAAGAGAGGTTATACTTCAGTGTGTTTCCAGTCCTCGGGGAAGGTGCCAGTGTTGATGGAGCGGTTTATCCTGTTTTGGAGTTTGGGGGAGATGGATGTGCTGGCTCTGGTGTAGATGTGGTGCGGGAAAGGGTCCGGTGGGGCTCCGGAGTGGGTACTGTTCATGATGCTTTTGGTTTCCTCTATCGTGAGTGTGGACCAGCTATGGATGGTCTGGGTGGGTTCTGGGGGGGGTGGGTCAGTTGTAGGTTCTGGTGCTGGGTTGGTTTTCTAGGAAGAAACTGTCGTAGATGTCTTGGATCTTGCAGTGGAAAAAGGTGGCGAGTTTGTCACAGAGGTCTTGTGACCGGGGGATGTTGGTGGCTTCAGAGGGGGTATTTGTGAACGTGTTGAGGACTCAGAAAAGTTCCTTCATGTTGTGGGTGGAGGAGTCGATGCGTTCCCGGAGTGCGTTCTTTCTTGCATTCTGGATGTGTCGGCGGTGGATGTCGGTTGCGGCTCTGAAGGAGGCGAAGTTTTCACTGGTTTGGCTATTCCTACATTTTTTCTCTAGGCGCCTGTGGGTACGCTTGGATTTTTGGAGTTCAGTGGTGAACTAGTTGGCTTTCTTTGATATGCTCTTGGCCAGTGTCAGATGGAAGGGGGCTAGAGTGGTGGCGCATTCGGTGATCCATGTGTTGCACGCTGCGGTGTTAATGTCATCGGAGGGAGGCGGGAGGGATTTGGTGAGAGTTGTGGTGAGTTGCTTGTCGGTTATTTCATTCCATTTCCTGTGGGGGGGTGCTGGGGGCATGGATGCGGCTACTGGGTGGGGTGATGGTGAAGTGCAGGCAGCGAAGGTCAGTCCAGTCTGGGGTGGAGATGGTCTCAATGGTAATCCGGGTTCCTTGAGGTAAAGATGGGGTTCAGTGTATGTATTGTGATGTGCGTGGGCGCAGTGATCAGCTGCCGCAGCATCTTTTCTACAGTTGAAACCAGGTGAATGCATGGCCAAGCCTCAAACTTTCCTCCGCTCAGATAAAATGGGCAACCAAATACATGCTAACGATTTAGCACATGCACTATCTAACGTACAAGGTGCAGTTTAACCCTTCAGACAGAAAGATTTGTTGCCTAAGGAAGAGTTAGTCTGATATTGCCCCCACCATTCACCCTGGTTAGCTGATGTAGGGGCCTGGGTGACTCGTAAATACACACGCCTGCTGTACAACATGCATACTTTGGCAAAATCAAAAATTCCACCAGTACGTCGTCCATTGGAAATATTAATCCTGTGCACGTCACTGAAACCACTCCAGCCCTATGCCTCTGGCCCCAGTGGAAGAAAGGTTCTCTGGGGATAATAATAAATGTAGGCGAGCTGTACTACCTTTTGTTTTGCAAGTCACAATTTGGGATCTGTTTGTGAATAGCAATTCGCGAGTATCAAAACAAAATGTACAACAGTGTTAACCACACTGTTTGCAATTCCCAAATGGGTCACAAGGGACCTCCCTCATGAATATTCATGTAGCAGGTCACAATATTTGATCCATTTGGGAATGGCCATACTCACAGGGATGGTGGCCTGCTCCAGTCAACAGACCACCATGTCTGTGACTGCTTTTTCAATAATGCAGTTTTTCCTTTTTTTAAATGCAGCCTGTTTTCTTTAAAGGAAAAAGGGATGCATTTCAAAAATGAAAATGAAAGTTTTCTTTTCACTTTTACAGAGTAGGCAGTGGTCCGTGGGACCACAACCAACTCAAAAAAAAAAATTGTTATCATACATCTTGCGGACCCCTTCCTGTTTGCGAATGGGTTAACACCAATTTGAAATGGGTGTTAACTGCGATTGTTTTGTGACCGCATTCACGGTCAAAACAATCATCGATCCCCGAGCGAGTTGCAAGTAGGTAGGGATGCAGCTTCCTAATTGTGAATCGCAATCCCTAGTTTCTAAGTCAGTAACTGGATACCGACTTGCAAAAATATGAATGGCACATTGTACAGGGCCATTTTGCAGTCGCAAATGGCAATTTTTATATTTTTCAACCTCAAAATTGTGTCGTTCATCTGGCCCTTGATGTATTCTCAAGTCAGTGCCAGTTGCAATTTCTGGTAAAATCCAGATTCTGCCACAGCTAAGATAGTCTTTATCACATCCTATCTTGCTGGCACAGCTGCTAACTGGGCTATTCATCTCATTGACAATAATGACCTGGTCTTACATGATTTTGGAAGGTTTGAAGAGGCTGATGTGTCAACTCATTGCTAAACACACTTTTGTTCAGGCTAGTTATAATGAGTTCTTTAACTTACTCCAGGGTAATAAGGACCTTTTGACTCATTTTCTGACCTTTTGTAGGCTGGTTACTGAAACTAATAGCCAGAAGAGAAGAGAACCTCCCTCTTTTATAGAGGACTGAGAGTTGACTTGAAGGATTCTTTAGCGCACATTGTGAATCTCCTATCGGTTTTGTTCTGCGTTCATTGATTAAGTTGTCTGGTTAGACCATATGTAAATTGAACGTAAGGGGGAATGCCATCAAGGGGAACGTAAACTATTAGTGGTGTGTCCAGAGCATAAAGAGATTGAGCCCAAAAACTAGGATAATGCATAACCAATGCAGATAGGGGCTAATGTGGTCCTTTGACTTGTTTCATTAAGCTGCCCAGCCGGGATTGGAGGTCCAGCATCATTTCCACAGGTGGAACTAGGTGAGTGCATGACGTATGCAGAGTGCTATCTCTATGTAGCTAATAATGCACATTATGGTGATAAAAAACATTTCTCCATAATTTCCGGAGTTCATAGACATAGCTTCACTTTCAAATACAGTATAATATTCAAGCTCAGAAAGCTTTGAGCAAACTCTTTTTACATACCAATCATCAGAAACAAAAACTGATGATTCTGTTGTTATGATATCATCCACAGAAATTTTGAAAACATAAGTAATCTGAATACTTTCTGTAGGACCAAATATATCATATGGAACCTTATTCCAAACAATCCTGTCAAGAACTGGAACAGTGCAAATGTTCATTAGAGACAGGTCTCTTCATACTTTGTGGGAAGACAAGTGAGGCTTCAGTACCTCATCTTCCAGTTAAACAGCGGAGCAATCAGGAAGAAATATGCCCATTTATAAGCAAGAAGAAGACAATCACACATCCAATCCACAAGAAGAGAGCAAGCAAGGTGAGTGTAATTCACAAATAGGACTATGGATGGCTCAGATAAGTGTATTTAGGCCGGTCAAAAACCTTACATTAACCAAGAAAAGAAGCTTCAGCAGAGTCTATAGAGAAGTCGTCAGTGTCGACAAAGTATCCAGAAACAGTCTGTGTGAAGATAGAGGCCACTGCAAGAAAAAGGGTAATGGTAGACACCTCTAAAGGTGGTTCATCATAAGTAACTCCATTGTTTTGAGAAGTAGTTGAAGACTCTAGACTTACTTCTGGTTCATTGCTGGTGCTTGTAGCGGTAATTGGAATCAACAAAAGTTCATGCTCTGCCCTCCCCAGCCAAGGGAAATAATTTTAGCATTAACGTTTGAAGAGGTATTTATTGTATGGTAGTGAGAGGAGATAGGGAACTACCCAGGAGTCCTCGAAACTTACTGTGTAGGATTGGCCACATGATGCAATTTGACTTGATCAATGGAAATAGAGCATTTTTCTTTACAACCAGCAAGTGGTGGCAAGATCACAGTTCTGGTACCTTGAATTACAAGGACTGGCACCGGTGCAAGGTATGAATGGGCTGAATTCTTTTCTAACTGCAATCTTTTCTCAGACTAGATTCCAAACTTTTTGGAATCCAACCTCAAGATGCTAATGTATCCCCCATTCCTACAGCAGCAGCATGTGCAGTAGAATGCTCATCTCAGAAGTCTTGAAGTTCCTGTAAGGCAGTAAAATGTTCATTATTGTCAAAAGCAGCTTCTGCCGCCATCATGCCAGGACCATCAAGATCTGTGACATACATTTGTGATGCCAAACAGGACTTCTTATGGGGTACAGGGACTCAAAGATCTCCAAGGCACATTATTTAATGCTCTCCGGACCCCATAAAGGTGACAAATCCAACTATGACCTGAACCTAATGCTCTAGCTGTTAAGGATTGCTTTAAGTCCCAGTTCTTTCTTCCCACTATCGAATTTCCCTCTGGATGATAGGGATAAGTAAAATGCACAACTACACCCAAAGTTCCTATGGTACCACTATATGCTTTGCAGGCAAAGGCAGGGCCCTGCATGAGTAAAATGCAGCTACTGCATATGCCCTGATAAAGACTTGCAAATCTTTAATAACAATGAGGGCATCAGACCGATGTTGTGGCAACAGCTAAAGGAACCTGAAGCAAGAATCTATAGCATGTACGGTGTATTTGCATGCGCCATCAGAATTTAAGGAACAACAATGGACCATGTATAAGAGGAGTGTTTGCAGTGGATGTTTAATGGTGGAACCTTTAATTTGCTGATAAGTGTCACAACTAAGGACATACTGTTTCGTCTCTTTGTACAGGCCCTGCAACCATTAGCGTTTATATAACAAGGATATTATAGCCACCACACCAGCGTGTGCAGAACCACTGCATGAATTAGTACCAGCCTATGACCTTGATTGAGGATCATTCAATCACCCACTCCTAGAATGGTTACATAGGGAAAGTTTTGGGCACTTAAGTGGTAGGAATATTTTGCTGGAAATGCTTTTGGTAAACGAGTGCTATCAGCTGCGATGTTCACTACAGCCAGTATTTTTTCATCCACCCTAATATGGGAATGAATAATTGCATCTACAGTTACCATAAAAACTGCTGATTTGGCTGCTTCATCAGCCAGTAAATTTCCTAGAATATTCCAATATTCCAACACATTAATGGTCCAATATATGTATTATATGAGCCTGTGATAGTTTGTCTTTCAGTTCTGCCACCTTTCCCTTAAAGCAGTAATGCAGATTTTCATTAAAAGACCTGACACAATAGTCAACAATCATGCACTATTACTGTCAGAAATTTGGGATCTGTATGTTCCAGTGCCAAAATAAATGCTTTTAGCTCACCTAGTTGTGCAGTACAATTCCCAAGGATAAAGGTTTGTTGAGGGTAGAGCTCTGGATCTCTTATCACTTCATAAACAGCTGCACAAACCACAGAGTATTGATGTTGGCACCTAAAGCAGGTTGAGCTGAACCATCAGTGTCAATAACATATTTATACTGATCAAGAGGCATAATGTTAGTGTGCACAGGGTACTCAAGTTCGTACTAGAGTAACTCTTGAGTTTGCAATTTAATGTCAAGTACATAGTCTACATCAGTGGTAGTTAAGGAAGTGGCCCATTGTACTCATCTTGGATGTAAGGCTTTTGCATTTGGAATGCTAGCCTTTGGGAAAGCCTCTAAGGCTGCAACAATGATGCATTTTTCCCAGAGCAAGTGGTCTTTCCTTAATGACCGGCATCTGAACTGTAGTCAGTAATTTTTCAGTGGATACAAAATGCATTTCAGCATTGGAGTATAAATAGGATTTATAAGCACTCGGCACAGTGTCCCCTTTATTGAATGTGACATAGGGAAAACCAGTGGCACTCAGAATTACCCAGAAGTCAAGATTTGTTTTGTTTTCATATGAGTTTCGATACTTTTCTTCAAGCATGTCCTTCTGTAGTGATCTGAGTATTTGTGTGTGTTCTGGTATTCAATGTTTGTTTGAAAAATCTGGACAAATTAAATCATAAAGTGGTTTTATGCATTGTGCATAATATAGTATATATGTTTTTGCCAAAATTAAAGAATCCTGTAAATTAAAGGATTGGAATTTGTTGATGGTATTTGGTGGTTGTAACCGTGCACACTTCTCAAGGAAGTGTGGTGCTGGCCTGTTCCCCTCATTTGAAAGCTCAGATCCCAAAAATAGGACACACTGAAAGGCAAATTTAATTCTCTTAAAGATGAATTTGTATCCATGTTCAGCAAATCTCAAAACAATGCGATATTTCCTGGCACAATGTGTGTTTAGTTCATCATCAATCAAATATATGTAATTGAAATAGGACAATGCTTCTGGATCAATATTATGCAATTTTGATATCACACACACAGGCAGAGAACATGCCTGGACTGTTCTGATACCCTTTGGGAAATTAGCAAAATTGGTGCTGAGAGCCGAGCGTGGAAAAAGTAGTCAGATCCCTGCTTTTAGCTGCTATGTTTTGGCAGAAAAACCCATTGGAAATATCCAAGGTTGTTTTGTATTTTTTGCGGACAATGTTCGTTATTGCTGTACTGTGTGAATTTTGTGTGGCAAATGTGCATGTGTGACTATTTAAAAGTCAATAATCTAAGACTATTCTATTGGAATGATCTGGCTTAGCTGTTGGAAACAAGGCGTTGTTCAAAGGGGATACACAGTGTTCACTTACTCCCTGGTACTCGAACTGTGGGAGAACCTCACTCACAGGAGCTTTTGCTTCATGTTTTATGGGTAATGTGGCTTTACATGTGGACTTAAGGGTGCTAAATGATAACGAGAATCTCTATCCCTGCTCACATGGCTGCAGTATAGTACTGGGAATTGTGCAGGAGCCCAATCTGCAGTGTACACTTGCTTTACTTGCTCTGGAATGAGGACTAAGAAAGACAGTGAAATCATATCTTCCCCTAGTGGCAATGTTATAACAAGCTCTGGTGTCCAGTCTTTTTGAGCAAATAGAATGGCATAGCTAAGTGTTAATCTCACTCAGAAAATTACTTTAATTGTGCACATCATATCACCATCTGTTTGCATGTTTAATTTATAGACCTGGCCTGGAGGGGTGATTTGCCTGTCTGGGATTAAGATTTCTATGTAGTCGTTGCTCTCAAATCCAGAAGCTCCTGAAGATTCTGGGGAACTATCATGGCCTCTGCTGTGCTGTCCAGCAGAGTCACTGCTTATGTCCTGTTTCACCGTAACGTTCTCAATATGTGTGGCTTATGTTGATGAAATTGCATGACCTTCTTCTTTTGAATTGGGTTTTTTGTTGAGGAAGTTTCTCTTCCTTCTTTATGATGACATTGGATGAGTGTTGCAAGTCCTTTTTTTATTTTCACATACTCCTCCTGTCTGTGTTCTGACCGCTCTGCTCTCTCAGACCGTTTGTCTGATGAGTACTGAAAGGAACAAGAAGGGCATATCAGTATATTCATACCTATCAGGATGTTTCAAATTATCACGATTACAAGAATTATAACATTTTTCAGAGTTCTCCAACTGTAGAGATTCTCCCCATGATTTAATCTTATCTTTCTTTTCTTTTTGTTTGTCCTAGCATTTTCAGAAGCCTCCTGTGCTTGCTTGGCATTACCCTTTTCAGGATTACCTTTAACCTGTGGCTTTGGTCTGGCCCCCAAACTATTACAACCTACACAAGAGTCTGCAATTATTTTTAATAACTTGCCCTCTTGATCTATTAGAGGAACCTGTGTGAGATGTTGGCAAACGGCCAATGTTGCTGCTTCAACTTTTGTATTTCCTAAAATGATTGAGGACACTGTGGCAAGGTTACCTATTAATGTAATCCCTAAATCCAGGCAGAGGCAGTCCTGTATTTATTTTGTGTTTCTTTTAACACCTCCTTTAAAACCACAAGATATGGTGTGCCATGAGTTATAGTATATATCTCAGCAAAAATTGTGCCCCAAATAGAATAATCATCAATAGAAGGTACTATCCCAAGTAGCAAGCACATTGCAAGAATTCTATGTTTATCCTATGCTATAGTACTTCATCAATCTGTGGCATAATGGGTTTTTTGGCAACCGTTCACCACAGGTATGTGGTGAAGGTTCTAAAGCTTGTACATATTCAGCCTTTTCCATAGCCTTGTTCCTTACGCCTTTCACAACCTGCTTGCTTTCGCCCTACAGCATAGAATCCTGCAGATGAATAGTGCATTGCAGGTAAATATGAAACAGCAGCCTGATGCAGTAGAGTGTTGGTGATGGAGCACGGTTTACATTTATATCTGAGGTAAACTGCAGCTTATTATGAGGGATGCTAATTTATGATATAGGGATACTTCAACTTTCTAAGCAGTGCTTTTGTGGTTTAGCCGCTCTTTGGTAAATGGCCTTACAGGATATATTCTAGTTTCCCCAGAAATCTCTTTTAGTGAACTCATTTGTATTTAATGTGTGCCGTTTTATTTTGGGTTTGTGCTGTTGATGTTCTCGATTGCCTATCAATGTATGGATTAAATCATTACCAGCTACTTTTGGGGGGAAGTGACTTTTTGGAATGTTCTGGAGACTCACAGTCATACTATACACGTGCATGAGGATTTCCATTTAAGGACATGTAGTCTGTGAAACTAGTGTCTGTGATAGTAACATTATGTTAACAGCATATACAAGATTATTACACTTGACAGTTTCACAAACGGTGCTAATGCTGACCTGCACATTAGTGTATCCACATTTTTGCGATACTCCACTTACCACAAGCTGTCAGGATTCGCCCTAGTGACAGCATAAACTGAGAAATGTTTGTCTAGGATGATAAATATGCAATCCTTTTCTTCCAGTAATTGGTGTGTTTGTTCGTAACCTTAGGGTAAACGTGTCAAAAAAGAAAGCTGACTATTGCACGTGTGCACATTTAGGTAGCAGCTGAACAAAACTGAATGATTAGAGTTAACAGAGTTAAAATAATTCATAACAAGAATACTACATAGCAAAAAAATGATATTTTGGCAGTATAAGTCACGTGCTCTAAAACGTTTTCCTCTCTCGAGGAGAAATTTATTTTTAGAGCTACTGTAGAAGATGACTGAGTAGCAGTTTGCCTGAGGCATTATTTCTTCCTAGGAGAGATCAGGATGCCCAGGGTCACCTCTGCTGCTGTCCATTACAATCCAATCTCAATCATTGCCTCTGGAGGGCTCCCTGCATGACCAGGAACAGCGTTTCCTCTTCACATGCAGTGCTTCTCTGTAAAGGTCATGTTCCTGCTGTCTCAACACTTACCCTCTGCCTCATCTTCTTGAAGTACTTTTCCAAAAAGAGCAAAAGACGTCACTAGGGGAACCCAAGTTGACGACTCCCAAAAGGATCTTTTTTTGCAAAGTAACATAAGAGAAATTCATTATTTCGAGATAAAAGCGTTTGCGCGAATTCAGTTCCAAGGTCAGAGAAGTTAATTTATTTTTTCAAAGGCATTAACCAATACAATTCTAGTTATGCCTCATATTCTTGATGTGTGAGTTTGAAAGTTATTCACTTTTACTGTTCTAAAATGAAAACATATGCAAGAGCATTATCAAATGCACTCCTCAGCTGGTAAAATAACTAATAGATCTGCCCGTAAACTGAAGGTCGCAAGTTCGAATCATGTAGGGCCTACTCACAGATTGATTTAGATCATGGGAACGCTGAAACATTTTCTCGAGGGCCAAAAGGCGCAGTCAATTGTGTGTCATAGGGCCACACTCGTGCTGGTCAAAGCCCCGGGTGACAGGGTGAGGTGGGGTTTTGTGGGGACAGAAAAGAAGCCTGCACCTTTTCAAAAGATTAGCTAAAAAAGTTTCCTTTGCACATTTTGCAACACCCTATCTCATACTGAGTGTAATGTATATATTTCTTAAGTTTTGTAGTTATACTGGGTGTAATGCAATCATTGCTTTTCCCGAGAGCACCAACCAGGGTCCAAGTCAATGACCTTCCATCTACCCTGTTTCCTACTTAAACCATGCGTTTCCAGGAATTAGTTTTAATCTGCATTCATTTTTCATTTAAGGTGTGTACATTACAATTTTTATGGAGTTACCTGTACATACATGTCAACATTTTAAATGAGGAAAGGGGGAGATTTAAAAAAAATAATCAGGAGAATACATTTCGCCCATTGGCTTCTATTGAAGCAGGAGCATTTCCAGACGGAAGAGAGCCAAAATAAAGGCATGTTTGGCTTCAAAAATCGTGATGTTCCTGCCTGAATCGGGCCTATTGGCATGTATGCCTGTAGGTTAAAGACCAAGAAAATGTTCCCAGAACAGTTTGCTATTTTTAGCTACATGCTGGCCACCTCTTCAGACTCACTAACCCTGCCTTGTTTTACTCCTGTTAGTAGTTCCCCTAAGTTTCCTTGTGCGCTTCAAGTCTGCTCAGTTAAATTATCACCTAAGCAGGGCATTGCTGATAGTACACGTTGAAGTAGATGTAGAAACAAAGCCAATAGCCTGAAGACCACAAAAATGTCCTCTTGTTACATTGTTTTCTTTGATTTCTGAATATTGGCTTTGTTACTGTAGTCATTCCAGCTTGTTCTACGAGCGGGGCAGCCCAGCTCATGAAACAATCTGAACTGACTATATAAAAAAAACACAGAATCAAAAAACGATGTTGCTTGGTTAGTGGCAACAGGATAGCAATCATTTTGCAATGCAATGGGTCTCGCAATTGCTCAAGTTAGAGCTATTCGCGTTGGAAACTCTTAACCGGACTTTCCCCGCCACATAACTGATAACGAAAAGTAAAACAGTTTTACATATCCGAGCAGACGGTTGCCATGAGTGTGAAAGAGACACAGAAAAGGAAATAGAGGTTCGCTCACAGTGAAATGTATTGGCAAAAGTGCAAATATCCATGTAACCGGCAAAAGTAGAATTATCTACGTAACAGGGTCAATGTCATGCAAAGTGCTCGACTACTGCCCAGCGAGATCACGCTGCATAGGAAATAAAAATAAATAGTGCAGAAGCCATCAGAAAGCACAGAGCCTTATATGTTTTCAGTAGTTTACTGGTGCTATAGAGGAATACTAAACACCGGAAAAGGCATGATGTATGCATGCTAAACAACAGGGAGGAGAAGGAGGCTTAAAGGGGAGGGTCTATCCTCCTTGAAGCTTCAGTAAACATATTTATAGACCCAATCCAGAGGAGAAAAACTTCCACAGAAAAAAAGTTTTTTTGTAAGAAAAACCCTCACCCACCAGGGTTATCCCTTGGTGGCATGCTTCATTGTTGGGTTTCTTCCCGTTCTGCCGCAGAACAAGGAGTGCTGCGCCTGACGGAATACGTGGGAGCACTATTGGTATCAGTGATGCGGATGCTAGAAATGGATAGGAGTGGTGGTGTCTTGGTAAATTAAAAATACCACCCCTCTGGATGATATTACTAGTTTAATATGTCTCACAGGGGTGGTCTGATTAAAAAGGGGTGTCAGGAGGGTGGGTATATTATGTATCTGTCCTCCTTAGTGGTCTACATCTTTCGGAGTTTGCTCCTAAACTCCTCTTCAGGACCAAAGTGATCTCCCTAGTATCACTCCTCGTGCGCCTTACACTAGTAGAAGTACTTTTATTATTTACTGTGGTAAGGTGATATATACCAATTAAATTAAATTCAATAAATTATACTCAATGCTATGCTGGGCAAATTTTCAGTGTTTAGGCTAATGATGTATGCATGTCTTTCACTAATGAAATCAAGCAAATTTTAAAAGGCAAGCCCACGAACCAACCAAACTGATGCGCGTGTTTAAAACCCCAAAGAGAGATTACAACAGAGGCCAGGGCACTTGCGCACGCTTTACGCTAAAATGGGACTCAAGTGCCTTTATTTCTACGCTACCATTTAATATGCTCCCAGAAGAAGTATGCGGGTCACAAGGCATGGTCTGCTGTGCCACCAGTGGCTCATGGGACCACTGATTTGGATACTCAAAATGTGGGGTTAAATTCATGGTCAACTGTGGCTGCACATTTACAAGTATGTGCACTACTACTTTTGTAGTAGCACTACTTCACATACTCTTAAATGCAATTCACTTAGGTCACAGACATATTTTGAAACTACACCGATCTTTTTGTGTGTGGGGTTCACTCCTTAGAGTGCTATAGCTCCATGCACAGAGTTCTACGGATTAGATGGTAATACTGGAGTGGCAACTGAGATTTGCTGAATAGGAATATTTACAACATTGGGGAGGAAAAGGAAAATTAATGAGCGGGACAGAGAGAGGCATTTAAGTGCATATATATTTACTTGCAAAGTAGTAGGGGCCGTATGTATTAAGAACTGATTAACAAAAAGGGGCTGCAATTTGAGCACCAATTTTTGCAAACCAATTCTGATTTTTGCCAGCTAATCTGGCCGTCATTTGTAAATCATTGGCAGGAACCGGCATCACAGATGTTTCTCTCAATGCTGTCTACTGTTTGGTGCTGTCCTCTGTCAAAATGAAAGAGCCTTGCACCAAACAGCCTTTTTTATAAAAAAAAATCCTGATCTGAATTTTCTTTTTTAAATTAAAAAAGATAACGCCCCCTTGCTCGTATGGCATTTTTATTTTTTACTATCCCTTACCATCTGGGTTAGCCTGGCAGTGAAAATCATTGTCTAGGCTGCTGTCGAGGGGGATGTCAGGACATTGTGCTGAGAAATGTGTCACAGTTTTGATTCAGCAGGTAATGCACTGGTATTAAGATGTGAGGTACAGGGGCAATGTAAGTCTGGTTGTACTGGTTCTGGCCCAGGCAGTAGAGGTGATACATCTATTCTCTCCACGCAGCAGCAGCGGTACTGCACATCTCCTTTCTCTGCAGAGGATGCAGCAGTTCCACTGGAGCAAGCACCTTAGGCCCATTTCCAAAGGTATAGGACTGGGGAGGCACCACGTGGCAGGACAGGCTCACAAATGTCAGAGTCCAGGTGCAGGAGCAGGGTGGTTGGAAGTCTTTAATGTCCCTGAGACTCCCAATGAGGAGGCCAGCCATCTAGCCCTTTGAGTCACTCTGGTTTATGGGTTAGAGAGATTCAGGTCCAGTCCTTCTCACTTCTAGACAAAAGGGCCTAGACAGGTCAGAACAGCAAAACAGGGGTCCAACAGACAGCACACCAGCAAAGTGACAGGCCTTTAGCAGTACAGCAGTCCTTCTTCCTGGCAGAGTATCCATAGGTCCCAAAGTGTACTGAGATGGCAGAGTCTGAGTTCCAGTACTTATTCCCAGTTTGGCATTTGAAGGGGGGGAGACTTCAAAGACATGCCTTTAAAGTGCACACAGTCCCTGTCCTTCCTGCCCTGGCTCCAGATTCAAGAGAGTTTGTAGCCCTTTGTGTGTGGACAGGACACATGCAAACCAGGTGTAAGTGAGACTGTGTCCAGCTCATCCCTCCTATTCGGCCCAGGATTGCCCATCAGGACACAGACACAGATGATCTAATTAATTCAGGGGGTGGCATGTGCATCAGTCTTGATGATCACATTGAGCCCATGGTATTCCACACAGAACCTAAGCTTTGGTTTGACGGGTAGACTTCAGGACCAATGCAACTGGGCTAGACCAAGGGCTGTTTGAAGGTTCAATAACCCATTGCATTAGCAACTTGGAGACCTCCTCCTTAATGCTGTCTGTCACCTCTTTAGACATCCTGCAAAGTGTATTCTTTATGGGTAGGCTGTCCCTAGTATCAGTATCATGGATGCACCATGTGGTGAGCACTGGAGTAAGGGAGAACTCAGAGGCAAACTGCCCCAGCAACTGGCGGCATTCTCTGGGGTTAGCATAGGGGCGAGCCTGACACCCTCCACTGACCTAACCTGTTCTTTAGAAGAAAAGAGGTCAGGGGGGGGGTTCACTCTCATTTTCAACCCCATCATCAATGACTAGTGGTTTAATTAACTCAGACCCCTCAAAGAGGGCTTGAGGCAATTTACATGCAAGGTCCTCAAAGGATTCCTGGGAGTCCTGAGGTCTACCAGGAAGATGGCCTCAAGTCTGTGCTTGTTCACCTTATAAGTCTCAGACCAACTGTTTTGCAGGGCCAAGGCTTCACAGGCTCCATCACCCACACTTTCTGGCCAGGCTGAAACTCAATCAGAGTGGCATTCTGGTTATATCACCATTTCATGTCCTCCTGGCTGTCTTCCAGACTCCCTGGATGAGATTCCTGAAACACGCCGTCTAGTTGCAGAGTGACCACATCCTGGAGGGTCCTCCCAAGAGGTTGCGCCCAGCCATCCTTCATCAAACTCAGAAGTCCTTGCACAGGGTGCCCATACAGAAGTTCAAGGAGGCTGAAGCCAATTCCTATTTGTGGTACCTACCTGTATGGCAAAAAATGAATGGCAGGGAGACATCCTACTTCTGCCTCATGGGTTGAGACAGACCCTTTATTAAGTCCCTAAGGGTCCTGTTGAACCTTTCAACAAGCCCAGTGGGTTGAGGGTGGTAAGGAGTGGAGAACTTTTAGGTTATCCAACACTCCTTCCACAATCCCTTCACATGCTCTGACATGAAGTTGGTATCCCAGTGTGATACCACCTCCTTGGGGAACCCGTCATGGATAAAGATCCTCATCAGTGCCCTGGCCACCATGGGCGCAGTCAGTTCTCTGAGGGCTATCCTCTGGGCGCTGGGTGACATGGTCCACTAAGACAAGGACGAACCTGCTGCCCATAGATGTCTTGGGATCCAGAGGCCCAACAGTGTTGATCCCCATTATTTCAAATGGGGTACCAATGCAGGAAGAGGTTGCAGGCGAGCCTTGTGCTTCCCTCCTGACTAGCCACTGGCTGAGCAGGTAGGACAGGGCCTGCAGAACACATCTGAGGCCTTTCTCATTTGAGGCTAGTAAAAGTAGATAATTTGCCTGTAAAAGGTCTTGTTCTACCCCAAATGAACTGCCAGGGGTACACCATGCACCTGCCGTAAAAGGAAGGCCCTGTAGCATGGGCGCACCAATACATGATTAGACCAGGTTCAGGAACCTTAGGCTGACTATACAAAGACCATTCTCCTGGTAAATCAATTGACTATTAGGAGTATCGCCAGCTGCCTGGACCTCGGCCTGCTGCCAGAGGCCCTAACATCTCCAAGCGGGATCCGAGCTCCACCTCCGTCCAGGCAGTATACTCCAGATCATTGCCAAGCAGGGTATCCAAATGCATTGATGGACTAACAGCTACCATCAAGGAACCGCCGGAACCCATCTTCAAAGAGAACCAGAGCTATGGGGTAGTGACTCTTACGCTTGTCAGTTGCAACAACTTTGTGGAATGCATTGATGTTAGAAATGGGGTCTCTAGTTGGCAGAGGTATACACCCTTGTCCAAGTAGGGACCACAATCCTAGTCAGGGTAAGTCACAACACAGTCTAAATTATTCTGTGCCCACCCTCCAGTAACTTGGCACTGAGCATTCAGGCTTCACTTAGAATGCAATGTGTAAAGTATTTGTGCAGAACCTATACCATACAACAGTGAAAACACCATAAAAGACACCACACAGGTTTGGAAAAAATAGAGAATATTTATCTAAATAAAATATGGTTGAAATGAGGGGAATCCAATGAACACAAGTAAATGTATGAATTTTTAAAAGTTAAGCCCATTAAGAGTGCCTAAAAACACAATAGCTCTGACTAGGGCTGCCACAGCATCATTGACAGAGTCGTTCCCAACAATCTGACACCACCGGTGCCTGTCATGGAGTCACATGGACCCCCAGGTACAGTACCTTTTGAAAATGAAATACAAGGACTTTGCAAGGAGTCGGAAAGAGGCATTGCTCAAGTCGGTGTGGCGTCTGAGACCCGGTTTATATACTCAAAAATGCCTTTGAAGTTGGGAGAGTTTCAAAGAGTGGTTTGTAATAAAGTGCACAAGTTCCCCTTTCAGCCCAGTCCTGTCTGCCAGTGTCCCTGTGTGGCGGTTATCAGTCCTTTGTGTGAAGGGAGGCCACTGGCCTTTGAAATGTAATTGTTGGACCCCTCACCCTTCCAGCCCAGGATGAGCCCTTCAGTATGCAGATGAATGCAGATGTGACTGAGTGTCCTGTGTTTGTGGTTGCCTGGGTGAAATGCGCAAGGGAGTTGTCAACCAGCACAGACGAGTCGTTGATTTGAGACAGGCTGTAAGCCACAGATGGTTTTAAGTGTAGAGAAATGCTTACTTTCTAAAGGTGGCATTTCTAAAATAGTAATATAAAATCCAACCTCACCATTAAGCTGGATTATCTATTACCATTCTGGCTATACTAAATATGACCGGTTACTCCTTTCAGATCAGAATCTACCACTCAAAAAGTATATGCTTGCAGGCTTAATGCAAGTTTATGAAAGAAGCAGGCCTCACAGTAGAGGAAAACTAATTTAGGAGTTTTTCACTACCACGATCTATAGAACAGATATGTAGACTTCCCCTCTTTGACAAAACCTGGGGGCCAGCTCTTCAGTACCTGTCAGTAGAGTTTAGGGAACTGGCCTGTCCCTCATACCTTCGTATCCTACGACTGACAAGAGCGGAAGATGCTCAGGAGTAGAAGAGGACTTGCCCCCGCCACGCCCAATGGACAGATAAGTAGTCTTAAGTGTAGTCCCATTGATTGACGATTGGATATCAGTGTGATAAGGTGCCCCCGTGCAATCCCCTTTCTCTCGCTCCCCTCTGCTTCCTCCCCACCGGGCTTTGGATGTAGGTGAGTGTTGTTGTAATGTTTTACAAAACAATAAAAACCATAAAACAGATATGTACATGTCCTGCCTTTTACCTACATAGCACCCTGCCCTATGGGTTACCTAGGGCCTTCCCTAGGGTAACTTATATGTCACAAAAAGGGGTGTTTAAGGCTTGGCAAGTACTTTTAAAGGCCAAGTTGAAGTGTTAGTCAAAAACGGCACACGCAGGCCTTGCAATGGCAGGCCTGAGACATGGTTAAGGGTCTACTTATGTGGGTGGCACAATTGGTGCTGCACACCTACTAGTAGCATTTAATTTACAGGCCCTTGGCATCTGTAGTGCACTTTACCAGGGACTCATAAGTAAATGAAATATGCTAATTGGGGATGAACCAATGTTACCATGTTTGAAGGACAGAGCATATGTACTTTAACATTGGTTAACAGTGGTAAGGTGTACAGAACCATAAAACCAGCGAAATCAGTGTCAGAAAAGTAGAGGCAGGCAGGCAAAAAGTTGGGGAAAGACCGCTCTAAGGCTATCAGGTCTACAAATTAGACACTTGCTACTCTGAGGATACCAGATGACATCTGATGGCTATCATGCTGTCTCCAGTATCTCTCAGAGCCTCCACCCTCTTCCCATTGATGGTGACCCATGGCCTATATTTCAGAGTATTACTAGGCATGAGGGTCCTCTGTACCAAGGACGTTAGCGTAACCTCTATTCTGCCCTCACAATATCTGGAACAAAGCCCTACATCTGCCCACCCCAGTGACTGGGGCCCCTTGGGACACTTGGAATCCTACTTGAAGTACCCTTCCTTTTAGCACTCATAGTACATTGGGTGTGACTTCCCTGGAGACCTACTATTAGGGAACCATGTCTTTTTCTTGTCAGTTGGGGGATGGGAATCCTGACCCAGAAACCTAGTTGGTTGCCCTTTAGAGAATTTCTTGCTTTTACCTCCCTATCCTTCTTCTGATAGGGACCCTGCCCACTCTTGTGTTGATCCCACCAGATACCTTCTTGTGGACCATAGTACTGGCCCAGTGCTCCACCACATTAGCAAGATCCGTTGGGTCAGAGAGCTTACTCTCAATCAAGTGTTGGAGCAGATCTGCCAAATAAAGACTTAACATATGCTCCTTTGCAATCATGTTTTACAGCACCTGATAACCATTTACTTCACTGATCTGCACCCAACAATCTAGTGCCTTGCAGAAAAAATCCACATAATTTACCCAGGTCTGTTGGGCCAGCGTCTAGCTGGACCTGAACTTCTGCCTATACCTTTCGGGGGTCAAACCATATTTCCTGATAAGACCTCTCTCATGGGGGCATACCTCATCCTGTCCTCCTGCTTCAGGGCCAGGAGGGTGCAGTAGGGTGCACCTACCCTTGCTAGGGATATGCTTCCACAGACTAGATCACCAGTCTCCCTCAGGGATTCTATGCATCAAAAAGGAATTATTTTTAGCCTCAAACCTCTTATCAATATTGTCTCACACAACAAAGTCAAGCCCCAGAACTTCAAGAATGTGGACTCTTTTGTCTCCAGAGGACACTGACAAATTGCTGCCACGATTACTACTGGACTCCACGTGCTTAGCTCTAATGTCCAATTCTTTAAGACTTAGCTCATGGGCCATTCTTATTTCCTCCATAACCAACTTCTTCTTCTCTAAGACTCACTCAGTCTTTTCCTTTTCCAATTTTAATTTGGTTCGCTCCAACTTGAGCTTTCTCTCCTCGCTCCTGTCCTCCAGCTCTTCGAAGGACAGGCCTCTGGGTGACACTCTGCTCCCTAGGCATGTCCAATCCTGGCAGTAGCTTAGCCCACTCCTCAACAGACTGCTTTCAAAGACCATTTTGGTGGTCCTGCTCCAATTCCTCATCTTCCAACTCTTCCTCCTCATCATCTGTTGGGGTCTTGTGGACCTCCGCTCATGCTCTCAAGTCCTTGGGAGCTCTGCGTTTAAGTGATCCTTTTAGCAGACATCCTCCTCTTCTGACAAACCTCCTTGAGCCGGGCTACGGTATAGCTCTAGAGGTTGACCAGCTCAAACTCCATCTTTGGAGGTGAGGTCACTGATACAACAGCCAGATTGGGAGAGGATACGTTTGGAAAAATCAATAAGTCCAATCAGGGAGAATTTACGCAAATTAGTCTTAGGTATGGGATGTTGGGGTACACCAAATCACTGTATGACACTGCACAAACACAAGTCCTATCCTTACTGTTGATCTCCACCATGAGAAATTGGGTTGTTGGTTGGCTGAGGTGTGATCCCTGGACAAGCAGCAACCACAATTCTTGCCAGGATAAGGCACAAGCAAACCTCAAATTAACCTGTGCTCACCATATGGTAGCATGGCACAGAGCAGTCAGGCTTAATTTGAAGGTTGTAGGAAAGTCCTCCTTTTTTGCATGATCACCCCCACTCTTTTTGGATAGGTACTGGTGGTTACTGACTCTTGGCTGTGCCCTGGGTACTGCTAACCAGTCCCAGGGCCTGTGCTCTGTGTAAAATGGATATGCAAATTAGGCTAATTATAATTGGCTAAGTTAACCTACCTATAAGTCCCTAGTATATGGTAGGGCATGTAGGTTTAGGGACCACAGCATAGGTGGTGCACACCTAGGTGCACTGCTGAGGTGCCCAGTGTCATTTTAAAAGCAAGACTGCCTTGCTGGCTGCTTTTAAATTAAAGTTATATGCAAATTCGACTTTGGAATTAAAGGTACTTCCAAAGTCTTAAACTACCTTATTTTTACATATAAGTCACCCCTAAGGTGTGCCCTATGTGCCCCTAGGGCTGGGTGCCATGTAACTATAAGCAGGGACTTTATAAAAATAGATTTATAAGCCCTGGTGAGGTAAAAACAGCCAAATTCGTTTTTCCCTCATTGAAGTAAATGGCCTTCATAGGCTAAAATGGGCAGACTTTATTTTAAATTTTAAAGTCTCCTTAAATGTTACATACCAAGAATTTGGTATCAAATTAATTGTTGTAATAAATCCCACAACTTCCAGTTGTGGGATTTAATATAACTTGTTCAGGTAAAAAGTTTAGACTTTACCTAAAAAGTTGCCAATTTCAGCTCTGAATTGTTTTTGCTGCTATGCTCTGATTGGCCAGCCTGCAGCAGCTTCTGCCAGGCTGCCTTGATGAGGTGTGAAGTGGCCTGGCTTCACACAAAGGAATGTGCTTGGGGGAGAGAATCTCCCCTCAGCAGATGGTGAGGCAGGAAGGGGGAGGGCTGCCAAACTGGTCTTCAAAGGCAGAGAAGGACATCTGGAGCACCCAGCAACACCCCCACATCCTGCAACCCCAGACAATTAGGTGCCCCCTTGATTAGATTAGGAGAGGGCAGGAGAGGGGTGTGTTTATGATTTTTAGCCACACCAGTGGGTGGGCTCAGCCAGATGTAACCTCCAAAAATCAGATTCATCCATGTTGGATTTTTAGAGACTGTTGCCTTCTGGGATGGATTTTTGCCACACTTCCCAGGAAGTGGTCATCACAGGGGGACGACCCTGTCCCTGATTGGAGAACCAGGGCCCCCCTGCTTTTCACCCAGGAGCAAGGATAAAACTGGCAGACCTGCCCCCACACCTGAGATCCCCACCAAATTTCAAGAAGAAGGAACTAAAGGAGAAGAAGGACTGCCCTGCTGGACCCCTGGCCTGCACCTGGAACCTGCACTCAGAAGGACTGCACCAGCTGCACACTTGGGCTTCACCACAAGAAGGACTTTGCCTGGCTTCAACTGGTTCAAGGAGGGACTCCCTGTTTGCTACAGGTGAAAAATTGCTATCCAGAGTCCCCCTGCACCAACTCCTGAAAAGTGACCAGCTGACCACTGTCCAGTGGCCAAAAAGGAGTTTGCGCCAGGTGCATTCTGGGAGTTGAAGTCCGCACCCCCCAAGGACCATCACAGAACTTCTGGACCCTTGGGGTGAGCTGTGGACCCCAAAAGAACCTTAAAAGAACATCTGGGTGAAGCCCCAGAAGTTTGGAGAAGATTTGACAAATTTTGTAAAAAAGCTCCAGAGAGGGACCGACCAGCCGCGGAAATTCTAGCCGGCTTGCCTCAACCGCGACCCGGCCTGACTTCGTGGTTCGTCCCGGTAAAGAAAAACATCCAAAAAAGAGACTAAGTCCGAAGGTAAAAAGTTGACCGGGACCTCCCAGCCATCGTATCCGAGAAGGGCTCCACGGACGTCGGATCAAGGTCCAGGTTTACCCCGGTCGAAGGATTTTCATCTCGAAAAAACGACTAAGTCCGAAGGTAAAAATCACCACCGAGGAAACCCACATCGCATATCCGGACAAGGGCTCCATGAGGTCGGATTCAACTGGCAGGTTCGTCCCGGTGAAGAAAAACTTCAAAATAAAGACTAAGTCAGAAGGTAACTTTTTAACCAAAGCCTCCCGCGACTTGTAGCCGAGTAGGGCTCCATCGCGGCCTGAAACTTTGACTTTGCCCCGGTCCTGGTGCAACCAGATGACCCGATTGGCGCTTTTTGTTTCTAAGCGCTAGAAAAATAATAATTCTTTAAAAATTCATATCTCCGGTTCCCCTGAACCGATTTTAATCGTTTTTGTGTCATTTTAAAGATAAAAATATAAACTATTTCTATAAATTGGTTTTGGATTTTTAAACCGTTTCCTGTGTTTTATTTAATAACTGTTTTGTGATATTTGAATGCTTTACACACTGTCTCCTAAGTTAAGCCTTGACGCTCGTTGCCAAGCTACCAAGGGTTGAGCTGGGATTAATTTACTGAGACCTAACTGTACCTAGGTGGAGGTTAGTGGCTTGTTGCTAGGTGTAGGTACCTACCTGCCCTTACTAATAACCCATTTTCCAACAAAGGCAATGTGTAAGGTATTTGTGAAACACTTCAAACAGTAAAACAGTGAATGCTCCACACAAAAAGGATCACATACCAGGTTAGAAGAATAGAACTTAAGTCAATAAAAAAAACCAAGACCAAAATAACAAAAATCAAATAAGCAGAACTTGAGTTATGAAGTTTTAAGAAATAAACTGTAAAACAGCACTTAGAAGAAAGAAGCACCAACACAGGATTTGATCATGCAGGACCAGGACAAAGTCACACATTCAGGCTGACTGTGTTGGAGCGCTGGATGGCTATAGTAAATCAGTTGGTTCTGAAGAACTAAGGTACCTAAAATTTGGGTTGCAGAATGTTGCATCAGTTTCGAACCACACAGTAGAGGAGATACGCCGATTTTCTCCATGCAACAGTGGTGATGCATTGTTTCCAAGACAGGATGAGGATGCAGTGTGAGTTCCTTATGCTTCACCGTTGAGGGCCAAGGCTCTGGGCCTTGAGATGTGAAGGCCAGTGTTGAGGATATGTTGTACAGTCAAAGCGATGCAGCAGTTTCAATGAGCACAGAGGCTGCAATTTTGGCATCATCATTAAAGTTTCTGTTGATGGGAATGCGAGAACCTTCCACCAAGAAAGCAGTGTTGGTTCCAAAGGTGATGCACTGTTTTCAAGATGTGAGAAACAGCAGCGATGAGAGTCTGGTTGTGCTGGTTATGACCTACGCATTAGACGTGATGCAACCATTTTCTTCATGCAACAGTGGTGCTGAGTTGATTCTGCTCTCACAGCAGAGGATGCATTGGTTCTGCTAGAGCAAGCCCCTTGAGCCCATTTCTAAGGGGCCACAATTGGAATGTGCCACTTGCCAGGAAATACTCAAAGGTGGCAGAGTCAAGGTGCAGGAGCAGGGTGGTTGGAAGTCTGTTATGTCCCTAAGACTTCTGATTAGGAGGCCAGCCAACTAGCCCTGGGAGTGTAGTGCTTTCCTCTTATCTAGTTTCTAAGCACTAACATAACACAACAGAAATGCACTTCTGAGGTCAAAGAAGACTTTTATTGTTGTTAATTCTTCCCCAACCACAATATTTATGAATGACGAATTAGTAGCTTTCAAGTCCGCGTTAATCAAACAAAATATATCAGTTTGCAATATACACAGCAGGTTATATTTATAAGATATTGAATGCAAAGCAAAACAAATACTTCACCGTGTGGGAACTATCTACAGCTTCATCTTTCTAAGGTCTGCAAGCTGATGACCCCTGTCAGCCGCGAGAAAGAGAGATTCATCTACCCACACGGGATTGCTGGCAGCTGGCGCCAAGCTCCAGCACGAGGTCCGGCAGATTCGAATCTGACTCTCTGCAGCCTGTTACATTCGTTACAAAGGTGTGCCCCCTCCTCTCAGACCCGGGAAACTGAGCAAGCCTTTTGGAGACTGGCCAGGTCTCCAAGACTACTCCTGTTCCCAAGCTCAAGCAGAGAGAACAACACCCATGTACTCTCTCTTATCATGTCTAGTCTACTGTGAGAAAAATATCTTGGTTCTCTGGTGCAAAAACACAGCTTGGAAAAATACAGCTTGGATTCTCAACTGCAATGTCTAACTCCACGTTAAAGGCAATGGGCAGCTAACCTAGATATCAAATGCAATGTCATGTTAAAGGCAACAGGCAGCTGAGCTGAATACAAAATGCAATGTATAATATCATGTCAAAGTCCATAGGCAGCTGAGCTGAATACAAAATGCAATGTATAATATCATGTCAAAGCCAATAGGCAGCGGAGCTGAATACAAAATGTAATATATGATATCATGTCAAAGCCAATAGGCAGAATATCTAATAGCATGTCAAAGTCAATAGGCAGCTAAACTGAATACATCATGTCAAAGCCAATAGGAATGCAATGTCAAAGCCAATAGGCGGCTAGACTGGATACAGCATGTCAAAGCCAATAGGCAGAATACAGAATGTAATGACTAATGCAATGTCAAAGCCCATAGGCGGCTCAACTGAATACAAAAAGTAATGGCTAATGCCATGTCAAAGCCCATAGGCGGCTAAACTGAACAAAACATACCATGTGCTACTGGTGAACATTGAGCAACTAATATGCGCAGTGGTGAAACACAAAGTCATTGGTCAAAACAAACTCCATCAAATGGCAGTACATTCCGCCCTTTGACCAATGAATTTTTGTTTCACATATCTCCTGTTTCAAACAAAAACAAAAAACATCGGCACAAAACAAAACAAAAAAAAAACATTATCAGCAAGTCAAAGCAATCCCTGTAAAGCAATAGAAGTGAATTAACACATTGATCTCATAACCTTTCACATCAGATACATCTACATAGAAAAGACTGGGCATTTTTTATACTCTGAGTGAGTCTCTAATTCAACAGTGTTAGCAATTTGATGTGGCATGAGTTCTGCTCATGTAAAGGGGCACGGTCCACCTGAAAGGTTTGCTGGAAGATAAGCAAAAGTCAGAGTTCCATACGAGAAGGGAAAAAAAAAAAATCACAGCTTAGTTCCAGTGGAAGAATGCAATCAAACAAGTTGAACTTGAACTGAAGGCGCAGTTTGCGCAAAATGGATCCATGGTGCTGGCACTTTACTCAGCCAGGTTCAGGTTGGGGGTTCGGTCCCTTCCCCGACCCCACACGCACACACCGGAAGGGGGACCACACAGCACACTCAGGGACAGTGGCGAAACGTGGTAGGATCTGCAAAAGAAACAAGTATGACTTTTCTTGCAAATAACATTTTTCATTTAAACTGCACCCTTCCTCTTTCTTTCCCTGTTTTATAATCAGCAGGACGTTTTTGGGGCCCTTTGTTATATTCTCTGCAGGTTCTGGAGGGTCACTTGGGGCTTCAGCCCACACATCAGCACTGAGGTTTGTATCTGCTGCGCCACAGCTTCCCTTTTCTTGCACTGTCAGAAGGGCTGGGGCAGACTCATTCTTTAACAAACCTCCATTCACTGCACTTTTGCCAATTTGGGCCATTCTGTCTCCAATTTGTATGAATGAATCAGATTCTTTTCTAGGTATCAGCATCATTTCGATTTTTCCTTGGTAATTTGCAGCAATCACTCTCCCTAAAACCTGATCAATTTGCCATTTCTGTCCTGGTAACTTTCCTCTCCCCAACTGCTCTGTGACTGCTTGCATGACAGATTGCTTTTGTGCGTGCTGCACAGTTTTTATCAAATCTAGGGGAATGTGCATCTCTCTCATCTCTGCCCACCTGTAAGTGGCTTTTTCTCTCAGCTGTTCACATTTCTGGGGCACCCACTTAGCCATCCCCACTAAGGCAGAATTCTGGGTGTACACTTCTCTCTCTGAATTTTTCTCATTAACATCTGCAAGGTAATTCAACCAGTTAGGTGCTAAAACATTAGCAATGAACCAAAAATCAGCGTAAAAATGACACATCTCACGTAGCTCTTGCTTTAAAATCTGACACACATTATACAACGCTGTTCCTTCTACTGTGCCAGAAAGCAACATTTCAGTCAATGAATCATTAGTAAAACAAACATGCTTTTTATCTTCAGTGGACACGAATTCAAATGGTGCACTCAACTTCATTGATAATTCTTTTACCTGTGGTACTCTAGCCCTGTCTTGCAAGTACCAGATCCATTGTATGATTCTAGCTAGGGGCACTATTTTCTTTCCTTGTTCTTGAGTTACATGTACATAAGTATTTCCTTCTTGCACTGTGCAGAAACCTAAAGTCTGCATTATTTCATTTGCCAAATCACAAGCGCGCAGCTGCATATTATTTTTCACAGTGACCATATACAAAAGTGTTAGGATTTCACTCAAATGAGGGCTATTCTGTTTCCAAAAATCAAACAAGCTAATGAAAGTCGGGGTCTCTTCCTCTAAAATCCTTCTTTTTACTTGTGCATTTTGCAACGGTAACTCGTAAATCACATTCTGGTCTCTCTCGGTGTTATCAGTTAAGGAATGCATTTTGTCTGCCAAAAACCCTGGCTCACACGAAAA
Source organism: Pleurodeles waltl (assembly GCF_031143425.1). Lineage (NCBI taxonomy): Eukaryota > Metazoa > Chordata > Amphibia > Caudata > Salamandridae > Pleurodeles > Pleurodeles waltl. Next base: position 509,309,342 of record NC_090445.1, read on the forward strand.
CTCAGTGCAGCTCGGAGCTGTCTTAACCCCCTCATTACTGGAATGGGACAAGAAAGATTCTTCAAAAACAGCCTTTTTATAACTTTCAGTCGGGCTAATTTGCTCACGTAAATTCCTATTTTCATGTTCCAACTGCCTACATTTCTCCTGCATTTCTCTGTAAGCAGATAAAGGTATCCAAACCTTTCTGTCATCATTACTTCCAAAAGACACGTTTTCTACATATGTACAACAGGAATTATTTCTCAAAACATTATCAGGCATTTTAGCTACACATGCATTTTCTTCTGTAATTCCCCAAACAGAAAACAATTCACAGTTTTTCTTAGCACCATCAGGCAGTTTATCAACACATGTATTCTCAGACATGGTCTGCCGTGCTACTGTGATTCCCCAAACAGAAAACAATTTCTGTAATTCTCCAAACAACAAAAAAACAATTACACTTTTAAAGTGTGCACTTAGAAATCTACCAACTCGTCAACACCCTCTTAATCACCTCTTAATGACCGACACCCCACTTCTGGTACCAATTGTAGTGCTTTCCTCTTATCTAGTTTCTAAGCACTAACATAACACAACAGAAATGCACTTCTGAGGTCAAAGAAGACTTTTATTGTTGTTAATTCTTCCCCAACCACAATATTTATGAATGACGAATTAGTAGCTTTCAAGTCCGCGTTAATCAAACAAAATATATCAGTTTGCAATATACACAGCAGGTTATATTTATAAGATATTGAATGCAAAGCAAAACAAATACTTCACCGTGTGGGAACTATCTACAGCTTCATCTTTCTAAGGTCTGCAAGCTGATGACCCCTGTCAGCCGCGAGAAAGAGAGATTCATCTACCCACACGGGATTGCTGGCAGCTGGCGCCAAGCTCCAGCACGAGGTCCGGCAGATTCGAATCTGACTCTCTGCAGCCTATTACATTTGTTACAAAGGTGTGCCCCCTCCTCTCAGACCCGGGAAACTGAGCAAGCCTTTTGGAGACTGGCCAGGTCTCCAAGACTACTCCTGTTCCCAAGCTCAAGCAGAGAGAACAACACCATGTACTCTCTCTTATCATGTCTAGTCTACTGTGAGAAAAACATCTTGGTTCTCTGGTGCAAAAACACAGCTTGGAAAAATACAGCTTGGATTCTCAACTGCAATGTCTAACTCCACGTTAAAGGCAATGGGCAGCTAACCTAGATATCAAATGCAATGTCATGTTAAAGGCAACAGGCAGCTGAGCTGAATACAAAAGGCAATGTATAATATCATGTCAAAGCCCATAGGCAGCTGAGCTGAATACAAAATGCAATGTATAATATCATGTCAAAGCCAATAGGCAGCGGAGCTGAATACAAAATGTAATATATAATATCATGTCAAAGCCAATAGGCAGAATATCTAATAGCATGTCAAAGTCAATAGGCAGCTAAACTGAATACATCATGTCAAAGCCAATAGGAATGCAATGTCAAAGCCAATAGGCGGCTAGACTGGATACAGCATGTCAAAGCCAATAGGCAGAATACAGAATGTAATGACTAATGCAATGTCAAAGCCCATAGGCGGCTCAACTGAATACAAAAAGTAATGGCTAATGCCATGTCAAAGCCCATAGGCGGCTAAACTGAACAAAACATACCATGTGCTACTGGTGAACATTGAGCAACTAATATGCGCAGTGGTGAAACACAAAGTCATTGGTCAAAACAAACTCCATCAAATGGCAGTACAGGGAGTCACTTTGGGTTCTGGGCTGGAGAGATTTGGGTGTAGTCTTTTTCACTCCCAGGCAAAAGGAAAGCAGACACAGGTCAGCAAAACAAAGCAGGAGTCCAGCCAACAGCAGTCTAGCAGAGTGGCAGGCCTTTAGCAGCACATAATTTCTTCTCCCTGGCAGAGTAGCCACAAGTCCGAAAGTGTACTTAAGTGGTGGTGTCAGAGGTCCGGTACTTATACCCAGTTGGACCTTTGAAATGGGAGAGACTTCAAATACATGCCTTTGAACTACACAGAGTCCTTTCTCTGGCTGACCTGGCTCCAGACTCACCACAGGGGGTATGCAGCTTTTGTGTGAGGACAGGACACACCCTATTTAGGCATAAGTGAGGCTCTGTCCATCTCCTCCCTGCCTACCTACCCAGGATGGCCCACCAGGACACAGATGGCCCATGTAGTCACACCTAAGCTCCCTTTGTATGTGGTATTATAGGGGGGAAACACAAAGCCCAGCTGTTCCCCCCCACTCCAGACATGATAAGAAGCAGACAGCAGGCACCAAATGGCTAAAGCAAAAAATGCTTACTTTTTCAAAGTGGGGATTTTCAGAATTGCAATTTAAAATCAGACTTCCCCATCAGTTGTGAACTAACATTGCGATTCCAGAGACACCAAACTTGAAAAGTCTCTCTCCTCCAGATTGTGAATTACACTCATAAAATGCATAAGGTAATCCCAATCTTATTTTATGGGAGAGTGTAGGGAGCTGGGTTCCGGTTGCAGTACCCCCAACACACTTTTTGCCTGTTTTTTTTAAGATGCAGCCAGGTCCTCAGTGCCAGTGTTCCTTCCTTAAAAGAAGATACCTGGTCACTTGATCCTGAAGTTACCAGGCCCCTCAGCAACTCTATATGTCCCTAGTAAATGATACCCCTGGTACCTAAGGCATGGGTACTGAAGAGGGCCCATCAGAGCTGCAGCACAACTTGTGCCACTCTGAGTGACCCAGTACCAACTTTATGCAGACTGCAACTGCAGGCTGCATGACAAGGTGCTCCCAAAATTGAAAACATGATATGGAACACAGTTGTGTGCCATGTCCCCTAAAACATTGTTTGTAATATATGTAAGGCACTCCTACAGCAGGCCTTCGGTCCAAAGGCAGGGATCATTATATTACAAGTAAGGGTATATATGCATCAGCAAGAATGCTGCTGCTATTCCTTTGTCAATTCTTTGACATTGTAAGTTTATAGGAAGGCTATTTTAAATACATGTGCTGGACACTGGTCACTGGTCACTCTGAGTTCCCCAGCTACATGATGGCTTCTCTGAACCTAAGGGATGTTTGGTATTAAACATCACAGATTTATGAATGTGTGTACCCAGAGGGCAAATTAGAGGTACTCTCTGAAACAACTACCAACTGCTGGTGAGCTCACTGACCGGTTCTGGACACTTGCCACCAGGAGACGAGAATCTGACATCCGAGGGGAGCGCATCTGCTCTCAAGTGGTCAGAAACAAAAGCCGTCCAGGCTGGAGTGTCACCCACCCCTCCCTACTGGATGACCTGCACTCCAAGGCAGGAGCTTCAAAGAAGGTCACCACCTTTGGTTTGCAGATCTGGCCTTCCTCAGATGCAGATGCTAACCCCTACCCCAGGGCCCATCTGGACAGGTGGGAAAATTAGCTATGCAGAAGGTGTGTCACACTTCCAGACTGGGAACACCCCTAGGGTGGCCAGCCTGAAGTGGACACAACTTAGGAAATTCTGCCATCTTGTGTGTGGTGGAATTTAGGGACTCTGGACAAAGTGATGTCCACTCCCCACGGGAAGTGGTCGTCTGGGGTGAAGTGACCCCAAGGGTAGGCCCATCAGCTACTGTCATTCACTCCCCTTAATGTCCCCTAAATTGAGTATTTAAGGGACTCACTTAGATCTTCACTGGAGACCCAAAAGGAGAGGAGAAGTGGATGAGAAGCCTGCTGAATGTGAGAACTGAGATCGACTGACTTGATGTCAACCCTGCTGACCTTCCTGCTGCAACCAACCCTCGAGAAGCAACTGACCTGTCCGGCAGTTGCAGGCTCCAAGAAATTCAGAGAGCTGACAGTGCTCCACAAATCATCAAGAGGAACTCCCTTGGAGTGGAGGAGCTGCTCCCCTGCATCTGCAAGCACCCTTGAAAGAACTGTGAGGACCGGGACTGCCAAAAACCCAACGCCATACATCACCACTGTACCCAAGCTGCCTAGCACAAGTTGAAGTGGGCCAATGATGTCAACATGGTCCCTAGGCATTCCAGAGAAAAAGCCCACCCTGAGCTTGCCCTCTGTGGACTTCCTGACAGTGCCTGCAGCTTGATTCTGCAGACCCCCCTTCACTGCAACCACCTCCGGTGAAGGTAAACCTGACGGTCCAAACCACCTCCACATCTGGATGACCCTGACCAAGGAGAAGAGAATCACTGGTGTCCCTATGTCCATCCGGCTGGTGAGACCCTGCACAACCTCTGGTGATCTTAAACCCAACGGTCTCAACCACCTCTGCACATGGACTTCCTGGACCAAGGAGAATGGTGGTTCACTAGGACTGGACTCTCAGTCCAGCCCTGCAGCAACTCTGTGACCTGACCTATCCCCATAGACTTACACGGGGCACCTTACGCTGAACTGCACCACTGCACCGGGCTGTCCCTGTGTCGCCTAAGATGACCTGTTGATGTGGCCTTGAACCTTGCCTCAAATTGACCCTAAGTCCAGGAAATTGATCCCATAAGTCTCTGTACTACACCTATATGCAGTGCTTGTTCTTCCTCCATAGGATAACATTGCTGCATCTGAAAAATGCACTGTCTACTTTTGAAAACACTAAAACTTAATTACTCAAAATGCACGCAATTGACTCTGGTGATCTTGGTTTCAAAGTTCACAGAAAAGTATGTGTTATTTTTATGAATTGGTGTCAGATCTTTTTATTGAGTGTGTGTCTCACTTCCTGCATGAGTGTGTGCCTTACCTGCTTAGCACTATACTCTAATATGTCTGACTGGTTGATCACACTACCCAAAAATATTGCATTTGGGATGTCATTTGTGACTCTGTGATACCTCTGGGGATTGCATGGACTCTGCACAGGGTACCTCATTTTGGTCCACCATAGAAAGAGAAAGCTTCCTGCAGAGAGATAGGCCATGCATTGGTGAAAAAATAATTTAAAGGTTTTTCCAAGCAGGACATATACAGCTTAAAAGTACAGGTCCAACTTTTAAATACACTCCACCCTTCCCTTGGGGCTTTCTGGGGCCTACCTTAGGGGTGAGTGATATGTATTAAAAAGGAAGGTTTGAGACTGGCAAAAGGTTGACTTTGCCAGGTCGACATGGTAGTTTAAAACTACTCACAATGGCTCTGGAGTGGCAAGCCTGAGAGAGGTTTAAAAGTGGACTTATTTAGGTGGCACAATCAATGCTACAAGTCCACTAGTAGCATTTAATTTATAATCCCTGGACACATGTTGTGTATTCTAGTAGGGACCTATCATTAAACTAAATATGCCAATTGGGGATACGCTAATGTTACCATATTTTGGGAAAAGAGCCCAAGCACTTTAGCACTGGTTAGCAGTGGTAAAGTGAGCAGAATCCTAAGACCAGCAAAAAAGGAAGTCTGCAAAAACAGGAGGTCTGAGGGCAAAACGTTAGGGGAATCCATGCAAAGGATTCCAGGGCTGCAGCTTCTTCATGTCATTGAGTATTTGTGCAAACAAGTAAAATGCTTTATTGTCCTGAAAGAATGCAAATCACACTTTTCATTTGTTTTTTTTATCAGACCATCATGAAGTAATATCTGCTAAAAAAGTAACACCAACTTAAAGATATCCTTACATTCCTCTGCATCATTGCACCCAAGCATGATTCAGATAACCAGCTGAACCTAGCTTCATAGTATTACACTCCTAGCTTTGTAAAGTTCATTTGGTACATGAAACTCTATCCTACAGTTCTTCTAAACTATACAGTTCATAACATCACCAGCTTTCCTAACAAGAAACTCCGCACATGAATGCTAAGTTAATTGAAAAGGTGCAAAATCTAATATGGGTTGGCGAGAAGGTGTGTGAATATTTACAATAGCGGGTATTTGTGTAATTTCCTGTGGCCCCTTAAATAGTCACATTTAGAAGACTTACAGATATATGTTCCATGGTGCAAAAGGTGAATTTTGCCTCTTGTCACAGATAGGATATTAAGCTCTGCAATGTTTACTTGCATAAATATTCTGTGAAAGCTAGACTGTGCTTTGTCTGGTTCTGCAAATCAGTAACCATCTGCTAACGAAATGGAAGAAGTGTACTACTGTTCTTGTGTTTTTCTTGATGGTGCAAAGCCATAGAATATAAACCGTATTATAAAAAATAACTAATAATCATGGTCATCTTACATTAGTCCTGTCGTCTAGCACAATGATGCATTCCTGCAGTATTTTAAACATTTGTGATGTTGTACAGTGGCTTCAGCGTGCACCAAAATACCTGTAATTTAAAATGTCAAATCCTAAAAAAGATTTATCAGTTTTCATTCTTTTGAGGTCAATGAATGCCTAAGGCCAACATCATTTAGACATTGTTTGTACACCTGTAAGCTTCAGGGAGCATCTCTGTCAATTGTATATCACTCTTCTGGAGCGTTGGGCCCAGATCCTTCCTTGGGCGAGCTTTTTCCTGTATCAGCAAATAAAAACATCCATTGCTAGCTTGGATGGATTATAACAGAAACCATGTGCAATTTCCTTTTATGTTAATGATTTGGTTGAATGGCAGCTACCTGTTAATAAAGCCCTGTGAGGAGCTTAGGAAGAAAGTGAATCCTCCTGATTAATGTCTACCAAGAGTACATGCTCAGGGTACTCTCCAAGGTCTAGTATAGGATGGTAATCAACCACTAACAAAATGCTCAGTGAGTTGATCAACAAACGGTCAGAAATTTCTCTCCAAACCGTGAGTACACACTTAAAATATAACGAAGGTGATGCTTATTCCCATCACTGCCTTTCACCTGCGACTCATCTCTTACGTGGAATCCCCTGACTGCTACCTTATTGTGCATCACTAATTGACATTGCTTCAGTCTTTGAGATCACATAGACTTGACCCTGTGCATAAAGTACAAGATTACATGTTCTCACCGACTGAAGTCATACCTAATACAGTGGCACAGCAAGGATGCTCTCTATGATGGTGTGCGTGCTGGTGCAAGCAACTAAAGTGGACCACACTGCTTGTAGTTGGTGCTAAAATATGGCAAAAAGCAGAGATCGGGTTATGTCTAAAACCTATGATCTTCAGTGCAACTGCATCTGCTGCACAATTTATACCTAAGCCCCTAGCCTAATTTAGAGGCACAGCAAGGCTTCAGGGGATCCATTAAATACATTCAGGATTGGGTGCATCCTGGAGACAAAAAAACACCTTTTTTTGTCATAGACAGGTGCACACTGCACATTCTTAAACCAGCCACATCCTCCATTGCCGCCCTGTCTTGAAGCACAGGCACATCTAACATTCCTATGAGGCTCACCTTCAGTCTCCTGACAATTATGATGAGTGTCAATCATCCAGGCGATGATAAAAATGATTATCGAAGTGTCAGGGGACATGCTAGCTTGAAGTGCATGCTACGGAGGTCGCCATTCCTATTTATTGTCGTTTAATCATATTTGATATACACTCATTAGAAACAGATGTATTGGTTGGTTTGTTTAATTACATGCAGACTTCTGTAGGAAATATGGGCCCTATTTAGAGTTTGTTGGAGAAGGTGTCAAAGTATCCTCTCTGCCAAACTGAAAGCCCTCTCATCTCATTCAGAATCGGTGGACCTTCAGAATGTCAACGAGGGACACAACCCCGTCTCTCCTGCTAACATACACTTCTGAGGGCCTCAAAGAGTAATGCACGTCTCATATTTTGCCATTTGCCCGCCTACACTATTTAGAGCGAGCGGACTAATGGCACATTTTGTTTGAATGTATTTATTTTTAAAGTATTTTCCATAAAACAACAAAGACTTAAATACATCAGGTTTGAAATACGTTTAAAAGAGGAATATAAAAGTATACAGCAAGCTCTAAAATACTTACACGCGCACACGCACGCACACACACATATACAAATTTATTACATCCTAAGAACATTTTACTTCCTATTTGCCAAGTTGTTTGTAAAAAGTGAGTCAGAATAAAAATAATTTTACTTCTCGTAAAAGATTTTAATATCTGCATGCCTCTTAATACTTTGCAACTCGCAACAAACGGAATATTGGTATGATCCAATTTTTCTGTTGAGCCACTGTTGGAGTGTGACTTTAGAATTATTAATTAGTATGAACAGCTTGCAATATAACTTGTAGTGAAACTGCATAGAAATGTTTTAATAATAAACGCGTTGAAATGTGCCCACGGGGAGTGGCCATCAAAGTATACGATGACTAATGAAACAGACCAATGATGTATTAACAATGTACTAATGCGTGACTTTATATTAGCATTAAGAATTATTTATTAGGGTTTTGCTAAATTAATCACTAGGCCTTAGTTAGCAAGGGTCTGGGCCTAGCTGCCTGGTCTCATATTAACTGTGTTTTTCTAATGTGCAATGTGCTGCTTTCCTGAAGGACACTAAGCTGTACTTTTCCAGAAGCTGGGGATATGTGTGTAGCTGTAGTAAATTCTTTCTCATGAGACCCGATACCTGACATTCCACCCGATGAAGACGTCAATCACAGGAGCCAATAAACTACGTGAGAACTTTGTTAGGTGAAAATTCTATTAAGGTGGGTGAAGGATCATCGGACAGAGATAACGATGCACCAAATATTGCCCAATGGGAAATTACAGACTTGTTCGACAGATTTCATATAACAACGTGACCCGAGGAGAAATCAGCCATTACTTGCCATTACCTTGCCATTCTTCACCATCCCTTGCTACTCTAAGAGACTTTGGGCCTGATTACAACTTTGGAGGACGGTGTTAATCCGTCCCAAATGTGACGGATATACCACGTACCGTATTACAAGTTCCATAGGATATAATGGACTCGTAATACGGTAGGTGGTATATCCGTCACATTTGGGACAGATTAACACCGTCCTCCAAAGTTGTAATCAGGCCCTTTGTCTTTAGCTGTTTGATACTTTAAACCATCCTCGTCCTATTCCCTGTCTAATGCTTACTTCTCCTCCTTATGAGGGAACAGCCCTATTCTTAGCTATGCCCTACTGTAACTTGCCTGTTCTATCCTGGCTGATGGCGAATCGACTGATGTCCTGAGGACGAAGACTGACGCTGTATGCTGACCCATTTGGATGGGTAACTATCTGATGATCTATTGTAATTGTCTGTTTGCCTTTTCTTTCTAGGTACCAACTGCTCTTTTGATAGAGGCCATAGTTAGGTGTTTTCTAAATTCGCGTTGCTAAATTGTTTTGCATGAAGCCCAACATGCTGATGCTAATTCAAGGGTAGTTAAGGGGTTCACCAATACCGGATGCAAATAGACAAATGATTGACTTCTTGTTTTGTTGAATAACATGCTAATGATACTCTGCTAAAGTTGATCCATGTTAACGTTGTGCTTTATTTTGATGTTCATGATCTATGCTCTGATAAAGTCTTACTCGAGTTGCCATATTGTAGTGGTTTTGATGTGCTTACTGATATTGAGACTAATAAATATGCTATTAGATTGTAACTAATAGGGAATAAATATCCTAACTCTTACTGGATTTGCATGGTTATTCATGACCGCAAGGTCGAGGTGTGTTCGATTCTTATTACGTGATATTGATTAGATCGATTGATTAGTTATTGTGAATATTGATGAGGATATTGTCTTATTGATTAGAATCCTGAGCGGATATCTCATACTGGGAAGTCTCCAAACGTGGTCAAAAGATTCATTGGCCTAAAACGTGTCTCCTTGTAAGCTAAATTATCAAGGTTTTGACGCGTTATCACCACATATAGTGATTAGAAGAAAAGATAATGGTGGTCATTACAACCTCGGCGGTCTTTTTACAAGACCGCCGAGGGACCGCCGTTAAGAAGACCGCCAGTAGTGGCGGTTTGCCGCTCGGCGTAATATGACTGTTGGCTGCTCTCCGTCCTTTTTCCAACGGAGAGCCGCCAACAGCCATACTGGCGGGCGGTGGGGAAGCGGAGGTTGCTCCACCTTCACCGCCACCCCAACAGAACGGTGTTCTGTTGGCGGTGTGGTGTCGGCAGAGCAGCCCCCACGGCTCCCGTCCCCTCCCGGAGGATCGACGGAACAGGTAAGTCGATCGTCCGTTAGGGGAGGGAGTGGGGGGGTGTTGTGTGGGTGCATGGGGGTGTGCGTCTGTGTATGTAGAGGGGGTGTGTGAGTGCGTGTATGCTTGCGGGGGTGTTACGTGTTTTGGGAATGAGTGCATGTATGTCTGTGGGTATGTCTGTATGGATGTGTGCGTGTATGTTTGTATGTGGGTGTGCGTGTCTGACTGTGTGTGTGGATGTAGGCATGTATGTTGGTGTGTGTTTGTGTTGGTGGTGCCTGCATGCGTGTCGTGTGTGTGTGAGTTTCTGTGATGTTGGGGGTCGGGGTGGGGAGGGGGGCCCCACCACCTTTGGGGGGTGGCAGGGGTGGTTGGGGGTGTAGGGGAGGGGGTCGGGGTGGGGGGTGGGGGAGACCCCTATCAGTGCCGGGGAAGGAATTCCCTGGCACTGATAGTGCTTACTGCTATGGATTTCATGGGGGTTCCAACCGCAGGAAATCCACGGCGGTAAGCCGGGTCAAAATACCGCCGGCGGTATAGTGACGGCCGCTGAGCTGGAGACCCAGGTCTCCAGCCCGGCAGGCGGAACGGAGAACCTGCGGATGACCATGGCAGTAACCGCCATGGTCATAATACAAAAAAAAAGACCGCCAGCCTGTTGGCAGTCTTACCGCCGCTTCTCCACCTTCCACCAGGGTCATAGTGACCCCCAATGTGCCTTGGTTTTCTTCTGTGAAGCGCATTTCAGACAACAGTCGGAGCAAAGGTGGAATGAAAGCTGACCAACCGCATGTAAAACCTTTTAGCGGTAAGATGCCATATCTGAATTTCATATATAGATGTTTGGCCGAAAATAAGAGGTATTTTCATTTACAAATTACACAAGCTTTGAAACATGCTTATGTCCAAGAAAGGGCCAGAAACATGACTTTCAAAAATTGCAAGAATCCTTGGTGATTGTGGTGGGTTGATCTCGCAATCCCTAGAGTATCTAAATTCATCAGCCAAGATTTTACGTAATTGAGCCACGGTGTGGCAGAATGTTGATCAATAGCTATAAGCTCTTGTAAACACGCTCTGTAGGGGGCTAGTTCCTCTGTCCCCCAAACTCCGCACCAGTATAAGAGTGGTCTGAGCTTAATTAGGTCTGCAACACATTTGATACCTATGCTAAATGAAGCGGTAATGTAGGTGTACCACAAAATAGGCATAACAAAGCTTTTAAAGAATTTATTCTCTGCACAAGCAAGAGCAACAACAATAGCAAAGCCCCACAAATTGGCACAGTAGATTACTGCCCCATGGCCTTTTCCTTATAGACCTCCAATGCTGGTGACACAAGTCTAGTAGACGTTGATTTTAAATACTATAATATAGATGTTGCTGAATATTGGAGGTTACAGGATGTATTCAAGATTTTCACCCTACGATAATCTAAACGGGGTACTTTTGTTATCACTGTCTTCCCCATAGTCAATAAACTGCTCTGCGATGAATGTAGATTAAAACAAATATACTTTGTTTTTTCGGAGCTTATTTCAAGACTTCTAACATCACAAAAGCCAACAAACCGATCTAGAAGAGATTGGAGACCCATCATGGTTTTAGATATGAGCAAAGCATCATCAGCAAATAGGAGGCCTGGGTAGCTCACTCCACCCATTTTAGGAGAATCATTATTACAATTGTTAAGATAATCTATGGCGCTTTTAATAAAAAGTGAGAAGAGGGCTGGTGCCAAAACACATCTCTGGCTTACCCGTCTATCAGTTGCAATATGGTCAGTTAGATCGCCATCCTTCCCCCAGCTGATGGGCATAAGTGTTAATATGACGGCTTATGAGAGTTTTGAAAATGTAGCTTGAAATACCAATTTCTCTTACTACTGTCCATAGTTTAGCTCTGGGGATCTGTTGAATCCTGCCCGAAGATTAACAAATTAAACATACAGGTGCCTGCACTCTATTTTGACCTTTTTCCAATAGATAAAGAAAAAGCGAAATGTTTGATCTACCATACTCACTTTCTTTCTGAAAGTGAAAACCTGGTGGTAAGAGATAGTCAACACTGCAGAATGACCCCCAGGCCATTGGAGAAACTAGATTTTGTTTTTGAAAATACATTTTTTTTAAATTAAAAGTTTGATGTATGGTTTCATCATGCTGACTGAGTCGTCTGTCAAACGTTCATGCATTTATTGCAACCCCTGGGCTGGCAGACATCTCCAAATTTGGCAGGTGGAGTATCCTTGTCATGGGGGGAATAAAGTACTCCACCATGGCAACGGTACAAACTCCATCTGCCAAAGTATCAATTATGCCAGAGAATAAAAAAAACGGAAAAATAGTGGGATGGTGGCTACCAACCAGTATGGGCATGGTTATGCCCCCACCCCAACTGATGGGGTAACAGTCTTTCAGCTCTCCACCCACACACTAAAAGATGTTATCCTGTCGCGTAGGCTCTCATTATCTTAATGAGACTACTGGATTTTGAGCAGCAAGATCATTCCACAATGTTGGGGAATGAGTCTGACCCACGGTGGATGACGCTTGGCACTCCAAATCCAGGTTTTGCTCCGGCTAACTAGCAGAGCCTCATCTCTCCCAAATGGCAGAGACAATTGGGCAGCCGAGCACATGACATATCAGTACTTCTCAGGGAAGTCGTGGTCACTCAGGTCACAACCGGTTCTCTCATACACAATGCGGTCTCATATATAAATGACAATAAAGGCAGTAGAAGTTTTAAAGATTGGTTTAATAAAACAACTGCATTTTGGATAGCAAAGCGTGAGCTGCAATAACCAGAACTACACGACACAGTAATATTAAAATAGTGACGATGAGAGTGAAACACAAGAATAAGGCTATCATGGTGCCACTATTTTATTCTCTCGCTAGGTTATATTTTGAGCACAGCATGTTAAGCTCTAAGCCTGCCTTTCAGGTTCCCCCGGGAGGACATCAACCCTCAAACCTGAGCAAAGGTCTGTAATCTGCATCAGCAGCTGCAACGGGGCATTCAGCATACAGTTGTGGTTCTCTGGCTGGAATCTCCCTCTTGACGTGTACCAGGACTAGAAAGTATTTTTATAACTAACACGCAGATGTTCTAAGAAAATGTCCCTAAGTAAGGATGTGTATTTTCTACGAATGCTAGAGACTAAACTTCTACCACGTTTACCGGCAATGTACCAGACTGTAGCCTTGACTGAAGTACAGGGCGATCAAGAATGCATTATTTGAGAACACAGTGCTGAACTAAGCTAAACAGTGTGATAGAAGAAATTAAAACAAGACCGTAAAAACTGGTTATTGTAAAATAACAGTGCAAAGCATAATAAAATATATCTAGGGCAAAGTGCACAGCGGCCTAGGATGTTAAACTAACGTGCATGGAGCTATACATAAAATGGCTACACAACAATCCCATGGCAAGCAAGAGGACATTTGATTATTTGGGGTTTTGTTTTTACATGTGGGCCTTGAGAGCTTGCCTAACTCTCAAAATCTTTCCACTTGGAATGGTGAGGGCTGCACTTTTCAGACTTTGGGATGCTGCCATGTAGAAAAATCCACAAGACCTAGACACATCTGAAAACGAAACATCTGGGTGAGTTCAGGGTGGTGTGCTTCACATGTACCCGCACCATTTGCTTACCCACAATGCCCTGCAAACCTCCAACTTTGCTGGAATATCACACATTTTTCCCACATTTTGTGCTGGAAGCTTCCAGAATCTGCAAAAGTCCACAAAATTCCAGCCACCCAGCATTGTCTCATCTATACCGATGAAAATTCTGCCCCACTTGTCAGCCTAAAAATGTTTTTTCACACTGCCCTTTTGGACCCGCTTTGGTTCCCCCTCAATTTTGACATGTTTTTGGCTCTTCCCTGTCACAGGCACTTGGCCCACCTACACAAGTGAGGCATCATTTTTACCAGGATACTGAGGGGACCGTTGGATGGTAGGACATTTGTCCCGGTGTAGTGATCCCACACAGAAATTTGGGAAAAATGTGATTTTATAGCTAAAGTTGAGGTTTGCTGAGGATTCTTGGTAAGAAAACACTGGGGGATCCACACAAGTCACACCTCCCTGGACTCCCTGGGGTGTCTAGTTTTCAGAAATGTCTGGGTTTGGTAGGTTTTCCTGTATGGCTGCTGAGCCCAGGAACAAAAACGCAGGTGCCCCCCGCATGAACAGGTAGTTTTATATTTTATAATTTTGATGTGTCCAGCTAGTGTTTTGGGGTATTTCCTTTCATGGGATTCCAGAATTTTCTGTCACAGATATGTGAGGAAAAAGTATTTTTTGTGGCCTAATTTTGAAGTTTGCAAAGTATTCTGGGTACCAGAACCCAGTGAGAGACACATAGGCCCTCATTCTGACCCTGGCGGTCGGTGACAAAGCGGCGGCCAACCCGCCAACAGGCCGGCGGTCCAAAATATGCAATTCTGACCCTGGCGGGAACCGCCAACACAGCCCCCCGCATTAACACTCCGCCCGCCACGGCGGAACAAACAAACAGCGCGGCGGTCCCGCCAACAGCCAGGCGGCAGACAATGTTCCGCCCACCCTATCACGACCCACCAATCCGCCACCTTTTCCGGGGCGGGAGCACCGCCGATAAAAACACGGCGGAAACAGACTACGAACGGGAAAACGCTCACCTCCACATACTCCACGCGAGATTCCGGCAGTATGGAACCCGAGTTGCAGGTCATCCCCGCACTCCTATACCTGCTCCTGTACCAGGAGCACGCCCGGCGGCGCGGAAGACATCGGTGAGTACTGCACCTACGACACAGGGGAGGGAAAAGATTACCGGCACACACCCACCCACCCACACCCACTACAACACACACATCAATGCATTCCCACAGATCACTGTCACAACCCACAAACCCCCCCCTCCGAAATAATGCAAAGACCAAAAAAAGAGATCTTAAACGGGCAGATATATTGAAATATGGACAGCAGTAATCCCAATAAATAAATAAACTATGTACAAAATATATACAGCTACTAAATGTAGTCCAACCACTGTCCGTGGACCACAGGGGTCCTGAGCAAAGGGGCAAGGCCCAGTCCCACGACAAGAACTCCACGGAGAGAACACTGCAGGGGCATCAGAAAGAAAAAAGGACAGGCACCTCAGGGGGAAGGGAAGGGGGGGCACCTCAGCCACTTGAGTACACGACGCCAGATCCCCGAGGGGACTCCATGACCACTGGGCCATCCTGGGGAGAGCAAAGCCACAGTCCATACAGTCCATACAGTGGGTGGCCTGCCCACTGGGCCATCCTGGGGAGAGCAAAGCCACAGTCCATACAGTCCATAACAGACTCCACTGCCACTGGAGGAGGCATGTTGGCCAGAGGACATCCTGCAGCCCTGCCCGAGACAGATCCTGCCCTGCCACGTCTGCCAAAGGGCCAGCGGTTCCTGCCTGGAAGGGACCAGTTCAGCGGTCCTTGCCTTGAAGGGCCCAGTTCAGCGGTTCTTGAGACGGCGGTCCCCAGCGGAGCGGTGCTGGAGACGGCGGGGCCCAGTTCAGCGGTCCTTGCCTTGAAGGGCCCAGTTCAGCGGTTCTTGCCTTGAAGGGCCCAGTTCAGCGGTTCTTGAGACGGCGGTCCCCAGCGGAGCGGTGCTGGAGACGGCGGGGCCCAGTTCAGCGGTCCTTGCCTTGAAGGGCCCAGTTCAGCGGTTCTTGCCTTGAAGGGCCCAGTTCAGCGGTTCTTGCCTTGAAGGGCCCAGTTCAGCGGTTCTTGAGACGGCGGTCCCCAGCGGAGTGGTGCTGGAGACGGCGGGGCCCAGTTCAGCGGTTCTTGAGACGGCGGTCCCCAGCGGAGCGGTGCTGGAGACGGCGGGGCCCAGTTCAGCGGTTCTTGAGACGGCGGTCCCCAGCGGAGCGGTGCTGGAGACGGCGGCCATTCTATGGCCAACTGCTCATTGCCTGGTGGTGCCCTCCTGGGCAGCGGGGATGGTGCTCCTTCAATGCCCACCTGGGCTGTGGGAGGTGGGGCCCTCCTGGCCAGCTGGGCTGGGTCCTCCCTGGGCAGCGGCTATGGGGGTGGTGGGCTCTCCCGGGGCAGCTGTGCCGGTTCCTCCCGGGGCAGCGGCTATGGGGGTTGCAGGCTCCTCCTGGGCAGCTGTGACGGGTCCTCCATGGGCAGCAGGCCTGCTGCCTGACTTCTCCGCCTTGCTGCCCTTGCCCTCCTTAGTCGGGAGTCTGTGGCCCTTTCCTCCCTTTGGAGCTGTGGCTGTTGACGGTGGCTGGCTAGTGTCCTGGGGGGATATCGAATCCGGGCTCCGGCGGCGGTCCTTCCGCCTTCTGCTCCTCTTCCCAGGGGGTGGGTTGGCTGTCCCCTTGCTGCTGGGCGAAGATCCAGACCTGCGGGCTGGTGGCTCCAATACCCCTGCACCCTTGTCAAGGGGGCTGCAGGGCTGGTGGTGGCTGAGGTGCTCTTTTTACCCCGACGAGAAGGAGGGGGGGGCTCAGGGTCAGGAAAGAAGGTAGCAGTAGAGAGATAGATTTTCTTGGGACAATGGATAGTGGTAGGTACAGTGGGTATGGGAGTGGAGGGAGAGGATGTGGTTGTAGGCGAGACAAGTTTGCTGTCTTTGGGTGCAGGTGCAGGAGCGGGAAGCTGTCGTGAGGTGGATGGCTGTTGGGTGGGTGGGTGGCTGCGTTTGTGTGGTGTGGAAGAGGGGGTGACAGACACAGTGGGAGAGGACACAGGGGACGTGTAAATGGCAGTGGGGGTGGTGACTGCACGTGTGCGGACTGTACTGGAGGGTGTGCTGGTGATGGAAACACTGGCTGATGGTGAGGTGAATGAAGGTGTGAGTGTAGACGTCACAGGGAGGGAGGAGGGAGACGAGGAGGTGGGGGTCACAGAGGTGGAAGTGACTGTTGGCATGTCTGCATCGGAATGTTGCTTGTGTGAATGTCTGCGTGATCTGTGGTGCTTGTGTTTGGATGAGCTGCTCTTGGGTGTTGAGGTGTGTGCAGGCTGGTCTGATGGTGTGGGTGGGACAGGCAGAGGAACAGGAGACTGGGAGGAGGGAGTTAGTAGAGGGAGGCAGGAGACAGGGACAATGGCTGCCGTCAGTGCTGAGGCCAGAGCCTGGAACGATCACTGATGGGCAGCCTGACCCGAATGAATGCCCTCCAGGTACGCATTGCTGCGATGAACCTCCCTCTCCACCCCCTGGATGGCATTCAAAAGGGTAGTCTGCCCAACAATGAGCGTTCGGAGGAGGTCAATGACCTCCTCACTGAGGGCAGCGGGGGTAACAGGGGCAGGGCCTGAGGTGCCTGGGGCGAAGGAGATGCCCGGCTTCCTGGCAGAGCGGGCACGGGGCGAACGCTGAGGGGCTGCTGGGAGGGCGGAGATGGTGCGCTGGGGGGCGGCTGTACCTGTAATGGTGGGGGGCACGGATGGTGCCACCCCCGCAAGGGAGCTCCCTTCCGAGGACGTGTCCGTGTCGCTGCAGGGTCCAGTCGTCCCCGTTGTGGAGCTCCCCTCGCCCTCCGTCTCACTGGTCCAGTCAGACTCTGTGGCATGGCCCTCCTGGGCCATGTGAGATGCAGCTCCCTCCTGCCCCAATGCCACTTCTCCTCCGCCTGATGATGCTGATGCACACAAGCACAAAAAGACAAACAAAAAAGGGGGGGGAGAGAGAAATAAAGAGATTTTGAGTACATGGATCACCGGTACAGTTAGCGGACATGACAGACACAGATGCCCCCTGCACTAAGTTGCGCACTTGGGGTCCGCTACGCATTCCGTGGAACATGCCCTACACGCCTAGAGTTGACAACTGCACCCATGGATGACACGGCCCAGGGATGGCTGTACTGACACACTACTGAGGGTGGTGGCTGGGGACACAGGGGCTTACGGGGGTGCCCAGCCTACAGATATCGCCCTGGCCTAGGGGGACCCACAGCCCTCCTCCCCCACCCAGACACCTCCACTGCGCGACAACAGAGTAGATAATGCTTGTACTCACCCCCTTGTGTCTGCTGTGCTGCCCTCACGCGCCCATCCAAATCAGGGTAGGCCACCGCCAGGATCCGGAACATCAGGGGGATCAGTTGACGGCAGGCACCCCGCCTACGTTGGGAGGCCATCCCCAGCAGAGACTCGGCGGTCTTCTTGGTCCCGCGGCGGATGTCCTCCCACCTCTTGCGGCAGTGGGTGCCCCGTCGATGGTGGACCCCCAGGGTCCGGACTTCCTTGGCGATGGCACGCCAAATCCCGATCTTCTCATGGGCGCGGACCTATGTGACATGTACAGGGAGGGAGAAATACCACGTTCAAGTTTGTCTGTATTTTCGTTGCCAGTGGCCCAACGCCCACCATCCCCGCCAGGCCCAACATGCCCCCCATCCCCGCCAGGCCCCCCGCCATGCCCCCCGCCAGGCCCAACATGCCCCCCATCCCCGCCAGGCCCCCCGCCAGGCCCCCACCAGGCCCAACATGCCCCCCATCCCCGCCAGGCCCAACATGCCCCCCATCCCCGCCAGGCCCCCTGCCATGCCCCCCGCCAGGCCCAACATTGCCACCATCCCCGCCAGGCCCCCGCCAGGCCCAACATGCCCCCCATCCCCGCCAGGCCCCCCGCCATGCCCCCCGCCAGGCCCAACATGCCCCCCATCCCCGCCAGGCCCCCCGCCATGCCCCCGCCAGGCCCAACATGCCCCCCATCCCCGCCAGGCCCCCCGCCATGCCCCCCGCCAGGCCCAACATGCCCCCCATCCCCGCCAGGCCCCCCGCCATGCCCCCCGCCAGGCCCAACATGCCCCCCATCCCCGCCAGGCCCCCCGCCATGCCCCCCGCCAGGCCCAACATGCCCCCCATCCCCGCCAGGCCCCCCGCCATGCCCCCAAGCCAGCCAGTGGCCCCAAATCCATATTGAATTAAACTCACTTGTTGGTCTGGAGGACCGTAGAGTAGCGCATACTGGGGGAGGACCCCATCCACAAGTTTCTCCAATTCCTCTCCAGTGAAGGCAGGGGCCCTTTCCCCAGTCGCAGCAGCCATTGTCCCTTCCAGACCGAGGTCACAGCAACACTTGCAGTATAGGTCCTCTCCTGTGAAAGTTCAAGTCGCAAGTGGATAAGTAGATAGAAAATGGCGGTCACGCCCGCGGCGGTGCGTACCGCGGCGGTGCGTACCGCCACCGCCGGCGCCCTTCGCCATTGGCTCCTGAAACCCATAGGCTTCAATGTTAACCAATGCGGCTTCGCGCCGCGGTCTTCGACCGCCGACCGCAGCCGTATGCCACCCCAGCGCATTGACCTCACATCCCATTGTCACACTTCACAGGTCAGGCAGCCGCCATTTCGAGGGTCCACATGGCTCAATTTCAACTGCGTCACACAGGCCTAGGCCTTGCATAGCCACTCAGACACGCCATTCACTGCATAGAGAATCGTTTACTGTGCAAGCTGTGAGTACGTACCTGTGGGTTGCTTGACTGTGTGCTCCATGTTGTCCTTCCTAGGCACCGTCCGCTGGGTTTGGCGAGGAGACGGATGAATCCTCGCGTGTACCGACCGCTGGTGGACCTGTCGACAATGGAAGTACGCCACATTATCCTGACCTACCGGCTTGACCGTGCCACTATACATGAACTGTGTGCCCAGCTGGAGCCCGACCTGATGTCCCCCATCCGCCAACCCACAGGGATTCCCCCTCTGGTGCAGGTCCTGTCAGTACTCCATTTCTTGGCAAGTGGGTCATTTCAGACAACAGTGGGAATTGCTTCTGGGATGTCTCAGCCCATGTTTTCGAAGGTGTTATCCAGAGTGTTGTCTGCCCTGATGAAATACGTGAGGAGCTACATCATTTTCCCTGAGGTGGGCGAATTGGCTACAGTGAAGGGTGATTTCTACGCCCTTGGACATATTCCCAACGTCATTGGTGCCATTGATGGGACCCATGTGGCTTTGGTTCCCCCAAGAGACAGGGAGCAGGTGTACAGGAACAGAAAAAGTTACCATTCCATGAACATCCAGGTGGTGTGTTTGGCTGACCAGTACATCTCGCATGTAAATGCCAAGTTCCCTGGGTCAGTGCATGACGCCTACATCCTGAGGAATAGCAGCATCCCTTACGTGATGGAACAGCTAGAGAGACACCGTGTATGGCTATTGGGGGACTCTGGGTACCCCAACCTGTCGTGGCTACTGACCCCAGTAAGGAATCCCCGGACCAGGGCAGAGGAACGGTACAATGAGGCCCATGGGCGTACTAGGAGGGTGATCGAACGCACCTTTGGCCTCCTAAAGGCCAGGTTTAGGTGCCTGCATATGACAGGTGGATCCCTAATGTACTCACCTAAGAAGGTGTGTCACATCATCGTGGCCTGCTGCATGCTTCACAACCTGGCTTTGCGCCGCCAGGTGCCTTTCCTGCAGGAGGATGGTCGAGACGGTGGTGTAGTGGCAGCTGTGGAACCTGTGGAGAGTGACGAGGAGGAAGACGACGGGGCTGAAACAGACAACAGGGACAGAATCATTGAACAGTACTTCCAATAGGACACAGGTAACAATTCAAACATAATTTAGTAAATGTGAACTACTCTCCTGCATCTCTGCTGCCTGTCTATTTGCCCCAGTGTATGATGACTGAGTTGTGGCTTTTCCCTCCCTATTTCAGATCTGGGGTCCCCACTACGAGTCCTGTGCTTCGTTTCCCCATGGACTACAGCTTTGTGGCAGCTGTTTGTTGACTTCACTATGTACAAGGACATATTTGCACTGTCATGTCAATTACAATATTTTGAAATCACAGCCAGACTCCAGATACTTTTGTGCAAAATGGGTGTTTATTTCAGTGCTCAAAATGGGATGGGTGGTTTCAAGTGGGTGGGGGCTATGGTGAAGGAATGTCCATGGCAGAGTCCAGAGTAACAGTCACACAGGTGCATTGTCCAGAGGCCTGTGGAGAGATGGAGCATGGGCAGTTCAAGGATGGACAGGGTGACAATGTGGGACAGTGGGATGACATCAGGTGGTATCCTTTGCTGGCGGGGGTCTTGACATCCTACTCTGTCTTCTTGCGAGATCTCAGGGCCCTCTTGCGGGGTGGTTCTTCTCCTGCAGGAGGTGGGTGTCTGGTGGGCTGCTGTTGTGCGGGGGCCTCCTGTCCACTAGCGCCGGCGGAGGTGGTTGGCTGTTCTTGGTCCAGGCTAGTGGCAGGGGCCCTTTGTTGTTGTTGAGTGTCCGTCCTGGTGTTGATGAGGTCCTGCAGCAGCCCTACCATGGTAACCAGGGTGGAGGTGAGGGCTCTGATGTCCTCCCTGTACCCCCGATAGTGTTCCTCCTGCAGTACCTGGATCTCCTGGAACCGGGCCAGTACCGTCGCCATCGTCTCCTGGGAGCGGTTGTATGCTCCCATGATGGTGGTGAGGGCCTCGTGGAGAGTGGGTTCCCTGGGCCCGTCCCCCCCCTGTCGCACAGCTGCCCTCCGAGTTGCCCTGTTTCCCTGGGCCTCTGCCCCCTGGCCGGTGTGCCCACTACCACTGCCCTCAGGTCCCTGTTGTTGTTGGGGTGGTGGGTTATCCTGGGTGCCCTGTAGTGGTAGACACACCACAGATTGACGCGCCCTGGAGACAGAGGCATGGGCCCGCTGGGTGGGAGCTGTGCTGGTGTTCACAGAGGGGTTTGGGTCTGTAGTGGCCTGTGCCTGTGTGAGGGGAACCGACTGTCCAGAGGTCCCCGATGGTCCGGGCTGGTCATCAGTGTCCAGGTCGACAGAGCTGCTGTCATCGCTGACGGCCTCTTGGGTGGGGGGTGTGGAGAATTCTGGGCCCTCCGTGGCGGTGTGTTGACGGTCGGGTCCTGCAGGGGTATAGAGGTATGGTTATAGTTTCAATGTGTGGCATATGGGTGTATCTGTGGGTTCCCGTGTCCCCAAGTGCTGGCATTCGTGTGTGGGGGCTTTGGTGAGGGTGGCTTGTGGGGGGGATGTGTATATGCATTGGGCATGCTTTGGTGATGGGTGTCCATGCTTAGTGGACGCATGCAGGCCTAGGTTTTGGGATGTGTGGGTTGTGATGGTGAGACATTGGCAGGGAATAGGTGTGCTGGGGGTGGGGGTGAGGATGGTGGTGGGGGTGAGGATGGTGGTGGGGGTGAGGGTGGGGGTGAGGATGGTGGTGGGGGTGAGGGTGGGGTTCGAGGATGGGGGTGAGGGTTGGGGTATGATTTGGCATGCAGGTGGGGGGGAAGCAGTAGTGAAGCTTCAACTTACCAGTATCCATTCCTCCGCCGACTCCTGCGAGGCCGTCAGGATGCAGGATGTTCAAGACTTCCTCCTCCCATGTTGTAAATTGTGGGGGTTGAGGTGGGGGTCCTCCGCCAGTCTTCTGCACGGCGATGTTGTGCCTGGATACCATGGAACGCACCTTCCCCCGTAGGTCGTTCCATCGCTTCCTGATGTCTTCCCGATTTCTGGGGTGCTGTCCCACAGCGTTGACCCTGTCGACAATCCTCTGCCATAGCTCCGTCCTCCGGGCAATGCTGGTGTATTGGACCTGTGTGCCGAATAGCTGGGGCTCTACCCGAACGATTTCCTCCACCATGACCCTGAGTTCTTCGTCTGAGAAGCGGGGGTGTCTTTGGGGTGCCATGGAGTGGTGTGTATAATGTGTGGGGTGGAGTATGTGTAGTTAAGTGTGTTGAGTGTGGTGGTGTGTGTTGTTTTGTGTGTGGATATTGTGTGGGTGATGGTGTAGTGTGCCTCTGTGTGATGGTATACTGTGATCGCTGCTGTGTCTCTCAGTGCTTCTTTCTGAATTTTTGGTCATAGGGGTTTGTGGGTGATGTGGGTGTGTGTTTTATATTGTATTGTGTGTGTGGGAGTGGTGTGTGTATGTGTATCAGGTGTGTGGAATTCAAATCGGCCAATGTGGCTGAGTTTTGTTCGTTTGTGTGTATTCTGACCGCGGCGGTGTGTACCGCCAATGGAAAACCGCGTTTGAAAGACCGCCGCGTGGATTCGTGGGTCGTAATGGCATGGGCGTATTTCTGTTGGCGTGACGGTGGAGGTTTGGTCACCTCCACTTTTCCGCCGACCGCTGGTCTGGCGGTCTGTTGTGGCTGTCGGATTTTCGGAGGTTTGGCTGCTGCGGGTCAGAATGACCGTGGCGGGTTACCGCGACCGCGGCGGGATTATGGAGGATTTCTGACCGGCGGTAGGCGCCTTTTACCGCCGAGGTCAGAATGACCACCATAGTCACCCTATCTTGGATTCCCCTCTGTGTTTAGTTTTAAAAAATGCACAGGTTTGGTAGGTTTCCCTAGGTGCCAGCTGAGCTAGAGTCCAAAATCCACAGCTAGGCACTTTGCAAAAAACCAGCTCTGTTTTCTTTGCAAAATGTGATGTGTCCACGTTGTGTTTTGGGGCATTTCCTTTCGCGGGCACTAGGCCTACCCACACAGGTGAAGTACCATTTTTATCAGGAGACTTCGAGGAATGCTGGGTGGAAGGAAATTCGTGGCTCCTCTCAGATTCCAGAACTTTCTCTCACCAAAATGTGAGGAAAGAGGGTTTGTTTGGCCTAATTTTGAGGTTTGCAAAGGATTCTGGGTAACAGAACCTGGCGAGAGCCCCACAAGTCACCCCATCCTGGATTTTCCTATGAGTCTAATTTTCAAAAATGCACAGGTTTGGTAGGTTTCCCTAGGTGCTGGCTGAGCTAGAGGCCAAAATCTACAGCTAGGCCCTTTGCAAAAAACACATCAGATTTCAATGTAAAAATGTGATGGGTCCATGTTGCGTTTCCTGTTGTGAGCATTAGGCCTACCTACGCAAGTGAGGTACCATTTTTATGGGAGACTTGGGGGAACACGGAATAGCAGAACAAGTGTTATTGCCCCTTGCCTTTCTCTACATTTCTTCCTTCCAAATGTAAGACAGTGTGTAAAAAAGATGACTATTTGAGAAATGCCCTGTAATTCACATGCTAGTATGGGCACCCCAGAATTCAGAGATGTGCAAATAACCACTGCTTCTCAACACCTTATCTGGTGCCCATTTTGGAAATATAAAGGTTTTCTTGATACCTATTTTTCACTCTTTATATTTCTGCAAATGAATTGCTGCATACCCAGTATAGAATGAAAACCCATAACAAGGTGCAGCTTCTTTATTAGCTCTGGGTACCTAGGGTTCTTGATGAACCTACAAGCCCTATATAATTCCGCAACCAGAACAGTCCAGCAGACGTAACGGTATATTGCTTTCGAAAATCTGAAATCGCAGGCAAAAGTTACTGAGTACAACGTTGAGAAAAATGGCTGTTTTGTTACCTCAATTTAAATATGTTTTTATTTCAGCTGTTATTTTCAGTAGGAAAAACTTGTTGGATCTACACTAATGACCCCTTGTTGAATTTATAATTTCGTCTATGTTTCAGAAATGTTTAATTCTCTGGGACCCAGCATTGGTTTTATACCCATTTCTGTCACTAACTGGAAGGAGGCTGAAAGCACAAAAAATAGTCAAAATGTGGTTTGGCCCAGTAAAATGCCAAAATTGTGCTGAAAAATGTATTTTTCGGATTCAAGTCTGCCTGTTCCTGAAAGCTGTGAATATGATAAATTTAGCACTGCAAGCCCTTTGTTGATGCCATTTTCAGGGAAAAAACCACAAGCCTTGGTCTGCAGCCCTTGTTTCCCATTGTTTGTGAAAAAAACAAAGTTTTGGTTGTATTTTAGATAATTTCTTGATCTCTTTTATGGGAACCCACAAACTCTGGGTACCTCTAGAATCCCTAGGATGTTGGAATAATAGGACCCAAGTTTGGCCTGGGTGGCTAATGTGGACAAAATGTTATAAGGACCTAAGCGTGAACTGCCCTAAATAGCCAAAAAAAGGCCTGGCTCCTGAGGTGGAAACGGCCTGGCAGCAAAGGGGTTAATACATTTGGGAGGATGGTTGCATACCTTTTGCAACCTGTGTGTAAATTAAATGCGGTGTGTCCTGTCTTTAGTTATCTGAAACAACGAACATTTATCTATATAAGAAAGGAAGTTGCAAGACAAGAATGAATGCCTTCACGTCTCTTCTCTAATGAAGAAAAATATGCCCCACTTTATTAGCTGGCTCTTGTGAATCTCGGGGATGTACTGACACACTCACTCAATGCACCACATTTTTTTGTTTTCTACCCTTTATAACCCTGCTGTTGTTCATCTACTGGAGCATGTGATATAATTGCCGGCTAGCTGGATATTATAAGGCCTATATAGCAAGCAAGAAGCTCTTAGGTTTTTGGACACCAGACAGAGGTCTACTCTCATGATCGCTGAGACTGCAGAGGGTGGAACCACTGGCCGAGAGTAGTGAAACGTCATTATTTAGGTGGCCAGAACCACTAACCCTAAAGCCGGGATGGGGACTTACTTTGCAGGAGCCAAAACACGCACTTCAAAATTTAGGACACTATCCCTTTCTTTTGTATATTACCAAGTCCACTGTTTGTTGTTTCTCACTGCTTTTGCTTTGTTCTGCATTTTTTAAGTTGTCTGCAAGCATTACATCTACTGACAATAAACAATACAAGATCTTAGCAGAGTAACCTCTATTTTGATACTAGATTGAGACACAGTGCATGTGTCATGTTCAACTAGTTATGGTAATCATCTATTATTTGCACATTTTGATTAACCATTTCATTGCATCTCTCACAGAAGTGTTATGTTTTTGTGCTGTTTGCTACAGGATTGTCCTAATGCTCCAGTTATCTAATGTACATCATACATCATGCATGTGTAGGGGGCCTTGATTTTGCTGATGTTTCTTTACATTAATTTTGCCCTTCATTCTGTGTGTGTTAGACGTAACATTTGTACTATAAATATATATGTTCTTAAGTTACTAACAGGGGCAGCTCCTCCACTATGTCGGAGGAGTGTTGCCCCCCCGCCAGCAGCTGCAAATCTTTAAAAAATAAAATGATAATAAACTGTGTTTATTATTGTTTCATTTTTAAAGAGACGAGGCCATGGGGGTGATAAGCACTGAGGGATTGCACAGAATACTTCCTTCACTGTGCATGTATGTTTCGTCGGCCGGCCCGGGCCAGCCAAACACATATACATATAAATATCATTACATGCGCACAAGAGCTCTCTACAACCCGGCACTGTGTTGCTAGGTTGGAGAGAGCAAGCCCAGGCTCCCAGTCTGCGTTGGAGCACCCATCCAGGGCACTCCAACCAATCATAATGCTGCTCTGAGCAGCCTCATGATTGGCCCCAGGATGGGCTGGGAGCCTGTGCTTGGAACGTGGCAGAGAGCAGAGGTGTGGCAGTGCGGAGAAGGTACTTTTTTTAATATACATATTTTATTTTTGTTCCCTCCACCCCGTCCCACCACATTTCCCAGTCACCAGCTGCGACTGGCTTCTAATAAAGTGTTATGTACTGACAACTCTGACTGGACATAAATATCAGTGCTGGAAATGTAATAGTTATTTTGTACAGTGCCAAGCCATTAGGACAGTGCAATAAATCACATTGCTTGTGCGGGCTCTGACTGTTGAGGCACATCTTTCTGAAGTTTCAAGGATATCTTTCAACTCAGCTTTCCATTCCATACAAAATTACCGGAATCAAATAAATCGCATTGATGAGAATCTGAAAGCGTTCATTGCCAAATAAAAATCAATAGTCTGGGACTCATAGTCAATCCTCTTGAAATCATTAGTTGAATTTACATCAGTGAATGAAGACAAGACTCAAATATATACCAAAACGTACACAAGTCCACGGTAGCAGTGATGTGGTACAATTCACACAAAGAAGATGAGTAAACTACTTCATTATGTTATTGCCTCAAGAACCAAAACTCGAGGTGCCTCTCTGTTAGAGATGGACACTTTCTAAGGGCAATGTTAGTATGATCATAAAAAGATGTCTGAATAAAATTATAATTACACTATGTGGGCCAAGCACATTTCAAGTGTTCACAGCTCCTCTCTCTTGCACTATTTATTTGCATAATTTAAGACATTTCAGTGTTCATTAATAAACTATTCATTACACCCTTGATCCAAATCAAATTCACAATGCTCTAAAAAACTATATCCACCTTTCCATTTATCCTCATTGTTTGACTTAGCCCTTTCTGTAAGGTCATCCCCAGACTTATTGCCTTCACCCTCCTGTTTTCTGAACTCGTTTTCATTTGCTTTTAAGAATCTGCACATTTTATCACTGTTAACCATTGTTAAAGTTCTTGCTCTCTCTCCCTAAACATGATAAAATTGGCTTACACTCCAATTAGTACTCTTAATTTACTTCCAAGTCTCTAGTAAAGTTTAACTACATGTACCCAGGGCCTGTAAACGAAATGCCACCGGTGGGCTGCAGCATTGATTGTGCCAACTACTTAAGTAGCATTTTAAATAGGTGTTGAGCCTACCATTCCAGACTGTGCACAGTTTTAAACTGTCATTGCGACCTGGTAAAATAAATCTTTTGCTAGGCCCAAACCTTCCCTTTTAGTATATATACGTCACCCCTAGGGTAAGCTTTAAACAGCTCATAGGGCAGAGTGCCGCATATTTAAAAAGTAGTTGGACATGTGCTCTTAAGTTTTACATCTCCTGGAAGTGAAAGACTCTTAAATTTGTTTTTCGCTATTGCAAGGCCTACCTCTCCCATTGGATAGCATTGGGTTCCCTTATTACTTTTAATAAGGGATACCTTTTGATGGAGAGCAAGTAGGGAATTTATGTTTGGTATCCCAGGAATTTTAATTTAAAGCCCTCTTTGATGGTAAAGGAGGATTTCATGCCACAATTCTGAAAGTTTAGAAAGTTGTAATTTCCTTTAACCAACTATTTGGTGTCTGCAGACTGTTGCTGGGTCACATGACTGGGGTTTAGCTGGCAGTTTGACTCTGTTTATTCCTCCCAGACAGCTTCACAATAGAGTGAATAGGTATGCATGGATAAACCATCAACTGGCAGGATGGGGGACAGAGCTGGGCAGAGCACCACTTGCAACTGAATGGGTTGTACCCTGTCTTCACACAAAGGACTTGTGGGATTCTTCATGCAGTCAGCTTGGAGTCAGGCCCGAGGAAGCAGGATATTTTTAAAACTTCAAAGGGAATGCTGTAGAAAATACTCCTGCGTCAAAGAAGGCACCACGTATAAAAATAGGACCTTCAGTCCCACTCTTTAGTGCATTCCTGGACTTGAGAAGACTACAGAAGAAGGACTGCTGAGTGGATTGGCTGGCAGGCGTACTGGCACTCAGCTGTCCTGCTACTCTGCTTCGCTGCTGCTCTGCTGACTTGCTTGCTAAGAAAGAAGACAGGACCTGCACCCTTTATCCCAGGCCAGTGACTTCAACTGTCAGCTGACTGGCCTCCTGTTCAGAACTACAGGGACATAACAAGCTCCGGAGGCTCCGTGCAACTGGACCTGAAACTAGACCTGCCTTAGTCCTGCTGGCCTCTGCTGGAGTGAGTGTGTGGCCATCCAAGAGATGCTCATCAGGTCTTGATCCTTGGTATGCCATTAGTTGAGCTCTTCTCTAAGGAAAAGAAGAAATCGTGACGTTTTGGGCTCTTTGAGAATGTGCACATTCAAGGCAAGATCTTGCCACCTGCACCACCCAACAGCATGAAGCTCCAATGAACCCGACTACGGTGCCACAACATTTACTAGCGATAGCCAGCAAAGCAAGATTTGCACTTCATGCTGCAGCATTGACACCTCCCAATGACCGACAACCCGAAGCTCCAGCAATGGCAGACAGGATCTCACACTACAGCGATGACTGTCCACAATGCCCACCAGCCTGCTGTTCATGCTGCATCACTGACCATCTATGGGCTCTCCCTGCACCTCATGGCTCCTCCAACGCAAATGTAACTGTTCAAGCTGGACTTTGAAGGTAACACTTTCAGCTGGAGTGACCTGGTCCCTTTATCTGGCCCACACTCCATCGCCGTTGGCTTGAATTTGTGATTTTCACCAGATCTCGCATGGTTAAATAACTGTGAGGGGTGCTTTGTGCTTTTATGTGTGCTGTTACCTGAAATCTTTAAAATTACATATACCTGGTTCTACTTAGTGGATTTTTGTTGTTTTGGTCTCAAATAGTTTATTACATTGGTGAGTAATTTTTCTTGTGTTGTATTTTTACTTTATTAATGTTTGAAGTACTGCATAAATACTTTACATGTTGCCTCTATTTGAGCCTGCTTTATTAAAAGCTACTAGGTTGTTAAGAAGAGGTTAATTTTGGGTTTGCTTGCATTTCATCCTGACAAGCATGCAAGCATTGTTGTTCCTGCTTGAGTAGGATTTCACCCCCCTTAATCAGTAATCCAGTTTTCAACATTTGTGTTCAGCAATGAGATTTGGACTTGTGTTTGTACAATGCCACACAGCAATTTTGTTCCGTTAAAATACCAGCAAAATAATTTGAGACCACTTCGGGCCTTTTTAAAATTCTTCCTTTTTTCTCTTAATCAGTCATTTTTCAAAATGTGATTTTTTCCTCACCTTCATAAACATGGGACTCTTTTTTGTTGCATCTGTGATACCTTGTCAGAATGGAAATGGAACCAAACTGCCTATCATACTACAAAATGAAGGAGCTGAAAGAGTTCTTCAAGGAGAGGGGCTGGCCATGAAGAAGGGATCCCTTAATCAGGACCTTCCAGATGCCCTGCATAATTTTGAAAGAGCACAATCGTGACGGACTCTCCCAGAGGGCCAAGTGGGTGATGACCATGCGAAGGATTATGAGAAGGAGGAGGGAAACGACTTAGCAGTAGCTCCAGAGGAGAAAGGAGGGCCCACAGAGATGGAATCCCACCCTGGATCCATTGCAGGGAGCAATACATCATCCCACACCCTGCCTCCTGAAGAGTTAAAAGACAGACAGGCTACACGAATGGCTGCAGAAGAGAGAAAAGCTGATGCTGAAAAAGCCTTAGTCGTTGAGAGAAAAACATTGTTAGCTCATTACCAGAGTCTAAATGAGCTGAACATGAAAGCCAAACAAAGTCCAGCAGAAATGGTGGCAGCAACACAGCAGTGTCAAAGGAGATCAATGAATTCACATATCTAGAGAACTAGTGTCCAGCCTTAAGGTGAGGGGTGATATTGCTAGGTTGTTTGCAGCCTACGTGGTAGCCCTTACAATTCATAATGTCCCAGAGGATTTTTGGGGGCCTCTCTGTTGTAGAACATGCTAGCTGTAGGGAGCAATATCCTACTGGCTTTATAGGTGATTGGCCAGATGTCCTATACCCTTAATCAGCTCTTATCACTATGAGAGAGGGACACTGATTAAGGTTTAGGGACAGTCAAAGACCAACAAGCCTGTCTTAGGTAGATTTTCTGGACTTCTCCAGTATGGCACTGAGGGTTGGGTAAAGGCCAGCCAAGTGAGTAGTATGAAGGGCTGTATGATCTAATTTTGAGAGAGCACATGCTCAGTAACTTTCACAAAGTTGCACCAACACCTGGATAACTGCAAGCTTAGTGAGCCCTGGAAGCTTGCAAAGGAGGCAGACCATAGGGTTTATCCCACAGTGTCTGGGAGGGACCTGGGGTGATCCTGAGGAGGCTAGTTCAGGTTCCCCCAACAGGGTGAGAGGGAGGTACACAGTGACACAGACAGGTCCCAGAATAGAGTACGGAGAAAGGGTTCCCATACCCCTTCTAAGAATATTGGGTAATTGTTAGCCCCATTTCTAACAGTAATGTTCTGATGGGCAGAGGCCCAGGATGGCCCATTTTCAATCTCAGTGCTTTGATTGCTCCCAGTTGGGGCACAATTGAGGGGACCTGGTCGGTATCCAAAGACCATCCACTGGAGGGAGCTCCATTGTGTCTGGAGAGATGGACAGTGGGGCCGCCCAGGGTGCCCTAAAGCTTATTTTTCTGGGGCTAGCCCTCTAAAATGTATTGCAGGTAGGGGAAAATGGAGGGGCAGAGGAAGAAAGGACTCACCCATGTCAATGTACTGCCCAAGGGTACAGTCTCGGGATACCATCCTTGACCCAATAGGAGGTAGACTGAAAGTTGGGTGGCTAACACTTTGAGCTCTTGCCCTCCACAATGAGAAACCTCAGTGGTCAAAGAACCCTCAGGAGCCAATAGGGAACTCCTTGTCAGCCCCAAGGATGGAAGGGAAGCCTACTCAATATCCCCACTTGGAGCTTCTACCTGGCCATGGATTGTCTAGGGTTCTGCTCTTGACACTTACACCTGCCAGTGGCCTCTGCTGGTTACTGTTTCCATGGACAGAGTTTTCTGCGGGTTGGAGACAGGTGTCTGACCCTGGGGTGGAAAGATCTAAGGGGTGGAATGGGCCACATTACTTTGTGGGCCATGGTGGTACTGTCTGGCATGCATCGGTGAGCAAGTCAAAGAAAGGAGCTACACAGATGGGATCCACTGGTGAGGAGAAGGGATCCGTATGGGTCCGTCCAGTGGCTCAGGAGAGTGTAGACACAGAGATCCAACTGAGTTCAGAGAGGCGTTGGTCTGACAAGGGCCCCTGCATAACAGGACCTTCATCCATGTTCAGGAAAAATCATCAAGGTATTGATTAGTCTACCCTGCCATTTGGCTGGAGTGGGTCATGTGGGACCTGACTCTTTCTGCAGGGTCATACCCAGGCTTCTTGCTTTTGTCCTCTTGATTTCTGAACATATTTTTTTGGTTTAAAAAATCCTGTGCGCTTTACCACTCTTAACTACTGCTAATTTGCTTCTGTTCTCTCCTTTAAACATATATGAAACTGGCGTACATCTGATAGGCGCATTTAATTTACTTATATGTCCCTAGTAAAGAATTACTACGTGTATCCAAGGCCTACGAATGAAATTCTACTAGTGGTCTGCAGGTAAGAATGTTAGTCTGCAGGTAAGAATGTTAGTTTGGTATCTAAGGAATTGTATTTAAAGCCATTTTTAAAGGTAAAGTCACATTTTAAGTCACAATTCTGAAAATGCCACTTTTAGAAAGTTGGCATTTTCTTGTCCCAAACACTCAGGAATACTCTGTGCTGGACTTTTGCAGGTAACTCTTTCAGCAGGACCAACCTGATGCCTGTGTCAGGCCCATGCTCCATCATAATCGACCTGAACTTGTGACTTTCACCCAGTATTGCATGACCAAGTAATCATGATTAGGAACTTTACTTACCTGAACTTTATTTAATTGCATATCTCCGGTTGTACTGATTGAATTTTTGTCATTTTGGTCTCAAATAATGTATTAACTTTTACTCTCTTCTAAATTTGTGTGTTGTGTTCTCACTTTGTTACTGTTTAAAGTGCTGGATAAATACCTTACACATTGCCTCTAAGTTAAGCCTGAATGCTTTCTGCCAAGCTACCAGGGGTTAAGCACTGGTTAATTTAGAGTTCCTTGTGTTTCACCCTGACAGATATTATGGTTGCTGTTTAAGTAGCATTTCACCACCTCAACCAGAAACCCAATTTCCAACAGTCATCACCCTGAACTGTCAATTAATGTGATGAGTAAGTAAACTTGTCTCTAGTAAGGTTTGAAACTGAGTCAATATAGACTTGAACAAGGATTTAAATCTGGAAAACATAAAAGTTGCAAACCCACTTAAGTCTTTTAGATATAATAAAGTTTGAATTAAAGACAGGTGATGTTCCAAACAGTTGCTGAGATTTTTTATTCAAATGGAGATAACGATTCTGAATGTGGCAATTATTCTGAAAATGACAGGAAAGGCAGCTGACATGTGTTCCGCCATGTGTGGTGTGTTCACCTAGGGCTTTTTCAAGGCTGTAAAAAATAAGAAATAGTAAAGTTGATAAGGAGGTTGTCTGGGATCATGAACTATTGTAGTGATGAAAGCCATGCAAGGTTCACTCCATATAGTGCGAAGCTTTTGCATTCAAAGGAAAAGTGAAGTTAAAATTGTGAATTTATGTGAGCTATAGTACCATAACCTGATCCACAAATTGTGAAGAAAAATAGGGATGTTATTTTATGTTTAAGAGTTACATTAAAGTTTTACCAGATAAGAGAAGGATTAAAAGTGAAGAAATTTCATTCAGAAATGCACTTTAAGATTCAAGACCATAAGGAATAGGAAATAAGGATAGTGCTGGCCCTGCACAGTTAGATGAACAAACCATTTAAGTGTTGAGTAATAGTCATAATAAAGAGATACCAGAAAAGTATATTCTGATAGTTATAGTCAATAAGTAAACATCATACCACTGCGTTTTTCATTTAATTGAATTAGTTTTTACATTGTAGGTTGATGTCAATAAAAAATAGACTGAATATTTACGAGCCATAAAATTGACTGTGTAGATAGATTATACATACTAAAAGTTAAACAGGTTTTTATGGTATATATCCCAAAACAAGATGTATGAAAAAACTTTTACAATAGTAAGTTCTCTTACACTATACATATGTAGGTTTACCAAATAAGAATTATAGAGAAACATATTTTTATCAACGATATGTGGCATATGAATGCAAATTAAGACTAATCATACCGTAAGGTAATTATGTCTCAAATCCTTGTGAAAAGGTATGAGGTTCAAATATAGTTATGATAAGGTTCTGAAAAAATACTCTGTCAAAATAGGTCAGCATATATATATATTCATAATAGATGATCCTAATTTGTCCTCTGGTTAATCCTATGAGCGTTGGGTCACGGCGTTCTATATCGGCGCCATATTGAATATTACGAAGCCGCATGAGTGTGGCCCTGTTTATACGTGATGTTCGGCAGATTGGGCCAAGTCCTATTTCTATTTCAACTGGGTGTGTGGAGAGAGGGGAATTGATACTTGTGTCCTTTCTCACTTTTTGGTAACAAGAAAAGGATCGGACGAAGTCTGTCTTTAATGTCGCCTAATCTATTTGCAATGGTGCCGTTCTAAAAGTCAAGGAAAACGGCAACTCAATTTGTTTTTATTTTTATTGTATCAAAGATAAATAGGTACCATTCTAAAAAAAGAAGAACAAAACATAAGCTCATGATTATGGTGCTAGCTTGTTTTGATAGAACAAATATTTTGCTGACGGAAGCCCCTTAACAATGTCTCAGGCCTGCCATTGCAAGGCCGTCTGTGTGCTACTTTGACTTGGCATTTAAAAATAATTGACAAGCCTTAAACTCCCCTTTGTCTACACACACATCACCCCTAAGGTAGGCTCTGGGTAGCCCATAGGGCATGGTGCTATGCAGGCAAAAGGCAGGACATGTACCTGTTGTTTTATATGTCCTGGTAGTACAAAACTCCTAAATTTGTTCTCCACTGCTGTGAGGCCTGCTCCTTTCATGGGCTAACATTCAGGCTACCCTCATATACTGTTTGAGTGGTAGATTCTGATCAGAAAGGAGTAGACAGGTCATATTTAGTATGGCCAGAATGGTAATACAAATTCCCGCTGACTGGTGAGGTTGGATTTTAAATTACTATTGCCACTTTTAGAAAGTGAGCATTTCTGTGCACTTAAAATCCTTCAGTGTCTTACAGCCTGTCTCAGCTCCCTTGTGCATTGCACCCAGACAACCACAAAAGAGGATTCTCAGTCACACCTGCATACATCCGCATACGGAATGGGTCTTCCTCGGCTGGAAGTGTGGAGGGCCTGACACTTACATGTCAAAGTACAGTGGCCTCCCCGCACACAATGGACTGCCAAACCCCCTACTGCGACCCTGGAAGACAAGGTTGTACTGAAAGGGAATCTTGTGCACTTCAGAGCCACTCTTTGACATCTCCCCCACTTCAAAGGCACTTTTGGGTATATAAACTGGGTCCCTGGCCCTACCAAAGTAGACACTTCTTGGGACAGAACAAACCCTGCAACCTGCCAAGAGGAGCCGTCTGGCTGCCCAAAGGACTCACCAAAACTGTTTTGCTGTGAAGGACTGCTGCCTTGCTGTTGCCCTGCTGCCTTGCTGGCCTCTGCCTCTGCTAAGAATTGCTCTCAAGGGCTTGGATTGAGCTTCCCTTCTGCTTCCTGAAGTGTCAGGGCCACAATCTGCAAAGGGACTCCTTGTGCAGTGAAATTTAATGCACTACCTCCCAGAATTGATGCACAGCCTGCCCAGTAGTGAAAGAATGAACGCATCACCGAACTGGAATGACGTAGCCCAGCTCCCTGAGTGGAGATCGACTGAGCGCCAGCATTGCCACCGGAACTTTGACGCACAGTCCACCAGATCGATGCATCGCCAAGCCTCAATGATGCAGCCCAACTTCCTGCAGGAGGAATTGACGCAGCACCTGGCGTGTGACAGAAACTGCAACGCATCACCCAAGGGATCAATGATGCACTCGTGACTTCGTCCTCCATGCGCAGGATTTCCATGCATCGTCCCTGGGCGTCAAAGCACCCCACATTGCAAAGAGGATTCAAGCCTGCGCTGCAGAATTCAACACAAAGTCCTTGTCGCGTGGAACATGATCGACACATCATCTGTGTGCACCCGAAAATCTGACGCAGACCCTTTGTTTTTCTCGCATACCCTCCTTTGTGGTCTCTGTGTGTGTAATTTTGACAAATACCAGATACTTTGTTCTTGCAAGAGACACCTGTTGCTTTTTACAGACTTAAGACTCTCCTTATCATTACAAAAGTGATATTTCAACTTATACTTATCAAATCTTTATCATTTTGACCTTAATTCACTCAGATAAATATCTTATATTTTTCTAAACCTGTGTGGTGTATTTTTGTGATATTTTTACGGTGTTATTGCATGATTCATTCTTCTTCTGGCACAGATACTTTACACACTGCCTTCTAAGTAAAGCCTGACTGCTCAGTGCCAAGCTACCAGAGGGTGGGCACAGGATAATTTGGATTGTGTGTGACTTACCCTGTCTAGGTTTGTGATCCCTACTTGGACAACGGTGTATAACTCTGCCCAATAAAGACCCCTTTTCCAACACTGGTGACCAGCAGTGGGATAGGACATGTATTTGTGCAGTAACATAAAATAGCTATGTGTACACTACCTACCCACAGTTAAAGGTCAACTTGATTTTTTTCTCTTTTTCTGCAAATTTAATTTTTCTGCTTGACATTTTTAACCTAATCCTCAATCAACATGCCTTTGGCTCGCTCTCAAGTATGAGCTGGAGACTGTGACCTAGCTAAGCTGGAGACATACACTTTAAGCCAGCTGAAAGGGTTGTGCAGGGGGATGGGAGTACTTATCTGGGGTGCCTCTAGGAAGGAGGAGTACCAAAAGGTGCTGAGGGCCTGGGCAGAAGCCTGTTCACAAGAGGATGTTGAGTTTGAGGAGCCAGAGAATGGCCCCTCAGAGGATTTGCCACCAGCAGTGGGGGGTGTTACCCCTGGAATTGTGCCCCCTGCTAACAGAGGGAGCAGTATCTGTAGCCATGGCCGGACCATTGAGGAAAGGATGGAGGAGAGAGAATTTCAACTACAATTGGCAAGGTTAAACATGGAGGCAGTGGAGAGGAAAGCTGAAAGAGAAGCCAAGCAAGCTGAGGCTGAAAGGGCCTTTGCTGAAAAGAAACTTCTTCTGGCTCATGAATTGAGTCTCAAAGAGCTGGAGCTCAAGTCTAGGCAGTCTGAGTCCAGCAGTGATGGTAGCAGCATACATGCAGGACCTGCTGGAGAAAGGAAGGTTCGTATTCCCAAAGAAGTAGTGCCAAGTTATGTGGTGGGAGATGACATTGATAAATGGATTGATGAGTATGAAGTTGCACTAAGGGCCAATGGGGTTTCTGAGGAACAATGGGGAGAGGGTCTGTGGTAACATGTTCCAATCCTTGGGAGGGACACACTCCTCACATTAGCACCAGAGGACCGCAACACCTCCAAACTCATGAAGGCCATTTTATTTGCCAGGTTTGGGCTGACCCCTGAGAAATGCCGTCAGAGGTTCAGGGACACCACAAACTCTCCACATAGACTTGGGTAGACTTCTTTGTTTTTTCCAATAAGGCACTGAATGGATGGGTGCGGGGCAGT
Organism: Pleurodeles waltl; assembly: GCF_031143425.1. Taxonomy (NCBI): domain Eukaryota; kingdom Metazoa; phylum Chordata; class Amphibia; order Caudata; family Salamandridae; genus Pleurodeles; species Pleurodeles waltl. Next base: position 509,346,395 of record NC_090445.1, read on the forward strand.
AAAGTAGATGACTATGTGGGGTTGTATAATTTGATCCTGAGAGAGCATATGCTCAGTGTTTTCTTTACAGAGTTGCGCCAGCACCTGATTGACAGTAAGCTGACTGATCCCAGAAAGCTTTCTGAGGCGGTGGACCTCTGGGCTAGCACCAGTGTCCAAGAAGGTACTAGGGAGTGACCCCAAGAAGTGTGGTTCCGGTTCCCCCAAGCAGAGTGAGGGGGAAGTTGAAGATGACTCAGACAAGAACCAGAATAAGGGGTGAGGGAAGTGTTCCCATAATTCATCTGAGAAACAGGGTGGTGGTTTTGGTGGGCGGTGGCCCAGGGCCTTCCATTCCCAACCCCACTGCTTTTGAGTGATCTCAGTGAGGACACAAGAAAGGGGACTCTGTCTGTCCAAAGAAACCACCCACCTGTGGGACCTCTACAGGGGTGGCCAATGTGGCCTTTGAGGGAGTGGTCCCAAGAGGCAGGTCATAGATCATGCCCTAATCTCCTTCAGTTGGGAGATAGACTCAGAAGGTAAGGTGGTGATCCTTGAGGGTGGAAGTCGTCACTTCCACCAGGTGGAAGTGAATGGGCCCCCAGTCACTGATCTGAGGGACACAGGGGCTAGTCATACCATGATGGTAGAGAAACTAGTTTCCTCAGAGCAGTACACTGGCCAGGTGTGTAGGGTGACTCCAGCCCATGGGGAGGATTTCTTCTGTCCCATGGCTCTGGTATCCCTGGAGTGGGGTGAAGAGGTGACCCGGAAGCAGGTCATAGTTAGTCCCCAGATGCTCATTGACTGCATTCTGGGGAACGAGGACCCCTGGTGACAGGAGAACTGAGAGGGGTGACCCCTAAGGGTGCCCTGGCAGTTCAGTTATCTGGCAGTACCACACCTCTGATAAGGGTACAGAAGCCAAGATGTAGGGGCAAGGTGAGGGAAGACACAACCCTGTCCCCTGTTCAGCCTCAGGGTACAGACCTTGGGTTGATTCAGCATTATCAGGATACCACCCCTGAACTGGTGGGAGGTAGAGTGGAGAAGGGGTGAAAGACCCCTGGAGCTACTGCCCCCCCCCCATTCTGAGATGCCTCAGGAGCCCATAAGGAACTCCCTGCCAGCTCCAAGGCTGAAGGAGAAGCTCACCCAATGGCAGTGGATGGTTTGGGGCCTGGCTCCTGACACTGACAGCTGTCAGTGGGCTCTTTTGGCTACTGTCATTGTGGACAAAGTTTTCCCTGGCTTGGGGACAGAAGTCAGACCTAAGGAGTGGAATGGGTCATATCACCTTGTTGGCCATGGTGGTACTGTCCGCCTACTGGGATGCATCTGTGACCAAATTAAAGTTAGGAGCTTCACAAATGGGGTCCACAGATGAGAAGAAGGGTTACCCCGGGTCAGTTCAGTGGTCCCAGAGAATATAGACAGAGATGCCTCACTTTGTTCAGAAAGGCATAGAACTGTCAAGTGCCCCTGCAGTAGAGGGCCATTGTCCAGGTTCTATCACTTTAAGCAGGGAAGTCCATCAGAGCATTGATTAGCCTACCCTGTCTTAAGCTGGAAGGGGAATATGTTGAAAATGGCCTCTCTGCAGGCCAGAATGGTAATACAAAATGCTGCTGACTGGTGAATTTGGATTTAGTATTACTATTTCAGAAATGCCACTTTTAGAAAGTGAGCATTCGTCTGCACTTAAATCTTTCAGTGCCTTACAATCCACATCTGGATGGGTTTAGTTGACAGCTCCTTGTGCATTCACTCAGACAAGATACTCAGCCTCCCTTGCATATATCTGCATTTTGAATGGGTCTTCCTGGACTGGGAAGGTGGAGGGCCTGCTCTCATACAAAGGACTGCTGCACCCTCTACTGGGACCCTGGCAGACAGGATTGAGCTGAAAGGGGACCTGGTGCACTTCCGAAACACTCTTTGAAGTCTCCCCCACTTCAAAGGCACATTTGGGTATAAAAACAGGGCCTCTGCCCTACCACCTCAGATACTTTCTGGAGAAGAAACCTGAACCAGAACCTGCACCCTGACAAGAAGAACTGCCTGGCTGCCTACAGGACTCACCTGACTGCTTTCTGAAGAGGATTGATGTTGCCCTGCTGTCTTGCTGCTCTCTTGCTTTGCTGCAGAAGTGCTCTCCAAGGGCTTGGATAGAGCTTGCCTCCTGTTCCCTGAAGTCTCAGGACCAAAAAGACTTCTCTCCTGCAGCTGAAATCCCCGTGTGGCATAATTCGACGCACCGCCAGCCAAGAACGACGCACAGCCTGCTCGCAATGAAAAATTCCCCGAACGCCGAGCCTGGAACGATGCAGCCCGACTTTTTGACAGAAGATTAACGCAGCGCCAGTGACATGGCCAGAACTTTGACACACAGCTCTACTGGATTGATGCAAGCCGAATCAGAACGATGCTGCCCGACTTTCTGAGAGGAATCAACGCAGTGCTTGCGGTGCGGAAGACAATTCCACGCATCGCCTACAGGAATTGACACAGCCCTTGTGACTTCACTCCACAAGCCTAGGATTCCACGCATCGTCCCCAGGGCGTCTGAAAACCCCGCAACCCGAAGAGGATCCAAGTCTGCATGCCGCAAATCAACACGAAGTCTTCCCCGCGTGGAAAATAACGATGCAAGTCTGTGTGCGAAGGGGCGAAACCGATGCACATTCACTGTTTTCCACGCGTCTATTCCTCTGCGATCCCTTGCCAGGATTTTTCAATGGAAACTAGGTACTTTGCCCTGCAAGAGACACTTGTTGTTTCTAGGAGAACCTAAGACACTTTTTATTGCTCTTACAGTATTATTTTAACTCTAAGAAACTTGATATCACTTTCAGTGATATCCCTACAATTCGCTTAGTTCATCTTTAATCGTTCTGACCTGCATTTATCAAGATAAATATTATGGCCCTCATTACAACTCTGGCAGTAAACGCCGCTTACTGCTGTGCTGATAGCTGCCAACATACCGTGACTGCGGCGGTAATCCGCCACGGGTATTATGACCCACACACAGAAATCCGCCTCTATACAGATACCCACACAAGTCGGCCAGACGAAAGGTAAATTCTAAACTGGCAATAGCAAAACCCACACCGTTACACCAACAGGAATTCACCCACATTATCACAACCCACGAATCAACGCAGCGGTCTTTCAACCGCGGTAAACCATTGGCGGTACACACCGCTGTGCTCAAAATACACACACACTTACAAAACTACACCACATTGGACAATTCAAACTACACATACCTGACACACATACACACACCACACCCACACACCCAATCCAATATAAAAAACACACCCACATTATCCACAACCCTTTATGAGAAAAAAAAGATTGTGAACAGAGAGAGACACAGGCCAGGAGCACCCACTCAATCTGAGCCACAGAACACCATCACCCATACAACATCCACACACCTCACAGCACACACCACAACACAGCACCCCACACCTCATGCCACACATCCTCACACATATCACTCACACCACATCCATGGCACCCCAGAAACACCCCAGGTTTTCAGAGGAGTAACTAAGGGTCATGGTGGAGGAAATCATCCGGGTAGAGCCACAGCTATTCAGATCACAGGTGCAGCAGATATCCATTGCAAGGAAGATGGAGCTATGGCGGAGAATCGTGGACAGGGTCAATGCCGTGGGACAGCATCCAAGAACAAGGGATGACATCAGAAACAGGTGGAATGACCTACGGGGGAAGGTACGTTCCGTGGTTTCAAGACACCAGATTGATGTAAAGAGGACTGGCAGTGGATCCTCATCTCCTCCCTGACAACTAACAACATGGGAGGAGCAAGTCTTGGCGATCATGCATCCTGAGGGTCTTGCAGAAGTAGCAGGAGGACTGGACTCTGGTAAGTCAAAGCTTTACTACTATATCCCCCCCTACATGCATGCCATCACAAACTCGTACACCCACCCCATCACTCCACCAACTCACATATACCCCACTAACACAACCCACCCGTCCCAATACCAAGCTCTGCATGCACCCCAATGCATGGACACCCATCACAGACCTGCATGGTCACCCATCACCCCAGCAGCCCCAAAAGAGAGACTTACCCAGCCCACAAAATCACCACTCACACAAGGCCAAGCCAACAGGGAAATCACATTCATAGAGGGAAACACAGGCATGCACAAAATGGCACACGCAGATACATTGACAATGCATTTTCCTCCCAACAGGACCCCTATCCAACGTCACCGGAGAGGAGGTGCCAGCCACATACAGACCCACGATAAGAGGCCCACAGTGATGATAGCAGCTCTGCACGCCTGGATCACGATGACCAACCTGGCCCATAAGGGAGCTTGGACAGTCGGTTACCCAGCCACAGTCCCAAACCACCACTGAGCCTCCCTCCTCGGGAAACACCAGCACAGCACCCACCCAGTGGGCCCATGAGACCGTCCCCAAGACAGGTTAATCAGCAGTGTGTCCACCACTACAGGGACCCCAGGAAACCCCACAAACACAGGACAATCAGGGACCTGGGGGCAGTGGGCACATGGTTCAGGGGACAGAGGCAAAGGACAATAGGGAAGCTGGGAGGACTGCTGTGCGACAGGGGGAGGACAGGCCCAGGGAACCAACCCTCCACGAGGCACTCTCAAACATCATGGGAGCGTACCACCATTCCCAGAAGACTATGGGCCAGGTACTGGCCAAGTTACAGGAGACCCAGCGGCTGCAGGAGGGACAGTATCTAGGGACCAGGGAGGACCTAACAAAAATATACACCATCCTGGTCACCATTGCAGGGGTGCTGGCTGACATGGGCAAGACCATGAGGGAGGCAGTGGCACAACAATGGGTGCCTGACACTAGCCAAACCAAGGAACAGCCTTCCACCTCCGCCGGCACTAGTGGACAGGAGGCCCTGCTACAGGACCAACAGGCCACCAGCACCCCACCCCCTGCTGAAGGAGAACCACCCAACAAATTGGTCCCTATGATTCAGGCAGAAAATAGAGAGCATTGCCAAGATACCTGCCAGGAAATAAGACCCTCCTGATTGTCACCCTTCTGTCCCACTATGTCACCCTGTCCACCTTGAACTGCCATTTTTCCACTTCCTATGTCCCCTTGGACAATGCACCTGTGATACCAATAGACTGGATTCTAACTGGACATTCCTCCACCATCACCCCAGCCCCTTGCACATACCCCCATACTTCTGGCACAAAAATGAACACCCTTGAAACAAATACCATACTGGAGTCAGTGTCATGAATCAAAAAATGTATTAGTACAACATTATCAAAGCATTGCAATGTATATGTTGAGTGAAATATACTACAGGATGACGTTTGGTAGGCAGCCAGAATGTGGCACACAGATCTGAGAATAGAGAATCCAAAGGGTACAGTCAGTGTCCATAGACAGAGGGTAAGAGGCTGCCATGTACAATGTCCAAAAGATTACTGAAAAGTAAAGTTGAGTTATAGTCTCATACCTTTGTGTCACTGGAAGTACTGCTTTATAATGTTTCTTCTGTTGTCCATATCTTCTTCATCAGCCTCCTCTTCCTCACTGTCCACAGGCTCCACCGCTGCCACAAGACCATCTCCAGGCACATCCTCCTGCATAAAAGGCATCTGATGTCTCAAGGCCAGGTTGTGCAACATACAGCATGCCATGATGATCTGGCACACCTTCTTCGGTGAGTAGTACAGGATCCACCTGTCAGATGGAGGCACTGGAACAGGGCCTACAGGAGGCCGAAGGTTCTCTCAATAATCCTCCTTGTACGCCCATGTGCCTCATTGTAACGTTCCTCTGCCCTTGTCCTGGGATTCCTCACTGGGGTCAGTAGCCATGAGAGGTTGGAGTAACCAGAGTCACCTGTAAATATCGAGGGACAATTGTTAGACACACATTAACCCTTACGGGCAACCCTATACCCAGACAACTACTTGTAGTGGGTGTGGACCTTGGGCTCACCTATTAGCCACACCCGGTGCCTCTGGAGTTTACCCATCACATCAGGGATGATGCTATTCCTCAAGATAAAGGCATCATGCAGAGAGCCAGGATATTTGGCATTCACATGGGAGATGTACTGGTCCACCAAACACACCATCTGCATATTCATCGAGTGATAGCTTTTCCTATTCCGGTAAACCTGTTCATTTCTCCAGGGAGAACAAATGCCACATGTGTATCATCAATGGCACCAATGATGTTGGGGATATGTCCCAGCGCATAGAAATCAGCTTTCACTGTGGCCAAATTATCCACCTGGGGGGAACATGATGTAGCTGTGCATGTGTTCCTGCAGGGCAGACTACACTCTGGACAACATGTTGTAGAACATTGGCTTAGACATTCCTGATGCCATGGCCACTGTAGTTTGAAAGGACCCCCTTGCCAGGAAATGCAGCACTGACAGAACCTGCACTGTAGGGGGTATTCCTGTGGGCTGGCGGGTAGCTGACATTAGGTCTGGCTCCAATTGGGCACACATTTCCTGAATTGTTGCACGATCAAGTATGTATGTGATGATAATGTGTCTGTCCTCCATTTCCGACAAGTCCACCAGGGTTCTGAACACCGGAGGATGCCGCCATCTCATCATCTGCCTCCGCGGTTGTAGCCTATGGAGGAGAACGGTGAGCAGAAGGTCATATCTCCACATAGAATGCACAACTGTTGGAGAATTTAGGTCACACAAGCAGTATGTGAAGTCAAGAGTCAGTTGATAGGCCAATGTCTGCTGTGACGCAGTTAGGTGCCATTCCATGTGCCCCCCTGAAATAGCAGCTGCCTGACCTGTGAGGATGGACCAGTGGAAATGAGGTAAGTGTGTTGGCCTTGTGCGCCGTCGCAGTAGGCGGTCGATGAACGCCGCACAACTTCGCATTGGTTATCATTGGGCCCAATGGGTTTCGGTAGTCAATGGCGATGTACGCCGGCGGTGACGGTACGCACCACCGCGGAGGTCACCGCCATTTTCTAACTATTCGCTCACTTGCTACCTGACCGTCAGCAGGAGAGGACCTACACTGCAAGAGCTGCTGTGACCTGAGTCTGGAAGTGACAATGGCTACAGTGTCTGGGGAACAGGAGTTGGAGAAACTGGTGGATGGGGTCCTACCCCAGTACACGTTACTCTACGGTCCTCCAGACAAACAGGTGAGTACACTGTGAGCATGATGTGTGGGCAATGCATGTTTGGAGTGGTGTGGATGTAAGCCACATGTTGGGGGATGCTGATGCGTCCAGGCCTGAGTGCTGCATGAGAGGTGGTCAGTGTATGTGCGTCAGGGAATGGGTGGGAACTGGGGGGCAATGAGTATGCCTGTCTGGATGGGTGAGTAATTTCCTTTTCTGTTGTCCTTTCCCTCTAGGTCAGCATCCACCAGAAAAAGGGTATTTAGCGTGCCATCGCCAATGAGGTGCGGAGCCTGGGTGTCTATCACAGGCGGAGCACCCACTGCCCTAATAGATGGGAGGACCTGCACCGCTGGACCAAGAAAATGGCGGAGGCCCAGCGGGGTCTGGCCTCCCAAAAGGAAGGGGTTCCTGTCGCACCATGACCCTCCTGATGTTCCGCATCCTGATGGTGGCCTATGCGGAGTTGGATGGGCACTTCAGGGCATCACAGCAGCCACAAGAGGGTGAGTACAGATTCTGATTCCTGACTTTGCATGCGTTAGGAGCTAGCTGGGTGGGGGATGTGGGCCGTGGGTGCCCCTAGGCCAAGGCGATCATGGCATGGTAGTTCCCTTGAGTGCAGGCTCTGAAGCACTCCAGACCCAATGGTGTAAGTGGGCATATTCTACTGGGCAGGGTCCTATGTGTGTCAGGTGTGCAGATGCTGGCATTAGGCATTGTACCCCATGGGCTTGTGACTACCTTAGTGACTAGTTGGGCATTGCCTAGTTCATAGTGCAGCTCCCTGTGTGTTGTGTACGGCAACGGTAGTGTTGTTGCTGGCATTGACCAAGTGTATCCTCTGTCTCTCCCCCATTTTGTTTCGTCACCATGTCCTTGTGTGCATTAGCATCATCTGGCGGAGGAGCAGAAGCACCGTCGACGGATGGAGCTGCATCCAATATGGCCCATGAGGCCGAATATACCAAGGGTGAAGACACCAGTGGGATGGGGGGGCGAGGGGAGCACCACGACGGGGACAGGAGGGGAGACCAGTGACAGCGACTCCTCCTCCGCTGGAAGCTCCCAAGCAGTGGCAGACACCTCTGTGCCAACCCCAACAAAAGATAAAGCCGCCACCCCCCCTACCAGCACCACCTTCCCAGCAGCCCCGCAGTGTGGTTCCTGTGCCTGCTCACCCAGGAGAGTGGGCATCTCCTTCGACCCAGACACCTCAGGCCCTGCCCCTGTCAGCCCTGCTGCCCTCAGTGAGGAGGCTATTGACCTCCTGAGGTCCCTCACTGTTGGGCAGTCAACCATTCTGAATGCCATCCAGGGTGTTGAGAGGCCTTTACTACAAACAGATGCATACTTGGAGGGCATTCATTCTGGCATGGCGGCCCAACAAAGAGAATTTCAGGCTCTGGCCTCAGCACTGATGGCAGCCATTTTCCCTGTGTCTAGCCTCCCCCCTCCAACTTCCTCTACCCAGTCCCAATCCCCTCAACCCCAGCCTATCCCAGGCACACCTTCAGACCAACAATGACCCAAATCAACAACCAGAAGTGGCTCAGGCAAACAAAAGCACCACACTTCATCACACAGGCACTCACACAATTACCATCTCCATGCAAATACACCAACATCCACTGCCTCCACTGTGGCCCCCTCTTCCTCCTCGTCCACGCCCTCCCAGTATCATCTCCACTCACACCTGCATGTACTACATACTCATCCACTACGTCCATCACCAGCACACCCATCACAACACACCGTTCACAAGCAGTAACAACCCCCACAACCATGCACAGGTCCCCTGTGCTCTCTCCCAGTGTATCTGTGACACCCTCCTCCCAAGGTACAGAAACGCAAGCACCCACCCACCCAACAGCCATCCACCTCACAACAGCATCCAGCCCATCCACCTTCACCCAAACTCAGCAGAAAGACACCTCCTACAACCACTCCCACTTCCTCCACTCCCAAACCCTCTCCATCTTCCCATCCCAGTGTGTCTAAAAAACATTTCCTTGCAAACTTTGACCTCTTCCCTATGCCTCCCCCCCCTCCCCGTCCTTCCCCTCGGGCCAGGGTGTCAAGATCCCAGGCCTGTACCTCAGCCACCAAGTTGGCGCCCGCTGTGGTACCTGCAAGTCCCAGGGGATCAAAGGGGGCACCTGTCAGGGCTGCCAGTGTGCCACTGACCCATGCAAAGTACCAACACATTCCCCCACCTGCCAAGGTGAAGAAGATGCCAGCATGCAGCACGGCCAGGAAGCACAACCCACCCAGCAATGCTTCCTCCAAAACTGCATCTGCCAGTGCCAAGGTCCCAGCAGCGTCTGCCAAGGTGGGGAAGGGCAAAAAAAAACAAGGCAAGGCACTTCAGGCCTCAGAGCCTCCAGGTGAGGGACTGGTGCCCACCATCATTACTGACAGCCCAGCAACCTGTACTGTGGAAAGCACCGCCGCAGGCACCGCCACCTGCACTGCCATCTGCACCGCCATCTGCACCCCCCTGCACCGCCACCTGCACCGCCGCTGCCACAACAACAGTCAGCAGCATCATCCCCAGTGGGCAGCTGTCCGAGGCTGCAGGAGATGGCCTGGTGTCTCCCTCCACTACTACCAGCACCTGCACCACGGCCAGCAGCGGCAGCATCTCTGCCACAGACAAGGCCGCAAGCACCACCATCTGCACCGCCACATGACCAGCTGGTGCCACTACATCTGTCATCAGCAGCATCCCCAGTGGGAAGCCGTGCGGGGATGCAGAAGGCAGCCTGGACCCACCACTTGAAGCACCACCACCAGCACCGGCACTACAAGCAGTTTGCAGCCTATGTCGCCACTGGATGGAGTCTGGCTCTGCCTCCATGGAGTATCATGCTAGCTGTTTCCTGCACATCTCGTGCCTCAGACACCCAGGTGAGGGAATGGGAACTGCCACACCCCTGGTGCAGCATCACTGGGCACAAGGCACCCTCCAAAGCTAGTGGAGATATGCATCCACTATCACTTTCCATGGCAGGATGAAGCACACTGGGAACTAAGCCCCCTCCAGAACCAGTGGAACATGTCATCCACTTGAGTGACTGTGGCTTTGCACTCCCCAGGACCAAGCAGTGGGCAAACCACCCACTGGAGAGACTTGAGAGACTGTGGCTTTGCACTCCCCAGGTGCAAGCAGTGGGCAAACCACCCACTTGAGAGACTGTGGCATTGCACTCCCCAGGAGCAAGCAGTGGGAAAACCACCCACTTGAGAGACTGTAGCTTTACACTCCCCAGGACCAAGCAGTGGGCAGAGCACCCACTTGAGAGACTTGAGAGACTGTTGCTTTGCACTCCCCAGGACCAAGCAATGGGCAGAGCACCCACTTGAGAGACTTGAGAGACTGTGGCTTTGCATTCCCCAGGAACAAGTAGTGGGCAGAGCACCCACTTGAGAGACTTGAGAGACTGTGGGTTTGCACTCCCCAGGACCAAGCAGTGGGCAAACCACCCACTTGAGTGACTGTGGCTTTGCACTCCCCAGGACCAAGGGGTTGGCATGTTACCCCCTCCAGGAGCAGTGGCATAGTACCATCTTCCGGCTGAGGTGTTCCCCCTCCCCTTCCCCCTGAGGTGCCTGTGTGTTTTCAACCTGATGCCCCTGCAGTGTTCTCTCCGTTTTGAAGCAGGAGTCAAGTGTGGGCTTTGCCCATGTTTTTTTCCCACTGGGCCACAGACATTTGCAAAGGACAGTGTATGGCCTTCTGTACATATTGTAAATATTTGTATATATTGTTGTTTACAATTGTTAACTTTATCTGCATATTTCCAAATCTCATTATTTGTACTCAATTCCTTTTGTCCTTGTATTCTTCCAGGGGGTTACAGGGTGTAAATGTAATGTTGATGCATGTTTTTGTGTGTATGGTGTTGTGGGTGAGGGTGGTGGTGTTGCGTGTTGCATGTGTGTGTGTCACTCTCTTTTTCCTCCCCCTCCCCTGTGTGCTAGGTGCAGTACTCGCCGCCACCTTCTTTGATGTACCTGCATCGGCAGGACCTGTAGTTCAGGTTCCATGGCGTCCTGGTTCTTCGTTGAGTGTCAAAAGGAGAGTGGTTCCCCTTCTGTGTACTGTTTCCGCCGTGCTTTTGATGGTGTTGGTACCGCCCCGGAAAAGCTGGTGGATTGTTGGGTTGTGATAGGGTTGGTGGTACATTGTCTTCCACCTGTCTGTTGGCGGTTACCGCCGCAGTGTTTGTTGCTACCGCCGTGGCGGTCAGACTGTTAAAGTGGCTGTCTGTGTTGGCGGTTTCTGCCGTGGTCGTGATCCCATTTTGTTTACCACCAGCCTGTTGGCGGTATTACCGCCACTTTATCACCGACCGCCAGGGTTGTAATGAGGACCTATACATTTTTCTAAACACTGTGTGGTGTAACTTTGTGGTGTTATATTGTGGTATTGTATGATTTATTGCACAAATACTTTACACATTGCCTTCTAAGTTAAGCGTGACTGCTCAGTGCCAAGCTACCAGAGGGAGGGCATAGGATAATTTGGATTGTGGGTGACTTACCCTGACTAGGATTGTGGTCCCTACTTGGACAAGGGTGTATACCTCTACCAACTAGAGATCCCATTTCTAACAATGCGCAAGTCACAACAGCACCTGGAGGAGAAGAACTTCAGTTGAGAGGGACGGCATCTTTCGGTTCTGTGGTCAGTTTATAAAGTGAGGCCTGAATCTGGACAGGCTTTTTTGTGCCACTTGACAGCAGTGTTGGTGAGAAGCAGCACTTTATATGTGTGTCACTACTTGGGTTGGAGTGTTGATGGTGGGCAGTGCAAATTGATTCTCAGATTGGATGCTGATAATACAGTCAATCAGTTGTTTGCAGTATTCCAGAGGTATATCATCAGATAAATGCAAATCAAATACACCTGGAGACACAGGAGAGATAGCAGGAAGACAGGAAGAATCATGACAGCAGGATTTCAAATGGTTTCAACTTGATCATCTGACTGGGGGCAGATCTGAGAGACAAAGGTTCTAAGGGATAAGCTTTGGACCAATTAAGTCCAGTTTCCTGACTTATATTGGTTATCGTGTTTGTGAAATGTGTTGCTGGATCTTTAAGGCTTTACTTAGGCCCTCATTACAACCTTGGCGGTCTTCTGAGAAGACCGCCGAGGCTGCGGGCGCCAGAATACCGCCAGTGCTGGTGGTAGTTCTGGCTCCCTATTTCGACTTTTCCACTGGGCCAGCGGACGGTAACAGTGTTACCGTCCTCTGGCTCAGCGGAAAAGTCACATCAACATTGCTGCCGGCTCGTAATAGAGCCGACGGCAATGCTGATGTACAGGGGGTGCAGTAGCATCCATCGTGCATTTCACTGCTCTTAATTTGGGCAGTGAAATGTGCGATGGTACTGTTCCTGAGGGCCCCTGCACTGCCCATGCCAGGTGCATGGGCAGTGCAGGGGCCCCCCGGGGCATCCAGAGTCCCCTTACCAGCAGCCTTTCCATTGCGGTGTCTACCGTCAGGGACAGGCTGGTGGTAAGGGGAGTCGAAATCCCCAGGGCAGCTCTGGCTGCAACCGCGGAGACCACCATGGCAGTATACCGCCCGTCCCGGCCGTATTACCATGGCGGAAGCACCACGGTCGAAATGAGGCAGGCAGTACCGCCAGCCTGTTGGCGGTACTACCGCCACAATAACCCTGGCAGTCACTGACAGCAAGGGTTATAATGAGGGCCATAGTTCTTTCAATATAGAGGACACACAGGTGATCATTTTGAAGCTGGCAGGCTTTAGTCCCTGCGGTGAAGACCACCACATTATGAGATAGGCGGTTTGGCTGTAGCCAAACTGTCACAATGTTGCCAGTACCACCAGGGCAGTTGGACTGCTGTGCCGGAGGTGAGCACCTCCTGCCCAGTGGCAGCCGTGAGACCGCCAGCGGTAGTATGACCCGGCAGACCGCCAGGCTTTCCATGGCGGTCGCACCGCCATAAAAACCCTGGCCGTAATGCTCCCAGCAACAGGAATCTCCATTTCTGTTGCTGGCACCATCTCCCCACATCCACAAACATGCACGCACATTCCCCCACACTTCCATGTACATGCACGCACTCCTCCCTACACAACCGCACGAAACACCGCTCACCCCCACTCGCACTCACACATACGCATCCCCATTCCACAATCATAAACACCCCACCACATCCATTCACGCACTCCCCCTATGTGCATACATGCATATACACTCCCCCTCTCAGCATTAATGCACACGCATTCCCCCTCCACAGTCATGCACACACCGAGACACAGCATCCATTCATGCACACAGACACCCCCATTCGCACCCATACACTCACCAGGCACCCCCATTCACACACATACGTGCACCCAAACACCACCTTTCACACATACCAGACACCCAGACATCCCTATTTGCGCACATACATTCACCCAGGCCACACAACCCCATCAGGGTGATCAACTTAACTTTTCGGGCGAGGTGGTCTTCCAGGAGGGGATGGGTCCTGGTGTTTTCTACTGCCAGTACCACACCACCGACAGGACTCCATCACGCCATATTATGTATCATAATACTGTGGGCAAAGTCTTGCTGGCATGGCGTTGCTGGTGGTTGAACTGCCTCTCTTTCTCTGTTGGCCAGGCCGACAAGGGTGGATTTCCACCCATAAACGGGCGGAAATCCACCCTAGCTCAAAATATGGTGGTCTTTGGTGGAAGCGCCAGCACTGGGGGTCTGTTGGCTGCAGCGGCTTCAGCAGTCTTGGAAAAAGACCACTGAAGTCGTAATGACTACCACAGTGTCTAGACCATATTTTCTTTTCAGTTTCTGGAACCTGGACCTGTAAATCTGTCAGACTAGTCAGGATGAGCATGAGGAGCTCAACAGGCTGGAATACATAAAGTTACTTCAGAGTCAGGAGAAAAACACAATATTTAGCAACATGGTCAGCAAAAGGGCAAGCACTGAAAAACTCTTGGGTGGATTGGTGAGCAATATTAAAAACTTTCAAGTACAATAGAAGGACCTCAAGGACCCATTTTTGATCAGAGTGACAAGGGAGGTGAGGAACCCTCACTGCTTCCAGAGATTCTCAAAACAGAGGCCGAACCCATGTGTATATTTTGAGTCAATAAAAAGAGTTACAGTTCTCTGGCTACAACTTGAGCTTGAGCTCAACAACTCTGAACATCTCAGAACAATGCCATGTATACTGCAAATAGCATGATGATCAGCTAGTATCTCCTTATCATTTCTGATGCAAGATCCATCAACATAATGTGCAAGATCACATTTTAGAAAAGGTGCATCACTGAGACTGGTAGTAAGAATACAAGCATGTGGTTCTCTAGCAATAGCAGCAGGAAACAATTTGGACACTGTCACAAAGTGATAGGAGAAGTAGGGAGCAAAAATATTTCACACATTGATAACCTGAACAGGGAAAGGTGCTGAATTTTAGTGGTTAATAAGAGTGCTGCCACAGCAGTGTTTCCAAACTGAAGAAAAAGGGATTATTAAGTACAATATTTAGAAACACTTCAACAAATGGGCTGCACCTGCCACAGCACACATATAAGTTTAAGAATGTAAATAGAGTTGTTGCAGCAATAGCAGCATAAATATCTAATATGTTCATACCTTCAAATGAGAAATTAGCAACTGTTATTTGTGGCCCGTGAATCATTCAAAAGAAAAGAATGTTAGGGGTCCGCACTGAAATTGTGATATTTTAAATACACTTTCCTGTATTAGTGTAACTTTAACTGCTTCAGCCATGTTTTCTTTTTCTGGCTAACATTGCCTGCAAGAAGTGTTCATCACTGACACTCAGGCACTTTGGTGGTCATTACAACCCTGGCGGACGGTGTTAAAGCGGCGGTAAGACCGCCAACAGGACGGTGGTAAAAAAATGGGAATTATGACCGTGGCGGAAACCGCCAACAAAGACAGCCACTTTAACACTCCGACCGCCACGGCGGTACAGACAAACAGCGCAGCGGTCACCGGCAACAGACAGGCGGGAGACAAAGTTCCGCCCACAGTATCACAACCTAAAAATCCGCCACCTTTTCCGGGGCGGATTCACCGTGGATTAAAACACGGTGGAAACAGGAATTTCAAAGGGAAAACGCTCACCTATACACACTCTACGAGGAACGACGACACCATGGAGCCGGAACTCCATATTCTTCCAGCACTAGTCTTCCTGCTCCTATACGACGATCATCAACGCCGGCGGCGAAGACAACGGTGAGTACTGCACCTACGACATGGGGAGGGGAAGGCAAAAGACAGGGACACACACACGCAACACCCCCACCCCCACCCCGACCCTCACCCACTACAACACACACACCAATGCATATCCAAACATTACAGTAACAACCCCAACCCCCCTGGAAGAATGCAAAGACAAAAGGAAATACGTGGAACCATTATAATATATCAAAATACAGTAACCAAATAAATACATATATACATATATATATATATATATATATATATATATATATATATAGACATTAAACAAAATATACACCACGATTAGTAGTGCAGGTAATGCACCATTCATTGTCCGTGGACCACGGGGCCCAAAATGCATGGGTGAGGCCTACACTAGATACCTGATCAAAACGGAGAGAACAATGCTGGGTCATCCGATAGAAATACAACAGGCACCTCAGGGGGAAGGGAAGGGGGGCATCTCAGCCGAATGAGTGCACCACGCCAGATCCACGAGGGGGCTCCATGCCCATTGATGTATCCTCAGGAGTGCAAAGCCACAGTCTTTCAAGTCACTGCAGTGGGTGGTTTGCCCACTGTACCATCCTGGGGAGTGCAAAGCCACAGTCTCTCAAGTCTCTACAGTGGGTGGTTTGCCCACTGTACCATCCTGGGGAGTGCAAAGCCACAGTCTCTCAAGTCTCTACAGTGAGTGGTTTGCCCACTGTACCATCCTGGGGAGTGCAAAGCCACAGTCTCTCAAGTCTCTACAGTGGGTGGGTTGCCCACTGTTACATCCTGGGGAGTGCAAAGCCACAGTCTCTCAAGTGGATAACAGTCTCCAGAGGTTCTGAAGGGCGACTGGTGCCCAGAGTGCTTCATCCTGTGAAGGACAGAGGTAGTGGATGCATGTCTCCACTGGTTCTGGAGGGGGACTGGTGCCCATAGTGCTTCATCCTGTGAAGGACAGAGGTAGTGGATGCATGTCTCCACTGGTTCTGGAGGGGACTGGTGCCCAGAGTGCATCACTCACCCCGTGACGGTCCCAGTTGCGTCACTGCCCCTGCCGCCCATGGGCTAGCGGGGCTTGAGTTGGCGGTCTTTGCCCTGTTCAGCGGAGCTTGCTATGGCGGTCTTTGCCCTGTTCAGCGGTGCTTGAGTTTGCAGTTTCTGACCTGTTCAGCGGTGCTTGCCCTGTTCAGCGGTGCTTGCCATGGCGGTCTTTGCCCTGTTCAGCGGTGCTTGAGTTTGCAGTTTCTGACCTGTTCAGCGGTACTTGCCCTGTTCAGCGGTGCATCAGTTTGCAGTTTCTGACCTGTTCAGCGGTGCTTGCCCTGTTCAGTGGAGCTTGCCATGGTGGCCCTTCATTGCCCAGCTGGGCTGGGGCTGGCCGTCCTTCATTGGGCAGCTGGGCTGTGGCTGGCGGTGGCCTCCTGGGCACTGACTCTGGCCTCCTGGCCAGTGACGATCGGGCTGCCCTCCTGGGCACTGACTCTGGCGGTGGCCTCCTGGCCAGTGACGATCGGGCTGCCCTCCTGGGCACCGACTCTGGCGGTGGCCTCCTGGCCAGTGAAGATCGGGCTGGCGGTGGCCTCCTGGGCAGCGGGGATGATGGCGGTCTTCTCTGCCGTGCTGCTCCTCCCAGACTTTGGCGATTTCTTCTGTCCCTTCCCCACCTTGGGAGGAGTCACAGCTGAGTCGACACTCCCCCCAGGACCCTTGTTAGCGGCTTTGCTGGCTGGAGTCTTCACCCTCTCATGCCGGGCACTATCCAACTTCTGGTGCTTCACAGGGGGGGACTGGCTGTGCTGTGGCTCCGTGTCACACTGGCTGCCCTGGTGCCCGGTGCACTCCTCATACCTGTAACAACAGGCACCACTGGTCCCGGAGATTTTTTGGCTGAGGTGCTAGTACGGGACCTATGAATTGGAGGGGGGTGGGAAAGAGGTCAAGCTTGGTCAGGAAAAGTTTCTTAAGAACACTGGGGCGGGTAGCTGGAGGGGGATTGGGAGTGGAGGAAGAGGTAGTGGTTGTAGTAGGTGTACGTTTGGTGACTTTGGGTGAAGGTGCATGCGCTGGAGGCTGTCGTGAGGTGGATGGCTGTTGGGTGGGTGTGTGCCTGTGTTTGTTTACTTTGGGAGGGGGCGTCACAGACACACTGGGAGAGGACACAGGGGACGTGTAAATGGTAGTGGGGGTGGTGAGTGCACGTGGGCGGGGTGTGGTGGTGGGTGTGCTGGTGCGGGACCTAGTGGCTGTAGTGGTAGTGCATGCAGGTGAGAGTGTAGACGAGACTGGGAGGGAGGAGGGAGACGACGAGGAGGGGGACACAGTGGAGGCAGTGGATGTTGCTGTGTCTGTATGTGTGTGATGCTTGCGTGAGTGCCTGTGGGATGTGTGGTGCTTATGTTTGCCTGAGCTTCCCTTGTGTGTTGACGTGTGTGCATGCTGGTCTGATGGTGTGCTTGGGATAGGCTGGGGTACAGGGGATTGGGTCTGGGTGGAGGAAGTTGGAGGGGGGAGGCTAGACACAGGGACAATGACTGCCATCAGTGCTGAGGCCAGAGTTTGCAGGGTTCAATGAAGGGCAGCCTGACCAGAATGAATGCCCTCCAGGAATGCATTTGTGTGTTGCAATCCCCTTTCTACACCCTGAATGGCATTCAAAATGGTAGACTGCCCAACAGTGAGTGACCTGAGGAGGTCAATGGCCTCCTCACTGAGGGCAGCAGAGGTGACAGGGGCCGGGGCTGAGGTGTCTGGGGCGAAGGTGATGCCCACCCTCCTGGGTGAGCGGGCACGGGGCGAAGGCTGAGGGGCTGCTGGGAGGGCGGTGCTGGTAGGAGGGGTGGCGGCTGTACCTGTAGAAGTGGGGGGCACAGATTTTGCCACCACCACAAGGGAGCTCCCATCGGAGGATGAGTCTGTGTCGCTGGTTGCAGATCCTATGACCGCCGTGAAGCTCCTCTCGCCCTCCGTCCCACTGGTGTATTCCGAGTCCGTGGTGTGGCCCTCCATGGCCATGTGGGATGCCGCTCCCTCGTGCTCCGGTGCCACTGTACCTCCGCCTGATGATGCTGATGCACACAAGAACAGGGAGACTGTGGGGGTTATTCTAACTTTGGAGGAGGTGTTAATCCGTCCCAAAAGTGACGGAAAAGTGACGGATTTACCACCAGCCGTATTACGAGTCCATTATATCCTATGGAACTCGTAATACGGCTCGTGGTATATCCGTCACTTTACCGTCACTTTTGGGACGGATTAACACTCCTCCAAAGTTAGAATAACCCCCTGTATGTGTGTGATGCTGGGCTGGGGCTGGCCGTCCTTCATTGTGCAGCTGGGCTGTGTCTGGCGGTGGCCTCCTGGGCACTGACTCTGGCCTCCTGGCCAGTGACGATCGGGCTGCCCTCCTGGGCACTGACTCTGGCGGTGGCCTCCTGGCCAGTGACGATCGGGCTGCCCTCCTGGGCACCGACTCTGGCGGTGACCTCCTGGCCAGTGACGATCGGGCTGGCGGTGGCCTCCTGGGCAGCGGGGATGATGGCGGTCTTCTCCGCCGTGCTGCTTCTCCCAGACTTTGGTGATTTCTTCTGTCCCTTCCCCACCTTGGGAGGAGTCACAGCTGAGTCGACACTCCCCCCAGGACCCTTGTGAGCGGCTTTGCTGGCTGGAGTCTTCACCCTCTCCTGCCGGGCACTGTCCAACTTCTGGTGCTTCACAGGGGGGGGGACTGGCTGTTCTGTGGTTCCGTGTCACACTGGCTGCCCTGGTGCCCGTTGCACTCCTCATACCTGTAACAACAGGCACCACTGGTCCTGGAGATTTTTTGGCTGAGGTGCTAGTACGGGACCTATGAATTGGAGGGGGGGTGGGAAAAAGGTCAAGCTTGGTCAGGAAAAGTTTCTTAAGAACACTGGGGCGGGTAGCTGGAGGGGGTTTGGGAGTGGAGGAAGAGGTAGTGGTTGTAGTAGGTGTACGTTTAGTGACTTTGGGTGAAGGTGCATGCGCTGGAGGCTGTCGTGAGGTGGATGGCTGTTGGGTGGGTGTGTGCCTGCGTTTCTTTACTTTGGGAGGGGGCGTCACAGACACACTGGGAGAGGACACAGGGGACATGTAAATGGTAGTGGGGGTGGTGAGTGCACGTGAGCGGGTGTAGTGGTGGGTGTGCTGGTGCGGGACCTAGTGGCTGTAGTGGTAGTGCATGCAGGTGAGAGTGTAGATGAGACTGGGAGGGAGGAGGGAGACGACGAGGAGGGGGACACAGTGGAGGCAGTGGAGGTTGCTGTGTCTGTATGTGTGTGATGCTTGCGTGAGTGCCTGTGGGATGTGTGGTGCTTATGTTTGCCTGAGCTTCCCTTGTGTGTTGACGTTTGTGCATGCTGGTCTGATGGTGTGCTTGGGATAGGCTGGGATACAGGGGATTGGGTCTGGGTGGAGGAAGTTGGAGGGGGGAGGCTAGACACAGGGACAATGGCTGCCATCAGTGCTGAGGCCAGAGTTTGCAGGGTTCGATGAAGGGCAGCCTGACCAGAATGAATGCCCTCCAGGAATGCATTTGTGTGTTGCAATTCCCTTTCTACACCCTGAATGGCATTCAAAATGGTAGACTGCCCAACAGTGAGTGACCTGAGGAGGTCAATGGCCTCCTCACTGAGAGCAGCAGAGGTGACAGGGGCCGGGGCTGAGGTGCCTGGGGCGAAGGTGATGCCCACCCTCCTGGGTGAGCGGGCATGGGGCGAAGGCTGAGGGGCTGCTGGGAGGGC
Organism: Pleurodeles waltl; assembly: GCF_031143425.1. NCBI lineage: Eukaryota > Metazoa > Chordata > Amphibia > Caudata > Salamandridae > Pleurodeles > Pleurodeles waltl. The sequence continues at coordinate 509,366,551 of NC_090445.1, forward strand.
GGTGCTGGTAGGAGGGGTGGCGGCTGTACCTGTAGAAGTGGGGGGCACAGATTTTGCCGCCACCACAAGGGAGCTCCCATCGGAGGACGAGTCCGTGTCGCTGGTTGCAGATCCTGTGACCGCCGTGAAGCTCCCCTCGCCCTCCGTCCCACTGGTGTATTCCGAGTCCGTGGTGTGACCCTCCATGGCCATGTGGGATGCAGCTCCCTAGTGCTCCGGTGCCACTGTACCTCCGCCTGATGATGCTGATGCACACAAGAACAGGGAGACCACAAAAAGGGGGGGGGACGACAGAAGAAAGACAGGTTGAGTGCATGGCTTACCGCTACCGTTGGCGGACAATACAGACACAGCAGCCCCCTGCACTACGCAGCGCTGTTGGGCTCCACAGATGCAATTCCTGGGATATGGCCTACATGGCTATGGTCGACATCTGCACACATAGATGACACAGGGGCATGTATACCTGTACTTGGCACTCTACAGAGGTGGGGTGGGGTGCCACATGGCCTGCATTACGGAGGGGCCTAGCCTACGGAACTCGCCCTGGCCTAGGGAAACCCACAGCCCTCTTCCCCCACCCAGACACCTTCACTGCGCGCAAAGTCCGCTGAATGATGTTGTACTCATCCCCTTGTGTCTGCTGTGATGCCCTCAAGTGCCCATCCAACTCAGGGTAGGCCAACGCCAGGATCTGGAACATCAGGGGGGTCATGGTTTGACGGGCACCCCTCCCACGTTGGGAGGCTATCCCCAGCTGAGCCTCCGCTGTCTTCTTGCTCCAGCAGCGAATGTCCTCCCATCTTTTACGGCAGTGGGTGCTCCGTCTGTGTTTGACCCCCAGGGTCCGGACGTCCTTGGCGATGGCACTCCAAATATCCTTCTTCTGGTGGGTGCTGACCTACATGAAATGTACAGGGGAAGAAGAGAAGTCATTAGCGACTGCACCGTCAAAGTGAGTGGCCCACATCCCCACCCTTGCCATGTGGCACATGCATTCACAGTCCTTCATGCATGCAGAACTGTGCCCCCTTCCTTCTTACAACCAGCCCTCTCTACCCATACAACGTGCTCCCTGTGTACTTACCTGTTGGTCTGGAGGACCGTAGAGTAGCGTGTACTGGGGGAGGACCCCATCCACGAGCTTCTCCAACTCCTCTGCAGTGAAGGCAGGGGCCCTTTCCCCAGAAGCACGAGCCATTGTCTCTTCCAGACCGAAGTCACAGCTGCAATTGCAGTGTAGGTCCTCTCCTGTTGAAAATCAGGTATCGAGTGATTGAACAGCTAGAAAATAGCGGTCACGTCTGCGGCGGTGTGTACCATCACCGCCGGCATACATCGCCATTGGCTCCTGGGACCCATAGGGTCCAATGTTAACCAATGCGGCATTGCGCCGCGGTCTTCGACTGCCTACCGTGACGGTGTACAATGCCAGCGCAGTTACCTCACATCCCATTGTCCACCTTTGGAGGTCAGGCAGCCGTCATTTCAGGGGCCCACATGGCCTCGTTACCAACTGCGTCACACAGACCTAGGCCTTGTCGCACAACACAAATACAGGCCAGATTCTGTGTATGAATGGTGTTCTGTGTAGACTGTGGGTACATACCTCTGAGTTGTTTGACTCTGTGGTCGCTGTTGTTCTACCTAGGCACCGTCCGCTGGGACATGTGAGGAGATGGCGGAGTCCTCCGGTGTACTGACCGCTGGTGGACCTGTTGACAATGGAGGAGCGACATTTGATCATCACCTACAGGTTTGACCGTGCCACAATCCAGGAACTGTGTACCTAGTTGGAGCCAGACCTGATGTCAGCAATCTACCATCCCACAGGGACCCCCCCTCAAGTGCAGGTGCTATCAGTGCTCCATTTCCTTGCAAGTGGGTCATTTCAAACAACAGTGGCCAGGGCATCAGGGATGTCCCAGCCTATGTTTTCCAACGTGTTGTCCAGAGTGTTGTCTGCCTTGTTGAAACACATGTGGAGCTACATCGCTTTTCCTCAGGTGGAGGATTTGCCTACAGTGAAAGGTGACTTCTATGCCCTTGGACATATCCCCAACATCATAGGTGCCATTGATGGGACCCATGTAGCTCTGGTCCCCCCCCCACAGGAGTGAACAGGTGTACAGGAACCGGAAGAGTTATCATTCGATGAATGTACAGATGGTATGTTTAGCAGACCAGTACATATCCCAGGTAAATGCCATGTTCCCTGGCTCTGTGCATGACGCCTACATCCTGCGAAATAGCAGCTTCCCTTATGTGATGGGTCAACTCCAGAGGCACCGGGTGTGGCTATTAGGGGACTCCGGTTACCCCAACCTGTCATGGCTACTGACCCCAGTGAGGAATCCCAGGACCAGGGCAGGGGAACGCTACAATGAGGCCCATGGGCGGACTAGGAGGGTGATCGAACGCACCTTCGGCTTCCTGAAGGCCAGCTTCATGTGCCTCCATATGACAGGTGGTTCCCTATTCTACTCACCAAGGAAGGTGTGCCAGATCATCGTGGCCTGCTGTATGATTCACAATTTGGCTTTGCGACGACAGGTGCCTTTTCTGAAGGAGGATGGCCCAGATGACGGTGTTGTGGCAGCTGTGGAGCCTGTGGACAGTGATGAGGAGGAAGCACAGGAAGAAGACATTGACAACAGGGACTCAGTTATCCAGCAATATTTCCAGTGACACACAGGTGAGAATACATTCCTGCCTACTACAAGTACTTTCACACTTCTACCTCTATCCTGTCTGTCGATTTCAACCAGTATATGGTAACTGAGTTGTACATTTCCCTTACGGTTTCACAGGTGTGGTTTCCAACGTGTGTCATCTGCTTAGATTCCTCATGGACTTGAGATGTGTGACATAGGTATGTTGACTACATTTGAGAACACATTTTGTCACTGTCATTGCTAATACACATTTTCAAAATCACAGACTGACTCCAGATTGTTTTGTGCTTTAAGTGTGTTTATTTAGGTGCTAAATATTGGAGGGGGGTTGTAAAATGGTGAGGGGTGATGGTGGAGGAATGTCCATAGTAGAGTCCAGTCTATTAGTCTCACAGGTGCATTGCCCATATGGGCATAGGAAGTGGAGCTGGGGCAGTTCCAATATGGACAGGGTTACAAAGTGGGACAGTAGGATGACAATCAGGGTGGTCTCATTTCTTGGCAGGGGTCTTGGCATCGTGCTCTGTCTTGTTCCTGGATCTCAGGGACCGTTTGCGGGGTGGTTCTCCGTCTGCAGGGGGTGGGGTGCTGGTGTGGTGGTCCTGTGGCGGTGCCTCCTGTCCACTAGAGCCGGCGGAGGTGGTGGGCAGTTCATCATCCATGCTAGTGTCAGGGGCCCCTTGGAGTGCCACAGTGTCCCTCCTGGTGTTAAGTATCTCCTTCAGCACCCCTACGATGGTGCCCAGGGCGGTGCTGATGGTTTTGAGTTCCTCCCTGAAGCCTAAATACTGTTCCTCCTGCAGGCGCTGGTCTCCTGAAACTTGGCCAGTACCGTTGCCATCGTCTCCTGGGAGTGGTGGTATGCTCCCATGATGGAGGAGAGGGCTTTGTGGAGAGTGGGTTCCCTAGACCTGTCCGCCCCCTGTCGCACAGCAGCCCTCCCAGTTCCCCTGTGTTCCTGGGCACCCGTTCCCTAGACCGTGTGCCCACTACCACTGCCCCCAGGTCCCTGTTGTTTTTGGGGTGGTGGATTATCCTGGGTTCCCTGTAGTGGTGGACACACAGCTGATTGACGTGTCCTGGGTACAGAGGTATGGGCCTGCTGGGTTGGTGCTGTGCTGGTGTTACCAAAGGGTGGAAGGTCTGTGGTGGCCTGTGAATGGGTGTGGGGAACCTACTGTCCCGAGGCCCATGATGGTCTGGGCCGGTCATCATGATCCAGTTGGACAGAGCTGCTGTCATCACTGTGGGCCTCTTCTGTGGGTGGGGTGGAGATGTCTGGACCCTCCTGTCTGGTGATGTTGGGTAGTGGTCCTGCAGGGGTATAAAAGCATGATTATTGCATCTGTGTGTGTCATGGTGTGCAATGGGTGGGTGACCATGTACCCCAGTGCTAGCATTCCTGTGTGGTGGCTAGTGTGATGATGGTTGAGGGGGGTGTTATGGGTATGTGCAGTGGGCATGCTTTAGTGATGGGTGTCCATGCTTTGTTGTGTCATGCAGGGCTTGGTGTTGGGATGGGTGGTTTGTGTTATTAGTACATTAGTGAGGAGTTGGAGTGATAGGGGAGGGGGCGAGGGTGGGGGTCTGTGATAGCATGCAGGTAGGGTGGGGGATATGATAGTTAAGATTTGACTTACCAGAGTCCATTCCTCCACCGACTCCTGTGAGGCCCTCAGGATGCAGAATAGTCAAGACCTGCTTCTCCCAAGTTGTGGGGGAGGAGGTGGGAGTCCTCCACCAGTCCGCTGTACCACGATGTTGTGTCTGGAGACCACAGAACGCACCTTCCCCCGTAGGTCGTTCCACCTCTTCCTGATGTTGTCCCTTTTTCTTGGGTGCTGTCCCACTGCGTTGACCCTGTTGACTATTCTTCGCCATAGCTCCATCTTCCTAACTATGGAGGTGTGCTGCACCTGTGATCCAAATAGCTGTGGCTCTACTGTACGATTTCCTCCACCATGACCCTGAGCTCCTCCCCTGAGAACCTGGAGTGTCTTTGCCGTGCCATGGGGTGGTGTAGGTGATGTGTGGGGTAGTGTATGTGGTAATAAGTGTGGTGATATGTAGTGGTGTGTGGTGTTTTGTGCGTGGAAGTGGTGTGGGTGATTGTGTTGAGTGCCTGTGGCTGCTAGTTTGTGGATGGTGGTGTCTCTCTCTGGCCTTCATTCTGATTTGTTTGTCGTAGGGGTTTGTGGGTGATGTGGGTGTGTGTTTTATATAGTATTGAGTGTGTGGGAGTGGTGTGTGTATGTGTATCAGGTGTGTGTCTTTCGAATTGTCCAATGTGGTGTTGTTTTGGAGATGTGTGGGTATTTAGTGCGCGGCGGTGTGTACCGCCAATGGAATACCGCGGTTGAAAGACCGCCGCGTGGATTCGTGGGTCGTGATAGCATGGGCGTATTTCTGTTGGCGTGACGGTGGAGGTTTTGTTTTCGCCAGTTTTCACTGACCTTTGATGTGGCGGACTTGTGTGGGTGTCTGAATTTTGTCTGATTTCGGGATGTGGGTCATAATAGCTGTGGCGGATTTCCGCGGCCACGGCGGTGTGTTGGCAGTCTTCTGCACGGCGGTAAGTGACTTTTACCGCCAATGTTATAATGACCCCCTTTGTGTTTTGGCTCTCATTTGTTAAAGTAATGACGTAGCTTACTCAGCGATTTTTTTTTTACATTTTTGTTATGAGCAAAGGTCATTCTGCATTCGTATGAGCTCATCTTGGTGGTACTCTTTTTGAGAAGTATAAACACATTCACACCTTTTTTTTAAAAAATGCCCTACTCACTTCCCTTCTGAAATTCCTGTGCCTCTCTCAGACAGACACTCTTCCAATTATACTGCAACAGTAACAGTCTATGTTCACTCTTCAAAACTATCTATCCCTATAATCACAGGCTAATTAAGACTTTGCCTTTGATCATGTACAGTGCTTCACTGCTTTTCAGCTAGTTTGGCACTATATAAATACCACCCTAATATATATATATATATATATATATATATATATATATATATATATACACACATGTATACATACTCTGACTCTCAGTGCTACTTAATTTGTAGAAAAATTAGAACCTACATATTTCTCATGAGACCACTGCCTTTTGCACCACCCACTACCATGCCATCACCGTCAAATCTCATCATACTCTTAGGTCACCATTTGTACTTTTCCAGGTCTGATAGAGTTGTTATAATGTCCTGTACACACTGGTATTATGTATCTTTTTTACTGCTAATATGCTTATGCTAAAAGCAATTGTCATATTGTGCCACCTTGTGGTAGATTGCCACAGACAAATGGCAGTTTTAAGAATTAAGTGCCAGTGCTGGGCACCAGTAACCACTGTCAAAATGTAAGCACTGCTGACCTTAGGATTTCCAATATCAAGTGCGCCAGTGGAAGCATGTGAATGCACTTTCTGATCTCCCTTTAGACAACAGACAGGCTGTTCCATCCTTTAGTCCCTTTTGCATCCTCCTTTAAAACCTGATCTTTGAGGAGGAGCTGTGGTACAAGGCAGCAGAGCACTTAAATGTTTTCCTGGTGGTGAATCAGTGTAAAGTAAGGAAAAGAAGGCAGAGGAGTCTAAGCTGAATTAGACTCCTACACAGCAGTTGTCTGTAGCTCATGTTAGGTACCACCTGGATGGTAAGAGAAAGAATAGGTGTTAGAGGGTAGATTCCTTTCCTTAAAGGCAAGCTTTTCCCTGAGGAAAGCCCTTTCAGCCTCTTCCATCATCTCCTGAGCTAGGACCTTTTCAGTCTCTTCTAGGGCATTGTTTTGAATCCCACCGCTGCCACCAATGGTAGGCTTGGGGTTTCTGCCTGGTCAGGGTATATACCTCAGCCAGACAGAACCCACCACTCTAGTCAGGGTGAGTAGCTGCACACTAAAAATAACATGGGTTCACTCTCTGGTAGCTTGGCGCAGAGCAGACAGGCTTATCTCCAGAGGTCATGTGTAAAGCATTGTCACAACACTCTCACACCTGCAATACTATGAATACACCACAAATGAGACTCCACACAGGCTTATTTAAAAATATATCATATTCTGTATGCACATAAGATGAAAACGACATGAACCATGAGTACTGGGCAGATTATGTAAATTCTGAAATATACTCATTATCCCAGCATGACATACATTGTAATATCAGGGCCTGAATGGTAGCAGTAAAACATATGAACTGTAATTATTGTGCCTTATAGACCCCTACTGAGAATAGGACTCATTATCCTGAACATATGCATCCTACAGTAGTGTAAGTAATACCAGCACATTTAGATTTAGAGAAAGGCGTATGAATCACTAGTTGTACCCACATATACATCGGTCAGAGTGCACCTGCATACATATTAGTCTTTGTCTGATACTGTGGGCACACAATGCAGCAGTGATGCCTGTGGATCATCCCAGTATTTAATACAAGCCTAGTTCCCAGAACATTCCCCACTAAAATAGAATGTGTAGCACATCTGCACCCACCCTAGGTGTAACTAAGCAATGAGAGATTCCATCATGATGGCTACAGAAGACCAACGTGGGCCCCAGGACACTTGTGCATCTACTAAGTGATATTCGATAATATAAGATCTCATGGCCAGCTTAGTACTGCAGAAAGGTAGGTGTGCTCTTATTGTGGTTATTGAGGTGTTTGCACCATAGCCCCCACCAGGCCAGGACCGAATGATGGCAGGAACACATGGGGACACACAAAATAAGAGTAGATGTGCCCTTCAGGTATGGGCTGCCCCTACAACTGTTCTCAGGATGGATGGGGAAAGCATGAATACTGTGCCCTGTGGGGAGACATTGCCCAGTCTCTCTCACATGCGAGATGAACCAAAAAGCACCTGCCAATGAACCCATGGGGCAGCAGCTGCCAAAAATCACGGAGACCTGAACCTTCTCCAGGTTGTTCCACCCACGAAGGAGTGCAACATGGCTATATCTCCCTAGTGGCTCTTCTTTTTATAGGTGGATGCACTGCTTTGGACACTTGGAGGGCGGTCCATAAAAGTGAAGATGCAAAGGGCTCCCAGGTGCCAGGTTAGGAAACCCAAAGCAGCAGGAAATCAGCACTCTCGCTTGCTGGGCTCCTTGGCAGACACTCCAGGGGGCACAACAGAGACAAACAGGCCACCTCAGCTAAATGGGTGGCAGTTCCTCCTGGCAGTCCTGGTACTGCCTGGGTCCTCCAAAGTCAGGGAGCAGCTGGCAGCAGGGTAACATGCAAAAAAAACATCCAGGGAGTCCTTAATTCCACACAGCAGTGGTATGTAGCAGGGCAACCACAGAAGAACAGTCTAAATGAGTTATTTTGAAGCTCAGCAGTCCTTCTTGCAGAGGTTCATGGAAAAGCACCCCTGTACTTATACTCCAGTTCCCAGCTTCTAGAATGTGGGGGAAGTTTCCTGCCAGTTCTGACCAGTTCAAAGGATTTCCCTTCTCCCCTACTCGTTCTCAAGACAGCAGTATGAGCCAAAGGAGCGCTTTATATCAGGGCAGGACACTGCCTATTCAAGGTTAAAGTGTGAATAACCCTCCCTCTCTCCCAGTCCAGGAAGACCATCATTATGCAGATGAATGCAGATGCAACTCTGCCTCACCTAACCCTCCCTGACGGAGGGCTGTCTGGTGGGGATGGGTAGAGTCACACTATGTGGAACTCCACAAAGTAGCAAAAAAATTCCACAGCACTATATGGTGTTCCATTGGCAGGCAGAGTTCCCCCTCGCACCTTTTCATGTTGCATTTTACAATAAAAGCAATATGAAGCACGTTATTGCATTCAAAATCACATGCAAACAGCACCACATGGTCCGCACGGGCATGGCCTTTTTGTTTTTCATTCTGTTTATGCTGCTGGACCTGTTTTTTCATCCCTCATTGAGCTTTTCAATCAGTCACCCTTCTGATTAATCTACCCCTCATTTTTATTTAATATATTAGTGTGTATTTGTGTGCCCAAATGTTTTTACTTGTTTTCATTTATTTCTCCTTTTTGTCCTTTTTCCCTTATTTTTCCTTCCTTCTCCTCCTGTTTCTTTTCTTCTTCACCCCACCATCCAGCACCATGGCAGAGCAGGGAAAACAGGGGAGGGGCAGCACCAGTCACCCCTGGACAGCCCGCAGCTGCCATCTACCTTGTGGGCAGTGGCTCTGCCAAGGGCTGCAGCCTTGGCCCATTTTTAGTGAGGAGGAGGTGGCAGTACTGTTTTTTTATGTGCGACGTCACCTCCCCTCCATGCTGCAGCTGGCCTGCTAGTGGTTACCTCCTGTGGGAGCATTAGATGCATTGGACTAGGGTGTGCTGGTGTGCCCGATGGACCACCCAGGTCCAGCGCACCATCCAGCAGCTGACGCACCACTGGGCGGATATCATTGACAGTGAACAGGACCTGCACAACTTGCTAAGCATTGAGATTCCAGGGCTTGGTGAGTATCAATTATATATTTTGCTGTGCTTGTGTTCTACAATACTAACTTTTTCTTCTGAATAGCATGCTGCTCACTGTCAGAGCTAAATTATGTTTAGTTTACATTGAGAATATTATTATGAGATCCAGTCAGAGCTCCGCAGGTGGTAGGTGCTACCTAATTGTACTCCTTAGCGCTCACCTCGTACAGTTCCAAGCAATTTCACAGAGATGAGTAGAACTAGTATGCATCTATGCATTACAAAAATGGGAGTCTGAGTTGGTCCATCAGATGGGTTAAGAAGTCACAATAGAACCAAAGATCATTCATTGCAATGCATTAGGCCCAAATATAGTTTTTGTTAAGGAAAAATAGGGATTTTAGGAGTGTAGCCAAATCAACAATAGTATATCATACTAGTACCATAGGCGCTCTGAGTTAGATGAGTATAATGTTACTGCTTTTGCCTGTTATAATGATTTTGTGGAGATTAACTGTACTACTAATCCATTTTATTCTTACATCAGCACTCAAGGGCAAGAAGAGGGGCACTACAGAGGTGGGTCTGGCAGTATCTGGGGAAACGCCAACCACCAGCACCATTGCTCGCTCTGCTCATCCCAGTAAGTCCTATTATTTAATATTAACTTTTACCTCTGACCACCATTATACTACTTTGAATTTTGCCTTGTTTACTTTTTTTTATACTGTCTCCTTTTTTCCTAATCCCCATCCAACGTTTGTTTAATTCCTATTATCCCTGCATTATCTTTTTTTGTATTTTTCATTGACAATTTTTATTCCATCCCTTCTTGGCGCTTCAGTTGTCATGGGCTATGGCTCTGCCCTTCCATTGTGCAAGGTTTTTGGTTGGGTTGACTACCTGGGTTTTCTAACATTGTAAACAAACAAAATGCCTAGAGTGATATTTTTGATAGAAGATACTGCAGTGCTAAGCAAACTTTATAGTGTATTGCGGTGACATTTATTATCGATTACAAAATTAAGGTGGGGTGTACCTTGCATCTAAAAACTGTATAATGTTATTTCTAACTACACTGGCCACCAGTAGAACCACCTTAAGGTCTGCTGCAGGACCAGATGGATCAGGGAGAGAAGCGGAGGCAGGGACAGGCGGTGTTAAGTCACATTGCTTCCTTATTGACAATTACTATCTAGCTACAAGGGCACCGTTGTGATCATGAACCCCCGCATTACAGCTACAGCAGTGCTTGGGTTACTTATGGCCTCTTCTATCTGCACCTCATTAAAAGCACACATAGTGTAGGCTGAAATGATGGCTTTTTGGAAACGGGAAAGAACAGAAGGGTAAAAGAAAGGATGGGTGAAATAAGCAGAAAGAAAGCATGCATGGGTGGGTTGGTGATTGGTTGAAATGATGCGTGGGTGAGTATTGGGTGTAAATTGATTAATGGGTGAAAGGACGATTGAGAGAAAGGGTGGATAGTGGTTACTAAATGGATAGATAATGGGTTATGAATTTTAGTGAAAAACTCGATCAGAGAAAGTAAAGCTTAAATCGTGGTGGCTATGGGTGAATTATATAGCGGAAAGAATGGAAGGAAGAATGAATAATTGCTTGGATGAGTAAACAAGGGAGCTCTATGGTAAAGAGCCATGTGGCTCATCTACCTCTCTCACTTTATGTTTTATGGTTATCAAAGCTATAGTTCAAAGTGTGGTATTTTAATTTGTGTTCTATTCTTTGACTCACTGTATTTGTTAAATAAGGCAGACATGTATCCCACCAATCATCATCATCCATCAACCACCTGTCTGTCCCTGGCGTTTCACCACCCATGACCAAAGAAGTGCAGTATGGTTCCATTCGTGCCTGCAGTGTTGGCTGTGTAATGTGCGTCTTCTTTAGTAATGCAACATTTACAAAGTTTTCAATGCATTACAAACCAAACACACAAGGTGTGTTGTTTTCCCTTCACCCACTCAGTCACCTCTTAGTATTTCACTCCTTTATTCTGTCCTACATTCTTCCATCCCAGCCTAACAAACAATTTAAAAAATCCATTCTTGGCATGTGCCACACTTTTATGGCTATGTGAAGTGTTTCCAAAATATATTTCATGGTTTCCCATAACAGATTTATTTTACGTCTATTTAGATTTTTCCCTTTACACTTTCATCTTTAAATGAAAGGCATTTGGAGAAAAGCAGGGCCACTGGAAATAAACATAGATACTTGTCAATTACAGCTGCCCTAGCTGCTGACAGTAGAAAAGTACTTGAAGCGCTGACTAGCATGCCTCCATTAATTTGGCACAACTTGTACTCCATAGTGCAGAATGCCTTACTCATAAATGACAGGTAATTCATTTTTATTTTTCCACTAAAAGTGTTTGTTTAGTTACTAGAACAGTTTTTGAAAAAAAAAAAATACAATCACTGTTTTTTTAATCTGGTGTTATTCTGCCTTACTTTTTTTTCTAACACACAGTCAGTATTTTTTATGTGAGACATGTGTGGGTAAACAAATAAACTTGACACTGTGACTCTCCTAATCATGATCACATAAAATGTCTTTAGGGCACCAGCAATGTAGTGCCACTGTGCCACCCACTGGTACTCCTGCTGGACGACCACCAATCAGGAAAGAGATAGCGGCCCGTCTGCGGTGACAGAGGCTGGAGAACATCCAGGTTGAATACTGATGAATGGTGGTCCTGGAGGAGGAAGAGGATAGAATACCTGCCTTGGACCAAGGACCAAACCCAGCAGTATGCCAGCACCAGCCTGTAGTGTTCTGGCCACTACATCACCAGCGCCACCGCCAGCTGTCAGGGTCCATGACTGCCACTGCTGCTACCCCCTCCCGCTCAGACAGGATATTCCAGTATTGTGTCCTGCAGCTGCTCGACCACATTGAAAGCCAGCTAGGAAGCATAGAGCAGAGCCTGGACCAGCTCCAGACCAGTATGGACAATGCCCTTGTCTAAGCTCTTTAGAAAAAAAAAAAAAATATTACGGGAGGGACTTGTTGTGGGTGGCGAGGGTGGGGGGGAGTTGGGACCAGGTTTTACTTTGCACTTTAGTTGGATTTTTCAAGGATGGGGCTATTTGTTTGGCGATAGGGGTAGGCCTGTTGTGTGTGGAACGGGTGGGTTATTGTATGTATTAAAAATAAAAAGGGGATAATTTAGTTTACTTGATTTATGCCTCTTATGTTTATTTTGGTATTTTAGTTTGCACTGCTGTCTTTTAGTGTAGCCTGCTTTCACATCTGGTAAAACAAAGTGTATGATATTTACTTATAACCTTGCACTACTGCCCTCTGCAACTACATTGACCACTAGGGGATGAGTGGAATTGCCTACTTTGCATAGAAACACCTAGATACACACAGACAGACATCTTCCTCAGTAGGAGTTAATTACTGACTAAACAAGTTAACTTCATACCATAATTCTTATCATACTTAAATAGATGGAAGCAAGGGAGTTTGCTTACTTCAGCGTTTTTACCCAAGGAGGCATTTTAAAGGGGTTGTAGGTAGTAGTCACAGCAGTCTAGTTTACTAACTGGGAAGAAAGAAGGTGCACTCTCACCTAGGCGAACTCCAACTGCAGGATTAATTAAAGGGTTATCTATAACTGTCAACCAGATTGAAAGAAAACAGAGAGTTAGTGGGTCATATTTATATCAAAGCTAGAGAACAAACTATCACAATGACAGTAATTAACACAAAACAAAGAACACCTGATATATTAACTAGCAATATCAATTTCTTCTGAGCAATGGTAGTGAGATATTATTTAAAAAACGAAACCTATAAAATGAAATCATGAATTCAGTTGAAGTGGGCTCAGAGTCTAGAGTGGTTGGACAAGGTTATGCATTTACACAACACACAACACAACAGGCCTTTATGATGATATTGATGGGGCCGGTATGGAACATTGCTTGGGTAACAGAAGGTTATGCTGTGAGTTGATGTCACTTTCACCACATCTACCCCGCAAGTGCGTGATCCATTTATGGTGTAAAATGAAGTCACACCTCAATAGCTCACAGAGCCCTGGAATAGAGGGTTAGGGGGCTTATTCAATGGATGGGAAAGAGGATTTGGAGAAAAGTGTGACAAAGAGAAACACTACAGAAAATAAACCATGGCAATGTTCATTGGGGCACCAAGCAGCCCCCCATCATCAATCTGTTGTGGAAAGAAATGATGAAGGGATAAGTATGACACAGTTTGGTTAAATGCATTGTAAACACTCTTCTTTTGCTCCAGAGAGACCCAAGATAGTATATTTCTAAATGTTATCTCTTCTAGGTTTTAAAATTACAAATTATGGAGGACTGAAGTTAACCTACCCAGTTCTAAAAATGATGGTAGGTAAGCTGGAGTCTTAAGCTTTCCCCAAGTTTGGTTCATGCAAGAGAGGGCTAGGGGAAGGCCTGTGTATTGAAAAAAAGTAACTGTATCATAGAGTGAAGGAGAAGGACAGAAAGAAAACAATGTGAGCTTCATGAGGAATCAGGAGTGTACCAAGAAGTCTCAGAGGCAGAACAAGAACATAAGAGGAGTTTGACGTTTGAGACAGCAATGCAGCAAACACATACTCAGCAGCATTTCCCAACAATGCACATCTCCCCAGTCCACAGAGCTGGGTGAGCACTAGGCCTTGTTTTCTTCACCATCATCATTTTTTCTCTTTGAAGTTGATAACTTTCTCCTTCAAACCCTGAGTACTTCCATTCTCCTCCTCCTCATTCTGTGGAATTGCAGTCCCAGTCCCAAACCAAGCGAGGTAGACCTGCGTGGTCAAGTGCACTGTTGTTGAAGAACAAATAGAGAAACAGAACAGGAGTATTTTGCATAGATTTGTGTTTGGTAACTAAAGTGACTGGTCTGGTCTGAGGAACCAGAAAAAAGGTGATCCCTGAAGGTAAAGTTCACTAAGTTAGAAAGACCAATCACTTTCAGGAAACAAATATCACCCATCAGTCCCCAAACATTGCAAACTATAGGAATCAAGTTTACAAATTTGCTGAACTTCCTCCCTCACTGCCACCACATACATCATCATCACTCACAATCATTCAATACATCACCACTCATTGGTGCAATAGTAAGTAGTTACCTCTTCCAATCCAAGCATGTGGTTGAAAAAAATATTTTCTCCTCCATTGGTAGCAAGTAGTAACACATTGGAATTTCGGCATTAACACTGGCAGTCCTGTAATCAATGATCTTCTGGAGAAGCTGCACTAGCTGATATAAAAAAAAGGATGAGGAAATGCCATGTGAGGGAGGTAGGCATTATCTCCAATGTCCGTAAGGGAATGTGGGGGCTTCTTTACTGCACACAGGTTCATCTCCAATCCCGCCATATAACATTATGTGACTACATATGGTGGGGCAGTATAAATCAGACTCAAATACAATTTTCCACTAGCACTTTTTTGCGAAGAAAGAAAGAAAGCAAGAAAGATGTTCAATGAGAAATAATTCAAAAGTTCTATGGTGGCAATGGCATACTTAATCTGGGAAGTAGTGTTTGTCCTCAAACTCAGGTGGTTCACCAAGACGTTGGTCAGCAAACACTCTTGGTTCTGACCAATCATCCTCTTCCTCCTCCTGTGGTGTTTTGGGAACAATGTAATCAGGTGGTATAAAATGCTTGTTCATTTTGATCATGGTTAATCTCTCCATGTTTTGAAGTAAGAGCCTGATCATTGTCACTGTAACAACTGAACTAGCTGCACTGAATACACTTTCAGCAGACACACTGCCTACAAACAAGCCAGATCCTTTATTGCCAGCCTGCTGAGCTCTGGCCATTGGCGGATCTTTCCAAACCAACATATCAATGGGTTTTGATCCACATATGCCTCTTTAGGTCAGCCATATACTCCTGGAATATCCTCTAAAGTGTCATTAGTGCTGCTACCAGCTTGACCTCTTTTGCCTTCACCTCTGCACTTGACTTAAAACCTTTCACTTGAAACCAAATCAATGCAGAGGTTGGGTCCATTTATTCTAATGCTATTTTTGCCAGTGTTCATGTTGCTGCTGTTGCCTGCTGTGAGACAAGATTGCCCTCTCCGGAAGTTGAAGGTAGCACCACAGAACTGAGGAGTCGGACTCTTAGTTCCAGCAGTTCTTCTTCCAGTTCTCCAACTTGCTCAACAATCCGCCTCTTGTATTTTGAAACATCCCCTTCAGAATAATGAATGAAAGAGGAAATATTATTTTGGAGCTTGGATCAAGTAGGGTGGCATTGATGTGTTCTCTGGACTTGATAATGTAATTTTGCAGCCTTGCATTAGCAGTCAAGCAATAGTTTAGGCTCTCAACCAAGCGTGCAATCCTGGATTTTCGTTCACACCTGTGTGAACCTTTCAGACACCTTCTTCAGCTGGTGCTGTAGCAGATGCAACAACGGGATAGCTTGGCCTATTGTACTGTCTTCTTGCTAACGTTCTGTGTGAAACCTTCGAAAGGGAACAGCATCTGTGTCAGGCATTTGACCTGGACCATTTGTCTGCATCCATGGTCATAGTTTTCCCAACTGCATCCTCTCGTCTTAGAATGACACAGTCATTGATTTGTCTGTACTGCTCATACAGATGTTGCAACATATAATAGGTTATGTTCCAGCTTGTTGGCACTTCCTGTATTAGGGCTTTAACTGGTGCTGTTTAACCAGGCTGAATAATCCACAACTGTTTCTGGGCTTTAAAAGAATGGCTCAAACGAATGCAGATTCTTCTTTAGCTCCTAATATAGCTGCTGACTGTGTCTTCTTTTTGGAGAAAGTCTTGCATAGTTAAGGTGATGGAGTGTGCTAAACACAGGACCCTGAAACAGCCACTGTCTGGCATGGCCTTGATTATGTTACTGCCATTGTCTGTGGCAAAAAATCCAATTCAGTGACTTTTGGGTCACAGCCATTCAGACACCTTGCTATTAAATTCCTCCAAGATGTTTGTAGCAGTGTGTGATTTCTCCATGTGAACATGGCTACTGTTGCATGCTGTTGAATGTTCTTATAACTTTCTTTAGGGCCAAGACCTGTAGATAGCTTTTGCTTTCCACCAGAAAAGAGATCCAGTGTACAGTGATGCACATGTAATCCATCTACTGACAACTGGCTCACATGTCTGTTTTCAGTTGAATACTGTGGACAACACTTTTGCTGTAAAGCTTGTCCAACCAGTTGCAGTACATCATGATTTAGTGCTGGAATAGCAACTCTGGCAAAATAGGTCTGACCTGGAGCCTTGCATTTCAGGCAGATGGCTGCAACAAACTTTAAGCATCCCACTCCTTCCCAAAAGAAAAAGGGAGGAGGTCCAGCGCTAACATTTTTGCCAGCTTCCCATTGTACAAAAGTGCCATTGGGTAATTGCTATCATAGGGCCCCTCCTGCGTAGACATGCCTGGATTTTCTTCTTCTCTGGTGCCACTGACACAGGTGACTTTTGAGATGTAGGAGGTCATAGATTCATTGTGTGTCCTGGAACAGATACCATATGCAGTGCTGTCTCCTTCTGACTCTGAGTCTTCCTGTGCCATTGAGAGGTCCCTGAGGCAGATGATTCTGCTGCACTGCAAATGACAGGGCTATTTTGCGTGAGGGTGTCATCCTCTTTTTCCTCACCTTCCATCATAATTTGACCAGTTGTTTCTGATGTTTTCTGGCTCTCCTCACCTTCTCAACATTCCCACATTCAGCAATCTTTTTCAGGGCCTCTTCCCACCTGGTTGCTTAATGTTTTTTCATATGGGTCATTTGGCCTCCAGTATCATAATGTGAAACAGGCTTTCCAGAACGAGCACTTGCCTGGCAAATGGAGCATATAAAAATGTTCTCCTTTTGTTTGCAAATTGTAAAAAAGTCCCAAACTGAGGCGAAGTACTTTTCTATTGAGCAACTCCAATGCCTGCAGAAGAACTAGAGGCAGCTGAATGTGTTGATTGCCTCTCTGCAGTGCATAGTTCTACTGAGGTATGGGTTGGTGCAGGTCTCTGATGGGACCTTACGAATATGGGAGCTGGTGATGCTAATCAATCGGAGCAGGTTGGATAATAATGTCGGACTCCTCTGTGTCAGCTTCCACAATGACTGGCTCGTGGTCATCATCATCTTCATCATTATCCCCTTCCATGATTTTAAGGCTTTCTGGAACTTTTCTTTTCCTTCGCCTTGCCTGGCATCTCCTGGACTCTGAAGTCCATTCCATGTTACTATCATCATCATCAGAAGTGGTGCGTGGAGAAGATGATGGCGTAGTACCCTTCCTTTTTCTTACTGGAGATTTGGGAGACATTGATTCCACAAGAGGAGGTTCTTGCTCGGCAGGAAGCTCAACGTCCTGCTCTGCTCCAACCTCAGGGAAATCTACTTTTGCTACCTGTAGCTGCTATCCACTTGACTCTGTTTCCTGAAATGATTGGGTTTTACTTTGTGAATGTGACAAATCCAATTCAATGTCACTGCTCGTTGGAGTCCCCATTAATGCAGTGGCTGCCTTACTGACAGACATGGGGGGTCATTATGAACACAGCAGTAATACCTGCTGTGTTCATGCTGGCAGTCTTATCACAGGCTGCCAGCCCCCTTGAGACCCTGCTGGCCGAATAATGAACATTCCGCTGGGCCGGCCACATGGAGCCGTCGTCAATGCCACTGTGCAGCGGGTGCAGCAGCACCTGTCGTGCAGATCACTGCCTGTAAATCAGACAGTGACCTGCGCGATGGGGCTCTGCACAGGGGCCCCTGCACTTCTCATGCCAAGTGCATGGGCAGTGCAGGGGCCCCCAGGGGTGACCCGGAGCACCCCTTCTGCCAGCCTTTCCCTAGCAGGTGAACCCGTGGCTGGCAGAGAAAGTGGTCTTTATCCTGAGGGCAGCGCTGGATGAAGAATTCCGCCATCGTCAGGCTGCCTGTCGGCGGTAGTCTGGCGGTGGTGAAAGGCCACCCGTGGTGGTCCTCTCTGTGTACATTATATGGCGGTCAAGAGTACATTATGAGGGCCATGGTCTTGGTCTTGGGCTTAGGTTGGCGTGGTTGTATTGATGTGGGAGTGCTGCTCCCAGGTTCCTTCCAGGAGACCCAAGAATCTCACTGACCACTTTCTTGGGGGTAACTTGGGGGCAACTTTCTTTGGGGCCATCTTAATCTCTCAGTTGGTAGTGGCACTAAGCTGCACAAGTGGAAGAGATTGGAGGACTAAAATAACTGTACAGGCCTTCTCTTTGGCAGTACTGCAGGAGATGTGACGTCTCCTCTCTTGTGCACCTAAAAGCAACCAAGTAAGAAAAACATGTAGTTAGCGAAATGTGGACTTGTTGTAGGTTGAAATAGTACAGACAAATGCAATCTTAGTATGATTTTTTACTTATATAACCAATTTAATCCAGCATTTTAAAGTCAGACCACACCACCACACCATAAATTCCATTTCAAATGAGGCAGCACAACATGCAGATATATGGGCATATTTAAGAAAGTGGCGTTGCACACAGTGAAGCAGCGCCACTTTTCTTGCACCCGTTAGCATCCCCCTAATGTCACCATGTGTGCACCATGTTTTAAATATGGCGCACAATGGCGGTAGTTAGGAGACTAGCATCAGAATTCTGACGCTAGTCTGGAGCTTTGAGGATTAACGTAAAAAATGTTGACGCTAATCCTGCAAAGCCCATTGAGGCCCATTGTAATCAATGGTGTGTCTCCTTTTAATGCCTGCTCTGAGCAAGCATTAAAAGAGCTGAAAAAAAATGATGGAAAGAAATCTCTCAGATTTCTTTGCACCATTTTTTCAGCCCCCTAACAGGAGAACACCCCCTTTGTATACATTATGCCTGACACAGGCATAATGTAGCGTAAAGGGCTACAAAGTGACACAGTGTATGCATTGCACCACTTTGTAAATATGGCATGGTGATTTTGGCCTCGTTGGGTCACATTAGTGAAAAAAAATGATGCTAGTGTGGTGCAAGGAGATGATAGGGGCTCTTAAATATGCCCCATAGTTCTTTGCTTTAGCTCCATATGTTTGAAAGGGGACACCTGGAGTAGTCAGAAAAGTCAGAAAGAGAAAGAGATGCATAGGTAAGTGGAATAATCCTTTAAAAAAAAACTGTGATAGCAAGGTGGTCTCGGGAAAATTGAATAATCATTTACAAATTAATTATGCAGCTGATTTGTCTGCAGTACTCCGCAGCTAGGGTGTCCAGAAGGAAATGGAATTTTTATACATCCAAAGAAACTGAATGCTGCATTGCAGCTGTGTGTCTTTGCTAGAAGGATGGAGGAATGGATGCTGATGGATGAAGACAAAATGCAGGAAAATAAATTAAAAATTAAAATAAAAAAATATAAAAAGTAAAAGAAAAGAAAAATTTTAATTAAAATAAAAAACAATAAATTAAACAACTTAAAATTAAAAATTAAACAAAATGTAAAAAATAAATAAAATTAAAAGATTAACAATGAAAAATTATAATAGAAACTTAAAATAAACAAATGATCAATAAATACCAATGTTCGTATGTAAGCCAATGGAAAATACACATTGGCTGGATGTACAAAATAGCTGCCAGCCACATGTTCAAACTATAAGAAGGAGCAAGGACACACAGCAAACCAAGAACACGCATGCATGCCTATGACAAATTAACACTGTCTGAATGCACAAAATGGCCACCAGCCACATGCTCATACAACAACAACAAGGAGGCATAGGGGACAAGGAAGAACACATGCAAGCCTTTGGTAAAGGAACACTGGCTGCATGCACAAAATGGCTGCCAGCCACATGGTCAAACAACAACAAGGAGCAAGGTGGCATGGCAAACAAAGAACACATTCAAGCCTATGGTGAGGGGACACTAGCTGGATGGAAAATGTCTCCCAGCCACATGGTCAAACAACAAGGCATGGAGGACAAGAAAAGAACACATGCAAACCTATGGTAAAGGAACACTGGCTGCATGCACAAAATGGCTGCCAGCCACATGGTCATACAACAACAAGGAACCTGAAGGCAATGCAAACAGAAAACACATGCAAGCATATGGCAATAGGACACTGGCTGGGCAGCCAAAATGGCCACCAGCCAGATGGTCAAACAAGAACAACAGGGAGCAAGGAGGCATAGGAAACACAGAAAGAACACACATGCAAGCCTACGGCAAAGGAACACTGGCTGCACGTACAAAATGGCCACCAGCCACAAGGTCAAACAGGAACAACATGAAGACATGGGGAACAAAGAAAGAACACATGCACGCCTATGGCAAAGTAACACCTGCTGGATGGACAAAATGGCCCTCAGCCACATGGTAAACAAACAACAGCAAGGAGGCATGGGGAAGAAAGAAAGAAAATATGCAAGCCTATGGCAAAATAACACTGGCTGCTTGCACAAAATGTTTGCCAGTCACATTGTCAAATAACTACAAGGGGATAGGAGAGAAAAGAAGAACACATGCAAGCCTATGACAATGGCATACTGGCTGGATGCAGAAAATAGCTGCCAACCACATGGGCAAACAACCCCTGCTAACAAGCAGGCATGGAGAACAAAGAACACATGCAAGCCTACGGACATGGACTACACAAAATGCCCCCTGGCCACACGACATAAAGAGCAAAGACACACACACTGGCCATAAGGAGGCATGGTGGTAACACTGACAAAAACACTAACATTAATTCAGCAATGCAAAACACGAAAATTAACTGATCTAAACAAATTTCACAACAACAGTACACACATTCTCCTATGCCCTCAAATATTACCACACAGCATATATACACTTTAAAAAAAATGAATGCAAAAAATAGCAGACATTTTAAATTGAATTCAATGCCATCAAAGCCCTAAATTAAGTTTTGAAAACATATACCACTGAAATATTTCATTCATGCACTGATGACTACTAGTTCTGGCCCTATTGGCTATAACTCAGCCACATAGTAAAATAATATTGCCAACGTTACAAACATCTAGACAAGGACAGGTGTCTTCAACAATCTTCCTTTACAAAAGATGAAAAATCAATGGAATGCAAAATTAATAATTAGGATCATACTTAACCTAAGGGCCACCCACCACTATAATTCTTTTTAAATCAAATTAAAGTACAAAGAAATATTGCTGCATGCCCAAGAAAACAAACAACATCCTCATTCAATACTTTTGGAACTTACTTGTGTAATTTCACAAAAACAAAGTCATTAAATCCAAAGGTATATCCAGTAGACTAAGAGAGTGATCCTCCAACCTCAAATTCAAAATGAAAATGACCCGGAGATAGACATTGCAGTGAGAGGAGCCTGCTGGAAAGGAAGAGGAAGTTGGAGTCTCTAGGGAACTTCCTTCCTGTTTGGAAAAAAAGGCTTCTCCATCTAAAAAAACACCTTAAAGGGTCCATTGGAGAAGAGAATCCACTCAAAAATCACTCTCTGACTAGATGTAGATGTATCTGGAGAAGAAAATCTATGCCAGGTGCATTTGCGCTCGCTAGCAGAACTGTTTTGGCTGTCGTCACAGCTGGGAACAGTGCGAGTAAACAGGAGGTCTCGAAATGCGCGGCCGGAAAGAGAACGAATGAATACAAAGTCTTGTGTGTGCTCACTAGTGTCCCGGGACTATCATGGCACTCATGAGAGAGCACCAAAACAGAATCTCATGCATGCAAATGAACTCCGCTGTGCGCCAGATTACGGAATTAGCGAATTCCACACTACACTGAGTAACGCAAAGTACCCGAATTCCACGCACTCCGGTGGAGCAGAGTTCTTAACCTTGGCATTTTGTCTGGAGAATAGGCACAAAGTGGAGCTGTCACTCTGCCCCAGACATGGATTGGAGTCAGGCTGCAAAACACTAGAGTGATAATGACAGAGAAATACTCACTTTCTAGAAGAGGCATTTCCAAAACAGTAATGTAAAATCCACATACACCAGTAAGCAAGATTTCTCAGTACCATTCCAAACATACCAAACATGCCCATGCTACTCCTTACAGATCAGGAATTACAACTAAGACATATATAAGGGAATTCCCAATGCAAACCTAAGAGAGGAACAGCATTCACTATACTGAAAAACAAAGTAGGCTGGTTGTTACTACTAGGAGATATAACACATAATAATATATGTCCTACCTTTTGCAAACACAGGACCCTGCCAATATGGCTATCAAGGGCCTTCCCTGGGGGTGATCTATGCGTAGTAGAAAGGGAGCTTGGACCTTTGCTATTAATTTGACTTGCCAAGTCAGTGTGGCAGTAAACTGTGAACACAGGCACTGCAGTAGCAGGCATGAGACAAGTTTAAAAGACTGCTTTTGTAAGTGGGGAAATTGGAACTGCAGACCCAGTAGTAGCTTTTAATTTACAGTCCCTGGGTATATGGTATACTACTTTACAAGAGACTTACAGGTAATTTAATTAAGCCAAATAGGTGTAATCCAAGTATATCAAGTGTTAGGGTAGAGAGCACATGCACTTTAGGAATGATTAGCAGTGGTAAAATGCCTGGAGTCCTAAAGTCAACAATAAAAGGGTCAGGAAATAGAAGAAAGGCAAAAAGTGTGGTTATAACCCAGCAGAAAGGGCCATTTCCAACAATAGGAATACATAAAACTGGATAAGTAGCACAAATGGTGCTATACACAAGTCCTTTCACAAAGAAGGCATATTTAATAATAACAATGAATTTACCTTAACAAAAGAATGAAAAAGGCAAAACACCTAGTCCAGAACACTGCTTGGCTTCCTTAAATTGGTAAGTCCTTCTGTTGGGCCATAAAGATAAAACAAAATATCAAGTTACCTTTTTGAGCCATAGAATATGTTCTTGATATTTATTTGCTTAAATGATTAATGGTGCTCCCAAACAAGGAGGAGGACCTATTACATTTTCTGAGTTTTCCAGTTCTGTCAGGAGGTTCTCAAGGTGTACCACCAATGGCACATGAGAACGATGCAGCTCCAGACAATGGGTACATGAGTGGGGCACAAAGAGGGACGATAAGAATAAGCACAATGAGTGCAGACAGCACTGAATTCAATGCCTTTTAAAGAGTCAGCATGTCTGACAGCAGTGTGACAAGTGATAAAGGGATAAAGGAAGATGAGAGGCAGACACGATGACTTCACATTTTCCACCTTCGATCTAAAATATCTTCTACCCCACTGATCTGAAACACTGAGGGGAATATTTATAATGCCCTACTCCCACCATCTTGCAATTTCATGAAATAACATGAGGTGTGCGATATGTCCTAATACCCTAGCATGTAGGCCTAACCTCTAACCTAGAAGAGAGCTAGGTATGTTAAACCTCAATATGCCAATGCCATGTCCATAAAAAGAGCCCCCAACCCTTGTTACCTTGGAATGAGGTCTCTAGTTTAGACTCTGCAGGAACATGAAAACTGGGTCAGTGTCAAGGCGATGTGCCACACTGATAGCAGCGATGGCATCTGGTCGGAATCTGATAAAGTGAGGAGTATTTATACAGATCTACTTGGACCCCTGACACAGGTTTATTACCAAACAACAGATAACAAAGCGTGCTTGGGAAGGTAATTAATATAAACAATTCCCTCAAAAGCATGAAGAGAGAAAGTACCTAAAGTGAACACCTACACTTTGCTTGTATTGGTCACCTGATCTTGACGTCTTAGCACGGTGGCACTGATAATGCAAATTAAAACGAGGGTGTTAGAAATGGGGTCCTTGGTTGACAGTCAGGTTACCCCCTGTTCAAGCAAAGACCCTCACTCTAGTCAGGGTAAAAGAGAATCACCCTCAGCTAACCCCTGCTTACCCCCTTGGTAGCTTGGCAGAGCAGTAGGCTTAACCTCAGAGTGCTAGGCGTAAAGTATTTGTACCAACACACACAGTAACTCAATGAAAACAGTACAAAATGACACAACACAGGTTTAGAAAAATAGGAAATATTTATCTAAACAAAACAAGACCAAAACGACAAAAATCCACCATACACAAGTCAAGTTATTAATTAAAAATCAAAAAGAGTCTTTAAGTAGTTTTAAAAACACACTAGCGCTGCTAGAGTGAAAATGTACCTGGTGTGCGTCAAAAATAACCCCGCACGGGCGGGCGTGGGTCGAAAATAACTCTGCACGGCGGTACTCGAGTCAAAAATCCAGCCGCACGATGAGTTGACGATCCAGCCGCGCAGGTTGCGATCTCCCAGCCTCCGTCAGCGATGCTGCGCGTCGTTTCTCCTGCTCCGTGCGTCGATTCTTCGGGCGCGTTTCCTGCGAGCGTCGTTTCTCAGCCGCGGAGCTGGCGGCGCGTCGTTTTTCAGCCGCCGATCAGATTTGCGTCGATCTTTTCCCCGCACGCCGCTCTGTGCGTGGATTTTCTTGTCTTTAGGCTGCCAGCTTCTCCTTTCAGGGTCCCAGGAACTGGATGGGCACCACAGGGCAGAGTAGGAGTCTCTCCAGAGGCTCCAGGTGCTGGCAGAGAGAAGTCTTTGCTGTCCCTGAGACTTCAAACAACAGGAGGCAAGCTCTAGATCAAGCCCTTGGAGATTTCTTCTCAAGATGGAAGGCACACAAAGTCCAGTCTTTGCCCTCTTACTCTGGCAGAAGCAGCACTGCAGGAAAGCTCCACAAAGCACAGTCACAGGCAGGGCAGCACTTCCTCCTCAGCTAACAGCTCTTCTCCAGGCAGAGGTTCCTCTTGATTCCAGAAGTGTTTCTGAAGTCTGTAGATTTGGGTGCCCTTCTTATACCCATTTTAGTCTTTGAAGTCACCTTTCTTCAAAGGGGACTCACACCTACTTGTGAAATCCTGCCTTGCCCAGGCAAGGCCTCAGACACACACCAGGGGGTTGGAGCCGGCATTGTTAGAGGCAGGCACAGTCCTTTCAGATGAGAGTGACCACTCCACCCCTCCCTCCTAGCAGAGATGGCTAATCAGGAAATGCAGGTTACACCCCAGCTCCCTTTGTGTCACTGTCTGGTGTGAGGTGAAAAACAACCCAACTGTCAAACTGACCCAGACAGGGAATCCACAAACAAGGCAGAGTCACAGAATGGTTTAAGCAAGAAAATGCTCACTTTCTAAAAGTGGCATTTTCAAACGCACAATCTTAAAATCAACTTTACTAAAAGATGTATTTTTAAATTGTGAGTTCAGGGACCCCAAACTCCACATGTCCATCTACTCTCTAGGGGAGTCTACGCTTTAATCATATTTAAAGGTAGCCCCCATATTATCCTATGAGAGAGACAGTCCTTGCAACAGTGAAAAACGAATTTAGCAGTATTTCACTGTCAGGACATATAAACCACATTACTATATGTCCTACCTTATCTATACACTGCACCCTGCCCTTGGGGCTACCTAGGGCCTACCTTAGGGGTGCCTTACATGTAAGAAAAGGGAAGGTTTAGGCCTGGCAAGTGGGTACACTTGCCAAGTCGAATTTACAGTGTAAAAATACACACACAGACACTGCAGTGGCAGGTCTGAGACATGATTACAGAGCTACTTATGTGGGTGGCACAACCAGTGCTGCAGGCCCACTAGTAGCATTTGATTTACAGGCCCTGGGCACCTCTAGTGCACTTTACTAGGGGCTTAACAGTAAAACAAATATGCCAATCATGGAGAACCAATTACGTACACATTTTAAACAGGAGCACTTGCACTTTAGCACTGGTTAGCAGTGGTAAAGTGCCCAGAGTAACAAACACAATAAAATCAGAGTCCAGCACACATCAACAACCTGGGGAACAGAGGCAAAAAGTTAAGGGAGACCACGCCAAGGATGAAAAGTCTAACAGAGGGTCTAAGTCAAAACAAGGCAGCCATCTTAAAGTAATTAATTTAATAAATGATCTAAAACAGAGCAAGCTAAGTAGGGTAAAAGTCACTGGGTGATGGGGGCACAAGTCTGCAAGCCACAGGCTAAGCTAACTCATGTACCCCATTAAAATAAACTAGGATTCACTACACCCTCCCCATTGCCGGAACAAGTATGATGCCATAACCGGACGCCACCGAAAGTGAAATGAATCCAAATGCTGAACAGTGCTCTGGACTAAAAGCTAAAAGCATAAAAACTGGCTAAAAAATCCTCTAAAGAACACGTTAAAATCAATAGCTAAAAACATATCAATAGATATAGGCCCTCATTACAACCCTGGTGGTAAATACCGCTTACCGCCGTGCAGAAGACTGCCAACATACCGCTGCGGCATTCCGCTACAGGTATTACAACCCACAGCTCGGAATCCGCCATAATACAGACACCCACACAAGTCCGCCACACCAAAGGTCAGTGATAAACTGGCGATAACAAAACCGACACTGTCACGCCAACAGGAATACACCCACACTATCACAACGCATGAATCAACGCGGCGGTCTTTCAACCGCGGTATTCCATTGGCAGTGCACACCGCTGCGCTCAAAATACACACACACTTACAAAACACAACAAAATTGGACAATTCAAAATACACACATCTGATACACATACACACACCACACCCACACACCCAATCAAATATAAAGCACACACCCACATCACCCACAAACCCTTACAACCAAAATTTTGAAAGAAGGCCACGGAGATAGATTAGCTACCACAACACCAGCATCCACAGACATACAACACCATCACTTATACAACATCCACACACCTCAAACAACACACACCAACACATCCACTCACACATCACAACACACACCACCTCACACATCACCCATACCACATCATGGCACCTCAATGACACCCCAGGTTCTCTGAGGAGGAGCTCAGGGTCATGGTGGAGGAAATCGTCCGGGTAGAGCCACAGCTATTCAGATCACAGGTGCAGCACACCTCCATTGCAAGGAAGATGGAGCTATGGCACAGAATTGTCGACAGGGTCAATGCAGTGGGACAGCATCCATGAACTAGGGATGACATCAGGAAGAGGTGGAACGACCTACGGGGGAAGGTGCGTTCCATGGTCTCCAGAAACCAGATTGCTGTACAGAGGACTGGCGGTGGACCCCCACCTCCTACCCCACAACTAACAACATATGAGGAGCAAGTCTTGGCAATACTGCATCCTGAGGGCCTCGCAGGAGTAGCAGGAGGACTGGACTCTGGTAAGTCATATCTTAATTACCATATCCTCCACCTCACCTGCATGCCATCACATACCCACACCCTCACCCCCATCACTCCAACACCTCACATATGCCCCATTATCACAACCCACACATCTCAATACCAAGCCCTGCATGCAAGGCAAAAGCATGGACACCCATCACCAAAGCATGTCCACTACAGATACCCACACAGACCCCAAACCAACTATCACACAAGGACCAAGCCAAGAATGCAAGCACTGGAGTACAGGGCCACTCACCCATTGCACATGATGGCACACACAGATGCAATAATCATGCCTTTACACCCCTGCAGGACCCCTACCGAACGTCACCGGACAGGAGGTACCAGACATATCCAGTCCCCCCACAGAAGAGACCCACAGTGATGACAGCTGCTCTGCACAACTGGATCAAGATGACCAGCCTGGCCCATCTGGGACCTCGGGACAGTCGGTTCCCCTGACACTGGCACAAGCCACTAAAAAGCCTCCCCCTCAGGAAACACCACCACAGCACCCACCCAGTGGGCCCATACCTCTGTCCCCAGGACACGTCAATCAGCAGTGTGTCCACCACTACAGGGAACCCAGGCAACCCAACTAACACAGGATGATCAGAGACCTGGGGGCAGTGGCAGTGGGCACACGGTTCAGGGGACAGAGGCACAGGAAAACAGGGAAGATGGGAGGACTGCTGTGCGACAGGGGGAAGACTGGCCCAGGGAACCCACTCTCCACGAGGCACTCTCCAACATCATGGGAGCTTACCATCATTCCCAGGAGACAAAGGCAACGGAACTGGCCAAGTTTCAGGAGACCCAGCGGCTGCAGGAGGAACACTATCTGGGGATCAGGGAGGACCTGAAGTCCATTAACAACACCCTGGTCACCATTGCAGGGGTGCTGCAAGACCTTGTTAACACCAGGAAGGACACAGTGGCACAACAGGTGGCCCCTGACACTAGCCTGGACGATGAATAGCCTTCAACCTCCGCCGGCACTAGTGGACAGGAGGCACCGCCACAGGAACACGACACCAGCACCCCACCCCCTGCAGATGGAGAACCACCCCTCAAACGGTTCCTGAGATCCAGGAGCAAGACAGAGAACATTGCCAAGACCCCCGCCAGGAAATGAGACCCCCCTAAATGTCACCCTTCTGTCCCACTTTGTCACCCTGTCCATCCTTAAACTGCCATTGCTCCACTTCCTATACCCCCTTGGACAATGCACCTGTGAAACAAATAGACTGGACTCTGCCATGGACATTTCTCCACCATCCCCACAGCCCATGTTTCAACCCCCTCCACTTATTTGCTCAGAAATAAACACACTTCATTCACAAAACAATCTGGAGTCAGTCTGTGCTTTCACAAACGTGTAATTGCAATAACCATGGAATATAGCAATGTCAATTTACTTGTGCACATACCGATGTAACACAGCTGTAGGCCTGGAGGAAATATAGCAGAGGGTACAAAGTGGGACCCACATCTGTGAAATGGAAAGGCAAAGTGACAAGTCAGGGTCCATACACTGAGTGAAAATGACAAACTTATGCTAGCTCCAATAATAGTATGAGATATGGGAGGCAGTCACATCTGCTTACCTATGTCTCACTGGAAGTATTGCATGATTATGTTGTTTTGGTTGTCGATATACTCTTCTTCTGCCTCCTCTTCACTGTCCACAGGCTCCACAGCTGCCACAAGACCACCATCTGGCCCATCCTCCTGCAGAAAAGGTGCCTGCCGTCGCAAAGCCAGGTTGTGCAGCATGCAGCAGGCCGCGATGATCTGGGACATCTTCTTTGGTGAATAGTAGAGGGAACCACCTGTCATATGGAGGCACTGGAATCTGGCCTTCAGGAGGCCGAATGTTTGTTCGATCACCCTCCTAGTTCGCCCATGTGCCTCACTGTAGCGTGCCTCTGCCCTTGTCATGGGATTCCTCACTGGGGTCAGTAGCCATGACAGGTTGGGGTAACCAGAGTCACCTGCAAATATAGAGGGACAACTGTTAGACACACACTAACCCTTAGGGACAACCCCATCCTCAGACACCTATTCACAGTGTATAGGGTACTTGGCCTCACCTATTAGCCACACACGGTGCCTCTGGAGTTGCCCCATCACATGAGGGATGCTGCTTTCCTCAAAATGTAAGCATCATGCACTGAGCCAGGAAACTTGGCATTCACATGGGAGATGTACTGGTCTGCCAAACACACCATCTGCACATTCATCGAATGATAGCGCTTCTGGTTTCTGTACACATGTTCACTCCTGCGGGGGGTACCAATGCCACATGTGCCCCATCAATGGCACCAATGATGTTGGGTATATGTCCAAGGGTCTAGAAGTCACCTTTCACTGTGGGCAAATCCTCCACCTGAGGGAACACGATGTAGCTGCGCATGTGCTTCAGCAGGGCAGACAACACTCTGGACAACACAATAGAGAACATTGGCTGGGACATCAATGATGCAATGGCCACTGTTGTTTGAAAGGAACCACTTGCCAGGAAATGGAGTACTGACAGGACATGCACTAGAGGGGGTATCCCTGTGGGGTGGCGGATAGCTGACATCAGGTCGGGCTCCAACTGGGCACACAGTTCCTGGATTCTTGCATGATCAAGTCTGTTTGTGACTATGATGTGTCTCTCTTCCATTGTCGACAGGTCCACCAGCGGTCTGTACACTGGAGGATGCTGCCATCTCATCACCCGCCCCAGCAGACGTGCCCTATGGAGGAGAACAGCGAGCAAAGAGTCAGCCAACACTAAGGTATCACAAAATGTCATTTGCACACATTTATTAATTTGCAATGTACCTGTAACTGTGTGTATTCCAGGCCCACATTGGTGTGATTCAGTTATTATTAATGCCATGTGGCACCCTGAAATGGCGGATGCCTAACCTGTAAGGTGGGACATGGGGATATGTGGTAACTGTGCTGGTGTTCTACCCCGTCGGAGACCGCGGCGCAATTCTGCATTGGTTAACATTGGGCCCTATGGGTCCGAGGAGCCAATGACGATGTACACCGGCGGTGATGGTACGCACCGCTGTGGACGTGGCCGCCATTTTCTGTGTGTTCACTCACTTGATACCTGACCTTCAACAGGAGAGGACCTACACTGCGAGTGCTGCTGTGACCTGTGTCTGGAAGCGACAATGGGTACAGTGTCTGAGGAAAGGTCCCCTGCCTTCACTTTAGAGGAGTTGTAGAAACTAGTGGATGGGGTCCTCCCCCAGTACACACAACTGTACGGTCCTCCAGACAAACGAGTGAGTACACTGTGAGCATGCTGCATGGGCAATGCCTGTTTGGAGTGGTGTGGATGGAAGATACATGGGGGGGCTGAGGCCTGCATGTGCGGACGGTGAGTGTCTGTGTGTCAGGGCAAGGGTGGGAACGGGGGCCAATTAGTATGATGGTCCGGACGGGTAAAGATTTTCCTTTCCCCCTGTACTATTCCTCTAGGTCAGCGCCCCCCAGAAGAAGGCTATTTGGCGTGCCATCGCCAAGGACACCCCGTCCACCACAGACGGAGCACCCACTGCCGTAAAAGATGGGAGGACCTGCGCCGCTGGAGCAAGAAAATGGCGGAGGAACAGCTGGGGATGGCTTCCCAACGTGGGAGGGGTGCCCATCACACCATGACCCCCCTGATGTTCAGGATCCTGGCAGTGGTGTATCCGGAGTTGGATGGACACTTGAGGGCATCGCAACAGCCACAAGGGGGTGAGTACACTCTCATTCAGCTGACTCTGCACGCATTACGAGGTGTCTGGGTGGGGGAGGTGGGCAGTGGGTTCCCCTAGGCCAGGGCGATCTTGGTAGGGAAGGTCCCTCGTGAGACAGGCTATGTGGCACCCCAACCTCACTAGTGGTCAGAGCCATCTACACCTAGTCAGGCTCCTGTGACTTCCAGGTGTGCAGCAATCTGGCTTAGGACTTGTACCCCATGGGCATGTGATTAATCTAGGAACTATAAGTGCATGGTTTAGTGCAGAGGGCTGCTGTGTATGTTGTGTCTGCCAACGGTAGTGGTGTTGCATGCACTGAACATGCCTTTCTTCTGTCTCCCCCCCTTTTTGTGGTCTCCCTGTTCTTGTGTGCAATAGCATCATCAGGCGGAGGAGCATTGGCACTAGAGCAGGAGGGAGCTGCATCCCACTTGGCCCTGGAGAGTGAAGCAACAGAGTCTGAAGCCACCAGTGGGACGGAGGGCGAGGGGAGCACCACGGCGGGGACAGGAGCAGAGACCAGCGACAGCGACTCCTCCTCTGATGGGAGCTCCCTTGCAGTGGCGGGCCCCTCTGTGCCTACTGCATCAACAGGTACAGCCGACAACCCCCTACCAGCACTGCTCTCCCAGCAGCCCCTCAGCGTGTATCCCGTGCCCACTCACCCAGGAGGGTGGGCATCTCCTTCGCCCCAGGCACCTCAGGCCCTGCCCCTGTCAGCCCTGCTGCCCTCAGTGAGGAGGCTATTGACCTCCTGAGATCCCTCACTGCTGGGCAGTCTACCATTCTGAATGCCATCCAGGGTGTTGAGAGGCATTTGCAACAAACAAATGCATACCTGGAGGGCATTCATTCTGGCCAGACAGCCCAACAGAGAACATTTCAGGCTCTGGCCTCAGCACTGATGGCAGCCATTGTCCCTGTGTCCAGCCTCCCCCTCCAACCTCCTCCACCCAGACCCAATCCCCTGTACCTCAGCCTATCCCAACCACACCATCAGACCAGCATGCACACACAGCAACACACAAGAGTTGCTCAGGCAAACATAAGCACCACACATCCCACAGGCACTCACACAAGCATCATACCCTTGCACGCATACCAACATCCACTTCCTCCACTGTGCCCCTTCCTCCACGTCTCCCTCCTCCCTCCCAGTCTCGTCTCCACTCACACCTGCATGCACTACATCCTCAGCAACTACCTCCATCACCAGCACGGCCATCACCACACACCGCTCAAGTGCAATCACCACCCCCACTACCATTCACTCATCCCCAGTGTCCTCTCCCAGTGTGTCAGTGAGCCTTCCTCCCAAGGTACACAAATGCAGGCAAACACTCACCCAACAACTATCCACCTCACAACAGCCTCCACCCCATGCACCTTCACCCAAATTAAGCAGTCGTACACCTTCTACAACCACTACCTCTTCCTCCACTCCCAAACCCCCTCCATCCACCCGTCCCAGTGTGTCTAAAAAACTTTTCCTGTCAAACCTTGACCTCTTCCCTTCACCTCCCCCCTCGTCCTTCCCCTAGGGCCAGGCTTTCCAGTTCCCAGCCCAGCACCTCAGCCACCACATCTCCAGGCACAGTGGTGCAAGCAACTGCGGGGTCATGGAGTGTGTCAACCACCAGGGCTGCCAGTGTGCCACGGAGCGAGGGCAAGGACATACCGCCACCTGCCAAGGTTAAAAAAATGCCCACATCCTGGAGGGAGAAGACAAAACCACCTGCCACCAAGGGGTCAGGAAAAACGAAAGTGGATAGTGGCAAGACAACTGCGCCACCATCAAAGGTGGGGAAGGGCAAAAAACTGAAGGGCAGGTCAGGAGAGGGCATGGTGGCACCTACTGAGGGACCAGTGTCACACCTTCTGTCAACATCCACGCCAACCTGTACGGCGGCGAACACCGCCACCTGCACTGCCTCCGGCATGTCTACAGCCGCTGATATAGTCCCTAGCCTCTTTGCCGGTGGGCAGCCGTCCGAGGCTGCAGGAGACATCCTACTTTCTCCCTCAGCAGGTGCAGACACATGCTCGGCCCCCTCAGGCTCCACAGCCAGCACCGCCGCCACAGACCCCGCAGCCAGCACTGCCGCCACAGACCCTGCAGCCAGCACCGCCGCCACAGACCCCGCCGCCAGCACCACCGCCACAGACCCTGCCACCAGCACCTCCGCCAGCACCGCCGCCACAGACCCCACCACCAGCACTGCCGCCACAGACCCCGCTACCAGCACTGCCACGACGGACCCTGCAGCCAGCACCACCATGACTGACACCGCCACAAGTACCGCCAGCGGACCTACAACGTCCTCAGACAGTAGCACCACTGCAGACTGCCTACCATCCCCAGTGGTCAGTCGTCCGAGGCTGTTGGTGAGTTCCAGGACCCTGGGCAGCTTCCATGAAGCATCACTGTCATCACAGTTGTCACCTGCATATGGAATGAGAAGCTGCAGCAGTGTGGGGTATGTCTCTGCCTCCATGGTGTATCATGCTACCTGTACCTCGGCAATCTCGTGGCACACACACCCAGGCGAGTGTATTGTACCGGCCACACTGCACGTGGAGCACCAAGCCCCATCCAGAACCAGTGGAGAATGACATCCACTACCTCTGTCCTTGGCAGGATGAAGCACTCTGGGCACCAAGCCCCCCCCAGAACCAGTGGAGAATGACATCCACTACCTCTGTCATTGGCAGGATGAAGCACTCTGGCCACCAAGCCCCCTCCAGAACCAGTGGAGAATGACATCCACTACCTCTGTCCTTGGCAGGATGAAGCACTCTGGGCACCAGCCCCCTCCAGAACCAGTGGAGACTGTTATCCACTTGAGAGACTGTGGATTTGCACTCCCCAGGATAAAGCAGTGGGTAAACCACCCACTGGAAAGACTTGTGAGACTGTGGCTTTGCACTCTCCAGGATAAAGCAGTGGGCAAACTACCCACTGGAAAGTGTTGAGAGACTGTGGCTTTGCACTCCGCGGGATAAAGCAGTGGGCAAACCACCCACTGGAAAGACTTGTGAGACTGTGGCTTTGCACTCCCCAGGATACATCAATGGGCATGGAGCACCCTTGTGCAGCAGTGGCATCACACGTTCATCTGGCTGAGGTGCCTCCTTTCCCCCTCCCCCTGAGGTGCCTGTATATTTTCGGTCTGATGCCCCAGCAGTGTTCTTTCCGTTTGGAGTCAGGTATCTGGTGTGGGCTTCGCCCATGCATTTTGGGCCCAGTGGTCCACGGACAATAATTGGTGCACTAGCCGGACTTGTGTAGTTGGTGTACATAATTGCGTTTACTGGATTTTGAACTTTGATAATGAGATTTCACATGATTACATTTGTTCAACTCAATTCCTTTTGTTCTTGCATTCTTCCAGTGGGTGGGGGGGTATAGGTGATATTGCTGCTTGTATTTGTGTGAATGTTGTTGTGGGTGTGGGTGGGGATGTTGCATGTTGCTTGTGTGTGTGTCACTCTCTTTTCCCTCCCCTCTCCCCTGTGCTGTAGGTGCAGTACTCACCGTGGTCGTCGCCGCCATCGTTGGAGCTCCTGATAGAAGAGAAGGAAGACCATCATCGGCAGTATCTGCAATTCGGGCTCCATGGCGTCCGTATTCCTCGTGGGGTGTGGAGAGGTGAGTGTTTTCTCTTCTATGTGCTGTTTCTGCTGTGCTTTTGTTCGCGTTGGTTCCGCCCAATACAGGTGGCGGATAGGCCTGATGTGATAGGGTGGGAGGTACATTGTCTCCCGCCTGTCTGTTGGCGGTGTCTGAGGCACTGTTTGTTTGTACCGCCGTGGCAGTCGGAGTGTTAAAGTGTCTGTCTATGTTGGCGGTTTCCGCCACGGTCGTAATTGCAAAATATTTACTGCCGGCCTGTTGGCGGTCTTACTGCCGCTTCAACACCCTCCGCCAGGGTTGCAATGACCACATATATGTTGTAACTATACCTATGTGTTGACCTGAGATAAAGCGAAGGTCCGGCCGGCTAATCTTAAAACCCCCTGAGGAATTCAAAAAACGTGTCTGACATCCATCGGTGTCCATTGATCAAATTAACCACCTGCCGGGGCTGAAAAGTGAAGAATTATAAGTATCAGCCTGAACCTTTGCATCTATCTCTTCCTCGGTGACATTCAGAAAGAATTGCCAATCATTGAACTTCGCAGGTGTAGGAATACTGGGCGATTTCATTGCTTTTACTTTTGCTAACCCCAGACAAGATGTCTGTTGAATGGGGTCATTTAAAAAGATCATTTGGACAGGAATCAGGCATGTTCTAAATAAAGCTTCCCTACCCTGTATTTGCCAATCCTGTGTTCCCCATACACTTTTTAAATCAACAATATTTTACCAGTATTCCTAACCTTCAACTGTAAGATGAGAAACAAAGAACTGAATAAATCAGCTTTGTATCAGTTAGCAAAATGTTCCTAATTTTCAAAGGAGGCAACTTGAAATAATATGACGCAGAATTTTTTGTGCCATGCCCAGTGAAATAAGTGAACTTGTCTAAATAGTGTTTCAAGTTCCCCACTGGTGGTGTAGAGCAGTGTTCTCACTGTGTGAAGTTAAGTACAGGTCTGTGTCTAGTAGCACGGTGCAGGTAGTAATGTCCCCAATTATTATAACAGAACATTTCCCCATAATTCATTGTATGTCTATGTACATCATTAGTTTCAAACACTGAATAGTCCTTCATTTCAGTTAACATAGAATCAACTGTCTGGACATCCCAATCATCAGATACAACACCAGGAGTAAGGACATCTGTCATAGAAATTTTGAATACATATGGAATTTGAATGAACTCAGTAGGCCCGTATATATCAAATGGAACATTGTCCCACACAATACCACCAGGAATTGGCACAGCTGAAATGTTCACAAGGGACAAGTCTCTTCGGACTTTATGTGAGGAATGATGTGGAGTTAAGACTTCATCCACAAGCTCAACTGAGGAGCGTTCATGAAGGAAATTACCATTTATAAGTAAAAAGAAAACAGTCACAAACCCAATTCATGGAAACAATGCAAAAAATGTCAGACAGAACCATAAATAGTTCCATGGGTCAATTAAATAGTTATTTTAAGCCATAGGTACAGCTTACATGTCTTGGATACATTTTCAATTGCTGGAGTGGATGAGTCTGAAGAAAAGTCATCAATGTCAATGGAATAACTAGAGGCAGTCCCTGCAAAAGCAGGAGCAGGTGCATTACTGGTAGATTGATCTACTTCACGTGGAAGCTCATGGTAGACGGTGTCATCAGTCTGTGTAGTGTTGGTGTAGAAAACAGCCAAATCTTGGACAAGTGCTTTCATTGATGTGGTAACTGGAATCAGCAATAACTCATTTTCTGCCCTCCCCATGGTCAAGGAGGTGTTTGAAACATTGTTGGACATTGTTATGTAGCGTTGTTGAGTCTACTTTGAAGAGGTATGTCCTGTTGGGTAGTGAGAGGGAATCGGGAACTAACTAAGGGACCTCTGGGTCTACTGTGCAGGATCGGCCACATGGTGAACTTGGACATCATCCATGGAAATAAATCTGTTTGTTCTGGAACCAGACAGTGGTGGTAAGATGACAGTTCTGGTACCTTGTACTCCCAAGACTGGGACTGGTGCTCTGTAGGATGGACTGAATTCCTTTTTTGCAGCGATCTTCTCACAAACCAGATCCCTGACTTTAGGAATCAATCTAGTGGAAGTTGTTGGTAAATCCCTTATTCCTAAGGTGGCAGCACTAGTGGATGATTTCTCATCACAAAAATTGCTGAAGCTCCTGTAAGACAGTGAGATGTTCAGTTATGTCAAAAGGTGTGTCTGTTGCCATCAACCAGGGCAATCAAGATCTGGGACATCATAGGTATCCCAAAGAGAACCTCATAGGGAGTGCGTGGGAAACACCCTGACACACGAGTTCCTAACAATGACCTGCCTTAACGACGAGTCCTAAACCACTAGTTAGTCTGTACCACGAAGTACAGAATAACTACTGTCTGAACAATTAATTTTACTTAACAACGAATGCTGGAACAACAAATTTAATGGTGGAACAACGAATTTAATGGTGGAAGAAAGAATTTTAAGGTAAGAATTTGTTTTCGTTTTTTAGTTTTTTTTGTATGAATAATTTTTATATGTAATATAATTATATATATATATGCATATTATATATTATATTTATATATATATTTATATTTATATATATATTTTATTTTTTGTATGGATGGTATGTTAGGGATAGAGGGGTAATTTTTTTTTTGTTTAAATATGTTGCGGTATAAGGGGTAGGATATATGGGAATTGTATTAATAGTGAGGTAGTCATTTAAATACTTGAGTATTTTTTTTTGGTAAGAAAACATGCTGCTGAATAAGGGGCGGGTCATATGGGATGTAGGGGTTATGGGAGGGGAAGTGTATTAATACTCAGGTATTAATTTCAACACTTGATTATTAAATGATAAATCTAGTGGAATTAGGGAGGATATATGGTAAACAGGGGTTATGGATGAGGAAGTGTATTAATATGTATTGGGGTAAGGAGTGGGATGTATGGGATGCAGGCGTTATGGGTGGGGAAGTATATTAATACTTGGTTATTAATTTAAGCTGTTGTGTATTTTTTAGTGTTTTATTTATTTATTTATTTTAGAAAAAGATATGTGGTGGAATAAGGGGTGGGATTTATGGGAATCAGGGGTTATGGGTGGGGAAGTGTTTTACTTTAAGGTATTAATTTAAATATTTGAGTATGAAATGAAAACATCTACTGGCATTAGGGGTGGGATATATGGTATATAGGGGTTATGGGTGGGGAAGTGTAATATGTATTGGATGAGGAGTGGCATGTTTGGGATGCAGGGGTTATGGGTGGGGAAGTACATTAATACCTGGGTATTAATTTAAATACTAGTTTATTTTTACATTTTTATTTATTTGTTTTTTTAGAAAAAATGCTGAGGAATAAGGTTTGGGATATATGGGACAAAGCAGTTATGGGTGGGGAAGTGTTTTAATACTCAGGTATTCATTTAAACAATTGAGTATGTACATATTTTTTTTAGAGATTATTTTAATGAACCTTGTAGTGCAATTAAGGGTGGGATATCTGGTATTCACGGGTTATGGGTGGGGAAGTTTATTAATATACATATATAAAAAGAGTGGGATGTATGGGATGCAGGGATTCCAGTTGGGTAAGTATATTAATACCTAGGTATTCATTTATAGACTTGTGTATTTTTACTTTTTTTTTTTTAGAAAAAGAATCCCATAAATCCTGCCACTAATTCAACAACATGTTTTTTTTTAAATAAAAAATAATACACAAGTATTTTAATTAATACCTAGGTATTAATACACTTCCCCACCCATAACCCCTACATTCCATACATCTCACTCCTTAACCCAATACATATAATACACTCTCCTGCCCATAACCCCTCTATACCATATATCCTGCCCCTATTTCCACTATGTGTTCTATTAAAAAAAATTAAAAAAAAAAAAATGTTTACATTAGTACCTGAGTATCAATACACTTATCACCCATAACTCCTAAATCCTATAATTACCGCCCCTTGTTCCACAGCATGTTTTTATTTTCTAAACTCAAAAATAAATTACAAAATAAAAATACACCACTCTATAAATTAATACCTATGTATTAATACACTTACCCAAACATAATCCCTGCCTCCCATACATCCCATTCCTTTTATAAATACATATTAATAAATTTCCCCACCCATGAACCCTATACCATATATCCCACTCCTAACTCCACTACAT
Source organism: Pleurodeles waltl (assembly GCF_031143425.1). Classification (NCBI taxonomy): domain Eukaryota; kingdom Metazoa; phylum Chordata; class Amphibia; order Caudata; family Salamandridae; genus Pleurodeles; species Pleurodeles waltl. Next base: position 509,405,367 of record NC_090445.1, read on the forward strand.
GGTTCATAAATTAAAAAAATAAAAATAAAACTCCAGTATTAAAATGAATACCTGAGTATTAAAACACTTCCCCACCCATAACCCTTTAATCCTATATATCCCGCCACTTATTCCTCAACATTTTTTTTGTTTTTAAAGTAAAAAATACGCAAGCCTATAAAAAACTTTAAAAAATAAAGAAATTTCTGTTCTACATAAATTGATATTTACATATTTTTTAAATTTTTTTTAAAAAAATTTACATTTTTTTAGGCTTTTTTGCTGTATTTTTCTATTTTTTCTAATATTTCCTATGGAAGAAATAGTCACTTTTCTATTATTACTGGTTTCCTCTGTTTACATAGGTTTTACGTATGTTTATTCATTCCGGGGAGCGTCGCGGTCAAGACTGGATGGAAGCAGACACCTTGCTCGGGTAAGTTAAGTTAAATTATTCTTTCCATATGTTTTAGGGTATTTTTATTATAGAGATAAGTATCAGAGGTACTTTTGAGTTAGGGAGTAGCATTTCCAATTTGGGTGTGTTTATAATTGTTATGTTTTATTCCCGTTCAGGTTACTTATCGATAGCGATATCCGTTTTGTTATAAAAAAATGTTTAGTCGTTTTTCTGTTTTGTAAGAGTTCTACTGCTAATGTAATAAAAATGTTATGCTGCTTTATTTTTATTTTCGTGATCGAGTTGGCAATGGAATTGTTTGAAAAAATATTATTTATAGTATGTTAGTGTTATTCAAATCAAATCAAGCTTTATTCGGTCAATTAACCATCAAAGCATCACATACATTAAAAGAAAAAATATATAATCTCATTTTATAATCTGTACAGTAATTAAATAATTTGATAAAAAAGAACACATGAATAAATACATATGTATAATATCAAACTACTCATCTAAAATACTGCCTGGGCACACTTCATAAGTCCTTATTTAAAAGGCGGTGACGTATATGCCATGCTGCCACTAAAAACTTGCTAAGTGCTAAAATGAATGTATTTGAACTATGACTTTTTAAAACCCTTATTGCTATAGTACAATTTTTCGGCCCCATTTCCCGACAGGTTTTTCAAGTCCATTTTGACCGTGGAATAAAATATGCAGGGCAAAAAAACATAAAATGTTCAACTGTTTCCGGGGCACCACCACAAGCCGGACATATATCTGAGGTAGCAATTGGCCCCCAGCTGCAGGTTAAAGACAACAATGATAAGGACCCAAAACGGAATCTAGCATATAAACCTTTACCCTGTAAATCCGGTATAATATCTAAATAAGGTTCATACGGCGGGTACCACTTAAAATCAATAAAAAGGTTTGTTAATCGACCATGAGATTTGCAACACATATAATTGCTCCTTACATGGGACCAGTAAGCTGATTTCAAAACAGTTTTTTGGGATTCACTAATTTTTGGGGATTCTCCCAATAATCTCCCAACCCCAAAATATGAAACCAATTGGGCACATGTTTGATCCAGGGAATACTTGCTACATTTGATCTCTATAACAGGTCGAGCAATGAGGCCTTATATAAATCCAATTCAGGGGTGGTCCAAATCCTTATCCAGTATAATAGAGATCGTAGGGAAATTAAATCAGCTACTCGATTTAGCCCCAAATCAAGAACATTGGGCTCAGTGGTGTACTGCGGGGGCACGCTATCAAAGCCCTTGCAAAATTGTTTTCTCCCATGGTTAACTTATTACTATTGGAGGATCCCCATACCTCCGCACCATAGACAGCAGCTCCCTGCGTCTTGGCCATATAAATCTTAACCACTGGAGCCACTGATTTTGTTATAGAACTTTTATAAAAGCGCAGGATAGATGCTCTTCTGTGGTTTAATAGCCCGCACTTTTACTAATCTAGTCCTCCCAGTTTAATTTGCTGGTCAACCTCACACCCAAATAATCTATTGAGCTAACCTTATTCAAGGGAACTCCATCCAATTTAATAATGCATCTTTTACCAGGACTCGAACTAAACACCATCAGTTTGGTTTTACTAATATTCACCTCCAACCCATATTCCCTACAAAATGAATTGAATCTATCAACAAGAATTTGTAGACCCATCGGTGTATTTGAGATTAGAAGTGAATCATCAGCAAAGAGAAGAATAGGAATTTTCTGTGCATTCAAGGAAGGGGCATCTTTCTGGCAGGAAATCAAGGTCTGCTCAACCTCATTAATAAATAAAGTAAATAGTAGTGGAGCCATCACACAGCCTTGACAAACTCCCCTTAAAATGGGGATTTTTTCAGTTGGCTCACCTTGATTGCCCCAACGCACTTGCGCATATTTGTATTCATGCAATTGCTTTAACAATTGTAATATGTTGAATGGGGTTCCAAATCTATGCAACACTTCCCACAATTTTTCTCTTGGGACCAAATCAAAAGCTGATCATAGATCTACAAAGACAACATATAAATGTTGCTTGGCGAGGGCTACATATTTCCAGTATAGAATAGCCAGCCTAAATACCTGATCTACCGTACTGGTTTTTGGGCGATACCCCACCTGAAGTGGAGAGAGAATCTGATGATCTTGGACCCAGCTAGTTAGCCTCCCTAAGAGTTGTTTGGCAAAAACTTTTTGTATATTATCAATGAGGCTGATTGGTCTATAATTAATTGGGAGGTTTGCATTGCCCTTTTTATAAATAGGAATAATTTCGGACCCTTTCCATGTACCTGGAATTAGACCCCCTGCAGCAATTCTATTTGAGATCAAATATATATATGAGGACCATATTATTGGCTCAGATCTATAAAGATCTCCTGGTAGCTTATCTGGCCTGGGAGCTTTTCCAGGTTTTAATGAGTTGATTGCATCAAGGGTTTCTTCCATAGAAAATAAAATACAATCCTCGGGGGCGTTACATTAACACTCTCCCCAGGTGAATCAAGACTGAAATTCACAGTGGACCTCGATGAAAGAGCGTAATCTCCAGCATGTGGATCACGCGCCGAAACATCAGGAGGTATAGCATAAGGGTGAGAGAAATGATAGACCCAACTTCCAGGTTGTATATGATTTCTAATAATATACCTACCCCCTCTTTATCTTTTGGACAACAATTCCCAGCATAGCATATTATTATTTGGTTTTGAGGCACCTAATAATTCCTGCCATATAGAATCTTCCCATGATCTTTTTGCAAGTAAGATAGACTACTTGTATATGCATCTGGCTTGTTGAATCTTCCCCAAGCAACCAGTCATAATAGCTGTTTTTAACTCAGACTTTGCCATTGAGAAGGTCTCATCAAACCATCCATTACTGGCCTTATTACCACCACAAAGCCTAGAACCAACCTTTTTGTAAACAAAAAAAAAGCTCTGCAATTCCATAGCCAGACTATCATGTATATTAAGTATTGGGATGTTATCAGCATCCTGTTCTTCATAAACAGGCAGGTTATCTATGAATAACTGATAGATCCCTCCTATCAAATAGGGGCTAGACATCACCTTTGGCCAACCAACCCTAGTAGAATTTTGCTCAGGCGTGGGGATGGAACCACTGCGTATTGATTATTAAGTGTTCTTCTAGACACCTCCCCTGCGAGAGTGAGAATCAGAGGAAAATGGTCGTTCTTGCATCTCCCATCTACCCTCATATCCCTCAGAAGAGGCCACAACCTAATGTCCAGCAAAAAATAGTCAATAACACTTGTGGACATACCTCGTTAGAATGTTGGCTTGAGGCTTAAGTCAGAAGGTGTGCGACCATTGCAAGCCCTAAGTCCGTACTTTAAACAAAAAGAGGCCAGTTGGGAAGCCACACAAGAGCGAGAACAATGCAGAGGATTAGTTATCTGTGGGATTCCCCAAAGTTCGTCCTCTTCATCTGTTAAACCGCTAAGCAAGGCAGAAGGCTCAAATGTGCAATTCAAATCACCTGCTATAATTAAAAAAATGAAAGATTGTAGGGTGTCTAAAAATTCGGACAATGCAACTAGGGTCTGTGACTCAACCCAGCGTGAGACAGACCGAGCATATACTTTAATAACAATGATTATAAAATCCAGCTGAAACAAAATTTGTATGCCCATTAGATCAACACAATCAATATCAAATATCATGTGTTCACATCGCTATTTCTTGTTTAAAAGTATTAGCAGGCCTCATTTGGCACGGCCTGAGCCCTTCTCTGATGGTTGCTCAGGGATGCTAAATAAAAGAAACCCATCTATATTGATTTCACCCTCAGCCCAGGTTTCCTGAAACAGGAAAATGTCCTGATTGTTAATATACATAATCCATTCTGGATTGGCCAATTTCCTATTGAGGTCGGCTAAGTTCCAGGTCATTAAGATGAATTCATAATTACCTGACTCAATTCCAAAGGTCGAGCAACCAGGCTCCTTCAAGTCAGTTTCCTCATTGAAAATCCTAGGAGACACCACCCTATTGCTCTCATCCGTATGCACAACCCCAGAGCAGGTCCCCACAGGTACTGCCCCATCAGTAGCTAGTCTATCACGATTTGACAGCAAACATGGAATTTTTGTCTTCATAGATGGATCATTTCCCTGGAGAGAATTTGAACTACCCTGGGTAGCAGTCAGGCAACCATCAGTTGGTTTTAGTGTAAGTTTAATCCTCCCCCTACTTGAGTCCCTGTACTGGCGGGTGCGTAAGTCAAAGGCCATAAGTTGGTCCACGATAACATTATCAGTAAACTAAACAGAAATTGTATCAAGATTTAAACCCGGGTACTACATATTTCTGCTGCAAGAATATCCGAATGGGTAACTGAGAAACAGTTCGTCGGATACATATCCAATGTATTACCTTATTGACCAGAGAGTCATGATCCTCAACAGATCCTGGTGTCAATTTTGGGACGTTAATCATGTGAATTATATTATCTCCACTTTTTGGGCTAAGATCCTGGGCCCTAGTTGCTAAACCACTGGTAACCTTACCTACTATTGGTCAAGGATTCCAGTGGCTTAATCGGGGGGGAGAATAACCACCCCACCTGCTTTTTAGAGACATCATGCCCCCTTACTATCTTTGGGTACTTCAGGGTTAGTAATGTTGCATATCTGATCTCCCGGAAGATCCCTGCAATTAGGCGCTCTATTGCACCCTCCTCTGTCACTAATGTGATCACTTGTAGAACTTAACTGGTGACCCTCATCTCTAGAAACAGACAATTTATCGCAAACGGGGGTCTTACTGGCCCCCTTGGGCAGGTATCAACTGATGTATTTGATTTGGTCATAGCAAGTTTTTCGGCCCCCCTTACCTCCTCCCCAACCTGCTGACATTTGCAGCTGCATTGGTGAGTTGCTTTCTTCTTCATTAAACCTGTTAATGCTAGGACCAGGCTCCTAACTTCATCCACCCTCTGCAGAAAAAGAGCCATATTAGCCCCATTAGCTAACGATTCCAATCCTTTGGAATCGGGCTGGGATTTGGACAGAGTGTTATCATAGATTACTACTCTGGGTGCAGATTGAGACTGCCCAAAAGCGAATCTCCTTCCTCTGACAGTGGGTCAAATCAGTTGGTACACACTATGGCCCATATTTATACTTTTTTAGCACCGCATTTGCGTCACAATTGTATTTTGTAAGTTTGAGCCAATTTTGCGTCAAAAACCGGTGCAAATGCGGCACTAAAAAAGTATAAATATGGACCTATATTTCGGATCACCCTTATTGCTGGACTTAACGGAAATGGAGGGGGCATTGCTGTCTCAGGGAAATTGCCCTTCTCGTGAGGAGGAGAGCTAGGGGCACCACAAGATGTTACCGACAATGGGGATCTAGCAATATTCCTTGGAGTGTGCAATTCCTCTGCCCCAACATCCTCTGAAGTAGTGTATGGTAGCTTCCTCCTCTTTTTAGTAAAAATGTCCGGGATTTTACTATCTCGAAGCAAATCCTTTTTGACAGGTGTGCTCCCAGTTGATTGAATATTCAAAATAGCCTTTACTTCTCTGACTAAAAGATAAATTTCATGAAAAGGGTTTGGGCCACAAACAGATGCTAATTTCACTTGTTTGTTTAGATTTTTTTTAGGTTTTTTTGTGCCTTTTGCTGGCATTGGTAGATCAGCAACCTTCCTTTTCCCCATGATAATAAATGATCGGACAACTGCAAAGAGACACATCACACCTCTTACTTGTTTATGTGTCCCTTCTTCACCAACCAATGTGATAGGCCAAGCCTGGCATCGTCCAGGCAATGACGGGTGAAGACAGGCCTGTCTTGGCCCGGTCTTCACCCGGGCGCACCCCCGGGCGCGCCCCGTGCTGAGCGAGTTCTGGTCAGCAAATATCAGCAGCCAAGGAGTATGGGGGATGTAGTCCCACCCCAGGCTAGAGGAGAATGGCAGATGCGCGTCCTGCACCACACGAGTTCTGGACGGCAAATATCAGGAGCCAAGGAGTCTGGGGGATGTAGTCCCACTCCAGTCTAGAGGAGAATGGCAATAGCGCGTCCCCGGCCACGTGAGTTCTGGCCGGCAAATATCAGGAGCCAAAGAGTCTGGGGGATGTAGTCCCACCCCAGTGTACAATTAATATCAGTCCATCTAGATCTCCTTTTTATTCATCATTCTTTTTTCAAAAAGAACACATGTTCATAACAGCAACAGCCATATTCATAACAGCAACAGCCAATGCGTTTCGTCCAAACAACAGGACATCTTCAGGGCTGATTTTTTCCAGCATCAGCAACAACAATCTGCTGCGTCCTCGCCACATCTTCCCCGTTTCGCCACGGTCCCCGGGAGGATTCTAGTCACTAGCCAGCACATTGTTCGTGATGTTCTACTGTCCAGATTTATTTGTATTTGTTCATTTTTTTAAATAGTTTTCTCTTTGTTTCATTTTCTTCTTTATGCTGTATTTTTTTCCAAATTTGTATCCTTTTAGTGTTTGAGTTACGTTTTTTCCTTTTTTTAAGGAGAAAACGTTTTATTTGGGCTTATATTGTATATTGTGATTCACATACTTTGTATTTTGATGAAATGTTTGTTATAATTATTTTTTGTACAGTTGTTATGATGTACATATGTTTTTTTCATCATATATTTTGTGTCACAAATTGTATTTTTTTTGGATGAATAATGTATTTATTTATAATTTTGCAGCTTAAAATGCCTTATCTATATGAAAGAAGAACAATATTTCCACAGGGACAGATGCAGAGATGGTATGATTATTGAATTCAGATAAGAAAACACCTTAAGGTAGGAACTTTTGTTTTTGAGAATAATTTGGTTTAAAAATAATTTCAGTTTTTTAAATTTAATTGATGGTGTTGTTAAAGCTGGCAAGTAATGGTGAGTTTGTTAGTTGTCGTTGGAAAGTTAGTATATATGCTAGACTGTCAAGGTAGTCTGAAGCCACCATTAAAGGTAAATCTTGTATTTTTGCCAATATTTTTTCTGACATTTGTTTGCTTTTTTGGGTTGTGCGTGGGTTCAGGCTACCTGACAGTAATTGAGCAAGCCTCATTTCTTGGAAACTTTGCTCCTTCTTCAAAATCTCCATGAAATGATAGAGGTTTGGGTGGGGTTTTCCGATTGCTTTGTTGAAGGAGTTATGCCATCCCTCAATGGCATTATTAGTCTTTGCACCACCTTCTAAACAGGTCATGAAGCAGTTCCACCAATGTATAGGAAATCTTGGTTTTCTTCTGCGACCTGATCTGCTTAGGTGTCCACTCCATGTTTCTTCGAAGTAATTTAGTAATGGCGCCAATTTCTCTTCATTTGTTGTATAATAGTTAGAATCTGTGATGCTTGTGTAATATTGATCTAATTTATCAGGTAGTACAAAGCATAATGCAGTTAGTTTTCTCAATTCAAACTGGAGTATGCAGTCTGACAAATATTATCTACTTAAGGATGATTTTTGCATTCTTCGCCAATATGCCTGTGAAAAGCGGAAAAAGCATCCTTGTATTTGTGTTTCTGGATATATTTTTATTATTGTGTTTATCATTAAAAGTTCAAAATCAGTTATCACTTTTCTAGGTCTTTTATTTATTGTTTTGGTTCTGATTACTGATAAAAATTCAGTGTAAGTAGAGGAATGTTTGTCAGGTAGTAATGCATATACCAGGGGGACTGTGGTGTTATTTTATGTAGCATGTATAGGGGGTTACTTGCCAGTTTTTCTAGTTGAAACATTTGTCTAAGATTTTGTATTGAAGGCATGCTATCTGCAACCCGTTCGAGAATTGTCTGCGCTACTGCCCTTAGCACTTGTCCACAGGATTCATTGGAGGTGTGTGGAAACTGTTTTATTTTCTGTATATTTTCTCTTACTTCTATTTCCATTGCAGAGGCAGAGTGGTTCTGCTACGTTGTCCTAACCACGGTATCTTCCAGAGTAACAGCTCTGCCTCCGCAATGTGAAGAGAAGTATTGTACACACCTCCATTGACTTCTGAGTTGATCAATTTTATCTCTGCAATAAAGATACCCTTCAAATTTAAGGAGTTGGTGTCCTGTGCCTGATGTCACATAACTTACTTCACCCTGTGATGCCATTCTTTCAAAGTCTGTAAATAATAGAAAAAGACCAAATTTAAGTTGGTAAATAATTAATAAGTAAGTAAGTATTTAATGGTGTTTGAATAGTGAATTTGGTATTTAATGACTGTGTATTTCCTGCCTTGAGGTAAGTATTCAATGGACTTGGTTTGTTAGTTTGGCTATATTCGCTGTGCAGCACCTACTCTAAGGTAAGTACTTGGTGGAGGTGGAATAGTTATTGTGCTCTTACACACTCTTTGTTACCTGCTTTCTGGTAAGTATTTGGTGGATTTTCAGTAGTATTTTCTGTTTTTAATTCCTGTGCACTGTGTGACCTGACATAACTTCCTGGTGGACTTCCTTTAGTAGTTTCTTTCTAGTTACCATCCAGCACCTGGTCTTAGGTAAGTACTTGGTGGAGTAGTAATAGTATTTTTTCTCTATAATTACTATCTAGGTCATTTTGTCTTCTTAGTATTTGTTGTAGTTGGTGAATTTGGTATGTAGTGACTATGGGGGTCATTCTGACCCTGGCGGCCGGTGACCGCCAGGGTCACCGACCACGGGAGCACCGCCAACAGGCTGGCGGTGCTCCCAAGGGCATTCTGACCACGGCGGTTCAGCCGCGGCCAGAAAGGGTAAACCGGCGGTCTCCCGCCGGTTTACCACTGCCCTACAGAATCCTCCATGGCGGCGGAGCGCGCTCCGCCGCCATGGGGATTCTGACACCCCCTACCGCCATCCTGTTCCTGGCGGATCTCCCGCCAGGAACAGGATGGCGGTAGGGGGTGCCGCGGGGCCCCTGGGGGCCCCTGCAGTGCCCATGCCAATGGCATGGGCACTGCAGGGGCCCCCATAAGAGGGCCCCACAAAGTATTTCAGTGTCTGCAATGCAGACACTGAAATACGCGACGGATGCCACTGCACCCGTCGCACCCCTGCAACTCCGCCGGCTCCATTCGGAGCCGGCATCCTCGTTGCAGGGGCATTTCCGCTGGGCCGGCGGGCGCTCTTTTGGAGAGCGCCCGCCGGCCCAGCGGAAATGTAAGAATGGCCGCCGCGGTCTTCTGACCGTGGTGCGGTCATTTGTCGGCAGGACTTTGGCGGGCGGCCTCCGCCGCCCGCCAAAGTCGGAATCAGGCCCTATGTTTCACTTGCTGTCTGGTAATGTTTTGGTGGAGTTGGTTTAGCTAATTTCGCTCTATTTTATGTCTAGCACCTCCTGTGAGGTATTTTTCTAGTAGAGTGGTATTAGTTAATTTTCTATATTCTTACTGTGCAACACCCTGCTTGATGTAAGTATTTAATGGTTAAATACAAAATTTGCTCTTTACTGACTGTGTGTTTCCTGCCCTGAGGTAAGTACTCAATGGAGTTTGTTTGTTAGTTTGGCTATATTTGCTGTTCAGCACCGGTTCTAAGGTAAGTACTTGGTGGACTTGGAATAGTAATTTTAATTGTCAATACTTTTCATTTCCTGCTTTGGGGTAAGTAACTGGTGGAGCTGGAATAGTAATTGTTTCCCCCACTATTCTATGTGTCCTCATATTAGTTCCTGGTAAAGTTTGTTTAGTAAATTTGTTGTAGTTACTGCCCAGCACCTGCTTTTAGGTGAGTACTTTGTGGAGTAGTAATATTATATTTCTTTTCTATATCCACTGTCCAGCACATTGTATCATGTTGGTATTTGGTTGAGTGGTTTTACTTACTTTGTCATTTGGTGGAGTTGGTATAGTCATTTTTTTCCTGCTCCCATATATGTCCTAATATAAGTTACTAATGCAATTTCTTTTAGTAATTTGCTTTTGGTTACTGTCCAGCACCTGCTCATAGGTAATTACTTAGTGGAGTAGTAATAGTATTTTTTTTTCTATTCTCACTGTCCAACACATTTACTCCTGGTATTTTTTTCATGGATTTTGTTCACTAAATTTGGCATTTTGTGACTTTATTTTCTTGTTCTGAGGTAAGTATTTTGTGGAGTTGGTTTAGTAAATAACTTTGTCATCAGTCTTCTGTGTTGCTAAATTTGCCTTAAGTGGGAAGGGTATGCCCGATGTGGGTACCTTGCTCACTGTGCCACTTGATTCAAGCTAGCCTGGCTGTTGAAGGGTGATACCCTGAAACCGGTCCCAGAATGTTTGTTTCTGGTCCAGGAAGGACCTGGCTTGGCAGTTTCGGCTGGACTGTTCCCATGGGGAATAGGTTCAAGACTGATTTGCATATGGGCGGGTCCAAACTGAGGTGGCACAGTGAGCAAAAGAATGATGGATTAAACCCAGATTTGTGACTGGGGGTGAGTGTTTGCATTGTTTAGCACTCCGTCCATCAATTTTACCTGTTCTGTGTCCACCAGCTGCTCTGAGGTAAGTTTTTGGAGGGGTTGTATTAGTGAATTTTCTTTTTAGTTACTGGTTAGCACCTACCTCTGTGTAAGCATTTGGTGGCGTTATAACAGTAAATTTATTGTATACTTACTGTAGTCAATCTGCTCTGATGGAAGAACTTCGTTCAGTTTAGGGTTTTTTGGGGGGCTTTTAGTGTTTGTCCTACACTTCTTTGAGGTAAGTACTTAGTGAATTATGAAGGGTGCATTTTTTATCACTGTCCAGCATCTACTATAAGGTAAGCAGTTTGTGGAGTTGGAATAGTAATTTATACTGTTATTAGTATCCTGCACCTACTGTGATATAAGTAGTGTATGGAGTTGGAATAATTCATTGTACTTTAGTCACTGTACAGCACCTTCTCTGAGGTAAGCACTATGTGGTGTAGTAATACTAAATTTGGCCTTGTGTGTATTGTTGACATCTCCCCTGTAGTCTGTTGTTCAGCTATCTACACGTTATAGTTACCATTTAATATTATACTTACTTTTCCTTTCTGGTCAGCTGTTTTGGTGTGAAGATATTGTTTTTCACGTTGTTGATGATCTTCTGTGGTTATATTTTTTTTATTAATCTGAAAAAAAATAGTTATTAGTTTTCTCTTTAGAATTTTACATTCATAGTTTAGTTAATTTTAAACACTTTTGATCAAGTATGTATTTAGTGGAGATAGTCTACTGTATTTCTGTTTCAGAGTCACTGGTTATTTGTGTTCTGAAGTTAATGTATAGCTGGTTCTTACTCAGCACTTGATTTGAGGTATCATTTGAGTGAGGTAGAAATATTGTTTTTGCTTCCTAATTGGTATTTTGCCACTGCTCTGAGTTAAGTTTGTAGACAACGTATAATATATATATATGGCAATTTAAGTGTTGCTCGGCACTTCATTTCACATATTTAGTAGTGCTAAAATAAAATTTATTTTCTTTTGTTTTCACTCAGTTTCTGTTCTACTTGGTAGAAAGTTAATTTAATTGGGCTATCATTGAGTATATTGTTCAGAAATGTACTTACTTTTCTTTTTTTTTTTTTTGGTGAATTGTCCTTAATTATTTTTGGGGAAGTCGTATTTTGAACTTTTGAAGTTGTTTTCTGTTTCTTTGTTCTGTATTCAATATATATAAATAAACAGAAAACAGTGTTGTAAGTTTTATTTACTATATATTTTCAGGTATGAACGCAGTATAAATTAAAATTTATTTTTTGGAACGTTTTCCCTCTAACAGTCACTTTTACGCTAGGTAGTATGTACTCTTATATTTTATTTGGTAGGTGAAGTTAGTTTTTTTTCTGTACATCTGAATTTAATTGAATGGGCTTTTTTTGTAAATACATATAAACATTTTTTTATTCATTTTCTATTGCTCTATTCAATTTTTGGGGATAAAATAGTGGAAATTACCTTTGTTTTTTACAAGATTTCCTTTTTTTTCTGGTTTACTGGTCTGCAGTATATCTGTAATTTTGAAGACAGAAATTTAGTTTTATTTCTTCTTTTTTTTGCTCTTCTTTTGTTAACTAAATATTTTTTATCTATTTTCGATAAATAATTTACCTGTTAAATTCAATAGATGGCGCTCTTACATCAAATTCTTATCACTGTGTCTCCATACTCCTTCACACGTCTCATCTGTATCGTGTTCTTTGTAACACTGAACACAAAATGGTGGACGGCTGTATATGTATATATATATATATGTTTGAAATGTTAACTTTAATTTAAGATAAAACGTGTTTTCAACATTTTTTTTATTGTATATATTTGTATGACTGAACGTATATTTATTACTTGAGATTATTGTTTGTGCAATATTGATTTGCTTTCCGTTCTGGTTGGTGTTGTATGAGGAGAAGAAATACTTCCTGGGTGCTGTAAACAGAGTTGTAGGACTATGGTGGTCATTCCAACATTGGCGGTAAAAAGCGAATACCGCTGTCAGAAGACCAGCAACACACCGCTGCGGCCGCGGTAAACCGCCACGGTCATTCTGACCCACAACACGCAATCTGGCAAAATACAGACACCCACAAAAGTCCGCCACACCAAAGGCCAGCGAAAAACTGGCGATAACCAAACCGACACCGTCACGCCAACAGAAATACGCCCACACTATCACGACCCACGAATCCACGCGGCGGTCTTTTAAACGCGGTATTCCATTGGCGGTACACACTGCCGCGCTGACAATACACACACATCTACAAAACACAGCCACATTGGACAATTCAAAATACACACACCTGATACACATACAAACACCACTCCCACACACCCAACACAATATAAAACATACATCCACATCACCCACAAACCCCCACTCCTAGAGAATCGAGACCACGCACAGAGAAATAGAGAACCGAGCACCCAGACGCGCATATTACCATCACCCAGCAATATTACCATGCACTTCACACAACACACCAATACACATCACCACACTTAGCACCACACAATCCAGCCCACACATCACCTACACCACCCCATGGCACCGCAAAGACACCACCCCATGGCACCGCAAAGACACCCCAGGTTTTCTGAGGATGAACTCAGGGTCATGGTGAAGGAAATCGTACGGGTAGAGCCACAGCTCTTCGGTACACAGGTGCAGCAGACGTCCATTGCCAGGAAGATGGAGCTATGGCAAAGAATAGTCGACAGGGTCAACGCTGTGGGACAGCACCCAAGAAATAGGGATGACATCAGGAAGCGGTGGAACGACCTACGGGGGAAGGTGCGTTCCACGGTATCCAGGCACAACATCGCGGTTTAGCGGACTGGCGGCGGACCCCCACCTCCTCCCCCAGAATTTACAACATGGGAGGAGCAGGTATTGGCGATCCAGCATCCTGAGGGCCTCGGCGGAGTATCTGGAGGAATGGACTCTGGTAAGTCTCATCACTACTTCATCCCCCACCCCACCAGCATGCCAACTCATACCCCCACCCTCACCCTCACCCCCATCACTCGTACTCCTTGCAAATGTCTCACCATCACAACCCACCCATCCCAACACCAAGACCTGCATGCGACCACAAAGCATGGACACCCATCACCAAAGCATGCCCACTGCACATACCCATCCCCCCCCAAACCACCGTCACTAAAGCCCCCACACAGGAATGCAAGCACTGGGGTACACGGGCACCCACCCATTGCACACCATGCCACACACAGATGCAATAATCATTCCTTTATACCCCTGCAGGACCCGAACGCCACGTCACCGCGCAGGAGGGTCCACAAATGTCCACTCCACCCCCAGAAGAGGCCCACAGTGATGACAGCAGCTCTGTTGACCTGGATCTAGATTACCAGCCCGGCCCATCGGGGACCTCAGGACAGTCGGTTCCCCTCAGACAGGCACAGGCCACAGCAGACCTTCCCCCCTCTGGGAACACCAGCACAGCACCCACCCAGCGGGCCCATACCTCTGTCCCCAGGACACGTCAATCAGCGGTGTGTCCACCACTACAGGGCACCCAGGTTAACCCACCACCCCAACAACAACAGGGACCTGGGGGCAGTGGTAGTAGACACACAGTCCAGGGGACAGAGGCCCAGGAACACAGGGGAACTGGAAGGGCTGCTGTGCGACAGGGGGGGGACAGGCCTAGGGAACCCACTCTCCACGAGGCCCTCTCCTCCATCATGGGAGCCTACCATCATTCCCAGGAGACGATGGTGGCGGTACTGGCCAGGTTTCAGGAGATCCAGCTCCTGCAGGAGGAACAGTATTTGGGGTTCAGGGAGGAACTACGAACCATCAGTTCCGCCCTGGGCACCATTGTAGGGGCTCTGAATCTGGTAGTCACCACATTGCGGGACACTGTGGCACCACAAAGGGCCCCTCACACTAGCATGGACCAAGAACTGCCTACCACCTCTGCCGGCGCTAGTGGACAGGAGGCCCCGCCACAGGACCAACAGGCCACCAGCACCCCACCCCCTGCAAAAGGAGAACCACCCCGCAAGTGGTCCCTGAGATCCAGGAAGAAGACAGAGTAAGATGCCAAGACCCCCGCCAGGAAAGGATACCTCCCTGATTGTCATCCCACTGTCCCACATTGTCACCCTGTCCATCCTTAAACTGCCCCTGCTCCACTTTCCACAGGCATTTGGACAATGCACCTGTGATACTAATAGTCTGGACTCTGCCATGGACATTCCTCCACCATCACCCCTCAACAATTTGCAAACATCCACCAATATAGAGCACTGTAATAAACACAGTTACTGCACAAAACAATCAGGATCCTGGCTGTTATTTTTTAACAAATGTATTAGACATTACCGTGCCAAAATGCTTATTTACATTGTGATGCCAAAATACTGCTGTATTACTGTGTTCCTGTTGTCTATGTCGTCTTCTTCGGCTTCCTCGTCTTCACTCTCCACATGCTCCACAGCTGCTACAACACCACCATCTGGACCATCCTCCTGCAGAAAAGGCACCTGTCATCGCAAAGCCAAGTTGTGAAGCATACAGCAGGCCACGATGATCTGGCACACCTTTTTTGGTGAGTAGAATAGGGATCCACCTGTCATATGGAGGCACCGAAACCTGGCCTTCAGGAGGCCGAAGGTCCGCTCGATCACCCTCCTAGTTCGCCCATGGGCCTCATTGTAGCGTTCCTCTGCCCTTGTCCTGGGATTCTTCACTGGGGTCAGTAGCCATGACAGGTTGGGGTATCCAGAGTCACCAATTAGCCACACACGGTGCCTCTGGAGTTGACCCATTACGTAAGGGATGCTGCTATTCCGCATGATGTAACCGTCATGCACTGAGCCTGGGAACTTGGCATTAACATGGGAGATGTACTGGTCTGCCAAACACACCATCTGCACATTCATGGAATGATAACTCTTCCTGTTTCTGTACACCTGTTCACTCCTGTGGGGGGGGGACCAAAGCCACATGGGTCCCATCAATGGCACCTATGACGTTGGGGATATGCCCAAGGGCATAGAAATGACCCTTCACTGTAGGCAAATCCCCCACCTCAGGGAAAACGATGTAGCTCCGCATGTGTTTCAGCAGGGCAGACAACAGTCTGGACAACACCTTGGAAAACATAGGCTGGGACATCCCCTGATGATATGGCCACTGTTGTTTGAAATGACCCACTTGCTGGGAAATGGAGCACTGACAGCACCTGCACTTGAGGGGGGATCCCTCTGGGTTGGCGGATTGCTGACATCAGGTCTGGCTCCAACTGGGAACACAGTTCATGAATAGTGGTACGGTCAAGCCTGTATGTCAGTATGACATGTCTTTCCTCCATTGTTGACAGGTCCACCTGCGGTCTGTACACCGGAGGATGCCTCCATCTCCTCGCATGTCCCAGCGGACGGTGTCTATGAAGGACAACAGCGAGCACAGAGTCAATCAACCCACAGGTACGTAACCATAGCTTGCACAGAACACGATTCTCAATCCATTGAATGGTTTGTATGAGTGTTGATGCAAGGCCTAGGTATGTGTGACGCAGTAAAAAGTAAGCCATGGCGGCCCCTGAAATGGCGGCTGCCTGACCTGTAAAGTGCGACAATGGGATGTGAGGTAAATGCGCTGGCGTTGCACACCGTGGCGGTAGGCGGTCGAAGACCGCCGCGCAAAGCAGCATTGGCTAACATTGAACCCTATGGGTCTCAGGAGCCAATGACCATGTGCGCCGGCGGTCGTGGTACGCAGCGCCGCGGTACGCACCGCCGCGGGCGTGACCGCCATTTTCTATCTGCTTAATCACTCGATACCTGATCTTCGACAGGAGAGGACCTACACTGCAAGTGCTGCTGTGACCTCGGTCTGGAGGAGACAATGGCTCATGCGACTGGGGAAAGGGCCCCTGCCTTCACTGCGGAGGAGTTGGAGAAACTTGTGGATGGGGTCCTCCCCCAGTACGCGCTACTCTACGGTCCTCCAGACAAACAGGTAAATACACTGGGAGCATGCTTTATGGGCTATGCCTGTGTTGAGTGGGGTGGATGAAAGATGGGGGGGAGGGGAGCGATTGAGGCATGCATCAAACGACGGTGAGAGCATGTGCCACATGGCAAGGGTAGGGATGGGGGGCCACTCACATTGAGGGTGCAGAAGGTGATGACTATTCTTCTCCCCCTGTACATTTCATATAGGTCAGCGCCCACCAGAAGATCGATATTTGGCGTGCCATCGCCAAAGACGTCCGGACCCTGGGGGTCCACCACAGAAGGGGCACCCACTGCCGGAAGAGATAGGAGGACATCCGCCGCTGGAGCAGGAAGACGGCGGAGGCTCAGCTGGGGATGGCCTCCCAACGTGGGAGGGGTGCCAGTCGGACTTTGACCCCCCTGATGTCCCGGATCCTGGCGGTGGCCTACCCCGATTTGGATGGGCGCGTGAGGACATCACAGCAGACACAACGGGGTGAGTACAACCTCATACTGCTGACTTTGCGCGCAGTGGAGGTGTCTGGGTGGGGGAGGAGGGCTGTGGGTATCCCTAGGCCAGGGCGATTTCTGTAGGCTAGGCCCCTCCGTAAGGCATGGCCCTGTGCCCCCGCCCCCACCTCAGTAGGGTGCCAAGTACAGCTATTCATGGGCCTGTGTCGTCTGTGTGCAGATGTCGTCCATAGGCTTGTAGTCCATGTCCCACGGATTGAGTAGTCGACCCCAAGTGCGCGGCGTAGTGCAGGGGGCTTCTGTGTCTGTCCTGTCCGCCAACGGTGTAGCCAATGCATGCACTCAACATGTCTTTATTCTCCCCCCCCCTTTTTTGTGGTCTTCCTGTTCATGTGTGCATTAGCATCATCAGGCGGAGGAGAAGTGGCATCGGAGCACGAGGGAGATGCTTCCTACATGGCCATGGAGGGCCACGCAACGGACTCCGAATTCACCACTGGGACGGAGGGCGAGACGAGCTCCACAGCGGGGACTCGGGCAGACATCAGTGACACCGACTCGTCCACTGAATGGAGCTCGCTTGTGGTGGCGGCAACATCCGTGCCCTCCGCAACAACAGGTACAGCCGCCACCCACCGCACCAGCACCGCCCTCCAAGCATCCCCTCAGCGTTTGGCCCGTGCACGCTCACCCAGGAAGGTGGGCATCTCCTTCGCCCCAGGCACCTCAGCCCCTGCCCCTGTCACCCCTGCTGCCCTCAGTGAGGAGGTCATTGACCTCCTGAGGACGCTCACTGTTGGGCAGTCTACCATTTTGAATGCCATCCAGGGTGTAGAAAGGGAGGTGCACCAGAGTAATGCATACCTGGAGGGCATTCATTCTGGTCAGGCGGCCCTTCAGCGATCGTTCCAGACTCTGGCCTCGGCACTGATGGCAGCCATTGTCCCTGTCTCTAGCCTCCCCCTCCAACTTCCTCCACCCATACCCTATCACCTGTACCTCTGCCTATCCCAGACACACCATCAGACCAGCCTGCACACACCTCAACACCCAAGTGAAGCTCAGCCAGACATAAGCACCACACATCACACATGCACTCACACAAGCAACATCCACATACAGACATACCAACACCCACTGCCTCCACTGTGTCCCCCTCCTCCTCGTCTCCCTCCTCCCTACCTGTCACGTCTCCACTCACACCTGCATGCACAACATCTTTAGCCACTACGTCCCTCAGCAGCACACACACCAGAACCCCCGCACACGTGCAGTCACCACCCCCACTGCCATTTACACGTCCCCTGTGTCCTCTCCCAGTGTGTCTGTGACCCCCTCTTCTAAGATACACAAACGCAGGCAGCCACCCACCCAACAGCCATCCACCTCACGACAGCCTCCAGCCCAAGCACCTGCACCCAAAGCCACCAGACTTACAACTCCTACAACCACAACCTCTTCCTCCACTCCCATACCCACTACACCTACCGGTCCCACTGCTCCTAAAAAGCTTTTCCTATCCAAACTCAACCTCTTTCCATCAACTCCCCCACCCCGTCCATGTCATAGGGCTACAGTCAGCACCTCAGCCACGACAAAACCGGCCCCTGTCATCACAGTCTGCCATGGACTGTGGAGTGCCCCACCCTCCAGGCCAGCCAGTTTGGTGTGAAGCCAAGGCACGGGCAGCCCACCCCCGGAGAAACATCCCAAGATAGGCAGTGCCCGGCGCGAGAGGGTGAAAACACCAGGGACTAAAACCCCTACCAGGACTCCGGCAGGGAGTGTGGAGACAGCTGGCACACCGCCCAAGGTGGGGAAGGGCCACAGGCGATCAGGGAAGGCTGGGAAGGGCAGCACGCCCGACAAGACCGCCATCAGCCCAGCTGGCCAGGAGGACCCTGCAAGTCCCATCCCAGGTGGGCAAGATGCCACCAACAGCCCCGGCACAGCTGCACAGGAGGGCCCCGCCAGCCACAGAACAGATGGGCAGGAGGGCCCCGCCAGCCACAGGACAGATGGGCAGGAGGGCCCCGCCAGCCACAGGACAGGTGGCAAATGACCTCCCCGCCATGGCCGTAACCGCTGAACTGGGCCCTTCATCTAAAGCACCGCTACACTGGGCCCCGCCGTCTCAAGCACCGCTGAACTGGGCCCTTCATCTCAAGCACCGCTGAACTGGGCACCGCCGTCTCAAGCACCGCTACACTGAGCACCGCCGTCTCAAGCACCGCTACACTGGGCCCTTCATCTCAAGCACCGCTGAACTGGGCACCGGCGTCTCAAGCACCGCTGAACTGGGCCCTTCATCTCAAGCACCGGTGAACTGGGCACCACCGTCTCAAGCACCGCTGAACTGGGCCCTTCATCTCAAGCACCGCTGAACTGGGCACCACCGTCTCAAGCACCGCTGAACTGGGCCCTTCATCTCAAGCACCGCTGAACTGGGCACCGCCGTCTCAAGCACCGCTACACTGGGCACCGCCGTCTCAAGCACTGCTACACTGGGCACCGCCGTCTCAAGCACCGCTGAACTGGGCACCGCCGTCTCAAGCACCGTTGAACTGGGCCCTTCATCTCAAGCACCGCTGAACTGGGCCCTTCATCTCAAGCACCGCTGAACTGGGCACCGCCGTCTCAAGCACCGCTGAACTGGGCCCTTCATCTCAAGCACCGCTGAACTGGGCACCGCCGTCTCAAGCACCGCTACACTGGGCACCGCCGTCTCAAGCACCGCTACACTGGGCCCTTCATCTTAAGCACCGCTGAACTGGGCACCCCCGTCTCAAGCACCGCTGAACTGGGCCCTTCATCTCAAGCACCGCTGAACTTGGCACCGCCGTCTCAAGCACCGCTACACTGGGCACCGCGTCTCAAGCACCGCTACACTGGGCACCGCCGTCTGAAGCACCGCTGAACTAGGCACCGCCGTCTCAAGCACCGCTGAACTGGGCCCTTCATCTCAAGCACTGCTGAACTGGGCACCGCCGTCTCAAGCACCGCTACACTGGGCACCGCCGTCTCAAGCACCGCTACACTGGGCACCGCCGTCTCAAGCACCGCTGAACTGGGCACCGCCGTCTCAAGCACCGCTGAACTGGGCCCTTCATCTAAAGCACCGCTGAACTGGGCACCGCCGTCTCAAGCACCGCTGAACTGGGCCCTTCAACTCAAGCACCGCTGCACTGGGCCCTTCATCTCAAGCACCGCTACACTGGGCACCACCGTCTCAAGCACCGCTACACTGGGCCCTTCATCTCAAGCACCGCTGAACTGGGCACCGCCGTCTCAAGCACCGCTGAACTGGGCCCTTCATCTCAAGCACCGCTGAACTGGGCACCGCCGTCTCAAGCACCGCTGAACTGGGCCCTTCATCTCAAGCATCGCTGAACTGGGCCCGCCGTCTCAAGCACCGCTGAACTGGGCCCTTCATCTCAAGCACCGCTGAACTGGGCACCGCCGTCTCAAGCACAGCTACACTGGGCACCGCCGTCTCAAGCACTGCTACACTGGGCACCGCCGTCTCAAGCACCGCTGAACTGGGCCCTTCATCTCAAGCACCGCTGAACTGGGCACCGCCGTCTCAAGCACTGCTGAACTGGGCCCTTCATCTCAAGCACCGATGAACTGGGCACCGCCGTCTCAAGCACCGCTACACTGGGCCCTTCATCTCAAGCACCGCTGAACTGGGCACCGCCGTCTCAAGCACCGCTGAACTGGGCACCGCCGTCTCAAGCACCGCTGAACTGGGCCCTTCATCTCAAGCACCGCTGAACTGGGCACCGCCGTCTCAAGCACCGCTGAACTGGGCTCTTCATCTCAAGCACCGCTGAACTGGGCACCGCCGTCTCAAGCACCGCTACACTGGGCACCGCCGTCTCAAGCTCCGCTACACTGGGCACCGCCGTCTCAAGCACTGCTACACTGGGCCCTTCATCTCAAGCACCGCTGAACTGGGCACTGCCGTCTCAAGCACCGCTGAACTGGGCCCTTCATCTCAAGCACCGCTGAACTGGGCACCGCCGTTTCAAGCACCGCTACACTGGGCCCTTCCTCTCAAGCACCGCTGAACGGGGCACCGCCATCTCAAGCACCGCTACACTGGGCCCTTCATCTCAAGCACCGCTGAACTGGGCACCACCGTCTCAAGCACCGCTGAACTGGCCACTCCATGGCAGGTACCGCTGGCCCATGAGCGGCAGGGGCTGGCCCGCATCTGTGTCGGGCAGGGCTGCACGAGGCACTCTGGGCACCAGGCCCCCTCCAGAACCAGTGGAGACTGTTATCCACTTGTGAGACTGTGGCTTTGCACTCCCCAGGATTGAGCAGTGGGCAGTCCACTCACTGTCTGGACTTGTGAGACTGTGGCTTTGCACTCCCCAGGATTGAGCAGTGGCCAGCCCACACACTGTCTGGACTTGTGAGACTGTGGCTTTGCACTCCCCAGGATTGAGCAGTGGGCAGGCCACCCACTGTATAGACTTGTGAGACTGTGGCTTTGCACTCCCCAGGATTGAACAGTGGCCATGGAGGCCCCTCGTGGATCTAGCGTCGTGCCCTCATCTGGCTGAGGTGCCCCCCCTTCCCTTCCCCCTGAGGTGCCTGTAGTTTTGCTATCTGATGCCCCTGCAGTGTTCTCTCCGTTGGAGTCAGGTATCCTGTGTGGGCTTTGCCCATGTGATTTGGGCCCAGTGGTCCACGGACAATGCCTGCTACAGTGCTCGGACTTGGACATTTCTGTATATAAGAGTTTTTGATGTGTATATAAATTTTTATCGCTGTATTGCAATATATTTAATTGTTTAGCATCATTTCCTTTTGTCTTTGCATTCTTCCGGGGGCTTTGGGGGGGGTAACTGTGATGTATTGCTATGCATTGATGTGTGTGTTGTAGTGGGTGAGGGTGCGGGTGGGTGTGTCGCGTATGTGTGTCCCCGTAATTTTTTCCCTCCCCCCTCCCCTGTGTCGTAGGTGCAGTACTCACTGTTGTCTTCTGCGCCGGCGTTCGTGCTCCTGGTAGAGGAGAAGGAAGACTATCGCTGGGAGTATGTGGAGTTCGGGTTCCATGCTGTCCGAATTCCTCGTGGGGTGTATGGAGGTGAGCGTTTTCCATTCGAAATGGCTGTTTCCACCGTGTTTTTATCGGCGGGGCTACCACCCCGGAAAAGGTGGCGGATTGGATAGGTTGTGATACTGTGGGCGGTACATTGACTCCCGCCTGTCTGTTGGCGGTGACCGCCGCGCTGTTTGTGTGTACTGCCGTGGCTGGCGGTGTGTTGATGTGGCGGTCTCTGTTGGCGGTTTCCGCCAGGGTCGGAATACCATTTTTTTTACCGCCAGCCTGTTGGCGGTTTTGCCGCCGCTTTAACACCGACCGCCAGGGTTGGAAAGACCGCCTATGTGTTTATGCTGTGTCCTTTTTTTTTTAATGTAGTCCGTTTTATTTTTTCTATAAAAATGCTTTTTTTCTGTGAATGAAGTTTGCATTGTTCGTTTAGAATTTGAAATAATTTGTTAAAACTTTATTTTCAGTTCAAACACTGTTTTTTTTTCATTTTTGTAGTTCCTTTTCCTGTGTATTGTTGGAGTTCCGGTACTAGTTGTAGTTGATGTCGTTGTTTATGTCTTTTACTGTTTAAGAGGATTTTTTCGTTGTTTAGACGTTGTTGTAAAAAAAGTCTTGTTTAGGCTTTTTCATGCTTCAGCAGTAGTTGTTTAAGACGTCGTTGTTTAGGTAGTAGTTGTTCCATCGTATATTCGGAGTGCGTCCCCCAAAGGACAGTCTTGGCAGATTGCTCAGTGCTTTCTGGACCCCATATAGGTGATGAAGCCAACTGCGTCCAGAACCTAATACTCTAACTGTTAAGGACTGCTTTAGATCACGGTTCCGCCTCTCCACGACCGAATTTCTCTCAGGATGGTATGGTGAGGAGTAATGGAGTTCAACACCCATCGTCCCCAGGGTGTCCCTGAATGCCTTAGAGGCAAATGCAGGGTCTTGGTCCAAATGGAATGCTGCAACCGCATATGTACCGATAAAGATCAGCAAATCTTTTATAACAGTTCGAGCATCAGCTGACCGCTGAGGCCAGTGCCACAGGAATTAGAAGAAGAATCAACAGCAACTAAGATGTATTTGTATGCACCACCAGGTTGAAGTGGACCACAGTGGTCCAGGTACACACTTTGTAATAGCCTTCTGGACACTAAGAGGGATGTCTGCAGTGGGCGTTTGATATTAGAGCCTTTTATTTCCTGACAAATGTCACAACAAAGGACGTAATTGTAGACCTGGCCACCAGAAGCGTTTTTGTAAGAGTGTTACCTTGGCCAAAAGGCCAGCATGTGCAAAAGCTATGCGCTGCTTTTATTAGACCTAGTCTCTGGTCTTCATTGGAGATCGCTCGATCTCCAACCCCAGGAATTGTTGTGTAAGCAACATTCTGTGCACTGATGTGGTAAGAATATTTTGTAGGGTATACTTTTGGGAGAGACTTGCATGTAGCCGAAGCCTTCATGACAGTCAGAATTTCATTATCCAAACTCATCTGAGAATGAGTCACTGCAGCCACAGAAACCATAGCTACTGCGGATTTGGCTGCTTCATCAGCCAAAGTGTTACCAATAACGTGCACTCCTACACTTTGGTGGCCCAATGTATGTACTACATGGACACAGTAGCTTATCCTTGAGATCAGCCACCCTCCCCCACAAAGTTTAGTGTTTTATGGTGTTCCCATGGAATCTCTAAACCTGTACAGCTTCCAATGATTGAGGTAATCATTGTAGAACTGGACGCAGTAGTAGGAGTCACAGACTATCAAAGTCAGCAATCCTGGCTCTGTATGTTTTAGCACTAGAAGAAGGGCTTTAAGTTCAGCCAGCTGAGCTGTGCAGTCCCCTAGGGTCTGCGTGTAGGTATTATGAGGGTTGGAAAACTCAATACTTCATCACTCCACTCACGGCTGCGCAAGCGGCTGAATATTGATGTTTGGCACCTACAGCTGGTTGTGCTTAACCATCAGTATAAATGACAGTATGGTATCTGTCAAGTGGTAAAATATCTAGAGGAGCGGGGTACTCCTGTTCATATTGGAGATATTCTTGTGTCTGAAGTTTTGGATCAAAGATGTAATCAACATAATTTGCGGTCAGGGAGGTAGCCCACTGAATTCAACGTGAATGTAGTGCTTTCGCAGTAGGAACACTTGCTTTAGTGACAGCCTCTAAGGATGGCATTGAGGTAACAACAATAATGCTTTTCCCTTGGGCAAGTGGCCTCTCCTTAATGACAGCCATTTGAACTGTGGTCAGAATATTTTCTGTAGGTGCAAAACATTGTTCTGCATTAGAGTATAAAAGGGATTTATATGCTATGGGCACTGTGTCACCCTAGTTAAAGGTGACATAAGTAAACCCAATGGCACCAGCAATTATTCTGATGACCAAATTTGTTTTTTTATCAAATGTGTGTAAGTGTTTGGCTTCTAGCATGCCCTGTTGCAATTCCCTAAGGGTGTGTGTGTGTTCAACTGTCTAGTCTTTGCTACAAAAACCTGGGCGTATTAAGTCATAAAGTGGCTTGATACTTTGTGCATAGTCAGGAATGTATGTTCTGTCAAAATTGAAGAAGCCAAGTAGGGACTGTAGCTTCCTGCGCGTGTTAGGTGGGTGCAGTTGTGCACATTTCTCTAGGAAGTGCAGGGTCAGGCTCTTCCCCTCATTTAATAGTTCATATCCCAGGAACAATACACTAAAAAAGGCTATCTTTTCTCAAAGTTAAATTTGTAGCCGAGGTCTGAAAATCCTAAAGTGATCTGATCGACCCTGAAAAGATGAATGGTGAGGTCGTTGTCTGTGAGATAGATGTCATCACATCCATCTATCAGCGCCTGGGGATCAGGATCATGTAATATTGACGTGACACGGGCTGAGAACAGTCCTGGCCTGTACTTATAGCCTTGGGGCAAATGGCAAAAGCGTTTCTGTAAGCCAAATAAGAATGTACTCAGGTCCCGACTTTCTTGTGCAAAGTTTTGGCAGAAAAAACAGTTGGAAATATCCAACATTGTTTTGTACATTTTGTACACTATATTGTTAATAAGTGCTGTGCTATGTGAAGTTTGTATAGCATATGTGCATGTATGACTGTTTAAGTGTCTGTAACCTAAGACTA
This sequence comes from Pleurodeles waltl, assembly GCF_031143425.1. Lineage (NCBI taxonomy): Eukaryota > Metazoa > Chordata > Amphibia > Caudata > Salamandridae > Pleurodeles > Pleurodeles waltl. The sequence continues at coordinate 509,430,818 of NC_090445.1, forward strand.
CTTTGTAAGAATGGTCAGGTTTTGCAACCGAGAATAACAGGTTATTCATTGCAGAGGTACATGGCTCAATTACTCCCTGGTAATCAAGCTGAGTGAGGATCTCCCTCACTGGAGCTTTAGCTTTGTGTTTAACAGGATATTGTGGCTGAGGTTGGGGTGTAGACCTGTTAGGTATTACATGACAAGGAGAGCCCATGACCCAACCTACATTATTGCGGTATAATGCAGGAGCCTGCATTAAACCCCAATCAACAGTGTAGACTTCTTTGACTGCCTCCGGAACCATATCAGAGAAAAAAGGCAAAATGACATCTTCCCCATGTGGGAGCTTAAGGACGTGCTGAGGTGGCCAGTCTCTTTTGGCCAATAGGATATCACAATTTAGTTCATCACAGAATATCACTTTAAACATGCGCTCTGTCTTCCTCAGTTTGAATTTTTAAATCATAAACCCCATCGGGTGGGAGAACACGCACGTCCTCAATCTCAACTGCAATGAAATCGCTGGTTGCTGTTGCATCCAGATGATCTTTCAGACTCTGGCGAGATATCGTGACATCTGCTGCACTGTCTAACAGTGTCACTGCCCACGTCAAGTTCTTCAGCAATGCTTTAAGTGTACTGGTATTTTTAATTGACAGTGCTGCTACCTTTTTCTTTTTAAACTGTGGCTTCTTTTGTGGCGACTTATCTTCTTTTTTGTCTGAAGACTGTGGTGAGTCTTTCTTTTGTTTCATGAATTCAGGACATCGGTCAGGAGGGCCCCCTATCTCACTACGTCTATCCGGTGCTTCCTAAAAGGAACAAGAGGAATGTGAATCAGTATATCTGTCAGGAGCTTTTATACTTTCTCTATTTCTGAGAGTGTATCTCCCCTTTCGGAGTTCTCCAGATATGGAAAACCTGTTCTCTCATTTTGTCTTTCTTTAAATTGTTTCTGCTTATCCCAGCACTTCTTAGTATTTTCCTGCACTGGTTTAGTACCTTCCTTAGGGGTGGTACATTGTATTTCAAGCTTCTTCAGTTTGGCTCCCAAACTATCCCGAACTATACTAATATAGGTATAGGAAATAACTTTCAGTAGTTCTCTCTCCTGGTCCAAATGTGGAATATTTTAGAGACGCTGGCGTATAGCCAGTTCTACCAATTCCCCTTTAATGTTACTGAGTATTATTGAGGAGACTGCATCGAAGTTATGCATTAATTTCATCCCCAAATCTCGGCCTGATTCAGCCCCATGTTCATTCTGTATTTGTTTCAACACTTCCGGTAAGTGTCGGGGTACCATGTGTGGTAGTGTATATTGCAGCGAAGACTGTACTTCATGTGGGAACCATCCTGAAAGGCAAGCATATAGTAAGAATTCTATATTTCTCCTTTGGTCCCATGTGGGGAAACACAGCTTCCAGCTGATTTGTTTTCTGGGCTATCCAGAACGGTATTTGATGTCGTTCTGTTGGTACTTTACCCATAATGGTATGTACTGTTTGTGCATTAATCCCAGGAGCCAATTTGTATCCAGCAGGTCATGGTGGTGCTGGACGCGCTGGTGTTGTGTTCAAAGTTCACATTACAAGCCGAACTTCTTCATTTGTAAAGCGTTACTAATTCAAGATATAAGTCTTGCAGGTCTGCTGCCTGCATGTTTTGTATACCTGGGTGAGGTGTGTATGTGGCAAACATAGGCCACGTTGGTCCATCATTACCTAAAGGACCTAATCTCACGTGTTGTAATATATGTGGTAGGCCGCCTTCAAACCAGTTCTAATGCTCTTGGTATGTAAGCGGTATTTCAAGATACTGGTATGCTTGGTACCGTTGAGGTACGTTCGCAATGTTATATGTGTGGAAAGTGTCTGATCTGTCATTTTTCGCAGGAAATGTGACCCAAGAATAAAATATTTCTGTTTGGTAAGCTTTACTAGCTTCTATTATGAATGTAACATCCCCACCCCCTTCTGTTAAACCATGCGCTACTAAATGTACAGTTAACGATTGTCTAGCATTTTCAGGAATGTCTGTGGCATTAGCCATAATGTAAAACTGAGTAAAGAGATGGAACACCAAGAGGGAAGTAAAGTCCTTTTATGAGGTCGAACAACCTACAGCCCAATTAGGTGGTCCTTGTTCAGCTGAGGAGGATCTTCTCCAAGACCACGGATGTCTCCGTTCAATGGTACTTAGGGTACCTGTAGTATGTGAGACTGTGATCATCAGGGTATCCGTAAATGAGTGCCTAAACACCATCGTTGGTGGTGCCCTGTCATAGCTGGACTCTTGCTCTAGGCAAGACTGCTGGTTTAAGGATGACAGTACTTATGTTTGTAGGTGACTATGCTAATCCTATAACAAAACGCAACTGTTGTACCTACCCTTCTGGCTCACAAGCAGTACCTCACCAAAAGCCCAAAACAATAAAAGGTGATTTGTGGCAGCCATTACGCATGGACTCAAAAATGTGACATCTCAGGGAGCGTTGTGGTTAAATGGAGATGACCCCTTTCTTACAACATGTCGCAATCACACACATGCAATGAAGAAGATGCAGTAAAGTTTCAATACGGTTTATATTAGTAAAACTGCTATCTGCAATAAGTTGCATGGGCTGCAATGATTAGGATAATAAACAGTGCAAGAGACAGAATGGTAAAGACAAGAGTCATTAATACAAAGACCCCCACCATCTTGCAATATCATGAAATAACATGAGGTGTGTGATAAGTCCTAATACCCTAGCATGTAGCCCTTACCTCTATCCTAGAAGAGAGCTAGGTATGTTAAACTTTAATCTGCCAATTCCATGTCCATGAGAAGAGCTCCCAACCCTTGTTACCTTGAAATGAGGTCTCTAGTTCAGACTCCGCAGGAACACGAAGACTGGGTCAGTGTCAAGGCGACGTGCTGCATCAATAGCAGCAATGGCATCTGGTCGGAATCCCTCTGACTATCTGATAAAGTGAGTAGTATTTATACAGATCTACTTGGACCCCTGACACAGTTTGTTCCTAAACAATAGATAACAAGGCGTGCTTGGGGCGGTAATTAATATAAACAATTCCCTCGAAAGCATGAAGAGGGAAAGTACATAAAGTGAACACCTACAGTTTGTTTGTATTTGTCACCTGATCTTGATGTCTTAGCATGGTGGGACTGATAATGAAAATCAAAACATGGGCCTAAGTTAAAACAAGGCAGCCATCTTAAAATAATTAATTTTAAAAATGCGCTAAAACAGAGCAAGCTAAGTAGGGTAAAAGTCAAGGGGTGACGGGTGCACGAGTCTGCAAGCCACAGGCTAAGCTAACTCCTGTATACCATTAAAACAAACTAGGATTTACCACAATTATATCACTATTCATGTACTATAGTCTCTATTTGACCGTCTGAATCATCTATTTCCTTAGGTATGCTACCATTCCCATAAATTCAAACAGCAACTGGAAACTGTTTTTGAATGTTAAATTCCTAGCTGGGCTGATGTTAATACATTGCTGCATGTTATCCTGCAAAGAGAAGTAAAGTACAATTTGTCACTAAGGGGGTCATTCTGACTCCCGCCGGCCGCGGTAATCGCAGGGCTGGCGGGAGCCGCCAGAATACCGCTGCGCGGTCAGAAGACCGCCGCGGTAATTCTGAGTTTCCCGCTGGGCGGGCGGGCGACTGCCAGAAGGCCCCCCACCCGCCCAGCGGGAAACCCCCTTCCACGAGGATGCCGGCTCCGAATGGAGCCGGCGGAGTGGAAAGGGTGCGACGGGTGCAGTTGCACCCGTCGCGATTTTCAGTGTCTGCATGGCAGACACTGAAAATCTTGGTGGGGCCCTGTTACGGGGGCCCCTGCAGTGCCCATGCCATTGGCATGGGCACTGCAGGGGCCTCCAGGGGCCCCACGACACCCCTTACCGCCATCCTGTTCCTGGCGGCCAAAACCGCCAGGAACAGGATGGCGGTAAGGGGGTCGGAATCCCCATGGTGGCACAGCAAGCTGCGCCGCCGTGGAGGATTCCCCAGGGCAGCGGGAAACCGGCGGTACACCGCCGGTTTCCCGTTTCTGACCGCGGCTGTACCGCCGCGGTCAGAATGCCCAGGGATGCACCGCCAGCCTGTTGGCGGTGCATCCGCGGTCCCCGGCCCTGGCGGATTTTACCGCCAGGGTCGGAATGACCCCCTAAATGCCAATTGACCACAACAATTACCTCCAAGGGAAGTTGCCTTGATTGTTGCTACAGGTGCCTTGTTGAATGCTGCCCTTTGAATATCTTTACTAAAACTGACTGGACTGAATTAAAAACTATAAACAAAAGAAAGGGAACGCTTTGACTCATTTGCTCAATAGTTTGAAGGATGGGTCTGATTCAGATGCTGTTATTGTGAATGTCCCTGAAAACAGCTAAAAAAGCAGGTGTTTTACCTATGGCCCAAAAGAAATTGAGAACTATGTGCATTTGTTGGCAAAACAGAAATCTATCCAAACTGGTTTCTGTAGTGAAGTACTTTGCATTGGTTCAAGAGAGTAAGTAAGAATCAGCTGAATCTAAAGTGATGTAATTACCAATGCAATACGACCAACAAATGGTCGGACTGAGGAGCTGGTGAACAAAGAAGAGACTGCTGGAGGATGGGGACAAGGTTAAAAGGGGGGCAGGAGAGTGGAATGCAATCAAGGTTGAGGCAGGGGAGAGTTTGCTTTGCCTGGTAATACATTATGTTTCAACTGTGATCAACTAGTGCACTGGAAGTGAGATTGCCAGAACCTGCCTTTAGGCTCACATAATCAGCCAGAGCTATTTTGACGTCCTTCCTCCCCACAGAATTGATTTTCCACATTTTAAGATAGCCTGAGAGGAGCTAACTGCTCTGAACATGGTTTGACTCCTGGTGGCCAGAAAGTGTGATACATATAGGGGGCCATTACAACATTGGTGGTAAAAGCTGCATACCGCCATGCAGAAGACTGCCAACACACCACTGCGGCTGTGGAATTCTGCCACGGTCATTATGACCCAAAGGCCGGAATCTGCCAAAATCTAGACACCCACACAAGTCTGCCACACCAAAGATCAGTGATAAACTTGCGATAACAAATCCTCCACCGTCACGCCAACAGGAATATGCCCACACTATCATGACCCACGAATCCACGCGGCGGTCTTTCAACTGCGGTATTCCATTGGCGGTGCACACCGCCACGCTCAAAATACACACACATATACAAAACACATCCACATTGGACAATTTGAAATACACAGACCTGATACACATACACACACCACTCCCATACACCCAATACAATATAAACACACACCCACATCACCCACAAACCCTTACTACCAAAATTGAGAAAGAAGGCCAGAGAGAGACACCATCAGAAAGAACAATAGCATCCGCAGGCACTCAACACCATCACTCACATAGCATCCACACACCTCACACAACACACCTCTAAAATCACCCCACACATCACAATACACACCACCCCACACATCACCCACACCACCCCATGGCATGGCAAAGACACCCCAGGTTCTCTGAGGAGGAGCTCAGGGTCATGGTGGAGGAAATCATCCGGGTATAGCCACAGCTATTCAGATCACAGGTGCAGCACACCTCCATAGCTAGGAAAATGGAGCTATGGTGAAGAATCGTGGACAGGGTCAACGCAGTGGGACAGCACCCAAGAAATAGGGATGACATCAGGAAGAGGTGGAACGACCTACGGGGGAAGGTGCGTTCCGTGGTCTCAAGACACCACATCGCGGTACAGAGGACTGGCGGCGGAGACCCACCTCCTCCCCCACAATTAACAACATGGGAGGAAAAGGTCTTGGCCATTCTACATCCTGAGGGCCTCGCAGGAGTAGCTGGAGGAATGGACTCTGGTAAGTCAAACCTTTACTATTACATCCCCCACCCTACCTGAATGCCATCACATACTCCCACCCTTGTCCTCATCCCCATCACTCCTACTCCTCACACATGTCCCAATATCACAAACCACCCATCCCAACACCAAGCCCTGCATGCAACACCAAAGCATGGACACCCATCACCAATTCATGGCCACTGCACATACCCATACACCCCCCTAAACCATCATCACACAAGGTCCTACACAGGAATGCAAGCACTGGGGTACACGGTCACCCACACATTGCACACCATGGCACATACAGATGCAATAATCATTCCTTTATACACCCCTGCAGGACCCCTACCCAACGTCACCGGACAGGAGGGTCCAGACATGTCCACTCCACCCACAGAAGAGGCCCACAGTGAGGACAGCAGCTCTGTCCAACTGGATCTAGATGACCAGCCCGGCCCATCTGTGACCTCGGGACAACGGTTCCACTCACACTGGCACAGGCCACTATAGAGCTTGGCCCCTCTGGAAACACCAGCACAGCACCCACCCAGTGGGCCCAAACCTCTGTCCCCAGGACACCTCAAGCAGCAGTGTGTCCACTAGTGAACCCAGGATAACCCACCACCCCAACAACACCAGGGACCGGGGAGCAGTGGTAGTGGGCACACAGTTCAGAGGACAGAGGCCCAGGAACACAGGGGAACTGGGAGGGCTGCTGTGCGACCGGGGGATGACAGGCCCAGGGAACCCACTCTCCACGAGGCCCTCTCCAACATCATGGGAGCCTACCACCATTCCCAGGAGACGATGGCAACGGTACTGGCCAAGTTTCAGGAGACCCAGGCTGCAGGAGGAACAGTATTTGGGGTTCAGGGAGGAACTCAGATCCATCAATTCCACCCTGGGCACCATGGTAGGGGTGCCTAAGGAACTCCTCAACACCAGGAGGGACACTGTGGCACAACAAAGGGCTCCTGACATTAGCCTGGACGATAAAACTGTAAACTTCACACTTGCATAGCGCAATACTCACCCGTTAGGGTCTTAAGGCGCTGTACGCATACCGCATTGAAACGCCTCCTGGCTTTTCCCTGTGAGGTGCCCACTCCTGGACAGCCACAGGGTGCAGCCAAGCATCCAAGCGCTGTGAGGGCCGTTGTGGAGATTAAGCAAGCTATTGCCCAGAGTTACAGAGTGGGACCCATTAATTAGATTAGGCACCGAGGCAAGAATTATTTGGCCCAAGGTAATTGAGCCCAAGACCCGCTGAGGTGGGAATTGAACCATGGTCCCAGGTCAGAGTTCTGCTTCAGGGTCTGCCACTCTAGCCATTGTGCCACACTTCTCCACAATGAACTGCCCACCACCTCTGCCAGTGCTAGTGGACAGGAGGCACCGCCACAGGACCACAACACCAGCACCCCACCCCCTGCAGATGGAGAGCCACCCCGCAAGCGGTCCCTGAGATCCAGGACAAAGACAGACAACAATGCCAAGACCCCTGCCAAGAATTGAGACCACCCTGATTGGCATCCTTTTGTCCCACCTTGTCACCCTGTCCATCCTTAAACTGCACCAGCTCCACTTCCTATGCCCCTTTGGACAATGCACCTGTGAGACTAATAGACTGGACTCTGCCATGGACATTCCTCCACCATCACCCCTCACCATTTTACATTCCCCTCCAATATTGAGCACTTAAATAAACACTCTTAAAGCACAAAACAATCAGGAGTCTGTCTGTGATTTCGAAATAGTGTATTAGCAATTACTGTGGCAAAATGCTCTTTCAAATGTAATATCAACATACCTATGTCACACAGCTCTAGTCCATGAGGAAACAAAGCAGATGTCACACAGTGGGACCCACATCTGTGAAATCGTAGGGGAAAGTGACAACTCAGTGACCATACACTGGGTGAAAATGACAGACAGTAGAGAGGTAGTGGATTAAAATCAGATGTAGCAGGCAGTGTTGTCTTCTTACCTGTGTCTCACTGGAAGTATTGCATGATCATCGTGTTCCTGTTGTCGATGTCCTCTTCTTCTGCTTCCTCATCTTCACTGTCCACAGGGTCCACAGCTGCCACAACACCTCCATCTGGAACATCCTCCTGCAGTAAAGGCACCTGCCGTTGCAAAGCCAAGTTGTGAAGCATACAGCAGGCCACGATGATCCGGCACACCTTCTTTGGTGAGTAGAATAGGGAACCACCTGTCATATGGAGGCTGAAGGTCTGCTCTATAATCCTCCTAGTTCACCCATGGGCCTCATTGTAGCATTCCTCTGCCCTTGTCCTGGGATTCCTCACTGGGGTCAGAAGCCATGAGAGGTTGGGGTAACCAGAGTCACCTGCAAATGGCGCGGGACAACTGTTAGACACACACTGACTCATAGGGACTTCCACAGACCCAGACAACTATTCCCACTGATTTGAGTCCAGGTGCTCACCTAATAGCCACACCCAGTGCCCCTGGAGTTGCCCCATCACATAAGGGATGCTGCTATTCCGCAGGATGTAAGCGTCATGCACTGGACCATGGAATTTTGCATTAACATGGGAGATGTACTGGTCTGCCAAACACACCATCTGCACATTTATCGAATGGTAACTCTTCCGGTTTCTGTACACCTGTTCACTCCTGTGTGGGGGTACCAAGGCAACATGCGTCCCTTCAATGGCACCTATGATGTTGGGGATATGTCCCAGGGCATAGAAGTCACCTTTCACTGTAGACAAATCCTCCACCTGAGGGAAAACGATGTAGCTCCGCATGTGTTTCAGCAGGGCAGACAACACCCTGGACAACACGTTGGAAAACATAGGCTGGGACATCCCTGATGCTATGGCCACTGTTGTTTGAAATGACCCACTTGCTGGAAAATGGAGTACTGACAGCACGTGCACTTGAGGAGGGATTCCTGTGGGATGGCGGATAGCTGACATCAGGTCTGGCTCCAACTGGGCACACAGTTCATGGATTGTGGCACGATCATACCTGTGGGTGATGATCACATGTCTTTCCACCATTGTCGATAGGTCCACCAGTGGTCTGTACACTGGAGGATGCCGCCATCTCCTCACATGCCCCAGCGGACGGTGCCTATGGAGGAGAACAGCGAGCAGAGAGTCAACCAACTCTGAGGTACGTAAACACAGCTTACTCTGAAAATATTCATAAAATCTAAATTTGCCTGTATGAGTGGTTAGGCAAGGCCTAGGTATGTGTGACGCAGTCAAAAATAATGCCATGTGGGCCCCTGAAATGGCGTCTGCCTGACCTGCAAAGTGGGACAGGGGGATATGAGGTAACTGCGCTGGCATTGTACACCATCGCGATACGCGGTCGAAGACCGTGGTGCAATTCTGCATTGGTTAACATTGGGCCCTATGGGTCCCAGGAGCCAATAACGATGTACGCCGGCAGTGACGGTACGCACTGCGTGGACGTGACCGCCATTTTCTCTCTGTTCAATCACTCAATACCTGATCTTCGACAGGAGAGGACCTACACAGCAAGTGCTGCTGTGACCTCAGTCTGGAAGAGACAATGGCTTGTGTGTCTGGGGAAAGGGCTCCTGCCTTAAGAACGGAGGAGTTGGAGAAACTCGTGGATGGGGTCCTCCCCCAGTACACGCTACTCTACGGTCCTCCAGACAAACAGGTAAGTACACTGTGAGCATGCTGTATGGGCAATGCCTGTGTGGAGTGGGGTGGATGAAAGATAGAGGGGGGGTGAGAATGAGGCGTGCATGAAACGACGGTGAGTGCATGTGCGTCATGGCAAGGGTGGGGACGCGGGCCAATGACTGTGACGGTGCAGTTGGTAATTACTTCTCTTTTCCCCTGTACAATTCCTGTAGGTCAGCACCCACCAGAAGAAGGACATCTGGCGTGCCATCGCCAAGGAAGTCCGGACCCTGGGGGTCTACCACAGACGGAGCACCCACTGTCGGAAAAAATTAGAGGACATTCGCCGCTGGAGCAAGAAGATGGCGGAGGCCCAGCTAGGGATGGCCTCCGATCGTGGGAGGGGTGCCCGTCGCACCATGACCCCCCTGATGTTCAGGATCCTGGTGGTGGCCTATCTGGAGTTGGATGGGCGCTTGAGGGCATCACAGCAGCCACAAGGGGGTGAGTACACTCTCATTCTGCTGAATCAACACACTTTTTAGGTGTCTGGGTGGGGGAGGTGGGCTGTGGGTTCCCCTAGGCCAGGGCGAGTTTGGTAGTTAAGTTCCCTTCTTCAGGCAGGCCCTGTGGCACCCCACCCCACCTGTACAGTGCCAACTACACCTAGTCAGGCTCCTGTGACATCCATGTGTGCAGAAATTGGCCATAGCCTTGTAATCCATGTCCCAGGGATTGAATAATGGACCCCAAGTGCGCGTCGTAGTGCAGGGGGCTTCTGTGTCTGTCGTGTCAGCCAACGGTAGCGGTATTCCATGCACTGAATATGTCTTTCTTCTGTCTCCCCCCTCCTTTTTGTGGTCTCCCTGTACTTATGTGCATTAGCATCATCAGGCGGAGGAGCAGTGGCACCGGAGCAGGAGGGAGCTGCATCCCTCATGGCCCTGGAGGGCGAGACTACGGACTCCGAATTCACCAGTGGGACGGAGGGCGAGGGGAGCTCCACGGCGGGGACAGGAGCTGACACCAGCAAGACAGACTCCTCCTCTGGTGGGAGCTCCCTTGCGGTGGCGGCCCCATCTGTGCCCCCACATCTACAGGTACAGCCGCCACCCCCCTACCAGCACCACCCTCCCAGCAGCCCCTCAGCCTTTGCCCCATGCCCGCTCACCCATGAGGGTGGGCATTACCTTCGCCCGAGGCACCTCAGGCCGAGCCCCTGTCACCCCTGCTGCCCTCAGTGAGGAGGTCATTGACCTCCTCAGGTCCCTCACTGTTGGGCAGTCTACCATTTTGAATGCCATCCAGGGTGTAGAGAGGCAGTTGCAACAAACCAATGCATTCCTGGAGGGCATTCACAATGGTCAGGCAGCCCTTCAGCGAGCTTTTCAGACTCTGGCCTCAACACTGATGGCAGCCATTGTCCCTGTCTCTAGCCTCCCCCTCCAACTTCCTTCACCCAGACCCACACCCCTGTACCTAAGCCTATCCCAAGCACACCATCAGACCAGCATGCACACACCTCAACACACATTGGGAAGCTCTGACAAACATAAGCACCACACATCCCACAGGCACTCACGCAAGCATCACACACATGCAGACACACCGTCATCCACTGCCTCCACTGTGTCCCCCTCCTCCTTGTCTCCCTCCCAGTCTCGTCTCCACTCACACCTGCATGCACTACATCCTCAGCCACTACGTCCATCACCAGCACACCCACCACCCCACCCCGCTCACGTGCACTCACCACCCCCACTACCATTCACACATCCCCTGTGTCCTCTCCCTGTGTGTCTGTGAGGCCACCTCCCAAGGTACACAAACGCAGCCACACACCGACCCAACAGCCATCTACCTCACGACAGCCTCCAACCCATGCACCTTCACCCAAAGTCACCAAACGTACACCGCCTACAACCACTACCTCTTCCTCCACTCCCAAACCCCCTCCAGCTACCCGTCCCAGTGTTCCTCAGAAACCTTTCCTGTCCAGCCTTGACCTCTTTCCCTCACCTCCCCCACCCCGTCAGTCTCCTAGGGCCCGACTCTCCAGGCCCCAACCTAGCACCTCAGCCACAACATTGGCGGGACCAGTGGTGCCAGTAGTCACCGGATTATGGAGTGCACCAGGCAGCAGGGCAGGCAGTGTGGCAAGGAGCCAGAGCATGGGCAGTCCCCCACCTGTCAAGCATAAAAAGTTGGACAGTGCCCGGCGGGAGAGGGGAAAGAAACCAGCCACCAAACCTGCTCCCAGGGGTCCAGTTCGGAGTGTGGAGACAGCTGCGACACCATCCAAGGGGGGAAAGGGGCACAGTAAAAGCGGCAAGTCTGGGAAGATCAGCACGACGGACAAGACCGCCAGCAGCCCTGCTGCCCAGGAAGCGACCACCAGCAGCAGACCCCCTGCCACAGACAGGACCGCCAGCAGCCCCGCTGCCCAGGAAGTGACCGCCAGCAGCAGCCCTGCTGCCACAGACAGGACCGCCAGCAGCTGAACCGCTGCCCAGGACACCGCCGCCAGCAGCCCCGCATGGCAGAACAAGACCGCCAGCAGCAGAATTGCTGCCCAGGACACTGTCGCCAGCAGCCCCGCAGGGCAGAACAAGACCGCTAGCAGCTAAACCGCTGCCCAGGACACCGCCGCCACAAGCAGTGCTGCCAAGGACACCGCCACAAGCAGCGCTGCAGGCCAGTCAGTGCAAATGATTCCGAAGCTACTGAGTCCACCACGGGCAGGATGAAGCACTCTGGGCACAAGGCCCCCTCCAGAACCAGTGGAGAGAAACATCCACTACCTCTGTCCTTGGCAGGATGAAGCACTCTGCCCCCTCCAGAACCAATGGAGAATGTTATCCACTTGAGAGACTGTGGCTTTGCACTCCCCAGGATTAAGCAGTGGGCAAACCACCCACTGTAGAGACTTGAGAGACTGTGGCTTTGCACTCCCCTGGGTTGAACAGTGGGCAAACCACCCACTGCAGAGACTTGTGAGACTGTGGCTTTGCACTCCCCAAGATTGAACAGTGGGCAAACCACCCACTGTAGAGACTTGAGAAACTGTGGCTCGGCACTCCCCAGGATACATCAATGGGCATGGAGCCCCCTCGTGGATCTGGCATCGTGCACTCAACCGGCTGAGGTGCCCCCCCTTCCCTTCCCCCTGAGTTGCCTGTTTTATTTCTATCTGATGCCCCTGCAGTGTTCTCTCCGTTTTGATCGGGTAATGAGTGTGGGCCTCGCCCATGCCTTTTGGACCCAGTGATCCACGGACTATGATGGTGGAATCTCTTGGACTTGTGTTCTTGGTGTATATAATTGTTCATAGTGTAAATGTGTATATATGTAAATATTTTTGATTACTGTATTTTAATATATTACAATCATTCGACTAATTTCCTTTTGTCCTTGCATTCTTCCAGGGGGGGTTGGGGGTGTAACTGTGATGTATCAACATGTACTTGTGTTGTAGCGGGTGAGGGTGGGGGTGGGGGTGTTGCGTGTTGCATGTGTGTGTCACTGTTTTTTCCCTCCCCCTCCCCTGTGTCGTTGGTGCAGTACTCACTGTGGTCTTCACCACCGGCGTTCATGCTCCTTGTAGAGGAGCAGGAAGATAAAGGCTGGCAGTATTTGGAGCTCTGGTTCCATGGCGTCCTGGTTCCTCATGGGGTGTGTAGAGGTGAGCGTTTTCCCTTCGAAGTCCTGTTTCCACCGTGTTTTTGTTCGCTGTGAATCCGCCCCGGAAAAGGTGGCGGATTGGTGGGTTGTAATTCTGTTGGCGGTACATTGTCCTCCGCCTGTCTGTTGGCGGTTACCGCCGCGGTGTTTGTTTGTACCGCTGTGGCAGTCGGAGTGTTAAAATGGCTTTCTATGTTGGCGGTTTCCGCCACGGTCGTAATTCCATGTTTTTTACCGCAGGCCTGTTGGCGGTTTTACCGCCGCTTTAACACCGACCGCCAGGGTTGTAATGATCACCATAATGTGTTATTAACACGAATCCCACTTCATGCCTTACTGATAATGTTATTGGTTGATCACCAATAAAATCTCTAAAAATCCGACTCTTTACAGTTGATAAAGCTGGCATTTCTAGCAATTGTTTCTCACCTCATTACTGATCCCATTTTAATTTCCTGAGACATCTTCACAGACATTTGTGCCTGTCTCCTGACCCCCACAACTCCTATGTCCCTTCAGTTGATGGAACGGCAATGTAAATTAAACTGTACTGAAAATTGTACCAATGATGGTGTTTATTTCATTGCACCTATTGGAAATGCAGATCCTGTCTTAGCTGTGTTTTATCAAATTGAGAATTCTTCTAACAATCCTGATGTTGTGATACACCATCACAAACCATTTTGATTATTTTAGATCCTGTCCCCTCGTCTTTAAGGTCTTAACATGATAGTCATGTAGGGTGTATTATAACCATTAAACTGGTATAAATCAGGCTAAACTTAATGGAGACACTCACACGCTCTCCCCAAATCCTCTTCTCCCTGAGGTGGAAGTGGAAATGTGCTTATTTATTGCTGCTCTGGTAAACCATAAGGTTTTGGTACCCACTGTACGCACTTACAACATTCATTCTTTGACAATCAAAAAGTCAAGAAAGATGGGTTTTTGGGAAAGGAATGTCCCCTTTCCTGAGTGCCAGACTGTATGTATCTGACATTCTGGTGTTTGATTTTAGCTCTGCTTTCCATAATTAACAAGGATATGTGCAGAGACCAGTGCCTGTCTCTTGATATGTGTAAGGTCCCGGAGCTGTCCCACAGCCTGGAGGGACATACAATTAGTGTCATAATGGATAGATATTGGACTATTGTCCCTGTCATGGACTTAGCACATAAAGCTCTGGTGACACCACTGTGTAGTGTTTTATTGCTCAATAGACAAGAAGTTTTTTATCTATGTTAGTTGAGTAGAGGCCTGCTGGCCCACTTGTGTAAAGTTCACATCACCAAGGACACTGCAAAGACCAAACTCCATGAAGGAATGAAGGCCATTGCCGAATGGATGAAGAACAGCCATCTTAAACTGAATTCTGACAAGACTGAGGTCCCCATCTTCGGCTCCACCCCCTCCACATGGGATGACTCCTGGTGGCCTGCCACACTGGGAACTGCACCGACACCCACCGACCATGCCCACAACCTGGGATTCATCCTGGACTCCTCCCTATCTATGACCCAGCAAGTCAACGCCATCTCCTCCTCTTACTTCAACACCCTCTGCATGCTTTGAAATATCTACAAAACGATCCCCACTGAAACCAGAACAGTCACCCAAGTCCTCGTAAGCAGCAAATTGGACTACGGCAATGCCCTCTACCCAGGAACCACAGCCAAACTCCAGAAAAGGCTGCAACGCATCCAGAATGCCTACGCACACCTCATCCTGGACATCCCCCGCCACTGTCACATTACAGCCCACCTAAGAGACCTGCATTGGCTCCCCGTCAACAAGAGAATCACCTTCAAACTCCTCACCCATGCTCACAAGGCACTGCACAACACCGGACCAGAATACCTCAACGGACTGCTCTCCTTCTACACCCCAACCTGACAGCTTCGCTCCACCGACCTTGCCCTCGCCACCGTCCCACTTACAGCAGATCATTCTCACACCTCTCCGCCAAGATTTGGAACTCTCTTCCCACCCACCTGTGTAAGACCAAGGAGCTCCTTACCGTCAGGACACTTCTCAAGACTTGGCTATTCGAGCAGTAGCACCCCCCCTCAGCGCCTTGAGACCATCACGGATGAGTAGTGTGCTCTACAAATTCCCTGATTGATTGATTGAAGTTCCACATTCCTACACTTCCCTGACTCCTAGTGTTAACGGTTGATGTGTAACGAATGTGTGGTTCATGCTTGGTGTGTGTGAGTTACCCAGAGTAATGGAGACCTGGGTGATCCCTTTTGGACATACAGGTCCTGCTGTCTGTGCAAGATGAAGGTGAGGTTGTTTTCTTAGTGGAAGTGTACTGCTTACCAATGTTCCCTCTAATTACTTTTCTCTGTGTGGCATTGAAGGGTCTCTGTGTATTGCAGCCAAGACTTGCAACACATTTCTGTGCAAGCAAGCCTAGTCTGTGAGCTACCAAGATCAAAGATTTGTTTGAAATACACTGCCTGACTTATGCAGTAATGTTAGACCTGGCACCTTTGGTGTGGTTCCCCTAACTTTTTGCCCTCTGACCTTCTATTATCTGACTTCTTTTTTGCTGACTTTTTCTGATTTTGGGGACTTTACCACTGCTGGCCAGTGTTAAAGTGCAGGTGCTCTGTGCACTGAAACATTGTGACATTGGCTTACCCACAATTTGCATATTTAATGTACTTGTAAGTCCCATGTAAAGAGCACTATATGTGCCCTGGGCCTGTAAATTAAATGCTACCAGTGGGCCCGCAGCACTGTTTGCGCCACCTACTACAATAGCCCTACAAACATATCTCAGGTCTGCCACTGCACAGCTTGTGCAGGCAGTTTTATAATGCCATTTTGACCTGGCAAGTACACCCACTGCCAGGCCCAATAATTCCTCTTTATTACATATGTCACTCCTAAGGTAAGCCCTAGTAAGAACCACGGGTTAGGTGCAGTGTATTTAAAATGTACTTATAAATTTAACTGGTACAGGTAGTAAAAAACTGTTACATTTGTTTTTCACTACTGCAAGGCCTGTCTGTCCTATAGGTTAACATTTGGCTTGCCTTGAAGCATCCTTTAAGTTAAGCTTCCAATTGGAACAAAATAGAAACATGGAGTTTGCTGTATCTAGACTCAAAATTTTTAATCACATCTTGTGGTGAAGTTAGATTTTAAATTGTAAGCCTCAGAATGCCACTTTTAAAAAGCTGGCATTTTCTTCCTCCAACCATTTTGTGCCTCTGCCTGTCCCTGAATGCATGTCTGGGGTGGATGACAGCTGGGGTTTGTTCATTCCCTCTGGACAGTTATGCACAAAGGGAGCTTAGGTGTGACATTTGCAGCCTGATGGTCCATCACCTGGCTGATGGCTCTTCCTGGGCTAGATGGGAGGGAGGCGTTGACACCTACACTCCTCACACAAAGTCTGCGGAACTCCCGGTAGAGCGTATGGAGTCAGGGAAGGAAGAGAAGGGACCTTGTGATCTTCAAAGGCCTCTTTTAAATTCCCCTCCTTCACTTCAGTGACACATTTTGGTTTAAATACTTAACCCCAAAACCCACTGAATCAGTTCACTTTGGGGTCCTGAGGAGACTCTATCAAGAAGAGAAGCTGTGCTGCCAGGAGGGACTATTTGCTTTGATGTGTTGGCTTACTGCCTGCTGATTGCTGTGCTACCAGGAGGGAAAGCCACTCTGCAACTTGCTCTGCTGTGTTGGTCTGCTGCCTCCGGACTCTTCAATCTTTAAACTCCCAGTAACTTCAAGGGATTGTTGGCTTGCTGCCTATTCTCCAAGTCAGATTGATTGGCAACAGTTTTCTGACGAAGTGAGATGGCAGCAGGACCGAAGGGACTTCGTACTATGGCAGGGGCTAAGGAATAGGAGAAAGTCTCATACATACACACACACACTCTACCTTAGCCATATGTGTGCCCCCACTACACACTACATAACATAACAAATTCAAACAATAACCCATTGCCATTCTGACACAACACAACCTATACATACTGAAAACACATTGACATACACCAATACACACACCATTGGCACTGCACCTACACATGATACAACCATAACAACCAACCCAACTACACAGTCAGCTACACAAACACACATGCACAACTACACACATCATGACAACGCCCACCACATAACAACCACACTCACCTGAATATGTCACATGGCAACACAACATCAGTCTCACATGCAAGTGACACACATACAGACAAAACCACATCACACAGTTCAGCTCTCTCCCCCTCACCCAGCCAATCACATTGCATACACACACACTCATACTGATTCACACACACAACTCACAGCACTGTATGACAGGTACAAGTCCCCTGGCACTGTGCACACATGGACACAGTTGACCAGTGTGAATGTAACGTCATTGTGGTGCCAGCATTCATTTCCTAATGAATGCTGACACCACAATTACAGTTAAACATTTGTGTGGTATGTGTTGTGTACCAGTGTGTCCCAAACCGTGTCTGACCCATTTGTGCCCCCGAAATAAACATGCCGCTGTGACTTAGAAAAAGTTTCTGTGACATGTATATGCCTGCAGTGGTTTCAAACTCCTGATGTAGTGCCCACCCAACGCACCCTGGCAATACCGCATGCCTACCTTCAAGTCCAACGACAGTGGGGTTGTGTTTTCTTTATAGGTCTGTGGCAGAAGTGACAGCAGGTGCTGTCCAGTCATCTTGAGTGGCAGACAGGGGTGGAATGGGAAAAAAGGTACGTTTTCACCCCTTATCCCCTCAATTTGCTGTAGGAAAGTACCATTTTTCTTGGCATGTTACCCCCATTTTTACCTGTTTGTCAGTATGTTTTTGCCTCTCTCACTGGGATTCTGTTGGTCAGGACCCCAGTGCTCATAGTTGATGGCCTAATGTGTGTTTCTGTATAGTTCTTAACTGTGTCATGAGGCTCTGCTAATCAGAACCTCAGTGTTTATGCTCTCTCTGCTTTTAAATTTGTCACTATAGACTAGTGACTTCATTTACCCATTTCAATTGGCACACTGGACCCCCCCCTTATAAGACCCTAGTATATGGAACCTATGTACTCAGGGCAGTGGGGTTCCAGGAGATCCTTATGGGCTGCAGCATTTCTTTTGCCACCCATAAGGAGCTCAGACAAACCCTTTCACAGGACTTCCACAGCAGCCTGCGTGAAATAACGCACATGTTATTTCACAGCCATTTTCACTGCACTTAAGTAACTTATAAGTCATCTATATGTCTAACCTTCACTTGCTGAAGGTTAGGTGCAAAGTTACTAAGGGGGTCATTACCCTGGCGGACGGTGTTAAAAGTGCGGTAATACCGCAAACAGGCCGGCGGACAAAAAAAGGGAATCATGACCGTGGCGGAAACCGCCAGCATAGACAGCCACTTTAACACTCCGACCGCCACGGCGGTACAGACAAGCAGCGCGGCGGTCACCGCCAACAGACAGGCGGAAGACAATGTACCGCCCACAGTATCACAACCAGCCAATCCGCCACCTTTTCCGGGGCAGATTCACCGTGGATAAAAACACGGCGGAAACAGCTTTTGCAATGGGAAAAAGCTCACCTTCTACACATCCCACGAGGAAGGAGGACACCGTGGAGCCGGAATTACAAATCCTACCTGCCCTTGTCTTCCTGCTCATTTACGAACACCAGCAACGGCGGCGGCGAAGACAACGGTGAGTACTGCACCTACGACATAGGTGAGGGGGGAGGCAAAAGTCAGGGGAACACACACGAAACACCCCCACCCCCACCCTCGCACATTATAACACACACAGCTATGCATGTCAAAACATCACAGTAACAACCCACAACCCTCCCGGAGGAATGCAAAGACCAAAGGAAATCAGTCAAAAAATTGTAATGTATCAAAATACAGTTACCAAATATATACAGATATATATATACACATTCAAAAGTATATACATTACGAGAAGCAGTGCAGGTATGCACATATCAATGTCCGTGCACCACTGGTCCAAAAATGCATGGGCGAGGCCCACAATAGATACCTGTCCACAAACGGAGAGAACTCTGCTGGGGCATCAGATCGAAATACAACAGGCACCTCAGGGGAAGGGAAGGGTGGGGCACCTCAGCCGGATTACAGCACCACGCCAGATCCACGACGGGGCTCCATGCCCATTGATGTATCCTGGGGAGTGCAAAGCCACAGTCTCTCAAGTCTCTACAGTGGGTGGGTTGCCCACTGAACAATCCTGGGGAGTGTAAAGCCACAGTCTCTCAAGTCTCTACAGTGGTTGGTTTGCCCACTGAACAATCCTGGGGAGTGCAAAGCCACAGTCTCTCAAGTCTCTACAGTGGGTGGTTTGCCCACTGAACAATCCTGAGAAGTGCAAAGCCACAGTCTCTCAAGTCTCTACAGTGGTTGGTTTTACCCACTGAACAATCCTGGGAGTGCAAACCCACAGTCTCTCAAGTGTATAACAGTCTCCACTGGTTCTGGAGGGGGAATGGTGCCCACACTGCATTTAGCTCCCGTGACGGTTCCTGTTCCGTCACAGTCCCAGCTGTACATGGGATAACGATACTTGATGTGGCGGTGCCATGTTCAGCGGTCTTCACCATGGCGGTGATTCCCTTGTTCAGCGGTGCTTAGCCATGGCGGTCACTGATCTGTTCAGCGGTTCTGTGCCCTGTTCACCGGTGCTGTGCCCTGTTCAGTAGTCTTCACCATGGCGGTGATTCCCTTATTCAGCGGTGCTTTGCTATGGCGGTCTCTGACCTGTGCATTGGTGTGTGGCATGACGGGCCCTCATTTTCCAGAGGGGCTGTGGCAGCTGGGCCCTCCTGGGCACTGACTCCGGCGGTGGTCTCCTGACCAGTGACGATACTGCTGCCCTCCAGGGCACTGACTCTGGCGGTGGTCTCCGGACCAGTGACGATACTGCTGCCCTCCAGGGCACTGACTCTCACGGTGGTCTGCAGACCAGTGACGATACTGCTACCCTCCAGGGCACTGACTCTGGCGGTGGTCTCCTGACCAGTGACAATGGGGCTGGCGGTGGCATCCCGGCCGCCGGGGAGGATGGCGCCCTTCTCCGCCGTGCTGCTCTCACCAGACTGTGCAGACTTCCTCTGGCCCTTCACCACCTTTGGACGAGTCACAGCTGACTCTGCAATCCCCCTGGGACCCTTGTGAGCAGTTTTGCCGCCAGGAGTCTTCACCCTGTCCCGTCGGCCACTTTCCAACTTGAGATGCTTTAGGGGGTGTTTGCGTGCAGTTGAGGGGTCTCACCCCCTTGTGTCTGCTGTGATGCTCTCAAGCGCCCATCCAACTCAGGGTAGGCCACCGCCAGGATCCGGAACATCAGGGGGGTCATGGGGCGACAGGCACCCCTCCCACGTTGGGGGGCCATCCCCAGCTGAGCCTCCGCCGTCTTCTTGCTCCAGCGGCGAATGTCCTCCCATCTTTTACGGCAGTGGGTGCCCCGTCCTGGTGGACCCCCAGGGTCCGGACGTCCTTGGCAATGGCACGCCAAATGTCCTTCTTCTGGTGGGCGCTGACCTACATGACATGCACAGAGTAAGAAGAGAAGTCATTAGCAAGAGCACCGTCGAAGTGAGTGGCCCCCATCCCTGCCCTTGCCATGTGGCACATGCATTCACAGTCCTTCATGTTCACTGCACTCTGCCCCCTTCCCTCTTACAACCAGCCCTCTCCACCCAGGCATAGCCCATACAACGTGCTCCCTGTGTACTTACCTGTTGGTCTGGAGGACCGTAGAGTAGCGTGTACTGGGGGAGGACCCCGACCACGAGCTTCTCCAACTCCTGAGCAGTGAAGGCAGGGGCCCTTTCCCCAGACGCAGCAGCCATAGTCTCTTCCAGAACGAGGTCACAGCAGCGCTTGCAGTGCAGGTCCTCTCCTGTCGAAGATCAGGTATCAAGTGATTGAACAGATAGAAAATGGTGGTGACGTCCGCGGCGGTGCGTCTCATCACCACCGGCGCACTTCATCATTGGCTCCTGTGACCCATAGGGTCCAATGTTAACCAATGCAGCTTTGCGCCGCGGTCTTCGACCGCCTACCGCGACAGTGTACAACGCCAGCGCAGCTACCTCACATCCCATTGTCCCAGTTTAGAGGTCAGGCAGCCGCCATTTCAGGGGCCCACATGGCTTAATTTGCAACTGCGTCACACATACCTGGGCCTACACTCGACACACATACAGGAAGATTTTTGTCTTTGGTGTTGTGTTCTGTGTATCTGTGGGTACATACCTGGGATTTTGTTGACTCTGTGGTCGCTGTTGTCCTTCCTAGGCACCATCAGCTTGGACATTTGAGAAGATGGCGGAATCCTCCGGTGTACCGACCGCTGGTGGACCTGGTGACAATGGAGGAGCGACATTTACTCATCACCTACAGGTTTGACCGTGCCACCATCCAGGAACTATGTACCCAGTTGGAGCCAGACCTGATGTCACCAATCCGCCATCCAACAGGAATCCCCCCTCAAGTGCAGGTGCTGTCAGTGCTCCATTTCCTTGCAAGTGGATCGTTTCAGACAACAGTGGCCATGGCATCAGGGATGTCCCAGCCTATGTTTTCCAATGTGTTGTCCAGAGTGTTGTCTGCCCTGCTGAAACAAGTAAGGAGCTACATCGTTTTCCCTCAGGTGGAGGATTTGCCAACAGTGAAAGGTGACTTCTATGCCCTTGGACATATCCCCAACATCATAGGTGCTATTGATGGGACCCATGTAGCTCTGGTCCCCCCCCACAGGAGTGAACAGGTGTACAGGAACCGGAAGAGTAATCATTCCATGAATGTACAGATGGTATGTTTGGCAGACCAGTACATCTCCCAGGTAAATGCTATGTTCCCTGGCTCAGTGCATGACGCCTACATCCTGCGCAATAGCAGCATCCCTTTTTTGATGGGTCGACTCCAGAGGCACTGGGTGTGGCTATTGGGGGACTCTGGTTACCCCAACCTATTGACCCCAGTGAGGAATCCCAGGACCAGGGCAGAGGAACGCTACAATGAGGCCCATGTGCGGACTAGGAGGGTGATCGAACGCACCTTCGGCCTCCTGAAGGCCAGGTTCAGGTGCCTGCATATGACAGGTGGTTCCCTATTCTACTCACGAAGGAAGGTGTGCCAGATCATCATTGCCTGCTCGATGCTTCACAATCTTGCATTGCGACGCCAGGTGCCTTTTCTGCAGGAGGATGGTCCAGATGGCGGTGTTGTGGCAGCTGTGGAGCCTGTGGAGCCTGTGGACAGTGATGAGGAGGACGCTGAGGAAGAAGACATAGACAACAGGGAGTCAGTCATACGGCAATATTTCCAGTGACACACAGGTGAGAACAGTTTTCTTTTTACCATTACATTCACTTTCACACTTCTACCTCTATCCTGTCTGTCAGTTCATAGCAGTATTTGGTCACTGAGTTGTACCTTTCCATTACGGTTTCACAGGTGTGGTTAGCAACGTGTGTCATCTGCTTGCATCCTTCAAGGACTTGTGATGTGTGACATAGGTATGTTGGCTATAAAATTGGCAACGCATGTTGACACTGTCATTGATTATACATATTTACCAAATCACAGACTGACTCCAGATTTTTTTGTGGTTCAAGGGTATTTATTTCAGTGCTCAGAAATGGAGGGGGGTAGTGATATGGTGATGGGGGACGGTGGAGGAATGTCCATGGCAGAGTCCAGTCCATTAGTCACACAGGTGCACTGCCCATATGGGCATAGGAAGTGGAGATGGGGCAGTTCCAATCGGGACAGGGTAACAAAGTGAGACAGTGGGAGGACAATCAGGGTGGTCTCATTTCCTGGCGGGGGTCTTGCCATCTTGCTCTGTCCTGTTCCTGGATCTCAGGGACTGCTTACAGGGTGGTTGTCCGTCTGCAGCGGGTGGGGTGCTGGTGTGGTGGTCCTGTGGCGGGGCGTCCTGTCCACTAGCGTCGGCGGAGGTGGTGGGCAGTTCATCATCCTGGTTAGTGTCAGGGGCCCCTTGGAGTGCCACGGTGTCCCTCGTGGTCTTTTGTATGTCCTTCAGCACCCCTACGATGGTGACCAGGGCGGAGCTGATGGTTCTGAGTTCCTCCCTGAAGCCCAAATACAGTTCGTCCTGCAGGCGCTGGGTCTCCTGAAAATTGGCCAGTACAGTTGCCATCGTCTCCTGGGAGTGGTGGTATGCTCCCATGATGGAGGAGAGGGCCTCGTGGAGAGTGGGTTCCCTTGGCCTGTCCGCCCCCTGTCGCACAGCAGCCCTCCCAGGTTCCCCTTTGTTCCTGTGCCTCCGTCCCCTGGACCGTGTGCCCACTACCACTGCCCCCAGGTCCCTGTTGTTGTTGGGGTGGTGGGTTATCCTGGGTGAGGGTGGGGGTGTGTGATGGCATGCAGGTAGGGTGGGGGATATGATAGTTGAGATTTAACTTACCAGTGTCCATTCCTCCACCGACTCCTCTGAGGCCCTCTGGATGCATGATGGTCAAGACTTGCTCCTCCCATGTTGTTAGTTGTGGGGGAGGAGGTGGGGGTCCGCCGCCAGTCCGCTGTACACTGATGTTGTGCCTGGATACCACAGAACGCACCTTCCCCCATAGGTCGTTCCACCTCTTCCTGATGTCCTCCCGATTTCTTGAATGCTGTCCCACTGCGTTGACCCTGTCCACGATTCTTTGCCATAGCTCCATCTTCCTGTCTATGGATGTGTGCTGCACCTGTGAGCCAAATAGCTGTGGCTCTACCCGTAGGATTTCCTCCACCATGACCCTGAGCTCCTCCTCGGAAAACCGGGGGTGTCTTTGGCGTGACATGAGGTGGTGTGGGTGATGTGTGGGGTGGTGTAAGTGTTGATGTGTGTGGTGATGTGTAGTGGTGTGTGGTGTATTGTGCGTGTAATGTTGTATGGGTGATGGTGTTGTGTGCCTCTGTGTCGTGGGGTTCTCAGTTGCTGTGCGCTCTGTCTTTCTGGCCTTCGTCTCTGATTTTTGGTCATAGGGGTTTGTGGGTGATGTGGGTGTGTGTTTTATATTGTGTTGAGTGTGTGGGAGTGGTGTTTGTATGTGTATCAGGTGTGTGTATTTGGAATTGTCCAATGTGGCGGTGTTTTGGTGATGTGTGTGTATTTTGAGCGCGGCGGTGTGTACCGCCAATGGAATACCGCGGTTGAAAAACCGCCGCGTGGATTCGTGTGTCGTGATAGCATGGGTGTGTTTCTGTTGGCGTGACGGTGGAGGTTTTGTTTTCGCCAGTTTATCACTGACCTTTGGTGTGGCGGTCTTGTGTGGGCGTCTGAATTTCGGCGGATTCTGAGATGTGTGTCATAATAGCTGTGGCGGAATTCCGCGGCCGCGGCGGTGTTTTGGCGGTCCTCTGCACGGCGGTAAGCGCCTTTTACCGCCAATGTTGTAATGAGGGCCTAAGTGTGAGGGCACCCTTGCACTAGCCAAGGTGACTCCATATAGTGCAGGGCCATCTCCCGCGACTTTGTGAGTGCGGGGGCACCATTACACATGTGCACTACATATAGGTCAATACCTATATGTAGCTTCACAATGGTAACTATAAATATGGCCATGTAAGGTGTCTAAGATCATGAAACTGTCCCCCTATTCTAAAAATGGTTTTGGGGAGCCAATTCCATGCATCCTGGGGGCTCCACTATGGACCCCCAGTACTGCCAAACCAGCTCCCTGAGGCTTGCACTGCAGCTACAGCTGCTGCCACCTCACAGGCAGGGTTCTGCCCTCCCGGGGTCTGAGCAGCTCAGTCCCAGGAAGGCAGAACAAAGCATTTCCTTTGGGAGCAGGGTGTTACACCCTCTCCCTTTGCAAATAGGTGTTACAGGCTGGGGAGAGGTAGCCTCCCCCTGCCTCTGTAAATGCATTGAAGGGCACAGATGGTGCCCTCCTTGCATAAGCCAGTCTACACCAGTTCAGGGACCCTTTGTCTCCTGCTCTGGTGCGAAACTGGATGAAGGAAAGGGGAGTGGCAACTCCTCTGTCCATCACCACCCTAGGGGTAGTGCCCAGAGCTCCTCCAGTGTGTCCCAGACTTCAGCCATCTTGCTTTGCAAGGCGTGGGGGCATTCTGGAGGGATCTGAGTGGCTAGTCCCAGCAGGTTACTTCAGAGACCCCCTCCTGATAGGTCCTTACCTGATAAGGTAGCCAATCCCCCTCTCAGGGCTATTTAGGGTCTCTCCTGTGGGTTCTCTTCAGATTCTACTCGCAAGTTTCCAGTAGCAATCCTCTGCATCTACTACTTCATCCTCTGACCTCAGATCAACTGCAGCCTGCTCCAGGAACTGCTGTAACAGCAACAAAGTATCCACAAGGGATACTTTGCTTCTGCAACTTCAGCTCCAGCCAGCAACTGCAACAGTTTCCCTGGTGTGCACACTCTGAGGACTCCCTGTCTTCACCCTGCACCAGAAGGACTGAAGAAATTTCCCATGTGGTGATGGAGTCAATCCCCTGCTAACGCAGGCACCTTCTAAGTCGACAACCGATTCTCTTGAATTCCTCTCCTGGTGACGAACGTGCTCCTTGGAACACAGAGGGTTAACCCCATCGACACAGACTGTCCTGAGGTCCTGCTGTTGCAATGTGGAGGAGGTAAGACCTTGCCTACCCCCAGAGCAACAGTACCCCTGGGCACCACGTCTTCTTTATCTCCTGAGGCCTCTGTGCACTATTTGCAAAATTCCTTCATGCACAGCCTGGCCCAGGTCCCCAGCACTATATCCTGCGATGCTCAACTCGATGAGTTGTTTTCCGGCGGTGTGGGACCTTCCTTTGTAGTGCTGCACCAACCGCATTTTGCACCTCCTTTGTCCCCATGTCCTGGGACTCCTGTGGGTGCTATCTGGTTCTCTGAGGGCTCTCTGAAGTTCTGAGAGCCCCCACTTCCTCCTCACACAGAGTTGAGGCCCCAGGTCCCTCCTGGGTCCAGATACTGCCTAGTTGATGCAAAACGTGACTTTGCCAGAACCAAGGTTTGATGGAGGAATCCATCACCAAAACGTGCCTGCTTCCAACTTCACGGCGTGAGACATCCTTTGAATCATGTAGCAACCCGCTGGCATCTTCCTAGGGTGCATTTCTGCAGTGTATGTCCAACTGGGGGCTCTTCTTTGGCACCCTCTTCTGGGCTGGCAGGGGCTCCTGTCCTTCCTGGAACTTCAGTCGACTTCTGGACTTGGTCTCCTTCTTTTGCAGGTCTTCAGGTCCAGGAATCCACTGTTTGGTATTTGCATACTTGGTTGGTTCTTGCAATAATTCCAATCATGAGGTGTAGTGTGTCCTAAGGAAACTTGCAGTACTTTACTCCTGCTTTTCTGGGCTCTGGGGTGAGGTACTTCACTTACATTTACTGTATTCTTACTCTCGCAGTGATTCTGCACACACTACACTTATCTAGGGGGGAATTCATGATTCGCATTCCACGTTCTTAGTATATGGTTTGTGTTGCCCCTAGACCTGTTTTCTCCCATTGCATTCTATAGCATTTCCTATTGTTTGCACTGTCCTATGACTAATTACTTGCCTTATTTTGGTGTCTAGTGTATATATTGTGTATAATACTTACCTCCAGAAAGAGTATTGTCTCTAAGATATTTTTGGTACTGTGTCACCCAAATAAATACCTTTATTTTAGGTAACGCTGAGTACTGTCTTTACTTGTGTATAAGTACTGTGTAACTATAAGTGGTATTGCATGAGCTTTGCATGTCTCCTAGTTCAGCTTAAGCTGCTCTGCTATAGCTACCTCTATCAGCCTAAGCTGCTAGAACACTACTACATTTCACTAATAACAGATAACTGGACCTGGTATAAGGTGTCAGTTCACAAGGTACCCACTACAGACCAGGCCAGCCTCCTACATTCCCCAGCTCAGACATGGAGGTCGGACTGCCACTCTTTGCTCGGTGGTAAGGTACATCCAAATCTACATGACAGAAAGAGAGGCTAGGGTCCTGCTGGCATCTCCTTTGCCCTCTCCCACCGTCAATGTGGGTGGTGTTTCTTGGTGGAGGTGGCTTTTCAAATGTGGCGCTTTTTGTTATGAGACCGGCAACACCTAAATATGGCAGGCATTCCGTCGCAGCAGCGGACGGGTTTTCAGTCAAAAAGTCAACAGCGGGACCGTTACCGCCAACATCTAAATCAGGATCTTTTTGTCTTCCTTTGTGTCACTTTGCTGCAGGACCTGTTCTACGAACACCACCGCATCCCCAGCATGTCTTCCTGCACAAGGAAGGATTTCACCACAAGGATCAAGCACTGCTATACCAACTTCATCAGCACTCGCTTTCTGCATTGCACCAAGATCAGCAACATGTGCTGATTGAAATCACTACCTTTGGCCTGGGCCGGTGCCACAGGACTGAGCGAAGCCTCCCAACATGCCCCCATCATTGCCATAAAAATAGGTCTCCCCCATGAAGATGCACCACCTGAGGGAATACCGGATGCCACAGACGAGTGTGAAATTGCCGAACCTGGTCGTCTGCCAAGGACAGCCTCGCATAGCCTAATGCCACACTTATTGCATTAGGAAGACAGCTCCTTCACAGAGAAGTATGGTGTTTAGGATGGAACTCACAATGTCCTCTGTGTTCAACCCGCACTGCAGGGAGGCTAAGTAACTTTTCTATAATAATCCAGAGGGACCTGTATCTCATTTGGGTTCCCCGCAAATGCTTGCTTAATTACTTTGAACATATTAGCTGACCTCCCAGTAGATGATCCCTGTCAATTATCCTGGTGGTAGTGAGACCTCAATGATTCAGTAATTGCGGGTGCTTTTCTGGCCCTCGCATGAATGAACGCACTATGACATTAGAATTAGATGAATACTTGAAAATGATATTACTTGCAAAGTATTGGTGAAATGTTTGGCATTTTAGTCTAGTTTTAATCAGATAACTATCTTCCATTTTCTTAAACCAGTGTGGAGCCTGTTTGTGGTGCCTTTCACTGTGTTGCAGTACACAAGTGTTGCACAAATACTTTACACCTTGCCTCTTAGGTTAAGCCTAACTGTTCTGTGCCAAGCTACCAGAGGGTGAGCACAGGTTAATTTAGGATTTTCATCTGACTTGCCCTGACTGTGGCCCCTACTTGGACAGGGTGCATACCTCTGCCAACTAGAAATCCAATTTCTAACATTGGTGATCAGCTGTGAAGATAGGACTTGTGTTTGTGTAATACCCTACAGTAACTCGGTGTACACTGCTATACAGATTTAGACCAAGACGAATCAATTATCTGCTGGAATTATTTTTTCTACTCTCTTCAATTGGCATTTTTGTTTTTTCATTTCTTCCTGACTCATATTTTTTGCCTTTTGTTCTAAACCATGTCTCTGATTGGAGGCCCCATAATTACACCAGCACCTGTAAAATTGGAGTTTGAGGTCACACTTGGAGATAATGGTGTTACTTGAGTGGGTGTGCCTGACCACACAGTCCATGGCAGCTTGAGAGGGTGGTCAGAAGGACCTGGAGCCTGGCCAAGAAGAGAAAATGCAAGGG
Organism: Pleurodeles waltl; assembly: GCF_031143425.1. Taxonomy (NCBI): domain Eukaryota; kingdom Metazoa; phylum Chordata; class Amphibia; order Caudata; family Salamandridae; genus Pleurodeles; species Pleurodeles waltl. The sequence continues at coordinate 509,459,532 of NC_090445.1, forward strand.
ACCTGGGAAACCCGCTCCTGAGTTTCCCATTGTCAGGGAGGAGGCTGAACCTGAGGGGGAGGCCCAGGTACCTACAGGGGAAGACATAGATGAACTAGGGAACCTGCACGAGCTGTCCAGCTGGCAGCAGGAAGGGGGATCAATCCACAAAGAGTTGTGCAAAATGAAGAGAGAGTGCCCTACTTCTGTGGGTCTTTGGCAGCAGGCTGAAGCCCAGGCAGCTAGTGATGCCTCTGGCAAGCACCTGATTTAATGGGAGAATGATCTCCTGTATATTGAGCCTAAGTATCCTGAGCCTGGTGCAACACGTACGTTGGCAGCCCCATAATGCTACAGATTCTTCCTACTGGGGCTGGCTCATGATGTGCCACTGGCAGGTCATTTGGGGAACACAAAACCTTTGACAGGCTTGTTATCCACTTTTTTTTACCTCAAATAATGCAGGCCTCAGCTGCATATTGTAGATCCTCTCCGACCAGCCAGGTAGGTTGCAAGTCAAGGGAGAAGTACAAGGCTACCCTGGAACACTCATCAGTCATTAGCACCTCTTTTGAGTGGGTTTGCATCGACATTGTGGGGCCTCTGGATTCCAAGACAGCCGTGGGCATCAGATTCACTCTGGTTTTGGTGGAATATGCCACCCGGTACACTGAGGCCATCCTTCTAAGGACAGTGACTGTATCCATTGTGGCTAGGGCACTGATGGGGATATTTATCCATATGAGTTTCCCTAAGGAGGTGGTATCTGACAGGGGTACCAACTTCATATCCAAATAAATGAAGGCCAGTGGAAGGAGTGTGGAGTGACGTATAAGTTCACCACCCTTGCCACCCCCAAACCAGTGGGTTGGTTGAAAAGCTCAACCAGATCCTAAAATACATGATTGTGGGTCTACCTTAATCCATGAGGCATGAGTGAGATGTCCTCCTGCCATGTCTGTTTTTTGCCTACAAGGAGGTACCGCAGAAGGGGTTGAATACAACCCATTTAGACTTCTGTATAGCCACTCTGTCAAAGAGACTCTCAGTCATGTAAAGGAGGGCTGGAAGGAATCTTCCAGGAGAGCCCCTGGGATGTGGTTAGCTACATGCTGGTCCTCCACACCCAGGCAGCGGGTTTCAGGAAGCTCACCCAATAGCACTTCAGTTTTTAATTACTGTTATTTTTATTTCTTTTGTTGTGTTTTTTTAACTGTACCAGCTTACTTGAGTTTCACTGCTTCCTCGGTCATTTGCTGCTGCCCTTTTCCTGGCTGATTTTGGAAGCCATTTTCAAAGTTACTGTTCTAGTGCTCAAGAGATGCTACTTAAGGGGTATGTGTTACAAGATGCGCAGTTGATGCGTGCAGTAGGTGTGCCACTGGAGCCCCAAAGGTGCACCTAAGGCATATCCATCTGCACTCATCCGCGTTCGGACTGCACAAGAATCTGTGCATCTTTCAACTGGGACTTGCCTCAAGCCATTAGATACTCCAGAGATGACCTTTGGAGATTAAGTGGAAAGGGTGAGTCTGCCATTTGTGGCCCTTTTTCGTTTCTCAATATTTAAAAGTGACATCTTTGTAGTTGTAGGGCTTGTGGTTTTCAGATGAGATATTCGCATGCCGTTGTCACTGCTAATGCAATGAGCAATGGACTCACTCCATGTAGGCTTCATAAAATTGGGGAGCTTAAATCAGATGAGCCAGGGTTTAAATTCAAAGCAAGATTCTTTGTTAAATATAGAGAAGAGTTTGCAGATTTTCTTGCATCACATGACCCTGATTGGGTTGTTGTTACAGAGTCATGGACTAATTAAGCCTCTGATCCAGATCTGGTTGACACTCTCCTACCATCCTCAGACTAGATAGAAGGGCTAGATTAGGCAGGGGTCTGGCAGTTGTTTTTAAAGCTTATTATCATTGTCATACTGAATTTGACCTAAGTACAAGCTTCTTCCAAGCCTTTCATTTCAAGCTTAAATTGTCTGATAGTAGCTCATTTGCAGGGATGAGAGGTTAAGAGTGGGAGGACCATCTTTGGTGAATTTAATTTTCACCTTGAAGATAATGTTTACTAAGACACTATGGGGGTCATTCCATGCTTGGCGGGCGGCGGGAGCCGCCCGCCAAGCGGGAACCGCCAGAAGACCGTACCGCGGTCACCGGTCATTCTGGGTTTCCCACTGGGCTGGCGGGCGACCGCCAAAAGGCCGCCCGCCAGCCCAGTGGGAAACACCCTTCCACGATGAAGCCGGCTCCGAATGGAGCTGGCGGAGTGGAAGGGGTGCGACGGGTGCAGTAGCACCCGTCGCGAATTTCAGTGTCTGCTATGCAGACACTGAAATTCAAAGTGGGGCCCTCTTACGGGGGCCCCACGACACCCCATACCACCATCCTGTTCCTGGCGGCCGAAACCGCCAGGAACAGGATGGCGGTATGGGGGTCGGAATCCCCATGACGGCGCAGCAAGCTGCGCCGCCATGGAGGATTCCCATGGGCAGCGGAAAGTCGGCGGTACACCGCCGACTTTCGGTTTCTTTCAGAATGCCCAAAGGAGCACCGCCAGCCTGTTGGCGGTGCTCCCGCGGACCCCGGCCCTGGCGGTTTTTACCGCCAGGGTTGAAATCACCCCCTATGCATTAAAGGAGACCCTTAGTAGTATGGGGCTGTGCGGTTGGTTACGGCACCTACCCATGATGCAGGATACACCTGAGATTCCATTTTTATGAATGATCCTCGGATTTTATTCCAGGCTGTGTAACCTCTTAGCTGGTCAGACCATGCAACTGTGTCATTCTTATTGACACTTCCCCTTTCGTTTGTGAAATGCCCTCATCCATTACCAAGGTTGGTAGGAGAAATTGGTAGGGGGTACCAACAGAAGCCTTTCCTAATGCTTTAGATAATTTGTCTGTGGATTACAGGTTGCAGAGGCCTTTGCAACAGAGCTGGGAAAAGGGTCTGCTATGGTCGCCTCCTTTCATGGGATAAAGCTGAGAAGGAACTCTGCCACAGTCTTTTGGTTCAACAAGAGGCTTAGAGCTCTTAGACAGACATGTCACTGCCAGGATCGAATATGGAGGAAGACTTACAAGGTGCAAGAAAGAGTCATTCAAGGGAGTTGGGTTAGGGAATATAGAATTACTCTCAAAGAGGAAAAATCATTATACAGTACCAAAAACATTAACTCAGCTAGATCCTCTAAAGAGCTCTTAGAGTGTTACAACAAACCTCCTCACCTCCGTTGGTCAGAGGGAAAGAAGAATCGCAAGACTTCTGTAATCGGTTGGCTGCTATTTTCTAACTCAAAATTAATAACATCTAGGATGACCTAGAGCGATCTAAAAGATCAAGCAGCAGGCTGTGACCTTTTAGTAGTGAGCACCAGAGGGATCTTGGTAACATCCCACTCGCTATTGATCAAGAGACTAATGTGCTCTCTGTTTTTCCACTGTTTACCCCCGAAATGGAGGAACAGCAGCTTGTTATTGCTATAGCAGGCTTACCTTTTGAGGTATGTGGTCCTGCAGCACTGCATATAGTGGCTGGTACCTGGCACACCCCCTTGCATCTGTAATGAATATGGCGATCTCTTCTGGCTGCTATCCATGGGTATGGAAGGAGGTGGTGGTCAGGCTTTAAAAAAAATAAAAAAAAATCTCAATTGTATGAACTATTGTCTGATCTTGCTCCTTTCAGTGGCTGCTAAGATCTTAGAAAGACACTTGAAATGGCCATCTGATGAAGTTTATGAAATACCAGGAATAATTGGATAGATCACAGTTTGGTTTCTGATGACATCATTCAACTGAATCTGCATTAGTGTCAGCCACAGACTGTATTAGGTGGTTAGTGGATATTCGGCAAGACGCACCCTTCAATACCATCTCCTGCTCTATGCTAATTGAAATCCCACAAAACATGGGCATTACAGATAGGGCCTTGGCATTCTTGATTTATTTCCTTAAAGTACAATCTCAAAGGGTTACACTGAATCAATACTATTTCCTCTTTGCCTTGTGGAATACCACGGGGCTCATCTTTGAGCCCTACGTCATTTAATCTGTATGTTTCTCCATATTCCACTATTATCTGTTCCTATGGGCTGCAGGTGATATCTTATGCTGCCGACACCGTGTAGATTCCCAAGAACTGCAGCTACAACAATGAATTAATCACATTGTATGTCTGCAGTATTAGAATGGATGGGAAGACATTTCCTTAAACTCAACGGTGAAAGAAATGAGATGTTGCTTTTTGGAATTGTAGGAAAGTCCTTTTTTTTGCCTGATCACCCCCACTCTTTCTGGATAGGTACTGGTGGTTACTGACTCTTGGCTGTGCCCTGGGTACTGCTTACCAGTCCCAGGGCCAGTGCTCTGTGTAAAATGGATATGCAAATTAGGCTAATTATAATTGGCTAAGTTAACCTACCTATAAGTCCCTAGTATATGGTAGGGCATGTAGGTTTAGGGACCACAGCATAGGTGGTGCACACCTAGGTGCATTGCTGAGGTGCCCAGTGTCATTTTAAAAGCCAGCCTGCCTTGCTGGCTGCTTTTAAATTAAAGTTATATGCAAATTCGACTTTGGAATTAAAGGTACTTCCAAAGTTTTAAACTACCTTATTTTTACATATAAGTCACCCCTAAGGTGTGCCCTATGTGCCCCTAGGGCTGGGTGCCATGTAACTATAAGCAGGGACTTTATAAAAATAGATTTATAAGCCCTGGTGAGGTAAAAACAGCCAAATTCGTTTTTCCCTCATTGAAGTAAATGGCCTTCATAGGCTAGAATGGGCAGACTTTATTTAAAATTTTAAAGTCTCCTTAAATGTTACATACCAAGAATTTGGTATCAAATTGATTGTTATAATAAATCCCACAACTTCCAGTTGTTGGATTTAATATAACTAGTGCAGGTAAAAAGTTTAGACTTTACCTAAAAAGTTGCCAATATCAGCTCTGCATTGTTTTTGCTGCTGTGCTCTGATTGGCCAGCCTGCAGCAGCTTCTGCCAGGCCACTTTTATGAGGTGTGAAGTGGCCTGGCTTTACACAAAGGAATGTGCTTGGGGGAGAGAATCTCCCCTCAGCAGATGGGGAAGCAGGAAGGGGGAGGGCTGCCAAACTGGTCTTCAAAGGCAGAGAAGGACATCTGGAGCACCCAGCAACACCCCCACATCCTGCAACCCCAGACAGCTAGGTGCCCCCTTGATTAGATTAGGAGAGGGCAGGAGAGGGGTGTGTTTATGATTTTTAGCCACACCAGTGGGTGGGCTCAGCCAGATCTCTCCTCTAAAAATCAGATTCATCCATTTTGGATTTTTAGAGACTATTGCCTTCTGGGATGGATTTTTGCCACACTTCCCAGGAAGTGGTCATCACAGGGGGACGACCCTGTCCCTGATTGGAGGACCAGGGCCCCCCTGCTTTTCACCCAGGAGCAAGGATAAAACTGGCAGACCTGCACCCACGCCTCAGATCCCCACCAAATGTCAAGAAGAAAGAACTACAAGGAGAAGAAGGACTGCCCTGCTGGACCCCTGGCCTGCACCTGGACCCTGCACTCAGAAAGACTGCACCAGCTGCACACTTGGGCTTCACCACAAGAAGGACTTTGCCTGGCTTCCACTGGTTCAAGGAGGGACTCCCTGTTTGCTACAGGTGAAAAATTGCTAACCAGGTGAAAAATTGCTGCACCAACTCCTGAAAAAGTGACCAGCTGACCACTGTCCAGTGGCCAAAAAGGAGTTTGCGCCAGGTGTATTCTGGGAGTTGAAGTCCGCACTTCCCAAGGACCATCACAGAACTTCTGGACCCTTGGGGTGAGCTGTGGACCCCAAAAGAACCTTAAAAGAACATCTGGGTGAAGCCCCAGAAGTTTGGAAAAGATTGGAGAAATTTTAGAAAAAAGCTCCATAAAGTGACCGACTCGACGCGGAAATTCTAGCCGGCTTGCCTCAACCGCGACCCGGCCTGACTTCGTGGTTCGTCCCGGTCAAGAAAAACATCCGAAAAAAAGACTAAGTCCGAACATAAAAAGTTGACCGGGACCTTCCAGCCATCGTATCCGAGAAGGGCTCCACGGACATCGGATCAAGATCCAGGTTTACCCCGGTCGAAGGATTTTCGTCTCGAAAAAACGACTAAGTCCGAAGGTAAAAATCACCACCGAGGAAACCGACTTCGCGTATCCGGACAAGGGCTCCAGAAGGTCGGATCCAACTGGCAGGTTCGTCCCGGGGAAGAAAAACATCGAAAAAGAGACTAAGTCAGAAGGTAACTTTTTGACCGAGGCCTCCCGCGACTTGTAGCCGAGCAGGGCTCCATCGCGGTCGGCCTGAAAGTTTGACTTTGCCCCGGTCCTGGTGCAACCAGATGACCCGATTGGCGCTTTTCGTTTCTGAGCGCTAGAAAATAATAATACTTTAAAAATTCATATCTCCGGTTCCCCTGAACCGATTTTAATCGTTTTTGTGTCATTTTAAAGATAAAAATATAAGCTATTTTTATAAATTGGTTTTGGATTTTTAAACTGTTTCCTGTGTTTTATTTAATTACTGTTTTGTGATATTTGAATGCTTTACACTTTGTCTCCTAAGTTAAGCCTTGACGCTCGATGCTAAGCTACCAAGGGTAGAGCTGGGATTAATTTACTGAGACCTAACTGTACTTTTGTGGAGGTTTGTGGCTTGTTGCTAGGTGTAGGTACCTACCTGCCCTATCAATAACCCATTTTCCAACATAATTGGAAGCAGCGACGGGATCCTGTACTTGTGTTCAATATCACGTTACAGTTTTAGATAAAACAAATTAAAAATCCTTTAAATTGTCCTAGTGCAAAAATTGTTTTTAATTTTTAATTTTAATTTTTTTTTAAATTAATTTGGATTAATTTCAATTATTGAATTTTTGTAATTTTTCTAAATTCTTGTTTCCAATTTTTGCAAAAAGCTTTTGTTGACACAAAACTAGGGAACCATGGAGCTTGATCTGGCTAGCCTACCCACACTGACAGTAGTCCAGCTTAGGGGGTTGTGTATTGAGAGGGGGTTGCCTGCAACCACTAATCTCAGGAAAGAAATCCTGATTAAATCCCTGACAGCATGGGCAGAGGCCCAAGAGGTAGAGACAGAGGAAGCTCCAGAGGAGGAACCAAAAGAAGATGATGCTAACTCTAACCATTCAGGGGAGGAAAGGCATCAGACCCCAAGTGAGGAAGAGGAGGAACGGTCCTCACTGGACACAGTCACTAGGGGTAGACCCAAAGCTAGTGGTAGGAAGAGGGTCCTTTCAGGAGGAGAGAACCCATCCATCAGGGAGAGAGAGCTGGAAGCCCAGCTAGCCTACATAGCTTTGGAGGCAGATAAGCTTGCCCTAGAAAAAAAGAAGTGGGCAAGCAAAGAAAAAAAAGATGGAAGCAGCGAGAAAGAAACTGAGGTGTCCCTGGGTGGGGGTTTTGCCCCCAGATTACCCAAAGGGGTGGTTCCTGCCTATGTAGAGGGGGATGACATCGATAAGTGGCTGGGGGCCTTTGAGAGGGCCCTCCAGATGAGGAAAGTCAAGCCTCAGTACTGGGGTTCACTCCTTTGGGAGTTAGTTCCCAACTCTGGGAGGGATAGGCTCCTAACCATGAGTGGGGAGGATGCAGACTCATACCCCAGTATGAAGAGATGCTTGACTAAAAAGTTTGGTCTAACCCCAGAGCAGTATAGGCTTAAGTTTAGGGACACCCAAAAGACAAGCACCCAGTCCTGGGTGGACTTTGTGGACATTTCAGTGAAAGCACTGGAGGGCTGGATACAGGGCAACAGGGTAAGTACCTTTGAGGGGCTGTACAATTTGATTATGAGGGAGCACCTTCTAACTAATTGTGTCCAAGAGAGGCTCCGCCAGTATCTAGTAGACTCTAGGTTGACCAACCCCAGAGAGCTGGGGGAGGCAGCAGATGACTGGTTAAGAACTAGAGTTAACCAGAGACCCCCAGGGGGTGATCAGAAAAAGGGAGGACATGGTTCTTCTCAGGGGAAGAACCAGGGGAAAGATGACAAAAAACCCAAAGAGTCCTCACAAGAGTCCCCAAAAACTTCTCAGGGAGGGGGAGCCCCGAGCCAATTCACTTCTAAAGGGAAAGGGTATCAGGGAAAGAATTTTGATCCTGCTAAAGCAGGAAGGTTTCAGGAGCTTGCTAAGGCCGGCAAGTGTTTTGACTGTTATCAGCCAGGACATAAAAGAGGAGATGCTATCTGCACCAAGAAGCCCCCCACTGGTGGGCAATCCCAGGGGATTGCTAGTGTAGGGTTGGGGGTGGAAGTTGGCCCAGGGGTGGAATCAGGGTACACTGAAGTCACCTTAGTATCCGTGGGTGGGGTGGACATTGCAACTATGGCCACCTTACCTCCCATCATGCAGAGGTATAGGCAGAGGCCTAAAGTCAATGGGACTGAAGTGGAAGCTCTGAGAGATACAGGAGCCAGTGTGACAATGGTCACAGAAAAGCTGGTTTCTCCAGAGCAGGTCTTACCTGGTGTCTTCCACCAGGTGACTTATGCAGATAGCAGAACCAAACTCCATCCCATGACTATGGTGAGTCTGGAATGGGGAGGTGTGACTGGCCCTAAAAAAGTAGCTGTAGCTCCTGCCCTCCCAGTAGAGTGTCTACTGGGAAATGATCTTGAAGCATCTGAATGGTCAGAAGTGGAGAGAAGGGTCCATGCAAAGATGCTGGATCTCCCTGAATGGGTGTGTGCTGTGACCAGGTCACAGGCAGCACAACAGGGAAATGCTGGACACTTGGACCCTGGAACAATGGGCCAAGCCTCCAAGAAGAAGAGAAAGGGCACTGGGTCTGGCTTACCAGCCCCAACAAGTACAGAGGGTCAGGAAGAATCCAACCCTGAGGGGGAGGATCTGAACTCTGAGGGAGGGACACCTTCCCTGCAAACTCTGCCTGACTTGGCAGAACTGCAAGGGGCAGGTGGGCCCACCAGAGAAGATTTGTGCCAGGGACAAAGAGAGTGTCCCACTCTTGAGGGCCTGAGGCAGACTGCTGCCAGGCAAGAACAAGGGGATACCAGTGGTACCCACAAGGTTTACTGGGAGGATGGAGTTCTCTACACTGAGGCTAGGACCCTTAAAGAAGGGGCTACTAGGAGAGTAGTGGTCCCCCAAAAGTATAGAGAATTCCTCCTTACCTTAAGCCATGATATCCCCTTAGCTGGTCATTTGGGACAGACCAAGACCTGGAACAGGCTGGACAACCATTTTTTTTGGCCAGAAATGTCAGAAAAAGTCAGGGAGTTTTGCAGCTCCTGTGTCACCTGTCAAGCCAGTGGCAAGACAGGGGGCAAGCCAAAGGCTCCCTTAATTCCACTGCCAGTGGTTGGGACTCCCTTTGAGAGGGTGGGGATTGACATTGTTGGTCCCCTAGACCCACCAACTGCTTCAGGTAACAGGTACATTGTGGTGGTAGTGGACCATGCCACCAGGTACCCTGAGGCAATACCCCTCCGGACAATCACTGCACCCACAGTGGCTAGGGCCCTACTTGGTGTGTTCACCAGAGTGGGATTCCCAAAGGAGGTGGTCTCAGATAGGGGCACAAACTTTATGTCAGCCTATCTGAAAGCCATGTGGGAGGAGTGTGGTGTTACTTATAAGTTCAGCACACCCTACCATCCACAGACCAATGGTCTAGTGGAAAGATTCAATAAGACCCTGAAGGGCATGATCATGGGTTTGTCTGACAAACTCAGGAGGAGATGGGATGTCCTCCTCCCATGCCTGCTGTTTGCCTACAGGGAGGTGCCACAGAAGGGGGTTGGATTCAGCCCCTTTGAGTTACTGTTTGGGCACCCTGTAAGAGGCCCATTGTGCTTGGTGAGAGAGTCTTGGGAAAAGCCTCTCAAGGAAGCCAAGGAGAATGTGCTAGATTATGTACTAGGCCTGCGGTCTCGCATGGCTGAGTATATGAAGAAGGCAAGCAGGAACCTGGAGGCCAGTCAGGAGCTCATGAAGCTCTGGCATGATCAAAAGGCTACCATACCTGAGTATCACCCAGGACAGCTGGTGTGGGTTTTGGAGCCCATGGCTCCTAGGGCACTACAGGCCAAATGGACTGGGCCCTATCCAATCCTAGAGAAAAAAGGTGAGGTCACCTACTTGGTGGACCTTGGCACCCCCAGGAATCCTCACAGGATCCTGCATGTTAATAGGATGAAACCCCGCCAGGACAGGGCAGACATGACTATGCTGATGGTCACTGATGAAGGGAAGGAGGAGGAGGGTGAACCTCTGCCAGACCTCCTGTCCTCAAAGGAAAAAGATGGGTCAGTGGAGGGAGTGGTACTCTCTCCCAAACTGACAGATCAGCAACAACAAGACTGTAAGCAAGTCTTGGGACAGTTTGCTAGTCTGTTCTCCCTGACCCCTGGACTCACCAATTGGTGTGTCCATGATGTTGACACTGGTGACAGCTTGCCTGTCAAGAACAAGCTGTACAGGCTGTCTGACCAGGTCAAGGCCAACATCAAAGCTGAAGTGGCTAAGATGTTGGATCTGAAGGTAATTGAGCACTCTGATAGTCCTTGGTCCAGTCCAGTGGTACTGGTGCCCAAAGCTAGTCCCCAAGGTGGGAAGAAAGAATTAAGATTCTGTGTGGACTACAGAGGTCTAAATGCAGTCACTAGGACTGATGCTCACCCCATACCTAGAGCTGATGAGCTCATTGACAGGTTGGGGGCTGCCAAATTCCTGAGCACATTTGATCTGACCTCAGGATATTGGCAGATTGCCTTAAGTCCAAGAGCCAAGGAGAGGTCAGCATTTTCCACACCAGAGGGCCACTTTCAGTTCAAGGTGATGCCCTTTGGGATGAAAAATGCTCCTGCCACCTTCCAACGGTTGGTGAATAGAGTCCTGTCTGGGTTGGAATCTTTTAGTGCAGCTTATCTAGATGATATAGCTGTATTTAGTTCCACCTGGAGGGACCACCTGGTCCACCTGAAGGAAGTGCTTCAGGCCCTGCTTCAAGCAGGCCTGACTATCAAGGCAAGCAAGTGCCAGATAGGGCAAAGTTCTGTTGTGTACCTGGGCCACCTTGTTGGTGGAGGCCATGTACAACCTCTCCAGCCCAAGATCCAGACTATCCTGGATTGGGAGGCTCCAAAAACCCAGACTCAGGTCAGGGCCTTTCTTGGCCTGACTGGGTATTACAGGAGGTTTGTTCAGAATTTTGGGACCATAGTGGCCCCTCTGACTGAGCTTACCTCCAAGAAACAACCCAAGAAGGTCATTTGGACCCCAGAGTGTCAAAAAGCTTTTGACACCCTAAAACAGGCTATGTGTTCAGCACCAGTGTTACTGGCCCCTGACTATAGCAAGGAGTTTGTAGTGCAAACAGATGCTTCAGAGGAAGGGATTGGGGCAGTGTTAGCACAAGTTAATGAAGAGGGCCATGATCACCCAGTTGCCTTCATCAGCAGGCGACTACTCCCCAGAGAGAAGAAATGGAGTGCCATTGAGAGGGAGGCCTTTGCTGTGGTTTGGTCCCTGAAGAAGTTGAGGCCTTACTTGTTTGGCACTCACTTCCGTGTACAAACTGACCACAGACCTCTCAGATGGTTGATGCAGATGAGGGGGGAGAACCCAAAACTGTTAAGGTGGTCCATTTCCCTACAGGGGATGGACTTCACAGTGGAGCACAGACCTGGGACTGCTCATGCCAATGCAGATGGCCTTTCCAGGTTTTTCCACTTAGCTGATGAGGACTACCAGGGTGTAGGTTAGTACCCATCACCTTTCATCTGGGGGGGGGCAGTGTAGGAAAGTCCTTTTTTTTGCCTGATCACCCCCACTCTTTCTGGATAGGTACTGGTGGTTACTGACTCTTGGCTGTGCCCTGGGTACTGCTTACCAGTCCCAGGGCCAGTGCTCTGTGTAAAATGGATATGCAAATTAGGCTAATTATAATTGGCTAAGTTAACCTACCTATAAGTCCCTAGTATATGGTAGGGCATGTAGGTTTAGGGACCACAGCATAGGTGGTGCACACCTAGGTGCATTGCTGAGGTGCCCAGTGTCATTTTAAAAGCCAGCCTGCCTTGCTGGCTGCTTTTAAATTAAAGTTATATGCAAATTCGACTTTGGAATTAAAGGTACTTCCAAAGTTTTAAACTACCTTATTTTTACATATAAGTCACCCCTAAGGTGTGCCCTATGTGCCCCTAGGGCTGGGTGCCATGTAACTATAAGCAGGGACTTTATAAAAATAGATTTATAAGCCCTGGTGAGGTAAAAACAGCCAAATTCGTTTTTCCCTCATTGAAGTAAATGGCCTTCATAGGCTAGAATGGGCAGACTTTATTTAAAATTTTAAAGTCTCCTTAAATGTTACATACCAAGAATTTGGTATCAAATTGATTGTTATAATAAATCCCACAACTTCCAGTTGTTGGATTTAATATAACTAGTGCAGGTAAAAAGTTTAGACTTTACCTAAAAAGTTGCCAATTTCAGCTCTGCATTGTTTTTGCTGCTGTGCTCTGATTGGCCAGCCTGCAGCAGCTTCTGCCAGGCCACTTTTATGAGGTGTGAAGTGGCCTGGCTTTACACAAAGGAATGTGCTTGGGGGAGAGAATCTCCCCTCAGCAGATGGGGAAGCAGGAAGGGGGAGGGCTGCCAAACTGGTCTTCAAAGGCAGAGAAGGACATCTGGAGCACCCAGCAACACCCCCACATCCTGCAACCCCAGACAGCTAGGTGCCCCCTTGATTAGATTAGGAGAGGGCAGGAGAGGGGTGTGTTTATGATTTTTAGCCACACCAGTGGGTGGGCTCAGCCAGATCTCTCCTCTAAAAATCAGATTCATCCATTTTGGATTTTTAGAGACTATTGCCTTCTGGGATGGATTTTTGCCACACTTCCCAGGAAGTGGTCATCACAGGGGGACGACCCTGTCCCTGATTGGAGGACCAGGGCCCCCCTGCTTTTCACCCAGGAGCAAGGATAAAACTGGCAGACCTGCACCCACGCCTCAGATCCCCACCAAATTTCAAGAAGAAAGAACTACAAGGAGAAGAAGGACTGCCCTGCTGGACCCCTGGCCTGCACCTGGACCCTGCACTCAGAAAGACTGCACCAGCTGCACACTTGGGCTTCACCACAAGAAGGACTTTGCCTGGCTTCCACTGGTTCAAGGAGGGACTCCCTGTTTGCTACAGGTGAAAAATTGCTAACCAGAGTCCCCTGCACCAACTCCTGAAAAAGTGACCAGCTGACCACTGTCCAGTGGCCAAAAAGGAGTTTGCGCCAGGTGTATTCTGGGAGTTGAAGTCCGCACTTCCCAAGGACCATCACAGAACTTCTGGACCCTTGGGGTGAGCTGTGGACCCCAAAAGAACCTTAAAAGAACATCTGGGTGAAGCCCCAGAAGTTTGGAAAAGATTGGAGAAATTTTAGAAAAAAGCTCCATAAAGTGACCGACTCGACGCGGAAATTCTAGCCGGCTTGCCTCAACCGCGACCCGGCCTGACTTCGTGGTTCGTCCCGGTCAAGAAAAACATCCGAAAAAAAGACTAAGTCCGAACGTAAAAAGTTGACCGGGACCTTCCAGCCATCGTATCCGAGAAGGGCTCCACGGACGTCGGATCAAGATCCAGGTTTACCCCGGTCGAAGGATTTTCGTCTCGAAAAAACGACTAAGTCCGAAGGTAAAAATCACCACCGAGGAAACCGACTTCGCGTATCCGGACAAGGGCTCCAGGAGGTCGGATCCAACTGGCAGGTTCGTCCCGGGGAAGAAAAACATCGAAAAAGAGACTAAGTCAGAAGGTAACTTTTTGACCGAGGCCTCCCGCGACTTGTAGCCGAGCAGGGCTCCATCGCGGTCGGCCTGAAAGTTTGACTTTGCCCCGGTCCTGGTGCAACCAGATGACCCGATTGGCGCTTTTCGTTTCTGAGCGCTAGAAAATAATAATACTTTAAAAATTCATATCTCCGGTTCCCCTGAACCGATTTTAATCGTTTTTGTGTCATTTTAAAGATAAAAATATAAGCTATTTTTATAAATTGGTTTTGGATTTTTAAACTGTTTCCTGTGTTTTATTTAATTACTGTTTTGTGATATTTGAATGCTTTACACTTTGTCTCCTAAGTTAAGCCTTGACGCTCGATGCTAAGCTACCAAGGGTAGAGCTGGGATTAATTTACTGAGACCTAACTGTACTTTTGTGGAGGTTTGTGGCTTGTTGCTAGGTGTAGGTACCTACCTGCCCTATCAATAACCCATTTTCCAACAGGAATGCATTCCTTGATGTGGAATGATGCTTGTGGTCAGACTCACTTGGCACCTTGCCTGTCCCAGATACTGAGCTCTCTTTTAATGGACAGGCCAATAGCACAGTTGCTATGTGCTTCTGGCTTCTAAGAAGACTACAAAAATAAATGTCCCTTTACTCCCGTTTCTGAGTGGAAGCAGGTTGCTGTGGCATTGATTATGTCTAGAACTGATTATTACAATGCTCTCTATCTGGACTCCACCATCAGTACCCGAGCAAAACTGCAGGTAGCACAGAACACCCTCGATAGGGCTGTTCATGATATTCCTAATCATCAATCTGCCTCTGCGGAGTTGGGTGAGCTTCACTGGCTCCCCATCAGAAAGCGTAATACATTCAAGGCTATCTGTATGGGACATAAGGCTCTTTATCAAGTATGCCCAGTTGGACTAAGGAAGATGTTCCATTGGTGCACACCAGGTAGAAACCTATGATCTTCACATTGTAATCTGGTTACTATACCCAGAGTATGCAAGGTGAGGTGGGGGCAGAGCTTTTTTTCAGTTGCAGCTGCCAGACTCTGGAACTAGCTCCTCCAATCCTTGACTTCCATCAAAGGACATATGCTGTTTAGAAAGGCATTGAAGAACTGCCTGTACACTGTATAGGCTGCCCCCTTTTTGGCCTTGTAGCTGTTTACAGCAGGATTGTGAAGGCAGCTATAACTATAGTGCCATGACAACTATGGGCATTTGTAGATCTGTCCAAATTTAAAATCAAATCAAAGTAAGGCCCATATTTATGCTTTTTTAGTGTCGCATTTGTGCCATTTTGTGACACAAATGTGGCGAAAACTTACAAAATGCAATTGTATTTTGATAGTTTGCACCGCTTTTGCGCCAAAAAGCGGTGCACATGCGGCACTAAAAAAGTATAAATGTGGGCCTAAGTTCCTCAGCACATTTGACTTAATGTCTGGATACTGGCAGACTGCCTTGACTGAATGGGCCAAATAGAGGTCTGCATTCTCTATACCAAGAGAGCACTTTCAGTTCTGGTTCATGCCCTTCAGGCTAAAGAATGCCCCTGGCACTTTCCAGAGGTTGATGAATCAGCATCTCTGTGGACTGGAGAACTTCAGTGCCACCTATTTAGACAGCAGTGCGGTCTTCAGTTTTCTCTGGGAGGACCAACTTTGCCAACTGTGGGAAGTGTTTTAGGCTCTGCAAAGGGCAGGCCTGACTATCAAGGACAGTAAGAGCCAGATAAAGGTTATGTGGTCTATTTGACACACCACATAGGGGGTGGCAAGGTACAGCCCTTGCAACCTAAAATTTACACCATTCTGTCTTGGGAAGCCCAGTACCCAGACAGTAGACAGAACCTTCATAGGCCCAAAAGTGCCATTTCCCTGTAAATAAATGCTATTAGTGGGCCTTCAGCACTGACTATGCCACCCACTACAGTAGCCTTTCAAACATGTCTTAGGCCTGCCACTACAGAATCTGTGTGGGCAGCTTTAAACTGCCATTTCGACGTGGCAAGAGCACCCGCTTGCCAGGCCCAAATGTTATTGCATATAAGTCACCCCTTAGGTAGGCCCTAGTTAGCATCAAGGGAAGGATGCAGTGTATTTGAACAGTTGGGAATGTACTTTTAAGTTTAACATGTCCAGGTAGTGAAAAAAGTGTTGAATTCATTTTCCACTACTTCAAGGCCTGTCTCTCCCATAATTTAACATTGTGGTTATCTTGGAGCATCCTTTAAGTGTAACTTCCAATTGTGGCAAGATGTAAAGATGGAGTTTGCTGACTATGGATTTACAATTTAAAATCAGAACTTATGGTGAAGTCAGATTTTAAATTGTAAGTCTGAAAATGACACCAAATCAGTACCCTTTGGGATCCTGAGGAGACTCTGCCAAGAAGAGGAGACGTGTTTCCAGGAGGGACTGCCACTTTGATATTTGCTTTGCTGTCTTGGCCTGCTGCCTCCTGACTGCTGTGCTGCCAGGAAGGACTCCCACTTTGCAACTTGATCTGCTGCCTCTGATAGTGAGGGGAACTAAAACCTTCTCTACAACCTTTAAACCCCCAGTAACTCCAAGGGCTTGTTAGCTTGACTCCTGTTCTTGAAGTCTCAGGGTGATCAAAGACTTTGGGGGTCATTACAACATTGGCGGTAAAAGGTGCTTACCGCCGTGCAGAAGACCGCCAAAACACCGCCGCGGAATACCGCCACAGCTATTATAGCCCACACCTCGGAATCCGCCGAAATTCAGACACCCACACAAGACCGCCACACCAAAGGTCAGTGATAAACTGGCGAAAACAAATCCTCCACCGTCACGCCAACAAAAACACACCCATGCTATCACGACACACGAATCCACGCGGCGGTCTTTCAACCGCGGTATTCCATTGGCGGTACACACTGCCGCGCTTAAAATACACACACATCTCCAAAACACCGCCACATTGGACAATTCCAAATACACACACCTGATACACATACAAGCACCACTCCCACACACTCAACACAATATAAAACACACACCCACATCACCCCCAAACCCCTACGACAAAAAATTAGAGACAAAGGCCAGAGAGACACTACAGCAATAGACAACCCACACCACACAGAGCCACACAACACCATCATCCATACAACATTACACGCACAATATACCACACACCACTACACATCACCACACACATCAACACTTACACCACCCCACACATCACCCACACCACCTCATGTCACGCGAAAGACACCCCAGGTTTTCCGAGGAGGAGCTCAGGGTCATGTTGGAGGAAATTTTCACGGGTAGAGCCACAACTATTTGGCTCACAGGTGCAGAACACATCCAGAGCCAGGAAGATGGAGCTATGGCAAAGAATCGTCGACAGGGTCAACGCTGTGTGACAGCATCCAAGAAATCGGAAGGACATCAGGAAGAGGTGGAACGACCTACGGGGGAAGGTGCGTTCAGTGGTCTCCAGGCACAACATCACGGTACAGCGGACTGGCGGCGGACCCCCACCTCCTCCCCCACAACTAACAACATGGGAGGAGCAAGTCTTGACCATCATGCATCCTGAGGGCCTCAGAGGAGACGGTGGAGGAATGGACACTGGTAAGTTAAATCTCAACTATTATATCCCCCACCCTACCTGCATGCCATCACACAACCCCACCTTCACCCCCTCCCCTATCACTCCAACTCCTCACTAATGTATTCGTAACACAAACCACCCATCCCAACACCAAGCCCCGCATGCAAAAACAAAGCATGGTCAGCCCTCACCAAAGCATGCTCACTGCACATACCCATAACAACCCCATAACCATCATCACACAAACCCACACACCGGAATGCTTGCACTGGGGTACACAAACACCCACCCATTGCACACCATTACTCACACACATGCACTAATCATGCTCTTATATCCCTGCAGGACCACTACGGAACGTCACCACACCGGAGGGTCCAGACATCTCCACTCCACCCACAGAAGAGGCCCACAGTGACGACAGCAGCTCTGCCCTACTGGATCCTGATGACCAGCCCGGACCATCGTGGGCCTCGGGACAGTCGGTTCCTCTTGTACAGGCACAGCCCAACACTGACCTTCCGCCCTCTGGTAACACCAGCACAGCACCCACCCAGCGGGCCCATACCTCCCTACCCAGGATACGTCAATCAGCGGTGTGTCCACCACTACAGGGAACACAGGCTAACCCACCACCCCAACAACAACAGGGACCTGAGGGCAGTGGTAGTGGGCACATAGTCCAGAGGATGGAGGCACAGGAACACAGGGGAACTGGGAGGGCTGCTGTGCAACAGGGGGCGGACAGGCCAAGGGAACCCACTCTCCACGAGGCCCTCTCCTCCATCATGGGAGCATACCACCACTCCCAGGAGACAATGGCGACGGTCCTGGCCAAGTTTCAGGAGACCCAGCGCCTGCAGGACAAACTGTATTTGGGCTTCAGGGAGGAGTTCAGAACCATCAGCTCCGCCCTGGGCACCATCGCAGGGGTGCTGAAGGACATACAAAAGACCATGAGGGACACCGTGGCACTCCAAGGGGCACCTGACACTAGCCAGGACGATGAACTGCCCACCACCTCCGCCGACGCTAGTGGACAGGACGCCCCGCCACAGGACCACCACACCAGCACCCCACCCCCTGCAGATGGACAACCACAATGCAAGCAGTCCCTGAGATCCAGCAACAGGACAGAGCAAGATGGCAAGACCCCCGCCAGGAAATGAGACCACCCTGATTGTCCTCCCACTGTCTCACTTTGTTACCCTGTCCCGATTGAAACTGCCCCAGCTCCACTTCCTATGCCCATATGGGCAGTGCACCTGTGTGACAAATGGACTGGACTCTGCCATGGACATTCCTCCACCGTCCCCCATCACCATATCACTACCCCCCTCCCTTTCTGAGCACTGAAATAAACACCCTTGAACCACAAAACAATCTGGAGTCAGTCTGTGATTTGGTAAATATGTATAATCAATGACAGTGTCAACATGCTGTCCAATTTTACAGCCAACATACCTATGTCACACATCACAAGTCCTTGAAGGATGCAAGCAGATGACACACGTTGCTAACCACACCTGTGAAACCGTAATGGAAAGGTACAACTCAGTTACCAAATACTGCTATGAACTGACAGACAGGATAGAGGTAGAAGTGTGAAAGTGAATGTAATGGTAAAAAGAAAACTGTCCTCACCTGTGTGTCACTGGAAATATTGCCGTATGACTGACTCCCTGTTGTCTATCTCTTCTTCCTCAGCGTCCTCCTCATCACTGTCCACAGGCTCCACAGGCTCCACAGTTGCCACAACACCGCCATCTGGACCATCCTCCTGCAGAAAAGGCACCTGGCGTCGCAAAGCAAGATTGTGAAGCATCGAGCAGGCGATGATGATCTGGCACACCTTCCTTGGTGAGTAGAATAGGGAACCACCTGTCATATGCAAGCACCTGAACCTGGCCTTCAGGAGACCGAAGGTGCGTTCAATCACCCTCCTAGTTCGCCCATGGGCCTCATTGTAGCGTTCCTCTGCCCTTGTCCTGGGATTCCTCACTGGGGTCAATAGCGAGGACAGGTTGGGGTAACCAGAGTCCCCCAATAGCCACACCCAGTGCCTCTGGAGTTGACCCATCATATAAGGGATGCTGCTATTGCGCAGGATGTAGGCGTCATGCACTGAGCCAGGGAACATAGCATTTACCTGGGAGATGTATTGGTCTGCCAAACATACCATCTGTACATTCATGGAATGATAACTCTTCCGGTTCCTGTACACCTGTTCACTCCTGTGGGGGGGAACCAGAGCTACATGGGTCCCATCAATAGCACCTATGATGTTGGGGATATGTCCAAGGGCATAGAAGTCACCTTTCACTGTTGGCAAATCCTCCACCTGAGGGAAAACGATGTAGCTCCTTACGTGTTTCAGCAGGGCAGACAACACTCTGGACAACACGTTTGAAAACATAGGCTGGGACATCCCTGATGCCATGGTCACTGTTGTCTGAAACGATCCACTTGCAAGGAAATGGAGCACTGACAGCACCTGCACTTGAGGGGGGATTCCTGTGGGATGGCGGATTGGTGACATCAGGTCTGGCTCCAACTGGGTACATAGTTCCTGGATAGTGGCACGGTCAAACCTGTAGGTGATGAGTAAATGTCGCTCCTCCATTGTCAACAGGTCCACCAGCGGTCGGTACACCGGAGGATTCCGCCATCTTCTCAAATGTCCAAGCTGACGGTGCCTAGGAAGGACAACAGCGACCACAGAGTCAACAAAATCCCAGTTATGTATCCACAAATACACAGAACACGACACCAAAGACAAAAATTATTCCTGTATGTGTGTCGAGTGTAGGCCCAGGTATGTGTGACGTAGTTGCAAATTAAGCCATGTGGACCCCTGAAATGGCGGCTGCCTGACCTCTAAACTGGGACAGTGGGATGTGAGGTAACTGTGCTGGCGTTGAACACCATTGCGGTAGGCGGTCGTAGACCACAGCGCAATGCTGCATTGGTTAACATTGGACCGTATGGGTCCCAGGAGCCAATGATGAAGTGCGCCGGCGGTGATGAGACGCACTGCCGCGGAGGACACCGCCGCGGACATGACCGCCATTTTCTATCTGTTCAATCACTGGATACCTGATCTTCGACAGGAGAGGACCTACACTGCAAGTGCTGCTGTGACCTAGGTCTGGAAGAGACAATGGCTGCTGCGTCTGGGGAACGGGCCCCTGCCTTCACTGCTCAGGAGTTGGAGAAGCTCGTGGACGGGATCCTCCCCCAGTACACGCTACTCTACGGTCCTCCAGACCAACAGGTAAGTACACAGAGAGCACGTTGTATGGGATATGCCTGGGTGGAGAGGGCTAGTTGTAAGAGGGAAGGGGGCAGAGTGCAGTCAACATGAATGAGTGTGAATGTATGTGCCACATGGCAAGGGCAGGGATGGGGGCCACTCACTTCGACGGTGCAGTTGGTAATGACTTCTCTTCTTCACCTGTACATGTCATGTAGGTCAGCGCCCACCAGAAGAAGGACATTTGGCGTGCCATCGCCAAGGACGTCCGGACCCTGGGGGTCCACCAGAGACGGGGCACCCACTGCCGTAAAAGATGGGAGGACATTCGCCGCTGGAGCAAGAAGACGGCGGAGGCTCAGCTGGGGATGGCCTCCCAACGTGGGTGGGGTGCCCGTCGCCCCATGACCCCCCTGATGTTCCGGATCCTGGCGGTGGCCTACCCTGAGTTGGATGGGCACTTGAGGGCATCACAGCAGACACAAGGGGGTGAGTACACTATCATTCTGGGGACTTTGCACGCAGTTGAGGGGTCTAGGTGTGGGAGGAGGGCTGGGGGTTTCCCTAGGCCAGGGCGACTTCCATAGGCTAGGCCCCTCCGTAATGCAGGCCATGTGGCACTCCACCCCACCGCAGTAGAGTGCCAAGTACAGGTATACATGCCCCTGTGGCTTCCATGTGTGCAGATGTCCACCATAGCCATGTAGGTCATATCCCAGAAATTGCATCTGTAGAGGCCAGGAGCACAGCGTAGGGCAGGGGACTGCTGTGTCTGTATTGTCTGCCAACGGTAGCGGTATCCCATGCACTCAACCTGTCTTTCTTCTGTCGCCCCCCCCCCTTTTTCTGCTCTCCCTGTTCTTTTGTGCATCAGCATCATCAGGCGGAGGTACAGTGGCACCGGAGCACGAGGGAGCTGCATCCCACATGGCCACGGAGGGCCACACCATGGACTCAGAATGCACCAGTGGGACGGAGGGTGAGGGGAGCTTCACGTCAGGCACCGGATCACCAACCAGCGACACAGACTCGTCTGCCGATGGGAGCTTCCTTGTGGTGGTGGCATCATCTGTGCCCCCCACTTCTACAGGTACAGCCGCCACCTCCCCTACCAGCACCGCGCTCCCAGCAGCCCCTCAGCGTGGGTGGGCATCACCTTCGCCCCAGGCACCTCAGGCCCTGCCTCTGTCACCCCTGCTGCCCTCAGTGAGGAGGCCATTGACCTCCTCAGGTCACTCACTGTTGGGCAGTCTGCCATTGTGAATGCCATCCAGGGTGTAGAAAGGGAATTGCAACACGGTAATGCATTCCTGGAGGGCATTCATTCTGGTCAGGCTGCCCTTCATCGAACCCTGCAATCTCTGGCCTCAGCACTGATGGCAGCCATTGTCCCTGTGTCTAGCCTCCCCCCTCCAACTTCCTCCACCCAGACCCAGTCCCCTGTACCCCAGTCTATCCCAAGCACACCAACAGACAAGCATGCACACACCCCAACACACAAAAGTAGCTCAGGCAAACATAGGCACCACACATCCCACAGGCACTCACACAAGCATCAGACACATACAGACACGGCAACATCCACTGCCTCCACTGTGTCCCCCTCCTCATCGTCTCCCTCCTCCCTCCCAGTGTCGTCTACACTCTCACCTGCATGCGCTACATCTACAGGCACTAGGACTCGCACCAGAACACCCAGCACCACACCCGCTCACCTGCACTCACCACCCCCACTCCCATTTACACGTCCCCTGTGTCCTCTCCCAGTGTGTCTGTGACGCCCCCTCCCAAAGTACACAAACGCGGGCACCCACACACCCAACATCCATCCACCTCACGACAGCCTCCAGTACCTGCACCTGCACCCAAAACACCTAAAGTGACACCTCCTACACCCACCTCTTCCTCCACTCCCAGACCCCCTCCAGCGACCCATCCCAGTGTTCGTCATAAACTCTCCCTCAGCAGGGTTGACCTCTTTGCCCCATCCCCACCCCTCCAATTCATAAGTCCCGTAGTAGCGCCTCAGCCAAAAAGACTCCAGTACCAGTGGTGCGTGTTACAGGTGTGTGAAGTGCACCGGCCACCAGGGCAGGCAGTGTGACACAGAGCCAAATCACTGCCAGTCCACCCCCTGTAAAGCATCTAAAGTTGGAAAGTGGCCGACGGGACAGGGTGAAGACTCCGGGCGGCAAAACTGCTCACAGGGGTCCCAGGGGGATTGCAGAGTCAGCTGTGACTCCTCCAAAGGTGGTGAAGGGCCAGAGGAAGTCTGCACAGTCTGGTGAGAGCAGCACGGCGGAGAAGGGCGCCATCCTCCCCGGCGGCCGGGACGCCACCGCCAGCACCGTCGTCACTGGTCAGGAGACCACCGCCAGAGTCATTGCCCAGGAGGGCAGAAGTATCGTCACTGGTCAGGAGACCACCGCCAGAGTCATTGCCAGGAGGGCCCTGGCTGCCACAGCCCCGCTGGAAAATGAGGGACTGTCATGCCACACACCAATGAACAGATCAAAGCCCGCCATGGCAAAGCACTGCTGAACAAGGGAATCACCGCCATGGTGAAGACCGCTGAACAGGGCACAGCACCGCTGAACAGGGCAGAGAACCGCTGAACAGATCAGAGACCGCCATGGCAAAGCACCGCTGAACAAGGAAACACCGCCACATCAAGCATCGTTATCTCATGTACAGCTGGGACTGTGACGGTACAGGAACCGTCACGGGGAGCTAAATGCAGTGTAGGCACCATTCCCCCTCCAGAACCATTGGAGACTGGTATCCACTTGAGAGACTGTGGCTTTGCACTCCCCAGGATGGTACAGTGGCCAAACCACCCACTGGAGACACTTGAGAGACTGTGGCTTTGAACTCCCCAGGATGGTACAGTGGGCAAGCCACCCACTGTAGAGACTTGCTTGAGAGACTGTGGCTTTGCACTCCCCAGGATGGTACAGTGGGCAAACCACCCACTGGAGACACTTGAGAGACTGTGGCTTTGCACTCCCCAGGATGGTACAGTGGGCAAACCACCCTTTGGAGACACTTGAGAGACTGTGGCTTTGCACTCCCCAGGATGGTACAGTGGGCAAGCCACCCACTGTAGAGACTTGAGAGACTGTGGCTTTGCACTCCCCAAGATGGCACAGTGGCCAAACCCCCCACTGGAGACACTTGAGAGACTGTGGCTTTGCACTCCCCAGGATGGTACAGTGGGCAACCCACCCACTGTATAGACTTGAGAGACTGTGGCTTTGCACTCCCCAGGATACATCAATGGGCATGGAGCCCCGTAGTGGATCTGGCGTGGTGCTGTAATATGGCTGAGGTGCCCCCCCTTCCCTTCCCCCTGAGGTGCCTGTTGTATTTCGATCTGATGCCCCAGCAGTGTTCTCTCCATTTGTGGACAGGTATCTCTTGTGGGCCTCGCCCATGCATTTTTGGACCAGTGGTGCACGGACATTGATATGTGCATACCTGCACTGCTTCTCGTAATGTATATACTATTGAATGTGTATATATATATATCTGTATATATTTGATAACTGTATTTTGATACATTACAATTTTTCGAGTTATTTCCTTTGGTCTTTGCATACTTCCGGGGGGGTTGTGGGTTGTTACTGTGATGTTTTGACATGCATACCTGTGTGTGTTATAATGTGCGAGGGTGGGGGTGTTTCGTGTGCCTCCCCCCTCCCCTATGTCATAGGTGAAGTACTTACCGTTGTCTTCTCCGCCGCCGTTGCTGGTGTTCATAAATGAGCAGAAAGACAAGGGCAGGTAGGATTTGTAATTCCGGTTCCATGGTGTCCTCCTTCCTCTTGGAGTGTGTAGAAGGTGAGCGTTTTCCCATTGCAAAAGTTGTTTCCGTCGTGTTTTTATCCACAGTGAATCTGCCCCGGAAAAGGTGGTGGATTGGAGGGTTGTGATACTGTGGGCGGTACATTGTCTTCCGCCTGTCTGTTGGCGGTGACCGCTGCGCTGTTTGTCTGTACCGCTGTGGCGGTCGGAGTGTTAAAGTGGCTGTCTATGTTGCCGGTTTCCGCCACGGTCATGATTCTTTTTTTTTGTCCGCCGGCCTGTTTGCGGTATTACCGTTGCTTTAACACCGTCCGCCAGGGTTGTAATGACCCCCTTTGGGTCCTCCTTAGTGTCACTTTGCCCCAGGAGCCGTTTTATGAACACCAGTGCATCTCCAGCATATCGCCCTGCACGAGGAAGGACTTTACCACAAGGACTATGTGCTGCACTGCCAACAAAGCCAACATTTGCTCTCTACATTACACCCAATATCAGTGACAGACGCTAATTCAAATCACTGCCTTTAGCCAGAGCCGCAGGACTGAGAGTAGCCTCCCAGCACATCCCCAGATTTGCCATAACAACTGGGGCTCCCTCGTGATGACGCGGCTGCTGAGGCCGCACCGCGTGCCACAGAGGGGTGAAAAATTGACAAACATGCTTGTCTGTGAAGTATTAGAGGCTCCAAGGCCCCCTCCATCTCTACTGCTACAGCAGAGATGCTGCAATTAGCAGTGCTTTGCAGATGAGCAGTAGTAAACAACTGTGAAAGTGTTATGAAAGTGCTTGGAGAGGGATGTTAACATAATGATTTTTCAAACAATCTCTCTCTGAGCACATTTATAGTACTCTACAGGATCTTGACATTTGGCCTACCTGTACTGCTATCCCCATCCACAGAGGATGATAAATATGCAAAAGGCCTGTGATACGATCTCTTTGTCAAAGGCTGCTGCACCCCTGTATTGGAAGGTGGGTCATTAATTGTGTGGCCTGCACAAGCAATTGGTCAGCACTTGTCCATAAATGGGAACCATACACTCAATTGTTGCTCTTGACTCTTATAGGGTAGTGTTGCAGAGCATTTCAAGGCTTGCTCAATGGATATGGTGTGGGCTAGTAATCACCATTCACAAGTATACAAGAACAACACTCAATAATGTATTTTCCAGTCTGTGCTTTTTGTTTTGAAAAATGTTGCACCTGGCTCTTTTTACAGGGTAATCACCAAAATGTTTGCCTCCTTCCTCCTATTTCTTCTGACCTTTTTTTGTTGGCTTTAGGACTCTGGGCACTTTACCGCTGCTAACCAGTGCTAAAGTGCATATGTTCTCTGTCTAAGTTGTATTTTCATATTTGATTTGCTAGTACATCTATAGAAAAATGCACTATGTGGACCTAGGACATGTGAATCAGATGCTGCTATTGGGCCTGCAACACTGACTGTGCCACCCACATGAGTAGCCCTGTAAACATGTCTCAGTCCTGCCACTGCAGTGTCTGTGTGTGCAGTTTTGAACTGCCAGTATAACCTGTGCATCCACTTGCCAGGCCCAAACCTTCCCTCTTACTACATGTAAGTCACCAACAAGGAAGGCCCAAGGAAGCCCCATGGGCAGGGTGCACTGTATTTCAAAGGTAGGACATGTGCTAGTGTGTTTTACATGTCCTGACAGTGAAATACTGCTAAATATGTTTTCCACTATTGCAAGGCCTATCTCTGCTATAGGGTAACATGGGGATTGGCTTGAAATATCTTTTAAGTGCAGTTTCCCAGTGGGAGCATATAGAAATTTAGAGTTTGGGGTCTCCGACCTCACAATTAAAAAATACATATTTTGGAAAAGTTGTTTTTTAGATTGTAAGATTAAAAATGCTGCTTTTAGAAAGAGGGCATTTTATTGCATTCTGTATCTCTGACTGGCTGCTGAATACACATATGGGCCAGACTGACAGTTGGGCTGTTTGTGAATTTAGTCGAAACAGTCACACAAAGGGAGCTGAGGTATCTGCATATCCTGATGGATCTTCCTGGGCTAGAGTGGAGGGAGGAGTTGACACTTGCACCTGAATAGGGCTATGCCTGTCCTTACACTAAGCCGTTTCTAACCCTCTGGAGTGTGTCTGGGGCCAGGACAGGGAGAGGCAGGTTATTGTGCACTACAAAGACTTTCCTTTGAAGTTTGCCTACTTCAAAGGCAGAAATGAATATATGTATTGGACTGCTGAACCCACAACTTTAGAACACTTCTGGACTGAGGGCCCTCTGCCCAGAAGAATAGCTGGATGCTGTAGGAGGAACTGCCCCTTTGCCTGTTGCTTTGCTGTGATGGCCTGCTGCTTGCTGCTTCTGTCCTGGGAGTGAAAGGACTGAGCTTGGCTTTCTACATCCTGCTTTCTAAGGTTCTCCAAGGGCTTGAAATGAGCTTGCCTCTTGTTGTGAAGTCTCGGGGACAACAAAGACTTCATCTGCCAGTTCCTGGGCTCTTTTGCTGAGAGTCCTGACTTGCCAAGCAGTGCCAAATCCAGTACCTGGGCCCTTAGAAGTGGAAGCTGGTGACCTGAAGTAAAATCCACACACTGAGGCTGTTGCCATGGGTCTGGATTTTCCACGCATCATTCCTAACAGCTATTTTCTTCATTGACGCATCGCAAGCCTGACGAGAAAAGAATCAATGCATCATCTGTCTGGCAGGAAAAGTATTGACGCATCAAACACCCGTCACAAAAAGAATTCACACGTCGCCTGCCCATCTGTGAAATAGTATACACATCACTTGCTTTTCCAACACACCACCTCTTTTGCAGCCTGCATCATCTTTGTTTTTGACGCATCCAAGACAATGGGCCTGATTCTAACTTTGGAGGATGGTGTTAAACCGTCCCAAAAGTGGCGGATATACCACCTACCGTATTACGAGTCCATTATATCCTATGGAACTCGTAATACGGTAGGTGGTATATCCGCCACTTTTGGGACGGTTTAACACCGTCCTCCAGAGTTAGAATCAGGCCCAATGTGTGTTATAAGGATACAACCACTGATTTTTCAGAATTAAGACAATTTTAAACCATTTAAAAAATGATAACTTTATTTGTGTTATTTTGGTCCTATTTTACTCAGATAAGTATCGGCTATTTTTATAAACTGGTGTTGAATACTTTTGTGGTGTTTTCACTTTGTTACTGTGTGTGTATATATTCTTTACACATTGCCTCTGAGCTACACCTGACTACTTGTGCCAAGCTACCAAGGGGGTGAGCAGGGGTTATCCTAGGTGTGTGGCTCCTTTGCCCTGACCAGAGTGAGGGTCCCTACGTCGACAGGGAGTAAACTAGTGAGACCATTTCTAACAAAAAAGGAAAATTTGATTTATTACACACACACACTACTCAATACTATGCAACAAGTAAAAAATATACACAAGCTGATGGAATTAACTTTTGAGTGGCTTTGTGGACTCCTTGTTGTCCCTCCTGAAGGGAGCTGTAGGCCAAAGACCCAAATGACAAAATGTTCCCTTGTATTCCAATGCAATATCTGACAGTAACTTGGAGTGAGAGCACCTACTACTGGCTATAAAGTACATCTACTTTTATTACTAGTGGCTGTCAGTCTCATTACTCAAATAAAACATTAGCAGGAATCATGTATAGGCATCTTAAAATGATGTATCCTGTTATGATTACTCTCATCATGAAATATGTAGTCTAACCACACTCCAAAAGGGTGTTGGCAAAGTTTCAGCATGCTCAACAATGAAGCAGTCAACACAAAAATTATGTACACTTGGCATAGTTCCTAAACGACATCACTTAGTTGTTGTTGGAAAATGGGTTATTGGTAAGGGCAGGTAGGTACCTACACCTAGCAACAAGCCACTAACCTCCACCTAGGTACAGTTAGGTCTCAGTAAATTAATCCCAGCTCAACCCTTGGTAGCTTGGCAACGAGCGTCAAGGCTTAACTTAGGAGACAGTGTGTAAAGCATTCAAATATCACAAAACAGTAACTAAATAAAACACAGGAAACAGTTTAAAAATCCAAAACCAATTTATAAAAATAGTTTATATTTTTATCTTTAAAATGACACAAAAACGAATAAAATCGGATAAAGGGAACCGGAGATATGCATTTTTAAAGAATTATTACTTTTCTAGCGCTTAGAAACAAAAAGCGCCAATCGGGTCATCTGGTTGCACCTCGACCGGGGCGAAGTCAAAGTTTCAGGCCGACCGCGATAGAGCCCTGCTCGGCTACAAGTCGCGGGAGGCCTCGGTTAAAAAGTTACCTTCTGACTTTGTCTTTATTTAGAAGTTTTTCTTCACCGGGACGAACCTGCCAGTTGAATCCGACCTCCTGGAGCCCTTGTGCAGATACGCGATGTGGGTTTCCTCGGTGGAGATTTTTACCTTCGGACTTAGTCGTTTTTTCGAGATGAAAATCCTTCGACCGGGGTAAACCTGGATCTTGATCCGACGTCCGTGGAGCCCTTCTCGGATACGATGGCTGGGAGGTCCCGGTCAACTTTTTACCTTCGGACTTTGGGGGTCATTCTGACCCTGTCGGCCGGTGACCGCCAGGGTCACCGACCACGGGAGCACCGCCAACAGGCTGGCGGTGCTCCCGAGGGCATTCTGACCGCGGCGGTTCAGCCGCGGTCAGAAAGGGTAAACCGGCTGTCTCCCGCCGGTTTACCGCTGCCCCATTGAATCCTCGCGCTCCGCCGCCATGGGGATTCAGACACCCCCTACCGCCATCCTGTTCATGGCGGGAAACCCGCCATGAACAGGATGGCGGTAGGGGGTGCCGCGGGGCCCCTGGGGGCCCCTGCAGTGCCCATGCCAATGGCATGGGCACTGCAGGGGCCCCCGTAAGAGGGCCCCGCAAAGTATTTCAGTGTCTGCTTTGCAGACACTGAAATACGCGACGGGTGCAACTGCACCCGTCGCACCCCTGCAACTACACCGGCTCAATTCTGAGCCGGCGTCCTCGTTGCAGGGGCATTTCTGCTGGGCCGGCGGGCGCTCTTTCGGAGAGCGCCCGCCGGCCCAGAGGAAATGTTTAAATGGCCGCCGCGGTCTTTTGACCGCGGTGCGGTCATTTCACGGCGGTACCTTGGCGGACGGCCTCCGCCGTCCGCCAAGGTTAAAATCACCCGCTTAGTCTCTTTTTCTGAGGTTTTTCTTTACCGGGACGAACCACCAAGTCAGGCCGGGTCGCGGTTGAGGCAAGCCGGCTAGAATTTCCGCGGCGGGTCGGTCCCTCTCTGGAGCTTTTTTTCAAAAATTCTCAAATCTTTTCCAAACTTCTGGGGCTTCACCCAGATGTTTTTTTAAGGTTCTTTTGGGGTCCACAGCTCACCCCAAGGGTCCAGAAGTTCTGTGATGGTCCTTGGGGGGTGCGGACTTCAACTCCCAGAATGCACCTGGCGCAAACTCCTTTTTGGCCACTGGACAGTGGTCAGCTGGTCACTTTTTAGGAGTTGGTGCAGGGGGACTCTGGATAGCAATTTTACACCTGTAGCAAACAGGGAGTCCCTCCTTGAACCAGTTGAAGCCAGGCAAAGTCCTTCTTGTGGTGAAGCCCAAGTGTGCAGCTGGTGCAGTCCTTCTGAGTGCAGGTTCCAGGTGCAGGCCAGGGGTCCAGCAGGGCAGTCCTTCTTCTCCTTTAGTTCTTTTCTTCTTGAAATCTGGCAGGGATCTGAGGTGTGGGAGAAGGTCTGCCAGTTTTATCCTTGCTCCTGGGTGAAAAGCAGGGGGGTCCTGGTCCTCCAATCAGGTACAGGGTCGTCCCCCTGTGATGACCACTTCCTGGGAAGTGTGGCAAAAATCCATCCCAAAAGGCAACAGTCTCTAAAAATCCAACATGGCTGAATCTGATTTTTGGAGGTTACATCTGGCTGAGCCCACCCACTGGTGTGGCTAAAAATCATAAACACACCCCTCTCCTGCCCTCTCCTATTCTAATCAAGGGGGCACCTAGTTGTCTGGGGTTGCAGGATGTGGGGGTGTTGCTGGGTGCTCCAGATGTCCTTCTCTGCCTTTGAAGACCAGTTTGGCAGCCCTCCCCCTTCCTGCCTCACCATCTGCTGAGGGGAGATTCTCTCCCCAAGCACATTCCTTTGTGTGAAGCCAGGCCACTTCACACCTCATCAAGGCAGCTTGGCAAAAGCTGCTGCAGGCTGACCAATCAGGGCACAGCAGCAAAAACAATGCAGAGCTGAAATTGGCAACTTTTTAGGTAAAGTCTAAACTTTTTACCTGAACAAGTTATATTAAATCCAACAACTGGAAGTTGTGGGATTTATTACAACAATTAATTTGATACCAAATTCTTGGTATGCAACATTTAAGGAGACTTTAAAATTTAAAATAAAGTCTCCCCATTCTAGCCTATGAAGGCCATTTACTTCAATGAGGGAAAAACGAATTTGGCTGTTTTTACCTCACCAGGGCTTATAAATCTATTTTTATAAAGTCCCTGCTTATAGTTACATGGCACCCAGCCCTAGGGGCACATAGGGCACACCTTAGGGGTGACTTATATGTAAAAATAAGGTAGTTTAAGACTTTGGAAGTACTTTTAATTCCAAAGTCAAATTTGCATATAACTTTAATTTAAAAGCAGCCAGCAAGGCAGGCCTGCCTTTAAAATGACACTGGGCACCTCAGCAGTGCACCTAGGTGTGCACCACCTATGCTGTGGTCCCTAAACCTACATGCCCTACCATATACTAGGGACTTATAGGTAGGTTAACTTAGCCAATTATAATTAGCCTAATTTGCATATCCATTTTACACAGAGCACAGGCCTTGGGACTGGTTAGCAGTACCCAGGGCACCATCAGAGTCAGGAAAACACCAGCATAATGTGGAAAATGGGGGCAAAAAGTTAGGGGGCCTCTGCAATCAGCCCTGTTTTCTCACAGTTGTTCATAGTTGTGTAACACTATCTCTCATGGCACATCATTGGCCACAATATTGCAGTCATACACTTTGAATCACATTCAGCATAAAAAACTGCATTTTAACCATGGTCCCTAAAGGACTCAATTTCTGTAAAGACACATGTAATTACAGCCCTTCGCCCCTAGAGGATGTTCACAATTATGGCAATACATTTTGCACAAGGACTGCAGCTATGATTCTCACCTCTGAAGGGCACAGCTCCACAACCTTGAAACAAAAGTTCCAGCTAGGACAGAGCTTGAAAACACTTTGATACCCTTGAGGGGTGATCCTTTTCAAGTTTCCTAAAACTGAGGTTGGGGACATTGGAAAGCTTCTTGGGGGGAGGCTGCACTTATCCTGCAGCTCCCCTCGTACTTGGTGATCATTTTGATGGTGACCCCGCTTTCCTGGGGTCACCTCCGGGCCACAGCAAGTGAATTTGCTGGGCATTCAATGAGTCTTGCAAGAGATTATGGGGTGTTCCTCCGGGAGCATGCATACTTGAGTAGCAGCTCTCCCTCAGTGCCAGGGAAAGCAACTCCGATTTTCCCTTTTAGGATGTTTCCATATTTTGTGTAGCCTTGCGCCGCAGTTTCATTTCCTTTTTGGATGTCCAGTCCCACTCGAACACCCCACGTTCTCGTCTTCATTGGAAAATGACTGGAGGAGTCCACCCCCGGCCACTCCCGCCTGCTCCCCATGTAGCCAGCATCTTGGTGTGCTGCCACTGGAGCTGGCTCCTCCTTTTGGCCTGCCTGCTTCTGGGGGCAGATGCGCTGAATACGGTGAGATTTTTAGATCCTCGGGGAGTGCAACAGCACTCCACCCTTCTCTCTATTGTCATCAGTGTCCAGGGATGGGGTCCTAGGCCCCCTGACAACTTTACAGGGGGTTGACGGTGTTTCTCATCTCCTTCTCCTCTCGGGCAGCTTCATGGGGAGTGCAGTGGTGCTCCACAGCTTCATCTCTTTTGGAGGGCCTCAGGAATGGAGAGCACAATGGTACTCTCAGACTTACCTTCTTGGTTGGGTCCCAGGGAATGGGTCATGGGCCCCTCCTCTTTAGCACTCAGGGAGCAAGATGGCGCTCTCTTTCTCACTTCATTGAAAGAAACGCAGCAGCACTCCCAGGTAGGGTTCTCTTCTTAGGAGTGGCTCCCGGGCCATGACCCACCACAGGAACAAAGATATAATTGGGGGCGGAGCCCCATGTGCTTTGTCGCTGTTCCTCCCCAGGGGTCTAAGGTCACCAACATCTGCATGAGATATCTCAGGGCCCCTTCGGCCACTCTGGGCGGGTTTGGTCTCTTTTCACTCCTGCTGATGAGCCCTTGCCATCTGAAGCACTTTCTACAAGCCTCCTGGCCGCAAAGATCCCCAACCTAGTAGGGAGCCCTTCTCACTGACTCCCTGCACCAGCCTTTCACTTGGGTGTCTCTCTGGGTTACGCACTCTCCTTGTGCAGAAGACTAGTCTTTCTCCCCAACTGGTCCTCTGTGGGAGTAAGGGGACCAGCTCACTTGGTCCCGCTATGTTCCCCCAGTTGGTCTGGGTCAGTCAGAGGCAGAGTTCCTGCCCCAGTGGGCAGTCAGGGGGTTCTTCCTTCCAATTGTTCATTGCACCAGTCTCCAGTCCCAGTGTTCTGCAGAAAAGCACATCTAGAGAGAACCCTCTCCCTTGTGCAAGACCTCTTAAGTGGGGGCCAAAGTGTCCAGGAGGGCTGTGCCTTCTGCCTATCTTGATGTGTCACATCACCTCTTTGACCTCCATACCAACCTTCCTGCACAGTGTTGTGGGATATCTCAATCCCCAGCATTTCCCAGGAGCCAGTTGCCACATATGCTCTGAAGGTCTTAGCTCCCCTCCTCCCTGACATGCCTCTTAGGGCCTCCTCCTAGCAAATATTCATAGGAGCCCCCCCATTTGGCTTGGCTCCAAAGGTCTGGACTCCCTCCCTTTTTGAGTGGCCTGAGGCAGATCTGGTTCCTGGCACAGGATGACAGCTGGCTGATTGATGTAGGGGCCTGTTCTTGCAGCTGGAGACAACAGTAATTAATTCAGCCCAGCAGAGTCACAAAAGGCCTGGGCCCTGATACTGGGCTGAGTCAGAGAACGCTGACATTCCTGGATGACCCATAAGCTGTATAGTAATGGTTTTGTAACTTACCGCAGTGTTCTTTTTATACAGGTTTCAGTGTACATTAGTGTGACTCAAATCTGTGGACCTTAGGAAAATAGGGTGACCTTTAAGGTAAGGGACAGCCTTTTGTCCCACTTTCAGGTAGACTGAAGAAAGCCAACTGCATACATCTCACACCTCTTTGTGCCTCTCTTGTCTCTGTTGTGGGCTTGAGTCAGATACCCTGTTGTGAGAATCACCACTCTACACAAAAGGCTCTGTCTGGAGAGCAGTCAGGAAAGAACATTTAGTTTGAGAGGCACCACAAACTGGCCATGAAGACTACCACTGCTCACCATGTGGTTCCAGGCCCAGTTCCTGTATGGTGAAGGAAAGGGTATCCCAAAGGCTGCGGAGCATCCAGGGCTGGTCTTTGCCTAACACCAACTTTCTAGATGTGACGGTGCATCATCTGAGTCTAACGTTTTACTGGAAGAGCTTGACAGCTGAGCTGAAGCACCTAGAAGTTTACCTTCCTTCTGAAAGAGGGAAGGAGCCTGTCAAATGTACAGGAGGAGGGGTCTGTCCAGGAGGGGTGAGGAGAAGCATGTTTCAGGTCAGTGAACAGCCAGAGGAAAAAGTCTGAGGAGAGTGATCTGTAGACCCTGGTGTCTTTAGTCTTGCAACCTTTCCATGGTGCTTTAAAAAAAATAAAGATTCAAACTTAGGCCCAGTTTTCAAAGTGATCATGAGTCGAAATTGACTTGTGCATGGCTATTTCATCAATAGATGATTGGCCATTGTTTGACTACATCGCCGTAGATCAGCCTGTACATGACCATATCATCAATACAATAATGGCCTGTTTGAGGCTGCATCGCCATTAGGAAGCCTAGTTAGATGTGGACACATTGCCATTGCTAGATTGACCAAGGCTTGGCTGCATCACCACAACAAGATCGTCCCACAATTGGCTGTATCACCAGCAGAAGATCAATTTTGCCTCCCCTCATCAAGCGTAGAGAATGGGCTTAGGTGGGGGGACACTGATCCTGAAAATCAGCCCTTGCAGGGCTTAACTGTTTGAACCACAATCAAGCTTCAAATGGAAATGGTGTTCCTGTCTGCTGGACAACTGGAGGAGATCATTGGGGACTGTGCCAAAAGAGGACCACTAAATCAGAATCTACGGGCAAGCCCCACAGCAGCCTACATTGAGATCAAAGATGGAGGCGAATGTAGCATGACACCTTCCAGAAGTGGCAGACATGTTAGTGCACAAGAAGGAAGTTGGGCGGATATTTGAAGGACTCACCTACTGTGGTCTACCGTGGGTGGTAAAAAGTGTAAAAACATAACTGTGAGTTATTTAGCACAAGCATGTTTAAGGGAAGATCTGCGCCTGAGCCATAAGTACTCTAATAATCTATCCTGAAAGAAGAGAAGAACCACCTAGACGAGAAGAAGGGACTAGAGAGCAATATCAACAAAGACCCCTTGGAAACTAAATTGTGTGTGGTATTCTGTTTTAATGTGCATTAAAGTATTTTTCTTTCTTGAAAGTCATGCACATCTATTTGAGATACAGTAGTCCCTCCTTGCCCCATGGCCTCCAAGAACTGGGTCTGACAAGACACATATCATACAAAACCTGGATTCTATAAATACTGTTGTGCCTAATCCAGCTACAATTTTATTATGCATTGTGGCAAATGCCTCATGGAACACTGTTGCTCATTTATGTATGCTTTATTATCCCTTGTTAAACATCTTGATATCCACTTCCTATTTGACTTCAGTTTTGCTGGGTCCAACTAATATTGATTTGTCTTTAAGCAGGGTAAAGAGAGTCACCATGCATCTTCTTACAAGAAATGAAGAAACATTTGAACTTTGGTCTTTCCAGAAGGGTCTATGTTGGTTAAATATCTTGATGATGCTTTGATTATCTCTACCTCTGTTGGTCAACTGAGTTAGTTATGCAAATGCACAAAGCTTCTTATAAGAAACTGAAATTTAGTTTACTCCATTTTCAAACTCTACCTGAGAAAGAAATCTGTCAGCTGACCACATCAAAGTCATCCCTAAGGTAGGAACTGTTTTAGGGATTACCAGAAATTGTAGGCAGTGGATTTCAGGATACTTTAGAACTGTTAAACTCTTACAGAACTTCAATTAAAGAGCTCCATCAGAACCGTTGCCCTGATTCAAGGAATCAAAACAAGCATTTTTGTCTTGAAACTATGTGTAATCTTCCACACTTGCTGTGGATTCACTGAACCATGATAAAATGTTGGTGCTGGTTCAGGACCACGGCGACGAAAATAAATCAATTGCTTATTACTCCTGTGCCTTTGACTGATTGTGGTGTATTATAGATGAGAATTCATTTTGTGGTCAAGGACAGAAATTTATCAAAGAGTAAACATTTGGCTGCAATATTTTTGTTAACTTGCAGGATTAACCAAATTATTCCTCTGATATCCATAATTTCACTTTAGAGAACAATGCAGAATTCAGAGTCATTAACTGAGATTGATCTTTTAAAGCTTTCACTTTTTTAATGTGTTTGCCCTTCAGTAGTTCTGAAGTGTAGAGTATAGCATTCAAGCCACTCAAAGTAGGCAGTGCGAGATAAGGGAAATAAATAAATCTTGATTAGGCATTGGTGACATTTTGATTACACCGGTGTGATTTGCAAAATGCTCAAATCTTGCATTTTATGAACTTTGCAGAATGTCTCAAAGTTCACCTTTCTTGATTTTTAATAACTCTTTTTCAGTAAGTACATTCCTGTTTTGCAGGGTACCAGCATGAGTCTAACTTGCAAAGAAAATGCCTTACAAGAAATATTTTTTGCTTGAAGCAGTCTTCAGCTGTCATCTTATGAGCTCGTATTATGGGAAGTGCATGCTCGCTTGAAAAAGTAATGCTGGCACACCATATGCTGCTATAAAAGTGTAATTTTGTGAAATGTAATACAACAGTCACTGTACCACCAGCACTGACGGTATGGTGTTGGTATCCTGCACAGCGTTCTTACACAGACACCGCCAAAATCATAATGAGTGCTTAAGAGTAATGAAGATGAAAATGACCTGTGATCTCTACATTCTTGTCCAATAGTTACAAATGTGGAATACTAAAGCAAGCACTCCAATATGAAACACTAATATACTGGTACATCCACTGATTTAATAAGGTTGTACTTTCTAAATTATTAAAGAACTAAGTTAAAAACCCAGCACCCCAATTGTGTTCACCTTATCAAACCCATACACTCTATAATGCTGGCTAAACAAATAAAATAAGGTCCATATAGGTTTTATATATATTTCCAGTAAGAGAACACCTTACCATCTGCCCAGGAGGTTGCTACCGCTCTTGCTGATGTTTCCTGAATTCACTCAACAAGTGGAATAATATCCCCTAATTCTTCTATTCTTCCAGCCAAAGTAATGGCCACAAAAGATGTGCATTTCAGAATAAGAAATGTGATCAACTGGTTCAAAGGGATGCTCTAAAAACAAAAGAAGATTATCATGGAGGAGTTAAAGATCTGAGATGAGGGTGAGCCAAAGATAAACCGTTTATAAGACATGAAGCTCAGTTTGCCTTACATCTAAATTTTCCGAAGGTTCTATGCTTGCCTTTATCGCAGACCATTGAGACTTGCGAGATGAAACTGCATGACTGTTGGGCCTAGTCTTTTATGAAGGGTCACTCTCAAACATTTTACCTTCACCCTCCACTTTTTTGCTAAATTAGTTTTTGTTGGCTTTATGACTCTGTACATTTTACCACTTCTAAACGGTGCTAAAGTGCTTATGCACACCCCCTAAACATGATAAAATTGGTTTACATATTGTTGGCATATTTAATTTATGTGTAAAGTCCCTTATAGAGTGGTATACCATATGCTGAGGGCCTTTAAATTAAATGCTACTAGTAGGGATGCAGCATATATTGTGCCACCCACTTATGTAGTCCCTTGAAACATGCCCCAGACCTGCTGTTGCAGCCTGAAGGCAGTTTTAAACTGCTAGTTTAACTACTTTGCAATCTAAAACCCTTTCAATGTCTTAAATTTCCTTTTTATTTAATATGTCACCCCTAAGGCAGGCCCTAGGTAGCTGACAGGGCAGAGTACATTATGATGAAAAGGTTGGACATATACTTTTAAGTTTAACATGTCCTGGTAGTGAAAACTTCCTGAACTTATCTATCACTACTATGAGGCCTACTTGCCCCATGGGATAACATTTGGTTATCTCATTACATTTAA
Source organism: Pleurodeles waltl (assembly GCF_031143425.1). Taxonomy (NCBI): domain Eukaryota; kingdom Metazoa; phylum Chordata; class Amphibia; order Caudata; family Salamandridae; genus Pleurodeles; species Pleurodeles waltl. The sequence continues at coordinate 509,497,319 of NC_090445.1, forward strand.
TAAATGCTAACTTTTGATTGAGGACTGTTATCATTTCATGTTTGGTATCTATGAATTTGTAACTAAAATCATATTTAATGGTAAAGTTGGATTTTAAACTACACTTTTGACAGTCCCACTTTTAAAAAGTTATCATTTTCCTTCCCTAGCTATTTGGTGCCTGTGGCCTCTACTGTGTCACATGACTAGACACAATTGGCAGTTTTTCTTTGTTTATTCCTCTCTGACAGGCACACAAAAGAAGGTTTATGTGTGCCTGAATGGGCCATCAACAGGCACAACCCCATTTGCAACAGAACAGGCTGTGCTCTGCCTTGACAAAAAGCTCTTGTCACCACTGCATTAGTCCTGCACCAGCTTGGAGCCACGGCTGCGTATAAGGACAGTCTAAGCAATTAAAAGAGAATCCACCAGGTATAAAAATAGGGCTCCCAGACCCACTTGCCAGTTCACTTTCTTGGGAGGGGGACTGTCTGATGCTGTGGCCTGCTGTTTACTCTACAAGACTGCTTTGTTTCACCTGGAAGGACTGTGTTGCTGCCTGCAGCCTGCCTTGAATCCTCAGAGGCCAGCCCTGATGTTTGAGTCCTGCTTCTTCACATGAATCGAGGAATACAGCAGTGACTTAAGGGCTAGTTTGCTGGCCTCCTGTTTAAAGCCAAAAGGACATAACAGGCTACCACCATCTTGAACCGGCACCTAGACCCAGCCTCAGTGAGTCCTCAACGCCCAAGTGGTTTCCTTTCAGTCCTGCACTGTTTATTGTGGTGCTAAATGTGCTCAGAAGCTAAAACTTAGGACAGTGGCAATTTTTGCCTAAAATCTGCTCTGAGATCTGAGGGAAAACCTTGCCTGCCTGCTTATTTCTCCACTGAGCGTGCCTTGCCGGTTGGCCCAATGTTGTGGTTGCTCCCACTACGTTCCTCTCCACAGGAGCAAATCTTATTCAGCAGTCCTTCATCAAAGGGTTATCTAAGGTCCTGGAACTCTTGTTGGCTACAGCCTCCTTTCTCGTCCCACTGGAGATTTCCGACTTCTAAAAAAGTAAGTAAGTCTGAGAGATAGCAAGTTGCATTATTAAAATAGTGGCATAGAAGTAGCATATGGCAGCTAATAAATCTGTAGTTTTAAAGGTCTAATAGAGAAAATAACATAGAAATTAAAATGTACACATTTAAATTGTGATGCACATTTATGCCCACCACTCATATTTTGACCATGTTTAACATGAAATTATTGTATGTTTATACATGTGTGAATTATCAATTAATATTAATATTAAAATATTATTTTTAGGTAGAATCAGTAAAAATAAAATGTATTATGAGTATTAAATGGATATGAATTAAATGCACTTGTGTTGAATTAAATGAATTCCGTTAACATCAGAAGAGAAATAAATATGTTTAAATTTGCTTTGACATAACGTGAATAATATTTGCAATTAAATAATTTACTTTGCATATTTGATTTTAATTGTAAGGTGAGCAATAGGCTTATTAATGCATTACATGTGTTAATGTGAAGAGGATGTTTCAAATTTAGTTATTGTAACGGTATTTGTTCAAGATGTTGAATCGGACAGGAAATTCTCAGTGTTCATGTGAAAGAATATTAGTTTAGTTCCATGATTCCCAAATATTTTTAACCTGCAGCTCCCTTGACCCATTAGCCTTTGGCCTTGGCTCTCCATTATTTTACTTTTTTTTGGTGGGTAGGGGATGTAGGGCAGGCCTAGGGAGTACTTCCATTTTTGTCCCTGAAAAATTTTGGGATAAAGCCAATGAAGATATTAAAATCATAGATGTCACAAAATAAAAATGTAACAGTTTAATAGAAAAATTTTAATCGATTAACTCAGAAACAATACTCTTCAGCACTGGAGTCTACATATGGAATTTTTTTAAACTATTTTTTGTTTTAAAAAATTGCATTTAGCATGTTGGAGGAGAAGACACTTTTTTCAGTCATTGGTAATGAAAGTGCCCATGCATAGTTACAAGTACACCCATAAAGGGATATTTTTACAAAAACACGTAAAAAGAAAGTTTGATAAAGCAAGATGTTATGAATTACGAACAAATGAGATGGAGTAGGTATGATGTGCCTCTGTAAATGTTTCTTCCTGTCCCGGTTTTTTGCCCAATTGCAGCAGCAGTGTGACGTTTGTTAACGAGCAGATGTCTCATCGTTTAGCTTAGCAGTTTAGCTTCCGCTGCCAGGACTAGTAACAAGTATAGTAGTGTATTATAAGAAAAACAGCCTGTGAGAGGGTGACGAGGAGGCAGAGTCAGCCGGCTGTACCAGCATTCACCCAGGCACTCCTCACTGGGCTGTAGATACCTCATTGAGCAGAATGGGACGTTCTCTGCTCCTGGTGTGAGATTCTTCTTCCCTCTCCTCTTCTGCTATTCCTCTAATCATCCCCCCCTAGTGGCATATATAGCGAGCAGCACACGTGCCTTTTGAAGGGCTTAGTATGCATCCAGCGCACACAGGAATTGGGGCTTGGGTGTGTTTAAGAGCAAGGGGGAAGGTTGGAGGCTGCTGCCATTGGAACAGCTGCAGCACGGGCTCACCGAAAGACATATGCTTCCCTTATTTATCAGAAGAGAAAGAAATCTACTTCCAGAATCCAGACTATGGTGTGTGTTTTGAGGAAAATAATACCAAGGAAATAGACAACATCCCAATGTATACACTTTCGACAGTGAATGCACCACATGCAAAAATGAAACAGTGAAATTGCAGTTCTCTGTTTAATTAATCAAAGCTGTTTATAGTGGTTTTAAAGATGGTAGTGGCGAGGCATGATGTAGCTACATAGGTAGTTTGGATGTAAAACACAGAATTGCTTGCTTTCATTTAGATTAGCGTGACAGATTGCATGCCGAGCCGTTCTCTTAATCATGGGCTGCCTTCCCAGCCAGTTCCCTCACCCACATTTGCACAGGTGCAAGTTATTTTATTAGCCTGTGCTCCCCTATGGGCACATGTGGAGGAGGGCTGTGAGGGGTTTGTATTACTCCGCAGCATGGGCACAAACTTAAATGAGCCAGCACCCTTCCGCCAGTAACTGCAGGACTGGATGGACGATGACGACTAGCAGCTGCTGAAGGCAGACTTGAGACGATACACCTCCCACATACAACGAAAGAACCCTAGTGCGGCACCAGAGCTAAGCTGCAGTGAGGGTGCAGCAATCAGGCAAACAGAACCAAGCCTCAGTTAACAGTGCACCAAACGACTATCTGTGAGACGCCAGGCAGCCACCTAGGATAGCAGTGGCGGCCAGCAGCTTTAGGAGGGGGGGCGGGCGGGGCTCACACACACAAACACACATACACTCATTCTTTCACACACAGACACGCACGCACATCCATTAACAACTCTCATACCATTCAAACATGCACGCACGCACCAAACATTCATTTTAAAACATCACACACACTCATTCTTTCACACACGCACGCACATCCATTAACAACATTCATACCATTCAAACATGCACGCATGCACCAAACATTCATTTTAAAAGATCGCACAAACTCATTCTTTCACACACACACGCACGCACTCACATCCATTAACTACACTCATAACACTCAAACAGGCACGCGCGCACCAAACATTCAATTTAAAACATCATACACATACACACACACACTTACCTTCAGCCTCCAGGTCCCATGAGGGTTGGGACTGCTGCCTTCCCTCATTGGGGTCAGCCAATGAGGGAAGGCAGCAGTCCCAGCCTCGTCACAGAGTGGGATGGAGTCAGTGAGACTGCTGACCCCACCCCACTCTGTGACGAAGTGTCACTGATTGACACTCACGCTGGACGCTTCAAGGCTTAAACCTGAAGCAGCAATGGTGAGTGTCAATCGGAGACGCTTTCCTCGTCACCCAGGGGAGGGCCTTGAGGCACCTTTGCTGAGCCGAGGAGGTTACGCCCATAGGAGCTGTGACCTCCTCAGCCCAGCAAAGTTCACCTCAGGCAGCCATGAGTCTGCGCAAATCGCGCATGTCTGCTCCTGGCTGAATGACCTGAACATGAAGAGTGTCTGTCAGGCTGACCTTTGTTCAGCCTGACAGACACTCTTCATGAGGGGCAAAAGGTGGAGGGGCATGGCCCCTCTGCCCTAAAGGACGGGCCGCCACTGTAATATAGCCTTACCTTGCACCTGTGCTCACACACTGTTGTTTATTTCTCTGAGATAGGACATCCGGGCTATGGCAGTGGGTTTCTTGAAATCTCTGAATTTGTTTTGATACAAAAATATACTTGGAAATAAATAGTTGACCCTATTGTTTGCAAAAGGTACAGCAAGTTACAGACAGCTGATAGATTTCCTTTTAAATTAATTATTTTGTTTACTGTTTAGTGGCAGCTGGGGCCTTCTTCGAGGAAACATGGAATGGCCATTTCTCAATTATTATATAGCCCAATTATTCAGCAAATGTGCTTACCCGGGTGTGCTCACCTTCTGGCTCTCCCAGCTGACTCCCTAACACAGAATAAAAGAAACACATCTGGTGTGTGAGGGCTCAGACTGGGAAGACTCAATGAGTGAGACAGTGGCCCAGCAGAGTGTGTGTTGTTCTAAAACCTATATGAAAGCAGGCAATGATGTTTCACATACATACTACTTGTGTAGCTACAAGTGGTTCCCAAACTGCTTGCTTAGTGCTCATATGTTCGTGGCACCCCTGGCTAGTTCTGATGGCACACAGGGGGACAACGGTGCACAGATTGGAAACCACTGGCTTACTTTCTGGTGGGTTGTGAGAAAGGAACTGTTAGTAGCAAATTGTTAGAAAATGTAATATTTTGGTGGAATTGCATGTAGTCACAGTATGAACAATGCACTTTTGCTGAGAAGATTCATAAAAGTATCAGAACTTGGTGGTGCCATCACTTACCATTGGATGCTGAAATCAATGCCCAGAGTGTGGCCTCTTCATGGATCACTGAATGAATTGTGCATATTTTAATTAGTGAAGAACTTTAAAACTGAAGTCAGTCTTCTGAGTTTGTCTTGAAATCTCCTTAGAGTCAGTTTCATGCTTGCTTAAGTTTGCTATCACATTCTCTCCTCTAAGTTCCCTGATGAGTTTCCTCATCAGAGTCTTAACTGCCCTATTCTGTTATGTGGTTCAGTACTAATAAACCAACTAATTCTGAACTGATGATTTGTCCTATGTGCAGCCCGTGTTCTGCACCATCCTGATACTGCTGTGGTTTCTTGTTTCCCTTTTTAGCTTAGTCACTTGCACAAGCATATTTTTATAGTAAGTTGTCTTAGTTACAGGTTTTCCAAATTATTTTTGTCCTGCTCTCATTTTTGCTTTTGCCAACATGTGTTAGCCCGCTCCCACACATGCTAGTCCCAATTCTGGTTAGTGTTAGGAATGACCCAGCTCTGAGACTAATTGCTAAAAGTGTATTTTGATATTTACTAATGTCACCATCATCTGCATTGAATGTTCATAATCATTAGCATATTGTACTGCTGCAAATCATGATTGTTGTTTTGGAGTGTCTAACAGTATTGATGTTTAGTAGGTTGAATTTTTTCAGATGGTTTGGCCAGCCTATGGTTTTCATGCATGTCTATAACTTAGTTTTGTGCATCATTTAACTGGCATTGATTTTGGGATTGTAAAAAAGCTTTGAAACTTTACTCAGTTTGGAGTGTGATTTAATGTTTTAATTGTTATGGTGCTTAACAAAGTTTGTGGTTTCATGTCAATGTTTTGGGATTATGTGATTCTGACTACTACCACCGTCACCAAGTCCAAAGATTTAGTTGATCTCTGAGGATGAGCTTTCTGATGGTATCTCACCCCTTGAGCACTGGTGGTAGTTGATCCTGGAAATGGCGAGTAAAAAATTTCCAGGGCCCCAGCACTTCAGCCGTTTTTGGTAGCAGAGCTATGGTTTTGTTTCGTGAGTAGGAGAGTCAGAACTTGCCCACATTTTGAGTTGTTCTTGGCGTAGTGGAATGGTTGGTGAAATCTCAGAGTTGTGTTACAAGTGTATGGTATGTGTTTTTGAGTAGGCTTTTGTGCTTGCAATACTTAGGCAAATTGTGGTGAAGTGTGATGCATGAGTGAAGTAGGGTGTTTACATACTCCAAGGTAATTGTGTGGGGAGTTGCCATACTCCAAGTGAATGGTGTGCTTTGTGCTCACAAATTGCCCATGATGTTGTGTTGTAATGGGTCCTGCGAGGCCTAAGAATCCAGAGTATTGTACAAGTGTATGGAGACACTTAGTTCATTTATTGTGAAGGTGTTGGTTGATTGAGCACTGTTGTCAATACCAGTAGTATTTTCCCTTGAGTGTGTGTTGTTGGTTGGTATTAGGTGAACCCTTAGTGCACATCAGAGTGAGGTTTGTGAGTCAATTTCTTACTTGTGTTTGCAAGAAAGCCACAGCTGGAAAAGTAGCTGTTTGTGGGAAAGGCAACAGTCGTAATTTGCATAAGAGCTTCCCCAGTGTTTGAGTCCTACCCGTTGTGAGCAGGCAGGTTTTGGTTTTGTGCTTACAATATTTAGCATTTAGGTTTTGCTTCAACTGTGCTTGAGATGGCTCTGAGGTGAGTTGCAGCTGCTGAGTGGAGTGAGTGTGATGTCATATGGTCCGCGCTAGGATAGGTTGGTTGGTGAGAGGAGCCGCGCAATGATTGGTGGCCCTGGAATAGGTTGAGAACAGCTCGGGAATAGGATTGTGGGATTGAAAATTACTTCCTGGTTATATAGATTTTGTGTTTGTGAATTAGATTTGTGTAAAAATTTAGTTTTTAAAAACTTTTTGGAGTCTGTTGAGAGGAGATGTTTTTATTCCAGTTAGGGAGGGTGAGCCAACTCCACCTGAGGGTATACCAGAGTTTGAGGTAGAAAAAGAGAGAGGAGTTTCAGCATGTCTAGGGGTAAATCAATGTGCAAAATAACTGAAAAAAGAAAGCACCTTAGTTTTTCCTTGTTATTGAACCTTTAATTTGAAGAACTTAGAGAATCTGAGCAGGGTGCTTTATGAGTTAAAGCCCCTTCCTAGACCTGCACAATTTTAAACACTTGCTATTTGGGAATTAGTTGTGTGACACAAAGAGGCTCAGAAATTTGAAAGGAGAATGAGGAAAGCAGAGAAGAAATTAGCAGAAGCTAAATGGGATGCAGAGCAGAGAATGCGGAGAGCAGATACATTGCATGCAGTGATGCTATTTCCAGCAATTACTCAGGAATGTTATTGAAGTGTTAAATCTAAAGCCAAAAAGAAATCTGAGGAAGATACAGAACAGAAATAGGGTGAAAATTAAAGAGAAGAAGATGACAATAGTGCTTCAGATGATTAATTTATAATGCACTTGCTGCAGAATCATCCTCACTATATAACGCGGTTGAATCAGTTAGCCAGATTGAAATTACAAGTGTTGCCACAGCTCACGTTGCACAAAGCTAGTTTCAGATAATTCCAAATGTACCTACTGCTAATGTTGCACAGGTGCCAGAGGTTTAGCCACCACTTCAAAGGGTTCCAGTTCCAGTTATGCCACAACCTATTCACAAGCAGGGATGACTCCGTTTGAGTCCACACCTAATATACAGACACTTGCACAAGTCATGAACGAGAGATAGACCATGCCAATATACTCCTCAGTGATGACTCCACAGAATGCTGCCCCTGATCGGCCAAATCAAGCTTTTGGTACAGTATTAACTAGACAAACTAAAGGATTAATGTTCCCACAAAATCAGTCGAATTTGTCAGGTCCGGAAGCATTAACAGTCCTGGAAACCATAGGTCTAGTAGTCCTGTTCCATGCAGAGGGTAATAATGAGAATAGTCCCCAGATTTTAAATCCAGTATCAGCCATGAATTCCCCTTTTGGAACTAATGCAGAAATGGAGAGACTTAGCACTACTGTGCCAGCCATTCTTTCGGTGCGAATCAGACACATAGTGGAGTTGGTCCACTGATTGATGTGACATGTCACCCATGCACAGTGGGATCATCTGTGACGATTCAAGAGCAGGCTATGGGAGCCCCATGCAATGTTCCAGAGTTTGTGCCCCAAAACAATGGAAATAACACTAGTTTTGAGAGTTGACAGCCCAACAATTGACTGAATGGTTAGGTAATTTGAGTGAAGCTTCAGTCCCAATGAACATGCCAGAGGGAGAAAAGACATTGAACATGGCTAGATTACAATTGGAATAAAATGAGCTGATCGAGAGAACACTTGAACTGAAAAGATTTGATTTTTACAATGAAAACTAATTGTGCCTCATGTGCAGGGATGTTACTCTTAGAGCAGGACATGCTTATGAGAAGTTAACTCATTTGTCTGAGAAATATGAAATCAAAATGAATAAATCCAAGCACTTGAAGAAGTGTTACAGATTAGAATTTGATTGGAGAGATAATGCAAACATAAGATCAACTGGAATGAAAATTCACATTGAGTTGATCCAGAGCATTCAAACATGGTGAGCATTAGATAAATGGGAAGACAGATGGGCAAAGAAAAGAGATCAGAAGAAAAAGTTGACTGCATCTTCAAATGATGCACATCAGGCTGAAAGAGCTGTAAAATTGATGCAAATGAAAGAAATTTCAGGAAGGAATTTTGTTCATGACCCTTAGAGTAGAAGCGATATTTTGTCAAATGATTACCCAAAGTTGAGGGAGGAACCAATGGAATGGTGTCAGCAAACAGAGAGGCTTGTCAAGCTTGTGAAGTCTTTGTGGGAAGATTTTAACACTTTATTTGAGATTGTTATTCCAGCAAAGGTGTGTTGATTGGCCAGTGCGTGAGCCACCAAGAGATGCAGTAACAGGTGCGCCGTCTGAAGAGGTGATGAAAATCTATTACAAGGTGATGGAGTTTTTGAAGACTAGGTATTGATTGGCAAAGAACTGACCCGACATCTCAGGAGGCAAAGGAGTGTGTTCATGCTTACTATGAAAGCCTGCTGAAAGCATTCAGACAATATAGTAGCACATAAATTATTGATCCGAGAGACATGATTGATTTTATGTTTAGATTTGTTCAAGGATTGAAGGGTGAAGTTACTAATATGATCAAGAATCATTTGATTTGCTTGCAAGGAAAGCCGATGAGGTGCTGCAATATGCAAAAGACTGTAGTGATGAGATTGATCAGAACAAGAATAGGTTGAAGGAAAACGTAATGGTGATGCAGAATAAATCTGCCCAAGCAGCAGGTATGCAGATATCACAGGGTATGGTGCATACAGGAGGAATGCAAGGGATGCATCAACAAGGCAATATAATGCCTCAATTCAGAGCTAGAGATCATGTAGTTCGAGTAGATCTGAATGCGAATGTGACTGATGTTCAGAATATGGAGAAAAGGCTGTCTTGTCATGCGTGTGGCAGACATTGGAAGTGGGAGTGTCCTTTTAGTAATGTAAATAATTTGGCGCAAGTGGTGGTATTGCACAGATGGTTGACAACAGTCAGTTTCAAACTCAGAGAGTCCAAAGGCCCCAAAATCAAAATATGAACGTTTCTACAGGAGCAGTCCAAATGCAGGTTCCCCAACAACAAGTATAATTTCCCCAACAGAAAATTCTAGTCCCACAGCAGATGAAGATTCCTCAAAGTTCCAAAGGCACAGCAACAAGTGATGGTTCCTCAGCAGAATGTGAACCAAAGAGTAAATGCAAATGCAAATCAGATTTCAGTGATGAGTGAAGAATCCCTGAGTGAAGTTCAGAACAAGAAGAGTGTGTGTTGTCTGCCTTGTTTGAGGTAGATCAGCGTGGTCATTATGTAAATGTGAGTGAAATGGCTCATGATGTTTCATTCCTGGTTGACACTGGAGCAACTCATTCCACTGTCAGATCTGCAGAAGTCCCAAATGTGCCCTTTTCAGGAAGGACTTTTCAGGTTGTAGGAGTAGCAAATCAGCATTTGTTAAATCCAATTACAGACCCCAATTCCAGTGAAAATTGGAACCTCTGATGGTCTGCACCAATTTGTAGTTTTCATTTCAAGCCCTATGAGTCTGCTAGGATGAGACTTGCTATGCAACTTAAAGTGTTCCATTACTTGTACACAAGAAGGAATAGAAATCCAAGCCAATAGTGATGATGAGACTTCCAGTCAAACCGATGAGATGTATCCTCCCGTTACGTTGTATCCTGCCATGACAGTTAAAGACTTGCCTAATGAATTATAAGTGACAGTAACACAGAGTTTGGGATCTCTTTGGAAAAGATATTGGAATTATTTGAGGTGTTGATCCAGTCAAAGTAATTGTGAAGTCAAATGCAGTTTTCTCCAGAACACCACAGTATCACATGACTCCAGAGGTAATTGAAGGTATTGCCCCAGTAATTGCAGATTTTGTGGAGCGGGGTGTGTTGATAGGAGTGATGAGCAGCCCATGTAATTCACCAATTATGGGATTGCAAAAGCCCAGTGGGAAATACTGCATAGTTCATGATTTGAGAAAATTGAAAGAAATCGTTGTATCCTGTTGTTCGGTAGTGCCAAATATAGCAGTGATATTATTTCAGATACCATGTGATGATGAGTGGTTTTCGATTATTGATTTGTCACAAGCATTTTTCTCAGTGCTATTGCATGAGGATAGTCAGTTCCTCTTTTGTTTCCATTTCGACAACCATGTTTGTTCATGGCGTCGTACTCCCCAGGGGTATTCAGAATCTCCGTCTATTTTCAATCAAAGTCTGAAAAAGATTTAAAGTCTTTGAACACGCCATTTCAATCTGCTTTAGTGAAGTACATTGATGGCCCGATGGTTGTGTCCAATACACGTGAAGCTTGTAGGCAAGATACCATACCATTATTGAATAATTTGGGTGAAAACTGGCTTAAGGTTTCCCATCCTAAGTTACAGTATTGTCAGAAAGAAGTAAGGTATTGTGGTCACCAAACTGAGAAAGGTGCAAGGAAAGTGTCCAGACAAAGGGTCTCAGCAATTATACAAATTAATCCCCCAGTTACACTGAGAGATGTCAAAATGTGTTTGGGCATGGTGAGTTATTGCTGCCAATGGATCCTGAATTTCTCAGTAATTTCCAAAACGTTGCAGAGATTTACATACAAGGAACTCACAGATCCAGTCCATTTTAATGAGAAGTGCATGAAAGCGTTTAAGGAGCTGAGAGAGAATTTTTGCAGAGCTCCAGTTTTGGGGATGCCTGATTATACAAAAGGTTTTGCACAGTTTTGTCATGAATGTAATGGTTGTGCTCTTTCTGTTTTGATGCAGTCACATGGAGGAACAAACAGGCCAGTGACATATTTTTCGACCACATTGGCTCATGATGCTGCTGCTTTGCCTGGCTGTCTGAAAGCCGTAGCTTCTGCTGGTTTAGGTATCAGTCAATGCGAAGGCACTGTGATGGGACACCCTTTAACTCTTTATGTCCCACACTCAGTTAAAATTATTTTGACCAGGTCCAAGACCCAATAGTTCAGCAGTGCCCTTCTTACCCACTATGAGTTATTAATTCTTGGACCCCCAACAGTTGTGGTCAAGACATGTGCCACTTTAAATCCTGCCAAATTAATGCCTGAAAGTGTTGAAGATTCAGATGAGGTTAATGAGATGGAACATGACTGCCTCCATGTCACTAAACTGTGCACCAAGCCCAGACCTGAAATTCAGGATCCTCCTTTAGAAGAGAATGACCAAGTTGTGTTTGTTGATGACTCCTGATGGGACACAGTGAAGATACTCTAAGAGCGGGTTATGCAGTTTCGACCCTCTCAGGAGTAGTTAAAGCTTCATGGCTTCAAGGAGTCGTTTCTGCCCAAGTAACCAAAATGGTTGCTCTTGCAAGAGCATGGTGCATCTCTGAACAGCTCAAAGTGACAATTTTCACAGATAGTCAATATGGATTTGGTGTTGTCCACGACTTCGGGCACTTATTGCACCAGCAAGGTTTTATGACCTCTTCTGGATCAACCATTTGAAATGGTGAAAGAATTAATAATATGCTGGGTGCTCTACAGTTACCTGAGAAGATTGCAGTTGTAAAATGCACCACACATGTAAGATTAAATAACTATGAGGGTCATTACGACCTTGACGGGCGGCATCAGCCGCCCGCCCAGAACTGACCGCAGTGCGGCCACCAATGCGGCCGCACCCCCGCCGCAGCCATTTGTAGATCCCCTCTGGGCCGGCGGGCAGAAACCTGGTTTCCGCCCGCTGGCCCAGCGTGGATTACGGGCGCAACACAGGAGCCGGCTCCAAATGGAGCCGGCGGTGTTGCGGCGTGCGACGGGTGCAGTTGCACCCGTCGCGCTTTTCACTGTCAGCAGACAGTGAAAAGCTGCATGGGGCCCTGTATATAAGGGGCCCCTGCACTGCCAGTGGCATGGGCAGTGCAGGGGTCCCCAGGAGCCCCACGACTCCCAGTTCCACCAGCCTTTTCCTGGCGGTGCATACCGCCAGAAAAAGGCTGGCAGTCGGGGACTCGTAATCCCCTGGGCAGCGCTGCCCAGGCAGATTATTACCGCCGTGGCAAAAGTGGCGGAATACCGCCGGCCACGGCGGTGCGACCGCGGCGCTTCCGCCTCAGTCGTAATACGCCTGGAAGCACCGCCAGCCTGTTGCCGGTGCTTCCGTCATTTTAGCCCTGGCGGTCTCCCCTATGTATCACTGGGTAATGCCTAGGCCGACCAAATTGCCAGATATTGTGCCCTCTATTGCGTTACCTTCTATGAACAGTGGAGTAATGAAAGTGACACCAGTGAGACAAATCAAAATTTCTTGATGTCAGTGGTTGATATATGGGATGAAATTAAGAGACTGCAGGAAGAGGCAACAGAGGAAAGAGATGATATTTGGATTTGAAATCAAGGGAAAATGGTGTTACCAGAATTTTTACTGAATTCAATGGATAGATATTATCATGGTCAGGTTCATCTCAGCAGAGATGCAATGATTTGTACATTTAAACAGACATGGTACAATCCTAAAATTAGATTGGTTGCAGAAGTGGTTTGTCACAGGTGTGTTACATGCCAACAAATGAACGTAGGTAAAAGCACAGTGGTTAATATGGGCCACATAGGCAGATCGGGAGGTCCATTTAACAGAATACAACTTTGTTTTATTGAGATGCCTGCCTGCAATGGTTTGAAGTTTGTGTTAGTCATTGTGTGTGTATTTCTAAGTGAATTAAGGTTTATCCAACACGTAGGAATTATAGTCTCAATGTAGCTAAGCTGCTGCTCTGGGAACTAATACCTAGATATGGATTCCCGACTTCTTTGGAATCGGATCAAAGAACTCATTTTAATAATGAGATCATAAACTTGTTGTGTGCAGCCCTGAACATTAAGCAAAAAATACATGGCAGTTGTAGACCAGAGACACCTGGATTGGGCAAATTAATGGATCAATGAAAGCTTGATTGGCAAAGGTTTGTGTCTCAAAAGCCCTGAAATGGCCTAATGCATTGGCACTTGTCCTGATGAGCTCTCATAGCACCCCTGACAGGAAAACAGGACTGTCCCCCCATGAAATCTTGATGGGTCATGCAGCCAGAATACCAGCAGTAATGCACTAGTGAACATAAATTATGACTTAGTGCTGGATTATTGCAAAGGCATGGCTGATGTGGTTTGCTCTATGTCTCATAAGGTTGAAGCAGCAACAGTTCAACCAGCTCAAGAACAGTGCTGAGGCTGGCAAGTGGGTACTGGTTAAGAAACACGTGAGGAAGACTTGCCAGGAACCAATGTGGAAAGACCCATTTCAAGTCATCTTGGTGACAACAATAGCTGTGAAGTGTGCTGATCTGCCAAACTTGGTACATGCAAGCCACACGCACGAATGTTCTGTGTTCTCTTGAAAACACAGAATCTGATCCTGCAAGAATGAATGCTGATGTAGAATCGGGTTCGACTAGACCTGGCTGTGAGGATGGAACCAGTGGCTGAAGCAGAAAACATGAAGTGGTGAAGGCACAAGCAGTCTGCATGCAGGTAAAGGCGCAGATGAAAGCAGCACAGATAAAGGCACAGACAAAGGTGCAAGGAGCCTGCAAACTGACAACAGTGCAGGAGAACAGAGTCAAAATCTGCCAGTTCAGCAAATGCTGTGAACACAGTTGCACCCGAAGAGAGAACTGTGAAAGGATATAAATGGCCTACAACTGAACATGAACTGGTTGCTGATAAACTCCCATCAGTAACAGCAGAGGTTGATGAGTCAGATCAGGATGCAGATGAAGACGAAGATGAAGATGGTGCTGTAAGGACAACAAAAAGGAAAAGAGTGCCAAATCGCGGATACTCCTTACCTGAATGGATCTATTTTGTCCCAAATTAATGGGAGAACTGGTTTATGGCCTTTTGTTTTGGCCCTGAGAATACAGCAAAACATTCCGTAACTAGAAATTGAATTTGAACTGAGCTTTGAAATAACCTTGCCAATTGAACGACAAAGACATTGCATTCTGAGAGTAATTATTAGCGATCAACAAACTGTGTTCAATTGAAAACAAATATTTGCACTGACTTTTTTTATGCAGACTTTTGCTGAGATCAAGAACTTTCTTGAAGATTGAGAACTGCTGTAAATAGGGCAAAGAGATTTGGAAATAAAACTTTGTTTGATTTTTGCTTACTTTTGCACTTTTTTATTTTTCTTTCCCCTTTTCTCTCTGATTCTACAGAAGACAAAAATCCTGACAGGGCAAATGTAGTATTTTATTATTAATTTAGAGATGCACAGTAGAGAGCATTGATAAAAATACGTATAAATACATATAAATGAGTCCAATCATATTACACAAGCAAAAAATTGTGGTACGATCTTCAAAGTAATTTCACCGTACCATATTGTCATCATAAACAAAATGATGTACTTCCTAACCATTGTGCTAATGGGGTCCAAATTAATTTACCAATCTTTCTACGAGCATGGCCCTTAAGCCCATACAAACCCATCTCCAGGTAAAAAATTGAGCAGAGACGAGCTAACGATTGATTAAAAGTCAGTGATGTCAGCTTCAGCCAGTCTGATGTAATACAACACTGAGCCCCTGACATAGCTAAAAACAAAAACCTCTGAGACTGACCAGTACAGACTACCCCATCAATCCCCAATAATGCAACTTGAGGGGTTATCACAATTTCTTGATGCATAATCTTTGATAAATACTTAGCAATGTCAGTAAAAGACACTTGGAGCGTATCACAGCTGAAAAACAAATGTATTAAATCTGCTGCCATACTATTACAGCAAGGGCATACCACCCTCCTCGATTTCCCCATTTGGATAGTCTAGCGGGTGTAATATAAATTAAATATTGTTTTATAATGTTGGGCTTGTGGCCCAGCAGAGAGCAAAAACCTTTGAACCATATCTAAGGAGGTCACAACCAAAACTTCTGAGGCACCGATACTTAGTTCCCACCTCTCTATTTGTTTCCCCAGATCATCTGACATGAGGTCCAAAAGAAGTGGGTATATCGAGTGCTCCCTCCAGTCAACTCACTTATCCAAGACCTCCAAAACTGGATTTCCATCCCCTAATGAACCAAAACCAGATAAGGACAACAAAAAATCACTAATTTGCAAAGATTTAAAAAAATCCTTACTATCAAGTAAAAAATCAGCTTTGAGCTTGTCAAATGATTTTTTTATGCCCATCCTTGTAAAAATCCCCAATATGCCGAGCACCCCATTGTACCCACTTAGTACAGCATTTATCATTAAAGATTCTGGGGAGAATTAGCATGTCCCCTATAGGTGTATAAAAGTTGAACCAACCAATTCCAATTCTACGTTTAATGTGAGACCATACCTTAAATACAGACCGGACTATCCTAAATGTAACCTTTTTTAAATAGCTTGGTTCAACTACTCTCAGAAAGGCAGCGTTAGCACTATCACCCCATATCATGTTATAAATAGTTGGGTAGGATTCCCCACCCCTTTATTACCAACAACCTGAATGATTAATCGCTGGATGTATTGTAGGGCTACCACCCAATAATAAAGATGGAAATTTGGAGCTGCCCACCCCCTTTCCTTCATGGAAGTACTAAATACTTATATGCCCGCCGCTTTTTAGAAAAAGAACATATAAAACCATTTGACAGGTTTTACATTTGTTTGAGCCAGTCCTTGATGATTTCCAATGGAATGGTTCTAAAAAAATACAAGACCATAGGCAAGAAAAGCATTTTAATAAGATTACACCGTCCCACACTCGTGAGATTGCTCTCTACAATCTCCAAAGAAAACCCACCCGTTAGCCATTATTTGACACTTAGGCCCTCATTACAAACCTGGCGGTCGGTGATAAAGAGGCGGTAATACCGCCAAAAGGCCGGCGGAAACCACCCCCACCCTTACCCACAACAACTTACACACAAACACATGCAGCAACAGTACATTTACACACCATAACCCCCTGGAAGAACGCAAGGGCAAAAGGAATTGAGTGCAAATAGTGATATTTAGAAATATGCAGATAAAGTTAACAATTGGAAAAAACAGTGTATACAAATATTTACATTATATAAAGAAGGCCGTACACTGTCTTTTGCAAATGTTTATGGCCCAGTGGGCAAATAAATCATGGGTGAAGCCCACACTTGACTCCTGCCTCAAAATGGATTGAACACTGCAGAGGCATCAGGTCGAAAACACACAGGCACCTCAAGGGGGAGGGTGGGGCACCTCAGCCTGAAGATGGTGCTCTGCCACTGTTCCTGGAGGGGGCAACATGCCCATAGCGATGTCCTGGGGAGTGCAAAGCCACAGTCTCTCAAGTGGGTGGTTTGCCCACTGCTTGGTCCTGGGGAGTGCAAAGCCACAGTCTCTCAAGTGGATGCCTTCTTCCACTAGTTATGGTGGGGGCCTTGTGCCCAGTGTGCTTCATCCTGCCAAGGAGGGGGTGAGTGGATACCTTCTTCCACTGATTTTGGAGGAGGCCTTGTGCCCAGTCTGCTTCATCCTGCCAAGGAAAGTGATAGTGGATGCACATCTCCACTGGTTCTGGAGGGGTTTTTGTGCCCAGTCTGCTTCATCCTGCCAAGGAAAGTGATAGTGGATGCATTTCTCCACTGGTTCTGGAGGGGGCTTTGTGCCCAGTGATTCTTCACTTGGGGTGTGGTAGTTCCCATTCCCTCACCTGGGTGTCTGAGACACAGGATGTGCAGGGAACAGATAGCATGATACTCCATGGAGGCAGAGCCAGACTCCATCCTGTGGTGACTAAGGCTGCAAACTGCTGGTAGTGCCAGTGCTGGTGATTCAAGTGGTGGAGGGAGGGTCCAGGCCGCCTCCTGCATCCCCGGATGGCTGCCCACTCGGGATGCTGCTGATAACAGATGTAGTGGCACCGGCTGGGCATGTGGCGTGCAGATGGCGGTGCAGGTGGCGGTGCTTGTGGCGGTGCTTGTGGCGGTGTCTGCGGCGGAGATGCTGCTGATGCTGGTCATGGCGCGGGTGCTGGTAGTGGTGGAGGGAGACACCAGGCCGTCTCCCGCAGCCTTGGATGGTTGCCCACAGGGGATGATGCTACTGACAATTGTTGTGGCAGCGACAGTGCAGGTGGCAGTGCAGGGGGCGGTGCAGGTGGTGGGGCAGATGGTGGTGCAGGTGGCGGTGCCTACGGCGGTGCTTTCCGTGGTACAGGTTGCAGGGCTGTCAGTACTGATGGTTGGCACCAGTCCCTCACCTGGAGGCTCCGACGCCTGAAGTGCCTTGCCTTGGGTTTTCTTCC
Source organism: Pleurodeles waltl (assembly GCF_031143425.1). Lineage (NCBI taxonomy): Eukaryota > Metazoa > Chordata > Amphibia > Caudata > Salamandridae > Pleurodeles > Pleurodeles waltl. Next base: position 509,515,071 of record NC_090445.1, read on the forward strand.
CCTTCCCCACCTTGGCAGACGCTGCTGGGACCTTGGCACTGGCAGATGCAGTTTTGGAGGAGGCCTTGCTGGGTGGGTCGTGCTTCTTGGGCGTGCTGCATGCTGGCACCTTCTTCACCTTGGCAGGTGGCAGAATGGGTTGGTCCTTTTCAGGGGTCGTGGCACACTGGCAGCCCTGACGGGTGCCCCCTTTGATTCCCTGGGACCTGCAGGTACCACAGCAGATACTGACTTGGTGGCTGAGGTGCTGGCCTGGGATCTTGACACCTTGGCCTGAGGGGAAGGATGGGGAGGCATACAGAAGCGGTCAAAGTTTGCAAGGAAAAGTTTTTTAGACACACTGGGCCGGAAAGATGGAGAGGGTTTGAGAGCGGAGGAAGAGGGAGTGGTTGTAGAAGGTGTACATCTGCTGAGTTTGGGTGAAGGTGCATGACCTGGATGCTGTAGTGAGGGGGATGGCTGTTGGGTGGGTGGGTGCTTGCATTTGTGTACTTTGGGACAAGGGGTCACAGACACTCTAGAAGAAGATACAGGAGACGTGTGCCTGGTTGTGGGGGTGGTGACTGCTCGTGAGGGGTGTGTTGTGATGGGTGTGATGGTGATGGTGATGGAGGTAGTGGATGAGGATGTAGTGCATGCAGGTGTGAGTGGAGACGCTACTGGGAGGGTGTGGTCGAGGAGGAGGAGGGGGACAACGTGGAGGCAGTGGATGTTGGTGTGTCTGCATGGGGATGGTGCTTGTGTGAGTGCCTGTGAGATGGAGTGTGGTGCTTGTGTTTGCCTGAGCCACTTCTGTGTGTTGATTTGACGAAAAACAGAAAAAATATCTAAAACTGACTCAGAGATTGGTGTGTACAGGTGATTAATTCCTAAAACACCACCAATAATATTTTAATCCTGTCCAGGCTGCACTAGAATAAATTAGTTAAGTAATCAGCCTGAGTCAGTTTTAGATATTTTTTCTGTTGTTCGTCTGTGGTCCCTGTACCATAATTGTTGGTCTTTTCTTACATGCTTATGTGTTCCCCCACCCTTACTGCTCCCCTCCAAAGGGGATTTATATTTTTGGAGTGTGTTAGCAGGGCCCTATGATGAAGCATGCCACAATTTGTGGGTGAGGGCCGTTTTTTCAAAATATTGTTGATTTTTTAATTAGTCGGGTCTGGAACTTGACTACATTCCTTGTCCTTTCTGTGTGATGGCTCCTGTCCTTCCTGCCTGCTGGTGCAGGCCCCTTGCCCTTCCTGTCAGCAGACGAGAATTGCCCCTTGGCCTTCCCTCCTGCAGCTGGTGGTGCCTCCTTGCCCTTCCTAGACACTGCTGGTGGTGCTCTTTGCCCTTCCTAGACGCTGCTGGTGGTGCCTTCTTGCCCTTCCTAGACGCTAGTGGTGGTGCCTCCTTGCCCTTCCTTGATGCACCTGGTACAGGCACCCTTTCAGTGTTGCTGCCTGGTGCCCGGGATCCTCTCCCACCTGCAGTAGCTGTCAACACTACTGTGCCCGTGGACTGGGTGCCTAAGGTGCTTGTCTGGGTTTTCTTCACCCCGGCCTCTCGTGAAGGATGGGGGGAGGAGGGAGAGGGAAGAGGTCAATGGTGCAGAGGAAAAGCTTTTTAGGGACATTGGGGCAGGAAAAGGGTAAACGTTTGGGAGTGGAGGAAGAGGAAGTGGTTGTAGGAGGTGTGTGTCTGCTGTGTTTGGGTGCAGGTGCATGGGCTAGAAACTGTTGTGATGTGGATGGCTGTTTGGTGTCTGGGTGCTTGCATTTGTGTACTTTGGGAGGAGGGGGCACAGACACAGTGGGAGAGGACACAGGGGTCGTGTGCATTGATGTGGGGGTGGTGAATGCCAGTGAGGGGTGTGTAGTGACAGGCGTGATGGCGATGTTGGTAGTGGATGAGGATGTAGTGCATGCAGGTGTGAGTGTAGATGCTACTGGGAGGGAGGTGGACAACGAGGAGGAGGGGGACACAGTGGAGGCAGTGGATGTTGGTATGTCTGCATCTGGATTGTGTTTGTGTGAGTGCCTGTGGGATGATGTGTGGTGCTTGTGTTTGCCTGAACCACTCCTCTGTGTAGTCCTGGGTGAATGCTGGTCTGCCTGTGTGCTTGGGATAGGTTGGGGTTGAGGGGAATGGGAGTGGGTAGAGGAAGCTGGAGGGTGGAGGCTAGAAACCGGGACAATGGCTGCCATCAGGGAGGAGGCCAGAGCCTGGTTTGATCTCCGTTGGGCCACCATGCCAGAGTGAATGCCCTCCAGGAATGCATTTGTTTGTTGCAAATTGGCTGGCAGCCCCTGGATGGCATTCACAATGGTTGACTGCCAACAGAGATGGACCACAGGAGGTCAATAGCCTCCTCACTCAGGGCAGCAGGGCTAACTGGGGCAGGGCCTGAGGTGCCTGGGGCGAAGAAAATTCCCACCCTCCTGGGTGAGCGGGCACGGGAAACATGCTGAGGGGCTGCTGGGAGGGCGGTCCTGGTACGGAGGTGGTAGCTGTACCTGTATTTGGGGTGGGCACAGAGGTGTCCGCCACTAACAGGGAGCTTCCATCAGAGGAGATATCACTGTCAGAACTGTCCCCTCTAGTCTCCACCATGGTACTCCCCTCGCCCTCTGTCCCATTGGTGCCCTCACCGTCGGTGGATTCAGCCTCCTGGGTCCTGTGGGATACAGCTTTCCCCGTCACCGGTGCCTCTGCTCCTCTGTCCGATGATTCTAATACACATAAGGACAGGGTGACAAAACAAAAAGGGGGGGCTGACAAAGGATACCCTTGGTCAATGGCTGCAACAACACCGCCATTGGCGTACACAACACTCAGACAGGGAACATCCCTATGCCCTAGGCAATGCACTAACAGTTGCAATGCTAGTCACCAGCCCATGGACAGGGATACCTAACGCCAATTGCAGCATATCTCAGACCCACAGACCCCTGCCTAGGAGTGGATGCCTACTACCTTGGTTGGAGGAGGTTTACATCACACCCTGCCCAACATGGTCCTTACCCTGCAATGTACGGCCTGGCCCAGGGGCACCCACAGGCCTACATCCCCCACCCGGATGCCACCCCACCACGTGCAAATTGTATATTGGAGCACTGTACTCACCCCCTTGTGACTGCTATGATGCCCCCAACTGCCCATCCAGCTCCGGATAGGCCACTGCCAGTATGCCGGCCATCACGGTGGTCAGGGTTCGACAGGCACCCCTTCCTCGTTGAGAGGCCATCAGCAGCTGGGCCTCCGCCATCTTCTGTGCCCAGCGTCTCAGGTCCTCCCACCGTTTGCGACAGTGGGTGCTCCGCCGGCCATAGAACCCCAGGGTCCGCACGTTCTTGGTGATAGAATGCCATATCCCTTTTTTTGATGGGTGCTGACCTGCAGAGAAAAACCAACGGGAAAAGGTATCAGTCAGACTGTCCTGCCTGTTACACTCATGGCCCACCATAGCCCTCACATCCCCTTACGCACAGACATTGCTCACCATACATGCAGCACACTGCCCAGGGCCCTTCCACCAACTCCCCCTACATGAGGTCCTCACACACAGTACTCCATGCTTTCATGCCCCATGCATCGTGCTCACAGTGTACTCACCTGTTGGTCTGGAGGCCCATACAGCAATCGGTACTGGGGTAGGACCCCATCCACCAGTCACTCTAACTCCGCAGCGGTGAAGGCAGGGGCCCTTTCCCCAGTGACACGAGCCATGGTCGGGTCCAGACACAGGTCACAGCAGCACTTGCAGTGTAGGTCCTCTCCAGTTGAAGGTCAAATAGCAAGTGAGTGAACAGATAGAAAATGACGGTCATGTCCGCGGCGGTGCGTACCGTCACCACCGGCAAACATCACCATTGGCCACTGTAACCCATAGGGCCCAATGGTACCCAATGAGGAGTTGCACAGCAGTTCTCAACCGCCTCTCACAACGGCGCACAACGTCAGCGGAATAACCTAATTTCCGGGTGTCCCTCCATACAGGACATGTGGCCGCCATTTCAAGGGGGGGTGCAGACCATGGTATCTAGCTGCGTCACAGTACACATAGGCACCATTTGGGCCTATGCAAAAATATACTGTTACAGTCACAACATGCAATGCAGTGCAGTATTTGGAAATATGAAATACTGACCAGCTGCTCACCGTTTGCCCCCTTGATTGCAACTGCTGCAGATGAATAGGAGATGGAGACATCCCCCTGTGTACAGACCCCTGGTGGACTTAGCAACAATGGAGAATAGGAACATTATCCTCACCTATAGACTGGACAGGGCCACAATCACAGAGCTGTGTGCCCAATTGGAACCTGACCTGATATCTGATATCTGCTATCCGTCACTCCACCGTGATCCCCGCTCTTGTCCTATCTGTGCTCCATTTCCTAGCAACTGGCTCCGTCCAAGTGACAGTGGGCTTGGCAGCAGGAATGTCTCAGTCAATGTTCTCAATAATGCTGACCAGAGTATTGTCTGCCCTGATTAAACACATGCGCAGCTACATCGTTTTCCCCCAGGTGGAGTATTTGGCCACAGTGAATGCAGATTTCTATGCAATGGGACATACCCCCAACATTATTGGGGCTATTGATGGAACACTTATTGCATTTGTCCCCCCCGGAGACATCGAAAGAGCTTTCACTCCATGAATGTGCAGATAGTGTGCCATGCGGACCAGTACATCTACCATGTCAGTGCAAAGTATCCTGGGTCTGTGCATGATGCCTTTATCCTGAGGAATAGCAGCATCCCATATGTGGTGGCTCAACTCTAGAGGCTCTCGGTGTGGCTAGTAGGTGAGCCCTGGTTCCCACTCAGTAGGTGTTGGTGTATGGGTATAGCGTGGGCCCTATGGGTTTGTGTGTGCCTACAGTTGTCCCTCGATATTTGCAGGTGACTCTTGTTACCCCAAACTCTCATGGCTACTGACCCCTGTGAGGATTTCCAGGACAAGGGCAGAGGGACGTTACAATGAGGCACATGGGCGAACAAGAAGAATCATAGAAAGAACATTCGGTCTCCTGAAGGCCTGTTTTTGTTGCCTCCATCTAACAAGTGGATCCCAGTACTACTCACTCAAGTAGGTGTGCCAGATCATCATGGCATGCTCTATGTTGCACAAACTTGCCTTACGTTGCCAGGTGCCTTTTCTGCAGGAGGATGAGGATGGAGATGGGCAGCAGTGGACCCTGTGGACAGTGAAGTTGAGGAGGCAGAGGATGGGGACAACAGAAGTGCAATAATACTCCAATACTCCGATGACACACAGGTAAAACACTGTAAATTCACTTTACATTGACACTTTTGTGTTTGACATTGTCAGTGGCAGGCTGGTTTTCCACTTCTATGGCCACTTACTGTACCCTTTGGCATCTCTATTTTCAGATATTTGTGCCCCACTATCGCTCCTAGTGTGATGACTGCAGCCAACTACAGGTCATTCTTACATATGCATTACTGTACAGTTGTATTACAGTGTTTAAAGTTTTTTAAACATATACATAGTTCAATCATTTGACAGACTCCATACTTATATTTATTCAAATGGGGATTATATAAGTGCTAATAAGTAGAGGGGGATCTTCAATGGGCTGGGGCGATGGTGGAGGAATGTCCAGGCTAGAGTTCAGTCTATTTGTATCACAGGTGCATTGTCCAAGAGGGCATAGGAAGGGAAGCAATGGCAATTCAAGGCAGACAGGGTGACAGAGTGGGACACAAGGGTGACAATCAGGAGAGTCTTATTCCCTGGCGGGTGTCTTGGCAATACTCTCTTGCTTCTGCCTGGATCGTAGGGACCGTTTGCGGGGTGGTCCTCATTCTGCAGGTGGTGGGGTGCTGGTGGCCTGTTTGTCCTGTGGCAGGGCCTCCTGTCCGCTAGTGGCAGCGGAGGTGGAGGGCTGTTCACCGGTGTTGCTAGCGGTAGGGGCCCGGTGGTGTGCCACTGCCCCCCTCATGGTGTTGGCCATGTCTGCAAGCACCCCTGCAATGGTGACCAGGGTGGTCTTGATGTCTTTTAAGTCCTCCCTGATCCCCAGGTACTGTCTCTCCTGCAGCCGCTGAGTCTCCTGCAACTTCTCCAGTATCTGGCCCATCATCTCCTGGGAATGGTGGTATGCTCCCAGGATGTTGGTGAGTGCCTCCTGGAGAGTCGGTTCCCTGGGCCTGTCCTCCCCCTGTCACACAGCAGTCCTCCCATTGCCAGGTCCCTGATCGTCCTGTGTTTGTGGGGTGGCCTGGGGTCCCTGAAGTGTCCTGAGGACAGAGGTATGGGCCCCCTGGGTGGGTACTGTGGTGGTGTTTCCAGAGAGGGGAGGCTCTGTGGTGGTATCGGACTGTGCCCGGGTACCCGACTGTCCGGAGATCCCTGATGGGCCAGGTTGGTCATCCAGATCCAGGCGTCCAGAGCTGCTGTCATCACTGTGGGCCTCTTCTGGGGGGGACTGGGTGTTGCTGGCACCTCCTCTCTGGTGACGTTGGGTGGGGGACCTGTGGGGATGTAAATGCAGTGTTGTTGTTTCTGCGTGTGACATCTTGTGCATGGGTGTGTTGCCCTCTATGGATGTTGTTGCCCTGGCAGCTTTGCCTTGAGTGAGTAATTATTTTGTGGGCTAGGTGATTCTCTCTAGTGTGCATGCTTTAGTGATGGGTGTCCATACAGGTCTGTGATGGGGGTCCGTACATTGGTGTTACATGCAGAGCTTGTTATTGGTATGAGTGGGTTGTGATGGTGGGGTGTGTGTGAGGTGGTGGAGTGATGGGAGTGAGGGTGAGAGTGGAGGTTTGTGAGGGCATGCAGGTGGGGGGGTGATAGTAGTAAAGAGTTGACTTACCAGAGTCTAGTCCTCCTCCTACTCCTGCCAGGCCCTCGGGATTAAGATTGCCAAGACTTGCTCCTCCCATGTTGTTAGTTGTGGGGGAGCTATGTGGTGTCTTGCTGCCATGGAACGCACCTTCCCCCGTAGGTCGTTCCACCCCTTCCTGATGTTGTCCCTTGTTCTGGAGTGCTGTCCCACGGCATTGACCCTGTCCACGTATCTCCGCCATAGCTTCATCTTCCTTGCAATGGATGTCTGCTGCACTTGTGATCCAAATAGCTGTGGCTCTACCCGGATGATTTCCTCCACCATGACCCTTAGCTCCCCCTCAGAGAACCTGGGGTGTCTTTGTGGTGCCATGGGAGTGGTATGGGTGAGGGCGTGTGGGGTGATATGTCAGGGTTTGTGATGTAAGGTGCGTGGATGGTGTATAGGTGATGGTGGTGCATAGCTGTGGACTTGTGTGTGTGGCTGTATAGTGAGGGATTGCTATGTGTGTGTCATAATACGGGTAGCGGTATTCTGCTGCAGCAGCGGTATGTTGGCGGCAGTCAGCATCGCGGTAAGCAGGACTTACCACCAATGTCATAATGAGGGCCTTAGACTTATTTACCGAATACCCGACACATCCCCAAACTCCACCGTAGACTTATCTGCTGCTTCCATCGATGCCCCCAGGTCAAGTGAAGTAATGGCTATATCATCAGCATAAGCCAATATTTTAAACTTCCCCTCAGTCATTTGCCATCGGGGCAATATATTTATTGTCAAGTAGTCTTCTAATTAAAGGATCTATGTAAAGTGCAAAGAGCAAAGGTGAGCAAAGACATCCCTGCCTAGTGCCCCTGGTAATTAAAATAGGCTCAGAACCCACCACAGCTATCTCTATTCATGCCATAGGCTTCTGGTATAGACCCTTGACCGCCCTAATAAAACCAGGATCTACATTACATTTAAGAACTACTGACCATAAATACGCCCAATTCACCCAATCAAAGGCCTTTTCGGCTTCTAATAAAATTAATGACGTAGGAGTTACCATAGCTTGAGAAGCATCTAACATGGCAATAACCCGCTTACATAGTCGGCGGTCCCTTGTCCAGGGATGAAACCATGCTGCCATGGAAAAAACTGATTTCTAATCACTCGACTCAGTCTGGTCACCAAAACTTTAGCATATAGCTTAGCATCTGCATTTATTAAAGAAATCAGGCGGTAAGTGCCGGGTAACAGAGGGTCTTTATTTTCTTTTTTAAATACTATAATGTTAGCAACCAACCAGGAGGCCAGGGCCTGTGATCCATCCTGTATCATCTTGAAAACTGTCATAAGATCATCTTTCAATGCACTAAAAAAGATTTTAACAATTTGACAGGGCTCATATCTGGCCCTGAGGCCTCCCCACTAGGCAAGGAGCTTAAAGTTGCCAAAATCTCCTCTAACATAATAGGGGTAGCTAATTGGTGCCTCTCATCCTCACACAGCCTTGGTCCTGGAACGGTAGCCGAATATTGATTAATCCTCTCTGCAGAATTAAAAGGGTCTTGGGGTTCCTGCTGATATAACACAGAATAATAGTCTTTAAAAACCCTTAATACTGCCAAATTCCCCTGAACTGCCTGTCCATCTTCATCCTTAATGGAGGTAATAATATCTTGAGTCACCTTTTGCCTAATTTTATAAGCCAAAAGTTTCCCCACCTTCTCACTAAACTCATAACATTCCTGTCTACGTATCTGAGCTTTAATGACATACCATTCTAAATACAACTGAGTAGCACTGGCTTTGGTTGCTGCTATTTGATCTAAAATATCTTGCATAGGAAGGTTATTCCTAGCCAGCTCCACAATCTGTACCTCCAATAGATCCAGCTCTGTCTGGGCCTTGCTGATAGCTGCGGTGCTCCACTTTTCCCGGTTTAAGCCATAACTTAGGGTTTCCCCATGGATACCTGCCTTTAAGGCATCCCAAACCACCCCAGGAGGGGCAGACCCCCTAATAATTTTCAGAAGCTCTGTTATCCACCTTTTTATCCTTACAACGTATGCCGGGTCCAGCAGTTATCCCCGATCAAATGACCAGCTCTTAAAATGTTGCTTCTTTCTTAAAACAGAGAGTTATAGAACCAAGGGGCTGTAGTCAGACATAAATCTTGGATATTTTTTTAGCAAAAAGGCCTTCACACAATGAAGCTGACAACATAAAAATAATATAAATGGACAGACTTCCTATATGGGTAAGAAAATAAGGTGTACCCAGGGTCAGGAGCCTTACAATGCTGCCAGGCATCCACAAGTCCATGGTTCTGCACCAAAACTTGTAGAGCTTAAAGAACTTCGTTTTTCTCCCCTTATCCTGTTTCTGGTTCTGTAAAGGGGTACTAGTCTCAATATGTATATTTAAATCCCCACAAATAATAAGCCGCAGATCCCAAGCAGTGATCTCTATATTCAGGTGATTAAAAACTTCTGGTTCATCAAGATTAGATCTGTAAATTGAACACAAAGTAAATCTAGAAATCCCCATAGTACACTCCAAAATCATCCATCGACCCAGTTTGTCCACGGATTTCTTCACAACCTCTAACAAATTATATCATGCCATTACTGCAACATGTTTTGTTGTGGTGCCTTGTGTAGTATAAGCCAGCAATTGGTACCCAGGAAATTCCAACAAATATTTTTTAGATCCGATAACATGCGTTTCCTGTATGCAGATTATGGCCCTCATTACATTGCCGCCCACCAAGGTTGGACCGCCGAGCGGCCGCCTATACGGCTGCAATCCTTCCGGCCGCATTACAACATCACTGCGGGGCCGGCGGGAGGAAACAGAGTTTCCGCCCGCCGGCCCGGCAGGTATGTTGGCCGTAACATTGGAGCCGGCGGTGTTGCGGACGTGCGATGGATGCAGCTGTACCCGTCACGCTTTTCACTGCCTGCTGTGCAGACAGAGAAAAGCAGGGTGCGGCTGTGCCTGCACGCGACTCCCCTGCCCGCCAGCCTCTCCATGGTGGTCTCTACCACCATGGACAGGCTGGCCGTAAGGGGAGTCATAATCCCCAGGGCAGTGCTGCAAGCAGCGCTGCCCAGGCGGATTATAACCGCCGGGACAACGATGGCGGGAAACCGCCAGTCCCGGCACGCCGCAGTCATAATATGGCAATTTGTACCGCCAGCCTGTTGTAATGAGGCACTATATCTGCTCTCAGTGTCTTTAAACCTTGTATTACAAATCACCTTTTCGTAGGATCATTTAGCCCACAAATATTTATCGTGGCCAAACACAGATTATTGCAATATCCCATTTAGATCTCTGTCAACAACAACCTGGATCATAGCAGGTCTAATCTTAAATAAACGATATTCCAAACAGTGCTCTACTGTGCATCTCCCCTGTCTCCCAAACCACACCTCCCACCCCAAACCCACCCCCCAAAACCACCCAAACCACTCTCCCCTATTCCCCACTGTCCCAGACCCTCCCCCCAACTCAACCAAAAGAGACAGCCAGACTGAAGGTCTGTAAGATGGAAAAGGCTCCCCTCCCCTCAAGACCCCAAACTAACACTTTTGTCCTAAGATCCTAGGGTCCTTAATTCATAATATCACATAGAATTACCAAGTTAAAAAAACACACACCCCCAGGGGAAAAAAAGTAATCAAAGCAGTGAGTGATAGTAACCACCTATAAAAATACATAGATCCTATAATTGGGCAGTCAAATGCATTAAGCATTTCCACATTAAACTCAGTCAAGTCAAGGATTGCAAATACCTTAATTTCAGAGGGAGAAAACTTGAGTTATGCCTTTATATATTGTCTAAAGGCGAGCAGGGTTCAATAAAAAAGCCTCTGCCCCTTTTTCCAGAAAAGGGTTTATCATTTGTCTCAAACGCCACCGTCTTTCCACCGTGGTATGGCAACAGTCTGGATGGGTAAAAAAAGTGAAACTCTCACAATTAATTTTTGAAACAGGACAGGCTTTCTCAAAAATTGCTTTTCGCAGAGATAATTGCCAAAATAAACAATAAAGGCCCTAGCTTGTGGCTGATTCACCTCAGCTTCTCCCACTGCCCATTGTTTCTTTAAGTATATTGGGAACTGATGGGCCCTTTGTATCTCATTCTTCCAGTCCCAGCCGACCGAGTCAGGAAATGCAGTCTTAAGAAATCTAACTATAAAAGCCCTTGTGTCTTAGCCTTCCGCTCCTTCTTGTATCCCCAGGATACCAGATTATTGCATCGTTGTCGATTCTCAAAGTCCTCCATTTTCCATTGAATATCTGTAAATTGAGTTTCATGCATAGCAGACTGCTGTGTCACCGACCCCAACTCAGTTTCTAGCACACTAGCACGGGTTTCAATTGTAGCAATCCGTTCCCCAATCTCTGAGCAGGGTTTAGCAATCTTGCTTATTGCAACTTGCAGCTGCTTGGTAGCAACCCTGGCTTTCTTATTATCACCTTGTATCTGTTTATGTTGCGCCATCATAGTTTGATAAATAATATGCAGAGAGGGAGGCACCCCATCGCCAATGAAGTTAGTGACAGACTCCGCCGGACCTTTAAACACATGTTATGGATTATGCTGAAATTGTTGAGTACCTCTATAATCACAAGACATCGCTCTTGCCCTGCTTGCAGATTTTTTCTTTTTCTTTTTTACCTTCTCTCTAGCCTTAACCGGGTTAGCTTTAAAAAAATCATCCTCAGTAGCTCCTTCCCGACATTTTGTCAGAGCCTGCCCCACCAAAAAAGTTGTAGGGGCAATAAAGGTATTATAAGTCTCCGAATCAGTTAAAGAGCTAGTACTGGAATTTTCAGAATCCCTGGATTGATCCGATAACGAAAATAAATTATCTCCCACCTCAGCTTGACCAGAGCAGCCGTCCTTCCGGTTCTGCTATTGAAAGCGGTCTCATGAATTTTATCAGGGAGCAAAAGGTCTTCAGTTGTCAAACAATGCATTGGTGCCGTCCTATCATCGTACAGCAAATTGTCAAAACCTCGGACTCTGCATAGTGTGGCACATTTCCTCCCCAGACATAGTCAATAAGCCCTCACAAATAGGGCTGGGAGTGGTGACACGTAAACCAGTGAGGGTAAGATCCCCAGAGGACTCAGTCATATCCAAACATCCCTCACCAACAGCACTAACCTGAGGAGAGGTATTCCTACTTGCAGAAGATGCCAATTCACAGTTGGGATCACCGCATTCCACCAATTCCAATGACTATTTCAAGCTAGTAGCCATAATCGGCCTCCCAACAAAGGGAAGTGGGTGGGCAGTGGGTTGGGTATTTTTAAACATCTCGGGTATAGTTGGCCCTCCACCAAGACATCCAACACTGTTAGCCTCGATCCCACAGCCCCCATCCACCGGAGGGGCCGATTGTTTGTTCTCTAGGGCCCCCTGAGTTTTAGGGGCTGTTTTCTTTCCAATATTTCCGGCATTGGAGGTTGACCCCAGAAAAAAAGATTGAGGGAGTCTCTGCTCGCTGGGTCCCGGTTTCAGCTGATTATCCCACACATTTTTGGGGGCCATATCCTTCGTCTGCTCCCATCGCCTGGATCAAAGCTTCTTGATGCGCTGTGCACCCAGAAGCCAGCCCAGTTGCCGCGGGTCCTCTTGTTCTGTACATGGGCGGTTGCCGTCTAAAGAACTCGTGCATCTGCCACACCACAAACTGACCCTGTGACGTGGTCGGCTATACGCCACAACAAACCCAAATACTGCTGCTGCAATCATTTCCCGCATATCCACTTTTTACAGAGCTGGCTGGCACACGGACATTCCTGGGATCGCGAGGAGAGGGGAACGCCTACAGCCGCTAGGGAAATGCGGACGCCATCTTCATCCCAGGACAAATGGAGTAAATGTAAGTATTGTGTGTTGGTTTGATTATAGTGGGCATGATTGTGTGCATTTTTTTGATTGCAAGAATGAGCCTTTCAATGAAAAGAGAGGTTCAAAGCACAGCATCTCCAGTGCAGAGAATGACAACATCTGAGCAGGATATGTTTTATAAAGATTAGGGATTGCTTCACTTAGATGGCACAAAGGGAGCTTTGTCTTTCAATGTGTATTATAATTTGTTGTATGAGTACGTGGATACATTGAATGTGCATGATTGTTATGTGTGTACACAAATTCCTTCAACAGTGAAAGAATGAATCACTTATCACAACTTACCATTAACTTATGGGATTAGTTGCAGTCTATTATTAAGACATTTGTACAACCAGGAGTCTAATCAGTGTTTTTTATTCAAATTGATCTAGTTTTCTCATTTGTTCCCATTAATCAGCATTTTAGAAGCACTAACAAGGCTAGGAATATAGACATAGTAGGAGAGTTCTTTGAGCCTACACTGACTTTTGACACAGCATATGCACGCAGGAATAACCTGACATGTATTCTCACACAGGTAGAAAAGGAGTTCATTAATTAAGTAGATGATAGAAGAAAAACAAAGAAAGAAAGGAAAGATAAGGGAAGAGCCTCCAGAAAGAAATAATTTCACAACACACCAGATATCCAAGGACACTTAGCTTTAGATTGGTAACATTTAGGAAAGCTATGTATATATAAGCCACAATCAAAAGCTGACAATAAGTTTGTAGGAATGAGTGAATACAGACATGTGTTCCTGTTCAAGAGTATATGAGATGTTGTGTTGAATGGAAAGACCCCACTGTACCTGGTGTCTATTACATCTGTTGCAAGAACGCTTATTATAAGTTGTCGAATTGCTGGTATTTGTACATGCTATTTGGGAGTTGTTTTCCCAAACATATATAGAGTGGACAACAGCGACAATGCTGAAGGGACTGAGAGACCTAAAATGAGATTTAAAAGAGAAACAAGTGGTTCAGAAATTGCATGAGATATTTTTAGAGCTATTATCCCATCAATGGGAGTGATCTTGAGTGACATAAAGATAAGGAAGTTATCAACGATTGTAGATAGGATGTCAACTGATTCTTCAGGTGCTATGCTTCAAATGGACACAGAAATGGTTGCGGCAAGGTCTATGATTCTTCAGAATCACCTTGAGTTAGACATTCTTTTAGCAGAAGAGTGCAGAGTCTGCAGAGTTTTAAAATCGCAATACTGTTGCACTTACATATACATTAAGAGCAAAGAGAAAAGGAGATACTTATCTAATTTAGCAAGTCTGAAATATGACTTAAGTGACCTAAAAAAGACAAACGTTTGGGAAACAATAGGTAAAGGATACTCTAAGGTAGGATCTCGGTTTGGTAATTTGCAAAATGGTTTTGTGAAAATTATCCTGAAACCTTTATTGATTACGACAGTGTGCATAATTTGTGCACCTGGATTTTACAAAGTTTACAATTTTTGGAGAAAACAAAGAACAAAGAATAAACAGAGCAGGCAAGAAATTGAAATGGAGAATATGAGAGACAGATATTATCAGACGAAGAGAATTGACAATCATCACAAACCTAGACCAATGCATTATCAAACTACAGGTTTTTGATTTTGTCTCATTTTAAATGAGAAAGGTTAATTTGTGATGGCATAGCTTGCCATCCAGGGAGGGACTGAGAGACATCAAGTTTTAGTAATAAACTAGTGGCATAGATGTAGCATATGACATCTAATAAATCTGTAGTTGTAAAGGTCTAACAGAGAAAATAACGTAATTATAAAAATTTACACATTTAAACAGTGGTGGACATTGTGCCTACCATTCATATTTTGACACCACTGTTAACTTGAAATTATGTGTGAATTATTAAGGAATATTAATATGAAAGTGTTATTTTTAGGTAGAAACAGTAGAAATAAAATATATTATGAGTATTAAATTGATATGAATTAAACACACTTCTATTGAATTAAATGAATTCCATTAACCTGCGAAGAAAAATAAATATATGTTTAAATTTGCTTTGACATAGCGTGATTAATATTTGCAATTAAATAATTCGCTTTGCATATTTGATTTGTATTGTAAGGTGAGCAATAGGTTCATTAATGTATTAATGTATTAAATGTGTTAATGTGTATTAAGATTTCCTTAATTTGACTACACCTGAAGAAGAAGATTCATTTTGCAAGCAGAAATGGAAATGTACTTATTTATTCTGCCACCTCTTGACCTGAATTCTGGCCCCACACTCTTAGCAGGTTTTTTAATCAGTGCAGTAATTATTTCAGTCACAATTATTTAAAACCTTTCTGTTTCCATCTCTTTCATGTGTTTCACCTCAGGTGAAGGAGGGCAGGATGAGAAATTAAACCATTCTTGAGAATACTTTGTCTTTTTTTTAATGCTTGTCATTTCAGCCCTTCAACTCAAAATAATGACATCTAATAGTTTGAGTCTCATTACTTCCCAGCAGCAAATTTCACTGCACAGAGAGCAACCTTACCTTTTCAGTCCCTGTTTTTAACTGAGCGCTGTAGTGTTGGGGGCCCTACGCCCTCATGCTACTAAAATGAGTTGACACAGACACATGGTTACTGTGTTCTGTTAATAGGCCACGGGCACATGCGCCTGGTCCTTTTTATTGGCAGGGTCACCTGATTGGTGACGCCTGTGTTGGATGGGTCTGGGGTATTAATTTACTGAAGACAGTCTTGGTGTGCTGTGACCTGTTGGAGTCTCCATTGCACAGCCTTTCTGTGTCCTCAACGTCATAGGTAGTGCAATGTCAAGTCCCTCTCTCGTGCTTGGGGAGGCCCCTTGGTTAGGTTGCCACAGAACTGCTTGTTGTATATTCTGGGGTTGCTTGTGTGCCACGTGAGGGCAGCTGCAAGAACTCCGAGGAGCCACTGCCTAGTCGCTCATGCAATCACAGAGGTAGATGGGTCCAGGTCACAACTCGCTCTTGCCACTGATAGCAGAATACAGGCAGGTTGAGCAGGTAGTCATTGGTTGACTGGTTCCTCAAAGCATCATAGCAATGGCATAGGACTGCTGTCTGGTTGTTTAACTACTCCTTTGATGGATACGTGATGCACATGGCAATGATGGTGCTTGCTATTCAGATACCTGGACGACGAGTGATTGATGCTAGAGTGAGGGTGACTGGAGGGACTTCACCATAACTAGTGCAGTCTTTCTTTTCCTCATATGCAGATGCAAGCAGTGATGCCATCTGTTTCAAGCAGCTGGTGACAGGTGCCTTGGATGGTCATACTGTGCAGCGTGTGGCAAGTACGCGATTCGCGCATGCAGGAGTCTTTCATTTGGTACTGCCGCTGAGCTGTCTCCAGTGGCATCGCTGCATCCTGTGGCTGTTTTCCCTTGTGGCATGAGTCATCCATCTCTCCACCCTGTTGATCTTCCGCTCTTGTACTTCTGTGGTCGTCAGGTGTTGCAGTGTGACAGCTGTTGTCACACAATCTCCTCTCTTCATTCTTCACGGCGTAGTGTCGAGCCATGCTCTCTTCTCCTTTGCTGTGCCATCTGGCCTCCTATCTTCATTTTGTGTGAACCTTTCTAAAGGTCCTGATTAGTGTTGCGGTGGTGGCATTGTGCCACTTGGTGTGAACTCTCTTCTAGCCTGTTGTGAGTCACTGCCAACTCTGTCTTGAGGCAGTGTGGGAGGGAGGACACCCCTTGATCAGTCTCTGGCCCATTGCAGGGCAGTTACGGCGGGTCTCTTCACTTGAGGGCACAGTGCTTGCACTTCAAGGCAGTGCCGTCTCAGCATTAGGTCCTGCTTGAGCCTGGGCGTGCTTTGCAGGGTTGGTCGCTTCTCTCAACCTGCTGTCTGATGGGTCAACGGTGGCCATCTTGTGTCATGGTAAGGCCGGCTGGCACTGCATCATCTCCCGGGTGTTCCGTCACACTCACGAGAGCTCTGTCCATCTTCTTGGGCTTCTGCCCTTGTTGTCAGCTTCGGTGGTGCAGCTCTCTGTGCACCTCTGACATTGTCTCTTTTCCTTCTGGGCGTCCTTTGCTGATGCCTGGCATGTCCCTCTCCTGTCTTGCATTGATGTCCATCACTGCTGGGGCATGTGGCACTCTTTCAGTTTTAGCGGCGGCAGACGGCCACTAGTGGCTGCCAAGCTATGCACGCTCTCCTAGTGCCTCACGTGGCACTTGCATCCGTTTCTCACTCTTGCAGCTTGGCTGGGGCAGCTGCTGCCTTCTTCTTTGATGTGCAGTGGTTACATAAGTCGCTTCCTCTTCTGCGTCGTTTCTGTGCGTGGTCGTGCTGCTGGTCTTGTGCAGTCACTCTCTGGGGGTGCTGTTGTCAACTTGCTGTTGCCACTGCTTGTTTCCTGATTTAAAATAGAAAAAGGGCGCAGTACCTTTCTTTGGACTCTAGATGTCACTGTGGCACTATTTTTCAGCTCAAGGACAGTCTTTCTTCCTACTGTCCTCGTTGATTGAAGCAGTCGCCGTGAGGAGCCATGCTGCCCGGGAGGAGTCGTCATGCTTGTGGGGGCCTTTGATGCTTGTGTATGGAGCTGCAGGTCAGTTCTGGAGGTAAGTGCAGTTTTTCTTCTACTTTGTATTTTGCTTTTTGTTTCCAGAACAGCCCCGTGGTGTAGAGGCAAGCTCCCTGCAGGATGTACTGTAGTCGGGGGCGGCTTTGGGCACTTTTCTTTGGTTTGGTGCGTGTCAGCACCTTTGCACCTTCCATCCATGCTTCAGGCCGTGTCACGGCCTTACCAGGCCTGTCTCTCGTTATTGCAGGGAAGGGGGAGGAGGCCCTGGGCACTTTCCTCCTCATTCGGTGCAAGGCAGCACCTTTGTGCCTTCTTCTTTGCGGCAGCCGCAGTCTTGCCGGCACTGCAGGCACCTTTCAGATTGGTTGCTTGCTGGGGGGAGCAGCCCTGGGCACTTTAACTTGTTGGTGCGTGACAGCACCTTTGCGCTTTGATCGCGATGGCCGTGGTAGTCCTGGCAGGGCTATGGGTCGTGCTAGCCCTCACGGGTTGTCTTCTGCTTGCTGCGAGGGGTAGGGGGGCACACAGTATCGGAGGGGAGGCTGGACCCTTCCGCTTCAGCTTGGGTTGGGACTGTCGCGCTCTTCTCTCGTTCGCCCCCTTTTTCACCCACACCTCGTGGGGCTCCCACTGCCTGCAAGCTCACCTCATGCCCGGCGGGGTGTCAGGCAGTGCTCCTGTTCCCCTGCGAGCTTTCAGGGGTCGAAGCTGGCTGCTGCCAGGCACCTCGCCGGGGACGCTTATCTCTGCACCGGGTGACCGACCTGGTGCACTGGTGATCTTCCTGCTTGCTGTGGGTGCAGAGGTTGTCTTTCTGCACAGGCATCACTTTCCCCTCATGACCAACAGCGGAATTGCTGCTGGCGCCCACGTGGGGTCGTACCCACTCGTCGCCATTGTAGGGTTGGGGGCCCTAGACCCTCATGCCACTAAAATGAGGTGACACAGACACATGGTTACTGGGGTCTGTTAACTGGCCACAGGCACGTGCGCCCAACCCTTTCTTTTGACAGGGTCACTTGACTGGTGACGTCTGTGGTGGATGGGTGTGGGGTGTGTGTGTAAGGCCAGCCCTCAGCCGACTGGCTGGTGGAACACTAGAACGAGTCCATCAGGACTCTACAAGCACTGCACAATCAGCAGAAAGTGAATGTTTGTGCATGTGCACAACCTTACACGAGGCAAAAAACACGATAGAAAAGTAGCCCATCCAACACAATCCACAGTGGGTTTAGGGCCAGATGTAGCTACAGAAAATTTTGCAAGTTGCAAATTGCGAGTCTTACCGACTCGCAATTTGCAACTCGCAAAATTGTATGCAGAAAGGTGTCTCAGACACCTTCTGCGACTCGCTATGGGTTCGCAAAGACCCACCTCATGAATATTAATGAGGTGGGTCGCAAATTGCGACCCCATAGCGAGTCCCTGCACTCACAGGGATGGTGGCCTGCTGGAGACAGCAGACCTCCATGTCTGTGACTGCTTTTTTTAATAAAGCAGGTTTTTTTTTTGAATTGCAGCCCGTTTTCCTTAAAGGAAAACGAGTTTCAATTCAAAAAAATAATTAAACCATTTGGTTTCATTTTTTCAGAGTAGGCAGTGGTCCATAGTACCACTGCCTGCTCTGAAAAAATATTTTCTGCGACATTCACAAAGGGGAAGGGGTCCCCTGGGGACCCCTTCCCATTTGCGAATGAGTTACCACCCACTTCAAGTGGGTGTTAACTGCGAATTGCTTTGCAACCGCTTTCGCGGTCACAAAGCAATTCTGCATCGCAGTGAGAGTCGCAAATAGGAAGGGAACACCCCTTCCTATTTGTGAGTCGGATTCACTTTTTGCGAGTCGGTACCGACTCACAAAATGTGAATCTGCATCGCGATGGCCGTTTTGCATGTCACAAACTGCGTTTTTCGCAGTTTGAGACATGCAAACCGGTTTCTACATCTGGCCCTTAGTGCCATCCAAAGACACTAAATACTCCAACTTTCGGGTCCGTATGTCAGCATTATTTAATTTCGAATCCTGAACACAGGGGACCAGATTTTGAGTCCTCTCCTAGACTTGCCATAACTCAGCATAAAATCTGTTCCTGGAATATACCCCTTAATGAATGTCCCCTTTATTTGCCCTAAACCAAGCAGAAAGCAAACCTTGTTTGGAGGGACACCCGTGGCAGGATCCTCAATTTCCTTAATCATCCTTAATCTCTGTCAGCCTTAAAAGAAAACACGCGGAATCTCGGTAAAGCCAAATCAAAAATGGCACCGAGGAGAAGAAAGGGCGGGACTTGGGTTGCACAACTACTGGTTTCTTTTTCTTGCCATTGAGGTGGATGACTGGCTACAGGACGTGGGATGTAGGGGTAACGCCCGGCACATGGATTAACAGAAGATGGTATCTGCAGGTGAAGTAACCGTTCTTAAATCTATCATTTGTTTTCTTTTTTTATCTTTCAATTAACCACCAGTTCTCCCTTTTATGAACGCCGATTTTGAAATGAGTTCTTCAAATGCGTGGGGTTTTCCAAACTGCTGTCGCAAAGCTTTTGAGTTTGGCCTGGACTTTGTTAATATCAAAGTAAACGTAGCTTGTACATATTTTCTTTTCATTTGTACAAGTTCTGCACTAGCAAGAAAGGCATTTTTGCAGACAATGGTGCCAGTGGCTCTTAGCATCTGTCATCTTTGGTGCAGCGCAGAGATAAGCGCCAGTTATTGTAGTCAAGCTATTCTTGGAAACGAAAACAGAATATAGGACCACCAGACTATCAAAAATGAGGATAGAAAATACATTTTAGTTTTGACTATCTCCTTTTCAGTATACACAGCTGGCAACTGACACAACTCCAATCTTAAGTTTCTCATTTGCATTATGTTTTAAACAGACACTTGTGAAAAGAAGGGTAATCTCCTTCTATTGTTCATGCTTTTATTCCCAAATCTCAGTAAAACAGGGTGCTGTTCTATTGTTCCTTCATCGGAAACCTGTTCTGTTCCTGACATGAGACCCTTAAGAATTAACACTAAAAATTATTTTTGTGGCACAACTGAATAAAAGGAAATATGAGTAGAATATAATGCGAACACTAGTTACTCTCTACGTAAAAAGTTTGCTGAAAGCAAATGTTTGATATATAAAGTGTAGAGAATAATAATTATTTGAAATGTCTGTTGGAATACGTTTAGGATTTTCTCACCTGCATGCGAATAAGGTGATGTGCCAGTGCCATATTAAAGATGCAGGTGTGCGTGTAATCACGCTCCTTGGATGTGCACAGATTTAATCGGCATGTTGAAGGGTCCCCTTCTTTCCCCCTTTCAATGTTAGACGTTTCCACTTGCACTGAAGAACCAGTGGAAGGTCTGAAACAACTGCAGAGTCTTTCGCTGCTCCACAGAGAAGCTGTGAGTTTGAACTTGGCACTTAGGGCCAGAAGCAGGAAACAAATAGCGAGTCGCAAACGGCAAAAATTGCTGTTTGCGACTCGCTATTCGCGTTTCCCTATGCAGAAATGCATATTGCGAGTCGGTACCGACTCGCAATATGCATTTCAGAATCGCAAATAGGAAGGGGTGTTCCCTTCCTATTTGCCATTCGGAGTGGTATGCATTACCATTTGCGACCGCATAATGGTGTCGCAGTTACCATCCACTTCAAGTGGATGGTAACCCACTCGAAAATTGGAAGGGGTCCCCATGGGACCCCTTCCACTTTGTGAATGGACCCACAAATATTTTTTCAGGGTAGGTAGTGGTCAAAGGGACCACTACCTGCCCTGAAAAAAAAACGAAACTAAAGGTTTCGGATTTTTTTTAAGTGCAGCTCGTTTTCCTTTTAAGGAAAACGGGCTACACTTAAAAAAAAAAAAAATGCTTTATTTAAAGCAGTCACGAACATGGAGGTCTGCTGACTACAGCAGGCCTCCATGTTTGCGAGTGCCTAGACTCGCTATGGGGCCGCAATTTGCGACCCACCTCATGAATATTCATGAGGTGGGTCATTGCGACCCCATAGCGAGTCGCAGACGGTGTCTGAGACACCGTACTGCATACCAATTTGCGACTTGCAAATTGCGAGTCGCAGGGACTCGCAATTTGCAAGTCGCAAATTGGTTATTTGCTACATCTGGCCCTAAGGGCCAGAAGTAGCAAGCATTTTGCGTGGTGCAAACTGTGAAAATCGCAGTTTGCGCCATGCAAAATGCCAAATGCGATGCTCATTGACAATTGTTCGGTCCTTGGAACCTCCATTGTTTTCTTAGATTGGCCGATGGTAGATGATAATTATTTTGCAGCGTGCTGCAATGGTGAGCCGTGTGTTCAAAGGGCTTTGCAATGAATCACTGTATGCACCCTATTTCTCATGAGACACTATAAGCCACCAGGGCGCAGTGCTAAGTGTTACAACATTCTGCGTCAGTTTTTGTTGGACAGCCAAAACTTTTTTCGTGAATAAAGATTCATGAATATTCAAATGACTGTCATTTCATCGTAATTTCTTCTTCATCTGATAAATCGCATAATCAATTCCCGACGTTAGCATTGTTCATATTTGTAAAAAAAATGCATTTCATGGTGAGCATCCTTCATCTAGGGAATTTTAATCGTTTCCCATGCTTGAAATATTGGAACTTGCTGTGTATTTTGCTCAAACTCCCGCCATAGCAAGCCGCTTCTTGCAAAGTGGTGAACAAGCGCCTTTGTTCACCACGGAAACGGTTTGCCATTTTAGAAGTTGAACTGGCGCGAGCAAAGGCTACAGCAGCCTCAGGTCAAAGGAAACTACTTTGACATGTTTCAAAAGTTACTTTTGACATTAGCTAAGTCACACAAAAGTAGTGCCTTGGCGCTCACAAGGTCTCGGTGCATACTGTTCAGTAGTTGGACATGTATGATTAAAAGTCTTGCATGTCCCATGCAGTGAAACCTATTTTCACGCATGGAAATCCTGCATACGTTTTCTCTACACTGTTATAAACCATATAAAAATTTAATTCAGAGGCCAATTTAGTTTTTTAAATATATTGCAAACATAGGGCCTGATTCTAACTTTGGAGGACGGTGTTAAACCGTCCCAAAAGTGGCGGATATACCACCTACCGTATTACGAGTCCATTATATCCTATGGAACTCGTAATACGGTAGGTGGTATATCCGCCACTTTTGGGACGGTTTAACACCGTCCTCCAAAGTTAGAATCAGGCCCTAAGTCTCTTCCTAATAAGGATACTGGACTTGAATCACATACAACAAATCTATGCAGGCCCTGGAAATTTCCGATTTCAACCTGTACTGGGTCGGTGATTGGATTAGTCAGGTATTGATTAGCCACTCCAACCACTCGTATGGTGCGCCCTGAGAGAGGTAATCTTGGTACCTCTGCACTACGAACCGTAGAGCGTGTAGCTCCTGTATCGACTAAAAATGAGACTTTGTAGCCCATTACTTTTCCCTCCACATATGGGCCTCTCTGGTCTACCTCTAAGGATGCAGCGAGTCTGCACTCTTCACTGTCTGAGCTATCATCTGACCAATCCTCATTCATCTCATTTTCACCTCGTAATGGGAATTGTTGTACAGTGTTGTTTTGATTTGTTACCTGACCTGTGACCTGTTGAGGAAGCATCACCTGTTGCTGTCCCATCGGAGCTAGGGGTAACTGCATTTGCTGTCTAGGCACCAAAGGGATCTGCTGTTGCATTGGTTGTACTGACACTGTTTGGAAACGTGGCATTTGCATTTGCTGCATAGGTTGCACCCCTGACATTTGCACCAAATTATTTTGATAGTTCTGATTCAGGTGTCTCATTCTTGAACCTCGTGAATTTTGCAATGTACCGGCATTGATACTCTGCTGAACTGTACCATCCTGCATTATATTTGGACAATCCCGTTTCCAATGTCCCACGCCCCCGCACGCATGGCATGGTGACATCTTTTTCACTCCTTGACCATCACCTTGAACAACAACATTATTCATGTCCGAACCACGGTTCACAAACCCTCGACCTCTACCTCTTGGCTGTGCCTGAAACACACCATTCAATCGCGGTTGTTGCTGTATCATTTGCTGAACACCATTTCCCTGTATTCCAGCCTGTGCAGCCCTTATCTGCATCACCATCACCTTCTCCTTCAACTTTTTCTGCTTTAACTCAATTTCGTCACTACAGTATTTCGCGTACTGTAATACTTCATCAATCGGTTTAGCTTGCCAACAAATCAAATGATTTTTTATTATTTGGCTGACCTCCGGTCTCAGCCCTTCGACGAATCTGAACACAAGATGATTCATGTCCTTCGGCTCAATTGTTTCAGTACCACTGTAATGTTTGAATGCCTTTAACAATCTTTCATAATATGCATGTATTGACTCTTTAACCTCTTGAGAGGTCAGGTCGATTTTCTGCCACACCTTTTGTTTCAAAAACTCAATTACTTTATGATAATATTTCATCACCTCTTCTGAAGGTGCTCCAGTCACTTTATCCCTTGCCGGTTCCTTTGTGGGCCAATCTACCCCTCTCTTGTACTCAAGCCACAAGTCTGGCGGAACAATAATCTCAAACAAGGTATTTAAGTCTTCCCAGAGACATTTCGCAAGCTTCACAAATCTATCTGTCTGTTGATACCACTCGATCGGTTTTTCTCTTAACCTAGGATAATCATTCGTAAAGGACAAAATGTCTCCCCTGGACCAAGGCACATGCACCAAAACACCACCAGCTGTTTCTCTCATAGGTAGGATTTTCACTGTCTCTAAGTTTGGTGTGACTGTTGTTTCATTAGATCCTGGACTATCTCTTTTCCCCTTATCTCTTTTCTTCATCCATCGGCCTTCCCATTTCTCTAGTGCTCCCCAAATTTGTGCGCTTTGCAGCAGCTCTTTCAAATGTGTCTTCATGCCTGCAGATCTCATGTGCTCAAAATCCTTTGTGTCAAAATCTAATCTGTAACTCCGTTTCAAATGTTTCGTGTTTCCAATGTCGATATTGTATTTGTCTGCCAAATTCGTTAATTTCTGGTGTACTTTGCCTACCTCTTTGGTGATTTTAGGGCATAAGTACCTTAATTCTGCCTCAGTGTAAGACTCCAACCTATTTACTCCCATTGTTCCATCCACCAATTCAGCAGCTTCTGCTCCTAGTCGTACTAGATTTAGGTATTCATTGTGTTTCTCTTTCTCAGGTTCGATTGCAGTCGCTGTGGTCTTTTGTGATGTGCAAGTTTTCTCTAACCACTCATTTAACTGTTGTACTGTAAAACCCTGCAGTGAAATGTTCCCTGCATGTATCATTGGAGTGTATGAGGTATTTGTACTCATAGTTTGGGGAGTCAGGACTCCCAATCCTGCTTGTCGCATTGCCTCAAGAGGTGCCGCTATTGGACTAAGGTCCATTAAGGGTCTTGATTGTTCACAAACCTGTCCTCTCTGTGCCATTATTTGTGTAGTTATAATAGGCCCTCCTCTTATCGTTTCATGAGTTATGACTCCCTGTTCACACGTCCTTGTTTTCTCCTGTGCATATAACGGCACCGGGGGACCAACCGTAATGGGTAGTGATATAGCGGCAGGTGTCTGGCCTGCTCCCAAGCTTCTTGGAGCTTCAACACCATAAGTCTGCTCTAATAATCCTGGTGCAGGTTCTTTTAAAGGACCCGCTACTGGGTTATACCCAGGTATCAGGTGTGGCGGTTGTGACACTAACTGTGGAGTTGACTCAATCTGCATTAACCTTGGCTTTGTATATATCGGGTCTGGTTGTACCACCAAGTTCGTAGTAGTCGCAAGTACTGGAACATTGGGATAAATTCTTTTTATCTGTGGTGGAGGCTGTAACTGTATCGGCGAGTCTGGTGCAGTGGGTACACTGACACCATTCTGTATCAAAGCTGTATCGCTAATCTGCACTGTATCAGTAACACCCTTCTCTTTCGTCTGGTTCCCAGGATCCAAGCTAGTACCTGGAGCACTGTCGTTCACCGCGTATGGTGGCGGACGATCATGTAACAATCTATCCATAAACGCCTCATCATCTGAATCGTCCTCTTCTTCCCAAGATCTTTTATTCTCTTTGTGTTTGCCTGGTTCTTTGTCAGTTTTGCAAGAAGCTTTCTTTCCCTGTGTTTCCTCTCCCTGGGTTATTGCCGGAAACAGCTTCAACCCATCCACTATTCCTCGTCTCCACATTTTGTTCTCATTGTCCCATCTAGCCTCTGCATAGGACTTTTCTGCTCTTGTCAATCTTCTGTGAAATCTTTCTTGTCTATGTTTAAGAGCCATCAGGTCCCAAATTGCCAAAGCCTCATGTTGTGCTGGTCGAGGAGGTGGTTTCTGCGTTCTTAACATCCACCTCAGATTTTCTAACACCTTTTGATTAAATGTTCCATGTTCTGGAAACGCTAGACACCCTTCTTTCTCTGTTAGTTTGCGCCGTTGTTTTATCCATAAACACGGTGCAACACCCTTTTCCTCCATAACCGTGTAAGCTGGTGTACCCTCAGGTGGTGTAGGTTCCCCATCAGTTGCAACGATATACACATCTCCTTTCAAAGCACTTTTGAATGCCTTAACAAAATTCATTTTATTTTATGTTTACTCAGAAAACGGCTTAGTTCCCAGGACACTCTTCACCTACCCTTTGCTCAACCTATTGTCTCTCACGGACAGTAACCAATCCGTGCGCGACCCCTCTCGACATCTGACCTATCCCAGCGCGGCACCACTGACGTCACACTCACACACTGCAGCTGACAAAGTCTTGCGGCTTGTCCACACCTCGCTAACTCATTACAACTCATACAAACTAATGCAAATTATTGCTAGCACTTAAATGACAACACAAATCTGCTGGTTTACTACAGGAAGGGTAACACATTCGCTTCAGAACTTTACAGAGATTTCACTTGAAGCCTCGGCCGCTACTCTCTCCTTCTCAGTTCCCTCATACGCAAGCAGAATTCGACCTGCAAATCCTACTCTCGACTTGTCAATGACTCCTTCTAGTGCACTTTAGAACTTGTCAAATCTCCATCGAAGGTTACACGCATGCATCATAACTCGAAACTCGACCTGTCAACCACGCCCGATTGACCTATTAAACCGCACAGATTACAACATAAACCATTTTAACATCATACTCCGGAGTCTTAGACCTCAATAGGCCTGTATACAACAACCAACCACGTGGATAATTTTGAGCAACAAGCGCTGCATTCACATGAAGTACGCCGACTTCCCTACTCTCATGCTGTGGAGTACGCCCACTCTTTCTAAACAACACTTAATTTGGCCTAGTCGCACTCAAATATTCACAATCACCTGCAAAGTGCATAAGATTTAATAAGCGCAAGAGACCCTAACCACACATACTATGGCGCCGAGAACATTCCCAACTCATTTAGGCAGGCTCCGAGATCCCGGGAAAGCCCATGGCAGATCTAGCAACTCATCATCTTTCCAGATTGCATTATCACAAGAAAACAATTGAACAGTGAAAACTCCGTCCTAGGGCCCCCAAGGGCCAAACCGTACTCTGCTACCAGAACTGTTAACGCGTCCTTCTATGTCAATTTATACACATCAGGACTCGTTTTAGGCCAATGAATCTTTGGGCCCAGTGGTGAGACACCGTAGGACGAGATAACTGATCAAAATATCAATCAATATGTCGATAACATTGTCAACATTTAACACCAAAATATCTCTTACTTTAGACATTAATAAACATTCGGCGCAACCATGACCTTTCAGTCATGAATAACCACACCTTAATGAAGTTTTATGAGTTTTATTCCCTATTGATTACAATCTAGTAGCAAATGTATCAATCTCAAAGCCAGGAAGCATATAAGCACAGTCACAAGATGACAACCATAATAAGCTTTCAACAATGCAAAGATCAGAAGCATAGACAATCAGATAGATATAAGCAGATTGTAACACATCGATCTTTCTAAGATACTAGTTCAGCATAGCACCACGTCAGTCACGTCAGTTTGTCAGTCAGAGTGAATACCTCGTCTAACCTCTAATTAGCATTAGCATGTTGGGCGTCATGCAAAACAATTTTGAACACCAATTTGGAAAACATCTAACTAAGGTCTTTAATAAAAACATACAGCAGTTGGTACCTAGAAAGAAAGGCAAATAAATGAATTTTCATTAGCAATTTTATAATTACCCTCCTCTGATTAAGTCAGCATTCAGGATCAGCCTTCGTCTTCAGGACATCAGTTAAATCACCGTCAGTCTATCTAAGTTAAAGGCAAGACACTCTCCTCATAAGGAGAAAAGTGTAAGGGGCAGTAATATGGGCAAGGATGGTTTGTCTAAGTCTCAAGTCACAAAATAGTGTGACAGAATTTCGGGATGCAATCAATATCATTCCCTACCTAATGTGTTGTCTGTTTCCCTGTCATGGGTTTTTATCCCTTTCTCGTGATTCATTCCCCCAAAATTCTATTGGTCAGTCAATACACCCCACCTTTGTTAACCTATCAAATTATACATTAAGTCATGCATTTGTCATTTCTTGATATTATTTCGTCTTCTGATTGGTCTTCATAATCGGCATTTTGTAGGTGGCATATCCGGGGTTACTTCACCATCTTGGCACACGTCTCAGGTTAAAAGTTCTCTTTCCCTCGTCTCATTGTCCTTGGAAGTATCTATAAATGTTTCGAAGCACATCATTTTATACTAAAAGATGCTAGCATGCGAATGGGAAAATGTCTTCATGTTTCAAACTAATACAGAAAGAACAATAGCTGGGTCATGGTCGTTTGCAAGTCCGCACACTGAAGAGACAGAAAAATACGCTTTTAATATGAGAGCTACACAGCTTCTGCTTGGCTCATGCTAACTTAAGATATACGAGTTCTAATGAATGCAGTTTTATACGTTTTAATGTGCTCACTTAGGCAAACTATAAACGATTATTTCTTACAGTCGACATTAGTTTATACATATGAACGATTTTCCATATTTATGAATACGCTTTAATGAATGTTTTATTAATACAACATTGTTAGACATAAGCATTTCAAGTCTATAATATGTAATATCAAATACGCTCTCTCAATAGCATGAGTACCTTATTTTCCTGTTGTTAAGGTATATTCACGAACACCCCTCCCAGGGTTCAAAACACTGTGCAAAAAAGTTTACAGAAAATGTCACTGCCTAACACGTTTGGTGAGGAGGTTGTGCTGACCAAAAAACGAATGCTAATTCCAGTGAACTGGATTTCTGACCAGTAATATGGTGTGGAACTCAATGACTTGAAATACCGAATCCATCTATGAATATGCCCAAAAGTGTTAAAGGGGAATATTTGCATGTCTTGAGAGCTGAGCGACTAGGATCTGAGTCAATAAAGCAAGTAGTATAGAGGTGGGCAAGCCAATAAAAATATAAGGGAGAGCGGAACTGGAGCTGAGCCAACGGTCGGTTCCGGCTCTGATTCCCATGCATGAGCCAAGCCTTTAAAACGTGGCATGTGAATAATGCAGCAAACATCATTTTAGAATACAATATGGTGTCTTCAGAATTCACATAAATTCATATTTCATTAACAAACTGAAGCGTTTCATCTTAGTACACCAGATAATAGCACTGCAATGAGAGTAGTTTTAAGTGAGAAATTTTGAACATAAACTTCCCCGCCCTGGTGACAATGCTATTCATGAACTAAGCGGCAAATACGCTGACACATGTACCTTATGTATGGCCTAGCCTTAATAGGCTATTAAATCGAACACAAAAGGTTTTTGTACAGCAGAAATCCTGAACTCTAGGATTTGAAGGTGTTCTCATATGTGATAGTAAACATAAAGGAGGCTTTTTTAAATAAGGTATTTGCCTAGAATCATACAATTTGGTCGAGCAGGAAAGCTGGGATTGATCTCATATGTTTCAGTTTCACACTGTGAAATTCTGCGATTAGATGGATATTTCTTTCAGACACTAAAGGTTAATGCTTTGTCTTCAATTCTTGGAAGATGAATTTAGAGAGTGGATGACAGGCTGAACCCAATTTTTTAGGTCGTTCTACATATGGCGACCCAATGACGTAAGAGCACTTTACAACAGATACTGACTACATTATAAGTCAACTAATTTCAAATCATTTTTATTTGGATTTTGCAATAAAAAAATAAAAGATAATCACAGTTAAGAAGGTGTGTCATACATTGGACAGCAGGGATGACCCCAGCTAAAACATATTATTTCAAAAAAATGGTATTGCAGCTATAAAACCATTGAAACACGTAAATAAGCAAAGAAACTCTTCAAGGATACTATCGCTGAAAGTCAGACCCAACATTAACAAAACACATCAAGATTAAAGCAATAGACAGAAGTATCCCGGGAGTTCCTGAATCTAAATGCACCAGCTAAAAAGCAAACAAGTTAAAAATAAGTAGGTGGATAAGGAATTAATTTCAATGGGACTGGTTTTGCTTGAGTCAAAATTTTGCCTCGCAAAATGGGAGTGTTGGACTTTTCATCCTTGCCGTGGTCCCCCTTAACTTTTTGCCTCAGTTCCCCAGGTTGTTGATGTGTGCTGGACTCTGATTTTGCTGTTTTTGTTACTCTGGGCACTTTACCGCTGCTAACCAGTGCTAAAGTGCAAGTGCTCCTTTACAAAATGTGGATGTAATTGGTTTATCCATGATTGGCATATTTGATTTATTAGTAAGTCCCCAGTACAGTGCACTAGAAGGGCCCAGGGCCTGTAAATCAAATGCTACTAGTGGGCCTGCAGCACTGGTTGTGCCACCCACATAAGTAGCTCTGTAATCATGTCTCAGACGTGTCACTGCAGTGTCTGTGTGTGCAGTTTTAACTGTAAATTCGACTTGGCAAGTGCACCCACTTGCCAGGCCTAAACCTTCCCTTTTCTTACATGTAAGACACCCCTAAGGTAGGCCCTAGGTAGCCCTAAGGGCAGGGTGCAGTGTATTGCTATGGTAGGACATATAGGGGGTCATTCTGACCCTGGCGGTCGGTGATAAAGCGGCTGCCAACCCGCCAACAGGCTGGCGGTTCAAAAAATGGAATTCTGACCCTGGCGGGAACCGCCAACACAGCCCGTCACTTTACCACTCCGACCGCCACGGCGGGACAGACAAACAGCGCGGCGGTCACCGCCAACAGGCAGACGGCAGACAAAGTACCGCCCACCCTATCACAACTCACCAATCCGCCACCTCATCTGGGGCGGGAGCCCCGCCGATAAAAACACGGCAGAAACAGACTACGAACGGGAAAACGCTCACCTCTATACACTCCACGAGGACGGAGGACAGCATGGAGCCCGAATTACACATCCTACCCGCTCTCGTCTACCTGCTCATCTACCACGAGTACGAACTCCGGCGCAGACGACAACGGTGAGTACCGCACCTACGACACAGGGGAGGGGGGAGGAGGAAGGGTTACGGGCACACACATACGCATCACACCCACCCCCCAACTATCTACACACCAATGCAGAGCACCAAGTCAAAGTTACCCCACCCAAACCCCCCGGAATAACGAAAAGATATGATTCAAGTGAGAAACAACATATATGTACAAAATAGGTTCATTGAAGACATGGCAAAATAGGAAAATGATGGAAAAATTATCTAATGTAAACATTGCGTGACCGAGAAATAGAGGCAGAAAGTCCCGCACAGTCACAGAAATTGCAAATGTCCGTGGGCCGAAGTGTATCAACACATGGGCAAAGCCCACACAGGAGACCTGAGTCCGTTGGAGAGAACACTGCAGGGGCATCACATGACAAAACTACAGGCACCTCAGGGGGAAGGGAAGGGGGGGCACCACAGCCACATGAGTCCACAACGCCAGATCCAAGAAGGGGCCACCATGCCCACCGTCCAATCCTGGGTAGTGCAAAGCCACAGTCTCTCAAGTCTCTACAGTGGGTGGCTTGCCCACTGTCATATCCTGGGGAGTGCAAAGCCACAGTCTCTCAAGTCTCTACAGTGGGTGGCTTGCCCACTGTCATATCCTGGGGAGTGCAAAGTCACAGTCCATCAAGTGGATAACAGTCTCCACAGGCAATGGAGGAGGCAGGGTGGGCCGAGTGCAGCATGAACATTAGCACGACACAGAACCGGCACAGTCATTGGCCCAGCGGTGCATGAGACGGCGGGGCCCAGCGGAGCGGTGCCTGAGATGAAGGGCCCAGCGGAGCGGTGCTTGACAGGAAGGGCCCAGCGGAGCGGTGCTTGAGACGGCGGGTCCCAGCGGAGGGGTGCCTGAGATGAAGGGCCCAGCGGAGCGGTGCTTGAGACGGCGGGGCCCAGCGGAGCGGTGCCTGAGATGAAGGGCCCAGCGGAGCGGTGCTTGACAGGAAGGGCCCAGCGGAGCGGTGCTTGACAGGAAGGGCCCAGCGGAGTGGTGCTTGAGACGGCAGGGCCCAGCGGAGCGGTGCCTGAGATGAAGGGCCCAGAGGAGCGGTGCTTGAGATGGCGGGGCCCAGCGGAGCGGTGCCTGAGATGAAGGGCCCAGCGGAGCGGTGCTTGACAGGAAGGGCTCAGCAGAGCGGTGCTTGACAGGAAGGGCCCAGCGGAGCGGTGCTTGACAGGAAGGGCTCAGCGGAGCGGTGCCTGAGATGAAGGGCCCAGCGGAGCGGTGCTTGACAGGAAGGGCCCAGCGGAGCGGTGCTTGAGACGGCGGGGCCCAGCGGAGCGGTGCTTGAGATGAAGGGCCCAGCGGAGCGGTGCTTGAGACGGCGGGGCCCAGCGGAGCGGTGCCTGAGATGAAGGGCCCAGCGGAGCGGTGCTTGACAGGAAGGGCCCAGCGGAGCGGTGCTTGAGACGGCGGGGCCCAGCGGAGCGGTGCCTGAGATGAAGGGCCCAGCGGAGTGGTGCTTGAGATGAAGGGCCCAGCGGAGCGGTGCTTGACAGGAAGGGCCCAGCAGAGCGGTGCTTTAGACGGCGGGGCCCAGCGGAGCGGGGCCTGTCTTGGCGGGGCCCTCTTCAGCGGTGCCTTCCTGCACGGCGGGGCCCTCTTCAGCGGTGCCTTTCTGGACGGCGGGGCCCTCTTCAGCGGTGCCTTTCTGGACGGCGGGGCCCTCTTCAGCAGTGCCTTCCTGCACGGCGGGGCCCTCTTTAGCGGTGTTTGTCCTGTAATTCCAGGGAGTCTGACCTGGGCAGGACTCCCTGCTCAGTCGCCCTCCGACCGTGCCGTTGCTGGACCCTTCGGTGACGGTGTCCTGAGCCCTTGGGTGTCCTCCCTCACACCCGGGATGGGGCTTGTGGGGCCCTCCTGGTCCGCGCTCCTGCTGCCTGACTTCTCCGCCCTGCTGCCCTTGCCCTCCTTCGCTATGGCTCTCTGTGCCTTGCCTCCCCTGGATGTTGTGGCAGGTGAAGTGCCTGAACTTTGGTCATTGGGGGCAGCCGTGGCACTCCTCCCGCGGCGGCCCCTCACTTTCCGGGTCCTCTTTCCAGGGGGGGGGTCTGGCTGTCCCCTTGCTGCTGACCGATGTCTCACTGCTGGCAAAGGGAGGACTCCAAAATCCATGGACTTCGCTGACACGTGAACCCGGGCTGGTGGTGGCTGAGGTGCTCTTGGGACTCTTAGCAGATGGAGGGGGTGGGTCAGGTGAGGGAAAGAGGTCAAGATTGGAGAGGTAACACTTTTTAGGACCAAGGTAAAAGGTAGGTGCAGTGGTTATGGGAGTGGAGGAAGAGGAGGTGGTTGTAGGAGAGTCAGGTGTGCTGTCCTTGGGTGAAGGTGCATGGACTGGAGGCTGTCGTGAGGTGGTTGGCTGTTGGGTGGGTGGCTGCCTGCGTTTGTGTGTCTTGGAAGAGGGGGTGACAGACACAGTGGGAGAGGACACAGGGGACATGTAAACGGCAGTGGGGGTGGTGACTGCACGTGTGCGGACTGTAATGGAGGGTGTGCTGGTGATGGGTGTACTGGCTGTTGGTGGTGTGCATGCAGGTGTGAGTGGCGACGTCACAGGGAGGGAGGAGGGAGACGAGGAGGTGGGGGACACAGAGGTGGTAGTGGCTGTTGGCATGTCTGCATCTGGGTGTTGCTTGGGTGAATGTTTGTGTGATCTGTGGTGCTTATGTCTGGAAGAGCTGCCCTTGGGTGTTGAGGTGTGTGCAGGCTGGTCTGATGGTGTGGATGGGATAGGCAGATGAACAGGAGACAGAGACAGGCTGGAGGCAGTTAGAAGAGGGAGGCTGGAAACAGGGACAATGGCGGCCGTCAGTGCTGAGGCCAGAGAATTGAACGATCGTTGATGGGCAGACTGACCCGAATGAATGCCCTCCAGGTATGCATTGCTACGATGCACCTCCCTCTCTACCCCCTGGATGGCATTCAAAAGGGTAGTCTGCCCAACAATGATGGTCCTCAGGAGGTCAATGACCTCCTCACTGAGGGCAGCAGGGGTAACAGTGGCAGGGCCTGAGGTGCCTGGGGCGAAGGAGACGCCCGCCTTCTTGGGCGAGCGGGCACGGAGCGTAGGCTAAGGGGCTGCTGGGAGGGCGGACCTGGTGCGCTGGGTGGCGGCTGTACCTGTAGAGGCGGGGGGCACGGATGTTGCCACCACCGCTAGGGAGCTCCCTTCCGAGGACGTGTCGGTGTCGCTGGTTTCACCACGGCTCCCCGTTGTGAAGCTCCCCCCGCCCTCCGTATCACTGGTGGCCTCGGTGTCTGTGCCATGGCCCACCGGGGCCTTGTGAGTCGCAGCTCCCTCGTGCTCCGGTGCCAAGTCTCCTCCGCCTGATGATGCTGAAGCACACATGCACAAGAAGATAAAGAAAAAGGGTGGGGGGAGACATAATAAAAGGTTGAGTACATGCATTGTCAACACCGTTGGCGGAGAGGACAGACACAGGAGCCTCATGCACTAAGCCGCGCAATCGGGGTACACTACTGAGTACTTGTGACTGGGCCAACAGGTCTAGGGACAACAAACGCGCACATGGGTGATGCAGGACCATGGCTAGCTGTACCTGGCACCGTACAGAGGTTGGGGGCGGGGGCACAGGGCCATGCCTAAAGGAGGGGTCTACACTACAGAAAGCGCCCTGGCCTAATGTCACCCACAGCCCTCCTCCCCCACCCAGACGCCTCCACTGCGTGTAAAGATAGCTGAATGTGCTGGTACTCACCCCCTTGTGTCTGCTGTGATATCGTCACGCGCCCATCCAAATCGGAGTAGGCCACCGCCAGGATCCGGGACATCAGGGGGGTCAGGGTACGACTGGCACCCCTCCTAGGTTGGGAGGCCATCCCCAGCAGTGACTCGGCGGTCTTCCTGGTCCCGCGGCGGATGTCCTCCCACCTCTTGCAGCAGTGGGTGCCCCGTCTGTTGTGGACCCCCAGGTTCCGGACTTCCTTGGCGATGGCACGCCAAATGTCGATCTTCTGATGGGCGCTGACCTATTTGACATGTACAGGGTGGAAATTGAAATATCATCAATTTTCCGCATGATAGATGCGATTGGCCCCCCCTCCCCAACCTTGCCATGTGGCACATGCTCTCATCTGTCGTGCCTTGCACTCCTCATTCGCTCCCCACCCCACCATCTTACATCCACCATACACAACCCAGGCATAGCCCATGCAACGTGCACACAGTGTACTTACCTGTTGGTCTGGAGGACCGTAGAGTCGCGCATACTGGGGCAGGACCCCATCCACAAGTTTCTCCAACTCTTCTGTCGTGAAGGCAGGGGCCCTTTCCCCAGTCGCAGCAGCCATTGTATCTCCCAGACCGAGGTCACAGCAGCACTTGCAGTATAGGTCCTCTCCTGTGGATGATCAGGTCTCGAGTGATTAATCAGATAGAAAATGGCGGTCACGCCCGCGGCGGCGCATACCGCCGCGGTGCGATCCGCGACCACCGGCGCAGCTAGTCATTGGCCCGTGAAACCCATAGGGTTCGATGTTAACCAATGCGGCTTTGCGCCGCGGTCTTCGACCGCCTACCGCCACGGTGTGTCACGCCAGCGCATTGACCTCACATCCCATTGTCACACTTCTCAGGTCAGGCAGCCGCCATTACAAGGGACCACAGGGCTTAATTACTACTGCGTCACACAGGCCTAGGCCTTGCATTGCCACTCATACAAGCCATTCAATGCATTGACAATCGTGTACTGTGCAAGCTGTAGTTACGTACCTGTGGGTTGTTTGACTCTGTGCTCCATGTTGTCCTTCCTAGGCACCGTCCGCTGGGACTTGCGAGGAGAAGGATGAATCCTCCCGTGTAACGACCGCTGGTGGACCTGTCGACAATGGAGGAACGTCATATAATACTTCGATACCGACTTGACCGAGCCACTATACATGAACTGTGTGCCCAGCTGGAGCCAGCACTGATGTCCCCCATCCGCCAACCCACAGGAATTCCCCCTCTGGTGCAGGTTCTGTCAGTCCTCCATTTCTTGGCAAGTGGGTCTTTTCAGACAACAGTGGCCATGTCATCAGGGATGTCTCAGCCTATGTTTTCTAAGATTTTGTCCAGAGTGTTGTCTGCCCTGACGAAATACATGCGGAGCTACATAATTTTTCCTGAGGAGGGTGATTTGGCCACTGTGAAGGCTGACTTCTATGCCCTTGGACATATCCCCAACATCATTAGTGCCATTGATGGGACCCATGTGGCCTTAGTACCCCCAAAAGACGATGAGCAGGTGTACAGAAACAGGAAAAGTTACCATTC
Organism: Pleurodeles waltl; assembly: GCF_031143425.1. Taxonomy (NCBI): domain Eukaryota; kingdom Metazoa; phylum Chordata; class Amphibia; order Caudata; family Salamandridae; genus Pleurodeles; species Pleurodeles waltl. Next base: position 509,551,027 of record NC_090445.1, read on the forward strand.
TATCAATGTCCAGGTGGTCTGTTTGGCTGACCAGTACATCTCCCATGTAAATGCCAAGTTCCCTGGGTCAGTGCATGACGCGTATGTTATGCGAAATAGCAGCATCCCCTATGTGATGGAACAGCTACAGAGACACCGTGTGTGGCTAATTGGTGACTCTGGTTACCCCAACCTGCCGTGGCTACTGACCCCAGTGAGGAATCCCCGGACCAGGGCAGAGGAGCGGTACAATGAGGCCGATGGGCGATCTAGGAGGATCATAGAAAGGACCTTCGGCCTCCTGAAACAAGGTTTAGGTGCCTGCATATGACAGGGGGATCCCTCATGTACTCACCAAAGAAGGTGTGCCAGATCATCGTGGCCTGCTGTATGCTTCACAATCTTGCATTGCGACGCCAGGTGCCTTTTCTGCAGGAGGATGGTCCAGATGGTGGTGTCGTAGCAGCTGTGGAGCCTGTGGAGAGTGAAGAGGAGGAAGACGACGGGGACGACACGGACAACAGGGACACGGTCATACAACAGTATTTTCAGTAGCACCCAGGTAAGAATCCCCCACGTCATTTTACATTTACTTCTGGCCTCCTGCATCTCTACTTTCTGTGTTTCCCCCCAGTTCCTTTCAACTGAATTGTGACTTTCCCTTGGCTTTTCAGAGCTGTATGACCCACTGCGTGACTTCTGGTTTGTTCGGCAATGGAGTAAAGCAAATTGACATTGGTATGTTGTCATCACAAAGTAACTGCACATTTTTGACCCGTTATGCATAATACATTTGTTAAGAATACAAGCAGACTCCTGAGTGTTTTATGTGCAATAAGTGATTTATTTAAAGTGCTACATATAGGTCCATGATAGTAAAACGGTGATGGGTGGGAGTGGAGTGATGTCCATGGCAGAGTCCAGTTCTCGGTCGCACAGGTGCATTGTCCATATGCCTGTGGAAGGATGGAGCAGGGGCAGTTCAAGGTTGGACAGGGTGACGATGTGGGACAGTGGTATGACATCCGGGGGGATCTTAGGCTGGCGGGGGTCTTGGCATCCTACTCTGCCTTCCTTTGTGATCTCAGGCTCCTCTTGCGGGGTGGTTGATCTTCAGCAGGAGGTGGGGTTCTGGTGACCCGTCGTTGTGTGGGGGCCTCCTGTCCACTAGCGCCGGCGGAGGTGGTAGGCTGTTCCTGGTCCGGGCTGGTGACAGGGGCCCTTTGGGGTGCCACATGGTCCAGCAATGTGGTGACTATTAGGTTCAGGGCCTGGACGATGTTCCTGAGCTCCTCTCTGTACCCCATGTACCATTCCTCCTGCTGTGCCAGGATCTCCTGGAACCTGGCCATTACCGTCGCCATCGTCTCCTGGGAGTGGTGGTATGCTCCCATGATGGTGGTGAGGGCCTCTTGGAGAGTCGGTTCTCTGGGCCTGTCATCCCCCCCCTGTCGCACTGCAGCCCTCCCAGTTGCCCTGTTTCCCCGGGCCTCTGTCCGCTGGACGGTGTGCCCGCTACCACTGCCCCAAGGTCCCTGTTGTTGTTGGGGTGTTGGGTCAGCCTGGGTGCCCTGTAGTGGCGGACACAACGCCGATTGACCTGTCCTGGAGACAGAGGCATTGGCCCGCTGGGTGGGAGCGGTGCTGATATTCCCAGAGGGGGTTAGGTCTGCTGTGGCCTGTGTCTGTGTGTGGGGAACCGACTGTCCAGAGGTCCCCGATGGTCCGGGCTGGTCATCAGGTTCCAGGTCGACAGAGCTGCTGTCCTCACTGCGGGCCTGTTCTGGGGGTGGGATGGACATATCTGGACCCTCCTTGCCGGTGTGTTGGCGTTCGGGGCCTGCAGGGGTGAAAGAGTATGGTTATTGCTTCTGTGTGTTCCATGGTGTGCGATTTGTGGGTGCCCTTGTCCCCCAGTGCTGGCATCCCCTTGTGGCAGGAGTTGTGAGGGTGGTTTGTGGGGGGGATGGGTATGTGCAGTGGTCATGCATAGGTGATGGGTGTCCATGGTTTGTGTTGGCATTCAGGGTTTGGTTTTGGGTTGGGTGGGTTGTGCTGGTGAGACATTGGCAGGGAGGCTGTGTGTTGGGGGGTTGGGGGTGAGGGTGGGGGTGTGGGTTGGCATGCTGGTGGTTGGGGGGGGGGGAGTAGTTGAGACTAGACTTACTAGAGTCCATTCCTCCGCCTACTCCAGCGAGGCCCGCAGGATGCAGGATGTTGAAGACCTCTTGCTCCCATGCTGTGAATTCAGGAGGGGTGGGTGGTGGTCCGCCGCCAGTCCTCTGCACAGCGATGTTGTGTCTGGAGACCATCGACCGTACCTTCCCCCGTAGGTCGTTCCAGCACTTTCTGATGTCTTCCCGGTTTCTGGGATGCTGTCCCACAGCGTTGACCCTGTCTACAATCCTCTGCCATAGCTCCGCCTTCCTGGCTATTGTGGTGTGTTGCACCTGTGTGCCGAAGAGCTGGGGCTCTACCCTTATGATTTCCTGCACCATGACCCGGAGTTCTTGGTCAGAAAACCTGGGGTGTCTTTGGGGTGCCATGGGGTGGTATGGATGAGGTGTGGGGTGGTGTTTGCGGTGATGTGAGTGGTGGTGTGTGGTGATGTGTGCGTAGATGTGGTGTGGTTGATGATGTTGGGTTCCTGTGTGTGTTGGGGTTTTCGATTGCTGTTCTCTCTCTCTCTCTCTCTCTCTCGCCTTCTCTCCGATTTCCAAATAGTGGGGGTTTGTGGGTGATGTGGATGTGTGTTTTATAGTTGCTTGGATGTGTGGGGGTGGTGTTTGTATGTGTATCAGGTGTGTGTATTTCAAATTGTCCAATGTGGCTGGGTTTTGGAGCCTGGGTGTGTATTTTGACCGCGGCGGTGTGTACCGCCAATGGAATACCGCGGCTGAAAGACCGCCGCGTGGATTGGTGGGTTGTAATGGCATGGGCGTGTTTGTGTTGGCGTGGCGGTGGAGGTTTGGTCATCTCCAGTTTATCGCTGCCCGCTGATGAGGCGGCCTTCCGTGGATGTCGGGTTTTTGACGGCTTGGCAGTTGTTGGTCAGAATGACCGTGGCGGCTTTCCGCAGCCGCGGCGGTAGAATGGCGGTCTTCTGACCGGCGGTAGGAGCCTTTTACCGCCGAGGTCAGAATGACCCCCATAGTAATGTGTTTTATATGTCCTGACAGTGAAATATTGCTAAATTTGTTTGTCGTAGTTGCAAGGCCTGCCCTCTCATAGGTTAACATGGGGGCTACCTTCAAATATGATTAAAGTCGTATTCCCTTTAGGAGCAGATGGACATGTGGAGTTTGGGGTCTCTGAGCTCGCAATTTAAAAATACATCTTTTAGTAAAGTTGATTTTGAGATTGTGTGTTTGAAAATGCGACTTTTAAAAAGTGAGCATTTTCTTGCCTATACCATTTCTGTGATTCTGCCTGTTTGTGGATTCCCTGTCTGGGGCAGTTTGACAGCTGGGCTGGTTGCACCTCACACTAGCCAGTGTCACAAAGGGAGCTGGGGTGTAGACTGCATATCCTGATGAGCCATCTGTGCTAGGAGGTAGAGGAGGAGTGGTCACACAATGCAGTCTCCAACCCTCTGGTGAGTGTCTGGGGCCTGGCCTGGACAAGGCAGGATTTCACACTCAAGAAGACTTTGCTTTGAAGTAGGCCTACTTCAAAGGAGAAATTGGGTATAAGAAGGGCACCCAAAACCACAGACTTTAGAACACTTAAGGAAACCAAGAGGAACCTCTGCTTGGAAAAGAGCTGAAGAGCTGAGGAAGATGAGCTGCCCTGCCTATGACTGTGCTTTGGGGAGCTATCCTGCAGTTGCTGCGTCTGCCAAAGTAAGAGGGCAAAGACTGGGCTTTGTGTGCCTTCTATTTTGTGAAGATCTCCAAGGGCTCGATTTAGAGCTTGCTGTCATGACCACACAAACTTGCCAAGTCAAATCAAAGAAGTGCATGAGAAAAGCAAAGAGATATCCTCAGTGGAGACAGCAAAGCCCAAACTGGAAGAAGGTTTGCAGAGTAATCTTGCGCTTATTTCAAAGGAAGAATCAAGAAGAGAAGATCCAAGATGGCCGCTGTGAGTCCTGAAGGTTAGTTACAGTTCTAGTCTTGCAATCGGTTGGTTGCTAGGTTACGAGCTCTCCAGCTGGAAGCCTTGCACTTCAACTGAGGTCTGACAGGAATCAGCTGTGTGGAGAGAGAGCGGGCTTCAGAACAGAAACTCCTGTGAGGTAAAATTACATTTGAAGATTATATTACAGAAAACAGATAAATATTGTCAAGGTTTATTCGAAGAGTTTGATAGTAGACCGTTCCCGTGGAAGTCGGCAAGGCTACAGAGTTAATGTATGAATTAACCTTATGTTTACAAGGTTCTTGTTTAAGATATTAAAGTCAAAGAAAAAACAAACTTTAAAAGAGCAAATATCTACAAATGTCAAGGTTATAAACAAAGGCCAAGTTTAAAGGAGAAACGAACTGTTAACAAATAAGCATTTACAAATTCAATGGTAATAAACCAAAATAGAGTTTAAAAGAGAAACAAACTTAAATAAACAAGCATTTACAACTACAAGTTATCGACAGATGTCGAAGTAAGGAAGGAGAAACTAACTGTAATAAACAAGCATTTACAAATACAAGTTATCAACAAATGTCGAAGTAAGAAAGGAGAAACAAACTTTAATAAACAAGCATTTACAAATACAAGTATTGACAGAAGTCACAAGACAGGAGAAAACAAATAACATCAGCTGATTTGAAGAACGCATTATCACCAACTATATATATATATATATATATAGCAACATAAAACCAATCTCTAACAAAGGTTGAGAAGTTCTTCCAGAATCAGTAATAAGCATTTTTTTAAGAAGAGCTATCATTTATAGAGAGAAGCAAGGCTACAGAGAACTCAGGATGAGTGAAGAAATAATAGAATTAAAGAGAATTAAGTGTTGAGAGTAGAAAGTGAAAAACTGATGTTGTATGTCCCTAGTAATTGCGACTGTGACTCTTGCAGGTGCTGTATCGAATCTTAGATGTGAAGAGGCAGACTGAGTACTGGCGTTCATCATTTCTGTGGCAGTCTCTCTACCATCCCATTCCCCTTTCCCCCTCCGGGGTACTCAGCACGAAGGATTAATATTCGTTGTGAGTAGCTCGGGTCGGGACTGAGGAGTTATCTTCTGCTTCTGAGGAAATTGAATTGAAGTATCCTGACAGATTGAAGTGCCATCACCCTAATTTTAGGGAAAACAACTGATTTCCTCCTGAGCAGAATTGCAGAAGGAATTGATATAAAAGCATTAGCAACCGTTTTGGAAGGGTTACAGAAACAATTAAATAACACCATAGAAGAAACAGTCCAAATAAAACAGCGAATAAATGAGTTAGGGAACACCGCTAAATCAAATGAATCTGTGTTTTCACAAATCCCTAGCCCTTCACAGTCTGCAGGTATATCCACTCAAGTAATTCATGCGGTTTCCCGTATTATTCCTTTGGCTCAACCCGAGCGCTTCAGTGGGGATCCAAATAAGGCGCAGATTTTTCTGACCCAATGCTCATTGCATTTTTTATGTAGACCAGTCATTTTTTCCGAAGACCAGTCCAAAGTGGCATTTATATTGTCTTATCAGACAGGAGATGCGGCCGCATGGTCCATGCCAATAATTTCCAGAAATGATCCTGTTTTATATAATTTCCAAAATTTCAAGGAAGAGTTCTTAAGAATATTTGATCGGCGAACTGCAGCTCAAGCCACTGACAATGAACTACTGGAAATCAGGCAAGGTAATAAAGATCTAGTAGCCTATCTGGCTCATTTCAATAAACTCATTGTATAGACTGCCTGGCCGGAGTCAAAAAGAGCCGCCATATTTTATCGTGGACTGAGAGATGAATTGAAAGATGCCTTAGCACAAGTTCCAAATAGACCCACCGAAATTTCAGAGTTAATTGATCTTGTGTTACAGATTGACCACCGGTTAACTGAACGAAGAGCAGAAAAGAGAAGAGAGTATCGACCATTTCCCCTGAGAATTGATCGTGTAAGAAATGATCATACAAGAGCCGGAGAAGGGATAACGATAGAAGAACCAATGCAAATTGGTTCCACCCGAGGTCCTTTATCTAAGGAAGAAAAAGAGAAAAGAAGAGTGAATCAACTATGTTTATATTACGGTGCATCTGGGCATTTTGTTAAAAACTGTCCCAAGAAACCCAAAGCTCTTCAGTCGGGAAAAGGCCAGCTTCATCAGTAGAGGGAGTTGCCCTGATGAAAGCAGAACCCAAGACAACTCCTTTAGATCAACGAGTGGCGAATACCTTACAAACCGCAGCGCCACATTTGGTACAAACAGTATCAGTTAAGACCCTTGAGAAGGAAATTCAAGGGATCTCAGTTATGATAGACTCTGGAGCTACGGGCATCTTCTGTGATATCAAATACGCTCGTAAAATGGGTATTCGATTTATCAAGAAATCTACTTTGGAAGTAGTAAGAGCTGTGGATGGAACCAATCTTTCTTCAGGACCCATTTCCCATGAGACCGAACCAATTCAGATGCAAGGTTTTGGTGGACATCAGGAGCAGATAATCTTTAATTTGATAGATGCTCCACAATTTCAACTCATTTTGGGTCTGCCCTGGTTTACAGAACATAATCCACAAATTGATTGGAGCAAAAGAACGATCAAGATGAATTCCTCTTACTGCAAAGAGAATTGCTTTCATGATGGAGTGGAAGTGTCCACCAAGTCCCAAGCGGCCTGTTTATCATCACACTCTTCAATGATCTGTGCACTAAAGACAGCAGAAATCCCAAAAGAATATGAGGATTTAGTCGCCGTTTTTGATGAAAAGGAGGCTGAAAAACTGCTACCACATCGACCCTACGACTGCAAAATTGAACTGGAGCCAGGTGCGATATTGCCATGTAGCAGAATATACGCATTGACCAAAGCAGAGAATCAACATTTAAAGGAGTATTTGGATCAATATCTTGCTAATGGTCTTATTCGTCCTTCTGAATCTCCAGTGTCATCCCCACTATTTTTCATACCAAAGAAGGATGGGAGTCTTCGAACTTGCATTGATTATCGAGCCCTCAATCAGGTTACCATCAAGAATCAATACCCACTGCCTTTAGTGTCAGTTTTATTAGATCAAGTAAAGAATGCTAGAATCTACACCAAATTGGACCTGCGAGGAGCATGTCATTTGATTTGATTGTGAAGAGGCAGACTGAGTACTGAGTACTGGCGTTCATCATCTCTGTGGCAGTCTCTCTACCATCCCATTCCCCTTTCTCAGGATTAATATTCGTTGTGAGTAGCTCGGGTCGGGACTGAGGAGTTATCTTCTGCTTCTGAGGAAATTGAATTGAAGTATCCTGACACTTGCCTCCTGTTGTTTGAAGTCTCAGGGACAGCAAAGACTTCTCTTTGCCAGCACCTGGAGTCTCTGGAGAGAATCCTACTCTTCCAAGTGGTGCTAATCCAGTTCCTGGGACCCTGAAAGGAGAATCTGGCAGCCTAGGAGGAAGAAATCCACGCACAGGACACCGTGCAGAGAAAAGATCGACGCAACTCCGATCTGTGGCTGAAAAATCGATGCGCCGCCGGCTTCGCAGCTCGAAACCGACGCTTGCCTGCAATGCGACTAAAGAATCGATGCACGGAGCTGGAGAAACGACACGCAGCATCGCTGACAGAGGCTGGGAGATCACAACCCGCACTGCGTGGTTTTTGGATCATCCTGTGGCTTGATTTCTGACGCAAACACCGCTGGGCGTGTAAAAACAACACAAGGCCTGCCCAGACCTGAGAGTGCTGACCAGATCGAAGCATCGCTGTCCTGCGGAGAGAAGCAACATGCCCGACCCGACAAAAGGAAAAACGATGCAAGGTCTCGCTCGTGAGTGAAATCGACACATCGCAAGCCCTTTTTGACGAGCACTCGCCCGTGCGGGGTTATTTTTGACGCACCTAAGGTACATTTTCATGCTAACAGTGTTAGTGTGTGTTTAAACTACATAAAGACTCCTTTTGCTTTTTAATTGATAACTTGATTTGTGTTTTGTCGTTTGGGTCTTGTTTTGTTTATATAAATATTTTCTATTTTTCTGAACCTGTGTTGTGTCATTTTGTAGTGTTTTCATTAAGTTACTGTGTGTGTTGGTACAAATACTTTACACCTAGCACTCTGAAGTTAAGTCTACTGCTCGTGCCAAGCTACCAAGGGGGTAAGTAGGGGTTAGCTGAGAATGATTCTCTTTTACCCTGACTAGAATGAGGGTTCTTGCTTGGACAAAGGGTAACCTGACTGCCAACCAAAGACCCCATTTCTAACAGGGAGTGATAAAGTCCTTATGCAAAAATGGACAAAAGAGGGTGAAATGCCTAGTGTTCTGTTTAGAGGCAAGGTCACAATGTCAAGGCCAGTAAATTATGAAACACATTGAGTCTGAACCAAGTTTAACAAAATCTGTACCACAACATAAGAACTGACAGAAGGTTTATCCAATTCTACAGACTCTCCTTTGGCACATGTAGCAGACATGTAAGCATTTTTGAGCCAAGCTTTTTTTCTGCATAACAATCTTTTTAAGGTTATGGTAAATGTCGGTTGCCCCAGCTGCAAAAGGTAGCAACGGAAGGCTGTCATCTTGATGCAGGCTTAAATAATCAAGGATTAAAAGCCATTTAAAACCTGCTTTGGACTTAAGCCAAACTGAAAGCTAAAACAACAATGGGCGACATCACAGCAATCTGTAAGATAATCGAGACCCAGCTCGTCATGAACTACAAACAAACTACCACTTTGAGGTAAAGATAGAGGGGGTCATTCTGACCTCGGCGGTAAAAGGCGCTTACCGCCGGTCAGAAGACCGCCATAACACCGCCGCGGCCGCGGAAAGCCGCCACGGTCATTCTGACCCACAACGGCCAAACCTCCAAAAATCCGACCTCCACTGCAGGCCGCCACATCAGCGGGTAGCGATAAACTGGAGATGACCAAACCTCCACCGTCACGCCAACAGAAAAACGCCCATGCCATTACGACCCACGAATCAACGCGGCGGGCTTTCCAACGTGGTATTCCATTGGCGGTACACACCGCCGCGGTCAAAATACACACACAGCACCAAAACACAGGCACATTGGACAATTACAAATACACACACCTGATACACATACACAACCCACTCCCACACAATCAATCAACTATAAAACACACCCCCACATCACCCACAAACCCCTACGACCACAATTACTGAGAGAAGGAGAGAGAGACACAGCAGACAATCCATAGCAATACACACTGAGGCACACTACACCATCACACACACCACATAGTAGCACAAAGCACCACACACCAACATACTCATCATCACATACACCACCCCACACCTCACCCACACCACCCCATGGCACCCCAAAGGCACCCACGCTTTTCGGACCAAGAACTCCGGGTCATGGTGGAGGAAATCCTAAGAGTGGAACCCCAGCTCTTCGGCTCACAGGTGCAGCACACCAGTATAGCTAGGAAGGCGGAGCTATGGCAGCGGATCGTGGACAGGGTCAACGCGGTGGGACAGCATCCCAGGAATAGGGAGGACATCCGCAAACGATGGAACGACCTACGGGGGAAGGTCCGATCGATGGTCTCCAGGCACAACATCGCGGTCCAGAAGACTGGCGGCGGACCCCCACCCACCCCTCCCGAATTTACATCATGGGAGCAAGAGGTCTTCAACATCCTGCATCCTCAGGGCCTCGCAGGAGTAGCCGGAGGAATGGACTCTGGTAAGTCCAATCTCAACTACTAGATCCCCCCCACCCCACCAGCATGCCAACCCACACCCCCACCCTCACCCCCAACCCCCCAGCACACATCCTCCCTGACAATGTCTCACCAGCACAACCCACCCATCCCAACACCAACTCCTGCATGCCAACACAATCCATGGACACCCATCACCCAAGCATGACCACTGCACTTACCCCCCCCCCCACTAACTACCCTCACAACACCTCCCTCAAGGGAATGCCTGCACTGGGGGACGAGGGCACCCATAACACGCACGCTATTGCACACACAGAAACAATAACCAAACTCTCTTACCCCATGCAGGACCCGAACGCCAAAACACCAGCCAGGAGGGTCCAGAAATGTCCATCCCACCCCCGGAACAGGCCCACAGTGAGGACAGCAGCTCTGTCGACACTGAACCTGATGACCAGCCCGGACCATCGGGGACCTCTGGGCAGTCGCTTCCCCTCACCCAGACACAGGCCACACCAGACCCGACCCCCTCTGCCAACACCAGCACAGCTCCCACCCAGCGGGCCCATGCCTCTGTCTCTAGGACACGTCAATCAGCGGTGTGTCTGCCACTACAGGGCACCCAGGCTAACCCAACACCCCAACAACAACAGGGACCTGGGGGCAGTGGGAGCGGGCACACCGTCCAGGAGACAGAGGCCGGGGGAAACCGGGCAGCTCGGAGGGCTGCTGTGCGACAGGGGGGGGAGGAGAGGCCCAGGGAACCCACTCTCCAAGAGGCCCTCACCACCATCATGGGGGCCTACCACCACTCCCAAGAGACGATGGCGACGGTACTGGCCAGGTTCACGGAGATCCAGGCACAGCAGGAGGAACGCTACATGGGGTTCAGGGAGGAGCTGAGAATCATCGGGACCGCAATGGGGACCATCGTCCTGGCCCTCAACAGGATAGAAGACGCGTTGCGGGACCATGTGGCACCACACAGGGCCCCTGTCACTAGCCCGGACCAGGAACAGCCTACCACCTCCGCCGGCGCTAGTGGACAGGAGGCCCCAACACCACGGCAGGCCACCAGAACCCCACCTCCTGCTGAAGAACAACCACCCCGTAAGAGGAGCCTGAGATCCAAAAAAAAGACAGAGTAGGATGTCAAGACCCCCGCCAGCAGGACATACCCCCTGAACTCTTCCCACTGTCCCACATTGCCACCCTGTCCAACCATGAACTGCCTCTGCTCCATCCTTCCACAGGCAAAAGGACAATGCACCTGTGAGACTGAGAACTGGACTCTGCCATGGACATTACTCCACCCCCACCCATCACCCTTATAATCACATGTACCAATATCTAGCCCTGTAAATAAATCACATATTGCACACAAATCAGTTTGGAGTCATGCTGTATTATTAGCAAATGTATTACATATTACTGTTCAATATCTGTTCTGTCAATTAGTGATGACAACATACCAATGTCAATACGCTGTAGTTCATGGGCAAACCAAGCAGAAGTCAGGCACTGAGTCATACAGCACTGAGAAGGGAAGGGAAAAACAAAAATTACCCAAAAAGATCTGGTGGGAACTACAGAAAGTACAGATGCAGGAGGCTAGAACCAATTGTGAAATGGCGTGGGTGATTCTTACCTGGGTGTTACTGGAAATACTGTTGTATCACTCTGTCCCTATTGTCTGTGTCGTCCTCTGAGTCTTCCTCCTCTTCACTCTCCACAGGCTCCACGACTTCTACAACACCACCATCTGGACCATCCTCCTGCAGGAAAGGCACCTGGCGTCGCAAAGCCAGGTTGTGAAGCATACAGCACGCCACGATGATATGGCACACCTTCTTTGGTGAGTACATTAGGGATCCACCTGTCATATGCAGGCACCTAAACCTGGCCTTCAGGAGGCCAAAGGTTCGCTCAATCACCCTCCTAGTACGCCCATGGGCCTCATTGTACCGTTCCTCTGCCCTTGTCCGGGGATTCCTCACTGGGGTCAGTAGCCACGGCAGGTTGGGGTAACCAGAGTCACCTATTAGCCACACACGTTGTCTCTGTAGCTGCTCCATCACATAGGGGATGCTGCTATTTCGCATCACATACGCGTCATGCACTGACCCTGGGAACTTGGCATTTACATGGGAGATGTACTGGTCATCCAAACAGACCACCTGGACATTCATCGAACGATAACTTTTTCTGTTTCGGTACACCTGCTCATCGTCTTTTGGGGGTACCAAAGCCACATGGGTCCCATCAATGGCACCAATGATGTTGGGGATATGTCCAAGGGCATAGAAATCACCCTTCACTGTAGGCAAGTCACCCTCCTCTGGGAAAATGATGTAGCTCCGCATGAGTTTCATCAGGGCAGACAACACTCTGCTCAAAATCTTAGAAAACATAGGCTGAGACATTCCAGATGACATGGCCACTGTGGTCTGGAATGACCCACTGGCCAAAAAATGGGGGACTGACAAAACCTGCACCAGAGGGGGAATCCCTGTGGGTTGGCGGATGGGGGACATCAGGGCTGGCTCCAGCTGGGCACACAGTTCATGGATAGTGGCACGGTCAAGTCTGTATCGAAGTAATATATGGCGTTCTTCCATTGTCGACAGGTCCACCAGCGGTCGGTACACGCGAGGATTCCTCCTTCTCATCGCAAGTCCCAGCGGACGGTGCCTAGGAAGGACAACATGGAGCAGAGAGTCAGCCAAACCACAGGTACGTACAGACAGCTTGCACAGTTAAAGAATGGCAATCGGTTGAAAGGCGTGTATGTGTGGCAATGCAAGGCCTAGGCCTGTGTGTCGCAGTCAAAATTAAGCCATGTAGGCCCTTGAAATGGCGGCTGCCTGACCTGTGAAGTGGGACAATGGGATGTGAGGTCAATGCGCTGGTGGGGCACACCGTGGCGGTAGGTGGTCGAAGACCGCGGCGCAAAGCCGCATTGGTTAACATTGAAGCCTATGGGTTTCAGGAGCCAATGACGAAGTGCGCCGGCGGTCGCGGTACGCACCGCCGCGGTACGCACCGCCGCGGGCGTGACCGCCATTTTCTATCTGCTTAATCACTCGAGACCTGATCATCCACAGGAGAGGACCTATATGCAAGTGCTGCTGTGACCTCGGTCTGGAAGATACAATGGATGCTGCGACTGGGGAAAGGGCCCCTGCCTTCACGTCTGAAGAGTTGGAGAAGCTCGTGGATGGTGTCCTCCCCCAGTATGCGCTACTCTATGGTCCTCCAGACCAACAAGTGAGTACACCGGGTGCACTTGGAATGGGCTATGCCTGTGTGGATTGGGGTGGATGTAAGTTGGTGGGGTGGGGGCGAATGAGGAGTGCAACGCCCGACAGATGAGAGCATGTGCCATATGGCAAAGTTGGTGGGGGGGGCCAATCACATCTAACATGCAGGTCATTCATGATTTCCTCCTTTCCACCCTGTACATGTCAAATAGGTCAGCGCCCATCAGAAGATCGAGATTTGGCGTGCCATCGCCAAGGAAGTCCGGAACTTGGGGGTCCACAACAGACGGGGCACCCACTGCCGCAAGAGGTGGGAGGACATCCGCCGCGGAACAAGGAAGACCGCAGAAACACTGCTGGGGATGGCCTCCCAACCTAGGAGGGGTGCCAGTCGCACCATGACCCCCCTGATGTCCCGGATCCTGGCGGTGGCCTACCCTGAATTGGATGGGCGCTTTAAGACATCACAGCAGACACAAGGGGGTGAGTATCAGCACATTCTCCTATCTTTCTGTGCAGTGGAGGCGTCTGGGTGGGGGAGGAGGGCTGTGGGTGACATTAGGCCAGGGCGCTTTCTGTAGTGTAGTCCTCTCCCTTAGGCATGGCCCTGTGCCCCCGGCCCCCACCTCGGTAGGGTGACAAGTACAGCCATTGAAGGTCCAGCATCTCCCATGTGCGCGTTTGAGGTCTCTTGGCCTGTTGTCTTAGTCAGTAGTACTGAGTAGTGTACCCCGAATGCGCGGCTTAGTGCATTAGGCACCTGTGTCTGTCCTCTCCGCCAACGGTGTTGACATTGCATGCACTCAACCTGGTCTTCTTTTTTCTCCCCCCACCCTTTCTCTTCATCTTCTTGTGCATGTGTGCATTAGCATCATCAGGCGGAGGAGATTTGGCATCGGAGCACGAGGGAGCTGCAGGACACAAGGCCCGGTGGACCCAGGAACAGACACCGAGGGCACCAGTGATCCGGAGGGCGAGGGGAGCACCACGACGGGGACCGCTGGTGAGAGCAGCGAAAGCGACACGTCCTCGGATGGGAGCTCCCTAGGGGTGGCGGCAACATCCGTGCCCCCCGCCTCTACAGGTACAGCCGCCACCCAGCGCACCAGCCCCGCCCTCCCAGCAGCCCCTCAGTCTTCGCTCCGTGCCGGTTCGCCCAGGAAGGCGCGCGTCTCCTTCGCCCCAGGCACCTCAGCCCCTGCCCCTGTTGCCCCTGCTGCCCTCAGTGCGGAGCTCATTGACCTGGTAAGGACGCTCATTGTTGGGCAGACGACCCTTTTGAATGCCATCCAGGGTGTGCAAAGGGAGGTGCAACAGAGCAATGCGTACCTGGAGGGCATTCATTCGGGTCAGGCTGCCCATCAACGAGCGTTCACTGCTCTGGCCTCAGCACTGACGGCAGCCATTGTCCCTGTTTCCAGCCTCCCTCTTCTTACTGCCTCCAGCCTTTCTCTGTCTCCTGTTCCTCAGCCTATCCCATCCACACCATCAGACCAGCCTGCACACACCTCAACACCCAAGAGCAGCTCATCCAAACACAAGCACCACAGATCCCACAAACACTCACCCAAGCAACACCCAGATGCAGACATGCCAACAGCCACTGCCACCCCTGTGTCCCCCTCCTCCTCGTCTCCCTCCTCCCTCCCTGTGACGTCTACACTCACACCTGCATGCACCCCAACATCAGCCAGTGCTTCCATCACCACCTCACCCTCCAGTACAGTCCACACTCGTGCAGTCACCACCCCCACTGCCATTTACACGTCCCCTGTGTCCTCTCCCACTGTGTCTGTCACCCCCTCTTCCAAGACACACAAACGCAGGCAGACACCCACCCAACAGCCATCCACCTCACGACAGCCTACAGCACCAGCACCTTCACCCAATGACAGCACACCTGACTCTCCTACAACCACCTCCTCTACCTCCACTTCCATCTCCACTTCTCCTACCCTTTACCTTGGCCCTAAAAAACTTTTCCTGGCTAACCTTAACCTCTTTCCCCCCGATGAGCTCCCCCATCCATCTTCAAAGAGTCCCAAGAGCACCGCAGCCACCACCAGCCCAGCTTCGGGTGTCACTGTTGTGCCTGGGTTCTGGAGCCCACCCTTTGCCAGCAGTGACACATCGATCAGCAGCAAGGACACGTCCAGCCCCCCCCGCGGCAAGAGGACCCGCAAAAACAAGGGCCGCCGTGCGAGGACCGACAGGGCTGCCCCCAAGGAGCAATGTGCGGCCACTTCACCACCCACACCATCTAGGGGAGGCAAGGGCCAGAGAGAGCCCCATCAAAGGAGCGGAAGGGCAGCAGGAGCGCGGAGAAGGTGGACCCCACATGCCACATCCCAGCTGGGAAGGAGGACACTAAGGAGGCCAGGAGTCCGTCCCCGAAGGGTCCAGAAACGTCACGGTCCGAGGGCGACTGAGCAGGGAGTCCAGGCCAGGTCTGGCTCCCTTGACCTGCTGGATGAGCACCGCTGAACAGGGCCCGCGGTGCAGAAGAGCACCGCTGAACAGGGCCCGCCGTGGAGATAGGCACCGCTGAACAGGGCCCGCGGTGCAGAAGAGCACCGCTGAACAGGGCCCGCCGTGGAGAAGAGCACCGCTGAACAGGGCCCGCGGTGCAGAAGAGCACCGCTGAACAGGGCCCGCCGTGGAGATAGGCACCGCTGAACAGGGCCCGTGGTGCAGAAGAGCACCGCTGAACAGGGCCCGCGGTGGAGTAGAGCACCGCTGAACAGGGCCCGCGGTGCAGAAGAGCACCGCTGAACAGGGCCCGCCGTTGAGATAGGCACCGCTGAACAGGGCCCGCGGTGCAGAAGAGCACCGCTGAACAGGGCCCGCCGTGGAGATAGGCACCGCTGAACAGGGCCCGCGGTGCAGAAGAGCACCGCTGAACAGGGCCCCGCCGTGGAGAAGAGCACCGCTGAACAGGGCCCCGCCGTAGAGAAGAGCACCGCTGAACAGGGCCCGCCGTGGAGAAGAGCACCGCTGAACAGGGCCCCGCCGTGGAGAAGAGCACCGCTGAACAGGGCCCCGCCGTGGAGAAGAGCACCGCTGAACAGGGCCCGCGGTGCAGAAGAGCACCGCTGAACAGGGCCCGCCGTGGAGATAGGCACCGCTGAACAGGGCCCGCGGTGCAGAAGAGCACCACTGAACAGGGCCCGCCGTGGAGAAGAGCACCACTGAACAGGGCCCCGCCGTGGAGAAGAGCACCGCTGAACAGGGCCCCGCCATCTCAAGCACCGCTCCGCTGTGCCCTTCCTCTCAAGCACCGCTCCGCTGGGCCCTTCATCTCAAGCAGCGCTCTGCTGGGCACCGCCATCTCAAGCACCGCTCCGCTGGGCCCTTCATCTCAAGAACCGCTCCGCTGGGCCCTTCCTCTCAAGCACCTCTCCGCTGGGCCCTTCATCTCAAGCACCGCTCCGCTGGGCACCGCCATCTGAAGCACCG
Source organism: Pleurodeles waltl (assembly GCF_031143425.1). NCBI lineage: Eukaryota > Metazoa > Chordata > Amphibia > Caudata > Salamandridae > Pleurodeles > Pleurodeles waltl. The sequence continues at coordinate 509,567,520 of NC_090445.1, forward strand.
CTCCGCTGGGCCCTTCATCTCAAGCACCGCTCCGCTGGGCCCTTCCTCTCAAGCACCGCTCCGCTGGGCCCCGCCATCTCAAGCACCGCTCCGCTGGGCACCGCCATATCAAGCACCGCTCCGCTGGGCCCTTCATCTCAAGCACCGCTCCGCTGGGCCCTTCCTCTCAAGCACCGCTCCGCTGGGCCCTTCATCTCAAGCACCGCTGGGCACCGCCATCTCAAGCACCGCTCCGCTGGGCCATTCATCTCAAGCACTGCTCCGCTGGGCCCTTCCTCTCAAGCACCGCTCCGCTGGGCCCTTCATCTCAAGCACCGCTCCGCTGGGCACCGCCATCTCAAGCACCGCTCTGCTGGGCCCTTCATCTCAAGCACCGCTCCGCTGGGCCCTTCCTCTCAAGCACCGCTCCGCTGGGCCCTTCATCTCAAGCACCGCTCCGCTGGGCACCGCCATCTCAAGCACCGCTCCGCTGGGCCCTTCATCTCAAGCACCGCTCCGCTGGGCCCTTCCTCTCAAGCACTGCTCCGCTGGGCACCGCCATCTCAAGCACCGCTCCGCTGGGCCCTTCCTCTCAAGCACCGCTCTGCTGGGCCCCGCCATCTCAAGCACCGCTCCGCTGGGCCCTTCCTCTCAAGCACCGCTCCGCTGGGCACCGCCGTCTCAAGCACCGCTCCGCTGGGCCCTCCATCTCAAGCACCGCTCCACTGGGCCCTTCCTCTCAAGCACCGCTCCGCTGGGCCCTTCCTCTCAAGCACCGCTCCGCTGGGCCCCGCCATCTCAAGCACCGCTCCGCTGGGCACCGCCATATCAAGCACCGCTCCGCTGGGCCCTTCATCTCAAGCACCGCTCCGCTGGGCCCTTCCTCTCAAGCACCGCTCCGCTGGGCCCTTCATCTCAAGCACCGCTGGGCACCGCCATCTCAAGCACCGCTCCGCTGGGCCCTTCATCTCAAGCACTGCTCCGCTGGGCCCTTCCTCTCAAGCACCGCTCCGCTGGGCCCTTCATCTCAAGCACCGCTCCGCTGGGCACCGCCATCTCAAGCACCGCTCTGCTGGGCCCTTCATCTCAAGCACCGCTCCGCTGGGCCCTTCCTCTCAAGCACCGCTCCGCTGGGCCCTTCATCTCAAGCACCGCTCCGCTGGGCACCGCCATCTCAAGCACCGCTCCGCTGGGCCCTTCATCTCAAGCACCGCTCCGCTGGGCCCTTCCTCTCAAGCACCGCTCCGCTGGGCACCGCCATCTCAAGCACCGCTCCGCTGGGCCCTTCCTCTCAAGCACTGCTCTGCTGGGCCCCGCCATCTCAAGCACCGCTCCGCTGGGCCCTTCCTCTCAAGCACCGCTCCGCTGGGCACCGCCGTCTCAAGCACCGCTCCGCTGGGCCCTTCATCTCAAGCACCGCTCCACTGGGCCCTTCCTCTCAAGCACCGCTCCGCTGGGCCCTTCCTCTCAAGCACCGCTCCGCTGGGCACCGCCGTCTCAAGCACCGCTCCGCTGGGCCCTTCCTCTCAAGCACCGCTACGCTGGGCACCGCCGTCTCAAGCACCGCTCCGCTGGGCCCTTCATCTCAAGCACCGCTCCGCTGGGCCCTTCCTCTCAAGCACCGCTCCGCTGGGCCCTTCATCTCAAGCACCGCTCCGCTGGGCCCTTCCTCTCAAGCACCGCTCCGCTGGGCACGCCGTCTCAAGCACCGCTCCGCTGGGCCCTTCATCTCAAGCACCGCTCCGCTGGGCCCTTCCTCTCAAGCACCGCTCCGCTGGGCCCTTTCTCTCAAGCACCGCTCCGCTGGGCACCGCCGTCTCAAGCACCGCTCCGCTGGGCCCTTCCTCTCAAGCACCGCTACGCTGGGCACCGCCGTCTCAAGCACCGCTCCGCTGGGCCCTTCATCTCAAGCACCGCTCCGCTGGGCCCTTCCTCTCAAGCACCGCTCCGCTGGGCCCTTCATCTCAAGCACTGCTCCGCTGGGCCCTTCCTCTCAAGCACCGCTCCGCTGGGCACCGCCGTCTCAAGCACCGCTCCGCTGGGCCCTTCATCTCAAGCACCGCTCCGCTGGGCCCTTCCTCTCAAGCACCGCTCCGCTGGGCCCTTCCTCTCAAGCACCGCTCCGCTGGGCACCGCCGTCTCAAGCACCGCTCCGCTGGGCCCTTCCTCTCAAGCACCGCTACGCTGGGCCATTCCTCTCAAGCACCGCTACGCTGGGCACCGCCGTCTCAAGCACCGCTCCGCTGGGCCCTTCCTCTCAAGCACCGCTCCGCTGGGCCCTTCCTCTCAAGCACCACTCCGCTGGGCACCGCCGTCTCAAGCACCGCTCCGCTGGGCCCTTCCTCTCAAGCACCGCTCCGCTGGGCCCTTCCTCTCAAGCACCGCTCCGCTGGGCCCTTCCTCTCAAGCACCGCTCCGCTGGGCACCGCCGTCTCAAGCACCGCTCCGCTGGGCCCTTCATCTCAAGCACCGCTCCGCTGGGCCCTTCCTCTCAAGCACCGCTCCGCTGGGCCCTTCCTCTCAAGCACCGCTCCGCTGGGCATCGCCGTCTCAAGCACCGCTCCGCTGGGCCCTTCCTCTCAAGCACCGCTCCGCTGGGCACCGCCGTCTCAAGCACCGCTCCGCTGGGCCATTCCTCTCAAGCACCGCTACGCTGGGCACCGCCGTCTCAAGCACCGCTCCGCTGGGCCCTTCATCTCAAGCACCGCTCCGCTGGGCCCTTCCTCTCAAGCACCGCTCCGCTGGGCCCTTCATCTCAAGCACTGCTCCGCTGGGCCCTTCCTCTCAAGCACCGCTCCGCTGGGCACCGCCGTCTCAAGCACCGCTCCGCTGGGCCCTTCATCTCAAGCACCGCTCCGCTGGGCCCTTCCTCTCAAGCACCGCTCCGCTGGGCCCTTCCTCTCAAGCACCGCTCCGCTGGGCACCGCCGTCTCAAGCACCGCTCCGCTGGGCCCTTCCTCTCAAGCACCGCTACGCTGGGCCATTCCTCTCAAGCACCGCTACGCTGGGCACCGCCGTCTCAAGCACCGCTCCGCTGGGCCCTTCCTCTCAAGCACCGCTCCGCTGGGCCCTTCCTCTGAAGCACCACTCCGCTGGGCACCGCCGTCTCAAGCACCGCTCCGCTGGGCCCTTCCTCTCAAGCACCGCTCCGCTGGGCCCTTCCTCTCAAGCACTGCTCCGCTGGGCCCTTCCTCTCAAGCACCGCTCCGCTGGGCACCGCCGTCTCAAGCACCGCTCCGCTGGGCCCTTCATCTCAAGCACCGCTCCGCTGGGCCCTTCCTCTCAAGCACCGCTCCGCTGGGCCCTTCCTCTCAAGCACCGCTCCGCTGGGCATCGCCGTCTCAAGCACCGCTCCGCTGGGCCCTTCCTCTCAAGCACCGCTCCGCTGGGCACCGCCGTCTCAAGCACCGCTCCGCTGGGCCATTCCTCTCAAGCACCGCTACGCTGGGCACCGCCGTCTCAAGCACCGCTCCGCTGGGCCCTTCATCTCAAGCACCGCTCCGCTGGGCCCTTCCTCTAATGCACCGCTCCGCTGGGCACCGCCGTCTCAAGCACCGCTCCGCTGGGCCCTTCCTCTCAAGCACCGCTCCGCTGGGCCCTTCCTCTCAAGCACCGCTCCGCTGGGCCCTTCCTCTCAAGCACCGCTCCGCTGGGCCCTTCCTCTCAAGCACCGCTCCGCTGGGCACCGCCGTCTCAAGCACCGCTCCGCTGGGCCCTTCATCTCAAGCACCGCTCCGCTGGGCCCTTCCTCTCAAGCACCGCTCCGCTGGGCCCTTCCTCTCAAGCACCGCTCCGCTGGGCATCGCCGTCTCAAGCACCGCTCCGCTGGGCCCTTCCTCTCAAGCACTGCTCCGCTGGGCACCGCCGTCTCAAGCACCGCTCCGCTGGGCCATTCCTCTCAAGCACCGCTACGCTGGGCACCGCCGTCTCAAGCACTGCTCCGCTGGGCCCTTCCTCTCAAGCACCGCTCCGCTGGGCCCTTCCTCTCAAGCACCGCTCCGCTGGGCACCGCCGTCTCAAGCACCGCTCCGCTGGGCCCTTCCTCTCAAGCACCGCTCCACTGGGCCCTTCCTCTCAAGCACCGCTCCGCTGGGCCCTTCCTCTCAAGCACCGCTCCGCTGGGCACCGCCGTCTCAAGCACCGCTCCGCTGGGCCCTTCATCTCAAGCACCGCTCCGCTGGGCCCTTCATCTCAAGCACCGCTCCGCTGGGCCCTTCCTCTCAAGCACCGCTCCACTGGGCACCGCCGTCTCAAGCACCGCTCCGCTGGGCCCTTCATCTCAAGCACCGCTCCGCTGGGCCCTTCCTCTCAAGCACCGCTCTGCTGGGCCCTTCCTCTCAAGCACCGCTCCGCTGGGCACCGCCGTCTCAAGCACCGCTCCGCTGGGCCCTTCATCTCAAGCACCGCTCCGCTGGGCCCTTCCTCTCAAGCACCGCTCCGCTGGGCACCGCCGTCTCAAGCACCGCTCCGCTGGGCCCTTCCTCTCAAGCACCGCTCCGCTGGGCCCTTCCTCTCAAGCACCGCTCCGCTGGGCCCTTCCTCTCAAGCACCGCTCCGCTGGGCCCTTCCTCTCAAGCACCGCTCCGCTGGGCCCTTCCTCTCAAGCACCGCTCCGCTGGGCACCGCCGTCTCAAGCACCGCTCCGCTGGGCCCTTCATCTCAAGCACCGCTCCGCTGGGCCCTTCCTCTCAAGCACCGCTCCGCTGGGCACCGCCATCTCAAGCACCGCTCCGCTGGGCACCGCCGTCTCAAGCACCGTTTATGGTTCACTGTGCCCACCATACCTCCTCCTTGACCAGTGGAGACTGTCATCCACCTGATGGACTGTGGCTTTGCACTCCCCAGGATGGTCCAGTGGGCAGCCCACCCACTGTAGAGACATTGAGAGACTGTGGCTTTGCACTCCCCAGGATGGTCCAGTGGGCAGCCCACCCACTGTAGAGACATTGAGAGACTGTGGCTTTGCACTCCCCAGGATGGTCCAGTGGGCATGGTGGCTCCTCGTGGATCTGGCGTCGTGGACTCATGTGGCTGTGGTGCCCCCCCCTTCCCTTCCCCCTGAGGTGCCTGTAGTTTTTACATCTGATGCCCCTGCAGTGTTATCTCCAAAGGACTCAGGTCTCCTGTGTGGGCTTTGCCCTTATTTCTCAAGACTTTGGCCCACGGACATGCTGAATTCGTAGGATGTGCAGGTCTTGGTACTTCAGTTATACACTGATGTGTATGTCATTAGTTTTGTTGTGAATATCTTTCATGGTTGTACGATAATTTTCTGGAGCTTTTTGGTACATAAATATTTATTCCAAATATGATTATGTCCTAGCATTTTTCAGGGGTGTTTGGGTGGTGTCACTGTGACTTGGTGCTCTGCATTGGTGAGTACATAGTTGGGGGGGGTCGCATATGTGTGTGCCCGTAACCTTTCGTCCTCCCCCTCCCGTGTGTCGTAGGTGCAGTACTCACCATTGTCGTCTGCGCCGGACTTCGTACTCTTGGTAGATGAGAAGGTAGACGAGAGCAGGTAGGATGTTTAATTCGGGTTCCATGCTGTCCTCCTTCCTCCTGGAGTGCGTAGTGGTGAGCGTTTTCCCGTCCGTAGTCTGTTTCCGCCGTGTTTTTATCGGCAGTGCTCCCGCCCCGGAAAAGGTGGCGTATTGGTGAGTTGGAATAGTGTGGGCGGTACATTGTCTGCCGCCTGTCTGTTGGCGGTGACCGCCGCGCTGTTTGTTTGTACCGCCGTGGCGGTCGGAGTGGTAAGGTGGCTGTCTGTGTTGGCGGTTCCCGCCAGGCTCAGAATCCCATTTTTTTTACCGCCAGCCTGTTGGCGGGTTGGCCGCCGCTTTAACACCGACCGCCAGGGTTAGAATCACCCCCCGAATCCTCAGCAAAAACTGATTTTGCACTTCTTGTGATTGTGTTAGGCCAGTATATCCCAGATCTCGCTGCCGTAGGAGGAAAACAAAATGCATTTGGCCTTATAAATCTGTATCATGGCCTCCATAGGCCAAAGCTTCTCACAAAGTCAAAAACAGAAGAAATTCACTGAGTAAAATCATGCCTGCTGGATGTGCTGTGCAATGCCCATATATTCCTAGAATCAAACTAAAGGCCTTGATAGAGAAAAGACTCAACCCTGCTAATTGTAAAGTCCATGACCTTAAGCATTTGAGACTTAGTTAAATTGTGCCCTAAGGCCATCACATGAGATTTGATAAAGTTGTTCCACAGATCTAGAGAATATATGAACAACACAAAAGAATCTAACAGTCTTTACAGACCTAGAGCCATAAGACCAAGAAGGACCATAACGTCCACATGAGCTAAGAAGGAATCAGCTGCCTTTGGACAAGGGGCATATCACGTCTACCTTCAACTAGGGTCCTTCCAAGGTGGTTAATGCGCAAATTAATAAAAACGGAGCATGAATGCATCCTTGTTGCACTCCATGATTTCATTTCAAGGGCTCTGAGTGCTCTTCACCGAGACCATACCTAACAGGGGCCGATAGCTCCAGATGGAGATCAGGCAGATAATTGACAGACGCAACTCCCATTTAAGATATTATTTGCCACCGTTTATCTCTGTTGACCCTGTTGAAAGTTGAACTGCAATGTGAAGAGATCCATGCTTAGCCACTGAGTATTTGTTGAAGATCAGGTGAAGGTTTAAACATTGATTGACTGATCTCTGATCTAAAACCATACTGAAGGTCAGGGGGTATCCAGTTGTCACTAGCCCAAGCCATTAACTTGTTTCAACCCACCTGATGATCTCAAGAACAGACTCAATTAAAGGGATTGGTTCTAACAAAAATAAAATCATTATTGTTCACTGTTGACAATGGCTCAAAACAGTTAGATGTGGGTACATTATATTGACCTGTGTACTAGGGACCAATGCCAGGGGCAGAAGAGGACAACCCATCAAACAGTGAACTTGGTTTGTAAAAGTAATTAAGGGGAAGAACATGAATACCAAGACATGTGCTTATTGGGGAGGAGAGATGAGACAGGAGACAACCTACCATTTTGTTAGGCTGAAATTGACCACCACACAATCCCCTGCAAATATTTTAGGGTCCCTTCAAACCCAAGGAACCCTCATAACTATGCTAATATGATGAAATAAAAACATCCCATATCTGATTCTACAGTTGGTCAAAAGAACCATATTGATTTTTAACTGTTCAAAATGTTCTTTGAACCCCCGTGAGCTGTGGGATACCTGCCAAGACCAGGAAAAAACTCTCTAATTTAAACATTAATGTCCCACATTTTAGCCCTGGTAGTCCAAAAAGCAGGGTACATGTTATTTAATAATAGGACATATAGAAACTTGATGTCATCATGTCTTTAAAGTACTTTGCAGCCAAATTGACTTTTAAATGTGGAAGGCTGAGTTGTCCTCTTTAGACAGATTAAAACCCTAATACAGTTCATCATGAATGGTACTAGCTACAAAATATTTAAACAATTATTTTGAATAGTAGTTAAGAATGCAATGCAATAATGAAGTCATATTTTTATAAATAACAAAGAAAAGTAACTTTTAAAGATTAACCTTTTCGCTACCTGAACTTTGGGGAGTTTAAACTGCATTGGTTGTCACACTTCTCCCAAGGCAGGGTTTAGCATTTGAATATAGATGAAACAAGTGTAAAATGCTTCACCAAATGTGGATGGCCGGGGCTATGAGCATCCATTTTGACATTACAGTGTTAAATCCTCTTTGATTATCAAATACTGCTTCACAGGTTTGCTGGGTTCACTTATAACATTTTGGGGCATGCTTGAAAGTCAGAGAACATGGTGGCAAAACGGTTCTTCTGTATCCACTGTCTGGTTGCTAGAATACCCTAATTTTGTTGTACCAGACATTTGTTGCCAGGTTTATTGTGGGTACAGTTGCTGCCTCAGACTGAACTTTAAGGTTAGACACGGGAGGATGACTGAAATTGGGTTTTTGTTTGATGGGGTGAAAACTCTTCTCAAGGAACAGCCACAGTCCTTGTCAGGATGAATCACAAATGTCACCTGTACCTAGCTCCCTGATAGCTCGACATAAAAGCAGACAGAATTAACATAGGGGCACTGTGTAAAGTGTTTAAACAGCACACAAACAGTAATAAAGTCAAAAAGACAACACAAGAAAAATACCAATACCAATTTATAAAATAGAGTAAACTTTTATAAATAAAATGTGACCAAAACAACAAAAGTCAAATCAGTAGAACTAAAGATAAGGTTTAAGTAAAACTAACACCAAGAAACAGCAATCGCTAACTGTGGGTATCTGGTCGCGCAAAATAAAGATACATTAACAAGTTCAGGCTGGGCCAGATACAAGGACCAGGTTAGTCCTGCTGAATAAGTTACCTACTCAAAATCTGGCACACAGAGTTCAAAACCTAATTATTTCACAAGCGAAGCAAAACTGATGCCAGCCAAGGGACCAAGACTTGGAGGCACCTCTTGAGAATCTGGAATTCACTCCAGTAGAGGCCAATAGGGTGCAGGCAGGTCCAGCAGGCCCAGGCAGGGTCAGTTGCAGGCAGGGTCAGTTGCAGGAACAGGCAACCCACATTGCAGTAGGTTAGCTGGGAAGTCATAGGGAGGCCTCTACAGTTTGTTGTGTCCCTGTAGCTCAGAACAGGAAGTTAGTCAACTCATCTTTTGAGTCACTGTGGTAGGTCTGGGCTCAAGGAGGCAGTCCTCTCTCTTTCAAGCAGTAAGGCAGGCCTCAAGCACCAGGGGACTCCTCTGAAGAATAAGGCAGGCCTAAAGCAGCAGAGTAGTCCTTTGAAGAACAAGGCAGACTTCAAGCAGCAGGACAGTCCTCTGAAAGCAACAGAACAATTCTCTGGAGAACAAGCCATGCCTCAAGCAGCAGGGCAGTGCTCTGGGGTCCTGGATGCCCTTCTGAAGTCTTCCACAGATCCAGGAATATACAGAAAAGTGTTCTGAGGGTGTAATATTTATACATGGTGCCAGCCTTTTAAGTGGGGGGATCTTTTAGGCTACCCCTACCTCTGGTTCTGGAAAGTTATTTTCTTTCCCTGTTGAGGCTCAAAGAAGTCTGGGGTGACAAAGACTAGTGTCAGATTCCTTTGTGTATGTGCTGCAGGAACCCCTTTCAAATGTAAATGGGCCTGTGAACAGCGATCCAGGCAAGATGGCCTATCCTGCCAACATCTAGTCTCCTTTTGTCTCACTGTCTTGGAGGAATACACAAAGCCCAATGGCTAAGCTATTCACAGTCATGTGGCCCAGGATACTGGCAGAGGTTCAAAAGTGCCTAGGGCAGAAAAATGGTAACTTTCTAAAAGTTGCATTTTCAGAATTGTGACTTAAAATCTGACTTTACCAGTAAAAGAATGTTGGAAAATGGGCTATTGGCAAGGGCTGGTAAGTACCTACATTTAGCAATAGGCCACCAACCTCCACTTAGGTCCAGTTAGGTCTGAGTAAATTAAACCTAGCTCAACCCTTGGTAGCTTGGCAACGAGCGATAAGGCTTAATTTAGGAGACAAAGCGTAAAGCATTCACATATCACAAAACAGTAATTAAATAAAACACAGGAAACTGTTTAAAAACTGAAATCAATTTGAAAAAATAGGAAATATTTTTAGCTTTAAAAAGATACAAAAACGAATAAAATCGGATTAGGAGAGCTGGAGATATGAATTTTTAAAGAATTATTACTTTCTGGTGCATAGAAACAAAAAGCGCCAATCTGATCATCTGTTCGCACCTCGACTGGGGCAAAGTCAAAGTTTAAGGCTGACTGCGATGGAGCCCGGAGCGGCTACAGCCCGTAGGAAGCCTCGGTCAAAAGTTTACCTTAAGACTCCGTTGTTTTTCTGGAGATTTTCTTCAGCAGGACGAACCTGCCAGTCCAATCCGACCTCCTGGAACTCTTCCTCGGATACACGTTGTGGGAGCCCTCGTGGAGATTTTTACCTTCGGAATTAGTTTTTCGAGGTGAAAATCCTTCAACCGGGGCAAACCTGAATCTTAATCCAATGTCCTTGGAGCCCTCTTCGGATACGCTGTCTAGGAGGGCCCGGTCAACTTCCTACGTTCGGACTCAGTCTCTTTTTTGGAGATTTTCTTCACCGGGACGAACCTGCAAGTCAGGCCGGGTCGCGATTGAGGCAAACCGGCTAGAGTTGCCGCGGCAATCTATATGGATATTTTTTTAAAAAGTTCTCCAAAGTTCTCCAAACTTCTGGATCTTCTTCCAGATGTTGGTTTAAGGTTCTTTTGAGGTCCACAGTTCACCCCAAGGTTCCAGAAGCTCTGAGATGTTCCTTGGGGGTGCAGACTACAACTCCCAGAATGCATCTGGTGCAAACTCCTTTTTGGCCACTGGACTGTGGTCAGCTGGTTGGTTTCTTCAGGAGTTGGTGCAGGGGACTCTGGTTAGCAAGTTTTCACCTGTAGCAAACAGAGAGTCCCTCCTTGAACCAGTTGAAGCCAGGCAAAGTCCTTCTTGTGGTGAAGCCCAAGTGTGCAGCTGGTGCAGTCCTCCAGAGTGCAGTGTCCAGGTGCAGGCCAGGGGTCCAGCAGGGCAGCCCTTCTTCTTCTGTAGTTCTCCCTGGATGGAATCTGAGAGAGATCTGGTAGGGAACTGAGGTGTGGGTGCAGGTCTGCCAGTTTTAGCCTTGCTCCTGGGTGCAAAACAGGGGGGTCCTGGTTCTCCAATCAGGGGCAGGGTCCTTCCCCCTGTGATGACCACTTACTGGGAAGTGTAGCAAAAATCAATCCCAGGGAGCAACATTCCTCAAAAATCCATCATGGCTGAAGGTGATTTTTGGAGGTAACATCTGGCTGAGCCCACCCACTGGTGTTGCTAAAAATCCTAAATACACCCCTCTCCTGCCCTCTCCTAATCTAATCAAGGGGGCACCTAATTTTCTGGGTTAGCAGGATGTGAGGGTGTTGCTGGGTTACTCCAAATGTCCTTCTCTGCCTTTGAAGACCAGTTTCACAGCCCTCCCTCTTCCAGCTTCCCCATCTGTTGAGGGGAGATCTCTTCCCCCAGGCACATCTCTTTGTGTTGAGCCAGGCCACTTCACACCTCATCAAGGCAGCCTGGCCAGGCTGCCAGAGGCTGGCCAATCAGAGCACAGCAGCAAAAACACTGCAGGGCTGAAGTTGGCAACTTTTCAAGTAAAGTTTAAACTCTTTACCTGAACAAGTTATATTAAATCCAACAACTGTAAGTTGTGGGGTTTATTATAACAATTAATTTGATACCAAACTTGTAGTAACTATTACTTAATGGGATTTTTTAAATAAAAATAAAGTCTCCCCATTCTAGCCTCTGGAGGCCATTCACTACAATGAGGGAAAAACAAATTTGGTTGTTTTACCTCACCAGGGCTTATAAAACTATTTTTATAAGGTCCCTGCTTATAGTTACATGGCACCCAGTCCTAGGGGCACATAGGGCACACCTTAGGGGTGACTTATATGTAAGAATAAGATAGTTTACGACTTTGGAACTACTTTTAATTCCAAAATCAAATTTGCATGTAACTTTAGTTTAAAAGCAGCCAGCAAGGTAGGCCTGCCTTTAAAATGACATAGCCACCTCAGCAGTGCACCTATGCGGGCAGTACCTATGCTGGGGTCCCTAAACCTCCATGCCCTACCATATACTAGGGTGCTTATAGGTAGGTTAATTTTGCCAATTATAATTAGTCTAATTTGCATATCCACTTTACACAGAGCACTGGCCCTGGGAATGGTAAGCAGTACCCAGGGCACAGCCAAGAGTCAGTAACCACCAGTACCTGTCACAAAAAGTTTGGGGGTGACCAGGGCAAAAAGGAGGAATTTCCTACAAGGAAGATTTAAAATTACAATTTGTTTGAGTCTCAACATGAGGTTTCTGACTGCAGCTACATGAAGAACAATTGCCTAGCAATAAACACCCTACAGGAATAGGACCTTATAGCCAAAGACTCTAGATGGCTGATGCCACTGCAAGTTTTGAAAGGCTGTCATGGCATCTTAGAAATTTTAGGTCACCTGAGTTCTGTTGTGTACTTTGCTAAGCCTTAGCATCTGAAACTCAATGCCTCTGTACAAGGGGTACCTGTGTTGTGCAACCAATTATGGACTCCTGTGAAATGAAGAACTGGTGTGCCAATAAGGTTCAGAGGAGTACACACTTATCTGACATACCTCAGCGAGTGGGGATCATGGATCCTGACTCACAACCCATGTCTGCTGATAGATCAGTTCGTTGGCCTGCTGCTACAAACACGTACTGAGGTAATGCACTTGAAGGTTTCCTAATAATCAAATAGGAATAGGCACCACATACCAAGCATTTCATTAGCGCAAGTTTGCTTTCAATATACATAATTACCCAGTATTATTGAGTATGTTCTATTATATTTACAATAATTGTGGTACGTGTTTAGCCTGAGAGAAATAAACTATGTTCATTCTAATCTGAGAGAAGAGGCCTCCCCATCTTAGTTTGCGGAATACAAGCTCTTTAATCCGAATTGCCCACATCTAGCTCTCAGACTTCCGAGTTAGATGGGCTTTGGCTTTGTTATCTTCCTAGTCTGAGGAGCTAAACTCTTAAACACTACATTTCTGGGGGAATCAGATTAGGAGACCCTGACAGTTTGAGGCAGTATTACTCTGACATCATTCTAGGTTTAAAAGCTCTGACTCTTATGTGATCTAAATAGGGCTAACTTTAAAGTCTCCTTGCCTGAAAGGCTTTCACTTTTAGATTCCACTTGACCGAGGGGCTCTGACTCTGAAAATCCCATCCCTATAGATGTAGGCTTTGACCTTGCCACATGACTGGTTTGTTACTCTACTTTCTACTTAGTATAACTGACTCTGAATCTGACATTGTCTTAGTTTGAAGTATTAGTTTGAGGGCCCACAGCACTGAGGCTTCTCTAGTTGGTGGGATCTCACTGGTAGACCCTCCGATCTGCGCACTCTGACTCAGAGTTTGTCCTAGTCTGAGGGATTCTGACACAGATTTCATCCTAGTGTGAGGAATCCTACACCTTTCTAGCATGAGGAATTTTGACTCTTACATTCTCCTGGGTTGGGACGTTTGAGTCCCATACCTTTCTAAATTGAGTTTTTGACTTCGTAATCATTTTATTTTAGAAGACTCTGATTTCACTGCTTGCTAGCCTACACATTTACCCTCAGGATACCCTCATGGTGTGTGGTATCTGCCATGGCTACTCTGCTTTGTTTGTTTGACAAGGTTGAATATGAAGTATGCCCTGCCTCTATGGTTATCATTATTCTTAGAGTTTTCTTGAAATGAGTGAAAATGACTGGTGGTTAATCTCAGGAGAAAAGGGGAAAAGGCGACATTCCCATAGCTTCTTTTTGTGCTGTGATTTAAAGATGACATAAAGTTGTAAAGCATTGTTTCTCACTGTAGATAAGCATTTTCCAAACTATGGGTCGCAACCCAATGGTGGGTTGTGAATCAATTTTTAGTGGGTCATGAAAGTCCAAACGGAAGTAATAATACCTTTGAATTCTGTATTTATCTTGTCCCACTTTCTGTGCTTTAAATTTGGAGGTCAAACATCAGCCTTTTGCTGCTTATTGTTTTTTACATGAGGACTGGTGTTTACAAACTACTCTCACTTCGCAGTCAAAGAAAGAAAAACAAGCATTGGTAAAGCCCACAGGCTTCACCTATGCGAGATCTATTGGCTTTGTGATTTTTTTTTTATGTTCCACAGCAGCACAAGCTGCTGTACAACATGTCTTAAAGTAATTGAAAAACAAACACTATGACACAGCCAGTGTTGACTTTGTCATAATGATTTTTTTTCTTTAATCCATGTTCCACAGCAGCTCAGGACATGCAGACATTGTGGTGGGGCTGTAACCAATGTAAATTGCATCTGTGGCAACCTTAGCTTCTGGGATCTGAATGCACCTTGTGTTTGCTTCTGATTTTATTCTGGTATAGACACCCAGCTTCCTACCCCCAGCAGTCTGCTGCAGTAGTAACAGGTGCAAGAACAATGTAGTGCATGGTGCTCGCAAAGTATTTATCCCAAGGTATAAAGGGGGTGAGAGAGCTTAGCTTATATAATCTATATTAACATGAAATGTTTATGAACTAATGTACAATAATGCTGCATAGAAACTGTATTAATATGTTTTGCTAAAACGTGCACTTGAAATGTGCCCATGGGGTTGGCCGCCAAAGTATACGGGGACTAATAAAACTGACTAATAATGTTGAAATTATATGTTATGATATGATTTTACACTAATAACAATAGACATATGTAAGAGTTTTGCTAATTAATCTTTTAGGCCTTAGTTAGCATGAGTCGAGGCCCAGCCGCCTGACTCTCATATTAAATGTGTTTTTCTCTAAATGTGCAGTGTGCTGCCTTGCACAAGGACATGAACTCTTGTTTTTTCCAAACTAGAAGCTGAATGTAACTATAGTAGATCTGTTCTCATGAAGTTCATCTTGCTTGTAGAAATATGTCAATGCAACAGTGTAGATTAATGTTAGGTACAAGGTCGCCTAAACCGGTACAGACAATGGAGCCACTGATCGAAGATGCACAAAGAATTACAGAAGGATGAAATCATACCGGACATTCTACCCCTAAAGACGTCAATCATAAGGACCAATAAAATGCATGAGAACTGTTATGGGGTGATAAATTCAATGACCTAATGTAAAGTTAATTGGTTAAAGATAGTGCGGTGCAACCCTTTGTCCAATTGAATTTTAGGGGAATGTACAACGAAAAGGGGATAAAAATACTTGACACCAGGACGTAAATCAGAACTGGCAGTAGGAGACTAGGAGAGGGAGAGATGCTGATGCAATTTGCTATGATCCGTAGACTTTGTCACTTTGCTTAGTGACTTCATAAATTTTAGATTAGAACTATTCTTGTCCTTAGATTGCCCATTTACACTTCACCTCCTTATGAGGGAAGTGCCCCTTTTACCTGAGCCGAGTTCCTGACTGATGGCGAATCAACTGATGTCATGAAGACGAAGACCGAACATGAGTGCTGACCCAAACTTGGAGGGTAACTGTATGACAATGAAATGGTGATTGTCTGTTTGCTTTTCCTTTCTAGGTACCAAATGCTTTTCTTTTGACAGAGACCATAGTTAGATGTTTTCCAAATTGATGTTACTAAATTGTTTTGCATGAAGCCCAACATGCCAATGCTAATTAGAGGTTAGTTGAGAGGGGTTCACTAAACTGACGCAAATAGACAAATAACTGAATCAATGCTTTGTTGAATAATGTACTAATAATACTCTGCTAAGGATAGCTTATGTTCACGCCTTGCTATGTTCTGATGTCTGTGATTCTTGCTTTGATGAAATCTTATCAGAGTTGCCATATTGTGACTATGTTAATGTGTTTCTTGGTTTTGAGACTAATACACCTTTTCGTAGAATTGTAATCAATAGGGAATAAATATCATAAAACTCATAATAAACTGCTGTGGTTATTCATGACTGAAAGGCCATGGTCGTGTCTTGAGTTTAATTAAATGTCATTTACTAAGGTGAAATGCATTGTTGTGATAAATATTGATGACGTTATTGATGTATTGATTGACATATTGATTAGCTATCTCGTCGTAAGGTGTCTTCAATCAGGGTCAAAAGATTCATTGGCCTAAAACGAGTCCCAATGTGTAATGATTAGTCATAAAGGGACGCGTTTGCAGGGGCACAAATTCACCTGATACCTGGTATGATTGTTAATTGCCCCAATGTGTTTTGTATTCAGTTTTACTTCCAGTCTTTCAAGAATTGTTCAAGTAGACTGACTTTTCTCAGAATATTAACCACTAGCTACCTAACTCCAAGGCACACCCGTTGGAAGTAACATGATTCTCATCCAGACTGATGCAAGTTTTACCCTTTTTCAGAAATAAGAACAACTAGGAAGTTTCACCAGAATTTTAACTATTGCCTGCCAGTCACAGCATGTTTCAATAGCAAACATTTAACTCAATGATCCATCATACCACAGTATCTCTATTGCCCACTGTTGTTGCCATCAGAATGTCTTTGTAAAGCACTCACTTACCCCTTTGAGCTAAATGACGGATGTTTGTTGTTATTCAACTGCATTCATGATATGGACCTCAGAAAAATAAAAGGCTGAGTGGCCTGAGCAGGATTTGAATCTGTGATCATGGGGTCAAAGACAGATCACTGGAGTGGATGCATTACTTCATTGAGCCACCAGTGACCATGTGTTTGAGGGTGCAAAGAAATGGTAACCCGCCCTGCCCATGCCTCTATAGCATTACAATGATGCATCAGGCATTGACACCCAACACTGACAACTTGTGTCTGTATGCAGAGAAAACTCGATGCTCAGCATTCACAACTGTAAGTGGATGCAGCACAGTTTTCTGAACCACATGAGACTCTGACCTGCAAGGAAAGCCAGAACCACACACTTCATAATGCTATGTGGCCACACTAATGACAGAGAAATGCTGTACAAAGGCTATCTTAAAATAACTGCAGTTTATACTATGAACAACTACTGTATGCCAGTGCTCCTCAATCCTAACTTGCCGCCCATGCTGCTATTCCTGTACAGGGAGCCTTTAAATACATGGAGTAAAACACACATTACTCCGACAGTGCAACTCAATACCAATGATCAGCACCTGCTGCTACTCAAGTAGTGCTGCCATATGCACACAGCTCTGTCAGTATGCCTCAGTACTAAGCAACCACCCCTGTTGATATTCCAGTATAGGGAGCCGTAAACATACAGCTCTGTCAGTGCTCATCAGCCCTAATATTCAGCCCCTGCCTCTATTGCAATACATGGATACACACTTAACTCCTTTAGTGTACATCAATCTTAATGTGCAGCATCCACTGCTATGTTATTACTGGTATTACCACATGGGTCAAGTATGTGCTTTATAAAAATGTTTTTAAAAAAACAAATAAAACCAAAACAACATGAGAGAGGTCCAACAACAGACATCAAGGGGGCAACACAAGGGAGGTGTGGGGGAAGAGAGTGAGACGTGCGAGACGGACTTCAGACATGCACTCCTGGAGAGTACTTGTCGAAAAGTAAAAACAAAAACAACTGGCCTGTCTGCAGCAGCTGAAGAACACTGCCACAAGCAGGAATCTGTACTAGCTCCATGCTGCATGGCAGGGACTGATCCTGGATGGCCTGGAGGAAGCAGGAAGGACCAATAGGCGCTGGCGAATGAGAAGCAAGTAAATGAGAGTGATGTTGAAGTTAACCAATGGTAAGTAACAGACAGGCTCTAAGCCTGTTTTTAAGCTTTCTTTAGTCAACAATAGATTTTACTGGCAGTTCATGTGCGCTGTAGACAAAACCTAATAAAGTGAATTATGTGACAATCTTGCTGGGGTACATGAAGTGTGAAAGGAAAGGCATTCGGGTGACATTTTTAGTAACACAGAACAAAATGTAAATACCTGTAAATGAAATGTACACAGTTACCTGGTGGAAAGTGAAAATGAAGCATATTTTGTTTTTGTAATTCTGAAGTCTGTTGGAAACTAAGATTTTAATAGGATCAATACAATTCAAGACACTTTACTTGGTGATGCATAAATAATAATTATTCACTGCAAATCGTCTTTCACACATTATCATTTGTGTGTAATGCAGGGTTATCAGTGAACCTGTATGTCTGTACACATTCAGTGACCATATCAATGGAAAATGTGCTGTACGTAAATGACAATGCTCTAACACACGATGCTCTAGTTACATTAAAATATCACCCGCCTTATGTCAATTAGAGCTAGGTGGGTCACGAACGTTTGTTGTATTAAATGTGAGGTGAGTGTTTGAAAAGTTTCAAAACTCCGTCCATCATTTTATTTTGCTTTGTGATGTTGCTTTGTGCGCCCTAAGTGGCAGGGGTATGCCCAGATGTGGGTCCCTTGCTCACTGCGCCACTGGATTCAAGCTAGCCTGGCTGATGAAGGGTGATACCCTGAAACCGGTTCCAGGATGCTTGTTTCCTGTCCAGGGAGGACCTGGCCTGGCATTTGGGCTGGACTGTCCCCATGGGGAACAGGGTCAAGACTGGTTTCCATATGGCTGGGTTCAAGCTGGGGAGATGTGGCGAGCAAAATAATGATGGATTAAACCCAGATCTGTGACTGGGGGGTGAGTTTTTGAAAAGTTTCAACACTCCGTCCATCATTTTATTTTGTTTTGTGATGTTGCTTTATGCGCCCTAAGTGGCAGGGGTATGCCCAGACGTGGGTCCCTCGCTCGCTGCGCCACTGGATTCAAGCTAGCCTGGCTGATGAAGGGTGATACCCTGAAACCGGTCCCAGGATGCTTGTTTCCTGTCCAGGGAGGACCTGGCCTGGCAGTGCGGCCTGGACTGTTCCCATGGGGAACAGGGTCAAGACTGATTTGCACATGGTTGGGGGTTCAAGCTGGAGTGACGTGGCGAGCAAAATAACGATGGATTAAACCCAGATCTGTGACTGGGGGTGAGTGTTTGAAAAATTTCAACACTCCGTCCATCATTTTATTTTGTTTTGTGATGTTGCTTTGTGCGCCCAAAGTGGCAGGGGTATGCCCAGACGTGGGTCCCTCGCTCGCTGCGCCACTGGATTCAAGCTAGCCTGGCTGATGAAGGGTGATACCCTGAAACCGGTCCCAGGATGCTTGGTTCCTGTCCAGGGAGGACCTGGCCTGGCATTTGGGCTGGACTGTTCCCATGGGGAACAGGGTCAAGACTGATTTGCATATGGCTGGGTTCAAGCTGGGGTGAAGTGGGGAGCAAAATAATGATGGATTAAACCCAGATCTGTGACTGGGGGTGAGTGTTTGAAAAGTTTCAACACTCCGTCTATCATTTCATTTTGTGTTGTGATGTTGTATTAAAAGTGGGTCATGATTTTAAAATATTTGGGAAGTACTGCTTTAGGCAGATTATT
Organism: Pleurodeles waltl; assembly: GCF_031143425.1. Lineage (NCBI taxonomy): Eukaryota > Metazoa > Chordata > Amphibia > Caudata > Salamandridae > Pleurodeles > Pleurodeles waltl. The sequence goes on from NC_090445.1 coordinate 509,586,477, forward strand.
GTGTATTTTTTCTATTGTATTTTTTATTTCCCACAAACAAGAATACTACGGACTTTAGTATCTGCCATTCGTAAAGCTTCATCGCCCTCAAGTTATATACCTCACACCAATGAGCTCCAAAAAGGTTAAAATATGTCTATTACTGTTGAATATTTAGGAAAGACATTTGTGCTTTGCAGACAAAATCCAGGTTTGATGGAACAATACTGTGTATTTTTACATGTTTTCTGATCTTTTGCGTAGAATAAATGCAGTTAAAGGTTTGTGTTCTTCAGCGAAGTAAGTGTGTACCAGCACACGGCTCCTGCTTCTTCCTCCATTGAGAGATGATAGTCATTGAAAAAAAGCTGCAAGGGTTGTGGCCTGTTCAGATTATTATGGGGAATTATTATTTCCTGTTGCACTGTAGATCAAAGCCAGACAGGCTGCATTCAAAATGACCTACAATTCCTTTTAAGTTTTCGGCGAGAACCAGATTAATTCCTCTAGGAATTTAACCGTTTTCAGATGAAAGGTTTGAAATATCCCAACGCTGGACCTGAATACATCTGTGTTTCTTGGGATTGGGGACACAGTTCAAAATGGGCGCCAGAGCCAATTGGGCAACTTAATGAGTAGGGATTGGACTGGAGCATAAAAGAAACACATACATATTTTATGATAAATATTTACTATAAATCTGAGAGCCTCAGGTAAAGACTAACTTGACTCCTTCAACTGAAATAATTCACCATTGAAATGGTTAATTTTCAGAATGGTAGCGTACACGACGGTTTTCCGGTTACAATTTTAACAAACAAACCATTTTAGACTCTTCAGGGAAGGAAACAGTCTGAACCTTCTGAGAATTTTCAGTTACCACATTCCAAAGTCAGAGGCTGAAACATCAGACTCAGAATCTGGGATGTCACAAAAACATAGCCGTGGTGCTGGGTGTTATTGTCCTCATTTCACCGAAATGTCACGGAAATTAAAAATTAAATCACTCACCATAACCCTCCAATAAAATCACAGAGATTAATGCAGTGCTTAATATGTAAATAAAAACGTGCAGATTCCCAAAGACCTCCTCTGAAACGCGCGACTGCTGCAATTAAATGTGGAAGCACGGAATACTAAAGCAGTGAAATCTTGAAGCCATCTTGGGCCTCTTCGATCCATTTGCAGCCAATCCCTGTCCCTTCAGCTCACTCTTGCAGCTTTCTGCTGTCTCCCTTTGTGACGCTTTTTCGTGTTTCTCTTCCTTCGTCTTTCCCATATGTGTTTTTTGTTCGCAGTAAACGCTTTAGGCACTAAAACAAGTGCCGGCCCTCAAAAATAAGTGCCAGTGCTCCGCACCGGAAGCTACAGGCACAAATTAAGCACTGTCTTAATTTCAGTCTCTGACCTGCTCCGTAGTTAATGCTGTGATGTGGTGGTGATGATTGGGGGGGCAGGTTGCGCTGCGAGAGAAACGAACACGAGTAAAAACGATAGAAAGCAAATATCACTCCAAGGGATAATTTTACAAATATTTCTCAACAATAACTTCATGGCCCCTAAACCAGCGGCAGCAGTACCACTAATACAGCATACGCTGCTGCTGCCTATGCCCCTTTTGTGTAAATCATTGGTGTTTTATTGTGGATGGGTGAGAAGTGTCTCAGCCTCATCGAAGTTTATATCAGTCTTTGGCACTATTCGGGTGCTTTTGAGCGCTGGTGCATTAGACAATAAATACTATTCGGGGTCTTGAGACATTATGCAACAATACTCTTTTCATATTAAAAGTTTTCGAAAGAGAATTCCAAATTATTTCGTAAAAACTATCTCAATGCCAGTACATTTATGTTGTCTACATTGACATACATGTTAAAATGAACAAAGAATCACTATGCCATAGATCAATTTTTAACTGAAATATATGAACTTAAACACACTCTGCTCACAGGCACCCAATGACAAGGTATGCTGCCACTCGCCTGACCAAGCCAATTCTCTTTCAGAATGGAGGTGGCAGCAGGGTGACCCAAGCTCATAGGCTGCCTGCTCATGTTTCTGGGGTGAGGAAACATGAATATTGCAAGCAGCAATGATGCAGTGGCCCTTCATCAAGGTACACCATCACCTGAATGTTGTACGTGGCCTACTATCTACCTACTGACACAGAAGGCGGAAGAGGAAAGAATTGATTAAAGCTGACTGAAATGCTTCTGGTGAGTAAGATAACATAGATAGTCAAGGTACATGTTTTAACCTTTAAGTCAAAAGTTTCTCTTTTTAAGGTTGGTAAATCGAGTACTGTTGAAGTGCTTATCAATACCAGTGCAATCAATATGCAAGTACGTAATAAATCAAAAAGTTAACACTCTTAAACTCTAGAAGACGGTGGAGCATCTCAGACACCCAGATTTGAATCCATCTTTTTTTCCAACATTTGGTGCTTACCCATGGCCAGTTTCTACAAGAGGACTGTGAATGCACCACCAGAGGGCTTCTTTTTCAGTGAATACATTCATGGACTCTGATCTTCGTTGCAGGTCAACTGAACTAGTGTAGTTGGCAAGTACTCGTTTGTACTCATTAAATACGACAATTGATGTCTCATACTTAGTGCCATATCTGAAGTGTACATTTAGATTTAGCAGCTGAACACATTGAAAGGGCAGTTTCAGCGGTCACATGTTGCTTAGCCCTTAGTAATCAATACGGCCCATTAAGTTTATGAGACAATCATGTCTTTTGTCAACAGGGCCTAGAATCCTTTGAGTAATGACTTGCCACAGCAAAGTAATTAAACAGCCTGTGTGAACTGATTCGGAAACAAGCATGTACAGTAGCATGGATTCATGGCATCTCAGTAAGGTTATTTATTTTCAAACTCTTTGACCATTTTGCATACTAATACTGTGAAGAAGAGCGTTTACATAGACTATCTGAGCACTTTTCACCAGGTAAACTACTTGGGAACAAGAGTGGGGACTAAAATTACTTAAGTCTGATGTATGTACATAGATGGAAATTGTCTTCATTAAAAGGGCCAATTAGGAAGTCTGGTTCATTTGTGCACTATATCATGCAAATCCCTATGCTAGATGTAGAGGGAATTTTAATACAAGTGTTCATTAACTCCATACTCCTCATTCTGCAGTGATTCCGAGTCAAAACATAAAAAAAGTATAGTATGCTAATACACCAGTACATTCAAAGATATATGCATGTTTTTTAAACTTTTGGATCTTAAGTTAATAGGGCGAGATCTGATTTTAAAAGATGTTCATTTAATCCAGTCATTTAGATTAATTCAGTCAGTTATACATGAAGAAACATATTACCTTAACGCGGATAATCCATGGCTGTAATGAGTTGAACCCAAGAAGGCAAGCCAAAGAATCAGTTAGACCATATGGTAGGTGTTAGAAATGGCGTCTTTGGTTGGCAGTCAGGTTACCCCCTGTCCAAGCAAGATCACTCTCTCTAGTCAGAGTAAGTCAGACACAATCCAAATTATCCTATGCCCACCCTCTGGTAGCTTGGCACTGAGCAGTCAGGCTTAACTTAGAAGACAATGTGTAAAGTATTTGTGCAATAAATCATGCAATAACACAGTATAAACACCACAAAAATACACCACACAGGCTTAGAAAAATCTAGAATATTTATCTGGTTAAAATAAGGTCAAAAACGATCAAGATTTGATAAATACAAGTTGATATACTTTAGAAAATGATAAAAAAAGAGTCTTAACTTCTTAGAAGCAATAAGTGTCTCTTGCAAGCACAAAGTACCTGGTGTGCGTCTAAATTATCCGCAGGGGACCGCAGAGGAGGAGATGCGTGGAAAACTGGGAGGTGTGTATCGGTTTCTCCAGGCGCACACATATGATGTGTCGATATTTTCCATGCAGACCAGGCCTTGCATCCGTTTCCGGGAGCAGACTTGGATCCTCTTCGGGTTGGGGGTATTTGGACGCTCCGGGGACAATGCAGAGAAATCCTGGGCATGTGGGACAAAGTCACAGGAGCTGATTTGATCCGGTGGGCGATGAGGGTAAATTTATTTAGCACTGCAGGCGCTGCATTGATTTCTCTTTGCAAGAAGTCGATATGTGTCATTCCGGCTCTGCAATGCGTCGATCCAGTGGGCCGTGTGTCGAAGTTCCAGTCGCAACATTTGGGCTGCATCGATCTCCACTGTGGGAGCCGGGCTGTGTCATTCCGGTTCGGTGTGCAGTGATTTTCTCACCGCAGTGCAGGCTGTGCATCGATTCCGGCAGGCTGTGAATCAATGTTTTACTTCACAAGAAGTTCTTTGCAGAGATGAAGTCTTTATGGCCCTGATACTTCAAAAAACAGGAGGCAAGCTCAATTCAAGCCCTTGGAGAGCACTTCTTCTCAGCAGAGCCAGAGGGCAGCAATGCAACAGGGCAACAGCAAGGCAGCAGTCCTTCTCAGAAAAGCAGTCCAGATGAGTCCTTTGGGCAGCCAGGCAGTTCCTCTTGGCAGGCTGCAGGTTCTGGTTCTGAGTTCCTTTTCCATTAGGTATCTTGTCAAGAAGTGTTTGAGTTGGTAGGGTCAGAGGCCCCGTTTAAATACCCAAATGTGCCTTTGAAGTGGGGGAGCCTTCAACGAGTGGCTTAGAAGTGCATAAGGTCCCCTTTCAGTTCCATCCTGTCTGCCAGGGTCCCAGTAGGGGGTTTAGCAGTCCATTGTGTGAGGGCAGGCCACTGTCCTTTGACATGTAAGTGTCAGGACCTCCACCCTCCAAGCCCAGGAAGACCCATTCAGTATGCAGATGTGTGCAGGTGTGACTGAGAATCCTGTGTTTTGGGTGGTCTGAGTGAAATGCACAAGGGTGCTGACAACTAATCCAGCCAGACGTTGATTTTAAGGCACAGAAGACTTTAAGTGCAGATAAATGCTCCCTTTCAAAAAGTGGCATTTCTAAAATAGTAATATTAAATCCAACTTCACCAGTCAGCAGGATTTTGTGTTACCATTCTGGCCATACTAAATATGACCTGGTTACTCCTTTCAGATCAGTATCTACCACTCAGACAATATATAAGGGTAGCCCTAATGTTAGCCTATGAAAGGAGAAGGCCTCACAGCAGTGTAAAAGCATTTTAGGAGTTTTACACTACCGGGACACACAAACTACACAGGTGCATGTCCTGCCTTTTCCCTACATACCACCCTGCCCTATGGGTTGCCTACCTTAGGGGTGACTTATATGTAGAAAAAGGGGAGTTTAAGGCTTGGCAAGTACTTTTAAATGTCAAGTTGAATTGGCAGTGAAACTGCACAGACAGGCCTTGCAATTGCAGGCCTGAGACATGGTTGGGGGGTTACGTATGTGGGTGGCACAATCAGTGCTGCAGGCCCATAAGTAGCATTTAATCTAAAGGCCCGGGCACATGTAGCACACTTTTACTAGGGACATATACATAAATTAAATAAGCCAATTGGGTATGAGCTAATGTCACCATGTTTTAAGGGACAGCGCATATGCACTTCAGCACTGGTCAGCAGTGGTAAAGTGCGCAGAGCTCTAAAACCAGCAAAAACAGTGTCAAAAAGTGGAGGGAGGGAGGCAAAAAGTTGAGGGTGACCACCCTAAGGCTGTCAGGTCTAACATGTGTGTCCCTCCACTGAAAGTGGGCAGAGCTACCCAACCTCCTGGGAGTTCTCATCGCTAAGGCGGAAGAATCTGGAGAGATCATCAGCATTGGCGAGGTCAATCCCAGGGCGATGTTGTACCGTAAAGTCCATCCCTGTAGGGAAATGGACCACCTCAAGAGTTTAGGCTTTTCGCCCCTCATCTGCATGAGACATCTGAGGGGCCTGTGGTCTGTCTGAACCCGGAAGTGAGTCCCAAACAGGTATGGTCTCAGCTTCTTGAGTGCCCAGACCACAGCAAATGCTTCTCTTTCAATAGCACTCATCCTCTGTTCCTGTGGTAGTGGTCTTCTGCTAATAAAGACTAATGGTTGGTCTAGGCCCTCCCCATTCAGCTGTGCTAGGACAGCCCAATGCTTGCACAATGAATTCTCTGGAGTAGTCAGGTGCCTTGAGCACGGGGGCCGTGCACATGGCTTCCTTCAGGGAGTCAAAGGCTTTCTGACAAGCCTCTGTCCAATTCACCAACCTAGGTTGTTTCTTGGGTGTCAGTTCTGTTGAGGGGGCTACTATGGTGCCATATCCCTTAATAAATCTGCAGTAATATCTGGTAAGGCCTAAGAAGGCCCCCACCTCTGTTGGAGTTCTAGGTGGTTGCCAGACCTTGATGGTTTCAATCTTAGCCTGGAGGGGCTGCACCTTGCCACCACCCACTAGGTGTCCCAAGTACACCACAGAACCCTGCCCAGTCTGGCACTTACTGGCCTTCATGGTCAGGCCTGCCTGTTGCAGGGTCTAAAGCACCTCCTTGAGGTGGAGCAGGTGTTCCTCCCAGCTGGAACTATAAACAGCAATGTTGTCTAGGTAGGCTGCGCAGAAGGCATCCTTGCCAGCTAGGACCACGTTAACCAACCGTTTGAAGGTAGTGGGGGCATTTTTCAATTCAAGGGCATTACTCTTAACTGGTAATGGCCCTCAGGAGTGGAGAAAGCAGATCTCTCTTGAGTCCCTTCAGTCAAGGTGATCTGCCTGTACCCTGACGTGCGGATAAAGGTACTAAAGAACTTGGCAGCACCTACCCTTTCTACGAGCTCATCAGTGTGAGGGATGGGGTGAGCATCTGTCTTTGACAGAGTTGAGACCCCGGTAGTCCACACAGAACCTAAGTTCTGTCTTTTCACCGGGAGCAGCAGCCTTGGGAACCAACACCAGTGGGGTGAACCAGGGACTGCTGGACTTCTCTATCACCCCAAGAGCCAGCATCTTGGCCACTTCATCTTTGATGCTGGACCTCACTTTATCTGATGCCTTTTAAATTTTATTCTTTACAGGTGGACTGTCTCCTGTGTCAATATTGTGGACACACAAGTGGGGGAGCCCAGATGTGAGGGAGAACAGTGAAGAGAACTGCTCCAACAACTCGTAGTAGTCTCCTCTCTGATCTAGAGTCAGGGAGGCAGAGAGATTAACACCCACCACTGACCCATTACCTTCCTTGGTAGAGAGGAGGTTGGGGAGAGGCTCACTCTCCTCTTCCATGCCCTCATCTGTCACGAGAAGCACGCTGACCTCAGACTTCTCAAAATGAGGCTTCAGTCGGTTGTAGTGGAGAAACCTTAGGGGGTTTCTGGGGGTCTTGAGGTCCACTAGGTAAGTGACCTCCCCCTTTCGCTCCTTGATGTCAAATGGGCCAGTCCAGCAGTCCTGAAGAGCTCAAGGCTCTACTGGATCCATCACCCATACTTTGTCTCCAGGTGAGAATTCTATCAGGGTGGCCTTCTGATCATATCATTCCTTCATCACCTCTTAATTGGCCTCAAGGTTGATCTTGGCTGTTTCCAGAGGCGCTGCGTCTGGTTGCAGAGGGCCAGGATGTAGCTGACCACATCCTGAGAAGGTTTCTTGGGAGCTTTCTCCCATCCCTCCTTGACTATGCTTAGTGGTCTCCTGACAGGGTACCTTTAGAGAAGTTCAAAGGGGCTGCACCCCACCCCTTTCTGGGGCACCTCCCTATAAGCGAAGAGAAGGCATGGCAAGAGGACGTCACACTTACACCTCATGGCCTCAGGCAGGCCAGTGATCATGCCTTTCAGGGTCTTGTTGAACCTTTCAACAAGCCCATTGGTTTGAGGATGGTAGGGGGTGGTAAACCGGTAGGTTACCCCACACTCATCCCACATGGACTTCATGTATGCTGACATGAAGTTTTTGCTTATGTGAGACACAACCTCCTTTGGGAACCCCACATGGGTAAATATCCCCATTAGATCTCTGCTCACCACCGGTGCGGTCACTGTCCTTAGAGGGATTGCCCCTGGATAGCTGGTGGCATGGCCCACCAAAACTAGGATAAACCTGTTGCCTAGGGCAGTTTTGGGGTCCAAGGGACCACTGATGTCGATGCCCACCCTTTCAAAGTGGGTGCCAACGACGGGGATTGGGATCAGGGGGGCCTTGAGCCTTTTTCCTGTCTTCCCACTAGCCTGGCAGGCTGGGAAGAACCTATAGAAATTATCTGAGGCTACCCACATTCAGGGCCAATAAAAGTGGATGACAAGCCTGCAAAGGTCTTGTCTTGCCCCACATTGCTACTAGGGGGATGTCGTGAGCCAGGCACAGTAGGAAGGCTCAGTAACAGGGGGGTACCACCAGCACATGTGCTACCCCAGCGACCGGTACCTTAGGCTCACTGTAGAGTAGATCATTCTCATATGTGGTGATCACCAGAGGCTTCACCTGCCCCTTGGGCTGAGGCCTGTTGCCTCAGACCCTCAAGAGTGGGGCACTCCCTCTGCGCTCCGCAGAATTCCTCCCTGGTTGGCCCACCCTCCACTTGCCAGCCAGCAAGCAAGCTCAGGATGGTTACCCAGGGTGGCAATATCCTCCCCAGTTGGCTCAGGGGCCTCCTCGTCTAGGACCCCGTCAACCACCACGGAATATCTGGGGCCGGTTTCCCATGCCCCTTGCCCTTCCTCTGTGCAGCTGTCTGGGCCATTGTTCCAGGCTCCTGATGCCCTTGACTCCCTTCCCGGGTAGCCATGGACCGTGTGGTCATGCAGACCCATTCAAGCATACCTAACATCGCCAGGTGGGATCTGAGTTCTACCTCCTTTCAGGTAGTGTGCTCAAGATAATTGCCTAACAGACAATCTACAGGCATGGCAGGACTCAAAGCTACTTTTAGAATACCAGAGACCCCATCCATTCAAAGGGAACCAGAGCTACAGGTAGGTGGTTCTCCCGCTTGTCAGCGACTAGGACCTGGTGGAATGTATTAGGGTTGACATGCTCTGCTAACACCAGCTGACCTCTGACAGTAGTCATACTGGCTCCTGTGTCACACAGAGCCTCCACCCTTTGCCCATTAATGGTGACCCACTGCCTATACTTGGAAGTATTGGCAGGCATGTGGGCTTTTGGCACAATTTCCTTATCTCTCAGGGATACTAGAGACACCTCTATCTGCTCCCCAAAGCTAACTGGGACCACCTCCCCCGAGCGCTACACTAGCCAACCAAGGTGTCTGCCCTCCAGTGGTGGGCTGTGCCCTCTTGGGATACTGGGAGTCGCCCATAGAGTGTCCATGCCCAAAGCACTCTAAGGATTTGGGGATACATTTCCCTTTCTTCTTGTCAAAGTACCCTGGCTTCTTCTCAAATTCAGGCAGAGACTGGTTACCACTCCCCTTGGGAATTGTTTTGGAGGCCTTTGGAGAACTCCTTATTTTTAAGTTTTTCTCCCCCTCTTTCTTCTTGTGGGAACCCTTACCATCTTTGTGGGTATCCCCCCACAGGTACCTTTTTGGACACTCTGGTGCTCACCTAGAGGTCCGCCTACTCAGCAAATTTTCTAGGATCAGTCAGCTTACTATCAACTAGGTGCTGGTTCAACTTTGCAAAGCAAACAATGAACATATGCTCTTTAAGGATCAAATTATTTACCCCCAAATAGTAATCAACTTTACCGCCCCACACCCATTCATTCAGTGCCTTACTGGAGAAATCCAAAAAGTCTACCCAGTTCTATGTGGAGAGTTTGGTGCTGTCGCTGAAGCTCTGACAGTATTTCTCAGGTGTCAGCCCAAACTTGGCAAGTAAAGCAGTTTTCATGGGTGCGTATGTGTTTTGATCCTTTGGATCCAATGCAAGGAGTGTGTCCCTCCCCACTACTGGTACATACCACCACAAGGCTTCCCCTCCAGTGCTTTTCAGAAACCCCATGAGCCCTCAGTGCAACTTCGTAAGCAGCCAACCACTTATCAATGTCATCTCCCACCACATAACTTGGCACTACATTCTTGGGTATACAACCCTTCCTTTCCCCAGCAGGGCCTGCATGTATGATGCCGCCATCACTGCTGGGCTAAGGCTGCCTCACCTTGATATCCAGCTCTTCGAGACAAAGTTCATGAGCCAACAAAAGTTTCTTTTCAGCCAAGGCTCCCTCTGCTCTCTTCTCCGTTGTTGAGCCTCAATTTTTAACCTTGCCATTTGCAGTTGAAATTCTCTCTCCTCCCTCATTTCCTCTGCGGTTAGGCCATTGCTAGAGACACTGCTCCCTGCTTTAGCAGGGTTCACAATTTCAGGGGTAACATCCCCCACTGCCAGGAAAAAATCATCTTAGGGGTCATCCTCTGGCTCCTCCTCCTCAACATTCTCTTCTGAATGGGCTTCTGCCCAGGCCTCAGCGCCTTTTGATATTCCTCCTTTCTGGAGGCACCCCGGGTAGGTACTCCATCCCCTTGCAGAACCCCTTTAGGTGGTTATCAGTGTATCTCTCCAGCTTGGCTAGGTCAAACTCTTCAGCTCCTGCTTGAGATCCAGCCAGAGACATGTTGAATGAGGTTTAAGTTAAAATGTCAGGTAGAAGACGAAATTTCAGAAAAAGATAAAAAATCAAGTTGACCTTCAACTGTGGGTAGGTAGTGTACATGTAGCTATTGTATGTCACTGCAAAAGTCCTATCCTTACCGCTGCTGGCGCGCCTGGTCCTGAGTAAGTAAACTTACAAGGGGACGCGTATAGGCCGATGAACCTTTTGAATCACATGGAGTATCCTAGCCATGTAGTAATCGAAGAACATCAATTATTAATGTAATCAATCAATAACCACAATTTTTTTAGCACAAAGCGCCACACACATATGCAGTTCGACGACTTCCCTACTCTCATACTGCGGAGTATGCACACTTCTACTAAACCTCAACTGGAGTACGCAGACTCCCTATTTCCCTCACATACATCACAATTCACCTGCAGTTTGCATAAGACTCTGCAAGCGCAACCTACTGCTTTCATACCATCACTAAAATGCTGAGAACATACCCATCTTTACTAGCAGGATCCAGGATCTGGGAAGTCATTTCTGGGCTTAAGGGGACATCATCTTTGCTACAATTGCCATTACAAAAATTAAAAATACAAACCTCATAAAATGAACAACTAACCTTAACTTAAACTACCACCATAACCACCAATCACCACATAACTAGTTCTCCAAGGAAACTAACCATCAAGCTGCTACCAAAAACGTTTGGCGCGCCTGGTCCTTAATAAGTAAACTTACAAGGGGACGTGTATAGGCCGATTAACCTTTTGGATCGCATGGAGTATCCTAGCTATGTAGTAATCGATGAACATCAATTATCAATGTAATCAATCAATAACCACTAAGAGAATCATTAAACATGAGAAAATAGTTAAATATTTCATGAATGACCACAACTCAATATACGTTTTAACAATTTTATTTCCCTATTTGTTACAATACTATTCCATTGATTAATTCAAACTTTATTCAATCAGCCCAGAATTAGTTCATTAATGACCACTAATAACATAATCTAATCAGAACTTAAGAAAACATATGCTCTAATGCTTCAGCTTAAGCTAACAAAGATGAATATAACAGCATTAATAATAGAGTTCAACAATCATTTTGTCAATCATTTGTCACTGTCAGAGTCACCCAAAGGAACCTTACCTAACCCAAATTAACATTAGCATCTGGGACTTCATGTGAAAACAATTTAGAACATGAATTTAGAAAACATCTAGCTAAAAGGAAAAACATGTGCAAACAGCGCAGTTGGTACCTAGAAAGAAAGGCACAAAAAGTTAACAGTCACATTGTCATAGCTACCTATCTGCAGAATGGATCAGAGTCTTCGTCTTCAGGTCATCAATCGATCAGCAACGCATCAGGCTATCAAGTACATGAGCCCAATGACAGATTCTCGAATAGTGTCTTCTAGCATCAGCATTTCACCCCTTACATCTGAACTTTTTGCCCTTTCTCATGACTTTTTATTAAGGTTTTCCAGTCCATCCCTCTAATTCTTAATTGGTCAATCACCGGTTATTACCCTACCCAATAATATTAATTTTGCAAATCAATGAATTCCAATATTACACCATTCTCAGTTCGTTGATTGGTTCACTGTACAATGTCCTCATCATCTGACTCATCAGGTATCGAAAATCTTACATCTTCTTCTCCAGTCAGTGCTTCTATTGTTCATGTCCTGGAAAAGTACATTGAGTCTGTCTTACACAAAAATTGCTACATACTCTAGTTCCCTCATCTCCTGTCCATCAGTATGTTGCAGAAAAATCTAGCTAAGCAGATTTTATTAACATATGCAGTTCATGAACAGTTCAATGCACCAGCTTCTCTACAGTACGCAAGAAATTCAGCTTCTGCATGAGGCCTGGCATCTATGCCAAAACGTCGGCTAAGTTAACTCTACAATATAATGCAAAACATAGGTTATACATCTCAATATGACATATTACTATGTTATTATTACCCTTTTCCATTATTTCACGCATTTTTAATCATTTTAGTACAAGTTGGTATAAACTGGCTGTCACTCTCCGTGGGAACATTTTCAAACGTGCACATTAATTCCTCTACGTTTAGTTTTCTTGTTGATCAAAATGCATAAACATTCATTAATAATTTCTAATTAGAATATCTGCGCCAGTACCGCTGATCACCAATTTTAGAAATGGAGTCTTTGGTTGGCAGTCAGGTTACCCAATGTCCAAACAAGGACCCTCTTTCTAGTCAGGGTAAATCACACACAATCCAAATTATCCTGTGCCTACCCTCTAGTGGCTTGGTACTGAGCAGTCAGGCTTAAACTAGAAGGCAATGTGTAAAGTATTTGTGCAATAAATCATGCAATAACACAGTATAAACACAACAAAAATACACCAAACAGGTTTAGAAAAATATAGCCTATTTATCTGGTTAAAATAAGGTCAAACACGATCAAGATTTGATAAATACAAGTTGAAATATCACTTTAGAAAATAATAAAAAAGAGTCTTAAGTTCTTAAAAGCAATAAGTGTCTCTTGCAAGCACAAAGTACCTGGTTTGTGTCTAAATTATCCGCAATGGACTGCAGAGGAGGAGATGCATGAAAAACAGTGTCAGTTTCTTCGAATGCCACAGATGATGCGTCAATATTTTTCACGCAGCACAGGCCTTGTGTCGATTTCCAGAGCGCAGACTCGGTGCTCTTCGGGTTGCGGGGTATTTGGACGCCCCGGGGATGATGCAGAGAAATCCTGGGCGTGCGGGATGAAGTCACAGGAGCTGCTTCAATCCGATGGGAGATGTGGGGAAATTTCTGTTGCATGGCAGGCGCTCCATTGATTCCTCTTTGGAGGAAGTAGGCTGCGTCATTCTGGCTCGGCAATGCGTCGATCCAGTGGCCCGTGCGTTGAAGTTCCAGTCGCAACGCTGGCACTGCATCGATCTCCACATGGGGAGCCAGGCTGCGTTGTTCCGGTTCGACGTGCAGTGATTTTCTCACTGCAGTGCAGGCTGTGCGTCGATTCCAGCAGACTGTGTGTCAATTTTTAACCGCACAAGGAGTTCTTTGCAGAGATGAAGTCTTTTCGGCCCTGAGACTTCAAAAAACAGGAGGCAAGCTCAATCCAAGCCCTTGGAGAGTACTTCTTATCAGAGCCAGAGGGCAGCAAGGCAGCGGGGGAACAGCAAGGCAGCATTCCTTCTCAGAAAAGCAGTCCAGGTGAGTCCTTTGGGCAGCCAGGCAGTTCCTCTTGGCAGGTTGCAGGTTCTGGTTCAGAGTTCCTTTCCTAGTTGGTATCTTGTCAAGAAGTGTCTGAGTTGGTAGGATCAGAGACTCTGTTTAAGTACCCAAATGCATCTTTGAAGTGAGGGAGACTTCGAAGAGTGGCTTAGAAGTGCACAAGGTCCCCTTTCAGTTCCATCCTGTCTGCCAGGGTCCCAGTAGGGGGTTTGGCAGTCCATTGTGTGATGGCAGGCCACTGTACCTTGACATTTAAGTGTCAGGCCCTCCACTCTGCTCCATGGGTTACCTAGGGCCTACCTTAGGGGAGACTTATATGTAGAAAAAGAGGAGTTTAAGGCTTGGCAAGTACTTTTAAATGCTAAGTTGAATTGGCAGTGAAGCTGAACACACAGGCCTTGCAATGGCAGGCCTGAGACAAGGTTGGGGGGCTACTTATGTGGGTGGCACAATTAGTTCTGCAGGCCCACTAGTAGCATTTAATCTACAGGCCCTAGGCACATGTAGTAAACTTTTACTAGGGACTTATACATAAATGAAATACGCCAATTGGGTATGAGCCAATGACACCATGTTTTAAGGGAGAGAGCATATGCACTTTAGCACTGGTTAGCAGTGGTAAAGTGCGCAGAGTCCTAAAACCAGCAAAAACTGTGTCAAAGTGGAAGGAGGCAGGCAAAATGTTGAGGGTGACCACCCTAACTAAGGCTGTAAGGTCTAACAACAGGGCTATTATTTGCAGATGAACTAGGTGAGATTAAGTGCTATAAACCTAATGGATGGTTTCCACTGTCAATCTCTGACTGTAAGGTTACTTTCCACTGCCACATACCTTTGGGGTGAGCTGGGGAATTTTTAAAGAGAGAAAAAGAGGGCCCTCCTTTGCTACCTTCAATATCCAAAAATGTGTGTATCTTTTTATTGTGCAGCAAGAGCGACTTACAGATCTAACAAGTTTCACTTGACCTGGTCATAAGGATTGGTTATTCCACTTAGAACGTCTCTAACCGATGCACCTGCAAGGGAAGTCTGGTCTATCAGTCAATGCACTCGAAAATTGTGGCTGGCACCAAAGAGCTGTGTTCTGATAGTTCTCAACCATCCCGTCATTGGTAACACAACAAGCAGTACACCTTAACAGTGATCATAAGCTTACTTCAACACAGTGAATGAAGAATGCTATAATTGTCAGAGGAGAAAGGTTTACATGATAAACTATGCAATTTGTAAGGGTGAATATTTTATCTAGCATTACATTCTCTTTTTATAGCTGTTTATAGTCAGTTTTAGCTGCCTGCCAGAGCTTATTTAATGAAAAAGGATTAAAAAGTACCACGAAGAAATGTCTTTGGCTCTCTCTCTTTGCCAATCTTTCTCTTGCTTTGCTTTTGTTTAGGCAGCAGCTGTGTTAGCCTGCCTCTGAATTAGTTTAATTGTTGATAACTGACATTGTCATCCCAGATAACTATTCTGACAAACACCTTACAATGTAGTTTTACACTGTGAAGCCTGCGATAAAAAGAATGGATCCTCCCTAATCGAGTGGATTTTCTTGTGGCTTGCCACATTCCTGACATTGATCAGGTGTATTGGACCAGTCAACACCATTATGTGTAGTATCTGATTCTATGTGATTTAATTTCTGATGATTGGACTCCAAGTACTCATCTAAGGTCCTTCAGTGATTACCTGATACTTCCGCCACTTCCTTTAGTGACTTTCACCCTGGCTCCTTCCAGCATATTACATATTTATCAGCCACCCAGACCATGTGGGACATTTCCACTACATTGGAAGGAATTACTGTTTCTGATGTATTATAATCTCAAACACTCAGGCCTACAGTATCGTGATGAGGATCCTATCACTTTATTTGATCGAAACACTGTCGACAACACATACAGATATCCACATACAGGCCCAATCACATACAGACCCAATTACTAATGCGTAATTGCACACATCTTGGGGCTAAACAGCTGCTTATGATATTGTGATATAAACATTACACCTTCAAGTGACAGGTATCACACTTTTGCCTGATTACTTTCTTCACTCGGGTGTGTTCACATACCTCTGCAGTTTTGTTTTGTTTTAATTGTGGAATATCATCAGTCATGGACTGTTTGTACATTAAAAATATTGTTTTGGGTTTATGATATCAGTTGATACTTTATGGTTGTTCTTGTTTTCCTATGTAACACTGTTGTCCTAAAAAAATTCTTAGCTCAGGTTCGTAGGGTACTCAGGACTTCCCTTGTTTCTTCGGACCAAAGGAATGGGAAGGTCATTATACTGTGTGGGCATTTATATAACACTTATTACTTCTGTTGAGGCACTGAAGAGCTGTTCAAAGACTATGCTTCTGTCAGGCACTCTGGCAAGGATTGGTGACCGGGTGGAAGCAGTAAGCAGAATATTGGGTACAGAGCCACCCAAAATCACACAGCGATTCAGCGGTGAAAAGGTATCCAAAGTGAGGGCTCTGCACAAGGGAACAAGATAGTCAAAGCTTAGAAAGGGCAGGCACTCCAAAGGCAATTTGACATTCAGACTAACTAACACCCAGAGGATGGACGATCAAGTATTTATATGTAACATGAACAATAAAGGGAATGCGGGATAAAGCACTCAGGACCGGAATCTGCAACGTCATAGCTGAATTCTCCACTCCGATAGAATCCGAACACTTCATCTTCTTGGGAGACCTCAACTTCCACTAAAATGACCCCACCAACACAAAATCCACCGACCTCCTAGAAAAGACTAGACAACTTAGGCCTCGAGCAGCTAGTCACTGATCCCTGGCACAGAGTAGGACACACGCTGGACCCTATTTTTCCTCTAGCAACAGAATTAAATATACCCACAACTTGGACTTCATCTGGTCGGAAAACTCCATCATACACTTCACCATCGCCGGACATACCTGTGACATTCCCAACAGCCACAGCGCACCCGCCCACAGCTGGAACAAGGTTTCTCAGCAACAATGGGCTGACGCCCTCACCGTCACTTAGCTTAAATACCACTTCAACCTGCAGCACACAGTACAGAACTTCAGTGACTGGATCACCAATGCCGTCAACCAAGTCACCCCGACCAAACCAGCTAAAGCTCTCAGACCAGCCAGGTAAGCCTCTTGGCACACCCCAGAACTCAACTCCACCAAACGCAGATGAAAACAACTTGAAAGGAGATGGCGCACCAGCAAGAACGAAACCGACAGAGGCGCTCTCAAATCAGCCCTCAGCGACTACCACCAACAGATCAGAGCAGAAAAGAGGGATGCCCTGATCTTTCGGATCCACACTAGTGCAGTCAAACCAAGGAACTCTTCACTATCATCAGAGACTTTGCCTGTCCCATAGCAACCAAAAACGCAATCCTGGCATCACAGAAACTTTGCAATGCCCTCACCGACCACTTCCACAACAAAATAGAAAGCATCTACAAGAACTTCAACCTCCAATACCACCAACCTCCAACCAACCACCTCCACTGACCACCCCCTCTATGCCTGGAAACAAATCAGCGATACAGATCCACCCACCAACCCCTGCCCCATCGGCTCTTCAACTTCGGAAAGAATGAGATCAGTTGCCACCTCACCACTATCATCAGTGCCACACTGGCCAAGGTCACCTTTCCTGATGCCTGGAAACACACCGAGGTCAGACCTCGCCTCGAGGTCAGACATCTCCTCAGGAAACCCTCATCTGACCCCAACAAACTTAGAAACAACAGACCATCTTGTTGCTCCCTTTCCCAGCCAAAGTCCTAGAAAAAGCTGTCAAGGTCCAACTCACCGAAAACCTTACTAGACCCATCTCAATTGGGTTTCAGAAGCAATCCCAGCACTGAGACAGCTCTGATCACTGCCTCAGATGAAATCCAAGCCATACTCGACAAAGGAGAACCCACCGCCCTCATCATGCTAGACCTATCAGCTACGTGCAACACGGTCTCCCTCCACACACTCATCCACCGTCTATGCCAGACGGGAATCACCAATGATGCACCTAGTTGGATCGTATTCTTCCTCACTGGACGCACCCAGAAAATCCACCTCCCCCTTTGCATCGTAGGCCAAGCATAACATCTGTGGCATTCCCCAGGGCTCATCCATCAGCCACACGCTCTTCAACATCTACAAGACACCACTATCGACATAGGCAGATTCCAAAACATCACCATCATCTCCTACTCTGATGACACTTAGCTCATCCTATCACTCCCTCAACCCCAACACTACCAAAGACATATTTCCACAGCTGCATGCAGAACATCGCAGCATGGATGAAGGACAACTGTTTAATGCTGAATACAGACAAGAAGGAAGTTCTCATCTTTGGCAAAAGTGCCACCCTCTGGAATGACTCTAGGTGGCTATCGGAGCTCGGCCTTACCCTCATTCCGAACCACGCCCGCAACCTTGGCATCATCCTAGATAGCGAGCTCTTCATGAGACTTCAGGTCAACTTCGTTGCCTCAGCCTGCTTCCACGCGCTATGCATACTCTGGAAAATTTTCAAGAGGCTACCGATCAACACAAGAAAGACCATCACTCAGGCCCTCATTACCAGCCGCCTTGGCTATGGCAACGTATTCCATGCAGGCACCACCACCAAACTCATGCAGAGGCTCCAATCAATACAGAACGTGGCTGCCCGACTGATTCTCGACCTGCCCACATCTTCCAGCACATGAAAGACCTCCACTGGCTCCCAGTCCAGAAGAGATGCCACTTCAGGCTCCTCACCCTCACCTACAAAGCCCTCCAGGGCTCTGGGCCTGCCTACCTAAACCAATGTCTGAACTTCCACCTGCTCTGCAGGAACCTCTACTCAACACACCTGGCCCTCGCACAGGTCCCCCGCACTCATTGCTGCTGTGCAGAGGGTGCTACTTCTCCCACCACACCTCCAAGACTTGGAACACCCTCCCCCTCCACCTCCACTATGCTGACCGATTTTAGGGAAGGGCGCAAGACCTTGCTTTTCAAGTAAAGACCTGCTACTAGCGCCTGGATACCAGCATGGAGGGGCAAGTCACGTTCTACAAAAATATGATTGACAAATATATGATTGATTGCAAAGAAGGGAGAAGGGTTATTAGGGATGGTTAAGTTCCCATCTAACCATTGTGCTAGAATTAGGAGTGTGTGTGTAGGGGGGGTGTGGTGCATCCCTAGAAGACCCATGCTGAAGATCCAAAGGTGAATGACCAATAAAGATGCTTTTAAAGTGTGTTTCTATCTTGTCACATTTGCTGTGTATGCAATGACAAAGGTCAGATGCCAGGTTATGGATCTGATTATGAGATTGGCGGTCAGACGATGATGGTGGTCCCAAAAAAACTGCTGTGCCGGGGGTCCCCAGACAGCTGTATTATGATGCAAACAGGCAGGACCACCGCCCGCAAAGCAAAAAAGGCAGACCGTCAGCGGTGTGAGGGCTCGGATCTAGTCAGACCAACCTCTAATGCCTTCAGCACCACAGCCAACAACCAAGCCTATTTGAAGCACACCGGTACTGTGGCAGTCTCCTGGTGGCAGTCAATCAATGGCGGTGGACCACTGCGGTCCACATTCAGCAAAGTAACGGATAAGTGCCCATTGGAGGAATTCAAAAACAACACATCTGACACATATTTCCCCAGCAGACACACCTGTAAAGCACACTATAACACACAGCCCTTCAAAGACCAAAATCCTTTGCATCTCCACTGGAAGCCAAGGAACCCCGATCCACATCCACTGAATTTTACACAGATGAGGCACCCCTTTTTCAACCATCCCATAGAACACCCTGCACCATCTTTTGTCCATTCTCTCCCTATTGCACTTCCCCTCTTAAGTAAATACCTATCACCCATTTTTTTCCACCATGTCACATTACACAAATCCCCATTTTTTCTGAAGATGAGTTGGGAGACATGGTGGAAGAAATCATAACAATAGAGAGACAATTCTTTGAAGCCCAAGTCCAGCATATTCCTCTTAGTAGTAAAATGGAAATGTGGAAAAGGATATACAACAGAGTGAATGCTGTAGACACCAACCTGTGCACAAAGGAGGACATTAGGAAGAGGTGAATGACCTGAGGGGCAAGGTCCATTCCCTAGTCTTCAGGCACCAGCTGGAGGTCATGAAGACTGGAAGTGGCTCTCCCACTACCATGTTAAGACTGTTTCCCTGGGAGGAGAAGGTCTTGACCATCCTGTGGTCTTGACAGGAATACCTGGGAGTGGAGTCTGATGTGTTACAACACAAAAAATTGTCACAAAACTGCAGTGCCATGCATGCTCATAGCACAGCTGTTGCCACTCTCTTGTTAATGTGCCTCAACAAAATTCAATACCCAGAGTATCTAAGTTGTAACACTGTCAATGTGTAGTATGGGACCCAACATATAGCTACCACGACCCATCACATGCCATATGTCCAAATGGTGCCTTGAAATCTCACAATACCAAAAACATGCAGCCTACATACAGATATGTAATACCCAACAATTGTCAATTGGAGGGGAGTAGAGGGAGTGACCTGACTGCAAAGCCCAATAGGCCCTGTTTCTCTAACTCTAAACACCACCCCAGCGTTCATTTTCCCAATTACTCTAATGTCTTCACTCTCAATTGAAGTGTACTCATCAGGGAGGATTCCATATGTATAGTGTGTAGTAGAGGAAGTGACCTGATTGCAACTGCCAGGAGGCCCTGTTTGTCTAACTCCAGCCAGCAGCCCAATGTACACTTGCCCAAAAGTACCTGTTTGTGAACTCTCAAATAAAGTTTACTCACCTGGGAATATACCATTTGTCAAGTGTTGAGAAGTAGGCAGAGTGACCTGACTGTAAAGCCCAATAGGCTCTGTTTCTCTAACTCCAACCACCATCCCAGTGTACACTTGCCCAATTACCCCTGTGTCTTCACTCTCAATTAAAGTGTACTCACCTGGGAGAATATCGTATGTATAGTGTGTGCAGTAGAGTGAGTGACCTGATTGCAACTCCCAGGAGGCTGTGTTTCTCTAACTCCAACCTACAGCTCAGTGTACACTTGCCCAAATATACCTGTTTGTGAACTCTCAAATGAAGTTTAATCACCTTGGACTATATCATTTGTCAAGGGTTGGGAAGTAGAGGGAGTGACCTGGCTGCTGATCCCAGGAGGCCATGTTCCAGTGATTCCAGCCACCAGCACAGTGTGCACTTGTCCAAATACCCTTGTTTGCTACTCTCAATTGAATTTTACTCATTTGGGAGTGATCAATATACAGATCATGCTCAACTCAGAGACATGTCTGTCTACCTACCTTCATCTTCACCCCACTAACCCAAGATGAAACTATTGAGAACAGGAAGGGCGCCTTACCCTGTGTGTACAACAAGTATACTTAAGGCCTCAAACTGCATCAACAGGTTAGTATTGGCAGCAGACACATTGGCACAGCACTGTGCACAGGATGACTCCAGTCACATATACAACAAAGTCCGGAGTTTGGCTGCATCCCACTCAACTAGACCTCCAAATGGTTAAAGCAATGTGATGCCCCTTCACTGAGTTGGCTGCAGTGGTAGAAACATTTCATTTTCAGGCCATCTTCCAAAGTGAAACTGATCTGCAAATCTCAGCAGCTGCTTCAGTCAAAGAGGTTCAGTATGCTTCACACATGTCATGTCCAATCACCCAAAACATGGTAGCTTGTCACAACTGGATTACCTACAATTTAACCATGTCCAAGGTCTCTGCTTACTGTAACATAAACCTTTAGAGGTAGATGTCACATTTCAACCTGTAACAATGTATGTTTTTCATCAGCAGGTGGATCTGCCACTGGGCACACGGAGGCCACCGAACACTACACCACTACCCCCTCAGAAGAAGCCCTCAGTGACGACCACATTCCTGGACTTGTGGACGTGGATGGAGGAAGGTCCTGGCACATCTGGGCAACCTGGTTTGATGACAACAATTAGTCTCAGTGTGCCAAAAACGTCACCTCCTAGCCCTATTGCTTCCACATCACAGGCAACTATTCACCCCCCAACCTCTGTACCTAGCGCAGTTTCTACCATCTTGTGCCGCCCAGTCCTGGATCCTGGGGTGCAGCTCACCACTTCAGGCACTGAGGGTTCAGGAACAATTTTGAGGGCACAGGCTTGTGGGGGTATGGTGTGTGGGAGGGATGCTGTGGGCCAGCAGAGTGAGGCAACTGGGCTGCTGTTGGCCAGGACACCATCAGCCATGTCTTGGAGGTCTATCAGGAGTCCCAAGTAGTGACTCACTCCTTCACATTTGATTTTCTTCATTGAGTCGTGTCACATATATTTTCTTTTACTCGTAGCTTCATGATAAAATTACCCATCATAATCTCCTGATTTTGATTTCACATTTAGCCATGTAGATATGTCAGACC
This sequence comes from Pleurodeles waltl, assembly GCF_031143425.1. NCBI lineage: Eukaryota > Metazoa > Chordata > Amphibia > Caudata > Salamandridae > Pleurodeles > Pleurodeles waltl. The sequence continues at coordinate 509,608,560 of NC_090445.1, forward strand.
ATGTGAATCATTTGATGATTATCCGAGTTCTTGTACAAGATGGGTATGTTGCATGTACACAGTGTCTAGTTTAGGATTACACCCATCCCACACAAACATATACATACAGGTGTCTGCTCAAACTAGACATTCTACTACAGTAATCAGCACATAGGCTGTCAATATGTCTGAACTATTGAAAATCATAAATGATTGGCTCATAATGAGTAAATTAACATTAACAGGTGTGGATTTGCCATACATTGTCCTGTAGAATATGTAAACACTGAAGAGGTTCAAGTCACCAGCATGAGTACAACAATGAGTCACTGACTTTTTGATTGTAGCACCTGACATTGCTCTCACACAATCAGGACAGATGTGACTTACCAACCATCCAGCTGGCGTATGGTGCTGTTCCGCATTATAAAGGAATCATGGGATAATCCAGGAAAATGGGCACATAAGTATGAGATGTAGAGATCCACCAAACAGACAACTTGCACATTGACAGTATGGAAGTTTTTTCTGTTGAGATAGACTTGTTCAGTGGCCTGCAGTGGCACCAAGGTAATGTGTGTACTGTCAATGGCTCCCACCACATGTGGGAGGCGGGCAAAACCATAGAAGTCAGCCTTCACATTGGATAAATCCCCTTGTTGGGGGAACCTAATATAGCTGTCAATGTGTTTCAAAATTGCTGAGAGGACATCTCTCAATGCCAGACTGAACATTGGTTGGGACACACCACTAGACAGGGCCAGTGTATGTTGGAAGGACCCTGTGTTCAGGAAGTGCAATACTGACATGACCTGAACAATGGGTGGTATGCAGTATAGATTACTGTTAGCTGGCATCAGAACTGGCTCCAACTGATGGCATAAATACACTATTGTTTGCCCATTCAAAAGGTAGAGCTGCATGATGTGGCATTCCTCGATGGTCTGAATGTCTGGCAAAGGACAAGAGACAGGAGGTTGTCAAATCCTCCATAACCCAGAGTACATGTGTGTGAATAAACATGATTTGGAACATTAGTCACTGTGCCAGAGCAACATACATGATGCATACCAACAAAATCATGTGACAAAGTATCTCTGACTGGAAATAAAGTACACATCACAGCTGTTAACTATACATGGTCCAATTATGATCCCCTATGGTTGCGAGCACATCTGTCCACAACATGGATTTGGGTGACACACAACTATATGTAACTAGCTGCAACTTGTAACTCAATTGCACCTCGAAATGTGACAGTCATTTCCGACAACCAAATTACCGGCAGAAGTGGTGGACTGTGCACCATCGTTATATGCCATCTATGCCTTGCAACACACTACTCTGGTGGTTGTGTAGTCGGACCTACACAACAAAACAGATTTGGAATGTTTGTGATGATTTTATATCTATATTGTTGTTGAGGGCCATATAAAGTGTTTCAAACCTCGAAAATGGTGGATTCCGGACCTAATCCACTGGACATCAGGAACCGTGCCTGCTGTTGGAAGTCCTCCATGTGGAAGGGGGTACCAACTGTGGTGGACACAGCCACAGGCTAACGTTGTTGCCTATGGCAGTCGCGGCCCAATCATTGTGTCCGTAGGCGGTGATGACCGCATACGTGTATGCCACGTTTTGCAAAATCCCTCACTGGCTCCTCACACTGCTGCCAGCAACACCTCCACAACTTCAGCTTATGTGTGCTGCCTGTGGGAGCAATCCTGTCATGTTCAGCAGGTGAAAGGGCCCTGGCCTTCAGTCTAGATGAACTGGAGAGGCTTGTGACCGAGGTCTTTCCCCTGTATGGTCAACTCTATGGCTTACCAGAGGAGCAGGTAATAGGCACACCTGACTCTGTTCAATACCATTTTTTCCCTCCTTACAGGGTACAATGTGCCCCTGTGTGAAAGTGATACTTCTTGAGTTCTTGTTGTTGCAGTTTGTGTAGAATCAATGGGATGAACATGGTACAGGTATTGGAGACCACTGTGTTGTGTGATGTGTTTTGAGGCCGTAGATTCTCCTTGTGTTGGATGCACATACCTAGGCAAGGAGACTTTATTGCTATACAATGACAATTCTTTGGATATGATCATTGTACATTTTAGACAACATGTATGTGCATGACAGCATGAGCTGTGAATGCATCTTGCCTGAGTCAATTGAGGTGCTTGTAAGCAAGTGTATTGCGCCACATATCTTTCACTCCACATCTGGCCTTGCCAAACTGTTGTCTGGAAGGCATATCATGACTCACTGTGCCCTTCAGGTTTCCACACAAGTCACATTGCTGATGACCACATAATGTCCCGTTGTGCATGAAGTGAGGGAAATGTGAGCATCATGTAGGTTCTGTATGCTCAGCCTGCAAAGACCAGGGCCTGTCAAATGTATCTCTCAGTAAAGGACATACTCCAGGCTTTGTGAGAATCACTGTGACTATGCAACTGTGACCACTCCTTGTAGACCTGCAGATCCTGTCATGTGGTTCTAGTAGCAAAACTTGCCCTGAATGCCTCAGCCCATCGACTAGATTAGGAATGAGTTCTGAAATAAATCCATGAATTAGTCCATATGAGCATTTTGCATCATTGTCAATGTGTGTCTTTTACTCGTGACGGGACCCTTACTCCTAGAGCTCCGTTGTCACTTTCACATGTCATATTTGTCTATTAGAAGCATATTGCACAAATGGCAAACCCATAGTGCAGACAGTGTGTGGATTTCTTCAAGGCCATGGCATATGACTCGGTGACCTGTTATATATCAGAAATTGAACCAAACATACCTTTGTATTTTGGATGCCACCTATGTAGGCTTGCAACATATGTTCAAAGTTGTGTTCTGCTGTACAGGTACATACCACAGAGATCTGTGGCATGAGTCTGCATTTGGTATACCACATGTCCACACTTGCACAGGGAAGACACTTTCCATACCTGCTATGCCAGCCCTTTCATTGACACTCAAGTGTAAGAGTGAAGTCTTTACTATGGTAGTTGCCTGGAGGGACTGCATGCATTGAGTCAATGTTGCAGAGTGTAATGTGTTTGTCCAGTCAGGCCTAAGGAGTTTACCCTTCAGAAGCCACATTGGTGTGCAATGTTTCACTGTGGCTCACATCACAGTACATGTTGCTTGAGTCTGGGCTACCTGATGTCAGTAGGCTTGCTTAGTCACTGTAGGCCATGAGCAGGGTAGTGGCTTAGTCTGCGGATGACTTCACAAGTGTGTGGTCAAGTTTCTGTACTAATCAGCATGTGTGCTTTACACTGGTGATGTGTTGACAAACTGTCCATTTTATGCTTGGTGTTTCTGACATGTATGTGACACAACCATTTGTGCAAAAACTTGTGTTTGTAATCTTCTGTTTTTTCTCTTGCACCCATACAGTTCAACATCCATCAGAAAGAGGATATTTGGGGAGCCATTACCCGGAAGGTCTGGACCTCTTGGGGTCCATAGCTGGCAGAGCATCCACTGTCGGAAGAGGAGGGATGATTTGAGACACTGGGCCCAGAAGATCGCAGAGGTCCAGCTGGGGCTGTCCTCCCAAAATGGGTGGAGCACCCGTTGGAGCATGACCACCTTATTGGACCCATTCTGGCAGTGGCCTACCCAGAGCTTGATGGGCATTTGAGAGGAGCACAGCAGCCACAAGGAAAAGGCTACAGGGCATATTTTTGCCTGTCACATAGCCAAATGATATGTAGTTGATGTGTTAAGTTCTGTCATCTTCCCCTGACATTTGGGGATGGGGCATGTGTGACACACAAGATGAGTAACTGTTTGTGTAGGTAGGGAATTTGGTGCATACAGATGTGCCTTACCTATTGGCCCAGGGACCTAGAACACAACTGAGTACACTCCACAAAAAATGTGCTGTCCCAAGACAACACTTGGCAGTTTATAATGATCTATGTGTCAGGAATCCCCAAGTTGCCTCCTGCGTTATCTGTCAGCTTCCCCAAGGATTAGGGTTAAATCATACCTCTGTTCTTGGTTAAACCTTCACGTTTCTAAGTAAACATAATGTGCTGAGTTACACAATTGGTTTTATCAATGCTTGTTTTACCAATGCTTGTTTGCCAATGTGAGCAGGTGTAGTCATGTGCTTCTAATTGGGTGTGGTGTAGGCATGTGCTTCTAATTGGGTGTGGTGACTCATCCGCATGTGGAAACTCAACTGCTTTCTTGATTGGCTATAAATAGCAGAGTGAAGCATGCCTCCTTGCTTGGCTTTGTTTTGCTTCCTGTTCTCAAGATCTGATTTGGCAGTCCAGCCTCTGCTGTTTTCCTCGTATTCAGGACTTTTGAGGCCATTCTTTTCTTCTTCCTGTACCAGCTGACACCAGGCATTCCTCCAGCACTCAGGAAAAGACAGCAGCTGAGTGACTAGTATTCTCCAGTGAGTCTGTTCTTTGAGCGCCGCGCTTTCCTAGAACAGCTGGTGAATTTCAGACCTCGTATTTTGGCAGAGTGCTTATCTTGAAGAGATAAATGCATTCCTGAACATTCTACATTATTATTGTGGTTACTTGCCTAAATGTGCTTCAGGAAATCTGCTTTAGCTCAAGTACTACAAAAAGTGTCAGTGCAATTTTAAAAGAGCATTTACGTGACTTTTCTTTCTCTAATAGCATAACTCTTGGATTTAAATTGTGTCATTCATACCTGTGTTTCAGGTTTGAGGAATTTGCTTTTGAAGGGTTGTTCACACACACAGCGAAACCAAACCAAACTGTGCCACCCTAACCGTTTAAACCCAGAGTGACATTTGTATTTCTTGGATTGTTTTTGTTCCTTTTAGTTTAACCCTATGCACGCGGGAAAGTTATACGTGATATAATGAATGCCCTTTTTTGTCCTTCTTGTGTATGATAAGTGCAACCACAGTTCTAATTGTAGTGTGCAGCAGTGAATCTCTGTGAAGCCAGCCTTAGTGTCGCAGTACTTATTGTTATGGTACTCAGTTTGGGTTTTTGGTAATGCAGTGTTAGTAATTGTGCCAACAGTTATTATTATCCAAGAAAAGTGCTGGAGCATCCCGGTGTCCTTCTACTGCTCCCGTGCCCATATCAGAAAGAGAGATTCAGTTTCAAGGAAGTTGAGTGCACTAACTCTATCAGTCTGTCAACAACGACCTGCCCTCCCGAAGATATAGGGTGCCTGGCTGGACTGGCAAGACGTGGAAGTGTTTTGTCACTTTCTCTTCCACTCCCCCTTTCCTTTTGGGACACATGCTGGGGTTTCTGTGTCCACCAGGAAGTGCCGAGAGGTGTTCCAGGAGGCCGGGGGCATACCATCGCCCCTGAAGATATCCTGCTTTCCAGGTGAGTGGCCCGGTCTGGACACTATGAAGTAATGTTGGTTATTTTAGTGGGTCTAAATTCTATGCAACAGACCATTACTCTTCAGTGTGACAGCCCAAAGAAACAGAAGCAATGGATCACTGTCCTCAGCCATGTGTCTGCTCAAGTTAGTAAACTGGCATCTGCCCCCCAGAGGCCACTTGTCTTCAATGTGTGGCGGGTGCCGGTGTCGCACTACTGTCTGTCATGTGAAGGTGGCCATCATACATGTGACAGATCATACATAGTTCTTTGGATGCAGCTACAGACCAATAATTTCCCTTGTAAATGGAGAATGTCCATTGGCATGATTTGTGTGACATCGCTGTTGCCAACATTCCTTATGCCTACATGCTAGCATGTGTATCTTTCACTTTTGACAAAATGTGTACACTGCTGTTTCTTGCATGGTTTACCTGTGTGCATGGGATAATTTATGTATTCCCTCACATATATCTGCATGCCAATCTGTTTTTGGCATTTGACATATGTAATGGGGCTACATTTCATGTGGTGCTACAGACAGGAGTGTGTCACCATTGATTGTTGGCTTACACATACTCTCACTCATCACTGCATGTCATTTAACATGCACAACTGCAGTTGCAATGAGGGAAATGACAGGCAGGACTACAGTTTTCACAGACAATGTAGGTTTCCATGCAATTGATGTGGCATCATGTAGCAAAGTTCTCTACAGATGTGTAATGGGGATGGTTCATTACATGAATGTTGGCATGCATCATGGAGTGACTTATAGCTATGTGGGCATCATATGTGGTTGGGTACAACCATTCATCCACAAAAATCTGGGTTTGCAATACCAAAATGAGGACAGTGATGTAGCTTCCCATTGTGCAACATGTTGAGGGCCTTAAACAAGTACTTGAGTATCTGAGGGCCTCTCAAACATACAGAGGGCTAATTGCTTCTACTTATGCAATCTGAGTATGTCATTGTAAGATGTGCCATACAGTAGAGGTGATTTTCCATGGGATAGCAGATTCATTGTGTTATGGATTTTAGAGACATATCTCCCTGACTGTTTGCACATTTTATATACAGTGTACATTTCCGTGCCAAATGTGTAGTAAATCTGAGCAACATTAGTACTACATACATGGCTCCATTAGGACAATTTACACATGGTGAAGTGTGCATTGTTGAGTTGTTTCCAGTGTGACATGGGTATTTCTATGTCACATTCTTCAGGCTACTATACCACTGTCAGCAACATGCCAGGATTTTGGACCATCATTTCTTTTTGTTGTGTTATTTTGTATGTTGGACATGGCCCTTTTTCCGTGTTCATCCCCCAGAATTTTTGCCTCATACCACATATTTTTTCTGACCTCTTGCTGTTGGCTCTAGGACTCTGAGCACTTTATCACTGCTGACCAGTGCTAACGTGTAGGTACTCTCCCTTCTAAAGTTGGCATGATTGGCATATACCTAATTGGCACATTTAATTTACCTGTAAGTCCCTTGTTCAGTGTATCCCTTTACCCAGTGCCTGTAAATTAAATGCTACTAGTGGCCTGCAGCTGTTGCGTAGGCTCTCATTATTCTAATGAGTCTATTGGATTTGAGCGGCAGAATCGTCTGTGGTGTGGGAGACCGAGTCTAACCCACTACAGGTGACACCAGTCACTCCAATCAGGGTTTTGCTCCGGCTAACTAGCAGTGCCTCATCTCTGCACAAGAGCTGGGATGATTGGGCATCCGAGCGCATGACACAATTGATTCCTCAGGGAAATCGTGGTCTCTCAGATCTCATCCGCTTCCCTTAGTTACATTGGTCTCACATATACAATGACGAACAGAGGCAGTGTATGTTTCAAAAATGTTTTAATGAAGCAACTGCATCTTTGATAATAAAGCATATACTGCAACAGCCAGGACGATAAAGCATGACAGGATTAAAATTGTGACAAGGAGAGTAAAGCATAGCAATAATGCTACCATATTGTCACTAGAGTCAATAGACTAATTCCTACCTAGGCTATATTAGAGCACAGCATGTTAAGCTCTAGTTCTGCCCTTCAGGTTCCCCCTGGAAAGTCATCATCCCCGATACCTGAGCAAAGGCCTGAGGACTGCATAAGCAGCTGTAGCGAAGTGTTCAGCAATCAGCATACAGTCGTTTTCATCTGGCTGGAATCTCCCTCTAACGTGTATGGGACAGAGAAGTGTTTTATAATAAAAGGGCTGATGTTCTGAAAAAAATTCCCTACGTAAGGATGTGTATATTTCTATGAATACCAGAGAGAAAGTGTTACCATGTTTTACCGGCAATCTATCTCACTGCAGCCTTGAGAGAAACACAGAGTGAACAATAATGTCTTGTTTAAGAACGTAGTGCTGGCCTAATCAAAGAACAGCTAAATAGTGAGAAAGGAAACAAGACCGCAAATGTGCCTATTGTTAAAATAATAAACGAAGCTGAATAAACTATATATAGGTTAAAGTGCACAGTGGCAGGCCTGGTGTGCTAAAATAACGTGCATGGAGCTATAACTATTATGGCTACACAGCACTCTCCCTTTGACAGTTTAAAGGTGGTTCAAAGCCTAATAATGTATAAAAGCTACTAAAACTCAACATAGGATAGAGATTAAAAAATGTCAATAATGACAAGTTAAAGGGACACTTGAGCATATATAAAAAGGACAATTTAAAACATTAACTTGTGGCAGAAAAAAGCCAAATATCAAGAGTCAGAGTCATTTTGGAAGTTGCCAATTGAATCCAGAACAATTGAAGACAGGAGATCTTCCACTTCAGCAGGTGCTATAGTAGGAAATGCATCGCCAAGAAGGACCAAGGAGCATTCGTGTTCCATAGTCTCAGCTTCAGCCAAGGCAGCAGCATTTCATGGTGTGCTCAGTAATAAGTTCAAAGCCACATCTTCTAGGAAGGGCAACTCATAAGCAGCTTCCCGTAGCAAACGCACCCTCAACGCGCATGTCCAGTAATGAACCCTCAGTGAGAACATCAACAGATCAGCGTCCTATGAAAGCAATGGCTGCATAGAAAGATAAACTTTCAGTGCATGTTCGAATGAGCACCAGAGGCACCAAAACACGGGCTGCACACAATGCAAAACAGGTCTGAATGACAGAGACGAGCCACAATCCAATTCCTCCAGAAGTGTTGCTCGAAAGTACTGCATTATGCGTTCACGACACAGCTGCGCTGGTGGGAGCACTCTCATTCCTTCTCTCTGCAGTGGGACAGCAATTGCGCAAAGTAAACTGGCAATAGCAAAATGCCACCTATTATAGCCAAAGTTATTGGAAACCCCCTGAACATACTGGAGAATATTGAGTGGATGGCTGATGGTATTAAACCGAATATGGAGGAGAAGGTGTGAACGAAACCAGAACCAACAGCCTTAAAGCAATTTGCGATTCCAGTAGTACTGGATGCATTAAATATCTGTCCCACGAGTTCACCAAAGTGTCTCAGAAAGTTTGTATTTAAAAGGGACTGTGGCCCTCATTACAACCCTGGCGGACGGTGTTAAAGCGGTGGAAAGACCGCCAACAGGCCGGCGGTAAAAAAATTGCAATTACGACAGTGGCAGAAACTGCCAGCAAAGACAGCCACTTTAACACTCCGACCGCCACGGCGGTACAAACAAACAGCGCAGCGGTCACCACCCACAGACAGGCGGAAGACAATGTACCGCCCACACTTTTATGACAGGCCAATCCGCCACCTTTTCCGGGGCGGATACACCGCGGATAAAAACACGGCGGAAACAGGAATTTTGAAGGGAAAACGTTCACCCCTACACACTCCACGAGGAACGAGGACACCATGGAACCGGAAGTCCAAATCCTACCTGCGATAGTCTTCCTGCTCCTCTACAAGGCAAAGACCACGGTGAGTACTGCACCTACGACACAGGGGAGGGGGAGGCAAAAAACAGAGACACACACACGCAACACCCCCACCCCCACCCTCACCCAGTACAACACACACACTAATGCATATCAATACATCACAGTTACATGCCCAAACCCCCCCGGAAGAATGCAAAGACCAAAGAAAATGATTGTAACTATCGGAATATATTACAAACAAGTAGGCAGAAATATATATATACACCATGTGCAAAATATATACCAGGCATAGTAGTCCAGGTACTGCACAAAGAAAGTCCGTGGAACACTGGGACCACGCGGTATGGGCGAGGCCCACACAAGGTCCCCGACCATGACGGAGAGAACACTGCAGGGGCATCAGACAGCAAGAAAACAGGCACCTCAGGGGGAGGGAAAGGGGGGGCACCTCAGCCGCTTGAGTGCACGACGCCAAATCCACAAGGGGGCCACATGCCCACTGTTCAATCCTGGGGAGTGCAATGCCACAGTCTCTCAAGTCTATACAGTGGGTGGGTTGCCCACTGTTCAATCCTGGGGAGTGCAAAGCCACAGTCTCTCAAGTCTATACAGTGGGTGGTTTGCCCACTGTTCAATCCTGGGGAGTACAAAGCCACAGTCTCTCAAGTCTCTACAGTGGGTGGGTTGCCCACTGTTCAATTCTGGGGAGAGAAAAGCCACAGTCTCTCAAGTCTCTACAGTGGGTGGTTTGCCCACTGTTCAATTCTGGGGAGTGCAAAGCCACAGTCTCTCAAGTCTCTACGGTGGGTGGGTTGCCCACTGTTCAATCCTGGGGAGTGCAAAGCCACAGTCTCTCAAGTCTCTACAGTGGGTGGGTTGCCCACTGCCATATCCTGGGGAGTGCAAAGCCACAGTCTCTCAAGTGGATAACAGTCTCCACTGGTTCTGGAGGGGGACTGGTGCCCAGAGTGCTTCATCCTGTGAAGGACAGAGGTAGTGGATGGATGTCTCCACTGGTTCTGGAGGGGGACTGGTGCCCAGAGTGCTTCATCCTGTGAAGGACAGAGGTAGTGGATGGATGTCTCCACTGGTTCTGGAGGTCGACTGGTGCCCAGAGTGCATCACTCACCCCGTTACGGACCCAGTTGCGTCAGTGCCCCGGCCGCTCATGGGCTAGCGGTGCTTGAGTTGGCGGTGCACTGTTCAGCGGTGCTTGGGTTGGCGGTGCCCTGTTCAGCGGTGCTTGAGTTGGCGGTACCCTGTTCAGTGGTGCTTGAGTTGGCGGTGCCCTGTTCAGCGGTGCTTGAATTGGCGGTGCCCTGTTCAGCGGTGCATGAGTTGGCGGTGCCCTGTTCAGCGGTGCATGAGTTGACGGTGCCCTGTTCAGCGGTGCTTGTGCTGGCGGTCCTTCATGGCCCATCGGTGCTTGTGCTGGCGGTCTTTCATTGCCCAGCAGGGCATGTGCTGGCGGTCCTTCATGGCCCAGCAGGGCTTGTGCTGGCTGTGCTGGCTGTGCTGGCGGTCCTTCATGGCCCAGCGGGGCTTGTGCTGGTGGTCCTTCATGGCCCAGCAGGGCTTGTGCTGGCAGTCCTTCATGGCCCAGCGGGGCTGGTGTTGGCGGTCCTTCATGGATCAGCGGGACTGTTGCTGGCGGTGGCCTCCTGGGCAGCTGTGCTGGGGCTGGTAGTGGCCTCCAGGGCAGCTGGGCTGGGGCTGGCAGTGGCCTCCTGGGCAACTGGGCTGGGGCTGGCGGTGGCCTCCTGGGCAGCTGGGCTGGGGCTGGCGGTGGCCTCCTGGGCAGCTGGGCTGGGGCTGGCGGCGGCCTCCTGGGCAGCTGGGCTGGGGCTGGCGGTGGCCTCCTGGGCAGCGGGGATGATGGCAGTCTTATCCGCTGTGCAGCTCTTCCCAGACTTGCCGGGTTTCTTGTGGCCCTTCCCCACCTTGGAAGGTGTCACAGCTGACTCCACACTCCCAACGGGACCCCTGGGAGCAGCTTTGGTGGCTGGAGTCTTCCCCCTCTCCAGCCGGGCACTGGCCAACTTCTGATGCTTCACAGGTGGGGGACTGTCTGTGCTGTGGCTCCGTGCCACACTGGCTGTCCTGGTGGCCGGTGCACTCGACATACCGGTGACTACAGGCACCTCTGGTCCCGGAGATGTTGTGGCTGAAGTGCTACTTCGGGACCTATGAGATGGACGGAGTGGGGGAGGTGTGGGAAAAAGGTCAAGGCTGGACAGGAAAAGTTTTTTGGACACACTGGGACGGGTAGCTGGAGGGGGTTTGGGAGTGGAGGAAGAGGTGGTGGTAGTAGGAGGTGTACGTTTGGTGACTTTGGGTCATGAGGTGGATGGCTGTTGGGTGGGTGTGTGCCTGCGTTTATGTATCTTGGGAGAGGGTGTCACAGACACACTGGGAGAGGACACAGGGGACGTGTGAATGGTAGTGGGGGTGGTGACTGCACGTGAGCGGGGTGTGCTGGTGAGGGACGTAGTGGCTGTAGAGGTAGTGCATGCAGGTGTGAGTGTAGACGAGACTGGGAAGGAGGAGGTATACAACGAAGAGGAGGACACAGTGGAGGCAGTGGATGTTGGTGTCTCTGCATGTGTGTGTTGCTTGCGTGAGTGCCTGTGGGATGTGTGGTGCATATGTTTGCCTGAGCTTCCCTTGTGTGTTGATTTATGTGCAGGCTGGTCTGCTGCTGTGCTTTGGATAGGCAGAGGTACAGGGGATTGGGTCCGGGTGGAGGAAGTTGAAGGGGGGAGGCTAGAGCCGGGGACAATGGCTGCCATCAGTGCTGAGGCCAGAGTTTGAAAAGCTTGGTGAAGGGCCGTCTGACCAGAATGAATGCCCTCCAGGAATGCATTAGTTTGTTGCAACTGCCTTTCTACACCCTGGATGGCATTCAAAATGGTAGACTGCCCAACAGTGAGGGACCTGAGAAGGTCAATGCCCTCCTCACTGAGGGCAGCAGGGGTGACTGGGGCAGGGCCTGAGGTGCCTGGGGTGAAGGTGATGCCCACCCTCCTGGGTGAGCGGGCACAGGCGAAGGCTGAGGGGCTGCTGGGAGGGCAGTGCTGGTAGGGAGGTGGTGGCTGTACCTGTAGATGTGGGGGGCACAGATGTTGCCGCCACCACAAGGGAGCTCCCATCAGAGGACAAGTCCGTGTCACTGGTGTCAGCTCCTGTCCCCGCCGTGAAGCTCCCCTCGCCCTCCGTCCCACTGGTAAATTCCGAGTCCGTAGTCTCGCCCTCCAGGGCCATGTGGGATGCAGCTCCCTCGTGCTCCGGTGCCACTGCTCCTCCGCCTGATGATGCTAATGCACACAAGAACAGGGAGACCACAAAAAGGGGGGGGCGACAGAAGAAAGACATGTTAAGTGCATGGATTACCGCTACCATTGGCGGAAAAGACAGACACAGAAGCCCCCTGCACTACGCCGCGCTCTTGGGCTCCACTGTTCAATTCCTGGGAAATGGCCTACAAGGCTATGGACGACATCTGCACACATAGATGACACAGGGGCATGAATAGCTGTACTTGGCACTCTACAGAGGTGGGCTGGGGTGCCACATGGCCTGCCTTACGGAGGGGCCTTGCGTACGGAACTCGCCCTGGCCTAGGGAAACCTACAGCCCTCCTACCCTACCCAGACAACTCCACTGCGCGCAAAGTCAGCAGAATGAGAGTGTACTCACCCCCTTGTGTCTGCTGTGATGCCCTCAAGCGCCCATCCAACTCCGGGTAGGCCACCGCCAGGATCCTGAACATCAGGGGGGTCATGGTGTAACGGGCACCCCTCCCACGTTGGGAGGCCATCCCCAGCTGAGCCTCCGCCGTCTTCTTGCTCCAGCGGCGAATGTCCTCCCATCTTTTACGGTAGTGGGAGCTCCGTCTGTGGTAGACCCCCAGGGTCCGGATGTCCTTGGCGATGGCACGCCAAATATCTTTCTTCTGGTGGGCGCTGACCTACATGAAATGTACAGGGGAAGAAGAGAAGTCATTACCAACTGCACCGTCAAAGTGATTGGCCCCCATCCCTACCCTTGCCATGTGGCACATGCATTCACCGTCTTTCATGCACGCAGCACTCTGCCCCCTTCCTTCTTACATCCAGCCCTCTCCACACAGGCATAGTCCATACAACATGCTCCCTGTGTACTTACCTGTTTGTCTGGAGGACCGTAGAGTAGCGTGTACTGGGGGAGGACCCCATCCACGAGCTTCTCCAACTCCTCCGATGTGAAGGCAGGGCCCCTTTTCCCAGACGCACGAGCCATTGTCTCTTCCAGACCGAGGTCACAGCAGCACTTGCAGTGTAGGTCCTCTCCTGTCGAAGATCAGGTATCGAGTGATTGAACAGATAGAAAATGGCGGTCACGTCCGCGGCAGTGCGTACCGTCACCGCCGGCGTACATCGTCATTGGCTCCTGGGACCCATAGGGTCCAATGTTAACCAATGCAGCATTGCGCTGCGGTCTTCGACCGCCTACCGCGACGGTGTACAATGCCAGCGCAGTTACCTCACATCCCATTGTCCCACTTTACAGGTCAGACAGCCACCATTTCAGGGGCCCACATGGCTTCATTTTCAACTGTGTCACACATACCTAGGCCTAGTCTCAACACACATACAGGCCACCTTTTGTGCATGACTGGTGTTCTGGGTAAACTGTGGGTACGTACCTCTGAGTTGTTTGACTCTGTGCTTGCTGTTGTCCTTCATAGGCACTGTCCGCTGGGACATGTGAGGAGATGGCGGCATCCTCCAGTGTACCGACCGTTGGTGGACCTGTCGACAATGGAGAAGCGACATTTTATAATCACCTACAGGCTTGACCGTGCCACAATCCAGGAACTGTGTACCCAGTTGGAGCCAGACCTGATGTCAGCAATCTGCCATCCCACAGGAATCCCTCCTCAAGTGCAGGTGCTGTCAGTGCTCCATTTCCTTGCAGGGATGTCCCAGCCTATGTTTTCCAACGTATTGTCCAGAGTGTTGTCTGCCCTTCTGAAACACATGCGGAGCTACATCATTTTCCCTCTGGTGGAGGATTTGCCTACAGTGAAAGGTGATTTCTATGCACAGGGACATATCCCCAAAATCATAGGTGCCATTGATGGTACCCATGTGGCTTTGGTCCCCCCCACAGGAGTGAACAGGTGTACAGAAACCGGAAGAGTTATCATTCTATGAATGTACAGATGGTAAGTTTGGCAGACCAGTACATCTCCCATGTGAATGCCATGTTCCCTGGCTCAGTGCATGACGCCTACATCCTGTGGAATAGCAGCATCCCTTATGTGATGGGTCAACTCCAGAGGCACCGTGTGTGGCTATTAGGTGAGCACCTGGAAGCAAGTCAGTGGGAATGGTTGTCTGGGTCTGGGGTTATCCCTCCAGGTTAGTGTGTTCCTAACCATTTGCAGGTGACTCTGGTTACCCCAACCTGTCATGGCTACTGACCCCAGTGAGGAATCCCAGGACCAGGGCAGAGGAACGCTACAATGAGGCCCATGGGCGAACTAGGAGGGTGATCGAGCGGGCCTTCAGCCTCCTGAAGGCCAGGTTCAGGTGCCTCCATATGACAGGTGGATCCCTATTCTACTCACCAAAGAAGGTGTGCCAGATCATCGTGGCCTGCTGTATGCTTCACAACTTGGCTTTGCGATGCCAGGTGCCTTTTCTGCAGGAGGATGGTCCAGATGGCAGTGTTGTTGCAGCTGTGGAGCCTGTGGACAGTGATGAGGAGGAAGCAGAGGAAGAAGACATGCACAACAGGGACTCAGTGATCCAGCAATATTTCCAGTGAGACACAGGTAATACAATCCTGCCTACTACATGTACTTTAACACTACTACCTCTCTCCTGTCTGTCGTTTTCACCCAGTGTATCGTCACTGAGTTGTCACTTTCCTTTACGGTTTCACAGATGTGGGTCCCACTGTGTGACATCTGCTTAGATTCCTCATGGACTAGAGCTGTGTGACATAGATATGTTGACATTACTATTTAAAAAACATTTTGTCACTGTAATTGCTAATACACTATTTCGAAATCACAGACAGACTCCAGATCATTTTGTGCTTTAGGTGTGTTCATTTAAATGCTCAAAATTGGAGGGGGTAGTGAAATGGTGAGGGGTGATGGCGGAGGAGTGTCCATGGCAGAGTCCAGTCTATTAGTCTCACAGGTGCATTGCCCATATGGGCATAGGAAGTGGAGCTGGAGCAGTTTAATTATGGACAGGGTGACAAAGTGGGACAGTAGGATGACAATCAGGGTGGTCTCATTTCTTGGCGGGGGTCTTGGCATCGTTCTCTGTCTTGTTCCTGGATCTCAGGGACCGTTTGCGGGGTGGTTCTCCGTCTGCAGGGGGTGGGTGCTGGTGTGGTGGTCCTGTGGTGGTGCCTCCTGTCCACTAGCGCCGGCGGAGGTGGTGGGCAGTTCATCCTCCATGCTAGTGTCAGGGGCCCCTTGTAGTGCCACAGTGTCCCTCCTGGTGAGTACTACCTTCAGCATCCCTACGATGGTGCCCAGGGTGGAGCTGATGGTTCTGAGTTCCTCCCTGAAGCCCATATACTGTTTCTCCTGCATGCGCTGGGTCTCCTGAAACTTGGCCAGTACCGTTGCCATTGTCTCCTGGAAGTGGTGGTAGGCTCCCATGATGGAGGAGAGGGCCTCGTGGAGAGTGGGTTCCCTTGGCCTGTCCGCCCCCTGTCGCACAGCAGCCCTCCCAGTTCCCCTGTGTTCCTAGGCCTCCGTCCCCTGGACTGTGTGCCCACTACCACTGCCCCCAGGTCCCTGTTGTTGTTGGGGTGGTGGGTTAGCCTGGGTTCCCTGGTTTCCCTGTAGTGGTGGACACACAGCTGATTGACGTGTCCTGGGGACGGAGGTATGAACCCGCTGGGTGGGTGCTGTGCTGGTATTTCCAGAGGGTGGAAGGTCTATGGTGGCCTGTGCCTGTGTGAGGGGAACCGACTGTCCAGAGTTCCCCGATGGTCCGGGCTGGTCATCTAGATCCAGTTGGACAGAGGTGCTGTCATCACTGTGGGCCTCTTCTGTTGGTGGTGTGGACATGTGTGGACCCTCCTGTCAGGTGACGTTGGGTAGGGGTCCTGCAGGGGTATAAAAGGATGTTTATTAAATCTGTGTGTGTAATGGTGTGCAATGGGTGGGTGACTGTGTACCCCAGTGCTAGCATTCCTGTGTGGGAGCTTGTGTGATGATGGTTTAGGGGCGTGTATGGGTATGTGCAGTGGCCATGCTTTGGTGATGGGTGTCCATGCTTTGTTGTTGCATGCAGGGCTTGGTGTTGGGATGGGTGGTTTGTGATGTTGGGACATTTGTGAGGAGTTGGGGTGCTGGGGGTGAGGGTGGGGGTATGTGATACCATGCAGGTAGGGTGGGGGATGTAATAGTAAAGCTTTGACTTACCAGAGTCCATTCATCCACCTACTCCTGCGAGGCCCTCAGGATGCAGAATCGCCAAGACCTGCTCCTCCCATGATGTTAGTTGTGGGGGAGGAGGTGGGGGTCCGCCGTCAGTCCGCTGAACCGCCAGGTGGTGTCTTGAGACCACGGAAGGCACCTTCCCCCGTAGGTCGTTCCACCTCTTCCTGATGTCCTCCTGATTTCTTGGGTGTTGTCCCACTGCGTTGACCCTGTCCACTATTCTTTGCCATAACTCCATCTTCCAAGCTATGGAGGTGTGCTGCACCTGTGATCCGAATAGTTGTGGCTATACCCGAACGATTTCCTCCACCATGATCCTGAGCTCCTCCTCCGAGAATCTGTGGTGTCTTTGCCGTGCCATGGGGTGGTGTAGGTGATGTGTGGGGTGGAGTGTGTTGTGATAAGTGTGGTGATATGTAGTGGTGTGAGGTGTGTGGAAGTTGTGTGGGTGATGGTGTTGTGTGTCTGTGGATGCTGTTGTTCTTGCTGATGGTGTCTCTCTCTGGCCTTCTTTCAGAATTTTTTGTCGTGGGGGTTTGTGGGTGATGTGGGTGTGTGTTTTATATTGTAATGGGTGTGTGGGAGTGGTGTGTGTATGTTTCTCAGGTGTATGTATTTTGAATTGTCCAATGTGGCTGTGTTTTGTAAGAGTGTGTGTATTTTGAGCGTGGCCGTGTGTACCGCCAATGGATTACCGCGGTTGAAAGACCGCCATGTGGATTCGTGTGTCGTGATAGTGTGGGTGTATTTCTTTTGGCATGACGGTGGAGGTTTTGTTTTCGCCAGTTTATCACTGACCTTTGGTGTGGCGGACTTGTGTGGGTGTCTGACTTTTGGCGGATTCCGAGATGTGGGTCATAATAGCTGTGGTGGAATTCACAGGGGGGCGTGGTCTGGCCACGTTGGGAAATGGCCGCCTAGCCGAGCTGCTCTGCTCGCCGACAAGCCCCGGATCGGGCAGGGAGACGGCTTGGCCCTGGGTACGCCCCCTGGAGGAGTTGCTGGGGGCTCATGAGGGGTGGGGGTCTCTGCAGAGCCTCTTGGTTCAAGCCGCAGGCGACCCAATCCAGCCTCCTGCGGTCCGTAACGCGGCCGGGGCCTACGCCTAACTGCAAAGCCACGGCCTCGAGTGAAGTTCCCGGGCTGGTGGGCCACGGGCGGAAACACGGTGAGAGAGTGGGGTGGCTCCGGGAGGGTGCCGGGTTTGAGGCCCCACTTTAACACTTACCCTGAGCCCTGGACCCCCCCGTCGTGTCATATATACCCTGGGAGGACGTACAGATGGAGAAGGTGCCCCCGGCTTCGTCTACGACGGGAGAGGCAGGGAGAGGAGCTGAGGGGCTGAGGGGGACAACAAGACTACGCGGCCCCAATTGAGGAGCAGGTAATGAAGGGTACCTCCATCTAGGTACGACATTGCTGGGACCACCACAGCGCACTCCCCTATAAGGGGCCCAGACTGAGTGCACTTCTGGATTACAGGATTACAGGACATCTACACTGGGGGAGAGCATTTACGACCTCACACGTTGCATGCTGCAAGGGGCCCACAGCTTTCCCTGCTTGGACAACATCATTCTGACCCCTGGCCCCCCTCCTCCCCTCCTCACTGCCATGGAGAACTTTTTCATACTGCGTAAGGAGGGGACCCTGTCTGGCTTCTGCATGACTCCATCTGGTTACCACTGCTGCAGGAGGGGAGAGCTATGGACATAGCAAGACATCTGTTGCCGCGTCTCTACCCCGTGGAGAGGAGATCCTCAGCACTCTGGGCGCTGTCCCTCCCCCGCTGCCCTCCTCATTCTGCTTCGCTGTCCAGGGCCTGGGCTTGTCTGTCACCACATTTGGAAATGTGGACCGAGACCTGCATGTGCCTGTGATGACCACAGCAGTGACCCCTTGATGCTGCGGGGTATGTCCACCCACCAATTGCACAGCCTACCACTGAGGAGATCACACCTCGCCTGCAGCCCCCCCCCAGTGCCCATAAACCGGTGATGCCGGGGGAAGATCATCAAATAAACACCTGGGTAAGCCAGCGAGACAATTGCTCTTCTCGGAAGCTCCGAGACAGACCAGAGCCCCATCCCCAGCACCCCAAGAACACCCAACCAACCAGTCTCACGCCATGGCGGATGCCTCACAGGGTGCAATGATGGACCGTATCCTGCAGGAGATCTCGGCTGTGGGCCGCAGGCTCGAGGGGATGGATAGCATGATGACCTCCCTAACAGAGGATACAAAGTCAATGCGCCTGGACATTGCGGGCTTCCAGTCGAGAGTGATCACACTGGAGCAGCGAGTGACGACAGTTGATGCGCAAGCCGTGCTCGCCACGGATAGAGACCAGGAACTCTTGCATCTCCGCAGTAAGGTCATCGATTTCGAAGACAGAAGTATTAGAGACAATGTCCGCTTCCTTGGCTTCCCGGAAGAGATAGAGGGTGTGGACTTGCAGTCATTTCTAAAGAATACTTTATCTCAACTCACTGGCCTCACCTTTGACCCTCCCCTGGAGTTTCAAAGAGCACACAGGCTGGGCCCCAAACGTCGAGAGGGAACCAACCACCCTCTGCCCATCATTGCTTGCTTCTTGCGACACACACAGGCTCGGCAGCTTTTGCAAAAAGTGCGCGTGCAGGGTCCATTCGGTATGAACAACCTCCAGATACGGATGAGGGCTGACTTCTCCAAAGAGACTAGCGAATGTAGAAAAGCATTTCTAGCTCTGCGTCCCCGTCTGTGACAGCTGGAGATCAAGTTTGGTCTCTTCGAACCGACAAGGATGTGAATCACAAAGAATAATATATCCAAGGACTTCTAGGACCCGACGGACCTGAGCCTTTACCTCGACAGCTTCTCAGACCGCCCTATGGACACAGCCAGCCGGCTCTCATCCCAGGCCCTGATCATGACGGCATGGAACTCACTACCGATGGAAACTACTCTCGAACGTCCAGACCATGACCCCTCAGAGACTTCCAACAGAGGCAGAGACCTTGAAAGACTCTCTAAGATCCACGACGACAGGGGTCAAATATTGCACGCAGTGGCAAAGCACACTCAGGGGACATACAGAGACAAGTCCCACTCTCCTCTAAAGCCTTCTCCAGCCCCTACCTGAGAGGGAAAGAACTGGTTGTATAACTTACAGGTTACGGAAGGTGACGCAGACATTCTCCATTCTCTAGCACCGAACTTACCTGTTCTGAACTTACCGCCACGACGAATGGCAGCTGAGTGTTGAACACTGTTCTTCTCTTGTGTTTTCCCTGTTTATCTTGTTCTGAGCCTGGGTTATGTCTCCACTGGTTTACACACTTACCCTGGTACTAACTGATGTTCTACTCTTTGTCCCTCCTTATAGCCATCGCACCCTGCATCCAGGCCGGCTCTGTGCCCTTCTTCCCCACGGCTCCTCCGATAGGTCTAAACCCTCAGCGACTGTTAGATGCTCCCCCCACCAGTGTTACTCTTATAGCCTATAAAAATTCTTCCCCCGCCTCCTCCCATACCTGCATTCCGAATTGCTGTACAAAATTATACTGATCCCCCCTTTTTTCCCTCTCCGTGCCCCCTCTCCCTCCTTTCCTGTACTTTAGAGCAGATGTTGCACACCGTAAGAGGGCTGCGGGGGGGCCTGCTATAGGATGTTGAAGATGGGGAAACGAAACAGGAGGGCTCTGATGTCTTTGTAATCCCAAGGGCGCCTGCCCTTCCTGATTGTGGGGTCCCGCTGGTCAGGATGGGGGTTTTTCGGTCTGGGCCTGGATCTGCAGTCTACAGACTCCAAAGAGCGGAGTTTTAGTGCTCTGCCACAGCTCCTTTTATCCCTTCTCCCCCCTCCTTCTACCCTTTTCTTTTTTTTCTTTTCCCTACTTCCTCTAGTTACTACTAGTCTGTGCACCTATTTGCAAACCCCCCCTCTCCTCGTAGCTCTTTGTTCCTACTCTCCCTGCTCTTCTTTCCTATTGTTATCTCTTTCTCTCTCTTCCCTCTTCTTTGGTCGTTCTCTCTAGACTTTGGCCCTCATTACGACCCTGGCGGTTTGTAACCGCCAGGGCCACTGGACGCGGAGGCACCGCCGACAGGCCGGCGGTGCCCCACGGGGCATTCTGACCGCGGCGGCTTAGCCGCGGTCAGAGAAGGGAAACCGGCGGTCTCCCGCCGGTTTCCCGCTGCCCCCAAGGAATCCTCCAAGCCGGCCCACCTTGCTGCGCCGGCTTGGGGATTCCGACTCCCCCTCCCGCCATCCAGTTCCTGGCGGTTCTCCCGCAGGGAACCGGATGGCGGGAGGGGGAGTCGCGGGCCCCCGTAAGAGGGCCCCAAAATGTATTTCACTGTCTGCCTTGCAGACAGTGAAATACGCGACGGGTGCAACAGCACCCGTCGCACCTTCCCACTCCGCCGGCTCTATTACGAGCCGGCATCCTCGTGGGAAGGGAGTTTTTCCCTGGGCTGGCGGGCAGTCTTTTGGAGACCGCCCGCCAGCCCAGGGAAAAACTCATAATACCCTCTGCGGTCTTCTGACCGCGGAGCGGTATTACGGAGGGCGGAATTCTGGCGGGCGGCCTCCGCCGCCCGCCGGAGTCATAATGAGGGCCTTTGTCTTCTGGTTGCCCTACCTCGGTATCATCTTTGCCTTGTGCTTTTCACCTGCTGAGACTTTACCCCACCCCCCTCATTTTCCACCCTTCCCACCCCCTCCTCCTGATCCTTGCCTTGTCTTCTGTCTCGCCTGCATTCTTGGGCTAGGGCAAGTACCCACCTTTTCTCCCCCCCATAGCTCACTTATTCTCGCTCCTAACCCCCTAACTGCCCCTGTATCATGCCTTACCTTATCCGCATACATCTGTTACTTTCTACCAATACTCAGGCGCGATCCCCACAGTAGTCCTCATATGGCGGGCTCTCCCCAAATACATCTACCCCCATTCGGATCATCTCCTGGAATGTCAATGGCCTGACCCATTTCATTAAGCGTACAAAGATACTCTCATACCTCCTATCGAAGCAAGCAGATATTGCTCTGTTACAAGAGACCCACCTAGACAGGGTGGAATCTGCTAAATTTCACCGGGATTGGGTAGGGACAGCGTTATACAGCTGTAGCCCCCCTTCTGGGGAGAGAGACGAGGGTACCCCATGAACATGCGGTGTCGCCATAGTAGTGCAGAAAAGTATCCCCTGTTCGGTTTCCAAAACATGGATAGACACGGAGGGTCGTTATGTGTTTGCTAAACTCAAGTTTGGAGATTCCTCCCTCTGTGTGGGATCCGTCTATGCTCCCACGAGTTCCAAGCATTTGTTCTTCCTGCAACTCAATTGCCTGCTGTCGGAGATAGGGGCCACCAGATAAGTAATAGGAGGGGATTGGAATTTGGCCAGAGAATGCAGTGTTAGACAGGATGGGCCCCTTAGATGTGACCGACAACGGGGATAGGGCCCTTCAGTCTGACGTGATGCAGGACAATGGTCTGGTGGACTACTGGAGAATGTCATACCCGGCTAATAAAGAATACACTTTTCTGTCACCGGTACTCAGTCCAGGCTGGACTACAGGGAGTGCAGAATTATTAGGCAAGTTGTATTTTTGAGGATTAATTTTATTATTGAACAACAACCATGTTCTCAATGAACCCAAAAAACTCATTAATATCAAAGCTGAATATTTTTGGAAGTAGTTTTTAGTTTGTTTTTAGTTTTAGCTATGTTAGGGGGATATCTGTGTGTGCAGGTGACTATTACTGTGCATAATTATTAGGCAACTTAACAAAAAAAAATATATACCCATTTCAATTATTTATTATTACCAGTGAAACCAATATAACATCTCAACATTCACAAATATACATTTCTGACATTCAAAAACAAAACAAAAACAAATCAGTGACCAATATAGCCACCTTTCTTTGCAAGGACACTCAAAAGCCTGCCATCCATGGATTCTGTCAGTGTTTTGATCTGTTCACCATCAACATTGCGTGCAGCAGCAACCACAGCCTCCCAGACACTGTTCAGAGAGGTGTACTGTTTTCCCTCCTTGTAAATCTCACATTTGATGATGGACCACAGGTTCTCAATGGGGTTCAGATCAGGTGAACAAGGAGGCCATGTCATTAGATTTCCTTCTTTTATACCCTTTTTTGCCAGCCACGCTGTGGAGTACTTGTACGCGTGTGATGGAGCATTGTCCTGCATGAAAATCATGTTTTTCTTGAAGGATGCAGACTTCTTCCTGTACCACTGCTTGAAGAAGGTGTCTTCCAGGAACTGGCAGTAGGACTGGGAGTTGAGCTTGACTCCATCCTCAACCCGAAAAGGCCCCACAAGCTCATCTTTGATGATACCAGCCCAAACCAGTACTCCACCTCCACCTTGCTGGCGTCTGAGTCGGACTGGAGCTCTCTGCCCTTTACCAATCCAGCCACGGGCCCATCCATCTGGCCCATCAAGACTCACTCTCATTTCATCAGTCCATAAAACCTTTGAAAAATCAGTCTTGAGATATTTCTTGGCCCAGTCTTGACGTTTCAGCTTGTGTGTCTTGTTCAGTGGTGGTCGTCTTTCAGCCTTTCTTACCTTGGCCATGTCTCTGAGTATTGCACACCTTGTGCTTTTGGGCACTCCAGTGATGTTGCAGCTCTGAAATATGGCCAAACTGGTGGCAAGTGGCATCGTGGCAGCTGCACGCTTGACTTTTCTCAGTTCATGGGCAGTTACTTTGCGCCTTGGTTTTTCCACAAGCTTCTTGCGACCCTGTTGACTATTTTGAATGAAACGCTTGATTGTTCGATGATCACGCTTCAGAAGCTTTGCAATTTTAAGAGTGCTGCATCCCTCTGCAAGATATCTCACTATTTTTGACTTTTCTGAGCCTGTCAAGTCCTTCTTTTGACCCATTTTGCCAAAGGAAAGGAAGTTGCCTAATAATTATGCACACCTGATATAGGGTGTTGATGTCATTAGACCACACCCCTTCTCATTACAGAGATGCACATCACCTAATATGCTTAATTGGTAGTAGGCTTTCGAGCCTATACAGCTTGGAGTAAGACAACATGCATAAAGAGGATGATGTGGTCAAAATACTCATTTGCCTAATAATTCTGCACTCCCTGTATTTCCTCATCTCACACGGCCTTGCGGCGCAGGTTACGGACACCCGGATACTGGAGGGTGGTCTAACGGACCATTCCCCAGTGAAAATTGCGGTCCAGTTGGGTCTGTCGTCTCCCAGTCGCAAACCCTGGAGATTATAGCAGTCACCGATATCGCTCCCCACAGGGCAAGGAACGATTACGAGAACATGTGTCCACATACATCCAGAACAATCAAGGCTCTACTGACTCTCAGAGAGTCCTGTGGGCAGCGGCCAAGGCAACTGTACGAGGGCAGATGATGGGAGACACTGCAATGGCAAACAAGGACAGGAAAGCACAACAAGCAAGCCTGGAGGATTCGGTACGTCGGCTGACGTGGCAATACACAAACCACCTGTCCCTCCCCGTGTGTAGATGTTTGGAATCTGCCCGCATGGCGCTCAGCGACTTGCACACCACGCGGGCCGAGTACGCTCTTCAGGACATTAGCCGACTAGAGATATCACAAGTCATCTCTGACCTTCCCTATCACAAATCGCCTGGTGAAGACGGCTTCCCAGTGGAATTTTACAAATGGGCGGGGGATGAAGCGCTTGATGTCCTACATGGAACGCTGGATGAAGCCTGCCGGATGGGCTCCCTAAGCATGATCTCTAACACAGCCACGATAGCAGTCATACCAAAACCTGGACGTGATCCCTTACTTTGCAGTTAAGATTCTAGCCAGCGTTCTAGCGAACTGCCTACGTAAAGTTATACCCTCACTTATACACCATTCCCAGGTGGGATTTGTGCCAGGCAGCACCTCCAGAAATCACTTGCGTACCCTTTGCCACACCCTGTGGATATCTAGAAATATGCCGGAGGCCACCCTAGCCTTATCCTTAGATGCTGAGAAGGCGTTCGACCGCATCGAACGGCCATACTTATTTGCAACCTTGAAAAGGTTCGGCCTCTGGGACCAGTTAATCTCCAAAGTCCACCTCCTATTCGATAACCCCACAGCCCGGGTTAATTGTGGAGGCTTTCTCTCAGAACCCTTCCCCATTTGAAGAGGGACCCACCAGTGCTGCCCCCTTTCACCTCTTTTATTCTTGCTGGCTATGGAACCGCTCGCAGCCACTATCCGTACTTCCCCCTCGATAACAGGACTTACTTTGCCTGGTGGTGTCTCAAAAATTGACATCTATGCCGATGAAATCCTACTCACAGTAGCTGACCTCGGGCGCTCCATCCCTGCGCTACTGGAGACCATTGAGACTTTTGCTCCTATCTCTGGTTATTGAGTAAACTGGGGAAAGAGCGAGGCCCTCTCCCTTTCACAGATGACGACGAAGGTCGAAATACACGGGTATCCATTCTGATGGACGCCGAAACACCTTAAATATCTGGGAATACTGGTCAATAGAGGACTGGAACATATGGTGACGGATAATCTTACCCCTCTGAATACACGAATGATACTGGACTTTGAAAAATGGTCCCATCTGGGCCTCTCCATGTGGGACAGAGTGCAGGAGGTGAGAATGTTCCAGTACCACGCTTTACCTATGCTCCTACCTCTCCAGGTACCTCTCCCGTTACTCCGATTTGTGGATGTAGCGATTAGAACCTTTGTATGGGGCTCCATGCGACCACGCCTGGCCCCTACCAAACTCATGGCGCGTCGCTCCTACGGGGGTTTGGGACTCCCTTCAGTGGAATACTGTGCACTAGCTTTACATCTGTCGCCCTTGGCCACTCTAACATCGAACGTAATGGAACTGCCTCAGTGGGTAGCAATCGAGAAAGCTCTGCTCTCTCATGGTGGTGGCCTAGAGAGTCTTTATTGTATTAGCTCATCCTCCTCTACATCTACGAATCCGATACTGAGGGCTACACGAGCAGCCTGGAGAAGGGCCTACCTCCTGCTTGGAGTTCACCCTTCTCTGCATACCCAGGCACCCCTGTGGAACAACTATGGCCTGCGGATAGGAGGAGGGCCTTCACCTGGCCATCCTGGAGGGAGGCTGGCATCATCCATCTAGGTCAGATCCTGCAGGACGGAGCGATCAGGACTTTTGCATCACTGCGGGAGAGTTTTGGTCTCCAGCCGTGACAAGAATGGCGGTACCTACAACTTCAACACTGCCTGCAACATAATGCAGGCATTGCTCAACAAGGATCACAATCTTCACCTGTGATGCACTACTTCCGAACGTGGGGAAAGCACAAAGGTGTTATTTCAGGTCTTTATGAGGTTCTCATGCGATATACGTTCTCGCAACCCCTTCTAGAAAATCTCAGTTTACAATGGCAAACTCGCCTGCAGAGATCCTTTGACGCAGAAGACTGGGTAGGCTTACTGGAGGCGCTGGACAGAGGCGTTCGTGAGGTTCGCTCGAAATTCTGCCACTTTAAGATTATCCATGACTGGTACTGGCCCCGTTTTGAATACAAAGAGCAGGACTCCTTCCTCATGCGACATGCTGGCGCTGCCCGGAGTTGCACTGTGATTTACTTCACATTTTATTCGACTGCCCGCCGGTCCACCCTCTATGGGAGGCCGTTAGCCTCACCCTCTCCACCTCAATTCCGCTCCCAGCACAGCTACCTCCCTCTCTTATCATCTTACACGATATGGATACCCTTTCGGCACTATCGCGCCCTTCCCAGAGACTGCTGAATACTGCACTTGCCATGGTGAAGATATGTATCCTTTGTCATTGGCGCTCGGCAGACCCCCCCACACCGGGTGAATGGATAACGGCGATAACCCCGATAGCAGCGTGTGAGAAGATTATTTATAACCTCCAAGATCAGGCTGCCCTGTTCCACAGAATATGTTTTCCGTTCCTTACTGACCCTCCGTCACTGCAAACATTACTCCACGAATCATGACCCCCCTCTGTTCCTTATCATTTGACCTCTCAATGGTATTGCCCATGGCTAAGGATCCACACTCACCCACATCACCTCCCTCCCACCCCTTCACTATCACCACTATTACTATCTTGATGTTCCCACCTACGTATACACTTTCATGTCCCTACCCATTGCGCTTCCCCCTTCAGTCACTCCCTATCTTTCTCCACTCTACACCCTAGCCCCTCGTCCCTTTTCCCCTCCCCCCCCTTCTTCCTCCCACAAATACCATGTCCCCCCACCTTCCCGTTTCCCATCATTTCTTCCTCATCCACCTCTCTTCCCCCAATTCATATTTCGTATTTCATCCTCTGTATGCACCTTCTTGTTCTTGGACGCCCGTTTCTCTTCTCTTTTCTTCTCTCTTTCCTTTTGTTTCTTCTCTTCTCATCTCTTCCCTCCTCTTTCTTCTCGCTATTCCCTGACCATTTACTCTGGACCTCTTATGGACATGCTTCCCTCTTCTCCCCCCATCCTCCTCCCATACTCTTCAACACTCACCCTCTTTCTCCCCACAGTCTACTGCCTAGCCATACAATTGCCTGGGCGACACATTCTATATTGCACATTCCTCTGTAATTCTCGCACCACACCACTAACACCGAGCCATTCTACTCGCTCGCAATTGTGTTCACCAATGGCTCATAGCCTGGCTTGTGTTTTCCCCAACCCCTCCTATCCTTACCCCCCGCCCACTGTCTCCTCAATATTATTAAGGTCTAGCAACTACAAGAGTGCGATTGATGATGTTTAATCAAGGCTATATCCAATACAATATGATTTACACTTTTTATGCACAGAAATAGGAAACATATATATGAATTAATATATGCCTTTCCTTCTGTAAATTATACTGTATAGCCCGCAGTTGGCGATCCAGGTTTTTCTCCTATCTGTTTCGAACCTTTGTTACTAATAAAATAATTACAACACAAAAAATATATATATATGATTTGAACAGGTATCAGGCATGCTCTAAATAAATCTTCCTTCCCCCTTATTTGCCAATTTTGTGCTCCCCACACACTTTTTAAGTGAATCAACTTCAGTCAAAATTCATAGCTTCTATAGACAACCGGGAAACAAAGGAATCGGAATAAATACATTTTGTATCTGTCAATAATATGTTTACATTTTCCATCGAAGGCAATTTAAAATAATATGACTCAGCATTTTTAACATTGTGCCCAGAAAAATATGCAAACTTTTCAGAGTATGTTTTAGAACTCCCCAGTGGTGGAGTTGGATAATGTTCCCATTGTGTGTAATTAAAAACAGTCTTTGGGGTACTTGATCTGTGAATGGAATGGTGCCCATAATAATTATAGCAAAACATATCACCATAATTTTCTTCAGATTGATAAACATCTTAGTTTTCAAATACAGTATAATACTGCAATTCAGTCATCATGGAATCAACTGTTTTCACATCCCTGTCATCAGAAACAACTGCAGGTATTATTACATCATTCATTTAAAGTTTAAACACATCTAGTATTTGAATGACCTCATATATCAAATGTTACTTTATCCCAAACAATCCCATCAAGAATTGGTGTCGCAGAAATGTTCACAAAAGACAAATCTCTGCAGAGCTTGTGAGAAGAAAAATGGGATTTTAGCACCTCATCCACCAGTTCAACTGTTGGTCTTTCAGGAAGAAAATGACCATGTGTTAATAAAAATGTTATGGCAAACCCAATCCAAAGAAGGAAAGCTGGTACAGCTAAATAAAGCCACAGATAATTCCTTGAAAGAATAAAGTAATTTGTTTTAAGCCAGTTTATCAGCTTACGTGGTCTTGACAATTCAGATGTAGAAGAGGCGAATGAGTCCGAAAAGGTGTTGTTGACGTCGGCAAAGTATCCAGAAGCAGTTTGTAGAAAACCTGGAGCCATGTCTGTAGGTGGAGAACCGGTGGGTGTTTCCTGTGGTGGTTTGGAATAAATGACGCCATCCGTCTGTGTTGAACTTGTGTCGAATCAATCAGGTATTTCTGTATTGTTTGTTGAAACAGATGTTAGTGGAACTAAGGCAAGATCATTTTCCACCCTCCACATGCTCGGAGAGGTGTCAGTGTTGCTGGTCACAACTTGTAGAGGGACTTCTTGACCAGTAGTGAGAGGGGTCCGGGAACTATTGGCTGTTCCGCTTGGCCTGCTGTGCAGGATCGGCCACATGGTGTAATTTGGCATTGTCGATAGATACAAAGCGATTTTCTTTACCACCAGCCAACGGTGGTAGAATAACAGTTCTGGTAGCGTGTAGTCCCAAAACTGGGACCGATGTATGATAGGAAAGACCAAACTCCTTTTCACAGCACCTTTTCACGTACTAGATCCCCAACTTTAGGAATCCAGCCGGTGGGTGTTGTTGGTGCATCCTTAATTCTTGTGGAGGCTGCACCTGCAGAAGCGTTGTCGTCACTGAACTGTTGTAATTCCTGTAAGACAGTGACACGTTCATTTATGTCAAAGGGTATTTCTGCCTCCTCCACGCCAGGGCCATCAAGATCTAGAACATACATTTGAGTTCTGAACAGGAACTCATATGAAGTACAACCCCCCCAGGGACCTTCTAGGCAGATCCTTACATGCTCTCTGGACTCCATACAGGTAGTTAAGCCAACTACGACCCATACCTAAGACTCTGGCTGTTAAGGACTGCTTTAAATTACGGTTTAGTTGCTCTATGCCACTAATTCCCTCGGGAGGAAATGGAGTTGAGAAATGGAGTTGGACCCCTAATGAAGCCATGGAGTGCCTGAATGCCCTTGAGGCTAAAGCAGGGCCCTGGTCCGAGTGGAGAGCCACAACTGCATATGTACTGATAAAGACTCACAAATCTTTAATAAGAGTCTGAGCATCAGCCAAGCATTGTGGCCACACTCATAGAAGTCTGGAGCAAGAGTGAACAGCAACTAAAATGTATTTGCATGCACTATCCGGTATTAGGGGACCACAATGGTCCAAGTACGCACATTGTAATGGTTTGTTGGAAATTAGGAGGGGTGTCTGCGGTGGGCGTTTGGCGGTGGAAACCTTAATTTGTTGGCAGATATCACAGCGAAGGATATATTGCTTGGCCTGTTTGTATAGACCTGGCCACCAATAACGTGCGTGCAACAATGACATTGTAGCCCCCACACCAGCATGATACTACCCCCTCATGAGCTGCTTTAATCAACTCTGATCTTATGTCTTTATTCAGAATTACTTGAACACCTACGCCTGGTATTTTTACTTCAGTGTCTAGACAGCCTCCCTTTTGATAGGAATGTTTAGCAGGAAATGCTTTTGGATAGTGCGTACCTTCTGTCGTAGCTCTCACGGCAGCCCATTTGTCATCGTCCGGTTTCACTCCTGAGCCAGTTACTGCAGCAACAGTGGCCGTAGCTACTGCTGACTTTGTGGCTTCATCAGCCAGTGTATTTCCAGCAACGTGTATTCCAACGTGCTGGTGTCCAAGTGTATGTACAACATGGTCATTTGGTAGCGTTTCCTTCAGATCTGCTACTTTCCCCCACAGTAGTCTGTGTTTAATGGTGTTGCCTTTAGAATCTCTGAACCCATTCTGGCGCCAGTAATGCAGGTATTCATTGAAGGACTGGACACAGTAGTACGAATCACAAACAATCAGTGTTAACTGTGCAGGATCCGTATGTTCCAGTTCCATCACCAGAGCCTTGAGCTCTGCTAGTTATGCTGTGCAATCCCCTAGGGTTTATGTGAATGTATGCTGGGACAAAATGTATGATCCTCCATGTAGCCACTTACGACTGCGCAAGCAGCAGAGTATTGATGTTTTGTGTCTACTGCAGGTTATGCTGAGCCATCCTTGTACATGACTCTGATATTGATCAATAGGCAGTGTATTTGCTGGAACTGGGTATTCTAGTTCATATTGCATAAATTCTTCAGTTTGTAATTTTTGGTCAAAAATATATTGTACATCAGTGGCTCTCAAAGATGCTGCCCATTGAATCCAACATGGATGTAACGCTTTAGCGTTTGGAACGCTGGCTTTGGTAACAGCCTCTAGGGCTGGAATTGGAGAAACAACAATAATGCGTTTGCCTTGGGCTAGAGGTCTTTCTTTAATGACGGCCATCTGAACAGCAGTGAGAATTTTCTCAGTGGAAACAAAGCGTTCTGCTGCTGAGAAGAAATATGATTTGTATGCTATCGGGACAGTCTCACCCTCATTGAAAGTTACATAGGTGAAACCAATGGTACCAGCAATTACTCTGATGACCAGATGTGTTTTGTTGTCCCTCATGGGTAAATTTTGTGCTGCAACCATGTCTGTTTGCAAAGCTCTGAGTATGCGTGTGTGTTTGACTGTTCAAAATTTACTTGAAAAGTCAGGAAGTATCATGTCATGTAATGGTTTTATGCGTGATGCATAATCAGGAATGTATGTCTTGCCAAAATTTAGGAAACCCAATAGGGATTGGAGTTTTTTAATTGTACTTGGAGGTTGCAACTGAGTGCTTTTTTCCAAGAATTGTGGTGCTAAGCTCTTTCCTTCTTTTGATAGCTCATATCCCAGAAACAGGACACTAAGGAAGGCTATTTTTGTTTTTTTAAATTGAATTTGTAGCCAAATTCGGCAAATTGTACAACAATGCGGGCTACCTGTCTTAAATGTTGTAGCAATTCATCATCCGTGAGATAGATATCATCTACATAGGACAATGCTTCAGGATCAATGTCGTGCAATATTGAAGTCACACGAGCCGCTAACATCCTGGACTGTTCTTGTACCCCTGGGGTAAACAACAGATTGTTTTCTGGCAGCTTAGTGAGCTGAAACTTATTAAGTCTCTACTCTCAGGTGCTATATTTTGGCAGAAGAAACCATTGGAAATGTCCAGTGTTGTTTTGTATTTTTTGCGCACTATGTTGTTCATAAGTGCGTGCAATGTGAGTTTTGTATAGCATATGTGCGAGTATGACTGTTTAAATGTCTGTAGTCTAAGACTATTCTGTACGAATGGTCCGGTTTAGCTACTGAGAATAATGGAATGTTCATTGGTGAGACACTGGGTTCTATTATGCCCTGGTACTCCAGTTGTGTGAGGATTTCCCTCAAGGGTGCTTTAGCATCATGTTTTATTGGATATAGGGGTTGAGGTTGGGGTTGATTTTTAATAGGGATTACATTGTAGTGGGAATCTTTGTCCCATCCTACATGATTGCGATATAATGCGGATGCCTGCACCAATGCCCAATCAATGACGTAGGATTCTGCAAGCTCCTCGGGAACAAGGGGCATGAAGGAAGGTTTAATAACATCTTCCCCATATGGGCAAGTACGGACAAAGTCAGGTGGCCAATCCTGATCGGGCAGCAAAATATCATATATGTTTACGGTGCGATCCCAAAAAATTGTGTCTATTGTGCACCCAACGTCTCCTTCGAACTATAACGTTACTTTGTACACCCTATCAGGCGTGGAAACACGCATGTCCGCAAATTCTACTTGTAGGAAGTCATCAGTTGTTTTCACCTCCAGATGCTCTAGAAGTCTCCGGGGGTGGGTGCTGTGGCCCCTGACCCCTGCAATTGCCTACCTGAAGAGCATGAGGAACACTTCATTTTTATGACATAGCACTGGGAGAAGTGCTGTATGTGCTGCTGGCGCCTTGGGAACACTTCTTGTGGTAAGCTGAAGTGCCTTGAGAGTGCCAGTCTTTTACAAATATCATGCATTGGAAGTGTGTTGCTGGCGAAAGATCACTGCTGCCACCCAGGCGTTTTAGATTGACAAGCGCATTGAAAGCGTGCTCCTTGAAGTTACCCCTGGGCACGAGTGAAGCGAAGACTGGAGCGAGTGTGCTCCTAACGGTGCCCCCGGGATGAAGTACTCTACGAGGAGCTCCCCGGGGCACCAGCCGGCCCTGACTTTCGCCCGATCACTACTGGGGCCTGGACGGGCTGCATTTGACTCATGTACCAGATCGGGTGGGGGTGAGTCAAGAAGCTGTGAGGACAGGCGGGGAGGAGGCCTCATCGGAGGCCCCCTGCACTGCTAGGCCCCTTCTTCTTTCTGCTTTGCTCTCCCCGGATGGGCCCGTCATGGCCCCGGGGGGCAACAGGGACTGTGGGTGCCCAGTTCAGGCGCAGGCTCCAAGAGGAGCCCCTGTATAAGAATGGAAGGGATGCGTGCCGCCCCCTCTCCCAGTCATAAAGCGGACCCCATTTTAGTGCTGAGGACCACTTCTTCCTTTATGGCACTCAAGGTGCCTTCCACATAAAAGACAGGTGCCATTTTAATGGCAACGTGTTCACTGTGGGCATTCTTAATGTGGTGCTTCCTATGACTTGCCATATGTGTTGCTAATGTTCCTTTTATGGATATATAAGCTAATATGTTTCCCTGCCTTGTGCATATTCTTTCTGATGTTCCTTTTATGGGCATTCTGAGAATCTTATGCTAACCTGTTTTTATGACTTGCCATGTATTTCCTAATGTTCCTGGTATGGGCATTTATGAGGATCTTGTGACGTGCATTATTGTAGTAATGTTTTCCTGAATACTGCTTATGTTGCAGAATAATGAGTAACCTGTGTGTTATATGAGAGTACTGCTGATTTCTGCAGAGTAATAGTACTGTGTAATGTTCTGACAACTGCTTGGGTAGCAGGGTAGTACTGGCACATTGTGTTTGGTCTGATGCTGTGTCCAATACAGTTTATTTTTATATAACTTGATGTTGTGTTTCCTTTGTGGTATTGATAGTGCATCATGTGTGTTGTATGGGTTGTGCAAACACTTTACACATTGCCTCTGGGATAGGCCTGGATGCTCGTACCAGGCTACCAAAGGGGTGAGCAGGGGTTATCTTGGGTGTGTAACTCCCTCACCCTGACTAGAGTGGGTGGGTTCTGTCTGGCTCAGGTGCATACCCTAACCAACAAGAAACCCAATTTCTAACAATGTACGTGACAAATAGATGTATGCATGACCTTGTGTGGGATCCATTGCAATGAACATGGCATTGGCCTACTATTGTATGACAAGAGGCAACTGAGGTATGCTCCATGATGGAAACCATTGAAATTGATGAGGTCTCCTACTTGTTCAATGGTTACTGTGTTCCACAACTTCATCCATGCAATTCGAGTAGTCTGAGATTCTGATTTTATTGTGGGCAACGGTGCATGCATGAATATTGTGTGGTACATGTAGGAGCCACTTTGATGTAGTTTGTTGCTGGGGCCTACTTGATGTAATGATAATGTTTGCTAATCACAGCTGTTGTTGAAGTGTGATCAGGGAGATGTGGTGACCCTATTTCACTTAGTATTTTTAGCACCATCCCCGGCAAGCAAAGAAGTCAGTGCGGAACCAAGGGGGGAAGCATCTGGCCACAGCACCTCCAGTCATGCCACCACTGACATGGAGGGACCCAATGGCCTGGAGGGTGAGGGGAGTGCCAAAGAGGAGACAGGTCCCATCTCATCATCTTCAGATTCTACCACCAATGGCCACTCCCTAGTGGTGGCTGACCCATCAGGAACTGCTCCTGGACTATCCTTGTCAACAACCCCCAAATCTATCACCACCCTCTCTGTTGTTCCCCACCACGTTGGCTGTGGCGACTCACAGAAGAGGGGGCTGACTCTTTCGCTCCAAGCATGTCAGTCACCCCCTGCCTCTGTTAACCCTGTTGCCCTGAGTTAGGAGGTTATTGATCTCCGGAGGGGCATCTCTGTGTGGCAGACTGCCATTGTGAATGCCATCCAGGGATTGGCAAGCCAACTTCAGGAGACAAATGCGTACCTGGAAGGCATACATAGTGACATGTCTGGCCTACAGAGATCTTTTTAGGCTCTGGCCTTCCTTACAGATGGCAGCCATTGGTCTCCACAAGCTTCCCCCAACACATTCCTCTTCCCAATCCAAATTCCCTATTGCCCTACATGTCCCAAGCACACAGACACATCCACATGCTCCCCCCTCAACTCATACAAGTAGCACACATAGAAACAAGTACCTAATGACACACTGGCACATAGGCAATCAACATTCACCCACAGACATCACAACAGCCACCATTTCTGAAGATACTGCCACCATCCCCACCGACCCACACACCACAACCACCATGCACCCTGACAATATCTCACAACCCACTGACCCACACCCCCCAAACACCATACCCCCAGACACAACCGCAACAACCACAGAGACAACCACCACATTAACAGTTACCCCTATACATCATCCCAATACACACAGACACATCCACCATACCCACAGACACCACCCCAACTCACACACACACACACATCTACAAAATCCACCATACCCACAGATACCACCGCAACAGCCAAACACACATCTACCACTCCCACGTCACCCAGCACCTCCACCTAACAGCCCCAGAGGCACACAAACATCCACACACACAAACACAAGCATACCTCATATACACAAACATCCAAGGCATCAACACCCACAGTCAAGACCACCATTCCCTCAACCTCCAAATCCACAACCCCTTTCGTTTTGCAGAGTAGAGTTTCCTTTCTGACCTCGCCCTTTTCCCTGTTACCTCTATCCCTCCTCCCAAACACAAGAGGCCCCCACCCACATCTCACCCCATCCCTTCCACATCAAAGTCCTTTCCTGTCACACCAGCTCCCCCTGCAAGCACCCCAAAGAAAAAACCCACCTCTCTGAAGATAAAGACCCCACCTCCCAAACTCAAACCCACCCATCCCACATCTGGCCACATCCCACCAAAGCATGATTATTGAGCTGCCTGCATGCCCACTTGATGATCCTTACTGTGGAGGTTCCCTGGCAGTGATTGGAGTCAGGTTTGGGCACAGTATTGTACATAAACTCATACAGACTGGCCTTGAGCGCCTTGAGACCCTCATGGGTCAGTAGCCGTGCTTTATAAATACTGATTGATTGATTGATTGAATGGCCTTTGACCTATATCATTTGGTGTTAAGAAACCCAAGTTGTTATTTTTTGGGTAAACATTTGTTCTGCCATTACTTTTCTTCCTTGTGGTTGCTCCTGAGTAACTTGTGCTATAGGCCTACAGTTGTGTGTGTTTCAACCTGATTGCTGATCCATTTGCTGTTGTTTGAAAAATCTAAATTTGTGGGCAGTGCTGGTGTCACCCAAGACAAGTGTAGATGTTCACTGTATGGATATGCGGCTATTAATCCAATTGGGGTATCTTTGCATTGTGTCCTGTTTGCTATGGTAAGTATTTCATCTTGGGTTGACCAATGTCATCATGTATCATGTTAGATCTGTCCTCCTGATATGGATTGGACACTTGTCTCATGTGTGGAAGCTAGAATATGTCATTATATGTGGATGACTCCAACCTGGGACACAATGACGAATGAGCTTCTGCTGTGGCTATGATTCATTTTCTTTCAGATTAATGTCCATAAATAAACTAAGAAGAGTGAAGAGGTGCTGTAGAGCATGGGCTAACCCTCCTCTGACACAGATCTTTTTAGATAAACTATAAATTCCAACATGATTGGACCATTCTAAGAACCCGCTGATTACCTAAGGAGAAAAGAATACATTTGCCTTAAAGAACTCTCACCCACCAAGGCTATCTCTTGGTGGCATGATTTGTCATGGAGTTCATTCCTGTTGCTAATGTTAGGATTACCAGGCAGGTATTGTTAAAGAGTAACCCTATCCCCACGCACTACCTTATTCCTTTTTCTAACAAAGTGCTTCCATACATCTAACATGTTCTGCAGAAGAACGGGAAGGAACGTCATGATGAAACATTCCACCAAAGGCTACGCTGCATGAGTGAGAGTTCTTTAAAGCAAAAAGATTATCTTCTCCTTAGGTCAAAAAGAGGGTTCTTAGATTGTTCCAATCAAGTTGGGCTCTATAGTTTGTGTAAGCTTTCAGATTAATGTTCATATTCTTAGCTCCATAACTAGCCAAGCACAAACAGTGTAAGGGTGTCAAGGTACTGTTGTTTCTAAATGATTGTTGATAAATAAACAATGTCAGATTTAGAGGCGCAGGTCACTTAAAAGTGACCTGAATGATGGTGATGATGGACACTATTATTACAATGAACCTCACTCCAGCCTACAAGGTGAAATCTATTGTACCAATAGACAAGACAAAATATAAATCTATGAGTCTTACTTCCAGAATATTCAGATTTAAACAATGACTTGCCAAAGTATTGTGGGCAAACTATCAACTACCAGAATATTGTGACAGTAAAAGCATATAACTAAAGGTAGCTTTTCTAATCTCCGTTTAAATTTGTCTTGACGATCTATGTAGATGTGGAGTTAGGAATAGTTAATCTACTCTTACTTTTATATATGTAATGTTGGGAGGTGGATTAACCTTACTCCCTTGGAAGCAGGGGTTCTAGAGACTAGGAGGTAGGACAGGTACACACACACTGAATGCCTGTAGGTGGACAGTAAGCATACAGAGGTGAAGTGTGGGGACAAACCAGAGGGCTGCAGTGGATTTTGGGGTGGTAGGTAACAGAGCACATTAGGGCAGCAGGTGAAAGGCAGCATACATGGGCTGCAGGTGAAACATGCACATAAAAGGGCTGCAGGGGACTTGGGCACAAAGATGGGATATAAGGCATATTTGTGGCTGCAGAGAGTGATGCACAGTGCATATGTGGGAATGAGAGGAGCTGGCATATAGAAGGGCTGCAGGAGAGGTGTAACCTCACAAATGGATGCAAGGTGGTGGCACGAAGACAGCCCAAAGGGAAGGTAGGAATTGGATTAAAGATCTACAGAGTGACAGGAATACATATTGAGACAGGAGGAGGTGGAATGTAAATTGCAACTGATGGGGGTAAAAACAGAGGTGTCAGTTGCATAGCAGAACACAGAGGCTACAGGGGGCATGGGCACATAGAAAGGCTGCAGATCTCAAGTAGCAGATGGAGACAAAGGTGGCCATCAGGGAAGCAGTAATTGAATGCAAGTGCTGTGGGGGTTCGAGGACATATATAGGTGGTGCATGGGAGGAGGGGGATGGTAGACATGGCCAGAGATGGGGCAGAGGTGGAAGAGTGGAATTGGGGAAACACAGGTTCTGCAGGTTGTGTGAAAAGCAAAGCGGCAGAACACAGAGGCCCCTTGGGGTGGTGGCAAAGATACGTGCCACAAAGAACACAAAGAAGGGATTCAGAGTAGACAGTGGACAAAGAAAGTGACTTCAGTATAGTGAAGGTGACCATAACTTGCAACACATGCACCATTACATTATTGTAGTTTAGCAGCGATTAAATTAAGCATTAGCAGAAGACATCTTGTATTTAGTAACTATTGTGAACATTTTGCGGAATCCATTTTGTATTCATGGCAGCCATTTTCTCTGCCACATGCTGCCATGTGCTCACCATGTGCTCTGTCCTACCTTTCTGTTAACTACTCTTGAAAATCTGCCTAGTGACAAGTTATATTTAGCATCTCCCACTTTCGCACATGCTCAGTAAGGTCTGCAGCTGTTAGTCCTTGAAAACTGTTAGCTCCTCCTACCTGTCGACTGTGCATTTCCACATGACCTTATACTGTATGTATAGAAGTCTTGCTTCTATAATTGTACCACCTCCTTTTAGCCCCTGCGTGGATATAAAAGGACCATGCTCTCTCAGTTCAGTGTGCTACTTTAAACATTACCGAAGGGTGCTGTTTGAACTTTAGTACCACCTCATGAGGTTAATAAACTTTGGGGGTCATTCCGACCCTGGCGGGCGGCGGGCGCCGACCGCCAGAAGACCGCACTGCAGTCAAATGACTGTGGCGGTCATTCTGACTTTCCCGCTGGGTGGGCGGGCGACCGCCAAAAGGCCGCCCGCCCGCCCAGCGGGAAAGCCCCAGCAACGATGAAGCCGGCTCCGAATGGAGCCGGCGGAGTTGCTGGTGTGCGACGGGTGCAGTGGCACCCGTCGCGATTTTCAGTGTCTGCTAGGCAGACACTGAAAATCATTATGGGGCCCTAAAAGGACCATGCTCTCTCAGTTCAGTGTGCTACTTCAAACATTACCGAAGGGTGCTGTTTGAACTTTAGTACCACCTCATGAGGTTAATAAACTTTGGGGGTCATTCCGACCCTGGCGGGCGGCGGGCGCCGACCGCCAGAAGACCGCACTGCGGTCAAATGACTGTGGCGGTCATTCTGACTTTCCCGCTGGGTGGGCGGGCGACCGCCAAAAGGCCGCCCGCCCGCCCAGCGGGAAAGCCCCAGCAACGATGAAGCCGGCTCCGAATGGAGCCGGCGGAGTTGCTGGTGTGCGACGGGTGCAGTGGCACCCGTCGCGATTTTCAGTGTCTGCTAGGCAGACACTGAAAATCATTATGGGGCCCTGTTAGGGGGCCCCTGCACTGCCCATGCCTGTGGCATGGGCAGTGCAGGGGCCCCCAGGGGCCCCACGACACCCGTTCCCGCCATCCTGTTCCTGGTGGTTTTTACCGCCAGGACCAGGATGGCGGGAAGGGGGTCGGAATCCCCATGGCAGCGCTGCATGCAGCGCCGCCATGGGGGATTCCCTGGGGCAGGGGAAAACCGGCGGGAAACCGCTGGTTCCCCTTTTCTGACCGCGGCTTTACCGCCGCGGTCAGAATTGCCCCAGAAGCACCGCCAGCCTGTTGGCGGTGCTTCCTCTGCCCTCCACCCTGGCGGTTTCAAACCGCCAGGGTCAGAATGAGGGCCTTTGTCTTTTATTTCAGTTTCTGTGCCAACTTCTTTCTACATGGTCTGAGGACTTTGTGCAGAGAAAGGTGAACCCCTTGCACTAGTAGGCCTTGCTGAGGCTTACTTCAACAACATGCCAACACACCCACCCTTATATGTTCACACCAGCAACATCATACACAAACACATAACCCATTGTATATACATACAATCAACATCCCACAAAACAACCAATACAAAGAATATCATATAAGAACACAAACACCTTCTTACTTTGATGTAACCAATACATCCACCACCATATATCAACATAAGCAACATCCTGTGTACACATGCCCATCATATCTCCTGTCTCCACAATCTCCATCATACACCCACTATCATACATGCATGCAACTCACACAAAGAAAAACAAAAAAAACAAGACATAACCTACAAAATCTTCCTTTAAAAGGAGGTTAATGTTGACTAATAAGTTAACAGTGACTTTGCCATAAACACTAAAAAGTCACCCAATTAAGAAATTAAAGTGCAATCGCCTCGTTTCCCAAGCTCACTGTACTAGGTCAACCTTAAACCTGACTTCAGCCTAGATCCAGTGCAAAATCACACAACTGTTCAAAGAAATAGTAATATAATACACAATTTAAAATATAATTAACTAAATCCTATGCCAACACAGTCACTGTCATTTATACATTCACATAACCAACATCTTACATCATCAAAAGTATCAGAATGTGCCAAGATATCCACCTTCATATGTACATCTATCCAACATCATATGAAAACATATATATCATAATATCATGCAAGACGCACACTCACTATTATATTTCTATGTAACCTCTAGTATAGGCCCACACACTCTCTCCGTCAATCGTACAGCCAAATTTAATCACCATCATACACTCCCATGCAGCATTTACCAATGCTTTACCATATTGCTCAAATAACTTAGCTCTTATAGATAATTAGGGAAGTGAGATTAAAAGTTGACTTAGTATTTCAGGGTTGTGATGTGCTGAAGCTTCTTTTACACAATTTAGCAAAAAAAGGTAAAGTCACAAGGGAACTAAGGGTAATATATATGCTTATAGTTCTGTTGTCCCTACCTTGCCATACTAAGTTGTCCTTAACTCTCACTCCAGTCTTACAGTTTAGTACATCACACATCTGTTCAAACTCAAACGAATACACTACAAAATAAAACATCATTAACATCAAGACCTCCAATCATCATATATTGCTTCACTCAATGCACCATTTCTTCATGTCTGCATCCATCCAACATCATATGACAAAAGAGTCATAAACATACAGTCCTCAAACCAATATCAGATATGACTGCAGAAGCGCAATTGTACAAGCAAACATCATTATATAGCTCACACCTGCTGTCACTCCACCATACATCCATATTCATACGCCCACACCAAGCATTCTATATAACCAATATCAAATAGCTGTCCACTTCTCAACTTTTGCCCTCACATACCACAGCCATAATACAGAAGCACACCCAGCATTAGATATCAACACAACTGTCATACAGCCATGTAGACAACATTTGGCAATATTGCATGTTGTGATTGCAGGATCATTGCTAATGTTCATGACAATATTCATGATCTCTTCCTAGAAAGCACGGATGAATATGCAAATCCACAATGGACAACAGGAGAACAAGCTCCCTATACCAATTAGGTGCCTTCACGTTTTTCTTTTTAATTGGACTTGTAAATCCTCTGTGGATACACAAATACAGGAATGAAATGCAAATAAATGCTATCTAAAATTTAACATCCTCATCACCAGATGGGAACCCTTGCCCGCGTCATGCGCTGCTAATTACCCCAGTTTTTACATCACTCTTGACATCTTCTTCATCATTGGTAATATCACTGTAACATTTGCAGTAAAATTATTGATGAGAAAACTGCATGGCTAGGGCGAGAGTTATAGTTACCTTAGTACACGAGTTATAGTTACTTGAAATAGCTCTACCAGTTGAATTTCTATGGTTTTGTGCATGTAAAATCTGAACCTAACTGTAGGATCCCAGTAACCTTGCTTTTTTTGTTGGTTTTTTATATAGTTATTACCCACTGAAGATTGCCAGTAAGTAGTTCTAATTAGGGCCTAGTTTACATGGGAAAAGTGCTTTTTGTTTTGCTAATACCTTTAGTGTCATTTGATGAATCTTCACAAAATTTTCAAAACTAGTGTGCCAGTCACTTCAGCTGCTGTTTGTAAAGATTCGGGGTACTCTGTCAAGTGAGGGCCAAGAAAAAAGGAGGGTTCTAAAATATGTTTTCCCCTTGCAATTTCCCATAGGAATTTTAGACACAACTACAGCCTGAGCCACTGAAAAGAATTGCACCAAATTTGGCAGAAAGATAGATCTTGATCCAGAAAGAGCTCTTTTTGTAATGTGGTATAAATCTGTTCAGTAGTTTTGGGATTATTAAAGTAAAAATATTTATGTATATTTAGAGATGCAAATCTACTCTGGATCCTCCGCAGATGTGGATTAATTCGCTGAGCCACGCGCCAACTGCAGTGCCATGATTATCTGGCCTCAAAATGAGATGAAAGTTGAGACTGCCATTTTGTTCATCAGGACTCTGTTTTCAGCAGGGAAAATAACATTTAAAAAGTGATAGAAGGGGTCAGGGTGTAAGTATTCTGACCCCAGGGGACTTATGAAGGGACCTAGGAGGGACTCCTCTGGGGCAAGATATTGTCCAAATACTTTCTCAGTTGGATCCATGAATCCAGACCCCAATTAAGAAAAAAAGACATATACCCTGTCACAGACCCACACACCTACTCACACACCCACTTATACACCCACACGACCACGCACCACCCACTCACATACTCATACAGCCACTCACACACCCACTCACAGAGCCACAAACCTACTCACAGACCCATACAGCACTCACAAACCCACTCATACACTCACACAATCACTTACGCACTCACACCTCCACTCCATACCGCCACTCATACAACCACTCACAGACCCACAAAACTACTCACAGAGGCACTCAAACATCCACTAACACACCAACTCACGCACTCACACGCCCACTTACACACCAATACAGCCACTCATACACCCCCTCGAACCCATAAAACCACTCACACACTACACACTACAAACACACCCACTTACAATCACACAATCACTCACACACCCACTCACATACCTGGGGCACAGAGACATTATAGTTAGGAAATAAAATTTTAAAAAACGTAGAAATTCACTGAAAAAGCAAAGGTTACAGGGACTTTATAGTTAGATTCAGATTTTACACACATAAAACCATAGAAATTCAGCAGTTAAAGTTATAGTTATCTCAAGCAACTATAACTGGTGCCCTTAGGTAACTATAAAACATACCCTCGCCATGCTTTGCTAATTAGCCCACATATTACATCACTCATGACATCTTCTATGCGATCATTGATAATATCACTGCAAGTGTGCAGTGAAATTATTGATGAGAAAACTGTGCATGGTAGGGGCCATATTCACTGGAATACAGTTAACCATTCTTTTCTCATTTAGTTCCACAGAAGAGGCCCCTATTCTAATGTGTTCTATTTATATTTCTAAAGCCGAGCTTTATTTATCAGGCTCAAACACAGTATTAAGGTTTATTTTTCAACAAAGCCCTTCAAAACATCCCCCTCTTTTTAACTAAATCTCTGTGATTGCAGGGTCTATTTTTATCACCCAAAATGTTCTTCACTCTTGACACGATCTGATTCTTTACATTACACCCACTTTGAATCCAATAAAATAGAGACTACAACGTGTCGCTGGCTATTTGAACACTGAAATTATGATATCAGAAACTGACTTACTGGTAAATTGTTAGCTGCTCACTCAGGAAGATTTAATTATATATCACTAATGGTGTCCTTTGCTGTGTACATGTTAACTTCGGTCTACAGCTTGCCTCATAAACAAATGCTGTCGTTTATTCCTTGTAAGCTTATTCATCGTACTGTAACTTGATGGCCTGTCGAAAGACCAGCCCCGTGTCTCCTCTAGCCGTATTATTAAAGGATGTATGTATGTGCATAGTTCGGTACGTAATATGCTTGGGAAGATTATTTAATGCCGCCCCAAGCACTTCTGATCTGACTGCCAATGCAAGTTTGAATCACGCTTTGACTGTTTATTCTTATTGCAGCTGCAATGCGTGGCTCTTTCTCCAAGACGTTCTTCATCCTCCCCTCGTCTATTTTGAGACCGGTGCTGTCCCTCCTTTCCTTTCCATTGTCCTATATTTAATTTTAAACCGCGTAAGCCACCGTGTTTAAAACATGTGAACGGTGCCCCTAGAGTCTGGTGACCTTTTACCATTTGCAGCATTATGTTCAGGATGTGAACCCGATTCACATGATTCCTTTAAATTTGATGGAAATGTACTCCCATGGGCGTATTGCAGTAAGTTACTGACTTGTTTGGAATTGTAAAATAATTCAAGTGATCCACCTGGGAGTTTGCGAATATTGTACCGAGAGTGCTCACGTTCACACCTATTGTCTCATAGGGGAATACAACAGGTGCGTAGTTTAGTGCAGTGAAATGTGACGCAAAAGGGACTGTGACATGCAAACAGATTTTTTTCTATTTTTCTAGACAAAGAAAATCATTTTCCCATTAGGGAAAACTCATCTGCCACAGTCCCATCCACTTTGA
The DNA here is from genome assembly GCF_031143425.1 of Pleurodeles waltl. Taxonomy (NCBI): domain Eukaryota; kingdom Metazoa; phylum Chordata; class Amphibia; order Caudata; family Salamandridae; genus Pleurodeles; species Pleurodeles waltl. The sequence continues at coordinate 509,652,611 of NC_090445.1, forward strand.
GCTATTCGCTGAATAGGAACGCCCTGAAATAGCATTTACTCGTGCTCTTTGCAGAAGTAAAGCTTCCATCTTACTTGGCCAAGGAAACTACCGGCAAAATGGCAGAAAATACTCACATGCTGGCTAGTTTAGGAATGTTAATAAAGTTCTGCTCATCCTCCCGCAACTAATGACCAGACTGTCCTTATAAGCGTAGATTTGCCATCATTCTGGTAGGATCCTGTTCTCATAAAGACAATTGTTTAAATACCTTAGTTACCTAAGTAAGTTGAACTTGGGTGTGCATATATCTTGCTGAATTAGGCCGCTAGCATTTCTCGAACTTATGTTTTAAGAAGTGGTAGTAAAAATTAGATTGCATTTCGCCAGTCATATTTAAAAGTTGTATGTGTCCAATAGTCTGTTGTAGTTGCTCCTTGGTGATGGATGCTTCCAGGGGCAGCAGCACGACTTTGTGACAGTGATGTTGCAACATATTCTTTGGTACCCACCTCAGGTGGAGCGGAGTGCAGGGGAAGAAGAAGGGTTAGTGGACTTAGATGTGATATGCTGCTGGTCTCCGTCTCCAGCTTCACACGCGGGGAAAAAACAAAAACAGAATTTTACGTTTTCAGAAAACCGGGTAGGAACCAGAAACAGAAGACGGACAAGAGGAAGTTCAAAAAGAGGAAGTGAAAAAGAAGACAGACGATGAGAGAAGTGGATACAAGGATGCTGAAAAGGAAGGTGAGAGAGAAGAACAGCAACTGAAATTGCAGCAGTGGATGAAACGCGAGGGGAAGTTCTTGAGAAGGAGTTTTTACTGCAGCCAGGAGGAGAACATCTGACAAGTGGAACCTGTGACAAGAAGCAAAAGGGCCCCTTCTGTGGGAGTGGAGGAGCCGAGGACGATACACTGCAGACACCGAAGTCTGACATCGAAAGTCCGGCAGACTGCAGACCACCCAGCTGGTTTTGTGTTTTGGCCCGCCACACTGTCAGGTGTGTGCCAGGGTACGCGGGTGGCACGAAAAGGAGAAGGCGGCGAGGGATTCAGGAGGACATTCCAGGGACCTATAAATTCAAGAGATTAAAACCTGACAACAGAGAGTTCAAAGCAGACTTACAAAGATTGGAAATCTTGTATCTAATTACTAAAATTATACCTACTACCGCAGGAAATGGAGAGCTAGTTTAGACTTACTTCTCCCTTGTTTAAGTGCTGATATCTTTGTGCTATTATTTTATTTTTACTATTTTATTTCCTTCTGACCAGTTTGTATCTAAATATATAAAAGGTCTCTTGAAAATGTAATGCTGTCCCTCATGTCACAGAAGTCATCAATACGTGATAATGCATGCATTATGTTAACCAGCATACTAATAGTTTGAATGTAGAAAGATGCCATTAGAAGCCATTTTAACTGTGCAATTGTTTAAACTAATGTCAGAAAACGCTGGTGGAATCACTCATAAATAAAATGTTTGACATATTTAATTGATATTATGCTATAATGTAGGCCTTAGACTAACAGGATATATTGAAACAATATTGAACTTCTAATGATTAATGATATAAATACATGTGCAAAAATAGAGCATTTATGTTCTGTGTTATATCAATTGAAATGCATTAACAATGTCTTTTCATTTAAAATGAGTGTAACATGCATCTTATTGAGGCATTATTAATGTTGAATTCATAAGTTTGCATAATAAAAATGTGTTTATTAAAACGTTTTGATTAAATGTATTGCTATAATTCACTTTGATTAGCCTAAGTGGGGCCTGTTAGTTTTGTATTTCGCGACTGAGCAGGAAATCCTGATTATTTTTCATAATGTAAGCTTTCCATCAGACTTCGTTCCCATGGGAAGACTTGCTTTGGTAATAGACCCCTATGGTTTAGGCATAGAGAGAAGCGCAACAGTGCCCTTGAGTTTGGAACATCTTGAGTTATGGACTAACAAATATTACAAATGTTTCAGTCCTGTGTAGAGCTACATGAATGGTTGAGGTTCCCATGACACACCTGGAGTCGTGTGGCTGATTACTATTGAATGATGCCTCTTCAATGTAATATGGACTGTCTTTCAGAGCGAATTAGATTGCTTTATGATCTTTATTATACTGATGACCAGTTGAATTTTGGTCAGAGATCCCTCCAGATTCCTGAACATGAGAAACTGAACTCTTGTTTCTATATCCTGCATGGTGAGCCCATTGGACACAGACAGCAGATAGTGAACATTGTGAAGGTGCTGGGTAGGGGGACCCCTGCATTGCCTGTGCCATGTGCATGGGCAGTGCCAGGGTCCCCCTGTGGCTCCCTGCACCTGTTCTCTGCCATCCTTTTCATGGCAGTGAAATTGCCATGGAAAGGCTGGCGGAGAACGAGGTCGTAATCTGAAGGGAAATGCTGCATGCAGCTCTACCCGAGTGGATTATGATCTCCGCCCTCGCCAGGCCGTCTGGATAATGGATCCTGGTGGTGCTGGCAGAACCATGGTGGTTTGACTGCCAGGGTCTTTATGTGGCAGTTGGACCACCACAGCAGCGGCAGTCCTGACCACCACCATGGGGCTGACTGTCTGAAGACCACCAGCCTTGTAATGAGGCCCTAAGTCCAAAGGTAAAATTTTGACCAAGGTCTCCCGCTCAGTGTATCCGACTTGGGCTTCATCGTGGTCAGCCTCAAAATTTGGCTTTGGCCCCGTCAAGCACGACCAGATGTTGATGCTTTTTGGTTTTAGGCACTAGATAGCACATTTTTACATGTAATCTTTAACAATTCATATCTATGGTTCACTACATTGGAATTTTGTTATTTTGGTGTCATTTGAAAGATATCAATATTTCCTACTTTTATAAATTGGTCTTGGATTTGTATTGTGTGTTGTGTGTTACTTATCCACAGTTTTATTGCTATTAAATGCTTTACCCATGTGTTTCCTAAATTAAGCCTAACTGCTCGTGGGCTAAGCTACCAAGGGGTGAGCAAGGATTAATTTATTGAGACCTTGACTGTGCCTTATGTGAGATTGTGGACTATTACTAAGTGAAGGTACCTATCTGCCCTTACTAATAATCCACTTTCCAACAGCTGAACCCCGTATAAAGCAATGGAAATCACATATATCCAGTGCAGTAGTAGCTAGACTCTGATCAGTTTCTTATTCAGCTCCAATGTTGGCCACAAACATTGGTAGTGGAGCCAATTATATTAAGGTGCATTTTATTTACAGGTAGGCCACATTTACATAACAACCAACTTCGTTGGAACTGCTACTCCTCAGGAATGGATTGAAACCCAGACAAACACTACTAAAAAGTCCTTGTTTTAGGGTCTGCCTAAGAACTGTAAGCGGTCAGAAGATAAGTGGGCTACGTAGGTACCAAAAGCTCTTCATGTAGGGTGTGCAAATCAGGCCACATCATTGTCCACAGTTACCATTCTGGTGCTGTTTCTGTAAGGTACCAGGCATGACTGCTGAACTGGTCCAGTGAAAAGAAAAGGTCATTACTGCTTCATCCGAAGGAGGTGGCTTTCAACACAGACTCTTGCACTTGACTTTGAAATGAATTATACAGGGAGGGAAAATTAGGAGAACAGTAGGGACACAACAGAACTAGATTCCTCCAAACCTTACCGAGTACCCTACAATCCTATGGGCTGCATACATCCATGGGTATACTCCTAAACAACCAAACTCTCAGGAAATGAAGCGCTTTCATGCAACTGTGGAAAATATGCAGAGTGGAGGCGTAACATAATAAACAAATTTGTAGAGATAGAAGCTCCTAGGCTATCTCCTCAGTGGGATAAAAGTATTACCTGTTAGCAGTGTCATGGCCTATCAATGAGGGCAGTAGCCGCCCATGTGAAAATGAATACAACTTCGGATGAACCCCTGTCACCTAATAGACAAAATCAAACATAGCTGCTCCAAACCAAAATTCTAATCAAGTATGTAAGCATACATGCATGTGTTGGTATTTGCAGAGAACAAACTTGCTCAAGTAGAGCAGTGCACTAAACAGGGGTCTGTCCTGGGGCAGATACAATTATTGCTGGAAGGTCAAGGATAGATTGTTGGGTAAGGGTAAGGTATCATGAAGTAATGTGTGTTTACATTTTTGCTGAATTGCAGTAGATGTGGTGCTGATCTAATATTTATAGGAATTCTGTTCCAGATCCTGCAAGCATAAACAGAAAAGGTTTGTCTTCTTTTTTTCAAACTCCTTACAATGTTGTATTTTCAGGTTGTCAATATCTAGGCTGCTTGTCTGGGGATATTGCCCTGATGTAGCTAGTTATTTACTGAGTAAGCTGGGCTCACAGTATTGAGGGTTTTTTGTGATGCAGATCAACTTGAAGTTGATCTGGATTGAAACAGGTTGCCAGTTTAAGTTTTTTTTTAATGTAGGGTTGATACGGTTGAATATTTTAGGGATGCTCGGGTAGTACCTGGAAGCCCACTGAGCAAAGTGTTACTTCTGCTCTGAGAGGATTAAGGCATGTACAATTGTTCCGAAGTCATCTTTTAGGAGACATTTGCTTCAAGAGGAAGAGTTGGAACCAAGCTGTCTTGTTTTTCTTTGCAAAGTGTTGTTTGATGGAGAGGTCTGTTTCAAGGGTGGGAAATTTTGTACAATAAATCAGCAAGGAGATAGAACGTGGTAGGTTTAAATTGAAATGCTAGACTTCAATCTGGGGTTGTTTGGCACTATTAGAGAAAGGAGGAATTCACTCTTTGTGGGCTCTAGCTTCAGGAAGTTAATTGACATTCAAAACTGGATGAGTTTGAAGCAGTATTTAAGTCCCAATATTTCATTGGATGAGGATATTTTTTGGTAGTGTTGGAGATCATCTTTGCATTGATATATCTTGATGCTAGTATCTGCAATAATGTACCAGAGAGGCTCCTTGTTGAGTTTAAAGTTGAAAAGGATGGGCCCCTGGGTTACTCTGTAGAAAATTTGAAGTGTCTGTGATACTGTGGTACCAATTTTCCTGAGCTGGCACTGATCGGTGCGCTAGGGTGTAAACCATTTAAAGACAGTACTTGAAAACTTGATGCATGTTTTCAAGGTGTTAAAGCTGAAAGGTTGACTGTACTGAAACTTGCAGGGAGATCAAACAGGACCAAGAGGAAGGGGTCATTCCTGTCATCGAGGAGGAGGATGCCATCAACTACTTGAAGTGTGGCTGTTTCAGTGCTCTAGTATGGTTGGAAGCCTGAATGGTAGTTCTTTAGGATATAATTAGGGCCACTGGAATTTTGCAATTCTGCAGCAGCAGTGATTTTCACATAAATATGTATTTGCACATAATTCATCATCTGCTCCATAATCTGCAGGTTTTAACAACAAAAGTGTTTCCAACTCAAACAGATCAAAAGTTTAAAAAAATATGGCGACTCAGGTTCCAGTGCACTTGAACATTTTTTCCAAAGTTTTGCTGGTCATCATTAAGCTCCTTATTGCTGTATTGGGGTGGTATGGTGAGCTCTTTTCTCAGACACTAATACCAGGTGTAGAAATAACAAAATTATAAAGTATTTGTACCACAAATTGTGCTGAATTATGCCACATAATTTGCCTTTTCTTGCCAAATAATTTAACACTGGCACATAATATAGTGCTTCTCTGCCACATAATTCCAGTGGCACTGGATGTAATTCTTAATTTGCTTTTAAAACTGGGTTGCAACTGCTTCTTAGATCATTTTGCCTGTGAATAGAAGGTGGACAATAGTGCAGAAGTTAGTCATATCAACTTGGTCCAGGTTTCCTTAGCATGATAAGACTCTGACCTCAGTTAAGGGTGTATGGGAATATCATTGATAATAAGGAGAAAGGGTGTGAAGTTGTCTCCTTAAAGACATTTGATGAAGGAAAAGTAAGTGGTTTGTCTTCTAAGGAGGTTGTCTTGAGAGAGCTCAGGATATTAGAGAGATCCTTGTGCGAGACTGAATGTGGTCCATTTGATGGTTAGGTGATGAGGATGGCTGGACTTGAGGGGGATACTGAAGTGGTAATGATTCTGGATCTGAGTTTCTCGATCTTGGTGAAGCAGAGGCTGATGGCATTGAGTTTATTGACTGAAGTAGGGACAGTGAATTCTGGTAGAGAATTGGTGCAGAGTTTACAGCCTTGAAGAGGGCATTGCTTCTGCTGTTTCTGTTGATTGCATCATTGATTTTGAAAGGCTTGTGGTGTGATGATGAGGGAGCTGCATTTAGAATGTAGTGGTTTGAGTAAGACATGAGTAAACATCCAGGAGTTTTGGTCTTCTTCATTTCTTTTCTTGATTTCAGGTGGCACATTTATTCTCATTATCCTCTTGAGTGCAACAGGGTGCTGATGGATTTTCTGTGGAGCAAAGAGTTCTGCATGAGTCCTTATAGTGGTATTGTAGATGTTAAAGAGAGTATTGACATCTGTGGTAGATAGGAAATGATTTGGCAGGTTGTTTATCTTTAGCATTAGCTCTTTTTGGATTTTTCTTGATATACATGTTTAATAGAGCTGAAGGTTATTTTTCTTCTTTTCCGTACACCTTTATACAAGGTTATGGTGAAGGTGATGCCAAACTAGTTGGTCCAGGGCTTCAGGTGTCTCGAATCGGATATTAGGAAATGGTGATAGAATGAGGCCCAGTGTGCTATCTTTGGAATGGGATGGGTTAATGATAAGTTGTTTTGTTTCCAATGTTTTGAGAAATCTGTAGAAGTCTTCCTTCATGCATTTTATGATAGATTCGCTGGGGAGGTTGAAGTCTCTGAGGAATGTGAGGTATGTGTGTTGCATAGAGGCAAATTTGATGAGGTTTGGATTTTCTGCTAGGAAGTACTTGTTTAGTCTGGGTGGTCTGTAGATCAGTTTAAATGGCAACTGGTTTGTGTCTGAGAGAGGAAAGTGGTAGAAGAGGAGCCTGAAAATATATAGAGAGTTGGTAGGAGTGCAACACTAGGATGGCGTGTGCATGCTTGCATGTCTGCCTCTTGTTTTGAGTGTGCAGTGTATATCCTGTATTATCTAACCATAAGGAATGAGGATATTCAGGGACATGTGTCGAACAGGGTGTGAACCAGATACTAGTGATGAAGAATTAAGTTTGGATGTGCTGATTAATTATGTCAGCAAGCAAGAGTGTATGATTAGAATGTGCATTGATGAGCATCAACTGAGTGCGTTATGTTGTAGATCGAGTCTGTATTCTAGTTAAGGGTATGTGATGAAGCTTAGTGGTATTAGATATGCTAAGTGGGGAAATGGTTTTGTGTGGTCTGGGTGTGATTGTGGGAATTGTGTGAAATGTGATGTCTGTGAAACACCCAGTGAAGCCAGTTTGCCTGAGGCAGGAATTCTTGCCCCGAGTATGAACAGGTCCAAACACATGATGCACTTGTCTGTGTCCTCCTTTAGGTGGGCACACCTGGGCAGTGACACACTGAAGAGTTGTCTACAGTAGGGGAGGAACCATAAAATCACAGATAGAAACTAGTGATGTCTATTCCTGTGGAGATGAAAGCTGTGAAATGCATCTTCTTTTCTGAAATTGTTGCTAAGTGCAGGAACAAAATATACATAAACCATTCATGATGCCAATCCAACATGGATCGTTTAGCCTTACCAGCTAGGTCTAACTTAGTCTCTGTATGAACACAAGTAACCTAAGCAATGTCATCAGCATGGTGAAGCTTGAATTCCATGCCAAACAAGCTTAAGGACCCACATCTTGGCATAACCATTGCACTTACTACATTTCAATGAGAAAAATCAACCCAAGCCCTGGCAAAGCGAATAGGTAGCACTTTGTCAACACATGCTCATTTCTATAACTTACTGCCGATTATTGTGGAATTGCAGCACAACCACTGGGCAAGCACTGGGAAAGCCAGTAGCAGAGGTGGTCATTGTGGAATGTTATTTTGTATATTTCCAATCAGTCAAAATGATGGCAGGAGTTCTTCTTTGCTTATCTTCAGGTATCAAAAGACTTACAAATTCCATGTGTTCTACACCTCAACATCTCTCCTTCACCTTCCTTTAATGCTGAGATCTCCAGGACTCTCTGTAAACATGGCAAGTTAATTATCCAAACACCAAATGACAATCTTGAAAAGTTTGATGTACACGTTCAATCTTTCATAACAGGGATTAGGTCTACCAAAAAGACAAGCATCTTCAAAACCTCCACCACAAAGTCAAGCAATAATAACATTGAAAAGGTGGACCACTTCTCACATCTAAAGAAGGCATCATATATTAAACATGTGCATCAGATCCATAGAGAACCCCCCAAAAAACTACAACAGTCCAAATAAGCTTTCCTGCAGACACAAGGGACAAAAAAGGAAAAACCTCACCGCTTATGAAGTACACCCAAAAGGAAATAGTCACTATACACACGTATTTACTTTTGAGGGTTTAGAATTAAATTAGTAGATGTAAGAAAGATCCACAGAATATGTCAGCTGTCTGGGATTTCATACAAGACAGAAAATGAGGAGGCTTGATTATGGACTCATTCATTCTACTCAAAGGCATGCAGCTTAACACATACGTCACTAAAATTGAGGCTCTCCAAAAATAGGTGAAATCACTCTCCTATAACTTGAAACACACATACACACCTCATTGTCAAACTTCAAACTATAATGCATGTACACATTAAACTTAATTCTTGATTTGTCAAGCCAAAAATAAATTACATATCAACTGAGATGCATGACCAAGATGATCCAACTCGCTTCTTAGTACAGAAACAATTGAGGACCTGCTTAGCTCATAGAACACTCCTAAGTCTTGACAAATCCAGGCCATCACGAACTTGAACACCAGTGTTCTTTCCCTAATACTGTACCTTTGTCTCCACAATTGGCACAGCCCTGGCACACAAATAAGTCCCTTGTAAAAGGTACCCATGGTACCCAGGGCCCTGTGGCCAGGGAAGGTCACTAAGGGCTGCAGCATGTATTCTGCCAACCTAGGGACCCCTCACTCAGCACATGCACACTGCCTCACAGCTTGTGTGTGCTGGTAGGGAGAAAAAGACTAAGTCGACATGGCACTCCCATCAGAGTGCCATGCCCACAACCCACTGCATAGGTAAGTCACCCCTCTAGCAGGCCTTACAACCCTAAGGCAGGGTGCACTATACCACAGGTGAGGCCATAGCTGCATGAGCACTATGCCCCTACAGTGTCTAAGCCAATTCCTAGACATTGTAAGTGCAGGGTAGCCATAAAGAGTATATGGTCTAGGAGTTTGTCAAACACGAACTCCACAGTTCCATAACGGCTACACTGAATACTGGGAAGTTTGGTATCAAACTTCTCAGCACAATAAATCTACACTGATGCCAGTGTGGGATTTATTGCGAAATGCACACAGAGGGCATCTTAGAGATGCCCTCTGCATGCCAGCCCAACTGCTAGTGTTAGGCTGACCGGTCTCTGCCAGCCTGCCACTTCCAGACTAGTTTCTGGCCACATGGGGCGAGTGCCTTTGTGCACGTTGTGACCAGGAACAAAGCCTGTCCTGGGTGGAGGTGCTTCACACCTCCCCCTGCAGGAACTGTAACACATGGTGGTGAGCCTCAAAGGCTCAAGCCTGGTGTTACAATGCTCAGGGCACTCCAGCTAATGGAGATGCCTGCCCCCCGGACACAGCCCCCACTTTTGTCAGCAAGTCCGGAGGAGATAATGAGAAAAACAAGGAGGAGTCACCCTCCAGCCAGGACAGCCCCTAAGGTGTCCAGAGCTGAGGTAACAACTTCCTTAGAAAATCCTCCATTTTGGCATGGAGGATTCAGCCCAATAGGATTAGGGATGTGCCCCCCTCCCCAAGGGAGGAGGCACAAGGAGGGTGTAGCCACCCTCAGCGACAGTAGCCATTGGCTACTGCCCTCCAGCCCTAAACACACCCCTAAATCTAGTATTTAGGGGCAACCCTGAACCCATGAAATCAGATTCCTGATGACCTAACAAGAAGAAGGACTGCTGACCTGAGAACCCTGCAGAGAAGAAGGAAGACAACAACTGCTTTGGCCCCACCCTTACCGGCCTGTCTCCTGATTCAAAGAACCTGTAACAGCAACAGAAACTCCTGTGGACAGCGGCTCTGTTCAAAGCAACAAGAAGAAACCATCTTTAAAGGGGCTCTCACCTCACTCCAGAAGCGTGAGTCCCCACCACTCTGCACCCGATGCCCCCGGCCCATGTCCAGAGAAACCGACACCGCAGAGAGGATCCCCAGGCGACTCCAACGATGTGTCCACCCTTAGCCGAACTCCCTGCACCCCCACAATGATGCCTGCAGTGGGAATCCAGAGGACCCCCCTGACTGCGACTGCCTGGTAACAAAGAAACCCGATGCCTGGACAAAGCACTGCACCCACAGCCCCCAGGCCTGTGAAGAACCAACCATTGGTGCAGCAGTGACCAGCAGGCAGCCCTCACCCTTGCCCAGTCAGTGGCTGGCCCAAAAAGCCCCTCTGTGCCCTGCCTGCATCGTCTGAGTGACCCCCGGGTCACTCCATGGATTTCAATACAAAACCCGACGCCTTGTTTGCACACTGCACCAGGCTGCCCCTGTGCCGCTGAGGGTGTATTTTGTGTGCCTGTTTGGGACTCCCCAGTGCTCTACAAAACCCCCCTGGTCTGCTCCCTGAGGACGCAGGTACTTACCTGCTAGCAGACTGGAACCGGAGCACCCCTAGTCTCCATAGGTGCTTAAGTTATTTGGGCCCGTGTTTGACCTCTGCACCTGACCGACCGGTCCTGTGTTGCTGGTGCTGGGTGTTTGGAGTTGACTTGAACCCCAAAAGGTGGGCTGCCTAAGCCTCGGACACTGAACTTGTAAGTGCTTTATTTATCTCAGAAATTAACCTGTACTTACCTCCCCTAGGAACTGTTGAATTTTGCAGTGTCCACTTTTAAAATAGCGTATTGCCATGTTATGCCAAACTGTGTACATTACTGTTTTAATTCAAAGTCCTATCTTTACTTATGCTAAGTACCTTACATTTAATGTACTTACCTGCAATTTGAAACTTGTGGTTCTAAAGTAAGATAAGAAAATAATATTTTTCTATATGAAAACCTTTTGGCCTAGAGTTAATTCTTTGAGTGTGTGTTCCCATGTATTGTCTGTGTGTGTGCAACAAATGCTTAACACTACCCTCTGATTAGCCTAACTGCTTGACCACACTACTACAAATAGAGCATTAGTATTATCTATTATTGCCACTATTAACCTCTAAGGGGAACCCCTTGACTCTGTGCACACTATCTCTCACTTTGAGATAGTATATACAGAGCCAGCTTCCTACACAATCGTAATATGAATCACTCTTCAATAATCACTGCATCAGTTTAGCTGAACTTGTATGGGAAATTAATGTATAATTATTTTTCTCTTTGTAGTAACAAAAAATGGTTGAATTCACCCGTCCTTTCCTCAAAACTCCATCAGGTAAGTATTTTCTATTTAAATTTTTGTACAAGTCTTAATGTTACCAACATGCAGAGATTACCACTTGAATTTTGTCTTTTCTTTTTCTTTTGCAGGTTGTCAGAGAATCTGGAGGTGCAGAATCAAGAAACCCGAAGAACCTGATGGCAAGAAGGAACCTGCCACAATTCTTTGGCGAGGACGCTGAGCGTTTGGTTCTTGGGAAACAGAAGGAAGGCCAGAGGATGATGACGTGAGGAACAGAGGAACACCACCACGGACGTCAAAACATCAAGTGAGTACGGGAGGCAAAGAAAACACTGATGATGAGCAGTTGTCACAATGCAGCCTTAAAGGCTCCACGCTCCACCCTTAAAGGGACCGACCACCGTGATGGCCCTGCAATGGTGCTGCGCCCGAAAGTACACCTCTCCCAGGGACCCCCCCACAAGTTTGGGTTCGTCAGGGTATCAACGATGAAAGAGGCGAATAAGACACACATGCTTCAATGTACGATCCTGTGGTCCATATCCCTTCCCATGAATCAAATAAAATAATCTGTGATGTACTTGTTTGGAATCCAGGATTGTTTCAACTTCAAATTCAAGTTCATTCTCCACCATAATAACCAGGGCTTTTTTCGGGAGTACAGTTCCAGGACTAACCAGCTTTCACAAAGTCCATGAAAAACGGAGTGCACTCGTATTTGTGGAGGTAATTCCAGTTTCATGGTAACATTGTTAGTTCTCTTGATAATTGGATATGGGCCTATGTACCATGATTGAAATTTTCATGGGCCCTTCAACTTGAGATGTCGTCTTGATACTTGATCTCCCACTTGATATATGGGGCTTGATCTTCGATGTTCATACGCATTCTGTTTATATGTCAGCTTTGCCTGATCCAAGTTGTTTTGGTCTGTTTGTTGAATAATCGGTATTTGATCCACATAATTCTGAACTGCGGGAACGCTAGTAGTATGGGTGGAGGAGAGTAACACAAAACAGGGATGCAGACCTTTATTACATTGAAATGGGGTTACCTTGGTAGAACTGTGTTGTGCACTATTGTAGGGAAACTCTGCAATCCAAAGAAACTTATCCCACTCTGCAGTATCACTCAGTACGTGGCACATAATTTATTGCTCCAAACATTGATTTACTCTTTCTGTCTGAGTGTCTGTTTGTGGGTGGTACCCAGTAGACAGATGGATCTCTATCTACAAAATCCCACAGAAGGCTTTCTAAATATTTAAAATAAATGGAGTCCTCGAACAGACTCAATAATAGAAGGTAGACCATGCAAACCTACTATGGATTGCAAAAAGATACCTGCAAGTGCCTCAGAAGTAGGTAAACCTGATAATGGTATAAAATGAGTCAATTTTAGAAAACATGTCTACTGTGACCATGACTGTAGTGTAACCGTGGTCTATCTTGGGTAGTTCTACTATATAATCTAGAGAGATCTTATGTCATGGGTGTGGAGGGGTAGGTAAGGAGTATAATAGGTCAGCATGTGCTTGATGTGGATTTCTATTCTGAGCACAAATCGCACATCTTTGTACAAACTGTTTTGATCAGTCACAAGTGTGGGCCACCAAAAATGATTCCTAACCAATTCTAGTGTCTTCTTTTCTCCTGGATGTCCTGCCAGTATATGATTATGACACCAGTATAACGCCTGGTGCTCTAAGGCTAAAGTGTGAACAAATAAACCATTCTGTACATAATACGTATTGTTAATGACCTTGTTATCTTGTTTGTGTAGGATCTCTAGTTCTTCTCTGCTATGCTGTGCTGCAGCTACATCTGCCAAAAAGGAATTTTCAGATATCACAACCACTGAGATACGGTCAGAGGGTATGATTGAAGAACTGTTGGATTCTTGTTCTTATATCTCATGTCCTAAATGTGACAATGCATCTGCTTTGCTATGCTGTCTACCTGCTAGGAATTGAATTACAAAATCAAAGAAAGTAAAGAATTGGGTCCAGCATAACCGTCTCATGGATAGAGACTTAGTGGGCTTCAGGAACTTGAGATTTTGATGATCCGTGATGACAGTGACAGTCTGCAAGGCACCCATTAAATAATGCCACCATTCCTTAAAGGACTTCCTAATGGTTAGGACCTCTTTATCACTGACAGAATAATTTACTTAAGACGGACTACATTTGTGAGAAAAATTGCTACTTGATGGAGTTTCCCTGTCTCCTTCTTTCTCTGCCAAAAGACACTGCGCCCTCCCAAATGCCCCTGAGAAGCATCAGCATCCACAATAAATCATTATGTAGTGCCAGGATGTTGTAGAATGGGGGCATTCATAAAAGCCTTTTTTTAATTTCTGGAAAGCTCTGCCTCAGTCTATTTGAACACTAATACCTTTTTTAGCAACTGAGTTGTGGTGGAGACCAAGGTGGAAAAATGGTCTAAAATTATCAAATCCAAGAAAGCTTTGTACTTCCTTTATGGTTTTAGGAGATTTCTATTGCAAAATACTGCCGTGACTTTCTGCAGGTCCATGATAAACCCCCTGTGAGGACAGAACATACCCCAAAAAGGAGACTTCAGAAGTATGAAACTTTAATTTCTCCAATCTGAATAAAGAGCTTATTCTCTGTTGCAGCACAGCTCTAACATGCTTCTCATATTCTGTCATGAATGGGGAGTATATCAAAATTTAATTGAGATAAGCCTCCACACACGCATCCAAAAAATCCCTCAGTATTACATTTTCCGCTCATCCCCCTCTCTCACTCTCAGAAGATGATAGGTCCATCTCATATCTAATTTGGAAAAAACCTGAGCATCCTTTACTTGATCAATTAGGCTGGGAATGAGACGCAGAGAATAGTGGTTCTTAACAGTGACATCATTGGGAACTCTGTAGTATATACAGGGGTGTAACTCACCCCCTTTTTTAAGCATGAAGAATATAAAGGAAGAGGCTGGGGAACAGGACTACCTTTTAAATCCTATGTTTAACATTTCATCTAGATATTCCCTAAAATGGATATTTTCTTTTTCTGTGAGTGCTTATAGTCTACTGCATGGTATGCAGACCCCAGGGATCAGATCGATTTGGCAATCGTATGGGCGATGTGATGGAAGAGCAGTAGCCCTTTATTTATCAGAAATGTCTGCTAAGTCTTGATAGTACGAAGGAATCTGAAGACCAACTACAATGAAGGATAATGCTGCAATCTTGCCTGGATTTAACTGAGAAGATATTTGGAAACAATGTTCTCTACAATAGGAAGAACAAAAGGTAATCTCATGACTTTTCCAATCTATGGCTGGATTATTGGTCTCCAACCATGGTATTCTTAGACTAGCTTGAAATTGCGGAGATTGTATAAGATCAAATGTTATCTTCTCTGTGTGAGAAAACTGGGCTGATACAATTTTGGCTAATTAGAACTGGCAATGTCAACCTACCTATAAGTGCCTAGTATATGACAGGGCATGTAAGTTTAGGGACCCCAGCGTAGGTATTGCTCCCATAGGTGCACTGCTGAGATTTCCAGGGTCATTTTAAAGGCAGGCCTGCCTTGCCAGCTGATTTTAAATTGAAGCTACATGCAAATTCAACTTTGAAATTAAAAGTACTTCCAAAGTCTTAAACTCCCTTATTATTACATGTAAGTCACCCGTAAGGTGTGCCCTAGGTGCCCCCAGTGTTGGGTGTATTGTAACTATAAGCAGGAACCTTATAACATGGCTGAACACAAAGGAAGTGCCTGGGGTAGATGATCTGCCTCAGCAGATGGTGAAACAGGATGGGGGAGAGCAGCCAAACTGGTCTTCAAAGGAGGGCTGGACATTTGGAGCAGCTCAGGACCTCCCCCATTTTCTGTAAACCCAGACAACCAGGTGCCTTCTTGATGAGATCAGGAGAGGGCAGGAGAGGAGTGTGTAAAGGATTTTTAGCCACACCGGTGGGTGGGCTCAGCCGGACCTAACCTCCAAAAATCAGGTTCTGCCATTTTGGATTTTTAAGGAATGTTGCTCCCTTGGATTAATTGTTGCCACACTTACCAGGAAGTGGTCATCCAAGGGGGTAATGGCCTGCCTGTGAATCAACAGTTGCCCCCCTTTGCTTTTCAACCCAGGAGCAATGATACATTTAGCAGAGCTGCACCCACACCTCAGATCCCTACAAGGAACAACATCAGAAGAACAAGGACTGCACTAGATACACACTTGGGCTTCACCACAAGAAGGACTTTGCCTGGCTTCAACCGGTTCAAGAAAGGACTCCCTGTTTGCTACTGGTGATAAGTAGCTAACCAGAGACCCCTGCATTAAATCCTGAAGAAACTGACCAGTTAACCAGTCCAGTGGTAATTTTGGAGTTTGAGCCACGTGCATTCTGGGAGTTGGAGTCCTAGCTTCAAGAGCAACCCAGAGCATCTGGAACCTTGGGGTGAGCTGTGGACTCCTATAGAACCTGGAAGAAGATCCAGAAGTTTGGAGAAGATTGGAGAACTTTTGGTAAAAAGCTCCATAAAGGGACCGACCCGCCGTCAAAAGTCAAGCCGGCTTACATCGACCGTGACCCGGCCTGACTTTCAGGTTTGTCCAGTTGAAAAGCTCTGGAGCTCCAGACTTCCAGGATTTCACCGGGGTCTCCTGGAAATGCAATCCAATGACGTTGATTCGAAATCGGCTTGCTGTGGAGGGTCGTCCAACATTTGAGAGAAAAAGGTCCAAAAAAGTAACAAACTCCGAACGTAAAAAGTTGACCGGGAATTCCTGTGCAGCGTATCCCTGGAGGGCTCTAGGGCCATTGGATCAAGATTCAGCTTTGGCCCGGACAAACATTTCCGTCCTGAAAAATCCAAAGGTAGAGTTCTTCACCGAGGTCTCCTGCAATGCGTATCTGAAGAGGGCTCCAAGGAGGTCGAATCGGATTGGTGACTTAGTCCGCTGAAGAAAATCTTCAAGAAAAAGACTAAGAGCCATATGTACCAACGCATTTTCCCATAGACACAGAATGGGTAAAACCCTTTGATACATCTGGCCCTAAGTCCGAAGGTAAACTTTTGACCAAGACCTCCTACTTGCTGTAGCCGAGCAGGGCTCCATTGCGGTTGGCCTCAAAGTTTGACTTTGCCCCGTTCTAGTGCGAGGGGTTGACCAAATTGGCCCTTTTAGTTTCTATGCACCAGAAAACATTAATTCTTTAAAAAAACATATCTCCTGTTCTTTTTATTCGATTTTAATTGTTTTTGTGTCATTTTAAAGATACAAAATATATGCTATGTCTATAACTTGGTGTTGGATTTTTATTGTGTTTTGTGTTTTACTTATTTACTGTTTTGTGACTTTTACATGCTTTATACACCTGTCTCCTAAGTTAAGTCTTGTCGCTCATTGCCAAGCTACCAATGTTTGAGTGTGGATTAATTTATTGAGACCTGACTGGACCTAGTGGGGGTTAGTGGTCTATTGCTAAGTGTAGGTACTTACCTGTCCTTACCAATAATCCACTTTCCAACACTCTGTATGAGTTCCCTGAATGTTAAGCCACAAGGCAGTAGTAGCATGTGTTATGGGACCTGATTTCAGGGCACTCCCATCAACAGTTTTCATTTCATCAACTTGATCTTGCCTTTCACTTTGAATGCCATATAATGAAGCTAGAATGCGATCCATGAAATTACCTGTGGGTCCTGAATCAACTAGTAATTGCAAGGTAACCGAACCTCCAATCCAAGACAATTGAGCTGTTACATAGAAATGACACTATTGATAGATACAAGGTCTTTGTGCTAAAGTTCTTCAGGCTATCTTAGTCTGTACACCTGAAACGCTTACCTCACTGGGTTACGGGTCCCCTAGTTTTCTGCCTCTTCTTTTCTCTTAGGTTTTACTAGACAGTCACGTAACAAATAAAAAAAATACCTTTATTTCCACAATACACACAAAGTTTTAATGCTCTTTTCCTTTGTCTTTCCTCATCACTTAATAGTCCTCTTAGACTGCCTATCTACATGGGTTCTGGTTTGTCAGTTTTGTCTGGGTCAGGTCTTTTCCTTTAAAAAACACTATCTTAGTTTTGGGTCAGCCTTTGTCTTGCAAACGCTCAGCCAAACGATGGTCCAGTTTCACAACTAAGTTTGTTAGTTAACAACAGTTGTCTGGGGGATTAACCACTTGGGCCAGCAAGTCTTTTAGTTAATCACACAACACTTTATAAAACCAGGAACTCATTTTACTGTTCGGCCAACCAGATTCTGCTACTACTCGATTGAAGGTAGTAATGTGCATCAATAAATCTTTGCTACCTTGTTGTAAGTTCAATAATTCTGTGTCCACTGCTTGAATGAATGTGTGATGATCAAACACTTTTTTCAACTCAGCCTTAAAGGCAGGATAGTTATATAACAGTGGTTTGTCTCTTTCTACTATAAGAATCTGCCATGTTGCAGCTGCATCCCCCAAAAAGGACAATATAAAGACCACCTTAGATTGATCATTAGGATTGCAAATGAAATGTAACTGGCACTGATTTATGAAAGTGCTGAATTTTGAGGGATCCCCAGAAAGACTTTCAGGAGGAGCAAAAGGAATGGCTTGTGGAGTGATGAAGTGAACTACAGGCGCGCCTGCATCTTGACTATATCTGTCCCCCCCATACTGTGCATAAGTCCCTTCTCAGGACTTCCCCCATAGTCCACACATGAAAACAGTAGGCATTGCATTGGCTCCCCCTTGTAAGGCATAGACGCTTAGGCTCAGATTTACAAGAATCTGGCGCATCAGTACAATGTGCCCGATTTCTTGCAATTCTCCACTGTCACCTAACACCATGGATGCGCTGCATGTACAATACGGCACACCATGGCGCATGTTTAGGCCAACAGAGTCAAACATTTTTACGTTATTGTGGCACTTTGTTCCATTAGCGTCAAAAATGTTGACGCTAGTGGAGCAAAGTGCAGGGAGGCCCATTGATTTCAATGGGTGCTTCCTTTTAACCCCTGCTTTGAGCAGGCGTTAAAAATGACACAGAAAATGGCACCATTAAATCTTGTAGATTTTATTGCGCTATTTTTGTGGGCCCCTAAAGCCAGAATGCCCCCCTTGCATACATTATGCCTGGCACAGGCATAATGTGGCGCAAGGGGTCATAAAGTGGCACAATGAATGCATCGCCCCACTTTGTAGATATGGCATGCTGATTTTTCCCTCATTAAGCCATATTAGCATAATAAAAATGACGCTAATGTGGCACAAGGAGGCTCTAGGGCCTTGTAACTCTGGCCGTCATTGCTAGCGTCTGAGTCCCTTTTGGCAAATTGCTGATCATATGAGCTAGATCAGCCAGTGTGACCTCAAGTATCTCCATTTCACTTGGGCGAAAATTATACGTGGGCTTGTCGTTCTGTCAGGCCTGTTACCTTTTAGCAGGAGTGAAATAGACACCATGTACCTCCCTACGTCCTTGCAAATCAAACGTACCCCAGAGTGGTCACCCTTGACCCACTGAGATGAAGGGACGACGCTTGACCAAGGCCAACACCAGATTTCCACCTTGCAATGTCGGTTGTCTTTTACAACTTCTAATAACATAAATAACAAGGCCTTAGAACTTATTCATTTACATTATGATTTCTTCACAAATTATGTGATTCATTTCTGATTACCTAATGTCCCATCTCACTTTTTTAGGTGCTGGTTCCTGCTACTGGAATTCACTATTCTCTAAATCTAGAATCTAGAACTCAGGACTTTAACCCACTAGGGAAAATCCACACACTATGTACAAGTAAATAATCAGTAATATCTAACACCTACCTAAGGTGTCTAGGCTCTATGGTTCTAGGTAGCTAAATAGACAAGAGTTCTTCTGACATTAAATCAATGTACATATAATAGAGCATAAGCTTAAATCAGCATTCATGTCTTGGAATCAGAAATGTTCCTAAGTATATATGAATCACTCTGCAATAGTCAATGTCATATGCAAAATAATAGTATAACAACCTTAATATGAATCACGCATCAATAATCATTGTTAAGGATGGGGAGATGTTATGGAGATCTACTCCGTGGAAATCGGTGGAGTTAGCTTAAAACTCTGTTAAATGCTGTGGAGTTTCACATGTGGCAGACTGCTGCCTGCCTTACCATTCTGGCCTGAATGCATCTGATCTCTAAAGCGCTAAGCAGGGTCAGCTCAGGCTAGTAGTAGGCCTGACCCTGCTTAGCACTTCAGAGATATGCCACAGGTATCCAAAGCTGCTGTTTAAGGCCTCCTGTGCTGATACAGGCCACCGGTCTGAAGCCTGCTGCTCTCAACCACAACTGCACACTTCTCTTCACCAAGTGCCCTCCTTCACAAACTTGCTATGGAGGGCCAAGCACACCCCCTTTGTTGCACCAGTCTTGCAACTGCTTCCTCTGCACTGACACATAGCCTAAGACCGCCCTTTAGGGCCCAGCACTAGCAGCAGCAAACCAGCTCAGTTCACCACAAGCAGCCTGGTATTTTCACAAAGTGCCTTACTTTGCTTGCCACTGGGCTCTAAGGCACTCTCTCAGGCCACACACATCTCTATCTGGGGGGTTGCCATACTATCACTCAACAGCTGGTGCTCCCACGGTCTCCAGCTCTCCCTGCTGGCGTCACCACTGTATCCCACAACTCCACTTCCTTTCCCAGGGACTCTGGGGAGGCAGGTTCTTTTCAAGTGGAGCGCTGACTGTAAGTTTCCTTTTTTCCAAGCAGACCCCCCTTCATATACTAATCCTGTCCATGCCCATTTCCGGCCCCCGTGTGCAAACATAGAAGAGAAAGCAAAACAAGAGTCTTCTGACCTGAATGGTGTCTGTGTCCATGGTCCCCGTTACCAGTGTCCTGGCTCTCTGTCTCCCTCTACCACCTGCTCCCGGGCTGCTGAGGACAGTGAAAGGAGGGAGGCCTGAATCCGGAACTGGCGTTGGGGCGACCCTAAGCAGCATCTCCATGCTGCTGATTGGCAGAAAGCAAAGCCTTAGCTAGGGGTCTCCTTGCCTGTCATAGGGCAAATGTTGCCTTCATTTTGGGCTGAGTGAAAGTGCACCCCACACAGCACAAGCACAGTGCGCATGCCGATGAGCTCTGCTCTGCTGCCAGGCTAGTGGAGTTTTTGGCTGAACTCTGCGCTCCAATCAGAGAGCGGAGTGCCAAAAACTACATTAACTCCGCCAGTGGAGCAGAGCTCACTGCCCACCCCAATCACTGTATCAGTTTAGCAGAACTTCTATAGGGAATAAATATATATTTTGTTTCCTCTTTGTAGTTTTAACAAACAAAGGTTGACTTCACTGGCCCTTTCTACAAGAATCCATCAGACAAGTATTTTTCCTTTAACTTTTTTTACTAGTCTTAAAATTTACCAGAGAATGCAGAGATTGCTATTTGAATATTGTCTGTTGTTTTTCTTTTGCATGTTGTCAGAGAATCTAGAGGTGCAACAGCAAGAATCCTAATGCCAAGAAGGAACCCGCCACAATTCCTGGGTGAGGGTGCGGAGCGCTCGGTTCGCGGTACACAGAAGGAGGGCCAAAGGATGATGACGTGAACAACAGAGGAACACCAGCACGGACTTAAAAACATCAGGTGAGTACAGGAGGAGGAGGAAGCATTGATGATGAGTGCTCCACCCTTAAAGGGACCAACCACTGGGATGCGCCCTAGACTATGCGGCGCGCCCAACAGGGGGTGTCCCACCGACCAGATCATGAAGCCCAAACAAACTAGAGTTTTGGTTGCTATTTAGAGCAGTTTTACTGTAGGAAATTCCTTATAGTTGTATGGTATAAGATTTATATAGGAATCGGGATTCCATGGTGCCCTGACAAATGCCATTGGCCAGTTTTTGGCACCAGTGTCAGCAGAAACATGTTAGCTTCTTCTAGATTAATGTGCCGTTGTACTCACAGCCATCCAGAATTTAGTTTAACCATACCTGGGCTACCTACTAATAAAGAAAATTCCTGAAGGTTTACCTCAAAGTAGTTTTATAGTCCTCTGAATCCAGATGTTTCTTTATAAAAGCTG
The DNA here is from genome assembly GCF_031143425.1 of Pleurodeles waltl. NCBI lineage: Eukaryota > Metazoa > Chordata > Amphibia > Caudata > Salamandridae > Pleurodeles > Pleurodeles waltl. Next base: position 509,674,105 of record NC_090445.1, read on the forward strand.
ATAATAAACATTCCACACAATGTGGGCGAGGCTTCCTAATCAAATATGATGAGTAATTCAGTAGGTGTCCAATTGAGACACTATCTTCATCACCATCACATCTTTTTCTGTTTATTACCGTATCCTTTGGAGGGTATGCAGAGGGTGCACTTCCAACTCTCTGATTGTGGTATATAGTTAGTGTAAGGTTACCCAGGATCTCCTGTTTCAGCTACGAAAGAATGAGCTTGCACAGGTAGGCCTGTCTCCAGCTTGTTGGCTACTCATCTATTCGACAGGGTCAGAAGAGGTTTTCTCTCTTACTGTGGCTGAAGCTTGACTGTCTAGGAGGGTTCTAGGTTTGAATAGGTATAGCTTTTCCTGGCATCTTCAAATCAAATGAGGTAGTGCTAAAGTTACCCTTTTTCTGTCAGCTGTTTCTGTCCATTCCCAGATAGCTAATTCCTGGTAGGTCAGCAATTAACAGTCATCGGCCTTTCCTGGACTCGGAGGCAGGCCATTTTCTCTGACCCAGGGCCTTTAACTTTCGGAGTCAAGAGCCTGTATTACAGCTATTGAGGTGTGATGAGTGGCAGACTTGGTTTTAAGATAGATCATCTCAGGCAGCCTAAAACACATTTTTGCAAAGTTACTTTTCTGATTAAGATGTAAAAAAACCTTATTTCAACATAAGTCGAGTATTGTAAATGAATCTAGAAATACATTTGAAGCATTTCTCTGGACATTTCCTATAGCAGAAGTGGAGAATAAGCATTTTAAGCACAACTAGACCTACTAAAGAAAATCTAGCCAGACCTATACAATGAATTACATTTTGAGTTTTTTTCACTGTGAGGGCACACTAAACTCAATATGTACTGTCCTATGGAGTCACAAGGCACATTTGACTGGCAACTTATGAATATATAAAAATAGACTTTACCTACATGGTAAATACATTTTTCCTTGCTGTGTGCCACTGTGGTTCATTTCACTTGCAGACTGGACAGCACAGTGGCACTCTTGCCAGAAATATATGTTTGTCACAAATGTGGGTAGTGTAACTATACACTGCAGCTCACATATGACATTCAGCTCTATATGCCACGTGCAGTCTAGCCACCATTTACCAATGGAATATAAGGAAGTTTAGAAGGCCAAAGAGGAAATTCCAATATACAGCACATGTTTTATAGGTGAAGCACAAACATGTTATTACTGTTCAGCAGTGGTAAAGTGCACAAAGTATTAAAGCCAGCAAAACTAGGTTCAAGAAAAGGTAATAAATCTAGGGTGGCCATGCCGAAGGGGCAGATTAGATAGAGCAGTCATAAACTGAATCTGATGTTTGTACCCAAGACCCAGCTAGAAGAAACCATTTAGCCAGTGATACATTTAGACATCCTACCTCATTTTTTTATCAACTGACTTTATAGAGTACATAAAATGTGTGTGTGGGTGGTCACACTGATTTACAGAGAACAAACTATATGCAAGAACATGAAAAATAACGAATACCTTAGATTCCAAAGCCTATTAGTAGAAATAAAAATGAAGATGATAAAACTCCAGTACAATTCACATCATGTACCACCAACAGCAATCTCTGTATGGATCAGCCAATGAAATGATCTCCTCGAAGAACAATGAAATCACTGGTTACTTTAGAGTGCATTGGGGAGATGAGAAGGATAACGCAGTAACCCAAATATCTTCATTCTTAAACAAGTATGAGATTTTACAATTATTCTTAACTACAATGCATTTGAAAGGCACCATTCTACAACTCATAATGTCACTGCAAGGAACAAGTAAAACCAAAACCCTTTTTCCCCATCTATCCCTACATAATCCTAGTTGCTTTTCACACATTTAGCACCAATAAGAGTGGACACCCTAGACGTGTGGCCTAAAGTTCTCAGATTTATCAGTCTTAATACCCTACAGTATTTAGTCTGCTCCTCTCTTCAAACAATCCCCACAGATAAATATATCAACATAATAATTAGACAGTATGTAGACACCATGTCAGACTTATGCCCCCCATTAATTAAAGTAATCGAAGAGCAAATGATTAGTGTAGTGGCTCACACAAGAGCACTTTGAAGGAAGAAAAGTTCTCTGAAAGGTGGAACAACTATGGTGACAAAATCCAAGATCACCAAACTACACATTTTTAAAGAAGAGAAGTATAAATTATGAAAACAAAATCTTCACAGCCAAATCAACTTTGATCAGGGTGGAACTGTTGTAGCATTTTCATCCTTTGCAAGGATCAATGCTTGTCGAGGCCAATGGACCTTTGGACCCTGCAACTGGGTGTGGTAGAACTAATCAACTACATTTCAACTGAGATCAATGAAAGTTAAACAGTATGGCCTATTTGGCCATTCAAGGAAAACTCCAGTCAGAAATAAAGTTAAGGGTTTTTTTACAAGCTCAAAGTCATGTAAGTCACTCTCAGGGAAAAATTGTAAATATACAGAATCACCAAGGGTTGCCCAAAGCGACAAAATAGATTCAGATGAACTAACATTAATAAAACTAAGCACTAAATGAGGAAAACAAAAAACATTAATAACATTGGCTGAGAAATAATAAGTAAATGTTGCTCAGGCTTAGCAAGCATCAGTCATTTTAAAACCATTAAGATTATAATTTCAGTTGTGCACAGGGAAACCCCTCCCTTGGTCAAAATAAGGATGTACATATGTGGGGCAGAACACATGCTGACAAAAGACAAAAAGGACAAAAAGAATTTGTAAAACGGAAATCTCAGGCAAAAGAGCACTAACTAAGGTGAGAAAAAGATAGGTAAAAATTTAAAGCCGCAGCAAGCTTGGTGAAGCGTCCTCTGAAGGGGTTAGGAAGAAATCTCTAAGTCTCAGCAGGGGACCTAAAAGGGGCAAGCAGAGAGGAAGTTACCTCACCAAGGGGCTCAGCACACAGGGCTCTCCATCAGCAAAGGTTATGGAACTCGGGAGATCTGAAAATCTGCAAAGCATCTGACCAAAATCCAACTGTTCAAGAGTATATTAAAGTTCATGAAGCAATTTGATTTGCTCCGAAAATCAGTCCACATTACATTGAAGGAGCATCATCGAATAGTAATCTATCACACAACTCCTGGTTACAATATCTATTTCCATTCCCAGGTTTGTTCATGGAAACCTCATCCAATCCATTCATGTAGGCCCACACAGGATTAAAACATTTGTATAATTGAGTAGTCCATCTACTCAGTATTTTCAGATCCTAAGGACACTGTTAATTCTTTCTATTTCTAACCAATCGGGCCTATTACCAGAGCTAGTCTTCTCATGGGAGGAAAGTCTGAAATAAAGTTCACGTTATGAAAAATGAATCAGCATTTCCTGCACAGTCACAGAATACAAATCTAACAGTCCTCACTTAGGCTAACACAAGTGAGTTAACACAATACATTTAATTAATTATTTTTAATTATCACACTTTTAATAGGCAAAATTATAAATTCAACATTAATAATGCTTCAATAATATGCTTTCCATTCACTTTATACGGAAAACAAACTTTGTTAATGCAATTCATTAGATATAATGGAGAAGTACATTTCTTTCATTTTTGCACGCATATTCAATTCATTAATCAATAGAACTTTAATATTGTTTCAATATATTCTGTTAGTCTGAGGCCTAATTAATATTACCATGTCATTTAAATCTTGCAAATACTTGATTTCGTTCAAATGTCTGCCACCTATGTCGAACTATACAGTGTAAAAACATGCACATTAGTAAAGACATCAGTGCAATTTCTATGTTTAAACCATTAGTACTTTTGATTATCATAATGCATAAAATTTCACATATTGATGATTTTTGTGACATGAGAGACAGCACTAAAATTCAGACTGCAGAAGACATCAACCAACACAAAAAACACCTCAGAAAGACTACTCCTCTAATGTAGTGATCGCAAATGATCCTAAAGAGAAATGTGAAAACATATGCCAGTTCCATCATTGTGAACATGACAAAACGATTGAACTATTAGTTATTATTAATTGAGAAGATTAACTTAGTTATTTTTAAGCTGAACAGACAAGTCTAAATTAAAAAAAATGAGTCTAAATAGTCCTGCAGACCATTGCCAAAACTAGGCCACAAATTAATTTATCAAAGTTCAGCAATCTTATAGGAAATCACCCACTTTTTAACACCATTCTAAACCAATATGATTAATGCATCTCCAGTGCAAGTGAAAGACCCAGACTACCTAAAAATCAGACAAATCACTCCTCTTATTAAGAAAGTAGGTTCAGACCCTGAACAACTTTTTCCAAGTCTCATACCAACCATTTCTTGCAGAAGTTTTAGAAAGCTGTGCGCTTATAGATTCCAAACAATTCATCAATGAAAGCATTATTCTGGGTGACTGGCAATCTAGTTTTAGAGAGGCTCAGCACCTAATAGGTCTCACTAAAAATAACTGCTGATGCCCTTAGGCTATTTATGTTTAGTGATTCATATATCCTCATTGTTCTGAATCTTTCCAATGCGTTTGACACTATAAACCACCACTCACTGTTAAATAACCTAAACTAAAGAACTGGCATGGAATGCACAGTCCTTAACTGGTACACTTTCAATGTTGAAATCAGAGGTCAAAGAAAATATGTGTAAGGGTATGAGGAAGTTAGTGAGGTTGACATAACTGGCTGTGCTGAAAATCTCACTTCTCCACCAGTTACAGCTGAACTATGGTATGAGAAAAATATCTCAGTTCGGATCTAGCTGGGAAATGGTGGAAGAGTAAGAGCCAATAGATACTGGTTAAAGACAGGCACTGGATATCAGCTCAGCACCTTCCTTCTCAGAACCATTGCTCTGGACTCTTAAAGCAAACACAACATGGAAAAATCTATATTCTCTCAAGATCAGTGACATACAAATATGTTTTGATTTTCAATAATAAACTCACTCCTTTCGCAGTGCAGATGAGTACTGTTGATCTATGTGTCTGACCAGGAAGTAAGACCGAAACGGTAAGAGAGAGACGGCTAGCGTGCTAAAGGCAGTCACAAGCAGGAAAGTTGTAAGGTTCAGCCTAAGTCCATAAGCCAAAGCTTCAAGGTTATGTCAAAGGAGAGAAAGTGGGGGCCAAAAATGAAGAAAAACAATAAAGGTGCAGGAACCCAGTCTGTGACAACCTATGTAGCAGCAAAGTAACCCAAACAATGAGGAATGGCATAAGGCACCCAATCTAGAGCAGAATGACATTTTACATTGCTACTTCCAACGATGCCCAAGACATTCCAGCCTAGACCCAAAAAAGTGAGTCTGTGTGAGTTTATCTTTATTAAGTGCGCTAACCTTTACTGCATTGCGGGTTCCCACAAGTCCACCTATCTTCTCTTAAGGCAATGCTGTATGCATCAGCAATTTTCATTGCATGGGTGGGGAAATTCAATCACATTACAGCCCTCTCTGAATTGGCTACGAATAAAAGCCAGAAACCAGTACACACTAACCTGCATTATGTACCAAGCTGTACAAGCAGGAGCTCTTAACTGTCTCACTTAGAAACTGACGATCTCAGGTGTCCAACACTTCCTGAGAAGCACATGAAGCAGTTAAACATCTCAGCCTACAAGAAAGAATACATCGGAAACAAACCTTCTTAATAAATGCATGCTTCACTGCCTTTCTTCCAAATCTTTAAGAGAGAACTCCAGGATCTACTGTCCAAATGTTATTTACCTTTTGAATAACCCCACTTTGTATTGTTCTTCCTTGGGTCATCTGTTTCAGATAGCTACAGGTCGCTGTTAGTCCCTATAATGTGCAGGTGCTAACGACAGGGGATCACGACATTGTGTCACAGAGCACCATGGGAAACAGCCATGTGATGAACATTGGAATAGAGGAGTGTGGACTGCTGGATAAACAGATAAACCTCTCCTAAAGTCTACATTTTACGACTGAGTATACTGCATGCAACAATAAAAGGGCAAAATAGAGACACTCATCATTCATGAAAAACATTTGGCATGTTTAAACGAGGAAAACATCCCTGTCTTTAAACAAATGGATATCGTTGTCACCGCGCGGCTGAAGTAGATTCTAAATAAGGAAGATGCGCCACGTCGCGGCCCTTTTATGTCGTTTCTATCAGCAGGCCCATTAGCTCCACAGTGGCTGTCCTCCTCTCCCGGCGCTTCTGGGCAATCCGTTATATTTATGTGTTGTGGTCGCCAGCATCAGTTTCAAGCAATGTAATACGCAGCGCACAGCGGCTCGGCGGGATGCGCCATTCTCGCCAAGTTTTGTCATTAAAGCAATGAGTTTTTATCTACAAATACTGCAAGTGTCAATGGGCGCGCCCGCTCTTTGAAAAATACTTTTTCTTCCTTGCTTAAGCACAGAGCTGCAACCAAGAGAATCCTAAAAACACTTACTTCTTACTTTCTCCAGTCCTCTTTTTGTCACATACAAGGCTTCATGGTCTTTGCATCTCCGAGGATGCAGAGCTTGGCGCGCTGTGTTCCGTTTACTGAATAAAGCGTTGGTATTTTGAAAAATACAGTTTTGCTTTGATTTTTATAAAAAGTGATGGTCTTAATTATTGTTTTTCTTAAGTGCTACAAAATGCTGAAATTGCAAGTGTTCATTTGCAGCAACATACCATAACTGAACGTGTTTCTGAGTTCTTATCATTTTCTTCAGATAAAGGAATGTTAAAGCGCATTTTAAATGAATGAATCAATCAGGAATTTGTAAAGCGCACTACTCACCCGTGAGGGTCTCAAGGCGCTGTGTGGTGAGGGGAAGGGGGTTGGGGGGAGGGTGTTGCTACTGCTCGAACAGCCAGGTCTTGAAACTGGTCCATAATCAAAAGGGAATAAACGCGGGTATGGATCAATGGTGTCCCGAGATCACATTTATGACACTTACAAGAAGTAGTAATTTGCAGCTTATAAAAAAGGGTGATAGGTCCGGCCTTGGTGATGGAGAGCCCAGCTCCGAACAGAATCTGCCGGCACTTAAGTCCAAAGCACTCCCGAAAGTGGAAACAGTTACCAGTCCGACGTTAATGTGATGCAATGCCAGGCAGATAAGCGTTTCGGCGCAGAGGCTGACAGAGGGGTTCTGTGTGGTCAATCGGATCACTGTCAGGGATTCCCAAGGTGTACAATCCAGTATCAAAAAGTCGGGTGCTGAACCCTTCTCCTCATGGAGAGGCATTACAATGCTGCCAGGTCCAAAAATAGATTTTTCCTGCAGGTGATCCAGTCGATTGCCGAACAAAATGACTGGACAGGAGTGAAAATGCTTTACTGTAACAACGAAAACACTAGACTTGGTTTAAAGGTACGTTTGATTTACTGAGGCAAACTACAAAGGAGCAACAATTGATCTTTGACCACTTGCCTTTTCCTACGCTCTTCTTCAAACCTCCACATACCCACAAAATATTAAAATATTAAATATTAAAATATTACATAGCATTCTACATTCTGAATTCCATTCCTTCACTTATAACATAGACACAGATTATCAACAAGAAACTAAAAATCATGGTTCTGATTTAGAGTTTGACAGAGAGGAGATGGACTACCATCTCCACCAAACTTAAGGTCTGCCTGCCTGATTTACAGTTGGTAGAAACGTAAGAATATTGAACACACAAAAGGTGATGGGAGGGTGCTTACAATAAGTGTAACCACTGGTAGCCTTTTGAGATAGCATTGCAAATCATGCTACTTTTGCCCATGCTACTTTTGCCTACCATGCCACCTCAGATTAGACCCACCCATATGCAAATTAGTCGTAGTCCTCTTCCAATGGAAACAGTTTGGCCAGACACACCAACTATGCAACTTTGAATCATAAACACAAACTGCCCAAGACTGGTTTCACCATGATCGGGGGCTCTTCAGTTGGATGTAGTTTGGTTCCAGTGATCAAGGAACCCTTGGCTTGGCATACCCTTGACCACATAGGGTGTTACACCAAAAACACAAAAGATAATGGGAGGATGCTTACAATAAGTCTAACCACTAGCAATTGCTTGGGGTACCATTCCAGTCCACTCTTCTTTTACCCACCATGCCACCTCAGATTAGACCCAGTCGCATGCAAATCAGTCTAAGCCCTTCTACACTGGGAACAATCCAGCCTGAACTCCCAAGCCATGCCCACTCTGAATCAGAGTATGAGCAACCCAAGACCAGTTTTGCCCTGGCTTGGCAGTTTGGGCAGGACTGTTCTTAATGGAGCAGGGTCAATGATCAGGGTCAAGAAGGATTTGCATATGGCAGGGTCTAATCTGAGGTGGCATGATGGGCAAAAGAACTATGAGAGTGAATGCTACCCCGAGCAATTGCCAGTGGTTAAACATATTGCAAGGGTCCTCCCATCACCTTTTGTGGAACTAAAATGTTAGTGATGGAGACGATTCGACAACCTTCAAGATTTAGAGTTGCTAGTTGAATGGCTAGCTTATTAGTGTCCCTTACTACTGTGAAAAATCTGGAGCTAAAGTACAGTGAAAATGTTTAAATTACCCCCACATCATGGGAGATTTCTCCCATTCAATCAATCAATCAATCAATTTGTAAAGCACGCTACATACCCGTGAGGGTTTCAAGGTGCTGGGGTGGGGGGGGAGGAGGGTGCTGCTATTGCTCGAAGAGCAGGTCTTGAGGAGTTTTCTGAAGGAAAGAAGGTCCTGGGTCTGTCGTAGATCCAATGGGACGGTGTTCCAGGTCTTGGCGGCGAGGTACGAGAATGATCTTCCGCTGGAGGATTTGCGCCGGATGCGGGGGATGGAGGTGAGGGCGAGGTTGGCAGAGCGGAGTTGCCGGATGGGGGTGTAGAAGCTGAGTCTGTTGTTCAAGTATGTTGGTCCAGTGTTATGGAGTGCCTTGTGTGCATGGGTGAGGAGCTTGAAGGTGATCCTCTTGTTGACGGGGAGCCAGTGAAGGTCTCTTAGGTGGGGGGTGATGTGGCAGTGGCGAGGGATGTTGAGGATGAGTCGGGCGGAGGCGTTTTGGATGCGTTGGAGGTGTTGTAGGAGTTTGGCTGAGATACCGGTGTAGAGGGCATTGCCGTAGTCGAGTCTGCTGCTGATGAGGGCCTGGGTTACTGTTTTTCTTGTTTCTGTTGGGATTCATTTGTAGACTCTGCGGAGCATGCAGAGGGTGTTGTAGCAGGAGAAGGAGATGGCGCTGACCTGCTTTGTCATGGAGAGTGAGGAGTCGAGGGTGAAGCCGAGGTTTCGTGCACTGTCGGTGGGTGTCGGTGGGGGACCCAATGTGGTCGGCCACTATGGGTTGTCCCAGGCAGAGGGGGTGCGCCCAAGGATGAGGACCTCTGTATTGTCCGAGTTCAGTTTTAGCCGGCTGTCTCTCATCCAGTCGGCAATAGCTTTTAGTCCCTTGTGGAGGTTGGTTTTGGCGGTGTGCAGGTCCTTGGTGAGGGAGAGGATGAGTTGGGTGTCGTCGGCGTAGGAGATGATGTTGAGGTTGTGCTGACGGGCCTCTTGTGCGAGGGGGGCCCGTAGATGTTGAACAGCGTCGGGCTGAGGGATGATCCCTGGGGTACGCCACAGATGATGTTGAAGGCTTTGGATTGGTACGGGGGGAGGCGGACTCTTTGGGTTCTGCTGGCGAGGAAGGATGCGGTCCATTCGAGGGCCTGGTCCTGGATTCCTGCTGCGTGGAGGCGGGATTTTAGGGTGTGGTGACAGACGGTGTCGAAGGCGGCTGATAGGTCTAGGAGGATGAGGGCTGATGTTTCTCCATTGTCAAGGTGGCATCTGATGTCGTCTGTGGCGGCGAGTAGGGCGGTTTCCATGCTGTGGTTGCGTCTGAAGCCGGACTGGGAGGGGTCGAGGATGTTGTTGTCTTCGAGGTACCGGGTGAGCTGAGTGTTGATAATTTCCTCAATGACCTTTGCCGGAAAAGGGAGCAGAGAGATGGGCCGGGAGATTCACAGGTCCTTGGGGTCCGCCTTTGGTTTCTTGAGAAGGGCATTGATTTCGGCGTGTTTCCAACGTTCTGGGAATCTTTCAGTTTCGAAGGAGATGTTGATGGCTTTCCGTAGGTGTGATGCAATGGCTATGTCTGCTTTGTTAAAGGTATGGTGTGGGCAGGGGTCTTATGGCGATCCGGAGTGGATGGAGTTCATGGACTTGCGGGTTTGGTCGTCACTGATGATGGTCCAGGAGGTCAGTCGGCTGGAGCGGGTGGAGTTTGTGGTGGGTGGGGTGGGAGCGTCCGGAGTGTGAGGGGAGTTGAAGCTGTCGTGGATATCCGTGATTTTTCGGTGGAAGGCGGTTGCTAGGGCATCGCATAGTTCTTTGGAGGGGGTGATGTCGTTGACGGTGGCGTTTGGGTTGGAGAGTTCTTTTACAATGCTGAAAAGTTCTTTGCAGTCGTGGGCGTTGTTTTCTAGGCGGGTCTTGAAGGAGGATCTTTTTGTTAGCCTGATGAGTTGGTGGTGTTTGCGTGTGGCATCCTTGAGTGCCGTATGGTTGTCTGGAGTGCGTTCGAGTAGCCATATTTGCTTGCGTTTTCGGCAGTGGCGTTTGGAGGCTAGGAGGTCGTCAGTGAACCAGGTGGCTTTTTTGTTGATGTGATTGTTGGAGGGTTTTCTGAGTGGAGCAAGGCGGTCGGTGCAGTCGTTGATCCATAGATTGAGGTTGTGTGTGGCGATGTCAGGGTCGGTGGGGTCGACGGGCGGTTTCTGGGCTAGGGCGTTGGACATTTGGAGTTCGGTGACTTTACCCCATTGTCGGCGGGGTGGTTGTTCGGTGAGGTGGTGTTCTGACTGCTTCTTGAAGGTGAAGTGGACGCAGTGGTGGTCGGTCCAGTAGAGTTCGGTGGTATGGTTGAAGGTGACGTGGTTGCTTCTGGAGAAGATGGGGTCAAGGGTGTGACCGGCTGTGTGGGTGGGTGTGTTGACGAGCTGTGTGAAGCCGAGATTGGCGAGGTTTTCGTGAGGGTGGTGGTGTTGGTGTCATTGTTGTTTTCGAGGTGGAAGTTCAGGTCCCCGAGGAGGATGTAGTCCATGGAGGCGAGTGCGTGGTTGCTGGCCAGGTCGGCGATGGCGTTGCTGAAAGGTGCCCTGGGTCCTGGAGGTCTATAGATGAGTGTTCCTCTGAGCGTGGTGTTGGGGTCCGTGCAGACTTGGAAGTGAAGGAGTCCGGCGGTGCTGAAGGAGTCGTCCAGGGTGGTTTTGACTTCGAGGGTGGCTTTGTGGATGATGGGTATGCCTCCTCCGGTTTTGATGGTGCGGTCTCGGCGAGCGACATGTATCCGTTCGGGATGGCTATGGCGATGTCGGGTGCTGAGGAGTCGTTCCACCAAGTTTCGGTTAGAAAGGCCACGTCCGGGGTGGTGGAGTCGAGCAGGTCCCAGACTTCGATGGCGTGCTTGCGTGCTGAGCGGGTGTTGAGGAGTATGCAACGGAGGTGGTTGGTCTCGATCCTAGGTGGAATGTGGTCTCTGTTGAAGGCGAAGCTACAGTTGTGGCAGAAGAAGGATCCGGGCGTGCTCTTTGGAGAGGCCTGGAAGCAGGTGGTGTCTCGGCTGGTGTTGAGTGCGTGGAGGATGTTGGCATTGTAGCGGATGCTGGCAGGGTGGCTGTTGCTGGGGCCAGGGGTTCTGGTGCTGTGCACGGTCCAGGCGCGGACGGACGCAGACGGGCTTGCTTTTGGCACGCCTTCGGCGCGCCTGCTGCGCGCGTCCACTGCACGGCTGCGCCGCGGCTGCCATAAGAGGAGGGGAGGGTGGGAGTGGCAGCTGGGAGGCGGGAGGGCATGACAGCAGAGGGGAGGTGGGAGGGACCGCAGCGGTCGCAGCGGTCGCAGCGGCGGGAAAAGCAAAAACGAAGCGCTGAGAAGGAGAGGGAGGCGGGAGGGGCCGCAGGGGTCGCAGCAGCGGGAAAAGCAAAAACAAAGCAGTGAGAAGGAGGGGGGAGGCGGGAGGGGCCACAGTGAACGCAGCGGCGGGAGAATCAAAAACGAAGCGGTGAGAAGGAGGGGGGAGGCGGGAGGGGCCGCAGGGGACACAGCGGCGGGAAAAAAGCAAGAAGCAAAATCAGGAGGTGGCAGCAGGGAAAAACGGAATGGAGCGCGGATGGCGGAGCGGCGAGTGACCTGCCTGCAGCAGCAGGGTCAAATGATGTGGGGATCATTAGTTTTGTTTATTCAAAAACAAAATTCCTCTTTGGATTTTGTTTTTGAAAAAAACAAACACAAGTTAAAAGTTGACAGTACTGTCCAACAGGAGCCGGTGCAATGATTAGTGGTGTCCACTGGGTTTGATGGACCTCTCTAAATTATAAGTACAGCTACTCCATTAGGGTGACGGAGTACAATCCGTGCTTTGAAGTCAAAATCAAGCCCTTTAACCCTTAATATAAAGTATAATCCTTGTGCAGGACTGGTATCCAACAATTCCTCTTTTCACATTTTCTTCCAACACCTCTTCTAACACCTGCATCTTGCAAACCAACTGGAACATTACCAACTTCAACACAGGGAGTCACAACAACTGCTTTATTCACATCTTTTATATGCGACAAATAGTACACTTCTAAACCCAATTCCTTATCAACAACACACAAGAATATATTATCCTAATGCAGATTACCCCTTCTTGGAAGATGTTTCCTTCATCCCTCTACATATTGAGACTCTTGAGAAGTTCAACAGTTGTCCTTCCTGGAATCTCACTGCTAATTATATTATCTCAGCCGTCCTCTGGGGATTGGACCAACCCCACACACACAAGTGGGACTTTACTACTGTTGCATTGGCTCTCATTGGGCCAATAAGGCTGCTGGATTTGGGAGACAGCATCACCTGAATTGTAGGGAGCAGAGTTTGACCCCTTCTTCCTATGCTGATGACTCCCAGCTTATTATTCCTATTAATCAGCCATGGGAGGAGGTGGCAGATCGGTTTAGTAACTGTATGCGGGCAGTGAGTAAATGGATGAATATCAATTGGCTTAAAATGAATGCCACCAAAACTGAAATCTTATGTTTTGGACTTGGAAAAGATTTATGGAACTCACGGTGGTGGCCCTCTGAATGTGGCAACTGTCCCGTGCCCACTACTGTTAGTAGAAATTTGGGCATCTTGCTTGCTGAACATTTGTCATTTAAAAATCAGATTAATCACATGGTAAACATCAGTCTATGGTCCATTAAAATGCTCAGAAAAATCTTTCCTTATTTGTCACATGAATGGAGAGTATCTGCTATTCTGGCACTAGTGATGTCCAAGATAGACTATTGTAATGCCCTGTTCCTTAATTTGGACAAGAGGCTGATTAATAGACTCCAATTAGTCCAGAATTCCACTGTCAGAGCGGTTTTCAATCTCCCGCGATGCATATCAGCTAGAGAGAGTCTTAAGAAATTACATTGGCTGCCGGTGGCACAGCGTATTCAGTTCAAATCGCTCTGTCTTACTTTTAAGGCAGCTCATGGAATAGAACCACGGTATTTGACTTCTGGACTCCACTGGTATATACCTAAAAGAAGCCTGAGGTCGTCCCAAGCTTATTGGATACAGGTCCCTCGAACTCATAAAGCTAAATGGGGGATAAAGCTTTTACAGTGGCTGCTGCCAGAGGATGGAACTCGCTCCCTCTGAATATTAGGCAAGAATCCTGTTATATGAAATTTAGGAAAATGGTAAAAACTTGGCTTTTTCCTCTTTAACTTTCTGGTACATTATGATCAGGGCTTTTAACTCTCTTGTTTTTGATTCTCATTGGATGCTTCTTATCATTTTATTCTCGTCCATCTCCTTTGGTTAGCGCCTTTCTTCAGTTTTCTACTGTGTTCTTTTTCTTCCATCACGTGCTCTCCTTCTAGCGCTTCGATGCTCTTCTGAGTAGGAATGTGCTTTATAAATCACGAATTACATTACATTACATTGATCCCACATCATGTGACAATTGTCAAACTAATCTGTTTCCAGCCAGCTAGGAGCACCTCGCCTATACCCAAGAGCAGGGGTTATTTGTGGCAGCCAGGCACATAACATTGTGACCTCTCAGGGAAAATGTGGTGGATCAGATCCAATTGTGGTTTGTGGTGTAAACATAACTTGTGCCACACCCTTGTGCAGCATCATGCATGACCTCATTGATGACATCATTGCCATCATTCACATATGACATTACCACCAAGTTCACTTATGACATCAAGTAAATTTTATGTTAATAGATAGTAGGGTTTTTTTACATGCAATCTTGGGTTTAGTCTTATTTGTGCATATCATGTACTTTTCCACCTTTCTTTGGATTTTTTAATTCATTTTTTTCTTTTTATCAAATCATGGTTGGCAACGGACATAACAGATGCCATAACTTGCATCACTTTACATGTTGTTGTCTTGATAGCTGCATTTTATTTCTATACTTTTGCCAAATTGATGTTGTGAGAATGGCTGGCGAAGCAAGGTATCAAGTGTGTTGTGTGGGTTGCTCAGCAGAACTGGTGAAGTACAATGGATTTGCACATTTGACCCAGAATCATCACTTAGGCTATTGCTGTTGCTTTTGTCAGTGAATTTCATGGTTTTTATGATGTTTTTAATTAGTAACCCCTGTGGCCCATTACTAGGCCTACCTCCCAGTCCATGGAAGGGAGCCAGTCCCCTTCAGCATTCAGCTATGCACACTGATGGCTGAGTGAAGGTCCTCGTATTCAACCAGGCTGTGAGACAAACCAGCACTGGGTGGCAAACCTCTGCCATGCATAGCCTTTGGCTGCAGACATTTGGAAATGATCGAAGGGCCTGCACCCAACCTGGAACAAGTAGGTAAGGTGGCCACCCCCACTAAACAAAGCTTTGATCATGCACATCAGTGGTTGACCTCTGTTCAGGACCTGCACCCAACCCATAATGGGGGGACAACCCTATTATTTATTTATTGTATGTTTTTGTTATTTTTTTAAATCAGATTCTCATTATGGGACTGACTTGGTTCATTTTATTTCTTTTCTATCTATCTATCTATCTATCTATCTATCTATCTATCTATCTATCTATCTATCTATCTATCTATCTATCTATCTATCTATCTATCACCATAACCCAGGAGACTTAGGCCCTCATTACGACCTTGGCGGATGGTGATAAAGTGGCAGTAATACTGCCAACAGGCCGGCGGTCATAAATATGAAATTATGACCACAGCAGAAACCGCTTAGACAGCCACTTTAAAACGCCGACCGCCAGGGCAAAATCAACAGGCACCATGGCGGTAAACGCCTACAGCCAGACGGAAGACAATGTTCCGCCCACTGTATTATGAGACACCAATCCGCCACCTTTTCCGGGGCGGTAACAACGACATCAAAAGCCTGCCAGAAACACTTCACAAAAGGGAAACAACTCACCTCTGGAGCTCAAGGAAGAACCACACCACCATGGAGCCCAAGTTCCATCTGTTCCCCGTGCTCTTCTACCTTTCTGCTCCACTATGAACACCAATGCCAGCGAAGACGACCACGATGAGTATTGCCGCCTAGCACACAGGGGAGGAGGGGAGGAAAAAGAGAGTGGCACACACACGCAATGCCCCCACCCCCAACACCATACACACAACCAGATGCAGTAACATCACATATTCACCCCGTACCCCCAGGAATAATGCAAGGACAAAAGGAATTAATTAAAGTGAGTGTAAAAAGATAAAACTAGTAGAAATACGTGCATCCAAATCAAAAAGTACATACATATGTACAAATGTAGGGACACTACCCAGTCCTCAATGTCCGTGGGCCACAGGGCCACATCACATAGCCAAGGCCCCACCTTACTCCTGCAACAACATGGAGAGAACACTGCAGGGGCATCAGGTCGAAAATAGGCAGGCACCTCAGGGGGTTAGGGGGGCACCTCAGCCAGACGATGGTACAACACCACTGGTCCTGGAGGAGGCAACATGCCCAGTGCTTGGTCCGGGAGAGTGCAAGGCCATAGTCTCTCAAGTGGGTGACTTGCCCACATGCTCTGGAGGGGGCAATATGCCCATTAATTGGTCCTGGGGAGTGCAAGGTTACAGTCTCTCAAGTGGGTGACTTGCCCATATGCGCTGGAGGGGGCAACATGCCCTGTGCGCTGTCCTGGGGAGTGCAAGGCCACAGTCTCTCAAGTGGGTGACTTGCCCACATGCTCTGGAGGGGGCAACATGCCCTGTGCTTGATCCTGGGGAGTGCAAGGCCACAGTCTCCCAAGTGGATGGTTTCTCCATTGGTTCTTGAGGGGGCATTGTGCCCAGTGATCTTCATCCTGTGGAGGATGGGGTGAGTGGATGGCTTCTCGACTGGTTCTGAAGGGGGCATTGTGCCAAGTGAGCTTCATCCTGGGGAGGATAGGGTGAGTGGATGGCTTCTCCACTGGTTCTGGAGGGGTCATTGTGCACAGTGAGCTACATCCTGGGGAGAATGGGGTTGGTGGATGGCTTCTCCACTGGTTCTGGAAGGGGCATTGTGCCCAGTGATGCAGATCTTGGGGAGTTCAAGGTCACAGTCTCTCACCTGGGTGTCAGACCCACAGGATTTGCAGGGGCCAGGCCGCACAACAGCCCATGGATGCAGGACTGCACACTGTCCGCCGGTGGTGACGGCTGCTCAGTGGTGGCAGTGGTGCTGCTAATGGTGGAGTTGGCAGTGGTGGGGGAGGCTCCAGCCCTTCCCCTGCCGCCTCAGCCAGCTGCCCAATGGGGCTGCTGTTAATGGTGGTGGTGCTGGCAGTGGTGGGGGGAGGCTCCAGCCCATCCCCTGCAGCCTCAGGCGGCTGCCCACTGGGGCTGCGGGTGTCGGTGCTGGTTGCGGTGCTGGCAGTGGTGGGGGGAGGCTCCAGCCCATCCCCTGCAGCCTCGGTTGGCTCCACCACAATAGTTGGTGGTGGGGGCTCCAACTGAGTTCTTGCACCAGGCCCCTTGCCTCTACTGCCTTCTGTTGCAGGCCCCTTGTCCTTCCTGCCTGCAGCTAGGGCTGCATGCTTGCCCTTCCGTCCTGCAGCTGGGGCGGCCTCCTTGCCCTTCTGTCCTGCAGCTGGCACTACCTCCTTGCCCTTCTGTCCTGTAGCTGGGGCTGGCACTCTGTCTGTCTGGCTGGTGGCCGGGATTTTTTCCCACCTGGAGTAGTTGGGGACACTACTGTGCCCAGGGACTGGGTGGCTTAGGTGCTTGCCTGGGTTTTGACCACTGCTGTTGTGAGGTGGGTGGCTGTTGGGTGTCTGAGTGGTTGCGTTTGTGTACTTTGGGAGGAGGGGGGCACAGACACAGTGGGAGAGGACACAGGGGACGTGTGCTGGATGTGGGGGTGGTGACTGCCAGTGAGGGGCATGTACTGATAGGTGTGCTGGTAATGGTGGTAGTGGATGAGGATGTAGTGCATGCAGGTGTGAGTGGAGGTGCAACTGGGAGGGAGGTGGATGAGGAGGAGGAGAGGAACACAGTGGAGGCAGTGGATTTTGGAATGCCTGCTTCTGGATGATGTTTGTGTGAGTGCCTGTGGGATGAAGTGTGGTGCTTGTGTTTGCCATGTCCACTCTTGTGTGTTGTCCTGGGTGCATGCTCGTCTGACTCTGTGCTTGGGATAGGTTGGGGTTGAGGGGAATTGGATTGGGAAGAGGAAGTTGGAGGGGGTAGGCTAGAAACAGGGACAATGGCTGCCATCAGAAAGGAGGCCAGGGCGTGGATTTATCTATGTTTGGCTGCCAATCCAGTGTGAATGCCCTCCAGGAATGCATTTGTCTGTTGCATTTGGGCTGCCAGCCCCTGGATGGCATTCACCATGGTTGACTGCCCAACACAGATGGATCACAGGAGGTCAATAGCCTCCCCACTCAGGGCAGCAGGGATAACTGGGACAGGGCCTGAGGTGCCTGGAACGAAGAGATGCACACCTTCCTGGGTGAGTGGGCATGGGAAACTTGCTGAGGGGTTGCTGGGAGGGCAGTGCTGGTACGGGGGGTGGCGACTGTACCTGTAGCTGGGGTGGGCACAGAGGTGTCCACCACCACCAGGGAGCTTCCACCGGAGGAGGTATCCGTGTCTGAACTGCCCCATCCAGTCTCTGCCATGGTGCTCCCCTTGCCTCAATCCCACTGGTGCCCTCACCGTTGGTGAATTCGGCCTCCTGGGTCCTGTGGGATGCAGCTCCCTCCATCACTGGTGCATCTGCTCCTCTGCCAGATGATGCTAGTGCACATAAGTACAGGGTGACACAACAAAAAGGCGGGGAAGAGACAAAGGATACACTTTGTCAGTGGCTCCAACAACACCACTGTTGCCCTACACAACACACTCACACACAGGGCCCTATGCACTAGGCAATGTACTACCAGTCACAATGTAAGTCACCAGCGCATGGATAGGGCGACCTAATGCCAATTGCAGCTTACCTGAGACCCACAGACCCAGTAGTGGATGCCTACTAGCTTGGTAGGAGTACTTTCGCATCAGAACCCTTCCTAACATGGGACCTACCCTGCAATGCAGGCCTGGGCTAGGGGCATCCACAGGGCCCACACCCCCCAACCAGGATACCTACCCACCAGGAGTAAGTTGTAATGATGGGCACTGTTCTCACCCCCTTGTGGCTGCTGTGATGCCCCCATGCGCCCATCTAGCTCAGGGTAGGCCACCACCAGTATGCAGACCATCAGGGGGTCAGGGTTCGACGGGCACCCCTTTCTCATTGGGAGGCCATTCCCAGATGGGCCTCCATCGTCTCCGACAGTGGGTGCTCCGCCTGCCGTAGACCCCCAGGGTCCGTACGTCCTTGCCGATGGCACGCCATATACCTTTCTTTTTGATGGGCGCTGACCTGCAGAGACATACACACAGGGAAAGGTATTAGTCCGACAGTCCTGCCTGTTACACTCATGGCCCACCATGCCTCTTTCCATCCCTATTAGCACAGACATGGCCCACCATATATGCTACACACTGCCCAGGGCCCATCCACCAACCCCCCCTACATGAGACCTTCACACACAGCACTCCATACATTCACGCCCTATGCATTGTACTCACGGTGTACTCACCTGTTGGTCTGGAGGCCCATACAACAGTCGTTACTGGGGTATTCCCCCATCCACCAGTCGCTCCAACTCTATCGAGGTGAAGGCAGGGGCCCTCTCCCCAGTCAGACGAGCCACGGTCGGTTCCAGACACAGGTCACAGCAGCACATACAGTGTAGGTCCTCTCCTGTTGAAGGTCAGGAAGCAAGTGAGTGCACAGGTAGAAAATGGTGGTCACATCCACAGCGGTGCGTACCGTCACTGTCGGGGTACATCACCATTGGCCACTGCACCCTATAAGGCCCAATGTTACCCAATGAGGAGTTGCACGGCGGTTCTCGACCGCCTCCCGCAATGGCGCACAACGTCAGCGGAATTACTTCATTTCCACCTGTCCCTCCCTACACGACAGGTGGATGCCGTTTCAGAGGGGGTGCAGGCCATGGATCCTATCTGCATCACAGTACACAAATGCACCATTTGCACATCTCCAACAAAATACTGTTACAATCACAACATGCATTGAACTGTAGTGGTTGGAATGTAGAGATAATGACCAGCTTCTCACTCTTTTGCCCCATAGATTGCAACCGCTGCGGATGAATAGGAGATGGAGACATCCCCGTGTACAGACCCCTGGTGAACTTGGCAACAATGGAGGATAGGCACTTATCCTCACCTATAGACTTGACAGGGCCACAATCACGGAGCTGTGTGCCCAATTGGAGCCTGACCTAATCTCTGCTATCTGTTACCCCATCGGGATCCCCCCACTTGTGCAAGTGCTATCAGTGCTCTATTTCCTGGCAACTGGCTCCTTCCAAGTGACAGTGGGCTTGGCAGCAGGAATGTCTCAGCCAATGT
This sequence comes from Pleurodeles waltl, assembly GCF_031143425.1. NCBI lineage: Eukaryota > Metazoa > Chordata > Amphibia > Caudata > Salamandridae > Pleurodeles > Pleurodeles waltl. The sequence continues at coordinate 509,693,993 of NC_090445.1, forward strand.
TCTCAATAGTGCTGACCAGAGTGCTGTCTGCCCTGATTAAACACATGTACAGATACATAATTTTCCCCCAGGTGGAGGATTTGTCCACAGTGAAAGCTGATTTCCATCTAATGGGACATATCCCCAATAATATTGGGTCTATTGATGGTACACATATTTCATTTGTCCGCCCTCCCCAGAGAAATGAACAGGTCTTCAGAAATCAAAAGAGCTTTCACTCCATGAATGTGCAGATGTTGTCCCTGGTGGACCAGTACATCTCCTACGTCAATGCAAAGTATCCTGGGTCTGTGCATGATGCCTTCATCCTGAGAAATAGCAGCATCCCAAATGTGATGGCCCAACTCCAGAGGCACAGGGTGTGGCTAATAGGTGAGCCCTGGTTCCCACCCAATATATGTTGGTGTATGGATATGGTGTGGGGCTTAAGGGTTAGAGTGTGGCTAACAGTTGTCCCTCAATATTTACAGGTGACTCTGGTTACCCCAACCTCTCATGGCTACTGACCCCTGTGAGGAATCCCAGGACAAGGCCAGTGGAACTTTACATTGAGGCACATGGGTGAAAAAGAAGAATTATAGACAGGACCTTTGGCCTCCTAAAGGCCAGGTTTCATTGCCTCCCTCTAACAGGTGGATCACTGTGGTACTCACCCAAGAAGGTCTGCCAGATCATCGTGGCTTGCTGTATGTTGCACAACCTTGCCTTGCATCGCCAGGTGCCTTTTCTGCAGGAGGAGGAGGCTGGAGATGGCCGTGTGGCAGCAGTGGATCCTGTGGACAGTGAATATGAGGAGGCAGAGGATGAGGACAACAGAAGTGCAATTATACGTCAATACTTCCAATGAGACACAGGTAAGACAGTTTAGAAACACATATACTTGACAGTTTGATGTGTGACATTGTAACTGGCAGACTGCTATTCCTACTTCTATGGCCACTCACTGTACCCTTTGGCATCTCTTTTTGCAGATGTTGGTGCCCCACTATTGCTCATGCGGTGTTCAGTACAGCCAACTGCAGGTCTTTCCAATGTAAACATTACTGTACAGTTGAATTGCAATGTTTAAACCTTGTTAAACAAATACATACTTTAATCATTTGACATACTCCATACTTGTATTTTTTCAAAGGGTGTTTATTTAAGTGCTAAGATGTAGAGGGGCAAGTACAATGAACTGGGGTGATAATGGCGGAAAGTCCAGGGTAGAGTCCAGTCTATTTGTAACACTGTTGCATTGTCCAAGGGGGCATAGGAAGGGGAGCAATGGCAGTTCAAGGTGGACAGGGTGACAGTGTGGGACACAAAGGTGACAACCAGGAGAGTCTTATTTCCTGCCGGGGGTCTTGGCAATAGTTTCTAGCTTCTGCCTGGATCTCAGGGAACATTAGCGGGGGCTTATCCTTCTGCAGGGGTGTGTTGCTGGTGGCCTGTTGTTCCTGTGGCGGGGCCTCCTGTCCAGTAGCGGCAGTGGAGGTGGAGGGCTTTTCAGTAGTGTGGCTAGTGTCAGGGGCCTGGTGGTGTGCCTCTGCCTCCCTCATAGTGTTGGGCATTTCAGCCAGCACCCCTGCAATGGAGATCAGGATGGTGTTGATGTCCTTCAAGTCCTCCCTTATCCACAGGTACTGTCCCTTCTACAGTGGCATGTTCTCCTGCAACTTGTCCAGTACCTGGCCCAGAGTATCCTGGGAATGTTGGTATGCTCCCAGGATCAAGGTGAGTGCCTCCTGGAGAGTCGGTTCCCTGGGCCGGTCCTTCCCCTGTCGCACAGCAGTCTTCCCAGCTTCCCTGTTGTCCTGGGCCTCTGTCCCGTGAACTGTGTGCCCACTGCCACTGACCCCAAGTCCCTGATCGTCCTGTGTTTGTGGGGTGGCCTGGGGTCCCTGTAGTGGTGGACACACTGCTGATTGACGTGTCCTGGGGACAGAGGCATGGGCCCGCTAGGTGGGTGCTGTGGTGGTGTTCCCTGAAAGGGGAGGCTCTGTGGTGGTGTGAGAGTGAGAGTGTGCCTGGGTAACCGACTGTCCGGAGATGCCTGATGGGCCAGGTTGGTCATCCAGATCCAGACGAGCAGAGCTGCTGTCATCACTGTGGTCCTCTCCTCTGGGGGGACTGGATGTTGCTGGCACCTCTTCGCCTGTGACATTGGGTGGGTTACCTGTGGGGGTTAATTGCAGTGTTATTGTTTCTGCGTGTGACATATTGTGCATGGGTGTGTTGCCCTCTATGGTTGTTATTGCCCTGGCAGCTTTGCCTTGTGTGAGTTGTTATTTGGTGTGCATGCAGTGGTGATAGGTGTCCATGCAGGTCTGTGAGGGGTGTCCATGCATTGGTGTTGCATGCAGGGCTTGGCACTGTAATGAGTGGGGTGTGTTGGGGTGTGTGGGAGGTGGTGGAGTGAGGGTGATGGTGGGGGTATGTGATGGCATACAGAGGGGGGTGTTAGTAATAGAGAGTTGACTTACCAGAGTCCAGTCCTCCTCCTGCTCCTGCCAGGCCCTCAGGTTGCATGATTGCCAAGACTTGCTCCTCCCATGTTGTTAGTTGTGGGGGAGAAGGTGGGGGTCCACCGCCAGTCCTCTGTACAGAAAGTTGGTGTCTAGCTGCAATGGAATGTACCTTCCCCCGTAGGTCATTCCACCTCTTCCTGATATCATCCCTTGTTCTGGGGTGCTGTCCAATTCGACTTGGCATTTAAAAGTATTTGCCAAGCCTAAGACTCCCCTTTTTCTACAAATAAGACACCCCTAAGGTATGCCCTAGGTAACCCATAGGGCAGGGTGCTGTGTAGGCAAACGGAAGGACATGTACCTATGTAGTTTACATGTCCTGGTAGTGTAAAACTCCGAAATTCATTTTTACACTGCTGAGAGGCCTGCTCCCTTCATAGGCTAACATTGGGGCTGCCCTCATACATTGTTTGAGTGGTAGCTGCTGATCTGAAAGGAGCAGAAGGTCATATTTAGTATGGCCAGAATGGTGATATAAAATCCTGCTGACTGGTAACGTTGGATTTAATATTACTATTTTAGAAATGCCACTTTTAGAAAGTGAGCATTTCTCTGCTCTTAAATCTTTCTGTGCCTTACAATCCACGTCTGGCTGGGTTTAGTTGACAGCACTTTGTGCATTCACTCAGACACACCCGAAACACAGGATACTTAGCCTCACTTGCATATATCTGCATTTTGAATGGGTCTTCCTGGGCTGTTATTTATGTTTTGGCCAGCCATCCAAGAGGGTCCATGTGGACCCCCTAACTCCACATACCCTGGGGGTCAGGGTGTGCTCACAGAACATTTTCCTTTTGCAGCCAGCCAACTAGATCATTTAGATCTTTTCGGCCATGGACTTCATTGTGTACCCTTATTTATAATGTTTGAATTTGTGTCTATCTACAGATCAGATCCGCAAATCATCCATGATTAAAACATTCAAGTTATACAGAAGTGTTAACCCTTTAAATTTTCCTTGCCACATTTTTTATATATGCATAAACCTTAAAAAACAGCAGTACAGATTTGCATCAAGCCACTGAAAGCACGCTCTCTGGAAAAAGATTTACTTTGATTTGTTTGGTGCAAATCCGTTCAGTGTCCATGGCTGTAGGGAAACCACTTCTCCAACTTTTCCTATAGAAGCTACAGTGGATACAATCATTTTCCCATACCAGTTAACAGTTTTCAAGCACAAAAACTCATGCTGAACCTTAACATTTTTCAAGCATGAAAACTGTCATGCTGGAATTTAGCTGACTACTCTAGGTGACTTCCTAATTTGGTTCCAATCCGACTATTGGGCAAAAGTTACGTGAAAATCCAAAATCAAAAATGCCTTTCTTCCTTATAAATGCAAGCTGACAGTAACCACATAGTGGTGCCTTGCAGTGAGTAATATATAGGGGTGTTGTGTGTGTGCATGTGTGTTTTTTGCTTTGCTAGTAACTTTGGCCCTATTTCATGAATCTTCACAAAACATTTCCAGAAAAAGTCAATCTGCCACAGCTCCTTCCTGGAAAGTTTTGGGTGATCCTTCAAATGATGGCAGAGAATAAAGAGGGGTCCCAAAATGCAAATTCCCCATGCATTTTCAATAGACATCTTAAGGCAGGGATACAGCAAAAGCTGCTGAACGGAATTACTCTAAATCTGGCAAGAAGTTAAATCTTGGTCTCAAGATTGTGCTTTTCGAATTTGTGTGCAAATCTTCTCAGGTTGTTTTTTAATTAAGGGTAAAATATAATTGTATATTTTGGCAGTTGGGCTGGTGAGAGTCTCAGAGACTCTTGCAGGAGTGCCAATTTAAAAATAGAGCTTTCTGACAGGCCCATGAGCTTTATTTCATGTTGGCCATCTCGATCCCTCAGGAGTCAGATTCCCCGAGCATTCTGATTGGCTGCCAGGAACATGAGATAAATGTTGCTGGCAATTATTACAGGACCTTGGGACATAGTCCCCTTTCCTAAACTTCTAAATAAAAACGTTCTGTGTTCTTTGCAGGGGGGACCTTCAGTTTTGTTACACCAATGCATAAGATGGAAATTGGGAGACATAAGCTGTGATGGAAATCTACCTCCATGCTCTGCAGGGAGGTGCTGGGCATGTGAACTGCCACTGAAATTGACAGGTTGCAAGTATGGGCCCTTCTGTGCTAGCCATCTCCGGGGAAGCAACAGCTTGCCTCACCAAAAGCTTGCACTCTTCCCCATGCGACCCCAGCTGGCCCGCACCTCCAGGGAACCCCTTCTCCCGCCCACTGAGCTGCACCCCTGAAACTCAGACCTGACACCAGGCTTTAGGTGAGAATAGAGCATTTTTTCAGACAATGCGCAGATCCACTGTATTTAACGACTATGTAATTTATAGTAATGTAATTCTCCAAGCATGTGCATGGTAAAAAAAAAAAATGACATGAAAAACAGGTAAAATGCAAAGGGGTGAATTTGTAAGGTTCTCTTGTGTTTGTAAACCACCCTTAAACCCTGATTATTGTACCATATTTTTTCCAAAGTCAGGGATGGCATCCTGAGGCAGATTCATCACTTCTATGGATAGAAACATTAAGCTGTCTTGCATGCACCCCACATTTAGTGTATGCCTTGTGCCCTGCACAGGGTAGGTTTATGTCTGTGTGCAGTTTGTCACGTATGTGCACAAGTGCTTGGCAACTGGCAACAAACCTTCCATTTATGCGGCCATCTCCTGCCTAAAATTATTTTCATTAACAGACATATTCCATAAACATTTCTCTTTAGTGTGTTGCAACATTCACACATTACACATGCATTTGTTCTGTTGCGGGCATGTTGTGGTCAGCCTTTCTTTTCAGTGCAGACATGGTGGAGTTGATCAGAGGGTCTATCAGGCTTCCTGCTGCAGGAAAAACAGAGCCTCCCTTCTCACTACAAGCATGCCAGGGCTCTGTCAGAGATGTAGTGCTGACCAGGTTTGTATGAACATACTCACACTTTATGCGTAGGTAATCTTTCTATTTAAATTAATATTCTCCAGGACCAGGGAAAACGTGGACTCAGATTAATCAGAAACAATGCAACATTCTATTTTGTTTCAATATACCTATTTGTATCTGGGATGGCTGGAAGTGACAACTTCAACCTGACCAACTTTACATTTAAAGGAAGTTATTTCAGAAACAACAAGCTGTACGGTGTTGTAGTGTTCTCCCATAAGAGGTGATACCAAGATGTGGCCTAGGGGTGGGGTCCCCTACTAATGTGGGGTAATTGGCTATGTTTGACTTGTATGTCAGATTGAGAATAAAAGTTGTGACCGAGAAACAGGTGTGGTTGTCTGCCTGGTTATTGGCCTTCTACACCAGCATGACTACACTGGCAACGAGGAAACCACTCAGTACTCCACGTGTGCCTCCACATCACCTCCTTGGCCTCCATGCACAGCTGTCCAGAACGGGCTGTCTCGCCATATCACAGCACCACTGCCCCCAGGCATTGAGTGCCAGCCTTGTTCAAGTGGCCTGTAATGGTCCCTGCCTTTGTCACAGGTGTTGGCCCTCATTACCAGCATGGCAACCACCACTCACCACCAGCAATCTGCACAGAAGCGTCTTTTCACAATGTACCTTTCACATGGTGTGGCCTAACCTGGATGCCTCCTAATGGCAGTTACAGGCCATACCAGGCAGTAACAGGCCACATGCTCTCACCTACAACACCTGCCTGGCTGCTCCATCCCTGGATGCAAAGGAGCCCGTGGCACTTCAGCCCACAAAGCACACCTGTCCTGCGCGTGCCGGGCCCACGGTTGCTCTCCCCATCCAGCAGCAGCCCCACCCAGCTCCAGCAGACAAGACTTCACCTTTCGACTCCAGCTTCTGGCTCCTCACAGAAGGGCCTTTGAGGCAGACCTTACACCCAGGCCACTGTGAAGGCGGTCACACCCACCTGTTAATCCTACCTTTATCATGCCTACCATACCTGCCCTTGGACGCTTCACAGCCACTGGGGCCCCACGTACAAAAGCCGCCCAGTGGAAGGTGTGGGTTGAGCACCTGGAAACCTATTTTGATGCCAAAGATTTTACAGCTGAAATTAAACGCCCCTTGCTTCTACATTTTGGAGGGGAAGACATTCATAAAGTTTCTAAGATTTTTGTTGAAGGATGAGGAACGCACAAGTACACAACACTGAAAAACTCCATAACTGCACACTTCGAGCCTTATGTCAACCCCGATTATGAATGCTTTCTGCTGTGACAGACAGGCCAAAGGTCAGATGAGTCAGGTGATGTTTTCTATAGCTGTCTGAAGAAAGTAGCCCCGAATGAGGAAGACGGAATAAGAGCACAGTTTAAACAGGGGTGTGCATCATCCAAACATTTGAATGCATCCTCCAAGAACCCAGCATGGCCATGAGAGTCCAAAGCACTATCTAAAGCTCCTGGTATGCACATGGACCCAGGGCCGCCACTTCCCATCAAAGTTGAATCTGTCAACACCATCCGCAAAGACAATAGCCAATCCAAGTCTGAATGCCCCTGACTGAAAACCAGGAACTGGTTGTGCAGATGGGGTGGTGGTTCCCTCCCCCACACAGGTGACTGCCCTGCATGAGGGAGGACCTGCAGTGCTCGCAGTAAGCAAAATTGCTTCTCCAAAGTGTGCGGCTCCGTACCAAGACCATCAGTGACGAACTCGAAAAAGTCTGCCAGGACTGTCACCACGCACCCTACGGTGTTGACAGAAAGTGACACCCACCGCTGACTCACCACATGTCTTGTAGTGATGCAAGGACAATATGTATAGGCAATCATAGACACTGGAGCTTCCAGAAACCTTATGGCTCCCAAACTGTGCCACAGCCTGTCAAACAACACCATCCCTAAGAGCCACAAGGGGTCAAGTCTACCTCTTCGGCAACCACTCGTCCCTTCAACTAGCAGGTGTGTTGACTGCAAACATCACCCACAACCTAATAAGCCTCAATTCCAAGGTATATGTCTCCCAGGAAGGATCCAGCCTCCTACTTGGCTGCCAAAGTGTCAGAGAGCTCAACTTAATACATTTTGCCTTCAGCGGACATGCCACCTACCCTGACAAACTAATCAGAGAATTTGCATCCCTTTTTGTTTGCATAGGGTACTTGGCTGGCCAGTCTGTCTACCTGCAAAATTATTGACTCTGTCGCCCCTGTGGCACTTTGACAATGACGAATTTCCTTCCACTTATGTCCCAAAGTTGAACATGAGCTGCAACTCCTGGAACAATATGCCAGCATCAAAAGGTTGACTGGCTCTCTGCCCTGTGTCTCCAAAGTTGTGTTCACAAAAAAAACTAAAACAACCGGACAATGTGTGCATCTGCACCAAAATGTGGCTTCCAACCATTCCCATCAGTAGTTTGATCCCAACAATAGACAACATCATTGGAAATCTTTCTGGCTCATAGTGGTTTCCTAAGATGTATCTTCAGTCTGGCTACCACCAGATCCCACCATATCCATATTTCCAGTCTATCACAATGTTCTCCGTGCACACCAGCCTTTGGAGATACACTCTTCTGAACTTTGGCATCTCTAGTGCTGCCGATGTGTTGCAGCGCATGATTAAAGAAGTCCCCCACGGTCTCCCAGGCATACTGTATGGGAGCAATGATAGCCTGGTGCATGCCCCAAAACTGGAAAGCCACCTCACTTTCCTCTGAGCTGTATTCACCAGGTTCAAAGAACATGGCCTGACTCTCCTCAGATAGAAGTGTGAGTTCCTGAGAAATTACATTTGCTTCTTCAGCTACCAGTTCTGTAACCGAGGATAGATCCTGACCTGATAAAGTTCAAAGATATTCAGGATGCTCTCTCTCCCTCGTCTGTGTCAGGTGTCCGCAACTGCCTAGTTATGGTGGCATACTGTGGAGGCTTCATGAAGACCTTGTTGGACCTCACTGGCCGTCTCCATGAGCTGACCAAGTACACCAGCCCCAGGGTGTGGGGTGCAGAGCAAATGCAGGCATTCAAGAAGACCAAGGAAGCCCGATCTGCAAATTCAATGCTCATGTATTTTGACCCCTAGCGAGAGGCCCAATTAGAAGTATATGCCAGTCCCACCAGCTTAGGAGCAGTTCTGACCCAATGATATGATTGAGGTAAATGGGCACCAGTCACTTATGTAAGTAAAACTCTCACACCTAACGAACAAAGGTATCTCTAAATCAAACGAGAAGCCATTGCAATTCATTGGGGGTGCCAACACGTCTACATACACCTGTATGGCCAGCCATTCACGAGCGTCATGGACCTCAAGCCACTGATACTTTTGTTTAGAGAGTCTCCATCTAAACCACCCTCACAAATATAAAAGTTGATCCTGCAGCTACAGGATTTAAACTTCACGATCGAATACCAAACCGGCACGCACAGCTCTGCAGATTTCCTGTCATGGCATGCCCGATCTGTCACATCCTCAGAAGCCCAGGAAGCCCAAGACACAGACGAATAGGTCCAACTAGTGCTAGACAGAGCAAGGACTAGCCCCATGTTTCTCTCAGAAGTAGTGGAAGCAACAAAACAAGATGACTGCATACAGTTTGCCATCCAAGCTACCCTGCCAGGAGATTGGCAGCCCCTCCAGTGCCCAGCGGTGTAGAGCCCCGCAGAAGCCAAGTTAACTTTGCAATCATTCTACCATGTCCGACACTAGCTCTCCATCATGGAATAGGTGCAAGGCCCACACCTTGTTCTCCCCCAATATATGACGCAGAGAGCTGTTATGCTAGCATATGGCACCCATTAAGGTGTAGTTGAGACCAAAAACAGGCTCAAGAGTAAAGAGGAAGTCATCAGAAGTTGCCCTGCCTTCCAAACTAGTGTCCAACAGGATCCACCAGCACCATCATCACTGAAGATACCTCCACGGCCCCTTGACAACATGTCAGTGCATATTATGGGAGTCTTCTTGGTGGCTTGCATATGTTCATTCATCAACAACTTCTCTCAATTCCCGGATGTGCAAATTGCCCCGACCTCCTCCCCATTGGATATTATCCCAAAATGGAAAACAAATAGAGGCTACCCATGGTCTGTTCAAGGAAATTTGTACGGACAATGGGTCCTCCATCAACAGCCATGAGTGGGCTGAATACCTCTCGTCTCAGAACACAAAACATCATCTCATCACACCCTGATGGCTCCAAGCCAATGGAGAAGTTGAGCATTTTATACGAACTCTGACAAAAGTCATCCACATTGCTGTGGCTAAGACACACAGGGGGTCATTCCAACCCTGGCGGTCGGTGTTAAAGCGGCGGCCAACCCGCCAACAGGCTGGCGGTCCAAAAAATGGAATTCCGACCCTGGCGGGAACCGCCAACACAGCCCGCCACTTTAACACTCCGACCACCACGGCGGTACAAACAAACAGCTCGGCGGTCACCGCCAACAGACAGGCGGGAGACAATGTACCGCCCACACTATCACGACCCACCAATCCGCCACCTTTTCCGGGGCGGTTGCCCCGCCGATAAAAGCACAGCGGAAACAGACTTTCCTAACGGAAAACGCTCACCTCTACACACTCCACGAGGAATCTGGACAGCATGGAACCGGAACTACACATCCTCCCAGCCATTGTCTTCCTGCTCCTCTACCAGGAGCACGAACACCGGAGCAGACGACAATGGTGAGTACTGCACCTACGACACAGAGGAGGGGGGAGGCAAAAAATTACGGGGACACACATACGCCACACACCCACCCTCACCCTCACCCACTACAACACACACATCAATGCAGAGCAACAAGTCAGAGTGACACCCCCCAAACTCCCTGGAAGAATGCAAAGACAAAATAAAATGATCATTAAAATTGAAGTATATTAAAGCATATTTGAAGTTAAGTGAAATATGAAATATATAAATAAAATATATTACATCATCAACAATATATACATAGGTCAAAAGTCCGGTCCATATTGTCTATCATCCATTGTTCGTGGGCCAATGGGCCTAAACACATGGGCAAAGCCCACACACGAGACCCGATTCCATTGGAGAGAACACTGCAGGGGCATCAGATAGTAAAATTACAGGCACCTCAGGGGGAAGGGAAGGGGGGGCACCTCAGCCACATGAGTCCACGACGCCAGATCCACGAGGGGCCTCCATGCCCACTGTACCATCCTGGGGAGTGCAAAGCCACAGTCTCACAAGTCTCTACAGTGGGTGGGTTTCCCACTGGACCATCCTGGGGAGTGCAAAGCCACAGTCTCACAAGTCTCTACAGTGGGTGGGTTGCCCACTGATCCATCCTGGGGAGTGCAAAGCTACAGTCCATCAAGTGGATTACAGACTCCACTGGTTCTGGAGGAGGCATGGTGCCCAGAGTGCTTCATGAAGCCCTGCCCGACACAGATCCGGCCCTGCCAATGGGCCAGCGGTGCTTGCGATGAAGGGCCCAGCGGAGCGGTTCAGAGACGGCGGGGCCCAGCGGAGCAGTGCTTGAGATGAAGGGCCCAGCGGAGCGGTTCAGAGACGGCGGTGCCCAGCGGAGCGGTGCTTGAGATGAAGGGCCCAGCGGAGCGGTGCTTGACAGGAAGGGCCCAGCGGAGCGGTGCTTGAGATGAAGGGCCCAGCGGAGCGGTGCTTGAGATGAAGGGCCCAGCGGAGCAGTGCTTGAGATGAAGGGCCCAGCGGAGCGGTGCTTGACAGGAAGGGCCCAGCGGAGCGGTGCTTGACAGGAAGGGCCCAGCGGAGCGGTTCAGAGACGGCGGTGCCCAGCAGAGCGGTGCTTGAGATGAAGGGCCCAGCGGAGCGGTGCTTGACAGGAAGGGCCCAGCGGAGCGGTGCTTGAGATGAAGGGCCCAGCGGAGCAGTGCTTGAGATGAAGGGCCCAGCGGAGCGGTGCTTGAGATGAAGGGCCCAGCGGAGCGGTGCTTGAGATGAAGGGCCCAGCGGAGCGGTTCATAGACGGCGGTGCCCAGCAGAGCGGTGCTTGAGATGAAGGGCCCAGCGGAGCGGTGCTTGAGATGAAGGGCCCAGCGGAGCGGTGCTTGACAGGAAGGGCCCAGCGGAGCGGTTCAGAGACAGCGGTGCCCAGCGGAGCGGTGCTTGACAGGAAGGGCCCAGCGGAGCGGTGCTTGACAGGAAGGGCCCAGCGGAGCGGTTCAGAGACGGCGGTGCCCAGCGGAGCGGTGCTTGACAGGAAGGGCCCAGCGGAGCGGTGCTTGACAGGAAGGGCCCAGCGGAGCGGTGCTTGAGAAGAAGGGCCCAGCGGAGCAGTGCTTGTCACGGCGGGGCCCTGTTCAGCGGTGCTTGTCTTGAAGGGCCCAAGTTCAGCGGTGCTTGTCACGGCGGGGCCCTGTTCAGCGGTGCTTGTCACGGCGGGGCCCTGTTCAGCGGTGCTTGTCTTGAAGGGCCCAAGTTCAGCGGTGCTTGTCACGGCGGGGCCCTGTTCAGCAGTGCTTGTCTTGAAGGGCCCAAGTTCAGCGGTGCTTGTCACGGCGGGGCCCTGTTCAGCGGTGCTTGTCACGGTGGGGCACAAGTTCAGCAGTGCTTGTCACGGTGGGGCCCAAGTTCAGCGGTGCTTGTCACGGCGGGGCCCTGTTCAGCGGTGCTTGTCTTGAAGGGCCCAAGTTCAGCGGTGCTTGTCACGGCGGGGCCCTGTTCAGCGGTGCTTGTCACGGCGGGGCCCAAGTTCAGCGGTGCTTGTCACGGCGGGGCCCTGTTCAGCGGTGCTAGTCTTGAAGGGCCCAAGTTCAGCGGTGCTTGTCACGGCAGGGCCCTGTTCAGCGGTGCTTGTCACGGCGGGGCCCAAGTTCAGCGGTGCTTGTCACGGCGGGCCCTGTTCAGCAGTGCTTGTCTTGAAGGGCCCAAGTTCAGCGGTGCTTGTCACGGCGGGCCCTGTTCAGCGGTGCTTGTCTTGAAGGGCCCAAGTTCAGCGGTGCTTGTCACGGCGGGGCCCTGTTCAGCGGTGCTTGTCACGGCGGGGCCCTATTCAGCGGTGCTTCACATGTGTTCCCAGGGAACCAGATCGGGCCAATATTTTCCGCTCAGTCGCCATCCGACCTTTCGCTTGCGGGGCCCTCCTGTGCTGGAGTCCTGGGCCCGTGGGTGTCCTCCTTCACACCCGAAATGGGGATGGTGGGGCCCTCCTGGGCAGCTCGCCTGCTGCCGGACTTGTCCGCCCTGCTGCCCTTGCCCTCCTTCGCCGATTCTCTGGGGCCCTTGCCTCCCTTTGTGGATGTGCCAGGTGACGGTGCCTGGGTAGTGTCTTTGGGGGCTGCCGTCTCTGGCCTCTCGCGCCGGCCCTTCCCTTTTTTAGTTTTTTTCCCAGGGGGTGGGCTGGCTGTCCCCTTGCTGCTGGCCGTTGTTGCTGCCCTGGAAGCTGGTGGACTCCAATAGCCCTGGACTATGGTCCTTGTAGGTGCAGGGCTTGTGGTGGCTGAGGTGCTGTTTGGACTCTTACGAGATGGAGGGGGTGAGTCAGGTGATGCAAAGAGGTTAATTTTGGAGAGGAAAAACTTTTTAGGAGCAGTGGGAAGGGTAGGTGCAGTGGGTATGGGAGTGGAGGAAGAGGATGTGGTTGTAGGAGTGTGAAGTCTGGTGTCTTTGGGTGCAGGTGCTTGTGACGGAGGCTGTCGTGATGTGGATGGCTGTTGGGTGGGTGGCTGCCTGCGTTTGTGTGGTTTGGAAGAGGGGGTGACAGACACACTGGGAGAGGACACAGGGGACGTGTAAATGGCAGTGGGGGTGGTGTCTGCACATGTGCGGAGTGTTCTGGTGGGTGTGCTGGTGATGGACGTACTGGCTGATGGTGGTGTGCATGCAGGTGTGAGTGGAGACATCACAGGGAGGGAGGAGGGAGACGAGGAGGAGGAGGGGGACACAGAGGAGGCAGTGGCTGTTGGCATGTCTGCATGTGGATGTTGCTTGGGTGAATGCTTGTGTGATCTGTGGTGTTTATGTCTGGATGAGCTGCCCTTGGGTGTTGATGTGTGTGCAGGCTGGTCTGTAGGTGTGTCTGGGATAGGCAGAGGAACAGGGGAGTGGGACTGGGTGGAGGGAGTTGGAGGAGGGAGGCTGGAGACAGGGACAATGGCTGCCGTCAGTGCTGAGGCCAGTGCGTTGAACGATCGCTGATGGGCAGCCTGACCCGAATGAATGCCCTCCAGGTATGCATTGCTCCGGTGCACCTCCCTTTCTACACCCTGGATGGCATTCAAAAGGGTAGACTGCCCAACAATGAGCGTCTGGAGGAGGTCAATGATCTCCTCACTGAGGGCAGCAGGGGTAACTGGGGCAGGGCCTGAGGTGCCTGGGGCGAAGGAGATGCCCGCCTTCCTGGCCGAGCGGGCACCGGGCGAGCGCTGAGGGGCTGCTTGGAGGGCGGAGCTGGTGCGCTGGGTGGCGGCTGTACCTGTTGTAGCGGTTGGCATGGATGTTGCCGCCACCACAACGGAGCTCCCTTTCGAGGACGTGTCTGTGTCGCTGACGTCTCCACGGGTCCCTGTTGTGGAGCTCCCCTCGCCCTCCGTCTCACTGGTGAACTCGGAGTCGGTTGCATGGCCCTCCGGGGCCATGTGAGATGCAGCTCCCTCGTGCTCCGATGCCACTTCTCCTCTGCCTGATGATGCTAATGCACACATGAACAGGAAGACCACAACAAAAGGGGGGGGGGAGAAACAAAGACATGTTGAGTGCATGCATTGGCAACACCGTTGGCGGAGAGGACAGACACAGAAGCCCCCTGCACTACGCCGCGCACTCGGTGTACACTACTCAATTATTGTGACTTGGCCTACAAGCCTATGGACGACAAATGCACACATAGGTGACCCAGGGCCATGGATAGCTGTACTTAGCACCCTACAGAGGTGGGGGGTGGGGGCACAGGGCCATGCCTTACGGAGGGGCCTAGCCTACTGAAATCGCCCTGGCCTAGAGATAGCCACAGCCCTCCTCCCCCACCCAGACACCTCCACTGTGCGCTAATATAGCAGAATTTGCTGGTACTCACCCCCTTGTGTCTGCTGTGATGTCCTCACGCGCCCATCCAAATCGGGGTAGGCCACCGCCAGGATCCGGGACATCAGGGGGGTCAATTGCCGTGTGGCACCCCGCCTAGGTTGGGAGGCCATCCCCAGCAGAGCCTCCGCTGTCTTTCTGTTCCCGCGGCGGATGTCCTCCCACCTCTTTCGGCAGTGGGTGCCCCATCTGTTGTGGGCCCCCAGGGTCCAGACGTGCTTGGCGATGACACGCCAAATGTCGATCTTCTGATGGGCGCTGACCTATGTGACATGTACAGGGTGGGGAAAAAAATATCATCACTTGATGACCTGCATGGTCGATGTGAGTGGCCCCCCCTCCCCAACCTTGCCATATGGCACATGCTCTCATCTGTCGTGCGATGCATGCCTCATTCGCTCCCCTCCCCACCATCTTTCATTCACCCCACTCAACCCAGGCATCGGCCACAAAACATGGTCCCAGTGTACTTACCTGTTGGTCTGGAGGACCGTAGAGTAGCGCATACTGGGGGAGGACCCCATCGATGAGTTTCTCCAATTCTTCTGAAGTGAAGGCAGGGGCCCTTTCCCCAGTCGCAGCAGCCATTGTCTCTTCCAGACCGAGGTCACAGCAGCACTTGCAGTATCGGTCCTCTCCTGTGGATGATCAGGTCTCGAGTGATTAAGCAGAAAGAAAATGGCGGTCACGGCCACGGCGGTGCGTACCGCGGAGGTGCGTACCGCGACCGTCGGCGCACATCCTCATTGGCTCCTGAAACCCATAGGGTTCAATGTTAACCAATGCGGCTTTGCACTGCGGTCTTCGACCGCCTACCGCCACGGTGTGCCACGCCAGCGCATTGACCTCACATCCCATTGTCACACTTCACAGGTCAGGCAGCCGCCATTTCAAGGGCCCACATGGCTTAATTTCTACTGCGTCACACAGGCCTAGGCCTTGCATTGCCACTCATACAAGCCATTCAATGCATAGAGAATCGTGTACTGTGCAAGCTGTGTGAACGTACCTGTGGTTTGCTTGACTCTGTGCTCCATGTTGTCCTTCCTAGGCACCGTCCGCTGGGACATGCAAGGAGATGGAGGAATCCTCCGGTGTACAGACCGCTGGTGGACCTGTCGACAATGGAAGAAAGACATGTCATACTGACATACAGACTTGACCGTGCCACTATACAGGAACTGTGTGCCCAGCTGGAGCCAGACCTGATGTCACCCATCCGCCAACCCACAGGGATCCCCCCTCTAGTGCAGGTTCTGTCAGTACTCCATTTTTTGGCAAGTGGGTAATTTCAAACAACAGTGGCCATTTCATCAGGGATTTCTCAGCCTATGTTTTCAAAGGTGTTGTCCAGAGCGTTGTCTGCCCTGATGAAATACATGTGGAGCTACATTGTTTTCCCTGAGGTGGGCGATTTGGCTACAGTGAAGGGTGATTTCTATACCCTTGGACATATTCCCAACATCATTGGTGCCATTGATAGGACCCATGTGGCTTTGGTTCCCCCCAGAGGAAGTGAACAGGTGTACAGGAACAGAAAAAGTTATCATTCGATGAATGTCCAGGTGGTCTGTTTGGCAGACCAGTACATCTCCCATGTAAATGTCAAGTTCCCAGGGTCAGTGCATGACGCATACATCATGCGAAATAGCAGCATCCCTTATGTGATGGAACAGCTACAGAGACACCGTGTGTGGCTAATAGGTGACTCTGGTTACCCCAACCTGTCCTGGCTACTGACCCCAGTAAGGAATCCCAGGACCAGGGCAGAGGAACGGCCTCTTGAAGGCCAGGTTTAGGTGCCTGCATATGACAGGTGGATCCCTAATGTACTCACCAAAGAAGGTGTGTCATATCATCGTGGCCTGCTGTATGCTTCACAACCTGGCTTTGCGACGCCAGGTGCCTTTCCTGCAGGAGGATGGTCCAGATGGTGGTGTTGTGGCAGCGGTGGAACCTGTGGAGAGTGAAGAGGAGGAAGACGACGGGGACGACACAGACAACAGGGACAGAGTGATACAACAGTATTTCAATAACACACAGGTAAGATTCAACACCGGCATTTTACGATTACTTACAGTCTCCTGCCTCTCCACTGTCTGGCCTATTCCCCCAGTGTATGTTAACTGATTTGTGACTTTCCCTTTAAATTTCAGAGATGTGGCCCCCACTGCGTGACCTCTGCTTTGTTTACCCATGGACTACAGCTGTGTGACAGTGGTATGTTCTCATCACTGTGTAACTCGACATTTTGGCAGCGTTATGTCTAATACATTTGTTCACAATACAGGCAGACTCCAGATGATTTTTGTGCAATAAGTGTTTTTATTAAAGTGCTGGAAATAGGGACATGGTTGCAAATCGGTGATGGGTGATGGTGGAGGAATGTCCATGGCAGAGTCCAGCTTTTCAGTCTCACAGGTGCATTGTCCATATGCCTGTGGAAGGTGGAGCAGGGGCAGTTCAAGGTTGGACAGGGTGACAATGTGGGACAGTGGAATGACATCAGGGGGTATCCTTTGCTGGCGGGGTCTTGGCATCCTACTCTGTCTTCTTACGAGATCTCAGGCCCCGCTTGCGGGGTGGTTCTTCTTCTGCAGGAGGTGGGGTTCTGGTGGCCTGTTGTTGTGTGGGGGCCTCCTGTCCACTAGCGCCGGCGGAGGTGGTTGCCTGTTCTTGGTCCATGCTAGTGACAGGGGCCCTTTGTTGTGCCACATGGTCCCGCAATGTGGTGACAATCTGGTTGAGTGCACCGACGATTGTGCCCATTGCGGAACTGATGCTTCGAAGTTCTTCCCTGAACCCCATGTACTGTTGCTCCTGCATGACCTGGATCTCCTGGAACCTGGCCAGTACCGTCGCCATCGTCTCCTGGGAGTGGTGGTAGGCTCCCATGATGGAGGAGAGGACCTCGTGGAGAGTGGGTTCCCTGGGCCTGTCCCCCCCCTGTCGCACAGCAGCCCTCCCAGTTCCCCTGTTTCCCTGGGCCTCCGTCCCCTGGACCGTGTGCCCACTACCACTGCCCCCAGGTCCCTGTTGTTGGGGTGGTGGGTTAACCTGGGTGCCCTGTAGTGGTGGACACACCGCTGATTGACGTGTCCTGGAGACAGAGGCATGGGCCCGCTGGGTGGGAGCTGTGCCGGTGTTCCCAGAGGGGGTTGGGTCTGCTGTGGCCATTGCCTGTGTGAGGGGAACCGACTGTCCCGAGGTCCCCGATGGTCCGGGCTGGTCATCTGGGTCCAGGGAGACAGAGCTGCTGTCATCACTGGTGGCCTCTTCTGGGGGTGGGATGGACATTTCTGGACCCTCCTGGGCGGTGTGGTGGCGTTCGGGTCCTGCAGGGGTATAGAGGTATGGTTATTGCTTCAGTGTGTGCCATATCGGTCAATGGGTGGGTGCCCGTGTACCCCAGGGCTGGCATTCCTGTGTGGGGGCTTTAGTGAGGGTGGCTTGTGGGGGAGATGTGTATGTGCAGTGGGCATGCTTTGGTGATGGGTGTCCATGCTTTGTGGACGCATGCAGGGCTAGGTGTTGGGATGGGTGGGTTGTGATGGTGAGACATTTGCAGGGAGTAGATGTGATGGGGGTGGGGGTGAGGGTGGGGGTATGATTTGGGATGCAGGTGGGGTGGGGGGGATGAAGTAGTTAAGATTTGACTTACCAGAGTCCATTCCTCCAGATACTCCTGCGAGGCCTTCAGGATGCAGGATGTGCAAGACTTCCTCCTCCCATGCTGTAAATTCTGGGGGAGTAGGTGGGGGTCCGCCGCCAGTCTTCTGCACCGCGATGTTGTGCCTTGATACCATGGAATGCACCTTCCCCCGTAGGTCGTTCCACCGCTTCCTGATGTCATCCCGATTTCGTGGATGCTGTCCCACAGCGTTGACCCTGTCGACTATCCTTTGCCATAGCTCCATCTTCCTGGCAATGGTGGTGTGCTGCACCTGTGTCCCGAAGAGCTGGGGCTCTACCCGAACTATTTCCTCCACCATGACCCGGAGTTCGGCGTCTGTAAACCGGGGGTGTCTTTGGGGTGCCATAGGGTGGTGTGGATGAGGTGTGGGGTGGTGTATGTGTTGTAGAGTGTGGTGAGTGTGGTGATGTGTGGTGTTTTGTGCGTGGATATTGTGTGGGTGATGGTGTGGTTTGCCTCTGTGTGATGGTGTTATCTAAGCAGTGCTATCTGTCTCTGGCTTTCTGTCGTTTTTTTTGGTCGTAAGGGTTTGTGGGTGATGTGGGTGTGTGTTTTATATTGAATTGGGTGTGTGGGTGTGGTGTGTGTATGTGTATCAGGTTTGTGTATTTCGAATTGTCCAATGTGGTTGTGTTTTGTAAATGTGTGTGTATTTTGACCGCGGCGGTGTGTACCACCAATGGAATACCGCAGTTGAAAGACCGCTGCGTGGATTCGTGGGTCGGAATGGCATGGGCGTATTTCTGTTGGTGTGACGGTGGAGGTTTGGTCATCACCAGTTTCCCGCTGGCCGTTGGTGTGGCGGACTTTTGTTGATGTCGGGTTTTTGGCGGTTTGCCAGTTGCGGGTCAGAATGACCGTGGCGGTTTACCGCGGCCGCGGCGGTGTTATGGCGGTCTTCTGACCGGCGGTAAGCGCCTTTTACCGCCGAGGTCAGAATGACCACCACAGTGTTTAAAAGGCCATTTACAACCTCCTTTGGGAAAATTGACTCACACCTCATTCAAACCACCAGCATTGTCCCCAGCCAATTATGTTTTGAAAGCACTGTGACCGATTCCATTTTGCACCATCACCTCTGGGCTGACCAGCTAAATCCCCAAAAACAATCAGTCAAAAACAGCACATAACCATGAGTATGCCTCATGACAATGGAAGGCGAAGCAAAGCACCATACAGATCGGCAACACCATACTCGTTAAGGATTGTCCCCCAGGTGGGAAGTTTCAATGCATTTTGAGGCTGACGCATGGACAGTCACTTTAGTCAAAGACACTATAGTGTCTGCAGAGAGAGAAACAGACGGTGTCACCAGGAATGTGTCCATATTCAAAAGAGTACAGAGTCGATCACTGTGGGATACGTCAGCCTGCGACTTGTTAGATGATGAGAACTGGAGCAGTCTGCATGATTGTGAGAACACCAATAGTCTAATCACACATGGCAACCCAGAACTCATGAGGAGGTCTCCACCCAGCCCTGAGGCCCTGCCATCAACCTCTACGCCCAGTTTTGAAGAGGCCAGCCCATCGGCAACTGTACCCCTAGTAGCAAAAGGCTCCACTGTTGAGTCTTCAACAAGGAGTGACCGCAGGAGGTACATTTAAGGTCCAACCCTGGTTAGTCCAGTGTTATGCTGATTTCCTGATTGACTGACCATGAGTTACTGGTAAGACTAGTCCTGTTTTCACCTGAGTGGTGCAACTCGCCAACTACTCATAAGTTGTTCACACAAAGTGACATTTGAGACATTAACATTTGTTCTGAAATTATGCTCTTTGTTTTCAATCCTAAGGCAAATGAGGAATGAAGTGATGTCCCACAAGGAGTGGTACCAAGATACCAAGATGCGAACCCAGGAAGGAGACATCTTTCCCCTACTGGTTTCATCTGGCGTGTATGTCAGATGAGGAATAACATTTGTGGCCGCTTGGTTATTGGCCTGCTACGACAGTGCAACTCTACAGATGGTCACTAATGTATGCTCTGGGTATTTTGAAAATGTCAAATGTAATTTGGGATAATATAATAAAAACTAAAATATGTCCTGTTGCTTTTTCCAAAAAAGAGCACACAGTTAAGTACATTAGGAATTGTGGTTGTGCTGGCCAACTTCTGCTGCTAAATATTATTTTTTCCTCGATTATGTGCCATCAGATTGGGTGCTGCTCGAGGCTGTAGGGATGTGGGGGCCTGGCATTTAGTAAACAAGGTGAGCAGCAGGGATCGAGCTACTGACTTTCGGCGTCCTAGACAGACACCAGGTAGCGCTTCCTTCTGTTATCCGAGAAGGCAAGTGTAAGCAAAACAAAAGGGACCACTTTTAAAGGACATGCATGTTTAGACCAGACCTATCGGATCTGACACTATCTGGACACCGACTTTAATGCCGTCCTCAAAGGCTTCACAGCACAAAAGCACAGAAAGGCTTTTAAAGTTGGGTCAAATATATAAAATGCTCCAAAATGCACAAAGGGCGTTGCATACTTAATTAAAATAAGCAAGTAAGTAAAATTGTATTACTTTGTAAGATTAAAAATGTAACATCTTGTTTGCATTCAGTCACACGACTTCTATATCTCTCAGCAGAATCAACACAGTACAATCACGAACCACACACACAAATTATTAACATATGTTTGGTGCACGCTTTTATATGTCCTATTCTAATTTTCCGCTACACCCTACAGATAAAAGCCCATATACATGCTTCTAAATGTATGTACCTGTCTTTATTTCTATAAAATAGACTCCAGGATACATGCACCCAAGTGCACACACACGGTCCCGAACACGGAACAGAAGCACTTTAATGTATATCTTTAATATAACACTTTCCCATTTGGGTAAAAATAACAAAAGTTCATCTTTTTTATAACGGACTTTTAGTAAATTGTATCATATATATATATATTCACAAAAAAATCGTTAAGTTCCGATTTTACATGCACAAAACCATAGAAATTCAACTTGCCCTAAGGTAAGTGTAACTCACGCCCTCACCATGCACAGTTTTCTCAGCAATAATTTTACTGCAACTGTCACAGTGATATTATCAATGATGTCACAGGATATGTCATGGGTGATGTAATATCTGGGGTAATTAGCAGAGCATGATGAAAACTAACTATAATGTCTCTGCAATGTTTGAGTTTTTCAGTGAATTTCTAGTTTTTTAAAATGTTGAGTAAGATGCTAATTGCAGTGCAAAAAGCATGGTTGTTTGCAGGGCTTGGCCTGGCATTGTGCTGCCCCCCCAATCTTGCAGCTTCTCCATCCCCCTTTCTTGCCATCCATTGTCCAAGTCCATGCCCCTACTTGCTCATTACAGCGCTGTGTGGCCATTGTTCTGCCACTGCCTTTCCTGTCTGCCCTGAACAGTTAGCTTGCTGCCCCATCCACCTCCTCCCTACCCTTTGTTGTTTGAGTCCATGCACCAGCCTCCCCGCCCTGCATGGTCCGATGGGCTGCCTCTGCCCTCCATTGTGCTTGATATCCCTGTCCACTCCTCCTGCCTTCTTTTGCCCAATTTCATGCCCCACCATTGCCCTCCTGCTTAGCCTCTGCCCTGGCTTGCTGCCCCACCCTCCTTCCTCTTGCCCTCTAATGTCTGTGTACATGCCCCTGCTGCTTCCTGTTTGCTGCCATGTTCCATGGACCTGCCACTGCCCATCCTTTTGAGCTGCCACTGCCCCGCCCACCTGCCTAGCATGGTCAAATGGCTGATGCCTGTCCCTGCCACTTCCACCCTGACTGTCCAAGTTCCATACCCCTATCTTCTCCCTTCTGTCCTCCATGGTCTATTTTGCTGCCACTTCTGCCCTCTAATCTCTGCTGTGCAACAACTGCTCATCCTGCCTGCCCTGCATGGTCTGTTGTGTAGCCCCTTCCCCTGCAATCTCTTGTCTGTGTCCAGACCCTACCCCTCCCTTCTGTCCTCCAGGGTCCTTTGTGCATGCCCCTTCCGTCTTGCCACCATACCTGTTGTGTTGCCATTATCCCTCCCACTTGCCATGCATGGTCTTCTGTGCTGCCACAGCTCCTCTCACCTGCCCTGTGTGGTCAGCTTCCCTCAATTCCCTCGTTGTCTGTCTGTATGCTATTATAGCTTCACTGTTGCCATCCATAGTGTGTGGTGCTTCCAGTGCCCATATCGGCTACCCTCCATGGTCAGCTAGCTGCTTCTGCCCAGCCTCCTTGCCTTCTGCCCTCTGTTTTCCATGTGCAGGCCCCTATCACCTCCCTTCTGCCTTGTCTGACCCATTGTCATGTCCCTGCCCCCTCCCACCTTCCCTGTATGGTTGGTAATGCTGCAACTGTCCCTCCTGTCTGTCTGGGATGGTCAACTTGCTGCCCTTGCCTTTTTCCACTCTGCTCTCTGTTGTCCATGTGCATGGCCCTGTTCCCTCTATATTGCTTTCCATGGTCCGTTGTGCTGAACTGCTATCCCGCTTGCCCTGTGTGGTGTATTGTGATGCTGCCACACCTGACACCTGCCCTGTAAGGTCAGCCTGGTGCCTATGTCCCTACCCCATTCCTCCTGCCCTCAGTGATCCAAGGTATTATACTTGCCAACAATATGAACTTGGTAAAAGGGAGATTTTGAAAAAAAAAACCTGGGTAATTGATTTTTCCTGTAGACTTACATTGAAAAAGAGGAGAGTTTAGGTAGGAGACAAACAAAATAAAGCCCATTTGGGCTTAAAACACTGGGAATATCCTGCCTGAATCTGGAGTGTTGGCATGTGTGGTTGTACTGCCACTGCCTCTTCCTTCTGCCCTCAATGGTCTGTAATATTGCCACAGCCTCTCTTGCCTGCACTCCGTGGTTGGTTTGTTGCCCCTGCCCTCCTTTTCCTCCCCCCCAATGTTCTGTTGTGCTACCACTGTCTCTCCCACCAGCCCAGCATAGTCAACTTATTGCCTCTTCCCCCTCCCTGCCCTCAATAATCCAAGTCCATGCCCTTGACAGCTGCCTCCCACATTATTCTAATGAACAACTAGATTGTTAACATTCAATATTTATTACAAGATTGTGGCTTGCCTGACGTCATCTTGATGTAATCAAAACTGTAATACCTAAAGCATTTCCTTTAGAAATTATAAAAATAAGAGGGTCTTATTTCCATAGAACTCCAGAGC
This sequence comes from Pleurodeles waltl, assembly GCF_031143425.1. Lineage (NCBI taxonomy): Eukaryota > Metazoa > Chordata > Amphibia > Caudata > Salamandridae > Pleurodeles > Pleurodeles waltl. The sequence goes on from NC_090445.1 coordinate 509,717,319, forward strand.
CACATGTATAACCATATGGAATTGCGATTGCATGTGAATCGCAATTAGGAAATAAAAATTCCAAATGTAAGATTAATATTAATGAGCTAGGTCACAATTTGTGATGCACTGGGAATCTCAAAGATCACAGGGATGGTGGCCTGCTGGGGTCAGTGATTGCTTTTAAATAAAGCAATTTTTTTTTAAATGCAATCCGTTTTCCTTAAAGGAAAATGGGGTGTGTTTTAAAAGAGAAAAATGAAACATTTCATTTTAATTTTTTAAGAGTATGCAGTGGTCCGTGGGATCACTGCCTGCTCTTAAAAAAGATTTTGAATGCATTCTCAAAGGGGGACCCCTTCCCCTCTGCAAATGGTTAGCACCAATTTGAAATTGAAGCTAACTACGATTGTTTTACGACCGCATTCGCGGTCTCAAAACAATCAAACATACAATTCAGATTCGGTATTAGGAAGGGATGCCCTGAACACGCACCTTCCCAATACTGAATCGCAAACCCAAATTGTGATTACGTAACAAGTTACTGAATCGCAATTTGGGCTTTGTTCAGCCCAAAATAAATTTTTCTAGTTGCAAATGGGGCGATTCTGCAAATCGGCCCATTTGTGACTAGAAAAATGCTTTGTACGTGCGGCCCCTAGTGCCCTAAACAACAGAAATAGGGAAATATTGCCTGACCGCTTAAATAGTAACAAAGCACTTTTAAATGATTTGCTATTGCTTTGTGTCAAGTTGATCACTTAAGTATGTGTTTCACTTCGAAGAGGGGATATGGCGTTATGGCCAGAGGTGCAGTCTTTGCAAGTGGAGAACCAGGTGAACCAGGGTTGAGTTTTGGCATCATTGACTCAAAATCCTCTGATTGTGGTCAAATCACTTAGGCCCTGATGTCAAACCTCGCGATCAGTGATAAAGCAGCAGTATTACTGCCAACAGGCAGTCGGTAAGAAAAATGGAAATATGACCACTGCGGAAACCGCCAACACATACAGCCACTTTAACAGTCCAACTGCCACGGCGGTAGCAACAAACACCGCCGCAGTAACCGCCAACAGCCAGGCAGAAGACAATGTACCGCCCACACTATTATGACACACCAATCCGCCACCTTTACTGGGGGGGTACCAATGCCATCAAAAGCACGGCAGAAACAGTACACAGAAGGGAAACGACTCACCTTTCGACAGACAAGGAAGAACCACGACGCCATGGAGCCTCAACTGCACATATTTCCAATGCTGGTCTACCTCCTGCTACACCAGGAACTCGAACGGTGGTGAAGACTACCATGGTGAGTACTGCACCGAGCACACAAGGGAGGGGGGAGGAAAAAGAGAGTGACACACACACAACACACAACACCCCCACCCCAACACCGTACACAAAAACAGATGTAACAACATCACATATACACCCTGTAACCCTCAGGAATAACGCGGACAAGGACAAAAGGAATTGATTAAAGTGAGTGTAATATTACAAATTTAGATATAGACGTCCTTAAAGCAATAAACAGTATGTACAATATATACAGATGCAGGGACAATGCCCACTCCAAAATGTCCGTGGCTCACAGGGCCATAACACATAGGCCAAGGCCACACTTGACTCCTGCCTCAATATGGAGAGAACACTGCAGGGGCATGAAGTCGAAAACACACAGGCACCACAGCGGGATGGGGAGTGGGGGGGCACCTCAGCCGGAAGATGGTACAATGCCACTGCTCCTGGAGGGGTCTATATGCCCTCTGAGATGTCCTAGGCAGTGCAAATCACTGTCTCTCAAGTGGGTGGTTTGCCCTCTGGGATGTCCTGGGGAGTGCAAGGCCACAGTCTCTCAAGTGGGTGGTTTTCCCACTGCTTGGTCCTGAGGAGTGCAAAGCCACAGTCTCTCTAGTGGATGGCTTCTCCACTGGAACTGGAGGGCGCTTTGTGCCCCGTGTGCTTCATCCTGGCAAGGAGGGGGTGAGTGAATGCCTTCTTCCACTGGTTCTGGAGGGGGCTTTGTGCCCAGTGTGCTTCATCCTGCCAAGGAGGGGGTGAGTGGATGCCTTCTTCCACTGCTTCTGGAGGGGGCCTTGTGCCCAGTGTGCTTCATCCTGGCAAGGAAGGGGTGAGTGGATGCCTTCTTCCACTGGTTCTGGAGGGGGCCTTGTGCCCTGTGATGCTGATCCTGGATGCTGCCCATGTAGGCACGACTACACACTGCTCGCTGGCGGTGACGGCTGCTCAGTGGATGGCAGTTGCGCTGCAGGTAGCAGTGCTGTCAGTGGTGGGGGGAGGCTCCAGCACTTCCCCTGCAGCCTCGGACGGCTGCCCACTGGAGCTGCTGCTGCTGGCAGTGGTGCTGCTAACATTGGTCTAGGTGCAGGTGGCGATGGTGCCAGTGGTGTAAGTGGTGGTGCTGTCTGTGGTGGGGGGAGGCTCCAGCCCTTCCCCAGCAGCCTCGGACGGCTGCCTATTGGGGTTTCTGCTGCTGGTGCTGCTGGTGGTGCAGGTGGCGGTGCTGCCTGCGGTGCATGTGGCGGTGCTGTCAGTGGTGGGGGGATGCTGCAGCCCTTCCCCTGCAGCCTCGGATGGCTGAAGTGCCATGGCTGGTGTTGTTTGCCCAGATGCTGCTCCAGCCCCAGGCAGCAGATCCATCCTGCCTGCGGCATTAGTTCCCTTTACATTGGCCCTGGCAGCTGTTGTCCCACTTCCTGCCCTTGATGGCTGTTGTTCCCTCCTTCCCCGTGCTGGCTGGTGGTGCCTCCTTCCCCTTGCTGGCTGGTGGTGCCTTCTTCGTCTTGCTGGCTGGTGTCCTCTTCTTGCCCTTGCTAGCTGGAGGCCCCTTCTTGCACTTGGCAGGTGGTGCAGGCACACAGGCTGTGCTGACGGGTGCCTCCTGGAGCCTCTCACAGTTGCAGTAACTACAGTGGCCTTGTACTGGGTGGCTGAGGTGCTGGCCTGGGTTCTGCCCACCCTGACCCGAAGTGAAGGACGGGGAGGGGCAGGGAAGAGGTCAAGGGTGTAGAGGAAAAGCCTTTTATGGACACTGGGGTTGGAAGAGGGTGAAGGTTTGGGACTGGAGGAAGAGGGAGAGGTGGTAGGAGGTGCCAGTCTGGTGTGTTTGGGTGCCGGTGAATGGGCTGATTGCTGTTGTGAGGTGGATGGCTGTTGGGTGTCTGAGTGCTTGCGTTTGTGTACTTTGGGAGGTGGGGGCACAAACACAGTGGGAGAGGACACAGGGGACGTGTGCATGGATGTGGGGGTGCTGACTGCCAGTGAGGGGCATGTTGTGGTAGGTGTGCTGGTGATGGAGGTAGTGGATGAGGATGTAGTGCATTCAGGTGTGAGTGTAGATGCGACTGGGAGGGAGATGGACGAGGAGGAGGAGGTGAACACGGTGGAGGCAGTGGATGTTGGTATGTCTGCATCTGGATGGTGCTTGTGTGAGTGCCTGTGGGATGAAGTGTGGTGCTTGTGTTTGCCTCAGCCACTTCTGTGTGTTGATTTGGGTGCATGCAGGTCTGAAGGTGTGCTTGGGATAGGCTGGGGATGAGGGGAATGGGACTGGGTAGAGGAAATTGGAGGGGGGAGGCTAGAGACAGGGACAATGGCTGTCATCAGTGAGTTGGCCAGAGCCTGGAATGCTCTCTGTTGGGCCGCCACGCCAGAGTGAAGGCCCTCCAGATTTGCATTTGTTTGTTGCTAATGCCCTGCTACACTTTGGATGGCATTCAGTATGGTGACTGCCCAAAAGAGAGGGATCTCAGGAGGTCAATAGCCTCCTCACAGAAGGCAGCAGGGCTGACTAGGGCAGGGCCTGGGGTGCTTGGGGCAAAGGAGATGCCCACCCTCCTGGGTGAGCGGGCACGGGAAACTCGCTGAGGGGCTGCTGGGAGGGCCGTGTTGGTATGGGGGTGGCGGCTGTACCTGTAGCTGGGGTGGGCACAGGGGTGTGCGCCACCGCCAGTGATCTTCCTTCGGAGGAGGTGTCACTGTCAGAACTGTCCCCTCCTGTCTCCGTTGTGGTGCTCCCCTCGCCCTCCGTCCCACTGGTGCCCTCACCGTCTGTGGATTCGGCCTCCAGGCCTATGTCGGATGCAGCTCCCTCCGTCGCTGGTGCCTCTGCTCCTCTGCCAGATTATGCTAATGCATACAAGGACAGGGTGACGAAACAAAAACGGGGGGAAGAGACAGACGATACACTTGGTCAATGCCAGCAACAACACTACCGTTGGCGTACACAACCTCACAGGGAACAGCCCTATGCACTAGGCCATGCACTACCAGTTACAATGCTAGTCACCAGGCCATGGGGTACAATGCCTAGCGCCATTAGCTGGACACCTGGAACCCACAAGACCCTGCCCAGTAGTAGATGCCCATTAGCATTATTGGTGTTGGAGTGCGTCTGCGCTTGCCCGTCATGGAACCTACCCTGCCATGCTCGCCCTGGCGTTGGGGCACCCACAGACCCACATCCCCCACCCAGGTAACACCTTAAAGCATGCAAAGGCATGATTCTGAATCTGTACTCACTCCCTTGTGGCTGTGTTGATGCCTTCAAGTGCCCATCCAACTCCGGATAGGCCACCGCCAGGATGCGGAACATCAGGGGGGTCAGGGTACGATGGGCACCCCTTCCTCGTTGGGAGGCTAGCCCCAGCTGGGCCTCCACCATCTCCTTGCCCAGCGGTGCAGGTCCTTCCACCGTTTTCGACAGTGGGTACTCTGCCTTTCAAAGACCCCCAGAGTCCGCACCTCCGTGGCGATGGCACGCCAAATACCCTTTTTCCGATGGGCGCTGACCTGCAGAAAAAGATACAGCAGAAAAGGCATTATTCATACAGTCCGGACTGTTATACTTATGGCCCACCATATCCCTCCTATCCCCTTACGCACAGACATTACCCACAGAACATGCAACACTCTGCCCAGGACCCCTCAGCTCCCCCTTTACACAAGGCTTACACACACACAGCACTCCATACATTCATGCACCACACATTGTGCTAACAGTGTACACATCTGTTTGTCTGGAGGACCATAAAGTAAATTGTACTGGGGTAGGACCCCATCCACTAGTCTCTCCAACTCCTCAGAAGTGAAGGCAGGGGCCCTTTCCCCAGACACTCGAGCCATAGTCGCTTCCAGACACAGGTCACAGCAGCACTTGCAGTGTAGGTCCTCTCCTGTTGAAGGTCAGGTAGCCAGTGAGTGAACAGATAGAAAATGGCAGTCACATCTGCAGCGGTGCATACTGTCACCGCCGGCGCACATCACCATTGGCTCCTGGAACCCGTAAGCCCCAATGATGTGTTGCATGGCGGTCGTCGACCGCCTCCCGCAATGGCGCACAATGCCACTGGAATTACCTAATTTCCACTTGTCCCTCAGACGGCCGCCATTTCAGGGGAGCACAGGCCATGGCATCAAACTGCATCACAGCAGACTTAGGCACATCAACAGACCTACACGTTCACATACTGCTTCTGTAAAAAAAGTAAGGCATATTAATCAGAGTATATGTTTGAATCTGACCATCTGCTCACCGTTTTTCACCCTAGAGTTCAAGCGCTGAGGATGAATAGGAGATGGAGACATACCCCCTTGTACAGACCCCTGATGGGCCTGGCGACAATGGAGGACAGGCACATTATCCTAACCTACAGACTTGATAGAGCTACAATCCAAGAACTGTGAGCCCAATTGGAGCTAGACCTGATTTCAGCTATCCACCACCCCCACTGGTATCCCCCCTCTAGTGCAGGTCTTGTCAGTGCTCCATTTCGTGGCAAGTGGTTCCTTCCAAGCGACAGTGGCAATGGCATCAGGGATGTCACAGCCTATGTTCTCAAACGTGCAGATCAGAGTGTTGTCTGCCCTGAAACACATGCGCATCTACATCGTATTCCCCCAGGTGGAGGATTTGGCCACAGTGAAGGCTGACTTCTATGCAATGGGATATATTCCCAACATCATTTGTGCTATTGATGGTACACATATTGCCTTTGTCCCACCCCAGAGAAATAAACAGGTGTTCAGAAATCGAAATAACTTTTACTCTCTGAATGTGCAGATGGTGTGTTTGGCGGACAAGTACATCTCCCATGTTAGTGCAAAGTATCCTGTGCATGATGCCTTTATTTTGAGGAATAGCAGCGTCCCATATGTGATGTCTCAACTCCAGAGACACACGGTGTGGCTAATAGGTGAGCCCATGGTCCCCACCCTGTTGATGTAGGTATATGGGTGTGGGGTTGGCCCTAAATGTGAGTGTCTGGCTAACAGGTATCCCTCGATATTTACAGGTGGCTCTGGTTACCCCAGCCTCTCGTGGCTACTGACCCCAGTGAGGAATCCCAGGACAAGGGCAGAGGAATGTTACAATGAGGCACATGGGCGTACAAGGAGGATCATTGAGCACACATTTGGCCTCCTGAAGGCCACATTCTGGCACCTCCATCTGACAGGTGGATCCCTGTACTATTCACCCAAGAAGGTGTGCCAGATCATCGTTGCATGTTGCATGTTACACAACCTGGCCTTGAGACGCCAGGTGCCTTTTCTGCAGGGGGATGAGGCTGGAGATGGTCGTGTGGCAGTGGTGGAGCCTGTGGACAGTGACAAAGAGGAGGCAGAGGAAGAGGATGTGGACAACAGAACTACTATAATTCAACATTACTTCCAGTGACACACAGGTAAGACACTGTAACTTCACTGTCCATTGCAGTTTTGTGTTGGACATTGTACATTGCAGCCTGATTTTCCTATTTCTATGGCCACTTACTGTACCCTTTGGCATCTCTATTTTCAGATATCTGTGCCCCACTCTGGCTCCTGTTGTGTTTTCTGCTGCCCACTACAGGTCAGACCTATGTATATCTAACTGTACATTTGAATTACAATGATTACAGCTTGTTAAACTAATACATATTCCAATCAATTGACAGACTTCATGCTTGTATTTGTTCCAAGGGTGATTATTTCTGTGATAATAAGTGTAGGGGGTATAGCAATCGGCTGGGCTGATGGTAGAGGAATGTCCAGGATAGAGTCCAGTCTATTGGTATCACAGATGCATTGTCCAAGGGGGCATAGGGAGTGGGGCAAAGGCAGTTCAAGGTGGACAGGGTGACAGAGTAGGACACAAGGGTGACATTCAGGGGAGTCTTATTTCCTGGCGAGGGTCAAGGCAATGTTCTCTGGCTTATGCCTGGTATGGACCATTTGCATGGTTGTTCTCCTTCTGCAGGGGGAGGGGTGCTGGTGGCCTGTTGTTCCAGTGGCGGGGCCTCCTGTCCACTAGCGTCAGCGGAGGTGGAGGACTGTTCATTAGTGTCAGGGGCCGTTGGTGTGCCACTGCCTCCCTTATGGTTTTGGCCATGTCTGCCAGCACCCCTGCAATGGTGACCAGGGTGGTGTGGAGGTCTCACAGGTCCTCCCTGAACCTCAAGTAGTGTCCTTCCTGCAGCTGCTGGGTCAGTACCCTGGGCCTGTCCGCCGCCTGTCGCACAGCAGTCCTCCCAGCTTCCCTGTTGTCCTGTGCCTCTGTCCCCTGAACCGTGTGCCCACTGACCCCATGTCCGTGATCGTCCTGTGTTTGTGGGGTGGCCTGGGGTCCCTGTAGTGGTGGACACACTGCTGATTGACTTGTCCTGGGGACAGAGGGATGGGCCCACTGGGTGGGTGCTGTGCTGGTGTTTCCTGAGGGGGGAGACTCTGTGGTGGTTTGGGACTGTGGCTGGGTCACCAGCTGTCCAGAGGTCCCTCATGGGCCATGTTGGTCATCCTGATCCAGGCATGCAGAGCTGCTGTCATCACTGTGGGCCTCTTCTGGTGGAAAGGGGGACTGGATGTTGCGGGCATCTCCTCTCCAGTGACATTGTTTGGGGGTCCTGTGGGGATGTAAATGCAGTGTTATTGTTTCTGTGTGTGACATCTTGTGCATGGGTATGTTCCCCTCTATGGTTGTTATTACCAAAGCAGCTTTGGCTTGTCTGAGTTGTGATTTGGTTGACTAAGTGATTGTCACTAGTGTGCATGCTTTGGTGATGGGGGTCCATGCAGGTCTGTGATGGGGTCCATGCATTGGTGTTGCATGCAGGGATTGGTATTGGGAGTGGTGGGTTGTGATGGTGGGGTATATGTGAGGTGTCCAATCCTCCTGCTAGTCCTGCCAGGCCTTCAGGATGCATGATCCCCAAGACTTGCTCCTCCTATGTTGTTAGTTGTGGGGGAGGAGGTGGAGGTTCACTGCCAGTCCTCTGTACAGCTATCTGGTGTCTTGCAACCACAGAAAGCACTTTGCCCCGTAGGTCGTTCCACCTCTTCCTGATGTCATCCCTTGTTCTGGGGTGCTCTCCCACGGTGTTGACCCTGTTCACAACTCTCCGCCATAACTCCATCTTCCTAGCAATGGACATCTGCTGCAACTGTGATCCGAATAAGTATGGCTCTACCCGGATGATTTCCTCCACTTTGACCCTTAGCTCCTCCTCTGAGAACCTGGGGTGTCTTTGTGGTGCCATGGGTGTAGTGTGGTTAGTGTGTGGGAGGGTGTGTGGGGTGATGTGTTGGGGTGTGTGCTGTAAGGTGCATGGATGGTGTATGGGTGATGGTGTTCTGTGGCTATGATTCAGTGGGTGCTCCTGACGTTTCTCTCTCTCAGTTGTCAATTTTTGTTTCCGTAAAGGGTTGTGGGTAGTTTGTGTGTATGTTTTATACTGGTGTGGGTGTGTGGTTGTTGTGTGTGTATATGTGGCAGGTGTGTGTAGTTTGAATTGTCCAAAGAGGTGTTGTATTTTTAGGTAGTGTGTATTTTGAGCGCGGCGGTCTGTACTGCCAATGGTTTACCGCGGTTGAATGTTCGCTGCAGTGATTTGTGGGTCATAATGCTGTGGGCGTATTTCTGTTGGCGTAACAGTGTGGGTTTTGGTACCATCATGTTATCACTGACCTTTGGGCTGGCGGACTTGTGTGTGTGTCTGTATAGTGGCGGATTTCTGTGTGTGGGTCATAATACCCGTAGCGGTATAGCGCCGCAGTCGCTGTATGTTGGCAGCAGTCAGCTTGGTGGTAAGCGGCATTTACCACCAATGTCATAATGAGGGCCTTAATCTCCCCATGCCTAAAACCAAAATGAATGCGTCCTTGTATAATGTAACTGATACTCATGTAAAGTACTTCAGTTCCTTCGGGTAAAGTCTGCGCTATATAAGCTGCAAAAAAACTAAGAAAGTGTTTTGCACACTTCTGTCATTTGGCTGTATTTGGGTGATATTTGTGCGACATTTGGGCTCTTTTTTTCTACTATCAATCTTGGGAGACATGTCTGTTATGAAGCTCCCTTATTTCTTCATTTACTGCAGTATCCTCAGTAGAAAATGCTTTCAGTTTTCAACTTCAATTTCATCAAGATGGCAACCAGATGTGTCACACGATTGGCATAAAATCAGATTGTTAGCATGCCAGTTGCTCATTAGAACATTGTAGTAAAACCGCTGATCACCAGGGAGTGAATTGGCAGTCTGCTGCTGATGGTGAAAGTGCATCTGTCAGTCTGCATGTCAGAATTTTTTAATGAATTGAAAAGGAAGATACTTGGAAACTACTTAAAACATGTCCTATTTTTTTTCTACTCCACTAACCATAATTTCTATGAACCCCCTCATTTAGATCCTTTATAAATTAATTGTTTTAAGTTTTTCAAGTTTGATTCAATCAAGATGGCTTAAGGGGTGCCATACTTTTGTCATAAGTAAGACTGATAGTGCCCTCGTTGGTCTTTAGAACAGTCTGGGATGCTGCAGTAGAACACAATGGAATCGACTGACATAGAATGTCAGACTTCATTCGTATATGGCTGAAAAAGATAGTATGAATTTGCAGAAAATATGCTATATTTTAAGCTTCTGGAGCACTTCCATAACCTCTATGGGAAAATCACCAGGAAACAGTCTTCTCTCAGACACGATTCATGAGATCCCAGCAGGATAAAATCACCTTAAAACACATCACAATTACTAAAATGAGTGTGGTACCATCAACAAATTATTTATGCTGTAACTAAAACTTGTAACTCTTTATATGTTCTCCTTATTGTGACCCTCAAATCCTGCCATTCACTACAATGCATTTCAATGGGGTGTTATTGTGTATATTGGGCCCAAGATGGCAGCCAATAATTCCTGACGGATCACCCTGAAACTTTCCAAGTACAACAGGACCCAAGAGCACACTTTTGTTGGAATTTTCATGAAGAGTTGCCAAACGACGCCAAAGACATAGCCAAGTCAAAAAGATTTTTCTATGGAAACTAGACCCTACCTATAACTACCTACTTGTGACCGCTAGTAGGTAATCTATCTATCTATCTATCTATCTATCTATCTATCTATCTATCTATCTATCTATCTATCTATCTATCTATCTATCTATCTATCTATCTATCTATCTATCTATCTATCTATCTACCTATCTGTCTATCTATCTATCTATTTAGATCAATCTATTTATCTGTATATAATATATATATATATATATATATATATATCATGTGGCAATTCACGTGTGCTGCTTGTTTCCAAAAAAAAAGAATTATTTACACAGGAGGTTTATCGTAATATAAAAAAATGAAACAATACTGGATAACACGATACATCATATTAGAGCACAACATAAAATGATATTGATTTATTATTAAAAATGACATATCATTTGAAACAAGTACTTCTGCTAAACTTGGGACAATGAAAAACGAATCTCAGCGCATTGTGCCTTTTTTAAACAGTAAACACTGTTGTGTCTTTGCTGAGAGCTAACACACATTAACCCCTTCACTGCTAGGCTCCCCCGTGGTAAGTCTTTTTTGCTGTTTGGGATAGTTAGCGCTTTGGCCTCCATAACATTTTGTCCACATAAGCTATTCATGCCAAACTTGCATCCTTTTTTTACCAGCATCCTGGAGAGCCTAAAGGTGCCCAGTGTTTGTGGATTCCCCTTGAGGGGACCAATAAATTAGCCAAATTATAGCTACATTTTTTGGGGGGATGAATGGGAAAAAAGTGCTGCAAAAGACATCAATGAAAGATTTGCAGTGCTAAAGTCACTATCTTACCACCTATCAGGAACAGGCAGACTTGAGTCAGAAAATCTATTTTTTTACCTCAGTTTTGGCATTCTACAGGGAGATAGCCCATTTTTCCTTGTAACCTCCTTCCAGTTTGAAAACCTCAAATTTTGACTAAAAATCACCTATTCCTCAAATTTCTTTGATGGAAAGCTCTGAAATGTGCAGGGAGCTACAAACTTCCTTCCACCCAGTATTATCCTAAGTCTTCTAATAAAAATGGTACCTCACTTGTGTGGGGAGGCTCAGTGCCCACCCACAACACGAAATGGCAAGAAATGCAAAAATATCACATTTTTCCACTGAAAACTGACCCTTCTTTTGCAATGAGCCTGGCAGTGGGTTTTGGACCCTGACTCAGCCAGCACCTAGGTAAACCTAGAAAACCTATAGATTTTAGAAAACTAGACACCTACAGAAATCTAGGCTGAGGTGACTTGTGTGGCTTGCACTAAGTTACCTAGAATACTTTGCAGACCGCAAACTTTAACTAAAAAAAAACACATTTCCTTCACATTTCTATGATGGAAAGTTCTGAAATCCGTGGGGAGCTACACACATCCTTCCATTCAGCACTCCCCGACGTCTTCTCATAAAAAGTGTACCTCACTTGTGGTCGTGGGCCTAGTGCCTACAACTGAAAAAATCAAACCAAGGTCAATGAGGGTCCCTTTGCAAGAACTACCATTGATGTTACTTTGATCAGTTCCTGTCACGGGACCTGGGCCCAGTCACATAGGTGGGGCAGCATTTTTGCTGGGGCAAGAGGGAATCACTGGGTGGTAGGAGTTTTGTGGTTTAATTCTGATTCTGGAAGAATTTGGCACAACAATACAAGGAAAATGTCAGATTTGTGTCACATTTTAAGATTTGCAAGGCAGTGTATGTAAGAAAATGTGATGAGATCCACAAGAGGGACAGGACCCTGTACTCCCCTAGGTGTCTACTTTACAAAAATACCTAGAATTGTGGATTTTTCCTAGAGACAATATGGGAGAGAACGATAGAAAAGACAAATACTACTGCACAACAATCTATTCCTCGAGTACGTACACATGCTGGTTGGATTTGGTACGAGAGTGAGAGAAATGTTCAAAATGTACATTTTATTAACAAGGGATCTTACAAAAATGAAATACACTGTTAATAATTGAAAGTAAAAAAAATGTAACCGATAACTCACAGCTCGTGAACTGTAAAGCCACGACAAGGCACCAACCGATTTACAGGCCATTCACACACCATTCATGCGTGATGCACACAAACTATTACCATGGCCAACCTCAGTCCCAGAACAGTACAACACTCACATCAACATAGGCCAAATCAAGGGCCCATCATCATCACTGTCAGCTTAGTGCCCGTCCATGCACATTGCCAGCCAAGAGACAGTCCATACACACCACCAGCCAAGCACCAGTTCACGGACACCACCAGCCAAGCACCAGTTCACGCACACCATCAGCAAAGCACTTGTTTCTGCACACCACCAGCAAAGCGCCAGTCCATGCACGCCTCCAGCCAAATGCAAGTTCTTGCACACCCCCATCCAGGCACCAGTTCACACACACTGCAGCCAAGTGGCAGTTCATGCACAGGGCCAGCCAAGTGTCAATCTATGCACACTGCCAGCCCAGCGCCAGTCCACGAACACCACCAGCATACGAAATGTGATTGTGGTGTTTATGTACTGATGCTTGATCAGTACATACACACCACAATCACATTTCGTATAAAAAAATAAAACACAAACCAATGTAAGTAGATGAAAAAATATAACAACAAACACAACAGCTCTTACTACATCACACTTATTACATCAGACTAGTACCCTTAATGAAAACTTAACAAAAAAATACAAAATGATGCAGACCAGTCAGTAAATTTTTCTTCTCACGGTTGCTCCCAATAATTCCATTGCATGTGGTACAAATTAAAACATGCAGGCACACAAAGTCCAGGTTTAGAAGGACACTCACTCAGTATATAACTTTATTTCTGCACTCTGCTTCAGACACAAACTCAATTGTCAGTACACACACAGCCAGCCAAATGCCAGTACACGCAGACTGCCAGCCAAACCCGACTTCAGACGCACACAGAAACATTCCCTTTCCAATCTGCCACCAAAGTAGGGCAGAAACGGTCAAAATATGTGCCAAGAATAAAGGGGAGCTCCCCAATTTGCCCTAACTGTTATCCCTGGTGTCTAGTGGGTTTCTGCCCCCCTTTGAGGGAAGATCAGCCTAAAACATTTGGCTGTGTGTCCCAAAGGGGGGCAGAAACTGCCAAAATATGTGCCCAAAATAAAGGGGAGCGACACTTGCGTGGGGCCCCTCCTTGAATTGCGCTAATTGTGCAAATTCCCAGGTGTCTACTGGCCTTTGCCCCTGCAGGGGGCTGATCAGCCAAAAAACACCCAATCTTCCCTCTGGGGGGGTGGAATGTAAAGAAATATCCCTAAAGGGAAGCAACACTTACTCCAGAGGTCCCTCCCTCAACAACAAAATAATCACTGGTATTCCTGTGGGGTTCCACCCCACCCCAAAGGGTAGATCGGTCTAAAAATGGCTGATCTACCCTCTGGTGGGAAGGGTGGAATTCCACCATAATATATACCAAAAAAAGTCTAGTAGGTTTTGCCCCCCCCCGGGTGATAATCAGCCAATAAACATGCCCGCTCTTCGCCACAAGGGAGTCTAGAGGTTGTATTCCCGCTCAAGTATTGCTGCCCTCACCACGATCGTGGAGCAGGAATCCACCCCAAACAGGCACAAAGAGAAAGGAAAAACTCTTTCCTTTCCCCGTGTCTGTTTTTGAAAACAAAGAACCCCAGGGAAGGACTTACTTCTCTCCTAATGCATTGAATATAAATGGCTTCCAGCACATCCCCAGCAACTTCTGATGACTAGGGGCAATTTCGGAAGGGAGGTGGCAGCGAAAGCACTTATGCTGCCATCCCTGGTGGGGAGCTTTGCAAGGGCTTCCCCTGTGGGTTAGATGATGGTGTGGTGCCATCCTCAGCACACACCCACTGTGGCTGAGGATGGCACTGCCCTGTCCTCAGCAGAGAAGGGGTTAATTATATTCCTAATGTTGCAAAGTTGGTGTAATTTTTTGTGGCATCTAGCTACCTACATGCTTATTAAATACATGAATTGTATTTTCAGGTAAGAAAATCACAATATACAAAAACACACATCATTGTAAGCATAGACACTGTTTTGGTACCTAATTTACTACAGAATCTTTGTGAGTTATACAAAGTACAACAATAATGGAAGGGGGCAGATATAAAGTGGCTTTAAAATATGTAGTGTCAGAACATTTGGTAATGTATTTACCTCCCAGCTCAAATGTTCAAATAATGAAAGTGATGGGATTATAGTCATGCTTTTGGCTTTTCACAAGATAGGAAAATATTCTCAATAAAAAAAGTGTAATGTATGTGGTGATAGGTTGTGAAAGCATTTTTGTGCATGTGATTGTCCATACCATCACATACACGCACACATGCGCTTGTGCACTCATTCAAATACACTTTATAGCACACACACCAAATGTTTTTTTTAATTTTTTAGGTTTAAATTTTATTCACATTAATATGCAATCTTTTCACAGAAATAAAGGGCAATGCCTAAAAACAATATGGTAATGATACTCGTTCATGCAAGTGCACGTGCACACTTACACAGCCACAAAGGTGTATTTGTATGCTACATGCATTTATTTATAGACATGTTTGGTATCACGCATATTTGTGTCAGTAATTCTTAACATCTGTGCTTCTCCTAGAGTTCTAGGAAACAACAGGAAGACCCCGTATCACCTATTGCATCAACATTCCTTGAACCAGGTACCACAACTTACAGTCCACAGCTTCATTTCCAAAACACAAGCGCATGAATTCTGTGAACTATTTCCATGTACAGGTCTAAGGCTCTTTAATTACTGCTGGCATCTTTGGGGGCACAGGAGATGAGTGTCTAGACCAGTTGGTAAGCTTCATAACCTCTCTAACAAGGAAATATCTCTGGTTACACCCATTGGCCTATATATATATATATAGGCCAAAATATATTTTGTTCACTTAAAAAAACTAGGGTTAAAGTAACATTATAGTGAGGTGTGTTAACATGATCAGTTTTTTTTTTAAAAGCCTTAGATATGCACTGAAAAAAACAAAGGTTGTAATTAGGTGACTTTGTCAGTGACTATATTAATGTTTTGAACTAGAAAAACACAGAAATTAATTAGCTATAGTTAGCATTGCTAACTATAACTTGCACCCCAACCATGCATGCCTTATAACTTCACATATGACATCTCTCATGACATTTTCTATGACACCAGTCATGACATCACTGATGACATCACTGACATATTCACCTAACTATAACATTATTTTAACCTTTCTTTTTTTCAGTGAATTTCTAATTGTTTCAAAAAAGATTTTTTAGCACACCTTGCTCTAATGTTACTTTAACCTTTGGTTTTCTCAGTTAAGCCAGCAGAAAAGAGAGCACATTACTGATGAACATGCATGTGTTCATCAATATTAATGCCTTGTGGCTCTTTAGTATCCATTTCTGGAATATATTTGAACTCTAATTTTCTTGTTCCTGTTTATTTTTAGGGTAATTTTAATTTAAAAGATTGACAGGTATGCATTTTGCATTGATAACACACCTTATGCCACTTGTAAGTGGACCACCTCTACATTTTTCATAATTTAACACCCTGCAGTGCCTCAAAATCATCAGCAAATTTCAAGAATTATACATCCACACCTTGTAATTGTTCATGTTACATAGAGTCTGTCAATAGCACTGCATTACGACTATTCAACATGGGCCCATTCCCATACATCCACTGGCTTGTAACAGGCTTAGGCTTTAAGCTTTAACTTACTTTAAAACATACCCCTGCAAACCACTTCAGATATGCTCATCCTTTACCTTATTTAACATAAAGTACTATTTGCATTCCAAGCGTTACTGGTGTGTAAACGGTGCAAATATAACTTTCACCATGCACAAGCACACTTGTCTGCAGGGCTTACACTATTTCCATTGTATGCATCCACACATGTACACACAGTCACTCTTTGCTGTTTATGACTATGCTTCTCAGTGATGTCATTACTGATTTAATTAATTATGTAATTTGAGATGGCATCTGTGATGTCATCAATTATGTAATTAAATATCTCCTAAGTGATGTAATATCCGAAGCCATAGATGGGGCAACGGTTAGCTTATTGCCATATCTAACCAAATGTAATATTGTCAAACTTTACCCTTATCTTTCCAGTATTGTTCCTTCCATTTTGTCTGCCCAAAGGTTTTTCTGATCCATTCTACAATGAGCACTGTGAAGGTCATGCTGATGTTACATAAAAGAAAAACTGGGGCCCTCATTACGACTTTGGCGGTCTTTTAAGAAGACCGCCGTACTATCATACATAGTGCTGGCGGTATGATTGCCGCCCTATTAGGAGTTTTCCACTGGGCCAGTGGACGAAAATAGCGTTCCCGCCCGCTGGCCCAATAGAAAACTCACCACAAAATTGAAGCCAGTTCGTAATCCAAGTGCATGGGCAGTGCAGGGGCCCCCAGGGGCCAGCAGACGCCCCCATTCCACCAGCCTTTCCATGGCGGTGTTTACCGCTGTGGAAAGGCTGGCAGATAGGCACTCATAAGGTCTTAAGACAGCCAGCCTCGTAATGAGGACCTGAGTAATTTATCAGGACATTGGACTAAGGAACAACATTAATATGTATGGGTTGGGGTTTGGAAGCCCTGAGTAATATGTTTGGCTTCAAAGAAAATGTATATACAACATTTTATGTATCATTTTAATGCAGGTATCCTGATAAAGTTTTCTAATGTAAACAATTTGTATGCACACAGTGATCAGCCTTGTCATCAAATGTTTTTCTCAGTATCTGATTTTTATCACAGGCATAAGTGAGCAATTGGGATTACAGAGCTTTTCACCTATAGTTTGCTGGTTTCTGCTGACCAAGGTTGATAACATTCACAAATCCAGAAAGGGAACTAAATGTAGACCAGTGATGTAGTACCAGCAGCATAATGAATCTATTAAGTATATCATGCAAGTCCTAACACATGCAAGAAGTTTAAGGGTACATACCGGGGTTATATTAATTTGAAAGGTTTGTCATGGGATCAAAAAGCACAAATCCTCTGTCTCAAAAAAAATTGTTTGCAAAGCCAAGGGGAAATCGTTTGCTTTGAATTGTTTATAGGCCACCACTTTTGATAAAAAAAAAAATCTGTCAAAAATTTGACAACCATCAGTATGTGAAAAACGTTAACAACCTCAGTGAAAATCCCAATTGGCCATGGTCACTTGATTAAACAAGGATTGGAAAAACCAATAGTTCCAGCTTTAACGTGCTAATATATAACAACACCATTTCTGCCTGCCTTTACATGCATATTTTAATACATTAAAGCCATACCTATTGACAATGCCAAAATTGTGCTTTGGGACATGAAAAACCCTGGGTCACTTTCTGCTTACTTCTACAATGAAACAAAGTGCTTGTGCACGTCCTGCAGACGATGGAGGTGGCTGCTCCCACACGTGGATGGTTAAAGCTTGGCAATTTGTTTTATAAATCTCTATAGTAAGCACTACTTGAGGACTCAACTCATGAAAATTTGAGGTGAATGTTGAGAGATCATATAATTTATTGACTTGTATTGTAAAAATAATAGCAATTACGTGACACAATTCATGCCATAATTTACCAGTTATAATGTATTTATATAGAAATAGGAAAACATTTGGAGAAGCTTTCCAAGCTACAGAGTACAAACTTGCACATTAGTTGCCAGCTAATTCCAGACCTCTGAAAAAAAGCTATTAAGACAATTTTGCACACTGATAGAAAGATACCTTCCATTTACCTCAACCCACGGTGCTACCGCTCTCCTACCAATTTGTCATGTGCTCTTTCCCTTGACATCACTGTCCATTATATATAGGGAAGGGTGGAACTAACCGAGGGCCTCATCTACATGGAAATGGTGCAGCGCGGTGCCTCAAGTAATCTTGCTGCGCCGAGCTGCTTCATTTCCAAAATGCAGGGATGCACAGTTTTTTAAAATAGTGCATCCTTTTGTGTCCCCCTGCAAAGGTGCTAAATTAGCTACCTAGCGCCAATGCAGCCACCTTTGTGCCATGGTGCCAGGATGGCTGCATTGCGAGGGAGATTGTTTTTGTGCAGGAAGGCAAGGCTTTCTGCAAAAAAACAATCTTTAATGGTGATTTGCTCCTTCTATGTGTGCTGCAGGATGCAGCGCACATAGAGCAAAAAGCAAGGTGAAATAAAAGTATTTCCCCTTGTTGTGCCACTCATGCCTTTTCTAGGGGTTAGTTTTTGGCACTGTCTCAGGTTCACAATTTGTCCTAAATCTGAGGCAGTGTTAAAAAGCAATGGGTGTTGCGTGAGTACACCCACAGCAACACTCATAGCCTATCCCTTTGCGACAGAAAACTGCGTCAGGTGGCCCATATCTACAAGGCTGCATTACATCAGGAAAAGTGGCTTAAAGCTGCCTTGTAGATGTGGTGCACTGCACAGCACCACCAGAGCGTTGCAAAAAGTACCCCTCCGGTGGCGCTAGGGCCTCGTAAATGAGGCTCTGAGTTTCATACTGCAGAATTCTGCAGAGTTACATAAAATTGCCATGATTCTGCCAACAGGTGGGAAATATGCAGCTAGAGCTACAATTAAGCACCAGTAGCTTGAGCAGTACTGAAAAGCAGCATGAACAGCACCATGCATTGCGCAAAAGTGTGGGCCATTCGAGTTGATTTTGCTGCCACTTAAGTAGAAAATCTACTTGAGTTGCATCAGATGTACTTGAACTGCAACATTCAGACTGCAGCCAAATTAGAAAATTGCACTAGGGGACACCAAATCTCTCTTTCATTTTCTTGAGCCTTGTAGGAAAAAGATTCCGTCATGTGGCAATTCGTGGAACATGGCCACAACTCTGCATTAAAAAGTAGCACGGAGTGACCAAAATTCTGGTGGTGGATGAAACATTCTGCCCACCCTTAATCATATAAATTTCCTATAATCCCCATCTTGCTTGTTATTGTGCCCTCCATTATTATTCTGCACATTCCAAAACATCTGTAATTTCAGTATAAATACAGTTTGTCACAGATTTCTTTCTTCCATCAGCCCTTTCCACCTCAAAATGCTCATGAAATGTGGCAAAAAAGAGTGCTGCTGTTGAGATGGGAGTGCCATTTGCAAGCCATACTGTTGTGTTCCCCTGTCCTGAGCGCTTGATAGTGCTCGAACAGGTGTATCTAGTATCCTGGTATTTGATTTTGGCCCTGGTGACACATTGATTTTGTGTGTGCAGAGGCCTATCCCATGACATTTGTCAGGCACTGGACCTGTCCTGGTACATGGAGGTGCACCCCAAGCATGCCCTCATTGACTTATATACCTGTAATGGGTTAAACACATAAAACAGTCAGGGAAGTTTTCTCTGTTTTGTGAATCAGTAGTTGTGACTAAACCTTTTTGTCTGTGTCACTAGGGTGGAGGCCTGATGGCCTACTCATGTAAGGTTCCACTTCTTTGTGCTTACTCACCATTTAACATTAACATTCAAAGTGTATGTTGTGTGAATTTGTGTATGTAGCTTTGTGGGGTACATGGAGAGAGTGTGTGAGTGGGCCAGAGTAATATAAGCCTGTAGGATCATTTTTGCATTCCCCAGGCGTGGCCTTTTACACAACATGGAGATGAGGTTGTTTTCCCAGCAAGTGGAAGCATGTTGCTGACATTCCAGAAGCTGATGAAGGGATGAGGCTCATAAGCTGATGCGAGGGGAGTGGGAACAAGGCTCCTTTATGAATCCAGTTAAAGATTTTGTTTGGCAAGGAGCTGCTGATTAGTCTTTCTGAATACTGTCATTCAAGGATGGTGGAAGTGAAAGGTGGGACTGCAGAATTTGATGTCCAAAGTGAAGGGGACCTTTGGGGTGAGGCAAACCCTTTGCATGTCCATGACTACACCTTCAGTTTTGCTGATGACAGCAAGGTGAACAATTCAGATTTCTCACATCACTTTGTAACTCTGTTGTGGTTACTTGATGCTGAAGACTGCCTTTTGTGTTGTGAGACATCACTCTATTTAAAGTTTGTGTTTGAAGAGCATTTGGGAAAGAACCGTGAAAGGAGAACAACCCCAAACCAGTTCTGAAGATGCAGACAGTGGATGCACATCTCTTGTCTGATTTTGCTTGACAAAACTCAAATCACACTACCACTCTTGTTGTTCCAAATCCAAGTCCCTTATGGGTATTGAAGGAAGTGCTCCATAGAGTACTCAGATGACTTGTGTGCAACAAGAGAGCGTCAGCCTGGCAGTCACCTTTTCAGAAGTTAGCTTGACCTCTTGGTGGAAGAACTATATACATGACATGAAGCATCTAGAAGACTGCCTGCCTGCTGAGAGTGTAAAGGAGCCTGTCAACACTGCATTAGGAGTGTCTGTTGAAGTCAATTCAAGTCAAGTGTATTTGTAAAGTGCACATATCACCCGAGGGTATAAAGGCACTGAGTAACCGGAATGACAGATGGTCCTATTCTTACCCACTCAATGGTACTCATTTTATGGATGTTAGAAAGATGAAAGGCTGAGTGGACCCATGGGGATTTTAATCTGTGACCGTGTGGTCGAGCACAGGCCCCTACAGCGGAAGCATTAGTCCACAAAGCCACCAGACCCGGGGAGGAAGAATGAATTGCACTATGTCCCAGGTGTCTGTAGGACATCCAGGAAGAAAACTGAAGATAAGGATGTGTGGACCACGGTGCCTGTGGGTCTGAAGTCTCCCCTGTGGTACCGGGCAGGAACCATGAAGGATTTGACTGTGAGCACAGAGGCCTAGTCAGGGCTGGTATCCTCAGTCTGAATCCAGCCTGTGCATGGCCTTGTCAACTGAAGATCAGTGAATGTGTTGCTGCATCACCATCAGAAGATCAGCCTTTTTAATTGCTATGTCACCATCAGAAGAGTGGCATGTGCATGGTGATATTGTCGACATCATGCACAAGTCACTCTTCTGTTTGGCCTTTTCATGACTGTACCTCAAGCAGAAAATCAGCTTGTGCCATGCCAGGACGCACTAAGCACAGAGAATGAGCCTGGACACTACCACAAGAATCAACACAACTACTCACACAACTAGACAAACACACACACAATAGCACAACTACACATCACAAGCAACAACCACCACACAACAACGATACACACCTGAATGTTATGTACAACAACACTACACACAATCAAACATACACAACAGCAGACCCATATGCGAGTAACACACTGTCAGACCCAGCCACATCACCCACAACAGCACCCTCCACCTCAACCAGCCATTGGAATCACACACACATATACACAAAACGGACTCACATACACACCTGGTAGCACAACATTACAGGTCCCGGTTTTCTTGCAATGTGCACACATGGACATAGTTGGCAAGTGCGATTGTGATGTTATTGTGCTGCCAGCATTGATCTGGCAAAGAATACTGACACCATAATGACATTTGTGCATATGTGTGTGATCTGTGTCTTGTACCAGTGTGTCACAATCCATGTCTGACACAATACTCTTCCTGACAAATGCATGTCACAGTAATCTTGCAAAGATTACTGTGATATGTATATGACTGCAGTGGTCCTCAGCTCATGTGCAGTGACCACACAATGTACACAGATAATGCTGGCTCCCTACTTTCAAGTCCGGTGAGGGAAAGGGGGTCATGTTTTCTACATGGTCCAGTGGCAGCAGTGATGGAATGTCTTGTGGATTCGAAAATGGAAGTGGAATTGGGAAAAAAAGGTAAGTACCCCCTCCCCCCAACCTGCCACCTCAGGTGAAGAGGACAGATCGCACAGTTGGATTGGTGGTAAGGCACATTAAAATCTGCTGGGCAGTAAGATTAGCTGGAGTCCCACCACCAGTCACTTTTTCCAAGGCGCAGTTGATGAGAGTGGAGATTCCTGATGGAGACGATAGGACTCGGTCATCACATTACCTATGGGACTGCCACCATCTAAATCAGGCAGATGGACACCAAGCCAGCAGACAGCAAAAAACGATGGCGGGACCGTTACCACCAAGTTCTTAATAAGGCCCTTAGTATGGTCTAAGCTGTTGCGGATGACAGAGACATGACTAACCAGAATGACCCTACAGTCCAGTATTATTTGTCATAAATATCTATGCATTTTATCAGCATCTACACATTTTGTAAAAGGACACCATGAAAACCAATTTTTAGAACTACAATAACAGTAAACATCAAATTAGTGTCACCAAGCTAGCTTCTTTAAGAGCGCATAGATACTTTACTATCATCCGCTTGCAGATTCCTGGTCTGCTCTGTACAGTAAATCGTCTTCAAATGCAGCACCTAGTTAACTGTAGTTTTAGTCTTGTTGATATACCTGATAGCGCCGAATGGTGTTTGCAGCTTTCTTCATTGACATAAAAGAGACATTATTAGACCGCACTGGCCATCTTCAAATTGGTGGATATGTTAGAGGTCACTTTTATTCAAGCACTCCAAAACTACTCCGTTCTAAGATTGTATGCAAGTGACTTACAGTGACAGCTGTAGTCCTGCTCCCTGTATTGTTCCTTTTAATGGTAATTCATTTCAAACCTTTGTTTCAGGTCTTACTCAACTATGCCGTGGCTTAAGTAAAAAAGCCTTACAACAAAAACTAAATATGCTGTCCCAACTGCCCCCTATGCTTTGAGAGGATGCTGAGCATGGGAGTAATTGAAATTGACACATTATAAACAAACTGTTCTGTTGTAATAGCCATCTTAAAATGAGTGGATATGTCAGGGGTATTTATCACAAAGTGATGAAAAGGTATTAGGTGACAGCAGAAGTTTGCCAGCAGACTCTTGTTGTGTTTTAGCTCTGCCAAGCAAATGAGGACCTGCACACACTGTTAACTAAACAGAGTTTGAGAAGAAAGCTTGCTCTACAGCAAGACAATAATACCATTTCACAGCTCCTCAGTGACACTCTAATTACGTCTCAGAGGAAATGTATTTATAATTTATTTATTTATTTATTTATTTATTTATTTATTTATTTATGTTAGACACATAGGCCTTGCTCTTGAAAAACACCCACAATTGAACTTGAAAAGAAGGCAAAGACAAGCACAACCATCTCAATGTGAGCTACTGATAACTCATTACTGTCCTGCATATCTTTTTTCCTTAATTTGGTATTTTTTATGTTGTGTGTTTACACACCAAAACAATTTTGTTTAAAAATAACACCTGTCAATTATTGTAATACATTAATATACTTATCCAGGCCACACTTCAAGTAAAAATTTGGTTAACATGAACAATGTGCTGATTTTACTGGGGGAAACCTTTTTAAATGGCTTCTTCATGCAGCAGTTAGTCTCTGCACACGCATCTTATGCACTGTAATGAAAGCAGTTTGTAGAATGTAGAACACAGATCCAGTAGCCACTGGCATGATGGTGAGAAAAAATCCCTCTTGAGTCCCAATATGGCCCTCATTAGGGGTTGATGGTAAATATCACAACATTTTAACATATGGTAAATAACAATACCATAGGGTTTGGTAAATCACACGTGTTAAATAGCACTGATTATGAGCTTTTAATATGTACTGTGAAATTGTTATTTAGTGCATGTGTTAAATAGGGAATGTGTGTTATTTATTTATTGTGGTAAATCTCAATGTGTTATTTAGCGCATACGCTAAATACCTCACCTGAAGAACATGCATAAAACACCAGAAAGTGGTTATTTTCAGGGATTGGAAGTTCTTGGAGTCTGTAAATGAATTCCTAGAGAACAGAAACATCCAAAAAAAACACAAAAGGACCATAGGGCACCTTGAAAGTACACAAACAATTCCTTTCTATGTGGTAGTGTGACAACATTAATTTTGTGTGGACAAAGCACCTCGAAACAAGACCAACATAATGCATTGCCTTCCACTAATATCACGTGGTCACCTTTCAGCAGAAGCCTGTCAAACTCTTCTATCATGAACCCAGACAGGAAAAGGAAGTACAAGTTTATTAATCTTGAGCTGGAGGTCCTGGCCAAAGAGGTGGTAAGTGATCATATCTTTGTAGTGTGCCAATGTGCCCTCTCATGTGGGAGATGCCACCAAAACACATGCTTGAAGATGATAATGGACAAAATCAATACTGAATCAACATATCCTCATGATGTTGAGAAATTAAAAACAGGTTCTAAACCTTGAAATTCTAGGTACTTAAGTGAGTTTCCAAGCACAACCACAAAAGCGTGACATGGCATGGCAACTGATGGTAGTTCTCCATCTCAGCTCACCTCAAGTTGTGGGAAGAAAAAATTATGACCATCCTCAACATGTCCAGAGTGCAAGACATGAAAGCCTGTCTTGAGGTCTTCAGAATCCAGGGAATCAGTCATGAGAGTTGTAATGGAAATACTGTCGTTGTTGAAAAGTTGACTTGGCTGATAATCATCATCATTGTGAAGAATGGGCAATTGAATTTGTTACACATATTCACATTGATCCATGCATATGTCATAAGGGTTAACAACTCTCCATTGGTATTGCTGACATATATTGAGATTGAACTACAACAAAAATAATGCACTGTAATATTGATAATGAAAGATTAATTTTCTGCCCAATACCCTAAGGATGATGTGTTACCATAGTATGACTAATTCTCGTCAAGATCATAATATTGTGCTTTCATCCGGAGCACCTAACACACACATTCAGTATTCACATCACACAGCATTTGCACATAAATTGTGTACTTCAGTTTACAGTTTCAGCACACTTGTTCCTGTGTATCTGAAGCAACCAATGTTTAGATGAGAACAGCCTATTGACCCTAGGATATCAAGCAATACTGCTGCAGCACAGATATTTGTTTTGCTAGAATTAGCTGTGTGGGTGTCCAAGGGTAACTGTTTATGCTGCTCCCTCTTTTCAAAGCACCCATCACTTAACAAAGGTTGATGAGAAATGCCATGCACCAAACTTACTGTCTGCTGTGTGGTGCCTGTTGCAAGGAATATTAGTGCCTCTAGCATTTTAAGCAAGGGGGGAAGGAAGTGGATCCCTATGTTGGAATCTAGGATATTATTAATAATTAAAATATGTTCTGTATAGTGCCATATCGAGCCTGCATACGCTCTAAACCGCAAGCTTACTCATATTTACAGGTTACAGCTTACGATGTCAACCAAAGCTCTTATCATGTATTGCTGCACCATTTGGGGTCATTGATTGGTGGTCTGGTCTCCATCCTCATGCTGCATTGTTTGTTGTAGGAGAACATGGATCTGGCATAGCATGATATAGTGCATTAACAGTTCTGAGTTGCTGGAAACAACCTGTGAGTTTCACCTGCCTATTATTATAGGTCTTGTCCAGAGGTTTATTATAGGTGTCTGTGAGATTTTATTATTTTCAGCTCAAACAGTGCTGTGCTATATTTTGGTTTTGCAATTTTGTGTTGGTCTTTGAATTGTTCTAATAATTTATAGTTTTTCTTTCATTCCCTACACTTTCATGACGTTTTACCATCTGCTTTTCACTGGTGGTATTTCAAGGTGGTATTTTCCATTAGTCTTTATAATGATCTCTCATACTTGAAATTGAGTGTTATTTATGACACAAGTTATTTTTCTTGTATGGTAAAAAAAATAGCATATGCTTTAAATAGCGCCATGTGGACTACAGACATTAGGTATTTAGCAGATATGCCAAATAACACATGAAGGGCCAGATGTATCATGCATTTTTGCAATTGCAAAAATGCATTTTGTTATGTACGAATTCCAGTTTGTGATTCAGTAACTTGTTAACGTATTGCAAATTGGAATTGCGACCAGATACCTATTGGGTATTATAAAGGGGCGTGTCAAGGGCGTCCTTTCCTAATACTGAATTGTAGCGGTATGTAGGAATATTTTGTGATCGAAATGCGGTCGCAAAACATTCGCATTTTACCACCAGCTTCAAGTTGATGGTAATCCATTTGCAAATGAGAAGGGATCCCCAATGGACCCTTCCCCTTTGTGAGTGTTTGCAAAAAACATTTTTTAAGAGCAGGTAGTGGTTCCTTAAGGAAAACGGACTGCATTTAAGAAAAAAAATGTTGCTTTATTTAAAAGCAATCACAGACATGGTGTTCTGCTGAGCCCAGCAGGCCACCATCCCTGTGATTATAGCCATTCACAATTGGTCACAAACTGAATGAATATTAATGAGATAGGTCGATTTGCGAGCCATTGGGAATCGCTAATTGAAATTCCTGGAGTTTCATTCATTCATCTAGCGATTACGTAATTGCTATTCGCAAATAATCTCAATTAGGTAATCGCTATTTGAATAAATTATACATCTGGCCTCATCTGGCCCGTAGTTTTTAACTTGAGATCAGGCATTTTGATAAAGTTGTGCACTATTTACCCCTGCACGGAGTATTTTCCACCACATCTAACTCATAATCAGGGATAAAGTATATTTTAAAAAAATTATCAAAGCTGAAATCACCACCTGCATTACATTCAGTGGACGTTTCAGTAGAGATGCTAAGCATTAAACAAGCAAGAATTTGTTTCTCAGCTTCCTAATCAGGTTTTTTGGCCTTTAACTGGTATGGACCTAGAGTATGGAGATGTCTGTAACTGAACAGAGTGAAAATACATGTCTGATAATTGAGCAACAAAATACTTTTTTTCACCATTGACAATTATGAAAACATCTCCTTAATTTTGGGGAGTGCCAGCGACAATACCAGGCGCTATCACACTAAGTTGCTATATTTCATGGAACCTAAGTGATTTCTCTGGTAGCTTTTTGTTATCTGGGAAAGCTGACAGAATTACTTGCATAAACAACATTTTCACTCTTACTTCTCAAATTTCTGGTTGGAAAAGGAAGGAAACATGAGGGAGGGGTTTCTGTGGTAGTATTACTGAATCAGCACTCTCAGCATGTTTACATGAATAGTTCATAATAAAGCCTAATTTTAAGAATATCGTTATGTGAATATAAGATGATGGCTAATTATTTTTCCGGAAGGGCTACTCCAAAATAGTAGAAGAGGAGTCTTATTGAGTCAAAATAAAGCTGCAATGAGAGATCATAGGTGTAACCTCTGGTAACTGTGGCACAAGGAGCAAGCTTTTTCATCAAAAAAATGCATGTTAAGTATTCAAGCTGCACAAAACCAATATTAAATCCAAGAAATACTTTCTATTCCAAAGCCAATTTAGTAAAAACAGGAATATTTTATAAACAAAATACACAAAATTTATCAAAATCAGATAGAAGAAACCAAGTATAGGAATTTTTACATATATAAGCCACAAAGTGCCAGAAAAACACAAGCACCAAGGTCACTAAATAGTGACAGTTGGCTGAAAATTCAGTACAATTTTAGGCTGACTTCATTGAAGCAGGTTAAACCAAGCAGGTCACTTGAGTCAAAAGTTGTACCCTGGCAAGTAGTTTGAAGGTGAAGCCCCACCAGAGGATAAGGCAGAATGCTGTATTTGGTTGTGGTCCCTTGAAGTTGGATATGTCAAGCCTGAACTACAAGTCAAGACTTTAATTTGGTCCCAAAATCTCCAAGTGGAACAAACATGGAAACTACCTACTGAGTGAGCTTCACTGCTGGGGCTACTTTGCTCCCTTTTTAAAAAAAGAATTCTACTGCCAGCGATATAGCCACAGGCTATACTATAATTGTTAACTGGTGCTAAAGTGCATATGCTCTCTCCCCTAAAACATGACATGGTTGGTTTACATCTTTTTGGCATATTTAATTTACATGTAAGTCCCTTCAAAAGTGGTATACCACATACCCCGGGCCCATAAATTAAATGCTGCTAGCAGACCTGCAGAATTGATTGTGCCACCACAGGAGTATCCTTTCAAACCTGTCTCATGCCTGCCAATGCAGGGCCTGATTGTGCACTTTACTGCCACCTTGACTTGTCATTTAAAACTACTTGCTAAGCCCTGATCTCTCATTTTATTACACACAGGTCACCCTAAGGTAAGCTTTACATAGCCCTTTGAGCATGGTGCTGTGTAAGTAAAAGGTAGGCCATGCACTCTTATGTTTTGCATGTCCTAGTAGCAACAGACAGCTTATTTTGTATTTATTAGTGTGATATGTGCTTCTCCTATAGGTTAGCATTGGGAATTTCCTTATATACTTCAAAATTGTAACAGGAGTAACATTACCATGTTTAGTATGTTTGGAATGGTAATGCAAAATTAAAAAAAATATTTATGATTTATATCAGGAAAACCGTTGCTAGCATTTTTACGTTCCACCCTCA
Organism: Pleurodeles waltl; assembly: GCF_031143425.1. Taxonomy (NCBI): domain Eukaryota; kingdom Metazoa; phylum Chordata; class Amphibia; order Caudata; family Salamandridae; genus Pleurodeles; species Pleurodeles waltl. The sequence goes on from NC_090445.1 coordinate 509,745,881, forward strand.
GCAAAAGCGACTCCCCCTAGTTCTCTATCCATTTTAGTTGCAGCGGCATCCCCTTTCCCAGTGGCTTCTGAAGATGCTCCTGTTAGACCTAGCCTCCTCTAAATTGATGGGCACTCAAGATGGCGGCTGCTGTGCTTTTTGATGTCGGAGCTTTGGTATTCCTGTCATTGCCTTGCGCTGTAGCATTCCTCTGTTGCACGCTCTCTAGGAGCTGCACACTTCAACTGTCATCCTGAGGAGAGTCCTATGGATTTGCAATTAGTTACTAACGACTATTATGTCAGGAAGTGACAGTTTTATTTATGTAATTTCATTTAAGACAGGAGAGTTTGGACAACGTGCAGCGTTTGAGCCAATTTGTTAAGGTACAGATGAGACTGTGTCCAACACAAGAAGGGGAATTTGGCTGCTTTTAACATACACTTATAGCTGTATATCATTATACACAAGATACTATATATAAAGTGGGTTTCTTTAGTTCAGTTTCACCACATGACATACAGCATGTTAACCATTAAGATACCAAAGCGGTTGGGTGTTGTGGACACCATGGAGTGGGTGAAATAATTTTAATTTTAATGGTATTTTTTCACAGTGAAGGGTCGTTTAGGTTTAGGTAAGGTCCGAGTTAAGTACTTTTCTCTCCGTTAGTCCTGAAGAGGCCCATATGTGAAGGGGCTGAAACGCGTCAACCGTTTTTTAATTGGAGAGGTTGCAAGGAAAATTGATTTGACCTTTAAGGATTTCGGACAACATCTCTTTTTAAATAACGATGAAAAGCAAAGAAGACCAGAGATGTGATTAATTAGGCAACCATCTCCTATATGTGGATTTATGCTATTATTATTAATGTAGATAACCACATTGATTTAAAAAATGGAGAGCTGTGAAGCTAGCATATCTAGCATATCTATATGTGGATACATGCATTTTTGTATAAATGTTTATTTGAATGGTTTTTGCTTGGCGAAGTAGAATTAAATAATTAATTGTGTAATTAAATTGCATTCTCAATAACTGATTTATAGTCTCATTGGATGTGAATCAGTATTTGAATTTTTCCTACTATTTGACCAATTGTATTTATACATTGTGCATATTCTACCCAGGTATAGTAGGGTCATTTGGATAGACCCCTCTTTATTCTCATCCTGAAGAGAGAGAGCAGTGTTCCTGTGGTGCTTTGCCTCAATTGGAATTTTTCCTCTACTGAGTGATTCACCTTATTTTTAAAGCGGTGTGCAAACCAGGGATTACTCCCCATTTAGAATAGTAGTGTTTTCCTTTCCTCTGCAACTTCTTAAGCAGCTTACTGAGGAAGACTCGTTTGACGCAACTAACTCCATGCAAGGGCAGTAAGAAATGTATTTTTCTAGATTTGTTTTCTCTCTCTCTCTCTCTCTATATATATATAGATATATATATATATATATATATGTATATATATATATATATTTTATTTATTTATTTTATTTTATATATATATATATATATATATATATTTACTCTTTGCCTTGCAGGCATTACTGATCTTGGAAACCAACCTCTGAACTGTTACTAGTTTCTTCTAAGTTACTGCAGTTGAGAATTTCTGAACTTTTGAGAAGAGGTTTTTAATCTGTAATTGACAATTTTATATTTGTACTTGTGAACTATCTGAACTGTTTCTTCAGAGAATTTCAGATTAAGTCTCTGACTCCTACAGAAAAGATGAATTGAGATAATTATTGATCTTTAAAGAGAGAGGCTAGCCATTCAGAAAATCCAGGTTAGGTGAGCGAATGAGTTGGGTGAATGAGAATGACTGAATAGTTGAATGCACAGTAGGAAAGTACTAAACATCATACTCTTACCACCTGACTGCAGGTCCTTCCCTAAAGGAATTACCAAGGAGAAGAAAGACACAAGCTTACAGGAGCCACACATAGAATTTACTATCTTCCAGTGGGAAAACACAGGGAGGATCTGGAGGTGGTGTCCCTTTTTCTATTCCCATTCCCCTTTCCTCCTTGTGGATGTGGGATACTGATCACCATTTTTGGTCTAAGCATGCAGCTGCAGGGAGGAGTTGGGAAATAAGCGTCTGCTCCTGTGGAAGTTTGGTTCTGATTGGTTAGCTTCTAACAGATTTAAGTGCTGGCACTTATTTCCACTTGAGCAGAATGGCTGCAGGGTTAGATTTGAATGCCTTGGTGGCACTCATAGACGATATGCAAAAACAGTTGACCCTTACCTCAGAAGAAAATAAAAACTTGAGGGAAGGAATAAAAAGATCCTATGTTGAGGCCCAACAGCTCATGGAAAAGTTAAATGACTTCACTTCTGGGAATTCTGCTGGGACTAGAGGGGTTTCGGGCAAAACCTTCCCTATTTCCACATCAGAGATCTCCACATAGGTCAACCATTCCATTTCCCCTATCATTCCCCTCGCCCCCCCTAAACATTTTAGTGGAGCTCCTCATAAGGCGCAGATATTTCTAACCCAGTGCTACTTACACTTCCTTTGCTGACCTGTCATTTGTACAGAAAATCAGTTAAAAACAATGTTCATATTGTCTTATTTGAGCTCAGATGCAGCATCATGGTCCATGCCTTTGATTTCACAAAACAACCTTATATTGTATGATTTTGAAGGGTTTAAAGCTCAATTCCTTCCAATTTCTGACCATAGAACAATTTTCCAAGCCACTGATGACAAATTACTGGACCTAAAACAAGAAAATAAGGATTTGATTTCTATTCTGGCCCAATTCAGCAAAATAATAGTGGAGACTGGTTGGCTAGAGAGCAAAAGAGCTGCAGTTTTTTACAGTGGTTTACTAGAAGAACTAAATGATGCACTAGCTCAAATTCTGGATCGACCTACTGACGTGTCAACATTAATAGATCTAGTTTTACAGATAGATCAGTGTCTGTTTGAAAGGAGAGAAGAACGCTAGAGAGAATTTTATCCTATCCCACTTCGCATCGACAGGAGTAAGGCAGAAGGCACCAACATCTCTGAGGCACACTCTGTGGAAGAGCCAATGCAGAGTGGCAGTGTTTGAGGTCCCCTGTCTAAGGAGTAAAAAGATAAGGAAAGATCTGGGAATCTATGTCTCTATTGTGGTTTATCTGGGCATTTCGTGAGGGAATGCCCAAAGAACCCCAAACAAGATAATTCTGGAAAAGAAAAGACCCATTCAACAAAAAGAGTAGTATTGGTGGACATACAACACAAATTGGTGACAAACACCTTACAGTCTGCTTTCCCTCATCTTACAATCTCCTTTGACCTCACTTTCCGAGAAAGAAGTTGCAAGAGGTGTCAGTGATGACTGACTCCAGGACTACAGGAAATTTCTGTGACATCCAGCATACCATAAAAATGGAGATACATTTTGTCAAAAAGAAGATAGCAGAGCCCATTTGTGCAGTGGATGGAACAAACCTGTGTTCAGGCCCAATCACAGATGAAACGGAACCCATAGCTTTGAAAGATCATCTAGAGCACCAAGAAAAAATATCCTTCAACCCCATTGATGTCCTCAATTTCAGCTCATCTTTGGTTTACCTTGGCTTATGGAGCATAATTCTGAAATTAATTTGGAAAAAGACAGTCCAATTAAATTCAAGCTACTGTCTGAAAGAATGTTATGGTCCTCAAGAGATAAGCTGTAGTGCATCTCCCACCAAGGTTTTACCTACTAAGTCAAATGTGGTCTTTATTCTAGAAAGAGTAGTCACTCCCCTAGAATATGAAGATTTGTGTGTGGAGTTTGGCAAAGCGGAGGCAGAGAAAATACCCCACCCACAGATCTTATGATTGTAAGATCGAGCTAGAACCAGGATCTAATTTGACTTGCAATAAAATCTATGCTCTTACAGAAAAAGACAACAAATTCCTTAAACAATATTTGGAAAAATATTTGGCAAACAGTTTTATCTGTCCCTCTCAATCCCAAGTTTCTTCTCCCCTTTTTTTACCCTGAAGAAGAAGAATGAAGAGAAAAGAACTTGCATTGATTATAGAGCATTAAATCACGTTACAGTGAAGAATAGATATCCCCTGCCCTTCATTTCTGTATTGCTAGATCAGGTAAAGGACGCAAAAGTCTACAACAAACTAGACCTTCATGGAGCATACTATTTGATTTGAGTTGCAAAGGGAGATGAACAGAAAACAGCTTTCTGCACCGGATTTGGTCTTTACAAATACCAGGTGATGCCTTACGGTTATGTAACGCTCTGGTCGCTTTTCAACACTTTGTGAATGATGTCCTGAGCAGGACCATGTGGATCATATCAGAGCGGTCCTAAAGAAGTTGGAGAATATCCTGCATGTGAATTTGGAAAAATGTGCTTTCCATGTGAAGGAAGAAGTATGCCTGGAATTCTTCTTGTAGGAAAATTAAGTTTCCATGGATCCTGCTAAAATTCAAACAATCCTGAATTTGCCTTCTCCTAAAACTGTGAAGGAAGTGCAAAGTTTCATTGGCTTTGCCAATTTCTACTGCTGATTTATAAAATAATTTTCTAAAAAGGTGGTTCCCATTACAAAACGTTTGAGGAAAAGAGTACCCTTTCATTGGTCAGCTGATGCTGACGAGGCTTTTGTGCTCCTCAAGCGATCTTTTATGATAGCCCAGATCCTTCTCCATCCTGATCCTGAGGAGCCAATTATGTGGAAGCCGATGTCTCTGACCAAGGCATTGGTGGCAATTTGTCTCAGAGGCACAAGGATACTAGTCAACTTCACCCAGTGGCCTTTCGATCCAGGAAATTAACGCCTCCTGAAGGAAATTATTCAATTGCAGAGAAGGAGCTATTGGTCATGAAGCATGCCTTTCACAAGTGGCAACATTATCTTTTGGGAGCTCGTCATGTAGTCACTGTCTTCAGTGATCAAAAGAATCTTCAGTTTCTGAAAACTGCTAAGACCCTAACTCCAAGATAATTGATATGGCCCTTGTACTATGCGGATTTTAATCTTACCATTACCTATCGACCTGGTTCTGCCAGTGGTCAGGCTGATTCCTTATCAAGAATGGATACTGTGCCTGGATACTGTGAAATAGAGAAGAATCCAGTTATTCCAGCAGATAAGTTTGTTTATGTCCTACAGTTTTCTGAAATAAAAATGTAAGGTTCGAAAATCCATGTCAGACCAAGAAAGTTGGGTTGGGTCAACAAAAAAAGGGAAGAAGTGTCCTAGAAAATTTGCCTTTTGTTGAAGATGCCCTATATTTTCCCACTCATAAGTTGCAAGAATCAATGCTACAGGCGTCCCATGATGATCCTTTGGCTGGCCATAAAGGAACCGCGAACACTACCAAATTAATTAAGAGATATTTCTGATGGCCTGCCATGATCCCTCAAATAAGAAAATACGCTCAAACTTGTGTTAAATGCATTTGAGGAAAGACAACTCGACTAGCTCCTGAAGGTGAGCTTCAGCCTCTCCCCATTGCACCATATCCCTGGCACACCATTACCATAGACCTGATTGTATACTTACCATTTGACACAATCATGGTCTTTGTAGACACTTTTTCAAACATGAGTAATTTCATCCCTCTTAAGAAGGTTTCCAGGGCTTCTCATTTGGCACGGTTATTTTCACAACACATAGTCAGGGCTCACGGTACTCCGGTGGTTTTAATCTCTGATCGAGAGCCCCAATTTCTTTCCCAATTCTGAAGAGCCTTTAGGAAACAGCTAGTGATAGACTCACAATATTCTACTAGTTATCGTCAAGAAATGGATGGACAGACAGGAAGAGTTAACCAGTAGGTCGATATAGAAACATATTTTTATATAATCCGGCGTTGAGTCTCTTCTGTGGTGTATTTGTCGTGTTACTGGTGTGAGTGTGTTATGCAAACACTTTAAACACTGCCTCTGGTGATAGGCCTGTCTAGTCTACCCCAAGCTACCAGAGGGAGAGCTGGGCTTTTCTTTGGTGTGTAACTTACTTGCCCTGAATAGAGTGGTTAGTTATGACTGGTTTAGGTGCATACCTGTCAAGATTCGTTTGATTAGTTCTCAGGAGCAGTACCTTCAAGAGGCCCACCTTCCGGTAGCTCTGACTCTGATTGTATGCATAAACAGAGTATCGGAATGGCCAGATGAGAATCACAGATAGGGGAGATTCCATAATAAAATGGAATCTCTAAACATTTCCTTAATATACACCAAAGACGAAGAACCGATGGGAGTGTCTTTAACTAAAACTAAAAAGTATAAATATGGGCTTTTATGTCCATTCTCTCCCAAATGATTCAGTAAGGCAATAGTATCTTGCCTGCATGCTTCATTTGTCTTTGAAGCAACCAAAAGGTAATCAATGTACTGAACTAATGTTGATTTGAAAGACATTTCTAGTGATTCCAAATTCTTTTTCAAACCTGATTAAACAGTGACTCTGAAAAACTTGTGGATTCTGCACCAATAATATACATGAATGCAAAATTTAAAACAGAAAATAAATTGACTATCCTCATCAAGAGGCACGGAGAAAAATGCATGTGATAGGTCCACCATTGTGAACCATTCTGCATCACAAGGGATCTGAAACAAAATTCCTGCTGGAATTTGTACCACTGGACAACATTTGACCACTATATCACACATTTTTCTCAAATCTTGAACAAGTCTGAATTTCCCACTTGGTTTTCGAAAATCCATTATAGGAGAATTACATGGGCTGCTCAGCACGTCTTCTAGAACTCCCCGTTTCACAAAAAATCTGCAATGACAGGAGCAACTCCATGAATTACATCTGGTGTCATATGATACTGCGGAGTTTGCGGAAAAAACAACATTAGGCTTAACTGTGACTTTGACGGTTCAACTCCTTTAATCAGACCAATGTATTTTCCAGAAAGATCAGATTTGGGATCTTTTAATGTAACTGTACTCTGTAAATCAGTTGGCAGGTCTTGTACTGTAAATGCAGGATAGAAACTAATCAGTGGAAATTCTTCATTAACTGAATCACATTCAGTTTGCACAGATGCATCATCATCACTATTTATCTGAATAGCAATTCCATCATTTTTACAGGTAACCAAACATTTTATTTTGCACAATAGATCTCTTCCCAATAAGGAAACTGGGCTTGAGTAACTGATTACAAATTTGTGTAAACCTTCAAAATTGCCAATTCTAACAGGAACAGGTTCAGTAATCAGGTTTTTCAGGAACTGATCTGCAACTCCTACAATCTACTCTATTTTCCCTGAAAGTGACACATTAGGAACTTCTGCAATTCTCACTGTAGAGCATGTAGCTCCTGTGTCAACTAGGAGTGAGACATCATAACCCATTACTTTTCGATTTACATAAGGACCCCCTTTAATCTAGTTCTAATGAAGCTGCTAACACACATTTTTCTTAATCCAAACTCTCACCCATCACTTCATCATTCATCACTTCATCATTCGATTCATCCTCACTATGGTAAACTGGTGAACCATATGATTACTTTGGTTTAACTTTTGACTTGTGTTCCGCTGAGGAAGCATGATCTGCTGCTGCATAATTGGAGCTTGAGGTATCTGCATTTGTGGCTTTTGTATCATTTGCACTTGGGTCTGTATTTGCTGTCACATTTGCACCTGAAAACGTGGCACCTGTATCTGTTGCATCAGTTGGGAACTTTGCATTTGCTGAGGAATCTGCATCTTATTTTTATTTTTCTGGACATTTAAATTCAGACCTCTCATTTTCGGCCCTCTCAAATTTGAAAAAAGATTGTTTTCATTCATCTGCATAACAAAGCCCTCTTGTACCATTGTTTCCAATGCCCTAAGCCCCGCAAGCGTGACAAGGTAACATCCTCTTGATTGTCTACATATCCCCTAGATTAACAACAGTATTCAAATCGACACCACAATTTAAATTTCCAGTTCCACCACTACCTCTACTTCTTGCCTGTCCATAATTTTGAAACAACATGTTTCCCTGCATTCCTGATTGTGCCGCTTTAATCTGCATCACCATTGCCTTTTCCTTTTAGTACTTCTGCTTCATTTCAATCTCATCACTATAGCATTTAGCAGTTGGAAAGTGAATTATTAGTAAGGGGAGGTAAGTACCGACACATAGCTATAGGGCACTAACCCCCACTTAGATCTAGTTAGGTCTCAATAAATTAAACCCAGCTCAACCATTGGTAGCTTGGCAACGAGTGACAAGGCTTAACTTATGAGACAACCATGTAAAGCATTTAAAAATCACAAAACAGTAAATAAGTAAAACACAAAGCACAATAAAAATCCACCATCAATTTATACAATTAGGTCACATTTTTATCTTTAAAATGACACCCAAATGATTAAAATCAGATAAGGGGAACCGGATATATGAATTTTTAAGAATTAATGTTTTCTAGTCCATAGAAGCAACCAGCACTCAACGGATTAAAAAAGGTCACCCTGGACAGGGACAAAGTCCAGAGTTCCGGCCACCCTCAAGGTAACACTGTTACACTTACTTTCAGAAGTGTTTCAGGAAAGTGGGCAAGAAAAACAGTCAAGGGTTCAGAGGCTCTGGTTTGCCTCTTCGGGTCTGGGACTACAACTCCCACAATGCAACTCTTCAACTTATGGAATTGCTCCAAACATCTCAAAACGTCTGGATCTTCTTCCAGAGGTCATTTTTGGGTCCTTGAATTGGGGGTCAACAACGTGATCCAAGGTTCCAGAAGCTCTGAGTTCCTCCTTGGGAGCTGAGACTACAATTCCCAGAATGCACCTAGTCAAAATCCTCAAATGGCCACTGGACGCTAGTCAGCTGAGCTCGGCTTGCAGGACATGATGCAGGGGACTCTGGGCAGCTCTTTTGTAATAGTGGCAAACAGGGAGTCCCTTCTTGAAGCATTAGAAGACAGGCAAAGTGCTTTTAGTGGTAAAGCCCAAGTGTGCAGCTGGTGCAGTCCTTCAGAGCGCAGTATCCAAGTGCAGGTCATGGGTCCTGCAGGGCAGTCCTTCTTCTTCTTGTTCTTGTTCCTTGTAGGGATGTGACGTGTGGGTGCAGTTCTGCCATATTTATCCTTGCTCCTGGGTGGAAGCAGGGGGTTGTGGTTGTCCAATCACAGACAGGCTACTTCCCACTTTGATGAACACTTCCTTGTAAGTGTGGCAAAAATCAATCCCAGGGAGCAAGATTCTTCAAAAATCCAACATGGCTGAAAGTGATTTTTGGAGGTTAGATCTGGGTGAGCCCACCCGCTGGTGTGGCTAAAAATTCTAAACATACCCCTCTCCTGCCCTCTCCTAATCTAATTAAGAGGGCACCTAGTTGTCTGGGGTTGCAGGAAGTAGGGGAGGTTTGGAGCTGCTCCAAATGTATTTCCCTACCTTTGAAGTCCAGTTTGACTACTCTCTACCCATCCTGTTTCACCATCTGCTGAGGCAGACCTCCTCCCCCAGGCACATCCTTTGTGTTCGTCCCAGGCCACTTCACACCTCATCAAGGCAGTCTGGCCAGGCTGCCCAGTCAGAGAAGGGCACTGCAGAGTTAAAGATGGCAACTTTCAGGTAGAGTTTCAGAACTCTCTACCTGAACTAGTTATATTAATCCAACAATTGTAAGATGTGTGATTTAATATACCAATTAATTTGATACCAAACTCAAGTTATCTGGACTTTGTTAATTAAATAAAGTCTCCCCATTTAGCCTATGGAGAAGTCCATTCACTACAGTGAGGGAAAAATGAATTTGGCTATTTTCCCTCACCAAGGCTTATAAAATTATGTGTATAAGGTACCTGCTTATAGTTACATTGCACCCAACCCTAGGGGCACATAGGGGGGACTTATATGTAAAAATAAGGTAGTTTAAGACTTTGGAAGTACTTTTAATTCCAAACTCAAATTTGCATATAACTTTAATTTAAAAGCAGCCAGCAAGGCAGGCCCACCTTTCTGGGCACCTCAGCAGTGCACCTATGGGTGCACTACCAATGCTGGGGTCCCTAAAATTACATGCCCTACCATATACTAGGGACTTATAAGTAGGTTGACATAGCCAATTATAATAAGCCTAATTTGCATCCTCATTTTTCACAGAGCACTGGCGCTGGGACTGGTTAGCAGTACCCAGGGCACCATCAGAGTCTAGAAAACACAAGTGAAAGTGTAAAATGGAGGCAAAAGGTTATGTGGCCTCTGCAATCAGCTCTGTTTTCTCACATTACCAAACTGTACTTCATCAGCCATTTTTTTTTTGCCAACAAATCAAATGACTCTTAAGCATCTGGCTAATTTCAAGTATCAATCCTTCAACAAATCTGAATACAACATGAATCATGTCTTTTGGCTCAATCGTTTCTGTACCACTGCAATGTTTAAATGCTTGCAGCAATCTCTCATAGTATGCATGTATTGACTCCTTCACTTTCTGTGCTGTCCTATCAATTCTCTGCCAATCACTATTTATAGGAGAAATTCTAATTTTTGAAAATTCAATCACCTTTGTAATGGTAATTCTTATATCAGGAGATGGTGCACCTGTAACTGGATCTCGTGAAGGCTCTCTTGTTGGCCAGTCAACACTTTTGCATTCAACTCATAACACAGCTGGAACCACTATTTCAAACAGGGTATTCAAATCCTTTCACAGGCATGTTGCAAGCTTCACAAACCTATCTGTCTGCTGGTACCATTCCACTGGTTTCCCCCTCAATTTCGGGTAGTCATTTGTAAATGACAAAATATCACTTCTGCTCCAAGGGAAATGTACATAATTCTCTCCAGGAATTTTTCTCATTGGTAATATCTTAACTGGATTATCAGTCTGTTGCACATTAGCATTTGAATTCGCAGACTCCCTTTTCCTCTGATCTCTTTTCTTTAGCCACCTGCCTTCCCATTTGTCTAATGCTCCCCAGGTTTGAATATTCTGAATCAATTCCTTAATATGAATCTTCATTCCTGGTATTCTTGTGTTCTCAATATCTTTTGAATCAAATCCTAATCTGTAACTTCTTCTCAATGGCTTTGATTTCTCAATTTCTAATTCATATTTCTCTGCAAGATCTGCTAGTACCAATCCTACTCTTTTCGTCACATTTGTACTTATGAAGAGCAACTCATCTTCAATATATGAGTCAATCCTATTTAACTCAAGTGTTCCCTCAATCATTTCCTTTAATTCCAATTTTAGTCTTGCCAGGTTCTTTGAATTTCCCCCTTCAGCAATTGCTTTTACTCCACTCATTGTTTCTAACCAGTCTGTTAACTTCTGAGCTGTCAAACCTTGTAATGGAACATTATTATTTACATTGTGTATGCCATGTTGAGTAATACATGGAGTCTCTACAGTCATCAGAAACACATTTGAATTCAAATTGACTTTCTCAAATTCTGTGAAGTCCTGGAATAACTTAAGTCAATCAGTGGACCTGTCTTGTCAAAAGTCTGATTTTTTGGAGACATAACTCCTGCAGTAACATTGAGTCTCTTCACCTCTGCATGTTAATTAAAAATATTCTGTACATTGCTGTCATTATTTTCCTGGGCAATCAATGGGGCAACAGGACCAGTAGTAATAGGTACTGTTAATGCTTCTAGACTTGATTGACCATTCTGATTTCTCGAGTAAATTGCTCCTGAATTCTGACCTGAAAACATTGAAGAATTTGACTGTGATATTGTTACAGGTATGTATCTCGGCATAGTCTGAACCTGCACTAGAGTCATTGAATTAAGTGCAGACTCCACTTGAACCATCCTTGGTTTCTGATAAATCTGTGATATCTGTGATGATTGCACCACTGTTGCTGTCATGCTCAGTGCTGAACTTACAACAGGAATAGTAGCATAAACTATAGGTGACTCAACCTGAGTCATAGGTGTCTAAGTAACTGTAATAGCAGGAACACTAGTTGCAACCTGTACTTAACTCTGTGTTACTACACCTGGTACTGGAGCACTTGAACCAGTACTAGCACCTGGACCGGTCTCTTGTGCTGTATATGGTGGAGGACAACTTCTCAATAACTTCATTATAAATTCATCATCATCTGAGTCATCATCATAAGTGAATGATTTCCTAACCTCATCTGACTTTGACTCATCTTCTTCAGAAGAGTCCTTATTCTTCTTCTTGTTCTTTTGTCTGACACTACTCTCCTTTTCTTGTGTAATTTCAGGAAACATACTAATTCCCTGTGAAGTTTCAGTTCTCCAAAATGTTTGCTCATCGTCCCATCTTGCCTCTAACAATGTCTTCTCAACTTCTCTCATCCTCCTCTAAAAATGTAAGTTCTCTTGTCTGGCCACTAACTCCCAAATGGCTAGAGCTTTAAACTGGTCTGGTCTCAGAGGACGTTTTTATTCATACAGCACTCTTCTCAAATTCTCTAAAATTCTCATATTAAAAGTTACGTAGCAGGAAACATTAAGCTCCATTCCTTCTCTCTAATTTTGCACCACTGTTTCAACCAAATACATGTTTCAGTACCTTTCTCTTTAGTTATGATATATGCAGATGAACCTTCTGGCAGGGCAATTTCTCCCATCTTACTGGAGTAAAAGCATCTCCCTTAAGCCCACTCCTCAATGCTTTGAGAAATGTAACTTTTACTTTAATCTGGCTTAAAAACTACAATTTAATTCAAAAGGAAATAATTAAATCCCAAAATATTTCTCACTTGCCTCTCTTAACTAATACCCCTTTACGGTTGTCCATCAATCTGCACACGACTCCCTTTCACCAATCGACCAATCCCAGCACGGATCTAAGTGACGTCACACGCACAGCGGCTGACAAAGTCTTGCGGCTTGTCTTCCAAAATTCAGTTCTCATAAAAACTAATGAGAAATATTGCACGCACTAAAGAAAAATCAACACACCAACTTGTCTCCTTACTACAGGTAGGGAACACAATCATTTCGGAAGCCTTATGGAATTTTCGACTGTGGTTGTTTAGCTCTGACAACTACTTTGGCTTTTTCTGACTCGCAAGTAAAATTCGACCAGCAAATTCTACCCTTGACTAATGCTAGATCCTCCTTGTGCACTCAGGAATCACCAATGTTTGTGAAACTAACACTCCCTTTTAACACACAATCCAGGAGTACTATTTGTCAACCACGCCCGATTGACCAATTAAACAAACAAGTTAAAACAACAAGCAAGTGTCTCAAACAGCTGCACAATACTCCGGAGTCTAAAACAATGCACGGTCTCCATACCAACAACCACATGGGCAATTTTGAAGCACAAAGCACCACACACAATTGAAGTACGACGACTTCCCTACATACACCCTTTAGAGTATGCACACTCCCTAACAAACTATATTGGAGTATGCAAACTCCCTAAGTCTCACAAACATCACAATTCACCTGCAATTAGCTAAAGCAGTACATGTGCAAACCTTAACTCCATCACACATCACACTGGTACACTGGGAAGATCTTCAAACAAACATTGACAAAACCAAATTTCATCCAAACGTGCATTGGCAAAACCAAATGTCAAAATTTAAAATTTTCAACAAGCATTGTTAAACCCCAATCGCCCAATTCTTTCTAAATGACATATAACAAGCCCTCCTATTGAGGCAACACAATCCCTCCTATTGAGACATAGCTCACCCTCCTATTGAGATGTATCCAACCTTCCTATTGCGACATAACCAACCCTTCTATTGAAGCATAACCAACCCTCCTATTGAGATGTAACCAAACCCTTATTGAGACATAACCATCCTCTGCTCTACCAAATTCGTGGGTGTGTCCAGCCTTATATTTCTTTTGATATTTTATTTATAAGGTGACACATATAGGGTAACCATCAATTAACCTTAAAGGTGAACACAGACCTTTAAACTCAGATAGACATTACTTTTTATATTGGAGTCAGTAATTAATATGCACCATGACCAATGTGGCAATGAATCACCACACCAGTTTAGTAAAGTTCCAACATTTATTGCCCTTTAGATTAACAGTGCTAAGATCGCGTAAATGATAATAATACATGAATAACACAGGGTGACCAAACCATTAAACCACCATGCAACAATAGAAAATAAATGATAGACACAGAATACATTTAGTTATGACAGATAAATTGTTTACAACCAATTTATATGAAACAGTCAAATTTAGAATGTGACATTCTTAGCTATTACTCTAATTTGATTAGAATGTTTTGGCTTCATGGAAAAAGAACAGAAGACAAAAATTAATTTGGGAAACATCTGACTGTGGCAATAACCAAAAATAGTGGTTGGATGTCTAAATGAGGAAACAGAAAATCTGCAAGAAAATTAAACTTATGTTTTGGTTAGACCTCTCCTAAATGGATCAGCAGGCAACAATATCTTCATCAGTGGAGGATCCTCTGGTCACCTACATTGGACAGTGACATAATAGGAAACAGTTCAGCAATGTTTGGCCTTAATGCATCTGAACTGTCAGCAGCAGAATGCTAAAATACAGCACATTATTATACTAACAAAATAAAGAAATCTGTAAACAGCTGAGAGCTGCAAAGCACACGGAAACAGAAGAAAAACTGAACTTACATCACCTAATTCTGTTATATTAAAATCCTAGAAAGCAACCAGCTAATTTTCTTTTGGTCAGTATATGCGTTGTTTTAGATCAGAGCCACTTGCATTTTCCCCACGTTCTCAGCTGTATCCTTTCTTCATTTTCTTCATTCACAATTGGTTCATCTTCTCCCACTGCCATCACCAGTTTCCGCAGCAGAATACATTTGTTGCAGACTACAATGAAAACTATTGGACCATTGTTCTTGCAAACACACTATCTCACAGGAAGGCAAACAAATGTTGCAACATAAGAACATAATTTCTCACTACGAACAAAGAAGATGTCACAGGATACTTAGAAAAACATTTCAGAACATTAGCATTTTAAATTGCTGCTGCATTTTTGTAACATAAGGCTTTTTTAAAAAGCAAATTCTAAAATATTAAGCAAAAGAACTTCATAATTGTCAAACCATTAGCCCTTTTAGTACATAATAATATTTGTTTTTCAGTACATTTAATTATGAACACACAAAATACATTTCATTAGAGTGTTATTTATTATTATCGTCGAACTAGATTTATGGCTGCCACCAGAGTGCTCATGTTTTTCCAAAACACGTTTTTAGTATTTTACATTGTAAACATGTTATTTAATTTGATTTTAGTGGCACACGTTTATTGATGATGTTTGTGCTCCAACACTCTTATGAAGTTCATTTCACTCAAACCTGCCCTCCTTAGCTAGTGCAGTCAGCTCAGTGTGATCACTCTAGAATACTGTATACTTCTACAGCTCAGTTGCAGTATAATGCTCTCTGATCATCTGTGGCTCTCAGCTCCAACAGCTACAGTGGCAAAAGCATTAGACCCCCAAAAGAAGAAGCCCAAAGTCCCCTTGCTCTTTCCCTAGGACACCTTTTATAATGACTTTGACTCTTACACGTATTAACAAAAGTATACATTTCTTCAGATGTTGCAGAGTTAAACAATGCTTCTCTTGACAAACAGCAGGGATTCGATACTCGTACTTCATTTCACATACATTCCTTCCCTTATGTAAGAACAATTTTACATATAGAAGTGTAACGCCAATTCAATTCCCATTATTTACATAATGTTAGGTTTTCTATTATGCGGGCGGTTTGTTATTTTTTAAATACATGTCAGTACATAGCAAAGCAGTTCAGTAGGTGGAAAATGATGTAGATATACTGGTTCTATTGTCTTAAGACAAATTTGTAACATCTTTCAAGTCAAGAATAAGTTATAGAAGAAATCATGCAGCACAGGTTACATAAAGTTCAGAGTATGCATTTAAACATTAAAGCAACAACAGTTTCTGGGCCTAGCAATCCAATCTCACGTTAGTAAATATTATTTGGATTTATATTTTTCTATTGGTGCCTTATCAATACACCCCTGTGATGGTTTGTAACCATCATAAAACTACTTCAATTATTTATTCTTCAATTACGTCAGATTCTTGTCTTTTTTGCTTTACTTTTTCTGTGTCTTTTAACCTCCTATATTACTCACTCAATCTTTCACTTATTTCTATATCCTTTTTCAATCTTCTTTGTAATTTGTTTTCTCTGTGTTTTTACACTAGCACCCTTAATATAAAGATATATGATATATAGTATCACTACTATAATAGGGAATAGTATATAGCTAAGGATTCCTCCTCCTATTCACTTTAACCATGTTCCTGTGAATCAATCAATCAATCAATCAAAGAGACTTATAGAGCGCGCTACTCACCCGTGAGGGTCTCAAGGCGCAGGGGGGTGAAGGGGGGGGGGGGGCGACAGGGGATGGGAGATCACTGTTTGAAAAGCCAGGTCTTAAGGTTCTTCCTGAAGAGCAGGAGGTCTTGGGTCTTGCGGAGGTGGGTGGGGATGGAGTTCCAGGCCTTGGGGGCTAGGTAGGAGAAAGATCTGCCTCCGGTGGTGGTGTGTTTGATGCGCGGGACAGTGGCGAGTGAGAGGTCGGTGGAGCGAAGGTGGCATGTGGGAGTGTGGAAGGTCACTCTTTCGTTAAGGTAGGTTGGGCCGGTGATATGGAGCGATTTGTGTGCGTGGATGAGGATCTTAAAGGTGATCCTTTTGTCTATGGGGAGCCAGTGGAGGGATTTGAGGTGTGGTGAGATGTGTTCATGTCGGGGGAGGTCGAGGATGAGTCATCCTGCTGAGTTCTGGATTCGCTGAAGTTTGCGCTTGAGTTTTTGTGTGGTGTCGTAGTCTAGCCTGCTGCTGATGAGAGCGTGGGTGACTGTCTTTCTGGTCTCTGTGGGGATCCACTTGAATGTTGTTTTCAGTGTGCGGAGTGTGTTGAAACATGAGGAGGTGAGGGCGTTGATTTGTTGGGTCATCGAGAGGGAGGAGTCCAGGATGATGCTGAGGTTGCGTGCGTGGTTTGCGGGGGTGGGTGCGGGGCCTAGCATGGTGGGCCACCATGAGGGGTCCCAATTGTTTTTGTGTTGGCCACAGATGATTATTTCGGTTTTGTTGGAGTTGAGTTTAAGGTGGTTGGCTGTCATCCAGGCAGCGGTGTCAAGGAGTGCGGTGTGTAGGTTGGATTTGGCGATGTTGGGGTTGCAGGTGAAGGAGAAGATGAGTTGTGTGTCATCAGCGTATGAGAGGATGGTGATGCCGTGGGGTTTGAGGATGTTGGCTAGAGGGGTCATGTAGATGTTAAAGAGTGTGGGGCTGAGGGAGGAGCCTTGTGGGACTCCGCAGGTGATTTTGGTGGTCGGTGATTGGAAGGGTGGGAGACAGACGTTTTGGGTTCTGTCGGTGAGGAAGGAAGTGAGCCAGTCCAGGGCTTTGTGTCTGATCCCGGCGTCATGAAGACGTGTGCGGAGTGTTTAGTGGCAGACAGTGTCAAAGGCTGCGGAGAGGTCCAGGAGTATGAGTGCTACAGTCTCACCCATGTCGACTCTGGATCTGATTTCGTCGGTGCAAGAGATGAGCGCGGTTTCTGTGCTGTGGTTCCTGCGGAACCCAGATTGGGAGGGGTCGAGTGTGTGGTTTGTCTCGAGGAAATGGGATAGGCGGGAGTTGACTATTTTTTCGGTGACCTTGGCTGGGAATGGGAGGAGTGAGATGGGGCGGTAGGTGGAGAGGTCGTCCGGGTCGGCTTTGGTTTTTTTTAGGAGCGCAGTGACTTCCGCATGTTTCCAGAGGTCTGGGAAGGTGGCGGTTTCAAATGAGCTGTTGATTATGGCTCGGAGTATGGGGGCGATGGAGGGGCTGGCCCTGTTGTATATTCGGTGGGAGCATGGGTCGGAGGGGGAGCCAAAGTGAATGGAGTTCATAGTGTTTTCAGTTTCTTCGTTGGTGGTAGGGGCCCAGGTGGTGATTAGGTTGTGTGGTGTGTGTGGGGGTTAGTGTTGGGTGGGTGGAGGGCGCGTGTGGGGGGGGGTGTGGTGTGAAGCTGTTGTGTATGTCAAGGATTTTGCGATGGAAGTGATTTGAGAGGGAGTTGCAGAGGGTTTGTGTGTGCGTGGGGTCTCGGTTGCTGGCTTTGAGTTTGGAGAGCTCTTTGATGATGGTAAAGAGTTCTTTGCTGCTATGTGCGTTGTTGTCAATGCGTTCCTTGTAGTGTACTCTTTTGGCGGTGCGTATGAGTTTGTGGTGGATGCGTGTGGTGGTTTTGAGGGCGGAGAAGTTTGTGGTGGAGGGTTCTTGTCTCCAAGTTTTCTCTGCTTTGCGGCATTTACATTTGGACTCGCGGAGTTCAGTGGTGAACCATGGGGCGTTTTTGATATTGCGGGTGGGGATGTTTTTTCTGAGGGGCACGAGGGCGTCGGCACAGGTGGTGATCCATTTGTTGAGGTTGTGTGTGGCGGTGTTGGGGTCGGTGTTGTTGGGGGGGTTTGTGTCAGTTGGGAGTTCAGAAGCTCAGTGGGGATCTTGTCCCACATGCGGTAGGGGGTGGTGTGTTGGTTGTGGTGTGTGGGTAGTTTGTTGTAGAAGTGGACGCAATGATGATCCGTCCATTGGAGTTTGGTGGTGTGGGTGTAGGTAACGTGTTGGCTTGAGGTGAAAATTGCATCGAGTGTGTGTCCGGCCGAGTGGGTGGGGGCACTGACCAGTTGTTTGAGTCCCAGGTTGGTGAGGTTGTCCAGGAGGGAGGAGGAGTTGTGGTCGTGAGTGTTTTCCAGGTGGAAGTTGTAGTCGCCGAGGAGTATGTAGTCTGTGGAGGTGAGAGCGTGCGTGCTGATGGTGTCAGCGATGGTGTCACAGAATGGGGGGCGTGGTCCTTGGGGTCTGTATATGAGTGTGCCTCTGAGGGTGGTGGTGTTGTTGATGTGGATGAGGAAGTGCATGTGCTCTGCGTTGTTGAGGGTGTCGAGGGTGTTGGTGGTGACCTTGATGGTGTCTCTGTGAAGGATGGCGATGCGGCCTCCTGGTTTGTTGAGGCGGTCTTTGCGTTGGAGTTTGTAGCCCTCCGGGGTGGCTACGGCTATGTCTGGCTCGGATGTAGGGTTTGTCCATGTTTCTGTGAGGAAGACAATGTCAGGTGAGTGTGATGAGGTCCCAGAGTTCTATGGCATGTTTGTGTAGGGACCAGGTGTTAAGTAGCAGACAGCTGAGATGTTTGCGGGTGGTGTGGCTGTTGTGATGTGTGATAGTGTTAGCGGTGATGCTTGTGGTGTTTCTGAGGGTAGGGGTGGCAATGGCGTGGGGCTTGTGTGGGTTGTGGGGTTTGTTGGTGGGTGCGGATGTTGTTGTGTGGAGGATGTTGTGTTTGGTGTTGGTGTGAGGTGTGTAGGGGTGGAGCAGGAGAATAGGCAGTTGCGGCAGGAGAAGGGGCCTTGTGTGTGTGAGGGATGGTTTGAAAGCAGGGGCGGGCTCCGGGGTTGAGGGAGAGGAGCGAGTGGGGGTGGTAGTGGAGTCTGGAGGGAGTTTGGCTGGTTGGGCCAGGGGGACTGGCACTGGGTGCGGTCCGGGCACGGACGGGCGCAGACGGGCCTGCCTCTGGCGCGCGCCAACGGCGCGGCCGCGCAGCGACCGCCATTAAGAGGGGGAGGTGGGAGGGAGGGGCAGCTGGGAGGCGGGCGGGAAGGGAGAGCGAATTGGGGCAGGAGGGGGGCGGGCCGCAGGAACGCAGCAGCGGGGAATAAACAGAGCCGGGGGAGCGCACAAGGATCGAGATTGCCCAGAGACGGAGAAAACAGTGGAAAAAAGGCAAAAAATACAGGAAACAGACAATGCACAGAACGGCAGAGTTCAGCGGAGAACAGAAGGTAAAGAGATCAGGTCAGCAAAAGTAGGAAGGCACAATAACAGACACAGAATGCACAGAATCGGCAGATAGCAGCGGAAAGCAGGAGGTAAAGAGATCAGGTCAGAACAAGTAAGAAGGCACAATAACAGGCGCAGAATGGACAGAACGGCAGAGCACAGCAGAAAAGAGAAGGTAAAAGTGATCAGGTCAAAAAAGGTAGGAAGGCATGATAACAAACACAGAATGCGCAGAACGGCAGAGAGCAGCGGAACAGAAGGTAAAGAGATCAGGTCAGAAACAGTAGGAAGGCACAAGCACAATGCACAGGGTAGAAACACTTACTAGCGTCGCTGTACACCAGGGAAGAGGAGGGGGGCCTCAAACACGCGATCTCTCGCGTATGTGGGGGTGGGGCGAGGCGCACAGCAAGGTGGTGCTGTCGGCGCAGGGGAGCGAGCTCCGGCCAGAAGGTCAGGGGTCTCTGACCTGCATCGCGCAGCGACCGCCATCACGAGGGGGAGGTGGGAGGGAGGGGCAGCTGGGAGGCGGGTGGGAAGGGAGAGCGAATTGGGGCGGGAGGGGGGTGGGGCCGCAGAGATGCAGCGGCGGGGAATAAACAGAGCCGGGGGTGCGCACAAGGGTCGAGATGGCCCCGGAGACGGAGAAAACAGTGGAAAAAAGGCAAAAACTACAGGAAACAGACAATGCACAGAACGGCAGAGTACAGCTGAGAAGTGAAGGTAAAGAGATCAGGTCAGCAAAAGTAGGAAGGCACAATAACAGACAGAGAATGCACAGAATCGGCAGATAGCAGCGGAAAGCAGGAGGTAAAGAGATCAGGTCAGAACAAGTAGGAAGGCACAATAACAGACGCAGAATGCACAGAACGGCAGAGCACAGCGGAAAAGAGAAGGTAAAAGTGATCAGGTCAAAAAAGTTAAGAAGGCACGATAACAGACACAGAATGCGCAGAACGGCAGAGAGCAGCGGAACAGAAGGTAAAGAGATCAGGTCAGAAACAGTAGGAAGGCACAAGCACAATGCACAGGGTAGAAACACTTACTAGCGCCGCTGGACACCAGGGAAGAGGAGGGGGGCCTCGAACACGCGATCGGTCGCGTAGGCGGGGGTAGGGAGAGGCAGCGCAGCAAGGTGCTGCTGTCGGCGCAGGGGAGCGAGCTCCGGCCAGAAGCCTTCCTACCCTTGCAAGCCCTTTAGAGACACTTTCAGCTATAGATGGAGTCTCCAAAGGTTCCAAATAAAATTTCAGGTCAGTAATGCTAATTGTGTACGCCTCTATCTTTTTGCTTTCAACCACAATATAACTGCAGCGATTTTCAGTTCTTAACATTTTACAGGCTTCACCCTTCTGAACCAAGAGAATGTCTAAAGCATAATACTTTTGCAAAACCTTGACTAACAGCAATAAGCTCTCTGTTTTCTAGCAATATAGCTTCAGGTTTATTTGTATCTAATCTGTCTACTACTGTGGATAACTTTCTTTTTTCTCATCATTCAGTACTTCTCCCACAGCTGGAATGATTGACCCAAATATATCTCCGACCATTTGTGTCCCTTTATAAATACTTCTCATATATATTTTGGTTATTGGTGTCATTGTCAGTGCATTTAAAGAAGCTACATGATACATTTTGGAATGATTAGACCAAAATAACATATACCCTCCCAAAATGCAGTTAATTTGAAATAAGCATGTGTTCCTCAAATGAAATACACTCCTGGTATGGTTGGATCATCCTCTTAGAAAAATTGCTGTTCACCTCCTAATAATTCAAATATATGTTCCAACCTGCTGTTTCCCACTAATATCTTCTTCCCTTATATTTGTTGTTCATACACACATATCTTTCCAGGCACTATTTCTTCTAACCTTAGATTAGGTATAGTTATAGTTTTCTTGAATTCTTCTTCCTCTCTCTTCCACACATTCTTTTGCACATCATTCTTATTGTTCTCAGCTATTGTACGTTTTTCATTTCTTTCTTCTAACATTTGTATAAAAACGTTATATATTGAATTCCTGTCATGTGCTTTAACTGTATTTATAGGAGAATAAGATCCACAGTTGTGCCAGGCTGTCTCCATTTCTTTAGCTTTGGGATGTAAGTTCATGTCTTTATTAGTGGTACTTTAGAAAGCACCATTTCATAATTCAAAATATAATATTCAAAATGTTGCAATCTATATACCGGGGAAAGCAATGTACTGCAGGAAGCAGAATAAGTGAGTGGTATGTGATGATATGAGACTTGTAAATCTACTGAAGATGGCTTGTGTGCACAGAAAAAACAATGCTTAAAGTCTAAAGCTCTAGTATATTCTTGCACTAATCTAGAAAAAACATTCATCCCATAATCATCTTTCATATGGTCTACAAAGGAAATTGGGCCTGATTACAACTTTGGCAGTGGGGGTTAATCCATCCCAAATGTGATGGATATCCCGCCTGCCATATTACGAGTCCATTATATCCTATGGAACTCGGAATACGGTGGCTGGGATATCCGTCACATTTGGGACGGATTAACTCCCTCTGCCAAAGTTGTAATCAGGCCCATTGTCTTCATCTATTGTGGATTAATGTGTTGGATTATGTAATAAATATATTGTCTGCCAGGTTTCAGGTATGAAATAAATCACTAGAACAATTGCTAGAGCTATTAATAACATCAATATGAGGAAGGTCCCTATGAATATCTTTACTCTAGTTCTAGTGTACAGTACACATGTTTTCAGTACAATCAGATCTGTTATTAGCAGCAATGACATGCATATATGTCAGTAAAGTTTTCTTTAGTCTTTATTTCTTTGTTAATTAGATCTTTGTTAGACAATCACTAAACCTCCGTATTCCTCTTAATTGTTATCACTAACTTTGTTCTTCTTAATCTCGGCTCTTAGTAAGTTTCTTGTTACTTCTAGTTATTTTTATTCTGTTCTTTCAATATCTTGTGCAATTTCAAATTTCTTGTTTTCCTTCCAAAGTATCTTTCCCTTCTTTCAGGGAGGTTCTGGCAGATCTTTGCTCCAGTCAAGTATGTCAGAGATGAGTATGTTCAGTATTTGTCCCATTTACTATGTCCATTCAGGTGATAAATATCATCAACAAGGTACTAATGCTCTTTTAGACCTACTGAGTGTGTTTGATATTTCTTCTGTTTCACTACCACTTTAATCTTCCTCTTCATTGATTGTTTCCAATGGTGGTAGAATACTGTTCACGCTTAGGGCCCAATTTTGAGTTCAGTGGACTGAATGAAATGTCCGCTGAACTTCCGACGGAGAGGCTGGCACCATACTGGCTACCTCCCCAAGGTTTCAGCCAATCAGTCCAGCAGAAAAGTGGCAGCAGCATTGTCACCGGCTAAAAGTCAAGCTGGCGGCAGTGCTGCCACCTGCAGGGTGCACCAGCACCCTCACAATGCTCACTGTCTGCATATTAGACAGTAAGCATTGTGAGGGTGCTGGGCAGGGGGGCCCCCTGCACCTGTTCTCTCACAGCTTTTACATGGCGGTGAAACCGCCATGAAAAGGCTGGCAGAGAACCCGGTATAATTAGCCGGGCGGTGCTGACATCAGCGCTGCCCTGGCTGATTCCCACCTCTGCCACTATCAGCCCTTCTGGGTCAAAGATCCCAGCGGAGATGGTGGAGGTTGGCCGGCTGCCCACCAACCTCGTAATGTGGCTGTCAGACCACAACAACAGCAGCGGTCCAACAGCCACTGCAAGTGTGGTGGTCCGAGGACCACCACACTTGTGATCAGGTCCTTAATCTTTGTTTCTTTCTGAAATTCCTCTGCCAAATGTCATTTACTGTTCTTTCATTCGTACGGTTAGTTCCAGAACTTTTACCCTCTCTTGGTTCTTCAAGTTTTCTTGATGCTACTTGCTTTCTCCTGAATCTTGGTCTCCGACAATTGCAGTTTGCATCTCATAGTTGTAGCCACTCTGTGAGATGTCCGACAATTGGATCACTTCACCTGTTAGAGCTTTTTCACCCCAATTTTCTCTTTCATCACTGATTTCCTCTCATGCAATGTTCAGTGCCATGTACACCAAAGCTCTAGGCTATATTTTTTCTTCTGGATTACTCACCTTCTGAGTGTGAAATGCATGAATACAGTAGAAATTCCAGCACAGTTTATTGCAGTGTATGTGATCAGAATAACTTGAAAGGGGGCTTTCAAATTGGGCTCTAAACAGGATTTTCTCACATGTTTCTTAATGTTAATCCAATCTCCAGGATTTAGATTGTGGCACTTTTCTTTGCTTGGGTTGTTTGTTACAACTTCAACCTTTTGAGACATAGGACATACCATATCAACCAGTCCTTTGCAGTAGTTGAGTACCATGTCATCTGTTATATTCACAAGCACATTTGCTGGGACTGTAGGTATTCTCATGGCTCTCCCCATCAGCACTTCATGGGGAGACAACCTAATTCTCCAATCTGGTGTGTTTCGCAGACTCATTAGGACTAAGGATAAAGCATCTGGCCATTTTAATGATGCTGATGCACAGACTTTGGCCAATCTTGATTTAATGGTACCATCCATTTCCTCCACTATTCTGGAGGCTTGAGGACGATAGCTGCAATGACATTTCTGATCAATTCCTAATGCTGGACATAACATTTTTATAACTCACTATTAAAGTGAGTACCTCAGTCTAATTCCAGAGAGACAGGCATCCCTTATCTTGGTATCAGTTCTCTTAGTAGTAATTCAGCCACTGTGAGACTGTCATTTCTTCTTGTAGGCTATGCCTCCACCCACCTGGAAAAGTTGCAGACAATCACCAAGATACACCTTAACCCATTGCAAGGTAGCATTTCAATGAACTCCATCTGCATCATTTTGAAGGGTTCTCCTGGTCTGCCTACATGATTCAGTGTAACATGTGTACTTTTTCCCACATTCATTTGCTGACATTCAATACATCTGTTGCAAACCTTTTCTGCCTGTGCCCTAAACCTCGGGTAGTACCAATACTGTTTGAATGTTCGAATCCTACCCAACTGTGCCTGTCCATGTAGATACTGTGTCCACCTGAAGACACAAAACGGAGTTCCACGACGCCGGAGGACAACTCAGAAGGTTGTTCACTGCAGGAAGGAGTGTCGGGACCCCAGCTTGGCTGTCCATGAAGGAAATCCTGGAAGAGTGCACAGGAGCCGGAGCAGCTGCCAATCATGCGGTACCCAGCAATGCAGTCTAGCGTGGAGAGGCAAGGACTTACCTCCACCAAACTAGGACTGAAGAGTCACTGGACTGTGGGAGTCACTTGGACAGAGTTGCTGAGTTCCAGGGACCACACTCGTCGTGCTGAGAGGGGACCCAGAGGACCAGTGATGCAGTCTTTTGGTGCCTGCGGTTGCAGGGGGAAGATTCAGTTGACCCACAGGAGATTTATTCAGAGCTCCTGGTGCAGGGAGGAGGCAGGCTACCCCAGAGCATGCACCACCTGGAAACAGTTGAGAAAGCAGGCAGGATGAAGCGATACAAGGTTGCTAGTAGTCGTCTTTCTACTTTGTTGTGGTTTTGCAGGCGTCCTGAGCAGTCAGCGTTCGATCCTTTGGCAGAAGGTGAAGAGGGAGATGCAGAGGAACTCTGGTGAGCTCTTGCATTTGTTATCTGGTGAGATCCCCAAAGCAGAGACCCTAAATAGCCAGAAAAGGAGGTTTGGCTACCAAGGAAGGAGGATTAGCTACCAAGAGAGGTAAGAGCCTATCAGAATCTGCCTCTGACGTCACCTGCTGGCACTGGTCACTCAGAGCAGTCCAGTGTGCCACAGACACCTCTGTTTCCAAGATGGCAGAGGTCTGGGACACACTGGAGGAGCTCTGGGCACCTCCCCTGGGAGGTGCAGGTCAGGGGAGTAGTCACTCCCCTGTCCTTTGTCCAGTTTCGCGCCAGAGCAGTGCTGGGGATCCCTAAACCGGTGAAGACTAGCTTATGCAGAGATGGGCACCATCTGTGCCCATCAAAGTATTTCCAGAGGCTGGGGGAGGCTACTCCTCCCAAGCCTTCACACCTATTTCCAAAGGGAGAGGGTGTAACACCCTCTCTCAAAGGAAATCCTTTGTTATGCCTTCCTGGGCCAGGGCTGCCTGGACCCCAGGAGGGCAGAAACCTGTCTGAGGGGTTGGCAGCAGCAGCAGCTGCAGTGGAGACCCCGGAAAGGCAGTTTGGCAGTAAACGGGTTCTGTGCTAGAGACCCGAGGGATCATGGAATTTTCCCTCAATGCCAGAATGGCATGGGGGGGACAATTCCATGATCTTAGACATGTTACATGGCAATGTTCAGAGTTACCATTGTGACGGTGTACATAGTTAGTGACCTATGTACAGTGCACGCGTGTAATGGTGTCCCCGCACTCACAAAGTCAGGGGAATTTGCCCTGAACGATGTGGGGGCACCTTGGCTAGTGCCAGAGTGCCCACTCACTAGGTAACTTTTCACCCAACCTTCACCAGGTGAAGGTTAGACATACTGTATAGGTGACTTATAAGTTACTTTAGTGCAGTGGTAAATGGCTGTGAAATAACGTGGATGTTATTTCACTCCGGCTGCACTGGCAGGCCTGTGTAAGAATTGTCAGAGCTCCCTATGGGTGGCAAAAGAAATGCTGCAACCCATAGTGATCTCCTGGACCCCAATGCCCTGGATACCTCAGTACCATACACTAGGGAATTATATGGGTGTACCAGTATGCCAATGTAAATTGGCAAATTTAGTCACTAGCCTGTTAGTGACAAATTTGGAAAGCAGAGAGAGCATAACCACTGAGGTTCTGGTTAGCAGAGCCTCAGTGAGACAGTTAGGCATCACACAGGGAACACATACAGGGCACATACTTATGAGCACTGGGGCCCTGCCTGGCAGGGACCCAGTGACACATAGACTAAAACAACATATATGCAGTGAAATATGGGGGTAACATGCCAGGCAAGAGGGTACTTTCCTACACCCCCCCCCCCCAAACGAAGGACAATAAGGCTAGCCATGACCTGAGGAGTCTTCATTGTCTAAGTGGAAATATCTGGAGAGTCCATCTGCATTGGAGTGGGTACTCCCAGGTCTATGTTCCACTGTATAGTCCATTCGCTGTAGAGATATGGACCACCTCAACAATTTAGGGTTTTCACCTTTCATTTGTTTTAGCCAAAGTAGAGGTTTGTGGTCTGTCTGAACAATGAAGTGAGTGCCAAACAGGTATGGCCTCAACTTCTTCAGTGCCCAGACCACAGCAAAGGCCTCCCTCTCTATGGCAGACCAACGCTTTTCTCTAGGGGTCAACCTTCTGCTGATAAAAGCAACTGCTTGATCCTGGCCCTCAGAATTCAGTTGTGATAAGACTGCCCCTACCCCTAATTCAGATGCATCAGTTTGAACGATTAATTTCTTGGAGTAACATGGGCTTTTTAGGACAGGTGCAGAGCACATGGCCTGTTTGAGCTCCTCAAAAGCTTTCTGACAGCTGGCTGTCCACAATACCTTTTTAGGCATCTTCTTACTAGTGAGATCATTAAGAGGGGCTGCTATGGAGCCATAGTTTTTAATGAATCTCCTGTAATACCCAGTGAGGCCTAGGAAGGCTCTCACCTGGGTCTGAGTTGTAGGGGGAACCCAATCCATGATTGTTTGGATTTTCCCCTGAAGTGGGGCAATCTGTTCTCCACCTACCAGGTGTCCCAGATAAACCACCGTTCCCTGCCCTATCTGGCGCTTTGAGGCCTTGATAGTGAAGCCTGCCTTTTGCAGGCCTCCAAAACTTTCCAAAGGTGGACCAGGTGCTCATCCCAGGTGGAGCTAAAGACAGCTATATCATCTAGATATGCTGCACTAAAAGCCTCCAACCCTTGCAGGACTGTGTTCACCAACCTCTGAAAAGTGGCAGGTGCATTCTTCAAACCAAAGGGCATCACTGTAAATTGGTAGTGCCCTCCTATAGTTGAAAATGCAGTTTTATGTTTAGCATCCTCAGCCAATTTGATCTGCCAATACCCTGCAGTCAAATCAAAGGTGCTTAGATACTTGGCAGATGCCAGTGTATCTATGAGCTCATCGGCCCTGGGTATAGGGTGAGCATCAGTTTTTGTTACCTGATTGAGACCTCTGTAGTCTACACAAAACCTCATCTCCCTTTTTCCATCTTTTGAGTGAGGCTTTGGTACAAGCACCACAGGACTCACCCATGGGCTTTCAGAAGGTTCAACCACTCCTAGATCAAGCATTTTCTGAACCTCTTGTTTTATGCAGTCCCTGACATGGTCAGGCTGCCTATAGATTTGACTTTTGACAGGCATGCTGTCTCCAGTATCAATAGTGTGTTCACACCACGATGTGGTGCCTGGCACAGTTGAAAAGAGTTCAGAAAACTGTCCAAGGAGATTTATGCAGTTGTCTTTCTGTTCTGCAGTCAGACAATCTGCCAAAACTACTCCCTCCACTAAAGCATCCTCTTCAGTGGAGGAGAAGAGATCAGGGAAAGGGTCACTCTCTTCTTCCTGTCCTTCATCTGTTGCCATGAGCAGGGTGAGATCAGCCCTGTCACAGTAGGGTTTTAGGCGGTTGACATGAATCACCCTAAGTGGACTCCTGGCAGT
Source organism: Pleurodeles waltl (assembly GCF_031143425.1). Classification (NCBI taxonomy): domain Eukaryota; kingdom Metazoa; phylum Chordata; class Amphibia; order Caudata; family Salamandridae; genus Pleurodeles; species Pleurodeles waltl. The sequence continues at coordinate 509,774,238 of NC_090445.1, forward strand.
GCCCAGGTCAACCAAATAGGTGACCTCGCCCTTTTTCTCAACAATTAGATGGGGTCCACTCCATTTGTCTTGGAGTGCTTTTGGGGCTACAGGCTCCAATACCCACACCTTCTGTCCTGGTTGGTACTGGATCAGAACAGCCTTCTGGTCATGCCATTGCTTCTGGAGCTCTTGGCTGGCCTGAAGGTTTTTACTGGCCTTTTTCATGTACTCAGCCATTCTGAATCTTAGGCCAAGTACATAGTCCACTATGTCCTGTTTGGGAGCTTTTAAAGGTTGTTCCCAACCCTCCTTCACAAGTGTTAGTGGACCTCTTACAGGGTGTCCAAAGAGGAGTTCAAAGGGGCTGAAGCCCACTCCTTTCTGGGGTACCTCCCTGTTAGCAAAAAGGAGGCAAGGTAACAGGACATCCCATCTCCTCCTGAGTTTTTCAGGGAGTCCTGTTATCATACCTTTGAGAGTTTTATTAAACCTCTCTACCAGTCCATTAGTCTGTGGATGATAAGGAGTGGTGAATTTGTAGGTTACACCACATTCCTTCCACATAGCCTTCAAGTATGCAGACATAAATTTGCTACCCCTGTCTGATACAACCTCTTTTGGGAAACCCACCCTGGAAAAGATTCCCAGGAGGGCTTTTGCCACTGCAGGAGCTGTAGTGGTCCTTAGAGGAATTGCTTCAGGATGTCTTGTGGCATGGTCCACAACCACCAAGATAAACCTATTGCCTGAAGCAGTAGGAGTGTCAAGGGGGCCAACTATGTCAACCCCTACCCTTTCAAAGCGGACCCCAACCACAGGTAGTGGAATAAGGGGAGCCTTTGGTGTGCCACCAGTCTTGCCACTGGCTTGGCAGGTCATACAAGACTTACAAAAATCTTTAGTGTTCTCTGACATCCTAGGCTAGTGAAACAGGGGGACAAGCCTTTCCCATGTTTTGATCTGGCCCAAATGCCCAACCAAAGGAATGTCATGTGCCAGAGTTAGGAGGAACTCTCTGTACTGCAGGGGAATGACCAATCTCCTGGCTGCTCCAGGTTTTGGGTCCCTTGCCTCTGTGTACAAGAGGTTGTCCTCCCAGTAAACTCTATGTGAGTCACTGACATCCCCATTTTGCTGCTTGACAGCTTGCTGTCTGAGACCCTCTAATGTGGGACAGGTTTGCTGTGCCACACTCAGCTCTTCCCTGGCAGGCCCCCCTCCAACCAAAAGCTCAGCAGTGTCTGCTGCCAGCTCATCTGGTGAAGGTGCTGCACAGGGAGGAAAATCTTCTTCCTCAGAAGGAGAATCATCTGTAGAGGGAGGGATAGTGGGTAGGGATTTACCCTTGCTACCCCTAGCTTTAGGGAGCACTTGGTCCATTGTTCCAGGATCCAAGTTACCCTGTCCTTTTTGCTTTTTGGCCTGAGCCCTTGTCAAAGCAAAAATATGCCCAGGAATGCCCAGCATTGCTGCATGAGCCTCCAACTCCACTTCTGCCCAAGCTGATTTCTCTAAATCGTTCCCTAGTAGACAGTCTACAGTTAAATCTGAGGCAACCACAACTTTCTTTGGACCAGTAACCCCCCACCCCCAGTTGAGATTCACAATAGCCATGGGGTGGCTAAGAGTGTTGTTATGAGCGTCTGTCACTTGGTACTGATGACCAAGTAGGTGTTGTTCAGGGTGTACCAGTTTCTCTATTACCATGGTAACACTGGTACCTGTGTCCCTGTAGGCCTGAACCTAAACACCATTTATTAGGGGAAGTTGCTTGTACTTATCCATATTACGGGGACAAGTAACCAAGGTGGCCAAATCAATGGCACCCTCAGTGACTAACACAGCCTCTGTGGTCTCCCTAACAAGACCAACCCCAATTAAATTACCAAAAGTGAGCCCAGCTACTCCCTTGGATTGGCTATTAGTAGGTTTACTCCCACCACCACTGCTATTACTAGGGGCACTAGAATTTGCAGTAGGGGTTGTGGTAGTGGGAGTTTTGGTGTTTTTCTTTGGACAACTGGCATCAGTTGTCCAATGGCCTTTGACTTTACACAAATAACACCAAAACTTTTTAACTTGATTTGAAGAGGATTTAGACCCACCACCCCCACCAGAGGATTTGTGTGGGTCTGATGAAGACTCAGTTTTACTTTTGTCCCCACCCTTGTCAGAAGACTTACCATCCTTCTTCTTGTCATCCTTGTCACCCCCTGTATGAACTTTTCTGTTCACTCTTGTTCTGACCCATTTGCCTGCCTTCTTTCCCAATTCTTGGGGAGAGGTCAGATCTGAGTCCACTAGATATTGGTGTAACAAGTCAGACACACAGTTATTCAGAATATGCTCTCTCAGAATAAGATTATACAGGCTTTCATAGTCAGAAACTTTACTGCCATTTAACCACCCTTCCAAGGCCTTCACTGAACAGTCAACAAAGTCTATCCAGTCTTGTGAGGACTATTTTCTGGTGTCTCTGAACTTAATCCTGCATTGTTCAGTGGTTAAGCCAAATCCATCCAAGAGTGCATCCTTCAAAACTGCAAAATTGTTAGCATCACTTTCCCTAACAGTAAGGAGTCTATTCCTACCCTTTCCATTGAAAGATAGCCACAATATAGCAGCCCACTGCCTTTGAGGGACCCCCTATACCATACAGGCCCTCTCAAGTGCAGCAAAACACTTGTTGATGTCATCCCCCTCCTTCTAAGGGGGGACTATCTTGTGCAAATTCCTGGAATCATGCTCTCTAACAGGATTACTATCAGGAATACTGCTATTGCTGCCACCATGGGGTCCTAAGCCCAATCTCTGTCTCTCCTTTTCCAGGTCTAAGGATTCCCTATCCAAGGCCAGCTGTTGCTGTTTAAGCTTCAATTTGGTCTCTTCAACTCTCAACTTTTTGAGTTCCCTTTCTAACATATTGTCTTCAGGGTGGGTGGGTTGGCAATGCTTGGACACAGAAGATAAATTGGAAACAACAGAGGGAGATCTGTCCCTAACTGACTGAACCCCAGCAACTTGGCCTCTAGGAATAAAGACTTCCCTACTATGATGGGAACCTCTATTACTATCAACATTACTAGGTGTCCTGCTAAGGGGCAGATTTGGAACAGAACCCTCCCCCCCTCCCTCAAGGAGATCCCCTGAGTCAGAATGGGAGTCTTCTATTAACCTCTTATTTGAAGTGCCTGCTTGGGACTCATCATTCACAATAAGCATGTTATATAGAAACTCTTTTGTAGGGTTCTTTCCTATCATTAAACCTCTATCTAAGCAGAGGCTCCTTAAGCTCTTGTAATTCAAATTGTCATAAGTAGTATTGACCATTTTAAGAGCGGACTCTACATCAGACATGATAGCAAAAGGTTTAGAGACAGTGAGAAGGAAGAAAAAGTTTCAGAACTTTTTAAAGAACAGAGAAAAAAACTTTTTCTAACTTTTAGAAACTTTTAGAAGTTTTAGAGTACTCTTCAGAACTTAGTAAAATTTGAAGAGGAGAAAAGCAAAACTTTTTGGTTAGGTGTACATACACTGAACTTGTTTTGTATATTATTCTCTTATGAAAGGTACACAATGACAAAGTGGTAAGTAGTTACAAGTACTTATCCCACCGCTGCACAACCAATGTAGGAGGCTGGCCTGGCTTGTAGTGGGTACCAGGGTACTTACACCTTGTGCCAGGTCCAGTTATCCCTTATTAGTGTAGAAGAGGTGTTTCTAGCAGCTTAGGCTGATAGAAGGTAGCTATGGCAAAGCAGCTTAGGCTGAAGTAGGAGACATGTAAAGCTCCTACTATACCACTGGTGTCATATGAACAATATCATAGGAAAACACAATACACATAAGTACTAAAAATAAAGGTACTTTATTTTTATGACAATATGCCAAAAGTATCTCAGTGAGTACCCTCAGTATGAGGATAAGATATATACACAAAATATATGTACACAAACCAAAATTATGCAGGTAATAGCAAGAAAAGTAATGCAAGCAGTGTAAAGTTACAGTAGATTGCAATAGTAGCACATAGGTATAGGGGCAACACAAACCATATACTCCAAAAGTGGAATGCAAACCAAGAATGGACCCCAAACCTATGTGAGCTTGTAGAGGGTTGCTGGGACTGTAAGAAAACAGTGAGGGTTAGAAAAATAGCCCACCCCAAGACCCTGACAGGTAGGTGTAAAGTACACCTACTAACCCCAGAGAGCACAGAAGTCGTGATAGGGGGATTCTGCAGGAAGAACAAACACCAGCAATGCAACAACAGTGATTTCCAGACCTGAGTACCTGTAAGACAAGGGGACCAAGTCCCAATAGTCGCAACAGTTTTAAGAGTGGGCAGGAGCCCAGGAAATGCCAGCTGAGGGTGCAAGGAAGCTGCCACCTATTGAAAGAAGCTTGGAGTTCTGCAAGAAAGAAGAGGACTAGGAACTTCCCCTTTGGAGGACGGATGTCCCACGTAGCGTTGAAGCTTGCAGACATGTTCCCACGCAGAAAGACTGCAAACAAGCTTTGCTAGCTGCAAGGGTCACAGTATAGGTTTTTGGGTGCTGCTGTGGCCCAGGAGGGACCAGGATGTTGGCACTTGGAGGAGGAGACAGAGGGGGCACCCAGTAATTGAGGGAGCTCTCACAGAAGCAGGCAGCACCTGCGGAAGTACCTGAACAGGCACTTGGAAGGAACGTGAACTGGAGTCCACCCGAAGTCACAAAAGGGAGTCCCACGATGCCGGAGGACAACTTAGAAGGTTGTGCACTGCAGGAAGGAGTGTCGGGGACCCAGGCTTGGCTGTGTATGAAGGAAATCCTGGAAGAGTGCACAGGAGCCCGAGCAGCTGCAAATCACGCAGTACCCAGCAATGCAGTCTAGCGTGGGGAGGCAAGGACTTACCTCCACCAAACTTGGACTGAAGAGTCACTGGACTGTGGGAGTCACTTGGACAGAGTTGCTGAGTTCCAGGGACCACGCTCGTCGTGCTGAGAGGGGACCCAGAGGACCAGTGATGCAGTCTTTTGGTGCTTGCGGTTGCAGGGGGAAGATTCCATCGACCCACAGGAGATTTCTTCAGAGCTCCTGGTGCAGAGAGGAGGCAGGCTACCCCCAGAGCATGCACCACCTGGAAACAGTCGAGAAAGCAGGCAGGATGAAGCGAAACAAGGTTGCTAGTAGTCGTCTTGCTACTTTGTTGCGATTTTGCAGGCGTCCTGAGCAGTCAGCGGTCGATCCTTTGGCAGAAGGTGAAGAGAGAGATGCAGAGGAACTCTGGTGAGCTCTTGCATTCGTTATCTGGTGAGATCCCCAAAGCAGAGACCCTAAGTAGCCAGAAAAGGAGGTTTGGCTACAAAGGAAGGAGGATTGGCTACCAAGAGAGGTAAGAGCCTATCAGAAGGAGCCTCTGACGTCACCTGCTGGCACTGGCCACACAGAGCAGTCCAGTGTGCCACAGACACCTCTGTTTCCAAGATGGCAGTGGTCTGGGACACACTGGAGGAGCTCTGGGCACCTCCCCTTTCCTTTGTCCAGTTTCGTGCCAGAGCAGGGCTGGGGGATCCCTAAACCGGTGTAGACTGGCTTATGCAGAGATGGGCACCATCTGTGCCCATCAAAGCATTTCCAGAGGCTGGGGGAGGCTACTCCTCCCCAGCCTTCACACCTATTTCCAAAGAGTGTTACACCCTCTCTCAGAGGAAATCCTTTGTTCTGCCTTCCTGGGCCAGGGCTGCCTGGACCCCAGGAGGGCATAAACCTATCTGAGTGGTTGGCAGCAGCAGCAGCTGTAGTGGAGACCCTGGAAAGGCAGTTTGGCCGTACCCGGGTTCTGTGTTAGAGACCCGGGGGATCATGGAATTGTCCCCCCAATGCCAGAATGGCATTGGGGTGACAATTCCATAATCTTAGACATGTTACATGGCCATGTTCGGAGTTGCCATTGTGACGCTGTACATAGGTAGTGACATATGTACAGTGCACGCATGTAATGGTGTCCCCGCACTCACAAAGTCCGGGGAATTTGCCCTGAATGATGTGGGGGCACCTGGGCTAGTGCCAGGGTGCCCACACACTAAGTAACTTTGCACCCAACCTTCACCAGGTGAAGATTAGACATATAGGTGACTTATAAGTTACTTTAGTGCAGTGGTAAACGGCTGTGAAATAACGTTGACGTTATTTCACTCAGTCTGCACTGGCAGGCCTATGTAAGAATTGTCAGAGCTCCCTATGGGTGGCAAAAGAAATGCTGCAGCCCATAGGGATCTCCTGGAACCCCAATACCCTGGATACCTCAGTACCATATACTAGGGAATTATATGGGTGTACCAGTATGCCAATGTGAATTGGTAAATTTAGTCACTAGCCTGTTAGTGACAAATTTAGAAAGCAGAGAGAGCATAACCACTGAGGTTCTGGTTAGCAGAGCCTCAGTGAGACAGTTAGGCGTCACACAGGGAACACATACAGGGCACATACTTATGAGCACTGGGGCCCTGCCTGGCAGGGTCCCATTGACACATAGACTAAAACAACATATATGCAGTGAAATATGGGGGTAACATGCCAGGCAAGATGGTACTTTCCTACAGTGGGGGTGCGTGAATGTGTTGTTGAGAGGGAGTGTATGCATGCGTGGAGTGGTGTATGTGTGAATGGGGGCGTATGTTGAGTTTGCGTGGCAGTGTGTTTGTGTGCATGTAGGAGTATTTGGGTGCATGCTTGGAGGTATGTTGATAAGTGTGCAAGTGTGTCCTGGTGACAGGAATGCTTATTCCTGTTGCCAGGAAGCAAGACCTCCAGCTTTTTGCTAGTGGTGTTTTGCCAAGAACATGTTGGCTGTCTCCCGCCTCGTAATACCCCTGGTGGTATTGTGGGGTCTGCCATGCTGGAGGTGCTTACCTCCAGCATGGTGAACCACGGAAAAGCAGGGGGACGGGCGGGGATTTGTCGGTTTGGCTTTGGCCAAACCGTCAACCTTTTAATATGGCGGTCTTCACCGCCGGCCCTTCGGCGGTGAGACCACCAGCGCAGCCCTGGTGGTCCAGGGACCGCCAGGGTCATAATGAGGGCCAATATCTTTTGTTCATATTTGGTGAGTCGTGAATTTGTGAAGTGCTGAGTTTTAGTTTTGGTTAGTAACATCTCAACAGAATGTGGGACTATAAGAGTCAAAGGCAAACCCATCACAATATGTTCACACTTCTCAAGACTGGCACTCATCACATCCACCGCTTTCAAGCACCCAGGTAAAGCAGGCGCCACAAGATCAAGAGTCACAGAGAAGTATGCAATTTGGTTTGTACTGAGAGATCGCACCATTCTCTCTCACTACAAAACAGACTATGGCCCTCATTATGATGTTGGCGGTAAATCGCACTTACCGCCGCGATGAGAGCTGCCAACATTCCAGTGCGGAGGGAGAATATCCATTTGCCATATTATGACACACACACTAATCTGACAATCCGACAGAATACAGCCACATACACAAATCCACCAGCCCAAAGGTCAGTGGAAAAGTGGCGGTCCCAACACCCATACCATTATGACAACAAAACAACGCCCATCACATTATGACCAATGAATCACCATTGTGAACATTCAAAAGTGGTAGACCATTGGCGGTATTTACCACCGCTCGCAGAATGGACACCACATTGGCCAATACCAAAAACACACACCTGATACTCAGACACACACCACACCCACAGCACTATAAAACACACACCCACACTACCCAGAACCCTTTATGAATACAAATCATTGCCACTAGACTGACACCAAGACCACTGCGACAACTAGACACACATACCACTTACAACCATACATCCCTCACGCACCCCACATCACACACCCCACCACATTACTCAACACACTCTCACCAACATACATCACACGACACCCATGCCCCCACAAAGGCACCCCCATTTTACTGATGAGGAGTTAAGGGTCATGGTGGAGGATATTGTCAGGGTAGAGCCACAGCTCTTTGGAGCACAGGTACAGCAGATATCCATTGCAAGGAAGATGGAGCTATGGTGGAGAATCGTGGCCAGGGTGAACACCATGGGACAACATCCAAGAACAAGGGACAACATCAGGAACAGGTGGAATGACCTACGGGGGAAGGTACGTTCCATAGCAGGAAGGCACCAGCTCACCATACAGAGGACCCCCACCTCCTCTCTCACAGCTCACAGCATGGGAGGAGCAAGTCTTGGCACTACTGCATCCTGAGGGACTCGCTGGAGTGGCCAGAGTACTGGACACTGGTAAGTCAACATTTAACGCTTATCACCCCCATGCCATCTCACACCCTCACCATCACTCACATCACTCCACTCCATCCCACAAGCTTGACCTACACATATGACTAACCCCAATGCCAAACCCTGCATGCTATACCAATGGATGGACAGCCCTCCCAACCCTGCATGGACACTCATCACAAAAGCATGCATCACCATACACAAGCAAAAGGTGGCAGGGTAACACCAACGATAGAGAGGAAGCCATGGATGTACAATATGTTGAAGACATGAAGCATAATACATCACTTACATCCCCACAGGTACCCCAGCCAATGTCATCGGAGAGGAGGTGCCACGACTATCCAGTCCCCCAACAGAAGATGCCCCCAGTGATGACAGTAACTCTGGACTTCAGGATCTGGATGACCTACCTGGCCCATCAGGGACCACTGGACAGCCGGTCACCTGGTCACCCAAGTCCATTCACAGTCCACCACTGAGCCTCCCCCATCAGTATCCAATACTGCAGCACCCACCCAGTGTACCCACACCTCTGTCCCCAGGATACATCAATCAGCAGTGTGCCCACCTGTACAGGGACCCCAGTACACACTTCATACCCAAGACAGTCAGGGACCTGGGGTCAGTGGCAGTGGGCACACCATTCAGGGGACACAGACAGAGGGGAACAGGGACAATGGAAGGACTGCTGTGCACCAAGGAGAGAACAGGACCAGGGAATTGACTCTAAAGAAGGCACTCTCTGAGATCCTGGGAGCCTACCAACATTCCCAGGACACGATGGGACAGATCTTTGACAACGTGCAGGAGAAAAGGCGGCTGCAGGAAGGACAGTATCAGGGGATCAGGGAGGACTTGCAGGCCATTAACACCACCCTGATCTCCATGGCAGGGGTGCTGACAGACATGGCCAACATCATGAGGGAGGCAATGGCACAGCAGCGGGCCCCTACCACTAGCCAGTCCATTGACCAGCCCTCCACTTCCACTGCAACTAGTGGGCAGGAGGCCCCACCACAGGCCCCACAGACCACCAGCCCCCTGCCCCCTGCAGGAGGTGATCCACCACGCAAACATTCCCTGCGAACCAGGCAGAAGCCAGAGACACTTGCCAAGATCACCGCCAGGAAATGAGACTCTCCTGATTGTCCCCCTTGTGTCCTACACTGTCATCTTGTCTACTTTGAACTGCCTTTGCTCCCCTTCCTATGGCCACTTGGTCACTGCACCAGTGCTACAAACAGACCGGAACAATACCCTGGACTTTCCTTCATCGTTATCTCATTCCATTGCACTTCCCCTCGATTTCTTAGCACTACAATAAACACCCTTGAACACAACTTGACTGCTAATGTTTTATGTATTGAAAATGTGCATTTATGGAAACAGTCACATCTAGTGCAAATGATATGTACACTGTGAGAACATAGAAATAAGGACCTGTAGCTGTCTGTAGTCAGCACACCAGTACACAGTTGTTATATCAGCAACATCTGTAAAATGACAAGCCAGAGGAGACAGTAAGTTGAGATACAAAGGAAGTTAATGCGATCATGCTACAGTCACACTGAATACACCAATAGTCATAGGAATGGTCAGTTGCTCTGTCTCACCTGTGTGTCATTGGAAGTATTGACGGATAATTGATGTTCTGTTGTCCTCATCCTCATCCTCAGCCTCTCCATCTTCACTGTCCTCAGGGTCTACTGCTGCCACAGGGGCATCTCCAGTCTCCTCCTCCTGCAGAAAAGGTACATGGCGTCTGAGGGCCAGGTTATGCAACATGCAGCATGCCAGTACTATCTGGCAGACGTTCTCAGGTGAGTAGTACAGGGATCCACCTGTCAGATGGAGGCACCTGAACCTGCCCTTTAGGAGCCTGAAGGTCCTCTTGATGATCGGTCTGTTTTGCTCATGTGCCTCATTGTAATGTTCCTTAGCCCCTGTCCTGGCATTCCTCACAGGGGTCAGCAGTCACAATAGGTTTGGGTAGCCAGAGTCACCTTCAATTATTGAGGGGCCACATTTAGCCTCACACAATCCTATGGAGGGAACACCTGAAGGCATACACTAACATACAGTGGGTGGGGACCAAAGCTCAACTATTAGCTACACCCTGTGCCTCTGCAGTTGGGCCATCACATTTGGAATGTTGCTATTCCTCAGAGCAAAGGCATCATGCACTGACGCAGGATACTTAGCACTGACATGGGAGATGTACTGGTCCCCCAGACACACCGTCTGCACATTCAGTGAGTGGAAACTCCTACGATTCCTGAACACCTGTTCATTCTGGCGGGGGGGGACAAACGCAATATGTGTCCCGTCAACCGCCCCAATAATATTGGGGATACATCCCATTGCATAGAATCCGGCCTTCACAGTGGCCAAACCTGGGGGAAAGAAATGTAGGTGCACTAGTGTCTCACCAGTGCAGACAGGACTCTTGCCAGCACGATTGAGAACATTGGCTGTGACATTCCTGCTCCCAAGCCTACTGTCACTTGGAAAGAACCAGTTGCCAAGAAATGGAGCACTGATAGCACTTGCACAAGAGGGGAGATCCCAGTCAGATGACGGATAGATGAGATCAGGTCTGGCTCCAATTGGGCACACAGCTTTGTGATTGTGGCCCTGTCCAGTCTATAGGTGAGGATAATGAGCATGTCCTCCAGTGTAGCCAAGTCCACAAGGGGTCTGTACACAGGGTTATGTCTCCACCTCCTATTCATCCACAGCGGTAGGTATCTAAGGGACACAAGAGTGAGTAGGCTGTCACAACTTCAGTGTACATGGTGTATTTATTTAATGGGACAGTGTTAATGGTGAAGTATGTGCCAATCTAATCTGTGATGCAGTTAATGTTGACATGACCATTGTCCTCCCCGAAATGGCAACAACCTGTCCTGTATGTAGGTCTGGGTGGAAGTGAGGTAATTCCGCCGACGTTGGGTGTCGTGGCGGAAGGCTGTCTTGCACCGCCGTGCAATTCCACATTGGATAATTTTCAGGCTCTATGGAGTACAGTGGCCAATGGGGATATGTGCCGGTGGTGACGGTGCACACCGCCGTGGACGTGACCACCATTTTCTTTTTGATTCCTCACTTGCTTCCTGACCTTCAACATGAGAACACCTAAACTGGGTGTGCTGCTGTGGCCTGTGTCCACCATGGCCCGTGTGACCGGGGAAATAATCCCTGCCTTCACTTCGGAGGAGTTTGAGCGACTGGTGAATGGGGTCCTACCCCAGTACAGACTGCTGTATGCGCCTCCAGACCAACAAGTGAGTACACATTGGGCACAATGCATGTGGGAAGGATGCATGGATATGTGTGTGCAAGCATTGTGTTGTCAGAGGGGTGGGGGGAATGTCTTGTGGTGGTGTACATGGTGTGCGCTGGGCGATGAGTGTGCCAATAGTGATGGAAACAGGAATGGTGGGCCATTTGTGTGACAGGCTCGACTGTTTGTTTAATGGTGTTCTCCTGTCTGTATTGCCTCTGCAGGTCAGCGCCCATTAAAAGAAGGGAATATGGCGTGCCGTCACCAAGGACGTGTGGACCCTGGGGGTCTATTGCAGGCAGACCATCCACTGTCGGAAACGGTGGGACGACCTGAGTCGCTGGGCACGGAAGACCACAGAGGCCCAGCTGGGGATGGCCTCCCAATGAGGAAGGGGTGCCTGTCGGAACCTGACCCTCCTGATGGCCTGCATACTGGCGGTGGCCTACCCAGAGCTGAATGGGCGCTTGAGGGAATCACAGCAGCCACAAGTGGGTGAGTACAGTGGGTATTATTACAAAATTTGGCAGGTGTGGTGGGGCCCGGGTGGTAGATGTGAGTAATAGGTGCCCTAAGGCCAGGCCAGACATTGTGGGTCAACTCTACGGTATTGGGTGTATAGCAAATGCAGGTAACCTAGCTTGTTAGCATTCCATTACAGGCAGGGCTTTGTGGGTACCAGTATGGGTGCAGTTGGCGGTGTGTGGCCCTCATCTTGCCTTAGCATCTAGCCATATAATTGGCAGTGCAATGCATAGTGCTTAAGCCTGATCCCTGTGTGTGACGGTGCTGTGTATGTCAACTGTGGTGTTGGTGCAGTCATTAACCCAGTGTTTCCTTTGTCTCTCTCCCCCCCTTTTTTGTTCTGTCATCCAGTGCTGTGCATCAGCATCATCTGTTGGAGTAGCAGGGGCACCGGCGACAGAGGGAGCTGCATCCCACATGACCCAGGAGGCAGAGTCCACCGACGCAACCAATGGGATGGAGGGCGAGGGGAGCACCACGGCAGGGACAGGAGGTGACAACACAGACTCAGATACCTCCTCCGATGGGAGCTCCCTGGTGCTACCAGCATCGCCCTCCCAGTAGCCCCTCATCGAGTTGCTTGTGCCTGCTCACCCAGGAGGGTGGGCATCTCTTTCGCCCCAGGCACCTCAGGCACTGCCCCAGTGAGCCCTGCTGCCCTGAATGAGGAGGCTATTGACCTCCTGAGATCCATCTCTGTAGGGAAATCAACCATTATGAATGCCATCTAGGGGCTGGCATCCTAGATGAAGCAATGCAATGCATTCCTGGAGGGCATCCCCGGTGGATTGGCGGCCCAACAGAGATCGATCCAGGCTCTGGCCTCCTCTCTGATGGCAGCCATTGTCCCTGTTCCTACCGTCTCCCTTCCAACTATCACTTCCCAGTCCAGTCTCCTCAACCCCAACCCATCCCATGCACACATACAGATTAGCATGCACACAAGACAACACATAAGTGGGGCACAGTCAAACACAGGCACAACACTTCATCCCACAAGCACTCACGCAAACACCAGACAGTTGCAGACACACCAAATCAAGCAGCACACACACCTCACTAGCAGACACCTCAACAACATCTATGCATGCGTCCCCTGTGTCCTCGCCCACCGTGTCTGCCCCCCCTCCTAAAGGACACAAACACAAGCACTCACACACCCAACAGCCATCCACCTCAAATCAGCATACTGCCTATGCACCTGCACCCAAATCCAGCAGACATACACCTCCTACAACCACTCCCTCAACCTCCACTCCCATCACTGCTCTCTCCTCCCGCCCCACTGCCCCTAAGAAGCTTTTCCTTATGCAACTTGACCTCTTCCCTCCCTCCATTCTGCCCATGGGAGCAGGGTCCGGAGGACCCAGCCCAGCACATCAGCTAAACAGTCCACGTGGCCAGTGGTGGCACCACCGATTCATGGTGGGAGGTCAGTGAACGATCCCTCTTCACCAGCCATGAAGAGGAAGGATCCTACATCTCCAGCCAAGAAGGGGAAGGAGTCTGCATCTCCAGCCAAGAAGGGGAAGGAGCCTGTACCTCCTGCTTTGAAGGGGAAGAAGCCCTCGACTCCTGCCCGGAAAGCTAAGGAACCTGTACAACCTGCCATGAAGGGGAAGAAGCCATCAACCCCTGCCAGGAAGGGTAAGGATTCCACACCCCATGTTGTGGAGAGGATGAAGCTCTCTACTTTAGGAAAGGCTGTCAGGGTGACACCTCCACCACCACCAGCGGTCAGAGGGCCCCCACCACCAGCAGAGGAACTGCAGTCATCACCACCTTCAGAGGCTGCTCAGGAGGCACCTCCATCTGCCACCACACTGTAGCCATCACCACCTGAGGAGGCTGCCCAGGAGGCACCTCTATCTGCCACGAGACTAAAGCCATCACCACCTGCAGAGGCTGCCCAGGAGGCACCTCCATTTGCTACCACAGTGCAGCCATCACCACCAGCGGAAGCCATGTAGGCCACACTCCAGGGGCTGCTGTACGAGGGGCCCCCTCCAGAACCAGTGGGAAAGTCACCCACTTGAGAGACTGTGGCCTTGCACTCCCCAGGACAGAGAAATGGGCATAAAGCCCCTTCCAGAACCAGTGGGCTTGTTCACGACTTCGGCTGAGGTGCCCCCCTCACCCTCCCTGAGGTGCCTGCCCACTTGCAAACTGATGCCCCTGCAGAGTTCTATCCGGATGAAGTCAGGATTCGAGATGGGCCTTGGACTGTGCTCTGTGGCCATGTGGGCCCTTTGAACATTGGACTGAGCAGTGTCCCTTTGTGGACATTTTTACATATCTGTTTCACGTACACTTGGTTTATTTATGAGCTGATGATATTAATACATTCACCTTAGTGCATTCCTGTTGTCCTTGTATTATTCTGCCATGTATCAGGTACAAATTGTTCTTTGTGTGCAGCTGGTTGCGTGTATGGTTTGTGCATGTCGAGTATGTGTTGTACGTGAGTGTGTCACTCTTGTTTTCCTCCCTCCCTTGTGTGCTAGGCAGCTCTACTCACCGTGGTCGTCTTCGTCAGCATTGGTGTTCCAGGTGGAGCATAACGTAGAAGATCATCGGAAAATCTTGAAGTTCGGGTTCATGGTGACATTGTTATTCCCTGTGTCTTCGATGGTGAGTCTTTTCTCTTCTGTGATGTGTTTCCGCAAAGCTTTTGATAGCGTTGGTATCACCCCGGAAAACGTGGCGGATTGTAGGGTCTTAATATGGTGGGTGGCACTTTGTTTCCTGCCTGGCTATTGATGGCGACCGCCGGCGTGCATGGTGTGAACGCCCTGGCGGATGGTGTGGTACATTGGCTGTCTATTGGAGTTCTCACTGCCATGGTCATAATTTGGTAGTATTACCCCCACTTTATCACTCACCTCCAGGGTCATAATGAGGGCCTATGGGCCAGATGTAGGAAATCCATGAATTGCGACTCGCAAAAATTGCGAGTCAGTGAGACTCGCAATTTGCGACTCGCAATTCAGGATGCAGAACGGTGTCTCAGACACCGTCTGCGACTCGCTGTGGGGTCGCAAAGACCCACCTCATCAATATTCATGAGGTGGGTCGCATTTTGCGGCCCCATAGCGAGTCCCTGCACTCACAGGGATGGTGGCCTGCTGTAGTCAGCAGACCTCCATGTCTGTGACTGCTTTATAAAAAAAGCAGTTTTTTTTTTTCATTTTGCAGCCCATTTTCCTTAAAGGAAAACGAGTTGCAAAATGAAAAATGAACCGAAACCATTTGTTTTTGGTTTTTTTCAGAGTAGGCAAAAAATGGTCTGAAAAAATATTTTTTTCGACATTCACAAAGGGGAAGGGGTCCCATGTGGACCCCTTCCCTTTTGCGAATGAGTTACCACTAGTGTGACACTGGTGGTAACTGCGAGTTGGTTTGTGACCGCATTCGCGGTCACAAAGCAACTCTGAATTGCGATGCGAGTCGCAAATAGGAAGGGAACACCCCTTCCTATTTGGGAGTCGCATTCCCAAATTGCGAGTCAGGACCGACTCGCAATTTGGGAATGAGCATCGCGTTCGGCCGTTTGCATGGCGTAAACTGCGAAAATCGCAGTTTGCGCTGTGCAAACGGTTTGCTACATATGGCCCTATGTTCTTTAATATAATCTGGCATTCCCAATGCAGTTGCATGGCAGAGACTTCCTCTCAACTCCAGGAATACTCTTGTGGACTTCTTGTCCCATGGAATTAGATCAGTAATGTCTTTATGAATTATCCTCAGCAAAGTTTTGGCCACCATCTAAAAGTTGGGTATCCACTGTCTATAGTAGCCAACCATTCCAAGAAACATTCTGACCTCTTTCTGTGTTTTTGAAGTGATCTTTTTTAGAATCATTTCAAATCTACCTTTGGACACCTTCCTTATTCCTTTTTCAGTTATGTGTCATAAGTAATGTACTTCCATCTGACAATATTGCAATTTCTGTGGTGATACTTTGTGCCCATTTTCAGCTAGATGGTTTAGAAATGCTATAGAATCTTCCTGACATTTTTTTCAGAACTTGATGTGATCAGTAGATCATTGATGTACTGGATCACAACTGAATCTCCTGGTAGTTGCAAAGGTTCTAGATTTTTCTTTAACATCTGATTAAAAATTGACAGGCTCTCTGTATACCCCTGTGGACACAACACCAAGTAATTACATTCTCTTGGAACATGAAGGAAAATAAGAACTGACTATCTTTGTGCAAAGGTATGGAGAAGAATGCATGACAAAGGTCAATCACAGTGAACTACTCAGCAGCACATGGTATCTGCTAAAATATGGTGGCTGTATTCAGTACCACAGGACAACATAGGATTACAATTTCATTATTTTTTCTCAAATCCTGCACTACTCTGTATTTGCCATTTTGTTGATGTAATCCCATGATTGGTAAGTTGCAATGACTACCAATCAATTCTTCTAATATTCCTTTCTCCAAAATTTCATTTATCAAGGATGTAATTCCTGCTATTGTTTCTGGTGTCATTGGGTAAGGAGGTATTTCTGGAAATACCATATCTGGCTTAATTTATACTCATACTGGTTCAACTCCTTTAATTAATCCAATGTCTGTTCTACTAATGCCGCAGACATCTGCCTTCACCTTTTCAAGTAATTATTTGGGCAAATGATTTAATACTAACATTAAAACAAATTCTGCAGTTTCTCTCAAGCCTGGTCTGATTCCCACATCTTTGTCATGATGTATCTAGAAAATAACTCCATTCAGAGTACGACTGATGGTGCACTTCAACTTGCACAAAAAATCCCTTCCCAACAGGGACAGGACAGGACTTAAATCACAAATCACAAACTGATGTTTGTCTCTGAAAGATCCCCTCTTTATTGCAACCTCTTCTGAAATTGGATTAGTAACCAGCGCTTTTGCAACACCTTCTACTTGTATTATATTTCCTCAGAGCGGTAGGGCTAGTACCTCCGCTGTTCTCACAGTGGAGCTGGTAGCCCCATTGTCTATGAAAAGCACTACTGAAGGTCCAATGCCTTCTAAATATTGTCCACTTTGGTGTACTGCTAAGATTGCACCAAGTATATAATCTGTCTCCCCTCTCAGGTACCATCATTGTGGCATGCCTACATTCAATGCCTCATTTTCATCCAACATCGGGAAGTGTGATACTAACTCATGATTCTGAATCACATTTCAGGTCATCCATGGCAATTGATTTTGATTATATTAAGCTCTATTTACAAGAGACTGAATTCCACGTGGTTGTAGCATGGGTATAATTTGATTTTGAGACCGTATAGGGGCTTGCATCTGTCTCATGGGAGCATTTGATAGTTGAACATGATTCATCTCTTGAATTTGATTATTTTGACTCTTATCAGGATTAAATCTACATTCCTACTTCCAATGCCCCAATTTATTGCACATGTGACAAACAGAAGTTTTGTTTAACCCGCAATATCAACACCTGGACCTTAATTGATAGGGACCCTCTCTTTCCCTTTCAGGTAAAGACTGAATTCCCATCTGCATCCCACTCTGCATCACTCCTCTCACCCCCTAAATAGCTACCACATTGTCAGCACCTATAGAGTTTTAAAAACCTGATTGTGCTATCTTTATCTGGACTAACATGAATTTCTCCTTAATATTATGCTGTTTCATCTCCTGTTCATCACTACAACACTGTGCATACTTCAAAATTTCATAAGAAGACTTTTCAGCCCAGTGAATCACTTTCTGTTGTATATGCTGACAAATCTCAGGTCATAATCCAAGCACAAAAGTCGTTATAAAGAAACCCATATTTCTTGATCTAAGTGTGTCTGTCCTGTATGCTGCTGAAAAACGTTCATCAATTATTCATAAAACCTGTGCACTGTCTCTTTAACCTCTTGCTGCATTCTGTTTAACTTTAAATAATTCATATCTTTGGGAGGTATTCTCCTCTTTAAGAACTCGATCACTTCATTGTATTTAGTCATCACTATAGGGGACGGTGCATTTTGCTAATTGCCCTTTGAGGCTGGCCATTAAACTGCTGCCTTACATTCAGCCCACAAATCATTCAGCACCACAATGTCGAACCCACAAAACTTTTGGATATTTTTGTAAACTTTCAGCCTGAGTAATCCAATGCATTGGACTGTCTCTTAGTTTGAGGAAATTGTCAGTAAATGACAAAAGATTCCCTCTGCTCCATGGCACATGAATATATGTTCCACTTGGTGTTTGTCTCAAGGGATATGCAGTGGTGGTTTTTGAATTGCTCTTTCTATTTCTTTTTCTCCTCAACTTCTTCAGCTAACTTACTTTTCTCTTCCTGTTTTTGCGCCCCCTTATTGCTGCACTTCTCCATCTCATTCCATTTCCGTACATGTTTCACCAATTCGGTAGGATACATTAGCAACCGGGGCATGCGCATGTTTTCAATAGATTTGTCATCTGGCTGCTCCCTGAAGATTTTCTGCAGAGGTACACTCTTTGAAATGTCTGTATCGTATTTCTTTGCTAATTCAGTTAACTGGTCATCTACCATTGCTTCTTTCTTGGTAATTTCTTCACATAAATAGACCAATTATTTTTCTTGATATTGTTCAATGTGCTCAAGATTTAAGCACCCTCTTAAGATTTCCTCCAATTCTATTTTCCTTTGTGGGATATTTATTAGCCTTTCATTTTGGGTTTCTAGAGTAGTCTCTGCACTAACTTATCTAGTGCTAGTGCTTGGTTTCTCACAACGACTTCCTGTATCCATTCTGGGACCCATCCATCCCTTGCTGATTGTTCTGTCTGGGTAGATTGTGTTGTAAAGCCAAACTGAATTCCCTCTCCCCAAGTCATAAGATTTTGCACTGGTGCCGAAACCACAATTTGTGAATTCTGTGACGTCGGGACCAACCTGTTTACCGGACTGTCCCCTGAATCTTGTTAAATCTCAACAGCTGGTATAACCTGTGTAGAACCTGTCTGCTGTGTAACTAGTCCAGTAGTTTGAGCAAACATAAGCTGACCAACTGGCACCTCAGCTGGAAGTATCAATTGAGAGGTCCTAATTTGAGCAGGAGTACTAACAATAGCCTGCTGTTTCAAGGGTTGTGTGACAACAGCCTGTGGAGTAATCGGTTGGGCTATTATTACTTGTGATGGCATTGGTTGTCTCATTACAGGTGGAATATTTACACGCTCACTGTCTGCATTTGTCAAATTACCTCCAGCATTCACCACAGAAGACTTAACATAAAGTGAATAACACATTGATAACATTTCCTCCAATATTTCACCCCCTGAATCAGTGTCAGTATCTGTCTTTTGTTCTTCCTGTACCTTGCTTTCCCCTTAAACTTTTTTC
Source organism: Pleurodeles waltl (assembly GCF_031143425.1). NCBI lineage: Eukaryota > Metazoa > Chordata > Amphibia > Caudata > Salamandridae > Pleurodeles > Pleurodeles waltl. The sequence goes on from NC_090445.1 coordinate 509,793,635, forward strand.
TAGATGGTCTTTTATTCCCTTTTGGTCTTTCCTGTCCTTCCTTTATATACATAGGTTTTAGGCTCATCCATTCAGCTATGCTCTTCCTCCATACTTGGGCCTTTTGATTCCACATTGCATCTGCATAATCCCTTACTGCTTTTTTTTTTTTTTTTACATATCTCTTCCTTTTGTGCTTTAGAGCCATTCTCTCCCATTCACATTGTGCTTTAAACTGGGTGGGTCTAGTGGGTGGCTTCAAATCATACAGCATGTCTCCCAATTGTCTGATTATTGCCATATTAAATGTGCCTCATCTTGGAAAGCTGAACTCACCATCTTTTTCTGTAATTCTACTCCATTCTTGAAGCTAAAAATATATGTAATTCTTGCTTCATCATCATATAGTAATCTGGTGTTCCTTCTTCTCCCTTTGGAACTGAAATCACCACATCCCCTCTTATCAACTTTCTTATTGCTCCTAAAATATTAATTATTGTCAAAACTCAGAATGAAATGTCTTCTTAGCCGAACTTCCACCAATCACAGCGCAAACCTTTACCAACCGACCAATAGCAGTACAGCACTCTATTACCTCACACGTTACTCTCTGCAGCAGTTCCCCCTCCTTTACAATTCTCTCCATTCTCAAAAGAAAACCACTGAAAAATACAAAGTTTGCTGAATCTTTGTCTGCTTCTCTTAAAGAAATCATGAGATAGTGTCTCAACCTGTCAGGCTAATGTCATTTTTAAAGGATCTACCCACTTTTTAATCCATAAATAATTTGAGTGAGTTCTCGACCTGTGTGAAATCACCCAATTAGCAATAACTTACCTTTGTGAATTAGGTTCCCCAGTCACCAATTTCTGTAAGTACAATCACACAAAGATATATTAATCGCCTAATTTTGTTTAATTGACAATGTCTCATGATTTACACTTCACCTTAGCAGACAATTCTTTTAACAATATATTATTTATCTCAGAATCTTAGACTACTTCTCAGTCCGATAACCTCTATTCATTCTTTTCAAAGTAATAAAGTTACAAAGAAGAAAACATTCAATAATTTCGACATAATTCGATGCAACAACCCTGCTGATACGCACATCTGTCAAGAATCTTTTTAGACACAGCAGCTGTCACTTGTGACCACCTTATTGATTGCACCCTGTCCATTTACCGCAGTCAGGCTTCGAGCATTAAGTATATTTATTCAATCTTTCTCCTAGCTTTTTCCATCTTTGTAATCTTTTTTAACTTAATTCACCCTAGAACACAACCGTTCCTCTGATACCAACTAAACTGCTTGGTGTACTGCTCCTTTACTAAATACTACCATCACTGTTTGATTAATCCATTGCTCTTTTTCCCTGCTACCACTTATTCTGCTACATTAACTCTAATTTCCACTTTTATCTGTCTTATGTGCTAGCGGCTATCATGCTGTTCAGTAACAATTTATCAACTTTCTCCCAGCTTCAAAACAATATCTGCAGCAGAATGAATAACTCTGTTGCACCCAATAGCTCTGAAGCTGGAATAGATCTGAAGCCGGATGGCTCTCACAAAGTTCTCTACACTCAAACATGCTCTCCTTAGTTAGTGCAGTCAGCTCAGTGCGGTCACTCCATAATACTGTCTCAGTCATTCTATAGCTCAGTTGCAGTATAATGCTCTCTGGTCATCTGTGGTTCTCATCTCAGACAGCAGCAGTGGCAAAAGAAGTAGAAGCTCAAAAGAGGAAACCCTTGCTCGTTCCCTAAGGCACCTTTTATAATTACTTTGATTGTTACGTTTATTACTAAAAGTATACATTTCTTGAGATATTGCTGAGTTAAAAATGCTTCTCTTGACAAACAGCAGGAATTGGATACTCATACTTCCTTTCACATGCATTTCTTCTCTTGTACAAGGACAATTTTACATACATAAGTTTAACGCCAACTCAATTCCCATTATTCACAAAATGTTACGTTTTCTATCATATGAGCAGTTTGTTATTTTCTACGTACACATCAGTGTATAGCAAAGTATTTTCATAGGTAGGAAAGGATGTAGTTAATACTGGTTTTATTGCCTTAAGATAAGTTTGTAGCATCTTTGAAGTCAGGAAGAGTTTATGGAAGAAACATTTAATAGAACTATGGGCCAGCCGAGCGAGTTCTGCAAATCAAGCAGCACAGGTTACATAAAGTTCAGAGGATGCTTTTAAACATTAAAGCAACCAAAGTTTCTGGGCCTAGCAATCCACTCTCACATTAGTAGTTAGTATTTGGATTGTAGTCTTTCTATTGGTGCCTTACCAACAGAAAATACTAGAAGTCACCCTTATTCCTACCCCTCGCAACACGCAGAAGACAACCTGTGAGGGCTAGCTAGCCGGTTTTAATGTTGTGATGAAGGAGGCTCTAGATAGGAAATCCAATTTATAAGGGCACTGTAATAAGGTGATGAGAACAAAACCTATATATATATATGTAGAAGGAGCTTGCTCTTACTGATATTGCCCATTGTCAACTTGGTTCAACTAAAGTTATCACTTTTCGTAGTCAGAAGGATGCCTCCCATTCTCGGATCAATTACTTTTTGCCTTTTTGGATTTAGCGCAGGCGGTTTGTCACCAACGTCCCTCAATTTCAGATCATGGGGCAGTCATGCTAGCAATCACTATCCCTACTGAGGGAGAGGTGCCTAAATGGACTCCGGATAAACCTTGTTATTAGGCCAAAGGTATACTTCAAAATCTTTCTTCACACACCCAACTTTTTTTTAAAGAAAATCTTGGTTCTGCGAGCCTGGTCGTTATCTTGGATCCATGTAAGGCATACATGCACAGAATGTTAATATGAGAAGCTGCAGTAATTTGAGGCTACTTTGCTACCTTGACCCAGTCCCAATGTTTACCTTTGGATCTTTTTTGATCTCAAAGACTTCTAGAAAGGCAAAGCTGAATGCTGTAGCCTGGGCATGGCCTGAGGCCATATACTTACATTGTGAGTTCTCACTGAAATCTTTTTTCATGGCAAATGGCTCCAAGCCCGACAAGCCTTGCATGCTGAGGTTGCAAGTTTTTCAGGTGACATTGACACCTTGTCCCAGTAGTATAAACTTTGAAAAAAGATGTCTCAGTAAAAACTGAGTCACATACAGCTCCCCAATAGCTTCTTTTAGCTTCTATGGTAGGCTACAGTCCAGCAGTGCGAGAAAAGCTCAACCACTCACTCAGGCAAGGAATCCAACAAAGTGCAGTACAGACTACTCCAAACTGATCAATTGTGGGTTTTTTTCCACAGAAGAGCCCCTCTTTTTGGTCTCTTCTGTCCCTGAAGCAACGGGAGGATGGGCCTTTGAGAGCACTTCCAAAAGAAGTTCACAAGGAGAAGCAAATATCTCTAGTCTTCATGCAGTCAGTATATAGGGGGTCATTCTGACCTCGGCGGTAAAAGCCGCTTACCGCCGGTCAGAAGGCCGCCACAATACCGCCGCGGCCGCGGTCAGCCGCCACAGACATTCTGACCCACAACTGCAAAACCTCCGAAAATCCGCCCTCCACTGCAGTCCGCCACATCAGCGGCCAGCGGTAAACTGGAGAAGAACAAACCTCCACCGCCACACCAACAGAAATACGCCCATCCCATTATGACCCGCAAATCCACGCGGCGGTCATTCAACCGCGGTATTCCATTGGCGGTAGACCCCGCCGCGGTCAAAATACACATACCTTTACAAACCCCTACCACATTGGACAATTTGAAAGGCACACACCTGAAACCCATACACACACCACTCCCACACATCCAATACCATATAAAACACACACCCACATCACCCACAAACCCCTACCAACAAAAACCAGAGACGAAGGAGAGAGAGACACACATCAGAGAATAGATAGCCAGACACACAGAGGCACACCGCAACATCACACACACCACATAGAAGCACAAAGCACCACACACCAACACACACATCATCACATACACCACCCCACACCTCATACACCCCACCCCATGGCACCACAAAGGCACCCACGCTTTTCGGACCAAGAACTCCGGGTCATGGTGGAGGAGATCATAAGAGTGGAACCCCAGCTCTTCGGCTCACAGGTCCAGCACACCACCATAGCGAGGAAGGCGGAGCTCTGGCAGAGGATCGTGGACAGGGTCAACGCGGTGGGACAGCATCCCAGAAATAGAGAGGACATCCGCAAACGATGGAACGACCTACGGGGGAAGGTGCGCTCGATGGTCTCGCGACACAACATCGCAGTGCAGAAGACTGGCGGGGGACCCCCACCCTCTCCACACGAATTCACAACATGGGAGCAGGAGGTAATCAACATCCTGCATCCTGATGGCCTCGCTGGAGTACACGGAGGAATGGACTCTGGTAAGTACAAGGCCAACCACTTCACCCCACCCCCAGCATGCTAACCCCCACCCTCACCCCCAACCCCCCAGCACACATCCTCCCTGAGAATGTCTCCCCAACACAACCCACCCAACACCAGCCCCTGCATGCCACCCCCAAACTATGGACACCCATCACCTAAGCATGACCACTGCACATACCCATCACCCCCCCCCCCCCCACAAAACACCCTCACAACACCTCCCCCAAGGGAATGCCAGCACTGGGGGACAAGGGCACCTATAAAACGCAAGCTAATGCACACACAGAAACAATAACCATACCCTCTTTCCCCATGCAGGACCCGAACGACAACACACCGGTCAGGAGGGACCAGAAATGTCCATCCCACCCCCGGAACAGGCCACTAGTGATGACAGCAGCTCTGTCGACCTGGAACCTGACGACCAGCCTGGACCATCGGGGACCTCTGGGCAGTCGGTTCCCCTCACCCAGACACAGGCCACTGCAGACCCAACCCCCTCTGGGAACAACCGCACAGCTCCCACCCAGCGGGCCCATGCCTCTGTCTCTAGGACAGGTCAAGCAGCGGTGTGTCTACCACTACAGGGCCCCCAGGGTAACCCACCAACCCAACAACAACAGGGACCTGGGGGCAGTGGGAGTGGGCACACCGTCCAGGGGACAGAGGCCCAGGGAAACAGGGCAACTCGGAGGGCTGCTGTGCGACAGGGGGGGAGGAGAGGCCCAGGGAACCCACTCTCCAAGAGGCCCTCACCACCATCATGGCTGCCTACCACCACTCACAAGAGACGATGGCGACGGTACTGGCCAGGTTCCAGGAGATCTAGGCACAGCAGGAGCAACGCTACATGGGGTTCAGCGACCAACTAACCAACATCTCAACCGCTATGGGGAGCATAGTCCAGGCCCTGAACCGCATAGAGGACACGTTTCGGGACCATGTGGCATCACACCGGGCCCCTGTCACTACCCAGGAACAGGAACAGCCTACCACCTCCGCCGGCGCTAGTGGACAGGAGGCCCCACCACAACGACAGCCCCCCAGAACCCCACCTCCTGCTGAACAACAACCGCCCCGCAAAAGGAGCCTGAGATAAAAAAAAACGACAGAATAGGATGTCAAGTCCCCCGCCAGCATCACATACCCCCTTAAGTCCTCCCACTGTCCCACATGGCCACCCTGTCAAACCTTGAACTGCCCCTGCTCCATCCTGCCACAGGCGTATGGACAATGCACCTGTGAGACAACACCATGGACATTACTCCACCCCCACCCATCACTGTTTCACCATCATGTACCAATATCTATGCACTAATAATAAATCACACATTGCACTGAAATCAATCAGGACTCTGGCTGTCTTATTTACAAATGTATGACACATTACATATCAATTACGTATTGTGAACATTGTGAATTACACATACCAAGGTAACTTAGCATTAGTCCATGGGCCAACCAAGCCGAGGTCACGCAGTGGCTCATACAGCACAGAAAAGGGAAGGGAAATTCAAACATCATGTCCATAGGTCTGGGGGGAAACCGACAAAGTTGAGATGCAGGAGGCTTTCAGGAAATGTAAAATGGCATGGGTGATCATTACCTGTGTGCTACTGGAAATACTCTGCTATTACTCTGTCCCTGTTGTCTGTGTCGTCCTCTGAGTCTTCCTCCTCTTCACTCTCCGCAGGCTCCACAGCTACTTCAACACCACCATCTGCACCATCCTCCTGCAGGAAAGGGACCTGACGTCGCAATGCCAGATTGTGAAGCATACAGCAGGCCACGATGATGTGGCACACCTTCTTTGGTGAGTACATCAGGGATCCCCCAGTCATATGCAGGCACCTAAACCTGGCCTTCAGGAGGCCAAAGGTCTTTTCGATGATCCTCCTAGTTCGCCCATGGGCCTCATTGTACCGTTCCTCTGCCCTGGTCCGGGGATTCCTTACTGGGGTCAGTAGCCAAGGCAGGTTGGGGTAACCAGAGTCACCTATTAGCCACACACGTTGTTTCTGTAGCTGCTCCATCACATAGGGGATGCTGCTATTTCGCATCACATACGCGTCATACACTGACCCTGGGAACTTGGCATTTACGTGGGAGATGTACTGGTCAGCCAAACAGACCACCTGGACATTCATCGAATGATAACTTTTTCTGTTTCGGTACACCTGCTCATCGTCTTTTGGGGGTACCAAAGCCACATGGGTCCCATCAATGGCACCAATGATGTTGGGTATATGTCCAAGGGCATAGAAATCACCCTTCACTGTAGGCAAGTCACCCTCCTCTGGGAAAATGATGAAGCTCCGCATGAGTTTCATCAGGGCAGACAACACTCTACTCAAAATCTTTGAAAACATAGGCTGAGACATTCCAGATGACATGGCCACTGTGGTCTGGAATGACCCACTTGCCAAAAAATGGAGGACTGACAAAACCTGCACCAGAGGGGGAATCCCTGTGGGTTGGCGGATGGGGGACATCAGGGCTGGCTCCAGCTGGGCACACAGTTCATGGATAGTGGCTCGGTCAAGTCGGTATCGTAGTATGATGTGGCGTTCTTCCATTGTCGACAGGTCCACCAGCGGTCGGTACACGCGAGGATTCCTCCTTCTCATCGCAAGTCCCAGCGGACGGTGCCTAGGAAGGACAACATGGAGCACAGAGTCAGCCAAACCACAGGTACGTACAGACAGCTTGCACAGTTAAAGAATGGCAATGGGTTGAAAGGCGTGTATGTGTGGCAATGCAAGGCCTAGGCCTGTGTGTCGCATTCAAAATTAAGCCATGTAGGCCCTTGAAATGGCGGCTGCTTGACCTGTGAAGTGGGACAATGGGATGTGAGGTCAATGCGCTGGCGAGGCACACCGTGGCGGTAGGCGGTCGAAGACCGCGGCGCAAAGCCGCATTGGTTAACATTGAAGCCTATGGGTTTCAGGAGCCAATGACGAAGTGCGCCGGCGGTCGCGGTACGCACCGCCGCGGTACGCACCGCCGCGGGCGTGACCGCCATTTTCTATCTGCTTAATCACTCGAGACCTGATCATCCACAGGAGAGGACCTATACTGCAAGTGCTGCTGTGACCTCGGTCTGGAAGATACAATGGCTGCTGCGACTGGGGAAAGGGCCCCTGCCTTCACGTCTGAAGAGTTGGAGAAGCTCGTGGATGGGGTCCTCCCCCAGTATGCGGTAATCTACGGTCCTCCAGACCAACAAGTGAGTACACCGGGTGCACATGGGATGGGCTATGCCTGTGTGGATTGGGGTGGATGTAAGTTGGTGGGGTGGGGGGCGAATGAGGAGTGCAACGCCCGACAGATGAGAGCATGTGCCATATGGCAAAGTTGGTGGGGGGGGCCAATCACATCTAACATGCAGGTCATTGATGAATTCCTCCTTTCCACCCTGTACATGTCAAATAGGTCAGCGCCCATCAGAAGATCGAGATTTGGCGTGCCATCGCCGAGGAAGTCCGGAACTTGGGGGTCCACAACAGACGGGGCACCCACTGCCGCAAGAGGTGGGAGGACATCCGCCGCGGAACAAGGAAGACCGCAGAAACACTGCCGGGGATGGCCTCCCAACCTAGGAGGGGTGCCAGTCGCACCATGACCCCCCTGATGTCCCGGATCCTGGCGGTGGCTTACCCAGAATTGGATGGGCGCTTTAAGACATCACAGCAGACACAAGGGGGTGAGTATCAGCACATTCTGCTATCTTTCTGCGCAGTGGAGGCGTCTGGGTGGGGGAGGAGGGCTGTGGGTGACATTAGGCCAGGGCGCTTTCTGTAGTGTAGTCCTCTCCCTTAGGCATGGCCCTGTGCCCCCGGCCCCCACCTCGGTAGGGTGACAAGTACAGCCATTGAAGGTCCAGCATCTCCCATGTGCGCGTTTGACGTCTCTTGGCCTGTTGTCCTAGTCAGTAGTACTGAGTAGTGTACCCCGAATGCGCGGCTTAGTGCATTAGGCTCCTGTGTCTGTCCTCTCCGCCAACGGTGTTGACATTGCATGCACTCAACCTGGTCTTCTTTTTTCTCCCCCCACCCTTTCTCTTCATCTTCTTGTGCATGTGTGCATTAGCATCATCAGGCGGAGGAGATTTGGCATCGGAGCACGAGTGAGCTGCAGGACACAAGGCCCCGGTGGGCCCAGGAACAGACACCGAGGGCACCAGTGATCCGGAGGGCGAGGGGAGCACCACAACGGGGACCGCTGGTGAGAGCAGCGAAAGCGACACGTCCTCGGACGGGAGCTCCCTAGCGGTGGCGGCGACATCCATGCCCCCCGCCTCTACAGGTACAGCCGCCACCCAGCGCACCAGCCCCGCCCTCCCAGCAGCCCCTCAGTCTTCGCTCCGTGCCGGTTCGCCCAGGAAGGCGCGCGTCTCCTTCGCCCCAGGCACCTCAGCCCCTGCCCCAGTTGCCCCTGCTGCCCTCAGTGCGGAGCTCATTGACCTGGTAAGGACGCTCATTGTTGGGCAGACGACCCTTTTGAATGCCATCCAGGGTGTGCAAAGGGAGGTGCAACAGAGCAATGCGTACCTGGAGGGCATTCATTCGGGTCAGGCTGCCCATCAACGAGCGTTCACTGCTCTGGCCTCAGCACTGACGGCAGCCATTGTCCCTGTTTCCAGCCTCCCTCTTGTTACTGCCTCCAGCCTTTCTCTGTCTCCTGTCCCTCAGCCTATCCCATCCACACCATCAGACCAGCCTGCACACACCTCAACACCCAAGAGCAGCTCATCCAAACACAAGCACCACAGATCCCACAAACACTCATCCAAGCAACACCCAGATGCAGACATGCCAACAGCCACTGCCACCCCTGTGTCCCCCTCCTCCTCGTCTCCCTCCTCCCTCCCTGTGACGTCTACACTCACACCTGCATGCACCCCAACATCAGCCAGTGCTTCCATCACCACCTCACCCTCCAGTATAGTCCACACTCGTGCAGTCACCACCCCCACTGCCATTTACACGTCCCCTGTGTCCTCTCCCACTGTGTCTGTCACCCCCTCTTCCAAGACACACAAACGCAGGCAGCCACCCACCCAACAGCCATCCACCTCACGACAGCCTACAGCACCAGCACCTTCACCCAATGACAGCACACCTGACTCTCCTACAACCACCTCCTCTACCTCCACTTCCATCTCCACTTCTCCTACCTTTTACCTTGGCCCTAAAAAACTTTTCCTGGCTAACCTTGACCTCTTTCCCCCCGATGAGCTCCCCCATCCATCTTCAAAGAGTCCCAAGAGCACCGCAGCCACCACCAGCCCAGCTTCGGGTGTCACTGTTGTGCATGGGCTCTGGAGCCCACCCTTTGCCAGCAGTGACACATCCATCAGCAGCAAGGACACGTCCAGCCCCCCCCCCGGCAAGAGGACCCGCAAAAACAAGGGCCGCCGTGCGAGGACCGACAGGGCTGCCCCCAAGGAGCAATGTGCGGCCACTTCACCACCCACACCATCTAGGGGAGGCAAGGGCCCGAGAGCCCCATCAAAGGAGCGGAAGGGCAGCAGGAGCGCGGAGAAGGTGGACCCCACATGTCACATCCCAGCTGGGAAGGAGGACACTAAGGAGGCCAGGAGTCCGTCCCCGAAGGGTCCAGAAACGTCACGGTCCGAGGGCGACTGAGCCGGGAGTCCAGGCCAGGTCTGGCTCCCTTGACCTGCTGGATGAGCACCGCTGAACCGGGCCCGCGGGGCAGAAGAGCACCGCTGAACACGGCCCGCGGGGCAGAAGAGCACCGCTGAACAGGGCCCCGCCGTGGAGATAGGCACCGCTGAACAGGGCCCGCGGTGCAGAAGAGCACCGCTGAACAGGGCCCGCGGGGCAGAAGAGCACCGCTGAACAGGGCCCCGCCGTGGAGATAGGCACTGCTGAACAGGGCCCGCGGTGCAGAAGAGCACCGCTGAACAGGGCCCGCGGGGCAGAAGAGCACCGCTGAACAGGGCCCGCGGTGCAGAAGAGCACCGCTGAACACGGCCCGCGGGGCAGAAGAGCACCGCTGAACAGGGCCCCGCCGTGGAGATAGGCACCGCTGAACAGGGCCAGCGGTGCAGAAGAGCACCGCTGAACAGGGCCCGCGGGGCAGAAGAGCACCGCTGAACAGGGCCCCGCCGTGGAGATAGGCACCGCTGAACAGGGCCCGCGGTGCAGAAGAGCACCGCTGAACAGGGCCCCGCCGTCTCAAGCACCGCTCCGCTGGGCCCTTCATCTCAAGCACCGCTCCGCTGGGCACCGCTGTCTCTCCACCTCTCTGCTGGGCCCTTCTTCTCAAGCACCGCTCCGCTGGGCACCGCCGTCTCAAGCACCGCTCCGCTGGGCCCTTCATCTCAAGCACCGCTCCGCTGGGCCCTTCATCTCAAGCACCGCTCCGCTGGGCCCTTCCTGTCATGCACCGCTCCGCTGGGCACCGCCGTCTCAAGCACCGCTCCGCTGGGCACCTCCGTCTCAATCACCGCTCCGCTGGGGCTTTCTTCTCAAGCACCGCTCCGCTGGGCACCGCTGTCTCTCCACCTCTCCGCTGGGCCCTTCTTCTCAAGCACCGCTCCGCTGGGCACCGCTGTCTCTCCACCTCTCCGCTGGGCCCTTCTTCTCAAGCACCGCTCCGCTGGGCCCTTCATCTCAAGCACCGCTCCGCTGGGCCCTTCATCTCAAGCACCGCTCCGCTGGGCCCTTCCTGTCATGCACCGCTCCGCTGGGCACCGCCGTCTCAATCACTGTTTATGGTTCACTGTGCCCACCATGCCTCCTCCTTGACCAGTGGAGACTGTCATCCACCTGATGGACTGTGGCTTTGCACTCCCCACGATGGTCCAGTGGGCAGCCCACCCACTGTAGAGACATTGAGAGACTGTGGCTTTGCACTCCCCAGGATGGTACAGTGGGCAGCCCACCCACTGTAGAGACATTGAGAGACTGTGGCTTTGCACTCCCCAGGATGGTACAGTGGGCAGCCCACCCACTGTAGAGACATTGAGAGACTGTGGCTTTGCACTCCCCAGGATGGTACAGTGGGCATGGTGGCTCCTCGTGGATCTGGCGTCGTGGACTCATGTGGCTGTGGTGCCCCCCCCTTCCCTTCCCCCTTTGGTGCCTGTAGTTTTTACATCTGATGCCCCTGCAGTGTTCTCTCCAAAGGACTCAGGTCTCCTGTGTGGGCTTTGCCCTTATTTCTCAAGACTTTGGCCCACGGACATGATGAATTCGTAGGATGTGCAGGACTTGGTACTTCAGTTATACACTGATGTGTATGTCATTAGTTTTGTTGTGAATATCTTTCATGGTTGTACGATAATTTTCAGGAGCTTTTTGGTACATAAATATTTATTCCAAATTTGATTATGTCCTAGCATTTTTCAGGGGTGTTTGGGTGGTGTAACTGTGACTTGTTGCTCTGCATTGGTGTGTACATAGTTGGGGGGGGTCGCATATGTGTGTGCCCGTAACCTTTCGTCCTCCCCCTCCCGTGTGTCGTAGGTGCAGTACTCACCGTTGTCGTCTGCGCCGGACTTCGTACTCGTGGTAGATGAGAAGGTAGACGAGAGCAGGTAGGATGTTTAATTCGGGTTCCATGCTGTCATCCTTCCTCCTGGAGTGCGTAGTGGTGAGCGTTTTCCCGTCCGTAGTCTGTTTCCGCCGTGTTTTTATCAGCGGTGCTCCCGCCCCGGAAAAGGTGGCGGATTGGTGAGTTGGAATAGTGTGGGCGGTACATTGGCTGCCGCCTGGCTGTTGGCGGTGACCGCCGCGCTGTTTGTTTGTACCGCCGTGGCGGTCGGAGTGTTAATGTGGCTGTGTGTGTTGGCGGTTCTCGCCAGGGTCAGAATCCCATATTTTTTACCGCCAGCCTGTTGGCGAGTTGGCCGCCGCTTTAACACCGACCGCCAGGGTTAGAATCACCCCCATAGTCTTCCTCTTTTTCTTCAGGTCTCTTCCAGGTTCATTAGCAATCTGGGGTTGGGGATGGTGTGAATCCATTTTTATTATATTAGTGATTGGTGAAAGCTTTTAATTCAGTCCTAACAGAATTCCAACAACCCCTTTTGCCGTATTTCCTCTTGCATTACAACTAATCAAGCCCAAAAATTCCTTTTCTGGGCCTTTAAAAACTAATAACCAAAGTTCCTGATCTTCTCCCAGGGCTTGAGTTATTGAGATCAAGAAACACCACATAATACCATGGTGGTCATTCTGACCCTGGCGGTCTTTGACCGCCAGGGCGGAGGACCGCGGGAGCACCGCCGACAGGCCGGCGGTGCTCCAATGGGGATTCCGACCGCGGCGGTAAAGCCGCGGTCGGACCGGCACCACTGGCGGGGTCCCGCCAGTGTACCGCGGCCCCATTGAATCCTCCGCGGCGGCGCAGCTTGCTGCACCGCCGCGGGGATTCCGACCCCCCCTACCGCCATCCAGATCCCGGCGGTCGGACCGCCGAGATCCGGATGGCGGTAGGGGGGGTCGCGGGGCCCCTGGGGGCCCCTGCAGTGCCCATGCCACTGGCATGGGCATTGCAGGGGCCCCCGTAAGAGGGCCCCTACATGTATTTCACTGTCTGCTGCGCAGACAGTGAAATACGCGACGGGTGCAACTGCACCCGCCGCACAGCTTCCACTCCGCCGGCTCGATTCCGAGCCGGCTTCATCGTGGAAGCCTCTTTCCCGCTGGGCTGGCTGGCGGTCTGAAGGAGACCGCCCGCCAGCCCAGCGGGAAAGTCAGAATTACCGCCGCGGTCTTTCGACCGCGGAACGGTAACCTGACGGCGGGACTTTGGCGGGCGGCCTCCGCCGCCCGCCAAGGTCAGAATGAGGGCCTTATTGTGCAAAACCAAATGTTCAATTACCTGTTCCAATGGTGGAATAGAAGTACAGACAAACAGTGATGATGAGGCAGATGAGGGTCAACTCATAGAAGAAGGAGGAGAGATGAATGAAGATTACCCTCTAATTACCCTTTTCCCAGTATTCACCTTGATCGATCTACCTGCTGATCTGCAAGGATCGGTAACAGAGAAGGTGTGGGATTTGACTGGAAAGGAGGTTGGATTAATAAAGGGAGTAAGACCAGTCAAGGTGCAGATAAAGCCGAACGCAGTGTTCCCACAAGTGTCACAATATCACATGACTCAGGATGTCCTTATTGAAGTGACACAGATAATTGCAGATTTTCTCAGACAGGGAGTGTTGAAAGAGGTCCTGAGTAGTCCGTGTAACTCTCCAATTATGGGTTTGAGAAAGCCCTGTGGGAAAGTTCGAATTGTGCAGGATTTGAGAAAAATAAACAAAATTGTGGTAAAATGCTGCCCTGTGGTTCCCAACCCAGCAGTAATAATGTACCAGGTTCCTTGTGATGCTGAGTGGTTTACCGTAGTAGACCTATCACAAGCGTTTTTCTCGATACCACTTCACGAAGACAGCCAGTTTTTGTTCAGTTTCAAATTCCTGGATAAGGTATACAGTTGGTGCAGAATTCCTCAGGGGTTTTCTGAGTCACCATCCATCTTCAATCAGATATTGAAGAAGGATTTGGAACCTCTTGTGCTGCCTTACAATTCGACTCTTGTGCAGTACATTGATGATTTGTTGATTGCATCCAAAACCAAAGACAGCTGCAAATATGATACCATTGCCTTATTGAATCATTTAGGGAAAAACGGACATAAGGTATCACCTAAAAAGCTGCAGTACTGCCAAAAAGAAGTGAAGTAAATGGGGCATCTGATTGAAAAAGGGTCTCGAAGAATATCAAAAGAGAGAATAACAGTTGTTTTACAAATGAATCCTCCAACAACAAAGAGAGATGTCAGAATGTTCTTGGGAATGGTGGGCTACTGTCGCCAGTGGATACCCAACTTCTCGATTATTTCAAAACCATTAACAAAACTGACAGGAAAGGAAGTTAAGGATGAACTATACACAATCACATTGACAAAAGAAGAGCTTGAGTCATTTCTAGAGCTGAAAGAATGCATGTGCAGGGCTCCAGCATTGGGAATGCCTGATTATGAGAAACCATTTTTGTTGTTCTGTCATGAACGTGATGCTTGTTCTTTGTCTGTTTTAACACAGGTCCATGGAGATGCAAATCGCCCTGTAGCATATTTTTCAGCTACTTTGGACCCTATCGCAGCAGCCTTACCGGGTTGTTTGCGAGCAGTCGCAGCAGTTGGTCAAAGCCTTTCACAATGTGAGGGCATAGTCATGGGATACCCTTTGACAGTATTGGTTCCACATTCTGTTGAAATTCTGCTGACACGAACTAAGACACAACACATGACAAATGCACGACTTACCAAATATGAGACAATTATTCTGGGGTCACCTAATGTCACATTGAAAAGGTGCACTGTGCTGAACCCGGCAACTCTACTTCGCCTTGAGAATACAGAAATAAAGGATGGGGAAGAGTTTGAGAATGATTGTCTGGAGGTGACTAAGCTCAGTACCAAACCTCGCTCAGATATAAAAGATACCCAGTTAAAGGAAAACGATTACATTATGTTCGTTGATGGGTCCTGTCTAAGAGATTCAACAGGAACCTTGAGAGCTGGTTATGCAGTATGTACCATATCTGGTATAGTCGAGGCCTCCTGGCTCGAGAAAGTGTTTTCTGCACAAGTGGCAGAATTGATAGCTCTCACAAAAGCCTGCCATGCTGCTGTAAATCTGAAAGTCACAATCTATACAGACAGCAGATACGGATTTGGAATTGTACATGATTTTGGTCAACTCTGGTCACAAAGATGGTTAATGACATCCTCTGGTTCACCAGTGAAAAATGGAGAACAAATAAGAGATTTGTTACATGCGATTCAGTTGCCTCTCGAAATTGCCGTGGTAAAGTGCAGTGCTCACACCAGATCACAAGATTTTGTGTCAATGGGGAATGGTTATGCAGACCAAGTTGCCAGATTTTGTGCATTGAACTGTATATCTTTTAAAGAGCAGTGGGAACTGTTACCACAACCTGAGAATGACACAACCTTAAGTCTAGCATTACGAGTGGTTGATACCTTAGACGAATTAAAGACATTACAAAGCCACGTTGGTAAGGAAGAAAAACGTTCCTGGCAGAAAATGCAGTGTGTACAGAGAGCAGACGATATTTGGGTATCAGGAGAGGGAAAACTAGTTTTACCAAACAGTCTTCTGTCACAATTTGCCCGATTGTATCATGGGCAGGCACATTTAGGAAGGGATGCCATGATCAGATCATTTAAGATTGATTGGTTCAATCCAAAATTCAGACATGCGCAGAAATTACTTGTCACAGGTGCGTCATTTGTCAACAGATGAACGCTGGAAAAGGAACTGTGGTAACTTTGAGCCACATTGGGAGAGCTGGTGGTCCATTTAATAAGATACAAATGGATTTCATTGAAATGCCTGTTTGCGGAGGTTTGAGATACGTGTTGGTGATTGTGTGTGTTTTTAGCCATTGGATTGAGGCATATCCCACACGTAGGAATGACAGTCTTACAGTTGCAAAACTACTACTCAGAGAATTAATACCCAGGTTCGGGTTTCCGGTTTCTATAGAATCAGATAGGGGAAGACACTTCGACAATGAGGTGATTAAACTTCTGTGTGCCGCACTCAACATTGAACAAAAGTTGCATTGTAGCTATCGCCCTGAAGCCTCAGGACTAGTCGAGCAGATGAATGGTACTTTGAAATCAAGAATAGCAAAAATGTGTGCAGCAACAAATATGAAGTGGCCAGATGCATTACCTCTAGTGCTGATGTCTATGAGAAACACGCCAGATAAGAAAACAGGATTGTCCCCACATGAAACCCTGATGGGCAGAGCAATGAGGTTACCGGCGGTACCTGCAAATGCACTAGTGAATATTACAGATGATATGGTGTTGGATTACTGCAAAGGTTTGGCTGATGTGATTCGCTCTTTCTCTCACCAGGTGGAAGCTAACACGTTACCACCAATCGGCGAACCAGGACACTCTCTGCAAGCTGGAGATTGGGTGGTTGTCAAGAAGCACGTAAGAAAATCGTGTCTTGAGCCGCGTTGGAAAGGGCCATATCAAGTGATATTGACGACCACTACTGCTGTGAAGTGTGCCGGGGTTCCCAACTGGATACATGCCAGCCATACAAAAAGGGTAGCGTGTCCTGTTGAAGAGGAACTTGAAAATTCTGGTACAGCAACTCCAAGAGAAGAAGTCTCAGAGTCAGAGATCAGTCAAGAAAGATCTGAGACTACAGGAGAGCCCGCTGAGAACAGCCGTGTCCCTCAAACTATCAGTGAGTTCGAGAGAGGTGACGAAGTGCCAATCTCAGTGGAGGCAGCAGGAGAACAAAGACAAGGAGAGGTTCTCCCAGAAGCAGACAAATACAATTCAGAATCTGAATACAGTGTCGAACAAAGAGAGAGAGACGAAGAAGTGGCAAATTTAAATCAGAACGAATCCGAATCTGCCGAACAAGTTTCAAGCCTATCAGGAGAAAACACCATATTACCAGAGGAGGGTGCTGTCCAAAGTACTGAAGGAAAACGCCGAAGTAAGACGAACAGAGGTGACAATTGGCCAGACAAATCACACTTTAGAATAAGAGAAATAGCAAACGAAACAATAATAGAGGAAAGCGATACCTCACGAGCAGACGATCTGAGTGAAGGAGAACAGCAAGGAGAACGAAAAATAAAAAGAAAAAGAATAGCAAACAGAAGATATACCGGTCCTGAATGGGCATACGCTACAACCTCTGAATGGCAACAAGAATTCTTAGCATTCTGTTTTGATCGAGAAATACCAGGCCAGTACTACGGTACCTGAAGAATATACAACAAGAAAACTGAATATAAAAGATCGAAATTGTAAAAGCGGAAAAATAAAAATCAAGAATCTTAGAGAAAAAGAAAAACTACCGGAAAGTGACATTAAACCTGGATTTGACTTATAGAAACCTGATTACGACAAGCTGCTAACCTGAATTGACGAAAAGGGTCCTCGAGTGAGTGAAGACGCTGTAAATTACGCAGAAAGAGTTTGCTACTCAGAGTTGATTGTTGATCTGCTATTCTAATTCTATACAAACATGGCTTATAGTAACAAAGGAAGTAAAGTGTGTGGCTGGTTAGGACTTATGATAGGTGTTGTATGCGCAATAATGATTGTGGGAGTGATTGTGGGAATGCCATGGAGACAGAGTGAAACTATTAATGCAACTTCAAAACCTGAGACTACTACTACTACTAATAAACTATCACCATGGGAGAAATTTGAGCAAGACACAAGACATCTGCATGAGGGAACTAATGCAAAAGGGGAGCTTTCTACTAATGTTTTCTATCGCTTACTAAATGAGTATGTGGAAACTATGAATGCGAAAGACTGTTATGTATGCACTAAAATTCCTTCATCTGTGCAGGAGGGAGTTACTTATCATAGCCTCCCTCTTACGTATGGGATCAGCTGTAGCTTGCTACTAACAAGATTTTATGATCAAGAGCATGTGCAATATTTTTATTCAAATTTAGACGTTGTGTTTTCTTTTGTGCCTGTTATTGAATTTTTAAATAAGTTAGGTAAAGAGCATGATATAAAATTAGTTAGAGGATTCTTTGAGCCAACACTAACATTTGGAACTGCTTATGCACATCGCAATAACTTAACATGCTTACTGTCTCCTGTAGAGAAAAGTTTTTTAGATCACACAGATGATAGACGAAAAGCATTAAAAGAAAGATTAGAAAAAGGTTTAGAAAAATGCACTTATGCAAATGATTATGCTTATACTGAAATTAAAACACAAGGCAAGTTAGCTATAGATGCATTACACGTAGGTAGACTCTGCATATATAGACCAAAATCTGATCAAGATAATTTGTTTGTGGGAACGAGTGAATGTAGGAATGTGTTTTTGTTTCAGAGCAAATGGACCTTTATGTTAAATGGACAAGACCCAGCGATTCCTGGAATCTATTACATCTGTGGGTTAAATGCATATTACCGTCTCCCTAAGGGATGGTATGGGACATGTTATTTGGGAATAATATTCCCAAAGATTTACCAGATTGATGACTTAAAACAACTACCTAAAACGTCTGAATTACAACATACCAGACAAAAACGAAAATCAGTGGCGGCTGTCATTGGTGACATATTTGGAGCTATAATCCCTTCAGTGGGGGTTATCCTAAATTCTATGAAAATTCAAAAGTTGTCTACTATTGTGGATAACATGCTGACAAACTTTACAGGAGCTATACTTCTGATGGATACTGAACTTGCTGCAGAAAGAGCTATGACTCTTCAAAACCGGCTTGCTTTAGACATTCTTTTAGCAAAGAGTGGAGGTGTGTGCAAAATGCTTAATGAACGTCATTGCTGCTCATATATACCTGACAATAGTAAGAAAATTAGAAGCATGCTTACTAACCTGACTAGAGATAGTACAGATTTGAAGGATCTAAAAGAACTTGGTGTTTGGGAGAAATTTGGAAAAGGAATTGCCCGAGTGGGAAGCTAGTTTACCAACATTTGGAATGGGGTACTTGCAAAAATTATGATGGGATTATTAATTGTTCTGATTTTTTTATTGGGATTTTGGGGAGTATGCAAAATTAATAATAAAGTGAAGAGAAATTTGGCTAAAAGAACCAAAAGAAACGAAGAAAGTGAAAGAGAAAAAATGTTTAATGAAATATGGGAAAGCTCACATAAAGGAAAAGATGTTGAAATGCGTATTATGCGTAAGGTGAAAAATTAAGACCAGGAAGATTTGTGATGACGAGCGTCATCAGAGGAGGGACTGAGAGAGCGTATTTGATATTACATATTATAGACGTGAAATGCTTATGTCTAACAATGTTGCATTAATAAAACATTCATTAAAGCGTATTCATAAATATGGAAAATCGTTCATATGTATAAACTAATGTCGACTGTAAGAAATATTCGTTTATAGTTTGCCTAACTGAGCACATTAAAACGTATAAAACTACATTCATTAAAACTCGTATATCTTAAGTTAGCATGAGCCAAGCAGAAGCTGTGTAGCTCTCATATTAAAAGCGTATTTTTCTGTCTCTTCAGTGTGCAGACTTGCAAATGACCATGACCCAGCTATTGTTCTTTCTGTATTAGTTTGAAACATGAAGACATTTTCCCATCCGCATGCTAGCATCTTTTAGTATAAAATGATGTGCTTCGAAACATTTATAGATACTTCCAAGGACAATGAGACGAGGGAAAGAGAACTTTTAACCTGAGACGTGTGCCAAGATGGTGAAGTAACCCCGGATATGCCACCTACAAAATGCCGATTATGAAGACCAATCAGAAGACGAAATAATATCAAGAAATGACAAATGCATTACTTAATGTATAATTTGATAGGTTAACAATGGTGGGGTGTATTGACTGACCAATAGAATTTTGGGGGAATGAATCACGAGAAAGGGATAAAAACCCATGACAGGGAAACAGACAACACATTAGGTAGGGAATGATATTGATTGCATCCCGAAACTCTGTCACACTATTTTGTGACTTGAGACTTAGACAAACCATCCTTGCCCATATTACTGCCCCTTACACTTTTCTCCTTATGAGGAGAGTGTCTTGCCTTTAACTTAGATAGACTGACGGTGATTTAACTGATGTCCTGAAGACGAAGGCTGATCCTGAATGCTGACTTAATCAGAGGAGGGTAATTATAAAATTGCTAATGAAAATTCATTTATTTGCCTTTCTTTCTAGGTACCAACTGCTGTATGTTTTTATTAAAGACCTTAGTTAGATGTTTTCCAAATTGGTGTTCAAAATTGTTTTGCATGACGCCCAACATGCTAATGCTAATTAGAGGTTAGACAAAGTATTCACTCTGACAGACAAACTGACGTGACTGACGTGGTGCTATGCTGAACTAGTATCTTAGAAAGTTCGATGTGTTACAATCTGCTTATATCTATCTGATTGTCTATGCTACTGATCTTTGCATTGTTGAAAGCTTATTATGGTTGTCATCTTGTGACTGTGCTTATATGCTTCCTGGCTTTGAGATTGATACATTTGCTACTAGATTGTAATCAATAGGGAATAAAACTCATAAAACTTCATTAAGGTGTGGTTATTCATGACTGAAAGGTCATGGTTGCGCCAAATGTTTATTAATGTCTAAAGTAAGAGATATTTTGGTGTTAAATGTTGACAATGTTATCAACATATTGATTGATATTTTGATCAGTTATCTCGTCCTACGGTGTCTCACCCCTGGGCCCAAAGATTCATTGGCCTAAAACGAGTCCTGATGTGTATAAATTGACATAGAAGGACGCGTTAACACTATCACATAGAAGCTTTAGTTGCCAGGATGAAGTGGGCAAGGTTGCAATGTCCTCTGATTTGATTGAATTGCTCTCACAAGTACCATCTACGTTATGGACCAAAGGGCCGATGATGTAGGTGTTTTATCTGATTGTGGAATATGGTAATGTGAAGGTCAACCCCTAGAAAAAGCTACCCAGGATACCTCAATATTCATTAAAACATGAAGCAGAGGAAATAATCTGCCCTCTAATTCCTGATTTGAATAAGAAAGAAAGTTTTGCCTTTTGTTAGTTAGTTAAATACTCAAATTCACGTAATATGCGCCAGTGGCAAAAGCCAACGTGTATAGGTTCGTGCAAGATCTACGTGCCATTAACAATGTGGTTACCCTAGCTTTCCTGTGGTTCCCAATAACATAGCTATCCTTTCATGTAACCCAACAAATGGCCAGTGGTTCACTGTGTTTTACCTTCATTCAGCTTTCTTCTTCAACCCCATTCAAGAAGTGAGTCAGTAACTCTTCCTATTCACATTCCAAGGATCTCAGCTTTCATGGACTCAACTCCCTCAAAGATTTACAGAATCTTCCTCAATCTTTTCTAAGGCCTTGAAGATGGGTTTGAAAATGGTTTCCCAGTGAGGTTCTCATTTATTTCAATGCATATAATATTTATTGTTTGAATCTGTTATTCTAAATCACTGCAAAGGTGACTCAGTCTCTACCCTTCAAAAGAGAAGCTGCAATTCTTCCTTCCTCGAGTAAGATATCAGGGCATGTAATCTCTGAGAGCAAGAGCCATTTGTTCTCTGAATGAGTTGAAGCAGCCATCTGTAAGTTGCCAAGCCTCTTAACTGTTTGTATTTGTAAAACTAAACAAGCACTGACTTCTGAACCTGCTTTAGGACTCCCCGATGATGCCAAAGCTTTGACTTTGTATTGTTATGAGCATAATGGATTTGCACTTATGGTGTTGGTACCAACAAATGAAGATCTGTTGCCTAGTTCCCACCATGATTACAGTCTGTGGCGGTAGATGCAAATTTTGCTAACCATTTGAAAATACTGTGTTGAGTTCCCCACACTGTTGTTGTGCCCCATTCTGTGGTTGCACTGTTTTTTATCAGGAAAACCCGACCAGTCCACATCTCAATTGCCCCAATATGAAAGCTTGTAGTGACTTCTTCCTGTATTACCTTGTCCTCCTTCAACCCTATTTTTCTAACATTCAATGTCCTTAATACTGCCCATGTTACTAAATCTTGAATTGGTTTGACCAATGTGCTAATTAAAAGCTGCCAATTAACATCTTTTGTGGTTGGATATCTTTTCTCGGGAATGAAGAAAGTGTCAATATTGCTGGTTAGGATGTTTACACTTTGTATCAAATTGTGAAGAGCTGTCATCTTCTAAATGCAAAATCATCTCATGTTGCAGGCCTCATGTATGGGGTACAGAATCCCCTCAGGAACAATAGTGGGAGGACTGCATACAACAGCATCCACCCCCATCTTGTGCCCTGGAACTGTGCCTTATAACTTCACGTCAGACTATTTAAAAAAGTACAAACCGACTAGTGGTAAAAGTTTGAATTTACATAAAGAGCCATGTTTTCCATCACTACAGTTCAACCACAATTTTTCAGGTTTTTATAATGGTAGCTGAAATACTACAACATAAGAATGAAATAATGGACCTCACGCAATTGCGACCATCTGTGCAGACATTCTAGAACATACAAACCAGGTTTCCTAGAACCCTCAAAGGCTTCTCCACCACTCACAAATTCATACATGGTGTAGTTCTGAAAATCTTGAAAAACAATTACAATCCATCAGCAAAGTGTACTCCTATTCCCAGAAAATTATACAGTTTAGAAGGAAGCAAACACTCTTTAGATCCTAGGTCTGAATATGAAAGTTATTCATGCTACACATTTACACCAAAACAATAATCACCAATTCACCTAAGATTTTCAAAACGTCAGGTGTACAACACTCCAATTCATGAGTTTGTGCGGGCATCAACAGCTGCAGCGAAGTTCGGCCTACATTAACAGTGGAGTCATCACACCTTTGTGAGTTCCACGGAATCAGGTGTAGGTGGCGTCACAGGCTTATTGCAGCGGCATCCTTTGCGAAGTCGCATTGAGTTGCCCGGTGACGTTTCACAGGATTTTCACCAGAAATTCACTTCTAGGGACCCACGAACTGGAATGGCACCCTCTGGCAACCTAGAGTCCACGGCATGCAGACTCAGAGACTGGTTGATGAAGCCTTTGCTGTCCCTGAGGCTTCAGAAACAGAAGCCCGTGGAAATACCTCTCAAGCAGGAATGCACAACAAAATCCAGTCTTTGTCCCCTTTTCACAGGCAGAAGCAGCAACTGCATGATAGCCCATCAAAGCACTGTCACAAGCAGGGGCAGCACTTCTCCTGGCAGAGGTTCCTCTTGAATCCTTGAAGTAATCTAAAGGTCTGGGGTTTTGGTTCCACTACTTCCACCCATTTCTGCCTTTTAAGTCTCTGTTGTTCACAAGATACGGCCTTGCCCAGGCCTGACCCCAGACTTACACCAGGGGGTTGGAGCATTGTGTGAGGGCTGGCACAGCCTTTTCAGGTGCAAGTGACCACTCCTCCCTCCAGTCTAGCCCAAAAGACCCATCAAGATATGCAGGCTACACCCCAGCTCTCTTTTTATCATTGTCTAGTGGAGATTCACAAACATCCCAACTGTCAGTCTGATCCAGACAAGGAATACACAAGCAGGCAGAGTCACAGAATGGTTTAAGCAAGAAAATGCCCACCTTCTAAAAGTGGCATTGTCAAACAGACAATTTATAAAACAACGTTACCAAAAGATGTATTTTTAAATTATGAGTTCAGAGACCCCAAACTCCAGATCTCCATCTGCTCCCAAAGGGAATCTACACTTAAAAGATATTATTTAAAGGCAGCCCTCATATTAACCTCTGAGTCAGATGGGCCTTGCAACAGTAAAAACCGAAGTTGGCAGTATTTCACTGCTAGGACACGTAAAACATATCAGTATATGTCCCACCCTTAAAATGCACTGCACCCTGCCCATGGGGCTACCTAGGGCCTACCTTAGGGGGGCTTACATGTATAAAAAGGGAAGGTTTGGGCCTGTCAATTGGGTACACTTGCCAGGGTGAATTAGCAGTTTAAAACTGTACACACAGACACTGCAGTGGCAGGTCTGAGCCATGTTTACAGGGCTACTCATGTAGATGGCACAATCAGTACTGCAGACCCACTAGCTGCATTTGATTTACAGGCCCGTGGGCACCTCTAGTGCACTTAAATAGGGACTTACTAGTAAATCAAATATGCTAATCAGAGATAAACCAATCACCAATACAATTTACACAGACAGCATATGCACTTTAGCTCTGATTAGCAGTGGTTAAGTGCCCAGAGTCCAAAAGCCAAAACAAACAGGTCAGAAACAAATACGAGGAAGTAGGCAAAATGTTTGGGGATGACCCTGCAAAAAGGGCCAGGTCTAACAGGTAAATAAGCTTATTTCCTGAGAAATATCTACATATATGTTCACAAGTACAAAAAACAACTTGCTTGAATGTGAAGTTTTCAAAAAGAGATATAGGCCCTGATGCATTTGTTCTAATTAAATAGGTTGGCTTGAATGTTTTCTGTTGTGCAGTCCATTACATATTGTTGATTGCTCTCTTCCTCTAGCTCCCTTGTTTCCTCAAATTCCTATTTGCGTTAAAACACTCAACTGGAATGGAGCTTGATAGCTTAATCGGTTTATCATCTTTTGGTAAAAATATAACTACAAATTTTGTAATATATATATATATGTATGTATGTATATATCAAGATCAGCAAAGAATTCACCAGAATGCTACAAACAATTCAGACCTCTGAAGCCACACTCACTCTCAACCTCCCACAACACACACACACATCACACCACATATGAAGAAGGTCGGCTGTCTCCCCATACACAAACAAGCACAATTCAAACTTCTCACCAACACTTTCAAGGCACTACATAACACTGGCCTGGCATACCTCAAAGGTAGCATCTGCTTTCACAAATCATCCAGATATTTCCAATCATCTGCACACCTATTTGCACACATCCCACATAAACTGAAAACTAGATCTGATGGTTGAGCCTTCTCTTACATCTCTCCTAAAGTGTTGAATGACCTGTCACTACACATAAGAGCCTCTTCCTTACTATATCCATTCTGTAAGAAGCTGAAGACCTGGCTTTTTGAGTAATCCCACAAGGCTGTAGGTTTGGCTGCAGACTCACTTGCTCAGAGCCAGCATACCCTCCCAGGTGATAGTGCGCTCTACAAATCTACATAACATAACACCAAGACTGTGAGACCCTGGCTGGGGTGGTTTCAGGAGAATCAAAGGTTACTGGGCTCCAATTGAGACAATTAGAGTTGTCTACTACTGGTGTTCAACATACTATTGGATCTCAATCTGAACTGCAAAGTACTCCTTATTAGCACTTGGCTCTCAGTGGGAACAAGGCAGAAGAGACAAAGGTTTATGGTTTATGATGATTATCAGAACCAATTCATGTCAGTGCCTTTTCAGCCAGCTGCATGAAGATGGTCAACCAAGATAGCATGCTCTACCATCATAGGCACCGCAGAATGATTCATATGAAGAGACATGCTTGATGATCATGGACTCTAAAGGCATGCAGCCCATCCAGTGTACCTAAAATGACTTACTATTCCCCATGCTTGCAGTGGAAGCCTGAGTGTGACCCCTCCAATAAGTAATGTCTATTCAGAAAATTGGAGCACCACTTGGCCAGGTGACTCCCAATAACATTAGATATTGAAGGGATAAATATCATAGTTGTTTTTAGCTTTTCAAGTTATCTTCATCTAATCCAAGTTCCCAGAGAAGCAGAGTAAGGAGCCATTCCTTACAAACCCCAGAGACATGGGTGGAGGACAGTAACATGTTTATAATTCCTCACAAATATGTAGAAATTGCAGAGAAAAATGTGTGAAACATGGAAATTGGACAGGAGCCATCCAGAGTGGCAGGTATTATACAGGGTCATACACTGTTAAGTTCAGACACCATCCTGGCTGGAACAAATGCCACCAGGGACAATTACTATACACTAAGGATGCAAATATGCTCACAACAGTGCAGAGTTTAAGAGACGCATAGAGCTGGAAAGATGTGTAGTGTTCTAAGTGGCTTACTGAGATTTTTAATGCCTGATGTCTGATTTGCAGTGATGCCATCTAGTGAGTGATGACACAATACAACACAAAACCCAAGCAGATATCATCAAACAAAGGAACAATCTGAAATGCCTATTGTTGGTGACTGCGAGTGATGAAAGATTGGATAAAGATAATTGTTTATTTCTCTGCTTAGAATGGTCCCTTTAAATATCCACCATTAGAAGATGGGGAGGAAGTGTCCTGACTGCAGGATGTTTAGTCAAGTGCCCTTATGAAAAGCTTAATCTGACTTCAAAAGAACACATACACACACTAAACAAATTGTAGATTGTCGAAGCTTAATGATCATGACAGCAATGTTAAAGACTCTCTAATTCTGGCCAAGAACATCATTGGTGGGGTGGGGAACACAAATGAGAAGTGACGTATGACTCAAACTTAATTAACAAGCAGTTAGTCTATCTAGGTGATGGGTAGTACATCTAGACTCAAAATGGCTGACAGTCTGGTCAAACAGCAGATCCAGATGGCCTACCATGTGTGTAGGCTCCTTGATCCACTTAAGGATTCCAGCTAACTCTAAGTTATCAGAAAACAGGCAATAAGTCAAAAAGAGATATTGTATACAAGAAACTTTGGGTTTGATTTAGAGACTGGTGGAAGGGGTTACTCCAGAACAAATGTGACAGATATCCCATTCACCTTATTACAATTTCATTAAAGCCAATGTAACTTGTCAGCTTGTCAAGATATCCGTCATGTTTGTGACAGCCAAACTCTAAATCAGCCCCTTTGTCATGAGTCATCATGATTTTATTAAAAGCAATGCAGGCACACTACAGAGGTCCGAAGGATTTTCTTAAAATTCTCAACCTGAATCAGGTGGGTTGTGGGTGAGTATTAGGCCTAACATCCTTGACCTGGTATTTCCCTAACCTTTTTGCCTTCACCTCTCCCGTTTTGCTGGATTTGGTTTTGTTGGTTGTAGTAATATGTCCACTTTACCAGTGCTAACCAATGCTAAGGTGCTTGGGCCCTCTCCTTTAAAATAGAAAAAAATTGGCTAACACATAATTGGCACAGTTAATTTATGTGTATGCCCCTACAAGAGGCAAACCTCCTAACCAAAGCGTTGCAAACAACGCAGACCTTTCCTACGCAAGCGGGACAAACCTTCACGGAACAACCCATGTTTTTTTCTCTGCCTTAACCATGCAGGTGCCAAATTACTCATATGCCTGATTAAAGCAGAGAGCATTCTAGTGGATCTGGAGAGGATGTGGTGTGGTAAGTGGGGCTGGGGCAGATTTGGGGGTAGTTTGTAGGGGTTGGGTGGATTAAGGGATGATGGTGTGTAGGGGGTCGGGTTATTTTTTTTAGGGATGGGGGTTGGGAAAGTTTCGTTTTTAGGGTTTGGGGTGGGTGGAGGTACTGGGTAGTGTACTTGTTAGGGCCAGGGGTATTTGTTTTAAGGCTTAGGTTTTGAGGCTATGTAGTTTACTTTTTATGGGAAGGTTTAAGGAAGGGTGGGAGGAGAGGAGGAAAGATTGGGGGAGGATGCAGGGAGTTAAGTGGGGTTGGATTTAGTGCTTACAGTGGGTGGGGTCATTTAAGTTTTTTACGGGCTGGATGGAGGAGTTGGGGTAGTTTCTTTTTAGGGTGCAGGGTTAGGGAGGTGGGTAATTTATTTTTTAGGGGTGGGGAAGGTTTGAGAAAAGGTGCGAGGAGAGAAGAGGAGGAATGATCGGGATAGGACACAGTGAGGTAAGTAGGGTTGGGACAGGATTTGGGGGTGTTTTTTGTGGTGGGGTGGATTTAGGACTTTGGGTGGGGGGTGAGGGTAGTTTATTTGTTAGGTGTGGGAGTGGTGGGGGTAAGGGTAGTTTATTTTGTAGGGCTTAGGGTGGTTTGGGGACTGGGTAGTTTACTTATTTGGGATGTGGAAGGTTTTAGGGCTCAGGGTGGGAGGGGGTGTTGGGGTAGTTTACTTATTAGGGATGGGGAAGATTTTAGGGATCAGGGTAGGCGGGGGTGTCAGGGTAGTTTAGTTTTTAGGGACAGGAGTGGGTTTTGGGTAGGTTTTTTTTAGGGCTTTTGGTGGTTGAGGGTTAGGGTAGTTTAGTTATTAGGGGTGGAGGAGGGTTTCAGGGCTCAGGACAGGCAAAGTAGTTTAGTTTTTTGGGGCAAGGGTGGGGGTGGAGGTTTTTTTTTAGGGCTTAGGGTGGGTGGGCTTATCGGGTAGTTTAGCTATTAGGGGTGTGGGAAGGTTTTAGGGCTCAGGGCGGGTGGGGGGGTTGAGGTACTTGTTTGGATTAAAAGTGGGGTTGTATGACAGAACCACGCATGCCGTTTCCACATGTGCCTTTACTAAGCATGCTTTTACAATGAAATTCGCTGTAAAGACATGAATGAAAAAAACACGGTTGTGGTTCTGACTGCGTTATAAAGGTGTTTTTCCAATATGCATGGTTCTGTCGTACAACCCCTACTAGATGGTACTAGATGTACCCAAGCCCTGTAAATTAAATTCTACTTGTGGGCCTGCAGCACACATTGTGACACTCACTGAGGTAGCCCTTTAAAATGTCTCAGGTCTGTCACTGCAGACTGCAGTGCATTTTTAAACTCCCATTTTGACCCAGCAAAATAAACCTTTTGCCAGGCCTAAACCTTCCTTTTTAATACATATGTCACTCCTAATGTAGGCCCTAATGACTCATAGAGCAAGGTACATTCTACTCAAAAAGACTTAAAAAGAAGGCATGTGTTCTTAATGTTTGTTCTCCAAAATTTAATAGCCTCTTTAGTGGTAAACTAAATTTTTTGGTCACCGGTCTGAAAATGTCACTTTTAGAAAGTTTGCCTTTTCTTGGTCTAGCCATCGGTGTCCTCTGCAAGTATCCTGGGTCACCTGTGAATGGCTCTGCTGTTGGACTTTGTGCATTGCTGCCAGTCATGCATCATTGTTTGGGAACCTCCAATTGATCTCTAAATTTAATTTGGCCTGGGTTTGTGACACATTGTTAGCTGTCCCCTCATTTGCGGGCATGTGTAAATGGGTTTCGCTAGCTCTTCGAGTTGTCTCTGTATAGGAAACGAAAATGGGCATGAACCTCATACTTCTCCCTTTCGACTACATACATTTGGAGGAGAGATGTTTAGATGACAGCAGACTTAGTAGATGACTCACAAAGAATGTGAGGAGCAAACTCAGTTTCAGACTTCGCAAATCAATACAAGCACACAACAGGCAATTACATTGTTGGGGATTTATTATATCCAAACCTATTGTAAAAAATAGGGATAAGAAATTTAGGGGGCCATTATGACCCCAGCGGATGGCGTTATTATGGAGGAAAGTACTGCTTACAGGTTAGTGGTACTTTTCTCCATATTAAGACGTTGACGGTTTGGCTCAAGCCAAACTGCCAATGTACCACACCGTCCGCCATGGCGGTAATGACGGCCGGGCTGGAGACTTCATTCTCCAGCCCGGCGGCTGTCACTAGTCCGTCTGCGGGATTATGACCCCACCTACCGCCATGGTTTTCGTGGCTTCCTTACCGCCATGAATCCCTTCCCTGTCACTGATAGGGGTTTTCCCTGCCCCTTCCTACTCTACTGGTTTCCCCCACCGCCCTCCCTCTCCAGACCCCCCCTTCAGTCATGCACCTTCATTTACACAGGCACATACTCATTCCCACATTCAACCACGCTTGCATACATCCATTCACACACACATCCACACACACTTACACATCCATACATGCACACACATACTACATTGAACACACACCCGCATTCATGCACGCACAGACATACACACACACCCCGCACACACAAACAACACTCCCCACCCTCCTCCCCTGTCGGAGAACCTACTTACCTTTTGTGAGGGGGTCCTCCGGCAGGAGACGGGACGGGCGCAGCTGCCACCTGCAGCTTCCGCCAGCAGAACACCACCAAGCCGTATCATGGGTCATGATACGGTCTGTGGCGATCTACTGGCATGGCACTGCTGCTGGCAGCAGTGCCACCTTACCCCCATCCGCCGGCATGTCCGCAGCCAGATTTCCACCATCTTTCTGGCGGAAATCCGGCTGTGGTCATAATACGGCTGATGGCTGATAGCCGCAGTGACGGTCTTTTGGCGGCCGTCACCACGGCGGTGGGCAGGATATACCGCCAATGTTATAATGAGGGCCATAGTGATTATAATGTAAGCATTAGCAAAATCAAACAAAAGCAGAGTTAAGATAATACAAACACCAAAAATGATCACTAATTGTGTTTGATTACGTATGGATGACAAAGTAAATGAAATAACAAGCAATGATTTTATCTCTGGGGTGAAAACTACACCACAATACTGTATGCCTGTGTAAATGAATTGTAGCAAGCAACTGCAGAGCTGACAACTCACATGGTGCCATGGAGTGTCACACGATTTCGTCTCCCTTCACTCGATCACCTGGTGAAAAGCTGAAATCATACGGTGGAAGGCAATGCGAGGTGGAAACCACTTTACACAGTGGCTTTTGAGCTCTTTTTTCAGGCTGTGAGCAGATGATGTCCATAGAGTGATATGAAAACACTAAAGGACATTGGCAGCAGCCTCAGCCCCCCTTTTCTGGGGTTTGAGGGGATTTGTGGAGGGCAGGGTGCCTCTTAATATGCTCTTGCATGAGGCCTCACCCTTCAAGCCCATGCCTCATCTTCTCCACACAGCAAAAATTAGCTGTAGGTTGGCAGGTCTTTAACCGTCACTGCAAACACTGGGAAGTGGAAGTTGAGAACCATGAGTAGACTGAGTACTGTGTAGCAGAGTGGTATAATATCAGACTTTAGTTGCAGCTCACCCAGTGAACATAATTACTGGATCTAGGTCTTCAAGCAATGCCAATACAGTTAGGTAACTTGCATTAAGGCAGGATCACAGAAGGTATTTGGAGTATGCATACTGATTAGCTCTCCTTGAGATACACATTTTATACTAAGGATGAAGCATCCTTTGCAGGGATAGTCGACTAACATGTGTCTGTGAGGCTTTTCAGATCGGACATTATACAAGACCTTTTTATTTTATTTTTTTATTTTGTCATTCACATTTCTCTTCCGCTCACAAGAGTATACAGCAGAGGGAAGTGGGTCAGCCCAATTCAGTGACTGCATACTTCAGCATGAGTGACAGCTATCTGGCCTTGCAGAACAGCATGAACACAAATAAATTATTTTCCTTATGTGCCATGGACTACTATGCAGTGTTTGCATTTCAAGACTGAAAATTTTTTTTTGCTTTTAGCCACTGTGATTTTTCACATTCATGGAGGGGCCACAGCTTCCCCAACCATAACATTTTGAAAAAAAAAAAAAGACAAAGGAAAACAAGCACTGACAAAGCTAAAGGTTGGTGGCCAAGGCCAGACCTGTTTGTGTTGTTAATGCTTGTTTAGTAGCGATGCATGTGCAATCAATGCCAGCTGTAAAAGTGCAACATGATTCATGTTATAGTAGTCCTTCTGTGTCATGCCATTTTAGCAGTGGAGGCATGGCCAGATGGCATGCACTACAATACAGAATGTGAAGGTATCTGATTTGCAAGAGTGACTTGCAAGTGCTGGGAGTGGCATGTCAATTGTGCCTACGGTCACCCTCTTGAAGACATAGTATCAACGTTCAAATAGCAGCTTTGTTCAAGTTTACATATGATGTGTTCTTCTGGATCTAGATGTGTGGCTCATTCATAAGCTGCAGGCTTTGTTTTGATGTCATGGGCTAGCTAGACATTACCCCATCATGGGGTCCTCCTTGTCGCAGTTCTAACCTGTGAGGTTCGAGCCTCCCCATGACAGGTGTAGCAGCGAAGTCCTTCTTCTATTTTATAGTAGTGTTTTTATACTGTATATTGATTCCTCTCCCCACGCCTCCTTTTGTTTTGTTTCTTGTCCGCAGAACAGCTGAGTAAGCTTGTTGTCCTTCTTATGTGTGATATATTTTTTGCTGAATTCTGTTTACAAATATTGCTTTTACTGTTTCACTGCTTTTGTTTTTGTGGTGATAGTTATGTCACGTTCACTTGCCGAATGGCTCTGTACTGCTAGACTGTGCGGGTGCATTTTATGGCCAGCTTCGGACGCACTCCCTGCTCATGTGCTGAGCTGGAGAAGGGAGCTGTGATCACATCTGAGTTTTGGGCAGAGCAGGGCCAGCATGATGGCTTCCCCCGCCCTTGCGCATGTCTCTATTTACACTCACAGCAAAGAAGGGATGTTTAGATATTGGGCAACTGGGACTCGCGAGAAGAGAAGTAATGCCTATAAAACAGGAAACACAGATGCTGCAATAGGGAGTTGTGCTTCCTGTTAATTCTTTTGGTATGGGGAAGCATCTGGTGTGAAGAAGCATTTCCTGGCTCCTGAGCAGGCGGAGTTTGAGGAACTCTTGCACATTTCAAGAGGGGATTTGCAGTCCTTAATTTAAGAGGCTGTGGATACTGCAAAAAAAGGAAAATAATTCTCTGCTGAGACTCAGCGTTTGGATGATGATGCAGATGAGGAGGAAGACCTTAAGGGCAGATATATACAGTATGAGCAGCTTAAGGAGTTGTTATCACACACAAAAGACCAGTTGGGGTTTGGCCTCTAGTCTTTGTGGAAGATGAATTTCAAACAATATAACACTGCAACTTTGGACTGCTTGCCCTTGCATGAGGTCATTCAGAATATGCTGCATTATGAATGGAGAGATATTGAAAAAGCAAATAGTCCTCACTTTCTCCACAAGAGGTATTTGTTGGAAGGTTTTCAAGAACAGTTCTGTCAGACTCCTAAGGTTAATGCTATTTTGCCAAACATGTCCTCCTCTTTCTCTTTGGCCTCCGAGGATGCTGTCCTTTCTGACCCGGCAGATAAGAAGGTATAATCTGCTTTGAAGCGTGCTTCTGCTGCCTCTAATTATGGGATCCAGACAAGTACTTATGCAGCATATGCAATGCAGGCTCTCCTGAAGTATTTTCATGCCTTACTTGGTTGCCTCCAGGGTCAGAAGGATCCTACAGACCTGTCAATCAACATGGAACTGTTGTCACAGTTTTTGTCAGATGCTGTTTTTGAAAGTGTCTGGGCCTCATCTTCTGCAGCTGATGCTTCCATTTCTGGCTGATGGTTCTTGTGGTTCCAGTCTTGGAACCTTAAGGCAAGCCAATGCTCCTTGATTTGAAAACTAACTTTTTGGGGGCTGAAGCTGTTTGGTCCTGAGCTCAATTACATGGTTGAAAAGGAGGAGGAGAAGAAAATCCTGTGCCCTTTTAAACAAGGGGTGGATAAAAAAACAGTTTGGATTCTGAAGAGGGTTTTGTCAGTCTACTGATCACTGGCCCTTTCAAGATGGGCCTGTGATCAGGGGGCTGTGGCCCCTTCTAAAATAAAGCTTAACCCACTTCTTCATATTCCCCTGATGTCCAGCAACAGAAATGAATACATTGCAGTGAGAGGTCGACTCAGGAATTTTCTTCCACAATGGAAGCAAGAAGTGACAGATGCCTGGGTCCTTTAATAGTGGATAATGGCTATCGGATTCAATTCAAAGATGGCACTCCACCTCCTCACTTCAGAGCTACTCCTTCTCTAAAAGATCCCTTACAGTTACAGAGTATTGCTTTGGGCATTGATCTGCTCTTGAAGAAACTTGCAATAGTCCCTGTTCGGGAGGGTCAGCATGGTTTGTGCTTTTATTCAACTCTGTTTTTAGTTCCACAACCAGGCAGTTCGTTTTTGACCAGTCTTCAATCTCAGGTCTTTGAACACATGTCTGGTGGTGGAACGTATCTGGGTGGTGTCTCTGCAATCAATCATTCCTTTCCTCATGAAGAGAGACTTTCTGGTCACATTGGAACTCCAAGACCCCTACTTTCATGCTGGTGCATGTGGATAGTCAGTTGTTCTTGAGGTTCACCGTCTTAGGCCAGCACTTCCAGTTTCATGTGGGTCTTCACAAAGGTATTGGCTTCCTTTGTTGCATTTTTGCATTTAAAAGGAGTTGTTCTTTAACCTTCATGGAATGATTGGTTATTGACTGCTCCATTTTTCTTAAAATTTACTCTGGTCTTCTGGTGAATCTTCCAAAGTCTCACCTTTCTCCTTACTAGATGAAAGTTTTTATTGGCGCTCATCTGAATACTCAAATGGGTACTGCCATTCTTCTGGATATCAGGATCATTTCTCTCCAGATGGGGATGAATGACTCTTTAACTTGTACATACAGTTCTGCAAGATGCTGACTGAGAGTGGAAGAACTGTTGGCGGCTTCCACTGCTGTGGTCCCCTGGGCAAGGTTTCATTTAAAGTCTGTTGCAAATCACATCCTCAGTCTCTGGGATACCACCTCCATGGACTACAGGTTCATGATCCCTCTCTCAGATCAGGTTTCTCTGGATCTGTCCTGGTGGTTGGTCTGCAACAATCTGTTGAAAAGGTTCATGCTTCCTTGCCCAGTTCTCTTGATGACAGATGCCAGCGAGTAGGGTTAAGGGGGGTGCTGTGTTGGATCACCTAGAGATGGAGGCTTCTTGATCTCAATGGGAGAGTCAGCAGTCCTGAAACTGGAGGAACAACTTGGCAATAAGGAGGACCTTGGAATGTTTCAGGACCTCTTAAAAGGTCAGACATTTGTGGTCCAGAAGGACAATCAATTAGCAAGGGCTTACCTAAACAGACAGGGGGGCACACAGTGCAAGTCCCTCAATCAGGTTGCATCCTAGATTAGATTTGTAAGTGGGCAGAAGATAAAGTTCTGGATCTGAGGGTGGTGTACATCCGGGGCGAAATTAATTTCTGGGCAGACAGTTTCAGTGGTAACTTACCATAATCTGTGATGTAACACTTAGCTCATCCTCTGTTCCTCCTGGTGTGTCAGCGGTTCTGGGCTTCTTGGCTGGATCTCTTTGCCTCCCCAAGCAATGACCAATGTCCTCACCTTTGCACAAACTCCTGTTTTCTCTAGCCAAGGCGGTAGATGATCTGTCAGGCCCTTGACTACAGGGGCTGCTGTATGCTTTTTCTCCAATTCCACTTCTTCCCAAGATGCACCAAAAAGTCCTTTTGGAACAGGTTCACATGGTCTTCATTGCACCTTATTGGCCCTGCTACCATTGGTTTCCCCTCCTTTTGTCTCTGGGGTCAGTTTTTTGTTCTTCCTTGCAGCAAATATCTTCAATTTCCACTGGTGTTGCACCAGATGGCCTCTGGGTTGTGTTTGACAGCTTGGCTATTGAATGGGTAGGAGTTGTTCAGGGGGGTGCTGTTCGCAAGTGGCTTTGGCTATACAGGGCCTGTTTCTGACCTTTACGAATGGGATACTCCATCACAAACTTGACAGATATCCTGTCCGCCATATTACAAGTTACATTATATCCTATGGAACTTGCAAAATGGTGGGCGGGATATCTGTCACTTTTGTGACGGAGTATCCCATCCATCAACTTCATAATGAGGCCCTCAGTCTTCTCCCATTTCAGCCTTTAGAAACAGCTGAGTTGGTCTAGTTGTTTGCTAAGGTGGCTTTCTTCGAGCTTGTAACCCCCACCAGATGATTAGGGGTATTGGGGGCACCTCTGGCTGTTTTTTCTTACTTTAAGATTTTTCCAGACCTAGTGGTTCTCAGGGTGGACCCTAAGTTTGTCCCTAAGGGTTCTTCCTCTTTGTATTTTACCCAGGAGGCTGGCCTGCCTGTTTTTTTTCTGATTCCTTGTCTTCCCTTCCTTCTACCATAGATGTTAGAAGAGCTCTTTTGATTTATTTGGAGCATGCAAAGCTGTTCAAGTTATTTCAATCCTTGTTTATGGCTTTTGGATCTGTGTCTGAAGCTCAGAATATTTCCCCCCAGACTTTGACTAGATGGGCTAGGCAGGCTATTGGACATGCTTATGCTGCTGTTGGTGAGTCTCTCCCTGAGGATGTCCAATGGTGGTCAAGCAGGGTGGTTTCCACTTCCTGGGCAGAGGCTGAGGGGTTTCCCTGTTGGAAACTTTCCAGGCGGCCACTTGGTCATCCCTGCATATGTTCCTCACTCACTATCATCTCTTTACCTTTGAGGATCTTGATGGACACTTTGGTTCTTTGGTTCAGCTGTTTCTGCTAAGTGATTCTGTTTCGATTTTCTGCATGATAAACATATTATGCATACTGCTCTTTGGTGCAAACTTGCTTTCTCCGACCTTGGTTACTGGGAAGAGGAGGAGGTAATGTTTCTGTTACTTACCAGTAATCTTCATTAACCAGATTATGGGCCATCTTCACCCCAGTCCTCTTACCTCCCTCACTGTTGCACCTTGTTTGGCACAGCTGTTCCACCACCCTGATCGACAACCTCAACCTCAAGCAGCTTGTCACAACACCCACCCACTCCGCAGAACACACACTTGACCCCATCTTCTCCGCCATACCACTAAACTCCATTGGACTAACCAGCGCTGCATCCACTTCACCTTTGACAGACCCCCAATGCACCATCACCAGCAGCAGATTCCCCACCGCAGAGGGAAAAAGGTAATCAAAGACCAGCTGATCACCACCCTCTCCCAGAACCTAACAATCAACACCACCGACACAGCCGTCCTCAACCTCAGGCAATAGATCGATGACTGTGGCGACGCTCTTGCCCCGATCAAGAACCTTCAAACAGACGCACCAACAGAAAGGCCTTGTGGTTCCCCGCCGACCTCCAAGAATCCAAGCAAACATGCCGAAGACTCGAGAAAAAGTGGCGCCAAGAACAGACACCAGACAACCACACAGCCTTCAAGAATGCCATTTGCAGACACCACCAACTCATCTGAACCGCCAAAAGAACCACCTTCAAAGAACGCATTGACAACAACGCACACGGCTATAGGGAGCTCTTCAACATCGTGAAGGAAGTAACCAATCCCGGTTCCAACGTCAGCAACATTCCGCCATTACAAGACCTCTGCGACTCCCTAGCCACATTCTTCTACCGCAAGATCACAGACATCCATGACAGCTTCACTACCCAGACCCCCTTGTCAACCACCGACACCACAGACTCACCGCCTCCAGCCACCACAACGTCCTGCTCTCCTGGATCTCTTCCTCCTGCTTCAACACCCTCCACATGCTTCATAAGATCTACAAATGGACCCCCACCAGAACCAGAAGGACGGTCACCCAAGCCCTCGTAAGCAGTAGACTGGACAACGGCAACACCGCTACACAGAAACCACAGCGAAGTACCAGAAAAGGCTGCAACGCATGCAGAACGCCTCTGCACGCCTGATCCTGGACGTCCACAGCCACATCACAGCCCCATCAACAAGAGAATCACGTTCAAGTTCCTCACCCACGCTCACAAAGTAATGCACAACACCGGATAAGAATATCTCTACATCCCGACCCAACAGCTTCGCTCCACTGACCTTAGCCCTAGCCTCCGTTCCAGGCATCCCCAGAACGACTGTCGGTGGCAGATCGTTCTCCCACCTCGCCGCCAAGACATGGAACACTCTTCCTATCCACCTGCGACAGGCACAGGACCCACTAACCTTCAGGAGACACCTCAAGACATGGCTGTTCTAGCAGTAGCAGCACCTCCCCCCACCCCCAGTCCCTTGAGACCCTCACAGATGAGTAGTGTGCTTTACAAATGCTATTATTGCTTGATTGACAGCTTGGTAACATAACAGAAGGAAGAGGTGGAGGAGTTCGGGGTAATGAAGATTATTGGTAAGTAAAAGAAACATTCCCAGTTGGAGTAGCCACAGAGTTGGTTTCATTTTTAAGGAGGCTCTCTACCTTGACCTGATATCTAGTGTTTGTCACCAAGACTGAGATTTCTTGGCTTATTATTGACATAAAATAGAGAACTCTAGAAGCATTTAAATCGGCGTTCTGGATGATGGCAGAACCATGTTTATGGGAAGTGAAGGTGCTTCATGCAAGTGTATCAGGCTATGACTTTTAAATATTATTCTGATCCTGCAGGCGTTTTAATTCAGGAGGGTACTGCCTTTCGATTTGTGCATCACTTTCTTGTAATTTTCGTTTGCAGTTTGTATTACTTGCCGATATTCGCTTTGCTCTTCAGAACACGCTTCGATCTGCACATACTTCTGGCCCTTTATCGTTTTAATCGCTTCAAGGGTTTTTGTTTTTGGATGAGGGCGCTTGTAAAATGTGTTTTTCACAGACTTAGACTATTCATTTCTTTGGATAAGTCTGCTTTTGGAAAGCAGGTGGTTGTGTTTTTTTATTTAGTCTGGTTGCTCCTTTGCAGTCTTTGTTTCCTTGGTGTGCTTGGCCATGCAAGTGTTTTATTTATTTCACCAAACCGCTCATTCAGTTTGCCCAAAATATGCAGCTGACTTCATTGCCTTTTTAGCTCAATCAACGCTGTATTTGCTTTCCGTGAGCAAGCGTAAAGGATTTTGGAAATATATTTGACTGAATTTCCTTGATTGTCATAGTTTTCAGACAAAAAAGCTCTGCTTGATCATAGACGTGGCTTAAAGTCATCCTGCATTTCATTTAATCTAGATATTTGAAAACGACAGCTCTACTTGCAGTAACAGTTTCCATTTTTCAATGAAGTACTAAAAGTAAAGTTTAAAAGCATGAAAGCCATCTGTAATGCAGAGCTGTTCGTTGCATAGAAAATGATGCAGACGCCCCCGGGGCAAGTTTCATTTATAGAGTGCTTAGCACACACAGATTACAGTGTGGAATGATTCTGCTTTGAAACGGAATGAGAGGGAATCTGTTACATTACGCAGTGGCTTGCATACAAACTGTGTCCTCAAGTGCAGTACAGCCCATTTGCTAGCGAGGTAGTAATTAGGCACGTTTTTCATGGCTTATAAATGTACTGGGAAGAAGCAGTTTTAGGAAAAGGGACATGAAAGAGGGGTTGCTTAGACTGACATATGAGTTGTTCTTTGCACTAAGGGCCTGTTTGTCCTCAATGATAAAAAAGGTCAAGAAAACCCCAAAGCATGGTTTATAATTCCCCATTTCTTCCGAAATGTGCAGTGTGGCTAAACTGACCTCTAATCATCTACGGATAGCATTACTTGTCTCCTGCACAACTAGTCAGCCCTGAACGCTACACAGATAATTATATACAATTATTCCTAGATGAACAATAATATAGCTATGTATCATTACTTTTTTGGTTAATGCACCATGGAAATGTGTTTGTCATGCAAGTGCTCGATAACTAGGTAACAAAAAGTAAGCAAACACTTCCTTACATAGGTAAACGTTTAAAATCACAGGTGATGGAAGGGGGGAATATATTTAAAATCTAAGCTATATCCACTGTAGTCACTGCCCTTTTACTATCGACTTGCTAAACCCCAAAATGTAAGGCGGTTGGATTGCACAATGGCGGCAAAATAATTAATGCTCATTATATTTTTATTATTTTATAATGTATTAACATTTTACATACTTTTGTACCTTTACAGGTAATCCATGCTTTACTAACAATCAGCTCAAATAATTTTGAACTTGGGGTACAAGAAAGAATTACTTTTGTCTATAGCTGCGCTGACGGCCTGATTCTCCATGCTCTGAGGGTGGGAATTCAGTTTCCTTTAGTACTCCTAAACCATGAGCGAATCTTCCACGGCAGAGGGTGCCTCGTTCAACCTAATGGGATGCATCGAAAAAAGAGAAGCTAGCTTCTAAATGTGTTGATCAAATGCAGCAGAGAATTCTATGAAATGTGAAAGCTGGCTGCTTTAGGGAATCTGTTTCTAGTAAATAGTTTTATTACTACTCAAGTGTAGCGCGGGGATGTACGCAGCTTCGCTCACAGGCAAAGGAGACACCACTCGGCTAGTTACGCTGTAACTAGTCACTACGGGGGTCAGCAGTGCGCTCCTTATTTAAGGCATCGGTAGAGAACCTAGCCCCATGCCCTCACATTACAATACTGTGTGGGGATTGCCCGGGTGGCTCCCAATATCCCTTCCAGGTTTTAATCACAATAAACCACCCACCAAGAAGCTGCCCAGAGAGCAGATAACAGGATACCCCATTAGAAAAATAGAAAAGAGAGAAAAGTACAAACAGAACAACTAGAAACATACAGACCCCATTAAGTCCAAAACAAAAGCAAACATGTTGGTATGCAAAATCCCTAAGTCTCTTTCTGGGCACTCAGTTGGGCCACAGGTGATACCTCTCACTCTGACCGACCAATTCCACATGACCCACATCGCCTGTTGCCTGTATAAGAGCTTGTCTATGAGCTTGTCGGTCACCCAGCTCCTTCTCAGCCAGGATTTCTCCGCCTCCTTCTTTGTCCTCCTCACCAACATCATCTCCACCATCCTCACTGGAGACCTCCACTTGCTTGAAACACGACACATTTCGAGTGACCTGCCACACTCCTCTTTGAGCAGTCACCATTGTACCATTCACCGTGACCACCTTCCACACACTGGACTCATAAGGGGTCTGGAAATTTCTTCCGGGATGCCGGTCCATTACCACCACCAAGTCACCCACTCGAAGGTCAGGGCACTTTGTTCTCCTCCGGTCACTTGCTGTCTGGTTGGTTGTCCGTTGCTTCTGTTGAGTGGCCTACAGATCTAGCTCATTTGGCTCCCACTGAGAGTCAGCCGGGATACAGTCCAGCGGGGGCTGCCTGAACATCAGAGCTGCCAGAGCACAGCCAGTGATACTGTGGGGCAACTTTCAGAAATTTGTGCATGCACCACTCAGCATCATCTCCTTGTTCAACACCAATTCTTAGGGCTTTATTTAGGGTTCGCATGAATCTTTCAACGTCCTGTTGACCTGAGGCCAGTATGGCATAATCCGGCAGGGCCGTACTGCCAGCTGACCTAGATAGTCTTCTCTGAGCTCTTGACCTTCAAACAGTGGACCGTTGTCTGTACTTACCTCATCAAGGAGGCCAAACAGGGCAAAAACCTCCTCCAACACTGGCCTCACGTTCTCAAATGCAGTGGATGCAAGTAACTCTACTGCCCGAAACTAGGTATAGGAGTCAATCATAACTACGGTCAGCCTCCCATCAGGAAAACTCCCACAGTCATTACTGACCTTGGGCCACGGCTTTGAGCAGGGTGATTCCATGATCACCAGAGCGGTGAGCTGATTGATGGAAGTGATGGCACAGAAGTGGCCCCTCCTTTTGAGGGTATCAACCAGGGCATCCATACCAGGAAACCACACCTTGGCACTGAGATAAGATTTTGTCTTGGCGGCTCCTTTGAGTCCTTGATGAGCCAGTTCGACAAACCCATCCCTCTAGCATCGAGGAAGTACTATCTTCAGGCCTCTCAGGAGGAGACCATCACTCCCAACTGACAGTTCATTCCCCACCTTCCAAACTCCTTGCATAGCCATGTGCTCCTCCTGGTCAAAGGATCTCATGCCATCAA
The DNA here is from genome assembly GCF_031143425.1 of Pleurodeles waltl. Classification (NCBI taxonomy): domain Eukaryota; kingdom Metazoa; phylum Chordata; class Amphibia; order Caudata; family Salamandridae; genus Pleurodeles; species Pleurodeles waltl. The sequence continues at coordinate 509,834,957 of NC_090445.1, forward strand.
GGGACTGCTTCCATTCCCACCAGGGCAAGGCATTATTAGCACAACCTATGACAAGGTCTCTTCCAGAAGCTTCTGCTATCTCTGACAGTGTCAAGGCACCGGGCAGGCCGCCTGCACCACCATCATCATGAAGCTTTCCATCCTTTCCCTTTCTTCCGCTTGCAATTCACCCGGTTGTGACACATGGGGATTCCTTGAAAAGTAATCAGCCGGGTTATTCACCCCCGATTGGTAGATGACCTTGAATTTGTACGGCAGGACCAGGACCACCCAGCGTTCAATCCTTGGGGTTCCAGCTGTGTGGATCCCGCAAAGAGCAATACAAGGGGCTTGTGGTTGGAGACCACCTGAAATTCCTGTCTATACAAGTACCTGTGAAAGTGTTGACAGGCACAGCGGATTGCCAGTCCCTCTCTTTCAACTTGCCCAAACCAAGCCTCTACTGCGGACAAGGCCTGGCTTGCATATTCCACTGCTGCCCACTCCTGATCTTGCTGCTCCTGAAACAGAATTGCTCCTAGCCTGACAGGGTTGGCATCCACCACTACCTCTGTCCTTCTCCTGGGGTGGAAGTAGGCCATGGTTCCTTTGTCTAGCAAAGCCTCCTTCACAGCCTGTAATGCCTTGCCAGCTTCGGGGCTCCACTCCCATTTGGTGTCAGCCCTCGTGAGTTGTTTCAGAGGCTGGGCCATTGTAGCCAGTTGGGGAATGAACCGGCAACAGTAGGTTGCCATGCCAAGGAAACTTCAAACTTCCATGGCATTGCGCGGGACTGGGTCACTATTGATGGCATCCACTTTCTTGGGGTCCACTTCCAACCCCTCACTCATGAAAATTGTTAGACCTGACATGCCTTAGGGTGGTCACCCCTAACATTTTGCCTGCCTCCCTCCACTTTTTGGACACTGTTTTTGCTGGCTTTTAGACTATGCACACTTTACCACTGCTAACCAGTGATGAAGTGCATATGCTCTCTCCCTTTAAACATGGTAACTTTGGATCATATCCAATTTGACTATTTAATTTACTTATAAGTCCCTAGTAATGTGCACTATATGTGCCCAGGGCCTGTAAATTAAATGCTACTAGTGGGCCTGCAGCACTGATTGTGCCACCCACTTTAGTAGCCCCTTTACCTTGTCTCAGGCCTGCCATTGCAAGGCCTGTGTGTGCAGTTTCACTGCCACTTCGACTTGGCATTTAAAAGTATTTGCCAAGCCTAAACCTCCCCTTTCTCCACATATAAGTCACCTCTAATGTGTGCCCTAGGTAACCCCTAGAGCAGGGTGCTGTGTGGGTAAAAGGAAGGACAGGTACATGTGTAGTTTACATGTCCTGGTAGTGTAACACTCCTAAATTCGTTTTTACACTACTGTGAGGCCTGCTCCCTTCATAGGCTAACATTGGGGCTGCCCTCATACATTATTGAAGTGGTAGCTGCTGATCTGAAAGGTGTAGGAAGGTCATATTTAGTATGGCCAGAATGGTAATACAAAGTCCTGCTGACTGATGAAGTTGGATTTAATATTACCATTCTAGAAATGCCACTTTTAGAAAGTGAGCATTTCTTTGCACTTTAATCTTTCTGTGCCTTACAATCCACGTCTGGCTGGGCTTAGTTGACAGCTCCTTGTGCATTCACTCAGACACACCCCAAACACAGGGTACTCAGCCTCACTTGCATACATCTGCATTTTGAATGGGTCTTCCTGGGCTGGGAGGGTGGAGGGCCACACAAAGGACTGCCACACCCCCTACTGGGACCCTGGCAGACAGGATTGAATTGGAAGGGGACCTGGTGCACTTCTAAGCCACTCCTTGAAGTCTCCCCCACTTCAAAGGCACATTTGAGTATAAAACAGGGCCTCAGCCCTACCACCTCAGGCACTTGCTGGAGAAGAAACCTGAACAGAACCTGCATCCTGCCAAGAAGAACTGCCTGGCTGCCCAAAGAACTCACCTGACCGCTTTCTACAAAGGAATGCTGCCTTGCTGTTGGCCTGCTGCCTTGCTGAACTCTTGCCTTGCTGCAGAAGTGCTCTCCAAGGGCTTGGATAGAGCTTGCCTCCTATTCCCTGAAGTCTCAGGACCAAAAAGACTTCTATCTTTCAACTGGACTCCTTGTGCGCCGAAAAATTTGACGCACAGCCTGCTCCGCGGTGAAAAATTCACCGCACACCGATCCGAAAAGACGCCGCTCGACCCCGCAAGGAAAAGATCGACGCGACGCCTACGGTGCGACTGGAACTTCGACGCACGGCCCACCTTCCAGAGAGGAAATCGACGCAGTGCCTGCCATGAGGAAGAAAATTCCACGCACAGCCCACCGGAACGACGCGCAGCCGGACAACAAGTCCAGGATTCCACGCACAGACCCTGGGGCGTCTGAAAACCCCATGACCCACAGAGGAGGCCTGTCCGCGTGCTGGAAATCGACGCACGACTTCCCCGCGTGAAAAATACCGACGCAAGTCCGTGTGTGAAGGGGCGAAACCGACGCACACACCATTTTTCCACGCATCTCCTCCTCTGCGGCCCTTGGCAGAGATTTTTCACTCCAAACCAGGTACTTTGTGCTTGAAAGAGACTTTGTCTGCTTTTTAAAGACTTAAGACACTTCATATCACTTTTCAGCGATATCTCTACAATTTCTTATTGCATCATTTATCGTTTTGACCTGCAAATACCCAGATAAATATTATACATTTTTCTAAACACTGTGTGGTGTATTTATGTGGTGCTATATTGTGTTATTGTATGATTTATTGCTCAAATACTTTACACATTGCCTTCTAAATTAAGCCTGACTGCTCAGTGCCAAGTTACCAGAGGGTGGGCACAGGATAATTTGGATTGTGTGTGACTTACCCTGGCTAGAGTGAGGGTCCTTGCTTGGACAGGGGGTAACCTGATTGCCAACCAAAGACCCAATTTCTAACAAAAATGTATCTGAAAAAATCAACCGAGTTCTTGTAGAGGTCAGCATCAGAGAGTCGCTGGAGTGTGGCTTTTAACCATTGATGATGATCCTCAATAGTCTGCGATAAAAATCACAATGTCATCATTGAGGTTAGGCACCCCCTCAAGGCCAGATAGTGTCTCTCTGATGGCATTTTGAAAGACTTCAGCAGCAGAGGATAGCCAGAAACTAAGCCTTTTGTAATGCCGTAGCCCAAGATGTGTGAAAAAGGTAGTAATGTTCCTGCTTTCGGGGGCCAGTTCCAGCTGATGGTAGCTGGAATTCAAATCCAGCTATGAGAACCATTGGGCTCCATTTAAATCCGCAATAATATCATCCATCGTGGATGTGGTATGCCGTTCTTTCTTGATGTCACAATTCGACAATCGCAATTGTGCCCAGCTGCTTTGGCTTGGTTGCAATCACCCGGGGGAAGGCCCAGTAATCTTTTTGATCCCCCTGAGTCCTCCAGGGCCTGCAGCTCTTTCTCCACCTCTGGCCAGAGATTAAACGGAACTTTGCGGTGCTGCAGGACCGTGGGTGTCACAGCTGGGTCTACGTGCAACTTGTATTGTTTTCCTTTGAGTTTGTAAAGTCCCACAACCAACTTTGTGCAAGTGTGTCATTAATCTGGTGTGCAAAAGAATGAGTTCAAGGTTCTCAGCAGGGTGGTACCCAAGACGCATTCCTCGGTTTCCCTTTACAACATAAAACTTGTCTTTCATTGTGCAACCTTGACTGACTACTGTAACTTCAATAGTACCTTGCAAAGGGAGCGGGTCACTCCCACCATAAGTGTAAATGTTCATGTTGCAGGGCGTTAACTCTGGTCTCGGTGATAGCTGGTAATACAACACACTGTCCATTATGTTGACTTACGCGCTAGTGTCAATCAACACAGCCTCACTGGCACCGTTGATCTCAACGTTGCACATGGGGGGCAGGCACTGCTTTTGTTGTCACCATCCAATAAATGAGATGACAAAGATGTCTTCCTCATCTTCCTTGTTGTACCTCATATTTCCTGCCCCCGCTACACCAGCATCTGCGTCTTCCGCGGGCATCAGTCACCTCACTGTGGTGGTCTTTTTTTGTGTCGCCTTCTGCTTGGGCCGACCAATTAACACACCTTGGCAAAATGATTCACCTTCCTGCACTTATTTCAGCTTTTACCTCTTGCTGGGCAAACACCAGGCATCTCATGTTCATATACACAGCTACAACATTCTCTCTCCACTTGCTTCTGGGAACGTGGCGAGCGCTGGGTGTACTGACGTGTTTGTAGAGCATCAATCTGCTCCTCTTTCACCACTGTTTGTCTAGTGACACAGGATGCTGACGACGACTGCCCTCTTGCAGCAGCCATGGCATCTGCCCGGGTGGCCGAGAGTTCACGTGAACGAGCCAGGATCAAAATCTTGCCCAGCATGATGCTCGGCTGTCATAGTATAAGTTTCCATAACATGTTCAAACGACATCCCTGGATGACTTGCACATGGATCTCCTTGTGCTGGTTGAGGCCTACACAGGTGCTTGCCAGTTTCCGCAGTCTGGCGTAAAACATGTCCACTGATTCGGAATCAGTTTGTTGCACTTGGTGGAGCTTGAGCATTCATAATCAGGGTTTAGCTGGAGATCGAAAATACAGGTTCAGGGCTGCTACCACAGCATCAAAGTTGCCAGCCCCCCCCCTGTGTTTGGAACTGTTCCAAAGAGCTCGTACAGTTCATCGCCACCCATGTGAAGCATGAGAGACCTTCGGAGGGTGCTATCCACTTCTCTAGTGGCACAGAAGTAGTTGTCCAGGCAGCCAAGCCAAGCCAATAAGGCCATCGCGGCACTGCCATGGCAGGACTCACCAGCTGGCTGATTGGAGGCAGTGCTGCCACCGATGAATGCGCCCCTGCATTGGGTGGCGGTGCCTGCTGGTCACAATTCTGCTGGGATGAGCTCATTGCACTATCTGCACGCCACCCACTACCTGCACAGTCAAATTATACCCACTGGCCCAGCTTATTTGAGTCTCTGCAGCGGGTTTCCTCTCTTTAGGCAAACACTCTTTAGTCCTACTTTTTGTTTTTTTTCTCTAGTTTTTAAACACTTTCCTTTAATGTCTTTTATTATTCCTTTCTTTAGTGTTTTTTTCTTTTTCCTTCAGGGGTGAGGTCTGGCCTCACTACGTGACAGCAGATCTCCAGGAGGAGCCGCTGGTTCTGCAGGCCTTGAAAGCAGATCCACTCATCATCCACGGCTTGACAGGCAGTCCTAAGCCAGCCTCTGGGTGGTGTCCTTCCCCTGCAGGCAGTGATGGGCAATCCATGTGCCAGGACCGTCATGATCAAAGCACACCTGCACTTCACTCTGGTGCAGATACCAGCAGGCGGGCCCCTGCGTGCACCCAGGAGCATCAGATGAGCACTGCAGTACGCCTCATAAGGGGAGCAATGTCCCCACGGATGAGGTCAATCATGTGCTACCCGGCCACTGCTGCAAGTTCTGCCGGGTGGGCGGAGCACTGAGGTAGGTGTAGTTGTGGCGCAACAGCGCCATTTCTGAGCAGATGTAGCAGGTGCACTGCAGCACTGCAAGGACGTTTCTCCTTCATTGCCGATGTAGCGCAGGGATTCATGCAGCTTTGCTCGCAGGCAAAGGAGACACGACTCAGCTAGTTACACCATAAGTAGTCACTGCCGGGGGCAGCAGGGCACTCTTTATTGAACCTCGGCAGAGAGCCTGGCCCCCTGCCCTCACATTGCAACACAGTATCAGAGAGCCTGGGTGGCTCTCTACATCAAGGTAACTTGATTTTTTTGGGCATGTTACTTAACCAGTTATTCTTTATCTAAGCTTTAGCTTTTTGCTTCTGGAGCGGATTAAACACAAAATCTGATCAATAGTTTTTACTTCACCTGTTATACCGACGCAGATGGCAAGCAGATACCTTTGAAATTAGAAAGCCGAAAGGACATTGGAAGATCCCAAATCTTTTGTTGCCTCTGGGGTATTGACCAATGGATGACATGGACCCAACTCAAATTGAATGACTCCAAAACTGAAATACTCACCTGTGGTGACTAGAAAACCTGTGGCCCTCTGTGCGCCTGGCCTGACAATTTTTGACCTCTACTTAAAATATCTAAGGAAGTAAGAAACCCCAGAATAACTATGTTGTAAATGAATGTACAAATGGATAAGGTAGCCAAATCAAGCTTTCTCACATTGGCAACACTGAGATGCACCTTATCACACCTAGGATTTCCGCCACAATGTTCAGGCTACCATCTTTCTTGTCCTAAGGATTAAAGAGAATTCAGAACACTGCTGCACGACTCCACCTATATGTAAAGCCTGTAAAGCCAGAAGCTCACATGTCCCTTCTGTGGGGGCCCTACACTGGTTGCCAGTTGCCAGAAGACCCTTCTTCAAGCTGCTTTGTATCACACACAAACCAATACATGGCAAAGGATCACTCCTTCAGGGAAAATTCAACAAGTACATACAACAAAGGAACCTACGACCAGGAATGACTCCCCACCTCAAAAAAATTCTATATATTAAAAAACATGGTTGAAACACCTTTCTCCGTTCAACCACTTAAACTATGGAATTTGTTCCCCCTAAACATAGGATTGATTGACAACCATGTCAGCTTCATGCTCACAACACAAAAGTGTACCACAACAGTATACCCAGACATGACAAACTATGCTTCACAAGGTATGGAGATGAGATTTCCGTTACACATGTGTCATTCTACATTAAATTATGGTTACTGTTAAGACCAGATACATTTATATATCTGGGGAAAATACAACATTACACTACAAGATACATGTGAATATCAGACCATCATAATTGTTGTGTCTCTGTATGTATAGGTGCATATATCGAAGAGTTTATGCCTGCTACTAAAACCTCAATACCTGCTATGCATATATGTATGTATGTATAGGTTAATTACAGTTATTTTAAACAAAAGAGCTTGCATACTTCACTGCAGGATACATATGCAATTTGATTCATGTAAGTATTGATGCACCTATGCACATAAGGGTACTTATATAGACAGTTTACTTCAGACACTAAAACTTTATCAAGTCTCACGTGTATATATCTCAGTTTTATTGTAAAAAAATTATAATCTCTTTAACCTTTGTCCCATCTCTCCTCTTTTGGACACATCCCAAACTTTTTCTGACTACTGAGAACTTCAAAACTTTCTTCTCAAACTCCTCCCTTCTTTTTTAGCCATGTTACCTAACTACTAGGTTCTTACAGAAACAAACCTTTGGGGAGTACATATTAGAATGAATGTAATTTAGGGTTCAGTTCGGGTTATAATTGCCACCCACCACACTGCATTCAGTTCCTTGTCACATGCGAAAGTAAATACATCTAAAAAGATTATTGATGGGGAGAAGATGGAAAATGTAACTTCACAATTTATTGGCACTGAGTGACAGGGGTCTCAATACCCCAAAGTGACAAATTATGAAAGTAAAATTGAAAATAGATTGAAGCACACTTAGATCTCAGAAGCTGGCAATGTCCAGTGAAAGCTACCTTGACTCAATCGCTACTGCTTTGCGAATGGATAAAAATTGCGTTGAGCAGTTGTTACCAATTGATGCTTGGTAATGATAGTAAGGAAACTGATGGTGATTATGGATTCAAAGCTTTCCTTGATACTGCAAGTATAGCAAGTAAATCTGGTGACCCAGGGAAACTTCCTCTTCATGCAAACTATTTGTCATCTTGCCACATCTGGGATACCTCCTAGGGTAAGGACTACTATCTCAATTAATCTTTCTTGCCTACATTCTTCTATTAAGCTGTAACCTCTGGCCCCGCACTACATATTCTGCAGAAGTAAAAAAAAATTTAAAAAGCCAGATAATGTTTAAACCAAACTGTTCACAACCACTTTGTTGTAAGACTCCCAGAGACTGGGTGGCAGCACCACCGAACATGGGGGACTGACTCTGATCCCACACTGTGTGACAGCTGTCAACCTAACCCTTCCGGCTTGCCAACAGCACCTCACCATTACCAGAGGTATGAGTGATTTCTGGTAGCCTATCGCATGACACTCATACTCCTCAGGGAAGTCGTAGTAAAACAGTTCATACCCCTTCCTCTCAGTTATGCAAGTCTCATACATGCAAAGACAAACAGGAACAGAATTTTGCCTTTTTGCGTTCTATGTAAAAAGGCATGAATTGCGATTATGAAGATTATGAAACACAACACTGTTACAGAGATGACCAGGAAACTGAAACACAGGAAGAGTACCACCATATTGTCACAATAGTGTACCTAACATCCCTACCTACACTACTAAGTTTCTACATGAGAGCAAATAGCAATGCACAGGCCTTAGATCCACGTTAAAATAAATGTGCCTTCATAAATGCTAAAATAACCATACAACACCCTCCCCATTGTTGGTTCAATAGTGGCAAGATTTGTTGCACTATATCTCCAACAAATCTTATTGAAAGAAAGCTAAAATAAATGTAAATAAAAGGAGAGAAAAAGTCCATGATGACAAGCAGAACAAACCAAAAGCAAGCCAAATGTAAATGATCAATTTAGCAGTTTGATTAAAAACATTCTACCGAATTAAGGCCAAATGTCAGCAATAATCATGATCCTTTAGAAAATTGCCAATGTCATCAATTGAAATTGAAATCAGGAAAGTTTCCGCTTTGGCAGGTGACAAATTAATCAAGTTGTTGACAATGAAAGCATGGGAGCACTCATGTTCTGTTGCATCAGCCACCGCTCCGGCCAAGGTGGCAGCATCTCGTACAGTGCCAAGTGTTGTAGCATCAGGAGCCAACTGATTCACAAAGGTTGGCTCATAGGAAGCTTCTCGTAGCAATCACAATCTTAATGTGCAAGTCTGATAATGAGATCTCATCAAGAATGGTAGACTTGGTATCCTTGGGGTGGTCTCCCCTAACATTTTGCCTCCTCTTCCCAGGCTATTGATGTGTGTTGGACTCTGATTTTGCTGTTTTTTATACTCTAGACACTTTACCACTGCTAACCAGTGCTAAAGTGCAAGTGCTCCTATGTAAAATGTATGTGTAATTGGCTTATCCATGATTAGCATAGTTGATTTACTAGAAAGTCCCTAGAAAAGTGCACTAGAGGTGCCCAGGGCCTGTAAATCAAATGCTACTAGTGGGCCTACAGCACTGGTTGTGCCACCCACACGAGTAGCCCTGTAAACATGGCTCAGACCTGCCACTGCTGTGTCCGTGTGTGCAGTTTTAAACTGCCAGTTCAACTTGCCAGGCCTAAACCTTCCCTTTTCATACATGTAAGGCACCCCTCAGTTAGGCCATAGGTAGCCCCCTGGGCAGGGTACAGTGTATGTTAATGGTGGGACATGTACTGATGTGTGTTACACATCCTTACAGTCAAATACTGCTAAATTCAGTCTTCACTGTTGGAAGGCCTATCTCTCTCATAGATTAACATGGGGGCTGCCTTCAAATAACTTTAAAGGTCAGATTCCCTTTGAGAGCAGATAGAAATGTGGAGTTTGGGGTCTCTGAACTCACAATTTAATAATACATCTTGTTGTGAAGTTGGCTTTTAGATTGTTATTTTGAAAATGCCACTTTGAGAAAGTAGGCATTTTCTTGCTTGAACCATTCTGTGACTCTGCCTGTTAGTGGATTCCCTGTCTGTGTCAGTTTGACAGTTGGGCTGTTTCTGAATCCCCTCTAATGAGTGAGACAAAGGGAGCTGGGGTGTAGTTTGCATATCCTGATGAGCCTTCTGTGCTATAGTGGACCTGAATGGGCTGTGCATACCCTCTCACAATGCAGCCTCCAACCCCCTGGTGTGTGTCTGGGGCGTGGCCTAGGCAAGGCAGGATCTTGGGAACAGCAGTGACTTTCTTTTGAAGTAGGCCTATTGGACTCAAAACCCCTGAAAATGGAATCACTTCGGGAACCAAGAGGAATCTCTGCCAAGGAGAAGAGCTGAAGAGTTGAGGAGAAGTGCTGCCCCTGTCTGTGACTGTGCTTTGTTGGGCTATCCTGCAGTTTCTGCTTCTGCCTGTGAAATGGGACAAAGACAGGACTTTGTGGTATATCGTACTTGTGAAGAATATCCAAAGGATTGAACTCAGCTTGCCTCCTGTTTTGAAGTCTCAGGTCCATCAAAGACTTCCTCTGCTAATATCTGGACTCTCTGCTGAGACTCTGGCCCAGCCAAGTGGTGCCTTATCCAGTCCCTGGGCCCTTGAAAGGTAAAGTTGGCAGAACAAGAGCTGAAAATCGACACATACAGAACGCCATGTGGGGAAATTTTTGTTGCACCATCTGCAAAGCTGCTGATAAACGATGTGCCACCGGCTTCAGAGCTAAATTCGCTGCTCCACCTACATCGTGGTTGGGAGGTCAACGCATCACTGCTGGAGAAACAACATGCAACACCTGCTTGCAGCTGCTGATAATGACACAAATCCCACGCAGTGTGGTTTTCTAACACTGTGTGACCGGATTTTCCACGCATCGTCCCTGGGTGTCAAAGTCACCCCGACTCTGTGCGGATCTAAGGTGCCCTGTCCGGAAATTGACGCATGGCTCTCTTGCAAGGGAGAAAAATTATGCATTATTGACATGACCGGAGAAGAAATAACGCACAGCCTCCGTTGTGAGGAAGGAATCAACGCATCACTGCCTTTTCCGATGCACGCTCGCCTGTGCAGCTTTATTTTTTATTTTAACCAGGTACTTTGTGCAAAATCATTTTTTCTATTGTTTTCGGTGGAAGACTCTTATTCTTTTGAAAATTCATATTTTAACTTGTGTATGTTGGATTTTTGTTGTTTTGGTCTTGTTTGATTTAGATAAATATTGCCTAATTGTCTAAAGTGGTGAGGTGTCCATTTTGTAGTTACTGTGTATTACTGTGTGTGTTGGTACAAATACTTTATACATTGCTTCTGATTTAAGCCTGCCTGCTCATCCCAAGCTACCAAGGGGGTGATTGGGTGTTAACCAGGTGTGTTTCTCCTTTGCCCTGACTAGAGAGAGGGTCCTTGCTTGGACAGGGGGGTCACCTGACTGCTAACCAAAGACCCCATTTCTTACAGAGACCATCAACAGACCTATGTACAAAGAAGGACCATAGCAAGACACACATCAAGTGCATGTTCTATTGGGCACTACAAACATTGAAAGATGGCCTGCATGCAATTCAGAACCAGTCTGAATGACAAAGACCAGTTGAACTCCAGTTCATCCAGGAGTGGTGTTCCAAAATACTGCATCATGCTTTCATGACAGAGTTGGGCTGGTGGAAGCACTATAGGTCTACTTGTTGAGACGGGGCAGTCATTGGGAAGAATAAATAACAACAGCAAGATTCTACCAATTAGTGCCAAAGTTAAAGAGAATACCCCAAAACATTGGAAAATATTGAGCTTATGACTGAAGGTATAATGCCAAATACAGATTGGAAGGTGCTGACAAAACCAAAACCTACAGTCTTGAAGAAATACACAATCCCAGCGGTATTAGATGCATTGAAAATGTGACAAATTAATGGACCGAAATGTTTTGACAAGTTGCTGTTTAAAAGGGACTGTATCTCTACGGTTGACCTCCCCCCTTGAAGAGCATAGGTCTCATGGGCAGATGTTAGTGCTTTTGAAACAAAAGAGCTTTCAGTCTGCTCAGCTTGTCAAAATTTACATTTGAAGTAGCAATATGAGGCCATATTTCTGCTACTTTTAACTCTCGTGTTGATAGGGAAAAGCACATTTTTGCAACAAGTTACTATTTTGGAGACTAAAACTACATAGGCAATTCTGACTAGCAATCCACAACAGCTTGCTCCGTTCAGCATCAAATAACTCCCATTCAAGAGCACCTCAAACACCGGACAAATCAGAGGGACAGGAACACCCTTCAGATAACAAGCCAAATTTGCATCCAAAGCATTCCATGCTGTATGCAAGGACAGCAGTTTACAAATCATTGAATAGCTCATAGAAGTCTTGCATTCGCTGCCCCTGAAAAAGACCTCCTTCATGCCATTGAAACATTGGTACATAAAGGGTAGCTCCTACACCTCATAGATGTAACTATCTCCTAGCTTCTCAAATCTGCCTATAGGGATGTGCTTCAAGCACCAGGTGAATTTAAATGTTGAAATGGGCAGATTAATATCTCTGTGTATTAAACCAAACTGCTGATGGTATTCCCACCACAGCGAAAGGCAACTTTTCTAATGTTTTGATTGAAAGTTAACAGTTAACAGGATCCATAGATAACTCCATGGATGAATCAAATAGATAGTTTTAAGCCACTTGAATACATGCTTTTGATGTGGGTGAAGTTGAAGATGCTGAAGAATTTGAAAAAGAATCATTGATGTTGGCAAAATATCCAGAAGCAATTTGTGCAAAGACTGGAGCCGGTGTTGGAGAAGGAGAACTGGCAGATGTATCACTTGGTGGTTCGTAGTAAATAATTCTATGTTTGTGTAGAGTTAGAGAATCATAACTCAGAACTTTGGACATCTGTAGAGACAGCTACTAATGAAAGTTCATTTTCAACCCTCCCAAAGCTTGGGGAGGTCTCATCATTACTGCTCACATTTTGAAGAGGCACATACTGGCTTGCAGGGAGAGCGGTTCACGAACTGCCCAGGAGTCCTCATGATCTACTGTGTAGATCTTTGGACCCAGGAGGTGGTGGTAGAAAGTCATCTCTGGTACCATTTATTCCCAGGACTAGAACAGGTGCTCGATGGTAAGGGCCAAACTCCTTGAAGTGTATTCGAGTATTGTGGTTGTGGTAGTGGTGTCGATCTTACCGGTATTGTGTGGTACGGGGAGTCTTTGTCCCATCCTACATGGTAACGATACAGCTTCAGGGCTTGTGCCAATGCCAAATCTACTGCCTTAATCCTCCAGGAACAAGGGTGGAGAAAGATGGAAAGTTGAAATCTTACCCTAGTGAGAGATTACAGACAAATTCTGGTGGGCAATCATTTTCTGCCAATAGGATGTCATAACATTTTTTAAAAACATTTTTAACATATCGTGGGTACTAGGAGGATCTTAGAGAGCAACATGTGGCATGCCTAATGTAATATTTTCTAACATTGAGTACAAGGATGTGAGACTCAATGATGAAGAATATTCAAAGAACAAGTAGAGAAGGTGAGAAAAAAGGAGAAGAGGGAGAGATAATTTTTTTTCTTCACAATGCCGCATAAAACTGTAGTATAAATATTGATAGCATCAAGCACAGTCATTGGTGGCACGCCTGTTAGTCTAACAGGTTAAGGAACTATGACATTAAATAAGTATATCCGTAACCGTAGTTTGAGTAGGTATTCCATTGTCCATTTCTTTTCTCAGATTGTTGTAGTTGCGCCATGTACCGCAAAGCCTTCCCGAAATCTGCTTTAAATATATGTCTATCACTGAGACATTAAGGCCCTCATTATGACAGTGGCAGTAAAAACCACCTACCACCACAGCAACGGCACCAAAAGACCACCGCCGTGGCTACCAGCCAACCGCCATATTATGACTTTAGCCAGAATTCCACCAGAAGGATGGCGGAATTCCGGCTACGGTCATGGCGGCAGACGGTGGTAAGGTGGCACGCCAGTAGACCGCCGCAGACTGTATCAAGACCCATGATATGGCCTGGCGGTGTTCTGCTGGTGGACGCTGCTACTGGCAGCAACGCCCCGTCCCGTCTCCTCCCGGAGGATCCCCTGAAATCAGGTAAGTCGGATGCTCCAACAGGGGAGGGATATGTGCATGTGTGTGCGTGAATGTCGGTGTGCGTTTTGTGTGGTATGTGTGAGCATGTGTTGATTTGTGAGTGCGTGTATTGTGTGAATGCATGTGTGCTTGTATATATGTCAGTGTGTGTGGATGTGTGTGTGAATGGATGTACGCATGTGTGGGTGAATGTGGGTATGAGTGTGTGTATGCATGTGTATGATGGTACTTGAATGTGCATGTATGTCGGGGGATCTGGAGTGGGAGGGAGACGGGGACAGGGAAGACCCCTATCAGTGACAGGCAAGGGATTCCCTTTCACTGATAGTGCCTACCACCATGGTTTTCGTGGCGGTAAGGAAGCCACAAAAACCATGGTGGTAGGCGGGGTCACAATCTAGTGCGTGGGACAGTGGCGGCCGCCTGGCTGGAGACTGTATTCTCCAGCCTGGCGGCTGTTACCGCCCTGGCGGACAGAGTGTCATATTTTGGGGAAAGGTACTGCCAGCCTGTTGGCAGTACTTTTCTCCAAAATACCGCCGTCCGCAAGGGTCATAATGAGGGCCTAAGTCTTCACGTCCCAAGATCTTGACTCAGGGGGGGCGTTCATCGTTTTCTGGCTCCACTTTCACCACAAAAGCATTCCAGCAGTCCCCTCCCTTAATTGGTATACCTTGCATTTTCATAGGATGTCATACTGATAATTTTTCCCAGGATATATCTTTATTGGTGCGCTGTATATCTTCCTCAAGTTGTATTTTCACTTTGTAAACCCTATGTGGGGGGGGGGGAGACACGTATGTCTGCAGTTTGGACTTCTAAAAAGTTGTTAGTTGCTGTCACATGCAGAAGCTCTCAAAGATTTCAGTGACCTATTGTGACCTCTGTCATGCTGTCTAGCAGAGTCAGTACCCATGTCCTGTTCTTCAGTAAGGTTCTCATTATGTGTAGCATTTCTAGCCTAAATTGCTGCCACTTTTTTCTTTTTTAAACTGTGCTTTCTTTTGGGGACGTTTCACTTTCATTTTAACGTAAGGTTTAGATGAGCATTGTGAATCTTTTTTGGTTTCACATACTTGTTTAATTGTTTGAACGCCCTCCTTGCTCACTGCAATTATCCAGTGAGCCCTGAAAGGAACAATATTAGTGTGTATATTGATATATTTATCAGGAATATTAAACTATCCCTATTTTTTTAATTGTAACATTTCTCTGAGGTCTCCGATCGCGGATATTCTCTTCTTTGTTTTACATTAGCTTCAATTTGGTTTTGTTTGCCCCAGTGTTTTTTAGAACCCTCAGCTGCTTGTTTGGTAGAATCCTTATTGGATTTACCTTGTAATTGTGGTTTACCATTGTGGCTCCCAGACTATCTAGATTAATACTACAAAAGGTCTTGGTGATAATCTTTGGCAGCTCACGTTCTTCATCTGGTACAAGGACATCCATAGCCACTTGTGTACTGCCAATGCCACTGCTTCCCATTTAAGATTACTTAATATTATTGAGGGTACATTGGCAAAATTGACCATTTATTGTATTCCTAGATCTAGGGCTGGGACAGCCCCATATTCTTTTTAACACTTCCAGAAGATTTACAAGTGTTGGTGTACCATGTGCAGTAGTTTAGAGTGCACAAATACTGCACTGTCCACTGAGGGAACCAACCCAAATAGGAAGCACATTGTGAGAATTCTGTGTTTATCTTGGAGTCCTGTATGGGGAAACACTGCTTCCAAAGAGCTTGTTTTTGGTGCTAACGAAAACGGAATCTCTTCATGTTTGGTCGGTACTTTACCCAAAATTGAATGCACAATAGCAAAATTATTGCCTGCTGTGGCCACATGTTGGTTCACTAGAGTAGCCCTTGCTGGGGTGGTATTCAAAGTTCCGCTAAAAACATTGTACCTCCAATAGGTTGTTGTGTATAAGTAGCCAATTCTGGTCATGTAAGTCTCATTACTTAAAGGACCCAGTCTAACATTTTATGGAACATGTGGTAGGGTGCTATCAAGCCAATTTTGGTGTTCTTGATAAGATAGTGGTATTTCTAAATACGCATATGGTCTGTATTGTGCGGGCGCATTTGCCGGTGTACAATGGTGCAATGTATGTGTGTTCCCATCTGCTGCTGAAAAGGTGACCCAAGAGTAAAGATTTTCAGTTCTGTATGCTGTGTGAGCCTCAAAAACAAATGTAACTTCTCTATCCTCATATATGAGGCCATTGTTTCTTAAGTGTGTTGTGAGGGGGATTCTTATGTTTGATATAATTACCACCCTGTATTGGTCTGTCATTGTTTAAATTGGAATTGAATAGTTCAGAGATAGAAACACTATTTTGTGAGTTTCTTCTAAAGGTTCACACTTGAACAACCAACAGTATCAAATAGGTACCACCTATCTAGCTGAGGAGGGTATTCCCTAATACCACGGATGTCTCCGTATAAGGTAATTAGGCTGCACTTGGCATGAAATGAGACAGAGATACTTGGGAGATCCGTAAAGTCAGTGCCTATCCAACGTTGGCATGCAATGTTGTAAGACTCCTATTATAGTAAGGAGATTGCTGGATTTTGGGCGGCAGCACCACCAAGTATGGTGGACTGAGTCTTATTTCACACTGTGTGACAGCTGTTGGCATAACCCTTCTGGCTAGCTAGCAGTACCTCACCAGTTCCAGAGGTATGAGTGATTTGTGGCAGCCTATTGCATGACACACGTCTTCTACATGCAAAGACAAACAGAAGCAGAATCTTGGTTCAATAGGTTTTATTGAAGCAACTGCAATTTATGTAAAAAGGCATGAATTGTGATTATGAGGGTAATGAAACACACACTATGACAGCAGTGACTAGGAAAGTGAAACACAGGAAGAGTCCCACCATATTGTCACAACAGTGTGCCTAATATCCCTACCTACACTACTAAGGGCCATATGTACGAAAGCTTTTTCCCAT
Source organism: Pleurodeles waltl (assembly GCF_031143425.1). Taxonomy (NCBI): domain Eukaryota; kingdom Metazoa; phylum Chordata; class Amphibia; order Caudata; family Salamandridae; genus Pleurodeles; species Pleurodeles waltl. Next base: position 509,851,643 of record NC_090445.1, read on the forward strand.
ACACACAGAATGGGTAAAATCCTTTGGTACATCTGGCCCTAAGTTTCTACATGGGAGAAAATAGCAGTGGTAGTGCTAAGCTGCCCATCTAGTCCTGGGAAGGAAGCCAAATCCCCTTACCTGTGTTTAGAGGTAAAGAAGAGGTCTGTTAGTCTGCTGGGAGCCCTCCTACATAGATAAAGAGGAAGCATGAGGTTTCAGCTGAAACTGCAAAAAGGTGCATCTTGAGACGGCAGGCTGGCTGGATTGTTCCCTCTGACTTAGTTTGGGCAGCATGTCGTTTTCTAATAAATCATGTTGTTATTCTTAGAACTGTCCTAATATGATAATGCGTTGTTTCTGGGTAAGGTAGTCATTGCACTCAATGAACCGGCAATACCCGGAAAGCTACTGTGTGCAGCCTTGGAGGGAGCATAGGATGAAATGTCATGCAGAGAAATGAATAATAAATTCTGCATGGAAGGGCAACAGGTAAAAGTAATAAAACATTGCCACTAAAATAAGGCCTTGCTAAAATAATAAGCGGAATAAAATGAGAAGTAACTAGGGGAGAGGGAATAGGCCTCAAACCCAAGGTAAAACAAATGCCAAAATAATCCACACAACAACTTCAAACCAGCCTTTCAGTTCTACTTAGGCCTTGTCTCTTTGGAAGATATCCACATTGCCTACCAGGACATCTATGCCACTGAACTGATATTCTTTTATGTTAAACTTTGCACTTACGCCAAAGCAGTGACATTCCAATCCAAAATGCTTCTGCTTCTGACCACCTTTTCTCTCAGAAAGTTATGCATTTAATTTCCTATACAGATGGCCAAGATTTTGAGATACAAAGGAGCTATGTTGCTTATGTAAAGTATAGTTTTAAGCACATTTATTAATTATCTCAATCCATATCATTTTCATAGGTTCTCTACATGGATGCAGAATCCTGGGCCAAACACATTTCTACAATCTACATTGTATTTAAAGACAATTTTCATGGTTAGTTAGAGGTACTTGACTGTGCTGACTTAGGGGGTCATTACGACCCTGGCGGAACAAGTCCGCCAGGGCCGTGGGACGCGGTGGCACCGCCGACAGGCCGGCGGTGCCCCGCGGGGCATTCTGACCGCGGCGGCTCAGCCGCGGTCAGAGAAGGGAAACCGGCGGTCTCCCGCCGGTTTCCCGCTGCCCCAAAGGAATCCTCCAAGCCGGCGCAGCATGCTGCGCCGGCATGGGGATTCCGACTCCCCCTCCCGCCATCCAGTTCCTGGCGGTTCTCCCGCCGGGAACCGGATGGCGGGAGGGGGAGTCGCGGGGCCCCTGGGGGCCCCTGCCGTGCCCATGCCTATGGCATGGGCACGGCAGGGACCCCCGTAAGAGGGCCCCTAAAAGTATTTCAGTGTCTGCAAAGCAGACACTGAAATACGCGACGGGTGCAACTGCACCCGTCGCACCTTCCCACTCCGCCGGCTCTATTACGAGCCGGCGTCATCGTGGGAAGGGAGTTTTCCCCTGGGCTGGCGGGCAGTCTTGTGAAGACCGCCCGCCAGCCCAGGGGAAAACTCGGAATACCCTCCGCGGTCTTACGACCGCGGAGCGGTATTTCGGAGGGGGGAAGCCTGGCGGGCGGCCTCCGCCGCCCGCCAGGCTCGGAATGAGGGCCTTAGTGTAGACCAGACAGTGCCGTGTCACAGCATAAACCATACCAAGACAAGAGTTAAGTAAGCACTTAGCTGCCATTGTGCAGTTAGCACTTTAAGGGCTTGAATTAGATATTGGTAGATGGGTTACTCTGTAACAACAGTGACAGATATTCCATCCGCCGAAATCTAAATCCTATTATTTACTATGGGATTCAGATTTCGGCGGGTGGGAAATCCATCACCATTGTGACAGAGTAACCCATCCACCAATATCTGAATCAGGGCCTAAGTTAGTTCCCAGGTCATAGATCATTGCCATCTAACAGTTAACACCTTATAGTCAGTTTCCAATAATCAGGCTTCATAAAACATTCACACTACATCCCATTCCACCTCATCTAACCTGTCATCTGCTGAATTCTTACATGACGTTCAGAGGCAAGGTTTGCCCTTGTATTTAATTTTCACTCAGAGACCGAACAAGTACATTTTGAAAAACTGGAAGAGTTTGCAAAAATTATTTTGACTTATCTTAGTTAGAGCATCATTACACAACTGTAGTAACACATGCTTATTGGTCCCTACTGTGCATATTTTTGGCAGTTCTGTATCTCCACAGTTACCTTTTACTTGATAGTAAAGTCTGAGTTGTATCTTCATTTTGTGTGGTCACTCATGCCGAGAAGGAGCAGTGGAATGTGGTGCCACTTGGCACCACCCTTGGCTGCCCTCAACAATAAGGTCCAGGCCAGTTTGTGGGAATGTGAGCGACTGTTGCATGATTGATCAATAGATCTCTGGACTACAGGTGATTTTGGGGCCAGGCTTACAGGCAGTGTGAGTGTCAGTCCCAGTTTAACCAAGATGTGCTTAATGTGCCCCAGGACCTAGACCTGGACTGCGATTAGCCCCCAGGAAAACCAGACCCACATATAAAAGTGATATATATAGATATATCATATATATATCATATATATATATGTAAATATATATATATTTGCCACCAGTTGTCTTGCAGTTGCAGCTTGCGTCTTCAAAGCAATGTACATACTTCAACTGACGCATTTCAGCTGTAGCTTTTAGGCAGCAATAAAAAAAGTCAAGTAAGTCTTGCGATTATGTTTCTGCTACAAAGGGATCAGACTTTTGTCTAGTGGCAGTTTTAGTGCCATAAAGAAGCGCCAAAGGTTTATATGCCTACTGCAAAGAGCAAATCTGTATTTTATGTAAATAGCTGAGTACTTTAGTAAAGTCAGCAATTTCCTGCGCTATAATACAAATGAAATGTATGTGCGGGATGGGTGGCGGCTATGTAGAGGTGAAAGGCACTTTTGCTGGATGGTAATGAGGGAATCTGAGGAGGAGGACATGGGAGTGGGAACACCAATAATGATTGTTGGACTGGGCGCAGGAGTTGCTAAAGACTGTGACGAATGGTATGTTACAAGGTGTTTTTTGAGTATCTTGAAAGAACGTGCTGATTGAGGGACGACATCACACACACACCAGCAATTTTGTGACTGCCTACGTAGGCTAGTGTTTTAGAGCAACAGTTTAGCTAATAGCAGAGATGGCATCTTGAAGGATGACTGCTGCTGACGCCATCACTCAGGTTATAGAGGACAGCTTTGACATAGGATGAGAGACTGAGACAGCATCTGAGGGATAGGATAATGGCGCAGACTCTGAGAGTAATTTTTCAGTCGAAAAAGTCCCATTGGATAACTCCTCTTCCAGTAAATTATGAGGGAGGTGATGAGGACAGTCCTGCTGTCACTTCGCAAGCACAGTCTGTGCAACGGGGCACTACTGGGTTAGCCCAACCCAGAGAGCAGGTAAATGCTGCGGCAAGCACAGAGAGAGAGTGCTCTCTTGGGAGCTCCCTAATTTAGTTCAGCCCCAAATTCCACCTCCCAAATCGTATTATGAAGACATCAGAATTGTCTATCACAAAACAAACTAGTTTTGTAAGGCAGACACCTGTGTTTTTGGTCCTGGGTTCCGTGGCCATATAGGGAAACATACTAAACCCAAACATTTCTGGAAACTAGACATCCAGGGGAGTCCACAGAGGTGTGACTTATGCAGATTCCCCAAAATGTTCTTACCTAGAATACCCTGCAAAGCTAAAATGATGAATAAAAACTAAATTTTTCTTGCATTTCTGTCACACAAACTACAGGAATATGCTGGGATCCACAAAATTCCTACCACCCAGTGATTCCTCATCTGTCCTGATAAAAACACTACCACACTTGAGTGCCTATACCTAGTGCCTGTGTCAGGAATGGATCACCACAGGGTCAACAGTTGCCTCATGTAAGGACCAACATTGACCGTTGTGTGATCTATTCCTGTCGCGGGCACTAGGCCTACCCACACAAGTGAGGTACCATTTTTATCGGGAGACTTGGGGGAATGCTGGATGGAAGGAAATTTGTGGCTCCTCTCAGATTCCAGAACTTTCTGTCACCGAAATGTGAAGAAAAAGTGTTTTTTTTGGCCACATTTTGAGGTTTGCGAAGGATTCTGGATAACAGAACCTGGTGGGAGCTCCACATTCAGCCCATCCTGGATTCCCCTAGGTGTCTAGTTTTAAAAAATGCGCAGGTTTGGTAGGTTTCCCTAGCTGCCGGCTGAGCTAGAGGTCAAAATCCACAGGTAGGCACTTTGCAAAAAACAGCTCTGTTTTCTTTAGGAAAATGTGATGCATCCACATTGTGTTTTGTGGCTTTCCTGTCGCAGGCGCTAGGCGTACCCACACAAGTGAGGTACCATTTTTATCGGGAGACTTGGAGGAACGCTGGGTGGAAGGAAGTTTGTGGATCCTCTCAGATTCCAGAACTTTCTGTCACCGTAATTTGAGGAAAAAGTGTTTTTTTGGCCACATTTTGAGGTTTGCAAAGGATTCTGGGTATTAGAACCTGGTGAGAGCCCCACAAGTCAGCCCATCCTGGATTCCATAGGTGTCTAGTTTTCAAAAATGTGCAGGTTTGGTAGGTTTCCCTATGTGCCGCTGAGCTAGAGGCCAAAGTCCACAGCTAGGCACTTTGCAAAAAAACAGCTCTGTTTTCTTTAGGAAAATGTGATGAGTTCACATTGTGTTTTGTGGCATTTCCTGTCGCAGGCGCTAGGCCTACCCACACAGGTGAGGTGCCATTTTTATCGGGAGACTTGAAGGAACGCTGGGTGGAAGGTAATTTGTGGCTCCTCTCAGATTTCAGAACTTTCTGTCACCGAAATGTGAGGAAAAAGTGTTTCTTTGGCCACATTTTGAGGTTTGCAAATGATTCTGGGTAACAGAACATGGTGAGAGCCCCACAAGTCAGCCCATCCTGGATTCCCCTAGGTGTCTAGTTTTCAAAAATGCGCAGGTTTGGTAGGTTTCCCTATGTGCCGGCTGAGCTAGAGGCCAAAATCCTCAGCTAGGCACTTTGCAAAAAACATCTTTGTTTTCTTTAGGAAAATGTGATGCATCCACATTGTGTTTTGTGGCTTTCCTGTCGCAGGCGCTAGGCCTACCCACACAAGTGAGGTACCATTTTCATCAGGAGACTTGGGGGAACGCTGGGTGGAAGGAAGTTTGTGGATCCTATCAGATTCCAGAACTTTCTGTCACCGTAATTTGAGGAAAAAGGGTTTTTTGGCCACATTTTGAGGTTTGAAAAGGATTCTGGGTATTAGAACCTGGTGAGAGCCCCACAAGTCAACCCATCCTGGATTCCCCTAGGTGTCTAGTTTTCAAAAATGTTCAGGTTTGGTAGGTTTCCCTATGTGCCACTGAGCTAGAGGCCAAAATCCACAGCTAGGCACTTTTAAAAAAACAGCTCTGTTTTCTTTAGGAAAATCTGATGCGTCCACATTGTGTTTTGTGGCATTTCCTGTTGCAGGCGCTAGGCCTACCCACACAGGTGAGGTACCATTTTTATCGGGAGACTTGAAGGAACGCTGGGTGGAAGGAAATTTCTGGCTCCTCTCAGATTCCAGAACTTTCTGTCACCGAAATGTGAGGAAAAAGTGTTTCTTTGGCCACATTTTGAGGTTTGCAAATGATTCTGGGTAACAGAACATGGTGAGAGCCCCACAAGTCATCCCATCCCGGATTCCCCTAGGTGTCTAGTTTTCAAAAATGCGCAGGTTTGGTAGGTTTCCCTATGTGCCGGCTGAGCTAGAGGCCAAAATCCACAGCTAGACACTTTGCAAAAAACAGCTCTGTTTTCTTTAGGAAAATGTGATGCTTCCACATTGTGTTTTGTGGCATTTCCTGTCGCAGGCGCTAGGCCTACCCACACAAGTGAGGTACCATTTTTATCGGGAGAATTGAGGGGAACGCTGGGTGGCAGGAAATTTGTGGTTCCTCTCAGATTCCAGAACTTTCTGTCACCGAAATGTGAGGAAAAAGTGTTTCTTTGGCCACATTTTGAGGTTTGCAAATGATTCTGGGTAACAGAACATGGTGAGAGCCCCACAAGTCAGCCCATCCTGGATTCCCCTAGGTGTCTAGTTTTCAAAAATGCGCAGGTTTGGTAGGTTTCCCTACGTGCCGGCTGAGCTAGGCACTTTGCAAAAAACAGCTCTGTTTTCTTTAAGAAAATGTGATGCATCCACATTGTGTTTTGTGGCTTTCCTGTCGCAGGCGCTAGGCCTACCCACACAAGTGAGGTACCATTTTCATCAGGAGACTTGGGGGAACGCTGGGTGGAAGGAAGTTTGTGGATCCTCTCAGATTCCAGAACTTTCTGTCACCGTAATTTGAGGAAAAAGTGTTTTTTTGGCCACATTTTGAGGTTTGCAAAGGATTCTGGGTATTAGAACCTGGTGAGAGCCCCACAAGTCAGCCCATCCTGGATTCCCCTAGGTGTCTAGTTTTCAAAAATGTTCAGGTTTGGTAGGTGTCCCTATGTGCCGCTGAGCTACATGGCCAAAATCCACAGCTAGGCACTTTTAAAAAAAACAGCTCTGTTTTCTTTAGGAAAATCTGATGCGTCCACATTGTGTTTTGTGGCATTTCCTGTTGCAGGCGCTAGCCCTACCCACACAGGTAAGGTACCATTTTTATTGGGAGACTTGAAGGAACGCTGGGTGGAAGGAAATTTCTGGCTCCTCTCAGATTCCAGAACTTTCTGTCACCGAAATGTGAGGAAAAAGTGTTTCTTTGGCCACATTTTGAGGTTTGCAAATGATTCTGGGTAACAGAACATGGTGAGAGCCCCACAAGTCAGCCCATCCCGGATTCCCCTAGGTGTCTAGTTTTCAAAAATGCGCAGGTTTGGTAGGTTTCCCTATGTGCCGGCTGAGCTGGAGGCCACAATCCACAGCTAGGCACTTTGCAAAAAACAGCTCTGTTTTCTTTAGGAAAATGTGATGCATCCACATTGTGTTTTGTGGCATTTCCTGTCGCAGGCGCTAAGCCTACCCACACAAGTGAGGTACCATTTGTATCGGGAGACTTAGGGGAACGCTGGGTGGAAGGAAATTTGTGGCTCCTCTCAGATTCCAGAACTTTCTGTCACCGAAATGTGAGGAAAAAGTGTTTCTTTGGCCACATTTTGAGGTTTGCAAAGGATTCTGGGTATTAGAACCTGGTGAGAGCCCCACAAGTCAGCCCATCCTGGATTCCATAGGTGTCTAGTTTTCAAAAATGTGCAGGTTTGGTAGGTTTCCCTATGTGCCGCTGAGCTAGAGGCCAATGTCCACAGGTAGGCACTTTGCAAAAAAACAGCTCTGTTTTCTTTAGGAAAATGTGATGCGTCCACATTGTGTTTTGTGGCATTTCCTGTCGCAGGCGCTACGCCTACCCACACAGGTGAGGTGCCATTTTTATCGGGAGACTTGAAGGAACGCTGGGTGGAAGGACATTTCTGGCTCCTCTCAGATTTCAGAACTTTCTGTCACCGAAATGTGAGGAAAAAGTGTTTCTTTGGCCACATTTTGAGGTTTGCAAATGATTCTGGTTAACAGAACATGGTGAGAGCCCCACAAGTCAGCCCATCCTGGATTCCCCTAGGTGTCTAGTTTTCAAAAATGCGCAGGTTGGGTAGGTTTCCCTATGTGCCGGCTGAGCTAGAGGCCAAAATCCTCAGCTAGGCACTTTGCAAAAAACATCTTTGTTTTCTTTAGGAAAATGTGATGCATCCACATTGTGTTTTGTGGCTTTCCTGTCGCAGGCGCTAGGCCTACCCACACAAGTGAGGTACCATTTTCATCAGGAGACTTGGGGGAACGCTGAGTGGAAGGAAGTTTGTGGATCCTCTCAGATTCCAGAACTTTCTGTCACCGTAATTTTGGGAAAAAGGGTTTTTTTGGCCACATTTTGATGTTTGCAAAGGATTCTGGGTATTAGAACCTGGTGAGAGCCCCACAAGTCAGCCCATCCTGGATTCCCCTAGGTGTCTAGTTTTCAAAAATGTTCAGGTTTGGTAGGTTTCCCTATGTGCCACTGAGCTAGAGGCCAACATCCACAGCTAGGCACTTTTAAAAAAACAGCTCTGTTTTCTTTAGGAAAATCTGATGCGTCCACATTGTGTTTTGTGGCATTTCCTGTTGCAGGCGCTAGGCCTACCCACACAGGTGAGGTACCATTTGTATCGGGAGACTTGAAGGAACGCTGGGTGGAAGGAAATTTCTGGCTCCTCTCAGATTCCAGAACTTTCTGTCACCGAAATGTGAGGAAAAAGTGTTTCTTTGGCCACATTTTGAGGTTTGCAAACGATTCTGGGTAACAGAACATGGTGAGAGCCCCACAAGTCATCCCATCCCGGATTCCCCTAGGTGTCTAGTTTTCAAAAATGCGCAGGTTTGGTAGGTTTCCCTACGTGCCGGCTGAGCTAGAGGCCAAAATCCACAGCTAGGCACTTTGCAAAAAACAGCTCTGTTTTCTTTAGGAAAATGTGATGCTTCCACATTGTGTTTTGTGGCATTTCCTGTCGCAGGCGCTAGGCCTACCCACACAAGTGAGGTACCATTTTTATCGGGAGAATTGAGGGGAACGCTGGGTGGCAGGAAATTTGTGGTTGCTCTCAGATTCCAGAACTTTCTGTCACCGAAATGTGAGGAAAAAGTGTTTCTTTGGCCACATTTTGAGGTTTGCAAATGATTCTGGGTAACAGAACATGGTGAAAGCCCCACAAGTCAGCCCATCCTGGATTCCCCTAGGTGTCTAGTTTTCAAAAATGCGCAGGTTTGGTAGGTTTCCCTACGTGCCGGCTGAGCTAGGCACTTTGCAAAAAACAGCTCTGTTTTCTTTAGGAAAATGTGATGCATCCACATTGTGTTTTGTGGCTTTCCTGTCGCAGGCGCTAGGCCTACCCACACAAGTGAGGTACCATTTTCATCAGGAGACTTGGGGGAACGCTGGGTGGAAGGAAGTTTGTGGATCCTCTCAGATTCCAGAACTTTCTGTCACCGTAATTTGAGGAAAAAGTGTTTTTTTGGCCACATTTTGAGGTTTGCAAAGGATTCTGGGTATTAGAACCTGGTGAGAGCCCCACAAGTCAGGCCATCCTGGATTCCCCTAGGTGTCTAGTTTTCAAAAATGTTCAGGTTTGGTAGGTGTCCCTATGTGCCGCTGAGCTACATGGCCAAAATCCACAGCTAGGCACTTTTAAAAAAAACAGCTCTGTTTTCTTTAGGAAAATCTGATGCGTCCACATTGTGTTTTGTGGCATTTCCTGTTGCAGGCGCTAGCCCTACCCACACAGGTAAGGTACCATTTTTATTGGGAGACTTGAAGGAACGCTGGGTGGAAGGACATTTCTGGCTCCTCTCAGATTCCAGAACTTTCTGTCACCGAAATGTGAGGAAAAAGTGTTTCTTTGGCCACATTTTGAGGTTTGCAAATGATTCTGGGTAACAGAACATGGTGAGAGCCCCACAAGTCAGCCCATCCCGGATTCCCCTAGGTGTCTAGTTTTCAAAAATGCGCAGGTTTGGTAGGTTTCCCTATGTGCCCGCTGAGCTAGAGGCCAAAATCCACAGCTAGGCACTTTGCAAAAAACAGCTCTGTTTTCTTTAGGAAAATGTGATGCATCCACATTGTGTTTTGTGGCATTTCCTGTCGCAGGCGCTAAGCCTACCCACACAAGTGAGGTACCATTTGTATCGTGAGACTTAGGGGAACGCTGGGTGGAAGGAAATTTGTGGCTCCTCTCAGATTCCAGAACTTTCTGTCACCGAAATGTGAGGAAAAAGTGTTTCTTTGGCCACATTTTGAGGTTTGCAAAGGATTCTGGGTATTAGAACCTGGTGAGAGCCCCACAAGTCAGCCCATCCTGGATTCCATAGGTGTCTTGTTTTCAAAAATGTGCAGGTTTGGTAGGTTTCCCTATGTGCCGCTGAGCTAGAGGCCAATGTCCACAGGTAGGCACTTTGCAAAAAAACAGCTCTGTTTTCTTTAGGAAAATGTGATGCGTCCACATTGTGTTTTGTGGCATTTCCTGTCGCAGGCGCTAGGCCTACCCACACAGGTGAGGTGCCATTTTTATCGGGAGACTTGAAGGAACGCTGGGTGGAAGGACATTTCTGACTCCTCTCAGATTTCAGAACTTTCTGTCACCGAAATGTGAGGAAAAAGTATTTCTTTGGCCACATTTTGAGGTTTGCAAATGATTCTGGTTAACAGAACATGGTGAGAGCCCCACAAGTCAGCCCATCCTGGATTCCCCTAGGTGTCTAGTTTTCAAAAATGCGCAGGTTTGGTAGGTTTCCCTATGTGTCGGCTGAGCTAGAGGCCAAAATCCTCAGCTAGGCACTTTGAAAAAAACATCTCTGTTTTCTTTAGGAAAATGTGATGCATCCACATTGTGTTTTGTGGCATTCCTGTCGCAGGCGCTAGGCCTACCCACACAAGTGAGGTACCATTTTCATCAGGAGACTTGGGGGAACGCTGGGTGGAAGGAAGTTTGTGGATCCTCTCAGATTCCAGTACTTTCTGTCACCATAATTTGAGGAAAAAGTGTTTTTTTGGCCACATTTTGAGGTTTGCAAAGGATTCTGGGTATTAGAACCTGGTGAGAGCCCCACAAGTCAGCCCATCCTGGATTCCCCTAGGTGTCTAGTTTTAAAAAATGTGCAGGTTTGGTAGGTTTCCCTATGTGCCGCTGAGCTACATGGCCAAAATCCACAGCTAGGCACTTTTAAAAAAACAGCTCTGTTTTCTTTAGGAAAATCTGATGCGTCCACATTGTGTTTTGTGGCATTTCCTGTTGCAGGCGCTAGGCCTACCCACACAGGTGAGGTACCATTTTTATCGGGAGACTTGAAGGAACGCTGGGTTGAAGGAAATTTGTGGCTCCTCTCAGATTCCAGAACTTTCTGTCACCGAAATGTGAGGAAAAAGTGTTTCTTTGGCCACATTTTGAGGTTTGCAAATGATTCTGGGTAACAGAACATGGTAAGAGCCCAACAAGTCAGTCCATCCTGGATTCCCCTAGGTGTCTAGTTTTCAAAAATGCACAGGTTTGGTAGGTTTCCCTATGTGCCGGCTGAGCTGGAGGCCAAAATCCACAGTTAGGCACTTTGCAAAAAACAGCTCTGTTTTCTTTAGGAAAATGTGATGCGTCCACATTGTGTTTTGTGGCATTTCCTGTCGCAGGCGCTAGGCCTACCCACACAAGTGAGGTACCATTTTTATCGGGAGAATTGAGGGGAATGCTGGGTGGCAGGAAATTTGTGGTTCCTCTCAGATTCCAGAACTTTCTGTCACCGAAATGTAAGGAAAAAGTGTTTCTTTGGCCACATTTTGAGGTTTGCAAATGATTCTGGGTAACAGAACATGGTGAGAGCCCCACAAGTCAGCCCATCCCGGATTCCCCTAGGTGTCTAGTTTTCAAAAATGCGCAGGTTTGGTAGGTTTCCCTATATGCCGGCTGAGCTAGAGGCCAAAATCCACAGCTAGGCACTTTGCAAAAAACAGCTCTGTTTTCTTTAGGAAAATGTGATGCATCCACATTGTGTTTTGTGGCATTTCCTGCCGCAGCCTACCCACACAAGTGAGGTACCATTTTTATCGGGAGACTTAGGGGAACACTGGGTGGAAGGAAATTTGTGGCTCCTCTCAGATTCCAGAACTTTCTTTCACCGTAATGTGAGGGAAAAGTATTTTTTTGGCCACATTTTGAGGTTTGCAAAGGATTCTGAGTAACAGAACCTGGTGAGAGCCCCACAAGTCAGCCAATCCTGGATTCCCCTAGGTGTCTAGTTTTTAAAAATGCACAGGTTTGGTAGGTTTCCCTAGGTGCTGGCTGAGATAGAGGCCAAAATCTACAGCTAGGCACTTTGCAAAAAACATGTCAGATTTCAGTGTAAAAATGTGATGTGTCCATATTCCCTTTCCTGTCGCGAGCGTTAGGCCTACCCACGCATGTGAGGTACACAGAATCGCACAACAAGTGTTCTTGCCTCTTGTCTTTCTCTACATTTTTTCCTTCCAAATGTGAGACAGTGTGTAAAAAAGACGTCTATTTGAGAAATGGTCTGTAATGCACATGCTAGTATGGGCACCCTGGAATTCAGAGATGTTCAAATAACCACTGCTTCTCAACTGTATATTGCTTTAAAAAATCTGACATGGCATGAAAAAGTGACAGAGTAAAACGTGGAGAAAAATGGCTGTTTTTTTCAGCTCAATTTCAATATTTTTTTATTTCAGATGTTATTTTCTGTAGGAAAACCTTGTAGGATCTACACAAATGACCCCTTGCTGAATTCAGAATTTTGTCTACTTTTCAGAATTGCTTTCTGGGATCCAGTATTGGTTTCACACCCATTACTGTCACTAACTGGAAGGAGGCTGAATGCACCAAAAATAGTAAAAACTAAGTATGTCCCAGTAAAATGCCAAAATTGTGTTGAAAAATGTGGTTTTCTGATTCAACTCTGCCTATTCCTGAAAGCTGGGCAGATGGTGATTTTAGCACAGCAAACCCTTTGTTGGTGCCATTTTCAGGGAAAAAACCACAAGCCTTCTTCGGCAGCCCTTTTTTCCCTTTTTTTGAAAAAAAATAAATTTTAGGTGTATTTTGGCTAATTTCTAGTTCTCCAGGGGAGCCCAGAAACTCTGGGTACCTTTAGAATCCCTAGGATGTTGGAAAAAAAGGACACAAATTTGGCATGGATAGCTTATGTGGACAAAATGTTATGAAGGCCTCAACACGAACTACCCCAAATAGCCATAAAAGGGCTCAGTACTGGGGGGGGGGAAAGGCCCAGCAGCTAAGAGGTTAAAAATCTCATAAATATTCTTACTAATGATATTATACATCATATTACAATTCACACCATGAAAGAGATTGCAGTGAGTATAGTATTTATTGGGGTGAGTATGAGTGGGTGTTTAATTATGTTGTGGCTTTCTTAATTGGATACAAAAATGTGAGGGCATAAACATTGGATTTGGGGTGAAAATATGGTATGCACATCTGTTGTCAGAGTTAAGGACTGAGGTCCTAACCATAACTTGCAAATAACATGTATTTTTCTGTTTGAATTTTCTTAAATGAATTATGTTTTTTTCTCATACACTACACACAACAGTTCCCTGTTCCCAACAAGCCATAGACAGCCAGCCCCCACTGTTCACTGGGGGTTGTTCATAGAGACTGGCCTGCTTCTAGGCTTGGCCCCCAAGTGAGATCAAACCTGATCTTTTGCCCTGTAAAGCAGTAATGGGTCACAACACTTGGCCTTCAACGAGACCAGGCACATAAACGTCCACGGGAGGTCAAACCCCTTTACACATAGATTTTGGCCATATGCAGCAGGACTTGGCTACAGGCAGAACGGTTTTGTTTTGAACCTACTATGTGTGGCCAACTGCTGCTATGCAAGACCTTTGGCTTTGCACAGAAGTGGTTGTCAGCAAAATTTAACTGCGGCCAGGTCGTGTTCTCAACCTGATGTGTTCGCCCGACCCTTACGAGTGGCCATTGACCAAGCATAGTCTTAGTGCACAGAATCCTTTTTTCACTTTTTTTCAAGATTTGCAAATCCTGATGATACAGGTGGGTTCATGGGAACCAGGAAGGAGCCATGATTCAAAAATCCTTCCATCAAAATAATTTATTTGTTTTTTGTTAGTGCCAGAAAGGATCCTTTAAGGCCCCCACACATGTCCTGGGGATTTTCATAACATTGTGCTTGGTGTACTATATTGAAAGCCATAAAACACACCTTTTCTGTGATGGCCAGAAAATAATAGTGTGTCAGATATTGTAATATGCATTGGGTAAGAGATAAAAAAAAGCTCTCTCGTCCAATTATATGCCTTTATTCTTTTTAACTGGATTTGCAAACCCTCAGCGGATTTCCAAACTCAATGACTGGGGATTTACACTTACTTGAGTAAAATTCTATGTACATGCATGAACATCAATTCACCGAAATGCCAGGGGTGACATCCTTTTACTTCCACTTTCACTCACACACACATAGGTACTCATACAATCAAATTCACACTTATGCAAACTATCTCTCACATAAAGACGCTCTCACCTACAAGCACACACATAACATCCATTCAAAAGCATTTTTTACTTACCTCAACTGCCATGGAAGGGCATATTTTATCTAACTGTACTCCATTTTTATTACAGTAATAGTGAAAAATATATTATTATTCACTATTAGTGCAAAACAAAATTGACAGACAATAAAGAAAGTGGAGCTTCAACTGACGTCTTTAAGCATGAACTGCCACTGTACTGTATTCCTGGGAGTGAATTTACCAGCTCTGAAGCCAAGGATGCAAAGGCAATGCCAGGGATTACAAAGGGCAAGCCAGGGGTCACAGCGGCGACCCCTGGTGACCCATTAATCGCGTCCATGTGTACATGCAAGTTTGATATATTTCTGTATCGAGGACCTAAGAACCCCTATGGGCGTTAAATGGAACAAATAGTTTGAAGGACCCCTGTTGTTTGACCCCTACTTGATGGATCAGCAACCACCTGCCCTGAAGGATCCAAAAGTGAGTGTCCTTTTTTGGAAAGTCTAGACTCTTCGAGCAGCACCAAAGATATTAAGAAAACCTCAAATACATGTTCAATGGAAACTATGACATAACCATAACTTCAAAGTTGAGTGGGTTGCAAATGTCACCAGAACCCTGAGATGGAAACATAGGACATATTGCACATTATGCATTAAATATTCATTTATATGTTTACATAACATGTTTATTTTGAAGTAGCCTGAAAAAGCTGTTTACCTCAAAGTGCAGCAAATAATGGCCACCGATTGGAAATAGAATGTTAAGCCTATATTTACTTTTCATTAATACAATGTTGATAGAATAGTGGACAATACTGAGAGCCAGCCAATTTTTGTGATACTTTTGCTGCATCTTTTGTTGCATAGTTATGGAGTTACCACATTTGCCACATAATGTGCATAAGTGTGCAGATTTTACAAATAATTGTATTTCTCGATGACATTGAGGACAATAATACTACAGCACAGTTTGCCTTTTCCCCACATAATGTGTGTAACCTTGTTGTATAATATGGCCCCTCCTGCTGCACAATCTTAGTAGCCTTGATAAGTATAAAGCACTGCAAATTCAGAGTGCCATCTAGTCCTTTCATAGTGCAGGATATTGCTGGGAATATAATCTGGTGTCATTACCTAAATTGGGGCGAAGACTGACACTGCAGTGCATTGTGGTGCTCAGTACTGTTTTTGTGCACTAAAATACATAAATACACATACCTGCTCAATGAAACTGAATACAAATACCTTTCACTGATTCATTACTAAAGCACAAAATCACATTCAAGATTATTACCACAATACAGCTTAATTGATTTGAGAAACAACAGGTGGTATTCATGTTGCATTCATTTAATGGGTGGGTGGTTCTGGATGCAGAGGTTCATATTTTGAATTTAATGTTTGCTTCCAATCATAACTACTGGTTGCTTCTCTAGATTGAGGAGATGGGATCACATTTCTATCTGGAAGAAGTGAGTCACATCACACAGAAATTGTTTGTACTTTTATAGCTGGAAATGATTCAGTTTCTAATTTTGGTTTCTAACCAGTAAGTCGAACATTTGAGAGTGAAGACAAAAGTCACTTTGGCGCCCCCAACGTTCTTGGTAAATGGCTTTTTAAAACAGCCATATTGAATGGCATTGATAACTGTGCCACTATTACTAGACCTGGACTTACTATGTCAACAGATGATGATAGTTGTTCATGCAGATTCAAGACAAATACACTGCTGGTTGTGGGTGGCAAGGTGACAGATCAGAGTCGTTGGATCAGTCTCATAAATGTAGTTGTGCTATGATTTAATTAGTTATCAGGAGGCAGTATGGGTAATTACTGTTAGGGCCAGAGTACCACTCTGCATTGATTAATCAGCGTCATGATTTACAGGATGGTGTCACTCTAGTTCATAGCTGACAGATGTTCTGTATTTCTCAGTTTCTGAACTAAATAAAAGCATGTTTTCATTGTCAGTGGAGTTCTAGTCAAGGGGTTTGGAAAAGCCTGGATTACAAATAAAGTGATAATGATTTTTTGCTAAAGCCTGCTGCTGGCGTTAGGTTTGGAGTCGTTTCACATGACCAAAAGAGATTGCTTGTTCGAATTACACTATTATGTAGTCGTAAAGGGGTCGACAAAGTACATTCAATTGATTTATATGCTTATATTCATTATTGTATATTTATATTTATTGGTTTATATATGATATTCATATGATTTAAAGGCAAACGGTTGTATTTTGTTATAATGCGAATGTTTAACATTATGTAAATGCGGATCTAATTTATTCCTGTCTTGAAGAAAGGAAATCCTATATTTGCAGAAATGTATTTTTTTTTAGTTTCTACTTTGAACAAAAGAACATTATGGAGTCGACATAGAATATAATTCTTTGGGACCCATCCAGAGCATAGTAGTGGTAATTATTGTATATTTTGAATATTCCAACATAGAAAGGATAGCATTTCATCAACTTAATTACATCAATACTTTGGGCACGTATAAGCAGAACCATTCAACGCCCAGAGATATCCTTCAGTCGACGTATCAATCTACTATCTATTAAAGTTGATGAAATGATCAAAGCCCTGCGGCCATCAATACGCCGTCTTTCAGCATTTTCACGGTTGCTGTTCTGCATGCAAGTGGATCCTGACTTTGGGAATATTAGCCCTTATCAAGGGGGTCCTGTGTATTTCGCTTACTAATTGGGTTACATCGCACATACTGATGGCCGCAGGGGTTTGATTGTTTCCAACCTTTTGATTATGAAGCTTAAGAGATGTAATTGTCTCCATACAAACTAATTGCATCACTCCACTGGACAATTATAACTTTTGTCCATAGAGTATCAAGTTATTCGCTTGTTTGCCCTGAAGCAGTCTTATTCAAGATGAAACACTTGTTGGCTGTATTGGGCGTATCTGGGCAACTGTGCTTATGATTACAAGTTGATATTGTTAAATTGCAATAGGAAGAGATGCATCTTATACTGTTCATTGATTTATTCCACGTGTATCATTCATTTGTTTGTCCTATTGAACATCTTTGTACCATACACATACTGCAAAAAAACTTTTTTCCATGATGCTTTGCAACTAAAAGATTTTGGTTAATAAATTAGTTTTTATTGCCATCAATCTAGGTTTCGATTGGTGCTCCAGGCATTTATTGAATGTTATATCAGTCTGCCTAGGTAGTATATCTGGATGCACCTCTTTGCAGCATGGGTGCTGTCTATGTAGCACATTACATTTCATTTTCTGCTCTGTTTACTGGTCCATTTGTGGGAAGGTTATTGTGCTGGACATTCTTTTCCACTACTGCTATGTTTGTAATAGTTATTGCATCTGTTATGCGGTTGGCTTGTGCAGTGATGCATCTACTCTTGAGGATTGTCTTCTACCTCAATGCAGTGTTTTTTAATTATTTGTGTTTTGCATGACAAAGCCTAGTGCCCTGCTCCAATACCTGATTTTTGCCAGCCAGATAGACCTGTAACCAAGGGCAATTTTACTTGGCAATTCAATCAATCAATAGTTTATTCGGTCCAGATTTGGACCATTTGAGAAGTTAAAAGTAATCATACATACAAAAAAATAAAAGCCATAAACCATTGCATAATAAAAAAATAAAAAAGACATTGGCAATTAATACAGGAAAAAAAAAAGTTCATAAAACTACATAAAAAAATTCATAAATAATTAAGACAAAACTCTCAAAATAGTCTCTGGATCTTACCCTATGCAAGACGCTGAATGCTAAAATGATGCTAATCAGTTGTTAAAAGCATAAAAAACATTCTAAAACGGGTTTATACATAAAATAAGACATAAAAACTACATACAATAGCTCCTATTAGCAAAAGTTAGAAGTCAACCAGTAGGAAATGATGCCCTAAGTTAATCAGTTCTATTGAATAAGTTTATCAAATAAATTGCATCTTGCCATTTATAAAATTATATATACTGAGGAGCTATAGGTCGCTTCAGTTGGGGTAACCCACTAGACAGCGTGCTCGGGGATACAGTCTTTTATCCTCGATAGGTCGCACTAATAGTTTTATTTAAAATCCCAGACTAATATAACAGGGTACTAGTTCGCTAACTTCTAGACCGTTCTTCAACCGGTGGATTAAGATCTATAGTGATCCTGCTGCGGATTTTCCATGCTGCTGCCAGATATTTAGAAACAGAACTCACTATCAGCATGGAAGTATCATATTTGCATATTCTATATACACTGTTACGGTTTTGTGATAACAGTGTTTTGCACAGAGGGGTAATCCACTTCCCTCGAGGGCATTTGAACAGAGGACAGAAAAATAGGACATGCTCAGAAGTTTCCTTGCATAGATGGCAGTTTATGCATTTGTCAGATAAGGAACTATTAGTCGACCAGCAAGCCGTGAAGCTGTTGACTGCCAATGTTCCATATCTGAACTGAAGTAATAAAGAGCGAGCACGGGCTGGTATAGGGAGATCCAGGAAGCTTTCAGGCAGAAGTTCGTGCTTAACCAGCAGAAACTCTGCTGTCAGCCGACCTAACCCATTTGAGCCGAGAGATTCCTCATAGATCTTTTCCCAATAACGGTCTTTGATCAGGCGTTTAGCGTTACCAGGAATCATCTCGGGATTCTCCCAATAATGGGATAAATTCAGTTTAACCCAAGCCGCTTTCATCTCCCTTAGCCACCGTACTTTTTCCCATCCATAGCGAGGTGGCAATAGTTCTTTAACTGCTGACCTGAAGGGTTCGAGTTCATCCGTTTTCCATAGTCTGACCCAGTACAGAAGTGGTCTTCAGTATGCTGTATCTTTAATACTATTTAATACTTGGCAATTGAGTATGCCCCTAAACCGTTTTAGTGTGTAGGACGACCTATTTACATCCTTATCACTACTTTCACATGTGGGGGACATCTATGTGTTGCTCATCATACTGGAGAGGAACGTATTTCTGGTGCAAACACTAAAATGTTTTCTTTTCCATAATCAAAGTTGGGACATGAGGAAAAACCTTCCCTTCTGTCCTGAGTTAGATTATTGAGTTTTGCAGTGATGCTAAGCACACTGTACACACTGTGAGCTAACATCACAGCAAAACAAAGTGAAAGCAGCCTGTTTACACTTTTGGTCAATGCTGGGGCATAACTCCCTAGCGCTGAGCACCAATCAACACAGGCAAAGCTGGAACGAGTGCCTTAGAGGATGATCCCTAAGCAAGGACCCTTCTCACTTGGCAAACAAGGATGACTGGTTGTTAGGGAGGGGACCCCTGGGCATGAGCCAGTGCCTCCCTATGCACATCAGTCTTACCCCCAATTTGGCCTGCTGGGGGGAAAGAGGGGGGCAGAAAACTGAGGAAACATAGGACATAGAAAAAAGACGATGTAGAGTCAGCCCACCTGAAAAAGGCATAACAGTCTTTCTGATCCTCCCTGAGGGACAGATAAGAGGTGTTTATACCCACTCTTCCCCAAGAAGAGAGGCAGAAAGCCAACCAGACATCAGGGGATAAGGCAAAAAAGGCGTGGGGTGGCAGAGCTACCAATTGGGCTATGCTCCTACCCCAGAACAGGTGCAAAAGTCGTTATGTCCCACTTGAGCTTGGATGGGGGAGGGGGTTAATCTTTATTTGCCCCTGGGAGTCAGAAGGTCTAGTAGACAGCAAGGAAAATTGGAAAACAAATGACAGGAGAGCACCGATCCACCCTGGTATCAGACCATACCCACTCCCCAGAATGGGCCAAGCTATCCTTTTGCCCCCTGGGGGCAGATTGGTGTGGTTTCCCCCTAGAATGGGAGGCAATATGCAGGTGGGGGTTCCCCCAACAGAGATCAGAAAGCCAACTAGACACCAGGGAAAAAATGGTAAAAAGGAAGGGGTTTGGGCAGCTTGCCCAGGCACTAGGCCTTGTCTCCACCCCCAAAACAGACACAACAGTCTTTCTGTGCCCCCCCACTCCCGGGGGACAACTAGACATCAGGAAAAAATGATAAAAAAACTAAGAATGGGTAGGGATGCACAGCAGTCCTTCTGGTGGGCCCTGTCATGTGGGGCCTCCAGGTTTGTGTTCCGGTTTGTTCCTTTCAACCTGCAGGTCCCACATCTCTCTTTTTCTCAAATGCATGCAGGTCTTGCACATGCATTACTTTTTCTGCTTGCCTCAAATTCTTGGGTGCCTTATGTTCTGCTTACCAGCAGGTTGGTCAAACCTGTCTCTTCTTTACCCATCTAGGTTTCTTCTTTGGCTTGACACATGGGTTCAATTGCCAGTTTTGATAACTTAGTATCTGTGGGCCTGATCTGTTTCTCCTTACACTGTAATTACTAGCTTCTGGACGGTTTTGCTGCTCCTGCCTCTTGTCATGTGACTCATGGCTGATCTGCCATGGGTGGACCAGCAGGTGCTCATCTGCCCTTTATCCCATAGGCCTCACTTCAGTTGGGGCTGTGACTTCTGGTCTTTCGAGGGATGGGTCAGTAATTTGTATCTCTTCCTGGTTCAGAGACATAAGCCTTAGTACTTTCTGGCAGTAGTTTCTACTCTGGCCTGTTGTCTGGTGTATGATTATCCTTCATACCTCTCTTCTAGATGCCAGTTTAATTGGATCTGGAGGCATTACCCTTGAGTACCTGCTCTGTCTTGGCTGCTGAAACACTTGTGTCCCACCCGGTATGGGTTCTGTCAATGATATTTGATACCATGGCATGCCTTCCTTGCTGTTCACCTGGTTTATGAACCAAGAAGAGCACATTTGGTTTGAGTGCTGTAGCTTTTTTTGCTTTGCTTACACTTGCTTTGTGGGCTGGACATGTATGGACTGCTCCTTTGTTTGGAAGTTCATGTCCTTTTATTGTCTCTTTTCCTTGTGGTATAAATTTGATGTCTCAGGCTTTCAGTCTCTGTGGACAAGCTGTACCTCTGGGACTACTAAATGTATATTTCTTTGCTTTGGTGTAACTCTTATATAAGAAGAGGAATGAGGAAGAGGGAAGTTGAATTTATTACTCCTAGTTCCTTGGACGACCCTCCTCCACAAATAATTTGGCCTTCATTGGTATTTTGTCATGAAGGGGCTGTGCCCAGAATGAAGACACAACACAGCATAGTAGGTTTCCCATTTCTTTTTTATAACTGGTCCCGCTGTGCAAGGAGTGTTCGGTGTTCACCTCACCTCTAAACCTGGGTGCCCGCGTGTGTGTGTCCTGCCCTACCTATCTCCTTCCCCTAGTTGGGATATGTCACTTCCTCTTCCCACCCCTTAAAGTCCAACTCTACACACCTCCCTTTTAAACCTAAACCTAGTCCTCTGCTTGCTAGACTACATCTCCTCAATGGGTTTTCAAGGCTTCGTCGAATGGCACCCAGAGCAAATGGTCTTCTTCAATGGAGATGCCTCATTCACCTTTGTCCCATTAGAGGAGTCTGTCAGTAACTCAGGATTTATGGCATCCTCACTGCAGGGGTTTTGCTAAAAAGATTTTCAGTCTTGTCGGCCATCTTTCCCATTATTGGAACTTTCTAGAGGTGCCATTTTGGGCAGTGCGCACTCAAGTTTTTCTCTGGACCTAATGAATAAATAAAAATGCTGAGCAGATGGGCGCACCGGGTACACCGGTGGTGCGCCGAAGGCAACCCTGTCTACCTCCATAAGCGTCCCAGAAGTGGCCAGCACCAGCCACTCTGCCAATGGCTTTTCAGAAGGCAGACCTTACATCCATTTTAAAAGGAGTGATCTGCTTGATCTGGCTTCTTCTTTGAAATGCTCAACTCACTGCTCTCTTCGTCTGATAAAAGAGTGCTATTTCTGTCCCCGGTGTAAATGGCAAATTAAAATCTCCTCTACTGACAAAGATAAGCACCAGTACTTGGGAAAATAGACACAGGAACAAGCA
The DNA here is from genome assembly GCF_031143425.1 of Pleurodeles waltl. Lineage (NCBI taxonomy): Eukaryota > Metazoa > Chordata > Amphibia > Caudata > Salamandridae > Pleurodeles > Pleurodeles waltl. The sequence continues at coordinate 509,873,662 of NC_090445.1, forward strand.
GTTCTCAGCAGCACTAATATTCGTTTGTTACAAAAACATAACACTAATATTTTTTACTTCATTAGTGAGAAAAAGCCTGATATACTGTTCATGACAGAGACCTGGCTATCTGAGTCATCCGATCCCACCACAGCAACGGCCATTCCCAGAGATTACAAAATCAATAGAAAGGGGCATTCTGTGGAAGGAGGTGGCGGCGTGGTTACTGTATATAAGGAAGCATATGAATGTAACCCTATCCCTATTGAGGAATTAGAAGGTGTGGAGATGTTGGGCTTCTGCATCTCTATGACACCTCCTTTATCAATGGCCAAGGTACTAATTTACAGACCCCTGGGCAATGCAGGTTCATTTCTTAAATCTTTGAGCAAGGCGCTGGCTCATTGAACTCTAAGATTTGCCCATTTTATAGTATTGAGAGGCCTTAACTTACACATGAAGTTAAAAGGAAATAGCAAGGTGTCTGCAATGTTAGACACAATGTCATCATTAGAGCTCCCTTAACATGCATTTAGGCCTGTACATATAGCAGTCCACACTCTGGATCAATTTTCTTTTAATGTTAGACTACACCTTTATGAGCCAATACCACTAGCCTGGACAGACCATTGCCTAATTAAGTTTTGGTGGCCTATTTTGGTAAGATCCCAACCCCTTACAAATACAATTCTATCAGTAAGAAGAGCATTTCATAAAACCTGTCTGTCTGAGTTTATCAGCTCCCTGCAAGACAGTACTCTGTCTCTTTCGGGTTGAGTGGAAGAAGATGCCAGCATGTTGGATAGCTGAATTCAAAATACCTCTAATATACTAGCTCTGATCTCCTCTTGCACCGTTGGTAGAAATAAACCTACTGAACCCCTAGTTCAAAGTTAATCTCAGATCCCTGAAGAAACACTGTAGGACTTTAGAGAGGCAATGGGGTTTAAAATTACAGGACCAAAGATAAAGCCATCTACAAAGTTGCTATGCAGAGGTCAGGATGGCAAAAAAGCATACTTTGAGGAGAGGATAGAGGAGGCAGGTAATAAATCCAGGGAAATTTTCAGTCGTCAAAAACTTTGTGACCTTAGGCCTGTATTAGATGGCACCAACCCAAGGTAGAAGGGTGTAACCTGTTGGCCTCTTATTTCTGTGATAAAATTGCAGCTACTCAAGCCAGCCTGGTGTCAGGGAGCAAGCCGGAGGTGAGTTAGTTGGAGGCGGGTGTCTCTGGTGTGGTTTCCTCTACCAGGGCCACAATGTTAAACTTTCAACCTATCCCTCTGGACAAGTCATTGGGAGCCCTCCGGGCCCATTAAATCAGGATCAACAGTGGCTCTCTGTCCCATTAAGCTATTAACAAAAGGAACAGCCATTATTAATCCACTGGTCAATAAGTTGCTCATTGCATCACTGTCTTTGGAACAGTCCAGGCGATATTGAAGCAGGCTAAAATTCTGCCCCTTTTACAAAAAACACACTAGTTAACCCCATGGAGCAATCAAATTATGGGCCAATCTCCCTACTGTCAGCATTGTCGAAGGTACTGGAAAAATGTATTAAAAGCTGCTCCACCCCATCCAGTCTGGCTTCAGACCAAACTTCAGTACTGAGGCAGCACTGATTGAAGTTACTGAACATACTAGAATTACTCCAGATGCGGGGATGCTGTTCTGATTTTGTTGGATCTGTCAGTGGCCTTTGATACGGTCCCTCACTCCATGCTCCTAGCATGTTTCCAAGCTATTGGAATTGGGGAATTGGATTTAAATGGGATATCTTCCTTTCTGAAGGACAGAAAGCAGGAGGTATGGGTTACCCCATATTCTTCTGGAACATTTGAGTCGATAGTGGGTGTGCCTCAGGAATCTGCCCTCAGTCCTACTCTGTTTAATGCATACCTTGCCCCTCTAGCACTGCTGGCTGAGGCCTTGGGGGAAAATGGATTACATATGCAGATGCAATCCAGTTGCTGTTCACATGTGGGAAGGGAATGGAGATTGTGGGAGAGTCCATTAAAACCTGTCTCTTCTCTACTCTGCTGTTCACTGGATGATGGTTCACCAGTTAAAATGTAACACAGGAAAAACTGAAATATTACTCTTCAGCCCCAATGTACTGGATTGGCAGACACTGTGGCCTAAAGATGCCCCACCTTGAGGCTGCCAAGGGGGAATAGTTAAGAACTTGGGCATCAAGTTTAACAAGGATTTTTCTCTTCAGCCATAGATTATGTTGGTGATCAGAACTTGTTTTGGGCTTCTGCTGTCATAAACAATCTCCTACACTTTCTTTCTTTGTCTGCAAGAAAGGTGGTCATCCAGGCTCTTATTACATTAAGGCTGGATTATGGCAATACCCTATATTTAGGACTCCTATTCAATCTTCTTAACAAACTTCAAGTGGTCCAAAATTTCAGCAGCCTGCATTCTCCTCAACCTGCCCCCTGGAACCTATGACTCTGCACTCCATTGGCTTCTGATACACAAAAGAGTTCTCTTCAAAACACCAGTCCTAGTCTACAGAGCACTGCACCATTCTGGTGTTGGTTATCTGAGGGCCTGACTCAGTTTCTATGTCCCTCTCAGAAACTTGCATTCAGCCCACTGCTTTCTGTCAAAGATCCCATCATAGTATAATAGGTGGATGAACCTTCTCCTTTCTGGGACTGGTGGCTTGGAATCAACTTCCATTGGAGCTGCGCCCGGTAGGGACTACTGCCCTGTTTAAGAAAAAAGCAGAAGACATGACTCTTCCAACAAGCCTAGCCGCTCAATCTCTGTGCTTTAAAAGTGTCATTTCACTTCATTTAATTTCATTTAGTTTCAATTCATTTCCTTGTACAGGAAGGTGGTTGCCTTAAACTGTGAGGCACTCTGTGTAATGAATTTCCTTTGGCGTGTTGCAGCGATTATGCTTCCTTCCTGTTCTGTCACCTGGAGTGGTTCAATGTTGAATGCAGTGTCTGACTTCCTGAGTTCAAGTGTTGCTTGACTATCACCAAGGCACAATTGTGGGGATTGTAGTGTGCACTCGCCACTTGATGTCGGCATCCACTTTAATTTTCTCTTTCTTTTTGCCATCCACGGTCTTGATTTTGTCAGGATCGACCGGGTGGTTTGAAGCCAATTGCTGAAGTTTTGTTCCATTGGCTCTCCCAAACATGAGAGTGGCAGGGCTGCCGCCCGTTGTTGCATGAGGAGTGGTGTGACATGCATGAAGGACCTGGCACAGTGCCTTCTGAAATGCCAGACCTTCCTTGGTAGCTCTCCGGATTGTCCTCTTGAAGGTGCCATGAATTGTTCATCCACACCATTGGCATGGGGTCACAATGGAGTTATCTGGTGATGTTTGATTGAGCTTAGAGTTATAAAGTCCTTAAAGTCTCTACTGGTGAATGGGTGTCCTTCAGTATTTTCTGGAGCCCCTAATTTGCAAAGATATTGTCCATGGTTCGAATTACCTTGGCAGCCCAGTGGATAAGACCATTTTGACCATCTGGAATCAGGAATATTCATCTATCACCACAAATAAGTATTTGCCAGTGGAGAGTGGTTCAAAGTCAACCACTACTCGATCCCACACACCATCTGAAGGATCTGACATCTCTATCCACAGTTGTATTGACCTCGAGGACAGGCACATGCACAGGTGGCATGCCTGCAGTTCAGCCTCTACCAAAGCATCTAGCTTCTGTAACCACAGTCTCTCACACAAAGTCATTTTTGTGGTGACTATTCCCCAATGTCTTTCATGTGCAATGTCAATGACTTGTTTGTGTAAGTTCTTGTGGATTACAATCCATGCCCCCCTTTGTATGAGTCTGTTATGAGTAACTGTTAGCTATTCCTTGATATTGTGAAAAACCTTGATCTCTTCCCAGGTACCACCCCCAGTCTTCACTGTATTTCCACTTATATGTCTCTGTGAGATGCATGATGAGCATGAACTCTCTCTTCCTTGGTGGCAATGACTATTTGTGCAACTGAGAGAGCTGGGGATATATTCACATCACCTAGAAAGTGGAGGTATTCTTCAGCAATGGAGGTACGCTGTTTTGTCTGCTGCATCAGGTGTCTTGAAATGTAATCAGTGAGATTGTGGCCCTTGCTAGACTTGCGTACTATGACAGAGTCATATCCTGGAGGTGTGTGCCCCACCTTTTGATCTTGGGTGAAATTTTTGCTCTGGAGTTCTGAAAATTGTAAAGAGGGTTTGGTGATCACTCACAATGGTGGACCACTTGCCTTGTAGAATATGTGGAAATGTTCACAAACCAAGAATGCCACAATGGAGATAGGCTGTCTATGTCAGGGAGGCTCCTGCTGGTGTAGGCTACCACTAGTCACTGTGCATAGGGCGCTGTGATGTGCTATGCCAGGATGAAACCCAGCCGAACTGGCTGGCATCAACAGTTATTTCGGTATTCAGCTTTGGATCAAAAGTAGACCACGACGGTCACCTTCTCAATTGTCGCTGGTGATAACCGAAAATCCACCTTTTGCTTCATGAGGTGGCACAGGGGAGCGTTGATGGTGGCATAGGTGGTCATTACGACCCTGGCGGTCGGAGACTGCCAGGGGTAATGTAGCGTCCGTACCGCCAACAGGCTGGCGGTACGGAGGGCCTCAGTACGACCGCGGCGGTAGCGCCGCGGTCGCACCGCCGAGGCCAGCGGTTTCCCGCCATTTTAGCCCCAGCAGTGATAATCCCTACCGCCAGCCTGTTTCTGGCGGTTTGCACCACCAGGAAGAGGCTGGCGGTAAGGGGTGTCCTGGGGCCCCTGGGGGCCCCTGCACTGCCCATGCCACTGACATGGGCAGTGCAGGGGCCCCCTAACAGGGCCCCAGCCAGCTTTTCACTGTCTGCATAGCAGACAGTGAAAAGCACAACAGGTGCAACTGCACCCGTCGCACGGCCGCAACACCGCCGGCTCCATTAGGAGCCGGCTCCTATGTTGCGGCCTCATCCCCGCTGGGCCGGCGGGAATGTCACAATGGGGGCCGTGCGAGTGCGGCCGTATTGGCGGCCGCACAGCGGTTACCGCCTGGCGGGCGGCGGTAGCCGCCCGCCAAGGTCGTAATGACCCCCATATTCCTTTATATATCTAGTATAGTAGCTCACCATCCAAGTGGAAGGATCCGAGTATGATGATGTCTCGTGGTGGGCCACTATTTTGACTGGATTGCCCATCATTCATTGCTCCGAAAATATGTGCCCAAACAACTTCAGCTTGGTCTTGTGGAACTCTTATTTTTCTGCTTTGAGAGTGAGCCCTGCATCTTGGATCAGGTGGCAGACTTTGTCCAATGCTGCATCGTGTTCTTCGCACATGGTTCCCAATAATCAGTATGTCATCACTGTTGATAAATGTGATGAGCACCATCTGGATGAATCGGTGGATGGCATTCTGGAAAGTTTCCACAGCTGACATGATACTGAAATTCAGTCTGTTGTATCAGAGTAGCCCCATCTGTGTGGCAAAGGTGGTGATGTATCAACTTTATTCCATTAGCTCTATCTGGTGGTACCTTTGTTTAGATTGAGTTTGGAGAAAAGTTTTGCACCATCCAGTAGGGTGATCATGTCTGCATTGTGGGGCCCTGGATGGGTTTGGTTATCTTGCACATATCAATACAGATTCACACATCTCCCTTCTTGTCCTTTTTCAGTACCACCACTACCTAGGACACCCATGGGGCGGGGCCTTTGGAAAGCTCAATGATGTTGAGGTGAAGGAGATTGTTAATGTCTTTCTCTACTGCATCTTACAGGTTGAACACTACCCGATGTCTTTGCACCACCAGGAGAACAGTCACAGTGAAGTGAAGCTGTACAAGGAACCCTTCTAGTTTTCATAGGCCTCTGAAAGGGAGGGTAATTTCTGGGTGACTTTATGGCTGGCCTGTACATATTAATTGATGGAAATGAGGCGCATATCTGCAGTTGTGGCGAAGCTTAGGTGGCATGCCCCTGATCTCTTGCCTTGACGATGTGTATGGTTGTTTCTGTAACATTCTTAGCCATGAAGGATCCTTGGCTGCATAGATGTTTGGATGTAGCCTACATGTACACTTGAACGTCCAAGCGCGTAAAGTCTGAAGTGGGTGTGCACTTGTTGAAACGGTCATCCGACATCACATTGATGGATGCACTACTATCAGTGATGAAGGGTAGAGTGTGGTTGTTTACTCACAGATGACAACAGGGCATTTGGCCATGGACCCTTTCAGTTTCAAATGCTGGACAGTTTCTTCTTCTGTATGCACATTCATGTGCCCTAGGCAAATGGCAGTATCTAGGCATTTTTCTCTCTGTGCAGATGTCTGTCTTTTGAGTATGTAGACTTTGGCAGCTGTGGCGAGTTCCTTGTGTCTAAGAGTGCTGATAAATTTTCCAGTACAGTACAGGGCCTTGAGTAGATCTTCTCATTAGTTTCATCTGGCTGTGGGGGATTTGGGAGGCTCATTGGAGACCTTGCTCACTTATTATGTTGACTGTGGAGCCGCTGTCAGCCAATAAGTCCACCTCGCAATCTCCCATCATGAATGTGACGGAGGGTTGCAGACTTACTTGTATGCGAGTGGAGAGAATCATGAGATATCCGTCCTCCTCACTGTCTCTGGCTGCTGATGCAGAAGATGGTTCTGAGGATGATGTGGAGGGCTGTTGCCTGGATGTGGATGTGATGCTCTGCACTTGGTGCTTTGCTGTATCCTTGGATCTGGGGTGGTGTTTTCTCCCCCCCTCTTTGTTATCCTAGGATTGGTGATGGTCAGATGTCTTACACTTGTCTTTAGCTCAGCACACAGATTTGATGTGGTTTTCCTTGCCACAACCTTTGTATTTCTGCCCTTTGGTTGAACATTTGCCGCCATATGGGTAGGAGAGACCACATCGGTAGCATGTCTTCTGGGGCCCGCTGGGTGCAGATTTGTGCATGTCTCTGCAGGACTGATGGCCTCTTCGCATGAACAATACTGTCTCTCTTTGGAACTTCCCCGCTTCTATGGCAGCTGCTTGTTTCTTGGCTCATTCTTTGGTGCATGCCACTGTTATCATTTTGTCAAGAGAGTGTGTTTCACTCAGCATGCAGTTCTGAAATGTCCCTGACTGGCATTAATCGATGATCCTGACCCGCATTGCTACCTCATTATTGAATTCATTGCAATAGCAGTGCTTGAGGAGGGCTTCCAGGTGGTCTACAAATTCATCCATGGTCTCTCCAAGTTGTAGTCTGGCCTTTTTGAATGTGTATCTTTCATAATCGCTGTTTGTGGAAGGGTCGAAATTCTTGGCGAGCGTGTCTTACTTTATTGTGTGTGTTGCCATCTTCCTTAAGGATCTTCTTGATGAATTCTTTGACTCCATCACCTGCAAGGTGCTTGAGGCATTGGATGACTTTTGCCTTGTCTGATTCCTCAGGGCGTCAATGAAGTAGTCACATTTTTGATCCATTCGGCTCATCTTGCACCTATATTGTGCTTTTTTGTTGTGTCAAAAGGGGGTGGCAGTTTCAGGAAAGCAGCTGAGTCGTAATTGATTCATGTGTCCTGAGACATGATGTACGTGGGCCTGCAGGGGCTCCAGGGTGAGTAGAGTTTAGCGCAGCTTGCTTTAGGGCTAAAAATGCTGCTCTGCACTGTCTGTCCAATCTAAGATGGCTGCTGCTTGCAGGGTGTGTTGGGACCTGAGGTTGTTGCTCAGGAGGTGTTAACCCAATCCAAAATGGCCAACACCATTCAGATTAATAATCTGACATGGCCCTATCTGAAATGGCCACCCTCAGGGTGGGTGGTGGCAGTTAAAATTCGTAGAGCTAGAGGGGTCTCTGGGACCTGGCTCACCACACAACATGCAGACCGAATGAACAGCTCCAGTCTGCTGACTGGATCTCACCACGAGCCTTGATGTGTATGCTGATTTACAGGGAATCACTGGGTCAGTTGCACAGCAGGGTTTGGTGCTCTTGTACAGCTATGGGTTCAGCTGCCTTGTCTCCAACTGTCATGTAGTGAAGTGAAGTGGCGCCCTGAATGAAGTCAGGCCACAGAATAACATGTTTCTGATTTCTTTGTTATAACTGGCCCCTGCTGTGCCGGGAGTGTTCGGTGAGCATCTCACCTTTGAACCTGGATGCCCACATATGTTGCCCGCCCTGCCCCGCCTATCTCCTTCACCTGGCCGGGATGCATCACTTTCTCTTCCCTCCCTAAATTCCTACTCTACAAGTGGTTGCTTGAATATTTCAGGAATATGATAAGAATAGCATCCTGTACACAGCACTCAGTAGCCTGAGCAGGACCTACCTTCTCACTATTTTGAATTGTAATTTCCTATTTCAGCGGTAGGACCACAATATAAGTAATGACTGTGACGAGGTAGAGTAAAACTAAGAATAATGAAAGCTAGTGGTAAATAATCACGTTATCTACCGCCGCTCATGATTCTTCTCTGGTGCATGTTAAATATGCTTCATTTGCAGCAAAGGATTGCATACGAATCATCATTTGGAAAGTGTAAGATTCTTGACAAAGTAAGGCCCATATTTATACTATGTTTGCTCTGGATTTGCGTCATTTTTTTGTACGCAAATCTGGCGCAAACTGAACTCCATATTTATATTTTGGCGCTAGACATGTCTAGCGCTAAAATGTTGGAGTTAATTACATTTTTGCGCCAATGAGGTGTAAGTTAGGCGTTCCTGGGCAAAAAATGGCTCTAAGGCCCTAGCGCCTTATTTATTCTCCCATGCAAAAATCACGCACGGGAAAAGGAGGGTCTTAAAATGCTAAGCCTGCTTACCGCCATTATTTAACGTCTGTGTATGGACAGGTGTAAGGGGACCTGTAGGTAGAGTTCTATGGTTGGAGACCATAGAAATTGCCCACAGGTGCACTTCCCTGTCCCCAGGGACACCCCTACCCACACCAGGAGGTCACCCATGGATGGAGGACCCATCCAAAGGTAAGTCCAGTTAGGTATTTTTTTTCCTATCCAACGCCACTCGGGGGCCCTGACTTAGTGCCTCCCTCATGGCACTGGCCACAATGGCCATGCCCAGGGTACATATGTCCCCTGAGCATGGCCACTGGGGTGGTGGGCATGACTCTTGTCTTTACTAAGACAGGAGCCATGTCCATGGGGCTTGTGCACCAGAAAATGGTGCTACACTACTTAGAGGCAATTTTTTGCCTCTAAACAGTGTAGCGCCAAATTTTGGTGCACAGGCCTCGGTTCCCCCTATGTGTCCCAGGCCCTGTTTCCGTCCTTTCAAAGGACGCTAACAGAGCCTTAGCGCCTGCTAGCACCATTCCTTATATTGCGCCCGGCCGGCGTCTAGGTATGGCGCTAGCCAGTGCATAATGCAGGTTTGCAGCAAAAAGTATAAATCAGCCCCTAAGTTTAATTATGACAAGTGATCTCCTGGGCACCACCGTTAAGGCACAATTATATCAATTAATCAGCTATTGCAGGCTCAATAGCCAACAACTCCCAAGGAAGGTACTTTATTACAATCTTTGAGGGGGGCTGTTTAGAAAATGTATTTATTGCACCAGGCAGAGTGTATTTTCATGTTTTTAAATAATAAAGTCAAAAGACTCCTGCACTCAGAAATATTGTAGCGTTTGTATAGCCCTTGGTTATGCCTTCACTGGTAGGAAATCTATTACTGCGCTCTGAGGACACCTTACCGAGCAGTGACAAGAGAAATGGCTTTTTTCATTCGTACATAATGGGTGAATTCGCAGTCTGAGCGCTGTAAATTTTGCTTTGCTCATATAACAGCGTGAGTGTTAAATTAATTAGTTCACTGCATGTTTACGGCCAAGTCGAATCGAGTAGAAAACTTCATAACTCAATTTTACAAGTCTCTTTGGAATTGTCACTGGCTTGCTCCCTCTTCAGTGAGCTAAATCACATTTTCCTCCGACTGAAAACAGGAACGTCGTGTTCCAATAAATTGGCATTGCATGCTTTCTGCTAGCAATTTTTTCTATCTTTTATATACTTTTAAATTAGATTATTTTGCTTCATACTCTTTAAATCAAGGTACAGACACAAAGAAAAAAGATGTACAAACATTAATAGTAATAACAATTAAAACCCGTTATATACACAGCATAAAATCATGTTTTCTAAGATGCGTTTCGTTTTAGATTGTGTTAAACACACTGGGGGTTATTACAACTTTGGAGGAGGTGTTAATCCGTTCCAAAAGTGACGGTAAAGTGACGGATATACCACCAGCTGTATTACGAGTTCCAGAGAATATGATGGACTCGTAATACGGCTGGTGGTATATCCGTCACTTTACTGTCACTTTTGGGACGGATTAACACCTCCTCCAAAGTTGTAATAACCCCCACTGTGATTTGTAGACAAAATCGACGACCAGAATGAAAAATTATGGGGGTCAATCTGACCCCGGGTGGCTGGAACCTCCAGAATACCGCTGCGTGGTCAAAAGACCGCCGCGGGTATTCTGAGTTTCCCGCTGGGCGGGCGGGCGACCGCCAGAAGGCCACCTGCCCGCCCAGCGGGAAACCCCTTCCCACGAGGAAGCCGGCTCTGAATGGAGCCGGCAGAGTGGGAAGGGTGCGACGGGTGCAGTTGCACCCGTCGCGATTTTCAGTGTCTGCTATGCAGACACTGAAAATCTTAGTGGGTCCTGTTAGGGGGCCCCTGCAGTGCCCATGCCAATGGCATGGGCACTGCAGGGGCCCCCAGGGGCCCCACGACACCCGTTATTGCTAGCCAGGTTCTGGCGGTCAAAACCGCCAGAACCAGGCTGGCGGTAAGGGGGTCGGAATCCCCATGGCGGCGCTGCCTGCAGCGCCGCCATGGAGGATTCCCCAGGGCAGCGGAAAACCGGCGGGACACCGCCGGTTTTCCGTTTCTGACCGCAGCTGTACCACCGCGGTCAGAATGCCCATGGGAGCACCGCCAGCCTGTTGGCGGTGCGCCCGCGGACCGCCAGGATCAGAATGACCCCCTATGTTATTTAAACACCGATGTGTTTTTCTTTAACTCCATAATTCCCAAACCCTTATCTAATCGGTATAAGGCATTGAGTGGTGCTAAGGAGCAATCAGCAAAATGAAGACAACCGACACTTAAAAGTGGATGTAAAAACTGGCATAGTCAGCTTTTGTTGAACAAGATCACACCAAGAAAGCATGAAGAGAAAATTACACACATATATCAACCCTTCAAAATCACTTCATCAACTTTGTAATATTTTCGCACTGAGCATCCCTTGAACACTAGTTACATTTGCAGTTCATTCAAACCATTAAAAAAGATAAAACTATGAGTACTTTGAACATTCATTTCATCTATGTCACTTTCATGTGATAGTCTAATGAATCGCAGCTGTTGTCCGCCATCAAAAGGGAAAGTGCATCACATGTATGTTAAACTATGGCTTTGATATTCAGTAAAAAACTGTGAAAGTGCAGTGTGGTTGTTAACACATCTTGACTATGGGTAGTAAAACGAAAGCAAACTACCTGGCTACACCAGGTAATAAACTCCACATATACATTAGGCCTTGATAGAATTTCAATTACACCAAAGTAATCGGAGTAGTTATGGTAGTTTCACGTTACACAGACACAGAATTACTGATAATTATGTGATTACTCCTCCTCACGTAATTAAGAGTAATTTGAGTGCAAAAATCTCAACGCATCAGCAAATTTCATGAGTGGGACCCACAGCTTGCACTCACTATTTCTGTTCTGCTGCATTTAGCACTATTTTGTAACACAAATTTGTGCTAAGAAAATACCTCTAAATGCCGGAGTAAATTGGGGAAAATCCTAACCAAAGACCACATTTAGCAAGCACAAGCAGCTGCTTGCACTCAGTTCATGTTCTGTTGCATTTAGCTGTATTAGCGTGAATCAATTTGTATGTGAAGTTGCATTTTGTGCTAAAGGCTGGTAGTAAGTTGAGAAAAATCCTAACCCAAGATCAGTTTTAGCAAGCTCAAGCAGTTGCTCATGCTCACCCCTTGTGTTCAGTTGCATGTATCGCTATTTCTTGGTGCAAAATACATCCTCATGTATTTTGTGTATTTCTTGTATTTGAATTTATAAAGCGCATTCCGGCCATAACATCGAAGCGCTGAGAGGTGAGTAAAGCAGGTGATTCTCTAAGAGTCCCAAGAATCAGCGGGGAAGGCAAGTAAAGCCCGCCCTAGCTAGAAAAGAGCCAGCTTTTTAGCTTCTTCCGAAAAGGTAGGTGAGTGTCTTCTTTCCTGATTGGCAGCAGGAGTGTATTCTAAAGTTTCGCTGCCGCCACCGAAAAGGCTCTGGGTGTCATTCTGACCCTGGCGGTAAATACAAAGCAAAACACAAACGCTGTGGGATAGCGTAACTGGATGGACGGAATGCAGAATCAATCAAACATTCACCCCCAGTCACAGATCTGGGTTTAATCCATCCATTATTTTGCTCACCATGCCACCCCAGTTTGAACCCAGCCATATGCAAATCAGTCTTGACCCTGTTCCTCATGGGAACAGTCCAGCCCGAACTGCCAGGCCAGGTTCTCCCTGGACCGGAAACAAGCATCCTGGGACCGGTTTCGGGGTTTCACCCCTCTTCAGCCAGGCTAGCTTGAATCCAGTGGCACAGTGAGCCCGGGACCCACGTCTGGGCATACCCGGCGCACTTAGGGCGGCAAAAGCAAAGCAAAACACAAACGCTGTGGGATAGCGTAACTGGATGGACGGAATGCAGAATCAATCAAACATTCACCCCCAGTCACAGATCTGGGTTTAATCCATCCATTATTTTGCTCACCATGCCACCCCAGTTTGAACCCAGCCATATGCAAATCAGTCTTGACCCTGTTCCTCATGGGAACAGTCCAGCCCGAACTGCCAGGCCAGGTTCTCCCTGGACCGGAAACAAGCATCCTGGGACCGGTTTCGGGGTTTCACCCCTCTTCAGCCAGGCTAGCTTGAATCCAGTGGCACAGTGAGCCCGGGACCCACGTCTGGGCATACCCGGCGCACTTAGGGCGGCAAAAGCAAAGCAAAACACAAACGCTGTGGGATAGCGTAACTGGATGGACGGAATGCAGAATCAATCAAACATTCACCCCCAGTCACAGATCTGGGTTTAATCCATCCATTATTTTGCTCACCATGCCACCCCAGTTTGAACCCAGCCATATGCAAATCAGTCTTGACCCTGTTCCTCATGGGAACAGTCCAGCCCGAACTGCCAGTCCAGGTTCTCCCTGGACTGGAAACAAGCATCCTGGGACCGGTTTCGGGGTTTCACCCCTCTTCAGCCAGGCTAGCTTGAATCCAGTGGCACAGTGAGCCCGGGACCCACGTCTGGGCATACCCGGCGCACTTAGGGCGGCAAAAGCAAAGCAAAACACAAACGCTGTGGGATAGCGTAACTGGATGGACGGAATGCAGAATCAATCAAACATTCACCCCCAGTCACAGATCTGGGTTTAATCCATCCATTATTTTGCTCACCATGCCACCCCAGTTTGAACCCAGCCATATGCAAATCAGTCTTGACCCTGTTCCTCATGGGAACAGTCCAGCCCGAACTGCCAGGCCAGGTTCTCCCTGGACCGGAAACAAGCATCCTTGGACCGGTTTCGGGGTTTCACCCCTCTTCAGCCAGGCTAGCTTGAATCCAGTGGCACAGTGAGCCCGGGACCCACGTCTGGGCATACCCGGCGCACTTAGGGCGGCAAAAGCAAAGCAAAACACAAACGCTGTGGGATAGCGTAACTGGATGGACGGAATGCAGAATCAATCAAACATTCACCCCCAGTCACAGATCTGGGTTTAATCCATCCATTATTTTGCTCACCATGCCACCCCAGTTTGAACCCAGCCATATGCAAATCAGTCTTGACCCTGTTCCTCATGGGAACAGTCCAGCCCGAACTGCCAGGCCAGGTTCTCCCTGGACCGGAAACAAGCATCCTGGGACCGGTTTCGGGGTTTCACCCCTCTTCAGCCAGGCTAGCTTGAATCCAGTGGCACAGTGAGCCCGGGACCCACGTCTGGGCATACCCGGCGCACTTAGGGCGGCAAAAGCAAAGCAAAACACAAACGCTGTGGGATAGCGTAACTGGATGGACGGAATGCAGAATCAATCAAACATTCACCCCCAGTCACACATCTGGGTTTAATCCATCCATTATTTTGCTCACCATGCCACCCCAGTTTGAACCCAGCCATATGCAAATCAGTCTTGACCCTGTTCCTCATGGGAACAGTCCAGCCCGAACTGCCAGTCCAGGTTCTCCCTGGACTGGAAACAAGCATCCTGGGACCGGTTTCGGGGTTTCACCCCTCTTCAGCCAGGCTAGCTTGAATCCAGTGGCACAGTGAGCCCGGGACCCAGGCAAAAGCAAAGCAAAACACAAACGCTGTGGGATAGCGTAACTGGATGGACGGAATGCAGAATCAATCAAACATTCACCCCCAGTCACAGATCTGGGTTTAATCCATCCATTATTTTGCTCACCATGCCACCGCCAGGGCCGGGGTCGGCGGTAGCACCGCCAACAGGCTGGCGGTGCTCCGCCGGGCATTCTGACCGCGGCGGTACAGCCACGACCAGAAGCGGAAAGCCGGCGGTGTACCGCCGACTTTCCGCTGCCCATGGGAAACCGCCATGGCGGCGCAGCTTGCTGCGCCGCCATGGGGATTCTGACACCACATAAAGCCATCCTGTTCCTGGCGGGTCGCCCGCCAGGAACAGGATGGCGGTATGGGGTGTCGTGGGGCCCCTCGGGGCCCCTGCAGTGCCCATGCCAATGGCAGTGCCCATGCCAATGGCATGGGCACTGCAGGGGCCCCCGTAAGAGGGCCCCACAACGAATTTCAGTGTCTGCTTTGCAGACACTGAAATTCGCGACGGGTGCAACTGCACCCGTCGCACCTTCCCACTCCGCCGGCTCCATTCGGAGCCGGCTTCCTCGTGGGAAGGATGTTTCCCACTGGGCTGGCGGGTGGCCTTTTGGCGGTTGCCCGCCAGCCCAGTGGGAAACCCAGAATGACAGCCGCAGTCTTTTGACCGCGGTACGGTCTTCTGGCGGTTCCCGCTTGGCGGGCGGCTCCCGCCGCCCGCCAAGCTTAGAATCAGGCCCTCTGTCTCCCCATCTGGACCTTCAGCAGCGGGGAACTGAGATTAAATTGAGACTAGATCACCTGAGCGAACGACTAGGTGCGTACTGCTGCAGAGATGAACAAAGGTATTTAAAGCCTTCTCAGTGAAGAGCCTTATGTGTGAGGCAAAGTGTCACAAAAATAATGTGCTTTTCCACAGGTAGCCAGTGCAGCTGCCTCAAACTGCTACTGTCAGATGCTGAGTGCGGGAGATCCAACACAATGCGAGCCACGGCATTCTGAATCTGAATTGTAGCTTATAGAAGGGCCCTTCTCTAATGCTTAGCATCAAGGCATTGCAGTAATTCAGTTTGGAGGTGACTAAGGCAGGAATTATCAAAATTCTAAGTTCCTTCTGAAGAAAAGGAAGGATTTTCTTAAGAATTTTCAAAGTCCAGTAGCAGGTCTTGACAGTGTGATTCACCAAGCTTTTTAGGTTCTTCCGAAAAGCTAGGTGAGCGTCTTTTTTCCTGATTGGCAGCAGAAGTGTATTCTAAAGTTTCGCTGCTGCCACCGAAAAGGCTCTGGGTGTCATTCTGACCCTGGCGGTAAATACCGCCAGGGCCGGGGTCGGCGGTAGCACCGCCAACAGGCTGGCGGTGCTCCGCCGGGCATTCTGACCGCGGCGGTACAGCCACGACCAGAAGCGGAAAGCCGGCGGTGTACCGCCGACTTTCCGCTGCCCATGGGAAACCGCCATGGCGGCGCAGCTTGCTGCGCCGCCATGGGGATTCTGACACCCCATACCGCCATCCTGTTCCTGGCGGGTCACCCGCCAGGAACAGGATGGCGGTATGGGGTGTCGTGGGGCCCCTGGGGGCCCCACAACGAATTTCAGTGTCTGCTTTGCAGACACTGAAATTCGCGACAGGTGCAACTGCACCCGTCGCACCTTCCCACTCCGCCGGCTCCATTCGGAGCCGGCTTCCTCGTGGGAAGGGTGTTTCCCACTGGGCTGGCGGGTGGCCTTTTGGCGGTTGCCCGCCAGCCCAGTGGGAAACCCAGAATGACCGCCGCAGTCTTTTGACCGCGGTACGGTCTTCTGGCGGTTCCCGCTTGGCGGGCGGCTCCCGCCGCCCGCCAAGCTTAGAATCAGGCCCTCTGTCTCCCCATCTGGACCTTCAGCAGCGGGGAACTGAGATTAAATTGAGACAAGATCACCTGAGCGAACCACTAGGTGAGTACTGCTGCAGAGATGAACAAAGGTATTTAAAGCCTTCTCAGTGAAGAGCCTTATGTGTGAGGCAAAGTGTCACAAAAATAATGTGCTTTTCCACAGGTAGCCAGTGCAGCTGCCTCAAACTGCTACTGTCAGATGCTGAGTGCGGGAGATCCAACACAATGCGAGCCACGGCATTCTGAATCTGAATTGTGGCTTATAGAAGGGCCCTTCTCTAATGCTTAGCATCAAGGCATTGCAGTAATTCAGTTTGGAGGTGACTAAGGCAGGAATTATCAAAATTCTAAGTTCCTTCTGAAGAAAAGGAAGGATTTTCTTAAGAATTTTCAAAGTCCAGTAGCAGGTCTTGACAGTGTGATTCACCTGTTGCTCAAAAGATAGAGTATTATCAAATGAGATGCCAAGGTTTCTGGCCATAAGACTAGGAACTGGCACATCACTTCAGGACTGAGGCCACCAGTGGGAGCTCCATAAGGCACTATCTGAGCCAAAGAAGAGAATATCTGTGTTTCTCCATTCATTTCAAACCAATTGAGGCTCATCCACTTGCTAATCTTGCTCATACAGTTGTGCAATCTATCTGTCACCTCTTCCCAATTTCTGTTGACAAGGATGATGAGCTGAGTATCATCAGCTTAGGAAACCACTTGAAAGCCGAAGGGATGGACCAGTCTGGCCAGTGGGGCAACATATAGGTTAAAGAGAGAAGGGCTGAGAGAAGACCCCTGTGGAAACCCTCAAGGGAGTTGAAACGGGGCAGCCCTGAAATCACCACAGCCTACCGTGATGGATCTACCCAACAGAAAAGATTCTAGGATGTCCAGGGCCTTATCTCTAACTCCAGCTTGATAAAGGTGCTGGACCATCAATTGCGGTGAGTTGGTATCAAACGCTGCTGAAAGATCTAGCAGAACTAGAATGGCACCCTCCCCCTGATCTACCCTTCTCCGGATAATGTTCGCTGTAGAGATGAGTGCGGATGCCGTACTATGTGTTTTACGGAACCCATGTTGTGAAGGGTCAAGGCCGCCACTGGCCTGTAAAAAGGCATCCAGTTCAATATTTAGCTGTTTCTCCAAGAATTTGGTGGAGGTAGGAAGTAACAATATGGGTTGGAGATTTTTCAAGTCATTTAGTACGCCGCCTGGTTTCTTTATAAGCGGAATCACAATGGACTCCTTCCAGGAAAGAGGGAAACTCCCCTCCTTCAGGATTTCATGATAGAGGGGTTCTAGAGTGGCTGAAACCAGATCTGGGGAAAGCTTTAGTATCTTGGGAGAGCAAGGGTCATTAGGATACCCTGACTTAACCCCGCACTGCAGTTCTTTGATTCTGTTTGCCAGTGAACGTTGGAATCTAGTGAGCTTAGGTCCATTATCCTTGGCGAGAGTATTTTCATTTTTGAAAAGTCAGCGACCCTTTGGCAAAAACAATATGCATTCTGGATACAATTAGGTATTTTTGCACTAAGAAATATTGCAAAAGACAGAATTACTCTTCTTGTGTAATTAAAGTGTAATCATGTGGCATTCTTAGATGATTAAGCATGGTTGCATCACATGGAATTAACCAAGTTACGCCCATCCCTAGCTTATATGACTATGTCCACAGAGAAGGATATTACAACATTCAACCCTTTAAAAGAAACCAATTCCCTACAAACTAAAGACTGATTAAAATCTGCAGATTTTGGTGGACTGGGGTGTGAAGTCTGGTCGAGCAGCAACCTAAATCCTAGCCAGGGTAAGGCACAAGAAAACCACAAATTAGCCTGTGCTCACCATCTGGTAACTTGGCAGAGAGCAGTCAGGCTGAACTTAGAGGCAACATGTAAAGTATTTGTGCAGCAGTTCAAACAGTAAAACAGTAAAAACACCACATAAAAGGATTCCACACCAGGTTAGAAAAATAATGATTTATTTAATAAATAAAAGAAGACCAAAACAACAAAAATTCAATCTGTAGAACCAGAGTTATGAATTTGTAAAGAATAATCTGTAAAATAGTGTCTAAAAGAAGAAAGCACCAGCTGCAGCTATCTGGACGTGCTAGACCAGGTCAAAATCAACAGTTCAGGCTGACTGCTATGGAGTGCGGGTCAGATACAATCCTAGAATTGTTCCACTGAAGTTTTACCTTCTCAAGTTTTGCGCCAAGTGTCCTGTTCGCATTGGAGATAGTTACAGGGAGCAAGGAGAGTATTACGGATGGTGGTCAGCATGGTGTGAAGAGCAGGCTGGGTGTCATGGAAGAGCAGGCTGTAGCTTCACAGTGGTGATTATTGCTTGCTGGAGCAAAATGACGGGCTGGCAGTGGCTCACACTGAATTTTGGTGAGAGAAGTGTGATTCAAGTGCAAACAGGTCTGCTTGCAGTCACAAAGAGCCCATAAGCTTGATTTTAGGAGTCTATGGGCCACACCAAAGGTTCAGGAACTGAGAGGCACCACTTGGGCACCACTTGGGGGTCAGAAACTTTCTGCATCTGTCGTAGCTGGACTCTTGCTCCTAGACAAGACTGCTGGTTTAGGGATGACAAGTCACAATTGTCGGCCCAGCCCTCCGGGCTCACAAGCAGTACCTCACCAAAAACCTGAACAGTAAAAGGTGATGTCTGGCAGCCCTAAGCATGGACTTTAGATTGTGACATCTCAGGGGAGTTGTGGTGGATCGCAAGTTATCCTTTTCCCACTTTAGCAACAAGTGCCAGACACACACAGGTAATGAAGGAGATGCAGGAGGGTTTTCAATAGGTTTATTGAAAAGACTTCAATCTGCAGTAAAAGGCATGAGTTGCACTGATTAGAATATTGCATAGTAAAAGAAGCATGATTATGAAGGTGACAGTCATGAATACAAAGACCCCCACCATCTTGCAATAAACATAAAATGTAAAATATCTAGAATAGAGAAGTATAGAGGACCTACTCTCTAACCTAACAAGAGCTAGGTATGATAAACCTAATCTCCCAGTACTGTGTCCTTGAGAATCGCTCCCCAACCCTCATTATCCTCGTTACCATGGTGACATGAAGGCTGGTTTCTGCAGCAGGGTGACATGCAGCATAGATGGCATCCGGTAAAAAATCCCTCTGATAACCCTGTCTGTGTGAGGTGTATTTATATAGTTGATGTAGAACCACTGATGGAGGTATGTTCCAAAACAATAGATAAGGAGGCAAGTATTTGTGCAATAAATCATGCAATAACACAGTAAAAAACCCCACAAAAATACACAACACAGGATTAGAAAAATATAAGATATTTATCTGGTTAAATGATAAAGATTCCATAAGCAGAAGTTGAAATATCACTTTTGCAATGTTAAGAAGAGTCTTAAGTCTTTAAAAATCAACAATTGCCTCTTGTGTGCACAAGGTACTTGGTTTGGGTCAAACGTACACGCACGGAGACTGCAGAGGAGGAAATGTATGAAAAAAGGAAGGTGTGCGTTGGGTTTCCTGACATGGCACAGACAATGGGTCGTTTCTTCCCATGCTGCTAGGGCTTTGCGTCGATAACCAGCACACAGTCTAGGATCCTTCTTTTAACAACCAGCGACGATGCGTGGAAATCCTGGGCATGCAGGACGAAGTCACAGGTGCTGCATCTATCCGGTGGGTGATTCGTCAGAGTTTCTGTTGCACGGCAGGTGCTGCGTCGATTCTTCACTCAGGAAGTCAGGCTGCGTCGTTCCGGTTTGGCGATGCAGCAATTTTCTCATTGCAGAGCAGGCTGTGTGTTCTTTCCGGCAGGCTGTGCGACGATTTTCGGCGCACAAGGAGTTTCCTTGAAGAGAAGTCTATTTGGCCCTGAGACTTCAGAAACAGGAGGCAAATTCAATCCAAGCCCTTTGAGAGCACTTCTCAGCAAAGTCAGAGGCCAGCAAGGCAGCAGGGCAACAGCAAGGCAGCAGTCCTTCACAGCAAAGCAGTCCAGGTGAGTCCTTTGGGCAGCCAGCCAGCTCCTCTTGACAGGTTGAAGGATCTGGTCCAGAATTGTCTGATTTGGTGGGTACAGGGGCCCAGTTTATATACCCAAAAATGCCTTTAAAGTAGGAGAGACTTTCAGTATGCAGATGAGTGCAGGTGTGACTGAGTATCCTGTGTTTGTGGTTGTCTAGGTGAAATGCACAAGGAAGCTGTCAACCAGCCCAGCCAGACGTGGACTAGAGACAGGCTGTAAGGTACAGATGGATTTTAGGTGCAGGGAAATGCTCACTTTCTAAAAGTGGCATTTCTCAAATAGTAGTATAAAATCCAACTCTATCAGTAAGCAGGATTTTCTATTACCATTCTGGCCATAAAAATATATTATGGCTACCCCTTTCTGATCAGAATCTACCACTCAAACAGTATATGAGGGTAGCCCTAATGCTGTCCTTTGAAAGTAGCAGGCCTCACAGTAATGGTAAACTAATTTAGGGGTTTTCCACTACAGGACATATAGAACACACAGGTATATGCCCTCCCTTTTACCTACACAGCACCCTTCCCTATGGGCTACCTAGGGCCTACCTTAGAGGTGACTTATATTTAGAAAAAGGGGAGTTTAGAGCTTGGTAAGTACTTTAAAATGCCAAGTCGAAGTGGCCGTGAAACTGCACAAAGGCTTTGCAATGGCAGGCCTAAGACATGGTTAAGGCTACTTATGTGGGTGGCACAAAGGGTGCTGTAGGTCCACTAGTAGCATTCAATCTACAGCCCCTGGACACATGTAGTGAACTTTATTAAGGACTTACAAGTAGATCAAATATTCCAATTGGGTATGAAGCAATGTTACCATGCTTAAGGGAGAGGGCATACACACTTTAGCACTGATTAGCAGTTGTAAAGTGTGCAGACTCCTAAAACCAGCAAAAATGAGGTCAGAAAAAGAGACAGAGGAAGACAAAAAGCTTGGGGATGACCCTGCAGAGAGGCCATTTCCAACACCTTGTAGCAGCACAACACTCTTTCATCCTAGCAGAGTATTCACAGGTATGTGTTCAAATGTATTGAAAAGTTGGTGTCTGAGGACTTTCTTTTATACACAATTGTGCCTTTGAAGTGTACAGATGCCCTGGCTTCCTTGCCCTAGCTCCAGCCTAACTACAGGGGTTATCTAGCTATTTGTGTGGAGGCAGGGCATAACCTATTAAAGCCAAAGTAGGGCTGGGCCCAGCTCCTCCCTCCCATCCTGCCAGTGATGATCCATCCAGTCACACCTATGCCCTCAATGTGTGTGGCTGTCTAGGAGTAATTCGAAAGGCTCAACTGTAAGCTACATCCAGTCATGTGATCCAGGGAGACCACAAGCAGCAAATGGCTAATGCAAGAAAATGCCAACTTTCTAAAAGTGGCACTATCAGAATTACAATTTATAATCCAACACCATAAATTAGGATTTTAAATTGTGATTCAAGTGACACGAAATATGACCTGAATATGTCTTCCCATTTGGAAATTACACTTATAGAATGTAATTAGGGAACTCCAATGTTATCCTATAGGAGAGATGGCCTTGCAGTAGTGAAAAATGAATTTAAGAATTCTTCACTACCAGGACATGTAAAAGTTAAAAGTACATGTCCAACACTTTAAACACATTGCACCCTGACCTCAGGGCTGTCCTGACCCTACCTCACTGGTAACTTATATGCATTAAAAAATGGAAGGTTTGGTGCTGGCAAAAGGTTGATTTTGCCCCGTTGAAATAACAGTTTAAACTGCACACACCGGCTGCAATGGTCGGCTGAGATAATGAAAGTGTGACTTGAGTGAGTGGCACAGTCAGAGACCCCCTAGTATCATTGAACTTACAGGCCCTGGGCACAAGAGAAACTTACAAGTAAATTAAATATACCAATTTGGGATAAGCCAATATTACCAAGTTTGAAGAAGAGAGTACACACAGTTTGGCAATGGTTAGCAGTGGTAAAGTGACAGATTCCTAATGCCATCAAAAAACAAGATTGGAAAATATGAAGGCAGAAGTTAAAATGGTGGTGGGAAGATCTCTCTAAAGCTGACAAGTTTAACATGTGTCTATGTGCACCAGGCGACCAGATTCTGTTTGGCTAAACTTCAACTGAAAAGTCTCACAGTGGAGTATGTTAACGTTTGCAGTCCTTCAACTTTGAATGAAATAGTTGATCCATTTTTTCTGCAGCCTCCCATTTTTGTTTTTTTTTCAAATAATTATGCCCCACTTATGATTAAATTTACCTGACTCATTGGAGAGGAGGGAAAAATACGTGTTAAGAAAATTGAGTCCAAAGGAGGGAGCAGCGGAGATAAGGAAAAGTATGTGAAGAAGTAGCTAAACATCAGGGAGGTAGTGAAATGAGGGTTATCTGGGCATGAGAGAATTAAAAAGCATGGCAGACAATATAGTTATAGTAAAGCCAGCCAGAAAGAACACCAGGAATCAGAAATCTTCCCCTCCCCAATATCCTTTTCATATATGCTAATTATATGTGTTAACTCTCAATAAAGTAGCCTCATATTAACAGACAGTGTAATCAAATGTGTATTATTATTTGATTTAGTGTATATATATATATGGGGTATGATTATTATTATACCTTCTCGAGTGGTGCCCCCAAAAATGGCAATATGCCAAAAAAACAAGGACAACCATATATCCCCATCGGGACATTATATATAACAAAATAAATGTCCAATGGGAGTCATTAAAAAAATTATGGCCCTCATTATGACATTGGCAGTAAATCCCACTTACCACCAAGCTGACTACTACTAACTTAACGTTGCCGCAGCGGACATCCGTTCACCATATTATGACACACACATACCAATCCATCAGTATTCAGCCACAGACACAAATCTGCCACACCAAAGGTCAGTGATAAACTGGCAGTATCCAAACCTACACCGTTACACCAACAGAGCAACGCCCATCACATTATTACCCATGAATCACCATGGCAGACATTCAACGGCGGTAAACCATTGGCGGTACATAATGCCACGCTCAAAATGCAAACACACACACACACACATACAAAACAACACCACATTGGACAATTCAAACAACACACACCTGACACCCATACACACCACACCCACACACCCACACCACTATAAAACACACACCCACATTACCCACAACCCTCTACCATTAGAAACCATTGCCAGCAGAGAGACATCAAGACCACAGACACAACTAGAGCCACACACTATTCACATCTTTACACCACTCACGCACCCCACATCACACACCCCAACACATTACCCAAGACACCCTCACCAACACACCTCACACAACACCCATGGCACCACTAAGACACCCCTGTTTCACAGAGGAAGAGCTAAGGGTCATGGTGGAGGAAATTATCAGGGTAGAGCCACAGTTATTTGGAGCACAGGA
Source organism: Pleurodeles waltl (assembly GCF_031143425.1). Classification (NCBI taxonomy): domain Eukaryota; kingdom Metazoa; phylum Chordata; class Amphibia; order Caudata; family Salamandridae; genus Pleurodeles; species Pleurodeles waltl. Next base: position 509,897,350 of record NC_090445.1, read on the forward strand.
GCATCAGATATTGATAGCTAGGAAGATGGAGCTATGGCGGAGAATCGTGGACAGGGTCAACGCCGTGGGACAACACCCAAGAACTAGGGATGACACCAGGAAGAGGTGGAAGGTACGTTCCATTGCAGCAAGACACCAGCTCGCTGTACAGAGGACCCCCACCTCCTCCTCCACAACTAACAACATGGGAGGAGCAAGTCTTGGAAATCCGGAGGGCCTGGCTGGAGTAAGAAGAGGACTGGACTCTGGTAAGTCAACTCTCTACTACTATCACCCCCCTACCTGCATGCCATCACATACCCCAACCCTCACCCTCACTCCCATCACTCCACCACTTCCCACACACCCCACCATCACATCTCACTCATCCCAATGCCAAGCCCTGCATGCTCTACCGATGCATGGACACCTCTCACAGTCCTGCATAGACACTCATCACTAAAGCATCCACACTATAGAGAACTAATCATCTCACCAACGTACACAAGTGAAAGCTGCCAGGGCAAATACAACAAAAGAGGGTAAGGCACGGATGCACAATATGTCAGACACAGAAACCATAACACATCAATTACATCCCCACAGGTACCCCAGCCAGTGTCAGCGGAGAGGAGGTGCCAGCAATATCCAGTCCCCCAACAGAAGAGGCCAACAGTGATGACAGCAGCTCCGGTCTTCAGGATCTGGATGATCAACCTGGCGCATCAGGGACCTCTGGACAGCTTGTTACCCAGGCCCAGTCACACACCACTACAGAGCCTCCCCCATCAGGAAACACCACCACAATACCCACCCAGCATACCCACACCTCTGTCCCCAGGACACGTCAATCAGCAGTGTGTCCACCTCTACACAGACCACAGGCCACTCCTCATACCCAAGAGTATCAGGGACCTGGGGTCAGTGGCAGTGGGCACACAGTTCAGGGGATAGAGGCACATGCCAACAGGGAAACTGGGAGGACTGCTGTGCACCAGGGGGAGGAAAGGCCCAGGGAACCGACTCTCCAGGAGGCACTCACTGAGATCCTAGGAGCCTATCAACATTCCCAGGACATGATGGTCCAGATCCTGGAGAATGTGCAGGGGAACAGGTGGCTGCAGGAGGGACAGTACCAGGGGATCCGGGAGGACTTGCAGGCCATCAGAAACACCCTGATCTCCATAGCATGGGTGGTGGCAGACATGGCCAATATAATAACGGAGGCAGTCACACATCAGCGGGCCCCTGCCACTAGCCAGACATCTGAACAGCCTTCCACCTCTGCTAATGCTAGTGGACATGACTCACCACTCCCCCTGCAGTAGGAGAACCAGCCCGCAAAGGTTCCCTGTGGTCCAGACAGAGGCTAGAGACACTTGCGAAGACCCCTGCCAGAAAATGAGATTCTCCTGATTGTCACCCTTGTGTCCCACTCAGTCACCCTGTCCACCTTGAAATGCCATTGCTCCCCTTCCTATGTCTCATTGGACAATGCACCTGTGCTACAAACAGACTGGAACAATAGCCTGGACTTTCCTCCATCATCGCCCCATCCCATTGCATTTGCCCCTCTATATTTTAACACTTCAATAAACACCCTTGGAAAAAAAGAAGTGTGAAGTACGTCATGTATATCAATTATGTACTCATTGAAACAGGTACAAACATTGCAAATCAACTGTACAGAAAATGAACATAGATTAATGACCTGTGGCTGGCTGCAGTCATCACACCAGGAGTATTTGTGAGGTCACCAATATCTGCAAAATTAATTGCCAGAGGGAACAGTAAGTGGGCATAGAAGTGTGAAATATCAGCATGCCAGTGCCATAGAAATTCAAAAAATGTAATTGAAATGTGAAGTAACACTGTCCCACCTGTGCGTCATTGGAAGTATTGTCTGATCACAGATGTTCTGTTGTCCTCATCCTCATCCTCTGCCTCCTCATCCTCACTGTACACAGGGTCCACTACTGGCACACGGGCATCTCCAGCCTTCTCCTCCTGCAGTCATGGGACATGGTGTCTGAGGGACAGTGTAGGAGGCTGGCCTGGCTTGTAGTGGGTACCAAAGGTACTTACACCTTGTGCCAGGTCCAGTTATCCCTTATTAGTAGAATAGAGGTGATTCTAGCAGCTTAGAAGGTAGCTATGGCAAAGCAGCTAAGGCTGAACTAGGAGACATGCAAAGCTCCTACTATACCACTTATATCATATGCACAATATCATAAGAAAACACAATACACAGAGTTACTAAAAATAAAGGTACTTTATTTTTATGACAATATGCCACAAGTATCTCAGTGAGTACCCTCAGTAAGAAGGTAAGTAATATACACAAGTCATATGTACACAAACCAAAATCAGGTAAGAAAGAGCAAGAAAAGTAATGGAAACAGTGTAGAATTACACTAGGTTGCAATAGGCAACCATAGGTATAGGGGCAACACAAACCATATACTCCAAAAGTGGAATGCGAATCACGATTGGACCTTAGACCTATGTGAGCTTGTAGAGGGTTGCTGGAACTGTAAGAAAACAGTCAGGGTGTCCAAGATACCACACCCAAGACCCTGAAAAGTAGAAGTAAAGTACACCTACTACCCCAAGAGAGCACAATAGTCGTGATAGGGGGGTTCTGCAAGAACAACAAACACCAGCAGTGCACTGACAATGGATTTCAGGACCTGAGGACCTGCAAGGCAAGGGGACCAAGTCCAATAGTCGCGACAGTGTCCAGGGGGGGCAGGAGCCCAGGAAACCCCAGATGAAGGTGCAAAGAAGCTGCCTCCGTATGGAAGAAGGTTGAAGTTCTGCAAGAAAGAAGAGGACTAGAAACTTTTCCTTTGGAGGACAGATGTCCCACGTCACAATGAAGCTTGCAGAGGTGTTCCCACGCAGAAATACCACAAACAAGCCTTGCTAGCTGCAAGGGTTGCAGTAGAGGTTTTTGGGTGCTGCTGAGGACCAGGAAGGACCAGGATGTCGCTTTTTGGAGGAGGAGACAGAGGGGGCACTCAGTAACACAGAGAGCCCTCACTGAAGCAGGCTGCATCTGCAGAAGTACCCCAACAGGCACTTAGAAGAAGAGTGAACCGGAGTCCATGCGAAGTTACAAAAGAGGGTCCCACGACAACTCAGAGGGTTGTGCACTGCAGGACGGTGTGCTGGGGACCCAGGCTAGGCTGTGCATGAAGGAAATCCTGAAAGAGTGCACAGGAGCCGGAGCAGCTGCAAATCACGCAGTACACAGCTTTGCAGTCTAGCGTGGGAAGGCAAGGACCTACCTCCACCCAACTTGGACTGAAGAGTCACTGAACTGTGGGAGTCACTTGGACAGAGTTGCTGTGTTCCAGGGACCACGCTCGTCAGGATGAGAGGGGAACCAGAGGACCGGTGATGCAGTCTTTTGGTGCCTGCATTTACAGGGGGAAGATTCCGTCGACCCACAGGATATTTCTTCGGAGCTTCTGGTGCAGGGTGAAGGCAGGCTACCCCCAGAGCATGCACCACCTGGAAACAGTCAAGAAAGCTGGCAGGATTAGGCCTACAATGTTGCTGGTAGTCGTCTTGCTACTGTGTTGCGGTTTTGCAGGCGTCCTGGAGCAGTCAGCGGTCGATCCTTGGTAGAAGGTGAAGAGGGAGATGCAGAGGAACTCTAGTGAGCTCTTGCATTCGTTATCTGCGGAATTCCCCAAAGCAGAGACCCTTAATAGCCAGAAAAGGTGGTTTGGCTACCAAGGAAGGAGGATTGGCTACCAAGAGAGGTAAGAGCCTATCAGAAGGAGCATCTGATGTCACCTGATGCCACTGGCCACTCAGAGCAGTCCAGCATGCCCCCAACACCTCTGTTTCCAAGATGGCAGAGGTCTGGGACAGACTGGAGGAGCTCTGGGCACTTCCCCTCGGAGGTACTGGTCAGGGGAGTGGTCACTCCCCTTTCCTTTGTCCAGTTTCGCACCAGAGCAGGGCTGGGGGATCCCTGAACCGGTGTAGACTGGCTTATGCAGAGATGGGCACCGTCTGTGCCCATCAAAGCATTTCCAGAGGCTGGGGGAGGCTACTCCTCCCCAGCCCTTCACACCTATTTCCAAAGGGAGAGGGTGTAACACCCTCTCTCAGAGAAAATCCTTTGTTCTGCCTGGACCCCAGGAGGGCAGAAACCTGTCTGAGGGGTTGGCAGCAGAGGCAGCTGCAGTGAAACCCCGGAAAGGCAGTTTGGCAGTACCCGGGTTCTGTGCTAGAGACCCGGGGATTATTGAATTGTCCCCCACAATTTCATGATCTTAGACATGTTACTTGGCCATGTTCGGAGTTACCATTGTGACGCCATACATAGGTAGTGACCTATGTATAGTGCACGCTTGTAATGGTGTCTCCACACTCACAAAGTCCGGGGAATTTGCCCTGAATGATGTGGGGGCAGCTTGGCTAGTGCCAGGGTGCCCACTCACTAAATAACTTGGCACCCAACCTTCACTAAGTGAAGGTTAGACGTATAGGTGACTTATAAGTTACTTATGTGCAGTGGTTAATGGCTGTGAAATAACGTGGACGTTATTTAACGCAGGCTGCAGTGTCAGGCCTGTGTAAGAATTGTCAGAGCTCCCTATGGGTGGCAAAAGAAATGCTGCAGCCCATAGGGATCTCCTGGAACCCCAATACCCTGGGTACCTCAGTACCATATACAAGTGAATTATATGGGTGTACCAGTATGTCAATGTGAATTGGTAAATTTAGTCACTCGCCTGTTAGTGACAATTTGGAAAGCAGAGAGAGCATAACCACTGAGGTTCTGGTTAGCAGAGCCTCAGTGAGACAGTTAGGCACCACACAGGGAACACATACAGGGCATATACTATGAGCACTGGGGCCCTGCCCGGCAGGGTCCCAGTGACACAAGGACTAACACAACATATATACAGTGAAATATGCGGGTAACATGTCGTGGGAGGTGGTCGGGAACCGCCATGCAACTCCTCATTGGTTATGATTGGGCCCAATGGGGTACAGTGGCCAATGGTGATCTACGCCGGTGGTGACGGTATGCACCGCCCCGGCCGTGACCGCCATTTTCTATCTGATTTCTCACTTGCTATCTGACCTTCCACAGGAGAGGACCTACATTGCATGTGCTGCTGTGACCTGTGTCTGGAACCTACCATGGCCCATGTGACTGTGGAAAGGGCCCCAGCCTTCACTTCGGAGGAGTTGGAAAGATTGATGGATGGGGTCCTACCTCAGTACTGACTGGTGTATGGACCTCCAGACCAACAGGTGAGTACACTGTGTGCACAATTAATGTGGCATAAATGCATGGAGTGGTGTGTGTTAACGCCTTGTGTAAGGGGGTGGGTGGATGTCCTCTGGGCAGCGTATAGGTTGTGTGCTGGGCCATGTGTGTGCCAATGGTGATGGAAATGGGTATGGTGGGCCACATGTGTAACTTGCTGGACTGTCTGTCTAAATCTTTTTTCTGTATGTATTGCCTCTGCAGGTCAGCGCCCATCAAAAGAAGGGTATATGGTGTGCCATTGCCAAGGAGGTGTGGACACTGGGGGTCTATGGCAGGCGGAGCACCCACTGTCAGAAACGGTGGTAGGACCTGAGACTGGGCACAGAGGACAGCGGAGGCCCAGCTGGGGATGGCCTCCTTACGAGGAAGGGGTGCCTGTCGAAACCTGACCCCCCCTGATGACCTGCATACTGGCAGTGGCCTATCCAGAGCTGGATGAGCACTTGAAGGCATCACAGCGGCCACAAGGGGGTAAGAACAGTTCCCATCATTACAACTTACGCATGGTAGGGTGGTATCTGGTTGGGGGATGTGTGTCAGTGGGTGCCCCTAGGCCAGGCCTGATATTGCAGCGTAGGTCCCCTGGTGGCTAGGGTTCAGAAGTGAACATCTTGCTATGTAGCTCATAGGCATCCACTACTGGTCAGGGCTGCGTGGGTCCCAGGTGTGCTGCATTTGCCGGTGTGTGCACCTCCTCATGCCTTGGCTGCTAACTATTTCTCTTGTAGTGCTATGGCATATTGCGTAGGCCTGTTCCCTGTGTGTGAGGGTGCTGTGTATGCTAACGGTGGTGTTGGTGCAGCCATTGACCAAGTGTATCCTTTGTCTCTTCCCCCCCTTTTTGTTTTGTCATCCTGTCCTTACGTGCATTAGCATCATCAGGCCGAGGAGCAGAGGCAATGGAGGGAGCTGCATCCCACAGGACCCAGGAGGCAGAGTCCACCGACGCTGAGGGCACCAGTGGGACGGAGGGCGAGGGGAGCACCATAGTGGAGGCTGGAGGGGACAGTTCTGACACAGATACCTCCTCTGATGGAAGCTCCCTGGTGGTGGAGGACACTTCTGTGACCACCCCAGCTACAGGTACATCCGCCACCCCCATATCAGCACCGCCCTCCCAGCAGCCCCTCATCGAGTTTCCCATGCCCGCTCACCCAGGAAGGTGGGCATCTCCTTCGCCCCAGGCACCTCAGGCCCTGCCCCAGGTAGCCTTGCTGCCCTGAGTGAGAAGGCTATTGACCTCCTGTGATCCATCTCTGTAGGAAAGTCAACCATTGTGAATGCCATCCAGGGTCTGGCATCCCAGATGCAACAATCTAATGCATTCCTGGAGGGCATTCACACTGGATTTGCAGCCCAACAGAGAACGATTCAGGCTCTGGCCTCCTCTCTGATGGCAGCCAATGTCCCTGTTTCTACCTTCCCCACTCCAACTTCCACTGCCCAGCCCCATACTCTTCAACCCCAACCCATCCCAAGCACACAGCCAGATGAGCATGCACACAAGACAACATCCAAGAGTGTCACCGGCAAACACAAGCACCACACTTCATCCCAAAGGCACTCACACAAACACCATCCAGTTGCAGAAACAGCAACATCCACTATTTCCACTGTCTCCCCTTCCTCCTCCTCCACCACCTCCCATCCAGTTCCGTCCACACTCACACCTGCATGCACTACATTATCATCTACTAAAAGCATCAACACACCTCACTGGCAGACACCTCCCCAACAGCCATACACATGTCCCCTGTGTCCTCTCCCACTGTGTCTTTCCCCCCTCCTAAAGTACACAAAGGCAAGCACTCGGACATCCAACAGCCATCCACCTCACAACAGCATACAGCCCATGCACCTGCACCCAAAATCAGCAGACAGACACCTCCAACAACCACTCCCTCATCCTCCACTCCCATTCCTTCTCTCTCTTCCCGCCTCAGTGTCCCTAAAAAACTGTTCATATCCACCATTGACCTCTTCCCTACCCCTCCCCCCTGTCCTGCATGTATGGGCAGGGTAGGGAGCACCCAGCCAAGCACCTCAGCCACACAGTCCACGGGCCAAGTTGTCACCACACCGACTTGTGGTGGAAAAGGATCCAGGCCACATGTCCTGAAGGTGAAGGAGCCTGCACCAGGCAGCCTCAAGGGAAAGGAGCCTGCCCCAGCTGCCAGGAAGACCAAGGACCCTGCACCAGCAGGTAAGAAGGGAAAGGAGCATGCCCCAGCTGCCAGGAAGACCAAGGAGCCTGCACCAGCAGGCAAGAAGGGAAAGGAGCCTGCCCCAGCATCCAGAAAGACCAAGGAGCCTGCAGCAGCAGGCAGGAAGACCAAGGGGTGTGGGGCAGAAACAGTGACGTAGCCCCCACCACCAAGCCAGGTTGTGCAGCTGTCTGAGATTGCAGGGGATGGGCAGGAGCCTCCCCCCACCAGCATCACCACCACCACTGTGCAGCTGTCCGAGGTTGCAGGGGATGGGCAGGAGCCACCCCCCAACAGCAGCACCACCACCACTGTGCAGCTGTCCGAGGTTGCAGGGGATGGGCAGGAGCCTCCCCCCACCAGTAGCACCAGCACCACTGTGCAGCCGTTCGAGGTTGCAGGGGATGGGCAGGAGCCGCCCCGCACCAGCAGCACCACCACCACTGTGCTGCTGTCACCGCCGGCGGGCGGTATGTAATCCTGCCTCCATGGACTGCTGTGCGGCCTGCCCCCTCCAAAGCCAGTGGGTATGACACCCACCTGAGAGACTGTGACCTCGCACTCCCTAGGATCAAGCACAGGGCATTTAGCCCCCTCCAGAACCAGCGGGTAAGATACCCACCTGAGAGACTGTGGCCCATCACTCCCCAGGATTAAGCACAGGGCATATTGGCCCCTCCAGAACCAGTGGGTAAGACACCCACATGGCCATCACTCCCAAGGATCAAGCACAGGGCATGTTGCCCCTTCCAGAACCAGTGGGTAAGACACCCACATGGCCATCACTCACCAGGATCAAGCACAGGGCATGTTGCCCCCTCCAGAACCAGTGCCTAAGACACCCACCTGAGAGACTGTGGCCCATCACTCCCCAGGATCAAGCACAGCACATGTTGCCCCCTCCAAAACCAGTGAGTAAGACACCCACATGGCATCACTCCCCAGGATCAAGCACAGGGCATGTTGCCCCCTCCAGAACCAGTGGGTAAGATGCACACATGGCCATCACTCCCCAGGATCAAGCACAGGGCATTTTGCCCCCTCCAGAACCAGTATGGGAGACACCCACGTGAGAGACTATGGCCCATCACTCCCCAGGATCAAGCACAGGGCATGTTGCCCCCTCCAGAACCAGTGGGGAAGACACCCACTTGAGAGACTGTGGCCTTGCACTCCCCACGATGAAGCACAGGGCATGTTGCCCCCTCGAGAACCAGTGGGTAAGACACCCACATGGCCATCACTCCTCAGGATCAAGCACAGGGCATGTGGCCCCCTCCAGAACCAGGGGGGAAGACACCCACTTGAGAGACTGTGGCCTTGCACTCCCCAGGATCACGCACAGGGCATGTTGCCCCCACCAGATCCAGTGAGTAAGACACCCACATGGCCATCACTCCCCAGGATCAAGCACAGGGTATGTGGCCCCCTCTAGAACCAGTGGGTAAGACACCCACCTGAAAGACTATGGCCGATCACTCCCCAGGATCAAGCACAGGGCATGTTGCCTCCTCCAGAACCAGTGGGTAAGACACCCACATGGCCATCACTCCCCAGGATCAAACACAGGGCATGTTGCCCCCTCTAGAACCAGTGGGGAATACACCCAGTTAAGAGACTGTGGCCTTGCATTCCCCAGGATCAAGCACAGGGCATGTTGCCCCCTCCAGAAACAGTGGTCTTGTAACATCTCCTGGCTGAGGTGCCCCCCATCCCCTGTCCCCCTCAGGTGCCTGCCTATTTTCCAACTAATGCCCCTGCAGTGTTCTCCCCATGTTGAAGCAGGTGACATGTGTGGCCTTGGACTTTGGCCTGTGGCCATGTGGCCTACGAACATTGTGGACTGGGCTGTGTCCCTTTTTCTGTACGTATATATCTATTATCTTGCCTAACTTATTTTTCATACTGTGTTGATCTCCTTACATTCACTTTTGCAAAATCGTTTTGTCCTTGCATTATTCAGCTGAGTTACGGAGTAAAATTGTTTTTACAATGCATCTGGTTGTGTGTATGGTTTATGTGTCTGGGGTGTGTATGATGCCTGTGTGTGTCACTCTCATTTTCCTTCCCCCTCCCTTCTGTGCTAGGCAGCTGTACTCACCGTCGTCGTCTTCCCCTGTATTGGTGTTCGTGATGGAGCAGAACATAGAATATCATCGGGAAGACATGCAGTTCAGGTTCCATGGCGACGTGGTTCTTCCCTGTGTCTCCAATGGTGAGTCCTTTCCCTTCTGAGCTCAGTTTTCGCCAGGCTTTTGATGTCGTTGGTACCGCCCCCGAAAAGGTGGCAGTTTGCAGAGTCATAATATGGTGGGCGGAACATTGACTTCCGCCTGGCTGTAGGTGGCTACCGCCATGGTGGCTGTTGTTTCCGCCCTGGTGGTCAGTGTGATACATTGGCTGTCTTTCGGAGATCTTTCTGCCATGGTCATAATTTGGCGGTAGTTACTGCCAGCCTGTTAGCGGTATTACTGCCACTTTATCACCGACCGCCAGGGTCGTAATGAGGGTCTATCTTCATTGTGGTTCAAAGGTAATCAGATGTGTTTACCATCTCTAATCCATACTATAAAAAGATTTAAAAATCAATCGAAGCCACTTTTCTATTTGTTTCACATTTAGCCATTCATCTGACCTACGTTCACAACAATTTTTACAGTGAAAATTAGTGCAGACTGCTCCATGTTCAACAAGTATGGTGCACATGGTCATTCAAAGAAAACTACATTTTCTTATATTTTTATATTGTAGTGTTGATATCATACAAACAAACTGCACAACACAAGAGAAGGGAAATGCTAACCCTGAAGACTTCAAAACACTTGAATAAACGACGCGCCAAAGTAGACTTGATTATTTCTTAAAGGAGCTTGACACATGCCATATGTGGTGTGCAGGTTTCCTTTTGTTGCCCCCACGGTCACTACAATATTGTCCCCGCCATTACCCCTTTAACTAAATCAAAGACCCGTGGCCACACATACCTGCACCAATGTTTTCTATACAAATTTACTGAGTAAATAATGCAATATTACTAACTGTACTCAGTGCTTAATTTGATCTAATGGTTGCCGGTGAGAGCCACAGGCACTCATTTTTGGGGACCAGCACTTATTTTTTCTCTTCAAACTTTTCCTGAGTGCAACAGAGGAAAAATATCATAAAGGGGAAGGAAGGGGGAAGACAAAGGAGAAAAAACATGCAAAGGGAGAGAGCAGTGAACCACATGAGTGAGATAAAGAGTCAGGGAGTATCAGGCAGTGGATTAAAGAGGCCTGGATTCAAGACTATGCAGCCTTGGTATGCATGGCGTTGACATTTAATGGTGTCCCCGAGGGGGGCTTCTGGGCGGAGCTTTGGGCACCGGTACTTATTATTTTACAAATTAAGCACTGATTATACCACTTGGCCTGTGTGTGTGTGTTTTATATCTTCCGTTTCTTGTTCTTACCACAAAAGTTACATACCTACCAAACATTAAGGTGAACAAAACCGAACGGTGAGAGATGCGTTTTTTCCAGTTCTGCATCCAACTATCACTTCAAACACTTATTCAAAGATGTGTCATCACACTCTAAAGATAGTTCGAAGTTTTTCACTCTTTGTGGCTGATACATTCTGGCACTATTTTTGGAATACAGTACATGCAATTTAGGCACACTGCATGTGATTAAACAAAGTGATAATTACAGAAGACAGATTAAGAATTTGTAGTCAGCCTTTTTAGTCAACTATGACAATGCTTGCAAGTTCATACATAATTACAAATTATAGGTTCCTAATTTGAAAAAAAACTTCAGTCCAATCCGTGAGCTGTATACGCTTTAAACAAATTTTAATATAACATGTGCAGATATGATCTTCTAAAGCAGACAGGCACAATAAAATAAATGTGTTTTAAAAATTGTAAAGGGCAGCTAATATACAGGCTACATTACCTGATTTTCTAATAGAACACACAAAATGTGATGTAAATTCAAGGGTGTATAGGAGTTCTGTGGCGAGGAAGAACCCATTAAAAATTTCCAATGAAATGTGACAACTGCAGAGTGTGTTCCTAAGGACCGATTATAGACTTTTGTTTACAGTTCATACTCAGGTGAATGAAGTAAAATTACAGGCGGTGTTTCGGAATAGCTGCCTAAACAGTGAAAAGGCTAAACTATAGCTTTCTAAGGAGTTAAGTTTATGTATTCCAGATTGGAAAAGCAAAAGTTGAAAATGCAATGCAAACATTTGGTTTATGCTAGGCTGTAAACAGTGTTGAGTGTGTTTATTACTGTAAGTCTGAAATCAGTGGTTACTGATCAGATAGTCCATAGATTAAATTAAGGAAGATTTAGCAAAGACAACAATGGTGGCCATGCACTGGTGCAGCAAATGCACAACAGACCTAGAAATTGTGTCTCAGTAAATACCTTTATAAGGCATATTCAGCATTGGAAAAAACATAGGAAAAAATGGTGACCTTTTTACTCTTGATATCTTAGGAACAACACCCTACTCACCCAACTTATTCATATTGTGGTTCTCATCACAATGTTCAATAGAAACCATGCAACATAATATTGAAGATGGGATTTGTTAGACCTGTCATCCTTGGTGTGGTCTCCCTTGTCTTTTTTGCCTCTGCTTCACATGTTTTGACTGTGTGCTGGACTCTTGTTTTTGCTGTTTTTGTTACTCTGGGCACCTTACCACTGCCGATCAGTACTGAAGTGCAAGGGCTCCCTGTGTAAATTGTATGTGTAATTGGCTTTTCCATGGTTGGCATATTTGATTTACTAGTATGTATGTAGTAAAGTGCACAAGAGGTGCACAGGGCCTGTAAATCAAAGGGTATTAGTGGGCATGCAGCACTGTTTGTTCCACCCACATGAGTAGCCCAGTAAACATGGCTGAGACCTGCCACTGCAGTGTCTGTGTGTGCAGTTTTACCCTGCCAATTCGACCTGGCAAGTGTACCCACTTGCCAGGCCCAAACCTTCCCTTTTTATACATGTAAGGCACCCCTAAGATACACCCCAGGTAGCCCCATGGGCAGGGTGCAGTGTATGTTAAAGGTGGGACATGTACTGATGTGTCTTACATGTCCTAACAGTGAAATATTGCCAAATTTGTTTTTCACTGTTGCAAGGTCTATCCCTCTCATAGGTTAACATGGGGACTCCCTTTAAATATCCTCAAAGTATAGTTTAACTTTGGGAGCAGATTGAGTTCTAGAGTTTGGGGTCTCTGAATTCAGAATTTAAAAATACATATTTTAGTAAAGTTGGTTTTTAAATTGTCTTTTTGAAAAATGCCACTTTTAGAAAGTGGGCATCTTCTTGCTTAAACATTTCTGTGACTCTGCCTGCATGTGTATTCCGTGGCTGGGTCAGACTGACAGTTGGGCTGTCTGTGAATCCCCTCTAGACAGTGACACAAAGGGTGTTTTTTTTAAATGTAATAAATGTAATGTTTATTTCCCCTCCTCCTCCTCCTCACGCACTGCCCCTTTCACGCCCCATGAGCCACTCCTCTAATTAAGAACTAGTGAAGGCGGGTATCATTGATTATGCTTGAACATCAAATCCTTTCTGTTTTTCTGTGGCAATGGGATGATGTACAAAGGTGACTTTATCAAAGCATCAACAGAGCTGGAAACCCAGGATGGATGTAACTCAATACCACATGAATAACTTCAATGACCGTAGTATATTGGGACTTGATTAGATGAGCTATAAAGCCAAGGACTGGGAACAATTGTGATGCAGCATATTAACTGTAAAATATTTAACTACTAGAATAACAAACCAGTGGAAGACCAGAAATGAAAAAAAGGACTATTAGAGATAAGATATGCACCTGATCATTGCTAAGCTGGGCAGCTGTTATTAACATAGCAGGTCAAAATATAATTCTGAAACTTCCCCATTCAGCCTATGCAACCTCTGGCCACCCATGTAGATGAGACCAAAATGTAATCACTTTCTTGTTCTTAAAATCTATTAATTTAACAACCACCAAATAGAAAAACATTCAGGATAGTGGACACTATTTTACTAAATCTGAGTTTCCCTTTTCCACCTCTAACTGTGCAAAGCAATGGTTTAGAGGGGAATCGCACTTGTGCAACTGTGACCTTGTAGTTTATGGAGACTCTTGTCTGGATCTGAACACTGACACCCCACATAGAAAGAAGAAAATAGGAGAAAGAGATAAATAATGAAAAGGCTATAGCCATTAAACAGCCTGCCTGTAGCACATATGACAACGGGAGGTCGCCCTCTTGTATTGACAATCCAATAATCTCTTCTGAGGATTTCTTGGTGATAATGATGTAGAAGTTGGAGTACTGTCTGGCAACGATCATAAGCATTTGCTGACTATAGATCATAATGAGAAGTCGAGAAACATTTGGCATAATAGCCAACAAATCAGAGTAAAGAACAAAAGAAGGCATGAAGGGACATCGCAATTGAAAAAAATAAAACAGAGTGAAAGGCTAATCACAGGCTGATCATTGATCTCTTGAAAGTATATTTGCCGCAGACTTCGTATGAAAAACTAGATGAGTACGAAAAACTGTTACAACATATAAGAATGTGCAAGCAATAGTTCAAGCAAAGAAAACCCATTAAAGAAAAATGGCTACTCCCTAAACCAGAAAAGTAGAGCAAAACTAAACAAAAATATGAGAAACTTTAGATGAATGACAAAGAAAACCGTTAATAAAATACCATAGTAAAGAATGTAGAATGGAAATTAGAATAATTAATTGGTTCAAAAACGATATGAAATGGATTGAGGTAATATTCGCATTACGAAAAAGGAGAGCCAAGACTTTTAAGGACTTTATAGGGAAGACTTTTGGAAGCACAAAAAAAGGCAAAAACAACCCCCATAGATGAGGAAGTTTGGATTACATTCAGAGGTCTACAATCAAAAATCTAACTATCTAAGCCAGATGTTCAGATGAAACCAAAAGTATATAATGAAGATCCCCTCAACTATGGCCAGGACCTATCAATACTAACAATATTTGGAACTGAATATCTATCAAATAAATTGAAAAACACAAGGGCTAGATGGATTATTTGTGAAAATACTAAAGTGAAATCCCAACTTGTTAACTCAAGTCCTTACTCCAGTGCAGAATGCATTAATCATTGGAACCACTGAAACATGGAGCAGCAGCATAAGGGGATAATTTATATCAAGCCTTTGCAATGCAATGGGTCTCGCATTTGCTCGAGTTAGAGCTATTAGATTTGTAAACTCCTAACTGGAACTTTCTTGCCACATAAATTGAAAAGTAAAACAGTTCCACATGCGCAATATGATTCAAAGTGGCATGGCCGCCATTAGCATCAGCGTGAAGGAGACACACAAAAGGAAAAAGAAGTTTGCTTGCAGCCAAACGACTGGGCAAAAGTGCCATGTAACAGGGTCGATGTCTAAGGCGGTAACCAAACTGTCCGAAGGAGAGACAAGCGTAAAGCATTTAGCAATAATAACAAAGGATTTTTGATGGGCATGAGGGGGGCGTGGTTAAAAGCCCAAATAGATAACAACAGGTTGGAAAAGCAGTGCTTGTGCGCTGTATGCTTCACCTAAAAAGGAGTGTTTTTAAAAAAACACTGGGAAACAGCCAACAGAGGACAAACCCTCCTTACTGTACTGATTTGCATGGGTGGCTGAAGGGCAAGATAAGGCCAGTCCATTAGTGGAGTTCTGTCAGACTAAAGGTATGCCAAAAGTTGATTGCACCACAATGATGTAGGGAGTGTTTCTAGTTGACTGAACTAGTATATATTAGCTGCAGTATTTATGTGCAAGCATAGTTTATTAACACCAAGCTTGGTGGTTGCAATTGAATATGCACAGCCATCGACTTGTTACTTATTTTTTAGTGTTATGTATAGTAACCCCTAGGCTACCAGATTTGCATAGAGATGTCAAAAATGAGAAGCCAGTATGCCCTGAAAGAGTGTAAATATACAAATGCCGTGGGCACGAGGTAGAAATGTCCAGAAAAAGCCCCTCCAATGTACGTCTAAGGTCTTGCATACACAGGAGAAAATGTCTGGCAGTCAAGGGGCTAAAAATTGTTGTCATGAATGTTTGAGACTTAGCATAAATACATTCTGCATTTCCTGTCCGTTAGAAAAAAGACCTGTTTTTTTCTGTACAACTGAACTTTTATGTTTTCTTTTATTAAGGTGTTTCATTGTTAGCACCACTCCCATACTATAAATCCAGAACGTTTGGGAATGTAATAGACAGGGTCAGAGGTGTTTATTTTGCTTGTTAAGGGGAAACATATTTATTGTTGTCATAGTACGGAGGCTGCACGCATCCCACCTTATTTTAGATTATGATTTTCGTAAATGCATACGCAGGTGAAAGATATGACTGCTGCGCTGGAATGCTCTTTCTTTTGAATACTTCATGCTTATTGGGAATTTGAGCTGCTAATGGCTTGCGTGTGTTTTGGAATGTACCTCAAAATTAGATAAAGTTTAAGGGCAGAGAAAATAGGTTAAGTTTGAGCAAGGGACATTGTTATGTCTTCAGGGAAGTAAAAGGTAGCTGACAACTGAAATAGAAGTTCTTCGGGGCTAATGGCCAACGGAGAGGGTGCCTTCAGTCCCTTATGGTGTTCCTTCTAACCTGTGTGCACTACTAAGCTGGCCACAAATGTGTGTCAAGCACCTCCACATAATGTGTTTCTTCTGCTGCAACCCCAGCCAAACTTGGGAAGTATTGGTCATTGGCTTCTTTTATGTAGTGTGTTTTACCCATATGGGACAGGGCAGGAAAAATACTTGTCCACGTGCCCCTAACACCTAATATAACATAGATACATTAATAAATGTTTTATGTGATACTGTGCTTCAACTATTTATTTTTACTGTACTATACAGGGCAGCCAAAGTTTAAGTAATGGGTTGTTTTTCATGTCATTCTGTGGACATAAAATGCTAACTGATTGTCCTCTTAAGAGCCATTCCTTAGGAAAAAACAAGCAGTGGCAAAGCCAACAAATTTTGCCTATGCGAGACCTACTCGTGCTGTTAAAGTTTTTTTAGGCTTTGCACAGCAGCCCAGGCTGCAAATAAAAACAAATGCTGACCACGCCATAGCGCATTTTTGTTTACTTTAAGTCGTGTTGCACAGCAACCTAAGCTGCTGCGCAGCAACTTTAAAAACACTAACAAGCCAAGTAGCTGATGTTTAAAGCTGGGATGTTGTGGAACGAAAGCTTATAATCCGTCAATACAATAAACCAATAACTGGGCTAAAAGAAGCAACACTAATGGAAGCTGTGGTGGTAATTAGAATACCTCTCATAAACGCTCTGTGGAGGGGGCTTGGCTTCTCAATAGTAATGTGGCCTTAAATCATCAACACCGTTATTACATTTGAAAGTATTGCTACTACTGGTTACAGAAAGCCTGCTTGACAACGCAAAATACTACTTCAAAATAACTAAATGGTAAAATACATGTTTATGACTACTGCTTCAAGCAGAAAACATCCCCGAGACACGAGAGAGGTGAGACTCTGCCCCAGCTCTACAATACATATCAGTTTGCAGGAGTATCTATTAAAATGCTTAGGCACTCCCTACCACACAGAAAAGTACTGCGACTTCCTCGTTCCTATCTATGTTTGCATCTGCTTCACACTAGAGCTGTGGGTGGTGCACGCTTCCCTTGCCAAAAGTGTTCTTTTAACACATTGAAAGATATGATTGCCCATCCTACACCCAGTAAATGAAGCCCCCAGAGACAGAGTGTAACCCCACTCTCTTCCAGACATTGGACTTCAGGACACGCTGGTGCATGGCCAGCATACATGGACCTTGCAAATGCTTTGGACTGGTGCTACAGTACATCATGCTGAAATAAAGAGCAGCTTCACAGCTTACCTACCACGCCTGCCCAAAGTGGAATCTCTTTCAGCAAAAATAAGCATTGGCAAAGCCTGTTTTTTGGGGGGGTGGGCATGGTAGTGCAGAGGCAGTATAAAACAAGCATTTGTAATTGCATGGGTGTTGTGTTTTCTCAAGTATGAGTTATTAGCGTTGTAAACTAGAGGATGCGTGGCAATGCATAAGTGCAGCGGCGGCCGCCGCAAATCTCAAGGGGAGGGCGGTTGGGGATGTGGATGGGAACGGGAAAAATTAACAAAAATATATATTTTTTTTAATGAGCACGATCTCGCTCTATAGGAAATAATAAAAAGAAAAGTAGTCTAGAAACCATGCTGAAACAGAAAGCCTCGTATGTTTTCAGTAGTTGGCCGGTGCGCCTGAGGAGGGCTAAACACCTGAAAAGGCATGACATATGCATGCCCTTCACAAATGAAATCAGGCGAATTTTGAAAGGCAATCCCATAAACCAATGAAAGTGACAGCCTGACATGGGCGTGGTTAAAAGCCCACACAGATTATAACAGAGGCCAGTGCGCTTGCACGCTCGACCCTAAAAAGGGCCAGAGAGCTCCCAAATGACTACAGAATGATCGCAATTTTAGATATCTCAGGAAAAATGTACGAGAAGCACTTGTTAGAAGCGCTGGAAAATTGCTAAACAAGAACGTGCTTCCCATGAGACAATTAGGTTTCAGGAAAAGCTACTCGTCAATAGACGTGTTTCTCGCATTAAAGTAATTAGCTGAGGCGTATGCTTTAAGAAAAAATACATGGACTTAACATCTACATTTGATACCATCAAGCACCTTTATGGCACAAAAATTGAAAAAATGGAAGAATCCCAGGAGCATCTTGATCATTCAACAGCATGAAGGGTCCTGGACAGAAAGTGAGCTGGGCAGTGAATGGTGCTCTGTCAAGGAAAATCAGTACCTCGAAAGGGTTAATACAAAGAGGGATTCTGCTGCCTCTCCTCTTTTCCATATTGTTTGCCGGTGTTCCTACCTGCCTGATCTCTGCTCATTCATTTCCACAGAAACTAGGCAAAGTAATTATTTCCTATACTTGTTATGCTGATGATACAGATGTAATCAATCTCACACCTGTCAGTCTTCAAAGACAATTAAAAAAAAATTGCCAAATATTGTATCACAAATTATACAAATTACTAAAACAAAGTCTATGGCCTTCTCCCATAAAATCAGAGGGAAACAATGCAGATGTGGTGTCTTGATGGACAACAATTAGAGACTGTTAAGGAGTGCAAGTATTTAAGATTGGATTTTAAAAGCAACCTTAACTTTAAAAACCATATGAACAGTGTGGTACAAAGAGATAAAGTAATGCCAAGCGCTCTAAAACACATAGAACAACACATAGTGGGACATGTCTTGGTGGAGGACTTGAAAGGAATGCATAACCTGAAAATTGTTAATCTGCTGCTGTACGGGAGTGAGATTATAGAGGAGACAGCCATAAACCGCATCCAGATAGTGGAAATAAATATTTGGAAGAAGGGAATGATTAATAGTGTGCTGAGGTTGGAGCTGAGACTGACAAATATAATATCAAAATACTGTCAACAAAATATGAACCTTGGGTGCGGTATGGACAGAGCGGATGAGGGCGATGTGTGTGATAAAATCTCGCCTTCAAGTTTAGAATATGTTAGTTGAGCATGGAAATCTAAATTTAGGAAGAATTTTTATCCTGCCACTTTAGCTAAGGAATATTAAATGGGAAAAAACTCTGATGACAGAGTTTGTTCTCAAAAAAGACCTGGAGGAAAGAAACTTGACCAGCTTAAGTGTTCGGAAGACAATGGCGATTTAAAACTATACTGAAATTAAGACTTAAACATCTCCCCACATTCATTGGATGGAGGACGAATAATAAAAATATTGTATGCCCCTTCTGTAAGACTACTACAGCACGTTTACATCTGAATGTATTTTGCACACATTTTCTATCAGAGAGGAAGAGTTTGTTCTGCCTGTTTTCGAAAATTGCAATTTCTGAAAGTATGCAAACTGATGGTATTTTTTGGTGAAATGTAAAATGTGAGACACTGTCATAAACCTGGTAAATTTAATGAAATTATACTGGTAAGAATGAAATTGTGATCTCTAGATTAAACTCACATAAATGTGATTTTTACAAATTTAATGGAGGCCCCCGAGTTCCAGTCCATCAGTCTTTACTAACTTAACATTTTATTCTTTCTAGCACTTTTTTACTTCATGGAATAACATGTACACTATATATATATTTGAGGGAATTTCAATGACTAACCCAGAGCATAGTTGTGATATCCTTTATCGGCATCCTAGAGCTAGGAACGGGCCTTCCACTATGGTGGAGGAGTGTCACCCTGCTGCTGAAAGCAGAAAAATAAAGGGATAATAAAAATATTTTATTATCAATTTATTTTTCCACTTTTGTACAGCGGGACGTGTGCAGCCTCCTCCATGTCAACAAGTGGAGGAGGAGTAGTTATGCTCTTCTAAGTGCGCATGTCAGTTAGGCTGGCCGTCCGAGGCCAGTCAAACTGACATGCACACTTAGAAACCCTCCACCCAGCTTTATGTTACAGCTGGGTGGAGACCGACCCCAGTGCCCCACTGCCTCCCTGAGCGGCATTTCTGACCACTCAGGTTAATCACAGAACTTCTTTCATGCTGTGTTGGGGAGCAAAGAAGACAAGATGCGGCTGGAGCGGGAGCACCGGATCATGGAGGGGCAGGTAAGTTTTTGTTTTTTTTGTACTGCTCCCCCTGCTCCACGAACTGACCCCCACACCCACCCTTTCCTGGTAGCAGCCGTGACTGCCTCGTGCACAATGGGAGATTTTGAACACCAGCCATCATCCATGCAATACAAATCCTGTATACTAAAGGAGTTGGGACGGTTAACTCTGACCAATGCTCCTTCTTAGGTCTGTTTAACAATTTCAACACATCACAGAATAGTTATATGCCCTTTATATACTTGAGGATGCTGTCATTACTAATCAAGAGCAGAGTTATCGTACCATCTAATGGCATGTTGAAGCCTTCACTTTTGTACTGTTTTGGAGATATTAACGGTCTTCAAATAGTTCTTCGAGGTCCCTGACTGATGCATAAAATTTAATTTGTAGAAATTCTGAACATTTATTTTTGGCTTCTCTGAATATTACATATAAATTATAATCCTTCTTCAATGCAATTTTTTTTTTTAGGTACAATGAGGGCCTAGGAGTTTTCCATTTATTTATTTAAATTGTAATACTATCTTAGAAAATTTACCGTACAGTTATGTAAACACAAGTTAGCACAACACAGGCAGGAGCTACGGCAAAGTCAGGCCCACCGGCAAGGCACCCTTGGCAGATTGGCTTGCCATGTTGGTTCCAGAATTCTCTTGGTTATCCACCTAAAATGTATCGAAAATGTTTCTAAGTCACACAGGAGGAGTACAAGTTGACACCAACCAAGAGTTCAGGACCTCAGGAACAGCACTAGGTGGTAAGGTCACACTTCTACAGAAGCCACCAGCAGGGCAGGTCCAGTGAAAATTAGTTAGTTGAGCCCTGCCAGGAAAGTAGACTTCTTGAAGCATTTGTGTTCCTATAGCGTAACAGGAGGTCAGTCATCTGACCCTTGTAATCCAGTCCTTGGTACAAGTGGGAGCAGGTTCCGCCCTTAGAGTTCTCCTCACAGGTCCTAATAGTATTCTGTCTTCAACAGGTTGAGTTGTGATCTGAAGGGGGCGCCTAAAGATGCTACATTTTATGCCTAGCACTGGCCTGTGGGTGGGGGGGTTACTCCTACCTTCCCCCTAATCTATAGGGAAAAAGTTCCTGGAGATAATGCTACCCACTTTTGCAACAGTTCCTGTGTACCCTACTGCAAACCATCCCACAGTTCCCATTGCAACCTAAATCCAACATGGCAGAACTTTTTCTCCCTATGCAGACCCCTGTGCTTACCCTAAGAGATGTGGCCAGGAAAATGAGCAATCTTCTCTCTGTGGTCACTCAAAACCGATCCTGGGGGCAGCTCCTCTTCCACTGGGATTGGTGTCTGTCTGGCTAAAAGGACAAAAGAGGAGCAGAACCAGGTGTAGGTATGTCTGCTTGATAGGGTGAGCCTCTTTAAAGATAATTGAGCTTAAAGGCACTGCGCAGGTGGTCCTCCTTTAAAAGAAACAGAACATCTTCTCACCCAAGGGCTCACCCAAAGGGCTTTGTCTCAGCTCTGGGAGCAAGTTCACACCTCATCAAGGAGCTATTCAACTACTGGGTGACAGTTGGAAGCTCATGCAAATGGCCTTCTAGAGGGTTTAGGTAGACAAAGGATGACCTTTTAAAAGTGCCTTTTGTGAATGTTTTAGTGCAAATCTAGTTTTACCAATAAATTGGATTTGTAATTAATAATTTACTAAGTCCAAGAATGTACTTTTTAACTAGTTCCTAGGCAGAGATAATATTGTTTAATTTTAAAACTAACTCCCAATGCTTTCATATAGAACATCTACTGCCTGCTACAGTGAAAATAACATTTGCTGCCAGTGTAAAGACATGCTTTACGTTAAAGATTTACATGCCATACTTTAAATGTCATGTACCCGGCCTTATTGGGCATTAAGGCTTACTTGGGGGCAGTGTATTAATATTTAAAAGGAAGGTTTAGACCTGTCAAAAGGGGACATTTAGGAAGTTTGAATTTGCAGTTCAAACATGCATAGCTAAGATACTGGTGGCAGGCCTGCAGTTGTGTTTTGCTTACCCACTTTAGTGGTGGCACAATATGTGCTGCAGTCCACTAGTGACATTCAATTTCTAGGGCTCAGCTATTCATTGAAACGTATACTAGGGATTTATAGATACGTTAAATATGCTATTTGACAGTCTGATTTATAAATTGGCAGACAGAAGCTAAGCCTATCAAGGAGATTACATAAATTACTCTGTTGCCCTAATGGAGCCCCTGTCTGCCAAATTTAGTCAAACCAGTTGTAATTTCTGAAGCATTGGCAGGAGTTGCCCTCATGGCAGTTCTGTCAATGCATTTTTAAGTTTGACACACAGCTCGGTCAACAACTTTTTCAGAAGTGTGATTTTCGTTTATAAGCTAAGAATAATAATGCCCCTCTTGTCATAGGAATTGTCTCCAACAGTGGTTCCATCTAACGGGCAAAGGAGCATCTCCCCATCTGTAGAAAGTGCCGCAGGTAAACACAAAAAATAATAAAATGGTCATTACAAATGTTATTATTCTGTGTGCTACAGTGCCAGCCCATGCTTTTACAGCGCACTTGTGAGGTGGCTGAAGGGGCTGCAATAGTAGCTGATTACTGCTGCCAGTGCGTATGTTGGTTAGGCCGGCTGTCTACAGCCGGCCTATCCGACATGCTCCTGTAGACTCAGCAATCCCAGGGATGAGAAACAGCCAGGGGATTGCTGGCACAGGCTCCCAGCCTCAAAATGAGCTCTGGTTTACACTGCTCTAACGAATTCGGGAGCTGCACCTATGCTAGAAATAGCATAAGAGCAGGTCCAGCATTAGTTTTGGCACAACAGGAAGTCGTTAACCACCTTCCGGTTCCTGCTCATCATCCGGGACTTGGAGGAGGACAAACACACAGCATGGGTAAGTCTTTTGGACATCGCGCCACAACCACCCTACCGTTCTTAGATATTGATAGCTACTATGGCAAGGAGGGCATTAGACAGTTTTCATCGCCTCTTACAGTCAGGCCTGGCAATGACAGCAGTGAAAATTAACCTATATGTCCACCTATCTAAGATCAACCTCTGATGGCCCTTACTCTGTCAGATATTCGGAGGGGTATAAAAATGGCGGGGAAAGAGTAGTTTCCGTCATGCCTAAGTCAAATGTCCATGTTCGTTTATTTCAGGTGATTGTACCATTAAGTGCCAGCATAAAAAACGGCCCATAGAAGTATATCCAATTAAAAAAAAAAAATGTTAGGAGTCAGAGTACACGCACTGGAGCCTGGTAGCAGAGTTCTAGTGCACAGAGTCAAAAAAAACAGCAGCATCACTCCAAAAATGGGACTGATCATGCAAAAAAGGCATTTTCTTATAGTTAGGGTATGTCTAGCTATGATATATAGAATTTCTGTATGATGTTTTTAAGAATGTGTTGTGGGACATTTATTACTATTTTTTAATTATGATGGAGTAATGTTATTATCAATGTTTGTTTTACTTAATTGTCAAACATAAAAAACGAAATACTTTAGCCATTATGCATCACAGCACATCAATAATTCTCAACATTTTTGGAACATAGTTTTATAAACTATAGCATGTCACCAAAAACACTGCATGGTGCTTTTACAGTTGGCTGATGCAATTAAGGTAGAGACAAGTTCAACTAGCTAAGTTTTTTCATCATAAATCCTGAACAGTTCTGTTTTCATGAGCAGAGATGATTAGGTTCTGTTTTGAAGATGTGGTTCAAAATGTTCCAGAATGCAATCCTTGGCACGAACCAGTGTGGTACTATTGGTGGTCTATCATGGTGTCATCTGCAAATCCATAGACACTGGGGAATATCTATTATTATATCACATAATGTGGTGCACAAGACAAATTGTGAAACAGAGATAGAAGAAATGTGCCATATTTACAGAAATGGAACATTTCTGCTCTTCTCTTGTACTGGTGCAGTGTGTGCTGCCTAGCGCCAGTGCAGGCACCCTTGCACTATGGTGCAAGGGTGCCTGTGTTACAGGCAGGATTTCGTTTTTGCCCAGGAAGGGATAACGATCTTTAGAGGCATAGTCATCTTTCTACTTGTGTTGCAGAATGTGGCACACATAAAAACAGGAAAGCCAGCACTAAATTTACCCACAATAGCCCTATTACAACAGCTTGCACTGTCTCCTAAGGTACGACCTAAAATTGTGCAGAATTAATTGTATTTACTTCGATAAGAACCTGAAATATAAACCTTTTTCGTATGACCAAACTAGGCCAGTAGTGTTGCTTAATTTGTGCCTACCAAGACTCATATTTACAGCAGACATGATTTTACCTGCATATGTACAGCTAGTGCTTGAGTACGAAACAAATGTGTTATATGTAATGATTTACAACAGAGATGTATGTAATTGTTGTCTGCACGTATATCCCAAACATGTGATTATAGAAATACATCGATGTTGGAATAACGGATTTCTTAACAATAATTGTAAAATGTTTTTCTCTAAGCGTGTAGTTTGCATATCAGAGCAATAGTTTTTCTCTGAACTCAACAAATAGAGATAACAAGGCATATGCATACAATTATTCAACTAGTATACTGTTGCTGTGATTTTATTTAAGATTGAAACTGCTGTTTCTAATTGGTCTGAGTTGAAATATAAATTGGCTGTGTGGATTTAATACAGAGATCAGCACGTATTGACTGAGCCAAAAAGTTGTAGTCTCAATTCGCCTCTGTCAAGAAACAATACTTATTTACGCCTTCATTTGGCTATCAAGGATTATTCATTCGCTGATCCAGCCACCCAAAAAAACCAGCATGGGAAAAATTCATTGCATAATCATATGTAGATGACATTTTTATATAAAGACATTAAGCTATATCTTCGATTTCTCAAAATATGAAAATGGACTTCATCGTTTATAGTCGTACAATAGTTCAGAATGTATGTTGCGTAACACATTACCTCATCTCACCATTGCTTAACTAGGAAAACAACACAAGATGCATTTCCAGAAGTACATGAATGATACTCAGATAGAAGAGCAACACAGATGAGTACACAGATTTAGAAGAGTCTCTCAAGCATATTAACAAAACTGCTATTAAAACCTTAGACATTTTGAGGGGCAGGGAATGGACTCTTATAAAATACCATGATTGTATAGGGATGTAGTTAACCCACAAAATGCATAATGAGAATTTTAGTACCCATTTGTCACAAAAACGGCGGCCTTGGCAATGGGAGAACTCTCAAAACGGCTCCAACAGAGTGTAGTTTGAAGTCCAGAAAAATGGCAGCCTCTGGAAAGGAAGCAGGCCTAGCTCCTTGCTCCCCGGTAAAGGTCATCGAGAAGACTGTCAACAGACAACTGACTCGCTTCCTCGAGGTGAACAGCACCCTAGACCCTTCCCAATCCTTATTCCGTAGCAACCACAGTACCGAAACTGCCCTCATCGCCGCCACCGCTGACATCAGAACCATACTGGACAGTGGCGAAACCACGACCCTCATCCTCCTGGACCTCTCAGTCACGTTCAACACCGTCTGCCACCACACCCTACGCACACGCCTCAGCAGTGCAGGAATCCACGACTGAGCCCTGGACTGGGCCACCTCCTTCCTCACCAGCAGAACCCAGAGAGTCCGCCTCCCCATTCCGCTCTGATGCCACCAAAATCATCTGAGGTGTACCCCAGGGTTCATCCCTTGGCCCGACCCTCTTTAACGTCTACATGGCCCCGCTCGCTAACATCGCCCGATCTCACAAACTCAACATCATCTCATATGCCGAAGACACCCAGCTGATCCTCTCCCTCACCAAGGACTCTGCCAAGACCAACCTCCACGAAGGAATGAAGGCCGAATGGATGAAGAACAGCTGCCTCATACTCAATTCTGACAAGACGGAAGCCCTCATCTTCAGCTCCACCACCTCCACATGGGATGGCTCCTGGTGGCCTGCCACTCTCGGATCCGCTCCGGCACCCACCGACCATGCACGCAACCTAGGATTCATCCTGGACTCCTCATTATCCATGACACAGCAAGTCAACGCCATCTCCTTCTCCTGCTTCAACACCCTCCACATGCTCCGAAAGATCTACAAATGGATCCCCACCAAAACCATAAGGACAATCACCCAAGCCCTTGTAAGCAGCAATCTGGACTATGGCAATGCCCTCTACGCAGAAAGCACGGCCAAACTCCAGAAAAGGCTGCAGCGTATCCAGAAAGCCTCTGCACACCTCATCCTGGACACCCCCCACCAGTGCCACATCACTGGCCATCTGAGAGACCTGCACTGGCTCCTCGTCAACAAGAGAATCACCTTCAAACTCCTCACCCATGCTCACAAAGCACCGCACAACACCGGACCAGATAACCTCAAGAGACATCTCTCCTTCTACACCTCGTCCCGGCAACTCTGCTCCGTCGACCTTGCCCTCACAACCATCCCACGCATCCGCAGAACTACAACTGGTGGCAGATCATTCTCGCACCTCGCCGTCAAGATGTGGAACACTCTTCCCACCCACCTGCATCAGACCAAATACCTCCTTACCTTCAGGAGACTTCTGAAGACCTGGCTGTTCGAGCAGTAGCAGCGCCCCCGCGCCTTGAGACCCTCATGGGTGAGTAGTGCACGTTACAAATTCCTTGACTGATTGGTTGAAGTAGACTTCCTAAAAGGGCATCGGGCACTATTGTAGGATATCTGCAGAAGGAGTGTGGACTGAAAGAGAGGGGATGCTGAAGTATGTTAGGGAACATGGTCTGCATGGGCATGGCCACATATATTTATTGTGACATTACACAACGGATATTATTTTACCCCTACTTTGCACCACTTTTCATATATTATTTCGAATTTAGTGAATGGCATGTAATTGAGAGATAGCACTGGAAAACTAAATTAACCATTCATTTATGAGGAATACAATTGCAGAGTATCTGCAGTCTTACCAAGGCTACTTGGTGGATATGAAAAATGCCCCTTGAGTACCAACCTCTGGAACAGTGAAGCCTCATTCTTTATGCCTGTTTAAGACTATGGGGGTCATTATGACCCCAGCGGGTGGCGATAATGTGGCGGTAGTACCGCCAACAGGATGGAAGTACTTACTGCCACATTATGACCGTGGCAGACACGTGACGGTAATACAGCCAATACCATCAAGCTGCCGCCAGCCTGTAACCTGGTAGTCCCAGTGGTTGTGAATCCACTCCTGGGATTATGAGTCCCCGTCCGCCAGCCTGTCCATGGTGGTAAACACTGCCATGGAAAGGCTGGCGGTATGGGAGACTCAGGGGGCTCCTCGGCACCCCTGCAGTGCCCATGCACTTGGCATGGGCACTGCAGGGGCCCCCATGCACAGCCCCATCGCGCATTCCACTGCCTGAATTACGGGCAGTGGAATGTGCGACTGGTGCTGTGGCACCTGACGCACCTCAACATTGCCGCTGGCTCGATTACGAGCCGGCTTCAATGTTCTGGTGACTTTTCCACTGGGCCAGTGGGCAGAAACCCTGTTTCCGTCCGCTAGCCCAGCGGAAATGTCATAATAGGGCACCAAACATACCGCCAGCATTGGCGGTATGTTGGCACCCGTGGCTTCAGTGGTCTTTTAAAGACTGCCAAAGTCATACTGATGGCCTATGTTTCTCTACTCAGAATAGTAGATATTCTGCAAACCACTTCAAACTGACCTAACCTGTTTATCCAATAAGTGTGATGCCACCTCTCCGATTATGGTGATTAAACAATCTGACTCAGTAGTAGGTAAAGATCCATCTCAAATTCTTGTCCATTCTTTAAACTTCATGTTGCTGCATGGTCATTCTGTGCCCACAACCCACATGAAAGTGCCATGTTTCTGGTCTCAGTTAATATATATATTTTAGTTACATCGAAAATGTGGCTTAAGGATTCATCTGGTCCAGATATATCTATTCCAGTTCCTCCTGATTGTCAGATTATTAGACTGGGGAATGGAGCTTGGCCACGAACGATGATGGACATATTGGAATCAGCTCCACAATTAGACACATTGCTATTATGTAATGCAGCATAATGGGGACCGTAATCAGACAGGCTTGATAGTTTCTGAGCAGAGCAGGTGGCAGGCCTACTACCCAAGGGATACCGGTGTGCAACAGGAAATGAGACACTCTCCCTGCACCACACAGCCTTCATATCCTGAACCTCTGGGTAGACACCATGACACAGACACTGACTGTGCGAGGACCCCTGGACTTCTGCACCAATTCTCTACTATACCAACCCAAACAGGAAGAGAAAGCACTGCCGGACCATTCAGTAAGGTGCTGGTGCTGCCACCAGGGATGCTGTGAATAAGCTGCCTTGTTTATCTTTGACTTTTCCATCTACTGGTGTTGACAATTTTCCTTAACTGGCACGCCCACCACCTCAGATTGGGCCAAACTGTGATGATCTCTTCTCCTGCAACACACTTGCAATTTCCAGAAAGGATTTTACTACCCCTCTGCACTGATGTCATGTACCTCTCTGTTGTCTCCATGTGAAAGACATCCAAGCAGCTGTCTTTCTCAGAAGCACTCATAGGGGGGTAAAAAGAGCAGCAACTGCATATCATCAGACCCTAATGTGACAACTTAATAGACATTGAGCTGTTTCTCTTTTAGACCCTACTTTGTACTTTAAAGAAGCACTGCATGACCCTTGGAAAGAGGGTAGACAAAGTAACAGTATAGAATGTGTATGTCTTTCTCTTACAAAGGAAGCGTGCAGACTTTGAGGACTATAGTAGATGAGATAGTGTTTTCTTATACGGTATTCCAGACATGTGTCAAGAATCCCCAAGGTGCCTCTTGCGTTATCTGTCAGCATCCCCAGGGATTAGGGTTAAATCATATCTCTGTTCTTGGCTCAAGCTTCATGTTTCTAAGTAGACATAGGCCCTCATTACAACCCTGGTGGTCGTTGTTAAAGTGGCAGTAATACCACCAACAGGCCGGCGGTAAAAAAAGTGGGATCATGACCATGGTGGAAACCGCCAGCACAGACAGCCACTTTAACACTCCGACCGCCACAGCGGTAGCAACAAACACCGCCAACAGACAGGCGGAAGACAATGTTCTGCCCACACTATTACAAGGCACCAATCCGTCAGCTTTTCCGGGGCGGTACCAATGCCATCAAAAGCACCGTGAAAACTGAACAACGAAGGGGAACCACTCACCTCTCGACACTCCATGATGAACCAGGATGCCATGGAGCCCGAATTGCAGATCCTACCCATGTTGCTGTATCTATTAATACACCATGAAGTGGAAAGAAGGCGGGGCGGCGACGACAACGGTGAGTACTGCACCTAGCACACAGAGGAGGGGAGGAGGGAAAAGAGAGTGACACAAACATGTGACACGCAACACCCCCACCCACAACAACATACACACACACATATCCAATAACATCACAGATACACCACGTCACCCCCTGGAAGAACGCAAGGACAAAACGAAATGAGTTTAACTAGTGTCATATTGGAACAATCAGATAGATCAATAGAACTGCAAATAATCAGTATACACAAATATTTACATCAATTACACAAGTCCGTACACTGTCCCATGAAATGTCCGTGGACGAGTGGTCCCAAAAAGCATGAGTGAAGCCCACACATGACACCTGCCTCAGAACGGAGAGAACACTGCAGGGGCATCAGGTGGGAAAAAAAACAGGCACCTCAGGGGGAAGTGGAGGGGGGCACCTCAGCTGGATGATGGTACGACGCCACTGCTTCTCGAGGGGGCTCCATGCCCACTGCTTGTCCTGAGGAGTGCAAAGCCATGGTCTCTCAAGTCTCTCAAGTGTGTGCATTGCCCACTGCTTGGTCCTGGGGAGTGCAAAGCCACAGTC
Source organism: Pleurodeles waltl (assembly GCF_031143425.1). Lineage (NCBI taxonomy): Eukaryota > Metazoa > Chordata > Amphibia > Caudata > Salamandridae > Pleurodeles > Pleurodeles waltl. The sequence goes on from NC_090445.1 coordinate 509,927,376, forward strand.
TCTCAAGTGGGTGGTTTGCCCACATGCTCTGGAGGGGTCTATGTGGCCAGAGTGCTTCATCCTGCCAAGGACTGGGTGAGTGGATACATTTCTCCACTGGTTCTGGAGGGGGCTTTGTGCCCAGTCTGCTTCATCCTGTCAAGGACTAGGTGAGTGGATGCATTTCTCCACTGGTTCTGGAGAGGGCTTTGTGCCCAGTCTGCTTCATCCTGCCAAGGACTGGGTGAGTGGATGCATTTCTCCACTGGTTCTGGAGGGGGCTTTGTGCCCAGTGATGCTGCCCAGGGGGTGTGGCAGTTGACATCCTCTCACCTGGGTATCTTAGCCACGCGATGTACCTGGAACAGGTAGCATGATAGTAGGAAAGTCACCAGGCCATGGGGTACAAGGACTAATGCCATTTGCTGCACACCTGGAACCCACAGGAGCCTGCCCAGTAGTTGATGCCCGCTAAATATATTGGGGTTGGAGTGCATCAGAGCCTGCCCAACAAGGGACCTACCTTGCCATGTTCACCTGGCCTAGGGCAACCCACAGCCCACATCCCCCACCCAGACACTTTGTAAAGCGCGCAGAGTCAGCTTTATGACACTGTACTTACCCCCTTGTGGCTGCTGTGATGGCCTCAAGCGCCCATCCAACTCAGGATAGGCCACCGCCAGGGTGCAGAACATCAGGGGGGTCATGGTGCAACGGGCACCCCTTCCACGTTGGGAGGCCAGCCCTAGCTGTACCTCTGCCGTCTTCTTGCTCCAACGGCGCATGTCCTCCCATCTTTTGCAGCAGTGGGTGTTCTGTCTATGATAGACCACCAGGGTCCGCACTTCCTTGGCAATGGCACGCCAAATACCCTTCTTCTGGTGGGTGCTGACCTAGAGGAAAGGTACAGGAGGAAAAGACATTACTCACCGGCTGGACCGTCAGACTAATTGCCCACCAGTTCCCACCCATGCCCTGACGCAAATACACTGACCATCCTCACATGCATCCGCAGCCCCCCTAACATGTATCTTCCATCCACACCACTCCAAACAGGCATTGCCCACACATCATGCTCACAGTGTACTCACCTGTTTGTTTGGAGGACCGTAGAGTAGCATGTACTGTGGGAGGACCCCATCCACCAGTTTGTCCAACTCCTCCGCGGTGAAGGCAGGGGCCCTTTCCCCAGACACTCGAGCCATTGTCGCTTCCAGACTGAGGTCACAGCAGCCCTTGCAGTGTAGGTCCTCTCCTGTTGAAGGTCAGGTATCAAGTGAGTGAACAGATAGAAAATGGTGGTCACATCAGCGGCGGTGTGTACCGTCACCGCCGGCGTACATCGCCATTGGCTCCTGGAACCCATAGGGCCCAATGATAACCAATGCTGAATTACACGGCAGTCTTTGACCGCCTACCGCCACGCAGCCCAACGCCAGCACAGTTACCTCATTTCCCCTTGTCCCTCCTCACAAGTCAGGCAGCCACCATTTCAGGGGGACACATGGCATGTCACTTAACTGCGTCACAGCACATTTTGGCACATATACGGACTAACTACGCCACACACGGATTTACTCACATTACTGCAGACACACTTGTGCAACCTATGTGGTACATGACCCTCTGCTCACTGTTCTCCTCCATAGACCATAACCACTGGGGCATATGATGAGATGGCGGCATCCTCCGGTGTGCAGACCCCTGATGGACCTGTCGACAATGGAAGACAGACACATCATAATCACCTACAGACTTGATCGTGCCACAATCTAAGACCTGTGTGCCTAAGTGGAGCCAGACCTGATGTCATCTATCCGCCATCCCACAGGAATCCCCCCTTCTAGTTCAGGTTCTGTCAGTGCTCCATTTCCTGGGAAGTGGCTCCTTCCAAACAACAGTGGCCATGGCATCAGGGATGTCTAAGCCAATGTTTTCTAACGTGTTGACCAGAGTGTTGTCTGCCCTGCTGAAATACATGCACAGCTACATCGTGTTCCCCCAGGTGGAAGATTTACCCACAGTGAATGCTGACTTTTATGCCCTGGGACATATCCCCAACATCATTTGTGCCATTGATGGTACACATGTAGCATTTGCCCCCCCTGGAGAAATGAACAGGTTTACAGGAATAGAAAAAGCAATCACTCTCTGAATGTGCAGATGGTGTGTTTGGCGGACCAGTACATCTCCCATGTGAATGCCAAATATCCTGGCTCTGTGCATGACGCCTACATTTTGAGGAATAGCAGTATCCCTTATGTGATGGGCCAACTCCAGAGGCACCGGGTGTGGCTAATAGGTGAGCCCAAGGTCCCCACACAGTATGAGTAGATGTCTGGGTGTGGGGTAGACCCTAAAGGTTAGTGTGTGTCTAACAGTTATCCCTCGACATTTGCAGGTGACTCTGGTTACCCCACCCTCTCATGGCTACTGACCCCAGTGAGGAATGCCCGGACAAGGGCAGAGGAGCGCTATAATGAGGCACATGGGTGAACTAGGCGTATTATTGAGAGGACGTTCGGCCTCCTGAAGGCCAGATTCCGGTACCTCCATCTAACAGGTGGCTCCCTATACTACTTACCGAAGAAGGTGTGCCAGATAATCGTGGCGTGCTGCATGTTGCACAACCTGGCATTGCAACGCTAGGTGCCTTTTCTGCAGGAGGATGGTGATTGTCTTGTGGCAGGCAGTGGTGGAGCCTGTGGACAGTGAGGAAGAGGAGGCAGCGGAAGAAGATATCGACAACCGAACGAACATCATTATGCAATACTTCCAGTGACACACAGGTAAGAGACTATAACTCCTCATCACATTTCCGGATACTGTAGGACATTGTATAAGTCAGCCTCTTAACCTCTGTCTGTGGACACTGACAGTTCACTTTGGATTTCAATGTTTCAGATCTGGGTACCTCATTCTGCCTTCTGCTATATGTACTGCTGCCCAACAACTGTCATACATTAGTATGAGCAAATGAACATTTGCATTGCTATTTGTTGCTGATGTTGTAATAATACAATTGTGAAAGATCAGACTGACTCCAGATTGGGTTGTGATTAAAGGGTGTTTATTTAGGGGCTAATCAGTATAGGGGTATGTGCAAGGGGCTGGGGTGATGGTGGAGGAAGGTCCATAGTCGAGTCCAGTCTCTTGGTATCACAGGTTCATTGTCCAATGGGGCACAGGAAGGGGAGTAATGGCAGTTCACATTGGACATGGTGACATAGTGGGACAGAAGGGTGACAATCAGGAGAGTCTTATTTCCTGGTGGGGTTCTTGGCAACGTTCTCTGTCTTCTGCCGGGATCACAGGGACCGTTTGTGGGGTAGTTCTCCTTCTGCAGGGGGTGGGGTGCTGGTGGCCTGTTGTTCCTGTGGCGGGGCCTCCTGTCCACTAGCGCCAGCGGAGGTAGAGGGCTGTTCCACGATTTGGCTAGTGTCAGGGGCCCTTTGTTGTGCCACTGCCTCCCTCATGGTCTTGCCTTTGTCAGCCAGAACCCCTGTGATGGTGACCATGATGGTGTATATGTAGGTGAGGTCCTCCCTGATCCCCATGTATTGTCCCTCCTGCAGCCGCTGGGTCTCCTGAAATTTGACCAGTACATTGCCCATGGTCTCCTGGGAATGGTGGTATGCTCCCATGATGTTTGATAGTGCCTCATGGAGGGTTGGTTCCCTGGGCCTGTCCTCTCCCTGTTTCACAGCAGTCCTTCCAGCTTCCCTGTTGTCCTGTGCCTCTGTTCCCTGAACCGTGTGCCCACTGCCACTGACCCCAGGTCCCTGATCGTCCTGGGTTTGTGGGGTTGCCTGGGGTCCCTACAGTGGTGGACACACTGCTGATTGACGTGTCCTGCGGACAGTGGCATGGGTCTGCTGGGTGGGTGCTGTAGTGGTGTTTCCTGAGGGGGAGGTTCTGTGGTGGCGTGGGACTGTGGCAGGGGAACCGACTGTCCAGAGGTGCCTGATGGACCAGGCTGGTCATCTTGATCCAGGCGTGCTGAGATGCTGTCATCACTGTGGGCCTCTTCTGTGGGGGGACTGGATATGACTGGCACCTCCTGTCCGATGAAGTTGGGTAGGGTTCCTGTTGGGGTGTAAATGCATTGTTATTTTATCTGTGTGTGCCATCTTGTGCAATGGGTGTTTTTTCCCCTCCATTACTGTGCTTGCACTATTGCCTTGGCCCTTGTGTGAGTGGTGATTGTGTGCCCTAGGTGAGTCTCTCTATTGGACATGCTTTGGTGATGGGTGTACATGCATGTCTGTGATAGGTGTCCATGCATTGTTGTTGCATGCAGGGCTTGGTTGTGAGAGTGGTGAGTCGTGATGGAAGGGTGTGTGGGAGATGGTGGAGTCATGGGAGTGAGGGTGGAAGTATGTGATGGCAGGCAGGTAGGATGGGGGGGATATAGTATTAAAACTGTGCCTTACCAGAGTCCAGTCCTCCTGCTACTCCTGCGAGGCCCTCAGGATGCATGATCACCAAGACTTGCTCCTCCCATGTTGTTAGTTGTGGGGGAGGAGGAGGGGGTCCACCGCCAGTCCTCTGTACTGCTAGCTGGTGTCTTGATACCACGGAACATACCTTCCCCCATAGGCCGTTCCACCTCTTCCTGATGTCATCCCTTGTTCTTGGATGCTATCCCACTGCGTTGACCCTGTCCACAATTCTCTGCCATACCTCCATCTTCCTTGCAATGGAGGTCTGCTGCACCTGTGATCCAAATAACTGTGGCTCTACCCGGACGATTTCCTCCACCATGACCCTGAGCTCCTCCTCAGAAAACCTGGGATGTCTTTGAGGTGCCATGATGTGGTGTGAGTGATGTGTGATGTGATGTGTGGGGTGATGTGTTGGGGGTTGTGGTGTGATGTGCGTGGATGGTGTATGAGTGATGGTTTTGTGTGCCTCTGGATGCTGGTGTGGTTTTCTCTCTTGCTGCTTCTTCAACAATTTTCGGTGTAAGAGGTTGTGGGTAATGTGGGTGAGTTTTATAGTGGTGTGGGTGTGGTGTATGTATGTGTATCAGGTGTGTGTATTTTGAATCGTCCAATGTGGTGTGGTTTTGTAAGTGTTAGTGTATTTTGAGCATGGCGGTGTGTACCGCCAATGGTTTACTGCGGTTGAAAGACCACAGCGTTCATTCGTGGGTCGTGATACTGTGGGCGTATTACTGTTGGTGTAATGGTGTGGGTTTGGCTAACGCCAGTTTATCAATGACCTTTGGTGTGGCGGACTTGTGTGGGTGTCTGTGTAGTGGCGGAATTCTCAGTGTGGGTCATAATACCCGTTGCGGATTTCTGCCGCAGACACGGTATGTTGGCGGCCGTTAGCACGGCGGTAAGCGGGATTTAGCACCATGGTTGTAATGAGGGCCATAATGTGCTGTGTTGCACAATTGGTTTTATCAATGCTTGTTTACCAATGCTTGTTTGCTAATGTGAGCAGGTGTAGACATGTGCTTCTAATTGGGTGTGGTGTAGACATGTGCTACTAATTGGGTGTAGTGACTTATCCATATGTGGAAACTCAACTGCTTTCCTGATTGGCTGTAAATAGCAGAGTGAAGCATGCCTCCCTGTTTTGCTTTGTTTTGCTTCCTGATCTCAACATCTGCTTGGCTTTCCAGCCCCTGCTGTCATCCTCGTATTCAGGACTTTTGGGGCAATTCTTTTCTTTGTTCTAGTACCAGCTGACACCAGGCATTCCTCCAGCACTCCGGAAAAGACTGCAGCTAAGTGACTAGTATTCTCTATGGAGTTTGTTCTTTGACTGCCGCTCTTTTACAGCTGGTATATTTCAGACCTTGTATTTTGGCAGAGAGCTTATCTATCATTCTACATTATTATTGTAGTTACTTGCCTAAATGTGCTTTAGGAAATCTGCTTGAGCTCAAGTACTACAAAAAGTGACAGTCCCGGTGTTCTTCTACCGCTCCCGTGCCCATATCAGAAAGAGAGATTCAGTTTCAAGGAAGTTGAGTGCACTAACTCTACTATCACTCTGTCAACAATGACCTGCACCCCGAAGATACAGGGTGCCTGGCTAGACCGGCAAGACGTGGCTGTGTTTTGTCTCTTTCTCTTTCACTCCCCCTTTCCTTTTGGGACACCTGCCGGGGTTTCTGTTTCCACCAGAAAGTGCTGAGAGGTGTTCCAGGAGGTCGGGGCATACAATTGCCCCTGTAGACATCCTGCTTTTCAGGTGAGTGGCCCCGTCTCGACATAAAGCCAAGCCACACCATACAGGGCTGCCTGGGTGATGGATTCCTCAGTGGGTACTTTCAAAGGTTTGGCACAGGCTTTACCAGCTGATCACGATGCTCCATCTTTATTAGATTTAACTAGGGCCCTAGAAGGATTACAGAAGGAAGTTCTTTCCTTAAAGCAAGAGAATCTAGAATTGCGCACTGAAGTACAGTGGTATAAACCACAAGACACCCCCTGGGGAGGAGTCAAACTAAAACAAAGATCAGTACTACAGGCCCCTCGGTTTGACCCATCTAATCATGTTCCTAGACCGGATTCAGCCCCAAAGACTTCCACCACACAACCCATGCAGGTAATGGTCACAACACCAACCCCTGTGCCCTTAGCTCATCCAGAAAGGTTTTTTGGAGATAGTGCCAAGTTAAACATTTTTCTTAACCAGTGCCAGCTACAGTTTTTGTGTCGGTCAGCTGCATTCACCAACGATGCTGCAAAGGTAGCTTTTATTATCTCTTATTTGGGAGGCAGTGCAGATAATTGGTCTATTCCGCTGGTGGAGCGCAATGACCCTATACTGTATGATTTCAACTGGTTCAAGGAAGCCTTGCAGAAACTGTTCTCCAAACACCTCTCCGTGCAGGCCAGTGACAATGTGTTACTGAATTTGCACCAGGGAAACAAGGATCTACTGTCCTATATCACCTCTTTCAATCGGTTGGTGGCAGAGTCTGAGTGGCCCGAAGAGAAGAGGACCTCCCTCTTCTATCGTGGCCTTCGGGACGATCTCAGGGATGTTCTAGCCCAAATTGTGGAACCTCCTACGGTGTTCCGAGTTCATTGACCTGGTGGTACGATTGGATCACTTCTTGAGTGAACGTAAGGGAGAAAAATTCTGGGGTGACACACGCTTAGTGGTGCTCAAAACTGAGAAAAAGGAGTCCATCATTCCCACTCATGATACACCTGAGCCCATGCAAATTGGCAGTGTGCGGGCCCACTATCTAAGGAAGAGAAAGAATGTAGGAAAAAATTTAAACTGTGTTTATACTGCAGCAAGGCAGGGCATTTTGCTCGGGAATGTCCTAACAAGCCTACTGCTCCAAAGAAAGCCATTGGAGCGGTAACAGAGCCTGAATTCTCTCTTCCTGAACAGGCGGAAAACTAACTGGCTCGATAACTTCTGAGACCATTTTATCGAACGCTTCTTTCAATATGGTCTCACATCTTCTGGCTAATACCACCAGTCCAGTACCTCGACATCTAACTCTTATTGTGATGTTGGTGTTGTACCCTCAGGTTCGTAAGGTAATTCCCATATTGCTTGACTCTGGAGCTACCAGAAACTTTTTAGACTTGAGTTTGGCTAAAACCCTAAATATTACATCTGTCAGAAAAGACATCCCTGAACCAGTCAGAGCCGTGGATGGCTCAGAATTGTCCTCCAGGCTTATCGTTTATCAAACAATACCCTTGTCCATGCTTTGTGCAAACAACCATACAGAACAAATTCAGTTTGACCTCATAGATACCCCAGTATTTGGAGCCATTTTGGGGATATCGTGGCTTCAGTTACACAATCCAAAAATTGACTGGGCAGCAAGGACAGTGACATTAGACTATAAACATTGCTGGCACTCCTGTTACCAAGACAAACCATTACTAGTGACACCCCTTGCATTGTGGGTCCACACATAGTACGGCTATCAAGCCAGACGACACACTGGCTATTCCTGCACCGTATAAAGACTTCCATGATGTCTTTAGTGAACAGAAGGCCACCCAGCTGCCGCCACATAGGTCATACAATTGTCGTATAGACTTGATTCCAGGGGCAACGCTACCATGTAGTAGGGTTTATGCTCTCTCAGAGCCTGAGACTTGATACCTGTGAGACTACCTGGATGGTCTATTGGCTAAGGGTTTCATTCGGCATTCAACCTCACCAGTATCGTCTTCTTTGTTCTTCATGCCCAAGAAGAATCGCGAGCTGTGCGCCTGTATAGATTAGCGCGCAGTGAACAAAGTGACTATAAAAAATCAGTATCCACTTCCGTTGATCCCGCTACTTTTAGATCAGGTACGTCAGTCGACCATTTATACTAAACTCGACATCCGGGGTGCCTACCACTTGATCCGAGTGATGAAGGGGGATAAGTGGAAGACGGTGTTCCAAACTAAATTCAGACTCTTTGAGTACACAGTGATGCCCTTCGCGTTGTGTAAAGCTCCTGCAGCGTTTCAATTTTTCAGCAATGAAGTGCTGCAGGAGTTTCTGGATATCTGTGTAGTGGTATACATAGACGACATTTCGATCTATTCATCTTCCACTGAGAAACATATAGGGCATGTAAGAGCGCTTTTACAACAGCTTTGTGAGCATCATCTCTTCACCAAGCTGGAAAAATGTGTTTTTCACACTACAACTGTAGAATTCCTGGGATATGTGATCACTCCTGATGGAATTTCCATGGATAGGTTCAAGGTACAGGCCATGCTGGATTGGGTAGTCCCAAGATCCATCAAGGAAGTGAAACAGTTTTTGGGCTTCGCACATTTTTATCGTAGATTTATACCCCACTTTTCTACCGTGCTATCTCCATAACTCATCTCCTACGAAAGGAGGTTAAGTTCCTCTGGGATACAGAAGCTGAGAAAGCCTTTAAACATCTTAAAAACACATTCACTGAAGCACCCATTCTCCATCATCCTGACCTGGCTCAGCCATTTTTTGTGGAAGCAGATGCTTCCCAAATGGCAGTGGGTGGTGTCTTGTCCCAACGAGATCCTGAGGCTGGGCATTTTCCATCCAGTAGCTTACCTTTCAAAGAAATTGCTACCCGCAGAGCAAAATTACATGGTGGCAGAGCGGGAACTTCTGGCCATCAAGCTTGCCTTCCAGGAATGGCGTCACCACCTACTAGGAGCTAGACACACCGTAACTATTTACACAGATCACCATAATTTACAGTTTTTTCAAGTGACCAATGCCCTCACACCTCGTCAATTATGCTGGCTTGTATTCATTAACGAGTTTGACTTCGTAATCACCTATAGGCCGGGTACTACACAACAAAAAGCATACACATTGTCTAGGATGGGTTTCTCCTCTGATGTTGCACTAGAACAGGTCAGAAGCATTCTACCCCCAGAAAAAATCATGGCTGTGTGCACTTCCCAAGAGTTCCTTGAGAAAATACCGGTAGCCCAACACAAGGTTCCCTGTTCAACTGATGTGTATGAAAAAGAGGGTTTACTATACCATGCTGATTAGTTGTACGTCCCCACCAAAGAATTATGGGATACAGTGTTACAATGGGGACATGATTTTGTCCTCGCAGGTCACCCGGGTGAGAAAAAGATGTTAGATTCTGTCAAAGATGGTTTTGGTGGCCCACACTTGTGCAGGATGTCAGAAGCTAAGTCCAGACTTGTTCCACCTGTGTTCAGGCTAAATCCCCATATACTCCAACCACAGAATTGTTTCTACACATGCCAATTCCGGTGGCCCCATGGAATACTATAAGTGTGGATTTTTATTTCTGATCTCCCAGCTTCCAATGGACACACTGTCATATGGGTGGATGTAGATTACCTAACTAAAATGGCTCATTTTGTTCCATTAAAACGCCTCCCTTCGGCTTCCAAGCTCTCTGATTTGTTTGTCCAACACACTGTACGGCTTCATGGTTTGCCCACCACAATTGTTTCCGATCGTTGCCCCCAATTGATATTGTGGTTTTGGCGTAGCTTCTGTTCCTCTGTTGGTATGGACATCTGCTTGTCCTCTGCATATCATCCACAAACGGATGGGGAGACGGAACGTTCCAACCAATCGCTGGAGCAAATCCTGAGATGTTACATTGACACATGGTTGACTGAGTGGTATAAGGCTTTATCTCTTGTTGAATTTGCATATAACAACAGTGTCCACATGGCAACAGGAGTATTCCCATTTTACTGTTTGTTTGGTCTGCACCCAAGAATGCTATCTATCACTAGGTCCTAAACCTCCACAGGAGTCCCATCAGTACAGAAAGCCCATAAAGAGTTACAGGAGATTCAAAAACAAGTACAACACCATTTAAAACTCTATCAAGCTCAAGTAAAAAACAAGCAGACAAAAGAAGGAGACCTGCTCCCTCTTATCAGATAGAAGATCAGGTGTGGCTCTCATCAAAAAATCTCCATCATGCAGCATCCAGAAAATTAAACCCCTGATTTCTAGGCCCCTTTCCTATTGCCAAAATCATAAATCCTGTGGTAGTAGAACTGACATTGCCAGATGATTTCAAGATACACCCCGTGTTTCATGTGTCGTTACTCCGTCCCTATTCCCCTGATACCCGCAATGCCCCACCACCTTCCCCGGTAAAAGTACACAGGCAATGGGAATTTGAAGTGGCCGAAATTCTTGGCTCCAGGCGCGTCCGTGGTGTTCTACACTATTTATTGGCTTGGAAAGGCTATGGGCCTGAGGACAATTCCTGGGAACCCGAATCCACATGTCCTACTAAAAAATTCCATCTCCTGCACCGTTCCAAGCCCCGCCCTTTGAGAGGGTCCTTGGTGGGGAGGAATGCCAGGAATCCCCAAGGTGCCTCCTGCGTTATCTGTCAGCATCCCCAGGAATTAGTGTTAAATCATATCTCTATTCTTGGTTAAACCTTCTTGTTTCTAAGTAGACATAATGTGCTGTTTTACACAATTGGTTTTATCAATGCCTGTTTTACCAATGCTTGTTTGCTAATGTGAGCAGGTGTAGACATGTGCTTCTAATTAGGTGTGGTGATTCATCCACATGTGGAAACTCAACTGATTTCCTGATTGGCTATAAATAGCAGAGTGAAGCATGCCTCCCTGCTTGGCTTTGTTTTGCTTCCTGATCTCAGCATCTGATTTAGCAGTCCAGCCCCTGCTGTCATCCTCGTATTCAGGACTTTTGAGGCAATTCTTTTCTTCATTCCAGTACCAGCTGAAACTAGGCATTCCTCCAGCACTCCGGAAAAGACTGCAGCTAAGTGACTAGTATTCTCCAGGCAGTTTATTCTTTGAGCGCCACGCTTTTACAGCTGGTGTATTTCAGACCTCGTATTTTGGTAGAGTGCTTATCTTGAAGAGACAAATGCATTTCTGAACATTCTACATTACTATTGTAGTTACTTGCCTAAATGTGCTTCTGGAAATCTGCTTGAGCTCAAGTACTACAAAAAGTGACAGTGCAATTTTAAAAGAGCACTTAGGTGACTTTTCTTTCTCTAAAAGCATAACTCTTGAACTTAAATTGTGTCATTCATGCCTGTGTTTCAGGTTTGAGGAATTTGCTTTTGAAGGGTTTTTCACACACACAGTGAAACCAAACCAAACTGTGCCATCCTAACTGTTTATACCCTGAGTGGACATTTGTATTTCTTGGATTGTTTTTGTTCCTTTTAGTTTAACCCTGTGCATGTAGGAAAGTTATACGTTATATAATTAATGCCCTTCTTTGTCTTTCTTGCGCATGATAAGTGCAACCACAGTTCTAATTGTAGTGTACAACAGTCCTAGTGTCGCAGTACTTATTGTTATGGTACTCAGTTTGGGTTTTGGTAATGCAGTGTTAATAATTGTGCCAACAGTTATTATTATCCAAGAAAAGTGCTGGAGCATCCCAGTGTTCTTCTACCGCTCCCGTGCCCATATCAGTAAGAGAGATTCAGTTTCAAGGAAGTTTAGTGCACTAACTCTACTATAACTCTGTCAACAACGACCTGCCCCCCGAAGATACAGGTGCCTGGCTGGACTGGCAAGACGTGGCAGTGTTTTGTCTCTTTCTCTTCTACTCCCCCTTTCCTTTTGGTTCACCTGCTGGGGTTTCTGTGTCCACCAGGAAATGCCGAGAGGTGTTCCAGGAGGTCGGGGGGGCATACCATCGCCCCTGCAGACATCCTGCGTTTCAGGTGAGTGGCCCCATCTCGACAACATGGAAGAGGGTGCTGACACACTAGGTTTCTTGGCAATTTTCTTCCCTAAACTAATGGGAATTGATTTTCCTCAGCCTCTTGAATTTGAGAAGTCTAACTGACTGCAGTCAATAAAAAGCTCACTAAGAAACTCTCTGAAGCTGATTAAAAGTCCCTCTTTCATCATCAATATGTGGGACTTAAACAAAAGAAGGCACGTCATCATGGGCCATACACACATAAGGGCTCAAAATTATCCTTTCTGCCAATTTTTCCTACAACACTATTGTACTCCAGGGAAAGTCCTCTGCCCTCCGTCCCGCACTCAGACAGAGAGGTATCAAGTATAATCTTTTAGAACTATGGTGATGCCATTGTCAATGAGTGGGAAAATTTGAGAATTCTTTCACCCTAAGGAGGAGGATTTTTCCTGGAAACACTAGCACATTGTCAAACTGAGTTAAAACTAACTCATATACAGCACAACCATTTTCACTGAACCTTTCTAAGCTTTATTCAAACTGTAAGAAATCGGGTTATTGATTGAGGTGGGGCAGACCCCCACACAGGCAATAACCAAAGTCCTTTCCAAGATGAACCTCAAATGTCACTAAATTAACGTGTGCTTATTCCGCTTGTAGATTGGCACAAAGCAGTGAGGCTTAATTTAGAGGTAATCTGTGAAGTATTGATGCAGCACACAAATAGTAATAAACTGAAAGTACAACACAAGAAAAATCCCAAACCAATTTAGAAAAATAGAGTAATTTTTAATGAATGAAATGAGACCAAAATGACAAAATCCAATCAGTAAAACTGAAGACAGCCAGTTTCAATGTTTTAGGTAAGTATAGTGCCTAAAACCACAAAGTACCACTTGTGGTCATCTGGTTTTTCAGGCCCAGTGCCATGGAGTGTGAGCCGGGTACTGTGAGGAGGCAAGCCCCACTATAAAAGTTACCTTATCAAAGTTTGGCACAAAGAATTCTGTTCTCGATCGAGCAAGACACAGGAAGCAGTGAGAACATCGTGGATGGTCGTCGATATAGTACAAAGAGCATATCTGGTGTCACCGATGGTTGTCGCTGTGACGCATGGATTCGCTCAGGCATCATAGCTGGCTGTTGCTGGAACTTTGAGTCGTCAGACACGTTGGGCTGACAGTCCACTAGGGCAAAGTGTAGACCTTGTGTTGCCAGTCATCGCTGGTGGTCACTGTAGTGCGAAGAATCAAGTTTACTAGAGAGTCGCGCTACCAGTCATCGAGAGTGGCTCTGCACAAACTCAATTATTCACGGTCACAAAGAGCCCAAAATATCAGGATGCCTCCTTTCATCACAGAGAAGTGCACTCTGATGCCAGTTAAGGGTCCATAGCCTGGAAAGGAACCTCTTGGGATCAGAGACTCACTTGAGTACAGGCCAGCCGGACTCAGGCAGGTCTAGTTGCAGGTCTGTGGAGGTCCAGTACAGAAGGTCAGCTGAGCAGATGCAGGGTGGTCTCTGGAGTGTGTTATGTCCTTGTACCCCATACAGGAGGCCAGCCAGCTAGCATTTGGAGTCACTTTGGTGGTCCTGGGTTCAAGGAGCAGGTCCTGGATTCCTTCCTCAGTACAGGAGGGCAGTCCTTCCTGTGGCAGGGCAGTCCTTCTTCTGAATCTTCCACATGTCCTGAAGTGATCTGATGAGTGGCTAAAGAGGTCCCATATGTATACCTGGTGCCAGATATTAAATTGTGAGGAGTCCCAGTACTTCCCCCCACATAATGTTCTGGAAAGATTTTCCCCTCCCCTACAAATGGCTCCAAGTAGTCTGGGATTACTAAAGACTGGTGCCAGGTACCTTTGTGCATGTGCTGGAGGCAGCCCTTTTAAAAGTAAGTGGAGCAGGGAAAAGCTCCAGCCCACAACTATCCTGGCCGGATGGCACCTTCTGCCAGGACTTAGTCTCCCATAGTCTCACAGTCTGGGAGGAATGCCCAATAGCTAAGCAATTCACAGTTTTTGGACCCAGGGCCTTGGCAGCAGGTGCCAAATGGTTACAACAAGAAAATGCCATCTTTCTAAAAGTGACATTTTCAGATTTGGACAAAAATCTGAGTTTATCATTAAAGAGGATTTAAAAATCCAATTCATTTGAGTGCAAACGTAATTTTCCTATTTGCTCCCAAACCCAAGTTATCACTTATGAAATACTATAAGGTAATCCAATGTTATCGTTTGGGAGAGATAGGCCTTGCAACATTGAAATTTGATTTTGGGAGTTTCTCATCACTAGGACATGTAACACTTAAACCCACATGTCCTATTTTTCAAATACAATGCACCCTGCTCCACGAACCTTCAGGGCCTTCCTTAGGGGTGACTTGTATTTATTAAAAGGAAGTACTCTGCCTGGCAAAAGGTTCATTTTGCAGGGTCAAAATGGCCATTTAAAACTGTGCTAGAGGCTGCAGTGACAGGCCTGAGAAATGTTTTCAAAAGCTACTTTAGTGGGTGGTGCAAGGTGTGCAGCAGGACCACTAATAGCATTTAATGAACAGGCCCTGGGTACCTGTACTACCATATACTAGGGACTTACAAGTAAAATAATTTTGTTAATTAGATGTAGTCCAATTTTGCCATGGTTGAGGGAGAGAGCACAGGCACTTTAGCACTGGCAAAGTGCACACAGTCCTAAAGCCAACAAAAAATAATTCAGCCAAACAGGCGGGGTGAATCCAAAAATTTGGGGGGAGTACCAACCAAAGGTGTCAAGTCTAACACCAAAATACTCCAACCAAGACACAGACCCTTCATTAGGGACTCTCTTCCAGCTGACATACCCTCCTGTGACAGAGATAAATGCAGATCTCTGCTCATGGCTTGAAGTCTGACTTTATGCTATCCCACTGTATGTGGGAAACACTATCTACTCTCCAGAAATGATGCTATTCATGTATCCTGACACTTGTTTTCCCATTCTTGAAGACTGTTAACTTTGCTTGTTGTTTTCAGACACTTGAGTCTTGCATTGTCGCTCATGGTCTCCCTCAAGGATTTCTCAATGAGTTATAGTACCCATCCACTTCCATTTTTCAATAAAAAAGTTTTTTCCTCTCTCTCTCTCTCTCTCTCTCTCTCTTTAGATATTTACTGCTGATTCATATTTTTACAAACCATGTCAGAGTCTTTGCTGAAAACAATGATTCAAACAGTTTTGAATCACTCTGGAAATGTCAACGGTCTCACTAGATTTTTGTAAGAGGAAAAAGATATTCTCTTATCTTAGATCTAAGAAACCAGACATAGCTCTACTACAAGAGACACACTTATCCAAAACGGAAGTGGAAAAGTTGCTGTAAGACTGGATAGGCAAAGTAGTAACACCATCTGATACTGAAATTCCAGATGTCCAAGCTTTAATAAATACCAGAAAATACAGGAAGAAAGAGGTTGCTATCCTCATCCAGAAGAATTTACTAGACCAGATCTTAAAGACGTTAGCTGACCAATGGGGACACTATGGCACTCATTTTGACACTGGCGGTTTTATGAGTGTGGCGGGTTGGCTGCTGCCAACCCGCCACATCTCCATACATACTGCCATGGTGATTGCAACCGCCGGGCCGTAGATGATCATCTCTGACCCAGCGGTCCACAGAAGACCGCTGGCAGTAATAGGAGCCAGCTTTCCGCCATAGTTCCCGCGGATGTAGCACCGCCACAAAAACCATGGTGAAAGATGGCTCTCCCCCAGCAAGCACTAGACCCCTCTCCCCCTTCCACCCACCCCCCTCCAGATACAGCAACCCCCTCCCTCACCCCCTCCAGACACAGCACCCCTTCCCGCATACATGCACACAGACATCCACAAGCACCACGCATACACCCATTCACCTACACTTACATACACGCATTCACTCACACGCATCCATACACGCATTCACTTCAACATTCATACACACTTTGAAACACGCATACTCACATGCATTCAAGCATGCATACTCACACCCATCCAAAAACGCATTCTCACATGCAAACACACATTCACCACAACACTCACACTTCATAAAAACACACATACACACTTACATGCAGGCACGGACTCACTTCCACATTCAGACACGCATACAACCATGCATACACACATTCATGCACACACACATACACCACACATGCATACACAAACACACAACCCCCCCCAACCCCCTCCCCTGTTGGACGATCACCTTACCTGTTCCGGGGAGGTTGCCCGGCAGGTAACGGGGAGGAGCGCTTCCACCGCCGGCAGAGCCCCACCAGCAGGACACCACCAGGCTGTATTATTGCCCATAATAAGGCAGGTGGAGTCCTAGTGGTGGGGGTGGAACGGTAGTGGAACCGCCCAAGTGCCTCCACCTGCCAGCACGACTACTGCTGGATTTTCACCCCAAAGGGTGGTGGAAATCCAGCAGTACCCGTGATTTGGTGGGCGGAAGACCACCAGCACTGGTGGTCTTCAGGCACCCGCGGCTTTGGAGGTCTTCTGTAAAGACCGCCAAAGTCGTAATGAGGGCCTATGTTTTTTTTCCAAATTTGCACTCAAAGGCATACTCTGAGAATTGACTCGAAATATGCCCCAACACCTAAAAGGCCTTTATTTTCACCAACCTGAACAGGATTGTAATGCAACTTGGTCACGGACCAGTTGTGACTGGAGGAGAATGAAATCTTTCACTGAATCCAATGCTTGATCAATCAGGGTGGCTAGTCATGCCCAGCAATACTGATAGAGGCCTGTTTCAAGATTTAGGCCCTCATTATGAGGTTGACGGTCCAAGGACCGCCCGGTGGAGGTGGCGGTCGTACCGCCACAAGCCCGGCGGAGAAGACTGCCATATTATGAGCATGGCGGTGTTCCTCACAGAACACAGCAAAGAGACGATCAGTACAGCCAATGCAGACGGCTGGTATCTCCAGTCCGGCAGGGACCATGTTACTGCAGAGCTGCAGAACATATTACGAGGTTACATACCGCCAGGATTTCTGGCGCGGTCAGACCGCCACCAAAACCCTGGCGGAAACGACCAATATAAAAGGACATACTCACCTTCAGGAACACAGACACATCCAGAGCCACTATGGAACTTGAAGTTGAAGTCTTCCCACTATTCCTGATCGCCCTACGACACCAGAACCAGCGACGGTGATGAAGACAACACCTGTAATTACACCCATTTAGCACACACTGGAGGGAAAGGCATTAGTACACACCCACACACAACACACACATCTGGGATGACGAGCGACGGCCACACACACACAAACTAACACCTATACCAACACACATACACACACCAACATACACACACGCACACACAAACTACACCCACCACGGTCAACATACACTTGCAATCCACACACTACCCTGCACACACACATCACTGCCAATGTCCAAACAAAACATACACAACACCACAGACTCACACAATGACATCACTACTGTAAACACACAAAGCCATTGGCAAGGAACAACACTACACACCTCCACATGAAAACATCCTGGCAGCCACACGTAACAGCCACATACAACCAACTCAACGTGTCAGATGTTACACCACGTCCACACATCACACATCACACATAACAAATCCATCACCACACACGCACACACACAACAGCCACAAAATGCCACACAACACCATCACAACAAATCACACACAGTATAATGCACAACGAAACCACACAACACAATCATGTCACATACACAAAACTAACACAAACAAATTCGCACTAATACAACACATCCATCACAAAGGAAAGGCAGGATAAGTTTGTCTCCATCAAGACCAAAAGGCGGTTGACCCACATATATTATAAATTAAGATATAAAATTATCCAACAAGTCCAAAAAGGGCCAACTGGCCAGTCCAAATAGTCCAAGTGCCACCCGGCACATATGGCACCTGTGAATGCCTCAACTTGAATCCTGACTGCAAAGTGGCCTCCACATGGTAGGGGCATCAAGGAGGCAGGAAGGCACGTCAGGGCTGATGGGGTGGTGGTCAAGGGTGGGGTTTGGTGTGGGAGGGGAGTCCTTGGGTTAGCCCTTGGATGTGTGGGGGTTTGGGCTTCACTTTCACCTTAGATTGTGGCTCCTTAGGTTTGTCCTTGGGAGGTGGGAGGTTAGGTTGGCGGGGCTGATTTTTTGGCAAGTGGTGGGGCATGGGCATCACCAGGGGGGCAAGGGAGGACTGGGGGCTGGAAAAGGGCTGCAATCGGGAAGGGACACATTGCGCTTTGGGGAATTGCAGGGTGGAGAGTGGAAGGGAAGAGGGAAAACTCACATAGGAATCCTTTCTTAGGGACACATGGACGATCATGGGAAATGCATTTGGGAGTGGAGGGAGAGGAGTGGTTGTGAGGTGTGTTTGTGTAGGTGTCTTGGATGCAGGTGCGTGGGTGGAAGGCATGTGTGTACTTAGTGTCTGTTGGGTGTGTGACTGCGGGCGTGTAGGTGACTTGGGAGGAGGGGAAGGGGAAGCAGAGAGATGCCATGGGGGATGGGTGACTGTCTGTGGGGGTGGTGCTTGCAGGTAAGGCGGATGAGTGCACATGTGGTGAATGTGATGGATGTAAGCGGATCTGGAAGTGTGGTGACTGTGGGTATGAAGGGACTAGTGGCTGGATCAGGGAGTGTTGGTGTTGTGCCAGCAGGTGTGAGAGGTCTAGTGTCTGTGAAGAAGGGGGTGGTGTGGGGCCAGTTTAGGGAGTGGATGTTCTTGTGTGTGCAGGTTGGTGTTGCCTGTGTGCATGGCGGTGTGGGGTCCTGTGGTGGGTTTTTCACTGCAAACCATGTCTGTTGAGGTGGATGAATGGTGGTCTGACTGTGTGCTCTGGATGGGTGTGGGTAGAGGGGTATGGGATTGAGCAGAGGTGGCTGGAGGGGGGACGGAAGAAAAAGGGACACTGGCTACCATCAGCGAGGAGACTAGAGCCTGAAAGGGCACCATGGATGCCTTCCAGGAAAGCATTGCTCTGCTGTACCTGAGCTGCCAGTCCCTGGATGGCATTCACGATGGTTGCCTGACCCACAGAGATGGACCTCAGGAGGTCAATAGCCTCCACACTGAGGGCAGCAGGGCTGACTGGGGCAGGGGCAGAGGGGTCTGCGCAAAGGAGATGCCCACCCTCCTGGATGAGTGGGCACAGGCAACTTGGTAGGGAGCAAAAGCGAGGGCAGTGCTAGTAAGGGGGGGGGCAGACAAGGATGGTCCTGGGCTGGTCCCAGATAGGTCCGCCACCACCAGGGAGCTTCCATCGGAGGAGGAATCCATAGATGATGCAGATGATCCTGTCTCCCCCGTGGCACTCCCCTAACCCTCCGTCCCACTGGTCCCTTTGGCTTCATTGGTGTCATCCTCCTGGGTTCAGTGGGCTACTGCTTCCCCACTTGCCGGTGCCCCCTCTCCGTTGCCTGATGATGCTGATGCACACAAAGACAGAGGTGGAGAGGGAGGGAGAGAGAGAAAAATAGGGTGGGAAAGTACCCTACCTACCAACCATTAACACAGATCAACATGTACATCTCACCAGTTACTAAATAGCATGCCATACCATTAAAATGACACTGCATTTCAGAAAATACACATTGTGAATTTCAAGATGCTATGCTCATAATCTGGCTATTTTGAGAACAATTTGACATATTGAATTGGCAAGGCTGAAACACTGCATAGCAGCATTGTGTTTGCCAGGGCGATGTCATGCATGACATTTAAACAATATGGTTAGACTACAGGGACCTCCCAGGGGACTTATCACATCTACTACCATACTATAGTTGGAAAGGCCAGACCTCAGAATGATAGCTGCTACAATAGATTTTGCTGTGTTATTTGAACACATAGTATGTAGCAGAATGCCATGGTTGTTTCCCTACACATATCCTATACTCTTAAGTCAATATTTGTCAGCAAGGTATGGAGTCATGTCCTGAATACTGTCCCATTCAGGCCATCCATGGCCCCGGTGGCCTTCTCCGTACACATCAACTTTATCACATTTGAAATTTCCTTGTTTGAGATTTCTTTGCCAGTGCCATTCTTACTTCAGACACAATGAGTGGAATCAAAAGATTATCCATAAATGTCTCTTTCATGATGTCATCATTTGGAGTTTCTGACATATATAAACATAAAGCAGAAATTGGCAAATGTTGATAATATCCAGAGGGTGAGTAAATAGATTGCCATGATCTAGGACTAGCTGTGCTTCAAATTGTGTCCCAATCAGTCTGCAGACTGCCTTGGATCTCACTATTGCAATGGTCAGAACATTGAGCATGGGTAACTTCAAATATAAACACCTTGAGGAAAAAAAAATCAGTTTGGCTATTTAAAGAATTATCTGGACCTTAATGTGGAATCACCTCCTCGTAAATCCTCTGTGCAGCAAGAAAGTTATACATGAGAAGCCTGTTGTGAACACCACTAAAATGTGCGAAAGCAGCTGGAAAATAAACCATCACTGGAACTGGAAATCTACCAACTTCATATACTTTATCCTTTTTAATCCCATGGCAGAAAGCCTGGAAAAATCGACTAGTAAGAAACGCAGGTTGGATACTCTACTTGCACAGCTGGCCAAAAAAGTCCTTTATAAATTTAAGGAGCATCACTAGAAGCAAAGGGAAAAAGCTGATCTTATACTCAGAATACAGCTGAAAGAACCTGAGACTAAATTAACAATTCCAGCAATCTATGATAATCATGGCAATCTATTTACTCACCCTCTGGATATTATCAACATTTGCCAATTTATGCTTTATGTTTAAATATGTCAGAAACTCCAAATGATGACATCATGAAAGAGACATTTATGGATAATCTTTTGATTCCACTCATTGTGCCTGAAGTAAGAATGGCACTGGACAAAGAAATCTCAAACAAGGAAATTTCAAATGTGATAAAGTTGATGTGTGCAGAGAAGGCCACCGGGGAGGATAGCTTCCGGCAGACTCTTTTAAGGTAACTGCCAGATATTCTGTGTTGCTTTTGGAAAAATGTTTAAAGAAATCCTGCATACAGGAGGCATGGTGCTGCGTTTAACAAGGCTTACACCTACTTGATCACAAAAGCTGAAAGCGAGCCAATGTATTGTGGATATTGTCAATTACTGATTCCCTTAATGAACTGTAATGCCAAAATGCTAACTAAAGTTCTGGCCTAAGGGCTGAAAGAAGTTATACCCCTACTGGTGCATGGATGGAAGATGGGGTTCATCCATGGTCGCTCAACTCCCACAAGTACAAGCAGACATTACTGCACTTTGTATAGAGCACTTGCAATGTAAAACACAAAAGAGTGGCCCTTCCCCTTGATGCCCAAAAGGATTTTGATAGGGTAGAGTGGGGCTATCTCTTTCACATGGTGAATAGGATGGGTACTTGCAGGAATTAGGTGACTATTACCAAAAACCTACTTCTGTGTTCCACTGGAATGGCTTCCTTTCAGCCACTGTCACAATTAGAAGAGGCACCAGACCTGCCACCTCTACATTTCTTTCTAGCACTGGAGTTTTTAGTAAGTGTGGTATGCTGCTCAGGTGACATAGTGGCATTGATATGCCGGTAGGAAATCTCAAAATCATGCTTTATGCCGATTACACCCTCTTTACTATTGCTTCTCCAGAATGCTAAAACCCAGTGTTTATGTCTCTTTTGTACTATTCAGGTCACAAAATAAAATGGATGAAATGGTGAGGCTCTACTCGTAACACTATGTATGATGGCCTACTCAATTAACACCTATCCATTTTGGTGGATGCCTACTGAAATGAAATAAACATAAAACTTTGGAAACTGGAGTAAGCTACAATTATTCCTATGGGGCCATATCCAAAGATAAAGACAGGAGTAGCACCACACTATACTTATGTTCATAACATGCTGCCAATTCCAATGCAAATAATACAGCTCAGATCCATTAATGCTCTCACTAAGAAATATGTTTGACAATCTAAATCAATAGGAATAAACATGTACAAGCCGTACATAGCAACTGCTTCTGGTAGTCTTCGTATAAGGAGGATGGAAATATACAATGTAGCCAACCACCTGTCACAGTTGGCATACATTTAACACAGAAACAGAGATACCAGACTGGGTGGTCAATGAGTACCACCTAAAAAACAACGTGGTGGGACCATCTGTGATATATTTGCAGCATCTATTATCAACAAATAAAGAGAATCCTATCATGAAAGGATCCAGACAGATATGAAACATGGCCCACAAATCCTTACATCAAAATCACCTTCTTAATCAGTAGGCTTGGTTATGGAATAATGCTGTATTTGTTTATGCTGTGCTGGCCTTGTTGCTTCCAGAGAGGGCTCACAGAGGTAGGCCATATCTTCTCAGATTGCACGCTCAAATTGTTTAGCGATCTTTGTGTAAACTTCCGTGCAGTCCTGTAGGTGGGGTGCCACATTCTATAATTAATTTATTGAACCTTACTTTTAGGGTTGACTGGAACAAAATTCTGTGTAGTCCAATGAATAATGTATTTTCTCAAATGTTATCCTCCTTCAAGTTGAAAGTACGCCAGGCTTTGTCTTCCAGGAACTTTTGTTCTTGTTTTTCTTAGAGTTGAGGTTTCCCATCCAGAGTCTCTTGGATAAATAAGAATAAATTGTGGTCACTCTTTACCCTTTCTCCTTCTCTATTATTCTTCCATGCTTTTGTCTCCTTGATATTCCCCTTTTCTGAGAGGTCCTTTTCCGTCCTTTTCCGTCTCTACCATCATTTCCCAAGGGGTTAGCTAGGGCTCTTCTTAGGGGATATTTGAGGCTGCCAGTTTTCCTTTATATAAATCTAAATATTTAGCACTCTGGTGTCTGACCAAAAGAACATAATGATCCTCCTGTATGAAAAAAATCACAAAGCTCACAATGTAGCAGATTTTTAGGCATCCCCCTGTCTCAGTCTCAGGAGAAACACTTTGTCCATGTTATATGTATCTTTTGTGGTCTTTCGGTGTAGGGTCTTTTCACTTTGCACCTCATTTATTTTCTATTTGTTCATATTCTATGTAAAATAAGTCCCAATAAGAAAAATAATACAACAATACCACTTTCCCCTTTTTTTTAGCCCATCCATTCTACTTCTCACATACATAGTTCAGCTTCCCAACCTGCATCCTCCACCCCATATCCGTTCACTCATATGGGCATCCCAAGCTCCTCCTAGAGCATAGAGGGACCAAGGGCCTCTCTAGAGGGTTTTCTTTACAGGAGGCTCTTCAGTGTGCTCTTTTGCCTCCTGGCAGGTTGTGCCCAAAGTGAATACCTCCAGACACTGTCTTGTTCATTTCCTCCTCCTTCCTTGGTTATTCTCATTAGGCCCTCCAAGTCTTTTTCTCCTCTTTACTTGGGCTCCCTCATTGCTTCCTCTGCATCTCTTTCTCCTCCTCCTTGCCATGCCTCCTCCTCCTTCCTCAGCTATCCTTCCTCTATGTCTGTTTCTCTTGGTTTCTCCTGTGGGGACAATAGAAGTCTTTTTTCTATCACTTTTTCTCCTTTTTGTCCCTTTTCTCTACTATCTATTGTGTTTCTCTCAGTGGATCGCTGGTGCGACAGTATTCCAGTGAGGGATTTCAGATAAGTCATCTCTCTCTCTCCTTAGCTATTCTGGGTCTATGTCCCAGATCTCTAATCACTTTTGCACTAGCTCCATCTAAAATATTGTCTGACAATAGCAGCAGGTAACTACCGGACAGTCATTTTGAACTCTTTCTTACACTCCTATCTGTAGAAGCAGGGCAATTATAAGAATCTGATTTCTGGCCTCTATGAGATCCTGATTGAGGAGCTCTTCTCTAAATCAGCAACCCTTTATCTTCTAAGTGACTCACAAGCACACACTCAACAACTGTACTGATGAGGACTGGGTGTACTTACTAGCCACTTATGACACAGGGCTTTGTGAAGGCCGACTAAAATTCAGTTATTTGAAAATTCCTTCATGACAGGCAAAAGGTACCCTTAGTGATAACCCGATCCCTTGGTGCTGCCATGTCCATGATGGGGACATAATGGATATCCTCTGATCGTGTTCCATGATACAGACCTATTAGATTTAGACTTTGACCAACTATCAGAGAAAGTAACCTGGTATTGTCCCCCTCAATGGAACATGTACTGCTCCATGACAGGCAAGATATTTTGACAATGGCTTGATGCTGCTCTTTCAGTGGGAAGGTCATTTATTCCGATGCACTGGAAATCTAGTAGCCTTCTAGTAGCCTAGTAGACTGGCAGGATGGTCAGAACTGATGGCCTCAAAATAATGAAGGATTATAAACTGAATTATCAAATCCAGGTTTTTGAAGCCGTATGAGACCATGTCTCATTGGACTTAAAGCTCAATTTTACCTCGTCTTTACACTGCGACAACGCTTAAACTTAATAATCTGTAATAAGGACTTTGTCTTGCATAGCCTCATCCAAGTGGCTAGTCTGTGACTTACTTGGACTGTAGTTCTACCCCTATAGCACTGAACACTGTATTTTAAAGATACTTATGATTACTGTTTGTTGTAGTATTTGAATGCTGAAACTCTGATTTTTCACTTACTTCCTTTTTAAGACTGTTCTACTTCTCTTTCTTTTTGACATAATTATATCTGTGGAGGAAAATGGCTTGCAGTTCTTTTTGTGCTTCCCTCAGACTGATTATTTTAATCAGCCTTGCTTTAGAGCTTGTAAAAGCACATTTCTAAAAAAGAAGTTATCCGCTACGTTTTCATATCTATTTTCATTTATCTTATCTTTGCAATTTGGCACTGCATTAGTGGAATACTTCTTGACCTTTGTACTCAAAGGGGGTCATTCCAACCTCGGCGGTAAAAGGCGCTTACCGCCGGTCAGAAGACCGCTATAACACCGCCACCGTTGCGGTAACCCGCCACGGTCATTCTGACCCGCAACTGGCAAACCGCCAAAAACCCGACATCCACAAAAGTCCGCCACACCAACGGCCAGCGTAAAACTGGCGATGACCAAACGTCCACCGTCACGCCAACAGAAATACGCCCATGCCATTCCGACCCACGAATCCACGCGGCGGTCTTTCAACCGTGGTATTCCATTGGCGGTACACACCGCCGCGGTCAAAATACACACACCTTTACAAAACACAACCACATTGGACAATTTGAAATACACACACCTGAGACACATACACACAACACTCCCACACACCCAATACACTATAAAACACACACCCACATCACCCACAAACCCCTACGACCAGAAATCAGAGACGAAGCCCAGAGAGAGACAGCACAGAATAGAGAACACCATCACACAGAGGCACACTACACCATCACCCACACAATATCCACTCACAAAACACCACACACCACCACACTCACCACACTCATCAACACATACACCACCCCACACCTCATTCACACCACCCCATGGCACCCCAAAGACACCCCAGGTTTTCAGACGCTGAACTCAGGGTCATGGTGGAGGAAATAGTTCGGGTAGAGCCCCAGCTCTTCGGGACACAGGTGCAGCACACCAGCATTGCCAGGAAGATGAAGCTATGGCAAAGAATAGTGGACAGGGTCAACGCTGTGGGACAGCATCCACGAAATCGGGACGACATCAGGAAGCGGTGGAACGACCTACGGGGGAAGGTGCGTTCCATGGTATCAAGGCACAACATCGCGGTGCAGAAGACTGGCGGCGGACCCCCACCTACTCCCCCAGAATTTACAGCATGGGAGGAGCAAGTCTTGAACATCCTGCATCCTGAGGGCCTCGCAGGAGTAGCTGGAGGAATGGACTCTGGTAAGTTCCATCTTCACTACTTCATCCCCTCCACCCCACCTGCATGCCAACTCATACCCCCACCCTCACCCCCACCCCCATCACACCTACTCCTTGCAAATGTCTCACCATCACAACCCACCCATCCCAACACCTAGCCCTGCATGCGTCCACAAAGCATGGACACCCATCACCAAAGCATGCCCACTGCACATACCCATCTCCCCCACAAGCCACAGTCACAACAGCCCCCACAAGGGAATGCCAGCACTGGGGTACACGGGCACCCACCCATTGCACGATATGGCACACACAGAAGCAATAATCATACTCTTATACCCCTGCAGGACCCGAACGCCACCACACCGCCCAGGAGGGTCCAGATATGTCCATCCCACCCCCAGAAGAGGCCCACAGTGATGACAGCAGCTCTGTCTCCCTGGACCCAGATGACCAGCCCGGCCCATCGGGGACCTCGGGACAGTCGGTTCCCCTCACACTGCCCCAGGCCACAGCAGACCTACCCCCCTCTGGGAACACCAGCACAGCACCCACCCAGCGGGCCCATGCCTCTGTCTCCAGGACACGTCAATCAGCGGTGTGTCCACCACTACAGGGCACCCAGGTTAACCCACCACCCCAACAACAACAGGGACCTGGGGGCAGTGGTAGTGGGCACACGGTCCAGGGGACGGAGGCCCAGGAACACAGGGGAACTGGGAGGGCTGCTGTGCGACAGGGGGGGGACAGGCCCAGGGAACCCACTCTCAACGAGGCCCTCTCCTCCATCATGGGAGCATACCACCACTCCCAGGAGACAATGGCTACGGTACTGGCCAGGTTCCAGGAGATCCAGGTACTGCAGGAGGAACAGTATTTGGGTTCAGGGAAGAACTCAGAAACATTAGTTCCGCAATGGGGACCATCGTCGTGGCTCTCAACCAGATTGTCACCACATTGCGGGACCATGTGGCACCACAAAGGGCCCCTGTCACTAGCATGGATCAAGAACAGGCTACCACCTCCGCCGTCGCTAGTGGACAGGAGGCCCCCACACAAGAACAACAGGCCACCAGAACCCCACCCCCTGCAGAAGGAGAACCACCCCGCAAGCGGGGCCTGAGATCTAGGAAGAAGACAGAGTAGGATGCCAAGACCCCCGCCAGGAAAGGATACCCCCTGATGTCATCCCACTGTCCCACATTGTCACCCTGTTCAACCTTAAATTGCCCCTGCTCCATCCTTCCACATGCATATGGACAATGCACCTGTGAGACTGAAAATCTGGACTCTGCCATGGACATTCCTCCACCATCACCCATCCCCGATTTTCAACCATGTCCCTAAATTGAGCACTTTAATAAAAACACTTATTGCACAAAAATTATCTGGAGTCTGCCTGTATTTTGAACAAATGTATTAGACATAAACGTGCCAAAATGTCTAGTTACATTGTGATGACAACATACCACTGTCACACAGCTGTAGTCCATGGGCAAACAAAGCAGAGGTCACGGAGTGGGGCCCACATCTCTGAAATTGGAAGGGAAAGTCACAACTCAGTTAACATACACTGGGGGGAAACTCAGACAGTAGAGAGGCAGGAGACTGTAAGTAAATCTAAAATGCCTGTGTTGATTCTTACCTGTGTGTCATTGAAAATACTGCTGTATCACTGTGTCCCTGTTGTCTGTGTCGTCCTCGTCATCTTCCTCCTCTTCACTCTCCACAGGCTCCACAGCTGCCACAACACCCCCATCTGGACCATCCTCCTGCAGGAAAGGCACCTGGCGTAGCAAAGCCAGGTTGTGAAGCATACAGCAGGCCACGATGATCTGGCACACCTTCTTTGGTGAGTACATTAGGGACCCACCTGTCATATGCAGGCACCTAAACCTGGCCTTCAGGAGGCCGAACGTCCGCTCTATCACCCTCCTAGTCCGCCCATGGGCCTCATTGTACTGTTCCTCTGCCCTGGTCCTGGGATTCCTCACTGGGGTCAGCAGCCAGGACAGGTTGGGGTAACCAGAGTCACCAATTAGCCACACACGGTGTCTCTGAAGTAGTCCCATCACGTAAGGGATGCTGCTATTTCGCATGATGTAGGCGTCATGCACTGACCCAGGGAACTTGGCATTTACATGGGAGATGTACTGGTCAGCCAAACAGACCACCTGGACATTCATTGAATGATAACTTTTTCTGTTCCTGTACACCTGTTCACTCCTGCTGGGGGGTACCAAAGCCACATGTGTCCCATCAATGGCACCAATGATGTTGGGAATATGTCCAAGGGCATAAAAATCAACCTTCACTGTAGCCAAATCGCCCACCTCAGGGAAAACAATGTAGCTCCGCATGTATTTCATCAGGGCAGACAACACTCTGGACAACACCTTTGAAAACATAGGCTGAGACATCCCTGATGACATGGCCACTGTTGATTGAAATGACCCACTTGCCAAAAAATGGAGTACTGACAGAACCAGCACTAGAGGGGGAATCCCTGTAGGTTGGCGGATGGGTGACATCAGGTCTGCCTCCAGCTGGGCACACAGTTCCTGTATAGTGGCTCGGTCAAGCCTGTATGTCAATATGACATGTCTTTCTTCCATTGTAGACAGGTCCACCAGCGGTCTGTACATGCGAAGATTCCTCCATCTCCTCGCAAGTCCCAGCGGACGGTGCCTAGGAAGGACAACAGTGAGCACAGAGTCAATCAACCCACAGGTACGTTCCCACAGCTTGCACAGTACACGATTCTCTATGCAGTGAATGGCTTGTATGAGTGTCGATGCAAGGCCTAGGCATGTGTGACGCAGTAGAAATTAAGCCATGTGGGCCCTTGAAATGGCGGCTGCCTGACCTGTGAAGTGCGACAATGGGATGTGATGTCAATGTGCTGGCGTGGCACACTGTGGCGGTAGGCGGTCGAAGACCACGGTGCAAAGCCGCATTGGTTAACATTGAACCCTATGGGTTTCAGGAGCCAATGAGGATGTGCGCCGGCGGTCGCGGTACGCACCGCCGCGGTACGCACCGCCGCGTGCGTGACGGCCATTTTCTATCTGCTTAATCACTCGAGACCTGATCATCCACAGGAGAGGACCTATACTGCAAGTGCTGCTGTGACCTCGGTCTGGAAGAGACAATGGCTGCTGCGACTGGGGAAGGGCCCCTGCCTTCACTTCTGAAGGATTGGAGAAACTCGTGGATGGGGTCCTCCCCCAGTATGCGCTACTCTACGGTCCTCCAGACCAACAGGTAAGTACACTGGGACCATGCTTTGTGGCCAATGCCTGGGTTGAGTGGGGTGAATGAACGATGGTGGGGAGGGGAGCGAAAGAGGCATGCATCAAACGACAGATGAGAGAATGTGCCACATGGCAAGGGTGGGGATGGGGGGCCACTCACATCGAGCATGCAGAAAATGATGTTATTCTATTTTCTCCCCCTGTACATGTCACATAGGTCAGCGCCCATCAGAAGATCGACATTTGGCGTGCCATCGCCAAGGACGTCCGGACACTGGGGGTCCACAACAGACGGGGCACCCACTGCCGCAAGAGGTGGGAGGACATCCGCCGCGGGAGCAGGAAGACCGCGGAGGATCTGCTGGGGATGGCCTCCCAACGTAGGAGGGGTGCCACTCGTCAATTGTCCCCCCTGATGTCCCGGATCCTGGCGGTGGCCTACCCCGATTTGGATGGGCGCGTGAGGACAACACAGCAGACACAAGGGGGTGAGTACAAGCACATTCAGCTATCTTAGCGCGCAGTGGAGGTGTCTGGGTGGGGGAGGAGGGCTGTGGGTATCCCTAGGCCAGGGCGATTTCTGTAGGCTAGTCCCCTCCGTAAGGCATGGCCCTGTGCCCCCGCCCCCCACCTCTGTAGGGTGCCAAGTACAGCTATTCATGGGCCTGTGTCACCTATGTGCGCAGTTGTCGTCCATAGGCTTGTAGGCCAAGTCCCACTGATTGAGTAGTGTACCCCAAGTGCGCGGCGTAGTGCAGGGGGCTTCTGTGTCTGTCCTCTCCGCCAACTGTGTCGCCAATGCATGCACTCAACATGTCTGTATTTTCCACCCCGCCCTTTTTTGTTGGTCTTCCTGTTCATGTGTGCATTAGCATCATCAGGCGGAGGAGAAGTGGCATCGGAGCACGAGGGAGCTGCATCTCACATGGCCCTGGAGGGCCATGCAACCGAGTCGGAGTTCACCAGTGAGACGGAGGGCGAGGGGAGCTCCACAACGGGGACATGTGGAGACACCAGCGACACAGACACGTCCTCAGAAAGGAGCTCCCTTGTGGTGGCGCCAACATCCGTGCCCACCGCAACAACAGGTACAGCCTCCACCCAGCGCACCAGCTCCGCCCTCCCAGCAGCCCCTCAGCGTTCGCCCCGTGCCCGCTCACACAGGCAGGTGGGCGTCTCCTTCGCCCCAGGCACCTCAGGCCCTGCCCCAGTTACCCCTGCTGCCCTCAGTGAGGAGGCCATTGACCTCCTCAGGACACTCAATGTTGGGCAGTCTACCCTTTTGAATGCCATCCAGGGTGTAGAAAGGGAGGTGCACCGGAGCAATGCATACCTGGAGGGCATTCATTCGGGTCAGGCTGCCCATCAACGATCGTTCAACGCTCTGGCCTCAGCACTGACGGCAGCCATTGTCCCTGTCTCCTGCCTCCCTCCTCCAACTTCCTCAACCCAGTCTCACTCCCCTGTTTCTCTGCCTATCCCAGACACACCTACAGACCAGCCTGCACACACCTCAACACCCAAGGGAAGCTCATCCAGACATAAGCACCACACACCACACAAGCATTCACACAAGCAACAGCCACATGCAGACATGCCAACAGCCACTGCCTCCTCTGTGTCCCCCTCCTCCTCATCTCCCTCCTCCCTCCCTGTGACGTCTCCACTCACACTTGCATGCACAACATCTTCAGCCACTACGTCCATCACCAGCACACCCACCAGAACACTCCGCACACGTGCAGTCACCACCCCCACTGCCATTTACACGTCCCCTGTGTCCTCTCCCAGTGTGTCTGTCACCCCCTCTTCCAAACCACACAAACGCAGGCAGGCAGCCACCCACCCAACAGCCATCCACCTCACGACAGCCTCCAGCACAAGCACCTGCACCCAAAGACACCAGACTTGACTCCCCTACAACCACATCCTCTTCCTCCACTCCCATACCCACTACACCTACCCTTCCCACTGCTCCTAAAAAGTTTTTCCTGTCCAAAATTAACCTCGTTCCATCACCTGTCCCACCCCCTCCATCTCGTAAGAGTCCAATCAGCACCTCAGCCACCACAACCCCTGGACCTACAAGGACCGTAGTCCAAGGATATTGGAGTCCACCACCTTCAAGGGCAGCTACTTCGGCAAGCAGTAAAGGGCCAGCCAGCCCACCCCCTGGGATAAAATCAAAGAAAGGCAAGGCCCGGCGCGAGAGGCCAGAGACGTCTACCTCCAAAGGCACTGCCCTGGCACCGTCAGGAAGTGGGATGCCACCTGGCACATCGACAAAGAGAGGCAAGGGCCACAGAGGAGCAGGGAAGGATGGCAAGGGCAGCACGCCCGACAAGTCCGGCAGCAGGCGAGCTGCTCAGGAGGGCCCCACCAGCCCCATTCCAGGGGTGAAGGAGGACACCCACGGGCCCGGGACACCAGCACAGGAGGGCCCCAAGACAGATGTGCACGAAGGGCCCGGCAGCCACATGTCGGGTGGCAAGTGAACTCCATATAATGGCCGGATCTGGTGCCCTGGAGACACATGTCAAGAACCGCTGAACAGGGCCCTTCATCTCAAGCACAGCTGAACAGGGCCCTTCATCTCAAGGACCGCTGAACAGGGCACCGCCGTCTCAAGAACCGCTGAACAGGGCCCTTCAAGTCAAGCACCGCTGAACAGGGCACCGCCGTCTCAAGAACCGCTGAACAGGGCCCTTCAAGTCAAGCACCGCTGAACAGGGCACCGGCGTCTCAAGAACCGCTGAACAGGGCCCTTCAAGTCAAGGACCGCTGAACAGGGCCCTTCAAGTCAAGCACCGCTGAACAGGGCACCGCTGAACAGGGCACCGCCGTCTCAAGAACCGCTGAACAGGGCCCTTCAAGTCAAGCACCGCTGAACAGGGCACCGCCGTCTCAAGAACCGCTGAACAGGGCCCTTCATCTCAAGCACCGCTGAACAGGGCACTGCCGTCTCAAGAACCGCTGAACAGGGCCCTTCATCTCAAGCACCGCTCCGCTGGGCCCTTCATCTCAAGCACCGCTCCGCTGGGCCCTTCATCTCAAGCACCGCTCCGCTGGGTACCGCCGTCTCTGCACCGCTCCGCTGGGCCCTTCATCTCATGCACCACTCCGCTGGGCACCGCCGTCTCTGCACCGCTCCGCTGGGCCCTTCATCTCAAGCACCGCTCCGCTGGGCACCGCCGTCTCTGCACCGCTCCGCTGGGCCCTTCATCTCAAGCACCGCTCCGCTGGGCCCTTCATCTCAAGCACCGCTCCGCTGGGCACCGCCGTCTCTGCACCGCTCCGCTGGGCCCTTCATCTCAAGCACCGCTCCGCTGGGCCCTTCATCTCAAGCACCGCTGGCCCATTGGCAGAAGGGGCAGGCCCGGATCTGCGTCGGCCAGGGCTGCACGATGCACTCTGGGCACCATGCCTCCTCCAGTACCAGTGGAGTCTGTAATCCACTTGAGAGACTGTGGCTTTGCACTCCCCAGGATATGGCAGTGGGCAAGCCACCCACTGTAAAGACTTGAGAGACTGTGGCTTTGCACTCCCCAGGATGGCACAGTGGGCAACCCACCCACTGTAGAGACTTGAGAGACTGTGGCTTTGCACTCCCCAGGATATGGCAGTGGGCAACCCACCCACTGTAGAGACTTGAGAGACTGTGGCTTTGCACTCCCCAGGATATGGCAGTGGGCAAGCCACCCACTGTAAAGACTTGAGAGACTGTGGCTTTGCACTCCCCAGGATGGCACAGTTGTCAAGTCACCCACTGTAGAGACTTGAGAGACTGTGGCTTTGCACTCCCCAGGATGGCACAGTGGGCAACCCACCCACTGTAGAGACTTGAGAGACTGTGGCTTTGCACTCCCCAGGATATGGCAGTGGGCAAGTCACCCACTGTAGAAACTTGAGAGACTGTGGCTTTGCACTCCCCAGGATGGGACAGTGGCCATGGAGGCCCCTCGTGGATCTGGCGTCGTGGACTCATGTGGCTGAGGTGCCCCCCCTTTCCTTCCCCCTGAGGTGCCTGTAGTTTTGCTATCTGATGCCCCTGCAGTGTTCTCTCCAATGGATTCGGTCTCCTGTGTGGGCTTTGCCCATGTGTTTAGGCCCATTGGCCCACGTACAATGGCTGAAACCCAATTTGGACAGGACAATTTACATATGTATATATAGTTATAGATGTTCGAAATAATTTTTTACTTAGCCGTACAATATATTTGAATTTCATAATCATTTTATTTTGTCTTTGCATTCTTCCGGGGGGTTTGGGGGTGTCACTCTGAGTTGTTGCTCTGTATTGATGTGTATGTAGTTGTGGGTGAGGGTGAGGGTGGGTGTGTTGCGTATGTGTGTCCCCGTAATTTTTTGCCTCCCCCCTCCCCTGTGTCGTAGGTGCAGTACTCACCGTTGTCTTCTGCGCCGGCGTTCGTGCTCCTGGTAGAGGAGCAGGAAGACAATAGCTGGTAGGATGTGTAGTTCTGGTTCCATGCTGTCCAGATTCCTCGTGGAAGGTGTAGAGGTGAGCGTTTTCCGTTCGTAATGTCTGTTTCCGCAGTGTTTTTATCGGCGGGGCTCCCGCCCCGGAAAAGGTGGCGGATTGGTGAGTTGTGATAGGGTGGGCGGTACATTGTCTCCCGCCTGTCTGTTGGCAGTGACCGCTGCGCTGTTTGTTTGTCCCGCTGTGGCGGTCGGAGTGTTAAAGTGGCGGTCTCTGTTGGCGGTTCCCACCAGGGTCAGAATTCCATTTTTTTAACCGCCTGCCTGTTGGCGGTTTAGCCGCCGCTTTAACACCGACCGCCAGGGTTGGAATGACCCCCAAAATGTCTTATTTTCTACCCAGGGAAATTTTAATATTTGACTTGATATGGCTAATAAACCAGGCGCAAACAGTCAGGTTGATGCTATGGACACACAAGGCTTTACTCAACGAGTCTCATGCTTAATGATTAATTCTACTGAGTTCAACACACCCTTACAAAATATTCCTGCTCCTGTTATGTCTAATTTAGGCCTAATGGCTACAGTAGAAGATTTTAATGACTGGATTAGAGTTTGCATTAGACAAGAACAAAGGTGTTTTCACAGAACCTAACTGACAACTCTATGGTATACATAGTAAAACATTGGTATGAGTGTTGGAAAGGTTAAGGAACACAAAGGATGGGGCACATGTACTAACGCTGGATTCATAAAAAGTGGTCACAAATTCTGCACTGACTTTTTGCAAATCCAATACATTTTGTGAACCAAGATATGTACCATCTGGTTGGTCAAAGAAATTACCATTCAAGTAAGTCGCAATCTAACCTACCTCATGAATATTACTCCCTACTCGACACCCCAACAAAACCTTTGTGAACATTAACAATAAGGAACAACTCACAAGAGGGCCCATTCCCCTTCCAGAAAGAGTTACTCTCTCCTTTGAGGATTTGGTAACTTTTCAGTGCTATGTGACTAAAATTAAGGTCACAAAATATTGATACAGGGCATTGTGAATGCCAATTTGAAAGGAATGCCCTAAACACACTCTTTCCAAATTGCAATGTGTTACTCATTTCTAAACCCATTTTGAGATTTGGTAACCATTTAACTAATTGAAAAATGGGCTGGGTACTTAATATAAAGCATTTACCAAATCGCAGGGTTTGCAACTACTAAATGCCTTAGGACATCAGGCCCTATGTTTTAGAGCATTTTTTAGGATTGTGAAGTCTTCTTTTATTCCCTCCATTAACTCCCTTCTCTATTTCATGAAATTATGTGATTCCATCTTCAGTTATTTATAGGAGAAAATCTCAATACTGATCTTTCACAAATGAGAATCTCTACTTTCAATTCCCAGCCTACTGTTCCCAAGTCTCCCTCATGAAGTTGGACGCCATCTAGTCTCATTTATATACAATTAAGTCTGGTTCACTGAATGTTCTTTGTCCTGTGCATATTTTTAATTTGGTGTTAGATAACATTGCCCTTAACTCTTTTTTTGCAATACGTTTTTGATCTTGGCATCAGTATCCTCTCTATGGAAATAAGTGCAAGTTATTCCCTTGGTGATAAGCCCTAGGGCAGATCCTTCAATGCTGAGTAACTACTGCCCCATTTCTCTCCTCCATTTTCTGTGAAGATCTTAGAAAAATAATACATTTAGCTTTCTGCTTTCATAGAGTCTAATATTGTCTTGTGTTAGAAAATGGGCTATTGGTAAGGACAGGTAAGTACCTACACTTAGCAATAGGCCACTAACCCCCACTTGGTTCCAGTTAGGTCTCAGTAAATTAAACTTAGCTCAACCCTTGTAGCTTGGCAACGAGCGACAAGGCTTAACTTAGGAGACAAGTTTAAAACATTTAAAAATCACAAAACAGTAAATAAGTAAAACACAAAACACAATAAAAATCCAACACCAAGATATTTTTATCTTTAAAAAGACACCAAAATTACTAAAATCGGATAAGGGGAATCATAGATATGAATTTTTAATGAATTAATGCTTTCTAGCGCATAGAAACAAAAAACGCCAATCTGGTCATCTGTTCGCACCTTGACCGGTGCAAAGTCAAAGTTTAAGGCCGACTGCAATGGATTCCGGCTCGGCTACAGCCCGCGGGATGCCTCGGTCAAAAGTTTACCTTAGGACTTAGTTGTTTTTCTGGAGATTTTCTTCAGCGGGACCAAGTCGCCAGTCCAATCCGACCTCCTGGAACTCTTCCTCGAAAACACGTTGCGGGAGCCTTTGGTGGAGATTTTTACCTTCGGACTTAGTCGTTTTGTCGAGGTGAAAATCCTTCGACTGGGGCAAACCTGAATCTTGATCCGACGTCCTTGGAGCCCTCTTCGGATACACTGCCTGGGAGGTCCTGGTCATCTCTTTATGTTCGGATTTAGTCACTTTTTCTGAGGTTTTCTTCACCGGGACGAACCTGCAAGTCAGGCCGGGTCGCGGTTAAGGCAAGCCAGCTAGAGTTGCCGTGGGAGGTCGGTCCCCTTTATCGAGCTTTTTTCCAAAAGTTCTCCAAACTTCTAGATCTGCTTCCAGATGTTCCTTTAAGGGTCTTTTGAGGTCCACAGGTCACCCCAAGGCTGCAGAAGCTCTGAGATGCTCCTTGAGGGTGCGGACTACAACTCCCAGAATGCACCTGGCTCAAACTCCTTTTTGGCCACTGGGCAGTGGTCTGCTGGTTGGTTTCTTAAGGAGTTGCTGCAGGGGACTCTGGTTAGCAAGTGTTCACCTGTAGCAAACAGGAAGTCCCTCCTTGAACCAGTTGAAGCCAGGCAAAGTCCTACTTGTGGCGAAGCCCAAGTGTGCAACTAGTGCAGTCCTCCAGAGGGCTGTATCCAGGTGCAGGTCAGGGGTCCAGTACGGCAGGCCTTCTTCTTCTGTAGTTCTTCCTTGTTGGAATCTGATAGGGATCTGAGGTGTGGCTGCAGGTCTGACAGTTTTAGCCTTGGTCCTGGGTGAAAAATAGGTGGGTCCTGGTTCTCCAATGAGGGGCAGGGTTCTTCCCCCTGTGATGACCACTTCCTGAGAAGTGTGGCAAAAATCAATCCCAGGGAGCAACATTCCTCAAAAATCCATCATGGCTGAAAGTCATTTTTGGAGATACATCTGGCTGAGCCCACCCACTGGTGTGGCTAAAAATCCTAAACACACCCCTCTCCTGCCCTCTCCTAATCTAATCAAGGGGGCATCTAATTGTCTGGGTTTGCTCCAAATGTCCTTCCCTGCTTTTGAAGACCAGTTTGGCAGCCCTCCCCCTCCCTGCTTCCCCATTTGCTGAGGGGAGATCTCCTCCCCCAGGCATATCTCTTTGTGTTGAGCCAGGCCACTTCACACCTCATCCAGGCAGCCTGGCCAGGCTGCCAGAGGCTGGCCAATCAGAGCAAAGCAGCAAAAACACTGCAGGGCTGAAGTTGGCAACTTTTCAGGTAAAGTTTAAAACTCCTTACCTGAACAAGTTATATTAAATCCCACAACTGTAAGTTGTGGGATTTATTATAACAATTAATTTGATACCAGGGGGCGTGGCCAAGGACCCGGAGATGGCGCACGCCTGAATTTCTCGCTCCGGAGGGGCCGGCGAGTGAGAGTTCGAAAGCGCGCCTTCTCCGGCCCGATCGGGGTCCAGGCTGTGGGGCGAAGCCGGCGGAAGGGGTCGAGCATGAGTGGGCCCCCGCGGCGGCCCCGGAGAGTGCCGGAGTCGGCCAGTAGGAGAGATTGGTGACCGGAGGCCTGAGCACGCAGCCGAAGCCGCGGCCTTGCGTGGGGCCGCGATCCGAAGCGGCGTGAGGGCAGACGGCTCGGAGCGACAGGGGACTCCTGGAGAATACAGGGGCCGGCCCGCGATCGGAGCTGTGGCCTCGTGCTGGGCTGCGGGCCAGAGAATAGCGGGGGAGGCCGGGGGAGTCTTCCTGCTGCGGTGGAGATGCCGATTGGGGCCCAGTGGCCCAACTGAAGACGCGCTCTGTTGGGCGGCGAAGTGGCGTTACTCTAGAACTCGGGCGAGGCCCCAGAAAGGATCGGGGACAGAGCAAGGCCATGAGAGAGAGAGTGACGGAGCAAAGCGACGCCGAGGTGACGGGGTGACCCGGGGGCAAGCCGCGAGGCCGCTTAACTTAAGGTGGGGCTCTGGGCCCTGACATACACCTAAGAAGCGGAGTCAACAGGGGACAATGGGCCCTGGCGTGAACCCCGGTAGACACTGGCGAGATTGCAGCGGGACAGGTGGCCCGCTTGAGTTGGGTGCCGGAGCGGGGAGGCCCTGGACTGCGCCGACCCGAGGACCCCTGGGTGCTGACTTGGAGTCCGGGGCAGGAGGATCCAGCTGACAGGATCAAGCCAGCGAGGCAAAAGGATCAATTGGTGGAGCTGGTGAGTGGCGGATCGCGCCCGGGGGGTGAGCGGTGGGTGGAATGCCCAGTAGATGGAATTGCGGACTCCCCCGGGTGCCATGGAGCGCCGGAGACCCCTAAACAAGCAGGACTGAGCATAGAAGTGTCTTTGGTGCAACTTGGGAAGCAAGTGAGAGGCAAATCGGAGCCTCGTAGAAGAGTGACAGTTGTGAGCCTACGACGGACTAAAGGGCCCGGAGCTTGAGAGGCTAGCGGCTAAACAGAGAGTGTCAGCGCGGAGCCCCTGGCGCCACGGCCCGAAAACAGTGGGTCCTGATGGAGTGCTGGGATCCCGCGGGGGACCAACCGGGAACGGGGGTGAGGCCTATGGTGAATGGAGAGTGACGCCTCGGTGAGGAACTATAGAAACTGCTGGGGCCGCTGCCGGGGCCCCTGGGGCAAGGCCCGCTGCTGGTCTGATGTCCCCCAAGTACCGCCACAAGAACAGAACCATGGACACTGCGGCTCTGGCTGAGAGCGGGGAACCGGACCCGCAGGGCCACACGCAGGTCAAAGTCCAGGATACTTTAGATAAAATACTCGGGGCGATTGAGGACACAAAAACAACGTTGCAGCGGGAGATCAGCCAGGTGGCGGTTGAGGTGAGCCTACTGAGAGCGGACCACCATAAACTGGTAGACAGAGTCAAAGAGACAGAAACCGCATTGGCGGACATTGCACCAAAACAGAAAGATCTGGCGGCTGAAGTGTTCTCCCTGGTCGACAGAGTGACGCGCCTCGAAAAGAGAGCTGAAGATGCGGAGGGAAGGAACAGAAAGAACAATGTACGAGTGGTGGGCCTCCCGGAGGGGGCCGAGGGGGCGAACATTGTTGAATTTCTGGAGAAGTGGTTCAGTACGACAGTGGCGCCCGGATGCCTGACTCCTTTCTACACGCTGGAGCGGGCGCACCGGGTACCGGCGAGACCCCTTGCTCCGGGTAGGCCCCCCGGGCCGTGATAGCTAAACTCTTACATTACAGAGACAGGGACACCCTCCTGTAGAGGGCCAGGGAATCGGGCCCATTTAAAGTCGCAAACGGGGAGGTGACACTATTCCCGGACTTCACCCTGAGGTACAAAATAAGCGAACTTTGTTTCTGACAGTCAAGAGAGCCCTAAGGCAGGAAGGAATCCAGTACTCGCTACTCTACCCAGCCAGATTAAGAGTGATGCTTGAAGGGAAGACAACGTTCCTCCAATCCCCTGAGGAGGCGTGGGAATGGCTGGAGTCACATAGCTCCCAGGCGGTAGGTTCCACAGGAGAGGGCCCGACTGGGGGTAGGGCTCGCCGAGCTCTGAAGGGAAGGAAGTCCAGAGACCGTAGACGACTGGCGCCTACACAAACACAGAAAGAGAAAGGCAGGAAGGAAGCACTGGAAGCAGCGGCACGCATGGGTGGTGAGGCATCCCCCCAGGAAGGTTCTGGGGATGAAACGGACGACACGCTGGTGTCCTCTGCGGAAGACCTGGAACATTCAGCCCGAGCCCCAAAGGTGACCCCACAAACGGCTGACGAACTTGGCTAGCCTGGGCCTGCGGAAGGCACCGGAGACAGGGCATGGCCACCCCCGGACGAGAACCTCGCCTATCTAACAAAATGGCGAGTACTGCTGATAAGAAGTTGAACAAGTTGCACTGTTGCGCAGTTTTCTGGGCAGCCAACAAGTTAAGAGGTGCCCTGGGGATCGGGAGTTAGGATACACAGTTACAAGTTAATATGGGAAAGTGGGTGGCGGAATTAGATTGTGGCAAAGGCATGAAAATGTGGAAAAACAACTCCGAGGCTTGGGAGTACCGGGGACAATGTCACCCGACTGATATTATGAAATGGCGGATTACAATATCTTGACCTGGAACGTTAGGGGGATGGGCACACCAGCTAAAAGGCACAAAATACTCTCCTATTTAAAGAGAAGGGGTGTACAGGTGGCATTACTGCAGGAAACTCACTTGGCGCCTGGGGAGGGAGAGAAGCTAAGACGCAGGTGGAGGGGGCAGGTGTTTGCATCGGAATACTCAGCCTACGCAAGAGGTGCATTAGTATGGATCAGAGCGGGGGTCCCCTTCACAATTACCTCTTCCAACATAGACCGAGAGGGAAGATTTGTGATATTAGAAGGGAGGCTACATGGTATACCGATAGTCTTAAGCTGCATTTATGCCCCCAACCAAGACCAGGTACCCTTCATGTCGAGCCTGTCGAGACACCTCACAAGCCAATGCGCCGGAGAACTGTTAGTGGGGGGGGATTTTAACGCAGTGCTAGACACAAATATGGACAGGTCCACCCCACCTCTACAGGGGGCAGCGACAATTAAAACAGCCAAAAGGTTGAGCGAGTGGTTGGACACGTGGGGGTTGTCGGACGTCTGGCGAGTGCATCACCCAACTGCTAGAGATTACTCTTACTACTCGGGGCTCCACCAAGTGCACACCAGAATTGACAGGGTAGTCTGCACTGCAGGCCTGATAAATAATATGACACGCTCGGAATATTTAGCCCGCACCTTGTCTGACCACAATCCTTTGCTAATAACGATGAGGGTGTCGGAGGATAGACCCCCCATACCTTCATGGAGACTGTCTCCCTCAGCACTTGAGGACCAGGCGTACAGAGAGGCCCTACACGGTCACCTGGCAGAATATATTGAGACGAACAATGGGTCCACCCCCTCCAGGGCCTTGGAGTGGGAGGCACTCAAAGTGGTGACGAGGGGCTTCTGTTTGGGGCAGTCGGTGGGGGTGAGGCGCACACTTGAAAAGGAACTGAACGCCCTGGAGAGGGATATGCATGAGGGGGAGTTGGGACAGGGGAAGACAGCTCAGGAGAATGAAGAATATAACCGTGCCCGCAGGGAGCACTCCTGTATTGAAGAGCAGCTCCGGTGCCACGATAGGCAAAAATACTTAGCATCCCTGCAGGCGGAAGAGGGCAGATCGGGGAGACTGCTGGCATGGCTGGTCCGCCCAGGGGGACAGCGTGAGCCTATCACATGTGTGATAGATGGGGAGGGATCTCGCAGGCTCAGGCCAGGCCCCATAAATGACGCATTCAGGGAATACTATACGCAGTTGTACGGGAAACCCAACGAACTGCAGACGGAGTCCTTTGATAGGTACTTACAGCAAACTCCACTACCAACACTGAGTGCAGAGGAGAGAGACAGCCTGGGGGGACCAGTATCGGTGGAGGAAGTAAACGAAGCAATAGCGCAGTTAGCACCTGGAAAGACCCCAGGAACAGACGGTCTCCCCATGGATTTTTATAAAAAATACAAGTCGCTGCTGGCTCCCCAACTGACAGGGATGTACGCGGAGGCACTGCAATATGGAGAGCTGCCGCGCACACTGCGGGAGGCTTTGGTAGTGCCGCTCCCCAAGACAAAAGACAGGGAAGCTTCGGTGACGGACTTTAGGCCCTTATCAATG
This sequence comes from Pleurodeles waltl, assembly GCF_031143425.1. Taxonomy (NCBI): domain Eukaryota; kingdom Metazoa; phylum Chordata; class Amphibia; order Caudata; family Salamandridae; genus Pleurodeles; species Pleurodeles waltl. The sequence continues at coordinate 509,968,886 of NC_090445.1, forward strand.
CTAAACAGCGACTTAAAAATTCTTAGCAAGATCATGGCTGCTCGGCTGCTCCCCCTTATGACCAAGTTAGTGCATGCTGACCAGAACGGCTTTGTCTCCGGCCGTAGTACCTCCCAGAACCTAAGACGGGTCTTTACGATTTTGCACATGCCCAGGGACCTGAGGCCGTCAGCGGGGGTCTTACTCGCGGTGGACTTCGAGAAGGCCTTCGACTCTATCAGGTGGGACTATTTAAGGACTGTGATGCTCAAAATGGGGCTGGGGGAGGAGTGGGTGAAATGGGTGGACTTGTTGTACTCATCCCCACTAGCAAGAGTTAAGACCGGAAGGACGATTTCCAGTGCATACCCAGTATACAGGGGAACTAGGCAGGGTTGCCCCTTATCCCCACTACTGTTTGCCCTGGCAATTGAGCCCCTGGCGTCGCAGCTGCGGTGTGAAGGCATGGGCAAGGGAATCGTTTGGGGTCCGATTGAGCATATTGTTTCTCTGTATGCAGATGATATACTTCTCTACCTGAGGGACGGGACAAGAGGACTCACGTGGGCACTGGGGATATTGGAAGACTTCGGGGCCCTAACTGGACTCCGACTTAATCGGAGGAAAACATATGTGTTCCCCGTGATGTTAGACAGCGCGCGCCCCGATGCGTGCCCAGCTGATGTAAACTGGGCCCCGCGGGCCTTCAGATACCTGGGCATACAAATATTTCACGAATTGAGCGACCTTAGGGACGGTAATCTTGGTAGGACACTCAGGTCCCTGCGTTCCTCGGTGGGGTTCTGGAGATCATTGAAACTAACAATCATGGCCAGAGTGGCGCTCTCAAAAATGATCATGCTTCCACGCCTCCTCTACTACTTTGCTAACTTACCAATACAGGTCCCCTCTGCATGGTTCCGAGAGTTGAACGCCCTGCTCAGAGAGCTGATATGGGATGAGGGTCGCAGGAGAACGGCGCTCTCGACCATCTGCAGACCGACACATCTGGGGGTCTGGGTGCCCCTGACTTTGAGGCTTATTACCTGGCATCCCAGTTACAATGGGTGGCCGGCTGGCTAGCGGGTAGGGGACGGCTGGACCTGGCTACCGCACACGGTGAAATAGACACAGCTCGTATAGCAGCAAATATGGCGGGCAGGAAGTTTGCCCCCATAAGAGACAACACAATGTGCAATGTGGCGATGAAATGCTGGAAACAGTGCGAGAGGAGGACTGGGGTGGGGCCACCGTACTCTCCCGCTCTGCCACTGGCAGCCGTCGCTCTGGACCCGGGTGCGGGGGAGCGAGGGGGGCTGGGATTGGGACCATGGAGGAGAGCAGGGATAGTGACTGTGGGGGGGCTATTCACGGAGGGGGTGCTAAGGAGCTTCGCTGAAGTGGCAGGGGGGGGAGTACCGCAAGGACAATTTTTACTCTTCAGGAGGCTGGTGCACACCCTGAAGGATCATTGGGTCACGATCAACGCGGAACGCACTATTCACGGGGTGTTGCACCTCTTGTTGACAGCAGGAGAGGAACCTCACTTGATTGCAAAAATATACCGGGCCCAAATAGAGGCAGCTGTGGACCCCCTGCAATCCCTAAGAGAAAAATGGGTGAAGACAATTGGGCGGGATCTGTCCGAGTCAGAGTGGACCAGGGCACTAGCTTATCCTAGGATGATCTCACGCAACACGAGGCTGAGATATATCCAATACAACTACCTACACAGAACATACCTTACTCCTCAACGGCTGCACCGCATATATGGGGGGGTGCCCAGGACATGCCCCAGATGTGGGGACGGAGAGCCCGACTTTGATCATATGATGTGGGGATGCACGACACTCCGCAGGGGTTGGAACGCGATGATGGCAACCCTCACGGAGCTGTTCGGGACGGAGCTCCGGCCAACCCCCGCCATGTGTCTATTGGGCCTTAGAGCCGGCGTCAAATGGAGCAGGGTTGGGGGTCGTTTTCTTGACCTGTCCCTAGCCCTCTATAAAAGACTGATTACGAAGGGATGGAAGTCTCCCATGCCCCCCTCTCTGACAGAGTGGAGAGGCGATGTCACAAGATGTTCCTGCTGCAGGTCCTTAAGGCCGAGGAGGCCAGGGGAGTTCGCCAGACCCCCATCGCTTCGGAGTGGGAAAACCTAGTGACAAACTGGGATGACCTAACGAAGAGACCGATAGCACCTGAGGGGGTTGGATGAACTATCTGAAAAGGCCAACAGATATGCTGGTAGGGAAAGGTTCCTGAAACCATGAAGGGAGGAACGCCAGACGCCCCGCCAGCCTAGACGTGGGGAGGGAGAGTGCGGGGGGAAAGGACACAATAACTTTAAAAAAAAATAGAGGAGGGAGGGGAACGGAATATAGGCCACTCATATATAACATGAAACGCCCTGACAGCCCTACCTTTTGGAAATTAAGCAGATCCACCCACATAAGCCAATAAGTTTATTTACAGTTTGTAGAGGAGTTAAGTCTGTTATTAGGTCACAAATATAAAAAGTAACAAGGGGCACTGAAAGAACTGACACCATAAAAACGGATTGATTAAGAGCTGGAAACAATGATGTATAAATATTATAATATTACTGAAATGAACAGGTAATTGTGAAACACATTGCAAGCAAAGCAGAACAAAGATGCGGCTCAATTAGTAGAAATGTATAATAAGGACAAAATGTTACTGTAAATAGACCTACATATGTAAAACAGCAAACAGTTAATAAAAATATATTTGAAAAAAAAAACAATTAATTTGATACCAAACATGTGGTATCTGTTACTTAAAGGGATTTTAACAATTAAAATAAAGTCTGCCCATTCTAGCTTATGAAGGCCATACACTACAATGAGGGAAAAATGAAATTGCCTGTATTACCTCGCCAGGGCTTATAAAACTATTTTTATAAGGTCCCTGCTTATAGTTACATGGCACCCAGCCCTAGGGGCACATAGGCACACCTTAGGAGTGTCTTATTTGTAAAAATAAGGTAATCTAAGACTTTGGAACTACTTTTAATTGCAAAGTCGAATTTGCATGTAACTTTAATTTTGCCTTTAAAATGACACTGGGCACCTCAGCAGTGCACCTATGGGGGCAACACCTATGCTGAGGTCCCTAAACCTACATACCCTACTGGGGACTTATAGGTAGGTTGACTTAGCCAATTATAATTAGCCTAATTTGCATCATGATTTTACACAGAGCACAGGCCCTGGGACTGGTTAGCAGTACCCAGAGTACCATTACAGTCAGGAAAACAACAGCAAAAAGTGAAAAATGGGGCAAAAAGTCAGGGGGCCTCTGCAATCAGCCCTGTTTTCTCACATCTTGCATAACTCTCAGGTAGGCTTCTGCCTTCTACATAGTACTGAGATTTTCTTTGGACCTTAGCACTGCCTTTGATTCCATCCCCAATTTCAAAATAAATCATTTGAGTGGCTATCTTTTGTTTTATATCAAAGTGTCCAATGATTTTTGTCAACATTTCCCTCTCAACCTAAACCTTCATTATGTGGGTAACCCAAGACTCTTCATTTAGCTTCACAGTTTTTATTACCTACTTTGTCCCACTGGCTGATCTAACCCTTGGGTTTATTTTGCCTTTACTGTCCTACACAGGCAACTTTCAGATCGTCGTCCCATTTGCAGATATGTCTTATGCCTCTGCCTCCAATTTCCTTACTTTTTGTCTGCCATGACTATACGGATGAGAAAGCATTTCATTGAATCTAAATTGAGGTAAGGCTAAGATGCTCCTCTTTGCAAAGCTTCTATTACGTAGCCTGTCTCACTGTGGTCCTCCAAAAGGGGTGAAGTGCACCCCAAAGAATTTGCAAAAATACCTAAGTAATTCTGAATGTCTTTTTATCTTTTATGAATCAAATCAATGCTATCACGTTTTTTTCTGCTTTACTACCTATGTCCTTTGTTCGTTTCGGACTCCGCTGTCCTATGGTTCAAGTGACTATTTTAGCAAATATACGCTACTGCAACTCTTTGTACCACGGCCTGCCCAAAAGACTAATCTATTGTATTCAACACATTCAGAATATTTATGCAAAGCTCATCGTTAGAATTCCCTCGCATAATGCTATTTCTTCTCATCTAATAGAACTACGATGATTGCATGTGAAGCAACATCTGAAATTAAAGGCTTGGTGTATTGTTCACTGAGCCTGATATCACCAGGCCCAGCCTTCAGTCAATCCAGAACTAAGCATTATACCTTTAAGGAGATGCAGAGCTTAGCTGAAGCTTATTTGTTAACCTCGTTTTTTTGGACTTGACCAAGAGGGACCGCTTTTTCATCTACGAACCCCAAACTATGTAACACTCTTCCTGTCCATCGCTGGACGGAAAATTATTAATAAGGGCCTAAAAACGTGCTATTATGTGAAATGTAATCTCATTATACAGTTTAGTTTGAGGACATCCTTTTAGGGCAGTGCACGCGTTTTACAAGTCCATATCATAATCATCACCACACATTTTAAAAGCCTGGCCATCCATTGTGCTGATTCCTTGAAAGGCGGATTGGGACCGTCAACCAGTTTATTTTAAACTAGCTGCAACTACTTCTAGAGAGTGCAGAGATTATGGCCAGTGCCATGACTTTAACACATTTACCATAAAGATGTGAATTCTATATGAAACAGAGTGATTTAATTTTTGATAATAGTTTTTAACATTGGTTTTCGCTCGTTGTTTGTAAATTGGCTTCCTGTAGAAAATTAAATGTATACTGCACAACACTAAACCAGGAACATTAGAACAACTACCTATTTTATGGTGAAGTTTAAATTACAGAAATGTTTATTTAGGTGAGAACACAATTTGCTCAATCTAACATATATTTGCACACGGCCATTGGCATCCATGTTCTAGGAGAAAGTTTAGGACACATTAGGATGAGGCGTCCTCCTATTACTTATGTCAGCCACGACAGCCTCTATGAGGTTTTCTGGGATATTGCCTTTGGAGGAAGGCAGCGTTAATAGTGTTTAAATGTATTACACTAAATCCAAGAGACACCAGGCAATTAAGTGAACCATCCAGCCAGTAATGGCTCTGCCACATAAGAAGGATGGAAATCGCTGAAGTTGTTGATGTTAGTGCCAGGGAAACTTCAAAACTGAGAGACTCTCAGAACAAATGACAGACTATGTGCATCGACTGGCGGATAAAGAAGTGTGCCAGCCTAGGTATCCGAGTCAGTTAGGATACAGCGTCCGCTTCTTTCTTGCCTTGTGAGTATGGGCATGTGTTGTGGGGATATATGGACATGATGCCTGGGTATCCACTTGAGGCATAGGACCATATCGCCAGTCTTCCATCACTTGGCCTGTTACTAATCCACTTTTAGACCCATCTAGTCCTCTTCATTCTTTTACACACTGTTTAGGTTTTGAGACAAGCCAGCACTGACAGACGGTGTGCAAACAGGCTAAGATGTATTCGTCTGGATACTTGCATCATGTCTTTTTTGTGTCATTACTAACTGAGAGGATGGTTAGAATGGTAGAGAGGCATGGGTTCCCTGGTCAATCTAAAATGCATGCCTTGATTCTATCTGATTTATTGTGTACATTTGCAGACACAATACAAAGAAATTAGACTGCAAAAAAAGCTCTTTTATAGAGCCAAGATGTGTTGAAGACTTGGACTATATTTGCAAAACCCCTCTCGCAGATCCTATGTTCACGGACAGAACTCCCATGTGGATGGGAAGCTGGCAGCATAGGCAGGGGCTGTGCAAGCCACTTCTCACATTTATGAAGTAAAGGTTAGCACTCCGACGTCTTCAGCAAGTCACCAAAACCCATCCATGGTGCTATCTATACACATTTATCTGGAAGGCCCCTTCTCGAAAAAAACTGAACTGCTGTCAAACCATTTCTAATTCTATCAAATGATATAAATTACCTCATGCCATTGTCTTGTGCAGTGGGGCAATACACAAAGAGAACATACCAATCTCCTCTCCACATAGCACCATTCCCTGCAATTTTAGGGAAGGAATAAGGGGGCTCAGCATAGGATTGCACATCACGTTGTGCATGATGCATGCACCTGCTTCAGTGCCAGGTACACCCCTCATGCATCTCCCAGGTGCAAAGGTTGTGTATGAGAAAGATATTCTTTTTGCAAGCACAGGTACACCCTTAAGAGATCTTGTCTGAGTCTGGGTAGCGAAAGTTGAATCGCTAATGTACATGAATTCCTAGGGGAGTTAAATTCCTGAAGAGGTCACAGCTCTAGCATTTATAGCGTTAATCAAAGCACTCATTTTATCTAATTTATGCAAGGTCTGTGACAGCAATTTAACCATTCATAACTTTTTGGTTTTCTTTGTAGAATCCTATAAGATTATGTAGTGTCATGTGAGTTAGCAGAAATGGAATGCTTTTGGCTCCTGATGGACTCTGTAGAATTGTGATGTAAGTGTTAGACTGTAGTTAAGTGAATGCCTGGCATAGTCATTGGAGAAGATGCTACAACTGGTGACAAGATAGGGGATATGTAACCTGAAGATCAACAGCGTAAAAAAGGCACCTGGACCCTCGCTGTGCAGGTGGCCCCTGAGCTCCAGGGGGCACCCTCAGCACAGTACTCTGGCCTGAGTGAGTTCGGATTGAGCCCCCTCCATGTGCTGTGCAGGGGGGTCCTCTGAAGTTTTGTTACGCCACTGCTCCCAGAAAGTTTGTTGTGGTCGAAGAAAACTGCTCATGCATGCCACATGTGGCTCTGTCAAAGTCCAGAATCAACATTTTACATATGTGAAATCAAAGTGCAACTCCAGCTGGCATGAAGAATTTGAAGATGAAGAAATCTTCACTGAGAAGTCTACAAGTCACTGGACAAGATCCTGCTGGCAAAGCCGCAAACAGAGATTGCACAATAACACAATCTAAAGCTATACTGCATATGGAGTGATAATGCTAAAGGAGGATACAACCAGGTTTTGAAAGAGCAGCAAATAGCAACAGCAAATTGCAAGATGACGATGCAATCAGAAGCGTTGGGATGCAGTGATCAACCAGGCGTCAGAGAGTACAAAGAGATGCCTAAATTCAAAGTGATCCAGATGATCACCTGCTTACCAGAACTAATTAAAGAGAGTCACCATACCACAGCTCGGGGTGATGTGGCACAACAAGCAGTGCCTGGGGTTGTGCTTACGGAGCCATCCATACCCTAAGTGGCACACCACCAAAGCTGTTTTGTGGCAGCTAAGAACAACTCCAGAATTGTAGGGCTCCAACGGAGACCAAGAAAGAGGTCATAGTTCCACAGATTGTCCAAGGTGACCCACAAGCCAGCACAATATAAGGCCTTAGCGAATGAATGAAGCAGGTTCTAGTGGACAGAAAGCAGTATCAGAAAGAGCTCCAATCTCAGTAACAGCCATTTCTGTGAATAGTTATACTGCTACAGCCTTCCTGAAACCACCACCACCATTTGATACCGACAAAAAGCAGAATATTGGTGACAGATGGACTGCTTGTATAGAGATAGTAGATGATTTCATTGATGCATTAGAGGAAATAGATAACAAGAAGATTATCAGATACCTTAAGAATCTTGCCGGTTAGGGTGTAAAAGAAGTCATTAAAAAATGCTGCGAGCTAAACAAATTATACACTGTCAAATCAAAGAAGCCTTGACTCTCAAGGTCAATCCAATGCCAAATATAGATTTAAAAAGTTATACTTTCAGTCAACAACAACAAAGAGTTGCTGAAATCCATCCTCTTAACAAATTTGTAAAGAGGATGAATACGCTCATCAAACACTGTAGTTTCAATGAATTTAATGACGAGGAAGCAATATGTCTCAGTGTTATTGATGGATTTCTATCAGATTCATTAAGACGACAAATGTTGAGAGAAACACTTGGTCTGGAAATGGTTCTCATGGTTGCCAGAGCTGAAGAGCATGCTGATCAACAAGCTGCTGACATGGAGGCCAGAGGTGCCCAAAGTGAGTCAGTCTTGAACATTAGGAGCAGGCAAAAGCACATTGCTGAAAGACACAAAGTGATGTCTCTACGGAAAAATAAGTTGTGTCTGAGGCAGATATGCAAAGTTTGTGGGAAGAAGAACCATTTAGTAATGGTTTGCTAGACAAAGGAAAAAGTCAGTGCATCATGGCGAGAAGACAAAATGTATGCCTGAACATTCAAGAAGTCATGCCGGAGCCATGCACACAAGGCAAAGTGACAGCACCAACTGAGACAAATCAATACCAAAAGAAGTAGAGCGTCATCCAAATCATTGCCAAAAAGTTCAGTATCTATATAAAGTGAAAGTGAAGAAGATGATTATACAATTTAGATATTTACCTCAGAAAACTGTGCACATGTTGGACTGGTCATATGTGAAGAAAAATACCAGTCAAAGAAAAGTCAACATGAAAAAGAATCAGTCATTGAAACATTGTCCAATGATTACACTGAAAGCCAAAAGTTGTTTAATACCTTTCATTATCAACAGTGGTGCATCGATAAACATTATGCCTGAGGAGAAATATAAATGAACTATCTCCATTTCCATGACTGATGCCATAGAAAACTAAAGTATAAAGTTGGGCTTAATGGGCACCATTAAAAAGTCAAGGTTAATTTGTAGCTATGATGAAACAGAGGAAAACAAAGGAACAGGCACCCATTTGTGTACTTCAAGGTATAGCATCAAGTGTCTGTTTACTCAGGTTCAGCACAGCTCCAAGATGTCATCAACATCATGAAAAGAGAAGATTTAACCGGAAAATGTGCAAAAGCCGTACTTTCTGAGGCAAAGAAGAAGAGGACACCGGGTGACTGTTGCCAGGCTGAAAAGTGCAAAACCTCCTCAAAGATCACTTTATAGAAAAGAAGGAAAACCAGATGGTGCAAGAGGTTGGACAAGCGTAAGGCACCAAAAACAAACAAATGTTTCAGGTGTGGGAGTGGTATACATTTAGCAAATGACAGGAAGTGTCCTGCCTGGAAGCAGAAGTGCTCAAATTGTGGTGTGATAGGACACTTTCACAAAGTGTGTCAGAAAAAAAGAGTAAGACTGTATTACTGGACAGTGAGATACATTTGGAAATGTCGGCTGATGATAATAATCTGAATATGTGTGTATTAAACAATGATGGGTATGTTCCAAGTGTGCATGGTAAGCACAAGAAATCAATGTGTGATTTGACTATCGGTGGAGTACATATATACATAGTGGCAGGTTCTGGTTTACCATATACAACAGTGAATAAAAGTGGTATGAACTGTTTGCCCCTCTAGCAGGACACAACCCAGAAAAACCTGACAAATACCCAAGGACATTCACAGGCACAGGTACAGGGTATTACTTTTTAAGTTCAAAAACAGGGAGGCTTTAGGGAAACTATATGTCTCATGTAGTGGTTCATCAGTGGTCGGATAGATGGACCAGGTAGAGTTATGAATAACCCTGAACCCTGATAGCCCTGAGACGGTTCAATTGCTACAACATGATGAAGAGTATGTGCCTGACATATTGGGAACATTTGGTCAAATCTTTTCAGGGAACATAGGGAAAGGATTCCAACACAGGATTGTTTTAAGACCCAATGCAAAGCCTCAGGTGCAAAAAGCCAGGAGTATTACCCTTAATGTGAGGGAAGAGATGAAAAAAGAACTCAAGAAAATGCAATCTGCCAATTATGATTGAGCAAGTTGAATCAGCAGAGTAGGTAGCACCTTTAGTGGTAGCTAAATGGGTGAACGTCAAACTAAGATAATATGTGAACCTCAGAGACCTTAACAAAAATATTTTGGTTGACCAGTTCTCATTGCCAAGAATTAGTGAAATGTTGTCCTGCACTAAGTAGATAAAATGGTTCACCACCATAGATTTGACCACTGCTTACCACCAGGTTTCCTACGCTGTAAGAGTAGGAGTTTAACAATGTTTGAGACCCCTTTTCGGTGCTTTAGATTTAAAATGGTTCCATTTGGTGTGGCCTCTATGGCAGCCATGATCCAAAGACTGATGTGCAAATTGTTTAAGGGACTCAAGGACTTCATGTTTTTCCAAGATGACATATCCAAGATGACATATTGGTCATGGGCAAAAACAGGGAAGAAAGAGACTGTAAACTCACAATGTTAATGCAAATTCTGTAACAAGGTGGTTCAACGGCTCAGTACAGAAAGATTGCCGGGAACCCTGTCATATATCTGGGGCATGAGATCACAGGAGAGAGTATTAAACTTGAGAAGGAACTGCTGGAATCCATTAGAGGGGCGCCCACACCTAAAAACAAAGACACTGTTAGAACATTTTTGGGACTGGCAGAATTCTATTCAAAGTTTATACAAACTTTTTCAGCAAAAACTTACCAACTATGCCAGTTGCTGAAAATTAAGAATAAGGTTGACTAGTCCAATAAATGCCAGAAAGCATTGGTGTCTCTCAATGCTGATATATGTGATGCGCCCTTCTTACAAGGTTATGATCCCACCCTTCACAGTGTGGAAACCACAGATGCAAGTGGTATGGGGTCTTTATTATTTTAGGTGGTACATTTGGAGAGCAAAGATTTCCTTGCATAGTGATCACAAACCACTCACAAATGTGTTAGCTATGCATAGCTTGTATAATGCATCTCCCAGACTAGCCCTTATGTCCATTAAGCTAATGGATTATAGATATAAAATGTGGTACATGCCTTGGGTGAAAAATGTGGTAGCTGATTTTCTAAGCAGGATGCTTTTGCCTTTGAGAGGTGTGGAGGAAGATGATTGTGAATATTTTAGTGTAGTCAACACCATTAATGACACTTCGGCTAACACATTTGGAGAGTGGTAAACTGCTAAGAGTTGTAATAAGACATTAATAGAAGTAAGTATGTAAAATTATAATGGGGGGTTGGCCACAGAAGAGACTTTTGGAGAAACATTTTTTCACATTTTGGGAAGTAAGACAAGAATATTCCCTGTAAGGGAGGTTTCTTCCTAGGAATGGGATGGTGATTACCCCTGAGAATTTGAGAAGAAGATTGCTGGAAATTTACAACGAGGAACACTTAGAGATTGGTAAAAGTAAGTGCAGGATGAAAAACTTGTATTGATGGCTGGGGCTAGACAAAGAAATAGAAAGGAAGATGAGAAATTGTATTCAGTGTGAGAATGCTGACAAGAGACATTATACACTCAAACCACCTTGCACCCTATTAGGCATCCCAACAAGCCATGGGAGAGGATAGGAAGTGAGATTACTGTACCCATTTGGGAGAATAGAGAACAGTGGTATGTGATTGTGATTCTTAATCACTTTTCTAACTGGACAGAAGTTTAAGTCGTACAAAAGGTATATGTTAATAAGATCGTAAATGTTCTTGGTAAGTTGTTTTGGAAGGAAGGATTGCCAAAAGTGGTTGTAGGTGACAATGTACCACAATTTACCTCAGAAATATTTTAAACCTTTTTAAGCAGGAATGGTGTCATGCACTAACGAACTTCTGCATATCATCCTGCTGGGAACGGCGCTGTTGAGAGGTTCAACTGAGTTATCAAAAGGATTGTTCAATTGGCAAGTGCAACCAGTTATACTGGCAACCAGTTAAACTGGACACAGGAGCTGTTCTGCACAGTATGGTCCTATAGGATCAGACCCAGCGTTACCATGAGACGTAGTTCTTTTGAATTGATGAGGTGTACACAGTTTTCTAAGGACAATGTAGGATGGATAGAAGCATTGAGAAAGGTGGAGTGGTCCCCTAATATGGTTAAAGAGAGGTTGTCCAAAACATAAGACAAGTATAAATATACTATGATAATGAACATAGTTGTAAACCATCTCACAATGAAATTGGTAATTGGGTGAGAGTACAAAATAGGTGGTACAGTGAAAAAAAGATCATAATAAATATTCAGAGCCATTCTGCAATTCCACACATTCGAGTGATGGCAAGGTGTGAAATCTGAATTTGCTACCTTTGTGCAAGGGAAAGGGTATAACTCTGCGTGAAGAGCATACAGATGTGTGAGAAGAGTGTACAGGTGTGACAAAAGAGATTGAATGTTTGGATGATGTGAAGACGGATGATGGTGAACAACAGGTTACTGAACATCATTTACCGGTTAGTGAACATCCGGCACAGAATACAGGATACAGAAGAAGGTAGAGTTAGTGAACCTGTTCAACCACCTGGAAATCTGGTACACCAAGATACTGGTGACAGTAGGGAGAGTGAACCTGGACAACCCAATCATGTTCTACTCGGTCTCTGTGTTGGAGGTATTATTAAACTATTATATAAACTGGGTAGAATTGTAAACAAACCTAAGAAATGTGAGGGTTCTATTTGTGAGAGAGATTGCATATTGAGCCCTGTGGTAGAAAGACTATCATTTATGTATTTTACATCTCTTTTCACATGTTTTAGTATGTGTTTTTTTAAGTGTTATACATAATATTTATTTCATAGTTAGCCATACATGTATTTATGATATTGTCATATCTTGTATCTGCATAGTTAGTTGTTGTGTTAAACCTAGGTTTCTTCAAGTTGAAAACAACCTTTTTTGTTTTAAGGAAGAGGGTGTGTTGTGATGTAGGTTTGTATGTACTGTCCAGGGCACTGTACATTCAAAGTTGTTATTAAATGTTAGATATGTGTTCTGGAATGTGGGTGAGAGGGTGGAGATATGACAGGAGGTTGAGGACTGTTCTTTCCCGTTCCTGTGTCAGGACATTTTATGTGAAAGTAATGCATTCAAGACAAATGTATGTGAGGCCCGTTCTTACAGTGAAGAACTACAAAATACAACCAGATCTAACTCAATCCCATTGAACATTGGGGTGGTCACCCCTACTTCCCCAAACCTATCCTCATTCGTTTGTGCCTTTCATTGGCCTATATACAAATGAAATTAGTCAAGTTCTAAAAGATTTAGGGTTTGTTTTATAATGAAATATATAGATCTGCATATACAGATCTATTACTTAGTTTGGACCCTAAGAATAAACTTCTTCCAGGCACCTAGACTGCAAGATATATTTCTAAGCATTCTCATGATGGGAAGGCGTTTAAGAGGAACCTTAAGGTGGAAGTGTGTGGGACTGCACAACCTTACAGATTAGTCCAACACACAAATCTCTTTGAGTGAGTATGTCTTTTGAGTGCAAACCAACTTTAGTACATTTAAACAGTTGGGGACATATTTATACTTTTTGGTGCAAAACTGCACTAACGCAGTTTTGCATCAAAAAGTTTTGCACCGGCTTGCACCATTCGTGAGCGCCAGCCGGGCACCATATTTATGGAATGGTGCAAGCCGGCGCAAAGGGTAGGCTAGTGTAAAAAAAAATGAAATTAGCCTGGTGGGGGTGGCGGTATGGGAGAAGGGGGTTTTGCACCCAAAAAAGATGTTAGGCATGTTAGAATAAAAAAAATGACTATAACCACCCTAGCGTCATTTTCTGAAGCAAAACAATCTGTGCCACATGACTCCTGTCTTAGAAAAGACAGGAGTCATGCCCACCATCCAAATGGTCAGCACAGGGGACCAGGGTCCGCTGGGCATGGCCATTGCACTCAGTGCCATGCAGGGGGGTGCCATTTCAGGGCCCCCAATGGCACTTTAAAAAAAAAAAAAAATAATAATAATACTTATCTGTACTTCCCTATACTAAACTAGGATGGGGTCCCCCATCCTCTGCTGTCCCTCTGGTGTGTGGGGGGGGGGTCCCCGGAGCCTGGGGAGGGCACATGTGGGCTTATTCCATGGTGTTCCACCATGGAAATAGGCCCACAGGTCCCCTAACGCCTGCCCGAGCCAGGCGTTAAATAATTTGACCCCTCCTCCCACCTAGCTTTCTTCAGTCATAAAAGTGATAAGTTGCATACATAATATGCTTTAATTTGCCTCAGTAATCATGATGTGTCTAGAAATGTGGCACACAGCATATTACCAAAATCCCTAACCAAACCTGAAAAAATCATGGCTTGTAGTAGACTAGCTTGCAAATCATCCCAGCTAAGCATTTGTGAGTGTTTAATGTTGCTTACTGTGCAAACATGTACCCACTCTTTTCTAAGTTTCCCTTAAATGTTGCCTAAAACTATTATTTCTCCAATAACATATCCTGGAAAACCTATGTCTGGTGATTGCCCAGGCTGCAAATAATCCACATGAAGACATATTGTTCAAGAAACCTAGTGTTGCTTAAGAAATTCATAGGTCTACATATAACGTGTTTTCCATGACAATTGTACAGGAAGTGCTACTCCCTCCACAAACCTACTCTAAAAGCTCAAGCCTTTAGATATTCCAAAATTCAGATCACTCTTGTTCAGCTCATTGATATTGCTTATTGTGCACAAATGTGCACAGCCATACATCAGCTACATTTCAATTTTGTTTCCATTATGTTTTCCACATGATTTTCATATTCACAAACTAGCTTGGCTTTGAACCCTGAACATGATTCACATTAATATCATTATAGGGTGCTCCATAAAGTTTTTTGTGGTAAAATTGACCAATAATTTCAGTCTTTGCATAAAGAAATCTAAAAGATATGGGTATTCCTCTTTGCAAATTTAGGCACATATGTATCAAGCATTTGCATCACCCATGTGCCATGCAAGTGTGACGCAAAACCTAAATGAGATTTACCAAACCATGCAAGGCCACCTTCCATGGTCCTGTGTGGCTTGATAAATCTACAGTAATGCAAGGCAGCACAATTCACTGCCTTGCATTACTTGGTGGCAGGAAGGCATACCATGCGTGGTGCGTAGGGTTTCCAGCGATCCCCCCCATGCAGTTTGACACATTCACATATTTACCAACACTGGTAGTTATTCAAACTACACTAGCATAATGTATGCAATTTCAAAGCCTGCTATGCAAAAACCCCAAAATCACAATATTATGCTGCATAATAAAGCACTATTCCCAGTAAAATGTTTCAGCAAGTGCACTGGAATAATGCAAATTGCCTGAAAGTGATTGGCTGCTGCTCGTGCCACTTGCATTTTTGTGCTATTTTTTACCTCATGTTGCACCTTTGTGTCAAAAAATGGTACAAGGGTGCACTTTATTTAAAATATAATGCTAAATGATAGATATTGTTTCATGTACTTATGTGCAAGTTTGCATATCGTTCCCAAGATTTGGAATAATCAGGCTAAAGCAAATTAAGCATATTTCTCCAGTGGCGCTATTGCCAATCAAAAGTTGTGGGGTAGGGGGATGATGTTGGAGTTGTGGTGTTGTGGGTGTGTAGAAACTTTTAAAAACTTACCTGCCACTCCCAGTCCCACTGCCTACTGCTCCCTCTCCTCCTGGCAGTCACCACAAAAGCACAAGCTTCCAATCCAGCTGCCGCTCTCATGCTATACTAAGCATAAGAGCAGCGCCGGTATTGGCCTGAGTGGGCAGGTTTGACGCTCATTCAGGCACAGGGAACCTGTGCCATTTCTACAACATGGCTGTGCAGTACACCTGGGTTGGAGAAATGTAAGTGCGCATGTCAGTTTGGCCGGCCTAAGACGGCCAGCCAAACCGACATGCACACTTTACAGTTCCCACCACTCCTCCTCTATATGGCCCAGCCCACCCCTCCTTAGATTCCTTGACTGTCAAAGACAGTGACAAATAACATGATAATAAAATAGTTTTGTTATCATTTTATTTGTCACTGCCTGACTCTGAACAGGGGGGCAATACTTCTCCACTTTTACAGAGGAGCCGCCCCTGCATTTCGCACACCCTATTCACGAAAGTACTTAAATGTAAATCAGTTGGCGCCAAATGTACGACTGCCATGTTTTCTTAACAAATTGGCTGGTTTTAGAATTATTAATTGCCAAAGAACCTTTGAAAGTTAAAGTTTATTCACTCCACACACCTAACCAGGAAATCCAAACACATCATGATGTCCGATATGCCAATTATCGGCGATATACATCTTTTTTCATGCTTATATCTAAATGTGTGTGCATTTTAATCATTTTCCATATAACTTTAAGGCAAGATTTATTATTTTTTAGCAAAATACAGATGCGCAAGCAAGAGAAGCACTGTAGAGCCATATTTATTAACAAGCATTTTCAATGCAACGGGCTCGCATTTGCTCGAGTTGGAGCTTTTTGCGTTGTAAACTCCTAACCTAACTTTTCTTGCCACACAAATTAAAAGAAAAAAAACACAGTGCAATCGCACTATGTAAAATGCAGCGCAATCGCGCTGAAATTGAAATGTAAACCCCAGCAGGATCGCACTGCGGGGAAAATTAACAGATAAAGTAGTCCAGAAACCAGGCTCAAAACATCGAGCCTCGTATGTTTCTAGTAGTTTAACGGTGCTGTTTAGGTGGGCTAAACACCGGAAAAGGCATGACGTATGCATGCCTTTCACAAATGAAAGCAAGCTGATTTTAAAGAGCAGCCCAGGAACCAATGAAAGTGACTTACGTGACCTGGGCGTGGTTTGAAGCTCAAAGAGAGATTACTTTATGGATGGAGCGCTTTGCGCTCGCCCATAAAAATTACCTAATGCTGCTGCATTTATCCCCTTTGCTCTCTACCTACCACCATGAACAACCTTCGCACCGTTCTGCAGAAGTTTATGCATGCTGTCTAACAAATAAATTGTACAGGAAGCTTACACTTCCAGTACAAAACCCTATGTCTACACATATTCAGAACCATTCTACACCCTTTATAGGTGTTGTGCAGTACAGAATACATGGAATGTGCAAAATGCGTGTAGGAAAAAAAAAAAACTAATTAGTTCCTTTTCAAGGAGGCTTGAATTTTGCCCAGTCTGGCTACCTCTGAACATCTGGCTTTGCATTAGAAACTATGGGTGTTTGCACTAAGCTGCCCAAGAGACACTCAAGTAATGTCCCCTTGACCCAAAGAGGTGCAAGTCAATGTAAAGCTCTATTTGCACTGCGAATAGGGCACCTTTCCAGTGCAACATACCATGTTTACTAGAAAGTAAATACTCTTGAGTGACTTAGTGTGACTTTGTGTTACTTAGTGCCACATGTACAAATATTTGGAATTGCGTTTCCCTAATTGCGATTCGCATCGCAATTCCAAATGTAAGAAACTCCTCTGAGTTTCATTTGCGATTCCCGGTGGGTCGCAAATAGACCTGCCTCCTTAATATTAAGGAAGTAGGTTGCAATTTGTGACCCACCGGGAATTGCAAAAATCACAAGGATGGTGGCCTGCTGGTGTCAGCAGACCACCATGTCTGTGATTGCTTTTAAATAAAGCAACCATTTTTTTTTAAACACAGCCCGTTTGCCTTAAATGAAAACAGGCTGCATTTAAAAAGAAAGAAAATTAAACGTTTCAGTTTCATTTTTGAAGAGTAGGCAGTGGTCCATGCCTCTTCAAAAACTTTTTCGCATGCATTCACAAAGGGGAAGGTTCCCCTTTGGGAATGGGTTAGCACCAATTTGAAATTGGTGCTAACTGCGATTGTTTTGCGACCGCAATCACAGTCACAAAACAATCATACATACCATTTAGATTCGGTATTAGGAAGGGACGCCATGAGCACGCCCCTTCCTAATACTGAATCGCAAAACCCAAATTGTGATTTTGTAACAAGTTACTGAATCTCAGTTTGGACCTTGCCGTTTGCGACTAGAAAAATGCTTTGTTAATGTGGCCCTTAGTGCCCGGGGAAATTCTTGGTAAATCTGGTTTGAAATGTTTTCTCCAGAAGAATTTCCACTCCATGCCCATGGTTACCACGAAAAACAATCTAATTCAGCTCTTGTTAATATTACTATATGTTGTTTCGTAAGCACAAAACATTATTCCTTTGCCTGTAAACTTTGTAGATGTGTATATATACACCTTTCTTTCTACATTGATATCTAATTGTTTAGATTGCCAGTGTGGGCCACGCACTATCAGTTTCCCATGCAAAGTTGCAGAGAACGTTTTAAACTACCCAAAGCTTTGAAAAAAATATCCTGACTCTAGGTTGTCCAATCTGCAAATCATTCCCCTTATCTTTAAAGGTGCAGTATATTTCCTAATGTACCTACATTTGCTCTAACAATTCCATGACTTTGTTTACCACCCTGCAAATGCAACAAATTGTGTGCATTGTTAGGTCACTTAATGTAGTTTGATAGGCCAGCCAAACCAGTAACGATTTCCAATTAAATCTGCAGAGGACATGCATCTCATTCCTTAAACATTTCTTTACATTTCAAGAGCTGTTGGTGGCCCAATTATTGGCACTTTGTATGGCGCAGGGGCCTTTATTATGCGGTGTTTTAAAGAAACCCTGTTCGAGTGGATGCAGCTGGTTATGAGTAAACACTTGCATACAATATTATTCACATGCATTAAAAAATGTAATCCATTAAAAAAGTCAGTTAAAAAATGCACACAAAAAATACACATTGCCACATCACAAAATGTAATTAGGAGAGAATTGTTGATGTTATAACCAACAGACTTTACCTCAAAGCAGGTGCAAATTTACTACAGTCCCCGTGTGATGCATAGAAAGGTAAGTATATTTTACATTTGTAGGTAAGTTGAACCACAACCAAATAATGATGATTTACAATTAGTATGTGATTTCAGATTATTATTACGACAAAGGTCCATCAATAACCTCACACAGGGTGACCCAGTCTCGATACCAGGATGATAGCACTAAACCATGCCTTTAGTAATTTCACAATATACGTGTGATTATGAGGCCAACTAGTGGGGAATGACGACTGTCTGCGAACAGACCACATAACCACAACATCAAAGTACTCACCTTCCACGATCGTAGCACTATTTCCTCTAAAACAAACATAAAATATAGCTGCAGATCTACAGTTAAGCATTACGCGGAAATAAAAGATTCAATACTACAAATGGAAAAATACATTATATTACTCAAGAAATCTGGCTCAACAATCTATCCTACTCAATAAACGATCAGTTGGCCCCACCCAGCTACTCAATAAAATAAAGAGACAGAGAGGGTAAGCTGGGAGGTGGTGTTGCAGTCATGCACCCTACCTCAAATGTTTCAAATTCCAATAATCCTCAATTTAGTCCTTAGAGGTTGAACCCCCCCCCCGCTTGCCAAATGGTAAAACGACTAAATTACACCTAATATACCATCATCCTGGTTAAAAACAAACATTCTATTAGCATATAATGGAGCTCATCACCCAGTAATTACTTCTACCCTCAAACAACATCTTTCTAGGAGACTTCAATGTTCACTGCAATAACCGAAATAATGTCTAAACTTCCTACGTAAATGAATTTCTGAGGACCATCAAACTCATACAATTCTGCAAGGACTTGACACACATCAAGGGCACCACCAAGACCTTCTGATAGGCAAGGGGGAGCTGGTCACCCTGGACTCTATAATTCTGGTAGACCGGTCAGGTCACAGCATGATCACTTTCTACATAAATTCGGAAGAAGGAACAGTCAAAGAACAATCACACAAGCCAAGATTGTGGTTCAGACACACCAGACAATTGAACTTGTCGGAAATCTCTGCACAACTCTGCAACTGTCTCAATCCAACTATTTCTATTCACAATGTTGAAGATCTTACCTCACAATATAATACAACCATTTCAGATATATTACAAGAAGTAGCATTTTAGAGACTCATGAGGCAAACAAAAACATCATCCACAGCTGGTAGAAAAGGACTTTAATGTAGAAAGAAGACTCCTCAGAAGGGCATAAAGAATCAGAAGGTAATACCTCCCCAGGGACACAGATATCTCAAATACGATTGGTAAGAACGTTACAAGAAATGCATCTTTAAACCAAAAGCCACCTTCATCAAATCACAGATAGATGCAGCAATGAAGTGTCTGAAGGAACATTTCAAGATCCTGTAGGAACAGTCATCTACCAGCATTGAACCAGACATGAGCTGCTCAACTGAAAGATGTGAGGAATGTGCCACCTCCTTTATTACCAAGATCAAGAACATTCAATTATCACTGCATAGCACAATTTGAACAGACACTCCCCCTCATCTCATTTCCACCCCAGAGAGTAACATCAAAGCATCTGGCACCACTAAGACATCGCCTAATCCAAAAAAACAATGTCACATGGTCTAAATTCAGAGCTCTCAAAAAACAAAAATATTAGAATCAAGCCAATACAAACCCCACCACACACTTCACAGATCCCATTCTCACAGCCTTAGTCAAGAGTTATTTAAACGCCATCCTTCCGATTTGCACCACAACAATCAATGCTTCATTCTCACAAGGTGTGGTCCCAGGAAAAATTGTGAGTTGATTAAAAAATCCTGAATAATTTCTGCTCTGTGACCAACCTCCATTTCCAAGCTAAAGTCCTTGAGATTTGTGTACTATTGCAGCTGAACAAACACAATATGGATTACTACCCACTTGACCACCACCAATCGGGCTTCAGAGTGGGCTGCAACATGGAGAGGGCAAAAATCTTGGATGATGCTCTCACGCAACTGAACAAAGTAGAATCTTGTCCCACCATGCTTCTTGATCCGGCTTAAGTGGGTGGCACATTCGGTGCTGCAGACTCATTTGTAGCATTTAATTTACAGTTCCTGGGTACCTGCATTACAACTTTATTAGGGACTTACAAGTAAATTAAATGTGTCACTTGAGTGTAAGCCAGTTTCACCATGTTTAAAGGAGAGACCACACTCACTTTAGGAATGGTTAGAAGTTATAAAGTGTGCAAAGTTCTAGGGCCAGCTAAAATGAATGTCAGCAAAAACAGAGTATGGAAGAGGAAAACCACGCCATGGATGTCAGGTCAAACACATGCCATAAATACATATATTGTGAAAAATGTGTAGGTAGAGAGTCCTAAAGGCCAACAGGTTCAGAAAAAAGTGTTGGGGTGACCCTGCACTAGTATTAGGTTTTTTAATATAGGCAACCAGGATGTGAGAAATTGGGTTGTCGGTTGACTAGGGTGTGATCCTTGTCAAACAGTAACCACAATCCTTGTTAATTGAGGCAAAAGTCAATCCTAACATAACCTGTGCTCAATCCTCGGAGGCATTGTGAAAATAATTTATGCAGTATTTCAAACAGTAACAAAGAGGTGACACAGGTTACCCTCCCTGCTAAAACTGAAGACCGCAGAGTTGTCTAGGTAGGAGGTAGTGAAGTTCTCTAAACCAACCAGAACCTGGTTGCCCAACCTTTGAAAGTGGCAGAGGCGTTCTTCAACCCAAAGGGCATTCACTGGAAGTGGAAAGTGCTCTTCTGGGGTAAAGAACCTCCTAATACCCCCATCGGTCAAGGCAGTCTGCCAGTACCCAGACATTAAGTCAAGCACACTGAGGAATTTGGCAACTTACACCCAGCCTATGAAATCATAAGCTCAGGGGATGGGGAGTGCGTCAGTCTTGGTGACCGCATACAACCTCTGGTAGTCAACACAGAATCTAAGTTTTGGTTGTTGTACCTGTATAGGTAGACATGGGCACCACTGGGCTGAACTAAGGGCTGTTTGAGGGCTCAATAACCCCTAACTCTAGCATCTTAAAGACCTCTTCCTTGATGCTGACTCTCATCTTATCAGACAACGTATACATTTTACTTTTTACAGGTTTGCTGTCCCTAGTGTCAAGATCATAAGTACACCATGTAGTGTGTCCTGGGGTAAGGGATAATAAGGAGGCAAACTACCCCAACAACTGGTGCCAGTCTCTCTGTTTTTCTAGGGTCAGGGTAGGGGAGATGCTGACATTCTTGATTGACCCATCCTGCTCCTTGAATGAAAGTAGGTCAGGGAAAGAGATTCACTCTCCATCTCCACACCATTATCCAAGACCAGGAGCGTAGTTAACTCAGACTGCTCCAAATGGGCTTTGAGGCGATTACCTTGCAAACCCCTTAAAGGGTTCTTTGAAGTTTTGAGGTCCACTAGGTAGGTGACATCACTCTTGCATTCTTTCACCTCATAGGGCCCAGACTAGTGGTCTTGCAGGGACCCAGCTCCACAGGCTCCATCATCCACACTATTTGGCCAGGGCAAAACTCAACTAGAATGACTTTCTGGGGATATCACTGTCTCATGACCTCCTGGCTTGCTTCATGATTCGCCTTAGATTTCTTCCAGAAGCACTTCATCTGGGTATGGAGTGCCAGAATGTAGCTAAGCACATCCTGGGGTGGCCTTCTTGGGTGCTTGCTTTCACCTTCACCAGACTGAGAGATTCTCTCACCGGGTGCCCATACAGAAGCTCAAAGGGGCTAAAGTCAACCCCATTCTGGGGCACCTACCGGTACACAAGAAGCAGGCATGGCAAGAGGACATCCCATTTCTGCCTCAAGGGCTAACACAGGCACACGTTAATTTCTTAGTGGATGACAATGATAGAAAATGGTTGCAAGGGAGCCTTGAGCGTCTCTCCTGACTTACCACTGGCCTGACAGGTAGGACAGGACCTGAAGAAAGCCTCTGAAACCCTTCAAATTTGAGGCTACTTGAAGTGGGTGACAATCCGGTAAAAGGTCTTTTTGAGCCCCAAATGATTTGTCAGGGGTACATCAGGACCCAGCTGCAGTAGGAAGGCCTTGTAACACTGAGAGACCATCAACACGCATGTTGCCTAGACTCAGGAGCCTTGGGCTTGCTATATAGGAGACTATTCTCCCAATAGATCAGGTGATTACCAAAAGTGTTGACAGCTGCCTGGCCCTTGGCCTGGGGCTGTAGACCCTCAAGAGAGAGGCACTCCATCTGCAGAACTCCTACCTGGTGGGAACCCCTATCCTGCTACCAGCTGGCTATCTCAGATGGGTTCCACAGGGCAGCAACCTCCTTCCCTGTAGGATCCAGGCAGTCCCCATCAGGTTCACGCTCCTGTAGGAGCATGGGAAGCTCAGGAGTGGGTTTTTCCATGCCCTTTACCCTTCCTCTTTTTGGCAGCTTCCTGGGCCATTCTTTTAGGCACCAGGTCTTCTTGATTGCCCTCTCGGGCAACCATGGACCCTGTAGTCAGACACACCCACTCAGGCAACCCTTATATCTCCCAGTGTGACCTGAGCTCCACCACCTTCCAGATAGTGTTTGTTTAGCACAAGCTTTATTCGATCGAATAGATCATCAAAGCGACGTACAATAATAAATAGAGAAATATAAAATCAGAAAGTATAAAATATGATTCAATAAAACCCATACAGAAATACACAGTAAAAATCTTATCGACTCAAGTTCAAAGCTCATTGCTAATAGCAAAGTTTCGTATACGCCATGCTGCTAGCAAATACTTGCTAACGGCTTGTATTAAGGCCTTAGAATGATGACATTTTAAGACCCTCAAAGCAGAAGCGCAATCTCTAATCCCCAGTTCCCGGCACATAATACAAATCCACTTTGACATGGGAGAAGAATATGCGGGACAAAAAAACATAAAATGTTCAACTGTTTCAGATGTTGTACCGCATACAGGACATTTATCAGATACTGTTTTTGTACCCCATCTGCACGTCAAAGACTTCAATGGCAACAACCCAAAATGAAATCTGGCATATAAACTTTTGCCTAAGATATCTGGTATAGTGTCTAAGTACAGTTCAAATTGCGGATACCATTTAAAGTCTAAAAAAAGATTTGTTAGACAACCATGAGATCTATGAATAATGCAATTGCTCCATACATAGGACCAATATACTCGTTTCAACACTTTAGAATGAACTTTCTCAAGTTTATGTGGTTTTTCCCAAAAGTCTCCAAGGCCTAAGTTGTTAAACCATTTGGAAACATGTTTTACCCAAGAAATAGAAGTGGAATTGGGGCATTTTAACAGGTCTAAAAGAAAGGACTTGTAAACACCTAATTCAGGTACAGTCCACAGCCTAACCCAATAAAGGAGTGGTCTTAAAATAATTAGGTCTGCTATCCGTCTCAGGCCCAGATCTAAAAACAATGGAATCAGCGGAGTACTAGAAGGGCAGGCACATAAAGCTCTTGCAAAGTTATTCTCTCCAATAGTTAACCTATTGCAATCGAAGAAGCCCCAGACCTCCGCTCCATAGACAGCGGCTCCTTGTGCTCTGGCAATATAGATCTTTATTGCCGGGGAGACAGTTTTTGTTGTTGTACCTCGAAAAAAATGGAGGATGGACGCTGCGTCATGTTGCAAGCGGGCAGCACTTTTGTTAACCTGATCTGCCCAATGCAAATTATCAGAAATCCTCACACCCAAATAATCGATAGAGCTGACATTATCCAAGAGTTCGCCTTCCAGACTGATAATACATTTCTTCCGCGCTCCAAAACGGAGTGCCATTAGCTTAGTTTTCTTGTGGTTCAGCTCCAGGCTGAACTCATGGCAAAAGGAATTAAATCTATTAATAAGAATTTGTAGGTTCATTGGAGATTTGGAAATAAGGAGGGAATCATCTGCAAACAGAAGAATTGGGTCTTTAGGCTGGCCGTGCTGTATTGGAAATATACAGCTCTTGCAAAACAGCCGTTATATATCGCCTTTGTTGACTTGAGATTAGCCTTTGATCTTGTTCCAAGGGAGAAGCTATGGGAGGTGTTATACAGCATAGGGACCCCAGCTAATATAATCCAACTTTTGAAGAGACTGCATAAAGTCACCTATGCGCAAGTGAGGTGGGGTAACGCTGGTGAATTAACAGACAAAATCACTACAAACAGAGGAGTTCGCCAGGGTTGTGTGCTGGCACCGTTTTTATTTTCTATTTTTATCAACGAGGTGGTACAGGTTTTAATGGCATGCCAGAATGATGCACCAACCTTGTGCGCTCAGAAAATCCCAATTCCAGATAGTGTATTCTAGGTCATTGCTAAGCAGACGATTCACAGGCATGGATGGACTCACTGGTACAATCAAGGAACCTGAGACCCCCTCTGACTCAAAGGGAGCCAGAGTCACTGAGTAGTGAGTGTCATGGTCATAAGCTACAATAACTTGGTGGAATACATTAGGGACTACCTCCTCTGAGGCCACCAGATGATATCTGAGGGTAGTCATGCTGGCTCCAGTGTTTCTCAGAGTCTCCACTATCTGCCCATTTATTGTGACCCACTGCCTATCTTTCCTGGTAGTACTAGGAATGTGATTTTTACATACCATCTCTCTGTCACCCTGGGACACTAAGGTAAACTCTATACTGTCCTTCCCACTAACTGGGACAATCTCTTTCCCATGTGCTACACTATCCAACCCCAGTCACTGCCCACCAATGAGAGGCTGTGTCCACTTGCGACACTTGGCATCCCCTGTTTTAGTGGCCTTTTAGTGCCATGTTAGACACCCAGGTTTTAGTTAGTTTCATGGTCTGCACCTTTAAGCACACACATATATATCATTCATTGTCATTTGTTTAGTAGAGCCTGTTTTTAGTACACTGTTTTATATTTAATCAGCGTCTCCATCTAGGAAGACAGAATATGTACTGAATAATGTTATCAGCCTTTAGCACAATATACATTATGTGCCATCTCCAAGGTTGTTACATTTGGTACATGATATGCCAGCTTGGATTATTGTCTCAGGAGACAGTTCCTATTTTCTAGATGCATCATGACATCAGGCCTACTTCCACAAACTGTAAAGGGTTTATTATATAAGCAACACATAGGCCATGGGAGAGCAGAGGGCATTCCAGTCATGACCTTCCTGGGACATACATCATACTACAGTCAGTTTTGCTGAGCCCAGTTCTGATTCTTCAGCTCCACATGAGGATTTCTATCCAGACAACAGGCAGACCCCTGCTTCCAATTCAGGTATAGGGTCAGGGTTCCTACCTTGGATCGAGACCGGCAGATGGGTTACTACTTCTATGCTCTCATACATAGAGGTGAGACATGAATCACAAGACTTTCTAGAACCATATAAAATTATCTTTTTCACATTCATTGTAATGATGAACATGTTTTATCTGCTTTATTATATCAGCCCATGCTTCTTACACTAGGATGCAATTGCTTCAATAAAGATATAGAAATTCAGTTTCATCTCTCATTTGGCCTTGGTATGTGTGAGTCATTGAGTAAATGAGCGAAAGAGGTATAATCTGTTTCCAAGACTTCCCTGAGCAGTCAGTATCAGATTCAGTTTGCTGTAAATCACTATTACGCTGAATGGGGTGGGTTAGGTACTGCAGGCAAGTCAGGAGTTCAGCTGACAGTGATGAGGAGGTGTGGGGGTCGGCTCAGTCTCTAATTCTTGGTGGTGCTGCCGCCCTAAACATGCAGTCATATTACCATAATAAGAGCCACGAGACATGGTGCTACCAACATTAGTATGATACTAATTTAACAAATCTCCTGAGTAACTCTCTCTCGCATGCTAAAGGTATCCTAAGCACCTTTTTACTGAGACGCCTGTGGTGTTAGGGAAAATATCCTCCTTAGATATATTGGTAGGTCGTATATTAGTCTGTAGGTTGTTCAAGCTTAAACCCTAAAAGGATTAACCATTTAGTTTTTTAGCTCTGAACACTGTCTTATAGAGATGGCACAACCATCATCAGAAGCATTACCAGTCAACTGCAGGCAAGCGGTCACACAGTTTTTACTTACTAATGGTCTTCCTAATGGGGGTGGAGATGTTAGTTTGCAGATGAGACACACAATGCATACAGAGCAGAGACTTTCTATTGCTGGGTCACTTTTCCTGCAGTTGTTGCAGATTCAAACACATTTCCCACATACACTGTAGCTAATTCACAAGCACAGCACGGAGCTTATAAATATTTACAATTGCCACTCACATATCAAAAACACTGATCTTGGTTTCAAGGCACCCTTCCACATGTTATAGAGCACATTAGACTGGGACACCTCAGTAATGATGTGGCCTGATGGCCAGTGCTAGCTGCTTACACGCCATTTCCAAATAGACAATATTTACAAGCAACAGATCTGCACCTTCCACACAATAATCCAGTTAGAATTTACAGACACTTAATAAAATTCAAAATATAAACTCTGCCCCAGAGATGGTTGCTCCAACTAACCACCAGTTGGCAACACGTGGTATAAATCCAGTAACTATTAATGCAATCATGAGTAAGGTTCACACCAAACGTGAAAAAATCCCATTTGGATTGCACATTACAAACCAGCTGTAAGTAGTCTTTCCCCATATGGGACCCCCGAGATAAACACAGAAGTCTCACAATATGCTTGCCATTAGGGATGGTCTCCTCTATAGATGACTGTGCCACCTGGGGCACAATATTTGCTGCAATATATCCCACGACACATGGTACACTAACATTTACTAATCTTCTGATGTTCCAGAAGTATTAAAGCAAATACAAAATAAACACGGGCGGCCCTTGCCCTGGATTTGGGGATGAAGTTAATGGGCAATTTTGCCACAGTCTCCTCAATTATTTTAAGTAATATAAAAGGAGAAGCAACAGCATTGGCAATATGCCAAGACTCAGAGGTGTTCCTCAAATAGATCTGAAGCATGAGCTACCAACAATTATTGCTGGAACCTATGATAGCATTGGTCGGGATAGTCTGTGGGTGAGACCTAATAAAGCACAACTTAAAAGTAATTCCGAAAAGGATAATACCAAGCAAGCGCAAGAGGTTTCTAAAAAGTGCTGGGACAAACACAAATCTAATAAAAATAAAATTAAACGACGAGGAGAATCTCTACAGTTAGAGACCTCAGAGAAACATGAAATTTAAGAAATTGTGATAATTTGAAACCTCCTCACAGGTATCAGTATACTGACACACACCCTTTTTGTTTGTTTTAGGACTCATCGGACAAACAAACCATGGTAGTTGGACAGTCGGATCGCAGAGATGAGTAAGTGAAACAGAAAAGGGACTCACAACACTCATCTGACATCACCATAAA
The DNA here is from genome assembly GCF_031143425.1 of Pleurodeles waltl. Classification (NCBI taxonomy): domain Eukaryota; kingdom Metazoa; phylum Chordata; class Amphibia; order Caudata; family Salamandridae; genus Pleurodeles; species Pleurodeles waltl. The sequence continues at coordinate 509,996,741 of NC_090445.1, forward strand.
AAAGGATGAAAAAACTTCCACAAAGCAATTAAAAAATTAGAAGGTTGCAGGGATTTCGACTAACTATGCCACACATCTTGAGAACATTACTGAAGAACAGGATGTGGGTAGTGACTCTACTAGATAACAAGGCAGAGGTCACAATAGTACACCAGAATTGTCAACAGCTTCTGGAGGTGACAGCAACTAACGAATACCTTGATGTTGAAACACCCAAACAGGGTCTATAAATTAAAAAGTCAAATTTAGGGTTACATCAAGCTCACAATTAAAGTAATTTTCTGGGGAAAGCTAAATCTAAACTGTGCCATTTTTCTGGCAGAATGGGATTGGCCACCAGAGTTTCTCCCAAAACACCACCAAGGTAAAAATGTCATTTTGCCTTCTTTCTCATTCCCTGTTCCAGATCCAATAACAGAAGTCTATGCTGCAGATTGGGCAGTAGCATCAGCACCCGCTCTGTACCCCAACCATGTGCCCTGGGATAGGGATTTTCCTTATCACGTTATACCAATACAGTCCAACCCACAAATACAGCCTCAATATCCTATAATATATGATGCACAAGCCACACTGAGGGAACCACTCTCACAACTTGAGCACCAGAGACTAATTGAACCCTGTGTGTGGGCTATGAATAACCCTTTGTTTCTCATAGGTAAGCTGGACAATTCTTACACAACAGTCTTAAATTACAGACATCAAAACAGTCATACATTCACATTTGCCATTCAAACATCACATAACACAGTTCTATTGAACAACACTGTGAGCAAAAAATATAAAATAACCTTGGCTATTTCCAACAGTTTTTCTGCCAAAATCTAGTGCCTGAGAGTAAAGATCTAAGTGCATTTTCTTCATTAGACTCTCTGCTTCATTTGTGTTGTCTTTCCTGGGGGTATAAGAACAGTCTTATTGTTCTTGGCCAGTGTAGCATCACTATTTCATGAAATTAATCCTGAGGTGTTGTCCTATGTAGATGAAATCTGTCTGACGGCTGACATCCTCAACACAGATGTGGCCAGGATAGATCACATTGTATTGGGATTTGCCAAATGTAGCTATAAATTCAATTTTAAGAAAGCTAAAATTGCCTTTCTTAGTGGCCTATTTTTTAGATGGGAGTTGTCAAATGAGAGGAAGAGTCTGGCACCACACTTCATAAAGATGTGTGCACCGCTACAATCCCTGAATACAATAAAAAAGCGACATTCCTAATTAGAATTATTCAATTCATTCATTCCGAACCATGCACAGTGCATAAAGCCACTATATGACCTAATATACCCATATTTCTCAAGCAGCATTGGACACCACAACACACATACATTATCAGATCATTACAGACTAATATGCTTGAAGTGAAACATTCACACATATGTTAACAAAACAAATTTGATGATCTGGGTAATCCAAGGTGCCATTGGTTTTGCATATGTTATATCAATTAAGGTGACACACTTCCAGTAGCATGCAAATCACATTTATACTCAAATGCTGAAATGTAGTTTGTGCCCACAGGAAAAAGCACTGATTGCTGTCCAGATGGAGGTCATCAAGGAGAGACCACCAGCCCAAGGAAAATGCATTATTGTCATTACCCTGGTACCAGCCCTTGAGGCAGTTTCCAAAGATAGTATTCTGAATGCTAAGGCATTACTTCTGAGATGGATACAATGGGCTACCTCCTTGACTGCAACTGATGTTGATTATATTTTTGATCCAAACTACATACCAAAGAATATCTCCAGTATGAGCTTAAATATCATATGCCCGCTAATGTGATGCCTCTTGACCTTTACAGAATCATCATTTACACTGATGGTTCAGTTCAACCAGCTGTTGGTACCAAACATCAGTATTTCAAAATACTTCGAAGTACCAACACCCAGATGGTGTGGGGGTAGACTTAGTCTCCCACACTCAGTGGTGCTACTGATCTAAACACGCAGTCTTATTACCATAATAAGAACAACAAGACAACCCTTTGAAGTGCCTTTCTATTGTCACTTGTAGCACTTGGGTGAGTGCCTTCCCAGAGGACTTATTGTTTGGGAACCATTTCTTCTTCTCAGTTGGTGAGTTGAAATCCTGACCTGTGGAAATATTTTGAGGGTCCTCAGAGCACTCCTTAGCTTCATTTTTATCTCCCCCCTCCTTCTTCTGGTGGGAATCATGTCTACTCTTGTGTTGCCCCCACCCCAGTTACCTTCTTATGGACCTTGCTGCTGACCCAGCGGTCCTCCTCCACAGCAAGTTTCCTGGGATCAGTGAGCTTACTGTCAAACAAGTGTTGCTACAGATCTGCAAAACAAAGACTGAACTTGTGCTCCTTTGCAGTCAGGTTGTTGAGCGCCAGATAATATTTTACTTCACTGCCTTTCACCCAGCCATTCAGTACCTTGCAGAAGAAATCCTCAAAATTCACCGAGGTCTGTCGGGCCAGTTTCCGACTGTCCCTAAACATCTGCCTATACTTCTTTGGAATAAGACCATAATTTCTAAAAGGGCTTCCTTCAAGTTTGGATACCTCATTTTGTCTTCGTTCTCTAGGGCCAGGAGAGTTTCCCTCTGTTTGCTAGGGATATGCTTCCACAGACTTGCTCCCCAATCCTCCCTTGGGATCCTGCGCATCTGTAAAGCAATCTCATAAGCCTTGAACCACTTATCAATGTTGTCCCTTGCAACAAAGTCAGGCACAAGACCTTTAGAAATATGGACCCTCTTGTCTCCAGAGGGCACTGTGGATATTCTGCCACCATAAGTGCTGGACTCTGCCTGCCTGACCTTGAGGTGCAGCTCATTCATGAGCCAGTGTTGGAAATTGGGTCTTTGGTTAGCAGTCAGGTTGCGCCCTGTCTAAGCAAGGACCCTCACTCTAGTCAGGGCGAAGGAGAAACACACCTGGTTAACCCCCACTCACCCCCTTGATAGCTTGGCAGGAGCAGGTAGGCTTAACTCAGAGAACACTACAAATTGGACACCACACCAGTTTAGAAAAATAGGAAATATTTAACTAAATCAAACAAGACCAAAATGACAAAAATCCAACATACACAAGTTAAAAAATGAATTAGAATTTTCAAAAGAATAAGGGGGTCATTCTGACCCTGGCGGCCGACCACGGGAGCACCGCCAACAGGCTGGCGGTGCTCCCACGAGCATTCTGACCGCGGCGGTTCAGCCGCGGTCAGAAGCGGCAAGTCGGCGGGCTCCCGCCGACTTACCGCTGCTCGGGGGAATCCTTCATGGCGGCAGAGCGCGCTCCGCCGCCATGAGGATTCTGACAGCCCCTACCGCCATGAACAGGATGGCGGTAGGGGGTGCCGCGGGGCCCCTGGGGGCCCCTGCCGTGCCCATGCCCCGTAAAAGGGCCCCGCAAAGTATTTCAGTGTCTGCCTTGCAGACACTGAAATACGCGACGGGTGCAACTGCACCCGTCGCACCCCTGCAACTACGCCGGCTCAATTCTGAGCCGGCGTCCTCGTTGCAGGGGCATTTCCTCTGGGCCGGCGGGCGCTCTTTTGGAGAGCGCCCGCCGGCCCAGAGGAAATGTCTGAATGGCCGCCGCGGTCTTTTGACCGCGGTGCGGTCATTTGGCGGCGGTACTATGGCGGACAATCACCCCCTAAGAGTCTTACTCTATAGAAAAAAATTGAAACAATGATTTTGCATGAAGTGTCAAAAAAAAAGCCGCATGAGCAAGCGTGCGTCAGAAAAGGCAGCGATGCGTTGGTTCCTTCCTTCCAAGGGAAGATGTACATCGTTTCTTCTTTGGTCGGGTCGGCGATGCATCATTTTTGTCCATCACAAGAGAGTGATGAGTCTATTTCCAGATGAGGCACCTCGGATCCGCGTACAGTCAGGTTGACTTTGATGCCCAGGGACGATGCGTGGAAAATCCGGTGTTAGAAAATCACGCTACGGGGGTTTGCATCGTTATCAGCAGCTGCAAGCCAGTGGTGTGCATTGTTTCTTCAGCCTTGATGCAGTAGGGGCATTGATTTCAGCTGCAGAGCAGGTGGAGTGTCGTTGATCAGCCGCATTGCAGATGGCACGTCGAAAATTCCCCTGCATGGCGTTCTGTGCGTGGATTTTCAGCTCTTGTCTGCCAACTTCACCTTTCAAGGGCCCAGGGACTGATAAGACACCACTTGGCAGGACAGGAGTATCAGCAGAGGGTCCAGGTGTCAGCAGAGGAAGTCTTTGATGGCCTGAGACTTCACAACAGGATGCAAGCTCAGTTCAAGCCCCTGGAGATTCTACACAGGCAGGAATATACCACAAAGTCCAGTCCTTGACCCCTTTCACAGGCAGAAGCAGCAACTGCAGGATATCCCAACAAAGCACAGTCACAGGCAAGGGCAGAACTCCTCCTCAGCTCTTCAGCTCTTCTCCTTGGCAGAGGTACCTCTTGGTTCAAGAAGTTATCTAATTTTCAGTGGTTTTGGGTCCAATACTTTCTGCCTTCAAAGTAGGCATACTTCAAAAGAAAGTCTCTGTTGTTCACAAGATCCTACCTTGCCAAGGCCAGACCACAGACACACACCAGGAGGTTGGAGACTGCATTGTGAGAGGGCAGGCACAGCCCATTCAGGTGTAAGTGACCAGTCCTCCCTCCACTCTTGCACAGATGCCTCATCAGGATATGCAGGCTACACACCAGCTCCCTTTGTCCCACTGTCTAGAGGGGGATTCACAAACAGCCCAACTGTCAAAAACTGACCCAAACAGGGAATCCACAAACAGGCGGAGTCACAGAATGGTTTAAGCAAGAAAATGCCTGCTTTCTGAAAGCAGCATTTTCAAACTAACAATCTAAAAACCATCTTCACTAAAAGATGTATTTTTAAATTGTGGGTTCAGAGACCCCAAACTCTAAATTTCTATCTGCTCTCAAAGGAGATCTGCACTTTAGTAATATTTAAAGACAGTCCCCATGTTAACCTATAAGAGAGATAATGCCTTGCAACAGTGAAGACAGTATTTCACTGTTAGGACATGTTACACACATCAGTACATGCCATGCCCCACGTTTAACATACACTGCACCCATGGGGCTACATAGGGCCCACCTTAGGGGTGCCTCACGTGTATGAAAAGGGAAGGTTTAGCCTGGCAAGTGGAATTGCAGTTTAAAACTGCACACACAGACACTGCAGTGAGAGGTTTACAGGGCTGCTAATGCGGATGGCACAGCTAGTGCTGCAGGCCTACTAGTAGCATTTGATTTACAGACCTTGGGCACCTCTAGTGCACTCTACTAGGGACTTACTAGTAAATCAAATATGTCAATCATGGATAGCCAAATACACATACATTTTACACAGGAGCACCTGCATTTTAGCACTGGTTAGCAGTGGTTATGTGCCCAGAGTATCAAAAACAACAAAAACAGAGTCCAGCACAAATCAACAACCTGGGAAGCAGAGGCAAAAAGTTAGCAGAGACCACACCAAGGATGCCAAGTCTAACAGCCAGTAACAACTTTTTCTCCTATAAAGCTCTCTCTGCTTCAGCCTTCTTGACCACCAAGGCCAGTTTCTTCTCCTCTGCATCAATAGCCAGTTTCTTTTCCTTCATCCTTAACTGGGCCATTTGCAACCTGAACACTGTGTCCTCCCTCCTCCAGGGGTCAAGTCACCCCCTCAACTGCAGGTGGTACCAGAGGAAGGTCCCCTCTAGGCCTTTCCTTCTCATTATCCTCTCTTGGGCTTGGGGCTTCAACAAGTGACTATTGGGCTTCTGCCTTACCCCTCCTCACCTTCTGGAGCCCCACGTGTCTGGTGGTGCTCTTAGCTGGAAATCACCTCTCTTTACAGAACTCATTGAACTGGGCAATAGTGCAGTCATCTATGTTGTTCAGCTTAAACTCCATTTTTGCAGGTGTGGTCTCAAGCTCAACAGTAAGGGATACATTTGGAAAATCAAGAAGGCCAATCAGAGAAAAACTAAATTCAAACTGGTCTCAAATATGCGGTGGAAGTATACACCAAATCACTGCATGGCACTGCACAAACACAGGTCCTAATCCTCATATCTGATCATTAATGTGAGCAATGGGGTTGCTGTTTGACTGAGGTGTGAACCCTGGTCAAGCAGCAACCAAACTCCTTGTCAGGATGAAGCACAAGCCAACCCTAAATTAACCCTTACTCAACCCTCTAGTAGCTTGACACAGAGTAGTCAGACTTAACTTAGAAGCAATATGTCAAGTGTTTGTGCATCACTTGAAACAGTAATAAAGTGAAAACACCACAGAAAAAAGATCCCGCACTAAATTAGGAAAATAGAACTTTTGCAAACAAAACAGGAACTAAATTAAAAAATACAATTAGTAGAACCAGAGATATTTCACTTTGAGTAAAAATAGCACCAAAAGCACAAAGCATCAATCTTGGATATCTGGTCACGCCAGCCTTGGATAATGTTGCAAGTTGACGTCAAGCGTGATGAAGCACATGCCAGCTGTAGGGACTCAGTTAGGCCTCCTGAACAGAGTAAGCCAAATCCTGGTTTGTGGAGCGTTGTTGGGATCTGCTTCAAAGATGCACTGCACAGTCAAAGTGATGTGATGGTTCCAAGATACGGAGATGCTGCAATTCAAAGGCCTGCATTGTAATCGAGGATCCTGAGTCGAGGATGCATCACGTAGTCCGGGCTATGCATCAGTTCTGAAGAGGTGCAAAGCTGTGATGCAGAGTCCAGTAGCATTGTCAAAGCTGCCATCCACAAGTGATGTGAAGGCTTGTGCAGAGGATGTGTCACTTATTGATGGTTCCATTGGACTGCAATGCAGGTCTTTGCAATGGCTTTGATGCACCCAGCAGCAGTGATGTGTCAGCTCTTCTCAGGTTTGCACCTTGCAGCAGAGGAGATACATCAGTTCAGCTGGATCCACAGGGGCTGGCAGAGCATCTTAAGACCACTTCCAAGGGTCCAGGACTATAGTGGCGCCACTTGGCAGGGTAGACTCACAGAAGGCAGAGCCAAGGTGCAGGTGCAAGGTTGTTGGAAGCCTGTTATGTCCTGATGCTTGCGATCAGCAGGCCATTTATCTAGCCCTTGGAGTCACATTGGGTTCTGTGTTCAAGAGATGCAGGTCCAATGCTTCTCATCCAGGCAAGAGGGCAGCATGCTAGCACAGCAATAAAGTAGAGTGTCAATCCTTTCAGCAGTACAGCAGTCCTTTTTCGTGGCAGAGTATCCAGAGGTCCAGAAGTGGACAGAAGTGGTGGTATCTGAGAGGAGACAGGACATTGGGGCTCATTCCGAGCCCGACGGGTGGTGGGCGCCGCCCGCCGGGCGGAAACCGCCCAAAGACCACACCGCGGTCAAATGACCGCAGGGTCATTTTGACTTTCCCGCTGGGCCGGCGGGCGAGCTCCAGAAGATCGCCCGCCGGCCCAGCGGGAAAGCCCCTGCAACGAGGAAGCCGGCTCCGAATGGAGCCGGCGGAGTTGCAGGGGTGCGACGGGTGCAGTAGCACCCGTCGCGATTTTCACTGTCTGCATAGCAGACAGTGAAAATCATGGTGGGGCCCTGTTAGGGGGCCCCTGCACTGCCCATGCCAGTGGCATGGGCAGTGCAGGTGCCCCCAGGGGCCCCACGACACCCGTTCCCGCCATCCTGTTCCTGGCGGGTTTTACCACCAGGAACAGGCTGGCGGGAAGGGGGTCGGAATCCCCATGGCGGCGCTGCAAGCAGCGCCGCCATGGAGGATTCCCTGGGCCAGGGGAAAACCGGCGGGAAACCGCCGCTTCCCCTTTTCTGACCGCGGCTTTACCGCCGCAGTCAGAATAGCCCTGGAAGCAACGCCAGCCTGTTGGCGGTGCTTCCGTTGCCCTCCACCCTGGCAGTTTCAAACCGCCAGGGTCGGAATGAGGGCCATAGTCTACTAAAGTGTAAGGGGACCTGGGACAAGCTCTTCCCTCCCATCCCGCCAATGATGGCCCACCCAGTCACACCTAAGGTCCCCATTGTGTGTGACTGTCTAAGAGGAATACACAAAGCCCAACTGTCACCTACACCCAGGCATGAAATCCAAAGACAGACTGCAGGCACCAAATGGCTAAGGCAAGAAAATGCCAACTTTAAAACCGTGGCATTTTAAGAACTGTAATTTAAAATCCGACTTTACCATAAGCTAGGATTTTACATTGTGATTCCAGGAATAGCAAACATGAAGGGGCTACCTGTTCCCATTTACAAATTACACTTATACAATGTAATCAAGAGATTCCAATGTTATCCTATGGGAGAGGTAGGCCTTACAGTATTGAAAAAGTGATTTAAAAGTATTTTCAATACCAGGACATGTAAAACATAAAAGTTCATGTCCATCTTTTTAAATACACTGCACCCTGCCCTTGGGCTGTCCAGCTCTTACTTTAGGGGTGACTTATATGTATTAAAAAACAAAGGTTTTGACCTAGCAAAAGGTTTATTTTGCCAAGTCGAAATTGCAGTTTTAATTGCACACAGAGGTTGCAATGGCAGTGCTGCAGTCCCACTATTAGAGTCCCTGGGCACCGGTAGTGCCATCTTTCAAAGAACTTACAAGAAAATTAAATATGCTGCTTGGGTATTAGCCAATTTGTTAAAAATGGGGTCTCTAGTTGGCAGTCAGTTTACACCCTGTCCAAGTAAGTACCCTCACTCTAGAAAGGGCATGGGAATCACACATCTAGGATAACCCCTTCTCTCCCACTTGATAGCTTGGCAGAAGCAATCAGGCTTATCTCAGAGGCAATGTGTAAAGTATTTGCACAAACACACTGTAACACAGTGAATACACCATAAAAAGACTCTACACCAGTTTAGAAAAATAGGCAATATTTATCTAAATCGAACAAGACCAAAACAACAAAAATCCAACAAACACTAGCAAGGATATTAATTTTTAAAGTAAAAATAGTCTTAATCCATAGAAATCAGTGGAAGCGTGGTTTTCAAATCAAATCAAATCATCAACATTTATAAAGCGCGCTACTCACCCGTGCGGGTCTCAAGGCGCTAGGGGGGAAAGGGGGGGTTATCGCTGCTCGAACAGCCAAGTCTTTAGGAGTCTCCGGAAAGCGGAGTGGTCCTGGGTGGTCCTGAGGCTGGTGGGGAGGGAGTTCCAGGTCTTGGCCGCCAGGAAGGAGAAAGATCTCCCACCCGCCGTGGAGCGGCGGGTGCGAGGGACGGCAGCAAGTGCGAGGCCAGCGGAGCGGAGGGGGCGGGTGGGGACTTAGAAGCTGAGGCGTCTGTTGAGGTATTCCGGTCCCTTGTTGTGGAGGGCTTTGTGTGCGTGGGTGAGAAGACGGAAGGTGATCCTTTTGCTGACTGGGAGCCAATGCAGGTGTCTCAGGTGTGCGGAGATGTGGCTGTTGCGGGGTACGTCGAGGATGAGGCGGGCCGAGGCGTTTTGGATGCGTTGCAGGCGGTTTTGGAGTTTGGCGGTGGTCCCGGCGTAGAGGGTATTGCCGTAGTCCAGGCGACTCGTGACAAGGGCGTGGGTCACGGTTTTTCTGGTGTCGGCGGGGATCCAGCGGAAGATCTTGCGGAGCATTCGGAGAGTGAGGAAGCAGGCGGAGGACACGGCGTTGACTTGCTTGGTCATGGTGAGAAGAGGGTCCAAGATGAAGCCGAGGTTGCGGGCGTGGTCTGCGGGGGTCGGTGCGGTGCCGAGGGCCGTGGGCCACCAGGAGTCGTCCCAGGCGGACGGGGTGTTGCCGAGGATGAGGACTTCCGTTTTTTCAGAGTTTTAGCACAAAGTACCTGGCATGCGACAAAAATAAAGCCACACAGGCGAACATGCTTCAGAAAAGCAAGCAATACATTGATTCCTTACGCGCAAGTGAGTCTGTTTATCGATTCTTTCTCTGTCCGGTAAGTGATGTGTTGAATTCTGGACAAGCAGCCACAGGTATGTGCAGTGTTGTTTAAGATTTTGGCACCTAGGGATGATGCGTGGAAAATCCAGACACAGGACAGTGATGAACCCACATTGAGCTGGCAATGCATCATTTTTACCAGCGCTGGAGGCAAGCTCAGTCCAAGCCCTTGGTGAAACTTCACAAGCAGGATACACAGCAATGTCCAGTCTTTGTCCTCCCTAAGACAGAAGCAGCAATTGCAGGCCAATCCAGCAAAGCATACAGAGCAAATGAGGAGTACTCCTCCTCACAGCTCTTCACCGCTTCTTCTCAGCAGAGTTTTCTCTTGATCTAGAAGTGTTCTAAAATTGTGGGGTCATCAGTCCAATACTTATACTCATTTCTGCCTTTCAAGTAGGCAAACTTCGAAGGAAACTTTGTAGTGCACAAGACCCTTCCAAGTGCAGTTTTCAGCTCCTCCCTCCCTCTAGCCCAGGAAGACCCATCAAGATATTCAGTACACACTTCAGCTTCCTTTGTGTTACTGTCTAGAGTGAATTCGCAAACAGACCAACTGACAGTCTGACCCAGACGTGGATTCGGCAACCAAGCAGAAGCACAGAACGGTTAAGGAAGAAAATGGCCACTTTCTAAATGTGGACTTTTACAAATTGCAATATAAAAACTAACTCTACCAAAAGATGTATCGCTAAATTGTGACTTCAGAGACCAATAACTCCTTATCTCTATCTGCTCCCAATGCAAAATTACACTTAGAAGATATTTCTAGGCAATCCCCATGTTGACCTATGGGAGAGATAGGCCTTGCAATAGTGAAAAACAAATTTAGCAGTATTTCACTAGTAGGACATGTAAACCACACCAGTACATGTCCTCCTTTTAATATACTGCAGCCAGTCCATAGGGCTGCCTTGGGACTAGCTTAGTGGTGAGTTACATGTAGTAGAAGGGAAGTTTTGAGCCTGGCAAGTGGTACACTTCCAAGGCTGGACTGGCATTACAAGACTGCATACATCGACACTGCAGTGGCAGGTGTGAGGCAAGTTTACAGGGCTACTCAGGTGGGTGGCACAATCACTGCTGCAGGCCCACTAGTAGCATTTGACTTATAGGCCCTGGGCACCTCTGGTGCACTTTACTAGGGACTTACTTAAATATGCCAATCATGGATAAACCAATCACTAATATAATTTAGACATACAGCATATGCACTTTAGCACTGGTTAGCAGTGGTAATGTGCCCAGGGTCCTAGAGCCAACAGACAAAGGTCAGAAAAAATAGGAAGAAGGAGGCAAAATGTTTGGGGGATGACCTTGCAAAAAAGGCCAGGTCCAGCACAATTCCTCCATGTTTTAAGGGGTGAGCAGAAGCAATTTAGCACTGGTTAGCAGTGGTAAAGTGTGCAAAGTCCTAAGGGCAGCAAAAATGAAGTCAGAAAAACAGGATGTCTGAAGGCATAAAGCTAGAGGAACATCATGCCAGGGATACCAGGTCTAACAATGGATAATGAATGTGCACCATGATAGAAGCCTGCCTCACGGACTGCAGACTTTTGGACTGTGAGGGGTGTCAAAAGCTCTACCCTCATAGTGGTGGAAGCCTAGTGCCTTCACCAAGAGATAAGAAGAATGAGCACTGTGATGGCAGGTTACCGTGTCGTGATCATTAGGAATGGACAGGTCCTTTTTAACCTGGGTCACTGGAGTGAGGATGACATACTCACTCAAGTTCTAAAAAGGTCTCACCCTAGTCAGTTAGATGTGAAATGCTGCACAGTGTAGGAGTGGTGGTTCTGCCCTGGATGTATGCATTCCTGCAAAAGAGACAGTACACGGATAGACCAGTGCTGGGCAGTACATGCATGGTAAGTGCTTGTACTGGGTGTATGCCTAGCTGCGGGAGATCCGTTACATGAGAGATGCAGTGCTTTCCAGTGCATGCGCAGAGGAAGCAAGTGTTTGGTGTGTATGTGCTTGAGAGAAGTGCAATACATGAAGGGTGAAGTGTTGAGAGGTACGTGCATGAGTAATGTGTGTATTAGCAGTGTGTGGGTTTCAAAGTAGCACACCCTCACACAACACCGAAATGCTACAGTCCTGTGCAGTGCCTACAGAATGAATTTGTGGGTTGAATGTATGTGCATTTCTGATAGCAGAATGCATGAAGGTAACAATACTGAATAGTGTATGTGCTACGTCCACACACTGAGTGCATTTGTGAGGAACTGACAGTGATGAAGCATGCCACAATTATTTGTAGGAAAGCATGTTTCTCAAAATCTTCTTGATTCCTGTAGGTGTAGTAAATCCTTCTCTCACACAGCCCAATCATCTTTACTGATTTTTTGTCATCATACCGAGGTTTAGCTTCGGTGTTTGCTCTCTCTCGCTCCTTTATGTGATATCATGTTGGTAGGGCAACACAGCCCTGAGAGTTTTTGGAATATTATCCCCAACACATTGTCAGATATAGTATTGAATCATTGTTGACTAAGGAATGGCTGAAGGCTGTTCATTTGATGAGGATGTAATATTCTCAATTCTTGCAGCCCCTTCATGCATTAATACACATCTCTATCCCAGGCAGTGTCACTTAGCAACGATTGGACAGACATCAAGAGAAACCAAGTCACAAATCTTCTCCATGAAGATGTAAGGATGGAGTAATGATGGAGTACCTTAGGGGAAACGCAACTCCAAGCAGTAATGAATGAGACATGTATCTTCTTTTTTAGATATTGCAGAATTTTGAAAAAGCTGATCATTAATTGCCTCGAAGTGCGCCAGAGACTGATAAGTGCCCATTATACAGGCGGCAAAATGATTGTCAGATACTCTGCTGATCAAGATAAAGACTAGCAAGACCACATTAAAAACACAAGTTTAGTAAGAATTTGCAGGATGAAGGAGGTCAGTAAAACAATCACTGACTTCAAAAATTACTTTACACAGACAAGGATATCGACATTTCAAAAGGATCTTCAGAGATTCTGTCTGGCTGGCACACTTCCTTATGAGAAACAAGACTACAAACCTCAGACATCAGAGAGGTCCAATAGCTCTAGGGCAGAAAGCTCATCAACAAAGTCTGATGACAGCGACTCGGACATTACAAAATTTAGAGCTTGGTACAATCAACCAAGAAGAGGTCAAAGATTCTGTGGCCCCTTTGGACCTTCTCCCCATACTCTGGATGGGGTCCATCCATGCAACAGCCACACTCTCCACCTCCACCAGATTTCCCTTGGTTCATAGCTCCAAACCCTTTTTTAGGCAGAGACCAAGGAAAAAGTAGAGGAAAGAAAAAAGATGAGAGAGTCAATTAGGACCAACAAGACACCCCAAGGGAAGGAATCACATCCATAACCAGCAACAAGCAAGTCCTAAGTGGGGTTATAAATCTGAGTTATCACACCTTTTTAGCCATGAGAAACAATTGCTCAACAAGGGCTTGGGGTTTGTTGAGACTTCCAAACTGGATATCTTGACTCTCACACGTAAACTATCTGAATTCTTTGCAAAGATTAAACTCTGTCTATTTTCTGATACTAACAGGACAGATGAGGAGGAGGAAAGAAACACAGGTTTAAGAAATAAGTCATAGTTCAATACTCCAACCAATCGAATACCACTTGAGGTACTGGTTTTTGAACAAGCAGTATCGTGTGAGATTGAGCAACTCAACAATAAAACAAAAACACATTCCAAAATTCAGGTAATGAGGAATGAGATGCTCTGAAGGAAATTTCTGATTTGGACTCTTAATTCTTATCAAACCAGCAGAGCAAGAATTGATAAGACACCTCATTGAGAAGAACCTCACTGAGACTGACCTTGAATGGTATGTCATGGACAAAGTCCCCTCAGGATAAAAACAATACAGAATAAAAACTGTTTTGTTGCAGGCTGCGCTTGATGTACAGCGTCAATAGCTTTACTCTAGCTTTGAATGAGGGTATACAATGGCTACAGCTATTAAGAGCTATTAAGAAACCAATGTCAATTTTGAGCATGACTACATGGTCTTCCTGTTACCAGTTGAATACACTATTAATGGAGGAGTTCCCTACAAACTGTCTATACAAGTATCATTTACTCCTTAAAAACAAATGTGTCTCCCTCCGTTTCATATTTAAATTCAAAAGTTCATAGGATATGCACATTGGTTTATACAGTAGTACAATATTTTTTGGGTGGCTCACTGGGATCCTTGAGGCATCTTACGACCTGATAGGCCTCCGGTTTGGGCAATTTGTGCTTTCCCCATTCAGCTAATAATATATGTATTCTATCTTTTCGCTCCACCATAACTTTTTGTTTTCATCAGGTAACCTTAGATATGTGGCTCTGGAAGCTTCATTATGAACCTGGAATTCTGTGCAGCACCATATTGCATAATCATTATACTAGGTACAATCAGCAGTCTCAGAGTAGCAGCGCCTAGTGGGCTAGTGATAAAACTAATCTACAGTACATTGACATCACCACACAGATGTAGACTCTGCGATATGCCCAATAGCATTGAAAATCAGCGGTCAGCGGTCCTGAGATAGAATTCATTTCACCAATTTTGCGAATTTCATACAATATATAAAATACAAAATCCTTTTTCTTGACATATAATGTGCTTTCAATAATGGTAAACACAAAACAGCCATCATGTGCTTGAAAGGTAACATTCTTGACATGTCTCTCTGACTAAATCGTATTGAAAGGTATCGTAGCATTGTTCAACATCTTAGCTGATTAACTCCCATAACTATCAACAGTATCACCATTTCCATGGGCGCTGCGGGAAATCATTTCTGCGGACGCCATGACCATTTCATCTATTTTCAATCTCAATTTGTCACACCTACTATACCATTAACTCTAGGTTCAAGAGGCACAATATTCTTTTTGAATTAAATACTAACCTCAGATGTGCACAGTAATCAAGATCAAGTGGCTAATATATTAGATCATCTTACTGCGTCACTAATTATCAATTGCATCAGAGGCTTACATACTAATTGCATATTTCTGTGTGTGACAGTCATACTTTAATTAGCTTTAAATGTCACTGGCTGGTTGCGTCCTTGGTGGGCTGGCATGTTGCATTATTGTATTACATCAAAATTATAATGTGTACATAAAGCGTAAATTGTAAAATTATAGGTTGTGAAGCAATCATGCTCCAGTGGACCAACATCATTGATCTCATCCCACACTCGACATGATGAACCAGCTGCTACCCTCTCACCTGTTTGACACAGACTAGACCGTCTAGTCTGTGTGTTTCTCCAATCACTGAACAAATGAAAGGCATTCAGATGTTTAAGAGTAGTGTTGAATGATCGCTGTTGAGAGTATAACTTAACTACTATTTATTACCGTGATACCCTATCCATGGATCTCTCACTGCTTGTTCTCATTCAAACTTCATACAATGGCTCAAGTATAACAAACATATTTTCCCCTGCATTGGTGACATAGCAGTAACTGCCTTATCATACTTGGATCAAAGACACTAAACCCATGGCATCACAATTACTCCCACTACACTAGCAGGTACGCATGACAGTTGCATTGTTGAAGAATGTTACATTTTATATTATGTTATGCGCATTTTGTTGGTGAGAGCCAATGAGGCTGGACTGCAGGCCTTTCTGCCGGCAGGAGGCAGGTGTTGCAGCTGCGCTGTGAACACAACAGTATTTGAGGTTCCCTGGGCCCCACTGAGCAGGACGCACATTTTGTTGGAGGAAGTGCGTGAGGCTGGACTACAAGCCCTGGAGGCCTTTCTCCCTGCTGGAGGCCTGTGTTGAAGCAGCACCGTGAAAGCAGCAGTACTTGAGGCTCCCTGGGCCCCTGCTGCACGGGATGCACTTTTTGTTTGAGGAAGCGGGTGAAGCTGGACTACATAAACCAGCAGACCTTTCTCCCTGCAGGAGGTGGAAGTTGCAGCAGCACTGCAAACACAGCAGTACTTGAGGCTCCCTGGGCGCATGCTGTGTGGGACATGTATTTTGTTGGAGGAAGCGGGTGAGGCTGGACTACACGCTCCTGGAGGCTTTTCTCCTTGCAGGATAAGGGTGTTGCAGCAGTGGGAAGCACATTTTGTTGGAGGAAGTAGGTGAGGCTGGACTAAAAGCCCCAGGAGGCCTTTCTCCCTGCAGGAGGTGGGTGTTGCAACACCACCGTGAAACCAGGAGTGCTTGAGGCTACCTGGGCCCCCACTCCACTGGATGCTCCCAGGCCCGTGCCTCTGGCAAAGACTGTACCAAGAGCAGGCCCATCTGTGCCCCTCCACAACCGGACAAGGCTGAGCTGGGCCTGTTCTTTGGTCATGACCTTTCTTCCCATGCCGTTCTCTGCCATATCGTTGGTTACTTGGCACACCAGTTTTTCACGTCTGGACTTGCTATAGGTTGGTCTATCAGAGGCAGGCAAGTAAGTGTACTTGCCCCTTTAAACTCGGTTGGTCTGCACAAATTGATAAGTGCATTTGGGGATTTTATAACTTCTAAGAGACTAGTGATCAATAAATCAAAAACATTCACAATGGTCAGCAGGCTTAAGCCCAAAAAATGTAACCACTTTTTTTTATTCATAATACTCCAATTACTAATGTAAACTCCTTCTGTTATTTAGGGGTTATAATCTCTGGTAATGGCTCCTGAGTATAGCAGGTTTTGGTGCTAGGGCCAAATTAAGTTGAAATTCCTATGGGATGCTTAAGTTTACAAATAAACTCTGTGACCGAGCCATTGAAAGAATGGTGGAAATTTACAAGGTAAGAGGGGTGGCAACTGCCACCTATGATGTCGGTCTCTGGGTTTATACCTCTAGCACAGCACTGCAAGTTGAGGAAAATAGTTTACTAAAATGTCTACTTTGTCTACCTGCTTCAGCCTCAACTGTGATTGCACATCAAGAGATTGGCTCACAATACCTGGAGGATGTCCATTTGGCCAGACCCCTGCTATTATGGTACTCTAAATGGGTGATCTCAGATTGTCTAACTCTAGATAATGTTTCAGGTATTCCGTGGTTAGCTTATATTAATTCTTCTTTCATAACACTGTTCAGAGTCTCATCATGGTCGGATCCTCTCCAGGCTTCATCGCTTACCAGAAGGGTATTAGGGAGACTTTTTTCAGCATAGAAAGAAAAGGTGAATGGGCACTGAAATGATGAAACCAACAGGTGCTCTTTCTATGTCCTTTTCCTCAGAGGCGGGCTGTAAAAGTTATGTATCTTGGGCTACTAACATGCAGCACTATTATGTTGTGACAAGATTTAGATATGGCACTTTACACCATTTGGTGGCTTTTCCCAAAATGAAGTCCCATCCTGTGACATGACCTTGTGCCCATGTGCTGGTATGAGTAAACAAAGCACATTGCACTTCATGCTGTTTTGTAATTTGTATTTGCTGTATAGGCAGTTCTATCTTAAGCCTATTTCTGTTGCCCAGAACATTAGATATTATAAAACTGCACTGGATTATTTGCTTGCATTGAATGACTCCTCTGTGTGCTTTAATGTTAAACTTTACATACTGAAGGCCATCATTGTTAGGAAAAATATTATGGATTAGTAGGTACTTGGATTTTAGACCTCGGTATGGACTACATAGTTATGACAGCATATGTATTTATCTATTTAATCATTTTAACAAGTATTTTTGGATCCATTTATTCATCTTTTATGTCTGCTAAATGGTCTTGCATTACATTATTCCTATTATATGTTTTATGTACTTTTATGACTATTTTGAATAAGCCGAATAAAGTTTTTGTATCGAATAGAATTGAATCATTATATTCTATTACATGTGTCTCATTAGCTCACTTTCAGTTAAAAATCAATCATAAATTTTTTTAGAGCCCCTCCTCCATGTTGAAACCTTTGAGTATTTTACTATCTAGGTTTATAACATACCTACTCTCCATCTATCTTAAGTTGCGTTCTTGGTCACCGTCCTAGGCTGTAAAGGAACTGCATCGATAACAAAATATTTCAAGCAGTTGATATCATTTTCATGTACCTCCGAGATGTGCCTTGCTACTGGATATGACCAATCTTTGTTGGTGGTTGCTCTTATGTGTTGCAGTACCCTCTTGTGCACCTGTAATTTGGTGCTGCCTACATAATTTAGGCCGCATTTGCACTGTAATACATAAACTGCAAATTCTGTTTTGCAATGATATTGTCCTTGAATTGAAATAGGTTTTTTGGATATGGGTGACAGAATCTCCTTCATATCCAGACATATTTACAGGTTTTACATCTATGGCACCTATGGAAACCCTTTTTCCACAACCAAGTTGTACTGCTCTGGGCTGCTTGACACAAGCAAATCTCCCATAGCATGAGCCCTCTGAAATATGTGTGGAGATTTACGTAAAGTAGGACCTAACACTTGGTATGCCTTCAACAGATGCCAATGATTCCCCAATACTGTTCTCAACTCTTTGTGTTCAGTACTGTAAATAGTGATCATCCTAATCTGATAATTATCTGCCTATTCCTTTGCTTTGAAAAGAGTATACACTCTCTGCTGGCTGATTCTACATTGGCAACTGCTATATTAATCCCTTCCTTGGAATAGCCTCTCTGCAGGAAGACTGACTCAGTCTCCTGTTTACTGATTTCCCAGTCAGTGTTCATACTGCTCTTTCTTTTCAACCTTAGCAATTCTCCATACTGGGTACTGCATATAGTATGTTTGGCGTGGAAGACAGCATTGTCAGCTGTTGGCTTTCTGAACAATCTGGTTTCCAGTCTACTGTTCTCTACAAAAGCCTAGAGGTCCAAGAACTCAACCTGTTTCGCAATGTGAAATGCAAATTTAAATCATTCTGATTGATAGCCTCCACAAATTCACTAGCTGCAACCGTGCAATTCCATATAACAAACACGTCATCTATAAATCTTAGCCAGCATACAACACTCTCCAGAGTACTGTGGTCACTGCCGACCAAACGCCCCTCCCACCATATTTGTATAAATATAAATATATATATAGAGAGAGTGAGAGTTAGCCTGTAATTTTAATTTAACAAGGTGTATGACTACAGAGGGGTGCCTCCCCAATGTCAAATGTTACAGGTAATACTCTGAACTAACCCATAAATTAGGGTTAGTGCTGGATGCATGAATGTGTGCTGAAAGACTCTATGGCATGCCCTTGTATGCAATCCTGTTGCTGTGTGTTTCTTTGCACTTATTTCATAGCACAGGTGGCTAGCAACTATGGTGTAGATGTCAATGGGAAGGCGGTGGCATGCGTAACAAACATTTCAACTCAGCACTCTGTTGGTGAGTGATGTTCATATTTTTTTTCTCCCTACTATCACCACAGGTGTTGATCAAACGTCATTAAGCAGTAAAAGGTATGAGAGCATTAGGCCTCCTGATTGCTGCATGGAATGAATGCATAGATAGGCAGGGAATATTGTAGCCCTGAAGAAGGCTATAGACCCACCCAGGCTTTTTTGATGACCGAAGCATGTTGATATAGAAATGGGGGCCAGATGAATCATTAATTCTCATTGCAGATCCAACATATCTTTTTTTAAAGATACCATGCCAAAGGTATCCAATAATAAAGGGAAATCCATTGGTTTACTTTTAGGCACTTTTAATCTTTATCTGGGTCCCTGCAATTAATCCAGCTAGCATTTACATAAGAACTCCCCCCAACGGTCAAGTCTGTTGGGTGTTATTTATCTACCGAAGTGTGAGGAAATGCCACTGATGAGGCATGCCACAATAGGTTTTGGGTGAGGCTACTTACTCAAAATCTTTTGAATCTCTTTAGGTTTAGTAGATCATCCTCTCACATAACCTTAGCATCTTTAGTGATTTCTTGTGTTCATAGGGAGGTTGAGCTTAGGCGTTTGTTCTCTCGCTCTCTACTTAATGTGATTTCACATTACCTGGAGGACCCTGGGTTCTTTTTTGGGAAGACCAGATCTGCTTGGTGAAGACATGAGAATTAGAGAATTACCCTCAGACAGATTTGTGTATTGTTGCATTCCTGTGAGCTGGGTGGGAAGCACTGGAGGAAGGGAGAGAGAGACTCCCTCCGTACACTTCAAAGTGTGCTCTTTGATTGAGTGATAGATCATAAGGATAGTGCCTGTACACATCTCAGGAAGGGGATGGAGCTGTTAGGGGAATAATATATAGTTGTACTAGGAGCCCATTAACCTTTTGATGCACATCTTACTGTTGCTGGCATACAGGTGTGAACTCAAGTCACTCCCATGGCCTGTGTAGTGGGACTATCAGCTTCAGAGTCTCTCCTGCTGTGACATCCAGCCTTTCAAGAGAAAGAAGAGCGAGGAAAGGGTACACTTCAAAAGAAGCAGAACCCCAACATAAAACTTCAATAACCTAGATCCTAAATCACATTTAGTGTCTGGTAATGGACTATAAGAAGCAGAGGTTGAGACCCCAAAATTTGCCACCTGCCAAGCAGCAAATGGCTGTGACCAGGACTGGGGGCCAAGGCCTGCTAGTTTCCTTGTTGGGTGAGGGGACATCACCCAGAGAGACCAAGCCCACCTGCTCTGGATCCTGGAGGACCAGTGACTGCCTGCTTGCCAAGGTCAGTGTGCCATATGATGAAGTTGACAGTGTTGGAGGGAGTTAGGTCCACTGGGGAGTCAGACAGAGTGTACTCCCATATGAGGTGCAAGGAGATAGCTGCTACACCAATCGGGTCTTTGCCCATGTGCAGATTCCAGCAGGTGACCGCTGTATGCCAATAGTGGGCTGGTGTGGAGAAAGCCATGAGCAGAGTGCGGTGTGGGATGAGTGCAGCCATACAGCACCTGTGACAGCAACCCTGTATGCCGGGAGGGGCAGTTGTGAAAGTTATTGCCACATACAAAAGAAGTGCAAAGGCACCCCCGTATGCCAGGAGGAGTTGACGATACCTAAGTGACTGCGAGAATTAGGCTGTCACCCATAGAGTGTGTGCTGTGACCCATAGGTCACCACAAAGCAACAAAGGGTGAGCCAGAACTGCCCAGTGAAATTGAGGAAAACACTGTGTGCATGACCACATTGCCAGGATCCCCAGCCAGAAGCCAAGGAATCCAACCCCTCCTTGTGTGTGGAGCACATGCCTTACCGTGCAAGAAGAGCACTGAAGCACCTCTTATCACTGCTGGAGCTGGCTGCATATGCTCAGGAGAGAGCAGCCTGCAGTTAACTCTACAGACAGGACCAGAGAGGTGTGAGTGCTGTGGTCATGGTGCACGTTGGGACATTACAAGGTTACCTGCTGCTTGAGTGGGTAAGACTAGTTACAGGTCTTTCAAGTCCTGGGTGGATTCGCTGCTGAAGGTGCTGTAGTGCCAAGACAATTTCACTGTTTTATGAAGAGCTGGAGTGGACTTTTGAGTTGAGGCCTATTACAAATGGGGTTTTTGCTTGGCAGTCAGGTTACCCCTGTCCACAAAAATACACCACGCAGTGTTTAGAAAAATATATAATATTTATCTGATAACATAAAGGTCAAAACGATTAAGATGCAATAA
The DNA here is from genome assembly GCF_031143425.1 of Pleurodeles waltl. Taxonomy (NCBI): domain Eukaryota; kingdom Metazoa; phylum Chordata; class Amphibia; order Caudata; family Salamandridae; genus Pleurodeles; species Pleurodeles waltl. The sequence goes on from NC_090445.1 coordinate 510,018,162, forward strand.
GTATATGTTGAAATATCACTGTAAAAATGATATAAAGTGTCTTTTGCCACTTAAAAAGCAACAACTGTCTCGTGCAAGCACAAAGTACCTGGTTTGCATTCAAATTCTCCACAAGGGACCGCAGAGAAGGAGATGCCTGGAACACAGAGCAGGCTTTGCGTCGATTTCCGGCGCGTAGACTGGGATCCTCTTTGGGTTGCAGGGTTTTCAGATGCCCCAGGGACGATATGTTGAAATCCAGTGCATGAAGGATGAAGTCACAGGGGCTGCGTCAATCCAGTAGGCGTTGCGTGCACATTTCTACTGCATGGCAGGCAATGCATCGATCCATCTCAGGAAGTCAGGCTGCGTTGTTCTGGTTTGGCGTGCAGTGATTTTCTCACCATGAGGCAGGCTGTGCATCATTTCTTGCGAGCTGTGCGTCAATTTTCAACGCACAGGGAGTTCCCTTGCAGGAATGAAGTCTTTTTGGTCCTTAGACTTCAGGAAACAGGAGGCAAGCTCTATCCAAGCCCTTGGAGAGCACTTCTCAGCACAGCCAGAGAGCAGCAAGGCAGCAGGGCAACAGCAAAGCAGCAGTCCTTCTCAGAAAAGCAGTCAGGTGAGTCCTTTGGGCAGCCAGGCAGTTCTTCTTGGCAGGTTGCAGGTTCTGGTTCAGGTTCTATTCTCCAGGAAGTGTCTGTGAAGTAGAAGTGTATACCTCAGAAGTGTTTGAGTTGGTAGGGTCAGAGACCCTGCTTAAATACCCAAATCTGCTTTTGAAGTGGGGGAGACTTCATAGAGTGGCTTAGAAGTGCACAATGGTCCCTTTTCACATTGATCCAGTCTGCCAGGGTCCCAGTAGGGGGTGTGGCAGTCCTTTGTGTGAGGGCAGGCTATTGTCCTTTGACATGTACGTGTCAGGCCCTCCACCCTCCCAGCCCAGGAAGACCCTTTCAATATGCAGATGTATGCAAGTGTGACTGAGCATCCTGTGTTTGGGGTTTGTGTGAGTGGATGCACAAGGGAGCTGTCAACTAAACCTAGCTGGACGTGGATTGGAAGGCACAGAAGGATTCAAGTGTAGAGAAATGCGCACTTTCTAAAAGTAGCATTTCTAAAATAGTAATATAAAATCCACCCTCACCATTATGCAGGATTTTGTATCACCATTCTGGCCATACTAAATATGACCTGGCTTCTCCTTTCAGATCAGGATCTACCACGTACACAGTATATAATGGTAGCCCTAATTCTATCCTATGAAAGGAGCAGGCCTCACAGCAGTGTAAAACGAATTTATGAGTTTTACACTACCAGGACATATAGAACACACATGTTCATGTCCCGCCTTTTACCTACAGAGCACCCTGCCATATGGGCTACCTAGGACCTACCTTAGGGGTGACATATGTAGAAAAACAGGAGTTTAAGGCTTGATAAGTACTTTTAAATGCCAAGTCGAAGTGGCAGTGAAACTGCACACACAGGCACTGCAGAGGCAGGCCTGAGACATGGTTAGTGGGCTACTTATGTGGGTGGCACAATCAGTGCTGCAGCCCACTAGTAGTATTTAATTTACAGGCCCTGGGTACATGTAGTGCATTTGACTAGGGACTTAAAAGTAAATTAAATAAGCCCATTGGGTATGAGCCAATGTCACCATGTTTTAAGGAGAGAGCATATGCACATAATCACAGATTAGCAGTGGTAAAGTGCGCAGAGTCCTAAAGCCAGTAAAAATGAGGTCAGAAAAAGAGAAGGTGGAAGTCAAAATGTTAGGGGTTGACCCTGCAGAAAGGCCATTTCCTACAAGGCCTATTAGTGGGAATTCCCTGGATGCAGCCACCAGTGAGTGGGGACTAGCCCCTACCACATTGTGGAGTGTAGATGGATAGGAATATGCTAGCAAAACACTAGAGCCCAGACCTCAAGGAGAACTGCTTTATTGCTTATATATGTCATAACATTGCTTTGAGTGTATACAGTCAGAAATAGATTTCTTCTTTGTATTATACAAATAAGTCCTTGACTGGAAATTGATGTATTGACATTGATGTGCGTACTTTGAGTTATACGCCATGTTTACTGTCCTGTTTTCCCACTCCCCCACCTGAGGGAGCAGACCATACCTACCACTGAGAGTTAAGCATAGAAGGGATACTTGGCCCATTTGTTCACGATCCATAGTAGGTCGAGCCCCACGACATCAGGAGTAAAAGGCCTTAACCTCCACTGTTTGGCCTAGTAACACCTGCATGCCCTGTGTCCCTCTGAAAGCGGTTCTGCCGCTTTGGACTTGAGATCTTCAATGATGGTGATGTTGTTCTGTTTGGTGGTACAGTGGATGGTGTGCCACTGTCTCTTTGAGCAAAGTAGGACACCTGTGGTAGGATCATCTTTGACTTTCTAATAATGTTCCTATTGTGTCCAATGCAGATGCATTACTTTTGGACCATTTGTCAATTCAGGTTCAAAACTGAGGCTGACAGACAGTTTAGGACATGTTTTTATGCATTTTCCTGTACCATCTAATGTTGCCTCTGTTGCTGCTGGAATGGTCAGCCTGACATATTTTCAAAGGCATCTTTTAAAATGTCTCAGGGAAAGCAGATATGCTTTGAGATTGTCTTTTGGAGTAGTGAGGAGTATACCTTGCTCATTTTCCAGGTTGTTTAGATGGTGACTTATTCGTTGATGTACTGTTGATATTGCAATTTGATAATCATTTTCTTTTGAGCTGTCCTGGGTCTCCTCCTGTGATGTTGGATGTGGTGGATCTGGAGCATCAGGAAATAACATTGCTCCTACAGTGTGTTCTCTCTCCCGTATGTCCTTACAAGTCATTGGAATTGTATCAGAAGAGATTATATATGACTTAACCTCAGAAGAAATGTATTTGGGGCATATAAGCGTAGGTAGGCCACTGCTAGATGTTGTTTTTGTACAAGTTATAGAAGCATCTACCAAGAGTGCAATCGGCATGACTGTGGAAACTGTTGTTTGAGTTGTAGAAAGCATGATTGTCATCTTTGTCTGAGAACACGACAATGTTTTGACAGTAGGATAATCAAATGACAAAGGACTAGCAGTTTGGGGTGCTAATGACATGCAAGGCTATTTTGGTACAATTTAAGCACTGGTACAGATGTTGTTCAGGAGGTGGGGGGACCTTTAATGTTGGAAGCAGGGTTCAACTCCTTAGTGGTCTTAGAGGATGCTGGTTTGTTTACTTTTGATGGAACAGGTGTTGATTTTTTGTTGTGTGGTATTTTCTTCTGCTTGCTTGTTGAAGTCGTGGTGATTCCTGGCAAAGACTTTCCTTGTAAGGCAGTTGGGCATAATGTGATTCTTCTGCACAGAAAGATAGTTAAGTTGGTGGGACATCTAAGAAAGCTCAGAGCCACACATTAAATCACTTTTTTGAATTTTAAATAATTTTTTTTATTTGAATGCATAAAATAGGATTGCAGTTATTTATTGTAAAATGATAACATAGCCTTTGAAAATTGTACCATGTTTAAAATGAATCACATATGGGATTCCTCATTCAATTCATTTAGGCTTGGGTAAAATTAAATTATGCCGCCATAACACATAATTTTGGGAAGTTTGTGTAACCCTTATCACGCAAAACTTCCAAAATTATGACATTAAATCACTTTGTATAAGTACACACATTCACTGTAATGATGCCATTTGCAGTAAAAAAAATATACCATGGATGCATGCAAGCAGCTGAACACGATTGGCTGTTATCCGTGGTGCTTTTGTTTACTTGCGTCCGTGCACCAAAAATTGAAGTAAGGATGCATTTAATGCTAAAATACAGCTTGAAATGGCACATATTCATTTCACAAAACTATGCGTAATGTCATGTTATTTTGCTGCAATTTCGAGTAATTACTTGAAAGCAAATTAGGCAAATTTCGAGCACGCCTAAACTCATTGCACTAATACTAGTTCGCAGTTTACAGTTCTTAAATCCTATTACAGCACATACATGGAATGATTTTTAAAGCCTGACAACACATTTTCTCCTAAGTAAACAATGGCAGTTCAAACCTCTTAATATTGGATGTACATGACATGGAACATACAGAAGTGTGCACATTAAGCACAACTTTGTCCATGTGTTAGTAATCAAGGGCCAGATGTAGCAAACTTTTGCGAGTCGCAAATGGCCCGAATCGCAATTTGCGACCCCGCAAAATCGGAAATGGGATGCAAAAATCCCATTTCCGAATCGCAAAATGCGACGCGAGCCATTACCAACTCGCAAAAATAGCGACCCCATTTTGCGACCCGCAAATAGGAAGTCACAATTTGCGAGTCGCAAACCATAGGAAATAGCCACTCGCAAATTGCGACTAGTCGCAAAAAGCCCATTTTGCACTTCCAATTTACCACTAACTCAGAGCAGGTGGTAACCATAACCAAAGTATAAAAGGGGACCCAGAAGGCACCTGGGTTACTCAAGATGGCGGAGATATATGTGATAGCAAGGAGGAGGAGAGCCCACGCCGCACAGCAGATGAGGAGGAGGAGCCAGAGACAGGAGAAGATATACAGAACCAGACAGACACTTTTCCAACAAACTGAGGAGGAGATATATGATAAATACAGACTTAGCAGTGCAGCAATACTAGATTTAATAGAATTACTCAATCCGCAGTTTCAATGCCAGACTGTGTGCGGCAGCGCCATCCCCACACATGTGCAAGTGCTATGCTCACTGCACCTCTTGGCCTCGGGTAGCTATCAGGGGGTGATTGCCGTGGCTGGTGGGGTATCCCTAAGTGCACTCTCACGGTTCTTCAGATCATTCCTAGATGCCATACTCACACACATGTCCAGATACATATACCTACCCAGGAATGAGGCAGAAATCAACAGCACCAAGTTGGAATTCTACAGGATTGCCAACTTCCCGCATGTAATAGGGTGTGTAGACGGGACACATATACAAATATGCCCTTCTGCAAATCTGGAATATCTGTTCCACAACCGGAAGTGTACCCACTCACTGAACATCCAGGTGGTATGTGACGCCCATTATGTTATAACTGACATGGTTGCCAAATTTCCAGGGAGTACACATGACTCCTACATTTTCAGGCATAGTGGGATACACCAACGCCTAGAACGTGGGGAGTTTGGAGACGGATACCTCCTAGGTATAGCTGAATACACCTTGCAGACATACACACAGGTCAATGTGGAACCCATCTATGCCCAGCAAACATTGTACATTTTGTGCCAAACAGGTGACAGTGCACATGCACTACGACCATGGATACTTACCCCGTACTTAACACCCAGCAATGAGACAGAGAGGCGATACAACAGTGCACATAGGAGGACCCGAAATATCATAGAGAGGACCTTTGGACTGTTGAAGGCAAGATTCTGTTTCCTACACAGAAGTGGAGGTGCCCTCCTGTATGCACCAATAACAGCATTCAAGATCGTTGGCGCATGCGCTATACTGCACAACATTGCCACCAGACGTGGGCTACCTCTCGCCCCAGAAGACCCAGATTCGGAGGATGACGAGCAAGAGCTATCATGGGCCATCATGGGGATAGAAGCATTGCAAATCATGGCAGACAGAGACAGGACCACATTGCAAACCAATACTTTGGAAGGTACATGCTAACTGTCACCATACACACGAATGTCACACACAAAGAGTCCAGGTGTGAAGTGCAACAAACAAGAACTTTAATGATGTGAACCAATAAACTATTTACAGAAACTACAGATCAGGGGCTGTAAAAGTCCACCTGCTATGAGGACACATTAACCTCATATGCCTCCAGTCTATGTCAGTGCGTAGCTCACACCCTACGCCGTGCTCGCCCAGCATGGTTGGTTCCTGGAGCATCTGCAGTGCCCTGCCGTGCGCTTCCACTACACAACACCCTGGTGTCTGTGGCTGAAGCACTCTTTATGGTAGAGCCCTCCTCACTGTCTTGCGGCGTGTCTGCCGCGCCTCTAGCCACCTGTCGTGCCTCCATCATGTCGACTGCGTGGCTAATGCGTCCCAGCCCACGTGCCACATCGCTGGCAAAGTGGCCCATGTCCACCTGTAGACTGACTGTGCGCCGTGACAGCCCAGTGGTGTTTACAGCCAGCCGGACGATGGAGGCAGCCATGCGGTCCAGGCGGTGGATGAGCTGCCGGTCACGGCGCCTTACACCCTCTCTCTCCGTGACAAGTTCAGCCACCAGTTGTCTGATTCAGAGAGCAAGGTCACCAACATTGCTGTTTAGATGTTGCAGCTCAGTGTGGACCTGTTCCAGCCCTGTGGTTTGGTTTCGTTCCGTGCGCCGCATGGCCCCTGAAATAATTCTAATTTCTCTTGTCTGCAGGCGCTGACCATGGAGGAGTGCAGCCTCGGCGGCGGACATGGAGGCGTCCCCTACTTCACCCTGTGGCACTGGAGGGACATTGAGACGTCGCCTGCAACGCGGTGGTGGTTCTGTGTCCTGTACACTGGCACTGTGGCTGGGACCGGGTGCTGCCTCAATCTCCAGTATGGCCACTGGAGCATCTGGAGGGGACTGTGGTTGGGTGGTGCAGGTCCCTGTCGTGGCTGCTCCTGGGTCCTGTGCTGGCTGGTGGCTGACCTGTGGCCCCTGGACGGTGTGGCTGGAGGTGGTGTTGTGTGGGAGACCTGTGGGACATAGGGAACACACTGTCAGTATCTACCATCTGTTATATGCTTCCTAATAAACTGTTGCCTATCAGCTGCCTACTTGAGTACATTGCCCATAATGCACCATGCAGGTGGTTGCTACTCTGAAATGGAGCTATTTTGGTTGTGCATGCTGCTGTGTACTAGGTGGGTGGGGGTATGGCAGATATGGGTGTACATGCATGTCTCATGGTACTCACTGGTTGATGGTCCTGGCGCTGACGTGTCCAGCTCTCCTATCCTGGACACTGCCTCTGGCTCCAGGGTCTCCTCCACTCTTTCCTCCAAGGGTGTAGGTGGTGGTATGGTAGATGGTCCTCCTCCAGTGCCCCTCATCTCCTGGAGCCGCTCTGCCACCCTCTCCTTGGTCCGGGAGCGCAGGTCATACCACCTTTTTTTTAGTTCCTCAATACTCTTGTGGCTCACACCCATTGAATTTACTTTGTCTTGGATTTCACTCCAAATCCTCCTTTTTTCCTGCTCTGGCACACTGAGGGCTGCTCTCCCAAAGAGTTGATCGTGGTGATGGCAGCATTCCTCCGTCAGCACCTCCAGTTCTTTCTCTGCAAATTTTAGCTTTCTCTTCCTGGGTGTTTCTGCCATTGTAGCTGCTGTTCCTCCTGTTGGCTGTTCAGCAGTTGAAAATGGGTGTGGTCCTCCCTCCTCCCAGGTGTATTAGTAAACTTCCTGGCTGGATGTCATCATCAAGAGCCAGGAAGTGTTTTCCAGAGTGTTCTGCTGCACCTGCATTCAATTTGCGGCACAGTCGCAATTTGCGACACCCACTCGCAATTTGCGTGTTCGTTTTTAGCGCGGTCGCAAAAAGCGACCTCGCAACCAGCGGACTCGCAATCTGCGGTGCGACTTCATTTGCGAGTCGGAAAATGAAGTCGCTTTTTCTTGTTGGATACCATTTTGCGAGTCGCAACTTTTTTGCTACCTACATCTGGCCCTAAGTGAGCACTTTTGAAGCAATGCATATTTGAAGGTGTCACATAGGTCAAAATGCGGGGACTTGTGTTATATATATAAATTAAAATTGCAAATTCAGTATTTGTAGTAACAGAATTTACCACACATATTCCAGTTAAATAAGGCACTCCTCATGTGGCCCCAATAAGCAGATCCTCCTTCACAGAATTTCCAAAATTACAATGAAATAACCTTTACCTGCAGAGCGTGTCTCTAATGCCGCCAACCTCGAGTAATTCAACAGTGACCTTTAATCCGGAAACATTTATTATAGAGATCAACTTCTTTTCATAAAACGTCAAATATACGTGAGTGGATGAACTTCCTTCTGTGGCCGTAGTGTCTTGTTTCTGCTTTGGTACAATGTCCATTACACATCTTTCAGGTCGTGATATGTTTTTTGACATCCGTGGAAAAGATGACACAACGTTTACTTTCATTGTGATTGCATTCCAAATCTATATGAGTGTTCGCAGGGGGGAATCTTTACAATCAAACAGCTCATGAGTCTGGCATAACTTTTCATGCCTACCTTAGAAAATACCTCTGCTCTGGGATAGAAAACTTGTACTTGTCTACCCTGTCCGGGCCCGTGGTGACGTTTAGTGCCAGTAACTCAGCGTTGGAGAAGGCTTTTTATCCGAGGATGACAATTGCTACTTACCTGGTGCAGTACATTTTGGTGATTTACTGCGAAACTCGTAATCGGGGCCCAAATGTTGTGTGGCAAACTGTGCCTAAATATAAATTGATTATTTGTAAATGCAGTTGTCTACAATGTCACTCCTTCGTTATCATATTCCTCAAAGCCAATTGCATTTGGTCTATCACCTGGCAAATGTTTTCCTTTAAGCACCTTTTCCAGACCCTAATTTTGTTAGATGGATCAAAATGACCCCAAGCAGACTGCTTCAACATCTTACATTTAAAGTGAGTTTATTGTGATTACAGTGCAGCATTAGCAACTGCCTAGCAGCGCAGAGTCATAGTAGACACATGCCCCCTAAGAGGTGATTCGTGATGCTATCTCAGATATGTAACATCCCAGCGTGTGGGAGTATCTTCAATTATTCCAATAACTCATTGATATTAGGAGTGGGTCTGTGAGATCATGCATATAAGCACTATGGTAATAGCCCTAATATAGGCTTGGGTTCTGGCATAGCTGATATAGCTGAGTCAGCTGATATGGCCGAGAGGGTTACCTGTAGAGATATTCAGGTGACACAGGTGACACAGGCACTCATTATGTCGAATAGGTTTTCTCAGTTGGCTGAATCGCTATGAAATCAGGGGGAAAAGGAGAGTGCTTGTGCCTCTGGGGGTGGCTCCCCCGGCCCGGGATTCTTCAGAATTTACAGAAGAAAACTTGGCAAAAGTAGGAGGGGTTATGCATCAAGAACATATACTTTCCCCACCTTTGGAGGACTTCCTGGGCTTGGCCTTACCAGGAATTAGGGAAGAATCAGGACAAAAGGGGCTGGGAAGCCCGTGAGCCCCATGAGCCACTCAAAATTAGCAATCCTGAAGAATTTGGCGGTTGAAATTAAGGATGGTTTTGAGAAATCAAGCTCTAATCAACATGAGATTAGGCACTTATGTGAATCACTGGAGAAAAAAATCGACAACCTAGCAGGTCAGACAGCCGTGTTGGAAGAAGAAGTGGGGGGGTTAAAGGCAGAAGTAGAGAAGAATAAGGAAGTAATTCAAGCCCTGAAAACCAGTGAGGAAAGTGTCAGGATCAAGCTTGAAATCCTGGAAAATCACCTGAGACTAACAATTTGAGGCTCTTAAAAGTTTCCAAAGGATTTGAAGATGATGATTTGAAAGGCCTGGTAGTTCGGGTGATCAAACAGGGTTTCCAGGTGGAAGACGCAGAAATTGCAAAAGATATCCAAAGAGTGCATCGCAACCCTTTTAAGAGGCAGTTAAATCGAGTATCCCCCAGGAAAATGTTGGTGTGTTTCATACATATGCAATCCAGGAAAATATCTTAGTAGCTGCTATAAAGAAGAAGTCACTCTTGGCTGAGGGAGTCTCTTTCGAAATTAGGTCCGATCTTTCAGGTACAACCCTGAGCAAGCAGTAGGAGTTAGTGATCAAAATTAAACCACTCAGATAGTTGGCAGCTTCGGCTCAGTTGAAATTCCCTGCTATGTTGAGGTTGATGGTGAATAATAAAATGTTCAATTTTGAAAATGCAAAGGAGGTGGATGACCTGATAAAAAGTTTAGAGACTAGCCAATTTTCTTAAGTTTGCCACCAGTTATCGTCTCTAATTGCTTGTTGAAGCTCTTTGAAGTACTAGGACTGAAATAGAATGCCCGGATGTGAGCCCTCAAGGGATGTGCTTGCCCAGAAGAAGAAGTATGTTTTTTTTTTCCTGTGGGGGGTTTGTTTTGGTTAGGGTTTTTGGTTGGCAGGGGCCATGGAGGGTCAGGGCACTGAGTGGGGAGCATACGAGGGGGAAAATCACAAAAAAAGATCCTCAGAATTATAGATATTAGGGTGTTTTTAGGGGGGAGCATGTGTGTCACCACAATGTTACCAGGCAGATGATGGATGAGAAGGAAGTGAGGCTCCTTTCTTGGTTACGGGTGGTGAGTAGGCAAAAAAGTTGTTATAACATGTGAAGGATGCTCAGGCGGATATATTAGTTTTGCAAGAGACACACCTTTCAAGACAAGAGTGTGTGGAAGTGTTTAAGCCTTGTGGATAGATAAAAGGGATAATTTGTTTAGGACAGGGTGGGGGCAGTAAAGCGGTCACTGTGCTGGTTAAAAATCATCCTAATATATCCCTTCAGGAGGGCCCGATTGATAGGTCCGGAAAATGGGTTAATGGAAGGCTGGTAGTGTATGATAAGCCACTTTCAGTGGTGTGATAATATGGCCCCATTAAGGATGATATTGCTCCGTTAGTAGATTAATTTCAGCATTTGTTGCCATGTCTTGATCCCATCATTTGGATGGGGAATTTTAACATGGTTTTAAATCATGATCTAGACAGGTCCTCAAGGAGTAGGTCCAGAATTAATGAGAAAATGCACCATCAACTTCTAGTTATAATGTCCCAGCTTGGTCTGTCTGATATATGGAGGGAGAGGAGTGGGCTATCCAGAGGCTCTACATATAATGATGAAAAATACAGGCACCAATTTAGGATAGACTTTGTTTTAATAGATAGGAATTTAGGTCAGCGCGTGAAGGAGATCTTTCATGTTGGAGCTCACATATCAGATCATTCTGCTATCTGGATGAGCATTGAATTGATTGGAAGGGTAGTTCAGGGGAGATGTACACTAGATAGGTCTTTATTGTTAGAAGGAGAGATAGTGGCAGAGTTACAAGCAGACGCAAGGGAATTTTTTTATCTTAATGTGGGTTCCGCCCCCTCAGCCATAGATTGGGACTCCTTTAAAGCATTTTGTCGAGGGAGGCTAATTAGATTTGCCTCATTTAGAAGAACAATATAAGGAGGAGATTTGTCGGTTAGAGGAGCATATTCAATAGATAGAAACTACACTGGTTAGCCTGGGGCTTGAGGAAGAGGATAGGGTCAAGAAAAGGTGTGAGGAGTATAGGTTGGAGCATTTCTACTATGGAGAAAGTTGTGGGATGAGATAGCATGGGAATTGAAAGCTGACAGAAAAAGGAATAGGGTGATAGAGGTCAGGGATGTTAACACAGGGACATTAAAGAAGGGTGATAAGAAGATTAGCAAACTTTTTCTAGAATTTTACTCTGATTTATATGCAGAGGAGTTGGAAGTGCACCCGGATGCTGTGAGAACTTGGTTCGAGGGCTCAGGATTGGGGTCTTTGTGCGAAGAAGATAGTAGAACCTTGAATGAGCAAATTGAGTTGGAGGAGTTAGAGTTTGCTCTAAAATCAGGCAAAGCTGGGAAAGCCTCAGGCCTGGATGGGTTGCTATTAGAAGTTTTCAGATGTCTGGGAGACAGTATTAAGTCTTTTTTTTTGGGACCTGTGTTACGATATTTTAGAAGGGCGAAGTAAGATGTCCCCGTCGTGGAAGAAAGCAAGTATTACAGTGATCCTGAAGCCAGGGAAAGATCCGAGATCTTGTGATACATATCAGTCAATCTCCTTGCTAAACAGTGATTATAAAATTGTTGTGAAGATTATGGTAGATAAGTTAAGCGGGGTCTTGGGCAAAATTATTCATCAGGATCAAAAAGGCTTTATGAAGGAGAGGTGGAGGTGGATGCATGATTTGACACACACTCTGATGGGTTCAATTGATTTGGCTAACACATGTCAGGATCCTTTGGCAATAGTCTTGGCAGATGCCTCTAAGGCTTTTGATAGGGTGAACTGGGTCTATTTGAGGAAGGTTTGTGAATTTTTTAATGTGGGGAAAATCTTTATTGGGATGTTGCAGGAGTTATATGAAGACCCTGAAGCAAGGATTCTCGTGAATGCGATACTGTCCTCTTCCTTCAAAATTCAAAGAGGCACAAGGGAGGGGTGCCCGTCATCACCGTTGACTTTTTAATATATATTTAGAGCCTTTTGTGTGCAAACCCAGGAGGGATTAGAGGGTACTTCCATTTCGCTGTGGGGATTGGAGTAAGAAGATTTCCCTCTATGTGGACGATATATTAATGTACACAGCTGATCTGGCCCAAACTTTAGGTGCGTTGAAAGAGCAGGTGGGGTTTTTGGGGAAGATTAGTGGTTTTGCTGTAAATAGTGAAAAATCTGAAGTAATGGTGTGGAATATGTAGGCAGGTGGGGTCCCAGTGAAAAGAGAGGTGAAATATTTAGGAGTCACTATAACGCAAGAAATAAATAAAATTGCAGGATGTAAATTTCAAGAAAACTCTGAGGAAACCACAGAACTGATAAAGAAATGGGTTAGTCGTCCCCTCACAATTATAGGACGGGTGAATCTAGTTAATTTCTATTTATTTTCAATGTGGTCCCATTGATGTTTGAGAAACAATGGCTGAGTAAGCTCCAGGGAGAAATTGGTAGCTTCATTTGGGCATCTAGAGTGGTAAAGAGGAAGAGAGAGAAAGGAGGGTTGGCATTACCGGATGTGCAGTATTATGCATGGGCTTTGTTTTTTTTTAAGAACTCAAGAGAGCTATGGAGGAACTTTGGGGCTCTGAGAAGGGACAAATGTTCAAAGTTATGTTGGAATTAAATGGTGTACATCAGAATGGCTTGATGTATAAGTTTGGTGACCACAAGCTCTTCAAAAAAAATCGTCTTAAAGTAATTAAGGAATTGGTAAAACTTTGGTGGGATCCGAGAAGAGCTGTCAAGCTGCCATATTATAGAAGGCACGCCCCAATCTGGGATTCGCCAGGCTCCCCAGAAGGAACTAGAGATAAGTTGGCTGTCCCATTGAAGGAGGCAAATCTGTTGGTTTGGGGACAATTGGTCAAGGATGGTAGTTTGGCATCTTTTGAGTAATTGAACCGAGAGGTTGGGGGCAATTTATCCAGGTTCAAGCACCTTCAAATTTCTAGCTGGCTGAAGCATGTGAAGGAGGAAGTAGGGGTCTCGAACGAGTTGGAAGAGTTTCTATTCTCTAGTCCCCCCGAGACAGGAGGTAACAAAGTTGTACTGGTTAATTATGGAGACAGTGGATGGAGCGTTCTCTCTTCCAGAGAAAGTATGGGGGAAGGTCTTGCTGGGTCAACAGATTATAGATCAGTGGTAAGCCTGTAATGCCCTTTTATATGAGACAGTCTGACTGGCATTTTTGAGAATGAATCATCATTTCACTATTCATAGGGCTTACTGGACACCTGCGAAATTATCAATGATGGGGCAAGGGACGGTTCTAGCCTGTAACAAATGTGGTCTCAATAGGGCAAATGATCTTCATATGTTTGTGAGCTGCCACCACTTGACCCAGTTTTGGAGTAAGGTGGAGAAGGCAATAGGGGAGGCGCTCCCTATCAATTGTCAGATCGGCCCCTCCCAGGTTATCTTTGAGGTTTTTCAGGAACAAAGTCAGTTAACACTTAAGAGGAATAAGATTAAGTTACTTTTTTATATGATTTTGCTGGCTAGACGTGAAATTTGTGGAAAATGGGCGAGTGTTTTTCCCCCGACACTGCAGGACTGGTTGGAGGTGCTAATTTACAACTCTAATTTTGACATGAAGAGGGGGGAGGAAGGAGCAGGAACTCTGGGCTGCTTTGAGAGAATGGTTGGAAAGTTTGGGTCATTAGTTCCCCTCCTGGGGCCTTGATTGGTCCAATGATTATACTGCCTCTGATCCTAAGCTTGCTTTATGGATCTTAAGCAGCGCACAGTGACTCAGCTTTAATTCCTTCAATTTAAGACAGGAGCCTCTTGATGGAGAGAGGTAAAGAGTGGATGGAGGATGCCTGTGCTCTTTGGTGCCTCCCTTTGAGTCAGATTGTGGAAAATGAGGACAAAAAAAAATGAACTGCTACCAGTGACAAGATACCCAAGTGTGAATGTGTACTTTAAAAATATGCAAGTTTTGTCTCGTGGTGAACTCACTCGATTTTACTTTGACGGTTGTGGTAGTCAACTGTCTCTGAGATGTTACCACGTAGGGTAATCCGTACCACTCCACTCTCCTCTGAGCTATACAGGAAAAAATTCTAATCAGATGTTTTATAGTTGTACCTGCTGGAGCAAATCAGAGGAATCCAGTAGCTTTTGGTTGGTTATTCATTTCATATGCGAGTCATCACTGGGAAACTTCAATTTCTGCTCTTTAAGATCTGTGTAGTAACAGAATATGACTGATTTCAGCCAATTAAGGCCCATATTTATACTTTTTGACACAAAACTGCGCCGACGCAGTTTTGTGTCAAAAATATTACCGCCGGCTAATGCCATTTCTGTGCGCCGTGCGGGTGTAAAATTTATACTTTGCCGCACGGCGGCGCAAACCACAGATCTGAGTCATTTTCTTAAGACGCACACCACAGCGTCACGTCGTAAAGGAAAACGACGTTAACGCTGCGGAAATGACTGTGAGCCGATTTACGACACCGCAAATCTGATATGCAGCGTTTTTTGACGCTATAGCGTCAAAACTCACTGCAAACACAGCCATTTGTGCAGAGGAGAGCCAAAATGGATCCCAGATGCCTGTACAGACCCCAGGAAGATGACAACAGACCGGGAACCAGCCAGGAGGGCCCACACAAGACCCACGACATGGAGAAGAAGAAAAGAAAGTGTCGCTTCAGTGCAGAGCAGCAGGAAATTCTGGTGAAAGAGGTGACGGAACACCAGCACCAACTGTTTGTCACCTCAAAGTTGCCAATCAGTAGGAGAGAGGCAATATGGCAACAAAATGTTGACAAGCTTAACAGTGTGGCAGAAGTACGCAGAACAGCCATCGAGTGCAAGAAACACTGGCATGACTGCAAGCGCAGGACAAAGGAAAAGATGGCCAGGAACAGGAAGGCAGCACTGCAGACTGGAGGTGGGAGTCTAGCACCACAGGAGGCCCTGGACCACATGGAGGAGATGAAGGAGATTGTGGCAGCCGTCATCCCTGAGGAGATCGTCACAGGGATTCAAGGACAGGACAGTGCAGACTACCAGGAGACAACGCACATGCAGGGTAAGTCGCATGGGGAATTAAAATGCACTAATGTTAACTGCAACCGGGGGGTGGAATACCTACTACACAATGCATGTAAGTCATCATATACATGGAGTGGCATGGTAAAGGGGCATGGCACGGGCATGGCCCATTCTGAGAAAACCTAGGGCACACCATTACACAATACCAACAACCTTTCCATGGGGGTATGCTGTCATGCCAACGATGTTGCAAAGGTAAAGCCACGGCAGGAGGGAAGGGCACAATGTAAAACTGACATCCCGTCAACGTCAGCCACTATACGCCCTACATTAACTAGGGCCCAATAAACAACCTCTAGCCATACCGACAACTGGAATGTAACATTGACAACAGTTGCCACTACCACCTCTGCTGTGTGTGCTGGTATTACGGCTGCTAATCTTGGAGTAGAGGATCTTCGTTAACGACAAGATGGAAGGGCTAAGATTAATAAGAGCTATGGAGAGGATGCCCTGGTATAAACCTTATCGTAAAACCTATCATCTTTGGTGAAGTTGAAAGTTATTGCCCTCATCGGGGTATTTGTGAACCAGCATTGGAACTAGAAAGTTGATGTTTTCCATCTGTCTTCGGATTTAATTTATATCTTCACCTTGGTTGCAGGTCATTGATGATTGAGAAGGATTACAAAATTGATGAAGCCTGCGGTATTTTGTATTATAAAGTACTGAAGGAACTGCCCTCATGCAGGCGGCCTCCTAAAGTAGAGGATTACCGCCAAAACGCGCGTAGGCTTGGTTCCTACTTTTGTTGGTGCAGAGAACTTATGATTTGGTTATTATCAGACAAGACTGAGCGATAACTGTGATTGAAATAACAGGATTATGTTATTTTGAGTGTGTTACAGCTATTGCCAAAAGAGGAAATGCTTATATTCAATCGTAATCAAATGTATTTGTGAGGTTTAAAAGTTTTATATGCTAATTGTTGTGTTATCACCATTGTGTTGTTTTGTCATGTGTGGCACTTTGTCCTTGTGAGTCATTGTGGTTGCATATTTATGTGTTTATATTCGTTGTATTGAATTGTTTTTTAACATTTATGTATGATTCAGGCTTATATTTGTTAACTTCCCTGTGTTATATTTGTATATCTATAAAGTTATGGTATCTTTGTTTTTTCTTATGTACATACGCATTTAATAACTATTATCTTTGAATCTATTTTTATAAGTTTTTGTTTTGCTTTTTTTTTTTAAATGTTGAACATTGGTTCTAGCTCATTTTCTTCTTGTTTGTACTCAAGTATATTTCCCTGGATGGGCTACTGATCACACCAGGGACCCTCGATAGTTCATCCCTGCTGGTCAAGTAGCCAAAGGCAGTAACGTTCCCATGGATCATACACACCCAAATTAGAGGGTTTAGGATGACAACGTTAACAATGCCCTGAAACAAGACAAATGTTCCAGTTCTGTCAAATGTGAATGCCCATAGTTGCCGCAAACATCAGCCAGTGTCATCAACATTAGGAGGTACACAGCACTAAGGTCACACCCATGCTGCATATGTCAGGGTCCATACTGTGCCTGGGTCACAATGCAACATCCCAAATGTCATACTGCTCAGACAACAGCATTGAGGGGGAGGACACATGTAGCTGGTCACTGAAATACACCTGCACAGTCAGAGGAGGAAATAGGACACTGCTACAACTATCAGGGCAATCCAACGTACCACACATTCCCCAACATCAGCAGTACACATTACCAATGCTGACATCCATATCATGCCGTAACAATGCTATACATAGTATACACTACATTTCAACTACATATCAGGGACTGGGGCAGGTCCAGATTGTTAAGTGTGCTGCTAGTGCCATCAGAGCACCCACAGCCAGTGAAAGGCCTCACCATGAGAATGGAAGTAGGGGGAGGGTTGAGTAGGACAAGAAGGTGGCAATTCACTATTTGGCCAGAACCAACACCTTGAGGAGATGATGCTGACAAGTCCACAAACTGACCACAATACATGTGACATGCAGCTGGGGCATAGGCCTGGGAGAATGCTAATATGAAAGACTGGAGCAATGAACAGGAACCAAGATCACAATGTGAAAAGCATCACAAGGCAGGCATGTCACATCACAAATGCCACAACACAGAAACACTAATTGTACCGTATTTCATTGCAGAGGACGATGGATCTCCTGTTGATATGCCTGTCCAGGATTACCCTGATGACGTGGATGACGAGCTGACAAACGTCAGCCACCAGACCCTCCAAGAGGTCCTTGGAACCCTCCAGACCCACCTTCAGTCACAAGGAGGTCTCAGATACAGCAGCCATCGCAGAGGATCCACCCACCACCCCAATTGTACGACCTGCCAGCTCCAATACAGCTGAGGACTCTGACGACACTGGCACCAGCTTTGAGAGAACTGTAGTCGGAGTACAGCGGGAGCTGGCCAAGGAGGTGCAGTGGGGATGCAAACTATGGCAGCCACCCTAGAGGGGGTGCGTTTGTGCATGATGTCAACTGAAGAACAGGCAGCAACTATGCAAGGGCGAACAACTATCTTGCAGGAACTTGAAAAAAGGCTGAAGGAAATCAGCACAGCTGTAATACAGTTGATCCAAGACCTACAACAGCGTGTACAAATGCAACATTGAACCCCTCAGGGCTGACCTGGCTGCCTACCATCCTGATGTGGCTGCTATTCTTAAGAACCAGCAGATCCTCCTTGCAGCAGTACTGCCCTTAGGACCCCCACAGATAGCAGCTACTGGGATGTCTGACTCCACGTCTACACACACTGAGGTGTGTGTTACCCCTTCACAACCACCACCACCAAGGGCAGAGAGGCAACACACACATCAGAAGATGAAGACCAGGAACAGATCACCTTCACAGGTAAAAGTACCGGAAGCACTAGTCCCTGCCACATGGCCACCTATTACCAAGGTCCTGCGCTTTGTAACATGCCAGTCTTACAACAACTGTACTCAAGCACTGTTCTGCAAACCACTGTCTATCTTGTCAGCCTGCCCAGTGATTGTCTCTCACTAACTCATTGGCAAGTCCTGTCCCTCTGCACTGTCTGACACTTCACCTCAGCATGTCCAATGACATGTCCTTTTGCACTTGTGTGGGATCACAATGGAAGATGTCACAATAATGGACTCACAATCATGGACAATGTACATACAGCACTACAGCACTTTTCAATAAATAGCACTTACACAACCACTTTGTCTCTGTGTAATGTGACACATCAACCATGCAGTAGATCACTGAATTTTGCCTCCTCTCAAATATCATGGATTGTCAATGCAAATGTCCTGAAATAATGTGGGCTGATAACTATGCACAGTGGCCTGGATTCTACCATGCTCTGCCCTTCCTGAGGGTAATTTCTGAGGAAAAGAGAAACTATACACCATAATGCTGTGTTGGACAGATTAACGCTTCCTCAAGGGATGTCAAAACCAGAAAATAGTGCCTTCAAAATGTTGCTTCAATGCAAAACTAACATATGTAACATTGCCCACAAATATAAGCGAACACTCACCAAACTGCATGAATGGAGGTGTATGAGTTTACATCCAAATAAGTAATCATGCTGAACAGTGTAACAAATTATCTATGTGAGTTATGTACACTATACTACAAGAGAGCTTACTACCACTCACGTTATAAGAGTTTCCTTGGACATGAGACTGCAGTCAGACATAACACAGTGTCCCCAATCCTAAATCTGGAAGCACAGTATGTGACATTGAAAACATACATTATGAAAAAAAAACACTTTGGGATCCATAGTAACTGTGATTGGTGGTTGCAATGAATGGCCGAACCTTAGCTAAGTAGCTTTGGGGTAGCTGCCAATGTTACACCTCAGTTGTGATTTGTTTGCAGCATAGGACACAAAATGTAATACAAAAGAAACACTGTACACTCATGCCAAGGCCCTTATCTACAAGCATGTGACACATACTGTAAAGGGTTACCTACATATTTATTAAACAGTAAAAACAGAAGTGAAAACTCGGGGAAACTCAGGGAAAAGCCTTATCTACCCTAATCTACTCTAACTGCTCATTACCCACAACTATCCCTAACTAACCTAAGCTAAACTTACTTATCACATTTAATGAAACGTTCTAAACATCAACCCCCACCCCCCTTCTGAGACGGGACACATGGAGGACAACAGATGCTAACCTAAACACATACTATCCTATACTAAACAAATATATATATTTTCTTTTTTTTTTTTTTTCTTTTTTTTTTTTTGTAAAGACACAAGAACCCCAACATTGCCAACACACTTAAAAATAAACAGTAGAAATATTCAGGACCCCCACCCACTAACACTAACTAAACTAACAGCCTATACTAACCTAACACTAAGCCCCCTAAACCCACAAAGTATAAGAACCAGGAAAGATGTGGGAGGGGAGGAAATCATGTCTGTCTCATTATCTACAGGTTGGCCCTCCGGAGGGTCCTCTTGATCGAACGCACCCGTCTGTTGACCTGTCGCACCTCCTGCCACAGTCGGCTCATCTTCCTAAGGACACAGTCCAATTTTTTCTGCATTTGTCCAAAAGCAGCAGGGTCAATGGCTGCAGCAGTGGTGGTCTGGGTACCAGCCGAGGAAGTATGGGGCTGTGTAGTGTCCATGGCTGTGGGCTGCCCTGCAGGTGGTGCTGTGCTTGGGCCAGGAGCAGTTGCTGTGGATGGTCCCGCAACGGTCCCAGCTGCTGGTGGTGCCACCTGGGTGGTATTGGTGGTGGTGCTGGTGGTGGTTGTGGTAAGCAAAGAAGGTCTGGCTTGAGGAAATGCCCTCCAGGCTCCGGAGGCTAGTTCATGGCGATATCTGCGGGCCATTCTTTGGTACCCAGTCTCGACTTGAAGTATGTGTTGGTACCTCATTGCCCGCCGTTGAAACCCCCTGACCTGGATGGGTGTCATATTTGCAGCTGTTAAGACAAATAGAACATCTAACATTAGGTACTGCATTGTGTGAAATGGCACAAGAAGTAAATCAGACAATACATCTATTGTACTTGTAGCAGCTCATATCATCATACAGATCATTGATTGTCCCTGAGGAAGTACATGACAAGCCAGCCTACAAAGGTCCTATCACACATAGCACATCCAAACCCTACAAGATGGTAACAACAGCCATGATGTTTGCATCATTGTTCTGCCAGTTGTCAGCTAAAAATCATGCTGCACATCCTCCACCACTGCCAGGGCTACAAATGTCATTGTACGGGATGGCAATCTAGGGCCACATGATCTACGAGTTGTAAATGGACTTGCCAGTATAGTAAGCATGTGCTAAACATGAGTGTGTATACTAGGTTCAGACAAGTGATTCACTGATTTACATGTCTGTGTACCAAAGTTGTATCATCAGTCCTAGGTACACTAGTCACAAACCTATGCCTATGTCTGAGGGGGGGGTGGACTAACAACTAATACTTTCTAACAAAAAGGACACCCAGGAAGCTTAGGAAAGCTGGACATGTGTTTGGCTCAGCACACACACCACAGGTAAGGAGGATCTCCAAATCGGAGACAGCTAACCCTTGACCAATCCCATCGCCACTCATGTTTGGAAATGCAGACCTTTATCCACATCATTTACTACCAGTAAGCCATGACTTACAACAAACACAGAGATGCAAGAACACCCCGGGCCATGAGTTGCATGCATACCTAGGCCATTGCACTCAAGTGCCACTTACTCGTAGCACTATATGTGGAGCTACATGCTGCTAGGAAGTTTAACCTACAGTTTAATAAGTACATTAGTGAATTGGGAAGCAGAAGTCTGTGGGTCAGCATTTGGCAGCCCCATTCTGGAAGATTTTGGGTCTGACTGGCTGACTAATTCACTAATTTGGTCCAGTGCGACTCTTTCTGATTCAAGTTTTATCCACATGACTCATCCCTATTCACATTGCTGTGCCTACAGGACTGACCTAGAATACCTAAATAAGACAATACGATAAGGATTGGCCAACTCAAAGATGGTAATAAAATGATATTCCACTCATGGAACAAAACAAATGATTGGCCAGCGAATCACACCTTGCTATGTGTCCAACACACAGGAGTCCATCACACATCACCAGCAAACACAACACATAACAGACACATCAACACTTACTGGAGTTGTCTGGGTCCTCGAATCGAGCCACCTCGCCAACAGTGTAAGGTGCCGGTCCACCTGTAAGGCATGGAAGGGAGAAATGTGCTCAATATCTGTGCACTGTACAACAATTCCAAAGACAAATACTATGTGTAAGATTACATCAGAAAGTAAAGCCTCTCAGACATGATGATACTGCATCCTACATAGCACGGCTAACATGTACATACCATGGGTCTCCAGTGAGTGTTACACACATATCTATACACATGCAGTGGCCCTAACTATCATGTGTTGGCAAACATGCTTCTTCATTAGTGAGCACACATAATAATGAAGTGTATTCGTCTCATCATGTGTATCCATGAGAGATATCCAAAGCCACTTTCTGTGAGGACTGCATTACCAGTCAACCAGTCATTGTGACCATGACAAATTTATGACACACAGGTACAATGTACAGAGGGGCAGGGACAGTTTTTAGCCCTCATGTTGTTACAGTTTCTTCATTTGATGTGGCCCAGCTATGATGCGTTGCACCAACCATAGAGATATGAAGCCATGTGCATACCTTTGGCCAGCCATCCCTAATCGAAATGTGGCACTACAAACTCCAAATACCAGTCTAAGATGTTAGCTGAGCGCAGAACTTGTTCCCTATGTGTCCAAATCCAGATCAGACATGTATCCGAAATGAAGGAGGGGCACAATAATCCCTAAGAGTTTTGGAATTTCCATGTTCGGTTTCCTCACACACTCACCAGACACACATGAGACATATGTTCGGGCCACATTGCTATCATCAATTGACGTGAAGCCTGCACTCATTTTCAGCCTCATGTTGTGTTTAGAAAGTCAGTCTAGCTGTTGCGTCAACAAATGATGGTAATGATTTGGACATTTCTATACCTCACAGGCAACTGTGGCCTATATCTATACCTAATTGGCTCCTGATTTGTGTTGCTGTTTGACACAAAGGCGGCACTAACTTACATAATGCAAATGTATTCAGTAAGTTTGCGGAGCTCTTGCTTCCTAACAGCTAGCAATTGTGGTCCTTAACAAAGTAGATATATGACCATGTATGTTTCAGAAGCATTCCACACGCTCAACAACATTTCCGGCAGATATTGTAAAAATCAGCTAATGTCACTACAGAGCATTTAAACGTGCACATTAACATGATTTGTACTCACCAACAGGGCCACCAATCACAATCCCCAGGTGGTCCAGCAGATCTTGCTCCCTGGAGACAAGGTCAGCCCAGCGGTGCTTCAGCTGGTGGTCGTTTCTGGGTGTGTTGTAAATCCTTTGCAGATGATGCAACACCTTTGCCCACCGGAGCCTCCGTGCCTCAGTGTGATACCCCTGTATCACACGCCCACCTGCCTCAATCATTAGGGGTAGGAAATGGCACACTAGCCATATGAATCCACCCAGCTCCTCCTCTCCCATCCTGCCAAGATGAGGTCTACCCAACATATTTGTAGCAAAAGAGAAATAGGGGATAAAGGGGAACAAAGGAGAATAGGGGAAAAGTAGAACAGGAAAAATTCAAAAAAACAACTAACACAGCCCAACTATACCCAAACTAACACTACCCACAACAGATTCCCAACAAAACAAAGACAATACTTTACAACACAAATGAGCACAAAAACACTCAGACAGGATACTACAACAAGTTTTTAATCACAAAAAGACAATAAAAAGACTACACAGGAGACAAATTCACTAAATATACAGAGACAAATTGAGACACAGCCACACAGTCGAGAAATATCACAGACTGCAAAGTGAAAGTGAAAGTACACCCACTGTACATATTCTGTAAACAGGATATCCTATTACATCACTTCCTGCCTAAAATGGCGGGCGTTTTTATCGCCATGCGTCAAAATATTTTGACGCATACAGTGTGCGTGTTATTTTTTTCGACTCACAGGAGTAGATTTGAGCCCGCATCCATATGTTTGGAAATAGTTTTACACTTAACCAATTTTCTGAGGTACAGTGTGGAAGATACTGCTCAGGGGCAATGGTTATTTCAGGGCATTATGGGTTGTTTTTCGGCCATAAGCGTCATTTTTTTATGCATGTGCGTCACTTTTTGATGCGTATGCGGCAAAATTTCAGGCATTAACTGGGTTTGGGTCATTTTACCATTTTAATGTAATATTACAGTTGTGACAATACTGAGATAGGCTGATTGCAACCACTTTGGTCATGACGGTGTATG
Organism: Pleurodeles waltl; assembly: GCF_031143425.1. NCBI lineage: Eukaryota > Metazoa > Chordata > Amphibia > Caudata > Salamandridae > Pleurodeles > Pleurodeles waltl. The sequence goes on from NC_090445.1 coordinate 510,041,774, forward strand.
GGCACATGTGACACATCATGCTACTGCGGACCATGATCCGCTACTTCATGTACAGGATTTTCACTCTTGACTGACGCAATAGCTGGCCAAACGTGTGGCCTACATATATGTATTGCACAAATTGGGCATGTTTGGCGTCAGGAGAGGATAGCAAGGTGACGCACATAAGTACAATACCTCAATGCCTATGGCTCAATGTGTGTGCATTGGCTACTAATAGTGTTGTTGACCCACTGTGTGAGCATCACAAGATGCATTATTGCAAATATGTTTGTATGAATGTGGAGTCAACGTGTCCAACCCTCAGATGCGGAAATGAGAGAGGACATGTGTTAGTCATACATGTAGCAACATCTGCTGTGTGCACTTTCTAGTTTTTGGGGAACGTAAACACCACAAATGACAAAGCATGCACCGGATAGATAGCAGACGCTTGTTCATGTCAATGGTCCAAAACTTGGCCATCACATGTCCTGGAATTTTGGATACTGCTTCCTAGGCACTTGTTGGTGAACCCACCATGAGTCAGGCACATGTACAGACTAAGTGGGTACCGTGTTATTGACATGGAGAGCCAAAGGTGAACCATATTTGTAATATCACCCCACAGTTGTGGTCATAAGACAGAGCCACAACTCTCCTGTGGCAGTGGCGGACTAGCAGACCAAGCAGCACGTGCCCACATATTTCCAGTGATCAATTGCACAGAGGTGTCTGGTTCATGTGTGTGGGCCAATGTTAATCCTGTATATTTTTAGGGGTCTATGTTGTCACAGTTACGTCCAGGTCTAGTCATGAGTCAGTGGTGGCTATTTCTGTATCTACTGAGTATCCTTCAGAGATCAATGGAAGTAAAGCCAATGAGGATTTGAGAACCCACATGGTGATGGTCCCCCTGTCACTGCAGACGTGTTATGAGACTGTCAACAGGGAAACCTTGGTGTGCTGAGTGAGATCATATCTCAGGAGTCTTGTACCAGCAGGTGTCATTACAACATTTGTACACAGGTTGGCATGTAAAGTTCCCACTGCATCTGGGAACATCATAGCCTCTGTGTTGATTAATCTTGCAGCTATTCATCATGCACAGCCCATCAATATGTTGTGAGCAATGTGAATCAGCATGTGAACAGTCAGGGTCCTAACATGTGTGGACTTTTCATGCACACTATCTGCTGGAGGCAACATTCCCAATCCCTGCATACGGCCATGGTACACTGTCACACTTTGTCGCTCATGCATACTTGAGACCCAGACAAGGGATAGGCCATGATTTGGGTATTTGGAGACAAGTTCCCAATTATGGTACAATAAATAACCAGATTATGCTAAATAACTTACTTGACTATGCATTGAAGAACCACCTGACAAAATACCCCAGGAGGAATGTGAGGGTTGGGAAAGCAAGTATGATACATATGCGGCCATAAGGAACCTTTAGGGTAACGCACAGACAGGTGCCAGTCGGGCTGACAGGATGCAGGGTCAGGAATCCAGCAATTTCACAAGGTACATACTCAGTGGTCTGACTAAGGCTGGTCGGAGGAAGAATAAGACAGTTGACATGGAAAACTGTGTTTTTCCTGTGTTTTGGAAGATGACACATAACCCAGGGGCTGTGTTACACAGCTTATTTTTCCAGCAATGCATAACAGTGTAATCGAAAAAATGGCAGCTTCTATGCTGCTTCAAGCATGTGCAAGGGCAGTGCATGTTCAAATGGCTGGTCTGCATGGAGGTGCTCACAGGTGTGTGCTGCATTCGTTTCTCGCAAGTCCTGTAGGTGAAATTTGAGTTCAAATGGCCAACAGTACCTTTCACATGGGAAGCAAACTACAGGTGAGAACAGGGCTTAGAGACAACAAGCTGGTGCATTATTTAACCTAATGTCCATGCAGACAGATGTGCAATGACCATGGCATACCATACTAACGGGTGAAGCACACTGGATTAATATTGTTAGTCTGTGTGTGTGTAGAGGAGGGAATATCTCGGTACACATATTACCATTCCAGGGACCTTTTAAGATGGGTGGGGTGAGACCAGGAGCATGGGTGTGTCAGGACTTAGGACATGGGCTGACATGTACATGGAATGTCATGTGCGCAATGCTTGTCATAGGTGTGGCACTTGTGCTCTCTATGTTCTGCTTATATAGAATTCTAGTCACACATTGTCCTTGCAAAGATAGGTGATGTAACAGTTACTGCTGTCAAGGGTGTGGCCATACATTAATGTTCCTGTTGCAATTGCACATCAACTTCCTCATGTATGATGCATTTTGTTCCATCATTGACTGATGGTGTCTTAGTTGAATAATACGCATCACAATTGCTTTGGAAATTTCTGTGTCCTGATCGGTATATCAGCAATGCTCCATGAGGCTACACTCTTATTCTAATAGTTAGAGATAAAGGTGAGCAAAATGATATGGTGATTGTTATAGCTGTTTATTTACATATGTTAATACAGTAGTGATGGTGAGTTGATTCAAAAGAAATTGTTGACAATATGTTGACACCTACGCAATCCTGCAGCTGTGTTTGGTTGGCCACCCTCATGTTGATGGCCAGCATCCTCCGCTTCCTACTCTTCAGGCATTTGTGGCTCTGGTTCTAATAGGGGAATGCTCCTTCGTACACAAATGTTGTGCAGGATGGCACATGTTAAAATGATCTTGCAGACCATTTCTGGTGAGTATAGGAGGCTGCCACCAGTGATGTCGAGGCACCTGAATCTCGACTTCAGGATGCCAAAGGTCCTCTTGACTATGGTGCGTGTCCTCCTATGTGCCTCATTGTGGGCACGCTCTGCTGCAGTGCTTGGGTTGCCAAATGGTGTCATAATCCATGGCTGGATCCCATACCCCTGATCAGCTGAAAGAGAAAATGATTAAGATCATGTTGATGTAGCTTGCCCCATTAATATCACCTTGCATGGCAGTAGTTGTCTTGTGTTGTCTGTGACTCTTTATTGTTATTGTGTTGATTCTTAGGCTTCTAGGATGTACCATCAGCATTGGGTTGTTTCCTTGGCTGAACGAGTGTTTGGCTGCTGACCAGTTGTCAGCATTATATTTTGGCAGTTGCAGTACAGTGTGTACTCCCTAGCATTGTGACTTGTGATACAGGTGTCCCTGTGTCTTAACTGGGGTGAGATGATAGTTCCATACACAGATTCAATTTGACAGTGGTGGTAACACGTTTGCATCTATGAACCCTGGACATCCCATACTTTTAGACATATGCAATGGATTAACTTAAACATCAGTGAGACGCTTAAATTTTGCAAGGTGACAATTAGCCAAACTTCTCCATACGTTGTGATCATTGACGTCTTAGCATTTGACTGTACACTAATTTCACATGTGTGACAAGTTCACTGCAGAAAAATTTCTCTGCCCTTGGCAAGTTGACTCAGGTTGTAATGTCTACCTAGACTACTGCACATGGTCTAGTTCTGGTGGCTAACTTGGTTGTGAGGTTGTCAGTTTGAGTTTCAGAAGGTCCGTATGGCAGTACATCTGTTGTGTGTGTGTTAATTTGTCACAATGCGTATGTGTAGGAATGTGCACCTTCCATATAGTAGCATCAAGATGTGTTCTTCGCACAGTCCACTTGCCTCTTGGTAGTGGGCAATGAGAGAGCAGGAGTGATGTGAGATATTGGAATGGCCTCAATGATTGCATGTGACCTTTATTGTAGTCATCATAATGCTATGTGAGTCACGGTGTTTGACCTCCAGCAAATTACATTCCACACCCCTTAAACAGTACTTATTGGCTGGGAGGGTGTTTGTTTGGGTGTTATTGATGTGTTATTGGAGTTTTATCTTCACAGATGTCATGCCAGTTGGCACCATGTGTTTGTCACTGTGTTGTTTACATTTTTCCCTTGTGTCTGCAGAGTGGCATCAGTTTTTATTTGGAACTGTCATTTGTCCCTAGGTGTGTCTCCTATTGGGTGAGGATATCAAACATGCCTAGCGGTGTCACAACCTCAGTGTGTTCCTGTTCACGTCTCTGTCGTGGTGTATGTGTTGTTTGTCCTAGAGGGTTGCTGTGCAGTGTGTATATAAGTAGGTTTCTGTACTTACCAACAAGTAGTCCATTTCCATATCGTCCATCCTGGAAGTGTTGATTGATGGTACAGTGACAGAAGATGAATGAATCATGTACACTCCCAGGATACTTTGCCACGTTGTGGGTGATCAATCCCTGGTGATCCACAATGGCCTGCACATTGATAGAGTGTGTGTGCTTCCTGTTGCGGTATAGATGTTCAGTTGCAGCAGGTGGCACAAGGCGTACATGTGTGCAGTCAATGGCACCAAGGACGTGTGGAAATCCATTAATGAGGTAAAACCCCTGTCTCCTGCTGCTTCTGCTGTGTGTTTGGGAAGCAGATGTGGTGGGGTGTGAGTCTGATGATGGCATCCAGTACCTTGGGAAGGAAGGCGAAGAATGATGGCTGTGAGATCCCAGCCACCAGGGTGCCAGTGGTTTGAAAGGAGCCACTTGCCAACATGTGTAGTACAGCTAGCAGCTTGGTTTCTGGTGAGATGGTGCGGGGTCTCTGCAAGCTGGGTGCCAACTGTGGCTCAACGTTGCGCAGCAGCTGCTGAATGGCTTGCCAGTTCAACCTGTGCCTCTGGATGATGTCATGTTCCCTGAGGCCATGAAGGGTTGTCCTGGGGTGGAATATCCTCTCCTGCCTTCTGCGTTGCCTTTGGGGTCCCTGCTGGTGTTGTAGAAGCTGCTGTTGTTGTTCCTGTGCTCTGAGTCTGCGTGCACGCTGGATGAGAAGAACCTCCATGTCTTCCTTTTGTTGCTCTGCTGTTGCTTCTGTGTAGTTTCATTAAATACAGGTGTGTTTGCCCCATTTTAATGCCTGCCCTGACCCAGGTGTTAATTTTCGACGCAAATTGGGCTGTGCGTCATTTTCCGCCTCCGCCTCCTGGCCGTGCGTCATTTTTGCGCGGTAGCATAAATACGGCACACAGGTGTTTGTGTCATTTTTTTGACGTGAACGCCTACCTTACATATCATTAATGCAAGGCGGTTTCCCGCATCCAAAAAATGACGCACACAGCAGGATTTTGACATCCTGTGGCATCAAAGTTTAAATATGGGACAAGGTTTGCGCCGAATGTGCATCAAAATTTTTGACACACATTCGGCGCAGATGGAGTATAAATATGCCCCTAAGTTTCTGCGGAACTCTATACCAGCACTTATATAAAGTCACAATGCAGAACTTTAATTTCCAGCACAGATGTTAGGCTGTCTCATCTAGTGAAGTACTAAAATGTGTGATTGTTGATTTTCCAGACCGGACCATTCTGATCCAAATTTATTTTCCCCTGCTGATGCTATGATCTTATGCACGTTTTAAATCAATCCTGTTTCACGGGTTCTCAAACCTGTTCGGGAATAAGAGCTGCTTATGCTTAATGAAAATTATATTTCCTCCACGAACTAAATGGAGTCTGGGCCCACATAATAATAGAAGAACAGATAAATAATCCACTATATGGTGCAAAATGTGGCCCTGAATATTAAATATATAATAGTGTGGAAATATCAAGGACATCATTTTAAAACTGAAATACGAAAAGGTTAGTAAATATAGATTTCTTATACGTAACTTCCCATACATGTACCATATATGCAGCAAGTTATTATTACACTGCGAATATTGCACAGTGTTGACAGCAATTTCACCGAGCGTACATTGAAAATGTTTGATAACTATTTTGGCACTGTTTGCTTACGAGCCGTTAGAAGTGAAATATCACGTGCCTTATAGGAGGAGCATGGAATATTTCAAACAGGTGTGGAGACTCGTAGATTAATTGATTAACAATTCTCTATTTAAATGCTGATGTTAAGTGAAAATCGCTTTTATGAACCAAACCACTTTGAGAAAGACTACATGTCGAAACGCGTCAGTGGGGTTCTGATGCTTATATCTGAAAATAAATGGATATTATTTTGACAGTCTTCGGGAGTGCGACGCTTTTTTCTTTGTTTAATATATATATATATATATATATATATATATATATATATATGTGTGTGTGTGTATATATATATATATGTGTGTGTGTATATATATATATATGTGTGTGTGTATATATATATATATATATATATATTACCATTTGCAACAAACATATGCCTTTTTATTTCATATAGAGGACACTTGATCAGTACCATGTTAAGGTGGCTGACGTTTATTTATTTATACATATGTGTGTGTGTATAAAGGCACACACACACACACATATATATATATATATATATACACACACATACATTGTACATATATATATATATATTACCTACTGGAGATCGCAATTAGGTATACTTGAACCATGTTTCCATAGAAAAAGTGTTTTTTGGCTTGCCTATATCTCTTGCACCGTTTGATGAATCTTTCTGAAATTTTCCAAAAGAAGTGTGCCAGTGATTCTTGTTCCCCACAGAAACTTTTGAGGGGATCCGTCAAGCGGGGGCAGAGAAAAATGGAGGGTAAAAAAGTGTGTGTTTCCCAAGTGTACTGTACTTGGAGACGGATAAATATGAAAACTGCAAATGTGCCTTGCATCATCCTGAAATCAGTGGGGCATCCTTATCAAGGTGTTTGGTGAGTTAAAGTCCTACAATTATCATGCCACAACACTGATGCAGCCCTAACTGAATAACTATTCAGGGGAAGAGGGCCAGAGGCAATACAGAAAATCAACAATTTCATTATCACAGAGACAGAGGTCAAAGGGGCTGGCAAAGAATTATTCTGAAAAGACTTATTTTGAACACTATGCCTGCAGTGAACGCTTCAATGAAATGTTCAAACACAGGTTCTGCTGATGAATTAAATCTATGTGAATGTCATCTTTATTGATGGAAGAACATGTATAAAAGTACTGAGCATATTCTACATAGAGACTGTAATGACCTCTCATAGAATGTTTACTTGTGAAATGAGCAGAACGCAAATATTGCTTAGCAACATTTAAAGAAGGACTCTGAAAGTGGCACTTTGAACTATAACTTCCAGAATGCCCCTGTGTTTATATAAGGCAGATAAATGAGAACCATGAGTGCCTACCAAATAAAACCACCTGAGGAAGACGAAATGTTGAAACGCGTAGTGGTGTTTGAAGTGCTGGTCTGTGAATAAATGGAATCTGCTAATCTTTACCTCTGGGAGTGCAGCAATTCTTGTTGGCTTATTTTTTGATAATCCTTGTCATTCTCCCTTGCTTGTACTGAAGTTGCCTTGAACTCCCACAAAACTGGAAAGGCCCCCAGTCACAATAAAATCCCATTAGAACTTTTGCATTCCAATCTTGATTTGTCTCTACCCCATATTAACATCCTAAGCAATGTGATCCTCCAGGGAGGCCTGATTCCAGAGACCTAGAAAGATACACAAATTGTCCCCATTTATAAGATGTGTTCACAAAATGATCCAGGCAATTGCAGCATGATTAGTTTAATAGATAATCTTCAAAATGTTTCATCGAACATGTTCTTGACAAACTAACAGCCTGGATAACAGAAAATTATAATTTAACCAAACTCTAAGCTGGCTTCTAACAAAAAGTTAATACAGTTAATCAAGCCTTGTTCAGGTGGAAAGTGGTGCTGTTAGGCAAGTGTAGTTACATCTACAGATCGATGTGCAGCATTTGATCTTGTTTCGAGAGCTAAATTGTGGGAACTCTTGTCTATTTTAGGAATGGCCACAGATTTGCTATCACTTATTATTCGCTTGCATACTGATAACTTTACTAGAGTACAAGGTGGCCTACAAGGGGAACTCATGCCCAAAATAGATGTCAGTAAAGCTGTGCACCAGGGCTGCACATTGGCCCTGACATTATGTTGCTGTTTATCAATAGATGCATGGATTTCCTCTGGAAAATGGATAATGACTCGCCGACCCTGGCAGGAAAGAAAATACCAGTGTTACTATTTGCTAGCGACACGCTTCTGATTTCAAAAACACTAAGAGGTTGCAATCCCTGGTAGATGGACTCAATCAGTTCTGAAAGCAAAGTGGTCTTGAAATAAACACCAATAGGACAAAGTTAATGACTTTTAATGTAAAGAGGCCTAATAGCTGTAGAAGTACTGTGGATGCAAAGCCCCTGGAATGAGTCAAGGTGTTTGATTATTTGAGCCCTAGACCAATTAAGAGAAAAGGTAGAGGAGAGCAACTAATTAGGAGTGTGGCCTGCCTAAAGTATAGGACTGTCGCTATCACCAAGTTTTTTGTGGGGTTCAAAAATGTTGCAGTCTCCTCAGCCCTAGAGGCGTAAAAAGCACAGGCTTTGAATGCAGCACTATACAGCACTGAACTGTGGGGCCATAGCCTAGTTGAGGGACTACTTGTTCAAAGGAAACCAATTCATAAAATCAATGTTGAAGCTTCTGTCAAGCACATCTTCATTACCCCTGCGAATGGACTTGAACCTACAAAAGATAAGTGACAGACTGAGGACAAAGTCCATTGTTTTTTGGTGAAGGATCTGGTCTACGGAGGAATTGTCTCACTATAGGGCTGCTCTAAGTGATGTAATCAGCAGGCCACAGTCATCCCTATTTAAGACATGTCCAGACCTGCTTAACTAAGCTAGGTGTGGATAATCTTTGGCTTGAGCCCGATTCAATCACTTCTAGCTCTGTCTCACAGGTTAAAAAAATCCTTTTAGCAATATATCCAGAGGGTACAAAGTGGAGTGCCATCTCATAGGTTCATAAACAATGCATTTCTGTCTAAAATCAATGGATTTTAAGCTTGAAGAGTATCTCGATTTTCTGTAGGTCCCACTTCAAAGGAAGCTCTACATCCAGCTAAGGCTATACACCCTTCCACTGGCCTTGTTCATGAACATCTGGTCCAACTCCTCTCTTATCAAGGCTACATGTCCAGTGTGTGATTCTTTGCGTGAAGATGCTCAGCACATTCTTTTCTTTTGTCCTGCATTTAAAATTGCTTAAGCAAAGTGGATTAAACCACTGTTCCTAAATATTGGGACTAGACATTACCAGAAAGCCTTGACGATTTGCCAAGATGATACACACCCAGTGGTAGCTCACATGAGGGTAAAGGGGCAGCATGGTGCAGGGTGGAAGTGGGGGAGAACAACAACAATTAAAAACAAATATTCATACAAAAAAATTACCTTACGCACCGCGCCGGTGTTGCTCGGCTCCTCTTCTGAAGGCACAGGCTCCCAACTTGCCTGCTTCCAATCCTAATTCTGTTTTCATGATGCTGGCAGAATGAAAACAGGTTAGAATTGGATGGAGTGCCCAGCCAGGGCGCTCTGAGGCAGAGTAAAACTCTCTGCCTGCTGTCTCCAACCCAGCTTCACGTGCTCACTATTCAGAGGTCCCGGTGCAGAGCAGCAGCATTTTACAGAGCTCCTGTTGCAGAGGCCTACTTGGACATTTCCTGGCTGTGTTCTCATTATCTTGCTGATCTTCATGCAGGGCGGTAAGGCGGAGTTCAGGATAAACCTCAACTCTGTTTTCTAGAAACATCTGAGTTTTTGGCTTTGTGATTTACCGCGTGTGCGATTTACTCTTGGCACTTAACCCTTGCAGTTCGGATCGGCAGAGTGCGCGATCATTTCAAGGCATTTGAATCTTGATGGTTGAATCGGCAGCTGTGTGCGCGATTAATTATTGCCAATTAACCCTTGCAGTTCAGATCGTCAGAGTGCGGGATCATTTCAAGGCATTTGAATCTTGATTGTTGAATCGGCAACAGTGTGTGCGATTCATTCTTGGCAATTAACCCTTGCAGTTCAGATCGGCAGAGCGTGCGATCATTCCAGGTACTTGAGTCTTGATGCGCAGTCTGGCAATAAGGTGCGCAATAATTTCTGGGCAATTGGATCTTGAAACTTAGATCAAAAAGAGTATGATCTTTCTAGACAAAACAAGTTTAGTCAGTTTGCCTATTCCACATTATAATTCATGAATCCTACAGCAGTTAATTCTTTGGGAACAAATGTACTCATTGACTCTTGTTGTGATGTAATTGCTATTCTAAGGATTAACTTGAGAAAGTTCAATGTTCAGAGTATATGATTATAAAAAGGTCACGTTATTGAAAAGTTCTTGATCTCTCATGTTATTAGAGCATAAAGAGTTAAAACAAAGTTCATGAAGATTAATGTGAATGACCTTGCTATTGTGTTCTTAACTCTTGCTTCCACAGGTCTCCTTCCCCGCTGTTCCCAATCTAAACCCCATCCCCTGCTTGGCCATTCTTTAACTCTGTCCTATAACAGCTAGTAGAGTTTGGAGCTGCCAAGAGGTGGACATATTGCGAACAGGCACAAACCCTGAGGATCCGGTCTCGCTGACACAGTGGATGTTGGTGTGTCTGCATCTGGATGGTGCTTGTGTGAGTGCCTGTGGGATGAAGTGTGGTGCTTGTGTTTCCCTGAGCCACTTCTGTGTGTTGATTTGGGTGAATGCAGATCTGAAGGTGTGCTTGGAATAGGCTGGGGTTGGGGTGATTGGGAATGGGTAGAGGAAGTTGGAGGGAGGAGGCTGGAGACAGGGACAATGGCTGCCAACAGTGAGTTGGCCAGAGCCTGGAATGGTCTCTGTTGGGCCGCCACGCCAGAGTGAATGCCCTCCAGGTATGCATATGTTTATTGCAAATGCCCTGCTAGACCCTGGATGGCATTCAGTATGGTTGACTGCCCAACAGAGAGTAATCTCAGGATGTCAATAGCCTTCTCACTGAGGGCAGCAGGGCTGACTGAGGCAGGGCCTGAGGTGCCTGGGGCGAAGGAGATGCCCACCCTCCTGGGTGAGCAGGCACGTGAAACATGCTGAGGGGCTGCTGGGAGGGCGGTACTGGTACGGGGTGGCAGCTGTACCTGTAGTTGGGGTGGGCACAGAGGTGTCGGCCACCACCAGGGAGCTTCCTTCAGAGGAGGAGTCGCTGTCGGTACTGTCCCCTCCTGTCTCTGTCGTGGTGCTCCCCTCGCCCTCCGTCCCACTGGTGCCCTCACTGTCGGTGGATTCGGCGTCCAGGCCCATGTGGGATGCAGCTCCCTCTGTCTTTGGTGCATCTGCTCCTCCGCCAGATGATGCTTATGCACACAAGGACAATGTGACAAACGAAAAAGGGGGGAAGAGACAGAGGATACACTTGGTCAATGCCAGCAACAACACTACCGTTGGCGTACACAACTCACAGGGAACAGCCCTATGCACTAGGCCATGCAATACCAGTTACAAAGCTAGTCACCAGCCCATGGGGTACAATGCCTAACACCATTAGCTGCACACCTGAAACCCACAGGACCCTGCCCAGTAGTAGATGACCACCAACATTTTTGTGGTTGGAGTGCATCTGAGCGTACCCATCATGGAACCTACCCTGCCATGTTTGCCCTGGCCTAGGGGCACCCACAGCCCACATCCCCCACCCAGGTAACACCTTAACACCTGCAAAGTCAAGAATCTGAATCTGTACTCACCCCCTTGTGGCTGCTGTGATGCCTTCAAGCGCCCATCCAACTCCGGATAGGCCACCGCCAGGATGCAGAACATCAGGGGGGTCAGGGTACGACGGGCACCCCTTCTTCGTTGGGAGGCCAGCCCCAGCTGGGCCTCCGCCATCTTCCTTGCCCAGCGGCGCAGGTCCTCCCACCGTTTGCAGCAGTGGGTGCTCCGCCTGTCAAAGACCCCCAGGGTCCGCACCTCCTTGGCGATGGCACGCCAAATACCCCTTTTCTGATGGGCGCTGACCTGCAGAAAGAATACAGCGGAAAAGTTAGTAGTCATACCGTCTGGACTGTCATACTCATGGCCCACCATATCCCTCCCATCCCCTTCCGCACACCATACATGCAGCACTCTGCTCAGGACCGCTCAGCCCCCCTAAATGAGGCTTACACACACAGCACTCCATACATTCATGCCCCATGCAACATGCTCACCGTGTACTGACCTGTTGGTCTGGAGGACCATAAGGTAAACAGTACTGGGTAGGACCCCATCCAGCAGTCTCTCCAACTCCTCCGAAGTGAAGGCAGGGGCCCTTTCCCCAGACACTCGAGCCATGGTCGCTTCCAGACACAGGTCACAGCAGCACTTGCAGTGTAGGTCCTCTCCTGTTGACGGTCAGGTAGTAAGTGAGTGAAAAGATAGAAAATGGTGGTCACGTCAGCGGCGGTGCATACCGTCACCACCGGTGCACATTGCCATTGGCTCCTGGAACCCGTACGCCCCAATTATAACCAATGCGGTGTTGCATGGCAATCATCGACTGCGACCGCAACGGCGCACAACGCCAGTGGCATCACCTCATTTCCACTTGTCCCTCCTCACAGGTCAGGCAGCCGCCATTTCAGGGGGGCACAGGCCATGGCAAATAACTGTGTCTAAGCAGACATAGGCACATCAACTGAATGACAAGTTCACATACTGTTTCTATAAAACAAAAATTGCATAATAATCTGAGTATATGTTTGAATATGACCTTCTGCTCACAGTTTTTCACCCTAGAGTTCAACCACTGAGGATGAATAAGAGATGGAGACATTCCCCTATTAACAGACCCCTGGTGGACCTGGCGACAATAGAGGACAGGCACATTATCCTAACCTACAGACTTGATAGGGCCACAAACCAAGAGCTGTGCCCAATTGGAGCCAGACCTGTTTTCAGCTATATGCCACCCCACAGGTATCCCCCCTCTAGTGCAGGTCCTGTCAATGCTCCATTTCTTGGCAAGTGGTTCCTTCCAAGTGACAGTGGCCATGGCATCAGGGATATCACAGCCTATGTTCTCAAATGTGCTGCCCTGATGAAGCACATGCACATCTACATCGTATTCCCCAGGGTGGAGGATTTGGCCTCAGTGAAGGCTGAATTATATGGAATGGGATATATCCCCAACATCATTGGTGCCAATGATGGTACACATTTTGCCTTTGTCCCCCTAACACCCGGAGAAATTAACAGGTGTTCAGAAATCGAAAGAGCTTTCACTCTCTGAATGTGCAGATGGTGTGTTTGGCGGACCAGTACATCTCCCATGTCAATGCAAAGTATCCTGGCTCTGTGCATGATCCCTTTATCTTGAGGAATAGCAGCATTCCATAAGTGATGGCTCAACTCCAGAGGGACCGGTGTGGCTAATAGGTGAGCCCATGGTCCCCACCCAGTTGATGTAGGTATACGGGTGTGGGGTTGGCCCTAAGACTGAGTGTGTGGCTAACAGGTATCCCTCGATATATACAGGTGAGTCTGGTTACTCCAACATGTCATGGCTACTGATCCCAGTAAGGAATGCCAGGACAAAGGCAGAGGAACGTTACAATGAGGCACATGGGTGAACAAGGAGGATCATTGAGCGCACCTTTGGCCTCCTGAAGGCCAGATTCAGGTGCCTCCATCTGACAGGTGGATCCCTGTACTACTCACCCAAGAAGGTGTGCCAGAACATCGTTGCATGTAGCATGTTGCACAACCTGGCCTTGAGAAGCCAGGTGCCTTTTCTGCAGGAGGATGAGCCAGGGGATGGTTGTGTGGCAGCGGTGGAGCCTGTGGACAGTGATGAAGAGGAGGCAGAGGAAGAGGATGTGGACAACAGAACTACAATAATTCAACAGTACTTCCAGTGACACACAGGTAAGACCCTGTAACTTCACCTTCCATTGCAGTTTTGCGTTGGACATTGTACATGGCAGCCTGATTTCCCTATTTCTATGGCCACTTACTGTACTCTTTGGCATCTCTATTTTCAGATATCTGTGCCCCACTCTGGCTCCTGGTGTGTTTATTGCTACCCACTACAGGTCATACCTATGTAAATATAACTGTACATTTGAATTGCAATGTTTACAGCTTGTTAAACGAACACATATTTCAATCAATTGACAGACTCCATACTTGTATTTGTTTCAAGGGTGTTTATTTCTGTGATAATATGTGTGGGAGGTATTGCAAAGGGCTGGGTTAATGGTGGAGAAATGTCCAGGATATAGTCCAGTCTATTGGTATCACAGGTGCATTGTCCAAGGGGGCATAGGAAGTGGAGCTATGTCAGTTAAAGGTGGACAGGGTGGCAGAGTGGGACACAAGGATGACAATCAGGGGAGTCCTATTTCCTTGCGGGGATCTTGATAATGTTCTCTGGCTTCTGCCTGGATCGCAGGGGCCTTTTACGTGGTGGTTTACCTTCTGCAAGGGGTGGGGTGCTGGTGGCATGTTGTTCCTGTGATGGGGCCTCCTGTCCACTAGCGTCGGCGGAGGTGGAGGGCTGTTTTTCGGTGTGGCTAGTGTCAGGGGCCCATTGGTGTGCCACTGCCTCCCTCATGGTGTTGGCCATGTCTGTCAGCACCCCTGCAATGGTGACCAGGGTGTCCCTTATGTCCTCCCTGATCCCAGTTACTGTCCCTCCTGCAGCCTCTGGGTCTCCTGCAGCTTGGCCAGTATCTGGCCCATGGTCTCCTGGTAATGGTGGTATGCTCCCAGGATGTTGGTGAGTGCCTCGTGGAGAGACGGGTCCCTGGGCCTGTCTTCTCCCTGTTGCACAGCAGTCCTCCCAGCTTCCCTGTTGTCCTGTGCCTCTGTCCCTTGAACCGTGTGCCCACTGCCACTGACCCCAGATCCCTGATCGTCCTGTGTTTGTGGGGTTGCCTAGGGTCCCTGTAGTGATGGAAACACTGCTGATTGATGTGTCCTGGGGACAGAGGGATGGACCCGCTGGGTGGGTGCTGTGCTGGTGTTTCCTGAGGTGGGAGGCTCTGTGGTGGTTTGGGAATGTGGCTGGGTCACCAACTGTCCAGTGGTCCTGGATGGGCCAGGTTGGTCATCCTGATCCAGGCGTGCAGAGCTGCTGTCATCACTGTGGGCCTCTTCTGGGGGTGGACTGGATGTTGCTGGCACCTCCTCTCCGGTGATGTAGTGTGGGGGTCCTGTGGGTATGTAAATGCAGTGTTATTGTTACTGCGTGTGACATCTTGTGCCTGGGTGTGTTTCCCTCTATGGTTGTTATTACCAAGCCAGCTTTGGCTAGTGTGAGTTGTAATTTGGTTGGCTAAGTGATTGCCACCACTGTGCATGCTGTGGTGATGGGTGTCCATGCAGGGCTGTGAGTGGTGTCCATGCATTGTTGTTGCATGCAGTGCTGGGTACTGGGAAGGGTGGGTTGTGATGGTGGGGTGTATGTGAGGAGGCGGGGTGAGGGTAGGGGTGGCGGTATGTGATGGCATGCAGGTAGGGGGGTGAAAGTAGTAAAGAGTTGCCTTACCAGAGTCCAGTCCTCCTGCTACTCCTGCCAGGCCCTCAGGATGCATGATTGCCAAGACTTGCTCCTCCCATGTTGTTAGTTGTGGGGGAGGAGCTGGGGGTCCACCACCGGTGCTCTGTACTGCTATCTGGTGTCTTGCAACCATGGAACGCACCTTCCCCTGTAGGTCGTTCCATCTCTTCCTGATTTCATCCCTGGTTCTTGCGTGCTGTCCCAAGGCTTTGACCCTGTCCACGACTCTCCGCCATCTTCCTTGCAATGGATGTCTGCTGCACCTGTGATCCGAAAAGATGTGGCTCTACCCGGATGATTTCCTCCACCATGACCCTTAGCTCCTCCTCAGAGAATCTGGGGTGTCTTTGTGGTGCCATGGGTATAATGTGAGTGGTGTGTGTGAGGGTGTGTGGGGTGATGTGTTGGGGTGTGTGCTGTGAGGTGCATGGATGGTGTATGGGTGATGGTGTTTTGTGGCTCAGATTCAGTGGGTGCGCCTGGCTTGTCTCTCTCTCAGTTGTCAAATTCTTTGGGCCGTAAAGGGTTGTGTGTAGTGTGGGTGTGTGTTTTATATTGGTGTGGGTGTGTTATGTGTATGTGTGTCAGGTGTGAGTAGTTTGAATTGTCCAACGTGGTGTTGTTTTGTATGTCTGTGTGTATTTTTAAACGTGGCAGTCTGTACCGCCAATGGTTTACCAGGGTGATTCGTGGGTCATGATGCTGCAGGTGTATTTCTGTTGGCGTAACGGTGTGGGTTTTGATACCACCACTTCATCACTGACCTTTGGGCTGGCGGACCTGTGTGTCTGTCTGTACAGTGGCAGATTTCTATGTGTGGATCTTAATACCCGTAGTAGTATACCGCTGCAGTCCCTGTATGTTGGCGGCAGTCAACATGGCGGTAAGCGGCACTTACCGCCAATGTCATAATGAGGGCCAAAGTGTCCCATTGAGATGATTAAAAGTACTGTGAAATCCCACTATTTAAGCAGAGATAATCAACAAAGGCTAAGGGACTTGGCGATGCCACTGCTCTAATTATGAGTAACTAAACTATATTTATAAAAATGTTTATTATAGTTTATTTAAGGGATCTAGGTTCTAAGTGTGAATATTCCCAGGGTTCCATGTTTGGACCTCTGCTCTGGTGTGAGTCCCCATAATCTAATGTCACTAACTGCAATGTTCTTTTTAAAATGGTTTCAAGCTTTGAGTGTCCATTTTTTTTAAATAGGATCACCTAAGCAAAGCAGGGGGACAAGAGTCTCAGGACTTTTTGCTCAATGCTGTTTTACATGGGAAGGCTGCTGTCATTTGTGCACAGGTACCTTATGGAATATGGTGTATAATCTAAATAATCATACTTGCTTTGGGTAATGAAAGGAAATGTGCAATTCAATTTTGGTGAATGGGATAGTGTTTAGTATGTCTTTCATTTTGTACAGCTAATGCTTCAACTGTAAATTTGTATTGGCCCATGGTATGACTAGTGTAACAGCTTTGGTTACTTTTTGAAAATCCCACAGTTTATATCTAAAAGCAAATTTACCCTAAATTATTTCATTAATTTATGTGTGTAAGAACATATTTCTCCATGCCAATCCTTAAAGAAATTTGCCCTTTGGACTGACTACTTGAGTTAATTACTGCACTCCAATTTTTGACAGATAAAAAGCCCCAGTGGACAAAAGGCCCACCCTAGAGATATTAAAAATCATCCATTGGAAGAAGGGGGGAGGTTGGAATTTCAATAGCAAATCACCAGCAACTCTTACTGAACAGGCCATGTTCCGCCTTTGCTGCCAATTAGTTGACCCCTCTGAAGATTTAGTTTGCCGGTGGAGACAAGCCAAGAAAATTATATGCTCTGTTTTTGAAGAGGACTGACATCTCTTTTTTTACTAAGTATGTTGTATAGAGATGGGAAAAGTAGTGAGCTGGTTCCTAGACTTCCAGTTAGAGAGGCAGAGAATCATTAGATTGGTGAGTGCCAAGTCAATCACAGAATGATTCAGACTACTTCTTAAGTCTCTGCATAGGCTGGGACAGCTGAGCTTGAGTTTGAGACCAGCACCACTGATACCGCTGACAGGAGCCTTGTATGTACACTCACTCATGACTTCTCCTCTCATGACTTCTCCTCCTGGAATCTTTGGGCTATCTTCACGGCTGGTGGCCCAACAGCAATCTGACACTTACTTAGGTTTATCAACGGTGGACTTGCTAAAGTGCACTGAAGGAGGGGACACTGTGAACGTACTTGAGCAGGTCTTGATGTGTTTCCTACAGAAATGAGTACTGTAGATTATTGTTGCTGCACACAGTGATCCTACAACAGGTTAATTGTTTGGCAAGAATATGATCTATGAAGGAGGACCTGTAGGGCACTAGTGAGGAGCAGAAGAGTCCCTGTTGAGGAAATCACCAGAGCTGGGCAGAAGAGCAAGCTCAGAGATCTTTTAGAGAAGCTCCTGTTTTTTAAGAAGAGGGGATCACTAATGCTAGAAGCAGTGAGGAGCACCTAGACTCGTTTACAAAGTATTAGGCCACAACTTCCCTCATCCATGAATAATTGACTGGGACTGGCTGCTTGGAGCAAAATATGGCGTGTCCTAGCCCATTATGGTGAAAGGCACTAGGTAACGTTTTTTCAATGAGAAACTACAAAAGAACGTCTTGAGGTAGTAGCAGGCTGAATGACTCAGCATTTGGGGAACCCCACCCACCCAAGAATCCTCCTGATCGACATCCTTGTCTGGCAGTCAGGACAGCCTGGCCACTTAAAAAAGGAGAAAAGACCACACACCTGTCATACCAACCAGGTGGGGTCATGTAAATTTGTGATTGGCTGCAAGTGTGGGACTCTCCCAAAAACAAAAGCACTGGGACAACTGTTAAGTACAATGAACCATACAAAAAAACATTTCCCTAAGATTGCTAAGCAATTGCTAACTATTGCTAATTAGTCACAATCACTGGCTGATGTTGGCAAAACTAATGTTTGAGTCTGGTGAATGCTTAGGATGTCACAATAGAAAGAGAACTCATGATCAAGTAAACCTGCTTTTAGGTCTCACCAAATTTAGGCCCTCATTATGACATTGGTGGTAAATCCCACTCACCGCCATGCTGATGGCCGCCAACTTACTGCCGCCGCCGCGGATATCCGTTCACCATATTATGACACACACACACACCAATCCGACAGAATTCAGCCACATACACAAATCCGCCCGACCAAATGTCAGTGATAAACTGGTGAAAACAAAACCCACACAGTTACGTCAACAGAACTACGCCCACCACTTTATGACCCACGAATCAATGTGGCGGACATTCAACAGCAGTAAAACATTAGCGGTACATACCGCTGCGCTCAACATGGACACATACAAAGAAAATAACACCACATTGGAAAATTCAAACAACACACACCTGACACCCATACACACACCACACACCCACACCACTATAAAAGACACACCCACATTACCCACAACCCTGTATGATTGCAAACCATTGCCAGCAGAGAGACACTAAGACCACTGACAAAACTAGAGCAACACACTATTCACACCTATACACCACTCACACACTCCACATCACACACCCCAACACATTACCCAACACACCCTCACCAACACACCTCACACAACACCCATGGCACCACAAAGACACTCCATTTCACAGAGTAGGAGCTAGGGGTCATGGTGGAGGAAATTGTCAGGGTAGAGCCACAGCTGTTTGGAGCACAGGTGCAGCAGATATCTATAGCTAGGAAGATTGAGCTATGGCGGAGAATCATGGACAGGGTTAATGCTGTTGGACATCACCCCAGAACTGTCATCAGGAAGAGGTGGAATGACCTACGGGGGAAGGCACGTTCCATAGCAGCAAGACACCAGCTCGCTATCCAGAGGACAAGCGATGGGCACTCACCACCATCCCCCACAGCTGACAACATGGGGGGAGAAAATCTTAGCAATACTGAATCCTGACGGCCTGGCTGGAGTCGAAGGAGGACTGGACTCTGGTACGTTAACTCTCTACTATTATCAGCCCCCTACCTGTATGCCATCACCCCCTCACCCTCACTCTCACTCCCTTCACTCCACTACTTCCCACACACCCCACCTTCACATCTCACTCATCCCAATGCCCTTTGCCCAGCCCTGTATGCTGTACCAATCCACGGACACTCCTCACAGCCTTGCATGGGCACTCATCACTAAAGCATGCACACTATAGAGAATTAACTACACACTAACATACACAAGTGAAAGCTGGCAGGGCAAATCCAACCAAAGAGGGGAAGCCACGCATGTACAATATGTTAGACACATAGGGGGTGATTCTGATTCTGGCGGGCGGCGGAGGCCGCCCGCCAGAATTCCGCCCCCAAAATACCGCGCCGCGGTCAAAAGACCGCGGCGGGTATTTCAAGTTTTCCCCTGGGCTGGCGGGCGGCCGCCAAAAGGCCGCCCGCCAGCCCAGGGGAAAACGACCTTCCCACCATGAAGCCGGCTCGTAATCGAGCCGGCGGAGTGGGAAGGTGCGACGGGTGCTACTGCACCCGTCGCGTATTTCACTGTCTGCAATGCAGACAGTGAAATACAAGCGGGGCCCCCAGGGGCCCCGCAACACCCCCTACCGCCATCCTGTTCCTGGCGGGCGAACCGCCAGGAACAGGATGGCGGTAGGGGGTGTCAGAATCCCCAAGGCGGCGCAGCAAGCTGCGCCGCCTTGGAGGATTCTTAGGGGCAGCGGAAAACCGGCGGGAGACCGCCGGTTTTCCTGCACTGATCGCGGCCAAAGCGCCGCGGTCAGAATGCCCTGCGGGGCACCGCCGGCCTGTCGGCGGTGCTCCCGCCGACCCTGGCCCCGGCGGTCTAAGACCGCCGGGGTCAGAATCACCCCCATAAACCATAACACATAATGTAGATCCCCACATGTACCCCACCCAATGTCAGCGAAGAGGAGGTGCCACCACTATCCAGTCCCCCAACTGAAGAGGCCCACAATGATCACAGCAGCTCTGGTCTTCAGGATCTGGATGACCTACCTGGCCCTTCAGGGACCACTGGACAACCGGTTACCCTGGCCCAGTCACACACCACCGCAGAGCCTCCCCCATCAGGGAACACTACCACAGCACCCACCCAGCATACCAATACCTCTGTCCCCAGGACACGTCAATCAGCAGTGTGTCCACCTCTCCAGGGGCCCCAGGCCAGACTTCGCCCCCAAAAGAATCAGGGACCTGGGGTCAGTGGCAGTGGGCACACGGTTCAGGGGACAGAGGCACAGGCCGCCAGGGCCACTGGGAGGACTGCGGTGCGCCGGGGGGGACAGGCCCAGGGAACCGACTCTCCAGGAGGCACTAGCAGAGATCCTGGGAGCCTATCAACATTCCCAGGACACAATGGGCCAGATCCTGGACAATGTGCAGGAGAACAGGCGGCTGCAGGAGGGACAGTACCAGGGGATCAGGGAGGACTTGCAGGCCATTAATAACACCCTGATCTTCATTGCAGGGGTGCTGGCAGACATGGCCAACATAATGAGGGAATCAGTCTCACACCAGAGGGCCCCTACTACTAGCCAGACATCTGAACAGCCTTCCACCTCCACTGCTGCTAGTGGCCAGGAGGCCCCGCCACAGGACTCACAGGCCACCAGCACCCCTCCCCCGCAGAAAGTGAACCACCCCGCAAACGTTCCCTGCGATCCAGACAGAAGCCAGAGACACTTGCCAAGACCCCCACCAGGAAATTAGACTCTCCTGATTGTCACCTTTGTGTCCCACTCTGTCACCCTGTCCACCTTTAACTGCCATCGCTCCCCTTCCTATGTTCCCTTGGGCAATGCACATGTGCTACAAACATGCTGGAACAATACCCTGGACTTTCCTCCATCATCACCCTGTCCCATTGCACTTGGCCCTCTACATATTAGCACTTCAATAAACACCCTATAAAAAAAATGGTGTATGTCATGTATACCAAATATGTATTCATTGTAACAGGTACAAACATTGCAAATCAACTGTACAGATAGAATGAGCATAGATTAATGACCTGTAGCTGGCTGTAGTGATCACACCAGGAGTGTATGTCAGGTCACCAACATCTGCAAAATGAATTGCCGGAGGGAACAGTAAGTGAGCATAAAAGTTGAAAATATCAGCACACCATTGCCACACAAAGTAAAACAAAAGCCATTGAAATGTGAAGTAACACTGTACTACCTGTGTGTCATTGGAAGTATTGTTGGATCACATATGTTCTGTTGTCCTCATCCTCTACCTCCTCATCCTCACTGTCCACAGGGTCTACTGCTGACACACGGGCATCTCCAGCCTTCTCCTCCTGTAGGAATGGGACATAGGGGGTCATTCCAACCCTGGCGGTCAATGACCGCCGGGTTGGAGGACCGCGGGAGCACCGCCGACAGGCCGGCGGTGCTCCCAAGGGCATTCCGACCGCAGCGGTAAAGCCGCGGTCGGACCGGCAACACTGGCGGTCTCCCGCCAGTGTACCGCCGCCCTTTGGAATCCTCCAAGGCGGCGCAGCTAGCTGCGCCGCCGAGGGGATTCCGACCCTCCCTACCGCCATCCAGTTCCCGGCGGTCCGCCCGCCGGGAACCGGATGGCGGTAGGGGGGGTCGAGGGGCCCCCGTAAGAGGGCCCCTACAAGTATTTCACTGTCTGCTTGGCAGACAGTGAAATACGCGACGGGTGCAACAGCACCCGTCGCACCTTCCCACTCCGCCGGCTCGATTACGAGCCGGCATCCTCGTGGGAAGGGAGTTTTTCCCTTGTCTGGCGGGCGGTCTTTTGGCGACCGCCCGCCAGCCCAGGGAAAAACTTAGAATACCCTCCGCGGTCTTTCGACCGCGGAGCGGTATTTCGGAGGGGGGAACTCTGGCGGGCGGCCTCCGCCGCCCGTCAGGGTCAGAATGACCCCCATAGTGTCTGAGGTCCAGGTTGTCCAACATGCAGCATGCTACCACTATCTGGCAGACCTTCTTTAGTGAGTAGCACAGGGATCCACCTGTTAGATGGAGGCACTGGAACCTGGCTGTCAGAGTCACCAGATCCTCGGGGTCTGTGCACGTTACCAACACTTTCACCACAAGACATCTCCAATACTCTGATTAGATTTGTCACAGAGTCTAAGAGAGTCCAAGTGGGGAAAAGGGGATTAGGAAGGGAACAGCTGGGAAGGAGACCTGTAGGAGGCAAAAGGTTAAAACGCACATCATCAAAATTACATCTCAAGAAATCAGTACTCAGCTATGACTCTAGCATTGTCATTCTGAAAACATGAACAACCTAAGAATAGACTTAAGATGACTAGACTTCAAGATGACTGAATACCTGTAAAGGAATCAAGATAGGTTAAATGAAACTTTTAAATTCAAGTACTTCTTTTAGCATGAGTATCAGGAAACAATCTGCATAAGTTCTGAACCATCATATAATTCTTATTTAAAGAATGCACATCAGGAACACACAACATTTCATCTAGAACTCTGGCCTTTCTTTTGTTCTCTCAAAATGTTGAAACATGAATTGCGCACATTGCAGATTTTCACATAGGTATTAAAACCCCATAGGTGGATTGTACACCATGAATATCACAACATAGATCCAAGGAATAAATCATGTGACTTGTCAACTCGAATACTTCCAAGTAAATGCCTTAGAATGGTAGCGCACAATGCATAACATGAATTAAGCAAGAGGAAAGACTCCCGCATCTTGCCGATTCGAAAACCACCAGGTAACTGTCAAGGAATGGTAGCGCACAATGAATAACATGACTGAAACATGAGGAAGGAATCGGGCGTCTTGACGATTCGAGTGCCACCATGTAACTGCCAAGGAATGGTAGCGCACAATGAATATCATGAATTAGAACTCAAGGACAAAAAATCGCACGTCTTGCCGATTCAAATGCCACAATAAAACTGCCAAGGAATGGTAGCACACAATGAATATCATGAATTAAAACACAAGGAAAGAATCGCGCGTCTTGCTGATTCGAATGCCACCATGAAACTGCCAAGAAATGGTAGCGCACAATGAAAATCATGAATTAAAACACAAGGAAAGAATCACGCGTTTTGCCGATTCGAATGCCACCATGAAACTGCCAAGGAATGGTAACGCACAATGAACATCATGAATTAAAACACAAGGAAAGAATTGAGCGTTTTGCCGATTCGAATGTCACCATGAAACTGCCAAGGAATGGTAGCGTACAATGAATATCAAAGGTTAAATCACCAGGAAGCGAATCGCCCGTCTTGCCTATTCGAGGAACAGCATGCAAATGCCAAGAAAAATCCAAACGCACATTCACACGTGCTAAAGTCCCATCACTTATCATGCAAAGATTAGTCCCAAGAACTTGAGCGTAATTAATAACGGAGTCGGGGGCCCAGCCCGACCTCCGTCTTACCACCCTGACCAAGAATCACCCAGCCGAGTGAAAGGGCGAGGCCTGGAAGATCAAAGTAGGCCACCGGAACAGGAGCTCAGGAAGTTGCTGCTGCTCTGCATCGGGACCTCTGAATAGTGAGCACATGGAGCTGGGCTAGTCCTGGCCCAGCCCACAACCACACCCAGGCATGCTGCAGGGAAAACTTCTAGAAGGCCCTGGAAAGGGACCACACCCTGACACACTCTGAAAGCCTGCAGCAATACATTGCAAATGAACAGTATTTATAAACACCTTAAAAATAAGTCTTCAGGATTGAACTCTGCAATGCAAAAGGTTAAACAACAACATATCAGCACAAGGCATAAATTACGTTATCTTGAGAGTGCTGGGTTTTTACATTCTAGTCGCCTGTAGAGCGCGCACTGCCCTGGTGTTGACAGTACTCCCCTCTCCCAGACGCGCTCTAGGGCCTGGTTTGTCTGGACTGAGATGATGAAAGAGTCTCACAGGTACTGGAGCATGGATATCAGATGCGGAAACCCATGAGTTACTTTCAGGGCCATAACCTTTCCATGAGATTAAGTACCATAGATTACGCCCTATCAGTTTAGAATCCAACACTTTCTTGACTTCGTATTCTTCTTCCCCTTGTACTAGAACAGGAGCTGGATGAGGGCGGACCTTCTGGACTGCCTTTTTCAAAAGGGAAGTGTGGAACACTGGATGAATCCGTAATGAGCTTGGCAATTGCAGTTTATAGGTCACAGGATTGATTTGCTGAAGGATAGTGTAAGGACCTATGAATTTGGGGTTGAATATGTGCTTCTTCTTGAAGTCTATATGTTTTGTGGAAAGCCACACTTTGTCACCTGGTTGATACTGCGGTCCCTCACAATGTTTCTTGTCATAATGCTTTTTGTATTTTTTGTTTGGCTTTTTCTAAATGCTGTTGAATCAGTTTCTGGGTTTGATGTAAATGTTGAATGGTTTCTGACACAGCTGGAGTGCGAGAACATTCTTGAGGGATTGTGATGGGCAAGGTGTCAGGATGATAGCCAAACAAACCAAAAAAGGGTGTAACACCAGTAGAAGTGTGGAATGAGTTATTGTAGGCTACCTCAGCTAACCAGAGCATTGATGTCCAAGAATGAAGTGCCTTTTCAGCGTAAGCACGTAGGTATTGCTTCAAAGTCTGATTTAGTCACTCCGTTTTAACCATCTGTTTGAGGATGGTGGCTAGTAGATAGTGTAGATGTCACTTGGAGTGTTTTACACCATGTCTTCCAGAAATTGGAGGCAAACTGCGACCCCGATCGCAGAGGATCACTTTTGGCAGTCCATGATAACGAACCACTCTATTTAGTAAAATAGTTGCCAGTTCGCTAGAGGTGGGCAATTTCTTACAGGCAATGAAATGTTCATATTTCATGAGACTATCTACTACCACCAGAACTACTGAATGCTGTTGAACCACTGGCAAACCGGTAATAAAGTCTAAGGAAATGTGCTCCCACGGACTACTTGGGTTTGGAAGTGGGTGTAACAACCCTTTCGGTTTTGAATGACTTGTTTTAGTGCGAGCAAAGACTTCGCAGTTGTTCACCATTGCTTTTACATCTTTTGTTAGGGTAGGCCACCAAAAACAGCGTTGGATTAATTCAAGAGTTTTAGGAGTACCTGTGTGACCTGCCGTAGGTATAACATGCAACCAATGAAACACTATCTTGCGAAGTTTGGTAGTGGGCACGAACAAACGAGCGTCATGAAAGGGTAGTCCTTGCTTGATTGACCTTTTGGTATCTGCTTGGGCCCATGTCTGCCATTTCTCAATAGTGAAAAAATTGCGGATGTCTTCAAAGAAATCTTCAGTTTTTATGATACATAGGACCTTGTCAGGAGCAATGATAGCTCTGGAGGTTTGAACTGCAGGCAACGTGGTAGACTCTTGGCGGGAAAAGGTGTCAGCTTTGCGATTATCTTTACCAGGCTGGAAGGTTACCACAAAATCAAATTCGGCAAAAAACAGCATCCAGCGTAATTGCCGAGGCGTCAAAAGTCTGGCGGAACTCATGAATTGAAGATTACGATGATCAGTATATACTGTGACAGTGTATTTGGCACCCAACAAATGATGTCTCCATTCTTTAAAGGCGTCTCGAATCACCAGAAGCTCTTTTTAAGCAATAACATAGTTCTGTTCGGCTTCATTCAACTTCCGAGACATGTAAGCTACAGGATGAAGTTGACCAGTGTCTTTGTTTCGTTGCGACAAGACTGCTCCTATCGCCACATCTGAAGCATCAGCTTCCACTACGAAAGGTCGATCCGCATCAGGATGAGTCAAGACTGGGGCAGTGGAGAAAGCTTCCTTCAAAGTTGAAAAGGCTTGGTCAGCTTCTGGGGACCATACACATTTTTCTTTCTTTCTTAATAGCTTAGTCATTGGAGCCACTGTCTGGGAGAAATGATTTATGAACCTCTGGTAAAAATTAGCACACCCCAGGAAACATTGTACGTCACAAACAGTCTTTGGGGTGGGCCAATCAGCTACGGCTTTTACTTTCTTTTCTGCCATCACCATACCTTGAGGGGTAAGGATAACCCCTAAAAACTCAACTGTGGTAACATGAAACTTGCACTTGGTTAGTTTGCAATATAAATGGTGCTTTCTAAGGGCTACCAACATTTTCTTAACATGCTGGACATGTTCATTTTCATTGTCGGAGTAGATCAAAATGTCATCAATGTAGACTATGGCAAATATATGAGGTACTCTCTAAGAACGTCATTCAAGAAAAATTGAAAGGCTGCTGGAGCGTTGCACAGACCAAAAGGCATGACGGTGTATTCAAAAAGGCCATATCTTGTCTTGAACGCTGTTTTCCATTCGTCACCCTCTCTCATTCTGACCAAATGATAAGCAACTCGAAGATCAAGCTTCGTGTAGATTTTTGCTTTCTTTACTTGTTCCAGTAAGATCGGAAT
Organism: Pleurodeles waltl; assembly: GCF_031143425.1. Lineage (NCBI taxonomy): Eukaryota > Metazoa > Chordata > Amphibia > Caudata > Salamandridae > Pleurodeles > Pleurodeles waltl. The sequence continues at coordinate 510,068,499 of NC_090445.1, forward strand.
TAGGGGCAAAGGATATTTATTCTTCATGGTGACTTTGTTCAATCCCATATAGTCGATACAAATTCGAAGTTCTCCATTCGCCTTCGGAACAAAAAACAAAGGAGAAGCTGTGGGAGACTTAGAGGGGCGAATAAAACCATTAGCCAAGAATTGATCTAGGTATTTTCGCAAATGTTGATTTTCATGTTCTGACAGGGCATACACACGACATTTGGGAAGTATAGCGTCTGGGACTAGATCAATTTGACAGTCATAAGATCTATGAGGAGGTAGACCCTCTGCTTCTTTCTCATCAAATACATCTTTGTAAGATGAATACTGTTTGGGCAACTGAACTTCTTTCTCTTGCGCAGTAGCTATGTAAGAGTTACAAACTTTTGATACTTGAACCTTTTAGAGACATTGTTCTTTACATAGTGCAGATGAGAACACGACCTTTCGTTCTGCCAAATTAATCTCTGGATTATGATGAGTTAACCATGGCAAACCAAGGATAATCCCATAATGGGGAGCATGGATCACGTCAAGGATACATTTTTTTCTTTATGTTTCTTTCTTTGACTTTTATCTTCACAAATCACCGACAAGGGGACAGTCTGAAGAGTTACCGGACCTCCAGTCAAGAGTTTTCCATCGACTGCTTGGATGATTTCTGGGGTCTTCTTTTCAATACATGGGATCCCCCATGCACAAACCAATTGGGCGTCAACAAAGTTCCCGGTTGCCCCAGAATCGACTAGAGCCTTTTTGAGATACGTTTTTCTTTTTTTTAACCTGAACTCTTATTCCCAGTTTGAGATGTCTAGATTGTGAAGGGTCCACAGTGACACCCAAGAGCAACCCTTCTCTGCATCTTGGGTGCGTTAGTTTTCCAACTTGACTGGTGCATTGGCTGCAACCTTCTGGACTGGACCTCGCTTGTTCATTTGGTTTGACTGGACAATCTTTGGCAAAATTACCCTTCCGCCCACAATAGAGACATTGTCTATTTTTTCTGCGTAGGTCCTTCTCATCTTTGCTCAAAGGTCTTCTGATTGTTTCAATTTCCATCGGTTCAGTTTCCTTTCGTGTTCCTTTTCGTTCTCTTAAACGATGATCAAGCCTCAAGACAAGGTTTATTAATTCTTGACAGTCTGTAGGTTGCGGGTCGATTTGCACTAAGATATATTTTAGCTCCTCTTTGAGTCCCTTGTAAAACAAGGCTGCTTGTTTTTCTTCTGGCCAGGATGTCTCAGCGACCAGCCGATTAAAGTTGGCTAAATATGACACTAAGGTGGTCATTACAGCCCTGGCGGACGGTGTTAAAGCGGCGGCAAGACCGCCAACAGGCCGGCGGGAAAAAATTTGAATTACGACCGTGGCGGAAACTGCCAACAAAGACAGCCACTTTAACACTCTGACCGCCACGGCAGTACAAACAAACAGCATGGCGGTCACCGCCAACAGACAGGCGGAGGACAATGTACCGCCCACAGTATCACAACCTACCAGTCTGCCACCTTTTCCGGGGTGGATTCCCCGCGAACAAAAACACGGCAGAAACTGTACTTCTAAGGGAAAACGCTCACCTCTACACACCCCACTAGGAACCAGGACGCCATGGAACCAGAGCACCACATTCTCCCTGCCCTTATCTTCTTGCTCCTCTACCAGGAGCACGAACGCCAGCGGCGAAGACAACGGTGAGTACTGCACCTACGACACAGTGGAGGGGGGAGGGAAAAAACAGGGACACACACACGCAACACCCCCACCCCCATCCTCACCCACTACAACACACACACTAATACAGCATGATACATTACAGTTGCACCCCCAAACCCACAGAAGAATGCAAAGACAAAAGGAAATGAGTGTAACCATTGTAATATATTAAAATCCAGTACGCAAAAATACATATACACTATTATTAAATATATACACCAAGAATAGTAGTCCAGGTATACCTCCATTGAAGTCCGTGGAACACTGGGCCCACACGGCATGGGCGAGGCCCACACTCAATACCTGAACATGATGGAGAGAACACTGCAGGAGCATCAGATAGCAATAAAACAGGCACCTCAGGGGGAAGTCCCATCACTTATCATGCAAAGATTAGGCCCAAGAACTCGAGCGTAATTAATAATGGAGTCAGGGGCCCAGTCTGACCTCCGTCTTACCGCCCTGACCAAGAATCACCCAGCCGAGTGAAAGGGCGAGGCCTGGAAGATCAAAGTAGGCCACCGGAATAGGAGCTCAGGAAGTTGCTGCTGCTCTGCACTGGGACCTCTGAATAGTGAGCACGTGGAGCTGGGCTGGCTCCCTTTTATAGAGTCCTGGCCCAGCCCACAACCACACCCAGGCATGCTGCAGGGAAAACTTCTAGAAGGCCTTGGAAAGGGACCACACCCTGACACACTCTGAAAGCCTGCAGCAATACATTGCAAATGAACAGTATTTATAAAAACCTTAAAAATAAGTCTTCAGGATTGAACTTTGCAATGCAAAAGGTTAAACAACAACATATCAGCACAATGCATAAATTACGTTATCATGAGAGTGCTTTCTAGTCGCCCGTAGAGCGCGCACTGCCCTGGTGTTGACACTGGCCTTCAGGAGGCCAAAGGTCCTTTCAATTATCCTTCTGGTTTACCCATGTGCCTCATTATAATGTTCTTCTGCCCTTGTCCTGGCATTCCTCACAGGGGTCAGCAGCCATGATAGGTTTAGGTAACCAGAGTCACCTGCAAATATTGAGGGACAACATTTAGCCACACACTATCCTATATGGCCCACACCTTACCCATACACCAACAAATACTGGGTGGAAACAAGGGCTCAACTATTAGCCACACCGTGTGCCTCTGTAGTTGGCCCATCACATTTGGAAAGCTGCTATTCCTTATAACAAAGGCATCATGCACCGGCCCAGGATACTTAGTGTTGACGTGGGAGAGGTACTGGTCTGCCAAGCACACCATCTAAGCATTCATGGAGTGAAAACTATTATGATTCCTGAACACCTATTCATTCTGGCGGGAAGGGGGGCAAATGCAATATGTGCTCCATCAATCGCCCCAATTATGTTGGGCGATATGTCCCATTGCATAAAACTCGGCCTTCACTGTGGCCATATCTTCAACCTGGGGGAAAACAACGTAGCTTCACATGTGTTTTATCACAGCAGACAACACTCTTGTCAGCACTATTGAGAACATTGGCTGTAACATTCCTGCTGCCAAGCCGACTGTCACTTGGAAAGAACCAGTTGCCAGGAAATGGAGTACTGATAGCACTTGCGCAAGAGGGGGGATCCCAGTGGGGTGACGGATAACAGATATCAGGTCAGGTTCCAACTGGGCACACCGTTCTGTGATTGTGCCCCTGTCAAGTCTATAGGTGAGGATAATATCCCTGTCCTCCAGTGTTGCCAAGTCCACCAGGGGTCTGTACACTGGGGTATGTCTCCATCTCCTATTCATCAGCAGCGGTAGGAATCTAAGGGACAAAAGAGTGAGGAGCCAGTCACAAACTGAACAATGGAGCTACAACAGTACTTTGCATCCTTTAAACATGTAATGGGTCAGTGTGATTTATCCAGTGTGTGTTAATATTTCCTGCTTGCAGCATTATTCCAAGGCCTGACCTCCCACCCTGTGAAATGGCGCCCGCTTGTCCTGTGTGGAGGGACAGGTGAAAGTGAGGTAATTCCACTGACATTGTGCGCAATTGCTAGAGGCGGTCGTTAACGACCATGCGACTCCTCATTGGCTAACATTGGGCCCTATGGGGTACAGTGGCCAATGGTGATCTACGCTGGTGGTGATGGACCACCGCAGAAGTGACCGCCATTTTCTATCATATTCCTCACTTGCTACCTGACCTTCCATAGGAGAGGACCTACACTGCATGTGCTGCTGTGACCTGTGTCTGCAACCTCCCATGGCCTGTGTGACCGGGGAAAGGGTCCCAGCCTTCACTTTGGAGGAGTTGGAGAGGCTGGTAGATGGGGTCCTACCCCATTACGGATTGCTTTATGGGCCTCCAGACCAACAGGTGAGTACACTGTGGGCACGATGCATGAGGCATGAATGCATGGAGTGGTCTGTGTGAAGTCTTCATGTAAGGGGGGGTGGGTGGATGTCCTCTTGGCGGCATACAGGTTGTGTGCTGGACCATGTGCGTGGAAATGGTGATGGGAACGGGTATGGTGGGGCATAATGTGTAACAGGCAGGACTGTTTGTCTAAATATATTTTTTTGTGTGTATTGCCTCTGCAGGTCAGTGCCCATCAAAAGAAGGGTATATGGCATGCCATCACCAAGGAGGTGCGGAACCTGGGGTTCTATGGCAGGCAGAGCACCCACTGTCGCAGATGGTGGGAGAACATGAGACTCTGGGAATGGAAGACGGCGGAGGCCCAGCTGGGGATGCCCTCCCAATGAGGGAGGGGTGCCCATCGAACCCTAGCCCCCCTGATGCCCAGCATATGGGCGGTGGCCTATCCAGAGCTGGATGGGCACTTGAGGGCATCACAGCAGCCACAAGGGGGTGAGTACAGTGCCCATCATTACAACTTACGCATGGTAGGGTGGTATCCGGGTGGGGGATGTGTGTCAGTGGGTGCCCCTAGGCCAGGCCTCAGATTGTAGCGTAGGTCCCCTGGTGGCTATGGTTCGGAAGGGATAATCCTGCTACCTAGCTCATAGGCATCCACTACTGGTCAGGGCTGCGTGGGTCCCAGGTGTGCTGCATTTGGTGGTGTGTGCCCCTCCCCATGCCTTGGTGGCAAGCTATTTCTCTGGTAGTGCAATGCATATTGTGTGGGCCTGTTCCCTGTGTGTGAGAGTTCTGTGTATGCCAACAGTGGTGTTGGTGTGGCCATTGACCCGTTGTATCCATTGTCTCTTCCCTCTCTTTCTTGTTTTGTCATCCTGTCCTTATGTGCATTAGCATCATCTGGTGGAGGAGCAGAGGCACTGGCAACAGAGAGAACTGCATCCCACAGGACCCAGGAGGCAGAGTCCACCGACGGTGAGGGCACCAGTGGGACAGAAAGCAAGGGGAGCACCACAACGGAGACTGGAGGGGACAGTTCTGACACAGATACCTCCTCCGATGGAAGCTCCCCGGTAGTGGCAGACACTTCTGTGACCACCCCAGCTATAGGTACAGCCGCCACCCTCTGTACCAGCTCCGCCCTCCCAGCAGCCCCTCAGAGAGTTGCTCGTACCTGCTCGCCCAGGAGGGTGGACCTCTCCTTCGCCCCAGGCACCTCAGACCCTACCCCATTGAGCCCTGCTGCCCTGACTGAGGAGGCTATTGACCTCCTGAGATCCATCTCTGTAGGGCAGTCTACCATTGTGAATGCCATCCAGGGCTTGGCAGCCCAGATGCAGCAATCTAATGCATTCCTGGAGGGCATTCACACTGGATTGGCGGCCCAATAGAGATCGATTCAGGTTCTGTCCTCCTCTCTGATGGCAGCCATTGTCCCTGTTTTTACCGTCCCCCCTCCAATGTCCACTGTCCAGTCCTATTTCCCTCAACCCCAACCTATCCCAAGCACACATACAGACAAGCATGCACACAAGACAACACCCAAGAGTGTCACAGACAAACACAAGCACCACACTTCATCCCACAGGCACTCACACAAACATCATCCAGTTGCAGACATTACAACATCCACTATTTCCACTGTCGCCCCCTACTATCCCTCCACCACCTCCCTCCCAGCCACGATCACACTCACACCTGCATGCACTACATCATCGTCCACTACCAGCATCATCACCACACCAAGCAGAACACACACGTCACTGGCAAACACCTCCACAACATCCATGCAGACATCCCCTGTGTCCTCTCCCACTGTGTCTGTCCCTCCTCCTAAAGTATGGAAAAACAAGCACTCAGACACTGAACAGCATCTACCTCACAACAGCATACATCCCATGCACCTGCACCCAAATCCAGCAGACAGACACCTCCAACAACCACTCCCTCTTCCTCCACTCCCATTCCTTCTCCGTCATCCCACCCAATGTCCCTAACAAACTGTTGCTATCCACCATTGACCTCTTCCCTACCCCCCCGTCCTGCTTGTATGGCCAGGGTAGGAAGAACCCACCCAAGCACCTCAGCCACATAGTCCACGGGCACAGTCCTAACCGCATCCACTCGTGGTGGAAAGGGATCCAGGCCACATGTACTGAAGGAGACGGAGCCTTCACCAGCCAGCCTAAAAAGGAAGGAGCCTGCCCCAGGAGGCAAGAAAGGCAGGGAGCCTTCACCTGCCACCCAAAAGGCCAAGGAGCCTGCACCAGCAGGCAGAAAGAGGAAGGAGCCTGCACCAGCAGGCAGGAAGAACATGGAGCCTGCACCAGCAGGCAGAAAGAGCAAGGAGCCAGCACCAGCAGGATGTAAGAGCAAGGAGCGTGGTCCTGCAACTGTGATGGAGCCCCCACCACCAACCATGGTTGTGCATCCATCCGAGGGTGCATGGGATGTGCAGGAGCCTCCTCCCAACAACAGCACCACCACTGTGCATCCATCCGTGGGTGCAGGGGATGTGCAAGGAGTCTCCCACCACCAGCAGCACCACCACAGTGCATCCGTCCGAGGGTGCAGGGGATGTGAAGGAGCCTCCCCCCACCAGCAGCTCCACCACTGTGCAGCTGTCACTGCCAGCGGACTCTATGTAACCCTGCCTCCATGGGCTGCTGTTCGGCCTGCCCCCTCCAGAATCAGTGGGCAAGACACCCACATAACAGACTGTGGCCCATCACTCCCCAGGATCAAGCACAGGGCACGTTGCCCCTTCCAGAACCAGTGGGCAAGACACCCACTCGACAGACTGTGGCCCATCACTCCCCATGATCAAACACAGGGCATGTTGGCCCCTCCAGAACCAGTGGGCAAGACACCCACATGAGAGACTGTGGCCCATGACTCCCTAGGATCAAGCACAGGGCATTTTGCCCCCTCCAGAACCAGTGGTTTTGTTTAATTTCCCAGCTGAGGTGCCCCCTGTCCCCCTGAAGTGCCTGCCTATTTACAAACTGATGTCCCTGCAGTGTTCTCTCCGTGTTGAAGCAGGTTACAAGTGGGGCCTTGGACTTGGGCCTGTGGCCTTGTGACCCACGAAAATTGAGGACTGGGCTGTGTCCCATGTTCTGTAACTATGTAAATATCTATTATCGTGCCTAACTTATTATTTCTACTGGGTCGATCTTATTACAAACACTTTGGCGAAATCATTTTGTCCTTGCATCATTCAGTCGAGTTACAGAGTAAACTTTTTTGTAGTGCATTTGGTTGTGTGTATGGAGTGTATGTATGGGGGGTGTGTGGTGTCTGTGTATGTCACTCTCTTTTGCCCCCCTCCCTTGTGTGCTAGGCGGCTGTACTAACCGTCGTCATCTTCGTAGGTGTTGGTGTTCATGGTGGAGCAGAACATAGAATATCATCGGAACAACATGCAGTACCCTGTGTCTCCAATGGTGAGTCCTTTCACTTCTAAGGTCTGTTTCTGCCAGGCTTTTGATGTCATTGGTACCGCCCTGGAAAAGGTGACGGTTTGCAGGGTCTTAATATGGTAGGGGAAACATTGACTTCGGCTTGGCTGTAGGTGGCTACTGCCATGGTGACTGTTGTTTCCGCCCTGGCGGTCGGTGTGATACATTGACTGTCTTTCGGAGATATTTCCACCATGGTCATAATTTGGCGGTAGTCACCACCAGCCAGTTGGCGGTATTACCACCACTTTATCACCGACCACCAGGGTCGTAATGAGGGCCTTAATGTTTCTGTACAAAGAGAAAGATTTAATTTAAATAGATAGTGACATTGAAGGAAGGTGCCTGTTTTTGCGCAATCATTTTGTGGACTGCAGCTGTTGTTTTTTGACTCTGTGCACTGGGACTCTGCTAAACAGGTCCCAATGCAGGTGCTCTTACCCGTAAAACATGTTGAAATTAGTTATACTCTTGATTGGCATACTTAACGTGCCTTTTAATCCCTAAAATATGTTACCAAGTATTCTTCACGGTCTACAAGTTAAACATCACTACTGGACTGCAGCACCCATTGCATCACCCACTACAGTGACAGCACAAAATATGACTGAAGAGTGACCACTGTAGCCTGGCAGTGGCAGCTTTATAATTGCAAATACGACCAGTCAAAGGAGGCCCTTGTGATAGGCTTAAAGATTCCTTTTAAATGTGGGCCTATAAGCCTATTAGGCAGTGTACATGGGTTTGAAAATAGATCATGTAAAAATTTAATGTTAAGTCCTTACTGTGAAAAAGCCCCAAAGGCTACTTTTAATGTTGCAAAGGCTGGCTGTTCCATAGTAAAACACTGTGTTGCATTATTAATTTAGCAATGCTAATTTCAGCTGAAAATATAATGCAAACAGTCTGTTTAATGATTAACCTAGATCTAATTTAATGGTGAAATCAAATTTTTATTAAGGAAAATATTTTTAGAAAGTTACATTTTTCCTGCCGGAAGCCTCTGGAGGCCAGTTTACATGAGCTCTAACTTTCACCTGACAACTTAATAGCCCCCTTGATGATGTGTGAAAACAGCTCCCAGTGCAGGACAAATTTCTTGGACATGGTGTGTCTGTTCTTCTGGCAGTGAGACCACTGGATTATGCTCAGGAACGTGATTATCTTTAAAGAGGCCTACCTTATCACAGGAAAATGTTAGCTGACACCTGGGCAGGGCCCTGCTTTGTTCCTCAAGTTGTTGAGGCCTGTGAGGAGACCTGAAAGGCTGGCATTGCTCCCACTTGTGCCCAGGACAAAGAAGTGCACTCAAAGTTTTAGTTGGCTGACCTTCTGTTATGCTATAAGGACACATTAAGCTGCAGAAGCTCCTTCTGGAGGAGCCCAGCTGATCTGTTCCCACATGACCTACTCTAGTCCCTGCTGGTGGCTTCTGCTGGAGTTACTCTTGACCCCCAGTTTCTGTTCCTGAGGTTTTGGCACATGTGGCTGTGTCAAAGTGTACTCCTTTTAACATCTAGGGACTTAAATACTTTTCAGCTCCAAAGACCTCCTTAGGAACCGGGACAAACCTACCAAGTCAATCCATCAAAGGTGCTTTGCCACTGATCCAAAGATTCAGGTTGCTGCCCCTTAGAAATTATTTGCATCAACAACAGGACAGCCCAGAGAGTGTATCTGGCTTCGTGGAGCCCTATTCTGTTATAACTTGTAGGCTTGCCTTGCTGGATGATTCCTAGTTCAAAAACAGTGACTTCTTCAGATGGTAGGAACATTCACCACACAAAAGTGCCAAACGGATCAGCCTAATGAGGGACCTTCTTTTGGTATGAGTTTTGAATTTTTGCTGCTCAGAGCTTTCTCACCAAAAAATAGCAGTTTCATTGGGACTTCGTCCGACGGCTATCCGACCTCGTGGATTCCTTCCCAGCTACAGTCTGCTGCCTTGCTCTGCTAAGGATTTTTGACTTTCATTGCAGAGAATAAAGTGCTCATTACGACTTCGGCCGTCTTTTTGAAAGACCGCCGAAGCCGCGGGTGCCAAAAGACCACCAGGGCTGGCGGTCTTATTATGACAGCGTGTTGAATTTCCACCTGATTTCGGGAGGAAATCCAACACTGTCGGCCTGGCCGATGTCGTAATAGAGGGGGTTTCCACTTCCGGCACCGCCACGCCAATAGGACGCTGCCCACCATATTATGATCCATACTATGGCGCAGCAATTACCTGCATCTGATGCAGTGCCAGTGGTGGAAAGCACCGGAACCATACCCTCCCTGACAGCCACCTCGCAGAAGCAGGTAAGTTGATCTTCCGAAAGGCTGGGGGTAGGAGGGGGGTGTTGTGTGAATGTGTGTGGTGTCTGCGTGTGTGTATGAATGTGGCGGAGAGGGGAAGGGGTGTCTGTGTGTGCGTTTTTGTGTGCGTCTATGCCGAGGGGGGTGTTGTGTGTGTGTGAGTGCGTGTATGTTTGTGTAAATGCAGAGGGGAGAAGGGGGTGTCAGTTTGAGTGTGTGCATTTAAGTGTTTGTGTCTGTTTGAGTGCATGTGTGCGAGTGAATGGGTCTACATGAGTGCGTGTTTGGGTGTGAGAGTGGGGGGGTGTATGTAAGTGAATGCGTGGGTGAGTGGGGGTACATGAATGTAGGTGTGTGGTCATGTGGAGGTGTGTCTGCAGGCTACAGGAATGGAGATTCCTGTCTCTGGGTGAATGACCGCCAGCATTTACGTGGGGGTCGCACCGCCATGAAAATGCTGGGGGTCTGCTGAGTCATAATACCAATGGTGGTCTTACAGCTACCACTGGGCTGAAGGTGCAAACCTCCGGCCCAGCGGTATGGGTGGCGTTTCGGCAGTTTGGCTTCATCCAAACTGCCAAAGTCGTAATATGGCGGTCTTCGGCGGCGGTAAGACCGCCACCGCGAGTCTGGATGTCCAAGGACCGCCAGACTTGTAATGAGGGCCTAAGGGTCTGATTTAGAGTTTGGCAGAGGGGATATTCCATCATAAACGTGATGCTAAACACTTTTTGGCACTATTTTTCTTTCAAAGTTCATATCCCTGATTCCCCTTATTGGATTGGATTTGATTTCATTATTGTATTTTTGTTGTTTAGGTGTCATTTTGTCTACTAAATGATTCTCTCATTTTACAAATTAGAGTGCAATTTTTATTGTGTTGCATTTTTGACTTTTTAACTGTTCTGGTAGTTCTAAATGCTTTAAACGTGTTCTTAAATTAAGCTTGTCTGTTATGGCCAGAGGTGCCAGGGGTTGGGCTCAAGTGGAAATTACAGAAACCTTAGCTGTACCTAACAAGAATAGTGACATGATTACGTAAAAATCAATTTTCTCACAAACATGTTTTAGTTTTTCCTACTTGTTGTTTTTGCTCGCAATGTTGTTACGAGTTCTGTGTTTCTGGTTAGCACCACCTCCCTGAGTTAGCCTTCGGCCACACTCTCTCTCACTATCCCGAGAGTCGTGCTAGAAGCAATACTGGGTCCCAAGTTGGATGAACCTCAATACGGAGGCCCGAGGATAGCGGCTTTTAAAGCCCCAATTGACACAACAGTGGTCCAGTAACTTTAAATGTCCCTATCACCATCTGACCTCGATTTCACACAGTTTGTCATGCCTGTATGTAATTTTTAATTTTTGTTGCTGAAATAAAAATAATACATTTGACTTCTATTTCCTGTAATATCTTTCTAGGATAGTTGTTATAATAAGGCAGACTGGGATATCTATCACATCTGTGATGAAGTAACCCATCCGCCAAACTCCAAGTAAAGACCTATGACTGGTGAGTAGCGAATTCTTTTGGAAATATGTTTAGAGGGAATCAGTTTATATTGCATATTATTTTAACAAGAATTGTGCAGATTACAAAAACACTTTTGGGTGCCTTGGACATAACAGTTACGACCTGGGCAGCACCGCTTAGGTGGGCAGCACTGCTTAGGTGCCAAGGACGTAACCGTTACGTCCTGCACCGGCTCATGGGGGAGGGCGAGGGCTCCCCCATGAGCCTAGGGACAGGGATGGAAGGGGAATCGCTTCCCCTTTTTACCCCCACCCCCTGCAGTGACGTCTGATGACGTCAGCGCATCCACTAGACACCAGGAATTTGTGGTTTTGTTTTGTTTATGTATAAGGGGACCTGCCCCTTAGGCAAGAGCCGCTCCACCAGTGGGGGCAAATAGTTTTTAGGCCATTTCTGCCCCCCATGAGGGCAGATGGGCCTATTTTTTATTAGGCCTATCTGCCGCCAAGGGGGGGAAGAAAACCACTAGACACCAGGGATTTGTTTAGGTCAATTTCACGCAAGGGGAGTGACCCCTTGGGCAGGTTTTACTCCCCTGGGGGGCAAATTTGTTTAAGGCCATTTCTGTACACCTCGAGGGCAGATCAGTCTATTTTAATTAGGCCAATCTGCCCCCAAGGGGTGCAGAAACCATTAGGCACCAGGGATTTTTTTTTTTTTTTTTTTACAGATGGGGAGTGACCCCTTAGGCAAAGGTCACTCCCTTGGGGGGGTGGGGGTTATTTTAGGCCATTTCTGCCTTCCCTTGGGGAAAGATCGGCCTATTTCTATTAGGTCAATCTGCCCCGGGGGATAGAAACCACTTAGGCACCAGGGATTGGTGTGTGTCTGTGTGTTTTGTTTGTGGGGGGCAGCCCACATTACTGTTGCTCATTTCTGCCCTCCTTAGCTGCTGAGCCCAGGACCAAAAACACAGGTGCCCCTACAAAAACAGGTAATTTTGCATTTGATAATTTTGATGTGCCCATATAGGGCCTGATTACAACTTTGTTAATCCGTCGCAAAAGTGACGGTAAAGTGACGGATATACCACCAGCCGTATTACGAGTCCATTATATCCTATGGAACTCGTAATACGGCTGGTGGTATATCCGTCACATTTGGGACGGATTAACACCTCCTCCAAAGTTGTAATCAGGCCCATAGTGTTTTGGGGCATTTCCTGTCACGGGCACTAGGCCTACCCACTCAAGTGAGGTACCATTTTTGTTGGGAGACCTGGGGGAAGGCTGGGTAGAAGGAAGTTTGTGGCTCCCCTCAGATTCCATAACTTTGCAGCACCGAACTGTGACGAAAAAGTGGTTTTTTTTTGCAAAATGTTGAGGTTTGCAAAGGATTCTGGGTAACAGAACCTGGTGAGAGCGCCACAAGTTACCCCATCCTGGCTTCTCATACCTACCTAGTTTTCAGAAATGTCTAGGTTTGCTAGGTTTTCCTAGGTGCTGGATGAGCTAGAGGCCAAAATCCACAGCTAGGCACTCCGCACAAAACAGTCCGTTTTCTTTGGGAAAATGTGATGTGTCCACGTTGTGTTTTGGGGCATTCCCTGTCGTGGGCACTAGGGCTACTCACACAAGCGACATACCATTTTTATTGAGAGATTTGGGGGAATGCTGGGTGGAAGGAAATTTGTTGCTCTTCTCAGATTCCAGAACTTTCTATCACCAAAATGTGAGGAAAAAGTGTTTTGTTTTGCCAAATTTTGGGGTTTGCAAAGGATTCTTGGTAACAGAACCTGGTGGCAGTCCCACATGTCACCTCATTCTGGATTCCCCTATGTGTCTAGTTTCCAAAAATGCACAGGTTTGATAGGTTCCCTAGCTGTCGGCTGAGCTAGAGGCCAAAATCCACAGCTAGGCACTTTCCAAAAATGAATTGCAGTATACCCTGTATACAATGAAAACCCATTGCAAGGTGCATCTCTTTTATTGGCTCTCGGTACCTAGGGTTCCTGATGACCCTACAAGCCCTATATATCCTCACAACCAGAAGAGTCCAGCAGACATAACAGTATATTGCTTTCAAAAATCTGCCACAGCTAGAAAACATTATAGAAAAAAACGTGGACAGAAATGGCTCTTTTTTTCACCTAAATTTCAATATTATTTTTATTTTAGCTGTTACTTTCTGTAGGAAAACCTTGAAGGATATACACAAATGACCTCTTGCTGAATTCCAAATTTTGTCTACTTTCCAGAAATGTTTAGCTGTCTGGGATGCAGCATTGATTTCACACTCATTTCTGGCAGTAACTGGAAGAAGGCCGAAAGCACAAAAACTAGTAAAAATGGGTATGTCCCAATAAAATGCTAAAATTGTGTTGGAAAATGTGATTTTCTGATTCAAGTCTGTCTGTTCCTGAAAGCTGGGAAGATGTTGATTTTAGCACCGCAAACCATTTGTTGATTCCAATTTCAGGGAGAAAAAAACACATGCTTTCTTCTACTGCCCTTTTTTCCCATTTTTGTCAAAAAAATTAAATTGTTGCTGTATTTTGGCCAATTTCTTGATCTCCTCCAGGAAAACCCACAAACTCTGGATACCTCTAGAATCCCTAGGATGTTGGAAAAAAAGGATGCAAATTTGGCGTGGGTAGCTTATATGGACAAACATTTATGATGGCCTAAGTACAAACTGCCCCAAATTGCCAATAAAAGGCCTGGCACCTGAGGGGGAAAAGGCCTGGCAGCAAAGGGGTGAATGAAAAGATTTTGATGGGGAGTCCGCAAAACATTTTTATGTTCATGATATGGGTAAGGAGTGAGGAATAAGTCTTCTGAAAACTTAGTTGCGAATGATTTTAATTTTAACCATTCGGTACACACAATAAACATTGAAGCCTCTAGAAATTGCTTAATGTATGTAATCTTCTACGCAAGCAGCTGGAACTCATAAGTTAGCACCTGAAATATTTACTGGCTTGCATTATATCGCTGTTTCAGCACACCTTCTAATATGAGAGACAACAAAATATTTTGACGTATGCCATGTATTAATCCAGCATATTGTGCAATGGCCATGTGCCACCACTCTCAGAAATCCCACTTACTTCAAATTCATGAGGAGGAATACATTCTGAGAGTGTTTAGAAAAACTGTGAATGTGGAGACAATGGCCACAATGAATACCCAAACCTCTACCTTCATATTCACAATGTATTGCAACAACTGGGCCATTCACATCTAATAAAGCCACTTTACGAAGTGCCCAAAAGGAACACCAATCACAAATCCATCAGTCCACTCTCTGTTTCACTCACTTCTCCAAGCCAGGAGCTGCCATTTCCTCATTAACAGCTTCCAGTTTGCAAATGTTTTCTGACTGAAAAGTGTGGTTTGTAAACTTGCATTGATTTGTAATCTCCTTCCCTCACAAGAAACAACTTGCTACGTCTTTCCCCAGCGATATGCAAAACGTCACAATGTCGACATTGTGAGCCAAAGATATTTGCAACTCACAGTTTTATTTTGATAAAATGTGATTCTTGTTTTACTACTACAAGGCATTTGATTAGCACCGTGCAGGCATTGAGAGGGAATATATTTCTGTCATAAGGCCAAAAGGCATTAGGATAATTCAAGGTGTGGACTTCGTGGTGCAGTCAACATTTAAATATAACAGATTTGCGTGAAAATGCATTAAAACATAGTGAGGTACTTTCAGCACTGTCAGACCTCACAGCCTTAGGGTGGTTCCTCCCCAACTTTTTGCCTCCCTCCCCCCATTTTTCAGATCTTGTTTTTGCTGGTTTTAGGACTCTGCACACTTTACCACTGCTAGCCAGTGCTAAAATGCTTGTGCTCTCTATGCTAAAACGTGGTAACATTGACTCCTACCCAATTGGCATATTTAATTTACCTATAAGTCCCTAGTTAAGTGCACTAGATGTGTCCAGGGTATGTACATTAAATGCTACTAGTGGGCCTGCAGCACTGATTGTGCCACACACATAAGTAGCCCCTTAACCACGTCTCAGGCCTGCCATTGCAAAGCCTGTGTATACAGTTTCACTTCCACTTTGACTTGACATTTAAAACTACTTGCCAAGCCTTAAACTCCCCTTTTATTACATATAAGTCACCCCTAAGGTAGGCCCTGGGTAGCCCACAGTGCAGGGTGCTATGTAAGTAAAAGGCAGGACATACTTGTAAACTTTATATGTCCTCGTAGTGAAAAACTCCCAAAGTCGTTTTTCACTACTGTGAAGCCTGCTCTTCGTACATGCCAAAATTAGAAATTTTCTCATATGGTGTTAAGTGGTAATTTCTGATCTGAAAGGAGTGGCATTGTCATGTTTCCTATGGTTGGAATGGTAGTGGGAAATCTGGCTTACTGGTGAAGTTGGATTTAACATTACTATTTTAAAAATGCCACTTTTAGAAAGCAGGCATTTCTCTGCACTTACTGCTCTCTGTGCATTACAGCCTGTTTCTAATCCACGTCTGTTCTGTGCTGGTTGACAGCTTTCCTTGTGCATTCCACCCAGACAGCCATAAACATAGGATGCTCAACTACATCTTCATTCACCTGCATATTGATGGGTCTGGGTGGAGGGGGTCTCACTTACACTTCAAAGGCTAGTTGCCTGCCCTCACACAATTGACTGATAACCCCCCACAGATCTCCTGTCAGACAGGACTGGGTTGAAATGGGAAATGGTGCACTTCAAAACCACTCTTTTACGTTTTCCTCCACTTCAAAGGCACATTTGGGTATATGTACTGGGTTTGTGACTCCCTAAAATCAGACGCTTCTGTACCTACAACTTGACTCTGTCAGAGAGACTGCTGTGTTGCCCAAAGGACTCACCTGGACTGCTTTTCTAGAAGGGTTGCTCTCTTGCTTGTTGCCCTGATGCCGGCTGCTCCCTGACTCTGCTGGAGGGACTCTGCCTTACTGCACAAGTGATCTCCAAGGGCTTGGACTGAGCTTGCTTACTGTTATAAAGACTCAGGGCCATCAAAGACTTCAACAGAGGGAGAAAATCTATTGTACAAGAAAATCGATGCAATACCTGCCTAATTCAATGCAACACCGGCAGAATTGACACAGCGCTTGCCTCGCAGCTGAAAAATCAGTAGATCACCTACAGATGGATGCAGCACCTGTTTTATCCTCTCACTGCGCTTTGGACTTTCCACTCATCTTCCCCTTTCCATTAAAATATCCCTGCACCTCAGTAAGGAGCCAAGGTTGCGCACTCAGAAATCAACGCATCACCTTGCCCGCGAGGAAAGAATCGACACCTTATCTCCACTCGCTTTATTTTCTGAATCATCACCTTCTCTGCATTGTTATTTTTGACACATCCCAGGTGCTATGTGGTAAAATGATACAACCACTGATTGCTATGGGTTAAGGCCCATCTAAACCTTTAAAAAGTGGTATCTTGGCTTGTGCACATTGGATTTTTGTTTTGGTCTTTTTTAATTCAAATATTATCTATTTTCTATACTGGTGTGTCGTACGTTTTGTGGTGTTTTCACTGTGTTACTGTATGAATTATTGCACAAATAATTTATACATCGCCTTCTAAGTTAAGCAAGTCTGCTCTGTGCCAAACTACCAGAAGGTGAGCACAGAAAAATGTAGGTTGCGTTGTGACTTATTTTGTCTAGAATTGTGGCCCCTACTTGGACAAGGTGCATACTTCTGCCAATTGGAGACCCAATTTCTAACAAGCACCTACTACAATGTGCCAAAGAATAATGATTTGTAGGTTTGATTGTCTAAAGCCCTATATTTTTAGCCTGTGTTTAGAGAGCAGGATACATGTTATGTGCAAGCTTCATTGTAGAATGGCTACTGTTTGTGACAACTCAAACTTTAAAAGCATTAAATAATATACAAAATTGTTATTAATTAACTTATTTGCAGGCTAGGGAGCTAATAGCCATGAACATGTCAGATGTATTGCAAAAGTGAGGAACTTGTAGAACACATTTGATATCAATCAGTTTATTTTTTGGTGAGTTAAGCATATTAAGCCACATTACCATTAAAAATGGAGAAGTGGCCACACTGAAAATATGGATCTTTAAAAGCCAGTTTGGAAAATTAGAAATAAGCTGTGTGAAAAGTTCCAAGGCATATGTTTTATGTTTGTGCACATTTAAAGACAGTAAACAACAGTAAAGGGATAATACAGTGCTATATCTATGAAACATGTCAATGGTTGACAACTCTCCAATTTTACATGAGTGACCTTGAAAATGCTTTTTCCTATTTCCTAATCCCATTTTAGGAGTCAACAAAGCTTTTATGACACATAAAATAGGACTATGAATGAGTACCAATTCAGTATCTGGGAAAGCATGTTGTACGTGTCCATTCCAAATACTCAGTCGGTATCTTATGTATCAATGTTTTGTGACTAAAATCTGGTCGCAAACCAATGAAAATTTACTGACACCTCAAAGGAGGTGGTAATGCATTTGCAAAATGGGGGGGTCTCCTTTGGACCTATTTCCCTTTGTGAATGAAAAAAAAATGTTTGTGAAAGAGAGAGAGTGATAGAGAGGACGTCTGCCAACCAAAAAAGTTTAAAAAAAGAAAAACGTTTTTTTACGCAGCATCATTTACTTTAAAGAAAACCTACAGTATTTACTTATTTTTTGTATTATTATTTTTGGGCCAAAACTGATGCATATGGTTGGTCTTGTTTGTGATAACACAGAAGTGATAAAAAGCAATGGATTGGAAAGCAGTCCAGATTTGCTTGTATTCAAGACAAGATTTTCACCACCATGTTATATTCAGTTTCATTGTGAATAGCTTACAGATTGAGCTACTGAAAGCCACAATAATTTATTGTTCGGTGTGGTAAATAAGACGTGAATGCATGTTAAACATGACATTCTTGGTGTAGTATTCCCCAAGAGTCTTTGCTTTACTCCTGTATTTACTGAAATTTGTTTTATTGCCTTTTGGACTCGATGTACTTTACCCCTGCTAGCCAGTGATAAAGTGCTTGTGATATTGCCCTAACATATGGTAAAATTGGTATTCACCTAATTGCCATGTTTAAATTACTTTTAAGATGCTGGTATATGGTACTACTTGTACCCAGGGTCTGTAAATGAAATGCTACCAAGCGGCTACAGAACACTTTGTGCACCCACTAAAGTAGAACTGAAAAATATGCCTCAGGCCAGCCACTGCAGCCTGTACTGCAGTTTTAAACAGTCTTTTCCACCTGGCAAAAGAAACCTTTTTCCAGGCCTAAACCTTCATTTTTAGTATTTATAGGTCATCCCTAAGTTAGGCGCTAAGGGTTCATAGGTCAAGGTGCATGGTATTTAAATGGTTGGACATTTGTGTTTAAGTGTTACATGTTCTGACCATGAAAAAACTCCTAAAGTTGTTTTCAACTCTAGTAAGGCTATCTCTTTAACAGGCTAATACTGGGTTACCATTATAACACTTAAGTGATAACTTCACTTTGGGAACATATAGAGAAATGTTTCTTCCACTCTTTGGAATGTTAATTTAAAATCCTGTTTAATGGTAAAGTCGGATTTTGAGTTACCATTCTGAAAGTGGGATTTTTAGAAAGTTTGAATTTTTCTGCCTAAAACAAATATGCCTTTCTGCCAGTGTCCGGGGTCACAAGGCTGTGAATTGATCTCCTGTGGTGTGTTGTATGTTTCCTCTAGTCACTGGGACAAAAGGCCTTGGTTGTGGGTCAGGGTGTTCTTTTCCTGAGCAGGATTTGCTGGGGGACTGTACTCAGCCTTCCGGAAATTAAAAGGGTAGCCTGAGGCTCTGCCTACACCCTTTCTGACTTCTAAGTTTGTCTGCCCTCTCACAATGGCCAATGTAACTCCCACCCTAGGCGTGCCTACTCTTTGTTAACTTACACAGTTTGGAGCCAGATCCAGGAAAGGGGGAAGGTTAGACAAAGTAGGAATCTGCTACCTGCAGGCTGGCACTAGGTATAAGAATGGCCCCTTTATAACTTCTCATCAGAACGCTCCTGGAACTGTGGAAGGTTCATAAGGACTGCCCCGCTGTCTGAAGAAGGAAAACTGGACCTGCTTTCCTTGAACCCAGGATTCCCAGAAGTGACTCCAAGAGTTGGCTGGCTTGCCTCCTGTTTGAGCTATAGGGACACAACAAGCTTCCAAATGTCTGCTGTGCAGCTGCTCAACTGACCAACAATAACTGGACCTTTTGAGCCCTGCTGCTAGCCCCTGCTTGAGTGAATCCAGATCCCCAAGAGGGCCTACCGGTTCTGGACACTTAGATGTCATCAAAATGCTCTCTTCCTGCTTCAGAACCAAGCTAAATGCAAAAATAGAGAAGTTTGGAAATCTTTGTGACCACAAGCAGGATCCTCCCATCAGTAATGGTCACCGTGCATCCCAGCAATGTGAAGTTCCAATGGTGACCTGCTCTTATTGCCAAACAGCAACAGCCACATCTACTGCCTTTGCAAAGCTCAAGCAATGTCTGCTCCTAATGCAAACAAAAAACTCCTTGTGGTCCTATCCAGGCCAAAGCCCCAGCTGAGGCAACTCACGTGGGCACAATCTCAAAGAAGGAACTCTTCACTAGGATGAACCTGGTCCCTATATCTGATCTGTGCTAGGTCGCTGTTGGCCTGAACATGTTTCTTTGACCCAGTCCATCACAAACAGATGACGATGAGTGATGCTTTGTGCTTTTTGGTTCTATTTTCACCTAAAATTCTAAAACCTCATAATTTTGGTTGGACTGATTGGATTATTGTTGCGTTAGAGTCTGTATATTCAATACATTTTTCTAAATTGGTTTGTTTTCACGTTATTACTGTTTGAGTGCTTAATAAATACTTTACACATTGTCTCTAAGTTAAACCTAACTTTGTGCCAAGCTATCAGTAGGTTAAATGCAGGTTTATTTAAAGACTTTTGTGGTTCACCCTGAGAAGAATTGTGTTTATTATCTGAATGGGGCCCTCTCCCCTCTAACCATTACTATCCCAATTTCTTACATGCATCTTGTACAAAGTTTAAAATATT
Source organism: Pleurodeles waltl (assembly GCF_031143425.1). Classification (NCBI taxonomy): domain Eukaryota; kingdom Metazoa; phylum Chordata; class Amphibia; order Caudata; family Salamandridae; genus Pleurodeles; species Pleurodeles waltl. The sequence goes on from NC_090445.1 coordinate 510,088,829, forward strand.
GAGCCATTTTTAGTGTGTGTGTGTGTCAACAGAAGCTTTATTCTATCAATGATCATCAAAGCAATACATAATCAATATCATCATAAATAAATATAATATAAAAATATATAAAATACAATTCCATCCCGAGAGCATAATACCACATGGTGACACCACCTAAAAGAATAAAATACAGATCTATCCTAAAATCATAATACTAAGTAAAAAGATCACCTCCACTGACCTGACTTAACAGAGAGAACTCGTCCATCAGTTTTACTAATATAAAAGCTCCTTATGCGCCATGCTGACAGTAAATATTTACTGACAGAGTATATTAGTATTTTGGTAGAATCACTTTTTAGAATCCTCAGTGCTAGTGCACATTCCCTTATTCTCATTTCTCGCCATAGATCACGGATCCACTTAGACCTAGGAATTATATATGCAGGGCAAAAAAACATAAAGTGCACCACTGATTCAGAAGTGTTGCCACACACAGGACAAGTATCATTAGTCACATTTTTATCCCATCTGCGCACCACGGTCTTCAATGGTAAGGTCTCAAAGCGAAATCTAGCATATAGGCTTTTGCTTAGAATATCAGGTATAACATCTAGATAAGGTTCAAACCTTGGGTACCATTTGATGTCAATAAATGAGTTGGTTAAACGACCACATTATTTGTGATTAATAACATCGTTCCTCAAATAAGACCAATAGACACGCTTCAGTACTTCGAGATGGACTTTCTCAAGTTTGTGAGGGTTCTCCCAGTAATCTCCTAACCCCAACATCTTGAACCAAGTGGATACATGCTTGACCCACGGAATAGAAGCTGAATTGGTACATGTTAACAGATCTAGTAGTGAGGCTTTGTAGATGACTAGTTCAGGGACGGTCCATAGCCTGACCCAGTACAACAACCGTCTTAAGTTTATCAGGTCGGCTATCCGTTTTATACCCAGGTCTAAAAACAAGGGGATCAGTGGGGTACTAGGGGGACAAGCACAAAGGGCCCTTGCAAAGCTATTCTCCCCGAGGGTGAGCCTTTTGGTGTCAAAAAAGCCCCATACTTCCGCACCATACACGGCAGCTCCCTGAGCCTTTGCTACATAGACCTTAATAGCTGGGGAGACCGTTTTTGTAGAGGTACTCCTGTAGAAGCGCAAGATGGATGCTGCATTATGCTGGAGAAGGCCAGTGCTTTTGTTAATCTGTTCTTCCCAATGTAAATTGTCAGTTATCCTTACTCCTAGGTAATCTATGGAACTGACCTTAGCCAGGGAATCACCATCTAAATTGATGCTACACTTCTTCCGCTTCCCAGAGCGCAAAACCATTAGCTTCGTTTTCTTGGGATTTAGCTCTAGTCCATAATCCTGACAGAATGCACTAAATCTGTCAATGAGGATTTGCAAGCCCATGGGTGTCTTTGAAATTAGAAGCGAATCGTCGGCAAAGAGAAGTATAGGGATTTTTTGGATCCCTAAAGTAGGGGCATCGCTCTGGCAGGCCATCATAACCTGTACCACCTCATTAATAAAAAAAGAGAACAAGAGCGGTGCCAACACACATCCCTGGCGAACACCCCTATTTATGGGGATTTTGTTGGTCAGTTCGCCTAGGTTGCCCCAACGAACTTGCGCATAAGTTTCTTTGTGCAGGCGCTTTAGTAAGGAAACTAGATTGCTAGGGACCCCTATTCTGTATAAGACTACCCACAACTTCTCCCTTGGAACCAGGTCGAAGGCTGATTTCAAATCAACGAATGCAACGTATAATGGCTGATTAGCAAGGACAGTGTGTTTCCAATACAGCACAGCCAGCCTAAAGACCTGGTCCGCTGTACTAATTCTAGGTCGAAAACCTGCCTGGAGGGGGGATAATACCTTGTGTTCCTTGGCCCATTGCATTATTCTCCCAAGAAGTTGTTTGGCAAAAATCTTTTGCAGATTGTCTATGAGACTAATCGGCCTGTAGTTTACTGGTAGATTTGCGTTACCCTTTTTATAGATAGGTATAATCTCAGCGCCCTTCCAGGTTGAGGGGATCTGCCCCCCTTCGGAAATTTTATTGGAAAGTGCATTGATGTACCAGACCCATATAGAGGGTTCTGATCTATAAAGATCCCCTGGAATCTTATTGGGTCGAGGAGCTTTCCCAGATTTTAGCAAGCGAATTGCCACAGAGGTTTCTTCAATGGAGAAACTAATTGTGACCTCGGTATCTAGGAGACCCCTTCCCAATAAAACAGATGGGGGTACCGTGTCTTGCGGAAGGCCAGGATCTTTTCTCATGCCATGGTTAGTGGAAGCCTCTGGGGTATCAATTTTGCCATAGAGGGAAGAAAAGTGATCCACCCAACTTTCCGGTTGGATGTGATGCGTAATGGTAGTTCTACCCCTTGCTCTCTTTTAGCTAAAAGTTCCCAGAATAAGCTATTGTTGTTAGATTCAGTTGCATTTAACAACTCCTGCCAAATTGAGTCCTCCCAGGTTTTTTTTAGCTCGTGAAATGGACTCCTTGTATATACGTCTGGCCAGCTGAATATCCCCTGTGGACCCTTTCATAATAGCATTCTTTACCCCTGACTTAGCCCTAGAGCATGATTCATCAAACCAAGTGTTGTTAATCGGGGTCCCACCTTGCAGCCTCACCCCATTCTTCCTATAGAAAATATCTTTAAGTTTGACAACCATGTTTTCGTGAATGCGAAGAATAGGGATGTCTTGAGGGTCATAATCTTGGTAGGGTGCCAAATTGTCTAAAAAGGATGAATAGATTACATGCAACAGATAATGATTTGACACCACCTTCGGCCATCTGACCTTCATGGATAAATTCTTCACAGTGTGAGTGGGGACCATAGTAACTAAGTTATTAGCGGATCGACAAAATACATCCCCAGAAATAATGATCACTTTCACTTGTAAGATCTACCTTCATATCTCTGAGCTGTGGCCACAGTCTTACATCGACTAGAAAATAATCTATTACACTAGTACAAATGCATCGTTTGAAGGTGGGAGCAATATCCAGGTCAGAGGGCATGTGACCATTACAGGCCCTGAGACCATGCTTCAAACAAAGTGAGGCCAGTTGGGCTGCTACGCGAGTACGAGGGCAGTAGCGATCAGAATTCAGTTGCACAATCCCCCATATTTGATTCTCCTCCATAGTTAGGCCACTTAATAGTGTCGATGGTTCGAAAGTACAGTTTACGTCCCCAGCTATAATCAAATAAGATGAAGATTGAATAGTATCTAAAAACTCGAGGAGCTGGATTAGGGTCTGAGATTCTACTCCACGTGAAACTGATCGAGCATAAACATTGATAAGGGTTATAATAAAGTTCTGATGAAATGTTATTTGCAACCCCATCAAATCGACACAATCAAACTGTAAGATCTTATAGTTACATTGTAATCTTTTGTTCAAGAGAATTAACAACCCCCCTTTTGCACGACCTGACCCTTTTTCTGAAGGTTGGGCGGGGACATTGAAAGAAAGAAACCCATCGATAGTAGTCCTGTCCTCGGCCCAGGTTTCTTGGAAGAGGCAAATGTCTTGGGTTTTTACATATGAACACCAGTCCTTGTAAACCAAATTTCTCCCAATACCAGCTAAGTTCCAAGACAGTAGTGATAGACCACCGGTAGCATCAGGTATAACTCTAATTAACTGTGGGGCATCCTCTAGAGTTGACTCAATAATAGAGCTCAAGGACGACTCCTCGATTTTACCCTCACTAGGAGCTTCTTGGAATATAGGCAGTTATACAGGCTTGGGCAAGATGGTATCAACGTACCCGCATAAATTACTTGTAGTGTAGTCTTGGTCATTTGTACATTTGTTTGGACCTGTAATGCATCGACTCTCCCAAACTCTAAATCAATACCTCCCCTTTTTCTTTTGAGCCAGAATGGGAAAACAATGAGATGATCAATCAGGGACTTATCATAGAACTCAATAGAAAAAATATCATAATTAGACTCCGGGGGGCTCAGCCGTTTGGCATTTAAAATGTCCAAGCGTATAACCGATAAACAGCCCCGTTGGTTCCTAAGCCAATAGAAGGCTTTGTTTATCCTGGACTCGTGGTCCTCTTTCACTCCTTGCGGCAACCTGGGAACATTGATCATAAGAAAAGTATTGGGCCCATGTTTATATTTTTGATTTTTTGTCAACATACTGGAGCCAGTAGGGGCTCCCTGGGGAGAAAGAGGACAAATGGATTCAAAGGTGGATACAAGTGACCCTCTTAGGTTCGAAAGGGGACACCCCCCTACATGTCTGGGGTTATCAGGTTCTTTACGCCTTCTAAATCCCTGCAAGCTTGGAGGAGAAAAGGGGCAACCAGTAGGGGCAGCGCAGTTTATCATAGTGGCCCTCTCAGAAGGAAGGTGTATGTTGCCCAGCTGAGCATAAGTAGGTTTATCTACAGGACGTGTCAGCTGCACATCAATATCAGCTCTAAGTACCCCTTTCTTTAAATGAGGATTGACTTGTAATACTAACGCCATCTTTGGTTGCGAACTCCAATCAGTCTTTATGGATTCACCTTTCCCCCTTTCCTCACTTGAGCAACATTTGCATCCGGACGGATTTACTGATCTTTCCTGGACAAGTTGGGTCAATAGCTGCACCATACCCTTAAGTTCATCTACTCTCTGCAAAATGAGAGACATGTTAAGTTCAGAGGATGGTTGGACCAATAGGGGGTAGGTAGTTGGAATAGGTAGAGGACTAAGGATCCTAGGGTCTAGAGCTTCTACCGAAGAGAAGTGCATCCTAGGTATAGCCACCTCCTCGGATAATGGCTGGAACCGGTTATTACAAGGGATATTTGGGATCACATTAATCACAGGACTTAGCGGAATGGGAGCAATGAACGAACTAGTTTCCTCTTCTATTTGAAATAAGCTTTGATTAAAAGTACAATCCTTAATTGCGTCCTTTGCTTCACTGAGTGGGGAAGGGGTTGAAGTGGACACATTAGATGAAGCCCCTACTCCATTAGTTGGAGAATTCAATTCTTGAGCTGTACCCTTGTTCTTCTTATAAAAAAATTATTGGATCCTCCTGGATTGTGGCGGGACCTTCTTGGTACCTGCAGTGCAATTTTAAATTGCCTCCACCTCCTCAAACAGATGGTCTATCTCCTCAAATGGTTTAAGGCCACAGCCTTTAGGCTTGCTAACTGGCTTAATGGAATTTTTTTTCAGTTTTTTACATTCTAGATGGGATTCCGGCAAATCGACAGCCTTCCTTTTCCCCATAGGAGCTAAAATAAAATAGCTACCCAAATAATATAAATAGTTAGGACACTTACTCTGTCACTGAGTGCAAAAGTATGGGGACGGGGCCCAGCCCAGCCTCAGTCGGTCGAAGATGGGCGTAGACGGGCCCGTCTTGGCCCGGTCTGCGCCCGGGCGTGCGCCCGCGCGCATCCCGCGTCCCGCGAGGGGCGCGCGTTACTGAAGGGTTTCCAGCAAGGTGGGCGGGGCCGGGAGTAGCGTCCTGTTTCCCCCAGCAACTCAGCAACAGAGTTCCGTGTCCCACGAGGGGCGCACGTTAATGAAGGGTTTCCAGCAAGGTGGGCGGGGCCGGGAGTAGCGTCCTGTTTCCCCCAGCAACTCAGCAATAGAGTTCCGCGTCCTGCGAGGGGCGCGCATTAATGAAGGGTTTCCAGCAAGGTGGGCGGGGCCGGGAGTAGCGTCCTGTTTCCCCCAGCAACTCAGCAACAGAGTTCCACGACCCACGAGGGGTGCGCGTTAATGAAGGGTTTCCAGCAAGGTGGGCGGGGCCAGGAGTAGCGTCCTGTTTCCCCCAGCAACTCTGCAACAGAGTTCCGCATCCCGCGAGGGGCGCGCGTTAATGAAGGGTTTCCAGCAAGGTGGGCGGGGCCGGGAATAGCGTCCTGTTTCCCTCAGCAACTCAGCAACAGAGTTAGTGTGTTTTACAACATTGAGGTGAAGACTCACAGTTTCCTAACCTGAAAGGAACGTGGTGGAATGACCCCTTGCTGCACATCTCATTCCTCCATCACACTCCTGCCTTATATCAAGTCTGGAACATGAGAAAGAGTACTGGGTTCAGAAATTTCCTCTACTAATATTGAAAAAACTATGCACACCTTCGCCGAGCATAGTTTGTACAGAATTACATTTCTACTCCTAACTTTGAAATGTGTGTACAGAATTTCATTTGTACATGAAATAGAAGAATAATTCATTACTTAGACATGCATGGGTGATTTTAGGCCACCATTCCAACTGGTGACATTGGTGAAGGGAGTGGAGTCTTCTGAAATCAGCAAACGCAGTCCCACATCCCCATGTGGCTTCTGAGAGCCAATGCATGTAGATCTCTTGGTGTACACCGCCACCCTTGTACTATGGAAGGCAGTGGTGTAACAAAACTTGAGGATGGAGGGCCCCCCTCCTGACTCACTCAGGAGCCCTCAAAACAGGGTACTGTCCTTAGAGGGGCCCCTGGAGGTCATCCCCCCCCCACACCACAGGGGCTGCGGGGGTATTTTTTACACAACTGATGGAGGGAAACTCGCAAAATGCAAGCGCTTTTAATGAACACATTAGCTGACCTTTTATCTTTCTCTCTCGCAGGTCCAAGTGAATGAGGGTTAGCAAAATACAGATGCATATGTTTGAAGAGAAAATTGTAGCTAGGAAATTAACAACTCTAATTTCTATATTACACCTAAGGACAATTTGTGTGAATGCTTTTTGTGAATAATGTCCTGTGTAGAATACGGTTGGAGAGTTGGAAACCTGTCCTTGATCACCCTTGGGAGACTCTGATTTATTTCTGCACACATTTCCATGCACTAAGCAGTCCAAAACTGTGGTTGATGTAAATTATTCCCGGTGGTGGTACTAAAAGCCATTGAATTAAAAAGGGTATCTTTTCAAAATAAACTTTTTGTAATCTTCCTCTCAGCACATTCACTGGAATGTTGACAAAAAAACAAACAATCTAATACCTATGGCAACAACGGCACGTGTACTAATCTCATTTTTGACTGGGGAACCAGTAAATAAATATACTAAGGCAGACTCCACAAAACCAGTTACGGTCATAACCTTATGTTTACAATGGGGTTAGGCCTAACTCATGTAACTCCGTGGCGCGTTGACACATGGAATTACCTAAAAATTCTACAAGTTTACTGAAAAATGGACGCAAGGATGTGCTAAATGCAAGAGAACATGGAAAGGGAGTGTGAGCAGCCCTCACACTCTCTAAATGTGCTCGTAGAGTAGAATTTCCTCCAACTTACTTTCACCATTCAGAGCTATTATCTTAGCACAAAATGCATCTTTGCATAAAAAATGGATGCAAGGACGCATTTTGCAGTAAGAAATAGCGCTTAATGCAACAGAACAGGAATGGCAAGTGCTAGAGTACCACTCTCACACGCTAAACGTGCTATTGCTGTAGGATTTTTTTTCAAAAATTACTCTTAAGTACAGGAGCATGCATAATTTTTATCAGCAATTTCGTATGTTTGGGAATACCAGAAGGTTGTCCATTGCCAATTGTGAATAGGAGTATGTGTACAGTTGTAAATGCAGTGCTTAACTTTAGCCGTCGGTTGCAGGTGTACCCCACCGCACTCATTTTGGGAAGCAGCACTTACTGTGCCTCATCAATCTTTCTCGTAGAGCACAACAGAGAAACACAAAAGAAGGAAAGGAGAATGAAGAGTGTAGGAAAGTCCTTTTTTTTTGCCTGATCACCCCCACTCTTTCTGGATAGGTACTGGTGGTTACTGACTCTTGGCTGTGCCCTGGGTACTGCTTACCAGTCCCAGGGCCAGTGCTCTGTGTAAAATGGATATGCAAATTAGGCTAATTATAATTGGCTAAGTTAACCTACCTATAAGTCCCTAGTATATGGTAGGGCATGTAGGTTTAGGGACCACAGCATAGGTGGTGCACACCTAGGTGCATTGCTGAGGTGCCCAGTGTCATTTTAAAAGCAAGCCTGCCTTGCTGGCTGCTTTTAAATTAAAGTTATATGCAAATTCGACTTTGGAATTAAAGTTACTTCCAAAGTTTTAAACTACCTTATTTTTACATATAAGTCACCCCTAAGGTGTGCCCTATGTGCCCCTAGGGCTGGGTGCCATGTAACTATAAGCAGGGACTTTATAAAAATAGATTTATAAGCCCTGGTGAGGTAAAAACAGCCAAATTCGTTTTTCCCTCATTGAAGTAAATGGCCTTCATAGGCTAGAATGGGCAGACTTTATTTTAAATTTTAAAGTCTCCTTAAATGTTACATACCAAGAATTTGGTATCAAATTGATTGTTATAATAAATCCCACAACTTCCAGTTGTTGGATTTAATATAACTAGTGCAGGTAAAAAGTTTAGACTTTACCTAAAAAGTTGCCAATTTCAGCTCTGCATTGTTTTTGCTGCTGTGCTCTGATTGGCCAGCCTGCAGCAGCTTCTGCCAGGCCACTTTAATGAGGTGTGAAGTGGCCTGGCTTTACACAAAGGAATGTGCTTGGGGGAGAGAATCTCCCCTCAGCAGATGGGGAAGCAGGAAGGGGGAGGGCTGCCAAACTGGTCTTCAAAGGCAGAGAGGGACATCTGGAGCACCCAGCAACACCCCCACATCCTGCAACCCCAGACAGCTAGGTGCCCCCTTGATTAGATTAGGAGAGGGCAGGAGAGGGGTGTGTTTATGATTTTTAGCCACACCAGTGGGTGGGTTCAGCCAGATCTCTCCTCCAAAAATCAGATTCATCCATTTTGGATTTGTAGAGACTATTGCCTTCTGGGATGGATTTTTGCCACACTTCCCAGGAAGTGGTCATCACAGGGGGACGACCCTGTCCCTGATTGGAGGACCAGGGCCCCCCTGCTTTTCACCCAGGAGCAAGGATAAAACTGGCAGACCTGCACCCACGCCTCAGATCCCCACCAAATTTCAAGAAGAAAGAACTACAAGGAGAAGAAGGACTGCCCTGCTGGACCCCTGGCCTGCACCTGGACCCTGCACTCAGAAAGACTGCACCAGCTGCACACTTGGGCTTCACCACAAGAAGGACTTTGCCTGGCTTCCACTGGTTCAAGGAGGGACTCCCTGTTTGCTACAGGTGAAAAATTGCTAACCAGAGTCCCCTGCACCAACTCCTGAAAAAGTGACCAGCTGACCACTGCCCAGTGGCCAAAAAGGAGTTTGCGCCAGGTGCACTCTGGGAGTTGAAGTCCGCACTTCCCAAGGACCATCACAGAACTTCTGGACCCTTGGGGTGAGCTGTGGACCCCAAAAGAACCTTAAAAGAACATCTGGGTGAAGCCCCAGAAGTTTGGAAAAGATTGGAGAAATTTTAGAAAAAAGCTCCATAAAGTGACCGACTCGACGCGGAAATTCTAGCCGGCTTGCCTCAACCGCGACCCGGCCTGACTTCATGGTTCGTCCCGGTCAAGAAAAACATCCGAAAAAAAGACTAAGTCCGAACGTAAAAAGTTGACCGGGACCTTCCAGCCATCGTATCCGAGAAGGGCTCCACGGACGTCGGATCAAGATCCAGGTTTACCCCGGTCGAAGGATTTTCATCTCGAAAAAACGACTAAGTCCGAAGGTAAAAATCACCACCGAGGAAACCGACTTCGCGTATCCGGACAAGGGCTCCAGGAGGTCGGATCCAACTGGCAGGTTCGTCCCGGGGAAGAAAAACATCGAAAAAGAGACTAAGTCAGAAGGTAACTTTTTGACCGAGGCCTCCCGCGACTTGTAGCCGAGCAGGGCTCCATCGCGGTCGGCCTGAAAGTTTGACTTTGCCCCGGTCCTGGTGCAACCAGATGACCCGATTGGCGCTTTTCGTTTCTGAGCGCTAGAAAATAATAATACTTTAAAAATTCATATCTCCGGTTCCCCTGAACCGATTTTAATCGTTTTTGTGTCATTTTAAAGATAAAAATATAAGCTATTTTTATAAATTGGTTTTGGATTTTTAAACTGTTTCCTGTGTTTTATTTAATTACTGTTTTGTGATATTTGAATGCTTTACACTTTGTCTCCTAAGTTAAGCCTTGACGCTCGATGCTAAGCTACCAAGGGTAGAGCTGGGATTAATTTACTGAGACCTAACTGTACTTTTGTGGAGGTTTGTGGCTTGTTGCTAGGTGTAGGTACCTACCTGCCCTATCAATAACCCATTTTCCAACATAATTGGAAGCAGCGACGGGATCCTGTACTTGTGTTCAATATCACGTTACAGTTTTAGATAAAACAAATTAAAAATCCTTTAAATTGTCCTAGTGCAAAAATTGTTTTTAATTTTTAATTTTAATTTTTTTTAAATTAATTTGGATTAATTTCAATTATTGAATTTTTGTAATTTTTCTAAATTCTTGTTTCCAATTTTTGCAAAAAGCTTTTGTTGACACAAAACTAGGGAACCATGGAGCTTGATCTGGCTAACCTACCCACACTGACAGTAGTCCAGCTTAGGGGGTTGTGTATTGAGAGGGGGTTGCCTGCAACCACTAATCTCAGGAAGGAAATCCTGATTAAATCCCTGACAGCATGGGCTGAGGCCCAAGAGGTAGAGACAGAGGAAGCTCCAGAGGAGGAACCAAAAGAAGATGATGCTAACTCTAACCACTCAGGGGAGGAAAGGCATCAGACCCCAAGTGAGGAAGAGGAGGAACGGTCCTCACTGGACACAGTCACTAGGGGCAGACCCAAAGCTAGTGGTAGGAAGAGGGTCCTTTCAGGAGGAGAGAACCCATCCATCAGGGAGAGAGAGCTGGAAGCCCAGCTAGCCTACATAGCTTTGGAGGCAGATAAGATTGCCCTAGAAAAAAAGAAGTGGGCAAGCAAAGAAAAAAAAGATGGAAGCAGCGAGAAAGAAACTGAGGTGTCCCTGGGTGGGGGTTTTGCCCCCAGATTACCCAAAGGGGTGGTTCCTGCCTATGTAGAGGGGGATGACATCGATAAGTGGCTGGGGGCCTTTGAGAGGGCCCTCCAGATGAGGAAAGTCAAGCCTCAGTACTGGGGTTCACTCCTTTGGGAGTTAGTTCCCAACTCTGGGAGGGATAGGCTCCTAACCATGAGTGGGGAGGATGCAGACTCATACCCCAGTATGAAGAGTTGCTTGACTAAAAAGTTTGGTCTAACCCCAGAGCAGTATAGGCTTAAGTTTAGGGACACCCAAAAGACAAGCACCCAGTCCTGGGTGGACTTTGTGGACATTTCAGTGAAAGCACTGGAGGGCTGGATACAAGGCAACAGGGTAAGTACCTTTGAGGGGCTGTACAATTTGATTATGAGGGAGCACCTTCTAACTAATTGTGTCCAAGAGAGGCTCCGCCAGTATCTAGTAGACTCTAGGTTGACCAACCCCAGAGAGCTGGGGGAGGCAGCAGATGACTGGTTAAGAACTAGAGTTAACCAGAGACCCCCAGGGGGTGATCAGAAAAAGGGAGGACATGGTTCTTCTCAGGGGAAGAACCAGGGGAAAGATGACAAAAAACCCAAAGAGTCCTCACAAGAGTCCCCAAAAACTTCTCAGGGAGGGGGAACCCCGAGCCAATTCACTTTTAAAGGGAAAGGGTATCAGGGAAAGAATTTTGATCCTGCTAAAGCAGGAAAGTTTCAGGAGCTTGCTAAGGCCGGCAAGTGTTTTGACTGTTATCAGCCAGGACATAAAAGAGGAGATGCTATCTGCACCAAGAAGCCCCCCACTGGTGGGCAATCCCAAGGGATTGCTAGTGTAGGGTTGGGGGTGGAAGTTGGCCCAGGGGTGGAATCAGGGTACACTGAAGTCACCTTAGTATCCGTGGGTGGGGTGGACATTGCAACTATGGCCACCTTACCTCCCATCATGCAGAGGTATAGGCAGAGGCCTAAAGTCAATGGGACTGAAATGGAAGCTCTGAGAGATACAGGAGCCAGTGTGACAATGGTCACAGAAAAGCTGGTTTCTCCAGAGCAGGTCTTACCTGGTGTCTTCCACCAGGTGACTTATGCAGATAGCAGAACCAAACTCCATCCCATGGCTATGGTGAGTCTGGAATGGGGAGGTGTGACTGGCCCTAAAAAAGTAGCTGTAGCTCCTGCCCTCCCAGTAGAGTGTCTGCTGGGAAATGATCTTGAAGCATCTGAATGGTCAGAAGTGGAGAGAAGGGTCCATGCAAAGATGCTGGATCTCCCTGAATGGGTGTGTGCTGTGACCAGGTCACAGGCAGCACAACAGGGAAATGCTGGACACTTGGACCCTGGAACAATGGGCCAAGCCTCCAAGAAGAAGAGAAAGGGCACTGGGTCTGGCTTACCAGCCCCAACAAGTACAGAGGGTCAGGAAGAATCCAACCCTGAGGGGGAGGATCTGAACTCTGAGGGAGGGACACCTTCCCTGCAAACTCTGCCTGACTTGGCAGAACTGCAAGGGGCAGGTGGGCCCACCAGAGAAGATTTGTGCCAGGGACAAAGAGAGTGTCCCACTCTTGAGGGCCTGAGGCAGACTGCTGCCAGGCAAGAACAAGGGGATACCAGTGGTACCCACAAGGTTTACTGGGAGGATGGAGTTCTCTACACTGAGGCTAGGACCCTCAAAGAAGGGGCTACTAGGAGAGTAGTGGTCCCCCAAAAGTATAGAGAATTCCTCCTTACCTTAAGCCATGATATCCCCTTAGCTGGTCATTTGGGACAGACCAAGACCTGGAACAGGCTGGTCAACCATTTTTTTTGGCCCGAAATGTCAGAAAAAGTCAGGGAGTTTTGCAGCTCCTGTGTCACCTGTCAAGCCAGTGGCAAGACAGGGGGCAAGCCAAAGGCTCCCTTAATTCCACTGCCAGTGGTTGGGACTCCCTTTGAGAGGGTGGGGATTGACATTGTTGGTCCCCTAGACCCACCAACTGCTTCAGGTAACAGGTACATTGTGGTGGTAGTGGACCATGCCACCAGGTACCCTGAGGCAATACCCCTCCGGACAATCACTGCACCCACAGTGGCTAGGGCCCTACTTGGTGTGTTCACCAGAGTGGGATTCCCAAAGGAGGTGGTCTCAGATAGGGGCACAAACTTTATGTCAGCCTATCTGAAAGCCATGTGGGAGGAGTGTGGTGTTACTTATAAGTTCAGCACACCCTACCATCCACAGACCAATGGTCTAGTGGAAAGATTCAATAAGACCCTGAAGGGCATGATCATGGGTTTGTCTGACAAACTCAGGAGGAGATGGGATGTCCTCCTCCCATGCCTGCTGTTTGCCTACAGGGAGGTGCCACAGAAGGGGGTTGGATTCAGCCCCTTTGAGTTACTGTTTGGGCACCCTGTAAGAGGCCCATTGTGCTTGGTGAGAGAGTCTTGGGAAAAGCCTCTCAAGGAAGCCAAGGAGAATGTGCTGGATTATGTACTAGGCCTGCGGTCTCGCATGGCTGAGTATATGAAGAAGGCAAGCAGGAACCTGGAGGCCAGTCAGGAGCTCATGAAGCTCTGGCATGATCAAAAGGCTACCATGCCTGAGTATCACCCAGGACAGCTGGTGTGGGTTTTGGAGCCCATGGCTCCTAGGGCACTACAGGCCAAATGGACTGGGCCCTATCCAATCCTAGAGAAAAAAGGTGAGGTCACCTACTTGGTGGACCTTGGCACCCCCAGGAATCCTCACAGGATCCTGCATGTTAATAGGATGAAACCCCACCAGGACAGGGCAGACATGACCATGCTGATGGTCACTGATGAAGGGAAGGAGGAGGAGGGTGAACCTCTGCCAGACCTCCTGTCCTCAAAGGAAAAAGATGGGTCAGTGGAGGGAGTGGTACTCTCTCCCAAACTGACAGATCAGCAACAACAAGACTGTAAGCAAGTCTTGGGACAGTTTGCTAGTCTGTTCTCCCTGACCCCTGGACTCACCAATTGGTGTGTCCATGATGTTGACACTGGTGACAGCTTGCCTGTCAAGAACAAGCTATACAGGCTGTCTGACCAGGTCAAGGCCAACATCAAAGCTGAAGTGGCTAAGATGTTGGACCTGAAGGTAATTGAGCCCTCTGATAGTCCTTGGTCCAGTCCAGTGGTACTGGTACCCAAAGCTAATCCCCAAGGTGGGAAGAAAGAATTAAGATTCTGTGTGGACTACAGAGGTCTAAATGCAGTCACTAGGACTGATGCTCACCCCATACCTAGAGCTGATGAGCTCATTGACAGGTTGGGGGCTGCCAAATTCCTGAGCACATTTGATCTGACCTCAGGATATTGGCAGATTGCCTTAAGTCCAAGAGCTAAAGAGAGGTCAGCATTTTCCACACCAGAGGGCCACTTTCAGTTCAAGGTGATGCCCTTTGGGATGAAAAATGCTCCTGCCACCTTCCAACGGTTGGTGAATAGAGTCCTATCTGGGTTGGAAACTTTTAGTGCAGCTTATCTGGATGATATAGCTGTATTTAGTTCCACCTGGAGGGACCACCTGGTCCACCTGAAGGAAGTGCTTCAGGCCCTGCTTCAAGCAGGCCTGACTATCAAGGCAAGCAAGTGCCAGATAGGGCAAAGTTCTGTTGTGTACCTGGGCCACCTTGTTGGTGGAGGCCATGTACAACCTCTCCAGCCCAAGATCCAGACTATCCTGGATTGGGAGGCTCCAAAAACCCAGACTCAGGTCAGGGCCTTTCTTGGCCTGACTGGGTATTACAGGAGGTTTGTTCAGAATTTTGGGACCATAGTGGCCCCTCTGACTGAGCTTACCTCCAAGAAACAACCCAAGAAGGTCATTTGGACCCCAGAGTGTCAGAAAGCTTTTGACACCCTAAAACAGGCTATGTGTTCAGCACCAGTGTTACTGGCCCCTGACTATAGCAAGGAATTTGTAGTGCAAACAGATGCTTCAGAGGAAGGGATTGGGGCAGTGTTAGCACAAGTTAATGAAGAGGGCCATGATCACCCAGTTGCCTTCATCAGCAGACGACTACTCCCCAGAGAGAAAAAATGGAGTGCCATTGAGAGGGAGGCCTTTGCTGTGGTTTGGTCCCTGAAGAAGTTGAGGCCTTACTTGTTTGGCACTCACTTCCGTGTACAAACTGACCACAGACCTCTCAGATGGTTGATGCAGATGAGGGGGGAGAACTCTAAACTGTTAAGGTGGTCCATTTCCCTACAGGGGATGGACTTCACAGTGGAGCACAGACCTGGGACTGCTCATGCCAATGCAGATGGCCTTTCCAGGTTTTTCCACTTAGCTGATGAGGACTACCAGGGTGTAGGTTAATACCCATCACCTTTCATCTGGGGGGGGGCAGTGTAGGAAAGTCCTTTTTTTTTGCCTGATCACCCCCACTCTTTCTGGATAGGTACTGGTGGTTACTGACTCTTGGCTGTGCCCTGGGTACTGCTTACCAGTCCCAGGGCCAGTGCTCTGTGTAAAATGGATATGCAAATTAGGCTAATTATAATTGGCTAAGTTAACCTACCTATAAGTCCCTAGTATATGGTAGGGCATGTAGGTTTAGGGACCACAGCATAGGTGGTGCACACCTAGGTGCATTGCTGAGGTGCCCAGTGTCATTTTAAAAGCAAGCCTGCCTTGCTGGCTGCTTTTAAATTAAAGTTATATGCAAATTCGACTTTGGAATTAAAGTTACTTCCAAAGTTTTAAACTACCTTATTTTTACATATAAGTCACCCCTAAGGTGTGCCCTATGTGCCCCTAGGGCTGGGTGCCATGTAACTATAAGCAGGGACTTTATAAAAATAGATTTATAAGCCCTGGTGAGGTAAAAACAGCCAAATTCGTTTTTCCCTCATTGAAGTAAATGGCCTTCATAGGCTAGAATGGGCAGACTTTATTTTAAATTTTAAAGTCTCCTTAAATGTTACATACCAAGAATTTGGTATCAAATTGATTGTTATAATAAATCCCACAACTTCCAGTTGTTGGATTTAATATAACTAGTGCAGGTAAAAAGTTTAGACTTTACCTAAAAAGTTGCCAATTTCAGCTCTGCATTGTTTTTGCTGCTGTGCTCTGATTGGCCAGCGTGCAGCAGCTTCTGCCAGGCCACTTTAATGAGGTGTGAAGTGGCCTGGCTTTACACAAAGGAATGTGCTTGGGGGAGAGAATCTCCCCTCAGCAGATGGGGAAGCAGGAAGGGGGAGGGCTGCCAAACTGGTCTTCAAAGGCAGAGAGGGACATCTGGAGCACCCAGCAACACCCCCACATCCTGCAACCCCAGACAGCTAGGTGCCCCCTTGATTAGATTAGGAGAGGGCAGGAGAGGGGTGTGTTTATGATTTTTAGCCACACCAGTGGGTGGGTTCAGCCAGATCTCTCCTCCAAAAATCAGATTCATCCATTTTGGATTTTTAGAGACTATTGCCTTCTGGGATGGATTTTTGCCACACTTCCCAGGAAGTGGTCATCACAGGGGGACGACCCTGTCCCTGATTGGAGGACCAGGGCCCCCCTGCTTTTCACCCAGGAGCAAGGATAAAACTGGCAGACCTGCACCCACGCCTCAGATCCCCACCAAATTTCAAGAAGAAAGAACTACAAGGAGAAGAAGGACTGCCCTGCTGGACCCCTGGCCTGCACCTGGACCCTGCACTCAGAAAGACTGCACCAGCTGCACACTTGGGCTTCACCACAAGAAGGACTTTGCCTGGCTTCCACTGGTTCAAGGAGGGACTCCCTGTTTGCTACAGGTGAAAAATTGCTAACCAGAGTCCCCTGCACCAACTCCTGAAAAAGTGACCAGCTGACCACTGCCCAGTGGCCAAAAAGGAGTTTGCGCCAGGTGCACTCTGGGAGTTGAAGTCCGCACTTCCCAAGGACCATCACAGAACTTCTGGACCCTTGGGGTGAGCTGTGGACCCCAAAAGAACCTTAAAAGAACATCTGGGTGAAGCCCCAGAAGTTTGGAAAAGATTGGAGAAATTTTAGAAAAAAGCTCCATAAAGTGACCGACTCGACGCGGAAATTCTAGCCGGCTTGCCTCAACCGCGACCCGGCCTGACTTCGTGGTTCGTCCCGGTCAAGAAAAACATCCGAAAAAAAGACTAAGTCCGAACGTAAAAAGTTGACCGGGACCTTCCAGCCATCGTATCCGAGAAGGGCTCCACGGACGTCGGATCAAGATCCAGGTTTACCCCGGTCGAAGGATTTTCATCTCGAAAAAACGACTAAGTCCGAAGGTAAAAATCACCACCGAGGAAACCGACTTCGCGTATCCGGACAAGGGCTCCAGGAGGTCGGATCCAACTGGCAGGTTCGTCCCGGGGAAGAAAAACATCGAAAAAGAGACTAAGTCAGAAGGTAACTTTTTGACCGAGGCCTCCCGCGACTTGTAGCCGAGCAGGGCTCCATCGCGGTCGGCCTGAAAGTTTGACTTTGCCCCGGTCCTGGTGCAACCAGATGACCCGATTGGCGCTTTTCGTTTCTGAGCGCTAGAAAATAATAATACTTTAAAAATTCATATCTCCGGTTCCCCTGAACCGATTTTAATCGTTTTTGTGTCATTTTAAAGATAAAAATATAAGCTATTTTTATAAATTGGTTTTGGATTTTTAAACTGTTTCCTGTGTTTTATTTAATTACTGTTTTGTGATATTTGAATGCTTTACACTTTGTCTCCTAAGTTAAGCCTTGACGCTCGATGCTAAGCTACCAAGGGTAGAGCTGGGATTAATTTACTGAGACCTAACTGTACTTTTGTGGAGGTTTGTGGCTTGTTGCTAGGTGTAGGTACCTACCTGCCCTATCAATAACCCATTTTCCAACAAAGAGAGAGAAAAATTAGAGATAAGAGGACAAAGCAAGGATGAAAAAGAACCTGCTAGAGTGATAAACGTACAGAGAGTAGTATGAATGTTAGAGAAACGGGCATGAGGTGGAATCAGTACTATGCAGTCTTGGTATTTGGCTATCATAACATATGCTAGCACCGTCTGCGGGCCTCCAAGAAAAGCTTTGAACACCAGCATCTATTACCTTACAAAGTAAGAACGGTGTAAATGCACTACATATTTTGTAAATCGGACCCAATTGTCTCTCGCTCTATTCCCCAGCTTGTGCCACCCCACTCTCAAAACCCTTGTCAGAGGCTTAACCTTGTAAATCAAAAGAAGAACAATTGCCAGTATTGTTGTCAGCATCATAGGCAGCTAGCTACAACTTCATGAAATAAACTAAATTTAGAAAGGTACCACATCAGTAGAAACAACACATCAGTTCAAACAAAGGCGAGACGGCTGTCTCGTTTCACTTTAAGAGCCCTTAAAGTACCAAATGACAAGCTCTTGGAACAGCGGCAGGAATGGACTGCTATCTTGATAATCTGAAATCCGTTCTACCATCTGCTTGAAAGACTTTGTCATTCTCTGAATAAAAGCTTGCCAACCTCATAGAACTGCAGGTGCAAAGCAGCAATTACCTATTAGTGTAAACCAAACAAAGGCCCGTTTGTTCCTTGACACTCTGAAGACACAGATAGAAAAGCCTAAAAGCCTCGCAGATTGAAAGATACCGACATGGTCATTCTGGAATATCTAGCTGACGGAAAGGTACATTTGGAGCCCAGGCAAGAATATTAACTGCACAACTTCCAAAAATCGTTCTCCAGTGCGCAATATTTTCCGGCAAGCTGTGTCAAAAAGGATTTTCAGTATTCAGGTTTCTTGCGAATTAAAAGATAAAACTGCTCAAGAAACAGGGCCGTTAACTTCTAAAGTTTAAAATCTGACGCTCTTACAGTTAACTGAATTTTTTTAAGTCAGGTTGCCTGGGTGAGAAAGGGCAGTGCTTGAATGAACCGAATATGAATAACAGCTATTTATATACATCTGCAAATATAATTCACATTTCACTGTGCCGGTCGATTGCCTCCTGTGCAAGAGCCGGAGACCATGTGCAGAGTGGAGAGTGGAGATAAGGATGAAATATTTATGCGTTCATGGTAGGAAACCCGGTGGTGGGGCACTCCTCTGGCCTCTTGAGCTACAAGACAAGGCTCTTTCGTCACTTTTGCTATGATGATTGTCGGAACCTGCTAGTGGCACAGGCAGCGGAGGTTACTGGGCCTCAACTGTGGAGACTGAGAGTTTTTACCACTGATACGTGTGTGTGATATTTGGATACCCCACACTTAGCCAAAAAGCAGAGGAGAGTTGTACAGGGTCAAAGGCAATAATCTGTCTAGTGATAGGAGAGGTAGCTGGACTCTGGGGGAAGAAGTTCATTGTTACAGCATTGTAATGTAGTGTTCTTTATAGATATCCATCTTCAGCTTTTTCCTAAATCGGAGCAGCATTTGGGTGGCTCTCATGGATATGGTGATGTTGCTGCAGATCCTGGGTACATGGATGGAAAATGCCTGTTGTCTTGTTGTTCAATTTTACACTTCTTAATCTCCAGTGTCATGATATCCTGGCTGTAGGAGTGCAGAGAGCCTCCAGAGATGGAGAGCTTTTTTTTGCAAGATAAGGAGCTTGTTGTGATGGTTCTGTAAATGATGCTGCTAGCTTTGAAGATGGTGAGAGTTGGCAAGAAGAGCCAATGGAGCTACAACAAAGTAAGGGTGATGTGATCATATTTTTCTCAGGCCCTGGATGAGATGTGCTGGGGCATATAGGATGCCCTTAAAGATGGTTAATGTAGAGTCTGGAGGCCTGAAAGATGTGGCCACTACCATTAAGATGCATGATCAGTTCTGAAGTTGCTTTCAGGAAGAAATGGTTCCACTTCTTTTAGTTGAGAAAGCTGGCACAAGGCATTTTTTATTTTTTGGCAAAGTCTTATTAGAGGCGGAGGCAGGCATCAACTGTGAATCTAAGTGACTTAGCATTTGGTGAAAGTTGGTGTTTGAAGTTGTTAAGGTTCATGTCATTAAGGAAGGTTGTACATTTTCATGTTTTTTGTTCTTGGGGCAAATAACAGGAATTCTGGCTTGATTGGGTTGAGCGTCATGAAGGAACTGGACACCCAGGTAAAGATAATATGCAGGCTGTGTTTCAGGTGTTGGTATTTGATGCAGAGGAGACTTTCACGGAGCATTGCATATCACTGCATATTGATGATTCCTGATGCTGTTATCAGTGAGTAGAGAACCAAGCAGCTCCATATAAAGGTTGAACACATCAGGAGCCAATACAGAGCCTTGAGGACACCATAGAAGATACACATTTTTTGTTGGGGCCAGGCGGTGCTCATGTGAGCAAACCTGGTGTCAATTTGGTTTGCTCACATGAGCCTTGCCCACATGATGTGCCTTCTCCTACCTCGCTGCCAAGTCCTGGAACGACCTCCCCCTCCACCGGTGCACATCGCACACCCTCATCGACTTCAGGGAAAAGTTCAAGACACGGCTGTTTGAGGAGTATCCCCCAGTGCACAATAATCCTCCCATAGCGCCTGGATACCCCCTGGGGTGATAAGCCTTGCATTACAAATCCGTTAATTGATTGATTGAATTGGAAAGGTAGGAGGAGAATGCGTGAAGGACTTTGCTGGTGAGAATCTTTTGCGACATCAGGGTGCATTATGAGGATGATTTTGTCAACTGTGTCACAAGCAGATGAGAAGTTCATCAGTATCAGGAAGCAGAGGTCATCATCTGTGTTCAGGAGAGTGTCATTTATGATGTGTGTTAGCGCGCCCGGTCCTTAGTAAGTAAACTTACAAGGGGATGCGTATAGGTCGATGAACCTTTTGAATCGCATGGAGTATCCTAGTCATGTAGTGATTACTGATCCAAAATTCAACATTAATAAATCAATGTCAACATTCAAATAACCAAAAACGGAAACCTTAATAATCAAAAATAACCATCACTCACTGTAAAAGGTTACTAATTTTTATTCGCTATTGATTACAATTCTAGTCAATCTTCATGTACCTATTTATTAATCAAAGCTTTATTAATCATCAAGAAAACATTTTTCACCAAAAGAATCACAAGCAACAAAGCAATCATAAGTCAGCGATTATCATTAATAATGGAGTAATTCAGCAATTCAATTTGTCAGTCATTGTCACAGTCAACGTCTTCCCTTGTCCACCTACCTAACCAAGATTAGCATCAGCATGTGGGTCTTCATGCGAAAACAATTTTAGATAAAACATTAATTTGGAAAAAATCTAAGAGTGAAAATCTATTCAAAACAACGCAGTTGGCACCTAGAAGGAAAGGCACAATTTCTGTCAGTCACTTTTTAATAGCTACCTATCCAGGATGGATCAGCAACCAGCGTGTCTTTGGGATTTTCAGAGATTTACTAAATTAATGAAAGCAACTAGATTCCAGCCCTGAGGAATTCAAGTGACGAAACACGTGTTGGCTGTAAGGTCGTTACAAAGAACCTGGATAATTTTTGTTTCATTATGGATTCTTACCTGAACTTAAGGTGATGAAGTGATGGGAACAACTCTGTTCAAGCGCAACGGATTGTGGACTCTGATGGAACGACTCTCGCATAGCTAAATTAATTTATTTGGAAAGAGATGGACTGATATAATTGGATTGTATGATTTTGATTGTAAGGGTTTATTAATGTGGGGGTTAGAGTATTAAACCAGGGTCCTGAAACATGAATAACATAAGACTGTTTGATTAATGGTTAATATTTGTTGTATATATTAATTGAACCACTATCTTAAGCAAGTATGATTCGTATGCAGTAATTACAGTACGGTATTCATTCAAAACATTTGTAGCATTATACCAGGGGTATATTTGAGAACAACGGGTGCCATGGTATCTACACAAATGGATCAGCAACCAGTCAGTCTTTGTCCCCAGGTCATCAGTGATCAGCAAAGTATCAGGCTCACAGAGTGTAAGCCCAATTATCAGCACTTTGGACAGCGTCTCCTGACGTCATTAACTTTTCCCTTTCCGCTCTGATTTCGCTCCTCTTGTCATGACTTTTTATTAGGGTCTCTGAGCCCATCCCACCAATTGCTAATTGGTCAACTTATCAGAAGTTATGACTCTAAACAATAGTTTTTGTTTACCAAATCTACATGTCTGTTTAGGCTTCAAGTTCCATTAATTTGATTGGTCCCCCTGGTTATGAGAACATCATCCAGCTCTTCAGGGAACAAAATTGTTGCATATAATTCTTTAGTCAGTGCTTCCATTGTTCAAGTCCTGGGAATGTACATCTAGCCTACACTACACATAATTGTATCAAATTGTCTTCAACATCTCCTGTCCCCTGGTACATTTGCAGAATGTTCTAGCAGAGCCATCTGAACTCTGCACAGTTCAAGGTCCTTCACTCCGGTTACCAGTCCTCGCAAGCCTCGTCGAGTCTTCACATTATAAGCAGGCAAGGCCCAGTGAAACCAGTCCTTTTACTTCGGCTAAATTAAGAATGCACATATTCATAAAACATAGGTTATACATCCAGTTATGGTATATTAATACATTTTACATTAATGTTCTCATTATTTAGGCCCTCATCACAACCTTCGCGGTAAATGCCACCAACCGCCGTGCTGACAAGCACAGAGAATACTGCCACTATAAAGACACCCACACAAGTCCGCCACACCAAAGGTCAGTGATAAACTGTTGATAGCAAAACCCACACTGTCACACCAACAGGAACACGCCCAGAGTATCACGACCCACGAATCAACGCGGGGGTCTTTTAACTGTGGTAAACCAGTGGCAGTACACACCGCCGCGCTCAAAATGCACACACACTTACAAAAACCACACCACATTGGACAAATCGAAATACACACACCTGACACACATACGCACACCACACCCTCACACTCGTACCACTAGAAAACACGCACCCACATTACCCACAACCCTTTCAATGAAAAAATGTGAACAAGCAGAGAGAGAAAAGCAAAGAGCACACCTTACTCAGAGGCACAGAATACCATCACTCATACACCATCCACTCACATGACATAATATATCACAATACATCAGCCCACACATCACCTCACACATAACATTCACACCACATCATGGCACCTCAAAGACACCCCAGGTTTTCTGAGGAGGAGCTAAGGGTCATGGTGGAGGAAATCATCCAGGTAGAACCACAGCTATTCGGATCACAGGTGCAGCACACATCCATTGCAAGGAAGATGGAGCTATGGTGGAGAATCATTGACAGGGTCAGCACTGTGGGACAGCATTCAAGAACCAGAGATGACATCAGGAAGAGGTGGAACGACCTACGGGGGAAGGTGCGTTCCGTGGTATCAAGACACCATATTGCGGTACAGAAGACTGGCGGTAGACCCCCACTTGCCCCCCACAACTAACAACATGGGAGGAGCAAGTCTTGGCGATCATGCAACCTGAGGGCCTCGCAGGAGTAGCAGGAGGACTGGACTCTGGTAAGTCAAATATGTACTACTGTATCCCCCCACCCTACCTGCATGCTGCCAATAACTCCTAACCCTACCCTCACCCCCATCACTCCACCACCTCACATATACCCCACTATCACAACCCACACATCCCAATACCAAGCCCTGGATGCTCCACCAATGCATGGACCCCCATTACAGACCTGCATGGACACCTATCATCACAGCATGCACACTAGAGAGACTCACCCACCCCACACAATCAGCAATCACACAAGGCCAAGGGGACAGGGAAAGCACAATTCCATTAGGGAAAGACACTCATTGCACATGATGGCACACACAGATTCAATAACAATGCATTTGCATCCCAACAGGACCCATATCCAACATCACCGGACAGGAGGTAGCAGCTACATTCAGTCCCCCTACAGAAGAGGCCCACAGTGATGACAGCAGCTCTGCATGCCTGGATCACGATGACCAGCCTGGCCCATCTGGGACCTCTGGACAGTCAGTTCCCCTGCCAAAGTCCCAACCCACCACAGACCCTCCCCCCTCAGGAAACAACACCACAGCACCCACCCAGTGGGCCCATGCCACTGTCCCAGGACACGTCAATCAACAGTGTGTCCAACACTACAGGGACCCCAGCAACCCCACTAACCCAAGACAATCAGGGACCTGGGGTCAGTGGCAGTGGGCACACGGTTCAGGGGACAGAGGCACAGGATAACAGGAAAGCGGGGAGGACTGCTGCGTGACAGGGGGAGGACAGGCCCAGGGAACTGACCCTTCACTAGGCACTCTCCAACATCATGGGAGCATACCACCATTCCCAGGAGACCATGGGCACGGTACTGGCCAAGTTTCAAGAGACCAAGCGGCTGCAGGAGGGACAGTACATGGGGATCGCGGATGACCTCACCACAATCTACACCATCCTGGTCACCATAGCAGGGGTACTGGCTGATATGGGCAAGACCATGAGGGAGGCAGTGGCTCAACAAAGGGCCCTGACACTAGCCAAACCGAGAAACAGCCTTCCACCTCCGCCGGTGCTAGTGGATAGGAGGCACCGCCACAGGACCAACAGGCCTCCAGCACCCCACCCCTTGCAGAAAGAGAACAACCCCGCAAACGGTCCCTGCGATCCAGGCAGAAGACAAAGAACATTGCCAAGACCCCGCCAGGAAATAGGACGCTCCTGATTGTCACCCTTCTGTCCCACTCTGTTTCCCTGTCCACCTTGAACTGACATTGCTCCACTTCCTATGCCCATTTGAACAATGCACCTGTGATACCAAGAGACTGGACTCTACCATGGAACTTCCTCCACCATCACCCCAGCCCCTTGCCATACCCCCATTCTATTTAGCACAAACAATAAACACCATTTAAATATAACCCATACTGGAGTCAGTGTAATGATTGGAAAGATGTAGTCTTACAACATTCTCAAAGCATTGCAACGTCTATGTCCATTGAATTATACCAATGTATGACAGTTGGTGGGCAGCAGTACACATAGCAGGAGCCAGAATGGGGGACACAGATCTGAAAAAGGAAATCCAAAGGGAACAGTCAGTGTCCATAGACAAAGGTTAAGAGGCTGCCATGTACAATGTCCTACAGTAAACTGAAATGTGAAGAGGAGTTACAGTCTCTTACCTGTGTGCCACTGGAAGTACTGCAGGATGATGTTTGTCCTGTTGTCAACATCTTCTTCCTCTGCCTCCTCTTCCTCACTGTCCACCGCTGCCACAAGACCATCACCAGCCTCATCCTCCAGGAGAAAAGGCACCTGGCGTCTCAATGCCAGGTTGTGCATTATACAGCATGCCACGATGATCTGGCACACCTTCTTGGGTGAGTAGTACAGGGAGCCACCAGTCAGATGGAGGCACTGGAATCTGGCTTTCAGGAGACCGAATGTCCTCTCAATAATCCGCCTAGTTCGCCCATGTGCCTGGGATTCCTCACTGGGGTCAGTAGCCATGACAGGTTGGGCTAACCAGAGTCACCTGCAAATATCGAGGGGCAATTGTGAGACACACACTAACCCTTAGGGACAACCCCATACCCAAACACCTACTCATACTGTGTGGGGACCTTGGGCTCACCTATTAGCCACACCCGGTGCCTCTGGAGTTGGCCCATCGCATAAGGGATGCTGCTATTTAACAAGATATAGGCTTCATGCACAGAGCCAGGATACACGGCATTCACATGGGAGATGTACTGTCTGCAAAACACACCATTTGTACATTCAGCGAATGGTAGCTTTTTCTATTTCTGTACACTTGTTCATTTCTCCGGGGGGGACAAATGCTACATGGTTACCATCAATGGCACCAATGATGTTGGGGATATGTCCCAGGGCATAGACGTCAGCTTTCACTGTGGCCAAATCCTCCACCTGGGGGACCAGGATGTAGCTGCAGATATGTTTCAGCAGGGCAGACAACACCCTGCTCAACACGATTGAGAACATTGGCTGAGACATCCCTGATGCCATGGCCACTGTAGTTTGGAAGGAGCCACTTGCCAGGAAATGGAGCACTGACAGGACCTGCACTAGAGGGGGGATACCTGTGGGCTGGCGGATAGCTGACATCAGGTCTGGCTCCAATTGGGCACACAGTTCTTGGATTATATCACGATCCAGTCTGTTTGTGATTATGATGTGTCTGTCTTCCATTGTCGACAGGTCCACCAGGGGTCTGTACACTGGAGGATACCGCCATCTCATATGCTGCCTCAGCGGTTGTAGCCTATAGCGGAGAGCGGTGAGTAGAAGGTCATTTACCACATAGATAGAACAACTTTGTCTGAACTAATGTTACAGAAGCCGTGTGTTAAATTGTGAGTCAGTCAATGTGCCAATATGTGCTGTGACACAGTTAGGTGCCATGCCATGAGTTCCCCTGAAATGGTGGCTGCCTAACTTGTGAGGAGGGACAAGGGGAAATGAGGTAACTGCACTGGCGTTGTGCAGCTTCGCAGTAGGCGGACGAAGACCGCGGCGCAACTCCGCATTGGTTATCATTGGGCCCTATGGGTCCTAGGATCCAATGGCGATGGAAGCCGGCGGTGACGGTAGGCACCACCACGGACGTCATCGCCGTTTTCTACCCATTCACTCACTTGATACCTGACCATCAACAGGAGAGGACCTATGCTGCAAGTGCTGCTGTGACCTGTGTCTGGAAGCGACAATGGCTCATGTGTCTGGGGAAAGGGCCCCTGCCTTCATTGCGGAGGAGTTGGACAAACTGGTGGATGGGGTCCTCCCCAGTACACGCTACACTACGGTCCTCCAGACAAACAGATGAGTACATTGTGGGCATGATGCGTTGGCAATGCCTGTTTGGAGTGGTGTGGATGTAAGCCACATGTTGGGTGGTGGCCTGAGGGCTGCATGTAAGGTGGCAAGTGTATGTGCGTCAGGGCATGGGTAGGAACTGGTGGGCAATGAGTATGATGGTCCGGACAGGTGAGTAAGTAAATTTTTTTGCTCTGTCAACCCTCTAGGTCAGCTCCCACCAGAAAAAGGGTATTTGGCTTGCCATCGCCAATGAGGTGATGACCCTGGGGGTCTGTCACAGGGAGAGCACCCACTGCTGCAAGAGATGGGAGGACCTTCTCCGCTGGAGCAAGAAGACGGCGGAGGCCCAGCTGGGGCTGGCCTCCCAACGTGGAAGGGGTGCCAGTTGCACCATGACCCCCCTGATGTTCTGCATCCTGGCGGTGGCCTATCCGGAGTTGGATGGGTGCTTGAGGGCATCACAGCAGCCACAAGGGGTGAGTACAGTTTCATTAAGCTGACTTTGCACACGTTAGGAACTAGCTGGGTGGGGGATGTGGCCTGTTGGTGCCCCCAGGCCAGGGCAATCATGTCAGGTTAGGTCCCTTGATTGCAGGTTCAAAAGCAGCCCTACCCCAATGGTACAATTGGGCAACTACTGGTGTGCAGGGTCCTGTGGGTGTCAAGTGTGCAGGTGCTGGCATTAGCCATTGTACCCCATGGGCTGGTGACTACCATAGTGAGTGGTTAGGCAAGGCCTAGTGCATAGGGCAGCTCAGTGTGTGTTGTGTACGCCAACGGTAGTAGTGTTGCTGGTATTGACCATGTGTATCCTCTGTCTCTCCCCCCCCCCTTTTTATTTTGTCACCCTGTCCTTGTGTGCATTAGCATCATCTGGTGGCGAAGCAGAGGCACCGGCGACAGAGGGAGCTGCATCCCACATGGCCCATGAGGGTGAGTCCACTGAAGGTGAAGGCACCAGTGGGATGGAGGGCGAGGGAACTCCACGACGGGGACAGGAGGGGATACCAGTAACAACGACTCCTTCTCTGATGGAAGCTCCCTTGCAGTGGCGGACACCTCTGTGCCCACCCCAACAACAGGTACAGACACCACCCCCCCTACCAGCACCGCCCTCCCAGCAGCCCCTCAGCATGTTTCCCGTGCCCGCTCACCCAGGAGGGTGGGCATCTCTTTCACCCCAGGCACCTCAGGCCCTGCCCCAGTCAGCCCTGCTGCCCTTAGTGAGGAGGCTATTGACCTCCTGATATCCCTCACTGTTGGGCAGTCAACCATTCTGAATGCCATCCAGGGTGTTGAGAGGCATTTGCAACAAACAAATGCATACCTGGAGGGCATTCACTCTTGCGTGGCGACCCAACACAGAGCATTTTAGGCTCTGGCCTCAGCACTGATGGCAGCCATTGCCCCTTTGTCCAGCCACCCCCCTCCAACTTCCACTACCCAGACCCAATCCCCTCTACCTCAGCCTATCCCAAGTACACCTTCAGACCAGCATGCACACATATCAACACACAAAAGTGGCTCAGGAAAACATAAGCACCACACATCATCACACAGGCACTCACACAAGCACCATATCCATGCACACATACCAACATCCACTTCCTCCACTGTGTCCCCCTCCTCCACATCCTCCACCTCCCTCCCAGTCTCATCTCCACTCACACCTGCATGCACTATATCATCAGCCACTGCCACCATCACCAGCACGCCCATCACTACACACCGCTAACATGCAATCACCACCCCCACAACCATTCACATGTCTCCTGTGTCCTCTCCCAGTGTGTCTGTGAGCCCTCCTCACAAAGTACACAAACGCAGGCACACACCCACTCAACAGCCATCCACCTCACAACAGCCTCCAGCCCATGCACCTTCACCCAAACTCAGCAGACGTACACCTCCTACAACCACTACCTCTTCCTCCACTCCCACACCCCCTCCATATGCTCATCTCAGTGTATCAAAAAAACTTTTCCTGGCTAACATTGATCTCTTCCCTACACCTCCCCCCCACATCCTTCCCGTAGGGCCAGGATGTCTAGATCCCAGGCCAGCACCTCAGCCACCAAATCTGCGTCCGCTGTGGTCCCTACAAGTCTGGGGGAATCGAAGGGGGCACCCGTCAGAGCTGCCAGTGTGCCACCTACAGATTGGAAGGACCACCCGATTCAGCCACCTGCCAAGGTCAAGAAGGGGCCAGCATGCAGCAGGAGAAAGTCGCACCACCCACCCAGCAAGGCGTCATCCGAACACAAAGAAGACATTGCAAAGGTCCCAGCAGCGACTAGCAGGGTGGGGAAAGGACACAAGACAAAGGCCAAGTCACCTCAGGGCATAAAGCCTCCTGGTGAGGGGCTGGTAACCACCATTTCCACAAGATGCCAGCGACCTGTGCCACGGTGACCACCACCGCAACGACCGCTACCTGCACTGCCACCTGCACTGCCGCTGCCACAATGTCAGTCTGCAGCATCCACCCCAAGGATCAGCCATCCGAGGCTGCTGGGTACGGTCTGGTGTTGCCCTCCACCAGTACAGACACCTGCATCACGGGCAGCACCAGCAGCATCTCCGCCGCAGCCACCTCCGCAGCCACCGTGGCAGCCACGTCACCTTCACCAACATCTGCACCGCCACTTGCCCAGCCGGTGTCACTACATTAGACGTGAGCAGCATCCCCAGTGGGCAGGCATCCGAGACTGCAGGTGATGTCCTGGACCCTGGACACACCACATGAGGCACCACCACCAGCACTGGCAGTACCAGTAGTTTGCAGCCTTAGTCGCCGCAGGATGGAGTGTGACTCTGCCTCCATGGAGTATCATGCTACCTGTTCCATGTACATCTGGTGGCTCAGACACCCAGGTGAGAGAATGTTAACTGCCACACCCCAGGTGCAGCATCACTGGGCACAGTGCCCCCTCCAGAACCCATGGAGAAATGCATCCACTCACCCTATCCTTGGCAGGATGAAGAACTCTGGGCACAATGCCCCCTCCAGAACCAGTGGAGACATGGATCCACTATCACTATCCTTGGCAGGATGAAGAACTCTGGGCACAATTCCCCCTCCAGAACCCGTGGAGAAATGCATCCACTCACCCTATCCTTGGCAGGATGAAGAACTCTGGGCACAATGCCCCCTCCAGAACCAGTGGAGACATGCATCCATTATCACTATCCTTGGCAGGACGCAGAACTCTCGGCACAATGCCCCCTCCAGAACCAGTGGAGAAGCCATCCACTGGAGAGACTGTGGCCTTGCACTCCCCAGGACCAAGCAGTGGGCAGACCACCCACTTGAGAGACTTGAGAGACTGTGGCTTTGCACTCCCCAGGACCAAGCAGTGGGCAGCCCAACCACTTGAGAGATTGTGGCTTTGCACTCCTCAGGGTAAGCAGTGGGCAAACCACCCACTTGAGAGACTTGAGAGACTGTGGCTTTGCACTCCCCAGGACCAAGCAGTGGGCAACCCACCCACTTGAGAGACTGTGGCTTTGCACTCCCCAGGATCAGGCAGTGGGCATGGAGTCCCCTCGAGGAGCAGTGGCATCGTACCATCTTCCGGCTGAGGTGCCCGCCTTCCCCTTCCCCGTGAGGTGCCTGTTATTTTTCTACATGATGCCCCTGCAGTGTTCTCTCCGTTTTGAAGCAGGTGTCATGTGTGAGCTTCACCCATGCTTTTTGGGACCACTGGTCCACAGACATTTACAAGGGACAGTGTACTGCCTTGTGTACATAATGTAAAATTTTGTATTTACTGATTATTTGAAATTCTATTGCTATATCTGAATGTTCCAATATATGTCTGGTTAAACTCAATACCTTTTGTCCTTGCGTTCTTCCAGGGGTGATGGGGTGTATCAGTAATGTTGTTGGTTGTGTTAGTGTGTATGGTGTTGTGGTGGGGGTGTTGCGTGTTGTATGTTTGTGTCACTCTCTTTTCCCTCTCCCCCTCCCCTGTGTGCTAGGTGCAGTACTCACCGTCGTCACCGCCGCCGCCTTCTTTCTACTTCCTGGTGTATGAGAAGATACACCATCATGGGGAGGATCTGCAATTCAGGCTCCATGGCGCTCTGGTTCTTCGTGGAGTGTTGGAAGGTGAGTGGGTCCCCTTCGATGTACTGTTTCCGCCATGCTTTTGATGTTGTTGGTACCGCTGATGTGCTGTCAGATCACTCTCATTTGAATAACTCAGGACTCAGAAGAACATCCATTTGCAATGCAGAGAAAATTCTGGTCTCAACAATGATCATTACTTTCTTGCACAACTGATGACCTGCCACCATTGTCAAGTTTTTTTTTTCAAACCTAAAATTATTTGTGGGTACCTCTCCTCCTAGACATATTCTATCCCATATTTGGAAGGAACTTGGAAGAGAAACGTGCCATCTTGCTGGAAGTAGGGATATCTGATTAAGATCCCCAAGAAAGATGACCTGAATGTGCAAACTGCAGGAGGATAACTCTTCTATCAATCCCAGGTAAAGTATTAAACAGAGTTATCATGGACAGAATGAGGGAAGAAGTTGACCCTCAGTTTTGAGACTAGCAAACTGTCTTCCGCAAAGATAGATCCTGCACAGACCAGATTGCAATACTGCTTGCATCATTGAGCAGTTGATAGAATGGAACTCCCCCCTCTATGTCAGCTTCATCAACTATGGGAAGGCATTCAACAGTGCGGACAGAGAGACCCCTTTGAAAACTCCTCTGCCACTACAGTGTGCCCAAAATTTCTGCAGCCACATCTTTTGTGATGGCAGCCAATCTGATCTTATTTTTAGGCCTGTTGGATCTACAGACCCTTTGCGCCGCTCTCTCTCTCTCTCTCTATATATATATATATATATATATATATATATATATATATATATATATATATATATATATATATATATATACACACATTTTGAACCTTAATTATTCAAAAACTACTGAACAGATTTACAGCAAATTACAACTTCTAGTGTAATTCTGTTCAGCCGCTTTAGCAGTATAGCTGTTCCATTTTCCAGAGGAAAATTATGCATGGAAAACGCATTTTGGGACCAACTCTTTTTCTCAGGCCCCACTTGACGGATCACCCTGAAACTTTCCAGAAAGAAGCTGAGGTGGATGAACGTCTTTTTAAAGTTTTGTGAGTGTTTGTCAAATGCCATCAAAGTTATTAGCAAACCAATAGGTCCATGCATAGATTTATATTTCATTTCACACTAGTGGTTGCCACTGTGTAGATATATTTAAATTAGGTTTTCCATGAAGTGCTGGGTAGAGTGTGAATAAAGGCATCATTGTGCTTTCCAGTTTATAAGTGTATAAAGAATACATTTAGGTAAACCTGCCATAGAATTCAATTTTGCTGTTGATGAGTTCTGTTGACAACATAATCTGAGAGACCAAGAGCCGAATGGTTTGTATGTCTTACCAGAACCCCAGTTCAGCAATATAGGACCATTTTACACATTCCCTATGAAATACATTTGTGAAAGTGAAGTTTTTATTGGGAAAATATGCAGAAAAAATACAGTTGGCCTTTGCATGCTTTCCTCATATTTTAGCCTTGACTTTCTGTTGGTGAAAGGGTGGTAAGTTCTACCTTAACAATGCAAGCAAGGGGTGGGCCAACCAAGATGGCCGAGTGGATGTAGACTGTGAGTGCTCCGCTGCAGCATAGGAGAAAACACTGCTTACATGAAATATGGGCCATTTCCCCAAGCCTGCACCTTGAAACTGGATGAGACCTCTGACACCTCTTGCAACTGCTACACACTTGTGATTACCGATTGCTGGCTTGGATGAAGTGACAGTGGCCTTGCCAACTTCCAATCCCCGCTTCCAACACTGATTTGGGCAAAACTACACTGATGAACTCGAGAACCACACAAAGGGGGTCATTCTAACTGTGGCGGGCGGCGGAGGCCGCCCGCCAGAGTTCCCCCCTCCAGAATACCGCACCGCGGTCAGGAGACCGCTGCGGTTATTCTGTGTTTCCCGCTGGGCTGGTGGGCGACCGCCAGAAGGCCACCAGCCAGCCCAGCGGGAAACCCCCTTCCCACGAGGAAGCCGGCTCCGAATGGAGCCGGCGGAGTGGGAAGGTGCGATGGGTGCAGTTGCACCCGTCGCGTATTTCAGTGTCTGCTGAGCAGACACTGAAATACTTTGTGGGGCCCTCTTACGGGGGCCCCTGCAGTGCCCATGCCATTGGCATGGGCACTGCAGGGGCCCCCAGGGGCCCCACGACACCCCATACCGCCATCCTGTTCCTGGCGGGCGAACCGCCAGGAACAGGATGGCGGTATGGGGTGTCTGAATCCCCATGGCGGCGCAGCAAGCTGCGCCGCCATGGAGGATTCAGCAGGGCAGCGGAAAACCGGCAGGAGACCGCCGGTTTTCCTGTTCTGACCGCGGCCAAACCGCCGCGGTCAGAATGCCCTGCGGGGCACCGCCAGCCTGTTGGCGGTGCTCCCGCCGACCCTGGCCCCGGCGGTCAAGGACCGCCCGGGTCAGAATGACCCCCAAAGTGTCAATGAGTCATGCAGAGAAGGCGAGGCATGTACAGGAGCACAGGCTGCTTATTTTTTACAACTGGGAATTGCTATAAACACTGGTGGACCTACAATACATGCTGAAGCGGAGCCTTCACCCCATGCACACCACCCCATAATCTTTTCACTGCATCTACCTGAGGCAGACATGAGATCAGGGAGTGATAAGGAGGGAACACTGTTCCTTAAAATTTCATCCCACAGGCTGCAAAGCTGACCATAGAGTAAGATAATCTTGGTGACGCGATACATGGCAGGCCACATGTCTATTTTTGCAACTGTTATCCCCCTAATGTGGGACAAATCCCCTTACTACATTCATTGCTCTGTTTACTGGGTAGAGGAGGTATTCCTGATGGGAGATTTTAATCTCACATGGGAATCACGGAAGGATAGCACACATCCTCACAGAAGCCCCACTGGGAGTTTTCCTGAAACACTAAAACAAGCTTTCTCCTCATTAGGGCTTATAGATGCCTGGAGAACACTCCACCCTACGCCCCAAGACTATAAATTATTTTCACACTCTCCTCACACATACTCCATATTAGACTATGCTTTCACCAGTAAATCATTGGTACCTATGCTGCTTGAAAGCCAGTTTTATCCAATAGCCCTCTCTGACCACACCTTAGTGGGACTAACAATGGAATGTGATGCTCCACCGCCAAGATATTGCTGCTGGGTTTTTTCGAGCTCCTTCACAAGGGACAAACTATTTATGGCCAAAATCTGTAAAACAATTAGGGAATTCTTCCACCTGAACAAGCTCCACAACACTAGCTTTACCACTAGCTGGGATGCCTTGGAGGCAGTGGTCAGGGGCACATATATAGCCCTCCTATCCACACTGAACAAACAAAGCGCAGCTGATAGACTCTCCTTAAAAGACAAACTTTGGGTCAATGAAAAAACACAGGGAAAACCCATTCCTACCTCTA
The DNA here is from genome assembly GCF_031143425.1 of Pleurodeles waltl. NCBI lineage: Eukaryota > Metazoa > Chordata > Amphibia > Caudata > Salamandridae > Pleurodeles > Pleurodeles waltl. The sequence continues at coordinate 510,122,949 of NC_090445.1, forward strand.
CAGAGAAAGGTGATAGCTTTGAGAGGGAAACCCAATGCAATTTGTGGCAAAAGAGCCAAATTTACTATCTGCGTCTTAAACACACAATTTACCAACATGGCAACAAAGTGGGAACTCTCCTGGTGAGGCAACGTAGGATCAAACATGAAAAATAATACATAGGGAACATTACTAGAGGGGATGGCTCACTGGCCATCTCTGTTGATGGGAGAGCAAATGCTTTTGGGAAATTTTCTGAGCAACTCTACACTGCCAATCATAGTGATGAAGCCACACAATTAAACTACTTAGCAGAAGTAGTCTTACCCAAGCAACAGATGATCAAAATACTGCCCTAGGAGACCTGATATAAGAGGAAGAGGTCCGAACTGCGATCTCTACATTAAAACTTCATAAACCTCCTGGGCTGAATGGCTTTACAGCCCAACTATATAAGACGTTTAGCTCAGATTTAATACCCTATTTGACAACCCTGTTCAATTATATGGTCGAAGCCCAGGCAGTTACCCCAAACAGAGTGATGCTTTAATAATGACCATTCCGAAACCAGGAAAGGCCCCTCAAGCTTGTGGATCCTATAAACCTATAGCTCTTCTTAATCTTGATATAAAAATATATACGAACATTTGGGGACCTGACGCGGAGGTATTATGCCTGATCTGATACACCCGGACCAATCTGGGTTTATTAAAGGGAGACAGCCGCATGATAACCTACCAATTGTGATCCACCTAGTTGAAAAAGTTACTGAAAAATTGATACCAGCAGTGTTATTGGTGCCTGATGCCAATAAAGGCTTTGGACAGGTGGATTGGCACTTCTTGTTCTACACCGTGCAACACTTTGGTTTCTGTGACAACTTTATAAGGGTGATAAAAGTTATATATGCCAGTCCTAGATCTCCAGTTCTAGTTAATGGGGTGAGTGCCCCTCCCTTTCAGATGAGGAGAGGGACAAGAGAGGTATGCTGTCTTTCCCCATTTTTGTTCGCCCTGAGGATTGAATCGCTGGCTGCAAAATCACGAGCAACATCCACTATAAAGGGTATTTCATTTGGTTCAGTAGAACACAACTTCTCCCTTTTTGCAGACAATGTTCTCTTGTCCCTCACCTCTCTCCACAGATCATTGGAGACCCTTCAACTCAAACTCAGCCATTATGATAGAGTATCAGGATTCTGAGTTAATCTAGACAAATCCTTCCTGCTCACTTGGACGCTACCTGCTCAAGATATGGAGGAATTGGCTCACTGTACCACATTTATGTGGGCTAAAAACCATATCACTTACCTGGTTATTAGAATTACCCCCATCACATCTGTACCGAGCTACCAAAATTGCTGAACCTCTTTCAAGGCCTTCCAATTGAACTAGACTGTACATTGTTGACCACCCTACGCTCGCTCTTTATACACTTGGTCTGACAGGGTCGTAGAGCTCGCCTGCCTAACAAATTGTTGAGATTACCCAGGAATGCAGTAGGCCTGGCACTGCCAGACCTTCACCTTTATTACAAGGCTGTGCTGCTATGGCTGATTTCCGAGTGGTCCCTTCAGGAATCTAAGAGGCACTGGCTACACATGGATAGAGCGCTGCTGGGCAGGTAAATTTGGGACCTTCTATAGAAACCAAAGACACTGCACCCACCTAACGCTTACATGAACAGTTAGAATGACCCTTAAAGCCTGGGATAAAGTGACTCAACTAGGGGAACTGACAACCTTTCCTTCTTCCTTCACCCCAATCCATTACAGCCTGCATTCACCCCTGCTCTGCATCCGGGGCCCTTTAACTGCGGCTGCCTCTCTCTCTCCGATGGTTCCATGGTGGGGACATGCTTACTTTTGGGAATTGCCATCTAGACTTCAACCTCCCAGAGTATGAACACTTCCATTGCATCCAGCTGAAAAACTGGGTGCTACACTCAGAGGTCCGCAGAGCTGCTTCAAGAGTCCTCACCCCACTTGAGCTTTTTGTTAGACAATCTGGGGGTTCTAATGGATGCATCTCTTTTCACTACACTCTTCTTCTATCTTTAACTCCTCCCATTTAGCCTTGTCATGTAGCTCGGTGGGAACATACTCTAGACAATTTGATTCCAACAGAGAAAAGGCACACACTATGGAGAGACATTTCCCAGTTTAATCACTCCATCTACATGAGAGAGGCACATTGAAAATTGTTATTTAATTGGTACCTCTACCTGACTAAACTGAAAAGAATCTTGCCAGATACTTCTGACCTATGTTGGAAAGGTTGCAGCTATTTAGGAGACTTCAAGCATATCTGGTGGGATTACCCAACTATCCACCCCTTTTGGACAGAAATACTTGCTCAAATTCAACATTTTGGGCTACCCGATCCCAACCACCCTTGACTCTATATTACTGGGTCTATGAGATGCCTTACTTAATTACCAAACATCAGGAGACAGGGCAATATTATGGACATGCTTGAGCACAGCTAAACTGGCTATACCACCACCATAGAAGGAAAAAGATGACCCATCACTAACTCAATGGCATGCACAGTTGTGGCAAGCAGTTACTATGAAAAGAATGGAAGATTTCATGCTAGACAAATAGACAAATTTTGAATATACCTGGGGACCGCTAGTGGAATACTTATCTAAGAGGCTTCCCTTGTTTTCATGCCCTACATGTACATGATCACTCCATCTCTTCCAGTTTTAACCACTGGCAAATACCTCTGCTCTTTTCTACCACCCTTGCTAATCAATGGGATGTCTCTCCGTCAACACTATCGCTGTGAGTTATTTGACTCAATTGACTGGCTTTTCTTTCACACCTGGGCCTGTTTATAGGGGTTTTGTTGGGGGAAGAGGGCACGGTGGCCCCTCCGGTTTCATTATTCCACTGACGCTTTAAGTCCATTTTCCACTGAGCTACAATAAAGAAAAGGAGCCCAATTATTGCTTTAAATTTGGTTATTGTGCGGCTTCTGAAGTACAAAGCAAATTATCAGCAAAGGGGTCTTAAGGGGCCACTGGTCCCCAGCAGTGGCTCCTCCGTTAGTGCGTAGGAGCTTCGCCCCCCACTTCCCCGCTAGCAGCAGCAACTGCAAAACCTTTTCAAGAAAACAATTGAAAAGGGGCAGGCATTGAGGGTGCCGAGCACTTGAGGGGAGTGCACAGAGCACTCCCCTCAGAGCATATGTGTGTTCGGCTGCCTGTCTCAAGCCGGTAAAACACACATGCGCAGTAGGCTGCAGGCTGGGAGTCTGTGCCTGCAGCCTCGAACAACGAGGGACAGAGGAGCAGCGGCAACGGAGGAGGTAAGTTTTTATATATTTTTTTATTAAATGTCCCCCACTGTGCTCTGCACCGGCCCCACCCCTTTAGAGGTCAGCGAGCCACGGCTGCTGGTACCTTCGACCCTGTATCATGGGCATAGCAAAGACCATTGCAGCCTTTGTGGCAAAAAGGAGCCTAATCACTTCCTAGCAGGCCTATCCACCACAAAGACAAAATGAGATATTGGCAACTAATGGGCCCCTCATTGTATACTGCGGGGAGGAGAGATCACTTTGTGTTACGCCATTGCATATAGGGATGACTATTTTCATCTAGAATGTTACAAGACTAATAAATATATGATATCTGTCTATCCTGATCCTCAAGAAAAACTACTTTTGAGAAAGGTCACAATCACAAATTTCATTCCTGTGGTCGCAAGATAATGCAGTTTCACAATTCATTGGAACCCAGACATACATATAGACCTGATGTTTTCTCCACATTGGAGATTTCACAAGATTCATACTCATAACCCAAAATCACTTCATTCAAAGGAAGGCTTAAGAGCCAGTGTCCTGCGGATGAGAAACGTCCTTCTTTTTTTAGTTGTCTTTTTCCGTTAATTTTAAAAGAGCTCTTAACGGAAAAGATCCCATGACTGAGCACTATAGTGCATGGTCATTCCAATGGCAATAAAACTGAATTTTTGGAGAAAAAATTTGGTTTGCTATAAACAGAGTGCACAGGTATAATCCGCTCATTCAGAATCGGAAACAAAGCATGAGTGGATAATGTGGCCATTAATTGCGGTACTGTGAGTGAGCTATAATTGAGAGCTCATTGTTTTATATTACATGCTTATTTTGGAATAACTATTTTGAAAGTGCAGCTATCAATGGACACTGATTTGAATTAGAATGCTATATTTTTTTTTTTTACCTTTTGTGAATAAGTTACTGATGAAACCTTAGATGATGGTGATCACCAGTGCAATTGTGTGATTCTGTATCTGTAATTTTTACAACAATGTTATTGATTTACAAAATTTGCCACATAATTTGCAGATTTCACAAAAATAGTTTGTAGCAAAAATTTATGAAAATATTACTCCCAGAGAATATGCCATATATTTGCATTTGCGGCTGCATAATATAGTTACAAAAAGAAAAAAGGGGTTAGAGGATGGGGTAAACAAGTGTAACAACCTCACAGTTACCAACAAAGTAAATGCAAGTTAGTGAGCCTATCTGTTCATATTTGTATGACAAGAATTTTTTTTTAAATTAAAGCAAACCATCCCATACCTATCCAGGTGTCATGCTTCATCATCAGATCATCTCATCTGTTCAGCAGTGTGACAGGGGGCAAATGCCTCATCGAACAGCTTCAAGAGCCCTTAGGAGGACATATTGAGCTCCCTTTATGAGGTTGGACAACTATGTTGGAAAATCAAAAAAACTATCAAACAGCATTTGTAAAGCACAAAACTATCACCCCTAGGGGTATCTGCGTGCTGAGGTTGCTGAATCAGTGTTGAAAAGCCAGGTCTTGAGTTGCTTTCTGAAGCCAGGAGGGTGCTGTTCGGAGGTGGAGATTATTTCAGCATTTGGCAGCGAAGTAGCAGAATGTGCAGCCCCCGCTGCGGGTGTGATGGATGCGGGTGACTTGTGCGAGGGCGAGTGAAGAGGAGCACAGGTGTCTCACAGGAAGATGGAAGTTCAGCTCGTGGTTGCTGTAGGATGGTACCAGTTTGTGGACTGCTTTGTAGGTGTGTGTGTGAGTGTCTTGAACTGGCATATTTTCTGGACAGGGAGCTAGTGGAGTTTTCTGAGGTGAGGAGTGATGTGGGTACGCCTGGGGAGATCCAGGGTGAGACTGGATGCAGTCTGGAGTCTTCTGAGGAGCTAGTAGGGGATGCCAGTGTAGAGCATGCTACGACTTCAAGAAGTCTGGTAATGAGGGCCTGTGCGACAGTCTTTCTGATGTTTACTGGGATCCATCTGAAGATCTTGCAGGGCATGTGGAGGGTGTGGAAACAGGAGAAGGCAACTGCATTAACTTGTTGTTTCATGGTCAGTTGGCTGTCCAACATTATGCCAAGGCTATGAGCGTGGTCAGTCTGTGTGGGAGTGGGTCCGAGTTCTTCCAGCCACCAGCTGTGGTCCCGAGCGGAGGCATTATTTCCAAAGATCAGTACCTTTTTTGTGGAGTTCAATTTGAGGCATCTGTCTCTCATCCAATCGGCTAAATCGGTCATGGCATTGTGGAAGTTGGCTTTGGTGTTAGAGGGGTCTTTCATGAACACGAGTACAAGCTGGGTGTCGTAGTCATAGGAGATGATGTTGAGTCCGTGGGCCCTGACAAAGGGGGTCATGTATATGTTGAACAGCTTGGGGCTGAGTGATGATCCTTGGGGCTTGCTGCATATGATGTTCTTGGGAGCGGATGAGAACATAGGTAGGCAGATGCTCTTAGTGTGTCCTGAAAGGAAAGAGGTGATCCACTTGAGGATGTGTTTTTGAATTCCACTGTTGTGGATGTGGTGCGTGATGGTGTTGAATGCTGCAGAGAGGTCGAGGAGAAATTAAAAATTCCTTGCAGTAAACCCTTCTTATCAATTTATGTCAAGTGGCTGTATTACTGTGGGATATTTAAAACAGTATATGGGAGACTATAGGGGTGGTCACGAATCCCTAGCCCTTCTGGTGGACATGTTTCAGCCATCCTTAAGGCCTTCAGGGGGGTCCACGGCCTACCTCAGGACTGAGATGCCACAGTTCTATAACGCTCATGCATAATTATACTCATAGACACATTTTAGTGCTTAATTAAGGTTGAGGTACTCCCTGTGGTAATATCACTGATATCAAAGGTGTAATGCCAGTAAAATAAAAATGCAAAGCATACATGAAAACATATAGGAAAACATGGCAGGAATAACGATGGCTCCTGGAATATGGTTCCTATTTTCAAATCTAAGGATAGAAACAAACCAGGTGGCAGGTGGAAGTGGCATGTAACAAGAATCCCATGTAGCACTCCTGATTGTGGAGAATACTGCAAAAAATTAACCTGCCAAGAATATTGTAGTGAAAGATAAACTGAGCACGCATATCATGAGTGTGGCCTATTATTCTCTCATCCTAGCAACACTGCCGTACACATGCAAGTTTACCCCAAAAGTGGGCATCTATCACCTCAAGAATGCATGGTTTTGGTGTGCCTGTAGTCACACGCTGAGTACTGCAGGAAAATATATAAAGAAAATCTTGTTGGTACAAGGAAAGCATGGGTGGTTCAGGAGCAGGGATACGGAATCCCAAAATGTTAAATATTTACTTCATCATAGGCGTCACAAGCATTTGTCATATCATGTAACCACTGCATCCGAATATCACTGGGAGGTGTGGGGAGATGGCTTTTACAGGAAGAGGCAACTTGTACTCGCCACAATGTGTCACATCATGACATATATGTCATCATTGCATGAGTTATTAGATCCCCATCCCGCTGCCCAGGAGACCAGCTAAGTGGGGTGCTGTGGGCATTGTCTAAATGTGCAACAGGCAGATAAGGGTTGTTGGACCTGGCCCTCTCTACAGGGTAATTCCCCAAACTTTTTGCCTTTTCCTCCTAATTTTTCTGACCCTTTTTGGCTGACGTTATGACTCTGGTCACTTTATCACTGTTAATCAGTGCTAATGTGCATGTGCTCTCCCTTGTAAACTTGGTATGATTGGCTTATACCTGGTTGACGCATTTAATTTACCTGTAAGTCCCTTGTGCAGTGGTATCCCTATACCCAGGGCCTGTAAATTGGATGTTACTAGTGGGCCTGCAGCGCAGCGTGTGCCACCAAAAGAAGTAGGCTTTCAAACCTGTCTCAAGCCTGTTAGCACTGTACCTGCATGCACAGTTTACTGTCACAGGGACCTGGCATCTAAATTTACTTGCCAGGCCTAGAACTCCCCTTTTGCTACATGTAAGTCACCCCTAAGGTATGCCTTAGCTAGCCCTATGGGCATGGTGCTATTCTATGTAGAAGTCAGGACATGTGCCTGGTAGCGCGGCCTTTCCTTGTAGTGACGAACAGCCTACTTTGGTTTCTCACTGCTATGAGTGCTGCCTACTCATAGGATTGCATTAGAAATGCCCTGCCTTATGTCTAGGGGGTATTGTCTGATTTATGAGAGGTGGTGTAGGCATGTCTGGTATGGTTGTAATGGTAGTGAGAAATGCTGCTTACTGGTGTAGGTGGATTTTTTTTACTGTTATAGAAATGCCACATCTAGAAAGTGAGCATTTCTCTTTAATTATGACTCTTGTGTTTTGCAGCTTAACTCCAAAGCACGTCTGGGCAGAGTGACAGTTGGGCTTTGTTCATACTTTTCAGACAGACCTTACACAGGGAGGGTGGAGGTGTCATAGAGGGCATCTGCATATTGAATGGCCTTCCTGGGCTGAGAGAAGGGGATGTGGGGCACACTTGCATCTGTGAAGACTGTACCCTGGCCTCACACAAAGGGCTTGTTTACCCCCAACTGATGTTCGGAGCCTGTGCTGGAGGAGAGAGGGGACACTCCCTAAACCAGTTGTAACTGGTTGGAACCTCCTCTCCCCCTCATTAAAAATGCTTTGCAAAACTAAGTGTAAGTACAGGGGACTTTCCTCCCTGAAAACACACAAGAAGCACACTTGGAACTGGACACAGAATGCTGCTGGAGGGACTCACCAGGAACTGCCTTGGACTGCTGCTGCTGATGTGCTGACCTGTGACCTGCTGGGTCACTAGGGGGAACTGTCTGCATCCCCTTTGTGCTGGCCTGCAGCTGGGCCCTTCCACCCTGTGCTCCACTTTGTGTCCCCAGGGGCTGGGTGCTGTGGCCCCTGCCCCCTATTACTTGCCAGCATTAGGACAGCACTGGGTTTTTGTAGCCCTAGCGCCTTGAGAGTGCTCCTCTTGAGTTACCTAAGTGCCTTGTGAGTGATCCACTTGTGTGGGCATAAAGTGCCAGGAGAGTGCTTCCATTTTATTCATTAAGCACCTTGGAAAGCGCTGCCGTCACCCCGCTGAGCGAAGAAATCATTGCTGTGACCCGGGCATGTGGAAATTGCCAAGTACGTTGGAAGCAAGCTCTTGCAAGGGCCCCCGGGCAACAAATAAGGCAAAGGCTAGAGCGAGCATGCTCCTAACGGTGCCCCTGGGACGAAGTACGCTCCGAGGAGAGCCCCCGGGGCACTGTAGGCCCCAACCCTGGCCTGATCACCACTGAGGCCCGGGATGAAGAAGAAACACTCACGCACTGGATCAGGTGTGTGTGAGTGGACAGCAGCAGCCCCACGAGGGAGAGAGACTCATCGGAGGTCTCCTCTGGATCACAGGGCTGCCCTGAGAGCAGGACGCGGGGGAGGTGAGGGTAAGTTCCCTCTTCCCCTGGTCACTGCCAGAGGAGGGTGACACTCCAAATAAATTGGGCATTGTTTGGTTTTGGGTCCCCCTACCCCCGCGAGGGCAGGTTGTAGCCTCGGGGGTCCGCAGGGTCAATTGACATCCCGGATTGGGCTGTGGCCCCAGAAGGGGCCATGTATAAAATCAGAGGCAGTATGTGCCGCCCCCTCACCCCAAACATAAAAACAGCCCGTTGAAGCACAGGGGGGTAGAGTGGGGGGGGCATTTTTCTTCATGGCACTGGAGGTGCCTTCATCATAAAAACAGGTACTTTTGAATGGACATATCCTTTTCTGATGTTCCTTTTATTTGCATGCTGAGAATGTTATGCTATACTCTTTCTTTTAAGATGTGCCGTATATTTGCTAATGTTCCTTTTATGGGCATTCTATGCTAATATGCTTTCATGACTACGTTTTCTAATGTTCCTGTTATGGGCATTTATGATACTTTTATGACAAGTACATTTCTATAATGCTTTTCCTGACTACTGCTTATGTTGCAGAATAATGGGAAACCTGTGAGTTATATGTGACTACTGCAGATTTCTGCAGGGTAACAATACTGTGTTACGTTCTGACAACTGCTGGGCTAGCAGGGTATTACTGCCATGTTATGTTTGGTGTAATGGTCTGTATGCTCAGGCTGATGATCAGACACATTTAAGAGATGACATGAAATGTAATACAGTTTATTTTTATATTACTTGGTGTTGTGTTCCCTTTGTGGTGCATTTATTGCATCACATGTTTTGGACTTTTGCTTATGCAGGGTCATCCTGAATCTTTTTGCCTCCTGCCTCCTATTTTTTTTTGACCTGTCGCTGTTGGCTTTTGAACTCTGAGCACTTTCCCACTGCTAACCAGTGATGAAGTGCATATGCACTCCGTGTAAATTGAATGTAATTGGTTTATCCATGATTGGCCTATTTGATTTACTAGTAAGTCCCTAGTAAGGTGCACTAGAGGTGCCAGGGCCTGTAAATCAAATGCTACTAATGGGCCTGCAGCACTGGTTGTGCCACCCACATAAGTAGCTCTGTAATCATGTCTCAGACCTGCCACTGCAGTGTCTGTGTGTGTATTTTTACACTGTAAATTCGACTTGGCATGTGTACCCACTTGCCAGGCCTAAACCTTCCCTTTTCTTACATGTAAGGCACCCCTAAGGTAGGCCCTAGGTAGCCCGAAGGGCAGGGTGCAGTGTATGGATAAGGTAGGACATATAGTAATGTGGTTTATATGTCCTGACAGTGAAATACTGCCAATTTCGTTTTTCACTGTTGCAAGGCCTGTCTCTCTCATAGGATAATATGGGGGCTACCTTTAAATATGATTAAAGTGTAGATTCCCCTAGAGAGTAGATGGACATGTGGAGTTTGGGGTCCCTGAACTCACAATTAAAAAATACATCTTTTAGTAAATTTGATTTTAAGATTGTGCGTTTGAAAATGCCACTTTTAGAAAGTGAGCATTTTCTTGTTTAAACCATTCTGTGACTCTGCCTTGTTTGTGGATTCCCTGTCTGGGTCAGTTTGACAGTTGGGTTGTTTTTCACCTCGCACTAGACAGTGACACAAAGGGGCCTGGGGTGTAACCTGCATTTCCTGATTAGACATCTCTGCTAGGAGGGAGGCGTGGAGTGGTCACTCTCATCTGAAAGGACTGTGCCTGCCTCTAACAATGCCGGCTCCAACCCCCTGCTGTGTGTCTGAGGCCTTGCCTGGGCAAGGCAGGATTTCACAAGTAGGTGTGAGTCCCCTTTGAAGAAAGGTGACTTCAAAGACTAAAATGGGTATAAGAAGGGCACCCAAATCTACAGACTTTAGAAACACTTCTGGAACCAAGAGGAACCTCTGCCTGGAGAAGAGCTGAGGAAGAAGTGCTGCCCTGTCTGTGACTGTGCTTTGTGGAGCTTTCCTGCAGTGCTGCTTCTGCCAGAGTAAGAGGGCAAAGACTGGACTTTGTGTGCCTTCCATCTTGTGAAGAAATCTCCAAGGGCTTGAGTTAGAGCTTGCCTCCTGTTGTATGAAGTCTCAGGGACAGCAAAGACTTCTCTCTGCCAGCACCTGGAGTCTCTGGAGAGACTCCTGCCCCGACAAGTGGTGCCCTATCCAGTCCCTGGGCCCTTGAAAGGAAAGCTGGTGGAATCCAAGGAAATCGACTTCGGACGACTTTGGACCGACGCCGCTGCTGAATCCGGTAACGCCGCCTGCACCTGACGCCGTGACCTTCGCTGGAACGCGACGCTCTTCGCAGGCCCGACGCCGCAGCAGCCCCGCTGAAGTCCGCGACTCTGTGGAAGTCGCCGCACCACATCGTGACCGATGCCGCTCGAAGTGCACGGATTCAACGTTTCGCACAGACGCCGCAATTCCCGACTTCGCGCATCGGCTTGTTTTCACTCTTCACGAAAGCTACTGTACTTAGGGGTCTACACGACTCCGTGTCCAGCGCCGCTGGTGTTGGCTTGTTGGGAACGACTCCGTCACAACGCTGTGTTAACATCTCATCGAAAACATTTTTCTTTCTAAGTGCTATTTTTTAGTTTAATCTTTAAAAATTCATAACTTGACTTGGGTATGTTGGATTTTTGTCGTTTTTATCTTGTTTTGTTTAGATAAATATTTCCTATTTTTCTAAACTGGTGTTGTGTCATTTTGTAGTGTTTTCATGAAGTTACTGTGTGTGTTGGTACAAATACTTTACACCTAGCGCTCTGAAGTTAAGCCTACTGCTCTGCCAAGCTACCAAGGGGGTAAGCAGGGGTTAGCTGAGGGTGATTCTCTTTTACCCTGACTAGAGTGAGGGTCCTTGCTTGAACAGGGGGTAACCTGACTGTCAACCAAAGACCCCATTTCTAACATTGGTGATCAGCGGTTGGGATTTGGACTTGACATACAGTGATTAAGTGTACACTACTGTTTTGAGTTCAGACCACTACGTGACCACATACTACTTGTCTTGTGATTCTGCTTTTTGTTCTTTGATGTCCTCCTGGAAGTATTGCTAATATTATTGGGTTTTGGTTGTGAAGCCTTTGCAGAATGGAAGTCAATTTCTGGCCCCTATTTATGTATAAAAAGTGGCAGCTTAAAGCATGGAAAGGGACTGGCTGTGAACAAGAAATCCAGAAGGGAGGATCTTGAGTCAGCCCTGTTTCAGTATGAATTGAAACGTTGTCAGGCAACACCACCAAATGAGTCTGAGGAGGATAACTACTCTGAGGAGGAGGGCAGTGGCCCTGAGGATGGAACAGAAAGAGATGATTGGCTCCTAACTCGAATCCGGAGTCTGGAAGAGCTAGATGCAGAGCTTGAGAGGGCTGAGGAAAAGAGAGCCTTAGTCCTGGAAAAAGAAAGGATTACAGCTCAAGAGCTGAGCTGTGAAGAGCTGAAGCTGGAGGCCATGAGGGCTGAGTCCAGTTCAGATGGTGGCAGCAAAAATCTTGTATCCAGTACTGCTGAAGAAGTGCATATGCCCAGAGATGTGGTGCCCTACTTGAAGGAGGGAGTTAACACATGCCAGGAGGCACAGGGGTATGAGGTAGCTCCAGTGATGCACAGGGTCCCTGAGGTGGATTGGGGAACTGGCATGGGGAGTCATATTCCTACTGGTGGGAGGGACACTCTACTGACTCTAGCTGAGAGTGACAGGGAGAGGGGTTCCCCCCAGGTAGAAGTCCTGGTTATGGAGTGTGAAGGCATCCCAGAAGAGTGTGGGTTGAGTGTCAGGGACAGTTGGGTACTGTCTCACCAGTCTCAGGAGGGTGATGTGGGGTGCTTTTTCAAAGCAGAGTCACTGGATGGTTGGGTGAAGGGTACTTTGGTTAATTCATGTAAGGGGCTGAGTGATATAATTGCTGGAGAGCATATGTCTAGTCCTTATTTTCCAGAGCTACACCAACACCAGGTGGAGTGTGAGTTCTCTGACCCCAGGGAGCTTACAATGGAGGCAGACCTCTTGGTGAGTACCAGAGAGTCTGAACAGGCATTTGGGGGGGCTCCTGAGAGGAGTGGTCTAGGTATTTCCCAACCAGGTGAGGTAGGGAAGGATTGTAGTGTCCCAGGTAGGTCCCAGTGTAGTGGGATGGGTGAGGGACCCCATGTCCAGTCTCTGAGGAGAGGGAATGGGGATGGGCTGAGGTCCAAGGTGCCCGAGATCCGGTCCCAGGTCCTGGAGGGTTCCATGAGGGAACACCAGGAGGGGAGCCAAGCCTGTACCATAGGGCCATCTGTTGAGGGAGATCCCACAGTGTCAGGAGAACTTGGGGGGGGGCGGCTGTAGCCAGCGTCCCACCAGTTCTGGTGTCTGGCAGTACCACTCCTAGTGAGGGGGTGCAGAAGTCCAGACAGAGGGTTGAGAGGGGGTTGCGGACCCCAGTGGAGAACCTGGAGGGTCAGCTCTGAGAGCAGAGCCCCCCATGAATGACCTTGGTGAGACCATTTCTGGGTTGGGGGGAATCCAGACTCTGTCAGATGGGCAGAGGTCAGGAGACCTGCGCCAGCCAGACTCTTGTGTGGCCCTTTGGGACAGTGTGTCCCTTGAGGGGTGTAAGTGTGCCCCCCTGGAAGTCCTGGTGTGCCACGCAATGGTTCAACCGCAGGGTGGTGACTCTGGGTTGAATGATCAGGTTCAGGGGGTAAACTCTGACCTGATGAGGGGTAAGTGTGCTCCCAAGGAAGTCCTGGTGCACCAGGCAGTGGTTCAACCGCAGGGTGGTGACCCTGGGTTGGATGACCAGGTTCAGAGGGTAAACTCTGACCTGGTGGGGGGTAGGTATGCCCCCCAGGAATTCCTGGGTTGCCAGGCAGTGGTCCAGTCTGTGGGTACAGACCCTGGACTGGAGGTTCAGGTGCAGGGGATAAACCCTGACCTGAAGGGGGGGGGAGGTTTGCCCAATCACCCCCCCTGGTGTGTTTTCAAGGGGTACTCTCCCTGAGGGGTGGGTGCAGAACCCTGAGAGTAGGGGAAGGGGAGAGAAAGACTCACCCCTGACCCCAGAGCAATCTAAGGGTACAGACCCTGGATTGGAAGGCCAGGTTCAGGGTGTCCCCCCTGACCTGGAGGAAGGGGCTACTGCTAACAGTGCCTCTACCATGTTGTCTTCTGGGGGGGCCACTCCTAGGTGGGTGGTTCAGGACCCCAGAAGAGAGGGCAGGGGGAGGGAAGCCTCACCCCTGGCCCTGGTCCAACCTGAAGGTACAGACCCCAGGTTGAAGGATCAGTTGCAGGTTAACATCCCTGCACTGGTGGAAGAATTGTGCAGGACTGCTTCAACAAGCACCCTGACAATTCCTTACTCTGGGGGTGCCGCTCCTAGAGGGAGGGTACAGAGCCCCAGAGGGGAGGACCAGGGTCAGGTTATCTTCTCTGACCTGGTGGAAGGTAGAGTGGTCAAAGGGTGTCAGGCACCTGGGGCTACCGCCCCCCACTCTCCACAGTCACAGTGGTTGGAGAGGCCTGAGGTCAGGCTCTCATCCCTGACAGTTGTCAAGGGTCACTGTGGCTTGCTGTCCTGGTGGACAGAGCTGCCCCTGGGGGGGGAACGAGAGTCACACCCCAGGGGTGGAGTGGGCAACACCACTGTGTTGGCCCTGGTGGTACTATCTGCCCATTGCAATATATCTGTGAGCAAAGTAAAGTTAGCCGCTGCACAGATGGTCTCTGCAGATGTGGAGAAGGGTTCCCCATGGGTTAGCTTAGTGGGCCCTGAGAGTATGGACAGAGGGATCCAACTGGAGTCAGGAAGGCGTAGAACTGGAACATGCCCCTGCTGCTGTGGGCCTGGGTCCTTGTTCTATCACCCCAATCAGGGAAGTACATCAAGGTATTGATTGTTCTCCCCTGGCTTTAGGCTGGTAGGGGGTTGTGTTGGACTTTTGCTTATGCAGGGTCATCCTGAATCTTTTTGCCTCCTGCCTCCTATTTTTTCTGACCTGTCGCTGTTGGCTTTTGAACTCTGAGCACTTTCCCACTGCTAACCAGTGCTAAAGTGCATATGCACTCCGTGTAAATTGAATGGAATTGGTTTATCCATGATTGGCCTATTTGATTTACTAGTAAGTCCCTAGTAAGGTGCACTAGAGGTGCCAGGGCCTGTAAATCAAATGCTACTAGTGGGCCTGCAGCACTGGTTGTGCCACCCACATAAGTAGCTCTGTAATCATGTCTCAGACCTGCCACTGCAGTGTCTGTGTGTGTATTTTTACACTGTAAATTCAACTTGGCATGTGTACCCACTTGCCAGGCCTAAACCTTCCCTTTTCTTACATGTAGGGCATCCCTAAGGTCGGCCCTAGGTAGCCCCAAGGGCAGGGTGCAGTGTATGGATAAGGTAGGACATATAGTAATGTGGTTTATATGTCCTGACAGTGAAATACTGCCAATTTCGTTTTTCACTGTTGCAAAGCCTGTCTCTCTCATAGGATAATATGGGGGCTACCTTTAAATATGATTAAAGTGTAGATTCCCCTAGAGAGTAGGTGGACATGTGGAGTTTGGGGTCCCTGAACTCACAATTAAAAAATACATCTTTTAGTAAAGTTGATTTTAAGATTGTGCGATTGAAAATGCCACTTTTAGAAAGTGAGCATTTTCTTGCTTAAACCATTCTGTGATTCTGCCTTGTTTGTGGATTCCCTGTCTGGGTCAGTTTGACAGTTGGGTTGTTTTTCACCTCGCACTAGACAGTGACACAAAGGGGGCTGGGGTGTAACCTGCATTTCCTGATTAGCCATCTCTGCTAAGAGGGAGGCGTGGAGTGGTCACTCTCATCTGAAAGGACTGTGCCTGCCTCTGACAATGCCGGCTCCAACCCCCTGCTGTGTGTCTGAGGCCTTGCCTGGGCAAGGCAGGATTTCACAAGTAGGTGTGAGTCCCCTTTGAAGAAAGGTGACTTCAAAGACTAAAATGGGTATAAGAAGGGCACCCAAATCTACAGACTTTAGAAACACTTCTGGAACCAAGAGGAACCTCTGCCTGGAGAGCTGATAGCTGAGGAAGAAGTGCTGCCCTGCCTGTGACTGTGCTTTGTGGAGCTTTCCTGCAGTGCTGCTTCTGCCAGAGTAAGAGGGCAAAGACTGGACTTTGTGTGCCTTCCATCTTGTGAAGAAATCTCCAAGGGCTTGAGTTAGAGCTTGCCTCCTGTTGTTTGATGTCTCAGGGACAGCAAAGACTTCTCTCTGCCAGCACCTGGAGTCTCTGGAGAGACTCCTGCCCCGACAAGTGGTGCCCTATCCAGTCCCTGGGCCCTTGAAAGGAAAGCTGGTGGAATCCAAGGAAATCGACTTCGGACGACTTCGGACCGACGCTGCTGCTGAATCCGGTAACGCCGCCTGCACCTGATGCCGTGACCTTCGCTGGTACGCGACGCTCTTCGCAGGCCCGACGCCGCAGCAGCCCCACTGAATTCTGCGACTCCGTGGAAGTCGCCGCACCACATCATGACCGACGCCGCTCGAAGTGCACGGATTCAACGTTTCGCACAGACGCCGCGATTCCCGACTTTGCGCATCGGCTTGTTTTCACTCTTCACCAAAGGTACTGTACTTGGGGGTCTACACGACTCTATGTCCGGCGCCGCTGGTGTTGGCTTGTTGGGAACGACTCCGTCATGACGCAGTGTTAACATCTCATCGAAAACATTTTTGTTTCTAAGCGCTATTTTTGAGTTTAATCTTTAAAAATTCATAACTTGACTTGGGTATGTCGGATTTTTGTCGTTTTGGTCTTGTTTTGTTTAGATAAATATTTCCTATTTTTCTAAACCGGTGTTGTGTCATTTTGTAGTGTTTTCATGAAGTTACTGTGTGTGTTGGTACAAATAATTTACACCTAGCGCTCTGAAGTGTAGCCTACTGCTCTGCCAAGCTACCAAGGGGGTAAGCAGGGGTTAGCTGAGGGTGATTCTCTTTTACCCTGACTAGAGTGAGGGTCCTTGCTTGAACAGGGGGTAACTTGACTGTCAACCAAAGACCCCATTTCTAACAACGTGTGTTGTGGGTTTTGTGCAAATGCTTTACACATTGCCTTTGGATTAGGCCAGACTGCTCGTGCCAAGCTACCAAGGGGGTGAGCAGGAGTTATCTTGGACTTGTAACTGCCTTGCCCTGACTAGAGTGGGTGGGTTCTGCCTGGCTTATGTGCATATCCTAGCCAACCAGAAACCCCATTTCTAACAAGGGTAAAATAATTTACAAGCTGAAAAAGGGGAAATGTTCTGTAGTATAACACTAAGAATGCTCGGCCTTAGTAAGCAAAATAGGGACAAGGGTGTTTTATAGCAAGATAGTCTACAATACGCATGATAATGGTGCCTTGTCCTGGATAGTATGTTATCCCTACAGCAGATTTAACAAGAAGAGAGAAAGCTAGCGGTGTAGTGGAAACAGCCTTCAAACAATCTATTGATCCAAATGGATGCTAGCACTATGGTAAAAGCAGCTGTAATGCTTCAGTTACTTACCGGGAATCTTCATTACTCTGATTCTTCCTTCCTTTTGCCAATACTTTAAGTCATCAGTGAATGTGCCCATTCACCTGCAGCTTCCACCACTTCCCAAGCTATTTCTTTTGCTTCTATTACTAAGGTAGATAATCTACCCACAAAAAACACCTCTCCCTACTAAGCACTTCCTGTTCCTAACCAAGCCCTCAAAATAGAGGCTGATGAAGGGACAGGGTTGGAGGGAGGGTCGTAAGTATTGGGACAAGGAAGGACGACTTAGAGTAATGAAAATTACCAGTAAGTAATCAAAGCATTACCTCCTCGTCTCCTTCCTTGTCCCACTCTTTACATCATGAGGTCTGCCCAGGCAAAAAACCTCCTTCATCAGCCGAGAGACAATAACAGGACTGAAAAGCATTAAAAGAATCTATCCGTCAATGAGAAAGACAGAATATGACCATCAATAAAGGGGAAAGTTCCTTCCTTCTATCATCAACAGATACAACGATACCAATCCAACATAAAAGCAGGTGCTGAAGGTACACACAAAGCATAATAGCATCTGAAATCTATGGTCAAAGGAGCACCCACGACAAGAGGTAAAATACGAGGAAACTGAAAATGGAGAGGGCCCAGAGACAGCATAAAATATAAACCCCAGATGGAGAGTCTCCACCAGAAAATGCAGAGAAACACCACCCCTAACTGGATCGTCTCATAACCTGGATGCCCTAAACCCCATCTGGAAGAAGAAATCAATGTCCAACTTAGTATGAAGACCGGTGAGAGCAGGGCTCAAGCCATATATCAGCCGGAGGCTCACTGGGACTGATATTAAAATGCACCGTATGCGTTGCAATCACAAAAAAAATCAGGAAAGCATGTGATGTCACAGGCGGTTCACCAAGGTAGTTCAAAATGCATGAAGCATATGAAAAACATAGATAAGCAATCACCCTGAACTGAAAAGACCATGTGCACTGCAACCATGATTCAAACATCAAATGTGGAACTACAAATAGATATTCCAACCAGAAATGAAGGAAAGTAATTCAACCGTCAATAATGGAGAGAAAAGGGGGGAACGACACTAAAAGTCACCCCTAAATCTTTAACACACGGTTCACTACAACTACCCACAGAAGGCTTATGCAAAGTGAACTGAAAATGACGCAATGTAAATGCAATGTATTAACCCCTGTACAGTGCCACCAGTAGAGGTGCACAATGCCACCAAATAGGAAGTGGCACTCCAACAGCCTCTGTAGTCACACAGGAGCATGGCGCACAGCCACTGCCATAAACTAGATTGAGTTGGTGCCACGCTAAGTTACTATAAAGTGAACGGAAAACAGAGTTTAATAACCAGAGACAAACAGCACTGTGAGCGATGCCCTAAGCAGAAGCTCTAGTCAGTACCAACATAGGGTATAGCATCGTGAGTACACAAATGTGTTTGACAGTTTTCGGCAGAAAAAGTAAAGCAGAAAAGTACAGCAGAGTACTGTAGCCACAGTGAACCAACAAGAGAAGGGCATCCTTGCAATGACAAGGAACCCCGAAAGCATAACAAATCCATAACACAAATGGAACTGAAGCAGAAGCAGCTGCAAACAAAAACGGGAGCACCAAAACCGTGATTTCACCACCTGTGTTTGGCACCACCATCCGGTACAGCAAACAATGGAAACTGGTGCCGCAATAAATTAGTGAGCAGCGATGTAACAGCTACTGTGACCACAAACAATCCTGATCACCCAACTGTATTTTGGCGCCACCAGAGGTTCCAGCATCTAAAATCAAAAGTGGTGCCGTGCAACAGCAAGGAACCATGAAGTGAACGCCTCCCAAGAAAGCTGCACAACAAACACAGCCTATGTATTTATGTTTAACATGGATAGCAGATACAGTAAGCAACAAAATGAAAAAAGGCTACCTTGCGACCACAAAGAAATCAGAAAGTGAGCAGCATCCCAAGCACCTACTGTAATCATAATACAGAGTACGCATGTTTAAGAGTGACAAAATCGGTTGAATAGGGGCCTGAACCCTGGTATCTCAGATTAATAGTCTGAGAAAGCTAGGCTCACGCAGATGATCAGACACATTTTTAAGAGATGTCATGAAATTTGTCACTGCAATTCTCCAGCAAGGCTGCTAATGTATTTTCTGCGGCAACAATATTCAAGGTGCAGCAACCAGCTTGGCTCGTTTTCTTACTCGGACCATTTCCACCCGTGTTTAGGAGGATGGGAGTAGAAACCCCTTGTGCACATTGCACAGCAGCTGCACAAGGAGATGCCCTTTCAGCTATGCTAATTGGAGCGCTACAGATTGAGGTCTCCAGACTCACAAATGCTGCAGTCTCCACACCTCGTGGAGTTTACATTTCAGTGACAGATGGTTTGTGTAGTGTACATATGTGGGTGCAGCCAGCACGTGCTCCACAGCAGGCCGCTTAAGACACACAGTGCAGTAACGAGCTGCACTGACTCTCGCCTGCTCTGAAAAAACAAGCATTTGCAATGCAATAGGTCTCGCATTTCCTTGAGTTAGATATTGACATTGTAAATGTATAACTGGGCTTTTCTTGCCACATCAATTGGTCAGCCTTGCTGCACAATTTGGTCCTGTATGCCACATAATTCCAGTGGCCCAGCAAATAACTAAAGCCCTTCCATTTACCTTCTTCCTCTATCTGCAGCAAAAAATGAAAATATTGGCATTTAGCATCCTAATTTAAATCTGCCATGCTAATTAGAATAGAATAAATACCACTTGCACCGCCCCACAGTAAGAGTTGCTAGCTGACTCAAGAGGGCAAATTAAGTTGTGTAACCTGCAACATAAGGGAACACATATGCTATTTAAAACGTTTTTCTCTTACAAACATTAAAACACTGACATACAAAAATAGCTCCCTGTTTATTGTAGCGATATTGACTTTAAGGGTACTTGTGATTGGCATGCAATCTTAAACACATGAGCTTCAACTCGGTCTTGTGGCAGAGGCATCCTATACATTCTCCAAGGGCCAAGCTTGCACGACACGAATCGAGTTAAAATAGTATTGCTGATAAAATGTTTAACTTAGCACTTTTACTGTATTTCTTGGCACTGTAAATCCACTGTTTTACTACTTTCTTGTACAATCACACTCACTTTTTCAGTCTCTGAAAGGGGCATGTCATTGACCTTGTAATATGTAGGCTTCACACAAATTTCAGCAATGAGTATAACTTAAATAATGTAACAATGATAGTTCCCCGATTAGCACCCTTTGGTAGATGTGTTATCAAAGAAATGTTAACGTTAAGCCTTGTTTCCAGCCCCGAATTTTCACTTAACACCGTGCATTCTGAAAAATGTAGTTTAAATCGCACCTTGATCGGCCTTAAGAAAAAAGAGATTCACGGTGACACTGAGGCTCAAGGCAACTGAGGAGTAGATACTGAGGCACCGTTAATGTTATAGTGTAAAAAATCTAAATGATGGCATTTCACCAGAGATACACAAAAGCAATGACATTCTTACTGACTTGAGAGAAGGTCATATTTCAGCTCTTTAGTACTTCCACCCAACCCCCCCATCACTATTTGACTCAATTAGCAAGGGTTAATTCAGAGAGGAAGAGGGCACTTTATTCCAGGTATGCAGCAAGGACAATCTGGCCCCAAAACACGCATGCTAATTTCTGTTATAATACCAATGCATTTCAGTGTTTTTGCAGTGCCTACATTTCGCTGAATTGCAGCTTCAATGCCCATCGTCTTATAACGCACCTGGAACTTAA
This sequence comes from Pleurodeles waltl, assembly GCF_031143425.1. Taxonomy (NCBI): domain Eukaryota; kingdom Metazoa; phylum Chordata; class Amphibia; order Caudata; family Salamandridae; genus Pleurodeles; species Pleurodeles waltl. Next base: position 510,143,894 of record NC_090445.1, read on the forward strand.
CGTGTGACTGACAGGGGCAAAGATGAATGTATTCTATGGGAAACAGCGTGGAACGAACATACAGAGTAAGGTACATTGCCCAGCAGTAGGGCCACAGACCCAGATTAAGTCAGTGGATGAAACCCTGACAGAACCAAGGACTGCAAGCTTGCTGTCTGCAAACACGCAAACAGTCCACAGCGCTGTGCCGCCTGCAGTCAGAACAGAAGGGTCAGAAAAAACGTAACTATTTTTTAGAAAAAACAACAAGCACCATATACTCGCAAGTTAAAATTAGTTAGAGCTATTAGCAGTTGTAAACTCCGAACCTGACTTTTCTTGCCACATTAAATGGAAAAAAAGAGCACAATTGCGCTGCTACAGTTCACTCGTAGTGAAACCTATCGGCAAAAGTGCAGTTATCTACGTAACCGGCAAAAGTACAATTAACTATGTAACATGGTTGATGTCATGCAAAGCGCTCGACTTCTGCCAAGCGAGATTGTGCTGTGAAAAAAAATAAAAAGTAGTCCACAAACCGGACAGAAAACAGCGAGCCTCGCATATTTTCAGTACTTGCCAGCTGCGCTCGAGGAGGGCTAACCACCGGAAAAGGCATGTCGTATGCATGTCTTCCACTAATGAAAGCAAGCAGATTTTAAAAGGCAAGCCCACGAACCAGTGAAAGACACTGACGTGACGTGGACGGGGCTCCAAGCCCTTCTCTAACTACTAAAGCGTCTCGCAAGCGATACGCATGTGCAAGCGCATCCGACGCAGGCTCGACCCTAAAATGGACAAGATGCACCTCAATGGAAATGTTAAAATGTGATGCCCCCAAGCAGCAGCTAAGAAGTATAAAATACCGTATGCTGCAATCATGACTTAAATGCCAAAATGCAGTGCCCTCAAACAGCCACTATAAATCAAAGTAAATTCAGTGCATTGCTGTAAAATCAAAAGGTGGCACCCTAAGCAATGCTAAACATTTTTCAGCATCATTTTGGCATTTTACTGGGACATACCCAATTTTTACTGTTTGTTGTGCTTTTAGCCTCCTTCCAGTTAATTAAAAAAATGGGTGTGAAACCAATGCTGGATCCTGGACATCTAAACATTTCTGAAAAGTAGACAAAATTCTGAATTCAGCAAGGGGTCATTGTGTAGATCCTACAAGGTTTTCCTAAAGAAAATAACAGCTGAAATAAAAAACAAAATTGAAATTGAGGTGAAAAAAAGAGCCATTTTATCCACGTTTTACTCTGTAACGTTTTCCTGCAATGCCGGATTTTCGAAATCAGTATACTGTTACATCTGCTGGACTCTTTTGGTTGCGGGGATATAGAGGGCTTGTAGGATTATCAAGAACTCTAGGTATCCAGAGCCAATAAAGGAGCTGCACCTTGCAATGCGTTTTCATTGTATACCAGGTATACAGCAATTCATTTGGCGAAATATAAAGAGACAAAAATAGGTATCAAAGAAACCTTTGTATTTCCGAAATAGGCACAAGATAAGGTGTTGAGAAGCAGTGGTTATTTGCACATCTCTAAATTCCGGGCTCCCCATGCTAGCCTGTGAATTATAGGGCATTTCCAAATAGATGTCTTTTTTACACACTGCCTTATATTTGGAAGGAAAAAATGTAGAGAAAGACAAGGGGCAATAACACTTGTTCTTATATTCTGTGTCCACCAAGTATCCTGACAAAAATGGTACCTCACTTGCGTGGGTAGCACTACTGCCCGCGACAGGAAACACAACATGGACACATTACATTTTTACATTGAAATCTGCTGTGTTTTTTGGAAAGTGCCTAATTGTGGATTTTGTCCTTTAGCTCAGCCAGCACCTAGGGAAACCTACCAAGCCTATACATTTTTGACAACTAGGCACCAAGGGCCATTCGGAATGGGGTAATTTCATAGGCTCTCACCAGGTTCTGTTACCCAAAACCTTTTGCAAACCTCAAAACTTGGCAAAAAACACACTTTTTCCTAAAATTTCAGTGATGCAAAGTTCTGGAATCTGGAAGGAGCCCCAAATTTCCTTCCACTCAGCATTCCCCCAAGTCTTCTGATAAAAATGGTACCCCAGTTGTGTGGGTAGGCGTAGTGCCCAAGACAAGAAATGCCCCAAAACACAACATGGACACATAAAACTTTCCCAAAGAAAACAGACCTGTTCTTTGCAAAGTGCCTAGCTGTAAAAAACCTAGCAAACCTAGACACTTCTGAATACTAGACACATCACATTTCGGTGCCGCAAAGTTCTAGAATCTGAGGGGAGCTACAAATTTCCATCTACAATGCGTTCCCCAAGGTCTCTCAATAAAAATGGTACCTCACTTGTGTGGGTGGGCCATGTACTTGTGACAGGGAAGAGCCAAAAACATGTTGAAAACGAGGGGGAAACAAAGAGGGTCCAAAAGGGCACTTTGAAAAAAAATATGTTTTTAGGCTGACAAGTGGTGCAGAACTTTTATTGGTATACATGTGACAATGCTGGGTGGTAGGAATTTGTGGATTCCTGCAGATTCCGTAAGGTTCCATCACAAAAATGTGGGGAAAATGTGTGATTTCAAGCAAAGTTGGAGGTCTGCAGGGCATTGTGGGTAAGAAAATGGTGTGGGGTGCATGTGAAGCATTTCAGATGTGTCTAGGTCTAGTAGATTTTTCTAGATGGCAGCGTCCCAAAGTCCAAAGTCCAAAAAGTGCAGCCCTCACCATTCCAAGTGTGACGATTTTGAGAGTTAGACAAGCTCTCAGGGCCCAAATATAAAACCAAAACCCCAATAATCAATTGTGCTCTTGCTTGCCATGGGATGAGATGTGCGGGGGGAGAGCTGAAAGAATGTTACGCCCTTCAGTTGGGTGGGGGTATAACCATGCCCATACTGGCTGGTAGACACCACCTCACTATTTTTTATTTTTTTTAATTCTGGTGGTTTCTGGTGGGTTTTCTGCTCCCCTAGGGGGCAGATGGGCCTTACAAAAATAGGCTGATCTGCCCCAAAGGCCTGAATTAAACTTGCCTAAGAGTTTGCTCCCCTTGCGTTAAATTGGTGCAAAAAAACAAATCCCTGGAGTCTAATGGCTTCAGCCTCCACCCTGAGGACAGATCGGCCTAATTAATATAGGTTAGGCCGATCTGTCCCCAGGAAGGGCAGAAATGACCATAGAAAAAATGACCCACCTTGGGGAGTGACTCTTGCCAAAGTGGTTACTTCCGTTATGCCAATTAAAAAAAGAATCCCTGGTGTCTAGTAGCTTCTGCCACCTGGGGGCAGATTGGCCTAATTAATATAGGCTGATCTGGCCCGGGAGGGGGCAGAAAGGCCTAATATTAAAATTGCCCCCTGGGGAGCGGCCCTTGCCTAAGGGGTTGCTCCTCTTAGAAACATAATAAAAAATAATACATCCCTGTTGTCTAATGGCTTCTGCCTCCCCTGGGGAAAGATCAGCCTAATTAATAAAGAAATGGCCTTAGAAAAAATGCCCCCCTTTGGGGAGCAACCCTTAGTCCCATGGCCCACTACCTGCTTTGAAAAAATAAAAAATATAAATTCATTTTTGTTTTTGAAATGCATCTCGTTTTGCTTTAAGGAAAACAGGCTGCATAAAAAAAAACTAAAAAAAAACTGCTTTATTTAAAAGCAGTCACAGACATGGTGGTCTGCTGTCTCCAGCAGGCCACCATCTATGTGAGGTCGGCCATTCCCAATGGGGTCGCAAATTGCGACCTTCCTCATAAATATTTATGAGCTAGGTTATTTGCGACCCCATATTGCGGGAATTGTGAACATTTGTTTTGTATTTACTGTTGCCTGTAAAATATGGGTTCTGATGCTACTGCATTTTGTCCAATAAGGGCATTTCACAGGACCCACGAAATAGGGAAAATATTTCAGGGGTCCTAGTGAAATATTATTTTTATAATCATAATAATAGCCTGCCAAACCACACTGTAGAGGGTTACCATTGGGAATGTCACTAGGATTTAGCAGGAATTTATGACAAAATTATGTGGTAGGGTTTTCAAAAGTATACAGCATGAAAAAGGCAAATTATGCAGTAATATATGGCAAACTTCTTTAGCAGAATCATTTTGATCCATTTGAGCTAGAACAATTTTTTGGTGAAATCTGCAAATTATGCTGCATATTAAATGGCATGTGCAGCATACACATAAGAATATATGGTAATCTCTGCAGCCACGGGATTGCACAATTCCCCTGCCTATAATAATTGTTTATTACATTTATCAATAACTTTCCATGAACCTAAATAATCTAATTACAATGAGTGCCAACTGATAGCTTTACCTTAAAGTAAACAACTTTAACAATCTCTACCTTCTACAGACAAAATGTTTTCTTAACAATGCAAAGGTTATTTGTTCTAAGATTTTACATTTTTAACTACATAGTTAAGTTTGTCCTCTTCTGTCTACTGCCAACCACTGATATGTTTTTTATTAAAACTAGATTCAATTAATTAATTACCCATGTGAGTTAAAACTATGTCTAACCACCAGCCCCATTTTAAAAGTGCATTTTCCTTTCTAAACTTTGCATGACCCTGTGTCTTGATCGCTTGCATTCCTAACGTTACCAAATTCCAGCATGCTTCAACTAAATAGAAATGTTTCTATCATAACCTTAGCGTGGCCTCTGCATGAAGTTTCTTTCCTTTTAAAACAATTAAAACTATATTATTTAATCTTTCATATCAAAACTAACCTGCTTTGGAATTTCAATATTTGCTAACCCAAACTAAAGTTGCTTCTTTATGACTAAGCTTATAAAGTGGAAATGTATGAAAAGGGAAGTGATGAACTTGAATGGATTAGAAGCTCATACAAGAGTTTTGTTTTAGAGAGAGCAAAAATCTATCAGAGAGTTTACTCATGTAGACAGAGTGACTGTTTAAAAAACAAGTTTTGAAACTTCTAGATAAAGTCATTGTTCATCTGCTATCATAAGATGAAGACATTCCTTTCTCACAAGACTACTCAACAGCTGATTAGTCGTGAAATGATGTGTGTGTTACTAAGTAGTTAGTTTGTGAATGTTCTTTGCAGTGTATAACAAGCATTTGCAATGCAGCCGGTCTCGCGTTTGCTTGAGTTAGAGCTATACTTGTTTCAAACTCCTAACCAGACTTTTCTTGCCACATAAACTGAAAAGGAAAAAAAAAGTTTCATATAAGTGAGCCCACGGCCCCAATGAAGCACCACAGAGACACACAAAAGCAAACAGAAGTTTGCTCGCAGTGAAACGTATCAGTAAAAGTGCAATTATCCCTGTGCCTGGCAAATGTGCAATTAGCCATGTAACCGGCAAAAGTGCAATTAGCTATGTAACAGAGTCCACTACTGCCCGGTGAGATCATGCTGCCTGCGAAATAAAGAGAAAAGTAGTCCAGAAATGATATGGAAAACATGGAGCCTCGTATTTTTTCAGTAGTTGGTCGGTACACTCGAGGAGAGCTAAACACCGGAAAAGACATGACGTATGCATGCCTTTCACAAATTAAATGAAGCGGGTTGTAAAAGGCAAGCCCAAGAACCAACCAAATTGATGGGCAGGACATGGGCGTGGTTACAACCCCATAGAGAGATTACAAGAGGGTCAGAATGCTTTGTGTGCTCAACCCTAAAAAGTATCCTAGGGAAAAACGGAAAAGTAATGACGGAGCTAGCTCGCAGCAGCATCATAGAGGAGGTGAAAGACTCATGTCAGCTTGTAGTCTTCAAACCATTCTCAGCTTAGACCATTTCTGTTACAGTATTCTTCATGAGTGCTGATGACGTTTGGACTTAACTGCTCTCTAGAAAACCTATTCTCTCATATTGATTTATATAACTACATTTTTCACTAACTAAGAATTTTAGAATAGAGATAGAATTAGTGACATGCTTAATGCAATGTTCTGTAACTTTGACTAATAAAGCTTGAGACCTTGATGAGAAAAATACATCTTTTAAAACTTAAAACATCTCTCATTATTGACTCCTAATTAAAGTAAATATACATGTTTTGCTAATTGATTTGATGAGAAATTGCAGCTTACTTATACCTAATCCCACTCTCAAGATTCACTCTGAGGGCCAAGAGGTGCAGAGTATTTTATCAAATTTAGGATCCTCTGTGCTTTTACACACACAAAGAGAATAGTTCAGTATTTCACTTACTATTTTTAAAAGACATTTTGTAGTGAATCCTATCTTGTTTTAATAGGAAGCAGAAGTTAGCTTAGCCCTCTGGCTTGTAGACTCGTGCCCCCGTCACCCAGTAACTTTTACGCCACCTAGTTAGCTCTGTTTCAGTGCACTTATTTAATTACATTTTTCAAGATGGCTGCATTGTTTCTAGTTAGGCCAATGTTTTAGTTTCATGTTATCAGTGCCACAGCGCTAAGGCGTCACTATCAAATGATAAAGATAAACAAACTGTAGGTATTCCCATTAGGTACTTTCCCTCTTCACGCCTTTGAGGGAATTGTTTACATAAATTGCCATCCCAAGCGCGTCTTGCTTTCTATTGTTTGGGAACAGACCTACGTCAGGGTTCCGATTAGATCTGTATAAATACATCTCACACAGACAGTCAGAGGGATTCCTACCAGATGCCATTGATGCTATCCATCCTGCACGTCGCCTTGACGCTGACTCAGTCTTCATGTCCCTTCGCAGCCTGAGCTAGAGACCTCATTCCAAGGTAACAAGGGTTGGGGGCTCTTCTCATGGACATGGCATTGGCAGATTAGGTTTAACACACCTAGATCTCTTTAGGTTAGAGGTTAGGTTCAACATGTTAGGGTATTAAGACATATTTCGTATCTCATGTCATTTCATGTTATTGCAAGATGGTGGGGGTCTTTGTACTAATGACTCTCATGTTCACAATTCTGCTTCTTGCACTGTTCATTATACTTATCATTGCAGCCCATGCAACTTATCGTAGATTGCAGTTTTGTTAGTAAAACCTGTTGAAAACTTTACTGCATCTTCTTCATTGCTTATGTTTGATTGAGACATGTTGTTCATGTGAGAAAGGGGTAATCTCCGTATAAGCACAACACTCCCAGAGATGTTGCACTATTGAATAAATGCGTAAAGGCTGCCACAAATCACCTTTTACTATTTGGGTTTTGGTGAGATGCTGCCTGTGGGCTGGGACGGTTGGGACGACAGTTGCCACTTGTTGTAGGACAGGCATAGTCACCGACAAACATAGGTACTGTCAACCTTAAACCAGCAGTCTTGCCTAGAGCAAGAGTCAAACTACAACAGTTTGTCTGAGGGTCACAGAGCTCAATAGCTGTCTGGTGCCTTCTAAAACTGGGTTAGCTCCTTGCAGTGTCCTGTAGTCCTCCCAGGTCTTTTTGACTCTAATTGCACTTTGTGCACTTTGGGGCTGCAGGTGCAACGTTGTTAGAGACTTCCTACTGTTCAGATGGGTGCAGGCTTGTTTGTTTAGAGAGCAATCTACGAGGGAGCCTTATTGAGCTTAAAACTATATTTTCTCTTTGTCAATCTTCATTTCTCAGAATTCTAGAAGGTTCCGGTGGGTGCCAGCAATCTCGAGCAGGGTACTGTTCTAAATACACCTCCTGCCCAGATGACAGTGCACATTATTTAGGAAGCTTCAGGAGCAGAGGTATTCTTGCAGAGAGTCTTCCACGCATGACGCTGTGTTTTGGAAGAAGGTTGAAGGAGATCAATCCAGTTGTCCTACAGAGAAACTGGTCTGGTCCCAAGCCAAGAAGTGCTGAGTCTCTTCCTTGAGTCTTGACTTTTGTCGCTAACCTTGTTGGACAGAGACACTGTTTTGAGACTTGGCCGTTTTGAGGAAATGTCTTGAATGCCTTTTGGTGAAGCAAACAGAATGGCTCATAAACCTGAGAAGTGAGTATTTCCTCTGTGACAACCCAAGTTGGGCGAATAAAGAGCCCAAGACCCACGCCCCACTACAATGTCATTTCAAAAGTCTTTTGTGATCTCATCATTGATCTCATCAAAGTTATTTGATATGCCATCAGTGATGCCATACATAATGCAATTTGAGATGTTAGCAGTGATGTGAGTGTGAGGACAAGAAGAGCAGTGCATGGTGGAGGTGTGAACTAACATTAGCGTAACTGATTAATTTCAGTGTGTTTTAGGCTTTGCTTTGTTACGAAAAACGTCACTATATGTGATCTTCAGGGAATTTCTTAAGCCTGAGTAAACATATAATAACGTCAAACAATTAAATTAAATCATAATTTACCCATACCAAACTATCATACTTGGGCATTTGTCCCATCCCAATTAATTAAGTCCGAACTTTAACTTAAAGTTTAGAAAAGCTCAGTTTTTTTTGTTCTTATGTTTGTAAAGGCAGATTAAGTAAGACAATATACAATAATTCCCATCACATGTGAACAAAGGAGAAAAGGTTTGCAGATCTTCCAGTGGACTGAAGTAGAGATGTGATAAATAGCTCAGTGGGAATTGTATTAATATGGGTTTAGCTGGTATATAATTCACTTCGGCGGTTTTCCTTTGCTGAACGCTGGGAACAAGAGCAAATTGTATTCTGCAAAAATCTATACTAATGAGGGTCCCAGAGTGCTACTTGCTGAGAAGAGGATGAACAATTATCATTTAGTCTTGTTCCTCAAATGGTATTCGCTCCATTTAGAACAACTTTGGAGGCTAAAATTGTATTATTGCAAACTAGGTTTAAACATTCAGTGGCCCAAAAGCAATAATAAACAGACCATCACTTCCATCTGAAAGCCAAATACTGTTTTAGGAAGAATTCTTTTGGTGGATTTTTTAAGGAGGAGAAAAGGCTTAATGCCAAGTTATTTAAAAGACCGCGGTTTCAGTCTGCAGCTTTTCAGACTGTTTTTATGTAACTTTAAACAATAACAGAGGGGGTTCTTGGAGATGCTGATCTACTGACAATGCAGAGTTTCTAAGCCAGTCATCGTGCAGGACAGAGAGAGTTGCATGCCAGTACGTTGATGCTACAGTGCTGCCATAATTTTCGATGATGGGAGTGCAAGTAATCAAACAGTCCTTACTTGAGACCTGAGCATTCCTCTGGCTTTGACAATGCAGAAGTACCAAGGTATCCAGTGGGAGGAGCAGTGATGACTGTTGTTTACCTTTGGGTACGATAACAAACGCAACGACCCTTTAGGAACAAATACACAGTATAAGATATCAGTTGAACATGGAAAAAAGAGGAGGGCATTGCTTCCTGTCCAGTATTGTCCTCTATAGGATAGCAGCACCCACCTACCATCTGGGAACATTTTATTTACCTGACTTACTCGGCTGAGATGGCCGGCATGTCTCAATAGGACACAGAGGAAAATAGAAGGGAAATGTTGAATCAAAGCTCAAATTAGCTGAGATAAAGCGAAGGGTAAGATCTTCTGCACTAGGCCCTTCAAGAAACAGAAACAATGGCCAGGAAGCACATAGAGCCAGAAATAATTATCTCCCCCAGTGTTAAGCCTGGTATCATTGGCATGCTTTCTCTTAACTTTTTGCATCAGACTTCCAGGTTTCTTCTGACCTTAGGAACCTGTGTCCTTTACCACTGCTAACTAGTGCTAACATGCTTGTGCGCTCTGCTCAGAACATGGTAACACTGGCTTATACTCAATAGGCATATTTAGTTTGCACATACGTCGCTATTAAAGTGTGCTGCATGTGCCCAGGGCCTGTAAATTGAATGCTACTAGTGGGCCTACAGCACTGATTGTGCCACTCATTTACGTACCCCTTTAAACATTGAAGAGTCTGTGCTTGCAGTTTCAAAATGCCATTTCGACCCGTCAAAATAAACCTTTTGCCATGCCCAAGCCTTCATTTTTATTAGTACATATAAATAACTCCTGAGGTAGGCATTGGACAGCCCAAGGGCAGAGTGCAGTGTGTTTAAAATTGTGAACATGTACTTTTAAGTTTACATGTCCTGGTAGTGAAAAGCTCTTAGATTAGTTGTTCACTACCACAAGGCCTATCTCTCCCATAGGATAGTATAGGGATTACCATATTACAGTTTATAAGTGTAATTCCCAAATAGGAAGATATGACTGGTTCATGTTTGGTGTCTCTGGAATTCTATTTTAAAAACCTAACTTAATGTGAAGTTGAATTTTAAATTACAATTCTGAAAATGCCACTTTTAGAAAGTTGGCCTTTTCTTGTCTTAGCCAATTGGTGCCTCCAGCCTGTCTCTGGTCACATGACTGGGTGTAGTTGGCATTTGTTCTTTATGTATGTCCCTTGGGCAGCCACGAGCTTCTTCCCTCTTCAAAGGTCCAATTGTGTATAAATGAAGGACTTCAAGACACCACAACTTCAGTACACTTCTAGACATGTGGATACTCTACCAGGAGGTAGGAGTGCTCTGCTGCTGAAGGGACTACACTCTGCTGGACTGCTACTCTGAAGGAGCTCAAACTTTGCTGTGCTGATCTGCTGCCTACTGATTTCCTGATTGGGGAAGAAGAACTGGGCCTGCAACTCCATTTTTAACCCAGGACCCCAGAGTGACTCAAAGGGCTAGTCTGCAGGTCTCTTGATCTGAGCCTCAGGTACTTAACAGGCTCCTCAATTACTCCTGGACTTGTCCTCTGTGAGCTCCTGACCCCCAGGAGGGTCCTTTCAGGTCCTCGACCCTTGAGCTCTCAAAATCAAACTTTTGGGCTTTCCATGACCGCAAACAGGCCAGTTCACACATGAACCGTGCCTCTTGCACTGAATGTCAGAGCAAATTGCCTCAAGCCTGTCTCTTCACACCGCAAGCATCAATCGCCTGTGGAGGACCGGCAACGTGAAATACTAGCCCATCCATGAAACCTGGCCTGCTCCTTGCGCTATGCCAACAATCACAAGTGACCCTCTCCTTGCTCCCAGCAACTTTCTTCCATGCAAACCCGACTCTGGCACAACACTTGAGAAGGTAAATCTTCAGGAGGACTAATCTGGGACTGCATTCGACCCACACTGCGTTGCGGTCAACTTACACATTTGACTTTGACCTAGTCAAGTGGGACTCAATATCCGTGGTTGCTGCTTTATGCTCTTAGGCGCCAGAGTGCAGTTTAACCTTTAAAAAATCATAACTCCAATTCTACTGATTGGACTTTTGTCATTTTGGTCTTGTTTTGTTCAGTAAATTAAGCTCTATTCTCCTACCCTGTTAGGGGATACGTTGTGTGTGGTGTTATTACTGTTTTACTGTTTTTATTTGCTGTACAAATATTTTACACATTGTCTCCAAGTAAAGCTTGTATGCTCTGTGCTGTTATATGTAATAATATAATAATAAATTGTATTTGTATAGCGCTTATGACCCTGACAAGGCGTGGAAGCCCTTTACGGTGAGTAGCACGCTACCCAGAGCCTAGTTAGTGGTCCATCAATCTATCAGTACTTGTAAAGTGTGTCTTATCACCTGTTGGGTCTCAAGGCACCGTGGTGGGCATGCTGATAATTCCAAGAGCCAGGTCTTGAGATCCTTCCTGAATTGCTTCAGTGATGCGGCCAGTCTTAGGTTGAAAGGGAGTGTATTCCATGCCTGGGCTACAAGGAAGGAGAAAAATCTTCCTCCAGCTGTGCTTTTCTTGATTCTAGGGATGGCGGCAACATGTGAAGATTGGAGTTGCTTGGCGTGACTGTAGAAGGTCAGGCGGTGGTTGAGTTAGTCTGGTCCGATGTTGTGAAGTGCCTTATAGGTGTGAGTCAATAGCTTGAAGGTGATGTGTTTTGTCGACCGGGAGCCAGTGGAGGTCTCTGAGGATGGCAAAGATGTGGCTGTGTCGGGGGATGTCCAGGATGAGTCTGGCTGCTGCGTTCTGAATTCTCTGTATGCTTTCTTGTAGTTTCTTTGTGATGCCTGCATAGAGCGCATTGCCATAGTCCAATTTGCTGCTGACCAGGGCATGTGTGACCATCCTCCTAGTGTCAGTGAGGATCTACTTGAAGATCTTTTGAAGGAGCTGCAAGGTGTGGAAGCAGGCAGAAGAGACAGCGTTCACTTGACAGGTCATGGAGAGCCAATGATTCCAGGATGATGCCCAAGTTGCGTGCGTGGTCGGTTGGGGTGTTTCCTAGGGCAGCGGGCCACCAGGAGTCGTCCCAGGGGAGGGGTGGAGCAGAGTACGAGGATCTCTGTCTTGTCTGAGTGGAGCCTGAGGCAACTCGCTTCCATTCGGGCGACAACTGCTCTCTGTGGAAATTTCTCTTGGCTGTTGATGGCTCGTCAGTCAGGGGGAGGATTAGCTGGGTGTCATCAGCATAGGAGACGATGTCTAGTACGCGCTGTCTGAGGATCTTAGCAACTGGGCCGAAGTAGATGTTGAAGATCCCTTGGGTACTCTGCAGCATGTTTCTTTGGGCACCGAAGTGTACAGTGGGAGTCTGACACTCTGGGTTCTTCCGGTCAGCAAAGATCAAATCCATTCCAGTGCTTTTCTGTGGATGCCGGCATTGTGGAGCCTGGTGCCAAGGGTGGAGTGGGAGACTGTGTCGAAAGTGGTGGAGAGCTCAAGCAGGTTGAGGGTGGTCATGTCTCCGTGGTCCAGTATGCATGGATGTGGTCTGTGGCTGTGAGGAGGGCTGTCTCAGTGCTGTGGTTGCTCCTGAATCCAGACTGTGAGGGGTCCTGAATGTAGTTTCATTTGAGAAACTCCCTCAGTTGCATGTTGATGGCCTTTTCTGTTACCTTGGCTAGGAAGAGGAGCAGCGGGATGGATCTGTAGTTTTCATCTCCCTGGGGTCGGTGGAGGGTTTCTTCAGGGGCGTGTTGATTTCTGCCTTGTCCAGTAGGATGGGGAGGTTGTGGTTGCAATGGAGTGGTTGATAGTCCGGCAGAGTTCTGGTGCGATGGTGGTGCTGGCCAGGCTGAAAATGTGATGTGGGCAGGGGTATGAGGGTCCCTTGAATGGATGAAGTTCATGAGTTTCTGGGTGTCCTCTGTGGAGATAGGGGTCCAGAGGTTCAGGGTCTACGGCGTGTGGACTTCCGTGACGCTGGTGGGTGGTGGGGAGGGGTTTTGGTTCTTGAATCCATCATAAATGTCCTAGATTTTCCAGTGAAGAAAAGATGGTGAGGTTGTTATAGAGGTCGTGAGGTAGGGGATGTCTGAGGTATCTGATCTGGGGTTCGTGAATTCCTTGACTATGGTGAATAGCTCCTTGCTGCTGTGTGCATTTGTGCTGAAATGTAATTTAATGGCAGCTTTGTTGGAGGCTCTGATGTGCTAGGGGTGCATGGTGACTGCTTCTTTGTAGTCTGTGGGATCTGTGGTTGCTTTCAGGTTCCTCCATTTTTCATTCCAGTCGTCTGCAGTTGCATTTTGATTCTTGGAGTTCTGTCATGAACCAGTTCGGTTTCCTCCAGTGCTGGTTTCCGGCGGGTTTTCTGAGAGAGGTTATGCTTTTGGCGCATTCTGTAATCTAGCGGTGCAGGTTGTGTGCTGAGCCGTTCCGCGTCCGCTGGAGGGGAGGGGCTAAGGGCATTGGTGAACTGGGTTTCAGTCAACTGGTTATTGCAGTTAGTTTTGCATGCTCATTCCATGTATTCAATCTAGTTTGTGGTAATTGTTGACATAGATGTGATGAGGGGGCTGTGTGAGGCACAATTACTATCTGGAATTAATATTGTTATGGTTTCTGAAGAACGTTACGGCAGGTGGGCATGAGATGTTTTAATTAACTTGTATACATGTGAGGGAGACAGAATGTAGAAAAAAGCAGAGGTAGATTTAAAAACACATAAGTGATTGAAGGTCAGGATTCTAAGGGGTATAACAGGTTAAGAATTTTGCATGCAATTTGTGGATGTAAACCTGTTGAAAGAAACAATTACATTCAAAAATTCTTCTCACAATAAAAAAGGAAGCACAGTGTGACAAATAAGAGCCTCTTTTTAAATACCCACTACACCATATTGAATACTATGCTTGTTCAGCCGGGGAGCTGAGCACAAGTTAATTTGGGATTTTCTTGTGCCTTACACTGCCAAAGATTGTGGTTTCTGCCAGGGCTCACATCCCAGTCAATCGTAACCCAATTTCTATCACAACAATAAGAATATGAAGAGAATGCATCTTAACCTTAGATAGAGGGAAGGAAGGGATGCCATAAAAGACTCTAACAAGTGAATAAGCAGGAGAGAAGCAGTTGTTCAAATCAACTCCATCTACAACAAAAGCTGGAAACTAGGTGCCGGTGCCAAATGATTTGATTATCAATGTGAACAAAGATTACACATTGCTGTAGTATTAAAAGCATTGTGTAATGCACCCATGGTGCTCTCCATAGCCTGCTAATTTTTAGTAAAAGTAGATGCAGCTGAGCAAGTAAAATACACTGTACAATGACATACAGCAACAACACACAATAGTTCATACATGAAACCGGAGGATATTCTGTCTTGATAATCCATAATAATTTATCAATTATGGACTGATGAAAGTAAGAGCTCGCCCTGACATGGTTTATCACACCTGCGACTCAAGGTCTCTCTCTGTCTCTCTCTGTCTCTCTCTAAGGACAGGAGGGTCTATAATGCATTCTTTTATGCTACTTTATTTAGCCACACAGGTTTTGAAGAAATGTAACAAAATACAATAAATTAAACTAAATTTCCTATACTTCCTACTGGAAAAGGAAAAATATGATCTGATGCCCTTTAGTCGATATGAAGGGGAAATTTCCAGTTTATGGCCTTTTTTCTTGCTGCTATGTACTTGCTACAGATAATTGAATTTAAACCAGTTAATTGCATTTGTCATATTGCATGTAGTGAAAATGCTCTGATTGATGTGGCATAAACATGCAGCGCTTTTGATGATCATGCAGCTCTTCTGATGATCCTAGTACAACCAGTCAGACTGTTTGTTCTGAAAGAACTGGCTATTTCTTATAGCAATTGTGTATGCTTTATCTTATTGTGACATCTATTCAGTACATATCTGTCCAATCATAAGAGGTAATCAAAGAACTCTGGGTGATAATGAGATGGATGAAGAGAAGGTCATTAAGAAAACATTATATACATCTTTAGAAACTTCAATGTGACAGTGTATTCAGAAGGTTGTGTTATCCTTCACTGATGTGGCTTTCACATACAAACATTCATTGGCAAGGAACCTTCAGACAAGTTCACTCTACCTGAGGATAATAGAAGACTGTGACATTTATTGTAACAGTCCTGTAATGCCTGGAAATTGAAAAATGCTGCCTCTATGGAGGGTTCTCTGAGACATGTTGGGTTGTTGATTGTCAGACACCATCCTCCCTGTGATGTTGGTCTGAGACCTGTTATTAAACCCTTAAGCCTGGAAGTAGATCACAAGGCTCATAATCATCCTTTTGGTTTTCTTGATAAACCTCTGAGATTTGTGAATTATTTGATTATACCTTTGCTAATTCAAATTTGGACACTCAGGGAATTGGCCCTTTCTGCAAGGTTATCTCCAGCCTTTTTGCCTTCCTCCTCTTCCTATTTGTCTGACCCTCTTTTTGTTGACTTGAGGACTCTAGGCACTTTACCACTATAACCAGTGCTAACGTGCATGTGCACTCTCCCTTAAAACAGGGTATGATTGGCTTATGCCTGTTTAGCATATTTCATTTACCTGTAAGTCCCTTTGTAGAGTGGTATTCCATATACCAATGGCCTGTAAATTAAATGTTACTAGTGGGCCTACAGCACCGATTGCACCTCCCATAGGAGTAGCCTCTCAAACCTATCTCAAGCCTGGCACTGCAGTGCCTCTGTGTGCAGTATATGCCACCTTGACTTGGCATTTCAAACTACTTGCCAAGGATTAAACTCCCCTTTTATTACACCTAAGTCCCCTTTATGGTAAG
Organism: Pleurodeles waltl; assembly: GCF_031143425.1. NCBI lineage: Eukaryota > Metazoa > Chordata > Amphibia > Caudata > Salamandridae > Pleurodeles > Pleurodeles waltl. Next base: position 510,159,763 of record NC_090445.1, read on the forward strand.
CCGTAGGTAGCCCTATGGGCAGGGTGCTATGTAGGTAAAAGGTAGGACATGTACTCTTATGTTTTCGCTATTCTGAGGGCTGCTGCTCTCATAGGTTAGAAATGGGAATTTCCTCATATGTTTTTAAGTGGTAATTTTTGACCTGATGGAGTAGGCATGTTTAGTATGTTTGGAATGGTAGTGAGAAATCCTACTTACTTGTGTAGTCAGAGTAGTTGGATTCTACATTACTATTTTAGAAATGACACTTTTAGAAAGTGGGCATTTCTCTGTGCTTATAACCCTATATGCTTTGCAGCCTGACTCCAATACATGTCTAGGGCTGAGTGACAGTTACACTTTGTGCATACTTTCAAGAAACCCTAAACACTGGAAGGCCTGGGTGTGGCAGGAATAGCATCTGCATCCATCTGCATACTGATAGTGTTTCTGGACTGGGAGAGGGAGAGGTTGTTCACAACTTACATGTCAATAGACTGTGCACTGACCTCACACAAAGGGTTGATTCAACCCCTACTGATGTCTAGAACCGGGGCTGAGTTGAGAGGGGTCTGTGTTACACTTGAAAGGATTTCTTTGAAGTAAACCCTTACATCAAAGACATTTTGAGTATAAGTACAGGGGGTTCTGATCCGATGTTTTAGAGCACTTTTGGAACTAGGAGTGAACCTCTGTCAGAAGGACTGCCTCGCTGCTGAAAGGACTCATCTGGACTGCTCTTTTGCTGTTGGCCTGCTACTAGCTGGGTAGCCTAAAGGTCTCACTGGATTTCTTTACTGCTTTTTCCCTGCTCCCAGCTGCTCCATGACCCTGTCCCACCAAGGCACTGGGGTACTGTCAGGAGGAACTGCCACTTGAATCATTGGCTTTGTTGTGTGCTGACCTGCCTGTCTGCAGCTCCCTACCCTGGGTCCAGTGTTCTCGAGGGGCTGGCTGGTTTGCCATACCTGTTTATTAAGGAATCTTCAGGACATTAAAAGATTCCTTCCTAGTGCTTTTTGTCGTCCTGAATCACTTAGCACGTGGGGAGTGAGGTATTACTTTACAGAACGTGGTAAGCGCTGATTGTTGTGGCTGTGTGGTGATCAAGGTCTGCTTGTGAGGATTGCAGCACCACAGAGTGTCTTAGGCCCCCATGGTGTCATTCCCTTTGAAGAGGCTTCAGGATTTGTATGTGGAAGCTGCTCTGCATACTGGACTGCGTTTATTAAGAGCGATCTGGCGTCCCTTCTGGGCGGTCTAATCGTGTCTTACGGCTGGGCATGCAGGATTGAAGAGACCGTGCTTGCACCACAGACATGGGTGTGTGTGTGCCACTTCACCCTAGCCCCAGTCACCAGGCAATGGAGACATGCTAAGCATCCAGGAACCAGGAGCAGGAAGTACCAGATGACGGTGTGACTCCACCCGAGATTATAGTCAAGGCCTCCTCCCCAGCAGCAGCCAATGATCAATGCCTTCCAAGTCAGGCTGGTTGCAAATTTATCATAATACCTGCTTCAGAGCACAAAGATGTCCCGAACCTGACAATCACTCATAGTTCATCCCTCAGCTCTGTGAAAGCAGCAGGCCACGTGAACCGAAAGTGCTCTGGAAGAGCTTTCGCTTTGGGAGACATTTTCTTGAGTTGTATTATGGTGTAAGCTTCTAAGGAGGACACAGGGAGGAGCGCAAGGTTGCAACCTGAGCTGGGACATAATTCCAGTGACTGCCCATGGTGTGAGCGGTATGGTTGTGCTAGCGCGCCAAATTCAAACAAGTCTTGGGGAATTACTGCATCACCCTTAATATGAGAGTAAGTGCGCTGCCTTCTAAAAGTAGTCAGGTGATTTGTGTTATGCTGATCTAGTGCTTGCCATACAAGCTTGTCTTTTGTTATTGCTTGTACTAACTCTTGTTGTTTGGCCTGATGAGCTAATCACTTCCATTGATTGGTATTGTCTCATTTAGCATTCTGACCCTTGCATTCTCAAGATACTGAGTTTTACCACAGTAATTAGATTTTGTGTACGATCTAAATGATTCATGCCATTTTGGACCTATTGTATATATACAATACAATAGAGAAACATATATTTTTATGTAATATTATGTGGAGCTTCTTTTGTGGTGTATTTAATGTGTCACTGGTGTGAGTGGGCTGCGTAAATGCTTTATACATTGCCTCTGGGGATAAGCCTGACTGCTTTAAGCCATGCTACCAAGGGGTGAGCACAGGTTATCTTTGGTGTCTAACTTGCTTGACTGGAGTGCTTGACTGGAGTGGTGGGTTCTGCCTGGCTTAGATGCATACCCTAGCCAACCAGAAACATCATTTCTACTGACACTAACATTTATGATGAGTCTGATGATTGGCACATTGAAAAAGACTGAAGATGACTCAAGTTTTTAAACAAGTGACTTGTAGCTCTACCATGACAAACTTGGATGCTAATAGTGAGCTGTTGTTGAACCCTTCCTTAATTTAGCCTTTCTCTTCAACAGAGTGGAACCCTTCTGGGGACATGACTGAACACATAAAGAACAGACTTACGATCTCCTTGATAAAGCTTTAATATCTAAACAAAATACCAGAGACCAAGTATTTCTGATATTGTAACAACAAGACTATTGTGGTCATTATGACCCTGGCGGTCTTCTGATGGCCAGGTTTAACGTGGCGGTATCACCACCGACAGGCTGGCAGTAATGACTGCCAAATAATGACTATGGCGGTGAACCCTCCCATAGACAGCGAATGTACCACACCAACCGCCAGCGCGGTACAAACACAGCAGTAGCCTCCTACAGGCATATTATGACACAGCACACCACCAAGATTTCCAGTGCAGTAGCAACGACACCAAAATATCATCATATAATAACATCATATAAAAGGAGACACTCACCTCCAGGGCCACGCAGGAGTTGGCTGCCACCAGGGAACTCGAACTGCAAATCTTCCCAATGCTGTACCACGCCATGGTCGTCCTGGAGTGGCGACGAAGATGACGAGGGTGAGTACAGCTGCCTAGTACACAAGGGAGAGAGAGAGGGTGAGGAGAATGACACACACACACGCACAATACACACCATATACACAGACCACACACCCAGAACCAGCTGCAGAGTAAAACAACAGTAACAGAACCCCGGAGCAAAGAAAGCTAGGACACATACACAGTTCCAACCACTGTATTCCTGTTGGATGGATATTCAAAATGCAAAAACATACACAACTGCATAGATGCATACATGCAGGCCCAAAGGCCACGGTCACAAATGTCCACAGGGCAAAGTCCAAGCCCCAACTTGACTCCTGACATTGGGACTCCACTGTTCAGGGGCATCATGTTGGAAATGGGAAGGCACCCCAGGAGGGAGGGGTGTGTGGGGGGGCATAACACTGGGAGGGGGCCCACTGGTTCTGGAGGTGGCTCCCTGCCCACTGGATCTGGAGGGAGCTCCTTGTCCAATGGTTCGATAGGGAGCTCCCTGCCCACTGGTTCTGGAGGGGCCCCCTTACACACTAGTTCTGGAGGGGCTCCCTGCCTACTGATTCTGAAGGGGGTTCCCTGCCCATTAGTTCTGAAGGGGGTTCCTTGCCCACTGGTTCTGGAGGGGGCTCCTTACCCAATGTTTCTGGAGGGAGCTCCTTGCCCACTGGTTCTGGGGGGGTCTCCCTGCCCACTGGTTACTGAGGGGGCTCCTTGGCCTTTGGTTTGGGATGGGGCTCCTTGGGATCAGTTTTGGGTGGAGCCTCCTTGTCCTTGGTTTTGGGAGGGGCTTCCTTGGGCACACTTTTGGGTGGGGCACCTTGTCCTTGGTTTGGGGTAGGGCCTCCTTGGGCACACTTTTAGGTGGGGCCTCCTTGGGCACACTTTTGGGTGGGACCTCCTTGTCCTTGGTTTTGGGTGGGTCCTCCTTGTCCTTGGGTTTAGTTGGAACCTCCTTGTCCTTGGTTTTGGGTGGGGCCTCATTGTCCTTGGTTTGGATGGGGGATCATTGGCTTTGGGTCTGGGTGGGGCCTCCCTGGCCTTAGATGTGGGTAGGGCCTCCTTGGCTTAGGATCTGGGAGGGGTCTTCTTGGCCTTAGATCTGAGTAGGGCCTCCTTGGCTTCGGATCTATGTGGGGCCTCCTTGTCCCTAGGTTTGGAGGTGGCTCCATGGTCTTGGTAGTCTGTTTGGGAGGGGGCATCACTTTAGCCCTCTGTTTTGTGGGTGGACGAGTGTCCTTGGTGCGGGGCACTTAGTGGCAGCTGGAGACTTTGGGGTTGGAGCAGTGTCGGACTAGATGCTGGAGGTCTGGGGGGATGGACCTTCCTCTTACAACCAGGAGGGGAGCGGGGAAGTGGTCAAGGTGGGCAAGGAAAAGCTTCTTAGTGCCAATAGGGTGGGATGTGGGAGGAGGGATGGGAGTCGAAGTAGAGGGAGTGGTTGTAGAAGGAGGAGGTGTGCTGGACTTGGGTGCAGGTGAATGGACAATGTGCATGTGTGAGGTGGATGGCTTTTGGGGGGCTGAGTGCAAGCGTTTGTGTGTCTGTGGAGGGGCGTCAGACAGGGTGGGGAGGACAAACATGATGTGTGGATGGATGTTGTGTTAGTGTCTGTAAGTGAGGTGGGTGTGCTGCATGAGGTGGTGATGGTGGTGGTGGTGACTGCGCATGTGGTGTGTGGGGTGCATGTCTGTGGGTCTGCTGTTGTGGTGACTGTGGGCAAGGCTATGCAGGTGGCAGGTTAAGGGACTGTTGATGCAGTGCATGCAGGTGGATTGAGGATGTCACTTTGAGGGAGGAGGGGAGACGGTTGAGGCAGTGGATGATGTTGTGTGTGCATCTGGGTGTTGGCTGTGTGAGTGCTTGTGGACTGAAGATTGCTGCCTGTGTTTGTCTGTGCAAGTCTTGTGTGTTGTTTTGGGTGCATGCTTGTCAGAATGTGCGTGTGGCATGGGTTGGGGGTGAGGAGACTGGGACTGGGAAGTGGTAGTTGGAGGGGGGATGGATAAAACAGGGACACTGGCTGCCGTCAGCAAAGAGGCCAGAGCATGAAATGATATCTGTAGGGCCACCAAGCCACAGTGAATGCCCTCCAGGAAGGCATTGCATTGCTGCATCTGGGATCCCAGCCCCTGGATGGCACTTACTATGGTTGACTGCCCTACAGAGATGGATCTCAGGAGGTCAATAGCCTCCTCACGTAGGGCAGCTGGGCTAACTGGGGCAGGTCCTGAGGTGCCTGGGGCGAAGGAGATGCCCGTCCTCCTAGGTGACCGGGTATCGGCAACTCAGTGGGAGGTTACTGGAAGGCCGGTGCTGGTACGGGGGTGGCAGTAGAACCTGTAGCTGGGGTGGTCCCAGAGGGGTCTGCCACCACCACGGAGCTCCCATTGGAGGAGGAATCACACTCAGTGGTATCATCTCCTGTCCCTGTTGTGGTGCTCCCCTCGCCCTCAGTCCCACTGGTCCCCTCGGCGTTGGTAGACTCTGCCTCCTGGGTCCCGTGGGCCTCAGCTCCCTCGCCGGTGCCCTTGCTCCTTCGCCAGATGATGCTAATGAACACATGGACAGGATGACAAAGGGAGGGGGGAGAAATGACTGTCACACACTGAGACTGTGAATGTGCAGAATGGACCACACTGGCATACCATTGGCTAAGTACCACAGCAGGTAAGAGCTGCACATTGCCAGCTACACACCAACTGGGACCAGCTAAGCCCTTTCTGACATGGGAAGCCAGCTACCTAGCTATCAAAAACATGCATTTCACCCTATTAACCTTAGCTGGACCACACAGCAATGTCTAAACTGGCATATTGGGGCATCCACCAACTAGTATCCTGCACCCAAATCCCATGCCAGGCAACAGAGACGGTTGTCAAACACACTATATTTACCCCCTTGTGGCTGCTGTGATGCCCTCAAGCACCCATCCAGCTCTGGGTAGGCCACCTCCAGTATGTAGGCCATCAGGGAGGGTCAGGTTCCAACAGGTACCCCTCCCTTGTTGGGAGGCTGTCCCCAACTGGGCCCCCACAGATTTCCGGGCCCTAGCATCTTAGGTCCTCCCACTGTTTCCTGTAGTGGGTGCTCCACCTACTATAGACCCCCAGGGTCTGCATATCCTTGGCAATGGAATGCCACAACTCCTTCTTCTGATGGTTGCTGACCTGCAAAGGAAACACAAATAGTGGGACAACATTAACCAGACAATCCAGCCTGTCACACATATGGCCTACAAATGCATTATCCCCTGATCAGGAACACACATGACCCATATTCCTGCATTAGGGCTGCCACCAGCCATACCCCCCATATGACACACTGCCAGCACATACACACAGCTCCATGCAGCCATGTTGCATGCAACCTACCCACGGTGTACTCACCTGTTGGTCTTGAGGCCCATACAACTGCCCACACAGGGATAGGACCCCATTCACGAGCATCTCCAACTCCTCCTTCATTAAGGCTGGGGCCCTTTCACCCTGTTGAACGTGCCATGGCAGGTTACAGACACAGGTCACAGAAGCACACGCAGTGGAGATGTCGTCCTGTGGAAAGTCAGGAATCAAGTTGAGTGGTAGAAATAAAATGGCAGTCACATCCACGGCAGTGAACACTGTCACTGCCAGCATTGATCATCATTGGTTCCCGTACTCCATAGAGGGTCATGTTAGCCAATGAGGAATTGCACAGCGGTGTAGACCGCCTCCTGCCATCACGTGAACGCCAGTGGAGTTAGGTCACTTCCACCTGTCCCTGAATACAGGACAGGCGGGTGCCATTTTCTATTGCTGGTACACATGTACAGATAGATAAGTGCATCATTGTAGTTGAATGTTCTCACCTATTCAATTCCAGTGTCCCAACATGCAAGCATGCTCTGTGTACACTGCTGTAGTGTGTTCATGGTTCCTGTAGTCACTCCCTTCTTACTTTTGGGTCCCATAAGTACCAACCACTGCGGAGGAATAGGAGGAGGAGGCAAGCACCTGTCTACAGACTGCTTGTAGACTTGGCTACACTGGAAGACAGGTACATCATACTCACCTATCGTCTGGACAGGGCCACAATCACAGAGCTGTGCGCACAATTGGAGCCTGATCTGCTATTGTTGCACCACAGTAATACCCCCTCTTGTGCAGGTAATCTTAGTGTTCCATTTCCTGGCAACTGGCTCTTTCCAGGTGACAGTGGGCTTGGCTGCAGGCATGTCACAGTCAATGTTCTCTATTGTGCTTGCAAGGGTCTTGTCTGCCGTGCACAAACACATGTTCAGCTACATTGCATTCCCCCAAGTAGATGATTTACCCACTGTGAAGGATTAATTTTCTGCAATAGGACATATACCACATATAATTGAGGCCACTGACGGGGCCCATATTGCCTTAGTCCCCACCCAGGCCAATGAACAAGAATATAGGAATCGGAAGAGTTTCCACTCACTCAATGTCCAGATGGTGTGCCTTGTTGACCAGTACATCTCCCACATCACTGCCAAGTATCCAGGGTCGTTGCATGATGCCTTTGTCCTGAGGAATAGCAGTGTCCCACAGCTGATGGCACAACTACAGAGGCACAGAGTGTGGCTATGAGGTATGCCTGATTCCCCACCCAATGTATGTCAGTGTATTCCTTCAGGAGTCATAGCCCATGCCATTGTGCAGGGCTAATGTGTGTCCCTTACTTCTTGCAGGCGATTCCAGCTACCCAAACCTGTCCTGCTCCTGACCCCTGTTAGGAATCTGAGAACAGGGGCTAAGAATAGGTACAATGATACTCATGGGCATATCAGGAAGATTGTCAAAGGACCTTTGGTCTCCTGAAGGCTAGGTTCAGGTGCCTCCATCTGACAGGTGGATCCCTGTGCTACTCTCCAGAGAAGGTCTGCAGAATTGTTATTGTGTGCTGCATGTTGCACAATGTGTCCTATCTGCAGGAGGAGGGAGATGACAGTGCAGCCGTGGCAGCAGTGGGCACTGGGACAGTGAGGAGGAAGAAGAGGAGGAGGATGTGGACAACAGGTCACATATGATCCTGCAGTACTTCCAATGGCACTCAGGTAGGACTGTTGAACTATACATTTCTACATTTTAGTGTTGTGCTGTGTGACTGTAGCAGAATGCAAGTCATTATCTTTGCATTCCACCTGACTGTCACCTATGTCTTCCCTCATTGCAGATGTTGCTGTTGTTCCAATAGTGTACTGCTGTCATGTGTACAGTCTGCTGAGACAAATTTGTAGGATGGATCAACACGATACTGGACATTTACACAGGATCATGCAGTTCATTACAGTTCAATACATTGTACATTACCTGTAGATAAAGCACTATTACTCAAGTTGTGTACAAGGGTGTTTATTCAAAATTGGTATACAATGTGAAGTGCAATAGAGTGGGGTGATGATTGGGAATAGTCCAGTGTAGTGGGCCAGTCTGTATGTAGCACAGGTCCAGTGTCCAAGAGGCCACTGGAAGGGGAGCAATGGCAGTTCAAAGGGCCTTATTTCCTGGTGCTGGTCTTGGCAACAGTCTCTGGTATCTGCCTTTGTTTCAGGGACTATTTGCAGGGTGGTTCACCTTCTGCAGTGGGAGGGGTGCTGATGACCTGTATGTCCTGTGGCAGGGCCTCCTGTCCACTAGCTGCAGAAGATGTGGAGGGCTAGTCAGTACACTGGCTAGTGGAAGGGGCCCGCCGGTGTGCTGTGTAGTCCATCATGATGTTGGCCATGTCACCCGGCATGTCCTGCAATGGAGACCACAATGGTGTTCTGGGCCTGCAATTCTTGCTTGATCGCCTGGTGGTGCTCTCCCTGCAGCTTCTGGTTTTCCTGCATGATAGTTATCACCTGACCTATCTTGTCCTGGGATTGTTGATATGCCCTCAGGACATTAGTGAGTGCCTCCTGGGCAGTCGGTTCCCTGGGCACAGCTGTCTTCCTACCATCCCTTCCCCCCTCTGCCTGTGTCCCCTGAATGGTGTGCCCACTGCCACTGACCCCTGGACCCTCATTGTCTTGCCTGTGAGGTGTGGACTGGGGTCCCTGTACAGGTGGGCACACTGATGATTGACGTGTCCTGGGATCAGAAGTCTGGGGACGTTGGGTGGCTGCTGTGGTGTTGGATACTGAGAGGGGAGGCTCTGTGGTGGACTGGGTGTGGGCTGGGGTAGCCGACTGACCAGTGGTCCCTGATAGGCCAGGGAGTTCATCCAGAAACAGAAGTCCAGAGTTTCTGTCATCACTGGGGGCATCTTCTGGTGGCGGACTGGGTAGCTGTGGCACCTCCTCGCCACTGAGATTGGCTGGTGCACCTATGGAGATGTAAGTGGTGTATTATGCTCTATGTCTGTGACTTATTCTGTACCCCTAGCTTACTCTATATTATTGCTGTTGCCCTGCCACCTTTGTTTGTGTATGGTGATGGATTGTGGGATTGTTAGTTCTGCATGCTGTGCATTAATTGGTGGTGGGTGTACATGCAGGGCTGGAGGGGATGTGCAAGCAGTGGGTATGGCATGCAGGGCTTAACATTTAGGTTTATTGATTGTGATGGTGCATTGTGTGGGATGGAGTGGGGTGATGGGAGTCAGGGTGGGGGTTGAGATGGCATGCAGGTATGGGGTGTGATAGGTAGTAAATGTTGACTCTCCTGTGTCCAGTTCTCCGACAACACCATTGAGTCCCTCAGGATGCAGGATTGCCAAGACTTGCTCCTCCCATGTTGTCAGCTGTGGGGGAGGAGTTGGGGGTCTACCGTCAGTCCTCTGTATAGTGAGCTGTTGCCTTGCTGCTATGGAACTCACCTTACCCCGTAGGGCATTCCACCTCTTCCTTATGTCGTCCCTTGTTCGTGGATGCTATCCCACATTATTCACCTTGTCCACGATCCTCTGCCATAACTCCATCTTCCTGGTAATGGATATCTGCTGTGCCTGTGCTCCAAACAGATGTGGCTCTACCCTGGCTATTTCCTCAACCATGAACTTCAACTCTGCATCGGTGAAACGGGGGTGCCTTTGTGGGGACATGGGTGTTGTGTGGTGTGTGTAGGTTGTGCAGGGGTGATGTGGTGGGGTGTGTGGTGTGTGTCAGCTGAATTGATAGTTGTGATGTGTGTGCAGTTCTCTTTTGGATTGTCCTTGCAAAGTGTAGCCGTCTTGTTGTGTTTGCAGAGGTTTGTGGGTGATGTTTGGTGTGTGTTTTATAGTGCTCTTGGTGGGTGTGTGGGATGGGTGTATTTGTGTCAGGTGTGGGTTTTTGGTTCTGGCCAATGTTGTATTGTTTTGTATTTGGGTGGCTGTATCCACCGTGGTGGTATTCACTGTCAACGGTTTACCATCGTTAAATGCCCACTGTGGTGATTCATTGGTCATTATTTGGAGGGCGTTGTTTTGGTGACGTAACAGTATGAGTGGTAGTTCCATCAGTTTATCACATTCAGTGGGTCTGGTGGATTTGTGATGGTGGCTGTTTTCTGTCGGTTTTGTATGTATGTGTCATAATCTGGCAGACGGATGTTCGCCTCTGAGGCGGTATGTTGGTGGCAGTCACCGCGCGGAATTTGGAATATACTGCCAATGTCATAATGAGGTCCTAAGTAATTCTCAGAAAATAGTAACCTTTTTGAATGAAGGAGGCTGTGATCCTCAAAAAGGTATCAACAGGACATGGGCCTGACATAATAACTGTTAGATACATGTGAACCACTTACTTCACAGATTGGTTCATTGTTTGGAGACCAAACCCTAATGTTCAGGCTTTGGACATTTTTCTCCAGAGTTGGTCTGTAGGACAGCTTTATGCTTTTACTTCTTTTTGAAAGATCTCCAGGTATTTGGCTCAGATTAATAATAAAGGAGATCTAGTAGTACACATTACATCTCTTTGGAGAACTAACCCTTGGTTCTCTCCTTGTTTTGTAGTTATCCATTGAAGACCCAATCCTCTTTCAATTTCACCCTCAGCTGCTTTTTGAATCCTTGGGGTTTGGTGCCGATTGGCAGCTTATGGTTGTGGCATGGAACTGCTCAGTAAAGTAAGCACAAATAGAAAGGAGGGGACAATCACATTTATTACCATTTACATTATTAGGGCAAATGAATACACATTGGTGCCCAATAAAATCTTCATACTTTTTCCTCCTTGGATCACAAGCTTATCTGTGGCTACACATTGTGGCCGTTATAACAGGTTCTTTTTTTCATTTGCACAGTTTTTTAGGAATGAACTTACGAGGAGTCTCCTGAGCTAAGCTTTTTCTTTCATTTTTTGTATCAGAATTTATTGTATTATTTTATGAAAGTGTCATTATTTATACTGGTATGTCACCAACTCTGTTTTACTCATAATAGCTTGAGGTTTGATTACACCATGTCATTACGCTTTTTATTTGCCCACGTTTGATTTGTAGCTTGTTGTTTACAATGCATGTGGGCTTGCCATTGCGCTATCTGACTAATATCTAAAAAATGTCAATTTTAAATTAATTTTGGTAACAGTGCTGTTTAAACTATAACCTATCACATCAATCACTATCGTACATGCACTTTCTCTTCATATTCTTATTATTGGGTACAGCACTTCCCGGAGCTTGTAATAATTGTGTTAGATATTTATTTCTAGTTATCTGTAATGTCTGGTGAGATTCAGCCCGCCACTTCTTGTATGTTGTTTAGGGATTTTGCAGCACTCACTTCACGTTCTTTTTATTATGGTGCCCGTCTATGCAATTTGAAGGTGTTATCTCTCATCCTAACTCTAAGCACTCTGGCAATGATTAATATATTTGGAGTCGCTGGTAACTTGTGACGTGACTTGTTCCAATATGGTGCCGGTGTTTGTTTTTATATCTTGACATTCACTGTACAATTCTTATTTAGTGCCTATCTATATAAGTTAATGTTGGTTATTTTTCTTTATAACTTCATGTTCAGGTGTTTCTATGGTTATGTATGATGATTTTTGTCAGGATCCTGCAGCATGACACACTGAAAAAAGTACCTATGTTTCTCTTCTTGTTAAAACAATGTACGAATTCGTTTTGGCCCCCTCCCCGAGCCTATTCTGGACCCACCGACCCATGTTCTGGAGCCTCAGTTTACCTTGCTGGCAGCCATGGGGAAGCCCCAGGCCCATCTCAGCCCCAGCTGGCACCCCACATCAATGCAGGCCGGGAAAGAGATCAAAAGTCTCATTCCAGGTGATGGGAGCATTTTTAAAGAACACTTTGGGGGTCAATACAAGTTTGGCGGTTTTATGACGGCCATGTTGGCTGTCGTACCACCAACAGGCTGTCAGAGAAGACTGTCAAATTATGACCATGGTGGTCTTCACAACAGATTTCAGCCAATTCACCACCGGCACCACAAGGCCGCCACAGATAGCAGAAGTCACCTTCAGGCTAGAAAAGACCATGTTTCCACCGGATGGATTACAAAGTTGCACACCGCCAAGGTTTCCTACGTGGTCACACCACCTCGGAAACCCTGGCAGAAACCAACAGTAAAATGGAGACACTCACCTCCAGGAAGCCATGTAAGCCACCATGAAACCCGAACTAGATGTCTTCCCGCTGCTCCTACTCACCCAAAGACTCCGGAACCAGTGACGACCGCAGCTACCGTGAGTACACACACTTACCTGTCACTGTCGCAGAATGCCAAGGTCGCAATGCACACACATTATACAAATCAGGTATGGGTGACGATGACGACACATACATCTACTCCTACACTGACATGCACCTTCACACACAGCCACTAACACACACGCACAGACTCTGTACACACACCATGGCCAACACACACTACCAAAACACACACCGAACCGCAGACACACAGCACCGGCTCTGTCAAACACAACAACACAAGGAAAGTACACAACAACACAACAACCACAACACCTCATATTCACTGTCAACACTCTACCAGACACACCCCCACCTGACAATATATACAAACAACACAATATAACAACGCCATTGTACCAATATACATAATCACACAGCCAAACAACGAGGCATATGTCACACCATGTAAACACACTATACAGTGGTTCTGACATACCAATCACCACACACATGCACGCACACAGTATATCTACACAAGGGCACACCACACTCTAAATAACAAATGCCAACACTATCAATGCACACAATATCAACATAAATAAATGTCCCAAACACATACATGCCCAACAGACCATACCCAGCTATTGCTGTGGGCCAAATGCAAAGCACACACACCCACACATGCAGCCCAGACACAACTGGTAGTACAACCACCAATCACACAAAACACACACACACACAAAAGAAAGCAGGCAAGACCATAACAGCCATGAGGAATTAAAGGCAGGACAAATATGTAACACTGGAACCAACTACTGGTTGGTCCAGATGTATGACAATAAATAGATAAATAAACATATGAATAAATAACTATGTTCAATAAATAAAAACCCTTCGGCCAGTCCGAAGACAAAAGTGCAACATACACTGATGGCATGTCTGACTACCCCTACTTGACTCCTGACTGTAAATTACCTCCACAGGTAGGGCATAAAAGGGGCAGGAAGACACCTCAGAGATTAGGTGGGGGCTGAGTGAGGTGGTTTGGGCTTTGATGTGGGCAAGGGGTTATTGGGCTTGGGCTTGGTCTTTGGATGTGGCATAGGGGAGGGCTGGGAACACTTTGGAGGGGTCGACTTCTTGGCGGGGAGGGGCATGGGTAGTAGTAGGGGCAGGGGATGACTTGGAGGTGGTAGAGCTGGATTTGGGGAGGGAAACTGATCTCATTGGGGGTCACAAAGGGTGGGAAAGGAGTAGGAAAAAGGTTCAACTCAGAGAGGATAAACTTCTTTGACACACAGGAACGGTCATGGCAAAAGGATTTGGGAGTGGAGGGAGAGGGAGTACTTGTAAGAGCGTCTTGGTGGATGTTTTGTGTGCATTTGTGTGCGAGGAATGCCTGTGTGTGCTGGTTGTCTTTTGGGTGGGTGAGTGTGGGTGTTTCTTTGGCTTGGGAGGAGGGGGTAGAAGTTGCTGTGCTGGATGAGTGACTATGTTGGGTGGTGACTACAAGTATGGTGGATGTGCTGCATGTGGGTGTGTCTGTGGTTGTGGTGTCTGTGGATGTGGTGACTGGGGTGAATGTCTACGGGTGTGCTATTGTGCTGGGTGTGGTTAGGATAGGAGTCATGGCTGTATCAGTGAATGTTGGTGTGGTGTCTGCAGGTGTGCCCGGTGTAGTGCTTGTGAAGGTGGGGATGGTGGTTGAGTCTGTGCAAGTAGTGGGTTTTGGTGTGTCTGCAGATGAGTATTGTTTGTGTGCATGCCAGTGGTGTGTCTTGCAGTGCTTGTGTTTGTCTGCAGAACCTTTGGCTGTTGAGGTGGATGCATGCTTGTCTGTGTGCTCTGGCTTGAATGGGGAAGAGGGGTTTAGGATTGGGAAGAGGAAGATGGAGGGGGCGTGGAAGATAGAAGGTGACTGGCTGCCGTCAGTGCAAAGGACAGAGCCTGAAAGGATCTCTGTAGGCCAGCCAGTGCACAGTGAATGCCCTCCAGGAATGCATTACTCTGTTGGACTTGAGTTGCAAGTCCCCGGATTGCATTCACGATGGCTGACTGATCCACCGAGATGGACCTCAGGAGGTCAATAGCCTCCTCACTGATGGCAGCAGGGCTGACTGAGAAGATGCCCACCCTCCTAGGTGAGCGGGCACGGACAGTTGGGTGGGGAGCTACAGAGAGGGCGTTGCTAATAAGGGGGGGTGGCAGACAAAGATGATGTTGGGGTGGTCCCAAATGGGTCTGCCACTGTCAGGGAGTGTCCACTGGAGGAGGATTCCAAAGATGATGAAGTGGAAGATCTTGTCTCCCCCCGGCACTCCCCTTGCCCTCTGGGCCACTGGGTCCCTCGCTGTCGGTGGTTGCAGCACTCCTGGTCCCGTGGCCACCAGCATCCCCACTCTCCTGTGCCTCATCTCCTTCACCTGCTGATGCACACAATGGAGAGGAAGAGAGAGAAAAAGAGAGGGAGAGAAAGGGTTATCATATTCCTTACATACACACATTTAAACATGCACAACTGTAGGTAAACATTTCCAGGCTAGGGTATCACTGTTGGCATTACACATATCCTACATCATGTCACAACATGTTAAAACTATCCACCCCTTTATGCCATCCCTCACTCCCACATCAGATTCCAAGAAAGTTAGCACAACTGGAGTAATCCAATTGATCACCTGTAAAGCCAGGTCAGCATGCTACTCATGCCCTGGCAGTTGTAGGTATATTGAGTATGATCCAGATCATATCTCTCCATTCTCCTATCAACTATTTGAAGAGCAGGTGACTGATCACAACACATAATGCATGTCCTGAAACAACACCCGACCAGTTCATTTCAATTAGTAATGTCCCTTAATAGTGTAGACTACCCTATTCACAGACCACACAGCTCCTGCCATACATATCACATAGCTGGCTGACCCTATATACATATATGGTAACATGGGTACCTGAACTGATGAAGCCAGAACAAGTGGAACTCCCATGCAGGTGACAACTGATGTGTTGAATACATGCCTGGAGTACAGGCATGGCATGACATTCACACATTCACAGAGTAATATCTGCAGTCACAAAACACAGATGCACCACATCACTGCCTAAATGCATGTGCAGCTACAATGACCTACATTGCACACCTGATACCTCAATTGGCATTCACTGAGTGCAGTGTCACAACAACTGCACTTCAGGCAGCCGCAATTGATATCATAGTCCACCTACCATTCTACCTGACATGCAGTTACAGTTTCAGGACTTGAAAACATGAGTAAACCAACATCACTCACATCATATCTGACATGTGATTACCTGTACCTAACTCCAAACTACCTAAATTGCACATGGAAATTACATGTACACATAGGGGGTCATTATGACCCTGGCGGAAGGCGGAGAAGCAGCGGTAAGACCGCCAACAGGCTGGCTGTCTCCCTTCATGGAACTATGACCATGGCGGTTACCGCCATGGTCATCCGCCAGTTCTCCGTTCCGCCCGCCAAGGCGGAGACGACTGCCGGGCTGGAGACCTGGGTCTCCAGGCCGGCGGCCGGCACTATACCGCTGGCGGTATTTGGACCCGGCTTACCACCGTGGATTTCCAGCGGTTTGAACCGCCATGAAATCCATGGCGGTAAGCACAATCAGTGCCAGGGAATCCCTTCCCTGGCACTGATAGGGGTCTCCCACCCCCCCACCCCCACCCTGACTCCCTCCCCTACCCCCCACCACCCCTGCCACACCCCAAAGGTGGCAGGGCCCACCTCCCCACCCCGACCCCCAACATCACTTCACCCATACCCACACGACACGCACGCAGCACCACCTACATACTTACACGCACACACACTGACATACATGCCAACATCCACACACACAGTCAGACACGCACACCCACATTCAAACATGCATGCACACAACCATACAGACATACCCACAGACATACACGCACTCATTCCCATACACACAACACCCCCGCAAGCATACACGCACTCACACACCCCCTCTACATACACAGACACACACCCCATGCACCCACACAACACACAACACTCACCCACCCCCCACCCCTCACGGACGATTGACTTACCTGGTCCGACGATCCTCCGGGAGGGGACAGGAGCAATGGGGGCAGCTCCGCCGACACCACACCGCCAACAGAACACCGCCACGGTGAATCACAGGACGTGATTCGCTGGGCGGTGCTCTGTTGGCGTGGCGGTGGAGGTGGAGCAACCTCCACTTCCCCGCCGCCTGCCAGTATGGGTGTTGGCGGCTCTCCGTCTGTAAAGGGACGGAAAGCTGCCAACGGTCATAATAGACCGAGCGGCAAACCGCCTACACTGGCGGTCTTCCGCAAGGCGGTCCCTCAGCGGTCTTTTTCAAAATGACCCCCATAATGTACACATGGACCTATGTGACTGCCAGTGCATATACAACATTTCCCTTTACTACATATACCTGCTTTAGAAATAGTGGTACAACAAAACCATTACTTCATGATCACATAAGTGATGCAAGTCCTAATCCTCATGAGACTGGACACATTAGCTAGGCCAAGGGTGGCAAAGATTGTCCCACTTCATATGTTGTGCCCTCAAGTAACCATTGAGACATGGTGTAGACAGCATATTACCAAGGTTGCTAAGGAATTGGTAGGGCATTGCCACACATAGCATTGACATAGCATATTGTAAAAGGCTAGCTCTGCCAAAGCACTTACCTCCTCTAGAACCAACCCATTGGGACAGAGATGAAATGCCCACATGCCAATCACATGGAAAAGCATGATGAGTCTAAATACACCCAAAGTAGAATGTCCTTTCATTGCAACCTTCACATAACCTATAGAATGGAGATGAACAGACAATGGAGGTACATACACAGATATGTACTGTCCTACTCAGGCCATATCTGTGGTATAAATGAGATGGCAGCCTCACATGGAGTCCGTACCTGTACCAGTACTAGTTATGTTTGGACCCTCTACCAAATAAGTGAGTCACCCAGTTGATACAACAGGTGATCAGCACAGATGGGAGTGGTCAGACACCTTAGAGCCATTAACGCTCATGTGCAGATGGATGGATCGGGTTTGAGTCAATGGGTGTAGTGAAACACCAGCACACATCCATAGGAATGGCTGAATGGGGCAACACATGTTGCATTGACAATTGAGCATCTCCAGGTACTGTCAGAATGATGTCTTGATACAGGAGTCCAAAACTTACACATAGATAACCATGATGTCAAATCCACATCTCATACACTGGCAAGATAGTACCAACTGATTCCCACTAGTCTACAAACATTTGTCACCTACCACGTTGTCACAGAAGCTACAGTGAGAGAGCAAATACTATACAACCAGAGCCAAGTTCCAGGAAACAGTCAGTACCTACCCTCTTGTGGCTGCTGTGCTGCTCTCAAACGCCCATCCACCTCAGTGTAGGCCACCGCAAACATTTAGGCCATTAGCGGGGTGGGTCAAATGTGCACCCCTCCCTCATTAGAAGGACATCCCTTATTAGCTTTCTTTCAGGCCCAGCGTCTCAGGTCCTCCCATCGCTTCCAACAATGGGTGCACTGCTGGCTCTGGACCCTCCGGGTCCGCAATTGCTTGGCAATGGCACGCCAGATCCCTTTCTTCTGATGGGTGTTCACCTGCATGGATGACACAGAAAAAAGGAGAAAGTCATGTATACATGCCCCATACCAACAGGAGTTGACACTATACAACTGTAACAGCAAGTGAGCACACATACCCATCCTCTCAGCACACACACCTGTACGGTATGCCACATGCATGTATCTACTCCAACTACAGTTCACATAGCCGACTCACCATCACACACAACACCATTCACACATGGCTGGACCACTGGACTCACCTGTTATTTTGGTGCCCCATATAGCTGTTCATACAGGGGTAGGACCTCCTCCACTAGATTCTCCAGCTCTTCCTTTCTGAAGGCATGGGTCCCATCACCTGCAGGACCTGGCATGATGGCTCCCAGAGGCAGTGCACTGCAGCTCACGTAGTGGAGGTCTTTCTAGCAACAGTGTCAGGGGTCAAGTGAGCAAGGCTGCAGAAAATGGCGGTCATGGCCACCACATACAGGACCGTCACCACCAGCAGTCATCGACATTGGCCCCAGTCCAGCATAGGCAGTAATGCTAACCTATGACAAGTTGCACGACGATTGCAACTACCATGACGACTTCCGCTGGCGGACTTAGGTCACTTCTAACTGTCCAGAATAGTAGGTCAGGCGCCTGCCATTTTGGGCACATGTACTCGATGCATGGGCTTAAATAAGTGCATCAGACACCTAATCGTCCAAATATGTGTGTCACTCAATGTTGTTACTTAATGGTTGTGCTACATAATGGGCCAATCATGAGAATATGATGTGTTGAGCCTGTATATATGTAGATAGTTCTGTGTAGCTACTCTGAGGTACATAGTCATCGGATAACTGTTGGTTGATTTATTTACATATGTGTGAGCACTGCAGGACTGCACAGTCATCCACACATTTTCTTATACATATGTGTCATATGTCTTTTCCGACTAAGATTTGGGCCAATTTGCTGCAATGACAGTGTATGATGTGCATTTCTATGGTCTGTAATGTTTATGTCAGCACTGCTATGGATCACCTATACATATTAGGTGTCTGCTACTATACCATGTGCTGCTAACGTGTGCCTACTGCATGACTTATTGTACATTCTCTCCTCTCAACAAACATATCCTGCCATGAGGGAAATGAGACAACCACCAGTGTACCGTCCACTGGTAGACCTGGCAACCATGGAGGACAGGCATGTCATCCAGACCTATCGTCGGACTCGCCAAACCATCATGGAGCCATGTAGACAGTTGGAGCCAGATCTGATGCCAGGTAATCGTAAACCCTATTGCATACCTCCCTTCATTCAAGTAGTGTCAATGCCTCACTTCCTGGCCACAGGGTCATTCCAGAATACTGTCACCTTAACAGCAGGGATGTCTCAGCCCATGTTCAGTCTGCTCTTGAAACACCTGGACAGCTACATCATGTTTCCCCAAAGAGCGGATATGACCTATGTGAAGGCTAACTTTTATCAGATGGGACAGATTCCTCATGTGGTAGTGGCCATTGATGGCACTCATGTATCCCTGGTCTCTCCCAGTGTCAATGAACAGGTGTATAGGAACAGGAAGAACTACCACTCTATCAACGTGCATATGGTGTGCCTGGCAGACCAGTGCATCTCCCAAGTGACAGACAAGTTTCCTGGATCAGTGCATGACTCCTACAAAATGCGGAACAGCAATGTTCCACACACGATGGCACGACTTCACACAGAGAGGGCCTGGTTGGTTGATAAGTATGCTTTGTAATGAGTTTGGATGTAATGTGACCTGTCATCAAAATCTATCCACTCTCTAAACCTTCAATTTAAATAGTTCTACCATTGTGTTCACAGGTGACTCTGGCTATCAAAACCTTTTCTTTGGCTGTTGATACCTGTGAGGTACCCAGCCATGCCAGGGGAGCCCCATTTCAATGAGGCCCAGGCGTGTAATTGAATGGATTTTCAGCCTCATGAAGGCAAGATTCAGGTGCCTGGACCTATCTGGAGGCGCCCTTCATTACTCGCCCCACAAGGTTTGCCAAATCATTATTGCCTGCTGCATGCTCCACAATCTAGCCCTGATAACATTGCTAGCTGATGACAGTGAGGCAGCAGAACCTGTGGCTTCACATGGAGATATGGAAAGTGATGAAGAGCCAGAGGAAGAAGGAGCAGCTGACTGTAGGACTGAGCTTATCAATTACTACTTCCAGTGACATACAGGTATATGAGGTGGGCCTTTCAAGTCTTGTCTGTGCACAATCAGAAGTGGATAGCTGACATTACACCTCCTGACCTTTAGCATATGTAATGGTGTAATGATGTCCAATGCCTATGTGTGAGTTGTGTAAGGTGTACAATATTAGTGATACACCTCTAACATGTGTTGTTGCAACTGATTCCAGCATTTACTACTCTCACGGACTGACCAGTTTTGAGCTGGATTTCCTGCACCCTCCTATTTCCATCTCCTCCCATCCACTGGATGTGGATTTCATCTGTGGGTCTGCTACCGAAGGCTTGAGGTATACATTGTCAGTAGTCAATGGTGATTGAGTACAGTTCTAAGAGGTGTACATGACAGATAGACTATTAAAAGGATCTTGTGAAGGCCCTGAGCCTGGTGATGTAAAGGTCCAATCTGGGTGCCCCTGAATTGGAGTTATACTACAGTAGGCACACCTGTATATGTACTTACTGTGTCATCATGCCTTCCATCCTGATGGTACTCTCTGTCTTGCTCCAATTACAGATGGCTTAATTGACCATACCCTGGAGTTACTGTGAATTTCAACTTTAATCTCTGACGTCTGTCCAGTGACATTACTGTTGTCATGTGTGTCCTGCTGAGGGAGCCTCCATCTGATGGCCATTACACTGCCAGTTTGAATCAGGGGGGCATTATCAGACCACAGTTGGGTAGAAGGACAATTGTTGTATTATTAAACACACATGTAACATAGCTGTGTCCATAAGTGATATATTGTGATTTTAAGTTTTGTGACAAGTGAAATAAATGTGAACAACATAACACACAGGTGATGAGTGGAGACATAATAGATGGATTTATCAGAGTAGCTGCTATGCTACAATATTTGGTCACACAGGTCTAGAGTCCTTGTACCATTGGAAAATAGAGTTCTGCCTCCAAACAGTCAACAGGGTATATCAGTGGCACACAAGGGTGACAAAGCAGGAGAGGTTCACTTCCTGGCAGTGGGTTTGGGCGTAACATCTGCTCCAGCCATATGTCTGGATGGATGTCTACGTTTGCCTGGCAGTTCTTCAGCTACAGAGAGAGTAGTGTCTGATGCTTGGGGTTGCCCAGGCAGGGCCTCCATTCCACTAGCTGCCGCTGATGTAGAGGGGGCAGATGTCATGTTGCTAGTGGAAGGGGCCCGAAGGTGGGTTGCTAAACCACACAGGGTGCTGGCCATGTCCCTCAGCACCACTGCTATGGAGGTCATGGTGGCATTGTGTGTCTGCCAGTCTGCCACTGCTGCATGACCTCCTGGTGGTATTCCCTCTGCAGCCTTTGGTTTTCCCTCACCATGGTGATGATCTGTCCCATCCTGTCCTGGGAAGTTTGGTATGCTCCCAGGACTTGGGAGATGGTATTCTGGTCAGTGGAGTCCCTTGTGTGCCCCATCCTCTGGCCCACAGGATCCCTCCCATGCCTCCTGCCCCTAGGTGCCTGTGCTCCTGGCATGGTGTGCCTACTCCCAGTGTTAGCAGGACCATCATTGTCTGTGATGTGACGGTCTTACTCAGTTCCCTGTTCTGTGGGGCACACAATAGATTGAACAGTCTGTGAAATACTGGTTTGGGAGCGCTTGCTTGGCTGTGATGTCAGAGCAACAGGGGTGGGGAGCTTGATGTGGGCAGGGTGAGGCTGAGAGTCGTCGACTGACCAGGTGTCCCGGATGGGCCAGTTAGGTCATCACTGTCCAGACATCCAGGCGTGTTGTCCTCACTAGGGCCTTCATCCTGAGGAGGGCTGGCAATGTCTGGTATCCTCTTCATGGTGGCAATAATGGCAGGAGTGAGACAGAGTACAGTTAAGAAAGTGTGTTTGGTTCCCTCTTTGCGAGATGCAGACAGTGGCTTATCATGATTCCCTGCAATGACAATGACAGATGCTGCAAGGCATAGCTTGGTTGTTCACACAAGTCTGTGACATGAGTACCATACCCCATGTTGAGTGCTGTCATCAATCATTTGTACATATGGCACTGCTGATGGATTCTGTTACTATCTGATACTTGGCATGACTATTCAACTCTGCGACCTAGTGAGTAGTCAGGCTTGGTAGTTGTCACACATTATGGCTGTACATCGCTCCATGAAGTCCCATTGGGAACACAGTATGTGGGTATGCAAGGGTAATATTGCTGTCTCTGGATCTTGTGCAAGTGCATGGAGTCTGGCATCGTACTTTCCAACCCATGCTCAGTCCATTACAGGCTTAGGGCTATGCATCAGTATCCATTTGGAATTGTCACTGAGCTGTAGCTGTGTTTTGCCTTGCTTGCCATTGTGGTGTGCCATCGCATTGTTGTCATTGCGATGTACTGGTCCTCAGTCATACATTCTCATTGGTGTAGGTAGTACAATAGTCACACATGCTTGAAATGTGAAGTGATGTGCACATTGCAGGTTTTAGCATTAATAGGTTGGTGCATTGTGGGAGTCATACTGATAGGATTAGCCTGAGGTATCCCTGCCCTTGCCAAGGGCTGTGTGGGCAGTAAGGCTGTGTGGGGTGGTGGCATGCAGGAGAGGGACATAGGGTGATTAGCGGGTAGGTATAGTGGGACATTCAGTGAATTAGGGGGTATTTGGGTAGTGAGGAAGCATGTAGGACATGACAATTGCTTGACATTAATGTTGTGGGTACTTACCAAACTTCAGTCCCCCTGGTACTCCAGTCGTGCCCTCAGGATGCAGTATATCCAAGATCTTTTTCTACCAAGATGTGAACTGTGGGGTAGGAGGTGGGGGCCCACCTCCAGTGTCCTGCACGGACATCTGATGTCTCGATGCAATGGAACACACCTTCCCCCATAGGTTGTTCCACTTCTTCCTGATGTCATTCCTTTTGCGTGGATGGCTGCCCACTGAGTTGACCCTGTCATCTATTCTTTGCCATAACTCCATTTTCCTGGCAATTGAGGTTTGCTGGACCTGTGCTCCAAACAGTTGTGGCTCCACCCTGACAATGTCATCAACCATAACCCTCAACTCATCGTCAGTGCTTTTGTGGGGAAATGGTTGTGATCGTGTTGACAGTGTGGTGTGGTGTTGTGAATGAAAGGGTGCAGTGTTCGGTGATTGATGGGGTGTGGGTGGTGCGTTGTGAGGGATGGAAGGTTGTCGTGGAATGCATGTGCGTGTTATTTGTGTATTGTGTTCATTTAGCTGGTGTGTAATGCATGTGATGTGTGTGTGCCTATGGTGTTAGGGTGCTTTCTCTGTGTATGTGCCTGCTCTCTGTTTCTCAGTATTGTGGTTTTATTGCAAAGTGTTGTGGGTTGTGTGGGGGTGTGTTATATAGTGGTGTGTGTCAGGTGTGTGGATGTGTGTCAGGTGTGGGGTATTCAATCTTTCCAATGTGCTGTTGTGTTCTGTCAGTGGTGGTTTCTGACCGCTGCAGCTCACACCACCAATGTTTTTCCACCACTGGAAGAACTGCTGTGGTGATGTGTGGGTCATAATCTGGTGGGCGGATTTGTGTCGGGCTGGTGGTGCTGGTGGTGGAACTGGCTCTTTCCCGCCCTCCAGTGTCCTGGTGGCTTCAGAATTTTGGCGGTCTTCGTGGTGTGGGTCGTAATATGGCTGTTGGATGACTGCCAAACAGTCATCCAATGGTCTTTTTGCGGGCCGCCACTGTGACGGTCTTGCCAAAAGACTGCCAAACTCGTAATGAGGCTCTTTGTGTTTGTTTCTGTCTGGTGGAAGTTTTAAAAATGCTACTGCCAGGCGGTAACAAACACAAGTTTTCCTGCCCATTGGCTCAATTAAAATGAATTTCAAAACACACTTCTCACCAGCATCCCTGACACAATTGGAGGGTGTTTTGTATGGTACCCTAGACACATGAAGGAGCAAACCATGCAGAAGTATTGCTGATTGTGATTGGCTTGGATCAGAAACAAATTGAACACATGGCATTTTCCAGGTTTGAAGGTGGAAATTTGTCTCCTAACACACAAGAAAAATGTTTAATCACAGGGGATAATTTTTGACAATTTAATGTCATTGGGTTCCCAAATTAATGTAGTAATCTCATCCACTAGCTATTGTTTCAACTGCTTAGACACTTTTCTGAAGGAAAAACATAGTCACAATTACTAGTACAACAATGGCTCCAAGATAGATTACTGAAATGCTCTGTAGTTAGGCACATCTAAAGCCAATATTTAATAATGCATGTTTTACAGTACTCCTTTGTAAGGGCAATAAAGCAGTTCAGCATCACATTCCATTGCAAGTGGAAACCAACATTGACTCGCTGTAAATGAGAGATTCCAGTTTAAATCACTCACAGTGGTAGAAAAAGCAGTGCACAGAACAGTGCTCGATTATGCGAAAAAAGGCTGTAGATCTATTAACAGCAATGTCTCTGCTATCATATCTTGAGCAGAGAGCTGTGGTAGAATGGTCCCACATGGAGTGGCACCAATATGAAACAAAATGCCTGTTGACACTTTCAGCGAGCGACTTTAGAAAAAGTCAAAAACTCTTTTTTTAACCATTTACTTAAGACAATAACCTACATTTTAAAGCATTTTAGCATCACAAGTGTTACAAATATAATGATAGTAAGGTTGCCATAACTGAGTACAATTGTGGCTAGTCTACTATCTGTATATGACCAACTAACAGAGGCATAATCTATACGTATTGTGATGCCTCTTCAGTGCTAGCTACTTACACTATTATGATACAGCATGCTGGTCCCATGTTACAGGGAGGGGCTGCTTTGTAAGACAAAAAGCTAATTTATTTTAACCTCTTCTGGGCGTTAGGCTCCTGGCTGTCCGCACACATGGCACTTGAATTCTCCCTGCTGTGTGCACCAGAGGGATATCTTTTACAAAGAAACAGCCATGGGAGATGGGGGAAATAGGAGAGATCTTCCCCGTCTCCTGAAGCTGTTTCTTTGTTTTCATTGGTGCACAGATGTCATTTCAATGAGAACAAAAGCGAAATAACCAATCAGCTCATTTCATTTCACTTTCCCTGCCTCGGTGCTCAGGGGGCTATAGCACTCCCCCCCTCGAGCACCAAAGCAGATGAGAGAGGTATCATTGGAAAGGGGATAATCTACCCTTTCCAATGGTATCCAGCCATTGTGGATTCCCGCTTGAGGATTGCTGCAGGAGGGTGATCACCAAGCAGTGACCCACCCACTAGACACCTGGGAGGAGGAATGGTCCCTTGGGCAAAGGCTTTTGCTCCCCCTGCTTATTTGGGGCATATTCAGTCTTTCTGCCCACCCCCCACCCGGAGGGGAAGATGGGGGCAGTAACACCTGACCTGGCCCTGGGGGGCAGAAAGCTCAAGTTGTGGGGGGGGTAGCCCTGTTAAGAACAGGCATATAAAAGGGATTTTGGAAAAAGAGCAGGGGGTAGAAGGGGTTTTCTCATGAGGAATTTTGTAAAAAACTGCAATACCATTGGCAGATCTTAAAGGGTGCAATACATTAATTGGGGTTTTAAATATTATTATTAGGCTATACTTAAAACATTAATTTTACAGAAGGTTCCATTTATCAATTGAGGATCTCCCTCAAAGAATAAAAAAACGTTTCTTAGAGCCACAGCAGGCAGTGTGTTTGGTTCTGGCTCTCACTTTCAGCAGGGCTGTCTGTCACATATTTTCCAGGCAGTACCAATATTCCCAACAAACAGTTCATACTTTTAGCAGGCAACGTCAACATTCCACTGCAGGACTTCCATATATTTATTGGACAGAAATACAGTTTATCTGCAGAAATGACATAATACTATTAGAATATATCTAGAGTCATAAATGTTGACTCAGTAGACTAATACATCCAATGCTGGAGTCTGTTTCAATCGTATGCACACATTTTGAAAGGAGTAAGATCCACTAATCCTTTCATTCTATGAGGTTGAATAAAATGATTATCATTGAGTTGCATAACAGTAAACATCTTCCAATAGTGCAAGATTCCCCTAGAGATGAATGTGCTCTTTACAGAGGCCATGTTATACAATACAATACAATACAATAAAAGTCTGTAAAGTGCACAGCTGCTTCTGAAGTGTCCAGGCATTAGTAGCAAGGGTCAGAAAATTAAGCTAATCCCCAACAATAATCCCAGGACAAAGAAAACCTCAAAAATTAAAAAGAAATGCTGCCTATTTCCATTAGCACAGTGCTAAAAGGTGCTCAACGAAGTGGTCAGAGCTGTCAAGAAAGACACCTGGAATCAATTGTTGCTTTTTAGTCACTACTCTCCTTCTATTGAACAGGATGCACACTGTCTGAGTTGCAACCACAAATTCAGATCTTCAATCCATGATTACTGGGACATTTATTAGTCTCCACAATTGTCAATGACAATTTTCTCTGTCTAATAAAGGTGCTGAAATCCAGTGAGCTGTGAACATAGTCGAGTGAGAGCCAGGCTGTAAAGCATGACTGGAAAGTGAGAAATTTGCCTGCTGTTATATCATTTGCAAAGTTTCTCAATTGAGTTTTAGTTCCCACTAGGAAAGGTTTTTCATTAGTAAAGTGTGATTTTTGTTGTTCACGGTGGCATTCAGAATGCTAATGTCCATGTTTAGTTCATGGTCATGTGGTGTCTGTGACTCTATCTGGTGGCGTGTTCTTCTTGTCCCAATTCAATGTCCGTGTGTCTGCATCCCAATGTCACTGCATGCCAGTTTTGGATTACCAGTTTCATTGTCTCATCATCTTTGTCTTCATGCCTCAGTATTATTGTCTTGATGTAAGTGCCCCAATGCCATTATCCCTGTAACTGTGTCTTTTTTTACACCTGGAGCTCTCTGTGCTATGATGGCTACCTTACTGTGTCAGGATTCCAATGTCTTCATTCCTATCTCAATCTTAAAGTGGCAGTGGTCAAAATGCTTTTCTTCATGTTTCCAGTTCAGTGAACTCAGTGCCTCATTCTCTACACCACATCGCCAGTGTCGCTATTACAAAGTAACTGATGCCCAAAATAATGTCATGCTTTAGGTGGCCCTATGCCAAGTTCACTTAACAGTGTCCCAAGTCAATTCATGTGGCAGTACAGTGTTAGAGAGCAAAATTGTGTTGTTGGTAAAGGGGGTTGAAACCCTACCCCATAAACATCCACAATCCTTGTTGAAGTGAACCACTGAAAGTCATTAAACTAACCTGTGCTTAACCCTCTGGTAGCTAGGAACAAAAGTGGTCAGGCTTAACTTAGAGGCAATGTGTAATTCTTTATGCAGCACTTAAACAGTAATAAAGTGAAAACACAACACAAGAAAAATACCACACTAATTTAGAATAATAGAGTAAATTGTAATAAATTATATGACACACAAATGACAAAAATGAGTAGCACCGGAGTTCTGAATTTCCAAATTTTAAAGTGTAGAATAGCACCTAAAAAATCAAAGCAACAACTGTGAACATTTTGTTGTGTGAAACCGGGGCAAAAGTTATGACTGACTACGATGAAGTGCAGGTCAGACACATGAAGTGGATTGAGCCCAGTATCCGCTTACCTTCAAACTTGGAAGAAATTTTAAAGAACAATGTCTGAAAAGGTAAAGTTCAATGAGGCAAGGTAGCCGGTGGTGTCTGAGGAGGACACATCATAGCCTATGAGAAGTCACAAAACAGGGTTTGCTGCAGCAGGGAAGCATGTTGCGAGAGCTGCCGCAAAGTCAGGCTGACTGGTGATGCACCTTTGGTGGATCAGCAAGCAGCTACGTCTTGGTTTCTTCTGGGGTTCTAAGAGCACTTTTTGACTGAACATTTTCCAAGTCCCAAACTTTGGATTTGGGCTCTCTAGGAACATTTAGCACCATTTCCAAGAGTCCAGACATGGTTGCAGCACCACTTGAAGGGCCAGGACCCACTTTCAGGAATCAGGCTGGGTCCAGGTAAGGTTCAAGATGGTTGGAGCCTTTTCTCTCCCTGAGGCTCTGATCAGGAAGCCAGCAGCTAGTCCTTGGAGTCACTCTGGAAGTTCTCAAGCAACAAGGCAGTCCTCGGAGAGCACAAGGCAGGCGTTGGGTAGCAGGAATGTCATCTGAAGATCACCACAGGCCACATGCAGCAGGAAAGTCCTATTAGAGCCCTTCCACTGGTCCATAAGTGAACTGAAGAATGGGTTTGAGAGCTCAATTTTTATGTCTGGAGCCCGATTTGAAGAGAGAGAAACATCTGAAGTTTTCCCCCCACAGACGTGTCTGGAATTTCCTGCCTGCCTGCTCTGGCCCCAGTCTGTCTGCAGACACAATTGGCTAGTGGAAAGTTTGTTGTGTGTGAGCTGAGGTAGTGTCTTTGAAGTGCAACTGTGGCTGGCACAACTCGGCTCCCTATTCTGCCTTTGATGGCTAATCCTGCCAGCACCCAGTTTCTGTTTTGTGTTGCTGTCTGGGAGAACAACACAAAGGCCAACTGCTAAATACACCTAGTGGTATGACTCTGGAAACAGGCTGCATGCACCAAAGGATTAGGAGAAGAAAATGCAAACTTGACATTTTCAGAATTATGACTTAATACCCCACTTTACCATTAAAAAGGGTTTAAAATGACCATTTCTTAGACACCAAACATGACATTTCTACCTGCTCTTGAACAAAAGTTATCGCTTATTAAACATAGTAATGTAGCCAGATGTTATCCTAGGAGAGAGGTAGGCCTCACAATACTGAAAAAAGAATTTCTGAGTTTTTCACTGCCAGAACATGTAAAACATAACATGTCCAACTTTTTAATTACAATGCACCTATTCTATGGGCTATCTAGGGCCTACCGTAGGGATGGCTTACACACAACAAAAACAGAGCTTTAGGCTTGGTAAGCAGATTATTTAGGCAAGACAAATTGGTAGTTTAAAACTGCATACAGGTTGCAATGGCAGGACAGAGGCAGGTTTTAAGGGGCCGCTTAAGTGGGGGGTGCAAAGAGTGCCGCAGACCCACTAGTAACATTTAGTTTGCCAGCCCCATATATTTATATGGTATACCAATTTATTAGGGACTTATAAGTAAGCTAAGTATGCCAATCACGTGTACATCAACATTACCATGCTTTAGGGAGTGAGAACATGCACTTTAGTGATGGTTAGCAGTGGTAAAGTGCACTGAGTCCCAAAGCCAACAAAAACAAATTCTGCAAAAAAGGAGGGGAAAGGCAAAAGGTTTTTGGGGTGACCCCTTCAGAGAGGGTCAAGTCTAACAGTTAGTGTTTTAGTGTCAGGGTTGTCATGCCAATACTCCCCTGCCTGTGTCCCAAAGTCAACATTGAGTCCAACTGTTAGTATCCATTTCAGAGTTTGCTTTTTTTTCAGTCCTAGTTTTCGGTGTTGTTTGACACTGTCCCTGTATAAGTAATCCCATCCCAGTGTCCCAGGATCAATGTGTCAGTATCAAGGTTCTCAAAGTCAATGTCCATCTATCAGTGTCTCAGTATCCACATCCTCATGAAAGAGGTATGTCAGTCTCCCCATGTCATTACCATTGCTCTAGCATCCCCATGCCAGTGACAGTGCTCCAATATGATTGCTGGTTCCTATGTTTCAGTGTCCCTTTGACATTATCGAAAGAAATGCCTCATAGCAGTGTCCATACCTGAGAGTCCATGTCCTAGTTCCATCATTAGTGCCCTCATCTCAGTGTCACAGTGTCCCCTTGATAGACATGGCTCTCAGCTCTTATTTCACCCAGAAACTGTTTCAAGTAGCTGGTAGTACTCAAAAGAATTAGTTGATGTGTGATGGGCTGAAGAGCCCTTATAATAAAGGTTGGGAAGGGATACTTTTGCTTAAAGACCTGGGACCAGATTTGCTAAGGTTTTGAGTTGGGGTTGCGTAATTTGTTTTGTTGCAGCCAAGGTGCAAAATCTATTTTGGTATTTACAAAGTCATGCAAATCGGATTTTGTGTGGCTTTTTGTTACTTTGTTAAAAAACAGGTAACATTATGCAGCACATAGCACTGCCTTGGGTTACCTTGCATTGGGGATGAGTTAAAGTGATGGAGCATAGGCATTCCTGTGCACTCACCTAAGTATTTTGAGGCAAACCCATATTTCATAATTTAGTAAACACGAGTTTGCATCAAAATGGTGCTAGGCAGTCAAAAGTGAGTCAGCGTTAGAGAGCAGAACTGTACAATATCTTTGTTAAGGTGGTGCATATCTGCTGTCTCCCTTTCATTCAACACAGTGCAGCAAGTTCTATTGCTGCATTGATTTGTGTGAAAGTTTAGTAAATCTGGACTGAGATTACCCACTAAACAGAACATATTAAAGAAATAGGACAGTTGGAAAAAACCTTACTTAGAGTTAATAGAGGCATGCATCACACATTACAATATTATTATTTCTTTATCATGTTCAGTTCCTGTCTCAGCCCTGCTAATTGTAAAATAATCTTGAGAGATTGGAAATGCTTGCTTTATAGTGCAGAATACAGCAGATCTTGCACTTTACCTTTCATTATTTATTTGTAATCATGTTTGAATGTGCTAAACATTTTTATAATAACGGGTTCACTTGACCTTCCTACCGTGCCTATTGAGAAGAGAGTTTAGGATAGCCAAAATTCAATACAGACTAGTCTGGCCCTCAAGGGCCTCTGGTATCTACAGTCCTCCGTGGGGACTGCCTGAAAAGGCATTGTGATGCCCCTCAAAAAAATCAGCACAGTCTTTCTACTGCCCTGGGAGGTAGATAGGGGCAATAGCCCCTGATATGCCCCCCCCCCACCTGGGGAGGGAGACAGAAAGCCCACTAGTCAACAGGGATTTATTTTTCATTCATTTAGGGATGGGGCTGCCCAAAATGGGCATTGCTATGCCGCTACCCCCTCCCAAAACAAATCAGCACAGTCTGTCTGCTCCCCCAGGGGCAGTAGCACCCAATCTGCCCCCGGGGGGGGGGGGGCAGAAAGCACACTGGAAACCAGAAATTTCTTTTTTTGCTTATGTCTAGAGGTGGGGACTGCCCTAAATGGGCATTGTGATACCCCCATCCCTCCCAGCAATCAGCACAGTCTTTTTACCCCCCTAGGGGGCAGATAGGTGTAATAGCACCCAATCTGCCCCCTGAGGGGGCTGAAAGCCCACTAGGCACCAGGGACTGTTTTTTCTTTGTGTAGGGGTGGGGGCTGCCCAGAATGGGCATGCCGATGACCCTCCCCAAAAAAATGGGCACAGTCTTTCTGCCCCCAGGGGGGCAGATGGTGGTTTTTCCACCCGATCTGCCCCCTCAAGGGGGCCAGAATGCCCACTCGGCACCAGGGATATGTTCATGGGCATGTCAGGGAGCAGCCCCATAGGCAATGGTCCCTCCCCTTTTTTGGGGCGCACATTTTGGCTGTTTCTGTCCAGCAATATATTAGGCTCATCTGCTCCTAAAGGGGGGCAAAAAAAACCTAGACACCAGGGCAGTTTGTTAAATATGTTTTTAGGGTGACAGCACACAAGTGAGGTAACAAGTGAGGTAACATTTTCAGGAGGCCAAGGGAAATGCTGGGTGGTAGGAACTTTGTGCCGTCACAGTGATCCCACATCAAAATATGGCTTTTTAGTTAAATATGAGGTTTGCAGGGGATTCTATGTAAGAAAACGTTGGAGGATCTATGCAAACCTCACCTCTCTGGACTGAGCACAACCTGCCTTTATTCAGCCTCTGTGTTCTTCCGCTGTTGTCTCTTCCTGCCACCTCTTAATTTCATCCCGAGTATCAACCACTGACATCAAGATTTTTTATGTGTCTCACTGTTGTCATTTTCATTACTCCGGTCTTCATAGAAGGTGATGCAATGGAGCGCACAATATCTGGTAATTTGGTCAGCATAGGCATTGCCCAACAATACATAATCATTTGACCTTTGGTTGGCCACACACCTCACAGCAGTAATCTTCTCGGATAACTGTAATGCATTCAACAAATTATAATTTCTTTCACCATTTCGAATGGGTCATTCAGATGACGTCATGAAACCCCTAAAGTGTCATAACTGCCCGAAGTTGTTCAACATGCCCCTAGCTAAACACAGCAGCTTCTGCAGAGCTTTGAAGTCACAGCACTGCTGCTATGACGGTGCGCATAATTTAGGCACTTGGATTTTACAAGGCTTACAATTTCTGGAGAAAACAAAGAGTAAAGAATAAACAGAGGAGGGAAGAAATGTAAAAAGCGAACATGAGAAATAGGTATTATCAGAAAATGAAGAGAATTAACAATTATCGCAAACTTAGATCTACACTTTATCAAACTACAAGATTTTGAATTTGTCTTATTGCAAATGAGTAAAGTTATTTTGTGACAGCATAGATTGCTGTAAGAGGAGGGACTGAGAGAGATCATTTTTTATTAAAATGTTAAAATGTTAGTGGCATAGATAATAGCATACAGTGAGAAATTGACCTACATTTCAAAGCCTGACAGAGAACATAACCTGAATTGTAAAATGTGCACGTTTGAATAATGGTGAACCATGTGGCCACCATTCCTACTGTACACCACGTTTTAACATGAGGTTTGCACTCGTATTAAATGAAAATACTGAAATGAGTTAATGTTAAGAATAATTTATTAAATGTGAATTAATAATTGAAGTATTCAAATGAATATAAATTAAACACATTTATATTGAATTAATTAGTTTTATTACGTGAGTTGCGCGTGTGCAGAAAAGTAAATGCACGTTTAAATTATCTCTAACATGTTATAACTACTGTTTGCACCTAAACAATTTGCTTTGAAGGTATTAACTATTAGGTGCACTATAGGTTTATTAAGGAATTGATGTATTAATATGTATTTAGCCTTCTTAGCTTGACTAGGCCTTCTTCTTGCTAACTATAACTTTATCTCCCCTTTCCTCCATTGCTTTTCTTCTGTCATATACTTGATTATTTAACTCCTTCTCTTCCTGTGTAAGAAGACATGTTAAGTTATTCCGGTGCACATATGCTGTGCCAAAAGTCAGTGTAGGCTCAAAGAATCCACCTACTATATCAATGCTCCTAGCCTTTGCCATACTACTCAAATGCTGATTAATGGGAACAAAGAGAAAACGAAGTCATAATTAGAATTACAAATCTGAAAGTATTCTTTATTGTACAAATGTGTTAATAATGAACTGCAACGAATCCCATAAGTTAGTGGTAAGCTATGCTAAGTGATTCTTTCTTGTACTGACAAATCAATTTGTGTACACACATAGCAATCACACCCATTCATTGTGTCCACATATTCATACAGCAAACTAAAAAAAAAATTGGAAGATAAATCTCCCTTTGTGTCATTTAAATGAAACAATCTCTCATCCTCATAAAAGTTATCCTGGTTAGATGTTGTCATTCACTGCATTGGAGTTGCTGTGCTTTGCACCTCTCCTTTCATTGAAACACTCATTCTGGCATTTAATATAATGCACGCAGTCGTACATACTATTATTAACTCAATGCACACATACTTACACCTAGTGTGTTTGCCCTCTCCAGAATTCATGGCTTCTGTAGAATCAGAGAAGAAAAAGAAAAAATATAAAAGCAAAAACAAACAAAATTAAAAAATAAGTATCTTCCAAATTGTTTGTACTATTTACAACTGTTCTCAATCTTTAAGAAAGTTCTTCAAGATTCAACTAAAAGCTCTCAAAAAGTTCAAATGTTCGTTTTCAATAGAACACAGTTTGATGACCGCTTATTATTACTTCCAGAGTGTATTGTCTATGTTGCTCAATTGTCAAGGTTAGTTATAAAGCTCAGTTCAAATGCAATTTTAAGTTCCAAAATGCTCAACGTAATCCTTATGGTCAAAATAAAAGAGCATAAACTCACTCTCCCATTCATTTGTGACAAGACAGATCTATTCAAGTGAATAGTACCAGCGACTTGGCACTCTTTTCCTTTTCATTCTTCTTACAGCGCCATTTTCATCTTCACTCTGATTTGAAACTTTGACTGCTTCTGCTATTGATGGGAGTTTATCAGCAAGTTCCTTTTGGGCGCAACTGCTTTCACAGCATTTGTTATACTGGCAGGAACCAGTTGAATTTGCTCTCCTGCACTTTTGTCTGTACCTTTACCAGCACTTTTATCTGCACCTTTATCTGCATGCAGACTTCTCGTACCTTCACCACTTTGCACAATTTCTGCTTCAGCCACTGGTTCCGTCCTCTCAGCTTGGCCAAGTCGAACCCCTTCTTCATCAGCATTCGCTCTTGCAGGATCCGACCCTGTGTTTTCAGAAAGACACAGAACTTTGCGCTTGTGGCTTGCATGGATCCAGTTCGGAAGACCAGCACTCTTCACAGCTGTTGTTGTCACCAAGATACCTTGAAATGGACCTTTCCACCTTGGCTCCAGGCAAGTCTTCCTAACGTGTTTCTTTACTACGATCCAATTGCCAGCTTTCAAACTGTGACACTGTTCCTAGGTCGTTTGAACTGTTGCTGCTTCAATCTGATGAGACAAAGACTGAAATACATCAGCTAGACCTTTGTAATAATCCAGCACTAAGTCATCTGTTATGTTTACAAGTGCATTTGTGGGTACTGCTGGTAGTCTCATTGCATGACCCTTCAGAATCTTGTGAGAAGACAGTCCTGTCTTCCTGTCACGGGTGCTACGCATGCTCATCAGCACAGGTGGCAATGCATCAGGCCATTTCAAAGCTGTAGAGGCACAAACCTTTGCCAATCGAGCTTTCAGTGTCCTATTCCTCTGTACTACCAATCAAGATGCTTCTGGTCTGTAACTTCAGTGCAATTATTGCTCAATATTTAGTGCTGCACACAACAACTTTATGATCTCATTATTAACATGAGTTTCTCATTATAATTCCAAGGAAGTGGAGCATCCATAACTTGGTATATGTTCCTTAAACAGCAGCTTAGCTACAGTGAGACTA
Organism: Pleurodeles waltl; assembly: GCF_031143425.1. NCBI lineage: Eukaryota > Metazoa > Chordata > Amphibia > Caudata > Salamandridae > Pleurodeles > Pleurodeles waltl. Next base: position 510,195,061 of record NC_090445.1, read on the forward strand.
TCATTCCCACGTGTTGGATAAGCCTCAACCCAATGGCGAATATACACACAATGACCAATACATACTTCAATCCATTGTAGGCAGGCATCTCACTGTAATCAAGTTGCATTCTGTTAAATAAACCTCCCGATCGGCCCATGTGGCTCAAATTAACCACTGTATGTTTCCCTACATTCATTTGCTGGCATGTAACACATCTGTGACAGACTCCTTCTGCAACTAATCTGGGGTTGTACCACGTCTGTTTAAAAGTGCGAATCATTGCATCCCTGCTCAGGTGAACCTGACCATTATACAATCTTCACATTGAGTTCAACAAACAATTTGGCAAAATGATCTTACCTTCGTTTAAAATCAAGATATCATCTCCCTCTCTTTGAGCACAACCCGCCTTCATCCAAACTCTGTGTTCTTGCTCTGTTGCATCTTCCTGCAACTTCATAATTTTATCCCGTGTATCAACCACTGACACTCTTCATAAAAGGTGACGCAGAGGAGTGCACAATATCGGGCAATTTAGTCAGCATAGGTATTGCCCAACGATACATAATCATTTGACCTCTGGTGTGCCACACACTTCACAGTGGCAATCTTCTCAGGTAACTATAATGCATTCAACAAATTATGAATTCTTTCAGAGTTCCAGTTGGGTGTTCCAGAAGGGGCCAGGAAACCTCTCTGGTGCTACAATTGCCCTAAGTCGTAGACATCACCAGATCCGTATTGACTATCTGTGAATATTGTCATTGTGAGCTGCTATGATATGCAGCATGCTCTCTTAAGAGCAACCAATTTGGCTACTTGGGCTGAAACGACTCCTTGACGCCATGAGGCTTCAAACAATCCTGAGAGGGTGCAAACTGTATAACCTACTCCCAGAGTGCCATCACTGTCTCTTAAATAGGAGCCATTACCAAATAAAAATTGACCATTCTCCTCTAAAGGAGTATCCTGAATAACAGGTCTGAGTTTGGTGCACAGTTCAGTGACATTAAGGTAGTCATGTTCCCTTTCACTAACATCATTTGAAACATGAACATTTACAGGCATTAATGTAGGTTGGTTCAAAATGGTGCATCTCTTTACCACAACATTTGGAGATCCAATAATAAATAAATTATAATGGGTAAGACTAGCATTGGTCAAATATTGGGTCTTGGAACGGTTAAAAAGTATTTCAACTTAATGTGGGACATAAAGAGTTAAAGCATGTCCCATCACAATGCATTAGCATTGACTGATGCTAACATCAGCGGAAGCCATGGCTTTTAAAAAGCCAGGCAAAGCTGCAACAACGGGATCCAATGTGGCTGAAAAATATGCCACTGGCCTGTTTGTTCCTCCAGGCAACTGCATCAAAACAGAATGAGAACAGTCATCATGTTCATGGCAAAACAGTGCAAAACCTTTTGTGTAATCAGGGATTCCCAAAGCTGGAGCTCTTCACAAACTCTCCCTCCACTCAGTGAAAGCTTTCATGCATTTTACATTGAAAGGGGCTGGATCTGTGACATCCTTGTATGTCAATTTCTGCAACGGTTTGGAAATTGCTAAAAAATTTGGGATCCCTTGGTGACAATAGCTCACCATTCCCAAAAACATTTTGACATCTCCCTGTGTAATTGGGGGATTCATTTGCAAAATTGCTGCAACTCTTCCTAAGAACACTTTCCTCACACTTTTCTCAATTTGGTGACCCAAATACTTCACCTCTTTCTGACAATATTGTAACTTAGCAGGGGAAACGTTGTGTTTGTTCTAACCCAAATGATTCAATATCGATATGGTATCTTGTCTGCAAGCTTCACGTGTATTGAATGTAACCATCAGGTCATCAATGTTCTGCACTAAAGCAGACTGAAATGGCATGATTAAAGACTTTAGGTTCTTTTTCAGGATCTAATTAAAACTGGATAGATATTCCGAAAACCCCTGTAGAGTATGAAACAATGAATATACACGGTTGCCGAATTGGAATGGAAAGAGGAAGAGACTATCCTCGTGCAAAGACACTGAGAGAAATACCTGTGACAAATTGATAACTGAACATCTTTCTGCTCTGCTTCACATGGAATCTGAAATAAAATCACTGCTGGATTTGGCACTATGGGAAACAGGATACCACAATTTCATTCACCTTTCTCAAATCCTGAACTATGCAATATTTCCCACTTGGCTTTCGCAGATCCATAATTGGTGAATTACATGGGCTGCCCATTACTTCTTTTAAAATTCCCTGCTTGACAAAGTCGGCAATTACTGGGGTAATACCTTCAATCACTTCTGATGTCATGTTATACTGTGGCATTCTGGGGAAAACTACATTTCGCTTTACAGTCAATTTGACTAGTTCAACACCTTGAGTAAGTCCAATATCTTTTCCAGAGAGGTCCCAAACTCTCAGTGTTATTTTACTTGTAATTTGTGAGGCAAGTCCTTAATTGTCATGGCAGGAAACAATGCAATGAGAGGATACATCTCATCAGTTTGACTAGAAGTCTCAACATCACTATTAGTTTGAATTGCTATACCTTCACATGCACATGTGATGGAACATTTCAATTTGCATGGCAAGTCTCTTTCTAACAGACTCACAGGACTTTAATCGCAAACTACAAATCGGTGCAAACCCTCAAGGCTTTCTAAGGCAGTCCATACACATAGCGCTGCTACCCCTAGCTCTTTCAGGTAAGTACCATTAGTGTTTATCACAATACCATGCATGCACGTAATAATGCCAGGACAAAGTTTGTGGGTATAATATGTCGCAATTTATTGGTTTCACAGGTAGGGTTAGCTTACGGGCGATCCTGGTGTCGGAGATGAGTTTATTAATATTGGCCGACACCCATCCTGAGAAAGCTAGAGCTGTTACGTCTGGTGTTCTCTGCACCAACATGTTTAGCATCTTACAGCTCGTTCCTTTATCGTGGTTTTTACCACTTTATTAGTTTGTCATGCTCCTGACAAGTCAGAGCGAGACCCAGGCCAGTCTCCACAGTTGCTCAGGAGTCCAACTGTCCCTTGCGGGATTAAGGAGCGCCGTCGCGTCATCCCAGGACCCCGCCGTCAAGGCTCCCAGGGCCCTGAGGAATACCTTTGGCTCCAGGAATCACCATCTGGAGGCCTTTTAACCAATTTTTAAGCTTTAGGATCGCCCTGTAACTCCGCATTGCGACGGTTTGTAATTTCCTGTAAAGAAAGGCATGTTATCCTCCTGTTCCACTATCCCAACCTTTCTTTCCACTATGCACGCCTCCCTGCCTTCTATTCTCCTTCTGTAGGGTGGGTGGGTAGGACTTCGCCGCCGTGACCCCAAAGAGGCCCAGCCTTGCCAGGTCTCCCCTTAAGAGACCTCCCGGCCTTACTCCTCCCTTCTAACACCTAGGCGGCCATAAACCAGCTGGGGACCACCCTCTCCACTACGGAGGCCTCTCCGGACCACCTTTTGGGCAGGCAGGGGAGCGACGCTAGAAAGCTGTCCCCCTTATCGTCGCACTGCGTGCGACGAGGCCAGCCACATAGCGCTGCTACCCCTAGCTCTTTCAGGTAAGTACCATTAGTGTTTATCACAATACCATGCATGCACGTAATAATGCCAGGACAAAGTTTGTGGGTATGATATGTCGCAATTTATTGGTTTCACAGGTAGGGTTAGCTTACGGGCGATCCTGGTGTCGGAGATGAGTTTATTAATATTGGCCGACACCCATCCTGAGAAAGCTAGAGCTGTTACGTCTGGTGTTCTCTGCACCAACATGTTTAGCATCTTACAGCTCGTTCCTTTATCGTGGTTTTTACCACTTTATTAGTTTGTCATGCTCCTGACAAGTCAGAGCGAGACCCAGGCCAGTCTCCACAGTTGCTCAGGATTCCCACTGTCCCTTGCGGGATTAAGGAGCGCCGTCGCGTCATCCCAGGACCCCGCCGTCAAGGCTCCCAGGGCCCTGAGGAATACCTTTGGCTCCAGGAATCACCATCTGGAGGCCTTTTAACCAATTTTTAAGCTTTAGGATCGCCCTGTAACTCCGCCAAGCCCCGGGGATGGCATCTCGCGATACCCGGGGCTCCCCCACCTGTGCTCCTCCCTTACTTACTATCTGTGCCCGCCGCAGACCGGTGTACCCATCTGCTGAATACAATCCGTGCTGATTCGCACTTGCGCGGGTTGATTTTCTGCCTGGATGTCCCACTTGTGGCCGTATACCCGGCTCCCTGATTCACCTCCCTTGGGATCATCTTGGCCCAATTATTTCCCCAGTCTTCCCGCGGGGCGACAGTTCTGGCAAGACCCTGTGTTAAGCAGGCCTGCCACTGTGGACCTCTCCCCCCAGTTGTTTAGCTAGTTTCCCCCGGGTGGATTACCGGAAAGCATGGCTTAACCAGCTCTTGGCCCACCAGCTGGCCAACTCTAGCTCACACATGGCACATCAAGTTCTAGGGGGTTCCCATCCAGGCGAGTCTGCTGTCGCTAAAACCAGAGCTCCAGCCACCCCCTCTGGGCCGGTGCTCTGCTCTGGCCACCAGGAGTGTGGCCATCACCATACTGTCGCAGTCCCTATATGGACGAGAAGGAAAGCATTACCTCACAATTTCTTGTGATGTGTTACAGCACATGTTATGGCTCGACAATGCTACAACATATACACGCATTTGTTAGCACCTTAGCCAGGCCCTTAACTTCTTCGGATGTGTCCGCCGCTACCGCCGTCAGTACCCTGCTTTTGCTATAACCCACCACAAGCCCCCCCTGTAATGGGCATGCTTAAGGTTGGCCGTCTAGGTGAAGCCTATGTACCTTGTCCCGTCCAATGTTGAGCTCACCCGATCTTTGGGCCTAACTGAAGTGCTTCTCCTCACCTGTGCCACAACCTCTTGTTTGAAATCTTGCACCACCTATTGGCCTGGAATTGTCTCTGAGTGTGTGTTCCTAATTTCTTGCCTGTGTGTGTACAACAAATGCTTAGCACTACCCTCCGACCCTACTGCTCGACCAAACTACCACACAATAGACCATTAGATTTTTCTCTTTTTGCCCTTATCTTCCCTCTAAAGGGGAACCCTTGGACTCTGTGCATGCTCTTTTTTTTTGTTTTTTTTTTGGAAATAATACCTACAGAGCCAACTTCCTACCGCCGGGTTACCGTTCGGCCTGGCTGAAATTCATATAAAGTTCCTACACATGTGGCGCTACTTTCGTTTATCTGTTTATTCATTATTATTTATTTATTTATTTATTTATTTGTTTTTAAACACACTTATGAGCGGCCTCCAAGCCCCCCCAACGCTGCTGCCCACAGATTGGTCACCACCCTTCTCTCCGGGGCAGCTGGGGCCCAGCATTATTACCCGCATAAACTCTTGCCACACAGCCCTGCCTCAGCAGATGATAACAACACGTCTCATCACGGTAGCTGGGCCGCAGTTTCCTTACCTGCATACGACTCCTGCGACAGGCCTTTTTGCTTCATAACTCACTTTGTCCCCTCGGACCTCAAATGAGCAGTCCATAGATTATTACAACATCATAATAAGTTTGAGTGCCAAGCATTGCTCTCTTATGACTGTAAGACAGAATATTGAGGCCGGTTATAAATCACAGTTGGCATTGCTAGTTCCCTCCTGTAAAATTCACCGGAGTCCTGCTATTTTGGCCGCCAAGCTTCTGCTTCGCCTATTTAATGCTATAATTAGTTATGTATGTTAATTTCATACCATTATTATATATATAGATACATGAATACATATATATATATATATATATATAATATATATATATATTTTTTTTTTTTTTTTATTGTTCCCGCTACGTCGTCCGGAAATGCCCCTGCGCCTGGAATCGTTCGCCTGACTCGATCCTCCGACAAGTCCCTATCTTATGTATGCTGCCAACAACGTTCTTGCCTGTCCGATCTGGTGGTGCTGTCCTACTCTCCACCGCTGCCCACCTACGCTAAGTCCTGTGATGCCGCAGTGAGCCAGGTGTGGTGTGGCAGCCGGGTTACCAATGACACAATTAACCTACTGTTGATAATGGGGCAGCCTTGTTCCCCATGTTGCCAATAACAAAATTGTTGATAATACCCTAGGGTAAACATGTCCCTCGAGCAGGATCCGAACCCGCGACCTAAGGACCCCTGACCTCGCATTACCGTCCTCCGCACATGTTTTCCAACCCCCTCAGGCGGCATTTCTAGTTGTTACGCATCATCCCCCGTGCATGTGACCTTCCATATTTATTTATTTATTTTAAAACCTTCGCATGAACCTCGTATGTCATAATGCATCAAGACTGTTGTGTGTCCCTGTGTTATAACTGAACGTGGGGGCTTTCTGCTCCCTAGGTGTGCCCCCCAAGGAACTCTTAGTAATGCTACAATGAACAACGCCGTCCTGCGGGTTGCCTCATGGGTACACATATCTTGCCTATATAACTTAACCTCATGCTGTGGGTACACACTGCGATACTTTTAGCATATTGTCATAAAATAAAGTACCTTTATGTCTTGTACTTCTGTGTGTTGTGTTTCTTATAGTATTGTGCATATGACACCATTGGTATAGTAGGAGCTTTACCTCTTGTAATTCTGTGTATTGTGCTTCTTATAGTGTTGTGCCTATGACACCAGTGGTAATTAGGAGCTTTGCCCGTCTCCTATTTTCGCCTAAGCCGCTTTGCCATGGCTACCTTCTATCAGCCTAAGCTGCTAGCAGCCCTCTTCTATACTAATAAGGGATAACTGGACATGGCACCATGCGTAAGCACCTCTGATACCCACTATAGACCAGGCCAGCCTTCATGTTAAGCAGCCATTCCCTCTATAGCCTGGGACAACTAAAAGATGTACTAGTGACACGTTCAAGCACTGCAGTCAAAAGATTCCCCTTTTGCGTGGTAAACGGTACTTATAGTCGCCACATGCGATGCTCTTTTCCGGCATGCTGTTGTCCCTCGGCTCAGGCTGCTTTGTAGCAGCACCACTGAAAAGGCTCTAGGGATTATTAGGATTTTTTTTTTTTTTTTTTTTTTTTTGCTATAGATCTGCATTTTATTTGACAATGCTGTCGCTGAATTTTCTCTGCAGGCTGATAGCAAGAGTTATATCCATTATAGTACTGGGATATTGTGATTTCTATTCCAGATAGAAAGAGTCTTATCGGTTTGCAGCAAAACCTTAAATACAGTACTCAGTGTGTGCAACTTGAGGTATTGTGAAATTACAAATATTAAACCTGTAAAGTGTTTATGATATACACCCAAATATGAAAAACCCAGTGAAGACTGTTATTTCGAGTCATTATGGGTCACGCACAGGCAGTGCTTAGCACACCACCGCCACTTGTTACTCATTCCTTAGTTTGCCCTTTAAATCCTTGCTTTTCCGGTGGCGGTTGCTAACTGTCGTCCCTTCTTTTGGTGTGCTGTTCGCTCCCATGGGTCTGTCCCTGTTACTTGCAGGCTTCCCCTTCTGGGCTAATTGTCTTACATTCATGCCCTATTCTCGCTTTTAGAGCTCGGCTCAGCCTCGGGGAGCAGCCGCCTTAAGTGCTGTACAACCATGAGGCGGGGGCTGCTTCGTGCGTCCACATCTCTTGTGAATATGTACTTATCCTCATACTGTGGGTACTCACTGAGCTACTTTTGGCATGTGTCATAAAATAACGTAACTTTTTTTTTTTTTTTTTACTTCTATGTATTGAGTGTTCTTTCAATACTGTGTATATGACACCAGTGGTATCGTAGGAGCTTACGTGTGTCCTGTTTCAGCCTAAGCCGTGTAACCATTGCTACCTTCTATCCGCCTAAGCTGCTTGAAACCATTCTTCAACACTAATCAGAGTTAACTGGACCTGGCACGCGGTGTAAGTACCCCTGGTATCCACTAAAAGCCAGGCCCACCTTCAAGTTAAGCTGCCGTCCCCTTATCTAGGCTTGAGACACTAAAAGATGTAGCGGTGATAGGTTAAAGCCCCGCAGTCCAAAAAGATTCCCCCTACGCGTGGTCGCGGTACCTATAGTCGCCTACCTGCGAAGCTCACTTTGCGGCATGCTGTTGCCCTTGAGCTTGGCTTAATCAGCGTGACCGTATTCATACTTGCTTTTTGAGGACAACAGCCATCCCCGCGGTTATCCTTCCTATGGCATCAGATAGTGCTCTCCCAGCGCTGACTGATAAAGTGCATGCTGGCATCCATGGCTACAAGTTCAAATAATTGTATGTGGGGTTTGTAGGCAGCTTGCGTCTGGCGCGCTTGACTGGGCAGGTATGTATAGCTCGAACCCAGCGACAAACGAACCCTAAATGTCTCTATGCAGCTTACTTTGTATGCTGTAATGAATGTCCCCTGACCCCAGGCACGCTTCCTGATTTGCTGGGTGGACCATTACCGAAGCAACACGAATGCACAAATCTGAAGGGATGAAGCCGAGGCTGATTTAATTATCGTGGGAAAAGCTGGCCACCCAAGGAAAGTGCCGTGGGGGATGAGGTTAATAACTGAGTGTCTGCTGCGGGACGTGCGCGCCACGCACAAGTGTAGCGCGCGCCCCCAGCCACTGTGCCCTTGCGTCGCCGAACCCTACTTAGCCCGATAAAGTCGTGGCCTGCCCTCCATGCGCCCCTACTAAACGCCCCAAGCGCCTCTATATATATATATATAAATTATGCAAGATTTTTTTTTTTTTTTTTTTTTTTTTACATTTGTCTCTATTGATTTCCTTGCAGTGTATATTTGTCGTTATATGGCTTGACTACACGCTGCTCCCTCGGTGCCTGTCTGTCTGTGGTCCGCCCAACCAGAAGCAAACCACCAATAGCTGGCTACGGTTCAATTCTGATGTCTGTTGGCATTCCAGCCATTACCTTGCCCTAGCTCCTCTGACGGCTCTAGTGGTGTTTAAGAATGCCGTCCAGTGACACCGATATCCAGGACGTGTGCAGTAAATGGAAAGGCTGGCTGCCCTTTTTCGCCGAGCACCACTCGGCCCTGTGCAGGAACCGGCCCGCCCCTAGCAACCGCTCCCATTGCCTCGTGTGACCACGAGTTCGCAGCGATTGCCTAGCAGCCTGCCGGCGAGGGCGCCCATGCCACCAGCCCCAACATACTCTTCCCTAGCCCCTCTGCGCCCCCCTGGATCCACGAGGATGGCAGCCCTGCCCTCGCGAAAGATCGCCACCTGCAACAACGTCCTCCCTTCCGAGACGAGGTGAGGAACGCCGCGGGCGGGGGCGGGTGGGGCTCCGGGGCGGACTCCTGTGGGCCCCGAGAACGTTCTATATTTTTCTATATAATAAATATCCCCTTTTCTCTTTTCTTTTGAGGAACTGCCCCGGGGAACAGAAACGCCGCTGGACCCAATCGCGATTCTCTGCCGCTGTGCGAACGACGCCGCGGGCGGGGTGGGGGTGCACGATGGGGGGGCAGCAATGGGCCTCATGGCTTCGGAGACAAACGGAATCGTTTGCAAAGAGCGCCCAAGTGCTCTGCAACCTGGGCGGAGGAAAGCAGTTCAACTGCCTATCCAGTTTTGGAGGCGGGTGGGTGCTAGTTTAGGTTAGTCTGCATTGTGAAATAACTCGTGTGCACCTTTATAAGTGCAAACCTGTAACATTAAACCTACGTTTAGGATAATATAAGGAGTTGGTTGTGCTTGTGCACCATGAAGCAAAGGTTGAGCACTCTTTGCCCATGCTGCTGTTCCTCGGACACGCTCGGACTCGCTCCCGATGCATCCTGCGCGCCCTACATAGCCGACGCTTCATGAGCGCCCCGAGACCCGGGGATGCCCGCACTCGGCCGAGACCCCCTCAGCTCGGCCTCGCCCGGCTGCGCGCCGCTCCCTGCCCCATGCGCGCACTCGTAGGGCCCCCCGCCCAGGCACCGGCGCGGAAAGGCCTCGCCCTGCCGTGGACCCGTAAACGCAATTCGCCACTTGCAAGGGGGGGGGAGGGCGCACTAGGCCGGGCGCCCCAAAGACAACCTGCGACCATGCCGGCTCCGCCTGCCCGAGTCGAGAGCGGCCCCGCTTCAGTGACCGCAAGGGCAGGACAGAACCGAAGCTGAGAGAAAGAGTGCTGTAAGGTGAAAGGAAGGAGGAAGGGTTTGCGGTGGCAGTGGCTGAAGGGGGCGGGTGGCTGATGTCTGAACTCGCGTCTATCCCGCTTTCTCTGACCCATATCCCCTTTCTAAATGCAGGGATTCGCCACTGCCTCCAACCCTTGCAACCCCCCCTTCCTCTGACTCACCTCAGATTTTCACTGCCAGATGTCCGTATCAGGACTAGGCCTTTCTCCCATCTTGCTCGCCTATTGCTCGCACTTCGCCGCCGTGACCCCAAAGAGGCCCAGCCTTGCCAGGTCTCCCCTTAAGAGACCTCCCGGCCTTACTCCTCCCTTCTAACACCTAGGCGGCCATAAACCAGCTGGGGACCACCCTCTCCACTACGGAGGCCTCTCCGGACCACCTTTTGGGCAGGCAGGGGAGCGACGCTAGAAAGCTGTCCCCCTTATCGTCGCACTGCGTGCGACGGGGCCAGCCACATTCTTCCTCTTCCAAACTCTCACTTATGTACTCTTCACTCGTCTCATCATCACTGAAATCAATCAATGGGTATTGTGAGATTAACTGATTCACATTTGCATTTGTTCTTTGGTTCACGTTCTACTAAGGAACTATTACCTGTTGCTGTGCCATCAGAGCTTGGGGTATCTGCATTTGCTGTGGGACATGAATTTGCTGTTGGGGAAATTGTACCTGTTGTATGGGAACCTGCATTTGGACTACTCCTCTAGGAACATTCATGCTTTGATTTTGGGGCCTTTGAACTCTCAGATTTTGAAATTGACCATTGTCAAACAACTCATGTTATTTTCTCTGTTAGGCTTTTAAATGTAGGATAAGTTGTCACCATATGCTAACTTCTATGCTACTAATATTTTAATATAAATTGATCTCTCTTACTGAGTGGTAGGAAATGTGTGCAGGTGCAGTGACCCCACAAAGAAATGTGAGGAAAATATGAATTTTTATCTAAATGTGATGTTTGCAGGGGAGTATACGTAAGAAAACGTTGGATGATCTACACAGACCACACCTCCATGGACACTCCGTGTCTAGTTTTCAGACATATTGGGGTTTGGTAGGTTTCCATAGATGGCCACCGAGCCGGGGAGCAAAAACGTAGGTTACCCCCGTGCAAAATCAGATGGTTTCACAATAGATAATTTTGATGTCACCACAATATATTGAGGGCCATTTCCTGTGGCACTAGGCTTACCCACACAAGTGAGGTACCATTTTTCTCAGGAGACTTAGGGTAATGCTGGATGGAAGAAAGTTTTCCCGCTCAGCTGCCAGAACTGTGCATCACCAAAATGTGAGAAAAATATGTTTTTCAGACAAAATTTGAGGTTTGCAAATATTTCTGGTGACAGATCCGGGTAAAAGCCCCACAAGTTACCCCATCCTGTATTCCCTTAGGTGTGTTGTTATTACAAATATACAGGTTTGCTAGCTTTCCCTAGGTGCCAGCTGAGCTAGAGCCCAAAAATCAACATAACTAGGCACTTTCCAAAAAACGCATCAGTTTTCAGTGGAAAAATGTGATATGTCCATGTTGCGTTTTGGGGCGCTTCCTGCCATGGGCACTAGGCCTACCCACACAAGTGAGGTACTGGTTTTATCTGGAGACTTCCAGGAACATAAAAATAGCTGAACAAGTGTTATTGTCAATTGTGTTTCTCTGCATTTATGCCTTCCAAATTTAAGACAGTGTGTAACAATAAAGTAATTTAGAGACATGCCCTGTAATTTACATGCTAGTTTGGATACACCCAAATTCAGACATGTGCAAATAACCACTGCTTCTAAACTCCATCTCTTCTGCTCATTTTGGAAATACATAGGTTTCCTTGATACCTATTTTTTACTCTTTATATTTTACCAAATTAATTGCTGTATACCAGGTACTCAATGAAAGCCCATTGCAAGGCGCAACTCATTTATTGTCTCTGGGTACCTTTGAGAACCTACAAGTCCTACACATCTTTGCAGCCAGAAGGGTCCAGCGAATGTAATGGTATAAATATTTTGAAAATCTCAATTAGGTGGAAAAGGTAACAGATAAAACAGAGATAGAAATGGCTGTTTTTATCAAATCAATTTCATTGTTTTTTTATTTTTTTATTTCAACTGTTATCTACAAAAATGACCTCTTGCCGAATTCTGAATTGTATTTACTTTTCAGAAATGTATAGTTTTCTGGGATGCACCATAGGTTTCACATCCATTTCTGTCACAAACTGTAAGGAGGCTGAAACACAAAAAATGGGAAAAACGGGGTATGTCCCAATAATATGCCAAAACTGTGTTGCAAAACTTGGTTTGCTGGTTCTAGTCAGCCTGTTCCTGAAAACTGTGAAAATTGTGATTTTTAGCACTACAACCTCTTTGTGGATGCCTTTTCTAGGAAAAAAAACTGATGCTTTCTTCTGCAACACTTTTTTCCCATTTTTGCTAAAAAACAAACAAATTCTATCTGTATTTTGGCTAATTTCTCGGTTTCCACCAGGGGAATCCACAAACCGTGCGTACCGTTAGAATTTCCCGGATGTTGGAAAATAAGGATGCAAATTTGACATAGATAACTTGTGTAGACAAGAAGTTATGGGGCCTAAGTGCAAACTACCCCAAGTAGCCAAAAAAAGGCCTGGCACAGGAGGGGGAAAAGGCTTAGCAGTAAAGGGGTTAATACAGTGCACATGTTTTGGTACTTGCTCCCTATATATAGAGACCAGTGTCAAAACAAAGAGTACAAATCCAGCTTCCAACCGTCAGTTAAACAACAAACAACCTTGGGCCAGATGTAGTTAAAATCTGGATTGCGACTCGCAAATTGCGAGTCGCAATCCAGAATGTAGGATGGTGTCCCTGACACCATCTGCGACTCGCAAGGGGGTCGCAAAGGCCCACCTCATTAATATTAATGAGGTGGGTCGCAATTTGCGACCCCCCTGACACTCGCGGTACTCACAGGGATGGTGGCCTGCTGGAGACAGCAGACCACCATGTATGTGACTGCTTTTAAATAAAGCAGTTTTTTTTGTTTGTAATGCAGCCCGTTTTCCTTAAAGGAAAACGAGATGCATTACAACACTAAAAAATTAAACGTTTTCGTTTCATTTTTTCATGCCATTCACAAAGGGGAAGGGGTCCCATTGGGACCCCTTCCCTTTTGCGAATGGGTTACCACCAGTGTGACACTGGTGTTAACTGCGATTGCTTTGCGACTACGTTTGCGGTCACAAAACAATACAGCATCGCTCTGAGACTCGCAATTAGGAAGAGGAACACCCCTTCCTAATTGTGACTCGCAGTCCAGTTTTGTGAGTCGGTAACCAGGTTACCGACTCGCAAACGGGGATTGGGCATCGCAATGTGCTTTTTGCACATCTCAAACAGCTAAATTTGCTGCTTGAGACGTGCAAAAAGTTTTTAACATCTGGCCCTTAGTATCTTTGCAATACAGAGGAAATTCCTCACACATATCTCTCACTATGAAGGAGGTGTCGACATCTTTCAGTGCCCAGAGCTCTTACCCCTCTTTCACAAAGTCAATCCTTTATAATGACCTTGTGTCACATACATGTTGGTAAATTATACATTTCTTTTCTGGCATTAAGGTAGAGAAAAGATAGCTAATTATCTTTCCAATCATTAGCAGGATGCATAGTGTCTTCTTGTTTGTGTAAGTAAATGAGAAAATTGATATGCCAATTTTTAATATTTCAGTAATTTGTTAAATGTTTACGTTCCTCGCTTGGCTGTATTTAAAAACAGTCCAATTCTCCATCTAAGCATACACTACTTTATTAAGAAAACTATTTAAAAAAAAATGCATTGCTATTAAAATTCTTCATTATGTTACCCGATCAATTTTAACCTTTTTGGGTCTGGCAGCTGCACTAATAAAGACGTTATTAAACGTGGGCGTGCCTTTGCATGTTTATCAAATTTTCCAATACATTTAGGTCTTAATTCTCCAAACAAGTTAAAAGTAACTGACCTGTAGGATATTACTTTATATTATGTTATGCTGACCATAAATAGTCGATGGATCAACTTTGCTGATTTAATTTCTCGAGTGTTTTTGTGGCAACGTGTTTTCTCTTGAGAACACCTTCAGTGAAAATAAAGGCCAAGCAACAGACTGGCTGGAGGTATTTACGGAGTAAATTGAGAACACAACTAGTGTTTTTAAATCAGATAACATACACTGCCTCTAAACCTTTATAAATCAATCTGCTTCAGATTCTTCCTGACCACAAAAGCTGACAGTAGCTAGCTGTCTAATCTTTATAGCTGACTTTGTAGAAGGAAACGCACTGCTACTACACACATGGCTTAGGAAACACAATCCGACCTTCAGAAATAATAAATCCAAAGGGCCATACATGGAGACCTAATTACAGACTAGTCAGTTAAGGAAAATGCGAGCAGGGATTCTCGAACAGCAAAGCATGTCAGTGCAACGTGAGATATGTATTGTTTACTCGTGTTTTGCGTATGTAAATAATGAACGCAGACAAAAAAAACTACCAGACACTCCTCCATATGATTTTCTAGAAACAGAGACACTGTCGAAACCACTATTTCAGGACCCACCTTAAAGAAAGACAAATCATCAGCAGCGGCTCCTCTGCTATGGCGGAGAAGAGTCGCCACCCCCCCACATACCACCCTCTATCTGCCAGCAGCAGCAGGTGCAAATTGAAAAATCATACAATAATAAATAATGTTTTCAAGGGGCAAGGCCATGGCGGATGACAGGCCAGGAGGGGGAGTGGTGTGCACTCCTCTCAGTACACATGTGTGTTTAGCCAGCCGTTCCGGAACACCCAAACACACATGCCCACTGAGCTCTCTCTAATCTGAGCTGTGTTGCCAGGTTGGAGACACAGGCTCCGAGTCTGCCTGGGAACACAAAGCTGGGGGCACTCAGGCCAATCCTAATGTTGCTCTCATGCTCCCAGCAGCATGAGAGCAGTGTTAGGATTGGCCGCAGTGCAGGCTGGGAGCCTATGCCTGTAAGTGAGTGGAGCAGCAGTGGTGATGCAGTGGGTCAGCTACGTTTTTCTTTTAATTTCTAATTTTGTTGTCTTTATTTTGTGCCTCCCACCCAGCTGCTTTGCTCCAACAGGAGTCCTCCCCGAGATTTCATTAAAGCGTTATGAACCCAGGCTATAAAAATACTTCACAGACTCTGATGGCTATACCTGGGAGGCTATTGCAGCCAAATCATTAATTCAGGTTGTGTTTGGACCACTGTAAACACCAAAAAGCTCAAATTCATGTTAGAAACATCAGCATATGATGGTGCACTATAAACAGATGTTGGTGTTCCATGACACACCCTCAAATCCTCAGGTTGAAAATATGAACAATGGTACAACTCTATTGATTTAAAATGTAGTTGAAGTATTCTTCAAACATGAAAATATAGTAGTCCTGTACAATTGAAGACTGACTATGTGACCTTGACACATTAGTCACTATAGAAAGGGTAACCTTTTTGGCAGGAAAGAGATCCAGCAATTTCCAAGATGTATGGTGAAAATTTCTAACATGCTATGAGTGAGGTATAGGTTGATCGTAAGAATGACTGCTGAAGATAAGTTGTGTTGTTTGCTTCTGACAACTGGACCCAAGTGGAGCTGGACATTGAGGGTTCTCTCTCTCTCTCTCTCTCTCTCTCTCTCTCTCTCTCTCTCTCTCTCTCTCTCTCTCTCTCTCTCTCTCGAGGAAATTAAGTCCAAGAAATGGCCTAAGGCAAGTATGTGTATTGGCACCTACATTGTTCTCCTTGTTTCTCGCTGATCTCTCCAAGGTGTTAAGCTTGCTAAATATTTCCAGTCCTAAAATGAATGGTAAAAATATTAGCTGCCTTTTATATGCGAATGATCTGGTGATTTTTGATCGGACAGGAATTTGGACTACAACGGAAATTCAACATATTCCAGGATTATTGCATTAGGAAAAATTGAAAATAAATATGGAAAAAACGGAAGTGCTTAAAATAGGGAATAAAGGGAAGAATGTGAGTTGGGTAATTATTAAAATTAAAATAGAGAGAGTGAATAAATATAAATACCTAGGGGTATGGTTTTCGCATAATTTAGGTTGGAAGGACCATCTTGCCTCCTCACAGGATAAGGCACTGGAGTCAATTGCGGGGCTAAGGAAATGTAATAAACAATATGGGGGACCATCTCTTTGACCAGTACAGCAAGCCTATGGTAAGACCTCAGTTTATGTATGGGGTGGAGTTGATGGGTATAGGTGGTAAAAAGAGCTGGGACTTGGAAGAAGGAATGTGCCTGAAAAGGCTAATCAGCCTCCCCTCCTCCACCATGGCACAGGCGATTAGAGTAGAGACAGGTTTATTGGGGTGGACACAGATTGCTTGTATACAGATATTAACATTTTGGACAAGAATGCATAATGCAGGAATATCTAAAATCTCCCTGCTATGTAAAAAGGAGGTTTTAAAAATTGAACTATCTTGGGCACGGGAAGTAAGAGGAATAATTCAGGCTTGCGAAAGAACATTAAATATACAGGTAACACAAGGTATTGATGAGATAGGGGTAAGTAAGGCAGCTTTCAAAAAGTTATTAAAACAGGTATCCAGAGTTGAGGATCTGTCGTATCTAAGCAACAAATGCTCAGTTTCCCATTTGCTAAATTACTGGGAGAGTGATGGAATCTTTCCTTATTTGGAAAAAATCCCAAATAATGAGATGCGCCATAGTATATTAAGGTTTCGCTGTGGAATAAACTTAGTTTTTAGGCCTGGGAATTGGGAGTCTCTACAAAATTAACAGAAAATATGTTAATGTGGTATTAATGTGAAAATGAATTCTCTCAACATCCTTATTGATAGGTTATGGTTTTTAACCCAATGGGTGAAATATCTAAAGCCCATTTTTGAAAAATATGGTACTAGAGATAGGGGTCAAGCGATTGATCTATTGATGGACACGAGATTTTTCGATGTGACGTGCTATGGGTCGATTTTTAATCGCCGTAGGTACATCGTTGTGAGACAATGAGGTAATCAATTCCCTAGGTTGCGGGAGAAAAGCTATTTTATACAGCAGGGTTTTTATATGGTATATTTTTATAGATAGGATATGTCTTATTGTATTTTACGGTATGGTATTTAATTATCTATATTGAACTTTTATGTGATAAAGAGATTTTGTAGTGTTTTAAAGGCTATGATCTAATTTATCGTGTTTTAGTAGTAGTAGTAGTACTATGTGTGAAAGTTCAAGTCTGTAATTTATGCATTGGTGTTTTGTATGTTTCTGCATGCTTTTATGGCCTATCTGGCTGTAAAAAAGCTATATTTCTTTTAAAAACAAAAAAAAGTTGTGTTGTTCTCTTCTGAAAAATACTTTGTCTAGCAACCTCATATGTGTTGTTACATTTAAAAAGAAATACAAATGTAAAAATGAAAAACTTGATTTAAGGAATTAAACCAAGAAATCTCTAAACTTAGATTATATAAAATTAACCAAAACATTTATAACCTGTGACAGGACTTGCTGAATCGCTGTCGTGGGGAGAGTTCTCAAAATGTGAGAGAAATTCTACTTAGAGCCCCAGTTTATACACAGAAATCTCAAGGAAAGGGTTGATTCCTGAAGAGGTTAGCTTTTAATAACAGACTTTAAGCAGCAACAAGTAGCAATGAAAATCCCAGGCCATTGGTCCACCCTTAAGTTTCCGCCTGTCCACCCCTTACCAAAGTAGGTAGTATAACTCCACATTATAGTCCACTAACGAGACCTATAAAGTTGTTAAAGTTCCTGAGCCCATGTCATAAGCCTGAGCCACTGTTATTGAACTGTAATGAGGGAGAAAGACTTTAAATAGCTTGTATAGCCCACTGACTCAGACGGCCCAGCATGCTAGGTGAGCACAAATACAGTTTCCTGAAGTCAAGGTCATACTTACCAGTTTCTTCATTTACACCAGAAATCTATCAGCTAGGTTGCTACCTGTTGTTTCTGACCAGGGGAAAACCCTGTTAATTTACCTGCTTAAGTTACAACTTTGGTCTAACTCTACTCACTGTGCTTTGCCACCCACAGGTGTCACGGGTGAACTTGGGCCAATGCACCACTGATGAAAGTGAAAGACAGGTTATTGCAGCCCCACATAGAAATATTGCTTTTTTGGGTTACTAACATTACCCCAAGTGGATCCGGGGCCCCGTGGAAACAGCAACAACCCTCATTTTGTTATTCACAGTATCACACACACTGTACTAAGAAGAATTAACACTTTTAAGTTACAATTATGTATTATTTCAGGAACAATCTCTATCTTAGAACATCTAAAACAACTGCACAGAATATTATAAAAACAACAATGAGGCATGTTATAAATAAGCAGAAAAAAATTAACATCTACAGCATTGCTAATGTGTTATTTAAAATGTTATCTAGAACCTATCACCCTAACACCTACTTCTGTGCACTATACTATGAAAGCATGAAAGGCAGAGCAACATGCAGTCTATAGTTTTGAAGGGAGATGAAATGCACTGCATACCTTGTTGACAGCAAATGCTGTCTTTATCAATGGAGGCATGAAGACAGTGTTCCCCATGAACGGCAAACCCCCAGCATGGTAACAGTTAGTCAGTCTTCCTCCGAGACTTGGCTTAATCAACTTTTGTCATCAGACGAGATGTATCATCTGCAAAGTTTGAAGTGTGCTGGCAGCATGTGAAACTGTCTCTGGCAGAATTTCGGGCAAAATTTTGGCTGAAGGCCCTCTCCTGACAAGTGGTCAAGTGGCAGTCCCTATATACTAAGGCCTATATTTATGGGCTTTTGATGCAGGGGAGCCAGCAAGTAACCTTGCTGCACTGCCCTGTGTCAAAGGAAAAGGACAGGGATGCACAGTACCTATGCACTAAAGCATATTCCTGTCCTTTCCCACTCTGTTAGCACCTTTTTGGCTGCCTAAAACCATTGCAGGCACCCTTGCACCATAGTGCAAGTCTGTCTGTGTTGCATGCAGGATTGTTTTTGTGCAGTAATGTGAATCTTCCTGCACAAAACAAATCCTGGGAGGGTTTTTCCTTTTTTTCTATCTGTGCTGAAAAACGCTGCACACATAGAAAGAGGGAAAAACAAAGAGAAATTAATATATTTCTTCTTGCGCTTCCCCAGGGGAGGCATAAGGTTTTGGCACTTTCCCAGGTTAACATTTCCTTGTACATCTGGGGAAGCATCAAAAAACATGGGTGTTGCATGGGAACACCTCCTTAGCACAGATTAAGGCAACTCAGTGATTTGCACTGACTTGCCTTACTCAATATCAATGAGGCCATACAAAGCCATGCAAAGTGGCTTTTCATAGCATCATAGATATGGCTGGAAGGTTTGCGCCATTGATGCATCACTAAAAGTGATGTGAAGGGAGTGCAAGCCTCTCATAAATATGCCCCTAAATATTATCAGAAATTGGAACTTCTGACATACGTTTAGGAAGAGAAAAGGATTGTGGACGGAGTGCTGAAACTTTCCAAACACTCACACCCTGTTTACAGATCTGGGTATAACCCATTGTACTTTTGCTCACCATGCCATCCCAGTTTGGACCCAGACATATGAAAATTAGTCTTGACCCTGCACCCCATAGGAACATGGGATAGGGCCTTTGGGACTTTTTGTCAGAACCATCAGCATTTTGTTTGTCAAACATTCAGCACCTTACTATTTATTGAACTGTCCTTACTTGTGAAATATATTTTAGATCTATTTACAATATAATCTACATAGGTGAATTATTTTAATGTTTGTGGTCCATTTATTGCTTGAGGATAGAAGGGAGGACACATACTAAGGTTCTTTGTTGAATGCAAAATGAGTAATCAATAATTCCGAAATGGAACAATGCATTTTTAAACATGTACATGGGAGCAAGCCTTTAATGATTAATAGAGCTTGCTACGACTGCCTATAAGGCTGTTAGAAAATTCTGCATCAGGAGGACTGAATGTCTGAATTAAAAAGCATCCTCTTGGGAAGCATGCACCTCAGAAGCTTGAGCTCCATTCACAACTCTTGGTGTGTTTCTTTGACATTCAAGAGTAAGAGGATGTGGATTTAGACACTGGAAAGTTATCACTAACAGGCCTGCTTCAGTGGTTATAGCCTTTTGCTGCTCCATTGTCTTCAATGAAGCTCAACATTCCAATGTTCTGATACAATTTAATATGGAAAGGTGTATTGTGCTTCACTATTTTTGTGCCCCAATCAAGTATGGGGTTACCCTGTGTCCCTCAGAACCTTTGTTAGTTACAGTATGTCCGTACAAGTGGGATTCTGTTGTAACAACTTAAATATTTTTATACATTAATGTATGGATACCTACAATTCTGGCTTAATCAGTTCCTTTTTGTAGTTCAGTCCACCGAGAAATATTCATTTGGGACTAGTTAGTTCATCTGTCCACTGATGTTACACCAGCCAAAATATAGGGTACAAAGAGTTTCTTATGATTGACGTTTTGACCTCGTACAGTCAACATGACACTCAATCATTGATTGGGGTCTTCTTCAGGACAACATGTTGGCACACTGTGTGTGACAAAATGTGTACAATGTAATCTAAGTCTTGTGTGCACAAATCTTCAATACATAGATAAGCATGTAAGGTCTACACATGAAGCGATTCTCATGAATTGGTTCATGGGCTTTAAACAGGTGCCATAAATTCCTCTCAAGGGGCTCCAAATGGTCGCTTGTAAGGTACGAATATAGATAAAATGTATGTAAATTTCTGTTGTTACAAAAAACTCACAATTACTTATGATCCCCCTTGATGATTCTGTAATTGGGATAGTTATCTCACCCATGGCAAAATATTTTTTAAAAGTGTAAGAGTACGTAAGATAGCATAAGTAAAATGTGCTGGACAGAGCGATATAATGATGTGTGCAACACAGTCTCTTGTTGCAAACATATTGAATCGAGTCATTGCTCTAAAACCTTACTCAGCTCTCCATTACTTGTGTTCCAGTGGTGGGTACTGCAGTCTAAATTATTATTGCATCTATGCCAAAACATTCTAGGAAAGTTTAACAGTATTGATATTAGTGTCAGCTAAAAGAGCTGGACAAACTGATGTAATGATACTGTTCCAGCCTGCGCTCTGTCTTAACTTTTTCAGGGTTTGCGTCTGTTTTGGAAACTAATCAGCAATGTGACCGGAATGTGCATAAAGATATACGTTGATGTGCACATGGTCAGATGAGGACACAGTACATCTTCTTTGCCGCTGAGTCTTTACGTCATAGTATTGCAAAGTGCAAAAAGGGGCTGGATCTTTTTGCTATTTTTAAAAAACAAAAAAATAATGTAATGTATATATGTATCTACTTCTGTAAAGGATGAAAGCTGGCCATGCTATACAGGGTAACAGCCAAGCATTATGGCTGACCGCAATGGAGCATGGTTTGGTTACAGGGATTGTTCTGGTGGAAAGTTTACCTTCTGCCTGAGACAAAGTAGTCATTGACAAGTTATCAGCTAGCCAAGATGCAATCTGGATCAGAAGCAGGGTTTTACAATAACGAGTTGCTGAAAAGCGGTGTTAAGGTACAGTTGGCAACAAAGGTATGAAGTCTGGGAGTGCCTTAATGTCAATCGCTTGCTCCTCGGCATCAGTCCTGATGAAGCCCTGTACATTCAGACTTCAAAATGTTTCTGGATGTCAGACCTCCTTTAACAAGGCAAACTAGCAACCTAGGGCCATGTGGCAATTTGGTATTGATGGTTGCGGCGGAGGTCCCAGTCTCTGACTGTTCTCTAGGCAGAAAGTTGGCAACAAGTTTCTAAGTTTCATTTTTTGCAGTTTAGGGACAGGAGGAGTATACTTCGACACCAGCTAAGGGTCCAGGACCTATGAGGCACTAATGCGGGCTAGGACTTACTCCAGCAAAGCTCTGCAAGAGGTGTCAGGACAGGTCCGGTTGGAGCTTGTCAGATGGGTGGTTGCAGGGAGAGAAGCCTCTGGAAGCATATTTTGTCTCTGTAGCTCAAACAGGTGTTCAACCAACTGGCCCTTGTAGTAACATCTGTGATCCTGGGTTCAAGGCAAGTAAGTCCAATATTCCTTTAGGTTCTTCAGACAACAGGCACTCCTTTTTTCTGATTCCTCACAGGTCCAGGAGTGTTCTGAGAAGAGGTCTGTGGGGTGCAAAAACAGGGGTTTACACTGGAGTCAGGATAGACTGACCTACTTGTAATCAGGCTTTAAATGTTTCTGTGCATAACTGATTACCTCTTTACGTCTGTGAATGTAGAAAATGGCTGCTTTTTCAATGATCACCCTACCCCCCAGGTTTTTGGACTGATGCTGCTGTGTTTTTTGACTCTATGGTGCTCTGGGCCTCAAAGTGTGTGTACAATTGATTAACTCCTCATTTAACTAACCCATAAGTCACTTTCACAAGGCCACTTGTCACATTGGCTAAGAAAGTGACTTAGAAAGTCATTACTCTGTTGGTCTATCTTCAGCAACTTTTACCAGAGACAACATGTTGCTCTTCTGCTAGGAAGTGTGAAGTTCTCTCAGGAACAGGGAACAAAGAATTGCTGGTCGGAAGAGGTGTGACCCCTTCCAGTAGTTTGACTACCAGGCGGTTACCACAGATGGCCCAGCTTAAAAAAAGCTATCATATCAGTAAAACAAA
Source organism: Pleurodeles waltl (assembly GCF_031143425.1). NCBI lineage: Eukaryota > Metazoa > Chordata > Amphibia > Caudata > Salamandridae > Pleurodeles > Pleurodeles waltl. The sequence goes on from NC_090445.1 coordinate 510,217,837, forward strand.
TGGTGACCACATCTTTGCCTACCCACTCATTTGTGTAGGCATACAAGCTGGCTTCTCTTTGAAAAGGAAAAACCAGTTGGAGAACCAAGGAGGAGTGGGTCATTATGCTGGGTACACCACAGGGTGTACCCAGTGCTCTTCACACCGGAAGAAGGCTTGCACCATCTTGCATCTGAGTAGAGAGGGGTATCATATGATTGTTTGGTGACCAGACGTTCAGTAAGTGATGTAAAATTTGAAGGGTTATTTGTGGAAACTATTGTCCATTGGCTAGTGATTCCTCTCTTCCCATAAATACAAGGATGGAATAAAAGTGGCCCCTGAGACCCATCATCTTCAGATCACTACTAGACTGAAATATGACAGGAGTGGGACTGCACTCCTGCTCCCTGAACCAGCAACAAAAGGCAGCAACAAAGACTGAACTCCACCTGTTGCACCCAAGGGACCCACAAAGAGGACTGTGCCAGCTATGTCTACTTGTGGAAAAGAGCTCCAATTGTACCAGGTTAGAAGGGGTGACTTCAGGGGCTAGTTGGCTACTCTTCTGTTAAGCAACAGGAAGATTAAAAGCTAGCTGAAGAACTCAACACTTCTCCAGAGCCCAGCTGCCTAGGAATGCCTGCCCACCACTGAATGCGGAAGTGGCCACTGAGCAACTGAGTCTTGACATTCCCGAGGTGTCACCAAAACTGTGGGGCCTGTTGCCGAAGTGGACCCTGGTCCCCAGACAGAAAAGAATTGCTTATCTGTAAGCAACTATTGGACTTGTTATACCTGGGAGACCAGTTGACCACTTGTGGCTGGACGTGCACTCCACTCCACTGCTGCATCATGGGAGATCAAGTGCTGAGGTCGGAGATCACCCCTGAAGATTGTGGATGCCAGGGTTGCACCAGGAAAACTCACTGCATCCCTTCTGTGTCTTCAGCTTCTTGAGCATCTTCAGCATCTCAGCATCCTCAGCACCCAGCATCCACAGCATTAGGAACACTTCTTGGCTGGAGGAGTGGGTCATTGAGCTAGAGACACAGAAGACCAAAAGACTGCTGGAAGTGACAAGTACTTGACTCTCTGGACCCAAATGGTTCCTATGACTACCGTTGTGGCCCATCCAAAGTAAGAGAAGTAACCGCAGCAGCCAGTTGGTAATAAAAGGCTCAACTGATTACAGTGATTTATTGCATATTTACAAAAAGGAATGTACTTACCTTGGAAAAATCATGACTATAGGGGTTGTGGCCAGCCAAAAATGGTGCCGGACGTGAGCCTGTGAAGCTCCGGCTACCGGCCCTCCTGGCAGCATGTATCCTCACCCACAGGCACCGTGCAATCGAAGGGACAGGGTCCTGACACCCCAAGCTGACCCCCCAGGGTGGAAATAAGGCCAGACTGTCCCTGGGGGAGCTGCAACTGAAATCCCTGAGATGCTCGGCCATGTAGCCAGGCCCTGATGTGGGTGGGCAGTGGCTGGTGGCCTGGCCTCAGTGACGGGGCTACGGCGGGTCAGCAGAATGGTGAGTGCCCTTGCAGGGGATCTAAACACCAGACTGCCATCAGAGCTCTCCTTCCCTGCCACATAACGGGTCCACCTGCTGAGTCATTACAAAATGGCAGCAGCTCAGGAATGGGCCCTGGATTGAAGGGAGCAGAGCCTGCCCGATTAAAAGGGGCCCTAGATGCAGTGACCCCCCCGCTGACTACTGTCATCCTTGAGCAGGCTGACAGTATGGCCTGGAATAAGGAAAATCCTGCATCACGTCCAGGCACATTCACCTCGCTGCCTGCAATGACGAGAAGCTCAATAAACTAGTGGACAGACTCACCATCACTCAGGGAGGAACTCTGCCTAATATCCAGGCCGTGCTGCTGCCCAAAAAGATTGAAAGCCATAAGTAAGCAAGTGAAGCACCACAGCCAGACTTGAAGATCGCACTGTCACTACATTAGTTTGCTGGCCAGCCTAGAGAGGGGGGTCGCAAGGCCCACCTCACCATGCCACTAGGTGCCCGAGAGGCGACGTGCAGACATCCTGGGGCCAGTGACTGTATGCTAGATGCTGAAAGACCCACCCATCCCCACATTCGTAAGGGCGAGCATGATGCTGGTCTGCCGCACCTGAAGCTGACAAGCCAAGCCGGCCTAACATGTGAAAGGGGCAGCAACAAGGAGCACTGACGAAGAGGACTGAGTCCTTGATGTGGTGACTGGTCCAGCACAGGTGTCTGATCCCCGGCATTGACAAGGACAGAGGTGAACCCGGGGGCATTCATGCCAGCTGGGAGGTGTTGTTGGCCCTTTGGGGGTTAGTTTGTGCTGCAGCCCGTGCACATCCCCCTGGTGGGCTGAGGAGTCAGTTCAGCTAGTGGCAGGAGGGGCCGAACTGGTGCATAGCAGGCCTCTCTGGGCACTGATAGTGGACTCTGATGCAAGACAATTCCTGGGCCCCTTTGCAAGGGAGACAGTGAACCTAGGAGTGTTGGATACTTGACCCATGCACATAATGTTGCACACTAAACAGACGCAGCTGAGCCCGCCACCTGCTTTGCTACAAGACTCGGGGATTGAGTTGGCACTAGTCCACCTTGTGCCAAATGAGGTTCTAGAGCCCCACACCGCTGCAATATTAGTGACCATTGGAGATAGTATGTAGGCACTGGAGGGCAGGATTGAAGAGGTGGCCTTAGACCTCTGCCTTCTGAGAGTAGATCACTGCAGATTGGTGGACAAGGTGTAGGTAACAGAAGTTGTAGTGCACCAGCTGCAGCCCATGGCCAAGGACTATGGCAGACAATTACACACCTTGCATCAAGAGTTGGGGCAGCTCCGAGACAGAGTGGAAGACACAGAGGGTTGCTCCCAACACAACAACGTTCGGTGGTGTTCCTCCCTGAGTACAGTGAGGGGCCCAGTATGGAACTCTATATTGAAAACTGGCTTTTGAAGTGGTCATGGATGGAAAGTCCTCTAAGTTCTTAATAGGTGAGAGAGCCAATAGGGTCCCAGGAGGCCCTCTAAAACTGGAAGCGCCCCTAGGTCTATGATAGTCAGACTTCTCAATTATCACGATAGGGAGGACATACTTCAAAGTTCCAGTGTGCAAGGATCAGGCAGGAGAAAGGGGGATTGGTGAACATCTACCTTGACTATACTCAGGTGATTCAGTGCCGATGGGAGACTTTTATAATTGTGACACAACAGTTGGGGGCCTTGAACTTGAAATATGTGCTCCCCTTCCCTGTCAAGCTAAAAGAGGTGGACAAAGACTTGTGGATGTATGCCATACAGGACCATGAGGCATAATCTGCAGAGACTGATGAGCTGCTTGTCACACAGTAGGGGAATACACGAGCTGGGTGTCCTTCTGACCTTGGATGCCGAGAAGGCCTTTGACTCCTTGGAGTGGCCATATATGATGGCCATACTCCTCAAGATGGGATTTAGATAATATTTCTTATCCTAGGTTGGCTTACTATATAAAGATCCTGTGGCAAGAGTCTGGGTCAACAGGGTCCTCTCAGAAAGCTTTGGTCTATCCAGGGGCACCCATCAGGGCTGCCCACTCCCACCCCTACTTTTTGCAGTCATTCTTGAACCCCTGGCGCAGTGGATCCCAATGGATGTAAAAATACGGGGCCTCCAATGGGACTCAAGCTGGGAGGATGTCATCTTACTGTATGCTAATTAAATCCTCCTCTACCTTGCAGACTCCCCACACTTCATGCCGATAATTCTGCACATCCTGAAGAGTTTTGGGATCTATGCTGGCTTAAGTCAGTGGCCTTCTCTGTGACAGTGGAAGACCTGAACTGGGCTCGGGATGGGCCCTTCCTAAAGGCCAAATGCAGTGATGTGGAGAGATGGAGGAAACTTCTGCTATCACTGCTGGGCTGAGCAGTCCATTATGAGATTATCCATTTACCAAAATCTTTGTATATTCTGCAGAATACCTCCTTTCCAGTCCCGGATACTTTCTTTCACAGGGTGGACAGCGTCACGAGGGTGCTGCTGTGGGACGGTGCGATATCAGGAATTGCCCTCTCGCTACTGACAAGATGTCAGATGGAGGAGTGTATTCCCCTCCCGAATCTCCGGCTTTATTATTATTATTACAGCTGCTGACTGTTAATGACTGAGCCTTTTTGTCCCAGCAAAAACCTTCCTTGAGGGAAAACCGTACTGCTATGTCCCCAGAGGAATACCTCCTTCAACTCTACAGTGGGTGAGGACGGCCCCCTCCCCTTTTCCCCAGAGACGGTGGTCAATATATGGAAAAGGATGATGAGTACACTGGGGTGGCACGACAGATTGGCAATGGAGATCCCGCTTTGGGCCTCAGACCTCCTCTGTGGTCTACACGAGATAGAGGGACATCAAAAATTGGACCTGTTGGGATCTCTAAACTGGGTGGCGTATAGAGGGAAGGAGCATTGATAATGTTTACTGATTTGCAAGCTGAATATTATTTGTCAGGGAGTCAATTTCTGAGATACCAACAGATGCGATTCATACTAGGCAAATGTGAGGCCCTATGAGAGGAGGTTGTAGAGGAGTCTCCACTGGAATACAGGGTGCTAGGTGCCCACCTGACAGAGCATGGGGTGCCCCGGCTCTATTCCATGCTCTTGAGTAACAGTCTTCCATCACTTGAACCTTTGAGAGAGAGATGGGAAAGGGATCTGGGTAGACTTGCGGATGGTGACTGGAGGCAGACATGTGGGTATCCCAGAGTGGTCGCGCCTCAGGCGGGATTTGTTTCATTCAATTGAAAATCCTCCATAGGGCCTACTACACTCAGACCCGCCTATTCCATAATGGTCGGGCAAGAAACGAACAGTGCCTGAAGGGCTGTCAAATGAAGGGCACCCTGATGCATACTTAATGGGATTGTCCAAAAATGAGCGCTTCTGAAAATAGTTGGGTGATAGAACGTCAGATGATTTGGGCTAAGAAGTGAGGCTCACACCCCAACTGGTCTCACTAGGCATCTGTGGCAAACAAAACCTGGACCACTGAAGTACTGGGGTAGCTAATTTTGCCTACCATACGGGAGTGGGAGGAAGGCATGGATTGGTGAATGTTGGCAGAATAACTGGTGTACCATATGATAGGTTACCCACGACAATGACAATTCAAAAAGATCAAGGCTCCCTGAACAGAAGAGAGGGAAGAGGGAGAGTTAAGAAAAGTGGGAGACATATAAGCTGATGGAGGGTGGAGCAGGCTTGAGCCCCAAGTTAAACTGTTGGGTGTTTGATGCTGATGTGAACAATGATGCGAACAATAAAAAGAAAAAGACTCTGATTGAAAATAAAATGACTGGTTGATGTGTTATATTCTGGTCCGGGCCTTGGGAAGACCTATGTAATAATAACTGTATGATTCGCTCACATGTCCTCGACAGTTGGAGGGTATGTTATACTGTTTGTTTTTCTCTGCGAAAACTGAGTAAAGAGATATTTTTAAAAATCATGTAACGGTTTTTCTTAATAGATTGTTGTTGTTTTGGTGTCTATTGTTAGATACAAATACACTCTATTTTTATAAATTGAATTAAGATTTTCGTTGTGTGGTGTTTCTTGCTTGTTCCTTTGATTAAGCATGACTGATCTGTGTTACAGCTACCCAGAACTAAGCTGAGGGTTTTTATTAAAGAAACCTAACTGCATTTGAAAAAGATTGTGCTAATATTACATGGTAAAGTCTTACAAACTCACTTTATAATAATCAATGTTCATAAGGGAATTTATGGGAGTATGGTGTTTTTAGACCCTCCATTAATGTTAGAAAGTATTTTAGCTCTTCTGACTATTTCTGTAGCCGCATCTCAAAAACAGATCGTAATCTCCGTTGAAGGGGTTCTTGTGTGACAATAAAGTCTCAGAAACAACGCAGCATTTGTGTAAAATCAACATCTGAACTACATATTTACTAAACATTTCCATGCATGAATATACTTCTTATAAAATTTGTCTAAGTGATGTGGGTATTCTGGTACAATAGCAAGTATTTCAAGTGTTTGAGAAACATTCTTAAGGCCTACAGAGGATGACATGAATTGTTACTGACATTTGTCCTGGATGGAGCGATAAAAAAACTTTGATCGCAATCAAGAATAAAGTGGTCAATTGCTTAGTATTACAATAGTTCTACTTTGTATTATTTTACAGCATCATTTTAGACACAATTTCCGAGTTATTATTTTAGATATGTGTTTTTACTCTGGCCATAAGGACTTCAAATGGTCATGCACACTTGCGCACTTGTCTTGCAAGATTAAACTAGACTGACTGTTGCTAGATGTAGCTGGCCTTTGGAACCCACGAAGTGGCAACATCTTCCATGCCTGATGCAAGGCTCAATCATTTCTGATCCTGCACTTTCTAACGGTTGGGTCTACTAAAATGAAAACGCACGCTATTAGGCTTGTCAGATGTACTCTTTCCAACTCTGGGGTCTGCAATTTGGAAGTCAAACTTAGGGGCTCATTCTGAGCCCGGCGGGCGGCGGGAGCCGCCCGCCTGGAGGGAGTCGCCAAATGACCGCACCGCGGTCAAAAGACCGCGGCGGCCATTCAGACATTTCCTCTGGGCCGGCGGGCGCTCTCCAAAAGAGCGCCCGCCGGCCCAGAGGAAATGCCCCTGCAACGAGGACGCCGGCTCAGAATTGAGCCGGCGTAGTTGCAGGGGTGCGACGGGTGCAGTTTGCACCCGTCGCGTATTTCAGTGTCTGCATTGCAGACACTGAAATACACAGTGGGGCCCTCTTACGGGGGCCCCTGCGGCACCCCCCACCACCATCCTGTTCCTGGCGGTAGGGGGTGTCAGAATCCCCATGGCGGCGGAGCGCGCTCCGCCGCCATGGAGGATTCCCCCGAGCAGCGGGAAGTCGGCGGGAGACCGCCGACTTTCCGCTTCTGACCGCGGCTGAACCGCCGCGGTCAGAATGCTCGTGGGAGCACCGCCAGCCTGTTGGCGGTGCTCCCGTGGTCGGTGGCCCTGGTGGCCACCGCCCGCCAGGGTCAGAATGACCCCCTTAATTTCTTCCTTTGACCATTTGTCATTAATGGAAATGTCTCCAGCGTGTGCAGCGGCCTAGGTTCGGCACAACTATGTGTAGCTGCTGGACTTGTCCTGTGCCCTGGAGAAGCTCAACTCATTTATCACAGTGGACTACAGTCCCTGCCATGGGTTTAGCAAGAAAAGTAAGGATGGCAGCGAACTTTGCTTTAAAAATGAATAGTCTGACCAGACCTTTTCATCTGAGTATTGTGACAGTGTGGTTACCGAGGGCTGGCAGCAATTGTGTGTTGCCAACTGGCTTGTGTGACGGCTATACCTACCAGTGTGTAACCAGCCCAGGTGGGACTAAAGTGGACAAAGTTGTGATCAGACTTTGTGAGGTTTCAAATGCTGAAGGGGTGAATGGCCCATGCAGTGCACCAACTGACAAAGGTGCGACTGGACAGACTGGACAGGTTCACATCGACTGATTCGTGACCAGCCCAGGTGAGGGGGTGCTGCTGTCAAGCAGTCACAATACCCTATAGGGAACTTCATCTGTGGATCATCTGGCCCAATTATGGGCCCGACTGCCCGAGCCCCAAGATACATTATGGGCCCGACTGCCCGAGCCCCAAGATACTTATCATTGGGGCATTCATGACTGCCCGATCACATGACAGCCATCTCCTGCTTCCGCAAACAAGAAGAGCCAGACCAAGTACGTTGCTGATAGGGTGGCCACCCGTCTGTAATTTTCATAGACTGCCCGTAATTTAGCCTTACCATCCATTGTCCTTGAGGCATAACGGACAGCATTTGCCCATAATGTTAGCCTTCCAGCTAAAGGACAAATGTAATTAGGACAATTCAGTTTCCCCAGCTGGAATGAAAGGAAGGGAGTCTCCTTTGCTCTGATGCTAAGGGAGGGGCAGACTGATAAGAAACAGGCCTTCTTGCCTAGATGTCTCTTTCCTAAAAGAAATGCAAATATACACAACTGGTAAATCCGCAAATGTAAAGGGGCTTGGAATCATATATTGGCTCTACTCAGAGGAGTCACTTGAAGCCTTCTGATGGCAAAGATAACTTATTTTAGAGAGGTACTGTAAGGGTATTTCATGCTTATCTGTGGAGTGTGTGGTTTTAATTAACAGTTATAAAAATGTTTGCACTAGTACAATCTGTATATTATTGAAATCTGTGTTTTAGAAGGGCTTTTTTATTTAACTTGAATGTATTTGCACATTTTGTAGCAGCCTATATTATGCTGTGTGTAATGCATGTTTAAAAGACTTTCACATTCAAAGTGCTTTCAGAAATAAGCACCTTATAGTGATAACAAACAATGGCAAAGCCAATAGGTCTTGTCTACACTTTGTCAATGCTGTTCAACATGGCTAAAAGTTAGTGGCATAGAGGAAAGGGATGTGGAGTGTTGCAGAGTGGAATAGTGAAGAGTGGAGTAGAGTGTTGTACAGTGGAGTGGCAGAGAGTGTTGTGTTTAGGAGTGGAGAACAGTGGGGTCTTGTAGAGTGGCATATAGAGGGGTGGTATGCAGTAGAGCTGATTGGTGAAGAGTGCATTGGCTTAGAGTGTCCCAGAATATAGTGGGGTACAGTGAAGTGGAATGGAATGCAGCATCATAGAATTCAGCGGCGTACAATGCAGTGTCATGGAATGCAGAGGCATAGCTTAGGGTGGTGCGTAGTGGAGTGCAGTGGTACAGAGTGGAGTGGTGCAGAGCAGAGTGGCATAGACTGCAGTGGCATAGAGAAGAGTGTGTACACTAGAGTGGCAGAGTGTGCAGTAGTTTTGAGTGGTGTATAGTGCAGTGGTGTAGAGTGCAGAGTAGACTCGACTGGCATAGAGTGCAGTGGTGTAGAGTGGTAGAGAGAAGAGTAGTGTAGAGTGATGCAGTGTAGAGTAGAGTATAGTGCTGTAAAGTGCAGTGGCATGGAGTGAAGTGATGTAGAGCATAATGGTGCAGAATGCAGTAGTACAGAGTAGAGTGATATAGACTACGGTTGTGGAAAGTGCAGTGTTCAGAGTAGAGTGTCATAGAATGCAGTAGTGTGTAGTGGAGTACAGTGGCATATAGAGCAGTGGCGTAGATTGCAGTGTTGCAGAGTAGAGTGCAGTTACATATAGTGCAGTTATTTAGAGTGTGCATTGGTGTAGAGTGCACTGAAGTAGGGTGCAGTTATTTAGAGTGCAGTGGGGCAGAGTGTCATGGAGTGCAGTGTGTAGAGCACATTGTTTCAGAGTAGAGTGCAGTGCCATAGAGTGGAGAGGTGCAGGGTAGAGTGCAGTGGCAAGAGTGCAGTGACTCAGAGTACAGTGGCGTAAAGTAGATTGTTTCACAGTAGAGGGAAGTGGCGCAGAGTGGAGAGGTGCAGGGTATAGTGCAGTTGCGTACAGTGGTGTAGAGTGTAATGGCATAGAGTAAAGATATTTAAACTATTCTGTGACTCTGCCTGTTCTTGGATTCCCTGTCTGGGCCAGACTGAGAGTTGGGCCGTTTGTGATTCTTCTCTAGAAAGTGACACAAAGGGAGCTGGGGTGTAGCCTGCATATCCTGATGAGCCATCTGGGGTAGAGTTGAGGGAGGAGTGGCCACTTACACCTGAAAGGGCTGTGCCTGCCCTCACACAATGCAGTCTCCAACCCCCTGGTGTGTAGCCTGGCCTGGGCAGGATCCTGTAAACAAGAGAGACTTTTCTTTGAAGTTGGGCAACTTCAGAGGCAGAAAGGGATGTAAGTATTGCACCCCAAACCTCAGACTTTAGATTTCTTCAAGATCACTTCAAGGATTCAAGAGGAACCTCTGCCAAGGAGAAGAGCTGAGGAAAAGTGCTGCTCCTGCCTGTGACTGTGCTTTGTTGGGCTATCCAATAGTTGCTGCTTCTGCATGACAAAGGGAACAAAGACTGTCCTTGGTGGTATATTTCTGCTTGAGAGGAATCTCCAAGGGCTTGGACTGATATTGCCCCCTGTTCTGAGGTCTCTTGGTAATCAAAGACTTCCTCTGCCAGCACCTGGACTCTCTGCTGAGACTCCTGCCCTGCCAAGCGGTGCCTAATCCAGTCCCTGGTCCCTTGAAAGTAGAAGCTGGTGAAAAATCAAGAAGATACAAGGAAACCAACATCGGGCAGAATGTCCGGAATGCTTGCTGGAATGTTCCAGTCTCCAGCTCTGTGAATGAAAGCTAAGGCTGTATCCAATAAAATGTGCCTCATCATACATTATGCTTGCTCATACTGAGACATTTTAATTGAGATGAATTATAAAACAATATAGGCATTCCATTGTCAACCCCCTTTTCATTACTGGCTTAGTACATATCAATATATGTTAGAAAATGGGTCTCCGGTTGGCAGTCAGTTTGCACTCTGTCCAAGCAGGGTCCCTCACTCAAGTCAGGGTAAGGGAGATACGCAGCTCAGATAACCTCCTGCTCACCCCCTTGGAAGCTTGGCACAAGCATTCAGGCTTATCTCAGAAGAAATGTGTAAAGTATTGGCCCAGAAATGCGCAGTAACACAGTGAAAACACCACAGAATGTCTCCACAAGAGTTTAGAAATATAGCCAATATTTATCTCAATCAAACAAGACTGAAACAACAAAGATCCAACATATACAAGCAAAGATATGAATTTTTAAAGTAAAAAGAGTCTTACTCCATAGAAATCAATGGATGCATGGTTTTAGTACAAAGTACCTGGAATGCATAAAAAATAAATCCGCAAGGTCAATGGTATGTCAGAAGAGCAAGCGATTCATCGATTCCTTACTCACGAGTAAGGCCGTGTGTCGATTCTTCATTCGCTATGGCGGATGCGCGTCGATTCCAGATGCACAGCATCGGGGCCGTGCGGTGATGTTTGCAGATTTTGACGCTCAGGATCCATGTGTGGAAATGTCTGATGCACTGTGCGAAGAGTCCGTGTTGAAAACAGATACTGCGTGATTTCCCCAGCCACGAGGCAGGCTCTGCGGTGAATTTTCAGCCGCAGGACTGGCGATTTATCGATTTTTCTGATGCGCACACAGCAGTTTACCAGTTTCTACTTGTAAGGGCCCAGGGACTGGATTTGGCACTGCTTAGCAAGTCAGGACTCTCAGCAGAAGAACCCAGGCAGATGAAGTCTTTGATCTCATTGAGACTTCAGAAAAGGGGGCAAGCTCAGTTCAAGCCCTTGGAGAAACTTCACCAACAGGATTTCAGAAAGCAAAGTCCAGTTCTTTCCCTCTTCAGGCATAAGCAGCAGACCAGCACAGCAAAGCAACAGGCAGAGTGGCATGTCCTACCCAAGCATCAAGCTCTTCTCCTTGGTAGAGGTTCCTCTTAATCCAGAAGTAATCGAAAGTCGGGGGGTTTGGGTCCTCTACTTATACTCTTTTCTGCCTTTGAAGTAGGCAAACTTCACAGGAAAGCCTTTGTAGTTCACAAGATCCTGCCTTGCCCAGGTCTGGCTCCAGATATACTCCAGGGGATTGGAGTCTGCATTGTGTGAGGACAGGCACAGTCCTTTCAGGTGTAAGTATTGCCTCCTCCCTCCCCATTCTAGCCCAGGAGACACATCAGGATATGCAGGACACTTCTCAGCTTCCTTTGTTTCACTAGCTAGAGAGAATTCACAAACAGCTAAACTGTCAGTCTGACCCAGATATGGATTCCACAGGCAGTCAGAGGCACAGAATGGTTAAGCAAGGAAATCTCCACATTTTAAAAGTGGCATTTTCAAACATGCAATCTAAAACACAACTCTACCAAAAGATGTGTTTTTAATTTGTAAGTTCAGAGACCCCAAACTCCACCTCTCCGTCTGCTCCCAATGAGAAGCTGCACTTAAAAGATATTTAAAGGCAGTCCCCATGTTAACATATGGGACAGATAGGTCTTGCAATAGTGAAAAACAAATTTGGCAGTATTTCACTATCAGGACATACACACCAGTACATGTTCAACCTTTTAAATACACTGCACCATACCAATGGGGATACCTAAGGCCTACCTTAGGGGTGACATACATGTAGTAAATGTGAAGGTTTGGGGCTGGCAAGTGGGTGCATTTGCCAGGTTGAATTGGCAGTGTAAACCTGCACACACAGACACTGTAGTGGTAGGTCTGAGACATGTTTTCAGGGATACTCATGTGGGTGGCACAATCTGTGCTGCAGGCTCACTAGCAGCATTTGATTTACAGGTCCTGGACACCCATAGTGTACTTTACTAGGGACTTACCAGTAATAAAATATGCCAAGCATGGACAACCAATTACCAATGTCCTTTAGACAGAGAGAGCATGCACTTTCGCACTGGTTAGCAGTGCTAAAGTGCCCAGAGTATCAAAACCAGCAAAAACGAATTACAGCACAGGGTCCATAAACAGGGGCTCAAAAGCTAAAAGTACAGGGAAACCATGCCAAGTGCTGCCAGGTCTAACAATATATAATGGCAATAAACTCCCATAGAATAGAAGCGCTGGAGAGTATATAGACAATGTGCACTGTTCCAGTAGAAATAGCATGTACAGAATCGAAATGCAGGAAAATGGAGTGATCAAGGCTTTTTCATATTGGTTTCTTGTTAGGGAGGTGTTCCTTTCATTCCGGATAAGAGTTTACACCCCACCACTATCACATTTCACCAGCTGCCACTGGTACAGTGTACAGGTGTAGAGTACAGGGGCATAGAGTTGAATGTTACAGAGTAAAGTGTATTAGCATAGAGTGTATTGGCATAGAGTGCATTGACGTACAGTGGAGTCTTGCAGAGTGGCATAGTGTGGAGTTGCGCGGAGTAGATTAGAGTGGCCTAGACTGTAGTGGTGCAGCGTGCAGAGGCCCAGAGCGCAGTGGTGTAAAGAGCATTGACATAGAGTACAGTGGTACAGAGAAGAGTACAGAGGCGTAGGGTAAAGTGGCATAGAGTACAGTGGCGGAGTGTAGAGTGGAGTGGTTCAGAGTAGAGTACAGTGCAGTATCCCAGAGTGCAGTGGCACGGAGTGGTGACAAGTGGAGTGGTGCAGAGTGGGGTTCAGTGGTGTGGAGTGTTGCAGAGTAGAGTGGAGTGGAGTAGATGTGTGGAGATTGCATCCTTTAGTGTAATGATTTGTTTTAATCATATTAAGGTATTTGTTTCCAGCACGGTTTAGAATTAACAAAAATGTGCTTACATTTGTGTTCCTAATTCTGATGTATTCTGAAATCCTGGCACAATTCATTTAAATGTTGTCATGCTATAGAAAAAACGCTTTTATACCCACAGTATCCAGCAAGATTGTCACATAAATCCTCTCAATTTGAAGTCAGAGAAAGAAAAGTAACCACCAAGCTCCCACTGACGACAGAGCCTGACATTTGAACTTGTGAATGCACAGCAAATGTGATGAGATAAGAACAAAATTTGAAGGCCTGTTTACAGAAAGGGAGAACTCAGAAGAATACTGTAAATAATGTTTGGGCAAGGGCACACCAAATGTGATGAGAAAAGAACAAGATTGGAATGCCTGTTCACAGAAAGGGAGACCTCAGAAGAATACTGTAAATAAGGTTGGGCAAGGGGAGCGGCAAACTCAAGCTGGACAGCCTAAAACAAACAAAGCCAGCAAATTGAAAGCCATAAAATGTGAGTTACAAACCACAAGCCAATGGCAAGCAACGGGCGGAATGCATTCCCAGGGAAACTGAATGTACCTAGGGTGGCAACCCAGTATTTTAGCCCAGTCTGCATCTTGCAGAGGTTTGGCCATATCAATCTCCCAGGTAGTATGATGAGTACCCCTGGAGTGGTCTCCATGTCACAGGAATGGTCTGTACATCCATCTTATCAGTTTGCTACCAGCCCCTATAATGTAGAGCTTCTGCCACACCCCTTGTGGGGTTAGTGCTAGGTGGCAGACATGAAACAGGGTATTTAATAATTGTTTAAGGTGTTTAAAGGTAAGGCGTTGACCCAGGTGAAGATGGTAGTCTGCCATAAGGGTTTGGAAATCTAGCAGCTCCCATCCCTCAATTGTAAGACACCTGCAGCATGTCCCTAATGGAGTTGCTTTGAGCGCAGCCATGCTGTCCAAGTGGGAAGGCCTGGCAAAGGTAGAGGAGGAGCAAAGGGTTTCTTCTTGTCAGTGAGTTTACAAGGCAAGAGAAAGCTGTGTAGGATAACAAGGCAAGAGAAAGCTGTGTAGGATAACCCCAGATGGTGTTCCATAGAATGATCATTAGGAAACAATGAGCAGTGCAATAAGCCCTCTTTAAAGTTTTTACGAATAAACCCCAGACAGCGAGCCAACCGTTGGACTTGTGCAGCTAAATAATAGCATTTTAACTCCAGAAGGCCTAATCCACCAGCAGTCATGGTAGCGTTAGAGGGGGAAAAGCTACTCAACAGCAGCCAAGCTATCAAATCTGTTGTGTGGCAAGTCTGAAGGAGGAATACTGGATGTGCAGGAGAAGGTTTGCAAAATAATATAATAATAGGGGTAGCACACCATCTTCACTAGTGCCACATGGCCCACTACAGAAAGCAGAAGAGAAGACCAAAAAGCAAACTGGGCTCGGAGGGACCATGTTGCTCTGCAGAGATTTCCATCCTGCAAATCAGTGAAGAAATGGTAGGTACTTATCCCTAGGTATCAAAAGGTAACTGGTTACCAGTTCAATCTGAAGTCTAATTGTATATAAAGGGAAAAACATTACCATATGTTAAAGAAACACTAATTACATTTTAAAATCTTTCCATGTTCTTACATTTTGTTTGTACAATTCACATCCCAAATATTTTAAAGATTGTATGTGTACTTTGACACTTAGGGATAAGCCAGATCACTGGTTTGGCTTTTGCTCAATTGTAAAACCGTTTTAAGACATGGACAGAGGGAGTAATTGCCTTGCAGGGGGTCTGGCCCCTGCCCACCCTTCACAAGCATGAACAGCAGACCATTGCACCAGAAGTGTTGCCAGGGTGAGTTTGTGCTGCTTGTTCAACTACTTGACAGTGCTCCTTCTGTTTCTCTCCTGTCTGCAGAGACAACTCCCTAGGTACGTCATACCATCCGATACTCTTGGTGGAACCATTTTGTCTGATTTTAGGAATTGTCCCACCTTATTCTTCTCTTCTGTATTTTTCCAGTTCTTAGCAACAACCCTTTGAATCAGTTGCTGTTGATCTCCCATCTGATCTTGATTGCTTCCTCCTCTTTTCTTACCTTTGATTGGTAATCCTGGCTCCCAGCTTTGAGATAAATGTAGAGTTCTGGACATACACTCTAGTGCTAAAAGACTACAGACAAGTTGTAGGTACCTCACATCCTGAAATTTGGTGTGAAACTGTTGCCCACATCATCTGCTCTGTCTCATCACATTTTTTCGTTTGAAAATTCATTGGAGGTTGAGGTGAGCCAGATGTTTTTGTTCAAGTTGTTTAAACTAGCATAAGGTTTCTTACCTTAATGTGCCCGAAATTGCTTGCCATGGGTTTTTAAATGTTTAAAAACATAATGAAAATGTTGCTGTTGCTTTCTCTCCAAGAAAGACTTGCTAGATTTGGGTAGAGGTGATGGCCTTGACACAGTGCTGAAGGGCTTTAATTTACTAATGAACAGGACGTAATGTGACACCTGAATGTAGCATACCAGGAGCCAATCACAAAAAGACGACAGTGAATAAATAGTGCTATATAAAAAGGAGTAAATAAATGCAGTGATAACTTAGGGCCAGATGTAGCAACTTCCGCATTTGCGATTCGGAAATTGCGAGTCTGTGCGACTCGCTATTTCCAAATCGCAAATGCGGATGCAGAACGGTGTCTCAGACACTGTCTGCGGCTCGCTATGGGGTCACAAAGACCCACCTCATAAATATTAATGAGGTGGGTTGCATTTTGCGACCCCATAGCGAGTCCCTGCACTCACAGGGATGGTGGCCTGCTGAAGTCAGCAGACTTCCATGTCTGTGACTGCTTTTTAAATAAAGCAGTTTTTTTTGTTTTTTTTTGCAGCCCGTTTTCCTTAAAGGAAAACCAGTTGCAAAATAAAAAAAATAACGAAACCATTTGGTTTCGTTTTTTCAGAGTAGGCAGTGGTCCATTGGACCACTGCCTGCTCTGAAAAAACCTTTTGGGCAACATTCACAAAGGGTAAGGGGTCCCATGGGGACCCCTTCCCTTTTGCGAATGAGTTACCACCAGTGTGACACTGGTGGTAACTGCGAATTGCTTTGCAACCGCATTCGCGGTCACAAAGCAATTCTGCATTGCGATGCGAGTCGCAAATAGGAAGGGAACACCCCTTCCTATTTGCGAGTTGCATTCACAATTTGCGAGTCAGTACCAACTCGCAAATTGTGAATGTGCATCGCAGAAGGCTGTTTGCATGGCGCAAACTGCGATTTTCGCAGTTTGCACCATGCAAACAGCTTACTACATCTGGCCCCATATGGGGTATGGCCTCTCTTGGGTGCGTCTATAAAATTGATGTTTGTTCTTTAATTTTTGTTCTGAATTTTGACCCTTAGGCCTGAATTTTTGACACTCCTGTCCAGAATTTGCCTTGATGCAAGGAGGTCACCAGAGAACTGGGGGGCTGAATGAGAAACGAGAGAAATTAGTTCCTCTGCGACTGTTTAAAGTGATTAAAGGACTCAACTCCCATAGTGTTTGGAAGTCATTTAATTGTACCTTTGCTAAATTCATGCTAAGGTTGTTTTCTCGTATAGAAAGAGAGGGGCTCTCAGAACCAGAAATAGCGCCTGGGACAAGGAGGCCAGTAAGGGTCAGGGTGGTTGCTCCCGCTTCTTGCACGACACCCAGAGAATTTAACTTCTTTTCACCTTCTAGTAGTGTGCAGTATTGAGTGACAGTGTGCAATAAATTACTTACTTTCTTGAAAAGATGAACACTGGCCTGGCCAGTCACATCATTGGGTTGTTTATTAGGTGTCACAGCCCTACTTGCCATGTGGCCCCTGAAAGGTTTCTGACGAAGGCTAACCGGGGTGTAAGGGTCAAATCCCTGATATCATCAAGGTTTAAAGAGTGTTTGATCACGCTTCACTACCGCCAATATTGTCATGAACCAGTAACGTTTGCTTTATCCTGTTTTTTTATGCAATTTGGTCGACAATGGCCCCCACGTTCCTTCATGTTGGAAACCATTTACAATCGGGCTCTCTTGTGATTCTGTAGTGTATGTGAGGGCAATGGCTTTTGGAGCCAAAGAACGGCATTTTGTTTATTTGTGTTGCCTTTAAATATTACACTATTTCAAGCAAACAGAATTAACGTATATGATGTTTTGCATCAGTATTTGGGGAGGTAGTAGTTTCATCCTTATCTTAAACTGATAATTTCATGACTTCAAGTTTTTTTTTTAACCCAGCCATACTTTAGTAGAGTATCTGGTCTAGTAGATGTCAATATCTAGCTAGATAAGTGATGAAGCTTCTTTGATGTTGTTATTTCTAGCTTCATTGTTCTTTGGTGTTTTAGCATCCTCCCTTACATCGATGCGTTTTCTTGTAAGAGGTACCCAATAACCAGTATTTCAACTTTTTCTAGTTTTTTCCAGTCATTCAAAAATCAGTAAAGTAGAAATGTTCCTTCCTGAAAAAAATTATGGAGTGATTGCATTACGCCTTATTTTTAGAAACAAGTTTCTGATCAGTTGAACATTAAAAAGACAGAAAAATAGACAAAAACGTAAACAGACAGACAGACGAAGGCACATATATAATAAGTGTATAGACCGATACACATGTAGGGTATCTGTCTGCAAAACATTATGTTGTGGTGATCGCATCCTATCTAAGAGATCAATTAATACTCTCCCTGAATGTTCCTGAAAGATACTTCACCAACATATAGCCCAAGAAAGCAAAAATAGAAGTTTATTGCCAAATTATTATTACATACGTTTTGTACTGCATTCTGGGAACAATACAATGTTCATATATGGAGTAATTATGATAAAGATATTTACTGTTATCTCGTTATGTGTACTGCTCACTTTTGCACAAGCCTTCTGATGTACACATGAAAAATTAATGTTTTGTGTTGAATGGATCATAATCTAACACGATGTTTGCTTTTTAATGACTTTTGTGTCTTCCACACGTGCGCCCGCATCCTTTTTTCATAGCTCGTATGTGCCAACATTGCTTGGGTCCATAGGTGTGCCTTAGCATGATGCAGCCATTTTGTAGACTTTTTTCAGTTTCATGACTGATGTTGCCAGCCTTTTCTCCTTTGCTTTAATTTCAATTAATTAGTATGTATTTGCTATGAAAGCATATATATGATTAAGCTGTTCAGTGCATCGTGATAATAAAACCAAGAAATTAAACATTCTAGCAAAATACCAGTTATCGCACACATTGTCAGCGGGGTATGTCAATACATTGCCAAACAGTTAAAGTGTCACGGCATGGAAACTATACATTTATGAAATGTCAAATATAATTTGTTTGCATAGAGTACCTGGGTTACATACAATGCAAGACCACCCTTGGCGAAATTCTGACAGCATGTGCATGTATGTCAAATTAGTAAATAGGTAAGGATTTCAGCTACCTTTATCTGCAGCATTTTTCCATCATAAACATCTCCATAACTGTAGTATGTTAAACAAGGTGACTATGACATTGTCATTTTCAGTTCTGAGCTTTCCATTTTTCTGTGCCTCTGATAACTTTCCTGTGTATAGCACACATTTTAAAACGCTGGGCTTATTTTAGAAGTTCTTTGTTGCAGTATTAATAGTCATACAACAAACATCACATAAAATGTGTCCTCTTCAAAATTCAAAAAATGTATTTCTTTAAGATGTCGCACTGAGAAGTGCTTATTAAAAGTGATGGTTTTGCACAACTGGTATTTTAAACTCACATTTTTGAAAATGCTTTCATGTGCAATAATGAAAAAAAATAGTTTTGGTGAAATAAAATGCCTAAGATCACACAGTTTAAGTGGGGAAGCTGTGATTTATCTAGGTTTTCCAGTTTCATTTTGTAGAAATCAGTCAATAAATGGGTATCTCTTTGTCTTCCTTTATGCAAATACTTTGTTTTGACCTTTTAGTGCAATTTTTAAATACAGACAACCCCTCACGCACCTGCAATGTTTTACACAACTAAGGCCAAGTTTATCTCAACAACTGCATACTCTTTCATATCCGATATAGACACCTCGTCTCGTTAGCCTATGTACCCTGCATTATGGTAGGCAAAGCAGGAGGCCACAAATTCTCCTAAGTACCTCCATGAGCCTGTAACCAACTTCCCTACATTAGAGCTGCCTGCCTGTCCATCCTCGAGTTAAAAAAAAAAAAAATGAAAACTTGGCTTTTCTAAAAGGCTATCTTCAGAAAGGTCCAGATCTTCTTCCCTCCCTGCTGCTAAGATGACCTCTGGGGTGACATGTGTGCACTACAAATCTGTATCATGTAAACATCATAACATGTGAACCAGCTCTTTTTCCTACTTTTGTCCCCATGCCATTCTAAACGTCTTTCTCACAGTGCCCCTAGAGACAGGGATCAATTATATGCAAGTAAATATTAGTGCATACCCAAGACAATCAATACAAACTGCGAGGCCATGGCCTCTCTTTATGGACCACAAGCAACCCATGACTCGTATATTTTAAAGCATAGTAGTACATAAATACACATTTCTATCTGGAAAGTAGGTAATGAGCATTTTGCTGGTGAATTCCTTGACATATACTTGTCAAGTACAATAAACTCAGATATGCTCATGAGAAGAGATAGCTGACTTTCCACTCCAGCTGCTGCTCCTTCACTATTCTGATAGTATATGGGCATGGTTTTTAACATCTTTTACGAACACCATCACTATGATACAGCAGTGCTCCAACACAGCGCATCAAAGAACAGGCTGTGCAGTGAGGACACTTTCACCATCTGCAGGACACACTCACAGTATGGCCCTATCACTTGCTGGCAGCAGTGGTCGATCACGATCCAACAGGAGATGTGATCATGGCAACGTGAATTACCCCCAGATGGCACATAGTTGTGATGAGGACAGAGTGAGTGAGGGCAGAGGGAGAAAGTATAACGTGGCTTGCTGTTCTTTATGGGGGTCCAGAGACAAGAAAGCATTGAACGAACTGAGTAGCTTTATCCATGTGCTGATACCCAATAGGGTTCCAAATCCACAATGAAATGATTAAATGCTGCACCAAAATGTTTCTACAACCTCAATGTGCATAACAGCGTGGATCCGCAAATGGAAGAAATTATTACCATGAAGGAATTTTGTTTCCTCCATATATTCGGCATCAGAGGTGCAGTCCGGCCATCTTTGCTTGTAGTTACAGTCCTGCAGGTGCTGGTACTGTTGGCTACAATGGCCTAATGGCTGTGTGGTAGAGGAGATCGAAACTGGTGGACCTGGGCATGATCTTGCCAATCACACCTCATGCAGTAGGTTTCTATGCCGACCCCTTCTCCATGCCACTGTTACACCTGACCACGACTTCATGCAAGGTTATATTGTTCATGCTGAGGGGAGTGAGGACATTGTTCAATTGTTCAGTGGCGCATAAAGTGCCATAGTGTTCTGCTACTGTTCTCTTACTCACATATAGTGCAGTCCTAGTGTTGTTTCTACAGCGTTGAGTGTTCAGTTTGGTCTCTTTCACATACTTAAATGTCCCCTTGACATGTTCTTACCTTTGCTCACGTAATCTATATCCCATAGGCACCACAAAGCTGCTGGCCACGGAGCACAAATTAAGCACTGGCTGGGCCCAGGCCCAGGGCACCAATCAAGAGAGGAGTGAAATGAGCTGTCTGCTTAAGGGTCCTGCAAGCAGCACCACCTACCGTGGCTCCAGTGATTCAGTTTGAAGTTCTTTTAATTTTTTTTAACCTGCTGCAGTCGCAGTCCCTGTTTTTAGCCCCCTATCAGCCCTCCCCCTTGCCCTCTCAGCTACCTCACACCCCTGCTGCCACACATCAACACACCCTCCCTAACAAACAGCTTATATCCAGTCTGATGGAGCTAAGATCTGGGTAATTAATGTGAGCTGGGGGTTGGGGCATGCATACATTTGTGTTCAAAAGTAAGCAGTGGACTTTATGTCGCCATCCAAGCACTGGCCTGTGAAAAGGGGCTGCTGCCTCAATTTTTTTGGGCTTGGCTGCGTGAGCATGCACTAGTGCATGCACTCTTGCTCGCAAGACTCCTATGTTCCGTAAAAGTCTTGGACCCAGACCTTTACTTCCCATTAGTCTGCTGCACTTTCACTCTTCTTTGATGCCTTCTGAGTGGGCAGCACTTGCCCATGTATACCTTTCTTTTCTCTTAGAGGCGCGTGGACCAAGCACATATTAACTTACGTTTAATTAATGCCCCTTCGCTGGTGATCTGATTCAGGTACAAGTGAAAGATTGGAGCGCTTCACATGAACAGAAATTAGGTTACACAAGGTCAGTTATGTTTTTTTTATTTTTTTAGATATTGGGAGATTAAGTGATTTGTCCAGATTGACAAAACGTTCAGCTGAAGCCAAGATTTGCGTTCCCCAGTTCCAAAGTCGACTGCTCTGACCTAACACACATCCTCACCTTCTAGGGGTTCCAACTGTCCAACTTTCTGTTTACTCCTACTTTATTGTGTTGGTTCTAAAATCGAGATAACTTTTAACTGTTAAGGTGCTTTATCCCACTATTCCATAACTTACGTAGACTATGGTACTAATCCAATTGGGGGCATTGCTATTGCGTCCTAAGTGGTCCTAAAAAATTATTATTATTTTTTTTTTTTTGGCAGCAACACTTTGTGGCTGTTTTAAACATCCTATACATGTTCAGGAATAGGCAGAGAGAGGCAATCCCCTTCAATATATCCGTCCATTTTAAACGGAACATTTTTTAACAACTACAGCAGTGATTCCTAACCTTTTGACTACTGTGGACCCCACTTTATCATTACTGGAGCCCGGGGCCCCCAATGAATCATCATTGGAATCCGGGGACCACCCCCATTGAGTCATTACTGGAGACCAGGAGTCTGGCATAAACATTGTCGATGACTTGAACCACAAAAAAATACATAAAAAATACAGAAACAAGCATTCCATCAAACTCATACACAAATGATAACACATTTTATTTAATCTGTAAAAAAATAAAATGAAAAGGGAACATTTCAAGTCTAATAGGAAAGTTGGAGCTTTTCTAAATTCAACTGAGACTGCACATCATCCATACTATATTCTGTCTGATGCGCCTGCACTGCTCCCACAGATCAATCTGAGAATAGTAATTTCTTTTTAGCCCCCAATTCCAAATCCATTGACATTTACAGTGAGTTTTAAAATTGTACATTTAACCACTTTATGTATGTACACTTTATTCACCTGTTAATATTAGATAATTTTCTATGCAGTCATGGGCCCCCTGATGATGCTTTGGGGATCCCCAGGGGTACCTGGACCACAGGTTGGGAACCACAAACAAGCTTATTTTTTTCTTATTATTGGAAAGACCAGGCACCTTTCTAGGGCATAAGTAACCAGAGCACTTATTTTACAGGCTTCTCCGAGGTGAACTCAAAAAGATTTGAAAAAAAACTATGACATGGTCAACGCTGGCCGCGTCATAGCGCGTTCTCAAACCTTCCCCTACAACCCATCCTGTTTCTTTACCCAGCCTGTTTCTTCTACCCCCTCCAACATCGTTTCTTGTATCCCACTTTCAGAAGTAAGGGAAAAAAAACTTTGTCAAGTGGCTCTTCATGGCATTGTTCTAACTGTCCTGTTGCCCCCCATTAACCCGGCTCACGTTACCCAGCCCCACCCGATTGCCAAAGCCAATAGCTCACCTGTAGGCGAGACCTATTGGCTTTGCCAATACTTGTTTTTATTCACCAGCAGTAGCGGCAGTGGCACATTTCTTTCCGCCCAGGGCACTATTGGAGCAAGGGCCGGCCTCTAAACTCTCTAATTATAATTCTGTGTTTGAACAGATTTAAGCAATATCTGTTGTGCATCGTTCATATCTGTCAGATTTTTCTGCTTCACTTTTACTTTTTTAATTCTCGAAGCTGATTTTCTGCTACTTACACGTGACCCATGGTCCCACGTCTCTTGTAATGCTTGAATATTGTGATTGCATACAATCTGGAAGCAAGGGCGTGATAGTTTACAAATTGCTGTTAGAGCATGCTGAAAAGAAGCAGCTGAAAAAACAAACAGGGTGTGGAAGGGCTTGCACCTATGTGACCAAGATTCCACATTCTGCACTATATTCTATAATATTCGTATTTAATTCGGTTCAGTAGAAAGCACACAACTATTGTCATTGTTTGTTCTACAGGTAAAGGACATTGACATGAAAGAAAAATATGCCGGTTACAGCGGAAAAACACAGATAAATTGGGGGTTCACGGGTAATTCATCAGTCAACTGTTGATAATTATTTGAGGCCACAGACAGCGAGTTTTTATCAAGGTATCCAATGGCACCTTCCCAGTGGAAGCGTGGACAGGCGTCTGTCAAGAACTGCATGTTTCCTCGGCAGCTGTGGAGATGTTCATCTTCACTTGATCTCCGTTTCATTTCAACAACGTTATCCTATGTGTATTGGTGGAGTAGGGCTGGCAACGTCACGGAAACACGAGGTGATGCAATTCCAGCTTGCATCTCAGTCCCTATGATGTTCAGCTTTATAAAAACAGCTCGTAGCAGGGAACTATTGATGCATTTTTAATCCTACGTGAGGTATGTTATGTTTTCATGGCTTTGGAAACGAGTCAAGAGCTCCTGTCTGTGGAACAACAAATTACACGGCAGTACTGCGCCATCTTCAGGACCTTTCTAAAATGACAGTTGTAATAATTACAGTTGCGAAGGTTCCATTCGACAAGCAAATGCTTCTTTATCGGTCCACAGGGCACTTTTGCACTACAGGGTCATATTACGACAGCTTTGCGTCCTGCTTGCGCCAGGTAGTACATGCGTGACGCAAACCTCAAAGTCAGATTTTTGAAGCCACGCAAAGTCACTTTGCGTGGCTTTGAATAGCTTAAAAAATCTTGAATAATGCGAACCGGCGCAAACCACTGCGTTGCATTAGCCTGTGCAAGGGAGGCGTTCCATGGGCAGTGCATGGATCTTCCCACGCAATTCCCATAGCTTTTTCTCGCAGTCCTATATTTACAAAACCTATGAATGTGCCAAAAAAGATACGCCTCCCCATGAAAGGCGTAGGGAAGAGAAATCTCTTTATTCAGCCTTGTTACTCTCTCTTTCAATCTGTGCTGCATTCTGCAGCACTGATAGCTAGGGGAATATGCCTCCAACTATTGTTTTTGTGCAGGACTTTGCCTTTCCAGCACAAAACAATCCTGCCTGCAGCGCAGGCAGCCCATTGTGCACCAGCACAGAGGGAAAGGACAGGAACTTGCCATATACCTTTATTATGGTGCATTCCTGCCTTTTCCCAGTGACGAAGTGCAGTGTGTAGCAAGGTGATTTGCTGCGTTGTGCTGCACCACTTTGCCATAAATATAGCCCACAGGATTGTGTTAGTTAATAAAACACCAGCCTAGAGGGCATATTTATGAGAGTTTTGCATCATGGCTGCACCACGCAACGAGGTACATACGTGACAAAAATCTCTAAGCCACATTTTTGAAGCCACAAAAAGCCACTTGGCATGGCTTTGAATGGCTTCGAAAATCTAGAGTAATGCAATGCAGTGCAAATCGTTGCGGTGCATTACTCTGGGCAAGGGAGGCATTCCATGGGTGTTGCATGGGTGTTCCCGTGCAGCTCCCGTGGATTTCGATGTATTTCTACATTTACCAAACCTGGTAAACCTGGGAATGTGCCAAAAAGATACGCCTCTCCAGGAAAGGCGTAACAAGGTGAAATATCTATATTTCTCCCTGTTACTTCCTATTTCTATGTGTGCTGCATTCTACAGCATACATATATAGAGGAATGCGCCTCTAAGGATTGTTTTTGTATAGGAAGCAGCCCATTGTGTGCCAGCACGGGAGAAAGGACAGGAATGTGCCTTATGTCCTATATATGACGCATTCCTGCCCTTTTCCAGTGATGCATTGCAGCACAGCAAGGTGACTTGCTGTGCTGCACGGCAGCACTTTCTCATAAATATGGCCATCAGTGTTTTCTGCTTGACATTTAAGGCTTGACCCAAGGTGTTGTGTCATTTCAATATTTAGGAACATATTCAGGGGTAAGTCACGCAACCTATGTAATTTAAGGTGTGGCTTAAACATGTAAACCTAAATTCTGTGCTTCCCAAAGTATGCCACTCACTGGTATTTTTTTGTTTTTTTCATCCTCTCTGTTATTGCATCCAGATATATAACACAACTGGCATACACATAAAGCAAGATAGGTCTGTTGGCTTTGTCATTGGTCACTTTCTGTAAAAGATTAATGACAATTACTTTGCTGTAAATAATGTAGAAAATGTTGTAATTCTGAAGTTGAGGTACTGTGAATTAAACATTACTCAGATCTATGGAAGGGGTAGTGGCCCTCGAAGTGTCATATTCACTCCTCCTCCTCCCTTTACATCATATTCCCTTGCCATCACTCTGTTAGATACTTGCACCATTTTTCTCTTCACATATTTCTGAAATCTTCCATCTGCATTTCTCACACCTCATCTCTTTTTCTCTTGAGCCTACTATTTTCACTCGCTCCTGCAAATATTTTCTTGCATCTCATTTATTTCAGCACACACCAAACATCCCTGCTCACTTGTTAGCTCTGCATTTTGCCTCACTTACACCTTGACAATATTTTGGCCACTGTTTATCTCCTTCACATAGATTTGTACTGAACCACAACTTCAATTGGAATATGTGACCATCACTCTGTGCATTTTGCAGGTAGATCAAGGTTCGGATGATCATGTATCATGAACAGCTTTTTGACCCAGTGACAGCCACTGTGAGAAACTTGCACTGACTTCAGCCTCAACTCCAGAACTCCCAATTGCTGTCCTAAATTAACACATGGATGCAACTCAGTTCAAAGTGAGCACTATTCAAGAGTAACATATGCCTCAGGATCACAACATCCAAAAAATAGCAAATACTCCTAAGGAGAGAGAATGGAATATCAAGAAAAATGTGGGAAATGTAAACATGAACTGTAAACAAATAGTGTGACGGTGCACCTAAAGGAAATATAAAAAAGCCTAAATCAATTATCGAGATTTCCATATTCCAAAAGAGTAGATAAAAATCAAAACTTCACATTCCAATGTGTTGCACAACTAATACACAGCCTACGCATTTTGTTCACTCCGGGAACTTCTTCCAGGCATCATCAGTTCACATAAATCATATTCAAATATCCAATCATACAAAGTAAGATTTATTATTTCACGTTTGTAATCCATATGCAAGGCCCCTGTCATATTGCAACTCACTGCCCCACTATAATAAATTGAGATGAACCCCTCAGAGGACACCTGAATTTGTGTCGAGGATTATGAATCATATGACCACGCCAAAGATTAATCTGGGATGACTGGGACCCAATACAACCTGCACCTGGCATATGGATTACAAACATGAAATATGAAACCTTCTCATGTATGAATGGATAATTGTACATGGCTTTGGTGAATTGGTGATGCCCAAAGGGTTTAGAGGGGTTCTCCCCCAAGTTGGTTTTTAAATTGTGAACCTGTTACGTTTCGCAACACATTTTTCATTATAGAACCGTCTTTAATCATTCAAGGAATGCATGGAGACTGGAGACATGGCTACGTGGCTCAGTGTATGAATGAATAGTTGAGTGGGTGAGGAGTGGATAAATGTATTAATTAAAAAATGGATGGCAATACATAAAGACTTTTAATCACATTGACCAAATTGTCTCAAAGCACTGAGCTAGGGTGGGTGCACTGGTTTTCATTCAAGCTTCTAATTTAAAATATCTACTTCTCCAAACACTACTACTCTCAATCCTTTTGAAATGTGCATAGTCCGGATGCATTTTCAAAGTGCACTGATTTTGCACCTCAAATTGTGGCTTCATTACACAAACCATACAGCAATCCTGGCTAACACTTGACCACATTATGTGATGCTAGTAAATTACTTTTTTCACAGTGTCTCATTTACTTTCATCATCACAAGGGGGTACCTTGACTTACATCAGATTGGGGTGTGCACTGGACAAATGTGAAAGACTTAGGGCTTCATTATGGGTTTGGTGATCCGCGCACCACCATGGCGGCAGCAGTGGTCCAACCACCATCGTCTTGGCGGTCAGACTACCATATTAGGATGCAGGAGGGCCCATAGAGGAAAGACTGCTATGGTCCCACCGGCACCATCAGACAGCGCAGACCACCAGAGTGACAAGGTAGGCCAAACAGGCCAACAGATACAGTGTTTCTGCCTGACACATTATGATGTTGCACACTGTCAACGTGACCATGATGATCAAACCACCACGTCCCAGCAGACGGAAACGGAGAGCATAAAGGAAGCAACTCACCTGTAGGCAGCATCACACATCCTGTGCTGGCATAGAGCCCATCACACACGCCCTGCTGATGCTCATCGATGAAGCCCAAACTCCACACCACTGTGAATGTAACTGATGGTTAAAAGCACACACACACCTGTGTCATCAAGTACAACAACCAATAGTGACACTGTCATCTACAAGTTATGGGTTTCACCCTAGTAGTACCAAGTACACTTGTCATTGTGTCCCAGGTCGGAGTCATTCAACATGAATGACACATTCACAGCTAACGAACACCCCTCTGGGCAGGTCTATGACAATGCACTGCCACACACCACAAAAACACACGTCTGCTCTTATCAGGCACAGGGTCAGTGAAGTGTACAGAACATTGTGTCACACAACACCATGGCAAAAACACATCTATCAATTCAGCTGACACCCTGACATTTCTTGCATGCCTTGAACATGTCTTCAGATTGAAGACCCATATGTATGGATGTGACTCGAAATACAAATACCCCTCCAATTAAACATCCCTGTAATGAACCCACACATCACCCACATTGCAACACGATAGAAGATTAATGGGATGCACAATAGTTTGTGAAACAAAGCTCACAATGCAAACAATACCTGCACAATAGGGACGGGAGCATCAGGAGAATTCCTGGAAGGATGCGGCCCTGGGACACATTTCACTTTGCACATGCCCCTATAACAACATTTGCACACCACTGACCCTTCAGGGACAAACAATTGTAGAGCCAAGTGACATGCCTATCTGCCAAATGTAAAAGTGCAAGTCAAGAAAGCAAATACAACAGCAACAGCATGGCCTTACATCTAGATGAAGTGTCTGCAAGGTACACTTATCAAAATGGACACGTGGTCTGTAAATGGAAAGGAAGCTAGCACAATTGAACACCCTTCATGTGTGGACAAACAAAAATGTAGCTCCTACACATGAGACAGATGTACAAAAATGTAGCTCCTACACATGAGACAGATGTACAATACACATCAGGGGGACAATTCTAACACCATACATGCTGACATTGGCCAACACAAGATGAAATATTTACCATAGCAGACTTAACACAATACAATTACACCCCAATTGGATTACCACCCACATATCAATACAGTGATCATCTCCCCTTGTCACGGGAGAAACCAGCACTGTCCACAAAGTCAGATATTGCAAACAACAGCAAATAGATCAGCAATCAGGATGAAACACACACAACTGTAGCATACAACACAAGTTACTCAGAGACAACATAAGCATAGAAAAGTAATTACTGGACAAATGTGTACCTAATAAAACAATATCTTGGGTTTATTGAATTCAAATTCGTAAGAGCAAAGACCACAGGCCAGTCCACATGAGTTCATGCACATTACTGTGCTCAACCTTGACTCCAATCACTGCAAGGGAACTTCCATAGGAAGGGGCATCATGAGGGCAGGCAGACACCTTAGGGATCATCCTTGGGTGGTGTGGGGTCGGATTCGGGATGGGCGGGTTTGGGAGGAGGTCTTTTTCTTAGGGGGGTGGGATTCTTCTTGATGGCGGGGACGCAGGTGTGGCAAGGTGGACTTGGATTTGGAAGGTATGGGGTGGGATGTGGTGGGGGCTTCTTGGGTTTGTGAGGGGGTTTGGAGGTAACAGAGGAAATGGCAAGATTGAAAAGAAAATTCTCTTTTGGAAAATGGGTAGGGTCATCAGAAGCGGTTGGTGATTTGGAGGATGAGGGAGTGGTGGGCTTGTCTGTGGGTGTAGATGCCTTGCATGTCTGCCTGTGTGAGGTATTCTTTTGTTTAGGTGGTGTCTGTTACATGTATGAGTGTGGGCATTTATGTGCCTTGAGGGGCTGGGAGAGGTGGATGTGTGTGTGGCTGATGCAATGGGGGTTCGGAGGGGGTTGGGGGGTGTCTGTTCAAATGGTGGCTGATGTGTTGTCTGTGGGTGAATGTCGAGTTCCTGCATGCCGGGGTGTCTTGTGGTGTTTGTTTTGATGTGTGCTGCCTGTGAGTGTTGAGGTGGGTGCGTGCGGATGTGTCTGAATGCTATGTACAGGTAGCAACACTGAGAATTTCGAATGGTAAGAGGGTGGTGGTGGGAGGAGGAATGTGGGGGGTGGATGACTGCTGTCAGTGATGAGGCCAAAGCCTAAAAAGATATCTATAGGCGAGACATGTCACTATGAATGCCTTCCAGGAAAGCACTGGTCTGCTGAATTTGGCTTGGCAAACCCTGGATGGCATACACAATGGCAGTCCTCCCCACAGAGATACACCTCAGGAGGTCAATAGTCTCCTCACTCAGGGCAGCAGGGGTAACAGGGGCTTGGGCAAAGGAGACGCCCACCATCTTGGGTGAGCAGGCAAGGCCAACTGTGTGGGGAGCAACAGGGAGGGTGGTGATAGAATTCAGGGTGGTGGACTGGGATGGTACAGGAGCAGGTGTGATGGGCCTGCCACCACTAGGTAGTGGCCACTAGAGGTAGAATCCAATGATGTTGATCATGTCTCTTCTGTGGCACTCCCCTCAGCCGCTGGGCCACTTGGCCTCTTTGCGTCAGGGGTGTCATGACTGAAGGTACCATGGCCAGATGCTTCCCCACTTGTTTGCACCCTGTCTCCTTGGCTTGCTTGGGATGATGCTGCAAGTAAAGAGAGGAAAAGGGTCACCACATATTCCTGATCACACTTGAACAACAGCTGTGATTAGCAAACATTACCATGATGTCAAGTGGGCTCCAGCAGCAAACTACATCAAAGTGGCTCATACATGTACCATACCATATGCATGCATGCCTTATGAACTGTCAACAGCTGCCCACAGGAAAGTCAGGTTCTCAGACACATACAATTGCATGGGTGAAGTTGTGTAATTACAGTAACAATTGAACAAGTAGGATACTTCACTTTCAATGCTTTGCCTCATGAAGCATACCTCAGTTACCTGTTGTCATACAACAGGAGGTCAGTGCCAAGTTCAACCCCACAGATCCCACACAAGGTCATTGTTAGAAATGGGGTCTTTGGTTGACAGTCAGGTTACCCCTTGTTCAAGCAAGGACCCTCTCTCTAGTCAGGGTAAAGGAGAATCACCCTCAGCTAACCCCTGCTTACCCCTTGGTAGCTTGGCAGAGCAGTAGGCTTAACTTCAGAGTGCTAGGTGTAAAGTATTTGTTACAACACACACAGTAACTCAAAGAAAACACTACCAAATGGCACAACACCAGTTTAGAAAAATAGGAAATATTTATCTAAAGAACACAAGAACAAAACGACAAACATCCGACATACACAAGTCAAGTTATGATTTTTTTAAGATTAAACTCAAAAATAGCGCTTAGAAACACAAAATGCTTCGATGAGGTGTTAACATGGCGTCATAACGGAGTCGTTCCCAACAATCCGACACCAGCGGCGCCGGACACGGAGTCGCCGAGACCCCCAAGTACAGTGCCTTTGGTGAAGAGTGAAAACAAGTCGATGAGCGAAGTCAGGGATCGCGGCATCTGTGAGAAACGTTGAATCCAAGCACTTCGAGCGGCGTCGGTCATGACGTGGTGCAGCGACTTCCACAGACTCGCGGACTTCAGCGGGTCTGCAGTGGCGTCGGGCCTGCGAAGGTCGTCGTGTTCCAGTGAAGATCACGGAGTCAGTTGCAGGCGGCATCACCGGATTCAGCAGCGGTGTCGGTCCAAAGTCGTCCGAAGTCGATTTCCTTGGATTTCCACCAGCTTTCCTTTCAAGGGCCCAGGGACTGGATAGGGCACCACTTGTCAGAGCAGGAGTCTCTCCAGAGACTCTAGGTGCTGGCAGAGAGAATTCTTTGCTGTCCCTGAGCCTTCAAATAACAGGAGGCAAGCTCTAAATCAAGCCCTTGGAGATTTCTTCACAAGATGGAAGGCACACAAAGTCCAGTCTTAGCCCTCTTACTTTGGCAGAAGCAGCAACTGCAGGATAGCTCCACAAGGCACAGTCACAGGCAGGGCAGCACGTCTCCTCAGCTCTTCAGCTTTTCTCCAGGCAGAGGTTCCTTTTGATGTCCAAAAGTGATCTAAAGTCTGTGGTTTTGGGTGCCCTTCTTCTACCCAATTTCTCCTTTGAAGTAGGCTTACTTCAAAGTAAAGTCTCTTTTGAATGTGAAATCCTGCCTTGCCCAGGCCAGGACCCGGACACTCATCAGGGGGTCGGAGACTGCATTGTGTGAGGACAGGCAGCGCCCTTTCAGGTGTAAGTGACCACTCCTCCTCTCCTTCCTAGCACAGATGGCTCATCAGGAAATTCAGACTACACCCCAGCTCCTTTTGTGTCACTGTCTAGTGTGAGGTGCAACCAGCCCAACTGTCAAACTGACCCAGACAGGGAATCCACAAACAGGCAGAGTCACAGAAATGGTATAAGCAAGAAAATGCTCACTTTCTAAAAGTGGCATTTTCAAACACACATTCTTAAAATCGACTTTACTAAAATATGTATTTTTAAATTGTGAGCTCAGAGACCCCAAAATCCACATGCACATCCACTCCCAAAGGGAATCTACACTTTAAACAGATTTAAAGGTAGCCCCCATGTTAACCTAAGAGAGGGAGAGGTCTTGCAACAGTGAAAAACGAATTTAACAATATTTCACTGTCAGGACATATAAAACACATTAATATATGCCCCACCTTAACCACACACTGCACCCTGCCCTTGGGGCTACCTAGGGTCTACTTTAGGGGTGCGTTACATGTAGGAAAAGGGAAGGTTTAGGCCTGGCAAGTGGGTACACTTGCCAAGTCGAATTTACAGTTAAAACTGCACACACAGACACTGCAGTGGCAGGTCTGAGACATGATTACAGAGCTACTTCTGTGGGTGGCACAACCAGTGCTGCAGGCCCACTAGTAGCATTTGATTTACAGGCCCTGGCACCTCTAGTGCACTTTACTAGGGCCTTACTAGTAAATCAAATATGCCAATCATGGATAAATCAAACAACAATACAATTTACACAGAGAGCATATGCACTTCAGCACTGGATAGGTGTGGCAAAGTGCTCAGAGTTCAAAAGCCAACAACAACAGGTCAGAAAAATAGGAGACAGGAGGCAAAAATATTGGGGATGACCCTTCATAAGCAAAAAATTCCAACAGTCATGCATACATCTATTTGTCACATACACAATAACACAACCTTAAGAAATTATGTGCAAAAATCCTGCCATGTTGCTGACAGCAGTACATTAGCATGAAGAAGGTGAAATGGAAATACTCATGTCACACTGGAAACATGTCAACAATGCGCATTTCACCATCTGTAATTTGTCCTAATGGAGTTATGGAGGTGGTACTAATGTTGCTCGAATATATGACACATTTGGCATGGAAATGTACACTATTGCCAAAATGTGTAAATTGTCAAGGAGCTATGTCTCTAAAATCCACACCACAATAAATCAGCTAACCCCAGGGAAATCACCATTATTGTCTGGCGCACCTTACAATGACATACTCTGATTGCATCTGTAGAAGCCATGAGTCCTTTGTATGTTGGAGAGGCCAAGGAATTTGCAAGTACTTGTAGGACGCCCTCAACATGTTGCCCAGTGGGAAGCTACATCACTGTCACCATTTTGGTCCTTCAAACCCAGATATCCATGGATGAATGGTTGTATCCAACCACATGTGATTCCAACATAACTGCAAGTCACTCCATGATGTATGGTAACAGTCAGGTAACAAACGATCTCCATTTCACTTGTGCAGTGCACTTTGCACATGATGGCACATCAGTGACATGGAAATGCACATTGTGGGTAAAAAGTCGTACCTGTCATGTCCCTCATTGCTACTGCAGTTGTACATGCCAAATGACATGCAATGCAATGTGAGCCACCAATCAATGATGACACACTCTTGTCTGTGCTGCCAGCTGAAATGCAGCCTCAGTGCATATGTCCAATTCCAAGCACAGGTTGGCATGCACATACATGTGAGGGAATACAGAAATCATCCCATGAACACAAGTATACCATGTGTGAAACAGGAGTGTACATATTTTGTAAAAAGAGAAAGGCACACATGCTAACAAGTTGGCACAAAGTATGTTGGCAACAGTGATGGCACATAAATTATGTCAATGGACATCCCTCACTTACCAAAGGAAAGTTTTGCTCTGTAGTTGCACCCAAAGAACAGTGTATGCTTTGTCACACGTATGATGGTGACCTTCACATGACAGACAGTAGTTAGTCACACTGAAGACAAGTGGTCTCTGGATGGCAGATGCTAATTTACTCACTTGACCAAACACATGAGGACCGTAATCCATCACTTCTTTTTCTTTAGGCTGTAACACTGAGAAGTAGTGGTCTATTGCGTAGAATTTACACCCACTACAACAACAAACATTACTTGATTGATCAATGTACACAGCCTTGTGTTGTCCCAGGAGAGCAAATGTTTTGTGGTTTGTACTGAGTTGTGCTCTAGGTCCCTAGGCTAATAGGCAAGGTCCATCAGTATGCACTACATCGCATATCTACACAAACAGTTACTCATCTCGTGTGTTACACATGGCCCATCCCCAATCATCAGGGGAAGATGTCAGAACCTAGCACATCAACTTGGCTATGAGACAGGCAGGATTATGCCCTGTACTCACCCACTTGTGGCTGCTGTGCTCCCCTTTAATGTCTGGGTACGCCACCATGTGAATGTGGTCAATTAGGGAGGGTCATGCTCCAAATTGCACCCTGCCCATGTTGGGAGGACAGCCTCAGCTGGACCTCCAAGATCTTCCGGGCCCAGCATCTCAGATTCTCCCACCTATTGCAACAGTAGAGATCTGACGCCTATGGACCCCCAGGGTCCGCACCTTCTGGGCAAGGCTCTCCAAATCTCTTTCTTCTGATGGAAGTTTACCACTATGGATGCAAGAGACAAATCAGGCAGTTACAAACACAAGTTTTTGCCCAAATGGTTGTGTCACACACATGTCAGGAACATCAAGCACAAAATGGGTAATTTGTCAACATACCACAAGTGTAAAGCACACATGTCAATAAGTGCAGGGAGATGACTACACACTTTTGGTTTCATCTGCGGATTAACCCACTAACCTGCTCACAGCCTATGCAAGCCTACTGACGTCAGGTACCTCATGTTCCAGCAACATGTAGTGTGATGTGATCCACAATGAAACACTACACACCAATGGGGCTTCTGAAGGGTAAACTCCTTAGACCTGACTGGATAAACACATTTAAACTCTGCAAGATTGACTCACTGAATACAGCCCCTACAGGCAACTACCACAGTACAGACTTCACCCTTACACTTGAATGACAATAAAAGGGCTGGCATGGTGGGTACAGAAAGTGTGTTCCCTGTGAATGTGTGGACAGGTAGCCTACCAAACGCAGACTTATGCCACTTGAGAGTGGGTTTCTGTTGTATGTACCTGTACTACAAAACAAGCTTCAGAACATACGTGGTAAACCTAGAGAGATGTCATCAAACATTCAAAGGTATGCTTGGTTACATTTCTGTTATGTATCCAAGCTACTGAGTCACATGTTATGTCCTGACAGGAATATACACACTGTCAGCACTGTGGGTCTGTCATTTGTGCAGTAAGCCTATACGGGACAAATATGTCTTCTGTGAGGGTGACAACAGAGCTGTGTGAGTAAGGGACATGTTATGAGTCAAAGACACACATTGACAATGATGCAAAATGCACATATGGACTAGTTCTGAGATTTACCCCAGAATCCATTCCTAATCTAGTAAATGAACTGAGGCATTCTGGGAAATGTGTGCCACTAGAGCCTCTTATTGGCCACCTGATGGGATCTGCAGATCTACAGATAGTGGGCACAGTGCCACAATTGCACAGTGACTCTCACACAGCCTGGACTATGTCCCATACTAGGAGATATATTTGACAAGCCCTGGTCGCTGCAGGATAAGCACACAGAACCTGTACGACATTCACAATTCCAACACTTCTATTTATGACAGTGCATCATGTGGCCATCAGCAATGTGGCCTGTGTGGCAACCTGAAGGGCACAGTGTGTCATGATATGCCTTCCAGACAACAGTCTGGCAAGGCCAGATGTGGGGTGAAAGATCTGTGGCACAACACACATTGCTTACAAAATCCTCAAATGTCTCAGACAAAATATATCCAAAGCTCATACTTTCATGTACATACATATCACCTAACATTTACAATCATCATGGCCACAGGGTCCTTCCAACATACAGTGGCCCTATCTGGTGGAATGTCCCAACCTATGTTCACTTTGGTGTACAAAGATTTCCTATCAGAAATGTTGAAACACATTGACAGATATGTCAGGTTCCCTCGACATGAGGATTTAGCCAATCTGAAGACTGACGTCTATGGTTTTGTCCATCTCTCACATGTGGTGGGGGCCATTGATGCACACACTGTGGCTTGGTTCCACCACAGGCCATTGAACAAGGCTATTGCAACAGAAAAAACGTCCATAACATAGATGTGCAAGTTGCCTGTTTGGTGGATCTCTACATCTCAAAGGTGTGTGCCTGTTTTTCCGGATCAGCCCATGATTTCTTTATAATGCGGAACAGCACGATACCCCAACTGATGTCACAACTGCAAACAGAAAGGGCCTGGCTGGTTGGTAAGCCATTCCTGTCCTGATTGTGTGTGAGCAATATTAAGTGCTAATGAAGTGAGTTACTCATTTGTGCACTTATGTCCCATTCCTTAACAGGAGACTGAGCATATCCAAACCATCATTGGTTATTGATGCCGTTGAGGAATCCAACTACGCCAAGGGAAGTCTGTTTGAATGAGGCCCATGGAGGAACACAGCAGGTAGTGGAGTGGGCTTTTGGGCTCCTGAAGCCCGGATTTTGCTGTCTGGAGCCCTCCTCAACTCACCCAGGAAAATGTGTCAGATCACTGAGGCATGCTGCATGCTCTAC
The DNA here is from genome assembly GCF_031143425.1 of Pleurodeles waltl. Lineage (NCBI taxonomy): Eukaryota > Metazoa > Chordata > Amphibia > Caudata > Salamandridae > Pleurodeles > Pleurodeles waltl. The sequence goes on from NC_090445.1 coordinate 510,254,318, forward strand.
AACATCATCCTGCAGAGGAATATACTATACATCCCAGAGGAGGGGGAACCTGCAGTGTCACTGGGTGACAATCCTGAAATGCCAACTGAAGATGACAGTGGTGAAGAGGAAGGAGTTGACTTGCGAGAAGATCTCATCAACAGCTACTTCTCATGAGTGTAAGTATGTCATATGATGTTATGACTATGACTGTACAATGAACTGTAATTGTGAGAATGTGTGGAGCTTAGTGTTTGTGAAACAGCTAGGGAGCTGATACTCTGCAAAAATCAGCATAAGGCTAATTGATAAGATAGCTTTTGACACATCCCCACCTTGATGATGTTCCTTTGTTTTTGTCAGAATTATTGCAATGTATTTTGTTTTCCAGATACGTGCTATATGATTGGTGTCATATGTTTGGTTTCAAGCCTATACTCTGTGTTTTGTTCTTTGTACAAGTACCTTCACTGTAACATCTACATGTGTGCATTTCAGACTTGTGACATTGGCAGGTAAGTGATGCCGTTCTGACATACAAAGTGGACATGGAGTATTCAAGGTTATGTCGGTCACATAGTTTGGGTGTATGAGTCCTGTGCCAAGACACCTTGCACAATGTTTGGATGGATGTTCAGAAGTGCCCATAGGACTTGTTTTGTGTCCTCTGGTGGGCTCGATGCATCATGTGTGTCATCATGTGGTCATAACATATGTAGTCTTAGCTTACCACCTAGTCATTTTCCATTCACATTGGCCTTACACTCTTTTTGTATGACCTGTATATGCCTATAGATGTGTTTGTTCACTGTAGGACACAGTGCCTGTGCCAAAACACTGACAAATGTTTGTGTCATGCTACCAGGTGCATGAGCATTAGGTTATGATGACCCTGTGATCAGAAACCATTGTACTGCCATCTGTCTGAATCTTGGATCATGTGATGTTGGATAGCTTTGCCTATTCTACAGGAAAATGTCTGGCAAATCCATTCTTTCCGTGTTCTGGAAGTCTATACCTGTTAATGTGTTCATTACTCAGTATGAGTATCAACAACATGATTTGGTCATTTTGACATTGGCGGTCTATTCCAAAGACTGCCGTGGCAACGACCGCCAACAGACTTCCACCGAGGCAGTAATCCACCCACCACATTATGACACACAAACAAAAAAACAACAGAAACCAGCCACAACCACAAGTCAGCCACACCCAATGAAGGTGAAAAACTGTCGGACCCACTACCCTCACCGCTACGCTAGCAAAACACCGACCTCCAAATTATGATCTACAAATCACCACAACAGACATTCAACGGCAGTAGGTGCACAGCGCCGTGGCAGAATTGGGCACTGTTAGAAATGGGGTCTTTGGTTGGCAGTCAGGGTAAAGGAGAATCACACTCAGTTAACCCCTGCTCACCCCCTTGGTAGCTTGGCACAAGCAGGTATGCTTAACTTCAGAGAAAATGTGTTAAGTATTTGTACCAACACACACAGTAATACAGTGAACCACTACAAAATAATATAACACAGGTTTAGATAATTGTTGATATTTTAACTAAATAAACAAGACCAGATACAATATACAGTTAAAAATACAAATTAAGCACTTAAGAGCAAGAAAACAGTGATTTGAGGTACAAACACTGCAAGTTGGTAAAATGCGGCATTGTAACAAAGTTGTTTCCTACAATGCGATGCCAATGGCGCTGTTCACGGAGTCAGTCAACCCCCAGATACACTACCTTTGGAACGTGTAGAAAACAGGTCGGTGCACGGAGTCGGGGAGAGCTGCTTCGCTGGATCCGATGTGGCATCAGTTCCGGTGCCACAGGGCAGAAGGACTGCAGTGTCGTGCAGAGACATCGGGTCCTCTCTGCTGGGTTGTGGAGGTGAGGCGGTGTCGGATGCGAAATCAGTCCCTTGGTTCCAGCAGATGCAAAGTCCAGCGGAGTTACGATGCTTCAGGACAACCTCACGGGGTTGCGATGATGTCACAGGGCCGCAGGCGCTGCTATGGCGTTGGATCATCACAGACGTTGGACTTATGACACTCCAGTGTCAGCAAAGTTGGGCAGGATCAGTGGTTGCAGAGACACAAGGAATACAGGGGCGTCGGACTTCTACGAGGTCACGGCCTCAGGGAAGGTGGCGTCGCAATTCTGGGGTAGCGGCATCAGCTCAGAGGGTCGTCAGATTCACACTCGTGTACGGCCACGGCCTCAGGGCAAGCGGTGTTGCGGTTCCGGGCAGCGGCATCCTTTATGAAGTTGCACGGTTTCATCCGACATCGGTAGACTGGTTTTTATCCAGGGATTCACTTCCAGGGGTCCAGGAACCGGAATGGCACCCTCTGGCAATCTAGAGTTCACAGGAAGTAGACTCAGGTCTGGTTGGTGAAGCCTTTGCTGTCCCTAAGGCTTCAAAACAGGAGGCAAGCTCTACTCCAAGCCCTTGGAGTCACTTCTCAAGCAGGAATGCAACAAAGTCCAGTCTCTGACCCTTTGCACAGGAGAAACAGCAACTGCAGGATTGCCTAGCACAATCACAGGCCAGGGAAGCAGTTCTCCTCAGCTCTTCAGCTCTTCTCCAGGCAGAGGTTCCTCCTGAATCCTTGAATTAATCTAAAGTCTGGGGCTTTGAGTGCTCTTCTTACACCCCTTTCTGCCTTTGAAGTACATCTACTTCAAAGAAAAGTCTCTCTTGTTTTGCCCAGGACAGGCCCCAGACACATACCAGGGGGTCAAAGACTGCATTGTGTGAGGTCAGGCACAGCCCTTTCAGGTGTGAGTGACCACTCCTCCCCTCACTCCCAGCACAGATGGCTCATCAGGATATGCAGACTACACCCCAGCTCCTTTTGTGTTACTGTCTAGTGAGAGGTGCAAGCAGCCCAGCTATCAAACTGACCCAGAAATGGAATCTACAAAACACACAGAGTCACAGAATGGTTTAAGCAAGAAAATGCCTAGTTTCTAAAAGTGACATTTCCTACCACATGAGTTAAAAACCAACTTCACTAAAAGATGTATTTTTAAATTGTGAGATCAGAGACCCTAAACTCCATATTTTATATTCTCCCAAAGGGAATCTGCTCTTTAATGATATTTAAAGGCAGCCCCCATGTTAATCTATGAGAGAGATAGGCATTGCAACAGTGAAAAACGAATTTGGCAGTATTTCATCGTTGGGACATGTAAAACGCATAAGTACATGTCCCAACTTTTACATACACTGCGGTTAGCACATAGGGCTACCTAGGCCCTATCTTATCAGTGCCTTACATGTGTAAAATGGGAAGGTTTAGGCCTAGCGATAGGGTACACTTGCCAAGTCAAACTGGCAGTTTAAAACTGCACACACAGACACTTGAGTGGCAGGTCTGAGACATGATTTCAGGGCTATTTAAGTGGGTGGCACAATCAGTGCTGCGGGCATTTGGTTTACATGCCCAGGGCACCTCTAGTGCACTTTATTAGAGATTTACTAGTAAATCAAATATGCCAATCATGGATAAACCAATCAACAATACAATTTACACAGAGAGCATATGCACTTTAACATTGGTTAGCAGTGGTAAAGTGCTCAGAGTCCTAAAGCCAACAAAAACAGGTCAGAAAAATTAGGAGGAAGGAGGCAAAAAGATTGGAGATGACCCTGCAAAAGGGAAAAAGTCCAACACGCATCCAAAACCACTTCAAGACAACATTGTCCAGAACAAAAAAAAAACCTGACACATAGACACACACCCTACCCCCCCCAACTGCACTACAAAACACACCCCCACGTAAGCCACAATCCGTTGCAAACACGAAAAGACTGCTGCACCTTGCCAATCCCATAGAGAACTGCACACACATCACATCTACCTATTCATCCATCATGCACCACAGACAACACCACAACACTGAAAACCCTCTGCACAACACACACAACACACAACAGGTATGTCCCCACAAAAACACCCCGTTTCACTTATGAGGAGTTGCGGTGATGGTGAAGGAAATCGTCAGGGTGGAGCCGCAGCTGTTTGGTAACAGGTTCAGCAGATCTCCATTGCCAGCAAGATGGAGCTATGGTGGAGGATTGTGGACAGGGTGAACTCCATGGGACAATATCCACGCACAAGGGATGATATCCGAAAGAGGTGGAACAACCTACGGGGGAAGGTGTGTTCCATTGCATCAAGGCACAAGGTCGTCATCATGAGGACTGACGGTGGACCCCAACCTCCTCCCCCCAGTTGACAGCGTGGGTGGAACAAGATTTGGCAATCCTGCATCTTGAGGGCCTAACTGGAGTCATGGGAGGGCTGGACACTGGTAAGTCACCGTTACTAACCTACCTCCACCGATACCTGCATGGCATGTCACCCCCTCACCCGACTCCCTACACCCAACTCCATCCCACACAGTGCACCACCCCAATGACCACACCTAAATGTGTACCCCTGCATACCCTACCTACTGCAAGCACATCCCTCCCAGCTCTGGTTACACACCCACCAGCAATGCATGGACAGCATATAGAACTACCAATCCTACAATCCAAAACCATACACTACCAAAGTTGGGAGGACAATACCAAACCCAGAGGGAAAGGTAGAAATGCGGAATGTGACAGACAATGATCTTGACAAAACACTTACATCCCCACAGGTACCCTAGCCAATGTCAGCGGTGAGCAGGTGCCACGGCAACCCAGTCCTCCACCAGAACACCAGAACACCAGAGAAAGGTACTTGGTCTGCTGGCAGGTAGACTTCCTAAAGAAAGGATTCTAATGTGCCCATATCTTGATGACTGGTTGATGTCATCTTTTTTCAAAGCCATGCAGCAACATATTGAATGTGTGCATGAAAAGCCATGATGACAATCTTCTCATGAACTGCAAGAAATCAAACCTGTGCCCCTCACATAAGCATTACTTCATTAGATCCTTGATACTGGCAGATGTGGGAAGAATCACCCCTCTAGATCCAGGAATTGACAAACTGATGCTTCGTGTACAGGCACTGACCCAACATTCAATGGTAATGGCCAGGGAATGGCTGAGAGTCAAAAGACTGGTGGCCATTTGCCTGTTGGTGGTCCTGTGGGCTCACCTCCACTCCAACTCAATAGTGACCCAACTGTTCCACCAGTGGTCTGCTATTTCACTGAATTATGAAATGCTGTACCAGTAGCCAGCATGTATTGTTCAGTATCTTGCTTGTTGACAGAAACCAGACAATTTGAGGAAGAATATTCTCTAATATCTCCCATCTCCAGTAGTCCTGATGACAGATGTAATAAAGTTGGGTTGTAGTGGACCTATAGACAGCATAACAGTTCTGGGGCAGTGGAGTCCTTGGGGCCTCCTACCCTTCTAATTGTTCATAAATGGAAGAGCTGTGTGTATGTATGTGTGTGTACAGACAACCAACCTCCTCAAACCTGTGTGAACTATCAGGGAGGTTTCCAATTCCCACATCTAGAACAGGTAGCCTGGAAATGAGTATTTGGGCAGAGAAGAATCTGCTCCTTGAGAGTTCTCTTGTGAGGAGGGAGAATAGACTTGCTGATCATTAGAGACAGATCTTTCCCTCTTTGATTTTGCTATGTCCGTATATCTGGTACTCTTTCAGGAGACAAAGAGACGTTTTGAGCATCCAAGCCTAGACTTGTTTGCTTTGGAGGAGACTTTTCTCGTGTCATAGTTCTGCTCTCTTTCCCTGAACCGCACGGCATGAGGTATGGATCTTCTGTCCATTCCTTGGCACAGGGGACTTCTGTATCTCCTCCCTCCTTTCAGGTTACTTCCCAAGGTAATACCGAAAACAGAATAGAAAAAGCAGAGGTTATTCTGACTGGTTCCTCTTGGCCACATCAGTCTTAGTGTCTTCGGTAACTCCAATTATCAACTAAACAGCATTGGAGGTTTCAGATAGTTCTGTAACCCCAAGGGCCCAATCTCTTCCCGGGTCAACTTTGTGCACCTCTGACTGTGAATTTTGGATAGTACAAGGTTAGCCTTTCTAGCCAAAGGGGGTTCTGTAGAAGTATCTTGTTGCATTTAGTAGTCACAGTTCTCCAGAATTGTCAAAATCTCATTGCATCATTGGAGACATTAATAAGAAGGATGCTTATCAAGTGCTATTGAAGCGGTGTTTTGTAAACTAATAAAGATTCTGGATTTTTTCAGGATGGATTAAGGTAAAGATTGGGATTGATTGATATGGTCAATCATAATATCTTAATTGCTATATTACCTGATATTGGAATAAGAGGAACAGCATTGAGTTGCTGTCAATGTTATCTCCTTGATCCCAACACTGTTCATTTTCTACCTCATGGAACCTGTGGGGCAGATTTATGGAAAGTGGCACTGCACCGAGTGCAGAGCCACTTTCCCTGCACCCCTTAGCACCCCGTTACCACCCCCATGTGTGCGCTGTATTTAAAATACCTCACACCATGGCGCAGGGTAGGGGGCAATAGCGTAATTTCCCGTGAAACTAATGATGTACTCTGCAGGAGTAGCGCCAAAATATTGGCGCTACTCCTGCAGAGTACGTAGTGGTCCATTCTAAAAAATGGAAACCCACTTTTAACACCTGCTCTTGAGCAGGCATTAAAAGTGACGTAAAAAATGGCACAAGGAAATGTCATAGATTTCCGTACGCCATTTTTCCAACTCCCATAACGGGGGAACAAACACGCCCTTTCATACATTATTATACCTGGTGCAGACATAATGTAGCACAAAGTATTACAGAGTGGCGCACTGCATGCATTGCACCAATCTGTAAAGACGGAGCAGGGTTTTCGGCCTTGTTGGGCCACATTAACGTCCAAAATAATGATGTTAATGTGGCGCAAGGTGGTGCTAGGGCATTATAAATATGCCCCTAGTTTATGAATTATGCTGATGAGGCCAAGCTAATCACAAATGTCAAACCCACTCAATGCACTTCATTTTAATCTTTCCATCTCTGTATGCAGGTTATAATGAATTGGCAATAACTCTCTTAGACTTAAGGAAAGTAAAAGAGAAATCTTGCGTTGTTCCATTGGTATGCCCTCTCTTCCCCTAGCTCACAATCTTTGGCCATCTTCCGACGATCCTGTTCCAACAGTTTTTTCATCAGACGGCAACATCTGGGTTCACTTCAGCAAGGTACTATCCCTCTGCAACCATGTCAACACACTTTCCTCGTCTTCTTTCTTCCCACTCAGTGTCATGCAGAAAATCCTTCCATGCCTGCCTTGTCACGCAGGTTCACTGTTTGTGTCATTAGCAATTTTAGCCAAGTAAGACTACAGCAATGCTTTATTTTTACAATGCCCAGATTATATCCTGAATCATCTATATTGGATCTAATCAGCCGCAGCTAGTCTAGCTCTCTCTCGTCCCCCACAATTCTCTGCCACTAAAGCACTGAATCTGCTCCACTGCTTACCTCTAAAAAAAGAGTTTGATTCAAGTCAATAAGCTTGGTCCCCAAGCCTCTACGTCAATCTGAGCCTCGCTATGTACAGGTTACTGTACGCCCATTCCTTGCACTCAGCCAACGATAACTTGCTCTGCCTACTGAAGTTTAAAAAAGTGAGGAAAGGAGGCAGAGCCACCTCAGAATCCGCCTTCCTTCTGCTCTCCATGCTACAGGTGACCTTTTGTCTTTCAGGAAGTTACTACAAGCCATTGCAATGCAATGGGTCTCGCATTTGCTTGAGTTAGAGCTATTAGCATTGTAAATTCCTAACTGGACTTTTCTCGCCCCATAAATTGAAAATGAAGAGAAAAACAGTTGACATAAGCAGCCAATTCAAAGTAGCACGGCCACCATGAATGTTAGCGCAAAGGAGAGACACAAAAGGAAAAAGAAGTTCACTCGCAGTCAAACATATCGGAAATCGTGCCATTATCCATGTAACAGGGTTGATGGCCAAGGCAGTAAAAAAGACTGTCCCAAGGAGGGATAAACTTAAAGCTTTTACCAATGATAACAAAGGATTTTTGAAACGCAACCCCATGAATGGGTGATAGTGATGGGCATGCGTGGGCGTGGTTAAAAGCCCGCAGATAGATTACAACACGTCACAGTGCTTGCACGCTTGACCTAAACAGTAGGTTTGGAGGTGACCCCAAGTCGCTATATGAAAAAATTCAAAAACAACAAAAGGGCTACCTGTTGAAACCAAAACGGGTTCACATCTGCTTGCAGCAAGTTACCTTCAGCCTGAAAAACAATAAAGCCACTGTAGCACAAAAATACATAAGTATGGAGGAAGACATACACAAATAATTAAAAAAGGTAAAGGGGTGGGGGGAAGGAGAATAAAAGAAAAGGAGATTCACCCTGGGACTTTGATGTGGGTAGTGTGCAACAGTGACTTCTTGTGTACGGTGATGTGTGAAGTGAGGAAGTGTCAGCTCGCACTTGGCTTCTGTATTGCTACAGAGGACAGTGAACAATATCTCTGTTGAGAAGTACATGGGAGCCTACTGTTACAATACCTTGTACCCGTCCTTCAACACTTGAACCTTCTAGGTCATTACTCCTGATTGCTAAATTTCGGCTGCAGTGTTTATTAAAGAGCTTGGCACAAACTGAGTGGCTTTTGTTATAAAATAAGCAGGCTGGTCTTCTAAGCCTTACATTTCCATCACAAACTGCAGTGCATTCAAAGCGTGTGCAATGAACACGTTAATATACAGCAAGGCCTATGTTGTATGTAACATTATAAAACCATATAAAAGCCATGTTGCACATGTCAAAGCTTTGGTGACTACGTAGGCTGACACTCTTCTTCAGGCAGTTCCCTTAGGTTTGTAGCAAACCTTGCCTTTATGAAGAAAATAATGAATTTCACATTGTGAACAAATTATATGTTCCAATTTGTGAAAAAGAAGTGGGGCAGATTCCCTTTACAATAGAGGAGATGTGCCCTTTTCTAACGGAACCCTAAACAGCTATTTAGAGCAATTATCCCTGGGATGGACGAGATAAGTGGTCCTGATGTTCAGAATTGTATATTAAATAACATGATATGTATTCTCAACCATTTCAAATGCTACTTTCCACTGAACGTTATCTTTGTATGTCAGCACATCCTCATCATTATGCTTCCATCTCCTAAGTTATGCAGCCTTCCGAGAGATCTACCCGCTCTTCACGCTCCCCAAGGAGGAGCATGAGGAAAGACTACAGAAATAAAGAGTCCCAGCTGGAGAGCTATGAACAGCCGACGACGTCACAGGAAGCCCTGTCTGTACCAACGATTTCTGGATTCTAAGGCGTATTGGACATATCCTCAGGAAAACTTCATGGCAATCTGTAGTGCTGGAGTAGTAGCGTGCTCTGATGTTTACACAGAAGACATGCAGTTTTTCAAAACATATTGCCGAGAAAGCACAGGCTCTTACAGTACAGCACTCAGGTAAACACAACCCTCAATCATGGGCCTGTTAATCAAAAAAACTGTAGAGCCCTTCAGCATAGAGCTTCCTGGTCTGGACTCAGTTTACCTTGATTAGATGTTCAGTTCATTACCCACAGCATAGAAATGTAGACCCATAGCAGTGCAGAATGCGTACCCCCACTACAACAGGTACACTAGATCACATCAGAGCATTTCAAAAACTACATTGAGAGTCATTGTAAGATGTAAAAATATAAAAACAAAGTTGTGGTGAGGTTAAAAAATATTGGAAAAAAGGTATTGTATTTTTTTTTAAAAACAATACATTTAAACAAGTCAGTTCGAAGTGCCCTGGCTGCCATGAGCATGATCGTGAAGGAGAGATACAAAAGGAAACCAAAGTTCACTTGCCATCAAACATTTCGGGAAACGTGCAGTTATCCATGTAACAGAGTCGGTCCCCAAGGCGGTAACAAAACTGCCCCAAGGAGGGACAAACGTAAAGCATTTACCAACTTCATCAAAGGGTTTTTGAAAGGCAAGCCATGAACGAGTGAAACTGATGGGCGTGAAGTGGGCATGGTTAAAAGCCCGCATAGATACCAATGCATCGGAAAAGCAGCTGATGCGGGCTGCTATTTTCAACCTAAAAAACATGTGTCATTTATTTATTTATTTATTTATTTATGTTTTTTTTTTTTTTTTTTTTTCAACCCTAAACCATTACAACAAGAGAAACAGCAGTGTCTCCAAATACCATACAATCAATAGCAGGAAATCAATCAGGTGCTGCATGAATTTAAAGGACAGTGTATGCTGCAATGTATTCACAATATGTCAAACAACAGCAATGTACAGTAAATTAAATTTATTCCATTAGTGTGACAGCCAAAAATAATTCATTTCAGCATAGGCATAACTGTAAAAGAATAAAAGAAAGGGGAAGGAGGTACACCGAACATGCTAGGTGGTTGGAGGGATCAATAAGCACAATACAAGAGCCCGTGAATTAATGGTGTCAGATCAAGCGTTTGTGTCAATAGATAATCTTACAAGGAACCCCATATATTTCTAGGTCTGCTAGAAGTTGTTAACATAGAATGGTATATATCTAATTGTTCCCAGTCCCATACACATGCCACCCGACGCTTAGCAAGAAGTAGTGCTACTGTGAGAAGCTTTCTGTTATCTTCGTACATTTTCGCAAGCACCAACCCGGCCGATGGGCTTAGATCAGAGGTCTTCAAACTGGGGGGGTGGGCCCCCCTAGGAGGGGCTTTAACTGATCCCAGGGGGGACGCCAGACTCTGGCCAAAAGAAGCATTATGCAGATAACAGGCCTTTGTGTTCAGCAGAAGCATGTTATTGCATTTTTAAAAAGGTAACAGTACTTAACTGCATTGGTTAAATAGGTCTACACATATTTAAACATTGCCATCTTTATAAAATAATTGTAAAAAATTCTGAGCGGGGTCCCCAATGATTTTTATTTTTCAACTGGGGGGCACGGCATTAAAAAGTTTGGAGACCACTGGCTTAGATGTATTTTCGATATGTCAGAAAGTGTGGAGAAAACAGAGGTCCAGTAAACCACAGTGGGAGGCCATAGCCAGGCCAAGTGCATGAAGTTTGGTCTCCCTTCATAGCATTGGTCACATTCATTAAGGGCACGCAGCTTATATTTATATAGTTTGGATAGGGTGTAATAAGTCTGGTGTAGAAAATGGAAATGCATGCCAATTGGGATAGGGGATCAGGTTGGACTGCATGTTCCTGCCCACTCCCTATATGTAATGGGTTTCCTCATATCTGCCTCCCAGTGAGTCTTAGCATGCTGTGGGCCCAGAGTCATCTCGGACTGTGCAGAGACATAAAGGCAAGAGAGGAGATGTTGTGAGGAAGATGCTGTAAGAACGTGAGTAAGGGTCCTGCATTCAGAGTGTCCTGCTGGGAAGTTCAGGTAGTGTTCTAGGATCAGTGCTCTGATATGGTAAAATTTGAAAAGATCTAGCGAATGCAAGTGTTAGCCATTATCCATAGCTAGTCACTCAAGGAATTGCCTATTTGGAAAAAGGTCACTCATCTCTGTTACACTCCAGTGTGCCACTCTCAGGAAAACTGCACACTCCCTTAGTATGTGGCGTGGTGGCAATTGAGTGTCCTTCTGCATAGGAGAATATAATGTTTTAGGACCAAGTTTAGCCTGCAATGAGACCCAGTCCTGCTGTGTGCAAGCTATTGTGTCAATTTCACAGTGGGATTGTAATCAGGGCTGGCAGGGAAGTGGGATACACCTGGTCATGTTCAGGTGCATAGTGCACCAGACAAGGAGGAGGCTTAAGCCTATATTGGGAGAACAAGGTTTGTTCACAGATTTAGTAAAGCTCAAAATCAGAGGCAGAGAGGCTTCTCCGGTCATAGGGCAAGGTAAGAGTTTCGAAACGAAGCATAGTTTGATGCCCCAGCCCAGGCTAGACAGACTATAAGGGTTCACAAGATGTGGGAAAATGCAGGGTGGAGGGATAGGTACCTTCATGAAGAGGTAGAGCTGCCACGGTAGTATGACCACATTCATGATCGCAATGTGTCCAATTAGGGAAATGGACAATTTATTACAGCCAGTGATATTTTCCTCCAAAGCATGTATCCATATCCCTTAGTTCTCTGTCAAGACATCTGGTTGCTAACACTGATCCAAATCCCCAAGTGTTTGAGAGAACCAGTCACTCACTACAAAGGTAACAAGAGCAAACAAATAATAGTGGCTGGGGTGAGGAGGAAAACATAAGAGTTGATCTAATTACTAGTTATATCGTATATCTCCTGGAACAGCAAAAGTTCTTGAAAAACTAGGTCAAAGTTCTCTTCCGCACTATTCAAATAGAATGTGATGTCATCCACATATTGTGAGATCACTTTGTTCCATTGCAAAAAGGCCAAACCCTGAAGTCCATGCAGTTGACATATGTCCGAGGCCAGCGGCTCAGTTGCTAAAGCAGGGATGACAAGGGTCAACCGTGATGAGTGCCTCTACCAAGTCGAATGGAGTCAGACAATAGGCCATTTACATGGATTTTGGTCAAGGGTGCAGTGTATAACAGCCAGCTCAGTCACAATGGGTGGCACCAGTGAGCAGGATAAACTCATAGATGACAGATTCCAGGTGCTGGAGCAAGGTTGTTGGAAGCCTGTCATGTCTCTGAGGCTTCAAATCAGGAGTCCAACTAACTAGCCCCAGGAGTCTCTCTGGACTCTGGGTTCAAGAGATGCAGGTCCAGTCCTTACCCAGGCAAGAGAGTAGCAGGTCAGCAGGGCAGCAGTTCTTCAGCAGTCCTACAGAGTGGCATTCACTTGAGCAGCATATCAGTACTTTTTCAGAGCACAGTATCCACAGGTCCAGAAGTGTAATGAAGTGGTGGTGTCTGAGATCCAGTATGTATACCCAGTTGGTCCTGCCTTCCTGACCCAAGACTAACTACATAGGTTATACAAAACATTGTGTGGAGGCAGAACACAGCCTATTCAAGCGTAAGTGGGGCTGGGTCCAGGTCTTCCATCCCATTTTGCCGGTGATGGGACAATCAGTCACACCTAAGTTCCCTATATTTTGTGGCTGTCTAGGAGAAACACCAAAAAGCCCAACTGTGAGCTACAGACAGTCTTGTGACCCTAAGGCAGGCGGCAGACACCAAATTGCTAAGGCAGGAAAATTACAACTTTCTAAAAGTTACATTTTCAAAATTATAATTTAAATTCTGACTTCACCATGAGTTAGGATTTTCATTATACTTCCAAAGATACCAAGCATAAACTGGTAACCTGTTCCCATTAGGTAATTACACTTATAAAATCTAATAAGGTAACTTTAATGTTATCCTATGGGAGAGGTAGGCCTTTCAGTGGTGAAAAACAACTTTAGGAGTTTTTCACTGCCAGGACATACAAAACCTAAAAATACATGGCCACTTTTTTAACTACACTGCACCCTGCCATCTGAGCAGTTCAGGGCCTACCCTAGGGATGACCTATGTGTATTAATGCCTTAGGTGCTGGGCCTTCTCCACTACAGTGCTGAGCCATTTTTTGTCTATTTGGGGTAGTTTGTGCTTAGGGCTCCAAACCTTTTTTTCATCAGCCCAGCGCCAGTCCCCCTGAGCCCCCTAACCCGGACCCCCCAGACAACACTACTCTACAACCACACTCCACTCCCTCAACCCAGGACCACACCCCACCTGCACCCAAGACAACCCCACACACACACATGGACCTTTCCCCTGCTACGCCTGTGGATTCTCCTGCTCCACCTCCAACACCAGAAACACCCACACGCCCCACACCAACCTCAACGCTCCCCACAACAAACACCACACTTTCAACGCAGCAGACTCCCACACAGCCCCTGCCCATCCCAACAGACCCTACCCCAACAAGCCCCACAACCCGAACACACTCCACGACAACACCACCACAACCCACAGCAACACCAAAACCCCCCACAACAACACCATCGCGCACCACAACAACAACAGTCCCCACAACCACCTCAACTGCTTACTCCTAAACACCCGCTCCTTATACAAGCATGCCATAGAACTCTGGGACCTCATCACATCACACTCACCTGACATCGCCTTCCTCACGGAAACCTGGACGAACCACACATCTGAGCCAGACATAGCCACAGCCACCCCTGATGGGTACAAACTCCATCTCAGAGACCGCTTAAACAAACCAGGAGGTGGCATCGCCATTCTGCACAAAGACACCATTAAGGTCACCACTAACACACATGACACCCTAGACAGCGCAGAACACATGCACTTCCTAATACACATAAACAACAACACCACCCTCAGAGGAACACTCATATGCAGACCACCAGGGATTCACCCCCCCCTTCTGTGACGCCATCACTGACACCATCAGCCCTCACGTCCTCACCTCCACAGACTACATCATCCTCGGTGATTTTAACTTTCACCTGGAGAACCCGCACGACAACAACTCCTCATCCCTTCTAGATAACCTCACAAACCTCGGACTCAAACAACTGGTCACTGCACCCACCCACTCAGCAGGACACACACTAGACGCAATCTTCACCTCGAGCAACCACATAACCTACACTCACACCACCAAACTCCACTGGACTGACCACCACTTTGTCCACTTCTCCTTCTCCAAACCTCCCACACACCACCACCAACACACCACACCCTACCGCATGTTGGACAAGATCCCCACAGAACACCTGAACTTCCAACTTGCGCAGAACCCCCCCCACAACAACGACCCAAACATTGCTGCTCACAACCTCGCAAAATGGATCACAACCTGCGCAGACTCACTCGCCCCCTCGGAAGAAACATCAGCACCCGCAACATCAAGAACGCCCCCTGGTACACCACTGAACTCCAAGTCTCCATGCGTAAATGCCGCAAAGCAGAGAAAGCTTGGCGACAGGAACCCTCAACCACCATCTTCTCCACCCTCAAAACCTCCATTCGCAATCACCACCAACTCATGCGCACCAACAAAAGAGCATACTTCAAGGAACGCATAGACAGTAACTCTTACAACAGCAAGGAACTCTTTACAATCATCAAAGAGCTCTCCAAACCCAAAGCCATCAACATAGACCCACACACAACTCCTCTGCGACTCCCTCTCAAACCATTTCCACCGCAAAATCTTAGACATACACAACAGTTTCAAACCACACACACCTGCCACACACACCTCCGACTCAACCAACATAGACCCTCCACACTCCCTCCTCACTCCCTCCCCAACCTACTAATCACCTGGGCCCCTACCACCAACGAAGAAACTGAAAAAACAATGAATTCCATCCACTCAGGCTCCTCCTCTGCCCCCTGCCCCCATCGCATTTACACCAAAGCCAGCCCCACCATCGCCCCCAAGCTTCGCAACATAATCAGCAGCTTTTTTGACACCGCCACCTTCCCAGACCCCTGGAAGCACGCAGAAGTCATCGCACTCTTGAAAAAGCCCAAAGCTGACCCTGACGACCTCACCAACTACTGCCCTATCTCTCTCCTCCCCTTCCCCGCCAAGGTCGCTGAGAAACTAGTGAACACCCACCTGTCCCACTTCCTTGAGGAAAACAACACACTCAACCCCTCCCAGTCTGGGTTCCACAAGAACCACAAAACTGAGACCGCCCTCATTGCATGTACTGACGACATCAGAACCAGAGTCGACTGGACCGCTCCGCTGCCTTTGACACTGTCTGCCATCACACACTCCGCATACGCCTCCACAACGCAGGGATTCAATACAAAGCCCTAGACTGGCTCACCTCCTTCCTCACCGAAAGAACCCAAAAAGTCCGCCTCCCTCCCTTCCAGTCCACAGCCACCAAAATCATCTGCGGAGTCCCCCAAGGGTCCTCCCTCAGCCCTACCCTTTTCAACATTTACATGACCCCACTCGCCAACATCCTCCGACCACACGGAATCACCATCATATCCCATGCAGACGACACCCAGCTTATCATCCCCCTCACCCGTAACCTTACCACCACCAAAATCAACCTCCACGCTGCACTCCTTGACACCGCCACATGGATGACAGCAAACCACCTCAAGCTCAACTCCAACAAAACCGAAGTTATCATTTTAGGCCCCAACAAAACCATATGGGATGACTCCTGGTGGCCCACTGCCCTAGGCCCGCACCTACCCCTGCAAACCACGCACGCAACCTCTGCATCACCCTGGACCCCTCCCTCTCCATGACCCAGCAAATCAACGCCGTCACCTCCTCCTGTTTCAACACACTCCGCATGCTGCGAAAGACCTTCAAATGGATTCCCATAGAGACCAGAAAGACCGTCACCCACGCACTCATCAGCAGCAGGCTGGACTACGGAAACGCCCTCTACGCTGGCACCACACTCAAACTCAAACGCAAACTCCAGAGAATCCAGAACGCAGCCGCCCGTCTCATCCTGGACCTCCCTCGCCATGAACACATCTCGCCACACCTCAGATCCCTTCACTGGCTCCCTATCGACAAGAGGATCACCTTCAAAATCCTCATCCATGCACACAAATCCCTCCACAACACTGGACCAACCTACCTCAACAAAAGAGTGATCTTCCACACTCCCATTCGTCACCTCCGCTCCGCCGACCTCGCACTCGCCACAGTCCCCCGCATCCAACACGCCACCACAGGAGGCAGGTCCTTCTCCTACCTCGCCCCCAAGGCCTGGAACTCCCTCCTCACCAACCTCCGCAAGACCCAGGACCTCCTGCACTTCAGAAAAAACCTCAAGACGTGGCTGTTCGAACAGTAACCCTCCTCCCTCCCCACCACCCCCCTCCAGTGCCTTGAGACCCTCATGGGTGAGTAGCGCGCTCTATACATTTTTTGATTGATTGATCATAAAAGATCTGCACCAAAAGTTTGTCATTTATTTCTGACATCCTGGGAATTCCAACGATACCAAGGCATGTGGATTCCCCTGTATGGCACTGGGAAACTAGGCATAATATAACAAAGTTTCGCGTTTTATTTTGGAAAAAATAGGTAAAAAGCCCTCCAGAGAAAAGTGTTTGGTTTTCTTCCCTAAAAATGGCATCCGTGAATTGTTTGCTGTACTAAAGTCACCATCTTCCCAGCTTTCAGGAACATGCAGAGCTGAATTTAAAAAACTAATTCTGTACCAAAGTTTTAGCATTTTTCAAAGAGGTAGCCTATTTTCCCCATTTTTTATGCTTTCAAACTACTTCTAGTTTGTGGTGCATGGGTGATCCAGAAATGCTATAGATTTCTTAAAAGTCGATAAAATTGCAAGTCCAGCAACGGGTCATATGTGTAGATCCCACAAGTTTTTCTCAAGGAAAATAACTGTTGAAATAAAGAAATATCGGAAATGAGTAGGAAAAATGGGCATTTGTGACAACATTTTCATCTGTAACTTGTTCTCATGATGACTGGTTTATAAAAGCAATACACCATTACATCTGCTAGATCCTTATGGTTGCAGGAATATATATGGTTTGTAGGTTCTCAAAGAACCTAAGGTACCCAGAGCCAACAACAGAGCTGCACTGCACAATGGTTTTTCATTGAGTAACGTGTATAGATCAATTCATTTAGCAAAATAGGCAGAGTGAAAAATAGGTATCTAAGAAACCTATGGGGCGGATTTAAGAGCCCCTAGCGCCTCCTTGCGCAACATTAGTGTCATTTTTTACGCTAATGTGGCCCAATGAGGCCAAAATCACAGTGCCAAAATTACAAAGTGGCACAATGCATGGATTGCGCCACTTTGTAAATCTTTGCACTACATTATGCCTCTGCCAGGCATAATGTTTGCAAAAGGGGAGTTCCACTGTTGGGGGGACAAAAAATGGCACAAACAAATCCAAGAGATTCTTTGCTCGGACTGGCCTATAGGTCAATCAGGCAGTGCCCGAAGTGCTGGTCTGACAGGTCAGTGTGTGGCATTTTTGGGCTGATTGTTGGGGCTATTTTAGGGTCCACTGGGTCGTTTTTTGGTCGATTTGCTAAATATGAGAACAAATATTGCCTGCAGAAAGCTCGAATTCATGCAGCCTTGCAACCTTGCAAACCACGTGGGCAGCATGTTTTCGCAAGTTAAAAATTGTTCCAGTTTGCAAACACGGGCCACTTTTTAGCTATTTATTTCAATAATGTAGTTCACTTTTATAGTGTCTTGCAGTGGACATGCATTGATGAATGGACATTCCCTCAGTTGCATGGGTCATTGCTCAAATGCAAATGAAGCAAACCGTATGTCTGTGCACATGCTGCAGATTAATAAACTGTGCACATCGACAAAAAGGCTTGGGTTCATATGCTGTTTGTTAGGTCCCTTTCCATTCACCCCTTAAACACCCCTCACTAGTATATTGTGGAGAGGTATGACAGATTTTGCGGACTCAAACCTACGATTCGTAGTACAAAAAAGCAAAATGCACAGTGTTTTGTGACAATCTCAAAATGTGGCTTAGATGCAGAGCTAGCAAACCAGCAGCACACCAAACAGCAGGAGAGCGAACTGGGGAGATGGATGTTTGGTGCATCAGAGTGCAGATTTCAGTTTAAAAGCTGGACTCTCCTTGACTCTATCCTGGCATCTGACTTCCAAACTTCAAAGCCCAAGCATATAAACACATGGTTATGGAGGTCTTGGAAACGTTAGCCACCTCCACCCTCATACCATCTTAATGAAAGGTAGTAGGAGGTGGACGGAGAAACAGTGAAGACATCCACTAGCACCATGATTTCACACAGGCAAAATTATGTTCGGCTGGTATGTTGAAGGAATTGTAGGATCACAGTGGATTGAGTGCTGTGGCTCCAGATGAACATGTGCAATGGGGAGGGAGATATGAAAAGGGTGCTATGGGGGAGGAAGGTAGGAAAGCAGGTGTGAGGGTGAAATAAGACTATGAGTATGATAGAGGATAGGAAATCAGTTGCCCTTTGGTGGAAAGGCAGGAAAACGTGTGCCAAAGGGGGATAGTTGCCCGGATTCCATCATCCTGCCATCAGGTGGTACTCATGATGGCCCTGTGAGGTTCTGATGTTGCACCAAAATATGACAAACTCTTCCCAACACCTGGCATTCCCAGCTTCACAGTATATCGTAGTCTAGGCTTCCGCACAACCTTCTTGATGCATCATGGCCCCTTAGTCCTTTCTGTCTCCAAACACTGCCCTGATCAATCCCTGGTGATGCTCTAGTCCCTCTCTTGATGCCTGATTCCACTACTTTTCTGACTCAGTTATATATGCATCTTGGTTGTGTCTCTTGCTCTCTATGGGCTCTGATCCGTACTCTGTTCTTGGCTTTTCTGTGTCCTCTCTTACGTTTGCTGGTTTCCTTGGTCTTCCCTTTTTTAAGTAGAATTTCTGCTTTCCCTCCATTGGTGGTTTCTTAATTCCTTGCACTGGTTGATTCCCTGCTCCTGGGTCTTTCTTTTTTTCTGTCTGTGTAGTACAGAGTGAAGGAGCTCACAACTGACCTTCCTGCTGAGTCTCTTTTAAACCTGTTTGATCCTGCTACTATATTCTACATAGACTCTCTGAGATTAATCTGCTCCTTTTCTTCTTCAGAGAGCACTTCATTTATGAAAGCTTAACTATAATTTCCCTGCTTTCACCTTTCTGTTATTTGTACTCATGGTATCTTCATAGTTTCCACTGGAGACTTTCAAGTTCAATGTTCACTGTCTGTTTCAACCTCCTTCAGTCCCCAGCTCCAGACTTTCTTTCCCTCCCAGCCTTCATGTACTCTTTTGGTCATATTTTGCCCCGTCTCTGGAAGGCCCTAGTCCCTGCATAGAAACCACCCCCACCCCTATTATCATGCCTTGTTTTGAAATCTGCAAGTTTCTCTAACAGATTGTCCCAAGCTCTATATCCCTGACAGTATTGTGCTGTAGAATGGATGCCATGCTTAAAAAAGGAGGGGCAAAATAAGGTTTGGCACATGGGGGCAGGAAAATGAGAGCCACTGGCACTATAGGAGCAGAAAGACAAGTGACATGGATGGCGGGGAGAAAATGAAAGAGAATCCATGGAGGAGTGTGAGTGCTGAAATTGTTACGAATAAAAAATTAATGTATTCTGTACTTTGAATCTGCATAAAAAATGAATTCACCTAAAAAATAATGTGCAACTTGAAAATGTGACCACTTGATTGACTGTCACCTACTATGTAATGTTTTTTTTACAAGCGTATCAGTTATTATTCAGAACATGTATGAATGTGAAATTTGCAGTAGTATGTTATACTTACGATTAAATGCTTAACTGTAGGCCTCAAGTTAGCGAGGCCTAGGGCTTAGTAATGCACTGCCTCATATCAAAAATGCAATATCAGGGGGCGTGGCCGGGCCACGAAGCAAGATGGCCGCCTAGAGCGAGAGCTCCGTGTCGTGGCGATTCTGGGGGAATGGCGGGGGCGCAGAGGCAACTCGAGAACACGTTACACCTGGCGCAATTTATCCTAACAACTGTTGTGCCTCGGACCAGCGCCGTGGAGGCGAGCCAGGAGACCGAAGAACCGTGACTTGCCCGTGACTCGCTCACAGCGGAGAGGGCCTGGCCGGAGGGGCGGAGTCGTGTCATATGAGAACCGCGGCTGGTGCAGTCGCAGCGACTGCGGAACGGACTGCAGGGCCGTGAGAGCTACGAAGAGCTGCTCGCACACGGTGCCTGGATCCCCCGGACCCCAGCGGAGAGACTCGCCGAGGCACCAAGAACCTTCCGATCCTCCGAAGGCTGCGGGGAGGGTAAAGGTTCTGCAGGAGAGACGGGACCGCGCCTCTCTAAAGCATGGCAGAGAGACGGATCCAGAAAGGGAAGATCAGCGGAGGTGGAGGTACAGCCCCCCTCTTGCCCCCCATGCTCCCCAAAGCAGAAAGACATCGGACTATTCGACCATTCTACAGATCTCCCCTCACTGAGACATCGAACCCAACTCTCCCTCCTCCTCCCTTCATACAGCAAATAATATCAGTTGAATAAAAGGAGAAAGGGGAGATACAAGAGAGAAGACAGGAGGAGGGGAGCACAGAGGAGCGGGGGGTGGCGGAGGAGAGAGGAGGAAAGAGGAAGAAGAAGGAACGGAGAGACGGAGGGGGGGGACCGGAAGGAGCAAAGAGAGCGAGAAGAGAACAGAAAAAGCTGGAGAAGTAGAGAAACAGACAGGAGAGCAGGGAAGTGAAGAAGAAAACAGGGACAACATACTGCACCCAAACATCTTTTACTGCTCTCCCCATAGCACACACTGGAGAAAGACGAGGAAAGAAGGGGTATGACGACGACAACATAAACCTGAATTGGAAAAGAAAGGGGTACATAGAGATAAGATTGAAAAGGAGGAAAAGAGATAAATAAGAAAGGATCAGTGGACAACGGAAGAATACCCCCAAAGAAAAAAAAAATCCCCAAAGCCAAGACGGAACCTCATCAAAAGTAAGGCAAGGTGGAAAAAAAAAAAACGATACAAAAAGATACACAGTAAAGACAACTATACAGGGGACAATTGATCTAAGTTAGAAATCTCAGGAGGGCCTCAACAACGCTTATACCCCCCCTCCACCCAGATCACCTAGGTTCAAGGGCAGGAGTGAACACCCCCACCCCAACTCATATATCCCAAGGAAACGCCGATGACAACGGGCAGAGAACACAACCACACACAACCCTAATCAAGCTAGACAACTGGCAAAAGACCTGGTGGTAACCATACCCAGCTTTTTCCTCCCTCAACACTCCCTGCATTCAATACCAATCACAAGAGAGCCTGGCACAGGGAATAGAGGACATAGCTTTTCAATACTCTGGGCTATAGCAGTTCCTACACCGACTCCACCACACGGGAATCATTATCGGTATAACCTCCCTCCCGATCTGAAGACAATGCTAGGTCGATACGACTCGTAATAGTCGCCAGGGAGAGACATGTATACATAAATAAAGGGTAGAAAAAGAAAAGGAAAGAAAGTGGAGAACAACGAATGGGCGAAAACCGTCACTGGAGGGAAGAAAAAAAAAAAAAAAAAGAGGAAGGTCAAAATAGAAACAAGAAATGACTGGCACAGAAAGGCCACACCTCTACTGGATCTAGAGGAAGGAAAACCGGACACTAAGTAGACAATCTTTGCGGACCGTTGAGGCGATGACCGGTAACAAACGGAACCATAAAACTGTCAGTAAACCCGCACGACAGCTATTATTTTCGGAATCGCTTCAACACAAAGGGTCAACTCCCACCACGACAAGCCCTCAAACATCGTCACCCCCAACTGAGCTCACCACAATGGCGGACAAGGACCACCCCACAACTATGGACCGGATATTGAAGGAAATTACCACTGTCAGTCACCATATAGAGGGGATGGACGCCTCTATAACTTCACTAACACTAGAGACCAAATCCATGCGATCTGAAATCGCAAGCTTCCAATCCAGAGTGACGGGATTTGAGCAACGCATGGGATTAGTAGAGGCGCAGGCCACTGTGTCTCGGGACCGAGACCAAGACCTCCTCTACCTAAGGAGTAAAGTAATGCACATGGAGGATAGGAGCCAGAGATATAACATCCGTCTACACGAGATCCCGGAAAACGAAGAAGGCGCAGATATGCAGGCCTTCTTAAGCTCCACCCTCCCTAAACTGACCTCACTGGACTTCGACCCACCGATAGAATTCCAACGGGCACATAGAATAGGCCCAAAACGCTCCGACAATCCTTCAAGACCCCGACCAATCATCGCATGCTTGCTATGGCATAACCAGACCTGTCAAATACTTCAAGCGGCGCGCAATCATGGACCCTTCCGAATAGACCAGCATGACATCCGAATAACTGCCGATTACTCCAAGGACACAAAAGAACGCAGCAAGGCCTTCTTAGCTCTACGACCCCGGCTTCGCCAACTAGAGATAAAATACGGCCTCTTCGATCCTGCAAAAATGTGGGTTACCAAAAATGGAGTATCTAAGGACTTTTACAACCCCGAAGAACTGAGACTCTTCCTTGATTCCTTCCAACCTCTATCTATGGACTCTACCAGCATAAACTGTTCGCCTGACAACGCAGGAGCCAATGAAGGAACTGGAAATTTCCCCCCAGGACAGGAAAAAATGAACATGGCCCTATGTGACACTGAAGCCGGCCAAAGAGGCAGAGACATAGAGCGATTGGCCAGATCACATGATGATAGGGGTCAGGTCTTACACGCAGTAGTAACCCACACCCAACTATCAGAATGGAACAAATCTTGTTCCCCTTTAAAACCAGCGACTATACCCCCTTGAGAGGAATACGCGATACTGCACACAAGAAAGACAATGACCTGAAAACAAGAATACTGCAGCAGCTGTCGACCCCGTGGACGGATGAGTACCCATTCAGACCATATATGTGTGCCTTCATTATAATTGTCTAAGATTGTTAGTGCTGTTGTCAAAACCAGTTACTTTAAAGCACACGTTCACTGTAACCCAATATAAGGCCTTACAATGGGTAAATATCCAGTTAATTATAATCTGTCCCTAGGGTATGACAGAGCACACACACCAATGCAAGGACTAGATTTATCACCTTCCCACAGGCTACAAAGGAGCCGAGACTCGGCCTTACAACATAGTACAAAGGGTATCAAATACCGAACAACCACTAAAGAAATCGACATGCTCCCATTGTGCTACAGAATACCTCACAGCAGCAAGCACCACAACATAACACAATACTACCCCAGCACACAACACATAAGACTAATAGTGACGCCAGAACTAAATAATCTTCATAGATATCCCAGGGGCCAAGATTGGGGCAAACCAGGATAAACTAATCTATTCCCTGAGACGCACACAATACAATATGACCCATTGTATACCAATACCCCCCACAAATATCATAAACTAAAATTATGCAAGATGACGCAACATACCATACTATAACATAACAATATGGTGTCCCATACCAAGGCATTACAATATGAATAGCCAATTACCCCGTCTTTTCCACTTTTTGCTGGTATTTTCCTGACTCTGATGGTGCCCTGGGTACTGCTAACCAGTCCTAGGGCCTGTGCTCTGTGTAAAATGGATATGCAAATTAGGTTAATTATAATTGGCTAAGTTAACCTACCTATAAGTCCCTAGTATATGGTAGGGCATGTAGGTTTAGGGACCACAGCATAGGTGGTGCACCCATAGGTGCACTGCTGAGGTGCCCAGTGTCATTTTAAAGGCAAGCCTGCCTTGCTGGCTGCTTTTAAATGAAAGTTATATGCAAATTCGACTTTGGAATTAAAAGTAGTTCCCAAGTCTTAAACTACCTTATTTTTACATATAAGTCACCCCTAAGATGTGCCCTATGTGCCCCTATGGCTGGGTGCCATGTAACTATAAGCAGGGACTTTATAAAAATTGTTTTGTAAGCCCTGGTGAGGTAAAAACAGCCAAATTCGTTTTCCCCTCATTGTAGTAAATGGCCTTCATAGGCTAGAATGGGGAGACTCTATTTTAATTTTTAAAGTCTCCTTAAATGATGCATACCAAGAATTTTGTATCAAATTAATTGTTGTAATAAATCCCACAACTTCCAGTTGGATTTAATATAACTTGTTCAGGTAAAGAGTTTTAAACTTTACCTGAAAAGTTGCCAATTTCAGCCCTGCATTGTTTTTGCTGCTAACTGGACCTTAGTGGAGGTTAGCGGCCTATTGCTAGGTGTAGGTACCTACCTGCCCTTACCAATAACCCATTTTCCAACAATATCACCTTGGGATTCCCCATCATACACATGCACCTCCATCCCCTCATCCCCTGTAACATCAGATATTACGCAACATGCTCTAAGCCCCACTCTGCATTACTCTCTCTCCCCCCCTCCTCATCTTATCGTCGACTCTCCCGCACGACCAATAACATCTCACGACAGCACCACCCAGGCATGACGACAACCAGCTACCCTTCCTACTCCTAAAAATACACGCTCCAGCTATATACATGGCTAAACACTATAACTATCTGCATCCGCAGACAATTAGGCCCGTCTCTTGATTCTTGATTCTCAATTCATAACCATGAATCCTATACCTCTCCCTGCCATAAACATATAGATAGCCGACTGCCTGCTGCCCCCCCCCCCCCCACAAGGACCACCCCGACGACACGCGAATCCCGAGAGGAACGGGACCCGCCGTTTACAGATCTAGCTAAGGAGGCAGGATATCCAGCCTCCTCCCCCCTCTCTTCCTCATCCCCTTACCCCCCCTAGTATTTTTTCCCGATACACTGATCTTTAAATCCCTCTCCCTTCCTTTTCTTATCCCTTTTTTTCCCCCTTATTCATTTTTCTTCCTCTGTTTCTCCTCCTCTCTACAGCTCTCCTCGGCTTTCTCTCCATCTATCCTATTTTTTATTTATTTTTTCTTTCCCCCCTCTCTCCCACCTCCACCTTCCCTCTCTCTCCCTTTTTCTAGAGAGCACCTCCGCCAGCTGCACTCCCCCTCCCATAACCCACTGCATTATAACAAGTACAATTTCCACTTGAACAAACAAGATAGTAGCCCCCTCATTCTCCCCCCGTTAGCGCTAACACCGGAACAAGCGAGATCCTATATACTTGTTCAGGATGCCGAGAAGAGCCCCTCAAGAGACAAGACCATTGCGTATCCTCTCCTGGAATGTACATGGTATGACAAGCTATGTTAAGCGGAAAAAAATATTGTCCTATCTTCAATCTAAAAAAGCAGATATCGCTTTGGTACAGGAGACACACCTTGACACTCTGGAATCCAGTAAACTTAAACGGGACTGGGTAGGGAGGGCTGTATTCAGTTGCTGCCCAGCGAACCAAGAACCTGGAAGCAGCGCACCCCGCAAGTGTGGGGTGGCGATCTTAATGCAAAAATCCCTCCTGATCACAATCATTAAAACATGGAGCGACGCAGAAGGAAGATATATATTTGCCAAACTAAAAATAGGGAATACCTTCTTATGTGTGGGCTCCGTCTATGCACCAACCGACCCAAAACACACATTCCTCCTACAACTAAATTGTCTCCTGACAGAAATCGGGACTGCCCGATATATAATCGGGGGAGACTGGAATCTCGCCCAAGACGCCATACTGGATAGGACAGGCCCCATCAGTTTCTCTGATCAACTTCCTACGCTTACTGCTAGCGGCAAGTCACTGTTTTAATGAGTTTAAATTGCGTGATGCTGAGTATTGAATCTGATGTATTGAATCTGATATATTTTATGCACATTGCACTTTTCGGATGTACACGCTCGTTTTTGTATCCATAACGAAATTCGTTTTTATATAGTTGTTTAGATTCTCTTTTAAAAGACAGACAGTCATGCTGTTTTAATGAAGGCTGACGTGATTTAAAATGTGATCCTCTTCATAAACTATCGGGGGTACAACAACACTAAAAAGCAGGACACTCCCTTCCGATATAGATCGGAAAACCGCCGCCATTTTGTGGGTTAGCGCTCTAGCCTCTCACTGTTGCTGGGCTATTTGTAGACGCCATGACCGCGGCGCACAGCGGAAGGTAGTCAGAGTTTCTCTGATCAACTACCTACGCTTACTGCTAGCGGCAAGTCACTTTTTTTATGAGTTTAAATTGCGTGATGCTGAGTATTGAATCTGATGCATTGAATCTGATATATTTTATGCACATTGCACTTTTCGGATGTACACGCTCGTTTTTGTATCCATAACGAAATTCGTTTTTATATGGTTGTTTAGATTCTCTTTTAAAAGACAGACAGTCATGCTGTTTTAATTAAGGCTGACTTGATTTAAAATTTTATCCTCTTCATAAACTATCGGGGGTAAAATAACACTAAAAAGCAGGACACTCCCTTCCGATATAGATCGGAAAACCGCCGCCATTTTGTGGGTTAGCGCTCTAGCCTCTCACTGTTGCTGGGCTATTTCTAGACGCCATTACCGCGGCGCGCAGCGGACGCGCGCAGAGGGCGTGCCGCTGGCGCGCCGCTGGCGCGCCAAAGGCAAGCCGATCTGCGCCCGTCCGCGCAAGACCGAGCCAAGAGCCAAGAAACTATGACCTAAACTCCTCAGAGAAGGTAACCATCACCTATTCCAAAGAGGAATTATTCTTTCTGAACGCTAAATCTCACAAGTTCTGTGTTAAGAGTATAGATCCTTATGTTGGCAAATATAGATGCCCTACGTGTGCTTGGTCCTTCCAAATGCATACGGACTCTCAAAAAGCTAAGGAGTCTGACAAACTATCTATTTCGTTAGTCAACTGTCGCTCGTTAGGGGCTCATACAATGGATATCCACCTCCTGGTGGAACAAATAAAACCTCTGGCCTTATTTTTGACAGAAACTTGGCTGGATGAAAGTTCTGCTCCAGATATTGTGATGGCACTTCCCACCGGCTATAAACTTAGCAGAATTGATAGACCTAACAGAGGGGGTGGTATAGCAGTTATCTATAGAGATATATGTAAGATCACAACAGCACCTACTTTGATTAAAGGCTGTGAGAGTATGTCCTTCTCTATCAGTGTGAATCCTCATTACACCCTGTCTGGTGTTTTGATCTACCGTCCACCAGGTCCTATGGGAGATTTTATGATCTCATTGGCAGAGAATATCTCGCAACTAGTATGTACTAAATCAAATTTCCTATTGCTGGGAGATTTTAATCTACATGCGGAAAATGAAGACAATGCTTCGACTAAGATGTTAATAGCAGATATGAATGCATGTGACCTAGTACAGCTAATTCAGGGCCCTACTCATAATAGAGGACACACACTTGATCTAGTATTTTCCAATGTGCCAGGTCTAGAATTTTTATCATCCGTCCGCTAGCATGGTCTGATCATTTTCTTCTAGAGTTAGAACTATCCATTTCTCGATATAAGAGCATGAATATCAGGACCCCTCTACGTAGAAGGAAGTGGCACAAACTAAAGGCCACAGAGTTTATTAACTCATTGGAGAAGAAGAGACCAGGAAATCTAAATACAAATAATATAACCAATTTTACGCACTCCGTGAATAAATGGATAGAGGATAGCTTGGAGGAAATCATACCCCTTTCTTCTACCAAGAAAATGCCTCGAAAGAAATCAGCTCCATGGTTCAATGCAAGCCTACTTGAGAAGAAAAGAGAATGTAGGAAGCAAGAGAGGAAGTGGAGATACACTCAAGATGATTCTGTGAAAAGGGAATATAAGAATATGATTCGAGCCTATCACTTAGAAATTAAAAAGGCACAGGCTACATATTACTCTGATAAAATTGAAGCAGCAGCTAATTCTCCCAAGGAGATATTTAATGCCTTAAAAGATCTTATTCATCCAATTGAGGAGTCAGAAACTATGGACTCCCCACAGCAACATGTGGAGGATCTGGCAAGCTTCTTTTTAAGTAAAATTCTGGATATTTATGTAGCCTTCCCTAACTCCCCAACCAAAGATCAGGGAATGATGAACCAGGAGGCTAGGGATGACATTTTTTTACCACATTTTATTCCCATTAGTCTGGATAGAGTTATTAAATTATTGAGCTCAACTAAATCAGGCTCTCTGCTGGACCCTGCTCCTCCTCAGATTCTATCTATGGGAACACCAGTATTAGGTCCGACAATCACTAAACTTATTAATACTTCATTAGCTTCTGGCACTGTACCAGACTCCTGGAAAAAGGCTATTATCAAGCCTCTCCTAAAAAATACTAATCTGGATTCCAAGTTACTGACCAACTACAGACCGATTTCATTGCTGCCTATAATGACTAAACTTGCGGAGAAGCATGTACATTCTCAGCTATCTACTCTTCTGGAAGAAAAAAAGCTTTACACCCTACCCAGATGGGTTTCAGGCCTAAGCATGGGACAGAAACCGCACTGATTGCCATTACAGAAGAAGCAAAAAAGAGGATGGATAATGGAGTTGAAACCGCGATCATCCTCCTAGATCTGAGTGCGGCATTCGATACGGTTGATTTTAGATATCCTCAAAGACAGATTGCAGGGATGTGGAATCGCTGGAGTCGCACTAGAATGGATTCTTTCGTTTATACATGGTAGGTCCTTTCAGGTACTGGATAGATCGTGTACCTCCAGGCGCACCTTCAGTAGTTGTGGTGTCCCTCAGGGGTCTGCTCTGAGTCCGCTACTCTTTAACACCTACATGCGGCCATTAGCAGAGATCATTGAGCCATTTGGACTGAACCTGGTGTCCTATGCAGACGATACTCAACTGATCGTCTCCCTTTCCAATACTTACCCAGATATGGGTACGGCACTAGGTCCCTGTCTGAAAGCAGTTGCTGCTTGGATGTCGGGAAGTAAACTGAAGCTCAATGATGAAAAAACTGAGGTTGTGTTCTTTGGGCAAAAAATTTCCTTAGTCAATTCTAGCTTATTAAGAGGAGTGCCCACCCTCCCACCCCCTAAATGTCTTATTAAAAGCCTTGGTGTATGGTTGGACCCCCAACTCCCAATGTCCCAACACGCCAATAGAATAGCAGGAACCTCATTCGCTCTGCTTAGGACTCTGAGGAAGGTTTTAACTATACTACCGTTTCTTGCCAGAAGACTGGTTATTCAGGCACTGATAGGTTCTCAGATTGATTATGGCAAAGCCCTGTTTGTTGGATCACCAAGATATGTGATACAAAGATTACAAAGCGTAGAAAACGCAGCTGCACGTCTGCTCTTAAATACTCCTAAGCAACACTCCATACGGGCCGGAATCGCGTCCCTACATTGGTTCCCAGTGGATAAAAGGATTCAGTTCAAGGCCCTATGCCACATTCATAGAGCCATATTCGATTATGGTCCTGAAATGCTCAAAACGTTGGCATCTGTCTACATTCCAGCCAGGCCACTCAGATCCTCCTCAGCTAAGCTGGTCATAGTGCCAACTGTGAAGAAAGCAAGATGGGGAGGAAGATCGTTGGCATATCAAGGTGCTTTGTTTTGGAATAACCTTCCTCTTAATATCAGATCAAATTCACAAGAGATTTCTTTTAGGAAGGATTTGAAGACTTGGGCCCTCATTCTGACCTTGGCGGGCGGCGGAGGCCGCCCGCCAAAGTCCCGCCGTCAGGTTACCGTTCCGCGGTCGAAAGACCGCGGCGGTAATTCTGACTTTTCCGCTGGGCTGGCGGGCGGTCGCCTTCAGGCCGCCCGCCAGCCCAGCGGGAAAGAGGCTTCCACGATGAAGCCGGCTCGGAATCGAGCCGGCGGAGTGGAAGCTGTGCGACGGGTGCAGTTGCACCCGTCGCGTATTTCACTGTCTGCGCAGCAGACAGTGAAATACATTTAGGGGCCCTCTTACGGGGGCCCCTGCAATGCCCATGCCAGTGGCATGGGCACTGCAGGGGCCCCCAGGGGCCCCGCGACCCCCCCTACCGCCATCCGGATCCCGGCGGTCGGACCGCCGGGATCTGGATGGCGGTAGGGGGGGTCGGAATCCCCTCGGCGGCGCAGCAAGCTGCGCCGCCTTGGAGGATTCAATGGGGCGGCGGTACACTGGCGGGAGCCCGCCAGTGTTGCCGGTCCGACCGCGGCTTTACCGCCGCGGTCGGAATCCCCATTGGAGCACCGCCGGCCTGTCGGCGGTGCTCCCGCGGTCCTCCGCCCTGGCGGTCTTTGACCGCCAGGGTCAGAATGACCGCCTTGGTTATTTAAAACTTAAATTCCTGCACGAATATAAACAGTACAATCCCGCTATTGCAGTATAAGCGCTACGAGGCCTCTGGGCAGTTTAGGCGCTATATAAGCAATTATAACATAACATAACATTGATGTAGGCAACAACCACGACAGAGCACTCTTGACAGACATAACTACGGACGTCGGCCTAGTTGATTTTTGGAGAATACAACACCCGAAAGATAAGGAATATACTTTTATATCGGCTGTCCATGGCTCCCAATCGTGCCTGGACTACTTTCTGGTATCACATTCTGTAATTCCCCACATGCTGGACACCTGCATCCTAGACAGTGGTCTTTCAGACCACTCTCCAACGCTAATCCTGATCCAGGTAGGCGTGTCTCCCCCAGGCCGAAAACCATGGCGCCTCGCTGTACGCAGATACCGCTCCCCCCAAGGGAAGGAGCAACTAAGAGCACACGTATCTACATACATGACCGAGAACAGAGGCACTGTGACATTCCAAAAGGGTTCTATGGGCAGCGGCAAAAGCAACACTGAGAGGGAATATGATGCGAGACGCAGCATTGGCCAACAAAGACAGAATAGCCCGCCAAACCACCTTAGAGACCACAATCCAGAACCTCACCAAACAGTATACCGCCCAACCGTCTCCTAGGCTACGCTGCTCTTTAGAACAAGCCTGCATGGCAAACAATGAACTCTACATGTCCCAGGCGGAATATGCACTGCAGAAATTGCTAGATCGTCATTACGAACAAGGAGAAAAAGCAGGACGCCTCCTAGCGGCCCAGCTCCGACAAAGAGAGGCTGCTTCTGCCATTTCGGCTATAACATCTTCTTCAGGAGCGGTGTTGACTCGTCCGCAAGATATTGCGAACGAGTTTGCCAAGTACTATCGATATCTCTATACCCCGGAAACTACGACTGATCAGGCACAGATAGAGGTATTCCTTAACACGGCCAATCTGCCTCGTTTGTCAGAGACTGGCAGAGCCCTCCTAGACGGCGATATAAGCAAGGAAGAGATAACACAAGTTATAACAAACCTCCCCTACCATAAATCTCCAGGAGAGGACGGATTCCCTGCAGAATTCTATAAATGGGCCGGGGAAGAGGTAATCACTGCGGTGCATGAAGCACTAATGGAAGCATGTCAGGAAGGCTCTCTGGGCGCTTTATGCAACAGGTCTACAGTTGTCGTTCTGCCTAAGCCAGGGAAAGATCCCCTCCTCTGTGGCAGCTATCACCCTATTTCCCTCCTGAACGGAGGCGTCAAACTCCTAGCCAGCATTGTAGCAACACGCCTACGCAAAGTGATCCCATCTCTGATCCATAACACCCAAGTGGGGTTCGTACCGGGCCGCACTTCCAGAAACCACATGCGTACTCTCTACCATACACTGCTGGAAGCTCTACATATGCCCAAAGAGGCCCTAGCTTTATCCCTAGATGCAGATAAAGCATTCAACTGCATCGAATGGCCCTATTTATTCACTACCATGAAGCATTTCGGCCTAGGGGAACAATTTATCTCTAAAGTACGTTTATTATATGACCACCCCACAGCACAGGTTAACTGCGGGGGCTTCTTATCAGACCCCTTTCCTATTGGAAGAGGCACACACCAGGGTTGCCCCCTGTCACCACTTCTATTCCTATTGGCCATGGAACCCCTGGCAGCTACTATACGGAACTCCCAACAGATAAAAGGTATTCAAATAACCGGGGGCTTATCCAAACTCTATCTCTACGCAGACAACATCTTATTAACCTTGTCCGACCTAGAAACTTCCCTACCCGCACTGCTCTCTACCATAGAGGAATTTGCGCCTCTATCCGGATACTGGGTAAATTGGGACAAAAGCGAAACACTACCTCTATCCCACATAACAACAAGAGCAGCGGTAAATGGCCTCCCATTCCAATGGACACCGGCCCGTCTCAAATACCTAGGAACGTTTATTAACCGAGGCTTGGAACACATAGTTCGGGACAACCTAGATCCCCTCATATCTAAAATGAAACAGGATTTTGCCAAATGGTCACTATTGGGCCTGTCCATGTGGGGTAGGACACAGGCGGTCAGAATGACTACACTACCACGCTTTACATATGTGCTAGGCATGCTTCCCCTACAGGTACCCCTCCCTTTACCCCGTTCGATTGATGTATCCATAAGGACCTTCGTCTGGGGCTTCCTACGCCCAAGACTTAAACCTGCAACTATCCTGGTGTGACGACCCTATGGAGGCTTAGGCTTACCCTTGGTAGAACAATATTCACTAGCCTTACAACTATCACAGTTAGTATACACAGTCCCAGGCACACCCGATCCACCGCAATGGGTAGCCACAGAGAGTGTCCTAAGAGGACAACACACAGAGATGGGAGGGATATATGCTGACCACCCCTCCCTGCCCAACCCCATTCTCAAGGCCACCGACACAGCGTGGAACAGAGCCCACCGCTTGCTAGGTATACACCCTTCCCTACATGCCCAGGCCCCTATAGCAGGGAACAAAAACATAAAAATAGGAGGAAATCTCCTCATGTGGCCCCAATGGCTTGAGGCAGGTATTCATAATATATCCCATGTAATGGATGGAAATAATTGTCGAACCTTCGCCTCGCTTCAGGAGGAGTTCGGCATTCATAGTAACCAAGAATGGCGATACATACAGCTTAAACACTGTATGCGCAGAACATTAGGGACCCCCCCAAGGACGCTTAAAACTTCACCCACTGTTACCTACCTCCAGAACTGGGGCCGACATAAAGGCGTTATGGCTGGCCTTTATGCAGAGTTAACAAATCATCTTTATTCACAACCCCTTCTGGAACGACTACGCCTAAAATGGCAGGATAGATTGGAGATTACCTACACGGATGAAGAGTGGTCAGACACACTAGAAGCCCTTGATAGGGGAGTACGAGAAGCCCGCCTGAAATTCTGCTTATTCAAAGTTCTCCAAGATTGGTACTGGACCCCCGTTAAACTTCTCAGGGCAGGCCTGCTACCGCATGCAAAATGTTGGAGGTGCATAGAACCCCACTGCGACCTACTTCACACCCTATGTCATTGTCCGACGATACAGCCTTTATGGGATGCTGTACGCCACGCCCTGTTGGACCTTATACAGATTCCAAATCCGATTCCGCCACCACTTATTTTCTTACATGATATACGCCCATACCCCTTCCTTCCAGTAGAAGGTTACTACACACAACACTCGCCACAGCCAAAATATGCATACTCCGGCATTGGAGGGCTAGTACTGCCCCCACGCCGACAGAATGGATGACTGCATGTATCAAACAGCCACCCATGAACGAGTGATATATAACTTACAGGACCAAGCGGCGCTATTCAAGGAAGTCTGGTGCCCGTTTTTGACAAAGTCATGAAGCAGCTGGCGGATGGTCAAAGACCAATGGTCGGCGAGAAACAACTGCTCTCTCAAACTCTTTCTCTTTCACTTTCTTATTTTCCTCCCCCCTGTTCTTCCCTTCTTCTCCCCTGCTATTTTCTCTATCCTCTCTTCCCCTCTCCCTCTCCCCAGCTGCCCCACTTAGACAAACGCACCAGACCCTGGACTGAGCAACCTGACATCTCCCCCAGTCCTTCCACATAATCTATGTCTGGGAAATTAACATGCACAAGAAGAACCCATTCTTTCAAGGACCTCATAATAACGAACAAGTCGCTGCAGACGAACTCCTTACTCTTTTTTTCTACTCATCCCTCCTTTGACATTATTCTCCCACAGAGGTTTGGTACTCCTACCCTCACCATACTCTATACCACAACAAATTAGGCCTACATGTCATATTGCCCATCTTCGAACGACGACCTACGCCGGACGGGAAACCAAGGAACAACTTACACTTAGCTCTTGCCAACCTCGATACGGGGTCTATGGCCTCCCTTATTCACTCACTCGTCTCCCCACCTAGTAGCCCCTTCCCCCAACTTCCCCTCCTTCTTCCCCCACCTTCTTCAATCCACAAAACATCCTTATCTTTCCCTTATTATAAGATCAACACTTTATACTGTCCTTCTATCCCCCCACACCTGTCCCTTCCCAAGAGTGTGTTTATAATTTTTCAATTATCCAGCCAGGAATACCTGTCAGATTGTATACGTTTGTATATCTATTGCAGAAACATCTATTGTAATAAGGAAAAAGTTTTGAAAAGTATATTTCTATACATTTTGTATCACCCTATATCTTTAATAAAACATTTCAAACTCAAAAAAAAAAAAATGCAATGTCAGAATAAAATATGGGCTCATGCTCGCTGAATAATAAAGATGTATTGTGCTAACTGAAGGTTGACCAAATCATAGTAGTAACACATTGTTTTTCTCATGAGGAAATGTGTGTAGAAACCTGAATGTTCTAAACTGTTACAAATGTTAACTCAAAGCATGCGAAAGCGATGTTCCTTGGAACTAATAATGGACGTACTGACGGAAGGATGTT
This sequence comes from Pleurodeles waltl, assembly GCF_031143425.1. NCBI lineage: Eukaryota > Metazoa > Chordata > Amphibia > Caudata > Salamandridae > Pleurodeles > Pleurodeles waltl. The sequence goes on from NC_090445.1 coordinate 510,289,393, forward strand.
GAAGTTGTTTCTTGATGATTCGAACAATGTGCGCAGAAGAAAAGGAGCCAATCATCAACCATGTGAAGGACTGTTTAGTTATATTATAGATTTAAAATCATAATATTATTGGACCAATGCCTATCGCATGATTCTTTCACCAATGACAATGTGGGACAATTTTCACTTAACTGCAATGCACTGAGGGTTCAGTAATACGGACAGACTGAGCGACAGTCCGCTCCCCACTCACTTCTTTTTGTGCTCTATGCGTAATGCTGGTGTTCACCTTTGCGTTTGATGTTTAGACCTCGATGCGCTTTTGATAATTCTCTTACTTAGAAAATTCTGATCTTTAACTTTAATTTGTTTAGACTTCTGATGATAAATGCTGCCTACCCTAAACATTTCTTTCTATTGGTTCAGAGAGCTTAGAGTTCCCAATTAGGGACCATTACCCCTTTCATGTCCTGTTCTGATGCTGCTTGAACTGATGTCCACCTGGAGAAGATCATCACAGCTTGCTGATCCACAAGGAAAGGTATATAAAATTGCTAATGTCTTTATTGTTGATTTGTCTTTTGTTTCTAGGTACCAACTGCTGCTTTTTGGGAGAGCCATAGTTAGATGTTTTCCAAATTTATGTTGACTAAATATTTTTGCATGAAGCCCAAATATGCTGATGCTAATCTGATGTTAGAGAGATCTCCTCCACTCAACTAAATTGCTATTTGATGTTACTCAATTGGTGAGTTCAAATGTATGTTATTTCCATTGCAAATTACTCTTATTGTTGATTCGTACTTTGGCTTTAGAAGGATTAGTTATTAACACCTTATTTAAATTGAGATTCTTCAGAAGATTCAGACAACTAGTGTTGTTTTTATACTTATATCATGTGGATTTGAGACTAATTTATGTGATACTGGCATTGTTAATCCAGGGAAATTAATTTTCTTACTGATACTAAAGATGTGGTTACTCGTGACCTAATGTGTCATGGTGCATGAAAGTTACTGACTCCAAAGATCTATATTGTTTGTTTGATGATATTTATGATATGTACGGAGTTAGGCTCATATTTATACTTTTTTGCGCAAAACTGCGTAAACACTGTTTTGCGTCAAAAAGTATGGCACTGGCCTACATCATACCAGAGCACCAGCGGGGTGCCAAATTTATGGAATGCCGCAAGCCGGCGCAAAGGGTGGGCAGAAATAAAAATAATTGCATTAGCTGGGTGTGGGTGGCGGTGGCGGTATGCGAGAAGGGGGTTTTGCACCAAAAATGGCGTTAGGCTGGTTAGAAGCAAAGAAATGCCTCTAACCAGCCGAGCATCATTTTCGGACGCAAAGCCATCCATACCACATTACTCCTTTCTTAGAAAAGACAGGAGTCATGCCCACCACCCCAATGGCCAGCACAGGGGACCAGTTTCCCCTGGGCATGGCCTATGAACCCTGTGCCATGCAAGAGACCCCACATTGGGCCCCGGATGGCACTTTAATTTACAAATAAAAATACTTACCTATACTTACCCTACGTACATGGGATGGGGTCCCCATCCTCCGGTATCCCTCTAGTGTGGGAGGGGGTGTTCCTGGGGCTTGAGGAGGGCACCTATGGACCCTTTCCATAGTGTTCAACCAGGGAAATGGGTCCACAGGTCCCCTAACGCCTGGTCTGACCCAAGCATTTAATAATGGTGCAAAGCTAACTTTGCACCATTATTTAGCCCCTTCTCCCACCTGTGTGTCATTTTAGCACTGGGGGATAAATATGGGGCTGTGGGGTTAGCACCATTTTTTAGATGGGAATGTCTACCTTGCATCTCATTGACGTAAGGTAGGTTCATGCATCTAAAAAATGGTGCAAACTCCAATATCTTGAGGGTAGACGGGTCTAACATCAAAATATAAATATGGAGTTAGTTTTGTGCTGAAATTGCATAAAATAAAATTACGCAAATTCAGCTCAAATAGAGTATAAATATGCCCATTAGGGTGTGAACATCTTAAACGAGTCAAAAGGTCCATCGACCCTTGAACACATCCCATTATCAACTAACATAAAGAAACCGATAAGGTCAGACATGCTCACAGGAGCACTAGACTATGTGTGTCATGTAGAGGAAAGGACAGGAGCATAGGTGCTTCATGGGGTCAGGAGAATGAGTGCCATTGAAGAGGGGGCAGGAGAATGTGTGTCGGGGGGAGGTGTAGGGCAGGAGAATGGCTGCCAAAGGAAGCTAGAACATTTCCATGGCAGCTGAGTCCCTGCCTCCAGCAGTCACTTCCTCCTGCGTGTACCAGCAGAACGTATGAGGTTTCATAGGTGTGGGCTCTGCTCCACAGGGCACTCGGTGTCACAGGCCATGCAAGGAGAATAAGAAAACACCTCTCTCCTTTCTACCCTCATTTTAGAAGTCCTGTGGCTGCGCAGATTCAACAAAAGTAAGATTGATCAAACTTTGTTTTGTTTTTTAGATTTTCCATGGGGCTTTGTAAAAATATCTAAATTTCTATATAAGTCCGGATTTAGATTTTTTTCCAAATATCAAAATCACAATAGCCTGGGTAATGTGCTTAAAGTCCCCTTTCAAAAAATTTAAGAGGACCCTATTTAAGGGGTTAAATCTGTTATTTTCAGAGTCATTACTTGCAGATTGACTACGGAGGCATACTATAAAATGTAAGGGTGAAACTCCTATTATTTTCACGTCGTTAACATAAACCTTCGGTCACCTTGCTCGAGAAATCTGAGGTTAAGGTCATACTTTTTTTTTAATTAATCTACGAGAAGAACCCCGCTGCACCCCTTGTTTCCTTTAACGTTACCATTTAGACTACATCATACCATATCCCCACATTGATTACTAAACAGAGGTTACATTTAACTATTAGAAGCCAAAGAGCAGAAAGACATTTCTTATCTAATCATCAGTTTGCCCAAAAAAACAGTACGGCGATGATGCCTAATTCTAGGTCGAAGTCACAATAGTTTAACAATTCCAGTGAATTAGAAAATAAAACCATTTGCATTTGTAGGGTTCAGCTACAGCCTGGATAGCCTATATAAATATAGGTCGTTTCTGTCAGATGGCGACATTAGTAGAATGTTATGCGGATGTTTAGAGGTGAATATTCAGTCACAGACCTCTCTCCTCTTTGTAGACTGCAACATAACTACTGCAATCGTGGCTATTTAAAAAACAAACAGGAAATGTTACTCTTTCAAGTAGATTTTTAACGTTTGTCAATAACAATTTGTAAATAAATATTGCACAATACCCCCCCCCTCCCCCCACACACACATACACAGCTCGATGCGAATTGCCAAGACGTTCTATTTTAAATGCAAACCAATGCCAAGTATTTCTTGCAGGTACGATGTCCCACATGGACAATTCATAAAACAGTATCTTACAAAAAACAACAATTCAGGTGCAACATAGAAAACATGCTGACATATGCTTTATTCAGAGAGTAATACCTCGGTAGCAGTACAGAAAGTAAAAGTATTATAAGTGTCTCTATGGAATTTCGTTGGAGGCTACTGAAAAACCATTGCTTTTCCCTGAAATTACTGGAACTAATGCACGAGACACTTGCCTTGTATGAAACATACTTAAATCAGATTTGCTTTCGAAATTGGGTGGGTGCTACTTAAATTAATATTTCCTTAGTGGAGCTCAATTATTTTACATTATCAGACCAGACACTGCGGTTGCTGACAGATCCTGAAAGGCACATTTGTACCTCTTGCGCTCCTTGCTAGGACACTGAAAGTCCCGTTTAGAGTTGAAAGGGAGAAGGCAATTGTCTCTTCCCAACAAACTCCAGGATTTGCCCTCCAGCCTCCTGATTTGGACACAGAGACCAGGATAGGTGCCCCACAATGCATCTTCAGGTTTTTCACTGTGCTTAAACCAGAGCCGCTGGAATACATAGCTGGTGATCAGAATGCATCGATATTTCTTAAATTATGAGACATTATTTCCATGGCCTGAAAGTGATATATATCACCATGCTCGAGCTACCACCATGATAGGTAGCATGTAAAAGTTGCAGTCTGTATGAAGTTCCATGGGTTTGGGCCTGTGGAAGTTCCACCGGCGCATGGGCCTGTGGAATCCCTATGTACTGTCCTGCTAGGAGGGCTTTACGGGAAATCCTTTGGTTATGGTTAATACCTTGAAATACACTCTGTATGGTATTTTTAAGAGCTCAGGCCATCCCTCCCATGTTCCAGTAGGCAGTCTGTAAGGTTATTTTGTGAAACTAGACTTCCCCATACTCATGTCTGCCCCCACCCCAATAAGATGTCACTTCTTAAATCTGGAGAGATTGCCTCAGGTGCCTGAGGAACTGTTTCATCAAAGCCTATGGAAACCTGTAAACATCTATTCTCATATTTCATTAAAATGCAAGCACTCTGAAGAGATTCCTTCTGAACAATTTCATATTCGAGATTTAAAGCTAACTTAACATATAGAACAGCAGCTCCTTTGATGATCTAACTTTTGCCTGTTTATAATTATAGTACTTTTTCCATTATCTCAAGCAGACTCATTTAATCTTTAATTAAAACAGATTATAAAATCGTGACTGTAGGCTCAATGTGGAGATGTATAACTGAATATATAGTCCATATTGTTATGATTTATAATCAGAAAACAATCTCCATTCGAACAGGATGTTATCATTTAAGGGCTTTCATAGCAGGCTTTGCCACATCCTACTGTATAGCCCCCGTTGAAGTAATGAAAACATATGTACACAATGTTTCTACAGCTAAATGTATTTGAAGGCACCTCAATTAAAAGGAAATATTATTAACCATTCAGGCTTAGAGAGATGGTAAAGCTGACTGATATTACTTTTTGCTGGCAACTCGTATAGGAAGTTAAGCATTTGTCTACTTTCATTTAATTCGCACATGATTCAGCACATGCTTACCAACAGAAAGAACCAAAGTTTAAGTCAAGATTTAATATAATAAAACAGATAAAAAAAGAAACCATGTACCTCTTTTCATCCACATTTTGGCCCGGTCAGCCACTAAAAACTAAGGAAAAGTGATTGCCAGTGGGTCAGAATCTATTTGTTATTGGTTTATCAAGACTGATTCACAACTGGACAATACACTGTAAAACATACAAATGTATTAACAGCACTCACAAGTCAAATGGTCCCACGATCAATCAAGAAAGAAACGATGAGGCATTTAACCCTATTAACTGGGCATACAGTAGCAATGAAACATCTCTGATTATGTTCCTTTGTGTAGGGATCGAGAGATTGTAGGAATTACCCAGTGTCAGACCCCATTTTGGGGATCATGGGGCAAGCAGGGGCTACTGAACTCAGCCCCGGGGCTGGAGTTGTTTGCGTGTGTCTATGGGTCCACCCCAATTTGGATCAGCAAACTAGGCCAATTCCAACTTTTTCAGCATTTGACTCTCAATATTAGTGATTGTGAGCAGTCATAGGCTTCCAAAGGAGGCAGTGTTGGGGTTCTTCCTGCTCAGAACTCAACAATCAACCAGAATTGTATTGTCTTACCCATTGCTTGTCTATGTTAAAGAAAGTACTTTAATACACACAGAGATAAGGATGTTGCACCAGCACAGGTCGAATGTTTTTGAAGCTTGTAATCCACTCCTTCTCTCTTCTCCTCACCTCACTCTCTGCCTGCGTCCATATTTGCACTCTGTCTTGGGAAGGTATCAGGCACAGGACAGAGGTACTCCCTTTACTGAGTTTGTGCACTCTATTACTCTTATAAGTCTTAATTGCCCTTATCTCATCACTGTGGATTTTAGTATGGTCTGTAGTACACGCAAAAGCACAAGACATCATCAACACGGGGCTGGCCCAAAGACTACTTGATCTCTATGTAACTCCCACATCCAACATCTTGGACACTTCCTTGTTAAGCCATGCCTGAGCTCCGTCAGATATGCAATGACTGTTACTTTTGGCAGGGAGACCATAGCCATGTATCGATCTCATGAACACATACACCTCTCAATCCTGAAGTAGGCCTCAGCGAAATTTAACTTACACTCGCATAATTTGTGTAATTTGGGGAATTTTGCATTACGCTTGCTACACAAATTTACCAAAATTATGCCATTTTGTGTAATTATGCACAAGTTGCAAAGATTAATGTGGCATTGCAAGAAAAAAATATGCCATCTATGGTAAAAGTGCACTGAGGAGGCATGTGAACAACATAATTCTAGCTACTGTTGTGTGAAGTGCAGTTGTTAAAAGTGTCACTGCACCAAAATTGAACAAGGATACATTTTGTGCTAAAAGTTAGCTGGATTTTGCAAAATTACTCCTAATTTTTCAAATTTATTCCAAATTTCAAGTAATTTGATTAATTCACATTTTGTGAATATTGCACACCCTTACCTGGAGGAAGTGGGATCAGATGGGAAATCATCCCACTACCTCCCTACATTCTCTCCACTGCTTAGATATCAGCTCATGGGCATGATATATCTGTTTCACAGATCCAGCTCTCATATCACTATGTACACATGAGAGTAGCTGCCTTAAGCCCATCATTAAAAGCCTGAGCACTACAAGCAATCTCAAAACCCACAAACCATTCCAAAATATCTTGTCCGTCCACATACATGTGCATTCTGCATTCTCTTTTAGAACCTTGGAAGGAACTCCTGAGGATTTAGAAGTGGAAGTGCTCTTCCCAGACATAGCTGTTTTTGCTGCCATAGGAGAAACACTCTAATTCTACAGCTATGCTCTTTCTCTCTAGTTCTCTCTCATCTTCCTGCCTTTTTCTTTTCCTTCCCTGATACTCACGGTCTCCTCATTGACCCATACTTCCTGTCTCTCTCTCCTCCTTTCATTTTGTTTCTGTTGAGCTAAGGTAAGATTCACCCTCTCAAACTTCCTGGCGTTTACCTTTTCAGCTTCACCAGCCTTAGCTTTCTGGAGAGTCCACTGCAAGTTCGGGGTCTCTGCTAGACTTAACCTGCCCAATCAAGTAACTCTTGGAGTCGATGACTATGGTGTCATAGAAATTGGTGGCAGAGAATGTATCGAGGAAACATGGGAAGGCAAATTTGGGAATACACTTGGAGTGTGGCCTAGGAAAACCTGGTCTAAGGGGCTAGGAGTGCCTGGCCCTACAGCATTCCCTGTGTGGATTCCAAACATGATACCATTCTCAGAGTCCATCACAGTTTTTTCCATATTCTCCATTTTTTTTAATTGGTCTCTAATTTAACTCACAGGGACCTCCCTGTCATTGTTCATGGGAGCCCTATAACGTTTAGCCAAACATGCATCTGCCAAATACTCTAGAAATGGGGTGTCAAAGTCTACCAGCACCCACTTTGTATCTGACTTTTTAGTCTGTTGATGAAAATTAGAACAGGCTCAGCAGGATTTCATGTGGCTTGCAGCAAATTATCAGCCCCCGATGGTGATGGGGGGGTGGGGTTAAGTGGCAAGCAGAGGCTACTGGGCCTCATCCATGGGAGATGGAGTAGTTTCTCTCTGATGCCCCCGGATCAGTCATGTTATGGCTCTGGGTTAGACCTGGCAGCCTTAAGGTTGCGTTCCCTCAATCATTTGCCTTTCTTCTATTTTTTGCTGATCTTGTTTTTGTTGGTCTTAAGACACTGCACACTTTACCACTGCTGATCAGTGCTAAAGTGCTTGTGCTCATTCCTTATAATTTGGTAACATTGGCTTACAACCAATTGGCACATTTAATTTACTTAACGGTCCCTTGTAAAGTGGTACTACACGTGCCCATGGACTGCAAATTAAATGTCTCTAGTGGGCTTGCAACACTGATTGTACCACTGACCTGAGTAGCTCTTTCAAACATGTCTCAGGTCTGCCATTACAGCGTGAGGGCACAGTTTTAAACTGCCATTTTGACCTGGCAAAATGAGCCTTTTGTCAGGCCTAAACTTTCCTTTTTAATACAAGTATGTAACCTCTATAGTAGGCCCAACAGAGACCAGAGGGCAAGGTGCCATGTATTTAAAAAGTAGGACATGTACTTTTGCATTTTTCATGCCCTAGTACTGAAAAACTCTTCCATTCGTTTTTCACTGCTGCAAAGCCTTCCTCTTTGTTAGGAATTGGGTTTCTGGTTGGCAGCGGTATGCACTCTGTTCAAGCAGGAACCACAATCCTAGTCAGGGTAAGTCAGATAAACACCATAAATTAACCAGTGTTCACCCTCTGATAGCTTGACACAGAGCAGGCAGGCTTAACTTATGAGGCAATGTATAAAGTATTTGTGCAACACAACACACAGTGACACAATGAAAACATCACAAAAAGACTCCACACCAGGTTATAAAAATAGATTATGATTTTATAAATACATCAAGGCCGTAAAAACAAAAATCCATAAAGTAGAAGTTGAGAAATTAATTTCTGAAAGCGAAAGATTTCTGTAGTGTTAAGGAGCAATAAGCACCAACGGGGTTATCAGGTCTCACTGGACCAGGGCAAAGTCAAGAGTTCAGGCCAACCCCGATGGAGTGCGACCGGATACAGGAACCATGCAGGACAGCTGAACACAGTATCTTGATCCTGTCCACAACAATGAGATGTGAGGTGGTAGCCGAACCATGTGTCAGTGTGGATCCTGCAGTTGAGGTCATGCATCAATTTTCCTCATGCAGTGGCGGTGATGTGTTGATTCCAAAGACGATGCACTGAGCCAAGATGTGTAGGTCCTGTGAGCTATGTGCCAGGTTCCATACAAGCAGTCAAAGGGATGCGCAGATTCTCCCATATTGCAGGAGCGGCAATACAGTGGTTCCAATGCATCAGTTCCTTAGGTGAAGTGCTGGTTCCAAATGCGATGCGCCCATCTTACTCCTGCAGAGAGGGCAATTCCTAACTCTCTCCCTTAATATAACGTTCGGTTACCTTACTACATTTTAGAAATTTGGCATTTTCATGTCCTAATCATTTGGTATTAGCAGCCTGTATCCTGGGTCACATGACTAGGTGTAGTTGAAAGTAGGTCTTTGTGTATTTCTCCCAGACAGTAAGAAAAAGGAGGAAAAGGTGTTGTCAACATGAGCCATCTCTGCCAGGATGAGGGAGAGGAGCTGTCACCTATGACACTTGCACATCGCAAAGGTCCTTACAAAGGCTTTCACACTAGTCTTTTGTGCCACCAGACAAGCTGAGGCCAAGGCAGAAAGGAAGGAAATTCCAAACACCTTTGGGGTTCGAAGACTCAAGAAGCTTCTCCTGCTTCAAAGCTGGCACCAAGTATAAATATTGGACTCTCAGATCCAACTCTTCAGTACACATATGGACCTTTGGAAGACTCAGAAGGACTGCTGTGCTGTTTTGCTGCAATAAGGACTGCTCTGCTGCCCTGCTACTCTGCTGGCCTGATACCCTGTTGCCATGCTGGACTGCTGCTTGAGGGAGAAAGACTGGACATGCATCTTAAAACCAGGACCATTAGAGTGACTCCAAGATTAGTTGGCTTCCCTCTTGGTCAGAGCTTCAGGGACAGAAAAGAATCCAACCATCTTGATTCCTGCACCAGGAAAGAAAGTACTCTGCCTACTGTGAGTCCTAACCCTCCTACGTTTGCACCTCCAAACCTGGACCTTTGGAATTGGGGCTATAAGCACTCTGTCAGGCCAGTTGTTGTCTTCAGCAGAACTGACGCAGTACAATGCAACTCCTCACAGGCCCAAATCAGAACTGACACAGTGCGACACATCTCTGATGCAGGACCTCACATCATAGCCCTGCAGCTCTTCGGAACCACCTCTCTGGTATGCACCTCCTATACAGGACCTCACATCGCAGCCTTGCCCCCTCACAACTGACACTTTGTGATGCATCTCTCAAGCAGAACCTCACATCCCTGCCCAGAACCGCCTTTGAGCAGCGCTATGCTCCACAACCAGGATTTAAGTAACATTCTACAGCAGGACTAACTTGGTTACGGTCTGCCTGAACTTGAAACTTTGTTCTGGTCTTGTGTGACCAGATAACCACAGTTGGTACTTTGTGCTTTTATGCCCTATATTACCCACATCTTTAAAATCACATATCTAAGTTAAGCCTGAAGGCTTTTGTGCCAAGCTACCAGAGGGTTGAGCACTGGTTAATTTGGAGTTTTTTGTGTTTCACCCTGACAAAAATTGTGGTTGCTGCTTGAGTGCAGTTTCATCCCCCTCAATCAGTAACCCAGTTTCCTGCACTCTGCATCTTGATCTAGCAGAACTTAACAATCTCCCAGCAGTATAAGTATGGAGTGCCCACCCAGTGTTTGGTAAAAAAAAAAGCTTTAATTCACACAGAAAAAGATACTACACACTACAGGTCATAGATACAGATGCTTCACAATCGGAGGGCAACTGTACTTTGGTACCATATTTCTCATCTCTCCTATCCTCACGCCTCCCCTCTCCTGGGTTCAAGTTTTGTTTTGGGCTGGTATCAGGCAAAGGTGCAGTGTTGTTCCTTTATTGAGTTTGTACACTTAGTTACTCTTACTAGTCCTAATTTTCTAACCAAATGGGGGTTTCATCTGCTCTTTGACCACAGCAAGGAGCCAGTGTACATGTCTGATTCCTTTCCATCTTTGAGGGCTGGGAGAGATGCATTAACTCTGAGTATTCCAGCATTGAGGTCACTTTTGCAAAAGGCAAAAGTGCAGGTTGCCCTCCTGAGACAGTGTGGGCACGCAGACTCTAACATCATTGCAGGCCTCCGGCTGGTCACAAATACATTTTTGGGCTTCATTTGAGTTGGAGTGATAGGCTTTCAGGTCAAGAGTCAGGGGATTACTTTGAGGAATTATTTTCCAACTGTATGGCCCTGCCACATCTTACTTTGCTGGGTTAGTGGCTCAGTCGTCTCTGGTGTTGTTAAAAGGTACAGCTCCATGATGTTGCATTCCACTTGGGCACAACTTCACAGTGTCTCAGCAGCACAATCTACTCAGGAAAAACTACATGATGTCACATCAGCACAGTCTGCAAAGTCACAACTTCATGGTGTCTCAGTAGCATGGTCTGTTCGGGTACAGCTTGACAATGTTGATGCAGTGTCAGCTGCTGTTTGAGAGAGATAGCACAACGGTCCTTGGAGTACACATCTTCCTAGGTGTTTGGATAGACCCTCAATCTCCAGGGTTTGCTGCTTCTGGTTCACCCTGGACAATCACACCTCCTACAGAGTCGGCACCTTCTTTGCCTCTCTCAGTAAGCACGGTAGCCTACAGGCCTTTAGGACATGGCGACACAAACTTCATTCCAGGTCATAGTCCAGGTGGTGTTCCCTGGCCTCTGGGAAGCTGGCTGCTAGGAAGAGATCCAGTTCTCATTGCAGTGCAGTCCCCTGAGTACTCTATGTAGCCCTCACATCCTTGGTCATAGAGAACTTGTTATTGGAACAACAAGTGGGTCAATGGCTTTGACACTAATACAGTCACTCCAGATGAAATGTGGACTACCTGCCTGGACTTCTAGAACTGGTTTGGAGCAGTTCTGCTTTCAGATGGCTTCTACAGGCTGTTCTCCAAACAGACAATTCTTGCAAGTGATGCTCCTCACAGGCAGGGTAGTGTCCATTCTGGAGTAAAAGAACAGAGGCACAAAAAGGTGTGACTTCATGCACCTGGATATGTGATCAGGAAAGGAACAATAAGCTGCCCTGGCCTAAATGACCCTTCATACTCTAATCAACAGAGACTGCAGTCCCACCCTTCACCCTCACAGTCTACCAGAAAGACTAATTGGAAGCTTCTCTCACCAAAAGCACATAATAGAATTTTTGTAGGCAGCCCTGTCTCTTCTTTTCTCACTTCAGTGTATAGGTCTCCTCCCTACCGCCTCAGAAATGTCAGCAATACACTTCCACAGTCTAAAAAAAACAATCTAAACTCTACCCAGTGCACATTAAAAGGCCCTGAGCTTCCAAAATGGAACACACAGTCTCAAAAACTCTGGTTCACTCATACGCACAATTTATGTACCACACAGGCCACACACACATACATAGCATACATGTTAGCTGTTAACACTATGATTTGGGCGGTGCACAGAAGAGGAACTTTACATAAGTGGGCCAGCAGGCCTCTACTCAGTATTAGATAAAAAAGGCCCTAGGCACCGCCTATGCATGATGCATCTCTGATGCAGAATCTCACATTGTAGCCCTGCAGCTCATTGGAACCTCCACTCCACGATGCACCTCACATGCAGGACTGCGCATTGCAGCCTTGCCCCCTCAGAACGGACACTTTGGATGCATCTCCAAAGCAGAACTTCAAATTGCTGCCCAGAACCACTGCTGTGCAGTGCAATGCTCTGCAACTAGTATTTAAGGTACATTCTACATTCTACTTGGGTTTCATTTAGTGTCTGAAGAAATGGGAGCGATGCCATGAAATTGTGCTGCTCTGTGAGTTCATTGGCAGAGTCTACTCTTGCTCTGCTGAGGTAAACCTCTGACCTGGTGGCCCATCCTCCAAGGGCATCCAAGAAAACAATGGTTCACTAAGACTTAATCACCTTGAGAAACCAGTATGTCTCCATTAATACAAAGAGAACACTTCACTATGTCTACTTTCTTTGACAAAATCATTTATGTTGTAACCAAGCCAAAACAAGCAAATGATTTGTAAAAGAAATTTGATAAGAGAAAAGGCAGGAAATAAGTACTGTATAACAATTTATTCAAACATTTTTTTTATATCATTGTTATACATTTTTGTATTCTCTTCCCAGGACACCCAGTGCTCACATATAAGTAAAAAAGAAGTGCATTGATAAGTGAAAAAAGTGCATCACGGATAAAAAGGTATACAACTCTTGGGACCTTTTCACTACTTAAAGGCTTTGGTGGACGGAGTCTCTAAATGTCTATTAGCGAAGGCGTTTCGACCTCTGGCAATGTGAGGTCACCTTCAAGACAGAGCCTGAGCACCCAGTATCTAAAGAAAAATTATACAATTGAGGTTCTGAACACTAGGGCTTCAGTAAAAACAGTTATGTACAGAAAAGGGGGAGAAAGAACTTGTCTGGGACATATGTAGAATGGGCACAAATCGGCTGCCTAAATGCTTGCCCTCTAGAGCAGGAATACTTCCTAGGATATCCAGGAAGGTCCTACATGAATAAGGAAACATGATAACATGAAGAACAAAAAACAAATTCTACCTTCATTCGAAACCTCCAAGGGGCCACCAGGTCATAGTGATGGTATTCCCACCCTGTTGAGGGTGGAGTGACCATCACTCATTTCCTCTGCTCGTGTCCACCATGCAATGCATGGGGAGAATTTTAGAATGATCCCCTGGTGCAAGGAGGAAATTACTTATCAGGCCACTTGTTTGTTGTATTAAGAAAACTACATGACAGGGTTCTCTGAACAGGGCAGACAATCTTAAACCAAGAAGATGAAGGCTGCTGCTTCTTCCACTCTTGCGGAATGGAGGTTTAAATGAACCTCTTTGACAACCTTTCATCCTTTCTGTATATGCACTATGATAAACCAGAATGCATTTTTACAATGCCTTCAATGAGCCAGGTTCTGTTATAATGTTTAATTCCAACACTAGAACTTCTTTATTTTGTGTCATTCTTCTCATTGTGCTTTTGTCTTTTCACCAAGTGTGCATTGGACCTTCTGTTTTCCTTTTTTTGTTAATGATTTGCATAGTGGTTATCATGAACATCTGATATTATCCAGTCTTCCTGGCCCCATATTGGACACCCCGGAGGCAGACTAATGATTATATCTAACCAGTTTCTTATAAGATATGTGTTTTCTATCAGTAGCTTACAGTAATACAAATCAAGACTGTATTTGTATAAACTACACTTCTACATCAGCTCATGCTCTGGGCGAATCAGTATATACACAGGTTAGTTACAACATACTTCTTTCAAAGCCATGTAAATAACCCCAACTCTAGATCCAAGACACTGTCAACCACTCCGAAGGGTTACAAAGATAGGGTGGCCTAGTGCAGTAGAATGTACACCTTGGCACACCTTGGCAGATGCAAGGGCTGTCACCAGCCAATCCTATTTATGCTCATTGGGTATCACACAGTCCATGTCATGTAAGAGGGTCAATATCATTGAGGAGGAGATGGTCAGTCTCTGAGCATCCAGGGACGACCACTCAGCAGCCCACTATGGTTGTAGCGCTGAGCATTGCCAAAAGGATAAGTGGAAAATGCCAACCTCTGGCTTCACATCTCCTCATGAGGCATAGTTCAAGAGGACAGCTCTGTTCAGTTTTGAGGGAGTCCAGTAGCAGCCATCAAGTAGTTCAAAGTAGTGTAATATCAGTTTGGATTCTCACAGGAAGGTGTCATACATGTGAAGACGATTGAGCCAGTCATCTTCAGTGTACTCCATAACTAGCAAGAGCTGCCACTTTTGTCTCATCTGTTCTCTGTTTGGCGTGGAGAATAGGTGCTCTATGAGTAGGTTTTATAGTCTAGATACCACTAACCCTGTAGATCTCCTAGGTATCCCACTATTGTCGTATGGGGAGTGGAGGATCCCTCCCCTAAGGCAGTGTTGCAATTGGGTTAAGGAGCATTGTTGGGACACGGGGGACCATGCTCTGACTGGAACAACTGAAATGTTTTAAAGCAGATTCTGTCAATCAGTTGACCAACCCTCATGATCCCAGCCGACTTCCATGAATGACAGGAAACAGTACGGCTGCCAAGGCATATCCTCTCATTATGCTATTGAAGGGCGGATTCATGCAGCCATGGGTTGGCTATCAAGAGAATTTGTCTGTCCATAGCGTGCAGGCCTATATTTACAGAGAGCATAATGGGTCCTGTTGCAATTCAAGACTTGTTTCTCTATGGTAACCCACGTGGGCGGGTCTAGGATCCTGGACAGCCAGCAAGTGATCTGTGGGAAATGATGGGCAGTATAATAGGAGGACATGTACGGCAGACGAATTCCACCCTCTCCCCCCGATTCAGTTTGAGCAAAGAGTTTGTCTATTTTCAGTTGGATACACAATACAGAATGGGGCATATTTACAAGCTCTGTGGTGCAGGGTGGTGCAGCAAGTTACTTGTAAAATTTGGGAATGTGTCAGTTTCCTTAGCGTTCGCTGGGTGTTGCATGGAAACATCCACAGCAACTCCCACGGAATGCCGCTTTCAGGTAGTTTTGTGTGAAAGCGCCCCATATTTACAAGGCCATGAAAAGCCATGCAAGGTGGCTTTGTGTGGCCTTGTAAATATGGGCTGGCACATTGCGCCACCAGAGCATGAAAAAATCTGATTCTCTGGTGGCGCAGTGTGCTGGTAGGGGCTAGTAAATGAGGTCCAATGTCTCTTGAAAGAGAAGCTTAAAACTGAGTTGCTTATTTGAGGGAATGTGCTAAGAATATTTGCTCCCCCAGAATATGTTTTGTGAAATCCTAACATTTAGATTGCACAAACTGATAATGTTGTTAGTACATACAATAAAAATTGGCTTTTTTCCAGGGACGCCTGTGCAGGAATCATCTGCAAATGCTGGAGCATCCTCTATAGAAAACTAAAGGCCAATTGGAAGAGGCCCTTATGATCTCAATAGCTACCCAAATCCCCAAATGCAACTGTTAATTGCAGTGATATTCTCTCTTGCTCAAAGAAGATTCATAGTGTAACGTGACAGGGCTGCTGGCTGCTTCCTCTATGGTTGATTAGCACATCATCATCAAAACACTTTATTCGGTATGAAAATTATCAACCATATAAATAAATAAGCAACACACCACATAGCACTGTCAAAAATCACTACCAAAATTACAATTTTGCAGCTATCCTGCCCAATAAATACTTTTAGACAAAATTTAAAAAAAGAAATTCATTAAACCAATTTATCACCTCATTTTAGCCCATATAAAAATGACATTCCAAATTTCATTGCAAAGATAATATTTCAATAAGGATAAAAAATGTAAATCATTTAAAAATAGTTTAAATTGTTCCACCAGGTTATAGCTCCCTTAAGAAAGGATCCCACCCCCACCACACCAGCGCATCAGAAGCCATATGCAACCACAAAAAAGCTGGACGATATTGCACAAACCCACTCGACCTTAATAATGGGAGTAAATAATGTCGCCTGAAGGGAGCATAAAAGTCACAAAACAAAGTAAAATTAATTAAAGTCTGCGGAGACACTCCTTCACAAGGGCATGGTTTTATAGATTTTTCATGGCTAGCGGAAAACACAGATTACTTCTGATAACCCCTAAACGGAATCGAGAAATAAGAGTCCCTTCCCTAACATTTCTTATCTCCAAGAGATAAGCCTCTGGACCCACCCCCATCTTTAGCTTTATAAAATCCCTTACTGATTTTTTTGTTAGTTCCTCCACCTCCCTCTTAGCCCCTAAGTTTTAAAGAAATTCTCCTTTGCCCAATGTTTGTCAGATCTAGTTAAACCCTCTGGTGCCTCAAACATATCTAGCCACCCAAGTGCAAAGGCTACTTTTCTCATATACAACAGCCAGGGAATATCCTTCGCCTGATGACATTACATCACACAACATACAATCCCGCAGGATCTCTCTGCTGAAGGAGGCAAACTCATTAGTCCAAATAGAGATCCATAAAATAAAAGGAGCAATCTTGATGGTATCTTCTATGAAGTCTAGATCTAATTCAGCATGCAAACAAAGGCCAGAGGTATTTTGACCAACCCCTAGCAGCCTTCTGCATATGCGATTGTCCTCTATCTCAGGGGCCCTATTTTCTGTATAGACCCAAAGTGGAGTCCCATACAACAAGACTGGGAGACATTTGCGCCTATAAACTTCAAGCAAGGGCTTAATAGGTTTATTTCTCAGCCTTGTGGCAAACTCAAATGTGGCACCAACTCTGGCATTAAAAAGCATCCCTCTCATAGAAATACAAGATTTCCAGGTGCCCTTGTCATCAAAATTGACCCCTTGATAGGGGAATTCCTGAACCTTGCTAATTATTTCCTCATTTATCTTCAGCACCCCCCATCCTGTTCAGTGGTTTCCCATACACCATAAAATATGATTTACTGCAATTTATCTCTAGATCTAAAGCTGACATAAACATTTAATAGGCTTTGACCGCCTCACGAAGGCCATTCATAGTCCGGGCCATAAGCACTGCATTGTCTGCATAGATCAATATCGGGACACTCTTACCATTAATTTTGGGAGCATCCATGCATCGTTTAACTAAAAAGTCATACAAACCATTTGTGTACAGAAGAAAAAGGGTAGGAGCCAATAATCCCCTGGTGTACACCCCTGTTAAGCTCAAAAGAGTCAGAGCATTCCCCATTTGTCCCACCCCTCACATTAGCATTTGTTCCTAAGTGGAGATACAGAAGCAGCTCCACAATTTGGGGATCCATACCCAACCAGATTAGCCTCTCCCACAGCTACTCCGATTGACCTTATCAAAGGCACAACTAAGATCCATGAATGCAAGAAATAGAGTGCCCCTCTTGGCTTGTATGTATTTTCCAATCAGCATCAATAGATTTCAATATTATTCCTGGGTACCAGGCCCTTCCCTAAAACTGTATTGCACCCTGCTCAGAATTGCATTTTCAGCCATCCAATCCTCAATGCGTCTTAAGATAATCCGTCCCTAAATTTTAGCCGAAGAATCAAGGAGAGAGATTGGGCGATATGACTTGGGATCATTTTGGTCACCCTTTTTATACACAGGAATAATACATGCTGATCTCCAAGTGACAGGGATTCCCAAGCTAACTGCTGCATTGAGGACATTGAGCAGAATGGGCGCCCACAGCTGAGGACAGGATTTATAGAGATCCATTGGGATTGTATCCGGGCCTGGGGCTTTATTACTAGCGATGCAATGAAGCGCCTCCCTTACCTCTCGGAGTTGAAACCTGATACCTAAATTGGGGGGATCATCATATTGTTTACCCAATTTCTGTCCCAGGAGACTCCACTTAAAGATCCTTCAAAAATAACTCACCCAAGCCTCGGGGGCAATATTTCAGCCCAGGCCCTCAGATGTTTCTGTCTCAATGAATCCCCTATTTACAACCTTCCAAAACAGGCCTGGGTTCTTATGGTCTTTTGCCCATTCCAATTTCTCCCAGGCTAGCTCCGTGAGCTTTAACTTTCTTGCCCTCAGGACAGTTTTATACTGTACCCTCGCATCTCTAACATGGCCCTTATCTCTTGGGTGCTCATTTAAGGCCTTCCTCAGAGATTTCTGACTCATAACAGGGCTTGCTAAACCATCCACCTTTATACTTAAGGGTGGACTAAGCAGCTACAATCAAATAATCTTTAAAAGCTACGTTCACTCTAAGCATAGCATCCATAACTCCCCCTGAACTGGGTGTTTATGCTAGAAGTATACCTGTAATCTGATTTAGATTGTCACCCACCACTCTTCCTACTACTTACTGGATATTTACCTGTCTCTAACCAAGTCTCCTACCCTGATCTTTTGTCCTCACCAAAACTGGCCCTCCCCACCCTGGTTTGTGTAAAGCCTCTGGGAAATTGAAGAAAATCGTGAGGGGGTTATGCTCACTAAAGTGCGTCTTTACCACCTCACCATGCATAACCACATTTTTTAAAGATGGGGACACAAAGATATAATCAATTGTTTTTCCAGCCCCTCTGCCTACGCAAGTTGGGACCTGATGTGTACCCGCAGCTTTCATGTTGCAAGACCCAAACTCCGTAAGGCCCTTAATCAAGTCCCTGCCCCTTCGGTCCTGTGATCCCTCAGCTATATATACCTCGTGATCCAACTCAAAAGCATTCACCACTGTACTATGCCGCCCTATTTTGGCATTAAAATCTCCTGACACAACAGCACAAAATTCCAAACCAGCCCCCTCCAGTCTACACTTCAGAATCTGAAGAACGGAGAAAAGGACCCTAATTTGACATCTGGAGTCCCGAACAGCATTGTAAAAATTTACCAACAGGACAGTAAATTTGTTAGGAAAAACTACCCAAAAAATTAATATACCCTGATGGTTACAGTTACTTTGATACACTCTCGCTGTTTTAGAGAATCGGATTAGGGTAACTAGACCCCCTTTAGGGTGACCTCCTTGAGTCCGAGTGGCCGGGACTACAAACGTATGATAACCATCCCAGGCTGCCTGCCCATCCGACCAGTTTTCTTGAAGTAGAATAAAATCATACTGAGCCAGAAACCTTATCCATTCATGATCTAATAACTTAGGGGGTCATTCTGACCCCGGCGGTCATGGACCGCCGGGGCCAGGGTTGGCGGGAGCACCGCCAACAGGCTGGCGGTGCCCCGCAGGGCATTCTGACCGCGGCGGTTTTGCCGCGGTCAGATGCGGAAAACCGGCGGTCTCCCGCCGGTTTTCCGCTGCCCTTTAGAATCCTCCATGGCGGCGCAGCTCGCTGCGCCGCCATGGGGATTCTGACAGCCCATACCGCCATCCTGTTCCTGGCGGTTCTCCCGCCAGGAACAGGATGGCGGTATGGGTTGTCGTGGGGCCCCTGGGGGCCCCTGCAGTGCCCATGCCAATGGCATGGGCACTGCAGGGGCACCCGTAAGAGGGCCCCACTTTGTATTTCAGTGTCTGCTTTGCAGACACTGAAATACGCGACGGGTGCCACTGCACCCGTCGCACCTTCCCACTCCGCCGGCTCAATTCTGAGCCGGCATCCTCCTGGGAAGGCTCTTTTGCACTGGGCTGGCGGGCGGCCTTTTGGCGGCCGCCCGCCAGCCCAGTGCAAAAGCCAGAATACCCTCCGCGGTCTCACGACCGCAGAGCGGTATTTTGGAGGGGGGAACTCTGGCGGGCGGCCTCCGCCA
Source organism: Pleurodeles waltl (assembly GCF_031143425.1). Lineage (NCBI taxonomy): Eukaryota > Metazoa > Chordata > Amphibia > Caudata > Salamandridae > Pleurodeles > Pleurodeles waltl. Next base: position 510,309,217 of record NC_090445.1, read on the forward strand.
CCCGCCAGGGTGAGAATCACCCCCTTAGTGTCATATCCTGCTACATTCTATGAGATAAGACAGCACTTTGTGGTCTTTCCACCCTGCTTATCCATGGTCATAATAGCGTTAGGAGGTTCTACCATGCCTACTATAGATCTCCGTACATAGCGTCAATCCACACCCTCCAGATCAGGAATACTAATGGGACCATTCCCTAAAGTGGTTGACTGTGGGACACCCTGCCCTTGATGGGGATTCCTATGATTCCTAAGTGGAGACTCAATAGACTACTGAGTTTGATTATAAAAGAAGCCCAAGGGACCATACCAATCTTTCCCTTCCTCTGGGAAGCCAGGCTCTGTGTCAATAGGAGCCGCCAGGCCAGACCTGGATATCTGCAATTTATAATAATACAATCCCCATTTCCTACTTTTTCTCGAGGCCCAACCCAATCAATTCTTCTGACAAACAGAATATCCCTAAGGTCCTTACAAGCGAAATCACAGTTTTTACTCAGCCAATGGCAAGTCTTGTTTTTTAGTTGGTCCGTGGATTCGCTAGTACCTGGTGCAAGACCAGGAACGTATGTCAGCACCACCACATAGGAGGCACATGCCAGAGGGAGCTCCAAACAAACAAGTGGGGAACCTTTCTTCAGATGCAGACCTTGGGCTCTACCATTTTGTTGAGACTCCCACCCATTCTCCACATGCCTGCTGCAGGATTGCCTTCTAGCTCTCAGCCCATTATTTCCCCTTAAGTCCGCCGATAAGTCAGCTGGGACAGCCAAGGCAACCTCCAAGCAATTTCCACGAGCCCCCAAATTTAAAAAGCTTGTAGGTTGCCGCATGTCTCTTTCTAGGGCCCCAAGGTGTCCCTCACATAAGAACGCCACCTCGGACGGTTGGTTTTGACTACTAAAGTCCAGGTGGCCACCGTCAGCTGTGACTGGGCTAAGCTTCTCCTGCCCACACAGCAGGGAAACTGCTTTTTTAAGCACCTGCAATTTCTCCAGAACCGGGGCCAAACTAGCCTCAATCATCTCCCTGAACTTCTTCAGTATGTTATCAACACCACAACCCGGGACTGACTAAGGCCAGTGCCATCCATCAAGCCCATAGGATTAAAATTTGCTGACAGAGGCAGTTTTCAAGTAATCCCAGCTTTCTTCAATGCCTTTTTCTTTTTCAAGGGAGGATTACTACTATCTGGGAGGAAACCATCAGAAGTCTCTTACTTTTCCCTAATGTCCCAGTCAAACCATTTGCCCCTGTTTCTGCTGGAAGTGAGATTTCGGAAACACCTTGCTGCTCTCTCCGCAAGGGACCAACCTCATCATCCGATAATCCCAGAGCCTCATTTTCTATAGAGACTTGCTGCCAGTCACCCATTTCCAAAGAAAGCTTCCTCTCTGCCAAGTCAATCTCCCTGGTGACTACCCCAACATCTCTGGCGAGAAAGGCGTCCAGCTTTGATTTTGAACTTCCCTTCCCTCCTCCACTCTGGTCCCCAGTTTGCAGGGCCCTTTTCCTGCCCATCCTCACAGTGTACCTGGGGGGGCTTCTCTAAGGAACAGCAGGTCAGTTACAATCACTTTTAAAAGTAAAAGTGATAGTTTCTCACAGGGATGAGGGTCAAAAACAGTACTGATTTGTAGAATCATCTTCAGTGTCAAACCACTCACCCGCCGTACCGGGACTAAGAGGGGTGGCCCAACCTGGCCTCTTCCGGTCAATGACGGGCGAAGGATGCGTCCGCGAGCGTCCAGTGCAGCGGTGAGCTGATCTGCGCTTTGAAACGCACACTGGTAGTTGGCTCCGCCCCTCCTCCTCGCAACGTCTGGGACACAGAGCCCCCTTTCTTCCTGGTTGCTGCGCGGCCCGCGCGGCGGTGAGCTAATCTGTGCTTTCAAGCGCACGCTGGTAGTTGGCTTCGCCCCGCTTCCTCGCAACTTCAGGGACACAGAGTCCCCTTCTTTCCTTGTTGCTGCGTGAAATATCATGCTACTTTAGTATCTTAGCAAAAATGTTGACAATCAAAATAGAGATGAGGTAGGTATGTATTGATAAGAATGGATTTACTATTTTTAACTCCAGCTGTGACATTATATATTTATTTATAAAAATCACCACTGGATAGTAATAGTTGGGACTATTTTTCCATACTAAATGGCATTTATGGTTGGGCAATAACTGTGGTGCCATTTGATGAATCTCCATGAAACTTTCAAAAAAAAAGTGCTCTTTATTCCTCAGTTCTTAACTGGAAGATGTTGGGGTGATCAATCAGGTAGGGCTAAGAAAAAGACGGGGGGTCTCAAAACACAATTTCTCTATGCAATTTCCAAAGGGATTTTTGAAAAGTGCTATAGCCCAAATGGCTGAACAATATTTCACCACATTTGGTAGAAAGTTACATCTAGGTCCAGAAAGCATGTTTTTGGTGTAATTTCGTTCAGTAGTTTTTAGAAATAAAGGTCTATATATGTTATATATCTGGACTGTCATTGATGACAACACTGTGCGTTATTATTAAAATTAATAAAATACTGCATGACTGTTACTATTTTCCTCATATACTGAACAAGGCAATCCCTGTTCACCAATAGCTTCTTTGTGAAGCATTTCACACAGTTGTTAGATAAATTCAAGAATTATCAGGTTATTTTTCATTGATTGCGTGCCACATTGAGCGGGTTCACTTAATTGATCACACTTCACTTTTCCATCTCAATAATGAGTCACAGAATACGCATGAGCATGATGTTGTTCTATATATAGCACTACTTGTCCTTCCTGTTTGAGATGTTATTTACAGCACGTCCTCCTGATGAAGGATTGCCCAGGTCCAAAATGCATTGGGAAACCAGTTGTGCAGTGGAGAAAAGCTGTTTTTATTTATATGGTTTTGAACCATGCAATTATCATGAACAGTTTTGCTTTTACTTAAGGCTGCAATAAAATCACTGAAGAACTAAAAATCAAAATTAACTGAAACAAATTTGATGACTTAAGTGTGTTGATTAAATCCATAGTGGCTTCTCACAGTAGCACTGCACACTGGGGCTATTCACCAACTTGGGAATAGATATCAATCATTTAATGTTTTGGTTTAGGACTGAAAACACACCAAGGTAGCTCGCAATTATAAAAAAATCACAAAATTAACAGGAGAGCACAGCAGCTATTCATTATCATTTATGATATTGTGGCATGTTCACCCAGAAACTTCATATAAGTGTGCAATGAGTCCTATTTAAAATTCAATACAGGATTACTTAGTCAATCAATCAGCATTTGTATAGCTGCAATGTCACCCCTTGGGGTCTCTGGGTGCTGTGGGTGCGATGTCTCTGTTGAAGAGTCAGGTTTTGAGTTTCTTCCTGAAGTCTGCCAGGGAGGGTGCTGTATGAAGATGGAGCGGTTTTTCATTCCAGGTCTTAGAGGCTATGTAGGAGAAGGAGCGACCCCCGCTGCGGGTGCGACAGATGCTAGGGGTGTCAGCCAAGGTTAGAGAGCAGGAGTGCTGGTGTCTTGCGGGTCTGTGGAAGTTCAGTCGATGATTGATGTAGGCCAGTCCTTGATCATGCCGAGCTTTTGTAGGCATGCATGAGGACCTTAAACTGGAATCTTTCCTTGATGGAGAGCCATTGAGTTGGGGTGGCGATGTGGTTCATTTGGCAGGTCCAAGATGAGCATTCTGAATGGTCTGGAGTCATTTGATGAACTGGGTGGAGATGCCGGCATAGAGAGCATTGGCATAGACAAGCGGCTAGTTTTTCCGGAGTTAACTGGGATCCATCTGAAGATTCTGTGGAATCTGTGATTTTTTTGTTTCATGGTCAGTTCACTGTTGAGGATGATGCCTCGGTTGCGTGCATGGTCTGTGGATGTGGGTGTTTGTCTGAGTTCTGCTGGCCACAAGCTGTGGTTCCAAATGGAGGTGTTCTTCCTGAAGATCAGAACTTCTCTGTCTCTTTTCCAGTTGACAATGTTGGTCATGGTGTTGCAGAAGTTGGTTCTGGTGGTCGATGGGCCTTCAGTGAGTGAGAGGACGAGTTGAGTGTTGTCTGCATAGGAAATTATATTGAGGCCATGGGATCGGACGATGTCTGCCAGGGGGGTCATGTAGGTGTTGAACAAGATGTGGCTGAGGGATGATCCTTTGGATTAGCTGCATAAGATATCCTTGGGTTCAGAGATAAAGGGAGGCAGTCGGATGCTCCATGTGAGGAAGGAAGCAATCCCCTTGAGGGTGTTTTGCTGAATGTCAATGTTGTAGAGTCTGTTGATGAGGGGGTAGTGGGAAATGGTGTCAAAGGCAGGAGAGAGGTCAAAGAGGATCAGGGCAACTGTCTCATTACAGTCGAGGAGGGTTCTGATGTAGTCTGTAGCCACGATCTGGGCAGTCTCCATGCTGTGGTTGACACAGAATCGCGATTGGAAGGTGTCAATCGGGTGATTTTGTTCCGGGCATTTGGTGAGCTGTTTGTTGATGGCCCTCTTGAGTACTTTGGCTGGATAGGGGAGCAGTGAGAACAGTTCTGAGCTCATTGCAGTCAGCGGAGGGTTTCTTTAGGAATGGTCTGACCTCTGCATGTTTCCAGCTGTCCGGGAAGGCTGTTGTGGTGATGTAGGTGTTGATGATGCTGGTGAGTTCCATTCTGATAGGGTCAGTTCTGAGGTTGAAAATAGGGTGGGGGCAGAGGTCAGTGTGCGCCCCGAAGTGAATGCACAACATGATGGCTGTGGTAGTCTGAGAGGTGATTGGGGACCAAGGGGTGATAATTCTGCTAGTGTGTGCTGGTTGGCCAAGGTTGCTGAGGTTGAGAGCCGTGTGTTGTGGGTCAAAGATGTTGTAGATGGTGGCAATCTTGTTGTGGAAGTAGTCTGAGAGGGTGTTGCAGAGTTCCTGAGAGGGGTGGATGTTGTTCTCAGTGGCTGCTGGGTTTGAGAATCCAGTGACTATTTTCAAGAGTTTTTTAGTGCAGTTGGCTGTTGTGTCGATGCAAGCTGTGATGGCTGTTCTCCTGGCTTCCTTGATGCACCAGTGGTAGTTGCTGAGGCCTGCTTTGTAAGCGGTTCTGTCAGAGGGGTTCCTTGTGGTGCGCCATTGTTGCTTGAGTCGGTGACAGTTGTGTTTGGTGATTCCGAACTCTGGGGTGTACCAGCTGGCTTGTTTTGAGGTTTTGTTGGTTTCTGCTGGTTTCATCAGGGTGACTCTGATGGCGCATTAGATGATCCATGGAAAGAAGTTCTGGACAGCCTGGTCGAGGTCAGATGAAGTTATGGGTTGGGTGGTACTGAGGGTGGGCACCCACTGTTTCTCCATTATCTTGACCCAGCTGTGGTGGGGGAGCTGTGTTGCTTGGGGTTGGTGTGCTGAGCATCCGAGATGGTGAAGTGGACGATGGCTAGGTCAGTCCAAGTGAGTTCTGTGACATGCCTGAATTTGATTCTTTTTCTGGAGGTGAAAATCGGGTTCAGCCTTTTCTGTGGGTTCGGTGACTAGTTGGGTGAGGGTCATGTTGTTTATATTTTCCAGGAGGGCAGTGGAGTTGGTTTTGTTGATGCAAAAATTGAGGGCGCTGAGTAGGATGTGGTGTTGGGAGGTGATGTCTAGTAGCGCAAAGAGGTTGGAGATTGAGTTGAGGAAAGCCTGTCAGGGTCCCTGGGGTCAGTATATGAGGGTGCCTCTTATCGTGGTCTTGGCATTGATGAGTAGCGCGAAGCTAAGGTGTTTCAGAGAGCTGCTGGGCCATTGATGGTGGCAATACTAACAAAAAACAGCTCCTGAACACTATGGAGAAATATCATACATATGCATCTAGGGATGCACTGAACTATAAAAATAATTTTGAATTTCTCAGGACCACATATTTAAGTAGTTTTAGTTGAAGTATTATGTTTTAAAGGAGGCTGGCATACCCCTGATTATTTTGGACATTTCTCTTTGACTTTGGAAAGGGTTGCAGGAGTTCGACAATTTCATCCAGCAATATTCCAAACAAAATACAAGTGAAAATGGGATTCTTAATTCACTCAAATAAAATAAATATCATTATACAACTATCTGCAAGTTATATCACATATGTAGGAAACTAGGTTACTCACTGAGGGGGGTGAAACCCTACTCAAGCAGCAACAACAATTCTTGTCTGGGTGAAATACAAGCAAACCCTGAACAAGCCTATTTTTTACCCTCTGGTAGTTTGGCACAAAAGCAGTCACGCTTAATATAAAGCACTGTGTAAAGAATGTATGCAGCACACAAACAGTAATAAAGTGAAAGTATAAAAAAAGAAAAAGCCCACACCAACAGAAAAATGTAGTAAAATTCAAAAAAGCTATTTGACACCAAAACAACAAAAATCCAATCAGTAGAATCAGAGACATTCAATTTTAAAGGTTTAGGTAAAAATACTGCTAAAAAGCACAGAGCATCAACTGTGGTTAACTGATCACGTTGGACCTAGATAAAGCCACAAGTGCAGGCTACAAGGATACAGGGACCAAGTTAGTCCAGTTGGGAAATGTATATTAAATCCTGGTTGTGGAGCGTTTCACCACACATAGCAGTCTGGAGGAATGATGTGAGGTCCTGCATTGAGGATGCATCGTGTAGTGGAGGATCCAATGAGCTGCTAGGGCTGCTATGCAGAATTTTGCCAAGGCTGCATCATGCTGCATTGGTTCAGATAAGGACCTACAATGGATGAGTTGTGCTGTGTTAATTTTGCACTGCTTTGGTTCTGGTAGAGACCACATCTGGGCAAGCGCAGCACCATAATCCCCAATTACAAAGGTCCGGGACTGAAGGGGCACCACTTGGAGGGGTTAGGACTCACAGCAGTCAGCGCCCAGGTACATGTGTAAAGTTGGATAGAGGCCAGGCAACTAGACCCTGGAGTCACTCTGGTGGTCCTGGGTTCCAGATGTAGGTCCAGTCATTCTCATTCAAGCAGTGGGGAAGCAGAGCAGCAGAGCAGCAAGGTAGTTATTCTTGCAACATAGCAGCACAACAGTAATTTTTCTTGGTCTCAAAAGCCAACTCCAGCTACACCTGGTCATGTGACCTAGCGTACCGGCTCCAGACATCAAATGGCTAGTACAAGAAAATGACAACTTTCTAAAACTGGCATTTTTCAGAATTGTCATTTAAAATTCAACTTCACCATTAAAGAGGGGTTGAAATTACAGTTCTTTAGAGACCAAACTTGACTTTCCTACCTGCTCCCAATTTAAAGTTATTACTTATTAAATGTAATAAGGCAACCCAAAGTTATTCTATAGAAGAGGCAGGCCTTGCAGTAGAAAAAGTGAATTTAAGAGTTCTTCACTACCAAGACACATCTAAGTTTAAAGTACATACAAACTTTTTAATACACTGCATCTTGCCCGATGGACTGTTTAGGGCCTACCCTAGTACTTATATGAATTAAATGGAAGTTTTAGGCTTGGCAAACGATTTATTTTGACAGGTCGATATTTGCAGTTTATAACTGCATATACAGGCTGCAATTGAGACATGTTTAAAAGGGATACTTAAGTGGACGACACAATCAGCACTGCAAGCCCATTAGTAGCATTCAATTTGCAGGCCCTGGGTATATGTTCTACTTTATTAGAGACTTTATTAGAGACTTACAAGTAAATTAAATATGGTAATTGGGTGTAAACCATATTCACCATGATTAGGAGAGAGAGAGAGCACAAGAACGTTAGCACTAGTTAGCAGTAGTAATGTGAAAAGAGTCTTTACCCCTTGCTCGCCATGGACGTAATGGTTACGTCCATGGCTGCGCCTGTGAGGCGCCATTGACGCAAACATTACGTCTATTTACTGGCCCTCGGGGAAGCATTAGCACTCCCCCCGAGGGCTACCCCCCACCCTACCAGGTCAGGACTGCTTCCCCTTCCACCACTGATCTTACCTGACCCCCCCAGTGACGTCTGATGACATCAGCAAGCAAAAGCTTCATCAGAGGTCACCTCCCATTGCGCTGGAAGCATGCTTCCAGCGCGATTGTGGAAGAGAAATGCTCAGCATTTTTCTTCCGCTCGGGAGGAGGGGGCCAGCAGAGACATGAAAGGATGTGATCCGGCAGCAGAAATGCCCACTAGACACCAGGGAATTTTCTTTTTTTAAATGGACATAAGGGGAGTGGCCCCCGGGACAAGGGCCCCTGCCCAGGGGGGGAAATAATTTTTAGGGGGGGCAGAAAACCCCCTAGACACCAGGGATTTTTTTTTTTTAATGTTTAGGGAGCAGCCCCTTCAGCAATGTTGCTCCCTGGGGGACCAAATTGTTTCTATGCCATTTCTGCCCCCCCCCAGGAGGGGCAGAAACCACCAGACTCCAGGATTTTTTTTAAATCATATATTTACATATAAGGGGAGCGGCCCCGTTGTTAAGGGCTGCTCCCCAGGGGGCAAATACATTTTTGGCCGGGGGGGCAGAAACCACTAGACACCAGGGAGTTTTTTTTTTTTATTATCCTTACGCATCAGGGGAGCGGCCCCTTAGGCCTTTTCTGCCCCCCCCCCGGAGGCAGAAACCTATAGACACCAGGGATATATATATATATTTTTTTATTTACTTTATGTTTTTATGTATGGGGAGCGAATCCTTATGCGAGGGTCGCTCCCCTGGAGGGCAAATTGTATTTAGGCCATTTCTGCCCCCCTTGAGGGCAGATCAGCCTATTTTTGTAAGGTCAATCTGCCCCCAAGGAGTGCAGAAATCACTAGACACCAGGGATTGGTGTGTGTATGTGTGTGTTTTGTTTGGGGGGGCTGCCTCTTGGGTAAGGGTCACTCCCCATGGGGGCATATTACTGTTGGCCATATCTGCCCCCATTGGGGGCAGATTGGCCTATTTTTGGAACGCCCATCTGCCTCCAAGGGGGGCAGAAAGCCCACCAGAGACCAGGGAAGATTTCTTTTTCAAAATAAGAGGGTGGAGGTATGGCCATACCCCCACCCCAAATAAATGGGGCCAAAGTTGTTCTGCCCACCAGTGGGCAGATGGGGCAATTACCCCTGATCCACACCCCGGGGGGCAGAAAGTCTCCTAGATGGCATGTAATAATAAAACAAAAAAATAGTGAGGTGGTGGCTACCAACCAGTATGGGCCTGGTTATGCCCCCACCCCACCTGAAGGGGATAACAGTCCTTCAGCTCTCCCCCCACACACTAAAACATCTTATCCCATGACAAGCAAGAAGACTTTGCTTACTTTGGGTTTTGGTTTTACATTTGGGCCATGAGAGCTTGGTAACTCTCAAAATCATCCCACTTGGAATGGTGAGGGCTGCACTTTTTTGACTTTGGAACGCTGCCATGTAGAAAAATCCACAAGACCGAGACACATCTGAAAACTAAACATCTGGTTGATTCCAGGATGGTGTGCTTCACATGCACCCCACACCATTTTCTTACCCACAATGCCATGCAAACCTCCATCTTTGCTGGAAATCACACATTTTTCCCACATTTTTGTGATGGAACCTTCCAGAATCTGCAGGAATCCACAAAATTCCTACCACCCAACATTGTCCCATCTACACCGATAAAAAGTCTGCTGCACTTGTCAGCCTAAAAATTTTTTTTTTCAAACTGCCCGTTTGGACCTGCTTTGTTTCCCCCCTCAATTTCGACATGTTTTTGGCTCTTCCCTGTCACAGGCACTTGGCCCACCTAAGTGAGGTATCATTTTTACTGGGAGACTGAGGGGAACGTTGGGTGGTAGGAAATTTGTCCCGGTGCGATGATCCCACACAGAAATGTAGGGAAAAAGTGATTTTTTTATCTAAATTTGAGGTTTGCTGAGGATTCTGGGTAAGAAATCATTTGGGGATCCAGGAAAGTCACACCTCCCTGGACTCCCTTGGGTGTCTAGTTTTCAGAAATGTCTGGGTTTGGTAGGTTTCCCTAGATGGCTGCTGAGCCCAGGACCAAAAACGCAGGTGCCCCCACCAAAAAAACAGGTAGTTTTGTATTTGATAATTTTGATGTGTCCAGGCACTCGGCCTACCCACACAAGTGAGGTATCATTTTTATCTGGAGACTTGGGGGAACGCTGGGTGGAAGGAAATTTGTGGCTCCTCTCAGATTCCAGAACTTTCTGTCACCAAAATGTGAGGAGAAAGTGTTTTTTAAGCCACATTTTGAGGTTTGCAAAGGATTCTGGGTAACAAAACCTGGCGAGAGCCCCACAAGTCACCCCATCTTAAATTCCCCTAGGTGTCTAGTTTTAAAAAATGCACAGGTTTGGTAGGTTTCCCTAGGTGCCGGCTGAGCTATAGGCCAAAATCCACAGGTAGGCACTTTGCAAAAAACACCTCTGTTTTCTTTTGGAAAATGTGATGTGTCCACGTTGTGTTTTGGGGCATTTCTTGTCGCTGGCGCTAGGCCTACTCACACAAGTGAGGTATCATTTTCATCGGGAGACTTGGGGAAATGCTAGGTGGAAGGAAATTTGTGGCTCCTCTCAGATTCCAGAACTTTCTGTCACCGAAATGAGAGGAAATAGTGTTTTTTGGCCACATTTTGAGATTTGCAAAGGATTCTGGGTAACAGAACCTGGTCAGAGCCCCCCAAGGTGTCTAGTTTAAAAAAATGCACAGGTTTTGTAGGTTTCCCTAGGTGTCGGCTGAGCTAGATACCAAAATCTACAGGTAGGCACTTTGCAAAAAACACTTCTGTTTTCTTTGGGAAAATGTGATGTGTCCATGTTGTGTTTTGGGGCATTTCCGGTCGCGGGCACTAGGCCTACCCACACAAGTGAGGTATAATTTTTATCGGGAGACGTGGGGGAATGCTGGGTGGAAGGAAATGTGTGGCTCCTCTCAGATTCCAGAACTTTCTGTCACCGAAATGAGATGAAAAAGTCGTTTTTTGGCCAAATTTTGAGGTTTGCAAGGGATTTGGGGTAACAGAACCTGGTCAGAGCCCCACAAGTCACCCCATCTAGGATTCCCCTAAGTGTCTAGTTTTCACATGTGTGCAGGTTTGCTAGGTTCCCCTAGGTGCCAGCTGAGCTAGAGGCCAAAATCTACAACTAGGCACTTTGCAAAAAACACATCTGATTTCAATGTAAAAATGTGATGTGTCCATGTTGTGTTTCCTGTCGCAAGCATTAGGCCTACCCACGCAAGTGAGGTACCATTTTTATCAGGTGACTTGGGGGAACACAGAATAGCAAAACAAGTCTTATTGCCCCTTGTCTTTCTCTTCATTTTTCCCTTACAAATGTAAGACAGTGTGTAAAAAAGACGTGTAATTGAGAAATGCCCTGTAATTCACATGCTAATATGGGCACCCCGGAATTCAGAGATGTGCAAATAACCACTGCTTCTCAACACCTTATCTCGTGCCCATTTTGGAAATAGAAAGGTTTTCTTGATACCTATTTTTCACTCTTTATATTTCAGCAAATGAATTGCTGTATACCCGGTATAGAATGAAAACCTGTTGCAAGGTGCAGCTCATTTATTGGCTCTGGGTAGCTAGGGTCCTTGATGAACCTACAAGCCCTATATATCCTCACAACCAGAAGAGTCCAGCAGACATAACGGTATTTTGCTTAGAAAAATCTGACATTGCAGGAAAAAGTTACAGAGTAAAACATTGAGAAAAATTGCAGTTTTTTCACCTCAATTTCAATATTTTTTATTTCAGCTGTTATTTTCTGTAGGAAACCCTAGTAGGATCTACACAAAATGACCCCTTCCTGAATTCTACTTTTCATAAATGTTTAGCTTTCTGGGATCCAGTATTGGTTTCACACCCATTTCTGTCACTAAGTGGAAGGAGGCTAAAAGCACAAAAAATTGTAAAAATGGGATATGTCCCAGTAAAATGCCAAAATTGTGTTGAAAAATGGGGATTTCTGATTCAAGTCTGCCTGTTCCTGAAAGCTGGGAAGATGGTGATTTTAGCACTGCAAACCCTTTGTTGATGCCATTTTTTTTAAATTAGATTTTCGCCGTATTTTGGCTAATTTCTTGGTCTCCTTCAGGGGAACCCACAAAGTCTGGGTACCTCTAGAATCCCTAGGATGTTGGAAAAAAGGGATGCAAATTTGGTGCGGGTAGCTTATGTGGACAAAAAGTTATGAGGGCCTAAGCGCGAACTGCCCTAAATAGCCAGAAAAAGGCTTGGCACCTAAGGGGGGAAAAGGCCTGGCAGCGAAGGGGTTAAAAGCCAGCAAAAACGGGTTCAGAAAGCAGGAGGGTCAAAACAAAAAAATTGATGCTTACCTTCCAGAAAGGGTCAATTCCAAGAATACCCCTGACTTACAACATTTGCACATTTCTGACTCTGAGGGGATATTTTGACACTTCCCAGGGAAATAACACATCAACCAAAGATTAGTGTAGTACTTTGGACAATCTACTTCTATAGGAGGAATTCAGTGGACTTGGAAATCAAGCATATCTAACATTAACTGTGCCTAGACCCTAGGAACCTAATTTAATTTATTTTATATACAAACATTTTCATACATGAATTACCAAAAATATGTATGTCACAACATAAATGAATGTGACTCCGAAAGCACTGAATTTATAATTTTGTTTTTTAATGTTTATTAGTTAAAAATCCAAGCTGCAATTTATTTAATCTCATTTTTCCCACTTTTCGAGATTATGAAATTTCCAGTGAAATTTTCATGTATATCTAAATTCATAGTATTCACATGTGTGCTCCAGCAACTGTCATGTGGGACACATTGGCGAAGAGTTACGGATAAGGGTAAACAAGAGCTGAATCCAGTGGCCAAAACAGAAATAAAAACAAAGAACTGAGCACTTGTATAGATAATGACATGCTCTAGATAGTTTGCTAACCTCTTGTATAAAGTATCTTCACCACAGAGCATGTGGTTTCTGATGCACTGCCAGGATATCAAGCTTGCATGCATGCCTTTGCACCCAATGTGCAGAACAATTCTTATTTTTCAATTTCCACTCATAGCTGTTTTCTTTTTACCTCTGAAAAACATCTACTTCAAACCAAGTTAATGGTGAAATACTCCCCTGTTTCATTTTGGTTATCTAGCTGTGCAGAGTAAATTTCACATAACAAACGCCAGCATGCTGAAGTGAAAGATGCGGCTTCCATTCATTTTCTTCCGCTTACAATTAGGGATGGGCAGAACTCATGGAATTTGACTCCATGGGCTTCCGTGTAGTTACATTAAAACTCCAGGAGAATCCACAGGGTTCCACCAATGGACAGGAAATATGCATGTCACTCTGCTCGTGTTGCAATTTAGTACCTTTAGAGCAACATAGGTGAAAAATCATAGCAACTGGCACCATGCGCTGAATAAGAGTGTGCGGCTGCCATTCTAGTAGAAAATCTACTGGAACAGCAGCAAATCTACTTGAAAAGCAAACCTTTGCCCGTGCCACCAGTAGCCGCCTGCATTAGACAATCACGCTTGGAGACACCAAAAGCTCACTCGTGCTCACATTTCCTGCGATTGTCAGAATTTGGCCAGAACTCCACATTACAAGAGTAACGCGGAGTTGCCAAATTCCACCAATTCTGCTGGTGGTATGAATCACTCTGCCCACCCCTACTTACAATTACCCACATTGTCGTACTGTGCATTGGTATTATCTCACACTTCGGCATATCTTATTAGAATTAATGTTTTACATAAGTTACAATAACAGGCTCAAAACTGCTGATTTTCTCCACATTCTTCTAGCAGGAATATTTTTCCAGATATGCACCTTTTTGATTACATGAATATATTCTATCAATACAAGTTTTGCCACACTGCCTTGGCCATAGAACTGTAAGAGCGTGATTTTGTCATGCTAAATCATATGGACATGTTTAACAAATGATTTATTATTTTGCTGCAGGTAAAGGATCTGGATTGTGCTGGAATAGCATGGTGGGTTTTCCCAGTAGCGAACTTGATATTATGTTGGAAGCCAGCCTGTGTGTGAAAAAATTGTATCATTCTTAGTTAGTGCTTTTTGGGATATTATGAGCATAGGAAATATGTAACAGAGAGAAGCATGTCCATAGATTCCATAATTTGGTTAAAAGTAACAACACTTATTGATTTTTGCCTAAGCTTTTACCCAAAAATACTTTGTAGTTAGTGGCACCACACAAACTCAGCTGCCACTTCAAGCAGACAACCAGGTGCAGTTGAACATATTCCTAGTCATAGCTAGACTCAACGTTTGCAACATATTCCATAAGGCACTGTTAGAAATGGGGTCTCTAGTTGGCAGAGGTATTCAACTTTGTCCAAAAAGTGACCACAATCCTAGTCAGGGTAAGTCACACAATCCAAATTATCCTGTGCCCACCCTTTGGTAGCTTGCCAGTGAGCAGTCAGGCTTAACTTAGAAGGCAATGTGTACAGTATTTGTGCAATAAATCATAAGTAACAGTGAAAACACCACAAAAATACACCACACATGTTTGGAAAAATATAGGATATTTATCTGGTAAAATTAAGGTAAACATTGATAAAGATTCACTAAGCATAAGTTGAGATATCACTTTTACAAGATTAAAAAGAGTCTTAAATCTTAGAAATCAACATCTGTCTCTTGGTTTCACAAAGTACCTAATTTGCGTAAAAAATAATACGCACAGAGACCATAGACGAGGAAATGCGTGAAAAAATAGGATGTGCATCAGATTTTCTGAAGTGGCACAGATGATGAGTCATTTCTTGCCACCCTGCAAGGGGCTTTGCGTTGATTTCTGGCACGCAGTCTTGGTTCCTCACTGTGATGCGGGGATCTTTTTGATGCCCAGTGATGATGAGTGGCGTTGCGTCAATCCGGTATTGTGATGCATTGAATTTTCTGTCCACAGCAGGTGCTACGTCTATTCTTCACTCGGGAAGTCAGGCTACATCGTTCCAGTTCAGCTGTGAGTCGATCTGTTAGGGCTGTGCATCGAATTTCTGACTGCAAACCTGGCACTGTGTCGGTTCTTCACTCGGGAAGTCAGGCTGCATTGTTCCAGTTCAGCTTTGCAGCAAGTTCTTGGTCACACCACGGCTGTGCCTCATTTCCGGCAGGCTGTGCCTCGATTTTCGACACACAAGGAGTTTCCTGAAGAGATTAAGGGGGTCATTACAACATTGGCGGTAAAAGCCGCTTACCACCGTGCAGAAGACCGCCAATACACTGCTGCGGAATACCGCCACAGCTATTATGACTCACATCTCGGAATCCGCCCAAATTCAGACACCCACACAAGTCCGCCACACCAAAGGTCAGTGTTAAACTGGCGAAAACAATTCCTCCACTGTCACGCCAACAGAAACACGCCCATGCTATCACGACCCACGAATCCACGCGGCGGTCTTTCAACCGCGGTATTCCCTTGGCGGTACACACCGCTGCGCTCAAAATACACACACATCTCCAAACACCGCCACATTGGACAATTCAAAATACACACACCTGATACACATACAAACATCACTCCCACACAATCAATACGATATAAAACACACACCCACATCACACACACAAACCCCTACAACCTGAAATCTTGAGGAAGCCGAGAGACAGAGAGCACAGCAATTGGGAACCCCACCACACAGAGGCACACAACACCATCACCCATACATCATTCCATGCACAAAACACCACACACCACTACACATCACCACACACATCAACACATACACCACCCCACACATCACCCACACCACCCCATGTCACGCCAAAGACACCCCAGGTTTTCCAAGGAGGAGCTCAGGGTCATGGTGGAGGAAATCCTCAGGGTAGAACCACAGCTATTTGGCTCACAGGTGCAGCACACCTCCATAGCCAGGAAGATGGAGCTATGGTGCAGAATCGTGGACAGGGTCAACGCTGTGGGACAGCATCCAAGAAATCGGGAGGACATCAGGAAGAGGTGGAACGACCTACGGGGGAAGGTGCGTTCAGTGGTCTCCAGGCACAACATCGCGGTACAGCGGACTGGCGGCAGACCCCCACCTCCTCCCCCACAACTAACAACATGGGAGGAGCAAGTCTTGACCATCATGCATCCAGAGGGCCTCGGAGGAGTCGGTGGAGGAATGGACACTGGTAAGTCAAATCTTAACTATCATACCCCCCAACCTCCCTGCATTCTATCACACACCCCCACCCTCACCCCCTCCCCTATCAGTACAACTCCTCACTAATGTACAAACACAAACCACACATCCCAACACCAAGCCCTGCATGACACAACTAAGCATGGTCACCCCTCACTAAAGCATGCTCACTGCACATACCCATAACAACCCCCTAACCATCATCACACAAACCCCCACACAGGAATGCTTGCACTGGGGTACACGCACACCCACCCATTGCACACCATGACACACACACATGCAATAATCATGCTCTTATACCCCTGCAGGACCACTACGGAACATCACCACACAGGAGGGTCCAGACATCTTCACTCCACCCACAGAAGAGGCCCACAGTGACGACAGCAGCTCTGGCCAACTGGATCCAGATGACCAGCCCTGACCATTGTGGGCCTCGGGACAGTCGGTTCCCCTCGCACAGGCACAGCCCAACACTGACCTTCCACCCTCTGGTAACACCAGCACAGCACCCACCCAGCCGGCCCATACCTCCGTACCCAGGACACGTCAATCAGCGTTGTGTCCACCACTACAGGGAACCCAGGATAACCCACCACCCCAACAACAACAGGGACCTGGGGGCAGTGGTAGTGGGCACACGGTCCAGGGGACGGAGGCACAGGAACACAGGGGAACTGGGAGGGCTGCTGTGCGACAGGGGGCGGACAGGCCAAGGGAACCCACTCTCCACGAGGCCCTCTCCTCCATCATGGGAGCATACCACCACTCCCAGGAGACGATGGCGACGGTCCTGGCCAAGTTTCAGGAGACCCAGCGCCTGCAGGATGAGCAGTATTTGGGGTTCAGGGAGGAGCTCAGAACCATCAGCTCCGCCCTGGGCACCATCGTAGGGGTGCTGAAGGACATACAAAAGACCATGAGGGACACCGTGGCACTCCAAGGGGCCCCTGACACTAGCCTGGACGATGAACTGCCCACCACCTCCGCCGGCGCTAGTGGACAGGACGCCCCGCCACAGGACCACCACACCAGCACCCCACCCCCTGCAGACGGAGAGCCACCCCGCAAGCGGTCCCTGGGATCCAGGAACAGGACAGAGCAAGATGGCAAGACCCCACCAGGAAATGAGACCACCCTGATTGTCCTCCCACTGTCCCACTTTGTTACCCTGTCCAGATTGGAACTGCCCCAGCTCCACTTCCTATTCCCATATGGGCAAAGCACCTGTGAGACGAATAGACTGGACTCTGCCATGGACATTCCTCCACCATCCCCCATCACCATTTTACAACCCCCCTCCATTTTTGAGCACTTAA
Source organism: Pleurodeles waltl (assembly GCF_031143425.1). NCBI lineage: Eukaryota > Metazoa > Chordata > Amphibia > Caudata > Salamandridae > Pleurodeles > Pleurodeles waltl. The sequence goes on from NC_090445.1 coordinate 510,326,623, forward strand.
ATAAACACCCTTAAAGCACAAAACAATCTGGAGTCAGTCTGTGATTTGGTAAATTTGTACTATCAATGACAGTGTCAAAATGCGTTTTCAATTGTAATGCCAACATACCTATGTCACACATCTCAAGTCCATGAAGGATGCAAGCAGATGACACAACTTGGTAACCACACCTGTGAAACCGTAATGGAAAGGTACAACTCAGTTACCAAATACTGCTACTAAATGACAGACAGGATAGAGGTAGAAGTGTGAAAGTGAATGTAATAGTAAACAAAAATATTCTCACCTGTGTGTCACTGGAAATATTGCTGTATGACTGGCTCCCTGTTGTCTATGTCTTCTTCCTCAGTTTCCTCCTCATCACTGTCCACAGGCTCCACAGGCTCCACAGCTGCCACAACACCGCCATCTGGACCATCCTCCTGCAGAAAAGGCACCTGGCGTCGCAAAGCAAGATTGTGAAGCATCGAGCAGGCGATGATGATCTGGCACACCTTCTTTGGTGAATAGAATAGGGAACCACCTGTCATATGGAGGCATATGAACCTGGCCTTCAGGAGGCCGAAGGTGCGTTCGATCACCCTCCTAGTCCGCCCATGGGCTTCATTGCAGCATTCCTCTGCCCTGGTCCTGGGATTCCTCACTGGGGTCAATAGCCATGACAGGTTGGGGTAACCAGAGTCCCCTAATAGCCACAGCCGGTACCTCTGGAGATGACCCATCACATACGGGATACTGCTATTCCGCAGGATGTAGGCGTCATGCACTGAGCCAGGGAACATAGCATTTACCTGGGAGATGTACTGGTCTGCCAAACATACCATCTGTACATTCATGGAATGATAACTCTTCCGGTTCCTGTACATCTGTTCACTCCTGCGGGGGGGAACCAGAGCTACATGGGTCCCATCAATAGCATCTATGATGTTGGGGATATGTCCAAGGGCATAGAAGTCACCTTTCACTGTAGCCAAATCCTCCACCTGTGGGAAAACGATGTAGCTCCTTACGTGTTTCAGCAAGGCAGACAACACTCTGGACAACACGTTGGAAAACATTGGCTGGGAAATCCCTGATGCCATGGCCACTGTTGTCTGAAAAGACCCACTTGCAAGGAAATGGAGCACTAATAGCACCTGCACGTCAGGGGGGATTCCAGTGGGATGGCGGATTGGTGAGATCAGGTCTGGCTCCAACTGGGTACACAGTTCCTGGATTGTGGCACAGTCAAACCTGTAGGTGATGATCAAATGTCGCTCCTCCATTGTTAACAGGTCCACCAGCGGTCAGTACACCGGAGGATTCTGCCATCTCCTCAAATGTCCCAGCTGACGGTGCCTAGGAAGGACAACAGCGACCACAGAGTCAACAAATTCCCAGGTATGTACCCACAGCTACACAGAACACGACACAAAATACAAAACTCTTCCTGTATGTGTGTTGAGTGTAGGCCTAAGTATTTGTGACGCAGTTGGTAATTAGGCCATGTGGCCCCCTGAAATGGCGGCTGCCTGACCTCTACAGTGGGACAATGGGATGTGAGGTATTTGCGCTGGCGTTGTACACCGTCGCGGTAGGCGGTCGTAGACCGCAGCGCAATGCTGCATTTTTTTACATTGGACCCTATGGGTCTCAGGAGCCAATGATGAAGTGCGCCGCCGGTGATGAGACGCACCGCCGCTGACGTCACCGCCGCGGACGTCACATCTATTTTCTATCTGTTCAATCACTCGATACCTGATCTTCGACAGGAGAGGACCTACACTGCAAGTGCTGCTGTGACCTCGGTCTGGAAGAGACAATGGCTGCTGCGTCTGGGGAAAGGGCCCCTGTCTTCACTGCTCAGGAGTTGGAGAAGCTCGTGGACGGGGTCCTCCCCCAGTACATGCTACTCTACGGTCCTCCAGACCAACAGGTAAGGAGCACGTTGTATGGGCTATGCCTGGGTGGAGAGAACTGGATGTCAGTAGGAAGGGGGCAGAGTTCAGGGAACATGAAGGACTGTGAATGCATGTGCCACATGGCAAGGGTAGGGATGGGGGACACCCACTTCGACGGTGCTGTTGTTAATGACTTCTCTTCTTCCCCTGTACATGTCATGTAGGTCAGCGCCCACCAGAAGAAGGACATTTGGTGTGCCATCGCCAAGGACGTCCGGACCCTGGGGGTCCACCAGAGACGGGACACCCACTGCCGGAAAAGATGGGAGGACATTCGCCGCTGGAGCAAGAAGAAGGTGGAGGCTCAGCTGGGGATGGCCTCCCAACGTGGGAGGGGTGCCCATCGCACCATGGCCCCCCTTATGTCCCGGATCCTGGCGGTGGCCTACCCTGAGTTGGATGGGCGCTTGAGGGCATCACAGCAGACACAAGGGGGTGAGTACACTCTCATTCAGTGGACTTTGCGTGCAGTGGAGAAGTCTGGGTGGGAGAGGAGGGCTGTGGGTTTCCCTAGGCCAGGGCGAGTTCCATAAGCTAGGCCCCTCCGTAATGCAGGCCATGTGCCACTCCAACCCACCTCTGTAGAGTGCCAAGTACAGGTATACATGCCCCTGTGTCATCTATGTGTGCAGATGACCACTATAGCCATGTAGGGCAGATCCCAGGAATTGCATCTGTAGAGGCCAAGAACACGGCGTAGTGCAGGGGACTTCTGTGTCTGTATTGTCCGCCAACGGTAGCGGTAAGCCATGCACTCAACCTGTGTTTCTTCTGTCGTCCCCCCCCCCTTTTTGTGCTCTCCCTGTTCTTTTGTGCATCAGCATCATCAGGCGGAGGTACAGTGGCACCGGAGCACGAGGGAGCTGCATCCCACATGGCCATGGAGGGCCACACCACAGACTCTGAATACACAGATGGGACGGAGGGCAAGGGGAGCTTCACGTTGGTCACCGGATCACTAAACAGCGACACAGACTCGTCCGCCGATGGGAGCTCCCTTGTGGTGGCGGCACCATCTGTGCCCCCCACTTCTACAGGTACAGCCGCCACCTCCCCTACCAGCACCGCCCTCCCAGCAGCCCCTCAGCCTTCGCCCCGTGCCCGCTCACCCAGGAGGGTGGGCATCACCTTCGCCCCAGGCACCTCAGCCCCTGCCCCTGTCACCCCTGCTGCCCTCAGTGAGGAGGGCATTGATCTCCTCAGGTCACTCACTGTTGGGCAGTCTACCATTGTGAATGCCATCCAGGGTGTAGAAAGGGAGTTGCAACACGGTAATGCATTCCTGGAGGGCATTCATTCTGGTCAGGCCTTCATCGAACCCTGCAATCTCTGGCCTCAGCACTGATGGCAGCCATTGTCCCTGTGTCTAGCCTCCCCACTCCAACTTCCTCCACCCAGACCCAGTCCCCTGTACCCCAGCCTATCCCAAGCACACCATCAGACAAGCATGCATACACCTCAACACACAAAAGTAGCTCAGGCAAACATAAGCACCACACAACCCACAGGCATTCAAACAAGCATCACCCACATACAGACACAACAACATCCACTGCCTCCACTGTGTCCCCCTCGTCGTCGTCTCCCTCCTCCCTCCCAGTGTTGTCTACACTCTCACCTGCATGCACTACATCTAAAGGCACTAGGACTCGCACCAGAACACCCAGCACCACACCCCGCTCACCTGCACTCACCACCCCCACTACCATTTACACATCCCCTGTGTCCACTCCCAGTGTGTCTGTGATGCCCCCTCCCAAAGTACACAAACGCGGGCACCCACACACCCAATATCCATCCACCTCACGACAGTCTCCAGTACCTGCACCTGCACCCAAATCACCTAAACTTACACCTCCTACAACCACCTCCTCTTCCTCCACTCCTAGACCCCCTCCAGCTACCCATCCCAGTCTTCGTCAGCAACTCTTCCTCAGCAACGTTGACCTCTTTGCCACCACCCCCACCCCTCCAATTCATAGGTCCCGTAGGAGCACCTCAGCCAAAAAAAGTCCAGTACCAGTGGTGTGTGTTAAAGGTGTGTGGAGTGCACCGGCCACCAGGGCAGCCAGTGTGACACGGAGCCAAAGCACTGCCAGTCCACCCTCTGTAAAGCACCTTAAGTTGGAAAGTGGCCGACGGGACAGGGTGAAGAATCCTGGCGGCAAAACTGCTCACAAGGGTCGCAGGGGGAGTGCTGAGTCAGCTGTGACTCCTCCAAAGGTGGTGAAGGGCCAGAAGAAGTCTGCACAGTCTGGGAAGAGCAGCACGGCGGAGAAGGGCGCCATCCTCACCGGCGGCCGGGACGCCACCGCTAGCACTATCGTCACAGGTCTGGAGACCACCACCAGAGTCATTGCTCAGGAGGGCAGCACAATCGTCACTGGACAGGAGACCACCGCCAGAGTCATTGCCCAGGAGGGCAGTACAATCGTCACTGGTTCGGAGATTACCCCCAGAGTCATTGCCCAGGAGGGCAGCACAATCGTCACTGGTCAGGAGACCACCGCCAGAGTCATTGCCCAGGAGGGCAGCACAATCGTCACTGGTCCGGAGAGCACCGCCAGCGTCAGTGCCCTGGAGGGCCCGGCAGCCACAGCCCCGCTGGGCAATGAGGGACCGTAATGCCACACACCAATGCACAGGTCAGACAGCAAAGTCAAGCACCGCTGAACAGGGCACAGACCGCCATGGCAAAGCACAGCTGAACAGGTCAAAGACAGCAAAGGCAAGCACCGCTGAACAGGGCAAAGACCGCCATGGTGAAGTCCGATGAACAGGGCAAAACACCGCTGAACAGGTCGGAGACAGCAAAGGCAAGCACCGCTGAACAGGGAAAAGTCTGCCATGGTGAAGACCGCTGAACAGGGCAAAGCACCGCTGAACAGGTCAGAGACAGCAAAGGCAAGCACCGCTGAACAGGGCAAAGACCTCCATGGTGAAGACCGCTGAATAGGGCACAGACCGCCATGGCAAAGCACCGCTGAACAGGTCAGAGGCAGCAAAGGCAAGCACTGCTGAACAGGGCAAAGACCGCCATGGTGAAGACCGCTGAACAGGGCAAAGCACCACTGAACAGGTCGGAGACAGCAAAGGCAAGCACCGCTGAACAGGGAAAAGTCCGCCAAATCAAGCATCGTTAGCCCATGTGCAGCTGGGACAGTGACGGAACAGGAACCGTCACGGGGAGCCTGATGCAGTCTGGGCACCATTCCCCCTCCAGAACCAGTGGAGACTGTTATGCACTTGTGAGACTGTGGCTTTGCACTCCCCAGGATGGTACAGTGGGCAACCCACCCACTGAAAAGACTTGAGAGACTGTGGCTTTGCACTCCCCAGGATGGTACAGTGGGTAACCCACCCACTGTAGAGACTTGTGAGACTGTGGCTTTGCACTCCCCAGGATGGTACAGTGGGCAACCCACCCACTGAAAAGACTTGAGAGACTGTGGCTTTGCACTCCCCAGGATACATCAATGGGCATGGAGCCCCGTCGTGGATCTGGCGTGGTGCTGTAATCCGGCTGAGGTGCCCCCCCCTTCGCTTCCCCCTGAGGTGCCTGTTGTATTTCTATCTGATGCCCCTGCAGTGTTCTCTCCGTTTGTGGACAGGTATCTAGTGTGGGCCTCGCCCATACATTTTGGGCCCAGTGGTGCACGGACATTGATATGTGCATACCTGTACTACTAATCGTGATGTATATTTTGTTTAATGTGTATATATATCTGTATATATTTGGTTACTGTATTTTGATACATTACAATGTTTGCACTGATTTCCTTTTGTCTTTGCATTCTTCCGGGGGGGGGGGTTGTTACTGTGCTGTTTGTGCATGCATTGGTGTGTGTGTTGTAGCGGGTGAGGGTCGGGTAGGGGGTGGGGTTGTTGCGTGTGTGTGTCCCTGACTTTTGCCTCCCCCCTCCAATATGTCATAGGTGCAGTACTCACCGCTGTCTTCGGCGCCTACGTCGATGGTGATCGTAGAGGAGCAGAAAGACAAGCGCAGGGAGTATTTGTAGTTCGGGCTCCATGGTGGGCTCCTTCCTCGTGGAGTGAGTTAAGGTGAGCGTTTTCCCTTTGCAAAAGCTGTTTCCGCTGTGTTTTTATCCACGGTGAATCCGCCCCGGAAAAGGTGGCGGATTGGCGGGTTGTGATACTGTGGGCGGTACATTGTCTTCCGCCTTTCTGTTGGCGGTGACGCCCGCGCTGCTTGTCTGTACCACCGTGGCGGTCGGAGTGTTAAAGTGGCTGTCTATGTTGGCAGTGTCCGCCACGGTCATAATTCCCTTTTTTTTTCCGCCGGCCTGTTTGCGGTATTACCACAGCTTTAACACCGTCCGCCAGGGTTGTAATGACCACCTAAGTCTTTTGGCCCTGAGACTTCAGAAAACAGGAGGCAACCTCAATCCAAACCCTTGGAGAGCACTTCTCAGCAAAGTCAGAGGGCAGCAGGGCAATAGCAGGGCAGCAGTCCTTCTCAGTAAGTCAGTGCAGATGAGTCATTTGGCAGCCAGGCAGTTCCTCATGACAGGTTGCAGGCTCAGCTCCAGAGGTGTCTCATTTGGTGGAGTCAGAGACCCTGTTTGTATACCCAAAAATGCCCTTGAAGAGGGGGACACTTCAAAGAGTGGTTCTGAAATGCACATGTGTAGAAAAGTACCATCTTGCCTGGCATGTTACCCCATTTTTTACTTGAGTGTCAGTTTGTTTTTGCCTGTCTCGCTGGGATCCTGCTAGCCAGGACCCCAGTGCTCATAGTTTGTGGCCTGAATGTGTTCCCTGTGTGGTGCCTAACTGTGTCACCGAGGCTCTGCTAATCAGAACCTCAGTGCTTATGCTCTCTCTGTCTTTAAAATTGTCACTGCAGGCTAGTGACCATTTTTACCAATTCTAATTGGCACACTGGAACACCCTTATAATTCCCTAGTATATGGTACCTAGGTACCCAGGGTATGGGGTTCAAGGAGATCCCTATGGGCTGCAACATTTCTTTTGCCACCCATAGGGAGCTCAGACCAGTATTACAAAGGACTGCAGCCTGAGTGAAATAACGTCCACGTTATTTCTCATCCATTTTACACTGCACTTAAGTAACTTATAAGTCACCTATGTGTCTAACCCTCACTGGTGAAGGTTAGGTGCAAAGTTACTAAGTGTGAGGGCACCCTGGCACTAGCCAAGGTGCTCTCACATGGTTCAGGGCAATTTCCCCAGATTTTGTGAGTGTTGGGACACCATTACACGTGTGCACTACATATAGGTCAATACCTATATGAAGCTTCACAATGGTAACTCCGAATATGGCCATGTAACATGTCTAAGATCATGGAATTGTCCCCCCATGCCAAATCTGGTATTGGGGTGCCAATCTCATGCATCCCCGAGGCTCCAGCATGGACCCTGGATACTGCTAAACCAGCTCTCTGGGGTTTTCACTGCAGCTACCGCTGCTGCCAACCCACAGGCAGGCTGCTACCCTCCTGGGGTCTGGGCAGCCCAGTGCCAGGAAGGCAGAACAAAGGATTTCCTCTGAGAGAGGGTATTACACCCTCTCCCTTTGGAAGTAGGAGTTAAGGGGTGGGGAGGAGTAGCCTCCCCCAGCCTCTGGAAATGCTTTGAAGGACACAGATGGTGCCCTCCTTGCATAAGCCAGTCTACACCCATTCACGGATCTCTCAGCCCCTGCTCTGGTGCAAAACTGGCAAAGGAAAGGGGAGTGACCACTCCCCTGTCCATCACCACCCCAGGGGTGGTGCCCAGAGCTCCTCCTTTGTGTCTCAGACCTCTGCCATCATGAATGCAGAGGTGTGAGGGCACAATGGAGACCTCTGAGTGGCCATTGCCAGCAGGTGACGTCAGAGACCCCTCCTGATAGGTGCTTACCTGACTAGGTGGCCAATCCTCCTCTGAGGGCTATTTAGTGTCTCTCCTGCTGTGAGCTTCTCTGCAGATAACGAATGCAAGAGCTCACCAGAGTTCCTCTGCATCTCCCTCTTCGACTTCTGCCGAGGATCAACCGCTGACTGCTCCAGGACTCCTGAAAAACTACAACAAAGTAGCAAGAAGACTACAAGCGACATTGTAGTGCCTAATCCTGCCGGCTTTCTTGACTGTTTCCTGGTGGTGCATGCTCTGGGGGCTGTCTGCCTTCACCCTGCACTGGAAGCCAAGAATAAATCTCCTGTGGGTCGTCGGAGTCATCCCCCTGCTAACGCAGGCACCAAACTTCTGCTTCACTGGTCCTCTGGGTCCCCTCTCATCGTGACTAGTATGGGCCCTGAAACACATGAGCTAGATCCAAGTCAACCCGACAGTCCAGAGGTCCATCTGTCCAAATTTGGTGGAGGTAAGTCCTTTCCTCCCCACGCCAGACAGTAATCCAGTGTACTGCGTGAACTGCAGCTGCTAGGGCTTCTGTGCACTTTTGCAAGGAATACTTCATGCACAGCACAGCCCAGGTCCCCAGCACTCTGTCCTGCATTGCTCAACTCGCTGAGTTTACCACCGGCTTTGTGGGACTCTCCTTAGTAGTGTTGAGACAACTGCCATACTCAGTTTTCTTAAACCTATGTTCAAGTGTTTCTGCGGGTGCTGCCTGCCTCTGCATGGGCTCTTTGTATTGCTGAGCGCCCCCTCTGGCACCTCCTCCAAGGGGCGACCTCCTGGTCCTTCCTGGGATCGGGCAGCAACCATTTTCTTTATCCTCAACCTTTGCTGCTAGCAAGGCTTGTTTGCATTCTTTCTGCATGGAAACAACTCTACATCCTTCAGCACACTGTGTGACATCTTCTGTGCAAAGGAGAAGTTCTTGGCATCTTCCGTTCTTGAAGAATCTTCAGCTTCTTCCACCCAGAGGAAGCCATTTTGCACCTTCATCTGGGGTTTAGTGGGCTCCTGCCCCCCCGGACACTTTCTTGACTCTTGGACTTGGTCCCCTTCCTTTACAAGTCCTCAGGTCCAGGAATCCGTCTTCAGTGCTTTGCAGTCTGTTGTGGTCTTTGCAGAATCTCCTAGCACGACTTTAGTGTATTTCTGGGGAAGTAGGGTAAATTTACTCCTACTTTTCAGGGTCTTGGGGTGGGGTATCTTGGATACCCTTAGTGTTTTCTCACACTCCCAGCAACCGTCTACACACTACACTAGGCCTGGGGTCCCTAAGTGGTTTGCATGGCACTTTCTTAGTATATGGTTTGTGTTGCCCCTAGGCCTATTACATCCTATTGTATTCCACAGTGTTTGCACTACTTTTCTAACTGTTTACTTACCTTATTTTAGTTTGTGAGTATACTTTGTGTATTTTACTTATCTGCTAAGGGAGTAAATCCTCTGAGATATTTGTTGCACATTGTCACTAAAATAAAGTACCTTTATTTTTAGTAACTCTGAGTATTGTGATTCTTATGATATAGTGCTATATGATATAAGTGGTATGGTAGGAGCTTTGCATGTCTCCTAGTTCAGCCTAAACTGCTCTGCTATAGCTACCTCTATCAGCCTAAGCTGCTAGAATACTACTAATCTACTAATAAGGGATAACTGGACCTGGCACAAGGTGGAAGTACCATCAGGTACCCACTATAAGCCAGGCCAGCCTCCTACATTGGTGGCAGTGGTGGGATGAGTACTTGTAACTGCTTTACCACTTTGTCATTGGTGCTTTTCATAATAAAAACATATACCAAATACTTAAAAATATACACAGTTAACCTAAACAGTTTAACTTTCTTTCTAAAAAGTTTTCAAAAGTTGGGAAACGTTTGAAAAGTTTTTTTCTTTTCTTTAAAAAGTTTCTAAACTTTTTTCTCTCTGCCCTAAACCCTTTCTAACAACTATGTCTGCAGTAGAGCTTACTCCCACAGTTGTCCAGGCAACCTATGGTAGTTTAAACTTTAAAAGTTTGAGGGGTCTCTGCATAGAAAGAGGTTTAAGAATTGGTAAGAACCCTACCAAAGATCTTCTCCTTAGCCTTCTCCTAGAAAGTGACCTGAACCAATCTGGCCCATCCTAGGATCAGGAGATATAGGAGGGGGGTACCCAGAAAGAATCATGGGAAGGCCCTGAGGACTCTGGGGAGGGTTTATCCAAAGACCTGCCAGCTAACAGGCCACCTAGTGAAACTGGTAGTGGGAGGGGGTCACACACTAGTAGGGCACCTTTCAATCCAAAAGGCCAGGTAGCTAGAGTCCAGCCAGTTAGAGACAGGTCCAATTCTGCCCATTCCCACATTTCATCTGTGTCTCAAAATTCCCAAGTCTCCCAGCCTGAGCATAACACCCTAGAGAGGGAACTCAGAAAGCTGAGGTTGGAAGAGGCAAGACTGAAGCTAAGACAGCAACAGTTGGCCCTAGACAGGGAATCTGTAGATGTAGAGAGGGAAAGGCAGAGGTTGGGGTTAGTTCCCCATGGTGGCAGCAGCAGTGTCATTGATAGTAATCCTGTAGGAGAACAAGATTCTAGGAACCTGCATAAGATAGCCCCCCCTTACAAGGAGGGGGATGACATTAACAAGCGGTTTGCTGCACTTGAGAGAGCCTGTATGGTACAGTTAGTCCCTCAAAAGGCAGTGGGCTGCTATCTTGTCTCTATCTTTCACAGGTAAGGGTAGGGATAGGCTCCTTACTGTCAGAGAAATTGATGCTAATAATTACAAAGTTTTGAAGGATGCACTCTTAGATGGATTTGGGTTAACCACTGAACAATACAGGATAAAGTTCAGAGATACCAGAAAATAGTCCTCTCAAGGCTGGACAGACTTTGTAGACTGTTCAGTGAAGGCCTTGGAGGGGTGGTTACATGGCAGTAAGGTGATTGACTATGAAAGCATGTATAATCTAATACTGAGAGAGCATATTTTGTCTTGTTTGTTGCATCAGCACTTGGTAGTCTCAGATCTGACCTCTCCCCAAGAATTGGGAAAGAAGGCAGACAAATGGGTCAGAACAAGAGTGAACAGAAAAGTTCATACAGGTGGTGACCGGGATGGCAAGAAGAAGGATGGTAAGTCTTCTGACAAGGGTGAGGACAAAGATAAAAAGCATTCTGAGTTTTCATCAGGCCCACAAAAATCCTCTGGGGGATGGTGGGTCCAAATCCTCTTCCAACAATCAAAAGAAGCCATTATGTTATTTATGTAAAAGTAAAGGCCATTGGGCAAGTGATTCCACATGCCCAAAGAAAAACACCAAGGCTCCCACTACCACAACCCCAACTGTGTCCTCCAGTGCCCCTAGTAACAGCAGTGGTGGTGGGAAGTCTACTACAAGTAGCCAATCAAAGGGTGTAGCTGGATTCACCATTGGTAGTGTAGTTGGGGTCGGTCTTGTTAGGGAGACCACAGAGGCTGTTTTAGTCTTTGATGGTGGTACTGACTTTGCCACCTTGGTTATTTGTCCCCTTAATATGGGTAAGTACAAGCAACTGCCCCTAATAAATGGTGTTGAGTTTGAGACCTACAGGGATACAGGAGCCAGTGTCACTATGGTGATTGAGAAACTGGTCCACCCTGATCAACACCTACTTGGTCAGCAGTGCCAAGTGACTGATGCTCATAACAACACTCTTAGCCACCCCATGGCTGTTGTAAATCTCAACTGGGGGGGTTACTGGTCCAAAGAAAGTTGTGGTAGCCACTGATTTACCTGTAGACTGCTTAGTAGGCAATGATTTGGAGACATTAGCTTGGGCTGAAGTGGAGATGGAGGTTCATGCAGTAATTCTGGGCATTCCTGGGCATTTCTTTGCTTTGACAAGGGTTCAGGCAAAGAAGCAAAGAGGACATGGAAGCTTGGATCCTGGAACAATGGACCAAGTGCTCCCAAAAGCTAGGGGTAGAAAGGGTAAATCCTTGCCCACTATCCCTCCCTCTCCAGACGATTTCCCTTTTGAGGAAGAGGAATCCTCTCCCTGTGCAGAACCTACATCAGATGAGCTGGCAGCAGACTCTGCTGAGCATTTGGATGCAGGGGGCCCTGCTAGGGAAGAGCTGAGTGTAGCACAGCAGACCAGTCCCACACTAGATGGTTTAAGACAGCAAGCTGTCAAACAGCAGAATGGGGATGTTACTGATAGACTTAAGGTCTATTGGGAAGACAACCTCCTTTATACTGAGTCAAGGGACCCTAAACCTGGAGCTGCCAGGAGATTGGTTATCCCTTTGCAGTATAGGGAGTTTCTTCTGACCTTGGCACATGACATTCCTTTGGCTGGACATTTGGGCCAGAGCAAAACTTGGGACAGACTTGTTCCATTGTTTCACTGGCCTCACATGTCAGAGGACACCAAGGAGTTTTGTCACTCCTGTGTGGCCTGCCAAGCCAGTGGCAAGACTGGTGGCACACCTAAGGCCCCCTTGGTTCCACTTGCTGTGGTCCGGGTGCCCTTTGAAAGGGTAGTGGTTGACATTGGTGGCCCACTTGACCCTGCAACAGCTTCAGGCAATAGGTTTATCCTTGTGGTAGTGGACCATGCCACTAGGTTTCCTGAAGCAATTCCCTTAAGGACTACTACAGCTCCTGCAGTGGCAAAGGCCCTCCTGGGAATCTTTTCCAGGGTGGGCTTCCCTAAGGAAGTGGTGTCAGACAGAGGTAGTAACTTCATGTCTGCATACCTCAAAGCAATGTGGAAGGAGTGTGGTGTAACTTATAAGTTCACTACTCTTTATCATCCACAGACAACTGGTCTGGTTGAGAGGTTTAATAAAACTCTCAAAGGTATGATTATGGGACTCCCTTAAAAACTCAGAAGGAGATGGGATGTGCTGCTGCCATGCCTCCTTTTTGCTTACAGGGAGGTACCCCAAAAAGGAGTGAGCTTTAGCCCCTTTGAACTCCTCTTTGGGCACCCTGTAAGAGGTCCCCTTGCACTTGTGAAGGATGGTTGGGAACAACCTTTAAAAGCTCCAAAGCAAAACAATGTGGACTATGTACTTGGCCTAAGATCCAGAATGGCTGAGTACATGGAAAAGGCCAGTAAAATCCTTCAGGCCAGCCAAGAGCTCCAAAAGCAATAGCATGACCAGAAGGCTGTCCTGACCCAGTACCAACCAGGACAGAAGGTGTGGGTATTGGAGCCTGTGGCCCCAAGAGCACTCCAAGACAAATGGAGTGGACCCCATCTCATTGTTGAAGAGAAGGGTGAGGTTACTTATTTGGTAGACATGGGCACTGCCAGGAGTCCCTTGAGTGTGCTCCATGTCAATCGCCTAAAACCCTACTATGACAGGGCTATCTTAACTCTGCTCATGGCAACTGATGAGGGGCAGGAAGAAGAGAATGACTCTCTCCCTGACCTCTTCTCCACCACTGAAGCTGATGGCTTAGTGGAGGGAGTGGTGCTTGCATATTGCCCTACTGCTGAGCAGAAGGACAACTGTATAAATCTCATAGGCCAATTTTCTGACCTCTTCTCACTGATACCAGGTGATACTACCTGGTGTGAATACGCAATCAATACTGGAGATAGTTTACCTGTCAAAAGTAAGATTTATAGGCAGCCTGACCATGTCAGAGATTGCATAAAACAAGAGGTACAGAAAATGCTGGACTTAGGAGTGATTGAGCCTTCAGAAAGCCCATGGGCTAGCCCCAAAACCTCACAGTAAAGATGTTAAAAGTGAAATGAGGTTTCTTGTTGACTACAGAGGTCTCAATCAAGTAACCAAAACTGATGCTCACCCTATACCCAGGGCAGATAAGCTAATAGATACACTGGATTCTGCCAAGTATCTAAGCACTTTTGATTTAACTGCAGGGTATTGGCAGATTAAATTATCAGAAGATGCTAAACCTAAAACTGCATTTTCCACCATTGGAGGGCACTATCAGTTTATTGTTATGCCCTTTGGTTTGAAGAATGCACCTGCCACTTTTCAGAGGTTGGTGAACACAGTCCTGCAAGGTTTGGAAACTTGTAGTGCAGCGTATCTAGATGATATAGCTGTCTTTAGCTCCACCTGGGATGAGCACCTGGTCCACCTATGGAAAGTTTTGGAGGCCCTGCAAAAGGCAGGCCTCTCTATCAAGGCTTCAAAGTGCCAGATAGGGCAGGGGAAAGTGGTTTATCTGGGCCACCTGGTAGGTGGGGAACAGATTGCACCACTGCAGGGGAAGATCCAGACAATTATATAATGGGCTGCCCCTACCATTCAAACCCAAGTGAGAGCCTTCTTAGGCCTCACAGGGTACTATAGGAGGTTCATTAAGAACTATGGCTCCATTGCAGCCACTGTTAATGACCTCACTAATAAAAAGATGCCTAAAAAGGTATTGTGGACAGCTAGCTGTAAAAAGGCTTTTGATGAGCTAAAACAGGCCATGTGCTCTGCACCTGTCCTAAAAAGCCCTTGTTACTCCAAGAAGTTCATAGTCCAGACTGATGCTTCTGAATTAGGGTTGGGGGCAGTGCTATCACAGCTTAACACTGAGGGCCATTATCAACCTGTTGCTTTTATCAGCAGGAGGTTGACCCGTAGAGAAAAGCGTTGGTCTGCCATAGAGAGGGAGGCCTTTGCTGTGGTCTGGTCACTTTAAAAGTTGAGACCATACCTGTTTTGTACTCACTTTATTGTTCAGACAGACCACAGACCTCTATTATGGCTTAAACAAATGAAAGGTGAAACCCCTAAATTGTTGAGGTGGTCCATCTCCCTTAAGGATTTGGACTATACAGTGGAACATAGACCTGGGAGTACCCACTGCAATGCAGATGGACTCTCCAGATATTTCCACTTAGACAATGAAGACTCGTCTGGGCAAGGTTAGCCTTATTGTCCCTAGTTTGGGGGGGGGTTGTGTAGGAAAGTACCATCTTGCCTGGCATGTTACCCCCATTTTTTATTTGTGTGTCAGTTTGTTTTTGCCTGTCTCACTGGGATCCTGCTAGCCAGGACCCCAGTGCTCATAGTTTGTGGCCTGAATGCGTTCCCTGTGTGGTGCCTAACTGTGTCACTGAGGCTCTGTTAATCAGAACCTCAGTGCTTATGCTTTCTCTGTCTTTAAAATTGTCACTGCAGGCTAGTGACCGTTTTTACCAATTCTAATTGGCACACTGGAACACCCTTATAATTCCCTAGTATATGGTACCTAGGTACCCAGGGTATTGGGGTTCCAGGCGATCCCTATGGGCTGCAGCATTTCTTTTGCCACCCATAGGGAGCTCAGACCAATATTACACAGGACTGCCACTGCAGCCTGAGTGAAATAACATCCACGGTATTTCACAGCCATTTTACACTCCACTTAAGTAACTTAGAAGTCACCTATATGTCTAACCCTCACTTGGTGAATGTTAGGTGCAAAGTTACTAAGTGTGAGGGCACCCTGGCACTAGCCAAGGTGCCCCCACATAGTTCAGGACAATTTCCCAGGACTTTGCGGGTGCGGGGACACCATTACACGTTTGCACTACATATAGGTCAATACCTATATTTTGCTTCACAATGGTAACTCCGAATATGGCCATGTAACATGTCTAAGATCATGGAATTGTCCCCCCATGCCACATCTGGTATTGGGGTGCCAATCCCAAGCATCCCCGGGGCTCCAGCATGGACCCCGGGTACTGCCAAACCAGCTCTCTGGGGCTTTCACTGCAGCTACCGCTGCTGCAAACCCACAGACAGGCTCCTGCCCTCCTGGGGTCTGGGCAGCCCAGTCCCAGGAAGGCAGAACAAAGGATTTCCTCTGAGAGAGGGGGTTACACCCTCTCCCTTTGGAAATAGGTGTTAAGGGCTGGGGAGGGGTAGCCTCCCTCAGCCTCTGGAAATGCTTTGAAGGGCACAGATGATGCCCTCCTTGCATAAGCCAGTCTACACCAGTTCAGAGATCCCCCATCCCCTGCTCAGGCGCGAAACTGGACAAAGGAAAAGGGAGTGACCACTCCCCTGTCCATCACCACCCCAGGGGAGGTGCCCAGAGCTCCTCCAGTGTGTCCAGACCTCTGCCATCTTGAATGCAGAAGTGTGAGGGCACAATGGAGACCTCTGAGTGGCCAGTGCCAGCAGGTGACGTCAGAGACCCCTCCTGAAAGATGCTTACCTGACTAGGTGGTCAATCCTATTCTGAGGGCTATTTAGGGTCTCTACTGTGGGCTTTTCTTCAGATAACGAATGCAAGAGCTCACCAGAGCTAAGGATCGACCGCTGACTGCTCCAGGACGCCTGCAAAACTGCAACAAAGTAGTAAGAAGACTACCAGCGACATTGTAGCGCCTAATCCTGACGGCTTTCTCGACTGTTTCCTGGTGGTGCATGCTCTGGGGGCTCTCTGCCTTCACCCTGCACTGGAAGACAAGAAGAAATCTCTCATAGGTTGACGGAATCTTCCCCCTGCTAATGCAGGCACCAAGCTTCACTGGTCCTCTGGGTCCCCTCTCATCGTGACGAGTGTGGTCCTGGAATACAAGAGCTGGATCCAAGTGACCCCGACAGTCCAGAGGTCCATCTGTCAAAATTTGGTGGAGGTAAGTTCTTGCCTCCCCACGCCAGACAGTAATCCTGTGTACTGTGTGAACTGCAGCTGCTAGGGCTTCTGTGCACTTTTGCAGGGAATCCTTCATGCACAGCACAGCCCAGGTCCCCAGCACTCCGTCCTGCATTGCTCAACTTGCTGAGTTGAACACCGGCTTCGTGGGACCCTCCTTTTTAGTGTTGAGATGACCGCCATGCTCAGTTTTCTTGAACCCGTGTTCAAGTGATTCTGTGGGTGCTGCCTGCCTCTGCATGGGCCCTCTGTCTCCTCCTCCAAGGGGAGACCTCCTGGTCCTTCCTGGACTCAGGCAGCACCCATTTTCTTTAACTGTGACCTTTACAGCTAGCAAGGCTTGGTTGCATTCTTTCTGCGTTTAAACAGCTCTGCATCCTCCAGCACACCGTGGGACATCTTCTGTACAAAGGAGAAGTTCCTGGCATCTTCTGTTGTTGAAGAATCTTCAGTGTCTTCCACCCGGAGGCAGCCATTTTGCACCTTTATCCGGGGTTTAGTGGGCTGCTGCCACCACTGGACACTTTCCTGACTCTTGGGCTTGGTCCCCTTCCTTTACAGGTCCTCAGGTCCAGGAATCCATCTTCAGTGCTTTGCAGTCTGTTGTGGTCTTTGCAGAATCTCCTAGCACGACTTTAGTGTGTTTCTGAGGGAAGTAGGGTAAATTTACTCCTACTTTTCAGGGTCTTGGGGTGGGGTATCTTGGACACTCTTAGTGTTTTCTTACACTCCCAGCGACCTTCTACACACTACACTAGGCCTGGAGTGCCTAAGTGGTTTGCATTCAACTTTCTTAGTATATGGTTTGTGTTGCCCCTAGGCCTATTGCATCATACTGTGTTCTACAGTGTTTGCACTACTTTTCTAACTGTTTACTTACCTGGTTTTGGTTTGTGTGTATATTTTGTGTATTTTACTTACCTCCTAAGGGAGTATATCCTCTGAGATATTTTTGGCATTGTGTCACTAAAATAAAGTACCTTTATTTTAAGTAACTCTGAGTATTGTGATTCTTATGATATAGTGCTATATGATATAAGTGGTATAGTAGGAGCTTTGCATGTCTCCTAGTTTAGCCTAAGCCGCTCTGCTTTAGCTACCTCAATCAGCCTAAGCTGCTAGAACACTACTAATCTACTAATAAGGGATAACTGGACCTGGCACAAGGTGTAAGTACCATCAGGTACCCACTATAAGCCAGGCCAGCCTTGTACGACATGTTCCGCTTTCAGTACAGGTCTGTCTGCCAGGGTCCCAGTAGGGGGTTGGCAGTCCATTGCGTGAGGGCAGACCACTAGTCTTTTAAATGTAAGTGTCAGGCCCTCCACCCTCCCAGCCCAGGAAGACCCATTCAGTATGCAGATGAGTGCAGGTGTGACTGAGTGCCCTGTGTTTGTGGTTGACTGGGTGAAATGCACAAGGGAGCTGTAAACCAGCCCAGCCCAGGAGTTGATTGGAGACAGGCTGTAAGGCACAGAGGATTTTAGGGGCAGAGAAATGTTGTCTTTCTAAAAGTGGCATTTCTAAAATAGTAATATTAAATCCGACCCCACCAATAAGCAGGATTTTCTATTATCATTCTGGCCATACCAAATATGACCTGGATATCCCTTTCTGATCAGAATCTACCACTCAAACAGTATATGAGGGTAGCCCTAATGCTATCCTATGAAAGGAGCAGGCCTCACAGTAGCGGAAAAACAAATGTAGGAGTTTTCCACTACCAGGACATCTAAAACACAAATGTACATGTCCTGTCTTTTACCTACATAGCACCCTGTCTTATGGGTTACCTAGGGCCTACCTTAGGGGTGACTTATCTGTAGAAAAAGGGGAGTTTAAGACTTGGCAAGTACTTTTAAATGCGAAGTCAAAGTGGCAGTGAAACTGCCCACAGAGGTCTTGCAATGGCAGGCCTGAGACATGGTTAAGGGGCTACTTATGTGGGTGGCTACAGGCTCACTAGTAGCATTTAATCTACAGGCCCTGGGCACATGTAGTGAACTTTACTAGGGACTTATGAGTAAATTAAATATGCCAATTGGGTATGAGCCAATGTTACCATGTTTTTAGGGAGAGAGCACATGCACTTTGGCACTGGCTATCAGTGGTAAAGTGTCCAGAGTCCTAAAGCCAGCAAAAATGATGTCAGAAAAAGAAGAGGAGGAAGGCAAAAAGTTTGGGGGTGGTCCTGAAGAGAGGCCATTTCCAACAGGCACTACCCAAATAAGTCACTGACAAGCATTTTACTGCACAGCATTGACTAATAGGAGGGACTGGAGAAAAGCCAATGCTGAGTATCCGATAAATAAGGCCTACTAAAATAATATACTAGACATTTTACAGATGCTAATCACATGATACACACCTATCATGAGCTTGACTTGAAGAATACTTATGGACCTGGTCCTCTCTATGGTGTGCCCCCTCATACTATTTGCCTTCACCCCTCCAGTTTTGTTAAATTCATTTTTGTTGGCTTTAACTCTGTGCACTTTACCATTGCTAACCAGTGCCAAAGTGCTTGTGTTCTCTCTCTAAGACATGGTAGAATTGGCTTACACCTAATTCCCACATTTAAAGTATTTATTTCTCTAGTAAGTGGTACTACTTAACCCCAGACATGTATATTGCATGCTACTAGTAGGAGTGCAACACTACTTATGCAACCCACTAAAGAAGCACTTCAAAACATGTCTCAGGCCTGGCACTCACCCTGCAGTGCATTTCCAAACTGCCATTTCAATGCAGCAACAAATACCTTTTTCCAGGCCCTGCAAGCCCCCAGGGCAGGTTGCACAGTAACTAAAAAGTAGGACATATAGGAAGCACTCTTTAGATCACTTTTGGACCTGTTGAAGACTCAGAGGAAGGTCTGCTCTGCTCCCCTGCTGCTGGAGAAATTGCCCTCCTACTATGCTGCTTGTAGAAAGAAGATTGGACCTGCTACTTGCAAACAGGACCACTAAAGTAACTCAAAGAGCTTGTTGGTTCGCCTCATGTGGGAGCTACAGGGACAAACGAAGCTCCAAAGGCCTTGAACCCTTCTGCTGACATCTGCTGGAGTGAGTTCTAACTTTACTAAGTAGTGCTCTCAGGTCCCTGACCCTAGGAAGTAGTGTTGCTGGTACTGCTCCTGCCTAGCTCTAAAAGTGGGGACTTGAATATTTTAAAGAGAATCTGCCTAGGAAACCAGCTGAAGACTGGTTCCTACCTGTCAGCTGATCTGCCCAAAATGCAGCACTGATCGGCCTGACCTTGAGGTAGCTCTCACTACATTCTTCTGTGTAGCAGCAAATTCTTTTCAGCTGGAAGCCACCACTAAGGCATCCGGCCTCATAGAACCCTCTTCAGCTGCAGCCTGCAGCCTAATCCAGCTGGAGGAATGCAACTTCCAAAAAACTCTTCTAAGTCCGAAGATATAAATCTTCACTGCTACTTAATCTTGTGGGTCACCCACAACAATGATCCCTTCTCTGACCTACCTTGCTGCCCTGCCCATTTGAAAAATTTGCCTTCTTCAAGAACTCTTCAATCATTTTTCAAAGTCCGAAGGCAAGCTGAGTTCTGGCCCAATCGACCCTTTGTATCCAACCCATGCTCCACTGAGGTCAGCCTTATCTTTTGACTTTGCTCGGTCTCCCGTGAACAGATATCCACGGTTGGTACTTTGATCTTGTAAGGTATTAGATTTCCCTACATTTTTTTAATTTATCTCTCTGGTCCCCCAGGTAGGTATTAATTCATATTGCCATAATTTTATATATTAAAATGTACTCTATTTTTCTAAATTTGTTTGGGATTTTTCTTGTGTGGTGTTTTCCCTTCATAACTGTTTTCCTATGCATAAATACTTTACACATTGCCTCAAAGTTAAGCCTTATTTCTGTTGTGCCAGGCCACCAGAAGGTTAAGCACAGGTTTATTTAGTCACTTTTTGTGCTTTATCCTGACATTGATTGTGTTTAGTATTTAACTGGGGCTTCCACCTTTTTCAGCTAACAATTCAATTACTTATTAGTTGATTTAGCACACTATAAGATGTTGTTTTTCAACACCTGAAAACTGGCATGCTCATGAAAGCCTCTTATAAGGATCCTGACTTGCAGTTACTGAGCAACACTAGACTATAGATGGCAATCCTCAGCTCCTGAAAACACCTGAGCTGGTCTGATTCGTTTCATATAGACTGCTCGCTCTCACTACACCACCTAGTCTGAATTAATTACATGAGCTCTACTGACTCACTTAGACCCACAACAAACCTCAATGAACTTCAAATTCAACTCACCAGTTGTTGAAATACCATTTACATAAAATTGTTCCAGTGTCGGCTCAGGGCAACATATTTGGTGCTGTACAAAACAAACAGCGTAAATAAAATAAATTTCTTGATTTAATTGAGTAGGACTCTTCATCTTCAGGAAGGATGGCTCTGTGCCCTCAACACTGGGTAATCTGCAAGCCAGGAACTCAGGTAAATTGCTACCTTTACCTTGGGTGATACAAAACTCTGCTATCTGCAGTGCGAAAAACAGCAGGCGTGTCATATAAAGGGCAAGAAATGTTATTGAACGTTCCATCTACAATAATACACGATTCACGAATTAAAACAAACTTGGGAGTTTCTGTTGCTGTACATTCCAGTGTCTATCGTTGCGTACTGTATGCGCTGTATACTTGTTAGTGTGTGTAATACTAGCACGTTTCAGCTCCACTGTTAATGACCTTTTCCGGGTTATCAATTACAGCATTGAAAACTGTTTTTCATCCAGCGAACATCATCCGTAGACGTTTACCACTCGCCCAAGGTCCCGACTCTCCCTGCATTATCTTTCGAAAACACCTGCTCACGAAGAAAGGTTGCAACAGAAATGATTTCCCCTATGGCCATTGCTCTCCAAATAAGTCAGTTTTATGCACTGGCTGCCGCAGCAGCTGATGAAAGGGCTGTGTTTTTTTATCTGTCGCAGATGAGGAACTGTTCTGCTCACTAACAAGGAGAATGGAAGCGGCCCCGGCAGCACAAATCACAGAGCAGCGCATGGGCATGGTTTAACCTCCCAATGTGGAGCGTTTGAAAATGGAAAGCAGAAAATAAATTGCATTTTCGGAGCCATATATAAAACTACAAAACTTTATGATTATATTTCCAGATTGGCGGCGCGCCTTTTTGAAACAAAGCTTTTTACAAAATATGTAGAGAATAATGTTACCGAACAACTTAAACATTTTGCCGTATTTTTAAAAACGCAAATTTGCAAAACATATAGCCTAATGGGCTATTTGAATTTCCGCATTGTACCATCACATGAACTCTGGCCTCTGTCTCTGTGCATAAATGCATGATGGTGAGTGAAACAACAGATGAACAATTAAGAGAGCCGAAGTTTTGTGGTGGTTGTTGTAGGAAACTACCATCTTGCCTGGCATGTTACCCCCATATTTCACCGTATATATGTTTTAGTGTATGTGTTACTGGGACCCTGCCAGCTAGGGCCCCAGTGCTCATAAGTGTGCCCTGTATGTGTTCCATGTGTGATGACTAACTGTCTCACTGAGGCTCTGCTAATCAGAACCTCAGTGGTTATGCTCTCTCTGCTTTCCAAATTGTCACTAACAGGCTAGTGACCAATTTCACCAACTCACATTGGCATACTGGAACACCCTTATAATTCTCTAGTGTATGGTACTGAGGTACCCAGGGTATTGGGGTTCCAGGAGATCCCTATGGGCTGCAGCATTTCTTTTGCCACCCATAGGGAGCTCTGACAATTCTTACACAGGCCTGCCACTGCAGCCTGAGTGAAATAACATCCATGTTATTTCACAGCCATTTACCACTGCACTTAAGTAACTTATAAGTCACCTATATGTCTAACCTTCACCTGGTGAAGGTTGGGTGCTAAGTTACTTAGTGTGTGGGCGCCCTAGCACTAGCCAAGGTGCCCCCACATCGTTCAGGGCAAATTCCCCGGACTTTGTGAGTGCGGGGACACCATCTCATGCGTGCACTATACATAAGTCACTACCTATGTATAGCGTCACAATGGTAACTCCGAACATGGCCATGTAACATGTCTAAGATCATGGAATTGTCACCCCAATGCCATTCTGGCATTGGGGAGACAATTCCATGATCCCCGAGTCTCTAGCACAGACCCGGGTACTGCCAAACTGCCTTTCCCGGGGTTTCACTGCAGCTGCTGCTGCTGCCAACCCCTCAGACAGGTTTCTGCCTTCATGGGGTCCAGCCAGGCTTGGCCCAGGAAGGCAGAACAAAGGACTTCCTCAAAGAGAGGGTGTTACACCCTCTCCCTTTGGAAAAAGGTGCCAGGGCTGGGGAGGAGTAGCCTCCCCCAGCCTCTGGAAATGCTTTGATGGGCACAGATGGTGCCCATCTCTGCATAAGCCAGTCTACACTGGTTCAGGGATCCCCCAGCCCTGCTCTGGCGCGAAACTGGACAAAGGAAAGGGGAGTGACCACTCCCCTGACCTGCACCTCCCAGGGGAGGTGCCCAGAGCTCCTCCAGTGTGCTCCAGACCTCTGCCATCTTGGAAACAGAGGTGTTGCTTGCACACTGGACTGCTGTGAGTGGCCAGTGCCAGCAGTGACGTCAGAGACTCCTTCTGATAGGCTCTTACCTGTGTTACTAGCCTATCCTCCTTCCTAGGTAGCCAAACCTCCTTTTCTGGCTATTTAGGGTCTCTGCTTTGGGGAATTCTTCAGATAACGAATGCAAGTGCTCATCCGAGTTCCTCTGCATCTCTCTCTTCACCTTCTGCCAAAGGATAGACCGCTGACTGCTCAGGACGCCTGCAAAACCGCAACAAAGTAGCAAAGACGACTACTGCAACCTTGTATCGCTTCTCCTGCTACCTTCTCGACTGTTTCCTGGTGGTGCATGCTCTGGGGGTAGCCTGCCTCCTCTCTGCACCAGGAGCTCTGAAGAAATCTCCCGTGGGACGACGGAATCTTCCCCCTGCAACCGCAGGCAACAAAAAGACTGCATCACTGGTCTTCTGGGTCCCCTCTCAGCACGACGAGCGTTGTCCCTGGAACTCAGCAACTCTGTCCAAGTGACTCCCACAGTCCAGTGAATCTTCAGTCCAAGTTTGGTGGAGGTAAGTCCTTGCCTCCCCACGCTAGACTGCATTGCTGGGTACCGCGTGATTTACAGCTGCTCCGGCTCCTGTGCACTCTTCCAGGATTTCCTTTGTGCACAGCCAAGCCTGGGTCACTGACACTCTAACCTGCAGTGCACAACCTTCTGAGTTGTCCTCTGGCGTCGTGGGACTCCCTTTTGTGACTTCGGGTGGACTCCGGTTCACTCCTCTTCCAAGTGCCTATTCCGGTACTTGTGTGGGTGCTGCCTGCTTCTGTGAGAGCTCCCTGACTTGCTGGGCGCCCTCTCTGTCTCCTCATCCAAGTGGCAACATCCTGGTCCCTCCTGGGCCACAGCAGCATCCAAAAACCCCAACCGCGACCCTTGCAGCTAGCAAGGCTTGTTTGCGGTCTTTCTGCGTGGGAACACCTCTGCAAGCTTCTTCACGACGTGGGACATCCATCCTCCAAAGGGAAAGTTCCTAGTACTCTTCGTTCTTGCAGAATCCACAGTTTCTACCATCCAGTGGCAGCTTCTTTGCACCCTCAGCTGGCATTTCCTGGGCATCTGCCCACTCTCGACACTGTCGCGACTCTTGGACTTGGTCCCCTTGTCTTACAGGTACTCAGGTCCAGAAATCCACTGTTGTTGCTTTGCTGGTGTTGGTTTTCCTTGCAGAATCCCCCTATCACGACTTCTGTGCTCTCTGGGGGTTGTATGTGCACTTTACACCTCCCTTACAAGGTCTTGTGGTGGGCTATTTTTCTAACCTTCACTGTTTTCTTACAGTCCCAGCGACCCTCTACAAGCTCACATAGGTTTGGGGTCCATTTGTGGTTCGCATTCCACTTTTGGAGTATATGGTTTGTGTTGCTCCTATACCTATGTGCTCCTATTGCAATCTACTGTAACTTGACATTGCTTGCATTACTTCCTTTTGCTATTACTGCATATTTCTGGTATTGTGTACATATATCTTGTGTATATTTGGCATCCTCATACTGAGGGTACTCACTGAGATACTTTTGGCATATTGTCATAAAAATAAAGTACCTTTATTTTTAGTATAACTGTGTATTGTGTTTTCTTATGATATTGTGCATATGACACCAGTGGTATAGTAGGAGCTTTGCATGTCTCCTAGTTCAGCCTAAGCTGCTCTGCTATAGCTACCTTCTATCAGCCTAAGCTGCTAGAAACACCTCTTCTACACTAATAAGGGATAACTGGACCTGGTACAGAGTGTAAGTACCCCTTGGTACCCACTACAAGCCAGGCCAGCCTCCTACAGTTGTCGCTCTATATCCAGCTGCCGTGCCACATTTCAAAAGGCATCACCTGTACAGAGGTGGCGCAAAAGAATTAGGGAGGAGCACCGTAGAAGCAGAGCTAAAACTACCAGTACAACACCATCTCCCCCTTGATCCATCTCCTTATTGGATGGGTGAGTCGATATTGTCGAAAAGGGTATTTGCTATTTTGTGTTTTCAGAAACCATCTTCAGTTCATGGCCTGGGTATCCTCAAGGGTGATAATTTGTGATTGTATGACATATTATGCTAGTTTTATTTGCTTACTAAAGAATTTGAACACGAGGGATTTCCCCTTCTTGTCATGCATTGCATGTCAGCAGAGTCACTGCTAGCCCCACAATAGTGGAGATAATAATTGCCAGAATCACTTACCTATCCCTTCTTTCCTGACCGCCACCCAAGGTGAGCATCACAAACAGCAATGTCAGTAACAGCACAGCAGGACTACACGCTTAGTTCTAGGAGCATTCCAGCTCTACACTCTATGATACACATTCTGAAAAGGGTTCCGATTAGTTCTTCAGTCCAAATGATGCCCAGTGTGCTTCAGGGCAGATGTAGCTAATACTCCCAAAGCTGGGAGGTTTGGCAGATTCCCTGAGCCAATGAGTGTTCAGTGCATACTTTCAGTTTCGATCGTTCAGCCAATCATGCTGGTCAGAGGTTTCCTCCTCACAGACATATCTGAAATAGTATGAGGCTCTATCAGGTGGAAGAGGGTGGAGGTCCTTGGTGGGAACTAGGTGTATTTCATCAAGACAGGTTAAACACGAGAGCAGGAAGAAAAAGTAGAGGATAGGGTCGGATTAGTTACTCATGACCCTAAAAGAGGTGCAACTGTAAAGGTGACAAGGCCTTTCATTTGATTTCACTCAGTCTGTTTATTAAGGGTTAAGTCAATTATAATGCTCTTTTGGGGCGAGCGCAAAGCTCTCCGTCTCCTGTACTAATGTCTCTTTGGGATTCCAACCACACCCATGCCACTTCAGTCACTTTCATTGGTTCATGGGCTTGCCTTTTTAAAATCAGCTTGCTTTCATTTGTGAAAGGCATACACACGTCATGTCTTTTACAGTGTTTAGCCCGCCTACACAGCACTGGTAAACTACTTAAAACATTCCGTTTTCAATTTCAGCCCGATTGCGCTGCATTTTACATAGTGCGACCGCGCTGCGTTTTTTTACTTTTAATTTGTGTGGCAAGAACAGTCCGGTTAGGGGTTTGCAACACAAATAGCTCCAACTCGAGCAAATGCGTGACCCGTTGCATTGAAAATGCTTGTTAATATTTGTGAGCATCACATATTTGAAAATAAATAAAGACAGAGACACTCATATTGTTCCAGAAACTTTGGACAATCAATGTACATGGGAGGCTAATATACCATTCACTTTTGTGCTAATAGGCATACTGAAAACTAATATTAGCTAACATTAGCACTGCTGATGACCTTCATAGGAATAGCCACTTAGTATTAAGGATAATGAAACCATGAATATCTCACCTTTCAGTTTGCTCGCAGGGAGTTGCCTTGGGAAACACCGATATGCATTTTGGGGAAACATTAGGGGTTAGCGGCCTTCCAAAGTGTTTCAATAAAGCCACATAATAAGGGGAACATCAGTGAAAAAGAAAACTGGCAAGGACAACAACTTCATAAGTTCCCAGAGACTTATGCCCTTTGTTGCAAAATAGAGAATCTCAAAGCATTATATGAACTTTACTAGACATATTACAAGACAACCAGTATCTGGTATTTGATACAAATCTACCCCTTGATCCCAACAAACATGCCTTCTCATGTGTCTTCAGTCCAGCAGCTACTGATGTCTTCAGTTCCATGTACTGTGTGTATGTACATTATAAAAACAAAATTAATTTAAGTATTTCTATTTAATCTAAACAACAGGTGCAAGGTAGAACTTTTTGTACTGTGATTCTGTGCTAACTGCCTCAATCACTGCCTTCTGTGTCAAGGTCCTACTTTTGTATTCCCAGGCATTTCAGTTGGTGCATGTATTGGGCTCTTCAGGGGTAGATGTGTTGATTTAGGTGTAAGGGGGAGTAAGGTAAAGCGGTCCTGGGAGAATAGTTCATGTGGGATACAGTTGCAGACTGTTGCCAGAAGGCTATGGATCTCAAACATCTATGATGACATCAATGATGTCATTTAAGGGAGCGTGGCGTGCCTAGGAATGGCAGTGGATTCTTAGCCCGAGGCTCCTGAGTCAGTCGGTGGCCCCATAGCAAATAGTTTTGCAGGGGGTCGGAAAAAGTCCCCTTCATCAATGGTATCTACGATGGCGGACCACCGGAGCCTGACTATGGGATTTACCTAATTCTGCACCCTCCACAAATCGGGCTGGACCGTAGTCGGCAGAGACAGCCACCACAATATGGCACCTGCTAGTTGATTTCCTTGCCATGGGGGAAAGACCAGACTACAAACGAGCTCCCTCTGCCAGTGGGGGGTTTGCTTTGAACAGCAGCAGATGCTCTGACCCCTTCAGCAGTGCTGAGATCCTGTGGTGTTGCGGAAAGGAGCTAAGTGCACTGCGACTGGAATACAGTGGCCCTAGGGGGATGAATTGAGAAGTGCCACAGCATGAGAAGTGGTGGCCACTATACAATCACACTTCTGTGGGACGGCTGCGAGTCCCCAGGAGGAGCGCATAAGGTGCCTGTGGGGACAAATAGGAACTGCTCAAGAAGTACTGTGATTGGGGAACACAGCTCCCTCACATGCTCAGGACAAATTAGTTGTTACAAGCAACTTCCACACACACGGGAAGCACCACACCTGGTGCAGCTAGATCACAGTGGCCCTGGAGGAATAACCAATGTTGCAGTACTGCTTGAGGAAGAGGGGCAAACGTGGTGGGAAGCAATCTTTGCAATTGATATTATGGGTCTGACACAGACTGCCACGGACTCCTCACGGTGGACTTGAAAGTAACTGGGGAATATTTGAAGAAACATCATTGGTGGTGGCTTCCTCCCTCTCTTTTATCTATATGCTTGGATAAGTGGTGAATCAGTGAGGGTTTGTGCATTTGAGGGACCCCTGCAGCGAGGGCCACCCATCCCCTACAGCACCTGCCACGAATGCCAATGGGAAGAGATCCGTGACCATTTCATCAAGGGGGGAGTGCACAAAGAGATGGAGTGAAGCTGGTGGCTCGGGTGTGGACCAATCTCTCTTCCCTGCCCATTTTTAGATTGCTCATAGAGGTAGGCATGGTACTCTTAACTGGCCTACATAGCTTGTGCACTACAAGTGGCAGTGGGACTGCAGGATATCGAACATCTAGACCGAATTGTGCCTTGAGAGGCACAGTTAAATGCTTAAAGGGTTACACTGTGGGCAGTCAAGGTGGGACCTACTAAGGCATCAGCCAGAGATGCCTGTCAAGACTTGGACAGTGGGTCCCCAACTCGGGCTGCAATATTGGAGATGTAAATATCTGCAGATGCAAATAGCGGCAGTTGCAGGAAAGGTGGTGCTCTTGTGAGAGGATTAAAGGAAGCTGGCTGATCAAGTTAAGGAAACAGAGGAAACACTGGGAATGAACCACAAGTGAAAGATATGGCTGAGAAAGTCTCAACCATGAAGAAGAAAGTATGACATTTGACGATTAGACTTGAAGATGTGGAAAGCCGGTCCCATCGAAACAATGTTCACCTTGTGGAAGTCTTGGAGAGGGCCTATCTCTAGAACTGTACATGGAAGGATGGCTAACGGACATTGTATCGCAGGGTAAATCATCTTGTTTCCTTTCAGTGGAAAGGGCGCATAGGGTCCACCCAACACCGCCACCTCGAGGGATGAATCCGCATCCAATAATTGCTTGCCTAATTAACTTTAGAGACAGAGTTGTGATCCTTTAGACAGAAAGGAAACATGGGCCGTGGATAATTAAAGATTAGCAGGTCAATTTATATCTCAACTACACTAACCTGGCCCAAAAACTTAGAGGAGAATATGACCCAGTGTAGGGAGTCCTGCACCGATTTGATCTGAAAAATGCACTCCTCTACCCAGAAAAGGTACAAGTTATTCACAATGGGAAAACTAAATTATTGGTCCTGGCTAGAGGCACTTGGCTTGTGGACATGGCCCCCAACGAGCTAGGAGGTTGGAGATGGATGACGGAAGGTGACGAGCAAGCATAGGAGTGCGAGAAAGATCAGACACAAGTAGAAGGGGCACAGGTCAAGGCAGTCTTGGAGATTAGACAACATGAAGCTTCCCTGGGCAACAACAAGTGGTTTTCTTTGGCCCCAGAGGGAGAGGGCAGCAGCTCCAATTATACAGAAATGCACCATGGGTTGAAGGAGGACACGCTGCAGATCATAATACCCATGGCATCAGACTATATGGGTTGTGGAAGCCACGTGGAACATGACCCAGACACTAGCGTTTCAAGCTCCGGGGTGAAGCCCGGCATTTGGAGGGCCTTGCCATACGTTTACAACAATTTGAAGTTATGAGAATGTACACGGACAGATGAAGGCAAAGACAACGGGCTGTATCCTGATGACAATGTCACAGCCAGCTTCTTTGGGTCTTAATTTGGGGAATATACATACCATGTGTTTGAGGGGTGGGGAGGGGCAAATATAAGCTGGGGGTTGTTGATTAATGCCTGCTGATCACTCCCACGCCATACAATTTGCACCTGGGTGGATCTGCAGTGGTGATACTTAGCTCTGCTGGGTGAATATGAAGGTGAATACCTGCCCTTGGTTAATGTTATGTGTCCCATGTCCTCCAGGGAGTGATGCTTCAAAAAGTGATGAATCTCTTGGTGAGAACACCACAAGCCCACACAATTGTGGATGGAGATTTAAATGCACTATTAGTTACTCATCTGGATAGGACCAGTCTATAGGGGGAAGTGAGTGTAACAAGGGGGAAGTTGAACAGTTTTCTAGGGGCTCTAGGAATGTGTGATGTTTGGAGGGCTCTGCATGGGAATGAGGGAGGGGGTACTCTTTCTACACTGGCTCCCATGATGTCCATTCGAAACTGGACTATTTCCTTACGACAAATGGCATCATCCTGGGATTCAGTGAGTCAGAATATTTGGCTCGAGGAATTAGCGATTATTCGCTTTTGAGGGTGGTGCTGGATCTGGGGATGAATATGGCTAGGACTTAGTGGAGGATGGAAACATGGCACCTACTGAATAAAGCAGAGGTTCGGCGCCTGGACCAGGTCTCCAAGCTCTTTTTTATGGAGAACAGCCTTGGTGCAGAGCCATATCACGTCATGGGAAGCATATGAGGCCACAATCTGGGGGCTTATTATAGCTGGGGAAGTGGGAGACCACAGAGAGAGATGTCAGAGACTGGACACATTGGAAAGCTACCTGACAGATCCAGAGAGGGACTATGCACAGTCACCCACGCCTGAGAAGAAGTTAGCAATGGACCAAAAAAACTGAATACCAGTCAGTGGCTAATAATGAGGTCCAGGCACTGTACCTAGCGAAACAAAAGTAAATATACAAAGCCAGCTATAAAGCAGACAAATTACTGCCTTGGATCAGTACCAGAGAGTGGAAAGGCATGTTTATTGTTAGGAATTGAAGGCAACTTCTAAGGAGCTAGTGAAGGTGAGTCATGAAATAGCAGAGGGAATGGTAAAACAACTTGGGAATTTCTACGAATCACGACTGAGTCCCTGATCAGGACGTCCTGGACTTTATAAAGAACTGCTCCATGCTAGACCCATAAAATAGGTTAGACCCACTCCATAAGGTAGCTTTGGAAGCAGACATATCGCTGGAGGAGGTATCCTTGACCATAAAGCATGTGCAATTGGGAAGAGCTCCAGGACCCAACAGGTTCTCAGTGGAATTCTTCCAGAAATTAAGCAGGCGGATGACTGTCCTGCTCCACATTGCCTTTGTAGAGGCATTTGAATCAGGAGAACTCTCAGAAGATATACGCTCCAGAATAATAATCCTTCTTTTGAAGGCGAGTAAACCCAGTGATAGATGTGACTCCTATCAACCTATATCCCTGTTATATATTGACATTAAAATCCTGACTAAAATACTGGTCGATAGGGTGCTAACGGGTCTGGTGCATCCATACCAAAACAGGTTTTTGCTGGGTAGATCTACTGTAGTGAATCTACGCAGACTATAACAACTTAGCTGTGGCACTAGCCTCACCTGTGGATCGGGTGACACCATCATTAGACACCAATAAAGCATTTGGTTCCATGGAATGGTCATACCTCTTCGAAGTTCTAGCAAAGATGGGCTTCTGCCCACAATCAAAGGTACAGGTTAATGGCTGCCTTTCAAAGGAATTCCACCTCTACAGGGGAATTAGCAGGGATGGCCCCTTTTATCAATGCTATTTACGCTGGTGATAGAGGTATTGGCAATATGGGTGAGAGTGGATGGAAAGATATGGGACTGGCCAGGGCAATCCAGAAAGGAGGAGTGTATATTGCTTTATGCAGATGATATATTACTATATCTTTACTGACAAGATTCAAAAGGGATGTTAAGCATTGGAAATTGTTGCCACTCATTACCTGGGAAGGTGGCAATTTTTAAAATGTTGACTCCTCTCAGGTTTCTTTACATCCTTCAGAACTCACCGTATAAACACCCAGTCTCATTTTTAGTGAGGGCAGAGCCGGGGGTGAGGAACTTATTATGGGCAGGTAGCCAGCCCTGGATAGCTTTACAGAGCCTTTAACGGTCAAAGTATGAGAGAGGGTGTCCTCTGCCAAACCTCAGGAAATATTATGAGGCAGCACAGGTATCCGTGGTTAATCACTTGGCATGCACGGACTGAGAGGGCCCTGCATTCAGTTTGGATCAATGCTCAGTGGTAGACAAAAGCTACCTTCACCTGTTGTATTGGGATACATTAGGACCAGGCACATAGATGGTAGTACATGTTTGGAGGAAATTGACTAAATAAATGGGGTGAGGAAATAGATTGACCCCCAGGAACACCACTGTGGAAAGGGAATAGACTCAGGAGAGTAGTCACTTTGACTGGATTTCAGAAGTGGGACAATATTAGTATTTTGACCCTTGCAGATGTATGGGATGTTAATGGAGGGTTCCTTTTGCCTATCTACAATCTGAATATCAGAAGTCACAGCAGACACAAAGGCTGAAATATACTTATCTTAGGACTGCCCTTAAAAAAAGCATGTCCCTGCAGGAAGATGTGCAAGAGGACTTGCCGCTTGAACTGACTTTGCTAGATGGGCTGGTAGGAAAAATTAATTTCCTTTACATATGGGACCCTGATGAGGATCACACAGGCGCTCCTGTCTGGGCTGTTTGAGAGGTGGTCCTCTGATTGAGCATACTTGGATAAAGAGGACTGGAGGGAGACACTGTCATTTACAGCTGAAGTGGCTATTCTAGCTAACCTCTGTTTGATTCAATTAAAAATCATGCACAGAGTATATTATACATGCACCTTGCTCTATAAACTGGGTAGGGCTACAGGGTATTGTCTTAGTGGGTATAGACAAGAGGGTACATTTTATCACACACTTTGGAGTTGCCCCAAGTTAATGGGCTTCTGGGAGTCTGTGAAGGGGGCGCTTGAAGAAACAACGGGTATGGCGTTGGAACTCCAACCTAGGCTGGCACTACTGGGAGAGTGGCCACTGACCGGTATCACAAACCCTTTGATAACCTAGGCTGCATGGTGGCAAATGTGATATTGCATGACAATGGGGAGTAGGAATTTCTCCCCTGCATAGGGAACGGGAAAAGGCAATGAGCTGTTGCAGATTCATGGACAAGAAAATATATTGGGGAAGGGGCTGGAAAAAGAAATTTGAGAAGATATGCAGAGGATGGGAAGCTGGTATTACTTAAATGGGGTGCCTCCCAGATAGTTTTTTCCTTTTTCTCCCCTGCTTTCCAAGGAATTAGCAGATGATAATGTTCTTGGGTTCCTAGCCAGGGGAAGAGAGTTGTATCAGACATTCAAAAAGGTATACTGTGTAGAGACAAACTGATTCACTTCTGTATGTACAATCTAGAATGAATACAATGAAGCCATGGGTGTGGGCGGAGGGGGTTTCTTTGTTAGGTTGTGTGTGTTTGGTAATTTCTTTCTTTGATCATAATAAAATAAATATTAAAAACATTTTGGCGGTCATTCCGACCCTGGCGGTCATAGACCGCCAGGGCCGGGGACTGCGGGAGCACCGCCAACAGGCTGGCGGTGCTCCCGCCGGTTTTCCGCTGCCCTGAGGAATCCTCCATGGCGGCGCAGCTTGCTGCGCCGCCATGGGGATTCCGACCCCCTCACCGCCATCCTGTTCCTGGCTGTCGTGACCGCCAGGAACAGGATGGCGGTGAGGGGTGTCCTGGGGCCCCTGGGGGCCCCTGCAGTGCCCATGCGTAAGAGGGCCCCTAAAAGATTTTCAGTGTCTGCATTGCAGACACTGAAAATCGCGACGGGTGCTACTGCACCCGTCGCACCCTTCCCACTCCGCCAGCTCCATTCGGAGCCGGCTTCCTCGTGGGAAGGGGTTTCCCGCTGGGCTGGCGGGCGGCCTTCTGGCGGTCGCCCGCCAGCCCAGCGGGAAACACAGAATAACCGCGGCTGTCTTCTGACCGCGTAGCGGTATTCTGACCGCGTAGCGGTATTCTGTTGGGGGAACTTTGGCGGGCGGCCTCCGCCGCCCGCCAAAGTTAGAATCACCCCCTATGTCATTTAAGATGTCATGAGTGATATAATATGTGAGCTCAGAAGTAGCTCATGGTTGAGGTGCAAGTTATGGTTAGCTTTGTAAAATATTATCAGGTGCACTGGAATTATGTGATTCTGCAGCTGTGGCATTTTCTGCATAATTAAGAATTTGCTGCATTAGCCACATAATCCATCATCTGCTGTATATGCTTCAGATTTTAAAACAAAAACATGGATCTAAAGTTAGTGTGAACGCTGATTTCTGCCAAGTGGAAGGCCTTTTACCAAATTTGCTAATATTGCTGAAATTAGTTATGAAAAGGGTACTAATGAGATGACATCTTTATTCAGAGAGTGTTTCCATGAGTAAAAATGATGAAGTAATATAATAATTATATCATAAAATGTGTTGTATTTTGGCATATCGTTTGCCTTTTCATGCTGCGTTTAGTCAACCCTGCTGCAAAATGTGGTCCTCCCCTGCCACATAATTCCAGTAGCCTTGAGTTTTACTGGTGAATTTCAGTGTTTTTTATTTATTTTAAACTGTTAGTTTTAATATTATTACAACACCTAACTATAACGTTACTGTTTTAAAACATAAGCCAAAATACTCTTACCTTACCTAGCTATGACATCAGTGTAATGTTTTTTTTTTCTTCAGTGAATATATATATAAATATATATATATATAAATATATATATATATATATATATTCACATACACATAAACACACACGCAATGGTAATAAATAGCATGTGAACAAAGTAGTCAGCAAGATAATCACTCTCAAAACATCTACACAGCCAAAATCAAACCAGAAGATATACATGCTTTTTTACATTTGATTTCTTCTGCAAATCTGCCTGATTTAGAAATCGGCTGAGGGGAATACTCCATCACAAATGGGACAGATATCCCGTCCGCCAAATTACGATCCCATTATATCGTATGGGGATCTTAATATGGCTGACGGGATTTCCGTGATGTTTGTGACGGAGTATTCCCTCTGCTGACATCTAAATCAGTGCCTTAGTTGGAAATGTCTATAATTTATTTTATTACTGTCGCCTCAGCTCTATACTTCTTGTGGCAACCTGGTTTCCCTGTTTCTCATTGAAACAACCATTTGGATTCCCCCAGCATCCATTTTCCGTAAGTTTTCAATCAGACAGTTCCCTGTGGCCAGAACTCTGTAGCTCAGTCATTGCTATACCAGTGATTCATGTGTGAACACCACCTCTGAACCTGCTGGGAAAGGAGAATGACCCACAACTGGCCCGGGCAAGTCTTTCATCTTGCTGTGATGGTTATGCTTGGAGAATAATAAAGTCATTTCTACAGTGTGATTCGAATTTTTTTCCAACAATGACAGGGAGTGCCAGCTGTAAGTGAATGGAGTTCTTGTTTCCACATAAAGACGCCTACTTCATATGGTTTTCTGCAATACTATTGTCATTTGAGACGTTATTAAACCCATGCGCTAAAATTTAGAAATGGGTTGTGCGCTTTTACAACCATGGACCGTGTGATGATGGGCCGAGCACCTGATTTTATGCCTGTGGGTGTGTGTGCATGAATGTCTCCGAGGTAATGCACGAGCTTTCAAAAGAACAAGTCGGAGACAGAGATCAAGGCTTCGCTCTTTGTTTCAGAATTCTTATGTCTAAGGTTTATGCCTTAACTCAGAGAAATTCTCAGTTATTCTTTTGAGCTTTAGACACCTAATACCCCCAAAAAATCTCTCCTCCATCATGATAGGGCGGTATATTGTTACATTCTGAGCGATTCGATATTTTTGAATGGGCACATATATAGTTTACATTCAGACTGGAATTGCAGGAACTGTGCATTTATCTTTCTCCCGAGTAGTTTCCCCCCCACAAAATGTGCTAGGAAAAACCTTGTGGAATTTGAACGGGGGAAAGCAATTGGATAGGGAAAACATGCTGTAATCGAATGCACAACCTCCAATAAATAAGTGGAAACAGATTTATTAAAAAGTTGTATAACGCAGCACAGCTTCCAGGGTTGCTGCTTTGCATAAGGGGGAAAACACATTCCTATTACGCTTATACCCAAGGAGGCTTTCTAGCACCTCGCACGTGAGGTTTTGTGATGTTAAGCATAGGTTTTGTACTGGGACGGTATCCCTCCAGTACAAAATACTATGCTAAGACGTACTTTTAACTTTTCAAACATTGTTTGTTCGCTGTACATTGCAGCATGCATGCAAACTTTGAAACGTTTGGAGAAATAACATTTCTTTTTCTGAACGCCTGTCTCAAAGAGGCATTATTTTTTGGGATAAAGCCCTTTGTCCATGAATGTTAGTAAGTAGGGCTTTCAATGAAAAACAACCTATTACTGTGAAAATATACATGTATCACCAAGAGGATGCCACCTTGACGCAAAATGATGCAAACCAGGAAACATTTGGGCAACTTTCCACCCGAAGTTTTTAAGTGTAAATAATGTATACATTTTTTGTGCTGGCGTGAACACTGAATTTAATACTAATGAATTTAATGTATTACGAATTATGAATTTGCATAGTGTTAGACATGGGGTCTTTGGTTGGCAGTCAGGTTACTCCCTGTCCAAGCAAGGACCCTCACTCTAATCAGGGTAAGTCACACACAATCCAAATTATCCTGTGCCCACCCTATGGTAGCTTAGCACTGAGCAATCAAGGCAATGTGTAAAGTATTTGTGGAATAAATCATACAATACCACCATATAGCACCACATAAATACACCACACAGTGTTTAGAAAAATATATAATATTTATCTGATAAAATGCAAGTCAAAACAATTAAAATGCAATAAGTAGATGTTGAGGTATCACTGTAAAAGTGATATAAAAGGCCTCATTCTGACTTTGGCGGGTGGCGGAGGCCGCCCACCAAAGTACCGCCGTCAGAATACCGCTGCGCGGTCAAAAGACCGCTGCGGTAATTCTGAGTTTCCCGCTGGGCTGGCGGGCGACCGCCAGAAGGCCGCCCGCCAGCCCAGCGGGAAACCCCCTTCCATGAGGATGCCGGCTCCGAATGGAGCCGGCGGAGTGGAAAGGGTGCGACGGGTGCAGTTGCACCCGTCGCGATTTTCAGTGTCTGCTATGCAGACACTGAAAATCTTGGTGGGGCCCTGTTAGGGGGCCCCTGCAGTGCCCATGCCATTGGCATGGGCACTGCAGGGGTCCCCAGGGGCCCCACGACACCCGTTACCGCCAACCAGGTTCTGGCGGTCAAAACCGCCAGAACCAGGCTGGCGGTAAGGGGGTCGGAATCCCCATGGCGGCGCTGCCTGCAGCGCCGCCATGGAGGATTCCTCAGGCCAGGGGAAAACCGGCGGGAAACCGCCGGTTTCCCTTTTCTGACCGCGGCTTTACCGCCGCGGTCAGAATAGGCCTGGATGCACCGCCAGCCTGTTGGCGGTGCATCCGCGGTCCCCGGCCCTGGCGGTCCATGACCGCCAGGGTCGTAATGACCCCCAAAGTGTCTTAAGTCTTTTAAAAACAAGTAAATGCCTCTTAAAAACAATAAAGGTCTCTTGCAAGCACAAAGTACCTGGTTCGCGTGCAAAATCTCAGCAAGGGACCGCAGAGGAGGCTATGCGTAAAAAACGTGGAGGTGTGTGTCGGATTCGCCCCTTCGCACACTGACTTGCATCATTATGTTCCACGCAGGGGAAGGCTTTGCGTCATTTCTGGCGTGCGGACTTGGTTCCTCTTCGGGTTGCAGGGGTTTCTGGCGCCCTGGGGACTGTGCGTGGAATCCTGGGCTTGCGGCGCAAAGTCACAAGCGCTGCGTCAATCCAGTGGATGTTGTGGGGAAATTTCTTCCGCACGGCAGGGGCCGCATCGATCTTCTCTCCGGAAGTCAGGCTGCGTCGTTCCAGGTCGGCGGTGCGTCGATCCGGTGGGCCGTGCGTCGAAGTTCCAGTCGCAAACCAGGCACCGCGTCGATCTTCTCCTTGCGAAGTCGCACTGCGTCTTCCCGATTTGGCGTGCAGTGAATTTCTCACCGCGGGGCAGGCTGTGCATCATTTTTAGCAGACTGCATCAAATTTTCACCGCAGAAGGAGTCCATTTGCAGGAGTGAAGCCTTTTTGGTCCTGAGGCTTCAGGGAACAGGAGGCAAGCTCTATCCAAGCCCTT
Source organism: Pleurodeles waltl (assembly GCF_031143425.1). Taxonomy (NCBI): domain Eukaryota; kingdom Metazoa; phylum Chordata; class Amphibia; order Caudata; family Salamandridae; genus Pleurodeles; species Pleurodeles waltl. The sequence goes on from NC_090445.1 coordinate 510,364,311, forward strand.
GGAGAGCACAGCCAGAGAGCAGCAAGGCAGCAAGGCAACAGCAGGGCAGCAGTCCTTGTCAGAAAAGCAGTCCCAGTGAGTCCTTTGGGCAGCCAGGCAGTTCCTCTTGGCAGGTCTGGTTCAGGGATTCTTCACCAGCAGGTTTCTTGTACAGAAGTGTCTGTGAGGTAGAGTCTCAACCCCAAGAAGTGTCTAAAGTCTGTGGGTTTGGGTGCTCTTCTTATACCCATTTTGGCCTTTAAAGTAGGCTTACTTCAAAGGAAAGTCTCACCTGTATCTAAAATCATGCCTTGCCCAGGCAAGGCCTCAGACACACACCAGGGGGTTGGAGTCTGCATTGTGTGAAAGCAGGCATAGTCCTTTCAGGTGTAAGTGACCACTTCTCCCCTCCCTCCTAGCACAGATGGCTCATTGGAATATGCAGGCTACACCCCAGCCCCCTTTCTGTCACTGTCTGGAGAGAGGTGCAAACAGCCCAACTGTCAAACTAACCCAGACAGGGAATCCACAAACAGGCAGAGTCACAAAAATGGTTCAAACAAGAAAATGCCCACTTTCTAAAAGTGGCATTTCAAACAGACAATCTTAAAACCAACTTTACTAAACAATGTATTTTTAAATTGTGAGTTCTGAGGTCCCAAACTCCACATGTCTATCTGCTCCCATGAGGAAGGTACACTTTAATCATGTTTAAAGGCACCCCCAGGTTAACCTATGAGAGAGATAGGCCCTGCAACAGTGAAAACCTAATTTGGCAGTATTTCACTGTCAGGACATATAAAACACAATAGTATATGTCCTACCTTAACCATACACTGCACCCTGCCCATGGGGATACCTAGGGCCTACCTTAGGGGTGTCTTATATGTAGGAAAAGGGAAGGGTTAGGCCTGGCAAGTGGGGACACTTGCCAAGTTGAATTTACAGTTTAAAACTGCACACACAGCCACTGCAGTGGCAGGTCTGCGACATGATTACAGTGCTACTTAGGTGGGTGGCACAATCAGTGCTGCAGGCCCACTAGTAGCATTTGATTTACAGGCCCTGGGCACCTCTAGTGCACTTTACTAGGGACTTACTAGTAATCAAATATGCCAATCATGGATAAACCAATTAACAGTACAATTTACACAGAGAGACCCTCTGTATGTGATAAACTGTCAGAACTACCACTCGTACCATTACGCCAACAATACTACGCCCTCCAAATAGTAACCCATGAATCACCATAGTGGACATTCAACGGCAGTAAACCATTGGCGGTGAACACTGCCGCGGCAGATATGGCCACCCAAATACAAAACAAGACAACATTGGCCAGAATAAAAAACCCACACCTGACACAAATACACCCACCCCGCACACCCACCAATAGCACCATAAGTCCACCGACTCCGAGGAGACCAATGGGACAGGGGGCGAGGGGAGTACCTCGGCAGGGACAGGAGGTGATACCACTGACTCTGATTCCTCCTCCAATGGGAGCTCCCTGGTGGTGATGGACCCCTCTGGGACCACCCAGCTACGGGTTCTACCGCCACCCCCATACCAGCACTGCCCTCCCAGTAACCCCCCCACCATCTTGCCCGTGCTCCCTCACCCAGGTGGGTGGGCATCTCCTTCGCCCCATGCACCTTGGGCCCTGCCCCAGTCAGCCCTTCTGCCCTCAGTGAGGAGGCTATTGACCATCTGAGATCCATCTCTGTAGGGCAGTCAATCATAGTGAATACCATCCTGGGGCTGGCATCCCAGAGTCAGGATTACAATGCCTTCCTGGAGGGCATTCACGGTGGCTTGGCAGCCCTATAGAGATCATTTCATGCCCCAGCCTCTTCACTGATGGCAGCCAATGTCCCTGTTTCTTCTGTCCCCCCTCAAACTACCAACTCCCAGTCCCAGTCTCCTCACCCCCAACCCATCCCATGCACACATTCAGACAAGCATGCACACAAAACATCACACAAGATTCGCACAGACAAACACAGGCATCACACTTCAGTTCACAAGCACTCACACAGCCACACCCAGATGTACACACAAAATCATCCGCTGCCTCCACTGTCTCTCATCCTCCTCCCTCACAGTCACATCTGCACCCACACTTGCATGCACTGCATCAACAGTTCCTGAACCTGCCACCTGCACAGCCTTGCCCACAGTCACCACAACAGTAGACCCTTTAGACATGCACCCTACACACCACATGCACAGTCACCACCACCGCTATCACCCCATCATGCAGCACACCCACCTCACCTGCAGACATCACCACAACATCCATCCACATGTCCTGTTTGACCTCCCCCACCCTGTCTGCCCCCTCCAAAGACACACAAACGCTCGCACTCAGACCCACAACAGCCATCCACCTCACACATGCACACTGTCCATGCACCTGCACCCAAGTCCAGTACACCTCCTCCTCCTACAACCACTCTCTCTACCTCCACTCCAATCCCTCCTCCCACAACCCTCCCCATTGACCCTAAGAAGCTTTTCCTTGACCACCTTGACCTCTTCCCTCCCTTTCCCCTCCCCGGTCCTGCCCGTAAGAGGAAGGTCCTACCCCACCCGCCAGGCAGTACCTCAAGCACCCAGTCTGACACTGTTCCACCCCCAAAGTCTCCAGTTGCCACTAAGGGCCACATGAGTGCAAAGCCAGTCCCCTGCCCCAAGGACACTCCTCCACCCCCAAAATGGAGGGCTAAAGTGCCACCCCCTCCCAAACAGAGAACCAAGACCATGAAAGCACCTACAAAACCTAGGGCCAAAGGGACCCCTCCCAAGACAAAGGCCTAGGAGACTCCTCACAAAACAAAGGCCAAGGAGACCCCTCCCAAAACTAAGGCCAAGGAGGCCCCTCCCAAAACTAAGGCGAGGAGGCTCCTCACAAAACTGAGGCCAAGGAGCCCTATCCCAAACCAGAGGCCAAGGAGCACCCTCCAGAACCAATGCGCAAGGAGGCCACCCAGAACCAGTGGGCAAGGAGCCCCCTCCCAATAGAAATCCCCCCCACCCACACTCCCCACACCCTGAGGTGCCTGCCTATTTTCAACATGATTCCCCTGAACAGTGGAGTCCTGATGTTGTCAGGAGTCAAGTTGGGGCTTGGACTTTGCCCTATGGGCATTATAGACTTTGAACTGGCCTTTTTCACCTGCATGTAAATATGCAGTTGTGTATGTCTTTGGATCTGGGATTTACATCCAACATGATTACAGTGGTTGGAACAGAGGTATGTGTCCTGGCTTTCTTTGCTCCTGGGTACTGTTACTGTCGATTTACTCTGAAGCTGGTTCTGGGTGTGTGGTGTGTGGGTATGGTGTGTGTGGTGCATGTGTGTGTCACTCTCCTCTCCCACCCTCCTTTGTGTGCTAGGCGGCTGTACTCCCCGTCGTCATCTTCATTGGCGTTGGTGCACCAGGACGGCCATGGTGTGGAACAGAATCAGGAAGACTTGCAGTTCAGGCTCCATGGCGGCCGCAGACTCCTCTGTGTCCCTGGAGGTGAGTGTCTCCTTTTATATGATGTGTTTCTGCCAGGCTTTTCGCGTCGTTGCTACCGCCACAGAAATCCTGATGGTTGGCTATGTCACAATATGGTGGATCCTTGTCTGCCACCTGTCTTTAGGTGGCTACCGCCATGTTCAGTGGTCATACTGCGCTGGCGGTTGGTGTGGTACATTGGCTGTCTATAGGAGGGATCACCGCCATGGTCCTTATTTGGTGGTCATTAGTACCGGCCTGGCGACGTACTACTCCCATCGCCGGCGTGGCTGTCACCTGACCGACAAGGTCATAATGACCACCATAATGTTTTAATAAATGCATGCTAATGTTTATTTAGAGCATATACATAGACATTTTTGTAGTAGAATGTTATGGTAATGATTTGATGTTATGTATTTGCTTATTAATTGTGGGCCTTAAGTTAGCAAGGTTTGGGCCTAAGTATTGCACAGCCTCATATTAAACTGCAATGTCTGAATAAATCATGAATTCATGTTTAGAAAGTAAAGATGCATTGTTCACGCTGAAGTTCACCACACATTTAGCAGATTTCTTTAACTTTCTCATGAGAGGTGCTTGCTAGAGTGTTCTGTATTAGTATTGTTACTTTGTAGACTTGATGCATGAGACAACGATGTTCCCAGGAACTAACAATGGATACACTGACTAGAGTATGGATGGATACAAGAAAGTTACCTGACGAGCTGGATGATGTGAACGGGAGAAGAAGAGCCAATCATCAACAAGTGAACAACAATTTAGTTATATCATAGATTTAAAGTTAAATTCTAATTGGATTCACTGTAAACCTACGATTTACTGACCAATTAGAATGTGGGAAGTTCTTTGGGTGATTCTAACTTAGCCTGACTGCACAGAGGAGAAGCTGTCATTCTTACTGCCATTCTCATTCATTCTATTCTGTTTTGAGAGCTGAGCAGTTACTGATTACGTTCTTCTTAACCTTAACTTTGAAACTTGATGACTAAATAATTTGATTCTGCCCTTAGAGATTGCTTTAGTGGTTCCAAATGTGTAGAGACCCCTTTGTCTGAACCATCGCCTCTTATTGCCCTTTGCTGAAAAATACCAGACAGATGTCCAACTGATTAATAGAATTGCAGCTTGCTGATCCATATTGAGGAGAGGTTTAACAACATATAATTGTTTTAGTTGTAGATATTATAAATTGTTCTATGTGCCAACTGCTATTAGTTAGAACCATAGTTAGATGTTTTCCAAATTAATTTTTGACTAAAAATGTTTTTGTATGAAGTCCAAACATGCTATTGTAATCTGAAGGATAGATGGGGAGACATTGGAGATGCTGTCAATTTATTACTAAAAGGATTTATTTTGTTCATTTGCTTAATCTAAATGTATGCTAACTCAAATGCACAGTTATTCCTGTTATTGATTTATACCATAATTCTAGAGTGTTTGACAGTCAACGCGTTACTTAAATTGAGATTCTTTAGAAGATTTGGTCAACCAGTGGTATTTGTGTATGTCTATCAGTTGATTTTGAGTTTGAGTTATATGATTTTAGCAATGTTAATCTAGGGAAATAAACTTTCTTATTTTTCCTAAATAGTGTGGTTACTCATGTGTCACCAAATGTGTCACAATGCATGATAATTAATGAGTTTAAAAAAAGTTTATGTTGATGTTTATTAGGCATGTTAAAGTTGCTTTGATTTTATGAACTTATGGTGGGATTATTCTAAGTGTAGTCAAAAGATTTATTGACCTATAACATGCCCCCGTCTCTGTTAATTTATAAAGACGAAATAAGGACTGGTTTACAACGCTTTTGGTAATTTTGCACAGCAGCAAAGGTTTGAGGAAATTTCCTAGTAATATGCCTTATATGGTCCCCTCAAATTTGGAACCCTGCATTAATGCTGATCCAGGAAATATCACACCATTCAGTTTCAGAATACCCAGGAGCAGTATTATTGCACTAAAATATTGAGGAATCCATAATCAGAACAAGAGTCGATTACCTGCATCTCTCAAATGAAATGATTCACAAAGGATTTCTTCCAAAAAAAAGTCAGACCGGGCCCTGATTTAGACCCTAATAGAACTGGAAATTCCTCCAACTTCAGTGCAATGTTGTAGACCTTCTGCTAAAATATTTTCCAATGGAGGAGATTAAACTTGCAGATTGACCTTGACCATGCTATCTTTGTAGTACAAAAAAAATCCACAGGAGGGCTCTCCACTGGTGAACATCCTCAAACATTTTTCACTTTCTCCACAAACTGGATGGTTTTCTGACACCTACCATCAGATTCTATGCCAGGACCAGAGGGGAGGATTATGCTTTAATCTTTTACATTCCGAATAAAGATGTTAACAGCATACATTTTTAAGCTTGTAATGAAAACAACTACCATTCCCAAATGGCTTTGGGGCATGAACATATCCAATCATGACATGTGATGCCCAAGAAAATCCTTCATCCATTTATACACAGCCTTTTTCCTTCACTGCTCAGCAGCCTTAGATACGTGTTTTGTTCTTTTCTTTGCCTTTGAGTTTTTTATTGAGGGTTTATTGCTGCTTTTTGACTGTTCTATTGGCTTGCGGTGCCTAAATTGACTTCTTACAGATTCCTGCCCTTCTTTTAGCCACAGGAAAGCTCTGCACTCCTTATGTGGTGGTTATATTTCTGGAAGCAAGGAGAGCCTCTGCTGTGTGGTGTTCCATCCTCAAGGTGGCGTTGCGGTGCACAGCTAGAGTGGCTCCTCAGATGCTGCAGTGGTCTTGATTTCTTCTTCCTTAGCCTAGAGACTGATGTCCCAGCAGGGGTCAGTATTTAATACGTTCCATTTCAAGTTTATTGACTCTAGGGTGACCTCCTAGCATTGAGGCAAATTCAATGGGTCAAAATTCAAAACAAAAATTGAGGATGAATGGTCAAAATTCAAGACAAAAATTCAACAACAAATGTCAGATTTACAGACACATCCAAAGAGGTTATACCCCAATAAGTTATCAGTGCATTTATTTACTCTTTTTTTACATAGCACCATTTATTCATTGGGGTCTTTTTGTGATTGCCTCCTGTGTGCTACATTCAGGTGTCACATTGCGTCCCTCTTCAGTAGTAAATTAATGCCCTTCAGCAATATGTCAACGCCGTCACCCCTACCCAAATCTACCCAGTCTTTCTTGGAGAGAAAGCAACAACAACATTTTGATTATGATTCTAAACATTCTAAAACCCATTGCAAACAATTAATGAAACATTAAGGTAAGTGACAATATGCTAGTTTAAACAAGTTGAACAAAAACATCTCATCCTCACCTCCAATGGACATTCAACCTAAAAAAATAATAATGAGGCAGAGCAGTTGGTGTGGGAAACAATCTCACACCTAAAGCCAGGATGTGAGGTACCCACAACTTGTTTGTGGTCTCACAGCACCACAGTGTATGTCTGGGACTCTACATTTATCTCAGAGCTGGGAGCTCGGACTACCAATCAAAGATAATAAAAGAGGAGGATGAAATCAAGATCAAATGGGAGATCCACATCAACTGATTCAAAGGGTTGTTACTTAGAACTGGATGAATACGGAAGGGAAGGACAAGGTGGGACAACTCCTACAATCAGACAAGATAGGTCCACTAAGAGTATCGGAAGGTATTGCGTACTTGGGGAGTTGTCTCTGCAGATAGGAGAGAAACAGAAGAGGCACTGTCAAGTAGTTGAACAAGCAGCATAAACCCACCTTCACAAACTCTTCTGATGCAATTGTCCACTGTTTGTGCTTGTCAAGATATTTGGGATGTCAATTGCACAAACAAAATGTAAGAAAATAAGAACGTTTTTAAATGTAATTAGGTTTTCACCTTTATATCCAATTAGACTTCAGATTGAACTGGGAACCAGTTACCTTTCAATACCTAGGGATTAATATCTACTGTTAGACCTGACACCTTAGGGTGGTCACCGTCAACTTTTTGTCTGCCTCCCTCCACTTTTTGAAACAGTTTTTGCTGGTTTTAGGACTCTGCACACTTTACCACTGGTAACCAGTGCTAAAGTGCATATGCTGCCTCCCTTAAAACATGGTGACATTGGCTCATACCAAATTGACTTATTTAATGTACTTATAAGTCCCTCGTAAAAGTGCACTACATGTGCACAGGGCCTGCAGAATAAATGCTACTAGTGGGCCTGCAGCACTGATTGTGCTACCCACATAAGTAGCCCCCTAACCATGTCTCAGGCTTGCCATTGCAAGGCCTACGTGTGCAATTTCACTGCCAATTCAACTAGGCATTTAAAAGTACTTGCCAATCCTTAAACTCCCCTTTCATTACATATGTCACCCCTGTGGGAGGCCCTAGGTAACCCATAGGGCAGGGTGCTATGTAGGGAGAAGGCAGGATATGTAACTGTGCATTTTATATGTCCTGGTAGTGTAAAACTCCTACATTCGTTTTACACTGCTGTGAGGCCTGCTCCTTTCATAGGCTAACATTAGGGCTACCCTCATTTACTGTTTGAGTGGTAGATTCTGATCTGAAAGGAGTAACAAAGTCCTATTTAGTATGGCCAGAATGGTATTACCAAAATCCTGCTGACTGGTGAAGTTGGATTTCATATTACTATTTTATAAATGCCACTTTTGGAAAGTGAGCATTTCTCTGCACTTAAATCCTTCTGTGCCTTACAATCCACATCTGGCTGGGTTAGTTGACAGCTCCCTTGTGTATTTCACTTAGACAACCCCAAACACAGGCTGCTCAGTCACACCTGCGCACATCTGCATACTGAATGGGTCTTCCTGGGCTGGGAGGGTGGAGAGCCAGACACTTACATGTCAAAGGACAGTGGCCTGCCCTCACACAATGGACTGCCAAACCCCCTACTGGGACCCTGGCAGATAGGATGGAACTGAAAGGGCACCTTGTGCACTTCTAAGCTACTCTTTGAAGTCTCCCCCACTTCAAAGGCACATTTGGATATTTAAACAGGGCCTCTGACGCTACCAACTCAGACACTTCTTGACAAGATACCTACTGGGAAAGGAACTCTGAACCAGAACCTGCAACCTGCTAAGAGAAGATGCCTGGCTGCCCAAAGGACTCACCTGACTGCTTTACTGAAAAGGACTGCTGCCTTACTGTTGCCTTGCTGCCTTGCTGCCTTGCTGCCCTCTGGCTCTGCTGAGAAGTGCTCTCCAAGGGCTTGGATTGAGCTTGCCTCCTGCTTTCTGAAGTCTCAGGGCCAAAAAGACTTCGGCGGTCATTCTGACCGCGGCGGGCGGCCATTCCAACTTTCCCGCTGGGCCGGCGGGCGACCGGCAAAAGGCCGCCCACCGGCCGCCCACCGGCCCAGCGGGAAAGCCCCTGCAACGAGGAAGCCGGCTCCGAATGGAGCCGGCGGAGTTGCAGGGGTGCGACGGGTGCAGTTGCACCCGTCGCGATTTTCACTGTCTGCTAGGCAGACAGTGAAAATCTTTGTGGGGCCCTGTTAGGGGGCCCCGGCACTGCCCATGCCAGTGGCATGGGCAGTGGAGGGGGCCCCAGGGGCCCCACGACACCCGTTCCCGCCATGCTGTTCCTGGCGGTAAGAACCGCCAGAAACAGGGTGGCGGGAAGGGGGTCGGAATCCCCATGGCCCCTGGGCCAGGGGAAAACCGGCGGGAAACCGCTGGTTCCCCTTTTCTGACCGCGGCGGTAAGAATAGCCCTGGAAGCACTGCCAGCCTGTTGGCGGTGCTTCCGCGGTCCCCGGCCCTGGCGGTCATGGACCGCCAGGGTCGGAATGACCCCCTTCATCTCTGCAAAGAACTTCTTGTGCTGAAGAGGATACAAGTATGTGCGCTGGAAATCGATGCAAAGCCCTTGTTGGGTGAAAAAGCATCGACGCATTGTCTGTGTGCGCCGGAAAAACCGACGCACACCTCCCTGTTTTCTTTGCATCTCCTCCTCTGCGGTCCCATGCGGATAATTTAGACGCAAACTAGGTACTTTGTGCTTGCAAGAGACACTTAGGCCCTCATTCCGACCCTGGCACTTTCAAACCGCCAGGGTGGAGGGCAGAGGAAGCACCGCCAACAGGCTGGCAGGTGCTTCCCGGGCCATTCTGACCGCGGCGGTAAAGGTTTTCCCCTGGCCCAGGGAATCCTCCATGGCGGCGCTGCTTGCAGCGCCGCCATGGGGATTCCGACCCCCTTCCCGCCAGCCTGTTCCTGGCAGTTTACACCGCCAGGAAGAGGCTGGCGGGAACGGGTGTCGTGGGGCCCCCTAATTTGCAGACACTGAAAATCGCGATGGGTGCCACTGCACCCGTCGCACCCCTTCAAATCTGCCGGCTCCATTCGGAGCCGGCTTCCTCTTTGCAGGGGCTTTCCCGCTGGGCCGGCGGGCGATCTTTTGGAGATCGCCCGCCGGCCCAGCGGGAAAGTTATAATGACCCCCGCGGTCATTTGACCGCGGTGCGGTCTTTTGGAGGTTTCCGCCCGGCGGGGTCGGAATAACCCCCTTAATGCTTTTTTAAGAACTAAAGACTCTATTTCTCATTCAAAAGTGATAGTTCAACTTGTACTATTTTTGCCTTATTCTACTCAGGTAAATATTCCATATTTTTCTAAACCTGTGTGGTTTATTTTTGTCGTGTTATACTGTGTTATTGCATGATTTATGGCACAAATACTTTACACATTGCCTTCTAAGTTAAGCCTGACTGCTCAATGCCAAGCTACCAGAGGGTGGGCACAGGATAATTTGGATTGTGTGTGACTTAACCTGACTAGAGTGAGGGTCTTTGCTTGGATAGGCTGTAACCTGACTGCCAACCAAAGACCCCCTTTCTAACAAGCGACATGATTCCCTTCCGAGCCCAGGTGCTTTTTGGTCTTCTCTTCTGCTTTCTATAGTGGGTCATGTGGCACTAGTGAAGATGGTGTGCTACCCCTATTATTGTATTATTTTGCAAACCTTCCCTCATTTCTTCTTCCTGCACTACCTTTGCAAGGCCTTCCCACTCACAGAAGACGGCTGCACTCAGAGCAACTCCGTTAGTGGCATAATGCAGGTGTCTTAAAATTGGTTGATTTGTTTTGTTGACAGTGAGCTACTAGATTTCCAAATCCTTGTGTCAGACTACCATCTTCACCTAGGTCAACTACCTACCTACAAACACCTAAAACTATCATAAAATATCCTATTTCATGTCTGCCCCCTAGCACTAACCCTACATGAGGTGTGCCAGAAGCTCTATATCATAGGGACTAGTGGCAAACTGATAAGAGGGGTATAAAGACCTTTCCTGCAACATGGAGATCACTCCGGGGCTTCCAGTCATACATCCTGGTAGACTGATGTGGTCAAACCTCTGCAAGATACGGACTGGCCTAAAATACTGAACTTTTCCCACAAAGAATCCTGTGGCTGCCACTTTAAGTACATTCATAGAGCTTCCCTGGGAATGCATTGCACTTGCTGCTTGCCATTGGCTTTGTGGTTTGTAACTCACATTTTGTTGCTTTCAGTTTGCTGTATTTATTTGTTTTAGGCTTTCCAACTTGAGTTTGTCCCTTGCCTTGCCCAAATCTTATTTACAGTATCATTCCCGAGTGCTCCTTTTCTGTAAACATGCCTGTAAATCTTGTTCTTATATCATCACATTTGCTGTGCATTCAAAGAACAAGGTAAAATGTCAGGTTCTTTCTTTGATGGGAGCGTGACGTTTACTTTTCTCTCTTTGGCTTCAAAGTGAGAGGATAAATATGACAATCTTGCTGGACACTGGGGTTACAAGAGAGTTTTTCTAGCACAAAACACCATTTAAATGAACTGTGCAAATATTTCAGAATCTATCAGAATGAGGAACACAAGTGAAGCACATTTTTGTTAAATCTGAAGTGTGCTGGAAACAAATATGTTTCTATGATTAAAACAAATCATTACACTAGGGGATGCAATTTCCATACTAGGTGACACAATGTCCACACATCGTCTGTGCACTGTATAGTTTTATCAGAAAAACTGTATGTCTGTGCAAATGTAATGGCCTTTTCAATCAAAAACGTGCTGTCTTTAATGGCAGTGTGCTACCACACCATGCATACTCCACTGCACTCTGCTCTGCACAACTCCACACCATTGCACCCTACTGTGCACCACTCCACTTTACACGCACCACTCCACTTTACACCACTCCATGCCACTGCAGTCTGGAACACTGCACTCTACTCCACTCTGAACCACTTCACTTTATGCCACTTCACCCTACACCTCTCTAATCTACTCTGTACCACTCTACTCTATGCCAATGCACATTACGCCTCTTTACGCCACTGCACTCTGTGCCTCTGCACACACTACACCACTCTAGTCTAGGCCACACCAATCTACTCTGCACAACTCTGCTCTATGCCACTCTGCAACACTGCAATGAACACAACTAAACTCTATGCCAATACAGTCAATGCACTTTACTCTGTAACACGCAAATCTATGACCCTGCACTCTACACCAATATAGTGTATGTCACTCTAATTTATTCTGCACCACTGCACTCTATACCATGGCAGTCTACACTATTTTACTCTATGCTATTACACTCTATGCCACTCTACACAACAGTACTCTACCCTGCACCTCTCCACTTCACTCTACTGTGAAACAATCTACTTTAGAGTAGTAGATACTTTACACCACTGCATTCTGCACCACTGACCTCTATGCAACTGCACTTTACTCTGAAGCAATCTACTCTATGTCACTGCTCTCCACGCCTCTCTGCCCCACTGCACTCCAAGCCACTGCACGCTAATTTAATGAACTCTATGCCAGTGCAATCTAAACAACTGCACTATAGATGACTGCACTCTACTCTGCACCACTGCACTCTACTCTACTGCTCTCTATGCCACTCTACTCTCTGCACTCTTCACCACTGTACTGTCAACCACTCTACTATGTACTACTGCATTCTGTACCAACACACTCTATGCCACTGCACTCTATGTCACTGTATAAATCTACTCTATGCCACTGCACTTTACAGCACAAAACTCTACTCTGCACTGCATCACTCTACACTACTCTTCTCTGCACCACTTTACACCACTGCAATATACGCCACACGAGTCTACTCTGAACTCTACACCACTGCACTATACACCACACTACACTACTGCACTCTTTGTCACTCGGTTGTACACAACTCAACTCCATTGCATTCTATACCACTCTACTCTGGCCCGTGCCACTCTATGCCACTGCACTCTGAACCACTGCACTCTACACCAATTCACTCCAAACAACTGCACTGTATTCGAATGCACTGCACTCTCCACCACGTACTCTATATCACTCTACTCTGTACTACTGCATTCTGCACCAACACTCTCAAGGCCGCTGCACTCTGTGTCACTCTCCTCTGCATCACTCCACTCTATGCCACTACACTCTACAGCACTATACTCTACTCTGCACTGCGCCACTCTACACTACTCTACTCTGCATCACTCTATACCACTGCACTCTATGCCACTCAAATCTACTGGGCACTCTACAACATCCTGCACTATACACCACTCAATACTACTTCACACTCTGCCACTCTATTGTGCACAACTCCACTCTGCACCACTGTACTCTACTATGTACCATTGTAATCTCTGCCTCTGCATTCTATGACACTGCATTGTGCGCCTCTGCTTTCTATGTTGCTGCATTCAATGCCATTTGACCACTACACCACTATATTCTGCAACACTCTATGCCACTGCTCTCTACACCAGTTAACTCTACTACATACTACCCCACTATTTGCCACTCTACGCAACTCCACAGGATGCCACTCCTAAACTCGACACTCTCTGCCACTCAACTCTACAACACTCTACTCCACTCTTTGCCATTCCACTCTGCAACACTCCACAATACTCTCCTATATGCCTCTAACCTTTAGCAATGCTGAACAGCAACCACTCTGGTGTATAACTTGGCTAAAACACATTGGCAAAACCAATACCTCTTGTGCAGACAAGACCTATTGGCATTGGCAATGTCTGTTAGTACTGTGAGATGCTGAGGTCCCTGAAGGGCACTGTGAATGTGTAAGTCCTTATTTTAAACATGCATTACACACAGCATTACACACAGCATAATAGTTGCTGCCACAAAATGCGCAAATACATTTAGGTTAAATAAATAAAAAAAAACTTCTAAAATACAGATTTCAATAATATCCAGATTGTACCTAGTGCAAACATTGTTTATAACTGTCCATTAAAATCACAAATTACACAGCTCAGCTTGGAACACCCTTACCGTACCTCTCTGATAGAAAATATATTTGCCATCAGAAAACTTCAAGCGACTCCTTTGATTAAACCCATTGAAGGTTTCCAAGGCATTTACATTTGCAGATTTACCAGCTGTGCACATTTGCATTTCTTCCGGGAAGGAGACACCCTGGCAAGAAGGCCTGTTTCTTATCTGTCTGCCCCTCCCTCGGGATCAGAGTGCAGGAGACTTCCTGCCTTTCAATCCAGCTGGGGAAAATTCATTGTCCTAATTGCATTTGTACTTTAGCTGAAAGGCTAATATTACGGACAAATGCTGTCTGTTAAGCCTTTCATCATGAACAACAGACAGTAGGGCTAAATTAAGGGAAGTCCATGAAACTTAGGGATGGGTGGTCACCCTAATTAACTCTTCATCCTGCAAGGTTGTACTGCTTCAGGTCTTTTTTTGCCCGGGGGTCGGTATTAACTAGTGCTTGTGTGCACGCCCAACAGCACCTTCCTGTCTCCTCTGACTTCCTTCTATGTCCCAGGTATTAATGTTATAAGCTCATTGCAATTATGACACCTAGTATTCTGCAATTGGCCTGAAATCCATGGTGGCTTCAGGGCTTAGAGGCATTATTGTGACACTATTCCAGGCTAACCCTATGTACTTATTGTGGGCATTCTGTCCCAGGGTCCCCGACCACATCATTTGGAGCCAGGGGCGTTGTGAACCCCTCTGCTTTAGCAGCTACGGCGGAGGAGGAGTTCTTGAAGGGCCTCTTCAGTCTGTAACTCGGCAGGCAAAGGAGCATAAATAACATGAACGGGACAGTGGATGGGTGAGTGAGTGAAAGGATAGATGCATGGGTGTGTGAGTGAGACAGTGCGTGGATTGGTGAGCTAACAGGTGGATGGGTAGATGGATGGATGGATGAGAGAAAGAGAATGGATGGGTGAGTGAAAGGTAGGGTGAATTTATGGATAAAACGGTGGATGGATGGATGAGTAAATGGGTGAATGTATGAGTAAAAGTATGGATGGCTGAATTGAAAGGTAGATGGATGTATAAGTGGATGGATGGAGTGAAAGGATGGATGATGAAGTGAAATGGTGGATAGATGGATGAGCGAAATGATGGATGGATGATGGATGAGTGAAAGGATGGATGCTGGGCATCATGAACCCCCACATTTAGCAGCTATAGCCAGGGTGGACTTCTTGATGGACCTCTTTTGTCTGCAACTATGCAAAAGAAGGTGAGTGAAAAGATGTCTGTATGGATGTGTGAGAGAAAGGGTGGATGGATGTGGGAGTGAAAGAATGGATGAGTAGATGGATAAATGAATGAGTAAAATGATGGATGAGTGAATGGGAGGGTGGCTGAATGGAAGGGTGGATGGATGAGTGAAAGAATGGATCGATGAGTAAAAGGAAGGGTGGATGGATGGATGAAAGTGTGGATGGAGGAAAACGTCGATGTATGAGTGAATGGGTGTAAGGATAGATAATGAGAGAAAGGATAGATTGCTGGTTGAGTGAAAGAAAGGATGGATCTAAACAAAACGAGACCAAAACGACAAAAATCCAACACACACAAGTCAAGTTATTATTTTTAAAAGCAAAAGAGTCTTAAATCCTTTTATAAATAGGTAAAACACTGTTAGCATTGAAAAGTACCTGGGTAGCGTCAAAATAACAGGCATGGGCGAGAGTGCATCTAAAAAGGTAAGCGGTGCATCAATTTCTCACCCGCAAGCGAGATCGTGTGTCATTTCTCTTTCTCCGGTCTGGTCAGCATGCATTGGTTTTTCTCTCTGCAGGAGAGCGATGCGTCGATCCGGGCAGCACTCAGGTCCAAACAGGCTTTGCGTCGTTTTACCGCGCCCAACAAGGTTATTGTGTAGCCATTTTAGTTATATCTCCATGCACGTTATTTTAGCATACTAGTCCTGCTGCTGTGCACTTTATCCTAGATATATTTTATTCAGCTTTGTTTATTGTTCTTACAAAAGTCACTTTTGCTGTCTTGTTTTATTTCTTTCTATCTAGCTGTTTTTGCTTAGGCTAGCATTATGTTCTTAAACAAGACATTCTTGCTCACTCTGTGCTTCGTTCAAGGCTGTAGTAAGATAGGTTGCTGGTGAACGTGGTACAAGTTTTGTCCCTGACATTCATAGAAAACACACATCCTTATGTAGGGACATTTTCTGAGAACATCAGCTGTTTTATTATATAAACACTTCCCTATCCCTTACAATCAATCAATCAATCAATCATAACATTTATAAAGCGCACTATGTACCCGTCAGGGTTTCGAGGCGCTGGGGGGGGGGGACGGAAGGAGAGGTGCTGCTAGCGTTCGTAGAGCCAAGTCTTGAGGAGTCTCCTGAAGGTGAGGAGGTCCTGGGTCTGACGTAGCGAGGTGGGGAGAGAGTTCCAGGTCTTGGCGGCGAGGAAGGAGAAGGATCTGCCGCCAGAGGTCTTGCGCTGGATTCGGGGGACGATGGCGAGGGCGAGGTGGGCAGAGCGGAGTTGACGTGTGGGGACGTAGAAGCTGAGTCTGTTGTTGAGGTAGGTGGGCCCGGTGTCGTGTAGAGCCCTGTGAGCGTGGGTGAGGAGTTTGAAGGTGATCCTTTTTTCCACGGGGAGCCAGTGGAGGTCCTTCAGGTGCGGGGAGATGTGGCATCGGCGGGGTATGTCGAGGATCAGGCGGGCGGATGCGTTCTGGATGCGCTGGAGTCGTTTGATGTCTTTTGTTGGGATGCCTGTGTAGAGTGCGTTGCCGTAGTCAAGTCTGCTAATGACGAGGGCTTGGGTTACCGTCTTTCTGGTTCCTGTTGGAATCCACTTGAAGATTCTACGGAGCATTCGGAGGGTGATGAAACAGGAAGAGGAGACGGCGTTGACCTGTTTGGACATGGTGAGAGCGGAGTCGAGGATGAATCCGAGGTTTCTTGCGTGGTTGGCTGGGGTGGGTGGTGGTCCGAGGGCAGTGGGCCACCAGGAGTCGTTCCAGGCCGAGGGGGTGCGTCCGAGGATGAGGACTTCCATCTTGTCGGAGTTGAGCTTCAATCGGCTGTTGTTCATCCACTCGGCGATGGCTTTTAGTCCCTCGTGGAGGTTGGTTTTGGCGGTGAGAGGGTCTTTGGTCAGGGAGAGGACGAGCTGGGTGTCGTCGGCGTAGGAGATGATGCTGAGGTTGTGTTGACGGACCACTTTTGCGAGGGGGGCCATGTAGACGTTGAACAACGTTGGGCTGAGAGAGGAGCCTTGGGGGACGCCGCAGATGAGGTTGGTGGCTTTGGAGCGGAAAGGGGAGAGCCGGACTCTCTGGGTTCTGTCGGAGAGGAAGGATGAGATCCAGTTGAGGGCTTTGTCTTGGATGCCGGCTTCGTGGAGGCGGGTCAGTAGGGTGCGGTGGCAGACTGTGTCGAAAGCGGCTGATAGGTCGAGGAGGATGAGGGCTGAGGTTTCGCCGTTGTCCATTTGTTGTCTGATGTCATCAGTGGCGGCGAGGAGTGCGGTCTCGGTGCTGTGGCTTCGTCTGAATCCAGATTGGGAGGGGTCTAGGATGGAGTTGTCTTCTAGGTAGTGGGCGAGCTGGGTGTTGACGATCTTCTCGATGACTTTCACTGGGAAAGGGAGGAGAGAGATCGGTCGGAAGTTTTTGAGATCGTTGGGGTCAGCCTTGGGTTTCTTGAGGAGGGGTTGGATTTCTGCATGCTTCCAGCTGTTCAGAAAGGTGGCTGTGTTGAAGGAGAGGTTGATGATCTTGCGGAGTTTGGGGGCGATGGTGGTGTTGGCTTTGTTGAAAACGTGATGTGGGCATGGGTCCGTGGGAGAGCCTGAGTGGATGGAATTCATGGTTGTTAGGGTTTCGGCGTCGTCCACTTGGGTCCAGGTGGTGAGGCGGTGGTCATGGGCGGAGTCGTCAGGGGTGGGGTCTGGCAGAGGTGCGGTGTTGAAGCTGTCGTGGATGGCTGCGATTTTCTGGTGGAAGAAGGTGGAGAGGTTGTCGCAGAGGTTCTGGGAGGGTGGGACGTCGTTGATGTTTGCGTTCGGGTTGGAGAGTTCCTTCATGATGCTGAAGAGTTCTTTGCAATCGTGGGCGTTGTTGTTGAGGTGTTCAGTGAAGTGAGCGCGCTTGGCGAGTCGGATCCGTTGGTGGTGAGCACGGTTGGCATCTTTGAGGGTGGCGAGGTTGTCGGGTGTGCGCTCGAGGATCCATTTCTTCTTGAGCTTCTGGCAGGTGCGTTTGGAGGTGGTCAGTTCTTCTGTGAACCAGGCTGGTTTTTTCTTTCCTTGGTTGATGGTGGGTTTCATGAGTGGAGCTAAGGTGTTGGCGCAGTCGAGGATCCATTGATGGAGGTTGGTGGCGGCGGCGCTCGGGTCGGAGGAGTCGAGTGGAGGGTTTTTGGCGAGGGAGCTGGTTAGTTGGTCTTCGGTGACTTTTCTCCAGCGGCGGTGAGGCGGTAGAGGGATGCGGTGGTGTTCGGTGTTTCTCTTGAAGGAAAAGTGGACGCAGTGATGGTCGGTCCAGTGGAGTTCGGAGGTGTGGCTGAAGGAGATGTGGTTGCTTGAGGTGAAGAGGGGGTCAAGCGTGTGACCGGCGATGTGGGTGGGAGTGTTGACCAGTTGGCAGAGTCCGAAGTTGAGGAGGTTGGTGGTCAGCGAAACGGTGGTGGCGTCGTTGTTTTCCAGGTGGAAGTTTAGGTCTCCCAGGAGGATGTAGTCTGGAGATGCGAGGGCGTGGGTGCTTACGAGGTCGGAGATGGTGTCGCTGAAGGGGGCTCTTGGTCCTGGAGGGCGGTATATGAGGGTTCCTCTGAGGGTCGTGTTGGGGTCCGTGTGGATCTGGAAGTGGAGGTGTTCGTCTGTCGTGAGAGCGTCGTCCGTGTGGGTGTGAATCTTGAGGGTAGACTTGTGGGCGATGGCTATTCCTCCGCCGACTCCGTTGGTTCGATCTCTTCTGGTGATCTTGTATCCGTCCGGTATGGCGATGGCGATGTCAGGGGCCGAAGAGTCGGTCAGGAAGGCCACGTCTGGGGCGGTGGTGTCGAGCAAGTCCCAGAGTTCGATGGCGTGTTTTCGTGCGGAGCGTGTGTTGAGGAGGATGCAGTGCAGGTGGTTTGTGCTGGTTGCTGCTGGCTTTGTTGTTCTGTTGCAGGAGAAGTTGCAGGTGCGGCAGGAGAAAGGTCCTTTGGTGTGCTTCGGGGTGGCCAGGAAGCACTCTGTTGAGTGCGCAGAGTTCGTTGGTAGAGTATCGGAGGCAGGGGTTGCGGGGGTCGTGAGGACCGGGGGGGTGGCGCTGAGCGCGGTCCAGGTGCGGACGGGCGCAGACGGGCTTGCCTCTGGCGCGTCTCTGGCGCGGACGCGCAGCGCCAGCCATTAAGAAGGGAGGGGGGAGGGAGGAGCAGCTGGGAGGCGGGAGGCGGGAGGGAGCGGCGAATGGGGGCGCGAGGGGGGCGGGGCCGCAGGGAGGCAGCGGCTGGGAGCGGAGAGCGAGGGGGAGCGCACAAGGGGTGAAAACACGCAATAACAAGGCCAAAAAGTCGGGCACAAATATAACAACAGTTAAACTTTGAAACCAGTCACAGAAATACACTAAAGGCACAGTATACAATCGGGGAAAACAGCAATCAGAGGGGCACAACGGGGGCAGATGCGCAGGAGGCGAGGCGCTTGAGACCAGTAAAAGCGCACTTACTGGACGGCGCAAAGTGGCACAATCAGAAGGGGCACGTCGGGGGCAGAAGCGCAAGAGGCAAGGCGCTGAAAAACAGAAAACCACTTACAGGACGGCGGAATACATGGCACACGGGTCAAGAGAAGCCTCGAACACGCTAGCAGCAGCGTGGGCGGGGGTCAGAGGCAGGAGACAGCAGGTTGGTGCTGCGGTCGTGGGGGGTGAGCTCTGGACCTAAAAACAGGTCAGAGGTCGCTCCCGTTAGAGGGAGATTCCAGCAAGAGACCACAACTGTATGCTGATTGCTGAACGCTTCGCTACAGCTGCTTATGCAGACTTCAGGCCTTGGCTCAGGTATGGGGGATGATGTCTTCCCAGGGGAATCTGAAGGGCAGAATTAGAGCTTAACATGCTGTGCTCTATTATGGCCTATGTAGGAATTAGTCCATTGACTCTAGTGACTATATCGTAGCATTATTTCTATGCTTCACTCTCCTTGTCACAATTCTAATCTTGTCATGCTGTATCGTCCTGGTTATTGCATTACACGCTTTGCTACTTAGGATCCAGTTGTTTCCTTAAAACTTTATTGAAACATTTACTGCCTCTGTTCATCATTGTGTGTGTGAGACTAATGTAACTGAGAGAAACAGATGAGACCTGAGTGATCACGATTTCCCTGAGAAATCAATTATGTCATGCGCTCAGCTGCCCAATAATCCCTGCCCTTGGGTACAGCTGGAGCAAAACCCGGATTGGGGCTACAGGCGTCATCTGTAGTGGGTTAAGACTCAATCTCTCACACCGCAGGCAATTCTGTCACTCAAAATCCAGTAGTCTCATTAGAATAATCCTGCTGCACGGTGTTAGCAAAACAGCGCTGTCTGGGTTTGCGACGTTAGTAGCCTCCGTTAGCGATGTGGCTCATCTTTTCTCCAGCCGCGAGCATCGATCTTCCAGCTGCGTGGCAAGTGGTGCGTCGATTTCAGCGTGTTGTTTCTTCAGCCGTGTCTCGGAAGTTGCATCGGAAATTTGCTCTTCACAGTGGTCGGTGCATGGATTTTCAATCTTGGTCTGCCAGCTTCACCTATCAAGGCCCCAGGAACTGGATAGGGCACCACTTGGCAGGGCAGGAGTTTCAGCAGAGAGTCCGGGTGCTGTCAGGGGAAGTCTCTGATGGCCCTGAGACTTCAACAGCAGGAGGCAAGCTCAGGACAAGCCCTTAGAGATTTCTTCACAAGCAGGAATGCACAACAAAGTCCAGTCTTTGTCCCCTTTCACCAGGCAGAAGCAGCAACTGCAGGTTAGCTCCACAAAGCACAGTCACAGGCAGGGCAGCACTTCTCCTCAGCTCTTCAGCTCTCCTCCAGGCAGAGCTTTCTCTTGATGTCCAGACGTGATCTAAAGTCTGTGGCTTTGAGTGCCCTTCTTATACCAATTTTGGCCTTTGAAATAAGCTTACTTCAAAGGAAAGTCTCTCTTGTTTGTGAAATCCTGCCTTACCCAAGCCAGGCCACAGACACACACTTTCTAAAAGTGGCATTTTCAAACTAGCAACCTAAAAAACAACTTCACAAAAAGATGCATTTTTAAATTGTGACTTCAGAGACCCTAAACTCCAAATTTCTATCTGCTCTCAAAGGGAATCTAAGCTTAAATAATATTTAAAGGCAGCCTCCATGTTAACCTATGAGAGAGATAGACCTTGCAACAGTGAAGACTGAATTTAGCAGTATTTCAGTTAGGACATGTAACACACATCAGTATATGTCCCACCTTTAACATACACTGCACCGTGCCCATGGGGCTAACTAGGGCCTACCTTAGGGGTGCCTTACATGTATAAAAAGGGAAGGTTTAGGCCTGGCAAGTGGGTACACTTGCCAAGTTGAATTGGCAGTTTAAAACTGCACACACAGACACTTCAGTGGCAGAAATGAGCCACGTTTACAGGGCTACTTATGTGGGGTGGCACAACCAGTGCTGCAGACCCACTAATATCATTTGATTTACAGGCCTTGGGCACCTCTAGTGCACTTTACAAGGGACCTATTAGTAAATCAAATATGCCAGTCATGGGTAAGCCAATTACACATACATTTTACATAGGAACACTTGCACTTCATCACTGGTTAGCAATGGTAACGTGCCCAGAGTATCAAAAACAACAAAAACAGCATACACAAACAACCTGGGAAGCAGAGGCAAAATGTTCAGAGGGGGACCACACCAAGGATGTCAAGTCTAGTGGACAAAAAGATGGCAACCTTCCTGGCAAAATATATCAAGTACCTCAAATAAACACGGACAAACTCCTGGATGCTGTGAGCCCCATTACCAAAATACTCTAAATGGCAGAGGAAGTGAAGGCCTCTGGCTCCCTTATTTCCCCGGAGGTCCTCTCCAGTTGGGCACAACGGGCCATTATTTTACTGGGAATTGGCAATTGTGCCCTCTCCACTGAGCGTCACCGCTCACTCCTCATCAAAGTGGACCCCAAACTGAGGGACCTGTCATCCTCAGAGGCTGGGATGATGGTTCAAAGGAACATTTTTGGTGATCCTTTTGTTAAGAGGCTAGGTAAATTCATGTCCACTTTCTCCTCCCTTGACATGGCTCAATCTCCCTTCAAATGAATCTTTAACACCAGGGTTTTCCATGGTATTGGCTGTGGCAGTGGCTGCACGATTGGCTGGCCCTCCTTTCAGTCCTCCCAAGGACAAGGCTCCAGGTGTGGGCAGTATTAGGACTCTGCCCGCTTAGCAACCTTCTACTGAACCAGAGGCCAGGAGTTTAGAGGCACCAGAGGAAATGCTTCCAGTTCCAATAATAATGGTGAGTGTCCTTCCTCCTTCCAACATAAGAGTCTGTGGCTGTCTAGCAACATTCTTTCACAACTAGGTCTCTCTCATGACAGGTGCTTGGGTCCTCAAGACCATCAAAGGGTTGTAAACTGAATTCTATGATGCGCCCCTTCAAAGGGACTGGCTCAAACCTCTGCACTTTTATATTATGCTATATTATTTACTTATATATTATTATATTGCAATCTCATCAATAAAGAGGTTTCTGCCCTCCTACTAAAAGGGGCCATATGCTAGACATCTCTCCACCCAAAAGGATTCATCAGAAAGACATCTCCCACCCAAAGGGATTCATCAGAAACCTCTTTCTGGTCAAATAACACATCAGGAGCCAGGGACCGGTAATAAATCTCAGAGAGTTCAGCAAATGGTTGGTGTATTGTCATCACCATTTAAAGATGGAAGGAATCCATCTTCTCTGTGATGTCCTCCAACCATTTGATTGAATGGTTTGTCTGGACCTCAAAGATGCATCTCTATATTCCTGCCTCATTATTGTTTCCTGCAGTTCCAATGGCAGAGCCAAATGTTTGAGTTCAGTACCCATGCCAGTGGTAGAGTACCTGAGAGCACAAGGGATGAAGATTATTATCTACTTGGATGACCTGCTCCTGATGAATGCTTGTATCAGAAGGCTATCGCTACAGCTGCAGACAACGGTAGACATGTTGACCAGCCTGGGTTTTGTGATCAACAAGAGCAAATCACTTTTCATTTCTTTCCACTCTATTGAATTTCTAGGATTTGTGATAGATTCATCAGCAGCTACTCTCAGCCGCCTTCTGTCTCGGAAAATGGTGAAGATTAGACATGAACTGAAAAAAGCTCTAGCCAGACAATTCACTTCCCTTTGGCAACTAGCTTGGTTGGTGGGATTGCTGTCCTCATCCATCCAGGCAATATTTCTGGGGCCACTACCTAATCGAGCACTCCAATGCCTCAAAGCCCATCACCTGAGGAAAGGCTTCTCATACTCCCAGTTGGTATCTCTTTTAGACAACACCAAAACTGAGATTTGTTGGTGGCTTTTACACATGAAGACTGTAAGAAAGCCAGGCTTTTTGCAGATGTCTCCCCCCCCCACTCTTTGCCCCCATTTGGACAACTAGATGCTGTTTTCTTTAACTCTGATAGTGTACTGGAACTTGCTAACCAGCTCTTAGGGCCTTTGTTCTCTCCCTAAATTGCTAAACCTGAAGTGGTATCCCAACTGACATGTACTTTAACTCCCTTATAAGTCCCTAGTATATGGTACCAGAGGTAACCAGGGTCTGGGTGTGAAACGAGTCACCAGGGCCTGAAGTATGGGTTGTGCCACCCTGAGTGACCCAAGCAAACTACTGATAGCAGATCTGCCATTGCATACTGCAAGTAAAGTGCACACTGCTCAAGTTCAACTGTACCCTCTCCATGAGTGGCACAGTCCCATGCACTGACTTTCATGCCACACACCCTTAAGGAAGGCCTCTTCAGCCCACAAGGCAGGGTTCAGTATATTCAAGGTGTAGGCATTTAAACATGAGCTTATATGGCTCTCTAGTGCCTTTACCATTAAAGTACACCATAAGTGATAGCCGGTCCATAGGTTAACATTTGACTTGCACATGGGCAGACGGAGGTTGCTAGCTCCAACATGGTACAGCCTAGATATGTTGAGTTTGGTGTCAAACAACGTGCCTTCTCTCCTCTGACACAAATCCAGTAGCGAGGTATGGCTGGCATGTAATCAGGTGGCACCTTAGAGGTTACCCGCCTGTTTGCACCAACTTCTTTGTTCTATGGCTAGTCAGTCCATGCTTTCCTGCACCTGCTGCTGCCAAGACAGGATTCTGACCTCATGCCAGGTAGTGTGAACAATCCCAGGAGTCAGAGACAAAATATGAGGTAGGAAAGAGCTCATACCTCCCACCCCCCAGCAGGGCTAGTGAATGGTCACTTCAGGGTGCTGCGCATCAAAGGTTTCACCACTCCTGATAGCTTTCTGTTCTGTACCCCAGAGGAGAAAACAGCCACCCCCCTAAAAACAGGCCCATTTGCTTGTGGACTTGTGGGAAATTAGATAAGCAGGGAAGTTCACATCCCCAGCAGTCTGACCCCTTCTCTAGGGTGAGCAGCATGGTCTGTGCACTACATTTTGATTCCTACCATCTTAGGAGTGGCAGAATAGAGGCTTCTGGGTAGCAAAAGGTAACCCATGCAAACCAGATGTTGTCACCTCAGGGGAAGATTAACTGCAGGAGCAAGCCGCCCATTGTCCACTAGCCTCTACACACCTAACTCCCCTAAATCCAAGATTCATGGGACACCCCTGACACCAGAACTTCAGATCTGAGCAGCTGACTTCAACGAAAGACCAAGAGGAGCACTGTGTCACAGACAACTGGACATTGCCCACTGCACCAAAGCAAAAGAGGGATACTCTGTCTCAGAGGCAACAGACTAGGAACTGAGTGAATGTTCCTCATCCTTGGCTCAAACCTGGCACTCCTGACCAGAGGGAACCTTGTGGATGATAGAAGCACCCTCAGTTTCCCTTGGTCTAGAGGCACTAGTTCCCTGCAATCTGCAGGTAAAAGCACTTGCAGGATAGGAGGAATCTCTGGCCATTGGGCCATTCGTGGCATTGACAAAATCCAGGTGGTCCAGTGTCTTCTAGGAGTTGTAATTCCACCTGCTGTGAAGTTTCAGGCCGCTACATCACTTCCCCAGACCCCGAGAAGTTCATAAAGCTTTTTGTCACCTGTGTGAAAAGGCTTGTTGGTTGCGTGCCCGGTAACTAACACCCACACTCGACGCTGCAACTGCAGGGCACACTGTGCAGCCTGCATCTGACCTTGACAACCCAGCCACTGTTGAGTTTTTGCATCTTCTTCTTTGCAAGGTCGTGTAAGTAGTAAAATCAGCACTAGTGGGAGTCTCGCTCAGGACCATGGACAGCCAGGACAACTCTGCACCCCAACGTCATGGTGCAGGTAAAATTGAACTGACTCCTGTTACCTGGTCCTTGGTCCTGCATAACCTTAACCTTGCAAGGGTTCCACCACACTCGACTTCTAAGTGGTCATTTGTCACTAGTGATTTTTCTCTATTGACTTCAATGTAACTTTTAAATGCCACATTTGATGTGATTTAATGTTGCTTCTAAAGTCTATAACTCTGATTGTACTGATGCTATGCCATTAATTTTGGTGTCTAAATTATGATAAAAATATGCTCTATTTTTATAAATTAGCGTTGAATTTATTTTAAGTAGTGTCAATTATTCGTCTTCCATGTTGGTGCTCTGAAATGCTTAACACATGTTCCTCTAGTAAACCCGACTGCTCTTTGTCACACTACCAGGACTGAGCTAAAGATGTACTAGGGTGAATCCAGGGACCATTATTGGGGTATTTTGAGAGTATTACATGGTGAGGCTAACCTCCACACCACATAATACTCCACTTTCCCACAGCAGCCTGGAATGAGAGGGCCATCTTCGGCTCCCATTCAGACCTGGTCATCGAGTCAGATGCAAGTCGATCAGGTTGTGGCACCCGCTGTAGTGAGCCCTCCAAAGGAGGAAGCAGGTCACACGAATAACAATTGAACATCAACTGTCTGGTGCTCCTGGCGGGGTTCCTGGCAGTCCGCTTTTGGACCAAAGGCAGAATCGAGTCCTGCATCCTCAATTTTTCAGCGGTGGGATACATCAACCACCTGGGTGGAATCAGGTTGAAAACTCTGGTGAACCTAGTGAGGGACTTCTGGCTGTATTTTCTGGACCATCACATATCGGCCATGGCAGAGTGTCTTTCAGGACATGCCAATCAGGTAACTGACTGGCACTCTTGCAGCCTTTGGAAATTAGACCTGTTTTTTTTGCCTCAATTGCCAACATTTGGAGTCCCTTCTTGGCGGACATGTTCACCTCAAGACTGGATCACCATCTGACACGAATCTTGGAGGCTGGATCCATTGGTGATCGATGCGTCCCTCCAGGAGTGGATGCAGGACATGCCTTTCCCCTGTTTTCTATGATCACAAAGCTTTTGGCGCAAGTCCGGAGAAAGCAGGTGGAAGTGATCCTGTTGGGATTCTTCAATCCTTCTCCCCCACTTTCAGACTCTTCTTCCCTATACAAGCCTCTTGCCACACCGATCAATAATGGAAGACTCCCTCCACCTCATGGTGTTGTGGATTAATAGCAATGTTGGAAAATCCCAGGGCTTTCGAGCCAGGCTGGGATCATCTGGTAGACAGCCTGGGTGGATAGCATGGCCAATAGATACAGATCTGCGCAGACAAGGTGGATGGGTTGGTGCATTTCATAGGGTCTGGATCCTGTGGAGGCAGATATAGTTCAGATCCTGAACTTCCTGTCAGAAATGGCCTCCCAAGGCTTAGCATACTATTCCATCAATGCTTCTCAGTCAGCCATCTCGGTGGGGCATTCCCCTGTGGATGGTTCCCCGGTTGGCTAGCATCCTTTTGTGAGAAGTCTTTTGTGAGGTATTCTAGCTTGTGGGAAGTTAATCAGATCCTCCCCTCTTCCTCTCTTGGCAACTCATTAGGTTTTTGCCACACAGAAAGAACTCTTGGCAAAATTAACCATTCTACTGTTTTTGGTGTCCTGTGGAAGAGTCTCAGACATTCAGGCTCTGGATATTACAGGTAAAGTGCTCTTTTACGGTCAGCAGATGAATGAAATCCAACACTAGGATAATTTCTTACCCTGCTTTTGATGATTCTCCAAAACTGTGTGGTGAGATGGTTGAAGACATACAAAGAAAGGAAGGAGGAGATCCATCCTCCAGCTGAGAGACATCTTTTGATTGCTCAAGGAAACAACAAAGAGCAGTTTCTTTCCCCACGATTATCCAATGGGTTTGTTGGGTCATGCAAGACGGTCATTAACATTGGCATGTTTGGGGCATGCTTGGGGCCCATCCTGTCAGAGGGGTGATGGCCTCCAAGGCTTTTCATTTAGCTATCCCATTGGAGGACATCTTTAAAGCAACGGGTTGGTTCTCAAATTCCACCTTTAAGAGGCTCTACTTCAAGCCTGTGATGGATGTAGCACAACTAGTGGTCAAAAAGCTTTAAACTATCATCATCCTTGGCTCCGGTACTGAGATAGAATATTTTCCTAGTAAACATTACAGAAACTTTCAATTCTATTAAGGACACAGAGGCAATGATTATTCCACCCAAGAATTATTCCTGCCCATATTTGAGTAAGTAACTAAACTGGTTCCTTCTAACAGACTATTTTAGCTGAACCTTGTTCGAAGGAAATATATTTGCAATATAGTTCATGCTTATTGGATTGATTTTTTTCTTTTGTCTATAATGTCTTTGTTAGACCTGACAGCCTTAGGGTGGTCACCCCTAACTTTTTGCCTGCCTCCCTCCACTTTTTGGACACTGTTTTTGCTGGCTTTTAGACTCTGCGCACTTTACCACTGCTAACCAGTGCTAAAGTGCATATGCTCTCTCCCTTTAAACATGGTTATCTGGGATCATACCTGATTGGACTATTTAATGTACTTATAAGTCCCTAGTAATGTGCACTATATGTGCCTAGGGCCGGTAGATTAAATGCTACTAGTGGGCCTGCAGCACTGGTTGTGCCACCCACTTAAGTAGCTCCTTTTTCCTTGTCTCAGGCCTGCCATTGCATGGCCTGTGTGTGCAGTTTCACTGACACCTCGACTTGGCATTTAAAAGTACTTGCCAAGCCTAAACCTCCCCTTTCTCCACAGATAAGTCACCTCTAATGTGTGCCCTAGGTAACCCCTAGAGCAGGGTGCTGTGTGGGGGAAAGGTAGGACATGTACCTGTGTAGTTTACATGTCCTGGTAGTGTAAAACTCCTAAATTCGTTTTGCACTCTTGTGAGGCCTGCTCCCTTCATAGGCTAACATTGGGGCTGCCCTCATACAATATTGAAGTGGTAGCTGCTGATCTGAAAGGAGTAGGAAGGTCATATTTAGTATGGCCAGAATAGTAATACCAAATCCTGCTGACTGGTGAAGTTGGATTTAATATTACTATTCTAGAAATGCCACTTTTAGAAAGTGAGCATTTCTTTGCACTTAAATCTTTCTGTGCCTTACAATCCACGTCTGGCTGGGCTTGGTTGACAGCTCCTTGTGCATTCACTCAGACACACCCCAAACACAGGGTACTCAGCCTCACTTGCATACATCTGCATTTTGAATGGGTCTTCCTTGGATGGGAGGGTGGAGGGCCTGCTCTCACACAAAGGACTGCCACACCCCCTACTGGGACCCTGACAGACAGGATTGGACTGAAAGGGGACCTGGTACACTTCTTAGCCAATCTTTGAATTCTCCCCCACTTCAAAGGCACATTTGGGTATAAAACAGGGCCTCTGCCCTACCTCATCAGACACTTGCTGGAGAAGAAACCTGAACCAGAACCTGCATCCTGCCAAGAAGAACTGCCTGGCTGCCTCAAGGACTCACCTGACTGCTTTCTACAAAGGACTGCTGCCTTGCTGTTGCCCTGCTGCCTTGCTGAACTCTTGTCAGGCTGTGAAAGTGCTCTCCAAGGGCTTGGATAGAGCTTGCCTCCTGTTCCCTGAAGTCTCAGGACCAAAAAGACTTCTCTTTTTAACTTGGACGCTTCGTGCGCCGAAATTTTCGACGCAAAGCTTGTTCCGCGGCGAGAAAAACGCTGCACACCGACGCTGATCGACGCGATGCCTTCGGGACGACCGGAACTTCGACGCATGGCCTCGCAAGGACAACGCCGCCCGACCTCCAGAGGAGAAATCGACGTGACGCCTGCCGTGAGAGCGAAACTTCGACGCGCAGCCCCGCAGAATGACGCGCAGCCGGGAAACAAGCAGGAGAATCCACGCACAGACCCGGGACATCTGGTAATCCCCACGATCCACAGAAAGAGACTGTCCGCGTGCCGGAAAACGATGCACAACTTCCCCGCGTGAAAAATAACGACGCAAGTCCGTGTGTGCTGGGGAGAAATCGACACACACACCATTTTTCCACGTATCTCTTCTTCTGTGGCCCCCTGAGGAGATTTTCCACTCCAAACCAGGTACTTTGTGGTTGAAAGAGACTTTGTTTGCTTTTTAAAGACTTAAGACACTTAAAAGGCCACCCGCCAGCCCAGTGCAAAAGAGCCTTCCCACGAGGATGCGGAGTGGGAAGGTGCGACGGGTGCAGTGGCACCTGTCGCGTATTTCAGTGTCTGCAAAGCAGACAGTGAAATACAAAGTGGGGCCCTCTTACGGGTGCCCCTGCAGTGCCCATGCCATTGGCATGGGCACTGCAGGGGCCCCCAGGGGCCCCACGACAACCCATACCGCCATCCTGTTCCTGGCGGGAGAACCGCCAGGAACAGGATGGCGGTATGGGCTGTCAGAATCCCCATGGCGGCGCAGCGAGCTGCGCCGCCATGGAGGATTCTAATGGGCAGCGGAAAACCGGCGGGAGACCACCGGTTTTCCGCATCTGACCGCGGCCAAACCGCCACGGTCAGAATGCCCTGCGGGGCACCGCCAGCCTGTTGGCGGTGCTCCCGCCAACCCTGGCCCCGGCGGTCCATGACCGCCGGGGTCAGAATGACCCCCTTTATATCACTTTTCAGTGATATCTCTACAAATTCACATTGCAACTATATTCGTTTTGACCTACAATTATCCTGATAAATATTTTATATTTTTCGAAACACTGTGTGGTGTATTTTTGTGGTGCTATATGGTGGTATTGTATGATTTATTGCACAAATACTTTACACATTGCCTTCTAAGTTAAGCCTGACTGCTCGTGCCAAGCTACCAGAGTGGGGGAACAGGATAATCTTGGATTGTGTGTGACTTACCCTGACTAGAGTGAGGGTTTTTGCTTGGACTGAGGGTAACCTGACTGCCAACCAAAAACCCCATTTCTAACAGTCTTGTTCTCATGTCTTGTGCAATTTGTGAAGCAAACTTTTGGGGTTGTTGAACCTTTCTTACCCTGTGGCGTTTTTCACTTCTTAGGGACTGATGATCAAAGCAGGATTCATGAAAACTGAAGGATGGCATTATTCACATGAAGAAAAGAGGTAGTATAGAAATGGAGGAAGGAATTTATGGGACTACATATGTTATGATTGGTTCCGTTCATGCCCCAAAGCCTTTTGGAAATGGTAGTTTTTTTCTGTACAAGCTTGAAAATGCCTGTTATGAACATCTTTAGTCAGCAAAGTAAAAGATTTAAGCATGATCCTTGACGCCGAGTCCTTAATAGAATTGAACGTTTCTGTTACATTTGCTCGGAAAATGTTCATTCATAGAGCCTATTTTTAACACACATAAGTATTCTTAATGCCAGACGACTACTTGCACATGTTTTTTGGCATTTGGGCCCGTATTTATACTTTTTGATGCTAAACTGCGCTAACACAGTTTAGCGTCAAAAAGTTTAGCGCCGGCTAACGCCATTCTGAAGCGCCATGCGGGCGCCGTATTTATTGAATGGCGTTAGCCGGCGCTAGCAGACCGGCGCTGCCTGGTGTGCGTGGAAAAAAAACACGTACACCAGGCAGCGCCGGCATTGGGGAAAATGGCGTTAGGGCGTCTTAAAATGGTGCAAGTCAGGTTGACGCTAAAAAATCGCCTCCACCCGATTTGCGCCATTTTTAACGACGCCCAGACGCCATTTACATGACTCCTGTCTTAGTAAAGACAGGAGTCATGCCCCCTTGCCCAATGGCCATGCCCAGGGGACCTATGTTCCCTGGGCATGGTCATTGGGCATTGAGGCATGTAGGGGGGCACAAATCAGGCCCCCCTATGCCAAAAATAAAAATAAAAAAAATAAAAAATTATACTTACCTGAATGTCCCTGGGATGGGTCCCTCCATCCTTGGGTGTCCTCCTGGGGTGGGCAAGGGTGGCAGGGGGGGTCCCTGGGGGCATGGGAGGGCAGCTGTGGGCTCATTTTGAGCCCACAGGTCCCTTAACGCCTGCCCTGACCCAGGCGTTAAAAAGAGGCGCAAATGCGGGGTTTTTTGCCCCGCCCACTCCCGGGCGTGATTTTTGCCCGGGAGTATAAATACGACGCATTTGCGTCGCAGTCATTTTTTAGACGGGAACGCCTCCCTTGCATCTCATTAACGCAAGGTAGGCGTTCACGCAAAAAAATGACGCTCTTTCCTCATACTTTGGCGCTAGACGCGTCTAACGCCAAAGTATAAATATGGCGTTAGTTTTGCGCCGAATTTGCGTAGAAAAAAACGACGCAAATTTGGCGCAAACGGAGTATAAATATGCCCCTCGATGTTACTTAGTTGATCCACAGCAAACAGATATGAGTATCTATGTTTAACAAAGTTCATACCATTTGAAATACAGTAGGAAAACATTTTTCAAGCATTACAATTTCAACAAAGCAATAATGTTAAATATATGGAAATGCACTACAACCACTAACCAAGCGCACACACTGTAACCTATCCACCATATCATGCATGTTGCATTCCTTCATCCCTCTCTGAACAGGATTGAAGGGATGGAAAATAGATATGTGGCACACTTTATCAAATGCCTTCATAAATAACTAAGGAATGGTGAAATACAAATGTTTGTCTCACTTTTCACATCAAAACAACTTGGGACCGTCTCAAACAAAATCTGAACTATAGTATGGGTGTCCCTGAACATGACATCACACATAATTGAAAGGATGCCAGATTAATAATGAATTCTGTCTACAGTTTATAACCCTTCTCCATTTAATAATTTTCATCAGGATAACTATATTTAAATTCACATTGTGCTGGGCTGTTTGTGAATCAAACATTTATAAAGCATGGTAAATCACCCATGAAGGTCTCGTAGCGCTGGAGCTGTATGCTGCTAAGTGGAGGAATGGTCATTCGAACAGCCAAGTATTTACTTCTCTTCTCAATCACTGGAGTGGCGGTGCAGTCCTGAGGTGCTGAGGGAGGTTGTTCCAAGCCTTTATTGCCAGGTGTGAGAAGGAACCCTGGGGTGTCTGCGAGGGAGAGGAAAACTAATTGGAGGTGTCTGGTTGGTTGGTGGAAGGTCAGGTGTTTGCTGATGTATGCCAGTCCTTCTTTGTGCATGGCCTTGTAGGCATGGATCAGCATCTTGAACGCCATCTCTTCTGAATCAGGAGCCACTGTTGTTTCTCAAGATGAGGGTGATATTGTTCCTTCTGGGGAAGTTGAGTATGAGTCTTTCCGCTGAGTCCTGTATTGTATGGAGTCTCATCGGGAGGTGTGCTGTGATTTCTACTTAGAGCATGTTTCTGTAATCTAGTCTGCTGGCAATGAGAGCCTGCATGATGGTCACCTGAAGATCTTGTGGAACATGCGAAGGGTGCAGAAGCAGGCGGATGAGACTGTGTTTACTTGTTTCTTCATGGACAGCTTTCTATCCAAGATGATGCCACGATTGAGGGCATGGTCTGTTGGGGCGGGGGGTGTCGAGATCTGCCGTCCACCATTTGTCAGTTCATGGCTAGATGTTGTTCTCAAAGATGAGGACCTCCATTTTTTCAGTATTTAGTTTGAGACAGTTGCTAGGTTCATCATGCATCTGTAGAAGTTAGCTTTTGTGGTGGAGGGATTTTCAGACAGTGAGAGGATGAGCTCTTTGTTGTATTTTTTGTGCTATATAAGCCAAAAGCTACTCTGGTAGTGGTGCACCTCAAAAAGTGAAGGACACTTCTCACAAATATACTTTTTATGTAAATCTGGTTATTTAGTTTTGCGATATATGTAAAATACAATGAAGCAAGATCATGCAATGACAATTGTATCAATAATAAGTTCTATTTGTCGTCACAAACATGATCAGTGGAAAATAGT
This sequence comes from Pleurodeles waltl, assembly GCF_031143425.1. Classification (NCBI taxonomy): domain Eukaryota; kingdom Metazoa; phylum Chordata; class Amphibia; order Caudata; family Salamandridae; genus Pleurodeles; species Pleurodeles waltl. The sequence continues at coordinate 510,397,487 of NC_090445.1, forward strand.
CTCAGATCCATCATAGGGTTGGGGATTTGACCAGTTAGGTGTACGTATAGAGACTTCTCCCAGTTGACCCATAGCTATGCATATTATGCGAGGTACAGTCATCTGGAGGGACTACAGATTTAAAAGCACATTGTCCAATTAAAACACCACTCTATCCTCATGGCAGATGGTCCAGAGGAAGCCTTTCAGTTGGACGTCAACTCCAATCCAGCGTGCTAGTGGTTCAATCATCAGGGCAAGCAGGAAAGGTTACAGGGCACATCCCTGGCAAGTACCATATCGTATGGGGAAGAAGAATGAGAGAGTCCTGTTCATATGAACTTGCTTGGGGAGTCATATAGGTCCTTTACCATGGAGAACAATGTAGGGTCGAAGTTCATATTTCTGAGTGTTTGGAAGAGAAATGCCCAGTGGATGGTGTCAAAGGCTTTTTCATAGTTGGCCAAGAGTACGGCAGCCAGCTCGTGGTGTTCATCTAGTTGAGAGAGGGCCACCTAGAGTCTATGTAGGCAGTACAGAGTGCTTCTGTCGAGCATTAAGACATGTTGGGTTTCATTGACCTAATGTTTGATGACAGTGTCAAGACTGGTGGCTAATATTTTAGCCAGAAGTTTAGGTTCTGCATTTAGGAGGGGAACTGGCCAGTAGGAGAAGCACATCATTTGAGGTCTGCCAGTAGGTGGTAAGCAGACAGAGCATCCTATCTCCTTGAATTGGAGTAGCAAAAAGCATTAATAGGGATGGGAATCTTTTGTAAAACTCAGCTGGGAAGTATTTGGGATTCGGGTTTTCACAGAGGGGGTGGACTTAATGGCTGCATGCAGCTTTTCTCCCATAAATGGATCATCCAGTTCTACCCTCTGGGCCTCTGGGGTGGTTGTATGGGGAGCTCCACTCTGACTGGGTGAGATGCCTTGAGTTGTGGGTGGGGCCTATAGCTGTAAAGAGTACTGTAATACTCTGCAAAAGCTTCAGCTATTTCTGTGGCATCAGAAATAGCTGAGGCTATACCAGAGCAGTGTGTAGCATCATAAGTGAGGCACCCTTTCACTGTCTATATTTCAGTGACTATGCGAGGTCCCTTGTGCTTTTGGCATAACAGTAGGTTAACTTCCCCTCCTTACTGCCTTGTTCTCTCAAATGGTATTGGGTTAATGAACCAGCAATGCTGGTGAGTCAAGAAGTTTGTGTTTTAGTGTTTCACACAGGTCTGCTAGGAGTTGTGCATTTATTGCCAACTGCCTCATCCCCGCTGACCATTATAACACAAGGATCTGAGTTTCTAGGAGTGTGACTTCTTTGTCTTTCCCTCATCTATGTATTTTAGAAACGGTTTTCCCTTGGACCACCATTGTAAAGGCCTCCCAGAGGCACTCTGGGCAATATACAGACTGGTGATTTACTTCAAAGTGTCCAGTTATGGTGATCCATAGAAGGTCCACCAGGGAGTCTTCCGTGAGCCACCATGCATTAAGTCTCCAAAAAGCTCCCACAGAAGGCCACACTGTCCTGATCAGTAGTTCAACTGATGCATGGTCTGAGAGACCTCAAATGAGGATATGAATGGCCTAGACCATTGCTAGGGAGTCAGTTGGTATAAAGAAGTAGTCAGGTTTGGAGGAGGTTTTTTGTGTCATGGGGATGTCATTTGTGCCAAACATCTACCAGCACCAAGGATGTCTCCCATCTACTGAGGGCCAGGGTTCTTGAGGATAGGGAAGAAGAGGTTATGTCTAGGGCTCTACTCATGATCGCATTGAAGTTCCTACCTATAACCAATGTGCCTGGCTGGGTCACTAATGTCTGTATTTTAGTGTGGTAGTAATTGAAGCTGGACCACGTAGATACTGGCCACGGTCCATGGCTGCCCCTCCAGCATGCCCTCCAAGGGGATGTATCTGCCTGAGAGTCTAGATGGCACTTAGTACTGATTATCAGAAGAGTATGATGCAGTATCACAGTTCCCCCTTCTCCCCTTTGTAAACCCAGTGTGAAATATCCTGGTATAGCCATATCTGCTGAGGAAAGGGCATTTTGTGTCCAATAAGTAGTTCTCCTGAAGGAGGAGGATCGCCGGTGCCATCCTTTTAAAGTAGCGAAGAACACCCCTGTCCTATTTTTGTCAAGCAGCCTGTAGACATTCCAGGTCAGTATCTTATGCTGTGGCACAAATTGGGAGACTACAGTGATCAGGGGGACATGGATATCCTATGTCTGGATAGGAATAGCTATGTGTGTCATGTACAGCAGAAAAACAATAGAGGGAAAACCCCAAACTAAACCAAACTGTTAAACCATCAAACACCCGAAATCCCCCTACCTACTTTACCCATCCAGAAGCATTTATCGCCCAAATAGGAATTCCCAAAAAGAGACTAAAGAAAAGGTCAGGACGTTTAAGTGCCTGTTTAAGCCAGTGGTTTGTCATCCACGTAGCTCCGAGGGAGATCCTCGACTGGTGATCAATTGGTCTATTGGAACCGGGGTTTGTCTCAGTCCCACTCTGAGTCTTAGGTGGTCGGGGTACGAGACATCTGATCCTGACATACTGCGGCCGGAGGTCTTTCTACGGGCACCTCCACAAAAGAGCTTGCGTCTCCCACAGGTGGCAATCTTTGGGTGTCACGAGGACTGCACTGAGGCCCTCCCCACAGCATATTCTCACACTCTGTTAGGGATATAGGAGAAAATGTTTTGCCCTGAAAAAATATTTTGAGCTTAGGTGGGTACAGGAGCATATATTTAATGTTCAAGGCTTGCAGCTTCTGAATAACTGGTTCAAGTGTCTTTCTTTAGATCTAGATCTAGAACAATCTAGTTTACTCCGGGAAGGTGAGGATTTTGGATGATTCATATAGCGTCTCGCCCATTGTTCTTGCAGTTCGTAGTATCAGGTCTCTGTTGCAGTATTTGCAGATATGCACTGTAATAACTTACGGGGTTCCCGGAGGAGGCTGTGCTGCAAGCATCCAGTGAGCTTTTTCATTTAGAAAACAAGTGGATAACTGGTCCTTCAATAGAGCCACAACTCCAGAAAGTGCTTAGTGTTGGAATCATTGACCTCTTGGGGAAAACCATCAAAAAAAGGTTGTTGCGGTGGGCACGACCCTCTGTATCTTCAATATGTGCTACCATCGCTACTCCATCCCTTTGCAGTTGCCACACAGTCAGCTGCAGCTCAGAGACCATGTCTCAAGGGTAGGTCGCTCCCCCTGCCGCTGCAGCTCCTCCAAGTTCCCGAGTTCCTGTGTTCCTGAGACCCACCTAACTGTAAGTACCCCCCTCCTCCCAGCCCCTCGCCCTGCCCCGCGCCACTCACCTTCTCTCCTGCTCCTGCTTCTTTTTCCTCCTCTCTGTCTCTTCCTCCTCGCTCCCCCTCTGCAATCTTCTTCTGTGTTCTTCTGTTCTTCTCTTCTGTTCTTACCTTCTGTTCATCTGTGTTCTTCCGGTCTTCTGTGTTCTTCTTCTCTGTTCTTCTCGGTGCTTCTGTGTTCTTCTTCTCTGTTCTTCTCTGTTCTTCTCTGTTCTTCTGCTCTTCCGATCTTCTGTCTTCGGTTCTTCTGTTCTTCTATTCTTCTGGTCTTCTGTCTTCTGCTCTTCCGGTCTTCTGTTCTTCTGTCTTCTGTTCTTCTGTCTTCTGTTCTCCTGTCTTCGGCTCTTCTACCTCCTCCGTCTTCTTCCCCCGAGCCTGCCCTCCTGCTCCTTCCTCATCCCCCTCCCTCACTCGCCTCCCCCTCTCTCACCCCTAGCTAACCCGTTCGCTATCTACCTCCCTCACTCCTCCTATCTTCCTATCTCTCTAGCTCCCTATCTCACTATCTAACTCCCCCACTCTCCACCTCCTCCTACCTACCTATCTGTCTATCTATCTATTTCCCTATCTATCGACTTCTCTATCTATTTTCTCTATCTCTCCCCCCCTCCCGCCACCCCCTCTACTACCTATCTCCCTATCCTCTCACTCTACCTCTCTCCCTCACCCACCTCTACAACCCCCCCTCCCCTATCTTCACAACCCTACTCCTATCTCTCTCCCTAATCTCCAAACCTCCTAATACTCACCCTCCTCCACCCTAAACCCCCTCCCCCAGCTCCTCTCACTCTACCTGTCCCCCCCCCTCCCTCGCGCTTTCCCGCCGCGACCTCCTGCACGCCCCCGCCCCCCAGCTCCCATTCGCCCCCAGCTGACCCCTCCCCCCCCTCCTACCTCTTATGGCGGCCGCTGCGCGACAGTGGTAGCGACCCTTGACCCAAGGGTAGGTCGCTCCCCCTGCCGCTGCAGCTCCTCCAAGTTCCCAAGTTCCTGTGTTCCTGAGACCCACCTAACTGTAAGTACCCCCCTCCTCCCAGCCCCTCGCCCTGCCCCGCGCCACTCACCTTCTCTCCTGCTCCTGCTTCTTTTTCCTCCTCTCTGTCTCTTCCTCCTCGCTCCCCCTCTGCAATCTTCTTCTGTGTTCTTCTGTTCTTCTCTTCTGTTCTTCTGTTCTTCCCTTCTGTTCTTCTGTGTTCTTCCGGTCTTCTGTGTTCTTCTTCTCTGTTCTTCTCGGTGCTTCTGTGTTCTTCTTCTCTGTTCTTCTCTGTTCTTCTCTGTTCTTCTCTGTTCTTCTGTCTTCTGCTCTTCTGTTCTTCTGTCTTCTGCTCTTCCGGTCTTCTGTTCTTCTGTCTTCTGCTCTTCCGGTCTTCTGTTCTTCTGTCTTCTGTTCTTCTGTCTTCTGTTCTCCTGTCTTCGGCTCTTCTACCTCCTCCGTCTTCTTCCCCCGAGCCTGCCCTCCTGCTCCTTCCTCATCCCCCTCCCTCACTCGCCTCCCCCTCTCTCACCCCTAGCTAACCCGTTCGCTATCTACCTCCCTCACTCCTCCTATCTTCCTATCTCTCTAGCTCCCTATCTCACTATCTAACTCCCCCACTCTCCACCTCCTCCTACCTACCTATCTGTCTATCTATCTATTTCCCTATCTATCGACTTCTCTATCTATTTTCTCTATCTCTCCCCCCCTCCCGCCACCCCCTCTACTACCTATCTCCCTATCCTCTCACTCTACCTCTCTCCCTCACCCACCTCTACAACCCCCCCTCCCCTATCTTCACAACCCTACTCCTATCTCTCTCCCTAATCTCCAAACCTCCTAACACTCACCCTCCTCCACCCTAAAACCCCCTCCCCCAGCTCCTCTCACTCTACCTGTCCCCCCCCTCCCTCGCGCTTTCCCGCCGCGACCTCCTGCACGCCCCCGCCCCCCAGCTCCCATTCGCCCCCAGCTGACCCCTCCCCCCCCTCCTACCTCTTATGGCGGCCGCTGCGCGACAGTGGTAGCGACCCTTGACCCAAGGGTAGGTCGCTCCCCCTGCCGCTGCAGCTCCTCCAAGTTCCCGAGTTCCTGTGTTCCTGAGACCCACCTAACTGTAAGTACCCCCCTCCTCCCAGCCCCTCGCCCTGCCCCGCGCCACTCACCTTCTCTCCTGCTCCTGCTTCTTTTTCCTCCTCTCTGTCTCTTCCTCCTCGCTCCCCCTCTGCAATCTTCTTCTGTGTTCTTCTGTTCTTCTGTTCTTCCCTTCTGTTCTTCTGTGTTCTTCCGGTCTTCTGTGTTCTTCTTCTCTGTTCTTCTCGGTGCTTCTGTGTTCTTCTTCTCTGTTCTTCTCTGTTCTTCTCTGTTCTTCTCTGTTCTTCTCTGTTCTTCTGCTCTTCCGATCTTCTGTGCTTCTGTCTTCTGTTCTTCTGTCTTCGGTTCTTCTGTTCTTCTATTCTTCTGTTCTTCTGTCTTCTGGTCTTCTGTCTTCTGCTCTTCCGGTCTTCTGTTCTTCTGTCTTCTGTTCTTCTGTCTTCTGTTCTCCTGTCTTCGGCTCTTCTACCTCCTCCGTCTTCTTCCCCCGAGCCTGCCCTCCTGCTCCTTCCTCATCCCCCTCCCTCACTCGCCTCCCCCTCTCTCACCCCTAGCTAACCCGTTCGCTATCTACCTCCCTCACTCCTCCTATCTTCCTATCTCTCTAGCTCCCTATCTCACTATCTAACTCCCCCACTCTCCACCTCCTCCTACCTACCTATCTGTCTATCTATCTATTTCCCTATCTATCGACTTCTCTATCTATTTTCTCTATCTATTTCTCTATCTCTCCCCCCCTCCCGCCACCCCCTCTACTACCTATCTCCCTATCCTCTCACTCTACCTCTCTCCCTCACCCACCTCTACAACCCCCCCTCCCCTATCTTCACAACCCTACTCCTATCTCTCTCCCTAATCTCCAAACCTCCTAACACTCACCCTCCTCCACCCTAAACCCCCTCCCCCAGCTCCTCTCACTCTACCTGTCCCCCCCCCCTCCCTCGCGCTTTCCCGCCGTGACCTCCTGCACGCCCCGCCCCCCAGCTCCCATTCGCCCCCAGCTGACCCCTCCCCCCCCTCCTACCTCTTATGGCGGCCGCTGCGCGACAGTGGTAGCGACCCTTGACCCAAGGGTAGGTCGCTCCCCCTGCCGCTGCAGCTCCTCCAAGTTCCCGAGTTCCTGTGTTCCTGAGACCCACCTAACTGTAAGTACCCCCCTCCTCCCAGCCCCTCGCCCTGCCCCGCGCCACTCACCTTCTCTCCTGCTCCTGCTTCTTTTTCCTCCTCTCTGTCTCTTCCTCCTCGCTTCCCCTCTGCAATCTTCTTCTGTGTTCTTCTGTTCTTCTATTCTGTTCTTCCCTTCTGTTCTTCTGTGTTCTTCCGGTCTTCTGTGTTCTTCTTCTCTGTTCTTCTCGGTGCTTCTGTGTTCTTCTTCTCTGTTCTTCTCTGTTCTTCTCTGTTCTTCTGCTCTTCCGATCTTCTGTCTTCGGTTCTTCTGTTCTTCTATTCTTCTGGTCTTCTGTCTTCTGCTCTTCCGGTCTTCTGTTCTTCTGTCTTCTGTTCTTCTGTCTTCTGTTCTCCTGTCTTCGGCTCTTCTACCTCCTCCGTCTTCTTCCCCCGAGCCTGCCCTCCTGCTCCTTCCTCATCCCCCTCCCTCACTCGCCTCCCCCTCTCTCACCCCTAGCTAACCCGTTCGCTATCTACCTCCCTCACTCCTCCTATCTTCCTATCTCTCTAGCTCCCTATCTCACTATCTAACTCCCCCACTCTCCACCTCCTCCTACCTACCTATCTGTCTATCTATCTATTTCCCTATCTATCGACTTCTCTATCTATTTTCTCTATCTCTCCCCCCTCCCGCCACCCCCTCTACTACCTATCTCCCTATCCTCTCACTCTACCTCTCTCCCTCACCCACCTCTACAACCCCCCCTCCCCTATCTTCACAACCCTACTCCTATCTCTCTCCCTAATCTCCAAACCTCCTAACACTCACCCTCCTCCACCCTAAACCCCCTCCCCCAGCTCCTCTCACTCTACCTGTCCCCCCCTCCCTCGCGCTTTCCCGCCGCGACCTCCTGCACGCCCCCGCCCCCCAGCTCCCATTCGCCCCCAGCTGACCCCTCCCCCCCCCTCCTACCTCTTATGGCGGCCGCTGCGCGACAGTGGTAGCGACCCTTGACCCAAGGGTAGGTCGCTCCCCCTGCCGCTGCAGCTCCTCCAAGTTCCCGAGTTCCTGTGTTCCTGAGACCCACCTAACTGTAAGTACCCCCCTCCTCCCAGCCCCTCGCCCTGCCCCGCGCCACTCACCTTCTCTCCTGCTCCTGCTTCTTTTTCCTCCTCTCTGTCTCTTCCTCCTCGCTCCCCCTCTGCAATCTTCTTCTGTGTTCTTCTGTTCTTCTCTTCTGTTCTTCTGTTCTTCCCTTCTGTTCTTCTGTGTTCTTCCGGTCTTCTGTGTTCTTCTTCTCTGTTCTTCTCGGTGCTTCTGTGTTCTTCTTCTCTGTTCTTCTCTGTTCTTCTCTGTTCTTCTCTGTTCTTCTGTCTTCTGCTCTTCTGTTCTTCTGTCTTCTGCTCTTCCGGTCTTCTGTTCTTCTGTCTTCTGCTCTTCCGGTCTTCTGTTCTTCTGTCTTCTGTTCTTCTGTCTTCTGTTCTCCTGTCTTCGGCTCTTCTACCTCCTCCGTCTTCTTCCCCCGAGCCTGCCCTCCTGCTCCTTCCTCATCCCCCTCCCTCACTCGCCTCCCCCTCTCTCACCCCTAGCTAACCCGTTCGCTATCTACCTCCCTCACTCCTCCTATCTTCCTATCTCTCTAGCTCCCTATCTCACTATCTAACTCCCCCACTCTCCACCTCCTCCTACCTACCTATCTGTCTATCTATCTATTTCCCTATCTATCGACTTCTCTATCTATTTTCTCTATCTCTCCCCCCCTCCCGCCACCCCCTCTACTACCTATCTCCCTATCCTCTCACTCTACCTCTCTCCCTCACCCACCTCTACAACCCCCCTCCCCTATCTTCACAACCCTACTCCTATCTCTCTCCCTAATCTCCAAACCTCCTAACACTCACCCTCCTCCACCCTAAAACCCCCTCCCCCAGCTCCTCTCACTCTACCTGTCCCCCCCCCTCCCTCGCGCTTTCCCGCCGCGACCTCCTGCACGCCCCCGCCCCCCAGCTCCCATTCGCCCCCAGCTGACCCCTCCCCCCCCTCCTACCTCTTATGGCGGCCGCTGCGCGACAGTGGTAGCGACCCTTGACCCAAGGGTAGGTCGCTCCCCCTGCCGCTGCAGCTCCTCCAAGTTCCCGAGTTCCTGTGTTCCTGAGACCCACCTAACTGTAAGTACCCCCCTCCTCCCAGCCCCTCGCCCTGCCCCGCGCCACTCACCTTCTCTCCTGCTCCTGCTTCTTTTTCCTCCTCTCTGTCTCTTCCTCCTCGCTCCCCCTCTGCAATCTTCTTCTGTGTTCTTCTGTTCTTCTGTTCTTCCCTTCTGTTCTTCTGTGTTCTTCCGGTCTTCTGTGTTCTTCTTCTCTGTTCTTCTCGGTGCTTCTGTGTTCTTCTTCTCTGTTCTTCTCTGTTCTTCTCTGTTCTTCTCTGTTCTTCTGCTCTTCCGATCTTCTGTGCTTCTGTCTTCTGTTCTTCTGTCTTCGGTTCTTCTGTTCTTCTATTCTTCTGTTCTTCTGTCTTCTGGTCTTCTGTCTTCTGCTCTTCCGGTCTTCTGTTCTTCTGTCTTCTGTTCTTCTGTCTTCTGTTCTCCTGTCTTCGGCTCTTCTACCTCCTCCGTCTTCTTCCCCCGAGCCTGCCCTCCTGCTCCTTCCTCATCCCCCTCCCTCACTCGCCTCCCCCTCTCTCACCCCTAGCTAACCCGTTCGCTATCTACCTCCCTCAATCCTCCTATCTTCCTATCTCTCTAGCTCCCTATCTCACTATCTAACTCCCCCACTCTCCACCTCCTCCTACCTACCTATCTGTCTATCTATCTATTTCCCTATCTATCGACTTCTCTATCTATTTTCTCTATCTATTTCTCTATCTCTCCCCCCCTCCCGCCACCCCCTCTACTACCTATCTCCCTATCCTCTCACTCTACCTCTCTCCCTCACCCACCTCTACAACCCCCCCTCCCCTATCTTCACAACCCTACTCCTATCTCTCTCCCTAATCTCCAAACCTCCTAACACTCACCCTCCTCCACCCTAAACCCCCTCCCCCAGCTCCTCTCACTCTACCTGTCCCCCCCCCCTCCCTCGCGCTTTCCCGCCGCGACCTCCTGCACGCCCCGCCCCCCAGCTCCCATTCGCCCCCAGCTGACCCCTCCCCCCCCCCTCCTACCTCTTATGGCGGCCGCTGCGCGACAGTGGTAGCGACCCTTGACCCAAGGGTAGGTCGCTCCCCCTGCCGCTGCAGCTCCTCCAAGTTCCCGAGTTCCTGTGTTCCTGAGACCCACCTAACTGTAAGTACCCCCCTCCTCCCAGCCCCTTGCCCTGCCCCGCGCCACTCACCTTCTCTCCTGCTCCTGCTTCTTTTTCCTCCTCTCTGTCTCTTCCTCCTCGCTCCCCCTCTGCAATCTTCTTCTGTGTTCTTCTGTTCTTCTCTTCTGTTCTTCTGTTCTTCCCTTCTGTTCTTCTGTGTTCTTCCGGTCTTCTGTGTTCTTCTTCTCTGTTCTTCTCGGTGCTTCTGTGTTCTTCTTCTCTGTTCTTCTCTGTTCTTCTCTGTTCTTCTCTGTTCTTCTGTTCTTCTATTCTTCTGTTCTTCTGTCTTCTGGTCTTCTGTCTTCTGCTCTTCCGGTCTTCTGCTCTTCCGGTCTTCTGTTCTTCTGTCTTCTGTTCTTCTGTCTTCTGTTCTCCTGTCTTCGGCTCTTCTACCTCCTCCGTCTTCTTCCCCCGAGCCTGCCCTCCTGCTCCTTCCTCATCCCCCTCCCTCACTCGCCTCCCCCTCTCTCACCCCTAGCTAACCCGTTCGCTATCTACCTCCCTCACTCCTCCTATCTTCCTATCTCTCTAGCTCCCTATCTCACTATCTAACTCCCCCACTCTCCACCTCCTCCTACCTACCTATCTGTCTATCTATCTATTTCCCTATCTATCGACTTCTCTATCTATTTTCTCTATCTATTTCTCTATCTCTCTCCCCCTCCCGCCACCCCCTCTACTACCTATCTCCCTATCCTCTCACTCTACCTCTCTCCCTCACCCACCTCTACAACCCCCCCTCCCCTATCTTCACAACCCTACTCCTATCTCTCTCCCTAATCTCCAAACCTCCTAACACTCACCCTCCTCCACCCTAAACCCCCTCCCCCAGCTCCTCTCACTCTACCTGTCCCCCCCCCTCCCTCGCGCTTTCCCGCCGCGACCTCCTGCACGCCCCCGCCCCCCAGCTCCCATTCGCCCCCAGCTGACCCCTCCCCCCCCTCCTACCTCTTATGGCGGCCGCTGCGCGACTGCGCAGCGGGCACGCCGCTGGCGCGCCGGAGGCGCGCCAGAGGCAAGCCCGTCTGCGCCCGTCCGCGCCTGGCCCGCGCCCAGCGCCACGACCCCTGGTCCCCAGCTCCCCCAAGCCCCGCTGATCCGCTACGACCCCACCACCCTCCACGCCCTCAACCCAGGGCGCTCCAAAACCTGCTTCCTAGCTCACCCCAAACGCACCCATGGACCCTTCGCCTGCAACTCCTGCAAACGCATCTTCCACCACGCAACTACCACGACCACAAGCCCACGCGCCATCAACCACCTCAAGTGCATCCTGATCAACGCTCGTTCCGTCCACAAGCACGCCGTTGAACTTTGGGACCTCCTGGACTCCACAGCCCCGGACGTCGCCTTCATCACGGAGACATGGATGAACGCCTCCTCTGCTCCAGACATCGCTACCCGCCATCCCCGAAGGCTACAAGATCTCCAGAAAAGACCGCACCAACCAAGTAGGAGGAGGTGTCGCCATCATCTTCAAAGACTCCATCAGCGTCACCACCTCCACCGAAGACCCCCCCCTCGCCGCTGAACACCTGCATTTTCAGATTCGCACCGACCCAAGGACCACCCTCAGAGGATCCCTCGTCTACCGTCCTCCCGGACCTCGCGCCTCTTTCAGCGACGCCATCGCCGACTTCATCTCCCCGCACGCCCTCGCCTCACCGGACTACATCCTCCTAGGCGACCTCAACTTCCATCTGGAACAAAACAACGACCCCAACACCACCACCCTGCTCGACAACCTCGCCAACCTCGGCCTCAAACAACTGGTGAACACCGCCACCCACATCGCCGGACACACGCTCGACCCTATCTTCTCCGCCAGCAAACACGTCTTCTTCAGCCACACCTCTGCCCTACACTGGACCGACCACAGCTGCGTCCACTTCACATTCCGACGCGAGACCTCCCACCTCCGCACTCAACCCACCCCTCGTCGACAGTGGAACAAGATCCCTGAAGAGCAACTCTTCTCCGCTCTCGCCGCCAACCAACCCACCCTCACCACCGACCCCAACGACGCAGCTCTCAACCTCACAAACTGGATCTCCAACTGCGCTGACAACCTTGCTCCCCTCAAACGCACGCATCGACAGACCAACACCAAAAAACCTCTCTGGTTCTCTGACACCCTCAAAGAATCAAAGAAAACTTGTCGTGCCCTTGAGAAGGCCTGGCGCAAGGACCACACCGCAGACAACATGACCGCCCTCAAGAACGCTACACGCGAACACCACCACCTGATCCGCACTGCCAAAAGGAACTTTTTCACCGACAGACTAGACAAAAACAGCCACAACAGCAGAGAACTCTTCAGCATCGTCAAAGAGTTCTCCAACCCCAGCGCCAGCGCCAGCGCCAACGCCGTCACGCCCTCACAGGATTTGTGCGAATCCCTCGCCACTTTCTTCCATCGCAAGATCAGCGACCTCCACGACAGCTTCGGACACCAGACCCAACCATACACCACTGAACCCGCTTCCCCGGACATCACCCTCAACAACTGGACCCACATCAACACGGAAGAAACCAAATCCATCATGAACTCTATCCACTCCGGCGCCCCTTCGGACCCCTGCCCGCACTTCATCTTTAACAAAGCCGACGACATCATCGCCCCGCACCTCCAGACCGTCATCAACTCTTCTTTTTCTTCTGCTACCTTCCCCGAATGCTGGAAGCACGCTGAAGTCAACGCCCTACTAAAGAAACCTACGGCTGACCCAAGCGACCTGAAAAACTTCCGCCCCATCTCTCTTCTACCTTTCCCAGCCAAGGTAATAGAAAAGACCGTCAACAAACAGCTGACCACCTTCCTGGAAGACAACAACCTGCTCGACCCTTCACAAACCGGATTCCGAACCAACCACAGCACGGAAACCGCCCTCATCTCAGTCACAGACGACATCAGAACCCTGATGGACAACGGTGAAACAGTCGCCCTCATTCTCCTCGACCTCTCGGCTGCCTTTGACACCGTCTGTCACCGCACCCTAATCACCCGCCTACGCTCCACCGGGATCCAAGGCCAGGCCCTGGACTGGATCGCCTCCTTCCTCGCTAACCGCTCCCAAAGAGTTTACCTCCCTCCGTTTCGCTCAGAACCCACCAAGATCATCTGCGGCGTACCTCAAGGCTCATCGCTCAGCCCGACACTCTTCAATGTCTACATGAGCCCCCTCGCCGACATCGTACGCAAGCACGACATCATCATCACCTCCTACGCCGACGACACCCAACTTGTACTCTCCCTCACCAAGGACCCCGCCAGCGCCAAGACCAACCTACAAGAGGGTATGAAGGACGTCGCAGATTGGATGAGGCTCAGCCGCCTAAAGCTGAACTCTGAAAAAACGGAAGTCCTCATCCTCGGCAACACCCCGTCCGCCTGGGACGACTCCTGGTGGCCCACGGCCCTCGGCACCGCACCGACCCCCGCAGACCACGCCCGCAACCTCGGCTTCATCTTGGACCCTCTTCTCACCATGACCAAGCAAGTCAACGCCGTGTCCTCCGCCTGCTTCCTCACTCTCCGCATGCTCCGCAAGATCTTCCGCTGGATCCCCGCCGACACCAGAAAAACCGTGACCCACGCCCTTGTCACGAGTCGCCTGGACTACGGCAACACCCTCTACGCCGGGACCACCGCCAAACTCCAAAACCGCCTGCAACGCATCCAAAACGCCTCGGCCCGCCTCATCCTCGACGTACCCCGCAACAGCCACATCTCCGCACACCTGAGACACCTGCATTGGCTCCCAGTCAGCAAAAGGATCACCTTCCGTCTTCTCACCCACACACACAAAGCCCTCCACAACAAGGGACCGGAATACCTCAACAGACGCCTCAGCTTCTACATCCCCACCCGCCCCCTCCGCTCCGCTGGCCTCGCACTTGCTGCCGTCCCTCGCACCCGCCGCTCCACGGCGGGTGGGAGATCTTTCTCCTTCCTGGCGGCCAAGACCTGGAACTCCCTCCCCACCAGCCTCAGGACCACCCAGGACCACTCCGCTTTCCGGAGACTCCTAAAGACTTGGCTGTTCGAGCAGCGATAACCCCCCCTTTCCCCCCTAGCGCCTTGAGACCCGCACGGGTGAGTAGCGCGCTTTATAAATGTTAATGATTTGATTTGATTTGATCTACAAGGCAGGAGATACACCTCTTAGCCTCTGTCACTTACTCACTGGTGTTTCACAGATCTTGCTATAAGAGTACGACATCCTCCCCAGCCTCCCTAATTCTGACTTTGACTGCACATCTTGAGCCCTGGATAGTAAGGAGGAGTTCCTCATTGCTTATGGTGGAGTTTGTGGCAGGAGTTGTCATGGAGAGACCCCTTCCGCATTTGCCTCCTTGGTGTAATCGCCTAGCAGGAGTGACTTTGTAAATGTATGTAGCCTGCTATGTTTAGGGGGCCCTTTATCCTTTGTGATTGTTGGGGCCCCTTAGGTAGAGCTGGTGAGACCAGGTCGGCCCACAAGTACCGCCAGCCCAGGACCAGCACAGCACCAGCAGCCCAGAGCATGCAGGGGTGGACACACTTCCCCAGCTGAGCCCCCCCCACCTATGCCCCAGTGGAGGCGGAGGGACCCCACTCAACACCACTCATCGAGGCACTGAGAATTCCATCCAGGAGTCTACTGTCCAATTTCTCTCTCCTTCTTGCCAGGGGAAGGGCACTAGCCCAACTTACTCAGGAGGTCGCCTACAGGAAGTTTCACAAATCATCAGGGGCACAGCAATCATGAAGGTAGACAGCTGACCCCCACACCATGTTGTGAGCCACTGGGGGGCTGCATGCTGAGAGAGGAAAATAAGGAAAAGGGGGGAGGTTATTCCCGCCCTCCTCTCATCCTCCTTAAAGCTCATCAGGTGTGCAGGAGTGATGTCCATGTACGTGAACTAATGGAGAGGGGGTTCACCCCCTCTCGTACTCTGTTCTCCGCATGCTAAGTGCAATATGTAGGGTGCAGAGAAGGGTCACCAGCAATCTTCTCCTTCTTGCCTCCTCTGATTCAGCACGGTGTGTGGAATTGATGGCCCTTGTAGGTAGATGTATAGAGGAAGGAGTTTGCTTTTCACAGTAGGCCCATGGACTCTCAATCCAGGTAGGGCAATCACCTCTTTCCTGGGCCAGAGTGATGCAGAGCACCACACTCACCAAAGCCTGCCCTCCTCTGTAGTTCTGTCCAGGCCTCCACAAGCTGTCCTCACCCACAGGGCAGGCTAGAGCCCAGGTAGCAACACCCGCTCACATCAATTCCCTGATTGTCTCAGGCTAAAGCAGTCATCATGCAAGGGGAGAGTCCACTCATCCAACTGTGAGTCCTGAGGCTCACCAGGCTACAGTTGGCTCTTGTCCCCCACAGTCTGTGAAGGCTACAGCAGGTCTTACCAGAAACTTGGTGGCCAATGGACTGCTCTGCAAATGCTTTGCAACACCTCTGGCAGAAACACACTCCTGTGGGTTGATGGTTCCTGTGGAGTCTGGATTAGGACTGAATATTAGGCATCCGCTAGGAGCTTCAGTGAATTGCAAACCCCATTCGTTCCATCAGCCACTCCCCCAACTCACAGACATATTTATTGGTTTAGTGAAAACCTCCACTGTCAGGATCTTTTTTGGGCAACAATTTTAATGCTTCCACTCAGCCCTTCATTCTTTAGAGTACCACAGTGCTGCCCAATAAAGAATACATTTTTCTGTCAATTAGACAGCCCCTCATAGATGAGCATGTGCTCCACAAATATGACTAGCTGTCACTGCTGGGGCTGTTGCTCGGGGGGCAACGTCTTTGTTGTTCACTTATCATACATGGGTCCTTTGCGTCTTCCACACATTGACATACTCCTGTCCAAATTGTCCTAAAATTAAAATCATTCAGTGTCATGCACATTCCCAGGTAGAAAAACAGACTGCCATGCACGTTTACTCATTGTCTCAGCATGAAAAGACTACACTAGTATTTAAATTTACACTTGCTTTAGTTTGCAAAGCATATACTGGTTTGACGGTTTGAAATTTCCATGACTAACTTGATATATCCACACCAGTTTCTACACACTCAAACAGCTTCTAGATTGTCCCTTTGAGAAGTTGGATTGTTATGTGGGGAGACCTATAGACGAGTTACAACACTTTAGGCAATACAGCGCATAGAATCAAAACGAGGTTTCAATGAGGAATCCGTTGTAGCAGTGGTTGAAGTGATAGGTTTCCTTCTGAGAAAATGCTGCAATGTATTTTAACAGCACAAAATCAACATAAAAGTTGAGAAAGAAATTGCATTAAATTAAAAAAACTGTTTCATAAAAACAATTCATGATAAAAACACAAAAACAACAAAAATCTATTTAGGGCATTAAGGGGTAGATTTATGGAAAGTGGTGCTGCACCCTGCGCAGCACCACTTTCCCTGCACCCCTTAGCGCACCCCGACCGCCACCATGGCACGGGGTAAGGGGCAATAGCTTAATTCAATGTGAAGTTATTGATGTACTTGCAAATTGTTGGCGCTACTCCTGCAGAGTACATACGGACCCATTCTAAAGAATGGAAGCCCCCTTTTAAAGCCTGCTCTGAGCAGGAGTTAAAAGTGCCGTAAAAAATGGCGCAAGAAAATATCATAGATTTCCTTGCTCCATTTTTTCACCTACCCCAACAGGGGAACACCCCCTTTGCATACATTATTCCTGGCGCAGGCATAATGAAGCGCAAACGGTTACAGAGTGGTGCAATGCGTGCAAATATGGCGTGGGGATTTTGGCCTCGTTGGGCCACATTACGTCAAAAATAATGACGTTAATGTGGTGCAAAGTGGTGCTAGGGGATTATAAACATGCCCCTTTTCCAAATATAGATTTCCCAGTAGCATACGCAGCCAGTGGATTCCATTCTTGCACCAAAGAACAGAAATGGTCACTAGCACTCTGTTTTTTCATCACACATTGACAAGTGTTTCACAGGACTGGTAACTTTTTTGGCTGGTGCATGCTTCCTTCTGAGAAATGACCATGCAGACTCCCGCACATCTTTCTGGGAATGGTGCTGCAGGCTCCTCAATTGCAAAGAGGATTAGGACTTCCAACAAAGAGTGTGTGTAGTCTCTAGTCTCCCCAGCTCCTTCTCGTAGAATGGAGAAAGGGGATCCAGTACATGAAGTTCCTTCCACACAGTTTCCGGTGAATGTACTATGCAGGGAAGCTTTGTGATGCCTTCAATTGTGAAGACTTTAAAGGCTCACAGTGCATTAGACTCACTTACCTGACATTACAGGAATACAAACCAGTGTGCAGTGTTCCGCTGTTCCTGCTCCACAGCTCTCACTCTGCAGCCATGGCTGGTCTATGCAGTTGTACTCAACTTGTGGTTTGGGGGCCCCTGGAACTCCACTAAACCTCCTCAGGGGGACCGTGACTGCTTAGAAAATAAATAATATTAACAGATTAATAAGCTATGTATAAATAAAGTAGCTAAATGTTCAATTGAAAATGTTAAAACATACTGTAAGTATCTAAGGAATTTGAAAATGGAGGCTAAAAATGTAATTTGTATCCTCAGACTAATTTGTGGGAGCAATGCAGGTGCATCAAACAGAATATAATATGTACGATGTGTGGCTTCTATAAAATTTAGTAAAGCTCTAACCTTATTATTATTTTTTTATTTATGTTTGTTTCCAAATTATATAAAATGTGTTATCATTTGTGCATGAATTCTTTTTTCTGTATTTTTGTGAAGTGTTCTGCATTTCAAATCATCAACAATGTTTAGGCCGGGGTACCTGTCTTCCAGTGATGACTCAGTGGGGATCCCCAGATTCAAATAAAGATTCAATAGGGGTCCCCGGGTTCCAATAATGATAAACCTGGGGTCCACAGAAGTAAAAAGGTCCGGAACCACACACTGTTCTATGTCTTCACAGAGGTTGCAATATTCATTGTTTCTGCCTGTGCATAGAACATCAATGAAGCAAAAGAGTGATGCCCTAGTGAGTCCATTTCATCTAAGGCGACTGCAAAAACCTTCTACAAACCTTTTTATGGAGCTCTCCTTTTAGTTAAAAAAAGTGTCTCTGTCTATCCACTGTCTGACATGGCAGAAAAGAACAGTGAAGGTAGAAGTGTGGTAAGTGCACACTGACTAGTTTGCAAATTACTCAATTTGACTTGTACTCCCAGAGAAGCTTACTCCATTCACTTGTACTCCCATAGAAGCTTGCTCCTTTCAGAGTGCCTCAGATATGCCTCTAGGGTTTGGAGCCAAGTCTGTTCCCAATAATTCTAACAGCATTTTATGATTATGGCCCGTCCTCAACCCAATGTGGAAACTGTGCCCTCATTTGATTGCACCTACTACCAGCACACATCCTGGATACCGTATTATTCCAGCTACAGCTAAGTGGTGATTGTAAAAAAGTGGATTATTATGTGGAGTGGCCAACTGCCCTTCTCAAAGCATAATCAGTACTTAATTTGTAAAAGTAAGAGTGGCAGTGCCCAAAGCTCTGCTCAGAAACTAGTGGTCAGTGCAATTAAAATTCAACACACTGAATGCCAAGGCTGGTATTCTTAAATCCACCTAGTCTGCCGGCCTCCTGTTCAGACCCACTGGGGCATAAAAGGTTCCCAACCACTTGAACCAGCACTCAGATCCAGCTGGAGCTAGCCCCAGACACCAAGTTGCCCCTCAGAACCTGGACCATTGATGGGGCCTCAGTGAGGCTGAATTGAAGTTTTGGGGCTCTTCATAAGGGCAAAAGGTTCCGTTGGTGCTATAACCTTATCACGCACTCAGCCGACCAATGCGAAGTTCTGTCCACCTGACTCTTCGTTCTATCTACAACAACAACAGTACCTTTGCATTGCAGTGATGACCGCCCAAGATGCCAGGCCTTCTCTTCACATTACATCATTGACAGGCCATGATGGTTCCCCGCTTCTTGGGTCCCTCTCCACCGTGAATGGGACTCTTTGCGCTGAACTGAAAACATAAGATCTCAGTGGGACTAATCTGGTTCCTGTATCCGACTCATGCTTGATCGCAGTTGGCCTGAACTTGTGACTTTCTCCATGTCTTGCACAACCAAATAGCTGGAGTGGTGCTTTTGGCTTTTTGGCACTATTGTAACTAAGGGCCAGATGTACAAAGCATTTTTCTGGTCGCAAAGGGGCCAATTCATAGAATCGGCCCCTTTGCGACTAGAATAATACTTTTTGGGATGTACAAAGCCCAAACTGTGATTCGGTAACTTGTTACTGAATCGCAGTTTGGGTTTTGCGATTCGGTATTAGGAAGGGGCATATCAAAGGCGTCCCTTCCTAATACCAAATCTAAATGGTATTTATGATTGTTTTGTGACTGCGAATGTGGTTGCAAAACAATCGCAGGTAGCACCAATTTCAAATTGGTGCTAACCCATTTGCAAAAGGGAAGTGGTCCCCCTGGGACCCCTTCCCCTTTGTGAATGCATGCGAAAACATTTTTTCAGAGCAGGCAGTGGTCCCACGGACCAATGCCTGCTCTGAAAAAATGAAAAGAAAACTTTTCATGTTGGTTTTCGAAATGCATTTTGATTTCCTTATAGGAAAACGGGCTGCATTATAAAAAATAAATACTGCTTCATTTAAAAGCAGTTACAGACATGGTGGTCTGCTGACACCAGCAGGCCACCATTCCTGTGAGTGCCGCCATTCCCAGTGGGGTCGCAAATTGTGACCTACCTCATGAACATTCATGAGGGAGGTCATTTGCGACCTTATTGCGAATCGCAAACAGTGTAATTGACTCTGTTGTACATCCGGTTTTGCAACTCACAAATTGTGAGTTGCTAAGACTCGCAGTTTGAGAGTCGCAAAACCAGATCTTCGTACAGGTGGCCCTTAGTTCTTTAAAATTGAATTTTTCCAGTTCTACTAATTGGAATTTTGTCATTTTGGTCTTGATTTATTTAGTAAAGTTTGCTCATTTTTTTAAATTGGTGTCTGATTTTTTTGTGTTGTATTTTTACTTTATTACTTCTTGAAGTGCTGCATAACTATACATTGCCTCTAAGATAAGCCTGACTACTCTGTGGCAAACAACCAGAAGGTCGAACATAGGTTAATTTGAGGTTAGCTTGTGCCTCACACTGACCAAGATTGTGGCTGATGCTTGAGTAGACTCTCACCCCCTCAACCAGTAACCAAATTTCATGCAAGAACTGAGATATGATTTCAAGTGAAAGTAGAAGTAGAACCAAACTGTGGAAAATGCCAGTAATAGTCTATGAAAGCAATAGTCCAGGACCTAGGCATGATTTGAGGCCAATTGCAATAGCGCGCTGGTTGGTTGCAACAAGTAGATTGGTCACAGGAAGTTAAAAACTTCAAGAAATGTTTACAAGGCTCACTGACTCCTAGTCCCTATCCCTTAGGTTATATAAGGAAGGGATTATGCTAATTTTGTCTGTAGGTATTTGGGTGCCATCTCTCACCACTCCTCTGCGTGATTAGAGACTTCTTTCTAAGGCGGGGCAAAGTGGTGACTATGAGACCATTCACAAGACAAAGGGTGTTACTTGGGCTGACTACCAGGTACAAGAACTATTCTTATTTGAACATGACAATGGGGAACATTGCATATGAGACAGTATTACTGACAAGTACACATTAGGACCCAGTGACATTGGACTATTGTTGAAGTGTTCTATACTGCCCTCACACTGGTACTGATGTTCTCTGACCAATTCGGAAGGGATTTATGATCTGGTGGCATGATCGATTACATTTATTCGCTGGGGTAATGGCAACAGAAGGGACCAGGGTTTATGGAGGGGACTAGAGGAAGAAAGCCTTTTGACTGGTCATTCCATCAGTACTATCTAAAATGGTGTGTACTTTTTTAGTTACACTTTCAGTCTTTCTTTTTTTTTCCTTTTGTAGGCTTTCTTCAAACCATAAATGCATGTTATTGACGATGATATATTTGCAGTATATAATGAGACACTACAAAATACTCTTGTCCTTATGATTTGGTCTATTCTTTTGGATCTATTTTAATGTAAAATAATATAGAATAATGTAAATAAAACCCAATTCAAAAAGAAACCTTGTCACTCGAAAATCCTCTTGAGGCTGAAACTGCAGCCACTGCCGAGGAACTGCAGGTTGTATCCTTACTGTTGTAAAGTGGATTATTGGTGAGGGCAGGTAGGTACCTACACTTAGTAATAGGCCACAAGAACCCATTAGGTCCAGTCAAGGTCTCAGTAAATTAATCCTTGCCCAACCCTTGGTAACTTGGCCCACGAACAGTAACAAAAGAGTAAATAAGCAACACACAACACACAATGAAAATCTGACATCAATTTATGAAAATAAGAAATATTGTTATCTTTAATATGACACCAAAACAGCAAACATCCAATGTAGGGAACCAGAAATATTATTTTGAAAGATTAAACGTACAACTAGTGCTTAGAAGCAAATAGCGCTCAAAGGGTTAAAAAAGGGTCACATTGGACAGGGACAAAGTCCAGGGTTCAGGCCACCCATGTTGTAACACTGTTACACTTACTTTCAGAAGTGTTTGGTGATTAAGGAAGGTGGTCAACAGCACCAGCAAAGGGTTCAGAGGCTCTGGTTTGTCTCTTGTGGTCTGGGACTACAACTCCCACAATGTACCTCTTCAACTTACGGAGCTTTTTACAACAGTTACTTCAAACGTCTCCACACTTCTGGGTCTTCTTCCAGAGGTCTTTTTTGGGTTCTTGAAGTGTCCACAAACTTGACCCAAGGTTCCAGAAGCTCTGAGTTGTTCCTTGGAAGTTGGGACTACAATTCCCAGAATGCAACTGGTCAGACTCCTCAAATTGCCACTGGAGAACAGTCAGCTGTGCTCTTTTTGCAGTACTTGGGGCAGGGGACTCTGGTCAGCTCACAGCGAGTAAACTCCTGGAGTTGCAGCAGTAAGGTAAAGTCCTTTTCTTGGTGAGGCCCAAAGTGTGCAGCTGGTGCAGTCCTTGTGAGTGTAGTTCTTCAGGTGCAGACCAGGTGTTCAGCAAGGCAGTCCTTCTTCTCCAGTATCTTTTTCAAGCAGGGGCCTGAATTTTGGGGCACCTCTGCCATATTTACCTTTGCTCCTGGGTGGGAAATCAAGAGGGTGCTCCGGCCCAATGGGGTGCAGGGCAACACCCCCAGGGGTGACCACTTCATGTGAAGTGTGGCAAAATGAAATCCCAGAAAGCAACATTCTCTGTAAAAATCCAACATGGAGAAAATTCATCTTTGGAGGTTAGCTCTGGCTGAATCCACCCACTGGTGTGGCTAAGTTTCCCTTAACACATATGTGAGACTGGACAGAAAAAACAGAAAAACCACTCAGCAAAACATGGAGGTGGTAAGAGAAATATTTTCTTAGAATTGGCAATGTATACTATGCTTAATTAATGTATTTGTAACAACTTATATTACATTGGTCCTATCCTAATAGTGATCAACTGGACTTGTCAGTGATTGCATAATGGGTTAAAGGAAATTAGAACATTGGAATGCTGGGGGCTCCATTGAAAACAATGGAGTGCTGCGGGCTTTTAAAGGCCGGTAAAAGCCCGCAGCGCCAACATTCCAATGTTCGCTTTGTTCACAGCAACAGCTGTGAACAAAGCCTCACGGAGCCCGAGGGGATTTTAATCCCCTCGGGCTCCGTGAACATTTTTTTTTTTAATAGAACATTCTGCCCTGTGTGGCAGAATGTTCTAATAGCCTTAGAATCCCCTCGGGCTCCGTGAACATTTTTTTTTTTAATAGAACATTCTGCCCTGTGTGGCAGAATGTTCTAATAGCCTTAGAACCCGCTGTAGCGGGCTCTACCGGCTATTAAAGTCCCTCTCCCTTGTTAAATGCCCTCGCCTTTGGCTTTGGCTAAGGCTATAATAAAATACCCTGTTGAGAACAGATCCTGTGCGTATAATAAGTTATTGCGAACTTTTTATGAAAAGCAATGGAAGCAATTTTTAAGGAGATTACTGAAGTGGAGGAGAGATTGGAAGTCACTCAATTAACAGTACACTGAAATACATGAGTTACAGGAATCTGCTATGTTGGAAGGAAACAATGGACCAGCCACAATGCAGAAAGCAATGGTTGAGAGAAATGAGGGGTAACTCTTATATATCATGTGAACCACTAAACATTCTCCCTGTTTTGGCTGACCCACCACTTGTAAAAAATAATACAGGTTACACTTTACCCTATGTGAGTAGCAAGAAAATTCACAAGACCTCAAATGCTCTACAGCAGTGCAGTGGTGAAAGAGCAGGGGTGTAGCTTCGGGGGGGGGTGGGTGCTAAACCCCCCGAATAAATGAGTTTTCTGATAAATAGTTGGGTACAGATGATTTCAGTCAAGTATGGTTAGATGTCTGCGGGGTTTCACCAGTAATTTTTACATGCATTCGGGCAAAACACACACACACTCTCTCCCTCATTTTTAAAAGTCATCAAAAATATTGGTCATTTTACAAATCTTAGGGCCTGATTTATGAAACGTTAGCGCCACCTTTATGTAATTTTTTGACGCAAAAGTGGCTGCTTTTGCATCAAAAAATGACATAAAGGCTGAGCTAACTTTTCATAAATCAGGCCCTGAGTATCCCTACCAATTCACATTCATCTCGCTTTCCACTGCACCTTAGGCCCCTCCAATGCACCCTGCCTGTCGTATAATGTATTTAAACAATACATGTCAGCCTGATTGTTGGAAAATCTGAAGCTCACACACCCCAATCCTACTGACCAAGCTAAGCCCCTGAGAAGGAGAGGGACTTCGGAAAGACGAACTTTTGGAATTTCAATCTACTATTATTGATAAAGTCCATTGGTTTATGACTGCTCGAGGTGAAGTGATGGAGATTATTATGTCAAAAGGCTAAGAGACAGAGGTGGATATTAAAACAGCCAAACTCGAATTAGTTTCAAACAATAACAAATCAAGGGTAGCAGTTGAGATGCAAGGTACAGCGATCAGCTAGGTTTGATATTAGTAAGCAACCCAGAGATGCATGGAAAAGATGGGGTCAGGAAGAGTCAGGCGGCCCTCTTACAAGATAAACCCTGTGATGCTTTGGAGAATGGCTATTGATATACCGACTGCATCAACTTTCTTGATTTGCCGCTTGAAGCCATCCATATGTCTTTGTACTGCTGAATGCTTCCCTCTTGAACCCACACAGAGAGAACACTGGGCAGATTTATAACAATAAAGTGGTACAGTGGATAGGAAACAGGGGTTGTCAAATCAAAGTTTTGCTTGACAATATCATTATGGCAGGCAGAATGTCATGGATAGGGAGTGGGGCGAAAACACGCAAGCAGGACTCAGAACTTATGAATTTTAAATCCACTAGGCTAGTAGAATGTTTATTGTCTACCTTAAGTTATAGTTTGAACCCAAACACACAGATCAGAGTAGTTTCAGTAGAATTCTCTAAAAGCTACAGGGCTTTACCGACAGTGATGATGTTGTACTTAGTACTATTCCTAGTTATTCTACTATTCTACTTCTCAGATGTATAACGTAGAAATCAGAAATAGATTTACACCTCTAAATGCCTGTGCTAATGCTGAATGACTGCATCGCAGAGGCTTTATGGTTCTGTCGCAGTATGTGGTGATAGGTGTACGACATTTCAAGAGCTAGTTGAACACAGTGTGTGCCCTGAATTTAGGGTGACCCAATGAGGTAACCCTAAATTCGGGGAGGGCAGTTCCCCACGAAATATGATTAATCATAAAAGTATTCTGGAGGATCATTTGAGGGGAAGGAGCCAAAAGCAATATAGATCCTACTCGGTAAGATGACCTGCTGAACGGTATAAAAGATATGTTTTGTAATGTGGCGTACCTCAAGGGAACAGTTAACAACTAAGACCTCCGCAGAGGGATTCTCTATCGTCTGCTTCCAGGAGACATGGGCTTTACGAAGTATGTGCCTCAATGTATATTTGAGTTATTTTAATTCTGGTAAAGCCATCTACAGCAGAGCGAGTCAAATAGGTTTTGTGTACCTTTATTTCTACCCTAACAGCTGATAAAGTGTTTTACAACATCTTCCCTGTCCTCATTATCAGTAAATTAGGAAATTAAGATATAGTTCACAGGCGGCTTTAAATATTGTAATAATCTGTTTAATCAAAATAGTAGGATGTGCGTAATAGTATGCCTCAAGGGAGACTTGGGGAGTGACTGTGGGAAATATAGAGACATTTATGGTTTTGGGAGGAGGAATTTTTAATGCTCATCTTTGTCTACTACCCTTTAAGTAAGTCTTCAGATATCTTGCTTGGTTCATCCCAAAGGGTGATCAATCCCACTTCAGTCATGATTGTTATTTTGAGGCCATAAATAACTGTTTTATTAAGAATAATTGTGTTTTTGCTAATTATATGTGTGACCTCCTAGTTCCTTTTAAATATACATTTGTGGGGGGGGGGGGACAACAATATTTTATTTTCTGATTACAGATATTATTTCTCCATATATTGCTGACTTTAGTACTCGTGACAACTTTATGAGAGACCACAATCCTTTAAATTGTAATATTCAAATTCGATGGGTTGAGGAAATTATAAAACCAGTTGGTCGAGTTGAATATATTGAAGTGACTGGGATTAATGGTCCTGTTCTGAGGTGGAACAGGGAAACCCCTGACAGGTCTTTTAAATCAACTTGTTGAAGGTGAACAAAGAACATGTTGATGCCTTTTTTAGATGAGGAAGCAGATGACTTAGAAATTAAGAAGGCCTTTGTTGATATATCTAAAGGTATAAAATGGGACTATCATCTATAACCCTTGGTGGTAGGTCTAAACAGAGAGGTTGGTTTAAAAACAAATACACTCAATGATAAAGAAATCTAAAGATAGCTCTCAGTACTAGCATTTGGAATAGTTTATTGGTTCGAGAGTACAGGTGTAGGTATAAATCAGTTCTGGTTGCTAGAAAGGAAGTCATTAAGGAGAATGTCTGGGCTGCACTTAGAGAGACGAGTGAGATGAAGGAGAACAATGCCATTTTGTGGCTGATTAACCAGCCCTAGTTTAAAGATCTGGGCATGCTTGATTAGGACAGTATCCAGGTTGACTTTTTAAAAACAATTCAGATTCATGTCCCCCCTTCTGAAAAAATATATTGTTCACTGTTATAAATGGGGTCTCTAGTTGGCAGAGGTATACACCCTTGTCCAAGTAGGGACCACAATCCTAGTCAGGGTAAGTCACACACAGTCCAAATTATCCTATGCCCACCCTCTGATAGCTTGGCACTGAGCAGTCAGGCTTAACTTAGAAGGCCATGTGTAAAGTATTTGTACAATAAATCATGCAGTAACACAGTGAAAACACTACGAAAATACACAACAGAGGTTTAGAAAAATTGATTATATTTATCTGGTTAAATTACATTCAAAACAATAAAGATTCAATAAGCACAAGTTGAGGTAGGTTTGTGTCAAAAATAACACACACGGAGAACGCAGAGGAGATGAGTGGAAAAATATGGTGTACGTCGGATTTCTTGTTGCGGCACAGATGATGGGTAGTTTCTTTCCATGCTGCAATGGGCTTTGTGTTGATTTCCGGCACATAGTCTTAGCTCCTCACTGCGATACAGGGATCTTTTTGATGCCCAGGAATGATGCAGGGAAAATCCTGGTTGTGCGGGAAGAAGCCACAGGCATTGCGGTCGATCCGGTAGGTGATGCATTGAATTTTCTGTCGCACGGCAGGCGCTACATTGATTTTTCACTTGAAAAGTCAGGCTGAGTTGTTCCAGTTTGGCTGTGAGTCGATCTGGTAGGGCTGTGCATCAAATTTCTGGTTGCAAGGCAGGTGCTGCGTCAAATCTTCACTCGGGAAGTCAGGCTGCATTGTTCTGGTTTAGCTGTGCAGCAATTTTCTCGTTGCAAGGCAGGCTGTGCGTCATTTCTTGCAGGCTGTGCATCCAATTTCGGCACACAAGGAGTTTCCTGAAGAGATTAAGTCCCTCATTACAACCACGATAGACAGCCACTTTACCACACCCACCACCAGGGCGGTAAAAACAGCCACCACTTTGGTAGCCGCATACAGCCAGGTGGAAGCCAATGTTCCACCCACCATATTATGAGACAGGAAACTGCCACCTTTTCTGGGGTGGTACCAACGACATCAAAAGCCTGGTGGAAACAGAACTCATAAGGGAAAGGACTCACTTTTGGAGGCACAGGGAACAACCATGCCGCAATGGAGCCCAAGCTGCATGTCTTCCCAATTATTTTCTACATGCTACTCCACCACCAACACCAAGACACTGCAAAGACAATGACGGCGAGTACAGCCACCTAGCACAAAGGGAGGGGGGAGAAAAAGAGAGTGACACACACACGCAACACACCTCCACCCACACCACCATACACACAATCAGCTGCAGTAATAAAACATATTTACCCCATACCTCGGATGAATAATACAAGAACAACACGTTTTAACAAAAGTGAATGTAATGAGAGCAACACAGTATACATAAGAAAAAGGCAATATAACTGGTATCTACAAATGTACAGTTCAAGGGACACTGCCCAGTCCTCAGTGTGTGTGGGCCAAAGTCCAAGACCCCACTTGTCACCTGCATCAACACAGAGAGAAAACTGCAGGGGCATTAGTTGGCAAATAGGCAGGTACCTCAGGGGTACGGGGGAATAGGGGGCACCTCAGCTGGCATATGGAACAAGACCACTGGTTCTGGAGAGGGCAAGATGCCCTGTGCTTGGTCCTGGGGAGTGCAAGGCCACAGTCTCTCAAGTGGGTGACTTGCCCACATGCTCTGGAGGGGGCAACATGCCAATTGCTTGTTCCTGGGGAGTGATGGGCCACAGTCTCTCGAGAGGGTGTTTCGCCCACTGGTTCTGGAGGGGGCATCGTGCACTGTCCTTATGATCTGGGGAGGCTGGGGTTGGTGGGTGTCTTACCCACTGGTTCTGGACGGGGCATCGTGCCCTGTGCTCTTGATCCTGGGGACGCTGGGGTTGGTGGGTATCTTACCCACTGGTTCTGGAGGGGGCATCATGCCCTGTGCTCATGATCCTGAGGAGGCTGGGGTAGGTGGGTGTCTTACCCACTGGTTCTGGAGGGGGCATAGTGCCCTGTGCTCTTGATCCTGGGGAGTGCAAGGTCACAGTCTTGCAGGTGGGTGTCATACCCACTGAAGTTACATGGAGTAGGCCGCACATCAGACCACGGAAGCTGGACTACATACTGTCCGCCGGTGGTGATGGCTGCTCAGTGGTGGTGGTAGTAGTGCTGCTGGTGGGAGGAGGCTCCAGCCCATCCCCTGCAGCCTCCGATGACTGCCCACCGGTGGTGGCAGTGCTGCTGTGCTGGTGGGGCGAGGCTCCAGCCCATCCCCTGCAGCCTCGGATGGCTGCACAAACATGGTTGGTTGTGGGGGCTCCATCAGAGTCCGTGCCCCAGGCCTCTTGTCCTTCCTGCCTGCTGGGGCTGGCTCCTTGCCCTTCCTGGCAGCAGCTGGGGTTGGCTCCTTGCCCTTCCTGGCAACACCTGGGGCTGGCTCCTTGCCCTTCCTGGCAGCAGCTGGGGCTGGCTCCTTGCCCTTCATGGGAGCAGCTGGGGCTGGCCCTTTGCCCTTCCTGGCAGCAGCTGGGGCTGGCTCCTAGCCCTTCCTGGGAGCAGCTGGGGCTGGCCCTTTGCCCTTCCTGGCAGCAGCTGGGGCTGGCTCCTAGCCCTTCCTGGCAGCAGGTGGGGCTGGCTCCTTAGTCTTCCCAGCCACAGCTGGGGCTGGCTCCTTGGTCTTCTGGGCCGCAGATCAGGCAGGCACCTTTTCCTTAAGGCTGCGTGGTGCAGGCTCCTTCACCCCCTGGACATGTGCCCTGGATCCTTTCCCACCACGAGTGGGTGTAGAGACTACTGGGCCCGTGGACTGGTTGGCTGAGGTGCTTGCCTTGGTTTTTGCCACCCTGGCAGACATGAAGGACGGGGGAGG
The DNA here is from genome assembly GCF_031143425.1 of Pleurodeles waltl. NCBI lineage: Eukaryota > Metazoa > Chordata > Amphibia > Caudata > Salamandridae > Pleurodeles > Pleurodeles waltl. The sequence continues at coordinate 510,426,296 of NC_090445.1, forward strand.
AGGGGTAGGGAAGAGGTCAATGGTGGATAGGAACAGTTTGTTAGGGATATTGGGGCGGGAAGAATGAGAAGGTTTGGGAGTGGAGGAAGAGGGAGTGGTTGTAGGAGGTATCTGTCTGCTGAGTTTGGGTGCAGGTGCATGGGCTGGATGCTGTTGTGAGGTTAATGGCTGTTGGGTGGCTGAGTGCTTGTGTTTGTGTACCTTGGGAGGGGGGACAGACATAGTGGGAGAGGACACAGGGGACGTGTGCATGGATGTTGTGGAGGTTTCTGCCAGTGAGAGGTGTGTTCTGCCAGGTGTGGTGGTGATGCTGGTAGTGGATGATGGTGTAGTGCATGCAGGTGTGAGTGTAGACAGAACTGAGAGGGAGGTGGAGGAGGAGGAGGGGGAGACAGTGGAAATTGCAGATGTTGGTATGTCTGAATCTGGATGGTATTTGTGTGAGTGCCTGTGGGATGAAGTGTGGTGCTTGTGTTTGCCTGAACCACTCTTGTGTGCTTGGGATAGGTTGGGGATGAGGAGAATGGGATTGGGTAGAGGAAGTTGGAGGGGGAGGGTGGAAACAGAAACAATGGTTGCCATCAGAGAGGAGGCCAGAGCCTGGATTGATCTCTGTTGGGCTGCCAAGACAGTGTAAATGCCCTCCAGGAATGAATGAGTCTGTTGCATCTGGACTGCCAGCCCCTTGATCGCATTCACAATGGTTGACTGCCCTACAGAGATGGATCTCAGGAGGTCAATAGCCTCCTCACCCAGGGCATCAGGGCTCACTGGGGAAGGGCCTGAGGTGCCTGGGGCGAAGGAGATGCCCACCCTCCTGGGTGAGCGGCATGGGAAACTCGCTGAGGAGCTGCTGAGAGGGCGGTGCTGGTACATGGGGTGGCGGATGTACCTGTAGCTCGGGTAGTGACAGAGGTGTCCGCCACCACCAGGGAGCTTCCATCAGAGGAGGTATCTGAGTCTGTGTTGTTCCCTCCAGTCTCTGCCGTGGTGCTCCCCTTGCCCTCCATCCCACTGATGCCCTCACCATCGGTGGACTCTGCCTCCTGGGTCCTGTGGGATGCAGCGCCCTCCGTCGCCGGTGCCTCTGATGCTAATGCACATAAGGAGAGGGTGACAAAACAAAAAGGGGGGGAGGAGACAAAGGATACACTTGGTCAATGGCTGCACCAACACCACCGTTGGCATACACACCACTCTCACACACAGGGAACAGCCCTATGCACTATGCATTGCACTACCAGTTATATTGCTAGCCACCAAGGCATGGGGAGGGGCACATCCTGCCAATTGCAGCAAACCTTGGACCCAGGCAGCGCTGACCAGTTGTGGATGCCTGTGAGCTAGCTAGCAGGATTATCCCTTCAGGACCATTGCCACCAGGGGACCTACTCTGCAATATCAGGCCTGGGCTAGGGGCACCCACTGACACACATCCTCCACCCGGATACAACCCTACCATGCGTAAGTTGTAATGATGTGCACTGTACTCACCCCCTTGTGGCTGCTGTGATGCCCTCAAGCGCCCATCCAGCTCAGGACAAGCCACCACCAGTATGAGGGCCATCAGGAGGGTCAGGGTTCAAATGGCATCCCTTCCTCGTTGGGAGGCCATCCCCAGCTGGGCCTCCGCCGTCTTCCGTGCCCAACGTCTCAGGTCCTCCCACCGTTTCCGACAGTGGGTGCTCTGCCTGCCGTAGACCCTCAGGGTCCGCACACCCTTGGCGATGGCACGCCATATACCCTTTTTTTGATGGGCGCTGACCTGCAGAGGAATTAGACGCAGGAAAATAGAATTAGTCAAACAGTCCTGCCTGTTACACTTATGGCCCACCATACACCTTCACAGCACCCTTTGCACACACATGGCCCAACACACAACCAATATGTCACCCAGGGACATCCACCCACACCCCTTACATGAGGCCTTCACACACACCACTCCATGCATTCATTCCACATCCAACGTGTCCACAGTGTACTCACCTGTTGGTCTGGAGGCCAGTACAGCAGTCCGTACTGTGGTAGGACCCCATCCTCCAATCGCTCCTACTCCACAGAGGTGAAGGCAGGGGCCCGTTCCACAGTCACACCGGCCATGGTAGGTTCCAAACACAGGTCACAGCAGCACATGCAGTGTAGGTCCTCTCCTGTTGAAGGTCAGGTAGCAAGTGAGTGATTAGATATAAAATGACGGATACGTCCGCGGCGGTGCATACCGTCACCGCCGGCGTACATCACCAATGGCCACTGTAACCCATAAGGCCCAATGTTAACCAATGAGGAGTTGGACTGCGGTTCTCGACCACCTCCCGCAACAGCGCACAACTTCAGTGGAATAACATCACTTCCACCTGTCCCTCCACACAGGACAGGTGGACACCATTTCAGGAGGGTGGGGGGCTGGGCCTGGATAATAACTGCATCACAGTTACATTTGGACATACAGGACAAATCCCTCTTACCCATTACAAATTAACAGCATGCAATGTTCTGTTGCAGCACAATTGTTCAGTTTGTGACCGGCTCATCACTCTTTTGTCCCATAGCTTGCTACCACTGCCGATGAATAGGAGATGGAGATATACCCCCATGTACAGACCCCTGTTGGACTTGGCAACAATGGAGGACAGGAACATCATTCTCACCTATAGAATTAACAGGGCCACAATCACAGAACTGTGTGCCCAATTGGAGCCCGACCTGATTTCTGCTATCCATCACTTCACTGGGATCCCCCCTCTTGTGCAAGTTCTATCTGTGCTCCATTTCCTGGCAACTGGTTTGTTCCAAGTGAAAGTGGGCTTGGCAGCAGGAATGTCACAGCCAATGTTCTCAATAGTGCTGACCAGAGTGTTGTCTTCCTTGATTAAACACATGTGCAGCTACATTGTTTTCCCCCAAGTGGAGGATTTGGCCACAGTGAAGGCTGACTTCTGTGCAATGGGACATATCCCCAACACAATTGGGGCGATTGATGGAACTCACATTGCATTTGACCCCCCTGGCAAAATGAACAGGTGTTCAGAAATCGTAAGAGTTTCCAATCCAGGAATGTACAGATGGTGTGCTTGGCGGACCAGTAGATCTCCCATGTCATTGTTAAGGTTACTGGGTTGGTGCATGATGCCTTTATCCGGAGGAATAGCAACATCCCAAATGTGATGGCCCAACTACAGAGGCACAGGGTGTGGCTAATAGGTGAGCTCTGGTTCCCACCCAGTAGATGTTGGTTTATGGGTATATTGAGGGCCAAATGGGATAGTGTGTGGCTAAATGTTGTCCCTCGATCTTCGCAGGTGACTCTGGTTACCCCAACCTATCATGGCTACTGACCCCTGTGAGGAATGCCATGACAAGGGCAGAAGAAAGTTACAATGAGGCACATGGGTGAACAAGAATGATAATCAAAAGAACCTTTGGCCTCCTGAAGGCCAGGTTCAGGTGCCTCCATCTAACTAGTGGATCCCTGTGCTACTTACCCAAGAAGGTCTGCTAGATAATCGTGGCATACTGCACGTTGCACAGCCTTGCCTTGAGACGCCATGTACGTTTTCTGCAGGAGGAGGCTGGAGATGCACGTATGCACGTATGGCAGCAGTGGACCCTGTGGACAGTGAGGATGAGGAGGCAGAGGATGAGGACACAGAACTGCAGTGATACGACAATACTTCCAATGACACACAGGTAAGACAGTGTTACTTCACATTTCATTGTCAATAAATTGTATATCTTTGGCTCAGGCATGCTGTTATTTCCCACTTCTGATCCCACTTACTGTACCCTTGGCAATTCATTTTACAGATGTTGGTGTCCCACTATTGCTCCTGGTGTTCTCACTGCGGCAAACTACAGGTCTTTCCTATGTGAACAATTACTGTACAGTTGAATAGCAATGTTTGTGCCTGTTTAAATGCATACATACTCCATACTTGTTTTGTTTCCAAGGGTGTTTATTGAAGTGCTAAGAAGAAGAGGGGCAAGTTCATTGGGATGGGGTGCTGATGGAGAAACCCAGGGTATTGTTCCAGTCTATTTTTATCACAGGTGCAGTGTCCATGGGGACATAGGAAGGGGAGCAATGGCAGTTCAAGGTGGACAGGGTGACAGAGTGGGACACAAGGGTGACAATCAGGAGACTCTCATTTCCTGGCAGGGGTCTTGGCAATAATCTCTGGCTTCTGCCTGGAACGTTTGCAGGATGGTTCACTTTCTGCAGGGGGAGGGGTGCTGGTGGCTTGTTGGTCCTGTGGTGGGGCCTCCTGTCCACTAGCGGCAGCGGAGGTGGAAGACAGTTCAGATGTTTGCTTAGTGGCAGGGGCCTGCTGTTGTGAGACTGCCTCCCGCATAATGTTGGCCATGTCTGCCAGCACCCCTGCAATGGAGACCAGGGTGGTGTTGATGGCCTGCAAGTACTCCCTGATCCCCTGGTACTGTCCCTTCTGCAGCCACCTGTTCTCTTGCACATTGTCCAGGATCTGGCCCATCGTCTCATGGGAATGTTGGTAGGCTCACAGGATCTCAGTGAGTGCCTCCTGAAGAAGTGGTTCCCTGGGCCTGTCCTCCCCCTGGCGCACAGCAGTCCTCCCAGTTTCCCTGTTGTCCTGTGCCTACGTCCCCTGAACTGTGTGCCCACTGCCACTGACCCCAGGTCCCTGATTGTCTTGGGTGTGAGGTGTGCCCTTGGGTTCCTCTAGAGGTGGACACACTGTTGATTGACATTTCCTGGGGACAGAGGTATGGCTATGCTGGGTGGGTGCGGTGGTGGTGTGTCCAGAGGTCCTTGATGGGCCAGGTTGGTCATCCAGATCCAGGCGACCAGAGTTGCTGTCATCACTGTGGGCCTCTTCAGTTGGGGGATTGGATAGTGCTGGCACCTCCTCTCTGGTGACATTGGCTGGGATACCTGTGGGGATGTAACTGCTGTGTTATTGTTTCTGAGCGTGACATATTGTGCATCAGTGGGTTGCCCTATTTGGTTGTATTTGCCCTGTCAGCTTTCACATGTGTAAGTTGGAATGTGGTGGGCTAGCTGATTCTCTCTAGTGGGCATGCCTTGGTGATAGGTGTCCATGCAGGGCTGTGAGTGATGTCCATGCATTGGTAGTACATGCAGGGATTGGCATTGGAATGAGTGGCATATGATGGTGGGGTGTGTGGGAGGTGGTGGAGTGATGTGAGTGAGGGTGAGGGTATGTGATGGCATGCAGGTAGAGGGGTAGTAGTAGTATAGAGTTGACTTACCAGAGTCCAGTCCTCCTCCTACTCCGGCCAGGCCCTCAGGATGCATGATTGGAAAGACTTGCTTCTCCCATGTTGTTAGTTGTGGGGGAGGAGGTGGGGGTCCTCCGCCAGTCCTCTGTACAGCAAGTTGGTGTCTTGCTACAATTGAACGTACCTTCACCCATAGATAGTTCCACCTCTTCCTGATGTTGTCCCTTGTTTTTGGGTGCTGTCCCTCGGCGTTGACCCTGTCCACGATTCTCCACCATGGCTCCATCTTCCTAGCTATCGATATCTGCTGCACCTGTGATCCAAATAGCTGAGGCTCTACCCTGATGACTTCCTCCACCATGACCCTTAGCTCTTCCTCTGAGAATCTGGGATGTCTTTGTGGTGCCATGGTTGATGTATGAGTTGTGTAGGTGAGGTTGTGTAGGGTGATGTGTTGGGGTGTGTGATGTGGGTGTGTGGGTGGTGTAAGTGGTGTGTGGCTCTGGTTTTGTCTGTGGTCTTGGTGTCTGTCTCATGGCTTTTTTTCGTGTCCATTAAGGGTTGTGGGTAATGTGGGTGTGTTTTTTATAGTGGTGTCGGTGTGGTGTGTGTATGGGTGTCAGGTGTGTGTTGTTTAAATTGTCCAATGTGAAGTTGTTTTGTTTATGTGTGTGTATTTTGAGCGCAGCGGTATGTACCGCCAATGGTTTACCGCCGTTGAATGTCAGCCATGGTGATTCGGGGGTCATAATGTGGTGGGTGTAGTTCTGTTGGCGTAATGGTGTGGGTTTTGATACCGCCAGTTTATCACTGACCTTTGGTGTGGTGGACTTGTGTCTGTTACTGAATACTGACAGATTGGTTTATGTGTGTCACAATATGGTTAGCGGTGACAAGGTTTTTGGGGGCTGCGGGGTTCAGATGCCAGGAGTTGGGGGATCACAAGGAAAGGTGCAGTGCTGGGGCTGCGTGGAGCTCCATAGGAGGGTTTTGGATAGGGAAGAGGCTGCTTTTTCAGGCTCCCCTGCTTTTGATACCAGTAAGGTCACGTTACCCATACAACTAGGAAGTGAGGACCCTCACAAATGTAACACTGCACACGCTCCACTTTGCCCTTAGCCCTTAACAATGGACGGCGACGAGGGGCAGGCTCGGTGACTAAGGAAGTGCATGTAGAGTGACCACAGAACACCATTTGTATGTGTGCTACAGCCCCTGGTACGACCTCCATTGCTGCACAAGCCTCAGTGCTATTCACTGTACCCCATGCCTCAAATATCATAGAGCCAGATACATCATAGATGGTGTTGGCTGCTGCTTGTTGGTTTGCCTGTCTGACACCCAAAGTCTACAGGTCGGTCTGCAACAGGCGACACATTCAACCTTGTCACAGTGCTTAGAGGCTACTAAAACCGTTAAAAAGAACAGTCATTGCATACAAGGTATGTGTGGCATACTGGTGTTTTTCCTCTTTTTGATAGCTTTAATGCATACATTTTGACGTTTGGTCAAAATTTAGCCTGTATCGTCAATGTCAGATTCTGCTTATTTACATTTCAGTGAGGCATTGTGCCAGGGCATGCGATCCGGTAATTAGCAGACTGTGCTTGCATTAAGCCACAGTAATACTAGAATGTAAGTCCTGCTAAAATGCACCTGCTTTGCACACAAGTACTTTTGTTTTCTCCATGAGCCCAGGGGGCAGATTATTAAATATGCATGTCTCTAGATAGTAACCATCAAAAAAGATGAACCATGCAGGTGTACATGAACAAGGTTGCAAGAAGTGAAACAAGACTAAGGTGCGACACCTCCAGCATCCAGGATGTGCAGACTGTTAGTGTGACTAGCAACACAAGCTCTGGCACTTTCAAGGGACAAAAGCTGAAAAGGCCAATGCCGAAGAGTGCGTTGTTTTTTTTGCAGGCCTTAATTATGGGACATGAGCTGCAGTTCAGAAAGGCTGTCTCTGTTATTAAAGAGGTCAGCAAACTATTAAAAGCCTCAATTATAGGTGTGGGTGGTAAACTCCATCACACAGTGGTTGGCAGAGTGTTGCCGAACTCTGAGATCCAAGCGCAGCACGGATTTGCAAAACTCTGTGATCTCTGCCAGTGGAGCGGAGATTACTGCACACCCCTGGTTAAAATATTGGGCCTCAGACACCACCTCTTCAGTACATTTCTGGACCTGTAGAAGACTCTGCAAGGAAGAAAGAATGCTGTGCTGCTTCTCTGTGAGCCATAGAGCAGGTTATTAAATATGCATGTCTCTAGATAATATTTGTCAAAAAAGATGAGCCATGCAAGTGTACATGAGGTACAAGAGTGCAAGAAGTGAAGTGAGATCGACATGCGACACCTCCAGCCTCCAGGGGGTGCAGCCTGTTGGTGTGACCAACAACACCCACTTGACACTTTCAACGGATAAAAGCTGAAAAGAACAATACCCAAGTGTGTGTTGATTCTTTTGTGAGAAGGACTGGACCTGCAACCTGTACCCAGGACCGACACATCACCTCTGCTGGGTGCACTTTCTTGTTGCAAAGACTTTGCATCGCTGCCACAACATGGAGCCTCATCGAAGTCATTGCTGCGAAATCCATCCTCAGCACAGGCCCTTGCATCACAATCATCTTGTCAATGGCAGCCTCAACAATCATGTATAACTTCATACTGCAAATCCCTATACTCTCTTCCGAACCAAATGGTGCATAACACATCCTCGATGCAGGAATTGCCATCTCAAGCTTCTTTCTTTGTCGGCTTTCTCAACATTGACTCAGAACCTTTTATTGCAGCCTCTCATCTTCTCGTAACTGACGTAGCTCAACGCATCCATGACCCACACCTCGCATCACCTCAGCTGCACGAGGCATCCTTAAAGCGGGATCTTGCAACACTTTGCAACAAGGATTTAGGGTATTCTTCTTCAGCAAGCCTAACAGTCGGCCTGAACTTGTGACTTTGTACTCGGCCAGCATGACCAGATTTCCTCAATTGCCACTTTGTGTTTTTTGACACTATTTTTACTGAAATCTTTAAACCTGAATACCTTTGGTTCTACTGACTGGATTTTTGTTGTTTGGGTCTTATTTTTTTTTTAAAATGTACTCTATTTTTCTACTCTGTGCTGGAACCGTTTTATTTTCTGTTTTCACCTTGCTAATGTTATAGTGTTGCACAAATACTTTACAATTGGCTTGTGACTTCGCCCTGACAAGGATTGTGGTTTCTGCTTGAGCTAGGATTCAACACGAAACTAAGGCCCATATTTATACTTTTTTTGCGTTGCATTTGTGTCATTTTTTTTATGCAAAAGTGGCGCAAACTTACAAAATACAATTATAGTTTGTAAGTTTGTGCCGCTTTTGCGTCAATAATTATGCAAATGCGGAGCAAAAAAAGTATAAATATGGGCCTAAATTTTGCTACTTAGCTTGACTTTAGTTAATCGGGATATGTATTGAATCCTAGACATGTTTGCACTGTTCTCGCACCGTTATGCCCAGTTTGCATGGATCATGAGGGGCTTCTGTGTGAAATTGTGCTTGAAAGCTGATTATTTTCTGTGCCCTTTGCGTCAGTTTGCACCACTTGCATTTTTTTTCAAACAAAGGTTAGTTACAGATTGCGATTTAACACTGAATGTAGTATTAAAAAAAGCTGTTTTATTAAATAAACAAATACATAAAAATAAATAAATAAAAAGCAAGGTATGCAGAGCGTTCATCATCAAAGAAAAGATAAAAGGCTGGGATAAACAGCATCATGTACACTACTGAAAGTGTTTTTCAGTTAGACAGGATGTCTGCTCTGAATGCTTCTGGTGTAATTTTCCCGCTGTAATGTGCCTAATACTCAATTAGGTTTGCGTTGCATTTTTATTACATGTTCAACAAAGGAAACGCACAGAGTTGTTCCAAGCAGAACACATCCATTTGTTGCTGGTTCGATACAGCGCATTAATCGTGAAATTGTTATGCGCCGAGCTGCGCTTTGTTTGGTAAACACATTCCTCATTTCCTGAGAAGCAGGAAGCAATGGATCCGTAATGCAGTTGCGGTTAATGCGCTCTTGAAACAATGCTGCATGGATTGATGTGGGCGTTGGGTCTCTTTCATGTGTAGTTGGCGGTTTCCTGTATGGGTTGCGTTTTTCATAAACATAATTCTATTTGGAGAAATATATAAATGATGACTACCAAGAAAAGGTTGGGGAGAGCACAGAGTCCGAGTTGCCCAAAACGTGGCACGTTTGCACTGCATTTGCATTTTGTGTTTGCTGTTTATCCCAGTTCATCCCTAAAAGGAGGCAGGTTGTTGATTTCTGTCGTGTCCAAAAGGGCAGAGCTGTAGAGCTAGACAACTTACTAGCGCCTTTAGCACGAGTATCTGCATATAGATGTGCATTTACCACGTCCTACTGCTATTACTCCAGAGGTGATATCTGCAGAAAGTCTAAGCCATAAGACGATTCTTCAGAAGACAGTGCGGGCACCTGTCTAAGCATGAACATTCTACTAAAACGCCTTCGATTCGACTGTCCGAAGTAGGTTGATGAGATTATTAGTATATTTTAATAAGATAAATATGCAAACAATGGCGGTTGATAAAGATGATGTATATAGGGAGCAGTTATACTAAAGGTTTAACGTATGGGGCCCCTCTGGGACCCAGTTTGGACACCCCGCTCCTAGAAAAACGGTCATTAGGGTAACCATAGCTTCTTTTGCATTTGCATTTTGGATATCTGGACTAGAAGGGCCAAACCCCGTGGCGCCCATTAACACTTTACAGCCTGTGAGCGAAGGCACAGTTTTACTCTGACTACAAGATGCTTGAAGGCCATGAGAAGGTATATTGCTGCATTCCTGTTTAGACATGAAGATTTTGCAAGCAGTCATTGTCAAGTTGTGGTCAAAATGCATTTCAAGCTCTAATGAAATGTGTAAAGAAATTGACATATACCATATTAATTACAAGTACTTTACATTTTAAAATGAGCATGCTACCCAGTAGGATCGATCAGCGAATCAAAACTTCGCTGTCAGAGAGGCGTGCTATGAGTTCAAACCCCCACAAGGCACACTCAGCCTTTCAGCTTTCCACATGCAGGTAGAGTACCCCAATAGTGTATAACTCTGTTGTTTGTAGTCCCTGGAAGTGCCTTATAAAACAAGTTTTCATTGACCTGTAACTTACATGCACGTCTTTATACAAGCTACATTTAAAAACGTTGACCTATTCATATTAAAATCGTCTGGAAGATAATTGGCTTGGAAAAATGGGTGATTCTGCCCAAAGAAGAATTGCTATAGTTGAACTTTAGCATTAGAAATAGGTTAATTTGTTTAGGATGTAATATTAATTTAAGAGGAGTTGATAGATAAAGTACTAAAACAGTATTCAGAAAACACATAGGCCCTCATTACAACATTGGCGGTAAATCCCGCTTACAGCCGTGCAGAAGACCGCCAACACACCGCCGCGGCCACGGAATTCCACCACAGCTATTATGACCCACAGCTCAGAATCAGCCAAAATCTAGACACCCACACAAGTTCGCCACACCAAAGGTTAGTGATAAACTGACAATAACAAAACCGACACTGTCACGCCAACAGAAATACGCCCACACTATCAAGACCCACGAATCCATGTGGTGGTCTTTTCAACTGCGGTATTCCATTGGCGGTACACACTGCTGCGCTCAAAATACACACACATTTACAAAACACAACCACATTGGACAATTCGAAATACACACACCTGATACACATACACACACCACTCCCACACACCCAATACAATATAAAACACACACCCACATTACCCACAAACCCTTACAACCACAAATTTAGAAGAAGGCCATAGCGACAGCAAAGCAAAGACAACACCAGCATACAGAGGCACACAACACCATCACACATACACATCCACGCACAAAACACCACACACCCCTAAACATCTCCCCACACATCACAACACACCACCTTACACATCACCCACACCACCCCATGGCACTGCAAAGACACCCCAGGTTTCTGAGGAGGAGCTTAGGGACATGGTGGAGGAAATCATCCGGGTAGAGCCACAGCTATTTGGATCAAAGGTGCAGCACACCACCATAGCTAGGAAGATGGAGCTGTGGCGCAGAATCGTGGACAGGGTCAGCACCCAAGAAATAGGGATGACATTAGGAAGAGGTGGAACGACCTATGGGGGAAGGTGCGTTCCGTGGTCTCAAGACACCACATTGCGGTTCAGAGGACTGGCGGCGGACCCCCATCTCCTCCCCCACAACTAACAACATGGGAGGAGCAGCTCTTGCCTATACTGCATCATGAGGGTCTCACAGCAGTAGCTGGAGGAATGGACTATGGTAAGCCAAAGCTTTAACTACTTCATCCCCCACCCTACCTGCATGCTATCACATACCCCCACCCTCGCCCTCACCCCCATCACTCCAACTCCTCACATATGTATCACTATCACAAACCACACATCCCAACACCAAGCCCTGCATGCAACAACAAAGCATGGACACCCATCACCAATGCATGTCCACTACACATTCCCACACAGACCCCTAAACAATTAGCAGACAAGGTCCTACACAGGAATGCAAGCACTGGGGTACAGGGTCACCCACCCATTGCACACCATGGCACACACAGATGCAATAATCATGCCTTTACACCCCTGCAGGACCCCTACCCAACGTCACCGGACAGGAGGTTCCAGACATGTCCACTCCACCCACAGAAGAGGCCCACAGTGATGACAGCAGCTCTGTCCAACTGGATCTAGATGACCAGCCCGGCCCATCTGGGACCTCGGGACAGTCGGTTCCCCTCACACAGTCACAGGCCACCACAGAGCCTCCCCTTCAGGAAACACCAGCACAGCACCCATCCAGCGGGCCCATACCTCTGTCCCCAGGACACGTCAAGCAGCAGTGAGTCCACCACTACAGGGGACCCAGGCTAACCCACCACCCTAATACAGCAGGGACCTGGGGGCAGTGGTAGTGGGCACACAGTTCAGGGGACAGAGGCCCAGGAACACAGGGGAACTGGGAGGGCTGCTGTGCGACCGGGGGAAAACAGGCCCAGGGAACCCACTCTCCATGAGGCCCTCTCCAACATCATGGGAGCCTACCATCATTCCAAGGAGACGATGGCAACGGTACTGGCGAAGTTTCAGGAGACCCAGCGGCTGCAGGAGGAACAGTATTTGGGGTTCAGGGAGGAACTCAAATACATCAATACCACCCTGGGCACCATTGTAGGGGTGCCGAAGGACCTCGTGAACACCTGGAGGGACACTGTGGCACAACAAGGGGCCCCTGACACTAGCCTGGATGATGAACTGGCCACCACCTCCAACAGCGCTAGTGGACAGGAGGCACCGCCACAGGACCACAACACCAGCACCCCACCCCCTGCAGATGGAGAACCACCCCGCAAGCGGTCCCTGAGATCCAGGACAAAGACAGAGTACAATGCAAAGACCCCAGCCAAGAAATGAGACCACCCTGAATGTCATCCTTCTGTCCCACTTTGTCACCATGTCCATCCTTAAACTGCCTTAGCTCCACATCCTATGCCCCTTTGGACAATGCACCTGTGAGACTAATACCTGGACTCTGCCATGGACATTCCTCCACCATCACTCCTGACCATTTTACAACCCCCTCCACTATTTAGCACTTAAACACCCTTAAATCACAAAACAATCTGGAGTCAGTCTGTGCTTTCACAATTGTGTATTTGCAATAACTGAGGGAAATAGCAATGTCCATTGTATTGTCAACACACCGATGTCACACAGCTCTAGTACATGAGGTAACATAGCAGAGGTCACACAGTGGGACCACCTCTGTGAAATCGAAAGGGAAAGTGACAAATCAGGGTCCATACACTGGGTGAAAGTGACAGACAGATGAGAGGTCGAACAATTTTATCAGATGTAGGAGGCAGTGATGTCTTCTTACCTGTGTCTCACTGGAAGTATTGATGGATCAATGTGTTTCTGTTGTCTATGTCCTCTTCTTCTGCCTCCTCTTCTTCACTGTCCACAGGCTCCACAGCTGCCACAACACCTCCTTCAGGACCATCCTCCTGCAGAAAAGGCACCTGTCGTTGCAAAGCCAAGTTGTGCAGCATACAGCAGGCCACGATGATCTGGCACACCTTCTTTGGTGAGTAGTATAGGGAACCACCTGTCATATGGAGGCACCTGAACCTGGCCTTCAGGAGGTCAAAGGTCCTCTCTATAACCCTCCTAGTTTGCCTATGTGCCTCATTGTAGCATTCCTCTGCCCTGTCCTGGGATTCCTCACTGGGGTCAGTAGCCATGACAGGTTGGGGTAGCCAAAGTCACCTGCAAATGTCGAGGGACAACTGTTAGACACACACTAACCCTTAGGGACAACCCCAGACAACTATTCACACTGTATAGGGTCCATGTCCTCACCTAATAGCCACACACGGTTCCTCTGGAGTTGCCCCATCATATAAGGGATGCTGCTATTCCTCAGAATGTAAGCGTCATGCACTGAGCCAGGAAACCTGGTGTTCACATGGGAGATGTACTGGTCAGCCAAACACACCATCTGCACATTCATTGAATGGTAACTCTTCCGGTTTCTGTACACCTGTTCACTCCTGCGGGGGGGACCAAGGCCACATGTGTCCCACCAATGGCACCTATGATGTTGGGGATATGTCCCAGGGCATAGAAGTCACCTTTCACTGTAGGCAAATCCTCCACCTGAGGGAAAACAATGTAGCTGCGCATGTGTTTCAGCAGGGCAGACAACACTATGGACAATACGTTAGAGAACACTGGCTGGGACATGCCTGATGCAATGGCCACTGTTGTTTGAAAGGACCCACTTGCCAGGAAATGGAGTACTGACAGGACCTGCACTAGAGGGGGGATTCCTGTGGGATGGCGGATAGCTGACATCAGGTCTGGCTCCAACTGGGCACCCAGTTCATGGATTGTGGCACAATCAAATCTGTAGGTGACTATTACATGTCGCTCTTCCATTGTCGACAGGTCCACCAGCGGTCTGTACAACGGAGAATGGCGCCATCTCATCACCTGCCCCAGCAGACGTGCTCTATGGATGAGAACAGCGATCAGAGGGTCAGCCAACACTGAGGTACAAAATAAACAACTTTATTGCCCACATTTGTCAATCCGCTATGTGCCTGTCTTAGTGTGTATGCAAGGCCTAGATATGTGTGACACATTTAAAATTAATGCCATGTGGCCCCCTGAAATTCGTGCTGCCTGACCTGTAATGTGGGACAAGGGGATATGAGGTAACTGCGCTAGTGTTGTACACCGTCACTGTAGGCGGTCGAAGACCGTGCCGCAATCCTGCATTGGTTAACATTGGACCCTGTGGGTCCCAGGAGCCAATGACGATGTATGCTGTTGGTGACGGTACTCACCACCGCAGACGTGACCGCCATTTTCTGTCTGTTCACTCACTTGATACCTGATCTTCGACAGGAGAGGACCTACACTGCAAGTGCTGCTGTGACCTCAGTCTGGAAGCGACACTGGCTCAAGTGTCTTGGAAAAGGGCCCCTGCCTTCACATCGGAGGAGTTGGAGAAACTAGTGGATGGGGTCCTCCCACAGTACACGCTACTCTACAGTCCTCCAGACAAACAGGTGAGTACACTGTGAGCATGCTGTATAGGCAATGCCTGTTTGGAGTGGTGTGGCTGGGAGATGGGGGGGGGAATGAGGCGTGCATGAAACAACGGTGAGTGGATGTGCGTCAGGGCAAGGGTGGGAACGTGGGCCAATGACTGTGACGGTCCGGACGGTTATTGTTTTTCCTTTTCCCATGTACTATTCCTGTAGGTCAGCGCCCACCAGAAGAAGGATATTTGGCATGCCATCGCCAAGGACGTCTGTGCCCTGGGGGGTCCACCACAGATGGAGCACCCACTGGCAGAAAAGATGGGAGGACATTCGCCGCTGGAGCAAGAAGACGGAGGAGACCCAGCTGGGCATGGCCTCCCAACGTGGGAGGGGTGCCCGTCGCACCATGACACCCCTGATGTTCCGGATCCTGGCGGTGGCGTATCCGGAGTTCGATGGCGCTTAAGGGCATCACAGCAGCCACAAGGGGGTGATTACAGTCACATCCATCTGAGTCAGAGCGCATTGGAGGTGTCCGGGTGGGGGAGGTGGGCTGTGGGTTCCTCTAGGCTAGGGCGAGCCTTGTAGGCAAGGACCCTTTGTGAGGCAGGCTTAGTGGCACCCCATCCCCACCAGTGGTAAGAGCCATCTTCAACTAGTCAGGCTCCTGTGACTTGCATGTGTGCAGCAATCGGGCATAGGCCTTGTACCCCATGTCCCTGTGATCAATTAGGGTACTCAAAGTGCATGGCGTAGTGCAGAGGGCTGCTATGTCTGTAGTGTCCGCCAACGGTAGCGATATTGCATGCACTGAACATGTCTTTCTACTTTCTTTCCCCCCCTCTTTGTGGTCTCCCTGTTCTTGTGTGCATTAGCATCATCAGACGGAGGAGCTGTGCCACCGGAGCAGGAGGGAGCTGCATCCCACATGGCCCTGGAAGGCGAGACTACGGACTCAGAATTCACCAGTGGGATGGAGGGCGGGGGGAGCTCCACGGCAGGGACAGGAGCTTAAACCAGCAACACCAACTCCTCTGATGGGAGCTCCCTTGCGGTGGCGGGCCCCTTTGTGATCAACGCATCTACAGGAACAGCCGCCACCCCCCCTACCAATACCGCCCTCCCAGAAGCCCCTCTGCGTGTGCCCTGTGGCCTCTCACCCAGGAGGGTGGGCATCTCCTTCGCCATAGGCACCTCAGCCACTGCCCCAGTCAGCCCTGCTGCCCTCAGTGAGGAGGCCATTGACCTCCTCAGATCCCTCACTGTTGGGCAGTCTACCATTCTGAATGCCATCCAGGGTGTAGAGAGGCAGTTGCAACAGACAAATGCATACCTGGAGGGCATTTATTCTGGTCAGGCAGCCCAACAGTGAGCTTTTCAGACTCTGGCCTCAGCACTGATAGCAGCCATTGTCCCTGAGTCCAGCCTCCCGCCTCCAACTTCCTCCACCCAGACCCAATCCCCAGTACCTTAGCCTATCCCAAGCACACCATCAGACCAGCATGCACACACCTCTACATGCAAGTGTAGCTCTGGCAAACATAAGCACCACACATCCCACAGGTACTCACACAAGCATCATACCCATGCACACATACCAACATCCACTGCCTCCACTGTGTCCCCCTCCTCCACGTCTCCTTCCTCCCTCCCTGTCACGTCTCCACTCACACCAGCATGCACTACATCTTCAGCCACTACCTCCATCACCATCACCCCATCACCACACACCGCTCACGTGCAATCACCACCCCCACTACCATTCACACATCCCCTGTGTCCTCTCCCAGTGTGTCTGTGAGCCCTCCTCCCAAACTACACAAACGCAGTTACACACCCACCCAACAGCCATCCACCTCACAACAGCCTCCAGCCCATGCACCTTCACCCAAAGTCAGCAAACGAACACCTCCTACAACCACTACCTCTTCCTCCACTCCCAAACCCCCTCCATCTACCCATCCCAGTGTGTCTAAAAAACGTTTCCTGTCAAACCTTGACCTCTTCCCTTCACCTCCCCCACCCCTCCCATCCCCTAGGGCCTGTCTTTCCAGGTCCCAACCCAGCACCTCAGCCACCACATCACCGGGAACAGTGGTGCCAGCAGTAACCGGCTTCTGGAGTGTGCCAAGCAGCAGGGCAGCCAGTGTCCCAAGGAGCGAGGCCAAGGACATTTCCCCACCTCCAAAACAAAAGAAATTGCCCACAGCCCGGAGGGAGAAGGCCAAAACACCTGCCACCAAGGGCTCAGGCAAGACAACAGTTAGGAGCGGCAAGACAGCTGCGCCACCATCCAAGGTGGGGAAGGGCCAGAGAAAGAAAGGGAAGTCGCCGCCAACCTGCACGGTGGACAAGACCGCCACTGGCACCGCCACATGCACAGCCGCCACGGGCACTGCCACCAGCACCCAGGATACTGTGCCCTTCACCTGCACCGCAGACACTGTGCCCTTCAGCAGCAGCAAGCTCACTGAGGCCACCACTGGCACCGACGCCAACACCCAGGATACTGTACCCTTCACCTGCACCACAGACACTGTGCCCTTCAGCAGCAGCAAGCTCAGTGAGGCCGTCACCAGCACCGCCGCTCAGGACACCGCCGCCAGCAGCACGCTCAGTAAGCCACCCACCAGCACCGCCGCTTAGCACACCGCCACCAGCAGCAAGCTCAGTGAGCCCCCCACCAGCACCGCCGCTCAGGACACCGCCGCCAGCAGCATGCTCAGTGAACCACCCACCAGCACCACTGCCCAATGATCGCCGCAAGCACCGCTGCTACTGAGCCCACCGCCAGCACCGCCAGCGGCCACCCCACATCCTGTGCCAGTGGCACTACCGCAGACATGGCTGCCATCCCCAGTGGTCATTCGTATGAGGCTGGTGGTCAGTTCCAGGGGCCTGGACAGCTTCCATGTTGCCCCACCGTCAGTGGAGTGTCAGATCCACTACCTGAGTCCTTGGCAGGATGAAGCACTCTGGGCACAAAGCCCCCTCCAGAACCAGTGGAGAAAGAAATCCACTACCTCAGTCCTTGGCTGGATGAAGCACTCTGGGCACAAAGCCCCCTCCAGAGCCAGTGGAGAAAGGCATCCACTACCACTGTCCTTGGCAGGATGAAGCACTCTGGGCACAAAGCCCCCTCCAGAACTAGTAGAGATTCGCATCCACTACCTCAGTCCTTGGCAGGATGAAGCACTCTGGACACAAAGCCCCCTCCAGAACCAGTGGAGAGATGCATGCACTACCTCAGTCCTTGGCAGGTTGAAGCACTCTGGGCACAAAGCCCCCACCAGAACCAGTGGAGAAAGGCATCCACTACCTCTGTCCTTGGCAGGATGAAGCACTCTGGGCACAAAGCCCCCTCCAGAACCAGTGGAGATTCACATCCACTACCTCAGTCCTTGGCAGGATGAAGCACTCTGAGCACAAAGCCCCCTCCAGAACCAGTGGAGAAAGGCATCCACTACCTCTGTCCTTGGAAGGATGAAGCACTCTGGGCACAAAGCCCCCTCCAGAACCAGTGGAGATTCACATCCTCTACCTCAGTCCTTGGCAGGATGAAGAACGCTGGGCACAAAGCCCCCTCCAGAACCAGTGGAGAAAGGCATCCACTACCTCAGTCCTTGGCAGGATGAAGCACTCTGGGCACAAAGCTCCCTCCAGAACCAGTGGAGTATCACATCCACTACCTCAGTCCTTGGCAGAATGAAGCACTCTGGGCACAATGCCCCCTCCAGATCCAGTGGAGATTGTTATCCTCTTGAGAGACTGTGGCTTTGCACTCCCCAGGATAAAGCAGTGGGCAAACCACCCACTGGAGAGACTTGAGAGACTGTGGCTTTGCACTCCCCAGGATAAAGCAGTGGCCAAACCACCCACTGGAGAAACTTGAGAGATGGTGGCTTTGCACTCCCCAGGATACATCAATGGGCATAGAGCCCCCTCGTGGAGCTGGCGTCGTGCACTCATCCGGCTGAGGTGCCCCCCCTTCCCTTCCCCCTGAGGTGCCTGTTTTATTTTGATCTGATGCCCCTGCAGTGTTCTCTCCGTTTGGATCGGGTAGTGAGTGTGGGCCTCTCCCATGCATTTTGGGCCCAGTGGTCCAAGGACTATGTAGGTGCAGTACATGGACTTGAAGTCTTTGTGTACATATTTGTTAATAGTGTATATATATATATTTTTGAGTAATGGATTTTTAATGATTACAATCATTCAACTCATTTCCTTTTGTCCTTGCCTTCTTCCAGGGGGCTTTTGGGGGGGGGGGGGAATGTAATGTTTCAGCATGTATTGCTGTGTGTGTTGTGGGTGAGGGTGGGGGTGGGAGTGTAGCGTGTTGCGTGTGTGTGTCACTCTCTTTTCCCTCCCCCTCCCCTTTGTCGTAGGTGCAGTTTTCACCTTGGTCGTCACCGCCATCGGTTGTGCTCCTGGTAGAGGAGCAGGAAGACTATTGCAACGAGAATTTGGAGTTCATGCTCCATGGCGTCCTGGTTCCTTGTGGGGTGTGGAGAGGTGAGAGTTTTCCCTTCCAAGTCCTGTTTCCACCGTGTTTTTGTTTGCGTTGAATCCACCCCGGAAAAGGTGGCGGATTGGCCTCTCATAATGGTGTGGGCGGTACATTGTCTTCTGCCTGTCTGTTGGCGGTGACCATCATGCTGTTTGTTTGTACCACTGTGGCGGTCGGAGTGTTAAAGTGGCTGTCTATGTTGGCGGTTTCCGCCGCGATCATAATTCCATTTTTTTTACCGCCGGCCTGTTGACGGTCCTACCGCCGCTTAAACACCGATCGCCAGGGTTGTAATGAGGACCATAATCAGTTGCATGACAGAACCCCGCATGTATGCCTTTCCAACACAGTCTCTACCACGACTGCGACATTACCATGCATTACTTTACCACACAAGTCAATTCAGCAACTTTCCTAAGTGGGTGCTGGACCTTGGACTAGTATAAATTACTATTCCAACTAAAGTCTAAGCAACATTAGGAAAGGATTTGGACTTAAAAATCTAACACCAGTCCAACAACGTGCCGCTGAGGGAAGTCGTTTTAACAACTTGCATGGTAAAGTAATGCTTGGTAACGTCACAGTTGGGGTAGTGACTGCATTGTAAAGGCAGGTCACGATTCTGACTGCGTGGTAAAGGATATTTCCCCACAAGGTTCTATGTCGGAACCCCCCATGCATTTACCCCACATGCCTTTACAACACAGTCTCTACTACGATTTTGACATTACCACGCATTACTTTACCACACAAGTCATTACAATAACTTGATTAAGGGGGTCTGGGACTTTGGAATAGTATAAATTACTATTCCAACCACAATCTATGCAACAGTTGGCAAGGTGTTGGACTTAAAAATCCAACACCAGTCCAACAACGTGCCCCTAAGGAAAGTATTTGTAACGACTTGTGTGGTAAAGTAATGCATGGTAACGTCGTAGTTGTGGTGGTGACTACATTGCAAAGGCACGTCCTGGTTCTGACTGCGTGGTAAGGGATGTTTCCCCACAAAATCCAGTGGTGTAAATGGTGCCCTTGGTGTAACCCTCTCTGAGATAGGTAGGCTGATGCACAGTGTGAAAACCAGCCTCATAATGACAAGGGGTGTGAACAATTGGGCCGCATATCTGTTCCCCAGTCCGGAAGAATAACCTCAAACAACGAGGATGAAATCGGACCCCATGTTCGAATTTCCAAGCTACATTCTAGTGGGCATAATTTACTAAACTTGTTTCCCATGTGAGACCAGGGTTGATCATGCAAGGAGTGGGATGGAATGGGGGAGCTTATTGGTATGCCAGACTGCAGCTCTCCATGCAAATGCTATTAAAATAGAACCATTTATTTTTGTTTCCAAGGTTAACAGAATATTAATGAGACTGCAATTTGAATAACCTTGAAATGCCGTCTGTGCTGTGCAGGTATTTATCGCGGCTAATAAAACACAATTTCCAGTAATGAGAATGCAATCTCTGTTTGTGTAAGCAAATAGAAGGGAGAAAGCAAAACATTTGTTTCTGAATAGAAAATATATTAGCAGCACCATAGCCGAGCATATGTCAGGTGTTTTTTCCATAACTATTTTCTATTCAAGTTCTAATCAGGGTGAGCTAGTCACAATAGTGCTGTCTTAAGGAGTTCTTCTTTGTTCATCGAATTTTCCCCAATTTCTTCTACCTCGCTGAAACATTTAATATTGATTCGTGTATCCGAGAGAAAGACTTCTGACTTCCCCTTTGATAGCATCGCTTCAGTTAAGATTCAATACTCGATGTTTGAAATGCATTCTCTTTCATGAATAATATATCAAAGCTATTTCTAGTATATGAAAGGGCCTAAGGTGAAAATGAAATCTGCAATACCTAGTTCCAGACTTGGGTGGTCATTCCAACCCTGGCGGTCCATGACCGCCGGGTTGGAGGACCGCGGGAGCACCGCCGACAGGCCGGCGGTGCTCCAATGGGCATTCCGACCGCGGCGGTAAAGCCGCGGTCGGACCGGCAACACTGGCGGTCACCCGCCAGTGTACCGCCGCCCATTGGAATCCTCCAAGGCGGCGCAGCTAGCTGCGCCGCCGAGGGGATTCCGACCCCCCCTACCGCCAACCAGTTCCCGGCGGTCCGCCCGCCGGGAACCGGATGGCGGTAGGGGGGGTCACGGGGCCCCTGGGGGCCCCTGCAGTGCCCATGCCACTGGCATGGGCACTGCAGGGGCCCCCGTAAGAGGGCCCCTAAATGTATTTCACTGTCTGCTGCGCAGACAGTGAAATACGCGACGGGTGCAACTGCACCCGTCGCACAGCTTTCACTCCGCCGGCTCGATTCCGAGCCGGCTTCATCGTGGAAGCCTCTTTCCCGCTGGGCTGGCGGGCGGCCTGAAGGCGGCCGCCCACCAGCCCAGCGGGAATGTCAGAATTACCGCCGCGGTCTTTCGACCGCGGAACGGTAACCTGACGGCGGGACTTTGGCGGGCGGCCTCCGCCGCCCGCCAAGGTCAGAATGAGGGCCTTGATATTTTGCCCTGCAGAACCCATCTTGATGTAGGGTGGCCACATCATAGCCTCTAGTCTGTTGTCTTTCATATGACAAGCTCTTACCCTCTGGAAGGGGTAGTCTTGTTTTTTTTTACAGTCAACTAACTCTACTGATGCACCTTTTAGCATAGACTTGTAAGCCTAATGCATGTGCCTAGAAATAGTGCTAACATGGAGTAATGTGGATAACCTTTCTTAATTCCCAATGCCCAGTCTATAGAATTCTCTGAAAACTCTTAGCTAAAATAGCTACTTTTTAAACTTATTTTTTTAATTAAGAAAATGCTGCAAACTTTTGTCAAGAACAAAGGGAAACTTTACAGAATACCAGTGGCGGCCCCAAAAAATCTCAAGGGGAGGGATTGGGTGGGGGGGGATAAAAAAAACAAAAATCCCTTTTTCTCATCGCCGCCGCCTCCTTCCGCACTTCTCCAATGATCTTCTTGTGGTATCCCAACATTCGCTTGAATCCCAGCACAGGCACCCCAGCAATCATGGTGCTGCTTACATGCTAAATATAGCATGTAAGCAGCATCAGGATTGGTCTGAGTGGCTGAGTGCCGCTCAGACACAAGACTGGGGTCTGTGATGTTTCTTCAGCCCAGCTGTGTATACAGCTGAGTTGGAAAAATCTAAGTACCCATGTGTGTTTGGCCAGCCTGAGATGGCCAGGCCAAACACACATTCGCACTTAGTGCACTCTCCCCTACTCCCCATCCTACCTCCCACAGCACCGTTCCACCACAAACACACTGCTGGCTGAGCCAGCAGATGAAAGATTAAACAACAATTAAATATCGCTATATCTTTCATCTCCTAGCTTAGCCAGGGGAGCAACGCTCTCTTGAGCCATTGCAAAGGAGCCACCCCTGCAGAATCCATATAGGAAGTACATCCAATGACTTGAATGATTAAATTTGAATTGTCGATACCCATTATTTTGTCATACAACTGCTCCTTATGATTGGGATGAAATAGAGCATACTCCAGTTGACTAACTTTGCACAAATGATAAAAAGTGGCGGGTGATTGAAAAGTTACATAAAGTTGTTATTAGATCACAGGTTATCAAAATATTATTAAGAAACATAAATTGAATGTAGTTTGTTTGAATATTTCCATGAAGATCATGAAAAATCACTTTTGGCAATGGTATCAATTGTAGTTTTAGTTCCTTGTGTGAGAAAGTAGATTACTAGTGGAGTGAATGGTAGTCCAGCACAAGTAATAATGCCACTATTCTTTTTTGGTTCAGTAAAGATTTCAGTAATTTGTGCCTGTGCTCAATTTTCAGTAGCTGTGGCACACTTCAGGCAGGCTTAATCTAACGTCTTAAGCTTTTAAAAGTGGCAAAATAGTTAAAATGTTGAAAACAGAATACAATAAATTTATAAAAATAGAGAATAATGAATTTAACAAATGTTCAAAAGATGTCACCAAAGTGATACAAATGTGTTAGACTCTTCATCCTTGACGTGGTCTCCCTTAACTTTTTGCCTCTGTTCCCAAGGTTGTTGATGTGTGCTGGGCTCTGATTTTGCTTTTTTTGTTACTCTGGGCACTTTACCACTGCTAACCAGTGCTAAAGTGCAAGTGCTCCTTTACAGAATGTGTATGTAATTGGTTTATCCATGATTGGCATATTTGGTTTACTAGTAAGTTCCTAGTAAAGTGCACTAGAGGTGCCAGGGCCTGTAAATCAAATGCTACCAGTGGGCCTGCAGAACAGGTTGTGCCACTCACATAAGTAGCTCTGTAATCATGTCTCAGACATGCCACTGCAGTGTCTGTGTGTGCAGTTTTAACTGTAAATTCGACTTGGCAAGTGTACCCACTTGCCAGACCTAAACCTTCCCTTTCCTTACATGTCAGACACCCCTAAGGTAGGCCCTAGGTAGCCCCAAGGGCAGGGTGCAGTGTATGGTTAAGGTAGGACACATAGTAATGTGGTTTATATGCCCTGACAGTGAAATGTTGCTAAATTCGTTTTTCACTGTTGCAAGGCCTGTCCCTCTCATAGGGTAACATGGGGGCTACCATTAAATCTGATTAAAGCGTAGATTCCCTTTGGGAGCGGATGGACATGTGGAATTTGGGGTCTCCGAGCTCACAATTTAAAAAAACATCTTTTAGTGAAGTTGGTTTTTAGATTGTGTGTTTGAAAATGCCACTTTTAGAAAGTAGGCACTTACTTGCTTAAACCATTCTGTGACTCTGCCTGTTTGTGGATTCCCTGTCTGGGTCAGTTTGACAGTTAGGCTGTTTGCACCCCTCTCTAGACAGTGACACAAAGAGAGCTGGGGTGTTGCCTGCATATCCTGATGAGCCATCTGTGCTGGGAGGGAGGGGAAGGGTGGTCACTCATACCTCAAAGGGCTGTGCCTGCCCTCACACAATGCAGTCTCCAAACCGCTGGTGCGTGTCTGGGGCCTGGCCTGGACAAGGCAGGATTTCACAAACAAGAGAGACATTTCCCTGAAGTAGGCCTACTTCAAAGGCAGAAAGGGGTATAAGAAGAGCACCCAAAACCCCTGAAATTTAGATCACTTCTGGAATCAAGAGGAACCTCTGCCAAGGAGAAGAGCTAAAGAGATGAGGAGAAGTGCTGTCCTGCCTGTGACTGTGCTTTGTGGAGCTACCCTGCAGTTGCTGCTTCTGCCTCTGAAAGGGGACAAATAATGGACTTTGTGGTATATTCCTTCTTGAGAAGAACCTCCAAGGGCTTGGACTGAGCTTGCCCCCTCTTCTGAAGTCTCAGGGCCATCAAAGACGTCCCCTACCAGCACATAGACTCTCTGCTGAGACTCCTGCCCTGACAATTTGTGCCCTATCCAGTCCCTGGCCCTTGAAAGGAGAAGCTGGTGAAAATCGAAGAAAACAGACTTTGGACAAATCTGGACCGACGCCGCTGCAGAATCCTGTGATACCACCTGTACCCAACTCCGTGGTCCTCGCTGGAGTGTGACGACCCTCGCAGGGCTGACACCGATGCAGCCCCACTGAAGTCCGCGACTCCGTGGAAGCCGCCACACCACTTCTTGACAGACGCCGCCCGAAGTGTGTGGATTCATCGCTTTGCACGGATGCCGCCTCACCTCCACCGCTCCGCAGCAAGGACACAACGCCTCTTCGTGACGCCTCCTCTCCTTCAACCCGCAACACCAGAACCAATGCCGCCTCACATCAAGCGATGCCACGATCCCCTACTTCGTGCAGTGACTTGTTCTCACAGTGTACTAAGGGACTGTACCTGGGGGTCTGCGTGACTCCGTACCAGGTGCCATTGGCATTGGATTGTTGGGAACGACTCTGTCATGATGCTGTGTTATTACCTCATCGAAGCATTTTGTGTTTCTAAGTGCTGTTTTTAGTTTAATCTGTAAGAATTCATAACTTGACTTGCATGTCGGATGTTTGACATTTTGTTCTTGTTTTGTTTAGATAAATATTGGCTATTTTCCTAAACCTGTGTTGAGTCATTTTGTGGTGTTTTTACTATATTACTGTGTGTGTTGTTACAAATACTTTACACCTGGTCTCTGAAGTTAAGTCTGCCTGCTTGTGCCAAACTACCAAGGGGGTGAGTGAGGGTAACTGAGGGTGATTCTCCTTTACCCTGACTAGAGTGAGGGTCCTTGCTTGTACAGGGGGTAACCTAACTGCCAACCAAAGACCTCATTTCTAACATTTGTGATCAGCGGTGAGGATTGGTCTTGTATTTGTATTTGACATACAGTGATTAGGTATACACTACTGTTTTCAGTACAGACCATTATGTGACCACATACTACTTGTCTTTGTGATTTTTGCTTTTTTCTCTTTTTTTGAATTATTCCCTACTTCCATTTGGTGGTAATCCTTTATTGACTTTTGAACTCCATTTAGGAACTTGTTTTCTGCCTTTGAAACTTTGCACTTTTAACTCTTCATCATGTCTCAATCTGGAGATGCATCAGCTGGAGCTGCTTTGAATTTAGGGAAACTGGAGAGTTACACAGTTGTCCAACTTAAACAGTTCTGTAAGGATCCTGCCTGTCCCATTTAGAGCACCACCAGGAAGGAAGAACTGCAAAAGGCACTGAGGACCTGGGTGACAACAAAGGAAGCAGAGGGGCACACAGAGGATGAGGATGAGGATGAGGGTGAGGAGGAGGAGGAGACACAGAGTATTCTCAATGGTATAGTGGGTGGGCCTTTAATGTACAGGGGGAGGGCCTCCAGGGTAGGTAGCAGTGTGGCATCCAAGGGTCTGACTCTTGAAGAGTTGCAGGACAGACAGGCAGAGAGGGCTCACCAGTTAGAGATGGAGAAAATGAGGATGGTCATAGAAGAGAAAATGTTATTGGTGGCTCATGAGCTCAGCTTGAGGAAGCTGGATCAGAGGAACCAGTCTAGTAGGGATGGTGGCATCAATAGCACAGTGCAGCTTAAGAGAAGTGTGAATATTTCAAAAGACGTAGCGAAAGACTACAAAAGGGAAGATGACATATTCCTGTGGTTCAAGGGGTATGAGTCTGCTCTCCATATCAATCTGGTCCCTGAAGCTCATTGGGGGGCGAGTCTGTGGAAGCACTTTGAGTCAGAGGGGAGAAACACCTGGACATCCTTAAGAGATCCTCAGGGACTCACCTATACCATAATGAAAGACGCCCTACTCACAAGATATGGTCTGACCCCTGGGCAGTATAAGGACAAGTTTAGGTCCTACAAAAAGAAAGAGTCTCAAACCTGGTTAGTGTGTGTGGATTCCGTTTGCAGGTCACTGGATGGCTGGGTGAAGGGCAGTAAGGTGACAACGTATGAGGGGATTTACAATTTAATTGCTTGCGAGCACTTTTAGAGTTTATGTTTTCTTAGAGCTGTGCCAGCACCTGATTGACAGCAAGCTGACTGACCACACAAGCTTGCACAGGAAACGACCGCTGGGAAAGCACCAATAGCCACAAGAGGTATGGGGGAGAACACACCAAGGGTGGTCAGGGTCCCTCTCAGAAGAAAAGGGGGTAAGGATAAACAGGGGGAGTGTTCTAAAGGGCCCCAACCTAGGTCCCAGGGTAAGGATTCCCAGCCCCCCAGTAAAAAGAAGCCATGGTTCTCCAAAGGGAGATCTGTGACGGAGGTTCCCTATGTAAGTGAGGGGGGACCCCAAATGCCCCAAGAGTACACTGGCACCCACTGGTGCGCCGTCCCAGGGTTTGGCTAGTGTACCGCTTGGGGGGTAGTTGGTTCCGGGTGGGTGTGAGCCAGATGAGATGACCCTTGTCTCGCTAGGGGACAGTGAGATGGTCCAGAGAATCCTAGTGCCTGAGAACACTAAAAAGAACAGGCAGAGGGTGACCATTAATGGACAGAGGGTGGAGGCTCTGAGAGGCACAGGAGCCAGTGTGACTACAGTGAGGAGTCATCTGGTGTCTGAAGAGCAGATAGATCCCCGTGTACTTCACCAAGTAGTTGCAGTGGATAACTCAGAGTGCCGGTGCAGAGTGGCTCAGGTTCCCTTTGAATGGGGGGGGGGGATCTCAGGTTCCTTGAAGGTAGCTGTGAGTCCATCCATACCTGTGGATTGTTTGCTTGGCAATGACCTGGAGGATTCCCCTTGGAAGGTGGTGGAATACAGGTCACACTTGGAGATGTTGGGTCTGCCTGGGTGGGTATGCGTATCCACCAGGTCAATGGCAGCCCAGAAGGGTGGTCAGAAGCCCTTGGATCCTGAAACAGTGACCCAGGGGACCGCCAAAAACAGGAAGGGGAAGAGGCGCAGGAAACCGGTCCCAGAAGCTCCCACAGTCTAGGAGGAGGAAGCGTCTGAGGGTGACGCCTCGGAGCCTACAGGGGAACAGGTGGCAGAACTGGGAAGATCCCTGAGCTGTTGGAGCGGAAGCAGGAAGGGGGACCCACCAGTGAAGCATTCTGTGAGGCACAGAAAACATGTCCTACTCTAGTGGGTTTGTGGCAGCAGGCTGCAGACCAGGCAGCTGGCAAGGAGCCAGGATCTCACCTGATCTATTGGGAGGATGGCCTCCTGTACAGTGAGCCTAAAGTTGCTGAGCCTGGGTCAGACCATGTGCTGGTGGTACCCCAGTGCTTCAGAGCCTTCCTACTGGGTCTGGCTCATGATGTGCCTTTAGCTGGACATTTGGGGCAGGAGAAGACCTTTGATCGGCTTGTCACCCACTTTTACTGGCTCCTAATGCGTAGGCACTCGGATGCTCATTGCAGGTCTTGCCAGACTTGTCAGGCAAGTGACAAGAGTGGGGGAAAGCACAAGGCTCCCCTCCAACCTTTTCCTGTAGTTAGAACCCCCTTTGAAAGGGTAGGTATTGACATTGTGGGGCCTCAGGATCCCAAGACAGCCATGGGCAAGAGGTTCATCCTGGTCTTGGTAGACCATGCCACCCGGTACCCAGAAGCCATTCCGCTGAGATCAATCACTTCCCCTGTGGTGGGTTGTGCATTGATGTTTTTTTTTACCAGCATGGGGTTCCCCAAGGAAGTGGTATCTGATAGGGGTATCAATTGCATATCCACGTATATGAAATCCTTCTGGCAGGATTGTGGGGTAACTTATAAATTCACCACTCCTTACCACCCCAAAGCAATGGTCTGGATGAGAGATTCAACTGCACCTTGAAAGGCATGATCACGGGCCTGTCAGAGCTATTGAGGCGGAAGTGGGACGTCCTCTTGCCAGGCCTTCTGTTCGTCTACGGGAAGGTGCCTCAAAAAGGGCTTGGCTTTGGTCCTTTTGAGTTGCTGTATGGCCACCCTGTTAGGGTACCCTTGAGTCTGGTGAAGGAGGGCTTAGAGACAGCCCTCAGTTAACCTCCCCATGATGTATTTATCTACATGCTGGTTTTCCAAAACCAGACTGCCTGCTTCAGAGCTCTCGCCCAAGAGAACCTAGAAGCAAACCAGGCAGATATGAAATGGTGGTATGACTAGAATGCCACTCTGGTCGAGTTTCAGCCTGGGCAAAAATTGTGGGTGACGGCACCAGTGGAGACTAGGGTGCTCCAGGACAAGTGGACTCGGCCATTCGAGGTGGTGGAGTGCAAAAGTGAAGTCACTTGTCTGGTGGACTTGTGAACTCCCACAAACCCCTTAAGGTGTACTTCATGTGAACTGTCTCAAAATCCACTTTGAGCGGACTGCATTGTCCATGCTCCTAGCAACAGATAATGGGGTGGAGGAAGAGAGTGAACCTCTTCCTGACCTCCTGTTTGCAGGAGAGAAAGATGGGTCGGTGGAGGGAGTGAACCTTTCCCCTCCCTGACCCCAGAGCAGCAGAGGGACTGTGTCCAGGTGTTGGGACAGTTCGCCTCCCTGTTCTCCCTGATCCCAGGGGTCACACACTTGTGTACACATGATGTGGACACTGGGGACAGTCCACCCAATAAACAGAAGGTTGACAGGGTGACTGATAAGGTCAGGGTTAGCATCAAAGATGAGGTGTCTAAGATGTTAGCCCTAGGGGTGATTAAGTTCTCTAGCAGTCATTGGGCAAATCCTGTGGTCTTGGTCCCAAAGGCTGCTGCGTCTGGTGCCACCCCAGAACTCCAGTTCTGTGTGGACTACCGGGGTCTCAGTGCAGTCACTAAAACTGACGCACACCCCATCCCCTGAGCTGATGAGCTCATAGATCAGTTGGGAGCTGCCAAATACCTCAGCACGTTTGATTTGACATCTGGGTATTGGCATTTGCCCTAATTGAGGGGGCCAAGGAGAGGTCAGCATTTTCTACCCCAGATGGACACTTCCAGTTTAAGGTGATGCCATTTGGGATGAAAAATGCCCCAGCCACATTCCAGAGATTGGTCAACCAGATGTTAACTGGGTTGGATGACATTGCAGTGTTCAGTACAACTTGGGAGGAACACTTGCAGCACCTCTGCAAAAGTCAGCCCTCACTATTAAGGCAAGCAAGTGCCAAATAGGTCAGAGTTCAGTGGTGCATTTGGGACATCAGGTAGGGAGTGGCCAGGTGGTACCCCTACAGCCAAAGATTGACACCATTCTGGCTTTGGGAGCCTCCCAAAACCCAGACTGAGGCGAGAGCCTTTTGTAGGCCTCACCTGCTATCACAGGATGTTTATCAAGGTATATGGCACCATTGTTGCCCCCTTGAATGAGTTGACTTCCAAGAAGGAACCAAAGAAGGTGATCTGGACAGGGGCTTGCCAGACCGCTTTTGATGCCCTGAAGGCTGCCATGTGCACAGCACCTATGCTGCAGGCACCTGACTATTCCAAGGAATTTGTTGTGTAAACAGATGGCTCAGGAGAGCCTAGATCAACATGTAGCCTTCATTAACAAGAGGTTACTTCCCAAGGAACATCGGTGGAATGCAATTGAGTGTGATGCTTTTGCTGTGGTTTGGGCGCTGAAGAAGCTAAGAGCCTACTTCTTTGGGACTCACTTCTGGGTTCAGACTGACAACAGGCCCCTCAGATGGTTAATGCAGATGGGGGGTGAAAATCCAAAACTCCTGAGGTGGTCAATTTCCCTACAGGGGATGGACTTTGTGGTGGAACACCGCCATGGTACAGAACATGCCAATGCTGATGGTCTGTCCAGAATCTCCTCCCTTTGTGATGAGAACGCCCATGAGGTTGGGTAGGTGCTCCCCACTTTCAGCTCGGGGGGACACGTGTTAGACTTGGCATCCTTGACGTGGTCTCCCTTAAAGTTGTGCCTCTTTTTCCCAGGTTGTGGATGTATGCTGGACTCTGTGCTGATTTTGTCACTCTGGGCACTGTACCACTGCTATCCAGTGCTAAAGTGCAAGTGCTCCCATGTAAAATATATGTGTAATTGACTTTCCATGATTGGTATATTTGATTTACTAGTACGCCCCTAGTAAAGTGCACTAGAGGTGCCCAGGTCCTGTAAATCAAATGCTACTAGTGGGCCTGCAGCACTGGTTGTGCCACCCACCTAAGTAGCCCTGTAAACATGGCTCACATCTGCCACTGCAGTGTCTGTGAGTGCAGTTTTAAACTGCCAATTCGACTTGGTAAGTGTACCCACTTGCCAGGCCTGAACCTGCCCTTTTTATACATGTAAGGCACCCCTAAGGTAGGCCCTAGGTCACCCCATGGTCAGGGTACAGTGTGTGTTAAAGGTGGGACATGTACTTATGTGTCCTAACAGTGAAATACTGCCAAATTCGTGTTTCACTGTTGCAAGGCCTATCTCTCTCATACGTTAACATGGGGGCTGCCCGTAAATATTATTAAAGTGCAGATTCACTTTCAGAGCAGATAGAAATTTTGAGTTTAGGATCTCCTAACTCACAATTTAAAAATACATATTTTAGTGAAGTTGGTTTTTAGATTGTGTGTTTGAAAATGCCCCTTTTAGAAAGTATGCACTTTCTTGCTTAAACCATTCTGTGACTCTGCCTGTTTGTGGATTCCCTGTCTGGGTCAGTTTGACAGTTGGGCTGTTTGCACCCCTCTCTAGACAGTGACACAGAGGAAGCTGGGGTGTAGCCTGCATATCCTGATGAGCGATCTGTGCTGGGTGGGAGGGGAGGGGTGGTCACTCACACCTGAAAGGGCTGTGCCTTCCCTCACACATTGCAGTCTCCAATCCTCTGGTGTGTGTCTGGGGCCTGGCCTGGCAAGGCAGGATTTCACAAACAAGAGAGACTTTTCTTTGAAGTAGGCCTACTTCAAATGCAGAAAGGGGTATAACTAGAGCACCCAAAACCCCTGAAACTTAGATCACTTTTGGAATCAAGAGCAACCTCTGCCAAGCAGAAGAGCTGAAGAGCTGAAGAACTGAGGAGAATTGCTGCCCTGCCTGTGACTGTGCTTTGTGGAGCTACCCTGCAGTTGCTGCTTCTTCCTGTGAAAGGGGACAAAGACTGGATTTGGTGGTATGTTCTTGCTTGAGAAGAATCTCCAAGGGCTTGGACGGAGATTCCTCCTGTTCTGAAGCCTCAGGGCCATAAAAGACTATCCCTACCAGCACCTGGACTCTCTTCTGAGACTCCTGCCCTAACAAGTGGTGCCCTATCCAGTTCCTGGGCCCTTGAAAGTAGAAGCTGGTGAAAATCCAATAAAACTGATTTCAGACGACTCCGGACCGGTGCTGCTGCAGAATCCCATGATGCCGCCTGCACCTGACTCCATGGTCCTCGTTGGAGTGCGATGACCCTCGCAGTCCCGACACCCCTGCAGGCCCGTCAAAGTCCGCGACTCTGTGGAAGTCGCCGGGCCACGTCGTGACCGATGCCGCCCAAAATGTGCGGATTCAACACTTCGCACTGAAGCCGCTTCACCTCCGCAGCAAGGACCCTACACCTCTTTGTGACGCCTCCGCACCTTCACCCAACAGCACCAGAACCGACGCCGCCTCAGATCCAGTGATTCCATGATCGCGTACTTTGCGCGCTGACTTGTTTTCACAGTTTACTAAGGTACTGTTCCCGGGGGGTCTGCGTGACTCTGTACCCGGCGCCATTGGCATCAAATTTTTGGGAACGACTTCATCACAATGCTGTGTTATCACCTCCTCGAAGCATTTTGTGTTTCTAAGCGCTATTTCTGAGTTTAATCTTTCAAAATTCATAACTTGACTTGTATATTTCAGATTTTTGTAGTTTTGTGTTTTTTTCCTATATTACTGTTTGTGTTGGTACAAATACTTTACGCCGGGTCTCTGAAGTTAAGCCTGCCTGCTCGTGCAAAGCTACGAAGGAGGTGAGTGGGGGTTAACTGAGTGTGACTCTCCTTTACCCTGACTAGAGTGAGGGTCCTTGCTTCAACAGGGGGTAACCTGACTGCCCACCAAAGACCCAATTGCTAGCAATAATAAAATTCCACCTACACCAGTAAGCAGCATTTCTCACTACCATTACAACCATACCAAACATGCTTATGCTACCCCTCATGAATCAGACAATACCCCCTAGCCATGAGGTAGGGCCTTTCCAATGAAATCCTATGAGAAGGAAGCACTCACAGCAGTGAGAAACCAAATAGGCTGTTTGTCACTACCAGGACAGGCCATGCCACCAGGCACCTGTCCTGCCTTCTACATACATAGCACCCTGCCCATAGGACTAGCTAGGGCCTTTCTTGCGGGTGACTTACATGTAGTGAAAAGGGAGTTCTGGGCCTGGCAAGTAAATTTAGATGCCAGGTCCCTGTGGCAGTAAACTGTGCACGCAGGCCCTGAGCTAGGAGGTTTGACAGGCTACTTCAGTGGGTGGTTCAAGTAGTGCTGCAGGCCCACTAGTAGCATTTAATTTACAGGCCGTGGGTATAGGGACATCAGTGTACAAGGGACTTACAGCTAAATTATATATGCCAATTAGCTATAAGCCAATCATACCAACTTTAGAAGGAAGAGCACCTGGACTTTAGCACTGATCAGAAGTGATAAAGTGTTCAGAGTCCTAGAGCCAACAGCAAGACGTCAGAAAGAATAGGAGGCAAGAAGTCTGGGAATGAACCCGCAAAGAGGGCCAGGTCCAACAGTGCCCTTCTCTATCCAAATCAAAGATGATAAAACCCTGCTCTGCTCGTGCAGATCCTGTGTGCTTGCCCCGG
The DNA here is from genome assembly GCF_031143425.1 of Pleurodeles waltl. Classification (NCBI taxonomy): domain Eukaryota; kingdom Metazoa; phylum Chordata; class Amphibia; order Caudata; family Salamandridae; genus Pleurodeles; species Pleurodeles waltl. The sequence continues at coordinate 510,459,777 of NC_090445.1, forward strand.
AGGTGTGACCAGGAAAATAAGTAGGGGTGGATGGAATTCATGGAGTTTGATTCCGCAGAATCATGTGGGATTACAATAAAATTCTACCTGATTTCACAGAATTCCACTGGGGCAGAGTGGGTATTTGGTGCTATTTTCATAGGCAACCCGCGTGACCAAATATTTATGTGAGGATGAATTTTGCCTAATTTTGCCACGTACTATTCTGTGCTCTTCAATTCTTCAATACTTTGCAGTGATCACACGTTTTAATCACTAGATAGTATGCCAGGGCACAGAGTAGTGTATGCAGTGGTTTCTAAAGTTTAGAAACCACTGAATAATCCTTGGCACCCTTATATACTATACAGTGGAACAGGCAGTGATTTCTAAAGTTTAGAAACCACTGCATAGATATTACTTGGGGCTCTTACATGCTTCACAATGATTACCAATTATGATCACTTCAGAGCATGCAAGGGCTCAGAGTGGATTCAGTGGTTTCTGAACTTTAGAAACCACTGCATAATGTTCAATTCTGCCAGCGGAGCGGCAAACTTTTAATTTTTCAGTAACTCCGCATTATAAGAACATTGTAGAATTACCAAAATTTCTCAGATTCTGCCAGTGGAATTAAAAAATCCTCCCGGGCCTCGAAATAAGCAACCCCTCCTAAGTGGTAGCTGCAAACCAGTTCTGGAGGTAACTCCCCTCCCACTTGGATTGGTGCCTGTCTGACTGGGGGAACAAAGCAGGGCAGGCCTGCTCAAGTGCCAGCTAACATTTGCCTGTGGTAGGGTAGGCCTCATTGAAGTTAATTAACTTCCTGGGAACTGCTCAGGTGGTCATTCTGTGAGAGGAATAGAACACCTCCTACACTCAAGGCCTTCATCTCAGCTCTGGTGGCAAGGTCACACCTCATTAAAAGGGGCCACTCAGCTTCTAGGTGACAGTTGAAAGATCACGAAAATGGCATTCTAGAGGCTTTCCGCAGGTAAAAGGTGACTTTTTAAAAGTATCCTTTGTAAAGTATTTAGTACAAATCCAAATTTGACTTGTAATAAATATTTAAAAAACTCAAACGTTGCTGAACTTTCCTAGGTGGAGATAACATTATTAAGTTTAATACTGTATCCCAATGCTTTCCTATAGAACAGCTAACCCTCCTACAATGAAAATAGCTTTTAAGTCCTTGACACTATAAGAACATTTTAACATTAAACTTTTACAAGTCCTACTAAGCAAAGAGGCTACATTGGTAGGCCTGTAGTCATGTTTTGCACTGTCCCTCTTGTGGCAGAATGCTTGCTGCCGTCCACTGGTGACATTTAATTTACAGGTCCTGGGTCCACATTGGACAATATACATGGGACTTATAGGTAAATTAAAGATACCAATTAGGTGTATAGCCAGTTTTGACATGTTTGGGGGTCAGAGCACACACCATGGGACCTGGGAAAAAGGGAAGTATCAGTTCAAAAGAGTGAGGACGATCATGCAAAAAGAGACATTTTTCTAAGGTTTGTTTAGAAAACTAAAAATATGTTTCCAGTACCATTTCTAGTGAAATGATGGCATTCAAAACACATGTGCCTCCAATCCACCAGAGAATAATTTTGACATCTCAGACATGTAGCTGGAAGATGAGAAGAAAAATTATTCAGTTTAAATTGTGTTTCACATAGCACTCACTTATTAAAATGCCATATAAAAAATGTGGAGCTTGGGAGTGCAGAGTAGAAAAATATGAATTTTATGGCAAGGCCGGAGGCTCCTATTATGCTTTCTTTTCTTGCTTTATTTTTAATAGCAGCTGCAGCCAAGAAAAAAGCACCAATCCCAAAAGGTTTGCAGGACAAGCAACCAATGGGAAACAAAGAGGAATACAACCAATCAGCACCCTATGCACATAAAGATATACCAATCCTGAGTGCAAGCAGCCCTCTTTTCTTGCTGCTCGCAGTCAAGATAAGTATATCTTTTTGGTGCTCTTAGTAATTTTATTCTGCATGTCTTATTTAACCTGTTTTAGAACTATTGCTCTTTGTTTAATTGTAGTTAATGTTGAGCGCGTGTTCGTGCGTTCATTTGCCGCATTTTAAGTTATTTTACTGATCCGTTTCCCCCCACGCTGAATTTCAGCATTTTCCCTTGTTTGCGTCCAGCGTTTCAACATTCTATTCTGAATGCCTTTCGACGCGCGTTTAGTTTCGGTCAATTCCGACCTTTACTCTAGGTCGTGCAGCCTTTTCTTCAGCTGTGATTCCTTCGCTTACTGAGATTCGGACGTTTTATTGAGCCGCTTTTCTCCTCTCAAACTCCTCGCAGTAAACAACCTCGGATCTAGCTATACTGCCACTTCCTTATTAGGCATGGCTTCACCGCTTCTGCCTTTTGGTTGGCAGTTTTATCGGTGAGTCACTGCTCTTTCCTCAAGGCCCTTCCCCCTTACCGACCCATCAATGATGACTTTTTTCTCTAAGTTCGGGAATGATCCCCGCAAAGGGGTAGACAGAGCTTGGTCCCTCTGTCAGGACAAAGAACTTGACATGGTTGGTCCCCTAGCTCGCATTTTTGATTTAGCAGAATCCGCAAGACTCAGTGATGAACCCATAGATCCTGAAGAATTGTCACTTTGGATTCAGCAAGCCTTCTGCTTACTTGGCAATGCAAACTCTGCCATGACGCATGAACGTCGCAATGGTCTTTTACTCAAATTAGATCTGAAAATTGCGAATCTGTCAGCCATGGATCCAGGATCAAAAGCTGATGGACTTCTCTTTGGAGATTCTTTCATCAAAGTGTTGAGTAGATATGTCACCACCTTTGCCTCTCTGGACAAAGCGCAGCAATCCCTTAAGAAGGTTTGCAACGAACAGGTTTTTGCCAGGGCCGGTAGAGGAAGAGGCCGATTTACCAGCCGGTCCTTCAGAAACCAAGGCTTCAGAGGTTCCTATAACTATCAACAGCAAGAATTCCGGCCACAATTCTACCCACAACACTCCAGAGGGTTCAGAGGCAGAAATCAGCGCAATCCCAAGTCTTACAACAACGCAGGTAAGCCAATTTTCTGGCCATCTTTCTATAGGGGATCGCCTAAAAGATTTTCTCCACAAGTGGAAAGAAATTACCTCAGATCCTTGGGTTCTCGATACCGTCAAAGGTTACTTAATAGAGTTTTACAATATTCCTTTTCAAAAGTTTCCCCTTCCCCCTCTCAATTTTTCATAAGAAATGTCAAATCTAATATCATCTGAAATACAAGATCTTCTTCGAAAACGTGCTATTCAGCACGTCCTTCCTCTTCCATCCAGCTTTATCAGCCCCCTTTTTCTAGTAATCAGGAAAAACAAAAAAATCAGACCAGTCATCAACCTCAAGCAATTCAATCAATTCGTCATCTATCGGCATGTCAAGATGGAAACAATTCTTCATCTCAGAGATTCACTTCTTTTGGACGACTGGATGGTCCGTCTGGACCTTCAGTCTGCCTATTTAACAGTTCCCATTCATTACTATCACAGAAAGTTTCTTCAGTTTCAATGGCAACATTAAACCTACCAGTTCACTTGCCTGCCTTTCGGTCTTTCATCTGCCCCTTGGTGATTAACCAAGTTAATGAAACCTGTTGTGGCTCATTGCAGAACTCACGGTTTCAAATTGATAATTTACCTAGACGATATTCTCCTCATGCATCAAGACGCTTCTATTCTTTGTTCCCAACTGTCCTACACTATCTCCCTCCTTTCAGAGCTAGGATTCATAATGAACAACGAGAAATCGGTCTTTTTTCCGGTGCAAAACATGGAATTCCTAGGTTTTCTAGTCAATTCTACTCAAGGACTTCTACAACTCCCGGAATCAAAAATAAAATCCATCAAATCAGAGATAATGCTCTCTTTACGGCAGACTTTTCTCTCCCTAAGGTCTCTTACAAGAATTGTAGGTCTTCTTTCTTCCTCGATTCAAGCAATTTTTCCAGGTCCCCTCCAATATCGAGCTCTTCAGAGATTAAAGATTTGTCATCTGCGCAAGGGTCTTGCCTATTCAGATACCATCCCTCTCGATACCGAATCCCGTACAGAACTTCAATGGTGGCTAGACCACCTAGAAGCCTGGAACGGCAGGACCATCTTTGCATCAGCCCCAGATCTTGTCCTAGAATCCGGTGCAAGCCTAACAGGTTGGGGCGCAAGGTGTGGTCAAATATCGACTGGAGGCACATGGTCTTCACAGGCGTCTTCATTGCACATCAACTTTTTAGAGATGCTTGCAGGCTCTTTTGCGATCAGAAGCTTCACCAAAAACAGAGTGCACTGTTCAGTCCATTTACGTATGGACAACCTTTCTGCAGTCAAATACATCAATCATCTTGGCTGTACCAAATCCAAACCTCTAACCGAATTAGGCAAAAATTTCTGGGAATTCTGTCTTCACCGAAAAATTTCAGTTTGAGCAGAATACTTGCCAGGTTCGCTCAATTCCTTGGCAGATTGGTATTCGCGTCATCTATCCGACTCCAGCGACTGAAAACTTCATTCTTCAGTTTTCAACTTATTATATCGCAAATGGGGTCCCTTCCAAATAAACCTCTTCGCATCTCGACTCGACTCAATTCCCAACTTCCTCATTTCTTCAGCTGGAGGCCAGATCCTGAGGCTCTAGCGACAGATGCTTTCCTCCAACGGTGGTCCCATTCAATAAATTACGCCTTCCCTCCTTTCATCATGATAAACAGAGTTCTCGCTCGTCTTCGATGTCAGAAAGCCCCTGTAGTTCTAGTTGTCCTGTCCTGGCAATCTCAAGTGTGGTACCCTCCTCTTCTCGAACTGTCTATCGACTTCCTCGTCCTTCTTCCCTCCTTCCCATCCCTCCTTCTCAATCCCCAAGGTCTACCTCACAATCTCATCCTCAACAAATCCCTGCTTCTATCTGCCTGGAAAGTCTCAGGTCTTCCTCATCTTATCCAGAAATTTCACTCAAAGCTTCAACCTACATCAACAACTCCTGGGCTCCGGGCACATCCAAGGCTTACAAATCAGCCTAGTCTATCTGGTCTAGCTGGTGTCTGGGAAAGGCTTGTGATCCCTTTTCAGCAGATCTAAGTCTGATAGCTAATTTCCTTGCTTCTCAAGCTAGCTCAGGCAAGTCATACAGGACCATCAACTTATATAGGTCAGCCATTTCACTCCACCATCCTTTCATAAATGGAAAACCCGTAGGTGAACATCCTATCATCTGTCGCCTTTTGAAAGGAGTAAAATTCTCCAACCCTCCCCTTCCCAAATATACTGCATTATGGGATGTTAACCTCGTTTTAAAAATGTTTTTATCCTGGCAGGACAACGATCTTTTGTCTTTGAAAATGCTTTCCGCTAAACTAACCATGTTACTCTGTTTAGTCTCTATTAAACGTCTTTCTGATGTCAAAGCCTTGGACATCTCTGCTCGTCACTTTACTCCTACTCGTGTACTTTTTAATGTTTCTCGACGTACTAAAACCAATATTTCTTCTGCATAGAATCTTTGGAGGACTGAAGGAAGTGATTTAGACTCCTTGGGGATTTGGAATGGAGTCAATGCAGCAAAGAAAGAACCAACCAACTGTTTTTAATGTTTTCTGTATAGGGTTTTGATCTATTTGAATACGTAATAATTTTCTTTCTATTTATCACGAGCACTCTTTCTCACACTGCTTGCCTTTCGGTGTGCTGTTTATTAGATGGGTTGTCCGTAAAGGATGAATATCTTAAGATGTTTATTAGATATATAAGTACATGAATGAGAATATATATTTATATGAATAAATAATTTTTCACCTATGTTGTTCTATGTTGTATGGATAACTCTGGTGGCCTTTCCTTTTAAGGGCACTGTTGTATGTATTGTTTATTATCCACCCAGCCCTTTGGGTTTATGGGTTACCCTCTGTGGTTTATAAGTGCTATTAAAAATAAAGCAAGAAAAGAAAGCATTATACTCGCCTCAGTGTCTTTAATAAAATTAAGACTTTCCATCATAAATTATTTGGAAAATCTACATTTTCAACCACAATATTTGATTGGCTCAATTGGAAGCTACTTAATCAAATGGTTCAACTTGACATAAGCAAAATGTAGCCAACTGGTTGGGTGAACATCTAACTATTGAAAAATGTAAATTGTTTTAAGGGACTCTTGAAAAAAATTGTTGATTTTAACAAAACCCAGTTGAGTCCAGCTTTGAATCCTTAATGGAGTAGCAACTGAAAAAAAAGTCAGTGAGTATGAAGGAGTTATTCCATGTCTCTTGGAAACTGACAATAATGTAATAAGCCATTTTTGGATCTTACACAAAATGGTGTCTTATAATTTTTGTTGATACTCTCCCCACATGAGCAAAGAAGGATAAATTAACTATAATATTTTATTTCAGCACTTATTTTAGATTTGTATTATCAAATAAAGCAGTATTGATCATAAGTCTTCTAATTTGAATTCCATAGAAGCCACAAAATATAAATGCAAATCAGGGAAAGCAAGTCTCAGAATTTTAGGTTTCACAGATTTCATGGACATTCTTGTTTGTTTATTGGGCCAAATAAAGCTAGAGAAAATGTTATCAGTTTTTGCCAAAATACTTTTAAATAACATAGAAAGGTCAAAATGAAACTAAAAATATTGTTTTAACAGATATTTTAGTGAGGGCCATATGACCTATTATCAAAAGTGGGAAATTATTCCCTCTCACTCACAAGTAATCCTTTCATCTTGGCTAGGTGGAGGGTGTAATTCTTGTTATAAAGGGAGTTAAGCTTTTCCATTAAATAAACACCTAACTATCATGTGAGGTTCAAATTATCAGGGGTGGCTTCTCCATTAGGGCCGAGCAGCGTCACCCCCGCCAGCAGCTGCAAACCTTTTACCAAAAACCGTTAATAAACTATGCTTATTATTGTTTTTTGGTAAAAGAGGGGGGGTCATGGGGGTAACGAGCAGTAAGAGAGAGTGCTCAGAACTCCCTCTCAGAGTGGATGTGTGTTTAGCCGACTGTCTCGGGCTGGCCAAACACACTTGCGCAGTAAGCTCTCTCCAGTCCAGGAACACAGTTGCCGGGCTGGAGAGAGCCTGCAGAGGCTATCAGTCTGCCTGGGAGCACCCTGGCTGGGTGCTTCCAGCCAGTCCTGACACTGCTTTAGGCAGTGACAGGATTGGCCGCAGGACAGGCTGGAAGCCTGTGCCTGAGCAAGGAGATGGAGGAGCGGTGCACGGGGTTAAGGTAAGTGGTTTTTTTTAAAGTATCATTATTTTAATTTCCCCCGGCCCCCTCTCCCATGCACCACCCCGCCCTATACACTTAGTGAATCTGCCTTCACAAGAATGAAAGTCTTCTCAGTCTTAAATAGGATAACAGCTGCAGGGATTTGAGAAATGTTGAAATAATCTACAGCTAGGAAGTGATAATTAGGTGCGATATTACAGCCTGGTAAAAACATTTAATCACTAAGGATTAATGAAGAGGGTGCTTGTAATAATCGATTTTAAACAATTTCTGCATAATTTTGTGGTCATTTTAAGTAATTTAATTAGGCAATATGAACCAAGCTCAAAAATGTGTTTCCCTGGCTTTTCAATGATGATAATAATGTCCATCTCACAAGATTGAGGTATTTCTCCACTGAGACGTATATGATTCATAAGCTGTATGAGGGAGGGATCAGTTCAGGCTGAAAACTTCTGTAAAACTCCACAGTGAACCCATTTTCCCTAGGATCTTTAACCCTAACCAACTGGGATATCGCATTTGTGACCTCATTTATGGATTTTGATTCTGAAAGTTGATCAGATTCATCATAAAATGATGATAGAAGAAGATGAGATATAAAAGTATTACACTCCTCCTTGAACTGCGGATAATCCCTTTCATAAATTGACTGATAGCATTGGAAAAATAACAAATACATTATTTCTCGATCATGAACTATATTTTTGAGCTCTAAATGACTTCATTAAGTTACTAGATTTTTACTGACTTTTTCTCTTATCTGCCAGTCCAGGAATGTTCTGTTTTTTTTGTGTTTTTTTTTTTACTTTACTCATAGAGTTGCAACTTATATGTTTGCTCTTTGATTGTGGCTTTCTAAAATGTTCCCTTATGGTTCTCTTGTACGCATCTAATCCAGAATGAGTGTCATCTAAAAGGAAATCAAAATATAATTTTTCCACCTGCTTCAAATTTTATTGAAAAAGGAACAAAGGACCACATTTACAAAACACTCCCACAAACGCAGCGCAGATCCCAAAGTTGCTGTGCTGCATTGCATGGGAGGGAGAAAGTAGCAAAGCCCCATATCTACTAACATAAGGAACTATCCTGCTATCTCCCTAGTGCTGGCACTCAATTAGGCTGCCAAACACCACGCACACACCTTTGCACAAAAGTGCAAAGATGTCTGTGTGAGTGTAGCATAGGTGTCTTACTGGAAGATTATGCTTCCAGTACAAAACACTATCTGCAGACTACCTTTAAATCTTTTATCACATTGGATATATGCTATACAGTGCAGCACACATGCAAAGTAGTAAGCGTTAGGAGAAATAAAAGCATTTCTCCTTTTTAACTCCTGCATTATTTTTTGCTGCAAAACATTGTCTAATATTGTTAGTAGATAGGTTTTTACATTGAAAAAAGGAATGGTTTCATGTGAATGCTCCTGTACTACCCATGGAATGTCCCATCCGATGCAGAGTAACACAAAGCACAGCCTTGCACTATGTTGCTTTCAGACAGCATCATAGTGCTAAACAAGCTTTGCGTTGTAAAGTAAATCAAATAAAACATTTTGCACAAGTCACGCAGACTCAATGCAAAATATTTGTAAATCTGTCGTAAATTGTCTGCCTTCTTCTTAAGAATATTGGGATATTGATGTCCAGACCCTGCCCTCCTTGGACTTACCTGGTGACCAGGCCTCCGAACAGTCTAGGCCCTCCTGGATCCGCTCCTGCGTCTCGAGGCTCCCACTTCTTCTCTGGCTCACTCTCTCATTTTCTCTCTTTCTCCCTCATGCCTCTGTGCCTTCCACCTTGCTCCTTTTGCTTTTCATTGTCTCTTCACTGTTTTGCCTCCCACTCTTTGCACTCTTTGCACTTTTGTCTTTCACTCTTTGCTCTGTTGCTTTGAAACTTTTTCACTTGTTCCATTTTTGATTGTGCCTTTTTGCTCCTTTTTACCGTTATCTCTTTTTGCCTTCTCCCGCTCTGTTCTCTCACCTTTTTCTGGCTTTTTGCCTCTTGGTATCATCTTGTACTCCGTCTGCACTATGTTTCCCACTTTCCACCTCCCACACCCCTTCTCTCTCCCCCTGTTCCTTACTTGCTCCTTCCAGCACTGCTGCTCCTGCCCAGGCACCCAATAAGCCTTGCCCACTGTGCTCCTTCCCTCCTTCTCAGGATGTAATAATGGCAGCTGCAGCATGGACTAGCCATTAAGTAGGTGCCAAAGCCCTCACAGACCCAGCTCCTGCAACTTAAGGCTCCCACCTCTTCGTTCACTTGTGCTCTCATTCTCTCTCTCTCTCTCTCTCTCTCTCTCTCTCTCTCTCTCGCTCCCTCCTTCTTGCCTCTATGCCTTCCGCCTCTGACTCCTTCTGTATTAACTATCTCATCACTCTTTTGGCTTTAACTCTTTGCAATTTTGCCTTTCAGTTTTTGCTCTGTTGTTGTGTGACTTTTTCACTCATTGCCTTTTTCCTTTATACCTTTTTTGCTCCTTTTCACCCTTAGCTCTTTTTTTCCTCTGCACTCTTTGCTCTATTGACCTCCATTCATTCTTGCCATTCACTCCTTGATGTTTTGCTTTATGACTTTTTCTCTTGTTGCCTTTTTTTGCGTTTTCACTCTTTACTCTCTAGCCTTTTTCTGACTTTTTGGCTCTTGGTATACTCTGTGCCTCCTTCCCATGCTCCTTTTCCCACATCTAGCAACCCTACCTTCTTCACCCACTCCTTACCTGTTCCTTCTCCTACTCATGATAAACCGTGCCCACTTCCCCCTGCACCCCCTACATGACCTACTTAATGGTGGCAGCGTTGCTCTTCTGCACCTGGACCATGCAAGGGCCACAAACTTGATTCTTCCACCTCCCTGCACTACAATACAGCATTCCTTGGGTCCCTCAACCAGGGACGCCCACCCCCTTGCTGATGTTGCACCACGCAACACAGTAGGGGCCTTCGCCTGCAGCCACTGCAACTTCACATGCAACACTATACTCAAACTGCCCACATAAACCATAACCTGACAACTTACACACAGCACACTTCCAGCTCCCACTAATAAACACACACCCCATGATAAACTATCATGGATGCTCCTCAACATCCTCTTGCTCAGGCAACACATTATAGAAATCTGGGACATCCTGGACAACGACGCCCCAGACTTCCTCTTCCTTAAGGAAATGTGGCTGACAGTCAGGTTGGAACTAGACATCACCATGGCCATCCCATCAGGATACAAGATTGCACAACAGGACAGCCAACACAAACCAGGAGGAAGAATTGCACTAATCTTCAAAGAAATTATTGACCGGACTACAGCCACAGAGAACACAACTCCCCTTATGGAGCACCTATATTTCATACTACGAATCTCAGAAACATGCATCCTTAATGGAAGCCTCATCTACCGACCACCGGGACCTCAAGCTGCTTTTATCAAAAGCATTGCAGATGATGTTGCCCCCTTACCATCGACTCTAAAGACTACATCTTACAAGGAGACCTCAACTTCCACCTAGAAGACGGGTATAAACTCTGGTTCTATCACACTCCTCAAAAGCATAGGAAACCTCAGACTAACACAGCTCGTCGACAGATCCACACACTCTGCCAGACACAATCTCAACCCAGTCTTCATCACATTCAATGACATCAAAATCACCACAAGCATGCCTCTCATCTCGACTGATCATGCCATCACCCACTTCAAAATCAACATACCTCACAAAACAAAAGCAGTCACCACAAGCGTGGCCAAACACAGCTGGAGCACCAAGTTTAAAACCTACTGGCCCTACACCCTGTGCATGAACGAGCCCAACTCCATGGGCAACCTTAACAGCATTATCAAACAGCTTGTGGATTGGATCGCAGAAAGCATAAACTTCCTTGCACCCCGCAAGCACAAGACTCAAAGGAGAACCCAGAAACAAGCAAGCTGGTACAGTGAGGAACCCTGCTCAACCAAACAGTGCTGCAAACAACCAGGAAGAAGACGGAGAAAGAGCAACAATGAAAATAACAAAGACACTTACAAAGCAGCACTAAGATGCTACCACCATCTGATCTGAGAAACCAAGAAGTCCTTAGCAGAGTCTATAGACAGCTGCTACAATAGCTGTAAAAAAAGCATCACAATCGTCAAAGATTTCACCTCACCAGCTTTCATCACAAGCAGCATCACCCCCTCACAAGAATTATGTGATAACCTTCTGGAATTTTTCATCAACAAAATCAAAAGCATCTACAACTATTTCGACCCTGAACTGAACCCCTGATTCTTCTCCTCCAGCCTTTATATAAACACTCTGGCTACTGGGAAGCAATCACCACAAAAGACACAGAAAACATCATGAGTAGCTTCCACTCCAGGGCAGGGATGGACCGCTCACCCCTGACACCACCACATCTACAACATGGGCACCTCCCGCATCAGCGATGTACTAACCCACATCCTGAACACTTCCATCACCACCACATTAGGGGCCTCATTCATAAAGCTATAGCGGCACACTGCACCACTGGAACGTCATTTTGTTTGATGCTCTGCAGGCGCAGTGTGTCTGCCCATATTTACAAGGCCACACAAAGCCACCTGGTTTTTAATTAACTATGCAAATAAAGAATCAATCCATAGGTTAATATGGGAGCGTCTTTTTAATGCCTGCCTTGAGCAGGCATTAAAATTGACTGAAAAAATGGTGTAGTAAATTTCTCTGCGCTGAAGCCAAACCGCCAATATACCACAGTGACTGCCATGGCGGTAGCAGTCGGATAACAATCTCCAACCCAGAGGCCACTACTGTACCGCCGGTGGCATTTTAACCCTGCCTACTGCCAAGGTTTTTGTGGCGTTCGGAATGCCACAAAAACCATGGCGGTAGGCCCTACCAGTGACAGGGAATTCCTTTGCTGTCACTGGTAGGAGGCCCACCCACCCACCCTTACACTCCCCAGATGCCCACTATCCCCCCTCCATCCACGCTTCTCCCTTCCAATTCCCCTCATACACGCACACTTGCAGGCCTACACCACACATTGATACACTCACTCACACAGGCATACACGCATGCATCCATTCATTCACACACAAATCCGTACACACATTCATACTGACACACATTCACATTTCCATTCATACAGGCATTCTCACACATGCACACACACACACACAATCAACAATACACACACATTTATATACACACACACACTCACACATTCGTGCACACACACCCGACACACACACACAACATCATCCACTCCCCTGTCGGAAACCCAACTTACCTGCATCCAGGGAGTCTTCCGGCAGGGGAGAGGACGGGGTGCTGCTACCGCCATCAGCACCTGCCAGCAGAACACCTCCAGGCTGTAATATTTGACATAATACAGCTGGCGGCGGTCTACTGGCGTGGTGCTGCTGGTGGTAGCTGGGCCACCTTAACACCGTCCGCCAGTATGGCCACAGCCAGATTTCCACCCTTCTTGTGGCAGAAATCCAGCTGTGGTCATATTTTGGCTGACGGGTGTCTTTTGGTGGCTGTCACCGCAGCGGTAGGTGCACTTACCGCCAATGTTATAATGTGCCCCTATGTGTTGAGATTGTAAATCTGAATTTACAGAGGGTAACTGACTGAACGCTGAGAAAGATCTGGATCCATCAGCAAACAGTACGGAGACCCATGAGACAGCCAGTTACATATTTAGACATCTTATTTTACTCTGCTATTTCCCTTTATAACCAACAAAGTGATCTCTTTTGTTTTAGAACTGGTTACAGGAATAATCAGGGTAAAATGTATTGCCATGGTGATTCCAGTAATAACTGGTAACAGTATTAGGCAACACGACAGTGGTTCATGTAGTACCTTGTGACAACGCAACAGAAGAAAGGGGACCTGGATGATGTTTCAGAGATCACGGTATTAGTTCCAGTAATTCCATTATACAAACATTCGCAAGCAGGGACTGCACCACTTATTCCAAAAGTGACTAGCGACAGTAGGTCGAAAGGTAGAAACATATCAATAATTTACGAGATAAGGGATAGCAATACTAGGTAGGAATAGGACAAGGATCCTTCTGATGAAGCAGGCAGAATGGGAGGCCACTGATCACAAGAATGTTGGAACGCGCTGTCTGGAACTGAATCCCTTCACAGTCAGGCAGTATATCATGCATAGGCATGACTGGATCTGGGACTAATTCCTCTTCTGTGCATTTTAAATGTATTTGGCAATAAATGTTGCTTAAATAAGAACACTAGTGCCATTTAATGCCATACACCAGGACCTTTAAGAAGGCAAAATAAGTGTTGCCTGAAGACTGAACAAAGGTTACAAAATGACCGGAATAGAGCTTTCAGCACAAACTAAACATGCAAAGACACACAATTATCATGGAAATAGGTACTGACACAACAAACCTTATCAGATTCTGGTCTTAAACAAACCATTATTTATGCATGTGAGCCTGCTCCTTCCATCTTTGGAATTTGGAAGCTGAGTTCAGGTGAGCGATCATGTCCTCAGTTGTTTCTGCTTGTAACTGTGTAAATGGTTGTGATATAAAAGCATTATGTCTTTAACATCTCATGAATTACGTCTTCTAGACAACACACAATCAGGATTCAGGAAAGAACTACAGCACCAAAACAGCAATCATCCCAGCCACCAAAAACATTCGAAAGATCATGGATCAAAGAGCAACAGTGGCCTTATCCTGCTTGAAGTCTCTGCAGCCTTCAGCAGAAGTCCATCTTTTTTTGTGCATAATTTATGCATCACTCTAACCCTGAAAGGGTTTTGTTATGACTTATACTGGGTGCTCCCTTGTGTCAGGACAAAGCTAAACCCCTCTGAAGAGCTATATTTATGGAGAAACATGTGTCAGGGGTTGCTTTTACTCATTCCGGGGTGGCTTGGGTGGTACTTTACCAGTCCAAAGCTGTAATACTGTGCCTGGAGTGGTGTTTTGTCATTTTACAGCTTGGTGAGGATGGCACTGTGTCAATCCTATGCTTAAAGATTTTGCTGTACAACTGACAAAATACTTTGTCCCTATCTAGCTCGGTGTGGATAGCACTATGCTGATCCTATGTTAAAAAACATTGCTCAATAAACAGACATTTGAGATGAACAAATCTAGAGTGTCACTGGTTTTGCAGGGTGCTCCTTACTGATGCTGCTCTCCACCTAAACTTGGGAACTACCCAGAGTTCTCTTTTCTCTTTTGTATATATATACATATCTATATCTATATCTATATATATATATATATATATATATTCCAACAACAAATTCTCTTCAAAAGAGAGACGCTCACATGGGGCCATAATGCTACAACAAATGTAATGGCACAAACCAACGGGCAAAAAACAACGAATGCATTTTGCCTGCATAGCGGCCTTGATCACCTACCTAATGTACTCCGTGAGTCTCTTTAAAAAAAAAACTTTGAAGTCATTTCTTGCATTATTAATATAAACAATGGACAAAATCCAAGAGAAGAGCATACCCTAGATTCTCCTAAAATTTCGGGGGCCATCTTAGAATGGATGTTAGGTACCTATTTCTTGTTATCACAACTTGAATATATATTCACATGCTGTTAACATTCTACCACATTTATATTCAATGAGATTACTCCATTTCACATATCATCGACATGTGTTGCATGAATGTAACAAAATTAATTTTCTTCAAAGATCGTGGTTAATCAACAAACATTATTTTGATAGCGCTGGCCATTTTAAACAGACCATGAGTATACACTTCTTTTCCTAGTTACAGTTTATACCTGTGTCTATGTCTATATATTGTAAGTACTATACTTTAGTTCAAAACATTCCTGATACACCAAACACATCTTCAAAGTATTGTCCCTCAGTTTGCCACATATTGTAATCTAAAGAATTATAATCTGCATTAATACAATTATATCATATTGATGTTCCTTGTCCCCGACCTGGGGTCACATTTGATGTAATTTTCTTTCATCCCCGTCTCAATAGTCTGTATTTGTCTAAAAAAGTATGCACTTTAGAACTGTGGGACCCTGTAGCCGACTCTGATGTACTTACCCCACTGGTATCCATGATTTCACTATCATCACCTGGAATAGAATTTATACTGGAGCCAGTCATATTTTGTAAAGTCATATTAGACATACTTGATTTTTCCCAAAGCTGTTCATCATATTTGTGGCTAAAGGTCAGAATACGAGCTTGTTCATAATCCTGGCAATCTCTTAACAATTTATGCTGTTTACGAGCCATAATATTCTCTTCATGTTTTTAGAGGCGTTGTTCCATAACCTTAAGAAATCCTTCTATTATCTCCTTTTCAGGTCTTGTTTGCAGCTCTACCCCTATATCTTTAATTTCTCTCATCAAGTGCTCCCGATCCAAACAAGAACATTTAATCAATATTTTCATCATCCTTTTTTAACTGTTTGCTGAATTCTGTGTCCATTCTTCTAACATGAGGGGATTAGGAGAATCGTAAGAAGGAATAGTGTAAATGCGAAGGCCTCTAGGTACCAAACTACTATACACATAGTTTTTAAGTTGCATTGCCTCCCACCATTTAGATTGTTCAGCTCTGCGTAGCTTTTTCAATTTCCAAAGTTTTGTCCATATCTCCGCATTTTTTTCCTGACACAGAGACAACTGGGCCCCTGGCTTGTATTTTAGAAAAAAAGAGTCTCTGCTTTCTTGGTCCGTCTCATTTCCCAATCACAAAAAATAAACTTTAACTGGTTAATATGCATGGTAGTGCATTTATAGTAACAGAAAAAATATGGTTCTTATTTGAAATATTTGTTAAATGATAAAACTGAAAGGCTGTGGTCATTCTGTGGTCATTTAGATGATATCTGCCCAAAATGGATGGGAGTTTACTCACACAGGAAATAAAGGTTAAAATAAAACACTATTGCCTCAGCGCACTACCGTGATCATATTGTGATCATGATAACCCTTGCTCATTTTTCTGATTTCTTTTGCAGTTTAATGGACCCTGGCATTGTCCTACATATGCTTTGTCAATGCTTCAAATGGACCTCATGCTGGGCATGTTAATTATTCCTTTGATGACTCTCAGGCTTCAGATCTTCACGTTTGGGTGGCTTGTCTTAAAGCCTTGGTTGTCCAGAGGCTGTCACAGGACTTCATACTTAATGTAAAATGTATGGCAGATTTGATGTTTGGTCGCTTCTGATGCATTCTTCCCTTCAAGTAGTCAGATCTTGTCATATGTTCATCACATTCTATGTTGCTACCTCAGTCAGTTTTTATCATATAGATGCAAACGATGCTTAATTTGAGCCAGTGGATTCCTGTGGTAGGCATTGACACTTATTTTTGGGGACAAGCACTTATTTGTTGCATCAGATATTTCCTTAGTGCAGGAGAGGGAAAAACACACAAGCACAAAAGAAGGAGGGAGAGAAAGATGGCGAAACCGCCACAAAGGGAGAAAGAAGGAACCTGTAATAGCAAGAAAAAGTGTCAGGGAGTTTTGCAGGGTATGCCATCATTTAATTGCACTGGACACCAGCGTCTAAGGAGAATTTCGGGTACCTGCACTCTTTCTGTCACAAATTAAGCACTGGGAGCAACATAGAATAGACTCCTGAGCATATACTGGGCCAAAGTGTTTGCTGTAGTAAAAAAGCTCTGAGTGGGGAAAACCTAAATCTTCAGCCCAGCGTTAACACACCTTGGTCCTTTTGGCTTGACAGGTTTGTCCTGGTCCCCCAGAGCCAAAAAGTTTCTAAGTCTCAGGTTTTGAGGGGAGTTAAAAGTTCATCGAGACCCAACCAAGGGTTCCAGGACCACAGGAAAGTCAGGACACACTAGAGCAGGGGTCAACAAGAGGCCCCAGGGCAGGTCTCAGTAGCCTGGTCAGCTGCCAACCTTTAGGAAAGGACTTTTGTGGCAGCTTGTTGTGTCCCTGTAGCGTGAACAGGAGATAAGGCCTATGACCCTCGCTGTCTACTTCTTTGTTCTAGGTACAAGAGAGAGCAGGTACAGTCCTTTAGGGCTCTTCTCTGGTCTCAGACAGCAAATCCAACCCTCTTATGTCTTTCTTAAGGTCCAACAGTAATGTGAGGAAGGTACCTGGGATGCCACATTGAGGCCTGCCACCAGCTTTGCTTCTCCTCAGCCAATAAGATAGAAGTTACTTTACCTACTTTTGCAACACTTCTTGTGTGGCACACTGCAAACAATCTCACAGTGTCTCTCTTTGCCTAAATCACAGATGGTAAAACCATTCTCCCCTTGTGCAGAGACTGTGTGCCCACCCAGAGATATGGTCATGAAAATGAGCAACCCATCCTTTGTGGTCACTTAAAACCAGTTCTAGAGGGAACTCCCTTCCCACTTGGATTGGTGCCTTCCTTACTGGGAGAACAAAAGAAGGGGCCTGAACAGCTGCTATCTGACATCTTCCTGTGGCACGGGAGGCCCCTGTGAAGTAAAGTACTCTCCTGGACATTGCCCAGATGGCCATCCTGTCAAGGATCACAAATACCCTCCCAGGGCTTTGTCTCAGCTATGGGAACATTTTTCACACCTCATTCAGGGCATGAGAACTGAGAAGGCTGCAGCTGGAGGCTACTGCAAATTAGCTTCCAGAGGCTTCAAGCAGGGAAAACGTAACTTTCCAAAAATAACTTTTCATTAATATTCGGGATTCAGTAAATATTACAAAGTGTCCTGTAATGGTGCTTCTAGTAGTTTCCCAGCCAAAGATAGCATACTACAATGACAATGGCTTTTGGGTTCTAGTCACTGTAAGCGCATAAACCTAAGACAAATCATACTTTCAAATACCATGCACCCTCCTTTATAGGCTACAATGCCTACTTATGAATGACATTAATGCTTACCAAGGCGAAACTGGTCCTAGGTTGCTTATATTCTGGTTCAGGGAGGACCTAGTTTGGCAGTTCGGGCGGACTGTACACATGAGGAGCAGGGTCAATATTGATTTGCACATAGCTGGGTGTTAGAAATGGGGTCTCTAGTTGGCAGAGGTACACATCCTTGTCCAAGTAGGGACCACAATCCTAATCAGGATAAGTCACACACAATCTAAATTATCTTGTGCCAACCCTCTGATAGCCTGGCACTGAGCAGTCAGGCTTAACTTAGAAGGCAATATGTAAAGAATGTGTCCAATAAATCATGCAATAACACAGTGTAAACACCACAAAAATACACCAAACAGATTTAGAAAAATGTAAGCTATTTACCAGAGTAAATTAAGGTCAAAACAATCAAGATTTGATAAGCAAAAGTTGAAATATCACTTTTGCAATGATAACAAGAGTCTTAAGTCTTTAAGAATCAACAATTGTCTCTTGTGTGCACAAAGTACCTGGTAGGCGTCAAAATTACATGTGCAAAGACCTCAGAGGAGGAGATGCGTGGAATAAGGAAGGTGTGCATCGGATTTCTGGACACGCACAGATGATGTGTTGATTCTTTCCACTCTGCAAGGGCTTTGAGTTGATTTCCAGCACCCAGTCTTGGATCCTCACTGCAATGCGGGGTCTTTTGACAACCAGGGATGAGGCGTGGAAATCCTGGGTGTGCAGGATGAAGTCACAGGTGCTGCGTCGATCCAGTGTGATGATGAGTCGGAGTGTCTGTTGCATGGCAGGCGCTGCGTCTATTCCTCACACAGGAGGTCTGGCTGCGTCATTCGGCTCGGCGATGTATCGATCCAGTAGGGCTGTGTGTTGAAGTTCCGGTTGCAACGCTGGCGCTGCGTCGATCTCTCTTTGAGGAGCTGGGCTACATCATTCCGGTTCAGTGATGTGGTGATTCTTTCATCGCAGGGCAGGCTGTGCATCGATTGTGGCAGGCTGTGTGTCGATTTTCGCTGCACAAGGAGTTTCCTTGAAGCGGACAAGTCTTTTTGGCCCTGAGACTTCAGGAACAGGAGGCAAGCTCAATCCAAGCCTTTGGAGAGCCCATCTCAGCAGAGCCAGAGGTCAGCAAGGCAGCAGGGCAACAGCAAGGCTGTAGCCCTTCACAGCAAAGCAGTCCAGGTTAGTACTTTGGGCAGCCAGGAAGCTCCTCTTGGCAGGTTGCAGGATCTGGTTCAGAGTGTCTGTAACAGGAAGTGTCTTAGTTGATGGGGTCAGGGACCCAGGTTGTATACCCAAAAGTGCCTTTGAAGTGTGGGGGGGGGACTTCAAAGATTGGTTTTGAAGTGTACAATATTCCCTTTCAGTACAGGTCTGTCTGCTAGGGTCCCAGTAGGTGGGTTGGCAGTCCATTGTGTGAGTGCAGGCCACTAGCCTTTGAAATGTACGTGTCAGGCCCCTCCACTCTTCCAGCCCAGGAAGACCCATTCAGTATGCAGATGAGTGCAGGTGTGACTGAACATCCTGTGTTTGGGGTTGTCTGGGTGAAATGCACAAGGGTGCTGTCAACCGGCCCATCCTAGACATGGATTGGAGACAGGCTGTAAGGCACAGAAGGATTTTAAGTGCAGAGAAATGGCCACTTTCTAAAAGTGGCATTTCTAAAATAGTATGATAAAAAAGAACCTCACCAGTAAGCAGGATTTTGTATTACCATTCTGGCCCTCCTAAATATGACCTATTTACCCCTTTCTGATCAGAATCTACCTCTCAAACAGTATATGTGGGTAGTCCTAATGTTAGCCCATGAAAGGAGCAAGCCTCACAGTAGTGGAAAATGAATTTAGGACTTTTCCACAACCAGGACATATAAAACACACAGGTATATGTCCTGCCTTTTTCCTACACAGCACCCTGCCCTATGGCTTACCTAGGCCCGACCTTAGGGGTGACATTTGTAGAAAAAGGAGAGTTTAAGGCTTGACAAGTACTTTTAAAAGCTACGTCGAAGTGGCAGCGAAACTGCACACACAGGCCTTGCAATGGCAGGCCTGAGACATGGTTAAGGGGCTACTTATGTGGGTGGCACAACCAGTGCTGCAGGCCCACTAGTAGCATTCAATCAAAAGGGCCTGGGCACATGCAATGCTCTTTACTAGGGACTTACAAGTATATCAAATACGCCAATTGTGTATGAACCAATGTTGCCATGTTTTAAGGGAGAGAGCATATGCACTATAGCACTGGTTAGCAGTGGTAAAGTGCGCAGAGTCCTAGAACTATCAAAAACAGTGTCAGAAAAGTGTAGGGAGGCAGACAAAAAGTTGGGGGATGACCACCCTAAGGCTGTCAGGTCTAATGCTGGGTCTCAACTGAGGTGGCAAAAAACAATGGATTGGGTTGCGGCCTAAGTGATTGTGAGTGGCTGAGAAGAATTCAAGCATTCCCCCGTTGTGTTGTTGTTTGTTGCAGTTGATACTCTAAGTTCAATGGGTATGCCCAGATGTGGGTCCTGTGCTCAACTTGTCATTGGAATTGCAGATACTCTGATATCTCTCAAAGCCAACAAAGTGAAACAAAAGCACCATTTAGAATGTTTAGCACCTATGGGCACTCAGTCACACTCAGTCGCCTTTACAAAAGGGGTATGGTTAGGCCAACTTGTCAAGCTCTTGTCACTGTTACTTCTTCCCAGATGGACTATGATTTTCACCTGGCTTTTCTCAATTCCTCCAATCTTTTCTAGATCTACTTCAGCCTCTGACTCAACTCATCTTGATTGCAGGCATCTATTTCTGAATTCATTATTCCGAACACCCTGGTTATCCTTAGTACCAAAGGGGGAACTGGTTGCCAGGTTGGCTGAAGTCCAACATTGTATGACAGAGGTTGGGGACTGGATAGCTTAACATTCTCTTTTTGCTATTTAATTTTTTTATATTGATTTCTAAAACACTGCCTTATACTCATACCTGGTCAGCTTTTTTAACTCTCAAGAAAGCTGATGTCTAAGATGGCAATTACTGGACTGAGTGTTTTATAAGAACCCTAAATAAGTTGTTAGACCTGGGGTCTCTAGTTGATAGTGGCTTGCAACCTGTCTAAGTAGGGAACCTTACTCGAATTAGGGTAAGCGAGTCACACATCTAAGATAACACCTGCTCACTCCCTTGGTGGCTCGACTCAAGAAGTTGGGTGTATCTCAGAAGCAATGTGTAAAGCTTTTTTGCACAAACAGTAACACAGTGACACTCCAAAAAAGTACTCAATGCTAGTTTAGAAAAATGGCCAATATTTGTCTAAGTAAAACTAAATCAGAACAACAAAAATTCAGCTTACACAAGTAAAGATACCAATGTTCAAAGATGAATTGTGGTATAGCACTTACAAACACAATTGCTCCAACTGTTAGACTGGCTTGATGGAGTCACCTCCAACAGTCTGGCATCACGTGCGAGGGAGCGCGGCTGGCCACAAAGTTGTGTAGACCCTGGTTACAGTACCTTGGAAAATGATGAGGAAAGAAAGAAGTTGCACAGAGTCTGGGAGGTGAGACGCCACTGGAGCTGGTGTGGCGTAGGTTCCTTACTGCCACAGGGGAGGTGAGGCATTGTTTCCTTTCTGCTAGGCAGAGGGGATTAGGTGTTGGTTCCTTATGGTTGCAGAGGGGTGATGCAATGTTGGAAGCAGGGTGTTGGTTCCTTACACCAAGGCTTTGTCATTGAATCCAGCAGGACAAGACGTGAGGCCTCAATTTCACCATGTCACAATCAAACCAAGGGACCACAGGAGCTGTGGCAGAGTCGGAGTCGGGTGCCGCAGTCATCAGTGATAGAGCACTCTGGGCTCATGCTGTGGCAGGACTTTGGAGGTGCTTCTGTGGCATTAGGCATGCATTGCAGGCCACTGTTGTTGCACTCAGCGGGGATCAGGGCTCTGTTGCAGCCAGCAGTGCAGGGTCAGAGAGCGCACCGGTTCCGAAGTTGTTCCAGCAGTCAATGCACTAGTTTCTTCCTTGTTGCACCAGAACTCACTCCCAAGGGCCCAGGAATTGGATTTGGCACCACTTGGCAAGTCAGGAGTATCAGCAAAAGAGCCCAGTCACTGGTAGGTGAAGTATTTGATGTCCCTTAGACTTGTTAACAGGAGGCAAGCTCAGTCCAAGCCCTTGGAAAACTTTTGGAACCAGGGTGTAGAAAGCCAAGTCCAGTCCTTTTACTACCAGAACAGAAGCAGCAAGCAGCAGACGAGCACAACAAACCAAAAGGCAGAGTGACATTCCCTCATAGAGCATCCAACTATTCTTCCTGGCAGGATTTCCTCAGTCCAGATGAATTCTAATTATGTTGTGTCAGAGGTCAGGTACTTATACCCACTTCTGTCTTCGATGTAGGCAAAATTCAAAGACAACTCTTTGTAGTACACAAGACTCTGCCTTTCCCTGCCCTGCCCTGACTCCAGGGGCTCGGGGCTGCTTTGTGTGAGGACAGGCAAAGCCCTATTGAGGTGTGTCAGCTCCTCCCACCACTCTAGCTCAGGAAGGCCCATCAAGATATGCAGGACACACCTCAGCTCCCTTTGTGTGACTGTCTAAAGTGAATACACAAACAGCCCAACTGTCATCCTGACCCAGACATATATTCAGCAGTCAGGGAGAGGCACAGAAAGGTGAAGCAAGAAAATGCCCACTTTCTAAAATTACCCAGCTGGCACCCATAGGACATTAACTACTTAGAGTGCCATGCTGCAATTTTTAGTGAACGTCAATGCATGTGGCTTTGCGGGCATTTTGGCATAGTAATTCCTGCACTGGTGAGTTGTATGTTTTAATTGGTCTCTGTAAAAGTGTCCCTATTGACCGGTGTTTAATGTTTCATGCAGATTTTAATATCATGCAGGATGGTGTGTTAAGGTGGGTAGCAGGGAATTATTTGGATGGGAATCAGTCCCCTTTTGAGGTACTGATGTTCTTGGGCTTAATAGCACTCTTCGCCCTTTGAACTGTTCCTTCATTACTTTTTCTAACCTCCTTATTTGTATGATGATAGTACTTTGGAACGAGGGTGACACATTTAAGTGAATTTATGGCATTTTTCAACTAGTATGATGGCAGTACTTGGCATGCGATTTATACACTTTTGTACTTTTTGGGAATTCCCTTTTGGCTTCATTTCTCATGCTAAATATGCATGGATTTTACCCACAATTCTGGGGACCTCATTGACATGTATAACACCTTCACCTTTTTGGCACCCTGGAGCATGCATGGTTTTGCTTTTGGTATATCTAGCTTATTGATTGTTGTGACCAGACTGATGATTATTCTTTACTTTATTGTCTTTAATTCATTCTCTTCTTTTCTTCCCTCCTTTTGTTTTTTTAGCATATACTACTGCATTCTCCTGCACTATCGGTTAGTCCTAATGATGGTCCCATGCACATTGCTTTTAAGGGACCGAACTGTCAACTGTTAATTGTACTTTAACTCGTTTCTGTACATAATAATTGGTTCCTTGTGTGAGTAGTCGTACACTACTAATTCAACACATTACACTATTATTTTCCTTGTTGCCTGTTCATGCCTGAAAAAAAAATTGTGATTAACAACACTACCATAAATTAATTTGCTGAGTAAGCAACTGGTTCTTTGTATAACTGGGGGTGTACTATTGAGGAGCAGCATTGCCAAACACAACAATTTACTGCAGTATTGATGTTTGATAATTTAGGTATTGCCCTCTCTTACTCTATTGTTCTGGCTATAATGTCCTTTTGATTGTATGTTTTTTTTTATTGTGTTAGATTGTTTATAATATTTTTTTAACAAAATAGAAATATTCATATACATTTCATTGTATCTCTATGTGCAGTGGATGCTGTATTTGGCATGGTAAGGCATCCTTGTTTTTTATAGCACACTTTCTAAAAGTGGCATTTTCAAACTCACAGTTCAAAGAACAACTTTACCAAAACATGTATTTTTAAATTGTGAGAACATAGCCCCAAAACTCTATATCTCTATCTGCACCAAATGGGAAACTACACTTTCAAGATATTTCAAGGTACTTCTCTTGTTACCGTATGGGAGGGATAGACCTTGCAATAGTGAAAAAACAAATTTAGCCGTAGTTTGCCATCAGGACATGTAAAACACACCAGCACATGCCCTGACTTTTAAATACATTGCAACATCTCCATGGGACTGCCATGGGCCTACGTTAGGAGTTACTTACATGTAGTAAAAAGGAATGTTTGGGCCTGGCAAGTAAGTACACTTCTCAGGTCGAAATGACAGTTTTGAAACTGCACACACAGACACTATAGAGGTAGGTCTGAGACATGTTTACAGGGCTACTCATGTGAGTGCCACAATCAGTGCTGCAGGCCACTAGTAGCATTCGATTGACAGGCAATGGGCACACATATTGCACTTTACTAGGGATTTACTACTAAATCCAAAAAGGCCAAACATGGATGAACCAATCATCAATTCAGTTTAGACATTGATCGCTTGCACTTTAGCACTGGTGTGCAGTGGTAAAGTGCCCAGAGCCATAGAAGCAGCAAAAATGAAATGCAGTACACAGTCAAAAACAGGGAGGTCTGAGGCAAACAAATGGGGGATTACCCTGCAAAAAGGGGCATTTCCAACATAGATACATTCTTGGATCTAAGATTAGATATTGCGGCACCCTTTATCATGGATTGCCTAAATACCCTCTGAACATGCTGGAAATCATTCAGAATGGTGCTGCCTGCCAAGTCTTTTTCTGGCATCTCTGCATTGGCTGCCTGTTGTTGCAGCACAGATGCCTTTATGTCCAATGGTTGGCTTATTCAGTCTTCTATGGAGCCACCCCCTTCTTATAAAGGCAAAGCTGTTGCATTACCATTTGAAAAGTGCACCGTTTGAATCATCAGTTTGCATTCAAGGTGTCTGCAGGTACCATGGTAAAGTTTTATAGGTGAGAATGCTGGTTCATGAAATTGCTGCCTCTTTAAAACTAGGGCATATTCAAATTTGATTTATTTTAGCAACCAGCTATTAATGCAGATAGCAGCATTATGAAGTGACTCTTCCTAAAAGAAAGCTACCTCAGTCTGAGACTTCAAAGGCAGTGTATGCTATTTCACACAAGTATATTTATATTAATGGTACATCATTTTATAGAGCTACAAAGGTTACCAGTCATTCCATTTTAGACTGAGGGCATTGCCTCAAGCCTTGCACCAACCCAGACTCCTGACGTCAGCAGCCTGAGACACTTATGAAGTGTTTCCTGCAGTGGTCCCTCCTCCATAATAGCGGAGGAGCACCACCCCCCTGCTCAGAGACAGTCAGTGAAACTTTAAATGATGATATAACAATTGTATTATCATTTTATTTTCCACTGACTGACTGAGCCATGGAATCTAGGGCTGGGCTGGGTCGGGCAATGGCAGGGAGAAAGAGTGATGGGCACTGTAAGTGCACATGTCAGTTTTGCCGGCCATTATAGGATGGTCAAACTGGCATGCAGAGTTACATTTCTCTAACGCAGCTATGTTGCCAAGCCAGAAGGAGAAATGGCACAGGCTCCATGTGCCTGAGCGAGTGTCAGACCAGCCCACTCAGACCAATTCCTGCACTTGTCTCATGATTTGTATTTCATGAGAGCAGCGTCTGGATTGAGTGGGGAGACTGTGCTTTGTGCCCCAGTGACTGCCAGGAAGAGGGGAGCACTGAGGCAGCTGGCAGTGGAAAGTTTTTTGTTCTTTTTTTTAAAATTATTATTATTCCTCTAACACCCACCCAATCCACCACTATAGATTGCCAGCAGCTGTCAATGGTTTTGTTGTATCTTTGCCTCCATTCTCCCTTACTCCCTTGTACAGTTTCTTCCGGTTCTTGAGTTCATTACAGAGGAAGGAGTGAGGCTAGCGTTGGAATCACTGGCCTGAATTCCAGTAATAGTGATTGAAGTGATTAAACAGGGCTGTAGTAGTGGCAACTGCTTCAGAATTGGGGCAGCAACCTCGTCAAAACTTTCTCCATTAGAAACTATAACTGGCTGGACGTTTTGCATACCACTCAGAATTGCCTGATCAATGTATGTGAACTAAGTAATGTGCCCATATTAAACTTTAAAAGTTAGAGGTGACTACTCTCCCAATTGATGTAGCATTGAATAAATGGACAGGTTTTTTTTTCAACATTAGAAACGTGTGGATTTACATTGTTCATTTTTATAGAGAATTGTTAGAAAGTGGGTCTGTAGTTGGCAGATGTATACACCCTTGTCCAAGGTGGGACCATAATCCTAGTCAGGGTAAGTCACAACACAATCCAAATTACCCTGTGCTCACTCTCTGGTAGCTTGGCACAGAATGAGCAGGCTTAACTTAAAAGGCAATGTGTAAAGTATTTGTGCAATAACTCATTCAGTAACACAGTGAAAACACCACAAAAATACACCACACAACTTTAAAAAATACAGATAATATTTTAATAATTATCTGAATAAAATAAGATAAAAAACGACAAAAATGCAACATGCACAAGTTGAGATCTCACTTTTTAAAGGTTTTAAATAGTCCCAATCCTTAATAATCAGTGTTTGAATCTTTATAGCACAAAGTACGGGGTTGCGTCTAAAATATGACACATGGAGCCGCAGAGAAGGAGATAAGTTGAAAAATAAGGTGCGGTGTCTGATTTGCCGGCACAGCTCAGATAATGGGCTGTTTCTTTCCATGCTGCAAGGTGAGTCAATTTCCAAGAGCCCAGCCTTGCTTCCTCACTGTGATGTGGGGATATTTTGACTCCCAGGGACGCCCTGGTAGAAAGGAGCAGGTGCTGCATTGATCTGGCAGACGTTGCAGTGATTTTTCAGCCGCCAGGCAGACACTGGGTCAGATTTCTAGTTGCAGGTCTGGCGCTGTGTCGCTCCGGTCGGCAGTGCGGCAATTTCGGCAGGTGTTGCACTGATTTTCTGATGCACAAGAATTTCCTGAAGGGGTGAAGCCTTTGTTGGCCCTGATACATCAGAAACATGGGGCAAGCTCACTCCAAGCCCTTAGAGAGCACTTTAGTAGGAAGGCAGAGTCCTTCCAGCAGAGTCAGGAGCACTAGGCAGCCGGGCAACAAGCAGGAATGCAGTCCTTCATCAAAGCAGTCCAGATGAGTCCTTTCAGTAGCCAGGCAGTCTCTCTGACAGAGTCCAGGTGCAGGTCCAGAAGTGTCTGATTTGGTGAGGTCAGAGACCCAGTTTATATACCTAAGAATGCCTTTGAAGAGGGAGAGACTTGAAGTGCATAAGTTCCCCTTTCAGCCCCGTCCTGTCTGCCAGGATCCCTGTGGGGAGTTATCAGTCCTTTGTGTGAGGGCATGTCACTGGCCTTTGAAACGTAAGAGAATGCCCCTCCACCCTTTCTTCCCAGGGAGACCCATTCATTATGCAGATGAATGCAGATGTGACTGAGTGTCCTGTGTTTATCACTGTCTGGGTGGATTGCACAAGGGTAGCTGTCAACCAGCACAGACCAGACATGGATTGGAGACAGTCTGTAAGGCACAGATGGCAGTAAGTGCAGAGCAATGCCCACTTTCTAAAAGTGGCATTTTAAAAATAGTAATATTAAATCCAACTTCACCAGTAAGCAGGAATTTCTATTACCATCCTGGTAACACACAAACATGACAGGGCTACTCCTTCCATATCAGAATTTACCACTTAAAATTATATGAGGGCAGTTCTAATCCTATTCTATGAGAGGAACAGGCCTCACAGTAGTGGAAAACGAATTTGTGAGTTTTTCACTACCAGGACATGTCCTGCCTTTTACTTTCATAACAATCTGTCCCATGGGTTACCTAGGTCCTACATTAGGGGTTACTTATTTGTGGAAAAAGGGGAGTTTAAGGCTTGGCAATTAGTTGTACATGCCAAGTCGTAGTGGCAGCAAAACTGCACAGACACAGGCCTTGCAATTTCAGGCCTGAGACATGGCTCAGTGGCTACTTATGTGGGTGGCACAATCAGTGCTGGAGGCCTACTAGGAACGTTTAATTTACAGGCCCTGGGTACATGTAGTGCACTTTGCTAGGGACTTATAAGTAAACTAAATATGCCAGTTGGGTAGGGACCAATGTTACCATGTTTAGGGGAGAGAGCATATGCACCTTATCATGGGTCAGCAGTGGTAAAGTGTGCAGAGTCCTAAAATCAAGCAAAACCAGGGTCAGAAAAATGGAGGGAGGCAAGCAAACATTTGGGGGATGACCACTCTAAGGCTTTCAGGTCTTACACGAATGTATTGAATTCCAAATGTTCTACGTTGTATAATTTAGTACATAATGATTATTGTGATTGATATGATTTACTCAGTCTAGCATCTGCTTGTACACTATGGCCCACATTAAAAACCTTGGCGGGCGGCGGAGGGTGCCAGCCAAGGTTGGACCGCCGAGCGGCCACCTATGCAGCCGCAATCCCGCCGGCCGCATTACGACATCCCCGCTGGGCCAGCGGGCGGAAACAGAGTTTCTGTCCGCCGGCCCAGCAGGAATGTCGGCCATAACATTGCAGCCAGCTCCTAATGGAGCCGGCGGTGTTGCCGCCGTGAGACAGTTTCAGCTGCACCCGTCGCGCTTTTCACTGTCTGCTGTGCACAGGGTGGGGCTGTGCCTGGGGACCCCTGTACTGCCCATGCCACTCGCGACTCCCCTTCCCGCCAGCCTTTCCATGACGGTCTCTACCTCAATGGACAGGATGGTAGAGAAGGGGAGTCGTAATCCCCTGGGCAGCGCTGCAAGCAGCGCTGCCCTGGTGGATTAAAAGCGCCGGGACAACCATGGCGGGAAACCGCCGGGACCATGGTGGGAAACCGCCGGGACAACCATGGTGGAAAACCGCCGGGACAACCATGGCGGGAAACCGCCGGGACAACCATGGCGGGAAACCGCCGGTCCCGGCGGTGCGACCACAGCGCTACAGCCGCGGTCGTAATACAGCAGATTGTACCAACAGCCTGTTGGCGGTACAATCACCAAAACAGCCCTGGCGGTCTTTGACCGCCAGGGTTGTAACGAGGCCCTATATCTCGTCTGAGTACAAGTGATCATCTATTGAAGCACCTTTATTTTACCGTTAGTACCCTGTAAATGAAATAAATAAAGCTTTTGGGAATATACACATTTCTACCATTGTTATAATTTTAGTTCAGGGCCTCATTCGCATACCCACCAACACCATCATAAAAACTCTTTCTCAGAATACTGAATACAAATGAGTCCTGGATTAGTTTTAGACCTGTTTACATTCAAATTATGACACATGAGTTCTAAGTCACAGATAAACAAGACACATTGACATTATGCGGCATTAGCATACTTGACTCGTTTTGAGGACAGATATTTTTGGTTCTTTGTCCCTAATTTCCCTCTACCAGTATGGCACGATGTCTGAGGTTGTTGGCCTAGTGCTCCCCATTCATGAAAAATTAGCCTTCCTGCTTGCAAGTGCGGCTGCTCGTGACTGGGGAGGTTTCTTTCTGCTTGATTGATACAATGTTGCTGTATCATCTAAAGGTATTATTTGGTAAACTTTGTTCAGCTGCTTTCATACCTGAGCTCTGACTCTTTATCCAGATTGTGAACACATTTGAGTGATTATTTAACTAGCAGATTGATACTCGGTTGAGATTTATTTCCACAACAGCTGAGCAGTGGCAATTTGTTCATTCTTCAGACATGAAAGTAATTTTCAGACAGGTTCAGTGGGGTTCCTCTTTTGAATATCTCAAATGCGACACATTGTTTACTTGTCTGAGCAACTTTATGTCATTAGACTTCACCAGCTCAACATCCTTCATACATACAACCCTGCTTTGTGGTTACAAGTAACTGGCTCACTCTTCTGTTATGTATCATTCCCTCCTAATGGCTTTTCGTCAATATTGGCTGCCTATGGAGGGGCATGGCAGCTAGTATGGACATGGGTTTGTGTAATCAGTGATCCATTCAGTTACATGAGTACTTACATGAATATTGTCACTCTTTGTTCACAGAATCAACATGGATATTAAATCCCTGTCTTTCAAACTCATACTTCATAATATAATGAATGTAATGCTGACCTGCATTAAGCCTATTCTGCATATAAGTAAAGTGACACATCAATAACAGCGACAACTTTTGTTCATTTTTTGGTGTTTAGACTGATGGCTATATTGTCCTAATAGGCCTATTGCGTTTTATCTTGGAGTTTGAAATGTCAACACTCCACCTTCGTTGTTTCTTGAGTGTTGTGAACATCATGCCCAATAGTTGAATTCCTGTCTTGACTTAATTACCAAACATTAGGTTTGAAGATTGTTGGCTGATTAATACAATTTACAGATGCAACTAACTATTGAAGCTCTGTCGTGGTTCACAAATTGAATGCCTATTTTCACAATTTTTGATCTGCAAAGTTAACCGTTCACTTGTGTGAATTATGAACGAAACCAATGAATAATGCGCATGTTGTATTTTAGCGGCAATAAGCAGCACAAATGGCGGTGTCAATCAATAAAACTGCTTTATACTACAAACAGCCAAACCTTGGTTATTTATGCAGAGGGGGTGTGTCTGGAGTAGAGGAGGCCAAGCAGTCCATACAAAGCCCAATACAATAAGATAGTATAACCTGGTTTTATGTCAAGACCTAACGCCAAGTCACACCTACTCCAAACGAGGCTGCAAACAATGTTTCGCACCAGATACCTTCACATTGCATGAAAACACAAACCTAATACGGTTTGACCTGTCGTGGATGTTTCCATGAAGGAAACTGTACTGTGAGGTAGTATTCAGGCACCAACCCTATAGACAATACTACTGGTTTGCTTTTACACCCTAGTGGAAGGTTGAGGGTGTGCTTAGTCCAGTTTTAAGTTGGTATCGCCATGACATTGGCAAGAAACAAGCATTTTTTTTATCATGTGCGCAATGTAGCACTGCTTTTTCTCACAAAGAGCTCATTTGTATGGAAGGTACATTTGAATTCAAATGTTTACATTGGCCTTTTATTCAATTTTTTATTGCAACCTTTGACATTCCTTTGACTTCTTTGTTCTCAGTCTGTTGGACTTACGCCCTTCTGATTCGCGGTGCTTAAAGTAAAAACACCTATTTTCAGCATAAATGTTTGACATTGTCGTTTGTTGCCTGCGCTCACGTGAGTTAGGGAGAAATCGAGTAGTATTATTTCTGTGCCCACTTACCATTCCTGTGCCAAACCCATTTTGCCTCCTGATGTCAAGTTTAAGCTAATGCGAGGATGATTCTAGCCTGGCACAAGGGTGTTTCAATACACCTCATTACTATGCATCTAAACACCTAATTTTCCTGACAGAGACTGACATCAAACTTGGCATGAAATTAGAGAAATTTGCCACTGTGGGGAGTTCTAGCTTTAAAATGGTACATTTTTGCCATGTTAGAAGGAGCTGAAAAGTGGCCTATGTGAATGACAGTAATAACTTGTGCATGACCGTTCTAGTGAAGACTCTCACAATAAGTACAGTCTTAAATGCCTCTTTTTCCTTAATGTACTATTTACTATCCAATAGATATATGGGCATCCGCTCACCGGCACTCCATCCTCTGGGTCATGAAACTGAAACATTATCATTCTGGAAATGTTATGGATATTGTAGAAGACTGCAATTTCTACTTTACAATGAGAAAACAATGTAATGCCCATTGAGCAGATGGCCCATTCCTTCTTTCTGTCAAGTACTCTTTGCATTGGTAGCTTGCCTGGGAGCACTATAAGAACCTTAATATGATGTCTCCTCTTTGAGGCCTTTGTAAGGTCGTCAATGAGCTGAACATGTCATGAATAACCTTTCTGTACTTTTAGCAAGCCTCAGAATACAAAAAATGCCGTCAAATGTCTTCAGTAAGGTGTGGCCGAAATATCAGTCTTCCTTGTTTCTTTAGGGCATTGTCAAATAGCCCTGCAGATCCATCTACCGCCTTGGATGTTCAATGCGATTAATGGGTACAGATTCCTATCGCTGCTTTGATTTTGAAAACAAATGAGAGGAAAGTGATGTTGGAAGTTTGTACCAGCTCAGCGCCTATATTTTATGCAGTACTATTTCATTTTCTACTGTCACTATAGGATATAATGTGTACCTCCTTTTAAAAAAATGATAAGCACACACATCCTTCGTTTCCTACCCATAAATATGTAACTAAAACGGCAGCAATGGCACTTTCATAGATCGTGATATTTGGCATATATCTCCAAAATAGTGAACATCATGAAATCCAGGGCGTACATACCAACGTTCAGTTTGGGGTAAAATCAAGCAGTCATGGGCATTAGTCTGTAGACGGCATGGGTGGTGACTTTCAACCTTGACATTGACATGGAGAGCAGTTTACTCCCTCCATTACTGCTAAATTCACCCAGAGATCTAGCATCACTGTTAGACTTTTCATCCTTGGCGTGGTCTCCCTTAACTTTTTGCCTCTGTTCCCCAGGTTGTTGATGTGTGCTGGACTCTGATTTTATTGTTATTGTTACTCTGGGCACTTTACCACTGCTAACCAGTGCTAAAGTGCAAGTGCTCCTGTTTAAAATGTGTACGTAATTGATTCTCCATGATTGGCATATTTGTTTTACTGTTAAGTCCCTAGTAAAGTGCACTAGAGGTGCCCAGGGCCTGTAAATCAAATGCTACTAGTGGGCCTGCAGCACTGGTTGTGCCACCCACATAAGTAGCTCTGTAATCATGTCTCAGACCTGCCACTGCAGTGTCTGTATGTGTATTTTTACACTGTAAATTCGACTTGGCAAGTGTACCCACTTGCCAGGCCTAAACCTTCCCTTTTCTTACATGTAAGGCACCCCTAAGGTAGGCCCTAGGTAGCCCCAAGGGCAGGGTGCAGTGTATGGATAAGGTAGGACATATAGTAATGTGGTTTATATGTCCTGACAGTGAAATACTGCTAAATTCGTTTTTCACTGTTGCAAGGACTGTCTCTCTCATAGGATAATATGGGGGCTACCTTTAA
Organism: Pleurodeles waltl; assembly: GCF_031143425.1. Lineage (NCBI taxonomy): Eukaryota > Metazoa > Chordata > Amphibia > Caudata > Salamandridae > Pleurodeles > Pleurodeles waltl. The sequence goes on from NC_090445.1 coordinate 510,492,941, forward strand.
ATATGATTAAAGTGTAGATTCCCCTAGAGAGTAGATGGACATGTGGAGTTTGGGGTCCCTGAACTCACAATTTAAAAATACATCTTTTAGTAAAGTTGATTTTAAAATTGTGCGTTTGAAAATGCCACTTGTAGAAAGTGAGCATTTTCTTGCTTAAACCATTCTGTGACTCTGCCTTGTTTGTGGATTCCCTGTCTGGGTCAGTTTGACAGTTGGGTTGTTTTTCACCTCACACCAGACAGTGACACAAAGGGAGCTGGGGTGTAACCTGCATTTCCTGATTAGCCATCTCTGCTAGGAGGGAGGGGTGGAGTGGTCACTCTCATCTGAAAGGACTGTGCCTGCCTCTGACAATGCCGGCTCCAACCCCCTGCTGTGTGTCTGATGACTTGCCTGGGCAAGGCAAGATTTTACAAGTAGGTGTGAGTCCCCTTTGAAGAAAGGTGACTTCAAAGACTAAAATGGGTATAAGAAGGGCACCCAAATCTACAGACTTGAGAAACACTTCTGGAACCAAGAGGAACCTCTGCCTGGAGAAGAGCTGATAGCTGAGGAAGAAGTGCTGCCCTGCCTGTGACTGTGCTTTGTGGAGCTTTCCTGCAGTGCTGCTTCTGCCAGAGTAAGAGGGCAAAGACTGGACTTTGTGTGCCTTCCATCTTGTGAAGAAATCTCCAAGGGCTTGATTTAGAGCTTGCCTCCTGTTGTTTGAAGTCTCAGGGACAGCAAAGACTTCTCTCTGCCTGCACCTGGAGTCTCTGGAGAGACTCCTGCTCTGACAAGTGGTGCCCTATCCAGTCCCTGGGCCCTTGAAAGGAAAGCTGGTGGAATCCAAGGAAATCGACTTCGGACCGACGCCGCTGCTGAATCCAGTAACGCCGCCTGCACCTGACGCCGTGACCTTCGCTGGAACGCGACGCTCTTCGCAGGCCCAATGCCGCAGCAGCCCCGCTGAAGTCCGCGACTCCATGGAAGTCGCCGCACCACATCGTGACCGACGCCGCTCGAAGTGCACGGATTCAACGTTTCTCACAGACGCCGCGATTCCCCACTTCGCGCATCGGCTTGTTTTCACTCTTCACCAAAGGTACTGTACTTGGGGGTCTACACGACTCCGTGTCCGGCGCCGCTGGTGTTGGCTTGTTGGGAACGACTCCGTCACGACCCCGTGTTAACATCTCATAGAAGTATTTTTGTTTCTAAGCGCTATTTTTGAGTTTAATCTTTAAAAATTCATAACTTGACTTGTGTATGTTGGATTTTTGTCGTATTGGTCTTGTTTTGTTTAGATAAATATTTCCTATTTTTCTAAACCGGTGTTGTGTCATTTTGTAGTGTTTTCATTAAGTTACTGTGTGTGTTGGTACAAATACTTTACACCTAGCACTCTGAGGTTAAGCCTACTGCTCTGCCAAGCTACCAAGGGGGTAAGCAGGGGTTAGCTGAGGGTGATTCTCTTTTACCCTGACTAGAGTGAGGGTCCTTGCTTGAACAGGGGGTAACCTGACTGTCAACCAAGGACCCCATTTCTAACAATCACATTTTGACAAGCAAGTGGTTGCATCACTAAGCACGTGATGCTACTGCGATGCGGCCTCAGCTGTGTTTTCACAGTAATGTTACTCTGGTTCGCAGGCTGAATAAAATTGTCAGTCAAGGTACTTGTCAATTAATAAGCCATTTATTGGTAGGGGCAATTAGATTCAACCACACTATTTTGCCTCGAATGTGCTATAGATCAACAGCTTTGTGAAATCAGGTTAAAATGTTACTATAGTTCGTGTAAAATCAATTAAGTCTATGTAGATAGCATTTCTTCCATAGTGTGTCTAAGATGCTCAAGGTTCAATGTATAATGCTGGTCCATATTGTCTGTCTGAGTTTTGACAGCAATAAATACATCTTGAAGTCAGATACTGGCGTTCTGTGAGAAGCACGGCTTTTAAACCTGATTCTGTATCAAGACAATATTTCTTTAAATTGGTCCTATCTTTAGAGTGAGTCACAGCTACTAAAATCATTGTGCTACAACCTAATTTTGATAGAGAAATAGGTAGAAGATCTATCTCAGCACAATATATAGATATTATTGGGCATCTATCTTTTTATATAGTTTCCCACCAAGCGAGAAAACATTCTCAATAATACACATTTCGATAATTTTAAGTAACATAAATGTATGTTCCTAATCGGTCACTGGTCATGCTCTCAAAAAGTCTAGAGACTAGCATCCAGTCATTTATCCCCTGTGAAAGAACACATTTTTTTGGGTAAAGATATAACCGTTTATTTACATGTGGAAGATGTAAGGCCTGAAAACAGAATTAAGTCACCCAGTAGTGTACCCGGTCCCCCAAGGGATTAGCAAATTATAAAATATATCACCTGTACATCACATTATATACTGTTTACTGTTTTGTGTGTCTGAAGTAAAAAATGTATGCTTGAACACTTAAGAGCCATCACCAACCAAGACACCAAATATCTAGTAGTGAAACATTTTTCAGAATTTCACAAATCAATTCAGCATAGTCCTCAGCAAATTAAGGTTGAAAGAGAACGACATTTCAGAATTCTTTGCAGGATACATAATACGTCTTGGGACATGTGAAGCTGGTGGGATGAATTTTACAGAACATTTAATTTTGCACCTTCTGGTGTGAGATGCTATTCAATTTACTGCTGTCTTTTGTCTGCCTAGTGTAACAGTTTTTTTTTAAACAATTGCACATGTTCACTTTGTTATGAAAAGATCATGACCCAGTGGATTAATGCAATGAATTTGATCTATTAATGTTTTTGCTACTTTGGAAATGCACTTCAAATCGATTACTTCCAACAGACTATTTGGTAGGTAACTGAACCAAAGTGGACATTGAAATGAGAGGATCACAAAAGCTCAATAGTTGAAGCTTTATAGATTTATGCACCAGGGGATGAATGCTGTCAGAAAAATACCAGTACCACTGTGTTAATCTAATATTCCGATAATCCACATGTTGGAGATTACTCTGAGGTAGGAACTAATGCAGTCTATTCACAATACCCCGCTTGGGCTCCTGATTTGAACTCACATGTTCACTCATGGACATCTTTATATTTTAGACTCTTTAATTTTATCTGAGTGTAATGTTTTGCAGTGAATTGTCCCCTCATATAATGCTTAGTTTGAGGATGCACAGTTTTTTTTCTCATTTCTTTGCTCTTTAAAATGCCTGATTATGAAAAAAGACTATAACCCCTATATTATTAAAATGGACTAATGTGCCATAGCCTGTTTTTCTTGCACTTTATGTTGCATGTGTCACTATCTTAGTGCCAAATGCGAACAAGACTAGTGCTCCCGGCCGAAATGCTGGGTAATGAATAAAAACCTTTCTCGGAGCTTCACTCAGTAAGAACAAACATGAGTATAACATTTTCAAAAAAGAGATTAGAAAAGTATAAAAATCATTTAAATTAATTAAACATTACTTATAATAGCATTTGCTGTAAGTGAAATAAAATGAAAAATGTTAGGGTGGGTGGGTGATTTTAATTTTACAGTATTGTTCAGATGATAATGTTTAATTAAAACATTTATAACAACTGATAGTGTAATACAAAGTTCGTCTTAGGAGGTAGCCAGATGTCTATATGTTATTCTTCAACTAGTTCTTGGTTGATATTATTTGTTTAAAACTATTTCACATTTTTATTTTATATTAAGTTTTTTTTTAAACAAACAAATTAATAAACTTTTTAAAATTTCACTATGTTTTCTTATAGGAAGATCTCTGCATTGGTAGCACTGATCTACATACATGGTTTAAAGGTTACTTATAATACAGTTATACTCTTACATTTGGTCACTGAAGTCTGATTTAAGGGGGTGGACACTCTTAAGTCTACACCTAGGTGAAAATCTACACTCAGAAAAGGTGAATAGAAAAAGATAAAGGGGCATATTTATACTCCGTTTGCGCCGAATTTGCGTTGTTTTTTTCAACGCAAATTTGACGCAAAACTAACTCCATGTTTATACTTTGGCGTTAGACGCGTCTAGCGCCAAAGTTCATGGAGTTAGCGTCATTTTTTTGCGTGAACACCTTCCTTGCGTTAATGATATGCAAGGTAGGCGTTCCCGTCTTAAAAAATGACTGCGATGCATATGCGTCGTATTTATACTCCCGGGCAAAAATGACGCCCGGGAGTGGGCGGGACTAAAAAACCCGCATTTGCGCCGGATTTTAGCGCCTGGGTCAAGGCAGGCGTTAAGGGACCTGTGGGCTCAGAATGAGCCCAGAGGTGCCCTCCCAAGCCCCCAGGGACACCCCCTGCCACCCTTGCCCACCCCAGGAGGACACCCAAGGATGGAGGGACCCATCCCAGGGAACAAAAGGTAAGTTGTGGTAAGTATTTTTTTTAATTTTTTTGTGTGGCATAGGGGGGCCTGATTTGTGCCCCCCTACATGCCACTATGCCCAATGACCATGCCCAGGGGACATAAGTCCCCTGGGCATGGCCATTGGGCAAGGGGGCATGACTCCTGTCTTTGTCTGTCTTTGCTAAGACAGGAGTCATGTTAATGGCGTCTCGGTGCTAAAAAAAAATGGCGCAAATCGGGTTAAGACGATTTTTTAGCCTCAGCCTGACTTGCCCCATTTTTGGACGCCCAAACGCCATTTTTCCCTACGCCGGCGCTGCCTGGTGTACGTGTTTTTTTTTCATGCACACCAGGCAGCGCCGGTCGGCTAACGCCGGCTAACGTCGTTCAATAAATACGGCGGCCGCATGGCGCTTCAGAATGGCGTTAGCCGGCGCTAATTTTTTTGGCGCAAAACAGCGTTAGCGCAGTTTTGCGTCTAAAAGTATAAATATGGCCCAAAGAGTTAAACCTAGGTTTAGAAGTAGATCTACATGTGAAAAGATCTATACATGCAAACTTACCTTTGTGAATTGGGCCTAATTATATTAGTTAGTATAGCCCACATTGTTCGCTATTATAATTTGGCTTGAATCTTTATATAGACAAATACAAGTTGTTATTCTGTGTGGGCCCTAAATGTGGTAGTCATCTTAACATCAGCACCATTTCGTCCCTCTCTGATTATCAATGAGGAGTAAGCATTTTCTTCCCACTTGTGGGTACTGATTAGTTCTTTTGTGGGGCTGTGCTTGAAAAATTATTTGTGCAACTGGTAACACCCAGAAAAGCATTTGAAATGTGGATGGTGAGCAGCATGTTACTAGAAACAATTCTCAACAAATTGCCACTTTTCATGTCAAGCATCAGTTTCCTTCAATCATTCCTGACAATGGGAACAATATGATGCTGTTTAAACCTTTGATTCAGCAACAGCAGGCAAATGGTTTTGATAATGGAGGCAGTTAAGCCAAACTTAAAGGTTTATAGGACTATCTCTGAGGAAGCAGTTTGTAAGAAACACTTTCACTTTTCATACTAATATGTGTCACTCTGATGGTTTGTAGAAGACTTCTATTCTGTTTTAAGTTTTTATAAAGCCCTAAGATCAAATATATGAATAATATTCAAACAGACGTGGTAGGTCCTCAATCATTTAATTGTTATTGATGAAAGATCCTCTTGTTTGTCATTCACCTAGTAAAGTGCTGTTCCAGGTATCAAAAATTAGTGAGAAGAAATATGCGTACAAAAACCCACATGTCTTTTGAGATCCTTAAATACTTGGTACATTTTAACACCTCCCTTTGTGTATTGTCTTTGTTTTGTAAATTCTGGGCCAGATATAGAGTTTAGCAGACAGTGTCCCAAGCCTGACCGAGTACCCTACTAGCTAAGCACTTGGTCCACCCACCTCATCTAGAGACCGGGAACCTTAATTATTCTTTCGACGGAGCACACAAAATTATGCTGTCTGTTTATTAAGGGTTGATGGTGTAATGCTCTTTTTGTCCTGCCCATCACCACCAGGAAACACATGGCAGTGAGGGGCAGGAAAAACACAATAATGACTTCCACACTTTGGGAGAAAGCCCTGAGCATGTAGGGGTAACTGTGACTTTGGGAGTTTGTTTTTGAAAAACCAAAAATGTAAAAATGTTAGTGAATTACCATTAAAAACAGTGACAGCCTTACAATAAAGTTTTTGTACATTGAAAGGAACCATCATGGTGCTGATTCCTTTTAATGTACAGTGATGACTGCTGGGTCAGTGTTTATCTCTAAATTTAGTGGATGGAGTACCATCGGGCCTGCCATCCTAATGGATACTATTCCAGTCACCTCCATGTTTTGTGTCCCTTTATGGACGTTTTTGTAACATCCAAAATCAGTTATGGTGACTGACCTTCTGTTGTCAACTCTGATTTCCTACAGTATTATTGGGGCTCCCGCTTTATTGTTTTATCATTTTTAACATTTCCATCTGTATTAATCCATATTTATATTTTAGTCATTATATCTGCATTTATCCACATTTATTTTTGTCACAAACAAAAGAAGATGCTGCAGCTATTATTTTCTCACATTAATTTAAATAGACAATGCACACTTGCACACAGCTGTTGTTGGATATATTCATATCTATGTCATATTCAGTAAATACGAACATTCATCTGAATACCTTGCCATTGTAGTACAAACACATGTGAATTTCAAGATACTTTGAGGACATTGAGGCTCCTTCTGTTTGTTAATGAAATGAAGACCACCAAAAAACCATTCAATATTTGCTGATGACACTGGAATGGCCATAAGAGTCAATGAAAGATTATACATTGTTGGCTATTCTTGCTTCTGAGAACGCCAGTATGTCATTGCATTTTTATAGAACATTGTGTGTTAAATATTTTTTGAATTATTCTTCAACAACATTCATTATGTCATCAGAAGCTTCAACCAACATGAATAAACCTTTGTAATCATTAAAATCTTGACTATACTGAACTTTCCTGAATCGATCCAGGATTGAGACCCGTTTGCAAAAAGAGCTGTAGCTCATTACCCCATTATGGTCCTAGCTAGGAGAGCATCCCACTTGCTTTTTAGTGTATCTTTAAAAGTAATCTTCTCTTTTATAAGGGCATTTGTTTGTTTGGTGGGAAGATTTGCAATAAATTGGTGATCATTGGATCTTGCATACAGTCTTGCTCCAATGCCAAAGCCATGTTAATATTCATAGCTGGATGTATTTGGTGAACATGTGTTATTTCTAAATGTTGCCAGTGAGAGTTTTAACAATGAAATGTAACTTCACATAGGAAGATTGGTGGTTTGCAAAATTGGAGGCAAGTAGTTTTCGCACATGATCAATTTTGGATCCTCTGGCTTTTTCATTGTTCTAAAAGCAAGGATGCAGTGTCATATTTCCAAAAGTCTTACTGTTCCCTCACACACCTGAACCATCGGATAACAACAACTGCCTTTAATATTTAATTCTCCTGTTTACTTGTCCTTGCGAATAAATGTGTTTTAAGTTCTGTGCATACATAAACATTGCTCCAGACATTATTGAAAAATCATGCATCCCGATTCTCAGGCTGAGACAAAGCATAGGAAACTGCAGCATGGATAAGATGACATGGATCTTTTATGTGAATGAAATTAACTCTCTGACCTTCCGTTTTGAGCCCATCTCTATAAATGTGAGTATTCAACAATTAAGGAGCCATCGGGTTGATGTTTAAAATACTGTATGTGACCAGGATAAAATACTCAGCCATTATCTGCACTGCTGAACTGGATGAGGTTATGTGGAAATGTTAACCTAAAGACATTCAAAATCTACCTATCTGTGTTTACACAGAAGATAGTGGCTTCAAGGGACCTTTAAAAATCCAACCTAGACTACGATAGGCCATTTAAGAAAAAGCAAGGCTATTTTATCTAGAGATGATGAAGCAACATTGTTTTGGTTTAGTGTTAGTAATTAACATTTTGTCAGAGTATTTTATGTTTCTGCATTTAATTACTGGGCATTTAGGTTGTCCTTTTGCTGTTGTTTACAAGAAGGAAATCTCAAGTGGAATGTGTAGGTGATATGACCATTACTGTTTTTATTGAGTTTTTGGTCTTCTTTGGCATTAACCAAGGCAGAGATGAGTGGTTTTATCATAGTGTTAATTGAGAATATTTTCTTTCAGGAGTCTTGCTATAGTTACTGCACATTTATTTAGACGTGGTTGTTTTGCCATGTTTCAGATGGAATGATTTGCCCAGTTTTAGAAGATATGGAGAAAAAGATGGAAGAAAAGAGAATTGAGCAAGAGTGCAGGGTTTGGCTTGGACGCAGCACCTGAGGCAGATTAAAGTTAGAAAATTGCCTCACAGTTTAGTGTACAGGTATAAATGTATAATGCAAGTATAGTGTTGGGTGTGTTACCATTATGCATGTCTTTCTCAGGCTTTGCCACCACTAGGCAAAAACTTGAGCACTGATGTTAGAAAAGGAGAGCATGCATTGGGTAGCAGGTGTCAAAACGTTTACATTTACTACCTCTGCAAGCTTGAATGTCCATTTCTAGAGCTCCATGCTGTAGTTAATATTGCTATAGTAATAGCTCTTGCTATTCACAACTTGCACATACCAGGCCAGACTAGGAACCAAAAGTAGCTCTGGCAAATTTTGTCATCACCCGTCATACTGCAAGTAGTAAGCAAGGAAATGCAGTGAGTGAGCCTGACCCCATCAAGGGTGGACTTGGGTGGGTTCTTCCCCAAAGAAACTGTTGAAAAGAATTACAAAGATGCTGCATTTTACAACACATTTTTTCATGAAGAAAGTTTGCCCAGTTATTAAATGGATGTATGTAGTTTGGAGACATTGCTTCATGGCTCAACGAATGAATGAATAATTAAATGAGTGAGGCATGGCTGGGTCAATTAATTTGAGAATAGATGACATTTAATAAAGACTCTTACCTACATGCATCAAACCGTTTCAATGTACTGACGAGAGGTGATAGATTGATGTAAGGTGTAAGAACTGCATCTGAAGAGGATAGCTCAGAGGATTAAGCACCTGTGAGGCAGGTCTATGTTCCATTTGTTTGTATTGCGCCTGGGCTAAGAACCTGTATTACTTACTTCCCATGTTGATGCATGCATTGACAGTGCCATTAGGTCTGGCTTTAATGTGCTGCACCCTTCACGCACACACTTCTCTTCACTGTTTGGAGGTTGCAATACAATGCAGGTAAAAAGGAGAAAGTAGGAGGTAAGCCCCAAAAATAAAGGGCAACAGGGTACAAGGGTGGGGCCGGAGAATGGTTGACACATCCACGCAGTGACATATGGATCAGAGCATGAGTGGCCCAAATCAAATAGCGGGCAGGGCATCATGGTTATGGGGGCAGTTCAGAAATAAATGAAAGACCCTCACTAGAAGGAAATTGTTGAGTGCTAATGTGGGCAGGCACAGACTTACATCAGAAAGAGGGGCATGGCGAGGCAACACTGGCTGGAGCACGCCAGCGCGGCACAAGTTGTCATATTTTTCTATTTCTATTTATAAATACAGATAAATTAAAATTATTTTTCGGTTTGTTTTTATGTGTGGCAAAACGTTTAAACGGAATACCGGAAGTCTTAGATATTATCTGGCAAAAAAGCCACCATAAATTCTTTCTTCATAGTTCCACTTCTCAAAATATCAGCACTGAGATGCAATTTAGGGATACAATTCTGCTTTTTCATAAAGGGGAAAAAATGACCTGTGTAATGATATAAATACACTTTAGTTTAAGTGTTTTCTTCATTTTTCCTGCTGGATTACACATCTTATTTAAGTCTGCTAAAATTATTAAACAGTCACACACCTTTGGTTCAGATGTACTCAAAAAGATAACGTGGGGCATACATCATTGCAAATAAATATAATTTTCCTATGAGCTTTTTGTTCTGTGAATATGTCTGTATTTCAGACAAATGTGTATGAATTACGTAGAGAGGCATATTTCACTGAACATATTCCAGCTGTATAAAGACAAGAACCACGTCACTCAAGAAAAAGTTGAATATCTGAGGGCACAGAAATCTGTTCTGTTAGATCATACAAAGCTACACAAGCACTGCCATCCTCTCTAACAATATCTCCCTTTGAACATTATTATCTTCCCTAAATATTTGAAATGCCACACGTGCCTATTTCTTCCAATTTCCCTGAATTAGTCTGCCACAGTCATACACACGCTGTAGCAAATGCTGTTTGCTGATATTCCTAATAAATCTGTCCTTTTTTTCAGTTTTACAGCCTGATGTCCTGTTCTCCTAAATTTAAAAATGCTCATAAATTTACTTGTCCCTAGCAATCCATCCTCTCGAGAAGGCTGTGAAAATGCCGTACTTCAATCATTTTAGCTAAAGGGTGATGTGGCTAATTTTTCTTCTAATCAAAATGTCATACACATCAGAGGGTAGGAAGCTTTCTGCATTCCTGTATGACATTATGCATTTATTAAAAAGAAGGTAATGCAATTATTTAAATGAAACAATAGAAACTGGGTATTGAAGGAAAATAGGTTTGCGACTCTATGAATAGAACGAAAACATATTCTGCTGCACAGAAACTGATAATAACCAGCTGTTTTTTTTTTTTTAATATGTTTATTGTTATTATACAAACATTGCCAAAAAAGGAAGTTACAGTTGTGTACAAGTTTGCTTAATTGCCCAGTTATTTCCATGTATCGACATTTATCCCTCTTAGTTTCACATGTTAACGATACAATTACCATTTGGCATGTAGGCAAGGGTTTTGGAAACATTGTGCACGTAATAATCATTGTATGACTCGTAACATATGTGAAAAGAAAAAGAAAACAAAGAGAATACAAAGAGAATACAACAGGTTAAAGATGAGAAGGAAGAAGAGAGAGGTTGAGGTAAAAAAATGTCAAGATGGGTGTACTCGCGAAGGGAGAGGATGAGGGGGGGAGGAGGAGGAGAGCGGCGCGCACGCCGTGCTCGAGCAGACCCTTCGTCATCCTCCGGGCTGGGAGGATATGTGTTCTTAGAATGATTTCGGGTCCGGACACACGGGGGGTCCAGCGATCGTGCAGGCACTAGGGGTGATGTCAACGAGGCGAGCGTGTCTGTGGCCTGGGGCCTCCACGCCTGGGCCGGCAACGATATGAGGTGCATTTATGTCTTTTAATCCATGTCTTCTAATATATTGCTAGATGCTTTTGTGTCACAGCGTGTCTACCAGGATGTTTCCTGTGATTCCTGCGGTTACAGTTCTTGTGTTCTGTGTGGCTTCCACCCGGAACCTAGTGGTTCGATGGCGAGGGCGAACAGCAATGGGGATAGTGGGCAACCCTGTCTGGTGCCCCTTTCTATGGGGAACTTCTCGGATATTGTATCGCCTGTCTTGACTCTCGCTGTTGGGCTAGAATACAAGACCCTAACCCAGCTTATGTATGTCTTACCAAATCCCATGCGGTTTAGAGTTTCTATAAGGAAGGGCCATCCCAGAGTGTCGAACACTTTTTCAATATCTAATGGTACTGCTACTTGGCTATATTCGTCCTCTGGGGTATTTGCCATTAATCGCAGTAGATTCCGTATGTTGGTAAAAGTACTGTGGCCTGGTATGAAACCGGACTGATCTTGGTGGACCAGGTCCGACACCCATGGGAGCAGCCGATTTGCCAGGATTTTACCAAGCAACTTACAGTCTGTGTTTAACAGGGATAATGGTCTGTATGAGCGCACTTCTAATGGGTCTCTACCTGACTTAGGTAGTACCGCTATCAGTACCTCCCTTAAAGTGACAGGAAGCTGACCGAGATTCAAGGCCTCAGTCAGCATTCCCAGATATGGAGTCAGTGTTTGTGCAGAGAATGTACTATAGTACTCTATGGGAATGCATCATTGCCTGGTGCTTTACCGTGCGCTAGTTGTTGCAAGGCTAGCTGTATCTCTGCCAGATCTATCGTTTTTTCTAAATCGTCCACCTGATCTGGGGCTAAGCGATTTAATTCTATCCCATTGAAGAACTCGTTTAACTGTTCTGTTGATAGAGGGATTGGGGCCCTATATAGTGTGCTATAATACTCCTTAAAGGCGTTATTTATTTACAGTGGGGTATTTACTATTATCCCTGTGTCGAGGTGGATTTCCCCAATTGGGGAATTACGACTCTTGTTCTTTAGCAGCCATGCCAATAATCTACCAGGTCTATCACCTTCTGCATGTGCACGAGCCAGATAATGACGATAGTCATACTGCCTTAGGTGCCAATCCGCCTTGCACCATTCTGTTTGTAGTCTATTAAGGTCTGTCACAATGGTGGAGTCCTCTGCTTGTTTGCATTCTGCGGTTCTGACATCCCGCTCTAGCTGACGGAGCTCCAGCATCAGTTTTTGTCGTATTCCCACTGCCATCGATATACATGCGCCCCTTAGGACCACCTTATGTGCGTCCCATTCATTTGCTCTAGAGCTTGTTGTTCCATTGTTTAGGGTAAAATATGAGGCAATATGAGTAACTATATCTTTTCTAAAAGGGGGGTCCTGCAGCAATCGTGGTTGGAGACGCCAAGTTGGGATACACGCACGTGGTCTACCCCATTTAATGTGAACGACCAATGGGCTATGGTCTGAGATAACCCTTGCAGTGTATTCTGCGCTCGTAATTCTGTGCGTAAAGTCCTGTGAACTGAGTATCAAATCTATACGGGTATATAACAGGTGTACGGGGGAGTGGTACGAGTATTCCCTTTCTCGGGGGTGCAAATGTCTCAATACATCTATTAAGCGACAGTCTGTTATCCATGACTGTAGCATCTCAGAGTTTTTTCGTACTGGGGCGGCCACCAGTGGGGGGTGTGACCTATCCATATCTATTTGTGGGACGCAGTTCATGTCCCCCCCCACCATATGTTGGGTGCGGTCAAGTCATTAGATAAGTGTGAGATCTTGTTTAGTAGGAACTCGCCCTGTTTGATGTTCAGGACGTATATCCCACTAATTACTAGCATTTCACCATCTAAAGAGCCTACTATTTGTATAAACCTGCCATCTTTATCCATTGTGGTGTGTTCTACTGTGTATGGGACCCCTGGGGCTATCCAAATCAGAACTCCTCTTGCAAAAGTTGATGTCCCTGATCCATATATTAGTCCCGCCCATTTCTTCCCTATGTGTTTAATGTCTTCTGGTGTGAGATGTGTTTCTTGCAATATGGCAATGTGGATGTGATGGCGTTTTAAGTGCGCGTACACTCTATTGCGTTTGGACATTCCCACCATACCCTTCACATTCCAAGTTAGTATGTTATAGATAGACTCCTTGTGCATTGTATATTATAATGTAATCATTGCATATCCACACTGCGGGAAAAGCCCACGATCTGTGCCCCCCGTCCCTACCGCGAACCCAGCATGGAAGCCCACCCTCATGGCCGCCCCCTCCCACACCGATCCCCGCCCAAGATAATATTGACCTTAAGGAGGTGGGATAGACCCCGAGACAGAAAAAAGAGAGTGAATAAAACAACATAAAAGGATATTTGGGCGGATGCCTAGCTTTAAATGGTGTGCACAACTGGTGCCTAAACTTAAGTCTGTACAGTTCAGTTCCATTCGGGTACCGTCCAGGTGGTGGGGGACGTGGATTAACTGGTGCCTGGCGCTTTGCCAGCCCACCCTCACAATGCTTCTTTCCACTGCGGCAGCCCTGGATGTGTTCATGACCTCTGGCTTTAGTTTCTTGCGACTTATGAGGTCTGCGCCTGGTCTGGCCACGTTGTGGGATGCCCATGTGTGTCCACTCCGGCATGTTGGAGGGGAGCGGGTACGGCCCCTATTATCCTAGGGTTGGCGAGTCCTTTCCATACAACTACTGCAAGTCTTAGATTTCATCCGCCAGGCGTGGGGTGAGGTCAGGGCCACCCAGTAACTGGGAGAGGGAGGAGCTGGAGCCACTGCGCAACGAGCCACTTTAGTTTAAATCTGTTTCGTCTTTAGTGTCTGGTGACAGGCGTGTAAATATGCTAGTGTTACTCACGATTTTCGCTTGATCAGCCGCCATTTGTGATTTGGTTGGACGTGCTGTGGTGCTTTTCCTTTTCTTTTTCTTAGAGCTGGGAGTGATCCATTCCTCTTTTGCTGTATCCTCTTTGAACGGTTCGGCTAGGCCCTTAGCATGTAACCATGTCCATGCATCTTCAGGGGTTGGGAAATGGTTTCATCCATTATTATTCGGAGGCGAGCTGGGAACATAAGTGAGTAAGTGATTTTGTGCTCACGCAATATGTGTTTGATTTTGATGTATGATACTCTTGTGCGTTGTACTTCCATTGTGTAGTCTGGGTAGGCAGTGACTTTGCTATTCTCCTGGATGACTGTACCTGTAGTTCGAAAATGTTGGAATACAAGGTCTCTGTCCCTGTAATTTAGGAAACGCGCTATCAGAGGGCGAGGTGGAGCACCTGGCCGCGGAGGTCTGCCGGGGATTCTGTGCGCTCTTTCTATCACTGGTATTTTAGTGGAGTCTTGTTCATCCATTATGTTTTTCAGCCAGTTCTCTAGAAATTCCTCAGCATTGGGTGTTTCTTTTCGCTCTGGTATACATATATAGGAATCTGATGTTATTGTGCCTGGAGAGGCCCTCCGCTTCCTCGGTCTTCGCGTTGTAGTAGTGACATTTCCATTTCCATTTGCTGAATTTTAGTTCTCATGTCTGCAATCTTGGGTTGGACAGTTTTTAGTGCTAGTTCTGTGTTGTTGACCCTGTCTGATAGTTTGCGATGGTCTGCGCAAAGTAGTGTAACCTCCAAGACCGCTGTGTCGATTTTGCCCTCCAGTGAGGACTTTGTGTCCATTATTGCCTGTAAAAGTTTATCAAATTGCAGAGAATGAGTACGCAGTGTTTCGTTCACTTGATGATGTGTTGCAATTTGTGTGTTGGATTCGCTTGCAGAGGGTGGGTTACCACTGTCCGTGTGGCTCCCCGGTTTGGGGGGTTTTGGCTTGACCATTGTGGTCAGCGCCAGCGGTCACTGCTGGATTACTCGTTGAGGTTGGTATTGGTTAAAATTCCCTGTAGAATGCAGGGTGTGCTGGCGTTTTACTCTGATTGAATTCGTAGGTATGGACTACCTTGCAGGTTTGTGCGTGCCTCCTTGATTATGTCCCTCTTATAGATTCCAAAGAGCTTGTTACGATTTGGAGAATTATTGACTCTGGGAGGACGGATGGGATCCTGCTTGTTTCAAACCTGGGTTTATGACTCTCTTTGTAGTGGCTAGTAGTTTCACTTGGGTTTATTGTGTGTTTCTGTCTCCCTTTTTTTTTTTTTTTTTGTTTATATGATTATTTTGTTGTTGTGCTTCAGGGGCTCCTGGCCCCCCCGCTCTGTTCCACTGCCCCTCCGAGGGCGGCACGTTCGCAGCTCTCCACCGGGGGGTGAGCCACCGATTCCGCATCAGTGTGCCTGCATGCGGTCACAGCTCCCTCGGCGGCTCCCCCAGGGAGGCCCAAGCTCGGGTGCCCGCGACCCAAGAGTCCCGATCCTGCTCGCCGCCGCCGCGAGAACAGGCCCAGATGGGGTGCCGGAAGGTGGCGTCGGGGACCGGCAGCGTCCGCTCCCGCTCGGGGCAGAGCAGACCAGGCCCTCCCGGAACCGGAGGATTCAGGTAGACCTCAGTATGAGTGGCGTTTTGCCTCGGGGGCTCCGCACCAGATACACACGGCTCGCCGGCACGATCCGGCCCCCTCACGTAGCAAGGGCAAGCACGGGCAGGAACCCGGGAGGCCCGCGCGCAGCGATAATCCACGCCTCGATCCCGTGCGGTCGGCGTTATTTTACGCCGAGGCTTACAGCGGTCCTACATGTGTAGGGGACTTTTCCCATTGCATGGATTAGTGTCGGGCATCGCAGGGAACAGGATTACGGCAGATTTTGGTGGGCCGAGAGCAGAGCTCTTAATTCAAGCGTCCGCTCCGGCTGCCATCTTGGCCACGCCCCCGATAATAACCAGCTGTTAATGAAACAAATAGCACAACTTGATTCTATTTTTGTTGTGGTCTCTCATCTTTGCATGACTAATTTTGCTGGCTGGTTTGGTGTGCTGTGCCGCTACAAAATGGAATTTTAGCGCCTTTGCTACCCTTTTGTGATCTACATTGGAACTCACTGATTGACCCAGTTAGTTTTCCAATAAGTCCATTGTAAATTGTGCTTAAAATGCACCAAAACCATGGTAGGTTGAATTTTGTAAGAAACAAATTATGAGTTGGGCAGGATGTGAGTGCTTCCTGTGATTTAAGTCCAAAATCTTATCAGAACCAACAAAAAAAGTTCAATAAATTCTCCTGGACTCAAACCCTGCCAGCTATGGCACACAGCAGACAGGATTAGCTAGTGTGTAAAGTAGCCCGCCAATGGGTGTGTCTACTGAAATGAGCAGTCTCCTACCCCTTCCTGAATCATGCAATAGTGGTTCTGGGACCAGCTCCCCTTACCAATAGGATGGTGCTAAGTTGCCTACACTGAACATGAGATCAAAAGGCTTTTCTTACCCAGATCTCTCTGTACTCTTAACTATGAATAAGCAGGCTTCACTTTGGTCCCTTTCAAGTTAATGAAGTTTCTGAACCCTCCCTAACTGCCTTTCATGAGCTGAGATCAGTTACATACTTCACACTCAGATCTTCCTGCTAAAAGGCCTAAAATATTATTTCTTCTATGGCATTAATTCTCTTGAAAAGGAAAGCACTAATAGGGGGCAGATGGTATCAGGCTAATGCTAATTAGCCTGCTGAAGCTTCAGGCAGACAGTCTAACTTTTTCAAAGTTACCTTTTACTATAAATGTATCAAAAATCCAACATCACTATTGAATTGGAATTTTAATAAACATTGTCATTTCTGTAGCTTATCCAAAATCATAATTAGAAAAATAATTTTATTACACTTAAGTTTTTCTTTTAGGATCAGGTGAAGCCCTTAACAGTGAAAATAGCTTTTAGCGCTAGTCACAGTAGGGACATGCCAATACTAACTTCTTGCATGCACCACTTTTGGGTTACAATGCTTACTTAGGGGTGACTTATTTAATATTTATAAATAGGTCCCTTCCTGTCAAATAGGTTATTTTGGCAGATTCATTAACAGGTTTAGAAGCTGCACACCAGGCTACACATGTTTTTACTCCTCAGCCTAGCGGATGACACAGCAGGTGCTGTAGTCCATAGGTGACGTTTATCTTTCCATGCCATTGGTGTTGTCACGGTCTGCATGTCTCTTACCACCGTAGGCTGAAGAACTTGAAGGAACGTCCGGTTGTTTACTGGTTCTGGACTGGCCAAGATAGAGGTGACCCTTTCTAGTAGCCATGGTGCTGCTGACTGGAAAAGATGCCAAGGCAGACCATACCCTCCAGAAGTAGTCCCAGAGGAAAATCCCTAAAAATGGGGAAAAAACTCTACCACAGGATCTCCTGAAAAAGAGGAACAAACAATGAAAAAGGGGAAAAAATATAAGATAATTCTGCAGGAAGAAGCAGGAGCATGGAGTAAACTGGAAACAGAAGTGAGGATCACCACCAAGACGGAAGTGTTTGCAACGCAAGGAAGAAAGGAACAGCAGTGCTTGTATACCATGAAGCAGGAAGTGACACAACATGAAGAAAGTACAACACCATCTTGGATTGGGAAAGACCACATAGAAATGAATGAGAAAAAAGACCAAGTAGAAAAGGAAAAGGAAAAAAGGCAGCTGGGAAGAAGAACATCAATGAAGAAGACTATATGGAAGACCAAGAAGAAAGAAGAAACGAAGACAGAAGAAAAAGAAAAGAAAAAGGTAGAAAGAAAAGGAAAGACCCAAGGAGGTAAGAAATAAGAAAATGAGGGAGGCTGTCATGGGCTGCGGTGTGAACCAGAGCACAAAATGTGCCTCCTGGGCCACACCGCAGGAAAACCAGCACAGAAAAACTGGCCGTGGCAGTTCCGGTATCATGAAATGCCGACTGCCGGCCCGACCGCAGTCTGAAAGAGGTGTGCCACGTTAGTCTGCGGCATCACAGGAGTATTTTTCTGCGCCATGTGCCACAACCTTGCTGGAATGTTAAATATGCCAAATGTGTATTAGCCAACTTTATAATGTTTTAGGGACCAGTGCACAAACATAGGGGTCTAGACAGCTATACCGTAGTACACAGAGTTATAAAACAGCAATAATAACCAGCAAATATTGGGGGGTGAAAAAGCAAAAAAGGGGCTTTTTGAATGGATGGGATATGTTTAATACAGTGCCTAAATATGTCACCTATATATATGATAAAAATATATGCCTGACAGGAGCACCACTGTGCCAAAATTAAAATGTCCTGCCATGACACATAGCAAGGAAAAACCCCTTTGTAATGTAGTAAAATCCTATTTATAAATATTCATAAGTCACCCGTAAAGTCTGCCTTGTAGAAGCACAGGACAGGGTGATAATGTATAAATATGGCATACTACACATTGGGGGATAAAATGACTCACAGTTCAATAAAACCCAAATGTTACTTCACTGTGAAGAATTTGCTGGACATTTCTCCGATTTGCTCCAGATGGGATTAAAAATATTTATTCCATATCTCTACTTGGGAAAATGCTTGAACAATGTTTCAATGCTTTTTTCTTAATTTGTTTTCTGTTGTAATGGTGAAATTATATTTTTGATATTTGAGTAACTTTGAAAACATTTGCTTATTGCTGCCTGAACTAAAATTGGCCTAGAAGCAGTGCTGCTTTTCAGCTCCTCCAGAGCTGAAATGCACATCTTTGACTGGGAGAGTTAATCACTCTTACTCAGAGGACAATATCCACCTCTGAGCCCAGGAAGAGTAGATAGGTGTTAACTGCTGACCACCTAGCAGGGACTGAAATTGGAACAGCTGGCAGAACAAGTGGAAGTTATAGCACTGCCCCTTTTGACTTGGAGATGCCATGGAAGAATTCTCCTTTTCATTTCAATTACCCTCCTAGACAGCGAGGCTCCAGTCACAGTAGTGTGGAGAACTATTCTTAGCCTTGCCAAGTGGGGGAGTATGGGTAGAAAGCTCATCAACTTAGGTGAATGGCTAGAGAGCTGAAGACAAGCCTTGCCGGTGTTATATGGATTTTGCCAACTTGAAACAGGCATTTCTGGATAGTTTTTTAACAAAGTAAATAGGGTGGGGCACTGTGAGAACATAATTACGAGTGGGTGGCAACATTTTCTCCAATCACTGACTAGTGCACATAATAAATCTGGCTCCTCAACTGTTAGTCCATTCTTTGACTTTGGAATTCACATGAAGAAGATCCTGCTAGAACATGTCTCCTAATCCCTGATGGAAAAAGAGGGGTCACTTAATAACTCCAGAATCCTAGTGACCCCCACAAACTCAAACAGCTCTTCATGGTCTAGGGTCTGGCCTCATTTTTGTATTTTTTAGGGACATAGAAAGAACAAAGATTCCTGACTCAAAGCAACCCCAGCTAACCACAGAGGACCAAACCCTGCAGGAAATATGGTTGGAGAGAGACTTGGGGCCAGATGTAGGTAGGTAAAATTTTGCGAATCGGAAATAGCGACTCCATGTGAATCGCTATTTCCAACTCGCAAAATCAAATTCAAGAACTATTTGCGATACCAATTTGCGAGTCGCATAGGTGTCGCACCGTACTTTGCGACCATCGCTTTTAGCAAGGTGGCAATTTGCGAGAAGGGTGTAGCAAATTGCGACTGACTCGCAAATTGCCTGCAGGTGCAGCACAACAGTTTGGAAACCCACTTCCTGGCTCTTGGTGATTACATCAGAACCAGGAAGTCATCAAATACACCTGGGAATAGGGAGGACCACACCCATTCCAAACTGCTGTGCCACACCCAGGAGAGAGGAGCTGCTGCAACAATGGAGGAGACAGGCAGTGCTGGCAGGAAGAGGAAAGTGAAGTTTTCCGACAAAGAGCTGGAGGTGCTGACTGAAGAATGCTGCCTGCACCACGATGCACTTTGTGGGAAGGCAGCAATGAGTGTCCCAGACACTCAAAAGAAAAGGATATGGACGCAGATCCAAGACAAGATAAATGCCATAGGGGTGAGCTACCGCACCCTTGAGGAAATTGGATAATGGTGGTACAACCTGCACTCCAGGACGAAGGAGAGGGTTGCGGAGTGCATGAGGGAGATGAGGGGCACCGGAGGAGGCCCATCCACCGTTCCATCACCCTCAGTCCTGGAAAGCATGGTTGAGCAGACCCTGGAGCCAGAGGCCGTCATTGGCATGGGACAAGTGGACAGTTCAGCGCCAGGGACATCCAAAAGTGAGTACTATGAGATATTCTTTGACACCCACAAATGCAGTATACACACTATCCCAGTACACAGCAGCAGGCACCACCAGACTAGCTCCATTCCAGTCCAACAACCTCTAGAATAGTGCATTATGGGCAATGTAGTACAGTAGTCAGAATATAGGCAAATGTTTATTATGAGGCATAAAACAGATGTGAGAGACTGACAGTGTATCCCCTATGTCCCACAGGTCTCCCAAAAGACACCCCCAGCAGCGACATCAGACAGGGAGGAGAACATGGGCCAAAGACACTGCAGGAGGCTGCTGGTAAAATTGCTGGGCCCAGCAGGACACCACCAGGGTCCATAAAGGAACAACCACAGGACATGGGGGCAGCTGACACAACCCCAGGGCCCAGCCCCACAGAGAGGCAATCAGAGCCAGCAGCTGGACGAATGCGCAGACGCCAGCGCAGAGTTCAGTCAGAGGAGGTAGGGGAAGCAGTCTTCGCGGGCTTGGAGGCATCCGCCATCCATGGTCAGCGCCTGCAAAATAGACAATTAAGGACCATCACAAGAACCCTCAATAGGATGCAGAGCAGCATGACACATGGGCTGGCGAATGTTAACAGTCAGTTCAACAGAATGAATGAACATTTGGGGGATTTGACACAGGCCATCCAACATCTTTTGACTGAGCTAGTGGCAGACCGAGGACATGCAAGGCGCATGGAGCACCACACAGCGGCACGTTTTGACCGCCTGGCTGCATCAATTGGGCGTCTTGCCACCAATACAACAGGCCTCTCAAGACGGACAGTCAGCCTACAGGTGGAACTTGGGCACTTTGCTGGTGATGTGTCGCAAGGACTCGGCCGCATCAGCCATGCGGTGGACCTTATGGAAAGTAGGCAGGCTGCAAGGGGCACAGGGAAGACCCCTCAGGACAGCGAGGAGGGGTCAACCATCAGTAGCTTGTCTGCCAGTGAGTCACGTGTGCTACGGAGTGGTAGTGCATGGCAGGGGTCAGGGGTCCCACCAGGGATGAGCCATGGTGGGCGCTCTAGGAGGAGGGTGTGAGCCACCAGACAGCACCGTACATGAGGCACATAAATTATAATGTGTCTTCATTACAATTGGACAATTACAGACTGTGATATACAGCACTGTTCTTTTTCCATATAGTTTAGTAATAAAAAGATTTTGTTTGTTTCACTACACAACTGGGCTATGTGTGTCTGACATTAGTGAGTGTGGTGACAGTTGCCACGTACCCGCCAAAGTATTGGGTTGCAATGTGGTTCCGTCTCTGTCTGCCTTCATTTGCGATGCTTTTATCCCCAGGCTGTCGGTGTGGTAGCTCTTGCTCCTCATCTTCCGTGTCTGTGTCTTCAGGGGTGAGATGTAGACCACGTCTGGTGGCAATGTTGTGCAGGATTGCACAGGCGGTGACCATCTTGCATGCTGTTTCTGGGGCATACTGGAGTGCACCTCCACTTTTGTTGAGGCACCTGAATCTTGCCTTTAACAAGCCAAAGGTCCTCTCAATGACAGTTCTGGTCCGCCGATGTGCACTGTTATATCGCCTCTCGTTCCCATTGCCAGGTGTTAGGTACGGTGTAAGTATCCATGGTCTCAGGGCATATGCACTGTCACCTGTTTGACAAAAATAAGCAATTTTAGCAGGGCATGAATGGTTTCCACAGTGACCTGTATGTAAGGCTTCAGGGTGTAGTCAGCGATACCTAATAGACATCCGTCTCCAAGCTCCCTACGTTCTAGGCATGGGTGTATCCCACTGTGCCTGAATATGTCTGAGTCATGTGTACTCCCTGGAAATTTAGCTATAATGTCAGTAATGACATTATGTGCATCACATATCACCTGGATGTTGAGAGAGTGAGTACATTTCCTATTGTGGAACACATATTCCAGATTTGCAGGAGGGCAGATTTGTATATGTGCCCCATCCACACACCCTATAACATGGGGGAAGTTGGCAAT
Organism: Pleurodeles waltl; assembly: GCF_031143425.1. Classification (NCBI taxonomy): domain Eukaryota; kingdom Metazoa; phylum Chordata; class Amphibia; order Caudata; family Salamandridae; genus Pleurodeles; species Pleurodeles waltl. The sequence goes on from NC_090445.1 coordinate 510,515,179, forward strand.
TCTGTAGAAGTCCAACTTGGTGCTGTTAATTTCTGCCTCATTCCTGGGTAGGTATATGTATCTGGACATGTGTGTGAGTATGGCATCTAGGAATGATCTGAAGAATCGTGAGAGTGAACTTTGGGATACCCCACCTGCCACAGCAATCACCCCCTGATAGCTACCCGAGGCCAAGAGGTGCAGTGAGCATAGCACTTGCACATGTGTAGGGATGGCGCTGCCGCTCATTCTCTGTCGTTGAAGCTGAGGATTAAGTAGTTCAATTAATTCTAAAATTGCAGCACTGCTTAGTCTATATTTGCCATATATCTCCTCTTCAGTTTGTTGAAATAGTGTCTGCCTGGTTTGGTATATCCTCTCCTGTCTCTTCCTCCTCCTCCTCTGCTGGGTGGCCTGGACTCTCCTCCTCCATGCTATCACGTACAGTTCAGCCATTTTGAGTCACCCAGATGCCTTCTGGGTCTCCTTTTATACTTTGGTTCTGGTTACCACCTGCTCTGAATCAGTGGTAATCTGGATGTGCAAAATGGGCTTTTTGAGACTAGTCGCAATTTGCGACTGGCTTTTGCGTATGGTTTGCGACTCGCAATTTGCGACTTCCTATTTGCGGGTCGCAAAATCAGGTCGCAAATTTTGTGAGTCGGTAATGGTTTGCATTTCGGAAATGGGAGTTTTGCATCCCATTTCGGATCTTGTGAGGTCGCAAATAGCAATTCGGCCATTTGCGACTCGCAAATGTTTGCTACATCTGGCCCTTGGTACTTAAGAGCTTGCCCTGAGGAGCTAAGGGCTGTAGACCAGAGGACCTATTCAAGCATGTTGAAAGAACTTAGGTCCTCATTACAAGGCTGGCGGGTCAACTGTCAGCCTGCCAGACCCATAGAGAGGAGACTGCAGTGGAGCTGGTGGTCTCCCCCCATCCAGGCCAATTACAAGGTTTCCACTGGGCTGACTGGCGGCAACCTCAGAAATTTTAGGTTTCCACTGGGCAGCCTAGTGGATACCATGCAGCGGCATTAGCCTCACCTCCTCATGGAGTCGAGGCAAATGTCGTCACACAGAGGGTGCCCCCAGCATTGGCTTTCTGCCAGCATTTTCATGATGGGGTCCTCGCCATGAAAAGGCTGCTTGAAAGTGAAGTTGTGATCAGCACGGCAGTGCTGCTTTAAGCACTGCTGTGGCTGAGTGTGACTTTGTCCACTGCCTACCCATCAGGAACCTTGTTCCTGGTGGTGACGGTGGTTTGACTGCCAGGAGCACAGCAGTCTGGCCACCACCACGAGTCTGGCAGTCTAAAGAAAGCCAGACTCATAATGAGGGTCTTAGTCATTTTCACATATCTAGCTTGCCTCAATCTAGTTTAACAATCTTGGTGTCTTTTTTTCTCTACAACAAAAACTAACCTGCCAAGGGAAAAATCAAAACTCTAAACTCCTGAAATGATCCAATACATCACTTCAAAGACACTCACCTCCAGATAATCATCATATAATTGATATCTTCTACATTGATAATCAGCACTCGAAACAACTTTAATATGGAAGGAGGAATTTCTAAATCATCTTATTGTAGACAATCAGCCTAAAGTTGAAAAACTGGAAACACATGACTCAATCTTTTGTTCTACATGAATTACATAGATGAAAACATTCACTCAATCATAAGACCATGGAGATCTGATGGATAGTATATTCCCAACTCATCCCAACTCATTTCAACATGTCAAAAGCAACCTTTGCAAATCTCTACTCAAGATTGGTACACCCCTTAATGAAAGTGGTTGTCTTCATTCTAGATATCTGAGCCAGATTTCTGATAGTGATAGCAAGCAAAGTGAGCCCACTGTCCTATCTTTCCATTTCTGGAGCAGGCCTAGGACATGAGTAGTGAAGGCAATGTGCCCAAAGCTGGATATGGATTTATTACCTGAAGAAATCTCACACAGTCATGTCACTGCTTGTTCAATAACATTGGATAGAAGCTGTTTCGCCAAAGACAACAGAAGTTAAACTCAGCAACCTACCCAAAAATGAATGTCATGCTAAACTTACATGCTCATTGCTCCATCGGAGCCACCCTGATGAACCCCACCCCACCTGCAACACTTGATCAGAGGGGATCATCAACACTGAAGACAGAGTCCAGTAACCACCCACCACTAACAAGCCTTGCCAAACAATTATGATACATGTGCCAGGTTAGATTAAGTTGAAGGGGCTCTAAAGTGGGCAGTGCCACTTAAAAACTATACCAGTGTGAACCACCTGTGAGTCACTTTTACTGGAGCTTATTGAATCAGTCAATACTGCGTATTATCCAAGGTTGGTGGTGTTATTTACTCCGCTGTCCGTGGGGGAAATACATTCTAATTGCATGCTGTCCAATTGGATAATTAGATTATTCTTCAAGAGCAGCAAGTGCAAGCAGGCAAGACTCACATCAGGAGGGTTTTCAATACTGATACTGAATACTACAAGTAAATACACTCAACAAAAATAATACCCAGTGTTAGAAATGGGGTCTATGGTTGGCAATCAGGTTACCCCCTGTCCAAGCAAGGACCCTCACTCTAGACAGGGCAAAGGAGAATCACCCTCAGTTAACCTCCGCTCACCCACTTGGTAGCTTGGCAGGAGCAGGCAGGCTTAACTTCAGAAGCAAGGTGTAAATTATTTGTACCAACACAAACAGTAACTCAGTGGAAACACTACAAAATGACACAACACAGGTTTAGGAAAATAGATAATATTATATCTGAACAAAATGAGACAAAAATGAAAAAACTCCAACATACACAAGTCAAGGTATCAATTTAAAAAGAAAAATAGTCTTAAATCCTTTAGAAAACAGTGAGAATGCTGTTAGCGCACAAAAGTACCTGGGTAGCATAAAAATAAAGCCACAAGGCCGAGCAGGCATCAGAAGAGGCCAGCGATGCGTTGATTTCTGAATCGCAAGTGAGAACGTGCGTCATTCCTCCTTTAGTCTGGTTGGCGTGCATCGTTTCTTCTCTCTCACAAGAGAGCGATGCATCGATCCGGACGGGCACCTCGGGTCCGAACAGGCTTTGTGTTGATTTTCCACACCCAGTGATGTTGCGTAGAAATCCAGTCGCCCGGTGTCAAGAAGGGGCTTGAGTCATTAACAGCAGCTGCTGCGGGTGTTGCACGTCATTTCTCCTGCCGCGTTGCGTCTATCTTCTTGCCGCGATGCAGGTGGAGTTTCGATGTTAGCCCTGAGGCCGGTGGTGCATCGTCTTTCAGCCACAAGACGGGTGGTGCACCAAAAGTTTCGCAGCATGGTGGTCTTTGTGTGGATTTCTGTCCTTTTCCACCAGCTACACCTTTCAAGGGTCTCAAAGACAGGTTAGGGCACCACTTGGCAGGCACAACTCTCAGCAGAAAGCCCAGGTGCTGGCAGAGAGAAGTCATTGATGTCCCTGAGACTTCAACAACAGGAGGCAAGCTCAGTTCAAGCTCTTGGAGATTCTTCAACAGTGGGAAGTCACACAAAAGTCAGTCTTTGTCCTCTCTTAGGCAGAAGCAGCCACTGCACGCCTACCTAGCAAAGCACAGTGACAGGAAAAAGGGGCAGTACTCCTCCTCTAGCTTCTCCAGCTCTGCTCACTTTGTGTCACTGTCTAGAGGAGAGGTGCAAACAGCCCAACTGTCAAACTGACCCAGACAGGGATTCCACAAACAAGCAGAGTCACAGAATGGTTTAAGCAGGAAAATGCCTACTTCCTAAAAGTGGCATTTTCAAACACAAAATCTAAAATCCAACTTCACTAAAAGATGTATTTTTAAATTTTGAGCTTAGAGACCCCAAACTCCAAATGCCTATCTGCTCTCAAAGGGAATCTGCGCTTTAATCATATTTAAAGGCAGCCCCAATGTTAACCTATGAGAGAGATAGGCCTTACAACAGTGAAATCTGAATTTGGGAGTATTTCACTGGCAGGACATGTAGAACACATAAGTACATGTCCCACCTTTAACATACACTGCACCCTCCCCATGGGGCTACCTAGGGCCTACCTTAGGGGTGACTTACATGTACAAAAAGGGAAGGGTTAGGCCTTGCAAGTGGGTACACTTGCCAAGGTGAATTGGCAGTTTAAAACTGCACTCACAGACACAGCAGTGGCAGGCCTGAGCCACGTTTACAGGGCTACTAATGTGGGTGGCACAACCAGTGCTTCAGGCCACTAGTAGCATTTTATTTACAGGCCCTGAACACCTCTAGTGCACTTTTCTAGGGGCTTATTAGTAAACCAAATATGCCAGTCATGGATAAGCTAATGTACACATATGATTTATACAGGGGACACTTATACTTTAGCACTGGTGAGCAGTGGTAAAGTGTCCAGAGCAAACAAAACTGCAAAACCAGAGTCCAGCACACAGATACAATCTGGGAAGTAGAGACAAAAAGTTAGGGGAGACCATGCCAATGATGCCAAGTCTAACACCCAGTCAGAATTATTCCTTATAAATTAGTTAGCCTTTTTATTTATGTATGGAATACAAGTTTACAACCTTCTGATGCACATAGCCTGCAAGTATCTGTACTTCAAGTACCATGGAGACTTGTGTTAATTGTTAACATGGTAAGCATTTTAGGTGTCCCTGGCTGTTTCAGGAACTAACAGGTCTGAAGTAATTTGCTGAAGCTAGATTTTACAATATTTATTCAGCATAGGAAAGGTGCTTGAAGTACTGTATTAAGCTTCATGTGCATTAGTTTGGATGATTGGGACACCCTATAGGTGAAGGACCAGATGGATAAGAATCCAAAAAATCACCTCCAAGAATCAACATCAAGTAAAGATGCACAATTTCTCAAAACGGAAAAGCTTTCTTCACCTGTTGAGGATGAACCTACCCTAAAAGAGTACTATAAACTAACAAAAATACTGTAAGTGCACTAAATAGTACTCTGCTAGATAATATGGAAGACCCATCACATTTATTTATACCATGAAAATGTGAGAGAGCATAATCTACCATCAACGTCAGAGACTGAAATTAGAAACATGCTAAAGAACTTGAAGAGAACCTCACCCAGCTCTACAGATCATACAGGCTACAACCTGAACTAGATGGCTGAATGGCAGTGGTCAACAACCTGAAAAATCTCAGCCAGAAAAACAGGAGCAAAGAGGCTGGTCACAATTTCACCCAAAACCATTGTTGACATAGATATACTCGAATTACTCTCACCCACTCCAAAGAAGAATGTATCATATATGGCAATAATAAAAACAGGAAAACAATACTCATAATAAACACAATACTCTCCTTACATTGACCCAGTGCCCCATTTGGATAATGGATGGGATTTGTAAATCATGCATATCTCCCATTTAGGGAAAAGTCATCCTGCAAATGACTAAACTCACCAAAAAAATACACCTTAAATTTTTGGTCTATTATCAAAGTGCATCACAACATGAATTTATGGCTACAATCTGTCAAAAAATCAATACATTTCTCGAACAAAAATTGTAATCAACCAAAAACCCTGAAACAGAAATTCAGGGGCTGATACTTCTTTTTCAAACAATGCATTTGGTATTAGGTCTCAGTGTAGAACTCTGCTCTGCTGGCAGAGCTTCCAGAATTCGGGCACTTTGCGCTACGTGGCATAGTGCAAAGCTCCTGAATTCCACATTCCGCCACAGACTGGAGTTTGTTTCATGTGCGTAAGACAGGGTTTTCGCACTTTCTTGCGAGTGTCACAATACTCTGGGGCCGCTAGTGAGAACGCACAAGACGTTGCATTTGATCGCACTGTTTCCAGATGCAAGACTTGGCATTCACTCACGCTGCATCCGGCCGCGACGACAGCAAAAGCAATCCCACTCACGAGTATAAATGCACCTGGAGTAGATTTTCTACTCCAGATACATCTAAATGTAGTTAAAAAGTGGTTTCTGAGTGGAGTTTCTTCTCCAATGAACCCTTCAAGTTGTTTTTTAGATTGAAAAGCCTTTTTTCTCAGACAGTGAGGAATTGCCCACGAGACTCCAACTTCCAGCTCCTGTCCAGCAGTCTCTTCCCAGTGCTTTGTCCATCTCCTGGTCACTTTTCACTTGGATTTCAAGGTGGAAGGGTCACTCTCTTTGTCTCCTTTATCTACCTTCGGATTTAAGTACCTTGTTTTTGTGTAAGTTAAACTATTGAAAAAGGGTGTTTTTTTGTTTTTTTTGGTCATGCACTAGTATTGCTTTGTACATTAATTTGATTTTACAATTTTTATAGTGGTGGGTGGCCCGGAGTGTAAGTATGGACCTAGTTATTTATCTTGCATTTCATTGATTGTTGCACAGATCAATACCTTTTTGACATGTTTGTAACATTTAAAATATTATTTTACTACGTGGCCTAGATATCCAAATTGCCATCTAGCTAGTAGGCCAAATACTAGTATTCATCAGTGTATGATATATGATATATGTTTTTACAACTTCATTTAGGGCAGGGATGGCCATTGAATACATTTAAAGTGTTGCATATTTTTTGCATTTCATTTTTTAGCAAAACATGTATATTTTGTGTGGCAATATTTGAAAGCATAGGAGATTGTATGTCCTGTTGTTGTGAAATTTTTATAGCTGAGTTAATTTTCGTGTTTTGCATTGCTGAATTAATGTGTGTTTGTCATTGCACACCATTTGTCTTTTTTCTCCATGGTGTGTGGCCAGGGGCCATTTTGTGTAGTCCTTGTCCATAGGCTTACATGTGTTCATTGGTCTTCATGCCTCCTTGTTCACAGTTGTTGCTTGACCATGTGGCTAGCAGCCAGTTTGTGCATGCAGCCAGTGTTCCTTTGCCATAGGCTAGCATGTGTTCTTTCTTTGTTCCCCATGCCTCCTTACTGTTGTTGTTTGACCATGTGGCTGGAAGCCTTTTTGTGAATGCAGCCACTGTTCCTTTGCCATAGGCTTGCATGTGTTCTTTCTTTGTTTGCCATGTCTCCTTGTTGTTGTTGTTTGACCATGTGGCTGGTAGCCATTTTATACATGCAACCAGTAATCCTTTGCCATAGGCTTGTATGTGTTCTTTCTGTGTTTGCCATGCCTTTTTGTTGTTGTTGTTGTACCATGTGGCTGCAGCCATTTTGTGCATGCAGCCAGTGTTCCTTTGCCATGGGCTTGCATTTGTTCGTTCTTTGTTTGCCATGCCTCCTTGCTCCTTGTTGTTGTTTGACCATGTGGCTGGCAACAATTTTATGCAAGCAGCCAGTATTCCTTTGCCGTAGACTTCCATGGGTTCCTTCTTTGTTATCTTTGCCTCCCTGTTCCTTGTTGTTGTTGTTTGACCATGTGGCTGGCAGCCACTTTGTCCATCCAGCCAGAGTCCCTTAGCCGTAAGCTTGCATGTGTTCTTTGTTTGCCATGCCTCCTTGCTCATTCTTGTTGCTTGACCATGTGACTGGCAGCCATTTTGTGCATTCAGCCATAGGCTTATATACAATCCGTTAATTATTGAATGTTTATTTATTTTCAGTTTCTATTATAATATTTTATTTTTATTTTCCATTTTCATTTTTTATTTTAATTTTTTATTCTATTAGTTTTTAATTCAATTGTTTATTTTCATATTAATTTTTATTGTTTATTTCAGTTTATTAATTTTTTGTAAAATGATTTCAATGTTTTTATTCAAATTTTTTATTTTAATTTATCATTTATTTATTTTTCATTTCTTGTTTTTTTAATTTTAATTTTCATTTTAGTTGTTACATATTTTTACATATTTTTATGTTTATTTTATTTAATTCTGCATTTTGTCTTGATCCATCCATCCACACCCATTCCTCCATCCATCCATCAAGGATGCACATACGCACTACAGCATTCAGTTTCTTTAGGTGTATAATAATTCAATTTCCTCCTGGCTGTGGAGCACTGCACACTGCAAACAAATCAGTGGCATATTTAATTTTTTAAGGATTATTCCATTTCCCATGGACCACCATGCAGCCATAGGTTTTTTAACTGATTATTCCATATACCCATTCACCTCTTTCTGACTAACCCAGGTGTCCCCTTTAAAACGGATGGAGATAAAACAAAAATATATATCTGCATGTTGTGCTGCCTGATTTGAAATGAAATGTTATAGTGTGGCAGTGTGGTTTGACTTTAAAATGTTTGATTAAATTGGTATTTATTATATAAGTAACCAACTGCACTAAGATTGCATTTGTCTGTGCTATTTGAACCGGCAACAATGCCATGTTTCACTAACTACATGTTTTTCTTGCTTGGTTGCTTTCAGTTGCACAACAGAAGAGATCTCACATCACCCGCAGTACTGCCAAAGAGAAGACCTTACATTTACTTCTGTGCTCCAAACTCTTTGGCTTATGCATCTAACTGCCACTGCCAACTTAAAATTTAACATGGCCCCAGAGAAAGTTGCTCCCAGGAAAGTGGCCATTGAGAAGAAGCAGCTTCCTACCAATGGCGTGCCAACAGCAACCTTTCTGAGGAGATCTGTGCCTGCCACACTGGCCTCTGGGGACAACCTGGGAGTAGCATTCCCACATCAACAGCACCACCCCAACTTAAGCCCAAGACCATGTCTGTCAGTGAGGCAGCCACTGCAATCATGGCGACGTTGATGAGCAGTGACTTTGAATTGGATTTGTCCTTTTATCAAAGTACTACCCAGTCTTTTCAGGAAACAGAGGAAAGTGGACAGCAGCCACAGCCAACAATAGTAGATCGTCCTGAAGGTGGAGCAGAACAGGGGGTCGAGCTTACTGCCGAACAAGCATCTCCTCTCTTAGAATCAATGACTCCCGGATCGCCAGCAAAAAAAGGAAGGTTATTTCTCAACCATCTTCTCCAAGCACCACTGATGATGACGATGAGAGGGACATGGAGTGGACCCCGGTAGAGTCCGAGAGATGCCAGGACAGGCAAGAAAAAATAAAAGTTCCAGAAAGCCATAGAATCATGGAAGGGATGATGATGAGGACAATGATGATGATGAGCCAGTCATTGTGGAACCTGGCACAGAGGAGTCCTACAATACTATCCAACCTGCTCTGAGGTATGTGGCACAGGCAGTATCTCCAGCTCCCACATTTGTAAGGCACCAGCAGAGACCCGCACCAACCCGTTCATCAGTAGAAGTACACACTGCCGAGAGGCAATCAACATACCCACCTACATCCATTTCCTCTTTAGGCATTGGCAGTGGCCTAGTAAGAAAATACTTCTCCCCAGTTTGGGACTTCTTCATGATTAGCAAACAGGAGGAGAACATTACGATATGCTCCATTTGCCATGTGAGTGTTCATTGAGTTAAGCTTGGTTCAGAATATGGAGACCCATATGAAAAAACATCATGTAATCCAGGGGGTGGAATGCCTTAGAAAATGGCTAAATGTGGTTCAGGTGGTTAGGGTGAGGCGAGCCGGGAAACATCAGCTGTAACTTGTCAAATCACAGTGGAATATGACATCCTTATGCAAAGCAGCCCTAACACCAGCAGTGCACCAAAATTAGCTGCCTCAGCGACCTCACAATGGCACAGGAAGACTCAGAGTCAGATGTAGACACCACAGCATACGGTGACTGCACCACAATGCACATTGAGTCTAACACCACCTACATCTCAAACATCGCCTGGTTCAGTTGCCCCACAAAAGATGAAAATCCAGGATGTAATTACGGTCATGTTTATGAAAGAGGCTGGTACAAATGTTAGCGCTGGACCTCCTCCCTTATTCTTTTGTGGAAGGAGTGGTATTCTTAGAGTTTGTGGCAGCCATCTGTCCAAAATGGAAGTTTCCAAGTCAGTCCTATTTTGCCAGATATGCTGTGCACCGATGTGCTGCAATTGGTTGGACAAGATTTGCAGCAAAGTGTTGTTCACACTATCTGCCTGATGACAGACATGTGGACCAGTTGTCAGGCAATGGATTACATGTGCATAATTGCACACTGGACCTCTTTTGTTGGGGTAAAACAAAAGCTATCTACAGGTCTTGGCCCTGAAGAAATTTTTAAGAGCATTTGGTGGCATGCAACAGTAGCCATGTTCGCTATGGAGAATTCACACACTGCTGCAAAAATCTCAGACAAATCTAGTAGCAAGGTGTCTGAACGACTGCAATCCAGAGGTCTCTGAATTGGATTTGTTGCCCCCGACAATGGCAGTAACATAGTCAAGGCCATGGCAGACAGTGGCTATTTCAGTGTCCTGTGTTTGTCACACTGCATCAACCTGGTTGTGCAAGACTTTCTAAAAAAAAGAAGACATAGGGCCTGACCCGCCGCCCGCCAAGCCGGAACCGCCAAAAGACCGTTCCGCGGTCAAAAGACCGCGGCGGTCATTCTGGGTTTCCCACTGGGCTGGCGGGCGACCGCCAAAAGTCCGCCCGCCCAGTGGGAAACACCCTTCCCACGAGGAAGCCGGCTCCGAATGGAGCCGGCGGAGTGGGAAGGTGCGACGGGTGCAGTTGCACCCGTCGCGAATTTCAGTGTCTGCAAAGCAGACACTGAAATTCTTTGTGGGGCCCTCTTACGGGGGCCCCTGCAGTGCCCATGCCATTGGCATGGGCACTGCAGGGGCCCCCAGGGGCCCCACGACACCCCATACCGCCATCCTGTTCCTGGCGGGCGACCCGCCAGGAACAGGATGGCGGTATGGGGTGTCAGAATCCCTATGGCGGCGCAGCAAGCTGCGCCGCCATGGCGGATTCCCATGGGCAGCGGAAAGTCGGCGGTACACCGCCGCCTTTCCGCTTCTGGCCGCGGCTGTACCGCCGCGGTGAGAATGCCCGGCGGAGCACCGCCAGCCTGTTGGTGGTGCTACCGCCAACTCCCGCCCTGGCGGTATTTACCGCCAGGGTCAGAATGACCCCCATAGTTAGCAACATACTGACCACCTGCAGATGAATCTGCACTCATTTCAGGCAATCTTTTAAATCCCGGATACTGTTGCTGATTTTTCAGCATGGTAACAGAATACCAGTTCCCTGATGGGAAAGCAACCTATTATATGTTGCACTATATGTTCATGCAGTACATACAGACCAATGACTGTCTTTCAAAGAGGAACTGATGCAATTGTGGAAGCTATGACCATGGATGTGGACAAATGGGGCCTAGTCACATACCTGACATAGTTGCTGCTCCCTTTTGAGGTTTTCACATGTGAAGTTAGGAATGAGGACAGTACATTAGGCCAAGCTATCCGATTGTTGCTCTGCTACAGGGAAAGCTAAAGAAGGTGTCTGAAAGATTCGCACTCGGAGGTGTGAACAAAAACCCAGAAGTACATGCCTTGTTTGAGAGCCTAAGTAATCGCTTGACCTTTAATGCAATGCTGCAAAATGACATTATCAAGTCCAAAGGGTACATCTATGGCACCCTACTTGATCCATCATACAAAAAAAATATTTCCTATTTCATTACTTTTTCTGAAGGGGATGTTCAAAATACAAGAGGTGGTTTGTTGAGCAAGCTGGAGAACTGGAAGAAGAATGGCTGGAACTTAGAGTCTCACTCTGCAGTTCTGGGATGCCGCCTTCAACTTCCAGAAAGGACAGTCTTGTCTCACAGCAGCCAACACCAGCAACAAGATCACCTGCAACAACAGCATCAGAAGAATCAGACCCAAACTCTGCTTTGATTTGGTTTCAAGTGGCAGGTCTTAAGGCCAGTGCAGAGACAAAGGCAAAAGAGGCTGAGCTAGTGGCAGCACCAGTGAAACTTCAGAAGATGTTCCAGGAGTATCTGGATGACCCAAAGAAGTGTATGCGGATCGAAATCTATTGGTGTATTTGCATGGGAAGATGCACTGACCAACGGCCTGAGCTCAGTAAGCTGGCAAGAAAAGTATCTGGCTTGTCCTGTAGTCAGTGTGTCTGCTGAATGTTTGTTCAGTGCAGCAAGTGCACTTGTTACAGTGAGAAGGACCGGTCTCTCACCTCAAAACGTGGAGAGATTAACCATGATCCAAATGAACTACCATTTTATACCATCTGACCACACCATTTCTGAAACAGGAGGACGAAGAGAATGATCGGTCAGAATGGAGTATGTTTGCCGACTGACTTCTGGGTGCAACCATAAAACATTTTAATTATTTCTCATTGAACTTCTTTCTTTCTTAGTTTACAAAATGAAAAAAAATATAATTTAACATTATGTTTGTGTCAGATTTATGCTGCCCCACCATTTTTGAATCACATATTTTATATAGAGTTGGACCTGTGTGCAGTGGAGAAGCTCCCACATTCCCTTTTTGGACATTGGACATGATTCCTGTCTCCCTCACATGCCATTGCCTATCCTTTTTTTTACTTTGCCTAGTGGGGCTGCCCCAGAAGATCATTGATTAAAAGACTGCAAGTGCCAATGCTAAATTCCTATGTGTTACTACTTGCTGCTAATGGAGGAGATAATACTTTGTTCAACCACATTCTTGGATTGAAAGAGGTAACTACTAAATACTGCACCAATGAGTGGTGATACATTGAGTGATTGTGTGTGAAGATTGATGATGTATGTGGTAGTTAACAGTGAGGGAAGGAGTTCAACAAATGTGTAAACTTGATTCTGATGATTTGCAATGTTTAGGGGCTGATGGGTGATCATTTTTTCTGAAAGTGATTGGTCTTTCAAACTTAGTGATATTTACCTGCAGGGTCCACTTCTTTTTTCTGTTTTCTCAGATCAGAACTGTCACTTTAGTTCTATTTCTCTATTTTTTCTTCAACAGCAGTGTAGTTGACTACAGAGGTCTCCATCACTCAGCTTAGGACTGGGATGGAGCTCCTCAGAATCAGGAGGATGGCGATGAAAGGACTCAGGGTGGGAGTAACTCAATAGCTAGAAAGGTATCGACTTCAAAGAGAAATCATGATGATGGCAAAGACTCTGAGACCTAGTACTGACTCAGCTTTGTGGACTGGAAAGAGGTGCGTTGTTGGGAAATGCTGCGGAGTATGTGTTTGCTACATTGCTGACTCAAACATCAAACACCTCTTATGTTCTTGCTCTGCCTCTGAGTCTTCTTGGTACACTCCTGACTCCTCTTGAAACTTACCTTGCTTCCTTTTGCCTTTCTTCTTTATTCTATGATACAGTTACTGTTTTGTTTCTATGTGCAAGCCTTCTCCTGGTCCTCTCCTGCACAAACAAAACTTGGTAAAAGTTTAAGACTCCAGCTTCCCTACCGGAGAGGTTCAGCCAGGCACCCAAGAATGACAGACATTCCAAGAAGAATGGAGACACACTGCCTAATTTGGCAAAACAGTATCATTTTCCTTTTAACAATCATAATTTTTAGAACTGGGTGGGTTAACTTCAGTTCTCCATAATTTGTATTTTTTAAACTGCTGTATTATGACTACTGCCACCGGATATCCACACCGTGGGCGGTCAGATATCTGGTGGCATTAGCGACGGTGGTCGGCGGTGCTTAGGCGGTTGCACCGCCACATCAGAAAAAAGACCGCCCACAGAATTACAACCCATAATTCTGTGTGGCGATCTTCTGGTGGTGAGGTGCTGCCGGCAGTGGGAGGACCAGGTCCCGTCCCCTCACGGAGGAGCACCTCGTCGAATGAGGTAAGTGTTGTCCACAAGGGGAGGGGTGTAGGGGAGTGTGAATGTGTGTGTGAGTGTGTGTAGGTGTGTCGTGAATGTGTGGGGGAAGAAGGGGGTGTTTGTGCATGCATGCGTGTTAGTGTGTAAATGTGGTGATGCGTGTGTGGGTGAATGTGTATGGTGGGTCGGGGTGCGTGTGTGTGTATGCATGTGGATGGGGTGGCGGTGTGTGAAGATGAGTGAGGAGGGTTGGGGGGATTGAGAGCATAGGCAGGCATGTGTGATGTATTGGGTATATATGCTTGACTAAGGGGGTAAATGTTGTGTGTTTGTTTGTGAGTGGGGGTTTGTGTGTGTGTGAGTGCATGCATACGTGTGTGCGGAGGTGTTTGGGGGTACCCTGTAACAGAAATGCAAGTTCCTGTCATCAGGATACCCTTTCTGGCATCATTTTCATGGTGGTGAGACCACCAGGAAACTGCTGGCAGTGTCCAGAATCCAAATAACCTCGCCAGTTATTTGATTCCAGCCAGGCTGGAGGTGAAAACCTCCAGCCCAGCGGGCCACGGTAAAGTGGCTGGACGGGCAGAAAAGTGGAGGTTTGTCAGTGGCAAAACTGCCGCTGTTGTAATATGGCGGTCTTCACTGCTGGTACCTCGGCAGTGAGACCGTTACACCGCAGCCATGGACCTCCAGGGTCGTGATGAGGGCCATACTATCTTGGGTCTCTCTGGGGCAGAAGAAGGATGGTTTGCACAGCATTTAACTGAACTGTTCCATATGTATACCTTCAGCATTCCCTTCAACAACAGATTGATGCTGGTGTGCTGCTTGGTTCCCTGATGAATATTGTCATGTTTTGTTTTATGTGGTGTTTGTCTTTGCCATACCTTTCCCCAAATCCCCTTTTCCATCCATACATTGAGACCCCTAACCCTCTTGTCCTGGGCTGTGAGATTTATTGAGGTGTGATTTAATTTTACAACACAAAGGGATCACACACTTACTGGGGCAGATGTGGTGAAACTGACACCAACTCATAGCATGAGCGAATTTTATTTGTTACCCACACAGGCCTCAAATAAAAAGAACTGACTGGCTGATAGAAAATAATGAATGCAGAATAACACTAGATTATTTATTTTCTTTTAAAGGATTTTCTAGTTACTGAACAGACACTTTTAGTGGAAAAATAAAAATGAATTACCTCTCATTTATGAGCGTGGCATTATGCATTATGGTGTACAGGTTTTTGTGCCAAATTAATGGAGGCATGCTATCCAGCACTTTGAGTACTTTGTTACTGTCTGCAGCTAGGGCAGGTGTAGTTGACAATTATCTATCTTTAATTCCAATGGCCCTGCTCTTCCCCAAATTCCTTTCACTTATTTTCTACCCTGACTCCAAAAAGGAAGATGAATAAATAAGATATGTCACACAAGCCATGTATAAAATGCAGATATATTATTTATCCAATCTACCGTAAGTAGATGGGGGAAACTATGCACTGCACTACAGGGAAAAGAACTGGCTATATAGATTGTATTTGGCACATACGTCACAGAGTATCCTTATGTCAAACATAAAATCAAATAGGGAACTTACTAGTCCCACGTTACTGACTGGCCTGTAAAGGGAAAAAACTGAACAGACGTAAATTATCTGTTATGGAAAACTATTTTGGAAACATTTCACATAGCCATACAAATGTGGCACATGCCAAGAATGCATTTTCCACTTTGTTTGGTAGGCTGGGATGGAAGAACGTAGGAAAGAGTAAAGGAGTGAAGTACTAAGAGGTGACTCAGTGAGCGAAGGGAAAACAGCACACCTTGTGTGTTTGGTTTGCCATGCATTGAAAACATTGTAAATGCAGCATTAAATGAAGCAGACACATTTGCACAGCCAACACTGCAGGCACAAATTTAACCACATTGCACTTCTTCATTCATGGGTGGTGAAATGCCATGGGTGGGGGGGGGTTGATGAATGATGATGGGTGGGATACATATCTTCATTTAACAAACACAGTGAGCCAAGGGACATAACACAACTTTAAATACCACACACTTTGAACCATAAAACACGAAGTAAGTCAAGTAGGAGAGCAGCACGCCCCTCTACAGAAGAGCTCCCTTGTTTATTCATCCAAGCAATTACTCAATCATCCTTTCATTCTTGCTACTATATTCACACATAGCCACCATGATTTAAACTTTACTTTCTCTCACCCAGTCTTTCAGCAAAATTCACAATCCATTATCCATCCATTCAGTATCAAGTATCCACCCTTTCTTTCAATCATTCTTTCATTCATCCATCCATTTGCCCAATACTCACCTAGGCATCCTTTCACTCATTTCATCCATCCTTTCATTTCTTCTTCTTTTTTTTATTGTTTCCATGAAGCCTTCATTTTTAGAGTACATTATGGCCCTAATTATGACATTGGTGGTAAATTCCACTTACCACCACGCTGACTGCTGCCAACTTACGGCCGCTGCGGCAGATATCCGTCCACCATATTATGACACACACACACACCAATCTGTCACTATTCATCAACATACACAATTCCACCAGTTCAAAGGTCAGTGATAAAGTGGTGGTATCAAAACCCCAAACAACACCCATCACATTATGACCCACGAATCACAACAGTGGACATTCAATGGCGGTTAACCAATGGCGGTACATACCACTGCGCTCAGAATACACTCACTCAAACAAAACAATACCACATTGGACAATTCAAGCAACACACACCTGAGACCCATACACACACCACACCCACACACCACTATAAAACACACATCCACATTACCCACAACCCTTTACAAATACAAACCATTGGCACGAGACAGACACCACGACCACAGACAAAACCAGAGCCACACACTACCTACACTTAAACACCACCCATGCACCCCACATCACACCCCAACACATCACCCTACACAACTCACACAACACCCATGGCACCACAAAGACACCCCTGATTCTCAGAGGAGCACCCCACATCACACCCCAGCACATCACCCTACACAACTCACACAACACCCATGGCACCACAAAGACACCCCTGATTCTCAGAGGAGGAGCTGAGGGTCATGGTGGAGGACATCATCAGGGAAGAGCCACAGCTATTTGGAGCACAGGTGCAGCAGATATCTATAGCTAGGAAGATGGAGCTATAGAGGAGAATAATGGACAGGGTCAATGCCGTGGGACAGCACCCAAGAACCAGGGATGACATCAGGAAGAGGTGGAACGACCTACAGGGGAAGGTACGTTCTATTGCAGCAAGACACCAACTCGCTGTACAGAGGTTTGGCGGTGGGCCCCCTACACCTCCCCCACAACTAACAACATGGGAGGAGCAAGACTTGGCAATCATGCATCCTGAGGGCCTGGCCAGAGTAGGAGGACTGGACTCTGGTAAGTCAACTCTATACTACTACTACCCCCCTACCTGCATGCCATCACATACCCCACCCTCACCATCACTCCCATCACATCACCACGTCCCACACCCTCCACCATCACATCTCCCAATGCCAAGCCCTTCATGTCATACCAATGCATGGACACCGCTCACAGCCCTGCATGGGCACCTATCAATAAAGCATGCACAGAGCCTCCCCATCAGGAAACACCACCAGGGCACCCACCCAGCATACCCAGACATCTGTCCCCAGGACACATCAATCAGAAGTGTGTCTACCTCTACAGGGACCCCAGGGCACCCCTCATAACCAAGGCAATCAGGGACCTGGGGTCAGTGGCAGTGGGCACACTGTTCAGGGGACAGAACAACAGGGAAACTGGGAGGAGTCCGCCAGGGGAAGGACAGGAGGCACTCGCAGAGATCCTGGGAGCTTATCAACATTCCCAGGACATGATGGGCCAGATCCTGGACAATGTGCAGGAAAACAGGCGGCTAGAGGAGGGACAGTACCAGGCCATCAACACCACCCTGGTCTCCATAGCAGGGGAGCTGGCAGACATGGCCAATATTCTGAGGGAGGTAGTCTCACAACAGTGGGACTCTGCCACTAGCCAGACAACTGAACTGCCTTCCACCTCTGCTGCCGCTAGTGGACCGGAGGCCCGCTCCAGGACCAACAGGCCACCAGCACCACTACCCCTGCAGAAGGAGAACCACCCCACAAACGTTCCCTGTGATCCAGACTGAAGCCAGAGACACTTGCCAAGACCCAGCCAGGAAATGAGACTCTCCTGATTGTCACCCTTGTGTCCCACTCTGTCACCCTGTCCACCTTGAACTGCCATTGCTCCCCTTCCTATGTCCCCTTGAGCAATGCATCTGTGCTACAAATAGACTGGAACAATACCCTGGACTTTCCTCCATAATCACCCTATCCCATTGAACTTGCCCCTTTCTTAGCACTTCAATAAACACCCTTAGATAAAATAGATGTATGGAGTATGTCACATTTTTAAAATATGTATTCATTTAACCAGGTTCAAACAATGCAATTCAACTGTACAGTAAAAGAGCATATGTTAATGACATGTAGCTGGCTGCAGTGATCACACCAGGAACTATTGTGAGGCACCAACATCTGTAAAATGAATTGCCAAAGGGTACAGTAAGTGGGCATAGAAGTGGTAAATAACAGCATGCCATTGCCACAGAAATTAAAAATAATTACAATGAAATGTGAAGTAACACTGTCTTCCCTGTGTGTCATTGGACGTACTGTCTGATGACTGCTGTTCTGTTGTCCTCATCCTCATCCTCTGCCTTTTCATCCGCACCATCCATAGGGTCCACTGCAGGCACACGGGCATCTGCAGCCTCCTCCTCCTGCAGAAAAGGCACATGGTATCTCAGGGCAAGGTTGTACAACATGCAGCATGCCACTATCATCTGGCAGACCTTCTTGGGTGAGTAGCACAGGGATCCACCTGTTAGATGGAGGCACCAAAACCTGGCCTTCAGGAGGCCAAAGGTCCGTTCTATAATCCTTCTGGTTTGCCCATGTGCCTCATTGTAACGTTCTTCTGCCCTTGTCCTGGCATTCCTTAAAGGGGTCAGCAGACAGGATAGGTTGGGGTAACCAGAGTCACCTGCAAATATTGAGGGACAACATTTAGCCACACACTATCCCATATGGCCCACACCATACCCATATACTAACATATACTGGGTGGGGACCAGGGCTCACCTATTAGCCACACCCTGTGCCTCTGTAGTTAGCCCATCACATTTGGAATGCAGCTATTCCTCAGGACAAAGGCATCATGCACCCACCCAGGATACTTAGCATTTACCTAGAAGTTGTACTGGTCCGCCAAGCACACCATCTGCACATTCATAGAGTGGAAACTCTTACGATTTCTTTACACCTATTCATTTTGATGGGGGACAAATTAAATATGTGTTCCATCAATCACCCCTATTATGTTGGGGATATGTCCCATTGCATAGAACTCAGCCTTCACTGTGGCCAAATCTTCCACCTGGGGAAATACAATGTGGCTGCACATGTGTTTAATCGGGGCAGACAACACTCTTGAGAACATTGGCTGTGACATTCGTGCTGTCAAGCCCACTGTCACTTGGAAAGAACCAGTTGCCAGGAAATGGAGCACAGATATAACTTGCACAAGAGAGGGGATCCCAGTGGGGTGACGGATAGCAGATATCAGGTCAGGCTCCAATTCGGCGCACAGCTCTGTGATTGTGGCCCTGTCAAGTCTATAGGTGGGGATAATGTGCCTGTCCTCCATTGTTGCCAAGTCCACCAGGGGTCTTTACACAGGGGTATGTCTCCATCTCCTATTCATCCGCAGCTGTAGCGAGGATCTGGTCACTATCTGAGCAATGGAGCTACAACAGAACTTTGCATGATGTTAACTTGTAATGGGTCAGTGTGATTTGTCCAGTATTGCCTAAATTCACCAGTGACGCAGCTATTTTCTATGAATGCATAGAGTGGTGTGTGTGAAGGCGTCATGTAAGGGGGGTGGGTGGATGTCCTCTAGGTGGCGTATTGGTTGTGTGCTGGGCCATGTGTTTACAAATGTGATGTGAAGGGGTATGGTGGGCCATAAGAGTAAAAGGAGTACTGTTTGACTAATACTATTTTCCTGTGTGTATTTCCTCTGCAGGTCAGCGCCCATCAAAAGAAGGGTATATGGTGTGCCATCGCCAAGGGTGTGCGGACCCTGAGGGTCTACGGCAGGCAGAGCACCCCCTGTCGGAAACGGTGGGAGGACTTGAGCCGCTGGGCACGGAAGACGGCGGAGGCCCAGCTGGGGATTTCCTCACAACGAGGAAGGGATGCCCTTCGAACCCTGAACCCCCTGATGACCCGCATACTGGCGGTGGCTTATCCAGAGCTGGATGGGCGCTTGAGGGCATCACAGCAGCCACAAGGGTGTGAGTGCAGTGCCCATTATTGCTACAAATGCTTGGTGGGATGGTATACGGATGGTGGATGTGTGTCAGTGGATGCCCTTAGGCCAGGCCTGACATTGCAGCGTAGGTTCCCTGGTGGCGAGGGTTTTGAAGGAATAGTCCTGCTACCTAGCTCGTAGGCATCCACTACTGGTCAGGACTGCATGGGTCCCAGGTGTGCTGGATTTGCCGGTGTGTGCCCCTCCTAATGCCTTGGTGGCTAGCAATATCACTGGTAGTGAAATACATAGTGCGTAGGCCTGTTCCCTGTGTGTGAGGGTGCTGGGTAGACCAAATGTGGTGTTGGTGCAGCCATTGACCATGTGTATCCTTTGTCCCCCCTTCTTGTTTTGTCACCCTGTCCTTATGTGCATTAGCATCATCTGGCAGAGGATCATAGGCCCCTGTGACGGAGGGAGCTGCATCCCACAGGACCCAGGAGGCAGAGTCCACTGACGCTAAGGGCACCAGTGGGACGGAGGGCAAAGGGAGCACCACAGCGGAGACTGGAGGGGACAGTTCTGACACAAATACCTCCTCCGATGGAAGCTCCCTGGTGGTGGCAGACACCTCTGTGACCACCCCAGCTACAGGTACAGCCGCCACCCCGTAGCAGCACCGCCCTTCCAGCAGCCCCTCATTGAGTTGCCCGTTCCCGCTCACCCAGGAGGGTGGGCATCTCCTTCGCCCCAGGCACCTCAGGCCCTGCCCCAGGGAACCCTGCTGCCCTGAGTGAGGAGGCTATTGACCTCCTGAGATCCATCTCTGTAGGGCAGTCAACCATTGTGAATGCCATCCAGGGGCTGGCAGCCCAGATGCAACAGACTAATGCATTCCTTGAGGGCATTCATACTGGCTTGGCGGCCCAACAGAGATCAATCCAGGCTCTGGCTTCCTTTCTGATGGCAGCCATTGTCCCTTTTTACACCCTCCCCCCAACTTCCTCTTCCCAATCCGATTCTCCTCAACCCCAACCTATCCCAAGCACACCGGCAGACAAGCATGCACACAAGACAACACACAAGAGTGGTTCAGGCAAACACAAGCACCATACTTCATCCCACAGACACTCACACAAGCACCATCCAGATGCAGACATACCAACAGCCACTATTTCCATTGTGTCCCCATCCTCCTCCACCTCCCTCCCAGTTCCGTCTACACTCACACCTGCATGCACTACACCATCATCCACTACCAGCATCACCACCACACCTAGCAGAACACACACCTCACTGGCAGACACCTCCACAATAGCCATACACATGACCCCTGTGTCCTCTCTCACTGTGTCGGTCCCCCACCTCCCAAGGTACACAAACCCAGCACTCAGACACCCAACGGCCATCCACCTCACAGCAGCATCCATCCATGCACCTGCACCCAAAATCAGCAGACTGACACCTCCTACAACCACTCACTCTTCCTCCACTCCCAAACCTTCTCCCTCTTCCCGCCCCAGTGTCCCTAAAAAACTTTGCATATCCACCATTGACCTTCCCCCTGTCCTGCACGTCTGGCCAGGGTGGCAAAAACCCAGCCAAGCTCCTCAGCCACCCAGTCCACAAGCCCAGTCGTCACCATACCCACTCATGGTGGGAAAGGATCTAGGACACATGTCCTGAGGGTGAAGGAGCCTGCACCGGGCAGCTTCAAGGGAAAGGAGCCTGCCAAAGCTGCCGGTAGGAGAAAGGACGATGCCCCCTGCATGTAAGACACCCACTAACCCCAGCCTCCCCAGGATCAAAAGCACAGGGCACGATACCCCCACCAGGACCAGTGGGTAGGACAACCACCAACCCCAGCCTCCCCAGGATCAAGAGCACAGGGCATGATGCCTCCTCCAGAACCAGTGGGCAAGTCACCCACTTAAGAGACTGTGGCCTTGCACTCCCCAGGACAAGCACAGGGCATGTTGCCCCCACCAGATCATCTAGGCAAGTCACCCACTTGAGAGACTGTGGTCTTGCACTCACCAGGATCAAGCACAGGGCATGTTGCCCCCACCAGAGCATGTGGGCAAGTCACCCACTTGAGAAACTGTGGCCTTGCTCTCCCCAAGACCAAGCACAGGGCATGTTGCCCCCTCCAGAGCCAGTGGTCTTGTTCCATCTGCCGGCTGAGGTCCCCCCAGTCTCCCATCCCCCTGAGGTGCCTGCCTATTTCCAAACTGATGCCCCTGCAGTGTTCTCTCCGTGTTGAGGCAGGTCCCATGTGTGGCCTTGGAATTTGGCCTGTGGCCATGTGGACAACATAAATTGTGGACTTGGCAGTGTCCCTTTTTAAGTACATATGTATATATCTATTATATTTCCTCACTTATTTATCTTGATGTGTTGCTCTCATTCATTCACTTTTTCTAAAACATTTTGTCCTTGCATTATTCATCTGAGGTACGGGGTAAAAATGTTTTAGTAATGCAGCTGATTGTGTGTATGGTGTTGGGGGGGGTGTTATGTGTGTATGTGTCACTGTTCTTTTCCTCCCCACTCCCTTGTGTGCTAGGCTGCTGTACTCACCGTCGTCGTCTTCGCTGCCGTTGGTGTTCGTGGTGGAGCAACACGTAGAAGACCATGGGGTAAACATGCAGCTCAGGCTCCATGGTGACGTGGTTGCTCCCTGTGTCTCCAATGGTGAGTTCTTTCCCTTCTGAGCTCAGTTTCTACCAGGCTTTTATTTTCGTTTGTACCGCCCCTGAAAAGGTGGAGGTTTCCAGGATCTTAATATGGTGGGTGGAACATTGACTTCCGCCTGGCTGTAGGGGGCTACCGTTGTGGTGGCTGTTGTTTCCACCCTGGTGGTCGGTGTGGTACATTGGCTGTCTATCGGAGATAACACCACTATGGTCATTATTAGTCAGTAATTACCGCCGGCCTGTTGGCGGTATTACCGCCACTTTTTCACCAACCGCCAGAGTCGTAAAGAGGGCCTATGTGTGCTTTTGCTAAGTTGCAGATAGAAAAAGCCATAAGTAACCAAACCACCACTGTAGCTGTAATACGGGGAAGGGGAGTTCACAATCAACACAATTGCAACCGCAATTCATTGCTACAGTTCAGTTAGCACTGCAGTATCTTCTATCAAAAATATCACACTGGGCATTTTGTTGGTTCACAACATTAGAAAAGCCAGGTAGTCAAGTCAACCAAAATATATTCATAATTGAGGAGGGGAGCTATATCTTATAATGATAATGACTCAGAATCATTGAAGCACAATGAAGGGGTGTAATTAAAATTGTCAATGAACGATAGAAAAAAAGATAATGCAGCTGATGCCCCCACAGGGGGTAACCGCTCCCAGACTTGCTGCCAGCATGGAGGTAAGGTGGTGCTGCACATTAAAAAGAACAGTCTCCCACCTCCTCCCCACTAAAGATGGGCTGACGCTGCACCCTTTGGTGGCAATGCCGCCCACCTGGTAAGCGGCAGCTGCTGGCTGTCCAGGTGGGTCTGGTACAGCTGCTCCCCTGTTCGCGGGCGCCGCCTTATTCTGCCATGGTGCTGGGTGGTAGGGTGAAGAAGAAAAGAAACAGGAGGAGAAGGAAAGAAGGAAATAAATAAGGGAAAAATAAACAAAAAACACAATAAGTCACAAAAAGCAGGAAAAAAATGAAAAAAACGTAAAAATAGAAGGGCACAGAAAGACACACAGTCTCATTACAAGTCCTAGGACTGCCAGCCCCGCAGCGGCAGTTGGACCTCCATGGCTGTGGTGGTCCAACCGTCATATTACAAAATGTGCATGCGGACCCGCCTATAGTCCGCCGTCCCCACCAGGAACATGGTTCCTGAGATGGTGATGGTGGTCAAGGTTGTAGGCATCTAGGGTGACGCTGAACTCAGTGCTGCCCTGGCTGATTACAACCCCTCTTTCTGCCAGCCTTTTCATGGTGTGGACCCGCCATGGAAAGGCTGGTGGAAGGCCAGTGTTAGGGGCCAAGGAGGGCACTTGCACTTCCCATGCCTGTGGCATGGGTTGTGCAGGGGCCCTCCTGCTCAGCACTGTCAGAATGCTCACTGTCTGCATTCCAAGGAGGATGTAGTGCTAGGATATTGGCCTCGGCTCCACTAAAGGAGCCAAGGCCAATATCCTGGCACTGTTTCCCCTGGTCAGCCTAGCAGGAATGCATATTACAATGTTCCTTCTGGTCAGCGGGGCAGTAATATTGTAATATGCATGGGGGGACATCACCGCCATGGCAATGGCATCCTCCTTGTGACTTTGGCTGTCCCGCAGTGGGACTGCCAAACTCATAATGAGACCCATAGTAATACAATAAATAAAAATGAGGGGTAGAATAATTAGAATAATTAGAAGGGTGGAGGTTTGAAATGAATAATGAAGGATGCAAGCGTGGCTCGCTCCTATATAAAGGGGTGGGGCGGGGCGGGGGTGCGGTGCAGGGGGAAGGGGTAGGAAGCGGGACATGGAATATTAAAAAAAAAATAATAAAGAAAAAAAAGTACCTCCTCCATTACCACTACTCCTCTGTCCCTCGATGCTCCAGCTCCAGGCACAGGCTCCCAGCCTGCGCGGCAGCCAATCCTGACACTGCTCGAAGCAGCGTCAGGATTGGCTGGAAGGGCTCAGCCAGGGCAATCCCAGGCAGACTGGGGGCCTGTGCAGGCTCTCTCTAGCTCGGCAACTGTGTTGCTGGGCTGGAGAGAGACCTCTGAGGATGTGTGTTTGGCCGGCCCAAGACGTCTGGCCAAACACACATGCACTCTGAGGGGAGTGCTCTGTGCACTCTCTTACGAGGCTGTCATCCCCAATGCCCCGCCCCTTTCACCACGAAGGGATAATAAACCTAGGTTATTATCCCTTCGTGTTGAAAGGGTTGTGGCCTCTGCTGCTGGTGGGGGGGCAACAATCCTCCGCCCTTATGGAGGAGCGGCCCCTGGAAGGATGAAAAAACAGGCCCAGCACCATATACAATGTGAAAAACAGGATGACCATGCTCATGTGAACCATGTGGTGCTGTTCGCATGCAATTCTGAATATAAAATGCAACGGGAGCAGGTGGAACAGGAGCAGGCGCAACAGGGAACTTCACCCATGGAAGTCCATGCAGTGCAGAGGAATTTTTAGCTATTTCACAGAGTTCTGTGTAGCGTGACTCCACCCACTCCACCCAGGCCTATGTGGTATCACCTACAAATAATATCACTAAAAGCTCACTTTACAATAT
Source organism: Pleurodeles waltl (assembly GCF_031143425.1). Lineage (NCBI taxonomy): Eukaryota > Metazoa > Chordata > Amphibia > Caudata > Salamandridae > Pleurodeles > Pleurodeles waltl. The sequence goes on from NC_090445.1 coordinate 510,540,373, forward strand.
TAATTTTGTATGTGTAAATGTACTCATCTGTAGATTTACTCATACATCTGAGTTTTTCTACTTTTCTTACTATTCATCATTTCTGAGTGAATATATTTACACTTATGTATATGCTTAAGAGCGTCCAAATTCTCAAATGAAGGAGTGAAGGCTCCTACAACATAATTCATTAGTGTCTTTTCAACTGTTTGTTGATATCTCTGCCACTGATGCAGTGGTCTACTAATAGTAAACTATGTGGAAATGCAATATAGGTTTTTCATAAAAAAGGAAGTAAAATGAATTTAATGTAAAGTAAAAATATTAAATAATTTAAGCAAATAATATTAATCTGGGACTACTCAAATGAAAGATACAGTATGCTACCTCTAAAAATGAACTGTTTTCATGTGTAAATTATTAGTAGTTCAGATATTGTATTTTAGACCATTTTTTACACTATACTTCACTTACATTTTTAATGTTATTTAATTTGTAACAAAAAGATTTTTATGTTATGATTTTATGTTTTTAATGAATTTTAATCATTTTCAGACTTTTTAAATTAAGTTACAAATTAATTTAATGTATTTAAAATTTAAAAAGTGAATGGAACGCAACTCCAAATATGAACTGTCTTCAAGGTTGCTCTTCTTCGCCCGTAAAGGAAAATATTGCAGAGTACCCCCAATTCAAAATAGTACAAATTATACATGTACATATATTAAAATAGGCTTAGAAAAATCAAAGCTACAATGAGCTTTTGCACGAAGAATACAAGGGCCACACTGGATCAGCTCCTATGCTTCTGGGACCAACGCATTTTTACCCATGCCAAATTTGAATCACAATGAAGGGTTACATTTGTGTACATCAAAACATATGTATATGAGTATAAACATGATAGGCAGACTACAGTCATGCTAAGAGTTTGCATAAAACAAACAGAATCTTTTTTCAACATATTTTTTTGAAAAATCATTAATACTTACTTCAGGTCATTAAAGTGCCAAAACTGGTTGATAAATCTCAATAGATATAATTCAGCAGTAGTAATTGCAATAACATACTCTGTTAGCATAAATAAATGGGTAGGTGTCAAGGTATGGACAAAATAAACAGACTATACTAATAGTGTGTCACAAACCAGGTCAACCAATGCTCCACAGCATTTATGGATGGATCCATAGGTATTATCTCAAATTGTTATAATGCCCAATGGCTCATAAATATCAATGATGAATATCATCAGAAGCTAATAGTGATTTATGTAGGTAAATAATAAAAGAAAAAAGAAAGGTGGCTAGATTAAAGTATGTAAACTTATAAAACTGCACTACACAAGTCAATATTGTTAATCATTAACAAGAACATGCTCCGATGCTGCCTAAAGAAAGATATCCAAATCTACAACCAAAAGTCATAACTGATGCATTCTACAATATTCTATTACACTCCAAACATCTCAAAATAAACCCATCCAACTTTTAAAGTACATTAAAATGTAAACATTGTTATCTTACCTGGCCCAATGAAACAGGAACCTGAAAGCACTGCCCTCAACGTCCACTTGGCAAAGAAATTAAAAAGAGGGTTCACTGTGGTTAAAGTTGAAAATGTGTAGGTGAAATAAAAATAAAAAGTAGATGAAAATAATTGAAATAAACTGCTAAATGTATTTATTTTTTTACTAATAAGCGTTGCTGTAAAATATTTTTTTTAAATCATGATTTAGGGCCTGATTTAGAGTTTGGTGGACGGGTTACTCAGTTAAAACGTGAATGATATCCCGTCTGCCATATTACGATTCTCATAGAATATATTGGGATCATAATACCGCGGACGGGATATCCGTCATATTTGTAACAGAGTAACTCCCTCTACCAAACTCTAAATGAGGCCTTTAGTTTTAAAATGTACATAATTTTAGGTACAAAAAGGTTTAAAAAGTAAAGATTTAAAATGCAACTTGTTTTTAAAATATATGTAACCGACTTAATTCTTTCGCAACTCCTCATTAAAATATTTTTTGTCTAATGCATAGTAAATAAAGGTATACAATATTTTTTGTTGAAACTTTACATGCATTTGATTGCATATTCCTAATTTTATTTCCTTTGAAACACATTTTGGTACACTTAAATATATAATTAAATAGCTGTAGTTATGGAAAACGTTATGTTTCATATTTTCTTTTAAACACTGTTTACGTTTAAAATTTTAATCTAACCTATTTCCTTTCGTTGCATAATGATTTCCCAGTTTGTCACAAAATTGTTCTGAAACAGAATTGGTTGATCTTATGCATTTTGGATCATGGAATTCTGTGAGCATTTATAAAATTCTTTATTGGTACACTGTCCATTGTAGATTTGGTTGGAATAGTATAATTTTTTCATTTTTGCTTTTTTGGTTGTTGACAATTAGGGCCTGAATTAGAGTTTGACGGGTGGGTTACACTGTCACAAACTTGGCTGATATCCCAACTGTCATATTACAATTTCCATAGGAAATAATGGAATTGTAATACGGTGCACAGGATATCCGTCACATTTGTGACAAAGTAACCCGTCTGCCAAAATCTAAATTAGGCCCTTATTCTGTTATGTCTGTGTAGGTATATCTTGTTTTGAGGGTCGTTTGTTTAGAACATATCAATTTGTTTTGTGAACTTTTTTAATTGTAGTATTCATACAAGGGGTGTGTTTTTTCTGGTTTGTATAGATGTTTTCAGAGGAGTTGAAAAATCTAAAGCTTTCTGAAGCTATCCATTTAGAATTTGTACAGAAATGTTTGACCAGATCTGTGTTGAATGGAATTATGTTCTCTAGTTCCTCAAAATTTTGTTTGCTCCAAGCTCGATATGCAGTTAAGGGTATGATAATGCACTTTGATTACAGTCTAAAGAGTGCAGAGTTATTTGGTTGATAAGTACACGTCAAGTAGTCAGCGGGTTCCTTTGAGTGGAAAAAGCAAGGGGGCAGACAGAGCAAGGAGTAGCAAACACTGAAAAACAAATGCTGCAAAGGGAGAAGGCACAGCAAAAAAGGGGATCAGAGACAGTAAATGGAGTATATATTCGGCGATAAGGGGAGCAGTTTGAGATAACACAGGAAAAATGTTGAGAGGATGAGAGAAAGGGAGAGAAAAAAGGGATGTGGACAGGGAATACAGAGAGGGAAATAGAGGCTATAAAGGGGAAAGGAAGGTGCTTTAACGGGCTTTACGAAGTACAAGGCTTGTTTGACTGTGCGCAACAAGAGATAAGAGAGTACAAACCAGGAATCAGAAAGTAACAGGTATGCCCATATATTATAGGGAATGATCAGAACTGGTTTAAGTCCAAATTAACAGAAGAAGTAAAGGTGCTTCTCTTGCCAGTAGGCTTGTCTCAGGGGGTTGCAGGATAAAAAAACATTGACAAATATTTTACACAAAAACTTTATCAAGACATAATCCTTTTGAAGGCCTTGGACAAATATATTCTAACCTGAGGTAGTCAATGTGTGAAAAATGCTGGAAAACCTAATTTTCTACTTTAAGATTAGTCAAAGAAATACATTGAGCGCAACTCTTTGTCCTCCTTTAAATGCCTCATTCTGAAGACATTTTTTAAAATATAGTTTCTACCATTTGAAGAGCATCTATATTTGTATCAAATCATTGGATAGAGAACAGTTTCTTAAAGGCTGCACAATGTCGGCATGTTTATTTAGGGACAAGTATTCTTTTCACATAAAGTTGTATTGATATTCAATAATGAACATAAGAATTCAAATTTTCCTTCTTCTTTCCACATTCCTTTTCAGCAAGGAAAAAGATCGTCAACTGCAAGGCAAGCACAACCACTTTACACCAACAGCAAGGATGAGGAAGGCACCACTAACAGGAGTAGTGCACTAACCCAGAGATGGACAAGATCTGTCACCAAAAGACTTTAGGCAGAGCCTGAAGAGACAACTGGGGCAGACCAAGAGATGTGGACACCACCAGCCAGGAGGAGGTTCCTCCTGACCTTGAACAACAACAACTCATGGACTTCCAGACACCCGCACATCTATCAGATGGCTCCTGTTGAAAGCTCCATTCGTATACATGTGTCTGCCTAGATACTGTTCTAACCATTGACTGTACACAGCTTGCCCCCATAGATAGATTGTCGCATTAACGAGTGTCCCCACTTTGACCACTCATATGGTGCGTTAGGCTTTAGTCTACTTACTGTTTGTACATGATGGCTGGGTGCAGAATAGTTTGTATTTTGTTATACATTTAAACTGCCATTTTCATTTAATTTAAAAACACCTGATTCCTCCTTGCAGGTACAGCCAGATGTCATAAATTTTGTAACTACTCTATGTGGCAGAACATTCTGCATCACCTTTGTTGTCATGTATCGCACATATTTTGGTATTTCACAAATGTACAATTGTTGATCCTAAACATGAATGCCACTCGCCATTCTGTAAGACGTATCTCTGCAATGTAATATTGTGATATCAAATTGTTAATATCTGTGTTATATGTATGGAAATTATTGTAATAGAAAAACTGTTTAAAATGTTAATAAACAGATTTAAACAAAAAGAAAGTAGAGTGGCATCCCATATACGTTGCCTATTTTAAACTGCCAATTTGACTTGGAAAAAATAACACCCTTGCCAAGCCCTAAACTCTTTATTACATATGTCACCCCTGAGGTAGGACTTCAACAGTCCATAGGTCAGGGTGCATTGTAATTAAAAAGTTGGACATAATGCCTTTAAAATCTTCAGTCAAATTTTAAATCACAAATCTGAAAATACCACTTTTAGAAAGTTGGCATTTTCTTATCCGAACCATTTGGTATCTGTAGCATATTCCTGTGTCACATCACTAGGTGGAATTTTTAGTTGGCCTTTCTGTATTTCGCCCCAACAGCCTCATAATACAGGGACTAGATGTGCTGGATGGGCCATCCCAGACACTGAGCTGTGCACAACCCCACTTAAACTACAAAAGATTGCTCCCCGCTCTCACACAAATAACTTCACACCAGCCTACTGTACCTGCAGACAGACTGGGACCAGGGCAGAGAGGCAGACAATTCCAGACCAAACACTTCCGGGAGGAGAAGCCTCCAAGTTTCTCCTACTATAAAGTGCACACCAGGTATGAAAATAGGACCTCAGACCCACTCCTCTGTTCACTCTTGGACCTGCTGAACAACTCTCAGAGGACTGACTGCTGCTGTGGCCTGCTGTGTATGTCAGATGGAATGCATTGCAGTACCAAGAAGGAATGAAACTTTCTCTGAGCTCCTAGAGGTATGCACTAATGTTAGATCTCTGCTCTTCTATTTGAACTCGGGACTTCAAGAGTGACTCCAAGGGCTAGTTGGTTGGCCTTTTGGTCAGAGCCTCAAGGACAGAAAAGGTTCCATCAATCTTGAAACTGCACCTGGACCCTGCCTGAGTAAGCTCCGACCCTCCAAATTGCGTCTCTCCAGTCCTGAACCCTGGGAGGTGGTGCTAAAAGTGTCCAGATAGCCCAAATCCAAAACTTGTGACAGAAATCTTTTGACCAAAACCCGCTCTAAGAACTGAGAAAAAGCCTACTTGGCAATCTGCCCAAGGTGCATCACTAATTGGCCTGATGTCTCAACAGCTCCGGCTATATTCTTCTCTGCAGCAGCAAATCCTATTCAGCAGCTCCTCATAAAAAAGTAAGAAATGTGGGTATTAATTGAGGGGGTGAGTGCCCGCCTCAAGTTATAACCACAATCCTGGTCAGGAAGAACCCTTAAAGTGTGCTGCTGAAGGACTGTCACTCTGGTGAACTGTACGCTGCTGGACTCCTGCTTTGCTGTGCTGACCTGCTACCCTCTTGCTTGGGTGAGAAGGACTGGACCTGTATCTCTTGAACTCAAACTGCCATCTGGAAGTCTACCCTGCCAAGTCATACCGCTGCAATCCTGGACCCTGGAAATTGGGCCTAAGGGCTTTCAAGTGGAACTGATGCATCTTCTCTACTGAGCAACGTATCCCTGAGCAGAACCGACTCATCTATTTGGCTGAGCGGCGCATCCCCAAGCAGAACTGATGCAGCACCGCTGCTGCATAGATTGGACCAGTCACAAAAACCTACATCGCCTACCACAGTTCTTTAAACCAATGCATAGCTGCGGTGGCACAGTGCATCTCCAGCCCAGGTCCTCAGATCTCTTGTTGACGGCAGCCTTGACAACAATGGCAGCCTCCACATTGCAGCTCCATAAAAATGACTCATCACCAGCTGCGTGCCACATCCCCAGCGCAGGAATTTACATCGCAGGCCAGTCAACAGGATTGTTGATGTCAACCCAAGAAGCCCTCACACTGCAACCTCCCACCATCTCAGTACCAACTCATTGATCCAGCTGTGCGGCACATCTATGACACAGATCCACACAACACTCTGCGATCAGGATTCAAGGATCTATGTTTAGGTGGCCTAACTGGGTCCTTGTAGCCTTGCCTGCAATCCATCTCAGTAGACTTGAGCTTGTGACTTTGTCTTGGTGAGGAGAGACCAGATATCTGTAGTAGCACTTTGCTTTTTGACACTATTGGTACTAAAACATTTAAAATTCAACAACTCCAGTTCTACTAATTGGACTTTTCTTGTGTTGATGTTGTTTTACTTATTAAAATCCACTCTATTTTCTAACTGTGTATATAATCCTTTTGTTCTGAGTTGCTGGGAGTTGTCACTGAGTTACTGTTTCAAGTACTACATAAATGCCTTACACATTGACTCTATATTAAGCCTGACTATTCTGTGCCAAGATTCCAGGGGCTGGAGCACAGGTTAATTTGCAGTTTGCTTGTGCTTTACTCTGACAAGGATTGTGGTTGCTGCTTGACCAGGGCTCATGGCATGGACATAGCCCAGATGATCCTCCTGCCAGTGGAGCCGGTGGAACAGAACACCTAGAGACACCTAAAACCTTTGTCTCAGTCCTGGGATCAAATTCACACATCAAAAGGAAGCTATTCAGCCGCTGGGTGACAGTTCAGCTCATGCATATTGGCATCAACAGGCTATAATAAGGGAAAAGGTAACTTCCTAAAAGCACTTTTTCCAAAATAATTATTATTTAAATGATTTCACTAATGAATTGAGCTTGTAATAAATGTTTCAAAGAGTCCAAAAATGGACTTAGTAGCTGTTTCTTAGACAGAGACATCAATATTAGATTTATGATTATGAAACGGCCAACTCTACTACAGTGAAAACAGTTTTTATGGCCTTTTCATTGTAAGGACATGTGCAACAATAAATGTTTGCATGGCCTACTCTTAGATCCCATGCACCTTGCCTTATGGGCAGTAAGATCTACTTAGGGGTGATGGTATTATTATTTAAAAGGAAGGTTTAGGCCTGGCAAGAGGGGTTATTTTGACAGGTTGAATTTGCAGTTTAATCCTGAACAGCCAGGCTGCAGATAGTAGGCCTGCAGTCATGTTTACACTGTCACAGTAGTGGATGGTATGAGGAGTGTGGCAGTCCACCTGTGACATTTAACTTACATGCCCTAGGTACACTTTCATACCACATACTAGGAGTGTTTAAGTAAGTTAAATAGAACAGTTATGGGGATGTCAATTTCATCATGTAAAAAGGGGAAGCACAGGGGTGAAGTGCACATAGTTCTACAGCCAGCAAAAACAGGCAAAAAGATGGAGATACGTCACACAAAAGATGGCCCTTTTCTATCTTTCCTATATAGAATGCAAGATGTTATAATGTTTTTAGCTGGTAAAATTCAGAGCTACTCATATGTACAATTTTAACTGAAACTCAAATAACATTAACAAATTCAATTTTCAATTTATAAGTCAGTAAACAATACATATGCATGAGAAAGCCAGTACATATTGTTTTTCCACTAGGAGAACCACAGACTTCAACTGAACTTCATAGCATTATATGAACATACCTATTTCATTCTGTATTGATCCCAGAGTGGTAGGATAATGAAGAAACCATTTAAAGTAACTTTTATTGTTGGGAAGCTATTTATTTATATTCATTCACCATAGTTGAGAAACATAAGTGGACATGTTTATTAAATGTTTTATTTTATGTTACTTATTATTGCAGTTTGCATTTGTATTGTTTGTCATTAATATTTTTACAGTATCACTTTATGAAGGTTTACCTAAATATTGCAGATGTAACAGTTTGTGTCCTAATTGCATCATTGTGTATGATAATTTGGGTAAAATCTAGACATAAGCTGTTGACTTCAACTTCAGCGACTGTGCCTCTCACCAGGATCATGCTCACATAAAAATTAAGTGAATATGTATGGTAAAAAAATATGAGTTACTTTATTGGAATTATTGGAATTTTCTCACATTAAAATGCACAATTGTGCACATGAACTTAAAAGGTGGTGGACGGCTGAGACTCATCTCCAATGTTTCTCTCTCATCTGATTGTTTTCTCCAGATAGCTCCATTCCAGGAAGATATCAGAAGTTCTTGTAAGACATTGCATCTGATTCCAGCAGTGTCTGCCTAACCAGTGTCCCCAGTGGCTGACATGAGTGAGCTTTGTAGCTTACTATGCAGCAGCTGACCAGCTGAGGTGGATTCCATATATATTAACAGAATGATCTGGGCCCAGTAAAGTCAGTTGATCAAAGCAGCAGTTCTAAATCTTTAATTCTAGAACTGAGTTGTGATTGTGAGTAATAGTGAACATGCTGCAGTCCTGCCCCTCCACAAGAGTTGTGGGGAACCTGGTATCACTGCTGTTTGAGGGATTAGTGCTGACATTCCCCACTCAACCTGGTGACTCCAAGTGAATTGGGAGGATGAAGAAATGAGGTAGGTCAGACTTACAGATAGAGTATTGCTTTCCCCACATGTGAAATTTGGCAGCCTGGAGAACCTATTTTTAAAGGAGTAATCAGTCTTCTTAATGTAACATGTCAATAAAGTGATATTAAACTGATCAGTAGAACTGATTGTCTGCAGGACGATTGTTACTGGCACAGGTTGAGACTCCTATTACATTGTGCCTGTGGGGAGCCTTTATTTGAATTTGTGCTGCTTTGAGAAAGACCCCTGAATGTAAAAGACATGTGCAGTTAAAAGACTAAGGGAATGATTTAGATGTCAGCAGATGGAACAGATGAAGCTTACCATTGTGGTACTGAAAATTCTGGACCCGTGTTATAAACATCGTTGTATCACAACGATTTTGGTATCAGCAGACCGAGAATGATTAGAATAGTATGCACAAGCATTGTATTGATATTCGGGTGACGAAATCACCCAAATATCAGAGTTTCCGTCCTGAACCCTTGTGTTCCATTTAAACGACAGCCATTTTGTGATTGCCCTCACATAGGCCAATGACTAATGCTGAAAACGAGTCTGAAGGACACGTACATCTTTGCTGACTCCTCTGTGACCTGGGCAAGCTGACTCCACTGCCTGAAGCCAAACCTGTTCGGCCAGTTTCTTTCCCAGTGGCCGAATGAGATTAGTATCAAGGCACAACACATCATAAAACCTTTCATCACACACAAACCATGCCTAATCTTACACGCACCTGTCCCTGTTTCTTTCTTTATGACTTGCTTTACAAGGAGGAGGTGCCTGTTTATATTGGGGGTCCGTCGATATCTGATGAAAGTACTGAGCCTTGCCGGGTAATTGATTGAGGGCTGGACAAACTGAAATATGGGCTTGTCATCATAACCCTGCTATTTCTTTGTAGTGAAAATATGTGAATGGTCAACTGTAAAATAAGGGATGTTTGCCTAAAGCATAATATTTTGTATAAAAGAGAAGGTTAGCTTTACAAGGAGAGCAGTCTCCTGAGAATATACACCGTGTTGTACTTCTAGGATACCTGTTACTGGCTGCAGCCAATAAACAAGATCTTTGACTTCACCAAGAAGACTCTGTGTTTCTGTAGTCTGAAACAGGAAGGACTCGAAGTCTTAGGGTGTGTTCCCTGGCACCACTGGGTTCTGAAAAACCCAGTACTTCAGTTGGCGCCCAACGTGGGGCGATTTCAGCGGTACCGGTCCAAGCCAGAGGTTTGTGAGGAGCTTCGTGTGAAAATTCTGGGGGGAGGCCGCCACTTCATCGACCCCTGTATGTCGACGTGGTCCGAAAGTCTTTGCTGCGAGGTTCCCCGCTTCCCGACGGCTACGAAGGACTGCTGCCCTGACTATCGCCTTGTTTTGGACCCTAGATGATTTGGTAGAGCGAAACGATAAACGAGTCTTCTGGTGACGTCATCGATACCTCAGTTAAGTATAAGTGGAGCGTCTCCCAGTCCTTAGTTTGGTTCTTAGTTTGGTATCCCCTTGGAATCTTTGATTTGGAACTTGCAAGTACCAAAGCCGAGGGACTCGTGTATTCACGAGACTATCGTATTCGATAATCCTTTGAAGTTTGAAGCTAGACTGGAGAGTGAAGATGCCAGGTCTTAGCAGACATGGAAATTTGTTTTGTTTTGGTCATAATAGGGATTCCCGATTGGAGGACTCGTGTCCGGTTCCTCCGATTGGAACTCCAACCTATGAACTATATGTGAAACATGGCATAGTCCCCCTCACATATAATGAAGTATGGATCCGATACACCAGGAAAGATGGAGTTTTGAAATGGCCCCAATATGGTAGTTTTGACACAGAGATTCTGGATAATCTGGAGGTTAAACTTTTTAAGAAGAAAGCCCGGCCGGCGATGTTTGACTCTTTCCGCCTATGGCATAAGGAAGCCAAACAGAAGGAAATTAAATTAGCAAAGAGAAATAAGAGGGAAGAGGGTATCTCGATAATGCAAGCTGCCATGCAGTTTAAAGATGATGAAGAAGAACAGATGAATGAGCAGGTTGCACAGGCAACGTAAAATGGTGACCGATAAATGTTATCCAGTTTTTCCGCTTCTTCAGCAAGATGCAGTAAAAGAACTTGAGAAAGATCCTTTAATGTCACACTTGTTGAGTTCGCCACCCCCTTATGCGCAGAATGCTACAGCACCCCCGCAACCTTTAGCTGTGCAACCTCCGGTTATTGTGCCTCAGGTTCTTCCACAGCCGCCAGCTCCTCTTCAGTTGGCTCCTACTACTATGGCGCAGCCCCTTCAAGGGCCGCCGACTTCGGTACCTGCTCCATCTGTACCTCCTATGAATTTATGTACTACATCGACTTCCTCTTCTGGTGTTCTTCCTGATACTGCATCTGCGTCTGCCTCTGCGTTTGCCTTGCCTCCCTCTGTTTTTCCTCCTGTTCTTTCATCAACTTCTCGTTCTGTCCGACAGAGAATGACAGATACTGTTGCCAGCCTTATATTTCCTCTCTTTGGGTCGTCTGGTGTGACCCCAGATTCAGAGCGTAAGCAGTCGCATAGTCAACTGCCTAATTCTCGAGAGAGAGAAATGTTTGACCGTATGGCGCGTAAATGGGTTGTTTGCCCTTTAAGATACGATGTAGAGTCTGTTATGGATGTCTTCCGTCAATGGGAAGCACCGAAACAAAGATACGTTTTTGAGAAAATGTGTGCTTTCCTTTGTGAGGAATTGGAGGATAATGATTTGGAAACAAATCCGCCTCATTTGTGCCGTGTACGGTTGGAGTTTGAAAAGGGCAGGATTGTGGGTTCCGATGTTGAGAAAGCAGTTGCGACGTTGTTGTCCTTCTCAGTCATTGTTCGAACATGACTCCTCTGTTAAAAAAAAGGTGCGACAGTACCCAATGAGAGAAGTCCCTCCGGTATGGAAGGACCCCGTTGCGGCTGATGTTGCTAATCAAATTGATGCTGTCCCAGCTCATTTTCAGCGTGTTTGGGTACATGTTCCGTGGAAGCGAGCTGAAATTTTAGCCCTTAAGCAGTCTTTGCCTGATCCCCGTAAAAACCCTGCAGGGTATTATAAGGAATTATCACAGACTGCAGACTCATGCATTATGAATTTAGCCGACATAGACATGTTATTTGGGAATGTTGTTCCACAGCCTTTGTGGGGATTGATTCGCCATACAGATCATGCGCAAGAGTTAGGTGACTCATGGGCTAATATTAGTGCTGCAAATGATAGACAAGTTGGTGGTGCCAAGCCTGAGCCTTTGGTAGCAGAACTGCCTGCTAGGATCATTACTTATATGAAGACTTTAATGCCTGCTATGCGTGTGAATTGGGATAAATTGTCTGCGTGTAAGCAGAAGAAAGATGAAACAGTGTCTGATTTCTTCACCAGGTTTGAGGAAACGTTTATCGACCACAGTGGTCAAGATATGAGTACAGAAGGTGGTCAACGGTTGTTCGTCGACAAGTTTGTGCACAATTTGCTTGCCGAGCTGTGTAAGAAATTGAAGGATTCAGAGAGTTCTTGGGCCGTTTCCTCTTCAGCACAAATATTGGCTACTGCACAGTACTACGAAAATAGGGATAAAGATGAGAAGGATAGAGCAGACAAGAAAACTAAAGAATTAAAGACGAAGGTTCTTTTACAACAGGCGTATCCGCCACGTGGTGGTCAGAGTAACTATCAGCAACCTCAACAGTTCAAATCAAATCAAATCAAATCATTAACATTTATAAAGCGCACTACTCACCCGTGCGGGTCTCAAGGCGCTAGGGGAAAAAGGGGGGGGTTATCGCTGTTCGAACAGCCAGGTCTTTAGGAGTCTCCGGGAAGCGGAGTGGTCCTGGGTGGTCCTGAGGCTGGTGGGGAGGGAGTTCCAGGTCTTTGCCGCCAGGAAGGAGAAAGATCTCCCACCCACCGTGGAGCAGCGGATGCGAGGGACAGCAGCGAGTGCGAGGCCAGAGGAGCGGAGGAGGCGGGTGGGGATGTAGAAGCTGAGGCGTCTGTTGAGGTATTCCGGTCCCTTGTCGTAGAGGGCTTTGTGTGCGTGGGTGAGAAGTCGGAAGGTGATCCTTTTGCTGACAGGGAGCCAATGCAGGTGTCTCAGGTGTGCGGAGATGTGGCTGCTGCGGGGTATGTCGAGGATGAGGCGGGCCGAGGCGTTTTGAATGCGTTGCAGGCGATTTTGGAGTTTGGCTGTGGTTCCGGCGTAGAGGGTGTTGCCGTAGTCCAGGCGGCTCGTGACGAGGGCGTGGGTCACGGTTTTTCTGGTGTCGGCGGGGATCCAGCGGAAGATCTTGCAGAGCATGCGGAGGGTGAGGAAGCAGGCGGAGGGCACGGCGTTGACTTGCTTGGTCATGGTGAGAAGAGGGTCCAAGATGAAGCTGAGGTTGCGGGCGTGGTCTGTGAGGGTCGGTGCGGTGCCAAGGGTCGTGGGCCACCAGGAGTCGTCCCAGGCGGACGGGGTGTTGCCGAGGATGAGGACTTCCGTTTTTTCAGAGTTCAGCTTTAGGCGGCTGAGCCTCATCCAATCTGCGACGTCCTTCATACCCTCTTGTAGGTTGGTCTTGGCGCTGGCGGGGTCCTTGGTGAGGGAGAGTATAAGTTGGGTGTCGTCGGCGTAGGAGGTGATGATGATGTTGTGCTTGCGTACGATGTTGGCGAGGGGGCTCATGTAGACATTGAAGAGTGTCGGGCTGAGTGATGAGCCTTGGGGTACGCCGCAGATGATCTCGGTGGGTTCTGAGCGAAACGGAGGGAGGTAAACTCTTTGGGAACGGTTTGAGAGGAAGGAGGCGATCCAGTCCAGGGCCTGGCCTTGGATCCCGGTGGAGCGGAGGCGGGTGATTAGGGTGCGGTGACAGAAGGTGTCAAAGGCAGCCGAGAGGTCGAGCAGAATGAGGGCGACTGTTTCACCGTTGTCCATCAGGGTTCTGATGTCGTCAGTGACTGAGATGAGGGCGGTTTCAGTGCTGTGGTTGGTTCGGAATCCGGTTTGTGAGGGGTCGAGCAGGTTGTTGTCTTCCAGGAAGGTGGTCAGCTGTTTGTTGACGGTCTTCTCTATTACTTTGGCTGGGAAAGGCAGAAGAGAGATGGGGCGGAAGTTTTTTAGGTCGCTCGGGTCAGCCGTAGGTTTCTTTAGTAGGGCGTTGACTTCGGCGTGTTTCCAGCATTCGGGGAAGGTAGCAGAAGAAAAAGAAGAGTTGATGATGGTCTAGAGGTGCGGGGCGATGATGTCGTCGGCTTTGTTAAAGATGAAGTGCGGGCAGGGGTCCGAAGGGGCGCCGGAGTGGATAGAGTTCATGATGGATTTGGTTTCTTCTGTGTTGATGTGGAACCAGTTGTTGAGGGTGATGGCCGTGGATGCCGGTTCGGTGGTGTATGGTTGGGTCTGGTGTCCGAAGCTGTCGTGGAGGTCGCTAATCTTGCGATGGAAGAAAGTGGCGAGGGATTCGCACAGATCCTGTGAGGGCGTGACGGCGTTGGCGTTGGCGCTGGGGTTGGAGAACTCCTTGACGATGCTGAAGAGTTCTCTGCTGTTGTGTCTGTTTCTGTCCAGTCTGTCGGTGAAAAAGTTCCTTTTGGCAGCACGGATCAGGTGGTGGTGTTCGCGGGTAGCGTTCTTGAGGGCGGTCATGTTGTCAGCGGTGCGGTCCTTGCGCCAGGCTTTCTCAAGGGCGTGACAAGTTTTCTTTGATTCTTTGAGGGTGTCAGAGAACCAGAGAGGTTTTTTGGTGTTGGTCTGTCGATGCGTGCGTTTGAGGGGAGCAAGGATGTCTGCGCAGTTGGAGATCCAGTTTGTGAGGTTGAGGGCTGCGTCGTTGGGGTCGGTGGTGAGGGTGGGTTGGTTGGCGGCGAGTGCGGAGAAGAGTTGCTCTTCGGGGATCTTGTTCCACTGTCGACGAGGGATGGGTTGGGTGCGGAGGTGGAGGGTCTCGCGTCGGAATGTGAAGTGGACGCAGCTGTGGTCGGTCCAGTGTAGGGCGGAGGCGTGGCTGAAGAAGACGTGTCTGCTGGCGGAGAAGATGGGGTCAAGCGTGTGTCCGGCGATGTGGGTGGCGGTGTTCACCAGTTGTTTGAGGCCGAGGTTGGCGAGGTTGTCGAGCAGGGTGGTGGTGTTGGGGTTGTTGTTTTGTTCCAGATGGAAGTTGAGGTCACCTAGGAGGATGTAGTCCGGCGAGGCGTGCGGGGAGATGAAGTCGGCGATGGCGTCGCTGAAAGGGGCGCGTGGCCCGGGAGGACGGTAGACGAGGGATCCTCTGAGAGTGGTCCTCGGATCGGTGCGAATCTGAAAATGCAGGTGTTCAGCGGCGAGAGGGGTGTCTTCGGTGGAGGTGGTGACGCTGATGGAGTCTTTGAAGACGATGGCGATACCTCCTCCTACCTGGTTGGTGCGGTCTTTTCTGAAGATCTTGTAGCCTTCGGGGATGGCAGTGGCGATGTCAGGGGCCAAGGAGGCGTTCATCCAGGTCTCCGTGATGAAGGCGACGTCCGGTGCTATGGAGTCCAGGAGGTCCCAGAGTTCAATGGCGTGTTTGTGGACGGAGCGAGCGTTGACTAGGATGCACTTGAGGTGGTTGATGGCGCGTGGGCTTGTGGTCGTGGTTGTTGCGTGGTGGAAGGTGCGTTTGCAGGAGTTGCAGGCGAAGGGTCCATGGGTGCGTTTGGGGTGAGCTTGGAAGCAGGTGTTGGAGCGTCCTGGGTTGAGGGCGTGGAGGGTGGTGGGGTCGTAGCGGGTCAGCGGGGCTTGGGAGAGCTGGGGACCAGGGGTCGTGGCGCTGGGCGCGGGCCAGGAGCGGACGGGCGCAGACGGGCTTGCCTCTGGCACGGCGGGAAAGCGCGAGGGAGGGGGGGGACAGGTAGAGTGAGAAGAGCTGGGGGAGGGGGGTTTAAGGGTGGAGGGGGGTGAGTGTTAGGAGGTTTAGGAGATAAGGGAGAAAGATAGGAGTAGGGTTGAGAAGATAGGGGAGGGGGGTTGTAGAGGTGGGTGAGGGTGAGAGGTAGAGTGAGAGGATAGGAAGATAGGTAATAGAGGGGGTGAGGGAGGGGGGGAGAGATAGAGAAATAGATAGAGAAAATAGATAGGGAAATCGATAGATAGGGAAATAGATAGAGAGATAGGAAGATAGGAGGAGGTGGAGAGTGAAGGAGTTAGATAGTGGGATAGAGAGATAGAGAGATAGGTAGATAGGAGGAGTGAGGGAGGTAGATAGTGAACGGGTTAGATAGGAGAGATAGAGAGGGGGATGCGAGTGGGGGAGGGGGATGAGGCAGGAGCAGGAGAGCAGGCGCGGGGAGAAGAGGACGGAGGAGGCAGAAGAGCCGGAGAACAGAAGAACAGAAGAACAGAAGACCGGAAGGAGAGAAGAAAGGAAGATCAGAAGACCGGAAGGAGAGAAGAAAGGAAGAACACAGAAGAACACAGAAGAACACAGAAGAAGATACAGAAAAACGAAGAACAGAGGGCAGAAGACCACAGAAGAAGATGAGGAAGAAGAGAAGAAGAGTGAAGACGGGGGAAAGAAGAGTACAGAAGAAGATTACAGACGAGGAGCGAGGAGGAAGAACAGAAGAACAGAGAAGAAGAAAAGAAGAAAAGAAGCAGGAGAGAGGGTGAGTAGCGCGGGGCAGAGCGAGGGGCTAGGGGGGGGTACTTACTGTGAGGTGGGTCTCAGGAACTCAGCAACCTGGAGGAGCTGCAGCGGCAGGGGGAGCGACCTACCCTTGGTAGTTCCAGAGAAACTCGCAAAGGTTCGAGTTTTCTCAACCACGTGTTCCTGTAGATCCCAATCAGTGTTCATATTGTAAAGAAGAGGGTAATTTCAAGTATAGTTGTCCTATTTTGTTACAGCGTACGAATGGTGCTTCTGGCGCAAGAGGTCAAGGTGTTCAACAAGCTCCTAGAGGTAGAGGACGTGGAAGTTTCCCCAAGAACACGCATTCCTTTCTGTCTCAAAACTCAATGAATAGTTTTGACCAGCAACATAACGCGTCTGGTAGGACGGCTCAGTACTATGCTGACGACTACTATGCAGAAGATGAGAATCTGGAAGGTAATAATTGCTAGGACAGCCATAGACAAAGAGAGGGAGTTTTTTTAGTTCCAGTAGATCAGAATGGACCTTATGTTAAGGTGATTACATCAGGTGTGTCGGAGCCTTTTCTGTTGGATACTGGTGCTACAAAGAGTTCTATTATGCACTCAAAACTCGCTGGCGCACCTTTGTCTGGCGAGATGAATGTTTCAGTAGGTTTTTCTGGCGCCCCGGTTAGGAACCCGATTTCTAGTCCTATGTCCCTTTCTGTTGGACCTTGTGAATTGGAAGCACCCCTTGTTCTGACGACAGGTTGTGGTGAAAACTTGTTAGGATTGGATTTGTTGAAAAGATTGTATGCGACATTATATTGTTCTCCTTCGGGAGTAAACCTTACACTGGGTAGGAAAATGGTCTCTCCAATGTATTTGTCGAAGGATAAACTTCCGACCGAATTGTCGTTTCTTCCTGATATCATTTGGGCTACTGGTCCTAATGATGTGGGTCTTTTTGAAATACCGCCTTATGTTGTGACATTGAAAGCCAATGTTAAATTACCACGCATTCAACAATACAAGATCTCTAGTGAAGGTGAAAAGGCGTTGCTAGCGATCATTTATGATTTAATTGAAAAAGATGTAATTGAAGAGACAAGAGGCAACGTTTGTAATAGTCCTGTTTTGCCTGTTTTGAAACGTACTGACCCCTCTAAGCCACCTGTTTACAGGCTCGTGATTGATCTTAGAGAGGTAAATAAAATAGTTGTGCCACAGTTTCCAGTTGTTCCTAATATCACTGCCCTATTGACTATGATTCCAGCTTCTGCCACCTGGTTCTCGGTGATTGACTTAAAGAATGCTTTCTTCAGCATCCCGATTGCAGAGGAGAGCAGGGATATTTTTGGCTTCAGTTTAGGAGGCAGAAGTTTCCGCTTCAAACGCGCTCCACAAGGCTACTGTGAAAGTCCATCAATATATAGTCAGGCTTTAAAAACACAGCTTGATGCAATTGTTTTACCTGACGGCGCTACCCTTATTCAGTACGTCGATGATTTGCTAGTCGCTACAGATACTGAAGAGATTTGTAAAGAAGCCACCTTGTCGTTGTTGCGTCATTTGTCTGATTTACATCACAAAGTGTCCCTTTCAAAACTGCAATATTGTCGACAAGAAGTGACCTACTTAGGTCATCTCTTATCGAAAGAGGGAAGGAAACTGACCTCAGAAAGAATTCAGGCAATTGCAAAATTGAGTGTGCCAAGGACACAGAGAGAAGTACGTGCTTTCTTGGGCATTACATCATACTGCAGACAATGGATACCGAATTTTTCTTTGCTGGCCAAACCTTTGGTAGCCATGACCTATAAAGATACACCGAACCCCGTTCTGTGGTCTGAAGATTGTCAGAAAAGTTTTTCCGAATTGCGTAATGCATTGTGTTCGGCTCCTGTGTTGGGTACCCCCGACTACATTAAGCCCTTTACACTGTATGTCCATGAGAAAGAGGGTTGTGCATTGTCAGTGCTGACACAGTCTTTTGGAGACAAGCAGCGCCCATGGGCATATTTTTCGTCGACTTTGGATCCGGTAGCTAAAGCATTGCCGAGTTGCTTGAGAGCCACTGCGTCAGAAGCTGTTTCTATTCGACAGTCTGCTGGGTTAGGGATGAATAATATGTTGATTGTGATGGTTACACATGCAGTGGACACGTTGTTAAACAGGACCAAGACACAGCATTTAACTAGTGCTCGATTGTCAGGTTACGAGTTGACACTGTTAGCGAGTCATGTGCACATAAAGAGGTGCAATACGTTGAATCCAGCCACGTTATTGCCGATTTCAGTAGAGACAGATGATGTTGAACAACATGATTGTTTTCTTAGGACAGAAGAAGAAACGAAAGGGAGAGTAGATCTTCAAGATACTCCTCTTGTAAAATGTGATGGTACCTTATGGGTGGATGGTTCATGCTTCAAGCTTCCGAATGGTGATACGACTGCAGCATATGCTGTCACAACTTTGCATACGATTGTTGAAGCTGCACGTATACCACATAATTCAGCTCAAGCAGCAGAGCTGATTGCACTTACGAGAGCGTGTGTGTTATCGAAAGGAATGAAAGAGACCATATATACCGACAGCCAGTATGCGTTTGGTGTGGCCCATAGTTTTGGACGATTATGGAAAGAACGTGGGTTCCTGACTTCGCATGGAGCTAAAATTCAGCATGGTCAGTTGGTGAATGAGCTTCTTGAGTCACTGACCTTGCCATTACAAGTTGCGATTGTGGAATGCAGTGCACACAAGAAGGTTACTGATGATGTCGGTCGTGGCAATGCATTTGCTGACGAGATCGCAAAAGAAACAGCAAAAGATGTGATGAATCGAATGTATGTTGCAGGCCCCGCAAGATGGGTTGGTGACGTTGGAATGTGTGAAGATACGATAGAGGGTGTGAAGACTCTTCAAGCTGAAGCTTCAGAGAAAGAGTTGAATGTGTGGAAAGAAAGTACGGGTAAATTGGATGAAAATGGTTGTTGGGTTGACTTGTCAGAACATCAGCGATGGTTGTTACCCGATGCGTATGTGCTTGCAGTGGTGACAATGGCTCATGGAATGGCCCATATCAGTGTGAAAGGGATTTGTAAGTTGTTGGCTCCAGTATGGCAAAATGCTGGAATTCCTAAATGTGCAGAGAATGTGGTCAAGAATTGCATGGTGTGTCTGAAATACAATCCTGGTAGGGGAACCCCAACTCCAGCTGGTCATTTTGCGCCTCCAACGTATCCGTTCGAGGTTTTGCAGCTAGATTTCATCCACATGAAAAGGTGCAAGAATCTGAAATACGTACTCGTTGTTGTTTGTGCTTTTTCAAGATGGGTAGAAGCATATCCCTTAAAAGACAACACTGCCTTATCCACAGCTAAAGCCCTTGCCAAAGAATTCTTCCCTAGGTTTGGAATGCCGAGAATGGTCTGGAGTGATAATGGGAGTGAATTTGTGGGTCGAGTGATGAAAAAAGTATGTGAGGGGCTAGGTATCCAGCAAAAATTCCACGCTGCAAATCACCCCCAATCGGCTGGACTAGTAGAGTGCTATAATGGCACGTTAAAACTGAAGTTGGCAAAGATACAAGCGAGCTCTGGTCTTAAATGGCCTGACGCTCTGCCTTTAGCACTCCTATCAACAAGAATGACTGTGCATTCGCGAGTGGGACTTAGTCCCTATGAAATTGTGTTCGGCCGCCCGGCCAACATATGGGGAGTGCCAAGACCAACAAAATTCAGTGAGATCGAACACCCTGTACTGCTTTATTATTTGTATGAATTGACGGCTAAATTGCGCGTTCTACACCAACAGGTTCACGATACTCTGCCTCAGGTCTCTGAAGCTCCAGGACATCTTATCGATCCTGGATCATGGGTGCTGGTCAAGAACTTCCAGCGGACAAAGAATGACCAGCCCCGTTGGACCGGCCCCCACCTAGTCCTTCTCTCAACAAGATCAGCTGTTCGAGTGGAAGGGAAAAATAACTGGATCCATGGCGTACACTGCAAGAGAGTCCCTTTTCCTCTACCCTACGACCGGTGGGTCCAGGAGGGGATCGCTGACTCTGAGACTGAGACTGTCCCTCGTTTTTTGCCATTTAGCGATGCACGTGTAAAAGGAACAATTTCTGAACGAGAAAGTGACAATAATTTGCAAGAAGCTGTGCCACCGTCAATTCGATTGAACACTACAGAGCCTGAACTCTTGTTCCAGAACCAGACAGTACCTGGAAAAAGCCGTTATAATTTGAGACCAAGAACTAAGGACAAATAATTTTTTCACGTTCCTTTGCTATTTTTTTTGTTGAAAGTGCGGCTCTCTCATCTGAGAAACTTTCTTATTTTTGTTTTTTTCTTTTCGAACCGCCATCCGGGTTCAGCTGTAGGGTCGTGGTTGCCCAAGTCTTTGGAGTGCAGCTGAAGACGTTAGGTCGACAGTTCTGGTCGGTCTAAGGGAGTTGCCCTGGACTGACAGAAGCATTCCCTAGCATTGAACACCCTACCACCGCGAGCAGCAATTAGAGAGGATGGAGTTTTTCAAGAATGAGAGACCTGCCAGACAGATGGACTTTAAAGCCAGAATGTGTATAATAATGACAAAGAAACAATTTTTGATATTATGTATTTTCATGTTGCTTAGTGTAATGACGTTTTTAATAGGATATGTTTTATTCTCTTTTCAAGTGACATTTGCACCCATTACACAGCCCATACCTCCTTCTACTGTTTCCTCGCATTCTTTTCACCCCCTGCCTGAACACGAGTCTGCCAGAAGATTAGAATTTGTCAACAATTCATTCATTCAGCTTCTACACCAACACCAATTAGTAGTGAACACAACTAACTGTTGGGTGTGTGGTCTTATGCCTCATACTACTGATAAAGGTATCCCTTATCTGGTCCTGCCTTTCAGCCATAATGGTTCTGTGTGGGCATATAGAACGATGTTCATATACGCGTATGAAGCCAACCCCCTACGTTCTGTGAAAGGTAATCCTAAGAATAGTGCTCTAGCTAAGGGTATAGTAGATATGATTAGGGAAGATATTTCCTATGAGACTATCCCGAGAGATGAGACACTAGCATATATTGGATGGAACATAACAGGATACGGAGTTACTCTGAGTGGGAACCAGCGAGCAAAGAGATCCTCCCCGATTTGGTTTGTACCCCATCAGGGTCACCTATGTCTGCAAGGTAATGGCAAGAATCCCAGAGCTCAGTTAGGGAAAAGTATCTGCACTGAAACATATGTTTTTGCGTCTCAGACTTCTCCTTCGTTCTTAGCAGCTAAGGGTACCTATTTCATCTGCCATAATAGAGCCTATACATGGTTGCCCCCTGACTTCTCAGGCACATGTTTTGTTTAGTTCCTGTTACCTCCCACCTACACGGCCGCGGCAGATTACCATAAGACAAGGATAGTTAGAGGTGTCATAAGTAAAGAAGACACTACAGAACAAGAATTTGGAGATTTCGTAAAGGGTTTTCTGCCGTTTTGGGGTCCTATGGTTAACAGCAGGAACATAAGGCAATTGACAAGGGTGGTTGAATCCACGGTAGTTGAAACCGCCGGTGCCCTTAGTAATTTGACTGCTGAGCTCCAGTCGGATCGCCTTATGACTCTTCAGAACAGGGTCGCATTAGACGTCATACTTGCAGACCGAGGTGGGGTATGTAAAGTGATCCAATCAAGTTGCTGTGTTTTCATCCCAGATAACGCTCCGACAGTCTACCAGGCCATTTCCAAACTGCATAAGATCTCCAAATCTATTCACGTGGATAAAGGAGATTGGTCATTGATGGGGTGGTTCTGGGAGCTGATATCCGCCTGGGGATGGAAGACTCTGGTAGTCATTGGGATGATCTTAGCCATTCTTTTCCTGTCCTGTCTGTGTGTACAGTGTGCTCCTGCAATATGTGGCCTATGTGCTACATCGTGTGTAAGGAAACCTGTATCAAAAGACGAGCTAAGTAATAGGATGATGCTACAGCAACATCTCAACGACTTTATGAATATAGACCTGGACTCAGATTAGCGTGAGTATAGGTTATTGCCTATGTAAGGGCAAAAGGAGGGTCTGTGGTACTGAAAATTCTGGACCCGTGTTATAAACATCGTCGTATCACAACGATTTTGGTATCAGCAGACCGAGTATGATTAGAATAGTATGCACAAGCATTGTATTGATATTCGGGGGACGAAATCACCCGAATATCAGAGTTTCCGTCCTGAACCCTCGTGTTCCATTTAAACGACAGCCATTTTGTGATTGCCCTCACATAGGCCAATGACTAATGCTGAAAACGAGCCTGAAGGACATCTTTGCTGACTCCTCTGTGACCTGGGCAAGCTGACTCCACTGCCTGAAGCCAAACCTGTTCGGCCAGTTTCTTTCCCAGTGGCCGAATTAGATTAGTATCAAGGCACAACACATCATAAAACCTTTCATCACACACAAACCATGCCTCATTTTACACGCACCTGTCCCTGTTTCTTTCTTTATGACTTGCTTTAAAAGGAGGAGGTGCCTGTTTATATTGGGGGTCCGTCGATATCTGATGAAAGTACTGAGCCTTGCCGGGTAATTGATTGAGGGCTGGACAAACTGAAATATGGGCTTGTCATCATAACCCTGCTATTTCTTTGTAGTGAAAATATGTGAATGGTCAACTGTAAAATAAGGGATGTTTGCCTAAAGCATAATATTTTGTATAAAAGAGAAGGTTAGCTTTACAAGGAGAGCAGTCTCCTGAGAATATACACTGTGTTGTACTTCTAGGATACCTGTTACTGACTGCAGCCAATAAACAAGATCTTTGACTTCACCAAGAAGACTCTGGCGGTCATTCTGACCCTGGCAGTAAAAACCGCCAGGGCCGTGGTCCGCGGGAGCACCGCCAACAGGCTGGCGGTGCTCCTTTGGGCATTCTGACCGCGGCGGTACAGCCGCGGCCAGAAACGAAAAGTCGACGGTCTCCCGCCGGCTTTCCGCCGCCCAGGGGAATCCTCCATCGCCGCCATGGGGATTCCGAGCCCCATACCGCCATCCTGTTCCTGGCGGCCGGAACCCTGGGGGCCCCTCCAGTGCCCATGCCAATGGCATGGGCACTGCAGGGGCCCCGTAAGAGGGCCCCACTTAGAATTTCAGTGTCTGCTTAGCAGACACTGAAATTCGCGACGGGTGCTACTGCACCCGTCACACCCCTTCCACTCCGCCGGCTCCATTCGGAGCCGGCTTCCTCGTGGAAGGGTGTTTCCCGCTGGGCTGGCGGGCGGCCTTTTGGCGGTCGCCCGCCAGCCCAGTGGGAAACCCAGAATGACCGCCGCAGTCTTTTGACCGCGGTACGGTCTTCTGGCGGTTCCCGCTTGGCTGGCGGCTCCCGCCTCCCGCCAAGCTCAGAATCACCCCCTCTGTGTTTCTGTAGTCTGAAACAGGAAGGACTCGAAGTCTTAGGGTGTGTTCCCTGGCACCACTCGGTTCTGAAAAACCCAGTACTTCACCATCACACCATTTTGGCCAAACGTATTGACTTAAGTACTCTTACTTTAGTTGTACAGCATTACTTGATCCACGTAGTATAAGGATCCTCTCTCAATTACTTACTCTGGAAAGACGAGGTAGCTCTTTCAGACTCGAAAAAGTAACTTGTTGTGTCGAAACATGTGTTGGCTGGCTTTCTGAATTATTTAACGTATGCTGAAGTACACTGAAGATTAAGCTAGCATCCAATAAACCTTGGATTTATAACCTATTGTCTACTCAACTCTGTGTGAATTATCTCATCATTTACATTTGAACTGATTGAAATGTGTGCTGTGGTACTAATATTGAGAATTGAACTCTGTGGGCCTGGACTCACTGTTCATGGTATCTTGATTGGTAGGATTCCAGTTACCACATCTGCACCAACCTTTGTATTAAGTGCTGATGTCTGCACTTTGCCCTTTTACAATATCCTATCTAGGAGGTGTGATCTTCATTCTACTACTACCTTTTCAATTCTGATACTATGAAATCAGGCTTTCTGCAATGCCAAAAGTGGCAAGGAGGTCCTTTGTGAGCAGTAGCACTGCGACAACGATTGGCCATTGCTACTTGCCGTTCACACCAGACAGGCCTCATTGAGAAGGGGTATCACAGGGCTTCCAAGCTAAACAAATGTTCAGTCCAGGTCTTAAGCACAAAAACTTCAGTCTGACCTAAGGCGTAAGCCTCAATTCACTACTATAAGCTATTTGGTTAGTGTGCAGTGAAGACCAGCTGTTCACTTATGCTGAGTTCCGTGTGAAGCCTTCTAACCCTGTTGGCAAACTTCAAGAATTTATCCAAATTATTCAGCCACTGAAAAAGGGCTTCAATGGAAACTTGGTCTCCATTCCAAACCATGAGTATTTCACTAATATATCTTCTCCAAACTATGGCCTTTTCTTAAAGATTACTAAAATGGTTAGTAATGTGGTAATAACATTCTTGGATATAAACAGAAGGGCAAGTCAGGGGGTCTAAACATGAAAACACAAAACAATGATAGGTAAGACCACTGACGGGAAATCTAACCTATGGCCAATTTCTGTGGCTAAGGAGAAAATGTTTTAAGGTGGAAAACTAAAGGATACAATCAGAAGACCTTACAGATAAACAATGGACAAAGAATTACCCAGAGATGAGTGTAAAGACACAAAAACTTGTGCAACATCAGCATAGAGAAACCCATCTTGAGACAAAGGTGGAGGAAGGAGGTGAGACTGACATGTGAAACAACATTCAGTACGGGCTCAAGCCAAGTATCATGTATCATTTTAAAGCACTGGCACCACCTGAATACTGGATCATTATCCCTAGGGAAACCCCTGTTCTATCATAGGAGAAGTAGAAATCTGAAAGATATTCTGGTATATAGGAGGGACAGATTAAAGGCTTCTCAAAATAGTACACAGACAGTGATGTAAAAAGGCCCCTGCACCTCTGGCAGTGCCCCAAGCTCAGAGGCCCCCTCAGCACAGCACCTGACCTGAGCGAGTCTGTGGGGGGGTCCTCCATATTCTCTGGGGGGGGCTCTTTCCAGATTTGTTGCACCACTGCACACAGACTCCTTTGGGACTTGCCAGAGTGACAGGACACTTCCCTTCTGAAAGTGTTGTTTGCCCCCTATCTGTGCACAGTACATGTTCGGACTGAATAAACCATGAACTCTGAAACTTTTGAAACTACACACACATTGCAATTTGGCACACTTTATCTACATTCCCCTGTGATTTGAGATACATAGTTATGAATTGTAGAAAGGTGAACATTTTAATCAGGGAACACAGGAGTAATTTGAGATGTAAAAAATAAACAACTAAAATGATCAGTCATTACATGATGATGGACCACTTGGTGACCAGCGTGAAAAGGGAAGTGCTGGAAAAAGTGGAGGAAGGCACCAAGAACCCAAAAAGTACTCCTTTTGCAAAGGAAAAGCATTTGGTGTTCAGACTCCAGACACAGATTAAGGTACTTACTGGGAGGCAATTTTGAAAAGAATCCCTTAGAAGAATCATGCAGGTATGGGACTGTAGGGACATAAGGACCCTCAGAGTATTTTGACCACAACTAAGAATGTAGAACCCCTGTGTTTGACATTACAGTAGAGTATGTCCATAGTACACATTACCAATATGATGAATAATGAATCCCATACAATAGGTTTCCAGGTATGTCATGGTATATTGGGAAAACATCTTGAGAGTACAAATATGAAAACATTGATAAAATATCCTTTGACTAGCCTTAACATAGAAGGAGAACATTAGGAGCCTACAGAAACATACAAGTAGACAATATTGTTACAAAGGTTGAGGCTAATAAGGTATTGTGAAGCAACTTGATTTAAGTTCAATAGGGGTTTCCAAGGACAGAAACCACTCAGAATAAACTTGTGGGCCCATAATCACATAGGTAGGTCACTAAAGTGACTCATCTTTGCACTAGACATAAATACGGGTCACATGATAGTGGTCACATTACTTGGAAATAGCTTTCTGTAGTGTTATAGGACAGGGTGCCAGTTTCTTCCTCAACATGCAGGTGCTCGGGGAAGTAATAGGCAAATCACTAGTGAAGTCCTTTGATGAAGTAAGTGGCTGTGTTCAAAGCAAGGTTAAAACTATTATGTACCTCGAAAGGTATTTCAATATAAATTGAAGTCTTTTGTTTCTATGATATTACCTTAAGAGTGTGACTACAAGGCCAACTACATTTGCGCTGCTTATGGGGCTAGTAGCACACACCACATAAGGACCTGGTTTAGATCCTGGTGGATAGAATCCTCTGTCACAAACGTGATGGATATCCCGACCACTGTATTATGATCTCCATAGGATATAATTGGATTTTAATATGGTGGATGGGATATCCGTCACATTTGTGATAGAGTATTCCCCTCTGCCAAGATCTAAATCAGGCCCTAAGTATGAAAGCATGAGCAGAGAGCCAGAGAATGGGTACTATTGAGCATGGCATATCACCTGATCAAACCTACAAGTTACAAAGCATTATACTTAACATTTTTCACTTGTGAATTACATCTGTAGAATGTAGTCTCATCAGTTAGCAGTTGTTCCACTGTGAGTAACAATGTTTGACGTCTGTCCACATTTCACTTTTGACTGGTAATGAATCCCACTTGAGCAATGCACTAATAATTGGTATTGTAGTAGACGTAAAATTAGTCACTAAAAATGACTTGGGCTGACAAAAATATGCACTTTTTTCTTACCCACAGGCACAAGACTGTGGAAATACTTCAGAAGGTTAGGTAAGTGACTGACATGCAAGAATGAATGTTTGAATGCAGAAATGATATACACATCATCTTCATGAACATAAGTCTGATTTAACTCATGTTGGACCTCACCTTTCTGCAGGGTTATCAGCACACTTTTTGTCTTCTTCCTCCTATTTTTCTCACCTGTTTTTGTTGGCTTTAGGACTCTGTGCACTTTACCGCTGTTGACCAGTGATAAAGTGCAAATGCTATCTGTCTACATTAAATTGGTGATTGGTATATCCATAATTGATTGGCATATTTGATTTATTAGTAAGTCCCTAGTAAAGTGCACTAGAGGTGCCTACAGCCTGTAAATTAATGCTACTAGTGGGCCTGCAGCACTGTTTGTGCCACCCACTTGGGTAGCCCTATAAACATGTCTCAGGCTTTCCACTGCAGTGGCTGTAAGGACAAACTGGAACTACCAGTTCGACCTAGCAAGCACACCCACATGCCAGGCCCATACCTTCCTTTTTTCTATATGTAAGTCACCTCTAAGGTAAGCCCAGGGAGCCCCATCGGCAGGGTGCAATGTATTTAAATGACATGTACTGGTGTGTTTTACATGTCATGATAGGGAAATACTGCTAAATTCGTTTTTCACTATTGCAAGGCCTGTCTCTCCCATAGGTTAACAGGGAGATTGCCTTGAAATATCTTTGAAGTGTAATTTCTACATCCTTCTTTCCAAAGTTCTCCAAGGGCTTGAACTGAGCTTGCCTCCTGTTTGAAGTCTCAGGGACAACAAAGACTTAGGCCCTCATTACAACCCTGGCGGTTGGTGTTAAAGCGGCGGTAATACCGCCATCAGGCCGGCAGAAAAAACAATGGGATTACGACCACAGCAGAAACCGCCAACATAAACAGTCACTTTAACACTCCGACCGCCACAGCGGTAAAGACTAACAGCATGGCGGTCACAGCCAACAGTCAGGCGGAAGACAATGTACCGCCCACACTATTATGACAGGCCAATCCGCCACCTTTTCCAGGGCGGATTCAACGCAAAAAAAACACGGTGGAAACAGGACTTGGAAGGGGAAACACTCACCTCTACACAACCCAGGAGGAACCAGGATGCCATGGAGCCTAAACTCCAAATACTCCCCGCGATTGTCTTCCTGCTCCTCTACAAGGAGCATGACCGACGGCGGCGACGATCACGGTGAGTACTGCACCTACAACACAGGGGAGGGGGAAGGGAAAAGAGAGTGACACACACACGCAACATGCAACACCGCCACCCCCACCCTCACCCACAACAACACACACATACCAATACATGCTGAAACATTACATTTACAACCCCCCAAGCCCCCTGGAAGAACGCAATGACAAAAGGAAATGAGTTGAACGATTGTAATCATGTAAAATCCATTAGTCAAATTTTTATATACACTATAAACAAATATGTACACCAAGAATTCAAGTCCCGGTACTGCATCAATATAGTCTGTGGACCACTTGGCCCAAAATGCATGGGCGAGGCCCACACAAGATACCAGATTGAAACGGAGAGAACACTGCAGGGGCATCAGATGGAAAAAAAACACCTCAGGGGGAAGGGAAGGGGGGCACCTCAGCCAGATTAGTGCACAATGCCAGCTCCACGAGGGGGCTCCATGCCCATTGATGTATACTGGGGAGTGCAAAGCCACAGTCTCTCAAGTCTCTCCAGTGGGTGGTTTGCCCACTGCTTCATCCTGGGGAGTGCAAAGCCACAGTCTCTTAAGTGTCTCCAGTGGGTGGGTTGCCCACTGCTTCATCTTGGGGAGTGCAAAGCCACAGTTTCTCAAGTCTCTCCAGTGGGTGGGTTGCCCACTGCTTTATCATGGGGAGTGCAAAGCCACAGTCTCTCAAGTGTCTCCAGTGGGTGGGTTGCCCACTGCTTTATCCTGGGGAGTGCAAAGCCACAGTCTCTCAAGTGGATAACAGTCTCCACTGGTTCTGGAGGGGGCTTTGTGCCCAGAGTGCTTCATTCTGCCAAAGACAGAGGTAGTGAATGCCTATCTCCACTGGTTCTGGAGGGGGCTTTGTGCCCAGAGTGCTTCATCCTGCCAAGGACTGAGGTAGTGGATGTGACAGTCCACTGACAGTGGGGCAACATGGAAGCTGCCCAGGCCCCTGGAACTGACCACCAGCCTTGTACGAATGACCACTGGGGATGGCAGCCATGTCTGGGGTGGTGCCACTGGCTCAGGATGTGGCGTAGCCGCTGGCGGTTTTGGAGGCTGGCTCAGTAGCGGCGATGCTTGCGGCGGTCATTGGGCAGCGGTGCTGGTGGCGGGCTCACTGACCTCGGTGCTGGCGTCGGTGTCATGAGCGGCGGTGCTGGTGGTGGGCTCACTGACCTCGGTGCTGGCGGCAGTTTCATGAGCGGCGGTGCTGGTGGCGGGCTCACTGACCACGGTGCTGCTGAAGGGCACAGTGTCTGCGGTGCTGGTGAAGGGCTCAGTATCTTGGGTGCTGGGGCAGTGCCCGTGGCGGCGGTGCATGTGGCGGTGCCAGTGGCAGTCTTGTACGTCGTGCAGATTGGCGGCGACATTGACTTGCCTTTCTTTTTCAGGCCCTTCCCCACCTTGAATGGTGGCGCAGCTGTCTTGCCACTCCCAACTGTTGTCTTGGCTGAGCCCCTGGTGGCAGGTGTTTTGGCCTTCTCCCTCTGGGATGTAGGCAATTTCTTCTGTTTTGGAGGTGGGGGAATGTCCTTGGACTCTCTCCTTGGGACACTGGCAGTCCTGTTGCTTGGCGCACTCCAGAATCCAGATATTTCTTGCACCACTGTGCCCGGTGATGTGGTGGCTGAGGTGCTGGGTTGGGACCTGGAAAGGTGGGCCCTAGGGGACGGACGGGGGGGGAGGTGTAGGGAAGAGGTCAACATTTGAGAGGAAAAGCTTTTTTGACACACTGGGACGGGTAGATGGAGGGGGTTTGGGAGTGGAGGAACAGGTAGTGGTTGTAAGAGGTGTTCGTATGCTGACTTTGGGTGAAGGTGCATGGGCTGGAGGCTGTCGTGAGGTGGATGGCTGTTGGGTGGGTGTGTGGCTGCGTTTGTGTAGTTTGGGAGGAGGGCTCACAGACACACTGGGAGAGGACACAGGGGATGTGTGAATGGTAGTGGGGTGGTGACAGCACGTGAGCGGTGTGTGGTGATGGGTGTGCTGGTGATGGAGGTAGTGGCTGAAGATGTAGTGCATGCAGGTGTGAGTGGAGACATGACAGGGAGGGAGACGTGGAGGAGGGGGACACAGTGGAGGCAGTGGATGTTGGCATGTCTGCATGGGTATGATGCTTGTGTGAGTGCCTGTGGGATGTGTGGTGCTTATGTTTGCCAAAGCCACCCTTGTGTGCTGAGGTGTGTGCATGCTGGTCTGATGGTGTGCTTCGGATAGGCTGAGGTACTGGGGATTGGGTTTGGGCGGAGGAAGTTGGAGGGGGGAGGCTGGACACAGGGACAATGGCTGCCATCAGTGCTGAGGCCAGAGCCTGAAATGCTCTCTGTTGGGCTGCCTGGCCAGAATGAATGCCCTCCAGGTATGCATTGGTCGGTTGCAACTGCCTCTCCACACCCTGGATTGCATTCAGAATGGTAGACTGCCCAACAGTGAGGGATCTCAGGAGGTCAATAGCCTCCTCACTGAGGGCAGCAGGGCTGACTGGGGCAGGGCCTGAGGTGCCTGGGGCAAAGGAGATGCCCACCCTCCTGGGTGAGTGGCCACGGGACATACGCTGAGGGGCTGCTGGGAGGGCGGTTCTGGTAATGGGGGCTGCGGCTGTACTTGTGGGGGCACAGGGGTCTGCAAGGGAGCTCCCATCGGAGGAGGAGTCGGTGTCCCTGGTCTCTGGTCCTGTCCCCGCCGTGGAGCTCCCCTCGCCCTCCATCCCACTGGTGACTTCTGACTCCATTGTCTCAGCCTCCAGGGCCATGTGGGATACAGCTCCCTCCTGCTCCGGTGGCACAGCTCCTCCGCCTGATGATGCTAATACACACAAGAACAGAGAGACCACAAAAAGGGGGTGGGGGGGAGAAAGAAGAAAGACATGTTCAGTGCATGAAATACCACTACCGTTGGCGGACACTACAGACACAGCAACCCTCTGCACTACACCATGCACTTAGAGTTGCCTAATTAATCACAGGGACATGGGGTGCATGGCCTATGCCCGATTGCTGCACACCTTAAAGTCACAGGAGCCTGACTAGGTGTTGATGGCTCTTACCACTAGTGGGGTTGTGATGCCACTTAGCCTGCCTCACAAAGGGTCATTGCCTACAAAGCTCACCCCAGTCTAGGGGAACCAACTGACCAGCTCCCCCACCCAGACACCTCCAATACATCAGATGGATGTGACGGTACTCACCCCCTTGTGACTGCTGTGATGCCCTCAAGCACCCATCCAACTCCGGATACGCCACCGCCAGGATCTGGAACATCAGGGGGATCATGGTGTGACGGGCACCCCTCCCACGTTGGGAGGCCAACCCCAGCTGGGCCTCCGCCGCCTTCTTGCTCCAGCGGCGAATGTCCTCCCATCTTTTCCGGCAGTGGGTGTGCCATCTGTGGTGGACCCCCAGGGTCCAGACGTCCTTGGCGATGGCACGCCAAATATCCTTCTTCTGAGGGGAGCTGACCTAGAGGAATAGTACAGGGCAAAAGGAAAAACTGTAACCGTCCGGACCCTCACAGTCATTGGCCCACGTTCCCACCCTAGCCCAGACGCACATACACTCACCATCCGATCATGCAGGCCTCATTCCCCCTCAACCCCGTATCTTCCATCCACACCACTAGAAACAGGCATTGCCCATACAGCATGCTCACAGTGTACTCACCTGTTTGTCTGGAGGACCGTAGAGTAGCGTGTACCGGGGGAGGACCCCATCCACTAGTTTGTCCAACTCCTCCGATGTGAAGGCAGCGGCCCTTTTCCCAGACACATGAGCCATCGTCGCTTCCAGACTGAGGTCACAGCAGCACTTGCAGTGTAGGTCCTCTCCTGTCGAAGATCAATGGCGGTCACGTCCGCGGCGGTGCGTATCGTCACCGCCGGCGTATATCGTCATTGGCTCCTGGGACCTATAGGGTCCAATGTTAACCAATGCAGGATTGCGCCACAGCGGTGTACAACGCCAGCGCAGTTACCTCATATCCCCTTGTCCCACATTACAGGTCAGGCAGCCGCCTCTTCAGGGGGCCGCATGGCATTAATTTTAAATGTGTCACACATATCTAGGCCTTGCATACACACAGAGGCAGGCGCATAGTGGATTGACAAATGTGTGCAATAAAATTGTATTTTTCCTACCTGTTGGCCTACTCTGTGCTCGCTGTTCTCATCCATAGGGCACGTCCGCTGGGGCAGGTGATGAGATGGCGGCATCGTCCGGTGTACAGACCGCTGGTGGACCTGTCAACAATGGAAGAGATACATGTAATAGTCACCTACAGACTTGATTGTGCCACAATCTATGAACTGTGTGCCCAGTTGGAGCCAGACCTGATGTCAGCTATCTGCCATCCCACAGGAATCACCCCTCTAGTGCAGGTCCTGCCAGTACTCCATTTCCTGGCAAGTGGGTCTTTTTAAACTACAGTGGCCATAGCATCAGGGATGTCTCAGCCAATGTCCTCAAACATGTTGTCTGCCCTGCTGAAACACATGCGCAGCTACATCGTGTTCTCTCAGGTGGAGGATTTGCCTACAGTGAAAGTGACTTCTATGCCCTGGGACATATCCCCAACATCATAGGTGCCACTGATGGTACACATGTGGCCTTGGTCCCCCCACGTAGGAGTGAACAGGTGTACAGAAACCGGAAGAGCTACCATTCTATGAATGTGCAGATGGTGTGTTTGGCTGACCAGTACATCTCCCATGTGAACGCCAAGTTTCCTGGTTCAGTGCATGACGCTTACATTCTGAGGAATAACAGCATCCCTTATGTGATGGGGCAACTCCAGAGGCACCGTGTGTGGCTAATAGGTGAGGACAAGGACTCTATAGCGTGTGAATAATTGTCTGGTTCTGGGGTTGTCCCTAAGGGTTAGTGTGTGTCTAACAGTTGTCCCTCGACATTTGCAGGTGACTCTGGGTACCCCAACCTGTCATGGCTACTGACCCCAGTGAGAATTCCCAGGACAAGGGCAGAGGAACGCTACAATGAGGCACATGGGTGAACTAGGAGAGTCATAGAGAGGACCTTCGGCCGCCTGAAAGCCAGGATCCGGTGCCTCTATATGACAGGTGGGTCCCTCTACTACTCACCAAAGAAGGTGTGATAGATCATCGTGGCCTGCTGTATGCTGCACAACTTGGCTTTGCGATGACAGGTGCCTTCTCTGCAGGAGAATGGTCCAGAAGGGGGTCTTGTGGCAGCTGTGGATCCTGTGGGCAGGGAAGAAGAGGAGGCAGAAGAGGAGGACATAGACAACAGAAACATCATGATCCAGCAATGCTTCCAGTGAGACACAGGTAAGAAGACATCACCGCCTCCTACATCTGATAAAATTGTAAGACCTATCACCTGTCTGTCACTTTCACCCAGTGTATGGGCCCTGACTTGTCACTTTGCCTTTCCATTTCACAGATGTGGGTCCCACTGTCTGACCTCTGGTATGTTACCTCATGGGCTAGAGCTGTGTGACATAGATATGTCACACAGCTCTAGTCACAGAATATTTAATAAGGTGACTCCAATGTTGTCCCATAGGAGAGGTAGGCCTTGCAGCAGTGAAAAACAGTTTTTTACTACCAGGACATATAAAACTTAAAAGTATACATGCCCTACTTTTCGAATGAATTGCAACTTGCCCTCTGGGCTGTCTAGGGACGACCCTTGTCATGACATATATAGTATAAAGGAAAGTTCGGGCCTGGCAAAAGGGCTTACTTTTGCAGTTTAAAACTGCACACATGGGCTACCGTGGCAAGCCTGAGACATGTTTAAAATTGGACCGGGTGTAGGACTCCACTCTGCAGGCAGAGTTTGTGGAATTTGGGAATTTCATGCAAAGGAGTAGCATGGAGTTCTCAAATTCCGCAATCCGGGTGGAGCAGAATTAGTTCATGCATGCAAGATTGGGTTTTGGCCCTCTCTCACAAGTGTCACAATACTCCTGGGACACTAGCAAGTGCACTCGAGACTGCGTTTGATTATGCTGTTTCCAGTCGTGTGAGCGTGAGACTTCATGCTTACTTGCACTGCTTCTGGCCATGACAGCAGCCAAAACAGTCCCGTTTGCGAGTGTGAATGCACCTGGAGTAAATTTTATAATCCAGATACATCTAAATCTGGTCAAAAAGTGTTTTTTGAGTGGACCTCTCAAGTTTGTAAGATTGAGAAGCCTTTTTATCCAAACAGGAATGAAGTGCCCCAGAGACTCCAACATCCTGTCCAGCAGGCACCTCCCAGTGCTTTGTCCATCTCCTGGTCACTTTCAACTTGGAATTCAAGGTGGAAGGATCACTCTGTCTCCTGGATAGAAGGACTTTTTTGTGAAATCACACAAGTAAGTTCTAAAACTATTGAATAAGGATGTTGTTTGTTTGCTTGGGTATGCACCAATCTTTCTTTGTACTTTAATTTGATTTTAATAAATTATAGTGGTGGGTAGTCTGGAGTTTAAGTATGGGCCTAGTTATTTATTTTGCTTTTTATTGGGGTTTCTCCTTTTGCAAAGGAAAATTGGTGCACAGCTCAGTACCTATCCTTTTCTATATGTTTGTAACATTTGAAATATTATTTTACTATGTGTTCTAGATTTCCAACGGGCCATCTGGCCAGTAGGCCCAGTACTAGTAGCCATCAGTACATGCAACAAACATTTCAGTGGTATATGTTTCTAAAACTTAATTTAGGGCAGGGATGGCATTTGATTAAATGAAAAATGTTGGGTATTTTTTGCCTTTGTTTTTTTTTTGCAGAAAGTGTATATGTTGTGTGATAATATTTGATGGCATAGGATGATGTGTGTACTGCAGTTGTGAACTTTTGTAGCTCAGTTAATTTTTGTGTTTTGCACTGCTGAATTAATGTTAGTGTTTTCATCAGTGTTACCACCATGCCTCCTTATGGCCAGTATATGTGTGTCTTTGTTCTCCATGCCGTGTGACAAGGGGCCATTTTGTGTAGTCTATGTCCATAGGCTTGCATGTGTTCTTTGTTTTCCATGCCTTCTTGTTTGCAGTTGTTGTTTGACCATATGTCTATTTGTCATAGACTTGCATGTAATCTTCTTCTTCCTTGTTGTTTGACCATATGGCTTGCCACCATTTTGTGCATGCAGCCAGTGTTTCTTTGCCATAGGCTTGCATGTGTTCTATCTTTATTCCCCATGCCTCCTTGCTCCTTGTTGTTGTTTGACCATGTGGCCGTAGGTCATTTTGTCCATCCAACCAGTGTCCCTTTGCCATAGGCTTACATGTGTTCTTTGTTTGCCATGTCTCCTTCCTCTTTGTTGTTGTTTGACCATGTGGTTGGCAGCCATTTTGTGCATGCAGCCAGTATATCTTTGCCATAGGCTTGCATGTGTTCTTTCTTTGGTCCCCATGCCTTCTTGCTCCTTGTCGTTGCTGTTTGACCATGTGGCTGCTGGCCATTTTGTCAATTCAGCCAGTGTCCCTTTGCCATAGGCTTGCATGCATTCTTTGCTTGCCATGTCTCCTTGCTCCTTGTTATTGTTTGACCATGTGGTTGGCAGCTATTTAAGCATCCACCCAGTGTGTATTTGAGACTAGGCTTACATACAAACACCATTAATTATTAATAATTTGTTTATTTTAAGTTTCTATTTTTTTTTTTCTATTTCCATTTTGTATTTTATATTCTATTCCTTTTTAATTCAATTGTGTATTTCATTTTTTTCTTATATTTGTTTATTTTAATTTTTAATTTTAATTTTTGTATTAATTTATTTCAGTTTTTATTTTATATTTTTTAATTTCCTTTTATGTATAGATATTTTTAAATTTTATTTGATTCTACATTTTTCCTTTATCCATTCATCCACATCCATTCCTCCATCCATCCATCCACGAAGACCCACAGCCACACTACAGCATTCAGTTTCTTTAGGTGTATAATAATTCCATTTCCTCCTGGACACCCTGGCTGCAGAGCACTGCAGATAAATCAGCAGCATAATTCATTTTTTTAACGATTATTTCATTTCCCCTGGACCACATTGCTGCCATAGGTTTTTAAAAGGATTATTCCATTTACCCATGCACCTCTCTCTGACTATCCCAGGTGTCCCCTTTAAAAGAGGTGGAAATAAAGCAACAAGCTATATCTGCATGGTGTGCTGCCTGATTTAAAATTACATTTTATTGTATTGTGATGTGTTTTGACTTAAAATTTTCGATTAAATTTGTTACCCAAGTAACCAACTGCGCTAAGACTTTTGTCTATACAATTTCAACCTGCAACAATGCCACATTTAACTAAGTACATGTTTTTCTTGCTTGGTTGCTTTTAGTTTCACGAGAGAACAGACCTCACATCACCCGCAGTACTGCCAAAGAGAAGGCCTGTACATTTATTTTAGTCCTCTAAACTCTTCTGCTTCTACATATTAGTGCCACTGCCAACTTGAAGCATAAGATGGCCCCAAGGAATTTTGCTTGCAAGAAAGTGGCCAGTGAGAAGTAGCATCTTTCTACCAGTGGTGTGCCAACTGTAACCTTTTTTGGGAGACTTGTGCCTGCCACACCAACCTCCAGAGAGGAACCTGGGAGCAGCACTCCTGCATTAACAGAACCACCCCAGCCTAAGCCCAAGACCATGTCTGTTACTGAGGCAGCCACTCCAATCATAGTGATACCGATAAGCAGCAACATTGAATTAGATCTGTCCCTTATGCAAAGTAGTACCCAGTCACTTCAGGAAACAGAGCAAAGTAGACAGCAGCCACAGCCAGCAATGGTAGATCTTCTGGAAGTTGGAGCAGAACAGGAAATCAAGCTTCCTGCTGAGGAAGTCCTCCTCTTTTAGAATCAATGGCTCCCAGATCTCTGGCAAGAAAAAGGAAGGATACTACTCCCCCATATTCCCCAAGCACCACTTCTGATGACGATGATAGGGACATGGAGTAGACCCCAGCAGAGTCCAGGAGATTCCAGGAGAGGCTAAGGAAAAGAAAAGTTCCAGAAAGCCTTAGAATCATAGAAGGGGGTGATGATGAGGAAGATGATGATGATGAGCCAGTCATTGTGGAAGCCGGCACAGAGGAGTCCAACATTACTAACCAAACCGGCTCTGAGGGAATTGGCACAGTCAGCACTGCCAGCTCCCATGTTTTTAATTTCGCAGCAGAGACCTGCACCAACCCATACTTCAGTGGGAGTATGCACTGCAGAGAGGCAATTGTCACATCCACCTACCTCTGATTTTTCTTCAGGCATTGGCAGTTGCCCAATAAGAAAGTACTTCTCCCCTGATTGGGAGTTTTTTTACAATTAACAAACAGGAGGAGAACAATGCCATATGTTCCATTTGCCACATGAGTGTTTGTCGACGTAAAACTGGTTCACATTATAGTACTGGAGGCCAGATGACCCATTTGAAAAAAAATCATGCAATCCAGTGGGAGGACTACCTTAAAAAAAATTGCTGAACACGGTCACGGTGGTGAAGGTGTGGAGAGCCAGGAAACATCATGTACAACTAGTCAAATTACAGTGGAAAGTGAGGAAGAAGAGGGTGGCATCCTCACGCAAAGCACCCCTGTCCCCAGCAGTGCACTGGAATCACCCACCTAAGCAACCTCACAATAGCACAGGAAGACTCAGAGTTAGATGGAAACACCATGGCATACGGTGACTGCAACACAGCGCACATTGAGTCTACCACCACCTGCATCCCAGAAGTCACCTGCATCAGAGGCCCCCACAAAAGAAGAAACTCCAGGATACAATTATGGGCATGTTTAAGCAGGAGGGGCCATACGACCGCAACCACCCAATGCAGGTTCGTACAATGGGAAGCTGACAAAAATGTTAGCACTCAACCTCCTTCTGTTTCCTTTTGTGGAAGAAGTGGGATTCCTAGAGTTTGTGGTAGCCATCTGTGTTAAATGGAAGGTTGTCAGAGTTGCAGTTCTAGCACTGCATCACAATGTGCTGCAATTGGTTTGACAAGCTTTGCAGCAAAGTGTTGTCCACACTATCCACCTGACGCTAGACATGTGGACCAGTTGTCCAGCGAAAGATTACATGTGCATCACTGCACACTGGATCTCTTTTGTAGGGGTAAAGCAAAAGCTATCTACAAGTCTTGGCCCTAAAGAAAATTTTAAGAGCGCTCAGTAGCATGAAACAGTCGCCATGTTTGCAATTGACAAATCATACACAGTTGCAAACATCTTCGACAAATTTAATAGCAAGGTAGGTGTCTGGATGGCTGCGACCCAGAAATCTCCGAATTGGAGTTGTTGCCATGGACAATGGCAGTAACATAGTCAAGGCCATGACAGAGAGTGGCTATTTCAGGTTCCTGTGTTTGGTGCACTGTATCAACCTGGTTGTGCAAGACTTTCTCAAAAAGAAGACATAGTAAGCAGTATACTGACCACCTGCAGATTAATCTGCACTCATTTCAGCCATTCTTTTAAAGCCTGGAAACAGTTGCAGATTGTTCAGTGTGGTAACATAGTACCAGTTCAAGCCCTGATACAGGCAATGCCAACATTTTGGAACTCAACCTATTATAGGTTGCAACATCTATTTGAGCAGTACAGACAGATCAATGACTAGGTCATTCTAAGAGTAGGGGGTGAAATTGGGAAAGCTATGACCATGGATGTGGACAAACGGGGCCTAGTCAAATGCTTAACACAGATGCTGCTCCCTTTTGAGCTTTTACCACAGGAAGTTAGTGAGGAGGAAAGTACGATGAGCCAAGCATTCCCGTTGTCGCATCTGCAACCTGACCAGCTAAAGAAGCTGTCCGAAAGGTTTGCTCTCTTAAGTGTGAACGAAAACCCAGAAGCGAATGCCTTGGTTGGGAGCCTAAGTTGACTTGTAATGCAAGGCTGCAAAATGACATTATCTAGTCCAAAGAGTACATCTGTGCCACCCTACATCTGTGATCCATGCTACAAAAAAATCTTTCCTCTCTCATTCCATTTTCTGAAGGAGATGTTTCAAAATACAAGAGGTTGATTGTTTAGTAAGCTTGAGAACTGGAAGAAGAACTGCTGCAACTAAGAGTCCAATTCTGCAGTTCTGGGGTGCCGCCTTCAACTTCCAGAAAAGGCAGTCTTGTCTCACAGCAGCCAATACCAGCAATAAGATCACCGGCAACAACAGCATCAGAAGAATCAGACCCAACCTCTGCTCTGGCTTCGCTTCAAGTGGCAGGTCTTAAGTCCAGTTCAGAGGAAAAAGCAAAAGAAGTCCAGCAAGTGGCAGCACCAATGACACTTCAGAGGATGTTCCAAGAGTATCTGGATGAACCAAAAGAGGTGTATGTGGATCAAAACCCATTGTTGTATTGGTATGGGGACAATCCCTCAGCAGGCCTGCAACAAAGTATCTGGCTTGTCCTGTAGCCATTGTGTCTGCTGAACGTGCAGTCAGTGCAGCTGGTGCAGTTGTAGAGTGAGAAGGACCAGTCTATCGCCTAAAAATGTGAAAAGAGTAAACAAGAACAAAATTAACCAACATTTTATACCACTTGATTACACTGTTCCCCAAACACCACCGGAGGAGAAAGAGGATGATTGGTCAGAATCAATTGAGTTTGCTGACCAACTGAATCACCTGAGTTTGCAGATAAACTCTACTTCTCAGACTGAGTATGCCAGTTCCCCCATAGAACCTTTTAATCATTTTTCATTGAACTTCTTTCCTTCTTTGCAAAAGAAATGCTAGTGGAACATTATGTTTGTGTCAGATTTATGCTGCCCCACCATTTTTTAGCTACATATTATTACATGACCGGATTGGTGTTGGACTCATGCAGTTACGAAGCCCCACATTCCCTTCAAGACATTGGAGATGATGTCTGCCTTCCTCACAAGCAATTGCCTAGCTTCTTTTTACATCACCTAGCAGGGCTGTCAAAGAAGGTCATTGATGAAAAGACTGCCTGTGCCAATACCGAATTCCAAGTTGTTGCTACTTGCTACCAATGGAGGAGATAATATTTTGCTCAACAACATGCGTGGATTGGAAGAGGTAACTACTAACTATTGCATCAATGAGTGGTAAAGTGATTGTGAGTGATGATTGATGATTTATGTGGTGGCTAACAGCGTGGGAGGGAGTTCAACAAATTTGTAAAGTTGATTCTGATGATTTGCAATGTTTGGGGGCTGATGAGTGATAATTATTTCCTGAAAGTGATTGGTATTTCAAACATAGCAACATTTACCTGCAGGGCCCACCCCTTTTTTCTGGTTCATCAGAATAAACCAGTCACTTTAGTTACCAAACACAAATCTATCACTCCAGTTCTGTTTCTGCATTTGTTCTTCAATAGCAGAGCCTTTCAATAAACAGGTCTGTCTTGCTCGGTGTGGGACTGGAACATAGTACCTCAGAATCAGCAGAAAGAAGATGGAAGGACTCAGGGCAGAACTCCCTCAACAGTTAAAAAGAGAAAGTTATCGACTTCAAAGAGAAATCATGACGATGATGAGGACTCTGAAGCACGGTATTCACTCAGCACTGTAGAGTGGAGAGATGTGCATTGTTGGGAAATGCTTCTGAGTATGTGTTTGCTGCATTGCTGGTCTTCTTTGTACACTCCTGACTCATCGTGAAACTTACTTTGCTTCCTTTTGTCCTTCTCCTTTACTCTATGATAGAGTTACTATTTCTTTCAAGATGCAGGCCTTCTCCTAGTTCTCTCCTGCATGAGCAAAACTTGGTGAAAGCTCAAGACTCCAGCTTACCTACTTGACAATTCAGCCAGACACCCAAGAGTGATGGACATTTCAAGAATAATGGAGATCCATCGCCTAATTTGGCACTACAGTATCATTTTCCTTGTATCAATCATAATTTTTAAAACTGCGAGCTCCCAACCATTGCTCAGAAGAAGTTGACATTGCTAATTTTTATTGTCATATCAAGTGTAATAGATTGACTTCTTTGGCTTATTTTTGTAAATGTTTAATTTATATTACGTATATTATGACTATTAGAGTCCTTCCTTTGTAGTTCTGTTTTTTGTATCTCTTATCCTGGTTGTTTTATAGTTTGGTATGTATGTGGAATGGCTGAGTTAGGTAACATGTTCCTTTTTTTCATGCATTAGGTCTTGTGTTTTTAGCATTTTGTACAATTATCCAATAAATTCATATTTTGCAGATAGAACTCTTTATCTTGTTATTTAGTTTGATGTTCAGCTCTATTGTTCATCCATGAGTCATTGTTAGTTTTTGACATACAACACTATGGTTATTGATATCTATAGTGACATGGTACTTGAGGAATATCCATCTTACAGGTAAATTGTTGTAGCTCTCTATTTAGATTTCCTCTATAGTTGCCCAGGCCAGGCCCCAGGCACACACCAGGGGGTTGGAGACTGCATTTTGTGAGGGCAGGCACAGCCCATTCAGGTGTAAATGAACACTCCTCTCTCCACTCCAGGCCAGATGGCTCATAAGGATAGGCAGGCTACACCCTAGCTCCCTTTGTGTCACTGTCTAGAGGAGATTCACAAACAGCCCAACTGAGAGTTTGACCCAGACAGGAAATCCACAAGCAGGCCAAATCACAGAATGGTGTAAGCGAGAAAATGCCCTCTTTCTAAAAGTGGCATTTTCAAACTAACAATCTAAAAAGCAACTTCACTAACAGATGTATTTTTTTCAATTGTGTGTTCAGAGACCCCAAACTCCATATTTCTATCTGATCTCCAAGTGGATATTTAAGACAGCCCCCATGTTAACATATGAAAGAGATAGGCCTTGCAACAGTGAAAACAAATTTTGCAGTATTTCACTCTTAGGACGTTAAAATTACACGTCCTGCCTTTAATATACACTGCACTCTGCACTCTGCACATGGGGCCACCTATGGCCTACCTTAGGGGTGCCTTACAGGTATAAAAATGGAAGGTTTGGGTACACTTGCCAGGTCGAATTGGCAGTGCCAAACTGCACACACAGACACTGCAGAGGCAGGTCAGAGACATGTTTACAGAGCTACTCATGTGGGTGGCACAATCTTTGCTGCAGGCCCACCAGTAGCATTTGATTTAAAGGCAGCAGGCACCTTTAGTGCACTCTACTATAGACTTACTAGTAAAACAAATATGCCAACCAGGGAAAAGCCAGTTACACATATAGTTTCACATAGGGAGCACTTGCGCTTTAGCACTGGTCAGCAGTGGTAAAGTGCACAGAGTAACAAAAACAGAGTCCAGCACACAGTCAACAACCTCAGGAAGCAGAGGCAAAATGTTAGGGGAGACCATGCCAACGATGCCAGGTCTAACAGCCCTGCTCTTCCCCAAATGCCCTTCTCTTAGTTTCTACCCTGAATCCAAAGAGGCAGATGAATAAATTAGATATGTCACACATGTCAAGTATAACATTTGGATACATTATTTATCCTATCTGCCGTAAGCAGATGGAGGGGAAAATGATGCATTGCGGTACAGGGAAAGGAATGGGCTATATAGATTATATTTGGCTCCTTCAACACAGAGTGTTCCTTACACGATACTGGAAATCAAATTGGGCACTTTGTAGTCCTACTTTACTCATTGACCTCACTCACAACCACAAATTATTTCCAACAAATCCATTCACTGGACAGAAAGGAAAGGAAACTTGACTTACTCTGCTGCAGAATGTTGTAGAGGCATTAAGTGGGTAGGTATAGCTTTTGTTACAGAATAAAGGGGTGTCAACGATCATCTATTCATCATGTGCCTAAGCTTTGGCTTACTCAGTCTCTTTGTAGACAAAAGCATAAAGGGAAAAATATGAACAGGCTTAAATTAAATTTGTTATGGAAAACCATGAAATATATTTTGGAAACATTTCACAAAGCCATACCAATGTGGCATATGCCAAGAATGGATTTTTCAATTTGTTTGGTAGGCTGAAATGGAAGAACTTAAGAAAGAATAAAGGAGTGTAGTACTAAGAGGAGACTGAGTAGAAGAAGGGAAAACAACACACCTTGTGTGTTTGGTTGCAATGCACTGAAAACTGTGTAAATGCTGCATTGCATACGGCAGACACACATTGCACAGCCAACACTGCAAGCACAAATTAAACCACACCGCACTTCTTTGGTCATTGGTGGTGAAAGCCCATGGGCAGGGATGGGGTTGATGAATGATGATGATGGGTGGGATACATGCCTACCTCATTTTAAAAATAGAGAGTCAAGGGATTAGAACACAAATTAAAATTCCCCACACTTTGAACCATAGCTTTTCTAACCATAAAACATAAAGTTACGTTAAGATAATGCTCTTGTAGAGCGCAAACAGCTACCCAACTCAAGGACATGCCAGCGCTATCGAACAGCACAAAATCTCCATTCTCTAGTCATTATCAGGCGGCTCTAAACAAATAAGTGAGTTTTTAATTGCTTTCTAGAATTCAGCAAACTACTGTTGGACCGAAGCTTGAGTAAGCAAAGTAGGTGAGCAACATGCCCCTCTACAGAGGAGCTCCCTTGTTTATTCATCCAAGCAATTATTCAATCATCCTTTCATTCTTCCCACTCTAATATTCACCCATAGCCTCCATGATTTAAGCTTTACTTTCTCTCATTCAGTCTTTCACCAAAATTCACAATCCATTATCCATCCATTCAGTATCTCCTATCCACCCTTTCTTTCAATCATCCTTTCACCCATCCATACATTTACCCAATACCCACCCACGCTTCCTTTCACTAACCCACGCATCCTTTCGCTCATTTCACCCATCCTTTCAGTTAACCTTCTGTTCTTTCTCGTTTTGATCAAGCCATCAATATTAGCATACATTATGTGTGCTTTTGCTGAATTGCAGAAAGAAGAGGCCATAAGTAACTCAATCACTGATGTAGCTGAAACGCGGGGGTTCATGATCTCAACAACGTCCTTGTAGCTAGGGATAAATTGTACATGTCAATAAGCAAAGAATGTGATTTACCACCACCTGTCCCTGCTGCTGCTTCTCCCCCAGCTCCAAGTGGTCCTGCAGTGGAACATGCAGTTTTTAGATGTGAGGTACACCTCCCCTTAATTTGTTTAATCAAAAAAATGCAACCGCAATATATTGTTACATTTTGGTTAGCACTCAGTATCTTCTATCAAAAATATCTCTCTGGGCATTTTGTTCGTTCA
Organism: Pleurodeles waltl; assembly: GCF_031143425.1. Lineage (NCBI taxonomy): Eukaryota > Metazoa > Chordata > Amphibia > Caudata > Salamandridae > Pleurodeles > Pleurodeles waltl. Next base: position 510,584,906 of record NC_090445.1, read on the forward strand.
CAATGTTAGAAAAGCCAGGTAGTCAAGTCAACCAAAAACGTTGAGTAATGAAGGGGCAGAGCTATAGCCTATGATGATGATGACTCAGAATCATTGAAGTGCAATGAAGGGGTGGAATAAAAATGTGTGAATGAAAGACAGAAAAAAAGATAATGCTAGGATAACAGGAATTAAACAAAAATTGGATAAGGGAATTGGAAAAAAAGAGACAGTATAAAAAAGTAAACAAGGCAAAATTAAAAGTAGTTTAATAGTTGGCAAAGGTAAAATGTAGGGAAATAATAATAATATTAAACAATTGGACTGGGGTGAGCAGAGCCTGCAGCATTGGAATTTGTGAGCCGGGCCTGCCTCTGTGGTGCCCTTCTTCTTGCCCTTGGGTGCTGGAGTAAGGAATAAAGAAGATTAAAAAAATAGATCAATGGTACAGTTAATCTCCACAAACATATTTATAACAGACAAATGCAGTAACATTGTACTTATGTAAATCAGATCGCCTGTGGTACGAGTATGATTGAATATCATTGAGTTGTCTATACTCCTAAAATCCCTATTCCAAATTTCCTTAACAAAATCTATATTTCGAACTAATGCACTGCAATGAAAGATCTATGGTTCTATTCTAATTTTTCAACCCCCTTGATGGACCAACTCAGTCTCCTTTTTTTGCAATGCATAGATGCATACTAGTACTAAATATCACTGTGAAATTGCTAGGTACTTTATGAGCTAGATAAAGAATGCCTGATATCACTAAATCACTATGGTGACTGGAGGACAGAGGAGTATGCATTGCAATGGCTTCCTAAATAACCAGCCAAAGCAAGCACCGAGAAGTATGATTAGGTAGCACCGAGCACATGCCTAACTTAAACTGGATCACATAATAATATTCTTAACATAAACGAAATGTAGTTTGCCTCTGAGGGTAAGCAGCATGCTATTCGGAAAAAAAAGTTAGCATTATAGAACACAAACACAAAAAATATTATAATTAATACTCACTGAGCTCAGGAATCTCAAATCATAGCAGGGTGATCAGGTCCTGCTTGTGTCGATGATATCCGCCCAGCGGTACATCAGCTGCTGGGTGGTGCATCGGACACACTAGCACACTCTAGCCCAATGCAGCCAATGCTCCCACAGGAGGGCAACCGCTACCAGGCCTGCCACCAGCGTGGAGGGGAGGTGGCACTGCATATAAGAAAATTGTGTTGTCACCTCCCCCTCACTAAAGATGGGCCAACGCTTCACACCTTGGTGGCACCACCGCCCACAAAGAAGGCGGCAGCTGTTCGCTATCTGGGTGGGCCTGGCACTGCCGTTCCCCGGTTTGCTGGCGCCATTCTGTTCTGCCATGGTGTTGGGTGGTGGGGTGAAGAAGAAAAGAAACAGGAGGAGCAGGAAGGAAGTAATAAAGGAAAAATAAACAAAAATACAATAGGTCACAAAAAGCTAGAAAAAAATGAAAAAAACATAAAAAAGTCGACCAGAAAAAGACACACTAATACAATAAATAATAATGAGGGGTAGATTAATTAGAAGGTTGGGGGATTTAAAAGATTATTGAGGGATGAAAAAAACAGGCCCAGCACCATAAACAGAGTGAAAAAAAAGATGGGTGCGTCCATGCGAACAGCGTGGCGCCGTTCATGCGTGATTTTGAATGCGAGAGCACAGCAGAGGTTTTTTTGCTATTTCACAGAGTTCCGCATTGCGTGATTCCGCCCTCTTCGCCCACCCCTATAATAATGTGCTACTTAAGTGGGTGCTCCAAGCCCACAAGCAGTATTTAACTTGCAGATCATAGATAAATGTAGTACCACTTAACTAAGGACTTATAAGTAACTTAAATATGCCAATTGGGTATAAGCCAATGTTAATATGTTTAGGAGGGAGAGCACAAACACTTTAGCACTGGTTAGCAGTGGTAAAATGTACAGAGTTCCCAGGTCACCATAAATGAAATTAGCAGAAATGGAGTAGGAAGGTATGTTTGAGGGAAGACCACACTAAGGCTGACAGGTCTAACGCTTTGGCACCATTTTACAGCTCTTCACAATTTTTTTTTTTAAAGTCTTATTCTTTTCAACTCCTTCTTGGAAAGTTGTGGGGCGGTTTGTCAAGTGGAGGCTGAGTACAAGAGGAGTTGCAAAAAACCTTCTCCCAATAAAATACTATATAGGTAAATTGAACGGCTGAACAAAGTTATTCCAAATTTGGCAACGAGCTAGATCTTGGCTTCATTCTGATTCGTTGGTTCCAATAATTTCTTACTGAATATGCAAATCTGCGAGGACAACCGCGTGTTGTGACTGGCTAGCAACAACCTGAAGTTAGGTCTCCCATTTTAGGACTCAGAGACTCCCAGAGTCCAAGAAAATAAATAAATAAAGATTTGAGTGGCAGGGTAGGGATACCATGACTCTGTGCACTACTTGTACTCTCACAAATGACATGCTTGATTGAAATGTAACATCCCTAATGACATCTAAAATTACGTCATTGATAACAACACTGTGAATGTCGGCGTGCAAGGTTATATTTACTTGAGACAACTATTAGTGGTGAATTTCAGTAGTTTTGTTTGTTTAGAACAATATGTTTAACTGTCATTTTCACCTAATTCTTTACTCCCATTTACCCTTTGTTTTTTGCAGTGAATTGAACTAAAAGTGTAGTTACAGATCCGTCAGTTAAATAAAGGTGGCAGTCCACTTTTAAATCCTTCTAATACCAAGGTATTAAGATTCATGATGAAAAATCATAAGGATAGAAAAAAGATGCAGAAAACCTCAAAAGAGTGAATATAGGGCTACATGTACATAGCATTTTGCACGTCGCAAACAGCGAATCGGGCCGTTTGTGACATGCAATATGCACTTTGGGATGTTCAGACCCATTTTTGCGATTCGGTAAACTATTTACCGAATCGGAAAAAGGGTTTGCAAGTCGCAATTAGGAAGGGGTGTTCCCTTCCTAATTGCGAGTCGCAGTCCCATGTATGATTGTTTTGTGTCCGCGAATGCGGTCGCAAAACAATCGCAGTTAGCACCAGTGTCACACTGGGGCTAACCCATTCGCAAACGTGAAGGGGTCCCCATGGGACCCCTTCCCCTTTGTGAATGGCAGTAAAAACATTTTTTAGAGCAGGTAGTGGTCCTACAGACCACTGCCTGCTGTGAAAAAATAAAAACAAAACTTTTCATTTTTTGTTTTTGAAATGCATCTCGTTTTCTTTTGAAGAAAACGGGCTGCATTTAAAAAAACTGTTTTAAAAGCAGTCACAGACATGGTGGTCTGCTGTCTCCAGCAGGCCACCATCCCTGTGAGGGCGGCCATTCCCAAGGGGGTCGCAAATTGCGACCTACCTCATGAATATTCATGAGGTAGGGCATTTGGGACCCCCTTGCGAATCGCAAACAGCTCTGCAGGTGTCCCTGTTTGAGTCGCTTTCAGTGATCCTTCTATACTTTTTCTCTTCTGGGGTGCTTTTTCAAGCATCCTACCCTCTTAATATGACAAGAGCCTTATTGGTGTTTCTTTCTCTATAGGCTGGTGTATAGTCCAAATCCCACCTTTCAATGAAAAGTGTCCTCTACTTTTTATTTGGATCAGGAGATGGGGTTACCTGTTCTCTAGGAAGAATACAGTCCAGAATCCTATATGCCAAACGTATAGCTGCTTATCATGATCTGAGATTTTGTTTGTAGCATTTATAAACTATGATACAAGCCAGATTCTTGCTCTGTAGTTTTTTAAAAATAGGTTCCCTGGTATGTGGTATCTTAATAAAGTCGTAGAGACAGAGGCATGGAGTCAGTGTTTTAATGTTTTGTTCCTAAGGGCATCTTGTGTGTCCACTGTGACAGCTTTGAACATCCTCAGGCATAAGGACTGGGAAAAGAAGTCAATAGAGTGTGCAATATCTGACCTTTTACTAGAAATATTTATTATTCTGACTCTTGACTTTCTTATCACACTCCATCCCACTTTTCCCACTCGGACTTGCCTTCTCGTCAGCGGTGGCTTCTCCGTAATGGTAGAGTGGGTATTTCGCACCTGGTCAAAGATAGCAGATGAAAAATATTATGATAATAAAGTAAGTTTAACATCATTTTATTTTTCACTGACAGCTGATGTGAGTCTACTGTGGGGTGGGGCCAAGCCATCCTCTTGGACAGCGGCAGGGAGGAGGAGTAGTGGGCACTTGTAAGTGTGCATGTCATTTTGGTAGGCTGTGTTAGGCTAGCCAAACAGACTTGCACACATATTTCTGCAACCCATGAGTTGACTGTCACCAGAGTGAGAGCTCACCTTTACACATAAATTATAATGAGGATGCCAAACCTAAAGTATGAACATTACTGAAAATTAATCAGACATTTGCCATTAAGGAATCTATTATGAAATTGATGGAAACTCGGATTTCTCTCTAAACATTTGTTTATAGCAAATTGTGATTCAGAGTAGTGTGGCAGAGTCACACTTCTATTTTGTTTTCCCCATGCCCATTTCACCAGAAGAAACCTGGACAAATGTTCACAGTGAAAACAGCCCAAAAAGTTGGAATAACTTGTGGAAATCAGTACCAAAACAGTGTTTCCTGAGGTTATTGTCCATTTCTCAGGAGACAAACCATAATGGCCCTGTAAATCTGCATCCAGTTAATGCTGACCCCCGTGGTATTAGTAATTGTGGGGGAGGAATCGCGGATGGAGTTTTTCTCTGTACCTCAAAGAGTGAGATCTTGAAACAGTAAATTGGATCTGTAAGCTAGCAGTTGCTTAAACATCCAGGCGCAAATAGCATGGCATCAACACTGGCGATCTAGTCTGTTTTTGCTCCTGATATTTACCTCAGCAATAAGAAATGGGGAATAACATAAGGAAATAATTTTACACCCAATGTATTGCCCCTCACACTTTATTTTGCAAGGGCAAACACGGGCAGCTATTAGATGATTGTAACTGCTTGCAATAAAACTGGAGAAACTGCAATATGGACTTAGCTCCTAACAAGAGAACAGGCAATACATTTGCAAAAGCTATGTGCACTCATTTTAGCAGTTACTGCTCTTAATGACCCTGTGAATTTTCTAAAACCTCATGGAAGAAGGAACAAGCCACCTGAAAAAAACACAGTAAAAATATATATAAAATAAAAGGGAAGGGGTGAAAGAAGCTATAAAGCAGGACTCTTTCTAATTGTTGCGTTTTTTGTAATAGTTGTGGCTTAGAACAGAGGGTCCCAAGACCAGTATGTCAATGCCTTTTGAATTTTCTGTTATTCCATTCAGACATAAAAACAAGCCAAAACGTTTGGCTTTGCCAATGCATTTCAGTGCTTGTTAGCAGAATCAGCTAAGTAAGTAACAACATTTGCTTTGTTTTGAATAATCAAAATTGAAAATGTATCAAATTTAAAAGCATGGGCCTTTGATTTAAGCATTACTAAAACCTGTGAAAAGGGCAGCGGTCTACCATATGCCCCAATTACTCCTGTCCTCCTCTTCACACCACGTTGCTGATAGACACGTATGCACTTTTCTCTCAACACCTTTCTGACATCTTCCATCTATAGCACTCACACATCACCTTCCTCATCATCACTGCTTGTTTTCTCAGTTAAACCTCCTTGTGTCGTTTCCCTTTCATCATGCCCTGTACCTGATATATCCAATCTCTTGCACTCTTTCACCATGTACAAATAATGGATGTTCTTTTCCTTTGGCGCTGTCAATATTAAGCAGCAATGTATACCTCCTAAAATCCACACACTTTCACATAAAATAGTAATTACATTTTGCTCAGATGTGACCATCGCTCTGTGCCCTCTGCAGAGAGCCCAAGGATTGGATGTGATTGTAGTAACAACACCTTTATTTCTCACTGGTAAGCACTGTCAGACGTACACTACCTACATGCTCAACTACAGAGCCCTAAACCATGCCTGTTCAGAACACCCACCCACACCAAAACTCATCCAGAACGTCTTAAGGTGATTCTATTCCCTGTATGCTCTATGGTGCATGAAAAAAGTACATAAAAACATCTGAAGCAAATGCTCCTAGTGAATACAGGATGAAGTCACGTGAAATGTCTAAATCTGTCATGGAACACTGAGAGGGTATTTATGGTCATTGTTGGGATATCGATCAGTGTTTTTGCCTCTAAAGGGAAGGACGTATGTATGGAGCCTTGTAGTCGGTTTGTAATTACTTCAGAGTGTTAGACTTGCCACCCCTCTAAAAGCTCTGAGGTTTCATCAATGTTTCTGGTCTAATAGACAATTACATGCATCATTTGCTGACCTCGATTGATCCTGCACACAATAGCCAAGTACTTGGCTGTAACCCAGCCCTGACGTTTACCAGCAACATTATAAACAGTGTGGTCCTTACTCCTGCTACTCTGGGTCCACCCCTGAATGGATTAAGTGAACTTCACAATCTCCTATTTCACCACAAATAGGTGATTTTTAGAAGGTATTATAAATGAGGTTGTGAGGGCTAAGGGAGTTCGCTTGAAAATAATAATTGGACAAACGGACACCAACATTTTGCGCAAAAAAATGTGCTTATGTGTGTTTTTTAATCAAAAGCTCTACGTTTAAATTAATATATTTCGGTATTTTTAGCAGCATTTAAGTAGTTTTCTAAAACATTCAATGTGAGGAAAATATAAGGTCTGAGGCTCAGGAAAGTTTAAAAGACTTGGATCGTCATTATGAGTCTGGTGGTCCATGGACTGCCATGTGGAGGTGGAGGTGGCGGTCGCATCGTCGCGGCCCCAGTGAAGCGGAGCGCCATATTATCAGCACGGGGATGGAACTAACAGAACACAGCCAAGTCAGCGCATGAACCGCCACTGTGGATGGACTGCTGCGGCCGGTGGTAGGCATGTCCAGGCTGGCGGTGAGGCTGTTTTCCACGACCATATTACAAGGCTGTACACCACCAAGATTTCCGGGACTGCCTCAGTGCCTCGAAAAGCCTATCGGATTCAAATAACTTTAAAGAGACCTTCAGGAACAAGGGCACGTCCGCAGGTGCCATGGCACATGAATTGAAAGTCTTCCCATTGCTCCTGCTGGCCATTGAACTCCAGGACCAGCGACGAAGACACCTACCGTAAGTACACCCGCACTGCCCACACTGGAGGGAAGGGCATTAGTACACACATAAACACACACACAGCACGGCAAGCCATGCCCACACACACATGCAAACAAACACCCACACCAACACACACATACACACACTCACACATGCCAAATTGCATATTTATGACACATAAATGATGAAGGAAAGCTAGGACAAGGGTATGACCATCGACACCAACGCTGCAGTGGTGCAGATATATTAAAAAAAGTGAAAATGATACAAAGAACAATGTGCAAAGAGGCCCAAGGGCCAGTCCAGAATGTCTATAGTGCCACTAGCACACTGGGCACAGAATAAGCCCCCAACTTGAATCCTGACTGCAAACTGTTGGCCTCCACTGGGCAGGGGCATCAATGGGGCATGCAGGCCCCTTAGGGTTGACGGTGGGTGGGTGGGGACGGTATGGGGTTTCGGGGGGGGGTCCTTGGACATGGATTTCGAGGGGGGTCCTTAGGCTTAGATGGGGGGGGTTTGGCTTTCACTTGGATTTTGGGAGAGTGGGCTTGGGTTTGGGTTTGGGAGGGGTGACTGTGGACTTGGTGGGGGTGGAAGTCTTACGGTGGGGAGAAGCATGACAACCACCGGGGGAGGATTGGGAGGTGGAAGGCAGGGGTGTGGGGAGGGTAACAGGGAGCTTGAGGGGGCAGGGACTAGTTCACTGGTAGGGAACAGGGAAAATTCACTGAGGAAATGTTTCTTGGGGGCACGGGGACAGTCGTGGCAGAAAGGTATGGGAATGGAGGGAGGGAGTGGTTGAGAGGTGTGTACATGGAGGTGATTTGGGTGCAGGTGTTTGCTTGGATGTCATGTGTGTGCTGTGACTGTGGGTTGGATGATTGTGGGGGTTTAGATGTAGTGGGAGGAGGGGAGGTGATGCGGGGAGATAAGGGGACTGTGTGAGTGAATGTTGTGGTGGTGTCTGCAGGTAGGATGGGTGTGCTGTATGTGGGGGTGTTGACAGTCATGCTGAGTGCACATGTGGTGTATGGGGTGCATATATGCGTGTCTGCTATTGCGGTGACGATGTCAGTGAGGGCACTTGTGGCATGATCTGGGACTGATGAGGTGGTGACTGCAGGTGTGAGTGGTGTAGAGCCTGTGAGGGGCGAGGTGGTGGGGGAGTTGGTGTATGGAGTGGATGTTGTCATGTCTGCATCTAAATGTTGTGTGTGTGCATGGCAGTGGTGGCGTTTGTCATGCTTCTGTTTGTCCTTGCGTTCCGTGTCTGTTGATGCGGATGCAGGTAGGTCAGAAAATTTACCTTGGTTGGGTGAGGGGAGAGGGATGTGGAATTGGGAACAGGTAGCTGGAGAGGGGACGGAAGAAGAAGGGAAACTGTGAATGCCTTCCAGGAATGCATTGGTCTGCTGCATCTGTGATGCCAGTCCCTGGATGGCATTCACAATGGTTAACTGCCCTACAGAGATGGACGTCAGGAGGTCAATAGCCTCCTCATTGAGGGCAGCAGGGCTGACTAGGGCGGGGCAGAGGTGCCTGCGGTGAAGGAGATGCCCACCCTCCTGGGTGAGCGGACACAGACAACTAGGTGGGGAGCTACATGGAGGGCAGTGCTGGAAAGGGGGGTGGCGGACAAGGATGTTACTTGAATGGTCCCAGATGGGTTTCCCACTGCCAGGGAACCGCCATCTGAGAAGGAATGTGAAGATGGTGTGGTTGATCCTGTCTCCCCCGTGGCACTCTCCTTGACCTCTGTCCCACTGGTCCCCTCAGCTCTGCTGGAATCAGCCTCCTCGGTCCCATGGGCTGCAGCTTCCTGACTCACCGGTGCTCCTTCTCCTTTGCCAGATGATGCTGATGCACACAAAGAGAGAGGAGGAGATGGAGGCAGGGTGGGAGAGAGAGGCAGGGTGCAATGGGTCAATGCCAGCACAACAGTCACACAGAGTAACAACATCATTATCTGCTGCCATGCCATGGCTCGCCATGCCCTCACCTCTACATGCTACAACAGTAGGACACCATGGGGGAAACTACAGCAATGCTGATGTGAACTGCTGATGGTGGTACAAATGCACTCATGTACTTGATGTGAGTCACACTAGTTACACTTGCCCATTACTTGGCAACTTCACATAGCACTTAGTGAAACAATTTCTACTCCTGAATCAACTGAATGATGCATTTGTAGGTAGCATGCCTACTAAGCCATTGACAATTAGCACAGTGACATCTTGGCCCACTCTACCTCACTACACATACAGTACATGGCAGCAGATTGAGGACTCATTTATCTCCTCTGGCATAGTGGTAGGCAAATACAGATGACAATGCCGTGACAACTCAGGTGAACTGATGACATTGGCAGGACCTGGGCTCCCAAACTTGGTTGATGGTGACCACAAAAATGACACATTGGAAGTAATTGCCCTCATAAGTAACTGTCTGCATGGTGTGGGCACACATCTGTGATACCAATCCTGCCAGGGTGGTTGATACCCATAGTGAACAGGCATCTTCCTAGTACCTACGCTACAGGTTCCTACTAGTACTCAACCCAAACCCACCTAAACAACACATTAACAAGGTGAGAGTGTGTACTTACTCCCTTGTCGCTGCTGTGCTGCCCTCAAGTGCCCATCCACCTCAGGGTAGGCCACTGCAAAATGCGGTCCATTAGGGGGGTCAAGTTCTGACAGCCACCCTTCCCTCTTTGGAAGGACATCCACAGCTGGGCCTGCGCTGTCTTCTGGGCCCATGGTCTGAGGTCCCCCCACCTCTTTCTGCAGTGGGTGCTCCACCAGGCATGGCCCCCAGGGTCCTCACTAGCTTGGCGATGGCACGCCAAATCCACTTCTTCTGATGGGTGCTGACCTGCATGGGTGACACAGATAGAAGGACAAACTCATGTAGAGTGGCATCACAGGGACAGCAGCGGACAGCACACATCTCACACATCTGATGCCCACATTCACATGGCTTCACGCCACTTACGATCAAATTCCTCACCAATCTCCATACATCTACTCTATCTGCCTCGTCCCAAAGCCTTTCATCCCCATCCACATCACTATCAGACAGGACAGTGACATTAGACTCCCCTGCTGCTCTGGTGACCCATACAACTGTCCATACAGGGGCAGGACCCTGTCCACAAGCTTCTCATGTCCCCGGTGGAGGTTTATGCAGTGACACTGTTACCGGTGGATGTTTTATTTTATACTCATTTTATTTATAGCTTATCAAGGCCGTGGACACCAACTGGATGTACATATCTTTTATGGTTTGTGATGACAACCTAAGATTCATGCTGATTCACCAACTTATATATCTCCTAACATTCCTTGGATTTCTTAATAGATCTAGACCTGTGGTATGTTGCTTACGGAATGCATACTTACACGTTTTTCTTCTTATTCCACTTTACCTTGTGGTGGTTACTAAACTTGGCTTTGGCTTTTTGGGCTCAACAATCTGGCATATCACCTACCGATGTTTACTTGCACATGTGGGTTGTTGCATGGAATACACAGTACGTTGTTAATACACACATGATACACCATTTAAGGTTCGTAATGCACACAGGATACACCATCTAAGGTGCGTTTTAGGTATGGTTTGTGGTATAGCCACTTATGGCTATTAGATTCCCTGTTATCATACAACATTTTTTTTATTGTATTCCTTTAGTATATGTCTACTTCACAGCCTTGAGGAAGTCTTGTTGACGAAACACGTGTTGGCTGTTTTATCTCTGGATTTGCATCAGATGAATAAAACCTGTTGACATAAACTCATGTGCAGTCTGAACCATGATTGCCTCAACACCATAAGGAATGGACCTTCATGACTACTGTTGAGTGCCTTGGAATATTAATATTTGACTTTCATGTGTTGAATTGTTCCCTCAACAAACACAACTGCACATTTGGTGGTTGGATGCCTGCCAGCTTGGCACCTTCGGCAGTAATTTCTCTGAAAATTTGATATTGGTCCTTTTAATATACTATGCTTACACAGAGGAAGGGTGAACCTTATGGATAACCACCTGTCTATTTCTTCTATTCTTCATGGGAGAAGGCTGGGGCCCTATCTCCTGTAGGACATGGCATTTTGGATACCAGAGTCAAAACACAGCAGCACATGCAGTGGAAGTCTTGCAGGAGTGTCAGGAGTCAAGCGAGCATTGCCACATGAAATGGCTGTCACGTCTGCCGCAGACATCACCATCACTGCCAGTGGATCACCATTGGCTCCAGTCTCCCGTAGACAACCATGTTATCCAATAACGAGTTGCACGGTGGTTGCGACCGCCTACCGCCATGACGTCTAATGCTGGCGGTAAGAGGTCACTTCCATCTGTCCTGTGCATGCAGGACAGGTTGCTGCCATTTTTTTTGTATTTAATGAATAGTGGGTGAATGTTAGGTGCGTCATGCATGACATTTGGTGACTATTGCATAGTTTTACTGTGTCCACACTGTTAATGCAGCTCCTTCTAACTTCTCCCTCTCCTATTTCCAGAGAATACCCTCACTTAGGAAGTAAGTAATATACACAAGTTATATGTACACAAACCCAAAACAGGTAAGTAACAGTAGTAAAAGTAGTGCAAACAATGTAGAATCACAATAGGATGCAATAGGTGAACATAGGTCTAGGGGCAACACAAACCATATACTCCAAAAGTGGAATGCGAATCACGAATGGACCCCAGACCAATGGGAGCTTGTGAGGGTTGCTAGGACTGTAAGAAAACAGTCAGGGTGTCCAAGATACCCCAACCCAAGACCGTGAAAAGTAGGAGTAAAGTTACCCTAATACCCCAGAAAGACACAATAGTCGTGATGTGGGATTCTGCAAGAACCACAAGCACCAGCAAATCACTGAAGACGTATTCCTGGATGTGAGGACCTGCAAGGCAAGGGGAACCAAGTCCAAGAGTTGCGATAGTGTCCTGGGGGGGCAGGAGCCCAGGAAACCCCGGATGAAGGTGCAAAAGGGCTGCCTCTGGGTGGAAGAAGCCAAAGATTCTGCAACAATGAAAAGGGCTAGGAACTTCTCCTTTGGATGGAAGATGTACCGCAAACAAGCCTTGCTAGCTGCAAGGGCTGCGGTAGAGGTTTTTGGGTGCTGCTGGGGACCAGGAAGGACCAGGATGCCGCCCCTTGGAGGAGGAGACATAGGGGGCACTCAACAACTCAGAGAGCCCTCTCAGAAGCAGGCAGCACCCCCAGAAGTACCAGAGCAGGCAGAAGATTGGTGTAACCGGAGTCACAAAAGGAGGGTCCCACGATGTCGGAGTCCAACTCAGAGGGTTGAGCACTGCAGGAGGGAGTGCTGGGGACCCAGGCTAGGCTGTGCACAAAGGAATCCTCGGAGAAGTGCACAGAAGCCGGAGCAGCTGCAAATCACGCAGTACACAGGTTTGCAGTCTAGCGTGGGGATGCAAGGACTTAACTCCACCAAACTTGGATTGAAGGATCACTGGACTGTGGGGGTCACTTGGATCTAGCTCCTGTGTTCCAGGGACCACGCTCATCAGGATGAGAGGGGACCCAGAGGACCGGTGATGCAGTCTTTTGGTGCCTGCGTTAGCAGGGGGAAGATTCTGTTGACCCACAGGAGATTTCTTCTTGGCTTCCAGTGCAGGGTGAAGGCAGACAGCCCCCACAGCATGCACCACCAGGAAACAGTCGAGAAAGCCGGCAGGATGAGGCGCTACAATGTTGCTGGTAGTCGTCTTGCTACTTTGTTGCGGTTTTGCAGGTGTCCTGGAGCAGTCAGTGGTCGATCCTTGGCAGACGTCGAAGAAGAAAGTGCAGAGGAACTCTGGTGAGCTCTTGCATTTGTTATCTGAAGAATACCCCAGAGGAGAGACCCTAAATAGCCAGAAAAGGAGGATTGGCTACCAAGAAAGGAGGATTGGCTACAAGAGAGGTAAGAGCCTATCAGAGGGGGTCTCTGACATCACCTGCTGGCACTGGCCACTCAGAGCAATCCAGTGTGCCCCCAACACCTCTGAATCCAAGATGGCAGAGGTCTGGGACACACTGGAGGAGCTCTGGGCACCTCCCCTGGGAGTTACTAGTCAGGGGAGTGGTGACTCCCCTTTCCTTTGTCCAGTTTCGCGCCAGAGCAGGGCTGGGGGATTCCTGAACTGGTGTAGACTGGCCTATGCAGAGATGGGCACCATCTGTGCCCATCAAAAGCTACTCCTCCCCAGCCCTTCACACCTATTTCCAAAGGGAGAGGGTGTAACACCCTCTCTCAAAGGAAATCCTTTGTTCTGCCTTCCTGGGCCGGGGCTGCCCAGACCCCAGGGGGCAGAATCCTGTCTGAGGGTTTGGCAGCAGCAGCAGCTGCAGTGGAAACCCCGGAAAGGCAGTTTGGCAGCACCCGGGTTCTGTGCTAGAGACCCCGGGGATCATGGAATTGTCTCCCCAATACCAGAATGGTATTGGGGTGACAATTCCATGATCTTAGACATGTTACATGCCCATGTTCGGAGTTACCATTGTGACACTATACATAGGTAGTGACCTATGTGTAGTGCACGCGTGTAATGGTGTCCCCGCACTCATAAAGTTCGGGGAATTTGCCCTGAACAATGTGGGGGCACCTTGGCTAGTGCCAGGGTGCCCACACACTAAGTAACTTGGCACCCAACCTTCACCAACTGAAGGTTAGACATATAGGTGACTTATAAGTTACTTATGTGTAGTGAAAAATGGCTGTGAAATAACGTGGACGTTACTTCACTCAGGCTGCAGTGGCAGGTCTGTGTAAGAATTGTCTGAGCTCACTACGGGTGGCAAACGAAATGCTGCAGCCCTTAGGGATCTCCTGGAACCCCAATACCCTGGGTACCTAAGTACCATATACAAGGGAATTAAATGGGTGTACCAGTGTGCCAATGAGAATTGGTCAAATTAATCACTAGCCTGCAGTGACAAATTTAGAAAGCAGAGAGAGCATAAACACTGAGGTTCTGGTTAGCAGAGCCTCAGTGATACAGTTAGGCACCACACAGGGAACACATACAGGGCATACACTATGAGCACTGGGGTCCTGCCTAGCAGGATCCCAGTGACACAAGGGCAAAAACAAACATACATACATTGAAAATAGGGGTAACATGCCAGGCAAGATGGTACTTTCCTACATTCAGGAACAGAAAACAGAAAAAAACGTTTATTCTATCAATGTGCAGATGGTGTGTCTCGCTGACCAATGTATCTCACAAGTGATGGCCATGTTCCCTGGTTCTGTGCATGACTCCTTCATTCTGCGGAACAGCAATGTCCCACACATGAGGGCACCACTACAGAGGGACCGAGCCTGGCTCATCAGTATGTATACATTTCTATGTGTGCCCCGTACACTCAACTCTCTTCACACACTGCCCTATCTCCCTCCCAGTCTTGACATGGGTCCTACCTCTGTGCACACAGGTGACACTTGCTATCCCAACCTTACCTGGCTACTGACACCTGTGAGACATCCGACTACAGATGCTGAAAACTGTTTCAATGAGGCCCACAGTAGGACAAGGCATGTGATCGAGAGAACTTTTGGGCCACTGAAGGCCAGATTCCAGTGTCTACACATCTCCGGAGGTACCGTACTCTATAAACCACTGAAAGTGTGCCAGATCATTGTTGCCTGCTGCATGCTACACAATCTGGCTCTGATACATCACATCCGATAGCTGGATGCAGAGCAGGTGGCAGCTGGACCAGTGGCTGATGAAGGAGACACAGGGAGTCATGAGCAGAGTTGATACGACAATACTTCAACTGAGATACAGATATGTGTCAGATGTACGGTATGTGACCTGTACTCCTGGCTGCCTTGTGACATAGATCCTCCTGGTGTCTGTTAGCACTGTAGGCACTGGGTGCAACTCTGCCTCCGGGTGGGTTTGGGGGGTCACATTTGCCCAGCAGTAGAATTGTTACTGTGCATATTTCAGTGCAATTCCCACCCTTCGAGTGTGTTGTGACATGTCTGTGCATTTCCATTGTTTCTTGAACAGCCATATCAACTGCAATATGTGTGCTAAACGTTGTGGTGTCAACAGTATTGCTACCTATCCTAAAAGTCCACACTGGGAGGCAGTGCAGCATTACTGTTTCTGACTGTGGAACATGCCTTCAGTTTAGCTTTGCCTGCTGAGATGGAAGTACCATTGGGGATGGTTGTCTTGGGAATGTGGGTCTAACATGGGCATATGGTTAGAGCTGACATCTCACCCTAGGGATTTTGTAATTGTAGTGCATGTGTGTTGTGTGGGCATATTTGATTCCTTTATTGATTGCTGTCCCTGTCTTGGTCTACTTGTGGGGCATTTGTGTGGTGCACTCTAGTTTCTGCATCACCTGTTGCCACCCTTGGCACATGTCTCCAGCCTCTGCCTTCTCCAGTATCATCTTTGCTGCATATTGCTCCCCCTTCTGTTATTCTCAAATACTTTTGCAGGACAATGGGTTAAACATGTTATGCCACAGTAAATGTTACTTCTTACAATAAAGTACGTAGACAGTAGCTGTGCTCAATAGTGTTTATTTGTGACTGACACCTGCAAGGGATGATGAGTGGGGTCATGGTGGGTGAAATCATCAGTGTAGTTAGCTCTGCTGTGGATAGTCTGGTTCCAGTATGGGGGGCAATGGGAGAACGGAGAGATGACAGTGGGCAGCCAACAGGGTGTCTCAGTGGCACACAAGGGAGAATGTTCAGGAGAGGGTCACTTCCAGGCGGTGGTGTTGGTCTTGGCATCAGTTCCTACAGGATGTCTGGTTAGATGTCCTCGCTTGTGTGGGGGTCCCTTAGTTACAGGTGGAGGGGTGCTAGTCATCTGTAGGCCCTCTGGCAGGGTCTCTATTCTACTAGCTGCCACTGAAGTGGAGAGCTCTGTTGGGAAGTGGCTAGTGGAAGGGCCTGCTGGTAGGTGGAGGACTCATGCAGGATGCTGGTCAGTTCCTCCAGCACCCCTGCAATGTAGGCCATGGTGGCACTGAGTGCCTGCCACTGCTGCATGGCCTCCTGATGGTGTTCCCTCTGCAGCCTCTGGTTCTCCTGCACGGTCGCGAGGATATAGCCCATTGTGTCCTGGGTTTGGTGGTATGCCGTTGTGGCTGTCCTGTCCCTTGGACCACAGGTCCCCTCTCACTACCCCTGGCCCCCTGTGCCCCTGGCCACAGTGTGCCCACTCCCAGTAGCACCATGACCTTCATTGTCTTGTGTGTGTGCCTTTTGACTCTGGCCCCTGTACTGTGGGGCACACTTCTGATTGACCTGTCCCTAGGGCACTGGTTTGGGGATTAAAGGATGGCTGCGGTGTAGTTGCCACATGGGAGAGGGAGTCCGGTATGTTCAGGGTGGGGCTGCTGGGTGTGGACTGACCTGTCGTCCCAGATGGGCCTAGCAAGTCGTCACTGTCCAGCCATCCACTGAGGCCTTCATCCTGGGGAGTGTTGCCTGACCCTGGCATCCACTGACGGTTGGAAAGGGAGAGAATTACATTTTGGAGATGTACTTGTTGGCCGCATCGTGTGATGCATGGTGTAGCCTGACTTGCTTCCCAGTGATGGCAATGACAGCTGCAGTACTGAAGACTTTGTTTGGGGATCCAGATTGTGCCATTGTTTCCATGTGCTATTGAGAGTTGAGAATAGTGGACAGCATTGCTGTCATTGCCATGTGTTGGAACGCAGTTGAAGAAACCAGTTGTTGTGGCATGCGGTATGGTTTTCCATGCAGGTGTTCCACTGTGAAGTGGGACTGTGATCCTCTGAAGTGTCTGGAGTGATGCATTGTGGGAGTTCTGGTGCTTGTCATTGTGCTTGGTTTCCATGCATTAGGGGGTGACTGTGTGGGGAAGGTGGCAGTGGGGTGGTGTGACATGCAGGGGAGGGGGTGGGGTGCCTGGGGGGGTGCAGAAGTGTGGGATTGGGTGAATTGGCGAGTGATGAATGGTGAGGATGCATGCTGGGCAGGAGTGGTTGGTGCCTGGGGGGGTTGTTGTTGACTTACCAGACTTGAGCCCTCCAATAATTCCAGTCAGGTCCTCAGGATGCATGATGTCCAAGACCTTCTTCTCCGAGGAAGTTAACTCAAGGGGTGAGGTGGGGGCCCACCACCAGTATTGTTCAGGGCGATCTGGTGCCTGGACGCCACGGAACGCACCTTACCCCATTAGTCATTACACCTCTTCCTGATGTCCTCCCTTGTGTGTGTATGTGTGCCCTCTAAGTTGACCCTGTCAACACTCCTCTACCATAACTCTGTTTTCATTGCCAACGATGTTTGCAGGACCAGTGTGGCTCTATTCTGACAACTTCATCTACCATGACCCTCAAATCATCGTCTTTGAAACGTGGGTGCTTTTGATGTGCCATGTTGTGTGTGTGGGGGGGTGTAGTGCATGTAGGGTGCAGTGTGGGGGGGTTGGTGGGGTGGGGGAGTTTGAATGTGGGTGCAGGTGGGTTGTGGTGTTGGCGTGTGATGTGTGTCTAGTGCAATACGTGCAGTTGTGTGGTGTGTGCAGTGTGAAAGTGCCTGTGGTGTATGGGATCTTTGTAAATGGGTCGTGCTAGGTTTGCTGTTCATAGGAATTGCAAGAGATTGAGGATGCGTGTGGGGGTGTTTATGGTGCTGTGAGCAGGTGTGTTTGGTTTGTGTATGTGTCTCAGGTGTGGAGTATTCAAACTGTCCAACGTGGTGTTGCTTACTATTGGCTGTACCTTTTTGAAGTTCAGCAGTGCGCACCATCAATCGCGTTCCACGTGCATGGACTGCTGGGCAGCAAACTGACACGTAATAGGGTGGATGGAATGGTGATGGCTTGGTGGGGCTGGTGGTCAGAAAGTCGCTCTTTTGCCTTCGGTCAGCCTGGCAGTGTTGAATTTGTGGCTGTAATTGATCGGTTTTCACTTGACTCATAATACGGAGGTCACTGTACCAACAGCGCTAACAGTGTGGTGCCGGTATTCTGGAAATCACCAAAGTCGGCATAGTCTTCTCATTCTATTCTACTCTACTCAAGATTTTACAGAAGTGCTGATTAGGTTATCAATCATTTATGGGGCATTCACTGATGTATTTAGCAATAAGTGGGCGGGTAAAACAGCAACTCAGACAAAATGTTCTGATCATATTAAGGATTCATAAAATGTGGTACACTGCCAACACAGCTTTAAATGCTACTCCCGGGACATGGACAGTACTCCTTTGTCTATGCTGAGGTCATACTTGGGGCCAGATTTATACTTTTTGATGCTAAACTGCACTAACGCAGTTTAGCATCAAAAATGTTAGCGCTGACTAGCGCCAGCTTTCAACGCCACTCGGGCGTCAAACGTATACTTTGACTATGGTTGGCGCAAAAAAAAATTTAGGGTCATTTTTTCTGACAACCATTGCGCCTTGTCGTAAGGCAAAATGACATTAACGGAGGAAAAATGACTCTAATCCAGTTTACGACATGTAAACATGTTGCAAAACGGAAATGCACCATTTTTGCCTGCAATAGCAGCAAAAACAGACGCTAACGGAGTGCAAAGGAGCCCCAAAATGGATGTAGGAAGCTCAGGGAGACCCCGTTCAACCAGGAACCAGCCAGGAGGACACAGACAAGTCCCAGAGGAGGGAGAAGAAAAACAGGAAGTGTGGTTACAGCGCAGAGGAGCATGAAATACTGGTGAGAGAGGTGACAGAGCATCAAAATCTACTCTTTGTCACCTCTAACTTGCCAATTGGAAGGAAAGCGGCAATCTGGCAGCAGATTGTGGATAAGATCAACAGTGTGGCAGAGGTCAGGAGAACTGTGACTGAGTGCAAGAAACACTGGCATGAGTGCAAGAGACGGACCAAGGAAAAAATGGCACGGAACAGGAAGGCAGCACTGCAAACTAGAGTTGGGAGTCCAGCACTGCAAGAGGACTTGGACAAGATGGTGGAGATGGCTGTAGCGGTCATCCCGGAGGAAATCGTCACAGAGATACAAGGACAGGACAGTGCAGAATAAGAGGAAACACCACAAATGCAGGGTAAGTTGCAAAGGTGCACAGAGGGATACAATGCACATTAAGCAAGTTGCACCATACCAACGTAAGCTACAAATGTACACAAGCCTTGGGAGTGCCATGCACCATTAACACATACACAACCTGGACATATTTAGAACACCAGGCCTAAATACCTACATGTACTAATGCAGCACATGGGATGGATGGCATGTACAATCACTGTGCCATTGGTTGTGACATCACAATATCCCTTGCATGTAGTCACATCAATACCACTAACATGACCAAGACCTCAGAGACTAGATAGTCAGTCAACACAATCCTGGGGTTACTTCATAGTGGTGTCCCTTGCAGTAACACTTTGCAACTGCCTTGCCTCAATGCCCAAACGCATGTGTGCTGCATCTCACAGCACACAAGTCATTGCAACTGTCCCAGCAGTACCCCGGCATGTGCCAGTAGCACCACCACACTACACATAGACAACACATGCACATGAGGCAGCCATCCCTACATCACGCAGTCAGGGTGTCCCCTGGGTGCACGGAAAAATTAACTCAACAGGTGCTGGGGGAATAGCAGGCTGGACTGGTATCATTGGTAACATGCCACTACCCAGACCAACTATACTGAAGTTGTGTTCAACCACACATATTGATGCTGAACAGAAATCTGCCACTACAGAAAATATGTATCACAGATAGCAAACAGTAGGTCACAACAATCACAGGCAGAGCCAACAACTATTTGGACACAACCATGTTAGACACATGATAATTGGAAAATAAATACACACATACATCATATGGGGTATGGCTGTCACATAATGGCTGTTAATTCCTCATCAACATGCGGGGGATGGTGCATGGGCAAGCCCGGTGTTGGTAAGACTGCTAATGCAGTGTACCCTTTGCACTTGGCAGTATGAGTCACATGTTAGGATGGGGGTGGAAATATGTCTGCACATGGTAGCTCTGTGGGGCACTTACTAAACATTATTGATGGATCAAATAGAGTAAGTGCCAGTTTTGACCTGCACTGGATGTAACAGTGTCCAACATTCCCAAAAAAAAACATACAATGTCAGCTGAATTCCCACACCTACCTGTCTTATACATGGTCAACATAGTCACCTTGAGTGGTGGGTATACTGGATGGCAGGTGCACAGGTAAGTAGATGTGTTGTAGCTGCCATATGAAATAAGGGACTACCCAATATTATTTATTATGATAATGAAATACGTAAAACAAAATATTAACACCTATCCTAATCTAACCTATCCTAACTATACATTACCCACAACAGACCCTAACTACTCTATGCTACACTTACCTAACACATTTAACAACACACTCCAAACATTCGCCCCCACCCCCTTATATTGCAGGACTCATGCAGGACAACATACATTAAACTACACATTTACTAACTATGACTAAACAAATATATATTTTTTTGGTATTTTTTTAAATTTTATTTTATTTATTAATAGACACATAAACGCCCCAATATCACCACCCACATAGTAAAACATGAGAAGTAGAAAATCTACCCCCAAAACTACTTATCCTAACTAACTGTCAGCACCAGGACAGTGTGCGCTCTACGGGCAGAGTAATGCAAAATGACAAACCTTATGCAATGTAATAATTCATGCATTATGTGTTGATATTGTATATTAACCTTTTGCATTGCAGGTATTTATCTTGAAATGTCATTAATGCTGTTTGTAATGTATTGTTCATTTTCAAGGCTTTGCTGCAGGAATACAGGGTGTAGTCCCTATTCTGAGCCTTTCTAGACACCTTACCTGCAGCCTGGCTGGGTGTGGCATGTGGACAGGGCTTGAGTCTATTTAAGGGAACCAGCCCAGCTCCACGTGCTCACTATTCAGAGGTCCCGGTGCAGAGCAGCAGCATTTCCCTGAACTCCTGTACTGGAGGCCTACTTAGGCATTTACCTGGCCATGTCCTCATTATTTTGCTGATCTTCAAGCAGGGTGGTAAGGCAGAGAACAGGGTAGGGCCCGACTCCGTTTCTAGAAGCATTTGAGTTTTGGCCTTGTGATTTACAGAGTTCGCGATTCATTATTGGCAATTAACCCTTGTAGTTCGGATCGGCAGAGTGCGCAATCATTTCGAGGCATTTGAATCTTAATGGTTGAATCAGCAACAATGTGCGCTATTCATTCTTGGCAATTAACCCTTGCAGTTCAGATCGGCAGAGTTCACGATCATTTTGAGGCATTTGAATCTTGATGGTTGAATCGGCAACAGTGTGCGCGAATCATTCTTGGCAATTAACCCTTGCAGTTCGGATTGGCAGAGGGTGCGATCATTTCGAGGCATTTGAATCTTGATGGTTGAATCGGCAACAGTGTGTGCGATTCATTCTTGGCAATTAACCCTTGCAGTTCAGATCTGCAGTGTGCGCAATCATTTCAGGTATTTGATTCTTGATGGGCAGTCTGGCATTAAGGTGCACAATAATTTCTGGGCAATTGAATCTTGAAACTCAGACCAAACAGAGTATGATCTTTCTAGACAAAACAAGTTTAGTCAGTTTACCTTTTCTATAGTATCATTCATGAATCCTATAGCAGTTGATTCCTTGGGAACGAATGTACTCAGTGATTTTTGTTGTGACGTAATTGCTATTCTAAGGACTAACTTGAGAGAGTTCAATGTTCAGAGTATATGATTATAAGAAGATGTTATTTTGAAAACGCTCATATGAAAGTCTGCGTAATCCTTCTCTTATTTCCAGGTATCCAGAGTTAAAAAGGTCACGTTATTGAAAAGTTCTTGATCTCTCATGTTGTTAGAGTATAGATAATTAAAACAAGGTTCATGAAGATCAATGTGAATAACCTTGCTATTGTGTTCTTAACTCGTGCTTTCACAGGTCTCCTTCCCTGCTGTTCCCAACCTAAAACCCCATCCCTCACTTGGCCATTCTTTAACTCTGTGCTATGATAGCTAGTAGAGTTTGGAGCTGCCAAGAGGTGGACATATTGGGAACAGGCGCAAATCCTGAGGATCCGGTCTCGCTGACACTAACCCACTAACATATTCTAACCTACAACTAAACCCCTATTACCTACAAAAAACATGAAAAAAGAGGAGGGAGGAGAGTGAACTTTGGAGGAGTGACATCATACCATTCAGATGTTGGCCATTTTCAGTTTCCTCTTAATGTTCTTGAGGGCCCTAGTATTTATTGCCACCTCCTTTTCAATGGAGTCCAACTTTTTGAGGCCCTTTTGTACATCCCACTGTAAATCAGTGAGGGCACTCATGTCCTTGGCATCAGGTATGGGTGGGTATGTGATGGTAGCCGAGGGTGCAGCAGCTGGAGCAACAAGTATGTTGGCAGCTGTAGGCTCCTGCACAGCTGTGGTGCTTCGTCCAGCCTGTGAGGGCAGTGTGGGTCCCCCTTGGTTGAATGCCCGCCAATCACTAGTGGATCGCTCCAAGCAATAGCGGCCTGCCATCCTCCTGAACCCAGATTCCACTGTCAATGTGTGCCTATAGCGCACAGCCCTCTTTTGAAAGGCACGGAGTTGGTCATTATTCACGTTGGCAGCTGTTAAAATGAGACAGGCAACCATCAGTGTCAGCATTGTATGGAGTATGCATAGTAAATTAGCTTACTATCTAAATCGATTTGAACATGCACTCCTACTCACATTCCGGATGATACAATGGACCTGATGGATGAAACAACAACCCTGCCTTAGCACCATTTTCTTGACACCATAGCCACCCACAACAAGATAATGAATCAAACCAAGTTAGATCTGCTTAGATTTTGTACCATGTGTGACACTGCTAAGGCAGCGTCAAATTAACATTGATCAGGGCCACTATTCCTCATCATCTGTGCCAAATTTTCTAAACTAAATTACCAGAAACCTGCATCTGTTACTGGGAGTATGGGATGCTTTTGGTAACCATAAAGGTTCAGTGTTGATAGGTACCCATGCAAGCCTGATCAAAATGACTCTCACCTATACTGTGAGCATCACATCTACCTACAAATTTGTTGTTCCCACTCACTGTGCCTCAAGGAATATGGCCATGCAGTTCAACATCTCAACTGTCCAGGTCATCCACCAATGCATGCCCACTCGTACTTGGAGCCAGGGACTGGACCATATGTTAACTGAGGACAAAAATGGAGTTGGTATCCATAGGTCTATCACTTCTACATTTATGTGTCCAGGTGTAGACACCCATCAATACCTGATCAGCCAATTCCATTCCTCAAATACACATTACCATGTCAGCAAATGATTGGCCTTGACCTGCATGCACGCCTATTACATTCCATATACGTGTCACATAAATGGAATAAAAAATTTGTTGCATCATGCTCAGGGACAATTGGCCACCTAGTCCTGCATGTACATTACAATACAGGGATGCACCAATTTGTCTAGAAAATAGTGCATCACTGTGTTGTGGGAATGACAGTGTGTTCCAGTGCCATTATTTACACAACGGTTCACATCTATGACACATATGGAGCAACATGTGGCTTGTCATCACCTTGTTTACACAATGCTGACCATTGAGCACCACAAGCCTCTCAACATATGACTCTCTGCACAATGCATGGGGAACCACTTAAAGGTGACACAGTGTCACCATCCAGCCTACTTTGATTTCTGATTAATTTACAGCTCATCAGTTCTAGCATTGGATGCAACAATCATGACTCACACTACAACACTACACAGGACAGACAAATTCACACTTACTGGATACATCTGGGTTCTCAAATCTTGCCACTTCACCTATAGTGTAGGGGGCCGGTCCACCTGAAAGATATGGATGGAAAACCATGGTTAGTATCACATCAATGATACTACTAGTGGACAACATGTGGCAGTATGTACTATTTCAGAGGAGTGAGGTAATTGTCCAGGTTGTGGATAGTGCAACAGACACACCACTGCAAACTCACAATGAGACTGACACTCAGGTGAGTGAGAGCCATACTTCTCCACTCTTACACTGCGCCTTAGATTCATGTAGTGCCACACCCGCAACAACCATTTGTGGGCAATCGGTAGAAGATGGAACTCCATGGAATGAGGGGGAGTTGAGTGACAGATAAATGATACTACCCTTGTGCTCAGCAAGACAACCAACTCAGGTATTCTGGCTTGTCGTGCAAGGCACACAGAAGAACTTTGTGGAGGACAAGCGGCTACATTTTTAGTCTGCAATTTTCATGCATTGAGTAATCCATTACTGATGTGTCACAGTGATTGATGGCATCAAATGTCCCATTGCCTTTGCCCCCTAAGGCAGGTATACCCCCTTTGTAAACATAATGCCAGGAATGATATATGTGAAAATCTGACAATGTTGCGCCATACCTGGATTGTCATACTTTGTTATCACAATCCACTTACATATGGTATGGTGGTGTCTTGGCTTATCATACATGACACAATGCTGGGGCACAGATGTTGCCATGACCCCTGAAATGTGTGACTTAGTGATGGATGTGCATGGCTCACCTAACATCTGACTTGCATTGGTAAAATGGTAGGATATGTGAAGCCCATGTCTATACAGGCACAGTGGCACTTTGTCACGGGGTCCTTTCCTCGGGATCTGCACGTCGCTGAACAAAAGGCCCACCTCCCGGAATCATCAACTCAGAAAGCTATTATAGGACAGAGTTATGATGAAGCCAGTCGGGGGGAAGGGAATTAGGGAATGGAACAGCAGGGAGAGAGATCTTAAAAGTAAAGGTTAGAACAAATATACATTTACTCATTTATCGACTCTTGACTAAATGTGTCTCCAAGATATCACGTGGAGATCTCTTCTGAAATGAGGGCAAAGCCCCTTCTTTGAAACATGGAACAAAAGTAAAAACACGACCTCAGAATCAAGAGATGGCAAGAACTTTGAACTATGATTATACACAGAATATCAATCTTGTAATATCTATGTATTTGCAACATAAACCTTTGATCATGACTTAGAAAATCTCAAATAATTAAATATGCTTTTCACATCTTAAGCTTTTCAAAGAACAATGAAAACTATGATTTGCTTATCTCCAGAAATATCTTCACTTTCACAACCATAAATGCCAAAAGGTTTTACTCATTGAACTTAAAGCGCTTTACTTAATAATACCAGGAAGCGCTTTTACTCAAGTAACTTGAAACACTTAGATTGTTATGCCAAGAACCTTTTCCTCTTGTGAATTGGAGCGCTTACATCTGTGAACTGAAGCACCTGAATCATCATGCCTAAAGCGCTTTACATCTATGAACTGAAGCACCTGAATTATCATGCCAAGAGTGCTTTACATCTAAGAACTGAAGCGCCTGAATTGTCGTGCCAAGAGCGCTTTACATCTAAGAACAGAAACATCTTGAATTACTGTGCACCAAAGCGCGTTATATCTGTGAACTGAAACGCTTTGAATTACTGTGCCAAAAGAGCATTTTACATGTGTGAACAGAAACACCTTGAATTACTGTGTACCAAAGCACGTTATATCTGTGAACTGAAACGCTTTGAATTACTGTGCTAAAAGAGCGCTTTACATCTGTGAACTGAAACACCTTTAATTACTGTGCACAAAGCGCGTTATATCTGTGAACTGAAACACCTTGAATTACTGTGTACAAAGCGTGTTATATCTGTGAACTGAAATGCTTTGAAGTACTGTGCCAAAAGAGCGCTTTACCTCTTGGAAGTAATAACTTCCTCCAAAACTGGGATTCAGCAAGACCTTACCACTATGAGAATGACCTACTCGTTTTTTAATGCACCAGGGACTTTGATTAGACAACTCTCTGCCATTCAGGAACTCTGCTCCAGGAGAAACCCCAACGAGGTCTGGCTGCATCAAAGTCTTCAAAATAGTGAGCAACGTGCTTGGGTGTGGCTGGGTATTTATAGGTCTGCCACACCCCAAGATGGCTGCTGCCTCTAAAAACATGGGAATTGTAGTCCCTTCATAGAATAGCATTGATAAGTGCATCTTGTCCACCAGTGCCCTGAACCTGCAGCTCTATGAGTTTTGCCACAAGGCAGACGACGTTGATGGTCACTTTTGGAACAAGAGGGGGTGACAAGTGGTGCGCATAAAGCGCCGCAGAGTCGCGCAGCGGAATCTCAGGTGAGACCTGGACCACGCCTGGCCTTATTCCTGACACACTTCATTCAGGTTGCATGCAACCTGTCCACAAACATTGCATGCAGCATGCCAACACATCTGCTACTGTCATTCAAGTGCGGTGAACAGTAATTAGTTTTCCAATGGTGGACTCATCAACAGGCCACCAATCACCACACCAAGATGGTCAAGAAGATCCTGCTCCCTGGCCGCCAGATCAGCCTAGCGATGCTTGAGCTGGTGGTTGTTGCGACTGCTGTGGCACACCATCTTCAGGTGGTAGAGCACCTTGCCCCACAGCAGCTGCCTCGCCTCCATATGGTAGCCGTGGATCACACAGCCACCCACCTCCAGCATCAATGGGAGGTAGTAGGCTATCAGCCACACGAAGCCTCCCAGCTCCTCCTCCACATTCTAGTCTGCCTCCCCCTGCCAGACATTGCACTGGGGTACAGCTTGAAAAGTAAAATGTTGAAGTAATAAACAGAAATAAGGAAAGGAAACTTAACACCCAAAAAATAACTAATCCAGCTAACCCACCTATACAACTAAGCCAGACAGACATCCCACAGCACAAGTACATGGTAAAATATAGTTGACAGACAACTTCACAGACACTGGGACAAATAACTATCAAATACAACAGAAAACACAACAGGAGGGACACCACAAGATGCAAAAAAGAGCACGAAGACACCACCAACTCCAAGACACAACCACACAGTCAAAAGAGGCGCAGACTGTGAAGAGAAAGTGAAAGTACACCCACTGTACCATGCCTGGAAACAGAATATCCTATTACATCACTTTCTGTGCCCTTGCGTCATGTTTTCTGGTATGCATGAATTTTTGCTGCATCTGATATTTGCATTCATTTTTTCTGACGCATTAGTTACATGCATCTTTTTTATAATGATGCATAACCTATATGCGTAGATTTGACAGTAAATCAGCATTAAAAATAAATTGAATGTGTGTGCTTGCGATTCCGGTATAAGTGCTCTGTTGCTGCAGGTGGTACGAGACGGGCATGGGTGCAGTCAATTGCACCTAGCACATGCGGAAAGCCATGAATTTGATAGAATCCCTGTTTGTGTTCCTGCTGCTTTTGCTGGGTATTGGGGAAGCTGATGTGGCAGGGTGTCAGGGAGATGATGGCGCCTAACACCTTTGGCAGAAATGCAGAGAACGACGGCTGTGAGACACCAGCAACCAGGGCACCCGTTGTTTGGAATGAGCCACTTGCCAGCATGTGCAGGACAGCGAGCAGCTTTGTCATAGGTGGTATGTTGTGTGGGGTCTGCAGGTGGCTGCAATTTGTGGCTCATTGTGGTGCAGCAGGTGTAGTATGGCTTGCCGGGTGAGTCTGTAGGCTCTAATAATGTCCAGGTCCCTGAGGCCAAGGGGGGTTGTCCTGGTTCTGAACACCCTCTCCTGCCTTCTGCCTTGCCTTTGTGGGCCGCGTTGTCGTGGTGGTGTGTGCAGGGGTTGTTCCTGTCCTCTGCGCCATCTCTCAAGCTGTATCAGTATCATCTCCATCTTCTCCTGTGGGTTGTAATGTTGCTTCTGTGTGTTCTCCTTTAGTAGTGGTGTGTTTGCTTCTTTAACCCCTGCCCTGACCCAGGCGTTAAATTTTGGTGCAAATCAGAGTTTTTTGGGTCCACCTCCCACCCATGCGTCATTTTTGCATAGTTGGTTAAATACTGCGCTAGGGTGTTAGAGTCATTTCTTTGGACGGGAACACCTACCTTGCATCTCATTGATGCAAGGAGGTTTCATGCATCCGAAAAATGACGTTAACACCAAAATTATATAAATATGCCATTGGGTTTGCGCTGAATTAGCGTCAAAATAAATGATGCTATTTCAGCGCAAAGCAAGCATAAATATGTCCTTTGGTGCACATGGTCAGGTCCTGGGCCTCACATTGTCTCTGTGCACTCATTAGATTAGTGTGATGCAAGGCCTAAAATAAAAGTCAGGTGTGTCTGCAAGTGTCACATTTTGGGGTATATTCTGTAGCAGACCTCTATATCCCTTGGCCTGTTTTCCAGGCGCGGAGGGATATAGAGGCACAGCACTCCCCCTCGTTGCGCATGTATGTTTGGCCGTCTATCTCGGGTCGGCCAAGCACATATGCGCAGTAGGCTCTCTTCAGCATGGCACTGTGTTGCTGGGCTAGAGAGAGCAGACACAGGCTCCCAGTGAGGCTGAGAGTCCCCTGGTTGGGAAGCCAGTTCTGAGCAGTGTCAGGATTGGCTGCAGGGGAGGCTGGGATCTTGTTTCTGCAGTCGAGGTCAGAGGAGCGGAGCAGCATGGAGTGGAATAAGGTAACTTTTTTATTATTTTATTTTATTTCTTCCCACTGCCAAGCGCTGCCCCTTCCTGGCCCTTTTCCCTCCCACAGGTTGCCACTGCTGTTTTCACCTGGAGTGATGTTTAGTTTCTTATATATTCGTTTATGAAAAATAGTGTAAATCTCTTGGCAGTGGATTCTTAAAAACTTTTCAGCAGGTTGTGTTTCATAAAAAACATCACAGGCTCTGCACTTGTGTGCTGAAGTTAATATTTATTTCTAGTCCCAGTACGAGTTGATGCAATCAATTCAAAAGGATTTTAGGATGTCTCCATAATCCACTTGCTAGGCGCTCTCAGATCAATGTGAAATCTTGGCTGTCCGCGAGTTCATTGGATTGAAAAGCAGCGACGCTTTCTTCACAGGGCCTCGGGTTTCCAACTCTGCTATTTTCTAGCGCTGAAAATTAGACACACATAAGCACCTGCACGCCCCTTATTGACCGATGATAGAAAGACTCCTGGTGCTTCGCGAGGGCCCCCGGGGCCAGCTTGATGAAAATAAATGGGTTGGTTTTTGCAAGGCAGTTATTACCTTGTAGACGTGTCCGGGTTCTTGAACAGATGCTTGTTCCCATCAAGGATAAAAAGCGTGATAATGAAAAGATAAGAATGTTAAAATATCCATCGATATTATTTCAAGGTAGTTTTCTGTAAAGCCGGAAGACTGTTTACAGCTGAAGGTTGGCCATTTACAACAGCTTCCACTTATGAAACAACTGGTTGGGGCCAGTAAATTTAAGTCCATTATTTCAACTTTGAGGATAGCTATTTTTTATAGCTATTTTTATATTTAATGATAGAACAGAGTTCGGGTCTTGAGCACATCTATGCAGTGACAAACAATTCATGTCTGTTAAATTAATCTTGATAGCAATTGAAAGCAGGAGTTGTGAAGAACACTTTAGTGCTTGACCCACCCATCTCTGTAGGGTCACCCCCAAACCCTTTGCCTTTTTGCCTTCACCCATTCTGTTTATTCGATTTGTTGTGTTACACTTTATCCCTGCCTGTTCACCCCTCCCTAAAGCATGGTAAAACTGGATTACACCTGATAAGCACCTTTAATTTAATTGTAAGTCCCTAGAACATGGTACTACACGTACCCATAGCCCGTAAATTAAATGCTGCCAGTGGGCTTGTGGCATTCATTGTGCCACACACTAAAGTAGCACTTTAAAACTGTTGTTGGGCCTGTCACTGTAGCCATAATGCAGTTTTAAACTAGCAATTCAAATTGTCAAAATATTCAATTTTTAATACATATGTAACCCTTAAGGTAGGCTCTCAAGGCTTGTAGGGCAGAATGCATTAGTAGTGAAACATTTCTAAATTTGTTTTTCACTATTGTAAGGCCTGTCTCTCCCATTGACTAACACTATGAGGAGATGCTCACACATGTGAGTTTCCTACTTAGTAGTAATTGTGGGACGGACAAGCAGGAGTGGTTGGAAAGAGGTGCATAGTTACTACTAAATGTGAGGGCTTTCGAGAGGAGTAGCAAGTATTACAGAACGGGCTAGGGAGGGGTTTAGGAGGGATATGCAGCTACCCCAAAAAGAGTAAGCCGACTGCTACTCATAGACTGCATTTTTTATATTTTTACAGAAAAAAAGAACCCAAAACAGAAGTAAACATTGCCCCCTAATGTAAATCAATAGATTCTCCTGTATCATAGAGTCAGGTAATATCAATCAATCCTTAAATCCAAATTGCTCAAGATTGATCGGAATTACTTGATATAGCAGAATCTATTATTTGTTTATATTAAGGAGACAGTGTTTACATTGAAGCACACTTAAGCCTTGGCAAAAATGATGGCTGATAAGTCACTACAACGAAACACGTTTTGCCTGTTAAGGGAAGATTGTGTCTTTAACGTTTCATTGTGACTGAACAGATGTAAGAAGTACGAATGAAAGGAAACACTTGTGGAACTAATAAGGGAATATGGAGAAAAAAAAAAATAACTTAATTTTGAGTTTTGAAATATTTCTTTTGAGTGCTCAGGACTCTTTGTTGAATAAAAATGTGTGTTATATCAAAGTATAAATTCAAAAAGGTTTATTAAAATATTTTAGAATTAAAGAATAAATATGTTTTATTGGGATATATATATATATATATATATGTATATATATATATATGTTTTAACGTTAAATTATATTTATTTATAGTTTAAACTTGTTTAACAATTTACTTTATTAGAGTATTTCCTATGGGGTTTTATTTTAAGTTTTTGCCTCCAATACTTTCTATGGGAGGGTATGGCAGTATCAGTGGTTGGCCACGTGCAGTGCTGGACTTAGTTTTGTTTCTTTTTGGCAGTAGTAACTTACACTCATAAAATTGGCTCCAGACCTTTTTACAGGGGGTGGAAGCATGCAAGTCTGAGCGTCTGGGTAACTTTACACTTGGATTTTGTGAATAGCCAAAAGTAGTAAAGTTACTCAAAAGTGTTCAAGTAATTTACAAATGTAAGTTATATATGTAAATAGCCCTGTGCATCTTCAGGGCCAGACTGGGAACCAAAAGTAGCCCTGGCAAATGCTATTAGACCAGCCTTCATGCTGCACATAGAAGGTGAGCACAGCATGGAAGCCTGACTACTTCAAGGGAGGTTTAAGGTGTTTTCTCCTAAAGAAATGTTTGAAAAAATTGAAATTGTGGTGTGTTTTACAACACATTACTCATTTTAGAACCTTGTCCAATCATTTAATGGATGGGTGACTGGAGATTGGAGACATGGTTGCATGGCTCAAAGAATGAATGAATAGTTGGCAAACAGTAGGTGAATGAATTGCTCAAGAATGAATGACAATGAATAAAACTTTTTGACTATGTGGTGCAAGTGATCTCCATACAATGATCAAGGGCGAGTGCAGTCGTTTTTGTTTTAGCTTTTTCATTAAAACATTACCCTCCTCAAACACTATCACCACAAGTGATTGTAACATGCATAATATCGCTGTATTTAGCAAAATGTGTCAAATTAACTCATCAAAGAACTAAACACAAAGTTGTAGGTTTTGGTCTAAATCAGGGAAAAGAAAGAAATAACCATGTAGTGGTTAAATTGCACAATGTGAAACCCCTAAACCTCACATCAGTCCCAGCTTCAACTTGACCATATTGTATGATCGTAGGCAATTACCTTTTTTCACAGTGCCTCATTTTTCTTCATCACGACAGGGAGCACTCTGAAATACATCAGTTCAGGGTGTTAGCCATTTAAAAACAGACTGTAATGCACGGGTGTCCAAACTGGGGGGCGTGCCAGAGGGGCATCAAGAGATCCTGGTGGGGGGGTGCCAGGATCTTGCCAAAAGAAGCATTATGCTGATAAAAGTGCTTTGTTTGAAGCAGAAAAGGTAACAGAACTGAACAGCAATGTTTACGCATTGCCAACTTAAAGAATAATTGTGGAAACTCTTGGGGGGGCATGATTTTTTTCCCACTAGGGGGGCACAGCATTAAAAAGTTAAAAAAACACTGCTATAATGTTACTTAATCTCTAGTAATACCATAGGTCGTGTATAGGTGCAAATGAAAATTCACTTTCCCCTGGGCATGGCCATTGGGGTTGTGGGCATGACTCCTGCCTTAACTTAGACAAGAGTCATGTCCATGGGGTTTTAATGTCAGAAAATGACGCTAGTCTGGTTAAAGGCATTATTTATGTTTCTGCCCATACTAGTGTCATCCTTTGATCCTAAACCCCCTGTTCCCCTTATGCCTCATCCACCCAGCTAGGATATTTATTTTATGATGCTAGCCGGGCCTTAGCGCAGTTTATTGTCAAAAAGTATAAATCAGGGCCTCAGTTCACTAATAGCATTGTTATTAGGATACTACAATCCAATGTAATGGCACTCAATGCATGGTATCATTTGCTACAATAAAATGAAATGTGTTGCAACTGTCACATAAAAATAAAGACACTGTTTTAAATTTTGAAGAGGGGGTTTCATACATGTAATGGCTGCTCTGAGTCAAGCTCCAGTATAACACTCACCTTTCTTCACTTGAATGCCAGTGTTGGTAGTGGTGAACTTGCAAAAGACAAAAAACAACCAATGGTTTCCACTAAACAACTGTAGGCAAAATACACAGGTGGCTCAGCCCACAGTGACAAAAGGAGACCCCACCAGCAGTAAAGTGGCCCCCACTGTGCCAGCCCACCAGGAAAATATGTGGTGCCTGGTGCAGCCTGTTTAGCTTCTTGCATTCAGAAGTTTGACCTATGGCATCCCTAAAACAATTGCAAATGCTTGAGCATCTATCAAGTCGAAGACCAAATGTTCTGTATGACCCCTTTTTGTGGCTATTGTCAGGGGTGAAGTTACTAGTATAATGTTTTTTGAGGGAGGAGGCATTCCATCCATACCAACAGGATCTTACATTGTTTTTCCTTCCATTACTAGCGACATCAAGTAGCATCACTATGAAATAGAGCTAATACTCATGTGGGTCCTTGTAAGTGGCTAAAGTCATTAAAAGAAATAAACGTTGTCTTTCTTTGGCAAAACACATTTTGTGCAATGGGCCTAGCCCTGATTTGACACTTAAAATATGTTTTTCCTATTTCACTCCAAAAGGGGACATTGATCTGCAGTGTCTGGCATGCCCACCGTCAACATCCCTGTGGTTCAGAGTAGAACTTGGACAGATAGGAGGTCTGTGCATCAAGATACAGTTGGACCCCAGTAATGAATCATTTAGCTACAAATTTGCTCACATTTGCAAATAGGGTAAGTTTTCAACTTGTAGAAACATTATGTAGGTCTTTTGCATAGTATAGGAGACTGCATGCATTTTTGTTTGCTGTAGGCAATGTTTCTGGTAACACCAGGGAAATGAACAGTAAAACCATCCCTCCAGACCATAAAACAAACTCTCAAACACCCATAAAACTGGCCCACTCACTGACCTATCAGACCTGACTGCCAGATTGCCCTGCATGCCACTCCCACCCTGCTGTGGTTGTCTTTAGTTTTCCTGAGAATTCCAAGCCTCTACCATGTAAATCTATTTTACAACTCTTATTAGAGTAACAGTAAGTGTGATTAATTAAAAAGGAAACTGATCAAAATACGCTGACAATTAGGATGGCCTGATGCTTTAATTGGTAGATATAATCCACTTCAAGAGTGGCTGGGACTGCATGGACACGTTGTGCTGAGTACAATTTCTTGTCCGATACAGAGGTTAGTGCATTTTTGTTCCCTCGAAAAGTAATAAATAGTTCAAAAGGAAAAAAGTATTTTTGACGTCAAAGAGTACAGCCATCCACATGTTCCCTTTGATAACTGTAGCGCACAGGAGTGGACGTGTGCGCTGGGCTCCAAATATCCTTGGACATCAATCAACATCAAGGAGATTGGCATGCAATTGCCAAGCCACCAGGGCAAAGCCTTCCATTTCCCCATCAAAGTGCAATGATGAATCAGTGGTGCATTCTGACTGCCACTGTCTCCTAATGGAGTCTGGATATAGTCTAAATGCTCAGTAGCATCACGTTGACCACATTCATTTTCTGCTTAACTTCCACATGTTGCAGGTCGATTAGTCTTTCCTGGAATCATTCAACATCAGCACTCTTTAGAGTAGTGATCCAGTGAATGTTCATGTACCTAAATATTTTCAGGTAATTGAGGAACAGTATCCTCCACTGATTGTATGGATCTTTGGTTGTCGACTGGAAGCATATCAAAGGAGCTAGCATCAGCAACATATTTCAATTACAGTCAAACCAATGTATCTCCACAAAAATGACAAAGAGGATGGTATTCAAACCATAAACAAAATTTGGTCAATTTTATAAGTCTGTTATTTAGTAAACCAGTTTATCCAAAAAGCATATATATCTATATAACCATGCAATCTAAATTTGTATTTTAAAATGAAAAAGATGCAAAATATGAATATATGAAATATATTGGTCCCATAAAGAATTTCCATACTCTAATTAAGTTATCAGAGGTGACATAGGGGATTTCCATGAGGAAGGTGTGAGCATCAGAAGAACCAGATTAAGGTTCAGGGGCTCGGCAGTGTTCAAACATAAAACTCAGTACCCTGAGCACAATGTTCTACAATCAGTGCAACACACTTAAAGATGATGACCTCCAGAGAGGTTGGGCTCCCATAACATGGTGGTAGTTTTCTGCCAATGATGTAGAGGCGAGGACCACTGCTGTCATAGTGGGCTGCCTGCCCGGGTATTAGGCCCTGATTACGAGACTCATTATGGAAGTCCAAACAAGGTTGGTGGGCAGACCTGCTAAACTACCGCCGTCCCTGCCAGGATCCTAAATCCTAACGGGCTGACGGCGGGGCTGGTTGTAATCAGCCAGGGCAGTGCTGAACTCAGCACCACACTGCTGATTACAACATTGTTTTCTGCCAGCCTTTTCATGGTGGTACCACCTGCCATGAAAAGGCTGGTGAAGAACCCCTTCACTGCCTATGCCCCATGCCAAGCACCCTTGAAATGCTCACTGTGTGCAGCACAGACAGTGCGCATTTCAAGGGTGCGGGTGCCCCTGAGTGTGGTAGCATTGTCGCCAGCTCTATTTTGGGCTGGCGGCAATGCTGCTGCACCTTTCCCACTGGGATGACTGGCAGAAACCCTGGTTTCCACGGGTCAGCCCAGTGGGGAAGTCGTAATGGGGCCTGCCGAGAGGTCACCAGCACCGCAGCAACCTCTCCATCTGGAGTTTGGCGGACGGATGTTTCCATCCGCCAAACTCACAATCAGCCCCTTAATAACCAAAGAGGATTCGTTTTAAAGATCTGTGCAAAATGTCATTTTGAGGTAGCATAATACTGCTTTTGTATTGATTGGTTAGTGCAAATGAAATTTTGCATTGGCATTTGGCAAAAAACAAATCAAAACTGTTCTGTTACTGTTGCGAATTCACTGGTCAGTTAGTAGAATAATCTATGTAATGCATGCCATTATGCAGGACATTTCCAATCCAGCACTAACAATCCTGTTGTAAGATGCCACTTACTTAAGCAGTTCTACACTGAAAGTGCTAACACCGAATACACATCAAAACACCTGTAACTACTGCTCTTCAACATTAAAAACGAATTTGTCTTCAGTGTGATCAGGGACTCTTTGGATTTGTTTGGTTTCTGTAGTGGAATTGGAACCTGTCACGCAGTTGAAACATTGATTCAAGAGAGGCTTTGCAACTCTAAATAAAACCTAATCCTGAATACTAAGCAAGTAATTCCCCCGATGATTACTCAATGCCTCGCGTCCCTCTGCTCTGAATACAAACATGTTGCTTCTCTTTGAGCTGTCAATGTATCTTTCTCCCAGCCAAGTTCTCAGGTAATAGCAACAGTCGTGAGCTTTCTGTGCTTTCTGATTTATTTATGTGCAAAAAAAATGACAATTGTATATAGCCTGTGAGTTTTTGCACAAAGGAAAGGCAATTGATACCCGTCTGTGCAGTCCCAGTCTAAAGGAGAATATTTGAAAAGTTGTAATCACAGATGTATGACTTATTCAGGCAGAATTTAAATTATTTTCGCAGTCAATGAGGTATTTATATGGCAGACACTGTTCAAAGCTAATCAAGATTTTAAAAAGACAAATATTCCTTGAAAATCAAAAATAGTTGGTTACTCTCAGTAAACTTGAAAAGCAAAGTCAAATTATATCCAGTTGCATTTCCTCTTGGGCAAAACTGTAATTCCAGACACCTGTCCCTTCCTCTTCTCTGTTCCTCTCTCTGTTTGCTGTCCTCTTACCTCTCTATCTCTCGCTCTCGCTAACACATTGGACCACCAGCCGTGGAACTTTATTTTGTGTAGCTGCTGTGCACATGTTGCAGTTTACAGACAAAATGTAATCACTCACATTGAAAAGAGCCAAAAGATTAAGTGAGTTGACCCACTGCCCGATGCTTTAAACTCTGGTGCTTGGAAACCAATTGTAAATTACAGTATAATAGACCAGTGGATGAAGAGGACTGACTGAAAGCCTCTGTATTCATGTATAAATATATATCTACATATATAAATAAATATATATTCTAAAACTAAAAACAATTAATCATCTTGCATAATTACTCTTCAATAAAAAATTATCGATTAATAAATAATGTTTGTTCAGTTTTTAATTAATTAACTTCCCACCCTGTACCCCTGCAAACCTAGGAGTCTGCACCTAAAATAACTAAACAAAACTATTCTATAACTTGTATATGTTAGGCCGATCTGCCCCCGGGGGGGAGAGACAACTAGACACAAGGGATTTAAAAAAAAAATTATATTGCTAAGGGAAGCGACCCCTTAGGCAAGGATCGCTTTTTTAGGCCATTTCTGCCCCCTTTTGGGGCAGATCGGCCTATTTCTATTAGGTTGATCTGCCCCCGGGGGAGGCAGAAACCTCTTAGGTCTTAGGCACCAGGGATTGGTGTGTGTGTATGTTTGTATTTTGTTTGGGGGGGCAGCCCCTTGGGCAAGGGTCACTACCCATGGGGGCACATTATTTTTGGCCATATCAGATCGGCCTATTTTTGGAAGGCCCATCGGCCTCCAAGGGGGGCAGAAAGCCCACCAGAGACCAGGGAAGATTTTTTCAAAATAAGAGGATGGGGGTATGGCCATACCCCCACCCCAAATAAATGGGGCCAAAGTTGTTCTGCCCACCAGTGGGCAGATGGGGCAATTACCCCAGATCCACACCCGGGGGGGGGCAGAAAGTCTACTAGATGCCAGGGAATAAAAAAATAAAATAAAAATTGTGTGGTGGTGTTTACCAACCAGTATGGGCATGGTTATGCTCCAACCCAAACCGAAGGGGATAACAGTTTTTCAGCTCTCCCACGCACACTAAAACATCTTATACAACGGCAAGCAAGAGGACATTTGATTATTTTGGGTTTTGGTTTTACATTTGAGCCGTGAGAGCTTGGCTAACTCTTAATATCGTCCCACTTGGAATGGTGAGGGCCGCACTTTTTGGACTTTGGGATGCTGTCATGTAGAAAAATCCACAAGACCTAGACACATCTGAAAACTAAACATATGGGTGAGTCCAGAGTGGTGTGCTTCACGTGCATCCTGCACCGTTTTCTTACCCACAATGCCCTGCAATCCTCCAACGTTGCTGGAAATCACACATTTTTTCCCCATTTTAGTGATGGAACCTTCCAGAATCTGCAGGAATCCACAAAATTCCTACCACCCAGCATTGTCTCATCTATACTGATAAAAAGTCTGCCCCACTTGTCAGCCTAAAAATGTTTCTTTTCAAACTGCCCTTTTGAACCCGCTTTGGTTCCCCCTAAATTTTGACATGTTTTTGGCTCTTCCCTGTCACAGGCACTTGGCCCAGCTACACAAGTGAGGTGTCATTTTACTGGGAGACTGAGGGGAATGTTGGGTGGTAGGAAATTTGTCCCGGTGTGGTGATCCCACACAGAAATGAGGGAAAAATTTGATTTTTTAGCTAAAGTTGAGGTTTGCTGAGGATTCTGGGTAAGAAAACAATGGGGGATCCACACAAGTCAGACCTCCCTGGATTCCCTCACGTGTCTAGTTTTAAAAAATGTTTGGGTTTGGTAGATTTCCCTATATGGCTGCTGAGCCCAGGGCCAAAAACACAGGTCCATCCCACAAAAACAGGTAGTTTAGCATTTGATAATTTTGATGTGTCAATGTTGTGTTTTGGGGCATTTCCTTTCGCGGGCACTAGGCCTACCCACACAAGTGAGGTACCATTTTTATCAGGGGACTTGGAGGAACGCTGGGTAGAAGGAAATTCGTGGCTCCTCTCAGATTCCAGAACTTTCTGTCTCCAAATTATGAGGAAAAAGTGTTTTCTTTTGTCAAATGTTGAGGTTTGCAAAAGATTCTGGGTAACAGAACCCAGTGAGAGCTCCACAAGTCACCCTATCATGGATTCCCCTAGGTGTCTAGTTTTAAAAAATGCACAGGTTTGGTAGGTTTCCCTAGGTGCCAGCTGAGCTAGAAACCGAAGTCCACAGCTAAGCACTTTCCAATAAGCAGCTCTGTTTTCTTTGGGAAAATGTGAATGTCCACGTTGTGTTTTGGGGCATTTCCTGCCGCGAGCGCTAGGCCTACCCACACAAGTGAGGTACAATTTTTATTGGGAGACTTGGGGGAATGGTGGGTAGAAGGAAATTTGGGTCTTCTCTCAGATTCCAGAACTTTCTGTCACCAAAATGTGAAGAAAAAGTATTATTGGATGAAATTATGAGGTTTGCAAAGGATTCTGGGTAACAGAACCTGGTGAGAGCCCCACAAGTCATCCCAATCCTGGATTTCCCTAGGTATCTAGTTTTCAAAAATGCACAGGTTTGGTAGGTTTCCCTAGGTGCTGGCTGAGCTAGAGGCCAAAATCAATACAGCTAGCCACTTTGCCAAAACACATCAGATTTCAAAGTGAAAATGTGATGTGTCCATGTTGCGTTTCCTGTCGCTAGCATTAGGCCTACCCATGCAAATGAGGTACCATTTGTATCGGGAGACTAGTGGGAACACAGAATAGCAGAACAAGTGTTATTGCCCCTTGTCTTTCTCTACATTTTTCCCTTCCAAATATAAGACAGTGTGTAAAAAAGGCGACAATTTAAGAAATGCCCTGTAATTCACATGCTAGTATGCGGGCCCCGGAATTCAGAGATGTGCAAATAACCACTGCTTCTCAACACCTCATCTTGCGTCCATTTAAGAAATACAAAGGTTTCCTTGATACCTATTTTTCACTCTTTATATTTCAACAAATGAATTGCTGTATACCCAGTATAGAATGAAAACCCATTGCAAGTTGCAGCTCATTTATTGGCTCTGGGTACCTAGGGTTCTTGATGAACCTACAAGACCTATATATCCCTGCAACCAGAAGAGTCCAGCAGATGTAATGGTATATTGCTTTCACAAATTTGACATTGCAGGAAAAAGTTACAAAGTAAAATGTGAAGAAAAATGGCTGTTTTTCCTGCTCAATTTCAATATTTTTTAAAATTTCAGCTGTTATTTTCTGTAGGAAAACCTTGTAGGATCTACACGAATTACCCCTTGCTGATTTCAGAATTTTGTCTCATTGATTTCATACCTATTTCTGTCACTAACTGGAAGGAGGCTAAAAGCACAAAACATTGTAAAAATGGGGTATGTCCCAGTAAAATGCCAAAATTGTGTAGAAAAATGTGGTTTTCTGATTCATGTCTGTCTGTTCCTGAAAGCAAGGAAGATTGTGATTATAGCACCGCAAACCCTTTGTTGATGCCTTTTTCAGGGGAAAAAAACACAAGCCTTCTTCTGCAGTCCTTTTTTCCAATTATTTTTTTTTGTTTTTTAACAAAATTTTCACTGTATTTTGGCTAATTTCTTGATCTCTTTCAGTGGAACCCACAAAGTCTGCGTACCTCTAGAACACCAAGGATGCTGGAAAAAAAGGATTCAAATTTGGCATGGGTAGCTTATGTGGACACAAAGTTCTGAGGGCCTAAGCACGAACTGCCCCAAATAGCCGAAAAAAGGCTTGGCACCTGAGGGGGAAAAGGCCTGGCAGCGAAGGGGTTAACTTCATACCCTAACCCTCTGCAAATCTAACAACCCACTACAACACTAGAAATTACGATAAATTAATAAACAATTCTATATATAAACAATTGTAACAATATGAAATTAATATATCAACTAAAACATATTCAAATAATTAAAAATGTATATTGTTAACCACATATTAGTGAAAATGAAACTAAAAACATTGATATTATCTACAGCAATATTGCTTATCTCAAAAAATGATATTCGATATCCATTATTTCTGTTGCCCGATATTTTCTAATTGATATTTTGTGCAAACACCCTATTACCTTAATTCAGCAATATTTTTATATCTACCATATGTCACCTCTCCCTATAAACAGCTATCCCTCCTTTTAGGCCTCATATAGCTACCTCTCTCCTCGTTTCACCTTTCCCCTTTTAGCTCACTGTAGGAAAATACCTCTTTTTGCATGTTCACACCCATTTTTTTGAGACTGATGTTGCTGGTTTTTGACTCCGTGCGCTTAGGCTTTGCTAAACATGCCCCAGTGCATATGCTCTAATCTCTAAACCACATTGAAATTGGCTATACTTCAAATTGGCACATTTAATTTACCATACATCCCCAGTATATAGTACACAGTGTACCCAGGGCCTGTGAGATAAATGTCACTTGTGGACTGTAGAACCCATTGTGCCACCCACTACAGTGATAATAGAAACATTCTAAAGCATTTTAAAACTGCAAATTCAACCTGTCAAAATAACCCCTATTAAAAGGCCGACACTTTCTTTTTCAAATATTAATAAGACACCCCTAAATAGTCCTAATTGCCCATAAGGCATGGCGCATGGTTTTTAAAAGATATGTAAAGGTTTAATATTAAACATGTCCTTACCTGAAATGGACAAACAATGGAAAATATTTTTTAATATTTTGGAAAAGGTACTTTTAGAAAGCAAGGTCCTGATTTAGAGTTTGGTGGAGGGGTTACTCCTTCACAAATGTGACAGATATCCCATTTGCCATATCACAAGTTCCTAGGCTATTATGGAAATGTAAGTTGATGGACAGTATATCTGTCACATTTGTGAAGGAGTAACCCCCTCTGCCATATTCTGAATCAGGCCCTTAGTGCTTAAAGCTTCTGGGTACCCATTTGCATGAGCTCCAGCTGTAATCTGGCAGCTGAATAGTCCACTTGAGGACATGTGAAAACTGACCAAGGAGTAGACAAAGGCCTTGGATGGGGTGATATGTTTGGTTGATCAGGAAAGGTGACCATCTTGGCTGGGCCTGGGTACCAGATTTACTTCAAAGAGGACTAACTTGTCACATGCAAATGTCAGCTGACACCTGGACAGGGCATTGCCGATTTTTCCCTAGTCAGACAGGCACCAATCCCAGGAGGAGAGGAGCTGCCCTCAGAAATGACTTGAGGTGGCCGCAAAGGAGCGGTTGCTTATTTCCCTGGCCACACCTCTGGGGTTGGCACACAGTCTCTGCACAAGAAGAGAAGGATTTTACCGTCTTGGATGTGGGCAGAGAGGGACACTGTGGGATTGTTTGCAGTACCGCACAAAGGAACTGCTTTAAAAATGGGTAGGGTTAATCTTGGGAACTTTTTCCCTATCCGCTAAAGGGAGGGGCAGGTGTCCTCCCCACCCAAAGGCTAATTCCATGCATAAATGAGGTATCCCTTGGACACCCTATCCAGAAAGCTCTAGATCTGTGAAAGACGAAAGAAGGGCAGCTGTTGAGACCTATGAGGAGTCCTAAAAGGAAGGAACTGCTCCCACTTGTACCAAGCACAAAGAAGTGGATTCCAAGGCTCAGTTTGCTGACCCACAATTAAGCTACAGCAATGCAACAAACTGTTAGGATTCCTTTTTCTGAAGAGCCCAGCTGCCCAGTTTCAAATGGACCAGCCCTAGACCCTGCTGGAGGCTTTTGCTGGAATGAATCTTGAACCCCAAGGGAGGTTCCTGAGATCTTGGTACTTTTGACTATTTCAGAATGTACTTCGCCTACCATCCTGAAAAACCTGGAACATTCTGGATTCAAAGACCTCCAGAGAACTGGGACAAACTTGCCAAGCTAATTCACTTGACTAAGTCAGATCATAGAAATCTTCACAGGGTGAATGTGCCAAAAGAAATTTGAATTTCTCCCACTAAGATCTTTCCAGCCAAAAGTTAATGTCTTCATCAGAGTTGCATCCAACAACTACCTATCCTCATTGAGCTCTTCTCACCTGTAGCCTGCTGCCTTATACTGCTGAGGATTTTTGGCTTCCATTTCACAGACTTAGGGCTTGATTTAGATCTT
The DNA here is from genome assembly GCF_031143425.1 of Pleurodeles waltl. Classification (NCBI taxonomy): domain Eukaryota; kingdom Metazoa; phylum Chordata; class Amphibia; order Caudata; family Salamandridae; genus Pleurodeles; species Pleurodeles waltl. The sequence continues at coordinate 510,627,439 of NC_090445.1, forward strand.
GGCAGTAACAGTTTTGCCATCTTTTTTCCTTTAGAAAACCTGTCTGCCGCTTGGCAGTCTGCCTGCTCAATTTAGAAGTTGGTGGTCCCATAGACGAGAGACTGCCCGAGTCCTGCCGACTCCACCAGAAATTTTCAGCTGCGTCAACAGTGCTACTGAATAAAGTGGCTGGCGGAGAGACTACAGCCACTGTTCCCGCCAAGCCAATCACAATGTGTCTTTTCGCCAAGGCAACTGTGGAGGTGTTACCTCTACACCTGGGTTGGAGGATTGGAAGGATAACGAGACAAATACCACCTTTTATCTCATTTTAATTTACGTTTTTAACTGGCCCCGATTGGACACCAGCCTTTGCTGATGGCATGTGCCCACGAAGGAAACACAAACCGTCATCGCCAGACTCAAGGGTAAGCATTCTATATTACGTTGTAAATGTTGTTTGATCACATAACATTAGGAACAACAGCAGAAATATACATGTTACAGTAATATTTTTGTTAAACAATTTGTGACATTCTTATGTCCAGACAACATCAATGTGAAACATCATTGTAGACACACCTGTATAGAACATAAATCAATGACGTACACAATTTTCATTTTGGTGCAAGTATACATAACCAAATGAGTGTTTGCACCAAAATAAAAAGAACATAAAAATAGCAAACTATGTCCAAGGCCCTCATTCTGACCCTGGCGGTCGGTGATAAAGCGGCGGCCAAGCCGCCAACAGGCCGGCGGTCTAAAATATGCAATTCTGACCCTGGCGGGAACCGCCAACACAGCCCGCCAACTTAACACTCCGACCGCCACAGCGGTACAAACAAACAGCGCGGCGGTTCCCGCAAACAGCCCGGCGGCAGACAAAGTACCGCCCACCCTATTACGACCCACCAATCTGCCACCTTTTCCGGGGCGGGAGCACCGCCGATAAGAACACGGCGGAAACAGACTACGAACGGGAAAACGCTCACCTCTACGCACTCCACGCGAGATTCCGGCAGTATGGAGCCAGAGTTGCAGGTCATCCCCGCACTCCTATTCCTCCTCATATACCAGGAGCACGCCCGGCGGCGCGGAAGACATCGGTGAGTACGGCACCTACGACACAGGGGAGGGAAAAGATTACCGGCACACACCCACCCACCCACACCCACTACAACACACACATCAATGCATTCCCACAGATCACTGTCACAACCCACAAACCACCCCCCTCCGAAATAATGCAAAGACCAAAAGAAGAGATCATAAACGGGCAGATATATTGAAATATGTACACCATTAATCCCAATAAATAAATAAACTATGTACAAAATATATACAGCTACTAAATGTAGTCCAACCACTGTCCGTGGATCACAGGGGTCCTGTGCAAAGGGGCAAGGCCCAGTCCCACGACAAGAACTCCACGGAGAGAACACTGCAGGGGCATCAGAAAGAAAATAGGACAGGCACCTCAGGGGGAAGGGAAGGGGGGGCACCTCAGCCACTTGAGTACACGACGCCAGATCCACGAGGGGACTCCATGACCACTGGCCCATCCTGGGGAGAGCAAAGCCACAGTCCAAACAGTCCATACAGTGGGTGGCCTGCCCACTGGGCCATCCTGGGGAGAGCAAAGCCACAGTCCATACAGTCCATACAGTGGGTGGCCTGCCCACTGGGCCATCCTGGGGAGAGCAAAGCCACAGTCCAAACAGTCCATACAGTGGGTGGCCTGCCCACTGGGCCATCCTGGGGAGAGCAAAGCCACAGTCCATACAGTCCATACAGTGGGTGGCCTGCCCACTGGGCCATCCTGGGGAGAGCAAAGCCACAGTCCAAACAGTCCATACAGTGGGTGGCCTGCCCACTGGGCCATCCTGGGGAGAGCAAAGCCACAGTCCAAACAGTCCATACAGTGGGTGGCCTGCCCACTGGGCCATCCTGGGGAGAGCAAAGCCACAGTCCATACAGTCCATACAGTGGGTGGCCTGCCCACTGGGCCATCCTGGGGAGAGCAAAGCCACAGTCCAAACAGTCCATATAGTGGGTGGCCTGCCCACTGGGCCATCCTGGGGAGAGCAAAGCCACAGTCCATACAGTCCAAACAGTGGGTGGCCTGCCCACTGGGCCATCCTGGGGAGAGCAAAGCCACAGTCCATACAGTCCATACAGTGGGTGGCCTGCCCACTGGGCCATCCTGGGGAGAGCAAAGCCACAGTCCATACAGTCCATACAGTGGGTGGCCTGCCCACTGGGCCATCCTGGGGAGAGCAAAGCCACAGTCCATACAGTCCATAACAGACCCCACTGCCACTGGAGGAGGCAAGTTGGCCAGAGGACATCCTGCAGCCCTGCCCGAGATAGATCCTGCCCTGCCACGTCTGCCAAAGGGCCAGCGGTTCTTGCCCTGAAGGGCCCAGTTCAGCGGTTCTTGAGACGGCGGGGCCCAGTTCAGCGGTTCTTGAGACGGCGGGGCCCAGTTCAGCGCTTCTTGCCTTGAAGGGCCCAGTTCAGCGGTTCTTGAGACGGCGGGGCCCAGTTCAGCGGTTCTTGAGACGGCGGGGCCCAGTTCAGCGCTTCTTGCCTTGAAGGGCCCAGTTCAGCGGTTCTTGAGACGGCGGGGCCCAGTTCAGCGGTCCTTGCCTTGAAGGGCCCAGTTCAGCGGTTCTTGAGACGGCGGGGCCCAGTTCAACGGTTCTTGCCTTGAAGGGCCCAGTTCAGCGGTTCTTGAGACGGCGGGGCCCAGTTCAGCGGTTCTTGAGACGGCGGGGCCCAGTTCAGCGCTTCTTGAGACGGCGGGGCCCAGTTCAGCGGTTCTTGAGACGGCGGGGCCCAGTTCAGCGGTTCTTGAGACGGCGGGGCCCAGTTCAGCGGTTCTTGAGACGGCGGGGCCCAGTTCAGCGCTTCTTGCCTTGAAGGGCCCAGTTCAGCGGTTCTTGAGACGGCGGGGCCCAGTTCAGCGGTTCTTGAGACGGCGGGGCCCAGTTCAGCGCTTCTTGAGACGGCGGGGCCCAGTTCAGCGCTTCTTGAGACGGCGGGGCCCAGTTCAGCGCTTCTTGCCTTGAAGGGCCCAGTTCAGCGGTTCTTGAGACGGCGGGGCCCAGTTCAGCGGTTCTTGAGACGGCGGGGCCCAGTTCAGCGCTTCTTGAGACGGCGGGGCCCAGTTCAGCGGTTCTTGAGACGGCGGGGCCCAGTTCAGCGGTTCTTGAGACGGCGGACGGTCTATGGCCAACTGCTAATTGCCTGGTGGTGCCCTCCTGGGCAGCGGGGATGGTGCTCCTTCACTGCCCACCTGGGCTGTGGGTGGTGGGGCCCTCCTGGCCAGCTGGGCTGGGTCCTCCCTGGGCAGCGGCTATGGGGGTGGTGGGCTCTCCCGGGGCAGCTGTGCCGGTTCCTCCCGGGGCAGCGGCTATGGGGGTTGTGGGCTCCTCCTGGGCAGCAGGCCTGCTGCCTGACCTCTCCAACTTGCTGCCCTTGCCCTCCTTAGTCGTCGGCCTGTGGCCCTTTCCTCCCTTTGGAGCTGTGGCTGGTGACTGTCTCTGGGTGGTGTCCGGGGGGGATGTAGAAGGCGGGCTCCTGCGGCGCCCCTTCCGCCTTCTGCTCCTCTTCCCAGGGGGTGGGCTGGCTGTCCCCTTGCTGCTGGGCGAAGATCCAGACATGCGGGCTGGCGGGCTCCAATACCCCTGCACCCTTGTCAAGGGGGCTGCAGGGCTGGTGGTGGCTGAGGTGCTCTTCTTACCCCGACGAGAAGGAGGGGGGGGCTCAGGGTCAGGAAAGAAGTTAGTAGTGGCGAGGAAGAGCTTCTTGGGACAATGGAGAGTGGTAGGTACAGTGGGAATGGGAGAGGAGGGAGAGGATGTGGTTGTAGGTGAGTCACGTTTGCTGTCTTTGGGTGCAGGTGCAGGAGGGATAGGCTGTCGTGAGGTGGATGGCTGTTGGGTGGGTGGGTGGCTGCGTTTGTGTGGTGTGGAAGAGGGGGTGACAGACACAGTGGGAGAGGACACAGGGGACGTGTAAATGGCAGTGGGGGTGGTGACTGCACGTGTGCGGACTGGAGTGGAGGGTGTGCTGGTGATGGAAACACTGGCTGATGGTGAGGTGAATGGAGGTGTGAGTGTAGACGTCACAGGGAGGGAGGAGGGAGACGAGGAGGTGGGGGTCACAGAGGTGGTAGTGACTGTTGGTATGTCTGCATCGGAATGTTGCGTGTGTGAATGTCTGCGTGATCTGTGGTGCTTATGTTTGGATGAGCTTCTCTTGGGTGTTGAGGTGTGTGCAGGCTGGTCTGATGGTCTGGGTGGGACAGGCAGAGGAACAGGAGACTGGGAGGAGGGAGTTAGTAGAGGCAGGCAGGAGACAGGGACAATGGCTGCCGTCAGTGCTGAGGCCAGAGCCTGGAACGATCGCTGATGGGCAGCCTGACCCGAATGAATGCCCTCCAGGTACGCATTGCTGCGATGAACCTCCCTCTCCACCCCCTGGATGGCATTCAAAAGGGTAGTCTGCCCAATAATGAGCGTTCGGAGGAGGTCAATGACCTCCTCACTGAGGGCAGCGGGGGTAACAGGGGCAGGGCCTGAGGTGCCTGGGGCGAAGGAGATGCCCGGCTTCCTGGCAGAGCGGGCACGGGGCGAACGCGGAGGGGCTGCTGGGAGGGCGGAGATGGTGCGCTGGGTGGCGGCTGTACCTGTAATGGCGGGGGGCACGGATGGTGCCACCCCCGCAAGGGAGCCCCCTTCCGAGGACGTGTCCGTGTCGCTGCAGGCTCCAGTCGTCCCCGTCGTGGAGCTCCCCTCGCCCTCCGTCTCACTGGTCCAGTCTGACTCTGTGGCATGGCCCTCCTGGGCCATGTGAGATGCAGCTCCCTCCTGCCCCGATGCCACTTCTCCTCCGCCTGATGATGCTGATGCACACAAGCACAGAAAGACAAACAAAAAGGGGGGGGGAGAGAGAAATAAAGGGATATTGAGTACATGGATCTCCGGTACAGTTAGCGGACATGACAGACACAGATGCCCCCTGCACTAAGTTGCGCACTTGGGGTACGCTACGCATTCCGTGGAAAATGGCCTACACGCCTAGAGTTGACAACTGCACCCATGGATGACACGGCCCAGGGATGGCTGTACTGACAAACTACTGAGGGTGGTGGCTGGGGACACAGGGGCTTACGGGGGTGCCCAGCCTACAGATATCGCCCTGGCCTAGGGGGACCCCCAGCCCTCCTCCCCCACCCAGACACCTCCACTGCGCGACAACAGAGTAGATAATGCTTGTACTCACCCCCTTGTGTCTGCTGTGCTGCCCTCACGCGCCCATCCAATTCAGGGTAGGCCACCGCCAGGATCCGGAACATCAGGGGGCTCAGTTGACGGCAGGCACCCCGCCTACGTTGGGAGGCCATCCCCAGCAGAGACTCGGCGGTCTTCTTGGTCCCGCGGCGGATGTCCTCCCACCTCTTGCGGCAGTGGGTGCCCCGTCGATGGTGGACCCCCAGGGCCCGGACTTCCTTGGCGATGGCACGCCAAATCCCGATCTTCTCATGGGCGCGGACCTATGTGACACGTACAGGGAGGGAGAAATACCACGTTCAAGTTTCTCAGCATTTTCCTTTCCAGTGGCCCAACGCCCCCCATCCCCGCCAGGCCCCCCGCCATGCCCAACATGCCCCCCATCCCCGCCAGGCCCCCCGCCATGCCCAACATGCCCCCCATCCCCGCCAGGCCCCCCGCCATGCCCAACATGCCCCCCATCCCCGCCATGCCCCCCGCCATGCCCAACATGCCCCCCATCCCCGCCAGGCCCCCCGCCATGCCCCCCCGCCATGCCCAACATGCCCCCCATCCCCGCCATGCCCCCCGCCATGCCCAACATGCCCCCCATCCCCGCCAGGCCCCCCGCCATGCCCCCGCCATGCCCAACATGCCCCCCATCCCCGCCAGGCCCCCCGCCATGCCCAACATGCCCCCCATCCCCGCCAGGCCCCCCGCCATGCCCCCCGCCATGCCCAACATGCCCCCCATCCCCGCCAGGCCCCCCGCCAGGCCCCCCGCCAGCCCCAACATGCCCCCCATCCCCGCCAGGCCCCCAAGCCAGCCAGTGGCCCCAAATCCATATTGAATTAAACTCACTTGTTGGTCTGGAGGACCGTAGAGTAGCGCATACTGGGGGAGGACCCCATCCACAAGTTTCTCCAACTCCTCTCCAGTGAAGGCAGGGGCCCTTTCCCCAGCAGATTTTTGACATTATTCCTTGCACTATAGCTCCATCCATCCCAACTAATAATTCATTTTCTCAACTTGGTTACAATGGTGGGATCCAGAATTTGTGTTTAGCAGTACCACTCAGCTTTCAGATTAAAAATCCCTAAATTGAACTGAAAGCATAAATATACATTTGACTTTTAATTGACCTAAGGTCTTTTGTGATTTTTTCAAATGATTTTAAATACAATGTTTGTACCTTTACAACATCTAAGGGAATGTGGGGTTGGATCTGGCTAGTCTGACAATTCTCACATCTGTAAAGATGAAGGCGCTATGCAGAGAAATAAACACAAATAATGGATGGAATGAGTGAATTAATCTCATCTACTGGATTGGTAATAATTTAGCCAGCATCCTAATCCATTATTGTTTTGAACACCATGACACCTAGGTTCGGACCCAGCTGTATGCAAATCAGTCTTTACTCTACTCCAATAGGAAGAGTTCAGCCCGAACTGTCAGGCCAGGTCTTCCCTGAATCAAAACAGAAGACCAGTTTCGCCCTTATTAGGATGCATCAGTTAGGTATAGCATAGTTCCCATGCAGAGAAAGGCATTTGAAGTTGGTCCAGAATGGCAGGAAGGTGGATTATGAAAGGGCTCTCAAGGCCTGATAAGAAGCCCACCAAGCACAGATCCCCTCTGAGGATGAAACAATGGATGCCACCTCAGGGGCAGGGGAACACTTGTCCCAAACTGCATTTTCTGGTGTAGCATCCAAGCCTTGGAGTGAAGCAGGCTCTGCAAGCATAAGCCATTCTGAACTGTTCATCTGCCAGTTGAAGCCTACTGACAGGTAATCAGCAAGGGAGCAATAGGCCAAACTGGCAAGCCATAACACTGGAGGAGAAGAAACGTGCAATGGAAGAGAAGAGACTGGCTTTGGAAGAAAATAAGGCCAGCTTAGGACTCTTGAGGCAAGAAGAAAATGCTGGAAGCAATGCTGAGGTGTCCTCGAGGGGGCACAGCACTCACTTGCCCAATGACGTTGTCCCTAACTTTGTGGTTTGTGGCGATATTGACAAAATTGACAATAATGACAATATAAAATATTGACAATATAAAAGGCACTAGGAATTTACAGGGAGGGACAACAACAATGAGGAGCCTTACTGTGGAAGTTATTACCAAAACATGGGAGGGATACACTGATGCTAGAAGAGGGGGTAGCTGACTACTACACTCAAATGAAGGATGCCCTTGTGCAGACATTTGATCCAGACTTGAAGATCACTGGAAGAAGTTCACATAGACACACAAAAATCATGGATTGACTTTGTAGATGTCTCATTAAAAGCACTAGAGGGCTGAGTAAACAGCAATACAGTAATGACTTTTGATTGGGTATATAATCTAATCATGAAGGAGCTCATCCTGAGTACTTGTCAAGAGTTACACCACCATCTAGTGAATTCTAAGTTCACTGACCCCCAGGCAGCTTCAGAAGACAGCTAATAGAAGGGTGCTCACTAGGGTATCTAAAAAGTCCTAGCAGGGTAATACCAAGAAAGGGATCCGGCCTCCCTCAGGGAACAGAGGGAAGTAACAAGGAAAAAGAGAAAGAGTTCTCAGAAGGGCCCCAAAAGCTTGCTCAGAAGAGGGATTTTGTCTACCTAATTTAATCCCAAATCTGGAGGGTAATAAACATTTTGACCCTGTGAAAGCTGGAATATGCGTGGACAGTTACAAACCAGTGTATAAAAAGGGAGATTCAATCTGATCCCTACATTTGGACAGTCAAAAGTGATTGCAAATGTAGTCATTGACGTGGGGGATGTCTAAGAGAAAACAAGAAGTTGGAATGAAAACATCTTAGTCTCCATAGATGGGATGAATGTTGAATCCCTGGCTGCCTTACCCCCTAGCATGGTGAAGTACATGCAATGATCAATCATCTCTGAAATGAAGCTAGGGGCTTTGAGGGATACAGGACGCAGCATGACCACAGTGGTGAACTGGCTGGTTTCCCCACAGCATTATCCCTGATGTTCTAGATAAGGTAGTCAACACATACTGTACAATGAGGTGAAATGTCATCCCATAGCAATGGGTGAGGAGGAGTTACTGGCCCTAAGCAGGTACCTGTGAGCCCTGTCATTCCAGTGGATTCTCTGTTGGTAACGACCTAGAAATCTCTGCTTGTAACGAAGTAGAAAGGAGGACTAATGCTGAACTGTTGTGTCTGCCTAAGTGGGAGTGTGAGGCCACAAGGGCCCAGACAGCCCATCAGGGAATTCAAGGGAGCCTGGAACAATGGCCCAGGTTCTCACAATCAAGGGGAAGGGCAATAAGTGTGGGAACCTTGCTTGAATTCCTCCCTTGATCCAGAAGGAAACCCACACTGGACCACAGAAGATCTGGAGCCTAAAGGGGTAGAAAAGCACACACTGAGAGACCTGTCAGAACTCCTGAGATGTATGGAGCAAGATGACCCTCTAGGGAGGAAGTCTGCCAACCACACCAATGAGTACCCAACTCTTAAAAGCCTTCAGCACCAGGCTAAAGTCCAGGAGAAGGGGGATGCCAGTGGAGCCACAATATCCACTGGGAACTTGGGGAGCTGTATAGCAAGGCTAGGGACATAAAACCTGTAGCAAACAGGAGAATGGTGGTCCCCCAGCAGTACAGGACATTCCTCTTGAACTTAGACCATGATATCCCATTTACTCCGAATTTAGGGTATACCTAAACCTGGGACAAGTTGGTCAAACACTTTGACAGGTCTCAGATGTCTGCAAGGTGAAGGTATTCTCCTACTCCTTGACCACATATGAAGCCAGTGGTAGGCATGAAGGCAACTTAAGGCTCCCCTGATAAGACAATCTGTGGTGGGGACACCTTTTGAGAGGGGCGGGTTTGATACTGTTGGCCCCTAGACCCTGAAACAACTTCAGGGAACAGATTCACCTTGATGGTGGTGTGCCATGCCACTGTGTAACCCGAAGTCATAACTCTTAGGCTGGTAACTGCATCTGTAGTGGACAGGGTCCTGCTTGGTATCTTTATAAAAGTAGGGCTCCCCAAGGATGAAGTTTCAGATAGAGGACAAATTTCATGTCTGCATGCTTGAATGCTATTTGTGAAGAGTATGGGGTGATGTACAAGTTCACCACCTAATATTACCCCTCAAGCCAGTGGGTTAGTTAAGAGATTCAAAAAGACTCCTCTAAAAGATGTGATGATGGAATTGTCCGAAAAACTCTGCAGGAAGTGTGAAGTTCTTCCATGCCTAATATTTACCCATGAGAAAGTACCATAAAGGGGAGTGACCTTTTGTATGGCAAGCTTTCAGGGGTTCCTTAAGTCTTGTTCAAGAAGGGTGGGGGAAACCTCTTAAGGAACCCAAACAGAACATTGTGGACTATGTGTTAAGCCTGGGATTCTGCAGGGCTGAGTATATGAAAAGGGCTACAAAAAGCTTTGAGGCCAGTCAGAAGCGTATTAAGCATTGGCATGGCCAAAAACAAACCTTGGTGGAATATCAGCCAGGCCAAGAAGTGTGGGTTGTGAAGTTTGTGGCTCCCATGTCTCTCCATGACAATGGACTGGGCCTACAAGGGACCTGCAACAGAAAAAGATGATGGATGGAATGCTGAAAATTGTCAAACGTTCACCCCCCAGTCACAGATCTGGGTTTAATCCACTGTTATTTTGCTCACCACACCATTACAGTTTGGACACAGCCAAATGCAAATCATCCTATGACTGGGGGTGTGTGTTTGAAACATTTCAGCACTCCGTCCATCATCCTTTTATGTTGCTAAAGTTTACTTAATTGGCCAGGGTATACCCAGACGTGGGCCCCTTGCTCACCATGCGACTAGATTCAAGCTAGCCTTGCTGATGAGGGTGATACTCTGAGACCGGTCTGTGGATGCTCATTTCTGGTCTAAGGAGGACCTGGCCTAGCAGTTCAGGCTGGACTGTTCCCATGGGGAGCAGGTTCAAGACTGGTTTGCGTATGGCTGGACCCAGCCTGGGGTGGCATGGAGAGCAGAGGATTGATGGATTTAACCCAGATCTGTGACTGGGGGTGAGTGTTGGTAAAGTTTCAGCACTCCGTCTATCATCCTTTTGTGCCCTACAAAGGACCCCCACAGGGTGATCCATGTCAACTGTCAACAGCCCCACTTTGAACAGGCAGATATTATCATGTGGATGGCTACTGATGGAGAAGAGGAGGAAGAGGCCCAGACCTCTTGCTCCACAATGCCAATGATGATTCAGTGAAGAGAGTAGTGTTCTCCTGTACAATGATAGAGCAGCATCAGAGAGCCTGTTTCCAATTGTTTGGACAGGTTGCTGGCCTGTATTACAGACATGTGGACTTCCCCAGTGGTGTGTTCATGACATTGACAATGGTGACAGCTTACCGATCAAAAACTAAATCTACAGGTTATTAGATGACATAAGGGCCAGTATTCAGGAGTAAGTTACCAAAATATTGTCCCTTAGGGTGATTGAGCCCTCTAGTAGTGCCTGAGAAAGGGGTACACCAGAACTCAGGATCTGTGTGGAATATAGAGTACTGAATGCCATCACCAAAACTGAGGCATATCCCATTAACAGAGGTGTTGAGTTGGGGCCAGGCTTATCTGGCACCCAGGGAAACCTCCCAACCCCATATATTTCTGAAAATTAGACCCCTAGTGCAGTCCAGAGTGGTGTGTCTTGCATGAATCCCATTATGTGTTTCTACTCAGAATGCTCTGCAAACATCAACCTTTGGCCAGAGTCACAAATTGTCCTCACATTTTCATGAGGGAAAGTTTGCGAATCTTTGGCGATGCTGAAAATGCCCACCACCTGTCAGTCCAATACTTCTCCAAATAACATCAGTACTCTACATATGTGGGTTGGCCTTTCACTTGCTACAGGAAAGGCCCCAGGCAAAGCAAGGAGACATCAAGATTTTTCTTTTCAAAATTATTAGTTCTGGCAATTTAGATAGCTGTGGTATTTGGGCTCGGGCACGGCCAGCACTTAAAGTAATCTACCAACCCCAGAAACTTGTGAAAACTAGAAAACTAGGGGAGGTCAAGGTGGTGTACATATGTTTATCTAGAATGCAATGCAAACATCACACTTTGCTTAAATTCACAGATATCCCTCATATTTTCTGTGAGGGAAAGTTCTCCAATCTGCACAGCTTGCTAAAGTTCCTACCACCCAGTATTCCCACGCTTCACCTGATGAAAGCAGTACCACACTTGTGTAGGTGGGCCTACTGACTGCAACAAGAATTGGTCAGGACGTGAATGTATACCCCAATGTTGTGTAAAGGAGTCTTCACATCAGTAAAGTTGTGGTCCATTCCTATGAATGGCATTAGGACCACTCACACATGGAAAGCAGCAGAACAAAAAAAAGACATATGGAAATGAAGAGCTATTGATTGGAAGTTTTCTGTTACATAAATATGGAGACAATTATCTTTTTGACCCATACTTGGATATTTGTTGGGCATTCTGTGTAAGACAAGATTCTGCTGAGATCTCCACAAGACATACGACTTCAGATTCCCCTTGTCTCTAGTTTCCATAACTGAACAGGGTTTGGAAGGTTCAGTGGATGCCGGCTGACCGCAAGACTGAACAGTACAACCATTCAATATGACAAATGAGCAGAAATAGCATTTCATTGGATGCAGGTTTGACTTACGGGCTGTAATGGTAGAGATGGGATAAACACCCCATTCTGCCTCCCCCTGAGGTGAAGAGGGTGGCCCTATTCCAAGAGAGTGTCCCATTACATTCCTTTTCTCACTATTTGCCGGAGTTATCTGGTAGTAAGGTTGTGTTGTTTGGGGTGTCTACACTTAGCAAGTGGGAGAAAGCCCACCAGACCATCAGGGAAATAAATGAGAAACAAAATAGTGTGCAACTAAAATAAGGGACAAGTAAGTGTATGAAAACTTATACGAAGCAGAAAGAGGCTCAGCAACTCATAGCATGTTTCCAGGCACAGAGTCCATCTTGAAGTAGTCTTCTATACTGTCACAACCACAACTGCTGTGCAAGTGGACTAAAGCAGAGGAAATGACTGTCTAATGGGGTCAGTTAGTTAGCGGTCTAGTGTTGGTCCTCTCTCTAGTTCCCACTCCACACTACCTCCAACCATGACTAGGCCTACACCTGATTCCCTTTGTCACTGAGCCTGAATCTTGACATGTTGGGCCCGAATCCAAAACTGCATTTTGTAGTACATAAAACAGTACTACTGCAATAAGTACATAAAATAGTATTATTGTAATGCTATTTAAGAAAAAATGCAACACACAAACCCATGAATGTTAATCCCCAAATCTCTAATCGTTCCCACGAGGAGATCCTCACACGTTAATTTACTACTTAGTAGTCAATGTGGAAGGAACCAGGCGGAGTGGCTGAAAAAATGGGAACACTTTGAACAAAATAGGAGAAATTTAAGGAGGAATAAGGATGGGTTTGGGGAGGGCTAAGGAAGAGTTTTGTGAGGGACAGAGTCTCACCCACAAAAAGTACGCCTGTTGCTATTCACAAACTCTACTTTTTGAGATTCCTACAATCAAAAATGACCCAAAACAGTAGTAAATGCACTCCAGATTGGCCCTGAGTAAGTCCAGTCCAACATATGGCCAATCACTGGTACTGCAACACCCTCCCGTTGAAAATAAAGGAGGTATGTATTTAGAATGGAAAGCCATAGAAAATACTGCTAAAAAAAAAATATCTTAACTTTTGAAAAAATATAGAAATTTAGTTTAAAGTTGAAAATAATATATGAATAACAAATATATATTATTTCATGACAATATATTTTGATAACCTATTTTTAATTTAAAACCAAATGTAAGTTGCTTTTTTATCAAATGAAATCAATATAAATTATTTACATGCACAACTTTTTATAATGTTGATACATAAGTAAGTGAATATAAATATTGTATTCTAGGTGGGATATTTTAATAAATGTTTATAAAATAATTTAAACTTAAATTAATGTATTCACATTAACTAAACATTCAATTAAAAATTAGGTTAATAGTGCAGAATATACAATTTTATTCTACAGTTAAAAAAAAAGTACGAAATGAAATTATATTAATTGTCAAGGTCAGATGACACAGACACTTATCATGCATACGTAGCTTTGCAGAGATGATATGGACCTGAATCCTTTTACTCAACCTTTTCTTTCTTGTGGAATGTGTAACAGCAAGAAAGATGTATCAGGACTAGGGAAGGGGGTCTTGTTTGTTGATGTTGCATGTTTCGCACATTGAAAGCTATCAAACCTGTGGTCAGCCTCCTACCGGGTTCAGAACGCTCCAGGTCTTTTCATGCTCATCTTTATTATTGCTCTCTATGTAGGGGTTTCTTAATTGTCTTACATTAGTTTCCTCACTCAACATCACACCTTGAGGTCTTTGCAAGTCATAACATTTCTTGGTGACAAGATCTGTAGTCTCTCTGTCCATTTTATCATTGTAACAGTAAATGTTCACTAAAATCAAAGGCAATCCTTAAGAGTGTTTCCTTACAGTCATTGAGTTCTTTGCTTTCTTCCAATTTGCCATCTTTTAAAGTTTAAATTCTTACTTTCTTCTTCAAATGTAGCGTAATCCATTTTTATTCACAATAGCTTGTAAATTAAGTGGAAGTTTTCAGTTTACAATGTATTGTACAGGTGTTATCTGCATTGTTGCATTGTTACTGATTCTTAGTTCAAGTTCTCAAATGTTGTCTTTCTTACAGATGGTTTTCAAGATTCTTTGGCATTTTCAATGGCCATGAGGACGAGGATTCTAGGGTCAGAAGAAGTTCCCAGGCATGTCCTCAGTGATTCAGGTAAAGCTTTCAACATTTGTGGCAATGTCTGGAGGCAAAGCACCAGTCTATGCTTGGGTGCAGTTTAAATACCGACCACACCCGCGATGGCTGCCGAGATCTGCCAAAATCTTGCAAGAGGCTGCAAGGGTTATGTTCTCTCAAGATTTCTGCAAACCTTCACAGAACACGTTTGCCTCAATTGTTGAATTACCCACAGCAGTAAGTGAATGTTACAAATAAGGAATAAGGACTTCAAAGCCTGTTGAGAAGGGTGAAGGGCTGAGATATGTTTGTATAAACAACTCAGGCTGAGATATCTTCATGTTGGATCAAAGACATGATTAAGATAAACCATATTCAAGGGTATGGGCATTCTGGTAATCATGGGCATGATTGCGGGCACCATGATCAAGGGCACAAACATTTTGGTAATCATATGCACGATTTCGGGAATCATTACATTAATATTTGACCGAAACTATTTTCATTTTTGTTTTGAAAGTTTAATAAACTTTTAAATGTTCCCTACACTTAGCCATAGGGAGATCTCACTCTGGTGGTGAACTCTGCCTACATGTAAAAAGTTACTAGCTGTAAATCATTCCGAAATAAACATTAAATGTTTTAATACAGTACATTAAATTCTAAATATGTTTTAGAGTGTATTATAAAACGCCCAACTAAAGTAAAATATTTGCTTTTGCTTAATAAATGTATATATCAAAACTTACAAGTTATGTAAATACTTAATTTAAATTAAACATTTTTCAAATTAAAGTTACATTTGTTTTTCAATTAAAAAGGTCACTGAAATATTTATCATGAAATAATATTTATATTGTATTTATATATATATTTGTTATTCAATTAAAAAAAGTCCACTGAAATATCTATTTTTAAATAATATTTATATTTTCTTTATATATATGTTTTGCACTAATTTGAATTTATATGTAATGTTAAAAATTCAAAATAAATGAATTTAGTTTACTATTATTCACTCTGGGGTTCTCTTTTAAGGTCTTGCCTCTGTTATTTTCTATGGTACAATGCTGTAGTATCAGTGGTGGCCATGTGTGGTGCTGGACTTACTGCAGGGTTCACCTGAAGTGCATTTGTTACAGTTCTGGGCCGTTTTTGGTTGTAGTAACTTTACACTCGAAAATTTGCAAGCATCCCCTGTTTCAGGGGATGGAGACTTGTAAACCTACACTCTGAAGTAAATTGACACTCTGATATGGTAGATAGCCATAAGTAGTAAAATTATTACAAACTGTAAATTTGCACATGTAGATCTACTCTTATGTAAATTTATCTCTGTGAATAGGTTGCTCAGTCTTTGCCTTGATCACTGGGTCACATGTCTGTAGCGAGATAAATGAACTACACAGTGCTCTACCTCATTGCTTCTGAAACTAGTCCAAGAACTTAACCATGCAGCTTACACTCATTGAAAGTTAAAAAAATATGTCTGGCCTGAAACTCAATTTTAGATAAAGATCCTTCCACCAAAGAATGGCAGACGTTTTTGCAGTGACAGTTGTTTTGGCCAATTTTCTATTGTATAATTGGACCAGGTTATGGTTTCAGTGGTACAATGTTTCCTTGCTGAAGGTAACCTTGACATTTCTTTACAGTCTCACTTCAAACGATTTCAGTGGAAGTAGGTTACTTTAAAGCTTTCGTGTGAATATAATAACACCCTTGTTTGTACCAAGTAGAAGTCTGTTATTCATGTGGCCCTCTGGGCCCCTGGGACAGTGATGACTGCCTGGCTTCTCACGGTGCATCAGATGGCTGAGTCTGCGATGTGATCCCCTTTCAGCCTTATAGGAAATTCTAAAACAGGGAGGAGAACTTCTTTACAGAATCACACCCATAAACCTGTAATAGAGCTAAGCTTGGTTTGTTTTTGGTTATGGAAGACAAAGACTAAGGGCCATATTTATACTTTGACGCATGGCGGCGCAAACTACTGGTGTGAGTCTTTTTTTTTACTCAACCCAATGTGTCACAAAATTATGTTAACGCGGCGAAAATGACTGTGAGCCGTTTTACGATGCCGAAAACCGGATACCCGCCGTCTTTTGACGCAATAGCATCAAAAAGCGGCGCAAACACTGCAAAATGTGCAAAGGAGAGCCAAAATGGATCCCAGATGCTTGGACAGACCCCAGGAAGATGACAACAGACCAGGAACCAGCCAGGAGGACCCACACAAGACCCATGAGAGGAAGAAGAACAAAAGAAAGTGTTGCTTCAGTGCAGAGGATCAGGAAATTCTTTTAAGTGAGGTGACGGAACACCAGCACCAACTTTTTGTCACCTCAAAAATGACAATCAGTAGGAGAGAGGCAATATGGCAACAAATTGTTGACAAGTTAAACAGTGCGGCAGATGTACGGAGAACAGTCATCGAGTGCAAGACACACTGGCATGACTGCAAGCGCAGGACCAAGGAAAAGATGGCCAGGAACAGGAAGGCAGCACTGCAGACTGGAGGTGGGAGTCCAGCACCGCAGGAGGCCCTGGACCACATGGAGGAGAGGGTGGCAACCGTCATCCCTGAGGAGATCGTCACAGGGATTCAAGGACAGGACAGCGCAGACTACCAGGAGACAACACAGATGCAGGGTAAGTCGCATGGGGAATTAAAATGCTTAATGTCAACTGCAAGCAGGGGGGGACATACCTACTACATAATGCATGTAAGTCATGATATTCAGGGAGTGGAATGGGTAAAGGAGCACGGCCCGGGGGCCTGGCCCATTCAAAGGAAACCTGGCGCACAGTACTACACTACACCAACAACCTTTGCATGGGGGTATGCTGCCATGCCAAGGATGTTGGAAAGGTAAAGCCAGTCCAGGAGGGAAGGTACAACGTAAAACTGGCCTGCTGTCACATGACAGCCGGTATTCTCCCTACATGAACTAGGGCTCAATTAACAGTCGCAGGCCATATCCACAAGAGGAATTTAACATTGACATCAGTTGCCACTACCACCTCTGCTGTGTGTGCAGGTCAAGTAGCTAATGGCAGTTACGTGCCTATGGATCAAACACACCCAAATTAGAGGGTTCAGGATGACAACGTTATCAATCCCCTGAGATCAATACAAATGTGCTAATCCTTTCAAATGTGAATGTCCATAGTTGCTACAAACATTAGCCCTTGTCATAAACATTATGAGGTACACAGCGCTAATATCATACCCATGCTGCATATGTCAGGGTCCACCCTGTGCCTGGGTCACAGTAGCTCCAATGACACCATGCAACATCCCAAATGTCATACTGCTCAGACAACAGCTTTCAGGGGGAGGACATATGTCACCGGCTAGTGAGATTCACCCTCACAGTTAGAAGAGGAAATGGAACACTGCTAGGACCATCAGTGCAATCCAATCTAGCACACATTCCCCAACATCAACATTACACACTACCAATGCTGACAAATGTAGTGTGCTATGCCAATGCTATACATAGTATATGCAAGGTCTCAGCATATAGCTCGATGTAAAATATCTGAGACTGGGTCAGTTCCAGATTGTGAAGTAACCTAAGCTAGACTTACTTATCACATTTAACAAAACAATCTAAACATCAACTCCCCACCCTCCTTATAAGACGGGACACATGGAGGACAACATATACTAAGCTAAACACATACTATCTTATACTAAACAAATATATATATATATATATATGTATATATATATATATATATATATGTGTGTGTATATATATATATATTTTTTTTTTAACACCAAAACCTCAACATCATCCAACACACATAATAAAAAACAGATATTAAAAAAATCATACCCCCACCCCTCCACCCACTACTACTAACTAAACTAACAGCCTATTCTAACCTAACACTAAACCCCCTAAACCCACTAATGAAAAGAACCAGGAAAGAGGAGAGAGAGTAGGAAATCATGGCTGAGGGTAAAATGTTTACAAGTTTGCCCTCCACAGGGTCTTCTTTGTGGCACGCACCCTCCGATTCACTTGTGCCACCTCCTGCTGCAGCCTGTTCAATTTCCTCAACATACAGTCAATGTCACTTTGCATCCGTTGAAAATCTGCTGGGTCAATGACTGCAGCAGGGGTGGTCTGGGTGCCAGTTAAAGATGTATGTCCCGTTGTCGGTGCCATACGTGTTGGAGGTCCAGCAGTGGTGCCTGCTATGGTTGGTGCCACCTGGGTAGTAGTGGTGGTGCTGGTGGTGGTGGCTGTGGTGGACACGGAAGGGCCCACTTGGGCAAATGCCCTCCACACTCCGGAGGCTCTTTCATGGCGATAACGCCATGCCATGTTGCAGAACCCAGACTCCATATCCAGAATGTGGCGGTAACGCATCGCCCGGCACTGAAACTCCCGAATCTGGATGGGATTCATATTGGCTGCTGTTAAAAAAATATATAACACCAAACATTAGGTACTTCATTGTGTGATATGGCTCCAGAAGTAAATCAGACAATACATCTAATGTACCAGAAACAGGCCATATCATCATACAGATCACTGATTGTCTCTGAGGAAGTACATGCCAAAGCAGCCTACACATGTCCTATCAAACAGCACAGCAATGCTCTAAAAGATGTGTAACAACTTAAATGACCTATGCATCATTGTTCAGCCATTTGTCACATAACAAATGCTGCAAGTCCTCCACATGTGACAGGCCAACTAATGACTAACTTCTGGATGACAATCAAGGGCCACAAGAGCTGTGATTTGTAAATGGAATTGCCAGGATAGAATGCAGTTGCTAATCATGAGTGGGTATCCTAGTTTTGGACAAGTGATTTACAGATTTATATGTCTGTGTACTAAACTTGGATCATTAGTCCTAGGTACACATTTCATAACCCTTAGCCTGTGCCCGAGGGGGGATGGATAAGCAGCTGTACATGGGTTTGGGCAGTCCACCACAGGTAAGGAGGATGTCCAACTAGGATACACACAATCCCATCCACATTTATGTTTGGAAATGAAGACAATTGTCAATATCATTTCATGCCAGTAATACATGACTTACAACAAGCAGATAGATGCAACAACACATCTGGTCATGAGCTGCATGCACACCTATGACATTGTACTCAAGTGCCACATACACGTAGAACAACGTGTGGAGCTACATGCTGCTAGGAAGTCAAACATACGGTCAATCATGTTCATTAGTGAACAGGGAGGCTCAAGTCTGTGGGTAAGACTTTGGCATCCCTATTCTGTGAGATTCAGGGTCTGACTTGCTGACTAAATCATAAATATGGTCCTCTGCTAAATTTTCATAATAAACGTTTTATCAACAAAAGTCACCCTATTCACATGGTTGTGCCTACAGGGCTGCACTACAATCCCAAAATATGACTATACGTTAATGATTTTCCAACTCAAAGATGGAAAAAAATGATACTCCACTCAAGTAACATATCCGATCATTTACCAGCGCATCATACCTTGCTATGTGTCCAGCACACAGGAGTCAATCACACAACAGCAACAAACACAACGCAGAACAGAAATATCAACACCTACTGGAGATGTCTGGGTCCGCAAATCGAGCCACCTCTCCAATTGTGTAGGGGGCAGGTCCACCTGTAAAGCATGGAAGGAAGAGATGTGCTCAATGTCTGTGCACTGTACAACACTTCCAAATACAATTACTGTGTGTAAGATTAAATCAGAAAGTCCAGCCTCTCAGGCATGATGATACTGCCCATGTCAGTGATAGCCTCCATACTGGGAGGTTAGTTATTAAACATATGCTGCACTTGATCAGCATGGGTGAGCCAAACTAAACTAGCTAAGTATTAGTCAACTTTATATGTATGATGGAATTGGTCAGTGGTCCCTTGCATGACATCATGCACTTAATCCATTGTGATCATGCATTCCCCAACGTCAGGTATCCCTTGATGATCCCATAACTTATGAGAAGTACATGGCAATAGAGTAACACAGATGGCAAATGCATAAGCTCGGGCCAGCTATTGTGACTAAGACCAATGTAAAACACACAGGTACAATGTACAGAGGGCCATGGATAGTTGTTACCCCTCAATTTGTATCATTTGCTTCATTTTATGTGCCACAGCTATGGTAAGTTGCACCAAACATTTTGATATGAACCTGTGAGCATTACTTTTGGCATCCATCCCTAATTTAATTGCGGCACAACCAAGTCCAACTACCAGCCTAAAATGTTACCTGAGGTCAGATATAACTTGTTACGTATGTGTCAGAATCCAGTTCAGACATGTATCAGACATCATTGGGGGACACATTATTTCTTGAAAATATCTGGATTAAAAACATGTCTTTCCTGGTACACTCACAGACCATGCATAAAACATATGTTAGAGCCACATTTGCATCATCGATTGACGTGAAGGCAGCACTAATTTACAGGCTCCTGTTGTGTTTTGTAAGTTAGTGCAGCTGTTGCGTCAACAAATGACAGTAATGTGTAGAAATTATTGTATAACTCACGCCAACTGTATGTGTAACTTGCCTTCCACATGTCTAAAAACATTGCCTGCAGCATATGAACAAATCTGCTACTGTCATTAGAGTATTTAAATGTGCACATTACTCTGAATTGTACTCACCAACAGGGCCACCAATCACCATCCCCAGGTGGTCCAGCAGGTCTTGCTCCCTGGCAACCAGGTCAGCCCAACAGTGTTTTAGCTGGTGGTCGTTGCGCTGTGTGTTGTATATTCTCTTTAGATGATGCAGGACCTTTGCCCACCGGAGCCTCCTTGCCTCTGTGTGATAGCCCTGTATCACACGGCCACCTGCTTCAATCATTAATGGGAGGAAGTGGCACGCCAGTCAAATAAATCCCCCCAGCTCCTCCTCTCCCATCCTACCAAGACGTGGCCTACCCAACATGCTTGAAAAAAAAGAAGTAATAAAGGGGTACAGAGGATAATGAAGGGAAAGTAGGAGAGGGAAATGAAAACTAATTAACAGTAAAACAGTCCAACTATCCCCAAACTAACGCTACCCACAACAGACTCCCAACAGTACAAAAACAATATTAGACACCATAAATGACAAAAATACACTTACACAGGATAACACAAACACTTAGGAAACATCAAAAGACAATATAAAGACCACACAGGAGACAAATTCACAATATGCCTAGAGAGACAAGTCCAAACACAGCCACACAGTCAAGAAAAATTACAGACTGCAAAGTGAAAGTGAAAGTACACCCACTGTACCAATTCTGTAAACAGGATATCCTATTACATCACTTCCTGCCTCAAATGTGGTGCGCTTTTATTTGTATGCATCAAAATATTATTACGCTTACAGTCTGTGTGTCATTTTTGTTTACGCACATGCTTAGAAATTACCCTGCATCCATATTTTAAATTATTTTTCATACTTAACCAATTTCATGGGGTATAGTGTGGGAATTACCGCTCAGGGCCAATGGATGTATCATGGCAGTGACAGTCATTTTTCTACGCATATGCAGCATTTTGTGACGCACATGCGTAAAAATTTCTGTCTTTTACTGGGTTTGGGTCATTTCCCAATTTTAATAGTACATGACAGGTGTGACTATACAGAGATACGCTGTTTGCACCTACATTGGGCATTCCGGTGTATAGGCACATGTGACAGATCATACTACTGTGGACCATGATCCTCTAGTTGTTGTACAAGATTTGAACTCTTCACTGACGCAATAGATGGCCAAACGTGTGCAATACAAATTGGTATTACCCAGTTTGGGCATGTTGTGAGTCACTACAGGATAGCAAGGCTACGCAACTCAATACAGTAACTCATTACCTGCGTGTCAATGGGTGTGAATTGGCTCTTACTGATGTAGTTGTCCCATTGTGTGAACATCACAAGACACGTTTTCTTAAATGTGCTTGTATGCATGTGTTCTCAATGTGGCCAACCATCAGATGCTATTCAGTGTAGAAATGAGAAAGGAAATGTGTTTGTCATACACGTAGCAACAAATGTTGTGTGAACTTCTCAGGTTTTTTGGGACATAAGCATCTCCAATGACAAACCATGCACAGGATAGATAGAAGACGGTTGATCATGGCAAAGTTCCGAGACTGGGCCATCACATGTCCTGGAATGTTGGATACCACTTCCTGGGCACTTGTTTGTATACTACCCATGAGTCAGGCATTGGAAAATGCTATGTGGTTACCAAAACCAATCCACAAACGTAATGTCACGCCACAGTTTGAGTCATATAAACGACCTATGTTTCTCCTTTGGCAGTGGAGGACCAGCAGACCAAGCAGCACGTGTGCACATATTTCCAGTGGTTAATTGCACAAAGGTGTCCAGTTCTAGTGTGTGGTGCCATGTGTAGCCTGTGTCATTATTGGGGTCCATGTTGTCACAGTTAAGTGCAGGTCTACTCATGAGACTGTGGAGCCATTTCCTGCATTTGCAAAGTATCCTTCACAGCTGAATTGAAGGAAAGCCGAAAATGAATTGAGAACACAGATGGGGATAGTCCAGCTATGGCACTACAGACGTTTTATGAGACTGACAACAGGGCACCCTTGGTGTGCTCACAAAGTTAATGGATCAGGAATTTTAAACCAGCAGGTTTCATCACATTTGTACACAGGGTGGCCTCTAAAATTCCCACTGCAGCCAGGAACATCAGTGCCTCTGTGTTGATTAATCTCACAGCTATTCACCACGCAAGTCCCATCAATACGTTGGGGGCAATGTGAATCAGTGTGTGGACTGTCAGGGTACAAACACGTGTTGACATTTCATGCACATTATCTAAAGTAGTTTGTTGCGCTGGAGGCATTATACCAAATCCATGCATACAGCCATGGTACACTGTCACTATTCGTCACTCGTGCATACATGGAACCTAGACAAGGGATGGGACATGATTAGGCTATTTGAAGACAAGTTCCACCCCATGATACGATAAGTAAACTGATTAGGCTATACAATGTATTTGAGTATTCATTGTAGACCTACATGACACAATACCCCAGGAGGAGAGCGAGGGCATGGAAAGCAACTATGAGACACATGTAGCCAAGGGAACCTTTATGGTGACGCAAAGTCAGGAACCAGTCAGGCTAACAGGATGCAGGGTCAATCAAGAACAAAAATGAACAAGGCAAATTCACAGTGAGCAGACTGAGACGGATCAAAGCTGGAACAACACTGTGGAAAATGAAAACTGTATTTGTCCTGTGTGTTGGAACGTAACACAATAACCCAAAGCCTGTGTTACCCAGGTGATTTATACGGCAATGCATAACATTGTTATATATATAATGGCAGTTTCTATGCTGTTCCAGGCAGCTGCAAGGGCAGTGCATGTTCAAATGGCTGGTCTGCATGGAGGTGCAAACAGGTGTGTGCAGCTTCAGTCTCTCACAAGTCCTGTAGGTGAGAATCAAGTTCAAAGGGCCAACAGTACCTTTCACATGGGAAGCAATGGACAGGTAATTGCAGGTCCTACAGACTACAAGGCAGTGCATTATTCGACCAGAAGTCCATGCAGACAGAGGAACAATGACTATGGCATACCATACTAAAGAGGGAAGCACACTGGAGTCAGAATGTGAGTCTGGATGTGTGTAGATGGATTATCTGGGAACAAATATTCCATTTCCAGGGCCTCATGAAGAAGGGTGGGGTGAGACTGAGAACATGGCAGTGACAGGACTTATGACCTGGGGTGGTATGTCCAGGGGATGTCTTGTGAGCAATTCTAGTCATACCTGGGGCACTCGTGCTATCCATTTGCTATCCATTTGCTGCTTACATGGATTTCTTGTCACACATACTCCGTGCAAAGATAGCTGATGTCACACTTACTGCTGTCAAGGGTCTGGTCATACCTTCTTGTTACCAATGCTATTGCACATCCACTGCCTCATGCATGAGGCATTTTTTCCTTAGTGAATGATGGTGTCTTAGTTGTGTGCCATATGCTGCAATGAACCATGTTGCCAACATGTATGTATGAAATAGCTGTGGTCCTCTGCTATTGCCCTTCAAATGTGAAATGGACATGATATATGTCATTTACAGTGTATGTGAAGTTGGGTGTACATTCATACCCATCAAATGTGATGTGGGTTTTTCAGTATCCTAATATATATTTCTGCAATGCTCCATGAGGCTACACTCTGATTATGATTCTTAGGGATAATGTGATGCAAAAACGATTACCCAGACAATGATATAGTGATTACAATAGGTGTTTATTCACATATGGTTAGACAGTGGTGATGGTGAGTAGAGAGAGAAATTTTGGACAATGTGTTGTCTCCGACACAATCCTGCAGCTGTGTTTGGATGGTCCCCCTCATGTTGATGGACAACGTACTCCTCTTCCTCCTCTTCAGCCATTTGTGGGTCGGGTTCATGTAGGGGAATATTCCTCCTTACACATATGTTGTGCAGGATGGCACAGGTCAAAATGATCTTGCAGACCATTTCTGGTGGGTATAAGAGGCTGCCTCCGGTGATGTTGAGGCACCTGAATCTTGACTTCAGGATGCCAAAGGTCCTCTTGACTATGGTGCGTGTCCTCTGATGTGCCTCATTATAGGCACGCTCTGATGCTGTGCTTGGGTTTGCAAATGGGGTCATGATCCATGGCTGGATCCCATACCCCTGATCAGCTGAAAGAGAAAATTAGTGAGAAAATGTTGATGTTGCTTGCACCATGATTATCACTTTGCATGGCAGTTGTTCTCTTGTGTTGTCTGTGACTCATCAGTGTTTGTGTTATTGTGTGGAATCCTCGGCTTCTAGGATGTACCATCAGCATTGGGTTGTTTCATTATCTGAAATGGTGTTTGGCTGATTGACCGGATGTCAGCAGTATTTTTGTAGAGTTGCAGTACATTGTGTACTCCCATGCATTATGTCAGGTGAAAGAGGTGTCCATGTGTCTTAACTGGGGTGACATGATACTTCCATACACAGAATCAATTCCACAGTGGTGGTAACACGGTTGCATCTATATGGCTTGGAAATCCCATCCAATTTAACACATGCAATAGAATTAGTTAAACATCAGTGTGGCCCTTAGATTTGGAAAGGCGACAATGTACAACACATCTCCATAATTTGTCAGCACTGACGTGTTGACAAGTGACTATGCACAAATATCCCATGTGTGACAAGTTCTCTGCAGACATATTTCTCTGCCCTTGCTGAGTCGACTCATGTTCAAACATGTACCTATACTACTGAACCTATTGCAGTTCAGCTGGCTAACCTGGTTGTGAGGTTGTCAGAAGGTCCATATGCCTTTACATCTGTTGTGTATATGTGTAATTGTCTCAAACCATATGTGGAGGAATGTGCACTTTCAATACTTTCACATCAATATGTGTTCTTAGCACAGTCCACTTGCTTATTGGTAGTGGGCAATGTCAGAGCAGGAGTGATGTGAGATATTGGTACTGCCTCAATGATTCCATGTCACCTTCATTCGAATCCTCATCATCATTCTATGTGCCTCATGGTGTTTGACCTGCAGCGAAAAATATTACACACCCCTTACACAGTACTTATTGCTTGGAAGGGTGTTTGCTTGAGTGTTATTGATGTGATATTGAAAGGTTAATCTTCCAAGTTGTACTGCCAGTTAAGGCCATGTCATTGTCATTGTGTTGTTTTAAATTGTTCCCTTGTGTCTGTGGAGTGGCATCTGTTGTTATTTGGAACTGTCATTTGTCCATAGGTGTATATCCAAATGGGTCAGGATATCACACATGCCTAGCAGTGTCACAACCTCAATGTCTTCCTGGCCACGTGTCAATGTAGTCGTGTATGTGTTGTGTGTCCTACAGGGTTGCTGTACTGTGTGTATATAAGTAGGTTTCTGTACTTACCAACAAGTAGGCCATTTCCATATCGTCCATCTTGGAAGTGTTGATTAATGGTGCAGTGACGGAGGATGAATGAATCATATACACTCCCAGGATACTTTGCCACGATGTTGGTGATCAATCCCCGGTGATCAACAATGGCCTGCACATTGATGTAGTGTGTGTGCTTCCTGTTGTGGTATAGATGTTCGGTTACAGCAGGTGGCACAATGCGTACATGTGTGCAGTCAATGGCACCAAGCACGTGTGGGAAGCCGTTGATTTGGTAGAAGCCCTGTTTGATCTCCTGCTGCTTCTGCTGTGTGTTGGGGAAGCTGATGTGGCGGGGTGTGAGGGAGATGATGGCATCCAATACCTTGAATAGGAAGGCAGAGAATGAGGGCTGTGAGATCCCAGCAACCAGGGCACCAGTGGTTTGAAAGGAGCCACTTGCCAACATGTGGAGTACAGCTAGTAGCTTGGTTTCTGGTGGAATGGTGTGGGGTGTCTGCGAGCCGGGTGCCAACTGCGGCTCAATGTTGTGCAGCAGCTGCTGAATGGCTTGCCAATTGAGTCTGTACCTCTGGATGATGTCTTGTTGCCAGAGTCCCAGAAGGGTTGTCCTGGTGTGGAATATCCTCTCCTGCCTTCTGCAGTGCCTTTGGGGTCCCTGCTGGTGTTGTAGAAGCTGCTGATATTGGTCCTGTGCTCTGCGTCGGTGTGCATGCTGGATGAAAAGCACCTCCATGTCTTCCTTTTGGAGCTCTGCTGTTGCTTCCGTGTGTTTTCCTTAAGTACTGGTGTGTTTGCCCCATTTTAACACCTGCCCTGACCCAGGCGTTATTTTTTTATGCAAATCGGGCTGTGCGCCATTTTCAGACTCCACCTCCCGACCGTGTGTCATTTTTGGACTGTAGCATAAATATGGCGCACGGTGTTTAAGTAATTTTTGGGACGGGAACACTTACCTTGCATGTCATTAACGCAAGGCGGTTTCCCGCATCCAGAAAATGATGCACACGGCGGACTTTTGGCGTTCACGGGCTCAGGCGTCATTGTATAAATATGGTGCATGGTTTGCGCCAAATATGCGTCAAAATTTTTGACGCACATTCCGCGCAAACAGAGTATAAATATGCCCCTAAGTTAGGGTTGTTGCTACTATTTGTTTTTAATTTTGATAAGATGGAAGCTGGTGGTGGTGATGGTATAGGGGAAGCAGGCTAAATGGAGGTGAATCACATTGCTTCAGTGCCACTTTTAACAATTACAATTACAGCTTCATCATCCTCAAAGCCTACTGTGCTTCATAGATCCTATTTGCCTTCCCTGATCCTGCAGGACTCAGGGATCACTATATATCTGCTTCATCTGAAGGACAGCATGTAGAAACAGGCAAAGGCGTTGGCCTTCATTTTCTTAGCTGAAATGATGGAGATGATTTGTATGATGGAAGAGCAGAGACAACGTCCTGTTGTGCAACAAGCACAACTTCCTGTTTTGCAGCAAGCACAACTTTCTTTGTTGCTCCTACCTCAAAAAGCACAGGTGTAGAGAACTCTAATACTTAAACTGGGGAGATTCTGTTTACTGGGATAATTCCATTTCTAACTCACTGGTCTAAATAATGATGGGACTCAATGCAACACTGAAAAACATAGGCTTCAGCCATGGGACACATAATATTGTGAAGTGTTCCACATCTTTTGGAGTGACTCCAATCTCTTCCTGCCCAAAAGAGGGCACACAAGGTGCACTAAGTTGTGTATCTTGTCAAAAAAGGATGAGAGTTTGAGGCCAATTCTTTTGCCAGTGGTAACAAGTTTCTCCTCAGGAATGGTTTCTAGGATGCCATCTTCTTGACTTCTCTTTGGTTATTGAGAGGGTCTGATTCCAGGCTCAAACAAATTTAGAGACCTTGACTACATCCCAGTAACATCCAACAACTGTTGGCCATATAAAATACGAAGGAAGCCTGTCAGGCTTGCCATTCTAGTGAATGCTATAGAATCTCAAGGAGTGGATGCTGCAAAGTTGTTTCCAAAGCAAACTCCTCTCTGTAACCATGGTGCCACCCAATATTTAATATACACATGAAAGATGTGAAGAATTCTGCTTCACCAGTGGAGGTTTGGAGTTTTGCTCTCTCCGCGTGGAGGTTTGAAAAACTCTGCAAAGTGACATAGAGCAAATTCTTTTCTCTTGTGCGGCTTGCCAACATTAAGTTGGCGAGTAAGAGAAATTGCTATGTTGGCAAGCGAGATTTCTGCACATGGGCAGTCACGGCAGGTACCTATGGCCTATGTTGAGAAAGCTGCTGATCGTGTTGAGGAAGCTGCTGCTGCTCGGGTAGAAAATCTACTTGAGAAGCAGAAAGAAGTTAGCGCCCTCTGGCGACCACGTGATACAGTTCACACTGATTTTGCAATGTGGGTAGAACTCCTGGTGCTGAAAATCAGTGCAAACAGCGTGACTTGCCCAAAGTCCTCTGCTTGCAGAACTCCACGTAGCGCGGCAGAGCTTTTTCAGCACTTTGTGGAGTTCTGCATGGCAGAACTCTGCGAAATCTGCCCAGGCCTAGTCAAGTGTCTCCTTAGGAGAGTATGAGTTAAGAAAAAAAAGCCACAAAGGCACAAAAAACCTCTTTCACAATTTTGATAGTTCTTGATGGAAAATTATGAATAATGCAACTTTATGTAAGCAAGACACCAAACCCTTCCAGAAGCAGAGAGGGGAAATAGTCCAGCAAGTATCTTTCAGAAAAAAGAAACACAAATAGAATCTAGGTACAGAAAAAAATGAAGCAAAAAATCAGGGGTAAAAAAAGTAGCAAATGGTTGTAGAGTGTGGCAGAAAATCAGGGAATTAATTTGCTGCAATAAAAGCATCTCTTGTCAGCTCTTCATATATGATATAAACTGGAAATTAAATCTTAGAAAATGTATTAGCTCTATCTTGGTTTGGGAACGTCTGCAACAATGTGTGAAAAAAAACATCATCCTGGTAAGGGTCATACATAAGGCTGCTCATGCCTACCTCTTAAGGAGTATGGCATTGTATCAGCATGAAAAGAAGAATCCCGTTTGATATCTGTCCCTCTTTGCGACCATCCATGGTTTGTCTGCCACAATTCAGTGTTAGCATTCCACACAAGCTGTGGAGCACCGCTCCAGGTGATAGCACCAATGGAAATGCCCATACGTTCTGCCGAGCATAAACACATACATGTGCACAAAACGCAGTGTCAAAAAAGATAAGAACTCAGGGACGTGTTTTCTTCTTCCAAATGCATGATGACTCAGGGAAGTACTTGGCACAGATGTAACATAGACATAATACTAACACACCCAAAAAATGCCATAAGAAAGCTAGGTGTTTGACTGAGACCTAAAGTAGCCAATTATCCTTCATGAAAAAACATATTCCAGAAATATTGAAAATGTTATTTTTAATAACATAAAATCTATTGATACTGGTAACTGATATAATGGGCTTGATGACATAACCACAACATTCTCACAAAGGCCAATGCAAAAAATGATAATATCTGGTGTGCCATTAAAGCCCTGGGGACAGTCATGAGAGCATAAATGTAGCTAGCAAATATTGACTAAATTAGCTAAAAATAATAGCCTCGAACTACCAGGCCAAATCAAGATGGAAAGAAATTTTGAAAAGTACTCTGTAAAATGAGTAATAATATCTGGTGCTATCTAGGGCCAAGAAGAACAATAGGGGAGGATGAGGGAGAATTGTAAAATTGATTACACTAATTAAATATTATAAGCATGCTCCACAGACCATATTTAGGACCTCATTATGACTTTGGCGGTCTTTTTGGAGACCAGTGCTGGCAGTATGTTGCCCGCCTTATTAGGAGTCTTTGCAGGACTTCCGTCTATTTCTGGGCAGAAGTCCGACTCCGAAGAGGCAGTTGCATCACCAGCACCACCACGGCAGCAAGACTCTGCCTGCCGTATTACAAGCCATAATACGGCTTGGCAGAGTCCTGCTGGTGTGGTGGTGCTTGCAGTGCAAGATCGCCAGGACCCATCCTCTCCCAGATGCTCTCCTTAGCAAAAAAGGTAAGTAGGCATCCAAAAAGGGGGGAGAGTGTCTGTGTGTGTGTGTGCTTGTGTGCATGTAAGCGGAGGGGGGTGTATTGTGAGTGCGTGTATGCGGAGGGGGTAGTGAATGCGTGCGTGTATGTGAGTGAATGTGTGTGTGCGTGTATCTGTGTGTGGGGTGTTTGAGTGCATGTTTGGGAGTGAGTGGGGGTGTGTGTCTGCATGTTTGCGACTGATTGGGGGTGTCTGTGTGTATGTATGTGTATGGAGAGAGGTGTGTATGTGAATGCATGCGTGCATGAAGGGGTAGGTGGGTGATTGTGAGTGTGTGGACGGGTGGGGGGGTGCATGTGTGGGGACATGTGTGAATGTGTGTGCCGGCGACAGGAATGGGGATTCCTGTTGCCAGGGTTTTTGTGGCAGGGTGACCACCACGGAAAGCATGGTGGTCTGCAGCTTTGTAACCAGAGGTGCACACTGCCGGCCTCATCGGTGCGACCAGACTGGGCGGGCCAGGTGGGGTTGTGGAGACTTAGTGTCTGTCAAGCCCCACAACTCGTGATGTGGCCGTCCTTACCGCCGGGTCCGCGGCAGTAAGACCACTATGGCAAGGCTGGCAGTCTCATGACCGCCAGCCTCGTAATGAGGGCCTTAATCTCTAAGTGCTATAGCCAACCAAATGACTAACTTAAAACAGAACACTTAAATCAAAAATATCTGTGGTCTCCAACAAGGTCTTCCTTGCAAATGTTGGGCGAAGACAGAAAAGACAGACAACAAAGAAAATGGCGACCAAATGCAAACAGACATACACACACCCACACACTGTCTGCCCAGTGGTTTCATAAATTTGTGGCTGAGCACAAGGCTTTGCAGGGAATTGAAAAGCACGGAGTACAAAGAAAAAAAGATTACCTGTCCTGGAGCCCATCCCTCCACCTCCACCTCTAACAAAACAGCACCTTATGCGGCAAGGATTGCAAAAACATATTCCTAAAATCTAGCACGATCTGTCTATAGACCCCTTCAAAACCAGCAAAGCAGCAGTAAACATGTGAAAAATCAATTAAGATTGAAAATGATAAAATATCTATGAGCTCGGTAAGGGTGCTATGAATCCCCAAAGACTGCAAGAAAACTTGGAAACTGGACAAAAATCTAGTAAACTCCAAGGGTGAAGATGCACCAGAGATCGCAGACAAAGGATGAATGATGCTTTCCCTCCACTATCTAAATACAAAATGACCAAGGAGCCAACAAAGAATACAGAGCAGACTTCATCGCAAGAATAAACAGTAGGTCTCTACCATATTTACAGTGCTCCCACAATTATGGCACCTTCTCTGAAAAATAAATAGTTCAATTAAAACATACACATTTTGTACGAAACAAAAGTTGGTAAAGCCTTGCCTTTAGGCAAACATCCACTGAAGAAAATAATTTTGCTCACATATTTAATACCTAGTGATGACACAAAATGGTTCATTATCACGTTGGGCCATTCATACTGTAAACACCCCCATGCTATTGTAGTGTTTCTCCCCAAATGAGCTCCTGCATTACACAGCTTGGTGTAACAGCATCCGTTCTAGAATTGTGTTTCACAAGCAGAATGGAAAATGCCCCAGGTGACACAAGATTACAACAGTGTAATAAAAAGCCCACTCATGGTTAGACAAAAGCTACATTTCTTCCACCTGTTATAGATAGAGAGCTTGTTTCATATGCTGCTCGCAGAGGTCATTTGGGTGAAACCAGTAATAACAGAAGAGTTAGAACAAACTTTGGATGAAAACATCACAGTGTTTGTTAAAGTATGTAAGTTTGTTATAGTTCAGACAATAAATTAAAAAGTCTCAACCATTGTAGTTTAAATTTCTAGAAGGGTGTAAGTAAGAAAAAGCCATGCAATTTTTGGGCACATTTGAAACACTGCATGCTGGCTATTTTTCAAAATGGATGAGGAACAAGTGGTTGAGCATTCCTTTGACAACACTAAAAATGGTGTTTGTTCGTCTTTATATATGGTACTATTTTGGAGAAAAAAAAGCAATTGTTCATTAGAGGACGATCTTTGTGCCCAAAGTCGGACTGAGGCAAAAAATAACATGAGCACCAAAATAAAAGTGGTCCTATTAGCGAACCAGATAGCTAAAAACTGGCCCATATTTGTAAATCAGACCAGTGTTGAACTTGTAAAGACAGAATGAACTGCTTTTTTACAAGGTTTGGAAGACTGCATGCATTTGTGTTTGTTCAAGGCAATGTTTCTGGTAAGTACTAAATATTCCACAAAAAGGAGAGAGGGCCCTCCTATACCTATCACCCCAAGGGGACAGGGCACCGTTACACAGTGAAAAGAAAAAAAAAACCAAGGGGGACCAAAATTATTCTACACACAAAGCACAATCACAACCACTCTATCACTCCAATGAGCAATCTCAAATAAAGGAATCTGTTAGGAACTTATTTAACAACACAGTCCTGTTAGACCTGCCAGCATTAGGGTGGTCACCCCTAACTTTTTGCCTGCCTCCCTCCACTTTCTGGACACTGTGTCTGCTGGTTTTTAGACTCTGCACACTTTACCACTTCTAACCAGTGCTAAAGTGCATATGCTCTCTCCCTTTAAACATGGTAACATTGAATCATACCCAATTGGAATATTTAATTTACTTATGCATCCCTAGTACTGTGCACTATATGTGCCCAGGGCCTGTAGACTAAATGGTACTAGTGGGCCTGCAGTACTGGTTGTGCCACCCACTTAAGTAGCCCCTTAACCTTGTCTCAGGCCTGCCATTGCAAGGCCTGTTTGTGCAGTTTCACTGCCAATTCGACTTGGCATTTAAAAGTACTTGCCAAGTCTAAAACTCCCCTTTTTTCTACAAATAAGACACCCCTAAGGTATGCCCTAGGTAACTCATAGTAAAAACAACAAGTGATGGACGGAATGCTGAACATTGTCAAACACTCACCCCCAGTACAGTGATCTGGGCCTAAATCCATCGTTTTTTTGCTGCCCATGCCATTCCAGTTTGGACCCAGCCATATGCAAATCAGTCTTGACCCTGTTCCCCATGGGAACAGTCCAGCCCGAACTGCTAGGCCAGGTCTTCCCTGGACTGGAAACAAGCATCCTGGGACCGGTTTCGGGGTTTCACCCCTCATCAGCCAGGCTAGCTTGAATCCAGTGGCATGGGAAGCACGGGACCCACGTCTGGGCATACCCTTCCCACTTAGGGCGACAAATGCAAAAACAACAAGTGATGGACGGAATGCTGAACATTGTCAAACACTCACCCCCAGTACAGTGATCTGGGCCTAAATCCATTGTTTTTTTGCTGCCCTTGCCATTCCAGTTTGGACCCAGCCATATGCAAATCAGTCTTGACCCTGTTCCCCATGGGAACAGTCCAGCCCGAACTGCTAGGCCAGGTCTTACGCTATCCCACAGCGTTTGTGTTTTGCTTTGCTTTTGCCGCCCTAAGTGCGCCGGGTATGCCCAGACGTGGGTCCCGGGTTCACTGTGCCACTGGATTCAAGCTAGCCTGGCTGATGAGGGGTGAAACCCCGAAACTGGTGCCAGGATGCTTGTTTCCGGTCCAGGGAGAACCTGGCCTGGCAGTTCGGGCTGGACTGTTCCCATCAGGAACAGGGTCAAGACTGATTTGCATATGGCTGGGTTAAAACTGGGGTGGCATGGTGAGCAAAATAATGGATGGATTAAACCCAGATCTGTGACTGGGGGTGAATGTTTGATTGGTTCTGCATTCCGTCCATCTAGTTACGCTATCCCACAGTGTTTGTGTTTTGCTAGGTAACTCATAGGGCAGGGTGATGTGTAGGCAAGAGGCAGGACATGTACCTATGTAGTTTACATGTCCTGGTAGTGTAAAACTCCCAAATTTGTTTCTACACTGCTGTGAGGCCTGCTCCCTTCATAGGCTAACATTGAGGCTGTCCTAATATATTGTTTGAGTGGTAGCTGCTGATCTGAAAGTAGTAGGAAGGTCATATTTAGTATGGCCAGAATGGTGATATAAAATCCTGCTGACTGGTGAAGTTGGATTTAATATTACTATTTTAGAAATGTCACTTTTAGAAAGTGAGCATTTCTCTGCACTTAAATCTTTCTGTGCCTTACAATCCACGTTTGGCTGGGTTTAGTTGACAGCTCCTTGTGCATTCACTCAGAAACACCCCAAACACAGGATACTCAGCCTCACTTGCATACATCTGCATTTTGAATGGGTCTTCCTGGGCTGGGTGGGTGAAGGGCCTGCTCTCACACAAAGGACTGCCACACCCCCTACTGGGACCCTGGCAGACAGGATTAAACTGAAAGGGGACCTGGTGCCCTTCTAAGCCACTCTTTGAAGTCTACCCCACCTCAAAGGCACTTTTGGGTATATAAACAGGGCCTCTGCCCCTTCCAACTCTGACACTTCCTGGAGAAGAAACTTGTAACCAGAACCTGCAACCTGCCAAGAAGAACTGCCTTGCTGCTTTCTGTGAAGGACTGCTGCCTTGCTGTTGCTGTCAAAGCCCAGCTCACCTGAGTCCTTGTTCAGTTCTGATGGAGGTTGAAGACAATCCGACCCCACCCTGAAACTGCTTGTTCCAGCACACTAGTTTTTAAAACAGTGCACTAAGAACAGAAGCTCAAGGGAAGGGGGGAAGTGGATAAAATAAAATAAAGAGACAACAGCGTTCTTGCGTTTCCACTGTTGAAGTGCTGCACAAATCTGCGGCCCTCTCTGACTTCGGTAGAAACTGGTGCCTAATGAAACATAAACAAAGAACAGATAAGTACATCCTATTCCTAACTGGGTTCCTGACTATCCCTTTATTTATTAGAAAGTTTCTTCTAAAAGTACCTCTTGGATCCTGGTCTCTAGTTTCCAGGTTTGGAATGTGTTACTGCTCTGGGATGTGCTTTCTATTACTCTAAAGCTTCTAAAACATTAAACAAATACCGTTATCATAATTATCAATATCAAACATTCATCTTAATATAACTAAAGCCTAAATTGCCAATAGCAGACTCACTTTTCCCATATTTCCAGAATCTTTTATAAAACAAATACTGTACTTTTACGTCAAAATACAGCATGTAATTTGTGCAAGTCCTTGATTTACTGTTTGCCTTGCTGTTAATGGTTTCCACGGTTCGATTCTTAAAAGTTCCATAAAAAAATGTTTGCTTCACAAAGTTCCGCAAAGTATTGTTGTAACAAAGAGTTTGAATCACAATGTTCGTGGAAGGTATCTTGTTTCAAATTGTCTATACACGAATCCAGAAATTGTTGTCAAAGTTCTTTCAGGTAATAAAAGTTTTGCACTTACTTGTTGCTGGCAAGAGATACTGATCAGTCTAACCTTGTCTTCTTTCTCTTTTGCAGGTTGCTTGTAGGAGAGAGGCTGAGGCAAGGAGGAACCGGAAACCGGAAGAAGGAAGAGCCAGCAGCTGCGCCCATTGAAGCCAATGAAAGTCTGTAGAGAGCAGGAGTGCCAGCGCCAAGGGATCTGTCCTCAGGTAAGCGGGAGGTAGACGAGCACAAGCACTGGGCGAGGCTCGAGGGCTGCCTTTTATAGACAGGGCTGGGTGTGGTCCTCACATGCTGCACATGTTCTTGAAAGGTGTGCAGAGCTGGGTGTGGTTTGAAGAGCTGGGTGTGGTCCTCACATGCTGCACATGTTCTTGAAAGGTGTGCAGAGTTTCAGTTATTATGCAAATGAGTTAAATTAACACATGGCCTCGAGAGGAGTGTTTTAAAGAAGCCTTGGTAAAAGCAAGGCCCAATGTGTAAACAAAACAGCACATTAAACAACATACACAGAAGCCTAGGGGGGGGGGAAGGTGAGATAACAAGAAAGGCTTTCAATAGTAAGTTTAAAAGGGAGCTATTACAGAACCCACTAGTGCAGTGAGAGGGGACATGCTCTTTGCTGTGCACAAACCCTAACAGTTGCCCCCCTCAAAGGCCCTCCTACAGGACGTGGTTTTCCTGGATTTTTTAAATAAAACCGTCTAATCAGCTGTGGGGCATGTACATATGATGCTGGTTCCCATGAATTCTCAGATTCATCATATCCTTTCCATTCTACTAAATAAAACAGACGTCCACTAATTCTTTTTGAGTCTTTTATGCTTTTCACTTCATATTCTACATTTCCCTTAATTGGTATGGGTGGAGGTGGTGGTTCAGGTCGGGTTTTTGGATTGTACGGCTTAAGCAAGGACACATGGAATGTAGTATGTACTGGATATTCTTTTGGTAAATCTAATTTTACTGTTACCGGGTTTACTATGGCAGTTATACTAAAGGGTCCAATGAAACGTGGTTGCAGCTTTCGGGATCCCTCTATGTTTAGGTTCTTTGTGGAGAGCCATACCTTGTCACCGATTTTATACATTGGGGCCTCAGATCTGTGTTTTTCTGCTTGTCTTTTCATGCTTTCCTTGTACTTTAATAAATGTTTCCTGGCTTTGTCTTGTATGTCACCTAACCTTGTTAGTCTATCCGTTACTGTAGGTAACAGAGAATCTTCTAACAAAATGGGTATAGCTCTTGGATGATACCCCTGCAAGAAATAGAATGGTGAGCAAAGTAGAGCTGAATGCTCAGTATTATTATAAACAAACTCCGCTACAGGGAGAGCTTCCAACCATTCACTAGAATAATCAGCCAATAAACAACGTAGCGTTTGAAGTAAGGTTTGGTTCAGTCGTTCAGTCTGTCCATCTGTCTCTGGGTGGAAGGCAGTGGATAATGCCACATCTATTTTCAGTTTTTTACATAATTTTTTCCAAAATTTAGAGTTGAACTGGCTCCCTCGGTCTGACACCACTTTGCTTGGCAAACCATGTAAACGCACAATTTCCCTTATAAAAATATCGGCAAATTCTGCCGCCGTGGGTAATTTCCGTAATGGTACAAAATGTGCCATTTTAGATGAAAAATCCACTATAACCAACACTGTTGTGAAAGATTTTACAGGTGGTAAACCTACAATAAAGTCTACGCTCACAGTGTGCCAAGGTTGCTTGGGTGTTGGCATTGGTATTAACAAATCGTCAGGGGCCTTATGAGAAGATTTATGTCTTGCACAAATTGGACAGGTAGTGACAAATTGCTTAATGTCCTTTCTTATAGTGTCCCACCAAAAGTGTTTTTGCACATTTTTCAGGGTTTTTACCCAATCAGGATGACCTGCCAACGGTGAGGCGTGATGCCAAATTATCACCTGTGTTTGTAATTCAGAGGTGGGCACTAACAGCATGTTCTCGTGATACAATAAACCTCGTTGTATTGTGTTATGGGAATCTTTTAACCAATCCTGAGGTGCTATTTGCATGTGTGCATTATATAGATCTGTGATGAAATCCTTCTGTTGCACTGGTGCCAACATTTTTGGGGAGGAATAATGGGTTCTCCTATTTTATCTTGTTTCATGTCTGAAGTATGTCCGTATCTAGATAACACATCAGTTTGAATTTGTTGTGCACCTGGTCTATAGGTTATTACAAAGTCAAATGTGCTAAAAAAAAATTACCAGCGCATCTGACGTGGTGTTAGTGCTTTAAGTGATCCAAAAAACTGTAGGTTCCTATGGTCAGAAAAGATTGTAACTGGGAACTTGGCTCCCATTAAATGGTGCCTCCATTCTGAAAAGGCTACTTTGATAGCTAGTAGTTCCCTTTCAGCCACAGTGTAATTTTGTTCAGCTGGTAATAACTTTTTGGAATAAAAGGCTATAGGATGTAACTGGCCATCTATTGCATCTCGTTGAGAGAGAACTCCTCCTAAAGCTACTTGTGAAGCATCCGCTTCAACAAAAAAAGGCAAGTCAGTATCAGGATGTTTCAGAATTGGGGCTGAAGTGAACTTTTGTTTTAGGAGTTGAAAGGCGTGTGCCGCCTCATCAGTCCAAAGAAATCGTTGCCCTTTCCGCAACAAGGTAGTTATTGGGGCCGCAATGTCTGCGAAATGTGCAATAAACCTCCTATAAAAATTGTCGAAACCCAGAAATTTCTGAATATCTTTTACAGAGGATGGTTCTGGCCAATCAGCAATAGCACTGATTTTCTTTACATCCATAGTTATTCCTTGAGGTGACAGGCAGTATCCTAAAAAGTCCACCTTGCTGACATTAAAAGTACACTTTTCTAACTTAGCAAAAAGATGATTTTCTTTTAACTTTGATAATACTGCACGAACATGTTGGGTATGTTCTTCTGAGTTCTTAGAGTAAATGAGGATGTCGTCTATGTATACTATGACACAAACGTCCAGGAATTCGTGTAGGACCTCATTTATAAAGAACTGAAAGGCCGCAGGGGCATTACATAACCCAAAGGGCATTACTGTGTACTCAAATAAACCAAACTTTGTCTTGAAAGCTGTCTTCCACTCATCCCCCTCTTTTACTCGGACCAGGTGGTAAGCTCCCCGCAGATCTAGTTTAGTGTATACAGTAGAATGTCTTAACTGATCCAACAACACAGGTATTAGAGGAAGAGGATCACACCACTGTCAAGTGTCATTCACCGTGGGTTAGACTCAGTCCCCCACACCGTGGACAATCTTGTTGCTCAAAATCCAGTAGTCTCATTAGGATAATGAGAGCCTACGCAACAGAAGTGCTCTCCAAGGGCTTGGATAGAGCTTGCCTCCTTTTCCCTGAAGTCTAAGGGCCAAAAATACTTCTCTCTTGCAACTGGACTCCTTGTGCCGGGAAAATTCGACGCATAGCATGCTAAAACTGACGCACAGTCTGGCTCGTGGTGAGAAATTCACCGCACACCAAACTGGAATGACGCAGCATGACTTCGCAGGGAGAAGATCGACGCAGCGCCTGCGTTACGACTGGAACTTTGATGCACGGCCCACCGGATCGACGCACAGATGACCTGGGACGACACAGCCTGACTTCCAGAGGGGAAATCGACGCAGCGCCTGCCGTGCGGGAGAAACTTCCACACATCGCCCACCGTAACGACACAGCGCTTGTGACTTCACTCTACAAGCCCAGGATTCCACACACAGACCCAGGGGTGTCTGAAAACCATGCAACCCATAGTGGATCCACGACTGAGTGTCGGAAATCGACACACAGCCGTCCCTGCGTGGAAACTAAATGACGCATCACTGTGTGCGGCCCGAGAAATCGACACACACCCCTTTTGTTTCCACGCTTCTCCTCCTCTCCGGGCCATTGCGGAGATTTTTCATGCGAACCAGGTACTTTGTGCTTAAAAGAGACTTTGTTTTCTTTAAAAAGACTTAAGACACTTTATATCACTTTTAAGTGATATCTCTACATTTACTTATTGTATCTTTGATCGTTTTGACCTCCAAATATCCAGATAAATATTATATTTTCCAAACACTGTGTTGTGTATGTTTGTAGTGCTATATTGTGTTATTGTATGATTTATTGCACAAATACTTTAAACATTGCCTTCTAAGTTAAGCCTGACAGCTCAGTGCCAAGCTACCAGAGGATGGGCACAGGATAATTTGGATTGTGTGTGACTTACCCTGACTAGAGTGAGGGTCCTTGCTTGGAAAGGGGGCAACCTGACTGCCAACCAAAGACACCATTTCTAACATTGGTGGCAGCGGTGGGATAGGATTTGTATTTGTGCAGTGATATACAGTAGCTACGTATTTCACTACCTACCCACAGTTGAAGGTCAACTTGATTTTTATCTTTTTTCTGCAAGTTCATTTTTCCTGTCAATGTTTTGACCAAAATCCTCACTAAACATGTCTCAGGCTGGGTCTCATACAGGAGATTTTGACTTAGCCCTGTTGGAGACATACACTGTCAAACAGCTGAAAGGGTTCTGAAGGGATATGGGAGTACCCACCCAAGGTGCATCCAGAAAGGAGGAATTTCAAAAGGCGCTGAGGGCCTGGGCTGAAGCCCATTCAGAGGAGGATGCTGAGGAGGAGGAGCCAGAAGATGGCTCCCCAGAGGATTTTTTGCCATCAGTGGATGTTACCACTGCAACTGTGCCCCCTGCCAAACCAGGGAGCAGTGTCTCTTATCAAAGCCTGACCGCAGAGGAAAGGAGAGAGGAGAGAGAGTTTCAGTTGCAAATGGCAAGGCTAAAACTTGAGGCTCAACAGGAGGAAAGGAGGGCAGAGAGAGAAGCAAAGCAAGCTGAGGCTGAAACAGATTGAAGCTGAAAGAGCTGAAGCTGCAGCTGAGAGAGCCTTGGCTGAGAAAAAACTATTGTTGGCTCATGAACTGAGTCTCAAGGAGCTGGAGATCAAGGCGAGACAGTCTGAGTCCTGCAGTAAATGTGGCAGCATACAGGCAGGACCTGCTGGAGAAAAGAATGTTTGTATACCCAAAAATGTGGTGCCCAGTTTTGTGGTGGGAGATGACATAGATAAATGGTTAGCTGCTTATGAAGTTGCACTAAGGGTTCATGAAGTTCCTGAAGGGTAATGGGGTACAGCTATGTGGAGTTATGTGCCAGCACTGTGGAAGGACACACTTCTCACACTGGAACCAAAGGATCAAAACACATACCCACTTCAGAAAGCCATTTTACTTGCCAAGTTTGGCCTGACCCCTGAGAAATACCATCAGGGGTTCAGGGACAGTACCAAACAGTCCACACAAACATGGGTAGATTTATTTGACTTTTCCAGTAAGGCACTGAATGGATGAGTGTGGGGCAGCAACGTAGATGATTATAAAGGGTTATATGACTTGATTCTGAGAGAGCATATACTCAATATTTCTTTTACAGAGTTGCGCCAGCACTTTGTAGATAG
Organism: Pleurodeles waltl; assembly: GCF_031143425.1. Taxonomy (NCBI): domain Eukaryota; kingdom Metazoa; phylum Chordata; class Amphibia; order Caudata; family Salamandridae; genus Pleurodeles; species Pleurodeles waltl. The sequence goes on from NC_090445.1 coordinate 510,668,242, forward strand.
TAAGCTGACTGACCCCAGGAAGCTTGCTCAGGAGGCGGACCTCTGGGTTAGCACCAGAGTGTCCAAAAAGGCATCTGGGGGGGACTCCCACAAAGGTGGTCAGGGTTCCCAACTGAAGAAAGAGGGGGGAGAAAAACTTAAAGAAAAGGAGTTCTCAAAAGGCCCCCAAAAGAATTCCCAGGGGCGGTGGATACCATTCCTCTTCTAGGTTTACAAAGAAACCAGGGTATTTTGATAAAACATTAGGGAAAATCGTCCCCAAATGCTTAGAGTGCTACCAGCATGGACACTCTAAGGGCGACTGCCAGTGCCCCAAGAGGGCTCAGCCCACCACTGGACAGACACCTGGGTTGGCTAGTGTAGCGCTTGGAGTGGAGACAGTCCCAGTTAGCTTTGGCAAGCAGGCAGAGGTTTCCCTAGTGTCCCTGGGAGAAAGAGAGATGATGCCTTAAGCCTACATGCCAGAAAATACTTCAAAGTATAGGCAGTGGGTCACCATTGATGGGCAAAGGGCGGAGGCTCTGCGTGACACAGAAGCCAGTATGACTACTGTCAAGAGTCAGCTGGTGTAATCAGAGCAGATAGTCCCAGATACATTCCACCAGGTCATATTCGCTGACAATCGCAAGAGTCACCTACCGGTGGCTCTGGTTCCCTTTGAGTGTGGGGGGGTCTCTGGTACTCTAAAAGTAGCTGTGAGTCCTTCCATGCCTGTAGATTGTCTGGTAGGCAATGATCTTGAGCATACGGAAAGAGGTAGAGCTCAGATCCCACCTGGAGATGTTAGGTTTGCCTGAGTGGGTCTGCATGACCACACGGTCCATGGCTGCCCGGGAAGGGAGTCAAGGGTGTCTGGAGCCTGGAACAATGGCCCAGACAGCTGCAAAGAGGAAGGGCAAGAGGCGCAGGAAACACGCCTCAGATGTTTCCACAGTGGTGGACAGGCCCCTGAGGAGGAGAAGGCCCCTGAGCCTACTGAGGAGGACATAGCTGACCTTGGTAACCTACCTGAACTTGCTGGCTGGCAAGTAGAGGGTGGGCCAACCAGGGCAGACTTATGCCAGGCGCAGAAGGAATGCCCCACCCTTGAGGGCCTGAGGCAACAGGCCACAGCCCAAGCAGCAGGTGACGCCTCTGGCACTCACCATATTTACTGGGAGAATGATCTCCTTTACAGTGAGCCTAAGGTTCCAGGTCCTGGGGTAGCACGTGTGCTGGTGGTCCCCCAGTGTTACCGGGGGTGACACTGAACCTACTGTGTCTGGCTCACAACATTACCCTGGCAGGACATCTGGGCCAAGACAAGACCTTTAACAGGCTTGTCACCCACTTTCATTGGTCCAGAATGAGGTTAGCCTCAGATAATTTCTGCAGAGCTTGCCACACCTGCCATGCTAGTGAGAAGACAGGGAAAAAGATTAAGGCTCCCCTGCTCCCACTCCCCATAATTAGCACCCCCTTTGAAAGGGTGGGCATAGACATTGTTGGTCCCTTTGATCCCAAAACGGCCTTGGGCAACAGGTTTATCCTGGTTTTGGTGGGCCATGCCAACCGCTACCCAGAGGCAATCCCTCTGAGAACAGTGACTGCACCAGTGGTGACCAGAGCCCTGTTGGGAACATTTACCTGTGTGGGATTCCCTAAGGAGGTTGTGTCTGACAGGGGCACAAACTTCATGTCTGCATACATGAAGTCCATGTGGGATGAGTGTAGGGTGACCTACTGGTTTACCACCTCTTATCATCCTCAATCCAATGGGCTTGTTGAGAGATTCAACAAGACCCTGAAGGGCATGATTAATGGCCTGACTGAAGCCATGAGGCGTAAGTGGGACGTCCTCTTACCATGCCTGTTGTTTGCTTACAGAGAGGTGCTTCCAAAAAAAATCTAAAGGGTACGTAAAGGATTTGGGAATTTATATATTCTTGTCTGTTTGTTTTTATATAGATTTGAGAAGTATATGTAGAGAGTATATTCTTTTGTCCTGAAGAAGGTGGTAGTAGGACTTTGAAAGACCACTGAAACGTGTAGATGCAAACTGAACTGCTGGACCCATTGGAAAGGGCTTGAGATTGAATAGGGATTGTGTACATGAATCAATTGGCCTGTATATACGAAAATTGGGACAGCTTACATATAGTAGACTAGAGTGGATGTCTTTTGGTTTGCCTCCCTCATGTTGTATTTTATGTAATGTTTTTATACATTTTTCTTGCATGAAGACTTTCTGGGTTTTCTAAGGGTTGTTTTACTTTTTGATTTTATTTTCTGATTTTATGGGACCTTGTTATTAAATAATTTCCTAACAGATTCCTTTTTTCGAGATTGCTCATTGGAGTGATAGAGTGGTTGTGATTGTGCTTTGTGTGTTGAATAATTTTGGTCCCCCTTGTATTTTTTTCTTTTCACAATGTTTCTGGAAAGACCAGGGAAATCAAAAGTAAAAACCAGGCCAACTGCAGACCAGTAAAACAGGCCCAAAATCTGCTACAAAAACCATTCCACACACTGATCTGTCACACCAGCCCACCGGGCATTGCTTGATTCCTGAATAGGTCAGTCCAACCCTGTCTGTGCCAACAAATAGGTGACAAGGTAAAAGAGTTAATTGAGTGACTGTTTAAGCAGTGCAACTAACTTTTGCTGTGAAACTGAATGTGTTCAGTAATGTCGCGAGCAAAGTGGGCGTGTTGTACTTCATACAGCACCAGGGTGAGTTTCCTTTTGAGTGTCTCAGAGGTCTAGGTCAATTATTAATTTAAATAATGTTTGGTTACACATGAGTCGAAGTATGAAGAAGAGCCTTATGTAGTTGTTGAAGTGTTGAGAAGAATGTGCAAACACCGAAACAGAGATCATCTTTGACATGCAAGCCATCAAGCAGAGCAGATCTCCAAAAGAGAAATAGCCCAAGTTCTCCAAACAAAGCCATGCAATCGAAAATCAATTTGCAACCACTCAAGATGCCAGCACAAAACATGTTTTTTCCTGAATAGATGACCAGAGAGATGTGATACAACAGTTTGAAGTGCATGAGAAGCAGGAAGACTCTTGAGCCATCAAGCTTCCTTCTGAGAACACAAAACTCCTACCCAACTTCTTCCAGACCCTGCATGGGTTCCTTATCTTGCAGAACACCATTTAAGGCCATAATTAAACCAAACCCTGATTGACCTCTGTGCTTCTCAATTCAGTTTGAAGTAGTAGAAAGAATAAAAAGAAGTAGTGCACTGAGAATTCTAACAGCACACTGCAGGCTTCAGGGGGCCCCTGTAGGATGCTGGCCTGGTTTATAGTGGGTACCTGATGGTACGTACACCTTGTGCTAGGTCCAGTTATCCCTTATTAGTAGATTAGTAGTGTTCTAGCAGCTTAGGCTGATAGAGGTAGCTATAGCAGAGCAGCTTAAGCTGAACTAGGAGACATGCAAAGCTCCTACTATACCACTTATATCATGTAGCACTATATCACAAGAATCGCAATACTCAGTTACTAAAAATAAAGATACTTTATTTTAGTGACAATGTTCCAAAAATATCTCAGAGGATATACGCACTTAGGAGGTAAGTAAAATACACAAAATATACACACAAACTAAAATCAGGTAAGTAAACAGTTAGAAAAGTAGTGCAAACACTGTAGAATACAATAGGTTGCGATAGGCATAGGGGCAACACAAACCATATACTAAGAAAGTGGAATGCAAACCACTTAGGGACCCCAGGCCTCATGTAGTGTGTAGAGGGTTGCTGGGAGTGTAAGGAAACACTAAGGGTGTCCAAGATACCCCACCCCAAGACCCTGAAAACTAGGAGTAAAGTGACCCTACTTCCCCAGAAACACACTAACGTCGTGATAGGAGATTCTGCAAAGGCAACAACTGACTGCAAAGCACTGAAGATGGATTCCTGGACCTGAGGACCTGAAAAGGAAGGGGACCACGTCCAAGAGTCACAAAAGTGTCCGGGGGGGCAGGAGCCCACTAAACCCCGGATGAAGGTGCAAAATGGCTGCCTCCGGGGGGAAGAAGCTGAAGATTCTGCAACAACGGAAGATGCCAGGAACTTCTCCTTTGCACAGAAGATGTCCCACGGCGTGCTGGAGGATGCAGAGTTGTTTTCACGCAGACCACAAACAAGCCTTGCTAGCTGCAAAGGTTGCAGTTGAAGAAAATGGGTGCTGCCTGGGCCCAGGAAGGACCAGGAGGTCGCCTCTTGGAGGAGGAGACAGAGGAGGCACTCATCAATACAGAAGCAGGCAGTGCCTGCAGAAGCACTTGAACATGGGTTCAAGAGAACTTACCACAGTGGTCATCTCAACACTACAAACGAGGGTCCCACGAAGACCGGTGGTCAACTCAGCGAGTTGAGCAATACAGGACGGAGTGCTGGGGACCTGGGCTGTGCTGTGCATGACGGATTCCTTGCAAAAGTGCACAGAAGCCCTAGCAGCTGCTGTTCTTGCAGTACACAGGATTACTGTCTGGCGTGGGGAGGCAAGGACTTAGCTCCACCAAATTTAAATAGATGGACCACTGGACTGTTGGGGTCGCTTGGATCCAGCTCCTGTGTTCCAGGGACAACGCTCGTCAAGATGAGAGGGGACCCAGAGGACCGGTGCAGCAGATGTTTGGTGCCTGCGGTAGCAGGGGGAAGAATCCCTCGACCCACAGGAGATTTCTTCTTGGCTTCCAGTGCAGGGTGAAGGCAGACAGCCCTCAGAGCATGCACCACCAGGAAACAGTTGAGAAAGCTGGCAGGATTAGGTGCTACAATGTTGCTGGTAGTCTTCTTGCTACTTTGTTGCGGTTTTGCAGGCCCCCTGGAGCAGTCAGCGGTTGATCCTTGGCAGAAGTCAAAGAGGGAGATGCAGAAGAACTCTGGTGAGCTCTTGCATTTGTTATCTGATGAGAAGTCCACAGGAGAGACCCTAAATAGCCCTCAGAGGAGGATTGGCCACCTAGTCAGGCAAGCGCCTATCAGGAGGGATCTCTGATGTCACCTGCTGGCACTGGCCACTCAGAGGTCTCCATTGTGCCCTCACACCTCTGCATTCAAGATGTCAGAGGTCGGGACACACTGGAAGAGCACTGGGTGCCACCCCTAGGATGGTGATGGACAGGGGAGTGGTCACTTCCCTTTCCTTTGTCCAGTTTTGCACCAGAGCAGGGTCTGGGGGATCCCTGAACCGGTGTAGACTGGCTTATGCAAGGAGGGCACCATCTGTGCCCTTCAAAGCATTTCTAGAGGCTGGGGGAGGCTACTCCTCCCCAGCCCTTAAATCCTATTTCCAAAGGGAGAGGGTGTAACACCCTCTCTCAGAAGAAATCCTTTGTTCTGCCTTCCTGGGACTGGGCTGCCCAGACCCAAGGGGGGCAGAAGCCTGTCTGAGGGTTGGCAGCAGCGGTAGCTGCAGTGAAAACCTCAGAGAGCTGGTTTGGCAGTACCCGGGGTCCATGCTGGAACCCCAGGGATGCATGGGATTGGCACCCCAATACCAGATTTGGCGTGGGGGGACAATTCCATGATCTTAGACATGTTACATGTACATATTTGGAGTTACCATTGTGAAGCTACATATAGGTATTAACCTATATGTAGTGCACGCGTGTAATGGTGTCCCCGCACACACAAAGTCTGAGGAAATTGCCCTGAACTATGTGGGGGCACCTTGGCTAGTGCCAGGGTGCCCTCACACTTAGTAACTTTGCACCTAACCTTCACTAAGTGAGGGTTAGACATATAGGTGACTCATAAGCTACTTAAGTGCAGTGTTAGAAAGCTGTGAAATAAGGTGGACGTTATTCCACTCAGGCTGCAGTGGCAGTCCTGTGTAAGAATTGTCTGAGCTCCCTATGGGTGGCAAAAGAAATGCTGCAGCCCATAGGGATCTCCTGGAACCCCAATACCCTGGGTACCTAAGTACCATATACTAGGGAATTATATGGGTGTTCCAGTGTGCCAATTAGAATTGGAAACAATGGTCACTAGCCTGCAGTGACAATTTTAAAGGCAGAAAGAGCATAAGCACTGAGGTTCTGATTAGCAGAGTCTCAGTGACACAGTTAGGCACCACACAGGGAACACAGATTCTGAGCACTGGGGTCCTGGCTAGCAGGATCCCAGTGAGACATATAAAACACACTGACAAATAGGGTTTTCACTATGAGCACTGGGGTCCTGGGTAGCAGGATCCCAGTGAGACAGTAAAACCACCCTGACATATACTCACAAACAGGCCAAAAGTAGGGGTAACAATGCTAGAAAGAGACTACCTTCCTACAGCCCCCAATAATCTGTAGCTAATTCTTGCCAAAGCTGTTCTGTAAATTTTACCTACAATGCATGTCACTTTTAAGTTTTCATTGCCTTGTCTGAAACGCTACATACTGTACATGTATTGACAAACAATATGATATTTCATCCAAACGTCTGTTCTAACTTTCATCTTAATGCTGGTTTCACCCAAATGTCCTCTTTGACCACCACAAAAACATTCTCCCTACCCCCAACATGTGGAACAAATGTATTGCCTCCCTAAGCCTACAAGTAGTTTTTATTAGAACACTCAAATGCTGAGAGCTTTATTGAAGACAATAGAGTTGTGTATTGACCATAACGACTGGTACCAATCTTCTGCTCTAACTTTCCAATGTTTATCTTTCTCCCTTTTTAATTTAGAACATTCAACCTCCAGTCAGTGAATAGGTGCTAATAGCTTCATAGCTCTTGTGACTCGGGCATAGTGGTTATTGAATGCCCTCATCCTTCCTAGAGGACCTCACCTGTAGTTTGGACGTATAACTCAGGTTTGGGATCTTTTTCAACTGCTACTGCCCTCAGCACCTGGCAACAATAATTAATTGTGCTTAATAGTCTTGTGATACAAGATTCCTAATGATACAATATATTATGACACAAGTTAGTTCAGTTGAACATTGTTTACTGTGTCAAAGGCTCAATTGGAAGTACAAGCTGCTTGGTGTGTTTAACTTCATGCATCGATTATTAAACAATTGGTAAATATAAAATAATGTGATTGTTTTATATTGTCTGCCTATCATATAGTTTCAAAAGGCTATGGTGGGCATTTGTTGCACTAGTGTCTTTGTTGTTTTCTATATGCAGACTCTGAAGCATGAACTCTAGCTATAGGGCCTGATTTAGATATTGGCGGATGTTTTACACACTCACAATGGTGACGGATATCCCATCTGCCAAACTATAAATCCCATAGGAAATATTGTGGAATTAAATATCGGCAGACAGGATATCAGTCACAATTGTGATGGACTAACCCATCCACCAATATCTAAATCAGGCCTTTCGTTTTTATCTGTAATAACCTATGGAAAAAACTTACCACACCTGAAATGAGTTGAAATTATTTTCGTTTCCAAGTGCGAAAAAGATTCACTGCAGAAAAAGACTGTGACACAAGAAATATTGATTTCCTGCCTCTACATCATGATATAAGCGTTACCGAAAACCATTCCTGAGTCAAACCTGCTCTGAATAACTATAGCTGCACGACTAACAAAAAGAAGCTTTTCCAGAAGGTGAATACTGAGGGCCTTATTACAAGTTTGGCAGTCCTACAACCGCCATGGCAGCGATGGCGGTCCGACCACTGTCAGGCTGGTAGTTGGACCTCCGTATTATGAGTTATGTTGGCAAATGGAGCAAAGACCACTACGGTTCCGCTGGCTCCGCCAAGCAGCACAGACCGCCACTGTCACGAGGCAGCACAAACATGCCAGCAGAGACAGTGTTTCTGCGGGACACATTACGGGGTTGCACACCGCCAATGTGACCTTGGTGGGCCAACCACCAAGACTCAGGAAGCGGAAACGGACAGTACAAAAGGAGTCATTCACCTCCAGGCAATTTTACACATCCAGAGCTGCCATGGAACCCATCACACACATCCTGCTGCTGGTCATTGAAGGAAACCCAAATCAGCACAGTTGTGGACACCAGCAACCATAAGTACATACACCTACCTATGACATTCATCTTGATAACAGATCGTAGCATCGTCAGCCACATCATGGTGGGGTGGCAGGCACCAAGTACACTTGGCATTGTGTTCTCCATCGGAACCAGATACTATGACCGGCACATGCATACTCACAATAGGTCCCCTTTAGGCAGCTCATTCACACTGCACCGCAACACAACACAAAAACACACAACTACATATCTCAGACACAGGGATAGTGAAGTGTACACAACATTCTCTCACTCATCACCAAGAACACACAAACATCACACATACAAATACAACTCACACACTCAAATTCCACACAAGCCAGTGACTGTCATCACATACAACACACATATGTATCCACATGGCATCAAACTCAGTCAACACCAGCAGAAAACAACCCTGCAATGGACACACACATCACAGCACAACGGAAGGACAATGGCATGTACAATAAAGAGAGAGACAAATAGACAAAGGGCAATATCCACACAATTCCTATACAATTGGGATGGGGGCACCAGGAACACCAAGGGAAGGGTGCACTGGGACACATTTCACTTTGCGCACGCCCCTAAAAAACATGTGCACAGGAAAGGGCCATACATGTGTGTCAGGCACTAACAGTACTAGACACAAATTACATGTCCATCTGCTCAATGTAGATGTGCAAGTCAACAAAGCACATACAGCTTCAACTGCATGGGTCATACCTCTACAGGAACTAGCCGTAAGTGACACACAGAGAAATGGACACATGCATAGGCAACTACAAACAAAGCTAGCACAACTGAACACACCCCATGTCTGCACTTACATACCTCAAGCTGACACAAATCAAACAGATCGATCAATACGTAAGCCATATGTGAGGGCCAAGTCCAACAACATACATGTTCACAATGGACAGCACAAGATGAAATACTCACCAGAAAGAACACCACACAATGCCATGACACCACCATTGCATTTACACACACACACATATATATTCTGTCAACAAATATCCCTCTCTTGGTGGACACCAGCAATGCCTACACAGTCACACACTGCAAACAACAGCAAAAGGAGCAGCAAGCAGGCTCAAACACACAAAACTGTAGCCACACAACACAAGTCACTCAGGAACAACATTAAGGTAGAAAAGGAATTGCAGGACAAATGTATGCCCAATAAAACAAATTGTTTGGGATTTATTGATTGGGAAATATCATAGTCCAAAGCCCATTGGCCAGTCCATTTGAAAGTACAATAAATGCACAATGTTGTGCTGCCACTTAACTCCCAAGTACCATGGAACCTCTACAGGAAGGGGCATCAATGGGTCAATGGGACAAGCAGGCACCTGGGAGACTATCCAGGAGGGCGTGGGTCGAGTTGGGGGGGGGATTTGGGCTTAGGAGGGCTGGTCTTCTTCTCAGGAGGGGAGGGCTCTTGAGAGGATTTGGCATCTTTTTGGTGGGGGAGAGGTATGGGTGCTTGCAGGGGAAGCCTTGGAAGAGAAGGGATGGCTGGGAGCTGGGTGGGGGCCTCTTGGGTTTGGTATGGGGTGGAGGAAACAGGGGAGAGGCCAAGGTAAGAAAATAAACATTTTTAGGGACACAGGGGTGGTCAGCAAGAGTAGGTCAGGATTAGGAGGTTGAGGGAGTGGTTGTATGCTGTGTAGGTGTCATGGGTGTGTGTTTATGGGAGGTATGCTTGTGTGTGGTGGTGTTGTCTGTTGGGTGGGTGAGTGAGAACGTTTTTGTGTCTTGGGCTTAGGTGGGTGGATGTGCTAGGGGATGCCATGGTGGCCGGGTAGGTGTTTGTTAGAATGGTGAATGCAGGTATGGCGGATGTGGTGGATGTATATGTGTCTCTAGTTGTGGTGTCTGCAGGTGTGGTGCTTTGGGTGGATATTTGGGGGTCTGCTGGGGTGGTATCTGCAGGTAGGATAAGTGTGGTGGCCTTGTCAGTGACTGTTGTGGTTGTGTCTGTAAATATGCTTCAATGTTGTGTGTCTGATGCTAGGGGTGGTGAAGGTGTCCTGGGAAGTTGTGAGTGTTGCTGTGTCTGTGGGTGGATATTGTTTGTGTGCATACCAGAGTGTTTTGTGGTGCTTGTGTTTATGTGCACTCCTTTTGTCTGTTGAGGTGGATGTCTGTGGATCTGTTTGTGTGCTTTGGGTAGGTAGAGGAAGGGGGGTTTGGAATGTGAAGAGGGAGTTGTAGGGGGGACAGAATGTGGGGGTGACTGGCTGCCATTAGTGAGGAGGACAGAGCTTGACAAGATCTCTGTAGACCAGCCATTGCACCATGAATGCTTTTCAGGAATGCATTGGTCTGTTGGAGTTGGGTCACTACTCCCTGGATGGCATTCACAATGGTTGACTGACCCACAGAGATACCAGAGGTCAATACCCTCCTCACTGAGGGCAGCAGGGGTAACAGGGGCTGATGCAGAGGTGCCTGCGGCTAAGGAAACACCTACCCTCTTGGGTGAGTGGGCACAGCTAACTGGATAGGGAGCAACAGGGAGGGCAGTGATAGAACTGGGGATGGCAGGCAAAGGTGGTACTGGAGATTGCCCTGATGGGTCCAGCCCCACTTGGTAGTGGCCACTGGTGGAGGACTCTGATGTTGGCGATGATGATGGTGATCCGGTCTCCCCCATAGCACTTCCATTGTCCTCTCGGCCATTGGATTCCTCTGTGTCAGTGTTTTCTTGACCCGAGGTCCCGTGGCAAGATGCTTCCCAACTCAGCTCGGCCAGACTCCTCCACTTGCTGGTGCAGATGCTGCAAAGGCAAACAGAAATAAAGACACACTTGAACAACAGCTATGATTAGCAATCATTACCATGATGTCAAGTAGGCCCCAGCAAAAAAACACACCTATGTGGTCCATACATGTACCATAGGCATGCACATCATCTGAAATGTCAACAGATTACCACAGGAAAATCAGGATCTATGAAAACTAGAGTTGCATGGCAGAAGTTTGCAATCACTGTACACACTGAACTAGTAAGAGACCTCTTCATCCACAAGGTTGCTCCCTATGGAGTAGACCTTAGTTACTTATTGTCACAAAATAATAGGCCAATGCCGAATGTATTCCTATAATTCCTACAAAAGGGCATGCACATGTCTATTTGTCACATACATAAGGACCTTACAGTAATAAAATATGTTCCCAAATTCTGTCATGTTTATGACAAAAGTACAATAGACTGGAGAAGGTGACAGGTGATAATCATGTCACACTGGAATCAGTTCTGCTATGTACACTTCACCAAGTGACATATGTCCCAATGGAGTCAAGGAGGTATCATTGATGTTGCTCAGATAGGCCACACATAAGACATGGAAATAAACACTGTAAACATCATGTGCAAGACGTCAGGGAGGGATTTCCACTAAAAACACAATACTATGAATCAGCAAGCCACAGGGTGATCACCACTATTGTCTAGCACCCCTTACAATGACATGCTCTGTGTGCTTCAGTAGAAGCCATTAGTCCTTAGAAGGTTGGAGAGACACCGAAGTTTCAAGGAATTGTAGAAGGCCCTGAACAGGTTGCCCAATGGGAAGCCACATCACTATCTCCATATTGCTCATGCCAACCCAGATGTCTGTCTGTGGATGAATGCCAGTATCCAAATACATGTGACTGAGACATAGTTGCAAGTCACTCTATAATGCATGCCTACAGTCAGGGCACAAACATTAACCAAGACATGTACAGTTCACTCATCAAAATTATGCCACATCAAGGGCATACATATTCAGATTGTGGCTCTTAACTCTAGGCCTACCTGTCATGTCCCTCATTGCTACTGCAGTTTTACATGTCAAATGACATGCTAACACGCTTGAGGGTAAGTGTCAGCAAATAGACAATGGTGACACAATCCTGTATGTGGTACAACATGATAGGTAGCCCCATTGCAAATGGTTTATTCCACATATAGGTTGCCATGTACAAATATATGTGTGGGAATAAAGACATCAACCCATCAATATAGTATTACCATGCATGAAACTGCAGCTCACATATATACACTGAAGGGAGAGGGACACATGCTGACATGTAGGCACGTGAAATGTTGGCAACAGTGATGACACATAAATCTTGTCAATAGACAGTCCCCACTTACCAATGGAATGTGGTGATCCAAGGCTGAATAAAAACTAAAATGTAAGCCATGTTGCATGTATGTGGGACACCTTCACAATATAGACTTCAGTGAGGCACCAGAACCCATCAACCACTGAAGAAAACAAGCATCTGGGTGGCAGATGCCAGCATGCACATTTACACACACACATGGCTAAGGACAGTTATCCATCACCTACTTACCTTTGGCCTGGAACACTGAGGAGTAGTGGTCTGTTGCATAGAACATTCACACACTACAACAACAAACAGTACATAATTGATAACTGAACACAGCCATATGTGGTCCTGTTAAAGCTAGTTATTTGAGATTCCCGCCCAGTGCAGTCCTGGGTCTCTGGTACAATAGCCCAAGGCACATCAGAAGAAAACACATGACATATCAACAAAAAGAATCCCTCATTTACTGTGTGACACATGGTCTGTCCTTATATGTTAGGGGGAGCTGTCACACCCTCACTCATTCACTTGGCAATGTGACAGGCAGGAATATGCAGTGCACTGACCCCCTTGTGGCTGATGGGCTGCCCTCTGATACCCACCAAGAGCTGGCTAGGCCACCACCAGGATGCAGGTCATTAGTGGGGGTCATTGTCCAACAATAACCTCTCCCACGTTGGGAGGACATCCCCAGCTGGGCCTCTGCAATCTTCCAGGCTCAGTGACTCAGGTCCTCCCAACTTTTCCTACAGTGGTCTCTCCACTGGCTGAGGACTAGCATGGACAGATGTCTGAAGTAACCCTGTAACAGCATACACATTGCTCACATTCCTCATAATTTACACATACAATAGACATATGCTGACATGCATATTGTCTCACATATGCAAGAATCTTGATGAAATAGATACTAGTGGATGGCTGTGATGTAACCTTACCTAGGTATGTGCACCCAACCCACCTTGGTTCAGGGAACACAGTACACAGACCCTACACAATGTGGCTGGACTTAACATATGACACTGGCCACCAATACCTGCACATTGACTCTCCCATTGATGCCACACAGACTGCAACAACAGGCACATACATATACATTCTGGCACACATGGGCACATTCTAATCTGTGAGGAGGGAAAGGATGGTCAAGAACAGAGAAATATGTGCACATGAGACACTTACCTGCTCCTCTGGTGCACCATAGAGCTGTTCATATGGGGTAGGACCTCAGTCACCAGCCTCTCCAGCTCCTCTGTTGTGAAGGCAGTGGCCCTATCACCTGCATGATGTGCCATGATTTCTCCCAGAGGTGATAAGCAACAGCTCAGTAGTGGAGGTGTTGCTGGCAGCAGTGTCAGGAGTCAAGTGAGGTATTTTGCAGAATATGGCGGTCACGTCCACCACATATGCGGTCATCACCGCTGGCGGACACAGCCATTAGCCCAAGAGCACCATTGGCAACAATGTTAGCCTATGGCTGTGTCTGCTGCGATTGATACCTCCTACCGCTATTATGACTTCCAACAGCGGTCATGGGCAGTACCTAAGGTCCAATGGAGAGGGTCAGGCATCCACCATTTTAGAGGCCAATAATGTGAAAAATGGAGTCATAAACTCTCATTACAATGTAACCTCATTTCCAGATGCCTGCTATGTGATTTGTATTGTAGGCATGTTACCAATTCTAGACAACTTGTTTTGTCTTTGTACAGGTACCTTCATCCTGACATCCTCATGTGGGCATTTCAGAGTTGTGACATTGGCAGATATCTGATGCTGTTCTGGCATGTGAATTGCCACGGACTGTTCCAGGTAATGTAGGTAACGGATTTGGGGTGTATGAGACATGTACCAAGACAGCCTGGCCATTTTTTTGGGTGGACTGTCCAAAGTGTGCAATGTAGTTGATTGTTTGTGCTGTGTTGGGCCAATTGCATCATGTTTGTGAATATGTGGGCCTGAAAATATGTTGACATCAATTTCAAGTCAGGCATTCACCCTTCACAGAGGTAAACATTCTTCTTGTATGACCTGTTGTAGCTGTAGATGGGTTTCATCATTTCAGGGCACAGTGCCTATGACACAACACTGACATAGGTTTGAGCAATACCACCAGATGCATGGTCATTGGAGTATGATGGACCTGTGTTTAGGGACAGTTGCACTGCCTCTGTATGTACCTTGGTTCACGTGATGTTGGATTACTTTGGTGGGTGATGTAAAAAGGCTCTAGCTGATGACAGCAACCATTTCCATTTTTGCCTATTCCACAGGACAATGTCTGACAAAGTCCTTCCTTCTCTGGTCTGGAGGACTTTATCTTGGCATATCTACTTTGACACAATATGAGTAAGCCATTCTTGGCTTTCACAGTCCAGACTTTTTGACAGCCTATGTGCTGTACAGTGAAATAAAATGTTTTGTGTGACCAGACACATGTAGGAATGTGGGTGGGTGTGTTAGTAATTCTTAGAAAGACAGTATACCTGTTAAACATCCCTCCTTGAACTAGTATCTTGTGTCTTCCTCATCCGCTTCACATGGTCTTACATCTCAATGTAGCAATAATTGTAACAGAAGCAAGCAGACACAAGCTTTGTGATGGGTGATATTTATTGTGCATAAGTGCATAGAATGAAAATAAAGGACATGATGGATCAGAAAAGTGAGGGGTTCAGTCATGGTTGATGAAATCATTGTATTAGATGCCACATGCATTTGAAGTCCAAAGTCCATTGTACTCCTTCCATAGGAAATAGAAGGTTGTTGATAGACAACAGAGTGATCATGTTGTACACAAACGAGTTCATTTGGGAAGAGGTTACTTGCTGGCAGTGATGGGTGTCTTGTCATCTGCACCTCAAGTATTATTAGCTGGACGTCCCATTTGTGTGGGGTGGGAGCTGCTGCGATAGAGACAGGGGTGTCTGTTGCGGGTTCTTCCCCTGACAGGGCCTCCCTTTCAGTGGCTGGCACCAGTGATAAAGAGTTTGGTGTTGCTTGGCCAAAGGAAGGGATATGGTGTTGCTCACGATCCCTGATCAGGTTAGTGCTTATGTCCCTGAACACCCTTGTTAGGGAGGCCAAATAGTATTGATGGCCTCTCACAGCATCCCTCCCTCACACCCTACCCCCATGGGTCAGTGCCTTTGCCACAGGGTACCCCTACTATCGGTTCCAGGACCGTCATTGTCCAATATGATGTACTGCGACTCAGAATCCTGCACTGGGGAGTCACAAGATGGTTGCCAATGTGCTTGGTACACAGGTTGTGGTGTGAATGGCTGCCTATGAGGTTGATGCAACCAGGCTGGGAGGTCTTGATGTGGGCACAGGGTGAGTCACTGTTTGTATCTGACCGTGTTGACCAGATAGGCCAGAACCAAACTCCACACCCAGATGTACAGGAGGGTTGTCGTCATGGGGGTGGTGGTAGTCTCTTCAGTGGTCTTTGTGTGCCCAGTGGCAGTTTGACCTGTTGAAGTGAAAGGTACAGTGTTACTGGTTGTAATATGACATCTACCTTCAGAAGTTTACAGTGACATTTTGTAAAGACCTTGTAGTTAGCTGTTTTGCAGGTTATCCTATTGTGACAGATACCATATTGACCTGACATTTGTGAAATCTGCCACTTGCAATGACTTCAAGCAGCTGCTACATTTAGGAGTTCATTGTCACTTGGGAGGATGTCCTGAGACTGCCATCTTGCCACAGTGCAGACAAAACAGTGGCTTTGAGCTTTTTGCAGCCTGGTTGATTGTAATGCAGGCAGACCAGTGCTCTCTTGTATAGGTGACTGGAGACATTATGTGGTCAGTGCATTGTGAATGTGTCTGCTGCCACTGCCATTCTGGTGATGCATCTTGGGGCCTTGTTGATCATGTATGTTGCACACTAGGTAAGGTGTCCTTCCTGTCCACAATACTTGAATATTGGCTTAGCAGTTCAAGATGGCTCTAGGTGGCTAGCCACATCTCAGAGTTGATCATGACCTGTATCTTGGTCAGTCCGTGAGTACATGTCATTTGAGAGTGATCGGGCAAGAGTTTTTGAACATGTTGGAAATGGCCCTTCTGCAGGGTTATCCCCAGACTTTTTGCCTTCCCCCTTCTCTTTTTCTGACCTCATTTTTGCTGGCTTTTAGACTCTGCGCATTTTGCCACTGCGAATCAGTGCTAAAGTGCATATGCTCTCTCCCTTTAAACATGGTAACTTTGGATCATACCCAATTGGACTATTTAATATACTTATAAGTCCCTAGGAATGTGCACTGTATGTGCCTAGGGCCTGTAGATTAAATGCTACTAGTGGGCCTGCAGCACTGGTTATGCCACCCACTCAAGTAGCCCCTTTACCTTGTCCCAGGCATGCCATTGCAAGGCCTGTGTGTGCAGTTTCACTGCCAATTCGACTTGGCATTTAAAAGTACTTGCCAAGCCTAAAACTCCCCTTTTTCTACACATAAGTCACCTCAAATGTGTGCCCTAGGTAACCCCTAGAGCAGGGTGCTGTGTGGGTAAAAGGCAGGACATGTACCTGCGTAGTTTACCTGTCCTGGTAGTGTAAAACTCCTAAATTTGTTTTTACACTACTGTGAGGCCTGCTCCCTTCATAGGCGAACATTGGGGCTGCCCTCATACATTGTTGAAGTGGTAGCTGCTGATCTGAAGGGAGTAGGAAGGTCATATTTAGTATGGCCAGAATGGTAATACAAAATCCTGCTGAGTGGTGAAATTGGATTTAATATTACTATTTTAGAAATACCACTTTTAGAAAGTGAGCATTTCTCTGCATTTAAATCTTTCTGTGCCTTACAATCCACGTCTGGCTGGGTTTAGTTGACAGCTCCTTGTGCATTCACTCAGACACACCCCAAACACAGGGTCCTCAGCCTCACTTGCATACATCTGCATTTTGAATGGGTCTTCCTGGGCTGGGAGGGTGGAGGGCCTGCTCTGACACAAAGGACTGCCACACCCCCTACTGGGACCCTGGCAGGCAGGATTGAACTGAAAGGGGACCTGGTGCACTTCTAAGCCACTCTTTTAAGTCCCCCCCACTTCAAAAGACGCATTTGGGTATAAAACAGGGCCTCTGCCCTACCACCTCAGACACTTGCTGGAGAAGAAACCTGAACCAGAACCTACATCCTGCCAAGAAGAACTGCCTGGCTGTTCAAAGGACTCACCTGACAGCTTTCTACAAAGGACTGCTGCCTTGCTGAACTCCTGTCTGGCTGCAAAAGTGCTGTCCAAGGGCTTGGATAGAGCTTGCCTCCTGTTCCCCGAAGTCTCAGGACCAAAAAGACTTCTCTTTTTCAATTGGGCGCCGAAAAATTCGACGCACAGCTTGTTCTGCAGTGAGAAATTCACTGTACGCCGATCCGGAAAGACGCCGCTCGACGCGACACCTACGGTGCGACCCGGAACTTCGACGCGCGCCCCGCATGGACAACGCCGCCCGACTTCCAGAGAGGAAATCGACGCAATGCCTGCTGTGAGGAAGAAAATTCCACGCACAGCCCACCGGAACGACGCGCAGCTGGATAACAAGCTGAGGATTCCACGCACAGACTCTGGGACATCTGGTAATCCCGCGACCCACAGAAGGAGTCGGCCCGCATGCCGGAAAACAACGCACATCTTCCCCGAGTGAAAAATAACGACGCAAGTCCGTGTGTGAAGGGGCGAAACCGATGCACACACCATTTTTCTTCCCGTAGAATGACGCACGTCTCCCCGCGTGAAAAATAACAATGCAAGTCCGTGTGTGAAGGGGCAAAACCGACGCACACACCATTTTTCCACGCATCTCCTCCTCTGCAGCCCTCTGCGGAGATTTTCCACTCCAAACCAGGTACTTTGTGCTTGAAAGAGACTTTGTTTGCTTTTTAAAGACTTAAGACACTTTGGGGGTCATTACGACCCTGGCGGTTGACGGAGAAGTGGCGGTTTTATCACCAACAGGCTGGCGGTAAAAAATTTGGAATTATGACCATGGCGGTTACCGCCATGGTCATCCGCCACTTCTCCGATCAGACTGCCATGGCGGAGACGACCGCTGGGCTGGAGACTTGGGTCTCCAGCCCGGCGCCCGTCACAAGACCGCCGGCGGTATCATGACCCGGATTACCGCCATGGAGTTCATGGGGTTTGGAACCGCCATGAAATCCATGGCGGTAAGCACTATCAGTGCCAGGGAATTCCTTCCCTGGCACTGATAGGGGTCTCTGCCACCCCCCACCCCTCCCCTGAGTCCGTCCCCAACACACCCCACACCCCTGCCACCCCCAAAGGTGGCAGGACCCCCCTCCCCACCCCTATCCCCGACATCACAACACAGACACACACCCGACACGCATGCAGACACCACCAACACACATTCCTGCACACACACGAACAAACATGCCAACAGACACACACACAGTCGTACACGCACACCTTCATTCAGACATACACGCACACATCCATACAGACATACATACAGACAGACATGCACACATTTCCATTCACACTACACCCCCGCATGCATGCACGCACTCACACACCCCCTCTACATATTCACACGCACACCCCCATGCACCCACACATCACACAACACCAACCCATCCCCCTCCCCTAACGGACGATCAACTTACCTTGTCCGTTGATCTTCCGGGAGGGGACGGGATCCAGGGGGGCTGCTCCGCTGCCATCACATCGTCAACAGAACACCGCCACGCCGAATCACAGAACGTAATTCAGTGGGCGGTGTTCTGTTGACGTGGCGGTGGAGGTGGAGCAACCTCCACTTCCCCGCCGCCCGCCAGTATGGCTGCTGGCGGCTCTCCATCCAGAAAAGGACGGTGGGCTACCAGCAGTCATAATACGCCGGTGGTCTTCAGCACAGCGGTCCCTCGGCGGTCTTGTGAAAAGACCACTGAGGTCGAAATGACCCCCTTTATATCACCTTTCAGTGATATCTCTACAATTTCTTATTGCATCTTTTATTGTTTTGATCTACAAATACCCAGATAAATATTATATATTTTTCTAAACACTGTGTGGTGTATTTTTGTGGTGCTATAATGTGTTATTGTATGATTTATTACACAAATACTTTACACATTGCCTTCTAAGTTAAGCCTGACTGCTCGTGCCAAGCTACCAGAGGGTGGGCACAGGATAATTTGGATTGTGTGTGATGTACCCTGACTAGAGTGAGGGTTCTTGCTTGGACAGAGGGTACCCTGACTGCCAACCAAAAAAACAATTTCTAACAGAACAAATTACCACTGTTCAGCTATTTGGAGCCACTTGAACAGTGCTTCCAGTGAGTTGCATTCAGGTCGCTGTCTCTACTTCCCAACACTAGCCAAATGTCATCCTCCCAGGTGAGTAAACTTACTGTGTGAGTTCACTAACAGATGCATTTGGTAAAGTGGACACTGGCCTGGTGATTGTGGTTAGCAATACAGGGCCCATTAGGTTTGTTATTCAGGTTACCCCCTCTAGTTCCCAGCAGTAGACAAATGTTATCCCCCAAGGTGAGTGGACTTAGTTTAGTAATTGACATCCAGTGGTGTGTTGGAGTGGAGAATTCTGTGCAGATGTTTGTAGTTACAGATTCGGTGCCTGCTGGTAGTTGTCACTCACTCTAGTACACACACTTGACCAACGTTCTCCCTCTAGTGAGCACACTTCAATTGAGATTTGTCTGACAGATGTATTTGGACAAGTGCACACTGTTCATGTGTTTGGAATTACATACACAGGCCATCCTTGCCTTAGCAGCCATAGCACTCCCTGTACTACAGACACTTGTCCAATGTTGTCCTCCCAGGTGTGTAAACCTCAATTGGGACTGACCAAACATGGGTCTTTTAGAGACTTTTACACTGGGCTGGTGTTTGGAATTACATTCACAGGTCCTCCTAGCCTTAGCAGCACTGTCAGTCTCTGTACTACACACGCTCAACAAATGGTATAGTTCCAGTTTAGTAAACTTCAATTGAGACTGACCAAACAGTGGTATTAGGACAATTGTATACTAGGCTGGTGTTTGGGATTACATACACAGGCCCTCCTGGCCTTAGAAGTCCTGTCAATCCCTGTACTACACACACCATACAAATGTTTTCCTCCTAGGTGTGTATCATTCAATGGTAAGTTTACAAACAGAATTAATTGGAGAAGAGAACACTGTGCTAGTGTGAGGAGTCACTGTGATAGTGCCTCCTCAGAGTAATATTCCTGTCAGTTACTGTACTACACACCCTATACGCAGATGTCATCCTCTCAGGTGGGTCTACTCCAATTGTGAGATGCCAGACAGGGGTCTTTGGACAGGTGGACACTGGTCTGGTGTTTGTAGTTACAGACACAAGGCCTCTTGGGAGTTACAGTCATGTTACTGCTCGAACAACGCACAGTATACAAAAATGATCAACCCAGGTGAGTGAACTTCATTTGAGAGTTATGACCAAGGGTATTTGGGCATGTGAACACTGGGCATGTGTTTGTATCTGGTGAGACAGAGCCTCCTAGCCTTAGAAGTCCTGTCACTCCCTCTACTCCATGCAGTTGCTAAATATCATCCCCCATGTGAGTACACTTCACATGTGATTTCCCAACCATGGGTGTTTGGAGAAAAGGACACTGGACTGGTGGTTGGAGTGACCATAAAAGAGCCTCCTGTGAATCACAGTCATGTAAATCCCTGTACTACATACACTTTACATATGCTATCCTCAACCTTCAATAGGGAGTTGGAACACAAGTGTGTATTGGTGGTACGACTCTGGTCTAGTGGTTGAGATTAGTGGAACAGTTCCTGCTGGGAGTTGCAGTCCTGACAGTCCCTGTACTAAACACACTTGACTAATGTTATCCTCCCGGGTGGGTGAATTTCAAGTGTGACTGATCAAACAGGGGTATTTGGGCAATTGTCCACTGGGCTGATGTTTGGAATCACATTCACAGGCCCTCCTGGCCTTAGCAGTCTTGTCAGTCCCTGTACTACACACACCATACTTTTTTTCATCATTAACAGACAAGGGTATTTAGAGGAGAAAACACTGTGCTGGTGGTTTCAGTATCAGTAACAGTGTCTGCTGTGAGTTGTAGTCATGTCAGTCCCTGTACTACACACACTACAGAAATGTCATCTCCCCAAGTGAGTACACTTCAATTGTGAATTGCTCTTTAGACTGATGGACACTGGGCTGTGAATGGAGTCACAGTAAAAGTGGCAAAAGATGTGCTGTGAGCATGCATTACATAGCATTTATGTGACATTTTTATGTTATGACTTATTAGACTCTACTACTTCAGGCATTCTTGTCAAGCCCTGAGGATGCAGGATGGCCAAGACTTTCTCATCCCAGGTAGTGAGTTGTAATAGGGCATTGTAAGGGCCCCCACCAGTCTTATTGGTTTGCAGCGGGTGCCTGGAGACCATCAAATGCACCTTGCCCCTGAGGTAATTCTACCTCTTCCTGATGTCCTCCTTTGTGCGCAGAGTGGTACGCATAGCTTGACTCCATCAACTATCCTCTCCCACATTTCCATTTTCCCACTGAGAGAATTGTGCTGGACTTGTGCTCCAGATAATTGTGACTCTACTCTAACGATTTCATCTAACATGAATCTTAACTCATCATCAGTGAAACATGGATTTTTCATAGGTGACATGGTGGTATTCCAAAAAAATGAGACTGAGAACAGGTGACAGTGTCTTACTCAGCAGAGGAAGTGCAAAAGAATGTAACATGGAAAAGTGTGTGCCGGGTGTGGTATGTGTTGTGTGAGAAATATAGGAGTGCCTAGTCTATGTTTTTATGTTGTTTAAATGTGCTCTGGCTTCAGTGTGTTGCACTGTAGGGGCAAATAATTGTGGTATGTGAAGGGGTGTGTTTTATAGTGTCCTTTGCAGGTGTGTTGAGTGTGGCAATGTGTGTCAGCTATGTTGTTTTCAAATCCATCCAATGTGCTGTTGTGTATTACTTTGGTGACCGCGAACCACAGTGGTTTGGACCGCCGTTGGCTAACCACCATGGGTGTCTGCCATTGTGACTTTGGACCTATAATATGGTCAGTGGTTGGTCGTTGGGCTGTCGGTGCTGGGGGGCAGACTACCTATTTCCTGGCCTTCGTGCCTCTGCCAGTCTGCCTTTTTTTGTTGGTGGTCAGCGGTCCTTCCTGCATAACTCGTCATACAGTAGTCTTTTTGGGATTGCCGACTGTTAGAAATGGGGTCTTTGGTTGACAGTCAGGTTACTCCCTGTTCAAGTAAGGACCCTCACTCTAGTCAGGGTAAAAGAGAATCACCCTCAGCTAACTCCTGCTTACCCCCCTTGGTAGATTGGCAGAGCAGTAGGCTTAACTTCAGAGTGCTAGGTGTAAAGTATTTGTACCAACACACAGAGTAACTTAATGAAAACACTACAAAATGACACAAAACCAGTTTAGAAAAATAGGAAATATTTATCTAAACAAAACAAGACCAAAACGACAAAAATCCGACATACACAAGTCAAGTTATGAATTTTTAAAGATTAAACTCAAAAATAGCACTTAGAAACACAAAATGCTTCGATGAAGTGTTAACACGGCATCGTAACGGAGTCGTTCCCAGCAATCCGACACCAGCGGCGCCGGACACGGAGTCGCGTAGACCCCCAGGTACAGTACCTTGGTGAAGAAACGAGCTGATGCGTGCAGTCTGCGCGTTAAATCTGCGCACTTCGAGCGGCGTTGGTCACGACGTGATGCGGCGACTTCCACTGAGTTGCAGACGTTGGCAGAGCTGCAGCGATGCCGGGCCTGCGAAGGTCTTCGCGTTCCAGCGAAGATCACGGAGTTAGTTGCAGGCGGCGTCACCGGATTCAGCAACGGCGTTGGTCCGAAGTCGTCCGAAGTCGATTTCCTTGGATGTTCACCAGCTTTCCTTTCAAGGGCTCAGGGGCTGGATAGGGCACCACTTGTCAGAGCAGGAGTCTCTCCAGAGACTCCAGGTGCTGGCAAAGAGAAGTCTTTACTGTCCCTGAGACTTCAAACAACAGGAGGCAAGCTCCAAATCAAGCCCTTGGAGATTTCTTCTCCAGATAGAAGACACACAAAGTCCAGTCTTTGCCCTCTTACTCTGACAGAAGCAGCAACTGCAGGATAGCTCCACAAAGCACAGGCTGGGCAGCTCTTCAGCTCTTCTCCAGGCAAAGGTTCCTCTTGTTTCCAGAAGTGTTCCTAAAGTCTGTGGTTTGGGTGCCCTTCTTACACCCAATTTCTCCTTTGAAGTAGGCCTACTTCAAAGTAAAGGCTCTTTTGAATGTGAAATCCTGCCTTGCCCAGGCCAGGCCCCAGACACTCACCAGGGGGTTGGAGACTGCATTGTGTGAGGGCAGGCACAGCCCTTTCAGGTGTGAGAGACCTCTCCTCCCCTCCTTCCTAGCACAGATGGCTGATCAGGATATGTAGGCTACACCCCAGCTCCATTTGTGTCACTGTCTAGGGTGAGGTGCAACCAGCCCAACTGTCAAACTGACCCAGACAGGGAATCCACAAACAGGCAGAGTCACAGAAATGGTATAAGCAAGAAAATGCTCACTTTCTAAAAGTGGCATTTTCAAACACACAATCTTAAAATCAACTTTACTAAAAGATGTGTTTTTAAATTGTGAGCTCAGAGACCCCAAACTCCACATGTCCATCCGCTCTCAAAGGGAATCTACAGTTTGATCAGATTGAAAGGTAGCTCCTATGTTAACCTATGAGAGGGACAGGCCTTGCAACAGTGAAAAACGAATTTAGCAATATTTCACTATCAGGACATATAAAACACATTACTATGTGTCCTACCTTAACCATACACTGCACCCTGCCCTTGGGGCTACCTAGGGCCTACCTTAGGGGTGTCTGACATGTAAGAAAAGGGAAGGTTTAGGCCTGGCAAGTGGGTACACTTGCTAAGTCAAATTTACAGTTAAAACTGCACACACAGACACTGCAATGGCAGGTCTGAGACATGATTACAGAGCTCCTTATTTGGATGGCACAACCAGTGCTGCAGGCCCACTAGTAGCATTTGATTTACAGGCTCTGGCACCACTAGTGCACCTTACTAGGGACTTACTAGTAAATGAAATATGCCAATCATGGATAAACCAATCAACCATACAATTTACACAGAGAGCATATGCACTTTAGCACTGGTTAGCAGTGGTAAAGTGCTCAGAGTTCAAAAGCCAACAGCAACAGGTCAGTAAAAGAAAAGGCAGGAGTCAAAAAGATTGGGGATGGCCCTGTATAATCAAAAAAGTCTAACACCAACATGGCGGTCTGGCGGAAAGACCACCAAACTCGTAATGAGGCCCTGAGTCTGGAGGTAACACTTTTGATTAGAACAACCCACTCTGTGGATCTGACATCTGCTCCATTGCGGTTGGCATGAAATTGTGCCTAGGTTTCGCTCCACTGCAAAGTGTTTCTTCAATAGAACTTGACTTTTGCATGTGCTTTTTGCCATAACATTAAAAAAAAAAAATACCTTGTGCTTCCCTTACCCAATTCTTATGATCTTGGTGTCTTTTTTGCTAATTAAAATGTATTTTATTTTTCTGAAGGGGGTTGGGTATTGTATTGTGTTATGTTCTTTAATTTAAAAGCATAGCTATTTACTTTGAATTGAGAACATACTTCTCTGGGGATTGCCTGCTGCTTGTGCCATGTCTAAGAGAGGGTAATCAGAGATTCTCTCAGACTTATGTTCTGAACTAACCACAGTTGGTTTTTTGACATATAGGGTAGCTCCCTCCCAAATTAATATCCCCATTTTTGACACTATTCATTTTTATTACGTTTTTTTAATTGCATTTACTTCATCAGTATATATATAGTTTTCTCTCGATATTTGGTATTTTGTTGACTTTCGATTTGTGAATAATTCTATTTAGTGTACCTTATTTAATTTAATATTTCTTTTCATTGTCAGGAAATTCTGCATCCCGCCATAAATTATGTTTTGTGTGTGTTCTTGGTGGTGGCGTGTGTAGGAACAGTGACATACTTCACTGCTTGGTGAGTATAGCTTTAGGCCTGCATATTTCTAAGTAGTACTGTTAGTTTTATTTTGTAAATTTCCCTTCTTGCAGCCTGACCTACACTTTTGTAGGTATGTTTACAGATTTGCATTTCCCACTGAGTGCCATTCATTAATTTTCTCCTCGCCAGATCGATGTTTGGGGTATTAATTAAAACCCTTGTAGACGCCCATATTTTCACCTATAGCAATATTTTGAGGGCAAAATATCATGCCAAAGTGATAGGCAATAATGTCAACAAATGCCAAATTACGTTGCATATATTTTACAGTGGGTATTCATGACTCGCAAAAATATAGAAATAATGTACATCAGGGCCAAATCATGTAAAGGGCACACTGTCCTTGTATGCACCAAAGAGCAAACAGGGACAGTGTGCCCTATTAAAATAATGTGCTGCCCTCCAAGCAGGTCGCAAGCTTGCAGTGCCCTGAGGACAGCACATTAGTGAATCAGCTGCTCTGTCGTTCTCTGTGCTGTCAGCACCACTTGCACCTTAAAGACAGAACAGAGATCCCCCTGCAGGCAGGTGCAGTGAGTGATAGCACCTGTCTCAAGAAGGACATTTCGTGGTCCATGGGACCTACTTTCCTCCTTTACAGGGGTTGCACTCAGGGGGTGCACTCACTGAGCGCCACCTTCTTGTGGCGCACAGCCATTGCGCTTCAAGACTGTTTGCCCCTGTGTTTTTGTCTGTAATAGGGCGTGAATGCAGAGGCAAAGCTTTTTCCTCATTGGCATGGTGCCACACCCCCAGGCTATTCAGGGACCTCGAGATAGTGCCAGTGCTCTGTTCACCGGTGCTAACTTTATTACAGAAGAGGCCGCACAAACATCTGAACCTTCCTCTGTAAAACTACAATGCCATGGGAGGGGAGAAAACTGGTGCACACACCTGTTGTGCCCAGGAGGTATGGTTTGTAATACGGTCCACGTATACACATTTAGTATATTATGTATTGTGTATAATCGGCTGGTGAATCGTGCCCAGTATATAAATGTAGATGCTGGAAAGACTTTGCAAGCCCACGTTGAGGCACAACAAAATAGAATTACTCACTGAGTTGATTAGAATTATTTTACTGTGTTTCTTTCCCCAAATAACAATTTTAAGTTCATGAATAAAAACATCTATTACTTAATTGCTTAGTTTTGCTCACAAATATGTATTAAAATAAAGTGTTTGTGCTCTGTATTTCAGCTGTTATGTGAACCGATATTCTGAAGTGATCACAATGATCTGTCAGTCTTTTGTAAAATACTGAACGATTAGATAAATAAGTGACACCACTGCCTACCTCCAATTTCCGGTCATGTCTCTGACCATTAAGATGCATAACTCAAGCGCAGGTAAACAGTAGATGCAAGTTGCCCTTGTTTGACCTCGCATTATTATGCTGTTGGTCTGCGTTGCACTTTTGCCTGTGAAGCATGCTTCGAGTCTTTTAGTTTTTGTCCCGATTCCAAAAAGAGACATTTGCTACACATATCATGCCCGGGCTGCCCTTGGCAGTCCTTCCTCAATGTCAGAGAGGCGTTTGCAACCGTGTGATGTCAGCTCATTAGCATGAACAATTGAATCATCAGAGCTCGATTGATTTAATTCAGTGATCTGAAACCTCAGACCTTGGCTATTTACGTGGCGTGGACGTGTTTGTCTGAGCCTCAGCGAAAGATCGCGGCGAAATGATTTCTTCCCTCCCGTGCGCCTGATGCTAAATGTCAGACTTAACAGAGTGAGACTACCTCGTTCCCCCATCTAATCGAGACCACCTAGGATATGTCAATCTTCCTCTCAGCCGTATGCTTATTTTTAGCTCTCATGGCTTCCCAACCTTGGTTTTCGCCTCCTGGGGACTGCGGGTCCAACGCGCCAGATGTTCTGCATAGAATTCTGCTGTGTTATTCATGCCGACATGACCTTTCCAAGTCCTGAGTGCTTTTGCTGGGAAATTCACAATCCGCGCACAACTTCTGTTTGCCTATGAGTCACATATAGGTTTGCTTTATTTTGTAGGAAAATATTATAATGAGAGGTCACAGGTGGCAGACAAGTAATGTCGACTTTTTATCGGAAATCAAGCCTGTGTTTTATGAACTTTCTGAAGATTTTCATAGCTTGCTAAAAAGGAAATACACACTAATGAGTACACCTGCTGTTACTGCGTGTAACATTTTTTCGACTAACTTAATGATCTTCTTTCCTTATGTTTCATAACTGTGATTCTCCAGTTCAGCCACAGGCCTGCATGAAGCTGTCAGCTGCCCTTTGTTTTCAGCTCCAAGTGAACCTGTAAGGAGGGCACTACTCAAACAATTATCTTCTGACATCCACTAGGATGAACCTGTAGAGGTGCGTCTCATAGATATATTCAATCAATCAAAATATCATGCAATCACAATGAAAAACAATTGCACCAAATTAAAAAGAAACGATTTTGTCATTAAAATCTCAATAAAAATATAGGCAAATAACAACGCGTTAAATAAAGCAATAATCATTACTGAGTATATATCCCATTTCTCTGCCCCTATTGTGCCAGGCTGGCGCCGATCACGCATTACGTGTGCAGAGCAAGATATTGTCAATTGAACTCCAAATTCATCTGCAAGAGCATACGGCAAATAAGTGACCTTTTATTTCAGCCCATTGATTGATAACTGGCCAGCATAATGTCTTTATATCTCACTTCAGTCCTGGTTGAGCACAAAGGCTTAGGCTTAAAATCTCACTTCAGTCCATTATGAATTTGTAAGGGCTAAATTCAGAGGTTTAAAATCTCCCTGCAGTCCTGATGAATCTGTAAGTGCCCAGATCAAAGCCAAACATCTATCAATTTTTCTTGATGAATTTGTAGGGAATCAGCTCAAAGACTTTGAGAGAGCGTATTTTGATATTACATATTATAGACGTGAAATGCTTATGTCTAACAATGCTGTATTAATAAAACATTTATTAAAAGCGTATTCATAAAAATGGAGAATCGTTCACATGTATAAACTAATGTCAACTGTAAGGAATAGTTGTTATAGTTCGCCTAACTGAGCACATTAAAACGTATAGAACTGCATTCATTAAATTCGTATATCTTAAGTTAGCGTGAGTCAAGCAGAAGCTGTGTAGCTCTCATATTAAAAGCATATTTTTCCTGTCTCTTCAGTGTGCAAAAACTTGCAAACAACCATGACCTAGCTATTGTTCTCTCTGTATTAGTTCGACACATCGGGATATTTTCCCATCCGCATGCTAGCATCCTTTAGTATAAAATGATTGTGCCTCGAAACATTTGTAGCTACTTCCAAGGACAATGAGACGAGGGAACGAGAACTTTTAACCTGAGACGTGTGCCAAGCTGATGAAGTAACCCCGGATATGCCACCTACGGAAGACTGATTATGAAGACCAATCAGAAGCCAATATTTTATCAAGAGATGACAAATGCATTACTTAATGTATAATTTGATAGGTTAACAATGATGGGGTGTATTGACTGACCAATAGGATTTTGGGGGAATGAATTACTAGAAAGGGATAAAAACCCATGACACAGGAAATAACCAGGCATTAGGTAGGGAATGATATTGATTACATCCCGAAACTCTGTCACACTATTCTGTGATTTGAGACTTAGACAAACTATTCTTGCCCATATTACTGCCCCTTACATTTTCCTCCTTATGAGGAGAGTGTCTCTTGCCTCTAACTTAGATAGACTGACGGCAATCTGACTGATGTCCTGAAGACGAAGACTGATCCTGAATGCTGACCTAATCAGAGGAGGGTAATTATATAATTGCTAATGGAAATTCATTTTGCCTTTCTTTCTAGGTACCAACTGCTGTGTGTTTTTGATAGAGACCTTAGTTAGATGTTTTCCAAATTGGTGTTCAAAATTGTTTTGCATGACGCCCAACATGCCAATGCTAATTAGAGGTTAGACGAGGTATTCACTCTGACTGACAAACTGACGTGACTGACATGGTGCTATGCTGAACTAGTATCTTAGAAATTCGAAGTGTTATAATCCGCTTATATCTATCTGATTATTCATGTTACTAATCTTTGCATTATCGAAAGCTTATTGTGGTTGCCATCACATAATCGTGCTTATGTGTTTATTGACTTTGAGATTAATGCCTTTGCTACTAGATTGTAATCAATAGGGAATAAAACTTATTAACTCCATTAAGGTGTGGTTATTCATGACTGAAAGGTCATGGTTGCGCCGAATGTTCATTAATGTCTAAAGTGAGAGATATTTTGATGTTAAACATTGACAATGTTATTGATCTATTGATTGATATTTTGATTAGTTATCTCGTCCTACGGTGTCTCACTACTGGGCCCAAAGATTCATTGGCCTAAAACGAGTCCTGATGTGTATAAATTAACATAGACAGACGCGTTAACAGTTCTGGTAGCAGAGTACGGTTTGGCCCTTGGGGGCCCTAGGACGGAGTTTTCACTGTTCAATTGTTTTTTTTTGATAATGCAATTTGGAAAGATGATGAGTTGCTAGATCTGCCATGGGCTTTCCCGGGATCTCGGAGCCTGCCTAAATGAGTTGGGAATGTTCTCGGCGCCATAGTATGTGTGGTTAGGGTTTTTGCGCTTATTAAATCTTATGCACTTTGCAGGTGATTGTGAATACTTGAGTGTGATTAGGCCAAATTAAGTGTTGTTTAGAAGGAGTGGGCGTACTCCACAGCATGAGAGTAGGGAAGTCGGAGTACTTCATGTGAATGCAGCGCTTGTTGCTCAAAATTATCCACGTGGTTGGTTGTTGTATACGGGCCTATTGAGGTCTAAGACTCCGGAGTATGATGTTAAAATGGTTTATGTTGTAATTTGTGCGGTTTAGTAGGTCAATCGGGCGTGGTTGACAGATCGAGTTTCGAGTTATGATGCATGTGTGTAACCTTCGATGGAGATTTGACAAGTTCTAAAGTGCACTAGAAGGAGTCATTGACAAGTCGAGAGTAGGATTTGCAGGACGAATTCTGCTTGCATATGAGGGAACTGAGAAGGAGAGAGTAGCGGCCGAGGCTTCAAGTGAAATCTCTGTAAAGTTCTGAAGCGAATGTGTTACCCTTCCTGTAGTAAACCGGCAGATTTGTGTTGTCATTCAAGTGCTAGCAATAATTTGCATTAGTTTGTATGAGTTGTAAGGAGTTAGTGAGGTGTGGACAAGCCGCAAGACTTTGTCAGCTGCAGAGTGTGTGAGTGTGACGTCAGTGGTGCCGTGCTGGGATAGGTCAGATGTCGAGAGGGGTCGCGCACGGATTGGCTGCCGTCCGTGAGAGACAATAGGTTGAGCAAAGGGTAGGTGAAGAGTGTCCTGGGAACAGAGCCGTTTCTGAGAAAAAATAAGATAAAATGAATTTTGTTAAAGCATTTAAAAGCGCATTGAAAGGAGATGTGTATATCGTTGCGACTGATGGGGAACCTACACCACCTGAGGGTACGCCAGCTTACACGGTTATGGAAGAAAAGGGTGTTGCACTGTGTTTATGGATAAAACAATGGCGTAAACTGACAGAGAAAGAAGGGTGTCTAGCGTTTCTTGAACATGGAACGTTTAATCAAAAGGTTTTAGAAAATCTGAGGTGGATGTTAAGTACGCAGCAACCACCTCCACGACCAGCACAGTATGAGGCTTTGGCAATTTGGGGCCTGATGGCTCTTAAACATAGACAAGAAAGATTTCACAGGAGACTGACAAGAGCTGAAAAATCCTATGCAGAGGCTAGGTGGGATAATGAGAACAAAATGTGGAGACGAGGAATAATGGATGGGTTGAAGCTGTTTCCGGCAATAACCCAAGGAGAGGAAACACAGGGAAAGAAAGCTTCTTGCAAAACTGACAAAGAGCCAGTCAAACACAAAGAGAATAAAAGATCTTGGGAGGAAGAGGACGATTCAGATGATGAGGCGTTTATGGATAGACTGTTACATGATCGTCCGCCACCTTACGCGGTGAACGACAATGCTCCAAGTACTAGCTTGGATCCTGGGAACCAGACGAAAGAGAAGGGTGTTACTGATACAGTGCAGAATAGCGATACAGCTTTGATACAGAATGGTGTCAGTGTACCCACTGCTCCAGACCCGCCGATACAGTTACAGCTTCCACCACAGATAAAAAGAATTTATCCTGATGTTCCAGTGCTTGAGACTACTACGAACTTGGTGGTGCAGCCAGACCCGATATATACAAAGCCAAGGTTAATGCAGATTGAATCAACTCCGCAGTTGGTGTCACAACCGCCGAAACTGATACCTGGGTATAACCAAGTAGCGGGCCCTTTAAAAGAACCTGCACCAGGATTATTAAATCAGACCTATGGTGTTGAAGCTCCAAGAAGCTTGGGAGCAGGCCGGACACCTGCCGCTATATCACTACCCATTACAGTTGGTCCCCCGGTGCCGTTATACGCACAGGAGAAAACAAGGATGTGTGAACAGGGAGTCCTAACTCATGAAACAATAAGAGGAGGGCCTCTTATAACTCCACAAATAATGACACAGGGAGGACAGGCTTGTGAACAATCAAGACCCTTAATGGACCTTAGTCCAATAGGAGCACCTCTTGAAGCAATGCGACAAGCAGGATTGGGAGTCTTGACTCCCCAAACTATGAGTACAAATACCTCATACACTCCAATGATACATGCAGGGAACATTTCACTGCAGGGTTTTACAGTACAACAGTTAAATGAGTGGTTAGAGAAAACCTGCACATCACAAAGGGCTACAGCAACTGCGATCGAACCTGAGAAAGAGAAACACGACGAATACCTAAATC
Source organism: Pleurodeles waltl (assembly GCF_031143425.1). Lineage (NCBI taxonomy): Eukaryota > Metazoa > Chordata > Amphibia > Caudata > Salamandridae > Pleurodeles > Pleurodeles waltl. Next base: position 510,700,209 of record NC_090445.1, read on the forward strand.
TAGTACGGCTAGGAGCAGAAGGTCGATGGATGAAGAAAAAAGATAAGGGAAAAAGAGATAGTCCAGTGTCTAGTGAAACAACAGTCACACCAAACTTAGAGACAGTGAAAATCCTACCTATGAGAGAAACAGCTGGTGGTGTTTTGGTGCATGTGCCTTGGTCCAGGGGAGACATTTTGTCCTTTACGAATGATTATCCCAGGTTAAGAGAAAAACCGATCGAGTGGTATCAACAGACAGATAGATTCATGAAACTTGCGAAGTGTCTCTGGGAAGACTTAAATACCTTGTTTGAGATTATTGTTCCGCCAGACTTGTGGCTTGAGTGCAAGAGAGGGGTAGATTGGCCCACAAGGGAACCGGCAAGGGATAAAGTGACTGGAGCACCTTCTGAAGAGGTGATGAAATATTATCATAAAGTAATTGAGTTTTTGAAACAAAAGGTGTCGCCGAAGGTGACTGATTGGCAGAAAATTGACCGGACCTCTCAAGAGGTTAAAGAGTCAATACATGCATATTATGAAAGATTGTTAAAGGCATTCAAACATTACAGTGGTACTGAAACAATTGAGCCGAAGGACATGAATCATCTTGTGTTCAGATTTGTCGAAGGGCTGAGACCGGAGGTCAGCCAAATGATTAAAAATCATTTGATTTGTTGGCAAGCTAAACCGATTGATGAAGTATTACAGTATGCGAAATACTGTAGTGACGAAATTGAGTTAAAGCAGAAAAAGTTGAAGGAGAAGGTGATGGTGATGCAGATAAGAGCTGCACAGGCTGGAATACAGGGAAATGGTGTTCAGCAAATGATACAGCAACAACCGCAATTGAATGGTGTGTTTCAGGCACAGCGGAGAGGTAGAGGTCGAGGGTTTGTGAACCGTGGTGCGAACATGAATAATGTTGTTGTTCAAGGTGATGGTCAAGGAGTGAAAAAGATGTCACCATGCCATGCGTGCCGGGGCGTGGGACATTGGAAACGGGATTGTCCAAATATAATGCAGGATGGTACAGTTCAGCAGAGTAACAATGCCGGTACATTGCAGAATTCACGAGGTACAAGAATGAGACACCCGAATCAGAACTATCAAAGTAATTTGGTACAAATGACAGGGGTGCAACCTATGCAGCAAATGCAAATGCCGCGTTTCCAAACAGTGTCAGTACAACCGATGCAACAGCAGATCCCTATGGTGCCTAGACAGCAAATGCAGTTACCCCTAGCTCCGATGGGACAGCAACAGGTGATGCTTCCTCAACAGGTCACAGGTCAAGTTACAAGTCAAAACAATACTGTACAACAATTCCCTAAGAGGTGAAAATGAGATGAATGGGGACTGGTCAGATGATAGCTCAGACAGTGAAGAGTGCAGACTCGCCGCATCCTTAGAAGTAGACCAGAGAGGCCCATATGTGGAGGGAAAAGTAATGGGCTACAAAGTCTCATTTTTAGTTGACACAGGAGCTACACGCTCTACTGTTCGCAGTGCAGAGGTACCAAGATTACCTCTCTCAGGGCGCACCATACGAGTGGTCGGTGTGGCAAATCAGTACCTGACTAATCCAATCACTGACCCAGTGCAGGTTGAAATTGGAAATTTCCAGGGCCTGCATAGATTTGTTATATGCGATTCAAGTCCAGTATCCTTGTTAGGAAGAGACTTATTGTGCAAAACCAAATGTTCAATTACCTGTTCCGATGGTGGAATAGAGGTTCAGACAAACAGTGATGACGAGGCAGATGAGGGTCAGCTTATGGAAGAAGGAGGAGAGATGAATGAAGATTACCCTCTAATTACCCTTTTCCCAGTGTTCACCTTGATCGATCTACCTACTGATCTGCAAGGATCGGTGATAGAGAAAGTATGGGATTTGACTGGAAAGGAGGTTGGATTAATAAAGGGAGTAAAACCAATCAAGGTGCAGATAAAGCCAAATGCAATATTCCCACAATTGTCACAATATCACATGACTCAGGATGTCCTTATTGAAGTGACCCAGATAATTGCAGATTTTCTCAGACAGGGAGTCTTGAAAGAAGTCCTGAGTAGTCCGTGTAACTCTCCAATTATGGGTTTGAGAAAGCCCTGTGGGAAAGTTCGAATTGTGCAGGATTTGAGAAAAATAAATGAAATCGTGGTAAAATGCTGCCCTGTGGTTCCCAACCCAGCAGTAATAATGTTCCAGGTTCCTTGTGATGCTGAATGGTTTACCGTAGTAGACCTATCACAAGCGTTTTTCTCGATTCCACTTCACGAGGACAGACAGTTTTTGTTCAGTTTCAAATTCCTGGATAAGGTATACAGTTGGTGCAGAATTCCTCAGGGGTTTTCTGAGTCACCATCCATCTTCAATCAGATATTGAAGAAGGATTTGGAACCTCTTGTGCTACCTTACAAATCGACTCTTGTGCAGTACATTGATGATTTGTTGATTGCATCCAAAACCAAAGACAGCTGCAAATATGATACCATTGCCTTATTGAATCATTTAGGGAAAAACGGACATAAGGTGTCACCTAAAAAGCTGCAGTACTGCCAAAAAGAAGTAAAATATTTGGGGCATCTGATTGAGAAAGGGTCCCGAAGAATATCCAAAGAGAGAATAACAGTTGTTTTACAAATGAATCCCCCAACAACAAAGAGAGATGTCAGAATGTTCTTGGGAATGGTGGGCTACTGCCGCCAGTGGATACCCAACTTCTCGATCATTTCAAAACCATTAACGAAACTGACAGGGAAGGAAGTTAAGGATGAACCATACACAATCACATTGACAAAAGAAGAGCTTGAGTCATTTCTAGAGCTGAAAGAATGCATGTGCAGAGCTCCAGCATTAGGAATGCCTGATTATGAGAAGCCATTTTTGTTGTTCTGTCATGAACGTGATGCTTGTTCTTTGTCTGTTTTAACACAGGTCCATGGAGATGCAAATCGCCCTGTAGCATATTTTTCGGCTACTTTGGACCCTGTCGCAGCAGCCTTACCGGGTTGTTTGCGAGCAGTCGCAGCAGTTGGTCAAAGTCTTTCACAATGCGAGGGCATAGTTATGGGATATCCCCTAACAGTATTGGTTCCACATTCTGTTGAAATTCTGCTGACACGAACCAAGACACAACACATGACAAATGCCCGACTTACCAAATATGAGACAATTATTCTGGGGTCACCAAATGTCACATTGAAAAGGTGTACTGTACTGAACCCGGCAACTCTACTTCCCATTGAGAATACAGAAATAAAAGATGGGGAAGAATTTGAGCATGATTGTCTGGAGGTAACTGAGCTCAGTACCAAACCTCGCTCAGATATAAAAGATACCCAGTTAAAGGAAAACGATTACATTATGTTCGTTGATGGGTCCTGTCTAAGAGATTCATCAGGAACCTTGAGAGCTGGTTATGCAGTATGTACCATGTCCGGTATAGTCGAAGCCTCCTGGCTCGAGAAAGTGTTTTCTGCACAAGTGGCAGAATTGATAGCTCTCACAAAAGCCTGCCATGCTGCTGTAAATTTAAAGGTCACAATCTATACAGACAGCAGATACGGATTTGGAATTGTGCATGATTTTGGCCAACTCTGGTCACAAAGAGGGTTTATGACATCCTCTGGTTCACCAGTGAAAAATGGAGAACAGATAAGAGATTTGTTACATGCGATTCAGTTGCCTCTTGAAATTGCTGTGGTGAAATGCAGTGCTCACACCAGATCACAAGATTTTGTGTCAATGGGGAATGGTTATGCAGACCAGGTTGCAAGATTTTGTGCATTAAACTGTATATCCTTTAAAGAACAATGGGAGCTGTTACCACAACCTGAGAATGACACAACCTTAAGTTTAGCATTACGAGTGGTTGATACCTTAGACAAATTAAAGACACTACAAAGCCACGTTGGTAAGGAGGAAAAACGTTCCTGGCAGAAAATGCAGTGTATACAGAGAGAAGACGATATTTGGGTATCAAGAGAGGGAAAACTAGTGTTGCCAAACAGTCTTCTGTCACAATTTGCCCGATTGTATCATGGGCAGGCCCATTTGGGAAGAGATGCCATGATCAGATCATTTAAGATTGATTGGTTCAATCCAAAATTCAGACATGCCGCAGAAATTACTTGTCACAGATGCGTCATTTGTCAACAAATGAACGCTGGAAAAGGAACTGTGGTAACTTTGAGCCACATTGGGAGAGCTGGTGGTCCATTTAATAAGATACAAATGGATTTCATTGAAATGCCTGTTTGTGGATGTCTGAGATACGTGTTGGTGATTGTGTGTGTTTTTAGCCATTGGATTGAGGCATATCCCACACGTAGGAATGACAGTCTTACAGTAGCAAAACTACTACTCAGAGAATTAATACCCAGGTTCGGGTTTCTGGTTTCTATAGAATCAGATAGGGGAAGACACTTCGACAATGAGGTGATTAAGCTCCTGTGTGCCGCACTCAACATTGAACAAAAGCTGCATTGTAGCTATCGCCCTGAAGCTTCAGGACTAGTCGAACAGATGAATGGTACTTTGAAATCAAGAATAGCAAAAATGTGTGCAGCAACAAACATGAAGTGGCCAGATGCATTACCTCTAGTGCTGATGTCTATGAGAAACACGCCAGATAAGAAAACAGGATTGTCCCCACATGAAATCCTCATGGGCAGAGCAATGAGGTTACCGGCGGTACCTGCAAATGCACTAGTGAATATTACAGATGATATGGTGTTGGATTACTGCAAGAGTTTGGCTGACGTGATTCGCTCTTTCTCTCACCAGGTGGAAGCTAACACGTTACCACCAATCGGCGAACCAGGACACTCTCTGCAAGCTGGAGATTGGGTGGTTGTCAAGAAGCACGTAAGAAAATCGTGTCTTGAGCCGCGTTGGAAAGGGCCATATCAAGTGATATTGACGACCACCACTGCTGTGAAGTGTGCCGGGGTTCCCAACTGGATACATGCCAGTCATACAAAAAAGGTAGCGTGTCCTGTTGAAGAGGAACTTGAAAATTCCGGTGCAGAAACCTCAAGAGGAGAAGTCTCAGAATCAGAGATCAGTCAGGAAGGATCTGAGACTACAGGAGAGCCCGCTGAGAACAGCTGTGTCCCTCAAGCTATCAGTGAGTTCGAGAGAGGTGACGAAGTGCCAATCTCAGTGGAGGCAGCAGGAGAACAAAGTCAAGGAGAGGTTCTCCCAGAAGCAGACAAATACAATTCAGAAACTGAATACAGTGTCGAACAAGGAGAGAGAGACCAAGAAGTGTCAAATTCAAATCAGAACGAATCAAGATCTGCCGAACGAGTTCCAAGCCTATCAGGAGAAAACACCATATTATCAGAGGAGGGTGCTGTCCAAGGTACTGAAGGAAAACGCCGAAGTAAGACGAACAGAGGTGACAATTGGCCAGAAAATTCACACTTTAGAATAAGAGAAATAGCAAATGAAACAATAATAGAGGAAAGCTATACCTCACGAGCAGACGATCTGAGTGAAGGAGAACAGCAAGGTGAACGAAGAATAAAAAGAAAAAGAATAGCAAACAGAAGATATACTGGTCCTGAATGGGCATACGCTACAACCGCTGAATGGCAACAAGAATTCTTAGCGTTCTGTTTTGATAGAGAAGTACCAGGCCAGTACTACGGTACCTGAAGAAAATACAACAGGAAGATTGAAAAGAAAGACATTGAAAATTGTGAAGGCTAAAAATAAGAATCTTAGAGAAAAAAAAAACTACCGGAAAGTGACATTAAACCTGGATTTGACTTATAGAAACCTGATTACGACAAGCTGCTAACCTGAATTGACGAAAAGGGTCCTGGATTGAGTGAAGACGCTGTAAATTACGCAGAAAGAGTTTGCTACTCAGAGTTGATTGTTGATCTACTGTTTGATTCTATACAAACATGGCTTATAGTAACAAGGGAACTAAAGTGTGTGGCTGGTTAGGACTTATGATAGGTGCTGTATGTGCAATAATGGTTGTGGGAGTGATTGTAGGAATGCCATGGAGAGAGAGTGAAACTACTAATGCAACTTCAAAACCTGAGACTACTACTACAACTAATAAACTATCACCATGGGAGAAATTTGAGCAAGACACAAAACACCTGCATGAGGGAACTAACCCAAACGGGGAGCTTTCTACTAATGTTTTCTATCGCCTACTGAATGAGTATGTGGAAACTATGAATGCGAAAGACTGTTATGTGTGTACTAAAATTCCTTCATCTGTGCAGGAGAGAGTTACTTATCATAGCCTCCCTCTTACGTATGGGATTAGTTGTAGCTTGCTACTAACAAGATTTTATGATCAAGAGCATGTGCAATATTTTTATTCAAATTTGGATGTTGTGTTTTCTTTTGTGCCTGTTATTGAATTCTTAAATAAGTTAGCTAAAGAGCATGATATAAAATTAGTTAGAGGATTCTTTGAGCCAACACTAACATTTGGAACTGCTTATGCACATCGCAATAACTTAACATGCTTACTGTCTCCCGTAGAGAAAAGCTTTTTAGATCACACAGATGATAGACGCAAAGCATTAAAGGAAAGGTTAGAAAAAGGTTTAGAAAAATGCACTTATGCAAACGATTATGCTTATACTGAAATTAAAACCCAAGGCAAGTTAGCTATAGATGCACTACATGTAGGTAGACTCTGTATATATAGACCGAAATCTGATCAAGATAATTTGTTTGTAGGAATGAGTGAATGTAGACATGTGTTTTTGTTTCAGAGCAAATGGACCTTTATGTTAAATGGACAAGACCCAGCGATTCCTGGAATCTATTACATCTGTGGGTTAAAAGCGTATTACCGTCTCCCTAAGGGATGGTATGGGACATGCTATTTGGGAATAATATTCCCAAAGATTTACCAGATTGATGACTTAAAACAACTACCTAAAACGTCTGAATTACAACTGACCAGACAAAAACGAGAATCAGTGGCGGCTGTCATTGGTGATATATTTGGAGCTATAATCCCTTCAATAGGGGTTGTCTTAAATTCTATGAAGATTCAAAAGTTGTCTACTATTGTGGATAACATGCTGACTAATTTCACAGGAGCTATACTCCTGATGGATACAGAACTTGCTGCAGAAAGAGCTATGACTCTTCAAAACCGGCTTGCTTTAGACATTCTTTTAGCAAAGAGTGGAGGTGTGCGCAAAATGCTTAATGAGCGACATTGTTGCAAGTATATACCTGACAATAGTAAGAAAATTAGAAGCATGCTTACTAACCTGACTAGAGATAGTACAGATTTGAAAGATCTAAAAGAACTTGGTGTTTGGGAGAAATTTGGAAAGGGAATTGCCCGAGTGGGAAGCTGGTTTACCAACCTTTGGAATTGGGTACTTTCAAAAATCATGATGGGATTATTAATTGTTCTGATTTGTTTATTGGGATTTTGGGGAATATGCAAAATTAATGAAAAGGTGAAAAGAAATTTGGCTAACAGAACCAAAAGAAACGAAGAAAGTGAAAAAGAGAAAATGTTTAATGAAATATGGGAAAGCTCACATAAAGGAAAGGATGTTGAAATGCGCATTATGCGCAAGGCAAAAAGTTAAAACCTGAAAGATTTGTGATGACGAGCGTCATCAGAGGAGGGACTGAGAGAGCGTATTTTGATATTACATATTATAGACGTGAAATGCTTATGTCTAACAATGCTGTATTAATAAAACATTTAATAAAAGCGTATTCATAAAAATGGAGAATCGTTCACATGTATAAACTAATGTCAACTGTAAGGAATAGTTGTTATAGTTCGCCTAACTGAGCACATTAAAACGTATAGAACTGCATTCATTAAATTCGTATATCTTAAGTTAGCGTGAGTCAAGCAGAAGCCGTGTAGCTCTCATATTAAAAGCGTATTTTTCCTGTCTCTTCAGTGTGCAGAAACTTGCAAACAACCATGACCTAGCTATTGTTCTCTCTGTATTAGTTCGACACATCGGGATATTTTCCCATCCGCATGCTAGCATCCTTTAGTATAAAATGATTGTGCCTCCAAACATTTGTAGATACTTCCAAGGACAATGAGACGAGGGAACAAGAACTTTTAACCTGAGACGTGTGCCAAGCTGATGAAGTAACCCCAGATATGCCACCTACGGAAGACTGATTATGAAGACCAATCAGAAGCCAATATTTTATCAAGAGATGACAAATGCATTACTTAATGTATAATTTGATAGGTTAACAATGATGGGGTGTATTGACTGACCAATAGGATTTGGGGGGAATGAATTACTAGAAAGGGATAAAAACCCATGACACAGGAAATAACCAGGCATTAGGTAGGGAATGATATTGATTACATCCCGAAACTTTGTCACACTATTCTGTGATTTGAGACTTAGACAAACTATTCTTGCCCATATTACTGCCCCTTACATTTTCCTCCTTATGAGGAGAGTGTCTCTTGCCTCTAACTTAGATAGACTGACGGCAATCTGACTGATGTCCTGAAGACGAAGACTGATCCTGAATGCTGACCTAATCAGAGGAGGGTAATTATATAATTGCTAATGGAAATTCATTTTGCCTTTCTTTCTAGGTACCAACTGCTGTGTGTTTTTGATAGAGACCTTAGTTAGATGTTTTCCAAATTGGTGTTCAAAATTGTTTTGCATGACGCCCAACATGCCAATGCTAATTAGAGGTTAGACGAGGTATTCACTCTGACTGACAAACTGACGTGACTGACGTGGTGCTATGCTGAACTAGTATCTTAGAAATTCGAAGTGTTATAATCCGCTTATATCTATCTGATTATTCATGTTACTAATCTTTTCATTATCGAAAGCTTATTGTGGTTGCCATCCTATAATCGTGCTTATGTGTTTATTGACTTTGAGATTAATGCCTTTGCTACTAGATTGTAATCAATAGTGAATAAAACTTATTAACTCCATTAAGGTGTGGTTATTCATGACTGAAAGGTCATGGTTGCGCCGAATGTTCATTAATGTCTAAAGTGAGAGATATTTTGATGTTAAACATTGACAATGTTATTGATCTATTGATTGATATTTTGATTAGTTATCTCGTCCTACGGTGTCTCACCACTGGGCCCAAAGATTCATTGGCCTAAAACGAATCCTGATGTGTATAAATTAACATAGACGGACGCGTTAACAACTTAACAATCCTCTTCAGTCCGAATAAATTTGCAAGGACTCAGTTCAAAGACCTAACATCTCATTTCAGTGTCGGATAAATCTGTAGGAGCTCAATTCAGAAGCCAAATAGCAATCTTGCTATAGTTGTGGGTGAATTTCTAAAGGCTCAGCTCGAAGATTTAATATCTTGCTTCAAGCCAGGATGAACTTGTATGGGATTCAACAATTACTGCAAAGTGAATAGATCTGTGAAGGCGCAGCTCCTATATTTAACCTCTCACCTAAGCCTCTGAATAAAAATATAAAGGATCAACTGAAATATATAATTTCTCTCTTCAGGAAAACTGAAATATGCAGTGCAGGCCATGCCATTCAAGCCATGCCTACTTCTGGGGCCTCTGAAACGCCCCAATGTGGTCTTATGCAAGAGTTTTTAATAACAAAAAGTTCAAATGACAAGTTTCTTTACATCACACCCGTTTTGCAAAAGTATTAGTGATTATCAGTTGTAGTTAGACATATCGGTAAAACAGCAGTAACAGTCTGCAAACCTTTTACAAACAGCATTTGCAATTTTTATATGTCAAAAAATCCCCAAAATTGCTTGCCAGAATACCTGTGTAAATCAGCAGTGATCAAGCCAACAGCTCTGGCTTGAAACAGAATGTGCCCTTTGATTATTTATTGGTGAGTTTGTGTGTTTGTGAGTGTCTTTAATATTGATGACAAAACAAGGCAAGAATAGATGAAGGGTGTCTGAATAGATGATTTCATCCATGCTCACACTTATCTATCTGGCCAAGTAGTCAATGTCTCATTTTCTATGCACTCAGTCCCCCATCCTTGCACCATGCATCCATTCATGTTCTGTTGTTATGTCATATTCTGTTATGTGTACTTATAAAGTGTGCATCTCAAACAGGATGATATCCTGATGCTGAAGAGAAAGGGGAGGTGATGGGTGGTGCTGCCCAGGCTGAGGGCCATTTGAATAGCCAAGTTTTCAGTTTCCTGTAATTCTAGGATTGAGCTGGAGGCCCTAATGTGAAGGGCCCACTGACACACTTACCCATTGACTCATTCTTGCAATCACCCACTCATCCATCCACAACACCCACCTACAAACTAACCAGTCAATAAAGAGGCACTTTTAGTTGTAAACCAGGCCTATGAAATGGCATGCACATGCACAGTGACTTCACCTCACTTTGTCAACTGGAGCTTTCTGTTTTCATTACTTGCAACTTTTGAACGGTAGTTGCATCACATCGTACATTGAGAGACAGTTTTCAGTGACATTCAGGGACATACATTGAGTTCATTTTGTTTTACTGTCAAAAGCAGGTAGTTGGTATCATGCATTATGACTAAGCATATTATCATCTTCATGAATATCGGATCCCTATGTTTACATTTAGTCCTCCTGGTATTTTGATGTAGTTTAACATGAGTAAATAGACAGCTAAGTGTAAGACTTGCAAATTATACTTTAGCTTCACAAAAATGTTTGGTTGTCAATTGGGTTCACCAATTTAAATCCTTTTGTTTTTATTTTCATAAGAACGATGGCACAATAAATTATACCAGATTATGCAAAACCTTCATCTCCTTAGCATGTGAAGGTGATGGTGACACTGGTGAGCAGAAAAAAAGTAGGATCCAGCCCCAAAAAGGACAGTTTTCTAGTACAACCCAAGAATGACCTAGGTCACAGGATAAACAAGCATTTGCAATGCAATAGGTCTCCCTTTTTCTTGAGTTAGAGATATTAGCATCGTAAATTCAGAACTGGAATTTTCTTGCCACATAAATTGGTCAATCTTATCTCATAATTTTGTCTTTTTCTGCCTTGTTTTGGTGGTTACTGGTGGCTACTGACATCAGAAATCACACGCCCTTGAGGAGAGACGAAAAGATGACTGTACTACCTCCAAATGTGTAAGCATCTGGACAGAAATTGGAAAATAAGGCCGGAAAAGTATTTTATTTTAATTTTAACATAATGAAAAGTTTTGCAAGCGTTCTTGACTTGCATTTCAATGACCAGAGCAGCCTGAGAAGATTTATGGCCCAATAAGAGAGCTAAGCAATGCCCTGTGCACAATGTCGTGAGTGCTGGCAGGGAGGGGCCCTGGAGAGAGAAACTCCAGATGTGATGCAAGGCTAAGCAAGTTTCACATCATTGCTTCTAGGTTTAGCTACATTCTACCAGAAAAGGCATATTGTTGCTTTCGTGAGAAGTGAGCTAAATGACCAGCTGTTTCTTTTTAAAAAAAGCTTATTTTATTAGCCTGAAGTAAACAAGGACAGCATTGGTATAAAGCCGAAACAAATGTCAGTGACATTGGAGGAGATGGGAGGAACAGAATGCTGCAATAAAAGGCAGGCAGCTACCAGCCTAAACCACCCACAGTGAAAGGGGAAGACCAAAGAAATAGCAAAAATAGTCCATCACAGTAACAGATAAAGAAACCAAAGTGGAATAATACAGTAGTTGGTCACTGCTCTGAAACAGAAAAGGAGGGAGAAAAAGGTAGAACTGACCATTAGCGAGCAACCAACAAATGAAATCACTTTAAGCCATAAGAAGTATACTAAAAGTATGCACGAGTTTGAACGCTTATTGTGAACCTAAAAATAGTTTCATGTCCATTAGCAGAAAAGCTGTTTAACCAAAAAGAGCTCTAAATAAACGTGTTGTGCACAGCTGCTTTGTCTGTGTGCTTGAGATTAAGACACATCTGTGTGCTATCTTCAAAAGGCATGAACAAGCATATTTCAAATGGCTTGACGGAAATGTTCAAGCTTTTTTGTGTTCAGTAGTTTCTAATGTGAATATGATATGCTGGACTTAACTGGTGCATGGATTCCAGCTAGTATTCACATAGAATATTTGTTTGAAATAACTGTAAAAGCCAAAATCATGTGTTTATGCTGACTAAATATGACAAGGTGTTCCCAAGAACTTGATATTTTTCGGTCAGTAGAAGAACCTCCCGGCTTCAGCAGAGAGAACACCATTATGAAGTTCCATCAGGGTTGAAGTAGTAATCTGCATTTTCTGGCTACATGAATGCCAACATTTTGATTGAGATGCCACATCTGCAGTCTATAAAATCCAATCATAGCAGCCTTGTAAGCTAATGATACTAAAACATGGATGTCAAGTTCATAGTGTAACTGGTGTGCTCAAGGCAGATAATGCAAAAGTGAAGTTGGTGTGCAGGAGATGAGGTCACAGCTGCAAATCTCTGACTGCTGCTGCAGTTGTGGCCCCAAAAAGCAGTTCTATCATCAGACTCAGTGAATCTGTGTGATAGCCTCTCAACAAGCAGTTTGGCTAAGCAGTCTGACAGAATATTTAAGAAAACACATGATCCCACTTCACTGTGCAGCCTATGGTCATAGAAACCAGGATTGGATTGGTTTTCAGAACATTTTATTGAGTTAATGGTAAAAGAAATAAAATCCAGGACCCTCAATGTCGGATAACGGCCGTGAGGCCCCTTGCCGCACTGAAGTGCCCAACAACAGACAGACTGAGTATGACATTATAGCTTTCTAGCCGCCATAGTGTTAAAGGCCTGAGCCAAAGGTGAGGGCCTTTAAAGGCTGTAGGAAGCTGGCTCTTTATAATCTGTGCAAAGAGTCCAGGGCTTCCCTTACTCGTGGTCGGGGGTTTGCTCTAGCAATCCCAAGGTGCTCTCCTAGGGGGTAGTATGGTTTAGCAGCCTTAGGCTTATCAGAGAGGAGTGTTAGATATTTACCATAGGCACACAGTAAACGCATGACTGAATAAGGTGATCCACACCAATAAAAAAAAAATAACATTATTTTTATATATATTTAGGCACCAGAATCAATATGATCAGGGAAGTATGTTTTGCACTAGAAATTATTGCAGATTGATTTAGTCACCACAGTGCACTTTTCTAAAGCTGCAATGTTACTCTATGGGAGATAAAACCATATACGGCAAACAGGGACTAGGCAGAAACTTACAGGACCGGTCTTCCAGACTTAAGGTGAGCATAGGGCAGGGTGCTAGGTCATGCCAACAGGTCACCTGAGGCGGCACTGGAGTGGCTGGGTGCAGTTTAGCTTTGGGTGCCTTGTTGAAGTCAATGGGGATCGGTCCGGTCAAAAATATGCTGAAGGTAGGGACTAGGGAACCAGTGAGTGTGAACCAGGGGGTTCAGCCCTTGCAATGCACAGGGACGTAGGGACACCAGTGGTCCTTTTCTTCTCGGTCCGGGGCATCAAGGTGCAGAGGTGTCTTCGACCATCAGGTTTCCATCTCAGGTGGAGGTCACGGTAGAGGGGGGCCTGTAGAAAGAGGCTGTAGATGTCATTGGGAAGTCCACAGTGGGTGATCTCAAGGTGGGCTTCGTCTCTGAAGGGGCTGGTAACCACGCTGACACCATTGACCACTTCAGCTTGAGCTAGGTGGGATGGGTGCAATGGTGTTGTCCACTATTGGGTTTTGGCAGTCCAGGGTCCTCTCAGTTCTTGTTGGTTTGCCAGCAAAATGCAGGGGAGTAGCTTTGCTATTCCACTGGACTTCCAGGTTTGTGGGTGAAAACTGGCAGTCCTCTGAGGCTTTTGGAGGTGCAAACAGCTGCAGGATGTGGCAATTTTGGCATGATTGTCAATGTCAGTAGACAGGCTGGCAGTGTTGGCGCAGTGTCAGCGCCCTTCTTCTTCTTTAGGTCAGCATGATCCGATTTTCTGGTGCCAGGGGCTCTCCTAAGTACTGAATTTAGTGGTCTGCTTCAGGGGGGTTGGCATCTCCTTTGATAGAAGCCAGATCTGCATAACAAAGGTTGTGGGCTCTTTGAAGACCCCTGCCTTGGAATGCAGATTTGCAGGTCATCCTGTTGGGAGGGGCATGTTAACACCCTTGACAGAGCAGGCCTAGTTCCTGACTGCCTGATAGCGGAGGCTCTCACCCTTGGGGGTCAGAATCATTTCTGTTGGTGGCACGCTGGCTAGTCAGCCAATACACCAGCAGCTGCTAGATATTTCAGGGGCCACCGCTAAGGTGCCCTGTGAGTGCATATATTAATAAATCCATCACTGGAATCAGTGAGGGTTTATTAATATGAGATGTTTAATACCAAACATCCCTAGTTTCAGTGAAGCCATCATGTAGTTGGGGGACTAGTCTTGACCAGTGTCCAGCACATGCACTTAAAATGGCTTCCCTGATCACTTCTATGTCTAAGAATTGACAAAGGCATATCTGCTCTTACAGATATGTCCACACATGTAATATAATGCTCCCTGCCTTAGACCTTGAAGACCTGTCGTAGAGATGACTTACATATATTACATGCAGTTTTAGTGGGCATGGCACACATGCATGTGTGCCATGTCATGTTTTCACTTTTAGCTGCACCAAGACACACAGCCTGCAATGGCAGTCTGCATGAGCTAGGTGAGGGGTCCCTGAGGGTTACATAATACATGCTGGAGCCCTTGCGGACCCTCTTTGGTACCCATGCCCTTGGTACCTGTACCATTTACTAGGGATTTACAGGGGTGCCAATGGTATTGCCAGTTGGGTAACAATTATACAGTTTTAGGGAACGAGATCTAGCACCGGGGACCTGGTTAGCAGGATCCCAGTGCACTTTCGGTCAAAATTGCATTGAATACCAGGCTAAAAAGTGGACACGACCATGTCAAAAAGGGCCACTTTCCTACGATGGCCAGTATAGCCTAGTGATGGTGGGCTATAAGGCTATTAGAACATTCCACTAGTAGAAGGCAGAATGTCTTAATCAGTAAAACAAAGGCCTCACAGGGCTTTAGTTGGCTGAAATCCCCTCAGGGTCTGGGAGGCCTTTGTTCACAGCAACAGCTTTGAAAGACAAATATTGGAATGTTGGAGGTCAGGACTTTCACCAGCCATTAGAAGCCCGAAGCTACTCCATTGTCTCCAATTCCGCGTTCAACAGTCCAATGTTCTAAGTGAACATTTATGGGCTCACAAGATAATGCTATATATATATATATATATATATAGAGAGAGAGAGAGAGAGAGAGAGAGTGAGAGAGAATTGACAATGGAATGTAATTTATTATTGTATATGATATACCTGCTAACACTGTCTGCATTTCCCATGCTCTTTAATGCACTGAAACTCAGTATTTCTCATAATTAAAGTTATGCAAAACTTATGGTTGCAACTGCAAACCATACTTTGAGTGAAAATATGATCTGTATTAGGAATTATTATGAACTGCATTATAGTTGCCAACTTTGGAAGTGGGGAGCCAGGTTCAAGTCCTGGCAACACCTCAACATTCTTTGATTCTGTGCAAATCACTTAATCGCCTCATCTCCCCATGCTTATATAAACAATGGATCTGACCTTGTGTAATGCAATTTGATGCCTATGTGCTCATGTAAAAAGCTCTAGTGTCCTTGAGCCGAGTTTGTGCTATATAAATCTGCAACAAAATAAAATGCTAAAGAGCGCTGTCTTCAATGTATGAAATTATTTTCTGTGGTTCTGTTCACATTCAATGCAACAAATTAATAAATGTAACATGAAAAGCATTGGTTAATATTGCTTAATTAATCTGAGCCTTATCAATCGTATACTTGTAATTATCGAAATGTACTTGCCATCCAATCACATTAATTCTCTGCCCTCATCTAATGATTTCTCAAAGACTTTTTGCAATGATGATTAGTTCTTAACCTAGATAGATAACTCCTTGTAGAAATAACATAGTGCCCGGTAGAGTCTGTAATCCTGAAGGGTGACTGCTGGTACAGATGAGCAAGTAAAATAGAGTTTATAATCGTAACTGATGGCTCCGTGTGAAAATGAACAAGTGCAATAGAGTTTGTGATCCTAATGGCTGACCCCTTGTCGAAAACAAGAAAGTGCAATTATGTATCTTTCTCAAGTGTGATGCAAGACACTTTTGTGATCTTAAAAATGTATTTCACTGACATCACATAACAGGATTCAAGGATTCCTACAGCAGGTACCACCCATAATAGCTATGTATCACAATATTTTTTCAAATACACTATGGATCATGAGGTACTTATATCATAGGCATTCAAGATGGCCTTCACCATTGACAAGTCGTGGAAATCCTGTGGCTCCATGGGACATGAAGTCCTTATCTTTGCAAAGTTATTAAACACAGCATGTCCCTTTGAGATACAAGGCTTCTGTCAGGAGGTTGCCTGCACTCTGCTCACCACTTAATTAATACATGCAAGTTTGGGAGCTTCAAGGTAGCATTTCTCGTGGGACCAGCAAGTAGAGTTCAAAGCATACCATGCTGCATCCTGGCAGCCATATCACTGTGATCAACCATTTAGCCTGCAGCGCTGACACTCAGGCTCACTGTCCTCTGTTTTGTGATGGAGTGGCCACAGCAGTCATGCCATCCCAGGTTAAGTGTAATGCCTAAAATCTATGATCCTTGTCCATGAGTGTGAATAAAATCTACTAATGACTTTTCATTGCTTTAGTATTGCATTTATTTAGCTTAAACTAGACTATAAAGTACTTTCTCAATCCCATAGACCCTCAACAATTTGATTGTCCTAAAGTGCAGTTTTTGTGAGGAAAATATGAGCAAAAATGTACTTAGGCTTCACACTTTTTTCGCATACTATAACCATGACCACACTGGTGGTGAAAGACCTTTACAATGAGGCCTTATCATGGGAAAAAGCAGAAAACTGCATTGAGAAACTATAGTTTTTTAAACTCCAGTTATTCCGCAATATTTTTACCTTCCACAATTTAAGCCTGCTGTAGTTCTTATGTTTTACACTAGGAGCACATTTATTTCATGTCAGCTTCGAGATGTCAGTAGCCTAATTAAAAAACATTATTTTGACACCTTTTTAAAATGTTAACAATGTGCTGATATCTCAGATTTGCTCTGCTCAAACTCAGGCCTGTGATGTATCATTGAAGAACTTTGAAACAATTTTTCTCTCACAACTCTCTTACACACGCAGACGAAGATCAATCAATCAATCACAGCATTTGTAAAGCGCACTACGTACCCGTTAGGGTTTCAAGGCGCTGAAAAAAAGGGGGGGGTGCTGCTACTGGTCGAAGAGCTAGGTATTAAGAAGTCTCCTGAAGGTGAGAAGGTCCTGGGTCTGTCGCAGGGAGGTCGGGAGGGTGTTCCAGGTCTTGGCGGCAAGGTAGGAGAAGGATCTGCCACCAGAGGTCTTGCGCTGGATGCGGGGAACGATGGCGAGGGTGAGGTTGGCAGAGCGGAGTTGGCGGGTGGGGGCGTAGAAGTTGAGTCTGTAGTTCAGGTAGGCTGGTCCGGCGTTGTGGAGTGCCTTGTTAGTGTGGGTGAGGAGCTTGAAGGTGATCCTCTTGTCCACGGGGAGCCAGTGGAGGTCTCTCAGGTGGTGGGAGATGTGGCAGCGGCGGGGTACGTCGAGGACCAGTCGGGCGGAGGCGTTTTGGATGCGTTGGAGGCGTCGGATGTCTTTTTCTGGGATGCCTGTGTAGAGTGCGTTGCCGTAGTCTAGTCTGCTGCTGAAGAGGGCCTGGGTCACCGTTCTTTTGGTTTCCGTCGGGATCCATTTGTAGATTCTACGGAGCATGCAGAGGGTGTTGTAGCAGGAGGAGGAAACTGCGTTGACCGGTTTGGACATGGTGAGGGAGGAGTCGAGGACGAAACCCAGGTTGCGTGCGTGGTTGGCTGGCGTTGGCGGGGCTCCCAGCGAAGAGGGCCACCAGGAGTCGTCCCAGGTGGAGGGGGTGCGTCCGAGGATGAGGACCTCCGTCTTGTCGGAGTTCAATTTCAGGCGACTGTGTCTCATCCACTCGGCGATGGACTTCATTCCCTCGTGGAGGTTGGCTTTGGCGGTGTGTGGGTCTTTGGTGAGGGAGAGGATGAGCTGGGTGTCGTCAGCGTAAGAGAGAATGTTGAGGTTGTGCTGATGGGCCAGTTGTGCGAGGGGAGCCATGTAGATGTTGAACAGCGTCGGGCTCAGTGAGGAGCCTTGGGGTATGCCGCAGATGATGTTGGTGGCTTCGGAGCGGAAGGGTGGGAGGCGGACTCTCTGGGTTCTGCCGGAGAGGAATGAGGAGATCCAGTTGAGGGCTTTTTCTTGTATTCCGGCTTCGTGGAGGCGTGTTAATAGGGTGCGATGACAGACCATGTTGAAGGCTGCGGATAGGTCCAGGAGGATGAGGGCTGATGTTTCGCCGTTGTCCATTTGCTGTCTGATGTCATCTGTGGCGGCGATGAGTGCTGTCTCGGTGCTGTGGTTGCGTCTGAAGCCGGACTGGGAGGAGTCCAGGATGGAGTTGTCCTCGAGGTGGTGGGTAATCTGAGCCTTGACGATCTTCTCGGTGACCTTCGCGGGGAAAGGGAGCAGGAAGATCGGTCGGAAGTTTTTGAGGTCGTTGGGGTCTGCCTTGGGCTTCTTAAGGAGGGCGTGGATTTCGGCGTGCTTCCAGCTTTCCGGGAAAGTTGCGGTTTCGAAGGATAAGTTGATGACATTTCGAAGTTGGGGGGCGATGGTAGAGTCGGCTTTGTTGTAAACGTGGTGGGGGCATGGGTCCAAAGGGGATCCTGAGTGGATGGAGTTCATGATCCTGCGTGTTTCAGTGTCGTCTACGTAGGTCCAGGTGGTCAGGCGGTTGGTGCAGGTGGAGTTTCCGGGGGTGGGGTCTGACGGAGGTGTGGTGTTGAGGCTGTCATGGATGTCGATGGTCTTTTGATAGAAAAAGGTGGACAGGGCGTCGCAGAGTTCTTGGGATGGTGGGATGTCGTTGACATTGGCGCTGGGGTTGGAGAGCTCTTTCACGATGAAGAAGAGTTCTTTGCTGTCGTGTGCATTGTTGTTCAGGCGTTCTGTGAAGTGGGATCGTTTGGTGAGTCTGATTAGCTGGTGGTGCTTGCGGGTGGCCTCCTTGTGGGCTGACAGGCTGTCGGGTGTGTGTTCGAGGAGCCATTTCTTCTTTAGTTTCTGGCAGATGCGTTTGGAGGTTAGGAGTTCGTCAGTGAACCAGGCGGCTTTTTTTCTTTCTTGGTTGTCTGTGGACCTCTTGAGTGGTGCGAGGGTGTTGCCGCAGTCGTTGATCCACCGTCGTAGGTTGAGTGCGGTGATGTCTGGGTCGGAGGAGTAGGTGGGTGGGTTCTGGGTGAGGGTGCTGGTCAGCTGGTCATCGGTGACTTTGCTCCAGCGACGGTGTGGTGGTTGTTGGGTGTGGTGGTGCTCGGTGTGCTTCTTGAATGTGAAGTGGATGCAGTGGTGGTCGGCCAGTGAAGTTCGGTGGTGTGGTTAAAGGTGACGTGGTTGCTTGCGGAGAAGATCGGGTCAAGCGTGTGGCCGGTGGTGTGGGTGGGTGTGTTGACCAGTTGTCTGAGGCTGAGGTTGGAGAGGTTGTCAATCAGAGATGTGGTGTTGGCGTCGTTGTTCGATGTAATGCGATGTGGACGCGAGCAAGGTCCGGACCAAAAGTAAAAATAGATTTAAGTAGGCACTGCACAGGCACCACTCAGTTGCAAATGCTGCAAAATGCAGCAAAATGCTGCAAAGTGCCCTACAGGATCCTAATAGGATCTTAATAGGACCCTATTAACCAGAAGCTGCTAGAAACTATTAGGAGATATCCACGTGGTTGCAAGGGAAGCCTACTGCTGCAAGGCACAAGCACAACTACAAGTATAGCACACAAGCAAGAATGTAAGTGTGGGTGGGGGTGGAGGTGGAGGTGACCTAGGTCCAGCCCTAGTGGTTTAGGCTCCTTGTTGTGCCATCTTCACCTACATCTACCTCTCGCATCCCATATCCATTCGAAAGTGTGAAGACCCTTTGCAACTCGTGAGGGAAACTAGCTGGAGCATTCCTTACTCAAAGCCGATGGGAATGCTTGTGACCCTGGTCTGTGGTTTCTGGCCAAAGAAAGTGGCTCCATTACACTTATAAAGTGGAACTGGACTGAGCTTTGAGGACATCTTCCATTCCACATCTGTTCCATAGTGTGCAGACCCTTTGCAACTCGTGAGGGTAACTAGCTGGACTGTCTGAGTGGCTAAGCCTATGGGAGCGCTAGTCCCCCTGGGCTGTGGTTTCTGACCAAAGAAGGCAGTTCCATTATACTCAGAAAGTGGAATCGGACTAAGGCTTGAGGACTTCTTTAAACTACCAAATACTAAATACGAAATACATGGAAGTATATGGAAGTACTAAAGATTTAAAGTTAAAGTACCAAGCAAGGCATAATCACAGCATTATCAAACCACTATCCATGCAGTTGTGAAGCTTATGCACATCATTTCAATTCACTATTAACACCCTAGTAAGTCACTGTGTTTGGGTTTACATCTTCAACAACCCACCAATCCACTGCAGTAGTTTAACACCAGTCGGTTTAGTGGAGCATACCACATCACCAAATTTAATTTTATTTAATCTAATCTAATTCTAATCTTTTAAATTTATTCCCCAGCAGTCCTCCTCAGCGATCGACTAAATATATAGCAGATAAGTCTGGCAGCAAATATGTCAAGGGCTACAAGGAGCAATAAGCAAAACAATCTGCTGGTTGCCACATAGCAATCAAATAGCTCAGAAATATCTGGTGGGGAAACCCAGGAGGTTCTGAATAGCAAGGAGGTTGTTCGGGTAAGAAGACTTGCCGAAGTCGCTATTCCAAAATCGCTCATGGATGCTCCAGTTGCTTTATTAAAATCTGGTAGCACAAGCACAGTCATCTATGAATTAGAATAAGTATGGAGAGAAGAAAATGTTGTTGTAAAAGATGCTGAGTCTTTACACATTATGCAGGATACACTGGAGGCCCATTACATCATAAGGAGAGGTCCTTCTCAGGCTAGGAGTTTATCAAGGAGTTCATCAACGAACATGGCAACAAGTCTGGTAGAGTTGGCAGTCCAGGCATCTGATCTGCTTGTACTTTAATGCCAGTTGAAACCCACATGTACAGGAGTAGAACAAGCCCCATATTGATGGCTCCATAGTAGCCAGCCACAGCTATAGCCAACGCTAATGTTCTTCTCCCAAACAAGATTACTAACAAGATTACCAACTATTTTACCACTGCTTCATGCACTGATCAACTGCCACCAAACATACTGCTATTAGAAAGGCTCGAGTTACTCCCTCAGGATAACAAAGATACTGACTGCTGGATCATCAGGGCCAGTACTAGTGAGCAAAGGCCCCTCTGCAGCCAAGAGGTAATTACACCAGAAATTTCACCTGGAGAAGGAGGTGGAGAAAATGGTGGAGAAAATGACTTTAAGGCCCCAGGTGGCATGGTAGATTGTCTACTATCAGCAAGAGAGGGCATCCAGGATACACACCAGTTTGTACTTAAAGCAGACATTCATACAGAAATCAACAAAGATGAAAAGAAAAGTCAGATGTCAGCAACAACACAAAGTATCAGTTCCCTTATGAAGTCCAGGATAAGCAAGAGTGAGCAAGTCGGGTCTGGCGACCTGGGGGCATATTTATACTCTGTTTGCGCCGGAATTGCGTCGTTTTTTTTTACGCAATTCCGACGCAAAACTAACTCCATATTTATACTTTGGCGTTAGACGCGTCTAGCGCCAAAGTCCATGGAGTTTGCTTCCTTTTTTAGCGTGGACACCTACTTTGCGTTAATGAGATGCAAGGTAGGCGTTCACGTCTAAAAAATCGACTCCGAGGCATGTGCGTCGTATTTATACTCCCGGGCAAAATTCACGCCCGGGAGTGGGCGGGTCAAAAAAAAAGACGTACGGCCGCTTTTGCGCCGTTTTTTAGCGCCTGCAAAAGGCAGGCGTTAAGGGACCTGTGGGCTCTGAAGGAGCCCAGAGGTGCCCTCCCATGCCCCCAGGGACACCCCCTGTCACCCTTGCCCACCCCAGGAGGACACCCAAGGCTGGAGGGACCCATCCCAGGGACATTAAGGTAAGTTCAGGTAAGTGTTTTTTTTTTTTTTTTTTGTGGCATAGGGGGGCCTGATTTGTGCCCCCCTACATGCCACTATGCCCAATGACCATGCCCAGGGGACAGAAGTCCCCTGGGCATGGCCATTGGGCAAGGGGGCATGACTCCTGTCTTTGCTAAGACAGGAGTCATTTCTATGGGGGTTGGGAGTCGAAAAAAATGGCGCAAATCGGGTTGAGGCGAAATAATTGTCTCAACCTGACTTGCCCCATTTCTTGACGCCCAAGCCCCATATCCCCCTACGCCGGCGCTGCCTGGTGTACGTTGTTTTTTTTCCACGCACACCAGGCAGCGCCGGCGGCTAACGCCGGCTAACGTCATTGATTAAATACGGCGCCCGAATGGCGCTTCAGAATGGCGTTAGCCAGCGCTAATTTTTTTGACGCAAAACTGCGTTAGAGCAGTTTTGCGTCAAAAAGTATAAATATGGCCCCAAGTCTTCCCAACTCCTCAGTCCTTAGTGTCAGAAGTGGAATGTCCAACAGTACTTTCGAACTGGATGAAGAACTCCTGGAACTGGTGGGCAATAGTTCTTATTTGCACTCAAACAACTTTATGGAATTAATATCCCTGAGTTGCCAGCTAATCAAGCCTAGTGACAGTGATGCACATTTTGATGTTACTAGCTCTAACTTTTCGGAGTCTCATCCAAAGCAACCAATTCTCACCATTAGGCGCACCATGTGTAGGACTCTGGAACTCATGGAAACCAACTTAATGCCACATAGCTTGAAGCTAGATGACTAAAAAAGAATCCTGAGTTATATGTCATCAAGCATAACAACGATTGACTCCTGGACGCAAGCAATAGAGTCCACAGTGCCAGAATCCCTCAAGAATAGTGTATTTTTGAGTGGGATTAGAACCTGCTCAATGATTGTTGCCAACCTCTCAATAGCTATGAATTCAGTGCTAAAAGATTGTAAACAAACAGCGACCAGAGGCACGCTCTGAGCAAACACAGATCAGCAGGAAATTACACTTCCCAACTGCACCCTACAAAGGGAGGCACAGGAGCAATGCCCTCTTATGGAGAAAAGAAAGGCCCCTGTTTGAACTGAGGATGCCCTAGCAAGTTCAGGGAACTCAGACAAGCAAGTCACCACTGAGAATCCCAGTTGTAGCACCTCCGAAAGCTGTGGTCAGCAAACAGAAACCCAGAGAAAGACTCACCACCTGAGGCAGCTTCAAAAACAATGGTATTACAATATTTTTAAAAAACCATCAAAGAAAACCTAAAGAAAGGCGAACAGACCTACTACTACTTCCTCAGGAGCAGAAGTCCTCTTGCAGAGAGAGAGGGAAGCATCAGAGAGAAAAATAGCAGATTACCACAATGGCAGTAGCTAAGCAAAATCAACATTGCCAGATGGTATCCAAACAAACTTACACACAAACTTGGAGTCCTAGCCAAAGAAGTCAATTAAAACAAAAAATGTGAAACGTGAAGCATCCTGTAGAGAGCATACCTACATTAAAAGGTTTCCGACCTGTCCCAGGATTATTTGCAAGCAGGTCACTGTAGTAGGTCATACAAACCTGTCATCTAGCTTGGAGAATGCCCCAGATCATGAGACTATTATCTTGGCAAGCAATGGGTCTATACAAGTACAGTTGAATATTCAGCTTGTATACGTCAGTCATGACACATCTGTAGCACCTTTCATTGCAAATCCAGTGGCTATGTTAGATCCGGGTGTGATTCGAAAGGCCACAGAATTGCTCCAGTCATTGTTACTATGGAGATGGCACCCTCAACATTTGAACATGGAAATGGGGCCTGCACTGACAATGTTGACAGAGGAAGGGAGATTCTTCATGCCTTCAAGGGACAGTAGTTGATATGGACAGAGAATCCATCTCCATTATTGGTGGCCTACATACAGGTTGAAGCGTCAACATAAGGGGCCAAATGGGTGACATACGTCAGTGGTTAAAGGAATATGAGAGGGCTCTGGTAGAGCGCAGGATCCCTGAGAAGGATTGGGGAACTGGCCTAGGGAGCTTTATTCCTGAGGGGGGGAGGGATGCCCTACTGACTCCAGAAGAGAGTGACAGGGAGGGGTACTCCGCTGTAAAGAATGCACTGATTGTGAAGTATGGTTTTTCCCCTGAGGAATACAGAAAAAGGTTTAGGGGTGGTAAGAAACTGTCCCACCAGTCTTGGGAGGAGTTTGTGGAGGATTGCTGCATCACACTAGATGGATGGGTGAAGGGTAGCACAGTAAACAATTTTGAAGGGCTGTTTAATCTGATTGTCAGAGAGCACGTGCTTCGTTGTTGTTTTTCAGAGTTACGCCAACACTTGTCAGTGTGTGAGCTCTCTGACCCCAGGGAGCTTGCAAAGGAGGCAGACTTCTGGTTGCGTACCAGAGGGTCTGGTGTGGCATTAGGGGGTGTTCCTAATGAGAGTGGTCTAGGTGTTTCCCAACCAGGTTTGGTGGGAAAGGCTTGTGTCCCAGTGTATTGGGGCGGGTAAGGCACCCCATGTCCAGTCTCAGAGGAGAGGGAATGGGGTTGGGCTGAGGCCCAGGGTACCTGAGCTCCAGTCCCAGGTCCTGGAGGGTTCCATGAGTGAACGCCAGGAGGTGAGCCTAGCCTGTGCCGTAGGGCCAGCTGTTCAGAAGGATCCCATTTTGTCATTAGGACTTGGGCAGGTGGCTGGTGATAGCGTTCCGCCGGTCCTGGTGTCTGGTAGTCTCGCTCTACAGCGGAGGAAATGGAAGTCCAGGCATAGGGTTGAGAGGGGGCTGCGGGCCCCAGTGGAGAACCTGGCGGGTCAGGGGTCAGCTCTGACAGCAGAGCCCCCCAGGAATGACCTTGGTGAGACCATTTCTGGGCTGGGAGGAATCCAGACTCTGTCAGATGGGCAGAGGTCCGGAGACCTGCGCCAGCCAGACTCTTGTGTGGCCCTTGGGGAAGGTGTTTCCCCAGTGGGGGGTGGGTGTGCCCCCCAGGAAGTCCTGGTGCGCCAGGCAATGATTCAGCCGCAGGGTGGTGACTCTGGGTTGGATGATCAGGTTCAGGGGGTAAAATCTGACCTGATGGGGAATAGGTGTGCTCCCGAGGAAATCCTGGTGCTCCAGGCAGTGGTTCAACCGCAGGGTAGTGACTCTGGGTTGGATTGCCAGATTCAGGGGGTAAGTTCTGATCTGGTAGGGGGTAGGTGTGCTCCCAAGGAAGTCCTGGTTCGCTGGGCAGTGGTCCAGTCTAAGGGTGTCGTCCCTGGACTAGATAGACAGGTTCAGGGGGTAAACTCTGACCTGGTTGGGGGGGCGGTTAGTGTGCTCACCTCCCCGTGTGAAACTTCTGGTGGCTTCCCCCGAGGTGGGGAGATGCAGGGCTCTGGAAGTGGGGTTAAGGGAGGGGGAAGACCGCCCCGGACACCGGTGCAACCGAAGGGTGTCGTCCCTAGGTTGGGTGGTGAGTCGCCAGGTAGTGATCCTGGGCTGGTGAGAGAGTTGTGCAGGGCTGCTGTACCCAGCACCCTGGCAAGTGTGGATTCTGGTGATACCCCTCCTAGGAAAGGAGGGCGGGATCCTAGAAGGAGGGGTAGAGGGAGGAGAACCTTGCCTCTAGCCCCTGTAGAACCTATGGGTGCAGACCCTAGGTAGGTGGATCAGTGGCAGGGTAGAGCCCCTGAACTGATTGGAAATGGAGTGGAGACAGGTTGCTTTGCACCTGGGGCTACCGCCCCCCACTCGTTATGGTTTCAGAGACCAGAGGCTCCTAGAAGGCCTGGGGCCTGGTTCTGGCCATTGGCAGCTAGAGAACCCCCGTGGGTTGGTCTAGGCTGCCTGGGAAGCATTGACAGAGAGATCCAAGTGGAGTCAGGAAGGCGTAGAACTAGAACATGCCCCTGCTGTTGTGGGCCTGGGTCCTTGTTCTATCGCCCCAATCAGGGAAGTACATCAAGGTATTGATTGTTCTCCCCTGGCTTTTGGCTGGTAGGGGGTTGTGTTGGACTTTTTGCCTTACGCAGGGTCATCCCCAGTCTTTTTGCCTCCTTCCTCCTGGTTTTTCTGACCTCTCGCTGTTGGCTCTAGGACTCTGAGAACCTTATCACTGCTGACCAGTGCTATAGTGCAGGTGCTCTCCCATCTAAAGTTGGTATGATTGGCTTATACCTAATTGGCATATTTAATTTACCTATAAGTCCCTTGTACAGCGGTATCTCTATACCCAGGGCCTGTAAATTAAATACTACTAGTGGGCCTGCAGCGCTGCTTGCGCCACCCACTGAAGTAGACTTTCAAACCTGTCTCAGGCCTGCTAGCGCAGGGCCTGTGTGCGCAGTTTTCTGCCACAGGGACCTGGCATCTACATTTACTTGCCAGGCCCAGAACTCCCCTTTTACTACATGTAAGTCACCCCTAAGGTACGCCTTAGCTAGCCCTATGTGCAGGGTGCCATGTATGTAGAAAGGCAGGACATGTGCCATATTGCATGGCCTGTCCTAGTAGTGACAAACAGCCTAACTTGGTGTCTCACTGCTGTGAGTGCTGCCTTCTCATAGGATTGCATTAGAAATGCCCTGCCTTATGTGTAAGGGGTATTGTCTGATTTATGAGGAGTAGCATAGGCGAGTTTGGTATGGTTGTGATGGTGATAATAAATGCTGCTTACTGGTGTGGGTGAATTTTTTATTACTATCACAGAAATGCCACTTCTAGAAAGTGCGCATTTATCTGTGCTTATGACTCTGGTGTTTTGCAGCTTGACTCCAGTCCACGTCTGGGCAGAGTGACAGTTGGGGCTTTGTGCATACTTTTCAGACAGCCTGTACACAGGGAGGGTGAAGGTGTCACAGAGGTGCATCTGCATACTGAATAGTCTTCCTGGGCTGAGAGAAGGGAGAGGCGGGGCACACCTGCATTTGTAAAGACCGTGCCCTGGCCTCACACAATAGGGTCGTTAACCCCCCACTGATGTTTAGAGCCTGTGCTGAAAGGAGAGAGGGGGCACTCCCAGAACCAGTTATAACTGGCTGGAACCTCCTCTCCCTACCATTGTAAAACACTGTAAGAACTGACTATAAGTACAGGGGAATTTTCCCCACAATTTGGAGACTCTTGGAATCATCTTGGAACTGGACACCAAAGGCTGAAAGGACTCACCAGGAACCGCCATGGACTGCTGCTGCTGTGCTGACCTGTGACCTGCCTGGTCAGTGTGAAGGACTTGCCACTTGCTGCCTTTCCCTTGTGCTGGCCTGTAGCTGGGCCCTCCACCTGAGGACCTTGTCTTAAGATTCTGCTCCCCAGGGGCAGGGTGCTGTGGCCCCTGACCCCTGCCTCCATTTCTTCATGAGGGGTGCTTCTCCGTGGTTGCGGCTGCCATAGCGCTGATTGCAGCGCGCTTATGGAGCCTTGGGAGCTCGTGGGCTCTTTGCTGCATTGTGCCCCTTTAAATAAGATCACCGCAGCGGCCCGGGAACCTGGAAGAACACTCGCGCAACGCATCGGGTGCAGGCGAGTGTCTGCTCGGGCCCCAGGAGGGGTCTGATCTTCTTTTGGCTTCACGGCAGGACCAGGGGAAGGCGCGGGGAGTGCCCCCTTCCCCCTGGCCTCTGCGTTAGGAGCAGGATGCTCCTTTTCTGCTGTTAGGTAAAACAGGCATTATTGTGGGCCCCCTCCCTTGGTGGAAGGGCCAGTGGAGGCCCGGGGGGTCCCCAGAGATCACGGGTCCCGGCAGGGGCCTGTCATTAAACCGGAGGGCGTGCGTGGTGCCCCCCTCCTGCCCTAAGTTGTTTTTGCTGGCTTTGGCCCCCCTCGTGAGGGTCGGTTGAGGCCCTGGGGGGCCCCCAGTAATCACGGTCCCCAGAGGGGCCTGTCTATAAAAGAGAGGAGGTGCATGTCGCCCTCCTCTGACCCCAGAGTATAAGGGAGGCCCCCATTTTGCGCATAGGAGCGCCAGGGGCCCCATTGTTCGCCTTCTAGGCACTGGAGGTGC
The DNA here is from genome assembly GCF_031143425.1 of Pleurodeles waltl. Classification (NCBI taxonomy): domain Eukaryota; kingdom Metazoa; phylum Chordata; class Amphibia; order Caudata; family Salamandridae; genus Pleurodeles; species Pleurodeles waltl. The sequence continues at coordinate 510,728,268 of NC_090445.1, forward strand.
CTTCATCCAACCAGGTACTGTTTAAAGGACCAATATAGTTGCAATCCAAAGTTTTTTCTACAGACTTTTGTTTGATTCATATATTACCTACCTGCGTTTGATGTTTTTACATATGTGTATGCAAATGTTCCTTTTATGGACATGCTTGCTAATATGTTTTTCCAACTTGCCATATGTTTTCTAATGTTTCTACTATGGGCATTTTATGATATTCTTATGACAAGTGCTGTGATGTAATAACGTGTTTTCCTGACTACTGCTTATGTTGCAGAATACTGAGTAACCTGTGTGTTATGTGTGACTACTGCTAGGTTGCAGAGTAACTAATGTGTAACGTTCTGACAACTGCTAAGGTAGCAGGATAGTACTGATATGTGATGTTTGGTCTGATAATTGCGTTGTGTACAATACAGTATATTTTCATATCATCTGGTGTTGTGTTTCCTTTGTGGTGGGGATATTGCGTCACATGTGTGTGTGTGTTGTGCAAACGCTTTACACATTGCCTCCGGGTTAAGCCTGACTGCTCGTGCCAAGCCACCAAGGGGGTGAGCAGGGGTTATCTTGGACGTGTAACTCCCTTGCCCTGACTAGAGTGGGTAAGTTCTGCCTGGCTGAGGTGCATACCCTAGCCAACCAGAAACCCCATTTCTAACACGTACTCTTCCAAAAGTTGTACAAAAATAGACAATGTGTGGAGGCTGGAGACCAGCATCCATCAGCCAAAATCACAGGCTCATATTCACCAGAGACCGTTTATGACCTAAATTCACAAGATGGCCGCACAGCTAGATCAGTACACCTGAACGTAGTTCCAGGAAAATACCCACAAGGACCTCTGGCCATGCAGTACCAAATGAAACAATTTAGGTCACCTGTTTGGCAAATGAACAATTTACAGCTGTATGAAGCAAGAAGTTCATATTAATCCATTACAAAGCCTAGGGTCGGGAGGCTGAGTCTAGAGGTCAAAGGTGAGCCTGCAATTTTAACAATTACACCAATCTACCAATCACAAGAACAACTTGACATTCTAAATAGGAGTAATTTACTGAGAGACCTGCACTCTGTTCAAGGACTACACAATTTGTCATCAAATGATCTACTAAGAGTTGGCTTTACACATGCCAATCACACTGGAGAGGGGGACTTTACAATTACATGGTGGATAAACAAGCAAGTGGCAGGCAGCATTTCTGGCAGGAGTGAAGCCCAGAGCCCTACCCTAAAATATTCAAACTAGGGTATGCTGAGGCAATGAGGCACAAGGTTGACAAATTAAGTAAGGCAGGGATTCTGCTGTCAGCACTAGGCACCTAAACGATAATATTTAGCCACATTGTGAAAGCCTTAACCAGTACCCTTTTGAGAACAACCGCAGTCAAATTAATAAGGGCTATCTAGAAATGGAGGAGGCATGGAAAGGTTATGCATGGCCTCAATTTCCACCTTTTGTCACTTACCTTCCATAGGAACAGGGTATTGAATCTTCGAGCCAGGTTAAAGGTGCTCAGTTGGAATATTGCTGGTCTAAAATCAAAGATGGATGACACAAACTGGGTGACTTTATTAAAGCACATGATATTTGTTGTTTTCAACCCTAGGGCACTAGACAAGCTTAATATGGATGGGTTCACTACATTCTAAACAAATGGCACAAGGATAACAAGGGGTAGACCGAGAAGTGGCTTCACAATTTGGATCTCTACAAATCTAAGCATTGACAGCCAAATCTTCACCCCAATTAACGAGAATCTCCCAAAAGTGGTAATTTCTATTGATCACTGGGTGTTGACCCTGTTGAACATCTATCTCCTACCAGGCATTCAAGCAGACTATTACAGGCAGATGGTTGAACTGGAAAAGTACACTGATAGTGCCAGCTACAACTCATAGTGCTCCACATCATTGAACCTGGTATTTGCAAAAGAACACGTTATACTGGTATGCTGGAATCTTAACACAAAATCCAATAATGCAATGGTTAATCTAGATGTGCTGCATTTATCTTAGGTAAACCATCATATCCATGTTCTTTGTTAACCCGCCGTGCAAAGGGTGGAGCCGCAATTACAACTTTTGCGCTTGATTATGATCTTCGACCAATAAACAGTGCCATGCCCTCTGATACTCCAGCTCACCATACTTTTCAAGCAGGGACCATACAATTCTAATTTTGAACATTTGGAATCTTGGCACCTGGTCGATGGCTTTAAAATTGAGCAACGGATTGAGAGCGATCAAAATCGATTGATAACACACTTAAAAATTTCACCAAAGAGTCACGTGGTAATTAAGCATGTACCTGAGATCTGGAAAAACGTCTTGTAAGTGTTCGTCAATGGAAAATCAATTGCATGGTGCAGGTTTCTGAGCTCAAATTCAGATTCAGATCCATATTCTGACAGAATACGCATTCTTGTGAAAAAGGCTTCCAGGGTTTTACAGGAATTATGGATACCTAAACGATTCAGAGATCATTCGTAGCTTTGAGAGCCAAATTATGACATCACAGATGATGAGCACCTGACAATATGCTGACAGATGCAGAGCTGATGGTAATGGCAAATGAAATGTGGACTGGTTCGACGAGTGTGGTAAGCTTAAACAAGAACTCTCACTGGCACTGAAATCAAGGTATTCTGCTCCTAAAAGGGAAGGACAGCTGAAAGAGTTAAGGCAGAAGTATAAGTGCCTCATTAAGATCAAGAAAAGCCAAATTAAACATAAGGCCTGGAAGGTCAGAAAAACTCTAGGCACTTTTGGGAGCTTGTATGGGGGGGAGCACAAGGGTCTGCCAGGCAGGTTGAATATATCTTGACTGCCTGCACCTGGTTCAACCACTTTTGATCACTATTTAGGCTCCTAAGCCAGGTTAGTCTGACTCTCAGGGGCCAAGTACTGGGAAAGGACAAATGCTCATCCATCCTCAGAAGAGACTGAGGGGGTCATTACGGCATTGGCGGGCGGCTACCGCCGGCCGCCAAGCGGTAACCGCCGTGCGGCCGCCAATGCAGCCGCACTCCCGCGGCCCCATCATGACATCCCCGCTGGGCCGGCGGGCGCAAACCAAGTTTGTGCCCGCCGGCCCAGCGGGGATGAGGCTGCAACATAGGAGCCGGCTCCTAATGGAGCCGGCGGTGTTGCGGCTGTGCGACGGGTGCAGTTGCACCCGTCACGCTTTTCACTGTCTGCTATGCAGACAGTGAAAAGCTGGCCGGGGCCCTGTTAGGGGGCCCCTGCACTGCCCATGCCAGTGGCATGCCAGTGCAGGGGCCCCAAGGGGCCCCAGGACACCCCTTACCGCCAGCCTCTTCCTGGCGGTGCAAACCACCAGAAACAGGCTGGCGGTAGGGATGTCATAATTCCCAGGGCAGCGCTGCCCTGGCGGATTATCACCGCCGGGGCTAAAACGGCGGGAAACCGGCGGCCCCGGTGGTGCGACCGCGGCGCTACCGCCGCGGTCGTAATAAGGGCCTCCGTACCGCCAGCCTGTTGGTGGTACGGACGCTACATTACCCCTGGCGGTCGTCGTAATGACCACCTGAGACTTGATTAGGTCAGAAGGTAAAACAACAAACAAAAGGGAATCCCACGAAAGGGAGGTACACCTGATAATCCTCAGCCAGAAACTAAACAAGGCTCCAGGACCCAATGGGATTACAGTGGAGATATACAGAGCACAGATTAATCACTGGGCATCTGTAATGACTTTGGTATATAATGCAATCTGGTCCCAGGAGACAGCCACAGTTTTTTGGAAGGTCGCAATAATTGTACCTGTGTACCAGAAAGGCCCACAGAATGACCAGGGTAGCTATCACCCTATTTCCCTGTTCGATGTAGCAGGAAAAATATATGCCAATCTATTGCATATCCACCTAAAGGAAAGGTTAAGTGAGAAAAAGGTGATCAGTGACATCCAAGCTGGGTTCCAGAGAGGGCAAGGAGCAACTGACCAGGTCATGTGATTATTTAATATCTGCTTGAAATATACTAGTGTTAAAAAGTCCAAGCTGTACCTGACATTCGTAGATTTAAAGACAGCCTTTGACACTGTTAACTGTGATCTGCTCTGGAAAACATTACTAATGTATGGCCGCCCGCCAAAACTATTGACAGCTATCAAAGAACTGTACAGTAATAATGTTTCATCAGTCAGGTATGGTGAAAAAGCAGAAGTCACAGAGGGCTTTGACATAAACATTGGGGTTAAACAAGGCTGTGTGCTAGCCCCAGCATTGTTTAACATCTTCATTAATGATGTTGCTGATTTCTCTGGAGCAGGGGCAATAAAATCACAATCCTGCTCTTCGTGAACAATGCTGTTCTTTTGTCCTACATCGAGCTGGCCATGCTCAAGCTTCTTTATGCATTGGAGACCTACTGTACAAGAAAGGGCCTGACGATCAACACATCCAAAACAAAGTACATGATCATCAAAGGAAGTGTCAAGCTGAGGAGCTGTTTTAAAATCTATGGAACACCTCTATATCATGTTAATCACTATGGCGCTCATTACAACCCTGGTGGTAAATGCCACCTACCGCCATGCTGACAGCCGCCAACATACCGTGACCGCAGCGTCAGCCGCTACGGAAATTATGACCCACACATTGAATACTGCCACTGTACAGACACCCACACAAGTCCGCCACACCAAAGGTCAGTGATAAACTGGTGATAGCAAAACCCACACCGTTAGGCCAACAGGAATACGCTCACAGTATCACGACCCACGAATCAACGCAGTCTTTCAACTGCGGTAAACCATTTCCAAAACACCACCACATTGGACAATTCAAACTACACACACCTGACACATATACACACACCACACCCACACACTCACACCACTATAAAACACACACCCACAATACCCACAACCCCCTACAATGAAAAGTAAGATAGCTAACTGAGAGAGACAAGACAGGAGAACCCACCCAATCAGAGGCACAGAACACCATCACCCATACACAATTCAGGCACATCACAGCATACACAACAACACATCACCCCACACATCACCCCACACATCCTCACACATATCACTTGCACGACATCCATGGCACCCCAAAGACACCCCAGGTTTTCTGAGGAAGACCTAAGGGTAATGGTGGAGGAAATCATCCGGGTAGTGATACAGCTATTCGGATCACAGGTGCAGCAGACGTCCATTGCAAGGAAGATGGAACTATGGTGGAGGATCGTGGACAGGGTCAACGCCTTGGGACAGCACCCAAGAACCAGGGATGACATCAGGAAGAGGTGGAACAACCTACGGGGGAAGGTGCGTTCCATGGCATCAAGACACCAGATTGCTGTACAGAGAACTGGCGGTGGACCCCCACATCCTCCCCCACAACTAACAACATGGGATGAGCAAGTCTTGGTGATCATGCATCCTGAGGGCCTCGCTGGAGTAGCAGGAGGACTGGATTCTGGTAAGTCAAATCTTAACTACCTTATCCCCCCACCCTACCTGCATGCCATCACAAACTCATACCCCTACCCTCACCCCCATCCCTCCACCACCTCACATTTATCCCAAACAACAATGCATGGACATCACTCACAGACCTGCATGAACAGCCATCTCCCCAGCATGCCCAATCACCACTCACACAAGGCCAAGCCATCAGGGAAATCACAGTCTTTCAGGGAAACACACCCATGCACAAGATCGCACATGCAGATACATTAACAATGCATTTGCATCCCAACAGGACCCCTACCCAACATCAGCAGAGAAGAGGTGCCAGCTACATCCAGTACCCCCCAGAAAAGGCCCACAGTGATGACAGCAGCTCTGCACGCCTGGATCAGGATGACCAACCTGGCCCATCAGGGATCTCTGGACAGTCGGTTCCCCTGCCACAGTCCCAACCCACCACAGAGCCTCCCCCCTCAGGAAACATCACCACAGCACCCACCCAGCGGGCCCATGCCACTCTCCCCAGGACACGTCAATTAGCAGTGTGTCTACCACTACAGGAACCCCAGGCAACCCCGCAAACACAGGACGATCAGGGACCTGGGGTCAGTGGCAGTGGGCACATGGTTCAGGGGACAGAGGCACAGGACAACAGGGAAGCTGGGAGGACTGATGTGCGACAGGGGGTGGACAGGCCCAGGGAACCCACTCTCCACGAGGCACTCTCCAACATCCTGGGAGCATATCACCATTCCCAGGAGACCATGGGCCAGGTACTGGCCAAGTTGCAGGAGACCCTGGGGATCATGGAGGACCTACAAAAATATACACAATCCAGGTCACCATTGCAGGGGTGCTGGCTGACCTGGGCAAGACCATGAGGGAGGCAGTGGCACAACAAAGGGCACCTGACACTAGCCAAACCGAGGAACAGCCTTCCACCTCTGCCAGTGCTAGTGGACAGGAGGCCCCGCCACAGGACCAACAGGCCACCAGCACCCCACCCCCTGCAGAAGGAGAACCACCCCGCAAACGATCCCTGTGATCCAGGCAGAAGACAGAAAACATTGCCAAGACCCCTGCCAGGAAAAAGGACTCTCCTGATAGTCACTCTTCTGTCCCACTCTGCTCCCCTGTCCACCTTGAACTGCCATTGCTCCCCTTCCTATGCCCCCTTGGAAAATGCACCTGTGATACCAAGAGACTGGACTCTACCATGGACTTTCCTCCACCATCACCCCAGCCACTTGCACATACCCTTCTACTTATGAGCACTTAAATAAACACCCTTGGAACAAATACAAATCTAGAGTCTGTGTAATGAATCCCAAATATATTAGTACAACATTCTCAGTGAAATATACTGCACTATGACCTTTGTTGGGCAGCAGTACATATAGAAGGAGCCAGAATGGGGCACAGAGATCTGAGAATAGAGAATCCAAAGGAACCGTCAGTGGCCATAGACATAGGGTAAGAGGCTGCCATGTACAATGTCCAACAGATTACTGAAATGTTAAGTGGAGTTACAGTCTCTTACCTGTGTGTCACTGGAAGTACTGCTGCATTATGTTTGTTCTGTTGTCCACATCTTCCTCTGCCTCCTCTTCGTTACTGTCCACAGGCTCCACCGCTGCCACAAGACCATCTCCAGGCTCATCCTCCTACAGAAAAGGCACTTGGCATCTCAAGGCCAGGTTGTGCAACATACAGCATGCCACGATGATCGGGCACACCTTCTTGGGAGAGTAGGACAGGGATCCAGCAGTCAGATGTACGCAATCGAACCTGGCCTTCAGGAGGCCAAAGGTTCTGTAGTGAACCCTAGTTTGTTTTAATGGGATGACAGGAGTTAGCTTAGCCTTCGCTTGCAGACTTGTGCCCCCGTCACCTAGTGACTTTTAACCTACTTAGCTTGCTCTGTCTTAGCCCATTTAATTAATTAATTCTTCTAAGATGGCTGCCTTGTTTATAGTTAGACCACTTGTTATGCTTTGCATTATCAGTGCCACCGCGTTAAGGCGTCAAGATCAAGTGACAAAGACAAACAAACAGTAGGTGTTCACACTTATGGACTTTTCCTCTCTATACTATTGAGGGAATTGTTATATTAATTGCCGCCCCAAGCATGTCTGTTATTTATTGTTTGGGAACACACCTACGTCAGGGGTCCAAGTAGATCTGTATAAATACATCCCACTTTAGACAGATAATCAGAGGGATTCTGACCAAAGGGCATCGCCACCATCACTGTTATCGATGCTCCACGTCATCTTGACGCTAACCCAGTCTTCGTGTCCCTGCGGAGTCTGAGATAGAGACCTCATTCCAAGGTAGAAGAGTTGGGAGCTCCTCTCATGGACATGGCATTGGCAGATTAGGTTTAACAAACCCAGCTCTCCTTTAGGTAGGAGGTTAGGCCTATCATATTAGGGTATTAGGACATATTACACACCTTATGTCTTTTCATGCTATTGCAAGATGGTGGGGGTCTTTGTAATGATGACTCTTGTCTTTACAATTCTGTTTCTTGCATTGTTCATTATCCTAATCATTGCAGCCCATGCAACTTATCGCATATTGCAGTTGTGTTCAATAAAAACAATTGAAACTTTACTGCATCTTCGTTATTGCCTGTGTTTGGATGAGACATGATGTATCTGTGAGAAAGGGATAATCTCCATTTAACCATGACACTCCCTGAGATGTTTTACTCTCGAGTCCATGCGTAAAGGCTGCCACAAATCACCTTTTACTATTTGGGTTTTTGGTGAGGTGCTGCTAGTGAGCCAGAAGGGTTGGGACGACAGCTGCGACTTGTTGTAGGATAGGCATAGTCGTCTACAAACATAAGTACTGTCATGCTTAAACCAGCAGTCCTGCCTAGAACAAGAGTCCAAACTATGACAGTTCTCTCAATTATCCTTATTGTACGCCCATGTGCCTCATTGTAACGTTCCTCTACCCTTGTCCTGGGATTCCTCACTGGGGTCAGTAGCCATGACAGGTTGGGGTAACCAGAGTCACCTGTAAATATGGAGGGACAACTGTTAGACACACACTAACCCTGAGGGACAACCCCACATCCAGACACCTACTTATACTGTGTGGGGACCTTGAGCTCACCTACTACCAACACCCGGTGCCTCTGGAGTTGACACATCACATATGGGATGCTGCTATTCCGCAAGATATAGGTGTCATGCACAGAGCCAGGATATTTAGCATTCACATGAGAGATGCACTGGTCCGCCAAACACACCATCTGCACATTCATTGAGTTATAGCTTTTTCTATTCCTGTAAACCTGTTCATTTCTCCGGGGGGGGGGGGGGAAACAAATGCCACATGTGTACCATCAATGGCCCCTATGATGTTGGGGATATGTCCCAGGGCATAAAAGTCAGCTTTCACTGTGGGCAAATCCTCCACCTGGGGGGACACGATGTAGCTGCACATGTGTTTCAGCAGGGCAGACAACACTCTGGTCCACACGTTGGAGAAGATTGGGTGAGACATCCCTGATGCCATGGCCACTGTAGTTTGAATTGAAGCACTTGCCAGGAAATGGAGCACTGACAGGACCTGCACTAGATGGGGGATTCCTGTGGGCTGGCGGATAGTTGACATCAGGTCTGGCTCCAATTGTGCACACAGTTCTTGGATTGTGGCACGATCAAGTCTGTATGTGATGATAATGTGTCTGTCCTCCATTGACGACAGGTCCACCAGGGGTCTGTACACCGGAGGATGCCGCCATCTCATAATCTGCCTCAGCGGTTGTAGCCTATGAAGGAGAACGGTCAGCAGAGAGTCTTATTTCCACATAGATTGCATTAATATTGCTGAGTTTACGTCACAGAAGCAGTATGTGAAGTCGAGAGTCAGATGATGTGCCAATGTCTGTGTGACGCAGTTAGGTGCCATGCCATGTGCCCCCCTGAAATGGCGGCTGCCTGACCTGTGAGGAGGGACAAGTTGAAATGAGGTAAGTGCGCTGGCTTCGTGTGCCATCGCGGAATGCGGTCGATGACCGCCGTGCAACTGTGCATTGATTATCATTGGGCCTTATGGGTTCCAGGAGCCAATGGCGATGTACGCCGGCAGTGACGGTACCTACCGCTGCGGACGTCACCGCCATTTTCTATCTCTTCACACACTTCGCTACCTGACTTCAACAGGAGAGGACCTACACTGCAAGTGCTGCTTTGACCTGAATCTGGAAGTGGCAATGGCTCATGTGTCTGGGGAAAGGGCCCCTGCCTTTACTGTGGAGGAGTTGGAGAAACTGGTGGATGGGGTCCTATCCCAGTAGACATTACTCTACGGTCCTCCAGACAAACAGGTGAGTACACTGTGAGCATGATGTGTGGGCAATGCATGTTTGGAGTGGTGTGGATGTAAGCCACATGTTGGGGATGCTGATGCGTCCTGGCCTGAGTGATGCATGAGAGGTGATCAGTGTATGTGCGACAGTGCATGGGTGGGAACTGGTGGGCAATGGGTATGCCGGTCCGGACGTGTGAGTGATTTCCTTTTCTGCTGTCTTTTCCTTCCAGGTCAGCACCCACCAGAAAAAGGGTATTTGGCGTGCCATCGCAAGGGTCTATCACAGGCGGAGCACCCACTACCGCAAGATCTAGGAGGACCTGCTCCGCTGGACAAAGAAAACGGCAGAGGCCCAGCTGGGGCTGGCTTCCCAAGTGGAAGGGGTGCCCATCGCACCATGACCCCCCTGATGTTCTGCATCCTGCCGGTGGCCTATCCGGAGTTGGATAGGCACTTGAGGGCATCACAGCAGCCACAAGGGGGTGAGTACAGATTCAGAAATCTGATTTTGCATGCTTTAGCAGGTAGCTGGGTGGGGGATGTGGGCTATGGGTGTCCCTAGGCCAGGGCGATCATGGCAGGGTAGGTCCCTTGTGTGCAGGCTCTGGCGCACTCCTACCCCAATGGTGTAAGTGGCCATCTACTACTGCGCAGGGTCCTGTGGGTGTCAGGTGTGCAGATGCTGGCATTAGGCATTGTACCCCATGGGCTGGTGACTATCTTAGTGACTGGTTGGGCATGGCTTAGTGCATAGGGCAGCTCACTGTGTGTTGTGTACGCCAATGGTATTGGTGTTGCTGGCATTGACCAAGTGTATCCTCTGTCTCTCCCCCCCTTTTTGTTTTGTCGCCCTGTCCTTGTGTGCATTAGCATCATCTGGCAGAGGAGCAGAGGCACCGGCGACGAAGGGAACTGCATCCCACATGGGCCTGGAGGCCGAATCCACCGAGGGTGAAGGCACAAGTGCGACGGAGGGTGAGGGGAGCTCCACGATGGGGACTGGAGGGGAGACCACTGACAGCGACTGCTCCTCTGATGGAAGCTCCCTGGCGGTGGCGGACACCTCTGTGCCCACCCCAACAGCAGATACAGCCGCCACCCCCCTACTGGCACCGCCCTCCCAGCAGCCCCTCAGTGTGTTTCCCGTGCCCGCTCACCCAGGAGGGGGGCATCTCCTTCGCCCCAGGCACCTCAGGCGCTGTCCCAGTCAGCCCTGCTGCCCTCAGTGAGGAGGCTATTGACCTCCTGAGATCCCTCTCTGTTGGGCAGTCAACCATACTGAATGCCATCCAGGGTGTACCAGGACATTTGCAACAAACAAATGCATACCTGGAGGGCATTCACTCTTGCGTGGCGGCCCAACAGAGAGCATTTCAGGCTCTGGCCTCAGCACTGATGGCAGCCATTGTCCCTGTGTCCAGCCTCCCCCCTCCAACTTTCACTACCCAGACCCAATCCCCTCTACCTCAGCCTATCCCAAGCACACCTTCAGACCTGCATGCACCCAAATCACCACACAAAAGTGGCTCAGGCAAACATACGCACCACACTTCATTCCGCAGGCATTCACACAAGCACCATGCGCATGCAAACACACCAACATCCACTGCCTCCACCATGTCCCCCTCCCCCTCCTCGTCCACCTCCCTCCCAGTAGCATCTACACTCACACCTGCATGCACTACATAAGCCACTGCCTCCATCATCAGCACGCCCATCACAACACACCGCTCACAAGCAATTGTGGAAACTGGCTAAGGAATCCATTTTATTATCCCCCCAGGCCTGACCTCATCCTGGGATACTCAATGATTTACAGGCATGAAAAACATATGCAGAAGGTTGGGTGACCTTTAGTACATTAACCCTGACAGGCAGCTTGTAATGCAAGGCTTGCTTACAAGAGACAGCTCATGCGACATGCATTTCTTCATTTGCCCAGCAACAGACAGACATCTCGATGTCCACATAGGTCTGAGGAGAGGTTATGAGGAAGCTGGATTGGTGACGCCTTGGAAAGTCCCAAATGTCTGAGAAATGTGAAGGTCACGCTTGTGGTCATCTTGTATCACGCTTCCACCATGAAATGTTATTCTACTGTGATTGGATAGATGCCTAATATATGTGTAATATCATGCATCCCCTGATCAACATCACGCCATGTACTTGATGAAGAAATTCATTTTCAGTTGTTCTGATTGGATGATGTATTTTCACCCTTTTGTGGTTTTCATGCATAAAAGATTGTATTGGAGTTCCGCTATTCAGACTGCTTGGCCTTGGCCTTTCATGCCACAGTCTCCATGCACGTATTATTAAATATTTCTGCTTGTACCTTAAGGCTGGCTGGTCTCTGGTTTGTTCCTGAGGGCAGATAGAAAAGGACGCTTCGACACAATCACAACCCCCACAACCATGCACACATCCCCTGTGTCCTCTCCCAGTGTGTCTGTGACCCCTCCTCCCAAAGTACACAAACGCAAGCACCCACCCAACAGCCATCTACCTCACAACAGCATCCAGCCCATGCACCTTCACCCAAACTCAGCAGACGTACACCTCCTACAACCACTCCCTCTTCCTCCACTCCCAAACCCTCTCCAACTTCCTGTCCCAATGTGTCTAAAAAACTTTTCCTGGCTAACATTGACCTCTTCCCTACCCCCCCCTGTCCTTCCCCTCAGGCCAGGGTGTCAAGATCCCAGGCCAGCCACCAATTCGGCATCCGCTGTGGTTCCTGCAAGTCCCAGAGGTTCAAAGGGGGCAAACCCATTCCGCCACCTGCCAAGGTGAAGAAGGGGCCAGCATGCAGCACGGGCAAGAAGCATGACCCACCCAGCAAGGCCTCCTCCAAAACACAAGCTGCCAGTGCCAAGGTCCCAACAGCATTTGCCAAGGTGGGGAAGGGGAAGAAAACCCGCCTGTACTGTGGAGAGCACCGCCGCAGGCACCGCCACCTGCACCGTCGCTGCCACAACAACTGTGAGCAGCATCATCTCCAGTGGGCAGCCGTCCGAGGCTGCAGGAGACGGCCTGGTGTCTCCGTCCACCACTACCAGCATCTGCACTACGGCCAGCACCGGCAGCATCCCCGCCGGAGACCCCGCCGCAAGCACTGCCACCTGCACCTCCATCAACACCACCACATGCCCAGCCGGTGCCACTACAACGGTCAGCAGCAACATCCCCAGTGGGAAGCCATCCGGGGCTGCAGGAGACTGCGAGGACCCTCCCACCACCACTTGAAGCACTCCTACCAGCACCAGCACTACCACCAGTTTGCAGCCTTAGTCACCGCAGGATGGAGTCTGGCTCTGCCTCCATGGGGTATCATGCTACCTGTTCCCTTCAAATCTCGTGCCTCAGACACCCAGGTGAGGGCGTGTGAACTGCCACACGCCAAGTGCAGCATCACTGGGCACAATGCCCCCTCCATAACCAGTGGAGACATGCATCCACTCAACCTATCTTTGGCGGGATGAAGCAGACTTGGCACAATGCCGCCTCCAGAACCAGTGGAAGAAGCCATCTACTACAGAGACTGTGGCCTTGCACTCCCCTGGACCAAGCAGTGGGCAAACCACCCACTTGGGAGACTGTGGCTTTGCACTCCCTAGGACCAATCAGTGGGCAAACCACCCACTTGAGAGACTGTGGCTTTGCACACCCCAGGACGGAGCAGTGGGCAAACCACCCACTTGAGAGACTGTGGCTTTGCACTCCCCAGGACCGAGCAGTGGGCAAACCACCCACTTGAGAGACTGTGGCTTTGCACTCCCCAGGACATCGCTGTGGGCATGTTGCCCCCTCTAGGCGCAGTGGCGTAGTATCATCTTCCGGCTGAGGTGCCCCCTCTCCCCTTCCCCCTGAGGTGCCTGTGTGTTTTCGACCTGATGCCCCTGCTGTGTTCTCTCTGTTTTGAGGCAGGAGTCAAGTGTGGGCTTCGTCCATGATTTTTTAGCCCAGTGGGCCATGGACATTTGCAAAGGACAGTGTACTTCCTTCTGTACATATTGTAAATATTTGTATATACTGTTTTTATAATTGTTAACTATGTCTGCCTATTTCTAATATATCACTGATTGGACTCTATTCCTCTTGTCCTTGCGTTCTTCCAGGGGGTTACAGGGTGTAAATGTAATGTTGATGCATGTTTTTGTGTGTATGGTGTTGCGGGTGAGGGTGAGGGTGGGGGTGTTGCGTGTGTGTGTCACACCTCCCCTGTTTGCTAGGTGCAGTACTCACCGTGGTCGTCACTGCCACCTTTGATATCCGTCGTGTATGAGAAGATACACCAGCATGGGGAACACCTGGAGCTCGGCCTCCATGGTGTCCTGGTTCTTCGTTTCTTGTCGAGAGGTGAGTGGATTCCCTTCCAAGTCCTGTTTCCGCCAAGCTTTTAATGGCGTTGGTACCGTCCCGGAAAAGCTGGCTGATTGGCGGGTTGTGATAGGGTGGGCAGTACATTGTCTTCCACCTGTCTGTTACCGCCGCAGTGTTTGGTGCTACCGCCGTGGCGGTCGGAGTGTTAAAGTGGCTGTCTGTGTTGGCAGTTTCCGCCGTGGTCGTGATACCAAATTTTTTACCGCCGGCCTGTTGTAAGTATTACCGCCGCTTTAACACTGACCGCCAGGGTTGTAATGAGGGCCTATGACTATTTAGGAGTGAGATTTGACTCCAAGTTGTCTTAGTCTCACTGGTTGATCAATGGCAAGACGTCATTGGCTCAGTGTACCGGTGGGTGGTTAGCTTTGCCAGGAGCCAGGGCAGAAGGCTGATTGCCCCTCTCCTTGAAGTCTGTAGATCCCAGGCTCTTGATACAGGCTTGTATGGTTCAGAGGTCTGGGGGTAAACACTTTTAAAATGTACAAAAGATTAAGTTCACTAAACAGACATGAGGTCTCCTTTAGAACACATGGTTAAAGTGTTCTAAGGAGACAGGGACAGGATAGGAAAATACTGTAAGGAGTGGCACAAAGCAACATTAAAACTTGCACATGCGTGGCCCAAAGAGGGCACATTTGATAATACAATAATAGAGCACATGGCCACCTTCCTACAGAGTAAATACAAGGGAAATAAGCTAGAGAAAAGGAACATCACACTAGACCAATGGAGGGTTTTTTGTGAAACAAATATGAATGAGTCAAATAGAAAGCCTCAAACCCTCCCTTCGGCTCCTCCACCCCCTTATCAAGATGTGCAATTCAGGTTAGGCAGTGCAAAGGTACAGGGCATGTATACATTGCAACCTGGTGCCCCACACTCATTACCCACCTCTTCACATCCCCCTGCTGTGGGATATAGAGACCCAGAGTATAGCCCACCATTAGAATCTTTTTCTAAACATAGAGAATATGTTCACCCATCTCCATGTCCTCAAATGGCCAGTACACCACGGGAAATGTCAGGTGGGGACAGTACTAAATACATAGGGACAGTAGATGCCACATTTACGCTTCATTTAGAGGACGAGATGTCCCCCACTAGGAAGAATGAAGGTATACCTAATGAGGGATCAAGAGGGGTACAGAGAATGGAGGGGCTAGAAAAAAGGAAGGTGATTTGAAAAAACTGAGTAACAATATTAAAAATGAGACAAGAAGGTTAGCTTTCACACCAGAAAGTCCTCCCACAGAGTGCTGGAGGTTCATGCACTCAGGAGCAGAAGAGAATAGTGTAGGCAGGAAGATGGACGGGAAGACCAAAGAGCGACTTGGGAAAAGGAGGAACCCCTGAGGCAGTCAAGGGCCCTCACTAGGCCACAAATAATTGAACAAGAAGGACTAGATGACACAGTCTCCACACATAGCAGTTTAGGTGAAGAAGATATGGGTTTAGAAAAATCCTTCAAAGGATCAGAGGGGGCATTAGATGACATCACTGAACATGTTAAAAGAATGTCCCTTCTTGAGGACCATAACAAGGAACAGTCACAATATGCCTGTGAGGGAGAAGAAAACAGTAAGACAGGACAGACTTTACAAAAGAAGCCAAGAAAATTACAGAGATTAGTGTTGATGGGGCGCATGCACGCCCATATGAGAGAAAGGGAACATTTGATATGGCAGGAAAAATGACACTGAGGAAAGACATGGCACATGCATTCCCTGTATGTCCTGGCAATAATTTGACGCCCAATGAAATTGTAGCTCAGTATGAAAATAGTTGGTATAATGTTGTCCCTTTTACTGACAACCTAGCAGGTTGGACAGAAGGATTGGCATCACAGATGACACCATGGCCACAAGAGGGTTCCTTTGAACCCCGAGACATGGCTAATGCAGAAATGTGCATTTTTCAGGGTGCAGGGGATCCTTACTGGGATTATCCCTATATACAGAAATGTTTAAGGGTGTGGCAGAGATATGCTTGTAAGTATGACTCTCGTCACCCTACTGGCAATAGGACTACAGTCCTGTCACAACTGCCCTTGATATTCAAGGGCCCAGGGGAGCCTCAATATATACCATGGCCCCAGATGGACAAAGAAAATCTTAAAAAATAGTTGCCACAACTTCCTAAGGGTGCTGGGAAATGGATAGCAGCTCTGGAGAAACATACTGCAGGGATTACTCTTGCAATAGGGGACATTAAGAGTTTATTAAGTTCCCTTATAGGAGATGAGACACACTGTTCACAAAGGCAGGAGTAAAGGATGTGACATTGACTAACCCAAAATGTGATGGGGCACCCTTTAATAGAGTAAGGGGAATTGTTTGGAAACAACTGAGGAAAATGTATCCAGACAGGCCAGACATTGGGTCCCTTATGGCACAAACAATGCAGCCAAATGAGGACCCAGCCCAATTCCTTAGCAGAATGAAGGAAAAATGGACACAGGAAGTGGGGGAGAGTTGGGATGTAACTGGACAGAATGCAATAATATTTTTCAATATAGTGAAAAAGGGTCTGCCAGTTGAAGTGCAGGATAAATTAGATAATATAGTGGCCTTGGAGGCCAAACCATGGACAGAGATACAAGCACACATAATACATTTTTGTAAGAAGAGACAAGAAAAGGAAAAGAGCGAGAAAGATAAAATAAAGCAAGCAGCAGCTAAATTGGTCCAGCAGAAACTAGCCAAGAAAACAGAGGATGGAATTGCCACTGCCACCACCCAGTTAGCTGCTGTGTCATTGGGAATGCCTCCTTCAGGCACCGCAATGCAACCCTACCAGTATGCCCAGAGAAGCAATAACAGGAATAATGGAAGAGGAGGGCGAGGAAGGTTTGGGGGAAATAGAGTAAACACATTCCAGAGTAGACAGACATGCCACTATTGCAAAATGACAGGATATTTCATCAGAGACTGTAGGTTTAAAAAGGAAGATGAACGTAGCAACCAGACAAGGGCACATTATGGCCAACAAATGGTACCGCCTGGTGGCATTGTAGCACAACCTGCCACGAGTCCCCAAGTGATATATCTCCACAGCCCCAAATACAACTGCAGCCTCAACCACAGATACAGCCTCAGCAGTTACAGCAATCAGTGCCCCAAATACAGTATGGGCCACAGCAGGCAGTGCAGCCCTCCTTGCAGCACCATAACTTACAAGGAGGGGTAACTGTCAGGGGAGGGAACTCATTCCAGCAAAACTACATGGGAGGATATGCCCAATGAAGGTGCCCAAGGAGAAGTCTCATGTGTCCAGTCTTATCGGTTACCCACAGGCCAGATGGGGAACCCACTGTGATGGTAGCCATAAATGACAAGTAGTACACCTTTCTCATTGACACTGGGGCCACTAGGTCCTGTATCAGTGAGAAGGGACTGCCATTGTCAAATTTATCAATGGACACACAGGGGTTCTCCGGGGCTGTAATGAGGGTTCCATTCACTAAACGTGTGGAGATGGAAATAGGGGGAGGTATTTTGATGAATGTTTCTTATTCTCCCCAAATGCACCAGCTAATCTGCTAGGATGGGATCTCATGGCAAAATTAAATATGACTATTCACTTTGAAGAGGAAGGGACTATGATCTGTTCAACACCTGGAGTATCTAGTACACACATCATGACAATGGTTACACACCCCCCATATGGTAACCAAGTTAGAGCCAGACCTGTAGACATTTTAGCCTTTACTAGAGCAGTGTACACCATCATAGCAGAAACACCAGAACTGACAGGGAAACAAGTTGAATTACCCAAAAACCTAATTCTGGAAATAGAGGCTTTAGAAGTGTCCCCAACCTATGGGACAAAGATGGCAAGTGACCACACGGGTGCGATGTGGGCATGTGTCATCTTTTAGGATCCCAGCATGCAGGTGGGCGACATATCAGATGACCAGTTGTTTGCTGATGACTTTAGAAGGACAGAGATTGTTTTTAAAAACAGTGTACCTTTACGCACCACACTGGAGACAAGGCCTGTGATACCAATAAATGTCTCCAGTCCTATCAAAGATAATGACCTTGCGCAGGTACCCTCCAACTTGTGGACAAAATGCCCTTAATATATAGGCCTCATCCGCACAGCAGTACCATTCAGAATAACTTTGAAGGAAGGAGCAATACTGCCAAGAGTGAGACAATATCCTCTATCCAAAGAAGCAGAGGAGGGCATTGCACCTGTTATACAGGCATTGGTGGAGCAGGGAGTCATATACCCAGGTGTATCCCCCTGCAACACCCCTATTTACCCAATAAAGAAGGCCAAGGGAAATTTGTGGCGCATGATTCAAGACCTGCGCCCCCTTAATGACATAGTCATACCAGAATTCCCTGTAGTACCTGACCCGTCCATCCTCCTTACCAACATACCCCAAGATGCTAGATACTTTACAGTCATAGACTTGAAGAATGCATTTTTCAGTATTCCCCTGCACCAAGACAGTCATTATTTGACTGCATTTTCCTATCGTGGTTCACAGTACCTGTATTCCAGATTACCTCAGGGGTACTGTGAGTCCCCTAGTGTCTTTAACAGGACGGTCAAGAATGACCTCACCAATTTTCAATGTGACAGCACAGTGTTGCAGTATGTTGATGACCTACTGATCTGTAGTACAACAGAAGAGCAGTGTAGAAAGGACACTGTGTCCCTGTTGTGCACCCTTGCTCAAAGAGGTTACAAGGTAGACATGGACAAATTACAGTACTGCCAGGAAGAAGTTCAATACTTGGGGCAACTACTGTCAGCATCAGGCCACCGAGTTATGCCCGGGAGAGCAGAATCCATTCAGCAGATGACAGAACGTGAGACTGTGAAAGGAATGCAGAAGTTCCTAGGCTTATGTAATTATGTCAGACAATGGGTTTTTGACTACAGTACTTTAATATCCCCACTGCTTGCATCTATCAAACAGGCGAAAACACAGAAAGACAGGATAACATGGACTACAGAGATGAAACAAACCTTCAGTAAGATAAAAACAGAGATAACAAATACACCAGTGTTAGGAACACCAGACTATAACACAGAGTTTTTCCTTTTTTGCCACTGTAATGGCCAGGTGATGACGGCTGTCCTCACCAAAAAGTATCCTTTAGGCCAAAAACCAATTGCATATTTTAGTGGCCTACTTGATTCTGTCATGAAAAGTCATTACCCTTGTGAACAAGCACTAGCCACAGCAGCCTTTGCAGTAGAGAAAAGTGCTCCAATAGTCATGGGTGCACCCTTGACACTGTATGCTGAACATGCTGTGTTTGCAATAAATCAGAAAGCTAAAACAACACTGACAACACAGAGAGTATGAGGCTACGAGATAATATTATCATTACCGTCCTTTAAGGTGGTTAAATGCCACTCAGTCAATCCTGCTACACCCCATTTCAGACACTGACGATGAGGCCACAGCTATTTGGATCACAGGTGCAGCACACCTCAATTGCAAGGAAGATGGAGCTATTGCGAAGAATAGTCGACAGGGTTAACGCAGTGGGACAACACCCAAGAAATCGGGAGGACATCAGGAAAAGGTGGAACGACCTACGGGGGAAGGTGCGTTCCATGGTCTCAAGACACCACCTGGCGGTTCAGCGGACTGGCGGCGGACCCCCACCTCCTCACCCACAACTAACAACATGGGAGGAGCAGGTCTTGGCGATTCTGCATCCTGAGGGCCTCGCAGTAGTTGGTGGAGGAATGGACTCTGGTAAGTCAAATCTTAATTATTACATCCCCCACCCTACCTGCATGCTATCACATACCCCCACCCTCGCCCTCACCCCTATCACTCCAACTCCTCACAAATGTACCAATATCACAAACCACCCATCCCAACACCAAGCCCTGCATGCAACAACAAAGCATGGACACCCATCCCTAAAGCATGCCCACTGCACATACCCATACACCCCCCTAAACCATCATCACACAAGCTCCCACACAGTAATGCCAGCACTGGGGTACACGGTCATCCACCCAGTGCACACCATGACACACACAGAGGCAATAATCATGCCTTTACACCCCTGCAGGACCACTACCCAACGTCACCAGACAGGAGGGTCCAGACATGTCCACTCCACCCACAGAAGAGGCCCACAGTGATGCCAGCACCTCTCTCCAACTGGATCTAGATGACCAGCCCGGACCATCGGGGGCCTCGGGACAGTCGGTTCCCCTCACACAGGCACAGGCCACCACAGACCTTTCCCCCTCTGGAAACACCAGCACAGCACCCACCCAGTGGGCCCATACCTCTGTCCCCAGGACACGTCAATCAGCTGTGTGTGTACCACTACAGGGAACCCACCACCCCAACAACAACAGGCACCTGGGGGCAGTGGCAGTGGGCACACGGTCCAGGGGACGGAGGCCCAGGAACACAGGGGAACTGGGAGGGCTGATGTGTGACAGGGGGCGGACAGGCCAAGGGAACCCACTCTCCACGAGGCCCTCTCCTCCATCATTGGAGCATACCACCACTCCCAGGAGACGATGGCAACGGTACTGGCCAAGTTTCAGGATACCCAGCGCATGCAGGAGGAACAGTATATGGGCTTCAGGGAGGAACTCAGAACCATCAGCTCCACCCTGGGCACCATCGTAGGGGTGCTGAAGGAAGTACTTAACACCAGGAGGGACACTGTAGCACTCCAAGGGGCCCCTGACACTAGCATGGACGATGAACTGCCCACCACCTCCGCCGGCGCTATTGGACAGGACGCCCGCCACAGGACCACCACACCAGCACCCCACCCCCTGCAGACGGAGAACCACCCCGCAAACGGTCCCTGAGATCCAGGAACAAGACAGAGCACGATGCCAAGACCCCTGGCAAGAAATGAGACAACCCTGATTGTCATCTCACTGTCCCACTTTGTCACCCTGTCCATTATGAAACTGCCCCAGCTCCACTTCCTATGCCCATATGGGCAATACACCTGTAAGACTAATAAACTGGACTCTGCCATGGACATTCCTCCACCATCACCCCTCACCATTTAACTTCCCCCTCCAATATTTTGCATTTAAATAAACACACCTAAAGCACAAAATGATCTGGAGTCTGTGATTTCGAAATAGTGTATTTGCAATTACAGTGACCAAATGTTCTTGTCACTCTAGTCCATGAGGAATCTAAGCAGATGACACACGTTGGGACCCACATCTGTGAAACCGTAAGGGAAAGTGACAACTCAGTGACCATACACTGGGTGAAAACGACAGACAGTAGAGAGGTAGTAGTGTAAAAGTACATGTAGTAGGCAGGAATGTATTCTCACCTGTGTTTCACTGGAAATATTGCTGGATCACTGAGTCCCTGTTCTGCATGTCTTCTTCCTCTGCTTCATCCTCATCACTGTCTACAGGCTCCACAGCTGCCACAACACCGCCATCTGGACCATCCTCCTGCAGAAAAGGCACCTGTCGTCGCAAAGCCAAGTTGTGAAGCATGCAGCAGGCCACGATGATCTGGCACACCTTCTTTGGTGAGTAGAATAGGGATCCACCTGTCATGTGGAGGCACCTGAACCTGGCCTTCAGGAGGCCGAAGGTCCACTCGATCACCCTCCTAGTTCGCCCATGGGCCTCATTGTAGCGTTCCTATGCCCTGGTCGTGGGATTCCTCACTGGGGTCAGTAGCCATGACAGGTTGGGGTACCCAGAGTCACCTGCAAATGGCGAGGGACAACTGTTAGACACACACTAACCTGTAGGGATAACCCCAGACAACCATTCCCACTGTCTTGCTCCCATGGGCTCACCTAATAGCCAGACACGGTGCCTCTGGAGTTGACCCATCACATACGGGATGCTGCTATTCCGCAGGATGTAGGCGTCATGCACTGAGCCAGGGAACATGGCATTCACATGGGAGATGTACTTGTCGGACAAACATACCATCTGTACATTCATGGAATGATAACTCTTCTGGTTTCTGTACACCTGTTCACTCCTGTGGGGGGGGACCAAAGCCACATGGGTCCCATCAATGGCACCTATGATGTTGGGGATATGTCCAAGGGCATAGAAGTCACCTTTCACTGTAGGCAAATCCTCCACCTGAGGGAAAATGATGTAGCTCTGCATGTGTTTCAGCAGGGCAGACAACACTCCGGACAATAAGTTGGAAAACCTAGGCTGGTACATCCCTGATGCCATGGCCACAGTTGTTTGAAAAGACCCACTTGCAAGGAAATGGAGCACTGATAGCACCTGCACTTGAGGGGGGATTCCTGTGGGATGGCGGATTGCTGACATCAGGTCTGGCTCCAGCTGGGTACACAGTTCCTGGATTGTGGCACAGTCAAACCTGTAGGTGATGACCAAATGTCTTTCCTCCATTGTCGACAGGTCCACCAGCGGTCGGTACACCGGAGGTTTCCGCCATCTCCTCACATGTCCCAGCAGACGGTGCCTATGAGGGACAACAGCAACCACAGAGTCAAACAACTCAGAGGTACGTACCCACAGTTTACCCAGAACACCAATCATACACAATAGTTGGCCTGTATGTGTGTTGAGGCTAGGCCTAGGTATGAGTGACGCAGTTGGAAATTAGGCCATGTGGGCCCATGAAATGGCGGCTGCCTGACCTGTAAAGTGGGACAATTGGATGTGAGGTAACAGCGCTGGCGTTGTACACCGTCACGGTAGGCGGTCGGAGACCGCGGCGCAATGCTGCATTGGTTAACATTGGACCCTATGGGTCCCAGGAGCCAATGACGATGTACGCCGGCAGTGATGATACGCACTGCCGCGGACGTGACCGCCATTTTCTATCTGTTCAATCACTCGATAGCTGATGTTCGACAGGAGAGGACGTACAGTGCAAGTGCTGCTGTGACCTCGATCTGGAAGAGACAATGGCTCGTGCATCTGGGGAAAGGGCCCCTGCCTTCACATCGGAGAAGTTGGAGAAGCTCGTTGAGGGGGTCCTCCCCCAGTACACGCTACTCTACGGTCCTCCAGACAAACAGGTAAGTACACTGGGAGCATGTTGTATGGGCTATTCCTGTGTGGAGAGGGCTGGATGTAAGAAGGAAGGGGCAGAGTTCTGCGTGCATGAAAGACGGTGGGTGCATGTGCCACATGGCAAGGGTAGGGATGGGGGCCACTCACTTTGACGGTGCAGTTGGTAATGACTTCTCTTCTTCACCTGTACATTTCATGTAGGTCAGCGCCCACCAGAAGAAAGATATTTGGCGTGCCATCGCCAAGGACGTCCGGACCCTGGCAGTCTACCACATACGGAGCATCCACTGCCGGAAAAGATGAGAGGACATTCGCCGCTGGAGCAAGAAGACAGCGGAGGCTCAGCTGGGGATGGCCTCCCAACGTGGGAGGGGTGACCGTCAAACCATGACCCCCCTGATGTTCAGGATCCTGGCGGTGGCCTACCCGGAGTTGGATGGGCGCTTGAGGGCATCACAGCAGACACAAGGGGGTGAGTACACTCTCATTCAGCTGACTTTGCACGCAGTGGAGTTGTCTGGATGGGGGAGGAGGGCTGTGGGTTTCCCTAGGCCAGGGTGAGTTCCGTCGGCTAGTCCCCTCCGTAAGGCATGGCCCTGTGACCCCCCACCCCATGTCTGTAGAGTGCCAAGTACAGCTATTCATGCCCCTGTGTCACCTATGTGTGCAGATGCCGTCCATAGCCTTGTAGGCCATTTCCCAGGAATTGCACTGTAGAGCCCAAGAGCGCGGCGTAGTGAGGGGGCTTCTGTATCTGTCTTGTCCACCAACAGTAGCCGTAATCCATGCACTCAACATGTCTTTATTCTGTTCCCCCCCCCATTTTTGTGGTTTCCCTGTTCTTGTGTACATCAGCATCATCAGGCGGAGGAGCAGTGGCACGAGAGCACGAGGGAGCTGCATCCCACATGGCCATGGAGGGCCACACTACGGACTCAGAATTCACCAGTGGGATGGAGGGCGACGGGAGCTCCACGGCGGGGACAGGAGCTGACACCAACAACACGGACTCGTCCTCTGATGGGAGCTCCCTTGTGGTGGTGGCAACATCTGTGCCCCCCCATCTACAGGTACAGCCGCCACCCCCCCACCAGCATCGCCCTCCCAGCAGCCCCTCAGCCTTCGCCCCGTGCCCACTCACTCAGGAGGGTGGGCATCACCTTCACCCCAGGCACCTCAGGCCCTGCCCCAGTCACCCCTGCTGCCCTCAGTGAGGAGGCCATTGACCTCCCCAGGTCCCTCACTGTTGGGTAGTCTACCATTTTGAATGCCATCCAGGGTGTAGAAAGGCATTTGCAACAAACTAATGCATTCCTGGAGGGCATTCATTCTGGTCAGGCGGCCCTTCACCGAGCCTTTCAAACTCTGGCCTCAACACTGATGGCAGCAATTGTCCCTGTGTCTAGCCTCCCCCCTCCAACTTCCTCCACCCAGACCCAATCCCCTGTACCTCTGCCTATCCCAAGCACACCATCAGACCAGCCTGCACACACCTCACCACACAAGGGATGCTCAGGCAAACATAAGCACCACACATCCCACAGGCACTCACGCAAGCATCACACACATGCAGACACACCAACATCCACTGCCTCTACTGTGTCCCCCTCCTCGTCGTCTCCCTCCTCCCTCCCAGTCTCGTCTACACACACACCTGCATGCACTACCTCTACAGCCACTACGTCCCTCACCAGCACATCCACCAGCACACCCGCTCACGTGCAGTTACCACCCCCACTACCACTCACACATCCCCTGTGTCCTCTCCCAGTGTGTCTGTGACGCCCCCTCCCAAGCAACACAAACGCAGGCACACACCCACCCAACAGCCATCTACCTCACGACAGCCTCCAGCGCATGCACCTGCACCCAAAGTCGCCAAACCTACACCTCCTACAACCACCACCTCTTCCTCCACTCCTAAACCCCCTCCAGCTACCCGTCCCAGTGTGTCCAAAAAACTTTATCTTTTCAGCCTTGACCTTTTTCCCACACCTCCCCCACCCCGTCCATCTCATAGGTCCTGAACTAGCACCTCAGCCACAACATCTCCGGACCAGTGGTGCCTGTAGTCACAGGTATGTGGAGTGCACCGGCCACCAGGACAGCCAGTGTGGCACGGAGCCACAGCACAGCCAGTCCCCCCCCTGTGAAGCATCAGAAGTTGGCCAGTGCCCGGCGGGAGAGGGGGAAGACTCCAGCCACCAAAGCCGCTCCCAGGGGTCCCAGTGGGAGTGTGGACTCAGCTGTGACACATCCCAAGGTGGGAAAGGGCCACAAGAAACCCGGCAAGTCTGGGAAGAGCAGCACGGCGGAGAAGACCGCCATCATCCCCGCTGCCCAGGAGGGCCCCGCCAGCCCCATCCCAGCTGCCGAGGAGGGCCCCGCCAGCCCCATCTCAGTTGCCCAGGAGGCCACCGCCAGCCCCATCCCAGCTGCCCAGGAGGCCAACGCCAGCCCCGCCAGCCCCATCCCAGCTGCCCAGGAGGCCACCGCCAGCCCCATCCCAGCTGCCCAGGAGGGCCCGCCATCCCCATTCCAGCTGCCCAGGAGACCACCGCCAGCCCTATCCCAGCTGCCCAGGAGGGCCCCGCCAACCCCATCCCAGCTGCCCAGGAGGGCCCCGCCAGCCCCAGCCCAGGAGGGCCCCGCCAGCCCCATCCCAGCTGCCCAGGAGGGCCCCGCCAGCCCCATCCCAGCTTCCCAGGACGCCACTGCCAGCCCCATCCCAGCTGCCCAGGAGGGCCCCGCCAGCCCCATCCCAGCTGCCCAGGAGGGCCCCCCCAGCCCATCTGTCCAATAGGGCCCTGCCATCCCCAGCCCAGCTGGGCCATGAAGCACCGCCAACTCAAGCACCGCTGAACAGGGCACCGCCAAATCAAGCACCGCTGAACAGGGCACCGCCAACTCAAGCACTGCTGAACTGGGCACTGCCAACTCAAGCACTGCTGCACAGGGCAAGCACCGCTGAACAGGGCACCGCCAACTCAAGCACCGCTGAACAGGGCAAGCACCACTGAATAGGGCAAGCACTGCTGAACAGGGCACCGCCAACTCAAGCACCACTGAACAGGGCACCGCCAACTCAAGCACCGCTGCACAGGGCACTGCCAAATCAAGCACCACTGAACAGGGCACCGCCAACTCAAGCACCGCTGAACAGGGCACCGCCAACTCAAGCACCGCTGCACAGGGCACCGCCAATTCAAGCACCGCTGCACAGGGCACCGCCAAATCAAGCACCGCTGAACAGGGCACCGCCAAATCAAGCACCGCTGAACAGGGCACCGCCAACTCAAGCACCGCTGCACAGGGCACCGCCAACTCAAGCACCGCTGCACAGGGCACCGCCAAATCAAGCACCGCTGAACAGGGCACCGCCAACTCAAGCACCGCTGCACAGGGCACCGCCAAATCAAGCACCGGGCACCGCCAACTCAAGAACCGCTAGCCCATGAGCGGCAGGGTCACTGACGCAACTGGGACCGTCACGGGGTGAGTGATGCACTCTGGACACCAGTCCCCCTCCAGAACCAGTGGAGACATGCATCCACTACCTCTGTCCTTCACAGGATGAAGCACTCTGGGCACCAGTGCCCCTCCAGAACCAGTGGAGACATGCATCCACTACCTCTGTCCTTCACAGGATGAAGCACTCTGGGCACCAGTCCCCCTCCAGAACCAGTGGAGACTGTTATCCACTTGAGAGACTGTGGCTTTGCACTCCCCAGGATAATGCAGTGGGCAAACCACCCACTGGAGAGACTTGAGATACTGTGGCTTTGCACTCCCCAGGATAATGCAGTGGGCAAACCACCCACTGTAGAGACATGAGAGACTGTGGCTTTGCACTCCCCAGGATAATGCAGTGGGCAAACCACCCACTGGAGACACTTGAGAGACTGTGGCTTTGCACTCCCCAGGATTGAACAGTGGGCATTGAGCCCCTCGTGGATCTGGCGTCGTGCACTCATCCGGCTGAGGTGCCCCCCTTTCCTTTCCCCCTGAGGTGCCTGTTGTATTTCTATCTGATGCCCCTGCAGTGTTCTCTCGGTTTTGATCTGGTATCGAGTGTGGGCCTCGCCCATGCATTTTGGGCCCAGTGGACCATGGACTATAAATGGTGCAATACCTGGACTACTATTCTTGGTGTAAATTTTGTTAATAGTGTATATATGTATTTTTTTGCATACTGGATTTTAAGATATTACAATGGTTACACTAATTTCCTTTTGTCTTTGCATTGTTCCGGGGGGGGAGGGTGTCACTATAATGTATAGATATGTATTAGTGTGTGTGTTGTAGTGGGTGAGGGTGCGGGTGGGGGTGTTGCGTGTGTGTGTCCCTGTTTTTTGCCTCCCCCCTCCCCTGTGTCGTAGGTGCAGTACTCACCGTGGTCTTCGCCGCTGGCGTTCGTGCTCCTGGTACAGGAGCAGGAAGACTATCGCAGGTAGGATTAGGAGTTCCGGGTCCATGATGTCCTCGTTCCTCGTGGAGTGTGTAGAGGTGAGCGTTTTCCCTTCGAAATTCCTGTTTCCGCCGTGTTTTTATCCGCGGTGAATCAGCCCAGGAAAAGGTGGCGGATTGGCCTGTCATAATAGTGTGGGCGGTACATTGTCTTCCGCCTGTCTGTTGGCAGTGACCCCTGCGCTGTTTGTTTGTACCGCCGTAGCGGTCGGAGTGTTAAAGTGGATGTCTTTGTTGGCGGTTTCCGGTTGTAATGAGGGCCAATATGTCCCTCCAAATACATCAGGATTGGTTTGTCCCTAACTTACATGAGATGATTACAATGTACATACAGACCTGCACAGTGTGCCAGCAGTATTCACCAAATCCCACCTCTAAGGTAATAGCTTCCACAATACCTCGCCCACAAGGTCCCTTTAAGGAACTGCACATTGACTACATTGATATGATTGACAGATGCAATCATTATCACTGTCTTATAGTTGTAATCTGTCCATTCTCAAGGTGGAATGAAGCAGGACCTTGTGTTCATTGTGATGCCAAATCTGCTGCAAATTTTTTGATCCGTGAGGTAATACCACGGTAGGGTGTCCCTGAGGGGATCAGATCCGACAATGGCACCCATTTCGTCAATAATATCTTTTCTCACCTCACCACCTTGTTAGGAATAACACACAAATTGTCCTCAGCTTATCATCCGCAAAGCAATGGAATTGTGGAGCGCCTTAATGGCCTCCTCAAGAACAGAATAAGTAAACTATGTGTGACATTGAAAAAAAAATGGCTCTACTGTGTCCCACTAGCCCTCTTTGCTTTGAGAAATACCCGAGGATCAGATCATCATTTAACTCCCTATCAAATAGTGACAGGTAGAACAATGAGCACATTTGTGCCATCAACTAGACATAAATTGGAGACTAAGAGAGCACCTGAAGTTGTACAAACTGAAATGAATGAATACATGTCTGAGCTAACCAAAGTTGCAAAGTTCTTCTCTGAACAGGTTACACGTCCAGCCAAGAAGCGCGCCAATGCATCTCCTATAAAGGATCAACAAACACCATTACCTTTGGGAATTTTAGTATATATTCGCAATTTTGTCAGAAAGTGGAAGGACTGCAAATTCAATGGACCCTTCCCATTGACAGACAGCACGACTACAGCAGTGAAAGTCCTAGGCCACAAACCATGGTACCACCTTCAGGATATCCGCCTGGCCCCAACCATGCCATCCATCCCTTTGGACACCAAGCAGGAAAAAGAGGGGGGAGAACAGGAGAAGCAACCGGAGTAAAGCCTCCCTCTAAAGCTTCAATCTTAGACAATTCTTCTTTTAAGTTATGTATTTTATGTTTGTTTTTCCTCCTTGTTGCACTGATATTGCTGCTTTTAGCCCGTGGATATTTTAATTTTTTTGATCCTACATCAATTATTACACGCATGCGTAGAACTGTTGATAATGATACTGACCATCACCCTCTCCATATTGCTTTGTTTGACAATGTGTGGTATCAGCACATGCACAGTATAGGCACATCCATGTCCAACACCAGTTGTTATGTATGCTCCCTCATCCCCCATGCTGCTGGAGTAGATAAATTGCATCTCCCTAAAGAGGTATCCCCAAACATTACACATTGTCTCCTGCACCTATTTTTATGCAGAATGAGAGCACAGCTACAGCTACAGCTACACGTTAGTCCTGCTACTGCACGAGTTAACACAACTAGATTTGACACCACCCCAGAAGTCCTACAAGTCCTGACAGGAAAACAAGAGATAATGGAAGAGATATCAAGAATGAAGGAAGCAGGGCAAACAATGTTTCACCCAGATTGGGAAAAATGGGTATTACGTCGAGGTATTTTTGGAAGGTCTTACCCATCATCTGAATGTAGTAACAATTTAGCTAAACCCCTGCCCCCTGATTGCGCAGGCAGGCTAGTTCTTAGTATCATAGGATCAGTATTTGCCCATAATAAATGGCATACCGAGGCCAAGTTCTCATGTAGAGCAATATCATTATGGAATGGTACCGAGACACAAGGTCCACTAAGCTTTAATAAGATAATAGGCCAATGTCAGGAAATATGGGATGCGAACATACAGAGATATACATGGACAGGGACTACCATACACCCTAGAATAGCAATGAAATTAACACAGTTTTCTCTTTGTTTCAGAGGGAAAGGGACAGTGAAGGTGGGGAGTAACCTCAACTGCAACATCACCACCTACAACGCTGATATGCAGGGCGGCACCTCCAGCCTGATGGATCACTACTGGATGTGTGGGGCCCGGCTCCACATGCAACTACCCCCGAACTGGAATGGCCTCTGCTCCCTAGTGACTTTGCACACCCCTTCCTTGGTAATACCAGGTGTGGACATCTCTCAGTTACATGACCATCCCAGGAGCCGTCCAACAACCGTGCTTCACCATAACCGGACAAAACGAGCTGCTGAGTTTCTTGGTACTGAAGTGTGGAAAGACGTTCCACAGGAACATAGAATATTTAATGATGCCCAAATCTTTTTTGGTAGCATCCTACCATTCATTCAGGTGAAGGCAACTGCACGCTGGCTGCAGATCACGCGCTTTGAATTGATGAAGACCATAAATGCAACTGAAGATGGGTTCAATGCTATCAAGGAAGAACTCCGAGCCCTTAGGCTGATGGTGATGCAACACAGATATGTACTTGATTTAATGACGGCCATGGAAGGAGGGGTGTGTAAGAAGATTGGATCGGACTCTTGTACTTATGTGCCCTCCAATGATGCGGACAATGGGACATTAACTCAGGCCATTCAGACACTGCATGATCCACAAAAGAAAATGATCGATGAGGGGGGTTCCCCTGATGGGTGGTTCGAGGGCTGGTTCGAATGGGTGCCGTCCTGGATGTCAGGGTTGTTCAAGGCCTTGTTGCCTTTGATTGTGTTGTTGCTTTTGATGTGTCTTATTTTTCAGGTAATAATAGCATGTTGCAAAAGGATGACAGCTTAATTGGGAGGGACAGAGTGGTGGGTATGAGGTAATTCCCCTAGTTTCATTAGTAGATGGGAAGGTAGGAAAAGTAGTTGAATAATCAACTAGCGGGGGGAATGATGTAGGAAGAATAGGAATACATCACATACAAACAAACATAAGTTCCCAAATCCCAATACAAACATTTTAGGCTAGAGATAGTTGTAAACCAATGTAAGTAGTGAAAGGCTTAATACATGACATGTTAAAAAAAGACAGACTGTGGGTTCAATAGAAAAGGCAGGTCATATTTAGGACAAACAAACACTTATTACTTAGGAAACTTATACACATGCTGCATTGTTAAATTAGCTGTGCTGAAACACAGAAGAGGCCCAAGCCACATTAGAATGAGAGTTTTTCTTTAAAGCTGCACCAACAGTTGCTTTCAAAATGTTCACTTAGCATGAACAGGGTGGAACAAAAAGGTGTATCCTTCCTTAGCACAGGGGCCCTATAAACCACAAGTCATTCATATTGTGGTAAGGGGAACTGTGTAAGGGTCAGATAAGTATTTGCAAGGCAGGGCTACCATGAGCACGCAACATATAGGGGGTCATTACGACCCGGTTGGCGGTACGGAGACCCGTATTACGACCGCGGCGGTAGCGCTGCGGTCGCAGCGCTGGGGCCGGCGGTTTCCCGCCGTTTTAGCCCTGGTGGTGATAATCCGCCAGGGCAGCGCTGCAAGCAGCACTGCCCTGGACATTATGACTCCCCTACCGCCGGCCTGTTTCTGGCGGTTTACACCGCCAGGAAGAGGCTGGCGGTAAGGGGAGTCCAGGGGCCCCCTAACAGGGCCCCATGCAGCTTTTCACTGTCTGCATAGCAGACAGTGAAAAGCGTGACGGGTGCTACTGCACCCGTTGCACGGCCGCAACACCGCCGGCTCCATTAGGAGCCGGCTCCTATGTTGCGGCCGCATCCCCTCTGGGCCGACGGGCGTAAACTAGGTTTGCGCCCGCCGGCCCAGCGGGGATGTTGTAATGGGGTCCGCGGGAGTGCGGCCGCATTGGCGGCTGCATGGCGGTTACCGCTTGGCGGGCGGTAGTAGCCTCCCGCCAAGCTTGTAATGACCCCCATAATCTCTTGTTGTGCAGAAAGATAGATATGGTGAATGACGTCAGTGTAACTTACCCACCCATGAGGCCAACAAGTGCACATGCTTCTTTCCAGAGGCACCTCATTATCTTATCTGTACTGCTTGTAGTTGCTTACGTCAATGGTAAACTCTTGACCACTGTGGTTTTTACAGTATAAATGCTACTGGTGTTTGAACCAGAACTTTGAACTTCAGTCATGGCCTCTATGTTGAGACTGCCTGTTGTTCCCAGCTGAAAATCGATTAAACCTATATTATTGTGTCAAATTGATCTGTCTTATTTTATTAACAGATTTCCTTCTAACAGACCTCTGATCTGCAACAACACCAAAAATATCTTGCTTGTAACTTTTGACAGGATAATGTGTGAAAAAAATGCGGCGAATACACCTCTCCAATACAAGTTTAATCAGGAATCAACTTGTTAGTTCTGTAATGTTCACACAATGTGGCCTTCTTGCACAGTCTTCTCAAATCTTTAGGGTCAAAATGAGTATCAGCCACCAAAAAGTGCCTTTTCAGTGGCATAAGGCTTACTTTCCAACCATCACTATTTAGCAAAGATATTTCAGTTTTGCTAGTCTACTTCAAAATCTTCAAATTTGTCTTAATTGTACATGATTGTAGGGATCTGCCCTCTGTGGTAGTTTTGCAGTGGAATTCTGGGTTGCTTCGGTTTGTCCCTTTTCCCACAGTCGTTTTGTGCCTTCCAAGCCCATGTTGCTATCGACCAAAAACTGTTGGAAGTTGTTTGTGGGCCCCGGGATTAGGAATGTGGTGCTAGGGATCTTTCAGAGGAAATGTTGCTCAGAGTAGAGGAAGTTTATATGTTTGGGTTTGAGAAAGAGAAGGCCTGCTGCCTCACAATCATTATCAGACATGAGTGTTTGATTTTGCTTAAGTGTATGCCACACATACCCAACTCTGCTTGCCCCCTTCTCCTATCCCATATTTGCAGTAGTCAATCATTATGAAAAAGTCTTATGGGAGGATGGGACTAAGTTAAGTCTTGGAGCAACAAGGCCACACAGTGCATGTACCACAAAGCACCTAGTTGTCACATGTAACATCTTCAGTAAGTCTTGCTTTATAGTAAAAAGCATGTCATCGTCTGGGACGTATAGTTTGGTTTTTAACATTGAATGGATACGGCCAAAAGTCCAAACATGTAAAGTGCTTTAGTGTCTTTAATTTTTAGACATGACATAGAAGATCTCAGCATCAGTAGCCCTGCCTGCCATGCAAGAACCAGCTGGACAAATAGGAAGGAGAACCACCACTACCACAATTGAGAAAAGCAGATAGCGGAAGCCAGTAGGAGGGCTAGTTTAGTGAACAAGGTGCCAGGGTCCAGACAGGTTAAAAGAAACCAGATTGTGAAAGTTCCTTTGAAAACAGAAGATACAGAAAGGTTCAGGTCAAGGTAGGCATTAGGAAAGCAAATACAGGAACAAAAAATGAGCTGTTCAGGCACGGTCTGCTGGTGACAAGAGGGACAAAGAGCAGCTGTACCATGGAGCTGCCTCCAGCAGCAATGAAGGTCCTATGAATACCCTTCACTTCCAGCTCTAATGCAGACAAAGAAAGTGGGTCCAGCAGCTCCACAGCTGGTGTTACTATTATGTTTTTTCCCTTTTAGGTATCCCCATTCTTGAATTATTATGTTAGTTATTTATGTTTAAATGTTAAAATATATAATGCTCATTTTTAATTCATTGCAATATCAAGCTTGTATGAATATAATCATACCATGTCATATTAATCAATTTCCCTGTTCTTGTCAACTATTTTAAACAATAGAAAACGTGTCATGGAAGCTGATAACTTGACTTCTCGTTTATTGTTTTTAATGGAAGGGTGTGGTTCCACAGAATATATGTAAGTGAGGGGTTATTAAGACCTTTTGTGCCAATTGTTTAGTCTGAAAGATTCATCAATGATTTCATATGTTATGTAAACTAAGAACAGAGTGTCAAAAGATAGAGTAGAACTTTATAGCAGTAATGCAAGACAGGGCACAGAGAACTGTATCACCTTCCTTTGTTAAAGGCTACTGGTATGCACTTTTTAGTCTTCACTCACTGGGATTATCAGTCTCTCTGCCAGTGCAGATGAGAATAGCAGGTGCTGCTGTGTTACTGAACATTGGCAGTATTGTTCGGACGAGGTAGGCAGATGTGAACCACCTTTTAAATTCAAATTATGCCCTTTCTTTCAGGGACGGCTCTTTCACAATGGCAAAGGAGCGTCACCCCCTGGATTCTTTTATCTTTCAGCTGCTGGCTCAGCCATCAGCAGGTGCAGGGACGGGTCGGGCAAACACACATGCACACTTAGGTTTCTCTAACCCGGCTGTGCTACACATCCGGGCTGAAGAAATTGCACAGTTCCCAGGACAAGGTCTCAGCAGCAGACCAAGCCACTCAGACCAATCCTGACACTGCTCTCATGCTAAGTTTAGCACAAGAGCAGCACAAGGATTGCTGAGACGTCTGTGCTGGGTCCCAGTGAATGCTGGGACACCAGAAGAAGAGCAGAGGAGCAACACAGCAGGTGGCTGTGACTGGAACAGGTAAGTTTTTTTTAATTAATTTTTAATCATCCCCCTACCCACCCCTGTCCTTGAGATTTGCAGCAGCCACCGCAGCTTTCTTTGGTGCTAATGTTAGTTTAGTGAGCCAAAAAAGGTGTGTGGCATTGTCATTTTTGACTCAAAAAAAGGTTAATGAGTTTACTAATATGTTTTTGTAAGAAACTGGGTTACTGATTGAGGGGTGTGAAACCCTTCTCAAGCATGAACCATAATCCTTGTCAGGGTGAACCCACAAGCAAACCCCAAGTTACCTGTGCTCAACCCTCTGGGTGCTTGACAGAGAGCAGTCAGGTGTAGCTCAGAGGCAATGTGTAGAGAATTTGTGCAACACTTCAAACTGTAATAACATGGAAACAGCACACAAGAAGGATCCCACACTAAAATAGAAGAAATAGAGCAAATCTTAGTAAATAAAACAAGACCAAAATGACAAAAATCCAATTAGTAAAACCAGAGATATGCAAGTTTAAAGATTTCAGTGACAATAGATCCAAAAAGCACAAGGTGCCAACTGTGGTAATCTGGTCTTGCCGGACTGTGAAAAAATCACAAGTTCAGACCAACCATACTAGAGCATAGGCTGGCTAAAGGGACCTAATTATCCCCCCCCCCCCCAAACAAGGGAACCTTAAATCCTGGTTGTGGAGCATTTCAAGGTCCCTCATGAAGCATGCATTGTCCAGCTAAGGAGATAAGGAGGTGCATCGCACAGCGTCAGTTGCGAGGAGCTTTAAGACTGCGATGCAAAGTCCTGCATCGTCATTGCGGCTGCCATCGATAAGGACTTGTGATGCAAGGGCCTGCATCGAGGATGTGTCACGCAGCAGCATGTCCGATGAGACTGAAGGCTGAAAGGTTAATGCAAAGTTCTTGCGCTAGAGGACTCCCTCCAGCAGAGGCCATGTGTCAGTTCTACTCAGTGTTTCTGTGTTGCGCAGCAGAGCTGCATCAGTTCTGCTGGACCCACAGATGGCTTGACAAAGCACCTTCAGACCCACTTGAAAGGGTCCAAGACAAGGGTGGCACCACTTGGCAGGGTAAAACTCACTATTACACAGTCCAGGTCATGGTTACAAGATACTAATCCTTGGAGTCACTCTGCTGGTCATGGGTATAATTTGCAGGTCCAGTCTTTGTTTGCACAGGCAAGAGGGCAGCAAGTTAGCACAGCAAGCAGCCATCCTTCAGGGCAGCAGTTCAGCAGAGTGGCAGTCCTTTCAGTAGCACAGCAGTCCTTCTTCGTGGCAGAGTCTTCCACAGGTCAAGTTGTGTAATGAAGAGTTGGTGTCTAAAGTCCAATATTTATACATGGTGCCAACTGGGGGATAGGTCAATGTTATTATCTTTTAAGAAATGTACACACACAGTTTAGCACTGATTAGCAGTGGTAAAGTTCACAGAGTCCTAAGAACAACAAAAACGAGATCAGAAAACTATGGAGGAGTATAGCAAACGTTTTGGATGAAGACATCCCTACGACTGAGCAGTATAATAGTTACAATAGTTTTTGCTAATCACAGTTTTCATGCACTTTGTTGCTGCTATATTGTTTATCTGCATAAAATATATCTTTAAAATCTATCAATGATTTCCCAGTATTCTTTAGTAGTCCTTCCTTAACAAAAAAGGCTTTGAGTTTCACTGCTTATCCTTGTGATATCTCATAGGATTTATTATTATCTGAAGCACATCTTAATCAACTATGTAGGCTTTGGGATTGTTGCAGTTCAATTGGTTTCCATTCTGGGCTGGCACATTAAAAAAGTCCTTAGTTCCAGGGTCTAGAAAGCTATCTATGGACCATATCCTGGAATCAAATCTAGAAATGTATCACAGCAACATCTCCTTCCCTATTACCCACATGCCAATTGCTTCTTGTTGGGTTTGGCCCTTTCCACAGGGTCATTTCCAAACTTGTTGCATTCACCCTCCTGTTTTCTGAACCCTTTTTTGTTATGTTTTAGGACTCTGTGCCCTTTTAGGACTGCTAACCAGTATTTAAATATGTGTGTTCTTGCCTTAAAACATGGTAGAATTGTGTTACACTGAATAGGCCTATTTAATTTTCTTTTAAGTCCCTAGTAAGGTGGTACAATATTTGCCCAGGGCCTGTAAATTAAACGCTACTAGTGGGCCTGCAGCAATGATTGTGCCACCCACATAATTAGCCCTTTAAATGTGTCTCAGGCCTGCCATTGCAGCCTATGTGTGTAGTTTTGAACTGCCATTTCGATCTGGCAAAGTAAACCCTTTTACCCAATCCAAATATTCCTTTATAGGTTTTATAAGTCACCCCTTGGGTAGGCCCTAAACAGCTCAGAGTGCAGGAGGGATTGTCATTATAAGTTTGGACATGTCTTTTTACATTTTACGTGTCCTGGTAGTGAAAAACTCTTAAATTTGTTTTTCTCTACTGTAAGGCCTACCTTATGATGCATTATTACATTAACTAATTGTAATTGAAGCCCTCTTTACTGATAAAGTTGAGTTTTAGTCACTATTAGACCTGTCAATCTTAGGATGGCCTTCCCCATTCATCTCGCCTATCTACCTCCATTTTTGTTATGAAATTAATTTTTGTTGGCCTTAGGACTCGATTGGCTTAAACCTGATTGGCATATTTAATTTACTTATAAGTCCCTTGTAGCATGGTAAACCATATATGCAGGACCTGTAAATTAAATGTTCCTAGTGAGCCTATAGCACTTATGGTGCCATCCAATTAAGCAGCCCCTTAAAACATGTCCCAGGCCTGCCATGGCAGCCTGAATGTAGTTTTAAGCTACTAATTTGAATTGGCAATATAAACCCGTTGTCAAGCCTTAAGCTCCTCTTTTATTGCATATACATCACCCTTAAGATAGGCCCTAGGTAGCCCGTAGGGCAGGTTGCATTGTAATTAAAAGATTGGCCATGTACTTTCAAGTTTTACATGACCTGGTAGTGAACAACTCCTAAATTTGTATTTCATTACTGTGAGCTCTACTGGTCCCATAGGATAACATTGGGTTGCCTTATTACAGTTAATAAGTGCTAAATTTTGATTGGGACCATGTAGGCAGTTCATGTTTGGTATCTAAGAAATCGCAATGAAAAATCCTCTTTAGTGATGAAGTTTAATTTTTAATTACAATTCTAAAAATGCCTCTTTTATAAAGTTGGCATTTTCTGCTCTTAGCCCTTTCGTATTTGCAGCCTGCCTTGGGTCACATGACTGAGTGAAACTGAAAGAAGTTGTGAATTCCTCCCAAGCAGTCACACAATAGAGGGATTAGGTGGGCCTGGATGGGCCATTTGCTGGCAGGATGGGAGTGTGTTAAGCGGAGCACAGCCCCACTTACATCTGAATATACTATGCTCTACCTTCAAACAAAGGGCGAATCAACTCAACATTGTCACTGCAGCTAGTTTGGAGCCAGAGCAGGGAGTGACGAAATTCCATGCACTTCAAAGAACCTTTCTTGAGGCTTCTCTCACCTGCCAGAGGAAGGTCACAAGGGTTGAAAAATAAGACCCTCAAACCCTCTCTTCAGTTTACTCCTGAACCTGTGAAAGGACTCTCATAGAACTGCCTGCTTCCGTGACCTACTGTGCACTATGCAAGACTGCTTTTCTGTAACTGGAAAGACTGATTTGCCACTGGAACATGCCTGAACCTTTAGAGGCCAGCACTACTATTGAGCCCTGCATCTTCACCTAAACCCAGGACTACCAGAGTGACTCCATGGGCTAGTTTGCAGGCCTCCTGTGCAGAGCTGCAGGGACTTAAAAGGCTGCCACCATCGTGAACCTCCACCTTGTCGCATAGGCTCTCATTATCCTAATGAGACTACTGGATTTTGAGCAACAAGATCGTCCACAATGTGGGGGACTGAGTCTGGCCCACGGTAGATGACGCTTGTCACTCCAAATCCGGGTTTTGCTCCAGCTAACTAGCAGTGCCTCATCTCTCCCAAATGGTAGAGACAATTGGGCAGCTGAGCACATGACATCTCAGTACTTCTCAGGGAAGTTGTGGTCACTCAGGTCACAACCGGTTCTCTCATACACAGTGCGGTCTCATATATACATGACAATAGAAGCAGTATAAGTTTTAAAAGATTGGTTTAATAAAACAACTGCATTTTGGATAACAAAACGTGAGCTGCAATAACCAGAACTATACAACACAGTAATATTAAAATAGTAAAGCACAAGAATAAGGCTATCATAGTGCCACTAGATTATTCTCTCTCTAAGTTAAATTTCGAGCACAGCATGTTAAGCTCTAAGCCTGCCTTTCAGGTTCCCCCGGGAGGACATCAACCCTCATACCTGAGCAAAGGCCTGTAATCCGCATCAGCATCTGCAACGGGGCATTTGGCACACAGTTGTGGTTCCCTGGCTGGAATCTCCCTCTTGACGTGT
The DNA here is from genome assembly GCF_031143425.1 of Pleurodeles waltl. Taxonomy (NCBI): domain Eukaryota; kingdom Metazoa; phylum Chordata; class Amphibia; order Caudata; family Salamandridae; genus Pleurodeles; species Pleurodeles waltl. The sequence goes on from NC_090445.1 coordinate 510,767,010, forward strand.
ACTAGGACTAGAAAGTGTTTTTATAACTAACACGCAGATGTTCTAAGAAAATGTCCCTACGTAAGGATGTGTATTTTCTACGAATGCTGGAGACTAAACTTCTACCACGTTTACCAGCAATGTACTAGACTGTAGCCTTGACTGAAGCACAGGGTGATCAAGAATGCATTATTTGAGAACACAGTGCTGAACTAAGCTAAACAGTGTGATAGAAGAAATTTTAAAAAGACCGTAAAAACTGGTTATTGTAGTGCGAAGCTGAATAAAATATATCTAAGGCAAAGTGCACAGCGGCCTAGTATGTTAAACTAACGTGCATGGAGCTATACTTAAAATGGCTACACTACACCCTCCCCTTGTCGGTAGAAAGTGGTTTAAGCCAAAGCTAAAATGCCCTAACCTAAAATATATTTAAAACCCTACTTAATTTTGACAAGTTAAGAGTTCACAAAAAGCATACTACTTAACAATTTATAAGTGAGCATGCGGCTTAGTGCCAAATTGTAAAAAAAAAACATCTATTTGAAACAGTTCTGAATTAATCACTTGAGATGGAACGGAGGAGATCATCCACTTCGGCAGATGACATAACATGTAAGTCCACGCCAAAAACGACCAAGGAGCACGTGTGTTCCATAGCCCCAGTATCAACCAAGGCGGCATCCCGTGCAGTGCCCATTAACGAGTTGATGGCAACTTCCTCCAGGAAGGGTAGCTGGTAATCAGCTTCTCTTAGCAAACGCAGCCGCAGTGCGCATGTCTGGTAATGAACCCTCAACGAGAACATCAACAGATCAGCATCAATCACTGAGGGGCATTGCTGTGAAAGACAAACTTCTAGTGCATGTTCAAAAGAGCACCAACGGCACCGAAACACGGGCTGCACACAATCCAAAACCGGTCTGAATGACAGAGACCAGTCAAAACCCAAATGTTCCAGGAGTGTTGCTCCAAACTGCTGCATCCTGCGTTCACGACACAGCTGCGCTGATGGGAGCACCTCCACTTGTCCTTGTTGCAGCGGGACAGCCACTGCGGAACAACAACAGCAACAGCAAAATGCCGGCTAATAAAGCCAAAGTTATTGGAAATCCCCCAAAAATGCTTCCGAAAATTGAGTGAATAGCCGAAGGTATCAAACCGAATATAGAGGAAAAGATGTGAACAAAACCAATACCAACAGCTTGGAAAAAATGTGCTAATCCAGCCGTACTGGATGCAATAAATATACATCCCACGAGTTCACCAAAGTATCTCGGAAAGTTCGTATTTAACAGGGACTGTATTTTTGTCAATGACCTTGCCACTTGAAGTGCGTAGGTCTCGCGTGCAGATGTAAGGGCCACATGCTTCTGAAACAATAAAGCCTTCAGTCTCCTCAACTTGTCAAAATTCACCTTGGAAATAGCAATGTGAGGCCAGATATCAGCTACCTCCCTTAATTTAATGGGGGGAAACAACACGTTCCCGCAGCATGTAAAGACCTTAGAGACCGAAACAACGTAAACTATTCCGGCCCGCATACCACAACAGTCTTCACTATTGAGGAGGACGTAGCTGCCATTTGAAAGCACCTGGAACGTGCATTTAATCAAGGGGACTGGAAATCCCTTCAGATAGCAAGCCAAGTTCGCAACCGAGGCATTACACGCCCCATGCAAGGACAGCTGCTTACAAATCATCGAATGGCTGACGGAAGTCTTGCATTCACTACTGCTAAGAAAGATCTCTTTCATGCCATTGAGGCATTTGTACGAGAAGGGAAGATCCCACACCTCATGAATGTAACTATCTCCCAACTGTTCATATCTGCCTACAGGAACGTGTTTTAAACAAGAAGTGAATTGTAATGTAGAAATAGGCAGATTAATAACCCTGTGTATCAACCACTCTGTTGAAGGAACCTCGGCCGCGGTAAAAGGCAGTCTTTCTATCTTTTCATTGTTAAGCATGACATAAGCCGCGTCAAATTAAAGGAAAAAAATATTTCCCTGGCACTGATATGCTGCCACGGAACGCGACCCGCCTTCAATGTCTGAAGTGTCCAACCCAACTGCATAATGGACCTGGTCTGACTCTGTCCACGATATAAAGAAGACATATCAGATCGTATAATGTCTGTAGCAGAAGAAACAATGTTGTTAATAGTATATATCCGGTCGGACAAGGTGTGAATCCCATTATCCACAACAGCTAATGCCTTTTTAAAATTTTCCCACACTATATGTTGTAATTATGTCAGCATGTTCTGGTGATATATAACTAGGGTCTGACCTACTCGTTCAGAAACCCCCTGAGGAGGTGACTAAACGTTGATGACACCCGTTGGTATCTATTGGCCACAATAACCACCCGCCTGGACGTGTCAGTGAAGCATTAAATGTACCATTCTGAACCCACACATTGAGCTCATTTATAGTTGCATTTGTGTACTTTTGCCAGTAATCAAATTTTGCAGGGGCAGGTATACTGGGTATGTTTAATTCTCTAATTTTTGCTAAGCCTAAACAACTTGTTTGTTGTACTGTTTCATTTAAAAAGATAATTTGAACAGGGATGAGACATGCTCTAAACAATGTTTCTCTACCCTTGGTCTGCCAATTTTTTTGTTCTCCAAACACTTTTTAAATCAACATATTTTGACCAATATTCATAACCTTCAAATGATAACCGGGAAACAAAGGAGTCCGAGTATATAAATTTTGTGTTGGTCAATAACATATGTATATCCTTAGTAGGAGTTACCTTAAAATAATATGACTCAGCATTTTTTTGACGATGCCCAGAAAAATACGCAAACTTTTCAGTATAAGTTTTTGAACTCCCTTGTGGGGGAGTTGGGCAATGTTCCCATTGTGTGTAATTAACCCCTTCGCTGCCAGGCCTTTTCCCCCTCCTGTGCCAGGCCTTTTTTTGCCTATTTGGGGCAGTTCGCGCTTAGGCCCTCATAACTTTTTGTCCACATAAGCTAACCAACCCAAATTTGCGTCCTTTTTTTTAACATCCTAGGGATTCTAGAGGTACCCAGACTTTGTGGGTTCCCCTGAAGGAGGCCAAGAAATTGGCCAAAATACAGGGAAAATTTCGTTTTTTTCAAAAAAATTGGAAAAAGTGGCTGCAGAAGAAGGCTTGTGGTTTTTCCCCTGAAAATGGCATCAACAAAGGGTTTGCGGTGCTAAACTTAGCAGCTTCCCAGCTTTCAGGAACAGGCAGACTTGAATCAGAAAACCCAATTTTTCAACACAATTTTGGCATTTTACTGGGACATACCCCATTTTTGCAATTTTTTGTGCTTTCAGCCTCCTTCCAGTCAGTGACAGAAATGGGCATGAAACCAATGCTGGATCCCAGAAAGCTAAACATTTCTAAAAAGTATACAAAATTCTGAATTCAGCAAGGGGTCATTTGTGTAGATCCTACAACGGTTTCCTACAGAAAATAACAACTGAAAAAGAAAAATATTGAAATTGAGGTGAAAAAAACATCAATTTTTCTCTAGGTTTTACTCTGTAACTTTTCCCTGCAATGTCAGATTATAGAAAGCAATATACCGTTACGTCTGCTGGACTCCTCTGGTTGCGGGGATATATAGGGCTTGTAGGTTCATCAAGAACCCGAGGAACCCAGAGCCAATAAATGAGCTGCACCCTGCAGTGCGTTTTCATTCTATACCGGGTATACAGCAATTCATTTGCTGAAATATAAAGAGTAAAAAATTGCTATCAAGAAAACCTTTGTATTTCCAAAAAGGGCCCAAGATAAGGTGTTGAGGAGCAGTGGTTATTTGCACATCTCTGAATTCCGGGGTGACCATACTAGCATGAGAATTACAGGGCATTTCTCAAATAGATGTCTTTTTTACACACTCTCCTATATTTGGAAGGAAAAAATGTAGAGAAAGACAAGGGGCAATAACACTTGTTTTGCTAATCTATGTTCCCCCAAGTCTCCCGATAAAAATGATACCTCACTTGTGTGGGTAGGCCTAGCGCCCGCGACAGGAAACGCCCCAAAGCACAACGTGGACACATCCAAATTTTTGGAAGAAAACAGAGGTGTTTTTTGCGAAGTACCTACCTGTAGATTTTGGCCTCTAGCTCAGCCGGCACCTAGGGAAACCTACCAAATCTGTGCATTTCTGAAAACTAGAGACCTAGGGGAATCCAAGTAGGGGTGACTTGCGGGGCTCGGACCAGGTTCTGTTACCCAGAATCCTTTGCAAACCTCAAAATTTGGCTAAAAAAACACATGTTCCTCACATTTCTGTGGCAAAAAGTTCGGGAATCTGAGAGGAGCCACAAATTTCCTTCCACCCAGCGTTCCCCCAAGTCTCCCGATAAAAATGATACCTCACTTGTGTGGGTAGGCCTAGCGCCCGCGACAGGAAACGCCCCAAAGCGCAACGTGGACACATCCAAATTTTTGGAAGAAAACTGAGGTGTTTTTTGCGAAGTGCCTACCTGTAGATTTTGGCCTCTAGCTCAGCCGGCACCTAGGGAAACCTACCAAACCTGTGCATTTCTGAAAACTAGAGACCTAGGGGAATCCAAGGAGGGGTGACTTGCGGGGCTCGGACCAGGTTCTGTTACCCAGAATCCTTTGCAAACCTCAAAATGTGGCTAAAAAAACACATGTTCCTCACATTTCTGTGGCAGAAAGTTCGGGAATCTGAGAGGAGGCACAAATTTCCTTCCACCCAGCGTTCCCCCAAGTCTCCCGATAAAAATGATACCTCACTTGTGTGGGTAGGCCTAGCTCCCGCGACAGGAAACGCCCCCAAGCACAACGTGGTCACATCCAATTTTTTGGAAGAAAACAGAGGTGTTTTTATCGAAGTGCCTACCTGTAGATTTTGGCCTCTAGCTCAGCCGGCACCTAGGGAAATCTACCAAACCTGTGCATTTCTGAAAACTAGAGACCTAGGGGAATCCAAGGAGGGGTGACTTGCGGGGCTCGGACCAGGTTCTGTTACCCAGAATCCTTTGCAAACCTCAAAATTTGGCAAAAAAAACCACATGTTCCTCACATTTCTGTGGCAGAAAGTTCGGGAATCTGAGAGGAGCCACAAATTTCCTTCCACCCAGCGTTTCCCCAAGTCTCCCGATAAAAATGATACCTCACTTGTGTGGGTAGGCCTAGCGCCCGCGACAGGAAACGCCCCAAAGCGCAACGTGGACACATCCAAATTTTTGGAAGAAAACAGAGGTGTTTTTTTCCGAAGTGCCTACCTGTAGATTTTGGCCTCTAGCTCAGCCGGCACCTAGGGAAACCTACCAATCCTGTGCATTTCTGAAAACTAGAGACCTAGGGGAATCCAAGGAGGGGTGACTTGCGGGGCTCGGACCAGGTTCTGTTACCCAGAATCCTTTGCAAACCTCAAAATGTGGCTAAAAAAACACATGTTCCTCACATTTCTGTGGCAGAAAGTTCGGGAATCTGAGAGGAGGTACAAATTTCCTTCCACCCAGCGTTCCCCCAAGTCTCCCGATAAAAATGATACCTCACTTGTGTGGGTAGGCCTAGCTCCCGCGACAGGAAACGCCCCCAAGCACAACGTGGTCACATCCAATTTTTTGGAAGAAAACAGAGGTGTTTTTATCGAAGTGCCTACCTGTAGATTTTGGCCTCTAGATCAGCCGGCACCTAGGGAAATCTACCAAACCTGTGCATTTCTGAAAACTAGAGACCTAGGGGAATCCAAGGAGGGGTGACTTGCGGGGCTCGGACCAGGTTCTGTTACCCAGAATCCTTTGCAAACCTCAAAATTTGGCAAAAAAAAACACATGTTCCTCACATTTCTGTGGCAGAAAGTTCGGGAATCTGAGAGGAGCCACAAATTTCCTTCCACCCAGCGTTCCCCCAAGTCTCCCGATAAAAATGATACCTCACTTGTGTGGGTAGGCCTAGCGCCCGCGACAGGAAACGCCCCAAAGCGCAACGTGGACACATCCAAATTTTTGGAAGAAAACAGAGGTGTTTTTTTCCGAAGTGCCTACCTGTAGATTTTGGCCTCTAGCTCAGCCGGCACCTACGGAAACCTACCAAACCTGTGCATTTCTGAAAACTAGAGACCTAGGGGAATCCAAGGAGGGGTGACTTGCGGGGCTCGGACCAGGTTCTGTTACCCAGAATCCTTTGCAAACCTCAAAATTTGGCTAAAAAAACACATGTTCCTCACATTTCTGTGGCAGAAAGTTCGGGAATCTGAGAGGAGGCCCAAATTTCCTTCCACCCAGCGTTCCCCCAAGTCTCCCGATAAAAATGATACCTCACTTGTGTGGGTAGGCCTAGCTCCCGCGACAGGAAACGCCCCCAAGCACAACGTGGACACATCCAATTTTTTGGAAGAAAACAGAGGTGTTTTTATCAAAGTGCCTACCTGTAGATTTTGGCCTCTAGCTCAGCCGGCACCTAGGGAAATCTACCAAACCTGTGCATTTCTGAAAACTAGAGACCTAGGGGAATCCAAGGAGGGGTGACTTGCGGGGCTCAGACCAGGTTCTGTTACCCAAAATCCTTTGCAAACCTCAAAATTTGGCAAAAAAAACCACATGTTCCTCACATTTCTGTGGCAGAAAGTTCGGGAATCTGAGAGGAGCCACAAATTTCCTTCCACCCAGCGTTCCCCCAAGTCTCCCGATAAAAATGATACCTCACTTGTGTGGGTAGGCCTAGCGCCCGCGACAGGAAACGCCCCAAAGCGCAACGTGGACACATCCAAATTTTTGGAAGAAAACAGAGGTGTTTTTTTCCGAAGTGCCTACCTGTAGATTTTGGCCTCTAGCTCAGCCGGCACCTAGGGAAACCTACCAAACCTGTGCATTTCTGAAAACTAGAGACCTAGAGGAATCCAAGGAGGGGTGACTTGCGGGGCTCGGCCCAGGTTCTGTTACCCAGAATCATTTGCAAACCTCAAAATTTGGCTAAAAAAACACATGTTCCTCACATTTCTGTGGCAGAAAGTTCGGGAATCTGAGAGGAGCCACAAATTTCCTTCCACCCAGCGTTCCCCCAAGTCTCCCGATAAAAATGATACCTCACTTGTGTGGGTAGGCCTAGCGCCCGCGACAGGAAACGCCCCAAAGCGCAACGTGGACACATCCAAATTTTTTGGAAGAAAACAGAGGTGTTTTTTTGCAAAGTGCCTACCTGTAGATTTTGGCCTCTAGCTCAGCCGGCACCTAGGGAAACCTACCAAACCTGTGCATTTCTGAAAACTAGAGACCTAGGGGAATCCAAGGAGGGGTGACTTGCTGGGCTCGGACCAGATTCTGTTACCCAGAATCCTATGCAAACCTCAAAATTTGGCAAAAAAAACACATGTTCCTCACATTTCTGTGGCAGAAAGTTCGGGAATCTGAGAGGAGCCACACATTTCCTTCCACCCAGCGTTCCCCCAAGTCTCCCGATAAAAATGATACCTCACTTGTGTGGGTAGGCCTAGCGCCCGCGACAGGAAACGCCCCAAAGCGCAACGTGGACACATCCAAATTTTTTGGAAGAAAACAGAGGTGTTTTTTGCGAAGTGCCTACCTGTAGATTTTGGCCTCTAGCTCAGCCGGCACCTAGGGAAACCTACCAAACCTGTGCATTTCTGAAAACTAGAGACCTAGAGGAATCCAAGGAGGGGTGACTTGCGGGGCTCGGCCCAGGTTCTGTTACCCAGAATCATTTGCAAACCTCAAAATTTGGCTAAAAAAACACATGTTCCTCACATTTCTGTGGCAGAAAGTTCGGGAATCTGAGAGGAGCCACAAATTTCCTTCCACCCAGCGTTCCCCCAAGTCTCCCGATAAAAATGATACCTCACTTGTGTGGGTAGGCCTAGCGCCCGCGACAGGAAACGCCCCAAAGCGCAACGTGGACACATCCAAATTTTTTGGAAGAAAACAGAGGTGTTTTTTGCAAAGTGCCTACCTGTAGATTTTGGCCTCTAGCTCAGCCGGCACCTAGGGAAACCTACCAAACCTGTGCATTTCTGAAAACTAGAGACTTAGGGGAATCCAAGGAGGGGTGACTTGCTGGGCTCGGACCAGATTCTGTTACCCAGAATCCTATGCAAACCTCAAAATTTGGCTAAAAAAACACATGTTCCTCACATTTCTGTGGCAGAAAGTTCGGGAATCTGAGAGGAGCCACAAATTTCCTTCCACCCAGCATTCCCCCAAGTCTCCCGATAAAAAAATGATACCTCACTTGTGTGGGTAGGCCTAGCGCCCGCGACAGGAAACGCCCAAAAGCACAACGTGGACACATCCAAATTTTTGGAAGAAAACAGAGGTGTTTTTAGCGAAGTGCCTACCTGTAGATTTTGGCCTCTAGCTCAGCCGGCACCTAGGGAAACCTACCAAACCTGTGCATGTCTGAAAACTAGAGACCTAGGGGAATCCAAGGAGGGGTGACTTGCTGGGCTCGGACCAGGTTCTGTTACCCAGAATCCTTTGCAAACCTCAAAATTTGGCTAAAAAAACACATGTTCCTCACATTTCTGTGGCAGAAAGTTCGGGAATCTGAGAGGAGCCACAAATTTCCTTCCACCCAGAGTTCCCCCTAGTCTCCCGATAAAAATGATACCTCACTTGTGTGGGTAGGCCTAGCGCCCGCGACAGGAAACGCCCCAAAGCACAACGTGGACACATCCAAATTTTTGGAAGAAAACAGAGGTGTTTTTTGCGATGTGCCTACCTGTAGATTTTGGCCTCCAGCTCAGCCGGCACCTAGGGAAACCTACCAAACCTGTGCATTTCTGAAAACTAGAGACCTAGGGGAATCCAAGGAGGGGTGACTTGCGGGGCTCGGACCAGGTTCTGTTACCCAGAATCCTTTGCAAACCTCAAAATTTGGCAAAAAAAACACATGTTCCTCACATTTCTGTGGCAGAAAGTTCGGGAATCTGAGAGGAGCCACAAATTTCCTTCCACCCAGCGTTCCCCCACGTCTCCCGATAAAAATGATACCTCACTTGTGTGGGTAGGCCTAGCGCCCGCGACAGGAAACACCCCAAAGCGCAATATGGACACATCCAAATTTGTGGAAGAAAACAGAGGTGTTTTTTGCGAAGTGCCTACCTGTAGATTTTGGCCTCTAGCTCAGCCGGCACCTAGGGAAACCTACCAAACCTGTGCATTTCTGAAAACTAGAGACCAAGGGGAATCCAAGGAGGGGTGACTTGCAGGGCTCGGACCAGGTTCTGTTACCCAGAATCCTTTGCAAACCTCAAAATTTGGCTAAAAAAAACACATGTTCCTCACATTTCTGTGGCAGAAAGTTTGGGAATCTGAGAGGAGCCACAAATTTCCTTCCACCCAGCGTTCCCCCAAGTCTCCCGATAAAAATGATACCTCACTTGTGTGGGTAGGCCTAGCGCCAGCGACAGGAAACGCCCCAAAGCGCAACGTGGACACATCCAAATTTTTGGAAGAAAACAGAGGTGTTTTTTGCGAAGTGCCTACCTGTAGATTTTGGCCACTAGCTCAGACGGCACCTAGGGAAACCTAGCAAACCTGTGCATTTCTGAAAACTAGAGACCTAGGGGAATCCAAGATGGGGTGACTTGTGGGGCTCGGACCAGGTTCTGTTACCCAGAATCCTTTGCAAACCTCAAACTTTGGCTAAAAAAACACATGTTCCTCACATTTCAGTGGCAGAAAGTTCTGGAATCTGAGAGGAGCCACAAATTTCCTTCCACCCAGCGTTCCCCTAAGTCTCTCAATAAAAATGGTACCTCACTTCTGTGGGTAGGCCTAGCGTCCACAAAAGGAAATGGCCCAAAACACAACGTGGACAGAACATATTTTTTCACAGAAAACAGAGGTGTTTTTTGCAAAGTGCCTACCTGTGGAGTTTGGCCTCTAGCTCAGCCGGCCCCGGGAGGGGGGGGGGCAGAAATGCCCTAAAATAAATTTGACCCCCCCCCCCAACTCCCCAAGCCCCCCCTGCCCCTGCCCGGGAACAACCCCTGCCTACGGGGTCGCTCCCCCTGCATGACATTGGCGCCAAAAAACAAATCCCAGGTGCCTAGTGGTTTCTGCCCCCTTGGGGGCAGATTGACCTAAAATCGGCCAATCTGCCCCCAAGGGGGGCAGAAATGGCCTAAATACAATATCCCCCCCAGGGGAGCGACCCTTGCCTGATGGGTCGCTCACCATCTCGAAAAAAAAAAAAAAAACAAAAAAAAAAACACAACAAACAAATTTGCCCTGGTGCCCTGAGGGTTCTGCCCCCCCCCCGGGGGCAGAAATGGCCTAAAATAAATTTGACCCCCCCCAGCCCCCACACCCCCGGGAGCGACCCTTGCCTACGGGGTCGCTCCCCCTGCGTGACATTGGCGCCAAAAAACAAATCCCAGGTGCCTAGTGGTTTCTGCCCCCAAGGGGGGCAGAAATGGCCTAAATACAATTTGCCCCCCAGGGGAGCGACCCTTGCCTGATGGGTTGCTCCCCATCTCGAAAAGAAACAAAAAAAAAAAAAAAACACAACAAAAAAAATTGCCCTGGTGCCCTGAGGGTTCTGCCCCCCCGGGGGCAGAAATGGCCTAAAATAAATTTGCCCCCCCAGCCCCCACCCCTCCTGGGAGCGACCCTTGCCTACGGGGTCGCTCCCCCTGTGTGACATTGGCGCCAAAAAACAAATGGCCTAAATACAATATCCCCCCAGGGGAGCGACCCTTGCCTGATGGGTCGCTCCCCATCTCGAAAAAAACAAACAAACCAAAAAAAAAAACACAACAAACAAATTTGCCCTGGTGCCCTGAGGGTTCTGCCCCCCCCCGGGGGCAGAAATGGCCTAAAATAAATTTGCCCCCCCCAGCCCCCACCCACCCCCGGGAGCGACCCTTGCCTACGGGGTCGCTCCCCCTGCGTGACATTGGCGCCAAAAAACAAATCCCAGGTGCCTAGTGGTTTCTGCCCCCTTGGGGGCAGATTGACCTAAAATCGGCCAATCTGCCCCCAAGGGGGGCAGAAATGGCCTAAATACAATTTGCCCCCCAGGGGAGCGACCCTTGCCTGATGGGTCGCTCCCCATCTCGAAAAAAACAAAAAAACAAAAAAAAAACACAACAAAAAAATTTGCCCTGGTGCCCTGAGGGTTCTGCCCCCCCCCCCCGGGGGCAGTTCGGCCTAATAATAGGCCGATCTGCCCCCAGGGGGGGCAGAAATGGCCTAAAATAAATTTGCCCCCCCCAGCCTCCACCCCCCCGGGAGCGACCCTTGCCTACGGGGTCGCTCCCCCTGCGTGACATTGGCGCCAAAAAACAAATCCCAGGTGCCTAGTGGTTTCTGCCCCCTTGGGGGCAGATTGACCTAAAATCCGCCAATCTGCCCCCAGTGGGGCAGAAATGGCCTAAATACAATTTGCACCCCAAGGGAAGCGACCCTTGCCTGATGGTGCCTAGAGGGTTCTGCCCCCCCCTGGGGGCAGTTCGGCCTAATAATAGGCCGATCTGCCCCCCCCGGGGGGGCAGAAAAGGACTAAAATAAATTTGCCCCCCCCAGCCCCCCCCCCCCCCGGGAGCGACCCTTGCCTACGGGGTCGCTCCCCCTGCGTGACATTGGCGCCAAAAAACAAATCCCAGGTGCCTAGTGGTTTCTGCCCCCTTCGGGGCAGATTGACCTAAAACGGCCAATCTGCCCCCAGGGGGGCAGAAATGGCCTAAATACAATTTGCCCCCCAAGGGGAGCGACCCTTGCCTGATGGGTCGCTCCCCATCTCTAAAAAAACAAACAAACAAAAAAAAAAATGTGCCCTGGCGCCTAGAGGTTTCTGCCGCCCCCCGGGGGCAGATCAGCCTAATATTAGGCCGATCTGCCCCCGGAGGGGCAGAAATGGCCTAATATAAATTTGCCCCCCCAACCCCCACTCCACCCCCCCCGGGAGCGACCCTTGCCTACGGGGTCGCTCCCCCTGCGTGACATTGGCGCCAAAAAACAAATCCCCGGTGCCTGGTGGTTTCTGCCCCCTTGGGGGCAGATTGACTTAAAATCGGCCAATCTGCCCCCAGGGGGCAGAAATGGCCTAAATACAATTTGCCCCCCAGGGGAGCGACCCTTGCCTGATGGGTCGCTCCCCATCTCGAAAAAAAGAAACAACAACAAAAAAAACACAACAAAAAAATTTGCCCTGGCGCCTAGAGGTTTCTGCCCCCCCTGGGGGCAGATCGGCCTAATAATAGGCCGATCTGCCCCCAGGGGGGGCAGAAATGGCCAAAAATAAATTGCCCTCCCCCCCAGGTAGCGACCCTTGCCTAAGGGGTCGCTCCCTTTGCGTGAAATTCACGCAAAGAAAAAACTCCCTGGTGTCTAATGGTTTCTACCCCCCTTGGGGGCAGATTGGCCTCATCAAAATAGGCCAGTCTGCCCCCAAGGGGGGCAGAAATGGCCAAAATATAATTTTCCCCCAAGGGGAACGACCCTTGCCTAAGGGGTCGCTTCCCACCAAAAAAAAAAAAAAAAATGAAACATAAAAAAAAAAATAAAAAAAATGGTCCCTGGTGCCTAGAGGTGGGGGCAGAAAAGGCCTTCCCGAAAATATGCCCCCCGTGGGAGCGACCCTTGCCCAAGGGGTCGCTCCCTTTTGTCAATAACAATAAAAAAAAAAATCCCTGGTGTCTAGTTGGGTTTCAAAAGTCGGATTGCAAGCAATCCGGCTTTTGAAACCCTCGGAGAGACTTCAAAGGGAAGGAAATACTTTTCCTTCCCTTTGAAGCCCCTCCGGGCCTCCCCAGTGATTGAAAGAGAAATGCTTTTGCATTTCTCTGGAGGCCCCTGTGACAAATCAGCGCGCGCTCGCGCGCTGACGTCACAGGGTGGGTGAGGGGGGTTGGGGGTGGAAGGGGAAGGTCTTCCCCTTCCATACCCAACTTGGGGGGGGAGGGGGGTGCACGGGGGCACGCTAGCGCGCCCCCAATTTCCCCTGTGCCATGGACGAGATGATCTCGTCCAAGGCACAGGGGAACAGTAGCCTTGGACGAGATGATCTCGTCCAAGGCACAGAAGAGGTTAAATATCATTTTTGGACTGCTCGCTCTATGTATGAAGTGGTGCCCATAATAATTATAGCAAAACATATCACCATCATTTTCTCTAAACTGGTAAACATCTTTGTTTTCATAGACAGTATTATATTGCAATTCTGTCATCATAGAATCAACTGTTTTCACATCCCAATCATCAGATACAATGCCTGGTATAACTATATCGTTCATGGATAATTTTAACACATACGGTATTTGAATAATTTCAGTGGGACCATATATATCAAACATTACTTTGTTCCACACAATCCCATCAGGAACTGGCACTGCAGAATTGTTCACAAAAGACAAGTCTCTTCGAATCTTATGTGATGAAAAATGTGGTTTCAAAACCTCCTCCACCTGTTCAATCGCTGATCTCTCGGGAAGAAAATGACCATGTATTAACAAGAAAGAGGTAATGACAAAACCAATCCAAAGCAGAAAGGCTAGGACAGTCAAGGAAAGCCGTACATAGTTCCATGGAAAAATGAAATATGTTTCTTTAAGCCGATGTATTAGCTTACGTGCACCTGACAGATTAGCTGTCGAAGAGGCAAACAAGTCCGGTAGACAGTTGTTGTAGTCGGCAAAATAACCAGAGGCTGTTTGTGCAAATGGCATAGCCGTGGCCAACGGTGGTGTTGGTGTTTCAGTGGTGATACACTGTAGACAGCACCATCTGTCTGTCTTGTAGTTGTAGTGACTTGATCAAATGTTTCTAAATTGCTTGTTCTTAGTGGAACTAATGCAAGATCATCATCCACCCTCCCCAAGCTCGGAGAGGTATCAGTGTTAGTATAAACAACTTGAAGCAGAACTTCTTCTCCAGTAGTGAGAGGGATTGGGGAACTACTGGACGTTCCTCTTGGTCGGCTGTGTAGAATAGGCCACATGTTGTAGTTTGACATTGTCAATGGAAACAAAGTGATTTTCTTTGGCACCTGGCAACAGTGGTAGAATAACATTTCTGGTACCATGTATCCCCAACACACGGACCAGTGCTCGATAAGAAGGGCCAAATTCTTTTTTCACTGCAACCTTTTCACGTACAAGATCCCCAACCCTGGGAATCCAGCCGGTAGAGGTTACTGGCACATCCTTAATTCCTGTGGAGGCAGCACTTTTAGAAGAGTTATCTTCACAGAACTTCTGTAATTCCTGTAAAACAGTGACACAATCGTTTATGTCAAAAGGTGTTTCTGCTGCCTCCACGCCAGGACCATCAAGAGCTGGAAAAAACATTTGTGTTCCGAACAGGCACTCATATGAAGTACGACCCCCCAGGGACCTTCTAGGCAGGTTATTCAGTGCTCTCTGAACTCCATATAGGTAGGTTAGCCAACTATGACCCGTACCTAAGACTCTGGCTGTTAAGGATTGCTTTAAAACGCGGTTTAATTGCTCCACAACACTATTTCCCTCAGGATGAAATGGAGACGAGTACTGGAGCTGAACCCCCAACGAAGCTATGGTGTCCCTGAATGTCCTTGAGGCAAAAGCAGGGCCGTGGTCCGAATAGAATGCAGCAACTGCATATGTACTGTTGAACTTTTTGCCTTATGCAGGGTCATCCCCAGTATTTTTGCCTCCTTCCTCCTGGTTTTTCTGACCTCTCGCTCTTGGCTCTAGGTCTCTGAGCACTTTATCACTGCTGACCAGTGCTAAAGTGCAGGTGCTCTCCCATCTAAAGTTGGTATGATTGGCTTATACCTAATTGGCATATTTAATTTACCTATAAGTCCCTTGTACAGTGGTATTTCTATACCCAGGGCCTGTAAATTAAATACTACTAGTGGGCCTGCAGCGCTGCTTGCGCAACCCACTCAAGTAGACTTTCAAACCTGTCTCAGGCCTGCTAGCGCAGGGCTTGTGTGCGCAGTTTTCTGCCACGGGGACCTGACATCTAAACTTACTTGCCAGGCTCAGAACTACCCTTTTACTACATGTAAGTCACCCCTAAGGTACGCCCTAGCTAGCCCTATGGGTATGGTGCCATGTATGTAGAAAGGAAGGACATGTGCCATATTGCATGGCCTGTCCTAGTAGTGACAAACAGCCTAACTTGGTGTCTCACTGCTGTGAGTGCTGCCTTCTCATAGGATTGCATTAGAAATGCCCTGCCTTATGTGTAAGGGGTATCGTCTGATTAATGAGGGGTAGCGTAGGCGTGTTTGGTATGGTTGTGATGGTGATAATAAATACTGCTTACTGGTGTGGGTGTATTTTGTATTACTATCACAGAAATGCCACTTCTAGAAAGTGCACATTTATCTGTGCTTATGACTCTGGTGTTTTGCAGCTTGACTCCAATCCACATCTGGGCAGAGTGACAGTTGGGGCTTTGTGCATACTTTTCAGATAGCCTGTAACAGGAAGGGTGGAGGTGTCACAGAGGTGCATCTGCATACTGAATAGTCTTCCTGGGCTGAGAGAAGGGAGAAGCGGGGAACACCTGCATTTGTAAAGGCTATGCCCTGGCCTCACACAATAGGGTCGTTAACCCCCCACTGATGTTTGGAGCCTGTGCTGAAAGGAGAGAGGGGGCACTCCCAGAACCAGTTGTAACTGGCTGGAACCTCCTCTCCCTACCAATGTAAAACATTGGAAGAACTGACTATAAGTACAGGGGAATTTTCCCCACAATTTGGAGACTCTTGGAATCATCTTGGAACTGGACACCAAAGGCTGAAAGGACTCACCAGAAACCGCCATGGACTGCTGCTGCTGTGCTGACCTGTGACCTGCCTGGTCACTGTTAAGGACTTGCCACTTGCTGCCTTTCCCTTGTGCTGGCCTGTAGCTGGGCCCTCCACCTGAGGACCTTGTCTTAAGATTCTGCTCCCCAGGGGCAGGGTGCTGTGGCCCCTGACCCCTGTATCCATTTCTTCACGAGGGGTGCTTCTCCGTGGTTGCGGCTGCCGTAGCACTGATTGCAGCGTGCTTATGGAGCCTTGGGAGCTCGTAGGCTCCTTGCTGCATTGTGCCCCTTTAAATAAGATCACCACAGCGGCCCGGAAAGCTGGAAGAACACTCACGCACTGCATTGGGTGCAGGTGAGTGTCTGCTCGGGCCCCAGGAGGGGTCCGATCTTCTTGTGGCTTCACGGCAGGACCAGGGGAAGGCGCGGGAAGTGCCCCCTTCCCCCTGGCCTCTGCGTTAGGAGCAGGACGCTCCTTTTCTGCTGTTAGGTAAAACGGGCATTATTGTGGGCCCCCCCTTGGTGGAAGGGCCAGTGGATGCCCAGGGGGCCCCCCAGAGATCACGGGTCCCGGGAGGAGCCTGTCATTAAACCGGAGGGGGTGCGTGGTGCCCTCCTCCTGCCCTAAGTTGTTTTTGCCGGCTTTGGCCCCCCTCGTGAGGGCCGGTTGAGGCTCTGGGGGGTCCCCAGTAATCACGGTCCCCGGAGGGGCCTGTCTATAAAAGGGAGGAGGTGCATGTCGCCCTCCTCTGACCCCAGAGTATAAGGGAGGCCCCTGTTTTGTGCATAGGAGCGCCGGGGGCCCCATTGTTCGCCTTCTAGGCACTGGAGGTGCCTTCATCCAACCAGGTACTGTTTAAAGGACCAATATAGTTGCAATCCAAAGTTCTTTCTACAGACTTTTGTTTGATTCATATATTACCTACCTGTGTTTGATGTTTTTACATATGTGTATGCAAATGTTCCTTTTATGGGCATGACTTGCTATTATGTTTCCCTAACTTGCCATATGTTTTCTAATGTTCCTACTATGGGCGTTTTATGATATTCTTATGACAAGTGTTCGAATGTGATAACGTGTTTCCTGACTACTGCTTATGTTGTAGAATACTAATTAACCTGTGTGTTATGTGTGACTACTGCTAGTTTGCAGAGTAACTAATGTGTAACGTTCTGACAACTGCTAAGGTAGCAGGATAGTACTGATATGTGATGTTTGGTCTGATAATTACGTTGTGTACACTACAGTATATTTTCATATAATCTGGTGTTGTGTTTCCTTTGTGGTGAGGATATTGCATCACATGTGTTGTGTGTGTTGTGCAAACGCTTTACACATTGCCTCCGGGTTAAGCCTGACTGCTCGTGCCAAGCTACCAAGGGGGTGAGCAGGGGTTATCTTGGACGTGTAACTCCTTTGCCCTGACTAGAGTGGGTAAGTTCTGCCTGGCTGAGGTGCATACCCTAGCCAACCAGAAACCCCATTTCTAACATTGGTGGCAGCGGTGGGATAGGACTTGCGCTTTCACAATACCATTGTGACTCATTATTAATTCACTACAAGGATTGCGTTTAGACCATCACATGTTTGGCTTCTCTTAACTTTCTCTCTTTGGTCATTTTTCCTGTTTTCAGTTCTCACGCTTGGGTATTGTGGTTGTCACATTTGAGTTATTTGTACCTTTTCAAGATGGGACTTACCTTTGATTTAGAGGACCTGCCGTTTTACACGCAGGAGGAATTAGAGGGGTTCTGTAGAGAGAGAGGGCTGCCTGTAGAAGGGGACCTCAGGAGATCTCTGAATTTCTTTGAAAGGTTTGTGACATATACCCAGGGAGGGAGTGTGCTTAGGGAGTACCCAGAGGATCCTGAGTGTAGCGAGGGTTCCCAATGGGAGGGCTCCCAGACCTCATCCCTAGAGAGTGGTAGAGAGACTGATCAGGAGGGTGAGAATGACCGGTTGGGGACGACAGTTGACAGGGAAGGCCCCAGTGATAGGGAGTCCCTTGCTGGGTCCAGTGTAAGAAGCAGGGCTACCTCTCATTCCTTGACGCCTTGTGAGCTAAGAGATAGGCGGGAAGAGAGGGATCTGAAGTTGCAGTTAGCGCGCCTAGCTGTTGAGGAGAGAAAGGCTGAGGTAGAGAAGGCCTTAGTACAGGAGAGGATGGCAGAGAGGGCCTTTGCCAGAGAAAGACTCGCTCTAGAGCACAGTCTAAAGGTTCTGGACTCACCCGCGCTGCAGGTGGAGTCCAGTGGTGGCAGCAATGTAAAGTGCTGTAGCAAAGATGTTCCTCACATACCCATAGATCTGGTAACTAGGTTCCAAGAGGGGGGTGACATACGTCAGTGGTTAAAGGAATATGAGAGAGCTCTGGTAGAGTGCAGGATCTACGGAGAAGGATTGGGGAACTGGCCTAGGGAGCTTTATTCCTGAGGAGGGGAGGGATGCCCTACTGACTCTGGAAGAGAGTGACAGGGAGGGGTACTCCGATGTGAAGAATGCACTGATTGTGAAGTATGGTTTTTCCCCTGAGGAATACAGAAAAAGGTTTAGGGGTGGTAAGAAACTGTCCCACCAGTCTTGGGAGGAGTTTGTGGAGGATTGCTGCATTGCACTAGATGGATGGGTGAAGGGTAGCACAGTAAACAATTTTGAAGGGCTGTTTAAACTGATTATCAGTGAGCACCTGCTTCGTTGTTGTTTTTCAGAGTTACGCCAACACTTGTCAGTGTGTGAGCTCCCTGACCCGAGGGAGCTTGCAAAGGAGGCAGACTTCTGGTTGCGTACCAGAGGGTCTGGTGTGGCATTAGGGGGTGTTCCTAATGAGAGTGGCCTAGGTGTTTCCCAACCAGGTGTGGTGGGAAAGGCTTGTGTCCCAGGTAGGTCCCAGTGTATTGGGGTGGGTAAGGCACCCCATGTCCAGTCTCAGAGGAGAGGGAATGGGGTTGGGCTGAGGCCCAGGGTACCCGAGCTCCAGTCCCAGGTCCTGGGGGGTTCCATGAGTGAAAGCCAGGAGGTGAGCCTAGCCTGTGCCGTAGGGCCAGCTGTTCAGAAGGATCCCATTTTGTCATTAGGACTTGGGAGGGTGGCTGGTGATAGCGTTCCGCCGGTCCTGGTGTCTGGTAGTCTCGCTCTACAGCGGAGGAGGCGGAAATCCAGGTATAGGGTTGAGAGGGGGCTGCGGGCCCCAGTGGAGAACCTGGAAGGTCAGGGGTCAGCTCTGAGAGCAGAGCCCCCCAGGAATGACCTTGGTGAGACCATTTCTAGGCTGGGGGGGATCCAGACTCTGTCAGATGGGCAGATGTCAGGAGACCTACACCAGCCAGACTCATGTGTGGCCCTTGGCGAAGGTGTTTCCCTGGTGGGGGGTAGGTGTGCCCCCCAGGAAGCCCTGGTGCGCCAGGAAATGATTCAACTGCAGGGTGGTAACTCTGGGTTGGATGATCAGGTTCAGGGGGTAAACTCTGACCTGATGGGGAGTAGGTGTGCTCCCAAGGAAGTCCTGGTGCGCCAGGCAGTCGTTCAACCACAGGGTAGTGACTCTGGGTTGGATTGCCAGATTCAGGGGGTAAGCTCTGATCTGGTAGGGGGTAGGTGTGCTCCCAAGGAAGTCCTGGTTCGCTGGGCAATGGTCCAGTCTAAGGGTGTCGTCCCTGGACTAGATAGACAGGTTCAGGGGGTAAACTCTGACCTGGTTGGGGGGGCGGTTAGTGTGCTCACCTCCCCGTGTGAAACATTTGGTGGCTTCTCCCGAGGTGGGGAGACGCAGGACTCTGGAAGTGGGGTTCAGGGAGGGGGAAGCCCGCCCCGGACCCCGGTTCAACCCAAGGGTGTCGTCCCTAGGTTAGGTGGTCAGTCGCCAGGTAGTGATCCTGGGCTGGCGAGAGAGTTGTGCAGGGCTGCTGTACCCAGCACCCTGGCAAGTGTGGATTCTGGTGATACCCCTCCTAGGAGAGGAGGGCGGGATCCTAGATGGAGGGGTAGAGGGAG
This sequence comes from Pleurodeles waltl, assembly GCF_031143425.1. Lineage (NCBI taxonomy): Eukaryota > Metazoa > Chordata > Amphibia > Caudata > Salamandridae > Pleurodeles > Pleurodeles waltl. The sequence goes on from NC_090445.1 coordinate 510,786,714, forward strand.
GAGAGCCTCGCCTCTAGCCCCTGTAGAACCTATTGGTGCGGACCTTAGGTTGGTGGATCAGTGGCAGGGTAGAACCCCTGAACTGATTGGCAGTGGAGTGGAGACAGGTTGCTTTGCACCTGGGGCTACCGCCCCCCACTCGTTATGGTTTCAGAGACCAGAGGCTCCTAGATGGCCTGGGGCCTGGTTCTGGCCATTGGCAGCTAGAGAACCCCCGTGGGTTGGTCTAGGCTGCCTGGGAAGCATTGACAGAGAGATCCAAGTGCAGTCAGGAAGACATAGAACTGGAACATGCCCCTGCTGTTGTGGGCCTGGGTCCTTGTTCTATCGCCCCAATCAGGGAAGTACATCAAGGTATTGATTGTTCTCCCCTGGCTTTTGGCTGGTAGGGGGTTGTGTTGGACTTTTTGCCTTACGCAGGGTCATCCCCAGTATTTTTGCCTCCTTCCTCCTGGTTTTTCTGACCTCTCGCTGTTGGCTCTAGGTCTCTGAGCACTTTATCACTGCTGACCAGTGCTAAAGTGCAGGTGCTCTCCCATCTAAAGTTGGTATGATTGGCTTATACCTAATTGGCATATTTAATTTACCTATAAGTCCCTTGTACAGTGGTATTTCTATACCCAGGGCCTGTAAATGAAATACTACTAGTGGGCCTGCAGCGCTGCTTGCGCCACCCACTGAAGTAGACTTTCAAACCTGTCTCAGGCCTGCTAGCGTAGGGCCTGTGTGTGCAGTTTTCTGCCACAGGGACCTGGCATCTAAACTTACTTGCCAGGCTCAGAACTACCCTTTTACTACATGTAAGTCACCCCTAAGGTACGCCCTAGCTAGCCCTATGGGTATGGTGCCATGTATGTAGAAAGGCAGGACATGTGCCATATTGCATGGCCTGTCCTAGTAGTGACAAACAGCCTAACTTGGTGTCTCACTGCTGTGAGTGCTGCCTTCTCATAGGATTGCATTAGAAATGCCCTGCCTTATGTGAAAGGGGTATTGTCTGATTTATGAGGGGTAGCGTAGGCGTGTTTGGTATGGTTGTGATGGTGATAATAAATACTGCTTACTGGTGTGGGTGTATTTTTTATTACTATCACAGAAATGCCACTTCTAGAAAGTGCGCATTTATCTGTGCTTATGACTCTGGTGTTTTGCAGCTTGACTCCAGTCCACGTCTGGGCAGAGTGACAGTTGGGGCTTTGTGCATACTTTTCAGACAGCCTGTACACAGGGAGGGTGAAGGTGTCACAGAGGTGCATCTGCATACTGAATAGTCTTCCTGGGCTGAGAGAAGGGAGAGGCGGGGCACACCTGCATTTGTAAAGACCGTGCCCTGGCCTCACACAATAGGGTCGTTAACCCCCCACTGATGTTTAGAGCCTGTGCTGAAAGGAGAGAGGGGGCACTCCCAGAACCAGTTATAACTGGCTGGAACCTCCTCTCCCTACCATTGTAAAACACTGTAAGAACTGACTATAAGTACAGGGGAATTTTCCCCACAATTTGGAGACTCTTGGAATCATCTTGGAACTGGACACCAAAGGCTGAAAGGACTCACCAGGAACCGCCATGGACTGCTGCTGCTGTGCTGACCTGTGACCTGCCTGGTCACTGTGAAGGACTTGCCACTTGCTGCCTTTCCCTTGTGCTGGCCTGTAGCTGGGCCTGAGGACCTTGTCTTAAGATTCTGCTCCCCAGGGGCAGGGTGCTGTGGCCCCTGACCCCTGCATCCATTTCTTCATGAGGGGTGCTTCTCCGTGGTTGCGGCTGCCATAGCGCTGATTGCAGCGCGCTTATGGAGCCTTTGGAGCTCCTAGGCTCCTTGCTGCATTGTGCCCCTTTAAATAAGATCACCGCAGCGGCCCGGGAAGCTGGAAGAACACTTGCGCACCGCATTGGGTGCAGGTGAGTGTCAGCTCGGGCCCCAGGAGGGGTCCGATCTTCTTGTGGCTTCACGGCAGGACCAGGGGAAGGCGCGGGGAGTGCCCCCTTCCCCCTGGCCTCTGCTTTAGGAGCAGGACGCTCCTTTTCTGCTGTTAAGTAAAACGGGCCTTATTGTGGGCCCCCCCTTGGTGGAAGGGCCAGTGTATGCCCAGGGGGGACCCCAGAGATCACGGGTCCCGGGAGGGGCCTGTCATTAAACCGGAGGGGGTGCGTGGTGCCCCCCTCCTGCCCTAAGTTGTTTTTGCTGGCTTTGGCCCCCCTCGTGAGGGCCGGTTGAGGCTCTGGGGGGCCCCCAGTAATCACGGTCCCCAGAGGGGCCTGTCTATAAAAGAGAGGAGGTGCATGTTGCCCTCCTCTGACCCCAGAGTATAAGGGTGGCCCCCGTTTTGTGCATAGGAGCGCCGGGGGCCCCATTGTTCGCCTTCTAGGCACTGGAGGTGCCTTCATCCAACCAGGTACCGTTTAAAGAACCAATATAGTTGCAATCCAAAGTTCTTTCTACATACTTTTGATTGAATCATATATTACCTACCTGCGTTTGATGTTTTTACATATGTGTATGCAAATGTTCCTTTTATGGGCATGACTTGCTAATATGTTTCCCTAACTTGCCATATGTTTTCTAATGTTCCTACTATGGGCGTTTTATGATATTCTTATGACAAGTGTTCTAATGTGATAACGTGTTTCCTGACTACTGCTTATGTTGCAGAATACTAAGGGCCATATTTATACTTTTTGACGCAAAACTGCGCTAACGCAGTTTTGCGTCAAAAAAATTAGCGCCGGCTAACGCCATTCTGAAGCGCCGTGCGGGCGCCGTATTTAATCAATGACGTTAGCCGGCGTTAGCCGCCGGCGCTGCCTGGTGTGCGTGGAAAAAAACGACGTACACCAGGCAGCGCCGGCGTAGGGGGATATGGAGCTTGGGCGCCAAAAAATGGGGCAAGTCAGGTTGAGGCAAATTTTCCGCCTCAACCCGATTTGCGCCATTTTTTTCGACTCCCAACCCCCATAGAAATGACTCTTGTCTTAGCAAAGACAGGAGTCATGCCCCCTTGCCCAATGGCCATGCCCAGGGGACTTCTGTCCCCTGGGCATGGTCATTGGGCATAGTGGCATGTAGGGGGGAACAAATCAGGCCCCCCTATGCCACAAAAAAAAAAAAAAAATGACTTACCTGAACTTACCTTAATGTCCCTGGGATGGGTCCCTCCAGCCTTGGGTGTCCTCCTGGGGTGGGCAAGGGTGACAGGGGGTGTCCCTGGGGGCATGGGAGGGCACCTCTGGGCTCCTTCAGAGCCCACAGGCCCCTTAACGCCTGCCTTTTCCAGGCGCTAAAAAACGGCGCAAAAGCGGCCGTACGTCATTTTTTTTGACCCGCCCACTCCCGAGCGTGAATTTTGCCCGGGAGTGTAAATACGGCGCACATGCCTCGGAGTCAATTTTTTAGACGGGAACGCCTACCTTGCATATCATTAACGCAAAGTAGGTGTCCACGCAAAAAAATTACGCAAACTCCATGGGCTTTGGCGCTAGACGCGTCTAACGCCAAAGTATAAATATGGAGTTAGTTTTGCGTTGGAATTGCGTCCAAAAAAATGACGCAATTCCGGCACAAACGGAGTATAAATATGCCCCTAAGTAACCTGTGTGTTATGTGTGACTACTGCTAGTTTGCAGAGTAACTAATGTGTAATGTTCTGACAACTGCTAAGGTATCAGGATAGTACTGATATGTGATGTTTGGTCTGATAATTATGTTGTGTACACTACAGTATATTTTCATATAATCTGGTGTTGTGTTTCCTTTGTGGTGGGGATATTGCGTCACATGTGTTGTGTGTGTTGTGCAAACGCTTTACACATTGCCTCCAGGTTAAGCCTAACTGCTCGTGCCAAGCTACCAAGGTGGTGAGCAGGGGTTATCTTGGACGTGTAACTCCCTTGCCCTGACTAGAGTGGGTGAGTTCTGCCTGGCTGAGGTGCATACCCTAGCCAACCAGAAACCCCATTTCTAACATGTATCAACAAAGACTCGCAAATCTTTAATAACAGTCCGAGCGTTGCAGCCACACCCACACAAATCTGGAGCAGGAATCAACAGCGACTAATATAAATTTGTATGCACTATCAGGTGTTATTGGACCGCAATGGTCCAAGTACACACATTGTAATGGTCTATTGGAAATTAAGAGGGGTGTCTGCGGCGGGCGCTTGGCCGTGGAAACTTTAATTTGTTGACAGATGTAACAACAAAGCACATACTGCTTAGTCTCTTTATAGAGACCAGGCCACCAACAACGGGCCTGTAAGAGTGAAATTGTAGCTGCCACACCAGCATGTTCAGATGTCACCCCCTCATGCGCTGCTTTAATCAATTGTGGTCTTACATCTTTATTGGGGTTGTCGCGTAGGCCTACGCCTGGAATTTTAACTTCAGCGTTCAGCATACCTCCCATCAAGTATTGACATTTATTAGGAAATCCTTTAGGATAAGGCGTGGCATCAACCGTAGATTTTATGGCAGCCATTATGTCTGTGTCTGATTTGGAACTCGAACGAGTCACTGCAGCTACAGTGGCAACTGACACTGCTGACTTTGCAGCTTCATCAGCCAAAGTATTTCCAGCAACGTGTATTCCAACGCGCTGGTGTCCAAGTGTATGCACAACATGGACTTTGGGTAGCGTCTCTTTGAGGTACGCTACCTTCCCCCACAGGAGTCTGTGTTTTATGGTATTGCTTTTTGAATCTCTGATCCCATTCAAGCCCCAGTAATGCAGATATTCATTAAAGGACTGGACGCAATAATATGAATCACCAACAATCAGTGTGAACTGTGTCGGATCTGTATGTTCTAGTGCCATCAGTAGAGCTTTTAGCTCAGCCAATTGTGCTGTACAATCCCCCAAGGTCTGTGTATAGGTATGTTGGGGACAGAATTTCTCACCCTCCATATAGCCGCTTACGACTGCGCATACAACAGAATATTGATGTTTAGTTCCAATCGCTGGTTGCGCAGAGCCATCGGTGTACATGACTGTATGATATTGATCAATAGGCAAGGTGTCTGCTGGAACTGGATATTCTACTTCATATTGTAGAAATTCTTGAGTTTGTAATTTTGGGTCGTAAATGTAGTCTACATCAGTGGCTGTTAGAGACGTAGCCCATTGTATCCATCGTGGATGAAGTGCTTTTGCGTTCGGAACGCCAGCTTTTGTAACAGCCTCTAGGGCTGGAATAGGAGAAATGACAATAATGCGTTTTCCTTGGGCAAGAGGTCTTTCTTTAATAACAGCCATCTGCACAGCAGTGAGAATTTTCTCCGTGGGTGCAAAGCGTTGTTCAGCAGCTGAATACAAATGTGATTTGTATGCAATCGGGACTGTCTCACCTTCATTAAATGTTACATAAGTGAAACCGATGGCCCCAGCTATTACCCTGATGACCAAATGTGTTTTATTGTCCCTTGTGTGTAAATGTTTAGCTGCTAGCATATCTGTCTGTAAATCTCGAAGAGTGCGTGTATGTTCAACCGTCCAGAATTTACTTGAGCTATCGGGACGTATTAAGTCACATAATGGTTTTATGTGTGGTGCATAATCAGGAATGTATGTTCTGCCAAAATTTAGAAAGCCCAACAACAAATGAAGTTTTTTAATCATATTTGGTGGTTGCAATTGTGCACATTTTTCTAAAAATTGTGGCGCTAGGCTCTTCCCTTCACTCGACAGCCCATATCCCAAAAACAGGACGCTGAGTAAGGTAATTTTTTACTATTTAAAGTTACATTTGCAGCCGAGTTCGGCAAACCCTACAATAATGTGGGCTACCCATCTTTAATGTTGTAGTAATTCGTCATCCGTGAGATATATATCGTCCACATATGACAATGCTTCAGGATCTATCTCGTGTAAAATAGCAGTCACACGAGCCGCAAACAGTCCTGGGCTGTTCTTGTACCCCTGGGGTAAACAACAGAATTTTTTATGGGAGCCTAATGCGCTAAAGCTTATTAAGTCTCTGCTTTCAGGTGCTATATTTTGGCAGAACTACCCATTCGAGATATCTAAAGTTGTTTTGTATTTTTCCGCACTATGTTGCTCATTAGTGCAGTGGTATGTGAGTTTTGTATAGCATATGTACGCGTATGTCCGTTTAAATGTCTGTAGTCTAAGACTATTCTGTAGGAATGGTCTGGCTTAGCTACAGGGAATAAAGGGTGATTCATCGGTGAGACACAGGGTTCAATCACACCCTGGTATTCTAATTATGTGAGTATCTCTCTCACCGGTGCCCTTGCTTCATGTTTTATGGGATACTGTGGTTGTGGCTGAGGTTCACTTTTAATGGGAATGACATGGTATGGAGAGTCCCTATCCCACCCTACGTGATTTCTGTATAACGCAGGTGCTTGTGCTAGAGCCCATTCTATAGAATAAGACTCAGCGAGTTCCTCTGGAACAAGGGGCGAGAAGGAAGGTTTAATAACCTCTTCTCCATATGGGCAGGAGCGGACAAAATCAGGCGGCCAATCTTGTTCGGCCAACAAGATGTCATATATTTTAAATACACGGTCCCAAAAGATTGTGTGTATAGTGCGTTCAATGTCTCCTTCCAGTTGTAGTGTTACTTTATACACCCTCTCGGGTTCAGAGACACGCATGTCCCCTGTTTCTACTTGTATAAAGTCATCAGTTGCTTTCACCTCCAGATGCTCTAGAAGATTCCGGCAAACTATTGTGACCTCTGCCGCGGTGTCTAGCAGTGCTAGAGCCCATTTCTTGTTCTTCAAGAGAACCCTTTTCCTGAGTGGCATGTCGAACTGAGGCAGCTGCCACTTTTTTCTTTTTAAATTGTTGTTTTTGTTGTACAGGTTTGTCTCCCTTTTTAACAGAAACCTCTGAAGAGCGTTGTGATTCCTGTCTCGGTTTCACGTACTCTGTTCTCCGCTCTGATCGCCCACCTCTCTCATTTCTCTTTTCCGATGAGCCCTGAAAGGAACAAGATTGGCGTGTATCAGTATATTGATATCTATTTGGCGTTTTTATATTTTCTCTATTCCTGAGATTATATCTATTCTGTGGGGTCTCCACTCGTGGAGATTCTCCCCTTTCTTTTTTAGGTGTTTTTTTTTTTTCTCCCAGCGTTTCTTAGTACCCTCAGGTTGCTGTTTAGTATTATCTTTATAAATTTTACCTTGAATTTGAGGTTTTGTGGTCTAGCCCCTAGGCTATCTCGACCAAGACTTGAATAAGTTTCCGCTATTATTTTAGGCAGCTCTCGTTCCTGATCTTGTTGCGGAACGTCATGGAGCCGCATGCGCACTGCGAGTGCAACTGCTTCCCCTTTAAGGTTACTTAGGATGATTGAAGAAACTGTGGCAAAATTGCCCATCAGTTGCATTCCCAAATCTAGGGCCGGAGCAGCCCCGTATTCATCTTGAATTTGTTTAAGCACTTCTGGTAGGTTGGCAAGTGTCGGTGTACCATGTGCCGTTGTATAGAGCGCAGCAAATATCATGCCCTATGTGTTACAGTGGTCAACTGTATGGACCATCCCAAAGGGCAAGCACATAGTTAATATATTATGTTTATCCTGAGGTCCCGTTTGGGGAAATACTGCCTCCAGCGTATTACATTTTTGTGCTAGCGAAAACGGAGTCTCCTCTCGTTTGGTCGGGACCTTACCCATAATAGAATGTACAGTCACCTGATTTATACCTGGTGTTACTGCATGTGGTTGTGCTGGAGCAGCACGCGCTGGGTTTGTATTTAAAGTTTGCATCACAAATTGTACTAATCTTCTATATATTGATGTTAACTCAATGTATAAGCGTCGAACCTCAGCTACTGCCAAATTCGTAACCGCAGGATGTGGTGTCTATGTGGCCAATAAAGGCCAGGTAGGACCGTCATTACTTAGTGGACCTAACCTTATTGGTAATATTGTATGGGGTAGGTCACCATCAAGCCAATTATTATGTTCTTGATAAGATAGAGGTATCTCTAAGTATGCGTACGCCCTGTATTGTCCAGGCACGTTCGTAACTGTATATGTATGAAATGTATTTGTGCTCCCATCAACTGCTGGAAATGTGACCCAAGAGTAGAAAAGATCTGTTCTATAGGCTGCGTGGGCGTTGACCACAAACGTGACTCGACCTCCCTGGGCCGTAAGGCCATGTGCTAGTAAGTGTGTTGTGAGAGGTTGTCTCATGTTAAGATCTATTTGTACAACTTGGGGATTCGGCATCATAGAAGCACAAAGAGTTCAGAGAAGGCACACCAAGATGGGGTCTTTTTTCCTTTTAATGTTCAAGCTTGAACAACGACCAGCTAAAATAGGATTACCTATGCAGCTGTGGTGGAAATCCTCAGCACCACGGACGTCTCCGTATACGGAACTGAGGTGTCATTATATATAATGAGACTGAGATATTCCGGTGGACCCAAAAATTAGAGCCTGACCAAACATTGGTGGCGCCATGTCGCGTAGGCTCTCAATATCCTAATGAGACTACTGGATTTTGAGCAACAAGATCGTCCACGATGTGGGGGACTGAGTCTGTCCCACTGTAGATGAGGCTTGTCACTCCAAATCCGGGTTTTGCTCCAGCTAACTAGCAGTGCCTCATCTCTCCCAAATGGTAGAGACAATTGGGCAGCCAAGCGCATGACATCTCAGTACTTCTCAGGGAAGTCGTGGTCACTCAGGTCACAACCGGTTCTCTCATACACAGTGCAGTCTCATATATAGATGACAATAGAAGCAGTATAAGTTTTAAAAGATTGGTTTAATAAAACAACTGCATTTTGGATAACAAAGCGTGAGCTGCAATAACCAGAACTATACAACACAGTAATATTAAAATAGTAACGATGAAAGTGAAGCACAAGAATAAGGCTATCATAGTGCCACTAGATTATTCTCTCTCTAAGTTAAATTTCGAGCACAGCATGTTAAACTCTAAGCCTGCCTTTCAGGTTCCCCTGGGAGGACATCAACCCTCATACCTGAGCAAAGGCCTGTAATCCGCATCAGCATCTGCAACAGGGCATTCAGCACACAGTTGTGGTTCCCTGGCTGGAATCTCCCTCTTGACGTGTACTAGGACTAGAAAGTGTTTTTATAACTAACACGCAGATGTTCTAAGAAAATGTCCCTACGTAAGGATGTGTATTTTCTACGAATGCTGGAGACTAAACTTCTACCACGTTTACCGCCAATGTACCAGACTGTAGCCTTGACTGAAGCACAGGGCGATCAAGAATGCATTATTTGAGAACACAGTGCTGAACTAAGCTAAACAGTGTGATAGAAGAAATTAAAACAAGACCGTAAAAACTGTTTATTGTAAAATAACAGTGCAAAGCTGAATAAAATATATCTAGGGCAAAGTGCACAGCGGCCTAATATGTTAAACTAACGTGTCTGGAGCTATACTTAAAATGGCTACACTACAACCTGAGCCAAGCCTGAGTGAGTCCTGAACCCCCAAGTTAGGTCCCTCTAGTCCTAGACCCTTGGTTTGTACTTTTAAAAATGTTTAGCTGGCCCAAACGCAAAACTGAGGACTTTGAAATTTTTGGGACAAAAGATACTCTAAGAACCAGGAGAAGAGCAGGACCAACCTGCTCTACTATCTGCCTGAGATGCATTACCAGTTGGATTGACTTTGTGGCTTCTTCCCCTGCATTCTTTTCAGCAGCAGCAAATCCTGTTCAGCAATCCTTCACCAATGAGTACTGTCTTCTATAGCCTTCTGCCTTGTCCAGCTGGAGACAAAAAAAGAGACTAAGGGCCCGATTTAGAACTGGGCAAACAGGTTACTCCATCACAACAGTGACGGTTATTCCATCTCCAAAATCTAAATACCATTATCTTCTATGGGATTTAGATTTTGGCGGATGGGATATCTGTCACCGTTGTGACGGAGTAACCCATTCGCTGAGTTCTAAATCAGGCCCCAAGTCTGAACATAGGAATTTTCATCACAGCTCTAAACCAAGGCTCCCCCATCTATGATGGTCCCACCATGGATATTGCCTGCATCCTTGCCCCGCTGAACTTTATCTTCCCAGAACATTTTTCTCAAATTTCTTCTAAGTTCAAAGTAAGCACTAACTGGGCCCAATCCCCTTCTTATATCTGAACCACGCTTCATTGCAGTCAGGCATATTTTGGGACTTTGATACGGTCTTGTGTGACTAGATGCACGGGGATAGCACTATGATCTTTTAGGTGGCAGTTTTCACTAAAAAACAATTGGATTTTTGTCATTTTGGATGTAAAAAAACGTATTAAAATGTACTATTATAGTTTGTGTGCTGCATAAATTCATTCCACAATGACCCTGAGTTAAGTCTGACTGCTTTTTGCGCCCATGGATTACCACAGGTTAATTTAGTGACTTTTTGGGGTGCATCCTGCAAAGGATTGTTACTGTTGCCTGAGCTGAGGTCTCACCCCAGTGAGCCAACATCCCAGTGTTTCACAGTTGCATTTTTGAAAATGCCACTTTTAGAAAGTTGGCATTTTCTTGTCCTAACCATTTGGTGCCTGCAGCGTGTTCCTGGCTCACATGACTAGGTGTAGCTGGCAGTTGGTCTTTGTGTATTTCTCACAGATAGTGAGACAAAAGGGAGCCAGGTGTTGTCAGGATGGGCCACTCTGAATTGATGAGGGGGAGGAGCAGTCACCTGCCACACTTGAACATCACAAAGGCTCTGCCTGAGCACTCTCACAAAGAGTTAGACACTGGTCTTTTGTGACTCTAGACAAGCTGAGGTCAGGACAGGAAGGAAGGGTATGCCAGATATTTCAGGGGGTGAAAGCTCTAGAAGCTTCCTAAACTTCAAAGTGGGCACCAGGTATCAATATTAGCCCCTAGACCCAAATCTTCAGCACATGTCTGGAACTGTGAACTCTGCTAGGAGGAAGACCTGCTGTGCTGCTGAAAAGACTGCCACTCTGCTGGACCACTGCCTGGAAAGACTAATGCCCTACTATGCTGATCTGCTGCCCTAACGTCCTCTTGCCAGGGTGAGAAGGACTTGACTTGCAACTGTAATCCCAGGACCCCAGAATGACCCCAATAGCTAGTTGGTTGACAGAACAGGCTTCCAAGAGCCTAGAATCCATCACCTGGACTCTGCCATCTGTGATTCTTGCCCTCCCAAGTGGTGCCTCCCGAGTACTGGACTCTTGGAAGTGGTCCTGAAGGTTCTCTGCGAGCCTGTCTATGAATTCAGCAGAACCAATGCATCCCCTCAGCGGCACAGTGCATCTCCCACGACTCTGGCACATTGCCTCTGTTGCACAACTCACCACTCTCGGAACCGACACATAGCCTCTGATATGCCTACTTCTCCGGTGCAAGATTCTGCATCATCTACAGCAGCTCATTGGAAAGGCTGCTGCACAACGCCACTCCACACAAGGACTTTGCCTTGCCCAACAGAGCCTATTTTAACTGCTGCTGCGCAACATATCTCAATGCCAGGAAACTGTATTGCACTTCATAGCTCCTCAGAGCCTCCACTGCATGATGCATTGCCTCTGCTGTGTGACGGATCTTCAATGCGGACTCCGCATCTCTTCACAACCAGAATTAAGGTACTATGTCCAGCAGACCTAGGTGGGTCCCTGTAGCCAGTCTTTGCACCATCACAGTCAGCCTGAACTTGTGAGTTTGTCCGAAGGCAGTGCAACCAGATAATCACACTTGGGACCGCATTTATACTTTTTAATGCAAGACTGGGCAAACGCAGTTTTGTGTCAAAAAGTTTAGCGCTGGCTTGCACCATTCCTCAACGCCATCCGTGCGCCATATTTATATTATGACGCACAATGGCACAAAGAAATGGTTAGCGTAAAAAACCATGATGTTAACCCTTGCATCCTGTCATAAGGCAAAATGACGTTGATGCTTCAAAAGTGACTCAAGACCATTTTGCAGCACATAAACATGTCACAAAAGGATTTGCCCTATTTTAAGACCACATTAGCGTCATGTAGCGGTGAGACTCTGGCGTGGTCTGGCAACTCAGCGTGCCGTAACGATCGTTATTCATGCCCCGGGGGAATCATAGAAGACCGATGCACCAGAAATGAGCGACCCAGAAAAAGAGACGGCAGCGAAAGAGAAGGGAGACAACAGGCAGAGAGAGAAGAGTGAAGACGTGGGCCCTGAGGCAGGAGAACCGGGGACATGCAACAGAGAAAACGCGGGAACAGAGAAAGAGGAAGAAGATGTGCCCAAGGAAGCCGACCATGAGGAGGAAGGCTGGGCGACACCTGAGACATCTGAGGCAGGCTTGAAAGCCGACGAAGGAGGAGTTCGGACCCTACAGCCAAGCCATGCTCCTGGAGGAGCGTGTCTAGACAACGTACGGTCTCTTTGGAATAGAGACACAGGGTAAAAAAGGGAGGGGAAGGTAGGTGAAGGGGGCAGGTGGGAGACCAGCTTATAAGGAGGCAATTCTGAGTTTTCAGAGAAGGGCACCCTTTGAAGTCACTCGGGCATGGCAGAACTGTGCAAGGTTATTTTGTTTTCATACAGATAAAGTGGTGAAGACCCCTGTCCCTCAGAAGCACTTCCCTGTTTCCCTACCCATAACCCCAGGTCTTGTAGTAGTTACCTGATCCGGGTTCTTTTGTTTTTTCTTGTTCTTCCTTGGAGGTGACTACTGAAAGTCGAGAAGGGGATCCTGGTTGCACCCTCCAGCCCAGTAAAAGAGACGAGAAGAAAGAAGAAAAAAAAACAGTTAGGTAATTCCGAAGAAGACGTTGATGAGGAGAAACAAGGACAGTTTTGGGACACTCTGAAAGCATATAAAGAAATAAAAACAACCACCACTAACTCTCAGCCATCTGGTGACCCTTTGTCCAGGCGAAAATCTGCCACAGTGGTGTCAGAAGTGGGATTTAAACACCCAAGAAGCCTTTGTTGGAGATCCACATGGAAACATACATTACAAAAGATGACATGATATGACAATTGGAGGAGGGACAAAAGCACCTACAGTTGGCGCTGGAAGAACAAGGGAAAATGGCCCAAACTGATAGGAAACAGCTGCAGGAAGCCCTAAAGAGCCAGGCGACTATAACAGCCAACAACCAACTTCAAGAAACGGCGATACAAAAGCTTACGGATACTACTGCAAGCTCTAAAGTTCACCTTAATGTACCGAGTTCCGTACTACGAAAGTATCAGGCGAGGGAAGATCCTGACTCCTTCATTACCAACTTTGAGAGAGTAGGAATTTCAGCCAATTGGCCTAAGGAAGGATGGGGCCAATACATCACACCCTTGTTAACAGGAGAGATGCAGACAGCCTACCAGGCTGCCAATCTGGTTGGGCGGAACCACTCCCTATGATGATATAATAAGAGCAATATTAGAGCGATTGGGTTATGACAGTGAAGATTACTGATTGAAATTCTGAAGGGTGAAATGGGCTACTCACGACAATGCAAGGGCACTGTTTTTCAGGATCCAAGATCTCGGCCTCAGGTCGTTAAAACCAAAAGAATCAACCAAGGAAGAGTTAGTAAATAGAATCCTGTTAGAACAGTACTAGGAGGCTTTTCCCAGTTCTACCCGGCACTGGATCCAACAACATCCTAATGTAACTGTGCCTGAGGCCATTGAATTAGCCAACGCATATCATTGGACGGTGGAGAACAGAGGATACGAACCGCAAGGATCCCTTGCTCCCTTCCCATGAGAAATGACCTCTAGCGGGAAAAGCACTCCGAGAGGACTCATGAAGGCCCCTAGGTTTTTCCTGACCTCCTGGAAGAAACATAGGGGGTCATTCTGACCCTGGCGGAAGGCGGAGAAGCGGAGGTAAGACCGCCAACAGGCTGGTGGTCTTTTTTTTTGCATTATGACCATGGTCATCCACCGGTTCTCCGTTCCGGAGTTTGACCCGGCTGACCGCCATGGATTTCATGCGGTTTGAAACCGCCATGAAATCCATGGCGGTAAGCACTATCAGTGCCATGGAATTCCTTCCCTGGCACTGATAGGGGTCTCCCGCATGGCGGTCCCTCAGCGGTCTTGGAAAAAGACCGCCGAGGTCAAAATGACCCCCATAGTCCAACAGCCCCAGTGTTATAACTGTGCAGGGTGGGGACATATCGCTCTGAACTGTCCCCGGCGGGTCCAGAACCCTGAACCCATGGAAGTAGGATGGTCGAAAGGGAGGGTACGCTGTACCACTGAAAGGGCATCCAAATATGTTCTTGAGATTAAGTTAAATGGACAAACCGCCCGGGTTTTGATAGATTCCAGGTGTCGACAGTCAGTTGTTAAAGCAGAGAGGGTGGCTCCTCATCAATGGAGGGGAGACTACAAAACGGCCATTACATGTGTACATTGGGAGACCAGAACCTACCCTCTAGCCCAGGTGGCGTTGGAATGGAGAAGATTTATGGAGTTACTCAATGTAGGTTGTATCCCTGACTTGATAAAAGACCTTATTATAGGTACCGATTATAGTGATTTCTCCCTCCTAATGAATAAAGCAGTCAGGCAAAAAAGCACCGTAAGTTGGTTATCAGTGGCCCCCTGTTATGGAGAAGTATTGGAAAGTGGTAAGGAAAGGAGGAAAATGAAGAGGGAAAATAGGAAGAGATATCACACTTCACTTACACCACATGTGCTCTCCCACAGTAGCCAGCGGAGAGACAAGTCCAGGGAGTTTCTGAGAATGTCAAAGGGAAGATCCCACACTCCAAAATGCCTGGGTCCAGGTCATCGAAGAAGTCCCTGATAAGGTAGGAATCTTCTTTACGATCAAAAAAGGATTACTGTATAGGAATGTAAAAACCGGTAGTACCTACTCCTTTTAGACCACAGGTCCTACACTTGGCCATTAGCCAAACGGGGGGGGTCACTATTGTAGGGAAAAAACAGAGACATACCTTCTCAGTCATTTCTACTCGCCAGGTGTTTATTCCTATATTAGAAAGTTTTGTGCCTCCTGCTCCCGATGTCAACTTACCAATACTCCACAGCTACCCAAGGCTCCATTATGTCTCCTTCCTATTATCAAGATCCCGTTCTCTAGAGTTGGTATGGATTTGGTAGGTCCTCTAGTCTCTTCCTCTTGTGGATACCGTTACCTTTTGGTACTTGTAGATTACGCAACCAGATATCCAGAGACTGTTCGACTTAAGAGTATGACTACTCGGTTGGTGGCTCAAGCCATGATTGAATTCTTTAATTACTGACCGATCAAGGCACTTCATTCATGTTAAAACAAATGGGCCAAATATGTGTCCTGCTAGGCATTAAACAACTAAAGACCTCTGTATATCATCCCTAGACTGATGGCCTTTTAGAGAGATACAATCACACAATTAAAACACTCCTGAAAACAAAACATCACTGAGGGAGGTAGAGATTGGGACAAAAAGCTACCTCTCGTCCTATATGCTATTCACAATTAAACACAGCCCTCCACTGGCCACAGTCCCTTCGAATTGGTCTTTGGACAACAACCTAGGATCCTCTTAGACATGGCAGCAGAGCAGTGGGAAGAGGAGGAGGATGAGGGTAGGAACCTACTGGAATGTGCCAAATACCTGGAAGGGAACCTACACTCTTTATGGGCAGAAGTACAACATCAGATGGAGACAAGCCAAAGAAGACAAAAACAATATTATGACCAAAACAGCAAACTGCAGGAACTCCAAGTCGGCGACTAGGTACTCATATTGCTCCCCTCCTCAGACAATAAACTCCTTGCGAAGTGGCAGGGTCCCTATACCGTGAAAGAAAGAGTGACTCATGTCACGTACAAAGAAGCAGTACACCGTGTACAGAAGTGGGAACAGATATACCACATCAATCTATTAAATGAATGACAGGAGAAAGAGACACCCATGAAGGGACATGCCATTGTATCCTTAGTAACAAATGATCACTCCCTTGATATATATTTTCCCCCAACAGATGTGGAAAGGAAGGAACCCTTACCTGATATAAATGATTGTCTAACTGAAGCGCAAAGGACCCAAGTATTACACTTAATAAGCCAACAAAGGGAAATTTTTTCCACAAACCCGGGCAGACGCCACTCGCTCAGCACCGGATCTATACCGAAGAGGGAAAATATGTGCGCTTAAAACTGAAGCTTGTAGAAAAGTAATAGAAGATGAGACAAACAAAATGATAAAAGGTGATATCATCGAACCCTTCACAAGTCAATGGTCTTCTCCAGTCATATTAGTCCCAAAGCCAGATGGTTCTATTTGATTCTGCATAGACTTCTGTCAATTAAATTCCATGTCTACCTTTGATACATATCCCACGCCCAGAGTGGGTGAAATGATTGAACAATTAGGATCGGCGAGGTATCTCACTACCTTAGGTCTCCCAAAGGGGTATTGACAAATACCATTATCCACAAAAGACCGAGAAAAGACTGCTTTTTCCACCCCATCTGGTCTTTATCAATGTAAAGTGATGCCTTTTGGGCTACACGGAGCTCACACTACCTTCCAAAGATTGATGGATAAAATGCTTAAAAACCATAAAAACCATGCCGCTTTTTATCTAGATGACATTCTCATCCATAGTCCAGCCTGGGACACATATTTGAAAGATCTAGAGGTGGTTCTTGGGACCCTCAGGTAAGCGAATCTGACTGGTAATCCTGGTAAGTGCTGAGTGGCCCAGGAGACCATACAATACCTGGGTTATAGTATCAGGCAGGGCACTATCATACCCCAATTGGACAGAACAAAGGCCATTCATAAGATCCCGTACCCCACTACCAAAAAGCAGATTTGATCATTCCTGGGATTGGTCGGGTACTACCGAAGATTCATACCCCATGTTTGCTGACAAAGTGGCCCCTCTCACCGATCTTCTGCAAGCCAAAAGCCCCAATATAATAAGAACCCTGTCACCCCAACAAATCAATCAATCAATCAATCAGTAATTTGTTAAGCACGCTACTCACCCGGTAGGGTCTCAAGGCGCTGGGGGGGGTTCTACTTCTCGAAGAGCCAGGTCTTGAGGTGCTTCCTGAAGGTCAGGAGGTCCTGGGTCAGACAGAGTTTGACGGGGAGGGAGTTCCAGGTCTTGGCGGCAAGGTGGGAGAAGGATCTGCTGCCAGCTGTGGTACGGTGGATGTGCGGAACGGTGGCGAGGGTGAGGTTGGCAGAGCAGTGCTGGTGTGTCGGGGTGTAGAACTTGAGGCGCTCATTAAGGTAGGCAGGTCCGGCGTCGTGGAGAGCTTTGTGGGTGTGGATCAGGAGTTTGAAGGTGATCCTTTTGTTGGCGGGGAGCCAGTGTAGGTCTCTGAGGTGGGCTGAGATGTGGCGAGGGAGGTTGAGGATGAGTCGTGCGGAGGTGTTCTGGATACGCTGAAGTTTTCTCTGGAGCTTGGTGGTTGTTCACACATAGAGTGCGTTACCGTAGTCCAGTCTGCTGCTGACGAGGGTGTAGGTGACCGTTCTTCTGGTTTCGATGGGAATCCATCTGAAGGTCTTGCGAAGCATCTGAAGGGTGTTAAAGCATGAGGATGAGATGGCGTTGACTTGCTGGGTCATAGTGAACGATGAGTCCAATATAAAGCCGAGGTTGCATGCGTGGGTGGTGGGCGTTGGGGCGGTTCCCAGCGTGGCAGACCACCAGCAGTCATCCCATGCTGCTTCGTTGGAGCCAAAGATGATGATCTCGGTCTTCTCCGAGTTTAGTTTGAGGCAGCTTGCCTCCATCCTGTTGCCAATGGCATGGAGCCCGGTGTAGAGGTTGGTCTTGGCGGTTGCAGGGTCCTTCGTGAGAGAGAGGGTCAGCTGAGTGTTGTCTGCGTAGAAGACAATGTTGAGGCCGTGGGATCAGATGATGTTGGTGAGCGGAGCCATGTAGACATTGAAGAGGGTGGGGCTGAGTGAGGATCCCTGGGGGACTCCGCAGATGGTCTTGGTGGCTTTTGACAGGAACGGTGGGAGGTGGACTCTTTGGGTTCTGCCCGACAGGAAGGATGTGAGCCAGTTCAGGGCTTTGTGGCGGATTCCAGCATTATGGAGGGGTGTGCGAAGTGTGTGGTGACAGAAGGTGTCAAAGGCTGCGGAAAGGTCAAGGCGGATGAGGGCAACGGTTTCACATTGCTGAGCCTGCTCCTGATGTCGTCGGTAGCAGCGATAAGGGTGGTCTCAATGCTGTGGTTCTTGCGGAAGCTGGACTGGGAGATGTTGAGTAGGCTGTTGTCCTCCAGGAAACAAGGTAGCTGACTGTTGACTATCTTCTCGATGACCTTTGCAGGAAAGGGGAGTAGGGAGATGGGCCAGTAGTTTTTGAGGTGTTTGGGGTCAGATTCTGGCTTTTTGAGCAGGACGTTGACTTCGGCGTGTTTCCAGCTTTCCGGTAAAATGGCGGTTTCGAAGGAGCTGATGATTATGGTCCGGAGCTGGGGGACGATGATTTGGCTGGCTTTATTGAAGATGTGATGAGGGCAGGGGTTGGCGGGTGATCCAGAGTGGATGGTGCTCATGGTCTTGGTAGTTTCTTTGTCGTTGGTGTGGGTCTAGGCATTCAGGGTGTTGGTGCGGATGGGTGCGTGCCGGTCGGCATTGGCAGTGGTGGTGGTGGGAAGCGGCATTGTGAAGCTTTCATTTTGATGTCTGTGGTCTTGCGGTGAAAAAAGGTGGTGAGGGAGTTGCACAGGTCTTGCAAGTGAGGGGGGTCGGCAGAGCAGGATTTGCGGTTGGTGAGTTCCTTGATGATGTTGAAGAGCTCCTTGCTGTTGTGTGCATTGATGTCAATTCGTTCTTTGTAGAAAGCTCTTTTGGTGGTCTAGATGAGCTGGTGGTGTATGGGTGTGGCTGATTTGAGGGCGGCGTGGTTGCTTTCTGTTTGCTCTTGGCGCCAGATCTTCTCGGCTTTCCGGCATTCCCTCTTGGAGGCATGAAGGACTGCGGTGAACCAAGGAGCTTTCTTGATGGTGTGGGTTTTGGTGGTTTTTCTGAGTGGAGCGAGGGTGTTGGTGCAGTCGTCGAGCCATTGCTTGAGGGTGAGGGCAGCGGCGTTGGGGTCGCTGGTGTGGGGTGGAGAGGCATGGGTGAGGGTGGAGATCACTTCGTCCTTGGAGATCGTGTTCCACTTGCGGTGAAGGGTCTGATGCTGTTGGTGGTGGATGGTGGGTTTCTGAAAGGAGAAATGGACACAGCGGTGGTCGATACAGCAGAGTTCGGTGGTGTGGGAGAAGGTGATGTGGCTGCTGGTGGAGAAGATGACGTTGAGTGTGTGGCCGGCTGAGTGGGTGGGCATACTAACGAGTTGCTTGAGGCCGAGGATGGCAAGGTTGTCCAGTAGGGCAGAGGTGTTGCTGTCGTCGGTGTTGCTGTCGTCGGTGTTCTCCAGGTGGAAATTCAGGTCGCCGAGGAGCATGTAGTCCATGGAGGTGAGGGCGTGGGTGCTGATTGTGTCGGCGATGGCGTCGCAGAATTGTGGGTGAGGAGCCGGGGGTCTGTAGACTAGGGTTCCTCTCAGGGTGGTGTTGGCGTTGACGTAGATCTGGAAGTGCAGGTGTTCAGTGGCATCTAGGGCATCATGGGTGTCGGTTGAGATCCTGATGGAGCTCCTGTGGACTATGGCTAATCCTCCTCCTGGTTTGTTGGTGCGGTCTGTTTGGGTGAATTTGTAGCCCTCAGGGATGGCAATGGCGATGTCGGGTTCTGAGGAGAGGTTCATCCAGTTTTCGGTGAGGAAGGCAATGTCTGGGGAGGTAGATGTGAGCAAGTCCCATAGTTCGACAGTGTGCTTGTGGACGGAGCGGGTGTTGAGGAGGATGCAGCTGAGGTAGTTGTTGTCAGTGGTGATGTTGTGGTGCTTGGTAAGTCGAGCGCAGGAGAAGTTGCAGGTTCGGCATGAGAAGGGTCCATTGGTGTGCCTAGGGGAGGTCTGAACGCAGGCGGTGGGGTGGCCAGGGTTGAGCATGAGGAGTTCTTCTGCGGTGTAGCGGCGTCTGGCGGCGCGAGGGATGCCTGGGCCAAGGGGACTGGCGCTAGGCATGGCCCAGTCACGGACAGGCGCAGATGGGCTTGCCTCTGGCACGCCAGCGGTGCAGCCGCAATTAAGAAGGGGAGGTGGGAGGGAGGAGCAGCTGGGAGGCAGGGAACGGTGGGCAAATGGGGTGCGAGGGGGACGGCGCCACAGGGGATGCAGCGGCGGGAATGGGAAGAGGCAAAAAACGGTGAAGACGGACGGAAAAACAAAAAGGCAATAAGCAGAGTGAGTTACAGGAAAAGGTAACAGGACAGAGTCACAAGACACAAAAAGGCATAGAATGAGAAAAAGCGGCACAAATACCACAAGACAATTAATAGGACACACACACAATACTTACGGCAACCACTAAACACCAGGGATGAGGCGCAGGTAGGTGCCTGCGGGTGGTGGAGGGCCTTGAACTCGTGGCAGTAGCGAGGGCGGGGGCACGGAGGCAGACAGGGAGAGCTGCGCAGCGTGTAGAGAGTGAAACCTGGCCTTAAAACAGGTCAGTGGTCACTCTGTGCACCGCGCAGCGGCCTCCATTAAGAATGGGAGTTGGGGGAGAGGAGCAGCTGGGAGGCGGGAGGCGGGGAGCGGTGGGCAAATGAGGTGCGAGGGGGCGGGGCCACAGGGGACGCAGCAGCGGGAACGGGAAGAGGCGCAAAACAGCAAAGACGGAGAGAAAAACAAAAAGGCAATAAGCAGAGTGAGACACAGGAAAAAGCAACAAGACAGAGTCAGAAAACACAAAAAGGCACAGAATGAGAAAAAGCGGCACAAATGACCCGAGGACAATTAACAGGACACACACACACACAATACTTACGGCAACCACTAGACACCAGGGATGAGGCGCAGGCGGGTGCCTGCGGTTGGGGGAGGGCCTGGAACTTGCGGCAGTAGCGAGGGCGGGGTCGGGGGCACGGAGGCAGACAGGGGGAGCTGCGCAGCGTGTAGAGAGTGAAGCCCGGCCTTATATAAGGTCGGGGGTCACTGTGCATCGCGCAGCAGCTGCTATTAAGAAGGGGAGGTGGGAGGGAGGAGCAGCTGGGAGGCGGGAGGCAGGGAGCGGTGGGCAAATGCGGCGTGAGGGAGGTGGGGCCGCAGGGGAAGCAGCAGAGGGAACGGGAAGAGCCAAAAAACGGCGAAGACAGGTAGAAAAACAAAAAGACAATAAGCAGAGTGAGACACAGGAAAAGGCAGCAAAACAGAGTCAGAAAACACAAAAAGGCACAGAATGAGCAAAAGCGGCACAAGGACAATTAACAGGACACACACACAATACTTACGGCAACCTCTAGACACCAGGGATGAGGCCCAGGCGGGTTCCTGCGGATGGTGGAGGGCCTCGAACTTGCGGCAGTAGCGAGGGCAGGGTCGGGGGCACGAGGCAGACAGGGGGAGCTGCGCAGCATGTAGAGAGTAAAACCTGCCCATAAAACAAAAGAAAGGGTTTGACATTCTGATGGATATACTCTGTACCAACCCGGTTCTATGCTGTCCTGATTTCATTAAACTTTTTGTCCTACAGACTAACGCTTCCAATCTAGGATTAGGTGTGGTTCTACTACAACCTGATAGCCAAAATGAACTCCACCCCTTAGTCTATATGAGCCGTTAGCTATTGCCCCGAGAACAGTGGTACCCGATTATGGAAAAGGAATGTCGGAGCATTAAATGGGCGGTCGAGGCCCTGAAATACTACTTGTTGGGCAGATCCTTCACTGTACTCATTGATCACGCTCCTTTGGTATGTCTGTCACGCAATAAAGACACTAATCCCAGGATTCTTTGCTGGTTTCTAGTCCTACAACCCTTTTTCTATCAGATGCTCCACCTCCGAGGGCATTGACAAATCACGGCTGACTACCTGTTCTGAGCCCCTGGTCCTTCATGGCCCGGTCGGCCATGCCCAGAAGGAGGGTCATGTAGCAGTGAGTCTCTGGCTCCGGCATGGTCAGGCAACTCAGCGTGCCAGACTGATCATTATTGGTACCCCGGGGGTACCAGAAATGGGTACTGCTTCCGGGGTTGGGGCGACCCAGCAAAAAGAGCTGGCAGCAAAAGAGAAGGGAGACAACGGGCAGAGAGAGAAGAGAGAAGACGCAGGACCCGAGGCAGGAGAACCAGGAACATGCAACGGAGAAGATGCGGGAACCGAGAAGGAGGAAGAAGAGGTGCCCAAGGAAGCTGACCTGAGGAGGAAGGTGGGACAACATCAGAAGTGGGCTGGAAAGCCGACTAAGAAGGAGTTCAGACCCTACAGCTATGCCACGCTCCTGGAGGACCGTGGCTAGACAAGGTACGGTCTCTTTGGAATAAAGACACAGGGTAAAAAAGGGAGGGAAAGGCAGGCGAAGGGGGGGGGCAGATGGGAGACCAGCTTATAAGGAGACAATCTGAGTTTTCGGAGAAGTGCACTCTTTGAAGTCACTTGGGCACTGCAGAACTGCACAAGGTTATTTTGTTTTCATACAGATAAAGTGGTGAAGACCCATGTCCCTTAGAAGCACTTCCCTGTTTCCCTACCCATAACCCCAGGTCTTGTATTACTTACTTGATCCTGGTTCTTTTGTTTTCTCTCGGTCTTCCTTGGAGGTGACTACTGAAAGTCGAGAAGTGGATCCTGGTTGCACCCTCCAGCCCAGTAAAAGAGATGAGAATAAAGAGAAAAAAAAAACAGTTCAGTAATTCCGAAGAGGACATTGATGAGGAGAAACAAGGACAGTTTTGGGACACTATGTAAGCATATAAAGAAATAAAAACAACCACCACTAACTCTCAGCCGTCTGGTGACCTTTTATTCAGGCTAAACTCCGCCACAGTGGTGTCAGAAGTGGGATTAAACAAATAAAGTGGTGAAGACCCCTGTCCCTCACGAGCACTTCCTAGCTTCCCTACCAGTAACCCCAGATCTTGTAGTACCTACCTGATCCTGGTTGTTCTGTTTTCTCTCAGTCTTCCTCGGAAGTGACTACTCAAAGTCGAGAAGGGGATCCAGGTTGCACCCTCCGGACCAGTAAAAGAGATGAGAATAAAGAGAAAATATCTAATTCACTGATTCCAAAGAGGAAGTTGATTTAAAGAAACAAGGACAGTTTTGGGACACTCTGAGAGCATATACATAAATTAAAACAACCACTGGTAACCCTCAGCCATCTAGTGACCCTTTATTCAGGCTAAAATCCACCATACATCAACTTTAAATGCACAAACAGAAAAGAGTGCAATTTAAAGGGAAGATGGATGCAGCAGTCAAGGAGAGCCCCAAGGGTGACCCCATGCACCCAGGCACCAGCCATGAGGATACACAGAAGTCCCAGGAGAAGGAAGAGAAAAAGAGAAAGTGTTGGTTCAGTGAGGAGGAGCATGACATCCTTTTCAGAAAGGTGATGGAGCACCAACACCAGCTCTTCATTACCTCCAAATTGCCAATTGGTAAGAGAAAGGCTATATGGCAGAACACAGTGAACAAAATCAATAGTGTGGCAGAGGTGAAGCGAACTGTCACTGAGTGCAAGAAGCGATGGCATGATTGCAAGCATAGAACTAAGGAGAAAATGGCCAGGAACAGAAAGGCAGACCTGCAGACTGGAGGTGGAAGTCCATCACCACAGGAGGACCTAGATGAGATGGAGGAGATGGTTGCAGTGCTCATCTTAGAAGAGCTGGTCTCAGGAATACAAGGACAGGACAGCGCAGACTTCCAACAACCACCACAAATGCAGAGTAAGTTGCATGGGGGAAATAACTGCTAATTTTACAAATACCAGAAGGGTGAGGCATATAGGACACACTAAATGCATGCTACCGGATTGCAGTTGGACACATTGCCCATGAATCAAGATGTACTATCCACACATAAGCAACACATGTATACACGCCTTGGTTGTGCTACGCACCACAACACATACACAACCTGGACATTCGTCAATCACCAGGGCTATACATCAAGATGTATATATGCAGCACATTAGATGAAAGGCATGTCTATCTATTGTGCTTGTGGCTGTGTCATCACAACACCCGTTGCATATAGTTAAACTGACTCTACCTACACAACTTAGACATCAGAGACTAGGAAGAAAGTTAATACCATTCCTGGGGTCAGGTCATGGTGGTGTTTTTTGCAGAAATACTTCCCTACCGCCATGTCCCATTGCCGAAACATGTGTGCTGCATCTTACAGCACACGTTGAAATGGCACCTTAGCAAACATTACTTGTACATGCGCAGGAAGGGACACCAACCTGCACATATACAATAAATCCTCTCGAGACAGCCACATCTTCATCATGCTGCATCAATGCCGGTCTCGGTGCAGGAGAACTAATCTGTGCAGCTGCAGAGGGGATTGCAGGGTGGTCCCATATCACAGTAAATATGGCACATCCCTGTGTATCTAACCTGTCACAGTGTTGAGCTACACATATTGATGCTGATCAGAACTGTGCCAGTAGAGAAAAAATTGCACTAAAGATTGCAATCTGTAGAACACAACACATTCAGGGTGAACCCACAACAAGTCTGACACAACCATATGAGTCACATAGGAATGGGGAAGCAATCACACAAATACAACATATGGTGTATGTCTGTGAACAATATGCTGCACATTATCACATTGACGGAGGGGGGATGCCGCACAGGCAAGTCCAGTGTTGGTAAGACTGCCATTGTGGTCTTCCCTCCGCAGTAGGCATTGCGAGTTTCATGCTGGAATGGTGGGTGGAAACCGTGTCTCCTTATGGCAGGTCTGTGTGGAAGTCCCCACAACATTGTTTCTGGATCAAATAGAGTCAGCCGCAATCTTGGGGTGCATTGGATGTGACAGCACACGCTGCACTTTTCAGTGTAAAACAGGCAGTGCAAAGCACAAATGGCCTGGTTCTGGGGGCCCCTACACTGCCCATGCGAGGTGCATGGGCAGTGCAGGGGCACCCAGGGGCACACCATGCCCCATTACCACCAACCTTTGTATGGCGGTTGGACCGCCATGCAAAGGCTGGAGGAAAAGCAGGATAATAAGCTGAAGTGTAGCACTGATTGCAAAGCTGGGCTGGTGTTATAAGCAAGGTGGCATTGTCAGTCCTTTAGCTGGTGGAAACCTGGCAGTGCCAGGCCATTGGCCTGTGGGGCTTTCCCCACTGTCCAAATGTGCCAGTTTCACCTGCGTTGTTGGCAGTGGTCAGATAGCCAGTGGTAGTCTGGTGGTCATAGGACTACCAGACTTGTAATGAGGGCCAATGTGTGCACTTGTACAACTAGCTGCAATCTCCCCCTCAAACTAGCTAGAGGCCCTGATCAAAGTAGAAAATAAGTTGACCGGCTATGTCCATAATTTAGTGGCATCAGGAACTGTCATGTACAAAATGCTGTTTACATCAAAAATAATACCGAAGCCAGCCATTCCTGGGTCCACCTCTGTACCAGTGGTAAGTTAGCTGCCCTGCCACAATGCTGCATCCTTTGCACCATAGTGCAAGGATGGTTCGTTGAGGAGGAGATCATAGTTGTGTAGGAAGGAGCACTTTCCAGCACAACCAGAAACAGAAATGGCAGTCTGCTTGGTCCATGTGTGCTGTGGAATGCAGCACACATACACAAAGTTAAATATGAGGAGCAATCACTGTAAACTTCATCATTACGGCTTGGTAATGCCATTCCTGAGGTGGTCTAAGATATTAGTGCTGCCTCAGGTGTATGAAAACACGTAATCTGGAACAGCGGCAAAATGCAATATGTGTTGTGTGGCTTGACCACCATAACAGTCATTGCAAGGCCCTCCCATGCAAATTGATGGGAAGGGGCCGTAATTACAAGGTGGTGTCAAGCCATTATAATTGGATACATTTAACCTTGTAAATATGACGTGTTCCATTGCGCCACCTGAGCTTCCCTTTATGTGACACTCAGATGGGGCAAAGGGCTGATAAATAGGACCCATAATGAAGAAGAAAAATGTTTGAGGTGTAAGTTGTCACTGAGCCTCCAATACCAATTAAATGATGTGCCATGTCAACTGCCATAATATAGAAATATTGATTTTACACCATCTCATTGCAGAGGATGATGGCTCTCCTGCCCATCCCCTGGGTGGGGATGGAGATGTGGCAGGCAGTCTAGAGGGAGTGCACACGTGCCTCGTGACAGCTAATGAAAACACAGCTGCCATCCGAGGCCCACTCCCCTCTGCATGGAGTTCAGCAGTTTCTGGCAGACATAGCTGCTGCCATGAGGGATGGGCCACAACCATTGCCCTCCCAAACGGGCAGCAGCATGACAGACAACAGCCTGGAGTCCATTGAGTGTGAAATGGCCTCCCTCAGGGAAGACACGGCTGCCTACCACCACAATGTTGCAGCTATATTGAAAAATCAGCAGTTCATCCTTGCTGCAGTGATGCCTTATGTCTTACCACAAATGGCAGCTACTAGGAGCTTGGACTACACATCTTTAACCTCTGAAGTGTGTGTGGCCCTGTCTACCTCTCCACCACCAATGGCACAGGAGGCACCACACACATCAGAGGATGAAGATGTGGAAGAAATTACTTTCACTCGGAATAGTACCCGGTAGCACCAGTCTGTGCCACATGGTCAGTTTTCTCCTTAGTTCTGGGCCATCATGTCAGTGTTGTCACAGTAGGATATGTGCACTCTTCACCCACCCACTGTTGACTTGTCTGCTATGGACTGCCATTGTCTCTCACTTCCCATTTGGAACCTTTTGTTCCTCCACTTTTATCAACACTACTCCGAAGCATGTTTTATGACATGTCCCTCAACCCTGGACTTGTGTTGTGTCATAAATATCTGGATTTCACAAATGGGATCTCTGACCTGGCTACTGTAAATATCTCACTTTCACACTTCCACCTGTAAATAAACACCTTATACACATTTAGCATGTCTACGTCTTCTGGGATCCATCTACTCAGCTAAATGATTGTATTGTGTGAATCCATGTCATTGGTCACAGAATATCGGTACATGAGTGCAGGACTGTGGGGACACAAAGCTACACAAGGATCCTAAAATAAAAAATGTGTATGATGGTGTTATCTCCTAGAAGCAATTCACTGAGTATGTAAAAAATTAAGGATACATATTTAGTTTCCTTATCATATACAGCAGGTATGGGTGAAACGCAAGTCAAGGGCAATATAGTCAGCTGAGAGTACCAGAAGAACATATTGGTGTGGTATAGAGGTAGCTAACCTTATCAGTGATGGCCACCTGTCAGTGTTCCAGGATTTAGTTCCAATTTCGGTTGTTTGCAGATGCTTCGCAGTTCCCAACATTGTAACTACAGGACCTCAACAATGACAGCTGAAGTACCAGACTTGCCTGTCGAATACGAAGTATACATAGACATTATGAATGGTGGGTACACTGGATGGCAGATGCATGGACTAG
This sequence comes from Pleurodeles waltl, assembly GCF_031143425.1. Classification (NCBI taxonomy): domain Eukaryota; kingdom Metazoa; phylum Chordata; class Amphibia; order Caudata; family Salamandridae; genus Pleurodeles; species Pleurodeles waltl. Next base: position 510,814,092 of record NC_090445.1, read on the forward strand.
TAGATGTGATGTTGCAGCCAATGTGACAGTTGCGCTGTCAATAGGGGTAGGACATCATAAATGAGGGTTTTGAAGGCAGGACGGATTCCGTAGACCATTCCCCCAATTTGCCCAGTCCACTCATGGGAAGACCCTGAGACTCAAACTAATTACACAATTGATGCAATTATATCAAGATGTTTATTCTAAAACTAATTTACTTAAAAACAACAAAGAAACTACCCTATCCAAAACTAACCTATACTAACCATAATTACCATACAACTACATCTATCCAACCTATGCTAAACTTAACTTACACATGAAACACCACACTCTAAACATTGGCCCCCATCTCCCTTAAGAAACAAGATATAAGTAGGACAACAATTACTATACCAAAACATGTACTACCTTATCCTATGGCATAAACAAATATATATTTTATTGTATTTCGAAACACACATATACCCCAACATGACCCCCCCACCCAAACACCCACCGATAAAAACATAAGAATATTAAACCACCTCCCAACTATACTTCTCCTAACTAATGGCTACACTACACTAACCTAACACTAACTACATAAAACCCAAACTAAAATATATTACAACTGTAAAAGGGAGGGTAAGGAACTAGGAGGTAGTCCATAACTGTACAAGTTCATTTTTTGCACTTCTTCACATTCTTCTTTATATATTTCAGTATTTTACGGTCTTCCGCCAATTCCTCCTCCAACTTATCCAGACGACTGAGGATTAGGTTCAAGTACCTATGCAGATCCAGTTCAAAATGGGATGGCCCAGTGGCTGGTGGTGGCAAGACTGGTACCTGTGTGGTGACTGGTGCAGCAAAAGTTGATGGGATGGGTGCAGCTGGGAGCCCCTGTATCGTTAAGGAGTTTGCTCTATGCTTTGTCTTGGGTGGCTGTGTGGGTCCCCTGTGTAGAAATGCCTGCCATTCCCCTGAAGCTTTTTCGGCTCTAAAACGGCATGCCATGTGGCGGTATCCTGAATGCTCTTCCCATTCCACCCTCCGTGTGAACTGCCGCCTCTCATCATTTGGCATGTTGGCAGCTGTAAAATGAGGAAAGCAGCCATCAGTATCAGCATTGGGTGGAGTATGTACAGATTAGCAACTTACACTGCTACAGCTGATTATACATACAGTCCTACACACATTCCTCAAAAACTTAATTTAACAAAATCACTGTTTACATCCAGCCATACAGTGGGATGATGACAATCCATTGTAAATCAAAGGGGGCCACAGCTGACAGGAACTAATAATGGCCTGCTCAACATCACTCTCATCTACTCTGTGACCATCACGTGTCTCTACAAGTTTAGATTTCCTGTCTCTGTGAGCATAAGTGGGGTTGGGCAAGCAATCCATCAGCTCAACACCCCTGGTGATACACCAAGGCCTGATCACTTATCATGGAGTGAAGGTGTGGCCTATTTGTTAGGGGGTCTGCTAACTACAAAGCTGGTATTCTATGTTCTATTACATCTACATTCATGTGTCCAGGTGTAAAACCTGGCCTGAGCCTACTTTACAAGGGTCCAGCAGCATTTCCTTAGCTGTAGCCACATGTACAACTGATGCTGTCTTGCTATGAGAAAGATTGGGCAAATCCTGAGCTGCACATCACTGTTGTCAACACATATCAGTACTGAAGCCCCCTACCCTGTGCGATGTAGTCCTAAGTGTGTTCAATAGCACATACATGGTGACTGTATGGATGCCCTTAAGCCCACAGTTATTGTGGCACAGCTTTGGGTGTTGCTACTGTATCCAGAAGCATCTTACATCATTTGCAGATGCATGTCAGACATCCTCACAGCACCAGCTACACACAGCAGTGCCTTCTTATGCATCTGTGGTGTGACCAATATCAGTCACAATTCTTATGGTGGCTGAACTATATTGGGAAACCTGCAGACATCTGGGCCCATATTTATACTTTTTGACGCAAAACTGCGCTAACGCAGTTTTGCGTCAAAAAAATTAGCACCGGCTAACGCCATTCTGAAGCACCATGCGGGCGCCATATTTATTGAATGACGTTAGCCGGCGTTAGCCGCCGGCGCCGTCTGGTGTGCGTTAAAAAAAACGACGTACACCAGGCAGTGCCGGCGTAGGGGGATATGGGGCTTGGGCGTCAAGAAATGGGGCAAGTCAGGTTGAGGCAACTTTTTCGCCTCAACCCGATTTGCGCCATTTGTTTTCACTCCCAACCCCCATAGAAATGACTCCTGTCTTAGCAAAGACAGGAGTCATGCCCCCTTGCCCAATGGCCATGCCCAGGGGACTTCTGTCCCCTGGGCATGGTCATTGGGCATAGTGGCATGTAGGGGGGCACAAATCAGGCCTCCCTATGCCACAAAAAAAAAAAAAAAAAACCACTTACCTGAACTTACCTTAATGTCCCTGGGATGGGTCCCTCCAGCCTTGGGTGTCCTCCTGGGGTGGGCATGGGTGACAGGGGGTGTCCCTGGGGGCATGGGGGGGCACCTCTGGGCTCCTTCAGAGCCCACAGGTCCCTTAACGCCTGCCTTTTGCAGGCGCTAAAAAACGGCGCAAAAGCGGACGTACGTCATTTTTTTGACCCGCCCACTCCCGGGCGTGAATTTTGCCCGGGAGTATAAATCCGACGCACATGCCTCGGAGTCGATTTTTTAGACGGGAACGCCTACCTTGCATATAATTAACGCAAAGTAGGTGTCCACGCTAAAAAATGACGCTAACTACATGGACTTTGGCGCTAGACGCATCTAACGCCAAAGTATAAATATGGAGTTAGTTTTGCGTCGAAATTGCATCAATAAAAACGACGCAATTCCGGCGCAAACGGAGTATAAATATGCCCCCTGGTGTTAGGAGATTAATACACTTTTTCCAGAAACACCTGGAGTGGAGTTGTCCATACATTGTGCACACTAATGACTGCTGTTCTGCACATTATGGCCCCTTGCTGTACTACTACCTCATTATCTCTGAAGGGTCCAGAGGCACCTGTGGTGTGTGTCTGTCTCCTACATAATCCCCCTAGAGACTACCTCAGTTAGAACCCTACATCTGTGCCATCTTATCAACAAGTATAAGATATGTGTGGCACACATTGCTGATAATGGTGCTGTGACAAGGTGGTTTTCAACAGGCATGCTATGTAAATATACAGGTGGCCTGTGACCTATAATGGTAGACATCCATGATTATGTGGTCAGCCATTACGATTCCTTTTACACACAATTCCATGCCAGCACACATTGGCCCTAGAATGGTTGTACGACGGAACACCGATTTCCTAAACAACTAGTGCCTTAACAACGAGGTCGGAATACCGACCTCGTTGCTACTACTAATGATTTTACCACGAATGCCTTAACAACGATTTTCTTTGTAAAGGTATTCCTGATAAAAGCATTACTAATAGGCACCATTGACCACCATTGACCCTACATCCCTCACGCCACCCCCCGCCCCCTCCCCAAAACCAAAAATGCCCCACCCCCCCAACCCCGCCCCAAAGCCTAAAACCCCCTGACCCCCCACCCCCTCCCCAAAACCAAAAACGCCCCACCCTCCAACCTCACCCCAAAACCTAAAAACCCCTGACCCCCCCACCCCCTCCCCAAAACCAAAAACCCCCCACTCCCCCAACCCCACCCCAAAACCTAAAACCCCCCACCCCCCAACCCCACCCCAAAACCTAAAACCCCCTGAACCCCCACCCCCTCCCCAAAACCAAAAACTCCCCACCTCCCCAACCCCGCCCCAAAACCTAAAACCTCCTGACCCCCCTCCCCAAAACCAAAAACGCCCCACCCCACCAACCCCACCCCAAAACCTAAAACCCCCTGAACCCCCACCCCCTCCCCAAAACCTAAAACCCCCACTTACCTTAGTCGACCCCTTGTCACCTGCGTCCTCCTCCTTCGCCAACTCCCTTCTTTGTACCTTAACCACGCATGTTCGTAGTTCAGAACATATGTAGTTAAGGCACAAAATAACGGAGTCGTGATTAAAAAAAGCGTTGTTGCGCTTTCGTTAACCACGACTTCGTTAAAAAGACTTCGTAATAAAGGATGTTTCTCCCCTAGAATTACATGCAATCCAATCTCATTGCACAACCCCACAATGTACATGAAGGGAAAATGATGGAGCACCATGCTGCTGGACAATTGGCAGTGCAGCACTATGCCATTTTCACAACGCAGGAATGCGCTGTATTCAATAGAATACGGCGCATCACTGTGTTGTCATCTACGCCAGCACTAATTTTGCTTCCAAACTTTAACCCAGCCACCCTTGCCCCATGGTGCATAGCTGGCTGCATTGAGGTGGAGATTGTTATTTTGCATGGAGGGACACCTTCCTACACAAACATAATCTTCAAAGGGTCATTGCACTTTCGATGTGTGCTGCCAAATGCAGCACCCATCGAAAGAGCAAAAATGTGGGCTACAACAACATATATTATACCTCGTTGTGCCGTGCTAACACCACCCCTTGGTGTGTTTTCAGAATTTGGCACAGCCTCAGGTGAAAGAAAATGTGTTAATCTTGGGCTGCGTCTAATTGCTATGGGTGTTGCTGTAGCACAGCCACATCAACACCCATTGCACGTTCCTTTCGACGCAAAGTTATGCGTGCGAACGGGCCAAATTGACAAGGTAAAGTGAAGCTACAAAATATGTCTTAAGCCCACCTTGTATACACAGTGCAGGGCACGGCGTCCCCGTAGCCTCACAAAAAGTGAAGCTCCGGTGGCACTTGGGCCTCTTACATATGCCCCATGATGTCACCATCCATCCTCTTATGATTTCTGTTCATTGGTCCGGGAAAAAACATAACTCATTGCATTCCACACTTCTGACTGACTTACACCAAACCCTCAATTAGCTAACAGGACCCACAATATGACACTTACTGGATGCATCGGGGTCTTTGAATTTCACCACCTCTCCTATGGTGTATGGGGCTGGTCCACCTGTAAGACATGAATGGTAAACATTGCTTAGTGTAAATGCAAAGTTTATGCAAATGGACATCATAGTTTAGTGTAAACTTGTTAGGCTGTGTCAGGAAGTCATCCTAGTGGAAGATCAGTGAAACTGACAAACAACTATGATCACTCAATCAAACGTACTCTCAGATGAGGTAGATCCATACATCTACAAACCTTCACTGTCCATGACACTCCTGTGATGCATTTCACTGCACCATTTATACATGGCATTGTCATGCAGCTGTCTGTTAGCACAACACCTCCATGACCATATGGGACAGCTTGATCATGTGTATTCCACCTGAGGGGCACGCTATGGTTGTTGCAGTGGCTGGCCTATTACCACAACCATAGCATTTGAGCCTGCATCAGATGTAGTATACATCTATATTATTATCATAGCTAACTGACTAACTTCTACCCTGGGGTTGTGTGGGTATTCCAAGGTGTTGAGGAATTACATTATACATCCTTCAATGAAGTGAGTGAAATGTGTGTGCCATCGCAAGGCAGACACACTTTAAACATTGCAATGGCAGTGGACTCATGTGAAGATAGTTGTACCTACCTGCACATTGACTGATTTAAAACATGGATGTATTACCAATGGTGTGTGCCTTGCCATAGTTGCCATGGTATATCATTGTTGATCCATTGAGGGATAAGTACATGGGCATAGGAATATGGCTCAACAAAGACACACTTGCTCAGTGGTCAGAGGATGCATCTGGTGATGCAGGTTAGTGAGTGATGTGCCAATGATGGAGCTGAAGCAGTGCAGCCCTATACTGTCAGTGAGGAGCAGCAGGCCAGTGGGACAGACTCAGCACATGTGTGTGGATACAGAGATCATATAGGCTGACTCTGATACACAATGCATAGGACAAATGGAACTGCCAGTAGTCTAGACCCAGTGCATGGTCAACCTCCCTTACATGGCCTTGTATAATGACACCAAGAGACTCATAGGACTACAGAATTGCAGCACCAATTGCATCTATACTGTCCTTATGGGCCTTGGTGCACCCCTTACTCACAGCTATGTCTGTGCGTAGTCAGATATAAGTCACACCATGATGGCGGTGTGGTCCAACATCATGTGTTCATGTGAAGGTCAATGATGCACTCAGCAGGAGATGCTACAGATCACAGACACTTCTGCAGTGTACACATGGGCCCTTTTCATACATATATATGCCCACATATCACACCTTCTCTCAGCAGCTCTGTGTTTGGAATTCAAACATAGGAAAATATGTCATGACTCTGAGGTTTGGAATTAGCCCTCCCAATTTTATTTTTACACACCCTTTAATGACTGTTTCATGGTGCGGTTGTCATTCCTAGCTGTTCATGTAAAAGTTTAACTGTGCATGCATCACTATACTTTGGGAAATTTATATGAAAGTGGAACAGCAGATAGTGTAGCACCAGTTTAAGTGCGGGCCCTAGCGCACTCCTAACACCACCATGGGTGCGCCGTATCCAATAGAATGCGCACCATGTTGGTAGTTAGGGAGACTAGCATCAAAATTGTTTGCCAGTAGTCTGGCGCTTTGCAGGACTGGTGTCTAAAGTTTTGACACTAGTCCTGCAAAGCACCCAGAGGCCCATTGATTATAATGGTTTCATATTTTTAACGCCTGCAGACAGCAGACGTTAAGAAATCCACCAAAAATTAGGGTGTAGCAATCTCATTGAATCCTTTGCGCAAATTTCGAGGCCCCCTTTGCACCAGAATGGCCCCTTACATATATTGTGCCTGGCACAGCCATAATGTGTGGCAAACCTTTCCAAAGTGGTGCAATGGACATGAAGGGATAGGAACAAATCTTAACTGAGGTAAAAAAGAGAGAGTTACAGTTTATCACAAGGAAAGACAAAAAGAGGTCACAGCTTACCCCCAGAGAGAATAAATGGGCCCTAGCTCGTCCTATGTTGGCAAAAGAAATATAGCTCACCCTAAGGGAGAGCTGGGGTACTCACCTGACTCAAAGTAAGAAGAGAGACACGTCTTATATACAGGGAATATGCAGGAGGACACAACTTACCCATGAGTCACACAATTCATCCCTAGATAGAAAGGGGGTGGCACAGTCCCATCCCAATAGATGTGGGGGGGCATATTTCACCCCAACGAAGGACGAAAGGGACACAGCTTAACCAAATTGAGAAAGCATAGAGATACAGCACAACCTAAGTGAAGAAGAAAGGGAAACACAGCTTACTCCAAATGAGAAAGAAGGGGGCACTTACCCTTAGGTCAAAAGAAGATGGCTCAACTCATCGGAAAGTAGCGGAGATGGGGTTCACACCTTTCCCCAAGGGAGGATAAAAGAATGGTAGAGTCATAGGCATGAGATAGGAGAAATTATGCTGCGTATAAATTATAGGTTGCCTGGCTGCTACTGCTTCTCTGCAGTGGATTTATGAGCTACACTGTGAGGGAATGATATTAGTTCTAGGTCAAAGCATTGCAAGCCTACCAATGGAGACAGATTGTAACTTTTGTCTTGTATCTATGTGTATGTTTGTTTGGGATTCTAACTTTTCCCCATACCCCTTTTTGTCTCCTGCTGCACAGGGCTCTGCCTCAACACACCCTCAAGATCTTTGTTGTCAACTGTAACAAAGTACATGTGTTGGGCTGTCAAGGTAGCCACAGCTGCCATATATTTGGCCTTTTATTTCTATTGGGAGTACCCTCTATCATGTGTTTGCTTTGTATTAGATTATGTGAAGGTCCACTCATCTGTTAATTCTAGTTTACTGCAGAAGCAATATCACCTTCATAACTTCCTCTTCTTGTTAACCACACCAGCCTTCTAGTTAAAACAGATGGAGTATACAACCCAGCAGTGAAAAGAAGGGACAGGGATGGAGTATAGAACTGAAATATGGTGGCTTCAACAATTCTGCAGTTTCAGAGTTTCCAGGCAGTAATTGCTTCTTTACTTTCCATCACTGATTCCTAAGTGAGTTTCACAATGACCAAATGAGTGTTCCCACCACACTACGCTGTTTTACACAAATACACATTACTCTTTCTTTCATTTTATTCAAAACAGTCTATCTCAAGATATTCTGAATGAGTTGCTTAAACTCACTTTGTACACTGACTAAGCTAAAAAACAGCAGTTTGAATAGGAATAAGCTGCTTTCAAAGTTATTGTAATTACTTTCATTATGATTGTATTAGGCTCCTCTTATTTTAAACTGAGTCACTTCTCAAATAAAAAAAAATATTTAATTTGCAAATGCAGGATCTTTCCTCATTAAAACGTTAGTTCCATAGTATCCCCAATCAACTTCACGATTTTGCTTTACTTGCTACACTTGGAACAAATGTACTTGAATTTCTTGAGTAGTGTCACATTCTGCCTTCGGGGAAGACAAGTAAAATTTGGTTATATGATGTTCCTCAGGCTGTGTAGTGCAAGAACTAGACACAGATCACCAACAGGGATAACTTCAAGTCCAGGAGAGCTCCAGGACTGGCAAATTGTATTCACTGTTAATCTCAGTTGACTTCTACAGGACTCATCTTACAGGGAAAACTGAAGCCAAACAATCTGTGGTTGCTTTGGTCGTGGCACAAAATGACCTTGCACAAAGATGGCCACTGTATCATGTGACTGAAGAAATCTCACTCCTGTCTTCATGAGATTTGTGTTAGAATGTTCTGGAAGTCCTTAATCAGGGTTGGGAACCAAGAGGATCAATGATCAAACTTCTTCTGGACAGGAGGGCATGAAACAGTCATGGGAATATTTTCCTATCTGGAACAAGGTCTTTGGGGTTTTAGAGGCAAAAGATCTACTCCTGAGGATCTCTGACAGGAGTAGCCAAGGGGGAGAGAGGAATTGGCTCACTGGAACAGGTGCTTAGGAATACTACAAACATGAAGTCTTTCATCCAGGCTAGAAACAGCACTACAAGTGACAGCTGTTGTATGTATTTTCATTATTGTGCATTACATGTATTGCTTGTTTTGTAGTGTGCCTCAGGTTCACATATTAATGCATTGATTTGAATACCAGGTGCATAGGGAATAACAAAATAACTTTAGGGTATTATCTGAGTATACAAGAAACTTCTGTTGTTATTGTTGTTACCTGACACAGTGATCATGGGGTTCATTTTTCTCAAACTAAATGATTTAAGGAGTCATAATGAACTATTTATAAAAATAATTCTTAATTCAAAGACATTCCTGGACAACAGCAAGTCGTGTGGTTCCTCAGAGCTGAGCCAAGGTCCTCAATACTGTTTGTCTCATAGCTTTTCTACTGCAGAGACAAAATGTGACCTCATCTCTTAGAAAGGCACATGGACTAGAAAAACATAAGACGTTCTGTTATGAATGTCTGTTGACTGTCAAAATATTTAACCTTCATTATGGCAAATTTTTGGTGCTTAAGATTAAGGCAGTTAGGAATCCTGTACAACATGTTGACTGATCTCATAACATTTTAATTCTGTGCGTTTGTCATCACTGCAGTTATTAATTTCTGTAATTGTTTCCTTACATTTCTATGCACTAAAATTATCTTGAAATACTGCCTTTCAAAACAGTGTGGATTTCTTTTGTATGCTAAAGCTTGCCAAAACACATATCATTATTAAATCAAGATGTTGCACAGTTTCTGACATGTCGTTATATACCCAATATGTAGTATCCCTAGATAGACTGAGGAAGATGTGTGTGGGTCATAGTTTTTTTTCCTACTGACCAAAGTTTGTTGATCCAAACCTAAAGCTTCTTGGGGGCAAAGAAGTATCTACTCAGTCATGTTTACACAAGGCTTTAAAAAATGCAACACGGTGGGCAACTGATGGACTGGAAATCTGAGTGCCATCTTTTACTGTGAACTATTACTAATATGAAGACATATGTTTTAATATTGCCATTTCCTCACAGATGAGCACTTCTTTTTCTGCTTTAGAGGCTTTGTTAGTAGTATGGAATCACATTTTCCTGGGACCCATTTTGGGCCCGTTGTGCCCTGTGATACCCAATAACAACTAGGCCTGTTTCTGTTGAACAACTTATAACTAACATGAACCGTTCTTACTGATATATTTTAATGTTGCTCGGAACGCATTATGTTGCAAGGCTTGCTATTAGAACAGCCACCATGAAATATCATTGCATGCTAGCTGAAGCAATCTTCCTTCTGGAAACTACCATCCTATGTAAGTGTTGTTCTCAGTTCTGTCTTAAGATGTATAACGCAATATTAGACACATAGGATATATTATGTAATTTCCTTGTCTGTGCTTTAATTTACTATATATGGTGTGTTACGAAGAATTAACGGTAACACCTTTAGCAATGTTGAAAAAATGATCATAAGTCAATGTCAAGAACCAATGAAATGTACGAATTTATTTGTGGTATGATAGTATATGTATTACTTCCTTCTTTAGACTGTTCGGGCTTGATCTCCCAAGGCTGTTCAGTTTCAGTGTTCACGTAATAAATTACTTTACTTTATCTAAGGAGCAGGCTGGTCTTTGGTTTCTGAGCTGAACTAAGCTGAGCTGATTTAGCTTCCACAGTAGGGACCCTCATTCTAGTCAGGGTAAAGGAGTCACACTCCTAAAATAATCCCTGCCTACCTCCTTAGTAGCTTGGCAATGGAAGTCAGGCTTATCTCAGAGGCAATGAGTTAAGTATTTGTACACACACAGTAACACAAAGAGAACACTGCAAAAGTACTCCACACCAGTTTAGAAAAATAGCCAATATGTATCTGATTAACACAAGACCAAAACCACAAAAATCCAACATATACAAGCAAAGAAACAAATGTATAAAAATTAAATCTAAATAAAGTGCTTAGAAATACAGTAGCTCCAACTGGGGCTCTCATGACTTCTTTGACAGAGTCGTTCTCAACAGTCTGACGCCACTTGTGAGGGAATCTGGCACCAGTCATGGAGTCGCATAGACCCCCAGGGATAGTACCTGTGAAAATGATGAAACAAAGACGCTGCATGGAGTCCAGGAGGAGGCATCACTGGAGCTGGTTCAGGGTCAAGCTTACTGCTACCAGGGAGGTGATGCATTGGTGCTTTACTGCAAGGCAGGGGAGGTGAGGTGTTGGTTCCTTAGGGTTGCAGGGGAGGTGATGCGGCCTCGGTGGCGAGGCATCGGTTCCTTATGATCCAGCAGGGTTGATGAATCCGGTGGGTCAAGACGTGATGGGGTGACCTCTCGGGTCGCAGCCACACTACGGGGCCACAGGCACCGCAGCAGAATCAGGTGTCATAGATATCACAATGTCGGTTGACTCAAGATATCGCAGAACTTCAGATGCACTGTGGCGGCTTTGGGCCAGCAGCATCAGGTCTGCAGCATCGGTTGCAGTCGCTGCACTTCAGTTGGGATCACAGCTTCAGATGCAGGTAGCAGTGCAGAGTCGAGAGGTGGCGCCGGTTCTGAAATCGTCCGGAGTTGAGATGCCTCGTTCTTCTTCTTCCCACCAGAACTCACTTCTAAGGGCCCAGGAACTGGATCTGGCACTGCTTGGCAAGTCAAGATTCTCAGCGAGAAAGCCCAGGGGCTGGCCGATTAAGTCTTTGATGTCCCTCAAACTTCTAACAGGTGGCAAGCTTAGTTCAAGCCCTTGGAGAACATTGGAAAGCATGATGTAGAAAGCAAAGTCTAGTCCTTTTACTCCTGGGGCAGAAATAGCAGAAGCAGGCCAGCACATCAGGCCAGCACCGCAAAGGAACAGGCAGAGTGGATGGTCCTCCTCAAGCATCCAGCTCTTCTCCCTGGCAGAATGTCCTCAGTCAGGAAGTGTTCTGCATTTGTGGTCCTAGAGGCCCAATACTTATACTAATTCCTGCCTTTGAAGTAGGCAAACTTCAAAGGAAAGTCTTTGTAGTGCACAAGACCCTGCCTTTCTTGCCCTGGTCCCAGACACACTCCGGGGGTTGGAGACTGCTTTGTGTAGGGATAGGCACAGCCCAATTGAGGTGCATGTGTCAGCTCCTCCCACCACTCTGGATCAGGAAAACCCATCAGAATATGCAGGACACACCTCAGCTCCCTTTGTGTGACTGTCTAGAGTGAATTTACAAACAACCCAACTGCCATCCTGACCCAGACGTGTATTCCACAGCCAGACAGAGGCACAGAATGGTTAAGCAAGAAAATGCCCACTTTCTAAAAGTTGCATTTTGAAACTTACAATTTAAGTACTAACTCCACCAAAAGATGTATTTTTAAATTGTGAGTTCCAAGACTCCAAACTCCACATCTCTATCTGTGCCCAATATGAAATTACACTTAAAAGATATTTCAAGGCAAACCTTGTGTTACACAATGGGAGAGATAGGCCTTGCAAAAGTGAAAAACCCATTTAGCAGTATTCCACTATCAGGACATGTAAAACACACCAGGATATGTCCTACCTTTTAAATACACTGCACCCTGCCCATGGGGCTGCCGTGGACCTACCTTAGGGGTGTCTTACATGTAGTAAAAGGAAAGATTAGGTTGCCAGGTCAAAATGGCAGTTCAAAACTCCCCACATAGGCACTGCAGTGGCAGGTCTGAGGCACGTTTACAGTGCTACTCATGTGGGTGGCACAATCAGTGTTGCAGGCATACTATTAGCATTTAATTTACAGGCCCTGGGCACACATGGTGCACTATACTAGGGACTTACTGGTTGTTGGAAAATGGGTTATTGGTAAGGGCAGGTAGGTACCTACACTTAGCAATAGGCCACTAACCTCCACTAAGGTCCAGTTAGGTCTCAGTAAATTAAACCCAGCTCAACCCTTGGTAGCTTGGCAACGAGCGTCAAGGCTTAACTTAGGAGACAGAGTGTAAAGCATTCAAATATCACAAAACAGTAATTAAATAAAACACAGGAAACAGTTTAAAAAACCAAAACCAATTTATAAAAATAGATTATATTTTTATCTTTAAAATGACACCAAAACGAATAAAATCAGATAAGGGGAACCGGAGATATGAATTTTTAAAGAATTATTATTTTTTTAGCGCCTAGAAACAAAAAGTGCCAATCGGGTCATCTGGTTGCACCTCGACCGGGGCAAAGTCAAAGTTTCAGGCCGACCGCGATGGAGCCCTGCTCGGCTACAGGTCGCGGGAGGCCTCGGTTAAAAGTTTACCTCTACACTTAGGGGGTCATTCTGACCCTGGCCGGCGGCGGTAGCCGCCGGCCTGGCGGGGCCCTCCAGAATACCGCTGCGCGGTCAAAAGACCGCCGCGGGTATTCTGGGTTTCCCGCTGGGCTGGCGGGCGACCGCGAGAAGGCCGCCCGCCAGCCCAGTGGGAAACACCCTTCCATAAGGATGCCGGCTCCGAATGGAGCCGGCGGAGTGGAAGGGGTGCGACGGTGCAGTTGCACCCGTCGCGATTTTCAGTGTCTGCATGGCAGACACTGAAAATCTTTGTGGGGCCCCCAGGGGCCCCACGACACCCCATACCGCCATTCTCTTCCTGGCGGCCACAACCGCCAAGAACAGGATGGCGGTATGGGGCTCGGAATCCCCATAGCGGCGCAGCTTGCTGCGCCGCCATGGAGAATTCCCCAGGGCAGTGGGAAACTGGCGGTACACCGCCGGTTTTCCGTTTCTGACCGCGGCTGTACCGCCGCGGTCAGAATGCCCATGGGAGCACCGCCAGCCTGTTGGCGGTGCTCCCGCGGTCGTTGGCCCTGGCGGTTTTTACCACCAGGGTCAGAATGACCCCCTTAGTCTCTTTTTGAAGATTTTCTTCAGCGGGACGAACCTGCCAGTCCAATCCGACCTCCTGGAGCCCTTGTCCGGATACGCGATGCTGGAATCCTCGGTGGAGATTTTTACCTTCGGACTTAGTCGTTTTTCCGAGGTGAAAATCCTTCGACCGGGGTAAACCTGGATCTTGATCCGACGTCCATGGAGCCCTCCTCGGATACGCTGGCTGGGAGGTCCCGGTCAACTTTTTACCTTCGGACTTAGGTGGTCATTCTGACCCTGGCGGTCTTTGACCGCCAGGGCGGAGGACCGCGGGAGCACCGCCGACAGGCCGGCGGTGCTCCAATGGGGATTCCGACCGCGGCGGTAAAGCCGCGGTCGGACCGGCACCACTGGCGGGGTCCCGCCAGTGTACCGCGGCCCCATTGAATCCTCCGCGGCGGCGCAGCTTGCTGCACCGCCGCGGGGATTCCGACCCCCCCTACCGCCATCCAGATCCCGGCGGTCGGACCGCCGAGATCCGGATGGCGGTAGGGGGGGTCGCGGGGCCCCTGGGGGCCCCTGCAGTGCCCATGCCACTGGCATGGGCATTGCAGGGGCCCCCGTAAGAGGGCCCCTACATGTATTTCACTGCCTGCTGCGCAGACAGTGAAATACGCAACGGGTGCAACTGCACCCGTCGCACAGCTTCCACTCCGCCGGCTCGATTCCGAGCCGGCTTCATTGTGGAAGCCTCTTTCCCGCTGGGCTGGCTGGCGGTCTGAAGGAGACCGCCCGCCAGCCCAGCGGGAAAGTCAGAATTACCGCCGCGGTCTTTCGACCGCGGAACGGTAACCTGACGGCGGGACTTTGGCGGGCGGCCTCCGCCGCCCGCCAAGGTCAGAATGAGGGCCTTAGTCTCTTTTTTGGAGATTTTCTTTACCGGGACGAACCAGAAAATCAGGCCGGGTCGCGGTTGAGGCAAGCCGGTTAGAGTTGCCGCCGCGGGTCGGTCCCTCTATGGAGCTTTTTTACAAAAGTTGTCCAAACTTCTCCAAACTTCTGGGGCTTCTTCCAGATGTCCTTTTAAGGTTCTTTTGGGGTCCACAGCTCACCCCAATGGCCCAGAAGTTCTGAGATGGTCCATGGGGGGTGCGGACTACAACTCCCAGAGTGCACCTGGTGCAAACTCCTTTTTGGCCACTGGACAGTGGTCAGCTGGTCGCTTTCTTCAGGAGTTGGTGCAGGGGACTCTGGATAGCAATTTTTCACCTGTAGCAAACAGGGAGTCCCTCCTTGAACCAGTTGAAGCCAGGCAAAGTCCTTCTTGTGGTGAAGCCCAAGTGTGCAGCTGGTGCAGTCCTTCTGAGTGCAGGTTCCAGGTGCAGGCCAGGGGTCCAGCAGGGCAGTCCTTCTTCTTCTGTTGTTCTTCCTTGTTGGATGTGGTAGGGAACTGAGGTGTGGGTGCAGGTCTGCCAGTTTTATCCTTGCTCCTGGGTGGAGAAGGTCCTGGTTCTCCAATCAGGTGCAGGGTCCTTCCCCCTGTGATGACCACTTCCTGGGAAGTGTGGCAAGAATCAATCCCAGGAGGCAACATTCTCTAAAAATCCATCATGGCTGAATCTGATTTTTGGAGGTTACATCTGGCTGAGCCCACCCACTGGTGTGGCTAAAAATCATAAACACACCCCTCTCCTGCCCTCTCCTAATCTAATCAAGGGAGCACCTAGTTGTCTGGGGTTGCAGGATGTGGGGGTGTTGCTGGTTGCTCCAAATGTCCTTCTCTGCCTTTGAAGACCAGTTTGGCAGCCCTCCCCCTTCCTGCCTCACCATCTGCTGAGGGGAGATTCCCTCCCACAGGCACATTCCTTTGTGTGAATCCAGGCCACTTCACACCGCATCAAGGCAGCTTGGCCAAGCTACTAGAGCTGGCCAATCAGAGCACAGCAGCAAAAACAATGCAGGGCTGAAATGGGCAACTTTTCAGGTAAAGTTTAAAACTCTTTACCTGAACAAGTTATATTAAATCCCACAACTGGAAGTTGTGGGATTTATTACAACAATTAATTTGATACCAAATTCTTGGTATGCATCATTTAAGGAGACTTTAAAAATTAAAATAAAGTCTCCCCATTCTAGCCTATGAAGGCCATTTACTACAATGAGGGGAAAACGAATTTGGCTGTTTTTACCTCACCAGGGCTTATAAAACTATTTTTATAAAGTCCCTGCTTATAGTTACATGGCACCCAGCCCTAGGGGCACATAGGGCACACCTCCTTAGGGGTGCCTTATATGTAAAAATAAGGTAGTTTAAGACTTTGGAACTACTTTTAATTCCAAAGTCAAATTTGCATATCACTTTAATTTAAAAGCAGCCAGCAAGGCAGGCCTGCCTTTAAAATGACACTGGGCACCTCAGCAGTGCACCTATGGGTGCACCACCTATGCTGTGGTCCCTAAACCTACATGCCCTACCATATACTAGGGACTTATAGGTAGGTTAACTTAGCCAATTATAATTAGCCTAATTTGCATATCCATTTTACACAGAGCACAGGCCCTGGGACTGGTTAGCAGTACCCAGGGCACCATCAGAGTCAGGAAAACACCAGCAAAAAGTGGAAAATGGGGGCAAAAAGTTAAGGGGGCCTCTGCAATCAGCCCTGTTTTCTCACACTGGTTAATCAAATATGGCAATTATGGATAAACCAATCATCAATATGATTTAGCCTGAGATCACTTACACGTTAGCACTGGTCAACAGTGTTAAAGTGCCCAGACTCCTAAACCAGCAAAAATGAAATTCAGTACAGGATAAAAAACAGGAGGTCAGAAGCAAAAACGGCTGGAGATAACCCTGCAAAAAGGGCCATTTCCAACACAACCCTCTTCAAACCTATAGCCTGGGCAGACCAATTAATGCTTTGCTGGACGATCCTGTTTAGGGCAATAGAAATTGGGCAGAAGCCCACTACTGCAGGGGCTGTTACTAGTTCTACGCCTCTTGGAATCCTCGCGGATCCCTATGCCTATACTCTCAGTGTCCACTGAACTAATTTGGGGGGAACCCTTCTCCTCATCCATGGACTCCATCTGTGCTGCACTTAACCTTACCTTGCTCACAGATGCATCATAATTGGCAGACACTATCACTATGGCCAACAGTGTAATGTGGCCCATTCCACCCCTTTGGTCTGACTTCGGTCCCCAAACCAGGGAAAGCTCTGACCAGAAGGACAACAACCAACAGAGGCCACTGACAGCTGTCAGTATCAAAAGGCAGGCCCAAGTCCATCCTGGGTTCTCTAGCCTCTGTAGTTTCAAAAAATGGGGGGCATTAGCCCCAGGTGCCTTGCACCCTTTTTCCACTTCACCTCCCACCAGTTCAGGGGTGGTATCCTGAGACTGGTCACTCAACTAGGGGTCTGTGCCCTCAGGCTGAGCATAGGACAGGGGTGGGTTCCCCATTCTCTGTTTTTCTTGCAGGGGTCCTGTACCTTCCGCTTTGGAGTGGTACCCCCAGAAAAGTGAACTGTTAGAGCACCTTTGGTGGCTGCCCTGCCCAGTTTCCCGGACACCAGGGGGCAACTCCTTCCCCAGAATGCAGTCTAAGGGCATCTGGAGACTAACCAAGACCCTTCTCCAGGTCACCTCACCACCTCACTCTAGGAACACAAGAGCCATAGGGCTGAAAAAGTCCTGCCCATGGGTTGGAGTCACTCTACACAACTGGCTGGTGTACTGCCCTGGGGAAACTAACCTTTCCACAACCATGGTATGGCTAGTCCCACTGTCCCTCAGAACAGTCACTGGGACCCCATTCACTGTCACCTGGTAGAAGTGACATCTCCCACCTTGGGGGATCACCAACTCACCCTCTGAATCTACCTCCCAACTAAGGGAGGTCACAGCATGGTCTATGACCTGCCCCTGGGTACTACCTCCCCCTAAAGCCACATTGGCCAACCTGTAGAGGGGCCACCAGTGGGGATTTTCTTAGGACAGACAGAGTCCCCTTTCATGTGTCCTATGTGAGAATTCTCAAAGCAACCGGGTTGAAAAACGGTTGCCCTGGGCCACCACCCACTAGAACCCCCCATCTTTTCTGTCAGAGGGGACAAGAGAACATTTTTCTTCCCCTTATCCTGAGACCTGCCTGTGTCTTCCTTGAGCTCTCCCTCCTTCTTCTGTTGGAGACCCTTCCCACCTTTGGCTGAGTCTCCCACATACAACTTATTTTGGACCCTGGTGCAGAGCCAGCAGTCTGTCTCCTTCGTGAGCTTCCTTGGGTCAGTAAGCTTGCTGTCAATCAAGTGCTGGCACAGATCTGGAAAGCAACAGCTAGACAAGTACTCCCATGCAATCAAACTGTACAACTCCTGATAGTCTGTTACCTCACTGCCCTTCACCCAACCATCCAGTGCTCTGCAGAAAAGATTCAACATACTCAACCCAAGTTTGACACCCAGGTTTAGTACTGTCCCTAAACCTTTCCCTGTAGCTCTCTGGGGTGAGACCATACTGTAGGAAAGTACCATCTTCCTTGGCATGTTACCCTCATTTTTACCTGTATGTCAGTATGTTTTTGCCTGTCTCACTGGGATCCTGCTGATTAGGACCCCAGTGCTCATAGTTTATGGCATAATGTGTGTGTTTGTATAGTGCTTGACTGTGTCACTGAGGCTCTGCTAATCAGAACCTCAGTGCTTATGCTCTCTCTGCTTTTAAATTTGTCACTATAGGCTAGTGACTTCATTTACCAATTTCAGTTGGAACACTGGACCCCCCTTATAAGTCCCTAGTATATGGTACCAAGGTACCTAGGGCATTGGAGTTCCAGGAGATCCTTATGGGCTGCAGCATTTCTTTTTCCACCCATAAGGAGCTCAGACAAACACTTCCACAGGCCTGCCATTGCAGCCTGCGTGAAATAGTGCACACACAATTTCACAGCCATGTTCACTGCACTTAAGTAACTTATAAGTCACCTATATGTCTAACCTTCACTTGCTGAAGGTTAGCTGCAAAGTTACTAAGTGTGAGGGCACCCTTGCACTAGCAAAGGTGCCCCCACATAGTTCAGGGCCATTTTCCAGGACTTTGTGAGTGTGAGGATGCCTTTATACTCGTGCACTACATATAGGTCAATACCTATATGTAGCTTCACAATGGTACCTCCGAATAGGGCAATGTAAGTTGTCTAAGATAATAGAATTGTTCCTCCATTCCAAATCTGGTATTCGGGAGACAATTCTATGCATTCTGGGGGCTCCACTATGGACCCCCAGTACTGCCAAAACAGCTCTCTGAGGCTTGCATTGCAGCTACAGCTGCTGCCACCTCACAGACAGGGTTCTGCCCTCCTGGGGTCTGAGCAGCTCAGTCCCAGGAAGGCAGAACAAAGCATTTCCTCTGAGATCAGGTTGTTACATCCTCTCCCTTTGGAAATAAGTGTTACAGGCTTGGGAGGGGTAGCCTCCCCCACCCCCTGGAAATGCTTTGAAGGGCACAGATGGCGCCCTCCTTGTTTAAGCCAGTCTACACCGGTTCAGGGACCCCTTGTCCCCTGCCCTGGCATGAAACTGGACAAAGGAAAAGGGAGTGACCACTCCCCTGTCCATCACCACCCTAGGGGTAGTGCCCAGAGCTCCTCCAGTGTGTCCCAGACTTCAGCCATCTTGCTTTGCAAGGTGTGGGGGCACTCTGGAGGGCTCTAAGTAGCCAGTGCCAGCAGGTGACATCAGCGACCCCTCCTGATAGGTCCTTACCTGATAACGTAGCCAATCCCCCTCTCAGGGCTATTTAGGGTCTCTCCTGTGGGTTCTCTTCTGATTCTACTTGCAAGTTTCCAGCAGGAATCCTCTGCAACTACTACTTCATCCTCTAACCTCGGATCAACCGCAGCCTACTCCAGGAACCGCTGTAACAGCAACAAAGTAACCACAAGGGATACTTTTCTTCTGCACCTTCAACTCCAGCCACCAACTGCAACAGTTTCCATGGTGTGCACACTCTTAGGACTCTCTGTCTTCATCCTGCACCAGAAGGACCGAAGAAACCTCCCGTGGGGTGACGCAGACATAGACTGTCCAGAGGTCCTGCTGACGCATTTTGGAGGAGGTAAGACCTTGCCTTCGCTGAGAGCGACAGTACCCCTGTGCACCGCGTCTTCTTCACCTCCTGAGGCCTCTGTGCACTATTTGCAAAATTCCTTCATGCAGAGCCTGGCCCAGGTCCCCGGCACTCTATCCTGCGACGCTCAACTCACTGAGTGGACCTCCGGCGGCGTGGGACCCTTCTTTGTAGTGCTCAACTAACCCTGTTTTGCCCCTCATTTGTTCCCGTGTCCTGGGATTCCCATGGGTGCTGCCTGGCATCCTGAGGGCTCTCTAAAGTGCTGTGAGCCCCCTCTTCCTCCTCACACAGAATTGAGGCCCCCAGGTCCCTCCTGCGTCCAGCCAGTGCCATTTTGACGCAAAACACAACTTTGTCGTAACCAAGGATTGTTGGCGACTTCCAACACGAAATCATGTCTGCAACCATCTTCATGTCGTTGGACATCCTTTGCATCATGCAGGAACCTGCTGGCATCTTCCTAGGGTTCATTCCTGCAGTCTTCGTCCAACCGGGGACTCTTCTTTTGCACCCTTTTCTGGGTTGGCAGGGGCTCCTGTCCTTCCTGGAACTTCTTTTGACTTCTGGACTTGGTCCCCTTCTTTTGCAAGTCTTCAGGTCCAGGAATCCAGCAGTTCCTGTTTGCAGACTTGGTTGGTTACTGCAATAATCCATATCATGCTGTGTATTGTGTCCTGAGGAAACTTGCAGTACTTTACTCCTGCTTTTCTAGGCTCTGGGGTGGGGTAATTCCCTTACCTTTACTGTATTCTTACTCTCCCAGCGATTCTGCACTCACTACTCTTGTCTAGGGGTGGATTTGTGGTTCGCATTCCACTTTCTTAGTATATGGTTTGTGTTGCCCCTAGACCTATTTTCTCCCATTGCATTCTATAGCATTTTCTATTGTTTGCACTATCCTATGTCTAATTACTTACAATATGTTGGTGTCTAGTGTATATATTGTGTATAATGCTTACCTCCAGAAGGAGTATTGCCTCTGAGATATTTTTGGTACTGTGTGACCCAAATGAACTACCTTTATTTTAGGTAACACTGAGTATTGTCTTTACTTGTATATAAGTACTATGTAACTATATGTGGTATTGCATGAGCTTTGCATGTCTCCTAGTTCAGCCTAAGCTGCTCTGCTATAGCTACCTCTATCAGCCTAAGCTGCTAGAACACTACTACTTCACTAATAAGGGATAACTGGACCTGGTATAAGGTGTAAGTACCCAAGGTACCCACTACAAACCAGGCCAACCTCCTACACATACCTCTTGGTCAGGACATTCTTCATGACAGAGTACCTTGTCAGTTCCTCTGGATCTAATGCCAACTAAGTGTCCCTTCCCTCCATTGAGAGGTATTTCCACAGGTCTGCCCCCCAATTTCTCTTAGGGACCCTGTTCATCCTCAGCACCACCGCATAACCCCTGAACCACTGCTCTACGTCATCTCCCACAACACAATATTTTACCACATCCTTGGGTATATGTATCTTCCCCTCAGACCACACTGTAGAACTGCTGCCACCATCTGTGCTGGACTTGCTCTTCAGATCCAGCTCCTTGAAGCTCACTTCTTGCGCTAGAAGCAATGCTAAAAGCATTTTCTTCTCCTCTATGGTGATTTTCTCTTTCTCTGACAATTTACTATTTCTCTGGCTAGTTCCTCTGGACAAAAGAAAGGTTGGATAGTGACCCCACCTGAGGATACCCAGAAGACAGGAGTACCTATACGAGGGGACCCGGATGCAGAAGACACAAGGGACTCTCTCTGAAGTCAGTGGAAGCCTCGGATTGTCCAGCTGCTGGCATGACCTGGGGCCCAGGACGGTGGAACCCAGGGACAGAGTGTGGATGTGGAGGACCTGGAAAGGAAGGGGACAGAGTCTAGCACCCTTGGAAGGACCCAGGTAGTGCAGGTGGCAATGCCCACCCTCCTACATGTGAAGTTCCTCCTAGTTAGTGGTGGAAAAAGTCCAGCAGTAGGGTCCAGGAGCTGCAGAAGATCCCACGAGTCACCTATGAGCTGTCACTCAATGGTCGCCGGATTGCAGAAGGATCAGTGACTGTCCAGATCTCTAACAAGCACTGGCAAATGCAAACAGGAGCTGAAGCAGTATTTGTAGAGTTTTGGGGACCAGCAAGGTCCAGGAGACTTTACTCTTGAGGGGGAGTCAGGGCTGTCCCTCAGCACAGAGGAAGGCCAGCAGAAATTGCTGAAGCACAGGCAATGGACACAGGAAGTCATAAGGAGGCCCCAGCAGCACAACAAAACAGAAGTCCCACATTGCAGGCTTTGCAGGACAGGGGTTGATCTTCGAATTGCAGAGTGCTGGAGGCCGGGGCTTCTTGGCATCTGAAGATCTCCTGGAGAAATAGTCAACAAGCCTTGGCAAGAGCAATAGTCATGGTGCACAGGAGTTCCAGTCCAGTGGCAGGAGCAGGGACCCACAGTCTCCCAAGTTGGTCAGAAGACAATCAGGGCGCACAGGAAGCCACAGACCCACCACCTGTGCAGCAGACCCTTTAGATGTTTGTAGAAAAGCAAACCCACCAGCCAGTCGACTTTGTCTGGAGGTGCCTGTAGATGCAGGGAAGTGACTCCTTCACTCCAAGGGAGATTCCTTTGTTCTTCCAGGTGCAGAGTCCTTGCGACCCAGGAGGATGCACAGACTTGGAAGGTGCAGATTTTTGCAGGATCCAGAGAAACAATGTTGCAATGGGAGTCTTCCCACCCGAAGCACATTTGTTTTGGTTCCAAAGCAGACCACCAACGGTTACAGAGGCCATGAGCAGAAGACGTCTTCTAGAGAGTTCCTTGTAGAGTCTTGCTCAATAAACCTAAGGACCCACTCATGTGGGAGCCCTTAAGTAACCCTAGAAGGGGGTTGGTCACTCTCTGAAGTGACCCACCTATCAGAGAGGGTCAGGGACGTCATCCACCTGCCCTAACCAGTCAGATGCTCCCAGGGACCTCTGCCCACCTTGTTTACAAAATGGCAGAATCAAGTGGCCACCTGGCAGAGTTCTGTGCACCTCTTAGGGGAAGAGCTGGAAAGGGGGGGGTCACTCCCCTATCCTTTGTTCAGTTTCGAACTAGAGCAGGAACCGGGGGTTCTTTTACTGGTGTAACCTGGATTATGCAAGTTGGGCACAAAATGTGTCCTTCAAAGCAGTCTGGTAGCGCTCAGAGGTCAACAGAGAAAAACAGGAGGTCAGAAGCAAAACGTTTGGGGCTTACCCTGGAAAAAGGGGCATTTTCAAAAGGTAAATTGACTCTGATTCCTTCAACATGTACTCTAGATGCAGCACCAAAAGAAATTCAAGAATTTAAATCAGTTAAAATTTAGCTTCTATGCAAGAAGCTGCAATTTCAAAAGGTGACCAAATTCTGAAAACAAGAGTTTCTCTCAGCCACTGCAATATTTGAAGTCATTGGGTGGCGATCTAGGTGAATGATTACCTGTTGCTGGGATAATAATGGGAGCATCCATGGAACATGGACTCAGATTTGAATTTTCACAGCTTGTTCTTCCTATAGTGGATTAACTTTCTGATTACCATACTGAGAATGATTCATGGCCATTTACTTCTTTAGAATTCTTCAGAGGCAACAGTTATGCAAGAGATGTGCCCACATTCATCCTCGCATCCTGTGTCACGGAGCTATCATGCTGTAAATACCACAGCTAATCCCATACTTCAAAATCAATTATTAGGGCCAATGAGGTTGGGATGAATACTACATGTTCTGTGCATTTCATTGTTAACATGTTATGCTAGGTTCTTTCTGAGAGTCAAAAATTGTATATTGAAGTAGTCTCAGATGATTTAAATACTGATGCTGTATTAGACAATGAAGATCCTTATCTTGATGCGGGTAACTACAAAGGTATGTTTTGTATTTATGGCTATGAACATTACTACATTCACCAATCAGTTAAAATTATTGTGGGCACTTAGGGCCTGATTTAGATCTTGGCAGATGGGTTACTCTGTCACAAACGTGATGGTTATTCTGTTTGCTGTATTACAATTTCCATAGGACATAATGGAATCGTAATATGGTGGATAGGATATCTGTCACATATGTGACAGAGTAACCCCATCTGTCAAGATCTGCATAAGGCCCTTAATCCTGGCAGAATAAAAGATTTGATATATTTCTCTACTTCGTTATATCCAAGAAATGTTATTTTCTAAATGAAACTGCACAGTAAACTACAAGCATGGGATTCACCTTACATAATTTGCATGTTCATTCTGCTCAAAATTGGTTTGTTTGTCCAACTTGGCCCTTGCCTAAGGGTAAAGAAGGATCTACTTGGTCGTATTCACATAAGGTTTGTGAAAATGTGACACAGCTATGGAGAGGTAGTGCTGCTGAGGCTGAGCAGTGCTGTGTCTAGGGGGACAGATGCTTCAAAGCCCCGTGTCACAGAGTTAGACTCTGAAGTTTGGTTGATCCCTCAGTCTGACCCTGATCCTCAATTGCAGGAGGAGGCATTGAGGGGCAGAGTCATGAGAATGAAGCAGTGGGGCACAAGTGCATAAAGGAATTAAAACCACATTACAAATGGTCACCATATGCACTGCTGTCTCCTGGAGGCATCCACACCATGTATGCTCAAGACAGTCCAAAAAAACATGAAAACTATGTAAACCATGTTAGGACTATAAACAGTTTTAAGTGAATTGAGTATGAACATCATATAGATTTTTAAAGAATCATGTATTCTGTATGGTTGACAAGTTGTAGTATTAAATATTCTACCAATATTCTCACAACATTCTTTATCCTTAAGCATTAATACCTACATGAGAAAAAGAGCAAGTGCAAAATAACAGTGTACTGTAACAATTGCACAGCTCCCATCTGTGCATAAGACACGCAAGCAACATTTATACTGGCAGAAAGTCAGTTTAAAGTATTTTCTTGTTTCCTAACTAATAATAGCTATGACCTCCTCCCAAACATGCTGGCATTGTTGGCATCAGGTTATTTGCGCAGCATATAGCACTGGTGGCGGGCTGTGGGTTGGCAGTGGCATGCCATACTGGAACCCGAAGGGTAGTGGGTCTCTGAATGGAGCAAAGGTCGATGTGCAACTGACGTGCAAGCATATACAAGTGCACCTCCCTCAGTACAGTTCATGGACACAAGGCAACATCATATAAGCATAGCTACCCAATAAAACAGTAGTTGCACTGTGAAGAAGAAATACTCGTCTGGGCTGGTGCAAAATGTGAATGAAGTAGCCCAGAGAAACAACTCAATGGCTGAAGGCTCTGACCCAAATCTCTGAGTGCTATACATTGAATGAGCACGGGGTGACAAAAGCTTCCTCTAAGAACGCCTAAAAAGCAACCGTAGGCAAAACCAGCTCGAGACATAAAATCCGACACCCTTGTTTAGTGTAAAAGGCCATTTCTTCAGGCTTGATTAATGTTATAACACATCAATGTAACCAGGACTTAAATAACAACATTTATTTTTTAACCTTGTAACTCCCCTTCTTCCATTCTCATTTCAATCCTCCACTTCTCCTTCGCTCACCCAAATTCCACTTCCATTCCTACACATCCCCCTTTTTCCTTTTATCCCCTGCCTGACTCAGGCCTCCCCCAGTCTGTCATCCTTCACCTGCTTCTATTTCTCCCCTGGAAGGGTGGACAAGCCCGCATCTGACTCTCCACCCTCCCCCATCTACTTGCACTCAGTAAAACCTACTTGGCGTTTTGCTGCCCCACCAGCGAACCCACTGCAACCTCATGATTTTCCGTCAACATAACCCCGCCGAAAACTTCAACCCACAAATTAGTCAGCAAGAAATGCAACTCCATCAGGTAATGTGCATTCCCCATTTCTGAGAGATGCACACCTACGTCCCTGAAAAGCACCCGTTCCTCTTCCTTAAGCCCCTCGTGTGTCAGAACCTTAATGTCATGAGCCCAGCAAAAAACCTGCATAGCCCTATTGAGCTTCCTCCGGGCCCTCTCAATAGCCCCATGTTTTTGTGCTCCACGCCATTTCGACCTTGGCACAAATTCTGTCCACACTAAACAAGTCCCATGCATGTTGTGCCTCATCAGAACCAGATCTCGTTGCTTGTGTTGCCGTAGGGTGAGCCCAGAGAGACAGACCAAGTCATTCTCCCCAAGGTGTAATACCAATGCATCTGTACATCCCCATGTTGGCAAAATCGATGTAATAAAAGGAAGCAAATTGCCCCACCTCATGCCGCTCCTTTCCCACCACAGCACTTCATGCCGGCTGCTCGGGAGTCCCAAAGATCGTCCATAGACCTGTTTCTCTGCATACTTGGCTGCCCAATGAACACAAGAATGGCCGACCACCTATGTGATTGACTTATTTTTCTCTGGGACACTCACGCAACCTGGAAAGAGAAACAAATGTCAGCTTATAAGAACACAAACCCACCCCCTCCATTTCCCAGACCAACCTGCCTTTACCTTTCCCTTCAACCAAACTATACTCCAACATATCCCTAACAACACTTTGATCGCCACCGTCCAATGTGCCAGATCCTATCCCAGTCCCACCCCAACATGGCCGCCTCCGTCGCTGCGCCAATTCTAAAGGAGTGAATACCGAAATTACACGCCTGCCTTCCCAGGTGCCTCAGAGCCATCCTCAAAACAGACAACAACTGAAAAGCTGTAACCTTAGTGCCATTCTCATGACAAAACACCCATTCATCCTGCACACCATGAATTTGTCCCATTCCTGTACCGGGCATGCTTCCAACACTCCTCCTTGTTCCAACCAAATCCACTTACCCATGCCCAACTGATCCGTCTTCGATCGCCTCAACCATATCACCAATCTCCCACCTTGACGTTTCACCTCACTGACCTTTACACCACAATCTTTCCCCACTCCCAGCAATTCAGACACACGAAACGCCCCAAAAAACATCCATATCTTATACAACCAAAACAGGGCCACCTCGTCTGCACTCAAACAACCCATTGGCTACACGTGCAGAATCTCCAACAACAACTGGAATGTAATAGCTTCTCGGACAAAAACCGAACCTGTGCGGACCCTCCCCCAACCCTTCAGCATTTTCCCCAGAATGTCATTTCTCGCCGGGTCCCACCCAAAAAACAACTTCCCATAAAAAGACACTCCTGCCAACTTGCCCCCAATCGTGGCAGGCGATAAATCTTTCCAAATCCGAAACACAACAAAACGCATCACCCGAGCCTCCAGCATTCCCCATTCCTGACTCCAAAATTGCCCCCTGTAAGCTTCAAAATCCTGAAATTCCAACCATGCTAGTTGATAACTCCTGAGGGTTGATTCTGCTAGTGACCGCTCCACCAGTCTCATGACCATCACATCCCCCCTCTCCCAAATGTCTGCTGGGACTGCTGTCTTGTATTCGTCTGCACTGGGTGCCAACTGACGGAAATGCTGCCACTGCAAACAATATAGGGAATCTGCAATGGAGTCTGTTAGACCTGACAGCCTTTGGGTGGTCACCCCTAACTTTTTGTCTGCCTCCCTCCACTTTTTAGATACTGTTTTTGCTCGTTTTAAGACTTTGCCACTTTTTCACTGCTAATCAGTGCTAAAGTGCATATGCTCTCTTCCTTTAAACATGGTAACTTTGGATCTTACCCAATTGGACTATTTAATTTACTTATAAGTCCCTAGAAGAGTGCACTATATGTGCCCAGGGCCTGTAGATTAAATGCTACCAGTGGGCCTGCAGCACTGATTTTGCCACCCACTTAAGTAGCCCCTTAACCCTTTCTCAGGCCTGCCATTGCAAGGCCTGTGTGGGCAGTTTCACTGCCAATTCGACTTGCCATTTAAAAGTACTTGCCAAGCCTAAAACTCCCCTTTTTCTACAGATAAGACACCCCTAAGGTATGCCCTAGATAACCCATAGAGCAGGGTGCTGTGTAGGTTAAAGGCAGGGCATGTACCTGTGTAGTTTACATGTCCTGGTAGTGTAAAACTCCTAATTTCGTTTTTACACTGCTGTGAGCCTGCTCTCTTCATAGGCTAACATCGAGGCTGCCCTCACACATTGTTTGAGTTGTAGCTGCTGATCTGAAAGGTATAGGAAGTTCATATTTAGTGTGGTCAGAATGGTGATACAAAATCCTGCTGACTGGAGAAGTTGTATTTAATATTACTATTTTAGAAATGCCACTTTTAGAAAGTGAGCATTTCTCTGCACTTAAATCTTTCTGTGCCTCACAATCCACGTCTGCTGGGTTTAGTTGACAGTTCCTTGTGCATTCACTCAGACACACCCCAAACACAGGATACTCAGCCTCACTTGCATACATCTGCATTTTGAATGGGTCTTCCTGAGCTGGAAGGGTGGAGGGCCTGCCCTCACACAAAGGACTGCCACACCCCCTACTGGAACCCTGGCAGACAGGATTGAACTGGAAGGGGACCTGGTGCACTTCTAAACCACTCTTTAAAAGTCTCCGCCACTTCAAAGGCACATTTGGATATAGAAACAGGGCCTCTGCCCTTACCAACTCAGACACTTCCTGGAGAAGAAACCTGAACCAGAACGTGCATCCTGCCAAGAAGAACTGCCTGGCTGCCCAAAGGACTCACCTGTCTGCTTTCTGTGAAGGACTGCTGCCTTGCTGTTGCCCTGCTGCCTTGCTGATCTCTGGCTGTGGTGAAGAATTGCTCTCCGAGGGCTTGGATAGAGCATGCCTCCTGTTCCCTGAAGTCTCAGGACCAACAAGACTTCATCTCTTCAAGAAAGACTCCTTGTGCAACGAAATTTGACGCACAGTCTGCTAGAAATGATGCACAGCCTGCACTGCGGTGAAAATTTCACTGCACGCTGAACCGGAACAATGCAGCCCAACTTCGCAACGAGAAGACCGATGCAGTGCCAGCGTAGCAACCGGAAATTCGACGCACAGCCAACCGAATTGACGCACAGCCAAGTCGGAACAGCGCAGCCCGACTTCCAGAGACCGGCCTGCCGTGCGGTAGAAAACTCGATGCAACGCCCACAGGATCGACGCAGCTCCTGTGACTTTGTCGTGCCAGCGCAGGAAATCCATGCACCGTCCCCGGGGCGTCTGAAAACCCTGCAACCCGAAGAGGATCCACGACCGAGCACCGGAAATTGATGCACAGCTGTCCCTGGGTGAAAACTAAATGACACATCACCGTGTGTGGCCCGGGAAATCGACACACACACCTTTGTTTCCACGCTTCTCCTCCTCTGTGGTTCTTTCGGAGATTTTTCACACGAACCAGGTACTTTGTGCTTGAAAGAGACTTTGTTTGCTTTCAAATGACTTACACCACTTTACATTACTTTTCCGTGATATCTCAACATTTACTTATTGCATTCTAATCATTTTTTATCTCCATTTATCAGGTAAATATTATATATTTTTCTAAACACTGTGTGGTGTATTTTTGTGGTACTACATGGTGTTGTTGTATGATTTATTGCACAAATACTTAAAACATTGCCTTCTAAGTTATGCCTGACTGCTCAGTGCCAAGCTACCAGAGGGTGGGCACAAGATAATTTGGATTGTGTGTGACTTACCCTGACAGGAGTGAGGGTCCTTGCTTGGACCGGGGGTAACCTGAGTGCCAACCAAAGACACCATTTCTAACAAAGTTGTTTACCCCCAGAATGTGAGCAGCCTTAAATATTATATTCAAAGTTAAACAACGCACCATAAACCTCCTCAGCAACTTCAGCACTCTCAGATCCCTCGCTTTCTGTCTGTTCACCAACGTCAAATTATCAACATGCAACATCACTGTCCTGTTAGCCAATTCATCTCCCCATACCAACAGCGCCTCTAACAGAGGAAATAATTCTAAAAAAACAATGCTCCTCCCTTGACTCAACCATTGGGCATGTCTCTGCACACCACCGTCCATCCCAAAACAGTCCAAAAACAGTTGCGCCTGCTACATCCGAAAAAATCTGCACCTGCCAAACAGTGTCCTCTTCCCAGAAAGACATTGAGACCCTGTTAAACTGTGTCAAAAACAGGTCCCGTACTCTAATGTCTTCCCGTAGTCCTGTGGTCAACCTTATCCTGTGATGCGAGAGGGATGCACCCAACATAGCCAAGCCCATGCGCCTACAACAAGTTCTGCCTCCCCGGACCACTTTAAATGCAAAATTAAGGAAACCCAGTAGCTGTTGAGCCATGCCCAGTTCAATCTTCCGCCTCAATCTGATCTCCCTCAAAAACAGCAGAATCTCCTTCACCTTTTCCATTGGTAGGCGAGCTATGAAATCCCTCGTGTCCAGCTCAATGCCCAAAAAGATTAAGACACAACTAGAACTAGGGCCTTCTATTTTCTCCGGGGCCAAAGGTACCCCAAAATCTAGCACCAACTGTTCAAAACGCCTGTGCCCTGCCACACGAGTCTGGCTGCGCTGTCCCTACAAAGAGAAAATCATCCAGATAGTGTGACACCGTCCGATGTCCACTCACCTGAACAAAAACCCACTGCAAGATGGTACTAAAGGCTTAAAACAATGCACATGAAATCGCACATCCCATTGGCAGGACTCTGTCCACATAAATGTCCCCCC
The DNA here is from genome assembly GCF_031143425.1 of Pleurodeles waltl. NCBI lineage: Eukaryota > Metazoa > Chordata > Amphibia > Caudata > Salamandridae > Pleurodeles > Pleurodeles waltl. The sequence goes on from NC_090445.1 coordinate 510,844,502, forward strand.
CAGCTGCATTCCTAGCAAAGAGAAATCTTCTGGGTAAATAGGAAGCAGCCGGAAAGCTGCCTTGATACCACACTTGGCCATCTCTGTACCTTTCCCACACCCCCGTATGATCTGTATGGCATCATCCACCGTGGCGTATATCACCCTTGTATCTTCCGGTGCGATTAAATCATCCACCGACGCCTCTTCAGGCCACGACAAATGGTGTATCAGCCTAAAATCCCCTCTGCTCTTTTTTGGAACCACTCCCAAAGGTGAGATCATAAAATCCTCCATGGGCCACTCGTAAAATGGGCCCACAATCCTGCCTTCTGCCACCTCCTTGTGCAATTTCGCCACCACCACTTCTGGCATGGCCTTAGCTGACTTTAAATTATCCGCCCATCTTCTACTCTGTGGACCCTGATAACCCACCCGAAAACCATGTCTGAAGCCCGCTCCAATTTGAGTGCTCTGTCCGTATCTGGGTACTCGCACAACCAATACAGGTAACTTCTCTAACCTAATTGGAGTAGGCGCCCTTAGGCCCAGTAGCGCCTTGACCCCCTCTGCCCCTGGCCACTCTCCACTGCTCGGCAGGACTGGCGAGTGAGAAACATTGCATAAATGGATGTTTGCCTCCACATTTCGAACACTCATGTCTAAATTTACTGGGGTGTCTGGAGAAGAGCTCCTTGTTGAAATTCCAACATACTCCTGACGTAGATACCTGCACCCTCTGACGCACACCCGCCCCTCCCTGAGCGGGACACTGCTGAAAAGGCTTATATACTACAGGGAAACCGCTAGCTGTGTGGGTTGATGCCGCAGAATGCGAAGATGCCATCCACTGCATCCATAACTCGGAATCCACATCCCCCAACGGCTTTTCAGAGTTAATGCTAACTCTGGCCCTAAACTCCTCATCATAATTCAGCCATGCAAAGCCCCCAAAGTGCAGTTGAGCTTTCCGAATAATGTCCATGTACTTAAACATTGCAATGGCCCTATCTAGGTATTTCTCACAGTATATAATGGCGTAAATCAAAAAGTCAGAAGTCCAGTTGTCCATAGTTATTGGAACCCGGGCCTATGTGCCAATTCCCACTCCTCTTCCTTAGAACCTTCCTTAGCCTGAATATCCCTGTGTAATAATTTGAAGACGTCCACATATTCATGCCTCCATATCCTCGCCTTTGTCTTGTCTGCTACATGTGACCCTAAAGGCATTGCGAGTCCCATGTAAGGGAGTCTCTTCTTGTGCCCCGCCCCGCCTTTGTCCTCATCCCCCTTTTCCCTGTCTACCCCTGTATCTCCATTTCAGATTTGCACCGGCGGCGCCTTGTCTCCCCCTTTATCTGTCCCGCCTGCAACTACTGCCCCGGCATCAGGCTGTAAGTGTATTGAATCCTCACCAACCCCCACAGATTTGTATTAGACCGTGCCCACCTTTCCCCTCTTCACATCCCATGTCCCCCACCAATCTCCTTTACTTTGGAACCCACAAGCCATCATTCCAGCGTCCGGCAATGCCTTGCGCCTGCCTCCATCCTTGTGGGAGACCATGTGTCTCCAAACAGAAGCAGAAAAAGAGGGTTGCGCCGCTCCTGCACCCCTGCCCTTTCCCTTGTACCCCGCTCACCTCCTTTTCTTGAATGTCTCCCTCTTCCCAGTCATCCAGCTCATCCTCATAATCCAGTTCAAGCACCACTTCTTCATCCACACCCATTCCTTCTTCTGCGCCAGTTGCACCCCATGCTGTATTCATCACCCATCCTGAAACCCTCTTGGCCTAAGCCTGGCGTGTTCTTCATGCGTTCCCACGGCCTAGAGAAGGCCGCCGAAGACCCCTTTAATGCCTTCCACCAACGTCCTGGGGCCGTGGTGCACCCCGTTGGCTTCATCACCTTTCTGCCAGCCTCAGATGCTGGCGTTGACTCTCCTCGCCGCGCCTGGCCGTATGTGTCAGGCGTTGCCGTCACGCTGCCAGTCCCACCAGCCGCACCGCATCCTATGCTGACCCCTGCTCCTCCTGTGGAATCCACACCCAACTACCCTTCTCTGACCTTTGCCTATCATCTTGTCTCCCCCAACACATACTGACTTCCTCTTCGCCTTCTTGGTCCTTCCCTCTACCTCCCCCCTCTCTTTGCACAATTTTGCTCCTGAATTCTTGCCTCTATATCCTCTGCCGACAAGTCAGTGGACATGTGATGTCTGGCTCCCCCCACTTACTGCACTTGTCCGCCCTCGCCTAACTGCTCCCCGGCCCTCTTTTCACCTGTCACTCCCTTAGTGATGGCCAATGCACCCCCTGAGCTCCCTGCTGCAGTACTGCCTGCTTTCACCTTTCCTTTGGAGCCCCCAAACCCCTGAGCCGTGCCCGCTCCAGTGCCTCTAGCTGTGGCCCCAGCCAATGTAAGGTTTAATGGCTGCTCTGCCCCTGCTAACACCACTAAATCCTGCAATGCCTGCTGAGCAGGCCCCCTCCTTGTCACCCCCAGCCCCAAAGGGCCAGCTGGGTCTTCCTGTGGCTCCTCTCCCCCCAGGTCCTCCCCCCCTTGCTCTATTTCTTGTTGGGGCTCCCCTTGTGGCCCTTCTGCCATAACAACAGGGGTGGGTGGATACACTGCACCCCCACCCCTTTTCGTTTTTTTCTTACTGCCCTTCACTGGGGAGCGGCAAGCAGTGGTTGCCGCCGCCACTCCCTGTGCCACCGCACGCGGCACCCGCGACATACCCACCCAGGCCTGGTCAAGTACATCAGGCCTGAGTAAGTCGCTGCGGCCCACTTTGCCCAGCACGTGAAGCACAGCCCTTATGGCATTGATGTCAGTATCATTCTGCTTCGCGGGTGCCGCGTGCGGAATGGTAACGCGCACCTGCCCGACGCTGCCTGTCTTTCCGCTTTGCGTATGCCGAAGCGGAATACCAAAGGCAATCAAAATAACTTGTCTTCGCACAAGTGCCCGCTACTCCCTTCATCGCTGCTGCCCTCCATCCCCTTTGCCTATGCTGAAGTGGAATACAGAAAAATTTAAGTTAACGCTACCTCATAAAAGTTTTGCCCTACTCTATCCCCTTGGATCGGCCAACCTCTGCGCAGCGTGACTTGCTGGCGCCAAAGAGGCCGATCCTCCCATCTCCACCCCACTTTGTACCCTCCCAAACACCCTCCCATGGCTAACTCCCCAACTTATCCTGTCCTTGGCTGTCTACTTCCGGCCGAGAGCTCCCGTGAAAAGACGGGACTGCGTCCAGCTCTTCACAGGGCCCTATTCTCCAAATCGATATTTGAACAGCTAACACTAATGCTTACAATAACTTAGCTCACCCTTACATCACAAGAAAAATACAACTGAATCCCAAGATTTAAAGACCAAGCTATTTTAGCAACTCAGACATAATTGCTCTGCAGATACGTATTTCGTCAAATAAGGAGAAAAACATTGTCATTTCCTTGGTTCCTCTTGAAAAAATCGACAGCAAAAATATATTTTGCAGAAAAATAGAATTCAAAATATTTCAAAAAGAGCTTAATACATTCCCTGCCAAAATCTCACACTTACATTGATCTATCGCTACGAAAACATCGAATTATATGTATTTCATTAATCCAGAGAGAAGTCGCTTCCACCATGTAATGGCCCTCTGAAAAACATATGGTTAAAAGTTTATCCACGTGGTGGCAGCATAGCGCTGAAAATCTGTGGGTGGAAAAATAAAAGAACTTATTAGCCAGGCTACTCTCGAAGTTACTAAGTCAACGGACTTGCGATGTAGGTGTGTGGATTCTTGTTTTGCAAGCGTTAGCATGATCAACAAAGTTATTGCTTTTTACAGTACTCATTTACTTTCGAACCATCTCACTTGTTCAATTTCCCTGCAGTTCGAAGGTGAGGAAACTTTGAGGCAAACTAGAAATGTATCTTGAAACCAGATAACATCTTTACCCGGAATGCAGTCACGTGTACAACTATGCTTTCATTTTTCCAATAGGTTTCTATCTTCAAAATGAATCTTATTGCATGGCCTCGGTAACCCTGAACTTCAAAATGTCAAATTCTCCACTTTCAACATTCACTGAGAAAGTATATTTTCTGTTTAGGACAATTATTCTACCCTTCTTCATGAGTACTGTAAATCATGCTGTCAATAAATAGTGAGCATTACTCAATATAAACATCCTACAAACACAATTTAACACATATTTATTATGCACTTATATTCCATGCATGATTAACTGCAATTCCAGCGCGCAATAAAACAATGTGAAGCTCGTCATGCTCCTTAACTCCGCCCTCATAAGGTCATGATTACTACATATACCCATTTCCTGTCTGTTCCAAAACAGTAACCACATTGATTGTATTTACCCGCGCGTCTCAGGAGATTTTCGTGTCATCTTAATTCATAGCCTAACCCTATCCGTCATGATAATTTAAAAGAAAATATTGTTACCCAGCTGGCAATTTACACATCTGATTGTTTCTCGCAGCCCTTTAAGAGTATCCACCGTCACTATAGTAGGATTGTCAAAAAATACCTTTATTCAGCTAAATTAGCCATAAAAAGATAAACACATTTTATAAAACATATGTTAAAATTATACAAAGGAACAATCATAAAGTGCTAATAGTGATTAAGGTGCTAAATTTGTTGCCAAATATGTATAAGAAAAAACAATTTTGCCAAGTATAATACATTAACATTGAGTAGATAAAAACCTACTCGACCAAGCAAGGACATATAAACTTGAAAATTAATAAAGCAAGAGAATGATGTGTCAGGCAGAGTCAAGGCATTCAGGGCCATATTTACAAGCCCCAAGCACCACTGAAGCGTCACTTTTAGCGATGCCCCAGTGGCGCCGGGCACTGTGCCATATTTACAAGGCGGTGCTCAGCCTCTTTTTGTGGCTTAACACCGCCTCCTAAATATGAGCCCCTCCGACGCAGTTTTCTTCGGCAAAGGGGCGTGCAATGGGTGTTGCTGTGGGCATTCCACCGCAACACCCATTGCTTTTGACGGTGACCCAGATTTAAAAGGAATCGTAAATCTGAGGCAGCGTCAAAAACTAATGCCACCCTAGGGGTGGTGTTAGCATGGCGCAACAAGGAGAAATACTTTTATTTCTCCTCGTTTTTGCTTTTTCTATGTGTGCTGCAATGTGCAGGAAGGTGTTTACAGACTTTTGTAAATGTGGGCTTTTGTCAAAATCTATGGGTGGATGCATGGGAACGCCCATGCTTCACCCATGGAGTAGCTCCCTGACTCAAATTAGAGGAGCTCTTCTGTCACTGTTAGATGGCAGAACATCAAGATGGTGCTGGTGTCTTACATGAGGGCATTACTCTGTAAAATTAATGTATGTATGTGTGTCAGGATCGCGGCCAGCCCCTCTGCGAAGGAGTCCAAATAGGGATCTCTGTTCCTCCTCTGCTAACATGGCATGCGTGGCCAAGTTCAGCAAAGCCAGACATGGTAGTTGGACATTCATGGTCAGGGCAGCCACACTCAGGAATCAGCTCCCGGTCTTCCTTAGATTGCTAACCGGCATTCTACAATACTGAAAAGCCCTGAAGACCTGGCTCTTCCCTAAGTAACTTGGCTGGGTATCATAGCAGTTTGTTCTTGAGCCGCACTTCTACTTGTCTTCATTTATGGCTAGTGCCAGGATACCAGTTGGTGGCAGAGAGCTTTATAAATGTCAAAAATAAATAAAAATGTATGTATGTGTGTGGTATTTCTAAAGTGTAAATTTAGCCAAAGTGCAGTGGAGAGCTGTACATGGTCAACTACAAAGTCATGAGAGATGAGAGGCAGGTGGTTTGTGGACTATTAATGCATTGTGATGTCCACAAATCAACTTTTTACTGGCATCAGTCCATCCCCAACCCGCTCCTCTCATTCATGAGGATGTCAGAATGCATTTTAAAAATAATGAGAGATGACCTTATGCCAAAAAAGTTTCTTCCATGTGCTCGAAGCTCACAGAATAATTGTCAGAATAGCACTTTAAAATGCTTTGTCTAGTGTGTGTCTAGCAGTTTCTTTTCAAGCACGGAGCGAAGAGTGTTGGGAGACTCAGGAGTAATTGGGGGCCATCAAAGTAACTTGGAAGCAAGCATCAGAAAGGTAAGCAGGGGAGTGAGGAATCCAATGCAAAGAATACTGCTGTATGCTGGCCCAGCAGCACACACACTTCCTGGCAGGAGGTTGAGACTGTGGTGGCACGCTAGATCTGTAGCACTGCTTCCAGAAACAGCTTGTAGGAGGCAATAAGGAATAAATAGTGCCACCGGCTGTGAGTGGAGGTCCACTTGCAGGTGGCAGTGTGTAACTGTTTTGGTCCTCTCACTCTCGCCACCCTACCATCTCCACATCAAGAGCTATCTGCCCTGTTAGCAGGCACAACACTCCTAAGCACTCTTCAGTGGTGCACATTAAGACGGCTTCACCCTAGATGCATGGTGGTAGAAATAAGCCCTAGCAGAGGTGAGTATAAACATGATATAGCATGGCGTGAAAGAAATGACAGCACAACGGAGCACAAGCCTGCACCGGTTCTTAAGACACTTGGGCCCGTATTTATACTTTTGAAGCGCCGCATGTGCGTCATTTGTTGACAAAAGTAGTGCAAACTTACAAAATACAATTGTATTTTGTAAGTATGCGCCGCTTTTGCATCACAAAGCGGCGCAAATGCGGCGCTACAAAAGTATAAATATGGGCCTTAGCTACTTTTCTGCCGGTTGTAGCTCTCTGTGATCCACATGTGATAATATTCAGCCTTTGACAACAAAATAGAATAGATGTGGAGGTACAACCCACAATTGCCAAACTCAGAGAATATATCCACAGTACTCCCCTAAATAGTACTGTAGATCCTGAGACTATGAGACGTTTTCCTTAACAGCAGATTCTGAAAATCTGGAATAAACCAAGACGTCTTTGTGAATACTTGATGACTGGTTGAGTGGCTGTGAAATTTGATACACCCCTTCAATGCCACAAGAGGAATCCACGACATTACCTCCCATCCCTCCCTCGCCTTCCTTTTAAACCAATGAGGCCTCCCGCCTCCCCCCTAGACCCTCCCTTCCCCTTTTAAAACCCCCCCACCCTTACCCCCTCCTGTTCTTTTGTCTAGCCCACGCTAGACGTTTTTCCTTTTCCTTACCTGCACGGCGGGGCCTGGGGGTCATCGATGGAGGCATTCCTCAGGACGCGGAGCTCCGCGAGGAGTGCTACGGCCAGGGCGCGGCTTTGCCGAGCAACCGAGCTGCTCAGGAGGCGTGTACTGGGGGGCGGCTGACGGGGTCAGCTGGCCCTCTGTGGCTGGGGCGTCGGCTTCCGGTTTTCCGCGCCGCTGAGCCGCGGGGAGATGCCGGAGTGCTGCTTTTGGTTTCTGGAAGGTAGGACGGGCGTTCTGCCTGCAGTTTTATGGACATTACATTTAGTTTTGACCTTTTTAGGGATTGGTGGATACCTGTTGTGGGAGGTCCAGGTCGCTATATATTGGGAGTGCTTTTCAGTGGAGGGCAGTGTGTTTTGGATTATTATCATGCCTAAGGTTCCGGCTAAGAGACGTAGGATTGTCTCTTCTCCCTCCTCCGAGGAGGAGGGTGCTGCTGGCGTTTCCACCCCTGGGGGCTCCCAGTTACAGGAGGGTAGGGATACTCCCCTCATGTCCAGGGAGGAGGTGCAGGAGATGATCGAGGTGGCTGTTGACAGGGCTCTTCAAGCGGGGATGGCCAGGCCTGGTCAGTCTAAAATTACCCATACTTCGGCATCTGCAAGGAAGTCCTCCTCAGATAGTGAGGGTTAGAGAGGCCCCATCTACGTCCTCTGGGGGTAAATATGTCTCCAGAGAAGAAATGTGGGAGGTGATGGCACATGTTCGGGACAATTTGGGTTTTTCCAGTGTTTCAACCTTCAAACTCGGAATCTCACTTATTTCCACAATATCAGATGCCTTCTAAGTTTGCCATGCCTTTTCAGGGACCTGTGAAGGATATGGTGTTTTGCGAATGGAAGGATGTGGATAAGGCTCAAGTTCCACGATTCCTTCAGAAACTGTATTTACTTGAGGGTGAGGAGGTATTGCCTCCTTCGGTCCGCCTGGATTCAATTTTAGCTACCCTGATTGGCAAAACGGCTGTCAATCCTGAGAATTGTGTTGCTACGGATGCCACGGACCGTAAAGTGGATTCAGGTCTTAAAAGAGCTTTTGCAGCTGAGAATCTGGCGCTAAGGGCAGGTATATATTCTGCTTATGCAGCCCAGTCGTTGGTGCAGGACTTTGATAAGCTGGCGGTGGCTGTTCAGGAAGGGGCGGAATGTTCGGAGCTCCTGGCTGGTATGGAGCAGCAGGCCAGATTGTTGGCAGATGTGTCTTCTGATGTGGTCCGTACTTCGGCTCTGGCCTCTGGTGCTTTGATTGGGGCTCGTAGGTCCCTCTGGTTACGTTCCTGGAAAGCCGACCCGGGGGAAAAGGCGGCCTTGCTGAGACTGCCTTTTGGGGGTCGTAGCTTGTTTGGGGATCAATTGCCATCCATGCTTTCCAAAGCATTTAAGGAGCGGAAGCATGCCTTGCCTTATAAAGGGGGATCTACTTCGGGTAAAGGGTAGAAGAAACATTACCGCTCTTCTCCTAAAATGGATGCCAAATCCTTTTCATTTAGGAAACGGCGTTTTCAGCCGCGTTTTTCTCCTAAGAAGTCTGCTCCTGTGAACCGGGGTGGGTTCAAAAAGGGGTCCTGACAATCACTGTGGGCCTGGCATAGGGCCGGTTGGGGGAAGGCTGAGTCACTTTATTTCAACTAGGGAGGAGAGTGTCAACAATCGTTGGGTGCTAGACATTGTGGCCAATGGTTATGTCATCGATTTTGTGGTGGTGCCTCCAGATTCAGGGGTACGTCCCACCCCTCTGCCTTCAGGTGGGTCACGGAGAAGGGCATTATTGGACGGAGTCCGGGACTTGCTGGTCAAGGGCGCCATTTCCCGCGTTCCGCTGGACGAAAGGGGTCAGGGCACTTATTCGGTCTTGTTTCTTGTTCAGAAAGTTTCAGGGGGATTTCGACTGGTGCTCAATCTGAAGGAGGTGAATGCTTGGATCAGGACGGTAGATTTCCGCATGCTGTCTATTCAGACTATCTTTCCATTGGTCAGACAAGGGGACTTTCTGGTGTCGCTGGATCTGCAGGATGCTTACCTGCACGTGCCTGTGGCAAGGTCTTCACAGAGGTTCCTGAGGTTTGCTGTGGATCAGGAACACTATCAGTTTTGCTTTCTACCTTTCGGTCTCAAGTCTTCTCCTCAAATTTTTACAAAGGTGCTGGCCCCCCTGGTGGCTTTGCTACATTCAGAAGGGGTGTTTATTCATCCTTATCTGGACGACATCTTGATTCATGCCACCTCGCGGGTCCTGTTACAGAGGCAGGTGGCCCAGGTTCTGGTGGTCCTGCAAAACCACAGGTTTTTAATCAACTGGGAGAAATCAGATTTAGTTCCGTCCCAGGATCTGGTTTTTCTAGGGGCTCGGTTTCGGAATCTTCTAGGCTTGGTGACAGTGTCAGAAAAGAGGTTGGGTGTACTCCAGTCCTTGGTGAGGAAGGTAGTGTTAAAGACTGCCCCCGAGCTCTTCTATGGTTACGTCTACAGGGTCATTTGGCGTCTGTCGTATTTCTGGTCCCTTGGGCACGTTTCCATCTCCTGTGCTTGATGACATGGTTCTTGAGAAGGTGGGCGCCAGGGGCCGGTTCTCTGAGGACCAGGGTTCCGGGGTCCGGATTGATTTGCAGGGAGTTGAAATGGTGGTTGGATGCAGATCATCTTCGGGTAGGGGTTTCTTTGTCACCTCTGAGACCCGTGGTGGTGACTACGGATGCCAGCCTCTCCGGTTGGGGTGCGTGGATGGGGTCGGCTCAGATTCAGGGGTTCTCGTCCCCTCTGGAGGCGAGTCGGTCGTCGAATTGGCGCGAGTTGAGAGCTGTCTTATTGGCTCTGGTCCATTTCCAGGTGTCCCTGAGGGGTGCAGCGGTTCTTGTTCGAACGGACAACTTAGTGGCCAAGGCTTATGTTAACCGGCAGGGGGGGACCAGGTCAAGGGCTCTGTTCGGTCTAGCCAGGAAGATTTTTGTGTGGGCTCAGGAGTGGGTTCCTTCTCTCAGAGCTACGTACATTCGGGGGGTGGTCAATGTTCGGGCGGATCTGCTGAGCAGGGTGATTCCTTCCTCTCAACTTTTCTCCCTCCGGAAGTCTCTGTTTCTGCATCTGGTTCGGCTTTGGGGGCTTCCAGTGCTGGATGTGTTTGCATCCGCAGAAAATGCAAAGTTGGATCGCTTCTGCTCCCGGTTTCGGTGTCCCCAAGCCTGGGAGGTGGACGGGATGTCATGTCCTTGGCCGAGGGGCCTTTTGTATGCGTTCCCACCGTTTCAGCTACTCAGGTCTTTTCTGTTGCGGGTGAAAGATCTGGGGTCCAGGGTTATCCTGATTGCGCCACTTTGGCCGCGGGCGAATTGGTTCCCGTTGTTGCGGCTGATGGCAGCTGGGAGGATGTGGCCTCTGCCTCTTTGTCCGTCTCCCCTGGAGTTTCCCTGCCTCCCATTGGGGTCATTGAGAAGGTTACACTTGACGGCCTGGAAGTTGAACGACGGGGCTTGATGGGTCTGGGGGTACCTGTGGCGTTGAGTTCTACCTTACTGGCTTCCAGGCGGCGTTCCACTTTACTTTCCTATGGTAGTCAGTGGAGGGTTTTTTCTTCTTGGTGCTTGAGTCATGAATTGGATCCTACCTGCGCGTCTATCTTTGAGGTGATGCAGTTCCTGCAGGACGGTGCGCAGTTGGGATTGTCGGTGGCATCTCTGCGGGTACAGTGGGCGGCTATTCAGGCCTTTAGAGGTCCGTGGCGTAATCTTCCGGATGAAGGGCGCTTAATGCCTAGATTTTTTCAAGGGCTTATTAATTTGTTTCCTCGCCCTGTACGTTCTTTTCCTTCATGGGATCTTTCTTTGGTTTTGGATGTTTTGACGGATGCCCCTTTTGAACCATTGGGGGACTGTGATTTGCGCCATCTGTCCTTGAAGATGTTCTTTTTGGTAGCCATTACTTCGGCTCATCGTTTAGGGGAATTGGGGGCCTTGGCCTGTTCATTTCCTTTTTGTAAGGTTTTTCAGGATCGGGTGGTTCTGGTTCCGGTCCCTTCATTTATTCCGAAAGTCAATTCTTCGTTCCATGCTCGCCAGGAGGTCATCCTTCCTTCTTTTTGTCCGAATCCCTCCTCAGGGGAGGAGGTCCGTTTGCATTCGTTGGATGTACGCAGGGCTTTGTTGGAGTACCTGCGGGTGGTGGCTCCTTTTCGTAAGGGTGATTGGCTTTTTGTTAATTTCGGTCCGGCACGTAAGGTTGAGAAGCCTTCCACGGCTTCCTTGAGTCGGTGTGTGAGATCATTGATTCTGTTGGCCTATTCCTTGAAAGGGGTGGTTCCTCCTCAAGGGATTCAGGGTCGATCTACCAGGGGTATGGCGGCTACGGTGGCGGAGCTTCATGGGACTTCGTGGTGGAAATTTGCAGGGCCGCCACTTGGGCTTCTCCTTCGACGTTTGTTCGACATTATAGGCTGTCGGACTTGGGTAGTTTGGAGTCGGTATTAGGTCACCGAGTCTTATCCTCTATGAGGTAATAGGGGTAGGGTTTTTTGTGGCCTTGGTGCAGGATATTAATAAAGTTCTTGCAACTCAGTGTCCGTCTCCTGTGTTTTTCTTGCTATGTCTCATTGGTTTAAAAGGAAGGCGAGGGAGGGACGGGAGGTAATTCTTCCATTTTCTTGCGATAATGGCATTACTCCTAGTCCTACTCCCTCGCCTTCCTTTCCGTTCCCTCCCGCCCTCCCGGTACGGACTGTCCGAGTTGCTGCTTGGGCTTAGTTTTTGTACAGGAGGGGTAAGGGTGGGGGGGGGTTTAAAAGGGGAAGGGAGGGTCTAGGGGGGAGGCGGGAGGCCTCATTAGTTTAAAAGGAAGGCGAGGGAGTAGGACTAGGAGTAATGCCATTATCGCAAGAAAATGGAAGCATAAGATATGACCCAAGCCCTAGCCTAGACAGAAGGTCTGTGACAAATAGTACAGTCCTGAATTGTCTCTAAGGATTGTTTATGTGCAGGAAGCTAGCCTGCCCTTTGAAAATCAATATTGTCCATAATGCCAGCTCCCTTGTGCTATGGCACAAGGGTGCCTGCATTGACATTAGGCTGCCTAAAGCGGAGCAGTGCTGGGAGAGAGCGGAAAAGTGCTATTTCTTAGTAGGTATGGCAAATTTCTGCTCTCTCCCTTTCTCACAATGCAGAGCAGCAAGTTCGCTTGCTGCGTTCCATTGCGTGAAATAATAGTAAATCTGACTCTCAGGCCTTTACTATGGGCCTGTAAATTGGTCAGTAAACAGATGCCATCATTTGTGTCGCGTCACGTTACAAAATTGGTGCCAAAGTTTTGTATTAGCTTTGAAATAGTAACTTATGTCATTTGCTGAACTGCCAAATGACAAAATCTTTCTAGTAATCACTATATGAAAAATCCAAACATAATAATACAAATGTTTGGCAACGAATAGACTATTCTATTGAGTGTAATGATGAGGATTATTAAACTATGAAATGGCTCCGGTTGCTGTCAAATATTAATTGTTGAAGCATGCTACTATTATTATATTTAAGAGTAGTTTTCCAAGACAGGGTGTATATTTCACCTCACGAGCCATATAAGCTTAATGATATTGCACGGGAGGGGCTTTGTTGTATGCTGATCGATTTTCTTAGTGAACGATTCTTTCCTGCAGCACTAACGGAAAACGATCTACAAGCAGGATATAATATCCACAGCGTACCACGGCATGGCGACAAAACCTAATTTATCAAGCAAATAATTAAAGACGCTTTTATGAAGTGACCTTTTAAGGGTGGGTGTACCGTTTCTCACAGTTCTGTTTAGACTCTCGCGTTGCATACAGACTCACATGATAACTATAAAAAAGAGAATACGAACATGAGCTACCTGTTTACCGCTTACATGTATCCCGGTAGCAAAGACCAGTAGGAACGACTCTGTTCCACAACTAGACGACTATGAAACAAAATGTATCTGCGATTTTAGAAAAAAAACTGTCACTATGTTAACAAGGACCGTTAAAATAGGCCAAACGTCTGATTTATTTTCATGTGAGGTGTCTAAATTTCATCTATAAGTTCTCTTTTCCGCTCTAAAGTTCATGCATTAACTTAGAGCAATTCCTAGTTTGCTTTTTTGAACTTTAGACACACTGCACGCAAAAAACCTTGCACGCAAAAAACGGGCGCTGGGCCCATCATGATAGGACCTCATGGCCCGTATTTATACTTTTTGACGCTAAACTGCGCTAACGCAGTTTAGCGTCAAAAAGTTTTGCGCCGGCTAACGCCATTCTGAAGCGCCATGCGGGCGCCGTATTTATTGAATGGCGTTAGCCGGCGCTAGCAGACTGGCGCTGCCTGGTGTGCGTGGAAAAAAACCACGTACACCAGGCAGCGCCGGCGTAGGGAAAAATGGCGTTAGGGCGTCTTAAAAATGGTGCAAGTCAGGTTGACGCAAAAAAATCGCCTCCACCCGATTTGCGCCATTTTTTACGACGCCCAGACGCCATTTACATGACTCCTGTCTTAGTAAAGACAGGAGTAATGCCCCCCTTGCCCAATGGCCATGCCCAGGGGACTTATGTCCCCTGGGCATGGTCATTGGGCATTGAGGCATGTAGGGGGGCACAAATCAGGCCCCCCTATGCCCAAAAAAAATATTTAAAAAAAAAATATTTATACTTACCTGAACTTACCTGAATGTCCCTGGGATGGGTCCCTCCATCCTTGGGTGTCCTCCTGGGGTGGGCAAGGGTGGCAGGGGGGGTCCCTGGGGGCATGGGAGAGAAGCTGTGGGCTCATTTTGAGCCCACAGGTCCCTTAACGCCTGCCCTGACCCAGGCGCTAAAATCCGGCGCAAATGCAGGGTTTTTTGGCCCGCCCACTCCCGGGCGTGATTTTTGCCCAGGAGTATAAATACGACGCATTTGCGTCGCAGTCATTTTTTTAGACGGGAACGCCTACCTTGCATCTCATTAACGCAAGGAAGGCGTTCACGCAAAAAAATGACGCTCTTTCCTCATACTTTGGCGCTAGACGCGTCTAACGCCAAAGTATAAATATGGCGTTAGTTTTGCGCCGAATTTGCGTCGAAAAAAACGACGCAAATTCGGCGCAAACAGAGTATAAATATGCCCCCATATGTCTAAATTTATTTGGCCTGACCTTTGAGAAAGCTTTCGTATGTCGCCAGACTATTGTTTTTCCCAAAACATAATACATAATGTGCATATATGAGGCCCTTTTTCGACATTTTGGTTCCACCCGCCCTACCATACAGCATAGTCAATGGGTTAGCTATCTTTACTCATTGGCCCCCTTCTTTCTGAGTGACTGCACAAAGCGTGTGCATATCTGCCTAAAAATAGATCATTTCTCTTCATTAAGAAAGCTGCTGCAAAGTGTGCTTTCTCAAAATGCCAACTATTTATTTCGTCTGTGTTCCTTTAAAAAGTTTATGTTATGAAGTGTTTTAAATCATATTATACCTGGATGAGATTTGAGTACTTGGTTAAGTGATGATTTGTCTTATCTCCTTCAGAAATAATAAGGCATATCTCTACTGAAAGGCTTCTTGTTTAAAAACATCAAAACAGCAGCATCCGCAAATATTTTTAAATGTACATTTTTTTTATCGCAAGCATAAGGTGGCCATGCTTAGATGACAGCTGTTTTTTTTTCTTCTTTTTAATAGTGTGGTGTATGCGTGCAATAAAAAATAAATAAACTATCACACCAGCTTGTGGAGGCCCGCCCTACTGGCTTTATCCAATGTGTGATTTAAAGTGGTTTACTTGTTTCAGCAGTGCTAAGTTACTGAGCATAAAGGAAATGAGACTGAAGAAGAAAACACAGGGGATCAGTTTAAGCTTTGCCAGCTTGGATACCAAATATCTGATGTAGGGGAGTCACACTAGTGGCCTAACATTTAGGATTCCACACGTAGAGTTTGCCGTCAGTTTATCAGTTATTTTCCCTGAAAGAGGACCCACAGGCATGGTGAGAACAGCTAATAGGAAAATGCCATTGGTAGCAGGACCATCACGCCTGCTGTCACAAACGCAGGTGATTGCCATAGACCCACTAGGTGGGAGTGCAATTTATGGTTCACATCACAAATGCCCCTTATGAGTGTTTGTGTTGAGTGAGTGCCCCAGTGTACAGGGGACAAGTTTCACAGATTTCAAAACCACAAAGCTTTAGCAGCATGCTGGTGGGGACGGCATTAGGCAGGTTCACCATTATTTCCATTGTTGTCAAGACAGGGTTTGCAATTGAAGGAGTCGCAAGCGTCTTTGTCATTGGTTTGCTGCCTCCTAAAGGAAGGGGGAGTACGATAGATGAATGAAGAGGGTAGAGGAGCCATCCACCTTGTTTTGGCAAAGGTCTTGTTATAATCGTCATATAATCATGCTACAACAGGAATTCTATGACTTTGGTGATTGGGCACTCTAGGACTGTAATACAGATATCTTGATTCAGCAGGCAACATCTCCTCCAGGGACATCTTAAGGATTTTGGGGGTCCTGGGCCAAACGTATTTTCAGACTCCTGTTCGAACACCGTTAATTTTATGATCTAGTTTCAGCTTTTTCATGCCCTTTTTACGGGTGAGCGCAAAGTGCTCTGTCCCGTGTTGTAATCTCTCTTTGGGCTTCAAACCACGCCCATGGTACATCAGTTTCTTTCATTGGATTGTGAGCTTGCCTTTTAAAATCTGCTTGCTTTCATTAGTGTAAGGCATGCATAAGTCATGCCTTTTCCGGTGTTTAGCCCTCCCTTGAGCGCAGCGACCAAGTACTGAAAACATACGAGGCTCCACTTTTTCCGTCCGGTTTCTGGACTACTTTTTCTCTTTTTTTGCAGCGCGATCTCGCTGGGCAGAAGTCGAGCGCTTTGCATGACATCGACCCTGTTACATAGTTAATTGCACTTTTGCCGGTTACGTAGATAATAGCACTTTTACCAGTTACATGGATAATTGCACTTTTGCCAATAGGTTTCACTACGAGTGGACTTTTATTTCCCTTTGTGTGTCTGCTTTGCACTGATGGCTGCCGTCAGCTCGCTCATGTGAAACTTTTACTTTTCAGTTTATATGGCAAGAAAAGTCCAGTTAGTTATGTGAAACTGTTTTATTTTCATTTTCAATTTATGTGGCAAGAAAAGTCCGGTTAGAAGTTTACAATGCTAATTGCTCTAGCTCAAGCAAACGCGAAACCCGTTGTCACGTTGGCTCTCATTATCATAATGAGACGACTGGATTTTTGGGCGGCAAGATCGTTCAAAGTGTGGGGGATTAAGTCTGACTCACGGCGAAGGACCCTTGTCACCCCAAATCCGGGTTGTGCTCCGGCTAACTAGCAGTGCCTTATCTCTCCCAAAGGGGAGAGACAATTGGGCAGCCGAGCGCATGATATCTTAGTGCTTCCCAGGCAAGTCGTGGTCACTCAGGTCACAACCAGTTCTCTCGTACACAGTGCAGTCTCATATATAAATGATAAAGGCAGTTTGAGTTTTAAAGATTGGTTTAATAAAACAACTGCATTTTAGATAACAAAGTGTGAGCCGCAATAACCAGAACTATACAACACAGTAGGATTGAAATAGTAACGAGGAGAGTGAAACATAAGAATAAGGCCATCATATTGCAACTAAATTATGCTCTCTCTAAGTTATATTTTGAGCACAGCATGTGAAGCTCTAAGCCTGCCTTTCAGGTTGCCCCGGGAGTACATCAACCCTCATACCTGAGCAAAAGCCTGTGATCTGGATCAGCATCTGCAACAGGGCAGTCAGCATCTAGTTGTGGGTTCCTGGTCGGAATCTCCCTCTTACGTGTACCAGGACTAGGAAGTGTTTTTAGAACTAACACGCCGGTGTTCTAAGAAACGTCCCTACGTAAGGATGTGTACTTTCTACGAACCATAAAGACTAAACTTCTACCACCTCTATCGGCAATGTACCAGACTGTATCCTTGACTGAAGCACAGAGAAAGCAAGAATGTATTGTTTGAGAACACAATGCTGAAGTAAGCTAAACAGTGTGATAGAGTGAAATAAAACAAGACCGTGAAACTGGTTATTGTAAAATAACAGTGCAAGGTGAAATAAAATGCATCTAGGGCAAAGTGCACAGAGGCCTAATACATTAAGCAAACGCGCAGAAAGCGACATAAAAAATGGCTACACTACACGGTTGCATTGCAAATGCTTGTTGGCCTTGTCACCGACACTGCACAGACACACTGTTCTGAATTCTCAATGTGTTTCCATATAATATTCAGGGATAATGATGTGCGTTTTCAATTTTGTAATATAGCAGTAGCTCACTAATATTGCAATTAATCTCTATGACCGACTGCCATTTCTTATATGTGAGGACCTGTTTTCATCTAAAAGTAACTTTTTTATGGATATTGCATGTTGTTAAAAATCAAACATTACTCACCAAAAATAGAAATAAATTGAAGGAAAATGATATTTAAAACAACCTAGTTTTCACCCTGCCCCTATCGGTTGCAGGACAGCTGACTCTAGCCAAAGTGGTTATGTTCCTCTCCTACAATATCATTTTGTCAACCTACCTGTCATTGTTTATGCACCAATCTTCGAACTACTCAACTCCTTACTAATTGACCTGATATGGGACCCCAGGAGATGCAGTATTGGCCTACCCAAGTATAGCTGTGGTATGGGTGCCCTGGATTTTACGTGCTATTCCTTGGCAGGATAACTGCAATGTCTGTCCTGGTGGATGGCAGGCTATAACATGACTAAAATTGGCTATACACCGCACATGTTTGAACTAGGTAAACTACACCACTTGTCCTTCCCATGGATAAGACCACCCTCTCCACAGACCCTTCTGCTTCGCATAGCTCTTACATATTGGGAAACCGCTCTACAGTACACTGACTCGCTCCCACACTATGCCCCAAGTATCCATGGCTGAAGTCTTCCCACCTCCCTGGGTTCGCTAACAGCAAATAGATTGTCACCCTGGAAGCAGGCTGTGGTCATGACGGTTGGAGCTCTCTTTGTGGATAAAAATCTAATGAATCACCAGGAATTTACTCAAACCCATGGTCTAAAGGAGATGCTCTTTCTCATACATGCTAGTATCCTTCGATATGTCCAAGGACATTGGGTGCCACTCGGCTCCAAACCAGCTATTCACAAACTCTTTCAAGTGATACATATCATGGGCCACGGTTAGTGCCTAGTTAAATGACTGTACCAAGGTTTATGCTTGCAGCTCGCTGCCCCTCTCACCACCCTGCGCACCAAGTAGAAGGAAGACCGCTCCCACGTTCAACATGACAAGTATTGGAAATATATCATTGAGTACCCCAGTAGGCTTTCCCGCAACTCCTGCTTCAAATTTATCCAATTCTCAATTCTACATAGAGCTTACCTCACACCATGAAAAATCCATCCCATGTTTCCCACTGCCTCCTCCAATTGCACCCATTGCCAAGCACAAGACGCAGATATATTACACATGCTGTGGGCCTGTCTTTCACTGTCTCCTTATTGGGCAGCTATTCGGTGTGCCTTCATGGAACTCACTGTTTGAACACTGCAGCACCTCTGAACACTGTCTACTGGGGATATACCCTAGGCCTAAAGGTTCCAAGGTTATGTCACGTTTCATTGATCTAGTACTTATTTTGGTGAAATGCCTATTGAGAAGATGAGGAAACTCCCCCACAGCTTCCTGTGTATTCCAACGGAAGGTGGATGTGGTGCAATGAGGTATGGTGGCGAGTTACGCTTTGAGTAGGGAAGAATACCATGGCCTGCATTAACTCCATATTGCTATGCTGTGGAATGATATGCTTGACTCCTTTAAGTCCCAGGAGAAGAGCACTGGACAGACTCCTTTCTCTTTCACTATAAGCACCAATCAATCTGCTCTCCATACATAATGCCCCAGGACTGCCCTTTCCCCGCTGTCATGCAGTGTTTGGCTGTTGGCACCCACAAATGGCCCACTAGCATTCTCTGTCTCATTCCGTTACTCACCATTGATTTGCTTTGTTTTGATACACCATCACAACATTCAGACTGTGTTCCTCGTGATGTCTAAAAGTATGTGTTCCACCCGCAAACGTGTCTCTACTTGGTAAAGTATTACGATGATTGTTGGGGGTTGGTGGGGGGGTTTCATGTTACATTTACATTCATGTGGTAAAATGGTCCTATTCTCTGTCATAGTTGTCAGCCCTACCTTCATCTGTTCTACATGCTGGTACATCAATTATGTTAGTAAACGATTTTTACCCTTCCTCAATATGTGGTGTATGTAGCATAATATAAGGGATAACATTTCTGTACAATGTAAGACAAAAGATTACATTTGAGCCCTGGCTATGCCTTTGATGGAAAATTCCGACCCCTGCGTAGACCTATGTTTGCGTGACAGCTAGAGTTATGAGAAAGAGTTGATATGGCAGCAAATAGTAGACAAAATAAATAGTGTGGCAGAGGTGAAGTGAACTCTCACCGAGTGCAAGAAATGCTGGCATTATTGTAAGCGAAGAACTAAGGAGAAAATGGCCAGGAACAGAAAGGCAGCGCTGCAAACTGGAGGTGGAAGTCCAGCACCACAGGAGGACCTGGATGAGATGGAGGAGATGGTTGCAGCGGTCATCCCAGAAGAGCTGGTCACAGGAATACAAGGACAGGACAGCGCAGACTTCCAACAACCACCAAAAATGCAGGGTGAGTTGCATGGGGAAAATAGCTGCCAATTTTTAAAATGCTAGAAGGGGGAGGCACATAGGACACATTCAATGCATGTGAAAGGAGTGCAGTGGGACACATTGCACATGAATCAAGTTGCACCATTCAAACATAAGCAACACCTTGGGCTTGCCATGCACCACAGCACATACACAACCTGGACATACATCAATCACCAAGGCTATATACCAACATGTACATATGCAGCACATAGGATGGAAGGCATGTCTAATTACTGTGTCTGTGCCTGTGTCATGACAACATCTCTTGCAGGCAGTCAAACCTACCTTACCCACACAACTGAGATGTCAGAGACTAGGAAGTCAGTCAATATCATTCCTGGGGTAATGTAATGGTGGTGCCTTTTGCAGATACAGTTAACAACTGCCATGTCCCATTGCCAAAACATGTGTGCAGCATCTTACAGCACATATTAAAATGGCACCTTAGATAACATTACACAGACATGCGCAGGAACCAACACCACCCTGCACAAAAACAACAAATCCTCATAAGGCAGACACTTCTCCATCATGCTGCAACAATGCATGTCTGGGTGCAGGGAAAACAAATCTGTGCAGCTGCTGGGGGAATTGCAGGGTGGTCCCGTATCACAAGAAACATGGCACTACCCTGTGTAACTAACCTGGTGCAGTTTGGAGCCACACATATTGAGGCTGATCAGAACTGTGCCACTAGAGAACATATGCACTACAGATTGCAATCTGTAGAACACATCACATACAGACTGAGCCCACAACAACTCTGACACAAGCATGTGAGCCACATTGGAATGGGGAAACAATCACACAAACACAACATATGGTATATGTCTCTGAACATCACAGTGCACAATATCATACTGACGGGTGGGGGGGTGTCACATGGGCAAGTCTGGCGTTGGTAAGACTGCTAGTGCAGTTTACCCTCTGCATTGGCAGTATGAGTTACACGCTGGGATGGCGGGTGCAAATCTGTCTTCTCATGTCAGCTCTGTGGGGCAGTTACCACAACATTGTTGCAGGATCAAAAACAGCCAGCACCAGTCTTGAGGTGCATTGGGTGTGACAGCACACATTGCACTTGTCACTGCAAATCAGGCAGTGGAAAGTGCAAAGAGTTTGGCCATGGAGCCCCCTGCACTGCACATGCCAGTTGCATGGGATGTGCAGAGGCACCCAGGGGCACACCACACCACATTACCACCAACCTTTGCATGGGGGTTGGACCGCCATGCAAAGGCTGTCAGTAAAGCGAAAACATACCTGGAGGGTAGCGCTGATTGTAATGCTGGGCTGGTGTCACAAGACAGGTGGCATTGCCAGTTTGTAAGCTGCCAGCAACCTTCCAGTGCCAGGCCATTGGCCCATTGGGCATTCACCATTGTCCACATGTGCCACTTCCACCTCCGCTGGCAGTGGTTATATTGCCAAAGGCAGTCTGGTGGTCATAGGACTGCCAGACTTGTAATGAGGGTCCATGTATGCTCCAGTACAACTAGCTCTAAAATCTACATCAAACTAGCCTGATCAAAGTTGAAAATGAGTCAACTGGCTTTGTCCATAATTTGGTGGCATCAGGCACAGCCATGTAGAAAAAGACCATAGTGCAAGTTTGGCTGCATTGAGGGGGAGACATTAGTAATGTAGGAGGAGCACCTTCCAGCACAACCAGAAACTGAAATGCAATCTGCCAGGTCCATGTTTGCTGCTGAATGCAGCACACATTCACGTACATCAACATGAGGCACAATCAAAGGAAACTATAATATTGCGCCTTGGTAATGCTATCCCTGGGGTGGTGTAAGGCTTTGGTGCTGCCCTAGTGTATGAAAAACATGTAAAACTGGAACAGAGGCAAATTCCAATGTGTGTTGGTGTAGCTTGACCACAGCAACACCCATTGCAAGTCCCTACCATGCAAATTGATGCATAGGAAGGGGCCACAATAAAATGATGGTGTCAAGTCACCAAAAGGAAATACATCACACCTTGTAAATACGACGCAGCCTATTGCGCCACCTGAGCTTCCCTTTACACGACATTCAGGTGGGGCAAAGGGCTGATAAAATGCACCCATAATGTACAAGAACAATGTCTGGGGTGTAAGTTTTCAGAGAGCCTCCAATAGCAAATTAATGCATGTCAACTGCCACAACATAGAAAGGCTGATTTTACACCATCTCATTGCAGAGGATGATGGCTCTCCTACAGAGAAGGGTCCCCTGGGCATGGCCATTGCATCCAGTGCCATGTAGGAGGGTCCATTTCAGGGACCCCAATAGCACTTTATTTATTTTTTTAAATACTTACCTCTACTTACCCTACTTACCTGGGATGGGGTCCCCAGATCCTCTGATGTCCCTCTGGTGTGGGTGGGGGTGTTTCTGAGGCTTGGGGTGAGCACCTGTGAGCTCTTTCCATGGTGTTTGACCATGGAAATGGGTCCACAGGTCTCCTAACACCTGCCCTGACCCAGGAGTTAAAAAATGGCGCTAAGCAGGCTTAGCGCCATTATTTAGGCCCACTTCCCCCGTACACCTTTTTTGCATGGGAGGATAAATAAGGCGCTGGGGGATTTGAGTCATTGTTTGGACTAGAACACCTACATTGCATTTCATTGATGCAAGGTGGATTCACGCATCCAACAAATGACTTTGACTCCAATATTTTGATGTTAGATGGGTCTAGCGTCAAAATATAAATATTGAGTTACGTTTGTGCTGAATTTGTGTAAAAAAAATGATGCAAATTTGGCACAAAAATAGTATAAATATGCACCAACGATTGGTGGCTATACTGCATGGCAGATGCATGGACTAGTACATGTGATGTTGCAGCCAATGTGACAGCTGTGTTGTTAATAGGTGATGCACATATTAAGAGAGGGATTTGAAGGCAGGACGGATTCCCTAGGCCAATGCCCAATTTGACCTGTGCACTCATGGGAAGACCCTGAGACTCGAGCATATTACACAATTTGTATGGGAGAATGCAAAACTGTTTATTATAAATTCAAGTAATCTAAAAACAACGAAAGCCTACCCTATCCTAAACTAACCTACTAACTATACTTATCCAACAACTAAAGCTATTTACCCTATGCTAAACTTAGCTTACACATTGAACACCACACAAGCAGGACAACAAATACTAATACTACACATTTACTAACTAATCCTAAACAAATATATTTTGGGGGTATTTTTTTAAGTTATTTTTTTTTTATTTGATAAAATACATAGATACCCTAACAGGACCCCCCAGCCCAATTACCCACAAATAAACACATAAGAAGAAAAAAAAACACCCCCAACTACACTTATTATAATTAATCTATATACCTACACTAATCTAACACTACCCCTCTAAAACCGCCAATAAAATATTAGCAATTTCATGAGGGAGGGAACTGACCTGGGAGGTTGAAAATCACAAGGAAGGTCAGTTTGGCCTGCTTAATCTTCTTGATGTATCTCAACATCTTTTTGTTGTCCGCAACTTCCTCCTCCAACTTATCTAAACATTTTAGAATGAGGGACACATCCTCTGCAGATCCTGCAGCCACTGCGTCGATCCAGCAGTATGTGGTGTGAGCAGTTGTGCTGGTGTGGCGACTGCTGCAGCCGATGTGGTTGGGATGGTGCCAGCTGTGTACCCCTGCACTGCT
The DNA here is from genome assembly GCF_031143425.1 of Pleurodeles waltl. Taxonomy (NCBI): domain Eukaryota; kingdom Metazoa; phylum Chordata; class Amphibia; order Caudata; family Salamandridae; genus Pleurodeles; species Pleurodeles waltl. The sequence goes on from NC_090445.1 coordinate 510,868,063, forward strand.
AAGGAGCCTGTAGCTTGATGGACCCTTTAAGGCTGTGTGTGGGCCCCATGTGGGAATGCCCACCATTTCCCTGTAGCATTCTCTGCCCGGAAGTGTTGACCCATGCATCGGTAACCTGACATCACTTCCAGGATGTGGCGGTACCGTACTGCCCTCTTCTGGAAGTCACGCCTCTCCTCAGTTGTCATGTTGGCAGCTGTAATATGAAGACAAGCAACCATCAGTGTCAGCATTGGGTGGTGTCTCTAGAGATTACTAGTTTACACTGCTACATCTAATAGCACATGCACCCCAACACACATTCCAGAAAAGACAAAGGGCCCGATTTATGAAAAGTTAGAGCTGCCTTTGCATAATTTTTTGATGCAAAAGTGGGTGGCGCAAACTTACAAAACATATTTATATTTTGTAAGTTCACGCCGCTTTTGCGTAAAAAAATAACGCAAAGGAGGTGCTAAGTTTTCATAAATCAGGCCCAAAGTTCCTCCTCATCTGTGTCTATTTCAAACCATACATCACCAGTATCTTGTACATGTCAGTGAACGGAGGGGATACTGTTGGTAACCATAAGGGGTCAGAGATGATAGGGACACATGCAAGCCTGATCAACATTACTGTCACCTATACTGTGAGCATCACGTCTTTCTACAAATTTGGTATTCCTCTCCCCCTGAGCCTAAGGGAGGATGGCCATGCTATCCATCATCTCAACAGTCCTGGTCATCCACCAAGGCATGATCACTCATGGAGTGACCATATGATGAGAGGGCTGCCAACTAAGAAGCTGGTATCCAAAGGTCAATCACATCTACATTCATGTGTCCAGGTGTAGACACCCATCAATATATGATCTGCCATAAGCATTCCTTTCACACACAGGTCCATGTCAGCACACGTTGGGCCTTGACCTGCATGCAAGACAATGACATTCCACAAAAGTGGAACATACATGGAGTGCAAAAGATGAAGCGCCATGCTGGAGGGAAATTGGCAGCCCAGTCCTCCGCCTTCATAACAACACAGGGATGTACCAATTTAAATCCAATATAGTGAATCCCTGTGTTGGCACCACTGCCTGGGCACATATTGCTAACATACATCAATCCAGTGAGCCTTGCCCCATGGTGCATAGTTGGGTGCATTGAGGAGGAGTTTGATTATGTGCCGGAAGGGACACCTTCCAACACAGGTAGGTAACCGATAACGAGGATATACAATTTAGATGTGTGCTGCCTAATGCATCAGCCAATGAAAGATCCCAAACGGAGGATACAGAAGAGTATTCATCCTTATTGCGCATTGCTAAGGCCCCCTCTTGGGGTGTGTGCTGAATTTGGCACAGCCACTGGTGTGAGCAAATCTGGGACTGCGTCTCAATGCACTGGGTGTTACTGTTGATGTGCCACAGCAATCCCAATTGCAGTTTATCACGCTGCCCCTGATATTTGAGTCTACTTACACCTGAGTCAGAGCAGATGTGGCTAACTCCACGCTAGGGGTGGCATTAGCAAGGTGCAATGAGGAGAAATGTTGGTATATCCCCTTGTTTGTTGCTCTTTCTATGCATGCTGCACTCTGCACATGCAATTAAGAGCAAATTGCATATGGAGATTTTTGTTGTGCAGGAGGGTGGTCCTCCTGCACAACAACTATCTCCCCTCTCAACGCAGCCATCCGTGCACCATGGCGCAAGGGTGGTTGCATTGTGGCTTGGCTGCAAATTTAGCAATAACGCAGGGGACAACACAGGGGTGCACTGTATACGATTATACGGTGCATCCCTGTTTTGTGAAAATGACGAAGTGTGCCACTGCCAATTTTCCCACAGCGTTGCACTCCGTCATTCTTCGTTACATATGGCCCTAAATGTGGCTTTTCACCACCTTGTATACACAATGCTGGCCATAGCGCACCACAAGCCTCACAAGAAGTGACCTTCTGGTGGTGCTTGGGGCTCTTAAAAATGGGCCATATTATCACCATCAAGCCGACTATGATATCTGATCATTGGACAGATTAAAACATCTCACATTGTACTATACACTCATGACCCACTCACACCAATCCCTGGATTACCTCACAGGACACACATTCTCACACTTACTGGATGCATTATAGTTTTCAAACACGCCACTTCACAAATTGTGTAGGGGGCTGGTCCACCTGTAAGACATGAATGGTAAACCATGCTTAGTGTCAATTCAAAGTCACTGCAGGTGGATAACACATTTAATTGTAAACAAGTTAAGAGGAGTGAGCTAGTCATCATAGTGGAAGATCAGTGCAACAGACAAACCACTACGATCACTCAATGACACATACCCTCAGATGAGGTAGAGCCACTCATCTCAACATTAGCGCTGGGCCAGAGAATCCTGTGGTGCTACACCCTGCAACATTTATATGTGGCATTGTCATGCAGCTGTCTGTGGGCACAACACCTCCATTACCAAATGGTACTGTTTGAGCATGTATTTTCCATCTAAGGGCCATACTATGGTTGTTGCAGTGGCAGAACCATTGTCACACCCATAGCATTTCTGCCTGCAACAGATGTAGGAAACATCTACGTCATCATCATACCTCACAGACACGCTACTACCCTGGGATTTTGTGGGTATTGCAAGGTGTTGTGGATTGGTATTATACACCCTGCAATGAACAACGTTAAATGTGTGTGCCATCACAAGGCAGACACACCCAAGGAATTGGTATGGCTGTGAACTCATGTGCAGTTGGTTTACCAACCTGCACATTGACTGAATTGTGACATGTATGTATTGCAAATGGTGGGTGGCCTACCATTGTTGCCAATGTATGCTATTATTAATCCAGTGAGGGAGAAGTACATGGGCATAAATATAGCGCTCAACCCAGTCACACTTGCTCTGTGGTCAGAGATTGTATCTGGTGTAGCAGGTTAGTGAGTGATGTGGCAGAGATGGAGCTGATATAGTGCAGCCTCATACTGTCAGTGAGGAGTTGTAGGCCAGTGGAACAGACTCTGCACATGTGTGTGGTATGGGGGTGGGAGAGGCTGTCTGTGATAGACCATGAAGTGGAACGTGTAACTGCCAGTAGTCTCTTCCCAATTCATGTTCAATCTCCCTTACATTGCCTTGCCTAATGACACAAAGGGGACAATAGGAAAAAAGCGGTGCAGCACCTGGGACTTGATTAATGAAAAGTGAGCACCTCCTTTGCATAATTTTCAGATGCAAAAGCAAGGCATAATTACAAATCATTAGTTTAATGTCAAGTTTCTGCTGCTTATGCATCACACAAAGATGCAAGGACGGCACTAACCTTTCATGAATCCGGCCCCTAGTGCTGCCCCACATGAAGTGTGCCCCTTATCACACTCCTGACAACACCATGTGTGGGCTGTCTATACAAAACAGCGCAACGTGGTGTAAGGAGGAGTTGTGGTGAAAATACCTGACACTACCCTGGCGCTTTGTAAGACTTACATCTTAAGTACTTAAGCTAGTCCTGCAAGGCACCTAGAGGCGCTTTGTAATTGAAGTGCGGCTCTTTTGAATATCTGCAATGATCATGCATTGAATATTTTGTGACTGATGTGGCAAAGTTGTCTCATTGAATCAATTGCGCCATATTCATTGCCCCCTTAGGGCGAGTAAACCTCCCTTGCAAACATAGGCCCTCATTACAAACCTGGCGGTCGGTGTTAAAGCGGCAGTAATACCGCCAGCAGGCCAGCGGTAAAAAAAATTGGATCACGACCACGGCGGAAACCGCCAACACAGCCAGCCACTTTAACACTCCGACCACCATGGCGGTAGCAACAAACACTGCAGCGGTAACCGCCAACAGCCAGGCGCAAGGCAATATACCACCCACCCCATCACAACCTGCCCATCCGCCAGCTTTTCCAGGGCGGTACCAAGGCCATCAAAAGCACGGCGGAAACAGTACTTGGAAGCGAAACCACTCAGCTCTCGACACTCAATGAAGAATCAGGACGCCATGGAGCCCGAGCTACACGTCCTGCCCATGCTGGTCTACCTCCTCGTCTACCAGGAGTACGAACGGCGGTGGCGACGACCACGGTGAGTACTGCACCTAGTACACAGGGGAGGGGGGAGGAAAAAAAGAGTGACACACACACGCAACATGCAACACCCCCACCCCCACCCTCACCCACAACACCATACACACAAACACATGCATCAACATTACATTTACACCCCGTAACCCTCCTGGAAGAACGCAAGGACAAAAGGAATAGAGTCAAATCAGTGATATTTTAGAAATAGTCAGATATACGTAATAATTTGAAAAACACTATTTACAAAAATATATAATATGTACATAAGGCGGTACATTGTCCACTCAAACTATCCGTGGGCCACTGGGACAAAACTTACAGGCCAAGCCCACACTTGACTCCTGCCTCAATATGGGGAAAACACTGCAGGGGCATCAAGTCGAAAACACACAGGCACCTCAGGGGGACAGGCAAGGGGGGGCACCTCAGCCGGAAGATGGAATAATGCCACTGCTCCTGGAGGGGGCTCCATGCCCACAGCAATGTCCTGGGGAGTGCAAGGCCACAGCCTCTCTAGTGGGTGGTTTGCCCACTGCTTGGTCCTGGGGAGTGCAAGGCCACAGTCTCTACGCCGCAGTCTCTCCAGTGGGTGCTTTGCCCACTCCTTGGTCCTGGGGAGTGCAAGGCTTCAGTCTCTCTAGTGGGTGGTTTGCCCACTGCTTGCTCATGGGGAGTGCAAAGCCACAGTCTCTCTAGTGGGTGGTTTGCCCACTGCTTCCTCCTTGGGAGTGCAAAGCCACAGTCTCTCAAGTGGGTGGTTTCCCCACTGCTTGCTCCTGGGGAGTGCAAAGCCTCAGTCTCTCTAGTGGGTGGTTTGCTCAATGCTTGCTCCTGGGGAGTGCAAAGCCAGAGTCTCTCTAGTGGGTGGTTTGCCCTCTGCTTGGTCCTGGGGGGTGCAAGCCCACAGTTTCTCAAGTGGGTGGTCTGCCCACTGCTTGGTCCTGGGGAGTGCAAGGCCACAGTCTCTCAGTGTGCTTCATCCTGGCAAGGAGGGGTGAGTGGATGCATATCTCCACTGGTTCTGGAGGGGGGTTTGTGCCCAGTGTGCTTCATCCTGCCAAGGAGGGGGTGAGTGGTTCCATATCTCCACTGGTTCTGGAGAGGGCTTTGTGCCCAGTGTGCTTCATCCTGCCAATGAGGGGGTGAGTGGATGCATATCTCCACTGGTTCTGGAGGAGGCTTTGTGCCCAGTGTGCTTCATCCTGCCAAGGATAGGGTGAGTGGATGCATATCTCCACTGCTTCTGGAGGGGGCTTTGTGCCCAGTGTGCTTCATTCTGGCAAGGAGGGGGTGGATGCATATCTCCACTGGTTCTGGAGGGGGCTTTTTACCCAGTGATGCAACACTTGGGGTGTGGCAGTTCACAGTCCCTCACCTAGGTGTCTGAGGCACAAGATTTGCAGGGACCAGGTTGCATGATAGTCCATGGAGGCAGGGCTAGACTCCATCCAGCGGCGGCTATGGCTGCAAACGGATGGTAGTGCCAGTGCTGGTGGGGGTGCTGCCAGTGGTGGAGGGAGGGTCTAGCCCTTCTCCTGCAGCCTCGGACAGCTTCCCACTGGGGCTGCTGCTGCTGCTGGTAGTGGTGCTACTAGCAGCGGTACAGGTGGCTGCTGTGGTGCTAGCGGCGGTGAAGTGGCGGTGCTGGCCGTGGTGCAGGTGCTGCTAGTGGTGGAGGGAGGCTCCAGCCCTTCTCCTGCAGCCTCGGACGCCTGCATACTGGGGCTGCTGCTGCTGAAAGTAGTGGTGCTTATGGCGGTTCAGGTGGCGGTGCTTGCGGCGGTGCTAGTGGCGGGGCTGCTGGCGGTGCTGGCCACGGTGCAGGTGGTGGTGCTGGCGGTTGTGCTGGTAGCCACCAGGCCTTCACCTGCAGCCTCAGATGGCTGAAGTGCCTTACCTGGTGTTTTGTGCCCCTTCCTCACCTTGGCAGATGGTGGTGTGACCTTAGGTCTGGCAGCTGGAGTCCTTGAGGTGGCCTTGCTGGGTGGTTGTGGCTCCTTCCCCTTGCTGGATTCTGTCCCCCTCTTCACCTTGCCAGGTGGCAGAATGGTTTTGGCCTTGGCAGGGGTTGGTGGCACACTGGCTGGGCTGACGGGTGCCCCCTTTGAGCCTCTGATAGCTGCAGGAACCATAGCAGATGTTGACTTGGTGCTGGGCAGGGTTCTGGCCACCCTGACCTGAGGGGAAGGACGGGGGTAGGGGTAGGGAAGAGGTCAAAGTTTGCCAGGAAAAGCTTCTTAGGGACTCTTGGGCGGGAAGAGGGTGAGGGTTTGGGTTTGGGAGTGGAGGAAGAGGGAGAGGTTGTAAGAGGTGTCTGTCTGCTGAGTTTGGGTGCAGGTGTATGGGCTGGATGCTGTTGTGACCTGGATGGCTGTTGGGTGGGTGGGTGCTTGCTTTTGTGTACTTTGGGAGGAGGAGTCACAGACACAGTGGGAGAGGACACAGGGGACGTGTGAATGGATGTGGGGGTGGTGACTGCCAGTGAGGGGTCTGTTGTGATGGGCGTGCTGGTGATGGAGGTAGTGGATGAGGATGTAGTGCATGCAGGTGTGAGTGGAGACGCTACTGGGAGGGAGGTGGAAGACAAGTAAGAGGGGGACACAGTGGAGACAGTGGATGTTGGTGTGTCTGCATGGGGATTGTGCTTGTGTGAGTGCCTGTGAGATGAAGTGTGGTGCTTGTGTTTGCCTGAGCTACTTTTTTATGTTGATTTGGGTGAATGCTGATCTGCCTGTGTGCTTGGGATAGGCTGGAGTTGAGGGGATTGGGACTGGGTAGTGGAAGTTGGAGGGGGGAGGCTGGAGACAGGGACAATGGCTGCCATCAGTGCTCAGGCCAGAGCCTGAAATGCTCTCTGCTGGGCCGCCACACCAAGTGAATGCCCTCCAGGTATGCATTTGTTTGTTGCAAATGCCTCTCGACACCCTGGATGGCATTCAGAATGGTTGACTGCCCAACAGTGAGGGATCCCAGGAGGTCAATAGCCTCCTCACTGAAGGCAGCCGGGCTGAATGGGGCAGGGCCTGAGGTGCCTGGGGCAAAGGAGATGCCCACCCTCCTGGGTGAGTGGGCGCGGGAAACACACTGAGGGGCTGCTGGGAGGGCGGTGCTGGTAGAGGGGTGATGGCTGTACCTGTTTTTGGGGTGGGCACAGGGGTGTCCGCCACCGCCAGGGAGCTTCCATCGGAGAAGGAGTCGCTGTCTGTGGTCTCCCCTCCTGTCCCCGTCATGGTGCTCCCCTCGCCCTCCATCTCACTGGTGCCCTCTCCGTTGGTGGATTCAGCCTCCAGGCCCATGTGTGATGCAGCTCCCTCTGTCGCTGGTGCCTCTGCTCCTCTGCCAGATGATGCTAATGCACACAAGGACATGGTGACAAACCAAAAGGGGGAGAGAGACAGAGGATACACTTGGTCAATGCCAGCAACACCACTACCATTGGCGTACACAACACACAGGGAGCAGCCCTATGCACTAGGCCATGCACTACCAGTTACTAAGATAGTCACCAGCCCATGGGGTACAATGCCTAATGCCATTAGCTGCACACCTGAAACCTACAGGACCATGTCCAGTAGTAGATGCCCACAAACACTATTGGGGTAGGAGTGCTTCAGAGCCTGCCCAACAAGGGACCTACCCTGCCATGTTCACCCTGGCCTAGGGGCACCCACAGCCCACATCCCCCACCCAGGTAAACCTTAACGCATGCACAGTCATGATTCTGAATCTCTACTCACCCCCTTGTGGCTGCTGTGATGCCTTCAAGCGCCCATCCAACTCCAAAAAGGCCAGCACCAGGATGCGGAACATCAGGGGGGTCAGGGTATGAAGGGCACCCCTTCCTCATGGGGAGGCCAGCCCCAGCTGGGCCTCCGCCGTCTTCCTTGCCCAGCGGGGCAGGTCCACCCACCGCTTGCAGCAGTGGGTGCTCTGCCTGTCAAAGACCCCAGGGTCCGAACCTCCTTAGCGATGGCACGCCAAATAACCTTTTTCTGATGGGCGCTGACCTGCATGGAAAAGACAGCAGAAAAGGGAATTAGTTAACCGTCCGGATCGTCATACTCATGGCCCACCAGATTGCTCCCATCCCCTGATGCACATACTTTGACCACCATACTTGCAGCACTCTGGCCAGGATGCCTCACCGCCCCCCACCCATGTGCCTTATGCACACAGCAGTCCATACATTCATGGCCCACGCATCATGCTCACAGTGTACTCACCTGTTTGTCTGGAGGACCATAGAGTAACGTGTACTGGGGTAGGACCCCATCCACCAGTTTCTCCAACTCCTCTGCGGTGAAGGCAGGGGCCTTTTCCCCAGACATATGAGCCATTGTCGCTTCCAGACATAGGTCACAGCAGCACTTGCACTGTAGATCCGCTCCTGTTGAAGGTCAAGTAGCAAGTGAGTGAATAGATGGAAAATGTCGGTCACGTCTGAGGCGGTGCGTGCCGTCACCGCCGGCGTACATCGCCATTGGCTCCTGGAACCCATAGGGCCCAATGATAACCAATGCGAAGTTGCGCGACGGTCATCGACCGCCGGCCACAACGGTGCACAATGCCAGTGGAATTACCTCATTTCCACTTGTCCCTCCTCAGAGGTCAGGCAGCCGCCATTTCAGGGGGACACAGGCCATGGCACCTAACTGCGTCACAGCAAACATTGGCACAGAAACTGACTCTTGGATTCACATACTGGTTCTGTAAAGGAAAAGATGCATCATTATTGCAATAGATGTGTGAATATGACCCTCTGCTCACCGTTTTCCTCCATAGGCTTCAACCGCTGAGGATGAATATGAGATGGCGACATCCTCCGGTGTACAGACCCCTGGTGGACCTTGCGACAATGGAGGACAGACACATTATCACAACCTACAGACTTGATCGGGCCACAATCCAAGAACTGTGTGCCCAATTGGAGCCAGACCTGATGTCAGCTATCTACCATCCCACAGGTACCCCCCCTCTAGTGCAGGTCCTGTCAGTGCTCCATTTCCTGGCAAGTGGTTCCTTCCAAACAACAGTGGCCATGACATCAGGGATGTCTCAGCCAATGTTCTCCAACGTGTTGACTAGAGTGTTGTCAGCCCTGCTTAAACAAATGCGCAGCTACATCATATTCCCCCAGGTGGAGGATTTGGCCACAGTGAAAGCTGACTTTTATGCCCTGGGACATATCCCCAACATCATTGGTGCCATTGATGGTACACATGTGGCATTTGTCCCCTCCCCCCCTGGAGAAATGAACAAGTGTTCAGGAATAGAAAAAGCTATCACTGTAAGAATGTGCAGATGGTGTGTTTGGTGGACCAGTACATCTCCCATGTGAATGCCAAAGATCCTGGCTCTGTGCATGACGCATTTATCTTGAAGAATAGCAGCATCCCATATGTGATGGGCCAACTCCAGAGGCACCGGTTGTGGCTAATACGTGAGCCCAAGGTCCCCACCCAGTTTAAGTTGGTGTCTGGGTATAGGTTTGTCCCTAAGGGACAGTGTGTGTCTAACAGGTATCCCTCGATATTTGCAGGTGACTCTGGCTACCCCAACCTCTCATAGCTACTGACCCCAGTGAGGAATGCCAGGACAAGGGCAGAGGAACATTACAATGAGGCACATGGGCGAACAAGGAGGATAATTGAAAGAACCTTTGGCCTCCTGAAGGCCAGGTTCCGGTGCCTCCATCTGACAGGTGGAGCCCTGTACTACTCACCCAAGAAGGTGTGCCAGATCATCGTTGCATGTTGCATGTTGCACAACCTGGCCTTGAGATGCCAGGAGCCTTTTCTGCAGGAGGATGAGCCTGGAGATGGTCTTGTGGCAGCGGTGGAGCCTGTGGACAGTAAGGAAGAGGAGGACAACAGAAGTAATATAATACAGCAGTACTTCCAGTGACACACAGGTAAGACACTGTAACTTCACTTGACATTTCAGTTTTCTGTTGGACATTGTACATGGCAGCCTGATTTCCCTATGTCTATGGCCACTTACTGTACCCTTTGGCATCTCTATTGTCAGATCTCTGTGGCCCACTCTGGCTCCTGGTATGTTTACTGCTGCCCACTAAAGGTCATTCCAATGTAAATTTAACTGTGTATATGACTGGCAATGCTTTGATAATGTTGTACTAATACATATTTGAATCATTTGACAGACTCCAGATTTGTATTTGTTCCAAGGGTGTTTATTTAAGTGCTCATAAGTAGAGGGGGATGTACAATGGGCTGGGGTGATGGTGGAGGAATGTCCAGTTAGAGTCCAGTCTTTTGGTATCACAGGTGCATTGTCCAAGGGGGCATAGGAAGGGGGCAATGGCAGTTCAAGGTGGACAGGGCGACAGAGTGGGACAGAAGGGTGACAATCAGGAGAGTCTTATTTCCTGGCGGGGGTCTTTACAATCTTCTCTGGCTTCTGCCTGGATCGCAGGGACCATTTTTGGGGTGGTTCTCCTTCCGCAGGGGGTGGGGTGCTCGTGGCCTGTTGTTCCTGTGGCGGGCCTCCTGTCCACTAGCGCCGGCGGAGGTAGAGGGCTGTTCTTCAGTGTGGCTAGTCTCAGGGGCCCGTTGGTGTGCCACTGTCTCCCTCATGGTATTGGCCATGTCACCCAGCACCCCTGCATTGGTGACCAGGATGGTGTAGATGTGTTTGAGGTCCTCCCTGATCCCAGGTACTGTCCCTCCTGCAGCCACTGGGTCTCCTGCAACTTGGCCAGTATCTGGACCATCGTCTCCTGGGAATGGTGGTATGCTCCCAGGATCCCGGTGAGTGCCTCCTGGAGAGTGGGTCCCCTGGGCCTGTCCTCCCCCAGTCGCACAGCAGTCCTCCCAGCTTCCCTGTTGTCCTGTGCCTCTGTCCCCTGAACCGTGTGCCCACTGCCACTGAACCCAGGTCCCTGATCATCCTGGGTCTGAGGGGTTGCCTGGGGACCCTGTAGTGGTGGACACACTGCTGATTGACGGGTCCTGGGGACAGTGGCATGGGCCCGCTGCGTGGGTGCTGTGGTGGTGTTTCCCGAGGGGGGAGGCTCTGTGGTGGGTTGGGACTGTGGCAGGGTAACCGTCTGTCCAGAGGTCCCTGATGGGCCAGGTTGGTCATCGTGATCCAGGCGTGCAGAGCTGCTGTCATCACTGTGGGCCTCTTCTGAGGGGGAACTTGATGTTGCTGGCAAGTCCTCTTCGATGACGTTGAGTAGGGGTCCTGTGGGGATGCAAATGCAGTGTTATTGTATCTGCGTGTGCCATCTTGTGCATGGGTGTGTTGCCCTGTATGGTTGTGATTTCCCTGTCAACTTTACCCTGTGTGCGTGGTGATTTTGTGGGCTAGGTGATTCTCTCTACTGGGCATGCTGTGGAGATGGGTGTCCATGCAGGTCTGTGATGGGGGTCCATGGATTGTTGTGGCATGAAGGGCTTGGTATTGGGATGGGTGCGTTGTGATAGTGGGGTATGTATGAGGTGGTGGAGGGATGGGAGTGAGGGTGAGGGTGGGGGTATGTGATGGCATGCAGGTTGGGGGGGACAGTAGTAAAGATTTGACTTACCAGAGTCCAGTCCTCCTGCTACCCCTTCGAGGCCCTCAGGATGCATGATCACCAAGAATTGCTCCTCCCATGTTGTTAGTTGTGGGGGAGGAGATGAGGGTCCACCGCCAGTCCTCTGTACTGCTACCTGGTGTCTTGCCACCACGGAACGCACCTTTCTCCATAGGTCGTTCCACCTCTTCCTAATGTCATCCCTTGTTCTGGGGTGCTGTTCCACAGTGTTGACCCTGTCCACGATTCTCTGCCATAGCTCCATCTTCCTAGCAATGGACATCTGCTGCACCTGTGATCTGAATAGCTGTGGCTCTACCCAGATGATTTCCTCCACCATGACCCTTAGCTCCTCCTCTGAAAACCTGGGGTGTCTTTGGGGTGCCATGGATGTGGTGTGAGTGATATGTGTGAGGGTGTGTGGGGTGCTGTGTTGGAGTGTGTGGTGTGAAGTGCGTGGATGGTGTATGGATGATGGTGTTTTGTGGCTCTGATTGAGTGGATGCTCCTGGCTTGTCTCTCTCTGTTTGCTATCTTTTTTTCCGCTGTAAGGGGTTGTGGGTAATGTGGGTGTGTGTTTTATATTGGATTGGGTGTGTGGGTGTGGTGTGTGTATGTGTGTCAGGTGTGTGTGTAGTTTGGCCTGTCCAATGTGGTGTAGTTTTGTAAGTGTGTGTGTATTTATTTTGAGCGCGGCAGTGTGTACCGCCAATGGTTTACCGTGGTTGAAAGACCGCTACGGTGATTTGTGGTTCGTGATACTGTGGGCGTATTCCTGTTGGCGTAACGGTGTGGGTTTTGCTATCACCAGTTTATCACTGAACTTTGGTCTGGCGGACTTGTGAGGATGTCTGTATAGTGGCGGATTTATCAATGTGGGTCATAATACCTGTAGCGGAATACCGCTGCTGTCACGGTATATTGGTGGCCGTCAGCATTGTGGTAGGTGGCATTTACCGCTAGGGTTGTAATGAGGGCCATAATGTCTGGGCCAGGTCTTATGTGCGTGAAATGTTGACCAACTTGCGCTATCCATGCATTGTGCCACTTTGTTGACACAATCCTGGGGAAAATAGTAGAGTGGTGGTGCCTTAGCATTTCATAGATGACACAATGCCGATACACAGGTGGTGCTATGGGCTCTGAATTTTATGCCTTTGTGATGGTTGTGCAGGATTCATCAGACATCTGACCTACATTGGTTTTATTGTTGGACATGTGAACTCCAGGCCTGAACTGGCACTATGATTATTCATACCAGTTGTATACAACCTGTTCATAATCATTGCATTCAACACTCCAACTTATCTGCTAGTGTCATTCAAAAGCAATTAACACTCACTAGTATGCCAATGGGAGACTTACAAACAGTTCCACTGATCTCAATCTCCAAGTGATCCAGCAGATCCTGCTCCATGGCCACCAGATCTGCCCAACGATGCTTTAGCTGGTGGTCATTCCAGCCTGTATTGTAGATACGCCTCAGGTGGTGTAGTGCCTTGCCCCACCGGAGCCGCCTGGTCTCTGTCCGGTAGCTGAGGATCACACGGCCACCCATTTACAGCATCATTGGCAGGTAGTGTGCGACAAGCCATATGGAAACCTCCCAGCTCATTTGCAGACATCCTGCTCATCCTCCCTTTGCCAGACATTACCACAGGTGAATGGAGTTCACCCAAAAAAATTATGACAAAAAATCAAAGGAAACTTAACCCCACTAACTTAACCCAACTATCCTAACTAATTAAATACCCGGACCGACACCCCACAATATAATTACAAAACTGAACAATAACTACACAAAACTACAACTTCTTTGACTAAATCCCCACAAAATTCACAGGACATGGTACAAGAGACACCACAAACTTGCAAACACATGCACAGTCAGCCAACAGCTCCAATACACAACCACACACAGTCTCAAAGGAACAGACTGTAGAGAGAAAGTGAAACTACAACCACTGTACCATGCTTGTAGACAGGATTTCCTGTTACATCACTTCCTGGGTGTGTGCGTCACATTTTTCAATTATGCATGTTTTTATTTGCCGCATTAGGCTTATGCGTTGTTTTATTAGAAGCATGATGCACGTGCGTTGTTTATATTGACCCATGGTGGTAATGCAACAATTCCATCTGGTCCAGGCGTCAAAAAGCCTGTGGACGTCTGATTGAGTTTCTGGGGCTAGGCGTCATTCTGGTGATAGGACTTGTATTGTCCATGCGTATGTGTGAAAAATAACGATGCATGCCGGATGTGTCGATTTCACAAAAGGCTGAATTAAGAGGAGTGTGAACGTTGAATTCCCACTAAGGGCCCATGCATCATTTTCTTCACGTTGGTGGATGTTTTTGACGCACTTGCGTCATATTTTTTGCCTCCTTTCTTGTTTGCATTATTTTTTGCATTGTTCTTGAGTGCACCTTGATTCACCAAACATATGACATAGGCTGTGCTGCAATGTGGCATATGGGGTATGGCCACATGTGGAAGTGATGCAACAATGTGTTAAGGGTGAGATTGGTCGATTCTACCAATAAGGGTGTTCCGGAGCTGACGGCATGCAATCACTCTCACGTCGTGCATATAGATGCATGTGTACCTACAGTGTCCACATATATGTGTCACATGTGTGCTCTATGTGTAGATATGTGTAGGTATCTGAATGTGTGGGTGTACCACATAGTAAACTCTGTGACAATAGTGTTTAGACATACCCATAAATGATGGTATGAGATGTCCAGACTCCAACACATGCTCAGGCATGTGTCACCCATTACAATTTGGATTCAGAGTCTGCAGTGTACTTGAACGGCTGTTCCATCTTGTTGCTCAGGTACACATGTGCCATGTGGTTACCCATGCATCTCAGTTGCTGGTGATTTCATGTACATCTGTGTTAGTGAAATTTGTTATATGCTATGTTGGTGCAGAAACAAGTGTAAGTGCATTTTGGTAACACATTACGAGACTGGTGTCTGAATGGGATGGTCAAGGTCGTATTACAATCTTATAGCATAGGCAGATATTGGAATTTGACTATTGCATATGTGGTCATGCCAATAGCACCTATACAATTTTATGTGAGAACACATGTGGAGATAATATATGAATGTCACAGGTGTTTTGCTTTCTAAGCCATTATTGTACAACTAGGTGGTTTTCTGTCCTGAATCATGACATGTTACTTTGCCAGGACCATTATGGTTGAAAGTATGCTGAGATATGTTGTATATGTGTGCTATCCTCCAAATTGACTCTCAGATTTGTCTTCTTCATGTTTGTCATTACTGTCAAATACTCTGCTGTACCACAGGGTACCAGTGTTTTAGTGTGGCATAGATTGCAGGGTTACTCTCCATCCTCACTGGATGGGTATGAATGGCAACAGAAACACATGTTTGTTTGGGAAGCTGCAGGTTTCTGGTGCTCCACTTTGTTCTTGCCCCTGTGCAGTTACATCAGGCACCTGACTATGTCATATGTTGATGTAGTCAGGACAGTGGTCTGTGCCTTAACCCCTTTGCTGCCAGGCCTTTTCCCCCTCCTGTGATGAGCCTTTTTTTGGCTATTTGGGGCAGTTCGTGCTTAGGCCCTCATAACGTAAGCTACACATAAGCTACCCACGGCAAATTTGCATCCTTTTTTTCCAACACCCTAGGGATTCTAGACTTTGTGGGTTCCCCAGAAGGAGGCCAAGAAATTAGTCAAAATACAGTGAAAATTTTTTTTTTTTTTTAAAAATTGGAGAAAGGGGCTGCAGAAGAAGGCTTGTGGTTTTTCCCCTGAAAATGGCATCAACAAAGGGTTTGTGGTGCTAAAATCACCAGCTTCCTCGCTTTCAGGAACAGGCAGACTTGAATCAGAAAACCCAATTATTCAACACAATTTTGGCATTTTACTGGGACATACACAATTTTTACGATTTTTTGTGCTTTCAGCCTCCTTCCAGTCAGTGACAGAAATGGGCATGAAACCAATGCTGGACCCCAGAAACTTAAACATTTCTGAAAAGTACACAAAATTCTGAATTCAGCAAGCGGTAATTTGTGTAGATCCTACAAGGGTTTCCAACAGTAAATAACAACTGAAAAAAACAAATATTGAAATAGAGGTGAAAAAAAACAGCAATTTTTCTCTACGTTTTACTCTGTAACTTTTTCCTGCAATGTCAGATGTTTGAAAGCAATATACTGTTACGTCTGCTGGACTCTTCTGGTTGCGGGGATATATAGGGCTTGTATGTTCATCAAGAACCCTAGGTACACAGAGCCAATAAATGAGCTGCACCCTGGAGTGGGTTTTCATTCTATACCTGGTACACAGCAATTCATTTGCTGAAATATAAAGAGTGAAAAATGGCTATTAAGAAAACCTTTGTATTTCCAAAATGGGCACAAGATAAGGTGTTGAGGAGCAGTGGCTTTTTCCACATCTCTGAATTCCGGGGTGCCCATACTAGCATGTGAATTACAGGGCATTTCTCAAATAGACGTCTTTTTTACACACTCACTTATATTTGGAAGGAAAAAATGTAGAGAAAGACAAGGGGCAATAACACTTGTTCTGCCATTCTATCTTCCCCCAAGTCTCCCGATAAAAATGATACCTCACTTGTGTGGGTAGGCCTAGCGCACATGACAGGAAATGCCCCAAAACACAACGTGGACACATCCCATTTTTTGACAGAAAACAGAGGTGTTTTTTGCAAAGTGCCTACCTGTAGATTTTGGCCTCTAGCTCAGCCGGCACCTAGGGAAACCTACCAAACCTGTGCATTTTTTAAAACTAGAGACCTAGGGGAATCCAAGATGGGGTGACTTGCGGGGCTCTGACCAGGTTCTGTTACCCAGAATCGTTTGCAAACCTCAAAATTTGGCAAAAAAAACACATTTTCCTCACATTTCGGTGACAGAAAGTTCCACCTGTCATGCTGGCGCTGTGTGGATCCACGCTGTGACTTGCTCCATGTACCCAGTAGCTGCCCGTCGGTACAACCCCTATGAAAGTCGGTGGAACGTGTCCTGTTGGAATCCATGTTGCTTCCAACCCGTTTACCCCCTCACTACTCCTGCTGCATGACATGACCTCCCTCCCGGCCTTATCGCGACCGCAAAAGAGGCTTCTACATACAGCCTTGGCTACAGCGAAAATATGCATCCCGCGCCACTTGCCCCCAAGGAATGGAGTGTGGTGATGACTAGCATAGCCACACATGAGAGACTCATATACAACCTTCTGGATCAGGCGGTCATCTTTACTCAGATATGGGCCCCCTTCCTTACGTGTCCCCCGACCGCATCATTGTCACCATTATTGTCCCCAGTTAATCTCACGCACCTCGCACACCCTTTGCCTTACCCTCCACCTCCCCCCATAAGTTGGCTCCCCCCTTTCCCCCCCCTTTTCACACTCTCTCTCTTCTTACCGTCCTTGCCCTGCAGCCACCACATCAGTCCGTCTGGTCTAGTTATCCTTCCTTCCCCTCCCCTTACCCCCTTCTATATATATATTTATATTTCATTTTATCTTTTTTCCTACTTTCTTCTATCATCTTTCTTTCCTTTTCTGTCACCAGTCTTCCCCTCCCCCAGTTTTGTTTTCCCTTTCCTCCCACCCCTCCCTCCCTCCTCTTTTCACTTTTCTGTACGTTTCTCGACATGCCTTGCAAGACCTGGAGGTGTCTCACCTTTCTCCCATCCATGTCTCCATACCCCTTATTTTTAGAATCACCAGAACGCCAAGGCACAGCTTATCCTTGCTTCTGATCCTACCTTGCCTGATAGCCTTTGCTGAGGGACGGATTACATCTGCGATAGCTGTATAGAATCTTTGACCATAGTGACTTTCACCAATGGAGGAGTCGACGTACAGGGATGCAAGGTTACTATGTGGAGGCCCCACCTCGGAATGTTACCTGAACAAGCCGGTTGCCCCCTCTTTTGGCAGCATACTTCTCTGAGACCTACATTCTCTACCTATCCCCTTCCCACCACCCCTTCGGCGTTGGTGTTCTGTTTCCCATTGTTGATTGCCCCCACCCCATCCCTATTATCCTGTCATCTTCTTCTGGCATTCTTTTCTCATTCTTTCCCTGCCACAGTTTGAATATTCCGTTGCTCATGCTTACGCTTTGTTTTTATAGCCCTACCTCAAACAAAGCTCTTGTGATCTTTGGACCATATTGTGCAAGATCCGTTATCAGTTAAATACTGCTCTTTTTGGTTTACTTATTTGCATATTGATGCTGTGTTACAATCTATCTTCATTGTTTTTCTCAATACTAATAAAAAATTACAACCCAAAAGAGAAGATTGATGCAGCGCCAGTGTAGCGACCGGAAATTCGATGCACAGCCCACTGGATCAACGCACAGCCGAGCCGGAACGATGCAGCCCAACTTCCAGAGAGGAATAGATGCAGCGCCTGCCGTGCGGTAGAAATTTCCATGCAACGCCCACCGGATCGATGCAGCCCCTGTGACTTTGTCCTGTCAGCACCAGAAATCCACGCATTGTCACCGGGGCATCTGAAAACCCCGCAACCCGAAGAAGATCCACGACCGAGCATAGGAAATCGACACACAGCCATCCCTGCATGAAAACTAAACAACTCATCACCGTGTGCAGCCCAAGAAATCGACACACACCTCCTTGTTTTCCACACATCTCCTCCTCTGCGGTTCTTTGCGGAGATTTTGAACGTGAACCAGGTACTTTGTACTGGAAAGAGACATTTTTTTTTTTAAAAGACTAAAGACACTTTGGCCCTCATTTCAACCTTGGCGGGCGGCGTAAGCATTTCAAAATCCCCGATGGGCCGGTGGGCGGAAACAGGGTTTCCGCCCACCGGCCCAGCGGGGATGTGGGCCATGACATTGCAGCCGGCTCCTAATGGAGCCGGTAGCAATGTGGCGGTGCGGCGGGTGCAGCAGCACCCGTCGCGCTTTCCACTGCCGGCCAAGCAGACAGTGTAAATCGCGATGGGGCTATGCCTGGGGGCCCCTGCACTGCCCATGCCACGTGCATGGGCAGTGCAGGGGCCCCCAGCGGCCCCATGAGTCCCCTTACGGTAAGGCGGAGTCAACCGGGACCACCTTGGCGGTATACCACCGGGACCACCATGGCGGTATACCGCCAGTCCCGGCTGTGTGATGGCGGTGGTCCCACCACGGTCAAAATGTGGCATTTCGTACGGCCAGCCTGTTGGCGGTACGAACGCCACTTTAACCCTGGCGGTCAAGGCCCTTTATATCACTTTTATAGAGATATCTCAACATATATTTATTGCATTTTAATAGTTTTGACCTGCATCTTATCAGATAAATATTATGTATTTTATTTAAACACTGAGTGGTGTATTTTTGTAGTGCTATACTGTGTTATTGTATGATTTATTGCACAAATACTTTACACATTGCCTTCTAAGTTAAGCCTGACTGCTCAGTGCCAAGCTACCAGAGGGTGGGCATAGAATATTTTAGATTGTGTGTGACTTACCCTGACTAGAGTGAGGGTCCTTGCTTGGACAGGGGGTAACCTGACTGCCAACCAAAGACCCCATTTGTAACACAATGCAAATTGGAGTAGATCTTAGATTCCACTTAAAAAAATCCTTTGCCCCTTCCCGGATCGCCTACATAATTCCAGGCTAAATTGTCCACCTTCTCAGCAGCATTTTGGATGGCACTGTAAGTTTTAATCGTAGCGGTACATGATCTGACCAATGAATAAGAAGCTACTGTATTTCGTGAATTGTTTCAGTTTCTCCATTGTAAACAAAGAAATAGTCTATCCTCGAGTAATGCCTATTCTTTTTGCTATAAAAGGAATAACACCTACTACCCCCCTTCACTCTATGCCAAGCAACACTCAGATGTAGGTTTCTCAACATTGACAAAAGATAAGCTCTTGTTTTTGGGGCGCTAACTTGACATTGAAGTCCCCGCCTAAAATGACCGGGGCATCAGACTCCACCATACTGGAAAAAAGCACAGACATGGAAGAGGTATCATCTATATATTCAGACCACAGTATCCTGAAAGTGTCTATCAGTTCTGACAAACCATAGTCTCGGCAATTATCCAGCACCCTCGTTTGTCCGGCATATATCTCAACATTTCAAACCCTGCATTAGTTCTAACTATAATTGCTACCCATTTCAAAGATTGTTGCTGCTTTCTAGGTATGACATTCGCGACCCAGTTTAGTCTAGAAAAGAGGTTCCCACACTCTGACCTCAGTCGATGAGTCTCCTGAAACAAAATTATTTGAGCCAACCTATCATGCTGCCTTCTTCTTACCCTTAGCCCATTCACGTTCCAACATAGAATTGAAAGAGAGGGGTTCAACTTGACCAAGCTTTCCCCAACAAACGTGGTTGCTACATTACCTAGGCTAAATGAGGACATTTTTTTCATTTTCTCCCCATGCTCCCCACCACAACGGCATTCCCCAGAGGAACCCACCCAAACCTTACTCCTGGCATGCTACACCGATTTGATTGAGTTATACCTACGGGACACATTGACATTCAGAAGTACACTCCCTGCTTCTTACCCTTTATGTTCTGAACTAAAAATTGCCCACCTCTTCTGGGGTCAGGAAATTGAACATTTTGTTAGCCCAAATAACTTTCAAAATTGCTGGAAACCTCAGCTGAACTACTGTTCCCATTGTTCTAAGTTCTTCCATTTGCTTACTCAACTCCCAGCGCCTATCTTCCGTTGCCTGGGAGATATCAGACATTGCTTTAAATGAAATCTCCTGGACCCGTAGAGACTTTCCCTTCAGTGCTACACCCAGTATTTTCTCCTTAACCCCATATGACTGAAAATTAACCAATATCTTCCTAGGTTTCTTACGCCCTGGATTTAATTTAAATGGGTCCCGATATACTCTTTGGATTTCCTTTGCTAGTTTCTGCAGTAAGGCTTTAGTCAGTAAATCTATTACAAATGATTTGACATTTGCTCCCTCTGCTCCTTCATTTACCCCCAAGATTGTGACATTATTCCTTCTTGAGTTGTTTTCCAATGTTTCCAGTTTCTCCAACACCTTCTTTCCCTTTCACCTCAATCTAGCCACTTCCTGAGTATTCTCATTTACTGCTGAGCTCAATTCATGAACCTTAGTCTCTAATGCATCTGCTCTCATAGCCAGACCAGACATCATTTCTTCCAAGCTTAAACATGTTGCCTGATTCTGTTTCTGATTTGCTTCAGAGGTTGAGAATCGTGCCCTGATTTCTCACGATAATTGGCCAAACATTTCTTGTACTACCCCCCATCCTGCAGGTCCACTTGTTCTATTAGGTAGCATAAATGGGGGGGGAATTCCCCCTTCTCTGTCTTTCCCATCTGCCATCCTTCCATCCACAGGGACTTCTATTAGGGGCGTGAATCTATTTGGGGTAGGTAAAATTTGACTTGCCCTTCCCTCTTCCTTCCTGCCTGGATCTCCTCCTATGATTCCTGCTCCATATCTTAACTGGGTGCTGACTCTTACCACTCCCTTTCAATGCTTTTGCAGAACTTATAGCATTAAGATAGGTCATCAGTGAGGGTGTAACTCTATCCCAATATCAACAGTTCTTTTTCTAACCAAAAGCTCGGGCACCAGAGACAATCTACCCGGAGGTTTCTTTGTACATCGTAAACTGACTCCTGCTGATTGCTTGACCTGTGGGCTACCCCATCCTCTCCCCCCACCAGCTGTGAGCTTAATTCTCTTGCCAGCACAATCTTAGTATGTAGCCTATACCATTTGCCTGCCACTCTGTCCTCAAGTCCCCCCTTGTTGGTCTTTTTAGTCAGGGTCTCCTCAAAGTTAACATCAAATGTTTTGGCCAGACCCTCAACTACTGTCTTATCCTTAGTTGTCTGGATCCTCATGATATTCTCTGCCCCAGCATCCATTGCTGTCAATTTTCCCACTGGTTCCGTCCTCCACTGTTCACCACCAACCGCACTTAAACCTGGGACACTGTGCTGAACTTTCTCGGTGTTCGGCTGGGACCCACCACTATCACCATGAACAATGTGGCAGCAAAAAGTATCTTCAAAAGGGGCCTCAATTGCTCCACTTACTTTGCCCCAGCCAGGGCACCAATCTCCACCCTGGATCTGCTTTTGCGTCGCCCCTGCTGAGGCCCGAGCAGCCTGAGCAGCCTGAGTACCGCTGCTATTCTGCCTCTGCCGACGCTTCACGCACTGTCTCCACTGATGTGCCAAGCGAGAACATGCTGTGCCGCTCTGGTGCTACAGAAACCAGTACAGCCAGGTTTACTACCTACACATCAGTGAACCAGCTGAGCTAAAGGCCCAGCTATCTCCAGTGCAAGAGTTAAAGACTGCCTGTCTGAGTACTAGGTAGTTCAATGGCTGCATAGGTGTGTTGGTGGGTGGGGCAGTGCCTACATAGGTGTGTGAATGACTATGCAGGTGAATGTTTAGGTGATAAATTGGTGTGTGAGTGGTTTTATGGGTGTGTGACTGAGCGTATCAGTGACTGTCTATATGACTGGTGGGTACATACATGCTTTCAGAGGAGTGTAAGTGGTTGTGTAAGAGCCTGCCTGATTGTGTGAGTGGGTGTAAATGACATACTATTAAAGTGCATACTTTAAGCAATCACCCCCATCTAATTTGAAACATATTCCTTCTATTGGCTTAATAAAATGACTATATTTTCAGAATAGCAATTCCTCCTTTTCTATTCACCATATTTTTACTTAATGTTCTCAACTAACCTCTCTTTTATTTTGCTTCTTACTGTAGTGTCTAGAAGCTACAGGTTTTCTTTCAGATTATATACATTTATAGTTTTTTTTTTAAATACACTTTATTATAGTAGAACCTAATTAACATACATGTAAAATCTCTTTGTTGTTGTCCAACTTATATATGAATGTATGTTAACACCTGCTTTCCACTGCAAATCCGAAGTCAGAAATGTGGCAATCTTCCTCCATTCTCAGTAGAAAAATATAAATTATGGCTACCCTTCCCAATATGCTTTCACTTACACTGTTGTATTTAGCAAATCACTGATTATTTTCATTTGATATTTTTGTTATACCATTTCTAAATGGTCACTATTATTTAACACTTTCGATGTTTCCAGTAGAATATTTTTTGGCAATTTCTTGCCCATCGGGGGTCCCTCACAGACCCCTCAATCAGTTGCATGGGGTCAGGGTACCTCTACCCTGACCCCTTCTATCACTTTTCACTTTTATTTTTCCTACTGGGAACTGTGTCCTGATTGACAAAATGGTGTCCGTAACTTTCCTGTCAACTTGCGGACAGCCAATCACAGCATTGCTGTTGGCATGTGGATTTGCAGGTCCCCTCCAGTCAATTCACATCTCTAGATATACATACATCTTTTTTCTTCAATAAATCTAAAACTACAAAACAGATTTACACCACATTACAAAAAGAGATTTTTCTTGACGAAGATCTAGTTTTCTGCAAAAAAATTTGTAATTCTGTTCAGCAGTTCGGGCTGTAGTTGTGTCCAAAATCCCTATGGGTAATTGCATAGGGAAAATGCATTTTGGGCCCCTCCACACTTTTTTTCAGCCCACGCTTGACAAATCACCCTGAATTTTTTTCACACAGCAGCTGAAGTGACAGACACACTAGTTTTGAATATTTTGTGAAGACTCGTCAAAGGACACCAAATTTATTAGCAAATCAAACAATGATTTTCCTGTGGAAACTAGGTTCTAACTATAACTACCTACTGGCAACCAGCAGGATATATCTATACCTATTTCTATATCTAGATCTATGTCTATGTCTATATCTATGTCTATATCTATATCTATGCCAATAATCTGTGGTTATAGTTAGGACCTAGTTTCCATAGGAAGAGCATTGTTTGCTTTGCCAATAACATTGGCACCACTTGGCAAACCTTCAGGACATTTTTTAAACTTCAGCTGCTGTCCGCAAAGTTTTGGAATGATCCCTCAAGTGGGAGACGAGAAAAAGAAGGTCTCCCTAAACGCATTTTCCCCATGCATTTTCCTATACGGATTTTGAGTAACTACAGCCTGAACTGCTGGACCGCATTACACCAAATTTGGCAGAAAGCCAGCTCTTGGCCCAGAAAGTGTGCTTTTTTTGTAATTTGATGTAAATCCGCTCAGCAGTTTTTGAGACATTAGAGTTAAACAAATATAGATATCAAGGGATGCGGATCCTCTGCGGATCTAACTGTCCCTGTGCTGATATCTGATTGGCTGCCAACACTTTAACAAGGAAGTGTTGGCAGCCATCTTGGGACTCGACTTTAGCTGAGTCCCACAAAAAATACAAAAAGAAAGAAAAGGGGCCAGGGTAGGGTCACCCTGAGCCCCTAGCCTTGATCTAGGGGTCCCCCCAGGACCCCGAAAGGGCTAACAAGCATTTTCATTGTAAAACCTTCTCAGAAAAATCCATGGATGGATCAGCACATTTTTCCAAGATTTTTTTTAAAAAGTGCAGTCTACCACGCTTTTTTTTTTCTTTGCTCCCGGGTGGGCCAGGTCCCGGGGGATTTGGGGGAGGGTGGGTGAATAAAGGAGGGGGGCACACAGGGCCCTCTAATAGGCTTTTTGAAAGCCCTGGGGACCACCACCTCTCCAGGGCACTGTAAGATAAATGTGAAGGGGGGTGCATAGCCACCTGTACTCCAGGGATCACCACCTCGTGGGGCAAAACAGTAACTTGAGATGGGGGAGCTCAAAGCCCCGGACCACCTCCTCCCAGGGGTAAAACTGTAATTTGTAATGGGGGGAAGGCCCGTATGGCCTCTTCCACAGCCCTGGGGACTGCTACCTCCTCATGGATAAATATGTAAATGATGCGGGCCTGTGAGACCCTCTACAGCCCCAGGGACCTCCACCTCCCCAGAGCTAAATTAAGGGTTGATGGAGGACCACACGGCCCTCCTCGTGGAGTCCATAATGGCCAGGGCCGGCTCCTGCTATGTCTTGGGGAGCCCAACTTTGGGACATAGCTGTTTCCTCTGACCTTGCAGGGGCTTTCACAGCAGCTGCCATGTCAGAGCAAACACTCCAGTTCCAGCCGGTGAGAGCTGTCAAAGTGCTCTCACAAGCTGGAAGTGGAGGTTTCGTTGGGGAGATGCCGGCAGGGAAAGAGATTAAATATTTTTTCTTGCACACAGGGAGCTGCATGTTTAGCAGCTCTCTATGTGCAAGAGCAATGCTGGCTCACACAGGAGCTGGCAGGGTCCACGGAGGGCCTTGAGGCTCCCCGTACAGTCCCAATCCTGCATACTAGGTGCAACATGGCACCCCAGAAACATGGCGGGGCCCTAGAGGATGGGGTTCCTAGGGCCAAAATCAGCCCAGGGAGGGGAGCCACTGGGGCAGTTCGCGCTTAGGCCCTCATAACGTTTTGACCACATAAATTAGCCAGGCCAAATTTGCGTCCTTTTTTTCCAACATCGAAGGGATTCTAGAGGTACCCAGACTTTGTGGGTTCCCCTGAAGGAGGCCAAGAAATTAGCCAAAACACAGTGAAAATTTAGTTTTTTTCAAAAAAATGGGAATGGGGGCTGCAGAAGAAGGCTTGTGGTTTTTCCCCTGAAAATGGCATCAACAAAGGGTTTGTGGTGCTAAAATCACCAGCTTCCCAGCTTTCAGGAACTGGCAAACTTGAATCAGAAAACCCAATTTTTCAACACAATTTTGGCATTTTACTGGGACATACCCACTTTTTAATGATTTTTTGTGCTTTCAGCCTCCTTCCAGTCAGTGACAGAAATGGGCATGAAACCAATGCTGGATAGCAGAAACCTAAACATTTCTGAAAAGTAGACAAAATTCTGAATTCAGCAAGGTGTCATTTGTGTAGATCCTACGAGGGTTTCCTACAGAAAATAACAACTGAAAAAAACAAATATTGAAATTGAGGTAAAAAAACAGCAATTTTTCTCTACATTTTACTCTGTAACTTTTTCCTGCGATGTCAGATTCTTTAAAGCAATATACCGTTACGTCTGCTGGACTCTTCTGGTTGCGGGGATATATAGGGCTTGTAGGTTCGTCAAGAACCCTAGGTACCCAGAGCCAATAAATGAGCTGCACCCTGCAGTGGGTTTTCATTCTATACCGGGTATACAGCAATTCATTTGCTGAAATATAAAGAGTGAAAAATAGCTATCAAGAAAACCTTTGTATTTCCAAAATGGGCACAAGATAAAGTGTTGATGAACAGTGGTTATTTGCACATCTCTGAATTCCGGGGTGCCCATACTAGCATGTGAATTACAGGGCATTTCTCACATAGACGTCTTTTTTACACACTCTCTTATATTTGGAAGGAAAAAATGTAGAGAAAGACAAGGGGCAATAACACTTGTTTTGCTATTCTATGTTCCCCCAAGTCTCCTGATAAAAATTATACCTCACTTGTGTGGGTAAGCCTAGCGCCCGCGACAGGAAATACCCCAAAACACAACGTGGACACATCCCATTTTTTGACAGAAAACAGAGGTGTTTTTTGCTAAGTGCCTACCTGTAGATTGTGGCTTCTAGCTCAGCCAGCACCTAGGGAAACATACCAAACCTGTGCATTTTTGAAAACTAGAGACCTAGGGGAATCCAAGATGGGGTGACTTGTGGGGCTCTGACCCGGTTCTGTTACCCAGAATCCTTTGCAAACCTCAAAATGTGGCTAAAAAAACAAGTTTTCCTCACATTTCGGTGACAGAAGGTTCTGGAATCTGAGAGGAGCCACAAATTACCTTCCACCCAGCGTTCCTGCAAGTCTCCCGATAAAAATGATACCTTACTTGTGTGGGGAGGCCTAGCGCCCGCGACAGGAAATGCCCCAAAACACAACATGGACACATCCCATTTTTTGACAGAAAACAGGTGTTTTTTGCAAAGTGCCTACCTATAGATTTTGGCCTCTAGCTCAGCCGGCACCTAGGGAAACTACCAAACCTGTGCATTTTTGAAAACTAGAGACCTAGGGGAATCCAAGATGGGGTGACTTGTGGGGCTCTGACCCGGTTCTGTTACCCAGAATCCTTTGCAAACCTCAAAATGTGGCTAAAAAAACAAGTTTTCCTCACATTTCGGTGACAGAAACTTCTGGAATCTGAAAGGAGCCACAATTTACCTTCCACCCAGCGTTCCCCCAAGTCTCCCGATAAAAATGATACCTCACTTGTGTGGGTAGGCCTAGCGCCCACAAAAGGAAATGGCCCAAAACACAACGTGGACACATCAAATTTTTTCACAGAAAACAAAGGTGTTTTTTACAAAGTGCCTACCTGTGGATTTTGGCCTCTAGCTCAGCTGGCCCTAAAATAAATATGCCCCCCCAACCCGCCCGGGGAGCGACCCTTGTCTACGAGGTCGCTCCCCCTGCGTGACATTGGCACAAAAAAAAAGCTCCCCGGTGCCTAGTTGTTTCTGCCCCTCTTGGGGGCAGATTGACCTAAAATCGGCCGATTTGCCCCCAAGGGGGCAGAAATGGTCAAAATACAATTAGCCCCCCAGGGGAGCGACCCTTGCCTAATGGGTCGCTCCCCATCTCTAAAAAAAATAAACACACAAAAACAATTAGCCCTGGCGCCTAGAGGTTTCTGCCTCCCCTGGTGGCAGATCGGCCTAATAACAATAGGCCGATCTGCCCCCGGGGGGGCAGAAATGTCCTAAAATAAATTTGCCCCCCTCCCGTGAGCGACCCTTGCCTACGGGGTCACTCCCCTTGCGTGACATTGGCGCAAAAGAAAATCCACAGTGCCTAGTGGTTTGGGGCAGATTGACCTAAAATCGGCAGATTTGCCCCCAAGGGGGGCAGAAATGGTCTAAATAAAATTTGCCCCTCCAGGGGAGCGACCCTTGCCTAAGGGGTCGCACACCATCTGTAAAACAACAAAAACAAAAAAATCCCCGGTGCCTTGTGGTTTCTGCCCCCCTTGGGGGCAGATCGGCCTAAATAAAATAGGCTGATCTGCCCCCCAGGGGGGCAGAAAAGGCCTTTAAAAAAATGCCCCCCCTGGGAGCGACCTTTGCCCAAGGGGTCGCTCCCCTTGCGTGAAATTCGCAAAAAAAACTAAAAAAGCTCCCTGGTGGTTTCTGTCCCCCTTGGGGGCAGATTGGCCTCATAAAAATAGGCCAATCTTCCCCCAAGGGGGGCAGAAATGGCCTAAATGTAATTTGCCCCTAGGGGAGCGACCCTTGCCTAAGAGGTCGCTCCCCACCTCTAAAACAAAAAACAAAAAACAAAAACAAAAAAGATCCCTGGTGCCTAGAGGCCCGGGGGGGGGGGGGGGGGAGGGCAAAAAAGGCCTTCCAAAAAAAATGCCTCCCCTTGGAGCGACCCTTGCCCAAGGGGTCGCTCCCCTCATGCCAGTTTCACTTTGAAAAGAAATTCCTGGTGTCTAGTGGGCGTTTTCAAAAGCCGGATTGCTTTACAATCCGGCTTTTGAAACGCTGAGAGAGACTTCAAAGGGAAGGAAATACATTTTGAAGCCTCTCTCGGCCTCATCCATGTGCTTTGCATTTCTCTTCCGAGCGCGCTGGAAGCTGAGCTTCCAGCGCAAAGGAGGAGGCCTCTGTGACAATCAGCGCGCGATGCGCGCTGACGTCACGGGGGGGTCGGGGGTGGAAGGGGAAGGGCTTCCCCTTCCATCCACCACCGGGGGATGGGTGGGGAGCCCATGGGGGGAGCACTAGCACTCCCCCCAGTTCCTGGGTGCAGGACGAGGTTCCCGGGTGCCTTGGACGAGATCCCCTCGTCCAAGGCACTGTAGGGGTTAATAGTGACGAGCCTACCCTAGCATGAGAGATAAAGAGGATGCCATCTATCAGTTAAAGTAGATAAAGAAGTGATAACAGTGTCTTTAATAAAAGATGAAAACCATAATCTCAGATATTTAATTTTATGAGGGCTCCAGGTAAAGTTGGACTGAGAAAAGTCTTCTTTAAAACAATAATATATAATATTTATTAAGAGAAAGAATTTTGCACTTATAACCAGCAAGAGTGGAAAAGGAATAGACTTCTGCCAGTAAAGCTGGGAGAGAAGATTCAGGCTTGGATAGGAACAGAAGGATATTGTCAGCATGGACACACATTTTCGTATGACTAATTGTGTTTTGGAAGCCAAAAATACTAGCGTTTTGTCTGATCTTTGCAAGAAAAGGTTGTAGTACAAGAAGAAAAAGAAATGGGAAGAGGGGATATTCTTGCCTTACACCTCATTGTAGAGAAAAAGAAGGGGAGATGAGAACATTTACAAAAATGAAGGCTTTCTGTGAAGTACATAATAAGGATACATAAGAGATACATTTGGGGCCACAACCAAACCAGGAAAGTGTGTGTAAGATAAAAGCTCAATCAATGTTATCATAAGCTTTTCCATCATCTAGGGACGTAGCTGACAATAAGTGTGGCTATTTATTGGACTTGCTTAGTATATTGAAAAATGTTCTAGTTTCTTCAGAAATATACCTACCAGACTGTTCTTTACCAATAAATAGTGATAAAAAGGGATCTAAATGGAAGGCAAGGACTTTAGCAAAAGTGTTATAGTCAGAATTTACTAAAGACATCGGTCTACAATTTTTACACAGGTGTGGGTCTCCTCCATCTTTAGGGATGAGACAAAAAAGTGCCTCCTGATAGGTACTATTGGAGGCTCTAGAATTTCTGCATCTTTAGAAACAGGATGGGAATTTGATTTGAGAATAGATTCAATTTTGGTTTGTCCTTTTATAATTGTAAAGTAATTAACAAGTAATTTACCTGCTTTATTTTGTCCTTCATAGTGTCCAGCACTTCCTTTTAGAAAATAGGAGTCAGCATTTTCTGTAGAGAGTTTATTGTATTTGAATTTATCTGCAATTAGGTTATTGAGATGGGTAGTGGAATTAGTGGCTGTATAAAGGGTTTCCAAATGTTTAATATGTTTTATAAGATCAAGCACTTAGGGCCAGATGTAGCAAGGCATCAGCGCCTCGCAAACGGCGAAAAACGCCATTTGCGAGGCGCTAATGCCTGCAAGCGATGCAGAAACACATTTTGCGAGTCGGAACCGACTCGCAAAATGCGTTTCCGACTCGCAAATAGGAAGGGGTGTTCCCTTCCTATTTGCGACTCGCACTGTGATATAAGTTGATTTGCGACCGTGAAAGCGGTCGCAAATCAACTCGCAGTTACCATCCACTTGAAGTGGATGGTAACCCATTTGCAAACGGAAAGGGGTCCCCATGGGACCCCTTCCCCTTTGTGAATGATCACAAAATTATTTTTTCAGAGCAGGCAGTGGTCCTATTCTGAAAAAAACCGAAACAAAAGGTTTCGGTATTTTTTTCTATGTGCAGCTCGTTTTCCTTTAAGGAAAACAGGCTGCATATAGAAAAAAAAAACTGCTTTATTTAAAAGCAGTCACGGACATGGTGGTCTGCTGTCTCCAGAAGGCCACCATCCCCGTGAGTGCCCAGACTCGCTATGGGGTCGCAAACTGCGACCCACCTCATTAATATTAATGAGGTGGGTCTTTGCGACCCCATAGCGAGTCGCAGAAGGTGTTTGAGACACCTTTCTGCATAGCAAATTGCGAGTTGCAATTTGCTGTCTACCTACATCTGGCCCTTAATTTCTTATTTTTGAAGACATAGGAGATAATAAAATCTCTACCTCATGCTTAAAATGAGTCCCATACAACATGATAAGAGATACTGGATGATGACTCAAACGAGAAAATGTAGATGTAAAAATCAGATCTAGCAACAAAGAGGTATTAAAATACGATCTTCCACTACCAGAAACAAGGGGAGTAATTCTAAATCTAATATTACTAGAGCGTGATCGGAGATCAATAGAGAACCAATGTCTGCATTAATGGCTTGGAGACAAATAGATTGGGATAGGTGTGTAGGAGAGAAAAACCTGTACTCTCATAATAGTGGATTACATAATCTCCATGAATCAACAAGAGAAGAAAAACATTTCCCGCCAATTGAAGTTTAAGTTTTTGTACTTCTGAAAAAACACATGAGTTTCTTGGTGAAATGCTTTGTCTGCCAGAAGTTTGGATAAATGGGTGACAACTCTTTGCCATTTAAATGGTGAACCCAAACCCTGCACATTTCAAGAGATAATATGTACCATCATTTACGAAGAAATCATAGCTAGTAAATATATATTAGAGTTGCTATGATACATTAAAGCTACAATATAACATGCAAAAACACTCTCTGAAAAGAAAGAAAGATAGTAAACAATAGATGAATCGGAAATATGTGAAAGTACATAAAAGAGAAGGAGAAAGAATAAAAGGAAGAAAAAGAAGCAAGAGAAAGAGATAGAATACATATAAAAAATAAACAAAATGACATACCGAAAACACAAACATAAATAGAGGGTGGTGAAGCCACATTGGTAGGACAACACTACTGGTTCGTGCTCCAGGGTGGCTCAGGAAGGATCGCAGACCATCCAAATGGACGAGGAATGATAAACAAGAAGACATCATTTAACAAGAACAAAGCAAAGAAACATAGTTATTATTCAATACATTTTATGGGCATAAGAAAGAACAAAAAATAGACGTAATACCGGAACTTTGCATAATATTCATAAAGAATAATCAAGTAGCAGAGAGTCGTGCCGCTTCCATTTCTTTTTTCTCTGTGGTTGTCTATAAAACATTATAGTAAAGCAGGATCCTCATAGGTCATTGTCCTGTTTTTATAGGTTACTTTGAAAAAACATGGATGGAAAAGTCTGAATCTGGCATGGAGGTTCTGAAGTGCTGGTTGCATATCAAGAAATGTATTTTGTGTATCCACTGTAACTTTGGCATAGTCTTGAGAAAGAAATAATGGAGACCCTTGCCATAATACCGTATATTGCAAAAAGTAGAGACTGACACCTCTTGGTTTTTTATAGGAAGATGCAGCATGTGGACTGTGACCTAGTCTACATGCTCGTTGGATGTTCAAAACTGGCTTTTCAGGAACATCCAGAGCTTTTGGGAGAACTAATTGAAAAGGGGAGATAGGGTTGGATACTTCCAAACCCTCTGCCAAACCATAAATGCCTAAATTATTACGCCTATTTCTGTTTTCAAGATCCTCCACCTGTTTTTTAAGATGAGATATCTTGACTTGCAAAGTAGGAAGTTGTTGAGTGATAACCTGAATTTATTCCAACTTTTGTTCCATTTGTGCAACTTTATTGTCAATAACAGACAATTTTTCATCCAAGTTCTGCAAGTGTCTGTTTGTTTCTTGCACAGATGGTTTGAGAGCTCATTTTACCTCCAAAAGGAGCTCCATAAATACTAGCTGAGGAGATTTAGCAGGTGAGGGGAAAACTTTTTTGACCCTTTTGTTTGATGAGAACACTGAAGAAGCAGGTGATTTAGAAGAACGTTTGGCAGGTAGAAGAAGAATATTTGATGCTGACATTCCTAAGAAGTAATTTGGGTTCTCACGTTCTGAGTCCTCCAATTGTAAGACAGAGAATGGGTCGGAGTCCAACAGAGTTGCAGACCTGGTCTGTGATGTTAAAGTTGCAAAGTAGTATTTGAGAGACTTTGTTTTCCCTATAAACACAAATGGCAGAGTAAAAATGCTTTCTGTCTCTCTCTTCTTAGATTGATTTGCCGTTATTAACAAATGAATAAGATGCAGATTTTGTCACTAAAACAAAAATAAAAGCTTGAAAGGTAGTGCATGAGAATACAGTGGTAAAATTCAGAGCCTCTCAATGCCACTTATAAACATATGTATTTCAGTGTGCAGAAAACATTTGGAGCAGAAATGCAAATCCAAAGAATTATCAAATAGTCAGCGCTCCAAAATTCAGAAAGAAGTAGTTCCATGGATGGTTATAAAAACATTTTCTCAAAAACAGAAACCTGTATTACATGCTGGTGAAAGGTATGAAATGGAGAAATAACTGCATAGAGGCTTGGCATACATGGTATTCGAAGAGGAAATATAAGAGACAGGCAGTGTTGAATCCAACTGTATGTATCAATGTTGCCCTGTGTTTTCCCTTCAGATTAAATAAATGTCACCATTTTCAAAAATGTACTGTGAAGGATAGGAGAGAGAAGAAATGCCCCAAAGTGTAGTCAAATAGAACAATTATTACGCTTCTGGTATTGCGCTGCACACTGTAGTCCAAAGACTGTAAATGCGAGTGGAGAAACAATATGGCAGGTGTGACTCCTGCGAATAAGTCGCGTTGGTTGAATTTTAAAAAAACGCAGTGGTTACCACTTACTGCCACAAGCTGGAGACATATCCATCAGCAGGAGACCTTTACACAGCATATACGTCCATTGTAACTGTAACACTTTGGCTGAGAGGAGGTCAGTGGCCCCCACAAGCCACTGCCGAGCTGTGAGATCAGGCAGCCATCCATAGCAGCGCCAAGGCACGCCCTCCTTTACTTTACTTGTTAACCAGGCATTTTGGATTTCTAACTTGGACATTGCTAGAAACACAGGATTTGAACCTAAAGCAGGTACCTTTTTTACTCATCATTTTTTCATATTCATCAGCAACTTAGCCCATGGGCAAATGGCACAGAAATATTGCTCTTTTCCATAATGTCATCAGATGATCTTGCTTTCCAAATAAATGCATTTGGCACTCTTGTCTAGCTGTTACCAATCACTGGTTGCAAATCGGCTTTCTGTCTCTACTTGGATCTCTTTGTCACAGCCTAATGCTCTGTTAACCACCTAAGCCCCAGCTTTGTAGACAGAGCTGGGTCACATAGAGCAAACATGGCAAGTTCTAGATTAAGGCATAGTCTATGCCATAGTTTTGTGCTTACTGTTGTATTAAACTGTTGAAGAGCCCCAGTGGTATTATGCTACTACTGTAGGTAGCAGTAAATAGTTTTGCACTGCAACGCAATAAAGGGTTCTACATAGAGCTGGATAACTAGCAGCAATAACATAAAATATCAATGCAAGAAAAAGATGGCAAGGGACAGCACTACAAAGCAACCAAAACTGAAAGCAGCACAGCAGCATAGAAACACAATGAGAGTACAACACAACACAATACTGCTACACAACAGAATAATTGTCACAACATAATACAACAAAAACACAAAACTACAACAGTATAACACAAATTCAAAACACCGCAACAGTACAAAAAATGCCAAAAAAGCACAACCCCAACACAATAACTCATAATAACAAACCACAACAATAACAAACATAATAATACACATACATAACAAAATGTATGAAAAGATAATACAATTAAGTTGTTTTATTGTGCTATACTGTGTAATACCATGCTGGTTATTTTGGTCTATTATTATACTGTGTTAGTATGCTGCTATTTTACGTTGTTGTCATGACTGCAAAATTGTTATTTTTGTGCTACAATGTTTGTAGGATAATTTTTTATGTTTGTGTTCTTGTGTTGTTATTGTGCTGTGCTGCGTTAGTGTGTTGAATAATTTGTGGGTCTTGTAAGTGCATGTTTGTTGAGTTCAGATTTTATGATTACATTGTAATTATAATTGCATTCATATAGCCCTTAGTACCGCTTGCAAAGCTTTGAAGTGTTTTACACCTGGCAGTACGCTGTTTACATTTTTGTTGTTGTGCTGTGTGTTGTCTTGTATTGCTGCTGCATTATTGGGGTGTTCCATTAGGGGGACAACCTTTACAACAAGGTTTTTACCACAAAATGCAATTAGAATGCATTTCTTACATTGCAATTACTTTTACCATGCAAGTCTTTATCATGCAAGGCTTTACAACTCATATATGTTTGTATTGGTGAGTATGTGGTAAGTAGTTTATATATTTTTAGGGGTAATTAACAAAGTGGGTTGGTGGGTCTCCCCCAAAAATGTAATAGCAAACCTGTATTCAACATAAATGTATTTTTTTTAAATATGTTCATTTTGTGAACATTAAGGGCCTCATTATGACCCTGGCGGCCGCCGGTAAGCTGGCGGTAACACCGCCAACAGGCAGGCAGTGTTAATCCAGCTATTATGACCGTGGCGTAATAGCCAGGGCCATACTGCCAGCCCCTCCAAACACCGCCATGGAAAGGCTGAGGGTAAGGGGGACTTAGGGTGCCACGGGGCCCCTGCACTTCCCATGCACTTGGCATGGGCAGTGCAGGGGCCCCCAGGCATAGCCCTGTCATGCATTTCTGGCAGTGAAATGTGCGACGGGTGCTACTGCACCCGCTGCACATCAGCATTGCCGCCGGCTCTATTACGAGTCGGCAACAATGTTGATGTGACTTTTCCACTGGGCCAGCGGACAGTAACACTGTTACCGTCCGCTGGCCCAGCGGAAAAGTCATAATATGGAACCAGAAATACCGCCAGCACTGGCGGTATCCTGTCTCCTACAGCCTCAGCGGTCTTTTTGAAAGATCGCCGAGGTTGTAATGAGGGCCTAAGTATTAAGAATTCATGCCTAAATTTTGAACAGTAGGTGGCAGTGTTAGACTGTGACTGGATGTTTCTGTAACAGTGAGTGAGATGAAAGTTTGCATGGTTAGA
This sequence comes from Pleurodeles waltl, assembly GCF_031143425.1. Lineage (NCBI taxonomy): Eukaryota > Metazoa > Chordata > Amphibia > Caudata > Salamandridae > Pleurodeles > Pleurodeles waltl. The sequence continues at coordinate 510,903,211 of NC_090445.1, forward strand.
GATTGCATTGTGAAGGTATTCCACATGTGAATTCATTTAAATGCATGGTAGTGGTATGCGTTGTAAAGTCTGTGTTGTAAAATATGCGTTGTGAAGGAACGCATTGTAATGTCATACACCCCTTCCGTTATTGTAATATGTATTGTTTTAGTGCAGTTGTGTCATTTTAACCCAGATGCTGTACAAAAGCTGAAATATGTAAAAGTCTTCTTGCCACATATTACTACCTCAAATTGGATTTAATTGAACAGTGTTGAGAGGTTATTTGCACAAAACACTGCTTTTATTTACCACCAAGGGCATGTATTATAACTAACAAACATGCTTTGTGATTGCAGAGGTTTCTTTTGAATGCTGCCCTTGTGTCTAATTCCTTCCTTCCTGGGCCACAATGGTTGGGGGTCTGCTTCTACACTCAGGAGTTGTTACCTGGAGAAGTCAGCTTAGCAGGAGGGAATAACCTTTCTCCAGTGCTTCACTTGTAAAAGAAAGTGTGCTGGTGCACAGGCCTCTGCTCAGAATCCTGCAACCAGCGTAATTGAATGTTGGTGCACCAGATACCAAGGCTGTATAGTCCTAAATCCACCCATGATTTTTTAATCCACTACACTCCCTGCCCCTTTAATCAATCACTCTTGCAGGTTCCTTCTTTCTCCCTTTTTTTTTGTGGCGGTTTTTCTGTCTTTCTCTTCCTCCATCTTTCCATTTTGTTTGTGTTTACCTCAGTTACTCTTGTAAATGTCTGATACAGAAAAATAAGAGCTAGTCACCAAAATTAAATGCTGTGGCCGCAATGGGAACCACCAGCCCAAATTAAGCACTGCCTGCCTCCCCGGGAAAAGCCACATCTAGGTCCTGGCTCACAATGAAAACTTTATTTATTCCAGCTTGTGACCGCAATGCAATAAAATATCTTAGAAAAAAGTTCTGTATTATGTAGCCCGCATCACTTCTCATCCTCCTCTGACAGCACTTCCTTCATCACACCATTTATACCACTCATTGCATCACAGATAGAGAGTCTTATAAGAAGACCACACGCTTCATGACACAAAACCCTACATTACACATAGAACACCCCTATCCTCTTATGCAAGGCTACAGAACAATGCAGAAAACCAGCAGCTTTTTAACAAAAAAACAATGAAAAGTAAAGATTGAGGTCCTTATTATGAGTGCTCAAGAGAGTGTTTTGAATTTATTTCACCTTTTACAAGAAGATAGCCAAGGGTTCCGATTTAATACGTGCTATAAATAGCATTTATTACAATTGGTCATTCTAAATCGGCAACACATGAAGGGCCATCTTTATACTCTGTTTGCACTGAATCTGCATAATTTTTATTGATGCAAATTCAGCGCAAACTTAACTTCATATTTATATTTTGGCACTAGACCAGTTTAGCGCCAAAATATAGGGGTTAGCGTCACTTTTTGGATGCGCCAAAACACCTTACATCCGATTGCAACAACGATATGCAAGGTAGGCGTTCCTGTCCAAAAAGATGACGCTAACCCCCTAGAGCCATATTTAACCCCCAACGCAAAAACGACAAACAACTAAGAAGCAGAGTGAAAAAATGACATAAACTCCGATTAGGGTTAAAATGAGGCCCACACACCACTACTTAAGGAAAATTCACAGAAGCAACATTGGACAAGATGGAAGTGTTACTGCTCCAGCTTGGGACACAACGCAGAGGACAGCAACCACAACAGCACCCTCCACCACTACCACAGCAACCACAAGCACCACCACAGCACCCACAAAGGCAATGCAGAACGCAGGAGAGGATATTCGGGAACAGGACAACCCTCCTTGGCCTCAGAGAACAAGACCTCATCAGGACTTACCGTCTCAACCGGCAAGTCATGCTATGCCTTCTGCACCACACTGAGCTACAGATCACAGCCAGGCTGCAGACACCACATAACATACCACTGTCACAAAGCTGCTAGATGTCCTGCATATGTTGGCAAGTGGCTCATTCCAGACAATGGGTGCACTGGATGCTGGTGTGTCACAGGCGTTTTTTTTCGGTCTTCCTACCGAAGGTGTTAGATTCAATCATCTCCCCGACATCCCGCCACATCTGCTTCCCCAATACCCAGCAAAGGCAGCAGGAGGTAAAACAAGGCTTTTACCAAATTGATGGGTTTCTGCATATGCTGGGTGCAATGGACTGCACCCATGTCTGACTTGTCCCACCTGCAGCAACAGAACCGGACAAATACGCATTCCATAAAGGTGCAGGCCATAGTGGACCACCGTGGGCTATTTACAAACATTTTAGCTAAGTATCCTGGTAGTGTGCATGACGCCTACATATTCAGGCACTGCAGGATCAACAAACACTTCCAGGATGGGCAATATGGCAATGGCCTACTTGTGGGTAAGTCAACAAACCTAGCAATATGCACACAACATATCAACCCTGTAGGACACACAAGACATACACAATCCAAAAACACATGGCCAGAATAACACAGATGTGCAGGTAATAATACATATGCACCATGCTGTAGTTCAGCACAATCAGTGCACAGCACAAACACATAGCTTCAACGCCTCGTCAGGGGTAGTAAGCGCTATATAAATACTATTACAATACAATACAATACATACACACACATGTACGTAACAAACCCACAACTTGACAGGCACACCACGTGAAGGACAGGTTTAGCTATGTACCCTTTGCTAACAGAAGATGTCCACAAACTACTAAAAGTGCCTACAGGCTGGCTACTAAATACACGTCACACACACATTACACCAAACAAAGAATAGCACAGCAATGTCAATGGCATACACCATGGTCATGTACAGAAAGCCACATATAGACACAACCCACTTAAGTCATGCTGTGCAAGTCTCTGGCAGAACATACATCAAATGCCAGACAACTGGTGCTAATACTAACTACATCTCATCTACACATACCTGACTTACCTGTAGTGTGCATATACATCTGCCTGATGCACTGGGTCACACACATAGGAACACCAAATTAACAGCCATTACATACCATGTGCCACATTTGTGAGAAGTGGCACCACGCCGACTAGAGTGCCACCTCACATGCACCACTTACTGACCCCCAACACCATCATGTCTGCACTGTAGACAATAAATGGCCCACCATGCGGCAGAGCCACTGTCAAATAGCAAAGATCGTGGATGCCATAGTGGAACCCTGTAGGAGTACAGAGGACATCACTGACCTTACATGCACTGTCCTAAGGAACACATTTGTAAAGTAGCTGTGCCCCATCCCATATCCTGCACTGTACATGTGTTGTAAATGATGATTCATGTATTGGAAGATAGGAGAAACACTAGTAGTAATGTTGATCATCCTGAAACAATGGGATACACACCCTTGTACACCTGATGGCCGGCACAAACATTAGCTGCCACTCAAGATCACTAAGGGCCATTTGGAAGAGCCCCTAGTACCATCGTCATGCATTTACAAGTTGGCGGATGACCACTCTTTTGTGACTTGATGCCACCTTGTAAGTAGGGCCCACACCCACGCAGCACTTTGGGTAGAAGGGGCATGCAATGTGTGTTGCTGTAGGTGTGTCACGGCAAGTCACATAGCATGAAGACGCTGCCCCAGATGTAGGTGTGTACTAAAACTTAAGGAGGTGCAAAATTCAAACACCACCCCAGGGGTGGCATTTGCAGGTTGCAATGAGGAAATATACTGCTGCACACATAGAAAGAGCATTTTGCCCATGAAGATAGTGTATGTATAGGAAGGTGTCCCTTCCTGCACAGATTTATCCTCCCCCACAGGCCAGACATCCTAGCACCCTGGAGCGAGGCTGGCAGCGTTGGTATATGGCTGCATATTTGGTGCCCGCACAGGGGACAACAAAGGGTTGCCTTGTGACATATTACACACGGTGCATTCCTGCATAGTGAAAAGGATGCAGCACGGCGCTGCCAATTTAGGAGCTGCGTGCACTCTGACAATTACCCTTTAAAATGGACCTAAGGGTTGCACTGCATCTGTACTGCCACATGTCAAAATGGCTGGGATGTCCAGGTTTTGGAGGGCTACCATGTTATCTCTACATCTGATCCCATTGTGGTGCAAGGATGTGTCATGTCCCCACTAACAATAGCACACTGCTACAAAGATGCACTGCACAACCCATGGTACATACATACTGAGCATCAATTATGAATCATAATTACATGTCACAGGTCTTTGAGCCAATACCCATGATTATCATGTCCAACAACACAGTGCTAGTAAAACTTAGCACAAGGCCAGGAACTCACACCATACCACAAACACATATGAGTCGCAACCAACTCCAACTAACAACTGCCATGCTACATACAAAACCTGTTGCAAGCTTTAACAACAACTTTCATCTCTTACCTTTGCAGCGGATCAGGGTTACGGCATACAGCCGTGGATGATGACTCCATTTGCAAACCCTAACACAGCAGCAGAGCGTGTCTACAATGAGGGACACCGTCAGACACGCAATGTGGTGGAAAGGACATTTTGCATCCTCAAATCCAGATTCTGGTGCCTGGACCTGACAGGAGACAGCCTCCTTTATGCCCCACCCATTGTGTGTAACATAATCCTCACATGTGCCATCCTGCACAACATATGTGTGCAAATGAACTTGCCATTGTATGACCAGGTTGCTGTCCTCCCTGAGGAGGAGGAGGAAGATGGTGCTGACGATTTGGAGGGGGAGCAGCACAATTTAGTAGCTGGGGTACGCTGGAGACAACATATTGTTGACAACTTTTATACATAAGAACCACAGAAATCATCATGTAAAATTCTCCATCAATCCTGCCTTAGTCTATTCAATCTCCACTACATATACCACAGGAATGTGACTCTTACCTCAGGGAGCATGTACCAAACACTAAACTGACAAGTATTGTAGCGACATCATATGTGATATAAAAGATCATACTGCCACCATTACACATATCACTGACAGCCTTATGCCTGGTATGTGACAACTGAAGGACACAATCCATGGACCACTACATATTGTGTTCATTCATGTTGCCATCTTGCTATTCAATAGCCCATCACACCCAACTATATCATGACCTAATAGGACATATGCAAGGGGCACACACATTAGGTAGGGTATGTCGAAAATTTTTACATAATGTTGGAACTGAACACTGTTGCAACTCAGTATGATAGTTGCAATGGCTGAATGGAACACGTGCGACGAGGGGGGACTTCATCCATATCTATGGTCATCATGATTTGCCCTGGGATAGTAACCAATGGAAGAAGTCGAGCCTGAACAGTCTATCCATGGGATAGTGTCCTGCCACTGCCATGGGGCACAACCTTGACACAGGGTAAACTTGACCTCACTTATTGCACACACACGTCTGTGGAATGCACATCGGTTTGGATGAGAATTTATGCAGCTAGGGCTGCAGGTCCATTATACAAATACAACAACTATTGGCAAAAACAATGAATTAATTCCAAAAGGTGTGATCAAAGCATATTCTGGGTGGATTGTAGGCAGAGTGTGTTACACACACTATGTACCAATGATGTACACTTGTCAGACAAATATGCTGTCTTCACACATGTCTCCAGAAAATACATATCTAAATATGGAGGCAGATGTGTGACTGTATATCCTAAGTAGCAACAGTTAGCCCACCATCAACAATGCCTGACCTGTGTATGCAGCTTTAAATAGTAGACTCTGCATGACAACATCATACATCACATACCAAAACACAATGCACAACCCCACTCACAATACAGAACAACTGCATGGTACTAACTGTTAAAATGTGTCCGATACATGTTTTAGACTCTAAAAGCACAATCTGGAGTGGGTGTGCTGCTGTGTGTTGCAATGTCCAATACGATCAGATATCCAACATCACAGTGAGTCGGAGTGCACCTAGCCACATAGGTTGGTTGTTCCAAGAGATGAATACAGACTTGAAATTATTTCTAACCGTTACATCATTCAGTCATGGTTAGAGTCAGCTAGGTTGTGAGATCCTGGAAGAATTGCATGACCATGTTCATTGGGGGATGTGGATGGACAGCTCAGAGATACCCACTGATCGAACACACCATGTCACCTGGAGACTACACAAGTGTTGTGCCATAAGTTATGATTTGTGTGAATGGCACTCATTACATCTCACAAATACCACTAATGGTAAGGGACTGGGAGTAGTAGCAGGAGGCAAGATCCCAACATTACCCAAGTTATATGTTGAATCTGTCCCCACATCACCACACAATGTAGTTGTAGAAGAAGCGTACAAAGCTGTAGCTGCGAAATATCTGGGATTGATGGAGGACATAATACATAACTTACCAGTAATGCCAGAAAAAATAGGGAAATTAACAGAGATAATTCAAAAAAGACAGTGCAACACATCAATGATTGCAGGTCTATCCTTCTCATATGTATATTGAGGCTGGTTAGGTAGTTACATGACCCAGACATCTTTGGCACTAGCGTAACATGATAATTGGCCTTAACCTGGCACCATGACATGAGCCTCTTACATACAATACCATTTGTACCATGCCATTGGTTTGTAGTGTAGCCATTTTTAATATAGCTTCATGCACGTTAGTTTAATATACTAGGCCGCTGTGCACTTTGCCCTAGATACATTTTATTTAGCCTCGCACTGTTATTTTACAATAACCAGTTTTACGGTCTTGTTTTAATTTCCTTCTATCACACTATTTAGCTTAGTTCAGCACTGTGTTCTCAAATAATGCATTCTTGATCGCCCTGTGCTTCAGTCAAGGCTACAGTCTGGTATGTTGCCGGTCAACGTGGTAGACGTTTAGTCTCCAGTATTCGTAGAAAATACACATCCTTACGTAGGGACATTTTCTTAGAACATCTGCGTGTTAGTTATAAATATACTTCCTAATCTTGGTACACATCAGAGGGAGATTCCGGCCAGGAACCTACAACTAGATGCTGACTGCCCCATTGCAGATGCTGATGCAGATTACAGTCCTTTGCTCAGGTATGAGGGTTGATGCCCTCCCAGGGGAACCTGAAAGGCAGGCTTAGAGCTTCACATGTTGTGCTCGAAATATAACTTTTGAGAACATAATCTAGTGGCACTATGATAGCTTTATTCTTGTGCTTCATTCTCATTGTTACTATTTTAATCCTACTGTGTTGTGTAGTTCTGGTTATTGCAGCTCACGCTTTGCTATCTAAAATGCAATCGTTTTATTAAACCAATCTTTAAAACTTAAACTGCCTTTGTCATTTCTATGTGAGACCGTACTGTGTATGAGAGAACCGGTTGTGACCTGAGTGACCACGACTTCCCTGGGAAGTGCTAAGATGTCATGAGCTCGGCTGCCCAATTGTCTCTTCCCTTTGGGAGAGATGAGGCACTGATAGTTAGCCGGAGCAAAACCCGGATTTAGAGTGACAAGGGTCCTTCACCGTGGGTCAGGCTTAGTCCCCCACACTGTGAATGATCTTGCCGCTCAAAATCCAGTAGTCTCATTGGGATAATGAGAGCCTACGCGACATGGCGCCGCCAACATTTGGTCAAGCTCTAATTTTCAGGTCCACCGGTATATCTCGGTCTCATATAATATAATTACCCCTCAGTTCCGTATACGGAGACGTCCGTGGTATTGAGGATTTCCACCACCGCTGTGTAGGTAACCCTATTTTGCAGCGGGTGGTTGTTCAAGCTTGAACCTTAAAAGGGAAAAAAGACCCTGTCTTGGTGTGCATTCTCTGAACCTTTAGTGCTTTATAATGGCAAATCCCCAGGCTGTACAAATAGCTCTTAATATGAGACAACCACTTACAACACATTTATTAGCACATGGACTTACAGCACAGGGAGGTCCAGTCACATTTGTGGTGGATGCTCACGCAGCCTATAGAACAGAACTGTTCTATTCTTGGGTCACATTTCCAGCAGTTGAAGGGAAGACAAATACATTCCATACATATACAGTTGCGAACGCGCCTGGGCAGTACAGGGCGTCTGCATACTTAGAGATACCTCTATCTTATCAAGAACATAATAATTGGCTTGATGGCGCCCTACCCCATACAATATTACCAGTGAGGTTAGGTCCACTAAGTAATGAAGGTCCTACCTGGCCTTTATTGGCCACATAAATACCTCATCCTGCAGTTGCGAACATGGCGGTGGCTGAGGTTCGACGCTTATATACTGAATTAACAGCAATATATAGACGATTAGTACAATTTGTGATGCAGACACTAAATACGAACCCAGCGTGTGCTGCTCCAGCACAACCACATGCAGTAACACCAGGTATAAATCCGGTGACTGTACACTCTATTATGGGTAAGGTCCCAGCAAAACGAGAGGAGACTCCGTTTTGGCTGGCACAAAAAATTAATACGCTGGAGGCGGTATTTCCCCATACGGGACCTCAGGATAAGCATAGAATATTAACTATGTGCTTGCCCTTTGGGCTGGTTCCTACAGTTGAACACTGTAATACATGGGGCACGGTATTTGCCGCGCTCTATGCAACGGCACACGGTACACCGGCATTAGCCAACCTACCGGAAGTGCTTAAACAAATTCAAGATGAATACGGGACTGCCCCGGCCTTAGATTTAGGAATGCAACTGATGGGCAACTTTGCCACGGTTTCTTCAATTATCCTAAGTAATCTTAAAGGGGAAGCAGTTGCACTTGCAGTGCGCATGCTTCTTCGTGACGTTCCGCAACAAGATCAGGAGTGGGAACTGCCTAAAATAATAGCGGAAACATATTCCAGTATCAGTCGAGATAGCCTTGGTGCCAGACCACAAAAACCTCAATTTCAGGGTAAAATTAATAAAGACAATACTAAACAACAACCTGAGGGTAATAAGAAGCGCTGGGAGAAAAAAACAACAAACACCTAAAAAAGAAAGGGGGGAATCTCCACGCACGGAGACCCCACAGAATAGGTATAATCTCAGAAATAGAGAGAATATAAAAACGCCTGATAGACATCAATATACTGATAGACGCCAATCTCTTTCCTTTCAGGACTCATCGGAAAAGAGAAATGAGAGAGGTGGGCGATCAGAGCAAAGAACAGAGTACGTGAAACCGAGACAGGAATCACAACGCACTTCGGAGGTTTCTGTTAAGAAGGAACAGAAACCAGTACAACAAAAACAACAGTTTAAAAAGAAAAAAGTGGCATCAGTCTCAGTTAGACATGCCACTCAGGAAGAGGGTTCTCTTGAAGAACAAGAACTGGGCTCTAGCACTGCTAGACAGCGCGGCAGAGGTCACAATAGTTCGCCGGAATCTTCTAGAGCATCTGGAGGTGAAAGCAACTGATGACTTCATACAAGTAGAAACAGCAGATATGCGTGTCTCCAAACCCAATAGGGTGTATAGAGTAACTCTACAATTGGAAGGAGACATTGAACGCACCATACATGCAATCTTCTGGGATCGTGTAGTTAAAATATATGACATTTTGCTGGCCGAACAAGATTGGCCGTCTGATTTTGTCCGCACCTGTCCTGCTGGGGAGGAAGTGATTAAACCTTCCTTTTCGCCCCTTGTTCCTGAGGAACTCGCTGAGTCCTATTCTATTGAATGGGCTCTCGCACAGGCACCTGCGTTATATAGAAATCACGTAGGGTGGGACAGGGATTTTCCATACCATATAATTCCCATTAAGGGTGAACCGCAGCCACAACCGCAGTATCCCATAAAACATTAAGCAAGGGCACCGGTGAGAGAAATACTTACGTAATTAGAATACCAGGGGGTGATTGAACCCTGTGTCTCACCGATGAATAATTCCTTATTCCCTGTAGCTAAACCGGACCATTCATATAGAATAGTCTTAGACTACAGACATTTAAATGGACATACACGTACATATGCTATACAAAATTCGCATAGCACTACACTAATGAGCAACATTGTGCGTAAAAAATATAAAACGACATTGGATATCTCGAATGGATTCTTCTGCCAGAATATAGCACCTGAAAGCAGAGATTTAACAAGCTTTAGCGCACTAGGCTCCCAGAAAAAAATCTGTTGTTTGCCTCAAGGGTATAAGAACAGCCCAGGACTGTTTTCAGCTTGTGTGACTGCTATTTTACACGAGATAGACCCTGAAGCGTTGTCATATGTGGACGATATATATCTCACAGATGACGAGATACTACAACATTTAAGACGGATAGCCCGCATCGTTGTAGGGTTACCCGAACTCGGCTACAAATTTAACTTCAAAAACTCAAAGATTGCCTTCCTCAGCGTCCTGTTCCTGGGATATGAGCTGTCGAATGAAGGGAAGAGCCTAGCGCCACAATTTTTAGAAAAATGTGCACAATTGCAACCACCAAATACGATTAAAAAACTACAATCATTGTTGGGCTTTCTAAATTTTGGCAGAACATACATTCCTGATTATGCTACGCGCATAAAACCTTTATATGAATTAATACATCCTGATTTTTCAAGCAAATTCTGGACATTTGAACATACACATGCTCTTTGAGAGTTACAGGCAGATATGCTAGCAGCAAAACATTTACACACACGGGACAATAAGACGCATTTGGTCATCAGGGTGATAGCTGGGACCATTGGGTTTACTTATGTCACATTTAATGAAGGTGAGACAGTCCCGATTGCATACAAGTCACGCTTGTATTCCGTTGCTGAACAACACTTTGCACCCAGGGAGAAATTTCTCACTGCTGTACAGATGGCTGTTATTAAGGAAAGACCTCTTGCCCAGGGAAAACACATTATTGTTGTTTCTCCTATTCCGGCCCTGGAGGCTGTTACAAAAGCTAGCATCCCGAAAGCAAAAGCACTTCACCCACGATGGATACAATGGGCTACGTCTTTAACAGCCACTGATGTAGACTACATTTTTGACCCAAAGTTACAAACTGAGGAATTTTTACAATATGAAGTTGAATATCCAGTTCCCGCTGACACATTGCCTATTGAGCGATATCAAGTAGCCATGTACACCGATGGCTCTGCGCAACCAGCGATTGGAACAAAACATCAATATTCTGCTGCATGTGCAGTTGTGAGCGGCTATATGGAGGTGGAGAAATTCTGTCCCCAACATACCTATACACAGACCTTAGGGGATTGTACAGCACAATTGGCTGAGCTAAAAGCTCTACTAATGGCACTAGAACATACAGATCCAACACAGTTCACACTGATTGTTTGTGATTCTTATTATTACGTCCAGTCTTTTAATGAATACCTGCATTACTGGCGCTTGAATGGGTTCAGCGATTCGAAAGGCAACACCATAAAACACAGACTATTGTGGGGGAAGGTAGCAGACCTGAAAGAGACACTACCCAAAGTCCATGTTGTGCATACACTTGGACACCAGCGCGTTGGAATACACGTAGCTGGAAACACTTTGGCTGATGAAGCCGCAACATCAGCAGTGGCAGTTGCCACAGTAGCTGCAGTGACTCGTTCGAGTTCCAAACCAGACACAGACATTATGGCTGCCATAAAAGCTACGGTTGATGGTTCGCCTTATCCTAAAGGATTTCCTAATAAATATAAATACTTGATGGGAAGTATGCTGAACGCTGAAGTTAAAATTCCAGGCGTACGTGTACGCGACATCTCCAATAAAGATGTAAGACCACAATTGATTAAAGCAGCACATGAGGGGGTGGCATCTGCACATGCTGGCGTGGCTGCTACAATTTCACTCTTGCAGGCCCGTTATTGGTGGCCTGGTCTCTATAAAGAGACTAAGCAGTATGTCCTTTGTTGTGACATCTGTCAACAAATTAAAGTTTCCACGGCTAAGCGCCGCTGCAGACACCCATCTTAATCTCAAACAGACCATTACAATGTGTGTACCTGGATCATTGCAGGTCCATTAACACCGGATAGTGCATACAAATATATACTAGTCGCTGTTGATTCTTGCTCCAGATTTGTGTGGGTGTGGCCACACCGCTCGGCTGACGCTCAGACTGTTATTAAAGATTTGCGAGTCTTTGTCGGTACATATGCATTTGCGGCGTTCCATTCGGACCAGGGCCCTGCATTTGCCTCAAGGGCATTCAGGGACACCATGGCTTAGTTGGGGGTCCAGCTCCAGTACTTGTCTCCATTTCATCCTGAGGGAAATTCTGTCGTGGAGCGAATAAACCACGATTTAAAGCAATCCTTAACAGCCAGAGTCTTAGGTACGGGTCGTAGTTGACTAACCCACCTGTATGGAGTTCAGAGATCACTAAATAACCTGCCTAGAAGGTGCCTGGGGGGTCGTACTTCATATGAGTGCCTGACTGAAACACGAATGTTTGTTCCGGATCTTGATGGTCCTGGTGTGGAGGCGGCGGAAATATCTTTTGACATAAATGATCATGTCACTGTTTTACAGGAATTACAACAGTTCTGTGAAGATAACTCTTCTAAAAGTGCTGCCTCCCTAGGAATCAAGGATGTGCCAGTAACACCTACCCGCTGGATTCCCAGGGTTGGGGATCTTGTGTGTGAAAAGGTCGCAGTGAAAAAATAATTTGGCCCTTCTTATCGTGCACCATTCCCTGTGTTGGGGATACACGGAACCAGAACTGTTATTCTAACCCCGTTGCCAGGTGCCAAAGAAAATCACTTTGTTTCTATTGACAATGTCAAGTTACAACATGTGGCCGATTCTACACAGCCGACCAAGAGGAGCGCCCAGTAGTTCCAGAATCCCTCTCACTACTGGAGAAGAAGTTCTGCTTCAAGTTGTCTATACCAACACTGTTGCCTCTCCGAGCTTGGGGAGGGTGGATGATGATCTCGCATTAGTTCCACTAACAACGAGCAACTTAGAAACATTTGATCAAGTCACCATGACTACAAACGTGACGGATGGTGCTGAGTACAGTGTACCACCACGGGAAACACCGACTCCTCCATTGACAACGGCAATGCCTTTTGCACGAACTGCCTCTGATTACTTTGCCGACAACAACGATGGTCTATCGGACTCGTTTGCCTCTTCGACTGCTGACCTATCAGGTCCACGTAAGCTGATCCATTGGCTTAAAGATACATATTTTATTTTTCCATGGAACTATCTGTGGCTTGTATTGACTGTCCTAGCATTTTTTCTTTGGATTGAGTTTGTTATTACCTTTTTTCTGTTAATACATGGGCATTTTCTTCCCGAGAGATCAGTGGTTGAACAGGTGGAGGAGGTACTGAGACCAAATTTTTCAACACATAAGGTTCGAAGAGACTTGTCCTTTGTGAACATTTCTGCAGTGCCAATTCCAGATGGGATTGTGTGGGATAAAGTAATGTTTGATATATACGGTCCCACTGAAATAATTCAAATACTGTATGTGCTAAAGTTATCCATGAATGATATAGTCATACCAGGCATTGTATCTCATGATTGGGATGTGAAAACAGTTGACTCAATGATGAAGAATTGCAATATTATACTGTCTATGAAAATGAGGATGTTTACCAGTTTAAGGACAATTATGGTGACATGTTTTGCTATAATTATTATGGGCACCACTTCATACATAAAGCGAGCAGTCCAAAAACAATATTTGATTATACGCAATGGGAACATTGCCCAACTCCCCCACAAGGGAGTTCAAAAACGTATTTTGAAAAATTAACGTATTTTTCTGGGCATCAACAAAAAAATGCTAAGTCATATTATTTTAAGGTAACTCCAACTAGGGATAAACAAATGCTGGTGACCAACACAAAATTTATATATTCGGACTCCTTTGTTTCCCAGTTATCAATTGAAGGTTATGAATGTTGGTCAAAAAATGTTGATTTGAAAAGTGTTTGGGGAACAAAAAATTGGCAAACCAAGGGTAGAGAAACATTGTTTAGAGCATGTCTCATCCCCGTTCAAATGATTTTTTTAAATGAAACTGTACAACAGACCAGTTGCTTAGGCTTAGCTACAATCAGAGAATTAAACATGCTCAGCATACCTGCCCCTGCAAAATTTTATAACTGGCAAAAGTACACAAATGCAACTTTTAGTGAGCTTAATGAATGGGTCCAGAATGGTATAATTAACACTTCACTGACACGTCCAGGCGGGTGGTTATTGTGGCCAATAGATCCCAATGGGTGTCATCAACGTTTTGTCACCTCCTCAGAGGGTTTCCGAACGAGTAGGTCAGACCCTCGCTATCTATAAAACCAGAACATGCTGAAATAATTACAACATATAGGCCCTCATTATGACCTTGGCGGGCGGCTACAGCCACCCGCCAAGATCTGACCGCCGTGCGGCCACCAATGCGGCCGCACCCCCGCCGCGGTCATTAGGAGATCCCCGATGGGCCGGCGGGCGGAAACCTGGTTTCCGCCCGCCGGCCCAGCGGGGATCTTGGCCGCAACATAGCAGTTGCACCTGTCGTGCTTTTCACTGTCTGCATAGCAGACAGTGAAAAGCCGCATGGGGCCCTGTCAGGGGGCCCTACGACTCCCCGTACCGCCAGCCTTTTCCTGGCGATTCAAACCGGCAGCAAAAGGCTGGCAGTCGGGGACTCGTAATCCCCTGGGCAGTGCTGCTAGCAGCGCTGCCCAGGTGGATTATCACCGCCGGGGCAAATGTGGCGGAATACCGCCGGCCCCAGCGGTGTGACCGCGGCGCTTCCGCCGCGGTCGTAATACCCCAGGAAGCACCGCCAGTCTGTTGGCGGTGCTTCCGTCATTTTAGCCCTGGCGGTCTCGTACCGCCAGGATCAAAATGACCCCCATAGTGTGGGAAAGTTGTGCCAACAGTGGCTAAAATCATCCTCACTAGATGCAGTTAAGACACATCTCACTGTCCTGTCTAATATCACTGACTTACAAGATTTTTTGTCAGGCCCAAAGATACTACGTAGGAAGCGTTTCTTGTATGAAGTATACAATGAAATATGGAAACTTTCCCAAGAGGAGGCTGCAGCCCGGTTAAGGCAGATAGATCAGGAAAATCTGAAAAAGGCATTAGCTGTTGTGGATAATGGTATTCACACCTTGTCCGACCGGATATATACAATTAACAACATTGTTTCTTCTGCTATAGACATTATATGATCTGACATGTCTTCTTTATATCATGGACAGAGTCAGGCCAGGTCCATTATGCAGTTGGACGCTTCAGACACTGAAGGCAGGTCGCGTTCCGTGGCAGCCCATCAGTGCCAGGGAAATATTTTTTTCCTTCAATTTAACACGACAACAACAACTAATTGCTAAGAAGGAGGCGACTTATGTCATGCTCAACATTGAAAAGTTAGAAAGATTGCCTTTTACCGTGGCTGAGATTCCCTCAGCAGAGTGTTTAATACACTGGGTTATTAATCTGCCTATTTCTACATTACAATTCACTTCTTGTTTGAAACATGATCCGGTAGGCATATATGAAAAGTTGGGAGATAGTTATATCCATGAGGTGTGGGAGCTTCCCTTCTTGTACAAATGCCTCAATGGCATGAAAGAGGTCTTTCTTAGCGGCAGTGAATGTGAGACTTCAGTCAGCCATTCAATGATTTGTAAGCAGCTGTCCTTGCATGGGGCGTGTAATGCCTTGGCTGTGACCTTGGCTTCCTATTTGAAGGGAGTTCCAGTTCCCTTGATTAAACGCACGTTCCTGGTGCTTTCAAAGGGCAGCTACGTCCTCCTCAATAATGAAGACTGTTGTGGCACGCGGGCCGAAATAGTTTACGTTGTTTCGGTCACTAAGGTCGTTACTTGCTGCGGGAACGTGTTGTTTCCCCCCACCAAAATTAGGGAGGTAGCGGATATTTGGCCTCACATTGCTACTTCCAAGGTAAATTTTGACAAGTTAAGTAGACTAAAGGCTTTATTGTTTCAGAAGCATGTGGCCCTTACATCTGCACGCGAGACCTACGCACTTCAGGTGGCAATGTCATCGGCGGAAATACAGTCCCTGTTAAATACAAACTTTCCAAGACACTTTGGTGAACTCGTGGGACGTATATTTAATGCGTCCAGCACAGCTGGATTAGCTCATTTTTTCAAAGCTTTTGGTACTGGTTTTGTTCACATCTTTTCCTTCATATTCGGTTTAATACCTTTGGCTATTCATTCCATTTTCGGAAGCATTTTTGGGGGATTTCCGATAACTTTGGCTTTATTAGCCGGCATTTTGCTGTTGCTGTTGTTTTTCTGCAATGGCTGTCCCGCCGCAACAAGGACGAATGTGGGCGCTCCCATCAGCGCAGCTGTGTCGTGAACGCATGATGCAGCACTTTGGAGCAACACTTCTGGAATATTTGGAGTGTGACTGGTCTCTGTCTTTCAGACCGGTTTTGGATTGTGTGCAGCCCGTGTTTCTGTGCGGTTGGTGCTCTTTTGAACATGCACTGGACGTTTGTCTCTCACAGCAATGCCCCCCAGTGATTGATGCTGATCTGTTGATGTTCTCAATGAGGGTTCATTACCAGACATGTGCGCTGCGGCTGCGTTTGCTTAGAGAAGCTGATTACGATCTACCCTTCCTGGAGGAAGTTGATATTAACTCGTTCGTAGGCACTGCACGGGATGACGCCTTGGTTGATACTGGGGCTCTGGAACACACATGCTCCTTGGTAGTTTTTGGCATGGATTTACTGGTTTTGTCATCTGCTGAGGTGGAGAATCTCCTGCTTTCTATGACTAATGCTTGATTTGGACTTATCCTAAATTGACATTTTTCTTTAAATTCGGCATTTGGCCGCATGCTCACTTTTACATTTGCAAATTAGTTTGCTTGTGTGTCCTCTTAACTTGTTAAAATTTGAATAGGGTTTTAAATATATTTTAGCTTAGGGCATTTTAGCTTCGGCTTAGACCACTTTCTACCGACAAGGGGAGGGTGTACTGTTGCCATTTTTAATATAGCTTCATGCACGTTAGTTTAATATACTAGGTCGCTGTGCACTTTGCCCTAGATACATTTTATTTAGCCTCGCACTGTTATTTTACAATAACCAGTTTTACGGTCTTGTTTTAATTTCCTTCTATCACACTGTTTAGCTTAGTTCAGCACTGTGTTCTCAAATAATGCATTCTTGAACGCCCTGTGCTTCAGTCAAGTCTACAGTCTGGTACATTGCCGGTAAACGTGGTAGAAGTTTAGTCTCCAGTATTCGTAGAAAATACACATCCTTACGTAGAGACATTTTCTTAGAACATCTGCGTGTTAGTTATAAAAACACTTCCTAGTCCTAGTACACGTCAGAGGGAGATTCCGGCCAGGAACCTACAACTAGATGCTGACTGCCCCGTTGCAGATGCTGATGCAGATTATAGGCCTTTGCTCAGGTATGAGGGTTGATATCCTCCCAGGGGAACCTGAGAGGCAGGCTTAGAGCTTCACATGCTGTGCTCAAAATATAACTTAGAGAGAACATAATCTAGTGGCACTATGAGAGCTTTATTCTTGTGCTTCACTCTCATCTTTACTATTTTAATCCTACTGTGTTGTGTAGTTCTGGTTATTGCAGCTCACGCTTTGCTATAAAAAATGCAGTTGTTTTATTAAACCAATCTTTAAAACTTAAACTGCCTTTGTCATTTCTATGTGAGACCGTACTGTTTATGAGAGAACCGGTTGTGACCTGAGTGACCACGACTTCCCTGGGAAGTGCTAAGATGTCATGCGCTGGGACAGCTCCCGCCAAGCAAAAGCAAACACTAACTCCACTTCAAGCAAGCGGGAGGTGTCAAAATGCTCATGCTTTCTGGAAGTGGCCCTGCGCCCTCGCCATGCACTACTAATTACCCCATATATTACATCATTCATGATATCTTCTATGGCATCATTGAAATTTTCACTGCAACATTTGCAAGAAAATTATTGATGAGTATACTGTGCATGGCGGGTCACAAGTTATATTTACCTTAGGCACAAGTTATAGTTACTTGAAATAACTAGTGAATAACTGCTGAATTTCTATGGTTTTGTACGTTTCAAATGTGTGAGCCTAACTCTAACATGCCTGTAACCTTTGGTTTTTTTAATTAAGTAAATACATATATATATATTTATATATATATTTATATATATATATATATATATATATATATATATATATATATGACGAAAATAAATACAGTTCTAAACCGGCACTCCAAACAACCATGATGTTTATTCTGAGCTTAAATCAACTTTCACTAGGATGACTTGTAATGGTGATGCGTTTCAACCCTGAGGGTCTTCTTCTTTGGCCCAAGTCATTACAGAGGCCTCCCCTCCCATGTGTTAAATACCATTTGTCATCATAAACATAAAAGACATCTTCAGAAAATCCTGACGGTAAGTTTGAGCTACCCCAATTTTGTATAATTCAGCAAACACATTTTGAACAAATATATAGAAAATTCCATCTTCAATCTTTTAAAAAATGGGGACAATTATGCCCAACTAAAAAACAATTAATATTAACCAATAATAATCAGTTCTTGCTGTTAAACCTCCAGACAACATACTCAATAACAGTCCAGTTCAGACCTAATAAATGAAAAATACACTTCCAAATGGTACATAATTCCTGGGGAATGGCCAATATTAAAACACCAATTAAATCAGCAGATTCTGAATGGCTCAATCATAATTTACACTGTTGTCCATGCAAAGTCAAAATTACATAATCTGCACAAAAAGTTCCTCTTCCTGGTTTAAACCCCCCGGGTGCTTACTGTTAAATCGGATTATGTACTCCAATTCCATCCTTCTTAGATTAAGCTCCCTATCACCTCCCCTCGGGTTGGAGGTACCCTGTCAATTCCAAAGAATGACATTGCCTCGATTTTACCTCCATGTACCAAATTACAATGGCGGGCCACCGGAAAAGTTGTATCATTGTTTTTGATGGCACGCCAATGTTCCAAAATCCGTTTTTTCATCGGGAAAATCGTGCTTCCCACATATCGCAATCCACAAGGACAAATGATTACATAGATGGCAAAGTCTGAATTGCAATTTAGGAATTTTTCAATCTTTACTTCCTTTCCTGATGGTAGGAGATATCCTTTACAGTTAACGCTGTTTCTGCAGGCATTACATCTGGCGCATTTATAAAAGCTGTATTGTGTGCCTAGGAAAGTCTCCCTGCTTTTAAGTTGATAACTGTGTACTAGCAGATCCTGTAAGGAACTGCTATTTCTATAAGTAATTCTTGGCTGGGAACTGACCGTATGACCAATTACCTTATCTGCCTTTATCAAATGCCAATATCGAGATACAATTTTCTTTACCTCAGACGAATAGTCATTAAAGGTAGTTATTAGTCTCAAAGTATTATCACTGTCTTTATTCTTTTTCTTTGGAAGTAAAAGGGCATCCCTCTGAACCTTGTCTACCTTTTGACAAGCATTCCTAATTACTCTAATCGGATATCCCCTAGATCTGAATGTCCTAATCATATTTGCTAGTTCATTTAAAAAACTGTGAGAAGTACTGCAATTTCTTTTTGCCCTAAGTAATTCCCCATATGGTATAATCCACTTGAGCTTGGGTGGGCAATGGCTACTAGCAAGCAAAATGCTATTCCCGCCATACTCTTCCTAAAGAGATTTGTCTGTAGTGTGTCTTCATCAACTGTGACCTCAACATCCAAACATTCAATAACTTGTGTGTGTATCTTATATGTAAATTTGAGGTTCAAATCATTGGTAGGTAACCAGTTCAAAAAATCATATAGAAATGTCTCTGGAACATCCCAAATTGCAGAAATATAATCATTGTATCTTGTCCAAAAAACTATAGGATTACACCATTGCTCATTCTCATCTGACATTACTTGCTGTGTCTCCGAACCACCCCATATAAAGGCAGGCATAGCTCGGAGCAAAGGAACTCCCCATCACAGTACCAGTAATCCGTGGGAACCATTGATCCTCAAAAAGGAAAAAAAAAAAGGAAAACAATTATTCTCTAGGCAAAATCTTAGCATTTGTAGGAGCAATTCAGAATGTTCATATAACCTAATAGGTTTGTCCCTAAACAAATGCTTACAAGCCCTAATTCCTAGGTCATGTGGGATGCATGTATATAGCGATACTACATCTATAGTTACCATAATCTAGTGGTGTTTCCACGGAATACCTTGTATATTTGTAATAAAATCCATAGTGTCTCTACAGTAAGAAGCCAAACTAAATACATATGGACATAAAAAATAGCCTAAATAAATTGATGCATTCTCCAGAAGGCTGCCTTTCGCTGACACTATAGGTCTGACCGGAGGATTCTGACTATCCTTATGAATCTTTGGCAACAAGTAGAAACAAGGTGCTGTGGGTTTTCTAACTGTCAGGAATTTTAATTCATCATCTGTAAGGAGACCATGGTTATAGTTATCAACAAGTAAGTCATGAAACATTAGAATAGATGTTTGATATGCTGTCACTGTCGACTTC
Organism: Pleurodeles waltl; assembly: GCF_031143425.1. Lineage (NCBI taxonomy): Eukaryota > Metazoa > Chordata > Amphibia > Caudata > Salamandridae > Pleurodeles > Pleurodeles waltl. The sequence continues at coordinate 510,923,636 of NC_090445.1, forward strand.
TCATACCATTTAGAAAACAGCAACTGTCTCCTGGCTTCACTTTGATATTTCTGCAGATCCCGTTGAAGAACATTACCACCTTTGTCTGCTGGTTTGATAACAAAGGCTGTTGCTTTACTTAATTAAAATAACGCTTTTCGTTGGCATGATGTGAAATTACTTGCAAACATATATTTACTATCATTACACAATCTAGCAAGATCATGAACCACTGCATCATGGAAAGCATCAATATTATCATGTGAGGTCGTGGGATTGCACCTGGATTTGGGCTTCAAAGTGCTATTACTCTTATCTCCAATATCCAATCCCAATTACATCAATAAATCTCTTTCAGTATAACATGACCTTTCCCCTACTTCCAAGTCCCTTAAGGTTGCAAGGCCCTCAATATCACCTATAGTTAGTTCTACAGACTTACCCACTACATCCATGTCCCCCTTAGGATCTTGTAAGAGACATTTGTCTTTTTGTTGGGTAAAATTCTTTAGTAGTTTACATTTTCTGACAAATTAAAAGACATCAATACCCGTCTTGGTGTAGTCAAAATTAGCCACAGGGCAAAAGGACAGATCCAATTCCAAAACTGTCCGTTCATCTTGGGATAGAACATGAGAGGAAATGTTAACTATAGTAGGTTTGTTCTCATCAATGATTTCTTTCTCCTGCCAAATCGCAAATTTTTGCCAACTTGTTTCTCGGTTTCTTGTTGCCGTTCCACCTCTCCTGATCTTTTTGCTTCTCTGCTTTCTCCCCTTCCTTTTGGAGATTTCCTTTGTGGTTGTTGATTTAATTGTAAAAAACGGTACTACTCCAACGTTGTAAATGGTTGCCCTGAGATGGCACTGGGGCCAGGTTGTTCTTCAATGTCGGAGACATTTTCCACACTTGACTCTGAAGGTGACATTTCCTGTTGTCTCAAAGCCTCATTTTGTCGGAAATTCTTTCTTGCCTGGTCAACCTTTCTACCAAAATTAAGGATGCGTCCAATGGCATAGTCAGTCTTGTCTCGTAAGAATTTTCTCCTCTTTTTCAATTTAATTTCTTCTTCATACTTGGTAAGTCGTACCTCCATCTCCTTGTAGAAATTCTTGACTTCATCTTGCGCCACATTCTTTTCAAGGGCTCTCCTGAGGTTCCCAATTTCCTCACTAATCTGCATCAATTCCATCGCGCATATTTGGATAAAAGCTCCAACATTTTTTTACAGGTAGCCACAATTAGTGTGGACCATTCCTCCAAGAGTTTAGGGTGCGGGTTTGCATACGATGGAGTTATTAAAATTCAGATGCCATGTGGTACTCTACCAACCTCTATTTATTTGTTTACACATACATACATAAATATATGAAGGTGTGCCTTCCTGCTGCTCAAAAACAATCCTGCATACAACACAGGCATCGTTGAACCATGGTGCAAGGGTGTCTGCATTGGTGCTAGGCAGCCAAAAATGGCACTAGCGCAGGGGGATAGGCCATGAATGTGTCATATGGGATAAATATGGCGCATTCCTGCCCTTGCTGTGTGATGCAGCAGGGTGACTTGCTGCGCTGCTCTGTGCCACAAACCCCAAAAATATGCACCAGAGTATCTCAGTTGCATGATTTGCTATTGTTATTGACTTTTATATCTTGTCCATGAACACTTTCAGTAGGAAGGAGTCCCACCATTTTGTTACTTCACTGTCTTAATCTGCCACCAGATAGACTACTTTTTCAGCTTGTCTTTTAGAAAAAGTTATTCATAGTGTTAAAGTCAAAGTATCTTCAATTATGAAATCAAATCAGGGGCAAGTTAAAAAATATGAGTGAGATTTTTTTGTCACAGGGACAGGTCTTGAGGTGCTCATCTTTTTAGAATAATTGCTTAGAGGGAAGGGTCTAGTCTTTTCAGAGCAAACCTCTGTTTTTTCTGCACATGTGCGAGGATGGAAATATATGTTTTGACCACTGAGGTCTAAAGAGAACTTTATGTACAGCTTTGGGAGACTATGGCCCTCATTATGAAATTGGTGGTAAAAACTGCCTACTGCAGCGGCGACGGCCGCCAAAAGACCATCGCCACGGGTACAGGCCGTCTGCTGTATAATGACCACGGCCGGATTTCTACCAGAAGAATGGCAGAAATCTGGCTGTGGCCATGCCGGCAGACGGCGGTAAGGTGGCGCTCCTGCCACCAGCAGCGCCATGCCAGTAGACCACCCCCAGCTGTATCATGACCCATAATACGGCCTGACGGTGTTCTGCTGGCGGACACCGCTGCTAGCAGCAGTGCCCCATCCTGTCTCCTGCCGGAGGACCCCCTGACAACAGGTAAGTGGGTGTTCCGACAGGGGAGGGGTCGGGGTGTTGTGTGTGTGTGGGGGGGGTGTGTGTGAATGTTTGTGCATGCGTGTATGCGGTTGTGTGTTTTGTGCTGAATGTGTGTGCATGTATGGAGGTGTGAGTGCGTGTATATTGTGTTCTGTGAATGCATGTCTGCGTGTATGTATGAAAGTGTGTGCAGTTGTGTGTGTGAATGGATGTATGCATGAGTGGATCCATGGGGGAATGGATGTGTGTATGCGTGTGTGTGTGTCTGTGTGTGTGAAGAGGGGCATGAATGTAGTGGGGGAGTTTGGAAAGGAAGGGGGATGGGGTGTATCTGGCGAGGGGGTGGGGGTGGGGAAGACCTCTATCAGTGACAGGGAAGGTATTCCCTGTCACTGATAGTACCCACCGCCATGGTTTTCGTGGAGGTAAGGAAGCCACAGAAACCATGGCGGTAGGCGGGGTCATTATTCCGCAGGCGGTACAGTGACGGCTGCCAGGCTGGAGATTGATATCTCCAGCCCGGCAGCTGTTACCACTGTGGTGGTCTGTGTGGTACATTGGCGGTTTGTCTTCAGTCAAACCACCAATGTCATAATATGATGGAAAGTACCGCCAGCCTGTTGGCAGTACTTTCCACCATATTACCGCCGACCACCAGGGTCACAATGAGGGCTTATGTTGTTTATTGAATAGAAACTGTTCCTTTGGGGAGCCAAAGCCCTTCTCATTTTATATCAGTGGTCAGCAGTCGTCAAGATACCTTCTTTCTCCAAGGCATGATCAAATGTTAGTGTCCCTGACTTTGTATCATCAATGGTACAGGTCATAAGCCTTTCCTGGCCATTTTCTAGGCTGATTCACACCCAGGTTCAATACAGAGGGACAATATACATTCCTAGAGAATTGTGTCAGGTGGAGAAAACCTCCATGTGCTTGCTTCAGTTTCCAAAATGATGGTGGCCTATTTTTGACAAACAAAATGTAGATTTTACTTTTCCATACTTTTCTAAGTAGAGTTGGGATAATGATATTTTAGCAACAACCACAGTCCCTGTCACGGTGACCCACACAAAAGCAGACAGGCTTAACTGAGAGACAATTTATAAAGTATTTATGAAGCACTTAAACAGTAATAAAGTGATGGAGGAAACTGGGTTAACGGTTGGGGGTCAGTGAAACCCTGTGCAAGAAGCAACCACAATGTCTGTCAGGGTGAAAGCACAAACAAACCTCAAATTAGTCTGTGCTTAACCCTCTGGTAGCGTGATACAAAGCATTCAGGCTTCGTCAACATCAACATTAATCAGGATTTGTAAAGCATGGCTAATCACCCGTGAGGGTATCCAGGTACTGAGGACACTTCTGCAGGGGGGGTTTCAGTTGAAACCAGGTCTTGAGTACTTTCCTGAGTTCCAAAAGAGAGGAAGAGGTACGGAAGCAAAGTAGGAGGCTGTTCCAGGACTTAGCGGATAGGCTGAAGAAGGAACTTCCTCTGCTATTGCTGTGGCGGATGTGGGGGGTGAGCGAGGAAGAGGTAAGCAGAGCACAGGTGTCTGAAGGGTTGGGGTAGGTCCAGGTAGTGATTGATGTAAGCTGGTTCTTGGTTGTGTAGGGCTTTGAAGGTGGGGTCAACATCTTGAACTGGCATCTCTTCTGAACAGGGATGTAGTAGAATTTCCTGAGGTGGGTAGGTGATGTGGGTCCATTAGGGGAAGTGTAAGATGAGACTGGCCACTGAATTCTGTATGGTCTACAGTCTCTATAGGAGGACTGAGGTGATTCCTATGCAGAGTGTGATGCCGTAGTCCAATCGTCTGGTGACTAGGGTGCCACTTGAAGATCTTAGGGAGCATGCAAAGGGTGAGGAAGAAGGCGGATGAGACTGCATTGATCTGTCATTCCATTTTGAACTTACTGACAAGGATTATGCCAAGGTTGCTGGCATGGGCTTTTAGAGTGGGTGAGGGTACTAGTGTGGGAGGCCACCAGGCGTTGCTCCATGGGAAGAGAAAATCAGCACTTCTGTCTTGTCTGTCTTAAGCTTTAGGCAGTTGTTTTTCATCCAGTCAGTGATGCTCGTCATGCACTTATGGAAGTTGGTCAGCAAGACAGAGGGGCCTTCTGATAGCGAGAGGATGAGCTGGCTGTTGTTGGTGTAGGATATGATGTTCAGTCCATGTGTTTCAATGACATTGGCGAGGGGCCTCATGTAGGTGTTGAACAGGGTAGGGCTGAGGGACAAACCTTGACGGATGCAGCAGATGGTGTTCTTGGGTTCCGAGGTGAAGGGAGGTAGGCGGATTCTCTGGGTTCTTCCAGTGAAAAAGAAAGTGATCAATTTGAGGCTGTCTCCTTGGATGCCAATGTGGTGAAGCCTTTTGATGAGAGTTTGGTGTGATACTGTATCAAATGTTGCTGAGAGGTCAAGGAGGATCAGGGTTGCCAATTGTCACTGTTGAAGGAGGGATCTGATGCCATCTGTGGCTGCGATAAGGGCAATTTTGCTGCTGTGGGTGGTGAGGAATCCTGTGTCAACATCAAAGTGGTGCGCGCTCTATGGCCCGCGACTACCTGATGCTCACCATTAGGACAGAGACCATCCATATGCCATCATGCTAAAACATCTGATAGAGGCTGTGGCAAAGTGCATGGTACACTATCAGGACGTTGATGGCTAGTTTGTCCAAAAATCAGGAATTGCCTTTTGCATAAACCTTCACTGCATTATCATTAAAACTGTTGGCCTTAATTCAAGAATTATCGCGTTATGCGCGCACAGTGTACTGTTCATAGAATCTAAGCAGCAGAGACTTTAGCGTGTTATACGCGCACTGTGTATTGTTCATAGAATTATGTAAGGACTTCAAGTCCCAGTTATACGTGTGGTGGCCATCTTGGGTGGGGAACCTTCGGCATGGAACCTTGGGTGGGGCACTTCTATTTAAGCAGCCCACCCTGTTCCCAGTGCTCACTATTCTGAGAGGCTCGTGTGAACAGGGAGCTTCGGTTTGGTGTTCCTCGATGCAGACTGGAGTTTTTCATGACAAGCGGTTTCTTGTTCTGGCAATTCTTTTGGGATTTCCTTGTTTGGGTTCTGAAGCAGAGTGTGGTGTAAACTCGGGACAGTAGGACGGATGGTGATTTCTTCCACCATCCATTTTCTTTTTTTACTTTAAAGTTATTTGAAGTTGTTTTCTCCTTGAGGCATACTTATCTCTGGAAATCATTTGTGATACATAATTGCTGCCCATAACAGGTCGAGGGCAAGTTATTACCACTGCTTGCTGATACATAGTTGCGGCTACACGGGAACGCTTATTGACAGCAAAAGAAGAGAGACACATTGTGTAACGCTCGATCCCTAAAGTGCTCTAATGTTTTGATTAGCTGCTAAAATAATACTTTTGAACACAACGGAATACATTTATGCAAATAACACAATTTAATGACACAAATTGACATCATGTTTGTTGAACTTCTTGAAATATGTGGTAACATTTCTTTTAGTGAGTTTCTTGCTAATCCTTCATTTCTTTAGATCTAGGAAAGGTACTAATATTCTAATATTACTCAAACAACTGCAGCATTTATTGTCAACAGATTTCAAAGAATCTATGGTCGATATTTTTTGTTTGTATCTATGCTTCTTCTTTCCACAGGTCTCCTTCCCAGCTGTTCCCTTCCCTAATTTCCTTCCCCCCACTTGGCCACTCTAAAACTCAGCGCTGTTACAGCTAGTAGATTTGGAGGTGCCAGGAGGTGGGCCTATTGACAATGACGTGCACACCCTTAGGATTTGGTCTCGCTGACAGAATAGTGAGCCCACAAATTTAAATCCTCCCAGTTTACACTGGAGTTGTCAATATGGCCACCCTGGATGATTTGTTCAAGGTGATTATGCAAATACAGCAAGATTTGATTGACTCAAGGAATATCACTGCCGCCTTAGCTGATAAGGTTGCACAATCACAGGATAGAGTGGGAAAAAAGGAATAAAGTCCTTTGGGAACAGGTTGGCATACTGTTCCACCTCAGGCATCAGGAGCGAATCCCCCAACTAACATTTCACTCACAGTTCCCACACCAATTCTGTTAGCTGCACCCAAATGATTTTCAGGTGATCCCAATAAAGTACAGACCTTCCTTACACAAGTGGAACTTCATTTCACTTGTAGGCCAAGCACCTTTCCAGATCCAAAATCTCGAGTAGCATTTCTAATCTCTTTTTTATCGGGAGATGCTGCCACATGGGCTAGTTCGCCAAGCTAGTCCATTGCCCTATATTTGGAGAAGATTTGTGCAAGAGTTTGAAAACGTCTTTGATCGAAGAGCAATTACTTTGTCAGCGGATCGTGATTTGCTAAAGTTGCGGCAAGGAAATAAGGATTTAGGGCCATATGTACTAAAGCATTTTCCCATAGACACAGAATGGGTAAAATCCTTTGGTACATCTGGCCCTTAGTTTCATACTTAGCTGATTTCAATCGATTAGTAGCTGAAACAGCCTGGCCTGAGGAAAAAAGAGCAGCTCTTTTTTTATCAAGGTTCAAAGACGAATTGAAAGATGTCCTGACACAAATTGATCCACACCGACTGGTTGCTCAGAGCTCATAAACCTTGCTTTAAGATTAGATCATCGTCTTGCCGAGAGGAAAGAAGAATGGAGAAAACCTGAGAGAAGTAATTGGCGTACAGATAAGGGTAAAAGTCCACAATCAAATAACAAACATACCCCGGAGCCAATGGAGATAGGAGCAGTCAGACAACCTTTGACTAAAGAGGAAAAAGAACAATGCTGGAAAAATGGACAATGTATATATTGTCCGCTCAAGGGCCATTTTGTAAAAGGATGCCCAGTAAAACAAAAGAACAAGATACCTGGTACAAAAAAGACTCTAGCAAGTGTTGATACCGAAGTGGAAAACTAGAACACCCTGGGTGTAAAGAAGGGTTACTCTTGGGTGTAGTCGTTAACCCTTCCCAAGAGATAAATCAAAGTAAAAAATCAACAAGACCACAACATTTAAGAATTGATCTGGAAGTACAGGTACAAGAACAAATTCATTTAGGCATTATAGCCACAGCCGCAGAGAAGGATATAGTAGTACCCTCTCAATACTTATCATTTACTGATGTTTTTGATGAAAAGGAAGCAGAAATGCTATCCAGCACAGACCATACGACTGTCAAATTGACCTCTTACCCAGAGCTGTACTTCCTAGTTGTCGGATATATATGCCTTATCTGAACAAGAAAATCTACATCTCAGGAAGTATTTAGACCAATTTTTGGCTAATGGATTCATTCATCCAGCTACATCCCCAGCAGCTTCTCCTCTTTTCTTTGTTTCCAAAGCAAATGGAGATCTTAAAACTTGTATAGATTATAGAGCGCTTAACAAAATCACGATAAACAATAGATATCCATTACCCTTAATTCCAATCCTACTAGACCAAGTAAAAAAGGCAACAATCTATACAAAATTAGATTTAAGAGGAGCATATCATTTGGTCAGAAGGAGAGCTGGTGATAAGTGTAAAACTGCCTTTAAAACCTGATTTGGCTTGTTTGAATACACTGTTATGCCATTTGGACTTTGTAATGCCCCGGCTGCATTCTAGTTCTTTCTGAATGATGTCCTTCGATAATATTTGGATCTTTTTGTAATGGTGTATATAGACAACATACTTATTTATTCTAATAATGAGTCTGAACATGAACAACATGTTAAAAAGATTCTTTGAACCCTTCGAAAACATAATTTATATTGTAAACTGAGCATATGTGAGTTTCATGTCACCACGGTTCAATTTTTGGAAGTAATAATTTACCCCAAAAGGAATGACAATGCCTGAAAGAAAGGTTCAAGCTGTCACTGATTGGCCAATTCCTAAAACAATAGGAGAAGTGCAATGTTTTCTTGGTTTCCCCAATTTTTATTGCAGGTTTATTGATCATTTTTCTCAAACTGTATTGCCCATTACCAAGTTGCTAAGGAAAAAAGAACCCTTTTTGTGGTCTCCAGAGGTGGATAAGTCATTTTTGACTCTAAAAAAGGCTTTCTCTACAGCTCCTATCCTAGCACATCCGGACACGGAACACCCATTTATTGTAGAAGCAGACGCCTCTGATATTGCGATAGGTGCAGTACTCTCTCAACACAATAAGGAAACTGGCCAACTACATCCTGTGGCTTATATGTCGCGTAAATTAAATGAAGTAGAGCAGAATTAAGTTATAGCAGAAAAAGAGCTTCTAGCAATACATGATGCCTTTAAAGAATGGAGACATTACTTATTGGGTGCAAAATATACCATCACAGTCTACACCCACTATTGTAACTTACAATTCATGAGCACAGCACGTCTTTTAACACCCAGATAATTACGATGGATGTTATTTTTTGCAGAATTTGACTCTGTAATTACCTTTCACCATGGTAAAGACAATCGTAAAGCTGATGCTTTATCCAGACAAGACTCCAGCTGTTACCCATAGCTCAACCACCACAAGCTATAATCGCCCCAGAAAAAGTTCTATGCATTATAAAAACCGATTACTTTTTTTGGGGAGAATATTCGTAACTATTTTACCATCGAGAAATGGCAAAAATGGGTTCAAGCAAATCCTGACAGAACAATTAAACAAGGTCTGCCCTTTCATGAATCCCGTTTATTTGTCCCAAAGCAAGTCTACGCAAGTTAGTTTTGTACTGGCTGCACACCATTCCAATAGAAGGACATACAGGTATTCCTAAGACACTTGAATTAGTTCAAAGGTATTTTTGGTGGCCCAACCTAGTAAAGGATATTAAAATAATGGTGACAAACTGTGAAACATGTACCTGGACAAAAACTAGTCATTCAAAACCCAAAGGACTCTTGCAACCTCTTCCAAACCCAAGTAAACCATGGGAATATATCTCTTTAGATTTTATTACAGGATTGCTGTCAGTACAACATCATTCTGTGATTCTAGTAGTTGTAGACAGTCTCACTAAATATGCACACTTCATCGCTTGTAAAAAATGACCTACTTCTAGTGATTTGGCAATTATACTTTTAAACCAAATGGTTAGTTTTCATGGACTGCCTAAAGTAATACTCTCTGATCAAGAATCGCAATTTACCTCACGTTTTTGGCAAACGTGGTGTAAATTATTACAAGTCACATCCACTCTGTCCACCAGTCATCATCCTCAAACAGATGGACAAACCGAAAGGTTAAATCAATCATTGAAACAATATTTATGAGCTTATGCAGAAAAAGCTGTAAATTATTGGGTATCAATGCTCTGGCTAGCTGAATTAGCCTACAATAACTTTTATCATGCATCCATTGGATCAACACCTTTTTATGGGGTATTTGTACATCATCCAGTTATATTACCAATCGCAATACCTCAAGAAGCCTCACTCACTCTCGCAGTCTCAGATGCTGTACAACAACTTCATCACACTCAAAATCAAATTCAACAGCACTTAGAAAAAGCTAAATTGAAATATAAAAGAAATGATGATAAAATACATTGTGAAGGCCCTCAATATAAACCAGGAGATAGAGTGTGGCTTTCAACTCGTCACATCACCTTTAAAAAGAGACATATGTTCCACCCTAAGTATATTGGTCCTTATACAATACTTTAACAAGTGAATCCAGTTACGTACAAATTACAATTGCCCACATGGTTACATATTCACCCTGTTTTTCATACTTCCCGTCTGAAAAAAGCACACCACAAATCTTGTTCTTGTCCTTCTCCAGTTTTACTACAAGGAGAATGGGAGTATGAGGTGCAACAAATTCTAGATTCTAAAATCCGAGGTCGCACCCTATGGTATTTAGTGGCATGGAAAGGCTACGGACTAGAAAGTGACTCGGGTTCCAGCACAAGCGGTCCATTCCCCATGTCTGGTGCAACATTTTCACCACCTCCATCCTCATAAGCCGGGCCCTAGTGCACGCTTGGGAGAGGGGACTACTGTCAACATCACAGTGGTGCGTGCTCTAGGGCCTGCAACTACCTGGTGCTCATCATTAGGAGAGAGACCATTCATATGCCATCATGCTAAAACATCTGATAGAGGTTGTGGCAAAGTGTAGGGTATACTATCAGGATGTTGGTGGCTAGTTTGTCAAAAAATCAGGAATTGGCTTATGCATAAGCCTTCACTGCGTTATCATTAAAATTGTTGGCCTTAATTCAAGAATTATCACGTTATGTGCGCACAGTGTACTGTTCGTAGAATCTAAGCAGCAGAGACTTTAGCGTGTTATCCTCGCACTGTGTATTGTTCATAGAATTATGTAGGACTTCAAATCCCAGATATACCTGTGGCGGCCATCTTGGGCCGGGGCACCTTGGGTGTGGTACCTTGGGCTGGGCACTTCTTTTTAAGCAGCCACACCCAGTTCCCGGTGCTCACTAGTCTGTGATGCTTATGTGAACAGGAAGCTTCGGTTTGGTGTTCCTCAATGCAGACTGGAGTTCTTCATGACAAGCGGCTTCTTGTCCCTGCAAATCTCTTGGGATTTCCTTGTTTGGGTTCTGAAGCAGAGTGTGGTGTAAACTCTGGACAGTAAGACGGATGATGATTTCTTCCACCATCTGTTTTCTTTTGTTACTTTGAAGTTATTTGAAGTTTTTTTCTCCCTGAGGCATACTTATCTCTGGCAATCATCTGTTGATATATAATTGCTGCTCATAACAGTTATTGCTGCTGTTTGCTGATACGTAGTTGCCGCTACACGGAATCGCTTATTGGTGGCAACAGAAGACAGACACATTGTGTAACGCTCAATCCCTAAAGTGCTCTAATGTTTTTGATTAGCTGCTAACATAATACTTTTGAATGCAACGGAATACATTTATGTGAATAACACAATTTAATGACACAAATTGACATCATGTTTGTTGAACTTCTTGAAATATGAGGTAACATTTCTTTTAGTGAGTTTCTTGCTAATCCTTCATTTCTTAAGATCTATGAAAGGTACTAGTTCTATTAGTACTCAAACAACTGCAGGATTTATGGTCAACAGATTTCCAAGAATCTATGGTAGATATTTCTTGTTTGTATCTATGTTTCTCCTTCCACAGGTTTCCTTCCCAGCTGTTCCCTTCCCTAATTCTCTACTCCCCACTTGGCCACTCTAAAACTCAGTGCTGTTATAGCTAGTAGAGTTGGAGGTACCAGGAGATAGGCCTATTGGCAATGACGTGTACACCCTGAGGATGGGGTCTCGCTGACATCCTGCCTGCGAAGTGTTGAGAAGATTGCTGGTCTCCAGGTTTTCTATGAGTTGGTGGTTGATGGCCTTCTCTAGGACTTTGGCAAGAAAGGGTAGCAGGGAGATGGGGCAATAGTTTTTGTGTCTGTCGGAGTCGGTGGATGGTTTCTTCAGTAGGTGTTTGACTTCTGCGTGTTTCCATTCTTCTGGGAATGGGGCCATGGTCTTGAATGCATTGAAGATAGTTGTGAGTTAATTGCTCGGTGTCTTGCTTCTGAGGTTGAAGATGTGGTGGGGATAGGGATCTGAGGATGTTTCTGAGTGGATAGATTTCATGACGGCTGCAGTGCAGTCTTGTGTGGTGAGCTGGCCCCAAGTGGTAAGCAGGTGGTCATGTTTATTGCTTGTTGGGGTGAGAAGGCTGAGGGTTTCGGTGGTGGTGGGTTAGGGTTCGAAGTTTTTGTAGATGGTAGAAATTTTGTCATGGAAGTCAGCCAGGGTGTTGCAGAGTTCCTGGGAAAGGGTGATAGTAGTTTCAGTGGCTGAGGAGTTGGAGAACTCTCCCAGAACGTGAAGAGTTATTTGCTGTGGTTGGACCTTGCTTCAATGCAGTTGGCAAGGGTGCTGCTTTTTGTCTCTTTTAGGAGTTAGTGGTGTTGGTTGAGGGATGTCTTGAATGTTGCTCGTCTATGGGCTTCTTGCTGGTGTGCAAATTCCTTTTGAGTCCGTTGCAGTTGTGTTTCATGGCTTTTAGGTTTGTGGTATTTGAAATGGCTTGTTTGGAGGACCTCTTACGTTTGGTGGTTTTAACGGGGAAACTATGTCAGTGATCCAGGCAGAAAAGTTCTACCTGTTCTAAGTTGGTTGTGATGTGAGGGTGGGAGGTTGAGGGCATTGGTATATGGGTTCTCTGAGACTTTACTCTAGCTGCGATGTGGAGTACTGTGTGGCTTGTGGCAGTGCTGGGGGGTGTAGAGATGGTAAAGTGGGTGATGGAGTAGTCTGTCCAGGTGAGCTTGGTGGTATGGCTGTACTTGACTCTGCCACTGGCCATGAAGATACAGTTTGAATGTGTGTCCTGCAACATGTGTGGGGGGTTGGTGAGGTCGATGTTGATCATGGTCTCAAGAAGGTTGGTAGTATTAGTGTTGGGGTTGTTGAGGTGAAAATTGTGGTCACCAAAGAAGATTTAGGGGGTCATGACAACCTCGGCGGTCTGCGTGGCAGACCGCCGAGGTTGCGGGCGCCAGAATACCGCCATTGCTGGCCGTATGGCTGGCTCCCTATTTTGACATTTCCGCTGGGCCAGCGGATGGTAACAGAGTTACCATCCGCTGGCCCAGCGGAAAAGTCACATCAACATTGTCGCCGGCTCGTAATTGAGCCAGCGGCAATGCTGATGTGCAGTGGGTGCAGTAGCACCCGTCGCACATTTCACTGCCTGAAATTCGGGCAGTGAAATGCGTGACGGGACTCTGCCTTGGGGCCCCTGCACTGCCCATGCCAAGTGCATGGGCAGTGCAGGGGCCCCCAGGGGTCCCCTGAGTCCCCTTACTGCCAGCCTCTTCCTGGCGGTGCAAACCTCCAGAAACAGGCTGGCGGTAGGGGAGTCATAATCCCCAGTGCAGCGCTGCTTGCAGCGCTGCCCTGGTGGATTATCACCGCCGGGGCTAAAATGGCGGTATACCGCCGGCCCCAACGGTGCGACTGCGGTCCAAATACACCGGGAGGCACCGCCAGCCTGTTGGCAGTGCTCCCGTCGTTTTGGCCCTGGCGGTCAAAGACCGCCAGGGTCATAATGACCCCCTTAGTGTTTAGAGTCAATGGCGAGTGGTGTGATAAATTCTGGAATAGCATTGCAGAAACTGGGGTGCAGCCCTGGGGGTCCATAGGCTAAGGTTCCTCTGATGGTGTTTTTGCCATTGGTTCGGAGTTGGGAGTTGAGGTGATCTCCATGGAGTGTTTGCAGAGAGATCGTACATTGAGCAGGAGGCAGATGAGATGTCTGGAGGTAGTCACGCTTGGCGTGGTAGTGCTTGACATGCGTTCTGGTGCTTCAGTGTTTCAGGAGAAGAGGCAGTGCTGGCCGGTGAAGGGTCCTCTTGTCACCCGGGGTGAGATGCAGCAGCAGTTGTTGTTGCAGAGCCCAGGGTCCATGGCTCAGAGTTCAGGAGCTCAGTGTGGAGGAGTATCTGTGGAGGATGGTAGAACCGGGTTTCCTGGGACTGGGCGCAACCCGGTCCAGTTGAGGATGGGCAAGGATGGGCTTCCCTTCCAGCGGCGTGGGTGTGAGGCAGGAGGGGCAGGCAGAAAGCAGGAGGAAGGGAAGAAACAGTAGGAAAATTCAATGGGAAAATACGGCAGGAGTGCGGACAGCAAACACAAAGGCAATCAGCAGCAATACACTCAGGCAGAAAAGAGCACAAAAGAGTAAACTTGGCAAACAGGCAACACGTAGGTAGTATGGTGTGAATAGAAAGATAAATCAGACAATACCACAAAGAGGAGAGAAACCAATCAGACAAGCAGGCACAACAGTGATGCAAAGAAAACGGGCTGAAAGGCAGTCGAGGTGACTCAACGAGCAGAAGCAGAGGGAGCTTAACTTAGAGGGGGGAGGCTTAAGTTATAGGCAATGTGTAAAGTAGTTATGCAGCAGTTGACACAGTAATAAAGTGACAACACAACAGAAGAAAAAAGCCATGCCAATTTAGAGTAAAATGTAATCATTATTAAGAATTTGAACCCAAAATGACAAAAATCCAATTAGTAGAACTGGAGCTATGCAATTTCAAATTTTAAGTGAAAATAGTGCCTAAAAGCAAAAAGCGCCATCTTGTCTTGCAGAACTGGGTCAAAGTCACAAGTTCAGGCTGACCATGATAGAATACTGGTTGGATACAGGGATCAAGTTATGCCCACTGATCCAAGTACTTTAAATCAAGGTTGTAGAGTGTTGCAAGACTAAAGGTCAAGGATGTGTCAAGAAGCAGTGGTTCCGACGAAGCTGCAGGGCTGTTATGCAAGGTCTTTCATTGTCATAGGGGATCCATCAATGGGGGGGGCTTGCAATGCAGAGTTCTATGTCGAAGATATGTTTGCAGCAGTGGTTCCAAGAAATTGTGGGCTACGAGTTCCTATTGTGCATAATCATGGAGGATGCCATTGGTGAGGGGCTTGCAATGCAACATCTGGCATTGAGGATGCATCATGCACCAGTAGTTCTGAGGTACTGAAGCGCTGTGATGCATTTTCCTGCATCAGTGATGCGTCAGGAATGCATAGTGCATCAGCGGTTCCAATACGGAGCTGCGAGGAGATGTGTTATGCTGCATTAGTTCAGTCAGTAGGAACACAACTGGGCTGGCAGAGAACCTTCAGCCCCAATTCCAAGAGTCCAGGACTAGGGTGGCACCACTTGAGGGGGTAGAACTCACAGCAGACAGAGTCCAGGAGTTGGGTTAAAGGTAGTTGGAGCCTTTTCTGTCCCTGAGGCTCTAATCACGAGGCCAGCCAACCAGTCCTGGGAGTAACTGTCATGGTCATTGGTACAAGAAGCAGGTCCGGTCCTCCTTGTTTAGGCAGCAGAGCACCAGGGAGCAGGGCAGCAGAATAGCAGTCCTTCCTGCAGCAAAGCAGCACAGCATTCCTTCTGAGTCTTCCTCAGGTCCATGAATGTAGTGAAAAGTTGGGTCTGAGGATCCAATACTTATAATTTGTGCCAGCTTGGAAGTAGGATTCGGTTCTGGAGTTTTCCACCTGAGAGGTGCTTGGAATTTCCTGCCTTTGTGCTCTGGCCCCGGCTTGTCTGGGGACAGAAAAGACTAGTGCCAACTCCTTTGTGAGTGTTCTGAGGCAGAGTCCTTGTGGCGTGCAAGTGTGCTAGGTGACAGCTGTACCCCCTCCCCATCAAGTCAGAGATGGCTCATCCTGCTACCAACACCATTTCTCCCTTTATCTCACTTTCTGGGAGCAATACACAAAGACCAACTTCCAGCTACACTTAATCATGCAACCCACAAAACAGGCTGCAGGCTAAAAATGAATGGGACAAGAAAATGCCAACTTTTTAAAGTGACACTTTCAGAACTGTGACTTTAACATTAAAGAGGGTGTTAAGTTCCAATTCTTTAGACAACAAACTTGGCATTTGCACTTCTACCAAATTCAAAGTTATCACTTATTAAATGTTATAAGGTAACCAATTGTTATCCAATGAGAGAGGTGGCTTTGCAGTAGTGAAAAATGAATTAACAGTTTTTTCCATACCAGGGCTTGTAAAACGTAAACGTATCTGGCCAAGTTTTTAAGTACACTGCACCCAAACCTATGGGCTGTTCAGGACCTACCCTAAGGGTGATTCATATGTATTAACCCCTTGGATGCGGGCGTCAGCCACTGGGCGACGCCCGCACTACCTCCCTGGTGCGGGTCACGACCAGTGGCCGACACCAGGGAGGGGGTTAATAAATCCTCGGGTCATCGCACACGAGGATTTTTTTTCTTTTTTTTATTGCCCAGGAGACACAGAAGCTTTTTTTCGTGTCTACCCCCGCCCCCCACCCACCCCTTTGTGATGTCAGCGCACCACGAGGCGCGCTGACGTCACTTTGTGGATTTCCCCATCGGAGCAGGCCGATTCCTGCTCCAATGGGGAAAACGGCCTTCCCCACGTTCGGGAAGGCCTCGTAAGAAAGGGGAGACTCGCTGTGCTGCGATCGGGGGCCAGGAAACATCACTAGACACCAGGGATTTCACTTGGGGGGGTCAGCCCCCTCGGAAAATGCCCCCCCCGGGGGCATATTTAAAAAAAAAAAGGTAGGTGCCCCCCCCCCAGGGGCTACATTTTATTTTTTTTTAAAAAGAAAAAGAAATGGACAGGGCAACCCCCTGTGGGGGCAATATTTTGTTGTTGTTGTTGTAGGGTTTCCCTGGGGGCCATTTTGGCCCCCAAGGAAACCATACAACAACTAAAAAATATATATATCTATATATATATATATGTCTATGTAGATATATCTATCTACATGGATATATCTATAGATAGATCTATAGATATATGTATATATATCTATAGATCTATCTATAGATATATCTATGTAGATAGATATATATATATACTGAGATAGATCTATATATATATATATATATAAAATCACTTTTGTCAATACGTGTGTGGTTTCCCTGGGGGCTGCGATCGGCCCCCAGGAAAACCAGACCCACATATAAAAGTGATCTATATATATATATATATATATATATATATATATATAGATCACTTTTATATGTATATGTATTTGCCACCAGTTGTCTTGCAGTTGCAGCTTGCGTCTTCAAAGCAATGCACATACTTCAACTGACGCTTTTCAACTGTAGCTTTTAGGCAGCAATAAAAAAGTCAAGTAAGTATTGTGATTATGTGTCTGCTACAAAAGGGTCAGACTTGTCTAGTGGCAGTTTTAGTGCTATAAAGAAGCGCAGAAGATTTATATGCCTACTGCAAATCTGTATTTTATGTAAATAGCTGAGTACATTCAGCCATTACCTGCGCTATAATACAAATGAAATGTATGTGTGGGGTGGAGGGCGGCTACGGAGAGACGAAGGGCACTTTTGCTGGGTGGTAATGAGGGAATCCGAGGAGGAGGGAGTGGGAGCACCAATAATGATTGTTGGACTGGGCGCAGGAGGTGCTAAAGACTGTGACGAATGGTATGTGACAAGGTGTTTTTTGAGTGTCTTGAAAGAACGTGCTGATCGAGGGAAGAAGTGCAGGTAAGGTGGCCTCTACTGTTGCATCGTATCTCACGCACACCATTGATTTTGTGACTGTCTACGTAGGCTAGTGTTTTAGAGCAACAGTTTAGCCAATAGCAGAGATGGCAACTTGATGGATGACTGCTGCCGTCACTCGGGTTATTGAGGACAGCTCTGACATAGGATCAAAGACTGAGACATCAGATACTGAGACAGTATCTGAGGGATAGGACAATGGCACAGACTCTGGGAGTGATTTTTCAGTCGGAGGAGTCCCATTCGATAACTCCTCTTCCAGTAAATTATGAGGGAGGTGATGAGGACAGTCCTGCTGTCCCTTCGCAAGCACAGTATGTGCAACGGGGTAATAGTGGGTTAGCCCAACCCAGAGAGCAGGTGAATGCGGCGGCAAGCAGAGAGAGAGAGTGCTCTCTTGGGAGCTCCCCAATTTAGTTCAGCCCCAAATTCCACCACCCAAATCGTATTGTGGAGACATCAAAATTATCTATCGCAAAACAAACTGGTTTTGTAAGGCAGGCACCTGTGTTTTTGGTCCTGGGTTCGGCGGACATATAGAGAAACACACTAAACGCAAACATTTCTGGAAACTAGACATTCGGAGGAGTCCACAGAGGTGTGCCTTGTGTGGATTCCCCAAAGTTTTCTTACACAGAATACCCTGCAAAGCTGAAATGTTGAATAAAAACTCTATTTTTCTCGCATTTCTGTCACACAAACTACCGGAATATGCTGAGATCCACAAAATTCCTACCACCCAGTGATTCCTCACCTGTCATGATAAAAACACTACCCCACTTGAGTGCCTACACCTAGTGCCTGCGTCAGGAATGGATCACCCCACGGTCAACAGCTGCCCCATGTAAGGACCAACATTGACCGTTGTGTGATCTATTCCTGTCGCGGGCACCAGGCCTACCCACACAAGTGAGAAATCATTTTTATCGGGAGACTTGGGGGAACACTGGATGGAAGGTAATTTGTGGCTCCTCTCAGATTCCAGAACTTTCTGGCACAGAAATGTGAGGGAAAAGTGTTTTTTTAGCCAAATTTTGAGGTTTGCAAAGGATTCTGGGTAACAGAACCTGGTCAGAACCCCACAAGTCACCCCATCTTGGATTCCCCTAGGTTTCTAGTTTTCAAAAATGCACAGGTTTGGTAGGTTTCCCTAGGTGCTGGCTGAGCTAGAGGCCAAAATCTACAGGTAGGCACTTTGCAAAAAACACCTCTGTTTTCTGTCAAAAAATGTGATGTGTCCACGTTGTGTTTTGGGCCATTTCCATTCATTGGCACTAGGCCTACCCACTCAAGTGAGGTACCATTTTTATCGGGAGACTTGGGGGAACGCTGGGTGGATGGAAATTTGTGGCTCCTCTCAGATTCCAGAACATTTCGGTCACCGAAATGTGAGGAAAATGTGTTTTTGTAGCCAAATTTTGAGGTTTGCAAAGGATTCTGGGTAACAGAACCTGGTCAGAACCCCACAAGTCACCCCATCTTGGATTCCCCTAGGTTTCTAGTTTTCAAAAATGCACAGGTTTGGTAGGTTTCCCCAGGTGCAGGCTGAGCTAGAGGCCAAAATCCACAGGTAGGCACTTTGTAAAAAACACCTCTGTTTTCTGTGAACAAATATGATGTGTCCACGTTGTGTTTTGGGCCATTTCCATTTGTGGGCGCTAGGCCTACCCAAGCGAGTGAGGTACCATTTTTATCAGGAGACTTGTGGGTACGCTGGATGGAAGGAAATTTGTGACTCCTGTCAGATTCCAGAACTTTCTGTTGCCGAAATGTGAGGAAAAGTGTTTTTTTGGCCAAATTTTGAGGTTTGCAAAGGATTCTGGGTAACAGAACCTGGTCAGAGCCCCACAAGTCACCCCATCTTAGATTCCCCTAGGTCTCTAGTTTTCAAAAATGCACAGGCTTGGTAGGTTTCCCTAGGTGCCGGCTGAGCTAGAGGCCAAAATCTACAGGTAGGCACTCTGCAAAAAACACCTCTGTTTTCTGTCAAAAAATGGGATGTGTCCACGTTGTGTTTTGGGGCATTTCCTGTCACGGGCACTAGGCCTACCCGCACAAGTGAGGTATCAATTTTATCGGGAGACTTAGGGGAACGCTGGGTGGAAGGAAATTTGTGGCTCCTCTCAGATTCCAGAACTTTCTGTCACCGAAATGTGAGGAAAATGTGTTTTTTTAGCCAAATATTGAGGTTTGCAAATGATTCTGGGTAACAGAACCTGGTCAGAGCACCACAAGTCACCACATCTTGTATTCCCCTAGGTGTCTAGTTTTCAAAAATGCCAAGGTTTGCTAGGTTTCCCTAGGTGCAGGCTGAGCTAGAGGCCAAAATCTACAGCTAGGCACTTTGCAAAAAACACGTCAGATTTCAATGTAAAAATGTGATGTGTCCATGTTGCGTTTCCTGTCGCGAGCATTAGGCGTACCCATGCAAGTGAGGTACCATTTTTATCGGGAGACTTGGGGGAACACAGAATAGCAGAACAAGTGTTATTGCCCCTTGTCTTTCTCTACATTTTTTCCTTCCAAATGTAAGACAGTGTGTAAAAAAGACGTCTATTTGAGAAATGGCCTGTAATTCACATGCTAGTATGGGCACCCCGGAATTCAGAGATGTGCAAATAACCACTGCTTCTCAACACCTTATCTTATGCCCATTTTGGAAATACAAATGTTTGTTTGATACCTATTTTTCACTCTTTATATTTCAGCAAATGAATTGCTGTATACCCGGTATAGAATGAAAACCCATTGCAAGGTGCAGCTCATTTATTGGCTCTGGGTACCTAGGGATCTTGATGAACCTACAAGCCCTATATATCCTTGCAACCGGAAGAGTCCAGCACACGTAACGGTATATTCCTTTAAAAAATCTGACATTGCAGGAAAAAGTTACAGAGTAAAACATGGAGAAAAATGGCTGTTTTTTTCAGCTCACTTTCAATATTTTTTTATTTCAGCTGTTATTTTCTGTAGGAAAACCTTGTAGGATCTACACAAATAACCCCTTGCTGAATTCAGAATTTTGTCTACTTTCCAGAAATGTTTAGCTTTCCAGGATCCAGCATTGGTTTCACACCCATTCCTGTCACTAACTGGAAGGAGGCTGAAAGCACCAAAAATAGTAAAAATGTGGTATGTCCCAGTAAAATGCCAAAATTGTGTTGAAAAATGTGGTTTTCTGAATCAAGTCTGCCCGTTCCTGAAAGGTGGGAAGATGGTGATTTTAGCACCAGAAACCCTTTGTTGATGCCATTTTCAGGGAAAAAAACACAAGCCTTCTTCGGCAGCCCTTTTTTCCCATTTAAAAAAAAAACGAAATTTTCACTGTATTTTGGCTAATTTCTTGGTCTCCTCCAGGGGAAACCACAAACTCTGGGTACCATTAGAATCCCTAGGATGTTGGAAAAAAAGGACGCAAATTTGGCGTGAATAGCTTACCTGGACAAAAAGTTATGAAGGCCTAAGCGCGAACTACCCCAAATAGCCAAAAAAGGGCTCAGCACTGGGGGGCGGGGGAAGGCCTAGCAGCTAAGAGGTTAAAAAGGAAGGTTAAGCCAGGTAAAAGGTTCATTTTGCTAGGTCAAAATGACAGTTTGAACTGCTTGCACAGGCTGCAAAGGCAAGCCTGAGACATGTTTAAAAGGCTACTCAAGTGGTTGGCACAATAAGTGCTGCATACCTACTAGCTTCATTTCATTGACAGACCCTGGGTACATGTAGTACCACTTTACTGGGGACTTAAAGTAAATCAAATATGCTAGTTGGGTGTAAGTCAATTTCACCTTGTTTAAAGAAGAGAGCACAAGCACTTAAGTACTGGTTAGCAGTGGTAAATTGTGCAGAATCTTACCAACCAACATAAATGTGTTCAGAAAACAGGTGGGTGAAGGCAAAAGGTTTGCAGATGACCCTGCAGGAAGTGCCAAGTCAAACAAGTGAAAACACAACACAGGAAATATCCCACACCAATTTAGAGCAGAGAAACTTATAATAAATAAAATGACCCCAAAACAAATTAAATTCAGTTAGTAGAAGCAGAGATATAGGTGGTCATTACAACCTCAGCAGTCTTTTTACAAGACCACCGAGGGGCTGCCGTGCTGAAGACCGCCAGTGCAGGCGGTTTTCCGCTCGGCGCATTATGACCGCTGGCAGCACCCCGTTCTTTTCCAGACGAAGAGCCGCCAGCAGCCATACTGTGATTCGGCGTGGCGGTGTTCTGTTGACGGGGTGCTGGCGGCGGAGCTGCCCCCATGGATCCCGTCCCCTCCTGGAGGATCAATGGACCAGGTAAGTTGATCGTCCGTTAGGGGAGAGGGGTGGGGGGATGTTGTGTGATGTGTGGGTGCATGGGGGTGTGCGTGTGTGTATGTAGAGGGGGTGTGTGAGTGCGTGTATGCATGAGGGGGTGTTGTGTGTTTGGAAATGAGTGCGTGTCTGTCTGTATGTATGTCTGTATGGATGTGTGCGTGTATATCTGAATGTGGGTGTGGCTGTTGGCATGTATGTTGGTGTGTGTGCGGGTATGTGTGTTGGGGGTGCCTGCGTGCGTGTTGGGTGTGAATGTGTAATGTAATGTTGGGGGTAGGGGTGGGGAGGGGGATCCTGCCACTTTGGGGGTGGCAGGGGTGGTGGGGGGTGTAGGGGAAGGAATCGGGGTGGGGGTGGGGGTTGGGGGAGACCCCTATCAGTGCCAGGGAAACCGCCATGGATTTCATGGCGGTTCCTAACCCCATGAAATCCATGGCGGTCAGCCGGGTCATGATACCGCCGGCGGTATTGTGACGACCGCCGGGCTGGAAACCCTGGTCTCCAGCCCAGCGGTCGGATTGGAGAAGTGGCGGATGACCATGGCAGTAACCACCATGGTCATAATTCCAAATTTTTTACCGCCAGCCTGTTGGCGGTAAAACCGCTGCTTCTCCGCCAACCACCAGGGTTGTAATGAGGGCCGTTATGTTTAAAGTTTTTAGTCAAAACTATTGCCAAATAGATCAAAATGCCAACCACGGATGGATCTAGTCACGCAAGACCATCAAATGTTATGGCCCACCCCAATGAAACACTGTTCGGATACAAGCTGTGGATTGAGCCCAGTCTGGACTACCTTCAGACTTAGAATAATTTTTTAAGGGAAATGTCTCAGAAGGAAGGTTCAATGGGGGAAAACCAGAGGCAGTGTTCCAGGTGGTGGCATCATTGTCAGGGAGCCACTTCTACAAAGTTGCGGTGAAGATTTCTACATTTTGACTTAGTAGCTCTTTTGAAAGTGAAAAATCTCCAGCTGGATAAAGTTTCAGGCTGTTCTTTTTTGTGTCCCTATAACTCAAAACAGGAGGACAGCCAACTAGCACTTAGAGTTACTCCTGTAGTCCTGAGATGAAGCAGCAAGGCAGGCCTCAATGAGCAGGGCAGCCATCTAAGAGTACAAGGTAGGCTTGCAGTCGCTGGGCAGTCCTCTGGTAGCAGCATGGCACTTTTCTGAGCTTCCAGCAGTTGCTAAATTGAGGTATTAATATTGGCCAAATGGCTCTTCATTCTGTAAGCATGCCACAAAATG
Source organism: Pleurodeles waltl (assembly GCF_031143425.1). NCBI lineage: Eukaryota > Metazoa > Chordata > Amphibia > Caudata > Salamandridae > Pleurodeles > Pleurodeles waltl. The sequence continues at coordinate 510,946,532 of NC_090445.1, forward strand.
CAAGTAGAGGCCCAGATAGGATTCTGCCCAGAAATTAGTACAGAAACAGCTCTTGTTTCTAAATAGCATGAGAATGAGCTTGGACAATGGGCACCCACCCATCCATCATAATCAATAGGTACACTGCAGTTAGACAAGGTGCTTCCACCCTCACCTGGTTTTTGTCATTTTTTTCATGGCATATTCAATCTCTTGTGCTCTCCACCTTCAGGTCCAGGCTCACAAGGTGTTGTGTGGAGTTTCCCAAGGATCACCTGTGTCTCTGGCCCTATTCAACATTATGGCCCTCATTACAACCTTGGCGGGAAATCCCGCATTCCGCTGTGCTGAAGACCGCCAGCATAACGTTGCGGCGGCGGAATTCCGCTACAGGTATTACGTCCCACATCTCGGAATCCGCCACAATACAGATACCCACACAAGTCCGCCACACCAAAGGTCAGTGATAAACTGGCGATTCCAAAACCTACACCGTCACGCCAATAAGAATACGCCCACACTATCACGACCCATGAATCAACGCGGTAAACCATTGGCGGGACACACCGCCGCGCTCAAAATACACACACATTTACAAAACACAACCACATTGGACAATTCAAAATACACACACCTGATACCCATACACACACCACACCCACACACTCACAACACTATAAAACACACAAACACATTACCCACAAACCCTTATAACCATAAATTTCAAAGTAGGCCAGAGAGAGAGAGATTAGATAACACAACACCAACATTCACAGAGACACAACACCATCACTTATACAACATCCACGCACCTCAACCAACACACACCAACACATCCCCCCACACATCACAACAGACAGCACCTCACACATCACCCACACCACATCATGGCACCCCAAAGACACCCCAGGTTTTCTGAGGAGGAGCTCAGGGTCATGGTGGAGGAAATCATCAGGGTAGAGCCACAGCTTTTTGGATCACAGGTGCAGCAGACATCCATTGCAAGGAAGATGGAGCTATGGCGGAGAATCGTCGACAGGGTCAACGCAGTGGGACAGCATCCAAGAACATGGGATGACATCAGGAAGAGGTGGAACGACCTACGGGGGAAGGTATGTTCCGTGATATCAAGACACCAGATCGCTGTACAGAGGACTGGCAGTGGACCCCCACCTCCTCCCCCACAACTAACAACATGGGAGAAGCAAGTCTTGGCAATAATGCATCCTGAGGGCCTCGCAGGAGTAGCAGGAGGACTGGACTCTGGTAAGTCATATCGTAACTACTTCACCCCCCCACCCACCTGCATGCCATCACATACTCCCACTCTTACCCTCACCCCCATCACACCATCATCTCCATATGTCCCACTATCACAACCCACACATCTCAATACCAAGGCCCTGCATGCAACACCTATGCATGGACCACCGTCACCAAAGCATGTCCAGTACAGAAACCCACACAGACCCCAAACCAACTATCACAAAAGGGCTACCACAATGACGCAAGCACAGGTGTAGAGGGTACCTCACCCAATGCACAAGATGGCACACACAGATACCAAAACTATGCATTTTGCAACCCAACAGGACCCATACCCAACGTCACCGGACAGGAGGTGCCAGACATATCCAGTCCCCCCACAGAAGAGGCCCATAGTGATGACAGCAGCTCTGCACGCCTGGATCAAGATGACCAGCCCGGCCCATCAGGGACCCCGGGACAGTCGGTTACCCTGACACAGCCCCAAACCACCACAGAGGCTCCCCCCTCAGGAAACACCGCCACAGCACCCACCCAGCGGGCCCATCCCTCTGTCCCCAGGACATGTCAATCAGCAGTGTGTCCACCACTACAGGGACTCCAGGCAAACCCACAAACCCAAGACAATCAGTGACCTGGGGTCAGTGGGCACACAGTTCAGGGGACAGAGGCACAGGATAACAGGGAAGCTGGGAGGACTGCTGTGTGACAGGGGGAGGACAGGCCCAGGGAACCGACCCTCCATGAGACACTCTCCAACATCATGGGAGCATACCAACATTCCCAGGAGACCATGGGCATGGTACTGGCCAAGTTTCGGGAGACCCAGTGGCTGCAGGAGGAACACTACCTGGGGATCAGGGAGGACTTGAAGTCCATTAACACCCCCCTGGTCACCATTGCAGGGGTGCTAGCACACCTTGTCAACACCATGAGGGACACAGTGGGACACAAATGGGCCCCGGACACTAGCCTGGACAATGAACAGCCCTCCACCTCCGCCGGCGCTATTGGACAGGAGGCACCACCACAGGACCAACAGGCCACCATCACCCCACCCCCTGCAGAAGGAGAACCAGCCCGCAAACGGTCCCTGAGATCCAGGAACAAAACAGAGAACATTGCCAAGACCCCAGCCAGGAAATAAGACCCTCCTGAATGTCACCCTTCGATCCCACTTTGTCACCCTGTCCACCATAAACTGCCATAGCTCCACTTCCTATGCCCCATTGGACAATGCACCTGTGAGACCAAGAGACTGGACTTTGCCATGGACATTCCTCCACCATCACCCCAGCCCATTTCACACACCCTCCACTTATTTGCACAGAAATAAACACCCTTGAATCACAAATCAATCTGGAGTCAGTCTGTACTTTCACAAATGTGTAATTGCAAAATCTCTGGAATATAGCAATGTCAATGAACTTGTTCACATACCAATGCTGCACAGCTGTATGCCAGGAGGAAACATAGCAGAGGGCACAAATCGGGACCCAGATCTGTGAAATGGAAAGCCAAAGTGACAAGTCAGGGTCCATACACACAGGTAAAAAGGCAGACTTATGCTAGGTCCTACAATAGTATGCGATGTGGGAAGCAGTTCCATCTTCTTACCTCAATGGTTAGAGCGGCAGACCCTGAAGCAGAGATCTGGCTCAAGACCAGTGTTCAAGTCCCGCTTCGGCAGGTCTTGGGCTCAATTCCCCTTGACCAGATAATTCTCGCCTCGGTGCCTAATCTAATTCATGGGTCCCACTCTGCAACTCTGGGCAATAGCTTGCTTAATCTCCACAACGGCCCCAACAGCGCTTGGATGTCTGGCTTCACCCTGGGGGTGCTCAGGAGTGGGCGCCTCACAGGGAAAAGCCAGGAGGGGTTCCATAGCGATATGAGTACAGCGCCTTGAGACCCTAACGGGTGAGTAGTGCGCTATACAAGTGCTAATTTAATTTAATTTAATTATCAGGGCTGCTAGTGTGCCACATAGCGAGGCCAAGGAGCAGGCCATTCCGCCACCTGCCAAGGTGAAGAAGGTGCCCACATGCCGGAGGGAGAAGCCACACCTACCAGCAAGCAAGGGCTCCTCCAAACCAAAAGGGGACAGTGGCAAGACACCAGCAGCAACATCAAAGGTGGGGAAGGGACACAAACCGAAGAGCAGGTCAGGACAGGGCACGGTGGCTCCGGCTGAGGGACCAGAGTCACCCCTTCTGTCAACCAGTACACCAACCTGAACAGCGGTGGACACCGCCACCTGCACCGCCACCTGCACCGCCACCAGCACTGCCACCAGCACTACCACCAGCACCACCACCTGCGCGTCTGCTGCCTCAGCAACAGTCCCCAGCATCATCCCCAGTGGGCAGCCGTCTGAGGCTGCAGGAGACGTCCTGCTGTGTCCCTCAACAGGTGCAGACACATGCACCACCACCAGCACCTCCACCACAACCGCCACAACCACCACCACCAGCCCCATGACGTGCTCAGACAGTGCCACCACAGCTGACATGGCAATCATCCCCAGTGGGCAGCCGTCTGAGGCTGCAGGAGACGTCCTGGACGCTGCCCAGCATCCATGAGGCATGACTCTCAGCACTGTTTGTACCTGCATGTAGCAGGCGAAGTCGCAGCAGGGTGGAGTGTGTCTCTGCCTCCATGGCGTATCATGCTATCTGTTCCCAGGCAATCTTGTGGCACACACACCCAGGTGAGGGAATGGGATCTGCCACACTGTATGTGAAGCACTCTGGGCACAAAGCCCACTCCAGAACCAGTGGAGAAAGGCATCCACTACCTCAGTCCATGGCAGGATGAAGCACTCTGGGCACAAAGCCTCCTCCAGAACCAGTGGAGAAAGGCATCCACTGCCTCAGTCCTTGGAGAGATACATCCACTACCTCAGTCCTTGGCAGGATGAAGCACTCTGGGCACAAAGTCCCCTCCAGAACCAGTGGAGAGATACATTCACTACCTCAGTCCTTGGCAGGATGAAGCACTCTGGGCACAAAGCCCCCTCCAGAACCAGTGGAGAATCACATCCACTACCTCAGTCCTGGGCAGGATGAAGCACTCTGGGCACAAAGCCCCCTCCAGAAACAGTGGAGAAAGGCATCCACTACCTCAGTCCTTGGCAGGATGAAGCACTCTGGGCACAAAGCCCCCTCCAGAACCAGTGGAGACTGTCATCCACTTGAGAGACTGTGGCTTTGCACTTCCCAGGATAGAGCAGTGGGAAAACCACCCACTGGAAAGACTTAAGAGACTGTGACTTTGCACTCTCCAGGATACAGCAGTGGGCAAACCAGCCACTGGAAAGACTTGATAGACTGTGGCTTTGCACACCCCAGGATACAGCAGTGGACATGGAGCCCCCTCATGCAGCAGTGGCGTTGTGCGTTCACCTGGCTGAGGTGCCCCCCCTTCTTCCCCCTGATCTGATGCCCCTGCTTGTTCTCTCTGTTTCGAGTCAGGTATCTTGTGTGGCCTTCGCCCATGCATTTTGGGACCACTGTTCTACAGACAATGATTGGAACACTATTTTTTACATTGCACTATCTGATTTTTATTGATTACAATCGTTACAATCATTTCCTTTTGTCCTTGCATTCTTCCAGGGGGTGAGGGGGTGTATATGTAATGTTGCTGCATGTATTTGTGTGTATGGTGTTGTGGGTGAGGGTGGGGGTGGGATATTGCATGTGGCATGTGTGTATCACTCTCTTTTCCCTTCCACCCTCTCCTGTGTTGTAGGTGCAGTACTCACTGTGATCGTCGACTGTGTCTTTGCTGCTCCTGATACAAGAGGAGGAAGAGCAGCATAGGCAGGACCTGTAGTTCGGGCTCCATGGCATCCTAGTTCCTCATTGGGTGTCAAGAGGTGAGTGGTTTCTGTTCCAATTCCTGTTTCCACCGTGCTTTTGATAGCATTAGTACTGCCCCGGAAAAGGTGGCGGATAGGCCTCTTGTAATAGTGTGGGCAGTACTTTGTCTTCCGCCTGTCTGTTGGCGGTTACCGCCGCTGTGTTTGTTTCTACCGCCGTGGTGGTCGGATTGTTAAAGTGGCTGTCTATGTTGGCGGTTTCCGCCATGGTCGTGATTCCATTTTTTTTTCCGCCAGGCTATTGGCGGTATTACCGCTGCTTTAACACCGACCACCAGGGTTGTAATGAGGGCCTATATTTTTTGGGCCTGGGCTGCATAGTTTATACTGAGGACACTTAGCTTATCATTATACTTTACTGCTCCTCTGACGTGATGCAGTATAACCCACAAACTTTTTTGGGGCTATCCAAATTTGGGAGTGCACTAATATAGAGAAACGTAGTGCTGCCAAAATGGAGGTGCTGAGCTGTAGCTGTGATGTTGTGGGGAGTACCAACTTTTAGCACAGTCAACTGGGTGTTTCCTCCTGCCCTTGGCGTAGCCAAGAACCTTGGATCCTTGGCATGACTAGAATCTATTCATGGAAGACCAAGTCAATACAGTGGTCTTTGTTGTTTTTTTCAATTAAGACTCCTGAGAAATATCCCTCCAGCTATCCCTCTGTGCTTCCTAGCACTTGTAGTATTTGCAGTTATCCTCACTAGACTTGATTATTCTAATGCCTGTTACCTGGGATTCCCTGTTAAATCTCCTGCCATTCAGGCCCAAATTGCACTATATGTGCCTTTGTATTTCATTCTTCCTGCCTCCCACTTGATAACAACAGTTTTTTGCTTTACGGGACAATTACAGCCTTTGCTGTCCTGGCTCCAAAGCCTTGGACCAATTGTCACTCTCTTTTCCCTGTATCTCAAGACACAGTTCTTATCATAAAGCATTAAAGACTCTTCTTTTCCATTAGCCCTGTAATTGTTCACTCTCACTTACCCATCAAATCAGTCTTAGTGCCAAGCTGTTCATTGATGATTGTGTGCATATAAGCACCTTGAGCATTCATTTATTCACATTCATTCATTCCATCAACGGAACTGCAGGTTGGGAGGGAAGCCCTTGCACCAAGGGGCACCTTCAAGGCATTGCAGTGAGCTACACAAACTCCAAGAAGCCACGATGCTCATAGCAAGGGGTGAAATAAGCTGTGGGCTTTCTGTTCTTTAGTAGAAGAGGCATGGATAGTAAAATAGTCAAAGGGTGTTCTTTGTGCTACTGCCAGCAGTGGTCAAGGTTTGACCTGGAGACCTCCTCCACTGTTGGGTGAATGTTAGAGTAGGAAGCATGATGTGAAAATGTTGCTCTTGAGTTCTGGAGAATTGGGCATTGCCTAAATGACTAGGTTAGAGCTTTTACGAGTTTCTAATATGTGCGTGTGCACCTGCTAGCGAAGGTGTATTAATAAAAATTATTAATGAGTGTTCATGTATTCTGAATAATAAGTTTGTGGGCAAAATATAATAACATAGAAAAATAATGCATGCATTTGAAAATATGATTACGATGAGTGGCTGCCAATGTTCACAAAGTGTACTAAGTAGTTTAATATTGTGAAATGTTGAATATACGTTTGACATATTAAGGGTTATGCATTATGTTCTAGCTTTATTAATTGTAAGCCTTAACTTAGCGAATGCCTTGGCCTACTTGCCAGGCCTCATGTCAAAGCTGTATTTCTTAATGTTGAATAAATGGCTGTCCTAGAGATTTAAACTGTGATTTTACCTTTTGCATTGTTCAAATGTGCTCACAACGGAAGGTTCTCATGAGAACCGAATGCTAGAAGATGCTGTTCTTGCTAATGTAACATTTTGTGTGTAATGTGTGTGAAACTGGCTTTCTCAGGAGGAGAACAATGAAGATACTGACTGGAGTGGAAGCTGCAACAATATTGTTACCTGACAAGCCAGATGATGAGGACATTGCTGGACAACCAATGAACGACATGTGAATGGAGTAATAGTATAATTCATAGATTTGGAGTTTTAGTTTTATTGGACAAAGTGTGAACATATGATTAACTGACCAATAGGGATTTGGGAAATGTTTTTAGTAGTTTTTATTTAACGACGCTGCAGTGAGACAAGACAGGTTCATTTGCCCAATTTCTTGCTGGCCGAAAGATCGATCTTGTGCGTCTTGACAAGAGACGTGCTTAACTTTAATGCTTAATTTAATGTGTGTTCAGAACTTTGACACTGAATCCTGATGCCTTGCTCATCGACTGATGTCCTGAGGACGAAGACTGACTCTGCTTGCTGATCCACACTGAGGATAGGTATAATGAATTAGACTGTTGATTATTATGCATATTTTCTTTTTCCTTCTAGGTACCAACCGCACTGTTTTGATAGAGCCATAGTTGGATGTTTTTCCAAATTTGTGTTACTAAATTGTTTTGCATGAAGCCCAACATGCGGATGCTACTCTGGTGATAGTTAAGGTTCTCAATAGTTAAATTATGCTAATAGGGGATAATGCTTGATGCATTTCTCTGCTGAATTCGGATATATGTAATCACACTGATGCAACTGACTTTGTTATTGATTTGCACCGTAAACTTAGAATTTATTGTAGTTCAAGCTTTGATTAGATCACCTTTCTTCCACAGCTTGGGACAGCCAGTATTGTTTCTGTATGTGTTTCATTTGATTTTGAGATTAATCTACATGACCTTAGCATTGTTAATATAGGGAAATAAATATAAAAACGTTTACTAAAATGTTTGGTTATTCATGACTAAAAGGTCATGGTGCGTGACAGTTACTGACTCCATTGAATATTACTGTTATTGATTGTTGTTGATTATTGATATTGTGTATTGGTTATTGATTATTGATCTGCACGTACTGGAGCTATGGTAAGAACATCTTAATTGCGAGTTAAAAGGTTCATCGACCTATTCACGTCCCCTTGTAAGTTTACTTATTAAGGTCAGATGGGCTAACAGACATGGTAGCAGAGGTAATGGTTAGTCTCCTTAAGAGCTTATCATAGACGTCCGGTACAGAGTAACAGGTGTTCACATTGATGGTAAGAGAGGTAATGGTTAGTCTCCTTCAGAGCTTCTCATAGACGTCCGGTACAGAGTAACAGGTGTGAACAGTGTTGGTAAAGAGAGTTGAAGGGTTGTCTCCTTAAGAGCCCATGATAGATGCCCAGAGATAGTAACAGAGGTGAAATGAAGGTTCATTATAATTGAGATTTGGATTATATTTTTCAATGATGCTAATTGGAGAGAAAATGATGTTCCCTTAAGCCCAGAAATGACTTTCCCTGAATCCTGGATCCTTCTAATGGTTGTTTGAGGATGTTCTTGGCATTCTAGTGACAGTGTGAATGAAGTAGGTTGCTCTTGTAAAGCTTATGCAAATTGCAGGTGAATTGTGAGGTTTGTGAGGGCTTAGGGAGTTTGCATACTCCAAATGAAGTTGTACAAGGAGTGTGCGTACTCCGCAGTGTGAAAATAGGGAAGTCGTTGAACTTCATATGTGTGTGGGGCTTTGTGTTTAAACAATTGTCCACGTGGTTGTTGATGTATGGACCCTTTGTGGTCTAAGACTCCGAAGTATATTGAAAAGTGTATGAGACACTTGGTTTTATATTGTAATCTGTCTGGTTTAGTAGGTTTATCTGGCGTGGTCGACCAGTCAGAGTGTGAGTCAAACTGAGTGAAAGAAAATTTCAACTGAGATTTGGCAAGTCCTATCTGCACCAGGACAGGCCCATTAATCAGTTGAGAGTAAAATTTGCTGGTCAAATTTTGCTTGCGAATCTGGGAGACCGAGAAACAAGGAGTAGCTGTAAGTGCGGGAAGAGCCGTCAGTGAAAAATCCATAAGGTTTCTGAAGCGAGTGTGTTACCTTTCCTATAGTAAACCAGCAGATTTGGGTTTTGGTGTTTGATTTGTGCTTGTAATTTTTGCATTAGTTTGCGTGAATCGGAGTTTGGGAGGACAAGCCGCAAGACTTTGTCAGCCGCAGTACATTTGAGTGTGACGTCATTGGAGCCCTGCTAGGATAGGTCAGTTAGTGAGAAGGGTCACGCACTGATTGGCAGCCGTCCGTGAGAGGCAATTGGTTGAGAAAGTAGGTGAAAGGAATCTTGGGATTAAAAGTCACTTCCTGATTTGATTTTGAATAGCAAAAATGTAGAAAAGATTAAATTTTTCAAAGCTTTAAATAATGCCTTAAGAAAATATACTATATTACAACGAGTGTAGGTGAGGCTACACTGCCAGAAAGTACACCAGCTTACATTGTAATGGAAGAGAAGAGTGTGGTGCCATGTCCTTGGCTAAAGCAATGGTGCAAATTGACAGAGAAGGATGGGAACTTAGCGTTTCCTACAAATGGGACGTTCAATTTAAGAGTTTTGGAGCAGTTAGGGATGGTGCTATATGAATTGAAGCCCCTTCCCAAAACCAGCACAGTTTGAGGCATTAGAGATTTGGGAGCTAGTAGCCAGACAGCAACAGAAATTCGAAAGAGAATGAAAAAGGCAGAAAAGACTTTAGCAGAGGCTAGATGGGACAGTGATCAGAGAGTTTGGAAGATGGAGACTTTGCAAGGAATTAAGCTGTTTTTGGCAATTGCGCAGGACAATGAGTAGGAAGGAAAGCTACTAGGAAGACTAACAGACGTCCGTCTGAAAGTAGGGAGGCTAGAAAGTCTTCAACAGTGGAGGAGGAATCAGATGACACAGTTATTGAGAAATCGACCACCACCAAATACAGCACATGAGAGTGGTCCAAGTACCAGTGCTGATCCGACAGCCCCAACACAGGTTTATGGGCTGGTGAGTCCGATGCAGGTTAATGCTAGCCTGACACAGAATGTGATGCAGAGTGATCTTAATGTGCCTACTACTCCTGTGATGCAAAATCAGATGCAACCGCCACAGGTTCAGATAATTTATCCTGATGCGTCCATTATGGAAACGACTTCGAATTTAATGGTGCCTACGGAACAGGTTTTCCCGAGACAAATGTTGGCTTAGACTGAACCAACTCCACTCTTACTGCCCCAAGTGCAGCCGCAGGTAATGCCAAGGTTCACTCCAGTAACAGGGACACAGTCAGATATGTCTCCTATGATGAACCAGAATATGGGAGTTACTCTTCCACTGAGCGTAAGTGCCAGAACAGCCCCAGATGCTATATCGATGCCTATTACTGTGATGAATCAGAATATGGGAGTTACTCTCCCACAGAGCAGAAGTGCCAGAATAGCCTCAGATGCTATATCGCCAACTATTACTGTTGGTCCAGCTGTACCCTTATTTGCACAGAAGAAAATGTCTGTAGGTGAACAGGGAGCAATGTCCCAGAGTATAATGAGGGGAGGTCATAATGAAGATGCTCGAATAGTCTCTCCTGTTGGACAATCAATCATTGGATTTATAAAGCGCACTACGTACCCGTGAGGGTTTCAAGGCACTGGGGGGGGGGAGCAGGTGTTACTGGTCGAAGAGCCAGGTCTTGAGGAGTCTTCTGAAGGTGAGTAGGTCTTGAGTCTGTCGCAGGTTGGTGGGGAGGGTGTTCCAGGTTTTGGCAGCAAGGTATGAGAAGGATCTGCCGCTGGAGGTCTTTCTTCGGATGCGAGGGACGACGGCAAGGGCGAGGTTGGAGGAGCAGAGCTGACGGGTGGAGGTGTAGAAGCTGAGTCTGTTGTTTAGGTATGCTGGTCCGGTGTCGTGGAGCGCTTTGTGAGCGTGGGTAAGAAGCTTGAAAGTGATCCTTTTGTCCACGGGGAGCCAATGAAGGTTTCTCAGGTGGTGGGAGATGTGGCTGTGGCGGGGTACGTTGAGGATCAGACTTTTAACAGATCAAGATAATTGTTAGACCTTAGTCCATTTGTAGCACTTCCAGACACTATGGCAGGATTGAATGTTAGTCAGAGTTTGAAAGTATTAGCACTGCAGACCCAGAATGCATGTTGCACAGCGGGTGCCACCAGACCAAGCAAGAAACATATTTTTGCAAGCATTGACAGCTCAGCAGTTGACTGAATGGTTAGACAAGCTAAATACCCCACAGAGTGTTCCTAAAGGAGAGGAGTGTTTGAATTATACTAAGTATGGAAGTGGCTGAACTCATTGAAGGGACTACGGGGGTGAACAGGTTAGAATCCTACACAGAGGCAGAATTGAGATACTTGAGCCTGAAGATTACAAGGGAAGTGAGCAATGTGCAACAGAAATTAGCAGACTTGGCAGAGAAGTATGGCATAGAAAAAGAAAAACAAAGCATTTGAAAAGGAGTTACAGATTAGATTTTGAGGCTAAAGATTTTGAACACATGAGATCTGCCGGAATGAAGGTACACCTTAAGGAATTGCTTCAAAGTGGCCAGACTTGGGGAGCATTAGACAAAAGGGAAGGTAGATGTGTAAAGAAGAGAGACAAGAGAAAAAGGGATTCTGCGGAGCTGACTGCAAATGTGCAGCAGGATAAAAATCCAGTGAAAAGTTTACCAATGAGAGAGATTCCAGGGGGAAATTTTGATCATATCCCGTGGAGCAGAAGTGACATTGTATTGTTTACAAATGATTATCCAAGATTGAGAGAGAAGCCAGTAGAGTGGTGTCAGCAGACAGACAGGTTTGTGAAACTTGCAAAGTGCCTGTGGGAAGACTTGAACACATTACTAGAGATAGTGGTGCCAGCTTATCTGTGGATCAAGTTTAAGAGGAGTGTAAATTGTCCAACAAGCGAACCAGAGAGAGACAAGAATACAGGTGTACCATCTCCTGAGGTAATGAAATATTAATATAAGATGATTGAATTTTTGAAAAACGAGAATTTCACCCAAGAATATCGATTGGCAGGGGATTGACAAGACAGCTCAGGAGTTGATACATGCGTATTACAAGAGAGTGTTGCAGGCGTTCAAGCATTACAGTGGTAGAGAGACAATTGAGGTGAAAGACATGTTCCATTGTGTGTTCAGATTCGTAGAAGGATTGAGACCTGAAATTAGCCAGATGATTAAGAGTCATTTGATTTGCTGGCAGGCAAAGCCAATTGATGAGGTGTTGCAGTATGCAAAATACTGTAGTGATGAGACTGAGTTGAAGCAGAGAAAGTTGAAATAGAAGGCGATGGTGATGCAGATTAAAGCACTTCAGACGAGAGCACAAGGAAATGTTCCTCAGCAGTTGCCGCAGCAGCAGCAGGGAAACATGATGTTTCAGTCCCAGATGAGAGGTAGAGGTAGTGGAGGAAATGTGAATAGTGGTCCAGACTTAGGTACTGTAGGGGTTCAGAATGATGTGCAAGGAACGAAGAAGTTATTGCCATGTCACGTTTGCGAAGCCGTTGGACATTGGAAACGGGAGTGCCCAATGATGTTGCAGGAAGCTGTCATTCAGCAGAGTAATGACCTTACTTCATTTCAGAACGTGAAGGGACCGAGAGTGAGGGGTCCTAATCCAAATTTTCAGAATAATGTGAATCAAGTGCAGAATTTTCAACCCATGCAGCAGGTGCAAATGCCACTTGTGCAAATGTCACAGTTGCAGCCAATGCAACAGCAGGTTCCCATGGTACCTAGACAGAAAATTCAAATACCTCAAGCCCCAATGGAACAGCAACAGATGATGCTTTCACAACAGGTCACAGGTCAGAGGCTTAACCAAAGTAATAACACAGTGCACCAATTCCCGTTACACAGTGAGAATGCAATAAATGATGATTGGACGAGTGACAGTTCAGATGAGGAGCCATGTGTGCTTGCAACTTACTTAGAAGTAGATCAAAGAGGTCCCTATGTGAAGGGAAAGGTTATGGGTCATAGAGTTTCATTCTTGGTTGACACTGGAGCTACACGCTCTATGGTGAGAAGTGCAGAAATTCCAAATTTGCCCCTTTCAGAGAGAACAGTTCAGATTGTAGGAGTAGCGAATCAGTATTTGACCAACCCGATTACAGAACCGGTTCAGGTTAAAATTGACAACTTTCAGGCGTTGCATAAATTTGTAGTCTGTGATTCAAGTCCTGTATCTCTACTGGGAAAAGACTTGCTGTGTAAAACGAAATGTTCAATTACTTGTTCAAATGATGGAATTGAGATTCAGACGAATAGTGATGGTGAAGATGACCAAGCCCCAGAGATAGAGGGAGAAACTACAAATGAGAAGTACTCTCTGACTGAATTTTTTCAGATTTTCACAGTGAAAGAGCTTCATCCTGATTTGCAGGGAATGGTTAAATAGAAAGTGTGGGATTTAACAGGAAAAGAAGTAGGTCTGATAAAGGGAGTTTAGTCAGTTAAAGTTTATGTAAAGCCGAATGCAGTTTTTCCTCAACTTCCACAGTACCACATGCAAGGGGTTTTGAAGTAGGTATTGAGCAGTCCATGTAATGCACCGATAATCGGTATGCAAAAGCCCTGTGGGAAAATGTGAATTTACAAGGACTTGAGAAAAATAAATGAGATTGTGGTCAAGTGTTGTCCTGTGGTGCCAAATCCAGCTGTGATAATGTTTCAGATTCTGTGTGATACTGAGTGGTTCACTGTCATTGATTTGTCACAAGCCTTCTTTTCATGAGGATAGTCAATTTCTCTTTTGTTTCAAATCTCTAGATCGAGTTTATTGCTGGTGCAGAATTCCTCAAGGGTTTTCAGAGTCACCTTCCATATTCAATCAGATCTTGAAAAATAATTTGGAGTTGTTGGAATTGCCTTTCCAATCGACCTTGGTGCAGTACATTGATGAATTGCTGATTGCGTCCAAAACAAGGGATGAGTGCAAGTATGATACGATTGCCCTGCTGAATCATTTGGGAAAGAATGGTCACAAAGTGTCTCCACTTAACTTTCAATACTGTCAAAAAGTAGTGAAATTCTTGAGTCACCAGGCTGAGAAGGGATCAAGAAAGATATCCAGAGAAAGGATTACAGCCATATTGGAGATAAATCCCCTGACCACACAGAGGGATGTCAGGATGTTTTTAGGGATGGTAGGCTATTGTCGCCAATGGATTCAACATTTTTCAGTCATTGTGAGACCATTGCAGAAGCTGACTCATAAGGAAGTCACTGATCCTATAGTGTTAGACCAGGCTGGAATGAAAGCGTTCACTGAATTGAGAGAGAGGCTGTGGAAGGCTCCAGCATTGGGTATGCTTGATTATACAAAACCTTTCACATTGTTTTATCACAAGCGTGATGCATGTTCTTTGTCTGTCTTGACACAGGTCCAATGAGGTGCAAACAGCCCAGTAGCATATTTTGGACACAGTAGCAGCAGCCTTACCAGGTTGTCTGCGTGCAGTTGCAGCAGTTGGTGAAAGCCTTACACAGTGTGAAGGCATTGTGATGGGACATCCCCTGACTGTAATGGTCCCTGACTCTACTGAGATTCTACTTACAAGGACGAAAACCCAATATTTGACTGGTGCGAGGTTGACCAGATATGAAACAAGTATTCTAAGGTCCCCAAATGTGTCATTGAAAAGATGTACAGTGCTGAACCCGGCAACCTTACTTCCAAATGAAAATGTTGAAATCGAAAAAATGGAAGATGTTGAGCATGATTGTCTTGAAGTAACTGACTTGTGCACAAAACCGATGACCAAATTATCTTTGTTGATGGTTCTTGTCTGAGAGACAATGCAGGGACACTTAGAGCAGGATATGCTGTGTGCACAATTACTGGTATTTTGGATGCTTCTTGGCTTCAAGGAGTGTATTCTGCTCAAGCAGCGGGACTGGTAGCCCTTACTAGAGAGTGCCATGTTTCTGCTCAGCTCAAAGTTACAATATATACAGATATCCAGTATGGATTTGGAATAGTCTATGATTTTGGCCAGTTGTTGTCACAGAGAGGTTTCAGAACCTCTTCTGGTTCACCAGTGAGAAATGGTGAGAGAATTAAAGAATTGTTACATGCTATTCAAATGCCTGAAAAGATTGCCGTGGTGAAATGCAGTGCACATCTGAAGTCGCAGGACTTTGTATCATTGGGAAATGGATACGCGGATCAAGTCACAAGGTTTTGCGCATTGAACTGTATATCAAAGACAAATAGGAACTGTTATCTGAAGAAGGTGAAACCTGTACGAGCTATGCATTGAAAGTAATTGACACCTTGGAGGAATTGAAAATGTTTCAAAATAATGCTGACAGGGAGAAAAAACGTTCATGGAGCAAAATGAAATGTTTGCAAAGACAAGATGAATTGTGGTTTCAGAAGAGGGTCAATTGGTTTTGCCAAATAGTCTGTTGTCTCAAATGGGGAGGTACTATCATGGTTAAGCACATATTGGGAGGGATGCAATTATTTAATTGATGAAACATGATTGGTTTAACCCAAAGTTTAGACAGGTTGCTGAAGCAGTTTGCCATCGTTGTGTCATTTGCCAACAGTTGAACGTGGGGAAAGGGACAGTGGTTAATTTGAGCCACATTGGAAGAGGGGGAGATCCATTCAGCAGAATGCAGATGGATTTAATTGAGATGCCTGTGTGTGGAGGTTTGAGATATGTGTTGGTGATTGTTTGTATCTTTAGTCACTGGATTGAAGCTCACCCTCCACCAAGAAATGATAAACTACTGCTTAGGGAACTGATACCGCATTTCGGGTTCCCGATCTCTTTAGAATCAGATAGGGGAAGTCAGTTCAACAATGAAGTAATTAAATTACTGTGTGCATCATTGAACATTGAGCAGAAGTTGCATTGTAGTTACCGCCCTAAAGCATCAGGACTAGTGGAAAAGATGAATGATACCTTGAAGTCAAGAGTTGCAAAGATGTGTGCGTCCACAAATTTGAAATGGCCTGACGCATTGCCTTTAGTGTTGATGTCAATGAGAAACACACCTGACAGGAAGGCAGGACGATCGCCACATTAAATCCTTATGGGCCGAGCCATGAGGTTGTCAGCGGTGCCTGCAAATGCACTTGTTAACATTACAGATGATATGGTGTTCGACTACTGCAAAGGTCAGGCTGATGTGGTTCGCTCTTTTTTTCAGCAGGTGGAAGCCAACACACTGCTACCGATCCATGACCCAGGACACAATCTGAGAGCTGGAGACTAGGTTGTGGTCCAGAAACACGTGAGGAAAACGTGTTTGGAGCCTTGTTGGAAGGGACCATCACAGGTAGTTCTGACAACTACGACAGCTTTAAAGTGTGCTGGATTTCCAAACTGGATTCATGTGGGTCATACGAAGAAAGTGGCATGTCCACTGGATCATGAGGAAGAAGAGTTGTTGAGAGTACCAACAACAGTGAAACAAGTCTCAGGGCCGCAAAGAGCAAAAAGGGGAACTGAGACCGGATCTGACCCCATTGAGGATGGTTCAGTCACTTCTTAGAGAGACAAAGGAGAAGACCTCCAGGAGGGTGCTGAAGAGCCTATCTCAACTGAGGTAGCAGGAGAGCCTAGTCAGAGGAGGGCTTTCCCAGAAGCAGACGATCTTGAGAGACAAACAGAGCAATTGGCAGACCCAGAGGGGAAAGGAGTTGAGGTGGATCAAAGTCACTGTGATCTGACTCCTCCTGAACTGATTGCAGGTCTGTCAAGAGAAAACACCGCAGAACAAGGAGAAGGTTTGAGTTCGAGTCTAAAGAGAACATTAACAAAAGTTCCACTTAAAGGAGATAAGTGGCTGGAATCGCATGTAGAAGGAGAAAAGGAAGGGGTTGTTGAGGCAACAATTGAGGAAGAACTAGATACAAGAAGGAGAGAAGATCTAAGGAGAATTCAATGGTGATCGAAAGTTGAAAAGAAAGAGAATAGCAAGTTGGAGATACGCAGGTCCTGAATGAACGTATGCAACTACAAGTGAGTGGCAGCAAGAGTTTTTGTCTTTTTGTTTTGATAGAGACATTCCCGGTCAGTATTGTGGCACTTGAATGGAGCTGATTTGCTGAACTATTGAAATAATCTGAGAGAAAATGTTTGAGAAAAGAGTCTGTTGAAAGTAACCGGAAAATACATTGATAACCTGATTTGACTTTGAAACCTGATTTTGACAAGCTGCTTACCGATTTTGACACGGGATCCTAGAAGTGAGACTGAAAGCTGTAAATAACTGGCAGAAGTGTTGTTTGTTTTTGATTTGCAGTTTTTCTAAATCTTCTTCCGCTTTCTGATTCTTGACAGATCATGGGTAACATTAGCCAGCAGGGTAGAAATACTAGGTGCTGTAAATATATGAGTACTGGTTTGGCGATTATGTGTAGGATATTGTTTGTGGTGTTGATTGTGGGTATGTCTGTTCTTGATAAGACTGAAGCCAGCCATACTTCTGCTTTTGAGATGACTACTGCACTAACGGCAATAGAGAGGTTTAGGTTAGATGAGAAGTATTTGCACGGGCATACTTTGCACAAGGAGAACTTTCTTGCAATGTCTTCTGTCGCTTATTGAGTGAGTATTTTAGACGATGGAAGCGAGGAAATGTGTGTACGCAAATTCCTTCATCAGTTGAGGAAGGAGTTACATACCATAGCTTGCCATTGACCTATGGAATAAGTTGTAGACTGTTACTAACGAGATTTTATAATCAGGAATACATTCAGTACTTTTACCCAAACTATGATATGGTGTTTTTGCTTGTCTCTATAATTAGGTGTTGGAGTAGAATAACTAGGGATAATGACATAGTAATATTTAGAGAAGTCTTTGAACCTGAATTGATGTTTGGCACAGCTTATCCTCACAGGAATAAGCTGACATGCTTGCTTACACCTTTAGAGAAAAGTTTCTCAGATCACACTGATGACAGAAGAAAGGCATTGAATGAGAAGTTAGAAAAAGGCTTAGAGAAAAGGACTTATAGGAATGATTATGCTTATAGTGCAATTAAAACGCAGGGAAATTAGCTTTAGATGCGTAACACATAGGGAAACTTTGCATACACAGGCCTAAATCACACATTTTATTTGTGGGGACGAGTGAATGTAAGCATGTCTTTTTCTAACTTCTTGTTTAAATGTGCTCACAACAGAAGGTTCTCATGAGAACTGAATGCTGGAAGATGCTGTTCTTGCTAACGTGACATTTTCTGTGTAATGTGTGTGAGACTGACTTTCTCAGGAGGAGCACAACGGAGATATTGACTGGAGTAGAAGCTGCAACAATATTGTTACCTGAAAAAGCCGGATTATGAGGACAGTGCAGGACGACCAATCAACGACATGTGAACGGAGTAATAGTATAATTCATAGATTTGGAGTTTTAGTTTTATTGGACAAAGTGTGAACATGCGATTAACTGACCAATAGGGATTTGGGAAATAGTTTTAGAAGTTTTAGAAGTGATTTAACAATGCTGCAGTGAGAGAAGACAGGTTCATTTGCCCATTTTCTTGCTGGCCGCAAGGTCGATATTTTCTTGTGCATCTTGACAAGAGACGTGCTTAACTTGAATGATTAAAGACTTAGGCCCTCGTTATGACATTGGCGGTAAGTGCTGCTTACTGTCATGCTGACTGCCGCCAACATACCGCGACCGCTGCGGTATACCGCTACGCGTATTATGAACTACACATAAAAATCCGCCACTATACAGAAACACATACAAGTCCGCCAGCCCAAATGTCAGTGATAAACTGGCAGTACCAAAACCCACACCGTTACGGCAACAGAAATACGCCCACAGCATTATGACCAACGAGTCACAGCGGCGGACATTCAACCACAGTAAACCATTGGCGGTACATACCGCTGCGCTCAAAATAAACACACACATACGAAACAACACCACATTGGACAATTCAAACTACACACACCTGACACACATACACACACCACACCCACACACCCACACCACTATAAACACACACCCACATTACCCACAACCTTTTACCACTACAAACAATTTACAACTGAGAGAGAGACACGCCAGGAGCACCCACTGAATCAGAGCCAAAGAACACCATCGCGCATACACCATCCACACACCTCACAGCACACACCCCAATACATCACCCCACACACCCTCACACACACCACACACACTACACCCATGGCACCACAAAGACACCCCAGGTTCTCAGAGGAGGAGCTTAGGGTCTTGGTGGAGGAAATCATCAGGGTATAGCCACAGCTATTCGGATCACAGGTGCAGCAGACGTCCATTGCTAGGAAGATGGAGCTATGGCGGAGAGTCGTGGACAGGGTCAATGCCGTGGGCCAGCACCCCAGAACAAGGGATGACATCAGGAAGAGGTGGAACTACCTACAGGGAAAGGTGCTTTCCTTGGTAGCAAGTCACCAGATAGCTGTACTGAGGACTGGCGGTGGACTCCCACCTCCTCCCCCACAACTAACAACATGGGAGGAGCAAGTCTTGGCCATCATGCATCCTGAGGGCCTGGCAGAAGAAGCAGAAGGTCAGTGGCAGTGGGCACACGGTTCAGGGGACAGAGGCACAGGACAACAGGGAAGCTGGAAGGACTGCTGTGTGACAGTGGGAGGACAGGCCTAGGGAACCGACTCTCCACGAGGCAGTCACCAACATCCTGGGAGCATGCCACCATTCCCAGGAGACCATGGGCCAGATACTGGCAAAGTTGCAGGAGACCCAGCGGCTGCAGGAGGGACAGTACCTGGGAATCAGGGAGGACCTGAGGGACATCCACACCACCCTGGTCACCATTGTACGGATGCTGGTAGACATGGCCAACACCATGAGGGAGGCAGTGGCACACCAACGGGCCCCTGACACTAGCCCCACCGATGAACAGCCCTCCACCTCCGCTGACGGTAGTGGACAGGAGGCCCCACCACAGGAACAACAGGCCACCAGCACCCCTCCCCCTGCAGATGGAGAACCAACACGCAAAAGGTCCCTACGATCCAGGCAGAAGCCAGAGAACATTGCCAAGACCCCGCCAGGTAATAAGACACCCCTGAATGTCACCTTTGTGTTCCACTATGTCACCCTATACACCTTGAACTGCCATTGCCCCACTCCCTATGCCCCCTTGGACAATGCACCTGTGACACCAATAGACTGGACTCTATCCTGTACATTCCTCCACTATCAACCTAGCCCATTGCAATACCCCATACACTTATTAGCACCTAAATAAACACCCTTGGAACTAATACAAGTATGGAGTCTGTCAATTGTTTGAAATATCTATTCGTTTAACAAGCTGTTAACATAGCAATTCAAATGTACAATTATAGATACATAGGTATGACCTCTAGTGGGCAGCAGTAAACACACCAGGTGCCAGAGTGGGGCACAGATATCTGAAAATCGAGATGCCAAAGGGTACAGTAAGTGGCCATAGAAATAGGAAAATTAGGCTGCCATGTACAATTTCCAACACAAAACTGTAATGGAAGGTGAAGTTGTGAAGTTACAGTGTCTTACCTGTGTGTCACTGGAAGTACTGTTGAATTATGGTTGTTCTGTTGTCCACATCCTCTTCCTCTGCCTCCTCTTGGTCACTGTCCACAGGCTCCACCGCTGCCACATGACCATCTTCAGCCTCATCCTCTTGCAGAAAAGGCACCTGGCGTCTTAAGGCCAGGTTGTGCAACATGCAACGATGATCTGGCACACCTTCTTGGGTGAGAAGCACAGGGATCCACCTGTCAGATGGAGGCACCGGAATCTGGCCTTCAAGAGGCCAAAAATGCGTTCAATGATCCTCCTTGTTCGTCCCTGTGCCTCATTGTAACGTTCCTCTGCCCTTGTCCTGGCATTCCTCACTGGGGTCAGTAGCCATGAGAGGTTGGGGTAGCCAGAGTCACCTGTAAATATCAAGGGATACCTCTTAGCCAAACACTCACCCTTAGGGCCAACCCCACACCCATATACCAACAGACACTGGGTGGGGACCATGGGCTCACCTAGTAGCCACACCCTGTGCCTCTGGAGTTGAGACATCACATATGGAATGCTGCTATTCCTAAAAATAAAGTCATCATGCACAGACTCAGGATACTTTGCATTGACATGTGAGATGTATTGGTCTGCCAGGCACACTATCTGCACATTCAGAGAGTGAAAACTCTTTCGATTTCCGAACACCTGTTTATTTCTCCGGGGGGGGACAAAGACAATATGTGTACCATCAATGGCACCAATGATGTTGGGGATATGTCTCATTGCATAGAAGTCAGCCTTCAATGTGGCCAAATCCTCCTCCTGGGGGAAAATGCTGTAGCTGCACATGTGTTTCATCAGGGCAGACAACACTCTGCACGTTTAAGAACATAGGCTATGACATCCCTGCTGCCATGGCCTCTCTCGCTTGGAAGTACCCACTTGCCAAGAAATGGAGCACTGACAGGACCTGCACAAGAGGGGGAATACCAATGTGGTGCCGAATAGCTGAGATGAGGTCTGGCTCCAATTGGGCACACAGCTCATGGATTGTGGCCCTATCAAGTCTGTAGGTTAGGATAATGTAAAAACAACAAGTGATGGACGGAATGTTGAACATTGTCAAACATTCACCCCCAGTACAGTGATCTGGGCCTAAATCCATCGTTTTTTTGCTGCCCATGCCATTCCAGTTTGGACCCAGCCATATGCAAATCAGTCTTGACCCCGTTCCCCATGGGAACAGTCCAGCCCGAACTGCTAGGCCAGGTCTTCCCTGGACTGGAAACAAGCATCCTGGGACCGGTTTCGGGGTTTCACCCCTCATCAGCCAAGCTAGCTTGAATCCAGTGGCATGGGAAGCACGGGACCCACGTCTGGGCATACCCTTCCCACTTAGGGCGACAACTTGAATCCAGTGGCATGGGCATGACAATGTGCCTGTCCTCCATTGTCGCCAGGTCCACCAGGGGTCTGTACATGGGGGTATGTCTCCATCTCCTATTCATCCTCACCGGTTGAACTCTAGGGTGGAAAACGATGAGCAGATGGCCATATTCAAACATATCCTCAGATTAATATGCCTTGCATTTTTTTTACAGAAACAGTATGTGAACGTGTAGGTCCGTTGATGTGCTAATATCTGCTGTGATGTAGTTAGGTGCCATGGCCTGTTCCCCCCTGAAATGGGGGCCGCCTGACCTGTGAGGAGGGACAAGTGGAAATGAGGTAATTCCGCTGACGTTGTGTGCCATTGTGGGAGGCGGTCGACGACTGCCGTGCAACACATCATTGGTTATCATTGGGCCTAAGGGTTCCAGGAGCCAATGGTGATGTACGCAGGCAGTGACGGTACGCACCGCCGCGGACGTGACCGCCATTTTGTATCTGTTCACTCACTTGCTACCTGACCTTCAACAGGAGAGGACCTACACTGCAAGTGCTGCTGTGACCTGTGTCTGGAAGCGACCATGGCTTGAGTGTCTGGGGAAAGGGCCCCTGCCTTCACTTCCGAGGAGTTGGAGAGACTAGTGGATGGGGTCCTAACCCAGTACCCTTTACTTTACGGTCCTCCAGACAAACAGGTGAGTACGCTGTGAGCACGGTGCATGGGGCATGAATGTATGGAGTGCTGTGTGTGTAAGCCTTGTGTAGGGGGGGGCTGAGGGGCCCTGGCCAGAGTGCTGCATGTTTTTTGGGCAATGTCTGTGCGTAAGGGGTTGGGAGGGATATGGTGGGCCATGAGTGTAACAGTCCAGACAGTATGACTAATACCATTTCTTATGTATCTTTTTCTGCAGGTCAGCACTCATCAGAAAAAGGGATTTGGCGTGCTATTGCCAAGGAGGTGAGGACCCTCAGGGTGTTTGAAAGGCAGAACACCCACTGTCACAAACGGTGGGAGGACCTGCGCCGCTGGGCAAAGATGACGGCGGAGGCCCAGCTGGGGATGGCCTCCCAATGATGGAGGGGTGCCCATCGTACCCTGACCCCCCTGATGTTCCGCATCCTGGTGGTGGCCTATCCGGAGTTGGATGGGCGTATGAAGGCATCACAGCAGCCACAAGGGGATGAGTACAGTTTCAGAATCATGAAGTTGTACGTGTAGAGGTGTAACCTGGGTGGTGGATGTGGGTCTGTGGGTGCCCCTAGGCCAGGACGACATGGCAGGGTATGTTCCATGATGGGCAGGCTCAGATGCACTCCAACCCCATTAATGCTAGTGGGCATCTACTTCTGGGCAGGGTCCTGTGGGTTTCAGGTGTGCAGCTAATGGCGTTAGGCATTGTACCCCATGGCCTGGTGACTAACATTGTAACTGGTATTTCATGGCCTAGTGCATAGGGCTGTTGCCTGTAAGTTGTGTACGCCAACTGTATTGTTGTTGCTGGCATTGACCAAGTGTATCCTCTGTCTCTTCCCCACCCTTTATGTTTTGTCGCACTTGTGTACATTAGCATCATCTGTCGGAGGAGCAGAGGCATCAGCGATGAAGGGAGCTGCATCCCACATGGGCCTGGAGGCCGAATACACCAACGGTGAGGGCACCAGTGGGACGGAGGGCGAGGGGAGTGCCACGACGGAGACAGGAGGGGACAGTTCTGACAGCAACACCTCCTCCGATGGAAGCTCCCTGGCGGACTTCTGTGCCCACCCCAACTACAGGTACAGCCGCCACCCCCATACCAGCACCGCCCTCCCAGCAGCCCCTCAGCGAGCTTCCCATACCCGCTCACCCAGGAGGGTGGGCATCTCCTTCGCCCCAGGCACCTCAGGCCCTGCCCCAGACAGCCCTGCTGCCCTCAGTGAGGAGAGTATTGACCTCCTGAGATCCCTCTCTGTTGGGCAGTCAACCATACTGAATGCCATCCAGGGTCTAGCAGGGCATTTGCAACAAACAAATGCCTTCCTGGAGGGCATTCACTCTGGCGTGGTGGCCCAACAGAGATCATTCCAGGCTCTAGCCAACTCACTGATGGCAGTCATTGTCCCTGTCTCTAGCCTCCCGCCTCCAACTCCCTCTACCCAGTCCATTCCCCTCAACCCCATCCAATCCCAAGCACACCTTCAGATCTGCATGCACCCAAATCAACACACAGAAGTGGCTCAGGCAAACACAAGCACCACACATCACCCCACAGGCACTCACACAAGCACCATCCAGATGCAGACACACCAACATCCACTGCCTCCACTGTGTCCCCCTCCTCCTCGTTGTCCATCTCCCTCCCAGTAGCGTCTCCACTCACACCTGCATGCACTACATCCTCATCCACTACCTCCATCACCAGCATGCCTATCACTACACGCCCCTCACTGGCAGTCACCACCCCCACTTCCATGCACACGTCTCCTGTGTCCTCTCCCACTGTGTCTGTGCCCTCTCCTCCCAAAGTACACAAACGCAAGCACTCAGACACCCAACAGCCATCCACCTCACAACAGCATCCAGCCCATGCACCTGCACCCAAACACAGCAGACAGACACCTCCTACAACCACTCCCTCTTCCTCCACACCCAAACCTTCACCCTCTTCCAGCCCCAGTCTCCCTAAAAGGCTTTTCCTCTCCACCCTTGACCTATTCTCTGCTCCTTCCCCCCCGTCCTTCACTTCGGGCCAGGATGGGCAGAACCCAGGCCAGCACCTCAGCCACCCAGTCCACGGCCACTGAGGTTTCTGCAGCTACTGCATGTGTGAGAGGCTCCAAGGAGGCACCCGTCAGCACTGCCAGTGTGCCTGCACCACCTGCCAAGGGCAAGAAGGGACCGACAGCTAGCAAGGGCAGGAAGGGAACACCAGCCAGCAAGGGCAAGGAGGCACCACCAGCTGGCAGCACCAAGGAGGCACCACCAGCTAGCAAGAGCAGAAAGGGAACACCAGCTGGCAGAATCAAGGAGGCACCACCATAGGCCAAGGGCAGGAAGGGGACAACAGCTGCCAAGGCCATTATAAAAGGAACAGACACTGTAGGCTGGATGGATCTGGTGCCCGGGGCTGGAGCAGCATCTGGGCAAACAACACCAGCCATGGCACTTCAGCCATCGATGCTGCAGGGGAAGGCCTGGAGCCTACCCCCACCACTGACAGCATCGCCACCTGCACCGCTGCCAGCACCGCACCTTCACCGCCACCAGCACCACTGCCAGCAGCAGCAGCCCCAGTGGGCAGCCGTCTGTGACTGCACAGGAAGGGCTGGATCCTACCCCCACCACTGACAGCACCGCCGCCAGCCATGCAACTGCCATCCACTGAGCAGCCATCACTGCCAGGCGAGCAGTGTGCGGTCATGACTACAAGGGCTGTAGTGAGTCCTGGCTCTTGCAACACCTGTAGGTGTGACACCCTGGTGAGAGACTGTGACCTTGCACCATCCAGGATCTGCATCACAGGGCACAAGGCCCCCTCCAGAACCAGTGGAAGAAGGCATCCACTCACCCCCTCCTTGCCAGGATGAAGCACAGAAGGCACAAGGCCCCCCCTCCAGAACCAGTGGAAGAAGGCACCCACTAGAGAGACTGTGGCCTTGCACTCCCCAGGACCAAACAGTGGGCAAACCACCCACTAGAGAGACTGTGGCTTTGCAATCCCCAGAACCAAGCAGTGGGCAAACACCCACTTGAGAGACTGTGACCTTGCACTCCCCAGGACATCGCAGAGGGCATGTAGCCCCCTCCAGGAGCAGTGGCGTTGTACCATCTTCCGGCTGAGGTGCCTCCCCATTCGCCATCCCCATGAGGTGCCTGTGTGTTTTCAACCTGTAGCCCCTGCAGTGTTCTCTCCGTATTGAGGCACGAGTCAAGTGTGGCCTTCGCCTATGTGTTTTGGCCCTGTGGGCCACGAACATTTTGGAGTGGGCATTGTCCCTCCATTTGTATATATTGTACATACTGTTTTGTGCTTTAAGGACTTATTTATCTACATTTTTAATATTGCACTCACTTTAATCAATTCCTTTTGTCCATGCATTATTCGTGAGGGTTACATATGTAATGTTGTTGCATCTGTTTGTGTGTATGGTGTTGGGGGTTGGGTGGGGGAGGGTTGTTTTGCGTGTGTGTGTGTCACTCTCTTTTCCCCCCTCCTCCCTTGTGTGCTAGGTGCAGTAATCACCGTGGTCATCTTCGCCGCCGTTCGTGTTCCTGGTGTAGGAGGAGGTAGACCAGCATTGGAAATATGTGTAGTTTCGGCTCCATGGCATCGTGGTTCTTCCTTGAGTGTCAAGAGGTGAGCGGATTGGCCTCTCATAATGCATTGGGCGGTACATTGTCTTCCGCCTGTCTGTTGGCGGTTACCGCTGCGGTGCTTGTTGCTACCACCGTGGCGGCCAGAGTTTTAAAGTGGCTGTCTGTGTTGGCGGTTTCCACCGTGGTCAAAATTCAATTTTTCTCACCACCGGCCTGTTGGTTGTATTACCGCCACTTTATCACCGACCGCCAGGGTTGTAATGAGGGCCTTAGAGTTTTCTGAACTTTGATGCTGAATCCTGATGCCTTGCTGATCGACTGATGTCCTGAAGACAAAGACTGACTCTGCTTGCTGATCCACACTGAGGATAGGTATAATGAATTAGACTGTTGATTATTATGCATATTTGCTTTTTCTTTCTAGGTACCAACTGCACTGCTTTGATAGAGCCATAGTTAGATGTTTTTCCAAATTTGTGTTACTAAATTGTTTTGCATGAAGCCCAACATGCAGATGCTAATCTGATGTTAGTTAAGGAACCTCACTAATTAAATTATGCTAATAGGGAATAATGCTTGGTCCATTTCTCTGCTGAATTCGAATGTATGTAATCACACTACACATTTGTCCTTGTTATTGATTTGCACCGTAACCTAAGAATGTGTTCTAGTTCAAGCTTTGATTAGATTACGTTTCTTCCGCCGCTTTGGACAGCCAGTATTGTTTCTATACGTGTTTCATTTGATTTTGAGATTAATCTACATGACCTTAGCATTTGTTAATATAGGGAAATAATTATTCTAACTTTTACTAAAAGGTATGGTTATTCATGACTGAAAGGTCATGGTGCTTGACAATTACTGACTCCATTGATTATTACTGTTATTGATTGTTGTTGATTATTGATGTTGTGTATTGATTATTGATTATTGACCTGCAAGTACTGGAGCTATGGTAGGAACATCTTAATTTGCGATTCAAAAGGTTCATCGACCTATTCGCGTCCCCTTCTAAGTTTATTTATTAAGGTCAGATGTGCTAACACACCTAACAAAGGGGAAGGCAAACACTAGCACCAGCATGTAAAGTACCACACAGTAAGAGACCATTGTCTTGAAGAGCAACCACCATTTTGGGAAGGGGGTCCAGCATGAAAATCGGTCATGACTGGGCTGGAAAACATGAACTGCCATGTTGAAATTGGGTGTATGCACAGTGCTTCAGTTACATAAACAAACTAGACAGCAAAAATCTGATCACTTTCTAAATTTAGCTATGCTCCACGGTTCATACGTGACAGGCAAAGTACATAATTATCCACACTCGTGAACTAAAAGCAGCTGAAAGTGATTTTTTGACATGATACAGGGAGACTCTTTCAGATGCTACCACTACCCTGTCAATGAGGAGTGTTTACAGTGAATACTTGTCATTACAATTCACTCCTGACGCCTCACAGACAGTCGAATAGGGGAAGGATTCTGGAAATGAGACTGGAAAGGCTGAAAAGAGAACTGAGATTCTATTCTTCACACAGGAGGGTGGCTGAAGGGATATGCTTTCTAAGACTAACAGATTTTGATGTTCTATGGGAAACAATTGTCATACTCCAAGAAAAATAAAATGCTTCTGGTACTAGGACACAAACAATGGAGCAGTTTCTGGAATCAAAAAAATTAAGAACAGAGAAGCAATAGATTACCATAAAAGCACCACAGAACAAAAATACGGTAATCAGATCTCTCGAGAACATGAGTGGTAATTCAATGAGCAATAACCTGTCCAGCGTACCTTCATCCAGGCACCATCAAGAATATTTGGTGCTCTACTACTCTCAAAATGTGTCCTTGGTCATTAAGGCAGAAAGGTCTTGTTGTGAACTAAGTCTTCAGATGTATATTGAAATAAATATTAGGTTTATTTAATATTTACGTAATACAACCGGGGCTCACCAACAGCGCCAGCTCCACACTGTTCCCTAGAGCCAACTGACTCCTTTCCCATATTTGCATCCTGATTCTATTCCCAACATTTTACATTCTACTTATTACATACTACAACATCTCTTTTTTCCCCAAACAAAATGAACAAAAAAATAAAAAATAAAAAATATTAATAGATAAATACAAAAATCAATACATTACATATTCAGAGTACTTATTTGGTGCATGTACTTTTCTTCTAGTTCTCAAATTTGAGTCAGCGACATCACATAACTCTGTTTCAATTTCTCCTCTCTGTTCACTTTCTGAACCTCGCATTTCATTGACACCTGCAGTACTATCATTACTCATACTACTTTCCTCTATTCTGCAACTGGATTTTCCACTAATTTCACCATTTGTAATGCCCCCAAAATCAAAATAATCTTGTTCACTTCCCCAAAGCCTCTCGATGTGGTTTTAATAAAACCACGGCATTTGTACTCCACCACCCTTTATCTTTCAAAAATACAGAACCATTAGTAACTTTCAAAACTGGTATAGGCGAAGTGTACACTGATTCTCCCTTAAGAACTTTATAAGGCTTTTTAATAAGAATCCAATCACCTACATTGAACACTTTAGGTCTGACGCTATTTATCCTATCATAATATATTTTAATTTTTTGTTTAACTTGAAGTTCATTGTCCTCAACGATTTTGACTGCATTGGAGTTGTTTGCAAGCTTGCCAAACTTTGGAGTAAGTAAAGTTTTCTCCTTTCTACCCCTCATCAAAAATAAAGGTGAAAATCCAGTTGTAGAATTTATAGTACTGTTGTAACTATACACTTTTCCCATAAATAATCACGTACCTCTAAATTTGATGCAATTGCTAATTGAATTCCTTCTTTCATGAATCTAGTCATACGTTCAACTTGACAATTCGACGATGGATTGTAAAGAGGAGTCTTTTCTTGTAGTATACCATGCCTATTTAAAAACGTACACATCTTTAGCGAAGTTAACTGTGTACCGTTGTTGGACACCAAAGTTCTAGGTAGTCCTTCAATAATAAAAAAAAACATTTTTAAACTCAATAACGGTGTCAGTACTAATGCTCCGTAAAAAATCCTAGTGGATCCATTTAGAATAGTAATCTGTGTCAACAAATAAATAAAGCCTATCAGAGTCAAGTAAACTAAATGGGCCTGAAATATCCATAGCTACCTTCTCCCATGGTGCATTAGCTATAAATACTGGTTGTAATTATTTCTTGCTCACTTTCCAATGTTTATCTGCTTTAATAAATTCCACACAGTTATCCAAATACATATTAACATCATTGTCAAGCCCAGGCCACCAATAATATGACAGTCAAAACGGGGAGCACCCTGTCTTCCATTCCAGCATTTGTGACCTCAAGGCATCATGGTAAATGCAGTCATTAGCATGAATTTGAATAGAGTTTTGAAAGTTTTTCACCATAAGTTGGTGCGGTAATAATATGATCTTAAAATTTTCTTTGTGGCAGTAGTTCCTGGGTGCCCTTTATGGGCTAAATTGATCAACCTTTTCTTTAATATTTGAGTTGGAACATACAAATCATGTCTCATTAAGATTCCACACTCAATAGTCAATTCATCAGCTACTTGTGAAAATGTCTTCAATATATTATCTAATTTTCTGTTAGGAGGCCATCCACTGGTAACATATTTCATAACTTGCTGTAAAATCAAATCCCTTTCACAAGCCGTATCCCATTCCTCAGCAGAAATCGCACCATCACAATGTTCCACACCGTCCAAATAAGCCACAAGACACTCATTATCTAATATTTCACTATCATCAACATCTTCCAAAGGTATCCTGGATAAACAATCTGCACGCCTGTTCAAACCACCTGATATGTGTTTTGTCATGAAATTGTATTCCTGCAATTTTGATATCAGCCTGATTAACCTAGAAGATGCTTTAGCATTGTTCCTTCCATCCACCATGTACACAAGTGGTTTATGATCAGTTACTAATTCAAACTCATCACCCCAAAGGTTACATCTTCAACTTCTCCAAGGCCCATACACAAGGCAAAGCCTCCCTTTTAATAGTGCTGGAAAAATATTTAGACTTCTGAAGCATTCTAGAAATAAACACTACTGTATACTCTTTACCTGATACAACTTGAGAAAATACAGCACCTATCCCCATAGCACTAGCGTCCACCACAATTCTGTTACGCCCTTTAGTATCATAAGGCTGTAAAGCTGGTGCCTTTAATATGCCATGTTTTCGTGTTTATAAATGCAGACTCTTGTTCATCTATCCATTCAAATTTCACCTTCTTCCTCAATAGCCTTCTAAGAGGTTCAACCAAACTAGCGTAATCCATAATGAACCTAGAATAGTACTCACTCAATCCAAGAAAAGATTTAAGAGTATCTTTATCTTTAGGCTTGGGTACTTCACGAATTGCCTTCAGTAAATCTTCTTTTGGTTTTATTCCTTCAGCTGACAGCATGTGCCCTAAATATTCTATTTCTGTACATAAGAACTTACATTTTGATTTGCTAACTGGCATCCCTCTTTCCTTTAAAATTCTCAACACTTTATTTAAAATAGCATTGTGTTCAGAAATTGTTTTTGCGTGTATCAAAATATCATTCTGAAACTTTTGAATACCTTCCATATCTTTAAATAAAATATCCATAAACTTTTGAAATACACTTGCAGCTGGTGCAAGTCCAAAGGGTATTCGTACATACCTATACGCCCCAAAAGATGTTACAAAAGTGGTATAATCCTTAGATGACTCAGATAATTTGACTTGATGATATGCTGACTTAAGATCAATTAAAGAAAAATATCTTGATCCATCAGTGGCTGCCAGAATTTCTTGAATCCTGGGTAAAGGATGACAATCCACCACAATATTTTTGTTCAAGGACCTCAAGTCAGCACACAACCTTATATGACCAGTTTTTTTCTTTGTAACTACAATAGCCGATACCCGCTCAGAAGAATCCGTGCGTTCAATCACACCCTCATCACACAATTTCTTTGAAAGTTCTTTCAACTCTCCTGTAACTGAAAGAGGAACCAGACGAAATGTATGAATAACAGGAGTACCTTTTGCTTTCAATTGAATTTAATGTTCAAAGCTGTAATTGTACCTACTACTGTAGTCCAGCACTTATTTTATTCACATTGTAGGACGAAAGGCACAATCCACTGACAGGAGTTAACGTGCGAAATACACATTACCTGTACACCGCTGAGGAGAGTCATCAACCTATGGCTCTATCTGATCTGCTTATTCATGTAAAATATAACTACGAACCAATGACGACCAAGACAGCAGAAAAATGGTGGCACTAAACTTAAAAAAATGCTATGAATTCCTGCTTGGGAACAGGTCAATAAAGCAATGTGCCATACTTCAATAAGGTTTAGCGATAATGATATAGTAACTTGCTTTTATACAACATGCCAGTTATTTCGGAGCACTGGAAAGAAGAGGTGCTGTCGTTACCTAATTTACTCACCTCGCAAGGCTGTAAGGCCACTCATAACTTTCCAGGCTTGAGACTCATCACTGGTAGAGAGCAATTGTGAGTGTTTAACTAACTGGGCAATTTCATAACTGGGGGGAATTTCTGTGGCAGAATACAGGTCTTCTTGTTTTACAATGCACAGCTGAGGTCACATGCTGCATTGAAAGGACAGTGAAAGGAAGCTGCACACACAGACAGGCTTATCAGTTTATTTCTCCTCAGCCGTCGACCATAGGTCCAGCCTTCCAGGTCTACATTCGAACTGCTTAACCCAACACATACAAATATTCTTTGACTCCTGCGTCACCAAGAAACACTTATCTGGCACTTAGCCCCCATACTAATGCTTGGGTGTATGTCAGGGTGGCAAGAAGTCAAATAAATATTCCAGTGCTCAACTCATATCTGATATCCATGAATGTATCCCTCATATTTATATTGAGTGTAATTCAAACGAACAGTCCCGGGGGAGGAAGTTGTGTTCTGAAAATTCCATGCACTAACCTGGGGAGCTGAAGAGATGAAAGTGGCAAGGCTTTTACGCATATCTGTGAAACATTTTTATCTTTGCCTGAATGATGGTAAACTAGAGATGGATGTCAAGAAAATCAAGAGTGTTTTATTGTTTGAAGGCCAACAATGACAAGGCACACCCCTTTCCTTCTCCTGAGGAAGCCTGCGACTATTGGCTGATCCTGATAACCATATTTTACTTTAGTAATTCTGGGAGTGTCCAATGAACGGGCTTAAGTGCTATGTGCATGGCCTTGAAACAAATTATATTAGCATAAATTGAAAGGCAATGCAATTTATTCAACAGAGGTGAGGTTGAAATAAATTTGCAGGCAAAACTAAACCCACCTCTTGGACTTTGCTAACTGTATGACATTTGAAAACGCACCAATAGACCTGCTGTAATGTAGCTAGGAGGCAGTGAATAAAGGGAGACGAAGAAGCCTTGTGGTGTTGGTGTAGGCATGTGCTGCAAAGAATGGAACATGAACTGTAGATTGCATTAGAAGCTAAATAGAGCAGTTGGTGGTCTTCAGGGTGGTTGTGAAAGGTGTTGTCATAGTAATGTACCTTGTTATTGGAAGTAAAAGGTACCTTCATCCAAGAATGGGTGTTGTGTCTTTGCTTCCATGAAGAACTCAATTAACAGATTTGTTGTCTGATCAATTCTGGTGATGTTCAGGGCTCTACTCTAATCTCATGGTTGCCAGGACAACCTTCCTTACCAGTACTCAGGCATCTGTGAACAGGCTGGTATGGAAAGGGTACCTGAATGTCCTAATATCACTGGAGTGACCCATCTTAAGTCTAGCCAGGAGCTGACCCTCCTGGGTATTGCCCTCCCTGTCCCACAGGGACAAGCTTCCACTCTACCTTCAACATGAAACCACCTCTACTCATCAGTTACCTTGAAGCACAATGGCGTAGGTACCTCACAATGTTTAGGAAGCAATGGGCTTTAGGTACTGCTCCAAAGGGATGAACCTCGAAAACTGCATTGAGGATCATTACTAAGGGGAGCTTTCTGGGTGCCACGCTGTGATTAGTTAACCCCTAGTCTCAAATGACTGTTTAAGAACATTTTGTGCACTGTAATGTAAGGGAGAAAACATGCCACAAAGCAAAATACACAACAGTTTAGAATATGGATAACTGTAAAACATACCAGAAGGGCAGACCAAAGAAGAGGGTAGTATGAGTAAGGGGGAATGTGGCTGTTTAAAAAAAAAACTTTTGAGAATTGAAAAGAAAATGTTTCTTTCTCTTTTACTGGTGCAACTACTATGCCCATCTCCACGGAAAAGACTCACCTCATTTATTAAGAACTGTACTCAAGATGATGGACAGTGCGTGTCTTGATCTAAGCACTGATTTAACTGATTATGAAACACCCAAATCATTAAACTCAAATGGATTTTGGGTCCCAGTAGTGAAGATAACTTAAAGTCTGGGAAAGGAAGAGTTACAAAAATTAACACATTGCACAGGAATTGGGTGAATATGATTTAGGCATAAGCAAACCCGATGGCATGGACTTATAGCAATATAAGAAAGAATATATGTCATGTATTGTTACCCGAACATGAGTTATCACCATGTTAATGCAGTGATAGATATGATAAGTTCCAAGCTGGGAGTGGTGCCTATTTAAGGGCTTGATTTCTTCGGGACATACATACGTGACACTCTTGTTGGTGTAAAAGGTCATTTATTAGAACAGGTTTTAAACATCATTACTTAAACATTTAACTGTATCTCCTTTTAAACAGACTTGAACTTAACAATTCCCTTTCCTTTATTTTCTCCTTAAAATATCTCCCTTCAATTTTCCTACCGTATATGCTCCCCTATTCCTCCCATGCTTTCCCTGCCTGTAGCCTACCCCTCTCCGCTCTGATCCTTCAATTCCTTGTTTTTCCCCTTGGAAGGGTGGACAAGCCCGCACCTGGCTCTCCACCCTCCCCCATCTCCTGCCATCACTCTCAAATTCACCTGTCCTAAATGACTATTAACCGCCCCTACCTGACCCCCCTTTCCTGCCTACCTATCCTCTCATCCCTCTGCCTTCCTAAGCTGGGTGGGTGGGTGGTCCTAAATAACTCGACCCTCCCACGCTAAGTCGGCGCGGTGAAGAGGCCGACCCCACCCTCCACCCCCCTTTTATTTCCTACCCTAAACCCGTCCCCCCTTTCCTTTTACCCAATAGGGCGCCCTGCGCGCCACTTCCTCTATCCCGAAACTGCCCGTGGAGAGACTAGACTGTGTCTCTCTCTCCGCGGGCGCCTTCATCGGGACATACATATGTGACACTCTTGTTGGTGTAAAAGGTCATTTATTAGAACAGGTTTTAAACATCATTACTTAAACATTTAACTGTATCTCCTTTTAAACAGACTTTAACTTAACAATTCCCTTTCCTTTATTTTCTCCTTAAAATATCTCCCTTCAATTTTCCTACCGTATATGCTCCCCTATTCCTCCCATGCTTTCCCTGCCTGTAGCCTATCCCTCCCCGCTCTGATCCTTCAATTCCTTGTTTTTCCCCTTGGAAGGGTGGACAAGCCTGCACCTGGCTCTCCACCCTCCCCCATCTCCTGCCATCACTCTCAAATTCACCTGTCCTAAATGACTATTAACCGCCCCTACCTGACCCGCCTTTCCTGCCTACCTATCCTCTCATCCCTCTGCCTTCCTAAGCTGGGTGGGTGGGTGGTCCTAAATAACTCGACCCTCCCACGCTAAGTCGGCGCGGTGAAGAGGCCGACCCCACCCTCCACCCCCCTTTTATTTCCTACCCTAAACCCGCCCCCACTTACCTTTTACCCAATAGGGCGCCCTGCGCGCCACTTCCTCTATCCCGAAACTGCCTGCGGAGAGACTAGACTGTGTCTCTCTCTCCGCGGAACCCTTCATCGGGACATACATACGTGACACTCTTGTTGGTGTAAAAGGTCATTTATTAGAACAGGTTTTAAACATCATTACTTAAACATTTAACTGTATCTCCTTTTAAACAGACTTTAACTTAACAATTCCCTTTCCTTTATTTTCTCCTTAAAATATCTCCCTTCAATTTTCCTACCGTATATGCTCCCCTATTCCTCCCATGCTTTCCCTGCCTGTAGCCTATCCCTCCCCCCTCTGATCCTTCAATTCCTTGTTTTTCCCCTTGGAAGGGTGGACAAGCCTGCACCTGGCTCTCCACCCTCCCCCATCTCCTGCCATCACTCTCAAATTCACCTGTCCTAAATGACTATTAACCGCCCCTACCTGACCCCCCTTTCCTGCCTACCTATCCTCTCATCCCTCTGCCTTCCTAAGCTGGGTGGGTGGGTGGTCCTAAATAACTCGACCCTCCCACGCTAAGTCGGCGCGGTGAAGAGGCCGACCCCACCCTCCACCCCCCTTTTATTTCCTACCCTAAACCCACCCCCACTTACCTTTTACCCAATAGGGCGCCCTGCGCGCCACTTCCTCTATCCCGAAACTGCCTGCGGAGAGACTAGACTGTGTCTCTCTCTCCGCGGGCCCCTTCATCGGGACATACATACGTGACACTCTTGTTGGTGTAAAAGGTCATTTATTAGAACAGGTTTTAAACATCATTACTTAAACATTTAACTGTATCTCCTTTTAAACAGACTTTAACTTAACAATTCCCTTTCCTTTATTTTCTCCTTAAAATATCTCTCTTCAATTTTCCTACCGTATATGCTCCCCTATTCCTCCCATGCTTTCCCTGCCTGTAGCCTACCCCTCCCCGCTCTGATCCTTCAATTCCTTGTTTTTCCCCCTGGAAGGGTGGACAAGCCCGCACCTGGCTCTCCACCCTCCCCCATCTCCTCCCAACCAGAGAAACCCGTGAGGCATTTCGCTGCCCCACCCTCTTTATTTCCGGGTACACAAATTTGTACCCCATATGCTTTCTAGCATCAGTCTCAGTTCTGTGATATAGTACACATTACCCAACTGTGATAAATGGACCCCGTCGTCGCGAAACAAAACTTGTTCTTGTTCTTTTATGTCCCCGTGTCTCAACACTTTGATCCCCTGGGCCCAGCAGAAAACTCTCATAGCTCTGTTCAGTTTTTTCCCGAGCCCGCTCTATGGCTCCATGATTAATAGCCCCTCTCCAAGCCCTTCTCGGCACAAATTCTGTCCATATCAAGCATGTTCCATATAGTTTTTGCTTTAAAAGTTCCAAATCCCTCTGCATCAATTGAATCAAAGTGAGCCCCGATAGCTTCACCAGATCATTCTCCCCCAAATGAATCAATAACAAATCTGGGCATCCCCACTGCGGCAAGTTACTCGTGATAAATGGGAGCAGGCTCCCCCACCTCATACCACTCTTGCCCCACCAACGCACTTCATGGCTTCTGCTGGGCAGTCCCAATGATCTGCCATAAATTTTCTTCTCTGCAAATTTCGCCGCCCAATGAACAAACGAATGGCCGACCAACCATGTCATCATCTTTCCCGTCTCCGGCCCAGCCACGCAGCCTGTAAAGAAAAAACATTGTAACAATTGCCTGGATACGCAACCACCCCCCCCCCATCTCTCCTCTTCTGTCTGTTCCGTGTTCTTCAAGGCCTAACATATCTCTCACAGCACCTAGACTTCCATCTCCCTATGGCCTTGATCTTAGCCCAATCCCAGACCAAATGTGCCGCCTCCGTAGCCGCGCCAATCCTAAATGAGTGCGTTCCATAGTCACCTGCGCGCCGCCCTATCCTTCCAAGGGCCATTCTCATAACTTGTAAAAGTTGGTAACTAGTTAGCTTCTTCCCTGACGCATGCATGAAAACCCCTGTTTCACCTGCCCCTGGCCATCTGGCTTTGAAACTGACCCATTCCTCAACCGGGCAAGCTAACTCCACTCCCCCTTTTCTCAACCATATCCACTTGCCTTTCCCCAGCTGGTCAGTTTTTGCCCATCTTAGCCATATCCCCAACCTGTCTTTATGCATGCATACCTCTTTTCTCCTTACCCCAATTTCTTTACCCACCCCCAACAACTCTGATACTCTAAATGCGCCAAAAAACATCCACAACATACATAACCGAAATAAACCCACCTCGTGTTCATCCCTACAACATACTGGTAACACCTGTAACATCTCTACCAACATTTCAAACGTAATGGGTTCCCTTGCTGGCTTGTCTCCGCTGGCTCTAAACCTTGCTCCATCCCCTCAGCATTTTACCCAATATATCATTGCGTGCTGGATCATAACCGAAAAACAATTTTCCGTAGAAAGACACGCCAGCCAGTTTCCCCCCAATTGTCGCTGGAGATAAACC
Source organism: Pleurodeles waltl (assembly GCF_031143425.1). Lineage (NCBI taxonomy): Eukaryota > Metazoa > Chordata > Amphibia > Caudata > Salamandridae > Pleurodeles > Pleurodeles waltl. The sequence goes on from NC_090445.1 coordinate 510,983,986, forward strand.
CTCCCCGATCAGAAACAGCACGAAACGTCTAGTCCTGGCTTCAAGCATTGACAGGCTTTGTGCCCAGAAATTGCCCCAAAACTGTTCAAAAGATTGAAACTCCAACCATGCCATTCTGTAGTTACGCCGCGTGGATACAGCTAATGACATCTCCACCAGCCCCGTGATCATCATGCCCCCCATTCCCAGATGTCTGCCGGGACCACAGTCTTGTTCTGATCCGCTCCAGGTGCCAATTCGCGGAAACGCCGCCACTGTGAACGAGATAGGGAGTCTGCAATCTCGTTATAGATCCCCGGTATATGTGCAGCTTTAAAAATAACATTCAAGGACAAACATAACAACATGAACTGGCGCAACAAGCGCAAAACTCTGAGGTCCCTTGCTCTCTGTCTGTTTACCAACTCTACAACTGCCATATTGTCTATCTGAAAAATCACTGTCCTGTTAGCTAATTCTCGTCCCCACACTGCCAGTGCCACCAAAAGGGGAAAAAACTCCAGGAACGCAATGCTTCTCCCTTGCTGCATCCAAGATGCCGGCCATGTCTCCGCACACCACCTACCGTCCCAATAAAAACCAAAACCTGATGCTCCTGCTGCGTCTGAGAAAATTTGGACCTGCCATACCGTGTCCGACTCCCCAAAATACATTGGCACTCCATTGAAGTGTCTCAAAAAAATCTCCCATACTCTAATGTCTTCTCGTAATGTCAATGATACTCGTATCCTGTGGTGCGGAACTACGACACCTGACATGGAAAGTCCCAAACGCCTACAAAAAGTTCTACCTCCCCTAACTACTCTGCATGCAAAATTAAGATAGCCTAAAAGCCTCTGATCCATTCTCAGGTCCATCTTGCGCAAAGTGCGCACCTCCGCCAAGCAATCTAGCATCTCTCCCACTTTTGCCGCTGGCAACCTGGCGACCAATTCTTTCGAGTCCAATTCAATGCCCAAAAAGGTTAGAATCGGCACGGGGCCTTCTGTTTTCTCCGGAGCCAAAGGCACACCTGCCTGTTGCGCCAGCTTCTGAAAAGCGTCCAGAGCCCGCCCACACGCCCCAGATGCCGCAGGCCCTACGAATAAGAAGTCGTCTAGGTAATGCGTCACCCACCTATGTCCACTCGCTCTTACAAAAACCCATTGTAAAAAGGTGCTGAAGGTCTCAAAAAGAGCACATGATATCGAGCAACCCATGGGCAGCACCCTGTCCACATAAATGTTGCCGTCCAGCTGCCTGCCCAAAAGGTCAAAATCTGCCGGATGAATGGGGAGCAGTCTAAAAGCTGATTGAATGTCGCATTTTGCCAATTCCGCCATCCTGCCACACTTTAAAACTAACTTTATTGCATCATCGACTGACGCGTAAATTACTTTAGCGTCCTCTTGGGCAATAAAATCATTGACAGACGTCCCTTCCGGCCAAGACAAATGGTGAATCAAACGAAATTCCCCTTGTGCTTTCTTGGGTACCACTCCCAAAGGGGATATCATCAAGGTGTCACTTGGCCACCCGGAGAATGGGCCTGCTATTCTACCTAAACCTACCTCTTTAGCCAGCTTGTCCCGCACTATCTGCGGGCGTTCTTTGGCTGACCGCAAATTGTCAGCCCATCTCCGTTGCCGAGGGCCTTGGTAACCTATTCTAAAACCTTCTCTAAAACCCCATTCGAGTAAACGCGCTTTATCCATGTCCGGATATAAATGCAGCCATGGCAACAGAAATTCCAGTCTAACTGGTGTAGGACCCTTTTGGCGCAGGGGTGCCATGCGCCCCTCTCCCTCTAGCAGCCCTCCACTGTTCCGCTGGGCTGGACAGGGAGAAACATTGGGTGACTGGATGACGGCCCCCGCACTTGAAGCAGTCATGCTTGAACCTACATTGTGCCCTGGAACAAAAACCCTTGTTAAAGTTCCAACAAGCCCCCGCCGTTGTCCCTGTTGTCTTAGTGGTATTGCCCGCCCCTCCATTGGCGGGGCGAGCTTGAAAGGGCTTGTAAGTCACTGGCAGGCCACTCGCAGTGTGAGTGGACGCCGCTGTCTGCGCCGATGCCATCCATTGCATCCACAATTCGGGGTCCACGTCCCCCCATGGTTTTTCCGGATTGACACTCACCCGGGCCCTAAATTCTTCATCGTAACTGAGCCATGCGAACCCTCCAAAATGCATTTGGGCCTTTCTAATTATATCCATGTACTTAAAAAGTGCAATGGCCCTGTCCGGGTATTTCTCGCAGTATATACTGGCGAATATCAAGAAAGCCGATGTCCAGTTATCCATTGTTATCGGTACCCGAGGCCTACGTGCTAGTTCCCATTCTTCCTCTTTGGACCCTTCTTTCGCCTGTATGTCCCTATGCAATAGTTTAAACACATCAACATATTCGTGGTTCCATATTTTGTTTTTTGTCTTTTCGGCCACATGCGAACCTAGTGGCATGGCTAAGCCCATGTACGGCAGTCTTTTCTTGTGACCTCCCCCTTCCTTGTCCTCTACCGTCTTTTCTCCCGTAACCACCTTCCCCGGTGTGGCCATACCACTTGTGGTGGTGCCTTCTTTATCTTTATTCTCAACCGTCTTCTGAATGTCGCTATCACCTGACTTCTCTAAAACTGACCCGTCTCCTACCCCAATGGACCTTCTTGTGTTAGTCTCCTTTATTATCCCACACCCTTCGCCCCACACTGACCACCAATTCTTACCTCCAGCGTTGTCCCCAAGACTCCTTGGTATTCTTTTTAGGCTTCTGCCGCGCGGCGTAACCTGCCGACCACCAGTGGGGCCTTCCAGCGGAGCTGCCACCTGTAAAACAGAGCACAACGAGGTTGCGCCGCTCTTGCGCCCTCGCCCGCCACCCTTTGTCACAGTGCTCACCTCCCAATCTCGTATTTCGCCCTCCTCCCATTTATCCCCTTCCTCTTCATAGTCCAGTTCCAGTTCATCATCTCCTTCCCACTGGCCTTTGCGCTGGCTGAAATCTCTTGTATTAGTTGATGTACTCGCACTTGCTTCCAACCCCATATGACGCATGTCATCGGGACGGTGTCCGTGATCCCTCGGTGTGGAGAAGGCCGCCGCAGACCCCTCCAGTGCTTCGTGCCAACGCGTTTGGGCCGTATTGTGCCCAGTCGGCGTATTCCGTCTCTTGCCAACCTCTGCCGTTGGCATTGCTGCCTTTCTGCCCCCGTGACCGTCTGCGTCACCGGGTTTCACCGCGCCTACTGACCCTTCGGCCGCTCGAGCCTCTTGTCTCTGTTCCCCCCTTGCCTGTGGCACCCATACCCAGGTTCCACTTCCCTGCCCTGGTTGCTGTGTCCCTGCTTGTCCCTTGGCCTCTCTGGGTTTTGGGGTTGTCTCCCTGCGGGCCTGTGCCTCGTCCCTGTCCTTGCACAGCTGCGCCCACCTGGCCTCTGTTTCTAAAACGGCCTTACGCTGTTCCCGTATTCTGGCCTCCAAATCCCATGTCTATGCCTGGTCCCAGGCCCCCTGATGGTGCGGGCTCAGATCCACCACGGTCCCTGCTTCCTGTGCTGCCTTGACTTTTCCTCCCCTGGCCTGGCGTGGCGCTGCCTTGGCCCTCCCTGACCCACCCCTGTGTCTTCCGGCATACTTGCCTCTTTTCTTTACGGGCGCCCCGAAAAAACTAGGATTGGGGCCCTCCCCCCTGTGATATGACAAATCTAGGGGGGCGAAATCCCCGCTGGGCCCCGGTATAGGTTGCTCTACTTCCCTGCTGTGCCTGTCGTCCCCGGCCTCCCCCGCTGTATGGCCACCGCTGCTTGCAGGGTCCGCGCCTACTTGCGCGCTAGCTGCCCCTGCGTCCTGCGTATCCTGTGTCTCCCCGCCAAACATCAGCGGGCTCTGTGTCCCGTGCAGAGTTTGCTGCGCAATTGCGCCCTGCCCGGGTGCTACAGATCCTTCATCCCTCTCCCCGTCAGAGTCCTGTGACTCGCATGCCGCTATTGCGGCCGCCACCCGCCCCGATGCCGCCCTGCTGGGGCATGTCATCCCCACCCAGGCCTGGTCTAGAACCCCTGGTCTAAGTAAATCCGCCCTGCCTGCTTCGCCTAAAATGCGTAGTGCGGCCCTTACTGCCTGCGCGTCATGGCCGGTGGCCATGCTGCCGACCGAGACGTCGGTTGTTGTAACTATCACGGACTTATTGGCTGCCTATGTGTCTCTGTATAATTTTCCGTGTTTTTATCTTTTATTTTATTATTATTTATTTATATATATATATATATATACATATATGTTTTTTTTTGTTTTTTTTTGCACCTTGTTGTGCCAAAAACTGTCCTGCACCCGTTCTGGGTGTTCCCTATGCTGTCCCCTGCATTGGGGAGGTGTCCAACTGCCTGTTAACTTGCTGCCCAGAATTCGTGAAAATTATTATTTTTTTATTTTTTTTTTATTTTTTTTTGCCCCAAGGGGCCCTCCCTATCCTCTAGTGTGCCTTTTTTTTGTGCCCTGGGGCCCCCGCGCGTATAGGTGGTGGCGCCTCCGCGTCGGCCCGGCCTGTGCCTGTTGCTTTTGGCCGCGCGTCTCCCGGTGGTGTTTCAGCAAGCCCCGGGGGGCCGCCTCCTGTAAACGCGCGTCTCGCGCGCTACATAAAAATATTGTGCAACCGGGGCCGGCCTTCCCCGATGCCCGTGCCGGTTCTTAATCGATTTTATTTATATATATATTTTTTTTTTTTTGATGCCCAAAACGGGGGCCGCCTCCCACGTCCCCACGCGTCGTGCTCCCAAATGCCCAAGGAGTCGGCCTCCCCCTCCGACAGTGCCCTAAACCTCCTACAGGCCCCGCCGGGCGGTGTGCCTGCCTATGGGAAATCCCCCCAACCCCGACAATGGCCTAAACTGCCCTACACTCCTTACCTCAACCTCCTAAATAACTCGACCCTCCCACGCTAAGTCGGCGCGGTGAAGAGGCCGACCCCACCCTCCACCCCCCTTTTATTTCCTACCCTAAAGCCGCCCCACTTACCTTTTACCCAATAGGGCGCCCTGCGCGCCACTTCCTCTATCCCGAAACTGCCCGCGGAGAGACTAGACTGCGTCTCTCTCTCCGCGGGCCCCTTCAAAGGCAAGTAAAATAAAACACGGATACAGGATAAGTTTGTCCCTAGCTGATTCCTGTCCACGTTCAGTTGAGCCCTCTGTTGCGTTCACTACATGAATACAGTCCGTTGCCATTTCGATTTATTTGGAAAAAACGATCACACTTCCGTATAAACAATGAAATAACAAATACCCCCAACAGACTTGAGTTTTCTTTTAGCATTTGAGTCCAATCGGCTTGTTCTTTTTATACCAGATAAACATTTCTCCTTTTCAGTGTCATTGTTTTTCCATTCCTTGCAATTTGAGTCAAACATAGCAAGCCAATATTGTTAGTTCATGCACCAAAGTTTGCTATGATTTTATGAACAGTGATCAAGGTATTAAGAACAATGGAAAAGGATGAAATCAAAATCAGGGCATGTTAGGTCTCCATATGTCTCTGTATCATTCAATCTGATTCAAGCTAGCTGTGCCTGTCTGAGCCTGCACTGCTGTTCGTTGTAGTCACTGCCACGCTTTGTAAAAGAAAAAACCTGTTGAGGTAAAATTTCCGAGTTCCAAAAATATTATGGTGCCCTTCCTTGCCATGCGCTCCTGCTTTCGAAACCTGATTCCTCTCTTATGTTTGTGCCTTTCCCTCTTTGGAGAAGGGAGGGCAGGCCAGCCTGGCTCACGCTGACCACAGAATATTCATGACGAATTACGCCACAGCACAAATATTTTAAATATCGCCCACGCCGTATGAACCAAGTGCATTCAGGGAAAAATGGTTGCCCGAGGCCAAAAATCTGTTAAACTTCAAGTGAGGAAAAGCTGGTGCCTGTTCAGTTTCAGAACAGACGTCTTCTTGTCTAATACCGCACTGACAAAGCCAAACGGTCTTGACTTGAAGGGGTGGTTTATGTTGTGGTGACCATAGAAATGCGACTTGAGCTACAATTGAATTTTGAAATAAATAGTGTTCAGTCATGTCTGCTATGTTACGTGGCATCATGTTACCAACACCAGTAAAAGACATTTGTACTTGCAGCTTCCAGTATTCGAGCCCGATTCACATAGTTTGCGTGGAAATTCAGGTGTAAATCAGGGTAAGTCAAGAATGTGGCACATCTACTCGCAAAAACGTGTTTTTTATCGGCCCTCTTATGTTTGCTAAGAGAGACAAAATTGTGTACATAATGGTTGATAATCAATATTTGGTCGTTCTTATTCAAGAGGGGAGATGGGAGCCTGCTTGTTCGTTTGCTCTATCATTTATTCCCAGATCACTTCTTGAAATGTGAGCAGAACCTTCCTTGCCCAATATGTTATGCTGAAAGTTTGTGTCTTGAAATCGCTCAGTGTTAAAGCTGAGCTCAGCTGATGAATGCGCCGTGTAAACACAGGAAGTCTGTGACGTGCTTGTATAGAGTCAAGTGGGCAGGAAGAAGATTTTCCGGTTTCCTTCTCTGCACATTATATACAATGGCTCCCCTTCGAGAAGTGACAAATCTGTTTCTCTTGGCCAGACTTCAAAAGCATAATGTAACCTTCATTTTATTGCATAACGTTTATTTCCATGCTCAAAAGACTCTGGTCAAGAGACCCATTTTGATTATCAACTCAACACTTCTACAACAAAAGGTATAAGGGTTCTTTGCATTACCGCTGTTACCACCCTCTCAGTGAAATACGTAGCATAACAACACCATTAGAAAATCTGCGTAGAAATAAAGAGCTAAAAAGAGGAGGCAGGGTTACAGGTGATCGATTGAAAAGACTGGAATGTTTTTTTGTGAGAATAGGGAAGTCGCCAGTCTAGGAAGAGGTATAACCAAAAGGTTTTAAAAGCTCCCCGAAGGCAATGTGTTGGAGCTGAGATCGGATGCTGATGGGAAAAGTGCTCCAGGCAGTGGCATCTCTGAAGGACTATTTCTGGGCAGGAGGGGTTCTAACTCTAATGAATGGGCGTTCATCTTCTGGCTAGGATTTGATGATGAGCAACAAATAGAACACTTAGGACCTGATTACGACTATGGTAGAGATGGTCACCGCGCTGCAGTGTTGCCGGTCAGACTGCCATATTAGAACACATGCGGTTACATAGACGAAAGACCGCTGCGGTCCCACCAACACCACAGACAAAGCTAGACTGCAGCGTTAGTGAGGTAGGCCAATGTGCCTGTCAGAGGACGGACTGTTAGTGCAACCGCCACTCCAATTACGATGTGGCATTCCGCTGACCTTACTGTGGTGGTCCAACCACCACCTCTGAGCAGGTGGAAAGGGAGGCATTTAAGGACGAAACTCACCTGTACTCAGCTTCAGACATCCGGTGCCGCCATGGAGCCGATCATACATGCACTACCGCTGCTTGTGCTGCTATACGATGCAAAAAATCTATGCCATTGTAGACACAACCTATGGTAAGCCAAACACTTACCTGTTACCAACAACTCCACACCAAATCGATGCCTTGCCATGGACATGGCAATGGGTATGTGGACCATGGGCCAAACATATTTTGTGTGCGCCTTCAGTGTTCTACACAACGTATGACCCAATCACAGCCCTATGATGCCTGCTTTGGCCAGGTCACTGACACTGCACAGGCACACTCTTCTACATTTTAAATGTGTGCACAACCAATATTCTGGGAAAGTGATGTGTCCATAACAATGTGTCACACAACAGCAACGCATCAATACCACACCTACAAATCTAAGTGACACCCCCACATTGTACACATGCCATGGCCTGTTGTGGTATAAATACACATTTGTAAGGATGTGTCACGAAACTGAATCCCACCTTCTCTGCTAAACCGCTGTGATGGACTTCCACATATCACCCACATTTCATGATAATGCAAGGTTAATGGGATGCTAAATAACCAGCGATGTGAAACATTCAAAGGTCACGAAGTAAAGAATCTCTGTAGAATAGGAATGCCTCTACCAGGAGGACCCCTGGAAGACTGGTGCCCTGGGCCACACAGCACTTTGCACATCCCTCAAAAACCCTATCTGCTCAGGAACTGTGGCTTGATGTTTATCAGGCACAACCAATAGTATAACCAAGTGCTATGCATATGTGAGAAATGTGTAAATGCAAGTCATGAAGGCAAATACAGCAGTAACAGCATGGGTCACACATTTAGTTAAAGTAGATGTAAGGTACACACATGAAAATGGACACATGCCCATTAACATGTATACAAAGGTATGACAATTCAACACCCTACATGTGTGGACAAACACATTTCAACCTTGCACACATTTAACAAATGTCCAACTAACACCAAAGGGAGAAAGGGAAGCCAATTGATGTTGACATTGGCCAAGCCAAGATAAAATACTTACCATAGGAAATACCACCCAATGCATATCCATCCATTGTACATTTCCCCTTGTCCTGGGTGACTCCAGCACTGGTTCAAAGGTCCGATCACACCAACCACATCAAATGGATCATCAGTCAGGGTGAAACAAACTCAACTGTAGCCATACATCCCTAAGTATCCATAAGCATCCAAATGGTAGAAAAGTAGTGCAGGGCTAATGTGTAAGAAAACTAGCAAAATTTCTTTATTTTGAACAAATAAACACATGTATGTGAGGACAATGGTCAGTGCAACAGTAATATTGGGGGTCCACGCACTGCTGTGCCAATTAACTTGCCTCTCAGAACATTGCCATGGGAACCTCACCAGGAAGAGTCATCTAGTGGGCAGTTCAGGTACTGCAGTGATGCCCTTTTGTGTGTGGGGGAGTGGGGTTGGTTTTGGGATGGATGGGTTTGATTTTAGGAGGTTTGGGCCTAGATTTGGAAAGGAGTCCTTTTTTGGGATTTCTCAGGGGTTTGGTTGGGTTCAGTGGGGGAGATCAGGTGTCACAAGTGAGGACTTGGATATGGAAGGGATAGGTTGTGGGTGAAAGAGGCCCCTTTGGCTTTTGGAGAGGGTGGTTTTGACAGGGGTAAGGGCAAGGCAAACATTAGACTTTATTTAGGAAAATGGGTAGGGAGTCCAGGAGGGATCAAGAGTTTGGAGGTTGAGGAAGTTGAAGTGTCAGGATGGTTTGTGTGTTGTTGGTGCTGATGTCTGTGTGTCTGATGTATGATGTTTGTGTATTGTAGGTGGATGGGTGTGGGTGTTTGCATTTCTTTGTGGTATGTGATGTGGATGTGCTGGGTATCCTGAGAGTAGGGGCTGTGTCTGTTGGTGTGGAGGTGATGTCTGGGGTATGGTGGGAGTGGTGGGTGTGTCTGTTGGTGTGGGTTTTGTGTCTGGGGGAGTCGTGGAAGTGGTGCATGGGTTTATGGGTATGGCTGTGGTGTCAGGGTGTATGGTGGGGTGGTGGTGTTTGTGAATGGGGTGAGTGTCTGGTGAGTGGTTGTGTGGATGTCTGTTTTGTAGTGTTTTTATTTACCTGTGCTGCTTGGGGCTGTTGAGGTATGTGTGTGCTTATGTGTGAGTATGCTTGGGCCAGGTATGGGAATCGAGAAATTGGATGGGGAAGAGGCAGGTTGTGGGGTGGAAGTATGGGATGGGTTGAAGGCTGCAGTGAGGGAGGAGGCCAGAGCCTGAAAAGATCTCTGTAGGGCAGGCATGGATACTTATCACAGAACCTTACTATACTGTATAGTAGACCTCAGCTACAAGGTCCACCACAGTGGCTTCAACATTTACAAGGCCACATGCATGCATGCTACATGAACTGTAAACAGTTGCCCACTGTAAAGTCAGAATCACAGACAATTCCAACTGCATTAGTGAAGTTGTGCAATCGCAATATCCATGTATCAAGTAGGGTACCTTGTCACCTTGAATGGATGGGTCTTTTAGAATACTCAGTAACCTGCTGTCATCAATGCAAAAATTATTACTGGTGATTCCACACAAGGCAGTGAAATCTCAAATATCCATATACCTCATACCACATCATGATGAAATGATGATTAACTAGTACAGCTATTGTGCAGCAAGATGTACAGTAGCTGGAAGACGGTGACATGGAAAAACTTGTGTCACAATGTAGAAACCTTTCACAATTGTAACTTCCTAATATGTCCTTTGTCAAAATAGTGTCATCAATGAAGTAATAATGTAGCTTTGCAACATAACACATGGCACACTGAAAAATACACAGAAGACAATCTACACAATATGTCTAGGAGTGTTTCCTACAAATATCCACAGCACAATGAATCAGCTAGGCCTCGGCAAATAATTAGTTGCAATTGGTTCTGGTGAGAACTCCATTCTAACATTGCATAACTAAAAGCCAATAGTCAATTGAATGTTGTTGAGGCTCAGAGAAACTCCATTACCTGAAGAGGTGGTTTAATCTGTTTCACAATGGGAAGGCACATCACTCTACCTCATTTTCATGCAAGCACAAATTCCAACATATTACTGAATGTACACACTCTCATATCACACATTTCTGCATGTCATTCCCTGATGCATGTCAATAGAAAGTTAATGATCTTTCACCAATAAACGTGCAAATCACTAAGCTTACGAACTCTACATTAATGGCATAGAAATGTACATTGTGAATAAATACTGTAGGTCTACCTGGCATGTCCTTCATTGCTTCAGCAATTGGACATGACAAATGACATTGAGTAATGGATTAAGGTATGTGGGACACATCAACCAATGTTGGCACGCTCCTGTCTGTGTGTCTGTGGTAACACATGACTGTATACCCTGCACATACAACAATTTTTCAATTAATTCCTGCATGCACACATATGTGATGGAATCAGACATCAACCCCTGATGACAGGTTGATCATGTGGTAAACAGTAGTGTAAATGATACTACTAAAGTGAAAGGTACACATGCCAGCATGTAGGCACAAATACTATTCGCAACAGTGATGTTAACCAACTCATGTAACTGTACATTCCCCACTTACCAAGGGAAATTATGGCTGTGACTGAACCCAAAGTGCACTATATATGACATGTCACATGACTGAGGGCCACCATCACATGAGACACAATAGTGAGGTACCAACACTTATGACACACTGACGATAAGTGGCCTTTGGGTACAAATGTCCCCCACAACATCAAACAGCATGAACTGATTGATCACTATACTCAGCCATGTGTCTGCTCAATATAGCATGTTGGTAGTGGACTGGACTCTGTTGTGTACCTGGTAATTTGGACAATAGGCAAGGCACATCAGCATGCACCTACTACCAGACCTATAGAAATATTCAGTGTCGCACATGGGCCACCTCCAATATTCATTAGGAGATGGCTGCTTCTAACACATAAAGGTGACAATGTAAAATGTAGCAATCTGATGCTGTGATTCTCTCAAATGCCCATCAAGCTCCAGGTAGGCCACCACCAGTACACAGGTCAATAGTGGGGTCAGGGTCCAGGGCACGCCACACCCACTTTGGGAGGACAGCCCCAGCTAGACCTCTGTGAGGTCCTGGGCCCAGCATCTCAGGTCCTTCCAACTCTTCCTTCAGTGGATGCTGCATTGGTGATAGACCACCAGGGTATGCACCTTCCGGGTGATGGCTCTAGAAATGGCTTGCTTCTGATGGGCATTGACCTGTATGGATATAATAGACAAATGAAGACATCATAATTCAATAATTTATGATATCTGTTTGGTTAACACACAGTTTGTAGGCACCTAGCACAAGCATTTCTGATGTGTAAACAGACTACATATGGAAATTGTACATGCTGATAAGCACAGGGACATAAATACACACTTTTGTAGTCATCTGCGGTCTATGCACAACACTAATCATCATCTACACTGACTAACCAATCCCATTTACATTGTGTAGCCCAGGGCCAACCAATATATACTGTGATGTGAGCCACTATGAAACACAACACACCATTGTGACCTTCTGAAGGGTGCCTTTACATCCAGGCACATTGACTTGTTGCATATGGTCCATACAGGCTACTACCATAGTCAAAATTACACCCTAAGACTTAGGTCACAATGAAAGGGCTGGCATGGATGTCACTGAGAACTTCCTCTCTGTGCATGTGTGGACATGTGGATTAAATAATGGAATCTAATGCTACATCTGATTGAGTTTGTGTTGTATGTACTGGCATCACAGGGCACACCTTTCACCATATGTGCCACTCTTACTGAGATGAAATTGAACATATCAAGGCATGTTTTGGTGTGATTGGTTCAATGTAACATAGCTAGTGATTCAGATGTAAAGATCTCTCCAGAACTAACCAGCCAGCTGCTCTGCATATTAGTCACTTGTGCAAGAGGCCAGTACAGTGCAAACATGACTTAGGGAAAAGTGACAACAGACCTGTGGGAGTAAGGGGCCTGTCAGTAGTAAATGTCATACATTGGCAACATGGGTTAATGGAAAGATGTAGGTGGTCAGGCTCTCACCACAGTCACCATTCCAAATGTAGGCAATGTAAAAGCATTCAGGCCTGCTATTAGTTCTGAAGACTCATTTTGGAAACATCCAAGAATCTGCAGGTCTACAGAGAGTTTACCCTGCACAACAGTTGCAGTGCACAGTAACTCTGCCCCAGCCTGGGTTATGACCCCTAATGAGAAATTGCTCTCTGCAGGCTGAGCATACTGAACCAACACGAACATCACATTTCCATCACTTCAATGCATAACAGTACATCTTGTGGCCATCCTATATGTGAATTCAAAATTGTGTGGCACCCTAAAAGGGTTGTTGAGGCTTAGCTAGCTCTCAGACAGCTGGTTGCCAAGGCCTGACCTGTGCTGAGTGATATGTGGGACTGTACAAATTGCTAACATCCCACTGCACGGTCGACTTCCATGGGTGGCGGAAGCTTCCAAAAGTCCAATATACGAGGTCAGGTATCTGCCATTTTAGTGGTTAAAACGACAGTATTGCTGACTGGTAAATGCGTCACTACCACTACAAATGTATCATAACATGTACAGATATGTGATACTCCATTGATGTGTAATTACTAGTACACAATCATCAGTGTAGTGTGTGAGTGGTCATGAATGCCATTTAACTGTGGTGCAATGTACACCACCGGTTACGGTATTTTGGGAGGAGAAAACATATTATTCTATGACAAGGTGCACATGAGGCACATGTAGGTGTTTATTGTGCACATATATGTTGTAGACATGTGTAGACAACAATGGGAATTATAGTTTGATCTTGAAGAGTAGGCAATTTAAAAGTGAAATGTGTGTAACGGTTTTTCAGCCAGTAATGTTTTGTCACATCACTTTTGTCTTACTCATCATATATGTAGCTCTGAATACTGTGACTGATGTACCTATTTATTTGATTCCACACATAGGTACCCTGGGAGAGGGAGGCGCCAACAACCTCCAGTGTGACATTCATTTCTAGACCTTTAGACCATGGAAGAAATTAATTTGCTAAAACAGTGTCATCTGAATAAGCAAACTATACAAGATCTATGTCATCAGTTGGAGTCAGATCTCATGCCTCAAAACACAATTCAACATGTAAACCACCAATTGGGAGACTCATGGCAGTATTAAACTTTCTGACCTCAGGGTCCTTTCAGCATATCGTGGCCATAACCGGTGGCATGTCACAACCTATGTTCAGTAGTGTTTTAAAAGATGTGCTATCAGCAATGATGAAACACATTGACAGCTTCATCAGGTTCCCCAAATGTGAAGACTTAACAAATGTGAAGGTTGGCTTTTATATATTTGGTCGTCTCCCACATGTGGTGGGAGCCATTGATGGTACCCATATTGCATTAGTGCCACCACGTGCAAGTGAATACGTCTATCAAAACAGGAAGCACTTAAATTCTATCAACGAGCAAGTTGTCTGCTTGCCAGATCTCTTCATTGCAAGTCTGTGCCCAGTTCCTAGGTTCAACCCATGATTCCTTTGTAATGGGGAACAGCACCATACCGCAGCTGATGTCACAACTGCAACCGGAGAGGGCATGGCTTGTTGGTAAGTAATATATGTCCTAACTTTGTGTGTGCAGTGCTCAGATGCTATGATCAGGAGGTGTGTGACTCATTGTAGCTCTTTTGTCTCATTACAAAACAGGAGACTCTGCATATCCAACCGTCCTTGGTTGTTAACACTGCTGAGGAATCCAACTATGCCAGGGGAAGTCTGCTTAAATGAAGCCCATGGAAGAACGCAGCAGCCAGTTGAGCGAGCTTTTGGCTCCTGAAGGCCAGATTTTACTTTCTGGACAAGACTGGGAGAGCTTTCCTCTACTCACCGAGAAGGTATGTCAAGTCACCATGGCCCGCTACATGCTCCATAACATTGCCCTGTGAAGGAGCATCCCTTAAATCGCAGAGGAGCAAGAGACTTAGGTGCCAGCGGGTGAAGATCCTGAAATGTCAAATGATGATGATAGTGGTGAAGAGGAAGGAGCTGACTTGTGACAAGACCTCAGCAACAGCTTCTTCTCATGAGTGTAAGTATGTCATGAGCTGTCATCAATTTGACTGTACAAGGAACTCTTGTTGTGATGATGTGAGGAGTATGAAAAGCGTTAGTAGGCTTACACTCTGGAAAAATCTGTAAAGGGTGTTTGGTGATGAAGCTTTTGACACATTCACATTTAGTAAATGTTGCTTTGTATATGTCAGATTTTTGTAATGGACTGTGTTCTCCAGATGTTTGATTTGTGAACACTGTCATATGCATGGTTTCATAACTATACTCTTGTTATTGTGTTTGTTTAGGTACCTTCACTATTTCCTCTTTGTTAGAAATGGGGTCTTTGGTTGGCAGTCAGGTTACCCCCTGTCCAATCATGGACCCTCACTCTAATCAGGGTAAAAGAGAATCACCCTCAGCTAACCCCTACATACCCCCTTGATAGCTTGGCACAAGCAGTAGGCTTATCTTCTGAGTGCTAGGTGTTAAGTATTTGTACCAACACACACAGTAACTTAATGAAAACACTACAAAATGACACAACACAGGTTTAGAAAAATAGAGAATATTTATCTAAACAAAACAAGACCAAAATGACAAAAATCCACAATACACAAGTCGTCAATTAAAAGCAAAAAGAGTCTTCATGTAGTTTTAAACACACACTAACACTGTTAGTGTGAAAATGTACCTTGGGTGCATCAAAAGTAACCCTGCACCGGTGAGTGTGTGTCAAAAAGGGCTTGCGATTCGTCGATTTCACTCACGAGCGAGACCTTGCGTTGTTTCTCCTTCCGTCGGGTCGAGCGCGTCGTTTCTTCTCTCCACAGGAGAGCAATGCTTTGATCCGATCAGCACTCTCGGGTCTGGGCAGGCCTTGTGTTGTTTTTACACGCCCAGCGGTGCTTGCATCAGAAATCCAGCCGCACGATGATCTGAAAACCACACAGCGCGGGTTACGATCTCACCTGCCTCCGTCAGCAATGCTGCATGTCGTTTCTCCAGCTCCGTGCGTTGATTCTTTGGTCGCGTTGCAGACGAGCATCGATTTTCAGCCGCGAAGCCGGTGGCACATCAGTTTTTCAGCCGCAGATAGGAGTTGTGTCGATCTTTTCCCCGCACAGCGTTCTGTGCGTGGATTTCTTCCTCTTAGGCTGCCAGCTTCTCCTTTCAGGGTCCCAGGAACTAGATGGGCACCACAGGGCAGAGTAGGAGTCTCTCTAGAGACTCGAGGTGCTGGCAGAGGTAAGTTTTTGCTGTCCCTGAGACTTCAGACAACAGGAGGCAAGCTCTAAATCAAGCCCTTGGAGTTCTTCACAAGATGGAAGGCAATACAAAGTCCAGTCTTTGTCCTCTTACTCTGGCAGAAGCAGCAACTGCAGGATAGCGCCATAAAGCACAGTCACAGGCAGGGCAGCTCTTCTTCATCAGCTCTTCAGCTCTTCTCCAGGCAGATGTTCCTCTTGGTTTCCATAAGTGTTCTAAAGTCTGTGGTTTTGGGTGCCCTTCTTATACCCAATTTCTCCGTTCAAGTAGGCCTACTTCAAATCAAAGTCTCTTTTGAATGTGAAATCCTGCCTTGTCCAGGCCAGACCGCAGACACTCACCAGAGGGTTGGAGACTGCATTGTGTGAGGGCAGGCACAGCCCTTTCATGTGTGAGTGACCACTCCTACCGTCCCCGGCCCAACTGTCAAACTGACCAAGATAGGGAATCCACAAACAGGCAGAGTCACAGAAATGGTATAAGCAAGAAAATTCTCACTTTCTAAAAGTGGCATTTTCAAACACACAATATTAAAATCAACTTTACTAAAAGATGTATTTTTAAATTGTGAGCTCAGAGAACACCAAACTCCACATGTCCATCCGCTCCCAAAAGGAATCTACACTTTAATAATATTTAAAGGTAGCCCCCATGTCAACCTATGAGAGGGACAGGCCTTGCAACAGTGAAAAACAAATTTATCAATATTTCACTGTCAGGACATATAAAACACATTACTATGGCCCTCGTTATAACATTGGCGGTAACTACCGCCTACCGCCACGACGACGGCCGCAACATACCGCCACCATGACTACCCGTGTCTACGCGTATTATGACCGCCAACGGTAATCTGCCAGAACGCTGACGGAACACCGCCGACGGTCATGGCGGCGGGCGGCGGAAAGGCGGTGCTGCTGACAGCAGCACCACCACGCCAGCAAAACACCGCCGACCGTATCATGAGCAATGATACGGCCTGGCGGTGTTTTACTGGCGGATGCTGCTGCTGACAGCAGCGTTGCGGACCGTCTCCAGCCGGAGGACCACCTGCAAGCAGGTAAGTTGGGTACTCCGACAGGAGATGGGGGTGGGGGTATTGTTTGTATGTGGGTGTGTGTGTATATGTTTTAGAATGCGTGCATGCGGGTGTGAGTCGCGTTGAATGCGTGTGTGAATGACTGATAGTGAGTGTATGTTGTGTGTTGTGAATGCATGTGTGCGACAAGGTATGTTGGTTTGTGTTGCGATGTGTGGGTATGTATGTGTGCATGCGTGGATGGTGCGGGGTATGCATGTGTGCATGTGTGTATATGGGTGCGCATGTGGGTGTGTATATGTGCGGGGGCAGGAGAGGGAGGGGGTGGGTGGGGTAGGACCCTGGAGTGGGGGAGGCGGGTGGGGGAGACCCCTATCAGTGCTAGGGAAGGGATTCCCTGGCACTGATAGTGCCTACCGCCATGCTTTTCGTGGCAGTCAGTTTGGCACGAAAACCATGGCGGTATGCCGGGTCGTAATCCCGAGTGTGGGAATATGACAGCCACTGGGCTGGAGACTGAAGTCTCCAGCCCAGCGGCCGTTACCACCCTGGCGGTCGGTGTGTTAAAGTGGCGGTCTTTGATGGCGGTTACCGCCAGGGTCAAAATCACATTTCTTTTACCGCCAGCCTGTTGGTGGTATTAACGCCACTTTAACACCGACCGCCAGGGTCGTAATGAAGGCCTATGGGGGTCATTCTAAGTCTGGCGGGCGGCAGAGGCCGCCCGCCAGACTTCCCCCCTCCAAAATACCGCTCCGCGGTCGCAAGACCGCTGAGGGTATTTTGGCTTTTGCACTGGGCTGGCGGGCGACCGCCAAAAGGCCGCCCGCCAGCCCAGTGCAAAAACCCTTCCCACTAGGACGCCGGCTCAGAATTGAGCCGGCGGAGTGGGAAGGTGCGACGGGTGCAGTGGCACCCGTCGCGTATTTCAGTGTCTGCAATGCAGACACTGAAATACAAAGTGGGGCCCTCTTACGGGGGCCCCTGCAGTGCCCATGCCTTTGGCATGGGCACTGCAGGGGCCCCCAGGGGCCCCACGACAACCCATACCGCCATCCTGTTCCCGGCGGGAGAACTGCCAGGAACAGGATGGCGGTATGGGCTGTCAGAATCCCCCATGGCGGCGCAGCAAGCTGCGCCGCCATGGGGGATTCCCAGGGCAGCGGAAAACCGGCGGGAGACCGCCGGTTTTCCTCTTCTGACCTTGGCTGAACCGCCGCGGTCAGAATGCCCTGCGGGGCACCGCCAGCCTGTTGGCGGTGCTCCCGCCGACCCTGGCCCCGGCGGTAAGGAACCGCCGGGGTCAGAATCACCCCCTATATGTCCTATCTTAACCAGACACTGCACTCTGCCCTTGGGGCTACCTAGGGCCTACCTTAGGGGTGCCTTACATGTAAGAAAAGGGAAGGTTTAGGCCTGGCAATTGGGTACACTTGCCAAGTCGAATTTACAGTTAAAAACTGCACACACAGACACTGCAGTGGCAGGTCTGAGACATGATTACAGAGCTACATTATGTGGGTGGGACAACCAGTGCTGCAGGCCCACTAGTAGCATTTAATTTACAGGCCCTGGACACCTCTAGTGCACTGTACTAGGGACTTACTAATGAATCAAATATGGCAATCACGAATAAGCCAATTACAGACACATTTTGTAAAGGAGCACTCACACTTTTGCACTGGTTAGCAGTAGTAGAGAGCCCAGAGTAAAAAAAACAGCAAAATCAGAGTCCAGCATACATCAACAACCTGGGAAACAGAGGCAAAAAGTTAAGGGAGACCACGCCAAGGATGAAAAGTCTAACAATCTTCATTTGGACTGATCCTGGGAATGTATGTCACAGACTTTGGGTGTACAAGTCCTGTGCCAAGACAGCTTGCATAGTGATAGGATGGAAGCCATTGGACTTGTTCCTTGTCGTGTAGTGGCCATGATGCATTATGTGTGTCATCTTGTGGTCAGTACTTATTTAGTTGTAGGCCAAATCCATGTTAGTTTTACTTCACACTTTGGGGCTGATTCTAATTCTGGCGGGCGGAGGAGGCCGCCCGCCAGAATTCCGCCCCCATAATACCGCTCCGCGGTCAGAAGACCGCGGAGGGTATTATGAGTTTTTCCCTGGGCTGGCGGGCGGTCTCCAAAAGACCGCCCGCCAGCCCAGGGAAAAACTCCCTTCCCACGAGGATGCCGGCTCGTAATCGAGCCGGCGGAGTGGGAAGGTGCGACGGGTGCAGTAGCACCCGTCGCGTATTTCAGTGTCTGCAAGGCAGACACTGAAATACCTTGCGGGGCCCTCTTACAGGGGCCCCTGCCGTGCCCATGCCATTGGCATGGGCACGGCAGGGGCCCCCAGGGGCCCCGCGACCCCCCCTACCGCCATCCTGTTCATGGCGGCTTTCCCGCCATGAACAGGATGGCGGTAGGGGGGGTCAGAATCCTCATGGCTGCGGAGCGCGCTCCGCAGCCATGGAGGATTCAAACGAGCAGCGGAAAGTCGGCGGGAGACCGCTGACTTTCCGCTTCTGACCGCGGCTGAACCGCCGCGGTCAGAATGCTCGTTGGAGCACCGCCAGCCTGTTGGCGGTGCTCCCGTGGTCGGTGGCCCTGGCGGCCACCGGCCGCCAGGGTCAGAATGACCCCCTTTGTCTAAACACTCTTTTTATTAGAACTGTATGTAGCTGTTGATGTTTTTCATCATTGTAGGCCAAAGTGCCTGTGTCGAATCACTGACAGTGGTTTGTGTCATACCACCAGATACTGAAGGGCTGTAATGACCCTGTGATCAGGAACTGTTGTACTGCCATCTATCTGAATGTTGCATTATGTGATATTGGATTCCTTTTGTGAGGTAGGCGATATGGCTCCAGCTGATGAGAACAACCAAATTTATTTTTGCCTATTCTACAGGACAGTGTCTGATATATCCCTTCCTTCCATGTTCTGGAGATCTGTACCTGTAATTTGATTACCTACACAGTATGATTCCATCATGTTTGATTTTCTATGTATTTGAGATCTTGCCAGCTGATTATTTCGTCACTATAATAAAAATCTTCCCATTCAAAACACTTGGTTGTGATCCTGAGCTCAACATTGTATAAATGCAACATATTCATGCTTACACAAATAGCTTGTTTTGTCATTGTATAGTTCACATGGTGTTACATATCTACATCGCTAAATGTGAAATTTACTACAGGAGAGAATGAGTTTGTGGCTTGTGCATTTATTAAAATGTTAAAGGTGAAGACGTACTTGTTGCAAAAAGAAACATAAATACAAAGTGAAGGAGACACTCATGGTGAATGACACTATAGATGTGAAATCATCTGCAATCCAAAGTGCAAATTACTCCTTCCATCTGGAATGAAAAGTGACCAGAATTAGTCCACAGAGTGAATGTGTGACACACAAAGGAGGACATTAAGGTTGATGTTTCTTGCTGGCAGTGGTTGGTGTCTTGCTATCCGCACCTCCATGGACATCCCTGCTTGAGGGAGAGGGGGTTGGGGTTCAGCTGCTGCAGAGGCAGGGGTGTCTGACAGTATTTCTTCCTCTGGCAGGGCCTCCCTTCCTGTGTCTGCCACAGATGGAGATGACATTGTGTCTGCCACAGATGGAGATGACCTTTATGGATGTGCACCACAGGAAGGGGTAGATGATGCTAGAAAAGCCTGCTCAGGGATGTATGGATGTCTGTTAGAATTATGGGCCTCCATCTATTGGTACATGTAACTCTGCAGCTGAGTTTGGTTACTACCTGGCCTATCACACTATGGAACTCCTGATAGACCCCCAAGATTTGGCTGATGGTGTCCTGTCCGTGAGTGGCCTTAATGGCCTCACTCTGCCGGCCCACAGCACCCTCCCACAGACCCTGCCCCCACAAGCCTGTGCCCTTGACCCAGGTTCCTCTGTGTCAGGGGTGGTGATTTGTACTTCAGGATCCAGGACTGGGGGCACAAGATTGTACTAACTGTTCTAGGTGTACAGGTTGGGGGGTATGTTGCTGGCTGAGTTGCTGTAGCAGCCGAGGTGGGAGCTGTTTATGTGGGCACAGTGAGACTCACTGTTTCCGTCTGACCAGGCTGACCAGATGTGCTAGGCCGGTCCTCCTCAGCCAAATGCCCAGGAGTGTCATAATCCCTGAGGGCTTCATCCAACGGTGTGTTGGGAGTCTGTTCAGTGAGCAATGTCTGCCCAGGTGCACTGCCAGTTTGAACTGTTGAGAAATAGAATACATTGTTATTGGTGGAAGTGTGGAATCTACATCCACATGTCTTTTTCTCACAGTAAGTAGAGACCAAAGAAAATGTTAATAGGTAGGGTTTCCTATTGTGATATCTTACCATTATTGAAGTTGTTGACAAGACAACTGTGGAGGTTACAAAAACAACAGGATTGAGCAGCTCATTAGATGTGCTAATAACTTACATTTTGGAATAAGGAATGAAAATGACATCTAACAAACAGTTAAGGCAACACAATGGAGAGAATTCATGTGTTTTTGACCATTCCAAGGCCTAAGATACAGGCAAACACACGACTTGGTTGTTTATGTGGCAGTTGACATCATTTGAGCAGTGCAGAGTCAATAGGTTACCTGCCACTTCTAATCGGCAGAAGCAGCTTAATGCCTTACAACTAAGTGATGTACACAGCTGGTAAGGTGTCTTTCATGGCATCAATAGTCTCATTTGGAGTTACCAGGACAACATCAAGCTGGGTATGCAGACATGTCTCAGAGTTCAGCATGATATGTAGATTGCTCAGTCCATGATGAGTGAACATCAGTTGTAACATGGTTAAAAAGTATCTTTGGGCAAGTGCACAATGGCCTCTTTTTGTGAGTTGCAGAAAGAGGGCATCATGGTAGTTACAGTCATGTCACTATGAGACTCCCAACTCTTGACAAATGGTGAACTCCAATGTGAGTGAACATCAGTTGTGACATGGCTAATAAGTGTTTTTTGGGCAAATGCACAAGGGCCTCTTGTTTTGAGTTACAGAAGAGGGCCTCATGGTAGCTGTAGCTATGTCACTGTCAAACTCCCAAAACTAGACAAATGGTGAACTTCATGGTGAGTGAACATCAGTTGTGACATGGTGAACAAGTGCCTTTGGGCAAGTGCACAATCGTCTCTTGCTTTGAGTTACAGAAAGAGGGCCTCAGGGTAGTTGTAATCATGTCACTATCAGACTCCCAACTCTTGACAAATGGTGAACTCCAATGTGAGTGAACATCAGTTGTGACATGGCAAACAAGTGTTTTTGGGCAAATGCACAAGGGCCTCTTGTTTTGAGTTACAGAAAGAGAGCATCATGGTAGCTGTAGCCATGTCACTGTCAAACTTCCAACACTAGACAAATGGCGAACTCCTTGATGAGTGAACATCAGCTGTGACATGGCGAACAAGTGTCTTTGGGCAAGTGCACAATCACCCCTTGTTTTGAGATACAGAAAGAGGGCCTCATGGTAGTTACAGTCATGTCACTCTCCCTCCTCCCCAACACTTGACAAATGTTTACTCCTACTGTCACACTGTAGTTAGGTTGGATCATAAATTTACATGTTGACACACACCATGGGTCCTGGGATGACCTTTTAATATTAAAACACTTACAGACCCCATTCCAAAATATGGCATGTGATGGAGATTGATATATGTGATGTTATGTACAACAATACACATTGACAATCTACCGTCTCTGATACTTTGGGTATTGCAGGTTCTAAAGGTAGATGAACAAACACAATGGCAAAAGCTGATATGTAAGCATAAAGACATTGACGTTTTGTGACAGTTTTTGTGGTGTGACTTACCAGACTCCACTCCCCCAGCTATTCCAGTCAAGCTCCCAGGATGCAGGATGGCCAAGACCTTCTCCTCCCAGGGCAAGAGTTGTAATGGGGTGCTTAGAGTCCCACCACCAGTCTTCAGGGACTCCAGGTGTTGCCTGGAGGCCAGGGAATGAACTTCCCCCTCAGGTCATTTCACTTCTTCCTAATATCCTCCTTTGTGCACAAGGTGGTGCCTACATCTTTCACTCTGTTGACTAACCTTTGCCACATTTCCATTTTCCTACTGAGAGGAGTATGTTGAACTTGTACTCCAAACAATTGTGGCTCTTCTCTTATGATTTTATCTACCATGACTCTCAACTCATCCTCTGATAAACGTGGATTTTTGGGGTGTGACATGACTGAAAATAAGAAAGGTGATATTTGGAACAAAAAATGAAAAATTAGAAGAAGTGTGTAAAAGGTGAAAATGGGATAAGAAAAAAGGGCTGCCTTATGTGACAAACATTACAAAAGGTAGTGTGGTCTCTGTCTTGCTGTGCTGCAGTGAAGAGGCAAAGAATCATGGTCTGGGATGGGGTGTTTTTATAGTATGATTTGCATGTGTTATTGGCTAATGGATGTCAGCTGCATTGTTTCTGAATTCATCCAATGGCAACTATTCTGGTGCTTTGCTGTGAGCATACCACGATGGCTGACCACCATCAGCTAATTGCCACAAGAGGGCCACCATGTTGTTTTTGTAATAGGCTCAGCAGTTGGCCGTGGCCATGACAGCGATGACGTACATACTTCCAACATTGCAGCCCACTGTGCTGCTGGCAAGCAGCAAAATGTCGATGCGGTCGGCGGTTCAACCTGCATACATTATAATATGGCAGGAGGGAGACTGTGGCGCAGCAGTCTTCTTGTTAAGGCCAGCAGGGTGGTCTGGCGGTCCAACCACCAAACTCATAATCGTGCCGTCAGAGGATTTCATATGCCATATCTCTAGCAAATCATAGAAAACCACCATCTCTTTTGTTCATTGTAATTTGGAGTGGGCCCAGAACTAATGGGTGTGAACCACACTGTGTAATGTTTGCTTTCAGGCTTGCATTGACAGTTATTTGAATTGCTTGTAATTTCAAACGACCACCGGAATTTTTGCAATGGTGGGGCAAATTGACTAACCCTCCAATGAAGGCATAGTGGTGTATTTAGGACAAATCTCTGTCCAGGCGAGTACAAACTCAGGCTCAAAGGTATTGAGGGTTTATTAGTTCTTTTATAAAGCAAGTATTGATGTATTACAGAAGCAGAGAGAGCTCCCTGCCCAGTCACCATTTAACAGACTTCTCAGTCAAGTGATCACCCACATTCTTCATGACATCTTATCTCAGTATATCATGAATGGGGCAAATGAGAAATACAGAACCAAGGGCATGATGCAACATGTCTCCATTGATTAAAGACACCCAAAGAAGTGAGAAATGACCTGCAGTATCCCCTCACACCATAAAATAGGTAAAAGTGTACTGGAAACGGAGTACAGATACCAACACACAGGGGACAAGACCTTCATAAAAAACATCAAAATGCAAGGTACACTTCACAAGTAGTAATATAAAAATACTTTGAATAGTTACAAGGAGCATTGTGCCTATTGTGCTTTCTCCCACACATATCATGGTAAAATTTGCTGCCACCATCAGCACACCACTAGGGAAATTTGGGTACAAATAACACAGAATGAAACTCATACAACCCAACACGAGTGTGGCTTCCATAAAGAAGTACTGCATGTAAAATGGGAAAGCCCATTAGAACGCAATGCAAATACAACTTCTACTCACTCTACACAGACCAGGAAACAGAAACTGCAGCTAAGTCTTATACCACAACAGGGTATCTTGTCTGCCAGAATTCAAATTCAACACACATGCAAGGAAGCTGAGTATAATTCTGAATACCTTTGAATGGTTCACTGTATCACAACAAAACATCACATTCCTTTTACATACACAAAGATATTTTGTTTACCACAACAAATGCAACTTACAATAAACACTCGCCATGTTAATCTGGTAACTATCCATCCCCCCAAGAGAGGAACAGAACTAACATGAAGGGAGTCACTTAAGCAGATAAACTATGTTTCCTGTGAGAAAAAGTGTGAAATAAGAGCATTTGCTATATCTATATTTAATAACAGCACTACAGTGAACCCTCTACTGGACAATTCTTAAATAGGGGGTGGGGAGATGCTGACGCAGTACCTATTGACAAATGCTCACAAGTGTTTCCTGATTGTGGAGGGGCAGCTGTTCCACCATCTCGGCAAGGCCAAGAAAAGAGACATGGGCAGAGGCGGCAGACTTCAAATGTTGCCAGTTTGCCTCTTACTGGCACATATTTATTTACTTATTTATACCTTTAAGAAACTTTTTAAGGTGAAAGTACACCACTAAGTTGTGCCTGAATCTCTTACCAAGAAGACATATGGAATATGCATAAAAATGAATATATGAGAAAGAAGAAATAAAACTGTAAATGCACATAGTTCAATGAGACTGAAATCCTTATGCCTTCTCCATGATTCCATCTACAATACAAATTGTTTATGGTATACCAAACTGTGACTAAGACACTGAAACTAGTTTCCTATAACTTCGTCTGTAGCCTCTACATAGTCATTGAAAGTTTTAATGTTTATTTTTATAATTAAAACAACAAAATTGAAAGATTATCTATAGAAATATTGACAGTATTTAGTTGGATTTGCTTTAGGTAGATCTGTATAGTTCACTCTGCTGAACATAGAAATATATTTTTAATTGCTATGTTAAATATGTGCAATGACATCACACAAGATTATGTTCAAAATGTAGAAAAATACATACATCACAATACACATACAAATGCCATTGGCAATGCTAATAGGCCTGGCTTTTATGCGCTGCACCAATGCATAGCATTCTGGTAGACCATTTGAAAGTGTCAGACTTGCAGGGTAAAGCTTTTGAGTTGGTTCATCTCATCCCTTTAGAACCGCTCTCAGGAGGTGAATCTTGGCCCCTCTACTCAGAGTTCTCTATTCTTTTTTGCATAATTTATGCGCCACTCTAACCCTGAAAGGGATTAGTTTTGACTTATACTGGGTGCTCCCTTGTGTCTGGACAAAGCTAATCCTCTCTAATGAGAGCAAACCACATGTCAGGGGTTGCTTTTGCTCATTCCAGGTGGGCTTGGATGGTATTTTACCAGTCCAAAGCTGTGATACTGTGCTTGGAGTGGTAAATGGCTTTTGTTATTTTACAGCTTGGCAAGGTTGACACTGTGTCAAACCTATGCTTAAAGACTTTAATGTATAAATGGCAACAGACTTTGTCACTATCTAGCTCGGCGTGGATAGCACTGTGCTGATCCAATGCTTAAAATGTTTGTTAGATAAACAGACATTTGAGGTGAGCAAATCTAGAGTGTTGCTGGTGTTGCAGAGTGATCCTTACGAGAGCTGCTCTCCACCTAAACTTGGGAACTTCCCAGAGTTCTCTATTCTTTTTTGCATAATTTATGCATCAATCTAACCCTGAAAGGGATTTGTTTTGACTTATACTGGGTGCTCCCTTGTGTATGGACAAAGCTAAACTTCTCTGATGAGCTTTAATGAGAGCAAAACAGGTGTCAGGGGTTGCTTTTGCTCATTCCAGGTTGGCTTGGACGGTATGTTACCAGTCCAAAGCTGTGATACTGTGCTTGGAGTGGTAGATGGCTTTTGTCATTTTACAGCTCAGCAAGGTTGACACTGTGTCAAACCTATGCTTAAAGACTTTGGGCCTGATTACAACTTTGGAGGAGGTATTAATCTGTCCCAAAAGTGACGGTAATGTGACGGATATACCACCAGCCGTATTACGAGTTCCATAGGATATAATGGACTCATAATACGGCTGGTGGTATATCCGTCACTTTACCGTCACTTTTGGGACGGATTAACACCTCCTCCAAAGTTGTAATCAGGCCCTTTGTCACTCTCTAGCTCGGCGTGGATAGCACGGTGCTGATCCAATGCTTAAAAACTTTGCTAGATAAACAGAAATTTGAGGTGAGCAAATCTAGAGTGTCACTGGTGTTGCAGAGTGCTCCTTACTAGAGCTGCTCTCCACCTAAACTTGGGAACTACCCAGAGTTCTCTCTTTTTTTTGCATAATTTATGAGTCACTCTAACCCTGAAAGGGATTTGTTTTGACTTATACTGGGTGCTGCCTTGTGCCTGGACAAAGCTAAATCTCTCGGATGAGCTCTAATGAGAGCGAAACATGTGTCAGGGGTCGCTTTTGCTCATTCCAGGTTGGCTTGGATGGTATTTTACCAGTCCAAAGCTGTGATACTGTGCTTGGAGTGTTAAATGGCTTTTGTCATTTTACAGCTCGACAAGGTTGACACAGTGTCAAACCTATGTTTAAAGACTTTGCTGTATAAATAGCAAAAGACTTTGGGGGTTATTACAACTTTGGAGGAGGTGTTAATCCGTCCCTAAAGTGACGGATATACCACCAGCCGTATTACGAGTTCCATAGGATATAATGGACTCGTAATACGGCTGGTGGTATATCCGTCACTTTACCGTCACTTTTGGGACGGATTAACACCTCCTCCAAAGTTGTAATAACCCCCTTTGTCACTATCTAGCTCGGTGTGGATAGCACTGTGCTGATCCAATGCTTAAAAACTTTGCTATATAAACAGACATTTGAGGTGAGCAAATCTAGACTGTTGCTGGTGTTGCAGAGTGCTCCTTACTAGAGCTGCTCTCTACCTAAACTTGGTGAACTACCCAGAGTTCTCTATTCTTTTTTGCACATATATATAGATATATATATATATATATATATTTATATATACATATATATATATCCCTGGTGTCTAGAGTTTTCTGCCCCCCGGAGGCAGATCCGTTCTGCCTCCAGGGGAGCAGAAAATGCCTAAAAATATTTTGCACCCCCCGCCACGGGGAGCCGCCCTTGCTCAAGGAGCCGCACCCCTTATGCGTTAGTATATTAAAAAAAAGAAATCCCTCGTGTCTAGTGGCTTCTGGCAGAAATGGCCTAAAAATAATTTGGCCCCTCAGGGAGCGACCCTTGCCTAAGGGGTCACTCCCCACATATAAAAAAATAAAAATAAACTAAAAAAGATTATCCCTGGTGTCTAGGAGTTTTCTGCCCCCCTCCCTGGGGACAGATCAGCCTAATTATAATAGGCCGATCTGCTCCCAGAGGGGGCAGAAATGGCCTAAAAATAATTCCCCCCCCGGGGAGTGGCCCTTGCCAAAGGGGCTGCTCCCCTTATGCATAAGAATGATTAAAAAAAAAAATCCTTTGTGTCTAGTGGTTTCTGCCTCCCAGGGGCAGATCAGCCTAATTATATTAGGTGAATCTACCCCCGGGGGGCAGAAAAATGCCTAAAACCAATTTGCCCCCCCAGGGAGAGACCCTTGCCTAAGGGGTCGCCCCCCACACCTAAAAGAAAAAAAAAAAAAATAAAGATCGGCCTAATCATATTAGGCCGATCTGCCCCCGGGGGGGCAGAAATGGCCTAAAAATTATTTAGCCCCCTAGGGAGCGGCTCTTGCCCAAGGGGACGCTCCCCCCATCAACAACAGCAAAAAAATAAAATAATCCCTGGTGTCTAGTGGGTATTTCTGCTGCCTGATCGCATCGCAATCCGGCAGCAGAAATGCTTGCAGAGACATGAAAGGTAAGGAAAGGCCTTTCCTTTCCTTTCATGCCTCTGCCAGCCCCCTCCTTCCGAGCAGAAGAGAAATGCTTTTGCATTTTTTTCTGCATCACGCTGGAAGGATGGGAGGTGACCTCTGATGAGGTCAGCACGCGATCCCGTGTTGACATCATCAGATGTCACTGGGGGGGTCGAGTGGTGACCTGGGCGGCTGGGGGCGCGGCCCTCGGGGGGAGCGCTAGCGCTTCCCCCGAGGGCTGGTACACAGACATAATGGTTATGTCCGTGGCACCTGAGAGGCACCACCACAGACGTAACCATTAGGTCCATGACATATAAAGGGTTAACAAATTCTGATTAACATAATACAATATAACATAACATAACAAAACAAAACATAATGCTCACCCTTCACTCACACACACTGCTCACCCTGCACTCATACAATCACATTGCTCAGCCTGCCCTCACACAGGCTGGAGTCACTGTTCACTCACATGGACACACAGCTCCCCTAGCACTCATACAAGCACATCACTTCATCTACACTCACAAAGGTATTTTTAACCCTGTGCTCACATGGGTACATCACGAACCCAGCACTCACATGAGCACACTGTTCATGCTGCACTCACTCAGGCACATCTGGCACTCAAGCAGACACACAGCTCACCCTCCACTCAATGCATGCAGCTTTCACCTGCACTCAGACACCTCTCATACTTAATTCACAAGTTAGAACTGCTCATCCTGTACTCACACTTGACCCCCTCTCCTACACCCACACGGGTGCAGTGTTCACTCTACACTCAGCAACAAAATGAATAAATACACAGTAGATAGTAGAACTCCAGGAGGAGGATAGGGAAACATCCAATAGCTACAAAAGATACCCAGCCAGCAAGGAGGAGTGTACAGTAGATAGACATACTCCAGTCTTCACACAGTGCACTCCTCACAATGTAACTTGTTCCTTTGTGTGAGCTTCTTCTTCCAATACTTAGTAGTTGGAGTGAATGATATTTTAGAACATATTCCTTACTACCAATCAGTGAGGTAACATTTTTGGACTGGCAAGGCATGTACGATATCTTACCAACTACAAGGTAGTTGATATAGAATTTTTTCAGAGTGGCTTTTTACTATTGCCAGTGGTGCCCCATTATTATGGTGTACAACCAGAAGAGGAAGGGATGAACAGATTGAAAGAACAGCCCAGAAGAGGAAAAGGGGAGTAGCATTGACCAATGTGTCTGTGTGTCTGTGTCCTTGCTCACTGGTGCCAGAGCAGCTTCCGGCCCACCACCCATAGCCTAGAGAAAGCATTAGATTTATTTTGTAAGTGGACTAACATAAGTGCTGCCCAGTTGGTAGTTTGATCAGCATCAAAACAACAGGTGGGTGGCGCAAAAGCCCCTCTCCCGCCCTGTTGTGCTTCTTAAAGCTCTTTCTCTGGTAATCACATTAAGTCAGGAAACACTACTGCACTTTCAAGCCACAATTAAATGCTACTACCTTTTAGAACATTGGTTCTTATCCTTTTGACTTCTGTGGACCTCCACTTTATCATTACTGGAACCTGGAGGCCCCTATTGAATCATTATTCGAATCCAGGGACCTCCATTAAGTTCTTGAGTCAATATAAACAAGTCTACATTTCATTTTAATTTAAATGGGAAGGTTGTAGGTTTTCTAGTTCAATTGAGGTCACTAGTCATCCTTTCTATATTCTGTTTCATACACTTTCACGGCTCAATCTTAGGATACTATTCCTGATGCCACTAACATAATTTTTAGCCTTCAATTTTAAATTCCTTCACATTTACAGAACATTTTTAAAGTTTCAGTTCTATATTTTGCTTCTATATTTACATACACTTTATTAATCTGTTCATATTATTTAATTTTTTCAGCAGCCGTGGACCCCCTGAGTAGGCTGTGCTGATCCCTAGGTTAGGCTTCATGGATCCTCAGGTGCCCCTGGACTGCAAGTCAAGTACCACTGTTTTAGAATATCAGCTCAGAATAATTTTTGTGGGTGTATACATTTGTTCAGTAAGGAATTCCATATACATCCACCAGTGTATGTGTCTTTATGCTGAGACAGGGCTACAATATTGTCAAGAAGGCATGACTTGTAAGCAAGAGGGAGGAGCAGTGACTTACACCTGAATGCAAGAAACTTATTTGATTAAACATTTGCTCTCTTGGAATGTGTTGGACCTGACCCTTTTTGCAGGGTCATCCCCAATCATTTTGCCTCCTTCCTCCTACTTGTTTCTGACCTGTTTTTGTTGGCTTTAGGACTCTGGGCACTTTATCACTGCTAACCACTGCTAAAGCGCATATGCTCTCTGTGTAAATTGTTTTGTGATTGGTTTATCCATGATTGGCATATTTGCTTTACTAGTAAGTCCCTAGTAAAGTGCACTAGAGGTGCATAGGGTCTGTAAATCAAATGCTACTAGTGGACCTGCAGCACTGATTGTGCCACCCAAAGAAGTAGCCCTGTAAACATGTCTCAGACCTGCCACTGCAGTGTCTGCGTGTGCAGTTTTAAACTGCCAATTCTACTTGGCAAGTGTACACACCTTCCCTTTTTATACATGTAAGGCACCCATAAGGTAGGCCCTATGGACAGGGTGCAATGTATGTTAAAGGTGGGACATGTACTTATGAGTTTTACATATCCTGACAGTGAAATGCTGCCAAATTCAGTTTTCACTGTGCAAGGCATATCTCTCTCATTGGTTAACATGGGAACTGCCTTTAAATATTCTTAAAGTGTAGATACCCATTGAGAGTAGATAGAATTATGGAGTTTGAGGTCTCTGAACTCACAATTTGAAAATTACATCTTTTTGTAAAGTTGTTTTTTAAATTGTTTGTTTGAAAATGCAATTTTTAGAAAGTAGGCATGTTCTTGCTTAAACCATCCTGTGACTCTGTCTGTTTGTGGATTCCCTGTCTGGGTCAGACTGACATTTAGGCTGTTTGGGAATCCCCTCTAGACAGTGACACAAAGTGTGCTGGGGTGTAGCCTGCATATCCTGATGAGCCATCTGAGGAAGAGTGGATGGAGGAGTGGTCACTTACACCTGAATGGGCTGTGCCTGCCCTCACACAATGCAGTCTCCAACCCCCTGGTGTGTGTCTGGGGCCTGACCTGGGCAAGACAGGATCCTGTAAACAGGATAGACTTTCTTTCAAAGTTTGCCTACCTCAAAGACTTACAGGAGTCTAAGTATTGGACCCAAAACCCCATCTTTTTGGATCATTTCTGGATTCAAGAGGAACCTCTGCTAAGGAGAAGAGCTGGAGAGCTGAGGAGAAGTGCTGCCCCTGCCTGTTACTGTGCTTTGTTGGGCTATCCTGCAGTTGCTGATTCGGCCTGTGAAAGGTGACAAAGACTGGACTGTGTTGTGCATGCCTGCTTGAGAGGTATCTCCAAGGGCTTGGACTGAACTTGCCGCCTGTTTTGAAGCCTCATGGACAGCAAAGGCTTCACCAACCAGTCTCTGAGTCTGCATGCTGTGGACTCTACCTTGCCAGAGGGTGCCATTTCAGTTCCTGGGCCCCTGGAAGTGAATTTTGGTGAAACTCCTGTGAAATGTAACCGGAAGTTACTGTGTGTCTTCGCTAAGGACACAGCTGCCTGGAACCTGCAACGCCACCTGCACCTGAAGCTGTGGACTTTGTAGAAGCGTGACGACCCCATCGACTCCGCCGGCCTCGTTTCACCACAGCCACTGATCCCACACGAACTCGCAGAGATCGGAGTGTCATAGCAGAGACCCGATGTTCTTGACACCCAACTCGGTCGCAGCGGCTGTGACCCTGTGACATGATTGTGACCCTGTGAGGGCAGCATCGTGACTTTGACGGACTTCGTCTGTGCCGGAGGCACCAAGGAACCAACACCTCACAACTGATGCCACCTCACCTCCACCGTAAGGACCCGACACCTCTTTGCGATGCCTCTGCTCCTCTGCGACACAGCGCCAGAACCGATGCCACCTCGAATCCAGTGACGCCTCGCTCCCCGACTCCATGCACCAGCCTGTTCTCCACACTCTTTGCTAAGATACTGTAGATGACTGTGGGCCATGTGACTCCGTAAACGGCACCAGTGGCATCACATTGTGGGGAACGACTCTATCACAGCGCCATCAGATTGCAGTATTTTGGTGTTTTTAATTGCTAAAGTCATATCTTTAACTGTGCATTGTGGATTTTTATCGTATTTGGTCTTGTTAATTTAGATAAATATTTTCTATTTTTCTAAACCTGTTGTAGTTACTGTGGGTGTTGGTACAAATACTTTACGCATTGCTTCTGAGATAAGCCTGACTGCTTGTGCCAAGCTACCAAGGGGGTAAGCAGGGGTTATCAAAGTGTATTTCTCCATTGCCCTGACTAGAGTAAGGGTCCTTGCTTGGACAGGGGGTAACCCATTGGTAATAGAATGTATCAGAATGAAGCTACTGAGCACCTGGATACATTGCTTTGAGGAGCTCATTATATAAAAGCATCTGAAAGGGCTTGCAAACTAATGGTAAAACATCATAACAGTGGAAACCAGGGGTGGCTGGTGATCTCTGGAAGTAGTGGGGCATAATATGTGCCAGAGAATCTCCTCATTGTTTTCAAAATTTGCCTAGGGTGCCAACACAATGTACCTGCACACTCACACTCACAAATCTTTGCACACATTCACACTTTCACAACTGATGATCCTCACTCACAACTATTGGTATACAGGGGCTCTGATTTGAACTCATTGGGTCACAGCTGTTCTCTTTTAAAGATGCAGCATGCATTGGAGTCCTGGTTCAACTACATCTTCTGCACAATTGATAGAGGCACCCCTGACTCACTCTCAATCCTTCTCATAATCTCCCCCTCACACACTCATTCTAGCTCACTCACACAGCTTTACCCACACCCTCATTTTCCCTTTGCTGGAAACTCAGAGGTTCCACTGCAACAGCAGAGCAAGAATCTGGCACATTAGAACCAGCAAGCCATGATTTCTAATGAGGAGCCAGACAGAGCAGTAGGACCAGTTTTCAGAGGAAGATCCACCTCAAGCCCTCTACCAGCTTCTTGATAGTACTGGAAGCACAGCCCTATCAGAAGCTGGGATAGCGCTGGGAGGCCCTGCCTCTGCTGGTCTGTATGACTCCTTATTCGCCCCAGGGATACATTGATGTGTGCCCTAATGGCCCTTTTGTAGCAGCTATACTGTGCTGTTTAAGGTGTTGCACAATATGCCTGCTAAATAAAAAGGATTGGGCCTGTGTTAGGGAATCGTAGATGAACTACGGTCCTCACATGCTCAGTCCTGACATCCATCCATGGAGTGCTGTGTTTTTAGCTCTCGCCTAGGCAGCGCATGTGCTTTTTCTGTATGGGAGTTCAGCAAGACCATCCATTTCAAGTTGTTCCTTCATGTGCCTTTCAAAGTTCCTTTCTTTTAGTTGGTGAATAATTTACATTTGACCTTATTTTGCTGTTTTGGTAACCACCCTGAAGACTGTACCTGTTACATGGATCACTTCACTATCGGCCATATAATTTTTTTTCAGCGCACTACTTTTACTCTTGCCTGGGCTTGTTTGGATTTCTGAACGCACTCAGCAGAGGACTGCAAATCATGTCCTTATCTGGTTTTTCACTGTCTCTGCTTTCATGTGGAGGCTATTTTGTTTTTCACCATATAACATTTTTAGTTTCATGAGCTCAAATGTCCAAACCTTCAATAATATACTTACTTAATGTAAGTGTAGTTTAAGAAGACGGTCGACAGTAGGATGACATTATTTAAATTGTGCTTTTGACAGCATGATATTTTGATATGATTAAAGAGGTAAACATGCTGTTATTGCTCTGTTTTATGAAAATGGAAGCAGCCTTCAGTTGTGAAATATATTAATATCAATGAATGCCTCTCTAAACGCAGCATGTGATGTGTGTTACTTAACAATATATCCTGCTGGTAGAGCAACAGACCTCAGCACTACCTCAGCATCAGAGCAGCACCAATTCAGCTCAAGTCAGCATCACTCATTACCACTTCAGCAGCACCACCTTAGCATCATTCAGCAGCACCTCACCATCACTCAGCCTCAGTGCGGCACCACCTCTGCCCCAGCGCAGCACCACCTCAGCATCAACGCAGCACCACCCCAGACCCAGTGCAGCCCCACCGCAGCACCAGCAGAGCACCTCTCCACTACAAGCGCAGCACTACTTCAGCATCAGTGCAGCACCAGCACAGCATCACTCAGCACCAGCACAGCACCATCTCAGCATCAGCACAGCATCACAACTGCATCAGTGCACCACCACCACCAGTGTAGCACCAACTCAGCACCTAACCAGCACCACCACAGCACCTCGAATCACCACCACACCGTCAGCGCAGCTCCACCTCAGCACCACTTCAGAATTAGTGTAGCACTGCCTTGGCACCAGGGCAGCACTACCTCAGCATCAGTGCAGCATCATCACCTCAGCATTAGCACATCACCACTTCAGCATCAGCACAGCACCACCTCAGCATCAGTGCAGCATCACCATAGCACAGCACCAACTCAGCATCACTCAGCACCAGCTCAGCACCAAATGAGCACCAGCACAGCACCACCATATCAACATGAGCAATAGCAGCAACACCACAACATCACTCAGTACGACTTCAACACCATCACAGCACCACCTGAGCACCACACAGCGCCACCACAGCACCACCTCAGCAATAGGACAGTACCATCTCAGCATCAACACAGCACCACCTCCTCATCAATGCACCACTACCAGTGCACCAACTCAGCATCAGCACAGCACCTCCTCAACACCAGTGCAGCACCACCTCAGAATCAGCACAGCACCACCTCAGACCCAGTGCAGCCCCACCTCAGCACCAGCAGAGCACCTCTCCACTACAAGCGCAGCACTACTTCAGCATCAGTGCAGCACCAGCACCGCATCACCCAGCACCAGCACCACACCATCTCAGCAACAGCACAGCATCACAACTGCATCAGTGCACCACCACTAGTGTAGCACCAACTCAGTACCTGCACAGCACCACCACAGCACCTCGAAGCACCACCACACCATCAGCGCAGGTCCACCTCAGCACCACTTCAGAATTAGTGCAGCACTGCCTCGGCACCAGGGCAGCACTACCTCAGCATCAGTGCAGCATCATCACCTCAGCATTAGCACAGCACCACTTCAGCATCAGCTCAGCACCACCTCAGCATCAGTGTAGCATCACCATAGCACAGCACCAACTCAGCATCACTCAGCACCAGCTCAGCACCAAATGAGCACCAGCACAGCACCACCACCTCAACATCAGCAACATCAGCAACACCACAACATCACTCAGCACGACTTCAGCATCATCACAGCAACACTTGAGCACCACACAGCGCCACCACAGCACCACCTAAGCAATAGGACAGTACCATCTCAGCATCAAGACAGCACCACCTCCTCATCAATGCACCACTACCAGTGCACCAACTCAGCATCAGCACAGCACCTCCTCATCACCAGTGCACCACCACCTCAGAATCAGCACAGCACCAACTCTGCATCACTCAGCACACCCTGAGCACTAGCTCAGCACAACCTGAGCACTAGTGAATCACCACCATCTCAGCATGACTCAGCACCACCTCAGCATCACTTCTCAGCACCAGCACAGCATCACTCAGCACCACCTCAGCACCAGTGCAACATCCCCTTAGCATCACTCAACACCACCACTGCACCACCAAAGCATCAACTCTGCATCAGTGCACCACCACCAGCGCAGCACCACCTCAGCAGCAATTCAGCACCAACACAGCACCACTTCTGCATTAGCGCAGCACCACCTCAGTATCATCTCAGCATCTCAGCACAGCACCACTTTAGAACCACCAAAGGCTCACGCAGAACCACCTCAGCATCACTCAGCATCACCTCAGCATCACTCACCAACCTCTGAGCACCACCTCTGCACAAGCACACCACCACCTCAGCACCACCTCAGCATCACTCAGCACCAACTGGGTACCAGTGCAGCACCACTTCAGAATCAACGCAGCACCACCTCAGTATCAGTATAGCGCCACCTTAGCATCACCAGGGCACCACCTCAGCCTCAGCACAGCACCATCTCAGCATCAGCACAACACCAGTTCCTCATCAGTTCACCACCACCCAGGCAGCATCAACTCCACATCAGCACAGCACCAGCACAGCATCACCTCCACATTAGCAGACCACTATCCCAGTATCAGCAAAGCACTACCTCCACATCAGTGCACCACCACAGCACAGCCACACCTCAGCACCAGCGCAGCCCTACCTCAGCACCAGCACAACCCCTCCTCTGCAGCAATTCAGCACCAATGCAGCACCACTTCAGCATCAGTGCAGCACCACCTCAGCATCAGCGCAGGATAAGCGCAGCACAGCACTAACTCAGCATCACTCATCACGACTTGAGCCCTAGTTCAGCACCACCCCTTCACCAGTGCAGCATCTCCACCTCAGCATCACCTCAGCATGACTCATCACCACCTCAGCATCACTCATCACCTCAGCACCACCACAGCATTACATCACCATCAGCACAGCACCACCACTTCACCACCACTTCACAACTTCCTCATCAGTGCACCACCACCAGCACAGCACCAACTCAGCACTAGTGCAGCCTTCCACAGCATTAGCGCATCACCACCAGTGCAGCATCACCTCAACAGCAACTCAGCACCAAAACAGCATAACTTCAGCATTAGTGCAACACCACCTTAGCACCAGTGAAGTATCACCTCAGCACCAGCACAGCACCACCTGAGCACCACCAAAGGATCACTCGGAACTGCCTCAGCATCACTCAGCACCACCTCAGTATCACTCAGCACCATTCTAACACCACCGCCACACAAGCACACCACCACCTGAGCACCACGTCAGTATCACTCAGCACCACCTCAGCACCAGTGCAGCACCATCTCAGCATTAGCGCACCACCACCTGAGCACCACCACAGCACCATTTCAGCATCAGCACAGCATCACCTCAGCATCAGCTCAGCACCACCTATTCATCAGTGCACCACTACCAGTGCAGCATCAACTTCGTATCATGTAGGAGGCTGGCCTGGCTTATAGTGGGCACCTAATGGTACTTACGCCTTGTGCCAGGTCCAGTTATCCCTTATTAGTAGATTAGTAGTGTTCTAGCAGCTTAGGCTGATAAAAGTAGCTATAGCAGAGCAGCTTAGGCTGAACTAGGAGACATGCAAAGCTCCTACTATACCACTTATATCATGTAGCACTATATCATAAGAATCACAATACTCAGAGTTACTAAAAATAAAGGTACTTTATTTTAGTGACAATGGGCCAAAAATATCTCAAAGGATATACTCCCTTAGGAGGTAAGTAAAATACACAAAATATACACACAAACCAAAATCAGGTAAGTAAACAGTTAGAAAAGTAGTGCAAACACTGTAGAATACAATAGGATGCAATTGGCCTAGGGGCAACACAAACCATATACTAAGAAAGTGGAATGCGAACCACTTAGGGACCCCAGGCCTAGTGTAGTGTGTAGAGGGTTGCTGGGAGTGTAAGAAAACACTAAGGGTGTCCAAGATACCCCACCCCAAGACCCTGAAAAGTAGGAGTAAAGTTAACCTACTTCCCCAGAAACACACTAAAGTCGTGATAGAGGATTCTGCAAAGACCACAACTGACTGCAAAGCACTGAAGACAGATTACTGGACCTGAGGACCTGTAAAGGAAGGGGAACAAGTCCAAGAGTCACGAAAGTGTCCATGGGGGGCAGGAGCCCACTAAACCCCGGATGAAGGTGCAAAATGGCAGGCTTTGGGTGAAAGAAGCTGACGATTTTGCATCAACCGAAGATGCCAGGAACTTCTCCTTTGCACAGAAGATGTCCCACGGTATGCTGGAGGATGCAGAGTTGTTTCCATGCAGAAACACCGCGAACAAGCCTTGCTAGCTGCAAAGGTCACAGTTGAAGAAAATGGGTGCTGCTCGGGCCCAGGAAGGACCAGGAGGTCACCCCTTGGAGAAGGAGAAAGAGGGGGCACTCAGCAACACAGAGAGCCCAAGCAGAAGCAGGCATCACCCGCAGAAGTACTTGAACATGGGTTCAAAATAACTGAGCATGGCGGTCATCTCAACACTACAAAGGAGGGTCCCACGAAGCCGGTGTTCAACTCAGCGAGCTGAGCAATGCAAGACAGAGTACTAGGGACCTGGGCTGTGCTGTGCACAAAGGATTCCTTGCAAAACTGCACAGAAGCCCTAGCAGCTGCAGTTCATGCAGTGCACAGGATTACTGTCTGGTGTGGGGAGGCAAGGACTTACCTCCACCAAATTTGGACAGATGGACCACTGGACTGTCAGGGTCACTAGGATCCAGCTCCTGTGTTCCAGGGACCACACTTGTCACGATGAGAGGGGACCCAGAGGACTGGTGAAGCAGAAGTTTGGTGCCTGCATTAGCAGGGGGAAGTTTCCGTTGACCCAAAAGACATTTCTTCTTGGCTTCCAGTGCAGGGTGAAGGCAGACAGCCCCCAGAGCATGCACCATCAGGAAACAGTCAAGAAAGCCGGCAGGATTAGGCTCTGCAATGTCGCTGGTAGTCTTCTTGGTACTTTGTTGCAGTTTTGCAGGCATCCTGGAGCAGTCAGCAGTCGATCCTTGGCAGAAGTTGAAGAGAGAGATGCAGCGAACTTTGGTGAGCTCTTGCATTCGTTATCTGAAGAGAAGCCCACAGGGGAGACTCTACCCTCAGAGGAGGATTGGCCACCTAGTCAGGTAAGCACCTATCAGGAGGGGTCTCTGACGTCACCTGCTGGCACTGGCCACTCAGAGGCCTCCATTGTGCCCTCACACCTCTGCATTCAAGATGGCAGAGGTCTGGGACACACTGGAGGAGCTCTGGGCACCACCCCTGGGGTGGTGATGGACAGGGGAGTAGTCAGTCCCCTTTCCTTTGTCCAGTTTTGCACCAGAGCAGGGGCCGGGGGATCCCTGAACCGGTGTAGACTGGCTTATGCAAGGAGGGCAACATCTGTGCCCTTCAAAGCATTTCCAGAGGCTGGGGGAGGCTATTCCTCCCCAGCCCTTAACACCTATTTCAAAGGGAGAAGGTGTAACACCCTCTCTCTGAGGATTTTTTTTTTCCTGGCTTCCTGGGACTGGGCTGCCCAGACCCCAGGAGGGCAGAAGCCTGTCTGTGGGTTGGCAGCAGTGGTAGCTGCAGTGAAAACCCCTGAGAGCTAGTTTGGCAGTACCCGGGGTCCATGCTGGATCCCCGGGGATGCATGGGACTGGCACTCCAATACCAGATTTGCCATGGGGGGACAATTCCATGATCTTAGACATATTACATGGCCATATTCGGAGTTACCATTGTGAAGCTACATATAGGCATTGACCTATATGTAGTGCACGCGTGTAATGGTGTCCCCGCACTCACAAAGTCTGGGGAAATTGCCCTGAACAATGTGGGGGCACCTTGGCTAGTGCCAGGGTGCCCTCACACATAGTAACTTTGCCCCTAACCTTCACTAAGTGAGGGTTAGACATATAGGTGACTTATAAGTTACTTAAGTGCAGTGTAAAATGACTGTGAAATAACGTGGATGTTATTTCACTCAGGCTGCAGTGGCACTCCTGTGTAAGAATTGTCTGAGCTCCCAATGGGTGACAAAAGAAATGCTGCAGCCCATAGGTATCTCCTGGAATCCCAATACCCTGGGTACCATATACTAGGGAATTATAAGGGTGTTCCAGTGTGCCAATCAGAATTGGTAAAAAATGGTCACTAGCCTGCAGTGAGAGCATAAGCACTGAGGTTCTGATTAGCAGAGCCTCAGTGACATAGTTAGGCACCACACAGGGAACACATTCAGGCCACAACTATGAACACTGGGGTCCTGGCAAGCAGGATCCCAGTGAGACAGGCAAAAACAAACTGATACACAAGTAAAAATGGGGATAACATGCCAGGCAAGATGGTACTTTCCTACACATCAGCACAGCATCACCTCAGCATCACCACAGCACTGTCTCAGCATCAGCACAGCATCACCTCTGCATCAGTGCACCACCATCAGGGCAGCCCTACCTTAGCACCAGTGCAGCCCCACATCAGCACCAGCTCAATCCCACCTCAGCAGCAATTCAGCACTAACGCAGCACCACTTCAGCATCAGTGCAGCACCACCTTAGCATCAGCACAGCATTACCTCAGCACTAACTCAGCATCACCTAGCATCCCTTGAGCACCATTCAGCACCTTCTCAGCACCTGTGCAGCACCACCACATCAGCATGACTCAAGCCCACCTCAGCATGACTCAGAGCACCACCTCAGCATCATTCAGCGCCACCTCAGTATCACTCAGCATCACCTGAACACCACCACAGCAGCACCTCCGCATAAGCACAGCACCATCTCAGCATCGGCACAGCTCCACCTCCTCATCAGTGCATCACCACCAACACAGCACCACCTCAGCATGAGAACAGTATCACCTCAGCACAGTACCAGCACAGCATTAGTCACCACCACCTGAACACCAACACAGCACCACCACTTCAGCATCACCCAGCATCACCTCAGCATCACTCAGTACCACCTCAGTATCACTCAGCACCATCTGAGCACCACCTCTGCACAAGCACACCACCACCTCAGCACCGCCTCAGTATCACTCAGAACCATCTCAGCATCAGCACAGCACCACCTCCTCATTAGTGCACCACCACCAGTGTAGCACAAACTCTGCATCAGCACAGCACTACCTCAGCACCGCGACAGCACCACCTCAGCACCAGAACAGCATCACCTCCACAGTAGCACAGTACCATCTCAGCATCAGCACAGCCTCTGCATCAGTACACCATCACCAGCGCAGACCCACCACAGCACCAGCACAGTCCCACCTCAGCAGTAATTCAACACCACTTCAGCATCAGCAAGGCACCACATCAGCATCACTGCAGCATCACCTCAGCACAGCACTAACTCAGCATGACTCAGCACCACTTGAGCACCATTTCAGCAGCACCTTAGCACCAGTGCAGCACCACCATAGCATGACTCAGCACCACCTCAGCATGACTCAGCACTACCTCAGTATCACTCAGCATCATCTGAGCACCACCACAGCACCACCTCAGCAACAGTGGTGCACCACCTCTACACAAACTCACTACCATAGTACCACCTCAACATCAGCACAGCATCACTTCAGCATCAGTAGAGAACAACTTCCACATCAGTGCACCACCACCAACACAGCCCCACCTCAGCACCAGTGCAGCCACACCTCAGCAGCAGTTAAGCACCAATGCATCACCAATTCAGCATCAGAACAGCATCATTTTCACTCAGTTCCATCTCAGCATCACTCAGCACCACTTGCGCACCAGTGCAGCACCATCATCTCAGCATGACTCAGCACCACAGCATCACTCAGCACCACCTCAGTATCACCCAGCATCACCTGAGCATCACCTCCGCACCAGTACACCACCACCTCAGCATCACTCAGTATTATTCAGCATTACCTGAGCATCACCCCTGCACCAGCACACCACCACATCAGCACCACTTCTCCATCACCTCAGTCTGCCATAGGAATCTGGCATCTGTTGATTCTCACCTAGTGTCAGTCCACTGCTGGGGCTGAAATTCAGGTACTATTTTCCAACCACCACACTCACATTGTTGATGCCCCCAAGACAAAAAAGCGTTAACAAACAAGCACTAGAAGAGGCAGGAAGAAGTTTCCAGCACGTAAGGACAAAAAACTAGGAGACATGTAAGATGTTAATTTTGATTTGTTATGGGGACGTTAAGTTGTACATAATGCCTTTTTGGTTATATATAAGGTAAGAAAAATACCTATAACACTTTTTTTATAATAACTGTTCAACATGCTGCACAACAGTCACAATGCTCTACATTAACGACATTGGCAATCCAATTGCTCTGGCTAAACACGTAAAATGTCCCAAAGGTGAGATCTATTGGCTATGCCAAAACATGTTAAATAACACTCTGTGGCTGGATTATTGCTCAGTCCTCTCTGTATCCTCCCACATCATCAGGAGCTTGGAGCAGAGGCCAAAAGGGCTGACTTGTGAACTGTACAGTTCATGTAAACACAAAAGTCATGTTTGCATGAACATTGCACAATAAAATGATTACAAGTGTACTTTACAAGTGTA
Organism: Pleurodeles waltl; assembly: GCF_031143425.1. NCBI lineage: Eukaryota > Metazoa > Chordata > Amphibia > Caudata > Salamandridae > Pleurodeles > Pleurodeles waltl. The sequence continues at coordinate 511,026,570 of NC_090445.1, forward strand.
ATAAATTCGTTTCGCAGTAGTTGGGCTCACAGATGGCAGAGCTACAGCCCCAGGCCCCTGAAGAGGAGCCGCCTCTGGGAACCCAGAGAAGGTTTAACACAGAAGACGGTTGTCTGTTCAGATAATGGAAATGGTGCTGATAAAGAGAATACATTTTCCAAGTCCCAAAAAAGATATAGCGCAGCTCCCTCAAAGTACAAAATGTTAATTAATATTAAGTGAGCAAACTTGGTGCAAATTCATTACCAATGACTGGTTTTCTTATTGGATCAATCAGGCATATTGTTGCAATATTTCAAAAAGGCAGTAATGTTTTATGAAGCATGAATAGAAATAAAAGTAAAACATGAATATTTAATCGATTATCTCAAAGCGAGTGTAACCTTGCCAGTAGAAGAGGTATTGAACACGGTTATCCTGTGATCCACATAACACTAGAAACATCAATGGCAGAATCAGACAAATTCGAAAGGGGTGAATGTCTCCATTTTGGTAAAGGAGGCATCTTCATTTTGGTAGATCAGTAGAGGGGTAAGGTGGGTGGTTATCTGAGGAGTAGGGATTCGGTGGATGGCTCTGAAAGGTTTATTTCAAGGATTCCTAACATTACATGCATTTTCAATGTGGTTTTATGTAGCAATACCATTCTTCAGGTAGTCATCAATGAAAGCAGCACACCAAGCCTTTAACAGTCTCACTGTGAATGAGGAATAGAAAAGTGAATGTTTGGATTCCATGCAGAAAATGAAGTGTCGGTAAAAAAAAACAGAAAAAAGAAAACAGACAGATTCGAAAGAGGTCTCAGAATCTCTGACGCAGCACTAAGCTTAAATCACAACACAACAAGGTATAGTCTGAGAGGCTAGTGCTCCATGGATGAAACAATGCAAAATAGAATAACGATGGATCCTTACGATAACCAGAAATCACCCTTGGTTGATAGACATGCACGGTGGGTGACAATGTATGGATATTGGGAATGCTTTAGAGTACTTACTTTCATTCATTTCATTCGTAACAGCAAGTTATGTAAGCAAGCATCTGGATAAAATTACAGCAACAGCCAACTACTGCCACACAAGCATTTTAAGAAGTGACAGATCTGACAGACACAGAGCCGAAGCGTGAAGCAAATAAGAGAGCAATGCCAAAAACCATATGGTCACACCCACGCACATACACACATACACACAAAAAAGGTTATAGAATAAATAGAGCTGTTAAATAAAATGAAACCTCAAGAAAGACACTCAAGTCTGATTATGGTGTGCACCCCTCTGAAGAAAGGAGGACTTAAAAGGCGAAGGTTTAAAGATCTCTCCTAAAAAAAGTTCCCAGAACTGATGATTCAACAACAATAACAATGGCACACTCCTCAACAGGTTTGGCTTTTCCAACCCTACAGTGACTGATCAACCACTGCACTTCATGGTTGGCTGCATTCCTTTCCAACCATGCAAAGTTCTCTTGACTTTTCAAACTTCTGGATTTTCAAAATGATCAATATCTGTTTTAACCTTCCAGGAGTAATTTATCCTGAAATCTTCCACATGAAATGACTTTCACTTGACACCTATGATAAGATCATAATTATCCTTGAGCCTGCAGCTCTGTACATCACTTTTTCATACTTTGATGCAAACAAACATTCAGTTCTTCCAGATTTACATTATTTTCTATTCACTTACTCATTCATACTGGTCTTACTCTAGTAAATGCCTCTTGCGTGCTCAGTCACTCAATGGGAGAAATGTCTGATGTGGCAGGTTGAGTGTTTTGCTAGTATTACAGCATGGAACACAGTGCCTTTTCTATCTACAATTAAATACGCCCATGGTAGACACTTACTCACCACCGTATTCATTTGTTTTATGGTACTTTAGGAGGGTGCCTCTTTTTGCACAATCACTCCTGTTTTTTGAACTGATGCTGCATTTTTTTACCTCTCCTATAAGCACATAGTATATAGTACAAAGTGTATCCTGGGCTTGTAAGTTAAACATCACTAGTGGATTGTAGCAAACACGGTGCCACCACTATAGTAACAGTGCAAGACATGACTACAGGCCATCACTATTGCCTGTCTGCAGTTTTAAAACTGCAGTTTCGGCCTGTCAAAATAACCTCTCTTGACGGAACTAAACCCTCCTTTTATATATTAATAAGTCATCATTAAGTGGGCCTTAAACACCTGCCAGGCAGGGCTCATGGTATTTAAAAGCAGAACATGTACTTATTTAAATTTAAACACGTCCTCAGAGTGACAAAGCCTAAAGGCTATTTTCACTGTAGCAGGGTTAGCTGTAGAATATTAAAATTGAAAGTGATATAACCCCCACTTGGGAAACAGTTGCAAAGTTCATTCTGGACTTATAAAAATATGTATTACAACCCCAATTCACTGGTAAGGTCGGATCTGCAATGCATATTTAACAAAAGGTTCTTTTAAAAAGCCACCTTTTACCTGTATGGAGCCTCTAGAAGCCAATTTACATGAGCTTCCAATAGTCACCAAGGAGCTGAATAGCCCCTTTGATGAGGTATGCTCTTGCTCCCAGAGGTCAGACAAATGCCTTGGGAGTGGGGAGGTGTTCTGTTCCTCTGACAGGATGACCATCTGGGCAGTGCCCAAGAAGTTAATTAACTTCAAAGAGGTCTTATCTGTCACAGGAAGATGTAGCTAACACCTGAACCTACATACTCCTTTGTCCCTCTAGTCAAACAGGCAACAATCCCAGTGGGAGAGATGAGCTACCCCTGTAGCCCAGTGGGTGAGGAGCTATCCATAGCTACCAGGGCTCATATTAAACAGTGTATGCCCCCCGGGGCTTAAGATGCTTGTGCACCCCCTTCTATAATACTTATAGCAATGGCACTACTAAATAGTGCCAGTAATATCAAGATAGGCCATTACCTCATTTGCATGGGTGTATGGCCCCAGGCAAATGAGGGAATAATTTTACTTCTGTGCCCATGCTGAATTATGTCTGCAGGAACAAAAGGACAAACATGCCCTTAGGAAGCCCACTGAAAGTGCACCACCAAAAGGTGGCAAACTTTCAGTGCGCCTCTAAAGGTAGCCCTCTGGAGGGGAGAAACAACCCTCAGACATCCTCCCACAGGCAGGTGCAGTCACTCACTACACCTGCATGCAAGGAGATCTCTCTCCCTTCTTCAAAATGCTTGAGCAGTCATTCTGTATCAGTCATTCCGTATTTGACATGACTTGAATGAGCAGCCCTTAGGGCAGCACAAGTTTGCAACTGCCCTGGGGGCAGTGCATTCTTTGTAATGGGAAGCACCATCCCTGCCTGAGCCCATCACACCTTTTGAAAGGTGGTGCAAACATGGAAAGTGCACTGTATGCATTATAAAGCCCTCAGGTTTAAATTACTGAAACGTTTACTGGCCCTAACAAAAATAGTGTCACCAGAGAATGATAAAGGGCACTTTTTTGATCTGTGCTCAAAACCATACTATTTTCAAAAAACACTATAGTTTGCCATGAAATAATTTGCAGCCACTGAATGAGATAAAATTCTCTCATAGGGAAATGCAGCTGTGAAATTATTTTGCACTGTATATCCAGATATTGCATGTTTATTGTAATAGTGGAAAGGTTCTATACCATATATATGTTGTATTGACAACACATGGAAAATGGCTTATCTGATCGTTAGCTGTTCTTTGCTAAAAATAGTACAATCTCAAGTGAGGTGTGTTGAGGGTCATTCTCAAACACCCCTTAGACCTTAAATTCAGGAATCTCTTCCTCACTTGTATACGTGACACAAATGCACACCACATGGTAAAAATAGTTCATTCTGGTTTTTCAAATTATCTGCAACTTAAAAGTGAAAGTTAAATTGCTTGAGGTCTGGGAATCTTGCCTGCTTTCACTGGTCCTCTTACTAAGCTGGGCGTCAATTTAATCTTCTGGATGGGATTCTGGACATCCAGTTTAGGAGACAATCCAGATAGGAGTGGTGTTTCAAGGCACTTTTTGGGGGGCGTGTCACCTTCCTAGGTTTTTACTTTATTTTGTCTTCGACTCCTCTCTGTTTTCAGTTTCCTTGTATGTTCTCCTGGATTCTCATTTGGCCTTGGATTTCAGGTGCTATTAGGCTTGGTGTGTTCCTACAGCACCTGGTTTTATGTTGGATTGGTATTGTTTTTTCTGTTGATGATGGAAGGTTGGAACTTGCTCTTTATTGATGAACATATTTTGTCTTTCTCATTGATAGGGAGATTCTTTTAGCTCTACTTAGTCCCGTTATTGTCTCTGAGTTGATGAAGGAGTTTTTTTTTGCTTCGGCAAACCCCATGACGTAAGGTGTGGGATGAGGAAGGAGATGAGGAGGTGGTGCTTCGATTGCTTACTGATAATCTTCATTACGCTGATTCTTCCTTCCTCGTCCCAATACTTACAACCATTCCCCCCACCCTGTTGCCTTCATCAGCCTCTATTCTGAGGGCTTGGTTAGGAACAGGAAGTGCTTAGTAGGGGGAGGTGTTATGTGGGTAGATGATCTACTTTAGTAATAGAAACAAAATAAATAGCTTGGAAAGTGGTGGAAGTTGTAGGTGAATGGACATATTCACTCATGATGTAAATATTGGGACGAGGAAAGAAGAATGGGAGTAATGAAGATTACCGGTAAGTAATCAAAGCATTATGTCTACACTGTATTACTTATGTTCCTTTACTCACTCATTTAGATCACAAAGTTACAGGGGAAAGCATTGTTTGGGGGGCAGCAAAGTAGGTACAGTTTGATGAATATTTCCTACATTAGCTCCGTGGAGCCATTTTTGAAACTCCCATCCAGGCTGAGCATGGACAACAAAGACATGTTTTCTTCATTAATTGGGACATTCATGGATTGGACTTATTATCGCCTCTCACTAAACAACTTTAAGAACTTCTACCATCTTGCATGATTTTTTTAACCAAGTGTTAAAATAGGGTGACAATGGCCTGCATTATTAAAATAAATAGTTCTGTGCTACAGTTTCTCGCAACCTGTGCATGTAAACTGGCTGGGCATCCCTACTAATTGACGAAGTGGAATTCTGCACCTCAAAAAAATGCACATTATACAAACTGCAACAGAATAGCCTACGCAGTACTCTTGTGTAAGCATAAAAACGTCAGACTTCCTTTACCTTTTCAATACAGCTTTTTAAATTACAGAAGAAATGCGAGCCTACATTGGGGCATTTTCCTTTCAAATATTTTGTAAAGGCTCATTGGGTCACCTCTCTGAAAGGTATCAGTAATAGCGAATGTACTGGCTGGCAACTTCAAATCGCATTTTTAACTAGAAAGCTTTGCAAACAAACATTGGCAGAGCACACAGGTCGCGCCTTGTTGGCCTATTGGCTTTGTCAATGTTTTTGGCCTATGTTGTGCAGAATTTCCAAAAAAACACAGCATCAGAAATAAAAATTTAAAAAGATGCAATTTCTCTTATACGCATATGCTTCACCATGCACACACACCTATGGATTGATGCAGTTCCATTTTTTTCTTTATTTACCATTCAAAGATGGCAGGCACCACGTTGACTGATAAATAAAAAGTAATAATGCTTTTTGGCACAAAAGTACTTTTCAGATAGCAAAAGGCAGCAACCTTGTTCTCCAAACATGTAAATTAAAAATAAAACATTGAAATGACTACAATGGATAGGAGAGGGCATTGGAAGGGAGTAGGAGTGGGATGAGGGGAATAAGGGGAAGTGGCTGGGTGTAAATGAGTGATGGAGGTGCACAAAAGCGTATTTTGGAATGGGAAAGGCCCAACGGCAAATGACAGTTGCTGGGCCCTCCAAAAAATAGAAATTTAAAAAATAAATAACCACAACGGGTGTGGAAGCAACAAGGGGGCGGGCGGGGGTGCATGAAGATGAAGTTACAGTGAGGTTCCGGTACTCGGATGGTAATCAGTACACAAGAGAGAGCAAGCAAACACATGCACCCTCATGGCGAGCCTAATGAACTGAAAAATGTCGCTTCTAGACACCAATAGTGGATCATTACAAGTAGACTAATAAAACAGATGGGAAAAAGGTTACACTCCAGGGGAGGGGAAAACACAAAGAGAAAAAGGCAAGCCATCAAATAGGAAACAACCAAATGCGACTGATAATAAAGACAACCAATGGTACGCTAAACTGTACGTTTTTGTAGGGGAGGCCTAAGAGCAACACAACAGCAAGCTATAATCAAAGTGATTTTTATCAGCATGCTGAGGTTCTCACGCGACAGTGTTTTTCTGTCTGAGATGTCTAAAAATGTCAGGAAATTTTGTAATGCTCTTTAAAAACCGCTGAAAAGATAACAATATCTCAGTCCTGCTGAGTTATTGAAAATGCTCTTGCAGATACGGTTTAAGAAATACCAGCTGACATAAATTGAGACGCTGAAATATAGACTTGTGGCAAAGTGTCAGTGGGACTTTCAGGATGTGAAACAAGTAATTGTGGATTTTAAGGTTAGCCTCTGAACCACAAAACCAACCTTCTACCACGATAAATCAAACAGTGTTACGCTGATGTGTATAGAGCTGTACTTTTGTGACCAATAGTAATTTATTCTCAGAAACCAGGCACATTTGTAAGTTAATGCCCAAAATGAACACACTCGAGATCAGAGACAAATCTCTCAGTCGCCATATAGCCGTCTTCCTTTGGTTGTCACTGATTTTCGAACAGTTTTTATCCTGTAAAGATAAATATTTATGAGAATTATCGCTTCTACCGAGAACAGTGGCAAGTAGTCCTGTGTCATGTGTGAGAACGCCGGCCAGTCCTGTTTCTTTACCACCTGTGCTTGTCATGCTCAGATTTTAGGCCTGATAGAACAATTAGGGTAAAAGCAAGATCTTAAATTATACAATTGAAAATGCTGCTTAAAAGTTCAGGTCTTGTAAATGTCTTACACAAACCACCTAAATATTCAAAACTGAAAACTTTTAGAGCAAATTATGAAAGATTCTTATGTGTCACTGGCGCTAAATCTGTAAAAGTCTGATAATCACTGCGAGAATTGAAATATATTGTGACCAATTTTGATTAGATTTTCTGAATTGTCCGTGACCTATATGATAGAAACCGTTTATTTCTAAATCAAAGAGTAAAGGAAGACAAACATGCAATTTGCATATAAAATGCAAAAAAACACGTTGGGTACTAAAAATTCGAAAAATGTTCACCGTTGTCGAGGTTTCAAAGAGAGACATTAAAAGCAAAGAATCCACGTGTAAATCACAGACCTGTTGTATAAACGTTATGTTATGTTAAAAAAACGATTGGTTTGGTTAACAGAGTTGCTGCACTTGCTTCTTGGTTGACGCATGCGTCATTTACTTATTAATGCACGATTCATTAATTTATTTATGTATTTATTTATTCATGTGTTTTTGTGCTACAGCATATTTCCCTGCAGGCTCTTTTGCCTCACGCCAGGACCTGGGGCTTCCTAACCAGCGATTCAATGCTAAGAGACCCAAACTATGAAATATGGTGGCCAAGTTGAAAGTTCTCACAACGGCAGCCCTCATCACATCCATTGGACCCAACACACACATAATCACTGGGGAAATATATACCAATCCTGTTTGGGATCTTTCAATACAGAAGGTGCTGTTGACCCTCATGGCACTTGGAGTAGGAATTCAAATGCCATCTAAAAACAACTAATCCTTTTCAAATATCACCAGTTGGGGCAATTTGCATTGGGATTTGAGCTTTGTGGTCCTTTCAGCAAACTCCAGCCATCAGACCCGAAGGTTTTAGGATCTTGTTCTTGAGGCCTTCTAGTTACTGCTTGCAGCATCTGGTGATTTAGCTTTCCCTTCTTAAGTAGCAGCTTTTTAAACAACTGAACCTGCCTTCCTGTCAAGTCCTAGTAGTCTCCATGCTTGAAATCTTCATGACAGCACCACGCCTAGGCCCTGAGAAAAGTACGTTTGCCTGCTTGCATTCGTCAAGCAGTTTTAGTCTCAATTATGAAATCAAATGATAGCAATGAGCAAATAATTTGTTGAAATATAAATTATGAACAGAAATAATCTCAGTTACCGACTGAGAAATGTGTCCCGGAGTTGCTAGAGTGGACTATTTTACAGCAATATTTAAACGATTAGTCACACTCTTGACTTTCAATATCCATTTATTCTCCCAGGGAGGGATCAATGCTACTGTTTCTAATGATTGGTTTTATTACATCAATTACCCACCACTTCATATCTCGGGCGGAATTATTTGACTTGACATAATGTTTCATAATGTTTAATAGAGGGAGCATCTCATGTGTGACTGGTGTTAGAGAATACACTTGCGTATTTGCTTTGTAGTTTTGCCAGTACATGGTAAGTCACAGGGGAATTGCATTCAATATTGATGGTGACATTTTGTCTGTTGATGGTAAATGGCTTAAGTACTTTACAGCCGTTACAGGCCATACATCAGCCACATCTAAAATGACCAACCAGCGTTGGTAAGTATAGACTTTGTTGTAAAGACAGTTTTATTGGCTCTATGTGGGCTTTGATTAGTCGACTAGTAGACTAGACTTAAATTTGAGCTCTGTTTAAAGGCAACCATAGCCTTCTCTTGAAACTTGAAGTTATTATTTAATATAATCCAATTTTATTAAATATTTCCCCGATCCTATTCTAGAGGGTAGAAGTGGAAACATATATAAGTCTGGTTTCTTTGGGTTTAATCTTGATCTGTAAAAAGGACTCTGTCATTATACAGATACGAAATATCAGAGGAAAGGAATTGGAATCTGCTGCCCTAACTTGAGAGTCCCTTCTCCTAGAGCAGTATCATAGAGGGAACACACACCACATCCCTATATGATGCACATCGATCCAAACATCAGTCCGATCATTCACAAAGATAGTATGCTTTTTCCATCAAATACCAGACTTCTGTACTTTTCTGTTGCAAACGAAGTTGTAAGATGAAGCAAAATAGGAATTTGCCAGGTGAATTCCTTCTAGTCCAGAGACCAGTTGTGGATCACAGTGAAAACTGCAGCCTCCCCAACCATTGCCTGACAAGACTGAACAACCATCACACAGGAGGAGTTTATAGCAGTGCAGCTGGATGAGACAGAATCTTCAGAGCTCTCTGAGAAAGGATTAATGTTTTACCTTGGGCTTCATTGAAGAGTTCCTCTATGAATTCCAACACTTGTAACACCTCTTGACATGACTTCCAAATCCTGAAATCCCCAGCAGATGTTGTCTATTCAGACAACAGAGAGCTGATAATAGTACCACATGAACAATGTGCAGTGAAAGCAAATGTCCATAACTAAGCAAAGATAAATTCACCAGTAGTATTCAAGAGAGGTCAAGCAATTGGAAATGGGTTTTTCCTGAAAGGCCATCTGTGTTAAAAGCAATGTGCAAGACGACCACAGAATCATAAAAGCTACAGTAAAGTAGCATTTCTAGGTCATGCGCATGGACCTTGATGATAGTGGCAAACTCCAAGACTCTGACATTTGTGCAGTCAAAAAGAATTTAAGATTGGCTACACCAATCAACCAAATCAATGTCTATGCAGAGACAGTGCACTCCATTAGTAGCACATAACTCAATGAAGTACATTAAATACGGCCAACATGAACTGTATTTGCTAATACTGCTGCACCATTGATTTTACTTTCTCAGATTATTAACTTTGCAGCATTAGTTACTACCTGCTAAAGGCCTCAAAAGGAAACTTCCCTTAGGTTACATTTGCCTTAGCTCATAATAATGAATGTCAGTTAGCCTGAGCTGTGGAGTGGAGGGGTTTACATGGAACACCGACATCTAGGTAACCAGAGTGAGCAATAGTGATCTTATGAATGAGGCAGCTGTTTCAACATAGTAGGTGTGGGTGACCGTGGGTACCTGGACTACCACAGGTTCTCCTAAGGTCTTGTTTGTTGTTTTCAATTTGTTCAGCTCAAGGACAAGAGTACATAGAGAGCATTGTTGCAAATGTAAAATTGCCCTATGTTGGCATCATGTATGTAATCCTATTCCCTTATTTTCTAGTATTACCTTAAATTGGCAACGTGTGAAATTGTAAAGCCTCATGGCTTGCAACTCGACAGTTTTTCTTAAAAAAGAAAGTTTGTCATCTTTGCTAAGTACGAAGATGACAAATTATATATTTTTTAATGAAGGAGAATGATGCAGGACCTTACTTAGTGCTTGTTGGGTGGCCTGCCATGTCAACAGCATCTAACCAGCAGAAGGATTTCCTCTGCTCCCCCTGCAGAGGACTGCCCGCCATATCTTGAGATCTGCACCTCCCTGGTAGGGAAGTCCCTGAAATAATAGGAGCCATCACCACAGTGTCTCTTTTCATAGCAGTGAAGTTTGCTGATCAGGCAGCATGTTTAACCCCTTAACAGTCTAACGTACCCCATACTTTCCCCCATCCATCCCCAGGGATGAGCCTTTCTTTGATGTTTGGGGCTCATCACACTTATGCTATCATAACATTTTGTATACTGAAGGTATCCAAGCCAATTGTGCATCCATTTTTTTCCCATGTGCTAGGGGATCTAAAATCCCAGGGTTGGTGGAACCCCTTTGAGGAAGCTAGGAATAGTCGAATTATAGCAGCATTTTGTTTGAAAATGTGCAAAAGTGTTGTGGGAATGAGTGTATATTTTTATTCAACAAATGACAGCAACAAAAGGTTTGCTATGCTAAAATCATCTCCCCAGCTTTCAGGAACAAGAGGAGTTCTAAAAACAATTTTTAATCACAGTTTTTCTATGTGGTACTCAATTTTTCCTCTTTTGTTTGTAGTTTGTTTTGACTTCCTTACAGTTTATAGTGGAAACAGGAGTGAATTCCATGAGTAAACCTGGACATCTATACATTTCAAAACAGTAAACCATATTTCCAATTCAGCAAAGGCTAATTTATGTAATTTGCTCAAGGTTTTCCCAACGAAACTAATCATTGAAATCAGCAAATAATAATAGTCATTCAGAAAGAAAGAAACACGTGACAACATTTCCATCTATAATTTAATGTCCCAAAGGCAGATTTGTAAAAGTAATATACTGTTATGTGTATCTTTTCTCATCACATGGCTATATTGTCTTTGTTGTTTGTTAAAGAAACATAAGATTTTCAAAGCTAACAAGTGCGATGCAACTTACTATATTTAATTGTGGACCAACCGTGCAGCAATTCTTATGGCAAAATCTAATGAATGGAAAATGGCCATGAAGGAAATTTTATACATTTCGAAATGTACACAAGGCACTGCGGTTAGGTTTCTTGGACACTAGGTTACATTCAGCAACGAACGATGGAGAGACATTCACTTCGTAATAACAAATTTCATACTAATCTGTACTGCCACACTTCTCCTGATAAAAACAGTCCCTCACTTGTGTTTCTGGGCTTATCACCTGTGGCAGGAAAGTCCTCAAAGTTCTATGTGGAGATATCATAGTATTTGCCTTGCAAAAGTGACCCATTTTGTTAATGTGGCTAGCTATGTTATTTGGGCCTGTGCTTGGTTATTCCCCAGGGAAGCCTATCAAATATAGGCATATTTTTAAACTAGACACAGATCAGAGTACAGGGTGGTGTGACTATCATGGGCCACATGGTGTTTTCTTACTCAGAAGTACTGTAAACCTCCAACTTTGAATAAAATGATTCCTAAGAGAGAAACTCAAATGTCATTAAGGGTTTGCCAGCAGTCTCAGATGCAGCCCCTACTTCGCCCCTGCGACCTCTGGCAGTATCCTTTTAACTCCTGGGCTCAGATTGCAAATAGCAGCACCAGCAACAGAAGAACCAGGGCATTTTTACTGACAAAATGGCTTTGCAGCCTAGTAGCTGCACCAGGCTACACTAGTCACAGATGAAACCTGCAGCTTTTTCAGTTTGTCCCATCAGCTACGGAGTTATCTTTTTGCCTAGCAACACAGTATTCAATGTCTTCCAGACTCACTGAACAGGGACTTAAGAAGGAGTTAAAAAGGGTAATTTCATTGATCTTTGCTCACTCTTCTGTACTGCACAGTAAGCTCTTGGCGCAGGAGACTGATGCAGCCTATCTGGATGTGTATTGCTTCAACTTACTGGCTCCAGAGGAATACTGAGATTCATATTACAGTGGCTTAGGCTGCCTAACTTGAAAACGCAGCCTGAAGCCCTCCCTTGCACCGGATAAGAAAGAGCGCTCCTGATAACCCAGTTTTTGCCTTGCAACCAGCAAATGGTTGTTGTGATTCATTCCACTGCACAACCTCTGATGCTTCTTTTGGATGCAGAATGACTATTCAGTTCACAGATAAGACGTTTGCTACCACTGTTGTTGCAATTAAAGAGCCCAAGGTGAGCTGGGTCCTATAAAGTATGGGGCAGTGCAGGGCAGGGCTTCCAGGCGCATCACTGTTGTTCTGGAGGCATTGGGTTCAGAAGTGAGTTGCTGGTAACTGTCAACTCCTATGTGGAAAAAGCCTTTTTGGGTACATACATAAGGCCCCACATAAAATATTTTCTTACTTTGCAGGGACTTATCCTTCTGGTGGCTTGACCAACTGGTCACACTGGTCACACTCTTCAGACCACAGAAGCCCTCCTTTTTTAATAAGGGAAACACTCCACTCCCCAAATATTTATTTCCTCTCATGACTGTTCTGTTCCTTGGCAGTTGCTGCACAACATAGCATATGTAGAGTGAGATCAATGTAGGAACAATAATCACCTATTCAGTGGCAGGTGGAAGAGCTAAGACTGCATGTTCTCTGTCCAATTAGAATACAGCCTCAGACTAAATGCACTGAATCATGCCCTTACCATTAATACATGTCAGGCATGGGTCCTAACACCCATAATGTCTCACCACCATTTCAGGAATGAAGTGCTGCACGATAACAAGCCAGGGTGGGTGATCGGAAGCAATGTGATGTACTAAGCTTAGTTTACTCAGATGGGACTTTGTGGGAATCTTCAATTCTTGGAGTGTTGCTTGGCTTGCATGTAGTTGCCATTTTAAATTCAACTTCTTAAGTTGACATCTCCCTTTCATGATAACCTTTTCCACACGTTAGGCTGTATGTGCATTTCTAACATCCTGAAGTAGTACAGCTAGTTCCAGGATCACACATTTTAGAACACAATGTCATTTTTTGTTTTCTTCATGTGTTCATTAGGAGACACTTCAATTTTTGCTAGACAGAAGGAATGAGTTGCTTTGCATCTCTCTCACAGTATGATAAGAATGCTACTTTATTATACAAAAAGCTTCAGAGCTATGATTCAGCGAGGGTAGCACTTCTATGCTGGGACTATCACGGAACCTCTGCAAGCTGTGACTGAGATGGAACCCTGCTGACTCCGACCTCCATACATATCTTTCTTGTGTTTATCTTGGGCATACAAGAGTGACCTTGGGCATACAAGAGTCTATTTCCATGGATTCCTAGGGAATTAGAGTGTCATGTTCTAGCTTGCCAACATCATCTTTCCCTGGTCTGTTGAGGGTTGGATGTGGTACTGTGAGCTATCCAAGATACGGCAACCCTTGCTGATGGTATATGTGAATTGAGTCTCTATATTGTGAAGTTCGTGTTGGTCTATCAGACAGTTCCTAGATAGTTGTAGGAACCGTATACCAAGAGTGATGTTGGCAAATTAATAAAATCTGTTAGTCTGTTCGAGATGTGTGGCAGTACTTGAACATTTGGTTCTATAATTGACTACTGGGGCTCTAATTGGGCAGCATTTGGCAAATGATTACTACCTCTGGGTGTGTACTGGATGCATTATTACTGACATGGTAGATTTGTACCTCCCCAGCACCTTTTTGTGTTTTTAATAATTCTGAAATTCTTGTGCAATTTTGTTATTAATGTAATTGTTATTATTTTGGTGGTGTCACTTATCCTGTGATGTGTTGAGGATCAAAGGCCACATCACATCACTTTCATTATGGAACTGAATGCAAATTGTTTTGGAATTTGAGCCAGGCTCAAATGACACCTATTGAAATGTACCAAATGTAGACAGTTCTGAAAACTAGACATTAAGGAAGTCCAGGATGGTGTGACTTGCGTGGATCTGATCGTACCAGACATCCCAGACCTCGTCATCTATCACATTCTTGGCACCCTCTTCATCACATAGACGTTTATACTACAGAATACAAGTTTATAATACAAAAAATCCTTTATACCCATATCTGGTACCAGAGTATGAAATAAGAATTAGAACACAGTTTTCAAGAGTCTAATTTCTTATCAAGTCCATTCTATATGTGAGAACCTGCATAGGACACACGTCTCATAATCAATCAAACAGCAATGACCTTTCAAAATACAAATCAATTATATTTGTGTTTCCTCCTTGTTTAGTGTGCCACTTAACAATGGTGCAAGCTGCACAGTGCTGTAAAGTGAAAGTGCTGTAAACTCTAGAATATGATGCACATAAATACAATCAGGGGTGTCCCGTGTTCAAACATGATTTTAAGTCCATAAAAAAATTCTTCTTCTTTATTTAGAAAAATTGCTTTAAAGGACAGCTTGTGAGATAGTATTGGTTTTTGGATCCAACCAACCAGTTAAGTAAGTTTCCTGAGGATGGACAAAAGCGCAAATCGGTTACATAAACCTAGGGAGTAAAATAGAGAAAGGCCATTCAGAGTCATAAAAAAATGGAATTAATAAAGCCCAGGTCACTCACTTGGTATTATAAACATGCCTCAATTGTGTAGTCAATGCATGCTCATGTTGAGGTGACAGTTCTAGGCCTCATGGAAGGATATTCAACCAAATACCGAAATGTAAAATTTAAACACTCATGACTAGTTTATATATGTATAAATAAAACCCCAGTCGCCAAAAAGTTGATCACAAACAATATAAGATCATATCCTTAGTTGTCTGTTAATGAGTTACCACATCCCTTTCAAAATTCAATTCACATTCTATGGAGTGGATTATGGTCAGACCTTGCTACCCTGTAACTTTAGCCTCTCATAAAATCTAGACATCTGACTAACCAACCTCAGTGTTACTCTCAAAAGACAGGGAGCAATGAATGATACCTGGCCAGAGGACGCTCTGTTTTGCAACATAATATCGAGTTCACTCATTAATTCTGTGCAACAATTTAACAGAATCAAATGCAGGCAATATTCTTAAGACCAATGAGCTTTAGGCTGTAGAAACTCAGCAGTCACTGGACCACCGGTTTCATATTGTAAGGCTAGTTCATTTTGAAAGAATCCCATAAAAAGGATTTTTGTTATGAGGTAGATAAATCTCCAAACTATGCCATTTTAAGCAGGAGGGCAAATGCAAGTTTGAGAAAAATAACCACTTCTATGCTGTCACTTAGTATCCCGCTACAACTCGGGAAGAATCCCTTTGTTAAAAAACACAGTAATCTCACATGATGACGAAAAGTCTCACTTAGCCTAAAAATTTTGTATCGACTTGTACATCAAATGAGTATCACTGTCCAGGTCTCAATTGGCCGGATCAACATGTCTATGTTGTAGCTACAGAGATTCTTTTCACAGTACTCCTGAAATGCTGAATGTGCAGAAAGAGCCAATATGTTCCTATCTCTTGGTTTATAAAGAGCTAGAAAGAAACACCAACTATTGATAACCATCTCCTGCACGACTACCAGCCTAGCTTCAGATCATGCTGAATCACCGAGACCGCTACCTTACACATTGTACACAATGCCCTCTTGATCACAGATAAAGATGACTCCTACCTCCTGATATTGCTGGACGGCTTAGCTGGCTACGGAACAGTCAACCATCCCTCCACATACAAACCCTGGAGTCTTGAGTAGGATCCACCAGTAATGTATTTTACTGGTTCTCTTTCTACATTTTAAACCAACATCAGTTTGTTGACATGGGCACCTCCAGGTCACAAAAGATCCCTATCACCTGTAAAGTCCCCCCGGGCTCCATTCTGTTCCCTGCCATCTCCCGACTTTACATGGCTGCTTGGTGCTTTCCTCACAGATAACAACATCACGATTCACCAATATGTCAAAGACACACAACTCTACTTGAAAGTTCCCTCTGCTTCCGACATTCAGTGCCTCAAACACTGTTTGCAGATCATCCAGATCATGTGATCCAGCCCAAATCTGAAGCTCAATCCATCCAAGACAGAATTCCTGGCTCTATGACATGAACCTTGATGGCTTTGAATCCCAACTTTCAATGAATGCTGAGTCACTTAGATTCTCCATGAACCCTATTCTAAGGAAAGCAACTCCAGAACTGTTGTTCAAACCCTCGTATTCTTGCATCTGCATGGTGGTAATGCTCTACTCTATGGTCTCTCAGACTCCACAATGGCATCTATTAGGGGCATCCTACATGTTGCAGCACATTTCATCCAGAGCCTGAAGAAATATGATCACATCACGCTTGTCCTGACAAAACCCCTTTGGCTTCCCTTGCCAGCCTGCACCATCTTTAAAACCAGTTACATCATACACAAAGCCATCACAACCACCACCACCACCACTTTTCTTACAGACAAGCTCCCCTTCTCTAGTGATATTAGGCACACCTGCAGTTAAGCCACCATCAAACTGCAGACTAAGAAATGAAAAAAGAACCATCAAGACAGCAGGCCTTTTCCATCTATACACCTTCGATATGGAACAACATCCCTTTATCCATCAGGCTCACCCCAAGTTGCTCCAATTTAGGAAAGAGTTGAAGACTCTTAAAAGTAAGCTTGGGAGAATGTAAGATGCACCTGAATAATAGGCATAATTTGGGGAATTTCATGTACACTTGTTATGCAAAATTTTCAAAACTATGCAATCACACCACTTCCCAGAATTATATGCCATTCGAGGTGAATGCCCCATATAAGGTAAACATTTAACGTGAACACATGGGAATAAAAGAATGCATGCAGCTGTTGTTTGGAGTGTTTTTGTTCTTTTGCAATATTTTCAAGCACAAAATGTGTAAAAAAATTAACAAAAGTACATATATCACCCTAAAGTATTGTGCAAAAGAAAAAATTTCTCCATTTCTCGTAATTGGGCTTAATGTTGCAATTTGATATAATTGTGTGAAAGCAATTTACATTAATTTCACACACCCTTACCTTAAAGAACGCTGCTTTACAATGCATTAATCATCCACAAACGCAGCCTCTCCTATTACTCATTGACTTTATGTTTGTCTTTGAATATGTACAGAGCTTCCCTTCCTTTTGGCTAAGTTCACACAATGTAAGAACCATTTACCTGCATACATACATACATACATACATGCATACATACGTACATGTGTGTGTAGATTTGCTCAAATACATCAAAATAAGTCTTAAAAGAAGAACTGAACCACATCATAGATGCCACTCTGGATTACGCTATTTAGTCAGTCACTTAAAAAAATCAGTGGGCAGATGACTGTCTATGCTGCCTTTATGATATACAACAAAGAAATTCACTTTCTAACCTAAAAAATAGAATCTCTAAAGCCTAAAAGATACACATGCAAAACGAATAAACCCTAGATCTCAAATAACCTTCTTAGAGAAAGGAAAGATCTTCGAAATTGAAAGATTGTGGAGAAAAAAATCCCCCAAATTCCTATCAAATTGAAAACCACTATAAAAGATTAACAGAACAACATAATTTCGAATAATGCAACATTCTCACACTCCCAACAAACTAGACACCCTCCATTATGACCAAAACGCAATTTATTTTTCCAATCTCTGAATAAAATTTAATAAAGAGACCAATCTTTACGACAACGTCATCATTACAGCAAAAAACACCTGACAGAGTTTTAAAGTATACTGCAATCTTTTCACCCTGCAACAGTATCTTCCTTGTCTCACAAAAATAGGTCATATTACCCTTCAACGCCCCATGCACACTGAATCAATTCAACAACTATTGATATGTTACCAACTTCCTGTGGCTCTTTAAGACAATTACAAATAACTGGCTAGGCAACTTACTATTGTTATTGAAAATCATAACTTTTAGCTCCATATCAATCTGGTTTCCAAAAATGAATTCGCATAGAAACCATGATGTTAAAATGGTTGATAACTTTAACTGCATTTATCATCCATTTTGACATCTCAGCAGTACAACCAGCTAGTAGACGCTCATACTCATCTTGGGAACACGTATGTATACTTAGATTAGAGTCCTCAGTTGACTCACCTTATTCTTAAACAATAGAAATCTGCTTGTTAACATGGAGAATATTCTACTTCGACTCCACTTGCAGCCTCCCACAGAATTCCATCCCATTACTCGGTTTAACTTGTATATGGAGCTCATAAGAGTCTTAGTAGATAAATTGGGTATTTTGATTCACAGATAAGCAGATGATACTCGGGCGTGCTTAAAAATCTGTTCATCAAACCTTTTCCTTTGTATCTCATCAAACATGTTAAGCTTTAACTTAGAAAAGAAAAAAAACATTGTTCCGTAAAAACTAAAAATGGCTGGATTAACTCCAGACCTGTCTTTGCGAGCAAAATCCTTCTGATTTTGGATAGCCCAATATAAATCCAGCAGCTGGCAGGTAGAAAAGTTAGTAAAACGTACCAGAGCGTTACTCTAATCAGTATAGAAAGTTAAAGCCATTCTTGAACTAAAAGGCATCTGCTCTACAGTACAATCACCAGTGTTAAACTACTTTGATTACATAATTGTGTCCAATTTATATTCTGAAAACTCCTTTAACACCACTCATATCTGTGTGTTATTCCGTTACCAACTTGCTATCCGGTGAGAAACAAAAATTGATCACATCACTCTTGACCTAGTTTCTCCACTGGCTCGTGATCTAAGCAAAATGACTTGAAGGTTTAAGGTCCTTCATTTCCAGCATCCCACCTACAAAGCATCATCTCTAAAAGTCTCATAAGCCAGGTCAACTCAGCTTTCATTTGCTTTTCTTGCAATTGTGTCCTTGCGAGGCTTCTCATTTTAAAACTCTCTTTCTGACGTTTCTCCTATTATGATGTTGAGGTGAGTGTTTGTTTGATGCTTAGGGCTTATGAAAAGATTATTATAAAGAGTACAAACTCTCTTTTCTGTCCATATGGAGTTTATAACTTGTTCACAAATTTGCATAGGCCCAGCTCTTTTCACTGCACAAACTTCACCAGGTAATATCTGGCCGAATTTGTAAGTTGGGAAAATAAGAAATATTCTAAATTCTGCAGAAATTACTGTGCTCTCCCCTTTCTGATCTGAGAATGGAGTGGTAGTAGTATCCAGGGAAAAAATAACTCTGCAGTATTGATAACTCCCATTAACTCCCAGTATCATTGTGTCTTTTGCAATGAGGGTCTTGCAATAATGGCTTTAGTCTCTAGATTTACCTAAACTTCAAAGGCCCTCATTATGAGTTGGCCGGACTTTGGTGCTGGGTGCAGTAGGAGACCAGAATCCTTGCCGCAAATTCTGGCAATTATGATTTTTTCCCAAGAATCTGGAATCCTGCTCAGATCCAGTGATACTGGGTCTTACACCAGGCACATTGTCCATATCCTGACTCTGAGCAGATTGCAAGTGTCAACGGATAGGCAGCAAAGAAGCAAGGGAGAGGTATGTGGGGGCCGGGGGCTGGAGGGCTCTAGGCAAGCTTCTGTCTGACCAGGAGGAGCATTGTATGGGATCAGGCCGGGCAGTGCTGCTATCCACAGCCCTTGCAGTAAAACACTCATGGCCAGTGACTCCAGGTCCAAAATCATTGGGTCTGTAGATTGTAGACCATGGACTTGTAATTATGACTTGCAGAACATCTCCCATAGTTATCGCTTCTGGTGAAATACCCCAACTGATAATGACAGCCATAAACTGAAGCATGCTCTCTCCTGCTATCAAACATACCATACACAGAGAAGCTCATCTTTGTTGAGTCTTTGGAATTTAGCTCCTTAGTGCAAACTGTCACTCTCGGTGACTCTCATAAAATGTGAAATTCATCCCAATCAAGGGAATATGGCTGAACAGACCTTTCACTGTACATCTCAAGGTCTCCTTCTGTTTAACCATGTTACCCCTCGAAAGGCAAAGCTCTCCATTTTAGGAATTGATTTGTCATCACAAATTTCTCTTCTGTCCCTGATACCCCATCTGTATTGTTGTTAAGTGGGATTGTCATTGGCATAGCTAGGGTTTCAAATATTGTTCTGTACAGGGTTGTAACAGAGACCTCCACAGCCCCCACGCTGCAGGGTGGCTCCCAGGCTTACCCACACTTGAGGGGGACCCATTGGCCCCTACTGATGTGAATGTGGGGAGTCCCTTCAGCATATCTTGCAGGAGGGGCCTCTCAGATTTTATCACACCACTGGTACTATGCCTCTCTCAAGTACCAATTGCCCACTGTCTGTTGCTTACTACGTCTTGTGTAAAGTAGACCTCGTTCAACTGAGAATGCCTGTGGGAGACTAGAGAAAAGAGAATAACATTTACATGTTTAAATTATTCACTGCAGCGCTGCTTGCCTTTCGCTAAAGAAGTAGAATTTATATTTTAAATTATTCACCACAGCTCTGCTTGCTTTTTGCTAAACCACTAACACCTTGAGCCACAGGCTAAGATTTTTCAATGAAAATAAAAATGCTTGCCTGTTTGTCTCTGGTAAAATTATTAATTCAGAATATTTTAAACACCAGTTCTTGGAGGAGTTCTCTGTTAATCATTGCTGCCTTTCAGAAGTGATAGCAATCTGTTTTTTCAACCTACGAATATCTGCTAAGTGGCATGTGTGACACTTCTACCAGTACTGGTCTTTTAGCCAAAACTATTTACATTCAGAAATATAGAATTTCAGTTGTAACATAATTACCAATGACTTGTTTGGATATAGCTCTTCACACAAGACGTGTTAGTACAACCCTTTGTTATCGTATTCAGTGCAATGACCTTGAAAAAGATGGATGGCTGAGTTGGCATTGTCAGGATTTAAAATCGAGACCTGCAGATCACAGTAGATGTCTGCTGTATGTAGCCAACCCCACGCCGCATATGGCCTTTGGTGTGGTGGGGGTTGGCCGCTCGGACCTTGTGGCCAATACCTCAAAGGCAGCCAACCTGGGAGAGGGGAATGCAGCCCCCCCCCTCCCTAGCCCAACTTCAGCCCCGCAAATCCCATCCTTCGGGGCCCACCACATTTGTTTAGGGGAAGGGAGTATGTTCCTTTCTCCCTGGGCCAATTTCTGGCACCGGGGACTCCATCTCCTAAGGGCATGCCATATTAAGATAGAGGGAAGGTGGCATGCAGCCCCCGGGCCAATATTGGCCCCAGGGACCCCATGCCCCAGACCATATTTTATTATTTAAAGTGTGAGTTGGGCAAGCAGTCCTCCTTCCTGAATCAAGATTGGCCCCAGGTACCCAAACCCCCAGTACATTATAGGGTGGGTGCCCTGGAGCCCACCCAGGGCACCTACTACAAAATTGTTGGGGTTGTGGGGTAAGCCCCAATGCCCACCGGGCCAGTATTGCTCCTGCCCTCAGGTATCAGCAAAACTATGCTGCTCTCTCAGGTGTGAGCAATTTTTTCATCTGTTTCCCTGCCCACTTTATAGGGGCAGGGAAACAGATGAAAACTCACCTATCTGCAGGCAAGAGAATATTTATATGCTTTCATCCACTAGGAGCAGACTTAGGTGATCATTATGACCCAGGCGGTCTTCTGACCGCCAGGGTGAACATGACAGTATCACTGCCAACAGGCTGGCGTTAATGAACTCCAAATTATGACCATGGCGGTGATCCCTCCCATAGACTGCCAATGTAGTACACTAACCGCCAGCGCAGTATGAACACCGAGCATGGCGGTAGTCACCTACAGGCAGGCGGAAGACAAAGATCCGCCCACCATAATATGACATAGCACACCGCCACGATTTCCGGGGCAGTATCAATGGCACCAAAAGCTGTCACAGTGCCCTTTCCTCGGGATCTGCACGCTGATGAACAAAAGGCCCACCTCGATGTCACCAACTCAGAAAGGTATTATAGCACAGAATTATGATGAAGCCAGGTGGGGGGAAGGGAATAAGGGTAGGGAACTGCTGGGAGAGAGATCTGAAAAGAAAAGGTTAGAACAAATATGCATATACTCATTCATAACAGTATAACTCACCAATAGATTCTTGAATAAAGGCGTCTCCATGATATCAGATTGAGACCCTTTGTGAATTGGGCGTAGCCCCTTCCTTGAATCATGGAACAAAAACAAACTGCAACCTCTGAACCTAGAGATGGCAAGAGCTTTGGACTATGGACATACTCTGAATATCAATCATGTAACAACTATGCATTCATAAACATAAACATTTGATCTCAGCCTAGAAATTTTCAAAGACTTAAATATGTCTCTCACATATTATGCTTCCAAAATAACAATGAAACTATAAGTTACTTATCTCCGAAACGTTTTCACATTTACTACCTAGGCCTGAAAGTTTTACTCATTGAACTTGAAGCGCTTTGTTCGTTGGGAAGAAGCACCATGCTTGTTGTTCATGAAACTCTTTCATCATCATACATGAAATGCTTTATTCTATATGCCAGAGAGTGCTTTCACTTGCTTTGTCTGAAGTGCTACGCTCGTTATGCTAAGGGGCGCTTTACTTATGTGGCCTGAAGCGTTTCGATCCTCGTGTCAAGACCACTTTACTCATGTGATCTGAAACGCTTTGATTGTCGTGCCAAGGGCGTTTTACTCATGTGACATGAAGAGCTTTGATTGCCGTGCCAAGGGCGCTTTACTCATGTGGACTGAAGCGCTTTGATTGCCATGCCAAGGGCGCTTTACTCATGTGGACTGAAGCGCTTTGATTGCCGTGCCAAGGGCGTTTTACTCATGTGGACTGAAGCGCTTTGATTGCCGTGCCAAGGGCGCTTTACTCATGTGGACTGAAAACGTTTTGCTCGTTGTGCTAAGGGGAGCTTTACTTTCAGAAGTAACAACTCCCTGCAAGATTGGGCCCATCAAGACCTTACTGCTACGAGTACGAGCTACTCGTATCTGAATTCACCATGGAAACAAGGATACTCCGGTTTACTGTCAATCTGCCATGCAGGAAAACAATGATCAATGTGCTTGGGTGTGGCTGGGCTTTATAGGCCTGCCACACCCCAAGATGGCCGCTGCCTCTAGAAACCTGGGAATTTTAGTCCATTCCTAAAATAGCACTGATAAGTGCATCTTGTCCACTAATGTCCTGACCCTGCAGCTACATGAGCTTTACCACAGGACAGGCAACGCTGATGACCACTTTTAGAACAAGAGGGGATGACAAGTGGTGCGCATAAAGTGCCGCAAATACGCGCAGCAGAGTTTCGGGCGGGACCTGGACCGCGCACAGTTTTATTCCTGACATTACACCCCTCTCCCAAGCGCGGTCCAGGGCCCAGCTTATCAGGATGGAGAAGATGAAAGCGTCGCACCAAACGTGGTGCATGGACATGTCTTGCAGGTTCCCATGAGTCATTTTACGGCCCGTATCCCTTCCAGGACACTAAGGTGGTCATTCCAACCTCGGCGGTAAAAGGCGCTTACCGCCGTTCAGAAGACCGCCATAACACCGCCGCGGCCGCGGTAAACCGCCACGGTCATTCTGACCCACAACAGGCAAACCGCCAAAATAAAGACATCCACAAAAGTCCGCCACACCAAAGGGCAGCGAGAAACTGGCGATGACCAAATCTCCACCGTCACGCCAACAGAAATACGCCCACACTATCACGACACACGAATCCACGCGGCGGTCTTTCAACCGCGGTATTCCATTGGCGGTACACACCGCCGCGCTCAAAATACACACACACTTACAAAATACAACCACATTGGACAATTCAAAATACACACACCTGAGACACATACACACACCACTCCCACACACCCAATTAAATATAAAATACACACCCACATCACCCACAAACCTCCACTCCTAGAGATTCGTGAACACGCACCGAGAAACGACATCCGAGCACCCAGACGCCCAATTCACTGTCACCCAGCAATATTTGCACGCACTTCACACAACACAACAATACACATCACCACATTTAGCACCACACAATCCACCCTACACATCACCCACACCACCCCATGGCACCGCAAAGACACCCCAGGTTCTCTGATGATGAACTCAGGGTCATGGTGGAGGAAATTGTACGAGTAGAGCCACAGCTGTTCGGGGCACAGGTGCAGCACACCACCATTGCCAGGAAGATGAAGCTATGGAGCAGAATAGTGGACAGGGTCAACGCTGTGGGACAGTACCCAAGAAATCGGGACGACATCAGGAAGAAGTGGAACGACCTACGGGGGAAGGTGCGTTCCATGGTATCCAGGCACAACATCGCGGTGCAGCGGACTGGCGGCGGTCCCCAACCTCCTCCCCCAGAATTTACAACATGGGAGGAGCAAGTCTTGAACATCCTGCATCCTGAGGGCCTCGCTGGAGTAGGCGGAGGAATGGACTCTGGTAAGGCAAATCTTAACTACTTCTTCCCCCCACCCCACCTGCATGCCAACTCATACCCCCACCCTCACCCTCACCCCCATCACATCCTACTCCTTGCAACTGTCTCACCATCACAACCCACCCATCCCAACACCTAGCCCTGCATGCGTCCTCAAAGCATGGACACCCATCACCTAAGCATGCCCACTGCACATACACATACAACCCCCCCTCCCCAACCACAGTCACAACAGCCCCCACAAAGGAATGCCAGCACTGGGGTACACGGGCACCCACCCATTGCACGCTATGACACACACAGAAGCAATAACCATACTTTTATACCCCTGCAGGACCCGAACGCCACGTCACCGCGCAGGAGGGTCCACAAATGTCCACTCCACCCCCAGAAGAGGCCCACAGTGAGGACAGCAGCTCTGTCTCCCTGGATCTAGATGACCAGCCCGGTCCATCGGGGACCTCGGGACAGTCGGTTCCCCTCACACAGCCACAGGCCACAGTAGACCTTCCCCCCTCTGGGAACACCAGCACAGCACCCACCCAGCGGGCCCATACCTCTGTCCCCAGGACACGTCAATCAGCGGTGTGTCCACCACTACAGGGAACCCAGGCTAACCCACCACCCCAACAACAACAGGGACCTGGGGGCAGTGGTAGTGGGCACACGGTCCAGGGGACAGAGGCCCAGGGAAACAGGGGAACTGGGAGGGCTGCTGTGCGACAGGGGGGGGGGGACAGGCCCAGGGAACCCACTCTCCACGAGGCCCTCTCCTCCATCATGGGAGCATACCACCGCTCCCAGGAGACGATGGCGACGGTCCTGGCCAGGTTTCAGGAGATCCAGCTTCTGCATGAGCAACAGTATATGGGGTTCAGGGAGGAACTAAGAAACATCAGTTCCGCCATGGGTACCATCGTAGTGGCCCTGAATGAGGTAGTCACGACATTGCGGGACACTGTGGCACCTCAAAGGGCCCCTGACACTAGCATGCACCAAGAACTGCCTACCACCTCCGCCGGCGCTAGTGGACAGGAGGCCCGACACAAGACCAACAGGCCACCAGAACCCCACCCCCTGCAGAAGGAGAACCACCCCGCAAGCGGGCCCTGAGATCCAGGAAGAAGACAGAGTAAGATGTCAAGACCCCCGCCAGCAAAGGATACCGCCCTGATTGTCATCCCACTGTCCCACATTGTCACCCTGTCCAACCTTAAACTGCCCCTGCTCCACTTCCCACAGGCATTTGGACAATGCACCTGTGAAACTGATAGTCTGGACTCTGCCATGGACAATCCTCCACCATCACCCCTCACCGATTTGCAACCACCCATCCAATTTAGAGCACTTGAATAAAAACACTTATTACACAAAACAATCTGGAGTCTGGCTGTGATTTAGAACAAATGTATTAGACATGACCGTACCAAAATGCTCATTCACATTGTGATGCTAACAAACCGCTGTCACACAGCTGTAGTCCATGGGGAAACAAAGCAGATGTCACGCAGTGGGGCCCACATCTCTGAAAACGGAAGGGAAAGTCACAACACAGTTACCATACACTGGGGGAAAAAGTCAGACAGTAGAGAGGTAGGAGTCATTAAGTAAATGTAATATGCCGGTGTCTACTCTTACCTGTGTGTCACTGAAAATACTGCTGTATTACTGTGTTCCTGTTCTCTATGTCGTCCTCTTCGGCTTCCTCCTCTTCCCTCTCCACAGGCTCCACAGCTGCTACAACACCACCATCTGGACCATCCTCCTGCAGAAAAGGCACCTGGCGGCGCAAAGCCAGGTTGTGAAGCATACAGCAGGCCACGATGATCCGGCACACCTTCTTTGGTGAGTACATTAGGGATCCACCTTCATATGGAGGCACCTGAACCTGGCCTTCGGGAGGCCAAAGGTTCGCTCGATCACCCTCCTAGTCCGCCCATGGGCCTCATTGTACCGTTCCTCTGCCCTTGTCCTGGGATTCCTCACTGGGGTCAGTAGCCAGGACAGGTTGGGGTAACCAGAGTCCCCTAATAGCCACACCCGGTGCCTCTGGAGTTGACCCATCACATACGGGATGCTGCTATTCCGCAGGATGTAGGCGTCATGCACTGACCCAGGGAACTTGGCATTAACATGGGAGATGTACTGGTCAGCCAAACACACCATCTGTACATTCATGGAATGATAACTCTTCCGGTTCCTGTACACCTGTTCACTCCTGCTGGGGGGGACCAAAGCAACATGTGTCCCATCAATGGCACCTATGATGTTGGGGATATGTCCAAGGGCATAGAAATCACCCTTCACTGTAGGCAAATCCCCCACCTCAGGGAAAACGATGTAGCTCCGCATGTGTTTCAGCAGGGCAGACAACACTCTGGACAACACCTTGGAAAACATAGGCTGGGACATCCCTGATGATATGGCCACTGTTGTTTGAAATGACCCACTTGCTAAGAAATGGAGTACTGACAGCACCTGCACTAGAGGGGGGATCCCTGTGGGTTGGCGGATGTGTGACATCAGGTCTGGCTCCAGCTGGGCACACAGTTTCTGCATAGTGGCTCGGTCAAGCCTGTATGTCAGTATGACATGTCGTTCCTCCATTGTCGACAGGTCCACCAGCGGTCTGTACACAGGAAGATTCCTCCATCTCCTCGCATGTCCCAGCGGACGGTGCCTATGAAGGACAACAGCGAGCACAGAGTCAAGCAACCCACTGGTAGGTAACCACAGCTTGCACATAACACGATTCCCAATGCATTGAATGGCTTGTATGAGTGTTGGTGCATGGCCTAGGTATGTGTGATGCAGTTGGTAATTAGGCCATGTGGGCCCTTGAAATGGCAGCTGCCTGACCTGTGAAGTGCGACAGTGGGATGTGAGGTCAATGCGCTGGCATGGCACACCGCGGCGGTAGGCGGTCGAAGACCGCGGCGCTAAGCCGCATTGGTTAACATTGAACCCTATGGGTTTCAGGAGCCAATGACGATGTGCGCCGGCGGTCGCGGTACGCACCGCCGCGGTACGCACCGCCGCGGGCGTGACCGCCATTTTCTATCTGCTTAATCACTCGATACCTGATCTTCGACAGGAGAGGACCTACACTGCAAGTGCTGCTGTGACCTCGGTCTGGAAGAGACAATGGCTCATGCAACTGGGGAAAGGGCCCCTGCCTTCACTGCGGAGGAGTTGGAGAAACCTGTGGATGGGGTCCTCCCCCAGTATGCGCTACTCTACGGTCCTCCAGACCAAAAAGTAAGTACACTGGGACCATGCTTAGTGGGCAATGCCTGGGTTGAGTGGGATGGATGAAAGATGGTGGGGAGGGGAGCGATTGAGGCATGCATCAAACGACAGATGAGAGCATGTGCCACATGGCAAGGGTGGGGATGGGGGGCCACTCACATCGAGCATGCAGAAGGTGATGACAATTTTTCTCTCCCTGTACATGTCACATAGGTCAGCGCCCACCAGAAAGTTGCGATTTGGCTTGCCATCGCCAAGGACGTCCGGACCCTGGGGGTCCACAACAGACGGGCACCCACTGCCGGAAGAGGTGGGAGGACATCCGACGCTGGAGCAGGAAGACGGCGGAGGCTCAGCTGGGGATGGCCTCCCAACGTAGGAGGTGTGCCGGTTGTCATTTGACCCCCCTGATGTCCCGGATCCTGGCGGTGGCCTACCCCAATTTGGATGGGCGCGTGAGGACATCACAGCAGACACAAGGGGGTGAGTACAAATACATTCTGCTGACTTTGCGCGCAGTGGAGGTGTCTGGGTGGGGGAGGAGGGCTGTGGGTATCCCTAGGCCAGGGCGATTTCTGTAGGCTAGGCCCCTCCGTAAGGCATGGCCCTGTGCCCCCGCCCCCCACCTCTGTAGGGTGCCAAGTACAGGTATCCATGGCCCTGTGTCATCTATGTGTGCAGTTGTCGTCCATAGGCTTGTAGGCCATGTCCCACGGATTGCGTAGTGGACCCCAAGTGCGCGGTGTAGTGCAGGGTGCTTCTGTGTCTGTCTTGTCCGCCAACGGTAGCGGTAATCCATGCACTCAACATGTCTTTATTTCTCCTCCCCCCCTTTTTTGTGGTCTTCCTGTTCATGTGTGCATTAGCATCATCAGGCAGAGGAGAAGTGGCATCGGAGCACGAGGGAGCTGCATCTCACATGGCCATGGCGGGCCATGCAACTGACTCGGATTTCACCAGTGAGACGGAGGGCGAGGGGAGCTCCACAGCGGGGACTCGTGCTGATGTCAGTGACAGCGACTCGTCCTCTGAAGGGAGCTCCCTTGTGGTGGCGGCAACATCCGTGCCCCCCGCAACAACAGGTACAGCCGCCACCCAGCGCACCAGCACCGCCCTCCCAGCAGCCCCTCCGCGTTTGCCCCGTGCCCGCTCACCCAGGAAGGTGGGCATCTCCTTCGCCCCAGGCACCTCAGGCCCTGCCCCTGTTATCCCTGCTGCCCTCAGTGAGGAGGTCATTGACCTCCTAAGGACCATCATTGTTGAGCAGTCTACCCTTTTGAATGCCATCCAGGGTGTACAAAGAGAGGTGCACCAGAGTAATGCATACATGGAGGGCATTCATTCGGGTCAGGCTGCCCATCAGCGATCGTTCAACGCTCTGGCCTCAGCACTGACGGCAGCAATTGTCCCTGTCTCTAGCCTCCCCCTCCAACTTCCTCCACCCAGACCCAATCCCCTGTACCTCTGCCTATCCCAGACACACCTACAGACCAGCCTGCACACACCTCAACACCCAAGGGAAGCTCATCCAGACATAAGCACAACACATCACACAAGCATTCACACAAGCAACATCCACTTGCAGACATACCAACAGCCATTGCCTCCACTGTGTCCCCCTCCTCCTCGTCTCCCTCCTCCCTCCCTGTGACGTCTCCACTCACACTTGCATGCACAACATCTTCAGCCACTACGTCCATCACCAGCACACCCACCAGAACACTCCGCACACGTGCAGTCACCACCCCCACTACCATTTAGACGTCCCCTGTGTCCTCTCCAAGTGTGTCTGTCACCCCCTCCTCCAAACTACACAAACGCAGGCAGCCACCCACCCAACAGCCATCCACCTCACGACAGCCTCCAGCCCAAGCACCTGCACCCAAAGACACCAGACTTCACACTCCTACAACCACATCCTCTTCCTCCACTCCCATACCCACTACACCTACCCGTCCCTCTCTTTCCAAATTGCTTTTCTTTTCCAAACTTGACCTCTTTCCTACAACTCCCCCACCCCGTCCATCTCATAAGACTCCAATCAGCACCTCAGCCACCACAAAACCGGGACCTGTGAAGACTGTTGTCCATGGACTGTGGAGTCCCCCACCCTCAAGGGCATCCAGTTCAGCTAGGAGCCAAGGCACGGCCAGCCCACCACCGGAAAAGCATCCTAAGATTGCCAGTGCCCGGCGCGAGCGACCAAAGACCCCAGGGACAAAAATCCCTACATTGGCTCTGGCAGGAAGTCGGGTGCCACCTGGCACACCGCCAAAAGTGGGAAAGGGCCACAAGCGTGCAGGGAAGGGAGGGAAGGGCAGCACGCCCGACAAGTCCGGCAGCAGGCCAGCTGGCCAGGAGGGCCCCACCAGCCCCATCCCAGGTGTGCAGGAGGACACACACAGGCCCGGTACTGCAGCCCAGGAGGGCCCCGCAAGCCACGTCCCAGGTGGGCAGGAGGACACCCACAGGCCGAGAACTGCAGCCCAGGAGGGCCCCGCAAGCCACCAGACAGATGGGCAGGAAGGCCCCGCCAGCCACATGTCAGGTGGCGAGTGACATCCATGCCTGGGCCGGATCCGCTGACCAGGACACTCATCTCAAGCACCGCTCCGCTGGGCACCGCCGTCTCAAGCACCGCTGAACAGGGCCCTTCATCTCAAGCACCGCTCCGTTGGGCACCGCCGTCTCGAGAACCGCTGAACTGGGCCCTTCATCTCAAGCACCGCTGAACTGGGCCCTTCATCTCAAGCACCGCTGAACAGGGCACCTCCGTCTCAGGATCCGCTGAACAGGGCCCTTCATCTCAAGCACCGCTCCGATGGGCCCTTCATCTCAAGCTCCGCTCCGCTGGGCACCGCCGTCTCAGGAACCGCTGAACTGGGCCCTTCATCTCAAGCACCGCTGAACTGGGCACCACCGTCTCAAGCACCGCTGAACAGGGCCCTTCATCTCAAGCACCGCTCCGCTTGGCCCTTCATCTCAAGCACCGCTCCGCTGTGCACCGCCGTCTCAGGAACCGCTGAACTGGGCCCTTCATCTCGGGCACCGCTGAACTGGGCACCACCGTCTCAAGCACCGCTGAACAGGGCCCTTCATCTCAAGCACCGCTCCGCTGGGCCCTTCATCTCAAGCACCGCTGAACTGGGAACCGCCGTCTCAAGCACCGCTGAACAGGGCACCGCCATCTCAAGCACCGCTGAACAGGGCACCGCCGTCTCAAGCACCGCTGAACAGGGCTCTGCCGTCTCAAGCACTGCTGAACAGGGCCCTTCATCTCAAGCACCGCTCCGCTGGGCACCGCCGTCTCAAGAACCGCTGAACTGGGCCCTTCATCTCAAGCACCGCTGAACTGGGCCCTTCATCTCAAGCACCGCTGAACAGGGCACCGCCGTCTCAAGCACCGCTGAACTGGGCCCTTCATCTCAAGCACCGCTGAACAGGGCACCGCCGTCTCAAGCACCGCTGAACTGGGCCCTTCATCTCAAGCACCGCTGAACAGGGCACCGCCGTCTCAAGCACCGCTGAACTGGGCCCTTCATCTCAAGCACCGCTCCGCTGGGCCCTTCATCTCAAGCACTGCTCCGCTGGGCACCGCCGTCTCAAGCACCGCTGAACTGGGCCCTTCATCTCAAGCACCGCTGGCCCATTGGCGGAAGGGGCAGGCCCGCATCTGTGTCGGGCAGGGCTGCACGAAGCACTCTGGGCACTAGTCCCCCTCCAGTACCAGTGGAGACTGTTATCCACTTGAGAGACTGTGGCTTTGCACTCCCCAGGGTGGCACAGTGGGCAACCCACCCACTGTAGAGACTTGAGAGACTGTGGCTTTGCACTCCCCAGGATATGGTAGTGGGCAAGCCACCCCCTGTAGAGACTTGAGAGACTGTGGCTTTACACTCCCCAGGATGGCACAGTGGGCACCCCACCCACTGTAGAGACTTGAGAGACTGTGGCTTTGCACTCCCCAGGATGGCACAGTGGGCAACCCACCCACTGTAGAGACTTGTGAGACTGTGGCTTTGCACTCCCCAGGATGGCACAGTGGCCATGGAGGCCCCTCGTGGATCTGGCGTCGTGGACTCATCTGGCTGAGGTGCCTGTAGTTTTCCTATCTGATGCCCCTGCAGTGTTCTCTCCATTGGAGGCAGGTATCCTGTGTGGGCTTTGCCCATGTGTTTTGGCCCAGTGGCCCACGAACAATGGCTGATAGACATATCGGACTGGACAATTTATGTATATAAAGTTATAGATGTGTGATATATTTTATACTCAGTCTTACAATATAATTCTATATTTATAATCATTTCCTTTTGCCTTTGCATTCTTCCGGGTGGTTTGGGGGTGTAACTGTGATGTGTTGCTATGCATTGATGTGTGTGCTGTAGTGGTTGAGGGTGAGGGTGGGTGTGTCGCATATGTGTGTCCCCGTAATTTTTTGCCTTCCCCTCCCCTGTGTCGTAGGTGCAGTACTCACCGTTGTCTTCTGCGCCGGCATTCGTGCTCCTGGTAGAGGAGCAGGAAGACAATGGCTGGTAGGATGTGTAGTTCGGGTTCCATGCTGTCCAGATTCCTCGTGGGGTGTATGGAGATGAGCGTTTTCCGTTTGAAATGGCTGTTTCCGCCGTGTTTTTATCGGCGGGGCTACCGCCCCGGAAAAAGTGGCGGATTGGTGGGTTGTGATAGGGTGGGCGGTACATTGTCTCCCGCCTGTCTGTTGGCGGTGACCGCCGCGCTGTTTGTTTGTCCCGCCGTGGCGGGCGGTGTGTTAAAGTGGCGGTCTCTGTTGGCGGTTTCCGCCAGGGTCGGAATTGCATTTTTTTTACCGCCAGCCTGTTGCCGGTTTGGTCGCCGCTTTAACACCGACCGCCAGGGTTGGAATGACCCCCTATGTACCAAAGGGAAGATCCACGATATTTGGAATCTAAGATAGATCACACTCTTACTCCAAATGACCTTGGACTAATACAGGAGCAGGTTGTGTGACACTTGAGGGCGAAGCAGGTTTAAGAAGTGAAGTGTGAAACACCGGATACATTTTCAAGGACGGTGGCAATTTTAGTTTATATGTTACAGGGTTCACTTGTGGCAGAACATCATAGGGCCCTATGAATTTTGGATGAAACATATTTTTATTTTTTAATACAAAGTTTTTTGTGGATAACTAAACTCTATCTTTGTCTATATATTGAGGACCAGGCTGGTGTTTCTTGTCATATTGTTTTTATATTTTGCCTTTGCTTGGTGCAGATTTGTTTGCAATTGTGAATGTACCTTTTTTATGTGGGTTAACATGTCCATGACTGCTGGAGTGGTTTGAGTAGAAACAGGTTGCGTTACTGGCAAAATGTGCGGTTGATGCCCATATAAACCATAGAAAGGAGTTGAATTTATTGAAGAGTGGTGAGAGTTGTTATAAGCCAGTTCTGCAAGCCACAAAAGATCCAGCCAGGTTTTAGGAGACTTTGTTGCATAACATCGTAAGTATTGTTCTAGAGTTTGGTTTAGTCTCTCCATTTGACCATCCATTTGTGGATGATAACTAGTGGATAAAGTCGAATTAATTCGTAAAGCCTTGCACCATTGCTGCCAAAACCGTGCAGAAAATTGTGTCTCTCTATCAGAGAGGATGATTCTTGGAAGTCCATGAAGGTGAACAATGTTTTCTAAGATGATAGTTGCTAAAGTGTCGGAGGTTGGGAGACCTTTACATGCAATGAAATGAGCATATTTG
This sequence comes from Pleurodeles waltl, assembly GCF_031143425.1. NCBI lineage: Eukaryota > Metazoa > Chordata > Amphibia > Caudata > Salamandridae > Pleurodeles > Pleurodeles waltl. The sequence goes on from NC_090445.1 coordinate 511,060,073, forward strand.
GTAAGACTATCCACCACCACTAAAATAGTTGTAACTTTCTTTACTTGAGGAAGACCAGTAATAAAATCCATAGAAATATGTTCCCATGGATGATTGGGAACGGGTAGCGGTATCAATAGTCCTTTAGGCTTGCTATGTCCACTTTTGCATCTTACACATACTTCACATGAATGTAGCATTTGCTTTAAGTCATGAACAAATGTAGGCCACCAAAAATACCTTTTCATGAGTTCTAGTGTTTTTTGAGGACCTGGATGACCTGCCAGAGGATGACTATGCAACCAATGAAAAGCTATCTCTCTTAATTCCTCAGTAGGCAGAAATACTCGAGATTCGTGTAGAGGTAGGCCTTGTTGAATGGATCTTTTGGTGTCTTGTTGTAATCACTCTTGCCACTTGGTGATGTGAAAATTATTACGAATGAGATCAAAGAACTTCTCAGCTGCTATTAAACACAACACTTTTGAAGGCGTTATAATAGGCATGGGTTTTTGTTCAGTATGTGTGATTGAAGAATCTTGTCTAGACAATGCGTCGGCCTTACGATTATCTATCCTGGTCTAAAAGTCACTATGAAATCAAATTCTGCAAAGAACAGCATCCATCTCAGTTGCCTGGGAGTTAGTAGTCTGGCAGAGCTCATAAATTGTAAGTTTCTATGGTCAGAGTATACAGTTATGGTGTGTTTTGCTCCCAATAGATAATGTCTTCATTCTTTGAAAGCATTGCGAATTTCTAATAATTCTTTTTCTGCTATGGTTTAATTCTGTTCTGCTTCATTGATTTTTCTTGACACATATGCTATGGGGTGCAACTGTTCAGTTTCTCGGTGACGTTGGGATAGGATGGCCCCAACAGCGACATTGGATGCATCGGCTTCCACAATGAATGGTTCCTCCACATTGGGATGAGAGAGAATGGGAGCGGAAGTAAAGGCCTTTTTTAAATCTTGAAATGCTTCCTCTTTCTCTTGGGACCAGTTTAAGACAGACTTTTTCCTTAGCAATTTGGTAATTGGTGCTACCTTTTGGGAGAAGTGATGGATGAAGCGTCGATAACAATTCGCAAAACCCAAAAAACATTGGATGTCACGTACTGATTTTGGTGTGGGCCATTCGGCTACAGCTTGAACTTTTCTTTCAGTCATTTGCATGCCGTCAGGTGTTCAAATGACTCCCAAACATTCAACTTCTTTGGTATGGAATTCGCATGTGCTTAATTTGCAAAACAAATTATGGTTTTGTAAAGTTTGTAATACCTTTTTAACATGTTCTTCATGTAGTTTGAATAAATCAATATATCGTCAATATAAACGATGACAAAGATGTCTAGGTATTCTCTCAGAACATCGTTTAGGAAATATTGGAAAGCTGCTGGGGCATTACATAGACCAAACAGCATCACTAGATACTCAAAGAGACCATAACGAGTCTGTCTGCTGGGTGTGTGATTGCTTGTGGACTGAAGTGTGCTGCCTATGTTTGCCTGTGCGAGTCTTGTGTGTTGTTTTTGGTGCATGCTTGTCAGAATGTGTACGCGGGATGGGTTGGGGGTAAGGGACTGGGTAGTGGTAGTAGGAGGGGGGACGGATGAAACAGAGGCACTGGCTGCCATCAGTGAAGAGGCCAGAGCCTGAAATGATCTCTGTAGGGCCACCAACCCACTGTGGCTGCCCTCCAGGAAGGCATTGGATTGCTGCATCTGGGATGCCAGCCCCTGGATTGTATTCACAATGGTGGACTGCCCTACAGAGATGTATCTCAGGAGGTCAATACCTTCCTCACTGAGGGCAGCAGAGCTGATTCGGGCAGGGCCTGAGGTGCCTGGGGCGAAGGAGATGCCCACCCTCCTGGGGGAGCTGGCACGGGCAACTCGGTGGGGAGCTACTGGGAGGATGGTGCTGGTACGAGGAGATGGTAGAACCTGTAGCTGGGGTGGTCCCAGAGGGGTCCGCCACCACCAGGGAGCTCCCATCGGAGGACGGTTCAGAGCCAGTGGTGTCACCTCCAGTCCCCGAGTGGTGCTCCCCTCACCCTCCATCCCACTGGTCTCCTTGGCGTCGGTGGACTCTGCCTCCTTGGTCCCGTGGGTTGCAGCTCCCTCACTCGCAGGTGCCCCTGCTTCTTTGCCAGATGATTCTAATGCACACATGGACAGGATGTCAAAAGGAGAGGGGGGTGAGAGAAAGGGTCAATCTCAGCACCAACAGCACAGATGGCAGACACATCACTGTCACACATTGAGACTGAGAATGGGCAGTACGGACCACACTGGCATTCCATTAGCTAAGTACCACAGCAGGTAGGAGCCAAACCCTGCCAGCGACACACCACTGGGAGCAGCTAAGCCCTGCCTGACATGGGACGTCACTTAACTAGCTATCTAATACATGCTTTCGACCCTATTATCCTGAGCTGGACCACGCAGCAACATCTGAACTGGCATATTGGGGCATTCATTGACTAATACCCTGCACCCAAATCCCATGCCAGGAAACAGAGATGGTTGACATACACACTGTACTCACTCCCTTGTGGCTGATGTGATGCCCTCGAGGGCCCATCCAGCTATGGGTAAGCCACCACCTGTATGTGGGCCATCACAGGGGTCAGGTTCCGACGGGCACTCCTCCCTCGTTGGGAGGCCATCCCCAGCTGGGCCTCCGTGGTCTTCTGGTCCCAGCGTCTCAGGTCCTCCCACCATTTCCTGCAGTGGGTGCTCTGCCTGCTATAGACCCCCAGGATCCGCACGTCCTTGGTGATAGCATGCCACAATCCCATCTTCTGAGGGGTGCTGACCTGCAGAGGAAACACAGAAGGCCAGACACCATGAACCTGACATTCCAGCCTGTTACATATATAACCCACAAAAAGCATTTCCTCTCATCAGGCACACACATGATCCATACCCCTGCATTTGATGCTGCCACCAGCCATTCCCCCCACCTGACATACTGCCAGCACACTAACACATCTCCATGCAGTCAATGTTGCATGCAACGTACCCATGGTGTACTCACCTGCTGGTCTGGAGGCCCATACCACTTGCCATACTGGGGTAGGACCACGTCCACGAGGCACTCCAACTCCTCTGACATGAAGGCTGGGGCCCTCTCCCCTGTAGCACAAGCCATGGCAGGTTCCAGACACAGGTCACAGCAGCACATGCAGTGGAGATGTCGTTCTGTGGAAAGTCAGGAAATGGTGGTCACGTCAGCCTACTGTCCACGTTCTTCATCATTGGTTCCCATACTCCTGGAAGGGCCATGTTAGCCAATGAGGAATTGCTCGGTGGTTCAGACTGCCTTCCACCATGATGCCAACGCCAGCTGTTTGAGGTCACTTCCACCTGCCCATGCATACAGGACAGGCAGGTGCCATTTTCTAATGCTGGTACACATGTACAAATTAATAAGTGCGTAATTTTAGTCGAATGTACTCACTTACACCGTTCCAGTGTCCAAGATGTAAACATGTTCTGTGTACACTGCTGTAGTGTGTTCATGGTTCCTGTTGACACTCCTTTTCTACATTTGGGTTCTAACCACTGCGGGTGAATAGGAGGAAGCAAACACCCATGTACAGACCCCTTGTGGACTTGGCTACACTGGAGGACCAGCAAACCTCACTCATGTATCATCTGGACTGTAGTGAATCCTAGTTTGTTTTAACGGGATAACAGGAGTTAGCTTAGCCGTCGGCTTGTAAACTTGTGCCCCCGTCACCCAGTGACTTTTAACCTACTTAGCTTGCTCTGTCTTAGTCCATTTAATTATTTATTTCCTTTAAAATGGCGGCCTTGTTTATAGTTAGGCCACTTGTTATGGGTTCTATTATCGGTGTCACTGCGCCAAGGCATCAAGATCAAGCACGAAAGACAAACATGCAGTAGGCATTCACACTTAGGGATTTTCCCTCTCTATACTTTCGAGGGATTGTTGATATTAATTGCCGTCCCAAGCATGCCTGTTATCTATTGTTATGAATAACACTTAATTCAGGGGACCTTGTAGATCTGTATAAATACAACACACTTTTAGACAGATAATCAGAGGGATTCCGACCAGAGGGCATTGCCACCATCGCTGATACCGATGCTGCAGTCATCTTGACACTGACCCAGTCTTCGTGTCCCTGCGGAGTATGAAACAGAGACCTCATTCCAAGGTAACGAGGGTTGGGGGCTCCTCTCATGGACACGGTTTTGGCAGATTAGGTTTAACGAACCCAGCTCTCCTTGAGGTATTAGGGCTTGTGCCATCTTTTACATATACATATACTTCTTTCATATATTGCATAATGGTGGGGGTCTTTATAACAATGACTCTCCTCTTCACAATACTGTTGCTTGGTATATTCATTATCCTAATCATTGCAGTTCATGCAACTTATCACAAATTGCAGTTATGTTGAATAAAAACTATTATAACTTTACTGCATCTGTGTTATTGCCTTTGTTTGTATGAGACATAATAAATCTGTGAGAAAAGGGTCATTTCCGTTTAACCACGACAACCCTGAGATATTGTACTTTGAGTCCATGCGTAAGCGACTGCTATAAATCACCTTTGACTATTGTGTTTATGGTGAGGTACTGCTAGTAAGCCGGTAAGGTTTGGACAACAGTTACAACTAGTTGTAGGAAGAGACTTAGGCCCTCATTCTGACCCTGGCGGTTTGAAACCGCCAGGGCAAAGGGCAGAGGAAGCACCGCCAACAGGCTGGCGGTGCTTCCGGGGCAATTCTGACCGCGGCGGTAAAGCCGCGGTCAGAAAAGGGGAACCGGCGGTTTCCCGCCGGTTTTCCCCTGCCCCAGGGAATCCTCCATGGCGGCGCTGCATGCAGCGCCGCCATGGGGATTCCGACCCCCTTCCCGCCAGCCTGTTCCTGGTGGTTTACACCGCCAGGAAGAGGCTGGCGGGAACGGGTGTTGTGGGGCCCCCTAACAGGGCCCCATTAAGATTTTCAGTGTCTGCTTGGCAGACACTGAAAATCGCGACGGATGCAACTGCACCCGTCGCACCCCAGCAAATCCGCCGGCTCCATTCGGAGGCGGCTTCATCTTTGCTGGGGCTTTACCGCTGGGCCAGCGGGCGATCTTTTGAAGATCGCCCGCCGGCCCAGTGGGAAAGTTGGAATGCTCCCCGCGGTCATTTGACCGCGGGGTGGTGTTTGGGCGGTTTCTGCCCGGCGGGCGGTGCCCGCCGCCCGCCGGGGTCGGAATGACCCCCTTAGTCACCTACAAACGAAAGTACTGTCATCCTGAAACCAGCAGTCTTGCTCAGAGCAAGAGTCCAAACTACGACATGGCGCCACCAACGATGGTGTTTAGGCACTAATTTACGGTTACCCTGACTATCACTGTCTCACAGACAACAGGTACCCTCAGTACCATTATACGGAGACGTCCGTGGTCTTTGGGAGAATCCTCCTCAGCCAAAAAGGTAATACCTGATTAGGCTGTAGGTTGTTCGAACTCAAACTCACAAAAGGAAAAACTTCCCCTATTTTGGTGTTCCGTTTCTCTAACAACAAATATGGCCAATACCATAGACATTCCTGCAAATGCTAGAAATGCACTTACACAACATTTAATAGCGCATGGCCTTACGGAAGAGGGCGGGGAAGTTACTCTGATTGTAGAAGCAAGCGAAGCCTACCAAACAGAAAATTTTTACTGTTGGGTTGCCTTTCCTGAGGCTGACCAACGGACGCACACATTTCACACATATGACATTGTGGACGTACCCGTAAGATACGAAGCATACCAGTATCATGAAATATCGCTCACATATCAAGAACACCAGAACTGGTTTGAAGGCGCCCTACCACATGTACTAAGACGGGTGAGGCTAGGTCCTTTAAGTAATGAGGGACCTACATGGCCTATGTTTGCCACATATACACCTCACCCAGGCATACAGAATATGCCACTCGCAGATTTACGAATATTATATAATGAATTAGTGGCATTTTATAGACGATTGGTTCAGTTCGTGATGCGAACATTGAATACTACCGCAGCGCGTCCAGCACCGCCAGTAGCTGGTGGATATCAATTGGCTACCGGGATTAATCCACAAACAGTGCATACCATTATGGGTAAAGTGCCCACGGAATGGGAAAAAATACCGTTCTGGATTGCCCAGAAAACAAATCAGCTGGAAGCTGTGTTCCCCCATACGGGGCCACAGGACAAACATAGATTGCTCACTATGTGCTTGCCGTTTGGGATGGTTCCCTCGGTGCATGAATGTGCCACGTGGGGTACAGTCTTCGCTGCTGTTTATACTACCACACATGGTACCCCTACACTTGCCAATTTACCAGAAGTGTTAAAACAAATACAAAATGAACATGGGGCCGCTCCGGCCCTGGATCTGGGGATGAAATTGATGCGTAACTTTGATGCCGTCTCCTCGATAATACTAAGTAATATTAAAGGGGAAGCGGTGGCACTGGCAATACGCCAGCGTCTCTGGGAAACTCCAAATGTGGAACAAGAGAGACAGCTGCCGAGAATAATATCTGATACCTATACTAGTATAGGACGGGATGGGCTGGGAGCCAAACCTAATAAATTCGACATACCGAGTACCACCCATAAGGAAGGTACAAAGCAAGCACAAGAGGGCTCTAAAAAGCGCTGGGACAAACAAAAAGATTTCAAAGATAGCAGAAATAAAAGAGCTGATTCTCCACATCCGGAGTACTCCGAAAGGAGGTATAATCTCAGGAATAGGGATAACATTAGAACTCCTGATAGATATACTGATTCACGTCCTTCTCGTTCCTTTCAGGACGCACCGGATAGACGTAGCGAGAGAGGGGGCCGTCAAGATCGACGTCCGGAATACGTGAAAGAAAAGAAAGACTCGCCGCAGTCTACCATTAAAAAAGAAGAAAAGACTTCTCAGCAAAAGCCACAATTTAAAAAGAAGAAGGTGGCAGCACTGACCGTTAAAAATGCCAATAGTATTGAGAACACTGTTGAGGAACAAGAGGTGGGCAGTGACTCTGTTGGACAGCGCGGCAGAGGTCACGATATGTCGCCAGAGTCTGAAAGATCATCTGGATGCGACAGCAACTAGCGATTACATCGCAGTTGAGACGGCGGATGGCCGCGTTCTCCCACCCGATCGGGTTTATGATTTAACAGTTCAGATAGAGGGAGACGTGGAACGCATTATTAGTGTAATATTCTGGGATGAACTTACTAGTGATATCCTGTTGGCCGAGAGAGACTGGCCACCTGAACATGTCCGCAAGCTCCCACATGGGGAAGATGTCATTTTGCCTTCTTTCTCCGATCTTGTTCCGGAGGCAGACAAACAAGCCTATGCTGCTGAATGGGCTTTAGCGCAGGCACCTGCATTATACCGTAATCATGTAGGATGGGACAAGGACTCTCCTTGTCATGATATTCCCGTTCGGTCTACACCACACCCGCAGACACAATACCCTGTTAAACATGAAGCAAAAGCTCCAGTGACGGAGATACTGTCACAACTTGAATATCAGGGAGTAATTGAGCCCTGTACATCGGCAATGAATAATCCGCTATTTCCCGTTGCGAAACCTGATCATTCATATAGATTAGTGGTTGATTATAGGCACTTGAATAGTCATGCACACACTTATGCTATACAAAATTCACACAGCACAGCTCTGATTAATAATATAGTGCGTAAAAAATACAAAACTACATTGGATATCTCTAATGGATTTTTCTGCCAGAATTTAGCACATGAAAGTAGAGACCTAAGTGCATTTTCCTTTGGTTCTCAGAAACGCTTTTGTCGTTTACCCCAAGGTTATAAAAACAGCCCAGGACTGTTTTCGGCCCGTGTCACATCAATCTTGCACGAGCTTGATTCCGAGGCATTATCCTATGTGGATGATATCTATCTCACTGATGACACCCTTGACATTCATCTTGCAAGGGTCGATTGGATCATTCTGGGATTTGCTGCCTACGGATATAAATTTAATTTTAAGAAAAGCAGAATTGCCTTTCTTAATGTATTGTTCCTGGGATATGAGCTATCAAACGAGGGGAAGAGCCTGGCCCCGCACTTCCTAGAGAAGTGTGCTCAGCTACAGCCTCCGAACACGCTAAAGAAATTGCAGTCATTACTGGGTTTCTTTAATTTTGGCAGAACATACATTCCTGATTATGCTGAACGCGTCAAGCCACTATATGACTTAATTCAGCCCAATTATTCTAGCAGGCGATGGACAATTGAACACACACACATCCTAAGGGACATACAACGAGACATGCTGGAAGCTAGACACTTGTAACACGGGACAATAAAACGAATTTGGTCATCAGAATAATAGCTGGTGCCCTAGGAATTACCTATGTCACCTTTAATGAGGGTAACACAGTGCCAATAGCATATAAATCACATTTGTACTCCAATGCAGAGAAACGTTTTGCTCCTACTGAAAAAATTCTGACGGCAGTTCAGATGGCCGTCATAAAGGAGAGACCGCTTGCCCAGGGGAAACGCATTGTTGTTGTCTCCCCGGTTCCGGCCTTAGAGGCTGTCACTAAAGCGAGCGTTCCAAGCGCTAAGGCATTGCATCCACGCTGGATTCAGTGGGCAACGTCTCTGACCGCCACTGATGTTGATTATGTGTTTGACCCAAGACTTCAGACACAGGAATTTCTCCAGTATGAACAAGAGTACCCCGCTCCCTTACACATATTGCCATTAGACAGTTATGATACAATCATTTATACTGACGGATCGGCACAACCGGCTGTGGGTACTAAACATCAATACTCGGCAGCTTGCGCAGCCGTGTGCGGGGTAATGGAAGACTGAGTTTTCCATCCTCATAATACCTACACTCAGACCTTAGGGGACTGCACAGCCCAGTTGGCCGAGCTTAAGGCTCTTTTTCTAGTGCTCGAACATTCAGAGCCAGGAATACAGACTTTGATTGTCTGTGATTCGTATTACTGCGTCCAGTCATACAATGAATATCTCAATCATTGGAAACTGAACGGGTTTAGAGATTCTAAAGGGAACACCATTAAACACAAAATGTTGTGGGGAAGGGTGGCTGATCTTAAGGATAAGCTGCCATGTGTCCATGTAGCTCATACATTAGGGCACCAACGTGTAGGAATACATGTTGCCGGTAATACATTTGCTGACGAAGCAGCCAAAGCATCAGTAGCTACGGCTTCTGTGGCTGCAGTGACTCGTTCTCGGACGAGGTTGGATAATGAAATACTGATTGCCGTTAAAGCATCGGTTGCAGGCAGGACACTTCCGAAAGGATACCCTACGAACTATACCTATCATCTCAGTGCACAGAATGTTGCTTTTGCAACAATTCCTGATGTTGGTGATCGAGTGATCCCAAATGAAGACCAAAAATTAGAACTGATTACAGCTGCAGATGAGGGTGTCTCTTCTGCACATGCTGGTATACAGGCCACTATCACCATTCTACAACAACAGTACTGGTGGCCTGGTCTATGCAGACGGACTAAACAGTATGTCCTTTGCTGTGACATTTGTCAGCAGAGTAAGGGCTCGAATATCAGACGCCCTCCGCAGACATCTCTCTTAGTGTCAGACAAACCACTCCATTGTGTGTACCTGGACCATTGTGGTCCTTTGCAGCCTGATGGTGCATACAAATACATTTTAGTGGCTATAGATTCCTGTTCTAGGTTCCTGTGGGTGTGGCCACAGCGGTCGGCTGACGCCCGGACTGTTATAAAAGATTTGCTGATCTTTATCAGTACATATGCGGTTGCAGCATTCCATTCGGACCAGGGCCCTGCATTTGCCTCTAAGGCTTTCAGGGACACCATGAGGACGATGGGTGTTGAACTCCATTACTCCTCACCATACCATCCCGAGGGAAATTCAGTCGTGGAGAGGCGGAATCGTGATCTAAAGCAGTCCTTAACAGCTCGAGTATTAGGTTCAGGCCGCAGTTGGTTACATCACATATATGGGGTCCAGAGAGCACTGAATAATCTGCCAAGACGGTCCTTGAGGGGAAAGTCTCCATATGAGGTTCTCTTTGGGACAACTATGTATGTTCCCGATCTTGATGCCCCTGGTATGGTGGCAGCAGAAACACCATTTGACATAAAAGAACGTCTCGCTGTTTTACAGGAGCTTCAGCAATTCTGTGATGATAAATCTTCTACAAGTGCTGCCACATTGAGAATAAGGGACTTGGCGAAAACTTCGACTGGCTGGATTCCTAACGTTGGGGATCTGGTTCGTGAGAAGATCGCTGTGAAAAAAGAGTTTGGTCCAGCATACAGAGCCCCTCTACCGGTCTTGGGGATAAAAGGCACCAGGACTGTCATTCTTCCGCCGTTGTCTGGTTCTAAATCAAACAGATTCATCTCCATTGACGACATCAAATTACACCATGTGGCCGATTCTTCACAGTAGACCAGGAGGTCCCTTGGGTAGTTCCCGATCCCCTCTCACTACCCAACAGGACATCCCTCTACATAGTAGGATGACCATCGCTACTACTGACTATGCAACCATGTCAGCTGCTGTTCCAGACACTTCCTCGACCATGGGGAGGGCGTAAAATGAACTTTTGTTGGTTCCAGTAACAATTTCGGAGAACACACCGCTACAGGATTTGGCTGTATTTTACACGAACACTTCCACGACTGGTAACGTCATCTATCATGAACCTCCACGAACAGTGGATGTGAATTCGATGAGTCCTGTGTTTGCGGAGACTTCCTCTGGCTATTTTGTAGGCATTGATGATTTTTCTTCCGATTCATCCTCAACTGAGACTGACAAACTTTCCAGAGGTAGCAAGTTCTATCGATGGCTTAAAAAGAACTATTTTATATATCCATGGAACTATCTCTGGTTCTGTTTGACATTTGTTGCATTGTTTTGGATTGGTTTTGTGACTGTTTTCTTTTTACTAATTAATGGTCACTATCTTGCTGATCGCTCCTCAGTGGAGCCTGTTGATGTACTATTAACACCACATCATTCATCACATAAGGTCCGACGTGATTTGTCCCCTGTCAATATTACAGCTATTCCAATTTCTGATGGGATTGTTTGGCACAAAGTTCCGTTCGATATATACAGGCCTACAGAGGTAATTCAAATACCATACGTGTTCAAAATTTCTATGTCTGATGTAATTACACCTAATGTTGTCTCTGATGTTTGGGATGTCCAAACAGTTGATTCCATGCTAACTGAAAAGAAGGACTACTCCGCTTTTGGAAGTGATGATGTATATGATTTTACAATGAATTATGGTGAAATGTTCTGCTATAATAATTGGGGACATCACTACCTGCACCGTGCAACTAGATACAGGCCTCTCTTTAACTACACACAATGGGAACATTGTTCAACACCACGGGTGGGGAGTCCAAAGTATTACAGTGACAAATTCACATACTTTTCTGGGCATGATACAAAGAAAGCTGAATCTTATTATTTTAAATTACCCACGACACACATTAGAAAACTATTGCTAACAGATACGAAACTGATTTATTCAGATCCCTTTGTTTCCCGACTTTCGATTGAGGGTTATGACTATTGGAAGAACACTATCGATTTGAAGAGTGTATGGGGGATGCAGGATTGGCAGATACAGGGTAAAGAGGCTTTGTTTCGAGCTTGCTTAATTCCTCTGCAAATGATTTTTTTGAATGACACTGTTGAGCAGACATCATGTCTAGGATTAGCAAAAATTAAGGATCTAAACACGCCCAGTATTCCTACTCCGACAAAATTTATGAATTGGCAACACTTTTTAAATGTTTCTGAGGAAAGGCTAGATGCATTGGTTAAGGCTGGTGCCTATAATTCTTCACTTTCCCGTCCCGGGGGATGGTTGGTATGGCCCACCGACACTGATGAGTGTCAAAGGCGTTTTTTGAACTCTTCAGGGGGTTTTTCAATTCATAGGCCAGACCCTCGCTTTTTGTCAGGTCAGCATACTGGTATAATTACAACATACAGTGTGGGTAAGCTGTGCCAGCAATGGGTACAAACGATCACCTTAACAGCAGTGAAACACCACCTGAATACTCTTTCTGACAGTATAGACCTACAAGATTTCCTATTAGGTCCTAGAAAACAACGCTCGAAACGGTTTTTATATGCCATGTATAATGAAATTTGGAAACTTTCTCAAATTTCGGCTGCTGCACGTTTACGGCAACTTGATAAAGAGAATTTGGAAAAAACATTCTCTGTTGTCGACAATGGCATGAACACGCTATCCAACAGGATTTATTCCCTGTCAAATATAGTGTCATCTGCTATTGATATCACTCAGACTGATTTGTCTCGGTTATATCATGGGCAAACACAGCTGCGTTCCATCATGCAGCTGAGTTGGGCATTGCATACGCTGAGAAGTGGCCACATTCCATGGAAATACATTAATGGGAGTGACCTATTCGCTGCTTTTAATTTTTCCAGGGAACAAGAGACAATGGCTAAAAGGGAGGCTCGTTTCACCTTGCTTCAAGTTGAAAAATTAGATAAGTTGCCCTTCACGGTAGCAGAGAGTCCTTCAACTATCTGGCTCTTACACGGCATTATTAACTTACTGTTTTCAACGTTTCGTTTCTCAAGCTGCCTGAAACATCTTGCAGTGGGATGATATGAACGGCTAGGAGATAGCTTTATTAAGGAAGAGTGGGAGTTGCCCTTTGAGTATCGATGTCTGAACGGCGAACAGGAGGTCTTTCTTAGCGAAAGTGAATGTGAGACTACTGTTCGTCATTCCATGATATGCAAACAGGTGTCTCTTCACGGTCTTTGCAATGCGGGGGTCGCAAATTTGGCCTGTTTTCTGAAGGGTACTCCCGTCCCCTTGATTTGTTCTGTGTTTCATGTACTTTCTAATGGGAGTTATGTTCTTCTGAGCGATGACAGCTGTTGCGGCTTGCGACCTGGAATTGCCTACGCAATCTCAGTCACGAAGGTCGTTACGTGTTGTGGCCATGTTTTGTTTCCCCCCACACGAGAGATACAAGTATCTGAAATGTGGCCCCACATTGATACTATTAATGTGAACTATGACAAGTTGAGAAGACTGAAGGCGCTATTGTTTCAAAAACAGGTCGCCTTGACATCCGCAAAAGAGACGTATGCTCCCCAGGCTGCGAGATCATCAGCCGAGATACAATCCCTTTTAAATACCGATTTCCCCAAACACTTTGGAGAGTTGGTGTCCAGAATATTCAATGCTTCAAGCACAACTGGGATTGTTCATTTCTTTAAGGCTGTCGGGTCTGGTTTCGTGTCCATCTTCCAGACTGTCTTCGGAGTCATCCCATCAGCCATCCATTCTCTCTTTTCCAGTGTGTTTGGTGGCTTTCCAATTATTTTGGCTTTAATTGGCGGACTACTACTGCTATTTTTCTGATTCGCGGTGGTTGTTTTTTTCCAGCGACACAGAGCAATGGAGCCGCTCCCGTCAACACCGCTGTGCCGTGAACGCATGGTTCGGATCTTCGGTACACCTTTGATGGTGGAACTGGAATTTGACTGGTCATTGTCATTCCGGCCTCTACTGTGGTGCGTACAACCAGTGTTCCGCTGCATATGGTGTCTCTTTGAACATCTGCCTATGGTCTGTCTTGCTGTTGCGCCGACATCTTCTGTGGACCACGAACTGCTGATGTCCCCGATGAGGGTTCATACACGGTCATGCCCCTTGAGACTTCGGTTGCTCCGCGAGGCCACCTATGAGCCTTCTGTTATACGATCTAACATGGATGAGGACACTGCAGCGAGTGTCGATACACCGATGACCATGGCTCACTTCTGCTCTGTGGATCCGTTTGTCCGTCCAGCTCTCAATTTCACTTCAGACGATGTTGACTCATTTTTGAGATCCTTGAATGGTGACTTCGATGACATTCTTCAAGATCCTGCATATAGCACATAATTTGATGAATTTGCTTGCCAGTTCCCGGTTCTAAGAAGTAGCGATTATACTAAAAGTTTGCTATACTTGTCATGGTTGATATTAACATCTCTGAATGTTTTTTAAACGAATTTTAAACACACAGCGTTTACTTTTTTTTGTCATTAAGTTTTTTTTGGCTTTTAGTTCAGTAGCAGCTTTTTAGCGATTGCGTTTCTTTACCTTCATCATACCTGTTACGGCAATGGGGAGGGTGTAGTGAATCCTAGTTTGTTTTAACGGGATAACAGGAGTTAGCTTAGCCGTCGGCTTGTAAACTCGTGCCCCCGTCACCCAGTGACTTTTAACCTACTTAGCTTGCTCTGTCTTAGTCCATTTAATTATTTATTTCCTTTAAAATGGCGGCCTTGTTTATAGTTAGGCCACTTGTTATGGGTTCTATTATCGGTGTCACTGCGCCAAGGCATCAAGATCAAGCACGAAAGACAAACATGCAGTAGGCATTCACACTTAGGGATTTTCCCTCTCTATACTTTCGAGGGATTGTTGATATTAATTGCCGTCCCAAGCATGCTTGTTATCTATTGTTATGAATAACACTTAATTCAGGGGACCTTGTAGATCTGTATAAATACAACACACTTTTAGACAGATAATCAGAGGGATTCCGACCAGAGGGCATCGCCACCATCGCTGATACCGATGCTGCAGTCATCTTGACACTGACCCAGTCTTCGTGTCCCTGCGGAGTCTGAAATAGAGACCTCATTCCAAGGTAACGAGGGTTGGGGGCTCCTCTCATGGACACGGTTTTGGCAGATTAGGTTTAACGAACCCAGCTCTCCTTGAGGTATTAGGGCTTGTGCCATCTTTTACATATACATATACTTCTTTCATATATTGCATAATGGTGGGGGTCTTTATAACAATGACTCTCCTCTTCACAATACTGTTGCTTGGTATATTCATTATCCTAATCACTGCAGTTCATTCAACTTATCACAAATTGCAGTTATGTTGAATAAAAACTATTATAACTTTACTGCATCTGTGTTATTGCCTTTGTTTGTATGAGACATAATAAATCTGTGAGAAAAGGGTAATTTCCGTTTAACCACGACAACCCTGAGATATTGTACTTTGAGTCCATGCGTAAGCGACTTCTATAAATCACCTTTGACTATTGTGTTTATGGTGAGGTACTGCTAGTAAGCCGGTAAGGTTTGGACAACAGTTACAACTAGTTGTAGGAAGAGACTTAGTCACCTACAAACAAAAGTACTGTCATCCTGAGACCAGCAGTCTTGCTCAGAGCAAGAGTCCAAACTACGACAGGACAGGGCCACAATCACTGAGCTGTGTGCACAATTGGAACCTGATCTGCTATCTGCAGCACCACAGCAATCCCCCTTTTGTCCAGGTACTCTCAGTGCTCCATTTCCTGGCAACAGGCTCCTTCCAGATGACAGTGGGCTTGGCTGCAGGGATGTCACAGCAAAAGTTCTCTATTCTGCTTCCAAGGGTTTAGTCTGCCTTGCTCAAACACATGTGCAGCTACATCGCATTCCCCCAGGTAGATGGCTTACCAACTGTGAAGGCTGGATTCTACGCAATGGGACATATACCTCATGTAATTGGGGCCATCAACGGGACCCATATTTTCTTAGTCCCCCCCAGGGCCAATGAACAAGTGTACAGGAATCGGAAGAGTTTCCACTCACTCAATGTTCAGATGGTGTGCCTGGCTGACCAGAACATCTCCCACATCACTACCAAGTATCCAGGGTCGGTGCATGATACCTTTGTCCTGAGGAATAGCAGTGTCCCACAGATGATGGTACAACTGCAGAGGCACAGAGTGTGGCTTATAGGTGAGCCTGAGTCCCAACAACCTGTCCTGGCTCATGACCTTTGTTACGGATCTGAGAACAGGGCCTAAAAACAGGCATAATGATGTCCATGGGTGTACCAGGAGGATTGTCGAAAGGACCTTCGGTCTCCTGAAGGCTAGGCTCAGGTGCCTCCAATTCACAGGTGGATCCCTATGCTACTCCCCTGAGAAGGTCGACAGAATCGTTGTTGTGAGCTGTATGTTGCACATTTTGGCCCTCAGACGACATGTACCCCATCTGAGGACAGTGAGTAGGAGGAAGAGGAGGAAGATGTGAACAATAGGTCACATTTGATCCAGCAGTACTTCAAATGGCACTCAGGTAAGACTGTGAACTAACCAAGACTCCATTTTAGTGTTGTACTATGTGACTGCAGCATGATGCCAGTCATTCTCTTTGCATCCCACCTTACTGTCACCTATATCTTCCCTTATTGCAGAAGTTGGTGTTGTTCGAACAGTTTACTGCTGTGATGTGTACAGACTACTGAGACACATTTGTTGGATGGGTCAACATGTTACTGTACTGTACATTTACTCAGGATTATGCAGTTCATTACAGTTCATTACATTGTACATTACCTGTTGAAAATTGTTCTACAATGAGAAGTGCAATAGAATGGGGTGATGGTTGGAAAGTGTCCAGGGTAGTAGTCCAGTCTGTTTGTAGCACAGGTCCATTGTCCAAGGGGCCATAGGAAGGGGGGCATTCACAGTTCAAAGTGAACAAGATAACATAGTGGAACACAAGGAGGGGCTCATTTCCTGTTGGTTGCATTGGACTTGGCAAGTGTCTCTGGTGTCTGTCTGGGTCGCAGGGACTGTTTGCGGGGTGATTCACTTTCTACAGGGGGGGGTGCTGGTGGCCTGTGGGTCCTGTGGCAGGGCCTCCTGTCCACTAGCTTCAGCAGATGTGGAGGGCAGGTCAGTTGACTGGCTAGTGGAAGGTGCCCGCTGGTGTGATGTGTACTCCCTCATGATGTTGGCCATATCACCCAGCACCCTTGATATGGAGACCATGGTGGTGTCGAGGGCCTGCAATTCTTTCCTGATCTCCTGGCGGTGTTCCTCCTACAGCCGCTGGTTTTCCTGAATGATGTCTATCACCTTACCCATCTTGTCCTGGGATTTTTGGTAAGTCTCCAGGACATTGGTGAGTGCCTCCTGGACAGTCGGTTCCCTGGGCCTGTCCTCCCCCTGGCACACAGCTGTCCTCTGAGTGTCCCTGGCCCCCTGTACCTGTGTCCCCTGAACGGTGTGCCCACTGCCACTGACCCTAGGACCCTCATTGTCTTGCCTGCGAGGTGTGGACTGGGATCCCTGTACAGGTGGGCACACTGCCGATTGATATGCCCTGGGGACATAGGTCTGGGGATGTTAGGTGGCTGCTGTGGTGATGGCTACTGAAGGAGGAGGCTCTGTGGTGGATTGGGTGTGGGCTGGGGTATCCGACTGACCAGTGGTCCCTGATGGGCCAAGGAGTTCATTCAGATCCAGAACTCCAGAGTTGCTGTCATCACTGGGGGCATCTTCTGGTGGGGGACAGGGTGGCTGTGGCACCTCCCTGCCGTTGCAGTGGCTGGTGCACCTGTGGGGATGTAAGTGGTGTATTATGCTACATGTTTGTGACATATTCTGCACCCTGGCTTCCCCTATATCATTGCTGCAGCCCTGCCACCTTTGTTTGTGTATGGTGATGTATTTTGGGATTGTTAGTTCTCTACGTTGTGAATGCATTGGTGGTGGGTGTACATGCAGGGCTTGAAGGGATGTGCATGCAGTGGGTATGGCATGCAGGACTTGGCATTTGGGTTATTTAATTGTGGTGGTGTACTGTGTGGAATGGAGCAGAGTGATGGGTTTCAGGGTAAAGGGTAGTGGTGGCATGCAGGTATGGGGGGATAGGTGGTAAAATTGACTCACCACTGTACAGTCCTCCGGCAACTCCTGTGAGTACCTCAGGATGCAGGATTGCCAAGACTTGCTCCTCCCATGCTGTCAGCTGTGGAGGAGGAGGTGGAGGTTCACTGCCAGTCCTCTGGATGGTGAGTTGGTGTCTTGTTGCTAAGGAATGTACCTTCCACTGAGGGTTGTTCAACCTCTTCCTAAGGTCGTACCGTGTTCATGGATGCTGTCCCATGGCGTTTACCCTGTCCTCGATCCTCCGCCATAGCTCCATCATCCTGGCAATGAATATCTGCGGGATCTGTGCTCCAAACAGCTGTGGCTCTACCCTGACTATTTTCTCAACCATGACCCACAACTCCTCATCAGTGAAATGTAGGAACATGGGTGTTGTGTGGTGTGTGTGTTGTGCACAGGTTGTAGAGTAATGAGGTGGGTCTCAGTCTTGTCGTGTTAGCAAAGGATTGTGGGTGATGTGGGTGTCTGTTTTATAGTGCTGTTGATGGGAGTGTGTGGTGTGTGTATTTGTGTCAGGTGTAGGTTTTTGTTCTGGCCAATGCTGTCTTGTTTTGTCTTTGGGTGGCCTTATCCGCCAACGATTTACCTTTGTTGAATGCCCACTGTGGTGATTGGTGGGTCATTATTTGGAGGGAGTAGTGTTGGTGGTGTAACTGTATGGGTGGTAGTACCAACAGTTTATCACGTTCAGTGGGTCCGGTGGATTTCGGGTTGTAGCTTTTTTCTGTAGGTTTTGAATGTATTTGTCATGATGTGGCGGACGGATGTCCATTTCTGTGGTAGTATGCTGGCGGCAGTCAGCATAGCGGTATTTGGTTTTTACCACCAATGTCATAATGAGGGCCTTAGTTTGCTCTCACTTGGTGGGAGCTTTAAAATTGCTCCTGCCAAGCTAAAGCAAAAACGCTATGTCCTGGGGGAGGCACCCCGGGACATAGCAGGAGCCCATCCCTGGGAGATAGGGTCCCTAGGAAGCATTAATGACTCCAGGTGGGGGGCCATGCAGCCCCCCTCCTTGTCCTATGCCTGGCTGGGCCCCAGTGCAGCCCCTCTGCCAGTTTTAAAAATCAGCCAGGCCCCGGGGGATAGGAGACCCAGGACTAAACTCGGCCCGGGCAGGGACTGTGCATACCTCCTCTCCATAATATAATTCAGCTGAGCATCGGGGTTGGGGCCCCTAAGGCCAAAATCAGCCCAGGAGGGCCAAGCGACCGCCTTCCCCATGTATGAAATAGGCCAAGACTTACCTTGAAAGACTGGAATTTTCCATTCAGTAGCAACATTACTCCACTGTGTTGGTCATAAAAGAATGCTTTGTAGAGCTTAAATAAAACAGCCATAGCGAATACATTGAAAAATAGAAAAAGACAAGAATAGGGAATTAATAGGGAATTAATAGTACTGGGTTAGGCAAGGGAAATTGGTCGGACATGCAAAGTTCATGAGCAGGCATCTTTGTTATGTTTCTTTATTGATGCTGGTTTCACAATGGTTTACAGCTCTTCAGCGAACAGCACTTTGCATCCTACAATGTTGAAAACATGGTCACAATGTTAACCCCTTCGCTACCAGGCCTTTTCCCCCCTCAGGTGCCAGACCTTTTTGGCTAATTGGGGCAGTTCATGCTTAGGCCCACATAACTTTATGTCCTCAGAAGCTACCCATGCCAAATTTGCATCTTTTTCCAACATCATGGGGATTCTAGCAGTTCCCAGAATTTGTGGGTTTCCCTGGAGGAGACCAAGAAATTAGCCAAAGTACAGCAAATGTTTCATTTTTTTTAAACAAAATTGAAAAAAGGGCTGCAGAAGAAGGCTTGTGATTTTTTCACTGAAAATGGCATCAACAAAGGGTCTGTGGTGCTAAAATCACCATCTTCCCAGCTTTCAGGAATTGGCAGACTTGATTCAGAAAACCACATTTTCAACACAATTTTGGCATTTTATTGGGACATACCATATTTTTACTATTTTGGGTGAATTCAGCCTCCTTCCAGTGAGTGACAGAAAAAGGTGCAAACCAAGCTAAACATTTCTGAAAGGTAGACAAAATGTTGAACTCAGCAAGGGGTCATTTGTGTAAATCCTACAAGGTTTTCCTACAGAAAATAACAGCTAAAAAAACAAATTTAAATTGAAGTTAAATAAAGTCATTTTTCTCCATGTTTTACTCTGTAACTTTTTCCTGCAATGTCAGATTTTCAAAAGTAATATACCGTTATGTCTGCTGGACTCTTCTGGTTGCGGGGATATATAGGGCTTGTAGGTTCATCAAGAACCCTAGGTACTCAGAGCCAGTAAAGGAGCTGCACCTTGCAAATGGTTTTCATTGTATACAGGGTATACTGCAGTTCATTTGGTGAAATATAAAGAGTAAAAAATAGGTATCAAAGAAATCTTTGTATTTTCAAAATCGGCACAAGATAAGGTGTTGAGAAGCAGTGGGTATTTGCACATTTTTGAATTCCAAGGTCACCATACCAGCATGTGAATTACAGGGCATTTCTCAAATAGATGTCTTTTTTACACATGGTCTTACATTTGGAAGGAAAAAATGTAGAGAAAGACAAGGGACAATAACACCTCTGTGTTCCCCCAAGTCTCCCAATAAAAATGGTACCTCGCTTGTGTGGGTAGGCCCAATGCCCGCAGCAGGAAACGCAACATGAACACATCATATTTTTACATTGAAATATGAAGTGTTTTTTGGAAAGTGCCTAGCTGTGGATTGTGGTCTCTAGCTCAGCTGGCACCTAGGGAAACCTACCAAAGCTGTGCATTTTTGAAAACTAGATACCTTGGGTAATCCAGAATGGGGTGACTTGTTGGACTCTCACCAGGTTCTGTTACCCAGAATCCTTTACAAACCTCACAATTTGGCAGAAAATCACTTTTTTCTCACATTTTGGTGACAGAAAGTTCTGGAATCTGAGAAGAGCCACAAATTTCCTTCTACCCAGCATTCCCCCAAGTCTCCCGATAAAAATGGTACCGGACTTGTGTGAGTAGGCCTAGTGCCCGTGACAGGAAATGTCCCAAAACACAACGTGGACACATCACAGTTTCTCAAGAAAACAGACCTGTTTTTTAAAAGTGCCTAGCTGTGGGTTTTGGCCTCTAGCTCAGCTAGGACCTAGGAAAACCTACCAAAACTGTGCATTTTTGAAAACTAGACACATAGGGGAATCCAAGATGAGGTGACTTGTAGCACACTCACCAGGTTCGGTTACCCAGAATCCTTTGCAAACCTCACAATTCAGCAAAAAAAAAAAATTCCTCGCATTTCGGTGATAGAAAGTTCTGGAATATGAGAGGAGCCACAAATTTCATCCCAACCACCATTCCCACAAGTCTCCCGATAAAAACTGTACCTCACTTGTGTGCCCACAAAAGGAACTGCCCCAAAACACTGGGTGGACACATCAAAATTATCAAATGCAAAACGACCTGTTTTTGGGGGGAGGCACCTGCGTTTGTGGTCCCGGGCTCAGCAGCCATATCGGGAAACCTAACAAACCCAAACATTTCTGAAAACTAGACACCCGAGGGAGTCCAGGGGGGTGTGACTTGCATGGATCACCCAGTGTTTTCTTACCCGGAATCCTCAGCAAACCTCAAATTTAGCTAAACAAATCTAATTTCCCCACATTTCTGTGTGGGATCACCACACCAGGACACATTTCTTACCACCCAACGTTCCCCTCAGTCTCCTGGTTAAAATGATACCTCACTTGTGTAGGTGGACCAATTGTTTGTGACAGGGAATAACCAAAAACATGTTGAAATTAAGGGGGAACCGAAGCGGGTCCAAAAAGGAAGTCTGAAAAAATTGTTTTAGGCTGACAAGTGGGGCAGAATTTTTATCGGTATAGATGCGACAATGCTGGGTAGTATGAATTTTGTGGATTCCTGCAGATTCTGGAAGGTTCCATCACAAAAATGTATGGAAAATGTGTGATTTCAAGCAAAGTTTGCGCCCCCCCCAGAGAGTGGATCGGGGGTGATTGCACCATCTGCCTAATGCTGGTCAGAACACCCCATTTATTTGGGGTGGGTATGACCATACCCCCACCCTCTTTTTTGAAAAAAAATATTCTCTTGGGGGCAAATGGGCCTTAACAAATAGGCCAATCTGCCCCAAAGGGGGAAGAAATGGCCAACACCAATATGCCCCCATGGGAAAACACGCACACACACACACACACACACCAATCCCTGGTGCCTAAATAGCCTAAAACAAAATTGCCCCCCAGGCGAGAGACCCTTACCTAAGGGGTTGCTCGCAATCTATGAAAAAAACAAAATAAATTCCTGGTGCCTAGTGGTTCCTAGCAGTTCCTGACCCCTTTGAGCGCAGATCTGCCTAATTAAAATAGGCCAATCTGCCCCCAAGGGGGGCCGAAATGGCCTAAAATAAATGTGCCCCACCAGGGGAGCAACCCTTGCCTAAGCGGTTGCTCCCCTTGTGTGAAATTGACCTAAAAAATAAAATCCCTGGTTTCTAGTGGTTTCTGCCCCCCCGGGGGCAGATTGGACTAACAAAAATAGGCTGATCTGCCCCCAAGGGGCGCAGAAATGGCCTAAAGATTATTTTCCCCACAAGGGAGTGACCCTTGCCTAAGGGTTCGTTCCCCCACGTGTAAAAAATAAAACAATAAAAATATGGTCCCTGGTGTCTAGAGGTTTCCCTAATTACAATAGGCCGATATGCCTCCAGGGGGATCAGAAATGGCCTTAAAATAATTTGCCCCCTGGGGAGCTCCCCTTGTCCATGAGGTCGCTCCCCTCATGTCAATAACACAAAAAAAATCTCTGGTGTCTAGTAAGTTGTACCCTCCCCCTTTTGCATTTCTCTTCCGATCCAGCACAGTGGGGTGCATCTGATAAGGTCAGCGTGCAATCACGCTCTGACTTCATCAGAGGGGAGTGGGGGGGCAGTGGTGAAAGTGTAAGTGATTCCCTTCCCAGTCCTGCCCTGGGGAGGTGGGGGGGAGGCCCTCTGTGGCTCTTCAGGACGTAACGGTTAAGCCCTTGGTACCTCAGCGCCAAAGCCAAGGACGTAACTGTTAAGTCCTTGACGGGGAAGGGGTTAAATGTAAAGCTACATGTCCCAGAATGCAACATACTCTGTTGCAAAATTAATGGTCATACGCTAGGAGGTAAGCAAGAGAGGAAGCATGCAACACAGCAACAAGGAGTAAGAGGCACCATACTAACAATAAGAGATGTTTTATCCTTTTTGTGTATTTTGTTTTCATAAAATAGTCAAAATAACATTCATTTCATGGTGTTGTTTTCTTGCACTGTACCAAACAGTGCACCTCAGGTGAAAGTTATGTCAAGAAAGTTTCTTGCAATAATCAATGCTATTGCTGTCTGTTGCCTCAAATGTATTTCTGGCCATTATAATAAGGCTGATTGTTTAGTTTGCTTTAATAGCGCAATGTTTGTAGGGCAAAGGGGATTAGTGATTTTTATTAATTTAGACAGTCCCTAATGTAGCCTATTTTATAAAGCACAATTTCTGCAATGTTGATTGGTTTCTGACATGTATCTTTGCTAGGTTAACCCTATAATATCACTTCACGCTCTGTCAAGAGTTTTGTTTCCCACTTCTCTGAAATTATAAAATGTGCCTTTTCTGGGATGTGTGTCAGACTTGTCTTAGACATTTCTTAGACTTACTAGAGGCATTGGGTGTGAGATTCTTTGCTTGTTTCTGTGAAGCCAAACTATTTGATAGTTGACTATTTGATTTATTCTTAAAAGACTTTCCTTGCTTTCAAATTTTGCAATCCAAAAATTGCCTTCACCTCAAACCATGCAACAGCTCATGCTAAATTTCCTTAAAAACCTTCAGTACTTAATGATAGTTTGGTACAATTTGAGGGTACACTCAGAGTTTCTAGAGGACTGAGTTTGGCACAATGATGGTGTCTGAGGTATAGAAGGATTGCGTGCTTGGTGCAGTCCTAGAGACAGACCAGAATGATCATTTTGTGGAATAAGAAATGAATGTCCATCCAAGATCATTTTTGATTGGGACAGCTACTACCCACTCCACGGTTAGACCAGTGGAAGTTCCCACCCTACCCCTCTCGGGAAAAGAAGTCCATGTTTTAGGGATTTAATTAGATGAGTGACTAACAAGTTGTCAGCTTCTGCCAAAGTACAAATTGATTCAATCATAAATGGACGTGACTTAATATTCAGTGAGACAAGTTCAGTTCTTTTGCAGGAAAGAGATTGCCTGTGTAAACTTAATTTTGTGATCTATTGAACACCAAATGGTGTCAGTATTCAGATAAAGAATGAGAACTCAGATTCTAGAACGAAATCACAAGAAACAAGAATTCATATGTTCCCAGTTGTCACAGAAGAAGACTTTTCTCAAGATTTAAGACATACTGTGAACATGGAGGTATGGATTTTTTTTTCATGAAAATAAATTGAATTGAGTGCAGGTGACTGTAAAACCAAGTGCAGTCTATCCCCACACTCCTTAATACAAGCTTACTGTGAAGCACAGGAACAGATTATTGATAAAAATGATTGAGCAGGAAATTCTAAAAGAACCACCAAGGAGCCCATATGATTCCCTGATCATGGGAATAAAGGAGCCTATTGGATAATGAAGGACAGTACATGTTATGTGAAAAATTAATGATATATTGATATAATATGAGTAAATTACTCTGGAGGTTAAGACTATTTCAATTAGACACTGCAGGACTCTGAATCGCACAACACTTCTGCCATTGCCTGAGAAGGAGGTTGGTTATATATTAGATAAAAGTGATCATTATTCCATTAATGTGACAGAATTGTATACCAAACCAAGACCAGCTATTTTAAATGTACCACTTGAATTGGTTGTTTTTTATTTGTGGATGGTTCTTGTCTGAGAGACTATCATGGAACTTCTTGAGCAGCATATGCAGTTTGTACAATAGCACATATTGTAGAAACATTATACATATGTCATGTAACTTCAGCACAAGTGACAGAATAAATTGCAATCACCAGAACATGCTGCATAGCCAATGGATTGAGTGTTACAATCTATACAGATAGTGAATACGATTTTGGAGTGGTTCATGATTTTGGCCATTTTTAGCCACAAAGAGGTTTCTAAACATCCGTTGGCAACCCTATCAGAAATCGGTGACAAATTCTGGATTTATTAATAACCCTACAATTCCACAAGAAAATTGCTGTTGTTAAAAGTGCTGCATACAGGTGTGGCAACTACTTGCCTTCAGTGGACAATCATTTTGCGGATGAGGTTGCAAAGTACAGCGCTCTTGCATCTGGTACTTTGGCAACAACTGAAAAATCAGAATGTGTAATGAAAAATGTCAATATTTTCTTGACAATGTCAGTCACACGAGGAGTTATGGGAACTGAAAAGTGAAGTGCCAGAGGAGGAATAAAAAGATGGGAAGAAGCAGGATGTTCAAAAGACAAAAGTGAGGTCTGGATGTTAACTGATATGGGAAGTGTACTATGTGACTGTGTAACTGTACATATTGTTACAGTTGGCAAAATACATTCATGTGGCTAAATATGTAAGAAGTGATGGCATTTAAAGGTCTTTAGGAAATATTGTTTTAATCCATATCCCAGGAAAATTGGAGAGACGATATGTCAGAGGTGTGTTGCCTGTCAACAGTTAAATACTAGTAGGAGAACAAATGTGACCATGAGTCACATAGGAAAATCAGAAGGGCCCTTCACACGATTACAAATAGATTTTGTTGGAATGCCCCTATAAAACTGTGTAAGGTATACTCTTGTGGTTGTTTGCTTGTTAAGTGGATGGGTGGAAGCATGCTCAGCCATATGGTGTGATGCTTTCTTTGTAGCCAAGCTTTTATTAAGGGATCTATAGGTTAGCTTTGCCAACTTCTTTAGAATCAGATAGGGGAACTAATTTTAAAAAGGAGCTATAGAGAATTTCTTGCATGACGCTGGAGCAGAAATTCTATTCTGGATATCATCCAGAAGAATCGGGAATTGTAGAGAGGGCCAGTGGTACCCTGAAAGCAAAGTTGGCCAAAGAAAGGAGCTTACAAATTGGGGATTGAAACCCCATGCGTCGTGTTGATACCGTGCAAAAAGAGTGATATATGTATGTTTATAACTTAGTTTTGCACACCATATATGTTAGACTGATTTTGGGATTGTAAAAAACACTTTATTCAATTTGGAGTTTGATTTAGTGTTTACATTGTTCATGGTGTTTAGAATTGTTTGTTTTTTTATGTTATCGATTTGTGAGTGAATGAATCTACTACACTCTTCACTGAGTCCAAAGATCCAGTCGACCTCTATTGGTGAGGTTAAGGTATGTTGTCTCACCCGCGCGCTTGTGGTTTCTGATCCTGAGGTGGGAAGAAGCCTTCCACTGGCGCGCCAGAGGTTTTGGTAGCAGAGTTACGGGTTTGTCTTATGAGGAGGAACATTGTGAGTTATTTTTGGTGCAGTGTAGGGGTTGATGAAATTCCAGCATTGTGTTACAAGTGTACAGTATTTTTGAGAAGGATGTGCTCTTGCAATGCTTTTGGCTAATTTGCAGTGAAGTGAGTAGGGACTTTGCGTACTACAGGTGACTGAGTATGGAGTTTGTGTACTCAAAGTAAGAGAGTGGATAGTTGGCATACTCCAAATGAATGTTGCGCTTTGTGCCAAAAATTGCCCACGTCTGCAGTGAGGTGTTGGTCGATTGAGCGGTACCAACATGCCAGTAGATTCCTTGAGTGTACCAGTTGTTGTTTGATAGTAGGTGAATCCTGAGTGCACACGGAGAATTCGTATCAATCGGGGTGAGATTTGCAGGTCAAATTTTATTTGCATTTGTGAGAAAGCCAGAGCCAGAGGAGAAGCTGTTTGTGTGAACGGTCACAGTTGAACATTGCATTTAGGTATTTACGTGAGAGGTGCATGAGATGGTTCTGAAGTGAGTGGCAACTGACGAGTGAAGTGAGTGTGACATCATTTGGTCCATGCTGGGATATGTCGGTTGGTGAGAAAGGCTGCACACAGATTGGTGGACAAGACTGTGCTGCTATAAGTTGAGAACAGCTCAAGAAGAAGATCGTAGGATCGAAAATTACTCCCTGGTTTTGTAGAATTTGTGTTTGTGAACTAGATTTGTGTAAAAATGAAGTTTTTCAAAGCTTTAAGGTGTGTCTTGAGAGGAGATGTTTTTATTTCAGTTAATGAGGGTGAGCCTACTCCACCTGAGGGTACACCAGCATTTGAAGTAATGGAGAAGAGAGGAGTTTCTGCATGTCTTTGAGTAAACCATTGGTGCAAAATAACTGATTTATGAATCAAACTCCCTTCCTAGACCTGCACTGCACAATCTGAAGCACTTGCCATTAGGGAATTAGTTGTGAGGCAGAAAGAAGTTCAGAAATTTGAGAGAAGAATGAGGAAGGCAGAAAAGAAGTTGCCAGAAGTTAGATGGGATGAGGAGCAGAGAATGTGAAGAACAAATACATTACATGCAGTGAAGTTATTCCCAGCAATTAGATAGGAAGGCAATGGAAGTATTGAAGAAATCTGAAGAAGATTAGGAATAAATGTTAGGTGAAAACCAAAGGATAGCAGGACCTGGAAAGTGATTCAGATGTTGAATTGATTAATCTGTTGTTGCAGAGTTATCCCCCACTGTATAACGCACTGCATCAGTAAACCAGAATGTAGTCCTTATTATTGCTACAGCTCCAGTTGCTCACAGACAGGTTCAGATGACTCCAAACTTACCTATTGCTAATGTTGCACAGGTGCCAGTGGCTTATCCAACAATACCAATAGCCAATTCAGTGCAGAATGTCAAGGTTACAGTTATGCAACAGTCAATTCAGAATGCAGTAATGACTCAATTTGAGTCCATGCCTAATGTACAGACACCTGCACAAGTCATGAACCACAGAAGGACAATACCTATGTATTCCTGTTAGAAATGGGGTCTTTGGTTGACAGTTAGGTTGCCCCCTGTCCAAACAAGAACCCTCACTCAAAGAAGAAACACACCTGGTTAACCCCCTTTCGCCCCTTGGTAGATTGGCATGAGCAGAAAGGCTTAACTCAGAAGCAATGTGTAAAGTATTTGTACCAAGACACGCAGTAATACAGTAAAGACACTACAAAATGGACTCTGCACCAGTTTTGAAGAATAGGCAATAATTTTCTAAATCAAATGAGACCAAACTACAAAAATCCAACATACATCAGTCAAGATATTAATTTTCAAAAGAATGGAAAAGTTAGTTTTACACAAAGTACCTGGTTTGCGTAAAAAATAAAGCCAAAACGGGTGAGCATGCGTCGGAAAAGTCAGCTTTGGCTCGATTCCTTACTCACAAGTGAGGCCTTGCATCATTTTCTTCTCCGGTCGGGTCGGCGAAATGTGTCATTTTTCTCCCTCGCAAGAGAGCAATGCATTGTTTCCAGACATGGCACCTCGTATCCGCACAAGTTCACAACGACTTTGATGCCCATCGACGATGCAAGAGAAATGCGGTTGCACTGTGTTAGAAAACATGCTGCATGGGGTTTGTGTAATCATTAGCAGCCTCAAGCGGGTGTTGCATCGTTTCTCCAGCCATGAAGCGTTGATCTCCCAGCCATGATGCAGGGGGGGAGTCAATTTTAGCCGCAAAGCGGGTGCCACGTCATTTACCAGCCGTGTTGCAGGTGGTGCATTCAAAAATTTCCCCACAGGGTGTTCTGTGTGTGGATTTCAGTCCTTGTTCTGCCAACTTCACCTTTCAAGGGTCCAGGGACTGGATAAGGCAACACTTGGTAGGGCAAGAGTCTCAGACGAGAGTCCAGGTGCTGGCAGAGGAATTCTTTGATGGCCTGAGACTTCAAACATGAGACAAGCTCAGTTCAAGCCCTTATAGATTCTTCTCAAGCAGGAATGCACAACAAAGTCCAGTCTTTGTCCCTTTTCACATGGAGAAACAGCAACCGCAGGATAGCCCAACAAAGCACAGTCACAGGCAGGGGCAGCACTTCTCCTCAGCTCTTCAGCTCTTCTCCTTGGCAGAGGTTCCTCTTGGTCCAAAAGTGATCTTGAAGAAATGTAAATTCTGGGGCTTTGGGTCCACTACTTATACCCCTTTCTGCCTTTGAAGTAGGAGAACTTCAAAGGAAAGTCTCTGTTGTTCATAGGATCCTGTCTTGTCCAGGCCAGGCCCCAGACACACACCAGGTGGTTCTAGACTGCATTGTGTGAGGGCAGGCACAGCCCATTCAGGTGTAAGTGACACTTCTCCCTCCACTCTAGCCCACATGGCTCATCAGGATATGCAGGGTACACCCCAGCTCCCTTTGTGTCGCTGTCTAAAGGAGTTTCACAAACAGCCTGTTAGTTTGACCCAACAGGGAATCAACAAAAAGGTAGAGTCACAGAATCATTTTCTAAAAGTGGCATTTTCAAACTAACAATCTAAAAAACACCTTCACTAAAAGATGTATTTTGAAATTGTGAGTTCAGAGACCACAAACTCTAAATTTCTATCTGCTCTGAAAGGGAAGATGCACTTTTAAGGATATTTAAAGGCAGTCCCTATGTTAACCTATGAGAGAGATAGGCCTTGCAACAGTAAAAAACAAATTTGGCAGTATTTCACTGTTAGGACATGTAAAACTGTACATGTCCCACCTTTAACATACACTGCACCCTGCCCATGTGGCTATCTAGGGCCTAACTTAGGGGTGTCTTACATGTATAAAAAGGAAAGATTTGGGTGTGGCAAGTGGGTACACTTGCCAGGTCGAATTGGCAGTTTAGAACTGCACACACGGACTCTGCAGTGGTAGGTCTGAGCCATGTTAACAGGGCTGCTCGTGTGAGTGACACAATCAGTGCTGCAGGCCCACTAGAAGCATTTGATATACAGGCCCTGGGCACCTCTAGTGCACTTTACTAGGGAGTTACTAGTAAATCAAATATGCCAATCATGGGTAAACCAATCACCAATACATTTTACACAGAGAGCATGTGCACTTTAGCATGGGTTAGCAGTGGTAAAGTGCCCACAGACCTGAAGCCAACAGAAACTGGTCAGAAAAATAGGAGGAAGGAGGAAAACAGTTTGGGGATGACCCTGCAAAAAGGGCTAGGTCCAACAGTTCCTTAGTAACTACACCTCAGCACATTGCCCCAAATCAGTCAAATCAGACTTTTGGTACAGTATTACCTGCCCAAGGTAAAGGATTAATGTTCCTGCCAAATCAAACACATTTTTCAGGACTAGATGTATTGACAGTTCCTGTAACGATAGGTCCAGTAGTCCCATTGTATGCCCAAGGTAATAATGAGAATGTTCCCCAGATTCCAAATCCAGAATCAGCAATTTATTCACCTTTTGGAACTAATGCAGAAATGGAGAGACTGAGCACTACGGTGCCAGCTATGACCTCTATGAATTCCACTGGCTCGAACGAGACATATGATACAGTAGGTCCAATGATTTATGTGACATGTCCTCCATGCTCTACAGGCTCATCCATATTAGCTGAGGAGCAGGCTATGAGAGCATCCTGTAATCATCCACAGCCCCTATATTGAGGTAACAACAGTAGTTTACAAGGGTTACCAGCACAACAATTGACCAAATGGTTAAGCAATCTAAAGGAATGGTCAGGTGTGAAAAACACCCTAGAGGGAGAAAGGACATTCAATATGGCTAGATTAAAATTGAAATTAAATGAAGGGAACACTTGAATTGACAGATTAGACTCTTACCATGAAAATTAGTTGTGCTTTATGTACAAGGATGTCACACTTCGAGCAGGACAGGTTTATGAGAAATTAACTAATTTGGATGAGAAATATGAAATCAAAATGAATAAATCCAAACCATTGAAATTGAAGAAATGTTACAGATTAGAATTTGATCCAAGAGACATTGCAAAAATGAGATCACCTGGAATGAAAATTCACATTAAGGAATTGGTTCAGAGCATTCAAACATAGGAAGCATTAGATAAATGGGAAGGCCGATGGGCAAAGAAAAGAGATCAGAAGAAAAAGCCGACTGCATCTTCAAATGATGTACTGCAGACTGAGGGAATTGAAAAATTATGCCAAAGGAGAGAAATTCCAGGAGGGAAGTTTATTCATGTCTCCAGAAGCAGAAGTGACATACTGTCATTTACAAATGATTACCCAAAGTTGAGGGAAAAACCAGTGAAATGGTACCAGCAAACAGAGAGGTTTGTCAAGCTTGCAAAATGCCTTTGGGAAGATTTGAACACTTTGGGGGTTATTCCAACTTTGGAGGAAGTGGTAATCCGTCCCAAAAGTGACGGTAAAGTGACGGATATACCACCAGCCGTATTACGAGTCCATTATATCCTATGGAACTCGTAATACGGCTGGTGGTAAATCCGTCACATTTGGGACGGATTACCACCTCCTCCAAAGTTGGAATAACCCCCTTTATTTGAGATTGTGGTTCCAGTGGTTGAGTGTAAACGAAGTGTTGATTGGCTAACGCGTGAGCCTCCAATTGATGCAGTAACAGGTGCGCTGTCTGAAGAAGCAATGAAGAGCTCCTACAAGGTGACTGAGTTTTTGAACACTAGAGTTTCCCCAGAGATATTGATTGGTAAAGAATTAACAGGACATCTCAGGAGACAAAGGAGTCTGTTCATGCTTATTATGAGAGATTGTTGCAAGCACTCAAGCACTACAGTGGCACGGAAATTATTGATGGAGAGACATGATTCATTTTGTATTTAGATTTGTTCAAGGATTGAAGCGTGAAATTAGCAACATCATTCAGAATTACCTGATTTGCTGGCAAGGAAAGCCGATTGTTGAAGTATTGCATTATGCAAAATACTGCAGTGATGAAACTGAATTAAAACAGAAAAGGTTAAGGGAAACAGCAATGGTGATGCAAATATAGTCTGCCCCAGCAGCAGGTATACATGAATCACAAGGAATGATGAATGCAGAAAGAATGAAGGGAACACAGCTGCAGGGAAATATGGTGCCTCATTTCAGAGTTAGAGGTCGTGGAATTTGAATAAATCCGAATGTGAATGTGGCTGATGTTCATAATATGAAGAAAATGCTTGTCATGTGTGTGACAATGTCGGACATTAGAAATGGGAGTGTCCCTATAATAATGTAAATAATTTGGTGCAAAGTGGTGGTGTTGCGCAGATGGTTGACAACAGTCAATTTCAAAATTAAAGAGTTCAAAGGCCCTGAAATCAAACATGAATGTTCCTACTGGCGCAGTCCAAATTCAAGTTCCCCAGCAACGAGTACAATATCCCCAACAGCAAATTCAAACCCCACAGCAGAAGCAGGTATCGAAAGCTCCAATGGCACAGCAACAGGTAACGGTTCCTCAGCAGTGCACAAACCAAACAGCAAATACAAACGTAAATCAGTTAATCACACAATACCCATTGATAGATTTCAGTGATGATGAAATGAGTGAACAATATATGAATGAGAGTTCAGAAGAAGAAGAATGTGAGTTGGCTGCCTCACTGGAGGTACTACAGCTAATGTGAATGCAAGTATTTTGGGTCACAATATTTCAGTTCTGCTTCCCACTGGAGCAACTTGTTCCACAGTCAGATCTGCAGAAGTCCCTAATGTGCCCCTCTCAGGAAGGACAATTTGGGTTGTAGGAGTAGCGAATCAACATTTGGTAAATCCCATGACAGAGCTCATTCCAGTCAAGATGGAAACATTTGAAGATCTGCACCAATTTGGAGTTTACGATTCCAGTCCTGTGAGTCTGTTAGGAAGAGACTTACTATGCAAATTTAACTGCTCCATTACTTGTACTCAAGAAGGGATAGCAATTCAAACGAATAGTGATGATGAAACGTCAAGTCAGATTGATAAAAATGTATCCTCTGATTTCATTGTTACCTGCCATGACAGTTAAAGACGTGCCTGATGAATTACAAGATACACTAACGTTGAGAGTTTGGGATCTTTCAGGAAAAGATTTTGGACTCATACAAAGTGTTGAACCAGTCAAAGTAGCTGTAAAGCCAAATGCAGTGTTCCCTAGAGAGCCACAGTATAACTTGACTCCAGAAGTGATTGAGGGAATTACATCAGTAATTGCAAATTTTGTTGAGCAGAAAGTTCTGAAAGAAGTGATGGACAGCCCATGTAAATCTCCAATTATGGGATTGTGAAAAGCAACGTGGGAAATGCCGCATAGTACAGGATTTGACAAAGGTCAATGAAATTGTGGTATCCTGTTGTCCTGTGGGTATTAATTGTCACAAGCATTCTTCTAGGTGCCTTTACACAGGGATAGCCAATCCCTTTGCTCATTTAGATTTGGCAACCATGTGTATTAATGGTAAGTACTCACAGGGGTTTTCAGAATCTCTGTCTATTTTTCATCAGACTTTGAAGAAGAATTTTGAGTCTTTGAACATGCCTGTGGGAGATGGCCCTTTTTGCATGGTCATCCCTAAACTTTTTGCCTCCTTCCTCCTAGTTTTTCTGACCTGTTTTTTTTTTGGTTTTAGGACTCTGGGCACTTTACCACTGCTAACCAGCGCTAATGTCCATATGCTCTTTGTGTAAATTGTATTGTTGATTGGTTTTTCCATGATTGGCCTATTTGATTTACTAGTAAGTCCCTAGGAAAGGGCACAAGAGGTGCCCAGGGCCTGTAAAATGAATGCTACAAGTGGGCCTGCAGCACTATTTGTGCCACCCACGAGTTTCCCTGTAAACATGGCTCAGACCTGCCACTGCAGAGTCTGTGTGTGCAGTTTTAAACTGCCAATTTGACTTGGCCAGTATACCCACTTGCCAGGCCCAAACCTTCCCTTTTTATACATGTAAGGCACCCCTAAGGTAGGCCCTAGGTAGCCCAATGGGCAAGGGGCAGTGTATGTTAAAGGTGAGACGTGTACTTATGTGTTTTACATGTCCTATCAGTGAAATTCTGCCAAATTCGTTTTTCACTGTTGCAAGGCCTATCTCTCTCATAGGTTAACATGGGGGCTGCCTTTAAGTATTATTAAAGTGCAGATTCCCTTAGGAAGCAGATAGAAATATGTAGTTTAGGGTCTCTGAGCTCACAATTTAAAAAAACATATTTTAGTGAAATTGCTTTTTAGATTGTTTGTTTAAAAATGCCACTTTTAGAAAGTAAGCATTTTCTTGCTTACACCATTCAGTGACTCTGCCTGTTTGTGAATTGCCTTTCTGGGTCAGTTTGACAGTTGGGCTGTTTGTGAATCCAGTCTAGACAGTGAGACAAAGAGAGCTTGGATATAGCCTGCATATCCCGATGAGCCATCTGTGCTAGAGTGGAGGGAGGAGTGGATTTAAAATGTCAAATACTGGACAAGAGCCATAGATGACATCTTCATTTGGGAAGAAGAAAAACAATATCTGCAGGAACTTGTAGAATGGCTTAATCTTTACGATGACAATCTTAGATTCACACCGAATATCAGCAATCATCAAGTAGAATTCATGGATATTCTCAATTACGCGGAAGAAGGAGAACTATTAGTGCCCGTTTATACTAAACCTACAGCACGTAATACTTTACTACATTTTGAAAGTTTTCATCCAAGATGCCAACAACAAGGTATTCCATTCAGTCAATTCCTAAGAATCAGGAGGAACTGGAGCTGCATGGCAGAATATGACAGGAATGCATGACTTAAAGGAGAAGTTTTTCTGAAGAGGATATCCTACAAAACATATTCGAGATGCATACAAAAGAGCAAAATATTCAAATTTAGACACCTTATTTGAAAAACGACACAGAGCTGAAGAAGAAAGACTAGTATGTGTTATCAGGCACTCTAACATCAATAATAAAATCAGAGAAATCATCACTATACACTGGAACATACTAAATAGTGATGGGGAGATGGCCTACTCCCAGTCCCATTCTTTGCATATAAGAGGAATTCTAATTTAAGGGATAAGTTGGTAAAGGCCAGGCTTCCGCAAGAGAATCCGTGTATACAGACAACTATAGTTGTAACCAAACATATTTTAGGGAACCATCGCTGCGGAGATTGCCATGCCTGTGTACAAGCGATTGTATTGAACCATTTCTCCTACAATAAAAAAGAAGTCCATTTTAGAACTATGACTAATTGCCAGAGCAGCAATGTCATATATTGTATCATCTGTCCGTGTAATTTAGGGGAAACGGGAAGACATTTTAGTATAAAATTCAGTGAACACAAATCTGCTATTAGAAACTTAAGATTCCAAGCACGGTTGGTTCCACACTGTAGTGAACACATGCATAGTGAAAAGGATATGAGGTGGATTATCCTGGAAAAGATAAACACAACACATCTGACGAATATAGATACCTACAGGAGAAAGCAGAAAGTTTCCTGGATTTTCATTCTGGATTCTGTAGAGAAAGGTCTTAATGACAGGATTCCTTGGGAGACCACATTTTGAATTCAGACAGAAGTTTGTGAAATGTAGTCCAATAGGGATGATATAGTCATTAAAATGTAGCTTGGACCAGTACCTCATGATTTCTCTAGAGCCCCTGCATATCTCGGGTAGGTCGAGTAGCGATGTTTACAAATTAAGGTGGTATCTGGGGTACTACACATATAGACATCTTCTATCCATAAGAAAAATGATGATCTGAGGTATCTCAAACATATACATCTTCTATAAATTAATGGTAATAGGGAAATGAGATTAATAGTAAAATTGATATCCCACCTAATACTTTAGCTCACCTATAAAGGGCATTATATTCAAATCATAGCCCCTTTCCTTTTATATCTCCTCTTTAAATTTAGCTGCCCAGTTTCCCACTCTTTTCATGGAAAACACAACGTAGACCCCCCCTTCTATTTCTACTATCTTCTTCAATTGATACCAGGTGAGATCAAATATATGCCGGCTTGGCGTCGGGCGAAGCTGTTTCCC
The DNA here is from genome assembly GCF_031143425.1 of Pleurodeles waltl. NCBI lineage: Eukaryota > Metazoa > Chordata > Amphibia > Caudata > Salamandridae > Pleurodeles > Pleurodeles waltl. Next base: position 511,095,746 of record NC_090445.1, read on the forward strand.
GGAGAGGCGGCGTGAAATGGAGATGGCGTGTTGCCTGACAAGAGAAATTGCGGATTAGACTTTGCTCACTGGAGGTGCTTTACGCCCCGCTCCTCTTGAATCCCTGTGAAGGTGTTTGACGGGTGAGAATTGAGTGAGTGTGTCTTAGTGATAAGACGGCCGAAGTCTGTGTGCAGAAGTGATAATAGGAGGTGGGTATATGGTGCACAGCCTGGAGACCTATAGGCCGGATATCATCATTAGAATTATTTCTCTGATATGAGACGATTTAACTATAGAACATATAGAACTCTGTCGCTTATTTAGGGGTTTGTTGTACCGCCTGGTGAAAGGACTCACAGACTAGATTCCGCCGGCTGGAGGAGCACTGTGCCCCCCGTTCCTTTTGAATCCCTGTGAAGTTGTTTAACAGAGAGAATTTTAGTCTGAGGTATGTTTGTGTGTCTTGTAGGCCAGACTGTCGTGGAGCGTGGAGTTGATACTAGAAGGTGGTGATGTGATGTACAGCAGCGAGGCTCATAGGCCGGTTATCACCATTCAAATTATGTCTCTGATATGGCACAACTAATTATTACTGTTTTCCATCGTGTTGAACTTTACGACTCCGGTGTATTCAATCACTTGAGTAAATTAAGACATTCTTTTTTTTTTTAAATATGATATGTTGAGTTCTAGAGATTGAGGTATTTTGTCGGGCATAAATCCATTTGATTCATTGTGATGTGTACCACAGAGTATACAAGAGTGGGCCTTCAGTTTACATCATAACCCTACCTAAATCTACCCTAATGTTTGGGGGAACCTAGACAGATATGCCTATCTACGAAGAAGGTGTGGACTAAGAAGTGCATTAGTAAGATCAAAATATTCATATTTATTTTCCTAGATCCTTATTGGTTTTAATTAAAAGCCTCGGTGGGTAGCAAGTATTGGAGTTTGCCACTTTGAATAAGACCTTTACTGCAAAGGAGCAGTAGGCGAGCCCTTCCGTCTGTTTCTTTTTTTTTTCCATCCCTTCCCTCCCCCTTTTTTTCTATTACGTTTATTCTTATTTCTCTCTTTTTCTGTCTTTGTTCCTTTTTCTTTTCCAGATCCCTTTTTTGTCTTCATTAACATTGATCTTTGAGTATGAAATATTGGGACTTTTTTTTTTTGTTGGGAGAGCACCATATAGGTATGTTTCCACTACACCTTACTTTTTTCAGATCATGAGATCGGGAGTAACCTGTTTGTTTGCAGTGAAATGCAGCATGTATGTATATGAGTCTACCTCACTAATCAGTATGGTTGAAGATACAGTCATCTAAATAGGACTATGACTATGATCAATCAAATAGTTATTTTGGCTTTATGTCATTTGGTATTTTATAGATGTGGCAAAGATAAGACCAAACTTCCCTGTGTGCAATTTTAAACAGAAAATACAGATATTGTGCTCTGAAGAAGGTGTGTGACACCTGGTCACTTCACACCGAAATGCGTGTCGGCACGATCCTTGGCCAGATATGACTTTAAGATGCTTCTCCTCTTAAATCCTTCAATATATATTCAATAAAGAAAGACGTTTGGAGAACAATTCATCGAAATATGGGACCAATACATTAGGATTGACTCAACAATACAACAAGATTTGTGGTGAATACATAATGCCTTGAGTCATATTTGAAAATGACCTATGTGTAGCAAATTTAACAATCAATGTTACTGTTTTTCCTATCAAGGTAGGGGCATGGAAGTAATAACTATTAGGCCATCTATATTTTTACAGCTTGTTTAATTGGTGAGAATGAGGAGAGTATGTAGGTATGCGTGCTTTTAAGGGGAATTATTAATGTAGGTCCTTCTTTTTGTGATATAATGATAGTTAATAATGATTTGCATATATGAAAATAAAAATAATCATATTGAGTAATTTCCTTGTACGTATAAGTTCATGATTGATGCCTAAAGACCATTATAGGAATTCCAGTGTTGGAACCTTATTGGGATGTGGGTTATTTTTTCTTTTCTGTTTTTTTCTTTTCTGTGACCAGTGGTCACTTACACCTGAATGGGCTGTGCCTGCCCTCTCACAATACAGTATCCAGCCCCCTGGTGTGTGTCTGGGGCCTGGCCTGAGCAAGGCAGGATCTTGTGAACAACAGAGACTTTCCTTTGAAGTATTAATACTTCAAAGGCAGAAAGGGGTATAAGAAGTGGACCCAAAACCCTTGAAAATTAGATTTCTTCAAGATCACTTCTGGAATCAAGAGGAACCTCTGCCAAGGAGAAGAGCTGCGGAGAAGTGCTGCCCCTGCCTGTGACTGTGCTTTGTTGGGCTATGCTGCAGTTGCTGCTTCTGCCTGTGAAAGAGGACAAAGACTGTACTTTGTTGTGCATTCCTGCTTGAGAAGAATCTCCAAGGGCTTGAACTGAGTTTGCTTCATGTTTTGAAGTCTCAGGGCCATCAAAGATTTCCTCTGCCAGCACTTGGAGTCTCTGCTGAAACTCCTACCCTGCCAAGTGGTGCCCTATCCTTTCCCTGTGTCCTTGAAAGGTGAAGTTGGCAGACCAAGACCTGAAACTCCACGCACAGAACGGCGTGCAGGGAAATTTACGACGCACCATCTGCATCAGCTGACAAATGACGCGCCGCAGGCTTCGCAGCTAAAATTGACGATCCACCTGCATTGCGGCTGGGAGATTGATTCATCGTGGCTTGAGAAATGACACGCAACACCCGTTTGCGGCTGCTGATAACAATGCAAACCCCATGCAGCACGGTTTACTAAAACCGTGTGACTGGATTTTCCATGCATCATCCCTGGGCATCAAAGTCATAGTGAACCTGTGCGGATTCTAGGTGCCCCATCTGGAAATCGTCGCACTGCTCTCTTGCGAGAGAAAAAACTACGCATCACTTACCCGACCGGAGAAGAAACTACGCATGGACTCCCTTGCGATGAAGGAATCAACGCATCACTGCCTTTTCGACACAGCGTCGCCGTGCAGCTTTATTTTTGATGCTAACCAGGTACTTTGTGCAAAATCATAGTTTCCATTGTTTTCTATGTTGTAGGACTCTTATTCTTTCGAAAATTCATATTTTGACTTGTGTATGTTGGATTCTTGTCATTTTGGTCTTGTTTGATTTGGATAAATATTACCTGTTTTTCTAAACTGGTGTGGTGTACATTTTGTAGTGTTTTCACTGTATTACTGTGTGTGTTGGTACAAATACTTTACACATTGCTTCTAAAGTTAAGCCTGCCTTCTCAAGCCAAGCTACCAAGGGTGTGAGCAGGGGGTAACTGTGTGTGATTCTCCTTTACGTTGACTAGAGTGAGGGCCCTTGTTTGGACAGGGGGTAAACTGACTGACAATCAAGGACCCCATTTCTTTCAATGACATTTCAGCCTGCTTTGGTGCAACATATTGATGACCTGATGGTCGCATCTAATACACATGAAACATGCAGAAAGGATACCATAGCATTGTTGAATCCTTTGGGTGAAAACAGACATAAAGTTTCCTCTGCCAAATTACAGTATTGCTAGAAGGAAGGAAAGTATTTTTGTCACCAAATTGAGAAAGGTGCAAAGAAAGTGTACAGAGAGAGAGTTGCAGCTATTATGCAAATGAATCGCCCAGTTACACAGAGAGATGTTAGAATGTTTTGGGGCATGGTGAGTTACTGTTGCCAATGGATCCTGAATTTTTCAGTAAGTTCCAAACCACTGCAGATGTTAACACACAAAGAAGTTACAGACCCAGTCCCCTTCAATGAAGAATGCATGAAATTTTTTACTGAGTTGAGAGAGAGTCTGTGGAGAGCTCCAGCTTTGAGAATGCCTGATTATGCGAAAGGCTTTTCACTGTTTTGTCATGAATGTTATGGTTGTCCTCTTTCTGTGGTGGCACAATTGCATGGAGGGATGAACAGACCTGTGGCATATTTTTCTGCCACATTGGATCCTGTTGCTACTGCTTTGCCCAGCTGTTTAGAAGCCTTGACTTCTGCTGGTGTGAGCATAGGTCAATGCGAAGGCATTGTGATGAGACACCCTTTGATTGTTTATGTCCCACATTCAGTTGAGTTTCTTTTGACAAGGACCAAGAATCCAATATCTGACCAGTGCCCGTCTTACCCGTTACAAGTTATTGATCCTTGGCTCTGCCAATGTGCTTATCAAGAGATGTGCTATGCGAAACCCAGATACATTATTGCCTACTAACGTTAATGATTCAAATTACATTAATGAAATGGAACATGACTGCCTCAATGTCACTGAACTGTGCACCAAACCCAGACCTGATATTCAGGATACTCTTTTAGAGGAGAATGATCAAGTTTTGTTTGTTGATGGCTCCTGTTTAAGAGACGATGAAGGTACTCTGAGAGCAGGTCATGCAGTTTGCACCATCTCAGGAGTAGTCAAAGCTTCATAGCTTCAAGGAGTCGTTTCTGCCCAAGTAGTTGAATTGGCTGCTCTTACAATAGCATGCTGCGTATCTGACCAGCTCAAAGTGACAATGTTCACAGATTTCACAGATAGTCAACACGGAGTTGGTGTTATGCATGAGTTTGGGAAGGTATGGCACCAGAGAGATTTTATGACCTCTTCAGGATCACCCATTGAAAATGGTGAAAGAATGCATAGTTTGTTAAATGCTTTGCAGTTACCTGAGAAGATCGCGGTTGTGAAGTGCACATCAGAAGTCAAATGATTATGTGTTGTTGGGCAATGCCTAAGCTGACCAAATTGCCAGATATTGTGCACTCCATTGCATAACCTTCAAAGAAGAGTAGAGTGGTGGAAGTAACACCGGTGAGACAAATCAAAATTTCTTCATGTCAGTTGTTGGTACCTGGGATGAAATCAAGAGGTTGCAGGAAGAGGTAACAGAGGAAGAACACAGAGGATGGAATAGAGCAGATTGTGTTTAAAGAGAGAAAGATGATGTCTGAATTTCAAATGAAGGGAAAGTTGTGTTGCCAGATTGTTTGTTGAGCTTGATAGCTAGATACTACTATGGTCAGGTTCATCTCGACAGAGATGCAATGGTTCACACATTGAAACAGACATGGTACAACCCAAGATTTAGGTTGATTGCAGAACCGGTTTGTCACAGATGCGTTACCTGTCAAAAGATGAATGTGGGGAAACACACAGTGGTTAATCTGAGCCACACAGACAGATCAGTAGGTACATTTAACAGAATGCAACTTGATTTCATTAAGATGCCTGGTTGCAATGGATTGAGGTATGTGTTGGTTGTTGTGTGTGTGTTTTCATAGGATAGAAGGCTACCCAACATGAAGGAATGATTACTGTAGCTAAGCTGCTGCTCAGGGAACTGATATCGATAGATTGATTTCTGACTTCTTTGGAATCAGATAGGGAAACTCATTTTAATAATGAGGTCATAAAGTTGTTGTGTGCAGCACTGAACATTGAGGAAAGATTGCACTGCAGTTACAGATCAGATGCATCTGGAATGGTGGAACAAATTAAAGGAATCCTGAAACCTTGATTGGCAAAGGTTTGTGCCTCTACAGTGTTGAAAATGACCTGATGCATTATCACTTGTCCTGATGAGCATGCGTAGCACCCCTGACAGGAAGACAGGACTGTCTCCGCACAAAATTTTAATGGCCCTTGCTATGAGGTTACCAGCAGAACCTGCAAATGCACTTGTGAACATACCAGATGACTTAGTGCTGGAATATTGCAAAGGTCTGGCTGATGTGGTTCGCTTTTTGTTGCATAGGTTGAAGCATTAACAGTTCAAATGGATCAAGAACAGTGTCACAGCTTGAAAGCTGTAGATCGGATTCTTATAAAGAAACACATAAGGAAGACTTGCCTATAGCCAAAGTGGAAAGGACAGTACCAAGTTTTCTTGCTGATGACAACATCTGGGAAGTGTACTGGTCTTCCAAACTGGATTCATGCAAGCCACAGATGCAAAATTCTGAGTCCTCTTGAAAACACAGAGTCTGCTCCCGTAAAAGCGAATGCAGAAGAAGAAGGGGTTCAGCTTGAACAAGCTGTGATGACTGAACAAGTGGCTGAAGTAGAAATTGTGTGAAATGGTGAAGGTGGAAGTAATCTGAATGCAGACAAAGATGCAGGAGAGCAAAGTCAAAGCCACCCGATTCCTTCTAACACAGCAAACTTTGTTAGCACAGTTGCACCTCAAAATAGAACTGTAAAGGGAGATAAATGACCTACGGCCACACATGAGCTGGTTCCTGATAAACTCCCAGCTACAACAGAAACAGTTGAAGAGTAAAATCGAAGTTCAGATGAAGATGGTGCTGTAAGGATTATGGAAAGGAAAGGAGTATGAAGTTGCAGATACTCTTCATCTGATTGGATATATCTTGTCACAAATGAATGGAAGAACAGGTTTATGAACTTTTGTTTTGACTGTGAGAATTCAGTTAAACTTTATGATACCTGAAATAGCATTTGAAATGAGTTTTAAAATAACTTTGCCAATTGATCAACAAAGACATTACACTCTGGAAATGACCATAAGCGATCATCAGACAGCGTTTTATTGAAAATGAACACTTTGATTATTTTTTGAGAACTTTTAGTTGAAGCTTGATGAACTTTTTGAGGATCGAAAACTGCTGTAAACAGTGCAAAAGACTTCAGATAGTTGTTTTGCATTTGATTTTGTTCGCTTTTGCTTTTTACATTTTTTGTTTCTTTTCCTTCTCTGATTATACAGAACCCAGGACCCCAGGCCTGGGCAAGCACAGTAAGTGTAAATATGTCTGTATTGGTTTAACTATAGTATGCATGATTGTGTGCATTTTGCTGATTTCGGGAATGAATGTTTCAGTGAAAGGGGATATACAAAGCAAAGCAACTCCAGTGCAGAGAACAACAACATCTAAGCAGGATAATTTTTTTAAGGATGAGGGATTGCTTCATTCAGATGACACAAAGGAAGATTTGTCTTCCAATGTTTATTATAGCTTGGTGTATGAATATGTGGACACAATGAATGTGTGTGATTGTTATGTGTGTACAAAACATTCCTTCATCAGTACAGGAGGGAATCACCTGTCACAGCTTTACATTGATATATTGCATTAGCTGCAGCTTATTTTTGACACGCTTGTACAATCAGAGTACATTCAGTATTTTTATTCTAACTTTGGTTTAGTTTTCTCTTTTGTTTCCAATAATGGTAGAAAAGGAGTTCATTAATCAAGTTGATGATAGAAGAAAAGCAATGAAAGAAAAGACTAGTAAGGATATAGTTTCCAGGAAGAACACAGTTCACAACACACCTGATACACAGGGATGCTTAGCTTTAGATTGGCAACATGTAGGGAAGCTTTGTATATATTGGCTGCAATCGAAATCTGACAATACGTTTGTAGCAACGAGTGAATCCAGACATGTTTTTGTATGGGATTTTATGCTAAATGGACAAGACCCCGCTGTGCCTGGTGTATATTACATCTGTGCTAAGAACACTTATTAGTTACAAAAACGTTAGTATGGCACATTCTATTTAGGAGTGGTTTTCCTGAAAATATACCAAGTGGACAACATTGACAATCCAGAAAGGATTGGGAGACTTTAAAAAAAGAATTAAAAGAGGAGTGAGTAGTTCAGAGATTACTGGAGATATTTTTGGAGCTTTTATTCCATTGGTAGGTGTGATCTTGAATGATATAAAAATAAGGAAGTTATGCAACAATTGCATATAAGATGTCAAGTGATTTTTCAGATACAATGATTCTAATGGATGCGGAAGTGGTTGCGGTAAGGTCTATGGTTTCACAGAATTGTCTTGCATTAGACATCATTTTAGCAAAGGAAGGCAGAGTCTGTTGAGTTTAAAGTCACAGCACTGCTGCACTTACATTCCAGACACCAATAAGGAGATAAGGAGACACCTATCTAATCTAAGGAGTTTGAAAAATTATTTGAAAGACCAGAAACAAACAAATGTTTTGAAACAATAGGTGAAGCATTCTGAAAAGTAGGATCTTGTTTTGGAGCTATGCAAAATGGATGTGTGAGAATGCTCCTGAATGAGAATGTGAGAATGAAACCTTTACTGATTGTGAAAGTGTGCATAATTTGTGCACTTGGATTTTACAAGGTTTATAATTTCTGGAAAAGACAGAGAGTACATAATAGACAGAGGAGGGAAGAAATGGAACTTGAGCATATGAGAAACAGCTATTATCAGACTATGAAGATATTTGACAATTATCACAGATCTAAATCTATGCATTATCAAACTATAAGGTTTTGATTTGTCTCATTGTAAATGAGAAAAGTTCTTTTGTAACGGCATAGATTGCCTTTAGAGGAGGAGGGACTGATACAGCTCAAATTTTATTAATATATTAGTGGAATAGAAGTTAGCATATGGTAACTAATTAACCTTCAGTTTGAACAGCCTAACAGAGAAAATAACACGAAATGTAAAATGTGCACGTTTGAATAGTGGTGGACAATGTGGCTGCCATACGTATTTTGAAATTACGTTTTAACCTGAAGACACTATGCATTTATATTTGAGTAAATTACTGACATGAAATAATGCAAAAAGCATTTTTACTAGATGAGTATTAGAATTGAAGTATTAAGTGAACATGAATTAGTCATACTTATATTGATTTGAATATATTTTCTTATTGTGAGTTGCATGTGTGCAGAGAAATAAATGCATGTTTAAACGGTTCTAACATGTCGTAAATAATGTTTACAATTATATAATTTGCTTTGCATATTGATTTAAATTGTTAGGTGCCCAATAGGGTTTATAAGTATTAATTGCATTAGAATGTCTGTAGGTTTTCTTAGCTTGATTAGACCTGAAAGATTCATTTTTGGCAGCCGTAGAGGAAAATTACTTGCTTATTCTGTTCCCCCTGACTTGAATTCTTTCTCTAGGTTGCTGACATGAAATTGAATGTCCTATTCTATTGAAGATGAAGAGCAGGTTTCAATAATAACTACGTGACAATACGTGTTCTAGCTGTCGAACTGGACAGGAAACTCATAATTCCCATGTGAGAAATGTTTATTTCATCCTGTGTATCGTGAGAAGGAATTCTGAAGTAACAAGCCACTAGAAAATGTAATATTTTGTCTGAACTGTGTGAAATCATTGAAATGACAACGCACTTTCTCTGAGAAAATCTGGAAGAGTTACAAACTTGATGGTGTCAGTGGCAACCTTTGGGTGCTGGATCTTAAGCATAAAATGAGCGCACCTCAAGGACCAATCAAAGGACCATGGGTATTTCTAATTTGAAAGGAACTTTGAAACTTAAAGTTAGTCTATCCCTGCCTCGAGTCAACTACATTTCTGTCAGAGTCTGTTGATGCCTGGAAAGGCTGCTGTCATATCCACGACCTGTCTCTCTCAAAGTCTTCTGCTATATTTAATATTTGTATTATGAGTTTCTTTTAGTCTTAATAGCCCCATTTGTTTATGCTGTTCAGTACTAATATGCCCAACTAATTCTGAACTGCTGACTTGTCCTGTCTGCAGCCTGTGTTCTGGACTGTTCTGATGCTGCTGTCTAATGATGTCTGGAGAAGGTGAACGCTCTACCTGATTAAGTATTCCTGTCTGCTGTTCCATGAGGAGCGGTATAACTAAATGTGGTTTCTCATTTCCCTTTCAGCTTAGAAAATTACACCAGCATATTTGTATAGAGAGTAACCTAGTTAAATGATTTTTCTAAATTATTTTTGCTTCTTGTTTTGCTTTTGCCGGCATGTGTCCATTCCCACCAATGCAAGTCCAAATTTGTGTTAGTAATAGAAACAGCCCAGCCCTGAAATCGAAATGTTATTATCTGAAATTTTGATAATTTGCTGATGTCACCATCATCTGCTTTGAAATCTGAAATGAATGTGCATATTGTAGTTTTGCTAATTCATGCCATTCTTTTGGAGTGTTAAAGAGTATTGATGATTAGTAGGCTAAATCTCTTTAGACGTTTCGGTCAGCCAATGGTTTAGATGTATGTTTATAACTTTGTTTTGCACACCATATATGTTATATTGATTTTGGGATTGTAATAAAGCTTTGAAACTTTATTCAATTTGATGTTTGATTTAGTGTTTAAATTGTTCATGGTATTTAGAATTGTTTATGCTTTTTTTGTTATTGATTTGTGACTGAAATTTTTTTGACTACTGCACTGTTCACTGAGTCCAAAGATCCAGTTGACCTCTAGTGGTGAGGTTAAGGTATGTTGTCTCACCAGCGTGCTTGTGGTTGCTGATCCCAAGGTGGGAAGAACACTTCCATGGGTGTGTCAGCCCAAGCATGTATGCTTTATGTACTTCTAAACTCTGACCCATGCCCCATTCCTGGTTTCCCTGTTCCCTTTTGGCTTTCTGAGTCTTTCCCTATTCTAGCCACAATACAATCAAATTGGTGGATCCTTGATTCCCTGCATCTCGTTAATTACTCACATCTAGCTCACTCCCTGAACCTTATGCTCCTATCCAAGGCCGGCTCTAGGGTGCTGAGACCAGTACCACTGCACTGGGTGCTGCAGCATTTTTAAAAGCAGCTGCTATGGCGGTCCTTGACTCAAGAAACTTTCAGGGAACAATATGTCCAGATAACTCTGGTGATTAATGTTCTGCCTGGCAAGAGTTCGGATTCTCTATTGGATATTTTAAAGTAGCACAGAGGGTTAATATGTCTGCTGTAAAGAAAGTGTACCATGCAGATTAAGTGCATATAATGCAAATAGATCAGTGGATCACTACTTCTATCAGAGATGTCCTTTAGGTACTTGCAGTTTATAAGTTAAAATCCCAATATAGAACAATAATCTATTAACTGTCATCAAAGAACTGCATGCATACTGCATACTGCAAGTTATAGTTTAGAGTGTTAGGTTTTTTCCCAGCCTTTCATTTTCCTAATGTTGCCAAATCAATTTTTATTATTAAAGAGAACCTCCAACCATGGTGTTTGTGCTTCTCCAGACCGAGTGCTCAAATTATACAGCCTGCCAGTGTGGAAGACATGTGACTCCTACACTGTGTAGTCCTCTGTCTTATGTAACAGTTCTTATACACTGATGTACACACCTATGATTTATTGTCTCTGTGTAATGTGTGTGCAATGTGAAGTGCTCTGACACCCTACACTGGTATGAGTGGCACTATAAAACTACTAATTAAATGCATCTGAGAGAGAGTGGTTATGGAAACTGGAGGGGCACTGTTAAAGGGTGGTACTGAGGGAATCTGTGGCGGAGGTGGTCATTAGGGGGCACCAGCAAACATTGTCGCATGGGGTGCCACCAGCACTAAGGACGGCCCTGCTCCTATCCTAACCTCCCAGCTATTTCTTTCCTGTGAGGTCAGTGCTTGGTGTACTTGCAACTGCCTTTACTGCTGAGATTCTGCCTGAACTGGTGCTGTCTTCCTGCTTTGCTTTAAGGCTTTGTTCTAGTTTCTTTCTTTCTGGGCATTGTTTATTACTTGTTTTTGGATATCTGCTTTGCTACTTTAGTTTCTCTGTTCCTTGTTGTGTCAGACCCTCTGTCCCTGTTGAATTCAAGTGTTCCTATTTCAGTGTGCATATTTCCAATTCTGTCCTTGTTTGTGTGCAGATTCTTTGTCTTCATGGGTTCCTAGTTCAGTCTGCATACTACCTGTTCTTTTTTGTTTTAACAATTCGTGACTGATTATTTACAGATCATAATAAAGATTGAGGAGTTGAACAAATAATGTAGCTACCCAACAGAGATCATTCATAATATAACTATAATTATTAGTAATGAAAGCTTTTGCCTGGTCTGAGGTGTTCTTTCAGGGTGAGGCAGGATTCCTATTGTCTTTCCCGATCCACTGTGGCTTCTTCTGTGCCTTGTTGAGGTTGTCTCTGGGGCCAGAGATGTACTGCTGACACTAAAGGTGTCTTACTTCTCCTCTCGTGCAAAGCAATGTCTGTTGGCTGCTTTCACTGTCTGCAATTCCTCCTTTGTTACTGTGATTTGGCCTAGGCATCTAGCAACATCATCACTTTGTCTCACCATTTCCAACTGCATATTGCATGGATGTTGTTCTTGATTCAAGTCTTTAAACAGAGCAACCTAATGCTTAATACAGTTATTTGCATACATCAGACTAGCTGTTCTTGACTTGTAAGGCTCCTGACAATGAATTTTGATTTCCTAACCATGTAATCTATATGTCTTTATAATTGTACCAAAATTGTTCCACAAGTGTTCCTCTCTCCTTTACTTGCCATTTTATAAATTACATCACTTGCAAATTGACAGTATGTATGTTATGCATTTGGTTATAAAATATTGTTTTTGATTATATGATAAGGAAGCAATCATTCCTAACCTAGCTGAAAACCCATGAATAATTGTTTCATGGTATGTGTTTGAAGATATTTTTTAAAATGTAAATACAAAATATATTTCCTACAGGTCACCATTGTTTACACTATATTAGTCCCCAGATTAATTGGAGAGCATCAGGTTGCCAGCAGTTGTGTACAATGGGGATGATCTAAATTTAGGTGGACAGAGTGATTGCCATTGCCTAGGTGGAGTACTTTACTTCCGCACTGGCGAGGGTTCTCCGTCTTCCATATCTGGGGGGTGATTTCTATGTTGACAGAAAGGGTACTCTGTCTCAGCTGTCACAGAAGACCCTTTCCACCAACCTGAAGGTCTGCCTGCCTCATTTAGAATCAGGCAGACCTTCACTGTGTAGACAGTGAAGACTACTGCATCTCTGCCACCTACACACACCTCCTGTGGCCAATGAAGTAAGGGCCGCCAAACGTTTGGCCCTGTAGCTGGCCAACGTATTGAGATTGAGTGGACACATGGCCAGTAATCAATGACCATCACCATCATGAAAAAGCATGGTAGTAAAGGGCAGTGAAAACTTTTAAATGACTGCCATGCCAGGGGAGACTGCTCCATTAGTGTGGGGGTCGTTGTATTTTTATTTTCAAAAAGAACATCCTGCTTTGGGACTTTCTTTTTTTAAATAAAAAAGTGAGTCGTTTGATGTATGACTCCATCAACTTGACGAGCAATATGTCAAACTGTCAATGCATTTCCAGTAATCACTGTGATAATTCCTGGGAATGCAAGAAATGCCTACAGGGCTTTGTTAAACCAAGCTGCCCTGCAGAAAAACTTACTGTTGAATGATTTTATGCGTTTACAGTGCTTAATTTGTAAATAAAAAGGTGCCGGTGCCCAAAGCCCTTGTCTTAAACATGCGACTGCTGCAATTAAATGTGGGAGCACAGAATACTGAGGCAGCGTAATCCTGAAGCCATCTCGGGCCTCTTCAATCCATTTACAGCCACTCTCTGCCCCTTCAGCTCACTCTTGCAGCTTTCTACTTTCTCTCTTTGTGACGCTTTTTCATTTTTCTCTTTCTCCGTCTTTCCCAAATGTGTATTTTGCTCGCAGCAAATGCTTGAGGCAGAACACTAAGCGTCGGCCCTCAAAAATAAATGCTGGTGCTCAGCACCGGAAACAACAAACACAAATTAGGCACTGCATGTTTGAAACTGACCTCAAATAAACTGTAAAAGACATGCCAAACGAGAGTCCTTGTGCTTTGTACAACTGATACCTTATCAGTTCATGGGAAGATTACACACTTGTAAAATTATGACTGCGGATTCAACAAGTGAACCAACAGATGGGACACACCATTTTCCATTGTCGGACAGATGGACCTGTCACCAAAATAAAAGTGGCATCTGTTTAGGTAAATAGATAGCAAAACAAAGTGGCCCGCATTTGCCAGTTAGGGCAGTTTAGAACTTGTAAAGACTGGCTGTACAAATGTTTTGCAAGATAAGGAAGACTGAATCGGCTTGAGTTGCTGTGTGTAATGTTGTTTTAATATCAGGCTAATCAACAATAAGTACAGGCCCAGTAGACCGTACAATAGGTTTACAAATAGCCAAGACAACAGTCCACACACTGACATTTTAGACCAGCTTGTCGGGCACTGCCTATTTGCCATGTAGGTCAGCCCAGCCCCCTACAGCATACATAAGGGGGCTACTGGTTAACGTTGCTTTGAGTGGCTGCATTTCATGCTTTTACAAGGTCACATCTGCACACAAGGAGTTCCCTTTAGTGTGAGTTTTGCCTGATGTGATAGTAGGACCCCTTTGATGTGAGCAAAGGGCATGTTCCAGGTTCATTAGTTCCTGTCTTCTTCCAGTGCTGTTGTAAATTCCTTTTGAAGTGGAATTGTGCTGTTTCACAACTTATCACATTGATTTCCTGGACCTTGTTTCACTAGTGATTCTTTGATAAACTTTACCCAGGAAGAAAACCAAACATTATGATGTTTAATTTACAGCACACTTATAACAGTTTTATTCAAACATAGGTGGTGGTGTGACTTGGATTTTAATATCCAATATGTAATTATTGGATATTGTAATTATTACCTTTATATTTTCCTTCTTTCCTCTTTTCTTTCCTTCTTTCTTTCTTCATTTCTTTCTTTCTTTCTTCATTTCTTTCTTTCTTTCTTTTATTCATTCTTTTCTTATTTGCCTCCTTTTTCCTTCTTTCGTTCTTGCCTTCTTTCCTTCTTTTGTTCCTTTCATCTTTATTTTCACCTTTCGTTTTCTCTTTCCTTCTTTGCTCTATTTGCTCTCTTCCCTTTTTCTTTCCTTTTTTTCTCCATGCCACTTTACTCCACCAGAAGCCACTCCACTGTACTCTACGCCCCTCTAAACCATTCCGCTCTACAACACTCTACACCACTCCACTATACTCCATTCTGCTCTACTCTACTCCACTCTACAACATTCTACGCTACTTCAGTGTGTGGCACTCTACTCCACTCTATGTCCATCACTCTACTCCACTTTACTCCCTCCACAAAACTACACAAAACTCTACAACACCCTACACCACTCCACACCACTTTATGCCACTCCAAAACATTCCACTACACTCTAGTCACCCCGGGACACTTCACTTTACTGTACTCCACGCCAATCCATGACACTGTATGCCACACCATTCTATGACACTCTGTTCCGCTCTATGCTACTCCACTCTAAGACAATGTAATCCACTCTACACCATGACACTCCACTAAAAACAACTCCCTCTATGCCACTCCACTCTACTCTATGGCACTCTATGCCACTCCACTCTACAACACTCTACTCCAATTTATGAAACTCTACTACACTTTACGCCACTCAACTGTATGCTGTTCTACTCTACAGCACTCCACTTTACTCCCTCAATGACACTCCATGACTCACCACACTACAACATGCAACTCCACTCTACACAACTCCATGGCACTCCAAGCCACTCCATGCAACTATACTCCCCACCACTCTATGCCACTCTCTGACACTCTACCGTGTTCCATCCAGCTCTACTCCACTTAACTCTAATCCACTCTACACCACTCCACAACACTCTATGCCACTTCACGACATTGTATGCCACTCCAGTCTACAATCTACTCCACTTTACGCCATGACACTCTACTACACTGTACTCAACTCCATCTATGCAACTCCATGCCACATTATTCCACTCTAAGCCTCTCAACTCTACTCTACACCACTCTACTCCACCCTCTACTACTCTCTATGCCACTGCACTGTATGAGACTACTCCACTCTACACCCCACCACTCTATGCTTTTTCACTTTACTTCTCTCCACTCCACTTTACTCCCTCTAAGACACTCCCCAAAACTCCATGCTATTTCATGAGGGTCCACTCTACTGCACTCTACTCTACTCCATTCCATTCTACTCTACTCCACTACAAATGCACTCAACAACAGTCTACGCCACTCCACAACACTCCACACTACTTTATTCCATTCTAATCTAGTCCACTCTACTGAACTCCACTCTATGCTACTCCACGACACACTACACCACTCCATGACACTCTAAGCCGCTGCATGATACTTTATGCCACTCCATGGCACTCCATGACTTTTCACTCCATGCCACTTAACTCTACTACACCACACTCCATGTCACTCTCCTCTCTGCCACTAACTTTTGGTCATGCTAAAGAACAGTCACGCTAATGTTCAACATGGCAAAACCAAAAGATCTTGGAGAGGCGGGACCTGAAGGTTTTACCAATGCTTGTCTTTCCTTCTTTCTTTTCCTTTTTTGTATCTTTATTTCTTGCCTTCTTTCTTTATTCCTTCTTTCTTTATTTTTTGCCTTCTTTAAAAAAAATTGCCCTCTTTTGTACCATCTTTACTTCTTTCGTTCCTTCTTTCTTTTGCTATATTCCTTCTTTCTTTACTTCCTTTTTTCCTTTTTGCTTTCTTCCCTCTTTATCTTCTTCCTTTTCAATTCAGTCATTTGTTCTTTCTTTTTGCTTTCTTTCTTTCTTTTCTCCATTCTTTCTATCTTTTCTCCCTTCTTTACATTTGTCTTTCCTTCTTCCTTCTTTTTAGTCTTCTTTTGGTCTTTTTTGCTTTCTTCCTTTTTATCTTCTTTCCGTTCTTTCTTTTTGCCTTCTTTACTGTCTTCCCTCTTTCCTTTCTTTTGTTTCTTCCTTTTTGCCTCACTTTCTTCCTTCCCTGAAAGCCTACCAATAAGTAGAGGATGAATTAAAAATGTGTCCTTAAACCTCAATGCCTCTTCTTTAAAATATATTGACCTAACATCTTCAAATATAAAGAAGCACTGATAAAGTCAATAGTTATTTCTGACGCGAGGTATTGGCTTTGCAATGTTTTTTTAGCCATGTTTTTCAACAGGGCAGCTGCTGCGCAGTATGGTTAAAGGTTTAAAATGTCACTATGAGGCAACCAGTTCTTGCTGCATTATATTGCTTTTTTTGTATTGCTAGCAGAAGTGAGGGCAGGTTGGGAGGCAACATAGAGGGAGAAGGGTATGGGGAGAAATCTCTATGATATGGCCAACAGTGTCCACATCTTAGCACTTTTTTTGTCATGTGGGTGGGAGGAGCCAATACAGACAAAGGAGGGAGAAAAGGGTCAGGCAACACAGACAAAAGAAGGAGAGAGGGTGAGTGCTAGTGGGGTAAGCCAACACAAACCTCGCTCAGAAGGAGGGATGAATGGTGGTAGCAAGTTAACATGGACAACAACTTGTTGGGGCAGAGTGTGTCTTTTGGGTGGGTAGATAAATTCCAGGAGGGAGTCTGTGGTAGGTGGGGGTGTGTTTGTACAAGAGCTTAATGTGCGAGGTGGCTCGAAGCATATGCTGTGGCAGGCTGTTTCAGGCTGAGACTCCTAGACCAGCCAAAACGTACTTTATACAAACACCTGCAAACTATTTTACATAGAACTCTACCCTTACAGCTACAATTAGTTTTGATCTGTTATCTTCTCCTCTGCCTGTATGGCTCGTAAGTAATCAGTTGGGCTGGTGTCGGTGCAGAGTGGCGGGGTGGAGGAAGGGGTTGGCGAGGGACACAAAGCAAAAACAGAAAAAAAACGTATCTGCTGCATCGCCGCTCTTCTGGCTCCACTGCAGGCACAGGCTCTCAGGCTGCCCTGTGGCCAATTCCGACGCTGCTCGGGAGCAGCATCAGGATTTGCCTGAGCACCCTCGATTTGCGCTCCCAGGCAGTCTGGGAGCCTGCGCCTGCTGTCACCAACGCGGCAACGCAGCCCAGGTTGGAGTCAGCTCAATGCACATGTCGGTTTGGCCAGCCTGAGATGGCTGGCAAACTCTCATACGTAGTGCCACAACTCCTCCTCTGTGCCTGTCATGCCCAATACCCCCGCCCGCTTTCAAAGTAAAACGATAATCAACATGCTTTATTATTGTTTTATTTTTTAAGTTTTGCAGCTGCTGGCGGGGGCGCAACACTCCTCTGCTATAGCGGAGGAGCTGCCTCTGTAAGTAATTGCTTTCCACGCCTTTCATTTGTGTCTGAGTATCTTATGAGATTACGGCCATGTTATCGTGTTTTCTCGTGGAAAAACTAATATTAGAGTTGCTTAAAATGTGAATGGTTATCTTGGTCAACGTCTGCTAGTGTCGGTTGGCGCGGAAGGAAGAACTCTTGTCCTGCACAAGTCAATCATCATAGCCTCATGTTTGTTTCCACCACTGGCAAGGGCACTAGAGTGGTTGACATGCAGCTGTGACCTAAGCATCATCTGCTGGCATCTGATGGTGGGAAACAGGACACAGCAGGTTGCATCTTGTCATCAAGAAGTGACTCTTACTTGACATTTGCCGAAAGAATGTTGTGACACAATTCACAAAATAGTATTTTACAAAAAATAGGATGTATAAATATTGGTCCCCAAACTTTAACATTTTTCGGTATGTGGCATAGCGGAGAGAGAATTACAACAGCTGTCAAGATTCAGACATAATTTTGACATGGAAAACGCACAGGGCTGAAAAAGCCCGGTCATTGTGGACGTCAGGGTATTGGCGACTGGACTCACCAGTCACTAAACCGCACAACACAGCCTCAGTAAAGATCCTCACTTCCGTGTTATCACAAGCACTTCTGCGGCAGCTGGCCCTGACGACTGTTGGGACTGCTGAATACAAAGACTGCGACGTCTTGATTCCACTTTATGCCTCTTTCTTCCAACCCCATGCACCCCTGTCTATTTATTTCGCTCTTTCAGGTCATTTTTCATTGCTGCTTTCACTCTTTAGCACTGTTTTTCTATCTTTCTCTTCCTTCTCTTTTTCTCCTTCTGCGTTTTCCTCAGTCTTGCTCTGTGTCAAAGTCAGATGAGGAAAAGTAAGTACCAGCCTCCTAAAATGAGTGCCAGACGGTCCGACCTGCGACCAGCGGAGGGGACTCCGTATCTGGACATCTTCAACACCAGAGTGACACCCATCTGTGCTGGCCTCTCTAAATAACTTTACTTTGACAAGAAATATATCAGTTGATCGAATTCCATGGATAGGAATACTTGGCTTGATTTTTTAAACAGGTGTTCTGGCCCACATAGGCAATATGTTGGTGCTGGTTAATATCTGTGCAGTATTTGCAGTAGTCAGCAAACATTAGGGAAATCCTAAACGGGCCTCGTTATCTAAAATCTAGATGGGAATCGGGACGCTGACAATACTCGGTGCTTGGACTTCATCTCTTTGTAGTTGATGTGGCCAAGCTTTGGCTCTCGCTCCTCCTTGGAGTGCAAAGTACGTTCTAATATCCCAACATGTCTTGTCCTCTTGGCGGCAGTAGGGCACAGATGTAAATATTCAGGACAGATATCTTAGGACCAAAGATGTTTGCCTCTCCCAACCAGCACTTCATCCTCCATGCAGTCCAATTTAAGAAATTGTACTTCATGCAGCTGGTTATATTCTTAACAAAAAGCTTTCACTGACGAGGATGGAGTTTAATCAGCAGTAGGATTCAACATACATTTTTATTAGTCAGTATAAAAGAAATATGAATGCCCATACGTTTGGAAGAACTTACTGAAGGAACTAACAAAGCTTACAAAGGATACAGCATACCCTACATGAATACTATGATTTACAGCATACCCTACATGAATACTATGATTGATTAATACCGATTGCAGAGAAAAGGGAATGCTGGCTTATGAAGTGCACAAGTTCTTCAAAAAGCATCACCTGATAATACAAGCACTCTGTGTGCCACCAGCGGTGAAACAAGTGGCGTAAGTAACACAGAATGAGCTACTGTTCCCAAAAACGGACAGACATCAAGGAAGACAGGAAAAGGTTTCAACCTTTAATTCAGAATGGAATATTAGGAGAATAACACAAACTGAAACATTGGTCAAAGTGACAATATTATAGGTACTGACATAGGCATAAAACCACAAATTACCCATCAAAGGAATAGGTGATTGAAAGACAAGTTGGCACAGTCATTTGCAACGGAAAAAGAACACATGCCTCAAAAATGTAAGTGGCTTCTACATATGATCTAAATGCAAGGGCTGTATTTCAGAAAGCGAATTATTACTTGGGATGAATGGTAGTCCACTACAAGTAGTAAAGTCAGGAACTTGTTAGGTCCAGTTAAATGCTTCGGTAAGTTAAACCCAAGCATAACTTATGGTAGCTATGGCACAGAGCAGACATGCTTAATTTAGAGAAAATGTGTCAAGCATTTAGAAATACCAAAACAGTTACAAAATCAAAAAACACAACACACTCCAATTAATAAAACTAGAGTAAAGTTTAATGAACAAAATTACACGAAAAAGACAAAAATCCAATAAGAAGAACTGGAGATATGCTTTTTAAAGTTTTGGGGAAAACAATGCAGAAAAGTACAAAACACCAAGGCAGTCAATGGTCACAGTTTACTAGAACTTAAGCAAGGTTTCAGGCTGATCGTGATGAAGCACAGGTTGGGTAAATCAACCAGGTTTGACCCGGTAGGAAGTTTTACTTTGGGACTTAGAGCCTGATTTAGATGTTAGCAGTAACAGTTGCGCCATCGATTTTTCGACTAAAAACCCATCCGCCGACGTGACGGTTGAACCATCATATTTAGATGCTGGCAGTTCCATATACGAAAGCCCGCAATCGATCTGCCATCTTTGCCAATAAACACCACCTGCATTGATGGCGAGAGAAGGAAAAGTGGATGCCGGTGGGAACCCAGACACCCTTTCCGCTGTGCAGATTTGGAATAGCCTTACTGGCAAGCAAAAAATAGTGGTTGGACCTCTATGTCTGAGCTGGCAGATTTGGGTGTAGGAAGGGGTAAAACCTCACCTTTTTTCCACTTACCCCCCCAAACATGACTGGACTACACCTGCTATCACTGCTGCCACTGACACACGGAGAAAACACACCCCATTGCCAGACTCAAAGGTAGGGATGCCACATTGCCAGGGTAGGTTGGGTGGACACTGCATGGGAGGTCGACACCACTGCAGGCATATACAATTCACAGTAATTTTTTGAAATTACTCTGACATGGATATATGGGGTACACAATGATATCACATATGTCTGGGGACACATTTGCTCAACATGCATATCACACACATACGTAACTGTCATTGTGGTGTTATCATTCATTGCAAAATGAATGCTGACACCACAATGACGGCACACTCACACTGGATGATGGAGTCCATGTGTGCACATTGCAAGGGAACCTGTACGGGTAAGCGTGTGCTATCTGTTGTGTATGTGAGTGAATATGTGTGTTTGTGTGTGTGGATAGGCTGGTTGAGGTGCAGAGAGCTGAAGTGGGTGGTGTGGTTGTGTCTGTATGTGTGTCACTTGCATGTGAGATCAATGTTGTGGTGCTGTGTGTAACATTCAGGTAAATTTGTTGTGTGGTAGACGTTGTGATGTATGTAGTTGTGCATGTGTGTGTGTTTGTGTAGCTGAGTGTGTAGTAGTGTTGGTTGTGTGACTGTATCATGTGTGGGTGTATTGTGAATGGTGTTTCTGTTGTGGCATGTATGTATTTCAATGTGTGTTTTCGGCATGTACCGGTTGTGTTGGAATGGCAATAGGTTATTGTGTGAATGTGAATGTGGTGTGTGGTCCATTGGGTCCCGCCACTGTCTCCGTCCATAAGCAGTTCGTTGCAAGTCAAGCCGCTTGCAGAGCTGTAACATCTAAATATGGCGGGCAGAAGTCTGTCGACTTGATGGTCTTCTTGGGTCTACGGCTGATGAGGCTTTGGGGTGCGACTGCCAAGATCTAAATCAGGCCCTTAATCTTTTTTCTAGAAGTCAAAATTCTTCAGCTGGGCAAGCCAGCAGTCTGTATCCAAGGAAGCCCTCACAAAGTCAGATACTTTTTGCATCTTCGCCCAGTTAATATTTGTACCTTCAAACTTAGTAACTTTTTTGGAGCTTAGAATCCTTTAGCGGAGCAAGGCTGGAACTGTATATGACGTCGAGTTTGATGAGACTGGATACTTTCTCACCAGGGGTCAGTTGAATTGGATTTGCAGCTGCAGAGAAGCTTGGCGCAGAAGAACACTGTTTTCTCTGCCCAGCAAAGTGACGCCTTGGTTGCATATGCTGGAGTGGTTTGTCTCAGTCCTTCAGAGGCCTGGAAGTCCAAAAAGGTTGAAGGTCCCTGGTTTTCTAGGGTGGTAGAAGAAGCCAGTTTAGGCACAGATAGGGGTTCCAGAACTTCAGGAACAGCACTTGAGGGATCAAGACTCACTTCAGATTAGGGCACTAGAAAGGTCCAGGTCACATCCAGTTTCACTGGTCAGCTAGGCACTTCAGGAAAATGGTCTCTTGCAGCTTTTTGTAGTCCCGTAGACACAATATAGGTCACACAACTGACCCTTGAAGGCCACTTCTTTGCCCTGGGTACAAGAGGGAGCAAGTCCAGTCCTTTAGGGCTCCTTTCAGTTCAAAGGCAGCAGGCACAGTCTTCTTCTTTTCCTCTGCAGGTCCAGAAAGTGTTCTGAAGAGGGTGACTTCAGATTCCACATTTATGCATGGTCCTAGCTAATGGGTGGAGGTGACTCCTGGCTCCTCCCTAATCAATGGGGTAAATGTTCCCAGGTATAACCCTATATACGTATGCAAGCAGTTCCCATTTGCCCAACTGAAAATGATCCCATCCTGCCCCTTAGTCCTAAAGGGCATAGGTAATGAGTAGTGCCTTTCCATTTGGTCACCTAAAACCAAATATGTAGGCAGGTCCTCCCCGCTGGCTCTGGTGCCTGTCTGACTGAGAGGACAAAAGCAGGAGCCTTTCCAGGTGTCACCTAACAATTGATTGTGATAAGGAAGGCCCATTTGAAGTAAATTAAGTTCTTGGGTACACCACAACTGATATTCCCTGCCAAGAGAAGTGAAAACACATCCCCACAGCCAAAGCCATCACCTCTTCTCTGGGAGATGTTTTCACACCTCATCAGGGCTAAGCACTCAATGAGTTACTTCTGGAAAGCTACAGCAAATTAGCCTCCAGGAGCTTCAGACAGGGAAAAGTTAACTTTCTAAATGTTTCTTTTCCTTAATACTAATTAAGAATAAAACATCATCAATGAGTTTAGGGTGACTAGATTCAGAAAAAAAGATGGGACAGGTTATAGGCATAGAAGTAGGATTATATTTTGGAGCAACTAATAACATAAAAACAGGACTATTTGACAGCTGTTAAATACATAGAAAAAGAACTGCAATTTTGACACTCATGTCTGTCTACTATCATTGGCAGAAAGGAATTTGCAGCAAATAAGTGTATCAAGAATGAGGGGGGGCAAATGTTGAGGAAAAGTACAGCACACATACAAAGTGGGAAAAATATTAAACTTTGCCAACACAAAGGGGGTCATTACAACATTGGCGGTAAAAGGCACTTACCGCCGTGCAGAAGACCGCCAATGCACTGCCGCGGCTGCGGAATTCCGCCACAGCTATTTTGACCCACATCTCGGAATCCGCCGAAATTCAGACACCCACACAAGTCCGCCACACCAAAGGTCAGTGATAAACTGGCGAAAACAATACCTCCACCGTCACGCCAACAGAAACACGCCCATGCTATTACGACCCACGAATCCACGCAGTGGTCTTTCAACCGCGGTATTCCATTGGCGGTACACACCGCCTCGCTCAAAATACACACACATCTCCAAAACACCGCCACATTGGACATTTCAAAATACACACACCTGATACACATACAAACACCACTCCCACACAATCAATACTATATAAAACACGCACCCACATCACCCACAAACCCCTACGACCAAAAATTAGAGACGAAGGCCAGAGAGACACTACAGCAATAGACAACCCCACCACACAGAGGCACACAACACCATCACCCATACAACATCCACGTTCAAAACACCCCACACCACCACACATCACCACACTCATCAACACATACACCACCCCATACATCACCTACACTACCCCATGTCACGCCAAAGACAACCCAGGTTTTCCGAGGAGGAGCTCAGGGTCATGGTGGAGGAAATCCTACGGGTAGAGCCACAGCTATTTGGAGCACAGGTGCAGCACACCTCCATAGCCAGGAAGATGGAGCTATGGCAGAGAATCGTCGACAGGGTCAACGCTGTGGGACAGCATCCAAGAAATCGGGAGGACATCCGGAAGAGGTGGAACGACCTACGGGGGAAGGTGCGTTCAGTGGTCTCCAGGCACAACATCGCGATTCAGCAGACTGGCGGCGGACCTCCACCTCCTCCCCCACAACTAACAACATGGGAGGAGCAGGTCTTGACCATCATGCATCCAGAGGGCCTCAGAGGAGTCGGTGGAGGAATGGACACTGGTAAGTCAAATCTTAACTATCATATCCCCCACCCTACCTGCATGCTATCACACACCCCCACCCTCACCCCCTCCCCTATCAGTACAACTCCTCACTAATGTACTAATAACACAAACCACCCATCCCAACACCAAGCCCTGCATGACACAACTAAGCATGGACACCCAGCACTAAAGCATGATCACTGCAAATACCCATAACATCCCCCCAACCATCATCATACAAGCCCCCACACAGGAATGCTTGCACTGGGGTACACGCACACCCACCCATTGCACACCATGACACACACACATGCAATAATCATGCTCTTATACCCCTGCAGGACCACTACGTAACGTCACCACACAGGAGGGTCCAGACATCTCCACTCCACCCACAGAAGAGGCCCACAGTGATGACAGCAGCTCTGGCCAACTGAATCAAGATGACCAGCCCGGACCATCGTGGGCCTCGGGACAGTTGGTTCCCCTTGCACAGGCACAGCCCAACACTGACTTTCCACCCTCTGGTAACACCAGCACAGCACCCACCCAGCGGGCCCATACCTCTGTCCCCAGGACACATCAATCAGCGGTGTGTCCACCACTACAGGGAACCCAGGGTAACCCACCACCCCAACAACAACAGGGACCTGGGGGCAGTGGTAGTGGGCACACGGTCCAGGGGACGGAGGCACAGGAACACAGGGGAACTGGGAGGGCAGCTGTGCGACAGGGGGCAGACAGGCCAAGGGAACCCACCCTCCACGAGGCCCTCTCCTCCATCATGGGAGCCTACCAACACTCCCAGGAGACGATGGCTACCGTTCTAGCCAAGTTTCAGGAGACCCAGCGCCTGCAGGACGAACAGTATTTGGGCTTCAGGGAGGAGCTCAGAACCATCAGCTCCGCCCTGGGCACCATCTTAGGGGTGCTGAAGGACATACAAAAGACCATGAGGGACACTGTGGCACTCCAAGGGGCCCCTGACACTAGCCTGGACGATGAACTGCCCACCACCTCCGCCGGCGATAGTGGACAGGACGCCCCACCACAGGACCACCACACCAGCACCCCACCCCCTGCAGACGGAGAACCACCCCGCAAGCGGTCCCTGAGATCCAGGAACAGGACAGAGCAAGATGGCAAGACCCCACCAGGAAATGAGACCACCCTGATTGTCCTCCCACTGTCCCACTTTGTTACCCTGTCCACATTGGAACTTCCCCAGCTCCACTTCCCATGCCCATATGGGCAGTGCACCTGTGAGACTTATAGACTGGACTCTGCCATGGACATTCCTCCACCATCACCCCTCACCATTTTGCCACCCCCTCCAATAATTAGCACTTCAATAAACACCCTTGAACCACAAAACAATCTGGAGTCAGTCTGTGATTTTGAAAATGTGTATTAGCAATGACAGTGACAAAATGCGTTTTCTAATGTAATGCCAACATACTATGTCACACATCACATGTCCATGAAGGATGCAAGCAGATGACACACGTTGGTAACCACACCTGTGAAACCGTAATGGAAATGTACAACTCAGTTAACAAATACTGCCACTAATTGACAGACAGGATAGAGGTAGAAGTGTGAAAGTGAATGTAATGGTAAAAAATGTGTTCTCACCTGTGTGTCACTGGAAATATTGCTGTATGACTGACTCCCTGTTGTCTATGTCTTCTTCCTCAGCTACCTCCTCATCACTGTCCACAGGCTCCACATCTGCCACAACACCGTCATCTGGGCCATCCTCCTGCAGAAAAGGCACCTGGCGTCGCAAAGCAAGATTGTGAAGCATCGAGCAGGCGATGATCTGGCACACCTTCCTTGGTGAGTAGAATAGGGAACCACCTGTCATATGGAGGCACCTGAACCTGGCCTTCAGGAGGCCGAAGGTGCGTTCGATCACCCTCCTAGTCCTCCCATGGGCCTCATTGTAGCGTTCCTCTGCCCTGGTCCTGGGATTCCTCACTGGGGTCAATAGCCAGGACAGGTTGGGGTAACCAGAGTCCCCTAATAGCCACACACGGAGCCTCTGGAGTTGACCCATCACATACGGGATGCTGCTATTCCGCAGGATGTAGGCATCATGCACTGAGCCAGGGAACATAGCATTTACCTGCGAGATGTACTGGTCTGCCAAACATACCATCTGTACATTCATCGAATGATAACTCTTCCGGTTCCTGTACACCTGTTCACTCCTGTGGGGGGGGACCAGAGCTACATGGGTGCCATCAATAGCGCCAATGATGTTGGGGATATGTCCCAGGGCATAGAAGTCAACTTTAACAGTAGCCAAATCCTCCACCTGAGGGAAAACGATGTAGCTCCTTACGTTTTTCAGCAGGGCAGACAACATTCTGGACAACACGTTGGAAAACATAGGCTGGGACATCCCTGATGCCATGGCCACTGTTGTTTGAAATGATCCACTTGCAAGGAAATGGAGCACTGATAGCACCTGCACTTCAGGGGGTATTCCTGTGGGATGGCGGATTGGTGACATCAGGTCTGGCTCCAACTGGGTACACAGTTCCTGGATTGTGGCACGGTCAAACCTGTAGGTGATGATCAAATGTCGCTCCTCCATTGTTAACAGGTCCACCAGCGGTCTGTACACCAGAGGATTCCGCTATCTCTTCAAATGTCCCAGCTGACGGTGCCTAAGAAGGACAACAGCGATCACAGAGTCAACAAATTCCCAGGTATGTACCCACAGCTACACCGAACACGTAACAGTAAATGTAGCCATGTGGGCCCCTGAAATGGCGGCTGCCTGACCTGTAAAGTGGGACAATGGGATGTGAGGTAACTGCGCTGGCGTTGTACACCGTCGCGGTAGGCGGTCGTAGACCGCGGCGCAATGCTGCATTGGTTAACATTGGACCCTATGGGTCCCAGGAGCCAATGATGAAGTGCACTGGCGGTGATGATACGCACCGCCGCGGACGTCACCGCCGCGGACGTCACCGCCGCAGACGTGACCGCCATTTTCTATCTGTTCAATCACTCGATACCTGATCTTCGACAGGAGACGACCGACACTGCAAGTGCTGCTGTGACCTCGGTCTGGAAGAGACAATGGCTGCTGCGTCTGGGGAAAAGGCCCCTGCCTTCACTGCTCAGGAGTTGGAGAAGCTAGTCGACGGGGTCCTCCCCCAGTACACGCTACTCTATGGTCCTCCAGACCAACAGGTAAGTACACAGGGAGCACGTTGTATGGGCTATGCTGGGTGGAGAGGGCTGGATGTCAGTAGGAAGGGGGCAGAGTTCAGCGACCATGAAGGACTGTGAATGCATGTGCCACATGGCAATGGTAGGGATGGGGGCCACTCACATCGACGGTGCAGTTGGTAATGACTTCTCTTCTTCCCCTGTACATGTCATGTAGGTCAGATCCCACCAGAAGAAGGACATTTGGCACGCCATCGCCAAGGACGTCCGGACCCTGGGGGTCCACCAGAGACGGGGCACCCACTGCCGTAAAATATGGGAGGACATTCGCCACTGGAGCAAGAAGACGGCAGAGGCTCAGCTGGGGATGGCCTCCCAACGTGGGAGGGGTGCCCGTCGCACCATGACCCCCCTGATGTTCCGGATCCTGGCGGTGGCCTACCCTGAGTTGGATGGGCGCTTGAGGGCATCACAGCAGACACAAGGGGGTGAGTACAACATCATTCAGCTGACTTTGTGCGCAGTGGAGGGGTCTGGGTGGGGGAGGATGGCTGTGGGTTTCCCTAGGCCAGGGCGAGTTACGTAGGCTAGGCCCCTCCGTAAAGCAGGCCATGTGGCACCCCACCTCTGTAGAGTGCCAAGTACAGGTATTAATGCCCCTGTGTCATCTATGTGTGCAGATGTCCACCATAGACATGTAGGCCAGATCAGAGGAATTGCATCTGTAGAGGCCAAGAGCACGGCGTAGTGCAGGGGGCTGCTGTGTCTGTATTGTCCGCCAACAGTAGCAGTAAGCCATGCACTCAACCAGTCTTTCTTCTGTCGTCCCCCCCCTTTTTGTGCTCTCCCTGTTCTTTTGTGCATCAGCATCATCAGGCGGAGGTACAGTGGCAACGGAGCACGAGGGAGCTGCGTCCCACATGGCCATGGAGGGCCACACCACAGACTCTGAGTACACCAGTGGGACGGAGGGCGAGGGGAGCTTCACCGGATCACTAAACAGCGACACGGACTCGTCTGCCGATGGGAGCTCCCTTGTGGTGGCGGCACCATCTGTGCCCCCCACTTCTACAGGTACAGCCGCCACACCCCTACCAGCACCGCCCTCCCAGCAGCCCCTCAGCCTTCGCTCCGTGCCCGCTCACCCAGGAGGGTGGGCATAACCTTTGCCCCAGGCACCTCAACCCCTGCCCCTGTCACCCCTGCTGCCCTCAGTGAGGAGGCCATTGACCTCCTCAGGTCACACACTGTTGGGCAGTCTACCATTGTGAATGCCATCCAGGGTGTAGAAAGGGAGTTGCAACACGGTAATGCATTCCTGGAGGGCATTCATTCTGGTCAGGCTGCCCTTCATCGAACCCTGCAATCTCTGGCCTCAGCACTGATAGCAGCCATTGTCCCTGTGTCTAGCCTCCCCCCTCCAACTTCCTCCACCCAGACCCAATCCCCTGTACCCCAGCCTATCCCAAGCACACCATCAGACGAGCATGCACACACCTCAACACCCAAAAGTAGCTCAGGCAAACATAAGCACCACACAACCCACAGGCACTCACACAAGCATCACCCACATACAGACACAGCAACATCCACTGCCTCCACTGTGTCCCCCTCCTCGTTGTCTCCCTCCTCCCTCCCAGTGTCGTCTACACTCTCACCTGCATGCACTACATCTACTTGCACTAGGACTCGCACCAGAACACCCAGCACCACACCCCACTCACCTGCACTCACCACCCCCACTACCATTTACACGTCCCCTGTGTCCACTCCCAGTGTGTCTGTGATGCCCCCTCCCAAAGTACACAAACGCGGGCACCCACACACCCAACATCCATCCACCTCACCATAGCCTCCAGTACCTGCACCTGCACCCAAATCACCTAAAGTAACACCTCCTACAACCACCTCCTCTTCCTCCACTCCCAGACCCCCTCCAGCTACCCATCCCAGTGTTCGTCAGAAACTCTTCCTCAGCAACGTTGACCTCTTTACCACCACCCCCACACCTCCACTTCATAGGTCCCGTAGTAGCACCTCAGCCCAAAAAAGTACGGTACCAGTGGTGCGTGTCAAAGGTGTGTGGAGTGCACCGGCCACCAGGGCAGCCAGTGTGACACAGAGCCAAAGCACTGCCAGTCCACCCCCTGTAAAGCACCTTAAGTTGGAAAGTGGCCGACGGGAGAGGGTGAAGACTCCTGCCGGCAAAACAGCTCACAAGGGTCCCGGGAGGAGTGCCGAGTCAGCTGTGACGCCTACCAAGGTGGTGAAGGGGCAGAAGAAGTCTCCAAAGTCTGGTAAGAGCAGCACGGCGGAGAAGGCCGCCATCCTCCCCGCCGGCCGGGACGCCACCGCCAGCACTGGAGGGCACCAGTATTGTCACTGGTCCGGAGACCACCGCCAGAGTCAGTGCCCTGGAGGGCACCCGTATCATCACTGGTCCGGAGACCACCGCCAGAGTCAGTGCCCTGGAGGGTAGCAGTATCGTCACTGGTCCGGAGACCACCGCCAGCGTCAGTGACCTGGAGGGCACCGGCAGCCACAGCCCCGCTGGGCACTGAGGGACCATAATGCCACACACCGCTGAACAGGTCAGAGACAGCAAAGGCACGCACCGCTGAACAGGGCAAAGAACCGCCATGGTGAAGACCGCTGAACAGGGCAAAGCACCGCTGAACAGGCCAGAGACCGCCATGGCAAAGCACCGCTGAACAGGGCAAAGACCGCCATGGTGAAGACCGCTGAAAAGGGCAAAGCACCGCTGAACAGGTCAGAGACAGCAAAGGCAAGCACCGCTGAACAGGGCAAAGCACCGTCATGGTGAAGACCGCTGAACAGGGCAAAGCACCACTGAACAGGCCAGAGACCGCCATGGCAAAGCACCGCTGATCAGGGCAAAGACCGCCATGGTGAAGACCGCTGAACAGGGCAAAGCACTGCTGAACAGGGCAAAGACCGCCAAATCAAGTATCGTTAGCCCATGTGCAGCTGGGACAGTGACGGAACTGGGACCGTCACGGGGGGAGTGATGCACTCTGGGCACCAGTCCCCCTCCAGAACCAGTGGACACCTGCATCCACTCGGTCTGTCCTTCACAGGATGAAGCACTCTGGGCAGCAGTCCCCCTCCAGAACCAGTGGACACCTGCATCCACTCTGTCTGTCCTTCACAGGATGAAGCACTCTGGGCAGCAGTCCCCCTCCAGAACCAGTGGACACCTGCATCCACTCTGTCTGTCCTTCACAGGATGAAGCACTCTGGGCACCAGTCCCCCTCCAGAACCAGTGGTGACCTGCATCCACTTGTGAGACTGTGGCTTTGCACTCCCCAGGATGGAACAGTGGGCAAACCACCCACTGGAGAGACTTGAGAGACTGTGGCTTTGCACTCCCCAGGATAAAGCAGTGGGCAAACCACCCACTGGAGAGACTTGAGAGACTGTGGCTTTGCACTCCCCAGGATACATCAATGGGCATGGAGCCCCGTCGTGGATCTGGCGTGGTGCTGTCATCCGGCTGAGGTGCCCCCCCTTTCCTTCCCCCTGAGGTGCCTGTTGTATTTCTATCTGATGCCCCTGCAGTGTTCTCTCCGTTTGTGGACAGGTATCTAGTGTGGGCCTCGCCCATGCATTTTGGGCCCAGTGGTCCACGGACATTGATATGTGCATACCTGCAGTACTACTCGTGATGTATGATTTATATGTATCTGTATATATTTGGTTACTCTATTTTAATACAGTACAATGTTTGGACTGATTTCCTTTTGTCTTTGCATTCTTCCAGGGGGGTTGTGGGTTATTACTGTGCTGTTTGGAAATGCATTGGTGTGTGTGTTGTAGTGGGTGAGGGTCGGGTTAGGGGTGGGGGTGTTGCGTGTGTGTGTCCCTGACTTTTGCCTCCCCCTCCCCTATGTCGTAGGTGAAGTACTCACCGTTGTCTTCGGCGCCTACTTTGCTGATGTTCGTAGAAGAGCAGGTAGACAAGCGCAGGGAGTATTTGGAGTTCGGGCTCCATGGTGGCCTCCTTCCTCGTGGCGTGTGTTAAGGTGAGCGTTTTCCCATTGCAAAAGCTGTTTCTGCCGTGTTTTTATCCATGGTGAATCCGCCCTGGAAAAGGTGGCGGATTGGCGGGTTGTAATACTGTGGGCGGTACATTTTCTTCCGCCGGTCTGTTGGCGCTGACCGCTGCGTTGCTTGTCTGTACCGCCATGGCGGTCGGAGTGTTAAAGTGGCTGGCTATGTTGGCAGTTTCCGTCACGGTCATAATTCCCTTTTTTGGTCTGCCGGCCTGTTTGCGGTATTACCGCAGCTTTAACACCGTCCGCCAGGGTTGTAATGACCCCCAAAGTATTTTGTACTGGAAAGAGCACCTTTCCAGTACAAAACCTGCACAATACATCATACACACACCCTTGCACTATAGTGTAAAGTGTGTGCAATGGTGGAAAGCCGGCTGGGTGTCACTGCTAGGGAGAGAGCAACAGAACCAGATCTTAGAGGATAAGCTGCTGTTGTGCTTTCTCAATTTCACACAATGCAACAACTGTGGTCACTGAGCTGTGTGAAAACTTAGCAAATCTGTCCCTTTGTTTCTCCAGAGAAAGAACTCTTAACATGTAATGCCTATTAGTATAGATGACATGTGAATCCTACAGCTTGTAATCCATACTGTTTTGCATACTAGTACGATTCATGATCTTTATGTAATATGTGTGTGTGATGTAAATATCTCTGACACCTTACACTGGGATGAATAACATGAAAACACAAATTAAATAAACATGAGAGACTGGCTAAGGAGACATGAGGTGCCCCTCTGGAGCATAGTGAAAATTTTAGTTGGCAAAGAGGTCATGTAGTGGGAGGCTCCAACAAATATTGTCACGTGATGCCACTAACACTAAAGCCATCTCTAAGACGGTATTTCTCTTTGCAATGAAAAACCTCAAAGAGGACCCACTCTTGTGTCATTCACTACGATAAGAAATATGCTGCTGCAAGCAAGGCCACATATGTAAGTGTATGCTAGAATGCCTCCGCTGACAATAAGGTAATATTTTTCATTGCTCCCTGGGCCTCAAGCTAAGAAAACCAGATGACACCTCTTTCTAAAAATAATAGGAGGCTCCTACAGTTGAAACCTAGTTGTTTGTTTTACCAGCATGGCCAGTATTTTGATATCCGATCTGGCACAAAAAGCGGGGTTTTCCCCCTATTATGAGCTTAAAACAGCACTTTAAAATATGTTTTACAGTTTCCTTAATGACCTCTGATGGATAGTTAAGGTAATTAAAGAGAGAAAGGGAATGTTATAAATAAAAACAGAAGATTTTGTTTAAAGTTTAATTTAGTATTTTGACTGTTGCAGGAGCATAAAACATGAAC
The DNA here is from genome assembly GCF_031143425.1 of Pleurodeles waltl. Taxonomy (NCBI): domain Eukaryota; kingdom Metazoa; phylum Chordata; class Amphibia; order Caudata; family Salamandridae; genus Pleurodeles; species Pleurodeles waltl. Next base: position 511,128,527 of record NC_090445.1, read on the forward strand.
AAGTGGATGGTATTAGTCTCTGGTAAAGGTAGCAATCCTGAGGACTTCATACAACTCTGACGTGTGCCCAAGGAAATGTAAAAAAATTGACAGTATTTTGGGGGGGAGAAGTAGCAACACAGCACAGAGGATACAGTGAAGACAAAACTTGACATCCGTTTAATTACTCACATTAATTGTGTTCTTCTTATGTTGACCCTTGAAGACTGGGAGGGTGGGTCTCATGTGGATGCTGATGGATCGATTCCTGGCTGAAGCAGCTTTGATGTAGAATCTGCAGGTGCGCTCATGGAGGTGTTCTTCTCATCTCGGGTTCACAAATCGCAAGCACTCTGGTGAAACACCATCACTATTCTCATTATTAGAGGTCGACTAGATCTTTTGACTTGGCGAAGAGTGTAGTAGTCAGATTCAGTCAATCTCAAATCAGTGACATCATACAATAAACAACTATAGACACCATGAACAATTTAACACTAAATCAAACTCCAAACTGAATAAAGTTTCAAAGCCTTATTACAATCCCAAAATCAATGTTACATATATGGTGCACAAAACTAAGTTAGAAACATACTAAGTTAAACATACATGAAACCATAGGCTGACCAAAATGTCTAAAGAGATTTAACCTACTAAATATTAACACTCTTAAACACTCCAAAAGAATAGCATACATTATCAAAATCACAATATGCACATTAGTATCAGATTTCAAAGCAGATGATGGTGACATCAGTGAACCATTAAAATACAATCAATAACATTCATATTTCAGGGCTGGGCCATTCCTGTCACTAAACGAATTCAGACTTGCATGTGTGGGAATGGACTAACACATGCAGACAAAAGCAAAGAAGAGAAAAAAAACTAACTAGAATTACTCTCTACTGTATAGAATTATGCTGGTGTAAATCTCTGAGCTGAAAAGGAAACAAGAAACCACATTTAGTTATATCCGCCCTCATGGGACAGCAGACAGTAATACTTAATCAGCTAGAGTGGTCACTTTCTCCCGACGTCAGTTGACAGCAGCATCACAGAACACAGGCTGCACATAGGAAAAGTCAGCAGTTCAGAATTCGTTGGGCATATTAGTACTGAACAGCATACACTAATGGGGCAATTAAGACTGAGCTGAAACTCATCATAAGACTTGGAGAAAACAGAAGGTGACAGCAACACAGTTAAGACAGGAATAGACAGACTCGAGATCTGGACAGTCTCACGGCAGGGGTGGACTAACTGAAATTTTCAAAGTCTCTCACTAATTAGAAATGTTCATGATCCATTGATTGGTCCTTCATGTGGGCTCACCATACACATAAAATCCGGCATCCAATGGTTGTCGATAGCACCATCATGTTTGCAACTATTCCAGATGTTTTCAGCAAAAGTGCACTGTCATTGTAATGATTTCACACAATTACGACAAAATATTAAATTTTCTAGTTGAATCCTTTCTCACGGTCCACAAAATAAACGATCACTGTGTGCTACATTAATACACACCTAATTGTATGTGTTTCTTCCTGTATTGATTTAAGCATCAATTATTGACATGATTTTCATACATTTTCAGGGCGACCGATAGGACTGACATACAGGGTCCAAAGGGACTTTTGTAAGTGACTAACTATACTAATTTCTTTGCTTTTGCTCGTCAACCTTTTTAGACTTGAGTACTATAAGTTTACATGTGGAGAAGCATTACATTAGGTCCTGAGGAAGCGTCATAGGATCCTTTTTGGACCGAACAGACGCGAAACATGTCGACCCGATTTTTGAGGGAGGTCTTGTAGTTCCTGACCTCCTATTTCATGTGAGAATGGTCAAACATCACATTGACCTAACTCTCCCAGTAATTGTTTTAATCTTGGCCTGCTCCCTGCACCAATAAAGATAAACCTTACAGAGAGTTTTTGAGCCAATTTTACCTTTAGTTTTTCTAGCTCTCCTTTCCCTCCTTATCTTTCCTCCCGACTCATTTGCGGGATAGTGTGGCATCATCAAAAAAGATCTCCGGCAAAGAGCCCCCCGAAAGGGTGGTGCCCGTCAGACATTGCAGCGCCGGTCTGACGAGGAGCTGGTCCGATGATGAAGCATGACACCCATTTGGGTGTGTGAGGACTCTTGCTCCTAGTAAATAGGACTCCCTATTGAGTAGGATCTTCTAACACTCTCCCTGTTTAGTTGTTTGTTTTTCGTGTCCCTTAGGAACAGTGTATTTCATTATTAGTAACAGTTATCGGAGGGTATACACTGGACCTTTAATTCCTCCTAATCCCTATTGATTTTTTGATGCACAAAATAAACTAACCACATTTAACTGGGAATCATACGTTTCGTTGTCTTGTTCGACAGCTAGAGCAAATACTGTTACATAGTTAACATTGAAACATGTTCTTTGCATTCAGTACAATAGGACATTCAATATCATGTCAGAAACCTAGGAAAAGAATTCAGGTCAGAGGGAAAAGAATAAGAAAGTAATTTTCCTCTGCTGCTGCAAGATTAATCTTTCAAGTTCAGAAAGCCTTCACACACATTAATACAGTTAGTAAATTAATAAAACCTATTACACAATTTACAATCCAAATCAAATATGCAAAGCAGATTATTTAATTGCAAACATTATTTACAAAACGTAGAACTATTTTAAATGTGTATTTATTTTTTTTGCTCACATGTAACACATTAATAAAATCCATTTAAATCAATATAAGTATGATTAATTCAAATTAATCTAATACTTTAATGCTTTTGTTCTAATATTTATCTTTATAAGAACACTCTTAACATTAGTTCATATCAACATTTCATTTAGTATAAATTCAAAATATCTTTCATGTTAAAGCATGATATCAAAGACGAATGGCAGCCACATGGTCCACCATATTTCAAACGTGCACATTTTACATTTCCACGTTAATTTCTCTGTTAGGCTTTTAAATGTAGATTAGTCACCATATGCTAACTTCTATGCCACTAATGTGTTAATAAAATTTGATCTCTCTCACGTCTTAGTACTGACTTGCTGTTGGTGGTCAGGCTGGGCCAGGGATACATTGGTGAGTTCCACTCCAAGCCCCTGTGCAAGATTATAGGAGATAGAAATGCTCCATCTGTGGCTGATCTTGGATCCTGCTTCAGTCTCTACACTTTTTATGAAAGGGCAGAGCAGGGTTGTACTAGTGGCTGCACACAGCTGGATCCTGGACCTGTTGCAGGCTGTGAGCTGTGTCTCTTGTATGCAGAGCAGGGTTGTGCTGGTTGCCAGGAACTGCTCAAGGCGCAGTGTGGAAAAGGGGTGGGGTGGCGTGTAGCAGGGGAATTGAGGGAAAAGAGAAAAATTAAAATAAAATAAAACACTTACCTGATTTCCCGCTGTGCCGCTCTTCAGTCTCCACTGCAGGCCCAGGTTCCCAGCCTGCCCTGTGGCCAATCGGAACGCTGCTCTCATGTTGCTAGCCACATGAAAGCAGCATTCAGACTGGCCGTAGTGCCCTGGCTTGGTACTCCTATCAGACTGGGAGCCTCTGCCTGCTCTCTCCAATCCAGCAACACAGTGCCTGGTTGGAGAGAGCCCAGTGTGCATGTGTATATGGTCAGCACCAGACAGTCGGCCAAACGCACATGTGCACTGAGGGGAGTGCTGTACACTCCCCCTCCGTCCCTGTCACACCCCATGGCCCCTCCCCTTTAACAATAATAAAACAATAATAAAACAATAAAACAATATTATTGTTTTATTGTTGAAGGTTTGCAGCTGCTGCCGCTGGCAGGAGCGACACTCCTCCAACATAGCAGAAGAGCCATGCCTGCTGGTTGCTGCTGGTTCTAACATGGATCTGTTGTCCTGATTGGTTTATGTGATGACCTCGTTGCCCGTTGCAGAAAGAGAAGACATGTATCTTTCTATTTCAGACAAGTCTCGCTAAAATTCTTTAACCTGTAGGGCGCCCTGGACGAGCTGGTCTCGTCCTCGGCCACGGTCGCTGTGTGCCGAGGATGAGAACAGCTTGTCCTGCACCCGGCCTATGGGGCGAGGGCAGGTGCTCCCCCCTGGGCCTCCCACCCACACACCCCCATCAGGGATGGAAGGGAAATCGCTTCCCCTTCCAACCCCAACCTTCTCCCCGGCAATCTGATGACATCAGCGCGCTCAGAGAGCGCCAACGTCATCAAATGCTGCCGGGGACGCACTGGAAGTCATTTGCTTCCAGTGCATAGAGAGAGAGGATGCACAAAAGGTAAGTCCTTCTCTTTCGTTTTTTTGGGGGGGAAACAGACACAGGGGGAAAGGAAAGAGTTTTTCCTTTCCCCCTGTGCCTGTTGTCAATGGATTCCTGCTCCACGAACGTGGCCGAGGCCAGCGATCGTGGAGCAGGAATCCACCACTAGACACCAGGGATGATTTTTTCTGTTTAGTTTGGAGAGCGACCAAGACGCAGAAGCCACCAAGATGCCAGGGCTTTTTTTTGTTTTGATTTTTTTTTGGGGGGGGGCATCCCCTTTAGCAAGAGTTGCCCCCCCATAGGGGGCACAGAACTGTTGGCCATTTCTGTTCCCCCGTGGGGGCCGATCAAGGGAGGCAGGGAGGCAGAATCCACTTAGGCACCATGGAAAATCTCAGTGGCAGGGTGTTTGTCAACTGGTGAAGGTTTTACATTTGTGATTATAACCGTTTATTTTTTCTTTTTGTTCTAGTGCAAAGCTTTGGCTTCATTTGCTGTGGCTCCTTGCGGTTTTGCCAGTGGTTGACCTGCGGTTTGCATAGTTGCATGTTTTAGGTAAGGAAAATAATTTACTCCAAAGGAGTAACGTTGCCATGCATGAATGACATGTTTGTAGGTGTTGTACTAAATGCAGGATTGTGTGTGAAATTGTCCTTAGATTTGTGCACAATGACATTTGTGTTGTCTTATGTCTAATTTGCTTTTCTTTTTTCTTTTTAGTGAGATACCATTGGTGATTGCTGTATCTGTGCAGAGTAGCTGCTGGTGAGTCCAGCTTTTTCAGGCAAGTGAGTGGTATAGTTTTTGAGTACTGACTCTGCATCTGAGGCAAAGGAGGAAGTGAGAGATTCTGGCAGTGATTTTTTTGTCCAAGACGAATCTTCTGATGAGGAACCCACTCTGAGTGCAGATGAAGGGCCTGTTTTTAAGAGGACACTGATGTGCCAATAGTGCAGCAGCCTGGGGCTGAAAGGTTTCCTACTGGAAGACCTGACACCTGGGTTGGCCCAAACATGGAGCAGCCACAGTTGTCTGCCTATACTGGTCTCCCAGGTTGTAGAGTAAAGACGGAAAAATGTTTTCCTGTAAATTTCTTTAAGTTGTTAATGGACAATGTATTTTTGGAAGAGATTGTTGAGCAGATCAATTTGTATGCAGAGCAGTATTTGAAGGACAACGCTGCCAGACTTAGGCCTCAGTCTAGAGCTACCCAGTGGATTCCCACAAATCTGGAAGAGATTAAAAAGTTCTTGGATTTGACTTTTTTGATGGGGTTGATAAGGAAGCCGTCACTGGCTTCTTATTGGTCTACTAGTCCCTTGATGGCAAAGCCTATATTTCCTGCAACCATGACTCGTAATCGGTATCTGCTTCTTCTTCGGATGCTGCATTTTGTTGACAATGCTTTAGCCTTGCCACGAGATCAACCTGATTGTGACCGTCTATTTGAAATTAGACCTGTCCTTGATCATTTTGTAGATCGGTTTTCAGAAGTGTATGTTCCAGGCAAAGAAATATGTGTGGATGAGACTTTGGTCCTGTTCAAGGGGCATTTGGTTTTTAAGCAGTACATTCCTAGCAAGAGGGCACGGTATGGACTTAAACTGTATATGCTGTCAGAAAGTAGTCCAGGATATGTGTATAATTTCTGGGTCTACATGGGTAGGGATTCTAGTACTGACCCCCCTGGTTGCCTTCCACCCCACTTTTGAAGTTAGTGAGAAAATTGTTTGGGAACTTGGTAGATAACTGTTTAACAAAGGTCACCATTTCTATGTAGATAACTTTTACACTGTAGTACAGTTGTTTAAGGAATTGTTTAGAGTGTACACTGTTGCTTGTGGCAAAATCTGTTCTAACCGGAAAGGCTGTCCAAAGGAGCTTGTCTGTAAAAAAAAACTTGAGAGGGGACAGTGCAGTGTTGTGCGTAATAATGAGCTGCTAGCTCAGAAATTTGCAGACAGAAGGGATGTGCACATGCTAACTACCATTCATGTTGAGAGTACTACCCCTGTGACTGTTTGGGATCAGGTTGCGGAAGTGCGCAAACCTGCGTGCATTTTGACTACAATAAGCACATGGGTGGTGTTGATATAGTAGGTCAGAGGTTGGAATCTTGCACTGCTCCTCGTAAGTCTTATGTGTGATATAAAAAGTTGGCCATCCATTTATTTCATTTGGCAGCTTTTAATGCTTTTATTGTGTTCCCCTGAGTCAAGGATGAAATTTGTCAGTGATAGAGAGCCTTATTGTGGTGGAACAGGCAAACGTTCCTAGAGTAGCAGTGGTGGAGGATGTGGTGGTGAAAGATCACCACTTTCCTGATCACATTCCTCCCACTCCCAAAAAAGACTTGCCCACTAAGAAATGTAGAGTCTGTGCCCGAAGAGGTATCCGGAAGGAGAGCCGGATGTACTTCCCGGACTGTCCTTCAAAGCCTGGGCTATGTGCAGCTGGCTGTTTCAGGAGTTACCATACACAGAAGATTGTCTGGCGGTGTGCATGGAGTGGCGCTTGGCTGGCGGTGTGTGTGGAGTGGCGCTTGGCTGGCAATGTGTGCGGAGTGGCACTTGGCTGGTGGTGTGCATGGGGTGGTGCTTGGTTGGCGGCGTGCATGGAATGGCGCGAGGCTGGCGGTGTGCGTGGAGTGGCGCTTGGCTGGCAGTGTGCATGGGGGGCGCTTGGCTGGCGGTGTGCGTGGAAAGGCTTTTGGCTGGCATGTGAGTGAAGTGGCGCTTGGCTGGCAGTGTGCGTGGAGTGATGCTTGGCTGGCAGAGCCAGCCAAACGGCAGTCCACACACTCCCATCAGCTGGTGTGATTGCTGTATCAGGCATGTGGGCGTATGAAATTGATGGGCCCTTGAGTGGCGTTGTATGTCGATGCAAGTGTTGTAATGTGCTGGGCCCATAGCTGGTGACGTGAATAGTCATGTGCATGTCATGTAAGAAAGGTGTGTGAATGGACTGTAGAGCAGTTGGTGCCTTGTCACGGCTTTACAGCTCACGAGGTGTGAGTCATTGGTTAAGTTTTTGGCCTTTCAGTTTTTAACGGTGCATTTCATTTTTTGTGAAATCTCTTGTTAATCAAATTTGATCTACTGAACCATCACTCGTGCCAAATCCAACCAGTATGTGTGGTAAAAATGACAAAACCTACTCCGCTGTAATCAAGCATCGCAGCACACCTGTGACACGCTAGGTGTCTCGGGTCGGCCCCAATGATGAAGCATGCCACTAACTTGGTTGGTGGGTGAGTGGTCTTTTTAACATAACCTAAGTGCTTTTCTTTTCACAATTTTTGTGTTTGGAACATCACAGAAGTACAAGGACACATCAAAATGATTGTTGGACCTGGCTTTTTGACAGGGTCATCCCCAAATATTTTGCCTCCTTCCTCCTATTTTTTCTGACCTGTTGTTGTTGGCTTTTGACCTCTGGGCACTTTACCACTGCTAACCAGTGCGAACGTGCATATGCTCTCTGTGTAAATTGTACCATTGATTGGTTTATCCATGATTGGCTATTTCATTTACTTATAAGTCCCTAGTAGAGTGCACTATATGTTCCTAGGGCCTGTAGATTAAATGCTACTAGTGGGCCTGCAGCACTGGTTGTGCCACCCACTTCAGTAGCCCCTTAACCTTGTCTCAGGCCTGCCATTGCAAGGCCTTTGTGTGCAGTTTAACTGCCACTTCGACTTGGCATTTGAAAGTACTTGCCAAGCCTAGAACTCCCCTTTTTCTACATATAAGTCACCCCTAATGTGTGCCCTAGGTAACCCCTAGAGCAGGGTGCTGTGTGGGTAAAAGGCAGGACATGTACCTGTGTAGTTATATGTCCTGGTAGTGTAAAACTCCTAAATTCATTTTTACACTACTGTGAGGCCTGCTCCCTTCATAGGCTAACATTGGGGCCGCCCTCATACACTGTTGAAGTGGCAGCTGCTGATCTGAAAGGAGCAGGAAGGTCATGTTTAGTATGGCCAGAATGGTAATATAAAATCCTGCTGACTGGTGAAGTCGGATTTAATATTACTATTCTGGAAATGCCACTTTTGGAAAGTGAGCATTTCTTTGCACTTAAATCTTTCTGTTCCCTTCAATCCACGTCTGGCTAGGTTTAGTTGACAGCTCCTTGTGCATTCACTCAGACACACCCCAAACACAGGGTACTCAGCCTCACTTGCATACATCTGCATTTTGAATGGGTCTTCCTGGGCTGGGAGGGTGGAGGGCCTGCCCTCACACAGGGGACTGCCACACCCCCTACTGGGACTCTGGCAGACAGGATTGAACTGAAAGGGGGCTTGGTGCATTTCTTAGACACTCTTTGAAGTCACCCTCACTTCAAAGGCACAACTTAGTATAAAACAGGGCCTCTGCCCTACCTCATCAGACACTTGCTGGAGAAGAAACCTCAACCAGAAACTACATCCTGCCAAGAAGAACTGCCTGGCTGCTCAAAGGACTCAACTGTCTGCTTTTCTACAAAGGACTGCTGCCTTGCTGTTGGCCTGCTACCTTGCTGAACTCTTGTCTGGCTGTAAAAGTGCTCTCCAAAGGCTTGGATAGAGATTGCCTCCTCTTCCCTGAAGTCTCAGGACCAAAAAGACTTCTCTTTTTCACTTGGACGCTTTGTGCGCCGAAATTTTCGCCGCACAGCTTGTTCCACGGCAAGAAAAACGCCGCACACCGACGCTAATCGATGCAACGCCTTCAGGATGACCGGAACTTCGACGCACGGCCTCGCAAGGACAACGCCGCCCAACTTCCAGAGGAGAAATCGACGCGAAGCCTGCTGTGAGAGCGAAACTTGGATGCACAGCCCCGCGGAATGACGCGCAGCCGGAAAACAAGCAGGAGAATCCACGCACAGACCCGGGACATCTGGTAATCCCCACGACCCATAGAAAGAGACTGTCCGCGCGCCGGAAAATGACGCACGACTTCCCCGCGTGAAAAATAACGACGCAAGTCCGTGTGTGCTGGGGAGAAATCGACGCACACACTATTTTTCCTGCGGCCCTTTGCGGAGATTTTCCACTCCAAACCAGGTACTTTGTGCTTGAAAGAGACTTTGTTTGCTTTTTAAAGACTATAGACACTTTATATCACTTTTCAGTGATATCTTTACAAATTCATATTGCATCTTTGATCGTTTTGACCTGCAAATACCCAGATAAATATTATATATTTTTCTAAACACTGTGGGGGTCATTCTGACAGCGGCGGTCGGCGGTCGCCACCCGCCAAGCGGTTCCCGCCGAAAGACCGCTCCGCGGTCAAACGACCGCGGCGGCCATTCCGGCTTTCCCGCTGGGCCGGCGGGCGACCGCCAGAAGACCGCCGGCCGGCCCAGCGGGACAGCCCCTTCAACAATGAAGCCGGCTCGGAATGGAGCCGGCGGTGTTGAAGGGGTGCGACGGGTGCCGTGGCACCCGTCGCGATTTTCACTGTCTGCACAGCAGACAGTGAAAATCTTTGTGGGGCCCTGTTAGGGGGCCCCTGCACTGCCCATGCCATTGGCATGGGCAGTGCAGGGGCCCCCAGGGGCCCCACGGCACCCGTTCCCGCCATCCTGGTTCTAGCGGTGGACACCGCCAGAAACAGGTTGCGGGAAGGCGGTCGGAATCCCCATGGCGGTGCAGCAAGCAGCGCCGCCATGGCGGATTCCCTGGGCCAGCGGGAAACTGGCGGGAAACCGGCGGGAAACCGCAGGCTCCCCTTTTCTGACCGCGGCTTTACCGCCGCGGTCAGAATCGCCCAGGAAGCACCGCCAGCCTGTTGGCGGTGCTTCCGCCGCCCTCTGCCATGGCGGTCATGGACCGCCAAGGTCAGAATGACCCCCTATGTGGTGTATGTTTGTGGTGTTATACTATGGTATTGTATGATTTATTGCACAAATGCTTTACACATTACCTTCTAAGTTAAGCCTGACTGCTCATGCCAAGCTACCAGAGGGTGGGCACAGGCTAATTTTGGATTGTGTGTGACTTACCCTGACTAGAGTGAGGGTTCTTGCTTGGACAGAGGGTAACCTGACTGCCAACCAAAAACCACATTTCTAACAATGATCTATTACAAAACTACCTGTGGTTTGGGGGGGGGGCAACTATGTTTTTGGTTCCGGGTGCAGCTTTCATCTAGGGAAACCTACCAAACCCATACATTTTTTTAAAGTAGACACCCAGAGGAGTCCAAGGAGGCATGGCTTGCATAGATCCCCCAACATTTTCTTACCCAGACTCCTCTGCAAACCTCAAAATATGCTTAACAAAGCATATTTTCCTCACTTTTCTGTGTAGAATCACCACTCCGGCACAAATTTCCTGCCACCCAAAGTTCCCCTCAGTCTCCCAAGTAAAATTACACCTTACTTGTGTGGGTCCCCAAAGCAGAGTCAGCCTAAAGATGTATAAAAGAAAAATATGTACTTATCAACTCGCTGTGCTATCCCCTCAATCTCTACAGGTTTTTGGCATTTTTCTGTTGCAGGCCCCTGGGCCACCCATACAAGTGAGGTATCATTTTTATCGGGAGACCTAGGGGATCGCTGGGTGGAAGGAAATTTGTGGCTCCTCTTAGATTGCAGAACTTTCCAACACCGAAATGTGCGGAAAAAGTGTTTCTTTGGCCAAATCTTGAGGTTTGCAAAGGATTCTGGGTAATAGAACCTGGTGAGAGCCCCACAAATCACCCCATCTTGGATTCCCCTAGGTGTTTAGTTTTCAAAAATGCACAGGTTTGGCAGGTTTTCCTAGGTGTCGGCTGAGCTAGAGGCCAAAATCCACAGCTAGGCACTTTGAAAAAAACAGCTCTGTTTTCTCTGGGAAAATGGGATGTGTCCACATTGTGCTTTGGTGAATATCCTATCGCAGGCACTAGGCCCTCCCACACAAGTGAGGTACCATTTTTATAAGGAGACTTGGTGGTACGCAGGGTAGAAGGAAATTTGTGGCTCCTCTCAGATTACAGAACTTTCTGTCACCGAAATATGAGGAAAAAGTGTTTTTCTGGCCAAATTTTGAGGATTGCAAAGGATTCTGGGTAACAGAACCTGGTGAGAGTCCCACAAGTCACCCCACCTTGGATTCCCCTAGCTGTCTAGTTTTAAAAAATGCACAGGTTTGGTAGGTATTCCTAGGTGCCGGCTGAGCTAGAGATCAAAATCCACAGCTAGGCACTTTCCAAAAAAGACATCAGTTTTCAATGTAAAAATGTGATGTGTCCATGTTGCGTTTCCTGTCGCGGGCATTACCCATGCAAGTGAGGCACCATTTATATTGGGAGATTTGGGGGAACACATAATAGCAGAACAAGTGATATTGCCCCTTGTCTTTCTCTAAATTTTTTCTGTTCAAATGTAAGACAGTGTGTCAAAAAGACTTCTATTTGAGAAATGCCCTGTAAGTCACATGCTAGTATGGACACCCCGGAATTCAGAGATGAGCAAATAACCAATGCTTCTCAACACCTTATTTTGTGCCCATTTTGAAAATACAAAGTTTTCCTTGATACCTATTTTTCACTGTTTATATTTCACCAAATTAATTGCTGTATACCAGGCATACAAGGAAACCCCATTGCAAGGTGCAGCCCCTTTATTGGCTCTGGGAACCTAGGGTTCTTGATGAATCTACAAGCCCAATATATTCCCACAACCAGAAGGGTCCAGCAGACGTAACGGTATATTACTTTTGAAAGTCTGAAATTGCAGGAAAAAGAAAAAGTTACAGAGTAAAACATGGAGAAAAATGGCTTTTCTTCACCTCAATTTCAATATTTATTTTAATTCAGTTATTATTTTCTGTTGGAAAACCTTGTAGGATCTACACAAATGACCCTTAGGTGCATTAGAAATGTTGTCTACTTTTCAGAAACGTTTAGCTTTCCGGGATCCAGCATTGGTTTCATACCCCTTTCTGTCACTAACTGGAAGGAGGCTAAAAGCACACACAATAGTAAAAATGGGGTATGTCCCAGTAAAATGCCAAAATTATGTTGAAAAATTTTGTTTTCTGATTGAAGTCTGCCTGTTCCTGAAAGCTGGGAAGATGGTGATTTTGGCACCATAAACGCTTTGTTAGTGCCATTTTCAGGGAAAAAAACACATGCCTTCTTCTGCAGCCCTTTTTTCCCATTTTATCAAAAAAAAAAAAAAAGAAAATCACTGTATTTTGGCAAATTTTTTGGTCTCCTACAGGGGAACTCACAAACTCTGGGTACCTCTAGAATCCTTAAGGTGTTTCAAAAAGAGGAAGCACATTTGGCGTGGGTAGCTTATGTGGACAAAAAGTTATGAGGGCCTAAGCGTGAACTACCTCCAATAGCCAAAAAAAGGGCTGGTACCTGAGGGGGAAAAGGCCTGGAAGTGAAGAGGTTAAAAGACCGGAATACCTGCAGTTAGTAGCTGCAGAACAAACCTTTTAAGAGAAGGAAAACTGGGCAGCAAGTAATCAGATATTTCCTCTGGAACATAGCTAAAGTCAGTAAAACTCAAGGTGGTATGTGAAACAATACCTTCAATCAGTAGAGCTTGCTTGCCTTCAAGTGAAAATGATACCAGGCGCAGAAAGTTTTCTAAAGTAGAACAATTATGCATTCAAAGGGATGAGCAGCAAACATTCTCAAATTGAAACAACAGTGCGAAAAAGGAACATGACATGAACATGTCATTACGACTTCTTTTACAGAACTGCTGAAGCTGCTGCAGGCAAAAGACCGCCAGTACTGGAGGTCTTGTGCCTGCCATAGTAGGAGTGTTCCACTGTGCCAGTGGGTGAAAACAGCGTTTTTGCCCGCTGACTCAGCGGAACACTCAACGCAACATTGACACCGGCTCGTAATTGAGCCAGCGGCAATATTGTGGTGTGCCAGGTGCGACAGCACCCGTCGCGCATTTCACTGCCTATAATTCGGGCAGTGAAATGCGCAATGGGGCTGTGCATGGGGGCCACTGCACTGCCCATTCCAAGTGCATGGGCAGTGCATGGGCCCCCAGGAGCCCCCAACACCTCAATTCTGCCAGCCTTTCCATGGCGGTGTTTACTGCCATGGAAAGGCTGGCGGATGGGGACTTGTAATCCCCAGGGCAGCGCTGCTTGGTGGATGACAACAAATCAATTTGAGATTTCCCCATTCCACGGCTGGGCATTCTTGACATTGTAGTTGATTCCAGCCTTATGCAACATCCTCATGTAGGTGCTTACATCAAAAGCTGCTTTCATCCTTGGAAAATATGGTATTTGATCATCCAATTTGCTGATTGTTGCTAATAACTTGGAATACCACACACAAAAACTTAATACAGTTCTGTGGTTGCTATAACCTCACTGTTCATATTTTGTGCTTTCAGTGCCTAATCAGCCATTATGACATGTTATGTCTGGAAAGCGTGCATTCACCTGTGAGGCTTTCATGGTGCTGAGGATTAGACCAATACCAAAGGCCCCGCCCGTCAAGCAACATGAAGCTTATAAGAACAACTAGGTTTTCAGGCTCGTAGGGGATTGCAAAATCAGAGATGGACTCAACTTGGACAGGCAAAGAATTACAGATGGAAGTAACTTAGGGCCAGATGTAGCAAAGGTTTTTACCCATTCTGTGTCTATGGGAAAAAGTGTTCGTACATATGGCCCTAAGTAACTTGAACAGAAAAGCTCTGACCACCAAGCTTACATTTCTTGGAATATTGGACCTTTAAAAACAGTAGTACCAAGGAATCGCTAAGAAAGAAGGGGCATTCCAAAGAAAGGCCCTGTGAGCCGAGCTCATTATCTTAACAGACATTCTGGACTTAGCAGGGACGTTCATTTACTCAATCAAGAACTGTCGCTGAAGCACAAAGTCAGACCCTGGGCTGCATATTGCCCTGAACTCAGTGTGAATACTAAATCGAATTACATGCAGAAAGCAGTTACCAACAAACGGGTTTACTTGGAAAATGGATCTCAGTTGAAGAACATTTGACGAGGCTCTACATCAGCATTCATTCTCCAGTGATCCTCCTATTCTAATGTTTCAGAGATTTGAAAAAAAACGAACTGAGATAGGCATCACTCTATGAAAGCTTTCAAAAATTAGTGTTGCTTCACTGACTTAGCCTAAAAGACAATGGCAACAGGAGGTAATTAGCTCTGTGTTTCGTGTAAGTCTGGAGATCACAAAGCATCATTCCAACTCTCCTCTTCCATTGATTTATTAGATGATGCACTGTGACATTTCAATGAGTGACTTAAACTGCGGCTGATCAGTACTAATGGGTTGAGCAGTCTCTGCAGCACACCAACCTCCTCCTGACATGCACCAAAATGCACACAAAAAAACTAACAGACTGACTAAATGAGTTGAAAGCTTCATGAAAATGCCGAGTCAGAGTTGTGTTTTTCCAAGGTAAGTAAATGTTGCACTACTAAATTACCTAATACTAAAATGTCATTGACAGTTCTTCCAACCTGCAGGAGTTTTTTTTATCAAGCTCTATATGAAAATAATTATTATTAGTACTAAGATACACACAACATGGTGCCCCTTTTAGGCCTCTAGTATATTCGTCTATATAACCCCCGAGCAGAGCAGGCTGTTCATTAATCATGCATGAGGGCGTCATTGAGGCTTCATCTTTTCATTGTTCATGAGGCCATACGGCACGTACTGTACTTATGTGTTATGCATAGGGCTCACAGATATCATTTTTTACTCGTTAAAACCAGTAAAACCCTCCTAACTCATTTTTGGGTTCAGTGTCAAGCGGAAAACATTCTATTTCTTCCCCAAGGCTGCAGATGATGGTTTTCCTCAGTGGTTCAGTGGTACTGGGAAGCTAGAGGTTTGCTAATAATTAGAAATATCACACACAAATAGTTTTTGATATAGTTTTGTGCCATGCTTAATTTGTGCCAGTGGCAGCATGGGAGGCCCACCAGAACTCATTTTTAGGGACCAACGCTTATTTTTCGTCAACAAACTTTGATCAGTAGCAGGAGAGAGAAAATCAAAAAATGGGAACAAGAGAAAGACGGAAAACAGTGTCAAAAGGGAGAAAACAGGGCTGAAAAAGGATCTTGCAAAACTGAGCTAAAGATGGCAGAGTGTCTAATGGTGGATTGAAGATGCATTAGGTGGAATCAAGACAACACGGTCTTGATATATGCTACCCTGACCTTCTATAACTCCGGCTGTGGATTTCTGAGCAAAACTATGGGCCCCAACACCTATTCTTTTACAAATTAAGCACTGGTTTTGTAGTTGCTATTACCCCATTTTCCATATTTTGCACTTAGATTTACCACCAGTAAAAACCTAATGGTAACAACAAATTCAAAATGAAAAGTAGCTTAACATGTATTTGGCGCCTAATCAGCCATTATGATATAATCATATAGACTATGTTTGTGAGCTTTTGTAAAGGGAGAGTTTCATGGTGTTAGAGACTGGAGCAAAAGCAATAGGCCCCTGGGTCGAAAAACATTAAACTGATAAGAACAACTTGGTTTTCAAGCTCTCATGGGATATTGCAAGATCAGAAATAGATCTAACTTGGAAAGGCAAAGAATTACAGATGGAAGCAACTTGCACCAAAAAGGTCCTACCACCAAGCTTATGTCTCCTGAAACATTGGATCTTTAAAAGCAGTAGTCCCGTGGAACCGCTGACTAAGATGGAGGGGGCATGCCCACAAAATGCCTTGTGAGAAGAGAACACCATCTTAGCAGACATGAGGGCCTCAACAGGAATCCAGGAAAGTTTATTACTCAGTAGGGACTCAGCATGGCTAAATCTATGTGCACTCATTACTTGCCAGGCCATATAAATAGCCTACAGCTGGGCCACAAAGTTTCAATGGATACATTGTTTTAGCACAAAGTACCTGGTATGCATCAAACATTAAGCACCAGGGGCGAGGGTGCATCAGAAAAGCAAGCATTGCACCGATTCCTTACTCGCAAGTGAGAGTGTGCGATGCGTCAACTCTTTCCTCGCAAGGAAGGGATGCGTCGTTTCCTGACTGGCAGCCTCGGTCTGCGCGGTGATGTTGAGGTTTTGGTGCCCAGGGACGATGCGTTGAAAACCATCATGTACAGTAATGATGAAGCAGTGCTGAGCTGGCGATGCGTCAATTTCTGCAGCTGGAGCTGTGTTGATTTTACAGTTGTGAGGTGGGTGCTGCGTCGATTTTTCTGCCGCTTGGTGCTGGTGCGTGGATTTTCACTCAGGTTCTGCCAGCTTCTCCTTCTTGGGGGCCAGGGACTGGATGTGGCACCACTTGGCAAGTCCTATCCTCACCTCTAACAACCAATGTTAGAAATGGGGTTTCTGGTTGGCTAGGGTATGCACCTAAGCCAGGCAAAACCCACCCACTCTAGTCAGGACAAGGGAGATACACGTACAAGATAACCCTTGCTCACCCCCTTGGTAGCTTGGCACATGCAGGCCTAACCCAGAGGCAATGTGTAAAGCATTTGCACAACACACTCAACACACGTGATGCAATAAATACACCACAAAGAAACACAACACCAAGTTAATGTAAAAATAAATTGTATTGCACAAAACATAATAAGACCAAACATTACATGTCAGTAATACCTCGCTACCTTAGCAGTTGTCAGAACATTACGCAATAGTTACACTGCAGAACCAGCAGCAGTCACACATAACACACAGGTTACTTATTATTCTGCAACATAAGCAGTAGTCAGGAATCACATTACTGAAATGCACTTGTCATAGAAATGTCATAAATGTCCATACCAGGAATATTATAAAACCTATGGCAAGTAGTAAAAAGATATCAGCATAGAATTCTCAGAATGCCCATAAAAGGAACATCAAAGAAATATATGGCAAGCCATGAAAAATACATCATCATAAAATGCATGGATCCTAGTAAAAGCATTATTCTAGTAAGGACACATATCATGGTATGAAAACTCCTCAAAAGGAAGGAGAGCGCTCTGTCACAGAAATGAAGCAGGAGCAGCACTCTTCACGTGCTGCAGTAGGCAGTTGAAGGGGTTAGGGGGAACAGCACCCAGCCCCTGGGGGACAAAGTACAAAGGAAGCACAGGATAGCAGGGCCCAGCGGCAGGCCAGCACAAGGTGAATGCAGGCAGTTGGCAGTTCCTCCACATGACCAAGCAGGTCAGCACAGCAGCAGCAGTCCATGGCGGTTCCTGGTGAGTCCCTCCAGCAGCACTCTGTGTCCAGTTCCAGCATGTCACCAAATTATGGGGAAAACTCCCCTGTACTTATACTCAGTTTTACAGTGTGTTAACAAAGAATGAGAGAGGAGGTTCCAACCAGTTACAGCTGGTTCTGGGAGTGCCCCTTCTCTCTTCCAGCACAGTCTCCAAACATCAGTTGGGGGTAAATGACCCTTTTGTGTGAGGCCAGGGCACAGCCTTTACAAATACATTTGTGCCCTGACTCTCCCTTCTCTCAGCCCAGGAAGACTATTCAGTATGCAGATGCACTTCTGTGACACCTCCACCGTCCATGTGTACAGGCTGTCTGAAAAGTATGCACAAAGCTCAACTGTCACTCTGCTCAGACGTGGATTTTAGTCAAGCTGCATAACACCAGAGCCATAAGCACAGAGAAATGCTCACTTTCTAGAAGTGGCAATTCTGTAGTAGTAATAAAAAATCCACCTACACCAGTAAGTAGCATTTCTTACTGCCATTACAACCATACCAAACATGCCTACGCTACCCCTCATAAATCAGACAATATCCCCTACATATAAGGCAGGGCATTTCCAATGCAATCCTATGAGAAGGCAGCACTCACAGCAGTGAGAAACCAAATAGGCTGTTTGTCACTACCAGGACAGGCCATGCTATTAGGCACATGTCCTGCCTTCTACATACATAGCACCCTGCCCAAAGGGCTAGGTAGGGCCTACCTTAAGGGTGACTTACATGTAGTAAAAGGGGAGTTCTGGGCCTGGCAAGTAGATTTAGATGCCAGGTCCCTGTGGCAGCAATTGTGCATGCAGGTCCTGTGCTAGAAGGCCTGAGACCGATTTGAAAGGCTACTTCAGTGGGTGGCGCAAGCAGCGCTGCAGTCCCACTAGTAGCATCTAACTTACAGGCCCTGGGTATGGTGATACCACTGTAAAAGGGACTCACAGGTATATTAAATATGCCAATTAGGTATAAGCCAATCATACCAAGTGTACAAGGGAGAGCACATGCACTTTAGCACTGATTAGCTGTGGTAAAGTGCCCAGAGTCATAAAGTCAGCTAAAAAGGGTCAGAAAAATTAGGAGGAGAAGGCAAAAATTTGGGGAATGATCTTGTAGAAAGGGCCAGGTCCAACATGGCAGGTGAAGTCTTCGATGTCCGGGAGACTTTTTAACAGGAGGCAAGCTCAGTCCAAGCTCTTGGAGAAACTTCATAAGCAGGATACAAAGCAAAATCCAGTCATTGTCCTCTCTAAGGCAGAAGCAGCAAAGGGGCAATACTCCTCCTCACAGCTCTTCAGCTCTTCTCCTTGGCAGAGGTTCCTCTTGATCCAGAAGTGTTCTAAAAGTCTGGTGTTTGGGTCCACTACTTATACTCGTTTCTGCCTTTGAACTAGGCAAACTTCAAAGAAAGTTCTTTGTGGTGCACAAGACATTGCCTCTTCCTTTCAGTGCCCCACCCACACTCTAACAGGTTGGAGACTGTGTTGTGAGATGTCAGGCACAGCCCTTTCAAGTGCAGGTGTCAGCTCCCTTCCACTCTAGCCTAGGTATACTCATCAGGGTATGCAGGACACAGCTCAGCTCCCCTTGTGCCACTGTCTAGAGTGAATTCACAAATAGCCCAACTGTCAGTCTGACCCAGACGTGGATTCAGCAGCCAAGTGGAGGTACAGAATGGTTAAGCAAGAAAATGCCCACTTTCTAAAAGTGGCATTTTCAAACAGACAATCTAAACTGTGAGTTCAGAGACCCAAAACTCCATAACTTTTTCTGCTCCCAATGGGAAACTGTGCTTAAAAGATATTTAAAAGCAATCCCCATGTAAACCTATGGGGGAGGTAGGTCTTGCAACAGTGAAAAACGAATTTGGCAGTATTTCACTATCAGGGCATGTAAAACACACCAGTTCATGTCCTACCTTTTAAATATGCTGTACCCTGCCCATGGGGCTATCTAGGGCCTACCTTACGGGTGACTTACATGTAATAAAAGGGAAGATTTGGGCCTGGCAAGGGGGTGCACTTTCCAAGTCAACATAACAGTTTAAAACTGCGCACACAGACACTACAATAGCAGGTCTGAGACGTGTTTACAGGGCTATAAACATGCCAAACATGGATAACCAATCATAATCACAATTTACACAGGGAGCACTTGCATTTGAGCACTGGGATGAGAAGTGGTAAAGTCCCCAGAGTACCAAAAACCAGGAAAAGGTCAAATCCAGCACGCAAAATACAGGAACCAGACGAAAAAAGACAGGGGATACCACGGCAAGAATGCCAGGTCTAACATACTCGCAAACTCTACAGTATTTTGCAAGTTGGCAATAGGTTACTGACTCGCAAAATAGGGTTTTTTATATGCCACAGGCCATTGTAGCAGTCGCAAATGGGCCAAATCTCAGTTTGCGACCACTAAAAATAGTTGCACATCTGGCCCCATATAAGTCCTAACTTTCTGGCCGTACAACATGATTCACACCTGTTATATGAGTCATTTGTAATGTTTCTACGGCATTTATTTGTATCAGTCCATGACGTACATCACTGCTGTAGTGGCCCATTTCTACTTGTTGGTTGAAAGCACGGCTGACAATACAGATGTAGTATGTAGAAGTCTATTAATAGATCTGGTCAATCTAGCTATGTGGGCAGACTGTTGACATTCCCTGTGGCTCTGATGTACATGATCTCTGTTTAAATCCCTGCATAGAGCCTTTATAGCATCTGTTAAATTGCCAAGCTTCACATTGATGGAACTTTGATTTTCTGCAAGGGTTGTTGCAATTTTTCCTAATCCTGTGGAAACACCTTTCTCCTTTGTTTTTTTTTTATTATTTTATTTTTATTGGTGGAAGAAAACATATTACATAAACATCTTTAAATCATTATAAACTGAAAACTTACAGTAAGATAATCTATGGGGGTAAAGAGAAAAGATAAACGAAAAAGGGGGATAAAAGATAAGGTACAGAATAATAAAGAAAAAAAATTAATAAATAATAATAAATAAAAACAAAAAAGGGGGGAAAAACCATCACCAAATTAAATCATTCATATCAAATACAGAGCCTAACCACCCCACAAATACTAGCTTGGGAATGGTACCCCTTAATTCGAAGATGGGTGACCCCAGCCGGTATGGGCCTGTACCCAGGCCTGAAACAGACCCCATATTGTCTTCCCCTTCCTCCTGGCCTGTTTCCCCTTCCGTTCATACAATGATTTTTCCAAGTAGTAAGAGGAAAGCAACCTAGCCAACCATTGTTGCCAGGACGGGGGTCGTGGATCCAGCCATGCCGATGCTATACAAATTCGAGCCACCGCCATGGCTATGAATATAAATGCCCTACAAGGTCCAGCGATTTCGCCATCTGTCCCAAAGACCATAATTTCAGGTGTAAGGTCTATATCATAGCCCACTACTTCCTTCAAAACAGATTGGATCCCTTCCCTTAAAGCTTTTAATTCCCCACAGGTAGCCATCATATGGATAATATCTGTTCCGTACATCCCACATCTCGGACAGCTTGTTCCTGTCGTACATCCCCATTTGACAAGATGGGCTGGTGAATAATACAGATCAAATATAGTCTTATAATGCTGCGCTTGTAGGGAAGATGATAATAAAGTAGTGCATCCCAACTCCAATGAACTCAGGAAATTGCTACTACCCTCTGCCATTTTCTTACTCCACCTCTCCTTATGTTTTTCTAAATCGTCAGCTTGTTCTACTAAAAAGATAGGGTAGGTTGACCTAATGGCTAAGCTGGGTTTTGCCAACATGTCGTCCAGCAATTGGATACTTTTGAATCCCTGAGCCCCCCCTGTTTTTTTCCCTAAAAAATCCCTTATCTGTAAGTATTTGAAAAAATCCCTTTTCTGTAGCCCATACTGTTCCTGTAGGTCTCGAAATGTCTTGACCCCCGAGTTATCAAAAAAATTTCCTAACCGAGTTACACCTAATGTACACCACTTCGCCATATATTTATTGTGAAATATTTCTGGGAGTAATGGATTCTTCTTGATCATAGTATAATAATTATATCTACCTAGTCCTTTTTTTTTACACCAAAATCGCCACCACTTGTAAGCGGCTTCTAACACTTTATACCTAGTTTTTTTGTAATATCCAGGCTCATGGTATGTTACTAGACACCCATTGGCAGCTTCTCCTATCTGCAGCTCATATATGTTGGGGCTGTCAACAATTGTAGTACCTTCCATATCAAATCCGAATAGTGGGCGCATGTATTGAAAGGCTGCTGCCAATTGATACAATTTTATATTCGGTAAGGACCATCCACCCCTTTCCCGTGGAAGAGACATATATTTACTCGCTCTCCTGCACTTTCCATATGCCCATATAAACCTCATGATCATTCTGTCAATCTCTTTAAATTTTAGATTGGAGAAATACAATGGGATAGTGCGAAATAAATACAACAGCTTCGGAAGGAAAATCATCTTTATCATATTGCATCGTCCTACAATAGTTAAATGTAGATTATCCCATCTACGTGCATCTTCTCTAAATTTAGCAAGTATAGGATCTATATTTAAATTTACTACTTTATCTATATTCGGTGTGATATTAATACCTAGGTATACTGCATGATCCACCCTCCGTGTATCTTTAATATTTGTATATTGATTAGCCAACAGTTGTGTCTTGGCTCCATTTAACGAATATCCAGAAAACCGACCAAATTTTTTCGCCACCACTTCTATTTCTTTTAGTGCTGAATCAGGGGATGGGGTTAGTATGGCTATATCATCTGCGTATGCTAGAACTTTGGTATCCCATCCCTGCCTGTGAATTGGTGGTATCTTATTATTCGCTTCCAATTGTCTCAGCAAAGGGTCTATATACAGAGCAAAGAGAAGAGGAGAGCAGGGGCACCCCTGCCTGGTTCCTCTCCTAATCAATATAGTCTCAGATTGTCCTCCCATTAGTTGTATTTTCGCCGCTGGGGATCTGTATAAGGCCCTAATTGCTGTAATGAATTGCCTCCCTAGCCCAAGCTGTTCCATTACAAACCACAAGTACTTCCACTTTACCCGATCAAAAGCTTTCTCTGCATCCAGAAAGATAGCCGCCATAGGCTCTTTAACAGCTTCCGTGGAGTCAAAGAGTGCTAAGACTCTCTGAATATGATTAGTCGTGTCTCTCCCTGGAATAAACCCGTGCTGCCATGGAGAAACCAGCTTTTTGATCACCAATGACAATCGGGCGGCCAAGATCTTTGAATATATCTTGGCATCACTATTTATTAATGTGATCGGGCGATATGAGGCAGGATTTAATGGGGATTTGCCCTTCTTCTGGAATATGACTATGTTAGCTAGGTCCCAAGACGGGGGGATTTTCCCTCCTTTTTGTACCTGAACATACAGCTCCAACATTACCGGAAGCAAAGGTGACTTAAAAACTTTATAAAATTCTAAGGGGATAGCATCAGGGCCAGTAGCCTTCCCTGTGAGCAGATTGTTGATTGCCATTTCTATTGCTGTAATGTCTATCTGTTCTCCAAGGAATAGCTGGTCGCTCTTATCTAGTTTTCCTGTCGTGATAGGATACAAAAACTCTAAGGCTTCTTCATCCGAATAAGCCACTGTATCATCATATAGTTCCTGATAATACCCATGAAACACCTTTCTTATTTTATCCACCTCTGATATTAGCTGTCCTTGTCGATCTATGATCTCCCTGATTACCCCAGCTGCTGTTTTCTGTACTGCCCGAGCCGCTAATAGCCGCCCGGCTTTTTCCCCAAACTCAAGCCTTTGTGCCCGCTGCGCTAAATATTTCTCCGCTATTTTTTGAGCTGTAGTCTCATTTGCTGCTGCTTTGATTATGGCAACCTCTTCCTGTACTTTCGTTATATCTGCTCCAGCTTCTATAGCCATGGCTAGCTGTCTCTCTGCACACTGCAACTTTAATTGAAACTCTATTATTCTCCCTTGAACCTCCTTTTGCCTATTAATACTAAAGCTTAATGTTTCTCCACGTATACCAGCTTTCAGAGTATCCCAAACCATTTCTACTGAAGCGGATCCCCTATTGAACCCCAAAAATTCGGTTATCCATTTGGTCATATGTTCACGGTATTCTGGATTTTTTAAAAGACCCCTTTCAAAGGTCCATCTACTACTCTTTAATTCTAGCCCCTCCAACTCCAAATCTAGCACTATAGGGTTATGATCTGAAACCATCCGGGGATATAATTCGATCCTAGCCTGCTTTAGGAAAACCGGGGAGATTAAAAAATAGTCAAGACGTGCTAATTTCTTATGCGGAGCCGAGTAATAGGTATAACCGGGATCAGGTTTGCGCAGCTTCACCCAAGCATCCACTAGCCCTAATTCTTGTTGCAGAGCACCCATGGCCTTATACACCCGAGGTTTGCGCCCTTGATACTTTTTAGTTGCGAGTGCTAACACATCCTGTAATCCCTCCCACGAGCCATTAAAGTTAAAATCACCACATATGATATAGGGAGGTACCCATCCTGTGAGCTCAATGGCTAAGGTATCAATTACTATCGGATCGTCCGTGACCGCCCCATATATGGAACATAAAGTGAAGCTGCTATGGCCATATCTACATTCTAAGATTGCCCATCTTCCACCAGCATCAGCCTTTTGCCGAGTAAATTGTAATTTGTTGGTCCGGTCTAAAATCGCCACTCCTTTAGTTTTAGCTTCTTGTTTGGACCAAACAATTGCCTTTAGGCCCAGTGAGCCGAAAATCCCGGAGTTTTTATATTCTATGTGCGTTTCTTGCAGGCAGTAAATATCTGCCTTGAAGGTTTTCAATTCTTCAGCAACTCTCCTTCTTTTATGAGGATCGTTCAGACCACATATATTAATTGATGCAATTCTGAATCTAGCCATACCCCCTTTTTTTTTTAATACTTTCGGATCTCTTTTTTTTGGGGTCACTCAAATTTCCATATCTAGCTACACCATCCCTTAGGTTTCCTTTCCTTCCTTTTCCATTTCTTTCCCCGATATCTCTCGTCTCCATTAACTGTTCCCTTTCCACATTTTTCCCCAGTTTTACCATTATGGATCCTCCCTCCACCCTTCTTACTTTCCCTTTCCCCATCCCCTTCCCTTTCCCCTCTCCTTTGCCCTCCCCCCAGGCCAGTCGCCCCCTACCCCACCCCTGCCACCCCCCCCCCCCACTGACACTGGCCCCCCATTCTGTAGAGCAATCAGACCCCTAATGGCCTGAATGTTGATGTCGTGCGTATGTCAGCCTGTCCCAGCCCACCGGTACCCCAAGCGCCTATGTCTTCCCTATTTCCCTCCCCCTTTATACTCTATACACTTACCCCCGTCAGATATTCTTTTGCTTTGATTTCTGACGTAAAAACTCTTATTTTCCCATTCATTATGGTTTTTAGCCTAGCGGGGGCCAGCAGATAGGCCTCACCTCCTTTCTCAAAAAATGGCTTGATAAGCTGACGCAGCCGCCATCTCCGCTCAACTGTAGCATGGCAGAAGTCTGGGCTGGTAAAAAATGTAACCCCATTATAAGTACGCGGATTTCTGGGAGGGGTTTTATCAGCAATTTCTTGACGTACCAGATAGCTCCCTAGATATACCAGGACCGCTCTTGGGTATTTAGCGTCTGCCCGTTGACTACCCTCCCGTGTATTTAGCGGGAACCTGTGAGCCCTCTGTACCTCATTGTCCCAGTCCCGATTCCCTAATTCTGGAAAAGACCCGCGCAGAAGAGTAACCATGTATGTCTGCATATTGTCCCCTTCCAGTCCTTCTGGTATACCCAGAAAGCGAAGATTGTTCCTTCTTTGTCTGTTTTCCAAATCTTCTAGCTTCCACATCACATCCGTTAGCTGTCCATCTCGGGTGGCATTCTGTTCTTTAAGAGTGTCCATATCATCCTCGACTGCCACTATCCGATCTTCCATGGAGCATAGCTTCGCTTCGATTTCCTTGCAAGATTTAGCTACCTTGCGGACTGATCCTTGCAGTCTCTTTGTGGCAACCCTTGCCCGATGGCTATCGATCCGCGTCTCCATTTGAAGCTCTTTGATTGAGCTATAAATTGACTGCAGGATCCCCACATCGGTGCCAATTTCATAGTTTCTACCAGTGGCACCTATCTCTCCGGCTGCAGGTCCCGGATCGCTTCCATTTTTATCTTTAGCGGAGCTTTGGTTGCCACCTGTAGAAGTGTCAGCCAAGTTAATCCCTGTATAGTCCCACCTTAAGGACCTACCATTCCTAGATGCCATACTTTCAGAGCCCTCTTGTAAACCAGAGCGTGATTTAACAGATTTCCTTTGGCGAGCCTTACGTACTGTGCACTCCCCACTTGCAGATTTGTTGCCTGTTTCAGATATCTCGCTCTCGTCAGTTTCACTAAAACTACAATCAGCGCTACCAAGGTCGGACTCCTCTGTCAAGGAATAAAACTTATCACTACTTTCTCTGCCCCAATCGTTTAGTTGGAGATTTTTCCCCCCCCCCATAATTTGGTCCCTTATTTTAGGACTGCCGGGAGGATTGGCAGGTTCATTCTCCTCTGCTGTGTGTCCTAATAGGCCGCCAGGTTTCCCCTTATTTTGGAGGTCCACCTGTTCACATTGCTCCACCTGTTGGGTTTGTGACTGCCCATTTTCGCAAAGACTGAGCACTTTTATAGTTGCTTCCCGACTGATATCTTGATTTTCTGACATGTTTGCTGTAGGATTATCACCGTAGTCTGGGTTTCTAGTACTTGAGTCTAATGAAGAGGATCCTTTTACTAAACAGTCAGTTTCAGAGAAAGAGGTTGCCATAACAACAGAGGTTCTTTGCATCCCTCCAGCCAGAAAGGCAGTTATAGTAGATTGATTTTTACCTTTCACTTTGTCCTCCAGCAGGGGAGTAGTACTATCACTTGCCTTAGTACTCATCTTTGCGTCTATCATCTGTCCTAGGATAGAGGCATTCTCCCCAGCCGCTTTTCCGGTTGTAGACGCTAGACGTTTATTAGAGCCCAGTGGTTCTCCTTTTCCTCTGCCAGAGCGCACAGTCTTGACACCTTCGTTTTTATCTCCCAGATGCCGATTAGCTTTAGGTGCCATATTTATTATAATGGCCTGAGATAATGATCTAATGGCTCTCGTTATGCCCACTGCTGCCACAAATACCTCTATTATTGTTTGCTTAATCACGCTCCTTAATGACCGTGCAGGAGTAGGCATATGCCATAGTGCATTTCTGTATGTGGCTACGAGCATTTGACGCTTCCTAGGATACTACACCTTCCTTCCTAGGAAGCTAGAATCTTTTTCTACCCCCTGTTCCGAATTGTTTCTCCTCTCTCTTCCTACCGCACCTTCTATTTTTATGTTAACAAAAATGACAGCCCAAACTCATGTAAGATGCGCTGAGAATTATCAGGAAATATTGATATCCTAAGGGGAATCCTCTTTATGATTACATCCGTTTTGCGCAGTTATTACTGCGGAACATAGTGTGTAAAGCGTCAATCCATGCGGCTGTAGCTAGCTAGCTTTATAGTTACTGCGGCTTAACGCGGACTTCTAAGGTATCCAGACGCAGTACAAAAGTCATGTATAGACACACTGCAAAAAACGGTCTGTGCTTTCCCCCATTAGCAGTAAGCAAGTCATATCATGTTGCTACTTCACTTTAGTCATTATTGGTCCTGGCCGGCTATAGAGTTCAACGATACTCGCCCTTCATCTGGATTAAACCACTTCAAATAATGCGGCCACCATCTGCTAAACGCCTCTGCTGCTACTGCCAATCTCGCCTTTTCAAAAAGCCATTAAGACCCTCTTTTCATTTCGAGGGGTTTTAATCTGGATATGATGCCTGCATTTTAGCCCCAGGTCCCTCAACTTCTTAATTCCCGGATAAGAAGTCAGAGTAAATCTTATTTCGTTGCTTCCTATACAGCCACAAGGGCTGCAATTCGCTAAATCAGGATAGCGTCCTTGTGCCAAGCAAACAAAGTTTTTCTTTTCCTTTGCAGTTATTAATAGTTGATTATGAAGCCTCCTCCTCCCCCTTACCCCAAAGTTACCACTCTTTTGCTGCGAGGGGGAGGGGGTCCTTGTTGTGGTTGGGCCGCTGTCCTCCAGCCGCGGTGGCTGCCGTGCCTCGCGATCCCGCAAAATCCGCTTCTGAATCCCAAAGCCTAGTGAGGCAGCTGCCGGCCGTGCGGGAAAGGGCGGTAGCGGCTCAATACGAGCGCGGCCAAGAGCGGTCGGTGCAACGGCCGGTGCTGTGACCGTGCGGCGTCTCCGCGGTCAATTTCCTCTTCGCGCTGACTGCCGTCGCCGTGGCGCTTGGGGAAACACCTTTCTCCATATATGCAAGTTGTGTACTTACAAGCTTTATTTCTTTCTTTTGCAGGAGGTGAACCATTGCATTGATTCCTCCAACCCACCAAACACATGCTCATGGTGAGATATATACCCACTTCCATTATTTGTTTGGGATTGAGTATTGCCAACACGGCAATCTATGTCTTCCCCACAGTTGCCTTGGCCTGATTACAGGTTCTTGGGTTAGACTCTTTGCTAAATGACTGATCATAGTGACCAACACATTCCCCATTTAGTATCTCCAGTTCTTTTTCAGAAAATGTAATTTTGCATTTTCTGGCCCCACTCTCTTTGTATGTCTCCTTGACATTTTCAAGACATATATGGGTGAATGCCAAACACTCAGGGAGATTGAAGTTGGATTCTCCTTCGAACTTCTGCCAGCAATCTTCTCTAATGTTCAAATGAGCACTACTTCCTGGATGTGCTGTTATCAGACAGAGCCAAAAGACTCATTCACATTTATAGACATATTCCATGCTTAGAGAATTGCTATCCAAATAAATAATGATTCGCTAAATCACACATGAGTAGTTTGGTACATATCAAATAGTGATTACCAAATTGCAGTTTGCTAATATTCGCTATTTGGAAATCACTATTCTGAACTTGCGTACATATTGCCCTAAATTCCTAAATTTAGATGACTTGGTGTGAGAAATTGGGTGGTTGGTTGACAGGGGTGTGAGCCCTAGTCAAGCAACAGCCACAATCCCTTGCAGGGTGAACCTTAAAAAATCACTAAATTAATCTGTGCTTAACCCTGGGCAGCTTGTCACAAAAAGCAGTCAGACTTAACTTAGAGGCAATGTGTGAAGTATTTATGCAGCACACAATCAGTAATAAAGTGAAAACACAAAACAAAAATCCAAATTTAGATATAGGATACATGTTTATAAATTATATTTGACACCAAAATGACAAAAATCAAATCAGTAAAACAGGAGTTATGAATATTTAAAGTTTTAAGTGAAATTTAGTGCCTAAAAGATCAAAGTTCTAATCACGACCATCAAGTCTTGCGAGACTGGGTCAAAGTTTAAAGTTAAGGCTGACCACAACAGAGTATGGTTCAGATACAAGAAGTGGATTGGGCCTGGTCAGCGCTTAGCTTCAGACTTAGAAAAAGTTCTGAAGAAACGTTTCTGAGAATTTTAAGTTCAGGGGAGCAAGGATGCAGGAGATGACTGAAGAGGGAGCATTGTCCTTGTATGGCCTTGAGTCAAAACTGTGGTAAAGATTTTTATGTTCTGACTTAGTTGCTGAAAAATAAGTAAGAAATTTCCAACCACATGAGACAGAAGGATGTAGCCAAAGACAGTTCCACAATGTTGGATACCTCTTTTGTGAAGGACCACTGAAACAAACTTGCTGCTGCGGAGAAGAACATAGCATGAGAAGCTGGAAAGTCAATTCGACCAGCAATGCACCTCGGGAAGATCAATGAACAGGTTGGCCCCGGTCTCCTCCTGGTTCTCAGAGAACTTTTTGGCCAAATTTTGTCTCAGTCCTCACTTTTGCAAAATTGTCATTGGGGCACCTTTAGTACCACAACCAAAGGTCCAGGGCTGGTGGGACACCTTTTGGAGGTTCAGAACACACTCGGGCTGGGATCAAGATGATGAGAAGCATGCTATGTCCCTGTGACTCTGGGAAGGAGGCCAGCAAACAAGCCCTTGGAGTCACTTCTGGTAGTCCTGGGTGCAGATGAAGATGCAGGGCTCAACAGCAGGGCTGGCACCTGAGAGTTCAAGGCAGGCTCCAGTCAGCAAAGCAGTCCTCCTAGGTACAGCAGCTGTCTGGCAGAGTGCACATCAGGTCACACCAGCAGGCAGTCCTCTGAGAGTACTTCCACAGGTCAAGTGGTGAACTGGAGAGTGGGTCTGAATGTCCTATTTTATACCCTGATGCATTTCCTCAGGGAAGTGGGAGAAACTTCTAGAAAGGTTCTTTGAAGTGCTTGGAATTTCCTGACTCCCCTGCCCTGGTTCCAGTCTAGCTGCAGTGACAGTACAGGGTGGTTAGGCCTTTTGTGTGAAATGCATTGCAATAAAAGTGGAGAAGCTGCAACTTTGCACTCAGATCTAGCCACATGTAAGGCGATCACCCAATAAACCTTTCAAATTTTAAATATTTAATGGTACAGGGCAGCATGAGAATAGATTTCACTTGTTTGGTAGCTACATTGCCCCTAATGATTGTAGGAGGCTGGCCCTCTATGTAATGTGCAAAGCAAAGCACACTGTACAGGGGATCCAGGCAACCACATGTTGGTTTATAGGGTTAATAACTGGATCACCTAATGCTCTAATTTGCAAGGTAGCTTGGTCGATCCGTTAGGCCAATCTTGGAGAATTGCAAAGCCTTTGTTTGACTCACAGTATCAATCATGCAACTCACACATTCATAGGAATAACTCAAGACCAATTTATAAAAATACTTCAGATTTTTATGTCATTTTTAAGACCAAGATTATTAGAAGAAATTTGAAGAAATTGGTTAAGTACTTTTTGAGATAAGGATTTTTGAAGTTTGATAAAAAATTGCCTTTTTCTGCGTAATTACGCACAATAGGAATCAATGGAAAGTCAACTTTAAAAATACATATAAAATCTTACAGTTCAGTTACAAGATCATCTTTTACAGGTTGGTGAAGGTCATCGGTGGGCATGTTGTGCCAGCTGGAGAAGTGATGAAACGTCTCTGGAGCTGTTGCAGGGCCACTGTGAGGAACCACTTGGAAATGCACTGCACAGGTAAATTTAGAGGTGGTTCCTTGGGGTCCCCTTGGAGTGTCGAAGTTGAAAGGGGTGGGGGACCGTGAGGAAACAGCATATTTTTCATTGCAGGGCACAGGGTGGTTGGGTGCAGAGCGAGTCGGTGAGCCAGGAGCTGTGCGCAAGGATGCCCTTTGGAGCTGGAGGTAAGTCTGTTCAAGGGTCGATTGCAAGACAACAGGGCCACTCTGGTGGGAGATCCAGGGTGATTTTGAAGTCCCTCAAGTGGGGCTTCCTCCTGTATCCAATTGTGCTAATGCATCACAGCAGTTTTAGGGAAAGAGCTCTGGCCCAGGGAACCTGGTTAGCAGGGTTCCTGTGCACTACAATTTCTAGGCCACATCAAACATCAGGCAAAATGTGGGAGCTAACCATGTCAAAAAGGGCCTTTTCTCACAATGAAACAATAGAAAGTTTTAACCAAACTGCATGTTCTTTGTGTAAATCTTCAATAGCCAGGTAAACACATTCTTACAGTGGGACACTTTCATGTACGTTTGAGGATTATTCTTAGTAACAGATATTTTATCTCCCTCCATTTATTATGTGTTGTCCAACATACAGATGGACGTAGGCTTACAGTTGGCCATACTTAATTTTAAATTGCTTTCTATTAATTAGTCAATGTCCCCAGTAACCTACAACAGCCATACCTTGGATCGGTTTTCTATAGCTACTCACATAACGCATTATGCCAAATTAACACATCCAAAGAACGTTAATGCCTGTACTAGAAATGTTATTGGTCTTAATAAATTGATGTGAGTATACATGTTCAACTACTGGTGTCTATTAGATTTGTTTTCTAATCAAGATGTTATTGTAATACTAAATGTAAACTCACTCTCAATATATAAGTTCCAGAAACATAGAAGAGGGTCTGCTACTAAAGTAAGGACTTGAATCGTTGGTTATCTAATGAATTGCTCATCTTGAAACACAAATGTCCACAATTAGTGAGAAAATAGAGATAGTCTCAACATGACTTTAAGAAGGGGACTGCAAAAATCATTACCAGCTGTACAAGAAAGAGATTCTGGGGGTGATTCTAAGTCTGGCGGGCGGCGGAAGCCGCCCGCCAGACTTCCCCCCTCCAGAATACCGCACCGCGGTCGGAAGACCGCTGCGGCTATTCTGTGTTTTACACTGGGCTGGCGGGCGACCGCCAAAAGGCCGCCCGCCAGCCCAGTGTAAAACTACCTTCCCACGAGGACGCCGGCTCAGAATTGAGCCGGCGGAGTGGGAAGGTGCGACGGGTGCAGTTGCACCCGTCGCAAATTTCAGTGTCTGCAAAGCAGACACTGAAATTCTTTTTGGGGCCCTCTTACGGAGGCCCCTGCAGTGCCCATGCCATTGGCATGGGCACTGCAGGGGCCCCCAGGGGCCCTGCGACACCCCATACCGCCATCCTGTTCCTGGCGGGAGAACCGCCAGGAACAGGATGGCGGTATGGGGTGTCAGAATCCCCATGGCGGCGCAGCGAGGATTCTATAGGGCAGCGGAAAACCGGCGGGAGACCGCCGGTTTTCCCTTTCTGACCGCGGCCAAACCGCTGCGGTCAGAATGCCCTGCGGGGCACCGCCAGCCTGTTGGCGGTGCTCCCGCCGACCGCCGGGGTCAGAATCACCCCCTTTGTAGTCTTCATTGTCTTGTACATTTCCTATAGACTGATTTACTCATGTAGGATTCATTGTCTCTGTATAATGTGTGTGATGTAAAGTACTTTGACACCCTACCCCAGGGGCCCCGTGACACCCCATGCAGGAGAACCGCCAGGAACAGGATGGCGGTATGGGGTGTCAGAATCCGCCGCCATGGAGGATTCATTTGGGCAGCGGAAAACCGGCGGGAGACCGCCGGTTTTCCACTTCTGACCGCGGCCGAACCGCCGCGGTCAAAATGCCCAGCGGGGCACCGCCAGCCTCTTGGCGGTGCCCCCGTCATTTTAGCCCTGGCGGTCTTGGACCGCCAGGGTTAGAATGACCCCCTCTGTCTGAAAAGTGGAGTCTCGCTGAAGTGTGCACTAATGTGGTAAATCCACTCTAGGGGCCAGATGTAGCTAGCTTTTTGCATGGCGCAAACAACGAATTTCGCAGTTTGCGCCATACAAAAAGCACATCATGATGCTCATTCCCATTTTGCGAGTCGGAAACCTGGTTACCGACTCGCAAAATGGGAATGTGACTCGCAAATAGGAAGGAGTGTTCCCCTTCCTATTTGCGATTCACATCGCGATGTAGAATTGCTTTGTGACCGCGAACGCGGTCTCAAAGCAATTCGCAGTTACCACCAGTGTTACACTGGTGGTAACCCATTTGCAAAATGGAAGGGGTCCCCAGGGGACCCCTTCCCCTTTGTGAATGGCTCTGAAAAAATGAAACAAAAACGTTTCATTTTTTCGTTTGTATTGCAACTCGTTTTCTTTTAAGGAAAACGGGCTGCAATACAAAAAAAACTGCTTTATTTAAAAGCAGTCACAGACATGGGGGTCTGCTGTCTCCAGCAGGCCACCATCCCTGTGAGTGCTGCGAATCGCAAGGGGGTCGCAATTTGCGACCCACCTCATTAATATTAATGAGGTGGGTCTTTGCGACACCGTTGCGATTCGCAGATGGTGTCAGGGACACCATCCTGCATCCGGGTTTGCGACTCTCAAATTGCGAGTCGCAAACCCAAAATTTCATACATCTGGCCCTAGACGTTTTAAGACATGCCAAGAGCTGATCTGTTGCCTTAACCTGAAATCCATTTGTACCAAGAATTTTGTGATGTGCAGTTTATACTTTCCCATCAAAATATAGCTGATCCGAGTCACACTGTTGATTTGGAAATACCATTAGGTTTGTATAGCAAAGTTTTAAATTAGTATGCACCCAAAATATAGAGTGTAAAAGGCTTGGTCACAAGTGGGACAGCATTCGCATGCTGGCTGAAATTTCTAATTATCAGCAAAGGAATGCTACAGGTTTCCCAGTATTTCCATGCACGTATTCACCTGGAAAGGGTGCATTGCCAAATACTGAGGGTCTTGTTAAAGCCTCCCCTAGTGTTCATGGTGCTAACGTTGGTGCAAGCATATCACTGAGTTTCAGTGGTCTCTACTTTTCAGCTCACTGAGGCACTGTCACTGTCAACCCAGAGGAGAGTCCTGGGCCCAAATGCGGATCCTCAAGAGTACATCAGATCAATAGTGCACTCCTCCGGAGAGACTCTTTGGTAATGAGGCAGTGGCCAGAGAGTCTCTAAAACTAAGCCAAGACTATGGCCTGCCCAAGGTAGGGGGGGGCAAATACAAACTGCAATTTTGATCCCTTCTTATCATCCTAATTTTTGATATGGTGGCTGGTAAATTAAGTCGATAAAGCTGAGTGCTAAACAAAAAAAAGGGCAGATGCAAAATCCCTCACATCACTCAGTATTTCGATGTGTGTGCAAATTGTGCACTTCGCATGTTTTTTGACTCACCAATGTTTGCCAGGTAACGCCTACCATAAATCTTCCATGAAAATAGCACACGTACAGAGTTTTCACATCTTGGAGTGAGGAAACAGGAGCAAACTATGCACAATTTATGCACAAGAAGTCATCTAATTTGCAGCCTGCATGTGAGCAGGCTTTTTAAAGGGTATGCCAACATTACTTCCCTGGGCAAGCATGGACCACAAAGGGCAAAAATGAAATTCTCCATGTTTTGAAACTAGTAGATACTGAAACATACTAACCTAAGTCACAATACTTAAACCTACGTCCACTACTTCATCACCCTATGGAAATGTTGGCCGATCACTGCATTTTCCTCTACCCCAAAACCCATCACACATATATCAATAAACACAATGCCCCACTAATACCAACACACACACAATATTCGCAAACTAATTATACTAGAATGTTGCATGACAGTACAGACAAATGAGTAGTAGAACACACTCATTGTTTGCCCATCGCAAAGCGACGTCAACAGTACATTCTTCAGTGAGCTTGACACTGTGTGGCAAACTTGAATGAGAGTTAAGAAACTCTCCCAAGATCTAAGGGTTCACAACCCTTGGACCTTCACAAACCCAAGCCCTGTTCCCTCTGGGCCATTCAGAAAGTGGCATTTGTACATGTTACACCTCCCGACAAACTTATCTAAAAATGCTAAACTAGCTCAGGGCGACCAGTAAATGATTTAAACTGTAGAAGCTATTTAGAGTTCGGAAGGTCTGTACAGTTCATGGTGGATGTCAGAACTGACTTCGGGCAGCAACTCCATTCCTGGAATGTGTAGACTTGTTTGAACTTCTATATTAGATTTTGAAGGTACATATTCAAAACGTGTGTATTTGGTTTGAATTTGCTTAGTGGGGCTTCCCTAGATTTCAACTGTGTGGCATATTGATTTTTTTAACTTAGTTCTGGAGCGAAAAAATACTTCTAAGACCCTGGGAACTTAATGAGCAGAACAGTTCGGATATACTTGCCTGACTAGTAAGAGCAAGAGTTTTCACTAAAAACATCAAAAAGACTAGAAAATAAATCTCAGCAGAACATTGCCAGGATGAGACTTGATCCAGTTTCGAATGGAAAACTGTCCAGAAAAACTGGCTAACATCACCTCATGATTGAATCATATATTTTCCTTGAAAGAAAGGGAGCTTTCATTTTGCATAAATGGACCCAAAACCGAAATTCTGTTGATGGCAAAGACTGCACGTGAGCCATTGCCCTTTGTATGGACCGCAAGGTTTGGGGCAGCCCATCTGCTTCATTAAAAGCAAAGAACCAAGTGATTATCACTTATCAGCTGCCTTTACTGCCCCACCTCAACCAGATGCAGCTGTCCTTCTTCTGAAAAAATCTCTCTCTTCTCCAAACTAATCACCAAGTGAAGACCACATCACTCTGGTCATCTATTACTAATGACTATAGTAATGGGCTCTCATATAAAGTCATCGACAGACTCCAAAGGTTGTGATAACAGGTAATGAGAATGTGTCAAAATCTTTTGATATACGACCATTATACGTGCTTCACTGGCTCCTCATGGATGGAAGGTTTAGGTACCAACAATGAGAAGCAAAAGCACTGGAGACGGTGCATATGGACCTGTACTGTGGGAGTAGAAGCTCCAACACGTTCAGAAGAGGTAAGGGATATGGAAATAGCATAAGAGAAAGAGTAGTTACACTTCCGGGATGGGGCCAGAGCAGTGCTTAATTTGTAAATAAAAGGTGCCGGTACCCAAAGCCCTCCTCTTAAACATGCGGCTGCTGCAATTAAAATGTGCGAACAAGGAATCCGGAAGCAGCATAATCTTCCAGCCATCTCGGGCCTCTTCAATCCATTTAAAGCCACTCCCTACCCCTTCAGCTCAATCTTGCAGCTTTCTGCTTTCTCCCATTGTGACACTTTTTCATTTTTCCCTTCCTCCGTCTTTCCCATATGTGTCTTTTGCCCGCAGTAAATGCTTGAGGCAGAAAAATACATGCCGGCCTTCAAAAATAAGTGCTGGTGCTATGCACCAGAAACAACAAGCACAAATTAAGCACTGTGCCAGCACTTTCAGGGTGTAGTATAAGACTCTCAAAGGCACTGAGTCCATGCATAGCACTGCCTCTAGCTGCTTTGGATTTTCACTTCCAAACCAGGTCATGACACAACACTGCAGCTATACACTTCACTTCCTCCCTTCCCGGTTCCTGTCCTTCTTTATTTCTTCAGAACTATGATTATCTCAGTGAGCACAGACTGCACCATTCAACTACCTCTTCCTCACATTTCCTTACCTGATCCTTGGACCTCCTCTGAAGACGTCTAGTCCTTACCCCATCTCCACAGATCTGCATCTGTCCCCATGGCATCCTTTTGGTTCTGGGCCTGTATCCCAGTAGGATTAACCTATACCTATTTGTTTTGCCAAGATTACTGAGCTTTGCTTCTGTGATGATCCGAGGACGCTGTCTTACACTTTGGTCTCCAGCTTCTTACCTTTTCATCCATTTTTTTATTGGTTCCTAATTGACCTATTATTATTATTCAGTATCTTTTGGCTACATTCCTTGTGATCTTAATCCTTACACAAATCCCTAACATTTGTCCTCAAACGTTACTGGGGTGAATATTCTCACCCTTATCCCCTATTATGCAACAACCAGGAAACTGTCCTCTCCATCATGTAGTAAACATTTGAACAGCTGAAACAAAGAGGAAAATCCTAGGCGGTGCACTGCCCTGAATTCAACTTGAATGGTGAATCAAGCAGGAAACAGTTACCTACGAATGATTTTTACATAGAGTATAGGTCTCAGGTGAAGGACAGCTGACATGGTTTTATTTCACCAATCAGACTCTAATGATCCTCCTTTTTATGGTTTCAGTGCTTTGAGAACACCGAAAGGAGAGTTGCAGCACTCTATGAAAGTTTTAAAAAATGAGTGCTGCTTCATTGACTTACTCTAAAGACTGGCAACAGAAGGTAATTAGCTCTGTGATACTTGCAGGTCTGGTGATCATTTGATGAAGCACTATGAAATTTCAATCAGTGACTTTAACAGTGGCTGATATGCACTCATGGGTTGAGCAATCTCTGCAGCACACTAAGGGGGTCATTATGGCCCCGGCAGTCGGCGGTAATATGGAGGAAAGTATTCCCAACAGGCTGGCGCTACTTTCCTCCATATTATGACATTGGCGGTTTTGCTGAAGCCAAACCGGCAATGTGCCACAAGGACCACCACAGCGGTAACCCCCGCTGGGCTGGAGACATCACTCTCCAGCCCAGCGGCCGTCACATGACCATCTGCGGGATTATGACCCCGCCTACCACCATGGTTTTCGTGGCTTCCTTCCTGCCACGAAAACCATGGCGGTAGGTATTATCAGTGAAAGGGAATCCCTTTCCTGTCACTGATAGGGGTCTTCCCCACCCCGCCCCCTCTACAGGTTCCCCCACCCCCCTTTGCTCTCCAGACCCCCATTCATACACTCCCCTTCCTTCACACCCGCACACACGCATGCATACACCCATTCCCACATTACTCCACGCATGCATATATCCATTCACACACACATCCGCACACACTTACATACATACACACACACACAGTCACACAACTCAACATACACGCACTCATACCCCAGACATGCACACACATACAACATGCAACACACACCCACATACACGCACGCACAGACATTCACACACACAACACCCCTCACCCCCTCCCCTGTCGGAGCACCCATTTACCTGTGTCCACGGGGTCCTTCGGCAGGAGACAGGATGGGGTGCTGCTGCCAGCAGCAGTGTCCGCCAGCAGAACAACGCCAGGCTCTATTATTTGTCATAATACGTCCGGCATCGGTCTACTGGCGTGGCGCTGCTGGTGGCAGCACCGCCACCTTACTGCCATCCGCTGGCATGGCCACACCCGGATTTCCGCTATTCTTCTGGTGGAATTCCGGCTGTGGTCATATTATGGCAGACGGCTGGTAGCCGCAGTGACAGACTTTTGGCAGCCGTTGCCGCGGCGGTAGGCGGTTTTTACCGCTGAGGTCCAAATGAGGGCCTAAATTCCTCCTGTATGAACAATCACATCAAAAACACACACAAAACTAACAGAATGACAAAGTGAGTTGAATGCTTCCTGGAACAGATGACTCAGGCCCTTATTATGACTTTGGCGGCCTTTTTCTAAGACCGCCGAAGGTGCGGGCGCCATCATAACACCAGTGCTGGCGGTATGATTGCTGCCCTATTAGGAGTTTTCCGCTGGACCAGCGGATGAAAACACTGTTTCTGCCCGCTGGCGCAGCGGAAAACTCACCACAACATTGAAGCTGGCTCGTAATCGGGCCGGCAACAATGTTGAGGTGAGTCGGGTGCAGCAGCACCCGTCGCGCATTTCACTGCCAATAATTCGGGCAGTGAAATGCGTGATGGGGCTGTGCATGTTGGAACTCACATTCTGCCGGAGCCATCTTCTGCATCAGTGGAATGAGCGCACCGCTCCGGCCAAATTTCTCCACAGATAAAGTTGATGGTCTTCCACAGTGAGTCAGTGATGCTAGAAAGCCAGAAGTAAAGAGTGCCGGTGACCGCTGGCCTGAGCTTTTTTTTGAGCATATGGTTTTGAGAGGCTGGAACTGATGGCCTTTGTGACCTAATCCGAGGCTGCAACTGTGGGTATTCAAGAACTCCTACAGGCATCTGGACAAAATGCCAGCATTTTAGAAGTAGGCCTCTTCTTTTTCAGTGCATGGAGTAACCAGCATCCTAGAAACATACCGCCTTCTCTTCCTACTTCTAACAAGCAGGCAGTGACCCTCCATGCTTTCCTTCCCCCGCAAGCTATTGGCTTACATGGAATTTGGATATAGAAGAGTTTGCAAGATGTAGCCATTGCCAAACCCAAGACGTGGCGAAAAGTGCAGCATGAGAACTCTCACTTAGTTGACAGACTAAAGTGCACTTTGCTACTGGGCACCTAATTCAGGGCACAAGCTCTTCCAGCTTGTCTGATTTGAGAGGTTATGTGTACATGCGTGCTGCGGAATGTCCTTGAAGCCATATGGCCCCTTCTTTTCCAACTTCTCCAGGTTCTCTTACAAGTGGCAGTGGCAACTGTGTCGGCTTTAGGGCGGTGCAACTGGTGCAGTAGCCCTTAGCACGTGAGTTTAGAAATAACTTATGGGTTTAAAATCATCTATTGTGGTTTTCTTGTGTGTCCATCAGTTTTCAGGCAGTAATAAAAATGTCGAGATAACTCTGGTGATTAATGTTCCTGCTGGAGAGATATCTGAGTTTTGTCTAATGTCAGTTTTGGCTCATCAGAGACTCAGCAGAGGGTTAATATGCCTGCTGCAAAGAACATGTACCAGGCAGGTCATAAAACTGTATTTTATATGGCTAGCTCAGTGGGCTACTGCTTTTGTCATAGAGATCCTTTGGTACTTGCAGTTCATAAGTTACAATCCTATTATAGCACAGTGACTGATGAAGTGTCATCAAAGAGCTACATGCAAACTGCATGGTATAGGTTATGTTATGTTTTTCCCAAGTTTTTCATTACACTAATGATGCTAAAAAGGGTTAATTTGGGTAAAAATAATTCTTCATAGTACATCTACTAGTATGCATGACATGTGATTCCTACACTTTGGGGGTCATTCTGAGTCTGGCGGGCGGCGGAGGCTGCCCGCCAGACTTCCCCCCTCCAAAATACCGCTCCGCGGTCGAAAGACCACTGAGGGTATTTTGGCTTTTGCACTGGGCTGGCGGCCGACCACCAAAAGGCCGCCCGCCAGCCCAGTGCAAAAAACCCTTCCCACGAGGACGCCAGCTCAGAATTGAGCCGGCGGAGTGGAAAGGTGCGACGGGTGCAGTTGCACCCGTCGCGAATTTCAGTGTCTGCAAAGCAGACACTGAAATTCTTTTTGGGGCCCTCTTACGTGGGCCCCTGCAGTGCCCATGCCATTGGCATGCCATTGGCATGGGCACTGCAGGGGCCCCCAGGGGCCCCGCGACACCCCATACCGCCATCCTGTTCCTGGCGGGAGAACCGCCAGGAACAGGATGGCGGTATGGGGTGTCAGAATCCCCATGGCGGCGCAGCGAGGATTCTATAGGGCAGCGGAAAACCGGCGGGAGACCGCCGGTTTTCCCTTTCTGACCGCGGCCAAACCGCCGCGGTCAGAATGCCCTGCGGGGCACCGCCAGCCTGTTGGCGGGGACCGCCGGGGTCAGAATCACCCCCTTTGTAGTCTTCATTATCTTGTACATTTCCTATAGACTGATTTACTTATGTAGGATTCATTGTCTCTGTATAATGTGTGTGATGTAAAGTACTTTGACACCCTACACTGGCATGAGTAGTGCTATAAAACAAATGAAATGCATGTGAAAGAGGCAAAATGGCAAGATGAGATGCACTGTTGGAGGATCATAGTGATGACATTCTGAAAAGCTAACGTTTAGCAGAGCAAAGCTGCAGGCAGTGTCTGAGGCGGGAGATTCGTCGTTGGAGAGCCTCTGGATGAAGTCGCAATGAAGATTTCTATTTTCAGACTTAGTCACTTTTTTGGTAGTTGAAAATCTCCAACATGACGAGATAGAAGTCTGTAGCCAACAATAGTTGTACAATGCCGGATGCCCCTTGGAGAAGGACCGCTGAACAGGATTTGCTGTGAAGTAGAAGAAAGTAGCAGGAGCTGACGTGAATTCAGGCCGACAGGCAATGCACCTTGGGCTGCTAGAGCAGGTTCAGCAAAAAACATTTGAAGTCTCAAGTTTTGAATTTTGACTATCTGGGCACCTTTCGCACCACCATCAGGGGCCAAGGACTGGAGTGGAAGGGGTTTAGGATTCACTCATGCTTGGTCCAGGTACGAGTTCAAGATAGAGGGAGCCTTTTCTGTCCCTGCGTCTTTGCAGGAGACCAGCAAACTAGCCCTTGAAGGCACCCTGGTAGTTCAGGGTGCAGCTGATGATGCAGGGCTCAAGCAACAGGAAACGCAGTAGAGGGTTCAAAGCAGGCAGCAAAGCAGCCCTTCCAGGTGGAGCAAAGCAGTCTTGTGAAGTGCACAGCAGGCCACAGCAGCAGGCAGTCCTCTAAGTGTCCTTCCCAGGTCCAGAAAGTGAACTGAAGTGTGGGTCTGAGGGTCGCCTCTTTAATACATGGTGACTTCTTTGAAGTAGGAGACGTTTCTAGAGAATCCCCTTTGAAGTTTCCTAACTCACATGCCCTGGCTCCAAGCTGGCTGGATGAATAATGCAGGGGTGACAAGTTCTTTGTGTGAAGGCAGAGCACCACGTATTCAGTTGAAAATAGGGCTGTGCCCAGCTCATCCCCCATCCTGCCAGTGGATGGCTCATCCAGGTACACCTAATCTCTCTATTGTGTGGCTGTTTGGGAGAAATACACAAAGTCCAACTGGCAAAAACACCTAGTAATGTAATCCAGGAAAAGGCTGCAGGCACCAAATAGTTTAGGGCAGGAAAGAACCAACATTCTAAAAGTGGTATTTTTAAAATTGTAACTTAAAATCCAACCTTACCATTAAGGGGGATTTTTACTTACATTTCCTCAGTCACCAAACATGAAATGCTCACCTGTTCTCAATCAAATATTAGCACTTATTAAAAGTAATAAGGCAACCCAATGTTATCCTATGGGAGAGTAGTGAATGACAAAGTTAAGAGTTTTTCACTAACAGGACATGTAAACCTTAAATGTACTTGTCCAGATTCTAATTACAATGCACCTTGCCCTATGGGCAACCTAGGGCCTACCTTATGGATGTTATATGCAATAAAAGGGGAGCTTAAACTTGACAAGTGGGTTAAATTGCTAAGTCGTATTAGCAGTTTAAAACTGTATTCAGGCTGCAGGGACGGACCTGGGACATGTTTTAGGGGGCTACCTAAGTGGGTAGCATAATATGTGCTGCAGGCCAATTAGTAGCTTTCAATTTACAGGCCTTAGATATATGGTATACCACTCTAAATGGGAGTTATAAGCAAATTAAGCATGAAAACAGGAGGAAGCCAATTGTACCATGTTTCAGAGACAGAGCACACGCATTTTCTCACTGGTTAGCAGTGGTGAAGTGCCCAGAGCCCTAAAGCCAACAGAACTAAATTCAGCAAAACAAGTGGAGTGAAGGCAAAGGTTTGGAGAACACCACGCCAAGGATGCCAGGTATAACATATATGTTCTAGTAGTGTATGTGAGAGGAACAGTGGGAATATGGGGAATAAACTCCAAATATATTACCCACACCTGAGTATAAGAGCATGGTCTTATGGACAGCTCTGCTCAGGCTGCTTTTGGCACTAAACAGAAGTACTTTGAAGTTTGCAATGTAGAACAGGGAGTTTTAAAGAGAGAGTCTTTAAGGGGCCATGCACACACACTAAAGTCCTGGATGACTGCACTGCACAGCTAGCAGAAATACATGTCCTACTACTTGCACTTCAGAAGGCTGATCCATCTGTTCCCACTCTTATTGTGTCAGATTCAGCATTCTTTGCTACAATTTAGAATTACTGCACTGGTACTTAAACAGCGTCAGGAATTCAAAGAGTAAGTCAATAAAAAGTAAACAACTTTAAGAAAGGGTAACTGTTCTACAGGACAAGCTTCCTTTGGTCTATGTTCAGCATATTATGGTCCATAAAAGTGAAGGCATTCACGCTTAAGAGAACTATACAGCAGACATGGTTTTAAAGACAGCCATACAAACATTTAACATTGTTGCTGCAACTCGATTAGAAACTAAGATTGGTGGAGACATTTTAGTGGCTATACAGGCAACATTGAAAGGAGAATGTCTCTTATCATTTTCCCTCCAAATACTCTAACACTCTCACCAAAGAAAATGCCCCCTTGGTTTTTACACCCGGGATGGGGATAGGCATATTCCTAATGAGCAAGCTAGATTAGATTTACTCGTGGCAACTCATGATCAGATAACTTCCTCTTATTCGGGCATCAGTGCTACTGTATCAATGCTACAACAACAATACTGATGCCCATACTTACTAAAGCTTACAAAACATTCACTTTTGTAAAAAAATCAAACTGTTGCAAGAGCAGCACACACTCCATGTACTATTTCTGACGATCCATTTGGTGTAATTTTCCACAACCAAAGAATCTCTAACTCCCTCCCCTGTTGTCCATGGTGGCTTCAGCAGTGTACTCCTGTGGTTGATTGGGAGTTAAAGGACAAAAATCAGAAGGTAACATTTTTGAGTAGGATGAACCTGGTTGGTGTATGTGACCTAGGGTCAATTGCAGTCAGC
The DNA here is from genome assembly GCF_031143425.1 of Pleurodeles waltl. NCBI lineage: Eukaryota > Metazoa > Chordata > Amphibia > Caudata > Salamandridae > Pleurodeles > Pleurodeles waltl. The sequence goes on from NC_090445.1 coordinate 511,171,890, forward strand.
GTCAACTTGTGCCTAAGTTCCAGTCTATTGTGACTATCATTGGCACTGTGTGCTTCTTGACACCACTTTCACTTAAAACTTTAGCAATTCACATCTCCATTGTCCCTGATTGAATTTCTAGCATTTTATTTATTAACTTTTACTTTATTTTTCTATTTCAGTTTGGGATTTTTATTGCTTTGCATTTTAACTTTATCACTGTATGGTACTGCATAAATACTTCAATCAATCAATCAGTCGACCAATCAGGATTGATAAAGCACGGCTAATCACCCAATAGGGTATCCAGGAGCTTGCAACAACTTGAGGCTTATTCGAACAGCCAGGTCTTGAGGGCCTTTCAGAATTGAGGTGATGGTCCAGAAGTGCATGAGGAGGCTGTGCCACATTTTTGCTGTGATGTGAGAAAAGGAGAGTCCTCCACTTCTGCTTCGGTAGATGCAGGGAGTATGGGCAAGTGAAAGGTGGCAGAATACAGTCTTTTCAGCGGTTAGTGGAAGTTCAGGCAGTGGTTAATGTATGCAGGTGCATAGTTGTGTAGAGCATTGTGTGAGTGAGTCAGCAGCTTGAATTCGCATCTCTTCTGCACGGGTGCGAGTAGAGTTGCCTGAGTCAGTGTGTTGTATGGGTTCATCAGAGAAGGCCAAGGATGAGCCTGGCTGTGGCTTTCTGTATGGTCTGAAGTCTCCTACGGAGGTGTGCAGCAATTCCTATGTAGAGGGCGTTGCCGTAGTCCAGTCAGCTGGTGATGAGGACCTGTGCCTCGTGGGTAGGGGTAGCTACTTGAAGTTCTTACATAGCATACACAGAGTGAGGAAGCAGGTGGAGGAGACAACATTGATCTGTAATTTCATGGTGAGCTTGTTGTCAAATGATAATTCTGAGGTTTCTGGTGTGGTAGGAGTGAGTGAGTGCGAGTCCTAGTTCTAATGGCCATCAGGAGTCATTACATGTGTTGCTGCTGTTGCCAAAGATTTGTACTTTCATCTTGTCTGTTTTCAACTGCAGGCACTTCTTCCTCCAGTCAGCGATGCATTTCTTGTCTCTGTGGGAGTTGGTTCTGGTGGTGGAAGGGTAGTTGGTGAGTGAGAGGAAGAGCTGTCTGCTCTTTGCCATGGCTACCAGGGGGTTGAGCTCAGGTTAATTTAGTGACTTTGAGGGTTCAATTTGACAGTGATTGTGTTTATTAGTTTAAGTGAGTAATCACCTACCTTAAATAATAATCCAGTTTTTACAAGGCATATTTGGACTGGGAAGCTGTAGACAGAATTAGAGAAATTGGCAAAGAAACAATGCAGAACATATTTAAAACTATTCCCAATTCTCTTCAAACACTTCCAAAATGCATATACACAATTTCAACTATAATTTGTTTCTGCTCTCAATCATTTAAAGGAAGATTGAATCTCTTCCAACAAAGGCAGACTCGGGTACTGGCAACAAAACAATTGAAAAGGGCATTACAGTCTCTGAAAACAAATAAAGTGCCCTGGCAGTTCATAAGTGAATCAGCCATGTCTTTCCCCCATAATTTTATCTCAAAGAAGGTAATTATCTATAAGAAGGAGGCATCTTACAATAGAATAGATAGAAAGCACTCAATTCTCTGTAGCAGAAGATCCACATCCTTTGTGGCTCTTGCATGGAATAATATCATTGCCAGTCGCTGCTTTCCACTGTTATTGTTGTCAAAAGCACACATCCTTGGATTGTATGAAAAATACACAATACATTTATTACAACATATCCTGAAATCCTCTTATGAATTCAGCTGCTGGACAAAAAACAATCCCGCATTCATTACCACATTTGCATGCACCAAAACGCTAAGACATTCACTCCTTTTTAATTCTATCACTTTGTATGGCAGTTACAGCCCTTTGAATCTAAACCCTGCTTGTAAATTACTTGCAGCGCCTACTTCAGTCATTTCTTAACATACCTTCCTACAAAATGGTCTGTGTTTATTTAGGAAAATGGCACTTGCTGTGGCTTGACCCCGGGTTTCATCTATTTATTCACTGTTCAAAAACAGTGAAATGTTGTGGTATTGTATTCTGTCCTCTCCCAAAGAAATTGCTTGAAAGTGTTTCTAGGCCACAATAGGACATGATAAATGTGCAATTTGATAAATTTAACAATCCTGTTGCAATTTCGATGCAGAAATATGTGCCTTTAACATCTGTGGCAGAATCATTTGCCATGCAAATAGCCTGTATACATTCACAATTCAGCAGCTTTTGCAAACTCAGTTACTGACACATTTTGCTGAATCATTGCAAAACCACCTTCCCTGCATGAAAAACAAACGGCATATTGCATGTTTTTAAGACCATCGGGTCTGTCCTCTTGACCTGCTTTAAGACTATTTTTGGATTTATTCCTTTCTTCTTCAGTTTGTTGTTTTTTAATTTGTTTATTGGAATATCAACTATACTTTTGATAGGTGGTTGTGCAATTCCTATATTTTTTGTAGTAAGTAATAAAGTTAGCATGAATGCCAATAGGGATGAAAGTGAATTGCATCTGATTGGACAACAATGTTGTGATGCAAAGACACTTTGCCTTGCAGGACACCTGTGGAATAGGTTAGGTTAAAAGACAAGTTTCAAGCTTCACTAGTAAGACCTGTGCTTTGTTGCATGATCTGTTTTGAAATAGTTCATCTGGACATTTCATTGGAAAAAGTGCCAGTAATGGCCCTTCAGATTTAGGAAATAATGTGACCAATCAGGGTGCATCAGGCATATTGTACTACAATGAAGTTTCCCATTGTTAAACGAGCCATTTATGAAAATCCACCAAGGTAGTCACCTGGGTCATCATCAGTCATGCCAACCGTACTAAGCATCAGATCTACATTTTCAGATTCAATTTTTACTGTTTTGCAGAATGCTTCATCTTCAAAATAGCCAATGACACAATCTATGCCTGTGTATTCAACAGTCTCATTTTGGGAGACTTATGGCAAATTCACCATTGTCTACATCAGGAGACAATTCATGAATCTGCATCAAAATCTAAAAATGCTTGACCTCTTCCATTTTATTACAGAGACATCATAATAGTTCCCATAACAAAGTGAATCTAAATGAAACAATCAGAAATTGCAATTTGTTAGTTCACATAAAGCATGTGTTGGCCAGCTTTTTGCTTTTATAATGCCTTTTTGATTGGTCTGTGGATTCTTAGTACGCAGCATCAATTATTGAAAAGTAAATAACATATTACTGCCTAGTGTTTTCATTTGTCATTGTTTGTTTTCTTTATTTGCCCTCAGATCACTAAACTCATGTTTTACTGCATTGAGGGACCAGCCTTTAACCTGGTGCACTTGCTTTGGCCTCACCACACCAACTTGGGCTAAAAACCCATATCTCATTAGTGCTTGAGTGTGATGATAGCACAGCTCAACTTTCCAGAACCCAAAACACCATGTAACCTCAACCTCCCCCCCCCCCTTATAGATTCCACCCTACCTGAAGTGCTCCCTATGACAAGTATGCAGGTCTGGTGCAAAGCCTTTAGCCAGTCCTCTGGGGAAGGAAGTGATGGATATAACCAATGCCTGCAGATCTACATTCGAGCAAGGAGCACTAGTTAGAACAGCAGGCACAGTTGATATCTACAAAGGAGGCTATGTGATGCAGTATATACCCTAAATAACACCAGCGTAGGGCTTAGCTTGTCTCTAACAGCGAAAATTAATTTATGTTTATCAGTACCAGCTGATCGAGGGGCATGTAGCAAACATATGTTCATCGTTTGCTTCCAGGTGGGCACATTGCATGCACCTAGGGGTCAGATTCTTTTCAAATCTTGCAATCATTTGGGGGGGGTCCAGAATATTCTATTAAGGGTTAAATAGTGGTTCCTTTTTAAATTGGCCGGCTTGACCATAAAGTACAGTAACTTTAAGGATTCTTGCCACAAAGGTATTAGCTCAGGCCTGGGATCATCTTTTCTCCAAACCGCATATGGTGCCTCCAGGTTTCTATTGTCCAGATCCAGGAATTTCCAATACCTTATGGAAATCTCTTTGTTCATGGGCCGCACATCTTTCAGGAGTGACTCAACTTCCCATGCTCCCCCCATCTCCAGACTGGCACTTGTATACCATGAGGTGAACTGCACATATTTAAATCTAGAGAGAGAGCCCCCAGTCCAAGCCTCAAGTGTCTTCCAAGGTAATATCCCCTGCACTGTGAGTAAATCCCCCCAGGCTGTTATCCCAGCCTTCCTAAGAGGATAGCTCAGCCCATCCAACAAACACTCTGTTGTACCTGGGGAGTCCCACACTGGTGAAAAATCTGAATAATACCGGATTTCCAGAGCTTTCCTAACTCTTGATCAAAGGCTGAGTGCTGCCTTTAAAACTTTCAATTGAACTTTTTTTTTAAACTTTGGAGCCCCGAACTTGTAAAAAAAACTTGCATGCCCTAGCTCTGTGGTCATTTCTGTTAAGATTGTACACCAGGTTGAGCTGTCTGGAGTCCCAAGGAACATCTGAAAATTCTTAAATTGGAAAACCATACAGTAAACCTCAGGCCTGGTATTGCCAGGCCCCCTTTCTTCAACCTTCACTTCAATTGTTTCCAAGAAAGCCTGGCTCCCCCAGAAGTCCAATGAAGCTTGTTATTTTCTCCTGTATTTTAGCTATAGCCATTCTAGGGAAAATAAGTGGGATAACAATTGAAGAGAAAGTCAAATTAGGGAGTGTCTACATTTTGATCAAGTTCACTCAACTGTAAATTGTCAGTGGCAGATTCCTCCATCTAGTGTGTAAAAAATCAATCTCCTTTGCCACCCTGCCTAGATTATGTGTTGGAACCACCTCCAATGAATGGACTGTAGCGATGCCCATGTATTTGATCTCAGCCTTAACCTTCCCGTCCCAATTAGTGATGTTCCAGCACATAATCTCTGACTTGGCTGTATTCACAGAGGAACTTGATAATGCCCCAGACCCCTCAGGTAGTTTTTCTACTCTAAGGATAGTCTGAGCAGGATCTGATGTATCTATTATAAATTCACCGGCCTAGAGTGCTATTTTATTCCTATAGTGCTATGAGGAAAAGGGGATTACCTGTTGATCCCTCCTAAGTAGCTTAGCAAATAATTCAATATAAATATCGAAAAGGAAGGAAGAGAGAGAGATCACCCCTTCTTTGTGCCTCTATAAATGCCAAAGCTTCTGGTCAAGGACCCAATAACTAGAATTCAAGCAGATGAGTTTGCATATAATCTCTGGAGGGTCGAGAGAAAACATGGGCTGAAACCTAATGCTGCCAAGGCCTCCCAGAGACAGCCCCAGCACACTTGATCGAAAGCCTTAGCTGCATCAATGGTAGTCACCACCAAATGAATCTAATGGGGTGTAGCTAGATCGATGGAGCCAATTAATTGTTGAGTGAGTTCATGGATGTGGCACTTAGGGACAAAACCTTTCTGAGCGGCATAGATTATTTCAGGGTCTATTTTGCCCAATCTACTGTCCGAAATACTAGAAAAAAACTTTTAATTGGCATTTACTAGAGAAATTGGCTGATATGAGCCCGCCTTTTGTGGATCCTTAGCACGTTTTATGATCAGCACTAATGTGGCTTCACTCAGTGACTCTGGGATCTGGGCATTCTCCAAGTAAATTGAGTTGAACAGTTTCCCACAGACCGGTACAACCACTTCCTCCAATAGCTTATAAGGCTACGAGGGGATGGCATCTGGGCCCGCAGCCTTCCCATTCTTAGCATTTTTCAGATGTTACCAAAATTCTGCCTCAGTCTGCACCTAAAGGGACTCCTTTCCCGGCTCCGTGAGCCCAGGAAGGTCCCTGTCCCTCAACCATTCCCTGAGCCTATCCAGATCCAGATAAACTTTATCTGTATACAGCGCTGAGAAAAAGGAGACCAGGTGTTCCTGCAATTCTCCTGCCTTTTTGAAGAAATCCCCCCAGGAATTAATGATCAACTCCTTATTGCTATTCTTGGACCTCTCTGATGTCATTTTTCATGCCAAGAGTGATCCTGATCGTTCCGCATAGTCATAAAGGTTCAGACACTTGGCCTGCCACTTCTCCTTGCAGTTCTTGTCAAACTTAAATATAAAAGTTAGCTGCTTCTCTTCCAACCTCTTTAATACTTGATCCCTGCCCAGAGAAGAGTTCTGTGCCTAGAGGGTAGCCTCCAATATCACTTTTCTTTTTCCAGGGTTGTAAGCTCCACCCTGTCTGATTTATTTTTAAAATATGCTTGACTTCGCAAGACCCTTCATATGAAGGCTTTATGAGTATTCCAAATTATAGCAAGGGAAGCAGATCCTCTATTATCATTAAAAAAAATCGCCACCAGCTTTTTTCAGGGCCAATCCTACCCCTATATTCAAAACAAGGCATGATTGACTGTCCAACTAGCATTCTGCCCTCGACTAGGGCATTGAAAAAGCATGTTCACGGCTGAGTTATCAGAGGTATACCTGGCAGATGGCTGACCTCTTTAGCCTTGTCAGCTAAAGCACTACATGTGCACACCCAAGAGGGGAGAGAGGAAAACTTCCTTGTCTGTCCTCCTAAAAACTATGACCCAACAACACAAAGTAGGACAAGGAAAAAAATGGCAGAAGCAAAGAAGACAAGTCTGAGCTCTTCCTTCATGGGAAGCAAAGCTAGGTTCTTAAAAATGACCTGTCCAATCGTTGTGGCATGCTTCATCATAGGGCTTTGATTCAACATCCCAGTGCTAGCCAACATCAGGGATGGAGCAATAAGGGAGGGGGGTTCAGACAATATAAGACAAACATAAAGGGATCTACTCTGCAGGCAACACAAAACTGTTAAAAACTATTTCATGGGTATCCAAACTAAATTGTATTCATGGATAACCTGGATAGGATTAGAACTTATAAACTGATGGTGATATTGAGAAACTACTGCCCATACACCCCTAATTGCCTGCTAATGTGTTGATATGTTTCGGCCAATCAACATTGCTCTTTAGGGTCAGAAGGGCTTCATCAGGAGCTTGGATCCCGTAATCAATACCCTGTGCCTGTTTTTGTGGAATATCAAAAAACAGGGTGGCTTGGACTCAATAATCCCTTACCAGTACACACATTTTGAATTACCTAAAATAGAAGACAAAAACAAACACATAATTATGAACACATAAAACAGTCCCAGTGTTTTCATACAATTGTGTCTCATGCACCCATACCTCACTGACCTTTAGTGATGAGCACAACAAAAATGGGCAAGTACCCACTTGGGGCTCCCCCATAGGACTACGTATCATCTCCATTCAATTGCACAACCATCACCAAATGCATATCACCCCAATCAGTGTAGTGCTAGACACCTCATACAAGCACATGCTTACCGAGTTTCTTGGATCCTGTTGCATAAACTGGAGATCCAGTGGGAGCGCCTCCCTGTAGTCACACACTAGTGCAAAGATAAAAGCCAACATTTTATTACTACACAAAAAACGTGTAAACATTCAAGCAGTCAATTCTATATTCCAATTTTGTATAGTCCATTACACCTCTGGCTCGATTTTACCAATGACGCTTTTCATTTGCTGCCCCCCCCCATTTTTCCCAGAACCTTGTTCCATGTCCTCCAAATCCCCTATTTTTTTAGAAGAGCTCAAATCAAATAATGCCCCCTCCAGTTAAGAACCAACCGTTAAGTTTCTGCCAGCACTCAGGTCCAAAGACCTAGAACTTACTTCATCAAGGGACTGGCGCCTGCTCCCTCTGCCACTCGCAGCTCTGTGTAGACGCCGGAGTGCAGTTGCAGTCCTTCTTTTACCTCCGTGACCCTACTCCCATGTGACTGCCTTCAAACATCACATGCTCATTCATGCGCTTAGAGTTAAAGTCAGATGACACTCTCTGCTACCGCAGCGGCCATCTTAAAGATCTAGATTATAACTATTTGCACTATGTCAAAAAGACTCATACCTGTTTTGAAAAGCATATATTAAAAACCAGTAAGGATAACACTAGTGGGGAATATATTTTAACATATCCTCGGCCTGTCGTCACCATGAATCGTAAACACACCTATCATTACCACAATTATGTCAACCATACTGGTAGTATGCAATTACTCAGACTCCTGCAGCCACAGAAACAAGAAGCTGAGTGACCTGACTGTTGGTGTGCACAAGGGCATGGCAAATGCTTAGTCCTAAAAATGAATGTGTTGGGCTATATATATTTTTTCTGATGGAACAGGGCCATACAAAAACTATATCAAAGGATGGAGGGCATGGGAGATGTATGTGTTATCTAATTACATAGGGGGTGAGGCACGTACCATTCCTAATGGGACTCAGACAGGAGGCAAAAATAAGTTATACAACCTCCCCAGTATAGTTCTAGGGTCAACTGGGCACTTGGCGTATGAGGACACCCCTTACTCATTCTTCTTTTGTACACATCTCAGAGTCCCCCCACGGAGCCTGCCCATCCCACTTGCATATTCAATCGAACTTCATTGTCATGATATCAGTGTAAAGTGGGAGAGACCCTACACAGACATACTTAGACAAACTTTTGAGGGCACCTACTTGAAGATGACATTTATTAAAACAGTTTAATTGGTATCACGGTATGCGCACTAATGGGTCATCCACCACTATTTCATGTCACATTGTTGCAAGTGCTTGGGAAGAGCACTTTAGCACTATTTATGCAGCTCTTCCAATCCCTGGTTCCTTTCCTATAGATTATGATCTGGCTTGTTTTTGGACAACTCTAGAAGAAGTTGAGAAGGCTATTAATCAAAGTATGGGCAGAAAGGCTCTCGCTTCTGATGGGGTACATATTGATGTTAATAAATGCAACACTCCTCTTTGGGCACCGTTACTTACTAATGTTTTTAATAATTTAACCTATTGTCCCCTACCTGTTGACTGGGGTACTTCAACAATAGTGCCTATTTTCAAGAAAGAAGATCGCTCTTTGCCGGCTTGTTATCTGCCAATATCATTAACTGATCCAACTGTTAAGAATCTAGGCTGTATCATGTACAATATAATTATGGTTTGGGCTTCAGAGGAGTCTGTCTGCATCGATGTCGATATGGGTTCAGGTGCAAAATTAGGACCATTGAACAATGCCTTAACCTTAATCTGGTCATAGGCAAGTACACAATGGTGAAACGTCACTACTCTATTTAGCATTCATGGACCTCTCATCAGCATTTGATCGTGTGAATCGTACCAATTTATGGCACGCATTTGTGACGAAAGGTCTGGGCATAGTCCTAGCTCACTTTCTTGCATATCTACGTATGGATATGAGGGCGTGTGTCTGTATCAGTACACAGGGTAACGTGTCCGGGGACATTCAAATTTAAAAGATGAGTGAGGCATGGGTGCGTTTTGGCTCCTCTTTTGTTTATTGTTTATATCAACAATTTGCAGTTATACTTGATGCAAGCCACCCCTGACGTCCCAATTATACAGGGTAAACCACTTCCCGCATTGTTGTATGCAAATGACGCGCTGCTTTTGGCACACACTCCTAGGGCTCTGTGGCAGCTACTTCATGCGTTTGTCAATTTTATGACCTCTCTGGATCTTTACACCAATTTCAGTAAATCACATATTATGGCTTGTGGCCCTAAGTGCTCTTCTTTGGCAAACATGTCTCTTTGTAAACAGCATCTGAGTAGTATTAAAAGTTTTCCTTACCTGTGTATTCTTTTTTCTGCCCAGGGTTCTTGGACATCCATATTGTTCAACGTGCTACCAAATTTTCTTCAGCTAATAGGTCCCTATGTAGTCTTCCTGAGCCTAAGGGGAGGGGGCTTTGTGGCTTCATTGTTAAAAATATATAGTTCCCAGTGTATCCCTATTGTTATGTATGGGGATGAGGTGTGGGGAATTGCTAGATGTTTGGCCATACAGCAAAAAGAGAACAGATTTTGCAGAAGGCCTTTCTCTGTTCCTATTTCTGCCTATTTTATCTGTCATAGTGAATTGGGACTTCCCTATATTGCAGATCTGATAAGAGTGCAGCCGATTATGTTATGGCTTGCCATGTGGCAAAATTCGGAGGCTGTCCTGACTAGAGAGGTAATATTGGATTGGCTGTCTCTTGATAATGGGCTGTCTATTCCATGGTTTGCGTTTGTAAAATGGGAGCTTATTAAAATTGGGATGCAAACCTTGTTTACTGATTCCTCATGCATAGGCGTAAATAAGAAAGCAGTAGCCAAAGTCCTCTATGATCATGAGGAATTTAGGCATCTTAGGGACATGAGGGAGAAGCCCAGTTTGGTCAATATCTGTGTCTGAGAGAATTGAACTGTTCAAGTGATTAGATCAGGCTAGTTCGTACGCGCTGTTAGAGTTCCTTGCTTTTTCGCTTTAGGTCCAGCACTATGCAATATATGCTTTGTTTTCCCTTGGGGTTTGTACAACATCTTATTCTAAGCCCTGTCCGTGTGATGATTTATCTGGCCAATCACTGTTGCATTTTATGTTTTTTTGTAAATTTTATGATAGATGTAGAAAACGGTTTTTAATCCTACTTTTAAAGAAATACTGTCATGATGCTGGTCAATGTAGAACTGTTCTTAGATTTATTTTTATTGTTACTTAGTAATGAGGAAGTTGTCTTTTATGTTGGGTCTGTTTTAAAATTCGTTTTGTCTGAGTTCGTAGGTGTGTACCATTAATCATTGTTTCTTTTAAGCCCTTTTGTATTTGCTATTTATTTATTTTATTTTGTATATGCATTTGCATAATTGTAAGAGTTATAAAAAGATTTCAGAATAAAGTTTATTGAATTGAATTGACATTGGAACACTTTGCAGATAATATAGGTAACACAGAACAGTAAAACAGAGGCAAAGGTTTAAGGGGACAGGGCATGAAAATCATTAATTAGGGAAGTAAACTCTGAAGATATGAGCCTGCAGTTCCTTTCTAAATGTGACTAGGTGCAGATTCAATCTAATGTAGTCTAGTAAAGGTTTCCACAGCCTATGACTTATACATGAGAAGGCTTGTTCTGATGATTTACTTTTTCCAACTTTAGTAATGTGTCGAACAAGGTGGATGTTATTTGTGATGTATCACTCAACAAATGTACACTAGAGTTTGTTGGTCGGGTATTATGGCAGAGCAGTGTCCTCCTGTAAATTTGAGTTAATTGTACAGGTAGGGTACTGCCCCAATGCTAATTGTTTGTGTGTCATGTATGCTACCTTGAATGCTATCCTAGTATCAGGAGAGAGGCAGAGCAGATGTCTTAAGATATGCATCGTCGGTTCACATAATCTAGTAACATTTAGAATTCTGTAGAGCACTACAAATCTGGATCTTTCCATGCACATTGTTACCCTTTTCACTATATTAAATGGTAAGTGTCCACCTGCATTACTGTTAAACCTGGCAACCTTAGTGTGGTTCCCCTAACTTTTTGCCTCTGACTTCCTCTTTTTTTCACTCAGTTGTGCTGGCTTTTAGGTTTCTGTGCACTTTACCACTGCTGACTAGTGCTAAAGTGCAGATGCTTTGTACTCTCTAACATGATAACATTGGCTTCTCCAAAATTGCCATATTTAATTTACTTATAAGTCGCTAGTAAAGTGCCCTATATCTGCCCAGGGCCTGCAAATTAAATGCTACTATTGGGACTGGAGCACTAAGTGTGCTACCCTACAGTAGCTTTTCAAACATGTCTCAGGCCTGCCATTGCAGAGCCTGTGTGTGCAGTTTAAACTGCCATTCTGACCTGGTAAGTGGGCACATTTGCCAGGCCCAAACCTTCCTTTTTATTACATGTAAGCCACCCCTAAGGTAGGACCTAGTTAGCCCCAAGGGCAGGGTATTGTGTATTTAAAATGTTGGACATGCATGTTTGAGTTTAACATGTCCAGATACTGAAAAACTCTTACATTCATTTTTCACTTTTACAAGGTCTATCTCTCCCCTAGGACAGCATTGTGCTTAACTTAAAACATCTTCTAAGTGTAATTTCCAATTGGTAAGAGATAGAAACATGGAGTTTAGTGTCTCTGGACCCACAGTTTAAAATCACAACTTATGGTGAAGTTGAATTTTAAATTGTAAGTCTAAAATGGCACCTTTAGAAAGTTGGCATTCCCCTACCTTATACCATTCTGTGCCTTAGCCTGTTTCTGAATACATGTCTGGGTTGGGGTGGGTGACAGCTACACTTTGTGAATTCCCTCTAGACAGCCACAAACACAGGACATGCAGCTGCACCTGCATTCATCTGCATACTGATGGGTCTTCCTGGGCAGAGGAAAGGGGAGGACTTAACACTTACACTTCAATAGGTGGTGTCCTGTCTCCACACAAAGGACTTATAAGCCCCCAAGGTAGACTTTCTGCCTTCCTGTTGCTCAAGCAGCCCAAGCCCAGGAAGGCAGAACAAAGCATTTCCTTTGGAAGAGGGGTGTTATATCCTCTCGCTTTGGAAATAGGTGTTACAGGCATGGAAGGGGTAGTCTCCAAGAGCCTCTGGAAATGCTTTGAAGGGCACAGATGGTGTCCTCCTTGAATAATCTAATCTACACCAGTTCAGGGACCCCCAGTCCCTGCTGTGGCACGAAACTTGCAGGAGGCTGGACTGGCTTGTAGTGAGTACCAAGGGGTACTTACACCTTGCACCAGGCCCAGGTATCCCTTATTAGTGTATAGGGTGTCTAGCAGCTTAGGCTGATAGATAATGGTAGCTTAGCAGAGCAGCTTAGGCTGAACTAGGAGACGAGTGAAGCTCCTACATTACCACCAGTGTCATATGCACAATATCATAAGAAAACACAATACACAGATATACTAAAAATAAAGGTACTTTATTTTTGTGACAATATGCCAAAAGTATCTCAGTGAGTACCCTCAGTATGAGGATAGTAAATATACACAAGATATATGTACACAATACCAAAAATATGTAGTATAGTATTAGAAAACAGTGCAAACAATGTATAGTTACAATAGGATGCAATGGGGACACATAGGGATAGGGGCAACACAATCCATATACTCCAAAAGTGGAATGCGAACTACGAATGGACCCCAAGCCTATGTGACCTTGTAGAGGGTCGCTGGGACTGTAATAAAACAGTGAGGGTTAGAAAAATAGCCCACCCCAAGACCCTGAAAAGTGAGTGCAAAGTGCACTAAAGTTCCCCAAAGAGCACAGAAGTCGTGATAGAGGAATTCTGCAGGAAAGACCAAAACCAGCAATGCAACAACGATGGATTTCCAGACAAGGGTACCTGTGGAACAAGGGGACCAAGTCCAAAAGTCACGATCAAGTCGAGAGTGGGCAGATGCCCAGGAAATGCCAGCTGTGGGTGCAAAGAAGCTGCTACTGGACAGTAGAAGCTGAGTATTCTGCAAGAACGACAAAGGCTAGAAACTTCCCCTTTGGAAGATAGATGTCCCACATCGTGAAGAGTCGTGCAGAAGTGTTTTCCTGCGGAAAGATCATAAACAAGCCTTGCTAGCTGCAAACATTGCGGTTAGGGTTTTTGGGTGCTGCTGTGGCCCAGGAGGGACCAGAATGTCGCCAATTGCGTCAGGGGACAGAGGGGGCGTCCAGCAAGACAAGGAGCCCTCTCAGAAGCAATCAGCACCCGCAGAAGTGCCAAAACAGGCACTACGTAGTGGAGTGAAACGGTGCTCACCCGAAGTTGCACAAAGGAGTCCCACGCCGCCGGAGGACAACTCAGGAGGTCGTGCAATGCAGGTTAGAGTGCCGTAGACTCAGGCTTGGCTGTGCACAAAGGATTCTCTCGGAAAGTGCACAGGAGCCGGAGTAGCTGCAAAACATGCGGTTCCCAGCAATGCAGTCTGGCGTGGGGAGGCAAGGACTTACCTCCACCAAACTTGGACTGAAGAGTCACTGGACTGTGGGAGTCACTTGGACAGAGTTGCTGGATTCAAGGGACCTCGCTCGTCATGCTGAGAGGAGACCCAGAGGACCGGTGATGCAGTTCTTTGGTGCCTGCGGTTGCAGGGGGACGATTCCGTCGACCCACGGGAGATTTCTTCGGAGCTTCTAGTGCAGAGAGGAGGCAGACTACCCCCACAACATGCACCACCAGGAAAACAGTTGAGAAGGCGGCAGGATCAGCGTTACAGAGTTGCAGTAGTCGTCTTCGCTACTTTGTTGCAGTTTTGCAGGCTTCCAGCGCGGTCAGCAGTCGATTCCTTGGCAGAAGGTGAAGAGAGAGATGCAGAGGAACTCGGATGAGCTCTTGCATTCGTTATCTAAGGAATTCCCCAAAGCAGAGACCCTAAATAGCCAGAAAAGAGGGTTTGGCTACTTAGGAGAGAGGATAGGCTAGCAACACCTGAAGGAGCCTATCAGAAGGAGTCTCTGACATCACCTGCTGGCCCTGGCCACTCAGAGCAGTCCAGTGTGCCAGCAGCACCTCTGTTTCCAAGATGGCAGAGGTCTGGAGCACACTGGAGGAGTTCTGGGCACCTCCCAGGGGAGGTGCAGGTCAGGGGAGTGGTCACTCCCCCTTCCTTTGTCCAGTTTCGCGCCAGAGCAGGGCTGAGGGGTCCCTGAACCGGTGTAGACTGGCTTATGCAGAAATGGGCTCCATCTGTGCCCATGAAAGCATTTCCAGAGGATGGGGGAGGCTACTCCTCCCCTGCCTTAACACCTTATTCCAAAGGGAGAGGGTGTAACACCCTCTCTCTGAGGAAGTCCTTTGTTCTGCCTTCCTGGGCCAAGCCTGGCTGGACCCCAGGAGGGCAGAAACCTGTCTGAGGGGTTGGCAGCAGCTGCAGTGAAACCCCTGAAAAGGCAGTTTGGCAGTAGCCAGGTCTGTGCTAGAGACTCGTGGGATCATGGGATTGTGCCAACAATGCCAGGATGGCATAGAGGGGGCAATTCCATGATCATAGACATGTTACATGGCCATATTCGGAGTTACCATTGTGAAGCTACACATAGGTAGTGACCTATATGTAGTGCACGCGTGTAATGGTGTCCCCGCACTCACAAAGTCCGGGGAATTGGCCCTGAACAATGTGGGGGCATCTTGGCTAGTTCCAGGGTGCCCACACACTAAGTAACTTAGCACCCAACCTTTACCAGGTAAAGGTTAGACATATAGGTGACTTATAAGTTACTTAAGTGCAGTGTAAAATGGCTGTGAAATAACGTGGACGTTATTTCACTCAGGCTGCAGTGGCAGGCCTGTGTAAGAATTGTCAGAGCTCCCTATGGGTGGCAAAAGAAATGCTGCAGCCCATAGGGATCTCCTGGAACCCCAATACCCTGGGCACCTCAGTACCATATACTAGGGAATTATAAGGGTGTTCCAGTATGCCAATGTAAATTGGTAAAATTGGTCACTAGCCTGTTAGTGACAATTTGAAAGAAATGAGAGAGCATAACCACTGAGGTTCTGATTAGCAGAGCCTCAGTGAGACAGTTAGTCATAACACAGGTAACACAACCAGGGCATACTTATGAGCACTGGGGCCCTGGCTGGCAGTGTCCCAGTGACACATACAACTAAAACAACATATATACAGTGAAATATGGGGGTAACATGCCAGGCAAGATGGTACTTTCCTACACAACCCCCCCCCCCCAAACGAAGGACAATAAGACTAGCCATGACCTGATGAGTCTTCATTGTCTAAGTGGAAATATCTGGAGAGTCCATCTGCATTGGAGTGGGTACTCCCAGGTCTATGTTCCACTGTATAGTCCATTCCCTGTAGGGATATGGACCACCTCAACAATTTAGGATTTTCACCTTTCATTTGTTTTAGCCAAAGTAGAGGTTTGTGGTCTGTCTGAACAATGAAGTGAGTGCCAAACAGGTATGGCCTCAACTTCTTCAGTGCCCAGACCACAGCAAAGGCCTCCCTCTCTATGGCAGACCAACGCTTTTCTCTAGGGGTCAACCTCCTGCTGATAAAAGCAACAGGTTGATCCTGGCCCTCAGAATTAAGTTGTGAAAGGACTGCCCCTACCCCTAATTCAGATGCATCAGTTTGGACAATGAATTTTTTGGAGTAACAGGGGCTTTTCAGGACAGGTGCAGAGCACATGGCCTGCTTCAGCTCCTCAAAAGCTTTCTGACAGCTAGCTGTCCACAATACCTTTTTAGGCATTTTCTTGGAGGTGAGGTCATTAAGAGGGGCTGCAATGAAGCCATAGTTCTTTATGAACCTCCTGTAATACCCAGTGAGGCCTAAGAAGGCTCTCACCTGGGTCTGTGTTGTAGGAGGAACCCAATCTATAATAGTTTGGATTTTCCCCTGAAGTGGTGCAATCTGTTCTCCACCTACCAGGTGTCCCAGATAAACCACCTTCCCCTGCCCTATCTGGCACTTTGAAGCCTTGATAGTGAGGCCTGCCTTTTGCAGGGCCTCCAAAACTTTCCATAGGTGGACCAGGTGATCATCCCAGCTGGAGCTAAAGACAGCTATATCATCTAGATATGCTGCACTAAAAGCTTCCAGCCCTTGCAGGACTGTATTCACCAACCTCTGAAAAGTGGCAGGTGCATTTTTCAATCCAAAAGGCATTACTGTGAATTGGTAATGGCCTCCAATGGTTGAAAATGCAGTTTTTGCTTTTGCATCTTCTGATAATTTGATCTGCCAATACCCTGCAGTTAAATCAAAAGTGCTTAGATACTTGGCAGATGCCAGTGTATCTATTAACTCATCTGCCCTGGGTATAGGGTGAGCATCAGTTTTGGTTACTTGGTTGAAACCTCTATAGTCTACACAAAACCGCATTTCCTTCTTTCCATCCTTGGAATGAGGTTTTGGTACAAGTACCACAGGAGAGGCCCATGGACTTTCCGAGTGCTCAACCACTCCCAGTTCAAGCATTTTCTGCACTTCTTGCTTTATGCAGTCTCTGACATGGTCAGGCTGCCTATAGATCTTACTTTTGACAGGCAAGCTGTCTCCAGTATCTATAGTGTGCTCACACCAAGAAGTGGTGCCTGGCACAGTAGAGAAGAGTTCAGAAAACTGACCCAGGAGATTAATGCAGTGGTCTTTCTGCTCAGCAGTAAGACAATCTGCCAAAACTACACCTTCCACTAGAGCATCTTGTTCTGTGGAAGAGAAGAGATCAGGGAGAGGGTCACTCTCTTCTTCCTGTCCCTCATCTGTTGCCATGAGCAGGGTGAGATCAGCCCTGTCATAGTAGGGTTTTAGGCGATTGACATGGAGCACCCTAAGGGGACTCCTGGCAGTGCCTAAGTCAACTAAGTAGGTGACTTCACCCTTCTTCTCAACAATTGTGTGGGGTCCACTCCATTTATCTTGGAGTGCTCTTGGAGCCACAGGCTCCAAGACCCACACTTTCTGCCCTGGTTGGTACTGAACCAAAACAGCCTTCTGGTCATGCCATTGCTTTTGGAGCTCTTGGCTGGCCTGAAGGTTTTTACTGGCCTTTTTCATGTACTCAGCCATCCTAGATCTGAGGCCAATTACATAGTCCACTATGTCTTGCTTTGGAGCTTTTAAAGGTTTTTCCCAACCCTCCTTAACAAGTGTTAGAGGACCTCTCACAGGGTGTCCAAATAGGAGTTCAAAGGGGCTGAAGCCCACTCCCTTTTGGGGTACCTCCCTGTAAGCAAAAAGGAGGCAAGGTAACGGGATATCCCATCTCCTGCGGAGTTTTTCAGGGAGTCCCATAATCATGCCTTTGAGAGTTTTGTTAAATCTCTCCACCAGTCCATTTGTTTGTGGATGATAGGGTGTGGTGAACTTGTATGTAACACCACACTCCTTCCACATGGCCTTTAAGTAAGCAGACATGAAATTGCTTCCCCTGTCTGATACCACCTCTTTTGGGAAGCCCACCCTGGAAAAGATTCCCAGGAGGGCCTTTGCCACTGCAGGAGCTGTAGTGGTTCTTAGAGGAATTGCTTCAGGATATCTGGTGGCATGGTCCACTACCACCAAGATAAACCTATTGCCTGAAGCAGTAGGAGGGTCAAGGGGGCCAACTATGTCAACCCCTACCCTTTCAAAGGGAACCCCAACCAAAGGCAGTGGAATAAGGGTTGCCTTTGGGGTGCCACCTGTCTTGCCACTGGCTTGACAGGTTTCACAGGACTTACAAAATTACTTTGTGTCCTCTGACATTCTAGGCCAATGAAACAAGGGGACAAGCCTGTCCCAAGTTTTCATTTGCCCTAAATGTCCAGCTAAGGGAATGTTGTGGGCTAGAGTTAGGAGGAACTTTCTGTACTCCTGAGGAATCACCAATCTCCTGGCAGTTCCAGGTTTTGGATCCCATGCTTCAGTGTACAAGAGGTTGTCCTCCCAGTAAACTCTGTGAGAGTCACTGACATCCCCATTTGCTTGTTTGACAGCTTGCTGCCTTAGACCCTCTAGTGTGGGACAGGTATGCTGTGCCACACTCAGCTCCTCCCTGGCAGGCCCCCCTTCACCCAAAAGCTCAGCAGTGTCTGCTTCCAGCTCCTCTGGTGTAGGTTCTGCACAGGGTGGAAATTCTTCTTCCTCAGAATTAGAATCCACTGTAGAGGGAGGGATAGTAGGTAGAGTTTTACCTTTACTACCCCTAGCTTTAGGGAGCACTTGGTCCATTCTTCCAGGATCCAAGTCACCCTGTCCTTTTTGCTTTTTGGCCTGAGCCCTGGTTAAAGCAAAAATATGCCCTGGAATGCCCAGCATTGCTGCATGGGCCTCCAACTCCACATCTGACCAAGCTGATGTCTCTAAATCATTTCCAAGTAGACAGTCTACAGGTAAATCTGAGGCAACCACAACTTTCTTTGGACCGGTAACACCCCCCCCCCCCCCACCCCCCAGTTGAGATTTACAATAGCCATGGGGTGGCTAAGTGTGTTGTTATGAGCATCAGTTACTTGGTACTGGTGACCAAGTAGGTGTTGTTCAGGGTGGACCAGTTTCTCTATTACCATGGTAACACTGGCACCTGTGTCCCTGTAGGCCTGAACCTCAACACCATTTATTAGGGGTAGTTGCTTGTACTTATCCATGTTAAGGGGACAAGCAACTAAGGTGGCTAAATCAATAGCCCCCTCAGAGACTAACACAGCCTCTGTGGTCTCCCTAACAAGACCAACCCCAACTAAGTTACCAAAAGTGAGCCCAGCTACTCCATTGGATTGGCTATTAGTAGGTTTGCTCCCACCACCACTGCTATTACTAGGGGCACTAGGTGTAGCAGCAGGGGTTGTAGTGGTAGGAGGCTTGGTGCTTTTCTTTGGACAACTGGGATCTGTTGTCCAATGGCCTTTTATTTTACATAAATAGCACCATGGTTTCTTTTCTTTGTTTTGATTTGAAGAGGATTTGGGCCCACCACCCCCACCAGAGTGTTTTTGTGGGCCTGATGAAGACTCATTTTTAGATTTGTCCCCACCCTTGTCAGAAGACTTACCATCCTTCTTCTTGCCATCTTTGTCACCCCCTGTATGAACTTTTCTGTTCACCCTTGTTCTGACTCATTTGTCTGCCTTCTTTCCCAATTCTTGGGGAGAGGTCAGATCAGAGTCCACCAGGTATTGGTGCAACAAATCAGACACACAATTATTAAGAATATGCTCTCTCGGGATTAAGTTATACAGGCTTTCATAATCAGTAACTTTACTGCCATGTAACCACCCATCCAAGGCCTTCACTGAATGGTCAACAAAGTCTACCCAGTCTTGTGAAGACTCCTTTTTGGTTTCTCTGAACTTCATCCTGTACTGTTCAGTGGTTAAGCCATAACCATCTAGGAGTGCATTCTTAAGAACTTTGAAATCATTGGCTTCACTTTCTTTCACAGTAAGGAGCCTATCCCTACCCTTTCAACTAAATGATAGCCATAGGATAGCAGCCCACTGCCTTTGAGGGACATCCTGTACAACACAGGCCCTCTCAAGTGCAGCAAACCACTTGTTAATGTCATCCCCCTCCTTATAAGGGGGAACTATCTTGTGCAGATTCCTAGAATTATGCTCTTTTGCAGGATGACTATTTGGAATACTGCTGCTGCCACCATGGGTTTCTAAACCCAATTTCTGTCTTTCTCTTTCTATCTCTAAGGACTGACTATCTAAATCCAGCTGTTGCTTCTTGAGCTTCAGCCTCGATTGTTCCACTCTCAATCTATTGAGCTCCCTTTCTAACACTCTGTCATCAGGGTGGGTGGGTAGGGCATGTCTTGAAACAGAGGAATGGTGAGAATGAACAGAAGGAGACCTGGCCCTAACAGATGTCACACTAACATTCTGGCCTACAGAGGTGATACTTCTACTGTGATGAGAAACAACACTATTACTGTGATGTGAATTCACATCAGAACCAGCTATGCTAGGTGGCTTGCTAGGGGGCAGGCTGGAAAGCTTCCCTCCCACATCTTTTGCTAGGGGTGCCCCAGAATCAGAGTGGGAACCATCAGCTAATTTCTCACCAGAAGTGCCACCTAAGGTCTTATCTTGTTCAATGAGCATATTAACCAACAGTTGTCTTGAGGGATTCTTCCCTACCCCTAAATCTATATCTATACAGAGACTCCTTGCTTCCTTCCAGCTAAGGTTGTCATAAGTTATGTTGGACAGATCAAGAGTTTGGCCTGTACCAGACATTTTAGACAGTGTTTAAGGGATAGAAAAAGTGAGAAAAAAGTTTTTCAGAACTTTTGGAAAGACAGAGAAAAAACGTTTAAAACTTTTAAAGAACTTTTTAGAAAGTTTAGAGGTACTTTTCAGCACTTAGAAAAGAAGTGAAAGGAGAAAAGCAAAACTTTTTGGTTAGGTGTACATACACTGAACTTGTTTTGTATATTTTTCTCTTATGAAAAGTACAATGACAAAAGTGGTAAGTAGTTGCAAGTACTGATCCTACCGCTGCACAACCAATGTAGGAGGCTGGACTGGCTTGCAGTGAGTACCAAGGGGTACTTACACCTTGCACCAGGCCCAGGTATCCCTTATTAGTGTATAGGGTGTCTAGCATCTTAGGCTGTTAGATAATGGTAGCTTAGCAGAGCAGCTTAGGCTGAACTAGGAGATGAGTGAAGCTCCTACAGTACCACCAGTGTCATATGCACAATATCATAAGAAAACACAATACACAGATATACTAAAAATAAAGGTACTTTATTTTTGTGACAATATGCCAAAAGTATCTCAGTGAGTACCCTCAGTATGAGGATAGTAAATATACACAAGATATATGTACACAATACCAAAAATATGTAGTATAGTATTAGAAAACAGTGCAAACAATGTATAGTTACAATAGGATGCAATGGGGACACATAGGGATAGGGGCAACACAAACCATATACTCCAAAAGTGGAATGCGAACCACGAATGGACCCCAAACCTATGTGACCTTGTAGAGGGTCGCTGGGACTGTAAGAAAACAGTGAGGGTTAGAAAAATAGCCCACCCCAAGACCCTGAAAAGTGAGTGCAAAGTGCACTAAAGTTCCCCAAAGAGCACAGAAGTCGTGATAGGGTAATTCTGCAGGAAAGACCAAAACCAGCAATGCAACAACGATGGATTTCCAGACAAGGGTACCTGTGGAACAAGGGGACCAAGTCCAAAAGTCACGATCAAGTCGAGAGTGGGTAGATGCCCAGGAAATGCCAGCTGTGGGTGCAAAGAAGCTGCTACTGGACAGTAGAAGCTGAGGATTCTGCAAGAACAACAAGGGCTAGAAACTTCCCCTTTGGAGGATAGATGTCCCACGTCGTGAAGAGTCGTGCAGAAGTGTTTTTCTGCGGAAAGACCATAAACAAGCCTTGCTAGCTGCAAAGCTCACGGTTAGGGTTTTTGGGTGCTGCTGTGGCCCAGGAGGGACCAGGATGTCGCCAAATGCGTCAGGGGACAGAGGGGGCGTCCAGCAAGACAAGGAGCCCTCTCAGAAGCAGGCAGCACCTGCAGAAGTGCCGGAACAGGCACTACGAAGTGGAGTGAAACGGTGCTCACCCGAAGTTGCACAAAGGAGTCCCACGCCGCCGGAGGACAACTTAGGAGGTCGTGCAATGCAGGTTAGAGTGCCGCGGATCCAGGCTTGGCTGTGCACAAAGGATTCCCTCAGAAAGTGCACAGGAGCCGGAGTAGCTGCAAAACACGCGGTTCCCAGCAATGCAGTCTGGCGTGGGGAGGCAAGGACTTACCTCCACCAAACTTGGACTGAAGAGTCACTGGACTGTGGGAGTCACTTGGACAGAGTTGCTGGATTCAAGGGACCTCGCTCGTCGTGCTGAGAGGAGACCCAGAGGACCGGTGATGCAGTTCTTTGGTGCCTGCGGTTGCAGGGGGACGATTCCTTCGACCCACAGGAGATTTCTTTGGAGCTTCTAGTGCAGAGAGGAGGCAGACTACCCCCACAGCATGCACCACCAGGAAAACAGTCGAGAAGGCGGCAGGATCAGCGTTACAAAGTTGCAGTAGTCGTCTTCGCTACTTTGTTGCAGTTTTGCAGGCTTCCAGCGCGGTCAGCAGTCGATTCCTTGGCAGAAGGTGAAGAGAGAGATGCAGAGGAACTCAGATGAGCTCTTGCATTCGTTATCTAAGGAATTCCCCAAAGCAGAGACCCTAAATAGGCAGAAAAGAGGGTTTGGCTACTTAGGAGAGAGGATAGGCTAGCAACACCTGAAGGAGCCTATCAGAAGGAGTCTCTGATGTCACCTGCTGGCCCTGGCCACTCAGAGCAGTCCAGTGTGCCAGCAGCACCTCTGTTTCCAAGATGGCAGAGGTCTGGAGCACACTGGAGGAGCTCTGGGCACCTCCCAGGGGAGGTGCAGGTCAGGGGAGTGGTCACTCCCCCTTCCTTTGTCCAGTTTCGCGCCAGAGCAGGGCTGAGGGGTCCCTGAACCGGTGTAGACTGGCTTATGCAGAAATGGGCTCCATCTGTGCCCATGAAAGCATTTCCAGAGGCTGGGGGAGGCTACTCCTCCCCTGCCTTAACACCTTATTCCAAAGGGAGAGGGTGTAACACCCTCTCTCTGAGGAAGTCCTTTGTTCTGCCTTCCTGGGCCAAGCCTGGCTGGACCCCAGGAGGGCAGAAACCTGTCTGAGGGGTTGGCAGCAGCAGCAGCTGCAGTGAGACCCCTGAAAAGGCAGTTTGGCAGTAGCCGGGTCTGTGCTAGAGACCCGTGGGATCATGGGATTGTGCCAACAATGCCAGGATGGCATAGAGGGGGCAATTCCATGATCATAGACATGTTACATGGCCATATTCGGAGTTACCATTGTGAAGCTACACATAGGTAGTGACCTATATGTAGTGCACACGTGTAATGGTGTCCCCGCACTCACAAAGTCCGGGGAATTGGCCCTGAACAATGTGGGGGCACCTTGGCTAGTGCCAGGGTGCCCACACACTAAGTAACTTAGCACCCAACCTTTACCAGGTAAAGGTTAGACATATAGGTGACTTATAAGTTACTTAAGTGCAGTGTAAAATGGCTGTGAAATAACGTGGACGTTATTTCACTCAGGCTGCAGTGGCAGGCCTGTGTAAGAATTGTCAGAGCTCCCTATGGGTGGCAAAAGAAATGCTGCAGCCCATAGGGATCTCCTGGAACCCCAATACCCTGGGTACCTCAGTACCATATACTAGGGAATTATAAGGGTGTTCCAGTATGCCAATGTAAATTGGTAAAATTGGTCACTAGCCTGTTAGTGACAATTTGAAAGAAATGAGAGAGCATAACCACTGAGGTTCTGATTAGCATAGCCTCAGTGAGACAGTTAGTCATAACACAGGTAACACATACAGGGCATACTTATGAGCACTGGGGCCCTGGCTGGCAGGGTCCCAGTGACACATACAACTAAAACAACATATATACAGTGAAGTATGGGGGTAACATGCCAGGCAAGATGGTACTTTCCTACAAAACTGTACAGAGGAGAGGGCGAGTGACCACTCCCCTGTCCATCACCACCCCAGGGGTGGTTCTCAGAGCTCCTCTAGAGTGTTCCCGGGTTTTGCCATATTGGATTCCAAGTTGGCAGGGCACTTTGGGAGCATCTGAGTGGCCAGTGCCAGCAGGTGACATCACAGCCCTCCCCTGATAGGTGCTTACCTGTGTAGCTAACCAATCCCCCTTTCAGGGCGATTTAGGGTCTCTCTCCTGGGTGGTTCTTCAGATTCAGATTGCAAGACTCCACAGGAATCCTCTGCATCCTTTACTTCACCTTCTTACCGAAGAAACTGCATCGGGACCCCCTAGGAACTCTATAACTGCAACAAAGAAGCAAAGATGACTTCTGCAACATTGTATTTTCAACTCCTGCCAGCAACTGCAACTGTTTCCCGGTCATGCATTCTCCGAGGACTGCCTGTCTTCAGCCTGCACTGGAAGAATGCAGGAATCTCCCTTGAAGTGAAGGAGTTACTTCCCTGCTTCAGCAGGCACCCCTCTGCAGCGACGACCAGTGGCTTGGGTCCCCTCCCCTGAAGAAGTGCGTGGACCCAGCAACACTGGTGGTGGACTGAAGTGGTCCTGACAGTCCAGACGTCCAACTGTCCAACTTCGGTGGAGGTAAGAGATTGCCTCCCCAAGAAAGACAGTGCCCCCGTGCACTGCGTGTTTTGCAGTTTCCAAGGCTTGTTGGCATCCTTCCATGAAGTTCTTTGTGAACCGTGCAGCTCCGCCCCCAGCACTCCTTCCTGCGACGCAGAGCCTCCTGGGTGGTTATTCGGCAGCGTCGGATCCCTTTGTGTAGTGCTGTGTGGGCCTCCTTTTGTACCTTCTTTGTCCCCATGCTGTGGGACTCCTGTGTGCGCTGCCTGGTCTTGTGAGGGGTCTCTGATTTGCTGAGAGCTCCCTCTGACTCCTCCCCCTGGGTAGAGTCCACCAGGTCCCTCCTGGTCCCGGGCAGCGCCATTTTCTGCTAAAAGCGAGCTTTGCATGTGCCAAGGCTTGTTGGTGGAATCCTGTCACGGGGCACTCATCGCTTACAACTCAGGCCAACTGAAACTGCAGAGTGATCTCAATCCTTGTAGGTTTTGCCTTGACCAAGATAAGGGCAGCCC
Organism: Pleurodeles waltl; assembly: GCF_031143425.1. Lineage (NCBI taxonomy): Eukaryota > Metazoa > Chordata > Amphibia > Caudata > Salamandridae > Pleurodeles > Pleurodeles waltl. The sequence goes on from NC_090445.1 coordinate 511,196,900, forward strand.
TTTATGGTAGCCATGGTGCTGCTGACAATGGGACGTCAAAAGGCAGTCCGTGCCCTCCAGAAGGAGTCCCAGAGGAAAAAAAAACAAACTCCCTGGAACAGAGAATAAGCACAAAAAGGTAAGTCTCCCAATAAAAAAGAAAACAAATACTGGAACAGGCGAAGAAAAGGCTGGAGGAAAAACAAAAGGAGAGTGATCACCACCAAAGGAAGTGTTGCAGCGCAAGGAGAGCAAGAATCCCACTCCTTATATACCCTAAAACAGGAAGTGACAGACAGGAAGAAAAAAGACGCCATGTTGGATTGGGAAAAGACCATAGGAGAACATAGCTGAAGACGCCATTTTAGTAAAGGATCCAAATGCATGCAGGGAAAGAGGTAGAAGAAAGGCATGCAGGGAGAAAGAAGAACATGGCTCCTATTTGTAAAAATAAAGGAAAGAAGAAAGGAGAAAGAAGAGAAAAGAAGATAAAGAAAAGAACAAGTAATACCAGGTAAGTGAAAGAGTGGGGGGGGTGCCCACTCCTAATTCTGAGGGCGTGCTGTGCCCTGACCTCGCAGAGGACCGATGCCCAATCTAGGGCCTCATGTGAGATAATATCTGAAAAAAGGGGTGCGGCACGCCCTGCGGTCGAGAGAATGAACCACAGCTCCAGCCGCATCCCGAGCCGATCTTTCCACTCTGGCCTCGGTGTGACTGTATGTTCCCCCCCCCCGGAGGGTTTGTTCGGATACAGACAGAAAAAACAACGGATCAAAAGAGGAGCGTGAACAGAAGAGGCATCTTCCTAAGAACACTCGCTAAGAGGATAACCCTTCCAATTAATGAGATATTGGAGATGGTTTCGGAATATACGAGAATCACATATTTCTTGGACTTCATACTCGGGTTTGTCATTCACTAACAAAGGAGGAAGACAGATGAATTGTCTATGAAAAGGGTCAGGCTTATAGGGCTTCAGTTGTGAGACGTGAAATACAGGATGTATTTTCCACATTCGAGACAAACGAAGACGGAAGGACACTTGATTGATCTTTTGAAGAATTGAAAAGGGTCCATAATAGCGGGGTTTGAACTTATTTTGTGACAGACGGAGGGGTAAAAATCTGGAAGAAAGCCAGACATTCTCTAGGATTTGATAAGATGGAGCATCACATTGTCTCTTATCTGCCATCCTTTTCATTTGTTGTTTGGTAGACAAAAGGTTGGAATGTATAAGGCGTTAAATTTTAAGTAATTTCCGAGAAAATTAGGTGATTACAGGAAGTGTAGAAGAGTCTTTTAGAATAGAAGGAAAAGACTTGGGATGAAAACCATATAAGCAGAAAAAGGGAGTGACTTTTGAGGCACTATGTACTGTATTACTATATGAAAACTCAACAATGCGTAAATACGTGGACCAGTTACGCTGAGTGGTATTGCAAAAACAGTGTAGATATTGTTCAAGTCCTTGATTCAGGCATTCCATTTGCCCATTAGTCTGAGGATGATATCCGGAAGATAAGGCTACCTCGGTATGTAGGGTTTCACAGAAATGCTTCCAAAAACGTGATATGTATTGAGGGCCACGGTCTGAAACAATAACTTGAGGGAGACCATGGAGACGAAAACTTTCTTGTATAAAGATTTGACTTCATTCTTTGGATGTGGGTTGTTTCTTTAATGCAGTAAAATGAGCCACCTTAGTAAATGAATCCACAGTCACCATTATAACTCGATTCCCTACTGAGGGAGGTAAGGAACATATGAAATCAGTTCATACGGTATGCCAAGGGGCTGGTGAAACAGGTAAAGATTGAAGCAGTGCTGCAGGCTTGGTATGGGGTATTTTTGCTTAAGCACAGATCGGTCAAGACACCACATAACTCTCAGTATCTTGCTTAAGTGTAGGCCACCAGAAGGAACGAAGGAGTAATCCCTGGGTGGCTTTGATACCACGATGGCCGGCCACAGGGGAGTCATGATACATTTGTAGTGTTTTCCTTTGCACTGTCTTAGAAGGTAGGAACAACGCATCTCTATGGTAGTAATACCCCTTAACCTTGCATAATTTTGGACATAGATCTTTCATGTCCAGTTCTGAGAGGGTTGAGTACTCAGACCATACTTTATGAAGGAAAGACTGTGCAAGTCCAATAATTCTTTCTGGTTCAATTAGGTTTTGTGAAGGAGAATTGATACCTTCAGGGTAGCGTTGTGACAGGGCATCTGCCAGAATATTTTGAGAACCCGGTATATAGGTGATATAAAAATTGAATTGCCTAAAAAAGAAAGCCCAACGGGCTTGGCGACTGTTCGACATTGAAAGTTTCATAGACACTATAAATTTTGATGGTCTGTTCTCACATCAAATGGTTCCCAAGAACCCATAAGGAATTGTTTCCACTCCTGACATGCTGTTTTTAGAGCTAGAAGTTCTCATTCCAAAGCCAAATAATTGTGCTTAGAATCAGACAGCACATGCGACAGATAAAAAATCAGATGTTCTAATCCATCGCTGTCCTGTCTTTGTAATAATGCGGCCCCTATAGCTCTTTCTGAAGCATCAGTGACTACAATCAATTGTTTGCTGGTGTCTGGATGCCGTAGTATAGGAGCTTGGGTGAAAGCACGTTTTAAGTTTTGGAATGTGCTTTCAGCCATATCTGTCCAGATAAAACTGTTTCGTAAACTCTCTTTTTTAAGAGTTTGTGTGATTTGGCTGGATTGTTGAGCAAAATCCGAAATAAATTGGCGATAAAAGTTGCCCAGTCCTAAAACACACTGGATTTCTTTGATAGAAGAAGGGGATGGCCAGTCTAGGATGGCCTGAACTTTCTCTGGATCCATGGAAATACCAACTTGACTAAAATGATACCCTAAATATTTCACCTCTGTCTTGTCAAATTCAAATTTCTCAGGTTTACAGAAGAGTTGATGTTGCCTAAGTCTGTATAGAACTTGAATTACATGTATGGTGTGATGTTCAGGATGTCTGGAGTGTATTAGGATATCATCTAGGTAGATTACTACGGTGTGATTTAAAAGGTCAGAAAATACTGAATCCATGAATCTCTGAAAAATAGAAGGGGCATTGGTTAAACCAAAGGGCATTACCCGATGTTTGTAATGACCAAAGGATGTACGAAAAGCGGTCTTCCATTCATCACCTTACTTTATTCTTAAAAGATGGTAAGCTCTCCTAAGGTCTAACTTTGTAAATATATGCGTCCCTCTGACTGCTTCTAAAATATCTTTTATTAGAGGTAGTGGATAGCGGTTGTTTATGGTCATTTTATTCAATCCACGAAAGTCTATACAGGGACGAAGATCCATCGTCTTTTAAGGCACGAAAAAGAGGGGAGCTCCAGCGGGGGAAGATGATGGTGCAATCAGACCACTCTGTATATTTTCTCGCAGGTATTCCTTGAGTATTTTCTTTTCAGGTTCAGTAAGAGAGTACATTCTATCAAAGAGAACAACAGCACCATCTTCCAGGGAAATGGTACAGTCATATTCTCTATGTGGAGGTAGTACTGATTTCGTGGGGTTTTTGGAACACATCTATATAATCCAGACAGTGACTAGGTACCCCTTGAATAGAGTTTATGGAACAACCTACCTCTGGTACCATTGATAACATTTTCTTTGGTGACCAAAATGTTTCTGAGGCATACAATGGTCTTGACAGAATTGGGAGGAAAGATAAATAGTTCTGGTTTCCCAATTGATATAAGGATTTTGCTGTGTAAACCAGGGTATTACTAGGATTATTTCATGATTAGGAGAGGAGATCAGATCAAAAGAGACATGTTCCTGATGTTTTCCAAAGCGTAGACATAAGGTAGGAGTAGAGTTGATGACAGGACTGGAAGCAAATAGAGATCCATCAACTGTATGAACTTGTTCTGGAATGTCCTTAGACATTAAAATAATTTTTTGTTCCATGGCCCATGCCTCATCCAGATAGATTCCGCGGGCTCCACAGTCCAATAATGCCAACTCCCTTTCTTGCCGACCATCCGTTAACTGCAGTGTAATAGGTAAAAGAAACAGGGCAGTTGCATCTTCTTTGGAAGAACAAATAGAAGGTATCTCAGAGAATCCCATCCCCTCCCTTCTCATAGAAGACAGGAATTGGTGTTTCCCGATGACTTCACAGGATCGATTGGGCAGGTACGAAGCAAATGGCCAGAAGCTCCACAATAAAGACATATCCTTTTCTTCATCTATTTTCATGTTCACTAGAAGTTAGAGGGCCACGAGCTGTGTTTATTTTCATTGGTTCTCCTTCTGCTGCTTCTCTCAATTCAGGTTGAGAGTCTTCGGAACGATGGATGATGGTACATGGGTTGCCTGCATGAGATGGTCCCCGATTCTTTCTCTTTTCCAGTCTGCATTCCTGAAGACAATACTCTATGGAGAGTGCTAAATCCATTAAACTTTGTAAATCTTCCATTCTAGCTGAATGTACCAGTTTGTCTTTTATCTCTTATCGAAGACCTCTACGAAAAAGGGTTACTAGAGTATGTTCTACCCAAGTAGCCTCTGCTGCCGGTTGTCTAAAACGTGTAATATATTGTAGAACATCCTGGGTTCCTTGCTGGATATCACATAACGCTTCCTCAGCAGACGACTCCAATCCCAAGCGTTCAAACATTTGTTTAAAGGCAGCGACAAAAGCTGAAAAGTCAGACAGCACAGGATCACTCGAAGCTACCAAAGGAGTCGCCCAGGCCAAAGCAGGACCAGACAGATCACTAATTGAATATCCCACTTTAGTTTTATCTTGCACAAATTGGGACGGTCGGAATGCAAAATAGAATGTCAGAGCCTCAAGGAATTCACGCAACTTGTTGGGATCTCCTGAAAAATGTGGCATATTAGCTGAGACAGTGGGAAAATCTGTTGTTCGGGAAACCAAAGCTTGTCGTAAAGCCGAATTTTCATTTCGTAATTGTTGCAGTTCCTGGGCTTGTTGTTGGATGGTTATGAGTAGCGACTGGTTGGTTTCTGCAGCAGCTGTCAAGGTATTCTCCATAGTGCTTGATGAAAACTGGTTCTCTTGGCGCTAAAATCTGTCACGGGGCACTCGTCACTTACGACTCAGGCCAACTGGAACTGCAGAGTGGTCTCAATCCGTGTAGGTTCTGCCTTGACAAAGATAAGGACGGCCCTTTCTGGTAACCACGGTGCTGCTGACAATGGGACGTCAAAAGGCAGTCCGTGCCCTCCAGAAGGAGTCCCAGGGGAAAAAAACCCAAAGGAAAAAACCTCTATGGCTGGAACTCTCTCAATCAGAAAATAATCACAAAAAGGTAAGTCTTCCAATAAAAAGAAAACAAATACTGGAAGAAACTGGAATAGGCAAAGAAAAAGCCTGGAGGAAAAACAACTGGAGCATGATCACCACCAAAGGAAGTGTTGCAGCGCAAGCAGAGCAAGAATCCCACACCTTAAATACCCTACAACAGGAAGTGACAGACAGGGAGAAAAAAGACACAATGTTGGATTGGGAAAGGACCATAGGAGAACATAGATGAAGACGCCATTTTAGAAAAGGATCCTAATGCTTGCAGGGAAAGAGCTAGAAGAATGGCTGGGAAATGCTAGGAGAAAGAAGAACATGGCTCCTATTTGTAAAAATAAAAGGAAAGAAGAAAAGGAGAAAGAAGAGAAAAGAATACAAAGAAAAGAGCAAGTAATACCAGGTAAGTGAGGGGGTGGGAGGCTTCCCACTCCTAATTTCGAGGGCGCACCACGCCCTGAACACACCGGGGCCCCAATGCCCAATCTAGGGCCTTGTGCAAGATCATATCGAAAAAAAGGGTGCGGTACGCCCTGCGGCTGAGAAAATGAACCGCAGCTCCAGCCCGGGTCCCGAGCTGATCTTTCTGCTCAGGGCGCGGCAGGCTGCGGCGCGACAAATTCAGCGAGGCTAACCAGACTGCGATCATCAATCCGGCATGGGACATCATCTGCACCAACCAGGAACCCACATCCGTTTTCTTGGGTGCAGTACTGACTGTTGTTCTTCACCGGTGGTTCTTCTTTTGCACCTTCATCTGGGTTAGCAGGGGCTCCTGTTCTACCTGGACTCTTCATTGTTTCTTGGACTTGGTCCCCTTCTTTCACAGGTCTTCATGTCCAGGAGCCCATCATTGGTGTCTTGCAGTCTCTTCTATTTCTTGCATAATCTTCTTTCTCATGTTCTTGTGTGTTCTAGGAAAGTTACTGTGATTTATTCCTACTTTCCTGGGCTCTGGGGTGGGTTCTATTACTTACCTTTGGTGTTTTCTAATACTCCCAGCGCCCCTCTACACACTACTCTTGCCTAGGTGGGAAACCAACTTTCGCATTCCACTTTCTTAGTATATGGTTTGTGTTCCCCCAGGCCCATTTCTAACTATTGTGATTTTCACTATCTGCACTATTTTCTACCTGTTGTTATAGCTATTTCTGCATAGTAGTGTATATAATTTGTGTATTACTTACCTCCGAAGGGAGTATAGTCTCTGGTATTTTTGGCATTTGTGTCACCGAAATAAAGTACCTTTATTTTTGTAACACTGACTATTTTCTTTCATGTGTGTGAGTAGTGTGTGACTACAGTGATATTGCATGAGCTTTGCATGTCACCTAGTTAGGCCTTGGCTGCTCATCCACACTACCCCTAGAGAGCCTGACTTCTATACACTGTCTACATTTCACTAATAAGGGATAACTGGGCCTGGTATAAGGTGTAAGTACCTTAGGTACCCACTACAAACCAGGCCAGCCTCCTACTTCTGCTAGGTGAGTCCTGCAGTGAGAAGGACTGAACTTGCTCTCTAAATCCTTGCAACCAAAAATATCCAAGGGCTTGCTGGCATGCCCCCTGTTCTCTGCAATCTCAGGGACATAAAAGACTGCTTGCAACTCTCCTACTGCTGCTGGTCTCTGGCCCTGTGAGTCCTACCCATGCCTGAGGTGACCCCTCCAATTCTTGGCCACTGAAGTGGGTTTTCCAGCTTAAATTTTCAAAAATCAACGCATTGTCCTGAGAGCGGCGGAAAAATAAACACATCACAGCATCGATAGTGACGCAGCAGATGGCCTACAACAGCGGATTCACGGGCTGTGTGACTTGACGATGACGTGCTTTAAGGAGCGGGCCTACCCTGCATTACAGTTGGCCTGGATTTTGACTTTGCACTGGTCCCTCTCGACCTCAAGTAACTTTTTTACCATTATATACTTCTGAGCACTGTTTTCACATTTAATCTTTAAAAATGTATATATCAACTTCAACTTATTGGATTTTTGTTGTGTTGGTCTTTTTTTAATCAGATAAATATCTATTTTTCTAACCTGGTGTTGAGTCTTTTTGTGGTGTCTTTCACGGGGTTACTTTAAATAAGTGTTGCACAAATACGTTACACATTGCCTTCTAAGTTAAGCCTGTCTGCTCTGTACCAAGCTACCAGAGGGTTAGCACAAGTTAATTTAGGTTGTGTATCTGACTTACTCTGACTAGGATTGTGGACCTTACTTGGACAGAGTGCATACCACTGCCAACTAGAGACCCAATTTCTAAGAATTACTATTCTCACATTTTCTCTAACCTCATACTGAAATGGAGCACTACCAACACATCATCTTCAAAACATGCCTCCAAAGCTTATGCACAGCACCCAACATCTCCAACATAATTTCAGCCACAACCAACATTCAGTGCACAAATGCCCTCTAAAAGGCCATCAAGGACCCCAGTCAAAACTAGAGAGATTTCTGTCCCCAACTGATGTATGAAGTACTATATAAGAGATACATTATAATACGTACAGTACATAACTGCAAAATGTGCAAAATATACCATTCCTTAACACTTAAGAAGGCAAACCATAAGATAAATATATTACAGACTGTCACACCATACCCCCCTTAAATGTTTGGGATGATGCGAACAGAACAATGATACAAAGCGTGAAGGTTTTTCGGGGCTTGGGTCCTCCCATGAACTAAAGCAGGTGTAGACCAAGCAGCAAAATTTCAGAACGAACCGTAGGCGATTGTTTTGCGAAGTCTGTTAATGATGCTGGGTCTCACCATATACGGATGTGAAAACAAAGCAAAGGTATATTTTCTAACTTTTCTTAGTTTAGAAAATCTAACCATGCACAACATGGAAAAAGCAAGACTTTTGCAAAAACACATTTTTGTATCTGGATCTCTCACAGCAAAATTTGTAGTAAGAAGAAAAGTTTTCTCTTTTTTCCTCATACAAATACTCCCTGCGTGTATATGTAAGTCATGTAGGTTTTAAATGAGTTGTGTCAAGGCTTAATTTGTAAACAATAACTGCCAAGTCCAAAATTGTTTGCAGAAACCGTCAGCCGGTGCTCCGAATATCAGGGTTGCTGAATACCAGTGTTGCATATTCTTGATTCCCACCACCAGACATTCTCTGTACCTTTATATTACTCTTGCAGCTTCTTTTTTTTATCCCTGCCTTCTCTGCTTGTTTGTTTTTTCTGTCTTTCTCTTCCTTCCTGTTGTGTTTTTCGCTCTGTTGCTCTAAGTGGAAGTCTGATGTGGAAAAATAAGGGCCAGTCTCCAAAAATGAGTGTCCATACTTTTTTGATTTAAAGTTTTGGGATGGTCCAGAAGAAAAGTAATGTTGAGTCACACAGCCTTTCAAAAAAGTGATTTCACGCTAGACACATTTATTTTTTTCATATGTACTGATTCATCTTCAATTGGTAAACAACAACAATTAGTGTCAATGTCATTTCATAGGCCTGTGTGGTGGCGTAGTTACGTGCATATATCATCACGCATGTACTCCCATATCCAATGTGTCATTGCAGGTTTTTTTTGTTTTTATTATGGTCGATGCTTCACAGCATCCGCAAATGCTGTACTGCATCAGCAAACAGCACTGGCAAAGCCAAAAGGTGAGCCCTACTAGCTTTTCCAGTGCTTTCTTTATTCGCTGCTGCTGTCCAGCATCAGCAAAAAACATTGGCTAAGCCAGTGGGTAAAAAAATGCAAGAATGCTTGTTTTTTTTTGCAATACATCAACTTCCACACAGTAAAGTTCGCAAAATAAAACTCCAGAGTCTTTGCACACCAATAATGAGGCACTACAAAATTGGCAAAACCCATTGTTAAATGGTAGTTCGAACCAGCTGGACATTCCAATGCGCTGGTTTATTGTGTGTCTCTAGTACTTATTTTGTCGTATGATCATCGAGAAACTGGAACAATTACAGTTTAAAAAAAATGAATAAAAACTGAACGACTCCAGCAAATGAAAGCAAAGTTGCCAGGTATTAACTTACAGTGAACGCAATGTCCAGTGAACACAATTACTGAGACTATCGCAGCAGTAAGCAATGTTCATAGTTAAATGAAATAGTCGTACATTTTGGTGCGTCTGCCTAGGTTTAGGATATTCAAATAGAAAGCTAAGTATTATTACAAAACCAAACGCAAAGAAACCAAAGCCAATCAGAACTGGCTGCTCAGCGGCCAATGCTAACAGACCTGAAGCGCACGAATCAGCGGCATCCTTACAAGCTGCAGCTCTGGTGGCTGCAGGCTGAATAGCATAGTGAGTGGACCGGGGAGGAGACGGTGGAAGTGCTACTGCTGCCTGCCAAGCTATAAACAAGTACCCTGCCGGTAAGTGACATCCTACCGCACCCATGTTGCCTTTTGGGTTCCTGTGCACCCCGGGAGGACTGTGCGGCTTCGTCCTGCTCACGCGTGGGCAGTCATCCCGGCTGCGGCCCTTCTCATTGTCTTCCTACCCTCCTGCATACCTTGTAGGCTGTGTTGTTGTAGCACGCTGTTCTGTGATTGGTGGGTGGCAGGGTAAGCCTAGGGCTATTGTGACTGCCTGACCAGCGGAGCCGAGGTGTGAAAGACTGATGAGGGTAATAAGTGAATCGTTTCAGAGCATTGAAAACCAGCTGCATGAGTCTCAGTGTTTTTATGTTATGTCGATTAGTTTTCCAGAAAGTTTGGTTACTTAATTCAGTGCAGTTCCTGATTTTCAGGCGTCGTAGCCAGCAGAATCACTGCGATGAGGGGAGAAAATGTTAATTAATGTGCTGATGTACACCCTCACTCTCAAGTTTGCTGCCAAGAAGTTAGTAAGATTGACACATTAAACCTTTGTAGGCTGATGGCTGTAATGTATTCTGTTTACTTGAAAGTCCTGTGCCCGGGGAGCATGAACTGGGGCGGGTGAAGAGGGGCGCAGAAGAGATTCGGCCATTAGTTTTATTTATTTATTTTAAATAGCAAATGATTTGTCTGCTCCTTCAGTTTTGTTTTTTTTCACCAAAAAGCTTGGCCAAGAAATTGAGCTGGTGTTGCTGTGTCACCGCGCAACCGGGAGAGGAAAAGAGTGATCTGTGTGTTTCCGTTTCTGCGGAAATCTTAACGTTTGTCTCAGTCTTATCGCTTCCTTCCTAGATAAATCAGTGCGGGACAGTGAACGTGATATTAGAAAACGCTTATTCGTTCTGCCTTATCACTTCCTTTCCAAACGTTTCTGAGGATAAATCAGTGCAGGGCAGTACTTGTTGGACAGCGTTCTTTTAAATTGCTCATTCTCTCTGCCTGATGATGTATTTCATCTGTCCATGTACAAAGGTTTTGGCTTTGTAAGTGAATTCTGTATGTTTTCCCAGGAGATCATTGAGATTTTGAGCGAGTGAGTGGGAAGGCGGGAGGGTCGATGATCAGTGTTTCTTGTAAAACCCTACATCCTGCGTCCAGAAATCTGAACATCTGTCGGTTTTATCAGTGTCTTCTCAAAGCTAGCGCCAATAATTCGAGAGCAGGCTGCAGGCTCGTGCCACCGACATTCCCTAAAACCTCTTAAACGGCCTTTTTTTCTGAAGTAACTACGGGGGTTGGAGGGAACGGGGGGGAAGAGGCTCCGAAGAGAGTGACATTATCCCGAATGTTACTTTGTTTCACAACATGAAATCAGATTGACTGCTTTCTTTCTTTTGGGATGCTTGGGGGAAGGGACAAGTGATGTGATCCGAGCTTTAGCTAGGAGGAGGACGGGGCACAGGGACGCTGAAAACATGTTTGAAAACGTGATTTGAGCAACGTCTTTGAGCAAACTGGCCTGTTTTAAAGATTAGGAAAACAGCTCCCCCAAGCCGAACGACTGATTGGCCTTCAGATTGCGGGCCTGGATGTTTGGCTAGATGTAAATAAAAGCTTTTCCTTTGTTTTGCACAATCCCTTTCAGAGGAGCGGTGGTCTGGCTGGAGGACGGCCAGGGCTATAGTGCTCCTGAAGTAACCTTCGCCAGTTGTATGCCCGTTGCAGGGCTGAAGTGCACGTTTACCGTGGCAATGACTATTTGTTTCTCATTTCAACAAGTGTGCACTTGAGATTCGATTTTAATTGATACACCTACCCCACACTGAAAGCATTTTAAAGTCCTGAAACACGTTGTTGTTTTCAGAGTAGCGGTGTTGAAAGTATGTTTTGGATTTTGGTGTATGTAGATGGTTTGCTCAAACGCCCACGCGCCACGCTGAGATTGCAACAAAGGTAATTCACTTCATATAAATAACGAATGCAATACATACAAATAAAGATGCAATATTTAAGGCGTCATTAACTTAAGGTAGTTGAAGGATATGTGGGTGATGGGGCGAGGGGGTGCTGCATTTCAAAACTCCCCCTTGCGAATCAATGGTTCATTTGGGTGATGTCTGTCCTTCGATCTCTGGCACTGTAGGAGTCTGTGACTGGAAAGTTATCTTGCAAAAGATTGACGATACCTGCAGGGTTAATCCACTTCCTTGTAGGAGTTTACCATTAACATGCAAATCCGGAAGTAACAAATGTTTGGATTGGAGACCATTCTCCATGCATGCTGACGTGTTTGTCTTTGATGTCTTTCCCCCTCGAATTACTTTCCTTCAAACATTTTATTCTGAGACTGCGAATAAATTGAGTGTTATCAAAGAAAAATGAAGTACGGACATGCAATCGACCAATGCCGCTACATGCGTAAAGTGTGCAGTTTTAATATTACCTGTTAATGATCATTGCAGCATAGTGTCATTGTGTACTAAGTAGGGTAGTCTACCATTTTTTCCCTCCGTCCAGGAGCCTTTCATTTCTTTAGCCCCTGCTGCCAATAGTCAGTGTTTAAAAATGTTGAATCCAAAACCATGATTCTGTCCTAGATTTTTTTTCTTAAATCATGGCACATTTTTTCAGAAGGGTTAAGCAAAAAACAAAAAAAAATCACATACCGTGCTGCCAATGTTTAAAAAGTAAATATACTCCCACTAAATGAGTTAATGTGCCTCACAGTTAAACCACTTTCGTTTACTCAGTCTGTCTGCATTATGGTTTTTGTGCTTTTTTATATAGATATTTCGGAAACACTGGAATAATGTTATGGGAAGGTGAGGGAGAAGCCTGCATTGCATGTCAGGTTCTGTTGGTCAACGCATAATTCTAGTGCTTAACTTCTAAGCTCTCACGTTTTTTGTATGCTACTGTGAATGTGGCACAGGGATACACGTTTGCCGGGGGTCACACAGTTTAAGCGAGGGTGCCAAGATTAGAGTTTACTTTATGTGGTTCTGCAACCGACAGTTCGGCTGTAAACCCACACGTCTTTCTTCATAATTCTCCCACTATGTGAAGCGAGGTTTAATTGGATTTAGGAAAAAAGTCCTTTCGCAGGGTAAGGAGTCATGCAGCCAGTTAATGAAAGGAGCCCCTTGACTCAGGCCCGATTTAGTGCTGACCGTTCACCCGCCAGCACAGAGCCTCCCACGTTTACTGAATATGACATTGTTAACAGACATGGTATTTGTAGGAGTGAAATAATAAACAGTGGCGCCTCACTGTGCTATGCGTGGACACTCGATTTCCCCTTCGTGGGGCGATCTCTTCAATCTTAGTCGTTTTAAGAGAAGGGTGCTTTTCATTTATATTTTTATTTTGTGACATTGTTAATCCTGTAAAGGTTACCATAATGATAACTTGGAATTCTTTTTTTATTCCTCTCATTGCGATGTCCCAGTTCACCAATAAGATCATAATTGGGCAGTTGTGATGTAATTGAACTTTTCTGTAAGGAAAGGAACCGCAGGAGATGCCTGTCTTCCACTCTTATGAAAAATAGCCAGTGCCAATTAAACACACAACTGCGCCTCCCAAAAAGAAGACGAAAACAAATAAAAAACTTTCTGATCGATGAATCGTTTCTAATCACTTTGAGGCACAGGTTTACCACTTCAGATGCAGAGCGTACATTTTCATGTTGGTGTATTTAAGAGTGATGTACCTCTATAAAGTACATTTTAATGGCAGTGGTTACCCTACAATTAGTGCAGTCCATAAAATATACTGTCTGCAACCTCTAGCTTTTTTTTTGTAAATGAGTCTTCTGTTACTTGTTAAGTCATATAATATTCAGTCTGTTTCAGAAACTCGGATTGCAATTAAATATAAGGTTAACAATAAAAAGTGCCTAAGATATGAAGTGTGACAAAGTATTGGGACCAGATCCAATTAGAGGACAGGTCCAGAACGTAACAAAGCTCAGATTGAAAAAAGCCAGAAGAGACAGAGGAGGTAGAGCGGGGCGATAGAATAAAAAAAAAAGGAGGGGCTACATACCTGTTAAAAGCAGTCCACAAATATGGCAATGAAAGATAAATAGAGAAAATATGCCCGAAAACAGAAGCAAGATAGGAAGATCTATGAGTGACATGGTGGAGCTAAAAAAGATTACAGATCACATAATTGATTAGATTCACAGTGAGTAAAATGTATCTTTTAGTAGAGGAACAATAGTCCAGATTTGTGGGGATGAGTCTAGGAGTCAGAATTTCATTATCAGAGGTGACAGGTCTCAGGGTAGCTCTCCCTGTGCTGCTGCATCACTCTTGCTTCTGCCCAGTCTTCTGAGTGCTTTCTCCTGTTTGTCCCTCATTATTTTTTTTTTACTGCTTCCTCTTTCCTTCTCCCATTTTCTGAGTGCTTTCTCCTGCTTTTCTCTTGTTTTATTTTGACTGCTTTTTCCTTCTTTCCCCGTTTTCTGAGTGCTTTCTCCGGCTTTCCATTGTTTTTTTTTTTTTACTGTTTTCACCCCCACTTCTTAGTGCTTTCCCCTGCTTTTCCCTCATTTATTTTACTGCTTTCCCCTTGTTTTTTACTGCTTTCTCCTTCAGTCCCCATTTTCTGAGTGTTTTCTTCTGCTGCCTTTCCCTGATTTTTCTCTGCTTCTCCTTGCTTTTCCCTCATTTGCTGTTCTCGCCTGCCATTCCTTCCTTTTTTTTTTTGTTAATATATATATATATATTGTTTTTTTACTGCTTTCTTCTTCCTTTCCCTCGTTTTCTGAGTGGTTTCTCCTGCTTTTTCCTCGTTTTTTTAACTGCTTTTCCCTTTGTGCCCATTTTCTGAGTGCTTTCTCATTCTTTTCCCTTGTTTTTCACTGCTTCTCCTTGCTTTTTCATCATTTGCTGTTCTCGCCTGCCGCCTGTTTCCCCTGCTCACCTGCCACCTGTTTCCCTGCATAGCCTGCCCACCACCTACCAGCACCACTTCCTCCTCCCAGAGCCTACTTAATGGAGGCTGCAGCTCTGGTGCACCGAAAGTGAACCAAAAGTAAGCCCGTCCACACTTGGTCTGCACCCAGCGACAGGACTCGAAGGCCACAAGATAACACACCAGGACCGAATCAACAAACGCAGAGGTGGAATTGCCATCACCTACAAGGACACCATTCGTTGCATAACCTCCTCACACAACCCAACCCTGATAATGGGGCATCTCAATTTCCAGCTTCACACAGATGGAAAAAAGCACCATCAGAGGCACCCTCACATACAGACAACCAGGACCATCTTCTGCAACACCATCCCATACGTCATTACCCTGCTCACCATCAACTCCAAGCACTACGTCTTCCTAGGAGACCTCAACATCCACCTCTACGATCCCCAACAACATGAACGCATCCGACCTCCCAGAAAGGATGCACAATATCAGCATCCAGCAACTTGTCACCGACCCCATCCACATTGCAAGACTCCAGCTCGATTCCATTTTTACGTCCAGCAACAGAGTCAAGTAGATTCACATCTCACCTGGACCAACCACTACTGCATCCGCGTCACCATCTCAGGATCTACCAGCACTGGCACCACGCCCTCCAACTCCACATGCAGAAACTGGTATGAGGTATCAGAAGACCAGTGGAACATCTCTCTCAACTCCTACCTCCTGGACAAAGCACCTAACCCAGAACAGGGTGCGAAGAACTTCTCTAAGTGGATCCTTGAATGCACCAACACAAACACCCTGCCAAGTCATCTAAAACCAAATTACCGGCCAGGAGAGCCAGCTGGTTCACAACGGAGCTAAAATCCCTCAAGTGTAACTGCTAATAACTGCAACGGGAGCGGCTTACTAGCAAAAAGACAGAAGACCATTGCACCTTCAAAACAACACACAACCAGTACCACCTCTTGTATTGTATTGTAAGCTATTTGTAGAGCGCATTCCGGCCATAGCATCGAAGCGCTAGCGAAGATTGAAAGGAGAAATCTAGTAAGAAAAAGAATAAAAGAAGATGAAAGAACCTCCTGAGGCTAGAAACTCGAGAGAGTACACACAAAAGCTGCAATTAAAGGAATGCCTAGTCTAATCTGAGAATAGCCAAGTTTTAAGCTGCTTTCGAAAACTGAAGTAAGCCTCCTCCGTCTTGAGGGAGAGAATTCCAAAGTCTGGCCGCTGTGACCAAGAAAGCTCTATCCCCCCCATCTGACCGTATGGCAGTGAGGGATACATATCATTTCCAGTGTAGATGATCTGAGCTGACATCCTGACTGGTAAGGCCATAGAGTAGCGCTTAAATAATTACAGCCTTCCTGATAAAAAGCCTTATAGGTAAGACAGCAAGCTTTAAAAGTAACCCGTTTTTCCACCGGCAAACAATGCAGCTGTCGTAAACTGCTGCTAGCGGATGTGGAACTTGGAAGTTCCAGAATTAAGCGAGCCGCCACATTTTGAGTCAATTGTAGTAGCTTAATAGAGACCTTCTTGATGTTAAGCATCAGCACATTGCAATAGTCAAGTCTAGACATCACTAATGCTAAGGTTACCCGAATTTGAAGTTCTCTTTGAAGAAAGGGACATTGTTTAAAAACATTTTCAGGCACCAATAGCAACTTTTAATTGTACTGTAAATTTGATGTTCGAAGGAGAGAGTCCTATCAAACAAAATGCCGAGGTTTCTTACCGCGGAGCTTGGAGTAGGACATTCATTGCAAGACTTAGGCCACCAGCGAGCACCCCATATATTGGTATCCAGGCCAAAAAGGAGAAGTTCAGTCTTCTCTCCATTTAACTTTAATCAATTGTTGCTCATCCAATTATTGAGTTCATTCATGCATGTATGGAATCTATCTGCCACCTCCTCCCAGTTCCGATTAACCTGTACAATTAGCTGTGTGTCATCGGCATAAGAAATCACATGAAAACAAAATGAACGAATCAGTCTGGCAAGAGGAGCCACATATAAATTAAACAAGGTGGAGCTGAGTGATGAACCTTGTAGGACCCCGCAGGGGAGTTGAAAAGGACGGGCCCTAAAATCGCTGCAGCTGGCCATGATTGATCTGTCAACCAAAAAGGACTCTAAAATATCCAATGCCTTAGCTCTGACACCAGCTTGATAGAGACGTTGTAACAACAGCTGTGGAGATATAGTGTCAAATGCCACAGAGAGATCTAGGAGTACCAGAATGGCTCCTTCCCCTTGATCCACTCTCCTACGGATCATGTCAGCAGAAGAGACCAAGGCAGATTCTGTGCTATGATCTCTGCGGAACCCATGTTTAGACAGGTCCAAGACCTCACATGTCTGGAAAAAAAACTAGCCAGCTCCGTATTAAGATGCTTCTCCACTATTTTAGCTATAGCTGGCAGCAGTGAAATAGGACGTACATTTTTTAGATCCGAGGGGTCCCCGTCCAGTTTCTTAGGAAGGGGAATAACAATGGATTCCTTCCAAGCAGGAGGGAAGCAACCTTCCGTCAAAAATTCCTGAGAGACTGGTTCAAGGGCGGTAGAAATCAAATCTCGAACTATTTTTAAGATCTTAGGAGGACACAGATCTAGAGGGGAACCTGATTTCAGACCCCGTAGAAGCACCTTAATTTTTGATGTCTGTAACATTGAAAAACAGGTCAGCTTAGTCCCAGAATCTTGGAGCGGAATAGCTCCATAATCTTCTCCTCTCAACTCCATGTATGGCTGTTTGAAGTTAGCATAGAGTTGCTGAACTTTATTCTCAAAGAAGTCCGCAACCCTTTGGCAGAACTCAGAAGAGTTCTCCAATGCCAGTGTGGACCATCTTAAATAGTTCTCTGGGTCCATTATCTGCGTCTATAATTTTATGGGTAAAAGAATTAGGTTTTGGCTTTTTTAATTGGTGATTTATAATTCTCTAACTGAGTCCTAAGCTTGGCTCTCTCCTCCAGATTTTGATGGAGCCTCCACCTCCTTTCCTGGCATCTATGCAATCTCTGAAAATGTTTTAATTCCTCAGTGTACCAAGGGGAAGATATAGTTCTCTCAGGTTTAGAGTCTGATTTAACCAAAGGGGCCAACCTATCGATGGCCCCTCTTAGACCTAGTTCAAAACCCTCCCACATTGACATGGGGGTTTCTCTAGCTGCCAAATTCCATCCAGTCTTGAGGGCATTCGTCAAGTTCTGTTCCTCAATCCTATGCCATTGTCTAGAAAATTTCAAGGCCAGAGACACCTTAGAGGGGGCCGGGAAGCATGCCGCCTTTATAGTTAGCAGATGGTGATCTGTCTAGTCTACAGAAATGATCATGCCGAACGAAAGTAGCATCTAACATATGTCCTGCAAGGTGTGTGGGGACTGAGCTAGTGCTATCGCAATCCAGGCTTGCCATCAAATCAAGTAAATCCTTTATTGCTGGGTCCTTTGTATTCTCCAAATGAATGTTAAAATCCCCCAATATTAAGGCCTTTGGGGCCATAGCAATGGGTTCATTAAGTGCTGGCCAAGCGGATAAAAAAGCATTTTTGGGCCTGGTGGGCGATAAATCAGCCGACCATTCAAAAAGTAACACATGTTGTTGTCTTATCTTAAAATAGCCCCCTTCACAGAGGGTCTCATTGACCTTGAGAGGTTCTAAGGTACACTGCAGATTATTCCTGAAGATTATTGCCAAACCTCCTCCCTTCTTCCCCATCCTATCAAGCCTGGCAAACAAGTACTCATGGGGAGAGGCAACCAGAAAGTCAGGGTTGGAATCCTCTCTGGCCCATGTTTCTGTAATAGAGACAATCCAAATTAAACGCTTCAATCATCTCTCTTATTTTCACACAGTGTTTGCTCAGTGAGCACACATTAATCGGCCATATTTAATATATTGTGAGGTCTTAGTTTCTAAATTCACTGATTGAGTCGAAGCTTTTAGCTTCACAACCGGTGAAACTTTGTTTCCCTAAATTTTAGGTTCCCAGTTACAGAACCCGCACTTCCATCCCTTAATCTGATTAGGATCAGCCTGGACACAACCCTTATGCAATTTACTAGCATCAATGTGCAGAAATTCCTGTCTTGTGTAGTTTTGAACTGGGGGAATAGGGGAGGCAACATCATGGAGCGAGTACCCTGGGCCCTGTCTGGCGTGGACGGGTGCAGACTGGCTATCCTTGGGCGCGCCATTGGCACGCCTGCTGCGCACGTCTGCTGCGCAGCCGCATCCCCCTCGGCTTAAATGCCGGTTTGTGATCCGGGCTGAGAAAGCAGAGCGGAAAACTCGACCGCTCCCAACCTCTACCTTCAAGATGGCCCCGCTGCCACTGACTGGGGAGGGCTCTCACAGACCCTTCACCACAAAAGAGATGGCTGACAACAGACTTCGGCCTTTTGTTAAAAGATAGAGTCAGAAGGATCCCCAGACAATATAGCACCACAATAAAAAACAAATAAAATCTTCACTAAGAGTATAGAAAAACGTTCAAATCTTAGAGCCGAAATGCCTTAATAAGCCTAAAAATTGATGAAAAGCAGAGCTAGATCGTGAATACTTACAATGTCCGCACAGCGGGCCGCATCCCCCTCGGCTTAAATGCCGGTTGGTTATCCGGCCGAGAAAGCAGAGCTGACAACTAGACCACCCACCAACCTCTACCTTCAAGATGGCCGCCGATGCCACCGACCAGGGAGAACTCTCACAGACCCTTGACCACAAAAGAGTCGGCTGGCAACAGACACTCGCCCTTAGTTAAAAGATAGAGTCAAAAAAATCCCCAGACAACATAGCACCAGAATAAAAAGCAAATAAAATCTTCGCTAAGAGTATAGAAAAACTTTCAAATCTAACAGCCGAAATGCCTTAAAAAGCCAAAAAATGTAAGAAAAGCAGAGCAAGATCGTGAATACTTACACTGTCCTGAGAGAAACAAAGAAGAATGCTCTAGCAGTCTGCATAGACCATAGAATCCAGCACAAACCACAGCAAGGAGCTCTTCTCCACCGTGAAGGAGTTCTCTAACCCTACAGCCAGGGGGAATGAAGTCACCCCCCTCCCGTGTGACACCCTGCAGACTTCTTCCATTACAAGCTCTAAGCAATTTATGATAACATCAATTCCCAACCCCCTCTACTCCCTTGTCACCAAAGGCATCAGCCTACTCACACCCACGAACACAAACCCGGAACACCTGCTCACCCACTGAGTCCATCTCACATCTTCAACGTCGATAGCAAGACAACTGACGGCGAGCTCAAGAAAGTCCTGAATGCCTCCATCACCATGGCCGCATTCCCTGAAGATCAGCAACGAAATGAAGTGAGGTTCCTCTTGAAGAAACCGACCACCGATCCAGCAGATCTGAAGATATACTGGCCCATCTCCCTGCTCCCGTTTCCAGCAAAGATTCTCAAAAAGACAATCCATGAGCAACTTGTTAAATACTTGGGATACTAGAACCTTCTGGATCCCTCTCAATCCGGATTCTCAGCCACCCACAGCACCGAGAGAGCCCTGATCACAGCCACTGACAACATCAGGGCCAACCTAGACGGCGACGAAACAGGAGCCCTCATCCTCTTGGACCTGTCAGTCGCCTTCCATACCGTTTCCCACCACATATTGATCAACAGACTCCACCAAGTCAGAATCCAGGGAGATGGCCTTAAATGGATTGCCTCATACCTCACAAGAAGAACCCAGAAAATACAGTCTCCCACCGTTCACCTCAGAACCCAAGGAGATCACCCCCCCAACCCCACCCTCTTTAGCACATAAATGACCCGTCAGATTGCATGGACTCAACATCATTTCCTATACCGACAATACTCAGCTCACCCTCTCGCTGTCAGAAGACCTCCCCACCACTAGAACCAACTTCCACAGATCTATGGTGAGCGTCGCCGACTAGATGAAGGGCAACTGTCTCAAGCTCAACACAGACGAGACGGAAGTCCTAATCTTTGGGAACAACACCTCCCCATAGAACAACACTTGTGGTCTGCTGAACACGGCCCTTCCCCCTCCCCAACAGATAACCATTGGCATCATCTTGGACAGCACGTTATCTATGTAGAAGCAAGTATATGCAGTCTTGTCCACTTGCTTCCATACTCTATGAATGCATCGCAAGATCTTTAGATGGCCCCTGAAGGACCGTCACTGAAGCCCTCGTCACCAGCAGGCTGGATGGCGGTTACACTCTTTACATAGGAATCACTGCATGCCTCTTGAAGAGATCACAGACTATACAAAACTCAGTGGCAAGACTCATCCTTGCCCTCCCAGACGAACTCACATCACCTTGCACCCCAAGAAGCTCCACTGCCTTCTTGTCCAGAAGAGATGGCAGTTCAAGATCCTGACCCATGCATACAAAGCCCTGCACAACGAAGAACCGTCATACATCAACAAACAAATTAACTTCCACCAACCGATCAGATACTTGTGATCTGCCTCCCTTTTCCTCACAGACACCCCCGGATCTGCCGATCAAACAGCAGAGGACGCTCCTTCCCTCACCTGGTGGCCAAAGCCTGGAACGACCATCCCCTGCACCTCAGGAATGCTGCATCGCTCCGGGAATTCAGAAGAGGACTCAAGACATGGCTGTTCAAATGAACAGAGCACCGCAAAGCAGCTATCAAAGCCAGCATCTTGAGACTCTCATGGGTAATTTACTGTGCTTCATAAATCCTGATTGATTGATAAAAAGGCTTCTCCTATGAGAATTCAATTGCTGAAAATCGCTACCTTGGTACAGAGGAAGTGGGCATTAAAAGTGAGCTCATGGTTCCGTTCCAGGCACAGCGAGGTGGGTAGTGGAGTGAGGAACCTAGAAAGCAGGATACATTAAATGAAGTGTGTAATAGTGTTAAAGAACCTGGCTTGGCCCACTACAGAGTCTTTCATGACATCATATCAGAGACCGAGGTAGGAGGTGGTGGTAGGGAAGGTGTTTGCAGGCAAGGATAGAGAAATAGTGCAATCAGACTAAAGGTAGTAAGAGAAATAAGACGAACACTTGAAATTCAGGGAATGGGAAAGCAGAATATATAGCATATTGCTTAACACTACTGGCTATAGATTGTAGAAGAATAGAGTATTGAAAGAGGGCATCCAAGAAGTGGCCAATATTTGTTCCCTTAGCATTATCTATGCACAACGTCTGACCTTCATGAGGCACATTAAAACTTTCAGGCATGCATTTGGTGATGTACACCAGTCATATTTTTCCAGGAGTTCTTGCATTTGTGGAATTTACGTGCACAGATGTTTTCATAGGTAGAAACTGTTTACATTTGAATGGGTGATTCCTATCTCATACATTTAATTAAATATATATGGGATATGCAAGTACTCCAGCTTTTGGCAGGAATACCATTGTGTTTCAGTTAACGGTGTAACAGTACCTGCAATGTGTAGGTTTACATCCACAAATTTGCAAGATTGTGCACGTTAAATTACAATTTCAGATGGTCCTCCCTCCGACATGTAAATTCTGTAGGAGGCTGGACTGGCTTGTAGTAAGTACCTAGGGGTACTTGCACCTTGCACCAGGCCCAGTTATCCCTTATTAGTGTATAGGGTGTCTAGCAGCATAGGCTGATAGATAATGGTAGCTTAGCAGAGCAGCTTAGGCTGAACTAGGAGACGAGTGAAGCTCCTACAGTACCACTTAGTGTCATATGCACAATATCATAAGAAAACACAATACACAGTTATACTAAAAATAAAGGTACTTTATTTTTATGACAATATGCCAAAGTATCTCAGAGTGTACCCTCAGTGAGAGGATAGGAAATATACACAAGATATATATATACACAATACCAGAAATATGCAGTATAGTCTTAGAAAACAGTGCAAACAATGTATAGTTACAATAGGATGCAATGGGGACACATAGGGATAGGGGCAACACAAACCATATACTCCAAAAGTGGAATGCGAACCACGAATGGACCCCAAACCTATGTGACCTTGTAGAGGGTCGCTGGGACTATTAGAAAATAGTGAGGGTTAGAAAAATAGCCCACCCCAAGACCCTGAAAGGTGAGTGCAAAGTGCACTAAAGTTCCCCAAAGGACAAAGAAGTTGTGATAGGGGAATAAGGCAGGAAAGACACAAACCAACAATGCAACAGCGATGGATTTCCAGTCGAGGGTACCTGTGGAACAAGGGGACCAAGTCCAAAAGTCACAAGCAAGTCGGAGATGGGCAGATGCCCAGGAAATGCCAGCTGCGGGTGCAAAGAAGCTTCTACTGGACAGAAGAAGCTGAGGTTTCTGCAGGAACGAAAAGGGCTAGAGACTTCCCCTTTGGTGGACGGATCCCTCTCGCCTTGGAGAGTCGTGCAGAAGTGTTTTCCCGCCGAAAGACCGCCAACAAGCCTTGCTAGCTGCAAATCGTGCAGTAAGCGTTTTTGGATGCTGCTGTGGCCCAGGAAGGACCAGGATGTCGCAAATTGCTTCAGGAGAGAGAGGGGACGTCGAGCAAGACAAGGAGCCCTCTCAGCAGCAGGTAGTACCCGGAGAAGTGCCTGAAACAGGCACTACGAGGATGCGTGAAACGGTGCTCACCCGAAGTCGCACAAAGGAGTCCCACGTCGCCGGAGACCAACTTAGAAAGTCGTGCAATGCAGGTTAGAGTGCCGTGGACCCAGGCTTGTCTGTGCACAAAGGATTTCCGCCGGAAGGGCACAGGGGCCGGAGTAGCTGCAAAAGTCGCGGTTCCCAGCAATGCAGTCTAGCGAGGTGAGGCAAGGACTTACCTCCACCAAACTTGGACTGAAGAGTCACTGGACTGTGGGGGTCACTTGG
This sequence comes from Pleurodeles waltl, assembly GCF_031143425.1. NCBI lineage: Eukaryota > Metazoa > Chordata > Amphibia > Caudata > Salamandridae > Pleurodeles > Pleurodeles waltl. The sequence goes on from NC_090445.1 coordinate 511,220,266, forward strand.
ACACAGTTGCTGGATTCGAGGGACCTCGCTCGTCGTGCTGAGAGGAGACCCAAGGGACCGGTAATGCAGCTTTTTGGTGCCTGTGGTTGCAGGGGGAAGATTCCGTCGACCCACTGGAGATTTCTTCGGAGCTTCTAGTGCAGAGAGGAGGCAGACTACCCCCACAGCATGCACCACCAGGAAAACAGTCGAGAAGGCGGCAGGATCAGCGTTACAGAGTTGCAGTAGTCGTCTTAGCTACTTTGTTGCAGTTTTGCAGGCTTCCAGCGCGGTCAGCAGTCGATTCCTTGGCAGAAGGTGAAGAGAGAGATGCAGAGGAACTCGGATGAGCTCTTGCATTCGTTATCTAAGGAATCACAATAGACAGAGACCCTAAATAGCCAGAAAAGAGGGTTTGGCTACCTAGGAGAGAGGATAGGCTAGCAACACCTGAAGGAGCCTATCACAAGGAGTCTCTGACGTCACCTGGTGGCACTGGCCACTCAGAGCAGTCCAGTGTGCCAGCAGCACCTCTGTTTCCAAGATGGCAGAGGTCTGGAGCACACTGGAGGAGCTCTGGGCACCTCCCAGGGAGGTACAGGTCAGGGGAGTGGTCACTCCCCCTTCCTTTGTCCAGTTTCACGCCAGAGCAGGGCTAAGGGGTCCCTGAACCGGTGTAGACTGGCTTATGCAGAAATGGGCACCAAATGTGCCCATGAAAGCATTTCCAGAGGCTGGGGGAGGCTACTCCTCCCCTGCCTTCACACCATTTTCCAAAGGGAGAGGGTGTAACACCCTCTCTCAGAGGAAGTTCTTTGTTCTGCCATCCTGGGCCAGGCCTGGCTGGACCCCAGGAGGGCAGATGCCTGTCTGAGGGGTTGGCAGCAGCAGCAGCTGCAGTGAAACCCCGGGAAAGGCAGTTTGGCAGTACCAGGGTCTGTGCTACAGACCACTGGGATCATGGGATTGTGCCAACTATGCTAGGATGATATAGAGGGGGCAATTCCATGATCATAGACATATTACATGGCCATATTCGGAGTTACCATTGTGAAGCTACATATAGGTAGTGACCTATATGTAGTGCACGCGTGTAATGGTGTCCCTGCACTCACAAAGTCCGGGGAATTGGCCCTGAACAATGTGGGGGCACCTTGGCTAGTGCCAGGGTGCCCTCACACTAAGTAACTTAGCACCCAACCTTTACCAGGTAAAGGTTAGACATATAGGTGACTTATAAGTTACTTAAGTGCAGTGTAAAAGGGCTGTGAAATAACGTGGACGTTATTTCACTCAGGCTGCTGTGGCAGGCCTGTGTAAGAATTGTCAGATCTCCCTATGGGTGGCAAAAGAAATGCTGCAGCCCATAGGGATCTCCTGGAACCCCAATACCCTGGGTACCTCAGTACCATATACTAGGGAATTATAAGGGTGTTCCAGTAAGCCAATGTAAATTGGTAAAATTGGTCACTAGCCTGTTAGTGACAATTTGAAAGAAATGAGAGAGCATAACCACTGAGGTTCTGATTAGCAGAGCCTCAGTGAGACAGTTAGTCACTACACAGGTAACACATTCAGGCACTTATGAGCACTGGGGCCCTGGGTGACAGGGTCCCAGTGACACATACAACTAAAACAACATATATACAGTGAAAAATGGGGGTAACATGCCAGGCAAGATGGTACTTTCCTACAAATTCCCATTCCTTGTCCTGCATTAACAAATTTATATTTCTACCTACTGAAAGATTTCCTGTGTTTTTAAATACACTTTGCAGACAAACAATTCCGTGTTTCATATTTCTTAATTTTGGATTTTTACTTTTGATGGCCAGAAGTTAAATTGTTAATCTCCTAGGCTAATCTTTGATATTATAAGACTTTATGACTAGAAACAATCATGGTTGGAAAATGCAAGAAAGGAAGCCATGATGGAAAATTGCAGGTGGGAAGCAAATTGTCAATGAGAAAATGAAGTAAAGTACACAGAGTTTGGACATAAACCACTTGTTCAAATGATTTAGTGAGAAAAGAAAGAGAACATACAGTGAAAGTTAGCAAGTATAGCTAGAGTGTGGGGATGGATATTATTAAGACAATGCAAGGATTCATGATTACATTTATGAATTGGAAAGGGTAGTGGAGGTAGGTGTACAGTTGAAAAGAGCAGCTGGTGAAGGCGTAGAGGAGAATCAGTTGGACAAAAGAAGCAGAAAGAGAAACGAGAGGAGACTATCCAAACTTAATTCTGTATTATGTTTTAGATTCAGCATTGTGAGAATAACTATCAGGACTGAACATGGACCGAGACAATGAACAACTTAGAGTGACTAGATAGAGGAAGAGAAGTTTGAGAAGGTTTATTTCACATTATATGGTAGCCCAATATAGATGGCTGTTAAAAGTGGAATGAGTGGCATCAGAATGTAGTTATTCCATAGTGTGTGCTACATCCACATGATCACTCACCCAAGAGTAATCAGATGGAGAAGTAACAAGAAAATAGTATAGAAAAAAGTTTAAAGATGGCAACAAATATGATTTTTGACCTTGTAGTATTGTGCGAGAAAGGGAGAGGACTCTTCTGCAATGGAGTGTGGTTGTATTTCTAGCATGTTCCCGCCTTATGTACTGTAGAGAGAAAACATAGGGTTGTAGTTAGCCAGTGTTTAAAATAAGGAATGCCAGATTGAAGTCATTAAGGAGTGTCCAAGCAGCTAGACATACATCGAGACAGAAGTGACTTAGTCTGCTCAGTGATGAGAAGATAATGGAGTGCAAGTAGGGAGTAAGGAAATATTGCAAGGGAGATAAAATGAGCAGAGCAAACCTCTTACCTCAAGAGCAGCATTCGAATATGAATTGGATGTAGTAAGTGATAACCTAAGTGAGAAAAAAATGATCTGAAGGTGAATGTAAACGAACAAGCAGAACATAGAATCTGGTTGAATGAGAGAGGACATAAAAGATGGGACATCGTAATGTATAGATTAACGTTGCAACAAATATATAGAGAGGTAGGCGACGATCAGAGCGGCAGAGACCTTTAAAAACCCTAAGAATGTCTTGAGCCAGAGCACATCTATGTAAAGAAATCAAGTAGAGCATGAGGAAAATAAGTGTAAATGTTTAGATTATTTTCTAACTCGCTGACATGGCACCCTTCCGCCACTTCAGAGCACCATACTGTTCATGTTCTACATCGTAGAGTTGAGTGTGATTTGTTTGCAAATAGAAGACCGTTTTAGATGAAACTCATCAACACCAAAGCTACTTCGATTAATGTGCCATTATTAAGGCAAATGATGGCATACACTGCTTAGAAAAGGGTTGCATACATTCTTTGTGGGGGAGAACATACATTTGGAAAAAATAAAGATGTGTTGCAAAAAAAAAAAATTGTCATGAGTCCTGCCTGAGAACCTAGCATTATGAAAGTTGGAGGAATCTTAATTCAGAAGCAAGGCTGGTAAATGTTATAGATTTATTTTTTTAAGTGTAGTTATTTTTTGGGCCCCAGCAGCACTGATTAGTTCAGACAGTGTCCTTGCTGCATGAGCCATCTGCTGCATGAGCCACCTGTTGAGCTTCTTGACCAGTCTCTATTTAAGAATAATCAACATCATTCTAAAGATGTTCTTTGCTGTTCCTTTGTCTCCTAGAACTGCACTTGAATCCATGAGCTCCAAAGCAAACTATGTTTTATGTGAGCTGTGTATGTACTGTAGTGACTAACCTCTATTTTACTTTTAACGGATCTGATTTAAACACAACTGTGTTGTCACTAATTTGTGAGCTTTGTATGTATTTGCTTTACAGATCTCTGCAGTACACAAATCATCATTACATTATGCATATTTGGAATTCAATTCGCAAAATTCTAAACTTATTTCCCAGAACCACAGTTCCTTTTCTCTGCTGAAGCCAGTCACCAGAAACTCCCTCGAGGCCACTGACCTCCTATTTTCGACACAAGACCTCATTTCCTTCCAGATGTGTTTAAGGAACTGTTTTTAATAATCTGAAAATTGAACTGAGAAGATCACTAAAGCCTAGATTTCGAACATGGTGATTGGTTGCATGTACTCTCTTTATTCTCACCAGTAGCCGTATAGCCACCACCATTATGAATGTTGCATAGTTTTGTCACGTGCAGTTAACCAATGCCAGTTGATAGAGCATGAAGCAAATCGTAATCCTAGCACATTCCTAATGCCATTTTATGCCCAAGGTGGGGGAGGAAGTTAAACGGGTTGCATACCTTCTTGAGTTATGCATCAAACTAGACATACCAAGAATAGACGGACATTTGATACCGTCTGAGTTTTTCAAGTACAACAAAACATTTAATCTGCGTCCCAGACACCTGTCCTAAGGCTACTGATCCAGAATTAATCAACCATACATATGTGCAGAGCATGCAGACCTTTCTAATCGTTCAATAATAGACTGACGTTTGATTCGCTGTAAAAAATGTGGATGTTTTTCTGTGTGTGTTTAAGCATTGTTATGTGTGATAGATCTTTTAGTGGGACAGAGCAGCTCCAGGTCTTAATGGCAAGAAAACATTGTCAGATTATTACCATCTATTGGTCTCCACAGCATATGTTTTTATTTAAGTTCTTGACTATTAACAACGCTAGCATGTCGTTTTGGTAATTGTAACATTGAATTGACAAGCTTCAATTTACTCCATAATTTAGAGATTTTCAGTGTGGAGAGAGAATATAGTGGGTGGCAAAATATTGTCTGGAATTACTAATGAACCAACACCGGCACACATTTGATAACATCCTATATCTGTATGCTTTTCTTTAGCAACTCAGGATTAGTGGCCTTAGTATGGGTGTTTGAATTCTGTATAATATTGCACAGGGAATATTTTCAATCTGAGTAGGAGGGGGACTATGGTTTGGTATATATTTTATCATGCAAATGCGGATGTTGTACCCCAAGGTGGGGTTGTAGAAAGCACAGGAAATCTCTCTCTTGCGTAATCCCCAACTCGCAATATGGCACAGCATGCAAACGCGTTATTTATAAAGGGACGATGGTTCCTAATATAACAAAACATGAAAGTGCAGTTTAATAAACAAGTTTTAATGTCAAACATAATTAAGAAATGACAAATAATAAAAAAAGCATTAATTTTTTTTTTTTGTCGGTGAGTGATCGTTCTCAATGCTAAAACTTCTGTGGTCGCATTAAATATTTTGGTACCTAATAGCTATTAGGATTTGTAAATCACAAACTTTGACACAACTGATATCACTTAGCGATATGGCATCATCATCAGTACTCAAGATAAAGGTAGCTTGAGGATGTAAGCTAGTGACAGAAGGGCCATGATCTAAGTGAGTCTGGAAAAAGGTGCGATTTGGCTGTGAAATAATAATCTCTGGATCACAACGGCAAAAAGAGGCTGCAACCCTGTTGATTGAGGATGGTCAGGGCCAACCCATTGGATCCACCGGGTTAATTTAGAATTGTAGCAAGCAGAGAAAAGGAGCACATACATGGTTCCTGCCCTTCACTCTATTTATATGCCATTGACCCAATTTTAGCATCTCTGTCTGGATTGACAGCAATTATTGCTGAGATGTAGTCACGGCTTACACCGGCCATCCCCACTGGCACCATTTTGCATTTTAGTTCAGACACAATCCAGCCCAAAATTTAGCAGGGTTTTTTTTCAATGCAGTTCCAGTTTTCACTGATAGCCTCCTGTTCTCCATCTGCTACGATTCTAAATTAACCTGCTTGATCTCTCCGGGTTGGCTCTGACCACCCTTAATCAGAAAAATTATTACAAAGTTTACAATGATGCAGAGGTGTCATACATCTGTGTAGGCAGTAGGACTACTCCGAAATCACTTAATGAGTAGACCAAGGTACTCAATGTAATAAGGTACTATCCAGGCCCCTGACTAGAGTAGTGGTAGTATATGAAAATGTAAGTTCTGGAGTGACTTAAATTATTGCTTCCAATCGAACATTGAACAAGTGAATGCATAGAATGAAACCAGGGCCTTTCTTAAGCCCAAAGGAAAGATGCAAGACCATTTAAGAGCAATCACAAGAGTCCATTTAGATGTGCACGGCGTCGGTTACTGCTTCTCAAGTTGTGGTGAGATGCTAGTCAAAGGTCCTAAGGTATTGAGTCAAAGGTCCTAAGGTATTGAGGTTGCATGCAGGGACCAACCTTGCTACTCTCAAACAGTTTCAAAGGCAATGTATACATTTCAGTTCTGGCATGAAGTGATATTGTCATTTCATGGAATGTGCAAATGATAAGAGACAAGCTGACACTTCTTCTGTTAGTGTGCTGCCTGGCTTGGATTGCTTTTGAGAAGACTATGCTTTTTTAATGGTCACAAATGAAAACATGTTGGGTTTTAAAATTCATACCCAGTTGAAGCTAAACTCAATTTTTGACACAATGAACATCTCTAAGTCAAAAAGTATGCATTTGACGTCTTAGATCACTGCTCCTATACCTCCAATAGTCTTTGACATATTAATGTACTAATCCATATTCATAAATCCAGACCTAAATTAAAAAAAAAGGCAATATTGGAGAGGACTGGCTTCCAGAGGCAATAGATGCATGGATTTTACCTGTGTAGTGATAGTGGTACTAATGCTTGCAAGTTCATGAAACCCAGCTTCTAAGGATGCCACCTTGACTTGTGTTGGTCCACCTAGCATATAAGTATGTGCAAGCATATTGTGCAAGACATGGATATCACATATAGCCTGGTACCTAATTTCTGAGGGTACTTTGAGTTGGAGCTGAGTTTAAAGTGTTGGAACCCAATTAGGGTATTATGTGGGCAGGCCAGCAATATGAATGACGATGATGATGCTAACAGCGGTGAAGGTGACAGAGGTGTCCCTACATTGTGTCCTTGCAGTAAGCCTAAAAGAATGATGGAGATTTTGAACTAGATATGACCGACTGGAGGAAAAATTGTTCAGTCCTACATATCAATACCTGTTTTATCAAGTGAACGTTCACTTTCTTACTAGTGAGTGTCAAGTTTCGTTTTTTGGGACTATTAGACGTCAAATGTTCTTGTTCGCTTGTTATTGGTGACTCTAGGGTTCTGTGTTGAAAAATGTAGCTGATGTCGCTACACAGCTCTGAATTTTATTTATTTTGTTTCCGTTTGCCAACCTCGAGAGGGCTTTAGGGTAACAAATATTCCAAAGGTTCCTGAAGTAAATATTTTGACAGCCAGCAGCATAGTTTGCCTTATATTTACAGTTGCTCTGATAAGGAAGTTAGACACACTACGACAACCATGTAGGCCTTCCCCATTCCACGCGAAACTTGGGTGTTGCAACAATACTAAATACTTTCTTGTTTTGCCAGTACAACTGGAACTCTCACACACCTTTCTGATACTTAAAGTACTTATTTGGAACAACTTGTTCTGCCCTAAATAAATACAGCCGTGGCGTTTCTCCTCCAAAGCCGCGTTTTATTTCATTGGAAAGCACCAGTCCGTGTCCGAAGCATTTTGGCATCTACAATATTATAGGGATATGTGCGTTTTTTAGGGCTTACATTTAGAATAACACTTTCAACATACAAGTCATTGTTTTTAATCACGTGTTTCACTCACGCTTCAACCACGTCGGGAAACACGGTCCCTGTGTGTACTTATAGGCAAACCTCTGCTTATATTAATGGGGAAGCTGTATTTTTGTGGATAATTTGCGTTTTGCGGGCTTGGTTATTTTAAACACATTTCTATTGTTTCTCTGTTAATTAGAGGTTATGGCTTTCGTGTTTATGGGTCACTTTATATTTTGAATAGGAGGCCGCTTAATTGCATGTTTTGATTGCCAGTGTTTTGTTTTCACACTCCCTAAATCGGCTCTAAGACCAGCCCGTGTCCGAAGCATTTTAGCATCTTATTTTGTTATATGTCTATGGTTTATATTTAGAATAACACTTTCAATATGCAAGCCATTGTTTTTAATCACTTTTTGCGCTCAAGTTTTAACCACACCATGCATTTCTTGTTCTGTAATTGGCGTTTGCCACACACATGGGCAAACAATATGAAGTCTGACTATTTCATGCAAGTTAAAACCAGCCCTAATAACTCGGTGTTGCGCTTCATGTCGAGGCTCTTGCATGATGGGACCAAGCTGTGCAGACATGAATCCAAAACTTGAGATGGATGTGCACAGCATAGAGGATGGACGTACGTTTTATTAGTGTACTCCTGCATGTGGCGCCAAGAAGCTATTTAAAACAAGTACTGGCAAAACCAATGTCTCTGGTGTTAGCTTTGTGAATTATGGTTTGGCTGTGATTTTTTTTTTTTAATTTGTTTTTTTATAAAACATTATTTTATGGTGGGCTGCTGGGCCCTTGCCAGTACAAATAATAAAAAAAAAAAGAAATAGGAAAAAACAAAACTTTTATGGTCAAAAATCACTTATTGCCATTGTAGTAGCCCCTATTACTTAGGGGAACTACTTTGTGTCTGATTCTCTGTGTGCGAGGGAGCAGAATGTCAATTCAGAGTGAAGCTAAGCAGTTGCTGAATTATACTGAGCCACTCACAAACCCATCCACACAGCCACTGTCTTACCCACTCACCGAACTATACAGCGACTCACACACCCAACCTGAAATGTTACCAGTTACAGTAAGGAAATACAATTTTAAAAATCTTCGAAATTCACTTAAAAAAAACAAAGGTTACAGGTACGTTATAATTGGGAAATATCGTTGAAAAACATTAGCAATTCACTGGAAAAAAAACCCCAAAGGTTTCAACTCAAATTCAGCAGTTATAGTTACCTGAGCTCTCTATAACTTACGCCCCCACAGTGCACTGCTTATGACCTTACATATTACATAAGTCATGACATGGTCAGTGACACCACTGATGACATCTCAAATTACATCACTGATGACATCATTCAGTGAATGTGTTTCGTAAACATTTCGGAGACTTAAAGATAGATACTGAGCTACTGCTTAAGTTAAATTACTGTTATTTGTGTACTACTAGTGAATGATTCCATTTGTAACATATGTCATCTGAGTGGCTGTGTGACTGTACCAGTGTGAGAGTGCATGTCTGAGTGGCTGTATGGGTGTGAGAGTGGCTATACGGATCTATCAGTGGGTGTGAGTGTCTGTAGAGGTCTGTCAGTGGGTATGTGAGTGGCTGTATGGCTCTAAAATGGGTTTGTGAGTGGTTTTCTGACTCTGTGAGTGGTTGTATTGGTGTGAGTGGGTGTGTGAGTAGCTGTGGGTGGGTGTGTGAGTGGATGTGAGTTATTTGTTCTGTGGACAATGTCATCAGTAACGTCATTTGAGATGTTAGTGATGTCATCAGTGATGCCACTGATCATGACATGAATGTTGTAATATGTGAGGTCATGAGTGTTGCATTTGCAGGGGCATACGTTAAAGTTAGCTCAGGGAACTGTAGCAGCTGAATTTCAATGGTTTTGTGCATGTGAAATCTCAGCCTAACTATAACGTCCCTGTAACCTTTGTTTTTTTCAGTGAAAAAAAAAATATGTGTGAGTTTTGTCTTTGTAAAGTTACAGTAAGATACATACAGCAGCTGAACATTAGGCAAAAATGTAACTCAATGTGTTGATGCTCGTGCCAAAATGTGTGTAAGACATGCAGTTCACATTGTCATATTCAGCAAGGCTCATTCAGACTTTCATTCTTCTGAGAGGGGGAAAAACAGGAGCCAAATAATTGATTTAAAACATGAGCAGTCATTTGGCTTTAAAGCCACTAAAATGTGACTGTGTGAGCTAAAAGGATTAACAGGTAAGATACCTTTATTATTGTGAGTGGTAGAGTTTGGAATAATATTTTTCTTTAATAAAGTAAGTTATAAACTGAGGTGAGTTTGGCCATGTCATGCTGCCAGTTCTCATGGTGCTAAAGCCCATTATTGCATGCATTTGCCCATCACAACCTGCTTTGGGTGCATGGCTTGTGCCCATTCGTTCTGCTCTGAGACAATGCTGGGCTATAGCCTGCAGGGCTTGGAAACAAGTATACATTCCAGAGTTAGCAAGCGGTGTGTAATAGATTGACTTTGTCATAAGCATTGGCCCTAAGAATTTTTCAGAAGGGATACGAAATGCAATACTACCAGGGGTGACATTGATATCAGTTTTAGGTCTGGCCTACAGGCATCTTTTGCTGTCCGTTGTACATAACCTATTGTGGACAATACGTATACTTAAAATGGGCTTTAGGCCAGTGTATTCATTATCAATGTTTGTGTTTCTTGTCAATTTAATTTTCTTACTTCATTTGATAGCTTTTCTTCTTATTGTTGCCCCTGGATCATAACTTATTTATCATCCTTTTGATTGGATGACGTATGTCCTTCCACTGTTCATATTCAGAGAAGTGCTTTATTTTCTTGTGTTTTTAGAACGATACAGGATTGCATGTGATTTCTTGCTCTCTACTCCTTGCCCACATTGTGCTTTCCATGCAGCTCTCCCACCCACATATCGTTCCCCTCTCCCACTTCATTTATAACTACCCTTCCTTTGTTTCCCTAGCTATCCATGTTCACCCCAGTTGCTTGGTGGCGTTTGCTTTCTTCACCACCTGCACTTCTCTGTTACTCTCCTGACTGTCCCTTTTGGATAGCCTGTACTTTTAAATGTGTTTGTTCTGTCCGCCATCTTGTTGGGCAGAGTGGGATTTTCTACTGCTCCCTTGTCCAGATTTTGAGTAGGTCATGAATGGATAAGGTCGGCTTTTAAAGAGTTTAATATGACTATGAAAGAGTAGCTGCTAGCATTAAATATTCCCAACCCCTAACAAAAGAGAGGGGAAGGTCCTCCTCTGTTTAGCTCACCTGAATCTGAATAATGTGAACGGTCGCTGTAATGGTGATATCCCTGCTGCAAGAACATTTAAACATGGTAACAGTAATCTGTCCATCGATTTTGAAAAAAAATAAATAAATAGGTTTAAATGCATCAATTTAATCAGGTAGAAAACTTTCGAGTTTTTGATTTGGGGCCTAGTGACCACCTTGCCCTTAGTCTGGAGTTTAAAGATGCCTTTTCATCCTGTCTAAGTGCCACCTCTATCACAAGATAATTTGAGTGCTGATTACCAAGGATGTACCGCAGGCTCTTTTCTTATTTGAATTTAAGCTTTTAGACCTGTAAGCAGGTCAAGATGTGTTGGATTGGTATTATAGGTTAACCAACCAAATATTAGCCCCTTTCAAGCAGGCAAAGAGAAACCCTCATTCAACTAGCAGTACAAGAGGTAACTGTAAAAGCTGGTTTGATGATGATAGTCCTAAGGGAAGAAGAGCGGTAAATAGAGATCTCCGTCACTCTTAGTTATATCCTAGTGATGCTGGCTTAAGAACAGCTATGATGGCCTCGTAAATTGCCTATCAAAACGTGTGTGCCCTCAAAAAGAGTTTTTTTTAGGATAAATTGTGAGTTAATGCTTGCTGCCATTTTTTATAAGAACAGTAAGCGATTTTGGTGACTAGTGACCTGTGTAACTCTTTCATCGCCATCTTCGCTAAGGCTCAGATAGGTGAGGGAGATTGGTATACTTTTATTCACGCTATATAGAGTGGTTGAAATTCTGAAAATATGTCGGCACCTTGGCCGGGTCTGTAGGGGAGGCAGAAGTGATTGCAAACACTCAGAAGGCAGTAATGCGGTCTGAAGTAATTAGTAATATGAACGCCTCTAGGGCTGGTGGCCCAGATGGTCTTCCATCTGTGATTTTTCAGAAAGACCTTAGGAAAGGGGGACTAATTTTGAGTGGGCTCTTCTAATGGGTAACGTTTATACATTCAACCTCCCTGATTCATGGAAAGGAGCCATAGTGAAGCCCATTCATATAAAAGGCAAAGCGGATCAGCATGCTAACTACTGTTTGATTTTTCTCCTCGATATTCCCTCAAAGCTGTTTGGGCAAACATTATTAGAACTTCTAGCTGCCTGGGCTTTTGATGCTGGATTGATTCCTGCAGAGCAAGGAGGTTTCAGACCAAGGCCTTCAATGATGGACCATTGCCTCATGCTGTGGGGGGTCGTAAGGAGATCAGTGGAGTCGGTAGGTGGCCTCTGCTGCAGCTTCGTGGACTTCCGAGCAGCTTTTCACATGATGGACAGAGGCACGCTCTAGCAAAAACTCCAGCATTGTAATATATCTGGAGTCCTACTAGGCCTTGTGATGAAGCTCCATTGTGATAATTGGGTTCAAGTTGATCTGGATAGGCTAGGTAATCTATTGAGGAAAATCTCGGTAGAGAACAGCTTACAGCAAGGGTGTGTCCTATCTCCCTGCCATTTAGTCTTTTCATTGCGGACCTCCTCCAGATGTTAAGTGGTGTGCATAGGTATTCTCCAAAGTTTGGGGGTAGGCACATCAGCTGCCTTATGTACGCGGACGATCTGGTGTTGATGGATCGTACACCTAGAGGACTCCTACAAAAATTAAATGTCCTAAATTCTTATGGTCTTGAAAATGATGTAACAATAAATGTTGACAACACAAAAACTCTGTTTTTCACAAGAAAGAAGAAGACATTTACTTGGTTCATAGGTATTGGGCGGCTGGATCAGGTCACAGGATATAAGTATCTCAGCATGATCTTTTCAGATGATCTAGGGTGGGATAAGCATATGGTATCCCAGAGACTTGTAATTTCAGCAGAAGTGAACTTTTTATCCTCTAAGTAAAGTCATACACGACAAACTAATCCCACAGGCTCTTTACGGAGAAGAGGTGCTGGCAATGGATAGACTGGTTTCATGGGAAGGCATAGAAAGTAATGCCTTGAAATTGCTCCTTGATTTACCTAAAAACTCAATGATCCAAGCCATTAGACAGGAGTTGAAGACTGTTGCCTGGAAGACGCTTGCAGATGTCAGAGCCCTACATTTTTATTTTTCGATCAAAAATGGGGTCCCTGGTGATAAGTTGTCAGTACTGATTTTACCTGAGATGTTGTCAACTTTCCCCAGTAAGAGGAACCCTATGACAATAATACTAAAGCGCTTGGGAATCCACCACATGCACTCGGAAGGAGAGTATGGACCTCTTCCCGTACCTATGTAAACATCCAGATAAGTTTCTACAAAACAAAATTCTGGTGTGATCGTGGGAATTGAGCCCGGTTGATGATTATTGCCGTATAAAAACTGAAATAGTTGAGAGCCATAGCCAATGTCCCTGTAAGGGGTTAGGAAATGCACAGTGATCCACCTATTGATGACTGTATATTCTTCCTTGAAGAAATTAAGAATATTCTACAGCCAGTTTAAAAAAAGTATGGGATATGGCTGAGAGAAATGGGTCCAGACTTGATATGTGGCCTTAGTTACCAGGATGTAGCCATTGCTATTGGTCAATACCTGTGTAAACTCACAACATGCCAGGCTTTCCTCCTCTTAGTATTCTAAGATCTAGGTTGGCATTCCCCCTGGGTCAGTATTGCTGGGCCGCAGACTGGTAAGTGCTGTTAACCACATAAAGAGGTTGTTCTGGAAAAGTCGAGATCGGAGATGGGAAAATTTGACCCTGCTAGTAAGGCTAATTGAGATAGACCCTTATGGCTGTGATGAGTTGCTATGCTCACTGCACTTTATAATGTCTTACTTAGGTAAAATGAGTTGTATGCTGCTGGTCATCTTGTCATTTTCATTTTTCTTAACATGTTTTTAACATATGAGGGACTCGGGGCTCTTGACCTTTTCCTGAGTTTTAGTGTGAAGACATTTTAAATGTTTATATTGCTATATTTTTGTAAGCTGAAGTCGTGTTGGTTGATTGATTTCAATGTGTGATGCGCACTATTGATTTTATGACGCTTGTAATTGTTTGTATTAGTGAATTGGGTAATGTGCAATATTTCTGGAAATAAAGTATTTTTGACTTTGATAAGGTGAGTAGTCTGTCTATCTATCAGATGGATCTGGCTGCAGGTGTTTGTGGTTTATGGACACTCGGATCAGGCTGGGGAAGCTATCGACCCTTATGGTTTTGTTACTGCCTGATTGGTTCAGCAAAACGTAAGCCTTGCATGCATTTTCCTTGCTCACCTTATGCTTAAAGGGTAGAGCAAGGCTTGCATTAAAGAACATTGAAAGTTTTCCACCTGCTAGACTCAAGTCAGGAAGCTTGCATAGTTGTTTTAACTCTCTAGGTAACAAAAGGGAAATCTCTCCCCTCTGGGGTTGGTCATATTCCCGCCATGAGACAGGGAATGATTTTCTTACACTAACACCATAACAGCACAATCTCTTCAGCAGCGAGGATATTGGACTGGACTTGGTTCTTAAGGATGGTAATGCCCACAAAAGGCAAAAATGCAGGCCTTTTGAATCAGTCGGATCCCTTCTCATTTGCGAACCACCAGAGCTGGTTTGTGAATCACAAGGTGCTTGATGGGACAAAAACATCATGGCCAATCCAATTACATTTTTCATTCCCATTTTGGTTCTTGAACTGGTACACTTTCAGTATAGTAACAATCTTTTCGAATGTTCATATGTCACAAACCACTATAAAGATGTACAACAAACAATAATATTTCAAGTAGGACCACACCCTTAGTAGCCACATTTTGTGTCTGTCAAGTAAATTTCAGAAAATGCTTGAGCAAAAATTCCCATAGAAGCCCGGATAGGAAAAACACATGTTGAAATATGATGTTCTGCCTGGTATGTTTTTTTTTTTTTTTAAGCCTGCAGAGAGGGGAAGGCTTTCCAGAAGTTATAGCCTCCCATTACGAGAACTATATGACATACCATTATTGTAATATTTTAGAATGACCTCATGTAGTGTTTATCCTAATTGGAAAGTGGTGCTTATTATAGCTGGTAGAAGTTATTAGTCGCAAATTATAGGAGGGAGACAGCCATATGACACATTATCCTGGGACATCTATATACTGCAGAACTTTACTCCTCAATTAAAGTTTTTACCAATCCTATCTGGTTGCCTTTCAATTAAAGGTTACCTTGCCTTGCAGATACTGGGGTTAGGGTTCTGATGCTTTACAGAAATTTAGTATGAAGGATGTTACCTATTTGACCAGCCTTGAAGAGATGCTGATTGTGTAGCCAATGGGAGACCAATGAAGGGTAGGAGACTATAGATCAAACCAGGCATAAAAATCTCTCGATGAGAACAATAAAATATGTTTAGAGCACAGGCCCAGTTATCATCTTCTTTAATCGATCACCATTATAATCATAAAAGCATAGCTATAAAAACGAGATAACAAATAACATACATAATAGACTTCAAGCCTGTGCACATTACATACATATAACTATATAAATATTTTTATACAGTAATTAGCTGCAAATAATAAGAACTGGCAAAGGTAACAGATCGCACAGGAAAGGTATTCTCAAATTAAGAAGTGTAGGCAAGCAGTCATGTTTTTGCACTTTGGTTTCACCTGTTCTCAACCAGCCTGTTTTTTTGACAGGGTAGCTGCGTGCTGTCTGCGAGCCATGAACTGTGATTAGACAATGTACTGTAAATTATACCAAGTATTTGTAGAAACACATGCATAGTCTGTACCCTGCTGTAATGGATGATGATTGCATCTTGGAATTCACTAAGCAAATAGGCACACAAAGGTACATGTAGAATATGTAGTCACAACCATGTCTTATGAACGGAGTTTAGTGAGAACGAGTGAAGAAAAACAGTGGAACACTAAAGTGCTTAAGAGGACCGGCAGCAGGGTACTCCCATCACCTATCTGGTTAGTGATCTCACGGGAAACACGTGCCTGTTTTCTGCTCTTGTCATGATTTTATCTGTATGTTAATTGGAACAAAAAAATAGGCGAATGCTCAAGCCTTAAAAGTTAATTTTAAGCAAGTAAGTTATTGAGATTTGCACTCTGGGTGGAGGTTGGACGACATAATATTATTGCTATGTAGGGTTCCCATTGAGAGCCACTAGCTGTGAACACCAGATTCTAAATCTAGCTGTTCACTACTATTAAGTAGCAGCACTGGGTAACAAAACTAGTTACTTACTGTTCCTGTATCATAAAAGATTTCCAGGTTGTCCTGACACGCATCTCCATGAGTCTGTCAGCGCAGTGCCAGCTCTCTGCTCTGATAGAAGACACAGCTTCGGAAAGAGAGGTGGGTTGGTTGAGGCCAGTCATTATTTTTATGTCTTTCCTACCAGGAAGGGGGCAAAAAAAAAACTTAGGGACTTACTGTGGGCTTGCAGCTGGCCCATTGCTTACCTCTGTATAGTTTTACTCTAACTCTTATTTGCTTACTTTTGTATTCATTGACTTTCATTCTCCCATGTTGTTCATCCCTTCCCTAGATCATAGCCTAGGCTCTCAACCAACCTTATGTTTGGCTGACTTATATACTTCCAGTGCTCAATTTTAGGTTAGTTCTGTTTTCTTTATTTTTGGTTTGGGTGCATGTGTTTTCCAGCTCTCCCTAATGTGCATTTCCCCAGCCACCCTCCCGTCCCATGTTCTGTGTTGCCCTCTCCCTCATGTGCTTCTTCCCCTGCAACCTCCTTCCCCCTCAGGGCTCTGTGTTGTTCTCTCCCTCATGTGCTTCTCCCTCTCCGGTAGACAAGTTCTAGATGCTTACCTCATTTATCCTCCTTGGATCACCCCAAACTCATTTTACTACTAGGATCTCCCAAACAACTGTTTCTAAATTCTTCCCTCATGTATCCCTCCTCCATATCTCCTTTTACTCATCCTAAACCTCATCTTACCACTATGATCTCCCAAATAACACTTTCTAGACTCTTCCCTCTTTTATGCCTCCTCCCCCATTATCCTGTTCCACCCAACTATCAGACTTACATGCCCACTGCTCAAATTAGCTCATATTGCCCCATCCTATTCCACCACTAATCCTTTTGGTTTCCGGAGTAGAGTGCTACTTGCTGAAAATGTACTTAGACACCTCGTCAGGGGCAGTAACTGCTATAGAAATACAATTACAGTTTGTGGTTCTTTCTGCTCTCTGTCTCTGATGCTAGTTAGCTTGCAAACCCCAAACCTTGCACTCCATCTTGCTCTCTCCTTTGTGTGCTTTGCCCCCTGAAGCCTACCCGCACTAATCCCCTCTGTATTGCTCGCTGTAGTGTACATTTATGCATCTTGTTGCTTTTTTCCCTCTTGTGTTTCCCCACCCCCAAAACACCTGTGCTCAGTTTTGCTCCCTTTCTCATGTGCTTCAACCTGCTCTGACCCACCTTGTGCTATATGTTGCTTTCTCCCTCATATACTTTTCCCAGCAATCCTCTACCATCCTTTTGATCTGTGTTGCTGTCTCCCTTTTGTGCTTCTCTCTTCCTGGTAAACACCCTCTTCCCTGTGCTCCATATTGCTCACTCCCTCTTGTTCTTTTCCCCATCTGCAACTTAGCCCACCCCTGTGCTTTGTGTTGCTCTCGTGCTTTGGTGCTTCTCCCTCTGAAAACAGCCCACCCATGCTCTACATTTTGTTCTCTCCCCCTTGTTCTTCTCCCCACCCCCCTGTGTTGGTGTCCCCTTGTGTGGCAGCTTTTGCCACCTGCCATTCATTTTGCTCTCTTTATCATGTGCTCCCCCTTGCAACTCCAGCACCCCACCCCCAAATAGAATTGACAAAGCCAATAGCCCCAAACGGTGTGACCTCTTGCCTTTGCCAGTGCTTATTTATTTTTGTTACTTTGGGGACAGGAAAGAGAAGCCATGTTGTATATGCCTCCCCATGTCTCCTCTGCCCCTGCATAGCACTTGAACGCAGATGATTTTGGAGCCATACGTAACATGAGTTTATACATGGATAAAAAGTGTTAAACAGGGATGTTTGAAACCTTGCAGTGACATCATAGATAACTCTTGCTGATTATTTGATGTCACTCAAAACAGCTCAGTGAAAAAACATCCCGATACTCCCTGTTACCGATCTTTAATTCTTTATGTTGTATATTGCTCCCGTTGGAACCGAGTAACATGAATACTGGACTCTACTTCTAGTTAATCACTGCTATTACGCCACTACTTAGGGGAACAAGAGTTGTTTCCCATTGTTGTACCATCACAAGCAATTCCTGGCTGTTGTGACCAGGCTCAATGAGAACAGTCATGGGTGCGTACTGTCTGCTCCAGTGGAGAAAAGAGAGCACCTTTTTGCTTGTAAGGGGAAAGTAAGGCACAGAGGGTGGTGGGACTGGATGTAGGAAGCTAGATATTATTTGTATACATTTGGGCAGGGAACAGGCTGAATTGGAGAGTAGTTGGCATGAGTGGCAAGACACCAGGTTTGTGTTAAGGTGGAGGGTGGGGGGAAAAGCAGAGGGACATCGGATCGGTAGCAGGACATCAGGTATGTGTTTATTTTATTTTTTTAATATTTGTGATAGGGTGCTGAGGTAATGCTCAGAGTTGTGTGGGAGCGGTGGAAAGACACCAGTTATGTCAATAAAATGTGGGTGCTGGAGGCGAGGAATGGGGTGGTGGGGATAGGTGGCAAGTTTAATGTTTGGCAGGGGGGGCCATGTTATTTATGGCTCCCCCATTTATTCCTCTGCTCCTTCTCAACTGGTAACAGCAGTCTGAAATGTAATGGAGTGGGCCATTCTTAGCCTAAATTTAAAGATGGGTAACTGTTTATAAAGGGGGTATTTTCCATCTCAGCATTTTGAGTAACATCATAAGACCACCTGATCTTTGTTCTTGTTGTCTGTTTGATGCCACTTAAAACCCCTTGATGAAAAACATCTCAGTCATTCACGGATACTTATCTATAATTCTGTATATGATTTTGTGTTTGAGCTGAGGGCATGGCATGTGAACCTGGAGGATAATCTCCACTGCGGCACAGGGACTGCCAACAGTCGTGGCTTGCAGGGATTAAGGGGGTGGGGTGGCACACACGGTGGGGGATATTAATAAAAATAAAAAATAAAATAAAAAATACTTACCTGTGCGGCGCTGCGCCTCCACTCCTCCATCTCCTCAGCAGCAGGCAGGCAGGCACAGGTTCCCAGACCCGGGAGCCTGTGCCTGCTTTCTCTAGCCCGGCAAAAATAGTGGTGGTTTGGAGAGAGCACAGGGCGGGCAGGCAGGCGGCCGGCCGGCCAAACACACATGAGGAGTGCGCAGTGCACTCCGCTCAGTGCTCGTCATCCCCAATGTCCCGCCCTTTGACAACGACAGGATAATAATCTTAGTTTCTTATCCATTTGAGGATTTGCAGTGGTTGCTGCTGGCGGGTGGGGGGCGAAGCTCCTCCGCCATAGTGGAGGAGCCGCCACTCACTGCTCCTGAACTAAAATTCCTAGCTTAAGAATAACCATTCAAGCAGAACCTGGAAACAGACTAGCTCTATAAAAAGCACATCCAGTGATCGCCAATCGATAGGCAAGGAAAATACAAGTAGGTTTATCATTTAGTTCAACACTTCAAAAGACGACCCAGATCTCGGAAAGTGTTTTTTTAAAGTCACATTGGACACATCGCGGACATGAGTTGGAAGCAGGGAGCTGTTGACGTCTTTCATCCAGCATGGCAGACTGCATCCACCTCGGGTATGAGCTGTGTGTGAGGGCCTAAGGACCTGCTTTGCAGCACACACGGATTCTAAAACTGTCAGTACAGTATTTGAAATATTATTAGGCAAGCTAGTGAAATTTTCCAGCAACATTTAATGAAGAAAAAGAAAATATGGCCTAAGGTAAAAAATGGCTTATAGGTGTCTCACATGCCTTTTTTCACATGACTGTCACTTAATGTGTGCGTGTGTATATATGTGTGTGTGTGTGTATGTATGTGTATATATATATATATGTGTATATATATATATATATATATATATATATATATATATATATATATATATATGTAGCCTTTAAGATACCGACTGGAAACTATTCAGAATTTCTTTTTTCCACTGGCAAATATTTCTGGTGTGCAAAAATTATGCAAAATTGTGCAGTGCGAAATCTGAAGTAATTTCAGTAATTATACATAACGTGAAATTCCAGAACAATGCATATGTCGCCAGGGAAGTTAAAGTTTCTCTCAGGCCTTATTTGACTCGCAGAACTGATTATCACTGATGGGAAAGCACAGAAAATGCTGTGAAGTGCTATAGTATTAATACTGTACATTATGGCCTGCACATGATTGTATTGTGTGATTTATAAGATCTGTGTGTGATTTCAGACAAGACCATGAAATCGAAAAACGTCTCAATTGCCCAGCGGAAAAATAAATTTGCCAATGTAATAAATTAGGATGCTTGTAAAAACACCATATGAAGATTGGGTTTTCAATCTGAAAATAAGGTTGCGCGGCATTGGAAGTATTTGAGCTGTTTTGCCTTTCTCTGAGTGTGTTTATGATTTAATAGTTGGCTTTATAGCACTCTAGCATCTGCGCTTTTTCAAAATTCGTAATTGCTTGTTGCTTCTGAGGGCTAAGTTGATCTGCAGTCTTTGAACCTGTGACCCTCGGGTAATGCACAGAATGTTGGAGCAGCCACATTAACCTGCTATTAAATAAAGATCGTCGCATTTTGCTTGGCAGTTTACTGGTAGCAAAGCCCAGGGATTTAAACTGCATATTACAGCTAGCTTTAAGCCCCTGTGGTTGCAGTTCAGAATTTTCTTAGTATCCAGGTAAGGACACGTTCTTAAAATGTGTAACTCAGCGCTAGGTAAATGTTTCATCACAATCATGTTCCTGCAATATTTAACTGAAAGTGGTTTTGAGGGTCAGTGATGATTACTCCATTTAATGGGTGAAAAACAGCGAAAAACCTAGTGATTAACCACAATTCACTTTAGCAAGTCACCGATGAAAGAAAATCCACACTTTGGGACACAGTCAGTGACACAGTGGTCATAAAGTGTAAAAGGCCATTTCTTTAGTACAGGATTGCCTCCTATACAATAACATAGTACAACTGAACTTTTAACCAACTTCAAACCCCCCCACCCCTTTGAAACCTCACCCCAGGCCTCTTTTCACTCATCCCCTCCATTAGCCTCTGTTCATCCATCTTCCATTTCAATTCACCCACACATCCCCCTTTCATCCACTACCTGCTTCGGGCATCCCCCAGGCTATCATCCTTCAACTGTTTCTTTCTCCCCCCCTAGAAAGGCAGCCAAGCCCACATCTGACTCTCCACCCTCCCCCATCTAATGCCACTCAGCACAAACCCAATAGGCATTTTGCTGCCCCACCAGTGAACCCACTGCAATATTGCACACTTAGGCTCTCTCCTTGAGCCACATCTTCTCTCACCACAAATCCCCCAACAGTATTCGGAGCTCCATGATGTAATAGGCATTACCCAGCTCAGAGAGGTGCACACCATCCGACCTGAACAGCCCCGCCTCTTCTTCCTTAATTTCCTCATGTCTTAACCCCTTTATGCCATGTGGCCATCAGAAAACCCTCATTGCTCTGTTTAGCTTCCTCCAAGCCCTCTCCACAGCCCCATATTTCAGTGCCCCTCTCCACTTCCTCCGAGGTACAAACTCTGTCCATACTATGCAGGTACCATGCATCTTTTGTCAAAGCAACTCCAGATCTTGTTGCATATGTTGCAGTAGGGTGAGCCCTGAAAGTTTTACCAAGTCATTTTCCCCTAAATGCAATAACCGCATATCTGAACAACCCCAACTGGGTATCATTGATGTTATAAAAGGAAGCAAATTGCCCCACCTCATTCCGCTCTTCCCCCACCACAACACTTGATGACGTCCACTTGACACTTCCAATGAGCGCCCATATATCTGCCTTTCCGCGTATTTTGCTGCCCAATGGATGAATGAATGACTCACCATCCAAGTGACCAACTTCCCACTCCTGGGGCCTGCCACACAACCTGCAAAGAGAACAGATTTTAATAAAAATTTCACCGCTCCCCCTTCATACCCCAGCCACCTTTGTCACTACCCACTCTTCAATACCTACCCCTCCACTCAAACCCTCACAACGCTCGCAGCACTGCGATCGCCACCTACCAATTCGCCTGATTGCCCCCAATCCCATCCCAGATGCGCTGCAACAGTAGCCTCCTCAATCCTGAAAGAGTGAGTCCCATAGCACTGTGCCTGCCTCCCAATCCTTCGCAGCGCCATTTGCAAAACAGCCAGCAACTGGAACTTTTCACCACTCGCATGGCTAAAAACGCCGGCCGCACCAGTCAGCCATGTAGCCCTAAAACTGCTCCACTCAACAATTGGACAAGCCGCTGCACCCCCCCCTCTTCAACCATACCCACTTTCCTTTCCCCAGTTGGTCCACCTTCGACCTTCTGAGCCATATACCCAAGCGCTCATCCCTCAGGCAAATATCACCCTTCCTCACACCTACACCTTTCCCCACACCCAAAAGCTCAGACACCCGAAATGCTTCCAAAAACATCCACACCATGCACTATCGAAACAAAGTCAGATCACAAGGGTCAGCACAACAGACCAGCAACACAGACAACAGTTCCAACAACTCAAAAGTAATGGGTTCCCTTGCAGGCTTGCCCGTGTCCACCCTCGCTCTACCCCATCCCTTCAACATCCTACCCAAGATATAATCCTACGCCGGGTCGCAACCGAAAAACAATTTTCCATAAAAAGAGACACCTGCCAGCTTGCCCCCAATCGTTCCAGACAACAACCCCCTTTGAATAAAAAAAAATAAAAAAACGCTAAGTGCGAGACTGCATGTCAGTATTCTGTACCCCAAAATCCCCCTCCCAATGTTCAAAACGCTGAAATTCCAACCATGCCAGTCGATAACTCATCCGAGTTGATTCTGCTAAAGACATCTCCACCAGCCCAATGACCATCACGCCCCCATTCCCAAATGTTTGCCGGGACAGCTGTCTTGAGTTGCTCTGTACCTGGTACCAAGCTGCAAAAATTATGCCACTTTGAACGAGACAGGAAATCTGCAATGGTATTGTTCACCCCAGGAATGTGCGCTGCCTTAAATATAACATTTAACGATAAACATCTAAGCATAAAACATCTCAACAAACACAACACCCTCCGGTCCTTAGCTCTTTGCCCGTTCACCAGTTCCACTACCGTCATGTTGCCCACATGAAAAACGACTTTCCTGTTGCGAGTTCCTCATCCCATACAGTCAATGCTACTAACCGAGGAAAGAATTCCAGAAAGGCAATACTCCTATCTTGTGTCAGCCAACATGCTGGCCACTGTTCCGCGCACCACCTGCCGTCCCAAAAAAGGCCAAACGGCGAGGCTCCGGCAGCATCCGAGAAGATTTGTACCTGCCAGATTGTGTCCTCCTCCCGAAAATTCACGGAAACCCGATTGAAACTTGCCAGGAAAGTCTCTCATACTCTGATGTCATCCCGCAGCCCCACCGACACACAGATCCTGTGGTAAGGGAGGGAGGTACCCGACATAGCGAGCCCCAGGCACCTACAGAATGTCCTACCTCCTCTTACCATCCTACATGCAAAGTTGATAAAACCTAAGAGTTGCTGAGCTTTGCGCAAATCAATCTTATGCAAGCACCTAATATGTCTCAAGAAGTCCGAAATCTCCGTCACCTTACCTGCCGGCAATTGTGCCATCAATGCCTCTGTATCCAACTCAATTCCCAGAAATGTTAAAACACAACTAGGGCCTTCAGTCTTTTTTGGAGCTAAGGGAACCGCCATCGCTCTGGCCAGTCCTTCAAACACTCCCCAAGGCCATGCTACAAGACTGAGACCCAGCACGTCCCACAAAAAGGAAACCGTCTAAGTAATGCGTCAACCCTCTATGCCTGCAGGAATGTACTGAAGGCCTCAAAAAGTGCACATGAAATGGCACAGCCTATTGGAAGAACCCTGTCCACAAATATTGCCCCATCCAGCTGCATCCCTAGCAGCGAACAATCCTCAGGATGGATAGGCAAGAGCCGAAAGGCTGCCTTAATGTCGCATTTAGCCAGCTCTGCCCCTCTGCCACACCCCCGAACGAGCCGAATGGCATCGTCCACGGAAGCGTAGACGACCCTTGTCATCCTGTGCGATGAAATCATTCACTGACGCCCCCTCCGGCCAAGACACATGATGAATAAGGCGAAACTCACCCTTATTTTTCTTAGGCACCACACAGAGAGGGGAAATCATCAATTTGTACAGAGGCCAGTCAAAGAATGGACCTGCAATTCTGCCCTCTGCGACTTCTTTCACCAATTTTTCCTCTACCACATGTGGCATTGCTTTAGCAGACCGCAAATTGTCTGCCCACCTCATCTGTCTCAGCCCTTGATTACCTATCTGAAACCCTTCCTTGAAACCCTACTCCAACTTGCATGCTATGTCCCTGTCCGGGTACATACGCAACCATGGCAACAAGAACTCAAACTTAATTGGCGTAGGTGCCCTTTGGCGCAGGAGCACCCTGCATCCCTCTACCCGGGCTGACCTCCACTGTTCTGCTGAACTTGTGAGGGTAAAACACTGCATTACTGGGTGTCATCCCCCGCTTTTGGAACACTCATGTTTGAACTTACAAGAATGTCTCAAGCAGAACCCCTTGTTAAAGTTCCAGCATGCTCCAGAAGTAGACAATTGTGGTCCCTGTAGAGCGCCCACACCCTCCTTGGGCAGGACGCACCTGAAAGGGCTTGTACACTACCGGTAGGCCACTGGCAGTATGCATGGATGCGGCAGAATGTGATGAAGCCATCCACTGCATTCACAATTCTGAGTCAGCGTCCCCCCCCCCCCAGAGTTTTTCTGGATTCACGCAGACATGTGCCCTAAACCCTTTGTCATAGCTCAACCATGCGAAAGCCCCAAAATGGATTTGTGCCTTGCGTATAATGTCCATGTATTTAAAAAGCGCAATGGTCCTGTCAGGAAATTTTTCACAATAAATACTGGCATATATAAAAAATGCAGACGTCCAGTTATCTATCGTAATCGGCACCATGGGCCTACGTACTAGCTCCCATTCCTCCTCCTTGGAGCCCTTCTTAGTCTGTATGCCCCTGTGTAGTAATTTGAACACATCTACGTATTTGTGTCACCAAATCCTGGATTTCGTCTTTTCCGCCACGTGAGAACCCAAAGGCATCGCAAGACCCATATATGGGAGCCACCTCCTAAGCCCCTCTCCAACCTTGTCCTCACCATCCTTGCTGTCACCCTTCGAGGTGTCCCCCATGTCACTTGCAGGAGCCACAGCCTGTACTGCCTGCGTAACGTCCCCACCTGGGCCGCGCTAACTCCAGGTATGTCATGAATAGAATGATCGCCCACGCCTACTGAATTGCATGTATTTGTCACAACCTTCTCTTGACCATCATCCCAAATAGACCACAATTCTCCCTTTCCTTGAACCCGGGGAGCCTTCCCCTTAGCCGATATCAGAACTGGGCGAGCCCATTCCTCCTTGCATATGGTCGTCTTCACCTTTCTTCTGACTGCCTGCTCCTGTAATACAGAAATTGAAGAGGGTGTTGCGCCGCTCTTGCTCCCTCCCCCCCCCCACCTTCACTTCTCACCTCGCTTCCACGTATCTCCCCCTCTTCCCATTCTTCCGACTCATCCTCGTAGTCCAGATCCACCTCCACTTCATCGTCTATTTTACACTCATCGTCCACACCTTTCCCAGCCAACGTCTCATTCCACTCATCACGAGCGCGTCCCTCATGGCGTCCGCCAAATTTGCACCCAGTACGTTCCTGTGGTGTAGAGAAGGTCGCTGAAGACCCCTTTAGTGCTTCAGACCAACGTTCTGGGGCCGTGTTGCGCCCCGTTGGCACCACCTTATTTGTGCCAGTCTCTTCCACTGACATTGACTCTTCGCACCACTCATGCCGTATGCGCCACTCATGTCCATCGCGCGTCTGGACCCCTCAGCTGCACAGGCCTCTTGACTCATCTCCCGTGGAACCCACACCCAAGTGCCAACCCAGACCCGGGGCCGTTCTGTCCCCCCAATTCCTCCTTGCCTGCCTTCCTTTTTGAGTGTTGTTCCCTGGCAAAGGCCTCCTCCCTGCCTTTGCATAGCTGGGCCCATCTTTCCTCCATCTCCTTGACCACCCTCCTCTGTTCCCTGATCCCTGCCTCAATGTCCACCGTGGACCAGTCCTGTGCCGCCGGCTGCCCAGTTGGCCAGCCATAAAATGTCTCCCTGCATGGGAGCCTTGGCCAGCCAGAAAATGTTTCCCTGCATGGGCCCCTAGGGGCCCTCAAAGTCCCTTGCTGCTCCTCACCAGATCCCCCCGCTCCAGTCTCCTGGTTACTGTCCCCAGGCCCCACCACGCCCAGCCTGCCTGCACTCTTACCCTTCTGTTTGGTGGGGGCCCCCTTGGCCGCAATCTTCTTGGCCCCCACCTTGCCTGCCTGCACCACTGGGGGAAGGCTGGCCTGGCCACAAGGCCCAGCCACCCGGCCTGCCACGCTGTCTATGGGGGCTCCGTCCATGGGGTCTGCTCTTGACCCTTCCACAGTATGGCCCTCCAATCCCCCCAACGAAGAGGCATCAGGGGCCTGCCCCTCCACTGAGGGAGCCGCACTAGAGGGCCCAACCTCCCCCCGACCGATGAAACTGCACAAACTTTCCACCGCACAAACATGCCAGCGCGGAAGTGGCCGGCCCCATGCCCTTCACCCTATATATACACCCCTCCCATATCCCACTCTCACGCACTCCCCAACCAATCCTGCCCTCCCTCCATCACTTTCCTCCCGATAGCTCCTGTGGAGAGACTAGACTACATCTGCTCTCCACGGGACCCTCCAATTTCAACGTATTACAAACATGTTATATACTTCCATGGAATACTTGCAAAAAGAGCACATTATTTTAGCAGGACTAGACGCAGTGTTTGTTAAATTTAAAAAAAATACTTTGAGGTAAACATCATTTCCGTTTACCAATATTTTGTGACTGGTAATGCTGAAGAGTTGTTGGGTTGAAAATGCTGTTTCAGAAGTGACACTTGCCTGCATTTCTGGCACCGTGGAGTGTTTAGATTAGCAGTTCCCAACCTTTTGACTTCTGTGGACCCCCACTTTATCATTACTGGAACCCGGGGACCCCCACTGAATCATTATTGGAATCTGGGGAACCCCCCACCCCCCCCTCTCCACTGAGCCATTACTAAAAGCTGGGGACCTAATCTGTTAATATTATTTCATTTTCTAAGCAGTCATGGACCCACTGAGGAGGGTTTGCGGATCCCCAGGGGTCCCCGGACCACAGGTTGGGAACCACTGGTCTAATTGGAGCTTTCCCTACAAATCTCATTGACTGCATGTACTGCTTTTTGAAGGTTTTGCTCAATCTTAAACCTGTAACTGCCATTGTAGTAAATCTACCATATAAACTGTTTGACTATTTATTCCTTGTTTTACTTTCTGTGCCAGGTATGAAGGAGCTGTTCGGTTTTCAGTCTCTCCAGATTACACTCTCCCTGTGGCTGCAGTGCTGGGAATTACGCGAGCTGTCATGCGGCCACCAGTCTTTATTTAAATGCCTCATACAGCCTCTTTTGTTCCTCATATTTTGTGGTTGAATCTTGCACATAGATATCTATGACATTAGAGAAAAAATGCATTTTATCTAATAACAGGTCATCTAAAGCAGTATAGAGCATTGTGGCCATTTGCAGTATAAAACCCCTCCTTTACATCCCTTTCTCCTACTCTCCCCCTTTTTAAGGATTTTGATTAATAGCACGCTACCTTCTAAGTGAATTAAAATGCTCTTCCTTTTTCCACTTGGTTTACAGTAATGCAATTTTCTTCAGTCATTCTACAGGAACAGGACGCAATCATTTTAAATATTTGTTGTCAAAATGTGCTCTGGGACGATTAATATGTGTGTGGAACTTCTGTTCACAGGCAGAAATACAATGTTTTCTAATTATCTGGAAAATATGTTTTGATATGGCATTTTTCCTACCATTTTCAAAATGCAAGCATTCGGCCTCCAAAAAACTCTCTGAAACATACAAGAGAATTGTGCCTACTTGCTCCTCTTTCATGCTTCTAGATATTATAACTACGCTTTTAAATTACCTGATGGATTTCTCGGAGATCTTGATAACACTGTGGGCACTAAAGACTTTCAAACCCGCCTGCCTTCTCCCCCCCCCCCCCAAAAAAAAGTAAAACGCTTCTTTTTAATAATTTATTTCTACCAAAACAATCTAATGTCCTTAGCCACCATAAAGTAATTTTCATTGCCCTCTGCAAGTGTTGTTGCGTCATTTTTATCGTCCATGTAGCCTCTGGACATATCCAAGATGTGGCAAATGTTTAGCTCACATTTAACATTTAGCTTAACACCTCCACCTTGCCAAAAGCATCAGTTATGCACACTTTCATTCACAGTGGAAGAAATAAGGGGAAGGAAGAGCAAGTTCTCTATTCCCCATCTTGGCATGATTAATGCGAGCAATGACTTCCATAAAGACATTCTATTAATTAACATAGTATTAAGTTTGAGCAGGCCCGCTGACAATTTGGGAGACCGCAACGTTATAAGCCTACACATTCTGAAAAAGGAAACCACAAGCAGTATTCGTGCCTAAATGATGTGTCAAGTACACAATTTAAAGTTAATGAATGGTTATTGATATTGTAATAATTATGCTAATTTAAATCACACTTTTATCACTAGGAAGGCACTAATAACAGCCTAATGAAGATGATGGAATTAGTCAAAGATGGCGTGTGTCTATTGTTTTGCCAAATGAATCAGTGATATAGTAAACAAGAAATAGGCAGTGACTTAAGAGGCAGGTATTAAGAGATGTGTATTCTGAGAAAAACATGGCAGCTAGAACCAAGACACTTAATGACAAATTTAGTACATTTACTTTGTTTTAAGTTCTTAATGCACATTCATAACCTGCCTTTTTGTTTTTTTAAATGACCCAACATCTGTTCATAGCATTTTTGGCTCATTGAATTATCATTTTCGATAAGGAAACTGTCTAAAAGTACAGCTGCCCTCTAATTCCCAAAAAATCCTAGAACCGCCTCTAGTTGCTGGGTTTTTTATTTGTCTTGTATTTTAGGTGAATGCTGGTTCTTACTCTTGTCACGGTTGTGTTTGTAACTGAGAGGATGCACCGAGCAGAGCATGTTGCTTGCTGGAAGGTGGAATGATCTTTCGTCGTTATTGATAGCCTGTTTATTTGAAATGGTGGCTGCGGTCTTCAGAAAAATGATTTTGTGAACATTGCTTCATGGCTACGTCTACGATTTCTTCAGTTAAGCAAAGTATATGTCAACAATATATTGACCCTCAAAGACTTAGACTACACACTTGTTAATTGCATATTGTCTTGGTAGAGACATTTTTCCCTTTTGCATTGGGCAGTTTGTTAAGAAAAGTCAACAAATCCATTTGTTTCTGATTCTAAAACTCCACCAGAAATTCTGGTTTGTACACATGTCAAGACATAAAGAGGAGCTATAATTGCCCTTATTCCTCTGTTTTCATGGTAGTTGGTATCAAGTTTCACCTGATGGTAATTGAGCTAAACTGTTTGAGTTTATTGCACATTTGTTAAACCTGAGTTAGTCTTCCAGGATTCTATGACACAACCATGCATGCTTTAACCACTCATGCCTAAACAATGCTGTCTGAACCATGACGGCGTCTTTACCACACATGCCTTTTCAGCGAATTTCATTGTAAAAACATGATTGATAAAGGAATATATGTTGTAAATTCCCCCCCCCCCCGCCCTGTGCCCTAACACCCAGTACACCAGCCCTGCAATCCACCCGCCCCAGCTGGTTTAAAACTGCCCCACCCTGAGCCCTAAAATCTGACACCTGCCCTTAAAACTACTCCAATTCACCCGACCTGAGCCTTAAAACTGAGCCCACCCTGCCCTTAAAACTACCCCATCCCCTCCGCTGCCCTGAGGCCTAAAACCGTGCTCCCAGCTAAAAACTACCTCCACCCCAGCCCCCCTGTCCTGAGCCCTAAAACTGACTCCCACCTCTCAATATTGCCCCTTACCCCTCACACCCTGAGCCCTAAAACCGGTCCCCTGACCTTAAAACTACTCGACGCCTCCCTCCGATCCCTAAAACACTGCCCCCTGCCACAAAAACTACCTCAACCCCCCAAATCCCCTTCCCTGATCCTTATAACTACCCCACCCCTCAAAACAACCCGTCCCCACCCAGCCCCACGTACCTCTCCCTATCCTTCCTGTTCCTGAACCGCACAGCTAGAATGCTCTCATATGCGTACTCAAGGAAGAGTTGTGGTTCAGGTAAGCGGTGTTCCGCTTGCGGGGAAACGGCACACGTGGCTCTCAGCCCACGTTATAAAGACCGTTATAAAGTTATTGATGTGTCTGGACCTGTTCTCATGCAAATGGAGATGTGTCTGATAAACTTGTCCACTTGCCTCCAGTAGATGGCTGCCTTAACTGTATTGCCTTCTTACACTAAAAGTTTGTAATCTTTTAAAAGGTGTGAGGCAGGTCAGACAGCCTGTGACTTGGGAGCATCCAGGCTCGGAAATGCCCGGCAGTGAAGATGTCATCCTGTGATTCATTTTGGCCACCTTCTGTGAGTACGTAATTAGCCTTTCTTCATAAACTGGAAGACTAAAAGTTAATCATGCAAGGAGAAACTCGTGGTCTTTGTTTCTCTTTGCCTAGGACATGGAAACTACCCTAAATGCCAATTTCAGGTTGAGTTACTGCTTCAGTAACCTTTTGGAGTGGGTTATAAAAACAGATCCTCCAAGATTAATGGCCCGGCAGCGTCCAGACAAATGGAATCACTTCTGCTGAGATAATAGCTCCTGCTTCGTTACTCTTTTCGAGGGAGAAAGTTGTAATCTTGTTTTGCAGCCACCCATGGCATCACCCATGTTTAATATTTGTATTAGCACTAGTAGCACTGGACTAATGTTTTTTACGGTAATATCGAAATCTTTTAAAACAGTGAAATTCATTTATAGCGTTTATTTCACCCCACCCGTCCTATACTTTGCTGCACACTGCTTTACCGTAGCTCTACTTGTGCACAGTCATTTTCTTTAGGAGACTGTGCGCAGGGCTGTTAGCGGGTTTTCACACATTTGCTGCACCATATGCTTCTGGATCGTTCGGGTGTAATTTATGATGGGCATTAACTTGTGGGAAAACTACTGCAGATGTTTGAATACCACAAACGTATGGTTGTGAGTAGTCTCCTCGCGTGCACGGTTTTCCAAACCGCCCATTGACACTGCCCCTGGAATGCACAGGCTGCCCTCGTGTGCCGCTAATGAATGCCGAAAATCCAGAGGAACGGAAAAAATAATACAGCAACCCTCTTTGTGCAAGGCTTACGGGTGAATACCAAACCAGTTTTGAATGTAAAGTTCCAGACTCTTCTCATACATGAGTTTGACAGAATTAACCTTTCTTTTCGCGGGTCCCTACTTCGTCCTAGGGGTGACATCCTTCAGCCCGCAGCTGTTGAACGAGAATAAACAATTGCTGACTGACTGAGAAACTGGAGGAAAGATTTCATACGGCGAAAACACAAAACGTGATACATGTAATCATTGAATTAAAGGCAGCTGCATAGTGAGAGAGTGAGTGTGTGTGTGTGTGTGTGTTTGTTTTTTCCCTACCTTCTATCTGCCCTTCCAGGTAGAAACAATCCAGTTTGAACTGCAAGGCCACCTAATTTCTGAATAGAAATACATCACCCAAGTCTCTCTGGTCTTGTTGGGGGCATGTTGCTTAAACACCTACAGCACAGAACTCTGGAACGCAGCGTCCGAACCTACCCCACCCAATAAGGCCGACAACCGGAGACTATACAAAAAGTAATTCTCATAGTACATATCT
This sequence comes from Pleurodeles waltl, assembly GCF_031143425.1. Classification (NCBI taxonomy): domain Eukaryota; kingdom Metazoa; phylum Chordata; class Amphibia; order Caudata; family Salamandridae; genus Pleurodeles; species Pleurodeles waltl. Next base: position 511,252,094 of record NC_090445.1, read on the forward strand.
GATGCGTAGCCTGTTTTGGGATGCAAAGCATCCCTTTGCCAGCAGCTGGAGGTGCGACACATGACAACGTACTCTTGAAAGTGCCAGTGCGGTTAAAACATTAATCCTTAAGCATCCCAAATTTCTACCAAATACCGACTAAAATAAGCTTCAATCTAAATTACTCTGAGCAAATTCCCTACTTTGTACATTGATTACACAGCATATTAGTTGGATTCTGTTTCCATCTTAAATTGGTTTAACACTCATACTGAAAATTACTTTCTCAACCATATCTGAGACAAGCAAAAAGTATATTCCTTAGTGTTTTTTTCTTTGCTACTTTAACGGTAAACTCAAACCAGTTTATGTGCTTCCACCCATGCAGTACTGTCGTCCTTCTTCAAGGTTTTTCCTCACTGGAAATGCAGAAACTTTTTTATGTTCCTCGGGGCCAGGCAACTCGATTACATATCTCTAGCAGCTGTAGTATTTGGGAATTAAGGAACTTGCTAGCTTGCTTTTCATGGGGCACAGTCTACGGTTGTAAATTTAACACTATGCAGTGTTCACCCCATCTACCTCGACTAGGTTGGGGAGAGGGGATTCCACAGAGTAGCACAGATTTGTGAAGGCACCAGGTACCACAGTGAAAAGCAAAGAAAGTGGTTGCCAGGCTAAATGTAGTCTCTAGAAAGTCCAAAAGCTCACCTTACTCTGACAACGACAAAGGTAGTTCTCCATGGCATGCACACTGAAAGAACTGCTGTGCACAGCTTCGAATCTTGGTAGAACTGCATTTGCACTGTCTTCCTTCCAGGAATAATATTGCGAGTAACCTTGAGTCGGGCACGCATAATTCCTGGCACTGCACATCTAGAAAACATTTAGAGACAATTCAGAATGTGGTGTGTGCTATTACATAAGTACTGACGTTGTCCTCTTGATTGTATATGTATTTGGCATAAAATATGCAAATTATGTTTGTAAGACAGTATAGCACTGATCCTTGCCACTTGAAGACTCATATTCTCCAAACTGTGTCAAAATAAATAGCTGTCTTTATTTACTTCTTGCATGTCCGTGCCTTTTTGCAATAACAGTATAGTTTTTGGTGCAATCACGTGATCGGGAGGGGTCTGCAGATCTGGATCCGCTGATCCCGCTAGCTATTTGTTATAAGGTTAGTTTTAGTATATAGAGACATCTGTTTTTTTATGTTGGAATCAGGGTGCACCTATGTATGTATGCTTGTGTGTGTGTATGTGTGTGTGTGTATATTTATATATATATATATATTATAATATCCTATAGTTGTTTTAATTTTAAATATGTGATTTGATGTGTTGTCAGGAACTGCAGGTCCATGAAGGGAACTTCGGATCCGCCCATTTTGGAAAAATAAACGTTCCTTTTTGATTGGCTGTATTTGGACCCCACCCTATTAGAGTTGCAGAAACACCATACAGTAGTCATTTCTTGTTTCATCTGTGTGGAGAAATCCAGAGTAGTGGTTAGATTGGGTGTTTCTCTTTTTTTTTTTCCTCCTAAAGCAATGGCTAGTTATTCATCAGTGGCATAAGATCCAGAAGTTCCCACCTTGGAGGAAGAGAAGGGAACATCTTCAACTTAGAAGGAGAGTGAAGTGTGGAAACACTTCATTATTAGTCCAGGATAGAAGAAGTTGGCAGCTAAATATGTCACATGTGGAACTTCAAAAAAGTATTCACATGGAACAAGTTCCATGTGGAAGCACCTTGACATCATCCACAACAGGGAGATGGTCTTATTGCTTCCATCGTTGCTGAGGGACAGTCTACAGCTCCTATCACAGTGCCATGTGTATCACAGTACCTGGGAAGTACAGTGACTTACTGTTAAATGTCACATGCTTCTTTCTGCCATGCTCTCCTCTGTGTCTGATTTTTTTCTGTGCCATTGGCAACCACCATTGCTAGTTTTTCTTTTTCTTTTAAAACTTTGTTTTCCATTTTTTACAAAGTGAAAATGAAGCATGTTGCTTCTTTGTTTCTTGTTATGCTTTTTTGTTTAAAAGCTAGTTATTTTGTAAAAGAAAAAAGGAAAAAAAGTTTAGAAAACTTTTCAAAAAACAAAGTTCAATAAGTGTGTGAATGAATAGTTCAATATATGCGTGGATTTATTCGTGTATGTTTTAGTGTCTGTTTCGGTGTGTCGCTGTGTACATAAATATGTGACTGGGTGCTTCAGTGTAAGCATTAGCATATGTCTGGGTGTGTTAGCACATACATGAGAGTGGGCATGAGTGTGTCAGTTGATAGATAATTGTGTGTTTGTATATGTTAGTGTATGTTTGAGTTTGTTACTGTATGTATGAGTATTTATCTGGATATATTACTGTATGCATCTGTGTTTATATGGTCGTGCCAGTTTATGAATAGATGTGTCTGAGCCTGTTATAGTACGTGTCAGTGTTTGCATAGGTGTACCAGTGTATGGGTGACTGTATATGTGAATTTCTTACTGTATATGTGAGTGTATGCTTCAGTGTAGGAGTGTATGAATGAGTGTGTAGCTAGGTATGCTTGTGTGTACTAGTTTGTGTGTGCCTGGGTGTATCAGTGTCTGGATTACTATGTACATGCTTATATCAGTGTATAAGTTGGTGTCCTACTGGGTGTGCCAGGGTATATGTCAGAGTGTGCCTGAGTATGTTAGTCTGTGCCTTAATGTCTGCCCCGGTGTGTCAGTCTGTACGCCTGTGTGCTGGGGTGTGTAAGTGTATGGATGAGTGTATATCTGACTGTTTTAGTATATGCATTAGTGATGGAGCGGGTATGTCAGCATATGGATCAGTGTGTCTTGCAGTATGTTAGCAGAGATGTCAGGGTGTACATGAGTGTCACTTTTTAGTAAATGTGTCTGGGTGCACATGGTATGTCAGGGTATGCATAATGGTGTACTTGGATGTGTCAGCATATGCATCAGTGTGTACCTGTGTGTCATACTGTATGCTAATGTATTTGTCTAGGTGTGTCAGTATATGTATCAGTGGGTGTGAGTGTATGCACAAAAGTGTAACTGGGTGTGTCAGTGTAGGCATACGTGTGTGTGTGGGTGTCTAAGAATATGCACGAGAGTGTACCTTGGTGTGTTGGTATATACATCAGTGTGTGTCTGTGTGTGTTAGTGGAGGCCTAGGTCTCTGCCTGGGTATATCACTATATGCATGAGAGTGTACCTAGGTGTGTCAGTGTGTATATCAGTGACTATCTAGGTGTCTGTGTATTTATTAGTGTGTTTAGATTTGTGTATCCCTTGGTATGTCAGACTACATTTTAGTGTTTTTCTGGCTGTGTTAGTGTATGCATAAATATCTATCTGGTGTATCTGTGTGTGGATTAGTACATACGTAGATGTATTTTGTATACAGGTCCCTATGTATGTGAAAGTATATACCAATGTGTGCTTGCATGTATCAAGATATATATTAGTGTGTGTCTGAGTGTGTCAGTATATGCATAGCTTAGTGGGTGTTTTACTGTATGCAGCAGTGTTTGCACAGGTATATTAGTGTACACATTAGTGTGTGTCTGGGTGGGTTAGTCTATGTCAGAGTGTGCTTGGGTGTACGAAAGTATGGATACATGTGTACCTGGCTAAATTAGTCTATATTATCACTCCTTGGGTGGGTATGCCAGTGTATTCTTTAGTGTCAATCTGAGTGTGTCCGTATCTGGATTAGTACGTGCCTGCATGTATCAGTGTGTAGATGAGTGAGTCCTTGAATGTCTCAGGGTGTAGACTAGTGTGTGCCTGGGTGTGTTAGTGTATATATATATATATATATATATATATATATATATATATGTGTGTGTTTGTGTGCTTGGGTGTATCAGTATATGCCTAAGTGTGTCCCTAAATTTGTCACAATGCATGGGTGTGTTAGTGTATGGATCAGTGTGTGCCTCAGTGTGTTACTGTATGCATATGTGTTTGTCTGGTTTTGTTTGGATATGTGTTTGTGCCTAGGTGTGTAGGTGTATACATCAGTGTTTCACTGGGATGTGTTGGTGTATATATTATTTACTGTCTGGGTGTGTTAGTGTATTCATCAGTCTTTGCCCTATTATCTCAGTGTATGCATCAGTGTAAATTTGTGTGCATCAATGTCTGGTTTAATATGTGTCCATATGTATTAGTGTATGCATGAGTGAGCACTTGTTAGGGTATATAGCAGTCTGTGCCTGGGTGTGTAACTGTACACATTTGTGTGTGCGTGGATTTGTTAGTCTGTACATCACTATGTGGTTGGGTGTATGAGTATATGGATGAGTGTGCATTTGGCTATGTTATTGTATCTATCGGTGTTTGGACATGTCAGTGTATGCATCAGTGTCTGTGTTGGTATGTTCACAGACAAGTAAGAGTGTGGCTGGGTGTGTCAGTGTATGGATAAATGTGTGCCTGGGTGTATGGATAAGTATGTATCTGAGTATGTTACTGTATGCATTAGTGTGTGTCTGGGTATGTCTGTGTATGCTTGGGTATGTCAGTGTGTGCAGCAGTGCGTATGTAGGTGTGTCAATGCATGCATTATTGTATGCCTGGCTATGTCAGTGTACGCGTCAGTGACTAGCTGGGTGTGTTAGTCTCTTGATTTGTATGTCTGCATGAGTGTGTCTCTAGGTATGTTATTATATATGTATATCAGTGTATGCTTAGGTGTGTCTGTGTATGCGTAATGTGTGTTTGAGTGTCTTACTGTATTCATCAGTGTTTGTCTGGATGTTAGTGTATGCATTCATGCCTGACTGGCTGTGTTAATATATATATTAGTTTGTGCTTGGGTGTATGAGTTTATGGATGAGTGTGTACCTGGCTATATTAGTGTATGCATTTAGTGTGGAAGAGTATGTCAGTGTATGCACCAGTGTCTATTTGAGTGTGTCAGTGTCTCAATTAGTATATGCCTGCATGTATGTATTGTTCTACATATGAGTGACTCCCTGGTTGTGTCAGGATATATATTTATTTATTTATTTATAGTGCCTTGTCAGTTTCAGGATTACTACATACCTGCATGTATCAGTGTATAGATAAGTGAGTCACTGGATGTGTCAGGGTTTGCTTTGGTATGTCAGTGTATGCATTAGTGTTTGCCTTGGTATATAAGGTTATGTTTGACTGTTTCCTGCGTGTGTTAGTGTATGCATATGGAAATACATAGGTGTATTTCTATTAGTGTGTCAGTATAATTAAATATATGTACTGGGGTATATTTATGGATGGTTTATCAGTGAAGAAAGATGTAATTACCTACATTACCGGAGTAAAAAGGTCCTTTAATCTGTGTAAAAAAGAGAAACTATAAATAGAAGTTAAAGTTTCCTACTATTGACTTGTCTATCAAAACTTCACAATCTATAATAACAAAGGTATTGTTAATAACAAGAAAGTTGTATTACTGTATAGCAATTACACATATTTTTTAAGCATGTCATGTTCCCCTGTTCTCAGCTTCTATAATTTTGCACTATAAATTAAGTGCATATAGATATTCATCCTTGATCAGTTGTGGGGGATGGGGGTGGGGGAACAGTCATATGGGCTGTTAACAAAAATAAAAAAAATAAAAAAACGACATAGCATGTTATTTCAAATGTAATATTATTGTGTATTACACTCAGTACAAATGTTTACCAAACTGTTAGCAATACTTATCAAGTATATTATAGGCTTATAATATAGTGTATGTGTATGAATCATAGTAGTAGTAGTTAAAAAGGTGTATAAAGACATCACCCTTGGTAGGCCGCGTTGATGTCATAAAGTGTGGTAATTCCTTAAACAGCAGTAGAGTATATCATTGGTGTTATCATTTTTATTCGTTTCCTGGTGTTCTTCAAACAGAAGTTTACCAGTCTTCCTGTTTTTTCTTCTGTAGATGCTTGTCGTGGTTCAAACTTTGTGATCTCTAATTCCAGTTTAGTACTGTGCCTGTGGTTTCCTTCCGAGAGTAAGACAGTTTTAGGCCGTATGATGTCTTATGTTGTATTACAAGTCCCAGATATGGAGTATTCCATTTCTCCAGCAATGATCCTCCTTAGAACTTTAGTTCAAGAAACAGAATATACAAATTTGGTAATTTATAGGGTAATCTCTGCTTGGGTATAAGGTTGCTCTCATTACACTCTGTCCACCCAGTTGTATGTTTTCTGTAGATGGTGTAATGTCTAGATGTAACACTTATTCCTTCATGGAAAATAATGGCTGTACAGGTATATGTTTGACCTGAAATAGACATTTGTCCAGCTTTAAAATTTGTAATTTGCGTTTCCAATTTAGTTCCATCTGCATTGCATCGTTAAAGCATTAAGATGATATACTTTCCAGTTCTTCTTATCTTCAAAGTTGATAGAAGGTCTGAGTTAGATTTTGTGCACGTGTTATTCTGTGATGCATCTTTAAATAATTTTTCAAAACTGACAGTTTTACAGTCTGGTAGAGAGGGGAAAATAAATCGTTCTGATTCTGTGTCTGACTTCATGGGCACCATCTCTTCTAAAATACCTAGCAGGACCATCAAGAATTCTTGTGCATCCTCTTGAGTGTTTTGAGTGAAGTTTACAGATCTAGTGCACCGACCTGCAAGATCTCTTATAAAGATGCAGAATATATTTTGTTTTCTATCACTGCTCAAGCGTTCTAACAGGATAGAGAGTGAAGAGCACAATCTTTTATCCTTTTTCTGTTTAATTGCACAAACTAGAGGAGGTAAGGAAAATAGTGCATTGAAAACTACATTGGCATAGCAGATGACTCCAGACAGGTTTGAGGACTTGTACCCAACAATTTCATCATTATTTTTTCTTCTCTTTTTTTCCTCTTTTTTTCCTCTTTTTCTCAGAAATATCAGTATGACACTTGAAAATCTTTCATGTTGGTAAGATTATAGGCCTTCTGTAAACTGGGTACTGCCGTAGATGAGGAGTAGACAGGCTTCTCAAACTGTTATACTCGAATCAACATTTACTCTAGTGTCATCAAACTCTATCAGACATAAACAAGTCAACATTTTCTTCTTCTGTTTCTTTTTGCATTGCTGTCTCACGGGGAGATTAAGTGATATGCCCAGAATCACAGGACTTTACGCCGACAGCGAGGCTCAAACTTGGGTCTCCAGCTCCCGAGGTCATCGCTCTGACTGCTGTGCTACATCCTCTCCCCTGAGAGGTCCAGAACTCTGGCTGCTTTGCGAACTATCCTTTGCTATCTCAATAGCAATTGTTTCCTCTTGTTTGATTTCTTCATTTAAAATTTTCAGGTAGTTCAGAAATATTGGACACTGAATGGTATCTTGTGTTGAAAGAGTCTTCATAGCAGTAATTCTGTCCAAGTAACTGTTTAAGAATGCCAAGGTTTGAATAGCTGGAGAAGTGCTAAACAGAAAAAATATTTTTTTTCAGAAGTTTGGCAGGTAAGTTTTCTATAGTTTATTAAGTTACCTTTTGCATGCCAAACCAAACAACCGTCGCAACCAACTACACCATATTTGCTTTCATCAGTGTTTTCCGAAACACTATTTTTGTACCTATAGTGCTGAGGAATTTCGTAAAGACACATATTTTCAAGATGTGGACTTCTTCTTGGATAGTAAGTGTCCAGTATATTTGTTTTTACAATATCTGTACTCTGTTGATCAAACTCTGCTAAGTACTGAATTTCTAGATAAGATTTCAAGACTTTGTTTCGCATGTTGGCCTGGTCTAGACTAACCCAGACAATTCCTCCAGAGTTTGAGAACAAACTAACTGAACTCAACCTATCAGAGCACTCATATGAGCCTATCTTATTAGGGGCCCAATCTAGGACAAGACCATACCATATGTAACAAGTCTGCACCAATCTCCTGACATCTAGGACAGGCAGCGTCCCGACGGGAAAAATATTTGTTCACATGGGCTGGTGTGAGATAGGTCCTGTGGACCAGGTAGTATTGTATGAGGCGAAGTCTGGAGTTGCGGGGTATGTTAAGGTGCCCCGAGAGAGCCACCCCCCACTGTGCTTCTGCAATTGAGGCGCCCGCATCTGCTCCCATGCCGCACGCAGTGCTCCGCCATCCAGGGCCGTATGGGTGCGCAGCACATCTGCAAGCCAACTAATCAGGCGACGACCCCGACCCAACACCTGCAGATATTGTATCAACAAGTGGGTGGGAGGAGCCATCGAGATGTCTCCCCACCCAGTCCCCAGGGTCCGCAGCAAAGAGCTATATAATAGAAATTGGCCGGGAGGCAGTCCCATGTCCTGAAGCCTAGAGAATGGGATCAACCGGCCTTCTTCATAAAGATCGCCCAAAGTGAACAGTTCTGCTTTGTGCCATGTCCGAAGTTCCGAGTTTGATTTGACCTTGGGGCCACGCGGCGTGCCCGCCAATGCCAGGGCCGGTGCAAAAGGGGTCACCTGCCTCGTCAGCCGAAGGGATCTACGAAAGCATCTATGGGCGACTTTAAGGAACAACTGTTGTGGGATTGGTGCTTGTGTGAGCGGATGAAACAGGTGTTGGATTTGCATTAGTGGCCAGGGACCACTTTCTGACACTGTGTCAGCCAGCTGAACCTCTGCCAGCCACCTGGCTATCCACTGGAGTTGGGCCGCCAGGTAGTAGTGTTCTAAGTTAAGGACCGCTAGGCTTTCCCTATCAGGCGGGAGGTACAATTTCCTCAGGGCGACTCTACATCGGCCACCGTTCCAAATAAAGTCTCTCAACCCCGTTTCCAGGGCCCTGAAGAAGCCAGGAGAAACCTAGTGTGGGAGGTTAGAGAAAAAATATAGGAGGTGCGGCAGGATGACCATCTTCAGGAGTGCTATCCTGCCCGCTACCGATAGCGGCAGTGTCCTCCAGAACGACATTTGGGACCTGACCGAGGACACCGCTTTCGTGAGGTTGCCCTCAAGCAGATCCTCCTTGCGATGGTAGATTCTGATGCCTAGATATCTGAATGTGCAGGGCTGCCACGGAACGGGACTCCCGGCCAAATTGATCCTGGGGTCTGAAAGTCCCGGATCGAAAGGGAAGAGGCATAACTTAGACCAGTTTACCCTAAGGCCGGATAGCCTCGCGAAGCGTTGCAGGAGTATCCCGACCTCTGGTGGAATTCGCGTAATGTCTCTAAAATACAGAAGGAGGTCATCAGCGTACAACACTGTGTGCAGACTGTCCCCAAGGGGAATTCCTCAATCAGTCCCCTTTCCACGCATGGCTGCTGCCAGAGGTTCCATGGCGAGTGAAAACAGTAAAGGCGAAAGAGGGCAGCCCTGTCTCGTGCCACTGTATATACGAATCGGCTCCGATATTGCAGATCCCAACTTTACCCAGACCTGCGGCTTGGTGTATAACAGTTTAACCAGGCGGGCGAAGGAGGGTCCCACTCCAAGCCTCCGCAACACTCTGAACAGGTAGGGCCATTCCAGGGAATCAAAGGCCTTCTCCAAGTCCAGGACAAGGCAACCCGCTCTCAGCCACGCCCAACCCGCATAATTCATGACTCAGAACAATCTTCTGATATTATGTGATGTGTCTCTTTCCGGGACAAACCCGTTTTGATAGGGTGGACTAAACCTGGGACATTCGGCGCCAGTCGCAACGCCAGTATCTTCGCTAATACTTTGTAGTCGGTGTTTAACATTGCTAGGGGCTGGTACGATCCCATCTCTGCAGGATCCCTCCCCGGTTTAGGAAGAGAGACCAGCATCACTTCTCCCTGAGTGGCTGGTAAGTAACCCTTCCGTTCGGCATCTTCGTATACGCGAAGCAGCTTGGGTGCCAACTGCAATGCAAAGGCTTTGTAGAAGTCTACTGGTAACCCGTCCGGGCCCGGCGTTTTGCCAGATGCGAGTTCGCGAATGCTGGCCTTTATTTCTTCAAGGTCAAGTGGCGCCTCAAGCGCCTCCGCCTGCTCTTCTCCTAGGCGTGGCAACTCCACCTCAGAAAGGAATGCAGCGCAGAGATTATCTCCAGAAGAGGCCTCCGAGGCGTAGATCGCCCTGTAATGTCTGACAAACTCAGCTAGTATTTCCCGGGCGCGTATACTAATCCCCCTAACTGCGAGTGGATCTTCACTATTGGCCCCCTCTCGCTGTCTCGGCGGATCAGCCAGGCTAGTAGTTTGCCAGCTTTATCAGCCGATGCATGAGTTCTTGCCGAGTGCACAGTATAGTTTAAACATCACAGGCGCTCGAGGAGTGACAGGTGCTCAGCGTGTGTAGCTGCCAATTGCAGGGACCCAGACTGACTGTCGGCTGCCTCCCCTTCTGGCCTCAACAAAACTCGCTCCACTCTGGTCAGATCACATTCAACGGAGCGGTACAGGCTGCATTGGGTCCCCAGGCAGTGCCCTCGGACAAGGACCTTGAATGCGTCCTATTCCACCACACTCGATGAAGCGGTGCCATCATTGAGCTCAAAGTATTCCAAGATCGCAGCACCCAGTGAACCCCTGAACACTGCGTCTTCCAATATTTCCGGCCTCAGTTTCCAAGTAGGTACAGCACGTCGGGAGGTTTCCCAGCTAAGGCTTGCTAGTAATGGGTTGTGTTCCCTATTAGGGAGGCTAGGTTGGGAGTGCAGAGCATTCTGTCTAATCGCACGTGTGAAGAGTGCGGAGCCGAGTAGAAGGAGTAAACCCTATCCTGCGCGTGCCGGGGGGGGGGTGAGGATCTGTCCAGGTCTACATCAAGCACACTATTGAAGTCCCCCCCCCCTAGCAACCATGGGAGGTCGCTCCAGCCCGCCAAATGTTGAGACAGGCCATGTAAAAAAGCTGTCTGGTATGTATTTGGAGCGTATATAGAGCTTAGTACTATAGCGTGTCCCGCCAGTCTCCCCCCGTACCAGCACAAATCGACCCTGTGGGTCCACTATCTGCTCCTCTATTGCAAAGGGTGTGCCAGCTCTGATCCAAATCAACGCGCCCCTAGCATAAGCTGAGTGCCCTGTCGCGTATAGTTGCCCTCTCTAGCGCCGACGCAGCCGAAAAGATCTCCGATCCAACCAGGTGTGTCTCCTGTAGAAATGCCAGGTGGATTGAATGCCTTTTAAGGTAGGAATAAATGGTGTATCGCCGCTTGGGGGTGTGTATGACGCTCACATTCCAGGTAATTACTGTATATGAAGACATGTTATGGATAACAAAGCCTCTTCTATCACCCCTCTCCCCTCTCCTTTGCATAGCATCGTCTCGTCAAATGCCCATTCCCAGCTATCGGTTAGGTGTGTAATAGGCGCAGTCCATCCAAACCAAAACATAACTAATACCATTAGAGCATATTAATGGGGTTCTATGACCCCCACAAGGGAGTTCCAACAGTGTACAGTTACGCCATATCCCCTAATAGCCCTCCGCTCTGACAGGCGGTCCGAGGTAGCAGGTCGGTCACTTGCTGGCTGCAACAGTTCGGTGTCCGATTCTGACACTAGCTGGGACGTGCTTCTCGCCGCAGCAGATTGGATAGCCTCTCTCCTCTCTTGTATTAATTGTTCCAGATCAGGTGCTCGTGTCACACGGCCGGCCCAGATTTTGCCTTTCCTTCGGGCCCGCCTAGTTCTGCCGCGCCTGCCCCGGGGCAACGATGCTGGCCTCTCAGCAATTCCACTCGTGTCCAGTCCTGATGATTCGAGCCACTCCCATGCCGTCTCAGGGGTGGTGAAGAAGTACCGATTTGTTTTCCGCCACAACTCGTAGCTTGGCAGGGAACAGCAGGGAGTAATTCAAACCGAGGGAACTGAGTTTGCGCTTCAGTGGTAGGTAGGAGGCCCGGTCTCTTTGCATCGCTAGAGTGTAGTCCGGGAACAACAAGACCTGTGCTCCTTCCACTCGGATAGGTGAATCGGTTCTCACAGTTTGCAAAACAACGTCTCTGTCTGCGTAGTGGAGGAGGCGAATGATTAAGGGGTGAGGAGGACTCCCCAGCGGCCTCGATCGTGTGGGAACTCGGTGGGCACGCTCCACTGAAAAGAAGGGAGTGAATCCACCCATTGGTACCAGGCCCCTCAACCAGATCCCCGAGTAGGCCACCGGATCTTGGCCCTCTGCGCCCCCCGGAAGGCCCACTACTCCAATATTGTTCCTCCTAGAGCGGCCCTCCGCATCCTCCACTCGGTGCTCCAATTCCATCACCCGGGCCTGTACCTCCTCCATCTCTGATTTCAGGCAGGAGGTCGTCGGTGCCAGTTCGTCCACCTTCACCTCAATTTCGCCGGTTTTGTCTGCTAACTTGCAGTGGTCAGCATGCAGCAAGACAAGATCACTTGTCACTCTGTCTATTTTGGCTTCCAGCGACGTACGGGCGCGCTCCAGCGAGTCTCCAATGCGTTCCACTGCTGCGAGGACCGCATCCAGTTTTTGACAGTCCTGTGCAACTGTGTCCTGCGATTTCCCATCACCGGCACCAGAGCGTAGGCGCCCTGTCCCAGCCATGGTCCAGGTTACAAGAAATCTCCGTCTGTGCACTGTCTCGCTAATTCCTGTTTCCAGCTCACTTTTCTGGCCGGTCTCAGACAGAGCGAGGGCACTGATCGGGTGAGCTGTCATTCAGGGAGTGCGTCCGTGTGGCTACCGGTATCACCAGGGCCCATTTCCAGTTTCACACCATGAGCCCTTTGGCAGGGCCGGCTCTGTAGCAATCAGCTCTGGGTGTGCCCTCTTTGCGTGGGTTCCTTCGATGTGGACTTGTGGTTGAATGCCGAGATTACACTGTGTCCCGTTTCCGCTCGGGGGTCCACTGTGTTGGGGCAGGTCGGGCCCGCTTGTCGGGTTCAACAGCTCTCCACCAACCGACAGCACGAGCAGCCAGGTCCTTTACTGCCCTCATCTCCAGTCAAGCGACACTCCCCTCCATCCTGTGGGGCACACCCAGTGTGCACAGTCCTGCAGCAGGCTAGGCAGCCTCCAAATGAGTATAAGCGCGGTTCGACCGCTCCCCGGGAGCCTGATCAACTTCCAAATGCCTCCTGTGGGTAGCCCCACATTCACAACTGGGCAGAAAGTTTCAGTTCTGAAGAGGGTGGCCCCCTGCCCCTCTCGCTGCTGTGATAAGTTTCTAGTCCCTTGTACTCCCTGGGACTTTATGTTTGGTCGGCTCGTGTCAGTCTTCAGCCCTTAATAGGGCCCTCACAGACCGCATCTCCCTTCAGCTCTTCCCTTCCCCCGGGGGCAAGTCCTTACCTCCTCGGGGGAAGCCGCCAGCCATGTATCGTGTTCCGAGGGCATCCCACCCCCGCAGCGCCGTCTCTGCTTCAGGAGCCGCGCCCCTCCTCGCGGCTGCACCGTCTCACGATGAGGCCCCGTAGGACCAGGCCAGCCAGGTGCAGTGTATCACCGTTGCGGTGTTGCCGAAGGGGCAAGTTTCGGCCCCCGCAAGTTGCGGGACCGCGCAGGGGCTTAGTGCTGGTTGCCCATCGGGCGGCACCACTCCCCAGTCCCCTCTAAGGTTGTCGGATTTACCGGGCGCGACGCGGAGCTCGAGAAGCTCGTGTACGCCAAATTGGACGGCTTGGCCACGTCTCCTTTTGGTACAAATTTTATAGTAACATTTTGATGCACAACAGAACAGAGTTACGTCTGGCCTTCTGGTAAAGCTCTTGGACTGTTACTCAGTAGGTTGAAGGTTCAAATCCTGGTATCTCAAGTCAGTGTGTATTTATTTACTCGTGTTTAGAATGTTAAACATTCCTAGTGATGGAACATTTACCCCTTTATTCCCATCACTGTATTTGGGTTGAATGTCGTACAGATGTCTAGACACTGAACACTAAGGAATCATCTGTGGCCTAGTGGTTAATGTCTCAGACCCTTATGCAGGAAGTTGAGTGTTCCAGTCTAGTTTGTCAGTTGTCATTTCTCAGCTTGAAATTATTTTCAACTTAAAAAATTTGAGGTAGGTACAGAAAGGTGATTTCACTATTTTTACTTGTCAAATAATTTGTTGGGTTGGGTGGTTATAGATGGCTGGCCACAGTCCAGGCCCTGTGACCAACCCCCGCTGAGCATGGCTGAAAGTCGTGCTTGGCTTGGGGTTTGGTAGTTATAGCTGGTTGGCCGCAGGGCCTGGCCCAACCCGAATCACCCATGGCCAAAGACATGCATGGGGCAGGGTTGGGTGGTTATTAGGGGTTGGCCGCAGGTCCTGTTGTCAACCCCCATGCACAGCAATGGTTGGATTAATGTATGGTAATTAAAGTTACTTAACGTTAAAAAAACATAGAAATTTACTGAAAAAAACAAAGGTTACAAGGATGTTTAGTTAGGAAATAGAATTTTTTTTAAACATAGAAATTCACTTAAAAAGCTTAAGGTTACAGGATGTTATACTTAAGTTCATATTTTAAATGTACAAATCCACAGATATTCACCTGTTATAGTTGATTATCTCAAGTAACTATAACTCGTGCCCTCGCCATTCACTGCTAATTGCCCCACAAAATATGGCACTCATGACATCTTTGATAGCATCATTGACAATATCAATGTAATATTTGCAGTAATTTTTTTAACCAAAAAACTGTGCATGGTGGGGACATGAGTTATAGTTACTTGAGATAACTCTAACTATAACCGTTGAATTCATATAGTTTTGTACATTTAAATGTGAGCATAACTATAAAGTTCCTGTAACATTTGTTTTTTTTATAAGTGAAATATACACACACACACATATATATATTTATATATACATGTGTGTATATATACATATATATATATATATATATAGTATATGTGCGAGTTTGTATTTCAGCCCTCCTCTTTATCCATTGGACTTTTGTTTTTTCATTCACATGTATTCTGCTCGCTACAGCATGAGGCAGATGGTCAGCCCACTTTAGCCATTGGCTAACGACACTATGAGCACAGTGTTCTGATCTTTCAACAAGCAGTGACAAAGTGAAAAAGCTAGCACACAACGCCACTTGTTAAGAATGTGTAATCAGCAGTATCAAGTTACAAAATAAAATATATTTGATTTGATCTATTTTCATCTTAAAATGGAACGGACATCCAAGACCAGAAAGTAATTTATAACAACTCGTACCTTATAATAACTATTTTGTCAGTTTAATTACATTTATCCCCGTGTCAGTGTATTTTGAATTCTCCTTTTTAACCCTTTCGCTGTCTGTAGTGCGATTACAATTTTATTACCGTGGATTTGCAGGGAAGCAATAATTTGAGACTTCTCTCCTGTGTGCATTGTTAATCATCAGCGGCATGTCATTACGGGCAGTCTATAATTTTGATGTCATTAGCGTACCCAGGCCTGCAAAATGAGTACCAAACTACAGACTCTCAATTGCATGAAAAATGCAAAACAAATTTTCAGAACTTTAAATAGTCCTCATAAGGTATAGTACTTCTTTCTGTGTGATGTGCACCTTCCATTCAAACATTATTCCCCCCAACATTTACACAAAAAAGCAGATAGTTTTGACCCTAAATGAGACCATCATATTCTTTTGTGGAAGCATACATCCCAGTGTAGCACCATCTCACCACTGAGCATGTGCTGGGATACTCTAAGTTTCTCTTTTTTTAGGGGAAAGCGCAAAGCACTCCATCTCCTATTGTAATCTCTCTTTTGGCTTTTAACCACACCTATGTCACATCAGTCACTTTCATTGGTTCGTGGGCTTGTCTTTTAAAATCCGCTTGTTTTTATTTGTAAAAGGCATGCATACGTCATGCCTTTTCCAGTGTTTAGCTCTCCTCCAGTGCACCGGTAAACTACTGAAAACATATGAGGCTCGATGTTTTCAGTATGGTTTCCAGACTAATTTATCTGTTTATTTTCCACGCAATGAGATAGCGCTTGGTTTTTCCGTTTTCAATTTCAGTGCGATGGCGCGGCATTTTACTTAGTGCGATCGCACTTTGTTTTTTTTCTTTTAATTTGTGTGGAAAGAAAAGTCCAGTTAGGAGTTTACAACGCTAATAGCTCTAACTCGAGCAAATGCGAGACTCGTTGCATTGCAAATGCTTGTTCTGGGAATGGATTGAAATGTGCCAGTAGGATTAAACTGCCCTTCAAAAAAAATTAAATGTGTGCATCAGTAGCTGGCATTTGCAGGTAACCAAAAGCTATTATTTTCTGATAAACCATTGTGAATACACCTATCTCCACGAATTGACGCTGTACTCTGCAACACTCATGTTGAAAGTGATTCTGTTGTGCTTATAGGTATCAGCGAGCTGCCGAGATGATACAAATGTGTTTTACGTTTAATCAAAGTATAGAAGTATTATTTTTATCCATGGTCACATTCGAGTGTG
This sequence comes from Pleurodeles waltl, assembly GCF_031143425.1. Lineage (NCBI taxonomy): Eukaryota > Metazoa > Chordata > Amphibia > Caudata > Salamandridae > Pleurodeles > Pleurodeles waltl. The sequence goes on from NC_090445.1 coordinate 511,268,380, forward strand.
CAAGGCATCATCAGCAACATAATGTAAATTATTAGTTAATTCACTCCGTAGAAGCTGACTCATATTTGGGAATTTTATGTATCCACACATACTACACATTTAGCTGTTTCTTTTCCTCCTCGTTGGTTTCAGTTTTCGTGATTGATACTGTTTGAGTGTCTTTGTTATTGGTGAATTGCAGTCCGCAGAAACAGAAAGTCTTTGAGTCGTATACTAGTCTATTCTAAGACTAGTTACTTTTTCATGGTACAAGTCTATATTGGGAAGAAATGTGTCAATTTAGTCCCATCTATAGCTCCAAAGTGAAAGTCAGAGGAAGGTGAACATGGCGGCAGGATTCTGGATATTTGCGCTCTTTTAATCAGAGAGCGCTACTTGAGTAGCTTGAGCAACGTGATATGACCCCATTTAATAAATATTTCGTACATGGGATGGGGATCCAGAGAGAGTGAACGTAGACATTTAGGCCAAGTCATGCTTGGCACCTGGATGTCATCTGTCCTGCCGCCCCGCTGACTCACGGGCTCAGCTTATAGTGCTGCTTCATATACATCATAAACTTGCAGATGCAATTAATGTCAATAATTGGGATAACAAGAGCCAGTATGAATTCATCCAAATGTGGTCAATTACTTGCTGCTTCCGACCTGACATTCCCTGAAGTGACTGTCTTCCTTCTCCTTGCAGGCTCCACGATGAATCTGGAAAAGCTCAGTAAGCCTGAGCTCCTGATGCTCTTCAGCGTCCTGGAGGGCGAGCTGGAAGCGAGGGATGTCGTCATAGAAGCTCTGAAGGTATGCAGTCTCCACTGAGACAAGAAACCACAAATATTCTCCCCAGGCGGGCTTCCATTTATTTGGATGCAAACTCCCATCATGAGTGTGACCTCGTTTTAAGTTTGCCTTAAATATTTCCTGAGATTCAGTTTTATAGCTGGCATTTACAAATTCTAATGTCTGTCGATCTTGAAAAAGAGGGCTATGTTTGTTATGTTAGTACTCCTGGAGGGTTTTTCTTCAGTACCGAATATATTTTGAAAAGTATTAAGAATACGGAAGTCGTCATTAGATTTTTCAAATACTTGGACTGTTGATGAGTTTTCTGAACTTTAAACATGAGAAGGGTTTGGGATTTACAATGTGTGGATTTTTAAGGTTTCTTACAATTATTGTTAAATATCTTTTTATGCGTTCATAATTGAAAGTGATCGTTAGTTGGAGTCTTTGCAGCCCTTAATGCACCCCTCCTACTTTGCCATGTGGTTCCATTGTCATATAATGCCACTATTGCTGAAAATCAGTGATTAACTGGGAGTCATATAATGAGGCTGTGGATGATAATAAGATCAGAAAAACACCTCTGCATTTCGACCATAGACCCTACCTTTTGTATTCTACCCAGTTTTTGACTGTACGCAGGCATAGTGAAAATGCCAGGGACCTGGTCCAAATAGAGTGCTTGTAGGTGGGAATATGAGGGTTGGATGAGCCAATGGAAGTGGGGTTGAGAGGGAAATGGGTTACTTGAATGAGCAAGTCCAAAGGTAAGCTGCAGAAAGCTTCCGGTTAGGGGATAGCCATGACTGTGGTAGATTGGCAGCAAGGACATTGCTAAGAAGGAAATTATGTGTCATTGAATGAAGAGCTTGTGGGTTGTGCGCTGGAGGCGGTACATGACTAGTATTGTTAAAAACCCACAGTTAGTGGAGGTCTATGAAGTATTCACTGTACATTACCGATAGGCGATTGGGGAAGTCATATGGATTCCGCTCAGTCCAAGCTCACCTTCTGATATTGAACTGTGTAGACATTAATGTTTAATTTCGTTAGTAAAGTTGATGCCCCAATCCGTTGCTGAGCCTCAAAAAGCTGTTCATGATGAAATGTTACAAATGCATAGACCACGCATGATTTTAGGGTACTCTGTTTCAGCCTTTACCTTTCTAAAAACCTAATGGGTGATTAGCACAGATATCTGCCAAGCTCACCTTAGATTAATTCATTGGAAATCTGCCACACGTTGTCATTACTGCTTTGACACCTGGCAGAAGGGAGCAGTGTGTGCAGACTTGGGCCTCAAAGATATAGTGCTGCACCTGGGTGGGAATTGCAGGCAGAGTGGCGGAATAGGCCAATACCCATGTAAACCACTGTTGTGCAAGAGGCAAGTACTGACATGAAGTATCGCCGAGTAAGCTCCCTTTGCATTATTTAAGTTTTGATCATGGTTCAAGTGTGTGTGTGTGTGTAATATATATATATACTGTATGTTATTCGATGACCTCTCGGCAACCCATGTTTGGTGTCCAGTTCAATTTTGTGTTTGTGTGAAACGTCAAGTCTGCTATACTAGAGCCGAAGAAGATCAAGGGAGCCATCCATTCTCTCGGTTGGTTACGACTTGATTAGCTAAAAACTGCAAAGATGCTACTGAGAACGGAAGGATTGCTTTCATTCAGAACCCCTGCTTTTCAAGAGCATCTCTTTTCAAATATTTTAAATCAGACTATGCACTCATACAGGAAAGGAATCAAAATATATATCTTAGTTTCCAAAACACTAAAACATTTGTAGCCTAGACTTTTTTTTTTTATTACTAAACGGATCTAAAGGTCAAGTAATGTTTATTCCCGACAATATATAGTACAAAGTGCTGTTGTTAGAATATGGTAGTTCTAGTCAGTCATCAAGGGCCCAGAGAATCAAGGGTATTCCTGTTGTTTTTGAAAGGGAGAATGACATTTTGCTTTGGGGGTGAAAATATGTTCATGGGTCTAGTTTTAATAGCATCCCAAAGCCAGAGGGTATTTGACAAAAAGGGAAAGTTAATTGTATGGCCAGAAACAAAGTCCAAATAAAATGTAACAACATTTTTAAAAAATGCGATTCATCTTTTTCTATCCTACTTAACATTAAGCCCATGTCATTTCAAAAAATGAAATAATTCTGTGATTTGTAGCCTCGTGCCAAAAAAAAAAAAACACTGACTGAACAGTCGGTTTAGTTTTTGTAAGCGAGTGCACTGGTTATTTTTATTTACTTACTTTTTATGGCAGGCATATGCCACAAAATAAAAAGAAGGAAAACAAAGTCTTGCTGCCTAAAATAGGTGGCAATATGCTCCAGTAAACGTTTTAAATGAAAAAAAAAATAACCATTGGATACAATTTTTAATAGAACTGTGCATGTTTTTCCTATCATGCAGGTGTAATTGAAACATACATATATACAAATTTAGAGGTGTTTTGGGTCCGCCCTCTTCATCCATTGTTCTGCTGCACTGTCCTTACCATTTTCTCCTGCCAACCACAGCATACAGCTTTGCGCACTGGGTTGGCCCATTTCAGTGACTGGCTCTCTTGACCTGTGAGTGATAGCATTTTACCTCACAACATCCACATAAAAGGAAGTGCAATTCAGTGCCAGTGCTGGGTGGTCAATACTTTATTTCCATTCTTCATACCTTATTTTTTTTTAAGTCATGCTTGTGAGTTTAACTATATCTTTAGGTTACAGTAATGCAACGTTGTTTCTTTGCACGAATAAGAATCCTGGTTTTCTGAGATGTGCGTTCAAAAAAATATTACTAAACCTGGTTTTATCCATGTTGCTGAAGCTGCTTGTGGCGCATACTTAACAAGGAAAAGCAAACTTTTTGATTCATGAATGTAGTCCACTAAATAGAAAAGGCAAATTCTTACCTTTTTTGTGTTTTTGTCCATCGGTCTACGTGCTCAAACTCTTATTCCCCCTGTTTTTCCACATTGTTTAACCAATTTACTGTAACAGTTTAGAGTGGTGGTGGAACAAAAGACTGTGACTGGGCTTGGATATTTGTTGTTGTTTAGTTTTGTCATTGTTTTTAAAATGTTTTAGCAAACTAGATGGAGTCCACATAGTGAGTGACATAGTGCGTAAGTTCAGTAGATGTCACTAGCTCCTATCAAAGACGCCCTACATTAGGGCTTTAAGTATTGCTGTAAATTAAATAAAGTGCTTTGAAACGTGTCCCTTCCGGGCCACAGGTTCAGTCCCTTCTCTTTACAGGCAAAATAACTGACCTCGTTCTCCATAATGTGTGTAAGAATATTTAGGGCAATCCAGGTCAGTGGTGCATTCCCTGATATATTTCAGAAACCTTACTTTATGTTGCATGGTATTTTTGACCATTTCCCCCCAGGTGTGTTTGTGTTTTTATGGGCGAGCGCAAAGCGCTCCTTCCATAAAGTAATCTCTCTTTGGGCTTCAAACCACGCCCAGGTCAGGTCAGTCTCTTTCATTGGTTCCTGGACTTGCTCTTTAAAATCTGCTTGCTTTCATTTGTGAAAGGCATGCATACATCATGCTTTTTCCGGTGTTTAGCCCGCCTACACAGCACCGGTAATCTACTAGAAACATACGAGGCTCGATGTTTTGAGCCTGGTTTCTGGACTACTTTATCTGTTAATTTTCCCCGCAGCGCGATCGCGCTGGGGTTTACATAGCGCGAGCGTGCTGGTTTTTGTCCTTTTAATTTGTGTGGCACGAAAAGTTAGGTTATGAGTTTACAACGCAAATAGCTCCAACTCGAGCAAATGCGAGCCCCGTTGCATTGAAAATGCTTGTTTTTTCTCTCTTTCATGCAACATGTAAGACTTGTATAGCGCATACTACGAACTGACCTGCCTTTAGTGGCCTAACTGATTTCAGGGTGCTAAAAAGTATTGATGACCGAGCATAATTGATCAACTCTAGAGTTCAGGCTGGAGGTAATGCGACTTAACTTCCTGGCATTGCCAGTCAGTGTGTCATAAAGATGTTGTGACAGTATGCTCATCCAGTCCTTGACCTCTGTACTGAGCGCTTAGAGTAATGAATACACATTTGCCAGTTGTAATTACGTGTGGAAAACATGTGAAGGAGGAGACAGCTGTTGAAATATGGACAGCGCCAAAGGAAAAGAAAATGGTTTGTATGAGAGGGAGATAGAGGGCTGTGTCGAAGTGAAGTAGATAAAAGGAAGTGCACGAAGAAGGAAACAGTGAAAAGAGCAATGGAGAGAAAGGAGATAAAGTATGTGTGGGATACAGAGATGGAGGAACCTCAGAAAGAGCTGTGTGTACAAAAAGTGTGTAAGTGCCTAAGTTGTGTGTCTGTGAGTTCTCTTCATGCACATGTTAAAACACACACACACTCAGACACTGGTCAGGTGGTTTGCTGTTAGAGGATTCTACTTGAGATCTCTTATAGAGGGTTCCTTGTTATGCTTATTTACCCACCTTTTTCATCCTTCTTAAAGCAGTTTCTACACCATAGTATTCTTTTCTGAATCAGTGCAGCATTTGTATTGCCTTATAACAGTTTGTTGAACACACGTTCATGGCTCACTCATTTTTATAACTATATTGAATTATTACCCTTGCTGATGACCTGTGCACATTCATTTGGTTGTAGGTTAACTTTATTTTGTAGTAACATGTTTTCGTCGTATCTAGGTGACTCCTGTGGGCGAGAGGTGGGGTCTTGTGTTCTGAAATGGTGCATTCCGTTTGGCTGAAAGCAAACAGATAGGTCCACATAGGAAGTTAGTATGTATTTGCCAAAAAGGGGATCCCTGACAACGTTTTAAAAAACTTGTGTCAAATAAGGAAAATATAAATTGTGCCACTTTGAGATACCTCTCCATGTTAACAGGCATTTTAAAACCGAGCGCTGTTAATTGGGATATAATGACATAATATTTCAAAGCACCCGTCACGTGAGATTCTGGGAGATGGGGATATGAACGTGAAGGGAAGGAGGCATTCCCTGGGTATGGCTTCATGATCAATGGTCATTGGGAAGTTGTTTGTAAATGGATTTAGTACATATTTTTGTAAGCGCTGGTTGACGATATTGATGTCAGGGTGTTTAACCCACTATGTGGCATTATATGGATGAAGACATGTACTCGACTTGCTTTGTACTGCACCTTCACTTCTAAAGATTGTTTTTCAAACTTTAATTTGATATTTTTAATTTAAAAAAATATATATTTTAACGTGTTTTCTGTTTTGAACACATTTTAGTTAGTGTGTGTGATACTGTGTTCATTTTCTTGTCTGGGTTTACATTTGACATTATATTTGAAGATACATCTCCTGATACTTGAAATAACGTTTGGCTCAGTTTATGAAACCTACATAGATGTAAGCAATCCATACAGAGCAAGGAAATTGTGTACTAGAATTTTTTTTAAACAAGTGTCAGCTGAATCCTATCTGTGTAGCTGGAAGACAAAGTAGCTAATTAATGAATTTGTTTGGGGAACTAGAATAGTAATACATTTTTTACTCACCTGTCCAAGGTAGTTTCTGCCACATGAGCTATATTGTAGATGGACGTATTAGCTCCTTAACCTCAAGAGCACTTGGCGATATTTATTAACTTAGGAACTCCTGGGTCTATAAGGATCGCTGTTACATATGAAGACCTAACTAAGATGGGCAATCCCTTTAAAAGGACAGTTTCCCTCACCCACCATAGGCGGCATGATTCATCATTGGGAATCTCCTCCTACCGTGATGCCTGGTCATGGTATGGGCTATAACCCCCTCTCTCAGAAGGAGGAGCTCAGAGATAGCGCAATGGGGGTGGTGGGAACAAGCAGAGCAAAAGTGAAGGTGAAAAATAAAACTAGCTACAGGGTGCACAGCTCCTTTATTCATGCACCTTCGGCTGAGGATTAAAACCAAGGCATTGCAGGAGAAAAACTATGCACCTTTACTTATTTATTAAAGCTGAGAAGTGTGTCTGTATGGGTAACTTTGGTAGGAAATAACAAGAAGGTTCAACCTTTAGATTTCTTCACCAGTAATTTGCTGAAAAAATTACAGTACTGAAAAGGAAAAATTGATGTACGCTTTGGAGAAATTCTGACCTGCTGCAGTGCTTAAAACAGAGCGGTTCCGACGCAATTTTGTTAGAAATCAAATTCATTCGTGAAAAAAAGAAAACTTTACTGATTTGCTGATCAAAATACAGTCAACCATTGTAATTTATATACTTGTTTACAATATCGAAAATCATCAAACAAGGGGTGACTGAGCAGTGATTTGTGAATTATTTTGCAGATAGTAACATATAAGCCCTTCCCTGAGCCCTAATAGAGGGAAACTGTTCTAAACAAAACGTAATTGATTTGGTCCATATCGTTTCACGTAAGTATTACTTCGTTGCATTGAATAGCCAAAAGTGCAATAAACTGAACAGTCTGTTTTCCATAGCTTCTGGGAAACATTGTTTTTGCCTGTTTGACCCATAGAAAATGAGGTATTTGACAGTCATGTCTGCATCGATAGATGTTTGCAGGCGCTCCCTCCACATGGTTAATTGGTGTTTTTCTTTTCGTTTCTGTTTCTTAAGACTATGCACACGGAACCCCGATTCCCACTCATTCCATTTAGGAACCCCACCAACACCCACGCATGTTTTTTTCTTTTAACTTGTAGTCTTGTTCGCATGATTTGTATGAAGAGTTCGTAGCCTGTTCCCCTCCTGTCATTATCACACAGCAGAGGTAACCTGTTGACGTACATTGTGTAAAAGAGCGGTGCGGTTTTTTTTATGCTTCGACATAATTCATCGTAGTTTTTATTGCTGTCGTTTGAAAATATGATGTTTACTATTTTCCATAACAAACGTATGACACTATGGAAACCAAGCAAAATCTCAGTAGCCTTTGAGTGTTTTCTGGCTGCTGGCCTTCTCCAGAGATATGCACATGAGTTTTTATCATGACGTACTGCCAGTGTCCTACGCACTAGACTCTCGGCGGTTTTATATGTTGACAAATGTTTATGTCAAGCGTCTATAATCGCTGCAGATGTTTGCTAATATTTATAAAGTATCCACGTATTTATTTACTAGTAAGGGCACATGGCACCTGTGTTACTATTCCAGCAAGAGTGACTGAAGAAGTCATCGAAGCAAAAGGTTTGATCTTGGAATAAGTAACATCATGCTGTGATATGATGCAGTGCAACTGTACTTGTAAAATAAGATACGGTAAAGCACCACCTGCCCTACTTGTTAAAGATTTTGCAACCCACCGATGAGTTTTGTGACCATAATGAGGAACGAGGCTGAATTCCGAGTTCACTTATTCGGCCATGGAACTCAGAGGTAACTTGCAATATCTTTTTCACATGTTGCAGAGGGTATTTTCTCCTTTACTGTATGGTCACTGCGTAACCCTTCCCACAAACCACTTAAATAGTTTAGTTGTGCTCTTTCATATGAAAGAGGTAACATTTTTGCAGCTGTAGGATAAAAATGGCATCTGTAGTACGAAATTAAACAATCAAAAACATGCCCTCATGCATCTGAAGGCGTTTCAAGACGGGTAGGTGAAGCTGTATATTGCAGAGCACAAGAAGTTGTTTCCTTGGCATACACCCAGCTCCAAGTCACACAATTGGTCCCGGGGCTGTTTCTGTGATCTTGCTCGAAGTCCTCCTGTAAGTCCAAGTTCAAACCAAGCATAGAAAAGCAACCCAGGACACAACCCATCCTGCTACTCTGACTTCAAAGATGAGGCACAAATGGCCTCAAGATTCAGTCGCACTTCATCGCTATCACCAGCCACAAAGCCAGCTCCTCAGTCGGTCCTGACATGCCCCAAGTTTTCCAGGCTGCTGTCAACCCTGCAACAGATCAACGCCTTCAGGAAACCATGCTGCAAATTTTCAGTGCACTTCCGTCTCCATCTGTGTACCTTTGGGCCACAAGAAACTGCAAGAGCCTCCACTCTGGTTACTGACACAGACCCTCCCTCAGCAGCATCTGTCCCCTATGGCTCCTTACCAGTTCTGGCACAGGCTTACAACCTGGTCCTGAAATCCGCATTGGTTCCTGACTTCCCAACGCCGGTGCCAATGGAGGATCTTCTGCTGTTGCCCATGTTGGCTCCTGACCGTTAGCTATAGAGATGATGCCCCAGGAGATTACAAAAGTACAACACGTTGTCATACACATTGACTGTAACCCTGTCCCCTACTGTTTCGGGCAGTTATCAGCAGAGGTTCCATCTTCTTTTTGGCACTGATTCTGACCCTTTTCAAAAGTAGGCTACACCCGAGGACATTGATGGTTGTGATTGGGGGTGGGTAGGATGACTTTTCCCCTTCTCATTACAGTGATGATGTCTTACCCCTTGCTTTACAAAGCACCAGTAGGTTTCGTACATTCATTGAGATGGCTCTTGGCTTGCCACATTGGAAATTTGCAGTCATGGTTTGGAGGGAAGCTGGAGTATTAGAATTACCGAGGCCCGCCACTGAAACTAAGCAATAGTTTTAATAGAAATCCTACTTCCTGGACTGGCAACATCTGCTACCCTACTCCCAGTGAATTATTCTCTCACAGATATGTTGATGGTTACCTGGTCAAAAATATGTTCAGGCCCACTTTTGAACAGGCAGGTGGCTCGATGTCAAAGAATGGTGCCTGGTTATCATAATGTTCTCGCTAACGCCCCACTCCAGCCTTATTCTCCAGCCTCAACAAGTAAAGTGAACCATAACTGATTTCCAGCCAGTCATGATCAGCGATCTTGCTGGCATATAAGGAGGATCTTGGGGCCTCACTCACACAGATGACACATGACTGGTAGCATGTGGTCAAGTATATTTTCTGCACCAGTCAGGATCTCAGGGATTAAATTGGCATAACAGTCTCTACCAGTGTTGTCCTTCATTGACATATCTGGATGAATTGCACTGGTTCTCTGGCAATGTACACCAGTCCTCTAACCCATGTTCTCCTGCAGCAGCAGCCACCAAACCACTTTAATTTGCAGTTAGTGACTTATTCCCTCCCAATGGAAGGCAGGATCCAGTACTTCTTCCCCAACTGGAGCAACATCACATCTGACAGGTGTGTCATGCAATTGGTTCAAGCAGGTTACACCCTAGCCTTTCGCTTCTCCCCACCCAAAATTCCCCCCACTCTGAAATGAATTTCAGCCGCAACTCTGTAGATCTGGCTACAACAGGCATGCCTTTTCCTGGCCAAGGGCTAAAGAGGGGTTATGGGTCTTGGAGAAAAGCAAGAGTTGTTACTGTTGCTATTCCTCATTTCAGCAAAGGACAGACGAGGGTTATTGGACCTCTGCCCCCTGAATGCCTTGTTATGGAAGAACAAATTCAAAATGCTCATATTTTTTCAGATTCTATCTGCCGTGGACCTGAGACACAGGATGGTGAGCTTGGACTTGCAGAAGGCATACATTTGTATACCTTTTCATGCGTTTCTGCAGATGTTATCCCTAGTTCAAGGTAGACTCCTTTGGTTTAAGGTAGGTTTTACCCTTTGGCCTCACCAGCACACTGCAGGTGTTCACGAAAATGATGGCGGTGGTCACTGCCCATCTATAGAGTTCAAGAGTTCCTGTATTCCTGTGCATCATGAGTGGCTGCTGATGGCAGGATTGCTATAGTCAGTCATGAACCTCCTGTAGAAAATGGCAGAACCTTTAGTGTTTTGGGGATTTATCATTAACAAGGTGAAGTCGTACCTGATTTCCTCATAGATATTTCCATTTATTTGGCGATCTGAACAAGGTGGAATTTGGGGCCTTTTCCAACAGCAAAGAGTCTAGGACATTTGGGCAATGATTTCCATGTTTTAGGCTCAGTTCTGGATCCAAGGGAGGGTAGCTGTGAGGTTTCTTGGCCTTTAGCTTTGTGCATCCACTTTGTCAATCATGCAAGGTGGCACATGCAAGCCTTGCAGTGGAACCTGACACTGTAGTGTACACAGCATCAGTGTTGCCTTTCTGAGCTCATCCAGGTCTCGAAGAAAACTGCTCAAGAAGATCTGCAGTGTTGGCTGAATTATCTAACTTTGTACTGCAGCAGACCACTTTCTCCAATGCCCCACCAAGAGCTGTCATTTGTGACTGATGCATTGCTGATGGGTTCGGTGGGGTCACCTGGGGAAGATGGGATGAGAGGGCTTTGTCTCCATTGGATGGCCAGCTCCACATCAACCTACTGATGATCTGGTTCATAATGGCTTGCCTTCCATGAATGGGAAGCTTTTACAGGTTCTCATGGGCAACACCATTGCCATGTAGTATTGGAAAAAGCTGTGCCAAAGTACTGTGCATCACCATCATAAATGTTCTGGTGTGTACACTGCTCTGGCAAAGTGTGCCAGGACATAATTCTGGTTGACAGACATCTGGAAACGTTATGCCAGAGTGGGTAAACAGAGCAGACATCGTTTGGCAGAGCACAAGTGGTGTCTGCAGCCTGAAGTGAAGCAAGGGATCTTCCACCAATGGGAACAACCTTGATTAGATTTTCTTCGCACTGCTGAGAATGCAGTGTGTCAACAATTTTGCACCCTGGAATTTTCTGTTTGAATACTCCCTGGAGAGGCATTATGGCTGAAATGGAACCAGAGACTCCTGTATGACTTCCAACTGCTACCTGTCCTGCTCCGAGTTTTGAAGACTATCAAGAGTGATCGGGCCCAAATCATCCTGGTGGCTCCTTGTTGGGCCTGCTGTACCTGGAGCTTGTGAGCATTTATCATTTCATTAGGCTACTAGTTCGGGAAGACCTCTTGTACAATAAGCAGGGTAGAGTCTGCCACCCAATCTGCACGACGTACATCTCCATACACAGAGATTGAGTGGCGACAGTTAACTGCCTTTGTTCTGTCGCCGGACGTTTACAGAAATGGCATCTAACCTAAGGTGATGAATTTGTAATCAGAAGCATCCATGTATAGTCTGGTAACATTCTTGCAGATGGATTTCATCTCGAAACAAAGATTCCTCACTGCCATTTCTCTGCCCTGTTCCGTGGCACGGCCTATTTAAAATCTAAAAAAGGTCACACGTTAGTGATAAGCAAAATTGTTCCAGCTCCATGTCTAAAGGCACAGAAAGGGTAAAGACCCAGAAACATATGTTTGTGCATATGGGTGACTCGTATGTGGCTCTGCTCTGTCAATTCCGAGGCACTGGGGTGTCTGTGCCAAGCCCCACAGTGTCACTTAGCGGTGCTGTACAATGACACCTAGCTGCACTCATAAGAACTGCTACAAAAAATCTGCTTATCCAATTTGGCACCTATGGGTTATTCTAAGATGAACAATCAGCTGTTCGACTGATTATCCACCTGAAACAGTGTTACAAAATGTGAGTTAACTTGTTCTTTTTGGACACTACACTTCCTGAACTGCTATTTCCAGGTGTTCTCAAATGTCATGATAAAAGAAATGGAGGGACAGTGAAATTTGATAATTGCCTAGGATCAAACAGTTTGCTCATGTTGAGAAGCAGAATTGATCCAAGTTTTCCAGGTTTCACGCTGTGGGATCTAGTCTCTTGATGGGTAGCTCTTTCTCCTTCCCGTTTGCAGCCATACTCTAAAGAAGGGCACCTGGAAACCTACTGCAAGTGGAGGGTGCTTCCTGTTCTCATCAGAATGTACAAAGCTCTATATAAATCCCACAGTGCAAAAACAAAGGATATATATCCTGCTGCCAGCTGCCCTGTAATGTTTCTGCAAGATAGGGGAACTCGCACTACTGTGCCCTTAATCTTTTGTATGTTGGTGAAGCCTACACGAGTCCCACTATGTATGTTGGGTTGCAGAGTCCTGGTGGGGGGCAGGGTGCGGGATGATACAGTTTCCAAGCTTCCTTTGCTTGGAACAGCCAGCAGAAGTGCTGGTTGTCCCTTGAGCATGTGCCACAGGAGCATCAGCAGTGCAGAATTAGCTGTGAGAGTGCTAAAGCAGTTGCTGCGGGGAGGAGTCCAGTCGGTTTGAATCTGCCTTAGGAAGAAACTACTCGCCATAAGTATTCTCATTTGGATTGATCATGAGGCTCTTTGGCTACTTCAGACTTCGACAGGCAGAAACACTTGACCTGTCGGGTGCGCGCGTCTTTTTGTTCTATAGCTATTAAAGCCCATAGCTAAATGAGATGCAGGCAGGTGGCGAGTAGCTGGGGCATTACCAAAATGTATTGACATAGGCAACAGGTCCCAAATGCGAAAACTATTGAATTTGGTAATGCTTGTTTGATAAAGTTCAAGGCATTTAGACAAGTAAAGTAAGGAATGTGTGTCCTGAAAGCATAAAATACATGCCAGTGTTGTTTTGCATAGCAATATTTTGTTCATTTGTTTAGTCACTCACGAACAGTTTTATTTTATTTTCTACTTATATTTAAATTATTCAATCCAACAAAAAACAAGGAAAGCAATATCAAATTGGTAAGAAAAAACAAACCATAAATAATAATCAGTATGCAAGAGAAAGAAAAGGTTGGTCAATTAGTCTTTGAAGTTGTAGAGTCGTTTAGACTGGACCCTCAAAGAAGTCTTACATTTACAATTGTGAATTTACTTTACTGCATAGGTGCAAATGTATGACGTTTAGGAATTTACAAAATTTCGTATCTATATGCATGTAAAATTGCAACATTTCTGGCATATTTTCCTTGCCCTTATCTCCCTAGTATGGAGTCATACATCAGTGTACAAATCTGCACTGGGGAAGTGCAATGAATGTGCACATGCATGTTTCTCCATAGCCTCCTTCACCTACATTGCAACCAGGCTTGGAAGTGAACCGTTCTCCTTTCCACCCTGGCTGTGGAGTTACTCTAGGTTGATGCTAGAGTAAAACTCTCATTTTTTTCAATGGTGGAAAATAGTTGGATAGGATTTTGGGAATACCAGCAAATTCAGAAGTCTGTGGACGCTCACCAACCGACATAAAAAAAACATGCTTTGAACCACTCGTCCATCACACCTTTCATGAGGTTTATTACTATGTAATTCTGCAGAATTACACAGAAGTCAAACTTTTCACTGATGAGGAATCCTGTGAATTTTTGATGTCACCAGTTCCTGTTAGACATAAACAAAAATAGTTCTGTTCTTACATTTGTAAGATTAAGAAGGCATTTGTGTGGCTCTCAGAATTGGTGTTGTTGAAAAATACCTGTCCAAAGATTAGGACTGTCTTTTTTCAGTGTTTGTTATCAGATTAAGTGTATTTTTTATTGTATCCCTGTGGTGGTGATAGATTCTAGCTCCCTTGCTCTCCACCCTGAAATGAGATGTGTTAACTCCCTTTTTTACAGCCTAATTCATATAAAGTTTCTGCCAATGTTCCTGTGTTCTCAACATGTTATCCTTCCTATCACTGTTATTGTTTCCTGATTTTAGGGCACAAGGGCACTTGATAGGCAGTAGAAAGGAATTTGTTGATTGTTTGTGATCTTTAGAGAGATTTAGGTATAACACCAGTCTAAAAGGATCACAGGTCATGAAAGAATTGGAACCCATAAGAGAAAAGGAATAGTGCTAATAATGGTAATGATGATGACAGGAGGTAATTTTATGCAAGGAATGAACCGGAGGATATTGTGAAAAGAGTGAAGATATGTATAAAATATTAGATTGATTAAGTAGAATGTAATCAATATCGAGAAATAGAGTAAGACCAGGGTGATGTCCTACATAAAAGTCATAGCACAGATTCGATACAGAGAGAGAGCATGATTTGAGCAAAGAAATGCTCAGAAAACATAAAGGAATTGAACAGGGTGGAGAAAAAAAGGTGAGTGTTTTGTGGTGTTTTAAAGATTGTTGAAGATAAACGAGCATGAGCAAAGAGCAGGTGAGGGTATGTAGCAGTAGGCATTGGCGGGTGTCTGTACCATCCAGCTGGTCAGTTCAGTGGAAACAGTGCAGAGGCATTGGAAGGAGCAGAGGCTTGTGCTGTCACACAGAAGGTGCCCCCAGCACCCTCGGAATGTGAACTGTCTGCCATAGCAGATAGTGCCCATTCCGAGGGTGCTGGGAAGGGGGGCCCGTGCACCTCCCACGACATGATCTGTGGCTCCCAGCACTGCCTTTCCACCAGCCTTTCCATGGTGGGGACCCCACCATGAAAAGGCTGGCGGAGAGGGGACTCGTGATCAGCACAGCAGTGCTGAACTCAGCACCACCGTGGTGACCACGAATCCACAGTCCGCCACCCCATTTGGATCTTTGATCCTGGAAGTGACGGTGGTCCCCTGGTGGTCCGACCAGGTTGTAATGTGGAATTTGGACCATGCGCCAATGCAGGTGTGGCAGGCCTATTGACCGCTGTACTCCTAGTGAGGCCCTTAGTCTGAAGGTAAAATCTTTGAACAGTATGAGCTTGATTGGGGCGTCAGACCCACGCTTCATTGCAGTCCACCTCAAATTGCCCCATAGACTGTCATTAGTGCTTTGTCCTTTTTGGTCCTATTTCCTCTTAAATTATATCTATTGTTCTCGTTATTGGATTCTTTTTATATTTTGATGTCATTTTGTTATTAAATTTCTCTGTTTGGGATTTGCTGATTATTTAGCATTTTGACTTTATTCCTATTTAGGTACTGCATAATACCTTACACATTGCCCCAAGTTAAGCCTGCCTGCTCTGTGTCATAGCTACCAGAGTGCTGAGCCACGGTCAATTTATCGACTTAGAGGGTTCACCTTGTGAAGATTTATGATTTATTCATTAAGATAGGTAGTCACAACCACCCCTCCACCTCCAAATAATAATCCAATTTCTGACACATCTCACAATCCCCAATCCCCTATTGTATATAATAAGTAAACTAATTAACATTACATTCTTCAAGAGCAACCACTGGGATCTTGAGATTTAGCACTAAATTGTTGGAGTTCGATTTTGGGGCAATGTTTGTTAGGGGTAGCCAAAACAGAAGGTCAGACTGTATGTTTCATTTACCAGAACAGTCCTCCTTCCTCCAACAAAGTTACACCTTTTCAAGTTCCAAAGCATCATAAAGGTCTTTCTGTGTATGTGTAAACTGTCAATATAAATGAAGCTTGTTATTGACGTAAAACAGAATGGCAGCTTTGCCAAGGCTTGTTTCAGAGAGAAATTGCGAGATCGATCGACATATAAGGGAGGTCCAGCCTTTTAATGCTCTGGATTTAAGGAAGTTTTGAATTCTGCTGTTCTACTAGAGCTTAATTAACAGTGAAACAGTGATAGCATTGTGTGGCTCTAGGGCTGTGGTAAAGGCAGGAAGTTGTCAAAGAGGAAGGAGATAATGGCACCAAAGTCTAGGAGAGTCTCAGGAAGTGATAAGAGCTAGTTGAATCCATGGACAAAGACTGAAACCACTTTCAAGAATGAGCCAAACCTGTATACTCCTTATAATGTGCATGCTATCATACCGTTGTATTACTGTAATTGATAAGTTTTAGAGGATACATTTTGGGTGTATATGTCTTGGTGTGGGAGATATGGGTTCTGTGTTTGGCCATCTTGTTAGGGTGTTATATATTGTATGTTGATAGGGACGACCCTCTTAATGCTCCAGCCTGAAGTATGGCTCATCTTGAGGTCCTCAAGTCCACAAAGGGTCTAGCTTTCATATGATATCTGCCTGCGACCCTCACTCTACCCTTGTGCACAAAGATGTAAAAACAAAGCATTTGAGGTGTAAATGAGAGAAAATAGATACCTGCTTAGTGGCTGGTTAGTACAAAACGAAACCAGAAAAACTTGATTAATTGCGCCTTCCCTTCTAAAGCAGCTTCAAATATAGGAGTTCTAAAGGTCAGCTGTATAGAAACCTAATGTGTTTGATTTATTAGACTATAATGTTGCTCTGTCTATAAGAATCTAGGCCACATGCAAGGTCACCATTATTGTAATAAGGACCTTCATTTGTTGGGGTGGCCACCTGTAATTGTATGTTGTGTTATCTTTCTGTGAAGGGAGAAATGCTTTGAACCCATAGTTACATTTTAGATGCCCTGTTTAATCCTGTGCTATATCGGGAGACCGACATTTCAGAAATAAAATATCGTGATACATAGATATTGTGATGAAAGTATATTGTTGACAAGAATATAGTTTTTTGAGGTAATTAATATTTTAAATATCTATGTTCTCAATATCGTTTTCAGTAATATAGTGGTTTAAAAATGTTTTTAATTATTTCACTGTTTTAAACTTGATTAATATTAATTTTATGTTACTATGTATATAAATGTTATGAATATATTTTTGAATAATACATGTACTTTTAAGTGGTTTAGAGTATTTTTAAAAATGTTATCCAGTAATTTAGAGTGCTGTTGTGAACTGTTGTTTGTGTAGGTTGATAAGGTGGGAAGTTAATTAGGTAAATAATTATGGATTATTTTATTTAATTATGACCAATATTTATTATGTAGGTTATGTAGTACTGATTTATTATGTTGTGTTATTTTCAGGTTGTTAGATTTGTAAGGCTATAGGGGGGGGGGGGAGTTAATTAAGTAATAGTTAGCAATTAGTAATTATTTCATAGACTTTTTTCAATTATGTAATGCATGGAACACAGATTTATTTTATTTATTTTTTAGTTGCACAATGTTAGATTTGTATGGGTATGGGGGATGGTGAGTAATGATTAACTATTAATATCTGTAAATTAATTATTTAATAAAAATGTTAGATATCTAATGTATGGAATACTTATTTATTTAAATTATATTTTAGTTGTGGAGTGTTAGGTTTGTAGGGGTCTTATGCAGGAAGTTAAATAATAATCAACAATTCATTATTAATTACTAATTAATACTTATTTTTTGTTATATTTTCGGTGTGGACTGCTATGTTTTTAGGGATATAGGGATATACGGTGGGAAGTTAATTTAATAACACTTATTAATTGATAATTATTGAATAATGATGTAAAATAACCGTTTATATCTTTTAATAGATTTATTTCATGTTAATCACTGTTTATATAAAGAGATCAATTTTTGTCTACATTCATGAGGTTACTCATATATGTAATGTGTTTGTAGTTCTTTCCTTACTCTTGTTTAAACTGCAGCAGTAGTAGTAAACGTAACCCCTCAAGTCCAACGCTTACCCTACTGTTGCACAGTTTGGACTGAGAATAATAAATGTAACACATCCAAAGTCCAGCGCATTCCCTACTGCTGCACATATTGGAGTGGTAGTAGTAAATGTTACCCCTTTGAGGTCCAGCACTTTCCCTACTGTTTTGCTGTTTTGAGTGGGAATAGTACATTTAACCCATCGAAAGTCCAACGCTCACCCTACTGTTGCACTGACTGGAATGAGTGTAGATAAATTTTACCCTTTTGGTCTCTTACATTTCCCTACTGTTGCGCTGTCTGGAGTAGGCATAGTAAATGTTTACTCCTACCAAATCAAGTGCTTTCCCTACTGGTGCATTGTTTGGAGAGGTTATAGTAAATTTAACCCCTCTGAATTCCAACTCTTTCTCTACTGTAGCTTAGACTGGAGTGGGAATAGTAAATTTAAGCCTTCTGAAGTCCATCACTTTCCCTACTGTTGCACTGACAGAAGTAGGAATAATAAATCGAACTCACCCGAATTCCTACATTTACCCTACAGTTGCATAAACTAGAGTTGAATTAGTTTCTTCAATATTCTTAGTCTCCAGTGTATTTCATAATATTGGTTCCATAGATTTTATAGCATTATTTTTCTAAAAATATTTTATAATTTTTGTTTTTATGTTTAACTTATAATGTATTTGCCATTTTTAGTGAATGTTTTTTGGGACTTTACATTTTTAATATTGTATTTTAATGCCTACATTAATACATTTGTTATTGTATTATATACGTATACGTGTGTGTGTTTATTTATCTATATATACATATGTATCAAATGCAACCCAGACCCCCTCCAAAAAAGATATATTTATTGATTTCTTTTATTGACTTATTTATTCCCCAATGTGTATCGGGAGGTTTCCATGCTCTATTTGAACAAGGGTGTAGATCTAATGCCAGGACCACACCATTATCAATCCTTATTTTGAATACATTCTGAATTATCTCCACTTGTGAGTGTGACTAGTATGTTACATGAAGCAACAATTTTGACGCATGTGTGTATATTATCTACTGGCGGTCGCCAGTAGGTAGTTATAGTTAGGATCATGTTTCCATAGGAAAAGCATTTTTTTTTACTTGCCTATATCTTTGGTGGTGTTTGACGAATCTTCACAAAAGTTTCCAAAGAAAGTGTGCCAGTGATTCTTGTTGCTCATGGAAAGTTTCTGGGTGATTCGTCAAGCAGGGGCTGAGAAAAAAGGGTTTTAAAAAGTGTGTTTCCCATTTTAATTCCCATAGGGGTTTTGAACACAACTACAACCTGAACCGCTAGACGCAATTACACCATATTTGGCAGAATTGGAGCTTTTGGTCCACAGATCATGCTTTTTGGTGTAAATCCGTGCAGTAGTTTTTGAGATATCAAAAGAAAACCACATTTGTATATCTAAGCAGAGCCTAAGCACAGATCTGATAGTCAGATCTGATTGGCTGCCAGCACCTTAACCAGAGAGTGCTGGCAGCTGTCTTGGGACCACTCTACATAATAGCTCTCCATGGAAATGCATTGTACTGAATGGCAGGTTTTGAAGTTCACAAGAAGAAGAACGTTTAAGGGTGAGAATACATTTTAGTTACGGTATAATTTGTTGATGGTACCATACTAATTATAGGAATTGTGGTGTGTTCTAAATTGATTTCCCCTGCTGAGATTTCATGAATCATGATTGACAAAACTGTTTTCTCATGATTTTCCTATTGAGGTTATGGAAGCTGCACAAGGCGCTAAAATGAGAGCACATTTTCTGTAAATTCTCACTATCTTTCTCAGCCATATGGGAATGACGTCTGGCATTCACAATAAAACATGTACTTCCAACAGGAGCAGCCTGTTAGTTGATTTCCCCTGTGTTCAACTGCAGCCTGCCAGTGTTCTGAGGCACAAATTGAGCGCTAACATTCTTTTTATGACAAAAGTGTGGCACACCTGAAGCCATCCTGAATGAATCAAACTGGTAAAACGTAAAACATTTGATTTAGAAAACAACAAAATGAGTGGATTAAATTTGTCAGAAATTATGATCAGTGCTGTAGAAAGAATAAATAGGACACATTTTAAGTGAGTTCTAAAATACCTTTCTGTTGTGCTTCCAACAGGAGCAGCCTTTCAGTTGATTCCCTTGTCTTCTACAACAGCCTCCCAGAGTGTGCTTTACGAACAACTAGAGAGCTAACAGTCTTAATTATGACATAAGTGTGCCACACCTGAAGCCATCTTAATTGAATCAAACTGGTAAAATTTAAAACATTGAATTTGTAAAGGAACAAAACAAGGGGGTTCATTCTGTCATAGAAATGATGGTTTGTGCTGTAGAAAGAAAAAGTAGCACATGTTTTAGGTGAGTTCTCAGATATCTTTCTCTTCAGTTTCATTAAAACATTCTGACATGCTGACTGAAGCATACACTTTCAACACCAGTAGCAAACTGCCAGTTAACTCCCTGGTGATCTGCAGTGTACACTGCTCTATTGAGCAACTACAGTGCTAACACGCTGATATTATGCCAAAAGTGTGTCACATCTGAAGGCCATCTTGATGGATTGAAAGTGGAATACTGATGGGATTTTCTACTGAGGGAACTGCAGTAAATAAGGAAATTGCAATGGGCATCTTACTTAACATTTTAAAACAAACCTAGAAGTTCACTGAAAAAAGCAAAGGTTACATGGACATTATAGTTAAGAAACAGAATTAATAAAGCCTTAGAAATTCACTTGAAAAGCAAAGATTACAGGGACGTTATAGTTAGGTTCAGATAAAACCATAGAAATTCAGCTGTGATAGTTAGTTATTTCAAGTGACTATAGCTGTGTGCTCTAAGGTAACTCTATCTCGTGCTATTACCATGCACTGCTAATTACCCGAGATATTACATCACTCATGACATCTTATTTGACATTATTGAGAATATCACTGTAACATTTTCAGTAAAAGTATTGATGAGAAAACTGTGCATTGTGAAGGACAGATTTATGGTTACCCTAGGGTACAAGTTATAGTTACTTGAAATAACTCTAACAGCCGAATTTAATTTCAATGTGTGTGTAAAATCTGAACCTAACTATAATGTCACTGTAACCTTTGTTTTTAGGTGAATATTTATTTATATATACATATACACCTATATAAATAAATACATGTGTGAGAACACACATATAATATATATATACATATATATAGTGAAATAATTAATAAAAATATTTATTTTAGCTTCTAGCAGTTTGTTTAATATTTTACAGTTGTTACGTTGAATTTACATTTTGACACTTGTTCTTTTTTTTTTAATTCTCTTCAGGGTGTCCCAAGTGAAAGGCATTTGAAAAATAAATATGTAATTTATCAAGATTGAACACATTTAATTCTGTGTATAGTTGTGAGACACAAAAAAAGTTTTTCTTCAAGTGTTTCCAGTGTTTCTCCTTTTTTAAACAGTATTTTCCAGACTCTCTTTGACAAATATTAGCTTGTCATACTCGGAAAATACCACAAATGCCAGTTTCTTACATTAGGTAAACTCATTTTATCTCTGAGTTCAGACTTGGAAGCTAGAAGGAATCTCATTTGCCAGTGTCACTGTATGCCAGCAACAGCTAAATGCAGCCTTCTAGCCCATGTGCATCCTCATTTGACCCTCTACACTCTTCAATTTTCTGGAGCTTCCATCATGCTTTTTGTGGAACGCCCACATATAGGTAGGTAAAGTGGTGGCTGCTACATTTTAAAAGTGGTGGGGGCGCATAAAGCATAAAATAAAGCCCTTTAAAAACAAATTACCTTTGATTTTCCGCAGCATACGCTCAGATCAGTGGCAAATATTCCCGAAGTTCCACCTGCCTTGTGCGGCTTCCTTGCTTGATAACATCACCAAGCCAATCCAAGCACTGCTCTCTTGCTGCTTACAATGCTAAACAGCATAGGAGCAGTGCTAGGACAGGCTGGAGCAGGTAAACACATCATTACATTGGAGACCTTCAGGGCTGTGCTCTGCTTCTCAGATGCCTTTCAGCTTTGATTGCAGAAGCCTGAACTGCGCATGTCAGACTTGCCACAGTGAAAACACTGGCCAACCTGACATGCACAGTTCAGATGACACAGCCTCAAGTGAACTGATGTCATGTAGTGGGGAGCTCAGGAGGTCACCACCTCCAAGTCCCTATGGACGAATCTCCTCCTAGTGGGTATGGCATGTGAACGTGTAGAATGAACATCATTCTAAAGAAGGCTGAAGCCTATTAGTGGGCTGATTTTTGTCATGTCATCAAATATAATAGACTTGATCAGGGAAAGATTGGAATACTTGCTGAGTGACGTTAAACTGTTCATACTACATTTTAAATGGCCTTTGTAGGACAGTGACTGTTCAGACAACATGTGGTGAATCTGACATGGCTGCCTATACCTGAAGGGAAACATTGTCCACCCTGGAAACGTTTCTTGATATACATTAAATAATTAATTTTAAACCCGTAATATTTCCACCTATATGTAGTACAAAATTACAAGTGCATTTTATAGCTTATTAGGCCGATAGAAAAGGTCACCTTTATTTTTTTGACAATGTTTTGTTTGAATCATTGCTGCCACGGAGTGAACATTAGGAGTGAAGACAAACTGAATGCAGAACTATAGGTAATAAATAAAAAAAACAGCTGAAGTATGTAAGTTTAGAAGTTTTAAGGCCTTTTTGAGCCAGTAGTTGTTCGTTCACTCCTAGTGGCAGGATATTTGACACTAGGGTTAATTTACAATTCTTGATTCGGCGGCTTGCCCTGGTCGCTAATGGAAGCAAGTTTCCATTAAAGGACTCCACAAGGTAAAAGACCCCAGATCTAGATGGAGCGCAGGGAAGTTTAGGTGTGCTCTTAAAGTTACCACGTGGTAGATTATGTGTGAGAATACAGTAGGTTAAGGTGTCCGAATGGGAATGAGTCATGGACAGCTATAAATATTTGTTTCCAGATGTTGTAATGGGCCCTGTTTGTTGCAGAGATCCTCCTGTTTATTGTTGACTGGATTTGGTTAGTTGCATCTACGGGAATTGTTTTAGATTTCTTGTGGCAAACGAATGAGAAGGGGGCTTTCTCCACGATGCCCGCTAGGAAACAGTTGGTAATTTACTGCTATGGCTTTGTGGAACAAAAGAAATTGGTGTGTTCAATACTAGATATGTTGTTTTTTTGTTATTGCTCACAGGCACTCAGAGTAAAAGGTTAGAGTTTGACACTGAGTACTCTATTGCAGCAACAGGCTCTGTCTCTTGAGCAAAAGCTGTTGGCGCGTCAGACCTTAATAAGTAAACTTACAAGGGGACGCGAATAGGTCGATGAACCATTTGACTCGCAGTTAATAAGTTCTTACAATAGCTCTGATACAGGAATCAATAATCAATACACAGTAATCAACAATCATTAGTGATCAATAAAATTCGTAATCAATGGAGTCAGTAATTATCACGCACCATGACCTTTCAGTCATGAATAACCACACTTTTCGTAAAAGTTTAGTACGTTTATTTCCCTATGTTAGCAATGCTAAAGCCATGTAGATTAATCTCAAAATCGAATGAAACACATACAAAAACAACACTGGTTGTCCAAAGTGTTGGAAGAAACGCAATCTAAGCAAAGCTTCAAATACAACACTTTCTAAAGTTAAGGTGCAAATCAATAGCAAAGTCAGCTGCTTCAACATTATGGTGTACATGAAATTCATCAAGAAATTCACAAATCCCTGTAATCGTAATTCAATTTGTGAGAATCCTTAACTAACATAAGATTGGCATCAGCATGTTGGGTTTCATGCAAGACAATTTAGTAACACAAATTTGGAAAATCATCTAACTTTGGTCCTATCAAAACAGCGCAGTTGGTACCTAGAAAGAAAAAAAAAAATATGCATAGTAATCACAGTTTATTGCATTATACCTATCCTCGGTATGGATCAGCAAAGCAGAATCAGTCTTCGTCCTCAGGACATCAGTTGATCAGCAAGGCAGGGAATTGGAGCCCAATAAGCCAGAATATCGGAATGAATCTCTCTCTCTCTCTAATTAATCTGAATCTCTCCCTCTCCTAAAGTTCTGAAGTCTCTTCCTTTCGTTGCATTGTTATATCAAATTCACCTAAACTATCCCCTAATTCCCTATTGGTCAGTTAATTGTATGTTTACACTCTGTCCAATAAAATTATTATACCAAATCTATGAATTCTAATATTTCTCGGTTCTCATATTGTTGATTGGTTCGTCTTGTGATGCCTTCATCATCCGGCTTGTCAGGTAACAATATTGTGCAGCTTCCACTCTAGTGAGTATCTTCATTGTTCTAGTCCTGGGAAAGTCAGTCTCACACACATTACACATAAAATGTTTCATTAGTAAGAACATCATCTCCTAGCAGTCAGTTCTCACGAAAAGCTTCCGTTATGAGCACATTTAAAACAATACAATAGACATTTCAGTTTAATTCACTTGGTCAGCATTTTTATTAAACGCTAAGAAATACAGCTTCTGCATGAGGCCTGGCAAGTAGGCCAAGCCACTCGCTAAGTTAAGGCCTACAATCTTTGAAGCTAAAGCATACTTCATAATACTCAATATGCCATATTACTACACTAGTCTAGCACATATTCAATATTTCATAGGTATTAATCATTGATTTGTACACTTTGTTAACATTGGTGGCCATTCTTCGACGTCACATCTTATTTCACGTTATTTCATTTTCTACATAAGCTCATTATTCATAATACATAAACATTCATTAATAATTTTTATTAAAGACACCTGCGCTAGCAAAGCCTAGGATATGTGTGACAGGCTGGAGCATTCCTTTTCCTGTACATGGAGTAGTGACAGGGTATTCTTTTGGGCCATGAAATGATGACCCCTTTTTTTTTAATTTCTGCACTGTTTAACAAACCTGTTGGCTAATTGAAGCTATGACAACTTCCCCTATGTGCTAAAATATATTTTGGAATGGTTGGAGATTCACAGAAGGCTCCTTATCCTAATGGATGGTGCCTTGGGCTCCTCTAGTCGTGGTGGTTTATCAGCAATGGGCTGGGCAGAAGGGATTGGCTGTACAAACTGCAAGGATTCAGGGAGCCATTAGGTTAAAAGGACTGTTTTAGTTTAAAATTTAAAAAAGCCTCCCTATATCTCATGCAGTAGTTTAGTGTTGAATAAAAGTTATTTTTTAAACACAGAAATATTTTTTTCACGTTTTCACTCTTCTGTACCAGCATATATAAGACTCTCTATTGTGTGTGTTTGTGTGACTACAAGGATCTTAAAAGGAACTGATGTAGGCAGGGAAGGATAGCCATAGGAAATGAGATAATTCGAGACAAACTGTCATAATCTACATTTAGAACAGGAGCTCTGAAAAAGTATTTATTTCTGCTGAGTAGCACAGCCCGAGCTAACCGCTTCCTGAAATCTGTATCTGTGGACTTGAAAATATGAAATCCTAGAGAATACTGGCGCGAATGGGCTTCAGCATATTTTTACTATAAGCCCCACATATGAACTACCAGTTGATTGATTGTGGGTAGATGTGTTTGTGACTTTATATTTAATGAACTGATGTAACAGACACTGATCTTATGGTGGACAGTTGAATTAATTGGTCTACTGAATTTTAGAACATATTTGCGCTTTATAACTTGCAGTACTAAAAATTATTTCACATACCCAGGGTGTTCCCAGAGATAGCTTCCTTTAAAGTTTCACCTCTGCTGTTTCTGAGGCCGCCTGTCCAGGCCTCCCCACATATGTGCTGATAAATTGCATTCAAGTACAGCCCCTGCTAAGATGGTCAGTACCTTTTTATAGTGCCACAGTGGACGAAAACAAAAATCGAACTACAATGCGTCCCAAAGTAATTACAAGTAACAAAATTTATTCCAATATTTTCATCTACGCTTTTTTAAATTAAGACGATCCTCTTTACATTATGGCTGTCACTGAATGATGTTGAAGAAAAATATCGTATAAATTGTAAGCCTAATTTAGTAGTAGAGTTCATCCAATCCAGCCTTTTGTGTGTTGCATTATATGAGTTTGGGGTTAGACAGTTGCTTCTCAGCTATAAAATGTATCTAACTATGAAGGCTGTGTTAGGTTTCTTCTGCAAACACCTCCCGAAGATTTCGTCTGCATAAGTTACTCTATCAGAATATGAATGATAGCCTGCTTGTTGTGATTATAGGAGCTAGAGGAACAATGACCAGTGCAAAAAAATCTGCATAAAAGAACCATGTGCAGCTAGCTTCCTTGACTCCAAGAAAGGATGCTTCTGAAAAAAACTGCTTTGTGTATTGGACTACTACTCTGCGAGTTATACAACTTCTGGCCTGAATTCCTGCTCAGGGACTTGCAAAAAGAACTATGCAAGATTGTTCCCTCGATAGATTCACCTGAATATTCCAGTCTTTTTTTCTGTCATCACTTCCTGTTGGAAAACCAATCTGTTTTCTGGAAACTTGAGTGCATGCAGGTTGAAGTGGTATTGTGCCAAAGAGAGCTACTGACCACCTAAGACTGCCCAGGTAAAGCGATGTTCTACTGACAAGATTTTGTGACTCTATGCCAGCCATAGGGAAACTCCTAAAATATTTTCCAAGAGGTCTGTTATAAAACTAGAAGAGTTCCAGAAGAGTCCTTCCAGCTAAACGACAACCTCACCAGACTAACAAAATGTTTTGTTGCGGTCCTCAGTTTTAGTTTTACACTTTCAAAAAAGCTGCTAACCAATGGTTTAGAACGGAAGCATCCAGCTCTCTTTGCAAGACACAGTTTGAGTGCTTGACCTGCTGGATCATCCTAACTTGAAGTCTAAGCTCCTGTTAAGGAAAATAAAAAAGGGATGGGCAAAATGCTTAAATTAACCTCAGTCATTGGGGTATTTACTCGGCTGTCGTTCCAGGCATTTATTTCTTTTCCCTCACCATGCCACTATAGACTAGGACCAACCCCGTGCAAATCAACGTTGGTCCTTCTCTATTAGGAACAGTGCAGCTTAACTCCAGGCCTTTTCTCCTCTGAACAGCAATAGATGCAACCCTAGATCATTTCTGCACTTTTATCATGGCGCTCTCACTCTTCTAAAGGAACCACAAGGCTTGCAGAACATAAGTAAATGTGAGCCAGTGACCTCCACACTATAAATACTGGAGTTGTATTCAGTGGTGCCCTTTTTTGCTATGAAATGTCACATACATATAAGAAATAATCCTGAATTATGTATTTCCAAGCACCTCTTATCAGTTCTTTTTAGGTCGCAGCCTACAAGACAGCTGAGCTGTCGGGTTTGCAAAAGATATCCTGGGGACATTCAGACAACTGACCTAGGAATGCATTCTGCCCGTTGCTTGCCATTGGCTTTGTGGTTTGCAACTCACATTTTCTTGCTTTCCATTTACTGGCTTTATTTGCTTTAGGCTGTCAAATTTGAGTTTGTTCCTTCCCTTGTCCACACTTTATTTACAGCATCCTTCTGATTCTCCCTTTCTGAAAACAGGCCTTTAAATCTTGTTCTTATCTCATCACATTTACTGTGCATTCAAAGACTGAGGTCAATTGTCAGGCACTCTCTTCCGATGGCACTTGTTTACTTTTCATTCTCTGACTTCAAAGTGAGAGGCTTTAAGTGACAATCTTACAGGATACTGGGAGTAGGAAGGAGTTTTTTTTTTTTTTTTTATAGTATACAACAATATTTAAATGGACTTTGTAAATATTTCAGAATGTATCAGAATTTGGAACTCCAAAGAAGCACATTTTTTGTTATTTCTGACGTTGGAGACAAATACTTTAATAGGATCGACATGAATCAGTACACTAGGTGATGCAGTTTCTACACATTTTCGTTTGTGCACTGAATAGTTTATTACTAAAACTGTGTGCAAATGCAATTGTCATTTCAATTGAAAATGTATTTTCTGTATGGGCAGTGTGCTACCACACAATGAATACTCCTCCACTCTGTGCCCCTCCACTCTACTCATCTCTCCACACCATTACACTCTGTACCACTCCATGCCACTGCACTCTACGCCACTTCATGCTACGCCTCTCTATTCTATCCTATACCACTCTACACCAATGCACTCTACCCTACTCTACTGCACACCACTGCCCTCTACACCACACCAGTCTAGGCCACACCAATCTACTCTGCACAGCTCCACTCTACGCCACTCTGCAACACTACACTCTGTGCCAATACACTATACATCATTGCACTTTACTCTGTAACACTCAACTCAATGCCCCTGCACTCTACACCTATCCATTGTATGCCATTCTAATCTACTTTGCACCACTACACTTAATGCTACTCCACTCCACACTACTTTATGCCATTCCACTACACTCTATCATTCTATGCAACTGTACCGTGCACCATTCCACTCAAAGCCACTTCACTCTACTCTAAAACATATACTCTAAGCCACTGTACTCAATTCTGAAACAATCGACTCTACGGCACTGCACTTTGAAATTCTACTCTTAACCACTTCACTCTGCGCAACTGCACTCTGCCAGTGCACTTGACACCACTACACTCTACTCTCCACCTCTCTACCCTACTCCACTGCCTTCTATCCCACTCTACACTACAATACTGCTACTGAACTCTACACCACTCTACTATTCACTGCAATACTCCACTCTATGCCACTGCACTCTATGGCAGTATATTCTACTCCACACCACTCTTTGCCACTCAACTCTTTTCTGTACCACTTCCTTCTGCATAAATCAACTGTATTCTACTTCTGCGCAACTCTACTTCTGCACCACTCTACTCTGAGCCTTTCTACTGTGCGCCACTCTTATCTGCACAACTGCATTATACACTGATGATTTCATTGCCACTGCAGTCTACACCACTATACACTGCAACACTCTACGCCTTTGCACTCTACGCCAGTTCACTCTACTCTGTCCCACTCGAAGCGACTCCACACTATGCCACTCCAATACATGACACTCCCTTCCATTCCACTTTGCTCTTTGCCATTCCACTCTACAACACTGCATGCCACTCTCCTCTAAGTCTATAACTTCCAACCATGCTAAACAGCAGCCACACTGGTATACAACATGTTTAAAGCACATTGGCAAAGCCAATAGATCCTGCGTAGGCGAGACCTATTGGCTTTGTCAATGCTTGCTTATTCGGGTAAGCTAAATTGTTTTCTTTAGTATAATTTCTATCTGTTTCTTTAGCTAGTCTGCATCAGATTAAGTCAAGGATACATACAGTCACTATGGTTGCTCCACTAATTTGTCGTCCGCTTATTTAATGGTGGAATTCAAATTTTTATAAATATTTTCATAAGAATTTTATGCAATGTTGAGTCGTATGTCGCATGGTAATGCTCAGGTACTGGTAACCTGTACCACACCTTTTAATTGGTATCCATGACTTATTCATTCTGATGTAGAGGCTGCCTGCACTTGACATTACTTGTTCTGAGTATAGGGTATAGGTAATATGTCAAATATAGGGTCTTCCCTCCCTTTGTACAAAATACATTACTATTTGTAAAGCTCACATATTGAGGTAATTCAGACACTGTTGTCTTTACCAAAAACAAGGTTGATGGGAGACTTTCTCTACTGTGCTCTGTGGAGAGCACAAATCTAGCTCTATTTTGTGTACAATAATAATAATTATAATAATGAAAAAAAATTCTGATAGAGACTTCTAACCACAGATTCGCACCTTATGACCAGGCATCCGACTCGATCCGTGTAAATACCAGTTTACCAGCACGGTCACCTAACAACATTCATGCAGTTTTACCTTCTGGCTTGGTAGCTGGCTATGTATGTGAAACATTATTAGATCTACCAATAATGTAGCTTAAAACAAGGCTCGTAGTGATCCTACACTGTAATCTTTTTTTATAATTCTAGAAACATGTCCGCATCTACCAGTTGTTAGAATTGTAATCCTACTGCTCCATATATGTAAAAAGTGCCACTACCTGGCTTCTTAGTCTCAGCTGTCGCAGTATTATGATAACATAGATTAGCAGCTGCAAAACCTAACTGCCTTAGTAACACCTTTAAACAAACTTCTTTGAGATGAATCCGCATGAGTTTTATTCTGAACAGTGTATTACAGCACTCAACAATATCAGGTAAGCGCTCGAGCTCCCCCTCTTCAGAACTAATTAAGCTAGGCAGTCTTCACACCAATCCTCAAAATTGGGCATATAGAACTAAGCTTTCCTATGCATCCAGACTAATTAATCAAATAATTCCAAATTGAGAGGAAGCTATTTTGACTTGCACACATTCTTCCTCAAAAAAAGAAGAAAGAAAATGCCTAAGAATTCAGTCAGCCCTGGGCGAGTAGGTGTGGCTGAAACAGTGTCCTTCTGTACATTGCTCTTGCCAAATTGTGGTCTCTTTAAACTAACTCTTCTGTTTCTGTGTTCAAGTGTAACATTAAAATGAAACCCAAAAAGGTAATGAAATTATTCAACAATTACTTATCACTTTTCTACCTGGTCATACCAACAATTCACTCCTCTGCCAGTGTGCTACATGCCACATATGGACTAAATGGGTGCTGGAGCTTGATTACAATATCCTAGTGTCAAAATCTCATCCTTCACTGTGATTGTTAGAAGCAGTACACAATGTGATGGAGATTGAGACCACCCAGAGTCTTCACGTATAGCTCTCAAAAGGACCACAATACATGTGAAAATTAATATGGTGCCTTCGGGGAGGTTTCTTGCTGTGGTTGTGTCTCAAGTATGGGATTAACTCTTCTGTGACCCTCATCTCAATTTATCCACAAGTTGGCTTCTTCCATCAAGTCTTTTATGTAGTCCAAATGATTCTTAGGGTTACTTTGCGTCTCCTCACTGCACCATTGTGGAAAAAATAAAAAAACATTACACAAATTGAAATAAGTGAGCTGGAGATTCTCAATTTTTGAATGTTGAACCAGGATATACATTAGGGGCCAGATGTATCATCAAGGCCCTTTGCGATTCAGAAATAGCAATTTTTAAGAAATCGCTATTTCTGACTCGCAAAGTGCTATGTATCACATTAGCGAATCGGTAATAGCGATTTCTTAAAAATCGCAAATGCTGTTACCTAATCGTAAATTGCGATACCGGCCCCATTCGCAGCTATGGGCCTGTTGGCCCATATCTGCAAATTTTTTGCATTTCCAAAATTGCGAGTTCTGAACCAGAAATCGCAATTTTGGAAATGCAAAACCCCAGGGTGCTGGGGGGCTAAGGCCCCCTCTGCTGCACCCCCAAAATATTTTGGGGGACATGTAAGGTGCACACATGCCAAAAGGGCATGTGTGCTTTACATGTACAATTTAAAAATGCATTATAAATGCATTTTTAAATTTTGCACATGGTTACCACCAAGTTCAACTTGGTGGTAATTAGCGATTCCTAAATGCCAACATCGCATTTAGGAATTGCTTCATACATGTGCTAAGGAATCGCAAATAAGGAATTATTTGCGATTTCTAATTTGAGAGTCACAATTTGCGACTCTCTAAACAGGGTCGCAATTTTAAGGAATCGCTATTTTAGCGATTCCTTCATATTTTGTTCAGAATGTATTTCATACATTCTGAAATGGCATTTTGCATTCGCAAACGGCCATTCGCACCGTTTGCGAATGCAAAATGCTTTCATACATCTGGCCCCAGAATACTAACACCATGTTTGAGTGCATTGAGACAACAGATGAACTTGAGTGGGAATCTACTGTGTGTACATCATGCCACTGTCAAACATGGACCATTCTTTTCTTCATGATGCTATTGTGCATTCATTTGATATCTTGAATATTGAGAGTATATAGCTCACTTCTTTCAGCATTTGTAATGTGTTCTCTTTTGTCACTGTGACGCATGAACACAGTTAAGGTATATTTTGATTGCTCACTCGGGCGGTTGTCCTCTATGATAAGAGCGTTTGACGAGCTGAGACAATTGGAGTAATGCTATCAGTTTGACTGGTGTTAACACCTAACGATCAGCGAGAATAGTAAGTCAGAGCCACCTTAGAGTAAACATGTACATAGAATGCAGTACTAGTTTTCTGTAATTACATTAAACGATATAGTACCAGGAAAAACGTTTCAAAGTGAGCGTCTCTCATTTTGCTTATAACATAATGTCTTTGTCTTACTTATTTTTCTTACTCATTTCCCAGCATTCTCCTCGGATGGACATTTTAATAAGTCTCAGTTGTGAATGTTATCCCTAGTGTTTTTCATAAGGTTCGAATCGTGTATTTTTTTTCTTTTTTCTATGTGTTATGAATTTGAGCATTATATATTTGTGATGCATTTCAGGCTGTTAGGCTAGCCCTTTTCCTATAAAAATCGCCAGTTGCCGGTGCTAAACTCCACTAGATTCCATTAGAAACGGATCTCCCTGACTTTTATACTGGAATTGTTTTTATACTGACCATTCCTGCCATTGGTTGCTAATATTGTATCCCGCACCTTACATGTTGAAATGTTAAAAGTCTAGTAGAAATTAAATATTATTAACCACAAGTCTTATAGTTGCAATACCAATATAGCCATCTACTTTATTTTGGAGAATCCCTTGGAATATCTGCCTGCTTCTTCTTGTTTTTTTGCTTAGTTTAAGTTAGATTGCAGGCCAGGTTTATATAGACATCACTTCTTCATTTGAAAAAGGAGGAAGTGGGTTATAATTCTCCTTCTCAGCAATTTAAGAATGGCAGTGATGAAACTGGAACATTTATTTGTTCCTCTTCCTTTTTCCCCTCCCCAACCTGTAAGTGGTTAATCAGACAAATTATCTCTTTTACAACATCGAGTCCAACTTCCACCGTTAGTTTATTGAAAGAATATCTCACCAATATTTGGCCGGTTGTGAGTGTTTAATTGGTATATCTGTGCCACAGCTATTTAATTTAGAAACTGAATAGTGGCGAGTAAAGTGTTGCGCTCAGTGAGCCTCTTGCACTGCTCCAAAAGCATCATATAGTCTGAGAGTATGTGTAACTTTGTTCATACTTTGAACCCAGCCCTCTCCGCTTGCTTTGCTAGAAGTCAACGCAGTCAAGTGAGGTTTGGTCTTCCACACATATTTGCATGAGTGAGTTGTGTGCCGAGGCATCTTTAGTAGGTAAACAAAAGGTCGTAGGCTTAGTTACGACTTCACCAGATGCAGCTATCTATTGAACTTGTTTCCGTTTGTCGGGTCTTAATGTCCAACAATTCCATTTTACTAAGTACCTCCGAGGATCTCATTCGTTTTAGCTGAGGTTTTTTTTTTTGTTTTGTTTCGGAGGCTTTTATTAAAAAATAAAAATAAAAATAAAGCATTAGGCACCTTTATTTTGTTCTTAGCAAACTTTTTTTTTGCTCTCGCCTCTGATCAAATTCTTAAAAGCTTGGAAACATGGGTCACGGGCGCGCGTGACCTGGTAGCAGATAAATAGTGCGACTCCAGATGTCTGTGCCGGAAGCAGCTAACGTGACATTAAAAAGCACGAGTTGCACAGCTAGATCACCTGAAACAGCCCTAATTGCTTTTAAAGCAATCACTCTCATACTTGTTGCATCCTGAGACCACCAGACTGTTTAGATTACCTAATCTCTCAACGAAAATAGCCTGGAATCAAGATGGGAAATATAAGAATTACTAGCCTTCAGTCACGATGATCAAAAATCTGATTTCTCAGCACCGGCAGGGATGCAAGCAACATTGAAGACGATGTCCCAACTGACCTCTGTCGCATTGTTTACGGAGCCACACTGCCATCAGTGTGTGTTAAAGCTGGTATAGCTAGGGCCAATGGAGTTATGCAACAGAGCATTGCCAAGTTATGTGGCAAGGTTTAGTAAATTATGTGTTGAGAAAAGGCAAATTATGTGGTGTAACGCCGAACATTTTGTGATAATATTACTTCATTGTTATGTCATTTTTACACTTAACACTCTCTGGGCATTGTTTGCACCTCATTAGTACCATTTAACACTGAGATATAGCAATAAACAATAGAAAAATGACGAGTCAACCTTTGCAATGGTCCTTCTAGTATGCAGCCACACGTTTCTGCGTTTAGAAACTTTAAATCTGTTTAAGTTAAAAAAAAATAAAAAAAACATATATTTGTTCACAAAATACTGCTGCTGCTCAATCACATAATTCCAGTGGCTCTGTGTATAGTCACTCTCCTACTCTACTCGGTTCCCAAGGCGATTTCTCTCTCCTTGACAACCTTACACACTGCTGAACTTTTATACTGGAAGCAAATCAGTCCTCCTGCTTATTAACCATGTTAGCCAACTCAACTTTGCCAGGAAGACAACAACTGAGTAAGCCTCCCACACTGTAAGCATTGAGGCATCAACCGGTGGAGAAGAAGCTGAAATTGGGCTAAAAACAATCAAAACTGAAGCTCCGAATCAGGTTTCCCAAAATTTCAAAGGAAAGTCTGGCATTACTACTACTATGGACTTTATCCTGAAGAAACTGAATGTAGTTCATGGCCTTGCCTAGAGCCCACAGAGAAATACAGATTAAATGCAAACAAACGTGGTGGGAATTCAGAGGGATATCAAGCTGCTTTAAGCAAGAGTTGGGAAGGCGGAAATAAAATTTGCAATCTTGAAGCTAAGGAAACACCTATCATGTATGATAAAAAATCTACACTGTCATATAAAGAGATGTTGCAGAACTGGACAATCTCAACAGGAGAGGAAATCTTTGCTTCATCACAAGGATTTCTAGGGCGCATAGTTGCCAAAGGCTCTGGGCATAAATGTTTTTACTGACTTTGAACTTGAATGTGCTCAAAGAATCACTTATATATATTACTCCGCCCTCCTGAGAGACCTGCCCATGGACATTTAAGCTCCTGACTCATGCCTACAAGGCCCTACATGATGCCGGACCAGCCTACCTCAGCCACAGACTCTCCTTCTACACTCCCGCCAGACAGCTCCGCTCCACCGACCAGGCCCTTGCCAAAGTCCCCCGCACCCGGAAGACCACAGCCAGAGGAAGATCCTTCTCCCACATCGCCGCCAAGACCTGGAACACCCTCCCCACCCACCTCGGGCAATCCCCCCAACCTGTCGCAGTTCAGGAAAGACCTCAAGACCTGGCTCTTCGACTGACCCTCAGCCCCTCCCTCCCCCAGCACCTTGAGACCCTCACGGGTGAGTAGTCGCGCTCTACAAATCCTTGATTGATTGATTGATTGATGATAGCCTTTAAGGAGCAGTTTTTTTTCAAAATACCTGATTTTTTGTGGCAGTTTGCTTATCAGCCTAGGCAAACTAATAGGGCTGGCTTTAGCCCAATTCGTGCCCAGTTAGATAAACCTTTGGTGCCCCACCCTGTCATGACCTCCTTTTCTACTGATTCCCTCACTAACACCCCTCCATCAGTGACCTCATCTCTCCATAATCCCTCGGTCACAAACAAACCCTGTTTAGCACCATAGGATAATAGAAGACAAGCATCCTTTTGTGTTGCTAAAGTCACCCCAAGTGGCCAGGGTATGCCCAGAGTGGGTCCCTTGCTCACTGTGCCACCCGATTCAAGCTAGCGTGGCTAATGGGGGGGATACCCCAAAACCAGTTTCTGGTCCAGGGAGGACATGGCCTGGAAGTTTGGGCTGGACTGTTCCCTTGGGGAGGAGGCTCAATTCTGATTTGCCTATATATGGGTCTAAACGGTGTTGCATGATGAGCAGAAGAACAATGGATTTAACCCAGATCTGTTGCTGGGGATGAGTGTTTGAAAAGTTTTAGTACTCCGTCCATCATCCTTTTGTGTTGCTGAAGTTTAGCTCCATTCTGTGGCATCCAGATACAAATTAAATACAGTTAAATTGGATATTTGATGCCTTATTGCTTTTTGCACCCCAGCTGTGATAGGTGACACCGTTTATACTGGCAAGCTAATATATTAAATGCTTGGTTTAATAATGAGCAAATTAAATTGATTGTTTCATTACAATGAAAAAGTCACTCTTGAGAATGTCTCAGTCCTATTTGAGGGATGGGCTCCGAAGTTCATATCACAGTGGGAGTCCAGTTACCTCATTGGTAACTAAAGATTCCTTCATGAGACTTCATGTCTTGTTAAAAGCCTTTTTAAAGGAAAGGTAGAAAAACGTGTATCTCTATGTAAGGACGCTGCTTAATCCAAGGCTCTGTATGTCCATTAGCATTACAACCTTTCATTTTTATTTCAGTCTGCCTTCTTGTTAGACTAGGAGCGTCATGGTTCCTACCAGGATTGTCCATGCAACTGCAATAGTTAAAGGTAGAACTAACACTTCTGGGTCACCTTCCACTGCTATCCTATTTGGCATGTACAAGGTGAATGCTTTTCATTTGAAGTTGGTTTCATGCCACACAGCAGGAGCACTATTACAACTCAATTCAAAACTAGAAAATGGGATGGGTTACTCCAACTCTATATCCCTTTGGCTCAATAAAGATATAAATATTGCCAGTTTTTCGTAAGAAATGGTTATCTAAGTTATCCTACGGTCGAGAGATCTGGACTCCGAATGGTTCTCCTTTCATTTGCAAACTCCCATGATACATTTGGATGGGAAAGCTCAAAATTGTATACCTATCTTAATCTCATAGATCCTGTGATAATATACTGTCTCCCCTAAACTAAATTCAAGCTACTCATTCAAGAGGTCATATGGTCTCCTAAGTGTTACCAAAGTGTATGTCTTCGTTTGACCTACTAAATCCGATTGAAATATATCTATTCAGGAAAAGTGGGAAGAGGTTTGAGTAAGAACCTTGAAATCCCATTGCCTGATATTTATCCCAAAATCTGGAAACTTTACTTTACTTTAAAGTTCACCTTGAATTTGACTCAAACTAAATACATGACATTACATAGAGCATATATTTATCCTAGCTGACTGTTTAAACTTAGCCTTATCCAATCTCATTTATATTGAAATTGCCACAAAGAGGTTGGTGGCCTAGTACAGATAATTTTCAGTTATTTTCTACTTCTGCAATTCTGTGGTGATATAACCAACGATTGCAATGCTATATTACAAATCAAAATCTCCATTAACGCAATTGCAGTATTTTAACAGGCACCAGTGATTAATGAAGTGAACGATCTGCCTTCCCATATACACTTTGACTTAACTGTATGCTTACTCTGGTCACAAACACAATTGTATGTAAATGGAAATCATTTTCAAAAATGTATATTCATGCAAGGTGGCTCTCTCTGAGCAGTCCCCTATTTTCGCCCTACCAAATGTTGAACCATAGGTCTTAATTCTTTTTAGGTTGCAGCCTACCAGACACCCCAGCTATTGGCTTTGTGATTAGTAACTCACATGTCTTGGCTTTCTGTTGGTTGGTTGCTTTTTTTTTTTTTGGTTGCTTTAGACCCTACAAGTTCAGTTCGCCCCTCCCATTTCCTAAACCGTGTTCACTGTATTCTTCCTCCAGCTCCTTTTCTGTAAACAGGCCTTTAAATCTTGTTATTATGTTATCGCCTTTGCTGTGCATTCAGAGACAGAGGTCAAATGTCAGGTGCGGTCTTCGTAGGGCCCTTGTTTACTTTTCTTTCTTTGACTTGAAAGTGAGAGGATTTATGTGACAATCTTGCTGGATACTGGGGGTAGGAAAGAGGTGTTTTCTAGCACATAACAACATGTAAATTAATTATTTCAGAATGTATCTGAATTTAGGAACACAAATGAAGCATATTTTGTGATATTTCTGAAGTGTGTTGGAAACAAATACTTTGATATGATCAAAACAAATCATTACAATGGGTGATGCAGTTGAGACCCATTTCTGTTTGTGCACTGTATAAGTAAAACTAGTATAAGTAAAACAGGGATGTCTGTGCAGATGTTATGGTCATTTCAA
Source organism: Pleurodeles waltl (assembly GCF_031143425.1). Classification (NCBI taxonomy): domain Eukaryota; kingdom Metazoa; phylum Chordata; class Amphibia; order Caudata; family Salamandridae; genus Pleurodeles; species Pleurodeles waltl. The sequence goes on from NC_090445.1 coordinate 511,306,241, forward strand.
TTGAAAATCTGTTGTCTGTAATGGCAGTGTGCTACCATGTCATGCATGCTCTGCTTTACGCCACTCTACTCCGCTCCACACCACTGCACTCTAGTCTGCACTGCTCCACTTTACACCCCTCTATGCCACTGCACTCTGTACCCCTCCACTCTATGCCACTCCATGCTATGCCTCTCTACTCTACCATGTACCACCCTACTTTGCCAATGCTCCCTTTGCCACCCTACTTTATACCACTGCACTCTTTATCAGTGCCCTCTACACCGCTCTAGTCTAGGCCACACCAAGTTACTCTGCACAACTCAACTCTGTGACGCTGTACTCCATACCACTCGTAACACTGCGCGCTATGCCACTGCACTCTGCCAATACACTCTATGCCAATACACTTTACTCCAATGCAATTTACTCTGACTCAACACTGTACGCCAGTCCACTGTATGCCACTCTATTCTATTCTGCACCACTGCACTCTGTCACTGCACTCTACACCACTTTACTCTGCCATTACACTCTATGACACTCTACCACACACCACTTCACTCTACCTCACTTTTCTCTGAAAAATCTACTGTACGCCACTGCACTCTACTCCCCTCCCCTTTGCACCATTCCTCTGGATGCCACTGTACTCAATGCCAATGCACTCGACACAAATGTGTTCTGTCACTGCACTCTATGCTACTGTACTCTATTCTGCATCACTGTTCTGTAGGCCACTGCTCTCAACCCCACTCTACTCCAGTGTAAACCACTGCAGTCCGAAACTTTAGTCAGCAACACTCCACTCTGTGCCACTGCACTGTATGGCACTGTACTTTACTCTGCTCCCCTTTATTCTGCTCTGACCCCTCTACATCTCTATGCCACTGCCCTCTGCATCACTCACCTCTACGCCACTTGCAGATGCAGTGGTCCGACAACCACATTACAACCCTGGATCATGGTTCCTGGCGGTGGTGGAGATCTTTCCTTTGTTGATAGTGTCTAACTTGTAGATACAGCTTAGCAAAAGAAGAATTTACACAAAAACTTACCCTGACCTCATTTCATTTCTCGCTTTTTAACTGAAAAGATCACCGCCAGAAGCAGTAGTGGAGGAGTATTGGTTCTGCAACCAACCCTCCCAGTATAATTCACCAAAATTTAAGCAGTCATTATGTCTTGCATTCTGAAGTATACATTTTAGAAACTCACAAATACATAATTAAATAATGCAGAGCCGCTTAGAAACTTGAAAAGGGGGATGCACAGGGAAAGACTTATACGCAGTGCCTGTGAAAATTGCTTTTGTTTAGTTATTATCCCCAAGACCCCTTCCTTGGATGTTGACTGTCTGAAAGATCAAACGTAAACAATGTTTTGCTCTAAATTTATGTCAGTCTTGCAGAATAGCGTGCTGCGTCGTACCAGGATTTCTCTAAGCAAGGCATTAAAGTGCTGCAGCTGGACCAGTACAATGTCTCCTCTCTGCCTGAACTCTCCCATGCTCCCATACAAGGGGTTCTCTTCCTGTTTACAGCTGTGTTTAATGAAAGCTCCATTTGTGCTGCATGGCGTGCTATTTTTAAGATAGAAAGAGCGATCTATAAATGCTTCAGTGGCGGCCCTTCAGGCAGCTTTCTTCGCTGGTGCAAGAGCCCCCCCCCCCTCCCTCAACCTGACGAATATCCACCGGCCGCTTTATCAAGGTTTCTGTTGCACGTTGTCAGGCTATGCTAGTTAACCAAATCTCAGCATGTCCTGGACGTTAGTGTAAATATTGTAATCTACAGTTAAGCAAGTTTAACAGCTGCATGCTGGCTGAGCAGTGTGTATATATGTTAAGGCAGACACCCATAGTATGATAAGACAAAGTCCTGCTATTGTGTGTCAATATTATGAATGGTTACCAGGCAACAGGGAGTGGTTCACAATGGATTGCACTGATACTGTAGAAGTAGGCCACTTCCTAATTGCAAGTGCCTATCGAATACAGACTTGCCACCTTAGTTTCAGGTTGTGGACACATCTCTGGAGCGAAAGCGGTTTGTATACTTATATGTGATGTACACTACTAGTATTTCATCACATCTGATGGATTTATGCAGCTGTTCTCCCTAATCCTAGTTTGTGTACGATCATTTGATGTTTTTCCAGTTCTGAGTGATGAAGGCTATTGGTGACAAATGACAGGGCTTAGCTCTGAGTAATTAAGTCTGAGGGTCTGACTCCGTGGAGTACTAAGCCTGTGACTATCCCTCAGATGTGGGGGAATAAAGGTCGTCTGCAATCTCCCAGCTCTGAGGAGTAAGCTAATCTGGAAAACTACATCCACTCCAGGGTCTTGTGTCTGACTGTGAATTGTGACTGATTTGAACCCTGGGGTTTACTCAGTCATTCATTCAGCCTGCTGAATTTGAATTGGGTAATAAAAATATGTTATCTGTCAATAACACACGGAGATCTCTTTGAGAGAGAGCAAGTGCTCTTTAAATGCGCCCCATATTATGAGGAAGAACTCACTAAAGTTGGCCTGAATAGGGCCGAAAGTTGATATTGTATACATGTGGAGGTGAAGGAAAGGACCCTGTTGTTGAGCGTGCCCAAATCCAGTACCTTCTATACTGGTATTTTTATTTATTTGTTTTTTGGGGGTGGGGGATGGCGGGGGGAGGTTCCATCGATGTGGGCCATGAGACAGTAGAGTTTGTTAAACATCCATACCAGTAAAATCGTGGATTTCTTGCTGGTAAGGGATCATCTTTTGCATCCAGGACTCCACTTCATTTAAGAAGCTCTCCTATTGATTTGTTTGCTTATGACCTCCTTTCTCCTTTGAAATAAGTCAGAATACCTCTACCAAATAAGTGATGGCTGATGTATTCCAGCGACGCCACGTTGTGTTCTAGATTTGGTGAGAGGGCTCAGCCGTACAGGACACTTCAGATGACTGGTTCAGAGGCACAGTGGCCCAGTTTAAACTGCTGGTTATGGCTGCAGAGGAAGATGTGACTCAGTCATGTGTCAATGATCAAACTGTGAGCGCTTCCACCAGCCGTTGGAGCAACATTTGGTGGTCAGTAGTGTTGAGTCTTATTGAAAGATGCTGTGGGAACATGGCACATGGATGGCTATAGTTGCACAAATTGTGGAGTAGTCCTTTCAGTTATTGATAAGCTGGTCTCTGTCTTGTGCCTTTGGTAGTATTCAGCCTCATAATCTCAGTTGTTGGTCTGGCCTTTGTGGCAGTCTGCCAGATGGGCCAGCTTGGAAGGGCTTGCCCATCTGAGAGTGCCATACTGCCCTAAAAGCTGACTCAACGCTGATAGTCACTCAATAATTCTTAGTCTACATATCTGCAGTGAGAAATTGGGATTGACCACTTAGAGCATTTACCAGGTAAGGGAGGTCTGAGACCTTTCTGTATGTAAGAGGGATTATTGGTCTTTACTTTAGCAATACCTACCCTGGGGAAGGAGATTGGGACCAGCCCTGCCTCAACAGGGCCTCGTTTTTATCCCAGTCCGACCCTGCACATCAAAGAACCTTTGCCGCTTTAATTGTATAACATGCATACATAGCTGGTGGAATGATGGTAACGTTTTGCTTAGCAGGCTCAAGAGGGCCGGTTTTATTGTTATGTTGCGTACTGATTTTCCTTGCATTGGCGACAGCTAAAGGTATTGCATCTTCCGACCTCCATGTCAATAAATTAGGCTACTTACCTTCAGGGATACAGGTGCGACTGTGGACTTGATGAAAAGCCATAAACTCCACGAGTGCCCCATTTCCATTATAGTATTGTGTTCAAAAGTCTCACAGAAATTCTCATTTGTCAGATTTGTTTAGCTGAACTACCCATTGAAACAATGCCTGGTAATTGGGAACGCGAAGGCATTGTAAGATGGGAAGAAAGACGGGAAATTGCCTTTCACCGAGGTTCGTGAAAGTGTGCTTGGACACATGTAAGACCTATTAAAACCGCTCTTACGTATATGAATCTGGAATTTGCGTAATGTTGCGTTGTTAGAGAGGATCCGACGAGGCTTCTTACTGCGTCCATTACTTCTTCATGGCAGCAGCTCACGCTACTTCTGATTAGTCACGTTAATGGCCTTCTAAAGTGCAAGCCTGGTGACTGTTTACACACTTTGGTGTGATCTCCTTCGTATATGGTGAACACCTTTGTCTGGAAGGAAGAAACATGGATTTGCAGTTTGGCATTTTCCGAAAGGGTAATAATACCTATATGTTTATTTAATTTGTTGGTTTACATTTTCTTCTATCATTTCCCGAGTTCCAGGTACCGTTTCGCTCTTCCAGGTATACCAGTCTTAAAATTATGGTTTCTTTGATTGTTGTCAAAGTAAGTCGTTTTTATTTAATGGGCCTGTTTAAAGTAGAGGTGGTGTGCATTCTTTGTGTTTAATTAAGGTGTTCCTACTAATGTGTGGTTGCTTCTGAGTGAAGTACCTCTCTTGTTTCTTAGGTTAGGAGTAGACGCACAGTTTTTCAGTGATTTAAACATTAACTCCGTATTAAATAAAAATGGAAATATGTATTCACTAATCTGCTAGTAGGGCCTAAAGTCGTGACCGATAGGGCAAGTTTTACTGAGCTGCAGGCTCCTCCTGTCGGAGCTGCAGTGCCCCAGTGATTTGTCTTGGTGAATAGACGAACATATAGCGTAATATTTGGGATGGAAAGAGAAGTAGGGGGATTTGAGAACCATTTTTATTTCAGTGTAGGTGGGAGGATCACCAAAGGCTCGGGAACAGATGGTATGCAAGCGTCAAAAGCTGTCTTGAGAACTGTGCACGCAGAGCAGGGCTGCTTGCTCTTCCCATTACACGAGAGAGGATACTTGAAACACGTAGGACACACGCAGTGCATTCCCTCTAATTATGCGAACATCTTACAGCTAAACGTAAGTGCTGGGTCCTGGAGGCCGCGTTTGAAGTCTGAAATGTGGCTCAGAAGTTTCCTGTGTTTCATAGAAACACTTCAGTGAACCTCCCTTCCCCTTCCAGGGCTCGCCTCTTCCTTCCTCCGCCCGGTCAGTCGTTTCCTTTCCTAGGCTCTTCCTCCAGCAGCGACTCCTGGCGTGTGTATTGTGGCTCTTCACTGGTTGCAATCTTAAACCAACTCGCTTCCAACCCTAGTAACACATCTGTTCCTTAGGTCAATAATGTTCCAAATTGATATCTCTTATTTGAAGCTGACGGAGCCCACTTGCATCTTCGTGTATTTTGTAAAGGGGCGTTAAATATGGTGGATATTGTCATGAACAGGGTGGCGACTTAGCCTGACTCAGCCCTCAACTAGTGTCCAAGTAAAAAAGTCCAGAAATATCTGGTACCCAAATATAAATGAACAGAAACATCAAAAGCCCAATATGTAAGATGTACAGCAAACGTTAGAGACTGTCTAGTTAAACGCGGGAGTCACTGCTGCGTGGTGGGGGTGGGGGTGTTTTTTCCACAAGTGCTGACACAGAGAACTCCACCCTAACCTGCAATTTGCTCGGCGTTCCCATTGCTTAATTGAGCAAACGTCTCACGTCCATGTTGAATCATAACCTGTTTTGCTAGTATTATTCCATGCTGGTCGTTTATTTCTTGTTGAATATGGTTCATTCGGTTTCTGGACATTAAGTTTTGTTTAGAATCAAATGATGGCTAGTGAGGAGATCAAACAGAAGACAATGGACAGTCATATCTGAAAATAACCCTCTGTGAGCACCCACAGGGCTCTGGGTTCAAACATGTATAATCTTAGTTCATCATGACCTGTAGGGGAAAAAAACATTTATTTGGCCCAGCAGTAGGAACTGTATGATGCCCAGCAAGATTAATCTATCTATATTTTTTTAAAAATGTACCTCTTTGTGTGGCACCACAGTAAATCTTGTTGATTGCATGCAAACCGTGGTCAGTGTTGTTTTAAAACTGTACCAACCAGAAGGCCTGGTGTGCTCGTACTTCATGATAATTCTTTACCACTATCGAAACTGCATGTACATATTTCTTACCCTGAGTTCTGTTCCCAAAGAATGTCATTTGCATTTCATTTGGCCCATGACCCGAGATGAACTGAGACTGTTCTCTGCTTACTGATTGTTGACAAAGTTAGTGTTCTGTTTAGAACATACGGTACCACGGGCTGGTCTCACTTACCCGAGCAATTTCCAGAGTAGCTGATTGGTGCTCGGTTTCAAACATGGTTTGCTATCCACACAATTGTGGTATATTCAGAAAACATGGATGTTTTTCACCCAATTCTACTAGGTGCATACATGGTACAGATACACCACAAGATTCTTTGATTTGTATTTTCTTTTCAACCTTTTTTTTTAAAAATTTCAAGGGAGCTGGAAGTGAGAATTGAAGTACGTACAATTTCACTGGTCAAAGTGCAAAAGATGAAAGGAATCCGCAACGCAAACAATATTGACCATTGTCAAACGCTCTACTGGTGTTCAAGAACAAGTATCATTTGAGCTTTTGGGAATGATTTTGTCTTGGGGAAAAGACAAAGTGAGTCGAACAGACTGTTGGGGATTCCTGCTGTTCCTGACCTCTGATTCCACAGGACTTATTGATTAGCATCTCGGCTGAAGTGCTTGGGTCTAGCAGGTTTCTCTGCTTCGAAGACATACCAGTATTGGGGACAGTATGTTTACGCTCATGACCTGATTGGAACTCCGGAGCTCCTTTCGCACCACTCCCAAGGATGATGTAGACACAAGTAGAGATAAAATGTTCTCTAGGACTTTGCATAATGTGGGAGTGTTGGTTTTGGCTCTGTTGGGAGTTGTATGGTAGTTGGTTGCATGCATTTGCACTGTTTGGTAAAAAGGCTCCTTGAAATAACTCCTGACCATCTCGGTTTATATCTCATCTCATAACTGCAACCCCCCTCCCTTGTTTAAAACAGTCTTAATTTTTTAAGTGAAATATCCAGTAGAAAATCATTTTCACTGATGCTCCAAATCCCTGTCAAAGCGCAGGTGGTGGAGTAGGAAGAATGTGCTTAGGTTGATTGAGTTTTGTAACCGAGCAGAGACACCATGAACTGCGAAGGGTGGGGCATGTGTACAACTGATGCCTTGCACTTTTCAGTGTTCTTATGCAAAGCACTTGTACCCGTGGGCATTTAGGGGCTTTACATTTACCCAGAACAGAACAATTGACACGGTAAGCATAGTTAACATAAATAAAATTCATTACTGATGTGCAGTGAGTAACGGATGATAATAAAGCAGTGGGCAACGATGCAGATCAAACATAATGGCAGAAATTTCCGTGAGCATTGTTTTTCACAATTATTTTTTGTGTTTGAATAGTGTGCATGGCTACTTTATAAACCTTGCTAAGTGCTCTTTCTAGTCTAAGAAGACCATACATTTCTACTATATTTCTCTTGTGTCAGAGAAACCTTTGTGTTTTCCTTTAGGAAATTAAACGTCTTGGGCATGTGAGGAAGAGGAAAATGCTTTAAATTAACTTTACGGTTATTGTGTCAGGACTTGCCTTTTAATTTAGTGAGCAAGATCCACGAGAAGGAGTGCTTCTGAAATATCAATGAAATAAATATACATTTGTGTGCTTTTTAAAAAAAATATTGTACCTTCTGCGCTGAAATCTAGATTCATTGCCCTGGATAACATTCTATTGCAAAGGGTTTGGTTCTCTTTCTGGCTTTAAGTTGAACGACTGAAGATACATTTTCTGCCTCTGAACTACTTGAGGGAAAATTAAATTAGTTATGATGATGCATTCAATAATGACTCTAGTGAAACTGGAAATCCTCCTTCCATTGAAACTGGCCTGTCTAGTTGTAGTAAGCCCACCTTTGATCTTACCCGTGAAAGACAATAATTTATTTAAAAAACACATTTGTGAATACAGATAGCTGAAGTACATTTACTTGACTGTGGCCATGGTGTAAATGCCACCTGTTTTCAAGAGGACTGATAAAAATATTCTGACATTTTTCATGAGCAGTGGGAAGGCCAAGTACCAGTTTATGGTACTTGAACATAACAAAAAAACATGGGTGACTTTGTTCTTTCAATTCCTAAATTTTACCAATGAACTGTACACCCCCCCCCCGCTCAAATGGCTGTAAAAAGAAAGGCCACCGTTGGCAAAAATGTACTCTCCATTTTCCAAGTCAGGTGAAATAGTATCTTAAATAAAGGATCAGCATCTTAAGGGAATCACGGAAAAGCTAGCTCGAGTTCAACCTTTTCTTCATTAAATCCATCCTCACAATTAAGTCAACTTTTCTGAACAGTAGCTGAATTTGCATTGAGCTTGCAATAGAAGACCAGATCTAAACACACTGTAACTGACTGTTTTTAGTGGGGATCATTTTGTCTTTAGTGACTTGTACATCTCTTGATAATGGTCCCTTCCAAACTACAGGCCATGAACTTGATCTTTAGTTTCTTTGTTCACAGCACTCAAGATCTCAGCTGAAATATTGTTTTGTTTCTGTTCGTAGCACACCTGTTTCATTTTTTTATTGAAGGACTGCTGTTTGTTAAACTGAGTTTACATCAGACACATCACGACCTTCAATGTACAGGAGATGGAATTAACTCAGCACATATGTTTACTCTAGACACTCCACAATATTCTTGGTCACCTAATGTCTGTTATCGCCGCAGCTCTTAATCTCTTGGTGTTGCTGAAAATGAATAAGCGAATGAGAAACTTCAGCAAGAATAACATGTGGATTAATGATGAGCGACAGATAACGAAAGATAGGGATAGAACTGACCACAATAAATGCATAATGTCTGCAAGGGAGCTTCCCTGAGATTCAGGAAAGCCCTTACACAGGGAACAATCCTGGAAGCAACCCATTCCACCTCTTAACTCGTTAGGGTGCACCATACTGTGAGTGCAAACCTAGTAGATTGCTTCCGTCATTTTTCCATCAACAAAATTGACATTCTCTCCTAAGGCAACCTCCTCTAGTTTCCATCAGATTCCAAGCACTACTATCCTTCTGTATATTCATTCCTTTAATTTAATCTGCAATTATAAATATCCTTATCTCATTGAATAAGTCTTTTCCATCAGCTGACGCCTGCAAACTGAAACATTAATCTTACTGCCTTGAATGAAGCCAGTCATCTACGGTCATTAATGTATTGATTAAGTGCCTTTGAAATTAAATCTGCGTTATCATCATGACTGTCATAAACAAAATCCTACCCAGACCCAAAATACGACTCGCCTGCTGCATGTCATGCATCAGAAAGCCCTGTAAGGTCCCTCCTACCTTTTGAAAGTAGGACATGCTCAGCTGTGTTACACTGTTTTGGGGGGTTGAAACTACATTGATAAATGTCCAGAGAGAGCTGCATGCTACCAGAGACAATCACCAGCACGTGCTTTAATGGTCTTAGATCGACTAAGAATATTTGGCATCATTTAGTTCTCCTAGTGCTCACCACTGAAGTCTCGCTAGATAAGTACCATTAAATGTACTTTCACCCACACATATATTATAAGCGAAGACTTGGCTTGACCTTCTGTTTGTTATGTCTTTTTAGGTGTTACTGTCTTTTTAGGTGTTACTGCACTGATCTAATTCACACCTTTTCTCATGGACATCTTGTCATCTGCCATATAATGGCTTGCTTGTCCCTTCAGGACTCTCCAGCATCTGCATGACTGCACTGGCTCATATTTTCAGTGTAGGATATCTACCTTTTTTGTGTGGACATCCCATTTTTTCAATTTTTTCTGGAACCCGTATTTTTGCTCACTTTAAAACACTGCTCATTACCCCTGCTAACAAGAAGTAAAGTGCCTGTGTCCCCCTTTCGACGTGGGTAAATTTGCATATTTTTGATAGGCACATTTTAACATGCCTGTACATCTCTTGAATATGGCGTAAAAGGTGCTCCCAGACCCTGCACCACCTGTTGTGCCATCCCCTATCATGACAGTGCAAGCGTGTCTTCAGGCCTTCCCTGTATAGCCTGACTGTTGCAGTGTAAACTCTGGTGCAGTCTGTTAAAAAAACACTTTTGACAGGTAAAACCCTTATTTTAAAATCCTAATACCCCTATGTAGGCCTTGTATCCCTCAAGACATGTTATTTAAAAGTGGGACATGTCCATAAAGTGGCGAGGCCCTGAATATTATTTTCACTATGGTAGACCTCCTGTCCTACATAGAAAGCCAGAGTACAAATTACAGTGCTATTACTGATAACTGGGGAATGGGAACTCCTAGAAAAATAATTAAACAACTTTTTTAATGATTATTAAAATCCAATTCATTGGTGAAGTAGGATTTTTAATAGATAGTAAGGAAAAGCAACTTTAGAAAGTTACCCATACATGCTTGGACTGTCAAACTGCTGATTAACATAGGCCTCTGCCAGCTCTCAATCTCTCTTCAGCCCCGAATGCTTGTGAAATAGGTGTGAAATGCCTTCCGGGAACAAACAATAGGGTGACCTAAATGGGCTGACAGAAGCTCTTCTGAGCTCCACAGAAAATGCAGGGTGGGGGCTGAGGAATTCCTTTTGACATCACAGTGTCAAATCCTGCTTAACATGTCTGTTAAGGCGCATGTAACTCTTGGAGCATACTTAAAAGAGAGAGAACATTATGCCAAGACCATTCTTGTGGATCTTCTGCCTGTTTGCTGAAGGACAATTAATTTTTCCTATCAGACGTTTGTCTCTGGGTACAATACTTGCTTCAAATTGGATTTCACTGTTAGTTGTGGACATACACTTTAGTGCACTGTCCACATGCACCCTAAGTCTAGTGTGGCCAAAGACGTTTGGCATCTTGAAAATGCCCTGACACATGACCTTTTGGTCTTATTTGCAATAAGGCAAAAAGGAACTACTGAAAAAGCGGATTGTTGGCTCCTGAACTTTTACCCCATTGGTTAGGGAGTGTGCAGGAGTCACTGCCATCCACTAATTGTTGTTGAGCATAAATGTGGCACCCCTAGACACCTTTCTGTAGAACACATTTTGGATTTGTGAAAGATCATAAGAGGAATAGACCTGCTGTGTCCGACCTGAGAGGAGCCCTGAAAGACTGCACTGGACAAACAAATGGTCTTCAAGGGTTTGTTGTCTGACGTCCTGTGTAGCTACAGTGATACAAAAGGTGCAGGAGGTCATTTCCTGGAAGTACCCAGGTGACGAGGGGCAACAGTGCCTGGACAGGGCCCCACTGTTGGCATCAGCCTGACCCCTGTGAGTCTCTAGCTGCCTCCGGTGAGGTCCTGGTTGCCTCAGAAGTGTATTACTGTAGTCCATTGAGACTTCAAAGACTAAGTTAGAAGGTAAAATCTTTGACCGGAATGAACCTGGTTGTTCAGTCCAACGCGCTCTTCATCATGGTCTGCCTGAAATTGCACCTAGGTACCGGATTACAACAACAACACACTGTCATTGGCACTTTAGGCCTCATTACGACTTTGGGGGTCCCACCACGGGACCGACAAAGCCATGGGTAGGACGCCATTGTCATATTGGTGCCATCCTCTCCAAGCGTATTACAGTGTTCCAGCCGGGCTGACTGACGGGAACACTGCTATGATGTTGCCCTCGGCTCCTTTAAGGGAGTCGAGGCCAATACCGTAGCACACCAGCACCAAAGAAGATAGTGCGCATTCTGATAGTGCTGTGCAGAGGGGCCCCTGCCCATGCCATGGGCAGTGAAGAGCCCCCTTGTGGCCACCAACACTGGCTTTCTGCCAGCCTTTCCATGGTGGAGTCCTCACCTTGGAAAGGCTGGCAGAAAGCCTTAGTTCAAGATCCGTTGTTGCTGAATACAACTCAGACTGCCGTTAGCCCGTTGGATCCATGTTCTTGGCGGGGACAGTGGTTTCCTGATGGGTCCACCAGCCAGGGTTGTAATGTGGTGGTCAGACCGTCTGGAGTGCGGCGGCCGACTGTCCCCATGAGTTTGTGATGGTCCTCAGGCTGCCACAGTCGCAATCAGGCCCTGTGTGCTTTTGATGCAATTTCCCCTTAAAGTTTTAAAAACTCATGACTCTGGTTCTTCTTATTGGATTTTTCCATTTTGGTTTAATTTTGTTTATTAAATTTGACTCTATTTAATTTGGTGTGGGTTTTTTATTGTTTTTCACTTTGACTTCATTACTGTTAAGGTAATGCATAAATAATTTACATACTGAAATAAGTTAAGCCTATCTGCTGTCTGCCATAGATACAAGGGTTCAAGCTCAGATTAATTTACTGACTGAGTGTTCACCCTGACAAGAGTTGGGATTATTTATTTCTTTAGGTAGGTAGTGCTGAAGCAGATGTTTTTAACAATATTATAAATGAATATTAATGTATTCTGAGTATTGGATTTGTGTAGAAAATGTAATAATGTAGAGAAAAGTAATGCACGCATTTGAAAATGTGTCCACGTGAGTGGCTGCCAATGTTCACAAAGTGTACTTATTAATGGCTTATTAATATGAAATATGAAGCTTTTGTTTGATTAATGTAGTAATACGTCATATTATGGGTTATGCATTATGTCTTGGCTTTATTAATTTTAGGCCTTAACTTAGCAGAGGTCTTGGCCTAGTTGCACGGCCTCATGTTAAGCTGTATTTCTAAACTGATTTATAAAATGTCTGCTTAGAGAATTAAACAGTGATTTTCCACTGTGCTGACCAAATGTGCCTGTAGCTAAATGTCTTTCTCATGAGAAGTGTTTGCTAGAAGATGCTGGTCCTGTTGAATGTAACATTGTAAATGTAATGTGTGGAAGATTGACTTTCTCAGGAGACAACAATAGCCACACTGACTGGAGAATAAGCTGCACCAATATTGTTACCTGATGAGCCAGATGATGAGGACATTACAAGAGAAGCCAGTCAGTGACATGTGAACCGTGTACTAGTAGAAACTGTAGATTTGAAGTTTTAATTTTATTGGACAAAGTGTGAACATGCGATCCCTTGACCAATAGGGACTTGGGAAGTAGTTTTAGGAAATCTAACTTAGCCGGACTGCGCTAGGGGAAGACAATGCATTTGCCCATTTTCTTTCTTGCAGAAAGGCCATTATTTTCCTGAGCATCTTGACAAGAGACATGCTTAACTTTAAGGCTTAAAGACTTTGCTTTTTCTGAACTTTGATGCTGACTCCTGATGCCTTGCTGACCGAACTGATGACGAAGACTATCTTAGTTTGCCAATCCAATTGAGGAAAGGTATACTATCACTGATGTTGTGTGCTATGTCTATTTGCTTTTCTTTCTAGGTACCAACCGGGCTATTTTGATAGAGCCATTGATAGATGATTTTCCAAATTTGTGTTGACTAAATTGTTTTGCATGAAGCCCAACATGCTGATACTAATCTTTGTTAGCTATGACCCTCACTAATAAAAGTTCGCTGTAGGGAGTAACAATCAATGTCTTTTCTTTGCTGACTCTCAATGTATGTAATATAGTTTGTACAGTTGTTCTTGTTATTACTTTTCACAGTAACCTTAGAATGTGTAATTGTTGAAGCTTTGATTAGATTGCGTTTCTTTCGCAGATTCGGACAGCCAGTGTTGTTTCTGTATGTTTATCATTTGATATTGAGATTATCGTTTATGACATTAGCATTGTTCATATAGGGAAATAAATATTCTAACTTTACTTAAAGGTGTGATTATTCATGACTGAAAGGTCATGGTGTGTGATAATTACTGACTCCTATTGATTACTAATGCTATTATCATGGATTATTGATTTTATTAATTGGTTATTGATTATTGATTTGCACATACTGGAGATAGGGTGGGGACATCTTAAATGCGAGTCAAAAGGTTAATCGACCTAGTCGCGTCCCCTTGCAAGTTTACTTATTAAGGTCCGACGCACCAACAGTAGTCACCCACCCCAAATAATAATACTATCTCTAACACACAGTATACTTTGTTTTGTAAAGGCCCACTTTAGTAGAACCAGATGACACCTGTGTTCTCCATGTCATTTTTTGTATTCTCAGTTAAATATACAACTCCTGTATTGTGTTAGGTTTCAAATGTATAAAGCGGCTCTTGCTGTAGATGTCCTGTGTTTGTAGAGGGTATGCTCCTCCATCTTGGTCTGTGTGTGTGTATAATTGAGAAAGTGGTTTAGTAGTTGGGGTGGGTTGAATTCCACAACAATTAAAAAAGGCAGTTTCATGTTAGGTCCGGTTAAAGGCTTCATTAATTTAAATCTGAGGCTAACCTTTGGTAGTTATGGCAAATAGCAGGCTGCCATTACCTCAAGAAAATGTGTAAAAGAATTCAGAAATACCAAAAGAGGCAGACGGTCAACAAATCAGCACACAAAAATTCCCACTTCACTTTATAACAACAGAGAATTATTTAATTACCAAAATGACAAAAATCAAATGAGCGAACCTTGAAAAATGCACCAAAAAGTGCAAACCAAATAGTAGTCAGTGGTGGCTGTAGACCAGGACATAGGTGCGATTTAGGGTCAACCACAATGGAGCCTGGGTTGAATTCCCCAACCAGGTTAGGCCTGGTTTAAGATTTCACTTTGGTTCTTATCTTTTGTCTAGAAGTCAAAATCCTTTAGTGGGACATGGCAGCAGGCTCTGTCCGAGGAAATACTCACTAAGTCAGATAGGCATTGACCAGGGTACTGCTGAAGCCATTGTTTTTGGTGGAAAAAGCTCAGAGCAAGAGTAAATTTTGTGCCCAGGTAAATCCTCTCACTGTCGGATACTTTTGGTGCCTTCACTGAGTCAAAATGTCTACCTTTGGACTTAGGGGCCTGATCACAACATTGGTGGAGGGGTTTACTCCGTCACAAACATGATGGATATCTCGTTTCAACCCTATTACAAGTTCCATAGGATATGATGTAACTTGTAATACGACGGGCAGAATGTCCGTCACGTTTGTCATGGAGTAATCCCCTCAGCCAAGGTTGTAATCAGGCCCTTAGTATCTTTTTCAGATCTTGAAATCCTCCACCGGGGCTTGTCTGCAGACTCTGTCCAGTGAGAGCTCCACAAGATCTAACACCTTATCCAGGTCAAGCCCAGTTGGTATTGTTCAGCTGGAGTTTCAGGAAAAGGTCTCTTGTAGCTTTTTGTATCCCTGTAGCCAAACAGAAGACCAGCAAACTGGCCCCTGGAGTCCCCCTATTTGCCCTGTGTGCAGGAGGAAATCAGTCCAGTCCTTCAGATGCTCTGTCATGTCACAGAAAGGAGGTGCAGTCCTCTTCTGTTCTTCCTTAGGTCCAGAAGTGTTCTACATAAGGTGTGTTCATTAGAAGGTGTCTTGGGCGCCACCTTTATAACTTTCACTAGCCTGTGGATGGCGTTGACTCTTGACCCCTCCTTAGTAAAGAGGGTAAAAGTTCCCTGGGGGTAACCCATTTTTTTTCAGCCATTTTGTTTCTTCTACAGCAAACAATCCCACGGTGCTCCTTACTCTCTAAATTAAAGATGCAGAAACCATTCTTTCCATGTGCAGAGACTGTGACCAGAGGTGTGACCAGGATAATGAGCAGCTCCTTCTCTGTGGTCATGCCAAACCAGTACTTGGGGCACTCCACTGGCTTTGGTGCCTGCATGACTGAAAGGACAAAGGAAGAGCTTTGGGACAGAGACTCGTTTGAAGTTAATTTAGGTCCAGGGCACAACTCAACTTTCCCTGCTAGGAAAACCAAAATACCTCCCTACACTCATGTTATTGTCTCTGCTCCGGGAGCAGTTTTCATGCCTCATGAAGGCTTAGCAGTCACTGGGCATGTGTTAGAAAACTAATGCAAATAAGTCCTTTAGGAGCTTCAGGCGTGAAAAAGGTAACTTTCTAAAAGTTATTTTCCTTAATATGTATTAAAACTATGACTTCACTATTGAGTTGGGCTTTTAATAAATATTAAAATAGCCGTTGAATCATATTTCTAGGTGGTTTCAATCTGAAGATAGCAGAATTAATATTTAATATTGCTTTCCAGTGTCCCTCTATCAGCCAGCCAGCCTTGCTACAGCAAAAGTAGCTTTTGGGTGCTAGTCACTG
Source organism: Pleurodeles waltl (assembly GCF_031143425.1). NCBI lineage: Eukaryota > Metazoa > Chordata > Amphibia > Caudata > Salamandridae > Pleurodeles > Pleurodeles waltl. The sequence goes on from NC_090445.1 coordinate 511,322,270, forward strand.
TAAGGACATGTTAACTTTAAATTTCTACATATCCTACCTTTAACTTCTACGCACCCTGATTGTGGGCTACAAGGGGTATAACCTATTAATATTTAAAGGAAAAGTTTTCTCCTGTCAAAAAGGCTTTATTTTGACAGGTTCATCTGCAGGTTTAAACTATAGCTGCCAGGCTGCTGTAGCAGGCCCATTTCTTGTTTAACTCTTCACACTAATAGGTGGCACAGTCGGTAACATTACATTTTCCATGCCACCCTGACTGCGGAGTCCCACTGTGGTAACACAGAAAATTTCACTCACAAATATTTATATGTTCAATGTTAATATAGATTAATTTCATGTATTTACTTTAAAGATAGAACAAAATAAAAAAAAATGCTTCAGCACTAATTAATTTTGAATTTAAGTTTTAATAGAAATATATTAAATTACATTGAAATAGTTTTCTTAAGTTCAAATGAAAAAATAAATCAGTGAAGGATAAAAAATTATATTTTAATGTGTATTAATAATCATTAAACTGATGTACTGAATGAATGAACATTAATTTAATTATTTTTAATACAAGTTATTGTAGCTTTATATTTTATATCCAAATAGGTTAATAAAATTGAATAATATGTACTTTTTCTATCATTATTTATATTTTTAACTATTTTCAATAACGTAATTGAGTATTATTTTCTATCGGGTTTTATTGTATGTCCCTCCTCGAGTATTCAATGGGAGGGTGTTGCAGTACCAGTAGTTGGCCAAGCATAGTGCTGGACTTAGTATGCTTTTTAAAAATTTTAAGTAATAACCTACACTCAGAGTTTGTGTATACTGAAAAGTAGTAAATTGCTGAAAAGTATGAGTAAGTTGGAAGTGCCAAAATTTGAATGTCCGATGTCAGGCTCTTTCCCTGGCACTGGCTGAACCCAATTGCAGTTAACTCATTCCAGTATGATGATTTAAGAGGCAGATAATCCGCCCCACATAATGCTGATGCTGGTTTGTACTTCCACTTACACAAATCCATTGTCCCTGAATTCACCCAAGATTCACCTTTTGGATTCCTACTGTAAAAAGTGCATTATTTGCAGTGGTGGTTCAAAGGGTAGCAGTTTTTGAACAGTCTTTAGCCTATGAAGATTTTAAGGCTGATCTCCTTTCAATGATCTTGCAAGCTCAAAATTCCACGTCGGAGCCTCTTTTACCACTTAACAAGGCTTTGGTTGATTCATTCATGGCCGCTTTGATCGAAACCACTTTCTGTTCCAGCAGGTAATTGTCCCATTGTTAGCCGCCAGACCAGCGCAAGGAGAACTAAGTTCCTCCCATGATAGTCAGCTTTGTAGAGCATCCACTTGTAAAGTCAATCCTAACTCTTTTGCTTCTACTCCACTCATGGACTATAACATAATTGATGCAGTGGGCAAGAAATGATTTTCTTCAAACAGTCTTACACTGCATACATTGAATGGTATCTGTCTTTTTTGGATGCTACAGCCAAAATGTGGGACATATCATGTGAGGGTTTGCCCACGCTGTGGACTTGTTTATTACATTCACACAAACTGCCTTAGATGGACTAGAATTGGCTAATACTTTTCTTTGTTCTGGTTTAGAAACCACTAACTCGCTAGCCCATGCTATGGGCACCATTTGTAATATTAAACATCACATCTGGATGTACTCCATCATAATTTCCCAAGACATGTAGGCATCACTGTTGTTCATGCAATTTGATGGGGCAACATTTTTTGGCTACAAAACTGATGCAATGTTGAGCTTCTCAAAAATAGTAGAGCTGTGACTTGCTCCTTGCAATTGTTATCCACAGCCCACCAATTCCACCAGCAGCATAGGAAGTTCAAAGTTTCCTCTAGAGCCGTTGCCATTTGCCAACAGCATCCTTCTCAGCAAATCCAGCAGCCAGGGCAGACTTTTTTTGTTGCTAGGGGCATAAGTGGTGGCAAAGGATGAGGACAGCAACTGAAGTGTAGATCCTCTGCCTCATCTTCTCCTTTCAAACCCCTATTGTTTTCACTCGAGCTAGCATGTGGGTCAATTACGGAGTCAAAATCAACTTTATCTACCCTATTAGCACTTGATCACATCAGACCAGATCTTTATTATCATAGTTGGTTGCACCCTCCTCTTTCTGTGATTCCTCTTCACATTGCATCATGAGAACTGAATGATGTCCCTGGACCCGCAAGGTGTTTGTGTGCCAGTCCTCCAGTCACACTGGAAGTATCTATGTATTGTAAATGGATCAGACCACTTCTTGATAACCATCCTGCCTTACATCATCCCCTCAGATATTTACAAAGATCATATCATATCAGTTGTCGTGGCCTATCTTCACAGGTCTAGGATACTTGTATTCTTGTACCTCGACAACTGATTGTTGAAGGAGAGTTTTGCTTAGCTAGTCTCTCACCATCTGAAGAAAACAGCGTCTTTGTTGTCCACCCTGACGTTTTACATTAGTGAGTACAAATCTCTTCTTCAGCCTTTGAATACACTGCCCATTATCAGATTATCCTGGACATGGTCAACTTAAAGACTTTTCTAACTCTGCAATGAGCCTGGGACATTTAGGCTATGATCCCTATGTTTCAAGTGAGAATTGCTGTTCCCGCTGTAATGGCTTTGAGGCTTCTTGATCATCTGGTATTATGCTTCCTGCTGGCTCCTTATGCTTGGTAACATATGTGGGCCCTTCAAAGCAGCCTGCGACTTCCATGGACTGGGCATTTAGGGTGCCTTTCGGACAGGATCCATATGTCTGACAAAGTGGATAAGGACCTTAAGGGGTAGATGCCTCTCCGACATGCAGGAGGCTGTTCTCTCTACCCTTCTAGGAGGTCACAGTGTTGAGTGATGATTTTGTCTCTCAGTTGGGTGGTCTCCTAGAGAATGTAGAAATCGGAAGCCTTTTGTCCCTATTGGTGAAGTGCTATCGCGTAAATCTTCTGGAGCTGGGTGTCATCTGGCAGTCGCTCAATGCCTTTCTGTCTTCTATCAAGGGCTAATTAGGTTATACCTAAGAGCTGATGCTGTAGGGCTGGCTGTAGGTTTAGAGCTGTCCCTGATGGTCAATCAGATGGCAGGATTCCTCAACTTATGAGCAGATGAACTTAGCAAGTATCATCTTGCAAATCAGTAGTGGCATCTGCCCTCAGATATGGCACGGGGAATCTTCGCCTAAAGAGACATGCCCTTGGTTCACCTTTCAGTCACTTCAGAGAACATTCAGAGCCCAGCATTTTGTGTTGTAGACCAGTGGTTCCCAATGTGTGGTCGGGGGACCCCTGGGAGTTCACTTCTAAATGCCTTTCCGTCACGACATTTGGAGCTGGGGTCTGGGGGCTTGCAGAATGTTCAGGGCTCCAGATTATAGAAAATACATTTCTAAGAAGGCTACTATCAGTCCCCCAATCTACACCAATAAAGTTCTGTCACAAAGAAGTAGGTTTAAGATACATATCTAGCTATATAAAACGTCATCCTCTTATACTGTGGATAAAAATCTGGACTAAGCCTGAAACGCTTCTATGTAGAAAGGTGATACAGGACTGTCTCCTTCTGTCACGTTTCTAGATATACCCTGGCTTAGATATGTTTATCTTTCTCTCCTATCATTAGGATTAGGAGATTTTTTCCTTAAACCAGATACTTTAACAAGACAGGACATTAAGAAGGTTAAAGACATATTCTGGCAGAAAAATCAGGATATGGACCCAGCCTCTAGTTTAATGAGTCAACGGACAAGCTATGAGACACAACAACCTCAACCAAAGTTGTACTTGACCATCATTAATCATGAGCGACAAAGGTTTTTACTCACAAGACTACGTCTAAACACCTTACATTATCTGGTAGCATTCCCAGTTGCTGGAACCTGGTTTAAGATCCTCCCTCCCTGTTGCTGCGATGGAAAGACATCTCAAAGTACATTACACTTTATGCTTTTCTGCAGTTTATATACTGTCCCAAGAAAAAGGTTTTTACGTCCGCTATTCCAGTCTAACAGTATTAGAACTAGCCAACTTGCTTACTCCCGCTTACATGATTTGGGAAATATGGACATAATCCAGGCTGTGCTAAATTTTATACATGCCGCTTTTGGTGTTTGGAAAATGTATTAACAATGCTTTTAGAAATTTTTATGACTGTGAAATTCTGTATGTTATTTATTTATTTTATGTCTTTTATGGTCTTTTTGCACCGAATAAAGTAAACTAAAGAAAAAAGAAGTTGTCAGGCATATTTACTACATGTGCTCTATATAGTTTTGAGATGGCAATTTTCCATCATGTTGTGAGTTAGGGTTGTAAAGGGTTAGTTGGGAATGGAGCCTAGCCCCACCCCCTTTAGGTGTCAATTTCATGTAAAGGATGAAATAATTGATATTTGTGAAAAGTTGTCCAGTGCTCTGTGTGTTTGGGGCATGAATAGGGGATGCAGGTGGAGGTTTACTACTGTATGTAGTCCTCTTCCAGTTTACTTTAATACCAACGCATCCCCATATATCTTAGTGAGGTGTGCTTGGGTCATTGAAAATCCAGGACCATGTCATCAGCATACAAGGACAACCTGTCTTTGAAGCCCTCTTTCCATATAAATACCCATATTTGTGTCTCTTGCCTAATCCGTTTAGCTAGTGGGTTCATTACTAAAGCAGTGAGGAAGAGGGATATTAGACATCCCTGTTTGATACCTCACTCTATTGATAATGGGGTTGGCAGGAGTCATTGTCCTGCACCTGTCCCCACAGCCTGGTGTGTGATATTTCTGTGTTAATAAGAGGGCCAGAATTAATCTTTTTAAGGACCCGAAAGAGAAAGCGTCAGTCAACTGAAGCATAGGCCATCTCAAAGTCTACTATTACCAGACCAGACCAGACCAGAGGTGCCACAAACTTTTCCAGAATTTGCAAGTGCTGCATGTAGGCACCTAATAGAATAGTAGTTGCTCCATTCTGACCAAAACCATTTAGATCCCAATGCATGAGGATCCTGACTTTGACAATTGCATTTTTCCTTGCCATTGCCTGTGTGTGTTTAATCAGCGAGCTGTAGGCATCATCTGTTCAACCTCCACATACTACCTTTTTACCTCACAAGCTGATGTTAGTTGTTTTGATTTATAAAAGTTTCTGTTTTAAATAAAAGATAAATGTGCTGATTTACAATAAAAAATATAGATATACTATATGAACCTGAAGTGATGTAATAAATGAAAATTTAATAGGTAACCACTGAGCCTCACTTTGTTTTTTAATTGTCTTTGGGATTAATGCTTTAAAATTTGATAGGCTGGATGGGTTTTTTTTTCCGATACTTTATTTTGTGTTCCCTGCCCTGTTGCCTAAGTGTATACAGGAAGTCACTTTTTTCAAGTTTTGGTAACCTAGATTCTCCACAGAGTAGGTAATTTTGACCACTGTGTTATTAAAGGACTTCCCTGTGTCCACTCCTCAGGCCCTCCTCCGTGAAGGGAAAATTGCTTTTGTACAGATTCACAAGTTGAGGCATCTCGGGGTTAGGAGTTTCCATCTGAAGGAAATGTTTAGTAGCACTCTTTATAAGCAATACTCATACAGATCCCTCACAAATTAATTCTGTGGAGTCGACTTTCATGGGTAATAATAAGGACCCAAGTTAGTGTTTGTGTACTCCCAGTACAAGCGCAATCTTATCAGCAAATTTCCACATTCGAAGAAAGAGACATGACTTCAGTGTGCAAGAGTAATGTCCCTCTGCCAACTTGTGTCATCTGGTCTGGAGGTGAAACAGGCTGCGACAGGGGCTGATGGTGCCATTGGCTAGTACACATGTTAATGCAAAAGCTTCCAGTTTTAGTTTAGTGCCGGAAGGATCCACAGGATGAGGAAACTGTTTAGGGAGTACCCACAAAAAAGTATTACTGAGGATAAGTAACATATTCTTCACTACTACACTGTAGATCCTCCTTCTTGACTGTGGATCAGGTTTCTTAAAAGACTATCCTTTCCCAATTTTAGCTTTCTTCTGTTTTCTTCTGTCCTTTATTTGCTTCTGTATGTCGTCTCTATTGGTTTGTCCGCAGTCCGAGTGATATGTGGTACCAAACCTTAGGCAGCAGTTTAAGTTTTTTGTTTCCAGTTTCACCTCACTTGGCTAGTGCTAGCGCAGGTGTTTTAATAAGAAATTATTAATGAGTGTTTATGTATTTTGAATAATGAGATTATGTAGATAATAAAATAACGTAGAAAAATAATGCATGCATTTGAAAATGTGATCTCGAAGAAAGGCCACCAATGTTAACAAAGTGTACTAATCAATGATTAATACTTATGAAATATTAAATATGTGTTAGTCTAATACAGTATTATGTCTACATTAAGAATTAAGTTTTAGCTTTATTCATTGTTGGCCTTAACTTAGCGAGTGTCTTGGCCTATTTTGCCAGGCCTCATGTAGAAGCTGTATTTCTTAGCGTTTAGTAAGAATGCTGACCAAGTGAATTAAGTTACGAAATGTCTATTATATTGTTTAAATGTGCTCATAACTGAAGCTTTTCGTGTGAACTGACTGCTAGGAGATGATGTTCTTTCTAATGCAGCATTTTATGTGTAATGTACGTTAGACTGACTTCTCCAGGACAAGAACAATGAACATACTGACTAGAATGGAAGCTGCAACAATATTGTTACCTGACCAGCTGGATGATGAAGGCTTCACAGGACGAACCAATCAACATTATGAGAATGGAGAAATATTAGAATTCATAGATATGATGTTATCATTTTATTGGACAGAGTGCGAACATACGATTAACTGACCAATAGGGAATTAGGGGATAGTTTAGGTGACTTTGATATAACAGCGCCACAGGGGAAAAAGACTTCAGATTTTGAGAGATTTTAGGAGACTTTAGGAGAGAGAGGGATTCATTCCGATATGCTGGCTGATTGGGCTCCTATTCCCTGACTGAGAGCCTGATGCCTTGCTGATCAACTGATGTCCTGAGGACAAAAACTGATTCTGCTTTGCTGACCCATACCGAGGATAGGTATACAACTGAAATGTGATTATTATGCATGTTTTTTTTTTCTTTCTAGGTACCAACTGTGCTGTTTTGCCTATGACTCTATCATAGTTAGATGTTTTCCAAATTGGTGTTACTAAGTTTGTTTTGCATGAAGCCCAACATGCTGATGCTAATCTGGTGTTAGTTGAGGATCCTGATTTATGACGGAAGAGACTAATGCTTGATGGATTTCTCTGCTAAAGTTCATTTATTTTATCTCATTGACACAGCTGACTCTGCTACTGATTTGCACCGTGACTTTAGAATGTGTTGTAGTTCAAGCTTTGATTAGATTGCGTTTCTTCCACCGCTTTGGACAACCACAGTTGCTTTTGTATGTGTTTCATATGATCTTGAGAATAATCTACATGACCTTAGCATTGTTAATATAGGGGAATAAACATTCTAAACTTTCACTAAGGGTGTGGTTATTCATGACTAAAAGGTGATGTTCCATGATAATTACTGACTCCATTGATTATTGATTTTTTTTTATTAGTAATGTTTGTTGATTATTGTGTATTGATAATTGATTTATGTACTGGAGGTATGGTAAGAACTTCTTAATTGCGAGTCACAAGGTTTATCGACCTATTCGCATTCCCTTGTAAGTTTACTTATTAAAGTCTGACGTGCTAACACTAGCACTCATTTGCTTGATGTGTCTACCTGTGCTGATTTTGTAGTTTGATGTAGAACAGTTATATTCTGCAGGTATGATATGTATGTAAGCAACAAAGAAAGGTAAGGGCGGTTTGCTACTGGCATCATTTACTTGTGTGACGTATTCATTTAAGTGTGGATTTCTCAGGAGCCTAATTGTTTTATTACAAGTAAGCAGTGCTATTTTTGTTGGGCCATTTACAATCTTCCCTTCCATCAATAGGACACATGATGGTCTTGATTGCCAATGCCTTGCTTTACATAGTTGGCCACGTGGAATGCCTGCTTTTTTTTTATTTATTTTTTTATTTTGTGGAATGTACTTGTAGTAATCATATGAGTTCTCTGAGCAACTAGGGCAGTCGTACATTTCCTGGAGTACTGAACTGAACAAAATTTACTCATGCAGAATTTCTAATAGAGTAAAATTTCAGCATGAGTAGATGATGCAGAAAAACACATTTGCACTTATATTTGAGTCCCCATTCTGTATAGGGACAATATTATTCCCTACAAGGTAATCTATTTCATAATCCCTCCATTAAGTGTGGAGTTGCTGCCTCTCCTTTCCCGCCATTGAAGACGCTTACTCCTATCTTTACCACGAATGGTTGGCTGGGGTTTTAAGGGTTAGAAATTGGAAACAAATTTCAAATTGTTTATGAATACCAACTAATTGTTGGTGAATACCAACTAATTGTTTGTAAATAGCTACAATCGCTAGGGTTTAATGGGTATAAACTGCAATTTGCAGAGTCATTCCTTGAACGCCCACATACCTGCTCCTGCATTCGAGGAATTAAATCCTTTGTGAATAATACCCAATATTCACATCCTCTGCGTAATGCTAAAAATGACTCAACCAATAGCAATTGATATAACTATTCATATTTGCTTGTATTTTATTCTTTCTGGATTTGGGTGAAGCCCGCAGAAGGAACATAAACAAAACAAAAGCAGTACCTATACAGTGTTCAGGTGTGTGAGTGCTAATGGTCTTAAGAGCCACATTCTGCTTGGCATTAATTGCTGTAATTTGTGTTATTACCTTGTCTGTTGTTTCCTTCAGTGCAAACCCACAATTGTGAGGCAGATCAGTAATGCATTAACTCTTTCTCGAGAAGATAGTAACGTGTGCACCGCTGTGGCCTCCGTGCTTCAGGAATGGTGCTGGGCAGAAGGAGTGATCTGTCCTTGGCGGTAAGCGAGAAACAAAGAGACCCGCTTGTGACCTCGGGGGTCCTTTTAAGGGACGGGGCCACCATGCCCAGAGATTGTACCTAATGTGCTTCCGGGGGCAAGACAAGAAAATGGCAAACAGTTGCACCTCGGGCTAACTTAGGAGACCCTCTTCAATTGTATTCATAAGAAAAGGCCATGGTTAGATTTTTAACTTTAGAGCTACCAATGACATTTTAAAGTCATTCTGGCTGGTTTGCCTGTTTGTGTACCACTGCACACCAATGCTCGAGATGCTGTATGTTTAATAATAGCATACCTCTTCCTCATGAGAAGTGTTTTTAATTTGTTTGCTGTCATTCACTCCATTTGCTTTTGCTATATTGAAAACGCTTCAGGAGTGCACATTGGGATTTCTATCTTCTTGCATTTGTAAGCCTGTACAGCAGAGAGAACTGTAGTGTAACAGCTAAAATTTCCTTTTAAGGACGTGACAATATTGTAATTGTAGTAGAACTTTGGTGCTGGCATGTCCACCTTCCATCCGAATTTGCCATACATTGCACACAGTAAGCACATACAGTAGTTTTTTTCAGGGTCGAGCTGCGTAGCATGCGCTTGCGCATGCATTCCGGTTGGGAGACGCTTTAGGAGTTATAAAAGGGCTCGGAGCCCCGTCCAAGTCACGTCAGTGCCTTTCATTGGTTCGTGGGCTTGCCTGTTAAAATCTGCTTGCTTTCATTAGTGAAAGGCACGCATAGGTCATACCTTTTCCAGTAGTTAGCCCCCCTCGAGCACAGCGACCAAGTACTGAAAACATGCGAGGCTCGCTGTTTCCCCGTCCGGTTTGTGGACTACTTTTTATCTTTTTTTGCAGCGCGATCTAGCTTGGCAGAAGTTGAGCGCTTTGCATGACATCGACGATGTTACATAATTAATTGCAAATTTGCCGGTTACATAGATAATTGCACTTTTGCCGATAGGTTTCATTATGAGTGAACTGTAGCAGCGCGATAGCGCTGGTTTTTTTTCTTTCAATGTGGCAAGAAAAATCCAGTTGGGAGTTTACAACTGCTAATAGCTGTAACCCAGAGAAACACGAGACCCTAGTGCATTGCAAATGCTTGTTTTTCTTTGCTGATGTAATCTAATCTCACCCATTAAATAGAAGGACTTTTTTTTTTTTTTAGAAGATGTTTTTCTTCCGACTCATTGCTGATTTTACTGGACAAACCTGTTCGTTGTCTTTCTAACTAAGACTGTATTAGTGAGACTATTCACTCTTTGGCTTGTGATCTTCATAAAGTCTTTGCAGTATTTTTTCCTTTTCCATCTGTGGTCATGGCACAAATGCAAATAGCACTATCCATAAAGTGAATGCTTTAAATCACTTAAGATTTGCAGAATTGCATGCTTTTTCTCTAGATCAATGAAAGTAGCCAAGTGATACAGCATCAGAGTTTGACCGTTGATATGCTTATCTTAAGGAACAAAAACAAGAATTAATTGCAGAGAAGTTGTGTTCACCTGTTCATTGGGCCCTTGCAGGGTGGTGTGTTTGATTACTTCATTGCCTTTGCCATGATTAGTGTCCATTTCCAAGCACACAAGGTGACGCTATTGGGCTTATACAAATAAAGTGCACCCTCTGTTTAGTTATGTAGTAGTCATTCAGTTATACAGAAAATGAGTAGTGCTACGTAACATTTTCACCTATATCTTATAAGCCTTTTATATTTGTTATGTGCAGTTCGTTTAATAATTGTTATTCAAAGATCTTTGAGCAAACTGCATTGCACCGTTGTCATTTGTAGTGTGTAAGTTATTATTAACGGAACCCTTTTGGCTCTTAATGTGCTCCGTAGAACTGTAACATAAGTGTCAGAGTGTGGTGAAGTGCATGCTGGTTTAGAATGTTTACTTCTCAGTTACACAAAGGCTAATGAAAACGTGTAATACACAGCTCCTTGTGTGGTATAGTCCTTGGCAGGTATCTTAGCTGGGGAAGACTCTACAGCTGGGGACGAGGTAGGGGATGGATAACCCAAAGAACGACAGTGGTCACCCTGAGAGTTTGCCGTGGTCCAAGCAAACTGCTAATGCATGCCACGTGTGCCTCTGTTGAAGAGCAAAATTGACGTTTGGCATATGTGAAGTCAAAGCGCAACTCCAGCCAGTGTGAAGCACTTGAAGATAACGAAAGCTTCACTGAGAAGCCTATATGTTGTTCACCAAGAACCTGCTGGGAAGGCCATAAATTGAGGTACCGTGCTATCACGCAACATAAAGTTATACATTATATGGAGTGAAAGCGCTTAAGGTGGACACAAACAGATACAGATTAGAAGCACTGAAAACTATCATAGTTAGAAACAAGTAGAATACACAAAAGCACTAGCTGACATAATGATTGATAATAAAGCATACTGGTGTGCTTACCACAACACCCATAAAAAGCTCAACGACCTCAGCAGAGGGCAAAGAGACTCAAGAAGAAGCACAGGCTTGTATTTACTCAGCTGTCCAAAACCTGAAGCGACACACCACCAAAGCTGCTGGGTGGTGGCTCAAAACAACTCCAGAGATCTAAAAAAAAAAAAAAAAGGGCTCCAGTGGTGACCAAGAAAATGGTCACAGTTCCACAGACTGTCGAAGATAACCCAGAGGCCAGCACATCACAGGACCTTAGAAATGGCATGGATCAAGCAGGTTCTAGTGGACAATAGGCAGTATCTAAGAGGACTCCTTTCTCTGTGTCAGCCAATCCCGTAAACAGTTATATTGCTGTCTCCTTCCTGAAAACACCACCACCATTCGGTACTGCCAAAAAGCAGAATATTGGTGTAAGATGAACTGCTTGGATAGAGGCATTCGATGCTTTCCTTGATGCAATAGAAGAAACAGATGACAAGAAGATTATCAAATACCTTAAGAATCTTGCAGTTGAGGGTGTAAAAGAAGTCATAAAGAAAATTACATTAACTAACATTCCAGAAGTGACGTTCGACGCACACCCACAAGGCCATGTATCAACCCCTGTTGAGACAAATCAACATCAAACGTAGTTGATGGTCATCTAAATCCTTGTCAAAAAGTTCTTCAGTATCAATATCAAGTGAAAGTGAAGAAGATGGTTGGGCAACATCATTGTTTACCTCAGAAGAATTTGCACATGTCGGACTGGCTGCATTTGAAGACAAATACCAGTCAAAGAAATGTCGACATGAAAAAGCACCAGAGTAATTCAAACATTGTTCCAAGATTACACTGAAAATGAATGGTTGTTCTGTACCTTACATTATTGACAGTGGTGCATTGATAAACATAATGCCTGAGGAGAAATATAATGAGCTCTTTCCATTGCCTTGATGTCATTGAAAAGTCAAGGTTCATTTGTAGTGACCGTGAAACACAAGAAGACAAAAGTGCAGGCACCCATTCATGTGCTTCAAGGTATAGCATCAAGTGCCTTTTTTTATTTAGTTTTAGCACAGTTGCTGCTGTGGGACTGATCTCAGTGAACTACAACATGAATGCTCATCACAAAATAGTAAATCATTTCCCTTTGTTGTTTCATGGGTTAGGAATAATTAAAATTATGAAAGTACAATTGCATATTAAAAAGGCCATCCATCATGTTGCTCAAAGACACAGACAAATTGCATTTAATTTACTAAAAGCTGTTGGAAAGGAATTTGAATCATTACTTAAACATGAGTGTTCTGCTGGTCAAACGCCATGGGTCACTCCCATAGTGGTAGTACCCAAAAAGGACAATGAAGGAGCTGTATGCATCAGTATGGATGTGCGTCAAGCAAACAAGGCAATTAAATGAGAACAACATCAAAGTCCGCATACTGCTGACATAACACACCTGAGTGGTGCGAAGGTCTTCTCTCACCTTGATTTAGCATAACCGCAACAGACGATTGGCTGGAGCACGAAGCCAGGGCACCACAAGGTAGAGTGGGAGTCTCTCCCTGTTATCTCCAACCCGGCAGCACAGTGTCAGGTTTGAGAGAACACATTGCGTATGTGTGTTGGACTGGCCCTAGAGAGTACTCCCCTTCTGTGCTCATCATAGCCCATGGCCCCACCCCTTATATGATAAAACAATAATAAACAAAGTTTATTATTGTTTTATTGTAAAGGTTTTACAGCTGTAGCTGCTGGCGGAGGGGTGACACTTCTCCATAGCAGAGTAGCCACGCCTGGTCTTGGGTCCAGCACACTCAACCTCTTGCAAGTGACAGTGAATGCTAATAGTTTAAAAATGTCAAAGATGTGTCCGGACTCAGGAAGGCATTAATAGTGAATCGAGAATTGTTATTCCGGTGAGTTTGTGTTAACGATAATTGAAGTGGCCCATGAAGGACATCTTGGAATCATTGCCAGAAAACGAGCTCTCCGATATAGAGTATGTTTTCCTCATCTCAATTAGAGAGTTAAGAGAGAGTTGAAGGCCTGTCATCTATGCAACTGCCTGCCATTGAAAACCACTCAACAAACCTTAAGCACGTCAGAGGTGCCACAGCATGTATGGGGAAGATTTGCTCCTGACTTTTTCAGTCCTATTGACGATGGACTTCACCTGATGGTGATTGTTGATGAATACTCCATCTTACATTGATATAACACCTCTCATCTATCACCCAAGGGAATAATCAAGAGATTAGATGGCATCTTTGAGAGATGGGGTAATCCTATGATCTTAAAATCTGAAAATTGCCCAGTTTTCAACAGAGAATTCATATACTTTCTCAGTCATCTTAATGTGAAGCATCAGAAGAGCAAACTTCGATGGCCACAGGCCAATGGCCTACTCAAATGTCTGATGATTACAATGAAGAAAGCTGTTCAGCGTGCTGTATTGGAAAAGCTGGACCTTAAAACTGTCTTGAATTCTATCCTGCGAGCTTACAGTTCAACCCCTCACTTTTGCACTGGTGAAAGCCCTGCAACTTTGATGCTCAGGAGAGCCATGATGACCAAGTTACCTCAGTGGACTGACAGAAGATCAAGTACAGAGGAAGAAACCCATGCCAAAGACTTCAATCATAAAAGGAAAATGAGGGGCTATGCAGACAAGTGACAACATGCAAAAGACATTGTTTTCACGAGAGGAGATCGAGTGATTGTCCATCATAGGTCTTATGCCCATCACGCAAGATTCCTCACATTTCAGGCATGTAGTTCATCACTCATCTGATTTCAATGTAGAGACTGGTTCTGAAAGGACAATTGAAAAACCCCTGATTGCTGTTGCTCCTGCATCACCAATGCAGATCATGGACACTTCTTTTGTCAGTTCCCAGTTCCCAAAGACACAACTGGAATGAGAAGTGGGCTTCTACCCTCTCTGAGCATCGGCCCGAACACACCAGTGACTTGCTAAAAGCTATCAAAAACTGTGACCGCTAAATCACTGCAAGCACTGATACCTTGGCTCCCCAAAAGCAAGAGCCCGACCACAGACCAGCTGGCACAGTGAGGAACTCAGGCTGATGAAACACCACTGCAAGCAACTGGAGCATGAATGGAGAACTAGTCAAGGCACTGCAAATAAAGACATCTTGAATTCAGCCCTAATACACTACCCCCAGCAGATACATAACACCAAGTGCACAGCTCTTGAAGATCACATTGACACCAGCACTAACAGCAGCAAGGAAATCTTCACCATCATCAAAGATTTCAACACACCTCCCACCTCTTCCAGCAACATCACCTCCTCACAAGACCTTTACAATGAAGCTCTCAATATTCTTCTGTAACAAAATCACCTCCTTATACAGCAACTTCGATCCTCAACCAGACTTCATTACCATTGCAACTCAAGCTCCCATCACAACTGATGAATGAACCCTGATCTTGTGGCCTCCCGTCACCACTGTCAGAGTTTCTTCCTCCACTTGGAGGGGGTGGGAGATGTCCATCTGACCCTTGCTTCTACCACACCTTTTCCAAAGTATTCTTACCAATCAGTGAAGCACTATCAACCATCCTCAGTGCCTCCATCAATTCAGCCACATTCCTGGACATCTAGAAACATGCCATTGCCATGCCCCTGCTCTGAAAACCATTGCCTGATCCAGCCACACTTTCCAACTACAGATCTATCTTCATATTACCATACCCGGCAATGTTCTTAATGAAACTAACCAACTAACGCCTCACCGAGCACCTCCGCAACCATCAGCTATCAAAGCCACGCAATTTGGATTCAGGCCCAAACACAGCAACTCATTGCTGCCACAGATGACATTCGCATCGTCCTTGGCAGAGGAAACGCAGCAGCCCTCATTCTTCTGGACATCTCTGCAGCATTTGACAGGGTCTCACATCCCATCCTCATCAGATGCCTGCACAAAATTGACATCCAAGGACCGCTCTCCACTGTATCTGCTTCTTAACAGATAGAAAACAAGCTGTCAGCCTGGCACCTTACTACTCTGTAGCCTGCAGACTCACCTACCGCATCCCTCAAGGTTCATTGCTCAGCCCCACCCTCTTCAACGCATGCATGATCCCTTTGGCCAATGTCATCCGCACACATGACATCAACACCCTCTCCTACGCAGACGTCATGCATCTCATACTCTCTCTCGGATAAGACCCCCAACACAAGAAATACATTTGCTGCCTGCATGACTGAAATCGCTAACTGGATGAAAAACAACTGTCTCCAATTGAACACGGAAAGGACAGAAGTGGTGATCTTTGAGAAGACCACCTCTCCTTTGGACTATAACTAGTGGCCAGCCCAACTCGAACCCACACCCAGAAGAACCCATGTCAGGACCCTTGGAATCATCATCGATAGCAACACTCTACAAGTCAGTGCTGTCACTACATCCTGCTTTGACACCCTGAAGATGCTGAGAAAGATCTTCAAATGGCTCCCAAGCAACACAAGAAAAACAGTCACTCATGCCCTAGTCACCAGCAGATTGGACTGTGGTAATACCCTCTACGCCAGCATCACCAAGCAACTTACTAGAAAACTACAGACATCTAGAACTCGGCAGCCAGACTATTCTCAACCCCTCCCAAACAGGACTCACATTACAGCACACCTCAGGAAACTACATTGGGTTCCAATACACCATCATGCTCAATTCAAACTCTTCACACACACATTCAAGGCATTTTACAATCAAACCCCACCTACCTGAACAGTTGCAGTTTCCTCCACCAACCATCCAGACACCTCTGCTCCGCATAGACTCTTACTTGCAACCATCCCAAGCATACACAGAACCAGATCAGGAGGACAAGATTTCAATTACATTGTTCTTAAAGTCTGGAACAATTTCCCTCTACACATCAGAGTCTCATCCTCTCTTCTTGAATCCGAAGACCTGACTTTTCAGTTATCTGACCTAACACAGGTAGGCCAGGCACACACACACCTACCTACGCAGTGTCAGGATACCCTTGTGAGTGATAGTGTGCCTTAAAAATACACTACGATAACATAACATGATTTGCATATTGTGAAAAACATGGGTTAAATGCCATTCACTCTATATAGAATATCACAGATTTCCTTAGTAAGGGCTTTCGTGCTGATGATTCACCCTGTTTGCAATATTATTATTTCTATTGATAATTCTGATTAGGTTCTGTTTAGAAGAATTATATATTGTCAAAGGCGTTTTATATTATTTTTAACAACTAATTCTATACTTATTTGTAATTGTATTATGGTATACCTGATGGCTGCCTATGGTAAAGTTTCTGTCTAATACAATAGGTCTGCATTGGTTATCATGACAAGCCAATGATAAAGATAATAGACCTGGTTGTTTGTTGTGAAAGATTATGATATTATGATAATGACAGAAAGCCTGAAGTATTGATTGTGACACACATATTTTAAAGTAAATATGCATTTAGGAGTGGATTGTTTTTGTTCTTTTTTTAACATTTAGAGATGTAAGACATTATGACACGTATTTTGAGACTACATGAATTTATTCTACTGTTTTTACCCTTTGATTCCATTTAATGCTTTTAATGCAATATAACTCTTTGTAATGAGTCTTTATATAATAAATATGATTAATAAAATATTTATTAATTATAATACTCTAGTATTTATTTTCAGGCCAGAGTAATAATACACACCCTAACAAATTTTTGTAAAACCATAAAATCCCTCTCCTAAAAAAGTTTACAAAATAAGTCTTAAGAGGTAAAAATATATATATATATATATATATGTTTTTTAAATGAACATTTATTGTTTTTACCCTATTTATTTGTTGGGGTGGGGTAAACCCTCCCTCCTTTTTAAAAATACTAAAATGTATTACTCAGTATTGTTTCTGTTATTTTTTTAGAAGGCAACCCTTTTTTAATTTAATAAATGTTTTAATTAAATATTTATAATACTGCACTGTTAATTTTAATACCCAATTATTTAAACACTAACTGTACTCTACCACTCTAACCTTAGTGTTCCACTCCTTAAAATTAAACTACTTACTGCATTTACCCATATTACCAATACTTGCCCCTGCATAATACCATACTTGAATGCATGTGGAGGAAAGACATCAAAGAATAACTTATGCGAAGTAAAGGTAACTCACCCTAGTGACAAGTATTTTGCTACATAGAGTCGCACAGATTACTGTAGCAGGCAATAGATTTGGTGTTGGTTCCCTTCTAACAAAAATTGGTTTAGAAGATTTATACTGTGAGAATCCTTGTTAGACCCTCTTACGAGATATCATATTTTGCATTGCTAATTTTTGTTTTGTAGGGTTTTGTAATGTTATCACTGTATGTTTGATGGTTGCCTTGTAGGAAGGTTTATGTTTAGTACAGTAGCCAGGGGACAATTAGGTAAGGCTGTTGTTCATAGTGTATCCTTTTATTACCTTTCCAGGATGACCAACAAGTTGTTTTTAAAAGCGGTAGCTATGTTTGAACTTTGAAACAGTGAAGGGCTACGTGCAGTACCATTGCAGGAGGGACACCTGCTGTTAAATTTAGTTTGGTTGTTGCAAGAATATGCCCACTTTGTTTAGACAACGGAGTTTTATTTTTCTACTCATATTCTTCTAACTTATCTTAAATATACTGAGTTTTGTGTGTTTTTATTGTGGTTGTGTTATGAGGTGAATGCAAGATTGTGTCTGTGAGTGGATGAATGAATCTGAGTGCAAAGATTAGTAACAGTGCATGTACCTTAATTTATTGAGTGCTTAAATCCGTTAATAGCACAAAGACACTTTATTCATAATCCAGCCCTATTGATATTGCAAATTCACGTTCTTTTGTTGAAGTTCAGTAGCTATTATACGTGTTTTGCAGAGAGCAGCTGTTTGGTTGTGTTACTGCGTCCGTACCGTGACAAACTGGACTTAATGCTGATGAATGATGACCTTTTCTAAGTGCTTTCTCTTATGGCGTATGGCCAAAAAATATCTACATTTTAATTAATAAAATAATTATTGTATTCCAAGTCTTTTCCCACACATAGATTCTGTTTCATGCCCCGGCGACTAGTACCTGAAATATAAAAATGTATCTTTCTTTTGTAGGCCCAGCAAAAAGACTCTTTTCTAGAAGAACGTTATGGAAAGTACAATATTAGTGACCCGTTACTGGCCCTGCAAAGAGATTACGAGACTCTGAAAGAGGAAAATCATGCCGAGCAGAAGCCGGTGTGTTCGAATCCCCTCTTCATTCTCAAAGAAGTGATGAAGCAATGTAAGAACATGCAGGAGAGGATGTTGTCGCAGCTCGCCGCGGCAGAAAGTAGGCATCGAAAGGTGAGTAAGCACGAGTTTTGTCTTATTCCAGAATATTTTATGCATTACAATGTAGTACAAACGTTGTTACTATCGGACAGGTGGGATAGTTAAAATATAAGTGCACTGGCAACACTTATTCATACTAGTATTTAGGAGTGGTGTCTATAATTTTTATTTTATCGAAATAAACTTTTCCATGTATCTGGAGTTGGGAAAACATGATTGAAATAGGTTGGTAAATCGTGTTTGGGTTTTATGTTCCAGACCAGTCAAAACCGTATTCTACACGTTTTTTTAATCAGTGGTTGTGTTTTTTTTTAAATATCTCTTTAGTAAGGAATTACAACAGTTCGCACAGAGATAGACATTACTGAAAAACATTATTACAGTGTAAGTATTTTATCCATCACTGTTAAGTTAGGGCTGCTACGTAACCAGTACCTGGTATTTGACCGACATTGTTTATTCTTATTTTCAGTGTAGGAGATAAGAGAAAATACACAAGCTTTCCCAGTTTAGACCCCTGAACGCCTGACAGCATCGTTCGACAGTAATTGCCGTGTATTCACAGAACATCAAACACAGTTGAGTACGGTTCAGAGACAGTATAATAGGATCACCTTGAAGCATACACCTATAGGGGGCATCCGCTAATCCCCCTCGATCAACGTGCAGCGTATACACCGCAAAATAATAGATCTTGAATTATTTACCTGTCTCTTGTATTCCACTTATGCACCAGCAGTTTATCGTTCTTCGCGGATGTCAAGTGTCCCTCTTAGCCTCCACTGCTAGTAGTATAGTGTTCTATTCCATGTGGGTCACTCCTCTTCACTGCTGTCTTTGCTGCACAGCAGTGGCTCCTGTCGTCGCTCTCGACTGTTTCTTGACCTGCACCAACCAAACTTTAACACTCTGGGCAAGTCTGGTCTTCCGTGCCACACTGTATTTCTTTTGGCCATTATCAGTGCATATCAATACATTTACACGTATACCTAACAAACTCTGGTCTGTGTATTTGGCCAGGTATACAGGTTAGGATATCCTGTGCTACTGGCGTACCTGGCCATTCAGTCAGTGTCACAACTTCATTCCAGAACTGTGCAATGATCCCGCAACTCCATACTATATGGATGAAATCTGCTGGTGTGGTAAGACTGTAGACAATGACCAGTCGACCATGTGTACATTTTTACTATCTTTTTAAGTGTCAAAAAGGGTCGGTGCAGATCTTTATCAAGCATTTTGTAATCGTCAGTGTCCATTAAACTACAATATGAAGGTGTTTAGTTCTCTTCACCTACTTGCTTTTTTACAACTTAAACGTTGCTCAATGCAGGTTCCCCCCCCCCCCCACCCCGGTCACCCTGTGTGAAGCCTTACTGTTTGCAGCGCTTAAGCCAGGTAAGGGTCCTGCCAGCTGAAGTTCCTACGGGCCTGTATCTCGTATAAATACTGATAATATTTTATAAAAACTCTTGGATACTAGGATACTTACTGTAATGCCCACTATAAAGCTTCCCTAAGCGCCTTTGGTTAAACAACTTAGTTTCCCTTCTAGTTGTCATCCAATGCGTCACGAGACCGGGATGTCCCTCTCCCTTATTATTTGCCATTGGTATGGAACTTATCTTGTGCATGCTGTGGCAGCACCATGCATTTAAGGGCCTTAGCTTTAGAGTGCATTATATAGTTGTTTCCCTATAGCTGATGACATTCCTTTATATATCTAAGATCCAAGCGTAAACCTATCCCCCGTCATCAGGGTGATCTTAAAATTCTGAGCCGTGTTCAGGTTAATAATTAACTGGTATAAATCTACTATATATCCTTTAACTCATAACATGTGCTGCAAGCTGGAATTCCCATTAGAAAAAATCATATTGTCCGTTGGGTATTTTGGGATTCACATTGACGGATTGATTACATATTGGTCAAGAACTATTTTACGGCCATTGTCAAATTAACCCTTGAAGTGGAACTCGGATTGCCTAGCTTAAAATGGTCATCAGGCCACAATTCCTACATTTTTAAATAGCATCCATATATACACACAACTACATATTTATTTGCCACATTTCAGTCATTATTGATACAAGCGCGAGTAAGCATCCCAGTGTTAAATGGTGCACGTTGACCCTACTATTGCAAGAGGGCAGATTTGAGGTGGTCAATTTAGTTATGTTATAATTTTGCGCAAGCACAGTTTGCATAGCACGAACACCACCATTCGGTGACCCCACAACCAATAGTTATAGCTGATCCTACACCTTTGCAAACCATGCTCTGACAAACAGTGCACAGTTTCCGCAAGATATCAACTCAGTCACTAGTATGGTTAAAGCATGGCGCCACCTTGCAGAATATTCATAGATACTACAGTTCTGTTCACCTCTCCTGCCTCATATCGGCAACCCTTCCATTGTTCTCGCTGCTGAACCATAGGCCTATCAGAGCATACCCCCACCCTCTTCTTTTGAAAAAAAAACTTCCCTGGTGGGCTTTTTGCCCTCCTTGGGGGCAGATGGGCCTTCCAAAAATAGGCCGATCTGCCCCCCAGGGAGGCAGATATGGCCAACAGTAATGTGCCCCCATGGGGAGCTACCCTTACCCAAGGGGCTGTCCCCCAAACAAAACACAAGCATACACACACACAAATTCCTGGTGCCTAAGTGGTTTCTGCCCCCCTGGGGGCAGATCGGCTTAATAGAAATAGACTGTCCTGCCCCCAAGGGGAGCAGAAATGGCCTAAAATAAATTTGCCCCCCAAGGGGAGTGACCCTTGCCTAAGGAGTCGCTCTCCTTGTGTGAAATTAGCACCAAAAGAAATCCCTGGTGCCTAGTGGTTTCTTCCCCCCATGGGGGCAGATCAGCCTTATAAAATATGCCAATCTGCCCCCAAGGGGGGAAGAAATGGCCTTAAATAAATTTGCCTTCCAGGGGAAGACCCTCGCCTAAGGGGTTCCCTCCCCTTGCGTGAGAATTGACGCAAAAAAATAAAAATCCCTAGTGTCTAGTGGTTTCTGCCCCCCTCGGGGCAGATTGGCCTAGTAAAAATAGGCCGATCTGCCCCTAAAGGGTGCAGAAATGGCCAAAGATAATTTTGCCCCCAAGGGAGTGACCCTTGCCTAATGGGTCACTCCCCACATATAAAAAAAAAAAACACAAAAAGAATTACTTGTGCCAAGAGGTTTCTGCCACCCCCCACCCCCCCCCCCCCCCCCCTTGGGGGCAGATCCGGGCAGAAATGGCCTGAAACAAATTTGCTGTGTAGGCTTCAAAGGGGTACAAATGGCCGGATCCTTAGTGGCTCTCTTGGGATACGTGCAGAATCTCCACAAGAGATGTTGGAGGTTTGTGGCTATAGCTTTAATGATGCCTAGGATTCACATCTCCCTTGGACTACCGCATCCCGATTTAGTATATTGAAATGAAAATAGTTAAATGCCCAACTTTAATCATCCAAAATGCATCCCAGTGTCTTTGGCAACTGTTGCACACCTTCATGGTCAGTCAGTATCCCCCATTAACTAGACCGACCAGCCCAATGACTGGGCCCCATTCGGCTTGAGTTTACATGGACATAAAATACCACTGGGCGACATATTGTGATAATTTTTATGTAATGCTATATACATTATTGATCAGTGGTGTGTTGATGGGTTGCATCTCAGGAGCACCTATCGCTTCTAAATTGAATGTGACTGCTGCTGCTTGATTTCGTGGTCTCTCTATTCACCACCTTTGCAGGGTGTATAATTTCTCAACTTGTACAGTTAGATTTGTTGTCTGTTAACTAAATAAAAGCTAATAAGGGGTTTTAAAAATAAAAAATCTAGTAATTAACAGCCTTATATTTTTAGGATGTTTTCCATTATTTGTATGGGAGTTCTGATCAGATAATTAATCATAATGTCTTATTCAGACATGTTCTAAATCCATTGTTCCTTGTAATCACAATGTTTCTTCTGTCCTAGTTGCCAGCGAGTGCCTAACCTGCCTTTACTTGTTCGCATCTGCCAGTATTGAAACATTTACTATAGTCATCAAATTTATTTTTAATTTAAATGATTTTTTGCTGTGTGCGGTGAATGAGTGCGGCAAACCTAATTCGTATTACATCAGAGAGACTGAACTCATGAACGTGTAGAGTTAGACCTCCTTCTATTCTTTTCATCTTTGGAGGAGGTATGGCATGGGGTGTTATTTATTGGGAACATCTATGTATTCTAATTTATTGAATTATATAAAACTATCCCTTCATCTCCTCAGCAGTACAATGGCATGATTTGCACTCTAGTCCAAGGGTTTAGACCCAGTTTTATGCAATATGTTTCAATTTAAAAACATTCCTTTAAAAAATCAGTGTATTAAGCCAAACCCATTGAGTTAAAGGCATGGCCAATTGTAAAATAAACCAGGCTTTCAGGCAATTTTTGTTTTTCTGTGTTGATAGCATACTAAAAATCCCGTCATCATCAGTCTTGGTAAACATGTCAGTTGATAAAGGCATGAGTAACATCAGATCAAGCTTTTTTGTGATAAAAAGAGACCCTATGAATATTTTTGATTCTAGGTTAATTTGAAACATATTTCTTCTGAGTGATGACTGAAGGCTATATAGTCTCACACCTAAAATGTTATGGCTTTCTTTCCTCCCTATATCGCATAATGTGAGTATTTTGCTTACAAACCAAGTACTGTGAAGTTACTTCAATTTTTTTGCCAACCTTCCCGATGAGAATCATAAGACTTCTTGTATTCCTTTAAAAGCTCCTGTCTGGTTACCCTTTGAAAGGGATGTGGCTGAACCAAAAATGACCATTTCAATCTTTCTGTAGGGGTAATGAACATAGTAAAGATCTTTAAGAGGAGAGAATATATCTCATACATTCAAAAAAATGGACTTGGTAATGTTTTCTAAGGAAATACAAAGGAACAATGCAAGTAGTAATATGCCGAGCCACCCTCGCCCCTTTAACAGACTCTATGTACAAGTTTTGGTTGGGAAGAGAAGAATTATTGGGGAGCTTACAAATACACAGTTCTCCTTCCCCTCCTAATACATTTTCCAAAATTTACATTTTCCACCCTCCCACACACCTCTCCAACCCCCTTCTTCAACCCTTGCCTCAAAAGTGCAAAATAGTTGGCATTCCGAGGTTTTCCTCTAATGGTGGTAGCAGTGTATTGAATCTGTGAGCTTTAACTCTAGGTCTATGCTATCTGCTCTTTTGTGAGCTCCTGCAGACAGACAGAGGAGAGGAATCCTGTCACATGTCTACACTTGCCTGGTGGAAGAAAAGGAGATGAGAGTTGGCAGCTTAAGAACGTCACCTGCCATTCCTCTACCTCCACTGAGCCTGCTAAGAACTTAGGTCGTGGGAGATCAGCACTTGCCCACCTTCCACCACTTCCTTCAGGATTGTAGGTAGTGGAGAGACAGTGAAAACTGTACTTGTACTTATGTTGACACATCACAGGAAAAAAAGTATTTTTTCACTTTTGTGACATGTCAGCCATTATTTAACATCATGAGTAATGTTGATAAAGTGTTGATGACTGAGCCATTTATTAGATGTTATATGCTTCAGTGCCAACAAGAAATTACTGAGCCCTGCTGTAGTTGCATTACCTTGAATCACACTTTGCTTTCCACTTATGAACAATTATTCTCATTCTACCTGCCCCATAACTAAGGACAAGCTATAGTACACCATGGCATCTATATATTTGGTGATATTCGTAATTGAAATCAGTAGAAGCAAGGGGGTGCCAGAAGAGATTTCATTATGAAATGTAGAATCAAGAATCATGCACCCACAGTGCCTCAGGGTCAAGTCAAACACAGCAGATTCAAAAACAAATAGCCAGTAATATAAAAACGCTTGAATGTCAGCTTGAAAACTAAGATGCTGTCTGGGCGTCTTAGTTTTCAAGCTGACTTCCAAGTGCCAGACAATTACACTGACAAATCTTGCTCAGTTTTGACCTTAAGAGGTGATTGGGCTCAGAGGATATAAAAATGACTACTCAAAGAGGAAAGACATTACTCCACCTTCCAAAAGAGGAGCCAAGGAAGAAGGTAATCAACATTGAAAAGAAATGACAATGCCTTATGGCCGAAATGGTAGCACTACTGCAAAAGAAATAAAAATCTGATGAGACATAAAAGTTTTTTCGAAATGGGCAGCAAAAGAAACAGAACATACTCATATCTATATGTGGAGCTACTTTCAGCAACTCCAAAACCTCAGCATGAGCTGAAGAAAAATAAAGCAGATATTTTTTAACATAAATCTGAAATGCATACGACAGTAGATGACACCCCACATGAGGAAGAAGATATCTGGTAGGATATCGAAGCTGACTTGGAGTGGAAAGAAGTCGTTTTACGTGTCAGGACCATTACATCCAGATAACCTGTCCTTCTACCATGCTCTAATGAAAAATAAAAAAAAGCTGCAGAAATTTATGGAGGGCCGCTGGAAGTCTTCTTTCCAAAAACTCTTCAACAAATATAGAGAAAAAGTGCAACCCAGCATAATTTACCAGGGCATGGATTTATTGATTCAAAAACTAACCTTTTAAAAAGTAGTTACTTCAAAAGTGGAGGAGAACTCTGAAGCTTCAACTCCAAGACCCTTTATTCATTTGAAACAATGTGCCTGTGGATTTCTTATAAGCAACATTGGCTGGTGAGAAAAAAGGTGTCTTCCACAAGACCAGTGCGAGATCAGTACAACTAAAGATTGATAGGGTGGGGAGGAATAAAGAAAGAGCAACAGCACACAGTAGAAGCTTGTGTTCCAGTTCAGGGAAGACCTGGCTGGATGGGCCCTATTGGGCAGGGTCAAAACTGATCTGCATATGACTTGGTCCAAACTGAGGTGGCATGTTGTGTAAAAAAAAAAAAGAAAAAAAAGAAAATTGATTGGAATGTGGCCCCAAGTAATTACCAGTAGCTGAAATTAATTCAAGCATTTAATCCATCACTTTTTTGTATACTTAAGTTCCTGATATATGGCAGGCATGCCCTCCTTTTTGTCCTGGAGGACTTTATGATCTTAGTCCATTCGACAGATCCTCCATGTTAGGGAGGTACTGCTTTGGTTTCTATTCTAAAGTGAAGAATTTGCAGCTAGAAGTATCCATAAGAAGAACAAATTACTTGCCTTCGGTAGCCCTCTTTCTGGTGGAGACTCTAACCTCAGCCTTTTCACTGCGCTCTACATCTCCCTGTTTTCTGTAGTGGCCTTTTTTTCTTATTTTATATCTGAAAGGTTTCCAGGTTAGGAACTGGCATACTGGTGCCAACAATTGTTTAATGCTTAGCGTTTCAGGGCAAAGTAAGCATTGAGCATTAAACTGTCAGTGCACATGAGAGGCGCCTATATGCAGCTCCATTCTCATTCTATCACCTTTAGGATAGTACAAAGCCAGCGTGAACCTGCAAAGTACAACCTAGTGGTGCACAGGAGCAGTGCTGGGGAGATTTTCTGGAATCCACCATTGAGCCTCTGGAGTATTCTAAAGTGAAGAATCTGCAATTATATAGGTTTGCACCAGAAGGAGTATTACCGAAAATATGCAACTTGTTCTTTGGCATTTTGTCAAATACTGTTGTGTGGAGGTTCATTTGGAAAGGAAAGCACAGATGGGGCAGAAGGTAGAAGACACTTATTGTAAAGTAAACTCCAGTATGCGAAGGATGAGTAGGATCTTTATTAAAGCACCACTCCAGAAAAGCATCCAACTCACGGATCAACAGAAACACAACTGCCAATCCTAGAGTAGGGCCATTCTAGAATACATGTTGGAATAATGCATACGTTGCCACGTTGTCATGGAAACATGCATGCACTGGACATAACAACCATCCACAAGTCACTTCCACCTAGGGCTGATGTCACTACATAATCTATGCACAGCATGTGAATCTTGATGAGGTTCACATTGTAAACAAAGAAAATTACCATTATATAATAGTTTTGGTGGTTTCACACTTAAATTCACTTACTACATCCCTCCCTGGTGAAGGAAGTGATTCCAAAAACAGGATGAGATTAAAAATAATATGAAGATGACGACTATGTACTGGGGCATTGTGGCCTTTCTTTCGGTCTTATAGAGAATTATTATAATTACTCATCTGGGCGAAGCCCAGGGTGGAAAATATGGAAAATATCTGGAACCATTGCAAAGCATTAAAATCTCGAAGAGTGTTGAGCTTCTAACCTAGCAATACCATGCATCTATATGCATGGTGGGAAGCTACCTACAGATTGTTCTTGCATGCCCATCGACATCCGTAGGTTCAATGCATTATGTAAGGTCATTCTCATTGCCTCCCCTTCGTCTGTCTTTATGTCCACCATGTTGGTTGGCTTTACATATTTGCAAGTGTCTTTTAGGGAGTAAATTTCTATGAAATCCTGATTCTGTTAATCAGGGTGTGAAATGTAATCTCTTGCTAGTTGTTTTCCATACATCTGACAAAAGCTTACATGAGCAAACAAATTTGTCTGTCAGATCTTATATGAGATTTGTATCACAGAGTCCCCTGTTGAAACTCGTTTCACTATTGCAGACACTGATTTCATGATGAGCATTTTTCCACTGAAAACGACCTTGATTTAACTTTGGTGACAATCCGTGCTTAGGAAATTTGCTGTGGGTAATCATTCTTTATTTGCCATATTTGTTAAGAACGGATTTTTTTATTTTGCCAGAAATAGGAAAGTCCTCCTGTTAGCAAGCATATAGTGGTATGGAATGTACTATTTTACAACAGTGGTTTACAACTCATTTGGCTGATGTCAGCAGTGATTGAAAGTAGCACGTTCGCTACCCTTCAAAGTTGTCCCTCGTGAAAAGGATTAAGGCACAGCCAGGCCTTCACACTGTGTTTCGGCATGATTGAGGTGATGCATAAACTGCTTAATTAAAACAAATTCTCAGTACATTTGCTCTCATAAGATTTGGAGAAACAAAATTAAATTTTTTTGACAGTGAGAGCATGTCAAGCAAGTGTAATTTCAGTATAAATTGGCACAAAAAAAAGCTTTTATCTGTTTTTAATAATTTAACACATTGCACTGTGCTAGTCAGCTGACGAAGACCCGTGTTCCGTGACCAGTCCGCTGCAGCAGTGCAGGTCTTATTTGGGTGTCTTCCTTCCATCCCCCCCTTACAGATTTGTGTGTTATACACACTGTTTTGAATGCCGGTCAGGTTGCGGCAGCCATTTTTCTCTCTCAGGCCAACAGCACACCTGACGGCCGCCGTTTTCGTGGGTTAGATGTCTAGCTGTTATAGATTTCAGCTTAGACCCCTATATAGAGCGTGATGCTGCGGGTGCGCAGCGGATGCGTGCAGCGCGCGCGCCTAAGGCAAGCCCGCCTGTGCCAGGACAGGCCCAGGGGCCAGTCCCCCTGGTCCGGACATAATTAAGGGGTTTTCTTATTCCTCTCAGGCCCTTCGGACATTTAGGCCGCTTTTTTCCAAAGAGTGTCAAGTATATCCAGATCTGAGGGAGAACACGTGGACATGCCCCTCCTGTCAGTGGGTCCCCCAATTTAGAGGGGCGAGTGCACCCTGTGAGGTCAATTCCCACACTACCTTTCTGTTGGTAAATTGTTGGTCGATGCCAGCCCACAAACCTGACATCAATCTTCTTTTAAGTGAGGCTTTGCCTACAGAAGTGGTCTTCAAACTTTTTAATGCCGCGCCCCCCCCAGTTGAAAAATAAAAATCATTGGGCCCCCCTCAAAATTTTTCACAATTATTTTAGAAAGATGGCATTGTTTAAATAGGTCTGAACCTATTTAAACATTGCAGTTAAGTACTGTTACCTTTTTAAAACTGCAATAACATGCTTCTGCAAAATGTTATCTATATAATATTTCTTTTGGGCAGAGTTTGGCACCCCCCAAGGAGGGCCCGCCCCCCCAGTTTGAAGACCTCTGGCCTACAGCCTTGTTCCCCACGGAGACATGGCTGCACGAGGGGTCTGGGCCTGACATCAATCTGGCATTACCTCCGGGATACCTGATAACAAGGGTGGATAGAACCACCTCTATAGGGGGAGGAGTCGCTATTATATCTAAAGAAACTACTAAGCTTACATACCGTCCCTTTCAGCTAACAGAAGGGGAAAGTATGTTTTTCTCTTTGTCGCTTAATCCGCAATTCACATTTTCAGGAGTTCTACTTTACCGTCACCCTGGCTCCCCGTAAAATTTCTTAGATTCTCTTTCGGATCAACTTGCCGAATTAATATGTAAGAGACCTAACCTCACTATCCTTGGCAATTTTAACATCCATGCAGATAATTTAGACCAGGCGGCAGTTAGACGCCTCGTAGGCGACATGGATGCCCTGGGATTAGGGCAACTGGTTAGAGGCCACACTCTTGACAAGGGACACACCATTGACCTAGTCTTCAGTAAGTTAGCAGCCTTAACTTCTAAGCCCCCTCTTCTGTTGACCCGGTCAGACCACGTTCTAATTTCATTTAAGCTAGCTATTCCCACTGTAATGGGATCCTCGCAGCCAATAGCTCAGTCCTGTAGGCATTTGTATAAACTTAGTACCTGTGAATGGATTAGTTTGCTGGAAAGCATCAAATCTATTTTTTTTCAACAGAAATTACACTGGAATGTATCCATTCAATGACTGGATCACCGATTGTCTAGACACCCTACATCCTTATAGGAAAATAAACGGTAGTCGCCGGAAAACTGGCGCTCAGTGGTTCACTCCTCACCTGCAACTTCTTAAAAGAAAGTGTAGAGGTTTAGAGAGAAGGTGGAGAAAATCTTATGACCCGTTAGCAAGGGATGATTATAGGAAGGCGATTAGATTTTACCATGCAGAGATAAAATCAGCACAAAACATCTACTATGCTAATAGAATTGAACAAGCCTCTGGTTCCTCCAAAGGGGTTTTTCAGGTGCTCAAAGAAATTCTTGTGTCTCCCCTAGATGGGGACCCCACGGAAGCTTCGGAAGAGCACAGTAACAACATGGCCTTGTTCTTTCAATAAAAAATCATTGACATTTATTAAAACTTTCCTAAGAGTAAGGCTATGTTGGAAGGTCAGGTTAACCTTTCCAACAATTGTATAGCAACTATCTCTCAATTTACACCTCTCACACAGGATCAGGTTGCCTCGCTCCTTACTTCTCTCAAATCAGGATCGCCACTGGATCTGGCTTCTCCTTATATACTAGCTCGGGGGCCTCTGCTATTGTTCCGGTTCTGATTGAGCTATTGAACACCTCATTATATAAGGGCACTGTCCCCGGTCAATGGAAACATGCTATAGTCAAGCCGCTGTTAAAGAAACCCAATCTGGATGCCACATTGCTCAAGAACTATAGACCCATATCGTTATATATATCCATCCCCTCCAAAATATTAGATAAATATATTAATACTCAATTGTCTCTGTTTTTGGAGGATAACGATATCCTTCACCCTACTCAGATGGGTTTTAGACCCCTTCACAGCACTGAAACAGCCCTGATACACATCATGGAAGAGGCTGGAAATCGCATAGACCAGGGTCACGTTACAGCTGTTATACTTCTCGATTTAAGTGCTGCTTTTGACACAGTAGATCATCATGTGCTTGGTCAACGGATGAAGGAGATTGGGATTGAGGGTCTAGCACTTAGCTGGCTTACCACATTTGTAGAGGGTAGATAATTCCAGGTCCTCAACCAATCATATTTCTCTGACAATTTTGACTGTAGCTGCAGTGTGCCACAGGGCTCCTCGCTCAGCCTCACGCGGTTTAATCTATATGTGGCCCCCCCAGCTGAGCTTGTGGAATCATTTAGACTTTCACTTGTTTCCTATGCAGATGATACCCAATTGGTGGTCTCATTTTCCACAAAGTCAGCCTCGGAGGGACTTTCACTGTCCACCTGTCTACAGGCAGTATCAGGATGGATGACGGATAGTATGCTCCAACTAAATGTTGACAAAACAGAGATAATGATTTTGGGCCAATACCCTGGCCCGGGTAAGAATCCTCTGCTGCCAAGCTCCTTGGGGGAATTGCCTCTGCCTAAGAAGTATATAAAAAGCCTAGGAATTTGGCTAGACCCCCAACTCACACTGGAACAGCATGCTAAGAAAATCTCTGCCATTTGCTTTGGACTAATGAGACTCTTAAGGAAGGTCCTCGCAATACTCCCATCACTTGCGAAAAGGCTTATTATCCAGGTGATCATTTTGTCCCGATTTGACAGCAGTAATCGACTGTTTCTAGGCTCCCCCAAATATGTGAAAAGGAAATTGCAGGTGGTGCAAAATGCTGCGGCTCGCCTCCTATTAGAAATTCCCAGGCATACTTCTGTAAATCCAGTCCTTGCATCTCTTTATTGGCTCCCAGTGGAACAGCGCATAGAATTCAAGACTCTATGCTGTATTCATAGGTCATTGTATAACACAGGCCCTTTTCTGTTAAAGACCCTGGAATCCTTCTATAAGCCTACCAGAGACTTTAGGTCGTCGTCGGCAGCATTGGCCACTTTACCTAGAGTCAAAAAAGCCACATGTGGTGGTGCCACGATGGCCTATCTGGGAGCTAAACTGTGGAACTCCGTTCCCCTTAGGCTCAAACTAACTAGTCACAAATTTAATTTTGGAAATGCACTTAAAACCTGGCTATTCTAGACCTAGCCGTCTCTCCTTCTTAGTCAGGGGATTGTCCTTTAGCTCTGGGAGGCCTTCGGGTAGCCATGCGCTTTATAAGTTAAGTAACATAAAATAATAGCATATTGCTTAGTTCGTACGCAAATATGTACAGTATATAGCCTATCACGCCAGGATCTTTAATGTATTGGGAGCAGGCCAGGTTATGCAGCTACAATTCTATAAATAATTTTTTTATTTACTTCCAGGTCATCAAGGATCTGGAGGATGAAAGGCAGAAGCATGCTCAAGATACAGCAGAGGGTGATGATGTCACATACATGTTGGAGAAGGAACGTGAGCGACTTATTCAGCAGGTACATATTTGCAAACTATTGACGTGAATGCTACACTGGTGTCAGTAATGTCCAGAAAGTACAATGACAGATGCTCAGAGAAATTCCGAAATTCATTTTATTATACAGCAGCCCTTTATGGCTGCTGTACAGAAAATGCTGTGCACATCATATTACCATACTTGGCATAAAGTGAAGAGCTCATAATAAAACAGCGACAGACAACATTCTTTCAGTATTATATTTTGTGCACCCTGTACTTTTCTTCAAAATATTTTTAAACTGTTCTGCAGAGTGCTAGTAAATAGTAAACAACCGATTCAGACTGTCTCTTTGCTTCTTCATGTGACTGATTTAACAGCTCCTGTATCTTCTCTCTACTCTTCCCCTCGTAAAAAAATGAAGAGTTAAACCAGATTCACAGGTCATCAGGTAACTTGGAATAGGAGGATGTTTGTGAAGGCACACTTCATAAGTTAGTAGCGCCATCTCTGAATGGAGTGCCTGGATAAAGTTCATCCAGAGCTACTAGTTTTGGGGTGGGGTAAACTTACATGCCTCATACGGTAAGGTTTGTATGCTATTTTAATATGTACAAAAGTGTCCATTGTCATAATTGTAGTAACAAAATGTTTAAAAAGTCACCTGTATTACCACATATGATTTGTGCGCACTTGTTGATTAGACAGTATCTTGAAGGAAATGGCTAAATAATGTGGCTGTTATGTTTAAAGCTAAACACGTAGGCGCAGAGGGACTTGCAGATGAAAAAAGCATTTGATTTTAAATCACTTAGCAATGGTGTTATTTAAAATGTTGTTCGCTGATTTAATAGTGCGTAAAGTGTTTGGGAACACAGTCAATTTAGTATTTATCAAACAATACAAGAAAGGTCAAGTAATAGCTCTGTGTATCACTACCTTTCTCACATCGTTCCATTAATAACATTTATGCCAATTATAGCACATTTAGAGTAGTAATATTCCTTTATAAAAATATTTACAATATCCGTAATCCGTAATCCGTTATAGGCTACAACGGTTAAAGGCAGGCTGGTGTGGCTTAACCTCTGTGCTTCTCCACCCAGTTGTTAACTGGGCAGTAGTCAATTCGCCACCAACAAGATAAATCCTGTTGAGAAAAACATAATAACAATTTACTGAACGTTTTCTAAAGGACATATATTCTCAATTAAATTTAAAAAATATCACCTCAGGCTTACTGAGTCTGCTTCATATTTGACAGGCTGGAAAATACAGAAGCCAATTTTACATGTGACTTGTTTATTTGTGTTTCCCAGACTTTTGAAAGACCTGGTACCAGCACAATATTGATTTTTAGCTCGAAGCCTAGCAGACAGCGAAGCTGTCTGGTTTGCTAATGACATCTTGGGGACATTCAGAAAGCTTCCTTGGGAGAACATTCTGTGCATTGCTTACAATTGGCTTTGGTGGTTTGTAACTCACATTTTCTTGCTTTCTATTTGCTAGCTTTATTTGCTTTAGGATGTCCAGCTTGAGTTTGTCCCTTCCATTCTCCAAACTTATTTACAGTATCCTTCCAAACGCTCCCTTTCTGTGAACAGGCCTTTAAATCTTGTTATTATGTCTTCACATTTGCTGTGCATTCAAAGGCAAAGGCCAGATGACCAGCTTTGTCTTCCAGGGAGCTTGTTGTTTACTTTTCTTTCTCTGATCTCAAGATTTCTGTGACAATCATTTTGGCTACTGGGGTTAATTTTGGTAGTTTTGAAGTGTGGTGGAAAAATATATTAATATCATCAGAACTCATCAGTACACTAGCTTATGACACCTCCACACATTATCATTTATGTACTATGTACTTTTATCAATAAAACGGTATGTCTGTGCAAATGTAATAGCCATTTCAGTTGAAGATCTGTTGTCTGTAATGGCAATACACTACCACACCATTCATACTCCAGTTTACCCCATTCCTCTCTACTCTTCACCACTCCACATCACTGCACTCTGTTCTACACTACTCCACACTCCATCACTGCATTCTACTCCTCTTTTCTCTACATTTCTCTATTCTACTCTGCATCACTCTACTCTATGCCAGTGCACTCGAGCCCCTCTGCTATGCATTGCCATAGTCTGTGTTACTCTACATCACTCCACTCTGCAACCCTGCACTCTGTCCACTGCACTCTATGCCAGTTCACTCTACTCTGTAATCCTCCACTCTGTGCCAATGCACTCTACTCTTTACCACTCCACTCTGTGCCAGTGCACTCTGGGCCGTCATCTCTACGCCACTCTAATCTAATCTGCACCATTGCACTCTATGCAACTACATTCTACCTTGCACCACTGCTCTGTATCATACAGCATTCCACTATGCCATTTCACTCCACCCTGAAACAATATACTCTGCCACTCCACTCTAATATATGCTAATGCAATCTATGTTGCACCACAACACTGTGCCACTCCACTCTGTACCACTCTATTCTACTCCACTGCACTCTACTCTAACCACTTCACTGTATGCCAGTGCACCGTACACCACTTTACACCACTGCACTGTACGCCAATCTACTCTGCACTATTACACTCTATACAACTGTTGTCTACTCAGTGATACTCTGCAAATGCACTCTACACCACTTTACTCAATGCCACTTCACTCTGTCACTGAACTCTATGCAACTCTGTTCTACTCTGTGGCACCGCACTCTGCACCACTTCACTCTGTGCCACTGCACGCCCCACCACCACACTCTACAACACTGATATGTAGCACTGCACTCTTCGGCACTACTCTGCAGCACTGCACTCTTGGCACTGAACTCTGTGCCCCTCTACCCTGTGCCACTGTACTGTATTCCACTGCACCACTCTAAAGCATTCTACTCCACTGCACTCTACACCACTCTAATTTACTGTTCATCGCTGCACTCTACATCACTTCGCTCTACACCTTTCTATTCTGCAGTGCTCTTCTCTGACAATGCACTCTAATTTACTATGCACCACTGCACTCTACACCACTACAGTCTAGGACACTCCACTCTATCCTGCACCACTCCAGCTTACTCTAAAACAAATTACTCTATGCAACTGCAAGCTATTCCCCTTCACTTTATGCCCCTCTACTCAAGGCCACTGCGCTCGACACCACTGTACTGTACTCTGAGCCACTCTGCACCGCTCTACTCTACCACACTGCAATCTACACCACTCTGCTCTAAAGCACTGCACTCTACACAATGTACTTTATACCACTTTACTCAAAGACAATGCACTACGCCACCATACTCTACAACACTCTTCTTTGCCACTGCACTCCACACCAACGTATTCTACGCCTATGCACTCTGTGACACTCTATCTGCAACATTGCGCACTCACACTTTTCTCTGCAACACTGCACTCTCTGCCACTGACCTATGTGCCACTCTTCTCTGTGCCACAGCACTCTGCCACTACACAGTATCACAGTATGCCACTGCACCACTCTATGGCATTGTACGCTACAGCATTCTATGTCACTCTGATCTACTGTGCACCACTGCACTCTACACCTCTCTTCTCTGCACCACTCTATTCTATCCCAATGCACTGGACTTTGCTATGCACCACTGCTCTCCACACCACTATACCCTGCCACTGCACACTACGCCACTCTACATCATTGAGCTCTATATAACTGCACTTTATGCCATTCTTTTCTACTCTGCACCACTGTACTGCACCACTTCACTTTACCTTGCACCACTTCTCTCCACTCCAAAGCAATCTACTCTATGCCACTGCACTCTAAGCCCGTCTTTTCCACCCTGTGCCACTTCATGCCACTGCACTCTACACCACTGAAATATACTCTGTGCCGTTCCACTCTTCTCTCCACCACTCTACATCAAAGCACTATACACCATTTTACTCAAAACCAATGCACTGTATGCCATTCTGTTTCATGCCAAACTACTCTGCATCTCTGTACTTTACATCACTTCTTTCTAGGCCACTCTTATTCACTCTTCAAAACTCTACTCTGATGCTCTACTCCATTAAACTCTACTCTGACACTCTGCTCCACTCTATGCCACTCTATGATGCCCTTTACAACTCCCTCTACACCACTCCATGCCACTTTACTCCACTCTATTCTGCAACACACTACTCCACTCTGTTCCACTTCACACCACTCCAGTCAACTCTGACACTATGCCACAGCACTCCACTCTGCCATACTGCTCTATTACACTACTCTATGCCACTCCACTCTGAGACCGTCTACTCCTTTCTGGTACACTGTGCTCCACTCTAGGCAACACCCATTACCCCACTCCACAACACAATATACCACTCCACGACACTGTACTCCACTTCACCCCATGCTACTCAACTCTACACCGCTTCAGGACTCTGCTCCGCTCTACTCCACTCTCCTTTATGCCACTAACTTTTAACCAGGCTGAACAGCTAAAGTGAGTTAGAAGATTGCTAAAACATGTTGGCAAAACCAGTAGCTCTTGCATAGGTGAGATATAGTGGCTTTGCCATTGTTTGTTTGAATATTAATAATGTTTAGCAAGCAGTTGCCCTGCACTGTTACCCCACCTTCAAATTTTACATCAGTAGTAGACCAGCATTTAAACATGTTTGGGTGAAGTGTGCAAAGAACACTAACGGATCTCTTCGATTCATGACAAGATGTGGTTGGAGTCTGTCAAACTCCCCCATCCTTTGCAGACTACCCAGTTTCTTCCTTCTGTTGAAGGTGAGGTTAAAGTGGGCTGGCAGCAAGCAGCAGTGGGTTTGATGTAAGCTCCCTCTGCGCTGGGGCTACAGCTTTAAAGATTAACAGGAATGTATCTGGCTGGTTTGGCTTATGTATCATGAGCCTAGGTGTCGTCTGACTAAAATATATGGTGACTTATTCAGAGAATCATAAGTCCAAAATAAATTGTGTAGGTGAAATTCCAAGCAAAAGAGTATGTACTCAAATTCAAGATAAAAGTGTGTTTAGAACATTTTTATTTGAAAGGTCGCCCATTTAGACAGCATTTGCATGAATGGGAGAATTTAAGACGGGACTTTCTCAACGATTACGTTTATTTGAGGTTGCCTATTTACCTAATTCGTTATCCATGATTGTGACTTCTGATTGAGGGAGTCATAACCAGCTTGATTTGTATTCTCACATTCTTCTAGAGATTTCCATTTAGCCCGAAGTCTTGTGTTTCATGATGTTTATTTTTTATTTTTTTTTATGTGTGTTACATGAAAACTGTCGTTTTATTTTTCAAATTAATTCAAAATAATAATTCTGGCTCAGTGGAACGCTACTGATGCGGTTAGTTTATTTCAAGTATGAAGTGTTAGATATTGTTCACATTTCTTTAAGGCAAACACACGGAACATGGATCATGAAACATGCCATTTTGTCTTTCGTGAACATTTTCACTATTCTGAAATAATTTCAAAATTTTGTTTTTGTGTTTCCAGTTGGATTTTGAAAAATCGCAAGTGAAAAAGTTAGAAAAAGAACATAAAAAGCTGTCTTCACAACTGGAGGAGGAGAAATCTCGTCATAAACAGCTGTCGTCAATGCTCATGGCAGAGTGCAAAAAAGCAACCAGCAAAGCAGCAGAAGAGGCTCAGCGTGTGGAAGATATAAGCTTGAAACTGGAGAAGGAGAAAACTCAAGTGACTAAGTTGGAGGAGGAACTTGCCACAGAAAAAAAGCGTGGTCTTCAGATGGAGGCTCAAGTAGAGAAACAGCTTTCAGAGTTTGATATCGAGAGAGAGCAACTGAAAGCTAAGCTCAACAGAGAAGAGAAAAGGACAAAGGCACTGAATGAAGAGATTGCACGTTTAAAAAAGGTTCTCGAGGACCTGGAGGCATCAGGGAAAGCTACTGGTAACACAAAGCAGCGAAACCAAAACTCCACCTTTGTATCCACTGGTGTAGAAACGGAATATCCTCAAATGGTTTCTGTGTTTTGCCAAACCGAGCATATCCAAAATGAGAAAACCAGTTCAAGTGGTATTGATAGAGTTGATCATATTACATTGTCCAGTCCGCCCATGCCCAGCCACTCATATACCAAAACAAATGGTCATTACAACATGGGAATGCAGACAAGTGATGACATGTTCCAGTTTCATGCAGAACACCAGAACGAGAAACATGTTGGTTCTGTTCATGAAGTCATCTCTGAAAATGGAAGTTCTCCTGGCCGAATGGAATCTCCTATTCATATGTCTGCTCAGCTTCCTTCTAGTGGGATATCATTGTCTCCAAGCAGTACAGCTGCCTCATCTTTAACTTCCTCTCCATGCTCTTCACCAGTGCTCAGCAGGCGCTTGATTGGTGCATCAGCTAGTAGCCCAGGTTACCAGTCCTCGTACCAAGTTGGCATCAACCAACGTTTCCATGCTGCCCGGCATAAATTCCAGTCTCAATCAGAACAAGATCAACAGGCTACTGGACTGCAAAGCCCACCTCCAAGGGATCTATCTCCAATAATGGGTGATAATTCAGCCGCAAAACAGATGGCACGAAATACTGTCACTCAGGTGCTCTCGAGATTTACAAATCAAGTACCATCAAAACCAGCAGCCCCTAACAGTTCGCCTTTTGGCACAGACTACAGAAATCTGGCCAATTCAACATCACAGAGAAACGAATTGAATCATTCAATGAGCCCTGTTAAAGTGTCCTGCCCGTTGAGTCCTTTATCTCCTGGCATTAAATCTCCAACAATACCGAGGGTGGAAAGAGGCATTCCCCCACCAATTCCTCCCAAAAAACCTGGATTGGCTCAGTCTCCAGCCTCTCCCAGCCCGATTTCCAAAACACCCACCCATTTGTCTTCTGTGGGGGCCACAATGGACAATATGTCTAGTAATGGCTGTACTCACAATGTGGTAATAGCCAATGGAAAAGAAATTGAAGCTATGTTGCCTACTAGCAGCTAGCTACTGACCAAAAAAGATAGCTGTGCACATTCCATACTATTGAGTCCTACATAATGAAAAGAAGGCAATGATTTTAGTGATCAAGTACAATCTAAAATGGTCAGATATGTTTATTTATTTTAATATTAGAAGAAATAATTATAAATGTAGTTTACGTTTTTTAGGGTTCTTACCATATAAAATATTATGAACTGCCATTTTTTTGTGGGATGAGCGTATAGCACTAAACAGTGGTAGATGAATGTTCTTATCCCAGTGGGCAAGAATGCATTTTATGTCAATAGACAATGTGTACGGAATTGTAAGTGATATTATAATCCAAAGGAACATCGAAAGAACTGGCCTTTTTTCAACTGTCACAAGTGGACTGAAATCTATTCAAAACTTTAGCTGAATGAGCGATGTAATCAATTATTTTAACATTATTGTTTTAATTTCAAGAGTGAGGAAATCACAGTAAGAACCCAAATCTTGTGGCCAATCTAAAACAAGGGAATGTCTGTCCTTTAACGTTAGTCTCGGCACAGGAAACAAATATTTGCTGCTCTCCAAAAGTTTGCCATTAAAAAAACTTTGTTTGTAAAAGAGATTATGTACACCCCCACGCCCCAAAAATAGAGATCTATGTGGATGATTGTTGAATGTAGCATTTTCCTACTTGTTTTTAGAAAGAAAGATGCGAAGTCACATTCTTCTTAACAGAGGGTGAAATCGTGGCTGTCCCTGCGAGTGTGTGTATTAGATGGAGACTCTAGAACAGAAATCAAATATGTAATCCTATAGAAGTAATTTGTGCAATCTTCGTTCCGGTTAATCATACCTACACTAAGTGCCTGAACTAATACTGCAATAACAATGTGGTTTTCAGATAAGCAGAAAGTAACATTGATTGGGTCACATGTTTACTGTCGTTTTCCTAATCTTGTATGTTTAAGCACTATACTGTTTTTAACACTGGTGAATGTATCTTATAAGTATTGTTTTATATGTAGGAATATCTACATATTTAAGTGCACAAGGACAGAATAAATGACTTATTGTGTGTGAATGTAATACATGATGTGGGGCCCTGAGTGCTAAGCTTTGTGTCACGACATGTTTTTTTTATCAACCTGTGTATGTTTCATTATCTTGTTACTACTATGTTATGATTTAGTAATTATGAAAATAGTATGCCATTTAGCACTGAGTCTTCAGGAACTTCTAAGGAAATTTTCGTTTGGCTTAAACATACAGCCGACTAAAGGCAAGCCACGTCTGCTCTTAACACTTTTCAATAGTTCAAAGGAGTCATAAACTGCAAATCTGGTTTACCAAGTCATCAAACTACCTTGTCTAGAGGTAAATGCTCTTTTGCCACATATGCAGCATTTACTCGGTAGCATCTCTTCATTGGCACATTACCACTACATTAGGGCATCATTCTCCAGTAGCACCCTAATAGGCCTTTTTAAAAATTCAAGAAATGGTATCAAAACTGTCATACCAGAAAGAATTTCTGCAAAACTGCGTCACACCTGTACCAGAATTACATTATAGGGTTATTTTCGTAACAACTGTGCATTAAGGCAAGAGCATTTTTTTATTCAACATCTCAGTGTCTTAATTTTGCAGTTATTTTGTTATTGTGGCCTGTTTAATTTTCCTACGAAAAGCTGCTGGAGAAAGCCACCGCCGCAAACTTGCATGTTGACTCGGACTCAAAGTCATATGTAGCTTTCACAGTAAACCAAATCTCACGGTTGGGGAAATTGCAAATGTTACATTCTATTTTGGAAGGTTGTCTGGATAGTAAACTTACAATAAAAAACACAAACAGGACTTCCCCTCCCTTGGATACGATCAGAATTTCAAATCGTATAACTTATAATATGATCTGGGATTGAAAACAAGCCTAAAGAGAAATAAAAGGGTGTTATTAAAGGAGTATAGCCCTCTGTTATTTGTGACCTTTTCTACCTCCTTGAATGGGCATGTAATATATGGAACTTTGGTGCAATTCAGGCAGCTGAGACATCCATGGCTGTACGTTTTAAAAATATATATTTTGAGATACAGATATTGTTTTCTGTGAGGAAAACCGGGTACCTTTTTAGTGTACACATACAGCTTTCACATTTAAGAAAATCAATTAGGACCAGAGCAGATAATATCAGTTGTTGATCATGTTGTGGTCCAGGAATAAACATTTTTTAGCGACCAATATGAATATGCAAAATGGCTCAGAGGCAGTGTTGCCACTTCTTGAAGTGTATTTTCTTTATTTTTCTTAACTCTGTCTTTTTTACGATATTTTACAAATAATGTATTTCTAATAGTCATTTTTAGAACTGACAAACACCACGTTAGCTGTGGGTTTTATTTTAAAATTAGTACTTAATAGTAAAAATACATAGAGAAGACTTTTTGTCAGCTCCCTTCAGCCATTGCTTTGCTGTAAATGTATTCACTTTGAATCAACCAAAATGTGCTGACTGGAGTATCAGTCAAGAGTTACAACATTTTGCCTCTTTGTTTGAGTCCACCGTAGGGGGAGTCGCAGTAACAGTAACATAAGACTGCCTAAAATCATTACCAGCGCACCAGTTAGCATAGGCCACGGAAGACAACACTGTGGCCTTCTCTCATGGAGGAACTTGCTGCAGCATTTAGAACACTGCATCAAAGTGATATCAGAGGCACCCTTCAACTTCAGTTTCAGCCAGTCTGTACAGCTGAAATTAAACATTAACCCCCTAAGAACATTGCGGATTATGCTCAAAACAGAAATCAAGTTATATTTGCATATTTATCATTAAAGGATTCTCTATGGTTTTCAACTACACAAAAGTGCATTGTTTACAGTGTTTGTTTGGCATCAAATATTTGTGTCGATTGCAAAAAAATAAATGTCGTTTTCTAGGGAGAAGGCCACACTTTGTGCAGTGAAAGAGAGAAGGGTAAGCAGTAGAATTGACCTGCTTTGACTTGAGAACCCGCTAGTAACCTTAATATCTTGGTGCTATCATTATGATGCTACTCTACACAAAACACATCTAAAATGTATTAATTCAAATGTAGGCACAATTCTTAGCATTTTTACAAATTTAAATAGTTATTCATCAAGAAATTATATGTTTGTAGAATGTGTGGCTGTAGATACATATGTTCTGCATACTCCTGCTATCTAGTGTTTCAGGCCTAACTACTCCACTCTTCTAGACTTGTGACTCGGTCACAGCACAATTGGTGTCTGCCCTCCAATTCTGCAGATGAGAACATCACTCTACATCTGCCATCGGCAACTGCTTCACTTCAGCGTCCAGGCGCTCGCTGCCTCTGGCACCTTCTACTTACTGGAGTCTGCTCCTGTCTCCATGGAGGATGTCCCAGAAAAGGACAGGAGTAATGGAATGCACATCCTTGCAATTATTTCCAAGGTGCAATAAAAAATATTTCTGGACAGGCTGGCATGGCAGGGGACATGAGTATAACTTCTGCAGAGCAAGGGATGAAATCCTGGTCTATTATGTTCCCTTCTTGCTGAGTCCGAGCACTTCTTCCACGTTATTCAGTTCTTGAACTCTGACCAGGGTGCACCACCAACCTCGGGCTTTGGTTGGCAACGAGAAAATGATTCAGAGCCAAGTAAGCTCACATTAGAGGGTGTCTAGCCTTGTCAGTTATTGACCCCTCCATCTCGAGCCTCCCGTTTCACTGCCGAAATAAACACTGAGTGCATCTGAAGGACTGCTGAGTCAACTAAGAGGACTTTTTCACCAAGATTGGAGGAATCCAAGGCACCATCCTGGAAAGACCAGTGGAGGCACTTAATGCCAGGCAAAAGCACCTCATTATCCACCCACAGACTGGTAAGATTACTGTAAAGCCGCCCAC
Source organism: Pleurodeles waltl (assembly GCF_031143425.1). NCBI lineage: Eukaryota > Metazoa > Chordata > Amphibia > Caudata > Salamandridae > Pleurodeles > Pleurodeles waltl. The sequence goes on from NC_090445.1 coordinate 511,364,771, forward strand.
AGGAAGACCATCAACCACGCTGCTCCCAATTCCTAAGAAACGGAGGCTAACCCAAGAATCACAAGGACAAGACTACAAAGCCCTCCACGTCAACCTTCCACACCCAGGCAATCACCACCACATCCTTCACCACCACCAGGCTCGTACCTCCACCACCACCAGAGTCTTCTGGCAGGTCAGTGCACTCGTACTCAAACTCAAGCAGTCCTTATGGGAAGCAGACTCTCATGACCTGCCTCCTAGGGCAAGGGACAAGGGCAATCCTAGGACAAATATAATGCCAACCCTACGAACAACCCAGATTCGGAACCATAACTGGTGCAGCCATCCTCCCCAGATGACATCGCTCCATATCATGCCATGATTCAGAGGCCAGCCCACATCATAAATTCAACATGGAAATCTTACAGGTGGAGGATGGCTTTTTAGTTGGGACCCTCTTCTAGACTGAAGTATTGTTCAGTTCCTCCTCACGTTTATGAGCATGTTTAAATCAACCCCATGCCATTTGAAATACCCGGTCAGTGTATATGTGGTCAATTCACAGATCGAGAAGTAGTGCAAGGCTTTGCCCAGAAACCCACTGTACCTCCGTGACAAAGTCTCTCTACACTCCCTGATGGTACACACCGCAAGGAAGCAGGTCTCTGGTCAAGCCACTGGAGTCAGCCCCACCAGACAAGCAGAGTAAGCACCTCAATTCCACTGACAAGTGTGTGCTGGTTGTAGGGAATACTCAATTGTGTATTGCTAATTTGGTTGGCTTGCTGTTGAGATACAACAGGTTTCACTTTGAGGACACCTACCAGCGCCAGCAGCATGCCTTTCACAAATGTCTGGCAGGATACATGAGGGCCAGCTACTGGGGAAGTAGTAGTAAAAGCAAGGATAGATCGAGTTCTGTCAAAGGAGCCAAAACACTGACTCGACCATGCTCCCACACCAAACTCAACACTGGTTGAAACTAAATAATTTCCTTCTTCAGTGGGAGGAGATCACCTCAGACTAATGAATCTTAGCAGAGGTTCAGCAAGGGCTACTGTTTAGAACTTCACACCACCCATTACCATAACCACCACACTACCACATACTCATCCAAAACCACCTGCCTTTCCTTAAGGAAAAGGTTCAAGTTCTTCTCTAAAAGGGAGCAATACAGCTTGTTCCCCTTACACTAGTGTGGCAAAGGAATCTCTTCACTGTACTTTATCTGGCTGCTCAGGCAAGGGCACTACATGATTGCTCTACATCTGAAGGATACCCATTTCCTCATCACATCCATCTCGCCCATCACCAGAATCTTCAGTTCTTGGTAAGTAGACACTACAAAGTTCTACTCATCGGAGTCACAAGGACCTCCATTGTCTTTACCAAGTGGCATTATATCCAGACCTATGCAATATTGATATTTCAGGGTACATACTCTATGTATTCAGCAGCCACAAAACCTCAAAAAAATACTTGCAGAAAAAGACTAATTTTAACAGGCCATCTATCCACTGGTGAGGCCATGTTTTATGTAGATTTAATTGTTCAGATGGTCTGCAATTAAAAACAGGCACTGGCTATTACAGAGTAACACACATACGCATAAGATTAGAGCTCCACTCAAAAGCAAAAGACCCAAAATGCCCCACTAAACACTCCAACTGTGAATCATAGGCTTACCATATGCTTTCCTTTGTGCATTAAATGCATGTCCAAAAATAAAAATATATGTTGGCGACATGCCAGCATCTCTCTGTCTCCTTACACATTAATACGGCCTTTAACACTAATTATTTATCTGGAAAACCAACGAGAACTCCGAGAGAAACGTAAGTTCTTACATTTATTTTCAGGTTTACCCTGCATAACCTCCTCTTGGCTACGTTGCTCATGTGTTCTCTATAGTGATCTTTTAAAAATGTGCTATGTCCTATTCAACATACACTAATTACCTAGACCAAACACAACTGTTTGATTGTCTAGGAACATAGACCTTCAAGTGGCCTTGTGTTCAGATAATGCTACAACTGCCTCTGCATTTTTCATAACCTTCTTAAATATGGCACAGCCCTTGAGACTAATTCTGCAATCTGCACCTTAAGATTGCCTATTCGCGTGGTCTCAGTAATTAGGTTGGTGTCCATCACTAAAGAGTGCCTCGATCCCCAAATCATACTTTTCCCTCAGTGAGTTTATATCCAAGATGCCTGTCCTCGCACCAACAGGCTGAGTACATCACATATATCTGCCTTCCGATACGTCATTTATGAGTGAAATGCACACATTTCTACTGAGCAGTTACTTATCTTCTACCCTCCAAATAAAATGTAGCAAGAAATAGTAAAAACAAGAGCCAGTACCTTTTAAGACATTTCATTAAGTAGCCTCATCTGGTCGATGTTACAGATATGCCTATTAACATGACAATAGAAAATAGTTTGGCATGCATGCAGAACAGGGAATGTTGATCTCTTTCCAAGATTCATATGTTTAAGACGATCACAGAGGGACATAAAAAAAACGATACCCCCAGGAACACCCTAATCCCCAGTGTGAAACCTTAATGTAATTTTCACAAGGCTTATGGGTATGCCTTCTGAACCCCTACATTATTGCAACCTGCATTTTCTTTCTCAAAAGGTGGCCTTGCTAGTAGCATAAACTTGTTCAGATGCATCAGCAAGTTACAAACACACACCACTCAAGAACCATTTATTTAGGTGTACAATGAGATAGCGGTCTATAGAAGGAATCCAAACTTATTGCTCTTCATAATTTCACCCTTCCCTAGTCATTAAACTATTGAGCTTCCCGTATTCTTTCCACAACCCTGATTCAGTAACACAAGGGGTATTGCACACCTTGGATCTCATGCGGACAGTCATGTACTATATTGACTGGGCCAAGGTCTTCCACAAAACTGACCAGCTGTTTGTAGCTTTTTCTAAACCCCAGAAAGGATGCCACATTACAAGGCACTGCAAGCTGGGGTGACAAATGTATCTTAACCTGCTACCCCAAAGATAAACGTGTACTCGCTGTACCTGCCAGGCCACATTACACAGAAGAAAGGAGTGATCATGGCTTCCTATGTGACCCACACTGCGAAACATCCGCAACGCAGCTACTTAGTCAACACCGCACACCTTTATGAAGCAATTTTGTGCAGACATACTAGCCCAGCTACAAGATACGGATGGCTTGACTGTGTTAAAACCATTATTCCTAACATCTGCATTATCTGCCTGCTATGAATGCTTTACAGACTATGCAGAGCATGTGTATCTACAGCCACACATGCTACAAACCGAAAACGTTATGCTGTAGATTTCACATGTTCCCACCCTCCTCCCAGAAGCTAATTTAATACGATTGATAGTTCAATTTCTTAACAGCTATTAACTTGAACAGTACATGCAAATATTACTCTCTACAGAGCATTAGAATGTTTGGCATGTAAAATTCATTGTATTAGTCTTAGGAGCAAAATAGCAGAAGGGTTTCTGCTTTATGTATAAACTATTTGCAGCTATGCCTACTTGTATATGGACACCTACGTATAGATGTGCAGTTTTATGAGACTAAATCAACCCCATATAAATAGTTTAATTTGCAAGCTTTATGCAAGTAATAGGCACTATTACTGAAGTTGTAAGGCTAGGTCCAACAGTACTGTTTTATTCTGCAAAATCAGTCTCAGAGTACTTCATATCTAGATGTATTCTTCTGCACATGCTTTGAGTTATACATTAGCGGTCAATCCTATTTCTAGCTAGGTAAAATCTTTCTTTCCATGTGTTGCCTCCCTACCGGTTCAAAACGTGTTTGTACTCACTGGCTCTTGTTCATCTAAGCCTATATGACATTGTTAAGTCCCAAATTCCAGTCGGGAAACTGTCTATAAAAGAGCATTCATGGGGAAATAACCTACCATTTATCTAAATAAATAGCTTTGTGGTTTGATACCCCTTTATTATGCTAATCTTATTTAAATGAGTGATTGGTGTCACACTGACAAAGGAATCAATAGATGACCGATGTTGACTTCTATTGAGTGACTTGACCAATTAAATATCTAATCGGATGCAGCACAATAGCAGTCCATCGGGAAACTCTGGCTCATTGTCATGTCCATCGACAAATTGGTATGTGTAGCTATTTCAGTTTGATTTGGTCTTCATTTACAGCTAGTCTTTAATTACATAGACATTAATATATTGTGTGAAATTGCTCTGGATTGGCAGAATGTTCATCAGTGTTTCCAAAAACGTCTGACTGATAATCAATGAAATGCTAATAAAAAAATTATCTTGATTGCAAGTATACTCACTTAGGCCATGCTGGAATTAAGAAATTCCCTTTGTAACCTATTGCACCTTGTGATACTCATGATAAACATCATTTTGACTAATGTGCAATGGTATGCAATGCCTGGTATAAAGCATTATAATACCTGATCCCTTGACATTTCTGCTTCACACTTCACAAATCCATGAATATAAATGAATAAGAGAACTCTTGCATAGAGTGGGTGATCATGTCAGAATCGAAATAAAACCAGAATGAACCCTATCCATGTATCATATAAATAGTGGTTTCTGGAAACTGGTTCAGAATACTAAATCAGGAAGCTCCTAAAAATTGTGCTCTCTACAATGTTTTTGCCCCAGGCAGCACCTGCCCGTGATCAACGAATGTTGAGTTTAATGTCCTTTGCATCCAGCAGGAGTTCAACACCCAGATATTTACCTCTATTGTACATCTTATGTATATATTTCCCATAGGTATCCATAAGCTCAACACTCCAAAGTTATTGCAAGTTGACAATTAATGCTTTAAAAACACTGAATTAAATAAATGCTTTTTAAAAAAACACTGATTACATTAAATTATTTTGATGTGTTGGTTCTAAACATGATGTTGTTTTTTAAGTGTGTCTCTTAATGAAGGAAGGGGAAAGGTAGTAGCACTTTTCTGTAATAAAAAAGAGGGAAGGATGTTGAATCAGTAACATGGCATTTACATCTAAAGTAGTTGGTATGGCACCTTAAAAACCTTGATTGCTTTTTTTTTGCTTTTAGCACTCTTGTGGAAAGTTTATTATTGACAGTGCTGAAACTGAAATGTTTCATTAGCTAAATGTCCATCGCTTCAACAGAACATTCTTTCTCACATTGGAGTAAAAGTTGGCTCCCACTGCACAGCATTGCTATTGATAGATTGCTTTTGAAACTCGTATAGTTTGAACAATTCACATTATATGGTAAACAAGTTTTAGGTAGTGTTGGCACTTTTATTGATGTGAAAAAATGTAAACTGGTAATTAGACTTAGATCACAGAGTCTACTGAAACACCACTCGATGTTACCAGCAAATGTGTATAGTTTATATGAAGTATACTCTTTTCTCAATTTAGTTTAAGAAAAAAATATGTTTAGCAAATGAGGAAGATGGCTCAGGTTAGAGAATTATTAATAATTATTATTCTTGGTTCTACCATGACATTTTTATTTTTGTATCAAGGTTTTAATATTGCATCATAGGATGAAGCTCCTTCATGTATTTGAAAATGCAGCGTAAGAAATTTAAGTCAAGATTGATTAACAGACTTCTCTCTTCCATTATTCAACCTCGTAGAGTGTTGATTTTGTAAAGATTGCTTTGCTACAGAGGAATCAAGATCCATCCTACTTTTATTTCTTTAATTCGTGTTGCATTTGGCATGACTCACGTCTTCCAAAGTTTTAAGATAAAAATAAAAAAAAGAAACTTTTGGTATGACAAACTATAGAGGATTGAGCAAAGCATTATTTATTTACCTTACAGTAAAACAATTGAATATGTACAGAAGTGATTCATAAGACTATAAACAAATCGAAAATGCTGTAAACAGAGTGTCATTATATATGTATTGGGCATGAGACTATGATATTTTGAGTTGTTACCTGAATGGATTAAAAAGCACTGATTTAGCACAGTGATGAAGAAGTAAGACATCTGTTGTCACCATAATTTCCTGCCCTATCCTCTAATATCTTGAAGCAATTTTATGTTTATTTTTACAGTAATATGTACTTCAATCTCTAGTGAGAAAAATTCGAGACCATTTGTACTAGCATTCTAAGAAATACAGTGAAGTTGTGTGTGTTAATATGGTCTGGTCTAATATGATTTGTAAAGTGGCAAACTTGTTTAAAGCAAAGTTTTAAGGATGAACTAGACACTGAAGCAAGGGTATTGTTAAAACCGCTGCTTTTGTATCAATTTGATGAACCGAGTCTAATCGATTAACTTGTAACTTCAAAGTGCCTTTACATATGGCAAAACTGTAAATATAACAGTTAATATGTAAGAAAATAGCAATAGATGCCTGACGTTAACCAATAAAGTTTTTTTCAAATGCAAATTATGAGCACTTATTGTCTTGATTTTTTTTTTTCATTGTTCTGCACACTCCAAAAAATGAAAAAGGTGATGCACCATCAAGCAAATTAGCCAAACAAAATGTTCAGTAATATCATTGTGTCAATTTGTAAACAAAAACATCAAGCACCTACGAACAGGATAGACAAAATGATCAGACATGGAGGACAAAAATAAGGAACATCAACAAACGTAGTATGGCCCAAGAAAGATGAGTTGCAAAAAAACATTTTTCAATGGGTTAAAAATTGAAGTAGAAGGGTTCCACATAATGACTGCTGTTTACATGCTAGAAAACAGACCAAACTGATTTTTAATGACTTTTACATATTCAAGTTGGGACTATGTTTGAAGGAGAACATTCCTCACTCACAAACCAGGCTACCCTTCAGTTTGCACTCCCTCTCTTTTTCTCTCTGTCTCTATTATAGACACGTTGTCAGACGCACTCTGCCCACCCCTCTTTGTTTCTAATTAGAAAAATATATCTTTTAACCTCTTGGGTGCTCTTCTTCTCTCTGTCTCTATTATAGACACATTATCAGATGCACTCCGCCCCACCTCAGGCGCCAGGGACATAACCACATCGTCCTGGTACCGGCCCTGAGGGAAGCGCTAGCGCTCCCCCCAAGGGCCTCACACCCTCTTCCCATGGACAGGGATGGAAGGGGAATCCCTTCCACCTCCTCCTTTGACCCCCCTACCCCACTCCCCTGACATCATCAGAGGTCGCCCGCTTTGCATTTCTCTTCCAGTCGTTGGGGTGAGGGCAGACAGAGGCTTCAAAGGAAAGGAAAGGCCTTTCCTTTCCTTTAATGTCCCTCTGAGCATTTCTGCAGCCAGGCTGCAGAAATGCCAACTAGACACCAGGGATCTTTGTTTATTTTTTATTTATGTAGAAGGGGAGCGGCCCCTTTGGCAAGGGCCGCTCCCCCATGGGTGCAATTTATTTATTTGGCCTTTTCTGCCCCCCGGTGCAGATCAGCCTATTTTAATTAGGTGATCTGCCCCCAGGGGGTGTGAGGGCGCAGAACCCATTAGACACCAGGGATTTTTTTTTTTCTTTTTTAAATATATAAACAATAAAGGGAAATTACCCCTTAGGCAAGGGTCGCTCCCCTGGAGGGCATTTTTTAATTAGGCCTTTATGCCCCAGAGGGGCAGAAACCTCTAGATGCCAGGGATTATTTACATTTTTTTTTTTTCACAGGAGGGGGTTGACCCCTTAAGCAAGAGTCGCTCCCCTGGGAGGAACAAATTGTATCTAGGCCATTTCTTCCCCCCCCCCGGGGGAAGAAACTACTAGGCACCAGGTATTTTTTATTTTTTTTTACTAATGGCGAGCGACCCCTAAGGCAAGGGTCGCTCCCCTGAAGGGCAATTTTATTTTAGGCCAGTTCTGCCCATCTTGGGGGTAGATTGGCCTGTTTTCCCTAGGCCATGTTTTCCTTAGGCCATGTTTTCCTTAGGCCAATCTGCCCGCAAGGGGGGCAGAAACCCCTAGACACTAGGGATTTTTGTTTGGTGTCAATTTCACGTAAGGGGAGTGACCTCTTAAGGCAAGGGCCGCTCCCCTGGAGGGCAATTTTATTTTAGTCCATTTCTACCCCCTTGGTGCAGATCGGCCTATTTTAATTACGCCGATCTGCCCCCAAGGGGGGCAGAAACCACTAGGCACCAGAGATTATTATTTTTTTTTCTTACAAATGGGGAGCGACCCCCAAGGCAAGGGTTGCTCCCTTGGGGGGCAAATTTATTTTAGGCCATTTCTACGCCCTTGGAGGCAGATCGGCCTATTTCTGTTTGGCAGATCAGCCCCTGGTGGGGGTGGGGGTGGGGGGGAGGGGCAGAAACCATTTAGGCACGAGGGATTGGTGTGTGTGTGTTTTGTTTGGGGGGGCATCCCCTTGGGCAAGGGTCGCTCTCTAACCGGGCACATTACTGTAGCCTATTTCTACCCCCCTTGCGGGCAGTTCGGCCTATTTTTGTAAGGCCCATCTGCCACCAAGGGGGGCAGAAAGCCCACTAGAGACCATGGCCATACCCCCACCCCAAATACATGGGGACAAAGTTGTTCTGCCCACCGGTAGGCAGATGGGGCAATTAACCCCCCCAATACACTCCCCAGGGGGGGGGGCAAAAGCATACTAGATGCCAAGGAATAAAAAAAAAAAATAGTGGGTGGTGGCTACCAACCAGTATGGGCATGGTTATGCCCCCACCCCAACTGAAGGGGTAACCGTCTTTCACCTCTCCTTCCACACACTAAAACATCTTATCCCATGGCAAGCAAGAGGACATTTGATTATTTAGGGTTTTGGTTTTTACATTTGGGCCATGAGAGTTTGTCTAACTCTGAAAATCGTCCCACTTGGAATGGTGAGTGCTGCACTTTTTGGACTTTGGGAAGCTGCCTTGTAGAAAAATGTACAAGATTTAGACACAGCTGAAAACTAACAATCTGGGTGAGTCCAGGGTGGTGTGCTTCACATGCACCCTGCACCATTTTCTTACCCACAATGCCCGGCAAACCTCCAACTTTACTTGAAATCACAACATTTTGTGATGGAACCTTCTGGAATCTGCAGGAATCCTCATTTTTGACATGTTTTTGGCTCTTCCCTGTCATAGTCACTACCCCCCTACACAAGTGAGATAACATTTTAGACTGAAGGGAATGTTGGTTGAGAGGAAAATTTGTGCTGGTGCGGTGATCCCATAGAGAAATGTTGGAAAAATTTGATTTTTTTTTTTAACCTAAATTTGTGGTTTGCTGAGGATTCTGAGTAAGAAAACATTGGGGGATCCACGCAAATCACACCTCTATGGACTCCCTTGGATGTCCAGTGTTCAGAAATTTTGGGGTTTGGTATGGTTCCCTAGATGGCTGCTGAGCCCAGGACCAAAAACGCAGGTACCCCTCCCCAAGCAAAAACAGGTAGCTTTGTATTTGATAATTTTGATGTGTCCACATGGTATTTTGGGGGATTTCCTGTTTCGGGCACCAGGCCATTCCACACAAGGGAGGTACTATTTTTATCAGGAGACCTGAGGAAACGCTCGGTAGAAGGAAGTTTGTGGGTCCCCTCAGATGCCAGAACTTTGCAGCACCGAAATGTGAGGAAATAGTGGTTTTTTTACCAAATTTTGAGGTTTGCTAAGGATTCTGGGTAACAGAACCTGGTGAGAGCTCCACAAGGTACCCCATCCTGAGTTCCCCATAGGTGTCTAGTTTTCAGAAATGTCCAGGTATGGTAGGTTTTCCTAGGTGCTGGATGAGCTAGAGGCCAAAAACCACAGCTAGGCACTTTGCAAAAAACAGGTCAGTTTTCTTTTGGAAAATGTGATGTGTCCACGTTGCGATATGGGGCATTTACTGACTTGGGCACTAGGTCTGAGTGAGGTACCATTTTTATCGGGATACTTGGGGGGGAATGCTGGGTGGAAGGAAATTTGTCACCGAAATGTGAGGAACAAGTGTTTTTTTTGGGGGGGGGGATTTTGATCTTTGCAAAGGATTCTGGGTTACAGAACCTGGTGAGAGCCATACAAGTCACTCAATTCTGAATTCCCCTAGGTGTCCAGTTTAATTTTTTTTTATAGGTTTGCTAGGTTTCCCTAGGTACCAGCTAAGCTAGAGGACAAAATCCACATCTAGGCACTGTACAAAAAACAGGTCAGTTTTCTTTGGGCCACGGGCACTAGGCCTACCCACACAAGTGAGGTACCATTTTTATCAGGAGACTTGGGGAATGCTGGGTGGAAGAAAATGTGTGGCTTCTCTCAGACTACAGAGGAAAAAGTCACCCCATCCTGGATTTCCCTAGGTGTCTAGTTATCAAAAATGCACAGGTTAGGTAGGTGTCCCTAGGTGCCACCTGAACTAGAGGCCAAAATTCACAGCTATGAACTTTCCAAAAAACACATCAGATTTCAGTGTTAAAAATGTGATGTGTGCATGTTGTGTTTCCGGTCACAGGCATTAGGCCTACCCACACAAGTGAGGTACCATTTTTATCAGGAGACTAGGGGGAACAGGGAATAGAAGAACAAGTGTCATTGCCCCTTTTTCTCCACATTTTTTCCTTCCAAATGTAGGACAGTGTGTAAAAAAGACGGCTATTTGAGATATGCCCTGTAGTTCACATGCTAGTATTGGGACCCCGGAATTCAGAGATGTGCAAATAACTACTGCTTCGTAACACCTTATTTGGTGCCCATTTTGGAAATACAAAGGTTTCCTTGATACCTATTTTTCACTCTTTATATTTCACCAAATGAATTGCTGTAAACCCGGTATACAATGAAAACCCATTACAAGGTGCAGCACATTTATTGACTCTGGGTACCTAGGGTTCTTGATGAACCTAAAAGCCCTATATATCCCTGCAACCAGCAGAGTCCAGCAGACGTAACGGTATTTAGCTTTCAAAAATCTGCCATAGCTGTAAAAAGTTTTAGAAGAAAATGTGGACAGAAATGGCTCTTTTGTTCACCTCAATTTCAATATTTTTTTTTTATTTTAGCTGTTAATTTCTGTAGGAAAACCTTGAAGGAAAACCTTGAAACGATGTTTCTGAATTCAGAATTTTGTCCGGGATCCAGCTAAATCCATTTATGGTTTCACACCCATTTCTGGCACTAACTGGAAGGAGGCTGAAAGCACAAAAAATAGTAAAAATGGGGTATGTCCCAGTTAAATGCCAAAATTGTGTTAAAAAATGTGGTATTCTGATTCAAATCTGCCTGTTCCTGAAAGCTGGGAAGATGGTGATTTTAGCACCACAAACCCTTTGTTGATGCCGTTTTCAGGGAAAAACCCACAAACTTTCTTCTGTAGCCCTTTTTTCCCCTTTAAAAAAAAAAAAAACATGAAACAAAAATGTTGCTGTATTTTGGCTAATTTCTTGGTCTCCTCCAGGAGACTCACTAACTCTGAGTACCTCTAGAATCCCTAGGATGTTGGGAAAAGAATGCAAATTTGGCGTGGGTAGCTTATGTGAAGAAAAACTTATAAGGGCCTAAGCTCGAACTGCCCCACATAGCCAAAAAAAGGTGGGGCTCCTGAGGGGGAAAAGGCTTGGTAGCGAAGGGGTTAATATGGTTTCACTTTAAATTCACAATGTTTACATTTGGTATACACCTAATTAAGTTTAATAGACTGGAAAACCGGGTTGCACTGTGTTCTATTTTTGCAAGAAACACAAATGGTGCAAAAAGACTTGCTCATTTTTTTACCTATTTGAAGCTTTATAATATGTCAACTAATCTCCTGTCTCAAGATGGTGCTCTTAACAGTATGTTGGTCACACCATTGTAATCTGAAGAAGCATGTCTCCTTATGCTTTGGTTTCAGACACAATGTTCCAATGTGATTTCAGGTTAGTCAATAATATAGGAATCCCAGGAGGACTGCACGCTTGAGCATCCTTTCTGATATCTGTATTAAATAGATCATGGTTTTGGATCTTATTTTAAGACTATTCAATTATCAAGAATTCTTCTTGATGGATGTCACTCTGTCACATCTTGAAGGGTCTGCCAGCCATGTGTGGAATGTTTAGGTAGTGCATGAACAGAAAATATATGGTTTTACTAGCTTTACTAGCTTTTAGTTGTTTATATCATTATTCTCCTTAAATGATAGGCTGAGCTTTGTTTATCATTTTGTCTCTCTAATAAGGCAGCTGTTAGTCTACTTCTACAGGATTTATGGAACTCAGGCAACTGAAAATCCATCCTTGTAAGAAGTTTTGCCTGCTCTGTCTGTAACCTTAATGATAGATAGTACTGAGAGCTCACCAAATGCCAACAGTCTCCTTTTTGGTTTTACTTTAAGGATAGGTATGCTGAGCAGTTGAGGATTACCTCTAGCTAAGCATGCTTTAAATGTAATTGGCAAGCAATTTTTAGGCAGCAGATCACATGAAGTTGCTGCTGGTGTGATGGTGTTTGCACCAATCTAATATTCTTCTGCAGTGGTTCTTCATGGCAGGGTATGTTGCACTTCGCTGTCTCTACACACAAGAGTATAGTTACAGCAAATGCATTTACAACAAAATCCCTCACCGCATTTGGCACACAAGGCGCAAACTGGTCCGTAGTGAGTGGGCCTACACCTTGGGCAGATGTACTGCAAAAACCAATTCACCCCAGTGGGACTTAAATCCTATATCAGGAAAAAATGTTAACTCTTTTTCTTGACAACAGTCGATTTGGATTGAACTGAGCAATAGCATGGGTCCTTCATCTCTACTGTGCCCCATGATTCAGCTAATCCTTAGGGCACAACACTAGCAGCTGGACTTTGGTGTTCTGCAAGCTGGTAAGGCAGGTTATTCTTGTGCAAAGCAATCTATCTTTAAACATCAATTTTTCAGGACCTTCCCTGCAGTCTTTAGAATCTGGTCCCAACTCTTGTGGGAGGAATGTCAATCTTCCATTCACTCCTGCAATCCTTATCACTGGATGGAAAGCTTCACAGGAAAGTTAATCTTGAAAATATATGCTTTGATCACCGGGGCAGCATATGTTTTCTGACAGAGGCATTTGGAAGCACTGAACCTGCTACTGTGTGATAATTGAAATTTTGGTAACATCAATTCTGGCATGAAGACTTCTAATTACTACCTCTAACTGCAGATTCCTCATCTTACAATATTTCGCAGGAGCCAGCCCAGATCCGAATATTTTTTATAGGAGTGCTTCAGCACCACTAGGTGGCTTCATGCAGCTCACTCTTGGCTCCAGACTGCCCTGAAAGTGACGGCGTGGAGCGACATATAACCACCAACATTACATGCTAACATCTATTGCTTCCTTTTTGCACCTTCTGACCTAGATCCACAACTCCACTCCTAAATTTGTCAGGTCTTTCAGATACTTCCAGTCTTTTCACAGTGTGCTAGGGAATGTTGTCCCCACCAAAATGACAGAATTAAAGCTGTGCCATGATTGCGGGAAGCAGATGTCAGACATTGATCTGCGAGAAAGGGTTTCTAGTGCCTGAGTTCTATACACCTCTTTTAATTAGTGTCATATGTTTGCCCTCATGCACACAAAGGTTAGTTTAGATCAGGGGTCAGAGCTGTATCTGCTGAAAATAAGAAGTTGTGAGCTTCGCATAGGTCCCACTTAGGTCTAGGAGCTAGCCTTTGTCCTGGTTACTGTGGCATTCATGTGATCGTTTCAAACACATGTATAAAAAAAGCGCAGGAACCCCATCCTAACATTCCAACTAACTAATTCCAAGGAAAAGGTGGAAGGAAATCAGTTTGTGAGTTACAGTCTATTGAAGTTACTTGTCACTGGGCAGATTACTTAGCTGATCCCAACACACTCCCAAGTTTCCCAGGCCATATTCGATTGCAACCGATCAAGGCCTTCAAATAGCCCATGATGCTGATATTCCCTCTGGCACGTCTTTAGTCCCCATAAAACCACAGACATCCAGTCGGGTTACCCCCACATCACCTGCCCCTTTGGATCTTTTACCAGGCCCTTACTGTACAGCCTTCTCTGTCCCCACGATCCATGCAAATAGCGGCCACCCAGGCTCTACATACACCAGAGAGTGGTCTGATTCTGATTCCCATGTCGGACCATATCGCAGCATCAGCCCAACCACGACTGATGTTGTGATACAAAATTGGAAAAGTGCAACCAGTTGTCATGCAGCCAGACTCTCACCCATCACCCCTTCCACCTTGAGGTTATCAGCATAGGCTTCACTATCTGTTTGGTTCTGGTTCTATCCCTGTGCCAGAGCAGTGTGTATCACAGGATATCAATAATGATGGGGGAATTGGCTTGCCCCCCTCTCATTACACTGCTGATGCCTTATACCAGGATACCAGTGGGTTTGACAGCTTCTGTGAGACCGCTTGACTCGCCACATGGATCACCAACAGAGTAGAGTGCCTAATTAACAGTAGTGGTACGGAGGGAATCCAAGGTGCCAGAGTTACAACTGCCCTCCATTTAGACCCAAACAATTGTTTTAACTGAAATTCTGCAACCTGGGCCAGCAGAGTTTGAGTTTTCACTTCCGTTCAATGTTGCCCTCAAAACATCTTCTGCTCATTTGACTCCTATCCTAGCATTAACTTATGTTGGTGATGCAGTTTTGCTTTCAAGGATGCCACAGTGACCTAAAACCTTAATAGAGAACTATAATTAATTCATGGTTAACACAGAGGTTAATGCAAACAAAACCTTTGTAATGATATGTGGCCTGGGTCATGCTAAAATGAGGCAACTATTTGTGAGACAGAACCCCATCTCTAATGTTTGTGAGTTCTCTTATTTGGTGGTCACTTTTCACTCATCAGGATTTTGGTCCACTTATATTTCTATGTTTAGAAAATGTTTTGTACACCGTGTTGGATTTCTCTTGTATAGGTTTGGAGCTGATTGCCCCCCTTTTTTTTTTTGTAAAGTGTAACCGATGACGTTTATACTGATCTTAACATATGGTTCAGGCCCATATGGGGGACACAAAAAGGTCCAAACCCTTCAGTAAGAAGAGAATAGATTTTGTAGACGATTACTTGGTCTCCCTTCCAGCTCCCCTTCTTATACATTGTATGAGGAATTGGGGCTGAAGTATGTTGAGGACTTTATAATTCTTGTTCTGTTGCCATTGTGGTATTCTGTGCTCAACAGAGAAAGTATTGCTGAATGTTTATCTTAAACTAGAAGGCATTCTATCTCCTGGCTACATATATTAGGTCACTATGGATCGCTTTGGGGGGACATCTATTTTTTATTTTACTTTTTTTTTAAATTCGACAGGTCTACCCAAGGACGAAAAGACATGGGTGAAAAAATCTGTTTTGGCCTCAAGGCAACAGGAGCAGGATTCACTGGAGTTCACTAATCCTCAGATTAAGGAATACTTTATGATCAAATCCTCCACTAGAGCAGAGCCAAATCTGGATTTTGTTTTACGTGTAAGGGATAGGTCCCTTCCCACTCGAGTCTGACTGGAAATCATTAGGTTCTCCTCTGCCCATGCGATAAAAGATCTCCACAAAGTCTGCTTTGTTTCATATTTTTCAGTGGATTTTTTTTCCCCTGTTTTACAAAACTATTTTTAATTCCCGTTTAGCAAGATAAAATTGTAATAAGTGTAAAGTGGCTTCATTACATTTGCAGAAGCTGAGCACCCCTGAGATCTGTATCAATTTCTGTGTGTTTCTTAAAAATGCCTTGCGTGTAAGGAATGAAATGTTTTTGAAGTAGTTTAGGTTAATGATTTTTAATTCTTTTTTGTGAGGTTGAAATTGTTTTGGAGATTGTGATGTTATTATTGGGTCTATTGGGTATGTTTATTATTTTGTATGTATAGGGGTACGTGTGATATTGATGTTATTAGGAGAGATGCTTATTTTGTATGCTTTTAAGATCATAGAATAATGTTCCAATAAAGCTTTACCTATCTGCTGTCACAGACACACTAATAGCTACTTGGTGGAAATCATGTTGTTACCTAACTGTGAACAGACACATAGCCAGCTATCATAGGCCATCGCCTGGTGCCCTCGATTTTCTCATCAAGAACACGACTCCATAGAGCCTTGCTGTAAATATCTCAATCAGTAAAAGGAATCCTAATTAACTTCCAACCACTCTGGGGTATAGAATCTAAAAGGATTAATGCCTCGGCAAACATGTCTTTGCTTCAACCAGTCTAGGAATGAGGTGTGTAAACTTGGTTTGTCTATTAAGACGATACACTTGTGCCCTTTAGATTATGGCCGGAATATCTTACAGCCTCTTGTATGAGAAAGAGGACTCCACTTTAGAACACTTTAAATGTAGTTGAGCTACAGTGCTTTCTTTGAGGTCTGGTCCAGTCCAAACAACTCCCTCACCAGTTTCTGAAATTCAGCTGTGATTTTGTTATTAGCAGACAGTCTTCTCAACTAATGATGCAGCAGACTTGCCCAGTCCTTTTGGGGCCATGGAAGCAGATTTAGCAACTGGTGTGAAAGTCAGCAGAAACTCCAGTTTTTAAACTTGTCTCCTGCTACAGAAGACAGGAAACCTTTAATTTCCCAGTGGGAAGCATGATATGGCATTTCCGTCCTGGTTGGATCCATCACATCTAATAGATGGGTCTTGCAAATTATTCAACGCTGTTATGCCCTACCTTTTTTTATTTCCATCGCAATATCTCTTCCACATTGGAAAAGATATCAGGAGAGCATTTGTCCAACCTGCTAGCCGAGGAGTGCTCCTTGTCTTCAAAGGTGCCATAGATAAGGGTGCCAGAATCTGAGAATGGCTGGTGTTTTTACACTCTCTATTTCCTCATCCCAGAAGATGATGGGGCCTCAGGTCTATTTTGGACCTACATCCCCTCTATTGCTGCCTATTGAGCAACAGATTCAAATGCTCACTTTGGCCCAGATCCTATCTGCTCTGGACCTAAGCACTGGATGGTGTTGTTGGACTTTTATGTATTTTCTTATGCTCTTCCCCTGTCTTGCAGGCATTAAGTGTGCTTCATGGTTGGCAAAGAGCTTTTTTAGTTTGTAATGCACCATCATCCGTGAGGTGTTCATAAACATGATGACGCTAGTCACTGCCTAGCTTTGCAACTGGGGAGTTGCTGTATTCCCTAGCTCGACAAATGGCTGTTAATAGCAGGGTCACCACAGTTAACTGGAGAGGCTGGTGTAGGTTCTCATAGGCAAAAACACCATAATGTGGTAATACAATAAGTAGGGCCAAATGGGGCCCTGTGACAAGTGGCTCTGCATATCTGGAGGTGATTGGAGCAGCAGTTTCCGACCAGCTGGTAGGTTCCCTGAATGCCAGAGAGGTTGAATGGAGCAGATGTTTCCTAGCAGTTCACGAGTGGCACCTGCATCCTGGGGTGGCACAGAGTATCTTCCACCTGTGTTATGAACCCCGGCTAGATCAATTTGCCACTGTTTTACAGGTAGGTGTTTCTGCAAGAATACTTGTTTGGAGAGGGACTCAGGCTTGAATGGAGCAAGGACTCCTGTTTGCTTTTCCATTGCTTCCTTTTCTGCCCCAAGTTGTGAAGAAGATTGAGAACAACTGGGTCCAAGTCATTCTGGTGGCCCAGGATTGGGTCAGGGGAGTGTGGTACATGGAACTCCTGAGTATGAATATCTGTATTCCGATCAAGATGAAACATATGGAGGACCTTCTTTGTCATTGATGGGTCAGAGTCCTCTATCCAGATCCATACATGGAGATTGAGCTGCATCAATTGACTACTCATGGTTTGCTGTCTGAGGTGGTTTATATCAACCTTGCTCCTAAGCAACCCTCCAGAAAATGCATGTATGCTAGGACAAATTTTTGACCTGGTGCAGTTCCTGAAATACAGACTCCTTTGAGGCAAAGGATTTCTTTTTATTTGTGTTCTGATAATAGACAGTGTAAAATATTACTTGCTAGCTCTTTTAGCATCCTGTGTTTGCCTGACAAACCGTCCTTGTTCAAATCAACTGTTCTGATTAGGTTTATTAAAGACTCACATTTCCTCTGAGCTGTTTGTGATTTCACAGTGGAACCTAGCATGGTCTTGACATTCCCCATATGTACCTTGTTCAAACCGATACATAGCTGCTCACTACTGGTACTGACATTAAAGACTGTCATCCTCATTGGATTTGTATCAGCTCATCAGATGAGTCAATCAATCAATCACTTGTTAAGTGCGCTATTCACCTGTAAGGGTCTCAAGGCACTGGGGGGGGGGGGTTTCTACTGCTCGAATAGACAGGTCTTGAGTTGTTTCTCGAAGGTCAGAAGGTCAGGAAGGCCTGGGTCAGACGTAGATTGACGGGGAGGGAGTTCCAGGTTTTGGCGATGAGGTGGCAGAAGAATCTGCTGCCAGATGTGGTACGATGGATGCGGGGGGACAGTGGCGAGGGTGAGGTTGGCGGAGCTGGTGGGTGGGTACATGGAAGCCAAGATGCTCGCTGAGGTAGGCAGGGCCTCGTGGAAAGCCTTGTGAGTGTGGATGAGGAGTTTGAAGGTGATCCTCTTGTTGACGGGAAGCCAGTGTAGGTCTCTGAGGTGGGCTGAGATGTGTTCGTGGCATGGGACGTTGAGGATGAGGCGTGCGGAGGCGTTCTGAATACGTTGAAGTTTCCTCTGGAGCTTGGCCATTATTCCCACGTAGAGTGCATTGCCGTAGTCCAGTCTGCTGCTAACAAGGGCCGTGGGTGACCATTCTTCTGGTTTCGATGGGGATCCATCTGAAGGTCTTGCGAAGCATGCAGAGAGTGTTGAAACATGAGAATTAGACGGTGTTGACTTGATGGGTCACGGTGAGCGATGAGTCTAGTATGAAGCTGAGGTTGCGTGAGTGGGTGGTGGGAGTTGGGAGTTGGTACGGTTCCAAGGGTGGCTGACCACCAGGAGTCGTCCCATGCTGAGCAGTTGGAGCCGAAGATGAGGATCTCAGTCTTATTCGAGTTCAGTTTGAGGTGGCATATCTCCATCCAGTTGGCGATGGCATGCAGTTTGCTGTGGAGATTGATCTTAGCGGTGGCGGTGTCCTTGGTGAGTGAGAGGATCAGTTGGGTGTTGTCTGCATAGGAGACGATGTTGGCGAGCGGCGCCATGTAGACGTTAAAAAGGGTTGGGTTGAGCGAGGATCCTTGGGGGACTCAGATGGTCTTGGTGGCTTTAGACAGGAACGGAGGGAGGCGGACTCTCTGAATTCTGCCAGAGAGGAAGGATGTGATCCAATCCAGGGCCTTGTGGCGGATCCCGGCGTCATGGAGGCGTGCGTGGTGACAGATGGTATCGAAGGCTGCTGAGCGGTCAAGGAGGATGAGGGCCGCAGTTTCACCTTTGTCGATCATGATCCTGATGTCGTCGGTTGCGGCGATGAGAGCAGTCTCAGTACTGTGGTTCTTGCGGAAGCAGGATTGGGAGATCTCTAGCATGCTGTTGTCCTCCAGGAAGCGGGATAGTTGGCTGTTGACTATCTTCTCGATGACCTTTGCTGGGAAGGAGAGGAGGGAGATGGGCCGGTAGTTCTTGAGGTCTTCGGGGTCTGCCTTGGATTTTTTGAGCAGGGCGTTAACTTTGGCGTGTTTCAATCTCTCCGAGAAGGTGGCAGTCTCATGTTAATTGGGGGGCGATGATTTGGCTGGCTTTGTTGAAGACATAGTGAGGGCAAGGGTCGGCGGGTGATCCAGAGTGGACGGTGCACAAGGTCTTGGTGGTGTCCTCATCGTTGGTTTGGGTCCAGGAGCTTAGGAGGTTGGTGTGGCTGGGTGCGTTGGGGTTAGTGGTGGCCGCGGTGGTCGTGGGGCTCAGGCAGGTGACGCTGCGTGGATGCCTGTGATCTTACGGTGGAAAAAGGTGTCGAGGGAGTCACAGAGGTCTTGCGAGGGGGTGGGTCGATAGAGCAGGACTTGGAGTTGGTGAGTTCTTTGATGATGCTGAAGAGCTCTTTGATGTTGTGCGCATTGTTGTCGATTCGGTCTTTGTAGAATGATCTTTTGGTAGTCTGGATGAGCTGGTGATGCTTGTGGATGGCTGTCTTGAGGGCGGCGTGGTTGCTCTCTGTTTGATCGTGGTGCCATATCTTCTCAACTTTCCGGCACTCCTGCTTGGAGGCCTGAAGGTCGGCAGTGACCCAGAGTGCTTTCGTGCTGGTGCGGTTGTTGGGTGGTTTCCTAAGTGGGGTGAGGGTGTTGGCGCAGTCGTCTAACCACTGTTTGAGGTTGAGGGCAGCAGTGTTGGTGTCGCTGGTGCTTGGTGGTGCGGCATGGGTGAGGGTGGAAATCAGCTGGTCCTCAGAGATCCCGCTCCAGCTACAGCGGGGGATCCGTTGTGGTGATGGTGGGCGGTGGGTTTTTGGAAGGTGAAATGGACACAGCAGTGGTCAGTCCAGTGGAGTTTGGTGGTATGGGAGAAGGTGATGTGGCTGCTGGCGGAGAAGATGGGGTCGAGTGTGTGGCCGGCTGAGTGAGTGGGCGTTGTGACGAGTTGTTTGAGACTGAGGTTGGCGAGGTTGTCAATCAGGGCTGAAGAGTTGCTGTCGTTGGCGTTCTCTCAGTGAAAGTTCAGGCCGCTGAGGAGCATGTAGTCCGTAGAGGCGAGGGCGTGGGCGCTGATTGTGTCGGTGATGGCGTCGCAGAACTGTGGTTGGGGGCTTGGGGGTCTGTAGACAAGGGTTCTTCTGAGAGTGTTGTTGACCTGAATCTGAAAGTGTAAGTATTCGCCGGCATCTATGGTTTCATTGGTGTTGGTTGAAATCCTGATGGTGCTCCTGTGGACTATGGCGATTCCTCCTCCTGGTTTGTTGGTCTCTGCGGGTAATCTTATAACCTTCAGGGATGGCTATGGCGATGTCAGGGTCCGAGGTGGGGTTCATCCAGGTTTCGGTGAGGAAGGCGATGTCTGGGGAGGCTGAGGTGAGTAGGTCCCAGAGTTCGATGGCGTGCTTGTGGACGGAGCGGGTGTTGAGGATGCGGCTGAGGTGGTTGTGGGTGGAGCTGCTGTGGTGCTTGGTGGCTTGGGTGCAGGTGAAGCTGCACATCCGGCAGGAGAAGGGTCCATAGGTGTGCCTCAGGATGGCTTGGACGCAGGCGGTGGGGTGGCCAGGGTTGAGGGCGTGGAGTTCCTTGGCAATGTAGTGATGTCTGACGGTGTGGGGAGCGTGTTGGCCAGGGGGTCTGGCGCTGGGAGCGGATGGGTACAGACAGGCTTGCCTCTGCTGCACCTCCGGCACGCCAGCGGCCTCCATTAAGAAGGGCAGGTGGGAGGGAGGAGCAGCTGGGAGGCAGGAGCGGTGGGCAAATGGTGGTGTGAGGGGGGTGAGGCCGCAGGGGATGCAGCGGCGGGAAAGTAGAGAGCGGCTGAAAGCCGCAAGTAAGTGAAGGCAAGGGAAAAGAGGCAAAAATAAGTAAAAAGGCAAAAAACAGGAGGAAAGAAGGCAGATAGCAAAAGGCACAAGGCAAAAAGGCACAAAAGGAAATACAATAACAGGACAGACACACATTACTAACAGCAACCACTAGACACCAGGGATGAGGCGCAGGCGGTGCCTGCGGGTGGTGGAGGGCCTTGAACTCGCAGAAGCAGCGAGGGTGGGGTCAGGGGGCACGGAGGTAGTCAGGAAGAGCTGCACGGTGTGAAGAATGAAACCCAACCTAAAATCAGGTCAGTGGTCCCTCTGTACACTGTGCAGCGGCCGCCATTAAGAAGGGGAGATGGGAGGGAGAAGAAGCTGAGAGGCAGGAGGCGGGAGCAGTGGACAAATGGGGGCACGAGGGGGCTGGCCGCAGCTGTGGGAAAGGAGATAGTGCCTGAAAGCTGTGAATGAGCGAAGGCAAGGGAAAAGAGGCAAAAAGCAGTAAAAAGGCAAAAAACAGGAGGAAAGAAGGCAGAAAGCAAAAGGCACAAAAGGACATACAATAACAGGACAGACACTCAATAATTACGGCAACCACTACACACCAGTGATGAGGTGCATGCGGGTGGTGGAGGGCCTCGAACTCGCAACAGCAGCAAGGGCGGGGTCAGGGGCACAGAGGCAGTCATGAGGAGCTGCACCGTGTGAAGAGTGAAACCCAACCTTAAATCAGGTCAGGGGTCACTGTGAACCACGCAGCAGCCGCCATTAAGAAGGGTAGGTGGGAGGGAGGAGCAGCTGGGAGGCAGGAGCGGTGGACAAATGGGGGTGTGAGGGAGCGGGGATGCAGCGGCAGTAAAGGAGAGAGCATCTGAAAGTCACGAATAAGCGAAGGCAAGGGAAAAGAGGCAAAAAGCAGTAAAAAGGCAAAAAACATGAGGAAAGAAGGCAGAAAGCAAAAGGCACAAGGCAAAAAGGCACAAAAGGAAATACAATAACAGGACAGACAAACAATACTTACGGCAACCGTTAGACACCAGGGATGAGTTGCAGGCAGGTGCCTGCGGGTGGTGGAGGGCCTCGAATTTGCAACAGCAAGGGCGGTGGCGGGGGCACGGAGGCAGTCAGGAGGAGCTGCGTGGCGGTGAAGAGTGAAACCCGACCTAAAATCGGGTCAGTGAACTACAGGCACATTCAGTGCAACTCCTCTACACCACCTTTTCTTCACAGACAAATTGGTGCTGAGAAATCAACAGCCTTCTTACTTAACTTTGAGACTCCCTTGGGCCGTTACCCCTCATCCCTTGTAAGAGGAGGAGAGGTTTGAAGGATGTGCAGAAGAGGATCCAGTAGATAGGTGGATAGTCCCCTACATTCAGATCTGATCCACACTGGCCAAGAAGCAGCTCAAGGAATATGTATGAGCTCATCCTATCAAGGATAAGGCTGTTACCACTGCTGTGTTGCGAAAAGTGCCTTCCTTTTATCTCTGCCAGGCTGACATGTTGGCGTTGGTGCATACTGTCATGAAGCAATAATGTTTTGACAGCTAGGTCCGATAGAAAAAACACTTCACCTGCTCAATTGTGCAAGACTTTTTGGTCTGAGTCCACTCCTCATGCACTCCACCTTGGGGAGGTAATACTTGGTTAACTATTCAAAGATGAGGAATCTATGGGTAGAAGTATCCATAAGTAGAACAAGTTAAGTACCTTCGGTAGCATGGATACTTTAACGGCGGATTCCTTGCTGCACTTCAACCTCCCTATTCTGTGGCCATCTAAAAAGGTCCCAAGTTAATATCAGCACACTTTGGACCAGAAATTGCCTAAATCAATGGCTAAGTCTTCCAAAGGTCCCTCTGGACTCTATGGGAATTAAAGGTGATCTCATGGTAAAATGGGTTTTGTGAGCCTTTCAACACTCAACACACTCTGAACCTGTCTTTCCATTTCAATGTCAATACCAGACCAGTAGTATTGTAATTTAACCTTTCTTCAGAATATCAAAATAACCTTCTTGATTAATATTTAGAATTTTCTTCTTTAAACTCAAAGGGGGGGGCTACCCTGCAATTCCTCTCAGTAAAAATCTATCTTCTTCTCACAAGACTTCATCCAACTGCTATGTCTTTTTTATTTATTTATTTTTGATGGTGCATCCTTTGTTTATAAAATCTTGTACTTCAATAAGACATGGTCATTATGGTACTCATCCTCCCACTGTACTGTAGTGACACCATCAAGAACTCCAGTACTCACCACTGGTACCTTATCTTCATCTGACCAATTGAAAATATGCTCACTGGTTTGTAAAGGATCTCAGCTTAAAACAAAATCAGCAGTTTATTGTTGAATTCCGGTAAATGTGTAAACTGTAGTTGCAGTCTAACAGCCTCAGAGACATCAGTGTGATCTTTTTCGTACCTGCTGCTGTACGAATTTTAGTGAGTGGTACGAATAATAAATTCTTATCCCAACACATATTGCCAGAATTTATCCATACCCCAAACACACACTAAGATTTCTCTTTCTATGGTGGAAACATTCTCTTCAGAAAGAGAAACCAAGCATAAGCCAAAAGCAATGGTGACTTCACATCCATTTACACCCTGCTGTGATTAAACTGCTGCCTGGCCTTTTCCACTGGCATCAGTGCTGATAAAGTTTGCATCAGCAGGATTTTAGCCTTGAAGGGAATCGGGCGTCCAGATATAGGCCCTCATGATGACATTGGTGGTAAATCCCACTTACCGCCATGCTGACGGCCGCCAAATTACCGCCGCTGTGGCAGATATCCGTTCACGTATTATGACACACACACACGCCAATCTGTCAGTATTCAGACACATACACAAATCCGCCACACCAAAGGTCAGTGATAAACTGGCAGTATCAAAACCTACACTGTTATGCCAACAGAAGTACGCCCAGCACATTATGACCCACGAATCACCAGGGCGGACATTGAACTGCGGTAAACCATTGGTGGTACGTACCGCAGCGCTCGCAATGGACACCCACAGATAAAACAACCCCACATTGGACAAATCAAACAACACACATGTGACACCCATACACACACCACACACCCACACCACTATAAAACACCCACCCACAGTACCTACAGCCCTTTGCCAACAACAATTACTGCCAGGAGATTGACACCAAGGCCACTGCCACAACTCGAGCCACACACTATTCACACCTATACACCACTCACACACTACACATCACACACCCCAACACATTACCCAACACACCCTCACCAACACACCTCACAGAACACCCATGGCACCACAAAGACACCCCCGTTTCACAGAGGAGGAGCTAAGGGTCATGGTGGAGGAAATTGCCAGGGTAGAGCCTCAGCTATTTGGAGCACAGGTGCAGCAGATATCTATAGCTAGGAAGATGGAGCTATGGCGTAGAATCGTGGACAGGGTCAATGCTGTAGGACAGCACCCAAGAACTAGGGATGACATCAGGAAGAGGTGGAACAACCTACAAGGGAAGTGTACGTTCAATTGCAGCAAGACACCAGCTCACTATCCAGAAGACTGGCGGTGGACCCCCACAATTCACAGCATGGGAGGAGCAAGTCTTGGCAATCATGCCTCCTGAGGGCCTTGCTGGAGTTGGAGGAGGACTGGACTCTGCTAAGTCAACTCTCTACTACTATCACCCCTTACCTACATGCCATCACATACCCTCACCCTCACTCCCATCACTCCACTACTTCCCACACACCCCACCATTACATCTTACTCATCCCAATGCCAAGCCCTGCATGCTGTACCAACGCATGGACACCCCTCACAGTACTACATGGACACTCATCACTAAAGCAGCACACCATGGAGAACTATCCCACCATACACTAACATACTCAAGTGAAAGCTGGCAGGGCAAATCCAACCAAAGAGGGGAAGCCACGGATATACAATATGTCAGACACACAAACCATAACACATCATTTACATCCCAACAGGTACCCCAGCCAATGTCAGCTGAGAGGAGGTGCCAGCAATATCCAGTCCCCCAACTGAAGAGGCCCACAGAGATGACAGCAACTCTGGTCTTCAGGATCTGAATAACCTACCTGGCCCATCCGGGACCACTGGACAGCCGGTTACCCAGTCCCAGCCACACACCACCACAGAGCCTCCCCCATCAGAAAACACCACTGCAGCACCCACCCAGCGTACCCATACCTCTGTCCCCAGGACACGTAAATCAGCAGTGTGTCCACCTCTACAGTGACCCCAGGCCACACCTAGCCCCCAAGACAAACAGGGACCTGGGTCAGTGGCAGTGGGCACACAGTTCAGGGGACAGAGGCACAGGCCACCAGGGACACTGGGAGGACTGCTGTGCGCCAGGGGGAGGACAGACCCAGGGAACTGACTCTCCAGGAGGCTCTAGCAGAGATACTGGGAGCTTATCAACATTCCCAGGACACGATTGGCCAGATCATGGACAGAGTGCAGGAGAACAGGCGGCTGCAGAAGGGACTGTACCAGGGGATCAGGGAGAACATGCAGGCCATTAACAACACCCTGATCTCCATTGCAGGGGTGCTGGCTGACATGGGCAACATTATGAGCGAGGCATTCTCACACCAGCGGGCCCCTGCCACTGGCCAGGCATCTGAACAGCCTTCCACATCCACTGCCGTTAGTGACCAGGAGGCCCCACCAAAGGACTCACAGACCACCAGCACTCCTCCCCCTGCAGAAGGTGAACCACCCCGCAAATGTTCCCTGCGATCCGGACGGAAGCCAGAGACACTTGCCAAGACCCCTGCCAGGAAGGGAGACTCTCCTGATTGTCACCCTTGTGTCCCACTCTGTCACCCTGTCCACCTTGAACTGCCGTTGCTCCCCTTCCTATGTCCCCTTGGACAATGCACCTGTGCTACAAACAAACTGGAAACATTACCCTGGGCTTTCCTCCATCATCACTCCATCCCTTTGCACTTGCCCCTCCATATATCGGCACTTCAATAAAAACCCTTTGTAAAAAAAAAAAAAAAAACATTTTGGAGTGTGTCATGTATTTCAAATATGTATTCATTGTAAGAGTTACAAACATTGCAAATCAACTGTACAGAGAATGAGCATAAATTAATGACCTGTAGCTGGCCGTAGTGATCACACCAGGAGTATATGTCAGGTCACCAACATCTGCAAAATGAATTGCCAGAGGGAACAGTCATTGGGATTAGAAGTTGAAAATATCAGCATGCCATTGACACACAATTTGAAACAAAAGAAATTGAAATGTGAAGTAACAGTGTCCTACCTGTGTGTCATTGGAAATATTGTCGTATCACATTTGTTCTGTTGTCCTCATCCTCATCCTCTGCCTCCTCATCATCCACAGGGCCTACTGCTGCCACACGGGCATCTCCAGCTTCCTCCTCCTGCAGGAATGGGACATGGCGTCTGAGGGCCATGTTATACAACATGCCACTACTATCTGGCAGACCTTCTTTGGTGAGTAGCACGGAGATCCACCTGTTATATGGAGGCAACTGATCCTGGCCTTCAGGAGGCCAAAGGTCCTTTCTATGATCCTTCTGGTTCGCCCATGTGCCTCATTATAACGTTCTTCTGCCCTTGTCCTGGCATTCCTCACAGGGGTCAGCAGCCATGCTAGGTTGGGGTAACCAGAGTCACCTGCAAATATTGAGGGAGAACATTTAACCACACACCATCCCATATGGCCAACAAGATACTCATACACCAACATATACTGGGCGGGAACCAGGGCTCACCTATTAGCCACACCCTGTGCCTCTGTAGTTGGGCCATTACATTTGGGATGCTGCTACCCCTTAGGACAAAGGCATCATGCACCGACCCAGGATACTTAGCATTGACGTGGGAGGTGTACTGGGTCACCAAGCACACCATCTGAACATTCATAGAGTGGAAACTCTTATAATTCCTGAACACCTGTTCATTCTGGCGGGGGGGACAAATGCAATATGTGTTCCATCAATCTCCCCAATTATGTTGGGGATATGTCACATTGCATAAAAGTCGGCCTTCACTGTGGCAAAATCCTCAGCCTGGGGGAAAACAAGGAAGCTTCACATGTGTTTCATCAGGGCAGACAACACTCTTGTCAGCGCTATTTAGAGCATTGGCTGTGACATTCCTGCTGCCAAGCCCACTGTCACTTGGAAAGAACCAGTTGCCAGGAAATAGAGTACAGATAGCACTTGCACAAGAGGGGGGATCCCAGTGGGATGACGGATAGCAGATATCAGGTCAGGCTCCAACTGGACACACAGCTCTGTGATTGTGGCCCTGTCAAGTCTATTGGTGAGGATAATGTGCCTGTCCTCCAGTGTAGCCAAGTCCACCAGGGGTCTGTACACGGAGGTATGTCGCCATCTCCTATTCATCCACAGCGGTAGGAATCTAAGGGAAAAAAGAGTGAGGAGCCAGTCACAAACTGAACAATAGAACTAGAACAGAAATTTGCATCCGGTAAACATGAAATGGGTCATTGTGATTTGTCCAGAATGGGCTAATACTTCCTGTGATGCAGCATTATTCATGGCCTGCCTCCCCCTCCCCGAAATGGTGTCCGCCTGTCCTGTGTGGAAGGACAGGTGGAAATGAGGTAATTCTGCTGACGTTATGCACCGTTGCGGGAGGCGGTCAGGAACCACCGTGCAACTCCTCATTGGTTAACATTGGGCCCTATGGGTTATAGTGGCCAATGGTGTTCTACGCCGGCGGTGACGTATGCACTGTTGAGGACGTGACTGACATTTTCTGTCATATTCCTCACTTGTTACCTGACCTTCCATAGGAGAGGACCTACAATGCATGTGCTGCTGTGGCCTTTGTCTGGAACCTACCATGGCATGTGTGACTGGGGAAAGGGCCCCACCCTTCACTTCGGAGGAGTTGGAGAGACTGGTGGATAGGGTCCTACCACAGTACGACTGCTGTATGGGCCTTCAGACCAACAGGTGAGTACACTGTGAGCACGATGCATGTGGCATGAATGCATGGAGTTCTGTGTGTGAAGGCCTCATGTAAGAGGGGTGGGTCGACGCTGAGGTCACCAAATGGATGAAGGGCTAGGGGAGCACCGCAGTAGAGATTGGAGGGGACAGTTCAGCCACAGATACCTACTCCGATGGAAGCTCTCTGATGGTGATGGGCACTTCTGTGACCACCCCAGCTACAGGTACAGCCGCCACCCCCTGTACCAGCACCGCCCTCCCAGCAGCCCCTCAGCGAGTTGCCCGTGCCCGCACACC
Organism: Pleurodeles waltl; assembly: GCF_031143425.1. Classification (NCBI taxonomy): domain Eukaryota; kingdom Metazoa; phylum Chordata; class Amphibia; order Caudata; family Salamandridae; genus Pleurodeles; species Pleurodeles waltl. Next base: position 511,393,323 of record NC_090445.1, read on the forward strand.
CTGCAAGGTGGGCATCTCCTTCGCCCCAGGCACCTCAAGCCATGCCCCAGTGAGCCCTGATGCCCTGAGTGAGGAGGCTATTGACCTCCTGAGATCCATCTCTTTAGGGAAGTCAACCATTGTGAATGTCATCCAGGGGCTGGCAGCTCAGATGCAACAATCTAATGCATTCCTGGAGGGCATTCACACTGGATTGGCGCCTAACAGAGATCGACCCAGGCTCTGGCCTCCTCTCTGATGGCAGCCATTGTCCCTGTTTCTACTGTCTCCCCTCCAACTTCCATTGCCAAGTCCCATTCCCCTCAACCCCACCCTATCCAAGGCATACATACAGATGAGCATGCACACAAGACAACACCCAAGAGTGTCATAGGAAAACACAAGCACCACACTTCATCCCACAGGCACTCACACAAACACCATCCAGTTGCAGACATACCAACATCTACTATTTCCACTGTCTCCCCCTCCGCCAGGTCCCTCCCAGCCACGTCTACGCTCACACCTGCATGCACTACAGCATCATCACCACACCAAGCAGAACACACACCTCCACAGCAGCCATGCACACTTCCCCTGTGTCCTCCCCCACTGTGTCTGTCCCCCCTAAAGTACACAAACGCAAGCACTCAGACACCCAACAGCCGTACAACAGCATACAGCCCATGCACCTGCACCCAAAAGCAGCAGACAGACACCTCCAAACAACCACTCCCTCATCCTTCACTCCCATTCCTTCTCCCTCTTCCCACCCCAGTGTCCCTAAAAAACTGTTCCTATCCACTATTGACCTCTTCTCTACCGCCCCCATCCTGCAAGGGATCCAGGCCACATGGACTGAAGGGGAAGGAGCCTACGACAGCCAGCCTAAAGGGGAGGAAGACTGCCCCTGCAGGCAGGAAGGACAAGGAGCCTACACCTGCCACACAAAAGGCCAAGGAGTCTGCCCCAGCAGGCAGGAAGAACAAGGAGCCTGCACCAGCAGGCAGGAAGAACAAGGAGCCTGCACCAGCAGGCAGTAAGAGCAAGGAGCCTGCACCAGCAGGCAGGGAGTGAAAGGAGCCTGCATCAGCAGGCAGGAAGGGCAGGGAGCCTGCACCTGGAACTGTGACGGAGCCCCCACCATCAACCATCGTTGTGCAGGCGTCAGAGGTTGCAGGGGATGGGCAGGAGCCTCCCCCCACCTGCAGCACCACCACTGTGCAGCCGTCCGAGGTTGCAGGGGATGGGCAGGAGCCTCCCCCAACCACCAGCACCACCACTGTGCAGCTGTCCGTGGTTGAGGGGATGGGCATCAGCCTTCCCTCACCAGCGGCACCACCACTGTGCAGCCGTTGCTGCTGGTGGCCGCTATGTAATCCTGCCTCCATTGGCTGCTGTGCTGCCTGTCTACTCCAGAACCAGTGGTTATGACAACCCACCTGAGAGACTGTGGCCTTGCACTCCACAGGATCAAGCACCCGGCGCGTTGACCCCTCCAGTACCAGTGGGTGTGACAGCCACCTGAGAGACTGTGGCCCATCACTCCCCAGGATCAAGCACAGGGCACACTGCCCCCTCCAGAACCAGTGGGTATGACACCTTCCTGAGAGACTGACTTTGCACTCCCCAGGATCAAGCACAGGGCACTTTGCCCCCTCCAGAACCAGTGGGTATGACACCCACTGGAAAGACTGTGGCCCATCACTCCCCAGGATCAAGCACAGGGCACGTTGCCCCCTCCAGAACCAGTGGGTATGACACCCACCTAAGAGACTGTGACCTTGCACTCCCCGGGGTGAAGCACAGGGCATGTTGCCTCCTCCAGAACCAGTGGGTATGACACCCACCTGAGAGACTGTGACCTTGCACTCCACGGGATCAAGCATGGGGCACGTTGCCCCCCCTCCTCCGAACCAGTGGGGATGACACCCACCTGAGAGACCATGGCCCATCACTCCCCAGGATCAAGCACAGGGCACGTTGCCCCCTCCAGAACCAGTGGTCTTGTTACATATCCCGGCTGAGGTGTCCCCCACCCATCACCCTGAGGTGCCTGCTTATTTACTAACTGATGTCCCTGCAGTCTTCTCTCCGTGTTGAAGCAGGTGACTTGTGTGGCCTTGGACTCTGGCCTGTGACCGTGTGGCCCATGAAAATTGAGGCCTGGGCTGTGTCCATTTTTCTGTAAATATGTATATCTATTATCTTGCCTAACATTATTTCTACTGTGTTGATCTTATTACTGACACTTTTGCGAAATCGTTTAGTCTTTGCATTATTCATCTGAGTCATGGGGTTAACTTGTTTTTGTAATGCATCTGGTTGTATGGTTTGTATGGTGTGTGTATGTGGGGCATGTGCTGTGCGTGTGTGTGTCATTCTCTTTTTCCTCCCCCCCTCCCTTGTGTGCTAGGAGGCTCGGCTCACCGTCATCGTCTTCCCCGGCGTTGGTGTTCGTGGTGGAGCAGAACGAAGAAGATCATTTGGAAAACATGCAGTTCTGGTTCCATGGCGGCGTGGTTCTTCCCTGTATCTCCAATGGTGAGTCCTTTTTCTTCTGAGCTCAGTTTCTGCCAGGCTTTTGATGTTGTTGGTACCGCCCTGGAAAAGGTGGCGGATTGTGTTCTTGTAATATGTTGGGCAGAACTTTGATTTCCACCTGGCAGTTGGTGGCTAGCGCCGTGGTGCCTGTTGTTTCCACCCTGGTGGTCAGTGTGGTACATTGGCTGTCTTTCGGAGATCTTTCCGCCGTGGTCATAATATGGCGGTAGTTACCGCCAGCCTGTTGGCAGTATTACCACCACTTTATCACCAACAGCCAGGGTCATAATGAGAGCATAATTTTTTTTATCCTGTCAAAACAATTGAGAACGCCGTCACTCTTCACATATTTCACCTCATCTTTCACACATTTGTGCCTGGGAATGATCTGACCTCGTCCTTTGAGGACGGGGGGGGGGCATCTGTAATGACTTCCTGTAACATTTTCTTAGGAGTTGTACCTCATTCACTAATCTCATGACCTAGATAAGGTACTGAATTGAAGGTAAATTTACATTTCCCAAATTCTGCAGAAAGCCCTTTGTCACTTAATATACTTAATACTTTTCTCACCCTGTGATCATGGAAAACATTTGCACCCTCATTGTTGTGAAAACTCGGATACATCAATCACTGAAAGATTGCAGTAGCGTATGCTAATCCAAAAGTCATTCTGGTAAACTGAAAGCATTCATATGGTGTTAAAAATGCACATAACTATTTGCTTTCAGGAGGGAGTGGAACCTAATGATACGCTGATGTTAAATCTAAAGATTAAAGACACTTAACTACTATAGTCATGGCAATGTTTCATTAATCCTGTTGAGGGGAAATGTCTCCGTTATATTTTTTGGCTGAGAACAATCAAATCTGTGCAGTCTAAGATTTCGGCCGACCTGTATCACCACAACTAAAGGTGCCAACCTTTCACTTGCTTCTACATTTTCAATTATGCCCCCTCTATGCCAAGTGTGCATTGCTTTGTGAGTTACTGGAGTTGTTTTATTTTCTTTTAGAATAATTTTGTTTTGAAACCTGTGCAACTTTCCAACCACACCAGAGAAAACCTTTGTAATTTATTTACACAACAGCTATGAAAAATAAATATTATCTTCCAAAACTAGAACTTGTTCTGGACTAGGCCTCAGTATTATTCCAAGGTTTCTTTTATCTAACCACCCCAGAATGGATGGTCTCTTCTCAGCAACATATAGTTTCTTTTCACATACTGTCCCCTTGAATTCAAATTTAATAACCTAATAAGCAATTATGGATATGGCAATCACCAGTGAAGGTCTCTTTAAGTATGTCTCTAGGTATTAAATCCTTTTCTAGAGTTTCCTGAAATTTGTCAATCCAAACTGATCATTTAGTAGGAGTGAATGATGACCTTGAATCAGCCACTATGTCTTGGAGTATACAACCTAAAGCTTATTTTTAGAATTATTATTAAAACCCAATACTCCATAATCTGTACTCCAATCACATAGTACATGTCTGGTGGTGGTGGAGAAGGAGGAGGAACAGGGGGAGAATCAGGAGGAGGAGGATCATCTGATATAGATTATGTGCTTCAAGGTGTATGTCCTGATGATCATATAAGGTAAATGGATGTCAATTCAGACTACACTGTTTTGACTACTTGTCTGTGTTTGCTCTTATTTGACCATGATATTTTGATAACTAGATACTTGTCCCAGACTTAATGTTGCATCAGGTGTGACAGCTAGATCATTGTCTGAATGACTTGACACTTTCACAGTTCTTAGAGTGATGAGGTTAGGTGGCATCTGCACCAATGGCAGACATGAGAATGATTCTGTATAAATTGAAGGAAATGGTGACTCTTGTTAGCCAAAACGGAGAAAATGGCAAGTTTGAGTCGGGCTTACTTGAAATGAAGTCAGAACTTAGGGGCTTTAGTCAGTGGAGGACGGGAAAGTCAGTGAAGAATCTGCAGCTAAGCAGAGTCTCTACCAGACACCACTTTACAAAAGGTAAGTAACTTGTTTTCCTGAGACTTATAACTGCAGGCTCCTCACCTCTTTTATAGATACCAGAGCAGTTCCTATTATGAAGTGGCTCTGTGAATTGGCTCAAACCAAGAAGTTCTGAAGGCCTAGCAGGTGAAATGCCCTTCTCAGCGAACATGACCGTCTATACAATAGTGCTTTATTAACATATTGATTGACACTGAGTGGTAGCAGTTCTATCCCTGATATAATGGGTTTGCAGACCTTCTGGAGGTTGATGTTTGGTCAATGCGTAGCAGATGTTAATGCAGAGTACAATCCAATGGGCAATAGTCCTCTTCCTTATGACCTTGCCTTTTTTCACCCCAGTTAACCCCACAAAGAGCTGATCATCTTCCTGGTGTTCTTTTGGGGGTCGATGTGATGGAGTCTAACCTCCTCCTTAAAGTGTTGAGGTGGATACTGGTAATCCGTAATGCCGTGGGAATGGTTTTGTTACACCCCACAGATGCTGTTGGATAATTTGCATCCTACTATAGCTCCTCAGAAATGGGGGACACCCCTCAATGGACTGTGAGATTCCTAGACACTCTGGCCCTCTTTATGGCCCTATTGGTCTGCAGACCGCCAGGGCCCTGGTGGCGGTCTCACTGCTGATGGGCCGGTGGTGAAGACCACCACATTTTGAGTGTGTCAGATTGGTCTCTGCCAACCCGCCACATCCCTGCTTATACCACCAGGGCAGCTGGGCCCGTTGGGCCGGAGATTAGCATATCTGACGCAGTGGTCCAATGAAGACCCTGGCAGAAAGGCTACCAGTGACAGGAAATGTCTTTCCTGTCACCTGCAGATGACTCCCTCACCACCCCCAGTAAGCCCAATACCCCACCCCCTACCAGAACAGTATCCCTACCACTCACTAGAACAGTGCCCCCTCCCCTAGCCCCCTTCTAGTACAGAGCCCCCATATCCCACTCTCCACCCCTCACCAGAGCAGCACCAAACCCCCATCCATACAGTCATTCACTCACATGCATCCATGCACACATTCACTTCAACATTCATACACGCATTTACTTCAACATTCATACATGCATTCAACCATTCATACACACACCCGTACACACACTCTTAAACACATGCATACACACTTACATTCTCACACGCAGACAACACCCACTCACACATGCACACACAACACCCCTCACCCTCCCATCCCTATCCCCTGTTGGATGACTGACTTACCTTGTCCGGTGAGAAGGTCGTCCGGCAGGGAACGGGAATGGCGCTTCCACCCCTGGCAGCGCCCCGCCATCAGGACACTGCCAGGCCATATTACAGATTGTAATACGGCTGGTGGAGTCCTTTTGGGGGGGTAGGTCCGGTGGTGGAGCCACCCATGCGCCTCTGACTGCCAGCACGACTATTGCAGGATTTCCAACCAAACTCTGGTGGAAATCCTGCAGTATTTGTAATCTGGTGGTCAGAAGACCGCCAGCACGGTCAGTCTTCGAGCGTCCACGGCTTTGGCGGTATTGTGAAAAGACTGCCAAAGTCGTAATGAGGGCCTTTGTCTGCCTACCTTGAATGATGAGGGCTGAGGGGTTGCTATTGGAGCATTTGCAGAAGATGAGGTAGCTGACTGGGGAGGACCTGTTCTTGAGTGGATTTGGCGAAAGCAGGAGGGATTACTTCAAGCCCCATCTCAGTAGGGCCTTCAAGAAGACATTGGAATCTAACTCACTGGGGGCCATATCCAATAAAGCAATAATTACCCTCCTCCCCAAGGCCAAAAAAGACTCCTGTGCCAGCTATCACACATTCTACCTCATCGAGGTCAATCTTAAATTAATGTCCAAAATCATCCTTGTGACTCCTCTGGGGAAGGTGATTCCACAACATATACAAGAGTACCAGGTGGACTTTGTACCGGGCCACAGCTCCTGCATTCATCTCTGCACACTCTCTCACCTCCTCTGTCATACCAGGTATGATCAAGCAGAGATACTAGCACTCTCACTAGACACCAAAAAGGCTTTTGACTGGGTCAAATGGCCATATGTCTTTCAGTTTATGTAACCCATGGGGCTGGGGAATTCCTTTGTTGATAAAGTTGATCTTCTGTGTGACTCTCCCACAGCCATGATGTCTTGATATGGATTCATCTCAGATGCACTCTGGATCAACAATGGCACTCATTTGCAGATTATGGGAAGTGACTGGGATCCCCATGGAAGTCAGTGAGGTCAAAATCATGGTAAACATGGATGCTATCCTGCTCCTTTTATCCAAACCGCGATCTTCAATAGAGACAGCGATGTCAATCAACTTTTCTGCACAGTCAGGTTACAGAGTCAACCGAGCAAAGAATGACGCCTTTCCAACAACTGTATATATTTACAGCTATTACATGACAAGGGTGCCAGAAGAGCTTCACTAGCTGGGCAGTAAAGTTAACAGGGAACTCTCACATATAGTAGAGCATAACGTCCTCCTCATTTATCGCAAGTGATCACAACTCTTCTTATCTCTGTGAGAAGAATGCAGATACATACACTTTCCTAACAAGCACCAACGACAATCTTCGCACCTATACCTGGAGCAGCCACATGCCTCAAATCTGGTCTTCTGGTCTATGGGTGGGCATGACAACAATGGGTCCTTGGCTTCCCCACCTTACCTCTTACAGCCTGGTCTTCCACATCTCCCAGCTTGTGGGTTAATTACACCCCAGCTGAGAGACTGTGTTCTGGGCACAGTTGGAGCACCATCTCCTTTCTTCCTTGACCACAACCCTGTCCATGTACTTCTCGATCAAGAACCCGAGGGTGAAATCTCACCCGATTATGGTGATGATGATAATTGGAAGAGGCCCATAACCTCCTGGGCATATCCCCCTTTCTGCACCAAAAGGCCTCTGTATGGTATGATGCTGTCCTTCATATCGGTGGGTGGTTGTTTTACCAGCCATTCTTGGACAACTGGGGCATACAGCAATTTGACCACATACTTGATGGAGGGAGGCCCTAATCATTTGATCTTCTCAAGATTGTTGGTGTTACCTCCAATTGAGTCAAAGCTTCTGGTCTGCTTGCAGCTTCCCCCTGCTTCAACTTCCCCTTGCTCATCTTCTCCTGTATTTCCACACCGTTGGCCAATACAGGGTGTTGTTGTATGACCTTTACACAGTCCTTAGCAAAAGACAACACGCACTTCCATCTTTCTCGGCCACTAGACTCAGATGGCAGATGCTTCTTGGGAAGACTTATACCCCAGATGCCTAGGCATTTCTTCTTGTGACCATGGCAAGGCACTCAGGAAATCCTGGTTGAGGTTCTTCTACTGGTACTGGACACTGATGAAACTCCATGGTGTGAAACATCCTGCACCATGACCTTTGTTTGAGGTGTGAAGCTGCTCTCTGTGACATGTTCCATACCCTGTGGCCCTGTCCAGCTATTGTGCCCTATTGGATGCTTGTGTGGGATAGGCTTCAGTAGTATAATGCTATCCCACTTAATTCCTCACCCCCTCTTGCCCTCCTCCATGATCCCCCAGACCTGCCCCACATGATCTCACATAAAAACAGATGGCTAGTTACATCACTTGCCACAGCCCAGCTATGCATCCTCCAACACCAGTGGCAACCTTCCTCATCCTAAGTCACTGAGTGGCTACTTGAGCTGTACCGAGTGACCAGCCACGAGTAAATCATATTTAGGCTGAACAACCAGTCACATACTTTTGAGGCGGTATGGGGTCCTTTCATGGTGAGTGCTGCTGCATCCCTCAACAACTTGTTCTGGTGGAGGAACATGTGGGCCATGCTTGGTAGTGGGACAGAGACTGTGTAGGATACAGGGTGCTGACTGACCTATTTGGAACAATGTGTGCTGCAGTGAACCCCCCTGCCCATTTGTCATAGTTGCAACCCCTCCCCATAGCGTTCCTTGTAGACGACACTGCAGGTTACCCCCTTTTTCATAAATATGGCTCTATTTAGCCTCTTTTTCTCCCTTTTTGTCACATTGTTCACATGTTGATTTATTTTCACACTCCTCCCCCACTTCTCCTCTTGCCGCTCTCCCTTTTGCTACCTGCTTTGCTTCCTGAAAGAGTATAGTTGAAGAGGGTAGAGTTATCAATCATAGCTCTGACTTGGTAATCATTTCCTTACCAAGGACTGTACTGTAAATGTTTGCTGAATGTGTACTCTGCAATGGGCTTAGGTGCTACATTTCATTGTACGTTCTTCTTTGTATTCCTTGTTCTTCCAATGGCACTATACAGTTTATTTAAAATAAACAATCAATGCAAAACCAAAAGATGAGAGGAGGAGCACAGAACGATGGCAGGATCATAGTTTGACTGGGGTAGAACAGCTTCTGAACTTTTGGTAAGAAGGATGCTCATGTGTGCAGAATCAGTTTGTCTGGGAAGAAGGTAGTGTACATGGGTGAACACAGAGTGCCTGAGGCTCATTCACTCACTGAGGTGATAGTCACAAAGAACAACCATCTTGAGGAGGAGGAGCCACAAGAGACAGTGGTGAAGTGGCTCAAAGTGAGAGCACATCAAATATGTGAGAACCAATTTAAGATCTCACTGATGCATAACAAAAGGAGATCGAGGAAACAAGTGTTGGAGACCTTTCAAAACATGCATCGTAACTGGTCAGGGCCAGTCTGGCAATTGTAAAAGGACCAAAAGAGCCTAAAAGTATACCTTAACTGTACCCAAAGCAAAGGCTTGCAAAGCAAACAGAAAGTTAGATAACTTTGCACCAAGCCACAAATGTTTCCCAATGACAGGCAATAATAGTTTTTGTTGAGGGATACCTGTCTGCCAAGAGGATGTCAACCATATCCAGATAAAGACTGAAGGTATTCAGCTGTCTCCGTTCAATCTCCATGCATGACGTTTAAGATTGTGATAGCCTAGGTACAGAACCATGCCCTGTTGTTGTGACAGCAAGTCCTCCAGAGGAGCAACCTGATGAAGGACAAATGCTCAAGCCCAGTAATTCTGGATGTTAGACTGTACTTGCCCAGTCTGGGGCCACTTGGCCCCATGGCTTGAGCCAGACTGACCCTGATCTTCAGAAATCAGGACAGTAGTGGTATCGGTGGGAAGGCATACAGGAGTCCCACTAGTGAGTGGCACCTTGGAAACTCCAACATGCAGAACTAGTGATGCTACATGTTCTATGTGATAATGAATCGATCAAGCTAAGTTTCTCCCCATTTGTGGAAAAGTCCTTACACCAATTTAAGGTGTAACTGCCACTTGTGATCCACTCTACATTGATGGCTGAGCTTGTGTTCTGCTTTGCTTCAGACTGAAAGGGAATGAAGCGAAAGGAATGTAAAGAATGCCCCACTCTTAGTCAGAGTAATGTATTTATTAAGGCACTTCCTATGTTACACAGAGATAATAACGTGAGCACTTAATGTGAATGGAGAAACACGTGTGGAACTCTTAAAATAAAGAAAATGCAATACATCAACTATATATATATATATATATATATATATATATATATATGTATATATATATATACATATATATATATATGTATATATATATATATATATATATATATATATATATATATGTAGTGGCTGTATAGTTATGCATGCACACAGTAAAGCTGGATATTAAGAATTAAAAATGCATCACCATGGGGCTCAAATCCAACATCATCCTTTGTTTGCCAACGTCAAGCTGTAGAACCTGTGAGACAGAAGAGAACAATCCAAATAGGATTACTCTGAGCAGTGAGTCCACCCTCAGAGATGAGTGCCTTCTCCCTCAGTGTAAAGCTTCCCCACCCTATATACTTTAAATGAACTTAAGAGGAAGGTTCAAGAAACCTCCCTCCTATCGAGTAATTTGTGAAATTCAAGCACTGGACGGAACAGTTCAGTGTTGAAAAAATGTGCTAGAGACTTGCCAGATCCCAAGGTGTATTTCCAAGACCGAGGTGTACCCTTCTCTACCATAAACATTCTCAGCCTTGTACATTCTTATCATATTTCATCCCCTACCTTATGCTCCCTTCCCTGGTAAGAAAAGCAAAAACATGTTAACAAGCTGTGTGCAGAAAAATACATGTGCCACCAATGTGAAGGCATTTTAAGCTAAGCTAAGCACAAAATGGAGTCAGTGGTCAAGATGGAGTTGGTGGCTAAATACAGATGGCGTTACAGCTTGTCACCGTGGCATTCATGATCCTGTTAGATATTTCACCACCAGGAAGATCACTTGACCATCCAGCTATTTCCAGAGGCATAGTGCCTTTTGGCACAGGGTCCATATCCCCACACCCCCTTGCTTTTTGTAAAACCACATGCAGTGCTGTTATTTGTAAGCACCTGTACCAGTCTCCTTTTAATAGACAGAAGGAAGGCTTTCAACACCACGTGGATGGTCTTCAGCTCCAGGATGTTGATATGGAGCAAGGCCTCCACCAGCGAACAGAGGCCTCTGATCTTCACCTCTCCCAGATGGCAGCTCCAGCCCAGAAAGGACGCATTGATCACCACTGTCAACTCTGGGTGCAGTAGGGACAGGGGTCTGCAGCTGACTCAATTGCAGTCCAGTAACCACCACTGCAGATCTTCTGTGGTCTCCCTTGAGCTCTAAATGTAGTTGGAGAGGTCACCTTTATGTTGGGCACACTGAGAATTCAGATCCCATTGCAGATCCTACATATGCCACCTTGTGTGCTTGACCAGCAGGATAGAGGAGGCTATCAGTCCCAAGAGCTGAGTAATAGCCAGAATATCCTGGACTCTCCTTCACAAGAGAAAACACTAATCTGAACTATGTCCATAATGGCTCAACGTAGGGGAATGACTGAGAAGGAGTCAGGTTTGACTGCAGCATGTTGACAGTGAACCCCAAAGATAAGAGGTTTGTCAAAATCTGGTGGTGGTTGATGACTGCCCTAGACGAACTCGCCTTCAACAGCCAGTTGTTGATCTAGGGAAAGATGAATACCCCTAACCTCCATAACTGTGGTGCTACCACTGCAGTCACTTTCATGAACACCTGAGGAGCACTGAGTGAGACCAAAGGGTAGCACAGTGAATTTAAAATGCTTCTGCCCCACCACAAACCATGGGTAGGTAGCATTGTTGAGCCTGCAGGACAGGTATATGGAAATAGGCGTCCTGCAGGTCTAAAAACATTATCCAGTCTCCATGGTCAAGAGCAACCAATATGTAGGCCAATGTGAGCATTTTTAATGTTTCCTTCTGGAGGAAAGTGTTGAGAGGGCAGAGGTCTAAAATAGTACAAACACCTCTGTACTTCTTGGGCATCAGAAAGTAGCTGGAATAACAACTGTGACCTACTTCTAGTGCAGCCACTCGCTCAATAGCCCCTTTGGCCAAAAGGAATGCTGTTCCTGCCATGAGACAGACAGTGGATTCTGCTTCAGTTACTATGGGGATGATTAAAGGTGCAGTCGAGTGGTAATGAAGGGCAAAGTGTACCATTTTCAGACTATATGCAGAACCTACCTGTCCGATGGGATGGTCTGCCAACCAGACAAGAGTCATCAGAACCTGCCTCAAACCAGATGTCTGTGCTCCACTAAGGGTACACTAAATGAGTAATTCAGATGGGACAGCAGGAGTGTGGGGGGCTGTGGACAGTGTGTCTCACTGGCCATAATTGTGGTGGCTGTGGGCACTGTGAAGCTGCTGTGTACCTTGCTTGGGCTGACCTGGGCTGAAGTGGCTGACAATGTGGTACTGTGCCAAAGATGCAAAAGGAATTGAAGGGCTGACACAACTGACAAAGCAAGGCAGGGAAGCCCAGGTAGCGTGCTGTGACCCTCCTATCCTTGAACAGCTCCAGAGTGGAATCCGCCTTGTCCCATATAGGTGAATCCTGTCAAAGGGCATGTCCATAAGAGATAATTGGACATCACCTGGAAAACCAGTTGACCCCAGGCAGGCATTGCACCAAATGGCAATGCTGATACCAATGGCCTGCCTAGTGGAATCAGTTGTGTCCACATCACAACAAATTGTGAACTTGGCTTCATCACAATCGTCATGAATGGCTTGGGTTAGGAGAGGTTGGAGGTCTTCTGGCACACAGTGGTGCACCTGAGCTACCGAATCCCAGAGAGCATGGTAATATCAGCCCTGGGGGCAGCTGGTATTCACAGACCTAAGGGTCAAACTGATGGGATAAAATAGTTTATTTCAAAAGATCTCTACACGTTTGGACTAATTTGTGGAGGAGTAGCTGGTAAGGTACTTGGGCTTGTCTGACTTGTAGACGCCTCCACCACCAAGGTTTTAGGGGACAGGTGCTGAGAACAAATGAAGGTTTAACTGGGGCAAAGTGTGTGGCATCTCACAATTGGATGATTGACCAGGGGGCCACAGCAAGGTTTGCCTCATGCCCCCAAAAGGGTACCTGCAAGTGCCTCACTCAAGAGCAGGCAGGGGCTGAGTGGATGTTTGCCCTGGCTGGAGCTTTTGGTCAAGCAATTGATTTTGACCTCTAACGTAGGGAGCTGGAGTTCCATGTCCGTACGAAGCACTCTCCTCAGTGGCAGGACCAGGGGATAAGTGGATGCTCAGAAGAATCAAGGACAATGGCTTTTTTAAAGTCATTATACTATTTTTCCTCATGATATGGCTTCCCTATTTCATCACTTGCATCATAATCATTAGTTGTTGGTGCTTCAATGAAAGTCAAACATGGCCTCAGGCTCTCAGCCAGAGAGCACAATGGGCACCTCATCCTCTTGCCTTGATGAAGTGGGTATCAGCGCCATGGCTCTAGACACCAGTGTGGAGTCAGAGGAGGCTTGGTGGTGGATTTGGAGGTCCAACTGGTGCAGATGCATAACCTCAAGATAAAGGGCATTTCGGCTCTTTGAGTCCTAAAGGCACACCAGATCGAAGTGGTAAGGATCAAATGAGTCCAGCATATGGTGCCGCAAAACTCTTCAATCTGCCTTGGTGTTGCAGAAGGTCCTGGAAACTTGGTATGTGTTGGGACAAGTTGTGGGAAAGGTCTGGTGATGTCCAAACTTGCCAGTGAGTTTGAGAGGCATGATTACGCCCTTGTGCATTCTCAGGAGTATATGAATGGTGGCACGGTGATGAGTCCTGCTTAGATTTTTTGTAATTTTTCTTTGACTTCCCTGAAAACATTTAGAGCAACAACGATGACCTTGGGTATGACTTCTGAGATTTCTAGAGTAGGATCTGGACCAAAAATGACCCTTTGAATTGGACTTGTCTCGTTGCTGAGTCTTCCGGTGTTTGGTAATATAGTTTTCCCTCACAGTTTCGTATGGCTTTCAAGTTCATTGAGGTGCAACCCCTGTCGGCCTTAGAGCCATGGCTTAATCCCAGGCACCATAGGCAAACCTGATGAGGATTTATCACAGACATTTGTTTGTGACTGTCCTTACAGGGTTTGAGTCCTGTCATCTTGGGAGGTGACATTCCCCTTGCACACAAACTTTTTTGGTTGAAAAATGCTCTCAAAGAGATAAGAGCTAACTCTGGATCTGCAACTATTGGCACAGAAAGGTAGGAACTGATGTCAACATGTGGTAGTGGTACAGAGATGGGCTCTGCACATAATTTCCAGAGCAAAAGAGCATCAATGCAGAGTCCCATGGTACCACCTACTGATGCACAGAGGTACTGCTCAAAAGTTTCCGATTCCAGTCTGATGCATGGGGAATATTCAAAAGGTGAGGAATCGGTGGGTAAAAAAGAAATACCATGGTGAATGCCTATATATCCTCATATTGAAATTAACCAATTAATTTGGGCAGTCTGCTGCTGATCCAGAAGATGTTCAACCAACTTAGTTCATATTAAACTTGCAACCAGTTTCTGATCCAATCATCTCCTTTACTAGTTTTGCCTCCATTTACTCACAAACAATTTTTGTCCCAGTAAGCCAAACTGCAGCATCCTCTTTCAATGCAAATTTACTTCTGGATCCTCATACTCAGTGAGTTGTCCTTGGGAGCTGATCTATCCCATTGCACGCTCTACGCCTGAGACCATGTTCAAATAGCCTGGTTGTCTTTATTTAGAGCAGCCAATTCATGGAGCCAACAATACTAGCTTTTGATTGCCTAATAATGCTAAAAAGGGTATGGATTTACATAGTGCTTAAAAGCACCAAACATGCTAATACAATTGCCAGCTTCCATTGTACATACTGATAGACATTGCCATTTTCAATTCTTCCTAGTTACAACCTTTCTAGTTTGCATTATGCTAAAATAAGCTCATCGTCATGGTTATGCTTAATCTTCCATTGGAATATTGTCCTTTTCCATTGTGCCAAGTTAGCTAATGATTGCCAGTTTTATCGTTCCCATTTACTTAGTGAGCTACTATGGGTTGCAAGTAAAATCATTACCATTAGCATTGTAGTATGTCACTGCTAGTTCCCAGAAAGCCTATTGTTTAATCCTCTTAGCAGCTAAGCCCCACTGAGAATATCATTGTTTATTCAAAGTGAGTACCTCACTTTCAGCTCCCAATTAACACTCCATCACTAGGTCCCAGTAACACATTCTGCCCCATCTACTTCTAGCCTACTTTCTGTTGCTGAAGAGGTTAATCTTGTTCTTATCTCTTTTGCATTGCATTCAAAGACTAAAGTCAAGTGTCAGGTGCTGTCTTTCAAGGGTGCTTTGTTACTTCTCTTTCTCTGACTTCGCAAGAGGATTTATTTGACAATCTAGCTGGACACTGGGGGCGAAAATAGTTTTTCTAGAGCACAACAACATTTAAATGAACTGTGTAAGTAATTCAGAATATATTGGAATTACAAATGTACAAAAGAAGCACTTTATTTGCTATTTCTGAAGTGTGCTCTTCTCTACACCACACCACTGCACTCTTTACCACTGCACTCTACACCACTCCAGTCTAGGTCACACCAATCTACTCTGCACAGGTATACGCCACTCTCCAACACTGCACTCTACACTACCGCATTCTATGCCAATACCCTCTACGCCAATGTGCTTTACTCTGTAACACTCAACTCTATCCCCCTGCACTCTATGCCAATCCACTGTATGCCACTCTAATCTACTTTGCACCACTGGTCTCTATTCCCCTGTACTCTACACCACTTTACATGATTACACTCTATGACACTCTATGCAACTGTACTTTGCCTGCACCACTCCACTCTACACCACTTTACTATACTCTGAAACAATCTACTCTAGTCCGCTGCACTCTATGTCACGTCACTCCACTCTGTCACTCTACTCTTAACCACTGCATTCTAGGCCAGTGTACTCTACACAACTGCACTCTGTCACTGCTCTCTATGCTACTGTAGTCTACTCTGCATCACTGTACTCTACACCACTCCAATCCCCTCTACACGACTGCACTCTCCATCATTGAACTATATGCCGCTCTACTCTGCATTACTCTACACTACTGCACTCCTTGGTGCTATACTCTACTGTGCACCATTCTATGCTATTCTACTCTGCACCACTCTACTCTGGGTCACATGACTAGTTGTAGCTAATGGTTGGTCTTTGTGTATTGCTCCCAGAGAGTGAAACAAAGGGAAGATATATGTTGGCAGGATAGGTCACTCTGAAATAATGAGGGGGAGGATCTCTCACCTGCCACACTTGCACATCAGAAAGGATGTGCCTGAGCAGTCTCACAAGGGGCTTGCACAAGACTATTGTGACTCCAGCCAAGCTAGTTAATTGTCTATACGTCTTAGTACCATTTATGTGTGGTAAATAGAACAATAGGTTTTTCCGGTACCAAGGTGATCCCAGTTCCTGGCTCAATGATTGTTAGTAACTCAAAAGCAACCATTTCAACATTGTGTTGGGTAGGGTTCTGTAGGGCAACAAAAACCTGTCTTTCACATTTGAAGTTAGTGTTCCCATGTCACACATGGGAGGGAAAGCAAACCTTATAGAACTACAGTTGTAGTTTACACAGCACCCCATTCTGTGAATTGGGCTGTACCCATTAATAAGACCCCAAGTCTAGGAATCTGCACCCTAGTAAAAGACAGTTTGCTGTTGGGGCTCTGAATCTATGGGTACAGACAGCTTCAAAAGCAACTGACATCACTGTATGGGAGTGGTACCTCTACAGTCCCTGCACAAAATTTCCAGAGCGTAATGTCAGCAGTGTGGAACTGCATGGCTCCACCTATGGCCATGCAGACGTACTGCCTAATTGTTTCCAGATCTAATGTAGAGCTTGGAGAATATTCACACGGTGAGGAATCTGCAGTTACATAGAGAGGTTACCCGAAGGTAAATAACTTGTTAAACTGGGACAATTAAAAAGAAAGTCAGAGTCACTGCTTTTTTTGAGGTTCCATATTCTGTTCTTAGTTCACTTTGTTCCAGGATTCCTCGCCACTTGGGATTGAGCTGGTTCTGCGCCCAGCTGAAACTGTTGAACTAAACTGTGGTTTTATGAAATATTCAGAGCACTTCTATTTTTCTGCCGTTAATGTCTGGGTGGTTGTGACTTATCAACAGTTGTAAAGCAAGACTAACTGTTCATAATAGTTCATCCAGATTACTCCTATCTTAACCACTTAGCTGCTGACGTCCCCTCACCCCCTCAGTGCTGGGCCTTTTTTGGGGGGGCTATTTGGGGTAGTTCGCGCTTAGGCCTTCATAAATTTTTGTCCACATAAGCTATCCATGCCATATTTGTATCCTAGGGATTTTAAAGGTACCCAAAGTTTGTGAGTTCCCCTAGAGGAGACCAAGAAATTAGCCAAAATACAGCTAAAATTTGTTTTTTTGCCAGAAAAATGGGGAAAAAATGGTTGCAGCAGAAAGCAAGTGTTTTTTCCCCCTGTAAATGGCATCAACAAAGGTTTTGCGGTGCTAAAATCACCATGTTCCCAGCTTTCTGGAACAGGCAGACTTGAATCAGAAAACCCAATTTTTCAGCACAATTTTGGCATTTTACTGGGACATACCCCATTTTTACTATTTTTTGTGCTTTTAGCCTCCTTCCAGTTAGTGACCGAAATGGGTGTGAAACCAATACTGGATCTCGAGGACCTAACATTTCTTAAAGTAGCCAAAATTCTGAATTCAGCAAGGGGTCATTTGTGTAGATCCTACAAGGTTTTCCTACAGAAAATACCAGCTGAAATAAAAAGATATTGTAATTGAGGTGAAAAAAGCAGCCATTTCTCTCCACGTTTTACTCTGTAACTTTTTCCTGCAATGTCAGATTTTCAAAAGCAATATACTGTTACGTCTGCTGGACTCTTCTGGTTGCAGAGATAAATAGGGCATGTAGGTTCATCAAGAACCCTAGGTACCCAGAGCCAATAAATGAGCTGCAGCTTGCAATGGGTTTTTATTGTATACTGGGTACTTATTTGGTAAAATATAAAGAGTGAAAAATAGGTATCAAGGAAATCTTTATATTTCCATAATGCCCACGAAGTAAGGTGTTGAGAAGCAGTGGTTATTTGCACATCTCTGAATGTCAGGGTCCTCATACTAGCATGTGAATTACAGGAAATTTCTCAAATAGACGTCTTTTTTACATACACTCTTACATTTGAAGGGAACAAATGTAGAGAAAGATAAGGGGCAATACCACTTGTTCTTCTATTCTGTGTTCCCCCAAGTCTCCCAATAAAAATGGCACCTCACTTGTGTGGGTAGGCCTAATGCCCTCGACTGGACAAGCAACATGGACACATCACATTTGTACATTGAAATCTGATGTGTTTTTTGGAAAGTGCCTAACTGTAGATTGTGGCCTCCAGCTCAGGCGGCACCTAGGGAAACCTACCAAACCTGCACAGTTTTGAAAACTAGATGCTTAGGGGAATCCAAGATATGATGACTTGTGGGGCTCTCACCAGGTTCTGTTACCTAGAATCCTTTGCAAACCTCAAAATTTGGCCAAAAAACAAAATTTCCTCGCATTTTGGTGACAGAAAGTTCTAGAATCTGAGAGGAGCCGCAAACTTCCTTCCGCTCAGCATTCCCCCCAGTCCCCTGATAAAAATGGTACCTCATTTGTGTGGGTCGGGAATGGATCACACAACTGTCAATGTTAGTCCTTACATGAAGGCAACTGTTGACCCTGGGGTCATCAATTCCTGGCACTAGGTACAGGCACTCAGGTGGGGTAGCGTTTTTATTAGGACAGGTGGGGAAACACTGGGTTGTGGATCCCAGTATATTCCTGTAGTTTGTGTGACAGAAATGCAAGAAAAAATAGAGTTTTTATTCAACATTTCACCTTTGCAGGGTATTCAGTGGACTCCCCCGGGGTGTCTAGTTTCCAGAAATGTCTGGGTTTGGTAGGTTTCTCTATATGGCCGCCAAGCCCTGGACCAAAAACGCAGGTGCCTGCCTTACAAAACCAGGTTGTTTTGTGATAGATAATTTTGATGTCTCCATAATACGGTTTGGGTGGGGGAATTTGGGGATGAACTAAATTGGGGAGCTCCCAAGAGAGCGCACTCTGTGCTTTTCAACACATGCACCTGCTCTCTGGGCTGGGCTAACTCGTTAGTGTCCCGCTGCACATACTTTGCTTGCAAAGGGACAGCAGGACTATCCTCATCACCTCCCTCAGAATCACTGGAAGAGGAGTTGTCTGAAAAATCACTCCCAGAGCCTGCGCCATTGTTCTATCCCTTAGATGCTGTCTCACAATTTGCTATCTCAGTCTCTGATCCTACGTCAGAGCTGTCCTCTACAACCTGAGCTAGGGCTTGAGCAGCAGTCATCCAACGAGACGCCATCCCTGCTACTGGCTAAACTCTTGCTCTAAAACACTAGCCTATATAGACACTCACAAAATTGCTGGTGTGTGTGTGATGCGTGCAACGGTTATGGTCAGTCACCTTACCTTTGTTTCTTCCCTCAATCAGCACATTCTCTCAAGACACTCAAAAAAACAAAAAAAACACATTATTACTTCACTTTGTCACATACTAATCGTCACAGTCTTTAGCGCGTCTGGCCCCAAGTCCAACAATCATTATTGGTGCTCCAACTCCCATGACCTCCTCCTCTGATTCCCTCATAACCACCCAGCAAAAGTGCCCTTCATCTCTCCATAGCCCCTCTAGCACATACATTTCATTTGTATTATAGTGCAGATAATGGCTAGCTTTACTAATCCACTCAGCTATTTACAGATTTGATCTTTGCAGTAGGTATGTAAACCTTCTGAGCTACTTTAGGGCATCAAAACTGCCACTAGGCAAAAGTCAGATCCTTTTGTAGCAGAAACATAATCACAAGAGTTACTTGACTTTTGTATTGCTGCCTAAAAGCTACAGTTGAAAGGCGTCAGTTGAAGTATGTGCATTGCTTTGAAGACACAAGCTGCAACTGCGAGAGAACTGGCGGTGAATATATATATATATATATATATACACAAACAGTGAGACTAAACAATCGTCCCCTAGAATATTTTTGCAATATAACCAACAACATGGTTCCTTGAAAACCATACTTCAAAAGAACTGGCACATCCTACAGAATGACCCCAACATTAGGGATAACATTGGTCCACATCCATCCATAACCTTTCGGAAGGCTCCCTCATTAGGGGATCATCTAACTAGAAGCTTTTTCTCCAAAAAAGAAAAGACATCTTGGCTTAGTAAAAAAAAGTTTGGGATTTTGGAAGTGTGGCCACTGTAAGGCGTGCAAGTATGCACACAACATGCAAAAATATCAAACTTTTGATGGTCGTTACTGTGACATCAAGGACCGTATTACATGTGACACTGAATTTGTGGTTTATGTTGTTGAATGTGGATGTCATAAAAAATACATTGGCAGTACCATCCACAAATTAAAAGTTAGATTTTTACAACACTTTAGAGCCACTAAGAATCAAGATAGAACATATCCCCTGGCTAAACATTTTTGGGATATACACAAAGGGGACATCAGCACTTTATCATTTTATGGCATTAAATCTATCAAGAATAATCCTAGGGCTGGTGATAGAACATCTGAGCTTAGACAAATGGAATCCAAGATGATTTTATTGCTTTTTTCTGAATCCCCCTGGGGGCATAAACTTGATGCTGAGTTACATGTTAATTTAGGATAAAAGTATAGAATGTTTTTTGTACTCATGAAATACTAGTAGGGTGATTGAAAGTGTTGTGAACTTTTGTTCATATAGGACTGTGGATATTATATAATGTGATCTTCATAACTGCCTTTTATATAATGGGTATTTCTATTGACATAAATGATATATGTGATTTTGCAGAATCTATAGGAATATGTATTTGTCCCTGATTGATACCCAATTAGACTCTTTCAGATTTGTATCTTTTTAGATCTTTTCTTCCTCTTGAAATTGATATTTATAGAAGAGTGGATATATAGATACAAGTTTACATCACTGTTTTTCACTAGCTATAGACACATATTAAATATAGAAGTAGTTTTTCTAATTAGCACCTTGCACTTTAGTCTGTGGCCTTTTTCCATTTCCATCTCGTACATTTGTATTAATTACAATTTTTCAGTATAGATTAAAACAGAACACATCAACCTTACATAACAAGTGCATTCCTCCTATCATGCTAATGGGGCTAAATGACAGGCTGACATGAAACTTATAGACAATATAAAAGACGAAATTCCAATATGTTTTAGCTAGATATTGCAATTAGTTGTATATATTTATTGCACTTGACACTTTATTATTGGTTTTAGACTTTGAATTGAATAATGACTAAGATCTTATTTATTGTGAGAACTGTAAATATAATGGCTGTCATTTTTCATACTGAATTACAGAATAACAGTTATTTCATTAATTGGTTTATATGTATTAATAATTTTTAATATTTTATAATAATTTTTTATACTATTTACAACGTTTAAAATATTTGAGATTTTTACACTCAAATTGTTTGAAGTATTTAAAATATTTATATATAAAAACCAATACTGGAGAATACATTTCACATATATTTGATTAACTAGATTGAAAAATGCTGACCAGAAGATACTGATGACACTGGCCAAATAAGTGTAATAATGTAAGGTCCTTACAATGCCAATTTTGGCATGATATAAACATAATGATGACAGAGTTATATGTAAGGACATAGTTACACGTTAGGCTTATACATTTATGAGACATATCATCAATTGTTAATTAGCATTTACAATTCTTAAACTTTCAAATTTTCAATTCTTAATAAAATTTTTATCAAGTTTTCTTTTTATTAAATTATGGATATGCTCCATGCATTTAGAAAAGATATGTGGAATATATAGGGCCTCATTCTAAGTCTGGCGGGCGGAGGAGGCCGCCCGCCAGACTTCCCCCCTCCAGAATACCGCACCGCGGTCGGAAGACCGCTGCGGCTATTCTGTGTTTTACACTGGGCTGGCGGGCGACCGCCAAAAGGCCGCCCGCCAGCCCAGTGTAAAACTCCCTTCCCACGAGGACGCCGGCTCAGAATTGAGCCGGCGGAGTGGGAAGGTGCGACGGGTGCAGTTGCACCCGTCGCGAATTTCACTGTCTGCAATGCAGACATGGGCACTGCATGGGCCCCCAGGGGCCCCACGACAACCCATACCGCCATCCTGTTCCTGGCGGGAGAACCGCCAGGAACAGGATGGCGGTATGGGCTGTCAGAATCCCCATGGCGGCGCAGCTCGCTGCGCCGGCATGGAGGATTCTAATGGGCAGCGGAAAACCGGCGGGAGACCGCCGGTTTTCCACTTCTGACCGCGGCAAAACCGCTGCGGTCAGAATGCCCTGCGGGGCACCGCCAGCCTGTTGGCGGTGCTCCCGCCGACCCTGGCCCCGGCGGTTCCTTACCGCCGGGGTCAGAATCAGGCCCATAATGTTTTAACATCTAGACCATTGAAAATAGTTTATGTTAACCTTGTAATGTTAAAACTGGGTATAGATATGTTGATTGCATTTAGGTTGTTGCATGTTCCAAGATGGCTGCTGCATTAGAGCACACTACAATATAATGAAAACAAATGATGGATTTCGTTTTGTGTATATATGGGGCCGGTTTCTTGGCCGGAATTGTCCATTAGAAGGCGTTTTTGCCGAAAAGCGTTGACATTCCATTGCAGGACTCTGTGTAACCATTATAAGGAATACATTTGAACTAATTCAGTTTAACATTGTTGCATCTGACTTCGGTTCAATGGTCAAGATTTAACAAAGGGATTGGTGCAGCCGTCGGATGGTTATCGTTCCATCTGTCAAGGATTATATATATATATATATATATATATATATATATATATATATATATATATAAAGAGATCACTTTTATATGTGGGTGTGGTTTTCCTGGGGGCCCATCTCAGATCCCAGGGAAACCACACATGCATTAACAAAAGTGATCTCTCGCTCTCTCTCTCTCTCCCTCCCTCTCTCTCTCTCTCTCTATATATATATATATATATATATATATATATATATATATATATATATATATATATATATCATCAATAATGTTTCTTCAATAAAGAAGACAATTGCGCAGCCACTTACTTGCTACAGTCCAGATATCTTTAATCAGACAGACAAACAGTAATGGCAATAATATTCTCCAACACGTTTCAGGAGACTCTGCTCCCTTGCTCACAGAGATATTCTAAACCCCTTTTCCCTTTCCATTATAACTAGCACCATAAACATAAACACAAAAAACTGACTACATTTACTTCAAAAAACAATGGCAGCCATCTTAAAGTGTGTTACTACTGCTAAACATTACAACATAATTTTTATTTTACATGATTTACTGCGTTCTATTTAATGCACCTATACTTACTATTAGTATCTCCAATCTTCCTCCTGTTTATGCATTTCTAAGTTGTCCAAAATTTCTTAAAGATATAATAGCTCCTTTTCTTCTGGTTTAGGCAGTCATGCCTCCTGCCAACAATGGAAATAAAGAAAGGGGAAACATTTTAACAACATAACCTTAAACAAATACTGTAATAGTTTCAAACAAATTTCAAAACAGATTTATGTTTCTCAACCAGTCAATATAAATGCGCAGATAATTCTTCATCCTTATTCATTCCTATAGGTTCCATTGTATTACATCTAATAATCAACCATGATTCCATTTTTCTTAAATCTAACGTCCTATTGCCACCTCTCATTTTCATTATGACCCTGTCAAGGACGATAAATTGTAATTTGCTCTCATTTTTATCATGGTTTTCCTTGAAATGTCTCGCCACTGGGTATGCTTTATCTTCATTTCTAGTTGCTCTCATATGTTCCAATATGCGTTTTTTTGTATTGTATATATATGTATTGTACTGCCAATATAACATTTGTTACATGGGCATTTTAAAGCGTAAATACAATAATCCAATGAACATGAAACATGTTTCCTTATTATAAAGGTTTTTTTTGTCTCTGGAAAATGTACCTCCGTACAGTTGGAACTGTGTTTACAAGCTTTGCATTTACCACAAGTGAAAAAGCCCTGAATAGGTTTTGCCTTTTCATTACTAGATATTAAACTATGGCTTAACATATCTTTCAAAGACCGACTCCTTCAAAAAGTGAAAGCCGGGTACTCGTCCAATAATTTACCTATATTTGCATCTGTTTTAAGGGCTGGCCAAAATTTTAAAGAAAGCTTTCTTAATTTCTTTAACTCTATCATGATATGAAGTTATAAATCTTATCTTTATATTTTCCTTCTTAGTGTCATCCATCTTATCGACCAGAAGATCATCCCTTTTAATCTGTCTAACCCTCCTCACGGCTTTTTCTATTACAGCCTGCAAGTAACCTCTTTCACTAAATCTTTTCGTCACTACTTTAACCTCATTCTCAAATGTGGCACCCATACTGCAGTTCCTTCTAGCCCGTAGTAGTTCTCCATAAGGAATACTGTAAATCAGATTTTTTGGGTGACTACTCACAGCATGAAGTAGGCTGTTCCCTGCAGTATCTTTCCTATATAATTCACATTCCAGTTTCTGGTTGATTACCTTAATTCTCACATCCAAAAATTCAAACTCAGCTGAATTCATTGTACAGCTGAACTTAAGATTCAATTGATTGTCATTCAATTCCTCAACAAAGTTCAAAGCTGATTCCTTATTACCTTTCCAAATACAAAAAATGTCGTCAATATACCTCACCCACAGGACTGCTCGGTCTTCAAAACCTGTGGTGTTCCAGACCACCTGTTCCTCCCACCAGCCCAGGTATAAACCTGCATAGCTGGGGCAAAACAGGTCCCCATCGCAGTTCCCTGGCACTGATGGTATAGAGTATTATTGAAAATGAAAAAATTATAAGTCAGACACATCTGCACCATATCTAATAACATTTCCGTTTGTAAAAGACACAATCATCATTTCTGTTAGGGGTAATGTCATTGTTTTAACAGGATTAGCTCTATTTTATTGTTTTCTCAGTTTTAATAGAAATCTAATCCTCCCGCTTTGCTACATGACTTTAACAAGGTCAGTACTCAAAACTTAAGTGCTCCTGTCAGAGAACCTTTCTGTTTACATTATTCCCTTTTATTCAAGTGCAATTCCTTGAATACTTTCAAAATTCCGTACATTTTGAAAGCACATTTTAAAGGTGAGACACCTTCTTTTGTTTTTAATGCCTGTTAGACAGCTCCCTTTGCTGCACTAGCCACTTTACTCTGTGGGGGTGAGAAGAACTACAAGCACGCTGAGAGACGCCATTTTCGTTAGCACTTCAGCTGCTCAACAGACAGTATTATCATGAACCAACAGATGTGGGTGTGCAGGCTGCGGTGACATGCAATCACTGTTGCTGTTGGAGGTAACTTGTCATTGTTTAAACAGTTTTAGCTATATTTTATTGTTTTTCTCTGTATTAATCGAAATCTGATCCTGAATCATTGCTTCTCGACTTTAACAAGTTTGGGATTCAGAGCATAATTGTGCCTGTTAGAGCGCTTTTCTGTTTGCATTATTCACTTTTATTCAACTGCAATTCCTTGTTTACTTTCGTAATTCTACACATCTTAAAAGCACATTTCAAAGGTTGGGGCACTTTATTTTCTTTTTATGCCCCTAAAACATCTATAAATATTTGTGGCCTATGGTTGGATGAAACTCTTTTGATGGATACTCAGGCCATCAAACTGCTTTGCAATTCTTAGAACAATCTGGAATGTCCTTCCATTGCTCCCTGTAACATCTATAAGATTAGTTGTCCAGGCACTGATCCTCGCTCACCTGGACTATGGTAATTCACTCTGCCTGGGAACACCCAAAGCTGTCCCCAACAAGCTACAAGTTGAACAGAATGCCGCTGCACACATTCTGTTACAATACAGAGGTACATGTCATTGAGGCAAGGGTTCAGGGACCTTCACTGGTTACTTTTTCTCAGAGAATCAAATTCAAAACATTTTGTATTGTGTATAGATCACTTTGAGGACAGGGACCCCTTATTGTTCGAGAGTCCATATCTCTAAACACCCCAAAGAGGTCTCTACACTCTTTTATTGACTTCAGGTTTGCATCTGACAATTAACTCCATACAACGTTCCTCAAGTAGTGTTGTATTTTCAGCGTTGAGATGCCTTCAGGTGAAACTAAATGAGAGTTACAGTAAAACAAACAAATGATAAGCAATGGGCAGGCTGCAAATCCACTGTAAGCTGCTAATTGGTGTTTTCACCAACAAACAGCCCGCACTATCTGGTAACTGAAACCTCAAAAGTGGGCCTGACAAAGAGATCCCTGGTAGCTCGTTTCTTAATGGACAGTTGCTATTATATGGAAAACCTCTGTAAATTACTTGCACATATTACAGAAGGTGTAAGCTAGATGACCTATGCTATGAAGATTTAGATAATATTTGAAAATACCTTTCATGATATTTAGGGAATTAAAATCCTGCAGCGTAAAAGAACGCCTTAGCTTTTTTCACTTTAATTTAAGTTTGTAATTGTCTTTTGGGGTTATCATTCCAGTAGTGCAAAAAACCTGTTGATGTAGTTAGCTCGGGTGTAAAACATTTATTTTTGTAAGATTTAATTGAGCTTGTCATGTTTGGTCTTTGATATAACCTTTATTCGGCTATTCAATAAAGCAACCAAATAAGATATTGATCCCTTTTATGGCTATGTAGACGTTTCTCAGGGATTCAACGGAGACCTTACTCCTGCACTTGAGCTTGCAGGATTTCCCAATTGTGGTCATCTTTTTTATACCAGGAATCGAACTGACTGATTTTAATGGGGAAAGTAGTATTATCTGTCCATGTCTTCGGAAATGTGTATTACTCAAAATATTTAAAACTTGCAGTATATGACATTACTTAAACGTGGCAACGTAATGTCAGTCCAGTGATAGTTGCTGCCATCTGTACACTAATGATGTCTTTCTCAAAATCTTGTGATGTAATTTCGTAAGCATGTGGGGTAAAAACAAAAGTTATGCTGCTCCTCAATTAGAATTATTTTACCATATTTTTATAAAGTTAATGTCAGTATAGTTTTGTGGCTGCATTTGATCAGTCAGACCATTACCTGTAGCAGCACTGATGGCATGCATGTGTATGTGAAAACAAAACCTCAAATCAATATTACTGACTACAAATGTAAGAGAACGTAATCCAAATTGTTGGAAAGTGGATTATTAGTAATAGAAGGTATGTACCTACACTTAAACTGCAATTTCACATAAGGTCCAGTCAAGGTCTCAATAAATTACTCCTTGCTGAACCCTTGGTAGTTTGTCCCACAAGCAGTTAGGCTTAATTTAGGAGACAGATGTGTAAAGCATTTAATATCAACAAAACTGTAAATAAGTAAAACACAACACACAATAACAATTCTTGTCGTCAAGCAAAGCTCCTCACCAGGCCGGCTTGCAATCTGACATCATCAGCTTGACTCAGCACTAGTTCACGGTTGACTCCTGGAAGTCTCGTCAGCGGGGAAAAGCTCTGGAGCTTCTGTGGAATGAACCTGAAATTCACGCCGGGTCACGGTTTGACATTGTCCGGTTGGCTCTCCTCAACGGGTCGGTCACCCTATGGAGCTGGTTTCCAAAGTTGCTCCAAACTTCTCCAAACGTCTGGATCTTCTTCCAGGAGTTGATGATGGGGTCTTGCATGGTCCACAAACTTGGTCCAGGGTTCCAGAAACTCTGAGTTGCTCCTTGGAAGTCAGGGCACCTGGTCAAAATCTTTAAAAGGCCACTGGACGCTGGTCAGTTGGGCTCTTGCATGACTTGATGGAGGGGACTCTTGGTAGCTCCTTTGCACTTGTTGCTTTTACAGGGAGTCCATTTCTGGCTCTTTACAAAGAAATGCAAAGTCCTTTTTGTGGTGTGCAGCTGGTGCAGTCTTTGTGGGTGCAGTCCTTCCGGTGCACAGCAGTGGTTCAGTAAGGCAGTACTTCTGATTTTCTTGCATCCGGGATCTGAAGTGCTGGGCAGCTCTTCCATATTTATGCATGTTTCTGGGTTGGCAAGCAGGGGTACACCCCTGACCAACTGGGTGCAGAGTGCCACTTTCAGTGAGGACCACTTCCTGCAAAGTTTGGTATACTTCAATCCCAGAAAGCACTTCTTCTTAAAGATTTAAGATGAAGAAAACCTCTCCTGGGGGTTGCGGTCTGAAAAGGCCCACCCTCTTTCTCTGAGACTCCTTTTCCAGCCCCATTCCTAATCTAATTACTCAAGCTCCCATCTGGCTGGGGGTGCAAGAAATGGGGGAGCTCTTCTGGTTTCGATTTTGGAAATACGTTTAGTTCCAAAGTCAAATTTAGGCTTCATTTTATTTTAAAAGCAGCCAGCAATACAGACCTACCTTTACATTGATACCAGACAAACACAGCAGTGGACCACTGGGTGCCCTAGATCCACTGGGGGTCCTTAAACCTACATGCCTTACTATATACTAGTGACTTACAGGTAGGTTGTCAGAACCAATTATAATTGTGCATAATTAGCATATACATTTTAAACAGAGCACTGGTCTTGGGCAGCAGTGCTCAGGGCACAGTCAGAGTCAGTAACAACCAGTATAAGTCAAAAACTGGGGGTGATCAAGTCCAAAAGGATGACTTTCGCTAACTGGCCCCCCAAGCCCTCCAGAAATAAATGTAATGGGTAACTAACCTACACACTGGTAGTCCTCGTCAGCTCATGGACAAATCTAAAAAGTCCATCTGCATTGGCATGAGCATGCCCAGTTCTGTGTTCCACTGTAAAGTGCATTCTCTGTAGGGAAATGGACCACCTCAATAGTTTGTGAGTTCCCCCTGTGCATGAGCCATCTGAGAAGTCTGTGGTCAGTTTGAACATGGAAGTGAGTGCTAAACAGGTATGGTCTCAACTTCTTCAGCAACCAGACCACAGCAAAGGCTTCACTCTCAAAGGCACTCCATCTTTGTTCTCTGGGCAGTAGTCGCCTGCCAATAAAATACTCCTCTAAATACCCCTTAAGGGCAGTATTTAGTGGCCATCCCTAGACCGACAGACACAAGAAGACCAGTGAGAAAGAAGAACCAAGGCCTGTGAACTGAAGTCCTACTGCACCAGGAAAAAAGTGGCAAACCCTGCCTGCTGCACCCAGGACTCGACAATCACTGCAGAGGGTTCGACCTGACTTTGGATGGACTCCCCAAAACCTGAGAGGACCTCCAACAGTCTGAAAATTGCCAAGAACCTCCCTCCAGAGTGAAGACATCACTCCCTGCAAACATGAAGCAGAAATCAGTGAAGTCCGGTTCACTGGCTGGCCACTGACCAATGAACTGGGTCCTGCAGCCAGACCAAATTCCACCCGTTGGACCTGGTGGACAAACTCTATAAGTGTGCCAAGTTTATTGGCACTGCGACCTCCAGTGGCTGAACCATACAATAGCCAGGCATGCTGGACCCCCAACATCACACACCCAGAAGAAAAGTCCACACTTGGCTATCTTGGAACCAGAAGCAAGCACCAGTTAAGGGACTTCAGGACACCCAAGAACCACCCTCCAAGTGACCTGCCTCCATAATTCCAAGGGCACCTTTGCGCACAGCATTTGGCTGACCTATCTGCTCTGCACCTGGCCACCCTGGCCCCTGCACCGGAGAACCAGCTGTGCTCTAACAGTCCCTCATCTATTGCGACCTCTACACTCCAAAGTACACCTGTGCAGTGCATTTCCTAGTGGTCCCCCTCACCTGACCTGCACCAGCTCCAAGGCTGTCAGCAGCTGCTCCCGCTTGGACTAAGAACCACTCGAACTTCTCCGACTGGCCCACAGGACACCTGCATGGCCTCGACCTAAAAACAGAAGGAGACATTGGTAAACGCACTGTCTGATTTAATATGCAGTTTTTTGAAGTTTTCTCCAATTGATTCCTATGGTGCGTAATTACACACAAAAAGACTATTTTTGCTCAACTTTGAAAAAAATCATAACTTAAAAAGTACTTCTCTTGCCCACTTCTTCTTCAGGACCAACTCTGTCTGTACAGCTATATAGGCAAATTGTGCTTCAAGCTCTCTTCCCCCGAGGGACAGACCTACTCCTTCTGTGGTAGATCCTCTTCTCCAACTAGCTCTAGGCAGGGCCCTGGTCATTGTGTTGAGGGACAACGTCTCTCCCTCCTCATCACTGAGGTCTAAGGGGTCCTCCTATCCCTGATTGCCGAAAGGGCCATCCCTCCTCCCCTCCTATCTCTGAAGCTTCCCCTGTGACTTCTTGCTGGGCCTCTCTAAGGTACTTAACCAGTTCAGTCTTTCTAAGGTTTGTGGCTGCTGGTAATCCCTTGACCTTACACAACTCCCTAAGCTGAACTACATTGAGTATGGGTATGCTAGGCAGATCAAGCTCCATATTATCCTTAAGTTTTGAATCACACAAAAAAAACTTTGAGAAAATTGAGTCAGTAATTTAGAAAAAGATTTAATTGAAATTAGTCCAAATTAAAAATCCAAAGAAATTCTAGCACTACTACAATTTAGAAGATTTTACTTGCCTTCACTTAGATACTGTATGGTGGTATTAAACACAAGTACTGAATCCTGCCACTACACACCAAAATGTTGAAAAGTGGATTATTAATATGGGCAAGTAGGAACCTAAACTTAATAATAGGCCACAATCCCATATAAGGTCCAGTCAAGGTCTCAATAAATGAATCCTTGCTCAACCTTTGATAGCTTGGCCCATGAGCAGTTAGGCTTAACTTAGGAGACCGGTATGTAAAGTATTTAATATAAAAAAACAGTAAATAAGTAAAACACAAAACAAAATAAAAATCCAACAGCAATTACGTAAAATAGGAAATATTTTTATCTTTAAAACAACACCAAAACAACAAAAATCCAGTGCAGGGAACTAGAATATGAATTTTTAAAGTTTAAATGTAAAAAGGTGCTTTCTAGTGTCTAAAAGCAAAAAACTAAAACTGTGGAGGTAAAGTTGCGTTTGATTTGGACAAAGTCAACGTTTGAGGCCAACCGAGATGGAGCTCAAGTCAGATACATTGAGCCTCAGTCAAAATGTTACCTTTCGACAATCTTTTTTCTGGAGCCTTTTCTCTCATCATCAAGCGGGGCTACTCTCCAGGCTAACTTGTGATGCACTGTCATCGGCTTGGCTCAGTGCGAGGTCCCGATCAACTCCGGGAAGTCTTGCTGATTGCGAAAAGCCAGTGGGACTAACCTGATATTCAGGTCAGGTAGCAGTTCGATGTTGCTGGCTTGACTCTTATCAACGGGTCGGTCATCTTATGGATTTTATTTCCAAAGTTGCTCCAAACTTCTCTAAACGTCTTCATGTTCTTCCAATAGTCTTGCAGTGTTCACAAACTTGGTCCAAGGTTCCAGAAGCTTTGAGTTGCTCTTTGGGTGTTGGGACTACAAGTCCCCAGAATGCACCTTTCCAAATCCTTAAAAGGCCACTGGACGCTGGTCAGCTGGGCTCTTCTTGCAGGACTTGCTGCATAGCACTCTTTGTAGCTCCTTTGCACCTGTTGCTTACAGGGAGTCAACCCCTGCTTCTTTAGATGCAAAGCAAAGTCTTTTGTGTGGTGAAGCCCAAAGTGTGCAGCTGGTGCAGTCCTTCAGGTACAGACCAGGGGATCAGCAAGACAACCCTTCTTCTGATTTTCTTCCAGCAGGGGTCTAGGCTGCTGGGCAGCTCTTCTATATTTATGCAGGTTTCTGGGTTGGCAAGCAGGGAGGCACCCCGACCAATGGGGTGCAAGGTGCCACCTTCAGTAATGACAACTTCCTGTGAAGTGTGGCATATTTCAATCTCAGAAAGCACTCTTCCTTAAAAATTCAAGATGAAGAAAATCTCTCTTGGAGGGGATGTCTAGTTAGGTCCATCCACTGGTGTAGCTAACTTTCCCTTACACTGCCTTTCCTGCCCTGCTCCTAATCTAATTACTGAGGGTCCCATCTGACTGGGTGTGCAGGGAATAGAGGAGGTCTAGTTTATGTTCCAAGTATTGTTCCCTCCTTTGAAGTCTAGCTTGGCCACCCAGCCCCCTTCCTGCTCTGCCACTTCACACCTCATTAAGGTAGCTTGGCTGAGCCTGCCAGAGGTTGAGCAATCAGCAAAGGCTACTACAGGGCTGATTTCAGGTAACATTTAGAAAGAGTTCTAAAACTCTTTCCTTGTAATAGTTATAATAAATCTAACATTAGCAAGTTGTTCTTACTAATAATTTGGTATCTTGAATGCCATATTTAGCTTGTTCCTTATAAGACATAATTAATTTAAAACAAAGACTTCCAATAATAGCTTATATAGCTAATGCACTATAATGTAGAAAAACAAAATTGGCAGTTTTTTCTCTCACCAAGGACTAGAAAACAGCTTATATAATCTTCCTACTTCTAGGTACACTTTACCCTACTCTTAGGATAGACTTTAGGGTTGACATATATGTAAACATAAGGTAGTTTAAGACCTTGTAAGTGCTTTTCATTCTGAACTCGAACTTGAGCTTTATTTTATTTTAAAAGGTGACAGACAGACAGGCCTGCGTTTAAAATGACACCAGACACCACAACAGTGCACCACTGGGTGCCCTAGCTCCACCGGAGTTCTTACACATACATGCCATTCCATATACTAGTGACTAACAGGTAGGCCGTCAGAGATTAAATAATTACGCCTAAATAGAGCACTGGCCCCCTGGGCCTAGTTAGCAGAGCCAAGGGCAGACTCAGAGTCAGTAACCACCTGTGTCAGTCAAAAAAGGGGGTGATCAGGCCAAAAGGGATGGCTTTCTCACACAAATTATACTATTCCTGTGATAACAGATGGGCTCCTCCAATGCTTTTTGAATGTAGATATTTAGAACACTAAATAACCAAAACCTATACCCCTTCACACATGCTTACAAACTCTCCTCAACTGTTCATCCATAAAGACATATTTTCAAATGCTCATGATGTGCTTCTCAAGCTTTATAGAAGAATGGGTTTACTATCTGACTGCTAAACCTTTCCTAAAGTTGTAAATCTGCTTATGCTTTGTGGGTTATGTGTAATAGTATAACACTGGCAATGTAATCGTAGTCATATTAAATTGTCTCTACATTTTAATGGTAAAATTGAAATATTTATTATTGGTCATTAGATAACTGGTCTAACTCTGGATTGTAGCCTTCATTATACAGTGATGGAGAGCTGGAGAATGGCATTAGTCACAAAAAGCAATGCTTTAAATGGCCATGTACTGACAGATCAAGTATTATCTAAGTACCTAATATATTCTAATTTGGAAAGGGCAGTACCAGCACGTCCTGGTAGTAAACAGATGCTCTGGGGGCAAGGAGTACCTGTACTTCTATATTTTCATTTCAAGCATTACCTGAAAGTGGTCTCTAAATCTTATATTCTCCACAGTTGTCATTTGCCCAAAATGCCAAAGCCCTTTCAGTATACTCCTGACGGACATGTCTCATGATAGACTATCACCAATTCAGCTAAAACCTTAAAACCTTCCTGTTACTAAGCTTCAAAGCAATCTTTAAAATGACTGTTTTCCTAAACGTTGTTCCTACTGTTGATCCACTTAACTAAATTGACCTGATGACACATTCATTTTCTTTTGTCAGTTGTCGATCCCTCCAGATCATTTCCCTCCTACTTTCCTATTCCTTTACATTTTCAAAACACCTTAAATAAATAATTAAAAGCTGAATTGGGCACAC
Source organism: Pleurodeles waltl (assembly GCF_031143425.1). NCBI lineage: Eukaryota > Metazoa > Chordata > Amphibia > Caudata > Salamandridae > Pleurodeles > Pleurodeles waltl. The sequence goes on from NC_090445.1 coordinate 511,427,016, forward strand.
ATTGCCACTGAGAATTACATAAACATGATTTGTTATTTCCAAGGCAACCAGGTGCAGCAGATGCCTTAGCGCATATGACACCACATTTCTTTCATCAGTCCTCTAAACCTGTGGTCTGGAGACCCCTGGGGGACGGTGAAGCCTTCTCAAGGGTCTTTGTCTGCTTAGAAAATCTAATATTATTAACAGATTAGGTCCCCAGTTTCACTAATGACTCACTGGGGGTTCCGCCGATTCCAATAATGATTCAGTGGGGTCCGCGGGTTCCAGTACTGATAAAGTAGGGGTCCACAGCAGTCAAAAGGTTGGGAACCACTGCTCTAAACAGGAAGTTTCAGAAATATTAGGTTTTCTGTTTTGCATAGCCTGTGATGTGCATTATTATTATAAACAATTTGGTTTCTCTTGTACTCAGAGCAGTCCCTCTGCTTTTCCTTAACCTGACTCCTGTGCAAAACTATATTGGGGCAAAGCATTCTGATTTTAATCTAGGAGGAGTTTTTATCAATGAGGATTTTTACCCATTTCAAATGTTTATACATTTTATCTTATGCGATGTTAGATGGGGCGATGCCCCGATAACCTTATGTGAGCCTGGGCGTGAAAATCTCTGTAAATAGAGAGTTGTCTGTTGGGATTATTTTAAAAACCCTTTACCAGATACAAACATAGTGGAAAGGCTAACTATTGGTGAATTCAATCACAATACTAAATATGTATGATCTAACCTACAGGTATCACAACATAACAAATAACAACAATTGAAACGAAGATGCAAAAGATGAAAATATTCTGACAATTATTGATAAGAGTTTTTTATTACAGTTCCTTCATAGTCCCTTTTCAATTTTGTTTTTTCAACGTTCAAAGTCCACTCAGAGGTAGTTTCAATAATCTTAGAGCTGTTCAAAGTCAGGGACTGTTTTGTTTATTTCCAGTACAAAAGTTCATATCAATCAATCCAAATATACCATGATATAAATTTAATTTGGAACCCCCACGATACACTAGTTGACGTGTTTCGGTCCAGGTATGTCAGGCCTTCTCAGGACAAACACAAGGACTTAAAGAATATAAGGTACCTAAAAACATATATATTTACAATACATTTCTCATCTAGTATATCTAATACAGCATCCCCATTCACAAAAGGCTATACTTAGTACATTTAATTATAGTGCAACTTCACAGTTTTGTCTAAATTGAAAGACAATGCCTATTGTCTACATATGATAACACTTAGTCCCTCATTATGAGCTTAGCAGTCTATACGGAAAACTGCAGTGGTGGCAGCCACCAAAGTACCAGCAGTGATGGCGGTGTACCGACCATCGTATTACGAGTCATATACTGAATACTGCCAAAAAAGCCACTAATCCGACACCACCAGGCCGACAGAGGGAGGGAGAGAGGCTGTCTCATTACCAGCCCCTCCACGCCGACAACATCCTACCCTCCATATTATGACCCATGAATCAGCACAGCGGAAAATCATTGGCGGTGTGAACTGCCGCGCTCAAATTGTCACCGCCACCAGAACTCAACACCACATTGGACAGTATGAATACCCTACACCTGACCCACATATTCACACTATACACACCTACACCCACCACTATAAAACACGCCCCCACACAACCCACAATCCTTTGCAACTACAATCACAGACAGACACCTACCACTTATACACCATAGGCACTTATACACTACACACACAGCACACACCACACAACTGCACCATCAACACCATATACACATCACAACTGCACACACGCCACAACACACCGGCACACCAAACTAAGCACCCCCACACCTCAACAAGCCCCAAACACCCCACCCTTGCACACAACAACCCCCCAATACCACATCATAACCACCATGTCCCCTCAAAAGTACTCACAATTCACAGACGAAGAGTTGAGGGTCATGGTCGATGAAATCATCAGGGTAGAACAACAACTGTTGGGAGCACACATCCCACAAACATCCATAGCCATGAAAATTGAGTTATGGCCGAGGATAGCTGACAGGGTTAACTCTGTGGGCACCCATCCACGCACAAAGGAGGGCATCAGTAAGAGATGGAATGACCTACAGGGGAAGATGTGTTCCATGGCTTCACGACACCAGATTGCAATCAACAAGGCTGGTGGTGGACCACCACCTCCTCCCCCAGAGTTCACATCATGGGAGGAGAAGATCTTGGACATCATGTATCCAGAGGGCCTAACTAGAATAACCGGAGGACTGGACTCTGGTAAGTCAACAACACTCCCCTGGAACCAACGGCTCCTGTACATCATGCGTCCCCACTACCCTATCACTCCCCGATTCACCCAAACTCACACTTCTGCCCCCAGTCACCTAATGCCCCCGCCCCTGCATGCCACACCACCCCACTGCAACTATCCCCACACAGTCCCTCCCTTGTGCACAGATAGCACTCACAATGGCAAGCACTACAACTCCCACAATGCATTACTCCCTACACATGAAATGCTGGTATTCCCACTTCACAGTGGAACACCTGCACATAAAACCATCACACCGGGGCGTGGCTTCGGGCGTCAAGATGGCGGTCGCACTCTGAGAGTGCTCTGGACCCCTCCGTCATCCGCCCATAGCTAACACGGTTTTGCCGAGCGAGGGATGCCGCTTCGACTCTCCCCGTGATCCCTGGATCCCGAGGAGCCGGTTGAGGTGAGCGGTAGCGAAAGGCAGGCTCCGATCTGCCGCCGCGGCCCGACCGGCTCCGAGGGGAAAGAAAAATAAAATGGCGGCTGGGACGGGGTCTCCGTGGCTGATTCGGCTCCGACGCTGTTGCCCTTACTGATGCTGCGGCGCCGGGCTGGGGGCGCCCCGCGGGCCCTGGAGAGCGCTGGGTCGTGCTCCGCGTGTGGAGCCCCGTGGACGGAAGAGACGGCCCTGTCCCGGCCTGAGAAAAAGGCCCTACGTTAGCGGGGCCGCCCCTGGGTGCCCGCACGGAGGCGCCGGAGTGGGGGACCCGCGGGGCCCCGCCGGACCGGAAGTACGCCGGGGGTCCGGGAGGGCATTGGGACCGCGCCCCGCACGCGGAACCCCGCGGACTAAGGGGACGACGACGGCTCGGGGGAGAGGCCCTGCGGCGAGAGGGCGGCCCCGGGGTGCCCACACAGAGACGATCGACGGGGAGGCTCTGCGGTAACCCGCCGGACGGGGGACGCACCGGGAACCCTGGAGAGCACTGGGGCGCGAAGTCCCACGGATTGGAGGAGGCAACGCCGCCCCGGCCCAAGAAGAGGGGCCCTGCGCCGGCGGGACTGCCTCCGGGCGCCCAGCTGAACTGTCGGTGGAGAGGACCCACAGAACCCCACTGAAGGTAGGCGGGACGCTGTTGGCACGAGGAGGAACAGCGTGACAGTGGTATGGAGGATGCCCACCCGCGGCTCCCATTCCCTCCCTCCACCCTGGTGCCTTGATTGTCTTGGGGTGGGGGCCGGGAGCGTGTGGCATGCCTGAGTCGTTCGGGGGATCAGAGGTGACCCCATATATTCTTCAAGCAGCTATCGACAAGCGGGCCGGTGGGCCAATCTCATCCTCCCCGACGAGGCCGCTGACCTGAATGGCCCGACCACCAACGCGACTAAAAACAGGCCGTGAACCTGGGACAGTGCGACATCCAGGGAGACTGGATCTGAGCCACCCCGTGTATTCCCAATCATAACAAGTGAACCAAGGCCCAAGATTTAAATCAAAACACGGCAAGACTTAACCTGTCCAACTCCCCCCCCGCGCCACGATGGGGAGAGACAAGGCGAACAAACAACCTCCACCCTCTCAGCAAAAGATCGACCAGTTCACGACGCCGACAGGACAGCGGGGAGAGGGGGACACGGCTAGTGGGGGCCCAGCGCCGGACGGAGTGAGCGCCATCCTCCAGGCCATCCAAACTTCGCAATCCGCTGTAGAGACCAAAATCGGGGAAGTACGGGAGGATGTGGGCCTTGTTAGGCAGGACCTCAGAAACGCAGTGAACCGGATCACTGAGGTCGAGGCCAGAGTCTCCCAGACTGAAAGCGACCTATCCGACCTTAAAGCCAAGGTAACCCAGCTGATGACTCGATCCGGAGAGTTGCACCGCCGCGCTGAGGACGCGGAGAACCGGTCAAGACGCAACAACCTGAGCTTCATTGGTTTTCCAGAGGGCATAGAGGACGGCGGGGCCTCCGAATTCCTAGAGAATTGGATCAAGACCTGGATGCCGTAACAGTCCCTCTCGCCCTGGTTTGTGGTTGTGCGAGCCCACAGGGCACTTGCCCCTCGTCCCCCTCCGGGCGGCCCAAAACGCCCGATGATTGCTTGCTTCCTCAACTTTAAAGACAGAGATAGTATCCTCAAGGAGGCTAGGCGTCTGGAAGACCTCCACTGGGAAAACCACAGGATCCTAATCTTCCCGGACTAAACCCGTGAGGTCCAGACTCGCCGTCGTTCATATGAGCAGGTTAAACAAAAACTTAGAGCAATGCAGCTCTCTTACATGCTCCTCTTCCCCGCAAGACTCAAAGTCCTCTTGGCCGGGAAAGCTAATTTTTTTGAAACACCTGAAGAGGCATGGGACTGGCTGACAGAGGAGGGCGTCGGAGCCCGGAGGAGCCCCCCGCGTCCTACTGAAAAGATCTCCCGGATGGGACCCCCCCTCCCGGAGGGGCCCCGGAGGAGCCGGAGACGTACCAGGTCCCGGAAGGGGGGGATAAAAGGAAAAGATCCAGACACTCTGGTGGACAATGAGACGGCCCGGAACTTAGACTCACAGACCGAGGGAAGTGCGGACCCTCCCGGGCCTCGGGCCTCGGCCCAGGCGATGGACGACGGACGCTTGAGCCAGTCCCCGGCACTTGATTAATACTGACAATGAAACATACGTGACCCCTGCTGGGGGACCCCCGGGGGGCGACCCGGGTTGTTCAACCTTTAAGACGCGGGCCCCTAGGGGACCGTCGTTGGTCACGCTGTGCCCCTCTGACGTACAGCACCTTACCTCGGCACACGGCCGCTAATTGCAGTTGATCCGGTTAAATGGAGGGGTCCACCACTGCACCCCAATGATAGTCACTCTGGCTATCTGGTTCTGGTTGGGTATGTGGGCGACAGATGCTTCCGGGGTGGGAGTATGGGGAGGGGGGCAGTTAGGGGGGGGGGGTTTGAAACCAGTTTAAAGCGTAACGAGTCGCTTAATCTTGTTTGTTATTTTAATATCTCACTGTGAGAAAACAGGGCTGATTGCAGAGGCCCCATAACTTTTTGCCCCCATTTTCCTCTTTTTGCTGGTGTTTTCCTGACTTTGATGGTGCCCTGGGTACTGCTAACCAGTCCCAGGGCCTGTGCTCTGTGTAAAATGGATATGCAAATTAGGCTAATTATAATTGGCTAAGTTAACCTACCTATAAGTCCCTAGTATATGGTAGGGCATGTAGGTTTAGGGACCACAGCATAGGTGGTGCACACCTAGGTGCACTGCTGAGGTGCCCAGTGTCATTTTAAAAGCAAGCCTGCCTTGCTGGCTGCTTTTAAATTAAAGTTATATGCAAATTCGACTTTGGAATTAAAGGTACTTCCAAAGTCTTAAACTACCTTATTTTTACATATAAGTCACCCCTAAGGTGTGCCCTATGTGCCCCTAGGGCTGGGTGCCATGTAACTATAAGCAGGGACTTTATAAAAATAGATTTATAAGCCCTGGTGAGGTAAAAACAGCCAAATTCGTTTTTCCCTCATTGAAGTAAATGGCCTTCATAGGCTAGAATGGGCAGACTTTATTTTAAATTTTAAAGTCTCCTTAAATGTTACATACCAAGAATTTGGTATCAAATTGATTGTTGTAATAAATCCCACAACTTCCAGTTGTTGGATTTAATATAACTAGTTCAGGTAAAAAGTTTAGACTTTACCTAAAAAGTTGCCAATTTCAGCTCTGCATTGTTTTTGCTGCTGTGCTCTGATTGACCAGCCTGCAGCAGCTTCTGCCAGGCTGCCTTGATGAGGTGTGAAGTGGCCTAGCTTCACACAAAGGAATGTGCTTGGGGGAGAGAATCTCCCCTCAGCAGATGGTGAGGCAGGAAGGGGGAGGGCTGCCAAACTGGTCTTCAAAGGCAGAGAAGGACATTTGGAGCACCCAGCAACACCCCCACATCCTGCAACCCCAGACAATTAGGTGCCCCCTTGATTAGATTAGGAGAGGGCAGGAGAGGGGTGTGTTTATGATTTTTAGCCACACCAGTGGGTGGGCTCAGCCAGATGTAACCTCCAAAAATCAGATTCATCCATGTTGGATTTTTAGAGACTGTTGCCTTCTGGGATGGATTTTTGCCACACTTCCCAGGAAGTGGTCATCACAGGGGGACGACCCTGTCCCTGATTGGAGAACCAGGGCCCCCCTGCTTTTCACCCAGGAGCAAGGATAAAACTGGCAGACCTGCACCCACGCCTCAGATCCCCTCCAGAAATCAACAAGAAAGGAACTAAAGAAGAAGAAGGACTGCCCTGCTGGACCCCTGACCTGCACCTGGACCCTGCACTCAGAAGTACTGCACCAGCTGCACACTTGGGCTTCACCACAAGAAGGGCTTTGCCTGGCTTCAACTGGTTCAAGGAGGGACTCCCTGTTTGCTACAGGTGAAAAATTGCTAAACCAGAGTCCCCTGCACCAACTCCTGAAGAAAGCGACCAGCTGACCACTGTCCAGTGGCCAAAAAGGAGTTTGCGCCAGGTGCATTCTGGGAGTTGAAGTCCGCACCCCCCAAGGACCATCACAGAACTTCTGGACCCTTGGGGTGAGCTGTGGACCCCAAAAGAACCTTAAAAGAACATCTGGGTGAAGCCCCAGAAGTTTGGAAAAGATTTGAGAATTTTTGGAAAAAAGCTCCAGAGAGGGACCGACCCGCCGCGGAAATTCTAGCCGGCTTGCCTCAACCGCGACCCGGCCTGACTTCGTGGTTCGTCCCGGTAAAGAAAAACATCCAAAAAAGAGACTAAGTCCGAACGTAAAAAGTTGACCGGGACCTCCCAGCCATCATATCCGAGAAGGGCTCCATGGACGTCGGATCAAGATCCAGGTTTACCCCGGTCGAAGGATTTTCATCTCGAAAAAACGACTAAGTCCGAAGGTAAAAGTCTCCACCGAGGAAACCCACATCGCGTATCCGGACAAGGGCTCCAGGGGGTCGGATTCAACTGGCAGGTTCGTCCCGGTGAAGAAAAACTTCAAAATAAAGACTAAGTCAGAAGGTAACTTTTTAACCGAGGCCTCCCGCGACCTGTAGCCGAGCAGGGCTCCATCGCGGTCGGCCTGAAAGTTTTGACTTTGCCCCGGTCGAGGTGCAACCAGATGACCCGATTGGCGCTTTTTGTTTCTAAGCGCTAGAAAAGTAATAATTCTTTAAAAATTCATATCTCCGGTTCCCCTAAACCGATTTTAATTGTTTTTGTGTCATTTTAAAGATAAAAATATAAACTATTTTTATAAATTGGTTTTGGATTTTTAAACTGTTTCCTGTGTTTTATTTAATTTCTGTTTTGTGATATTTGAATGCTTTACACTTTGTCTCCTAAGTTAAGCCTTGACGCTCGTTGCCAAGCTACCAAGGGTTGAGCTGGGATTAATTTACTGAGACCTAACTGTACCTAGGTGGAGGTTAGTGGCTTGTTGCTAGGTGTAGGTACCTACCTGCCCTACCAATAACCCATTTTCCAACACTCACTGTTAAGTTCAAAACAGCCGTCCCTAGATCCACAACCAGATACTCAATTTGGTACAATACTCATGCAATCCACGATTGGCATGCACTGACACAGGTCCTCTCCTGGAACGTAAATGGCCTGCTAGACAAGATCAAAAGGTCAGCAGTATTTAGCACTCTTCGCAGATATTCTCCCTCTGTGTTTTTTTTGCAAGAAACTCACCTCCTCGGGACTAGGTGCCCCATGCTTATGCGAGGAAGTTATCATAGAATATACCATGCGGGCTTCTCTAGATGCTCCAGGGGTGTGGCCATCCTACTCCACCGCTCCCTACCCATGGTGATTACAGGCACACAATCCGATCCACAGGACAGATTCGTAGTGGCCACAGGGACGCTCCATGGGTCGCCAATAAACCTTGTCTGTGTCTACGCCCCTCCGGCGGGACTGGACCCCTTCCTACTCTCGCTCCGACGCGTGGCGGCAGAGCTCCCCCAGGGGGCCACCCTGTTGGGAGGAGACTTCAATGCCGTTCTCGACCCCACCCTGGATGTGTCTGGCGGGGCCACTGCCAGTAGATCCAATAGGGCTTCGGCCCTCAACAGCTGGACCGAGAGCCTAGGCCTATGTGACGTATGGAGAACCTGGCACCCCAGGGAGCGGCAATACACGCACACATCAGCTGCCCACCAAACGCAATCCAGAATAGATCTTATATTCATGCCCGCCACGGACCTCCCGAGCGTTACGGGGGCAGAGATACTCCCTCGTGGAGTCTCAGATCATGCTCCAGTACATGTTAGTTTGGGCGGAACAGACCCCTCCAGGCGCCCGGTGTGGCGACTGAATGCCTGGTATTTGCAGGACGAAGACTATGCCCACGAGGTCACGACTCACCTTACCCAATACTTCAATCTGAATACGGGATCAGTCCAGTCTCCGGGAACACTATGGGCAGCATGTAAGGCCACCCTTAGAGGGCAAGCTAAATACCTCCTCCGTTCCCGTGAAAGGGATCGAAATTCTCAGGTCTCCAAGCTGGAGGCCAAGGCCTTAAGGCTGGAGTGCCAACAAGCGACCTTGCCGTCTGCCTCTACCTTGAGACAACTGACCTTAGTCAGAGGCGAAATCAAACACATAATACTAGAATCGGCTAAACATATCTGGAGAGCTTCCACTGCCCGAATATATGGCTGGGGAGACAAAAATGGGAAGCTCTTGCATTGGTTGGCCACCCGTCCTCTGGCCAACAGAGTTATCCCAGAGATTTTAGATGCCTCGGGCACCCTCACCAAAACACCTATTGATATTGCGCAGAGTTTTGCCTCATATTAAGATGCTCCCCTTCTAAACGACATTACCCTTCCTAGGGTCCCCTCGGAGACAAGAGACAGGCTGGACGAAACTATTAGCCTTGAAGAAATCACCAACGCGATCTCCAGCCTGGCATCGGGTAAGACCCCTGGTCCTGACGGGTTCCCAGCAGAGTTATACAAGAAATGCAGTGACATTCTGGGTCCACACCTTCTTAACATGTACGAGGAGGCTGAGAGACTGGGCCGCTTCCCTGTTGGGATTGATCAAGCCACGATTGTAGTGATCCCCAAAACCCAACCACCATCACGACACTGTTCGGCGTACCGGCCCATCTCACTCTTAAACACTGAGGTCAAGGTGCTCTCTTCGATCCTTGCCTCTAGATTGAAAACAGTAATGCCCACTCTGGTGCATCCTGACCAATGTGGCTTTATGCCCACCCGCAGCACCAGACACTGCATCAGGCGGCTACATCTGGCCCTGGCCCACCACAAGACCCTGTCGCACAAACCCTTGGCACTACTCCTACTCGATTTCGAGAAAGCCTTTGATACGGTGGACTGGTCTTACCTCGAACAGGTTCTGCAAAGAAACGGGCTCGGCCCCAAATTTCGAAGCCTAGTGAGACTCCTATATTCCAGGCCGACAGCCCGAGTTCAGGTGAACGGGGTGGTTTCTGATCCATTCCCCATTGGCCGTGGAACCCGACAGGGATGCCCACTATCTCCCCTGCTCTTCGCATTGATAATAGAACCCTTAGCGATAATACTCCGAGGAGACCCATTGATCGAGGGCTGGTCCTGGCCCACCTGCTTAGAGGATCGCGTGGCGTTATACGCAGATGATGTCCTCCTATATATTTCCAACCCGGCCAAAAGCGGCCCCGCGTACTGGAAATCCTAGGCCTCTTTGCGGAGGCCTCGGGATTGATCCTAAATCCCACCAAGTCCCTATTGGTCCCCCTGCACAGCTCTAGGGACTGTGTGGACTGGCAGCGAAACATCCCAGTACGAAGAAACAGTTTTAAGTACTTGGGAATACACATCTCACTCCTCCCCGAATTGTCATGGGAACTCAACATTACGCCGTTAACTAGGAAAATCAAGATTGATCTTCTGCGCTGGAAGACCCTCCCCCTTAATTTGCTCGGCAAAATAGCGCTCTACAAGATGATGATCCTCCCTAGGCTCCTCTACTTATTGCAAAATTTTCCGTTCCCTATACCCATAAAATGGTTCAGGGAAATGGATTCACTGGCGCGCCAATTTATATGGAGCGGAGCTCGCTCACGACTGGCGCTCAAAACTTGCCAAAGAGATGTACACGAGGGGGGCTTAGGCATGTCCAATGTCCACTTTTACTATCTTGCGACGCAGCTGCTTGTAATTAACGACTGGGTGGGGGGTGGATGGTCAGACCCGGCATACCGGTTGGAACTTCAGTCCATGGGCTACCCTCGGATCTTTGGCACCCTCTACGGAGGTCCAATCTCTCAAGACGTCCCGGACGTAACTAAGGTGATTTTACAGGGATGGCGGACTGCTCAGAGGTTGACGGGGTGGCAGGGGCGTCTCACCCAACAGACCCCGCTATGGCATGGGAGATACTTGGCGCAGGTGGCGGGCTTGGAGGGTTTTCGAAACTGGGACAATATAGGTATCTCTACTCTGGGGGACGTCTGGAGAGGGTCGTATATGCGATCCTTTGAGGATCTCCAAAAAAATTAGACACAGTTCCACAGATATCTCCAGCTCCGACACGCCCTACTAGCACATGTCCAAAGAGGAGAAGACATACCCGAGCATAGTCCTATGGAGGCCGGGGTGCTGATGGGGGACCTGGGTAAGGGAGCTGTTTCCCAGATATACCGTGCCCTGGTCGCCGGCACCCCGGGTTCTCTGGGGGAGCTCCGCCGAAGGTGGGAGGGATGGGCGGGCCCCATGGAGGGGATGGACTGGGACGAAGCATTGATGGCCCCACGCGCCCTAGCGATGGCCACACGCCTTCGATTGATACAAGCATATTACCTTCACACAGCCTATCTCACTCCCATCAAACTACACAGAAACTACACAGAACGGGCTTACGCCCCACAGCAGAATGCCCTCGCTGCAGAAACCCCACAGCAGACTTTTTCCACATGGTATGGACCTGTCCAGTCATAGTGACATACTGGGAAGCTGTTTTGCAGGAAATCTCCGAGGTCCTACAGGAAGACATAGAGAGGAGACCTCTGCCCCTCCTTCTGGGGATCATGGGCGACACTGGGTTGAGGAGACCGGACCGAGTTTTCCTTGGGGTGGCGTGCCTGGTAGCCAAGAGGGATATTGTGGCGGGCTGGAAGGCTATAGGTGCCCCAACACTGACTAAATGGAGAAGAGTGGTAGACTGGTGTGCGCAGAATGAAAAACTTGTATATGAGGCCAGAGGCTGTCCAAACAAATATGATAAGATATGGGGGAAGTGGGAGGCTGCCGCAGGTCCTTAGATTAAACAAAGTATAGCTACCAATCATATTGTACTGTCTGGGAGCATGGGCTCGGCTGTTGTTAGATGCACGTTGGCATCTTGTTCTATGTTTGTACCATTGTATTTACCCTTTTCTTTTCTCTTTGCAAAATAAAAAAAGTCTTTATAAAAATAAAAAAAACATCACACCAGCTACAGCAACTGAATGTTTTGACTGCGTATTACTATGTTGCAATGACAGCAATGCCATCCACTATCTACAACCCTCAATGGACCATGGAACCAATGTCACAATCCATATCCCAGAAACAATGTCTGCAGTGCTGCATCTGTCATTGCCATCACTGGGAAGCAAGTCAAGCCACTGTATATCAGACTATGAAACAAACAAGTACACCTCCACAATGCAACTCTCTCCCTCTCCATCCACAGATAGCCCTGTCATTGCCACCCTGCAGATGATGCCAGAGACAGCCAGCCCTCTCCAGGTTGAAGGCCCCAGAGGATGTCTGGACTATGACGACTTACCTGGCCCATCTGGGACAACTGGTCAGTCCACCACCAGCCCCACATTGTCCACATCTGAGCCCCCCACCCAAGTGGCAACAGCAGCACAGCCAACCCTTCGTCCCCAAACCTGTGTTCCAAGGACTGTACAATCAGCAGTGTGCCCCACAGTACAGAGACCAGAGTCAACCCCTCTCACCCAAGATGATAAAGGTGCTGGGGGTAACTGGGAGTGGGCACACTGTGCTAGGGGCACAGGGTGCCAGGGGCAGTTGAAGGGCACCTGTGGGCCAAAGGGTGGACCCCCAAGGTAAACGACTGACTAGGAGGCCACCTCCAAAGTCCTGGGAGCATACCAGCAGTCCCTGCACAAGATGGGCCAGATCCTCTCAACCTTGCAGGAGAACCAGAAGCTGCAGAGGGAATACCACCAGTAGGCCATGAAACAGTGGCAGACTCACAATGCCACCATGGCCTCCATTGCAGGGGTGCTCAAGGAACTTACTACCATCCTGCGTGCATCCTCCACCTACCAGCAGGCCCCTTCCTCTAGCCACATACCAACTGAGCCATCCACTTCTGCTGCAGCTAGTGAAATAGAGGTCCTCTCAGAGGACCCGCAGACCACCATCACCCCTCCCTCTGTGCTGAGGAACCCCCACCCAAACTTTGTCATCCATCCAGACATCATGCAGGACCTGATGCCAGACCAAAACCACTGCCAGGAAATGACCCTCTTCTGAACATTTTCCCGTGTGTACCAATGAGACACCCTGTTGGCTGTCCACTGTCAAGTCTCCATGTTTCCATGCCCCCTTGGATACTGGACCTGGACTAATTACAGCAGGCCCTACTACTCTGATGATGTCATCCACCATTACCCCACTCTTCACCCACTGCACTTGTGAATCACAATAAACAGCATTGATCACAGCTACTGCTTAGCTGTCTTTATTGTAACAAGTAAGATTTACTGTTGTACAAATTGTGATTACAGTTAACACATTGACCATTAAAAGTCTATAAAATGGACAGAAAGGGGGGTGCACTGTGCAGGGAGTATGACAGTAGGACAGCATATACTGAAATCTTGTCAAGGCAGGAACCAGAATAGCACCACCCAACAGACCTGCAAATAGACCAAGACAGGGACAACCATCACAATAGTAGTCAATGTTCTACACTCAACACACATGCAGTACTTTGTCGAGCTCCCTAGTGCAAATAGGCAATTGGAAGGTTAACACATATTACCATGGCAGACCCACATGTTCCAGATATGCAGTCCCAATGTTACATCCCAGACAGCTGGCGTTACTCCACTAAAGGCAAGTCCCACTGTCAGTAAAAGTTATGTTACATAATCGTCCATTGTGTACAGTGAGTATAGGTATATATTGATAACAACAATATTTGTGGCAGTTCGATTGCAGTTGACATAGCAGCCCAAGTCATTGCAGATGTGATGCTAGATTACAGCATAGTAAAATAGCTCTGACCTCACAACAGTAGCACCTCTCCTGATGGCCAACATGTTGTCCCCCAAACCCACACAGTGGGATAGATGCTCTTGACACCTCCACTGATGGCACACTTTAGGAGGAGCAATGTCATAAGGCAGACAACAGTACAGTGCACATACAACAAAATTAACACATACCTGTATGTCATTGGAAATATTGTTGGATCAACTCCATTCTAGTGTTAGCCGCATCCTCATCATCTGCCTTCTCATCACTATCTATATCACCATCATCAGCCACTGGTCCAGCTGCCACCTCCTCAACATCCAGTAATGGGATGGGACATAGCAGGGCTAGATTATGTAGCATGCAGCAGGCAACAATGATCTGGCAGACTTTTAGTGGTCTGTAGAGCAAGGCACCTCCTGAGACGTGTAGACACCAGAATCAGGCCTTCAGTAGTCCAAAGGTCCTCTCGATGACATGCCTCATCCTGCCGTGGGCCTCATTGAAACAGTGTTCCCCATCTGTGGTCAGGTATCTCACTGGTGTCAGCAGCCACGGCAGGTTAGGATAGCCAGAGTCACCTGTATGCACAAAGATTGGACACATCACAATACCGTTAGAGACAGAGGGCAGAAAATGAAGAGAGGTGAGATAACAGATGCACACATACAATTGGATACATGCCAATGAGCCAGGGCCTCTCTCTCTGTAGTTGTGCCATCATGTATGGGGCATTGCTGTTCCTCAGAATATAGGAGTCATGCACAGAACCAGGAAACTTGGCCGTCACTTGGGAGATATACAGGTCAGCGAGATTCACCATCTGGACATTTATGGAGTAAAAGTTTTTTCTGTTCATGTACACTTGTTCATTGGCCCTGGGAGTAACCAAAGCAATGTGGTTGCCATCTATGGCCCCTATCATATGAAGGACATGTGCCATATCAAAGAGGTCAGCTTTAATAGTGGGCAAATCTGCGCATTGGTGGGAACCTGATGTAGCTGTCCAGATCTTTGAGTAAGGCACACAGTACATCCTTTAACACATGACTGAACGTGGGCTGTGACATCCCTCCTGCCAAGCCCACTGTGATCTGTAATATGCCTGAAGCAAGGAAGTGTAGCACAGACAACACCTGTACTGTTGGAGGTATGGCATAGGGATTACGTATGGCAGCTAAGAGATCTGGCTCCAACTGTGTACACAGTTCCATGATGGTCTGATGGTTCAGACAATAGGTCTGTATAATGTGTCTTTCTTCCAGGGTAGCAAGATCGACAAGGGTCCGGTATACAGGTGCATGTCTCATTCTCACCATTGCACAGAATCTAGGAATAGGAGACAGGAATAGCCACCAGATAATTTTGTCAGTTCACAGACCCCCTAACACAATACATGTAGCACACAAAAGTAGTGTGGACATAACGCTGAAGTACACTGAATCCATTTGGCCATGTTGACTGACCCAGTATGCCGTTGTTGATGACAGTTCCTATGCCATCATTGATGACAGTTCCAGCCCCACACACACAGCTTGGCAGACACAATACATTTGAGACTTTAATGTAACAACAACCGATTACCCCAGGTAATAAGGTGTATGTGAAATTTGAACATATAGATATGGTTACCCCATCTATGAGGCAGCAAGTGACTGCACATGTTGTGTCATAGATATCTGTACATCCAACAGCACTATCCATGAATATCACATGTGTGAGCCATGTTTGGATGTGTGAACATAGGTAATCTATGCACATGTCACTAAAATCATCCATGACACACTTTTCATTCACCTACAATACGCTACATACATGTAAAATGGCAGCCCCCTGTCCTGGAAGCCAGGACAGATGGAAGTGACATTATTCGGCCGGCGCTAGTCATCATGGTGATAGGCTATCTCGACTGCTGTGCATCTCCTCATTGGCTAACATTGTTCCCCATGGGAGACTAAGGCAATGATGATCACCATTGGAGGTAACAGTCATGTACATGGCGGACATGACCGCCATTTTTTGTTGCATAGCTCACTTGATTCCTGACGCTTGTGTAAGCAAGAACTCTACTGCGTGAGCTGCAGTGTTCTGTCTCTGGAAGCCACTTCGCCATGTCCTGCAGGTGATAGGGCCCCTGCCTTCATGCAGGTGGAGCTGTAGAAGCTAGACGATGGGGTACTAACCCTGTATGGACAGTTGTATTGGGGTACCAGAGCAGCAGGTGTGTCCAATGTTACTGTCCTGTCTGATGGTGATGTGTGTGGGTCTGACATGCGTTGGGACGACACACACGGAATGTATGCATGTAGATGGCAAATGAGTTGGTGCGTTATTGCATGTATGTGTGGTCATGAGATGTGTCTAATGTGTGGAGTCCACTGCTGTTGTTTGTGATGCCACTCTACATGACTTTCTCCTTCTGTCTGTGTCACCCATGCAGGTCAGCAGCCATCAGAAGAAGGAGATGTGTTGTGCCGTCGCCAAGTATGTGCAGACCCTGTGGGTCCATACCCAGCAGAGCACCCACTGCAGAAAGCAGCGCTGGGTCCATAAGACCTCTGAGGCCCAGCTGGGGATGTCCTCCCAACAAGAGAGGGGTTCCTGTTGGACCCTAACCCTCTCCAAATGTCCCGCATTTTGGCAGTGGCCTACCCTGATGTGGATAGGTGCTTGAGGGCAGCACAGCAGCCACAAGGGGGTGCGTACACGCTCACAACTTGCTAATGGTAGGCATGTATGCGTTTGGGTAGCCTACTAGTGGTAAGATGCAGTGTAGATCATTGGTACTTGCACATTGGCTATGGGTATGAGCCACCCAGGCAGGATTTGTCTCAATTATGTCTGCCAATGCCATGCAGACTGTTACTAATGAGTTTGTCTGGACACATTACACATCTTTTGAGTGACCAGCTCTTTCCATCAGTATAAGTATACCTGAGGTGTCCGGGCAATTGCCTTCAGTAATTGTCTGCCACTATGACAGAGGAAATTGGTGCGTTCTCAATCAGCTGCCTCACACTGTAGGTGTAGAGGGCTGCAGGGGGCCAAGATATCATTGCCCACATTTTTTATGGATTTGTTTGCATGCTACCTCGCCATGCAGGAATCATATGATTATGGAGCACATGGTATGTCTCTGTAAATGACCATGGTAGTGTGGAAAGTACAGTGCTACTGTGCCCTTGTATGACCCTTCATCAAGTCAAAGTGTGGCAATGTTTACACTGCATAGCTTCAGTTTCCCCTATGATTTCACCCAGATATACATGTCAATTTAAAGGCTTGCAATGGCATGGCATACCAGTAGATTTTGAGGTTGTTATTGACCCATTGCACCCTTTCTTTCTCACTAGCCCTCACTACCTCTCCTCTGTCTTTGTCTGCATCAGCATCATCAGGCAAAGGAGAAGGGGCACCGGCGAGTGGGGTAGCTGCAGCCCATGGGACCCAGTAGGCTGAGACCAGTGGAGCTGAGGGGACCAGTGGGATGGAGGGCAAGGGGAGTGCCACGGGAAAGACCGGATCAAAAACATCTTCTTTGGATTCCTCCTCTGATGGATGCTCCCTGGCGGTGGCGGACCCATCTGGGACCAGTCCAGCACCATCCTTGTCCGCCACCTTCCCCTCCCAGCACCACCCTCCCTGTAGCTCCCCACCCAGTTGCCAGTGCTCACTCACCAAGGAAGGTGTGCGTCTCCTTTGCCGCAGGCACCTCCGCCCCTGCTCCAGTCAGCGCTGATGCCCTCAATGAGGATGCTATTGACCTCCTGAGGTCCATCTCTGTGGGACAGTCAACCATTGTGAATGCCGTCCAGGGATTGGTATCACAGATGCAACAGACAAATGCCTACCTGAAAGGTATTCAGGGTGCCCTGACTGGCCTGCAGAGATCCTTTCAGGCTCTGACCTCCTCATTGACTGCAGCCAGTGTCCCTTCATCCTCCGTCCCCACTCCAGCTACCTGTTCCCAATCCCCCACCCCTCTCCCCACACCTATCCAGAGCGCACAGTCAGACCACCATTCATCCAAGTCAACAGACCCAGTTCGCAAATACAAACACAGGCACCATAAGTCACACCACTGCCATGCACACAGACAACAGACACATGCAGACACAACATCCACTTCCTATACAGACTCCCCCACCACCTCCTCCCTCATAGATCATATACCACTCAAACCTGCTATCACCACATCAACGCTCCCAGATCCAGCCTCAAGCCACCAGTCCCCTCATGCCCACCATCACCACAATAGCAGACACACATACATCCACCCCATACACCACATGCACACTCACCAAGACTACCAACACCCAACATGCAGTACATCCACCTTCCCTGCAGACACCACCCCGACAGACACTCACACATCCACCCTGGCATCTACCTGCATCTCCTCCCCCCTCCTCCCAGTACACCTAAGCGCCCACACTCACCCGCCCAACAGACACCCAGCACACACATGGCATCCACCCATGCACCAGCATCCAAGACACATACACATACACACCTTTCAAGCACTCCCAAATGTTTTTCCCATGACCACCGTTGAGTTCCTAAAAAAAGATTCCTGTATGAGTTTGCAGTATTCCCTTCCACTGACCCAGTCCCTGTTCCCCCCAAATACCATGCTACCCTCCCCAAACCCGCTCCTTCCACCTCCCAGTCCTCCCATGCCGCCCCTGGTACTGCCCATGACCCTCCCACACCAAAGTCTTCAACCCTCACAAAAGTGAGGGAGACCCTTCCCAAACCCAAAACAAAAGTCTCTCCACCAAATTGAAGTCTAAGGGCAAACCATCCCTCCAAACCAAAACCAAAGGACCCCCTCCCAAACCCAAGCCCACACCTTACCTCCCATCACCCCTGAGGTGCTTGCCTGCCCCATTGATGCACCTGCCGTGTGGAGGCCACTTTGCAGTCAGAAGTCAAGTTGGGCCCAGATAAATTGCCCAGTGTGCCTGGGGAACTGAGAACAATTGGACTGGCTAGTGCACCCATTTTGTGTATAGTTCATTTACCAACATTTTACACATGAAATATTTTATTATATCTGAACCACTTAACTGTTGGGGTCGATGATTACAAACTTGTCCTGACTTTTCTTCCACATATGTGTGTTGTATATGTGCGATTTGGTGTGTGTCTTCTGTGTATGTGATGTGTTTGTGTAGCAGCATGAGTGGTGTGAGTGAGTTGTGCTATGGACTTGTGCTGGTGTTGTGTGGCATTGTGTAGTAGTGGTGTGTGTGTTGTGAAGCATCTGTGATGTACTTTGTGTGTTGGGTGGACGTGATGTGTGATCTGACGTGTTGTTTGGCAGTGTTATTGTTTGCATTGGTTGTGTGCTGTTGTTACATGTTGCTGCCAGTATTTGTTTTCATGTATGTGTTTTCATGTAGAGGTCCGTGGTGTGCCTCTCTGACAATACGTTTGTGTGGTTACGATGGTGTTGTTGTTGTGTGACTTGGTGGTGTTGTGTGTAGATGTGTTTGACAGTGACGGTGGTGTGTTTGTGCAGTGTGGAGTGTGTATGGCACATGTATGTTGGCCGTGGTGTGTGTTGTTTGTGTGTGGGCCTGTGTATGTAGATGTGTTTATGTGTTGATATGGGTGTCTGTTTGAGTGTGTGTGGCCGTGGGTAGCCTTGCCGGCATTGTGTGTTGTGTATGGATGTGTACTGATCGCCTTCCCTCCAGTGTTGCTAGGTGGGTGTACTTAAGGTGGTTGTCTTCATTGCTGGTTCTGGAGTAACATGGCCAACAGGAGCAGTGGGAAGACTTGAAGTTTGGGCTCTATGGTGGCTGCAGACTTGTCTGTGTTTCTGAAGGTGGCTGTCTCCTTTTATGTTGTTCGTTTCCGCCAGGCTTTTTGTGACAGTGAAACTGCCCAAGAAATCATGGCAGTGTGAAACCCCATAATATGGTCTGCGGAAAAAATAGTCTCCGCCGGCCTGAAGATGCCTGCTGACGGCAGCGGCGGTCCGTCCGCACTGGTCGTATTGACATCTATTGGCTGTGTTCTGTTGAGTAAACCTCCATACTCATAATTTGGCAGTCTTCTCCACCTGGCCGCCAGCAGTTCGACCACCATCACTTCCATGGAGGTCATGGGATCGCCAACCTCGTAATGACCACCTTAGGTTCAAGGACATCATGGCATTTTTATGATTATAACTGGTCATTTATTGCACTCCTGAATTGAATCTTATTATTTTATGTAAAGCGCAAGAAACTTAACCACACGAAACTAGAATCATTATTAGACAACATATTTTTTGTGGTCCACATAAGGTTAAATACATCAAATATGCTGACCAAGGAGGCTAGCATACAAATGCTGTACTGGAAAACAACTTGATATTTGTCATGTCAGTGCAGCTCAACATTACTGACCTTTAAAGTGAAAACATTTTTTGCTTACTGGATAGCAGGTGTCTATGATTAACAACAATTATTAATAAACAGGTGAACATGCCATACCCGTTATGGCATATGCAGGGACCTGGCATACCGATCAGAAAGTGTCTAGATTTCCCATCATCTGATTCACCAGATCTATCTGATCCGACATAGAGGTCCTTTCACTGCAGTGAGAAGTAAATTAGTATTGTTCCTCTCATTATTGGACACTAGTTGTTGACATGGCCCTATAAGCGTGTTGGGAAAAGAATCATCTTACTAATGGTGAATCTTTTTTAATGAGCCTTCTCGGGAAGATAGTGGGGTCTTTCCCATCAATCAGACTGATCCTAGCTCTGTGGGTGTAAGGATGCAGACATTATTGCCTCCTCAAAAAAGATTGAGATCACAGTTATCAATTGTCTGTTGTGAGAAAGTGTAGATATTGGCCTGCTCATCATGCATATCAACATGCTTACAATGCATATTTAGCCTGTGCGTGGCTGCAGCTGGCCCCTGGAAAACTATGCATTAGGGCAGGGGCGGCCAACATGTATCAAAAGTGGTGGGGTTGTTAGAGGGCGACAGAAGTGGGAGTGGGGGGGTCATGAAAGGAGGGAGGTATGCGGGGAGACATGGGAGGGTTTTAACATATAAAAAAAAAAAAACTTACCTGGTGCTGCCAGCTACCTCATGCTCCTCTTTCTGGTCCCATAGCTAGAGGGACTCCCTGTGCAATCCCAGAACTGCTCTCATGCTATTACCAAGCATGAGAGCACTGCAGGGATTGGCCTGAGAGGGCTGGTTTACCGCTCACTCAGGCACAGGGAATCTGTATGTTTTTTCCAACCTGGCTGTCAAATACAGCTGGGTTGGAAAAACCTAAATGTGCATGTCTGTTTGACTGGACTAGAGTGGCCAGCCAAACAGACATGCACATTTTAGTGCTCTCAACTCCTCCTCCACCCTCCCACGGCCCAGTCCCACCCCTCCCTGCACATGCTGGCTCAGATCCAGCAGCTGGAAAATAAAGTTAAATATTGTTTTATTTTTGGGGTGACACACCTTGACCATTGAGAAGGAGCTGCTGCTGAATTAGGGTAATGGGACTTTACTGTTATTCTCAGTCACATGCATGGCATCACAGATATTGACAAGCATTTACTGAAACAATCACCTGTAGACCATCATCCACTGTAGACACTATTGCTGATAGGTGCTCATGGTATACATTGTGCATAGTCCTGCCTGCAAGTTCCTAAACCACAGATAAATTGATTACATGCTGGAGAGTTTGAATCTCAGTTGCATGTGGCTTTGTGTAAACCGTTAGAATTGTTACACAGACTGTTTTGATCACTATGTAGGCTGCATGTCAAGTCCCATAAAACAAGGTTGGCAAATAGCATTTAGAACCATTATGTGCAAAATGTATATATTCAAATTAGTCTTTTCACGTTCAACATTGACGTTAGTCTTTTCAACATTGACAGTGAGCAGTGTGTTTGTGTACAAGTTTCTGAACACAGGACACTGCAGATACTGCGTTACTCCATCTTGCTTATCTGCCCATTAGGGTTGGATAGTATTTCATCATGATGATTAAGGGGGTTATTCTAACTTTGGAGGAGTGTTAATCCGTCCCAAAAGTGACGGTAAAGTGACGGATATACCACCAGCCGTATTACGAGTTCCATAGGATATAATGGACTCGTAATACGGCTGGTGGTAAATCCGTCACTTTTCCGTCACTTTTGGGACGGATTAACACCTCCTCCAAAGTTAGAATAACCCCCTAAGTCTTTTAGCTGCTTTACCAAAATGTGCAATACATTTTGCCTCACTGTGTGCCAATGCGATTCAACAGAAACTCTTTATTGTCTGAGGTGCTCACTGCAATTTCTGTCCATAGGATATTGTCAATGTTGTGATGTTCTTCAAGGCAGGTGTGACATCAGTGGTATCCCTTGTGTTTTACAACATATCCTAGATCTGTGCTGAATAATTATGCTTACTTCCTGAGTTGTAAGACCAATTTAATACATATTTCATGGACAGGTGATACAATAGACAATGTTTTTGGTATTGTAATTTCACAAGATACACACCCCCATTGATTGAGACCTCTTTTTTTGTTGTTTGTAATTTTGAAAGCACTGCAGGTGCCACATATAAAAACATTCTAGAATACATGGTAAAAATAACATGGGCAGTAAATCAGACTTATTTTTGCTGAGGCGCCTTGCTGCTCGCAAAGGGAATTGATTGAAGTTTTTCACTTTTTTAAACACAAAAAGGGGTTCTGGCAGTTAAGGCTATGTAACATTTTCCAGGTGGTTTTGATGGCATTAGCTTAAGCAGTTAAAACATAAATTGTCATCTGACTTGTTTAGAACTCTATGCTTTAAAAACAAAACTTAGCCTAAAAGACTATATTCATATGACAAAGCAGAGCATTGGTTGTGGTTAAAGGTGAATGGATGTGTTTCATTTAGAATGCTTTCTGTTTCAATAGGGCCTCATTCATATTTCATTTTTGATTAGAGTTTGCAAAATTTCTCACCATGTATAACAGGTAATTGACACAACCTCTTAATTACATGCACACTCAAACATTATCTGCAGAAGGATATCCATCATACAAGTGAAGAAAGCAAACAAACAAGCACTGACACAAAGTACACTTTTCTGCTATTGGGGATGACATAAAGAGTCTTCTATAAAAGTTGTCAATTGAATGAAAGAATAAGGGGCCAAATAAGTAACATTGGCACGAGGCCTCTGTGACGGGCCGGACTGGGTCGGCCCGCACAATTCCCCTACTGGTTCTGGCGCTACCCATGATGATCCGGAAGTGTTCGGAAATCCCACCAATCCAGGCGCCGTACGTAGGTCGCAGTGGGAAAACGGAAGTTCAAGAAGCCCGGCATCGGGCTTTCAAAAGGAGGAGGCGAACAAGGAGAAAGACGGAGGAGCAGATGAGGATGCGAGCGGAAGAACCGGAGAGACCAAGGAGCAGTACGTCCCAATCAGGGATGGGAAATCCTCAGAAACCAAGGAGCCGTACGTACCAATCGGGGACGGGAGGAGTGGAGAGACCAGGACGTCGGTTGTCCTAATCGGGGACAGAAGGTCCAGACTCCGGGAAGCGGAATGCGGCAGCCCGCCACGCTTCTGGAGAAGCGTGGCATCTTCAGGTGCGTGGAAGTGGCCTGGGCAGGGGTAGGGAGGACGGGAGGGGAACAATAGAAAGGGATTGACGGGGAATGCACTAAGAGTGGAAAAGATACGGGGGAAGGTGAGGGGACTACAAGAAAGGGGTGTGCAGAAAATGGTAATAAGAATTACGTAATGAATGGAAAAGGATAACAAGAAGTAACTAAAACAAAAACAGTGCGCCAGAAAGACAAAGGAGAGAACAATAAGTTGTAAAGAAAAGAAAAGAAGACAGAGAGACAAAGTAAAGGCAACCTCCTAACACCGAGGGAAAGGACAGGAGAGGTGCAGACAGAGATAGAGAAAAACCCAAGAGACAAGAAAGAGACAACAGCTGAAAAGGGAAAGCCAGAAACAGGGAACCAAGGGGAAAAGCATAAGCACTTACCGAGACTATTGTTCTTCTCTCCACATGTGCTTCCCGAGAAACCTGAAAGAACAGAAAGAAATAAAGAAGAGACTGTGAACCACTGCCTGGAAAATACACCCGGATACTGAAAGAACAACAAAAAGAAAGCCATCCGTTACAAACTATCACTATACTCAACCAATAAAATAACCCTTACCTGTGTATCAGACGAGTCTTGCGTAGGTAATCGCGCCAACCCTGCAACAGCCTCAAACATTTATCTCAAATAATTGTTATGACTTCTCAGTGGTACTCACTCTTTTCCCATCCACCTCTGGTCCAGGGCATTCTTCGTCACTCTTTCCTCTTCTTGCTCAGAGCATCACCGCTCAGGATGTCATCTGCTTTGCCTAATGGCGGTCATGTGCCCAGGATTCGGGCTGTCACATGTGTGCTGCCCAGTTGTCATCGGCACAGTCAATCTCATTACCATATGGACATCCCAAAACCATGATACTATGTCCCATCTTAATGTTAGGCTACAGTGAGATTTGAGGATCTGGGTTTTCAAGGATCTATTGCAGGAATCCGTAGGCTATACAATCTACTCCCTACTCCCTGGGCATGACCAGGTGCTTGGCTTCCTTCCATGTTGATGACAGAAAACCTCTGCTTGGGATCTGCTCTTCATTTGTCTTCTGATTGAGATTGGCTCTTAAGCTGTCTTCCTGGTTGTCCATTTGAGAGGATCTTCAAGACAGACATTGAAAATATGTCCCTGAAGTTTTCTGTTTCCAGTGCTTTTAGGAAGCAGTGTCACTTAAAAATTATTGCATCCTTGTTATTATTCAGATTCCCCATGCACTGCCTTCAGGTTAGTGATAGCTTGTGAGAGTTAGATATTACTTGTTTGGACTTTGGGACTCCTGTTGAGCCCCGGTACTGCCCCCTGCACCCATGTACCCGGATTCTGTCATGCAAAGCTGTGCTGGAAAAAACTGTGTTTTGGGCCTCTACAGTGTTATATGCAGATCCTTTCTGAATCCTTGTTTTTAATCTGTGTCTTAAGTATTGAGCCTGAACAACTGCTGTAAGACATCAAAACAAGACCAGTCTCATGATGATCCTTTCGGCTGTAGGAAGATAAACGTACTGTGTAGTTGATACATTGCTTTTTTACCATAGTGCATCAGTTGCTAGAGTTAATCTTGTGTATGTCTCATTTCTGTAGAACGTTACCATACATAGTAATTCTGTGTAAATGAAAAACATGGATGTATTTTAAGTTGATGTAAAAGCAAAAAGTAACAGTAATCTTGTGTTTTGTTTAGTATAAGCAAGCTGTCACTCATGTGAGACTGCATAAAATCCAAGAGACCTGCCTTCTGATGAGACTATAACTACAAATCATCAATGCCTCTTGTGTGCCTTCTATCATATGTAGATCTCCATTCTCCCTCTTAGCCATCAGCACCAAATGTAGTTTGGTTGTGTTTGTCACCGTTGATAGGTAAGGAGACGTGGTTCTTGTATCACTATTCAGATGTGCCGGTTTGTGGTGACTTGAGTCGGACATATTGTTGTTCCCTTTTATTTAAGTAATAAGGTACATAATGTATCTTTTCACAGGAGAAATATTGGAATATCTTCTTCTGTTTTTATTACCATGGTAGGGACAAATGGTGTTGATACTGAACAGTGATTCACACGTTGCTACCAGTTTCTGATGTCATGTCATAACAATCAACTATTGCAGTCCTCTTCCACTCTATTTTAAAAGGGTTTCCAAAATCCTAGCTCCCTTTCTGAACAAGCAATGAATTTGTCATTCTAAGAGATAGTTGGTACCATGCTTAAAACAAATAAATAGTATAAATTACAAACACTTCCATAGTAAATACATAGTATACAATCAAACACCACAGAAATACATACCAAAATCATAATTAATTACCCGGCTGTAATGTATTTGCATCAAATGGAAAAGAGATTATTTTAAAATGTTCTGTTTGAATTAAGAATAGTGCTGAGAAATAAAATGGTAATCATCAACTAATAGCAAGAAATACTTATGGTTATTCACGAGGAAGTCATATGGAAATGTTACATGACTTGTCTTCTGTGTGATACACTTGGCAAAGGACATTAGTATTGATACATATTAAATACTATATACAGCCAAATGTCTGCTTTTACCAATCACACACTAGATGGACATAACATTTACTTCTTGAGGTTGTAGTAACATCAACATAAAATTAAAAGGACAATGGCCCTCATTACAACCCCCCACCAAGGTTGGAGCGCCGGGCGGGCGCCAATGCGGGCGCACTCCCGCCGCAGCCATTATGAGATCCCCGCTGGGCTGGCAGACGGAAACCTGGTTTCTGCCCGCTGGCCTAGCGGGGTTCTCGGCTGCTACACAGGAGCCGGCTCTAAATGGAGCCGGTGGTATTGCGGCTGTGCGACGGGTACAGTTGCACCCGTCGCGCTTTTCACTGTCTGCTGTGCAGACAGTGAAAAGCTGCACGGGTCCGTGGCAGGGGGCCCCTACACTGCCCATGCCAGCGGCATGGGCAGTGGAGGGTCCCCCCAGGGGCCCCGCGACTCCCCTTTCTGCCAGTCTTTTCATGGCGGTTCTTACAGCCATGAAAAAGCTGGTGGGAGGGGGACTCGTAATCCCCTGGGCAGCGCTGCGGATTACTTCCGCCGGGTCAAAAGTGGAGAAAAACCGCCGGTCCCGGCGGTGGGACCGCGGCGCTTCCGCCGCTGTTGGAATCCCCCATGAAAGCACCACCAGCCTGTTGGTGGTGCTTCCTCCAAAACAGCCCTGGTGGTCGAAGACCGCCAGGGTTGTAATGAACCCCAATATGTGTCTCAATATCATATGAGCTTTATTTGTAAGAGAACTGATAGTTTGGTGCCAAACAGTTGATTTGAAATTTTAACAGTAGCTCTCATAAATAGAGTTTGCCGCTGAAAATCCTTCAGAGGATAAACTCAGGGGCAAATATGCCTTGAGGACGATCTTTTCTTTACCTTCATTGTTTGCAAAGCCAGGTTCAGATTTTACAAATCAAAAAGTGCTAAAACATCAATGACATTGAACTGGAATGCATAAAATGTTTCTATTATCTTGTTTTCTTTTTCTATGTATGTTGCAAGAACTAATTCTTAACTCAAAGCTATTTTGTAATCCTCACCGCTGATGGTCATTGCTATAGCAATCTCACTGTTTGAGCAATATTGTGCTGTATTGTTCTGTTCAAGGTTTACAAAGAAAAGGTTTTAGATGGGGTTTTTTGTCAAGGAACTATTGAGCCAGTGTAATCATACCTCAGTATTTTCCCCTAACAGTAACTTTTATGAATGCACATTGCAGCCTTTTAAATCAACCTCCATAGTGCTTGGTGGTTCAAGTTTAAAGTCCGATGAGTGGCTCAACTGTAAGCCATAAAACCCGTTAACCTTTAGGGTTCAGACCAGGCACAATTCTAACACACTCTAATGCAGATATCCTTTGTCAGATCTTCTTGTTAAGAATCAGCATACCTCTAACCATGGCTCTCACTTACATTAAAATATTGAGCAAAACCTGATTTGATGTATATTTGGCTACTCTCATATTTAAACGAAAAGTTACATTTCTCACCTCAAAAACCTCAAGGCTGCAAATTAACCTGGCTTTACCAACAATGAAGGTAAAGTTAAGATAGCTCCTCACATAAATAAAATTTCTGAAAGTGGTAATTTCCAACTTCAGATGTTGGGAAAGTAAAACTAGTCTTCCAGCCTGAACACAGGAAAAACTGCAGCACATGCTACAATTTTCTCTCACATGGAAATTGGTAATATGGTTCACAGACTGGCGGGGGGGTAATCTTCCCATACACTTCTCAAATCTGGCTTGCATGCCACAGCCGTGCTGTTATTCTTTTCAGAGAAATTCATCCACATCTCTCCAATCATTATTCAGTTGGACTGGCTTCCCTACAAGGCCAAAATAAATTTCAACCAGGGGTTGTATAGCTTCAAAACAAAGCACACACATCCATCTTGTATGAACTGCAAGCAGACATGATAGAGACCAACGGCCTGATCACGACCTTGGTGGAGAGGATTACTCCTTCACAAACGTAATGGATATCCCACCTTATGTGTTACAAGTTCCATTGTATCCTATCGAATTTGTAATGCAGTGAATGAGATGTACATCACATTTGTGATGGAACAATCCCCTCCGCCCAGGTCATAATCAGGCCCCAAGGGTTGAGTATAGTTTGTACTATGTCAGGTGGACAAAGTATAATACTCCATTGCCTTGAAGAAGTACCTTTCCTCTCCATTTAAAGCTGTCCCCCAGACTTGTGGACATCTGTAGTCATTGGTAGGAACCACTGTCACATTAATCGGTCCCTGTCAGTCTATTAAAAGTCTGGGTGGATGTGTTAAACATGACACCCGTCAAACATTTTTTTTTTGCTTTAAAAAAAAATAGAATTCCAAACATGTGAGGGGGGGTCACAATTTTACTTTATTTTTACTATCCCGCACCACCAGATTTTACTTGTTGGTGATGAACAACAACAAAAAAATAGAACACAGTTCACTCTAAATCCAGCAAACTATGTTTTATGTTAACCTTTGAAGGCCTATACTCCATCAGACCATTAGACGAGATTGTCAGTGTTAGTCCTGGTGGAGGGTTCATCACTGTCACGCCCATCTGAAAATTAGATGAATGGGTTGACGGTTTGGCAGAGAGGGTATTCTACTGCAGTTGTGATGGAGTCCCCTGTCCATCAAACTCTCTGTTAGGCTTTTTATATTTACAGACACAGGACAACAAAACAAACCTAATGATCAGGGTTGTTCCCAGTCTAATGAGCTACAGACATATGGCATATAGATTGCCCTTTTATTCCTCTGCTGCAGAATTATTTACTCCTACTGAGAAAATTCTTATTTCAGTACAGACTGGTATACTAAAAAGCCTCCACTAGCAAATGGAAAACAAATTACTCTAGTTTCTCCCAAAACCTACCTGGGACATAGTGGTGAAAGCTATCATTTCTAATGTCTGAGCGTTATACCTTTGTTGGGTGCAGTGGGCCACTCCTTTAATTGCTACCGATGTATATTTTGAGCATAAGCCCATCTTTCACACTCAAACAATTTTTCAATAAACACAAAAGTTTCAACAAACTCCAAATATTTTAGCCATACATGATCTAAGAGCATGTTCTAATCGGATGGCTCTTTGCAGCCTGTGGTTAGAACTAAACCAAAATATTCTCCGTCTTGTGCTGCACTGCAGGGAACTTTTAAAGACGGTGACTACAAGGAGCTATGTGCATTCCCTGAAGGCCTACTTAACTGCACAGCTTGCAGAAATATATGCCTTTGTACTTGCACATAAGAAGGCTGATCGTTCAATTCTCACATTTATTGTGCTTGATGAGCATTCTGTGCACAGGCCTGTAATGTAGATTTAACCCAATGGCACCTAAACAAATTGGGGGAAAATCAATAAAAACAAAAAAACGTTGGGGAAAGGTAGCTGCCCTACAGGACAAGCTTCCTTTGGTTCATGTACAGCACACTGTGGTCCATAAAAGTGAAGAAATGCACACTACATGGAACTGTGCAGCAGGTTTAGCTGCAAGAAGCAGTGCAAATCTCTAAAGTAGCTGCAGTAACTCGATCTCAATCTAAGAGAATGCAGACATCTTAGTGGTAATTCAACCTCCTGATGGTTTCCCCTCCAATTACTCTTTACACACTGACTAAAGATAATGGGGGTCATTACAACCCTGGCGGACGATGTTAAAGCAGCGGTAAGACCGCCAACAGGCTGGCGGACTTTTTTTTAGTATTATGACCATGGCGGATACCGCCCTGGTCATCCGCCACTTCTCCGTTCCGCCCGCTGGGCTGGAGACCTGGGTGTCCAGCCCAGCGGGCGTCACAATACCGCCGCCGGTATTTTGACCCGGCTTACCGCCGTGGATTTCCAGTGGTAGGAACCGCCATGAAATCCATGGCGGTAAGCACTATCAGTGCCAGGGAATTCCTTCCCTGGCACTCATAGGGGTATCCCCCATCCCCCACCCGACTCCCTCCCCTACACCCCCCACCACCCCTGCCACCCCTGCCACCCCCCAAAGGTGGCAGGACACCCCTCCCCACCCCGACATTACCTTACACATACACACCCGACACGCACGCAGGCACCACCAACACACATACACGCACACACACCGACATACATGCCAACATCCACACACAGTCAGACACGCACACCCACATTCAAACATACACGCACACATTCACACAGACATACCTACAGACATACACGCACTCATTCCCAAAACACACAACACCCCGCAAGCATACACGCACTCACACACACCCTCTACATACACCCACACAACACCCCCCCACCCCCCTCCCTTAATGGACGATCAACTTACCTGTTCCATTGATCCACCGGGAGGGGACGGGAGCCATGGGGGCAGCTCCGCCGACACCACACCGCCAACAGAACACAGCCGCGCCGAATCACAGGACGTGATTCGCTTGGCGGTGTTCTGTTGGCGTGGCGGTGGAGGTGGAGCAACCTCCACTTCCCCGCCGCCCGCCAGTATGGCTGTTGGCGGCTCTCTGTCAGAAAAACGACGGAGGGCAGCCAACGGTCATAATACGCCGAGCGGCAAACCGCCACTACTGGCGGTCTTACGCACGGTGGTCCCTCTGCGGTCTTGTTAAAAGACCGCCGAGGTTGTTATGACCCCCAATTTTCCTATGGTTTTAATGCCTGAGGCAGGAGATAGGCATATTCCTAATGAGCAAGCTGAATTAGTTCCAGTTGGGGCAACTCATGAGGGGAAGCTTCAGGTCTACTGTATCGATGTTACAGCAACAACATGGTGGCCATACCTACCAAAGCTTGCAAAACAAATATGTGCAGCAATGCAACATTTGTTAACAGATAAATATTCAACTGCTGTAAGGCCAGCACAATCTTCCATTATTATCTCACATCAGCCCTGTGGGAGTAGTTTTCAATGACCATACCAGGCGACACCACAAATTAAGCACTTTTGTTTCCAGTTGGTTCATTATCAAGATTTCTTTGGATTTGACAACAGAAAATTACTGCTGCTCAGGCGATCATAAAAGATTTGCAGAGCCTAGCAGCAATTGGAGCAGCTCATACCTTTAATTTAGACAGTGGTCCTGCATTTGCCACTAAGGCGTTTATGAATGCAAAGTCTGTTTTTGGAGTGCATCTGCTATATTCTCACCTGTTCCACCCAGAACCAAATGCTTATTAGAATGAGCTAAAGATCTGCTTAAACCTGCCTTGACCACTGTGGTATTTGATACTAGGAATACTTGGGTGTATAACCTTCATAGGTTTCAGAGAGCATTAACTAAAATGCCTGTCTCTAGGAGTAATAGGTGGTCACATCTCAAACAAATTTCTCTTTGGAGTACTAGTGCATGTGCCTCTTCTTGATGTCCATGGAAAAATGGCAGAGGTGAAAACACCTGATGCTGGGTTATGTTTTATATCTATTGCAGACTGCTCATGAACTAGGACTAAATTATCCACAGTGAAGAATTCTGACTCTGCCACTAATGAAGATAAAGTTACTAAGGGCCTGGTTGCGACTTTGGCAGATGGGATACTCCCTCACAAATGTGATGGATATCCTGCCCACTGTTTTGCAAGTTCCATAGGATATAATGGAACTTGTAATATGGTGGGGGGATATACTTCTCATTTGTGACAAAGTATCCAATCCACAAAGGTTGTAATCAGGCCCTTAGTCTTCTGGCGGGGGGCCCCTTAAGTTGGGAGAGCTAGTTTAGGAAAAGATCACTAGCAAGCATGTCTTTGGACTATTGTATGGACCACCTGTTCCAGTTCTTGGGATAAAAGGCACTCGAACAGAAATCTTGCCTTCGATTTCTGTTGAAATAAAAACAATAAAAAAAAAAAAACCAAGAAGTGTCTAATTACCACAACTAAAAGCATTACGTGGCCTATTCTGTTCAAAAAACCCCTATCAACATAAATGTGCTTCTAAAGTAGATCAACAGTCCCTACTCTGAAGGAACGACCCCCAAGAAGAGTCCAGCCCCATTTAATTCTTCAGTCCTATTTCAGGGAGTGATGCAAATGCTGCATCTCCAGGTTCAGCCCCAGTGCCAGTTTTAACAAGTGAATCTGATGCTGCATTATCAAAAATTGCAACCTTTGCAACTGTGGTCTAATTTGAACCACCCACAGAATCCACATCAATTGAAATGACGACGCTGCAAGAAAAAGTGTAATATGAAAAGGCATCTGATACAGATTTTGAAAGAAGATAAATGGTCATCGTTCCTCCAGTCTGTCAATGCTACAAGGGACTTCTTGCTTGCTGTTGGTTTCATGACACATACATTTTTCCACTGTGGTCATACATCTAGATGATACTTGAGTTTTATACATTCTGCTGTGGATTGTAATGTTGATTATAATTTTATGTTTAGTATGTGAAAACTGCATTCCTGACAAAACTGTGTTGTTTCCCATATTTCA
The DNA here is from genome assembly GCF_031143425.1 of Pleurodeles waltl. Taxonomy (NCBI): domain Eukaryota; kingdom Metazoa; phylum Chordata; class Amphibia; order Caudata; family Salamandridae; genus Pleurodeles; species Pleurodeles waltl. The sequence continues at coordinate 511,459,056 of NC_090445.1, forward strand.
GGACTTGCAGCCACCTCCTTGTGTGGGGTTCAATTATATATTGCACTTTCCAGAAAGGCATTTGATAAATGTAAAATTTTCAGTGGTATTACTTCAGTTTGTTAATATTTGTAGAGAAAATTTTCAATAAAATATTTGCAGTCATAAAAATGCATTTTATTGATCGATAAACTGTGACAGTGTATATTGTATTAAGTATGTTTCTATAATAAGTGGGCTACAAAACACAAAAGGGAATATTACATTGTCAGAACATTAAGGGCCTAATTAAGAGTTTGGCGGATGGGAAAGCCCGCCGATGTATCGGGAAACGGGCTACAGCAAAGCAGACAGTAAACAGTGAGATGGTGCTGGGCAGGGGGGGCCCCTGGACTGCCCATGCCAAGTACATTGGCCGTGCACGGCATCCGTGTGGCCCCCCCAAACCTGTTCTCCATCAGCTGTTTCATGGCAGTGTTACCGCCATGAAAAGGCTGGCGGAGGACAAGGTCCTAAACCGCAGGGCAGCGCTGCATGCAGTGCTGCCCTGGTGGGTTACGATCTCCATCACTGCCAGGCCGTCTAGGTCATGGATCCTGGTGGTGCGGATGGAACCCTGGCCGTCCATCCACCAGGGTTTTAATGTGGCAGTTGGACCATCGCGACAGCGCCTTCAACATCATCTTGCAGGGCACCTCTGGTCTTGTGGCAAAAGTCAGAATGAATCATTTTATCACACTTTGAAACTATGTAGATGGAATAATATGAAAAGTGGTACAAATTGTTGAGTAAGCACACCTTGTTATGGCAGGTCAACAGGTTATGCAACGTCTTCAGCAAGTAATGGTCTCAATCAATCAATCAGGATTTATAAAGTGCGGCTAAACAACCAATAGGGTATCCAGGGGCTTGCAGGTCCCAGAGGCTTATTCAAAGGGTCTGGTCTTGAGAACCGTTCAGAACTCCGTAAGTAATGTGATGGTACGGAGGTGCGTGAGGAGGCTATTCCAGGTTTGTGCTGCAATGTGAGAGAAGGAGTATTCTCCACTTCTGCTTCAGTAGATGCAGAGAGTATGGGCAAGTGAAAGGGAGTTAGAGCATAGTCTTCTCCATGGTTGGTGGATGTTCAGCTGCCATTTAATGTACGTGGGTCCTTTAGAGCCTTGTGTGCATTGATCAGCAACTTGAATTGGCATCTCTTCTGTAGGCGGAGCCGGTGGAGTTGCCTCAGGTGGGGTGTGACGTGGATTTGTCGGAGAAGGCTGAGGATGAGTCAGACTGTGGCATTCTCTATGGTCTGAAGTCTCTGTAGGAGATGTGTGGTGATTCCTACACCACTCACTATGAGGAGTGATTTTTTATATGAGGTCGAGCTATTTTTGTAAACTACTGGCCCCTGACCCTGGGGAGTGGACAAAGAAAAGGTGTTCTGTTCAGACAGAAACTGAATTAGCAATTAAGAGGCCTTTAAATCTTATTCTTGTCACATTTGGTCTGTGTTTAAAGACAGGGGTGAAAAGTCAGTTTTTCTGCTTGCAATGCAAATACTTTTCCTTGTAACTGCAGAGTTCCAGGATTTTGTAAGGTGAACTGTCTGACCTGTGTAAAATGAAAGGCTGTGGTATCGGATTTTAACTAACTCACAACATTTATATAACTAAGTGGACTTTACAAACATTTCAAAATATATTTCAGTAGCTGTGAAAGACAATGTTTTGTACTTCTGTGTGATGAAAATGATATTTTATTAGGATAAAAATGCCAGAACACTTTACTTGGTGATGTGCAAATGATAAATTTGTTTCCTGAAACCCAATTTTCACAGATTATGATTAATACACCACATAGTTTTATCAGTAAAGCTGCTAGTTAGTGGGAAGGTTTTAGGACATTTTTTGGAAATTTACTGTCTGTCAATGTCAGTGTGCTACTGCATCATATTTTAGTAATACACTTATTAAAAGTGTTTAAACATAAACTGAGAAACACTCCTGCCCTGATGGCAAAGCTATTGGTAAACTAAGAGGCAAGTCAGAACCATGTGTACCCTATAAGTGTTCTGGATTTATTATAGATGGAACAAACGTTTCGTGTATTTAATCAAACAAAAGAGGACTTTTTTACAGCAGAAATGCTGAACTCGCATATTTGAAGGTGCACTCATATGTGAGAATGAAGAAAAAGGTGACCGTAAAATACAATATTTGCATAGGATCATACAATTTGAGACCCGTTTCCTGGTCAAGTATATTACAGTAAGGTTGAGTAGATTGTTCAAGCTACTCGACCTGCAGATCTAGTAACATTTTAATGATTTTTCGAGGCCTGCACTTGAAGGGTGGGAATGTGTGCGGATCCTAGGTCTGATGGCAATCAGGTGTTGCTTCATATGTTGCTACTATTGCCAAAGATCAGTACTATCATCTTGTCTGTGTTCAGCTGTTGGAAGTTCTTCATTCAGTTAGCGACACTTCTCATGCATCTGTGGAAGTTGGCTCTAGTGGTGGAGGGGTCGTTGGTGAGTGAGAGAATGAGTTGTTTGTCGTCTTCATAGGAGATTATGTTTAGACCATCTGGCTGCTGTTTTTTCATAATACTCATGAAATTAAGAATGACAAGCTAGCTATGAGTTAAAGAAGAAAAGATGCTGGGTGAAGATATTTGAAGAGCAAATATAGTTGCAGAATATGCTTGGACTCATCCATTTTGATGATGTTTAAATATAAACGTATTGGCAGTGATGACCAATTGTATGAACATATTGGCTAAGCTTTATAAAGATCAAAAAGGCAACTTTATTTGGTCACCCCTAATTCTAACCTTGAAACAGTGCACCCTATGAAGTATTAATTTAATTATTTTTACAGTGTCAGCTATGATGTAACTTTTCGTGAAAATCCTGTGTTTTTTTACAAATTGGTGTTGACTGGTTTAAAATGCAATCTAATTACCCGTCTTGTATCCTTTTTAGGGGCGAGCACAAAGTGCTCCGTCCCCTGTTGTAATCTCTCTTTGGGCTTCTAACCACGCCCATGTCACGTCAGTCACTTTCATTGGTTCGTGGGCTTGCCTTTTAAAATCTGCTTGTTTTAATTAGTGAAAGGCATGCATACTTCATGCCTTTTCCAGTGTTTAGGCCTCCTCGAGCACACCGACCAACTACTGAAAACATACAAGTCTCGATGTTTTCCATTTGCCTTATGGACCACTTTTTCTCTTTACTTCGCAGCGTGACCTCGCTGGGTAGTAGTTGAGTGCTATGCATGACATCGATCCTGTTACATAGGTAATTGTACTTTTGCCGTTTACATGGATAATTGCACTTTTGCTGAGCAAACTTTTATTTCCTTTTGTGTGTCTGCTTTGCGCTGATGGCGGCCATCGGCTCACTTATGGCCAACTTTTACTTTTAAATTTATATGGCAAGAAAAGACTGGTTAGTTATGTGAACCTGTTTTACTTAAAATTTTCAATTTATGTGGCAAGAAAAGTCAGGTTAGTAGTTTACAATGCTAATAGCTCTAACTCGAGCAACCCTGAGACCCATTGCATTGCAAATGCTTGTTATAACATGTCAATATGATTTGATAAGTATACGAACATGTTAATATTTGTTTCATGTATTTGCAAATTACAGTGTTTGTATTGTTTACTGTTTTAAATCGTTTACAACTGTATATTAACACTATTATCTGAACTCATCTTTTTGTTCTGATGATTTTAACAAGACATGCGTTTTCACTGGAGTCATTTCAATGCATATCTCTAATAAGCTCTAGAGTATTTGTGATAATTTACTTTTTGTTGTTGTTGTGAAAAGCGGTCTCTTGTGCCCTCTTGTGTTGTATCATTGCATGACTTAAAAGGAATGTACTAGTTTGCTTAAATGTTAATTGATACATACACATTTATTTCCTTTTTTAAGTCAAAGGCTGAAGTTGTTTTCTTATTTTCAGGACGAATTCATTCCAAGCGGTTTGTATTATCGTTATTTATTGGTATCTTCGATTTGAACAACTTCCTTCGCACATTGTATTAGGTTTTTGCACTAGAGTAGCTGCATGCACATCCTCCTTTGCAAGAAACTTTTATAATAAATGTAAAAGCATTCTTAAGTACGTGAGATTCTTAAGAAAAGCGGTTGTTCATCATTCAAGATTTAGAATTGTAAACGGCAGGGAAAACGCGAAACAGTCTTCAGAGATAATTTTCTTGTGCTTTCAGTATTAATCGTTTTGGATAAGAAAGTCTTAGCCAATGTTGGAAATAGCTGCTGAAAACTATGATATACGCCTAAACAACATTCTTTGAGAAGAGGAAGAGCTGTTTAACCATTATTACAGCTGTACCAGCGATGCCCACCCGTAAAGATGTCTAAACACTTTACTTATCTTAGTAAATCCCTGGACCTGATTTAGGTTCAGTTATGTTCACTACACTCACTACCAGAAACAATATTAAACTTCCTGTTCGGTCTCCTAATAGCACATTAGCAGCAGAGCACATGCACAAGGCTTTTGGTACAGTCAGCCACCCACTTGAAGAAGTGAATTGTCAGACGAATTCAGAATGACCATGACCCACCTGACCTTTATAAATGGTCCCAAACCCCTTAATCTTCTAAGGTCTTTACAGTTTATTTTTTTATTTTACTTACATTTTTATCTATTTGGGCCAAGAAGCCTCCCCTGAGAGGACAATTCAGGATATCACAGTCTCCCAACTTACACAAGGAAAATATAACAACGCAAATAAGTAGTGGCCAATGGAACAAGTAAGCTAATGCACTGCTCTAACTACAAAAACGTGACCATAACATAGTCGGGCATAACACATGACCTACTTATCAGCAATAGAACAGACACAAACCCTCAAACTGTTACAACCTTCCACATTTGACCCTGAAGCATTGAGATCCGAATACTACACAGGGAACCATACTGTAGTGTGGGTCTTTGCTGGCCAGTAAAGACACACACACACAATATAGTTGCTGGCACAAGGGGAACTGCGTCAGCGCAGCCCCGTCTTTATTTATAACATCGGTCCGCGCTCCGCCCGGACGCGCTGGACATGATACAAAGTATTGGAGAGTCCGGATGGCTCTCCGGCTGGCTCTCTACATCCCTCCCATGTTTTAATCCACACAGAAGAGATGTGTTTACATAGATAACATAATCAAAATCAAATGATGGACCCCAAGGCTGGAGTGTGAAAAAGAAGATAAAGAAAAAAGAAAAACGAAAGATAACCCAGCAGAACAAACTAAGAATACAACCAGAAGAGTTCACCGATTACACAAATACCAAATTGGCGCAGACCCAACCGTCTGCCCGTAGACATCTTAGTTCTCCAGATCTCAGGATATGTCCTCCTATCACCAACACCCGACACCACCAGGGTTCAGTCTATGGATGGTGTTACTGGACTACAATTCATAACTGATCTGCTTTACAGACAAAGGCGGTCATTCTGACCGCGGTGGTCGCCGCCCGCCAAGTGGTTCCCGCCGAAAGACCGCACCGCGGTCAAAAGACCGCGGCGGTCATTCCGGCTTTCCCGCTGGGCCGGCGGGCGACCGCCAGAAGACCGCCGGCCGGCCCAGCGGGACAGCCCCTTCAACAATGAAGCCGGCTCGGAATGGAGCCGGCGGAGTTGAAGGGGTGCGACGAGTGCAGTGGCACCCGTCGCGATTTTCACTGTCTGCTAAGCAGACAGTGAAAACCTTTGTGGGGCCCTGTTAGGGGGCCCCTGCACTGCCCATGCCAGTGGCATGGGCAGAGCAGGGGCCCCCAGGGGCCCCACGGCACCCGTTCCCGCCATCCTGGTTCCGGCGGTGGACACCGCCAGAAACAGGCTGGCGGTAAGGGGGTCGGAATCCCCATGGCGGTGCTGCAAGCAGCGCCGCCATGGCGGGTTCCCTGGGCCAGCAGGAAACCGGCGGGAAACCGCCGGCTCCCCTTTTCCGACCGCGGCTTTACCGCCGCGGTCAGAATCGCCCAGGAAGCACCGCCAGCCTGTTGGCGGTGCTTCCGCCGCACTCCGCCATGGCGGTCATGGACCGCCAAGGTCAGAATGACCCCCAAAATCTTTTAGCTGACTGTTGGGTGCTGGGTTGGGACGTAAATGATACTTTGCGCTTCGGGCGAGCAGACTCCCATGACCAGGATCACCACACAGCAGGTCTCGCGCATTTCTGCTCGGCGGGACACCCGTTGCTTCCTCCATCTCTCCTTCTTCTTCAGAGGGGAACAGGACTCCTGCTTTACGGAAGTGTGACACGTTCTTCGTAATCCTCTGTCTACCTCGGGCAGCCGTTATCATTGCCCCTCGAATGCCAATGATTTCCCTGACTTCAGGTTCGAACGGTGTTCGGAACTTTCCTCCTGCCCGACGATTTTTCACTACCACCCGATCACCTTCCTGAAACTCTCGATGCCTTGTTTACCGTTTTTCACTGGCTTTCTGATTAGTAATTTCTCGGCGCCTCTGAGTGGCTTTCACATCCAATGCAGGTGGCTTCCAGTGAGGACCAGCTGGGATACAGTCACGTGGAGAGACTTTGAACATCAAAGCTGCTGGGGCACATCCAGTGGTACTATGGGGTCTCTGGCGATAGGCGCTCAAGAACTGCTGTAGGCATTGCTCCCCCTCTTCTCTTTGTTCCACACCTATTCTGAGGGCTCTCTTTAGAGTTCGCATAAATCTTTCAACATCGCCGTTTGACTAAGGCCAATACGGCATGATCTTGCGATGACGAATGGCCAAGCCATCAAGGTAAGAGCAAAATTATTGTCCCTGAAACGGGGGCCCATTGTCTGTCCTGACCTCGTCAGGGAGTCCAAATAACGCAAATGTCTTTTGGAGTACTGGCCGCACATTTTCAAACGCCGTAGAGGATATGACCTCAACCACAGGAAAATTTGTATAGGAGTCTATCAGGACGACCGTCAGCCACCCACCTGGGAAACTCCCAACGTCCATGCTCACTTTTGCCCACGGCTTCAGACTGGCAGGTTCGGTGACGATTGGACAACTGGGCGGTTCTGCAGATGTGATGATGCAGGAGTGACACTTCCCCACCATTTCGGCAACTTGACTGTCCATGCTAGGGAACCACACTTTGGCACGCAATAGAGCCTTTGTTTTTGCAGCACCTTGATGCCCCTGGTTTGCTAACTCTATCATTCGAGACCACAAGCACTGAGGAAGTACGATCCTCCTTCCCCTCAGGACCAGTCCTTCGCTATCAGTGGATAGCTCATCACGCACCCTCCACATTCCTTGCATCACCGCTTTGCTTTCTGGGCTAGATACCTTTGTCTTTTCTGGGAAGTGCTTCCATTTCCTGTGGTCTAACGCCTCCTTAACTTGGTTCAGTACTGCATCACCCTTGGTGGCATTCACAATGTCTGCTATGAGAAGAGCATTGGGACATGCGGATTGTACGACCATACTAACAAAGACTTCTGTGCTCTCTTCATCTTGTTCTTGGTAGGCATCTAATGTTTTCGGGTACGGGTGATGAGATAAATAATCAGCCGGGTTATTCACCACTGGTCGATAAATGACCATGAACCGGTAAGGTTGAAGCAGGACAGTCCACCGCTCAATTCGAGGAGGTGCCAAACGTGCGCTTAAACAGTGAAACTAAGGGCTTATGATCAGTCACCACTTGGAATTCGTGCCCATAGAGATATAAGTGAAAGTGCTTGCATGGCCATTGAATTGCTAAGGCTTCCCGCTCGATCTGAGCATACCGTGTCTCAACTGCAGACAGCGCCTTGCTGGCATACACAACCGGAATCCACTCCTGATGTCTTTGTTCCTAAAGAAGAATGGCCCCAAGCCCCACAGGGCTCGCGTCCACCACCACTTCCGTCCGTTTGAGAGGGTTAAATTGAGCCATGGTTGACTTATCCAGCAGCGCTGCTTTGATGTTTGCAAATGCCTTGTCCGCTGCCGGGCTCCACTCCCAGCGGTGTTGTCCTTTGGTGAGCTGTCGAAGAGGCTCTGCCATTGTGGCATGCTGCAGTATAAACCTTCCACAATACGTTGCCATTCCCAAGAAACTTTGTACTTCCGTGGGACTTTGGGGAATAGGGGCTTGACGAATGGCCTCAGCCTTGCGCGGATCCACTTGTAGACAATCCTTTGAAAAGAGGTAGCCAAAGAATTCCACAGACGTTTGATAAAATGCACATTTCTTCTTGTGAAGCGTCAGCCCTGCTTCCGCTAGTCTTTGCAACGTAGCCCTTGGATGGCGATGGTGTTCATCTCTTGTCCTGGAGTGTATTAAGATGTCATCACTTAAATTGATCACCCCCGGCAGCCCTGACAAAGTCTCCCTGATGGCATTCTGGAACACTTCGGCTGCCGAGGATACCCCGAAGCTCAGCGTCCTGTAGCGCCGGAGTCCCACCTGTGTTGAGAAAGTGGGGATGTTTCTGCTATCAGTGTCCAGCTCCAGCTGGTGATAGCCAGCATTGAGATCCAGTTTTGAGAACCACTGCGCCCCGTTCAGATCTGCTATGATGTCATCCATTGTGGGCGTTATGTGTCTCTCCCTCCGGATGGCTTTATTGGGTATGCGCATGTCAACGCAGAGGCGAATGGCTCCGGGCTGCTTGGGTTTTGGCGCTATCACCAAAGGCAAAATCCATGGTGTTGGCCCCTCTACCCTTTCTATGACTCCCTGGTCCTCGAGCATTTGTAGCTCCTTTTCCACTGCTGGTCGCAGATGGAACGGGACACAATGCGATGTCTAAGAGCGACCGGAGTGACACTCGGGTCTATATGGAGCTTGATGCATTTCCCTTTTAGCTGTCCCAACCCCTCAAAGAGCTGCGGAAACTCACTGATGAGGCGTTCCACATGAGAGTCATATACTTGGTGGGCAAAGAACACCAACTCCAAATCCTCTGCGGTGTGACATCCCAACAGTGTGCCTCGATCTCCTGTTACCACATAGAACTTTGCTTGTGTCGCACGTTCTCCACTGGTTACTGACACCTCCACCGTGCCTTTCAGAGGAAGGGGCTCCCATCCTCCATAGTTGTATATCTTGGTGGTAGTTGGGGAGGGAGACGGTGTGGGAGTTAACTGTTGGAACAGGGTCTCATCCATTACCTTGACTGATGCCCCTGTGTCGATGAGTTCTGATGCTAGCGTGCCGTTGACTTGTATGCTACTCATGGGAGGCAGTCGCTTCTTTTGTTGCCTCCCGCCAGTGAATGAAATTACAAAGATGTCCTCCTCCTTGTCTTCCTCAAAGACGGGTGCTCCAGAGGCTGTACTTTCTCTCAACTCTTCATTCTCTTTGGTTACACTATGGACCTTGGCGTCCTTTCCCTTTTGGTCTCCTTGCTTGTTCCTTCCAGACCTACACACCTTTGCAAAATGATTATCTTTGCCACAGCGATTGCAGGATTTTCCTTTTGCCGGGCACCCCATTGTTGACTTGTGTTCGTACCCGCAGCTCCCGCAGGCACGTTCGCCGAGTCTAAAGGGGTTTGGTCTGCGTCCTGGTGTTTGGCGTGCCTGAATGGTGTCTACTTGCTCTTCTTTCACCTGGACTGGACGTGTGGACGAAGCCGTTGCCAACGACTGTCCTCGCGCCACTGCCATGGCGTCTGCCCGGACCGCTGATAGTTTGTGAGAGCGTGCAAGGATCAGAATTTCGTCGAGATATGGGTTTCGAGATTTTCTTGCTGGCGTAGAATGAGCTTTCTTAGAGCGTTGGACCGGCACCCCTGGATAATCTGGGCTCTGATCTCTTCTTGCTGGTTGAGCCCTATGCACAAACTTGCTAGCTTTCTCAGTCTTGCATAGAACATGTCCATTGACTCAACCTCCATTTGTTGCGCCTGTCGAAGTTTGAAACGCTCATAGTCTGAGTTCAATTGGGGGTCAAAGTGTTTGTTTAGAGCTGCTACTCTCGCATCAAAGTCAGATTTATCACTGGTGTCTGGGAGTGAATCGAACAACTCTTGCAATTCATCTCCGCCCATCAGTAACATGAGTGACCTGCGCACTGCTCCATCCGTTTCCCTTGTGGCACAGAAATAGTTGTCTTGGCGATTTAACCATAGGCGCCATTTGGCGCCACTGTGGCCGGATCAATCAGTTGGCTGAACGAGGGTAACGCTGTGACTGAGGAATTAACACTATTGTTTAGTTGTGCGGGGACCTGGGGATTTTCTTGTGGTGGCGCACTCATGTTGTTACTCTATGTGCACACTTTCTGGTTGGTTGCAGCTCTTGTGTGGAGCTTTTTTTTTTTCCAGTGTTTGCTTTCTTTTTTTTTCTTTTTTTTTTAACACCCCTGGGTTGTTTTTTTTTTCAGTTCAACTTTCCTTTTATACTATTCATCACCCTTTTCAATGTCCATCTCACTCTCTTGGTTTCACTTTCTCTTTATACTGTCTTGTGTGTATTATTTTCTTTTCCGTTCGAGCTTCTCCCTTGTTTTTTTTTCCTTTTTTTTTCTCTATACTTTCTTTCTGTTTTTTTTTTTTTCCTTCTCTTGTTGTCTTTACATTCGGGGCACCACTTGGTGTTATTTGTTTTTCTTTTCTCCTCCTTTTTTTTTCGTGGAGGGACACACCCCTCTACCACCGTCCACCACTCTCCCTAGGCCTCTTGCTGCAGGGAACGCGATCAGCGTTCAGTGTTGCCGTTGCTCAGCAACAGATGCCCCGCGTCTCCAGACGCTCACCTCCTGCCTCGTGGTGTTCCCCCCTGGTGCGCGCAGGGCGGGGCTCACCTTCCGGACGGGGGATCCTCCTTCCTCGCCTCAGCGCACAGGACATGGCTTTTTCAGGAGGCCGGGAGTCTTCGCCGCCCTCGTTGTTGCATCAGTTGCATGGACCACCGCAGCGTGGCCCAATCGCAGCCAAACGAAGGCCGCAGCCGTGCGCTCACACCACAGGACGCCGCGCTGCCCTGCCAGCCCCGGTGAGATGGTGGCGATACCGTCAGCGGCAGTACTGACACTCGTACCTCTGCTTGCCAATGACAGTGGGTGGGGGAGGGAGCACCTTTCTCATTGATTCGGTCGGCGTAGCGAGAGTGAGGGAGGGGAAAAACACCCACCGCAGATTCATGCGTCATCGGGGTGTGCGACGTCTTGTACTTCTCCCCTTTTATTATTTTTTTCTTCACACTGCCGTGTGTTTCACGACCCGCTGCTGGGCCGTGCGGGTAACCGTGATCCCGCTCGTAGCCAATGTAGTGTGGGTTTTTGCTGGCCAGTAACGACACACACACACACATTATAGTTGCTGGCACCAGGGAAACTGTGTCAGCGCAGCCCCGTCTTTATTTATAACATCGGTCCGCGCTCCGCCCGGACGCGCTGGACACAATACAAAGTATAGGAGAGTCCGGATGGCTCTCCGGCTGGCTCTCTACACATACCAGGAATTTCTAAGCAAAGTCTTGGAGTTAGAGAAAAATCACCCTGATTGTGAGTATTACTTATGTATGTTTTTAGAATGCTGGGACTAGAATTTATGGTACGCTGTTAATTCACAATGTTTGCAGAGGAGTAGAGTTTCGAAGCACGATAGCTTCATAGTGTCAACAGTGATAAACGTTTTGGCAGACCCAGCGCGAACTGGTGCTTAAAAATGCAGGAGTCTCGAGTCTGTGGGAGAATTTGCCCCAGGTTGAATGAAAAAATATGTCTATAATTACATTCTCATTCACATGTTCCTGGATGAGGCCAAAGACAGGGGTAATGATAACAAGACATTGTGGATTTTATGCAAAGAAATATCGGAAAAGTACTACTCCATGCACTTCTGTACTTATCTCTACGTCTTATTATACTTTAGTTGGCTTTGAAGACATGAAATACAGAGGCAGCAATGTCGTCTGGCAGCAGGAACAAATATCATTTATAGGTCAGATTACACAGGTTTCACTGGGGCTTTCATAGTATTTGGACAGCAGCAGTTGCATAGTTTGAAAAGGTTATATTTTATTATCTTGGTTTCTATTTTGATTTCTCTTTTTTGTAAAACTAACCATTTCCTTCCAGTTTTTCTTGAACAAAAATAATCGAATTTGAAAAAAAATGAGGTGCAAGTTCAGGACAATAAAAATGGTCCAAAAATCGGGAAAGCCAATGGATAAGACATTTGAACACTCCATGCACATAGCAAGAAAACATCCACAAACATTGTCGTTTATGACAAAAACATGCAGCTGTGTAAATAAACATATCTACAGCACCATCAGCATAGTTCTGCAAAAAACACAGGCACTCAAAATTGGCCTGCAAGAGAAAGGAATAGGGAGTAAAGGGTAGTAGGTACAGATCACGCGAATGGGGTTCAATAGTGTGAAGAACCAGGGCCTGATGTAAAGTTAGAAACAATAGTCTTGCATAAAGATGCCACAGATATCCTTGTGCCTCCTTCCACACAGCAGCACACAAAGGTTGACACACACACCAATCATACAGACACTAATCACTACCAAACACTACAGATTCAGTGAGGTATCACAATAATCCTACACAAGGAAGTACATAAGGACGAAGGGGCAGAAAGGGTGAAGAGCTTTATAGATATGGGTTTCATTCTCCCCTAATTTTTAGCCTCTGCTCACAATTTAAAGTGTGATGTGTACAGGAAAGATTGATGCCAATATATAACCAATCTTTGGACCGTCCTTAGGGAAATATCGTCTACTAGGTAATAGTATAATGGAATGGTTTACATGTGCATTCAGTGATTGCCTTCTTTGGAATGACTAACTACCAGTAACAATGGATTTTCAGTTTTAGCAACATTAATAATAACCAATAGGTGGTAATAATCAACTTTTCTGATCATATCACATACCATTTGTAAAGGAATACCTGGTTTCATGACATTTCAAGATATTTTTCAAATCGATTGCAAAGTTTTCATCATTTATATGTGTGCCCTTCCAATGTGTTTGCCAATTGTTAGGGAAAGGATACATATGTCGTTATTTCCTTCCTATGTTCGCATAGGTTCCCTAGGATCGCCATCTCCTTGTTCACCAAATGCTGTCAGGAGGTCAGTCCATTTTTCAGCTACTGGCAGCTGACGGATACCACTTTGTTGCTCAACCTTTAGAGCAACCCTCTCTGCATCCGCCCATTCTTCCTCCTCTGCCAACCACCTGATAAGCGGGGTCCCTCTTGCAACATCCGTGCATTGCTATGCCACACTTTGCTGTCACTGGTGCCAAATCTATAGTTGATCACCCTATTTTCAGTTTTATTGTGGGTAAAGGCCTAGCTTACACGTTTCCAACACATTTGAATGTGTTCTGCATATTGAGCGTTCAAGGTCCATTGCCACCTTCAGCCAGTAGTCAGCTATAATCGGGCAAGTCCAGACCATGTGCATGATGTATGCATCTATCAGTGAACACCTAGGGCAGACTTTTTATCATCAGTTCCTGCAATCACATTCAGCTTATTTGGCATCAGTTACGTGCTATGTAAGTAAGATAAGTGTATCTGTATCAGGAATTTCTGGATATCTGATGGGGTCAGGTAAAACTGCAGTCCATTCCTTATCCAGCAGTGCCCTACCAATTACAACCTCCCAAGCTGTTTAGTTTTGACCATAGTGGCCATTGTCATGTAAAAGGTAGTTTTATATATCCAGGAAATCAATTTACTTCCACCCCCAAATGTTAGTAAAGTCTGCAAGACATATGTAGGGGGCTTAATTTGCCCTTCCCCCGTGTGGGGTATAGTGCTCACCCTACCTGCTGCCCCTTGCGATTTTGAAAGGGTCTGAAATGGACTGGACAATACATCCACAGGCCTGCACTCTGGCATTCAGAACTTCTACTAATTTTTCCCAGCCAGCACCCATGTTCATACATTTCAGAATTGCGTGTAGGAAGGACGGCCCTGTGTAACATATCAAAGACCATTTGTAAATCTATAGATCAAATCCCTGGGGTTTGATGTTGCCCTAAAGAAGCCTCCTCAAGTACCCTAGACTGGTGGTTCTTAACTGTGCTTTGGGGACCAATGCAGGTCCACAAAGCCTACTTAGGGGGTCCACTACTGCTTAAAAACTAAATAATATTAACTGATTAATAAAGTGTATATAAATAAAGAAGCAAAATGTGCAATCAAAATTTTGAAAGCGTTCTGTAAGTGTGAAGGAATTCGAAATTGGAGCCTAAAAAGTATGAGAGCAGTGCAAGAGCAGTAAACAGAAGGATGAACAATGAGTAGTTTCAATTGAATTTAGAAAAGGTCCAACCTTCCCAATAAAATTTATATTTTTTTTAGTTTTGTTTGTGATGAAATAAAATATTTCATCATTTATGTATTTGTTTGATGAGTGTTTGTTTCTGTATCTTTGTATATTTTTTTGTGGTTCAAAATATTAAAAATGCGGATACTGGGGTCCTTGGCCTCCAGTAATGGCTCAGTGGCAGTCCCTGGATTTCAATAATGATTCAGTGGGGGTCCTCAGGTTCCAGTAATGATTAAGGGGGGTTCCACTGCAGTCAAACTATTAAGAACCATTGCCCTAGACAGTCCCCTGATGTTTAAGGAAATATTGCGGGCAGGTATAAATTAATCCTCATGAATCAATTTCTGCAAGTGTGGAAACAGTCAGTTGTCTAAAAGTTTGCTAAGGATCTTATAATCCAGATTTAACAATGTACAATAGTATTTCCGAAGGGTCTTTATCAGGCCTGAGAATTGAGATCCAAAAGGCCTCTCTTGTTTCTGAGAGTGGACCCCTCTTTCTCTCTCTTTCTCACTTTTTCTTTCTCTCTCAGATGCTTCTCTATACATACCTACCAGGTGCAGTGCCAACAAAGTAACGTACACTTGATAATAATTTGCTGGGAGGCCATCCATTCCTGGCATTTTACCCCTTGCGTGTTCTTTTATGGCTCCCTTAATCTCAGCCTCTGTAATGGGTCCCTACAGTGCCCCCCCCCACTCTAACTGACAATCACAGAAGTCTTGTACTCTCCAGAAAGGTCTCAATCAGTTCTTCAGGAATTGAGGCCTATCCTTTGTCTAGCTCCTTCGAATATTCAGTAAAGACTTTGTAAATGTGTGCACTGTGGTCCCAGTTCAATCCCTAACTTATGAGATTGGTCTGCCCTTAACTTCAGCCTGTACTAGCCTTGCCAAGAGTATACCCATTTTTCCTCCCTCTGTGTGTGAAGTATTTACATTTTCTGTATGTACAAATGATCATAGCCATTCCTGTGCTACAGTATATTGTTTTTTTTCTTCCTCATAAGTTGTTTTTTAAGGATTGTGACAGTGTTGGTATCGCTCTCAAGCCTACAGATCTCACTCTCTATCTATGTTAAAACCATTCCAGCAATCTCTTCACCTCTACTGTCAGATTCATGCATAATCCCCACAATTCCACCTTCAATGCATCCCTTTCTGTGTATAACTGGTTTGGGCTGCATGTATTGAAAAATACTCCTGTGTGGAATCTACAAGTGATTCCCACGAATCCAGGGATTCCATCTCTGTCTCTATTTCAAACGTGGGGGTAGCAGATTATGGTCAGAAAGGATGTGACCTAACTACTCCCAATATGTGGTAAATACTCCCATTTTAGGTGTACATAGCAATTTAATTCACCTCTTGCATAGGAGGAGTAGACCATAACATTTACCCAGCGACTCCATATTTTATTCAGTTTAGTGTCCTCTTGGCTTGTTAGGTATGTCTTCTGGAGAAAGGCAATATCCACCGCCTCCGCTTCATTTACACCAGCACTTTGTACCTTTTCCCCAATGTACCCATACCCTATCATTCCACGTGAGGATCATATTTTTACTTGGTAATTCAGCTAACCTCATAGCATCTTAAGATACGTTGGTACGGCATCACCAAATATGGTAAATAAAGGGGTTCAACATTACGGTCAGATTGAAACCTTATCCAACTCTCATAACCCAGATCAGATTGGCAAGGACCATCTGTCCAGTAAACTACAACTATATGTGGAAATTAAATCAGTTTACACTCCCCTGTCCATACTATTCAGGGAGGCTAATGGGGGATGAAATACTGGACTCAAATGCACTGTCTCGCTCTGGCCGCCATTGCGTCTTCTAAATATTTTTCAATAACCTATCGCCTGACAGCCCACCTGGAGCGCGGCCCGGGTCCTGTACTGAATGCACACATTACATTAAATATAACATAAATTGTGGCAATCGTTTAATGTCTCACCCCCTCAAAAGCAAAAGTCAAATATCATCTGTTGTTCTTGGCGTCAGCAAAGATTGATCTTGTCCCTCTTCATTAGTCGCCTCTGAGCCCGAGCCCTGCTTCGATGCAGCCACCATTTTCTCATGTCGGGCCAGATGTAGCAAAAATGTGCGAGTTGCAAATGGCCCGAATCGCAATTTGCGACCCCGCAAAATTGGAAATTGGATGCAAAAATCCAATTTCCGAATCGCAAATTGCGACGTGAGCCATTACCGACTCGCAAATTTTGCGAGCCCATTGTGCGACTCGCAAATAGGGAGACGCAATTTGCGAGTCGAAAACCATATGAAAAAGCCACTCGCAAATTGCGACTAGTCGCAAAAAGCCCATTTTGCACACCCAAATTACCAATGACCCAGAGCAGGTGGTAACCATAACCAAAGTATAAAAGGAGACCCAGAAGGCATCTGGGTTAATCAAAATGGCTGAAATATATGTGATAGCAAGGAGGAGGAGAGTCCACGCTGCCCAGCAGAGGAGGAGGAGGAGCCAGAGACAGGAGAGGATATACAGAACCAGGCAGACACTTTTCTAGAAAACTGAGGAGTAGATCTATGATAAATTCAGACTCTGCAGTGCAGCAATATTAGAATTAATTGATCTACTCAATCCGCAGCTTCAATGACAGACTGTGCGCAGCAGCGCCATCCCCACACATGTGCAAGTGCTATGCTCACTGCACCTCTTGGCCTCGGGTAGCTATCAGGGGGTGATTGCAGTGGCAGGTGGGGTATCCCAAAGTGCACTCTCACGGTTCTTCAGATGTTTCTTAGATGCCATACTCACACACATGTCCAGATACATATACCTACCCAGGAATGATGCAGAAATCAACAGCACCAAGTTGGAATTCTACAGAATTGCCAACTTCCCACATGTAATAGGGTGTGTGGATGGGACACATATACAAATCTGCCCTCCTGCAAATCTGGACATCTGTTCCGCAACCGGAAGTGTACCCACTCACTGAACATCCAGGTGGTGAGTGACGCCCATTATGTCATCACTGACATGGTAGCCAAATTTCCAGGGAGTACACATGACTCTTACATTTTCAGGCACAGTGGGATACACCAACACCTAGAACGTGGGGAGTTTGGAGACGGATATTGCTGCAGACACCCTGAAGCCATACACACAGGTCACTGTAGAAACCATCCATGCCCTGCTAACATTGTTTATTTTTGCCACACAGGTGACAGTGCATATGCCCTATGACCATGGATACTTACCCCGTACCTAACACCCAGCAATTAAAATGAGAGGCGATATAACAGTGCACATAGGAGGACCAGAAATGTCATAGAGAGGACCTTTGGACTGTTAAAGGCAAGATTCCGATGCCTCCACAGAAGTGGAGGTGCGCTCCAGTATGCCCCAGTAACAGCTTTCAAGATAGTTGGCGCATGCGCTATACTGCACAACATTGCCACCAGACGTGGGCTACATCTCACCCCTGAAGACCCAGATTCGGAGGATGATGAGCAAGAGCTACCACATCGCCAGCCTGGGGATAGAAGCATTGCAAATCAAGGCAGACAGAGACGGGACCACATTGCAAACCAATACTTTGGAAGGTACGTGGTAACTGTCACCAAACACACTAATGTCACACACAAAGAGCCCAGTTGTGAAGTGGATCAAACAATACTTTTTTAATAAGTGAACCTAATAACGAAATAACTGAACTTTTGTTAAGGGGCTGTAAATGTCCACCCTCAATGAGGACACATTCACTCCATGTGCCTCATGTGTCCTGCAGTGCTTGGGCCTAACACCTCCGCCTGGGACGCCCAGCATGGCTTGTGCTAGGTGTGTCAGCAGACCCCTGACGTGCACTGCCACTCCGCAAGACACGTATGTCTGTGTCAGATGCGCTGCTGATGGTGGACCCCTCCTCACTGTCCTGAGGTGTCTCTGCCGTGCCCCTAGCCACCTGCCTAGCCTCCAGCATGTCCACAGCGTGGCTAATGCAACCCAGGCCCCGAGCCACATCCCCTGCAAAGTGGCCCAAGTCCACCTGCAAGCTCACAGTACATCATGACAGCCCTGTGGTGTTCACTGCGAGACGGACGATGGATGCAGCCATGCGGTCCAATCTCTGTACCAGTTGGCGCTCACGGCGCCTGGCACTCTGTCTCTCTGACACCAGTTCTGTCACCAGTTGCTGTGTAGATAGAGCAAGGTCACTGACATTGTCGTTCAAACGTGTGAACGGTGTGTTCACTTCTGCCAGCCCATTTGTAAAATTGTGCTCCATCCGTTGCATTGCCCCAGAAATGATTCTCAACTGCCTTGTTTGCAGGCGCTGACCAGATATGAGGGCTGCCTCAGCTGCAGATACGGATGCGTCACCTGTATCCTCCTGGGACACTGCTTGGACATGGAGTCTGCGTCTGCGACGCGGTGGTGCTTCGGGGTCCTGCTGTCTCACACTGTGGCTGGGACCAGGTACTGTGTCTCTTTCAACCATGTCCACTTGTTAAGCTGGAGGGAACTGTGGTGGTGTGGTGCTGGGCCCTGTAGTGGCTCCTGCAGCCTCCTGCCTGTGGGCTGCTTTCTTCACCCTGGATGGTGTGGCTGGTGGGGATGTCTTGTGGGAGACCTGTGGGACATAGGGAACACACTGTCAGTATCTAACATCTGTTGTATGCCTCCTAATAAACAGTTGCCTATAAGCTGACTACTGTACTACATTGCCCATAATGCACCATTCTGGTGGTTGCTAGTCTGGAATGGAGCAAGTTTGGTTGTGCATGCTGCTGTGTACTGGGTGGGTGGGGGTATAGCATTTATGGGTGTACATGCATGTTTCATGGTACTCACTTTTTGATGTCCCTGGCGCTGACGTGTCCAGTACTCCCATTCCTGACACTGCCTCAGGCTCCAGGGTCTGTTCAACCAGTTCCTCCATGGCTGTAGGTGGTGGGATGGTGGATGGGCCTCCTCCTGTGCCCCTCATCTCCCTGAGGCGCTCTGCCACCCTCTCTTTTGTCCTGGAGCGCAGGTCATACCACAGTTTTTTTATTTCCTCTATGCTTCTGTGGCTCACCCCTATGGCGTTGACCCTCTCCTGGATGTCTTCCCAGATTCTCCTCTTTTCAGTGTCTGGAACACTCAGGGCAGCCTTTCCAAACAGCTGGCCATGGTGCTGGCAGCCTTCTTCAAGTTCCTTTTCAGAGAATTTTAATTTTCTCTTCCTGCCTGCACTGCCTGAGTCTTCCATTGTTGCTGCTGTTCCTCCAGATGGTTGCTCAGCAGTTAGAAAAGGGTGTGGTCCTCCCTCCTCCCAGGTGTATTTGATGTCTTCCTGGCTCTGATGTCATCAGCAAGAGCCAGGAAATGTTTTACAAACTGTTTTGCTGCACCTGCATGCCATTTGCGGCACAGTCGCAATTTGCGATACCCACTCGCAATTTGCGAGTTCGTTTTTAGCGAGGTTGCAAAAAGTGACCTCGCTAACAGCGGACTCGCAATCTGTGGTGCGACTTCATTTGCGAGTCGCAAAATGAAGTCGCTTTTTTTTGTTGGATCCCATTTTGCGAGTCGGAAATTGTGAGTCACAATGACTCGCAATTTCCGACTCGCAATTTTTTGGCTTCCTACATCTGGCCCTTAGTTCTTGAGATGACAGTATGCAAAATATAATTGACATTTGCGCTGTGCCCGCTTGTGCCCAGGCAACTTTCTGCCAAGAGAATCATCATCTCCCTTCTTTATCTCTTAGTTACCTGCGTTTGTGCATGGGAAGAGGGGTCCAGTGCCAGTTTGGATTATCAGTACCAGCTTTATAATTCTCCAGCCATTTCAATGCCACAGCGTGTGTATCAGAGAACAAAGCTTGCCCATCCAGCATGCTCTTCAGTCACATTAGTAGGAGCAGCATATGTTTGAGGCTACCTTCATGCAAATATTTTTTAATTCAAGCAAGAATGTCAGCTGGCATGTTATTGTCATGGTGTAATATAGGAGGATGACCACCCTGCTGTTTTCAACTTGCAAATGATTAATGTTTCGCATCATTTGCAAAATCAAGTCTCGAGCTTTATAATGGTGGAGACTGGCTACCACTGGCCAGGGCTGTGCCCCCGGAGGTGGGGCCTCTGTATTGGGGAAAAATGAGGATAAGCCCTGCGGTGCCATTTTGGTGGATAACCATTTTTCCATATATTATAATATCTCCTCCAATGTTTTCAGACAGTCCAATTACTCTGATAGTACGTTGATTGTGGCTCTCAGTGCCCTCAGCCTTTTTATCCAAGTAGGCCACCTTACCTGAGAGATCTATCAATTGTATTTGGAGTTTATGTACTGTTGACCTCCTCATTGTTTTTTATCTTGTCAGCTAGCCATCAGTAGTCATCTCACAATATACACAGATCAAGCTCTACTTTATTTCAGTTTCAAGTTTTCCCCTGGAAGTGTTAAAGGCCTCCAGTATATGGTCTAACTTATCTTCAGTGGGTGGTATTTGGGTGCCACCTGGCTTGTCTGCTCATATGATTGGTGAGTGGTGGTCTGCAGTCTGAGACAGAGTGCGGCTCCCAACCCAGGTTTTTCAGCCATCTGATGCTGCTCATAATGTAAGCAGTCTAGTGCGATTTCCCACCATGTCCAAGTCATTCTCTTGTCATGGCTAGTGTCCCACTTTTAGGGCTGAAGTTATTTACAATGTAATTTTCACAATCTTTCTTTGCCCAATAGACCAGGTTTGGTTCCTGTTGAAATCACAGTGCCTATGCCTTGTGGCACCAGGAATTACTCAAACCATTCTGATGATTATCTGTTTGTTTATGCTGCCTCCAACCCTCTGCACGTTGCACTCCATACCACAGGCCTGCCCCTGTGCCCCAACACGGTCTCTACCTGAGCATGTCTCCCCTGTGAATCACCATAGCCATCGCATCATGCTCCTGCACGTTTCCAGATGCCTTTATTTTCCCATTCAAGCATTAATAGGAAAAAACATGACCACTGGCACCCACTTTAGTCTGTGTATCTTCTATTCACAAGGCAATACACAACAACAATGTGATTTTAATGACCACAACTTACAACAAAAGACTTGTGGTGTCGTAACAAATCAATTACCGAAGAGGAAGGTTATAACCATGTCAGAGTGGAATACACATTGGAAGGTTTCGTTTTAAATACTAACTCTGATATACCTATCAAGTCTTAAAATATATAGATTTGGAATATGTTGTTAATATGAAAATGAATAACATTGGTTTATGTTTTATTTTACGCTCAATGTATTAGAAAATGATCATACCGCACCTATCTTAAAATGATGTAGTTATAAAATAAATTGGCAGCAGATGCTCAAGACATGCATGAGGTTGTAGATGTTATGTAAATGCCATCATAGTCACTGATAAAATACAATTTTATCTCCTTACAATTAGTGCCCTGTGGTGAAGCATTAGCGTAAGAGACTACCACAGTTAGCACCAGCATTAATCCATATCCCTTCAACCTCCCAGGTAGTGCACAAAGCCTATGTCATTTCACTTATAGCAATTTATATGAAAGGGCTGGAAGTGACATAAGGTGCCAATTATCATCTGGATGTAAGCACAGCAGGCATGTTGGAATGGTTAGTTATAAATTAGTACCCCCAATATATTTATTAAGCCTTGAAGTATATGGATGTTGCTTATTTAGTTAGTCATACGATTAGTGACATTGATTTGTGTTTTATTCCATTTCAAATAGTAAAAAAGACTTTCACCTTTGTTGCTTAGGTCTTTAAAAAAAAAAAAAAAAAACCTTGTCAGATGGCCAAATCATTTGTGAGGACATAGATGTTGTGAAAGAATCCTATCCTATCCTATTAACTCTGTAAAACAGTATTTGACTCCCTACGTGGTTACTGCCCCATTTTCATTGTACATAATAATAACAGTAATTGGAGAAATATCATCCCATCCAAGCAAAGCTGAGATGAGAAAATCCTCAGCAACAGCCCTTATCTGTATGCCCACTACTCTCCAGGCAGTACAAGAGCCATATATTGTCTACAATATCAATATGTATAATACAACCGACAATGACATGATGTGCTACCCCATGTAAAGAACTCTTGATAGTGGTAAAGATGAAGTGGCCATTTTGGGGAAGTTCATATCAGTAAGGATTGTAGTACAAAGGTGCCTGTAGTGCAAAAATAATCAAATTTTGTATATATATATATATGTATATATATATATATATATTTATATATATATATATATATATATATATATATTTATATATATATCATTATTCTTAGGGTCAGATGTCTGAATAACTGGGCTGAAAATAATGGTCACAAAATACTGGTTGAAAATTTTAACTGGTATTGTTGTGACCAGTAAATAATTTAAAGAGCTGAACTATGTAAAAGAAAAAGTTGGTTCATAAAATTTTGAATCATAGTGGGTCAAAATCTGACCTCTATCATGATAATTAATGAGGCCCATCGCACATTGCTACACTTTTCAATTGGACATCAACCTAGTTCGTGGCTTGTTGGAGTAAACAGACCACCATCAATGTGACTGTTTTAAAATAAAGCACTTTTCTTTTTTTTTTATGCAGCCTTTGTTTTTTAATGAAACGGTATATTATAAAGCATTTTGTTTTTGTTTATTTGAGAGCTGGCAGTGGTCACTTGGACCGATGTCTAGTCCCCCAAAAACATTTTTTAATTCACAAAGAGACCACTTCCGTTTGCTAATGGGTTGCTGCCTCCTTTGAGGTTCCAGTAACTTTTCATTATTCAATATTTTGATTTCAGTCGTAAAATATTGATACATAGCATACCGATTCAGTATTTGGAAAATACATCAACAACTTACCTCTTATGGAAAACAAATAGGTATCCATTTGCAATCCTATTTCAGGAGTTGAAAATCTTTCCAACTCCAAAATGGGATTAGTACATCTGAAAGAGCCTTTCTACAGCCACAAACGCAGAATCGTAGTGTTTGTGACAACAAAAATGCTCAGTACATCCAATCCATTATCTGGATGATCCTCATAATTTAATAAATATGTCTTTACTCTTTTTAAAAACATTTTTTCGGATAGAAGAAGATGAATATATATCAAATGTGGCATTTTGCACATTTATTATTTCCAAAAACATCTCAATTAACATCAAGTTTACATATATCCCTTACAGTGCACCCGATTATGTCCATATAATGTAGAGTTACATCATACTCTAGGTCTGTTTTCACATTTTTAGAATATTGCTGATGTAACATTTAATATAGAGTCCATATGGAATCCATCCCATAATTCTCTTTAATTTGCTATATCAACAAATCTTAATCCGCTAATTCATCTAAGGTGTTTTGGGAGCTTTTAGGTGGAGCTTTTGCCTCCTTGTGGTATTATTGGGATCATTATATTCAACAGTGTAATAATCCCTTCCCATGACACCAATATGATACTTTTATTGGCTTTTTTATCACAACAGTTCAGTATTGCTGTAAGATGATAGTGCATTTCTCTCATCAGTGATAATATTGTCTTCACCATGGTATGATTGTTGTTTCAATCTGTCCTCCAAATCAAATAGATCTTTCAGAACGAGCTTTTGAAATATGTCTATAGTGCTACCAGGGATATGGGTGGACCATGTATGGAACTAGGTTTTAGCCCACTGTCAGTATTTAGATGAGATATATGGCCAGATTTACAAGAAAGTTCTGCATCAGTACTGATGCCCAACTTTTCTAGTGTCACCCTTTCCCCATCTAACGACACCAAGTGTGCACCGTATTTACAATACAGCATACCATGGCGTTTGTCAGAACAATAGCGTCAACGTTTTTGATGGCATTGTGGCGCTTTGCTACATTAACATCAATAATTTTGATGCTAGTGTAGCAAAGTGCATGGAGGCCCATTGATTTTAATGGGTGCATCATTTTAATGACTGCTCTGAACAGGCATTAAAAATACTGCCAAAAATGGTGCAGTGAAATCTTGTATATTTCACTGTGCAATTTTTGCGGACCTCCTAATGTCAGAACACCCCTCCTGCATACATTATGCCTGGCGCAGGCATAATGTGGCGCAAGAGGTTTCAAAATGGTGCAATGCATGCACTGGACCACTTTATAAATATGGTGTAGCGAAAATTGCCGTCTTGGGACACATTAGTGTAAAAAAATGATGCTAATATGGCACAAGGAGGCACTAGGGCCTTGTAAATCTAGTGCAAAATATCTAAATGTAATAGTATGTTTTTACTGTGGATATATTGTTCTAATCATCATCTCTTCCAGCAAAGAAACCCCTCTGTCATTTCAGCTTGAGGACGTGTTTTTGAACACGTAACAGTGATGAATTGGTATCTCATCAAATGCACATTTCTGGCATGTGCTTTTATTCTGTAAATGTATTATGGATATGTCTGATAAGCTAAATCAATCAGAAACACATTCAGTGATAATTTAGTGATTATTTAGCGTAGAAATTATTCCAGGAATGTTATGTCTATTATTTTCTCTAACCCAATCACTTGCTTTTAGGTTTCTTTCTCTTAGCTTTAGTTTCTTAGAAACATACAGGATAGATTTCATTTTAGCTATAGTCTCCATTTTAGTTAGCCAGTCCAGCTTGTTTAACATTGGCACTGAGTATATCCTTGGTAACAGAGATCACCGTCTTAGACCATGGAGGCAGACATTTTCCCTCACATTGTGCAGAATCCTCATCATGTATGCCTATCTGTCCAAGAACCATGAAAGTGTTGAGTCATTCAGATATAGGCATCAACTAAACCCCAAGTGACACATCAGTCTGGGACAGGTGGCTTTTTCAAAGTCATATAACAACCTTAACCCAAATACTTTAGTCTAAATTGTCATGTTTTTACCTTATAAGTACATCCACTGACATATATGATTATGTAAAAACATTCCTAAGGTGACATTACAAATTCCATCTTAGATAAGATACCATTTCTAAGGACTACCACTTAACCACCTAGGAGAGAAACTTCACCCAGGTCACATATGAAGATTGCAGATTCAGATGACCAAGGCACCATATTCCATCTCAACAGAAGAAGCCTCCAGCAAGACTCCCTGAGGCTCTGTAAAGCCTTCCAATCTGCCTTCACGAACTTGTGCCAGGATTGTGTTCTGTCTCCTGCCTCTTGGCCCTCTGCTCAAAATAGCTGACAAGCTATTGCAAACAGATAACGAACCTTGTTGGTAAGGTATGCACATCACCTCAGAAACTCAGGCTTATTATCTATTCATCTGCTAGAACTAGCATAGAGCTTAGAGATAGCACAGTGAGGGT
The DNA here is from genome assembly GCF_031143425.1 of Pleurodeles waltl. Taxonomy (NCBI): domain Eukaryota; kingdom Metazoa; phylum Chordata; class Amphibia; order Caudata; family Salamandridae; genus Pleurodeles; species Pleurodeles waltl. The sequence goes on from NC_090445.1 coordinate 511,484,602, forward strand.
GTAAGGGTTATAAATTGTGATGTTATTTTTTTTCCCTGTTTTCTCTATTATTGAAAAGCTTAGCTGCTTTTTATTATCGTCTGTGATGTTACCAATATAATGTGCAGTAGATCCCGGCATTTTAAAACAACTACGTTGAAGTACATTTTCCAGTTCTAGTGATCTTGAGTGTGTAAAACATTAATGAACAATTGCTTGCATTGCCACTGCTCCCTGTTAGTAACTCAAAAACGTTGAAACCACCTCATTTATGTACTGAGTAGGGTCCTGGGGGGCTACTATAACCTGTTTTTCACATTTAGCCCTAATGCACTGAACGAAGTTCACTTGTGTCACTTATTAATTGTAAAAAGAAAGAAACCTGGTAGAGCTGAGCCAAAAACTCAGTTTTCACAATTCTCACATTCGTAGTTCTTCTGTGGTATAGAATTTTAGCAGTAGTTGTATTTTCTAAATGTCTCTGATACTAAGGGCAAGGGCTTTACGAGGTTGGATCTCATATATTTCAAATTAAACAATTTCTTGTGCTTGTTTTCAGATATATTTTACAGATCTAGCTGGATATGTGTAAAATCACAATTGTAAACTACAAAGTCCCAAACATTTGCTCATCAACTTTATTTCATCAGTTGACACTAACTGTTCCGATAGATATGCAATTTCTAACTTTGAAAATATTGGCACTCTTTGGTTTTCTGCTGCTGGTCCTAGATTGGTTCCTTGCCTGGGAGAGAGACAACACTTGTACAGTGTATTAAACTTTTATTCCTGGCCTTGGTGTGACACCATGGTAGTATGTTTTTTTCCACCTGACTTTAGTCTCCCTCCTTGTTGGTTTGTACTGGTGGGTCATTTTCTTGAATGTAATTTATTGTAAACCCTGGATCTGTTTTTTTCCTGGAAAAAAGAGGATGGTGTAAAGTTCTTTGCGTTCTAACTTTCTTCACATATTATACCGTCTATACTCAATACTTCTTTTTGAGCAGTAGATGGTGCAGGTGCATTAGTCATAGTATTTTGAGTTTTCATTTTCCTAACAGAGCCAATCTTATTATAATTTTACATAGGCACATTTATGTCAGTGCTTAAAACTATTGTCTCTTTGAATTTTATACATTTTCCTTTCTATATATTCATAAGATAATCTAAAATCATATATTCCCATACGTTTTATTTTTAGGTCTGGTGTTAGCCAACACCATTTGATTTTACTAAAATTATACATATAACATACTTGCATAAAGAGGCTTACAGCCACCTCTCATCATCCATTGGTTATTCACATTTTTCTTCTGCCCACTACAGCATACAGCATGAAGCAATGGGCCAACCTACTTGAGCAACTGGTTAACTTCACTATAAGTGACTGCATTTAACCCTTTCACAAGGAGTACATCTGTACACAAGGTAATTCCCTTCAGTACCAGTGTTTTTGTTTTTACTTTATTATTACTTTAGTGTTGCTTTTGTTAGTAGAGCCTGATGTGAAAGCAGGACACTTTCTACCGGAGGAGAGAACACGGCATATTCCAGCTTCATCAGTTCCTGCCTCTTGCCAAAGCTGTTGCTAATTCCTTTGTTTATCTGACAGCCACGTTTTGACACCATACCAGCAGCTCATATGAACCCTGAACATAAACTCATGAGGGTGCTCTATCTTTGCAACCCTATCTGTCTGTTATTCCTTCTTTCTGTCCTTCTTACCATCCTTCCTCCTTCTTTGTTCTTTTTTCTTTATTCTTCAGTCTTTCCTTTTCTCTTTCCTTCTTGCATTCCTTCTTTTTACCCCTTTTTCTTTCCTCCTACTTGCTTTCTTTCTTTTTCATACATTTTTTCTTTCCTCCTCTCCTCTCCTCTCCTCGTTGTTTCTTTCTTTTTATTTTTCTTTCTTTCTTTCCTTCTTTCTTTCCTTCTTTCTTTCTTTCCTTCTTTCTTTCTTTCTTTCTTTCTTTCTTTCTTTCTTTCTTTCTTTCTTTCTTTCTTTCTTTCTTTCTTTCTTTCTTTCTTTCTTTCTTTCTTTTCTTCTTTCATTCTTTCTGCATGTGAGTGCCCAGGGTGAAAAATATTTCTGCCAGTCCGTTTTCAGTTTCTTTAGGAAGGGGAGCTCCAATTTTGTGCTTCAAGGTTTTCCGTTCCCATATACTGCTCTTTAGTCTTGCTCAGCCCAAATCTGGTGTCATGTCGCTGTCTATACTGGGCATCACCTTACGGCTGCAGTTCTACACAATACATGCATATTGTTAAAAGCACAAAAAAGTGCTCTATATGTGTAGCAATACCCTCTGTACGTACAGTGATAGCACCACTACAAACTGTATAGCATACTCCCCAGCCTGGGTACCCACGAATTAATATGCCACACATGGAGCTATGTATGACACATCTTTATTCTTCTGCATGTAAATGCAAACTCAACATTCTAAACCTGCAATCACTTCCCCATGTTCTAAAATGTACGTCATAGCTATATGGAGTCCTTCAGAAGCCAAAAGAGTTCCATCATTCATATTCACATGACACTAAATCTCACCCTCTGTAAAAAAAAAAAAAACACACAATCATAACTCTTCAATGAGTGTTACTGGTGCTCTGATTACTTGTCTAAATTGTGTCTTTGGAAACTGGGAATCAGCAACAGGAGTGTCCATGATCTTTCTGAATCTCTATGTTGACATCAGTATCTGACGAGTGATGAACCACATGTCTAAAATCCAAGGAATCTTGCATAATCGATTTCCCAGAACGTGGGGCACTCACCATGTGTCCTTTGGTGGTTACAACATGGAATTGCTAAACATCAGATGGAGCATCAGACTTAACGTTTTCTCGGCTGACGTACAAGTACTTGATCCCCTCTTGTGAAGACAATGGTGGTCATTACAACATCGGCGGTAAAAGCCGCTTACTGCCGTGCAGAAGACCGCCAACACACCGCCGCGGAATTCCGCCACAGCTATTATGACTCACAGTACGGAATCCGCCCAAATCTAGACACCCACACAAGTCCGCCACACCAAAGGTCAGTGATAAACTGGCAAAAACAAATCCTCCACTGTCACGCCAACAGAAATACGCCCACTCTATCACGACACACGAATCCACGCGGCGGTCTTTCAACTGCGGTATTCCATTGGCGGTACACACCGCCGTGCTCAAAATACACACACATTTACAAAACACTGCCACATTGGACAATTCGAAACACACACACCTGATACACATACACACACCACTCCCACACACCCATTACAATATAAAACACACACCCACATCACCCACATCACCCACAAACCCCTACAACAAAAAATTCTGAAAGAAGGCCAGAGAGAGACAGCACCAGCAAGAACAACCACATCCACAGGCACACAACACCATCCCCCACAGAACTTCCACGCACCTCACACAACACACCACTACATATCAGCACACTTATCACCACACACATCACCTACACAACCCCATGGCATTGCAAAGACACCCCAGGTTCTCGGAGGAGGAGCTCAGGGTCATGGTGGAGGAAATCGTCCGGGTAGAGCCACAGCTATTCGGATCACAGGTTCAGCACACCTCCATTGCAAGGAAGATGGAGCTATGGCGAAGAATTGTCGACAGGGTCAACGCAGTGGGACAGCACCCAAGAAATCGGGAGGACATCAGGAAGAGGTGGAACTACCTACGGGGAAAGGTGCGTTCCGTGGTCTCAAGACACCACCTGGTGGTTCAGCGGACTGGCGGCGACCCCCACCTCCTCCCCCACAACTAACAACATGGGAGGAGCAGGTCTTGGCGATTCTGCATCCTGAGGGACTCGCAGGAGTAGGTGGAGGAATGGACTCTGGTAAGACAAATCTTAACTATTACATCTCCCACCCTACCTGCATGCCAGCACATACCCCCACCCTCACCCTCACCCCCAGCGCTCCAACTCTTCACATATGTCCCAACATCACAAACTACCCATCCCAACACCAAGCCCTGCATGCAACAACAAAGCATGGACACCCATCACTAAAGCATGCCCACTGCACATACGCATACACCCCCCTAAACCATCATCACACAAGTTCCACACAGGAATGCAAGCACTGGGGTACACGGTCACCCACCCCTTGCACACCATGACACACACAGATGTAATAACCATCCTTTTATACCCCTGCAGGACCCCTACCCAACGTCACCCGACTGGAGGGTCCACACATGTCCACACCACCAACAGAAGAGGCCCAAAGTGATGACAGCAGCTCTGTCCAACTGGATCTAGATGAACAGCCTGGACCATCGGGGACCTCGGGACAGTCGGTTCCCCTCACACTGGCACAGGCCACCACAGAGCTTCCCCCCTCTGGAAACACCAGCACAGCACCCACCCAGAGGGCCCATACCTCTGTCCCCAGGACACGTCAATCAGATGTGTGTCCACCACTACAGGGAACCCAGGCTAACCTACCACCCCAACAACAACAGGGACCTGGGGGCAGTGGCAGTGGGCACACGGTCCAGGGGACGGAGGCCCAGGAACACAGGGGAAGTGGGAGGGCTGCTGTGCAACAGGGGTGGACAGGCCAAGGGAACCCACTCTCCACGAGGCCCTCTCCTCCATCATGGGAGCCTACCACCACTCCCAGGAGACGATGGCAACGGTACTGGCCAAGTTTCAGGAGACCCAGCGCCTGCAAGAGGAACAGTATATGGGCTTCAGGGAGGAACTCAGAACCATCAGCTCCACCCTGGGCACCATCGTAGGGGTGCTAAAGGAACTCGTGAACACCAGGAGGGACACTGTGGCACCACAAGGGGCCCCTGACACTAGCATGGACGATGAACTGCCCACCACCTCCGCCGGCGCTAGTGGACAGGACGCCCCGCCACAGGACCACCACACCAGCACCCAACCCCCTGCAGAGGGAGAACCACCCCGCAAACGGTCCCTGAGATCCAGGACCAAGACAGAACATGATGCCAAGTCCCCCGCCAAGAAATGAGACCACCCTGATTGTCATCCTACTGTCCCACTTTGTCACCCTGTCCATACTCAAACTGCCCCAGCTCCACTTCCTATGCCCATTAGGGCAATGCACCTGTGAAACTAATAGACTGGACTCTGCCATGTCAATTCCTCCATCACCCCTCACCATGTCACTACCACTAATATTGAGCACTTAAATAAACACCCTTAAAGCACAAAACAATCTGGAGTCTGTCTGTGATTTCGAAATAGTTTATTAGGAATTACAGTGACAAAAAGCTCTTTCAATTGTAATGTCAACATACCTATGTCACACAGCTCTAGTCCATGAGGAATCTAAGCTGATGTCACACAATGGGACCCACATCTGTGAAATCGTAAGGCAAAGTGACAACTCAGTGACCATACACTGGGTGAAAACGACAGACAGTAGAGAGGTAGTAGTGTTAATGTACATGTAGTAGGCAGGTTTGTATTCTTACCTGTGATTCACTGGAAATATTGCTGGATCACTGAGTCCCTGTTGTTCATGTCTTCTTCCTCTGCTTCCTCGTCTTCACTGTCCACAGGCTCCACAGCTGCAACAACACCGCCATCTGGACCATCCTCCTGCAGAAAAGGCACCTGTCGTCGCAAAGCCAAGTTGTGAAGCATACAGCAGGCCACGATGATCTGGCACACCTTCTTTGGTGATTAGAATAGGGATCCACCTGTCATATGGAGGCACCTGAACCTCGCCTTCAGGAGGCCGAAGGTCCACTCGATCACCCTCCTAGTTCGCCCATGGGCCTCATTGTAGCATTCCTCTGCCCTTGTCCTGGAATTCCTCACTGGGGTCAATAGCCATGACAGGTTGGGGTAACCAGAGTCACCTACAAATGGCAAGGGACAACTGTTAGACATGCACTAACCTGTAGGGATATACCCAGACCCAGACAACCCTTCCCACTGTCTTGCTTCCAGGTACTCACCTAATAGCCACACACGGTGCCTCTGGAGTTGACCCATCACATAAGGGATGCTGCTATTACGCAGGATGTAGGCGTCATGCACTGAGCCAGGGAACATGGCATTCACATGGGAGATGTACTGGTCTGCCAAACATACCATCTGTATATTCATTGAATGATAACTCTTCCGGTTTCTGTACACCTGTTCACTCCTGCGGGGGGGACCAAAGCCACATGGGTCCCATCAATGGCACCTATGATGTTGGGGATATGTCCCAGGGCATAGAAATCACCTTTCACTGTAGGCAAATCCTCCACCTGAGGGAAAACGATGTAGCTCTGCAAGTGTTTCAGCAGGGCAGACAACACTCTGGACAACACGTTGGATAACATAGGCTGGGACATCCCTGATGCTATGGCCACTGTTGTTTGAAATGACCCACTTGCAAGGAAATGGAGCACTGACAGCACCTGCACTTGAGGGGGGATAGCTGACATCAGGTCTGGCTCCAACTGGGTACACAGTTCCTGGATTGTGGCATGGTCAAGCCTGTATGTGATAATCACATGTCACTCCTCCATTGTTGACAGGTCCACCAACGGTTGGTACACCGGAGGATGCCGCCATCTCCTCACATGTCCCAGCGGACGGTGCCTATGAAGAACAACAGCGAGCACAGAGTCAACCAACTCAGAGGTACGTACCCACAGTTTACCCAGAACACCTTTCATACTCAAAAAGTGGCCTGTATGTGTGTTGAGTGTAGGCCTAGGTATGTGTGACGCAGTTGAAAATGAAGCCATGTGGGCCCCTGAAATGGCGTCTGTCTGACCTCTAAAGTCGGACAATGGGATGTGAGGTAACTGCGCTGGCGTTGTACACCATCACGGTAGGCGGTCGAAGACCGCGGCGCAATGCTGCATTGGTTAACATTGACCCCTATGGGTCCCAGGAGCCAATGACGATGTACGCCGGCAGTGACGGTACGCACCGCCGCGGACGTGACCGCCATTTTCTATCTGTGCAATCACTCGATACCTGATCTTCTACAGGAGAGGACCTACACTGCGAGTGCTGCTGTGACTTCGGTCTGGAAGAGACAATGGCTCGAGTGTCTGGGGAAAGGGCTCCTTCCTTCACATCAGATGAGTTGGAGAAACTCGTGGATGGGGTCCTCCCCCAGTACACGCTACTCTACAGTCCTTCAGACAAACAGGTAAGTACACAGGGAGCATGTTGTATGGGCTATGCCTGTGTGGAGAGGACTGGATGTAAGAAGGAAGGGGGGAGAGTGCTGCGTGCATGAAAGACGGGGAATGCATGTGCCACATGCCAAGGGTATGGATGGGGGCCAATCACTTTGACGGTGCAGTTGGTAATTACTTACTCTTCCCCCAGTACATTTCATGTAGGTCAGCGCCCACCTGAAGAAAGATATATGGCGTGCCATCGCCAAGGACGTCCGGACGCTGGGGGTCTACCACAGACGGAGCACCCACTGCCGGAAAAGATGGGAGGACATTCACCGCTGGAGCAAGAAGACGGCGGAGGCTCAGCTGTGGATGGCCTCCCAACATGGGAGGGGTGCCTGTCGCACCATGACCCCCCTGATGTTCAGGACCTACCCGGAGTTGGATGGGCGCTTGAGGGCATCACAGCAGCCACATGGGGTGAGTACACTCTCATTCTGCTGACATTGCGCGCAGTGGAGGTGTCTGGGTGGGGGAGTCGGGCTGTGGGTGTCCCTAGGCCAGGGCAAGTTCCATAGGCAAGCCCCTCCGTAAGGCAGGCCATGTGGCACCCCAGCCCACCTCTGTAGAGTGGCAAGTACACCTAGTCATGCCCCTGTGTCATCTATGTGTGCATATGTCGTCCATAGCCTTGTAGGCCATTTCCCAGGAATTGAACAGTGCAGCCCAATATCGCGGCGTAGTGCAGGGGGCTTCTGTGTCTGTCGTGTCCGCCAATGGTAGCAGTAATGCATGCACTCAACATGTCTTTCTTCTGTCGTCCCCCCCTTTTTGTGGTCTCCTGTTCTTCTGTGCATTAGCATCATCAGGCGGAAGAGCAGTGGCACCGGAGCACCAGGGGGCTGCATCCCACATGGCCATGGAGGGCCACACTACGGACTCGGAGTTCACCAGTGGGACGGAGGGCGAGGGGAGCTCCACGGCGGGGACAGGAGCTGACACCAGTGACACAGACTTGTCCTCTGATGGGAGCTCCCTTTTGGTGGCGGCAACATCTGTGCCCCCCCCCCATCTACAGGTACAGCCGCCACCCCCCTTCCAGCACTGCTCTCACAGCACCTCCCAGCAGCCCCTCAGCCTTCGCCCCATGCCCGCTCTCCCGGGAGGGTGGGCATCACCTTCGCCCCAGGCACCTCAGGCCCTGCCCCAGTCACCCCTGCTGCCCTCATTGAGGAGGCCATTGACCTCCTCAGGTCCCTCACTGTTGGGCAGTCTACCATTTTGAATGCCATCCAGGGTGTAGAAAGGCAGTTGCAACACACCAATGCATTCCGGGAGGGCATTCATTCTGGTCAGACAGCCCTTCAGTGAGCTTTTCAGACTCTGGCCTCAGCACTGATGGCAGCCATTGTCCCTGTGTCTAGCCTCCCCCTCCAACTTCCTCCACCCAGACCCAATCCCCTGTACCTCAGCCTATCCCAAGCACACCTACAGACCAGCATGCACACACGTCAACACACAAGGGAAGCTCAGGCAAACATAAGCACCACACATCGCACAGGCACTCACCCAAGTATCACACACATGCAGACACACCAACATCCACTGCCTCCACTGTGTCCCCCTCCTCCTCGTCTCCCTCCTCCCTCCCAGTCTCGTCTACACTCACACCTGCATGCACTACCTCTACAGCCACTAGTACCATCACCGGCACACCCACCACCACACCCCGCTCACGTGCAGTCACCACCCCCACTACCATTCACACGTCCCAGTGTGTCTGTGACGCCCCCTCCGAAGATACACAAACGCAGGCACACACCCACCTAACAGCCATCCACCTCATGACAGCCTCCAACGCATGCACCTTCACCCAAAGTCAGCAAACGAACACCTCCTACAACCACAACCTCTTCCTCCACTCCCAAACCCCCTACAGCTACCCGTCCCAGTGTGTCCAAAAAACTTTTCCTGTCCAACCTTGACATCTTTCCCACACCTCCCCCACCCCGTCTGTCTCCTATGTACTGAACTAACACCTCAGCCACAACATCTCCGGGACCAGTGGTGCCTGTAGCCACCGGAATCTGGAGTGCACCGGCCACCAGGGCAGCCAGTGTGGCACGGAGCCACAGCACAGACAGTCCCCCACCTGTGAAGCATCAGAAGTTGTCCAGTGCCTGGCCGGAGAGGGGCAAGACTCCAGCCACCAAAGCCACTCCCAGGGGTCCCGTTGGGAGTGTGGAGTCAGCTGTGACACCATCCAAGGTGGGGAAGGGCCACAAGAAACCCGGCAAGTCTGGGAAGAGCAGCACGGCGGACAAGACCACCATCATCCCCGCTGCCCAGGAGGCCACCTCCAGCACAAGCCCAGCTGCCCAGGACAGGCCCGCCAGCACAAGCCCAGCTGTCCAGGACTGGCCCGCCAGCACAAGCCCAGCTGCCCAGGACAGGCCCACCAGCACAAGCCCAGCTGCCCAGGACAGGCCCGCCAGCACAAGCCCAGCTGCCCACGACCGGACCGCCAGCACAAGCCCAGCTGCCCAGGACAGGCCCGCCAGCACAAGCCCAGCTGCCCAGGACGGGACCGCCAGCACAAGCCCAACTGGGCCATGAAGGACCACCATCAAAAGCCCCGCTGGGCCATGAAGGCCCGCCAGCAGCTGAGTCCCTGGTATGGAGACCGCCGTCTCAAGCACCGCTGAACAGGGCACCACCGTCTCAAGCACTGCTGAACAGGGCACCGTCATCTCAAGCACTGCTGAACAGGGCACTGCCGTCTCAAGCACCGCTGAACAAGGCACCGCCGTCTCAAGCACCGCTGAACAGGGCACCGCCGTCTCAAGCACCGCTGAACAGGGCACGGCCGTCTCAAGAACCGCTGAACAGGGCACGGCCGTTTCAAGAACCGCTGAACAGGGCACCCCCATCTCAAACTCCGCTGAACAGGGCACCGCCATCTCAAACTCCGCTGAACAGGGCACCACCATCTCAAACACCGCTGAACAGGGCACGGCCGTCTCAAGCACCGCTGGCCCATGAGCGGCAAGGGCACTGACGCAACTGAGCCCGTCACAGGTTAATGATGTACTCTGGGCACAGAGCCCCCTCCAGAACCCGTGTAGAGACCCATCCACTACCTCTGTCCTTAGCAGGATGAAGCACTCTGGGCACCATGCCCCCTCCAGAACCAGTGGAGAGATCCATCCGCTACCTCTGTCCTTAGCAGGATGAAGCACTCTGGGCACCATGCCTCCTCCAGAACCAGTGGAGAGATCCATCCACTACCTCTGTCCTTAGCAGGATGAAGCACTCTGGGCACCCTGCCCCCTCCAGAACCAGTGGAGACTGTTATCCACTTGAGAGACTGTGGCTTTGCACTCCCCAGGATGGAACAGTGGGCAACCCACTCACTGTAGAGACTTGAGAGACTGTGGCTTTGCACTCCCCAGGATTGAACAGTGGGCAACCCACCCACTGTAGAGACTTGAGAGACTGTGGCTTTGCACTCCCCAGGATTGAACAGTGGGCAAACCACCCACTGTAGATACTTGTGAGACTGTGGCTTTGCACTCCCCAGGATGGAACAGTGGGCAACCTACCCACTGTAGAGACTTGAGAGACTGTGGCTTTGCACTCCCCAGGACTGAACAGTGGGCAAACCACCCACTGTAGAGACTTGTTAGACTGTGGCTTTGCACTCCCCAGGATGGAACAGTGGTCAACCCACCGACTGTAGAGACTTCAGAGACTGTGGCTTTGCACTCCCCAGGACTGAACAGTGGGCAAACCACACACTGTAGAGACTTGTGAGACTGTGGCTTTGCACTCCCCAGGATGTAACAGTGGGCATGTGGCCCTCTCGTGGATTTGGCGTTGTGCACTCAACCGGCTGAGGTGCCCCCCTTGTCCTCCCCCTGAGGTGCCTGTTTTATTGCTCTCTGATGCCCCTGCAGTGTTTTCTCCGTCATGGTTGGGGATCTTGTGTGGGCCTCGCCCATACCGTGTGGTCCTAGTGTTCCACGGACTTTATTTGAGCACTACCTGGACTACTATGCTTGGTATATATTTTGTACATGGTGTATATATATATTTTTGCCTACTTGCTTTTAATATATTACAATGGTTATACTAATTTCCTTTTGTCTTTGCATTCTTCCGGGGGGATTGGGGGGTGTAGCTGTAATGTATCAGGCTGTATTAGTGTGTGTGTTGTCGTGGGTGGGGGTGGGGGTGTTGCGTACTGCGTGTGTGTGTCACTGTTTTTTCCCTCCCCCCTCCCCTGTGTCGTAGGTGCAGTACTCACCGTGGTCTTCGCTGCCGGCGTTCTTGCTCCTGGTAGAGGAGCAGGAAGACTATTGCAGGTAGAATTTGGAGTTCTGGATCCATGGTGTCCTCGTTCCTCGTGGGGTGTGTAGAGGTGAGCGTTTTTCCTTTGGGATTCCTGTTTCCGCCGTGTTTTTATCCACGGTGAATCCGCCCCGTAAAAGGTGGCGGATTGGCCTGTCATAATAGTGTGGGCGGTACATTGTCTCCCGCCTGTCTGTTGGCGGTGACCGCCGCGCTGTTTGTACCGGTTTCCGCCACTGTCGTAATTGCAAAATTTTTACCACCAGCCTGTTGGCGGTCTTACCGCCGCTTTAACACCGTCCGCCAGGGTTGTAATGACCACCAATGTCTTTTGCATCTTGCCTTTTGTCTCCACAGGTTTTCATTTTCTCTTCATTATCTAGGTCTTTTAAAAGGAATTCTCCCTCAGTTCTTGATCTTGTGTTGGTCCTTTGAGGTAACTTGGTCGTCATTGCCCTCCCAAATATCACTGTTGTAGAGCTTTCACTTGTGGTCGAGTGAGGAGTCGAATGGTAAGCTTATGGGATTTAATTCAGGTCTTGATGTCAAGCTTTTCCAATGCAGCTCCCTGAACAGCTGTCTTTAATGTACTCATGATATGTTCAACAAGGCCATTGGCCTGTGGCCCAAGAGGTGAATTCTTCTGATGCTTCACATTAGGCAGAATGAGAAAGTCTCTGAATTCTTGACTATCGAAAGGTGGGCCAGTGTCAGATTTTAAAATTGCAGGAATACCATCTGTTTCAAAGCTGCTGTCTAACCTCTCAATGACTCTTTTCTGAGTGGTACATGAGAGATATTCTATTAATGGAAAACAGGAGTAATCATTGACAATCTCCATCAAGTGATGTCCATTGTCCATCAAGTGGACTGAAAAAGTCAACAGCAATTCTTTCCCAGGCACGCTTTGGCAACTCTCACATGCTTAAGGAGTGTTGAGTAGTTTGCAATGACAGACAGTCGCATAGATGACAGGCCTTTAGTTCTCTTTCATCTAGATGAGGTAAACAAATTTGATCTTGGAGAGCTCGTTTCGTGGTATGACTCCACGATATCCTTTATGGGCCACTTTGATTAGCTTTTGTTGCAGACTCTCCAGATTGACAATTCTTGAACTCCTCAGGATAATGCCTTCTTGTAAAAAGACATCCCACAGCGTTTGTGTTTTGCTTTGCTTTTGCCGCCCTAAGTGCGCCGGGTATGCCCAGACGTGGGTCCCGGGCTCACTGTGCCACTGGATTCAAGCTAGTCTGGCGGATGAGGGGTGAAACCCCGAAACCGGTCCCAGGATGCTTGTTTCCGGTCCAGGGAGAACCTGGCCTGGCAGTTCGGGCTGGACTGTTCCCATGAGGAACAGGGTCAAGACTGATTTGCATATGGCTGGGTTCAAACTGGGGTGGCATGGTGAGCAAAATAATGGATGGATTAAACCCAGATCTGTGACTGGGGGTGAATGTTTGATTGGTTCCGCATTCCGTCCATCCAGTTACGCTATCCCACAGCGTTTGCGTTTTGCTTTGCTAATGACTTCTTGTGTCATGGACAGTTCATCTTTCACATTTTTAAACTTCTGGTATTCACTGTCACTAGTAAGAGGTCGAGTATGATGGTTCCGTGACTGATCTGTAATAATCTCTTTCATGTTTAAACATGTCACTATATTGCATAATGGCAGTGACAATTTGTTGTAACGAATTGGCAGCAGCTGTGCTTGATTTCACAAAGAAATGTATGCAGGCTCCAGCTGTCTCAGAAGGAGTACCTTGTTATGGTATAGGCACTCTGAAGAAATAGTTGGCAGGGCTTTGATCTTTCCCTGGACAATGCACAGTTGTCAATCAATCAATCATAGCATTTGTAAAGTGCACTATTCCTCAAGGCACTGAGGTGGGGGTTGGGTGCTGCTACTGCTACTGCTACTGCTCGAACAGCCAGGTCTTGAGGTGTCTCCTGAAGGTTAGCAGGTCCTGTGTCTGTCGCAGGTGGATAGGACGAGTGTTCAATGTCTTGACACAAGGTGGGAGAAGGATCTGCCACCAGCAGTCGTTCTTTGAATGCGTGGAACGGTGGCGAGGGCAAGGTCAGTGGAGCGAAGCTAGTGCGTCAGGGTGAAGAAAAGTCATCTGTTGAGGTATTCTGGTCCTGTGTTGTGCAGTGCTTTGTGAGTTTGGGTGAGGAGCTTGAACATGATTCTCTTGTTGACGGGGAGCCAGTGCATGTCTCTCAGGTGGGCTGTGATGTGGTTGTGGTGGGGATGTCCAGGATGAGGCATGCGGAGGCATTCTGTATGGGTTGCAGTCTTTTCTGGAGTTTAGCCATAGTTCCTGCATAGAGGGCGTTGCGGTAGTCCAGTATGCTGCTTACGAGGGCTTGGGTGACCGTCCTTCTGGTTCCGGTGGGGATCCATATGTAGATCTTCCGAAGCATGCGGAGGGTGTTGGATCAGGAGGAAGAGACGGCGTTGACTTGCTGGTTCATTGATAGCGATGAGTCCAGGATGAACCTGTGTAGTTGTGTAGTTGTACTCTTGTAATCCTAGACCGCAATGTTGATTGCGAGGAAGCATCATGACCTTTGGATTGCCAAAGATGGACAACAATGCTTGATGATCTGTCAAAAGCGTAAAATCTTTTCTGTATAGGAACCAGTGGAAATGTTCAAAGTCCACACCACTGCTAAACTCCTTTTCATATTGTGAATAAGCATGTTCAGACTGGGACAAACTTTTGCTTCCATGTGCCTCAATATGTCTTTGAGCATGTGGGTGTCCACTATGCTATGAAAAGATTGTGCCTAACCCGACCGTGCTAGTGTCAACAACAAGTTCTGTATGGAGCTTTAGATCGAAATATGCCATTTCAGTTGCATTTTCAATAACTTGTTTGATTCTCTTAAAGCTTTTATCACATTCATGTGACCAGGGAAATGAAACCTTATGTTTTGCCAACTCTCTCAATTGAGTACTCACAGTGGCAAAGTCTTGTAGGTATCTGGAACAGAAACAAGCCATGCCAAGGAATGACGCTAACATGGAAACATCTTTTGGGGGACTGGCAGTTGGCAATGCTTGTACTTTAGCTGGGTCTGGTGTCATGCCCCCATCAGAAAAGGTATGGGCAAATAATTTTAGCTTTGTCTTATTTAACTCACATTTCTCAGCATTCAACTGTAAACCTGCATCAACAAATAATGGTACACTTGCTTTAGAGGGTTATTGTGTTTCTTCTATGTAGCTCCGAAAACCAATACGTCATCATTATAGTTGAAGGTATTCAGATATGTCAGATAACATTGTAAGAAATCTCTGCAGCTGATGAGACAATGAAACTTAGTCTCTCACATCAGTACAGACCAATATGTTTAGAAAAGATTGTAATGTATCTGCAAGTCTCCTCGCGTTCAACTGATGATGTCCTTTATTTAAATCAAAGCAAGAGAAGACCTTTACACTATCCAATTGTTTCATCATGTAGCAGTGTGCAGACTGGGATGTTGTTATCTTTCAATTACTTTTTTCGCTTGACACATATCCATGCAGATGCATAGAGCACCTTCACTGTCCTTTTAGGGTTCTACCACTATGGAGAAACCCATGACATTGGACCAGTAGAATGCTCAATGAAATCATGTCTAAGTAATGATTCAAGTTCCTTTTTGTATAATTTCTTGTAAATGAAATGCAATTCCTCTGTGTGTTTGAGCAACAGGATGGACATCCTCATTAATATGCAAATGCACTTTTATAGCCTTAAGTTTTTCTATCCCATGAAACAACGAAGAGAACTGACTTACTATTTCATGATGAGCATTCATGTTGTAGTTCACTGAGATCAGTTCCACATCACCAGTTCTGCTGAAACTAAATAAACACCACTTGACACCGTACCTCGAAGCGCGTGAATGGGCGCTTGTACTTTTTTTTCTTGTATTTCACCGTCACTACGAATGAACCTTTACTTTTTAATTGTGTCGATGCAGCCCAGGCGTGCACTTCACTTGTGGCAATGGAGTTAGTCCATAATATTTCTCATCAGGCATAATATTTATCAACGAACCACTGTTGATAAAGAAAGGCGGTGAACAACTGTTTATTTTCAGTGGTATCTTCTAACAATGTTTGAATTACTTTAGTGCTCTTTCATGTCGACGTTTCTTTGACTGATATTTTTCTTCACATGCAGCCAGTCCAACATGTGCACATTTTTCTGAGGTAAACATCATAATTGCACAATCATCTTCTTCACTTTGGCTTCATATTGATACTTTTTGACAACCAACCTTGCTTCTGAAACATTCAGTCAGCCATTTTGTCCTCTTGCCATGACACACTTACCTTTTCCTTTGCCTTGTAAACCATTACCAAGTAGTTCTCCTTCTCACAGCCGAACAACGAAGCGGGGTGTGAATTAAGGATATATGGCGCTACGGGTAATAATCTACCCACAGTAGATATCGGGGAACCTCATCAGGGAAACACCCTACCCTCGGAGGAAAAAACACCTCCAACTACAAACTAAATGTGGCGAGGCTCCCTTCTTGTGATACAGAAAAACAGGAATATTAAGTGAACACTTCACAAAAAAATATTAATTTCCATACATCAGTTCATAATATATCACAATGGTCCTGGAGTCAACCAGTCAAGTTAATTGATGAATCCAAAGTTTTTATTCCGAATCAGATTCACATTTCACAGTCTGTAATCCACAGGTTATAGTCCTTCCAGCCAACACGTGTTTCGTCTTGGGAAATAATTATATCCCTTACGACTTCTTCAGGGCTTCTTAATTCAGGCACTAATCATCAACAGTCAAAATTGTGAATTCCTTCACTCCAAATTTTGATCCATAACACCGGTAGTGTTTCAATAACCCATTAGTCCGCAACTCCTTATTTTATGGCTACAGCGTCTTCCAGTACGGACGCCTTGCGAGTACGCTCCTTCTCACAGCCTCTGCATATCTGTCCAATAGCAGGACATTTACCTTAATGTGAAAATGACAATCCACACCTGAAACACAACTTCTTTAACATCAGGACATCACCTTGAGTCTTTCAGCCTTGTGTTTCTGCTTGCTTTTCATTTTCATGACTGACACATTAGGCATCTTCCACCTCAATGACAGCAGCTTGTCGATCGCATGCTTTTAGCTCTGGCAGTCATGATAACTCGCTCCAGATTAAGAGTTTTTCTCTGCATTCATCGTCTGAATGAACCTGACAGGCATCCATCAATTACTTGGAGAAAAATTGCTTCCTCATCATTAAGTTTATTGAACTTACAGTGTATGATGAGTGTATCAAGTCTCTCAAAAAATGTGTCTATGGTTTTACCAAATCTTTCTCGTTCTTGCCTGAAAATGTACCTTTTGTAATCTCCATTTAGCATTTAATTGATTGTGAGATTCAAGGCTTCTTAAATTTGACAATACGTAACGTCATCAGCTTGCAGCATTTGCTTTATGACTTCTTTCACACCTTCACCAGCAAGATTCTTCAGGTCTTGATAACCTTTTTGTTATCTGTTTCTTTAAATGTGTAAATGAAATAATCAAATGTCTCTATTGAGGCAGTCCATCTATCACCAATATTTTGCTTTTTGGCTGTATCAGATGGTGGTGCTTGTTTCAGGAAGGGGGCAACAATATAACCATTTGTAAGAGTTACTGGCATTGTTATCTGAGTTCTTCATCTTCATCTGCTGTCCATCGGGACCTGTTCCAGTCATACCAGCCAGGCCCCGGGACATGCTGGCCTCTGGGTCATCTTTTATAACTGTGGGAAAGCTGGCCTCTTTCTTGATCTCCATTGGAAGAACAGCTTTCTACTTTTCTGACCATCAATTCAGGTGTGGATGGCTCCATAAGCATAACCCTGGGCACTTCTCCTTGGGCCACCTCCCAGTGCTGCAGTATGGTGACTCTCTTTAATTCATTCTGGTAAGCAGAAGGTAACCTTGTGTCTGAATTTCTGCATGCTCAGGTGTTATTTTGCACTTTTTGAAACTTACTTGATCTCTGCCTCACAGAGTTTTTGATTGCAATGTTATAGTGTAATTTGCTGTTGCTATTTGCTGCACTTTCAAAACCTGGTTGTAACCGCCTTTAGCAGTAGAGCTCCATGTACTTTATAGCTTTATATTGCGTAGTTGTACTGTACTTCTTCTCTGTATGGCCTTGCTAGTACTTTCCTGGTCAGCTATGTGTAGACTTCTCAGTGAACTTTCTTTATCTTGAAACACTTTACACGAACTGGAGTTGCTCTTTGACTCCATATACGCCAAAATTTGATTCTGCACTTCAGAGGCGGCACATGTGGGAAGCACAAACAGTTTACTTGGACCACGGCAACCTCTCTGGGAGAGCACAGTTGATCTTCGAAAAATGTATCCTCTATCTCCCCACTCCTCATCTTCCCCAGGCTGGGTACCCGCCAAGGAATATTCCACACGCAGTAATGTATTGCACATCTTTATTTGTATGCATGTAACGGCAAACTCAACATTCTGAACCTGCATTCCCTTCACCATGCTCTAACGCTATGTCAGAGCCCTACGAAGTACTTCAGGAGCCAAAACGGTCATTCATACTCACACAACACTACAACATGGATAGGTAGACAACGGTTGTTGGAGTCGGCCCTTTCTGCAGGGTCCTCCCCCAAAATTTTGCCTTCACCCTCCTGTTTTCTGAATCCGTTTTTGTTGGCTTTTAGGATTGCACACTTTAACAATGCTAACCACTGCTAAAGTACTTGTGCTAGCTCCTTAAAACATGGTAGAATTAGCTTATATCCACTTGGCATATTTAAATTACTTGTAAGCCCCTAGTAAAGTGACACTGCCTGTGCCCAAGGCATGCAAATTAAATGCTACTAGTGGGCCTGCAGCACATTTTGTGCCATCCACATAAGTAGCACTTTCAACAGGTATCAAGCTGCCCATTGCACCCTGTGTGTACCTTTTAACTGCCTTTTTGATCTGGTGAACATTTTACAAGGCCTAAAAACTTCCTCTTTAATACATATGTCATCCCTAGGGTAGTCCCTGGACAGTCCAGAGGGCAGGGTCAGTGTATTTAAAGAGTTGTACCTGTACGTTTAAGATATACACATCCAGGTAGTGGAAAACTCCCAAAGGTTTTTTTGTTTTTTTTACTCCTGCAAGACCTACCTCTCCCATAGGATAACACTGGAGTTACCTTATTACATTTTATGAGTGTAATTTCCAAATGAGAACAGGTATTTAGTTTATGTTTGGTGTCTCTGGAATTGTAATGAAAAATCCTAACTTATGGTGAAGTCAGATTTTAAACTACAGATTTCAAAATGCCACTTTTAGAAAGTTGGCATTTTCTTGCCTTAGCAATTAGGTGTTTGCAGTCTGTCTCTGGTTCACATTACTGGGTGTAGTTAGCAGTTGGGCTTTGTGTATTCCTCCTAGACAGCCATACCCAATGGGGAGCTAAGATGTGAATGGATGGGCTATCACTGGCAGAATGGGAGGGAGGAGCTGGACACAGCCCCACTTGCACTTGAATAGGCTGTGTCCTGTCTCCAGGCAAAGGGCTGCTTCCCCCCTAGTTAGTCTGGAGCAAGGGCCAGGAAAACAGGGACATTTTGCACTTCAAAGGCCTGCCTCTAGAAGCTTCTTCCCACTTCAGAGACTAAACTGGACATATATACTGGACCTCAGACACCACCACTTAAGTACACTTGTGGAGCCTTCCACTGTTCTGACCATCACTTCAGGTATGGATGGCTCTATAAGCACAACCCTGGCACTTCTCCTTGGGCCACTTCCCAGTGCTGCTGTATGATGACTCTTCAATTGGTTTTGGTAAGCAGATGACCTTTCCTTGTATCTTAATTTGCTGCGTGTTCAGGTGTTCTTTTGCACTTTTTGACACCTGGTTGATCTCTGCCTCACAGCGATGAAGGAAGAAGGACTGCTGTACTGTTGAAAGGATTGTCACTTTGCTGGACTGCTGCTCTGAAGCACTGCTGCTATGCTATCCTGATGTCCTCTTGGCTGGGTGAGAAGGATGAAACCTGCATCTCTTGAACCCAGTACCCAGAATGACTCCAAGGGCTAGTTGGCTGGCTTCTTGATCCGAAGCCTCAGGGATAAAACACGCATCCAACAATATTGGACCTTGAGTCTGCCATTTACCCTGCCAACTGGTGCCTCCCCAATCCCGTCCCTTTGCGAGTTGGCTTGAGATGCTCTGCCAGTCTCTGTGGATCCAGCTGAACTAACGCATCTCTGCTGCACAATGCAAACCAGAGCAGAATTGACTCATTACCGCTGCTTTGTGGATTGGATCTGTTGCAAAAATCCACATCACATCGCAGCTCATTAGAACCACTTATGTGCGATGCATCCTCAGGACAGGCCCTCGCATCCCTCAACGTTGGCAGCCTGATGACAACACCAGACTCCTCATCACAGCCTCACAGCCCTTCAGAAATGACTCCTCACCCAGACTGCGCACCGCACCCCCAATGCCGGACTTGCATTGCAAGCCCCATAATTGGGATCCTTGGTGATGGAGGCCCTCACATCGCAGCCTTGTTACATCCTGGAACCAGAACATCTTGCAACACATCCTCAGCGTGGATTCTCACAGTGCTCCACAAACCAGGAATTAAGGTACTAGGTTCAGCTGGCCTAAGTGGGTCCCTGTAGCTGGCCCATGCTCCATCGCAGTCAGGCTGAACTTATGACTTTGTCATGGTCCAGGGCAACCAGATATCTGCAGTTGGCACTTTATGCTTCTTGGGGCTATTTTCTCTAAAATAATTGAAATTGCATATCTCCAGATCTACTGATTGGATTTTCATCATTTGGGCCCTTGTTTTATGTATTAACCTTTTTTCTATTTTGTAAACTGATGTGGAACCCCTTTTGTGTGGTGCTTTCAATGTATTACTGTTTGAAGTGTTGCATACATATCTTATAAATAGCCTCTAGGTTATGCCTGACTGCTCTTTGCCAAGCTACAAAAGAGTTGAGCCCAGGTTAATTTAGGTTTATCCTGTGTCTCACCCTAAGAAGGCTTGTGGCTCCTGCTTGACCAGCACCCACACCCCAGTCAAACAACAACCCATTTTCTTGCAAAGGTATACTATAGTGGCTCCCAGACAAGATGTGCTGTAGGTTTCACAGTTGTAGCAGCAGTGCAAACAGTTTGAGTCTCTAGGCACTGCACAAGAATGGAGAGCTGCCATCTACCCACTTCTCGAGTTTGAGCTGACATATGTTAGCTCATATCTTCCAGGCCCAATCTGAGCACAATGGTCTTTTATTTCTACTAGTTTTCAGTCGCACACACTCTGTATTACAGACTTTACCTATATTCATTGCCTGAAAGGACAAGTGCTGTGGAACAAATAATCTCAGACACATACTTTCTGTAATTGATTGTTTTTTCATATTATATTGAACTAAATTGTGTACATTTTATTGCTGGCAAAAAGGGATCCTTTGGCATGATTATTGTCCCAGCAATGGATCCCTGTGCCCTGGCTGACAGGAACTATGTCAGGCTATTGATATTCTTATTTCCTAGGGGCACTCCATCTATTTGACACTATGCTCGGTGTACTGTAAAAACTGCTCTATTCTAACTACCCTGTCATGTACACTACTCAATAAATGGCATCTCCTAAGTGTTCTTTGCTCTGTGCATAGTCACTATACTTAATTCTGCTTTTCCAACAGACTCGGGGCATGCAAAAACCAGTATACTTGCCACACATGCCATTTCTGCAGCAAATGACTCAGATATAGATTGTATTGTTCAGGTTTTGTGTGGTATTCAATAATGATGTTTAGACTTAGGACCCTGGCCAGGATCACACATTGCTTAGGAAGTAGCAATGGAATGTGGATCTCCTCATTACATGTTTATCAACATACTCTCTGAATTATATTGCATTAAAAATATTTTGCCTACTTTAAAGTCCTAGATAGTCACAAATCATTTAACCCAGCAGCACAGGTGCCCCCCTGACATTAAAATATCATTGTTGATAATTCTTAGTTTGAGTAAATAAATCATTTGTAACTATCGAACACTGCTCCCAATGTGCAGACTATCCTGAACTCTAATCAGCTGCACAAATTCTAATTGGTCGCTTTCACTTAGCATCAAAAAGTCAGGGCCTTTACACGCATGCCAGAAAGTCAGTCAAAAAACGTTATTTTGGTTACACTAGTCACCATAAAAGTGCATCAAAATCACATCATTAATATACTCATTACAATCCATTGCATAGAATACAACATATAAAACACCAGAAAAAGATACAAAGTGTAAGCTTGATAATAAGCAAGACATTAAAGAACTCTTAACTCCAACATCATTTCAGGCTGCGGCTGGGCCAGTCCTTATCAGATCCGTCCTTCTTTCAGCAGGTATGATAACAAGTAAAGTGCGTGTTGGAAAATGGGTTATTGGTAGGGCAGGTAGGTACCTACACCTAGCAACAAGCCACAAACCTCCACAAAAGTACAGTTAGGTCTCAGTAAATTAATCCCAGCTCTACCCTTGGTAGCTTGGCATCGAGCGTCAAGGCTTAACTTAGGAGACAAAGTGTAAAGCATTCAAATATCACAAAACAGTATTTAAATAAAACACAGGAAACAGTTTAAAAATCCAAAACCAATTTATAAAAATAGCTTATATTTTTATCTTTAAAATGACACAAAAACGATTAAAATCGGTTCAGGGGAACCGGAGATATGAATTTTTAAAGTATTATTATTTTCTAGCGCATAGAAACAAAAAGCGCCAATCGGGTCATCTGGTTGCACCAGGACCGGGACAAGGTCAAACTTTCAGGCCGACCGCGATGGAGCCCTGCTCGGATACAGGTCGCGGGAAGCCTCGGTTAAAAAGTTACCTTCTGACTTAGTCTTTATTTTGAAGTTTTTCTTCACCGGGACGAACCTGTCAGTTGGATCCGACCTCCTGGAGCCCTTGTCCGGATACGCGAAGTCGGTTTCCTCGGTGGTGATTTCTACCTTCGGACTTAGTCGTTTTTTCGAGATGAAAATCCTTCGACCGGGGTAAACCTGGATCTTGATCCGACGTCCGTGGAGCCCTTCTCGGATACGATGGCTGGAAGGTCCCGGTCAACTTTTAACGTTCGGACTTAGTCTTTTTTTTCGGATGTTTTTCTTGACCGGGACGAACCACGAAGTCAGGCCGGGTCGCGGTTGAGGCAAGCCGGCTAGAATTTCCGCGTCGAGTCGGTCACTTTATGGAGCTTTTTTCTAAAATTTCTCCAATCTTTTCCAAACTTCTGGGGCTTCACCCAGATGTTCTTTTAAGGTTCTTTTGGGGTCCACAGCTCACCCCAAGGGTCCAGAAGTTCTGTGATGGTCCTTGGGAAGTGCGGACTTCAACTCCCAGAGTGCACCTGGCGCAAACTCCTTTTTGGCCACTGGGCAGTGGTCAGCTGGTCACTTTTTCAGGAGTTGGTGCAGGGGACTCTGGTTAGCAATTTTTCACCTGTAGCAAACAGGGAGTCCCTCCTTGAACCAGTTGAAGCCAGGCAAAGTCCTTCTTGTGGTGAAGCCCAAGTGTGCAGCTGGTGCAGTCTTTCTGAGTGCAGGGTCCAGGTGCAGGCCTGGGGTCCAGCAGGGCAGTCCTTCTTCTCCTTGTAGTTCTTTCTTCTTGAAATTTGGTGGGGATCTGAGGCGTGGGTGCAGGTCTGCCAGTTTTATCCTTGCTCCTGGGTGAAAAGCAGGGGGGCCCTGGTCCTCCAATCAGGGACAGGGTCGTCCCCCTGGGATGACCACTTCCTGGGAAGTGTGGCACAAATCCATCCCAGAAGGCAACAGTCTCTAAAAATCCAAAATGGATGAATCTGATTTTTAGAGGAGAGATCTGGCTGAGCCCACCCACTGGTGTGGCTAAAAATCATAAACACACCCCTCTCCTGCCCTCTCCTAATCTAATCAAGGGGGCACCTAGCTGTCTGGGGTTGCAGGATGTGGGGGTGTTGCTGGGTGCTCCAGATGTCCTTCTCTGCCTTTGAAGACCAGTTTGGCAGCCCTCCCCCTTCCTGCTTCCCCTTCTGCTGAGGGGAGATTCTCTCCCCCAAGCACATTCCTTTGTGTGAAGCCAGGCCACTTCACACCTCATTAAAGTGGCCTGGCAGAAGCTGCTGCAGGCTGGCCAATCAGAGCACAGCAGCAAAAACAATGCAGAGCTGAAATTGGCAACTTTTTAGGTAAAGTCTAAACTTTTTACCTGCACTAGTTATATTAAATCCAACAACTGGAAGTTGTGGGATTTATTACAACAATCAATTTGATACCAAATTCTTGGTATGTAACATTTAAGGAGACTTTAAAATTTAAAATAAAGTCTGCCCATTCTAGCCTATGAAGGCCATTTACTTCAATGAGGGAAAAACGAATTTGGCTGTTTTTACCTCACCAGGGCTTATAAATCTATTTTTATAAAGTCCCTGCTTATAGTTACATGGCACCCAGCCCTAGGGGCACATAGGGCACACCTTAGGGGTGACTTATATGTAAAAATAAGGTAGTTTAAAACTTTGGAAGTACCTTTAATTCCAAAGTCGAATTTGCATATAACTTTAATTTAAAAGCAGCCAGCAAGGCAGGCTTGCTTTTAAAATGACACTGGGCACCTCAGCAATGCACCTAGGTGTGCACCACCTATGCTGTGGTCCCTAAACCTACATGCCCTACCATATACTAGGGACTTATAGGTAGGTTTACTTAGCCAATTATAATTAGCCTAATTTGCATATCCATTTTACACAGAGCACAGGCCCTGGGACTGGTTAGCAGTACCCAGGGCACCATCAGAGTCAGGAAAACACCAGCATAAAGTGGAAAATGGAGGCAAAAAGTTATGGGGCCTCTGCAATCAGCCCCAGTTTCTCACACAACCCCCCCCCAGCCCACACGCCCAGGAGACTCAGCCCAACCCTGGGAGAGTCTTCCTGGCTTGTTAGGCGAGGAAGACAGTGAAGAAAACTGGCTGTCCCTTTGCAGGGCCTACTCTGCCTTACATCCCCCTGTCAGGGTCACTCCCTCTGGGTAGTGAAGCCATCCCAACAATAAAAGGACCCAACTCAAACTGAAACTTCCCTCTAGGGGGGTCTTCCTCCTCTCTCTCTGCCAACTTGGGTAGTGAGGTGCCCACCTCCCCTACTCCAAACTTTGCTAGGGCAACACCTAGCTTACCCAAAGAGGTCACCCAACACTTGAGCAACCCCACCATGACCAATAGGGTCAGGGGGCCTACTTTGCTATTGGCTCTGGGGTCTGCCTCCCAGGCCAAGTACAGTGCTGCCAGGAAGGCTAGCACCCAGCAGAGGCTACTGACAGCTGTCAGTACCCAGAACCACACCCTAAGCTCTCCACTGACAGGTGGCTGAGCTGCTTTAGGGGCATCTTTGGGGTCCTGGCACCCCTCTTGCTGTCTAGAGTGGGGGGCTACCACCTCCTGTGGCAGACACCCTCCTTCCACTCTCCCTTCTGTCAGTGCAGGGGCAACACCTTGCATCTGGACAGCTGCCTGACTACTCAGGACTTCCTTGGGGTCAGGTGAGGCCTCACCAGTGCCAACTCTGGGCTCCCCCCCTACTGGGGCAGAAGGCCTTTGGCTCCCTGGAACTCTCTTTAAGAGTGGCCTACCCTTCCTTTTCTTCTTTCCTTTTCTTGGGGACCCTTGTCTCCTAACTGTAGGGACTGACTCCCCAGGACTTTGGGTTGGGGGGGCGCCCTGGGCGACCACCCCATCTGTGACCAGACTCACCTCTGGGAGGTCATTGCCCAGGATACAATCTAGGGGAAGGTCAGCACTGACTACCACCCTAATCCAGTCAAGGATACCCTCCCTCTCTAGGGGCACTATGGCTACAGGTTTGGAGGTGACCTCCCCTGTGGCTATCCTGACTTTCTTTGTCTTTCCTGGGACATACATGTCTGGGGTCACTAACCGGTCACTCACTACAGTGTGACTGGCACAGGTGTCTCTCAGGCCAGTGGTAGGGATCCCATTCACTTGAATGTGGTGGAAGTGCCTACTCCCACCCTCAGGGATCACCAGCTTACCATCTGGTCCTGTCTCCCAGCACAATGCTAGGAGGACTTCATCATCTGAGGAATCCTCCTCTATGGCTACACTGGACAGCCCAGTGCTAACCACTTTCTTTGGACAGGCTGCATCTCCTCTGAAGTGACCTGTCTGCTGACAGTCAAAGCAAGCCCTACTGTCCAAGAGCTTTTTTAACCCTGGGTCTCCCTGTCTCTGCATGTCAGATTGGGAGTGGGATTTACTCTCCTCCTTCTTAGGGTTCTGGGGTACAGAGGGAGTCTCTGTGGTGGGCTTACCACCTCCCTCCTTAGGTTTTTGGGGACCTGTCCCCCCCTTCTTGGAGTCTCCCCCCTGGGACTTGACAACCACCCTGGTTCTCAACCACTCATCAGCTGCCTCCCCTAGCTCTCTAGGGTTGGTCAGCTTAGAGTCCACTAGATGCTGGCGTAACCTTTCTTGGATACAATTGGTCAAGATGTGCTCTCTCATGATCAGATTGTATAACCCCTCATAAGTATTTACTTTGTTGCCAATAATCCAGCCCTCCAGTGCTTTTAGTGAGGTGTCTACAAAGTCAACCCAAGACTGGGTACTGACCTTCTGGGTGTCCCTGAACTTCATTCTATATTGCTCTGGGGTCAGACCAAACTTCTTGGCTAAGCACCTTTTCATACTAGGGTATGAATCTGCCTCCTCCCCCCTTAAGGTCAGAAGCCTATCCCTCCCTGAGTTGGGGACCAACTCCCACAAAAGGGAACCCCAGTATTGAGGCCTAACCCTTCTCATTTGGAGTGCCCTCTCAAAGGCCCCTAGCCACTTATCTATGTCATCCCCCTCTACATAAGCAGGAACTACCCCCTTGGGTAATCTGGGGCAAACTCTCCCACCCATGGACACCTCAGCTTCTTTATCGCTGCTTCCATCTTTTTTTTCTTTGCTTGCCCACTTTTTCTTTTCTAGGGCAAGCTTATCTGCTTCCAAAGCTATGTAGGCTAGCTGGGCTTCCAGCTCTCTCTCCCTGATGGATGGGTTCTCTCCCCCTGAAAGGACCCTCTTCCTACCACTAGCTTTGGGTCTGCCCCTAGTGACTGTGTCCAGTGAGAACCGTTCCTCCTCTTCCTCACTTGGGGTCTGATGCCTTTCCTCCCCTGAGTGGTTAGAGTTAGCATCATCCACTTTTGGTTCCTCCTCTGGAGCTTCCTCTGTCTCTACCTCTTGGGCCTCAGCCCATGCTGTCAGGGATTTAATCAGGATTTCCTTCCTGAGATTAGTGGTTGCAGGCAACCCCCTCTCAATACACAACCCCCTAAGCTGGACTACTGTCAGTGTGGGTAGGCTAGCCAGATCAAGCTCCATGGTTCCCTAGTTTTGTGTCAACAAAAACTTTTTGCAAAAATTGGAAACAAGAATTTAGAAAAATTACAAAAATTCAATAATTGAAATTAATCCAAATTAATTAAAAAAAAAAATTAAAATTAAAAATTAAAAACAATTTTTGCACTAGGACAATTTAAAGGATTTTTAATTTGTTTTATCTAAAACTGTAACGTGATATTGAACACAAGTACAGGATCCCGTCGCTGCTTCCAATTATGTTGGAAAATGGGTTATTGGTAGGGCAGGTAGGTACCTACACCTAGCAACAAGCCACAAACCTCCACAAAAGTACAGTTAGGTCTCAGTAAATTAATCCCAGCTCTACCCTTGGTAGCTTGGCATCGAGCGTCAAGGCTTAACTTAGGAGACAAAGTGTAAAGCATTCAAATATCACAAAACAGTATTTAAATAAAACACAGGAAACAGTTTAAAAATCCAAAACCAATTTATAAAAATAGCTTATATTTTTATCTTTAAAATGACACAAAAACGATTAAAATCGGTTCAGGGGAACCGGAGATATGAATTTTTAAAGTATTATTATTTTCTAGCGCATAGAAACAAAAAGCGCCAATCGGGTCATCTGGTTGCACCAGGACCGGGACAAGGTCAAACTTTCAGGCCGACCGCGATGGAGCCCTGCTCGGATACAGGTCGCGGGAAGCCTCGGTTAAAAAGTTACCTTCTGACTTAGTCTTTATTTTGAAGTTTTTCTTCACCGGGACGAACCTGTCAGTTGGATCCGACCTCCTGGAGCCCTTGTCCGGATACGCGAAGTCGGTTTCCTCGGTGGTGATTTCTACCTTCGGACTTAGTCGTTTTTTCGAGATGAAAATCCTTCGACCGGGGTAAACCTGGATCTTGATCCGACGTCCGTGGAGCCCTTCTCGGATACGATGGCTGGAAGGTCCCGGTCAACTTTTTACGTTCGGACTTAGTCTTTTTTTTCGGATGTTTTTCTTGACCGGGACGAACCACGAAGTCAGGCCGGGTCGCGGTTGAGGCAAGCCGGCTAGAATTTCCGCGTCGAGTCGGTCACTTTATGGAGCTTTTTTCTAAAATTTCTCCAATCTTTTCCAAACTTCTGGGGCTTCACCCAGATGTTCTTTTAAGGTTCTTTTGGGGTCCACAGCTCACCCCAAGGGTCCAGAAGTTCTGTGATGGTCCTTGGGAAGTGCGGACTTCAACTCCCAGAGTGCACCTGGCGCAAACTCCTTTTTGGCCACTGGGCAGTGGTCAGCTGGTCACTTTTTCAGGAGTTGGTGCAGGGGACTCTGGTTAGCAATTTTTCACCTGTAGCAAACAGGGAGTCCCTCCTTGAACCAGTTGAAGCCAGGCAAAGTCCTTCTTGTGGTGAAGCCCAAGT
Organism: Pleurodeles waltl; assembly: GCF_031143425.1. Classification (NCBI taxonomy): domain Eukaryota; kingdom Metazoa; phylum Chordata; class Amphibia; order Caudata; family Salamandridae; genus Pleurodeles; species Pleurodeles waltl. The sequence continues at coordinate 511,512,889 of NC_090445.1, forward strand.
GTGCAGCTGGTGCAGTCTTTCTGAGTGCAGGGTCCAGGTGCAGGCCAGGGGTCCAGCAGGGCAGTCCTTCTTCTCCTTGTAGTTCTTTCTTCTTGAAATTTGGTGGGGATCTGAGGCGTGGGTGCAGGTCTGCCAGTTTTACCCTTGCTCCTGGGTGAAAAGCAGGGGGGCCCTGGTCCTCCAATCAGGGACAGGGTCGTCCCCCTGGGATGACCACTTCCTGGGAAGTGTGGCACAAATCCATCCCAGAAGGCAACAGTCTCTAAAAATCCAAAATGGATGAATCTGATTTTTAGAGGAGAGATCTGGCTGAGCCCACCCACTGGTGTGGCTAAAAATCATAAACACACCCCTCTCCTGCCCTCTCCTAATCTAATCAAGGGGGCACCTAGCTGTCTGGGGTTGCAGGATGTGGGGGTGTTGCTGGGTGCTCCAGATGTCCTTCTCTGCCTTTGAAGACCAGTTTGGCAGCCCTCCCCCTTCCTGCTTCCCCTTCTGCTGAGGGGAGATTCTCTCCCCCAAGCACATTCCTTTGTGTGAAGCCAGGCCACTTCACACCTCATTAAAGTGGCCTGGCAGAAGCTGCTGCAGGCTGGCCAATCAGAGCACAGCAGCAAAAACAATGCAGAGCTGAAATTGGCAACTTTTTAGGTAAAGTCTAAACTTTTTACCTGCACTAGTTATATTAAATCCAACAACTGGAAGTTGTGGGATTTATTACAACAATCAATTTGATACCAAATTCTTGGTATGTAACATTTAAGGAGACTTTAAAATTTAAAATAAAGTCTGCCCATTCTAGCCTATGAAGGCCATTTACTTCAATGAGGGAAAAACGAATTTGGCTGTTTTTACCTCACCAGGGCTTATAAATCTATTTTTATAAAGTCCCTGCTTATAGTTACATGGCACCCAGCCCTAGGGGCACATAGGGCACACCTTAGGGGTGACTTATATGTAAAAATAAGGTAGTTTAAAACTTTGGAAGTACCTTTAATTCCAAAGTCGAATTTGCATATAACTTTAATTTAAAAGCAGCCAGCAAGGCAGGCTTGCTTTTAAAATGACACTGGGCACCTCAGCAATGCACCTAGGTGTGCACCACCTATGCTGTGGTCCCTAAACCTACATGCCCTACCATATACTAGGGACTTATAGGTAGGTTTACTTAGCCAATTATAATTAGCCTAATTTGCATATCCATTTTACACAGAGCACAGGCCCTGGGACTGGTTAGCAGTACCCAGGGCACCATCAGAGTCAGGAAAACACCAGCATAAAGTGGAAAATGGAGGCAAAAAGTTATGGGGCCTCTGCAATCAGCCCCAGTTTCTCACAGTGCGAGTAAAAAAGAATAGCAATGAGTTTCACAAGGTCCAAAAACATGTATAACTAAATATGAGACAAAGACATATAGGCGGTCATTCTGACTGCGGCGGGCGGCGGTAGCCGCCCGCCCTGCGGTTACCGACTTTGGCCGCTCCGCGGTCAAAAGACCGCAGAGGCCATTCTGGCTTTCCTGCTGGGCCCGCGGGCGCCCGCCAAAGGAGCGCCCGCCGGGCCAGCGGGAAAGGCCCTGCAACACAGAAGCCGGCTCCGAATGGAGCCGGCGGTGTTGCAGGGGTGCGACGGGTGCAGTTTCACCCGTCGCGATTTTCACTGTCTGCTATGCAGACAGTGAAAATCATGCTGGGGCCCTGTTAGGGGGCCCCTGCACTGCCCATGCCAGTGGCATGGGCAGTGCAGGGGCCCCCAGGGGCCCCACGACACCCATTCCTGCCATCCTGTTCCTGGCGGTCAAAACCGCCAGAAACAGGCTGGCGGGAAGGGGGTCGGAATCCCCATGGCGGCGCTGCATGCAGCGCCGCCATGGAGGTTCAGCCCTGCCAGGGGTATTCCGGTGGGAAAACCGCCGGATCCCCTTTTCTGACCGCGGCTTTACCGCCGCAGTCAGAATGGGCAATGAAGCACCGCCAGCCTGTTGGCGGTGCTTCCGTTGCCCGCGGCCCTGGCGGTCTAGGACCGCCAGGGTCAGAATGAGGGCCATAATCCATAAAAGGTACACACAATCGACTCATAGATAAAAAAAGCCATAAGATGACCCTAAAGTGATGATGCTTGCCTGACAGAAAAATCCCCACTAGTTATTCCTCTGTCGCAAGATAGGCAATCGGTGATCTTCCTGTGAAATGAAGCCTGTGGCTTCTCCCAGATTCAGCACCACAAGATCAGAGGAGTCAACTTAATAATATCATCCACATAATCAACTCCAAGCTTCTAGTGCTTAATGAAAATTAAACATGCATGTGAGTCACCCAAAAACAGCTCGAGCACTTTATTTTGCGGAATTGATATTGAAGTAACCCCATATAAGCGACCCATAGATGAGAATAGAAAACACTTAGTTCTGTACACTTCCATCAAAGAAGCAACCATATCTTTGGTGAGGCAGAAGTTAATGATATACCCTGCTGAACCCACAAATCTCTGGCACACTTTGCAGTACAGATTCCCCAGTATCAAAAACAACACCCAAATATGAAAAGTAATGAGGAACAGGAACAGGTTGCCCTTGTAGATGTACTCCTCACATCTTGAGGTGCCTAGGGCTGAAGGCCATAATAAAGGGTTTGGTTCAGTTGGTAACACTACTGAGTGACCCCATAAAGATAACAAATTCCTGAAACAAGATATTAAGCCCATCAGAGGTTCTAGAACGTAATTGTCTGCATAGAGTAAGACTGGAACCTTTTTATTGCCAATTATTGGGGCATTTAAAAACATTTCACACAGGCCTGTGCCTAAACCATTGATATACAAGAGGAACAGTAATGGGGCCAGGACACACCCCTCCCCCCAGCTTAAAGCTATGTGAATGCTCACCTGATGGGCCATACCTTGCTGAGGCTAATAAACCATGATGGAGTGCCCCCAGCAATTTCACTTGACCGCCATTTACCCCTAAATTAATCAGGATCTCCCACAATTTAGATCTTACCACCCTGTCAAAGACACAAGACAGGTCCATAATGGACAGAGACAGATGGAGCCCTCCTTAGTGACAGTAAGTCCACTGATCAGCAGATGCAGATGTAGGCATTGCTCCACCATGCCAAACACCTCACAAAACCCCTACTGCAGCTCCCACAGAATGTCTGTCCCCCTGACCCAAATTAAGAGGCCTTCTACAACAGTTCTCCTTGCCATCTTCACTGCTGAATCCAGTAGGGATATCTGCAAATAACAACCTGGTGATTGAGGGTTGCCCTTTTTAAATATTGGAACGATAATTGCCGTGTGCCAGGACTCCATGAATCCTGATTTGACAAGGGCTTTAAAACAGTTACAAAGCAAGGGTGTCCAGAGTTCCAGGAGGGATTTGTAGAGGACCATGGGCACCCAATCCAGGACACCGGGGTTGGTGTCCTGTTAGATGGATTCTTAAGGATAGGCTCTGTGATGTTGTAAAAGATGAATTCCAAGGCTAGGGGAACTAATACCTCCACCTTGTCGTACTGAATGGGGATGTCAGAGCCGTATAATTCTTTAAAATGGTTGACCCTGTCCTCAAGGCTAATGGTGGTAATAACAGAATTGGTTTTTGTACTTGCAGAGTTAATATTATTGCCACAAACCAGACAGCCTTAGTATCTTTTATTCTACAAGCCTTGCCCAACATCCCGAGATTAATTTTGAATCTCTATTCCTATTACATTGGACAGCCTTGTACTCCGCTCTGCACTACTGGATTTTGTGACTATCCTTAGGCTTGTCCTTCAGCACCACATGTAGGTTCACCAAGGCCTTCGTGCAGGGTTGATTAAACCATTTACCCTCATTATTTCTTGGTCTAACAGTTTTATGAGAAAGCTGCTTACTACTAAGCCCAACTGGGCAAAGTGGTTGGCCACAACCCAATGGCCATCGGTAGAGGTAAGGCAATTAAGCACCATGGGGTGGTGCTTCACACACAGTTTTGACATAAGGGCTTTTGAGTCAGCACTTCTCCGTTCCAGGCAGAGGCCTTGAGTCTTAACAGTTAAAGACTGTGAATCCACACACTTGACACCTCCTAGGGATATGTAAGCCAGCACTTAGAGGGTTGTGGTTGCTGTATTAACTTTATATAATTTCTTTCCTTGAGACCCTGGCTGACAAATCTCAAATGGAAAAAGTGTCATTAATGCAGTACTCCCCCCTTTTTAAAGGTGGCTTTAGTTGGATAAATCTGGCCTAAGAGTTCATTAACATCAGTGAGATCGAATGATTTAATTTGAAACAGAGCATGGCCCCTCTTCTCCCTGGCCTGGATTGCCCAGATTGTTGTAATGGTGTTAAACATAGTACATTCACTTCCCTCCTGTGTTAACCCAAATTTCACATTGAAGACCCCACCTAAAATAATTTCATACCCTTTATGCAAGGAAGGAAGTTTTACTCCAAGGCCTAATGTAAGATCGGATAGTATATAAAAATCAGTCTCAGTATACCCACTGTAGAAATTGATTAGTACCATGTTCAGGCCATTGGGCAAGATAAATAAAAAGGCTTAAACTAGATCACTACTGGTAGTGACCAGGCTAATTGTGCACTCCAAAGTTCCTTTAAGCCAGGCCACTAGTCCCACCCTTAGCATGCCAGAAGTAGATGAATAGCTAGGACCATATAGGAGACATAGTTGTCCAGGCTGATGACATCAGTGGTCCATGTCTCTTGGAAAACAATTATGTCATAGTTGCAGATAAAATCACTCAAGTTCTCACTAACCAATTTACTAACAAGACCAACAGTATTCCAAAAGAGTGTGTTAAGCTGTTGGGTGGTGTCAATTGAATTTGCTAGATTCCACATGCCTGTTCCTAAGGAACATGCATTCGATTTGGCATTGGTTGAACACCTGCTGTTAGCTCAATCAAGAGGTAGGCTGAGTACCCTTTTCCGCATCTAGCATCCTAGACAGGAGTCACTTCAATGGCCTGGCAAATACTGTGTCAGTCATTCTCATATAGGTCTCCCAAAGGAATAAACTGATTTTCAGTAGGAATATTGTAAGGGAGTGACTAGGTTCACATAGGGTAATGGAAGCCCTACTGAACTTTAAAATTATTAACCAAATCTCTATAGAAATAACCAAGGAGAGGTATCTTCATATTGCCATGCTTGTTCTGACCTGGGTAGAAGGCCGGTATAAGGTCACCTGCAGTCATACGGCTTCTAAAGGTGGCAACTACACAATCCCCTGTGAATTCCTTGTGCATATTCACCACCCAGCACACTCTTTTCTATAAGGACTTCTCTGAACATGTTTGCCTTTTACCAGATGTTCTCATGAATCCAGGGGGTAGTTTTATTAATTAGTTCCACTGTACTGTCAGCAACCTCAGAGCGTACGATTGGAACTCTGGCCATAACTATAACATAGGGGGAAGCTGCCAGTGGGAGGTTATATATGGAGGCATGCCCTCTAGCCAATCCAACCTTCTTAAATGGTATTTGGCTGTTTCCCAGTGCCCCTACCAGCTTGTAATCTAGGCACCTCAGGGTCCCTCAGGTGGCTATATGTAACCAGACTAACTGCGCAGGCTCCATCAAACACTTGAGGGAACGGCTGCCTCTTTCCCACAACTGTGCGGGAGAGGGGCAGCTGTCTCTTGGGCGAGTCTTGTCCTCCGTTGTCCTGTTGTCAAGCTTCCACTCTCTGTTATTCCTTGGGCAAGCCTTGAGTCCAGATCACTTAATTTTGCCTCAAAACTCCCCAGGCGGTCATGCAACCTCTGTAACTTGAAATCGAGACAATCCTCAACATCCTTGCTAAACTGGGCGAGCACATCCCCAATGACCTCTTTGATAGAACAGAGAGTATCAAATGTTAGGTTCCCTGAGGGCCTGGGCTTAATTAAATTGGCTGTTTGTTTATGGTTTGCCTTGGTTTCAGTTTGGTGCTAGGTGTCATAATTGGCTTAATGGCTAGCACATTATGGAAGGAGATACAATTGTCAGGAGTGACCCCACCCGCACATGCCTGACCTGGAGTACATTGACACAAGTTTCCCACACCAAAATTAGGATTGTCATCCTTCTGGCTCATGGATACAGGTTGTCGCTCATGGATACACTTCAAGGAAATAGTGTCACGCTGCAAAAAAGCCAAGTAGGATGATTGGGCTTTTACAGTTACAGCAGCCAGGTTGTGGAATTCCCTTCCTGATCTGATCAGGAGCTTGAGCTCATACCTATTGTTTCATAAGCAACTTAAAACCTGGCTTTTCGTACATTATATTCTTTTGGGGCCTGTTTTTGTAGTTGGGTTGTTTGCTTTAGTTGCCACTGTTTGTTCTGTTTCTCCTATTTTCTAGTGCTTTGATGCCTCCTGGTTTAACCCACTTGTGAAATATCAGGAATTAGGATGCAAAATGAATGAACCTCTACAATCGTTGCGTAGGTTAATGTTTGATAACCGCCTTTCTACCATAAGAATTTCTATATTGATGACATTCACTACCTTTTTTTAATAAACCCATCTAGCTCACTAGTCATTCTTTTTTGCAGCAGCGTCCCCCATATTAGGACCTAACTTTTGCGTACCCATCCTACTTTTCCTTCAGGCAAGCAAAAAGGAGGTCGGTGGTATGTCACAAAATAGGTTTGGATAATTGTTACTGTCAATTACAGTCATGTGAAGCACTTAAAAATTGCTCACAGATGAAATTACTAGTACCTTTTGGAACAAAACCAAGTGGGGTGGCCTAGTCCAGCCTCCTCTGGGCTCTGACAGGTGCAGATGAGCCCGCTCTTGACCTGGTCTTCACCAGGGCATGAGCCCGGGCATGTCCTGCACCATGGGAAATGCAAGCACTTATGAGCACGATGGAATGCCCCTCTTCCAGCCCGAGGGACTGCTGGGCCACAGCAATGACAGCAGAGTCCAATGCGGACTAGCAATGTGACCCACACCGTGAGAAAACCAGCGCTTCTGATCATGATGAAATTTCCTTCCTCCGAACCATGGGGCTGCTGGGGGATGAATTTCCAAGCAAAGACAGCAGAATCCAATGTGGGCTAGAAATGTGACCTGTGCTGCAGGAAAGCCAAGCACTTATGAGTGCGATGGAATGCCACTTAGGATTAGGCTTGGGTTGAAGACTTTGTGAAGTCGCAAAAAAACTCTGTCACGCTACGTGGAGTTCCGCTAGAGGGCAGAGTTTCTAGCCACGCCCGTTCACGTGACATTTAATTTCACTGACAACGCAAAGTACCTCGCTTTGTAATTCTCATGTGAATTGTTTTGCTTTATTTTTTTTCCCTTCCTTCTTCCTAATCCTTCCTTATCTCTTCCCCTCAGAAGTCCCCAGCGCCATGGCAAAGCAGGTAAGCAGCAGTACCAGGCCCCCATCTGCAAGCCCCAGCCACCTTCCTTGTGGACGGCGTGAAGGGATGCAGTCCTGCCCCATATTTTCCGAGGAGGAGGTGGCTGCCTTGGTGTTCTATGTGCAGCGCCACCTTCCCTCCACCTTGGCAGCAGGCCCTGCCCTGGGTACGGCCTCTGGGAGCACCAGCAACATTGGGAAGGATGTGCCAGGCTGTGTGCCGCAGGTCCAGGGTCCGGCACACCCAGGAACAGTTCATGCACTGATAGGCCGACATCCTGGACTGGGAAATAGACCTGCTCGACCTGCTAGGCTTTGAGGTGGCGGGGCTTGGTGTGTAATTAATTATTAGTTGTGTTCTGTCATGCTAATAGTTTCTTCCCAAATAGCAAGCATGCTGTGCTGCCTAATTGTACTTGTTTTTGGTGCTTGCTTGGGCTGTTTAAGAAGTAATGCAGACACTTGTCCTGTGCCCTGTCTAAGATAGTAATTGTTAATATTAGTATTAGTGAGTTAGCATGCTCTCTCACTTCTCTGTGCCTTTATTTTTATTAATTTGTAGCTCATACAGTGCCAACTGCCAAGCAATTTCCCAGTGATGTGTAGTAGTTTTGCATGCATACAATCTATGCATTGAGAGATTCAGAATGAGATGAGAACTGAAGAAATAATTCATTGCAATGTATTAGTAATTCCAAAATGTAGTAGGAAATTTAGAATAGAGTTAGGAAATTTGGAATAGGATGGTCCAAGATACTAGTATTATTATTATTATGATACAGGCACTCTGAACCTCTGATGTAGTAATGTTACTGTGTTTGCATTTCCTTTAAAAAAAGGAATATTCTTGGAGAGATTATTAACAGTACCACAAACCTTTTCAATTTTTTTTCCTTACATCATCCAGCATCCAGGGGCAGGAGGGGCGTTGGTGCGGACAGGGCTTGTGAGGCAGCTGAAGGTGGCCTCTCCACAAGTGCCGGGGCAGATGGCTCTGCTGGCCCCAGTAAGTCCTCCTGTTGTTGGTAATAATAATATTTATTTCCCTAACTTTTATCGCTACACATTTAAAATTATTTTTGTATCTTTTACTGTGCCTGTCTTGTATTTTTCCAACTCCACTTCGATTTATCTGTTTCGTAAATTCTTCTTATCCCTGCATTATCCTGTTTGCTTATTTTCTTTGTTTCAAGTTTCTTTACTTCAAACTGTCGGGCTGTACTAACCTGTCTGTCTGTAGCTTCCTTTCTTCTGCTTTGTCAGTGAGCTTTCCCTCTCCCCTTATATATCTTATCTTGTGGAGTGGTGGTAAGGCTCGGAGAACACACGTACTGGAGTTTGCATGCCCATTTAAGGTATTCATGTTTCGTGAGAAGTCTTACTTTTTTTTGCTGCAGCTCAATCATGAAAAAAAAGGGAAAAAAAGACGTTTTTGAACATGGTCATGCAATTGTTTGTACCCTCCAATGTTGTGTATGTATTATTAGTATAATAGCAGTTGATGATTGTGCACCTTGGCTGGAAGTATGAGGAGAATGGCCCCACTGCATTAGCCAACCAAGACCATGGTGGTCATTATGAACATGGCGGTAAACATCGCACTGCCGGCGGTGGCGGTAACTACCGCCAACAGGCTGGTAGTCCGGACCGCCAAATAATAAAGCCAATGAGAAACAAGTAGCGGTCCATCCACACACCTACATTTTTGTAGTCCATACGATGATGAAGGAGGCTGCCCTCAGGCTGGCGGAAAGACCCTACCCGCCCACCAAATAATGAAACACCACACCGCCACCAGATCTGGGGCGGGAACCACCGCCAGGCAAAGCATAGCAGAAACGAACAATATAAAAGGAAACACTCACCGGAGGTACACAGAACACGCCAACGCAGACATGAAGCGAGAGTTGAAAATAATGCCAGTGCTTCTCCTTGCCATAGTCCTCCAGGACCGTGCCCGATGACGAAGACAACAACGGTAAGTAGCGCAGCCTAGTACACATGGGAAGAAAGGGCAGAGTTACACACCCACCCCAACCACCCTGCAACAAACTCCCATCCCCTCCCACCATCCCAAACCATACATACCTGAACAAAATGTACTTATCAGACACAAGCCAACAAATACCTGCACCAATGTACACGCGTGTGCACACCACACACCCACAGTGAAACGCTGCACAACGTCTCTATATTGTGCCAACAGCACTGCTAGGCACTTATATTTTATTTGAAAGAACCAAAGTAATGTCCAAATAAGGCCATTGGCTAGTCCATGATTAAGTTCCTAAAGGGCAAATATAGCCCACATGTGCAAAGAAAACTCCACTGGTAAGGGGCATCATTGGGGCAGTCATGCACCTCAGGGAACAGGGGAAGGGGTGGCAGGGTGGGGACTCAGGTTTCAAAGGGGGGGTCTTGGGCTTACGTTTAGGAGGTGAAGGGGGTTTGGGCTTGCCCTTGGAAGAAGGGGGAGTGGGCCTGGACCAGGGGGTGGCAGAGGGACCTGGGGCAATACGGGGCTTCTTCCTCCTTGGGCAAGGGGCACGGGAATGGGAAGAGCAGACAGGGGTGGACTTATATGAGGAAGGAGTGGACTGGGCAAGGGTATGGGAACATTTAGGGACAAGACAGGGTGGGCCGGTGGGTTCAAACCTGTCAACATGGGATTGGAAAAGCTTCTTAGGTGCAGTTGGAGGGGATCTGGATGCAGATCTAGGAGTGGAGGTTGATGGAGCGGTCGTACCAGGTGTAGGTGGTGTGCCAGAAGTGGATGCAGGTGCCTGTTTAGTATACTTATGTATGGTGGATGAGTGTGGTGTGGATGTGTGTGAACGTTTGAGTGTTTTGGGAGGAAGGGGGGTGGACACAGTGAGAGAAGAAGGCTGCCAGTGTAGATGGATGTTGTGTGGGTGTCTGCAGGTCTGGTGAGTGTGCTACAAGTGTCTGTGAATGTAGTTGTGGTGAGTGCATGTGTAGTGTCTAGGGTGCATGTCTGGATGTTAGCTGTTGTGGTGACTGCAGGAATGGGGGCAGCAGCAGTGACTGAGGATGCAGTCCATGTGGGTGTGCATGTTGAGGTGACAGACAGGGTAGTGGGGAAGGTTGACACACTGGGGGAGGTGGATGTTGTTGTGAGTGCTTTGGTATGTTGGGTGTGTGCCTGCCTGTGGTGGAAAGTTTGTTGCTTGTGTTTTTCTGTGTGCTTCTTGTGTGTTGATCTGTGTGCATGGCTGTCTGTATGTGTGCTTGGGATGGGTGAAGGGAGTGGGGTGCTGGAAGGGGTAGAGGTGGTGGGAAGGGAAACGGAAAAACCAGGGACTCTGGATGCCATCAAAAAGGAGGCCAGAGCCTGAAAAGATCTCTCTAGGCCAGATATGGCACTGTGAATGCCTTCCAGGAATGTATTGCATTGCTGTATCTGGGATGATAGCCCCCAGATGGCATTCACGATGGTTGTCTGCCCCTCACAGATGGTCCTCAGGAGGTCAATAGCCTCCTCCGTGAGGGCAGCAGGGCTGACTGGGGCGGGGGATGAGATGCCTGGGGCGAAGGAGACTCCCACCCTCCTGGGTGAGCGGGCACGGGCAACTGGGTGGGGAGCAACTGGGAGGGCAGTAATGGTATGAGGGGTGGTAGAAGATGACATAGAATGGGTGGGCCCAGTAGGGTACGCCACCACCAGGGAGCTGCCATCAGAGGAGGTATTAGAGTCACTACCTCCAGTGGTAGTTGCCTCCGCAGTGGTACTCCCATTGCCCTCCAACCCACTGGTCCCCTTGGCGTTGGTGGACTCTGCCTCCTTGGAACCGTGGGCTGCTGCATCCCCACTTGCTGGTGCCTGAGCTCCCTTGCCAGATGATGCTAATGTACACAGGAACACAAGAGCACAGGGGTGGGGAAAAAAAACAAGAAATGTGTATGTCAAATCCCTGAAATAGGTACATTTTGGGACACAGACACTCCAACCCAGGTCAAGCACGAACCCTCAGCAGACACAACATACATTATGAATGTGCCCCTGACTAGTAGACACCCGACTAGTAGACATGACCCCAGAATACACCACATTACATTCCTGAAACACAACTCTGATACACTGTGTGAAGTGAACCCATGAGAGACTATGCCAAGCCAATATATCTACAGGTTCACAAGGCCACAATGAATACCAGATGACAAAAAGGGACCCCTCATAGGCCTACAGACCCTGCAAAAACTAGCAATGACACTATCCCAAGGACATAGAAGGGTCGCAGGACTGCGGGGACACACCTGTGCCTGGCACTACAATGCATGCATCCCACAGCACCCAAATACACCCATCGTAGTGGTATCACAACAGTGTTGGTAATCACCCCCTTGTGGCTGCTGTGCAGCCTCAAGCACCCATCCAAATCTGGATATGCCACTGGCAGAATGCAGGCCATTAGGGGGGTCAGGGCCCCCCTTCCTCGATGGGAGGTCTTCCCCAGCTGGGCCTCTCCGGTCTTCCTGGACAAGCGCCTCAGATCCTCCCACTGCTTCCTGCAGTGGGTGCTCCGCCCGTTGTAGACCCCCAGGGTCCGCACTTCCTTGGCAATGGCTTGCCACAGACCTCTCTTTTGATGGGCGCTGACCTGCATGGAACACACAGAGTAAAGAAACAGACGTCAGTGTGGGTGCCCGCTACACAGATGCCATGCCCATTCATACTGACATGGCCCATGGAGACTTGCAAATGAACATATTACAAGCAGATCGTGCCAGACAACGTACGGCTGGGAAGTCACACAGCAAACACACATGCATACAGGTATCCGCCACAATCACACACATCTAAGCATGACAGATAGCAACTCACCTCCTCCTCTGGTCGCCCATACAGCTTTGCATACAGGGGTAGGACCCCGTCCACCAGCTTCTCAAGCTCCTCCGAGGTGAAGGCCGGGCCTGTTCCCCTGTCACACGTGCCACCTCAGGGACCAGAGTCAGGACACAGCAGCACACGCAGTGGAGTTCTACCCTTCATGTAATGCAGGAGTCAAGGGTCTGTCAAAATGGCGGTAGATACCGCAGTGGTGTGCACCGTCACTGCCGGCAGCGATCATGATTGGCCCAGGTTCCCCATTGACAACCATGTAATCCAATGATCAGGTGCACGGCAGTGAACACCGCCTACCGCCATGACGATTAATGCCAGCGGAATGAAGTCATTTCCACACTATCATACCTGGATGGCAGGAGGCTGCCATTTTGCTTTTACCACGTCTCCATAGCCTTGCCAGGGGCCTCATTCATTGCCCCATTCTCTCTCCCCTTTGTTGATTACTGACATGATTCTTTGATCTCCACATGTACTCATGGTTGGAAGTGGGTCTAGAATGTGATGCCATTATGACAGAGAAACCTCAGCACACATTAGCCTGATGGTGTACCTCATTCTTTCTGTTTGTGTGCGTTACCTATGTGTCACATTTTAGAATAGTATAGTGACATCATGTGGTGCAAGTGTATGTCGAAACTCAAAATGTGTTCTTTCATCACCCATAGGTACAGACCCATGTGGCGAGGGAGGGCCCCATATGTTTATAGATCCCTGGCAGATCTGGCCACTATGGAGGAACGTCACATTATTATTGCCTACCAACTTAATAGAGCTACAATCCATGACTTCTGTGCATTAATGGATCCTGTTCTGATGCCAGCCAATTGGAATCAGCATGCCATCCCTACAACTCTGCCAGTGCTATCTGTGCTCCATTTTTTGGCCACGGGGCTCATTTCAGGTGACAGTGGGCATGGCTGCAGGGGTATCACAACCAATGTTGAGCCACATTCTCTCCAATTTCCTGGATGAATTTGTTCAACACTTGCAAACTTATGTCCAGTTCCCCAAAGGGCTGAAGTCAAAATCAAATCTGGATTCTATGCCTTTGCTAATATCCCACATGTGATTGGTGCCATTGATGGAACCCACATAGCCCTCAACCCCCAAGAGTAAATGAACAGGTGTATAGAAATCGTAACTATCACTCAATGAATGTCCAATTTGTGTGTACTGCTGATCAATACATTTCATATATCAATGCAAGGTTCCCAGGATCAGTCCATGATTCATTGTCCTGAGAAACAGCAGTGTGCCACACATGATGGGACAACTAGAGGGGGACAGAGCTTGGCTCATAGGTGAGTGTGTATGACACTGGATCAGTTACAGAGCTGACAGGCAGGCTGTATGCAAATAAAATGTGTGTGTTGAAGTCCTCTTTTGCCCACTTTTGTAGGTGATTCTGGCTACCCCAACATGCAATGGCTCCTGACACCTGTGGGAATTCCATGACAGAAGCAGAGAGGAATTATAATGAGGCCCATGGTCGTACTATGAGGGTGATAGAGCGCACTATAGGACTCCTGAAGGCAAGATTCCGTTTCGTCCATCTCTCTGGAGGATCCCTGTGCTATGTCCCTGACAAAGTGTGTACGATGGTGGTGGCCTGCTGCATGCTGCACAACTTGGCTGTGAGGAAAGCTATCCCACTTCTGGAAGAGGAGGGTGCTGTTCAACCAGCCCTGCAACCTCAGAGGAGGGATGAGAGTGATGGTGAGGAAGAAGAGGGGTAAGATATCAAATCCAGGACCCAGCTAATCAGGCTCTTCTTCCATCGACTCTCAGGTACTGTTCAATGATGCTGATGTTTTCACTGCATTGTTTAAGTATGACTCATGTAATAGGTACTGTGGTGTCTTTTGTCAGTGACAATGCAAAATCATGACTGAAGTGGCAGATGCCAGGGAACACAATTTTATGTACAGTGTGACATACTTCAGACACTAGAGTGTGTTGGATTCCCTCCTGCAATAAAAGTGGGATTATGATGGTAACTGGCTAATGCATTCACATTCACAATTGATCTCTCGTATTGATTAAGGACATATATTGTGAGTGCACAGGTGTATTTATTAAATTTCAAAATATACATAAGTGTTGGGACAGTGAAAGGGAGTGGGCACATGGTGAACAACATACTCAGGTACATATGCTCAACTGTTGGTTGCACAGGGGTATAGTCCATGGGCATGTTAGCAAGGTAGCTCAGTGTCACACAAGGGAGACTGTTCAGGGCAGGGTCACTTCCTGGCACAGAGCTTGGTCTTGGCTGGTCTTTCAGTGGCATATCAGGGTCTGAGGGCACGTTTGTGAAGGTGCAGCTGGGATGCATGTGTCGGGGTGCTGATGTCCTGTGAGTCCTCCGGCAGTGCCACCAATCCAGTGGATGCTGAAGATATAGATGGCAAGGCAGTGTCCTGGCTAGTGGTAGGGGCCTGCAGGTGGGTGGAGGACTCAGGCTGGCTGTGGTACTGGCACTACAGCACCCCTGCAATGGAGGCCATGGTGGCACTGAGCTGTTTCCATTGCTCCTTGGCCTCCTGGTGGTGTGCTATCTGCAGCCTCTGATTCTGCTCCAAGGTGGCCAGGTTCTGGCCCATCCTGTCCTGGGAATGGTGGTATGCTCCCAGGACCTCATATATTACCTCCTGGGCTGCTGCATCCATCCTTTAGCCAACCCCCGGTCCACTTATGCCCTTCCACTGGCCCCCTATGCCTGTGTCCCATGCACAGGTCTGGCAGTCCCACTTGCAGCTGGTCCTTCATCATCCTGCCTTTAGATGGGTGGAGACTCTGGCTTCTGTACATGTGGGCAGCCAGTTTGTGGCCTAGTGACATTGGTGTGGGGTCGTTTGGCTAGAGCTGATGATGGTGGCTTAGTGGTTGGGGTGTCAGTGGTGTCCTGGATGGGACCTCTGGAGGGTGACAGTTCAGGGGTGTGGGATGGGCCAGGGATTTCCTCTGTGTCCAGACATCCCTCTGCACTCTCCTGATTGGGGCCTCCGTCTTCAGGTGGAGGACTGGCACTCCTTGACGTCTCCGTCCGGGTGGCATGGGTGGTGGTGCTTGTGTGTGAGAAAATATCGAGATGTGGGTGTACTGTACATATTTGTCAATTGCAGCACTGGTCAGCACTAATTGATGGTTACGTTCCCATGTAGTGGCATGCAAGGTCCCTTTGTGTACATTTTGGTAAATTTTTTGTGGGGGGTGGCGGTGCATTGTGGTTGTTGTAGTGCCACTGGGATTCCATGCAGGGGTAGGTGACTGTGCACAGGGAGCTGGATGGTGATTTGTTTGGGGGACTGTGGGCATGCAGGGGACTTGGATGTTGGTGTGTGGGTGTTGTGGACTGGGTAGGGGAGGGGTCCTGGGGGTAGTGAGGGGTTGGGGTGATACATGCATTACAGGTGTGGTTGACTTACCCGAGTCTAGTCCTCCATTGAGTCTGGTGAGGCCCTCCGGGTGCAGGATAGCTAGTACCTTCTCCTCCCAGTCTGTGTATTCGGGTGGAGGAGGTGGGGGACCACGACCAGTCTTCTGCATGGCGATGTTGTGCCTGGATGCCATGGACCAAACCTTCCTGTGCAGATCGTTCCATCTCTTTCTGATGTCCTCCCTTGTGCGGGGATGGTTTACCACTGCATTGACCTGGTTGAATATCCTCTGCCATAGCTCCATCTTCCTGGCCACAGGTGTCTGCTGCACCTGTGCCCCGAATAGGTATAGCTTGACCCTGAGTATTTCGTCCACCATTGTCCTTAACTCTCTGTGGGTGAAGCTGGGGTGCTTAGGGGGTGCCATTGTGTGTGTTGTTGGTGGTGTGTTGTAGTTGTATTGGTGAGGGTGCTGTTGTGTGGTTGGGTGTGTGTCTTGTGATGGTGTTTGAGCAATGTATGGGTTTTGGTGGTGTTTTTGTGTGTGACCTGTGTGTTTAGTGTATGCCTGTTGTGTTGTCAATACCTGTTGTGCTATTGGCATTGCAAAGGATTGTGGGGTGTGTATGTGTGTGTTTTATAGTATTGTGGATGTGTGTCAGGTGCGTGGATTTCAAACTTACCAATGTGTGCATTTGTTGTTAGAGGGTCCCATTGCTGGCCGTGGCGGTCCGTACCGCCAATGGTCGTTCGACATTCACTGTCCACCAAGCTGATTTGTGCATCATTATTTGGTGGAGGGTTTGTCTGCATGGCGATGGCGGGGTGGGGTGGACTGCCTTTCCGCCGTCGTTGGCCCTGGCAGTGGGTGGAGGTTGCAGGATTTTTGGAGGTTTGACTTTATGGCATCATTATTTGGTGGTGTGCAGTTCACCGCCACTAGCGGTCTTTTGTTCACCGACATCACGGCGGTCGGCGGTGATTGCAGCCAAATTCATAATGAGGGCCCATATGTCCTTCATTGACTAATTCTTGCACCCTTTTATTTCTTTTGAAAAACGCAGATTCATCAATAGCTAGTTCTGCCCCTCTATTACCAAATCTTTTTTTCTACTTGACTAACTGGCTTTTAAAAAATTGGCAAACAACAAAATGGCCACCTGATATTTTGATAGAAGAGAAGTCTGTAACTGAAATTTTGTGATGTATTGCAGTTGTATTTTGCAATTACAAAAAACACGATAGGGGGATGCGTATTTGCCATTTAAAATGTGCAATGTTTTATTCCAGCTGCACTGACCGCCAGGGCCAGCAGCAACAATGCCAGCGCAGATGCGACTGCGGGAGCAGATGAGGGGGGAGTCTCTGCGGCGGCAGTGGTGGGCGGTGGTAAGTCCTATTGCTTGCTTATTGACAATTAGTGATATAGTCACTACAAGGGTGTACTAGTGTTTTTATTGATTCATTCATCAACACCCTGCTTTAGCAAATGCAGTGGAAGTTAAGTAAGTATTAATGTCTTCTTCTATCTGCAACATAGCAGACTAAGGTTCAAAAAATGAACTTGAAATATGATGTGTTTTGAAAAATTGAAAGAAGGATGGAAGTAGAATGGATGGGTGAAATACATTATAAGTGAAAAGATGTGTGTATGGATGAAAGGGTGTATAATAATCATATAGGTGGCAGATGAGGAGGCTAACAGGATGCATGAGTGGGTAAAGGATGGATGGAAGGGTATACAGGTAATACAGATGTGTTATATCCTTACATTGGCTTCCGATTAGGAAGAGAATCATTTTTAAAATGATTTGTCTTACACATAAAACACTTCAGTCGGTGGGATGCGATTATTTGAAATCCACCTTGTTGTTTTATCAACCTCCAAGACACTTGAGATCATCCTCTAAATTTGTGATTAAGGTACCGCATTGTAAAAAAGCCAGATGGGGAGATCGGGCTTTTACGGTGGAAGCGGCCAGGCTATGGAATGGTCTGCCTCTTTTGCTGCGTCAATTATCAACTCATTGCACCTTTAGGAAAAGCCTTAAAACCTGGCTCTTCACTAATTAGATATTTGGGGTAGCTTATGGGTTTGTTTCCTGTATCTCTGGTCTGAATAGCGATTCAATGCTTTTTGCCGGAATGCGCTCTATAAATAACTCAATACAATACAATACAAAGGATAACAGCCCAGTTCGGTCAAAGTGTATGGGTGAAAGGATTACATGACTGGATGAGTGAACGGACTCCTCAGATGGGTTAGATCTCTTAGATGGGTAAATGGGTGAAAGGATGCATGGGTGGTCATTGGGTAAATGGATGTTGGTGAAAGGTTAGTAGAGAGCCATGTTTGGAATTTGGATGGTTTTAAATGGAGAAGGACTGGATGAGAGAATGTAAAGCTTAGTTTAAATGGTGTGTATCACAGCCAAGGGTGAAAAATAACAGTACTAGAAGAACACATTTGCAATGATGAAAAGATAAATCCTTGGAATGAGGAAACAAAGGAGCTATTCTTGATAGGGGAATTCTTCTCACCTACTTTACTTACTTGGAATGTTTTTTATCAAGGTTTGATGCATAATTTTGGATGGTATTTCAGAATATTCCTTTGACTCATAGTATTTATTAAGTGGTAATATGTTTCCCATGCCAGAATTCAATTACCATCACCTCCCTCACTCGTTATGGCCTTTCACCAGTGCCACTTATGGTGACCTAACAGCTGCATGGTTAAATTCAGCAGAATCAGCACTTCAATGTTGGCTGTGCAATGTGCTTTTGTCAGCTTAAGGTAAGTTAATGTGGCAAACACTTTTCAATGCATGGTCAGTGAACTGCTTTGCCTCCTGTAGCTCCACATGTAAGTAAAGCCCTTTTTCCTCTGAACACCTGACCCCTGTCAGGAGTTCGAGGCCCTCCTCTGCCCCTAGGCTTCTGCCTGGGCCTCATCCCTGGTGTGTAGTGGGAGAGCTCTGCTTTCCTACTAGGTTGACCTCTGCCTCTCGCCTCCTTTTCCCTGTTTTGATCTCTGTGTGCTCTCTCTTCCATGTCTGCCCCCTTTGTTCCCCTTTTTCCATTCACTCTCCACAGTGCTCCTTTTGACTCTTGCTTTACACTCTTTCTTCGTTTTTCCCTCCACTCAGCTGTCCCTCACTCTCCCCTCTCTTTTTCTCCCCCACCGCTGCTGCCCCTGCAGCCTCGCCCCCTCCTCTATCTCGCGCTGCACTCCGCCGCTGATGCCCCCACAGCTCCGCCCTCTTTTCTCGCACTGTTTTCACCCGCACTCCCGCCTTCCAGCTGTCCTCTCCTCCCCCTCCCTACTTAATGGCGGCCACTTGCATGCCGAAGGTGTGCCTAAGGCAAGCCCATCTGGCCCGGATCGCGCCCAGTGCCGGAACCCCTGTTTTTCACCCCCCACAGCTGCTACACCCGACTCCGGAATGAAGCCACCACCCTCCACGCACTCAACACCGGCCGCTCATCCACCTGCCATCAAGCCACCCCGCAGCTCACCCGTGGACCCTTCTCCTGCCAGAACTGCACCTTCACCAGCCTCCATGCAACTACCCACCCACCAAGGCATGACGCGACCATCTCAGATTCATCCTACTCAACACCCCCTCCGTCCATAAACACGCACCAAACCTTTGAATCTACTCAACTCAGCCTCCCCAGATGTCACCTTGCTGACCGAGACCTGGATGAACCCCTCCTCAGTGCCCGACATCACCATAGCCATCCCAGACGGCTACAAGATCACCAGCAGGGACCGCATCAAACGACCAGAAGGAGGCATCGCCATCGTCCACAAGAATACCCTCAGAATCATGACCAGCACCAAAGACACCCTCAGCACCACCAAACTCCTGCACTTCCAGATCCACACTGACCCAAACACCACCCTCAGAGGGACCCTCGTTTACAGACCCTCCGGCCCCCGACAACAGTTCAGTGACTCCATCACCGACGTCATCAGCACGCACGCTTTCACATCCACAGACTACATACTCCTCAGGAACTTGAACTTCCAGCTCGAGAACACCAACGACAACAACTCTTCCACCCTGCTCAACAATCTCGACAACCTCGGCATCAAGCAGGTCGTTGCGACACCCTGCCACTCTGCAGGACACACGCTTGACCCCATTTTCTCAGCCAGCAAACATGTCTCCTTCAACCACACCACCGAACTCCACTGGACCGACCACTGCTGCATCCACTTCTCCTTTGAGAAACCCACAACACACCATCACCTGCAATGGATTCCCCTCTGCAGATGGAACAGGGTCACTGAAGACCAACTAATCACTACCCTCTCCCGGAACCCACCTATCAACACCACTGACACAGCAGCCTGCAATCTCAGGCAATGGATTGACGACTGTGCCAACACTCTTGCCCGATCAGGAAACTTTCTAACAGATGCACCAACAGAAAGGTCTTCTGGTTCACAGCCAACCTCCAAGAATCCAAGCAAACATGCAGAAGACTTAAAAAGAAGTGGCGCCAAGACAAGACAACCTCACAGCCTTCAAGAACGCCATCCGCATACACCACCAACTCATCTGAACCACCAAGAGAACCGCCCTTCAAAGAATGCATCGAGAACAACGCACACAGCTACAAGGAGCTCTTTAACATCGTGAAGGAGCTCTCCAAACCCGGTTTCAACATCAATGACATCCTGCCATCCTAAGACGTCTGCGACTCCCTAGCCACCTTCTTCTACCACAAGATCGCAGATATCCATGACAGTTTCAATACTCAGACCGCCCGTCAACCATGGACACCATAGACTCACCACCCACCAGCCTCCTGCTCTCCTGGACCCACGTCAACAACAACGACACCATCACAATCATGAACACCATCCACTCTGGCTCACCATCCGACCCCTGCCCTCACAACGTCTTCAACAAAGCAAGCTCTGTCATCGCACCCCAACTCCAGAAGATCATAAACAGTTCCTTCGAGACCGTCACCTTCCCGGAGAGCTGTAAGCACACCGAGATCAACACCCTCCTCAAGAAACCCAAGAAGGACCCAAAGGACCTCAAGAACTTCCGGCCCGTCTCCCGGCTCCCCTTCCTTTCAAAAGTCATAGAGAAAATGTCAACAAACAACTGATGCATTTCCTTGAGGAGAACAACACTCTGGGCCCATCCCAATCCGGATTCCGCAGCAACCACAGCACTGAAACCGCCCTCATCGCTGCCACTGACAATATCAGAACCATATTTGACAACGGCGAAGCCACGGCCCTCATCCTCCTGGACCTCTCAGCCACATTTGACACCGTCTGCCACTACGCACATGCCTCAATGACGCAGGAATCCACGACAGAGCCCTGGACTGGATCACCTCCTTCCTCACAGGCAGAACTCAGAGAGTCCGCCTCCCTCCATTCCGCTCTGAAGCCACCAAAATCATCTGTGGCGTACTCCAGGGATCGTCCCTCAGCCCGACCCTATTTAGCGTCTACATGGCTCCGCTCGCTTACATCACCCGATCTCACAACCTCAACATCGTCTCATACGCAGATGCCACCCACCTGATCCTCTCCCTCACCAAGGACCCCGCCATCGCCAAGACCAACCTCCACGAAGGAATGAAGGCCATTGCTGAATGGATGAAGAACAGCTGCCTGAAACTGAATTCGGAACACTGAGGACCTCATCTTCGGCTCCAACCTCTCCGCATGAGACGACTCCTGGTGGCCTGCAACACTGGGAACCGCACTGACACCCACCGACCACGCACGCAACCGGGAATTCATCATGGACTCATCAAGATCAATGACCCAGAAAGTCAACGCCATCTCCTCCTCCTGCTTCAACACCCTCTGCATGCTTCGGAAGATCTACAAATGGATCCCCAATGAAACCAGAAGGACGGTCACCCAAGCCCTCGTAAGCAGCAAATTGGACTACAGCAATGCCCTCTAAGCAGGAACCACAGCCAAGCTCCAGAAAAAATTGCAACGCATACTGAACGCCTCCTCATGCCTCATCCTGGACATCCCCTGCCACTGCCACATCATAGCCCACCTTATCTACACTGGCTCCCTGTCAACAAGAGCATCACATTCAGACTCCTAACCCATGCTCAAAAGGCACGGCACAACACCAGACCAGAATACCTCAACAGATAGCTCTCCTTGTACACCCCGACCTGACAGCTTCGCTCCACCAACCTTGCCCTCGCCACTGTCCCACGCATCCACAGAATGACTGCTGGTGGCAGATCATTCTCCCACCTCGCTGCCAAGACATGGAACACTCTTCCCACCCACCTGCATCAGACACAGGACTTACTTACCTTCAGGAGACATCTCAAGGAGACTGTTCAAGCAATAGCAGCCCCCTGTGTCTTGAGACATTCACGGGTGAGTAGTGCCCTCTACAAATACTCTGATTGATTGTTTGATTGTTGAATGCATGGCAATGCAAAAACAAGGTGTGTTACCCTTTCCTCCCAGTGCCCACTGTGTCAGTCACTTTGTAGTACTTCACTCCTTTAATCTTTGTTAAGTTCTGTTCCAGACTTCTGAATAATTTGAAAAATACAATTTTTGCTTGCACCACATTGTTCCAACCAAGTGATAAATGTAATTAATTATGGTCTCCATAACGAATTTACTTCTGTTCTAGTTTTTCCCTTTCAACATTTGCCAACAACAGAGAGTCACACTACTAGACAAACATTAGGCACATGATGATGAGGAATTGATCAGTGTGTACTCTACCTACCCATCCTAATACCCTCTATCTTATCCTGCAGTTGAGTACATTAAGAAGATTCCTTTCCTTACTGAAAGCAAATGTATTTTTTTGGGAAAAAGTAGCTACTACAAAGTGTGGTGGAGGAGTGGCATGAGGACAGTGAGAAAAGTAGTCCATAAGTATGTGCCTTGATTTTCCTGAATGGTATAGTCGGTGGCAATGTAAATGCTCCATATACAATCTATATCCCATTCTTTAATCCTTTACCTGTACTGCAGTGCATCGGTTTTCCCACTGCCTATTTTTTGGCAGACAGGATGTCTGCATGATTGATTATGTTATACTATGTGATGTGTTTCATTTTAGTATTCATTGGCATTGTAGTCCAGCTACAAAGAAGCACAGGACCTTTGGAATATAATAATTTTCTAGTACAGCTGCCCCAGCTGCAGACAGTAACAAGTAAGACTAGGTCGCCAGCTGTGCTAGCAATGGCACCATTAATTGAGCACACTAGGAGAGAGAAGAATACTTGTACTCCATTGTGCATATTATGGCTGTGACAGTTATCACTTTAAACTTAAATGGCCTGAGGTGGCCCCCAAATGTACTGCTACTGTCCCATGACACTACATGATTTTAAACAAGTGTTTTTCTCAGAGCATTGTTTACAATTTCTCTCCTTTCTTTTTTGATATAGCTATTCCTGCTGGTCCACCATCATGGCAGGAAATAGCAGCCTGGCTGTGGCGGACGAAGCATACGGGCTGAGTACCAGCGGCTGGTGATCCTTGAGGAAGAGGAGGAGGAGACAGCAGCAGTTGCTGCCAGTATTCAGGGCCGCAGCCGAGCCCCAGTGCTTCCAGCCTATCAATACCTACACAGCAGTGCCAGGAGAGTTGCCTGCCGTCACATCATCCCTCCTGAAACTCTCCTCCCCCCTTGGACACCGTGTTCCAACACCACATCCTTCGGAGGCTGGTGCTGATCAAGGCCCATCAGGTACGTATAGAAGAGCTCCTCAGAGGAATCCTGGCCCACCTTTAATCAAGTGCCCTCCTCTGCCCTGCCCTTTTTTTATCCTTTTATTTTGTGGTTGAAGAGGGTGGAACAGGTTTTTGCAGGACTTTCTTTTTTTTTTTTTTTTTATTCACCGTGGACAAATGGACAGGTTTTTTTTTGGCAACTTTGGTTGGAGAAAGGGACATTTGTTTGGGGACAGGGGCGGGCCAATTGTGGGTGGAAGGGATGGGTATTTATTCTTTTTGCTAGAGACAGGGGAACATAAATAGTTTACAGTTCTTTATGCCTAAAATCTTTTTTGGGGTGTTTAACTGCGCACTGCAGCCTTTACGCAGCATGTTTTTCAAATCT
Source organism: Pleurodeles waltl (assembly GCF_031143425.1). Lineage (NCBI taxonomy): Eukaryota > Metazoa > Chordata > Amphibia > Caudata > Salamandridae > Pleurodeles > Pleurodeles waltl. The sequence continues at coordinate 511,536,605 of NC_090445.1, forward strand.
TCTGACAGTGTATTCCTTTTTTAGCACAGCATGTTTTACAAATCTGCTGACAGTGTATAACAATTATTTATGTGTTAGATAGGGTAACCTTGTCCTAATACTCTAGTCTCTGCAGTGCATTCTGCAAATTTGACCTATAGGAGTGGAGCGGGAGATTTTCCATTGCCAGTTATATTGCCTAAACTAAAAGTACAACAATGCTCCATAATTCTCTTACTTGGATGGATGAAGTGAGCGCTGCATGGTTTCTAAAGGTACCAGGTGGTGTAATAGTAGCATGCTAGTGCACTAACAGTGAAGGCATTGGAAGCGAGGTCACACTCAACGTAGTTGAACTCAAATGAAGATACTGCACACTGAGTTGAGGTTGCTTCTACTGCATCTGCCCCACCAAGTGTGCGATTAATCAATGGTATAAATTATTAATCAACACCTCAATAAATCACACAGCCCGGGGAAGAGGTTTAGGGATCTGATGAATGGATGGGAAAGGGATTTTAGGAAAGTTGTGACAGAAAGACAAACATTACACAAACACAATATTTATCTGGGAAAGGGTGATCAGTAGACTGTTGTGGGAGGAATAGAAAAACATGAATATGTATGACACAGAGAAAACATTTACATTATGTCAGCCCCAGTGAGACCCAAGCTGTATATATCTAAAACTGTTTGGACACCTATGTTTGCAACATAGTACATATAATTAATCTTGGGGTGAAACTAACACACATAGGATAAAAAACAGAATGTGGAAAGAAAAATAATAGTTTGTATTGCCAAATTGGGTGGTGCATCTGCAATCTTCTTGGATTGGCCCGTCAATCTTCCTGGGTGCCTGCCTGTAGCGGTCCGATAAAGTAAGCATGATTGTTATGGTGCAGGAGAAGAGAAGGCCTGTGGATTGTAAATCAGGAATGATTATCATGATATTGTAGAACCAAGAAGGATGGAATGGAAGGTAAGCTTCATGAGGAGTCGTGTACCAAGAAGACTCAGGGAGGCAGAGCAAGAGCAAAGAACTTTGCAATCATTAATTTTATGACTGTTGTGCGATCAATTAAGTGAGAGCAATTACAACAACCAACAGTCACAGACAAGTGGCAGCATGCATTGGGATGATCAAACTTGCAACTGTCATGATCCTCATAAATAACATTTAGGCTGGAACACGTGAATAATGTGACATTATCATCCATCACGTCTGTCTCCTCGAGTTTGTTACAAGGGGTCCCCCACCCAACCACCACATAGTTTTAAATTTGAGCCAGCCAGCAGATATTCACAGCAGCATTGCATTTCCTAAATCAAGTAATCGATGAACCTCTCACCACCAGTCCACAGATTGGAGTAGGCCTCTTAGACTCATCCTCACATCATCCATGTTGATATCCATGCAGTTGATAACTTCCTTCTTCTGGCGGTTGTTTAAGTTGTCAAATCATGCTCTGATTCCTTCCATCATCCTTCAGACTCTGATTAAAGATTACTATGTCCAACTCCATTCCAACTGCTCCCGAGAGTCACAGTCTCCCGACCCAATTGAGATACAGCGACCTGTAGCGCATAGCTGTGTTTAACAACAAAAGAAACAACGAGTGTTTTTTTCTGGACTAGAATTTAGTTTGTTAGCTAAATGGACTGGTCAGGTATTCTTTGACAAATATGAACCAGAAAGCAAAGCACCTGAAAATAAAGGAGTGTGAAAACGCCAGCAAAAAAATGTCGCTAAGTGTCAAAGGGAAAGGAAAAAAATACCTTCAAGAAAAAAAGTATCACACATTATTAATATGCCACCAACACTGTAAATCGATCACAACACAAACGCAAGCCAGTGTGATAATATAGTTCAACAATATAAATGAAACATGCACTCCCACTAGAGATTAGTCACACAAACCATCTCAACATTGAAACAAGTATTCCTCATATCAATCGCTGAGACATATAGCAATATTACTTACCTGTTCCAATCAAGCATAGTGGCACATTGCTTATCCTCTTCGATTCAGGAAATGAAACACACATTGGCCAGTAAGTTGTAAATCAAATATCTGGGGCAGTCCTGCTAGGGGGCAAAAGAAAGAATAGCACAGAATGGAGGCAGGCATAGTTTCTCAAATCTCCTTGAAGTGATTTTGGGTGATGGAGGTTTCCTCAATGCACATTGGTCCCACTCCAATTTGGCCATACATGTGCCTAAACAATTACGATTCATGAGTCATTTAGACAGAAACAAACAATATAAAATAATAAGGCTCCCCCCAGATAGCAATTTTTTTTCTCAAAGCACTTCAGCAATAGTAGAAAGTAGAAAGTTCTATGGTGCCCTAGATCTAGTCAGGCATGTAGAGTTCGTCCTCAAGCTCATGTGGTTCACCCAGACGTTGGTCAGCTCACACACTACCATGACCTGAGTCCGACCAATCATCACCCTCATTCACCTTCTGTTGTACTTCAGGTATGCTGTATTTTGGTGGTATAAAAAGTGGCGTGTACTCCATATGGGCAGAGGAGCGTTGCCCCCCCCACCAGCAGCGGCAGCTGCAAAACCTTTGAAAGAAAACAATGACAAACAATGTTTATTACTGTTTTCTTTAAAAGGGGCGGGGACACGGGGTGGCGTGCTCTGGGCGGGAGTTCTCAGCACCACCCCCTCAGAGCACATTTGTGTTTGGCTGGCCGTCTCGGACCGGCCAAACACACATTCGCTGTAGGCTGTCTCCAGCCCGGCAAACACACATGCGCGGTAGGCTGTCTAGAGCCTGGCAAGCCTGCCTGGGAGTGCCCTGGCTTTGCGCTACCAGCCAAACCTGATGCTGCTGTGGGCAGCATCAGGATTGGCCGCAGGGCAGGTTGGGAGCCTGTACCTGCAGCAGCGATGAGGGACAGAGGAGCGCGGCGTGGGTCTGCACCGAAGAGGTAAGTGTTTTTTGGGGTGTTTTTAAATTTTATTTTATTACATTTTTCCACCACTTCCCTGCCCCTGAGTGCCTCCTCCCCACCCTGCCCCTTTCATGGCCCATGAGCCGCTACTGGGTATAAAGTGCTGATATATTTTGATCATGGTCAATCTCTGAACGTTTTGGGTCCTTTTCACTGTCACAACTGCACTAGCTGCACTGAACACATGCTCATCAGACTGACTGGCTACAGGGCAAGCCAGATACTTTACTGCCAGCCTGCTGAGCACTAGCCATTGGTGCCTCTCCCCATACCAATACACCAATGAGTTTTGATCGAGATAGACCTCCATTGGGTCATCAAGGTAAGCCTTGACCATCCTCTCAATAGTCATTGGTGCTCCACCTTGCTCGAGCTCTTTTGCCTTCGCCTCTTCCGTGGAATTAAGCCCTGCCTTTAGAAACCAATCAAACGCAGATTTTGGGGCTGCTGCTCCTGTTACTGTTGTTGTTGCTGGTGTTGATTTTGGCTGCTGTGAACCAACAGCACTGTCTGCAGACTCTATGGAAGTTGTAGGCTGCACCCATAACTTCTGCCTGTGAGAGGGCCTCTAATTTCCAGCCGTTCTTTTTCTAGGTCTCTGTCTTGCTCAGAAATTCATGTCTAGTAGGTTGAAACATCCCCATCTGAAAAATGAATGGAAGTAGCCAGCAATTGTTTGTACCATGGGTCAAGAATTGTGGCACAAATGTAATGTTTAGATGACACAGGGGGTCATTCCTACCCTGGCGGTCTGAGACCGCCAGGGTAGGGGACGGAGGAAGCACCGCCAACAGGCTGGCGGTGCTTCTGGGGCTATTCTGACCGCGGCGGTAAAGCCGCGGTCAGAAAAGGGAAGCCGGCGGTTTCCCGCCGGCTTCCTGCTGCCCCTGTGAATCCTCCACGGCGGCGCTGCTTCCGACCCCCTTCCCGCCAGCCTGGTTCTGGCGGTTTTCACGGGCGGTCTTCCGACCCCCTTCCCGCCAGCCTGGTTCTGGCGGGAACGGGTGTCGTGCGGAGCGCGGTACCGTCTTCTGGTGGTTCCCGCCAGGCGGGCGGCGACTGCCGCCCGCCAAGGTAGGAATGACTGCCACAATGTCTCTTTAAAGCCTTGTATTAACAGATAAGTGAATGATTAAGCTCTCAGCCAGCTCCTGCGCATCTGTTTTTTCATCCACACCCGCATATGTTTCAGACACCTCGTCTAGCTGTTTCTGCAGCAGATGCACCAATGGGATAGCTTAGCCCATATACAGTCCTGATTGCTGATCTCCCGAGTGAAAATGTCAAAATGAGGCAGCATCTCTATCAGGCATTTGACCCATTTGTCCATCTCAATGATCATGCCTTTCAAAGTTGGATCCCCTCGTTGCATGAAATATTCATTGATCAGTCTGTACTGCTCAAACAGATGTTGTAACATGTAATAAGTAGAATTCCAACATGTTGGCACCTCCTGTATGAGGGCTTTAACTGGCATTCTCTTGTCACTCAATAATCCTCAACACTTGCAGGCTTTAAAAGAATGGCTAAAATGAGTGCATGTGGACAGTAAGTTGCTGACGTGGAGTTCTTTTTTGAGGAAGTCCTGTACAATGATGTTTATGCAGTGCGCCAATTACAGGACCCTGAAATGGCCACCATCTGACATGGCCTTAACTATATTACTGCCATTGTTCGTGGCAACAAATGCATTGTTAAGCTCTCTGGGACGCAGCCATTCAAAGACCCTGTTTTTTAAGTCATCCAAGATGTTTGCAGCTGTATAGGATTTCTCCTTGGCGAACATAGCTCCTGTTACATACTTCCGAGCACCATTAAAATTTCAGCTGTGTCAACACCTGCAGATATCATTTCTCTAACCCCCACAAAAAAGATCATGTGTCCAGTGATGCACATGTAATCAGTGGTTTGGCAACTGGTCCACATGTCTGTCATCAGGTGGATTGTGTGGACAGCACTCTGCTGCTAAGCTTGTCTAACCAATTCCAGCACATAGTGATATAGCGCTGAAACAGCAACTCTTGCGTAATAGGTCTGGCTGGGAACCTTCCATTCCGGGAAGATAGCTGCCACAAATTCTAGAAAACCCAGTCCTTCTACAAAAGAAAAAGGGAGGAGGTCCAACGCTAACATTTTAGCCAGCTTCCCGTTGTACAAATGTGCTGTTGAGTGGTTGCGTTCGTACTGCCCCGCCTGCCTAAACATGGCAGTAATAGTAGCCTGGATCTTTTTCTTTGCTAGTGCCACTGATGGATGCGACTTAGAAGGTGGTGTTAGACTCAATGTGCATCTGAGGGGTCCAGCCACTGTAGGTACTTGCCTTGGTGTTTCGACCTGACTCTGAGTCTTCCTGTGCTATTGCTATGTTGCTGATGTGGGTGACGGCACTACAGCACTGCTGGGGACAGGCTAATTTCTGTAACAAAAATGTCACCCTCTTCTTCATCTTCCACCATGATTGGATAAGATTCCCTGCTTTCAACACCCTCACTAACAACACATGCAGTCTTTTCCTTTTGGCCGCTAAGGTGCGCCTTGCAGCGAATTGCGTGGTGTTTTCTCAAAAGGGTTGTTTGGCCTCCAGTTCCATGATGAGGGAGTGGTGCTCCCAGCTTGCTCACCAGGGGCTTGTGCGGCAGACATATGTCTTTGCTCAAAAAAGGATGGGGGAGACAGACCAGTGGTGGGAAGCTCCTTCTTATCACTGGCAGCTTTCTTGTTCGCAGCTTTCTTTGGGGCCATCTTTTAGCTGTCAGTTGGCAGTAGCACTTAGCTTCATAAGTTGAAGAGATGTCTGTGTGCTTGTGAGTGTGGTCACGCGTCACGTTGTGCACAGGCCTTCTGTCTGGCAGTACTGTATGTGATGTCTCTTTCTCACCGTGCACCTAAAAGCAAACATGCAGGAAGGCTCATTGCAACTTAACATTGTTTTAGTTGCATTAGCAGCAGAAAGAAAGAATATCGTTTAATGGTTACTAAAATAAACGTATACGTATTTATGAAACACACTCTATCTATTTTTAAAACCACCACACCAACATTAACTTTCATTGTCATGTTCAGTCATTAAGGGTAAGAAATAGCAACAACTGCAACATACAGAATGAAACTGTTAGCTTTGTCTGCATCAAGTTGGCGTGTGGCACTCAGAGAGGTGCGGGTGACAAATGGAATAATAATTGTTGAATAATGTAATGTTATGTAATGTAGTGCAACTGTACGCCTATGTCGGACAAGGACTCATGGGGAAAATAGAATAAAAGTAAAAAAAAAAAAAAAAAAAAACTATTTACATTTATTTAAAAAAAAATGTATAAGACTGTTTTTATAAAGGTAAATAAAATACGGTTTGTGAAACAAATTAGAAAAAAGGATAACATTTTTTAAAAATAGATGTCAATTGCTGATGCTAGGGGATGGGGACTAGCATGAAAAACCACAGGGATTTGGGAGGCAAAAAGTGGTGGAGGTGAAAAATGCAAAAAAAAGTATGTAATAAAATATAAAAAAAACTGCTCATACAGTACATTTAGTAATAAGCAGTGACTTACTATGCCTGTATAACACACAAAATGAACGCCAGCTACATGGTCAAAATACAACCAGGAAGAAGGCATGGCCATCACAACAAAGAAGAACACATGCAGGACTACTGGATGCCTAAACAAAATGGCCACCAGCCACATGATCAAAGAACAAGCAAGATGAATAGAAAACAAAAAACACATATAGGGATAGAACTTTAATTGACTATACAAAGAGGGCCCCTGGCCGCATGGCATGGGGAACAAAGACAAATGGTGGCATATAAAAAATACTCTCATGCACTGGCCGGATAAAGAAGGCATTGTTACAGGAGAAAAAAACTGCATTAAGTCAGTAATTCCAAAAACTAAAATTAAAGGGGCTAAAAATGTTACAACAACACACATCATACCAAGGCATCAAGTACTATAACCTCACCATACACTATTTGCAGAAAAAAAAATTGAAATCCCGCCAAATCACATTTTGTTATCTTTAATCCAATGCCATCCATGGTGTTTCAGTTTGGTTGTTTTTTCATCATGCTTCCATGACTAGTACTGGGCCTACAGCTGGAAGGTCTATTCCATTAGCAGCTATGCCACTTAACATTAACATTCAATTTAATGAATTTTGCAAATTTACAAAACAAAACATAGAGAAAATGTAGTGAACTGTAAAACATTTTTCCTTTGTAGAACAAAACGTACAAGTAAAGCTATAAGCAGGCCCCAGATGCAGGCCACCCACCACAATAAATTAAAACAAGCATTTGCAATGCAATGGGTCTCGCATTTGCTCGAGTTAGAGCTATTAGCGATTTAAACTCCTAACCAGACTTTTCTTGCCATATAAATTGAAAATGAAAAGTAAAACAGTTTCACATAAGTGAGTCGATTCAAAATGCCACTCCACGATCGTGAAGGAGACACATAAAAGGAAATAGATATTTGCACACATTCAAAGGTATTGGCAAAAGTACAAAGGTTGATGTCCAAGGCGGTAACCAAACCGCCCCAAGGAGGGACAAACGTAAAGCATTTACCAATGATAACAAAGGATTTTGGAAGGGCAAACCCACGAATGAGTGATAGTGATTGGCTTGAGGTGGGCGTGGTTAAATGCCCAAATAGGTAACAACATGTTGGAAAAGCAGCGTTTGAGCACTGCTATGCTCGACCTAAAACAGGGATGGCTGAAGGTGGCACTCACCTCCTGTGTTTGGCTCTGCAGCAGGTGTGACATACACTTTTAGCATCTCATTTCTCATACCCTTCAGGGACTGGTACCCCAGGCACTACCTTTGCCCTCTGGTTTCCATCCTCTACCTCCCTGAGTGTACTCCTGCTTTGCCCAGAAATGAGCCCTGTTTGCATAAGGCAAGCAGACTGTGATGGTTCGGCTGAAGTGCAGTGTCTTGGGGAAAGGAGAAGGCATAGTCCTGCACATGTACTTGATGGAAATGGCTGAGCACACCCTGCATGGACTTCAATTCACCAAAAAGCTTGGGGCAGTGGATGAGAAATTATGTGTTCTTTAACCTTTTGAAATAATAAGAAATTATAGCACATGACCTTTAACACGATCACATGACATCATAAGAATTATGAACCAAGTACCTCACTTCTTTCTGACAATACTGTAACTTAGGAGGGGAAACCTTATGTCCGTTCTCACCCAAATGATTCAAAAGCGCTATCATATCTTGTCTGCAAGCTTCACGTGTATTGGACACAATCATTAGGTCATCAGTATACTGAACTAAAGCAGATTGAAGTGGCATGTTCAAAGATTCCAAATTCTTCTTCAGGATCTGATTAAAAATGGACTGAGAATCTGAAAATCCCTGTGGAGTAGAACACCATGAATACAAATGGTTGCCGAATCAGAAACAAAAGAAGAACTGACTATTCTCATGCAAGGGCACTGAGAAAAATGCTTGTGACATATCAATAACTGAAAACCATTTTTATTCACATGGAATCTGGAATAAAATCACTGCTGGATTTGACACTACGGGACAACAGGATACTGCAATTTTGTTCACCTTTCGCAAATCTTGAAATATGCAATATTTCCCACATGGCTTTCGCAATCCCATAATTGGCGTGTTACATGGGCTACACATCACTTTTTTTAATACTCCCTGCTTAACAAAGTCTGCAGTTACTGGGTTAATACCTTCAGTCACTTCTGGGGTCATGTGATACTATGGCAATTTGGGAAAAACTGCATTTGGCTTCACTGCCACTTTAACTGGTTCAACACCTTGAATAAGTTCAATATCTTTACCAGAGAAATCCCAAACTCTCAGCGTTATTGTCTCTTGTAATTCATTAGGCAAGTCTTTAACTGTCATAACAGGAAACAATGTAATGAGAGGATACATCTCATCAGTTTGACTGGAAGTCTCATCATCGCTATTGGTTTGAATTTGTATCCTTTCTTGTGTACAAGTGATGGAACATTTAAATTTGCATAATAAGTCTCTTCCTAGCAGACTCACAGGACTTGAATCACAAACCACAAATTGGTGCAGACCCTCAAAGCTTCCTATTTTAAATGGAATGGACTCTGTAATGGGATTTACCAAATGCTGATTAGCTACTCTATAACCTGAATTGTCCTTCCTAAAAGGGGCACATTTGGGACTTCTTCTGCAGATCTGACATTGAAACGTGTTGCTCCTATGTCAACCAGAAATGAAACATCATTAACTATAACACTTGCATTCACATAAGGGCCATGTTGATCTACCTCCAAATGAGGCAGCCAACACACATTCTTCTTCTGAACTCTCACTCATGTATTGTTTACTCATTCCATCATCACTGAGATCAATCAGTGGGTATTGTGTGATTTGCTGATTCAAATTTGCATTTGTTCTTTGGTTTGCGTTCTGATGAGGAACCATTGCCTGTTGCTGTGCTATCGGAACTTGTTGTATCTGCATTTGCTCTGGGACATAAATTTGCTGTTGGGGAAATAGTAACTGTTGCTGGGGAACCTGCATTTGGACTGCTTCATTAGGGACATTCATGCTTTGGCTACAGGGCCTTTGAAGTCTCTGATTTTGAAATTGGCTGTTGTCAACCATCTGCGCAACACCTCTACCTTTCACCAAATTATTTACATTATTAAAGGGACACTCCTGTTTACAGTGTCTTATGTTGCCACACGCATGACAGGAAAGCATTTCCTTCATGTTCTGAACATAGACCACATTCAAATTCAGATCTACTCGAATTCTGCAACCTCTAGTGAGGCACCATATTTCCCTGCTGCTGTGTTCCCTGCATTCCTCCTACGTTCATCATTCCCTGCGGAGTCTGCATACCTGCTGCTTGGGCAACCTTAATCTGTATCACCATTGCCTTTTCCTTTAACCTTTTCTTGTTTAAATCAATCTTATCATTACAGTATTTTGCATATTGCAACACTTCTTAAATCGGCTTTTCTTGCTAGCAAATCGAATGATTCATGATCATATTACTAATTTCAGGCTTCAATCCCTGAATGAACCTAGACAAAAAATGAATTGTGTCTCTTGGCTCAGAAATTCCTTTGCCACTGTATTGCCTGAATGCTTTAAACGTTTTCTCATAATAAGCCTGAACAGACTCCTGAGATATCCTGTCAATCGCCTTGTAATAGTTTTTCAAAACTTCTTCAGACGGCGCACCTGTTACTGCAGCTCTCAGTGGCTCACACGTTGCCCAATCAACACTCCTCTTACACTCAACAAGCATGACAAACCTCTCAGTTTGCTAGTACCATTCTACTGGTTTCTCTGTAAACTTTGAGTAATCATTTGTAAATGACAGCATTTCACTTCTACTCCAAGGGACATGAACAAAGTTCCCTCCTGGAATTTCTTTTGTTGGCATCAGTTTTACAGTTCCTTCAGCCTTCTACTTCTTCTGATTTATTTTCTTTGCCCATGTACCTTCCCATTTCTATAATTCCCCCCATGTTTGAATGCTGTGAATCAACTCCTTAATGTGAATTTGCATTCCAGTTGATCTCATGTTTGCAATGTATCTCGCATTCTAATCTGTAACTCTTCTTCAACTGTTTGCATTTATTTATTTCGATTTCATATTTCTCAGCCAAATTTGCTAATTTCTCATAAACATGTCCTGCTCGGGGAGTAACATCCTTGCACTTGAAACGTAACTCATTTTCACGGTAAGAATGATGTAGACTATTTATTCAATTCAAGTGTTCTCTCAATCGCTTCATTTAATTAAAATTTTAATCTAGTCTTTTCTCCCTCAGGCATAGTTTCCTGAAGCTGAAGTTCAGCTCAAATTGGCTCACCATTAAGTCAATTATTGGGCTGTCAATCCTTGTAAGCTAATGTTATTACCATTGCTTCGGGGCTTAAACTGTGGTACACTGCATGGGGCTCCTATGACCTGCTCTTGAGCCATCACAGATGATCCCATTGAGCACGGGGTATATGTTGCATCAATCAGTGGACCAACTCCATTATACATCTGGTTCAAACCAAATGAATTGATAGGGGTCATGGCTGCCACTGTAGTGCTTAGTCTCCACATTTCTGCATTAGTTCCAAAAGGGGAATTCATTCCTGGATTTGAAATCTGAGGACCACTCTTGTTGTTACCTTGGACATACAATGGGTCTACTGGACCTATGGTCTCAGGAACTGTTAATGCTTCTGGTCCTATCAAATTCAACTGATTTTGCAGGAACCTTAATCCTTCACTCTGACCAGTTAATACTGTACCAAAAGTCTAATTTGACTGATTTGGGGCAACATTCTGCGGTGTCATTACTGGGGAATACATAGGCATTGTCTGGCCCTAGTTCACAAATTGTGCAGGTGACTGTACAGTAGGTGTGGACTCAAACTGAGTCATTCCTGCATTCTGAATTTGCTGTGGCATAACTTGAGCTGGAACAATCTGAACTGTGTTAACATTTGGAACTGTTGGGTAAATCGCTGTCACCTTTGCAACATTAGCAATAGGCACATTTGGAATTATCTGAACCTGGCTTTGTGCAACTGGAGCTGTGGGAACACTCAGGACTACATTATGATTTACTAATCCAACTGCATTATATGGTGGGGACGATTCTGCAACAACTGAGTTAGATAAATTCATCATCTGAATCTCTCTCGACATCTACTACCCTGTTATCTTCACCCAATTTATTTTCTGTATCTTCCTCAGATTTCTCTTTGGCTTTAGACAAAAATCTTCCAGCACTTTCCGGTGTAATTGCTAGAAACAACTTTACTGCATGTAATGTATCTGCTGTCCACATTCTCAGCTCTGCGTTCCATCTAGCTTCTGCTAATGTCTTTTCTGCTTTCCTTGTTCTCCTTTCCAATTTCTGAGCCTCTTTTTGTCTCGCACCTAATTCAAAATAGCAAGTGCTTCAAATTGTGCATGTTCAGGAAGAGGCTTTGATTCATACATCACCCTCCTCAGATTCTCCAAAATTCTCAAATTAAAAGATTCTTAACAGGGAAAAGCTAAGGTACCCTCCTTCTCAGTTATTTTGCACCATTGATTTACCCAAAGACATGTTGAAACTCCTCTCTCTTCCACCACCTTGAATGCTGGTGTACCCTCAGGTGGAGTAGGCTCATCCTTTCTAACTGGAATAGCAATATCTCCTCTCAACGTGCTCATTAATGCTTTGAAAAACTTCATTTTCACACAAGTCTAATTCATAAATGCAAAATCTATGAAACTAGAAAGTAATTTTCAGTCTCAAAATCCTTTTCACAAGCTGTTCTCAACCTATAGCAGCGCAGTCTTGTCCACAAATCTGTGTGCGGCTTTTCACACCAACCAACCTATCCCAGCACGGACCAAGTGATGCCACACTCACTCCGCTCAGCAGCTGGGACTCATTCCAGAGCCATCTCATACACCTCTCACCCAAAACCTAAATGCAAATATTGCGAGCACAAAACCTGTCTGCTCACTATGGGTAGTGCTCAAACACTTCCGAAGCTATACGGAAATTTTGACTGTGGCCTTTCGCACAAACAACTATTCTTCTGGCTGTGGCTTTCTCACGAACACAAGTAAGATTTGACCCAAAAAACTCACTCTGATTGGCACGGGTCCTCCATGTCCACGCATTCACCTAATATCAACCAACAACTCACACACTCAAGGGAAATACTACTGATATTATTGACAGCACTCAATCGACCAACACCTTACCTGCAGGCAAGAAATTCACCAAGTGTCTCTATACACTTGTACAATACTACAGTCTTAGGCCTCGCAGGACTGGTTACAACAACAACAACCACGTGAGCAATGTTTTAGCACAAAGCACAACATTCACTTGGAGTATGCCAACTCCCCACTAAATTACCTTGAATACGCAGAGTCCCTATTTCACTTCTTATATCACACTTCACCGCGATTTAGCCAAAGCAGTGCAAGCACAAACCGTAGTCAAAACACATACCGTACACTTGTAACACAGCGCTGGAATTTCATCAACCCTTACACTATATCAAGAACAACGCATGATGTGGGCAAATTCTGACTCTCCTTCTTACAAGACAGAACCGTAACTCTGCTACCAAAACTTCTGACATGCTGGGCCACAGGGAAAGTTTCCTTCTCCCCAGATTTCGGTTCATAAACCACCAACGCTCAAGTGGGATACCATCACCAATCTCACCCCCTTAGAGGTTGACTGAACCTTTGGATTTGGTGAAGAGTGTAGTAGTCAGAATCATTCAATCACAACTCAATGACATTTAACTATAAACAATACTAAACCCCAAAACAATTTAAACACTAAATAAAATACCAAACCGAATAAAGTTTCAAAGCTTTATTACAATCCCAAAATCAATGTCACATATATGATGCGCAAAACTAAGTTATAAACATACATGAAAACCATAGGCTGACCAAAACATCTGAAAATATTTAGCCTCCTAAACATACATCAATACTGTTAAACACTCCAAAAGAATAATGTAAATCAGCAACAATACAATGTGCACATTATTGTTAGAATTTCAAAGCAGATGATGATGACATCAGTAACTCATCGGAATGATAGTTAAGCATACTATTTCAGGTTTCAGAACTGGGCCATTTCTACTACTAACACAAATTAGGACTTGCATATGTGAGAACGGGCTAACACATGCAAGCAAAAGCCCAAAATAAAAGAAAGACAAAATTAACTTGAAAAAAAATCTAAGTCGGATAATTCACTTACAAATATGATGGTGTAAGTCACTAGCTAAGAAAAGGAAACAAGTTGTATCTCTCCTCATGGGACAGCAAACCGTAGCAATTCGTCAAACAGGACATTCATTTTCTTCTGGTGTAAGGTGACAGCAGCATCAAGATGGTGCAGAACACAAGCTGCACATAGGACAAAATCAGCAGTTCAGAATTAGTTGGCCTTATTTGTACCTAACCACATAACAGAATGCAACAGTTAGGACTATGATGAGGAAACTCAACAGGGGACTTTAAAAAACAGACAATGACAGCAGATTTAAACAAGAATAAACAAAACTCTGACAGAGTTCTAAATGGAACCAGGGCAGGGGAGAAGACTGAGGAAGACTGAATTCAGTTCCAAAGTTCTTCACTAATTAGAAGTATGTATGATCCATTCATTGGTCCTTTAGGTGGGTGCATTTCAGACGTCAGTTTCAACATCCAATCACTGCAGATGGCACCACCAAATTTGCAACTTTCAGAAATCTTCTCAGCAATAGTGAGTTGTCATCTAACAATTTTACACGTCTGTAACCAAATATTGCATTTTCTATTTATTTGATACTTGAGATCCCTTTCTCATGATCTACAATAAACTAAACTAATTCATTTCACATGAGAACTACAGATTTCCTATTCTGTTCGACAGCTAGAACAAATAGTGTTACATTGTTGCATCTAAAACATGTCTCTTGCCTAAAATACAATAGGACATTCAACATTCACGTTAACAGCTTCAGAGAAGATTTCAGGTCACAGGAAACAGAACAAGTGATTTTCCATTACTGCAAAATGAATCTCCTTACGCCTAGTTAAATCAAGGAAGCCTTAATGCACATTAACACCTTTAATGCATTAATAAACTTATTGCTCATCTTACAATTCATATATGCAAAAAAATTATTTAATAATTTAGATGCTGCATAGCACAAGCAGGGGCAAACATATTCGACCTCACATGAATATCCTTGGTTACAGGATCAAACCTCATTAATACTACAGGGGTTTTCCTGCAGAATCCTCTTAGTTGATTGTATTGGAAAGTTATCTACTGACCCTGATATGATGAGACTCTCACCATCACACTAAGGGAATTCTAGTAGGTCAGGGCATCCAGCTATCCACCTGAAGCCATCCATCATCTAAGGTATGTGAAACAATTTTGCAGGGTCTAGGTCAGCAACTTTAGCGAAGCCCCTTGAAGCAAGCACCCATTACTAGGTTAAAAGTATAGGTCCTGCCCCTCCTGACCACCAGGGGGCATCCATGGGGCATCTAGGGAGGTAGGGTGGGGGAGCTCCATCAGAACTCAGCACAAGTTACATGCTTGTGCTCCTCCCAGCCACGAGGGGACATCAGGGGGAAGTGAGGCAGAGTAGCACCAGCAAGAAGAGGTACATACGCAAGAGGCACTTGAGTTCACGAACAGTCCTCAAATGTTCCTAAGGACTTTCATACCTCTAGCCTGTGAGAATTCCGGATGCCCAGAATTTCAACAACAACACCATCCACGCTCCATGCTGTGCTAGGCTGCGTGCTCATGCCCCTCCACCATTCTATCATCTCAAGCTATAGACCAGCTTGCCAGGAGGTGTGGCGGCAATTTGAACCGGCAGGAGACAGAGAAATGGAGAAGTGTGGCACAATGGTTAGAGCGGCAGACCCTGATGCAGAGATCTGGCCTGGGAACAGGGTTCAATTCCTGCCTCAGCGGGTCTTGGGCTCAATTCCCTTGGACCAGATAATTCTCGCCTCGGTGCCTAATCTAATTAATGGGTTCCACTCTGTAACTCTGGGCACTAGCTTGCTTAATCTCCACAACGGCCCTGACAGTGCTTGGATGCCTGGCTTCACCCTGGGGGTTGCCCAGGAGTGGGCGCCTCACAGGGAAAAGCCAGGAGGGGTTCCACAGCGGTATGCGTACAGCACCTTGAGACCCTAACAGGTGAGTAGTGCGCTATACAAGTGCGAAGTTTACAGTTTACAGAGCCTAGAGCCTGATGTCCAGAGCAAAAACTACAGACGGGATGGGAACAACAGGAGCAACAGGTGCAGTGGGGTAGCGTTGCACCTAGACCCTCAAAGTGTGAGGAGAGAGGCACTTGCTCCCTTGCTGGCCCTCGCAGTCTCAGTTGGGGATGCCACAAAGAAAATATAACATGTGCCGGCAAGGGAAGGGAGACTGCTCAACCCTGCAACCTAAACACATGTGGGAAGCACTTCACCGCCACTGGCTAATAGGGCTTTTGACGTAAGTAGCAGAGACCCCCTAGACTACATAGTAACGCAGGTCTGACCCGAAGGAAAGGACTCCACAATCTGATTCCTCTGCAAACTAGCAGCAGAGGGTCCAGAGTGGGGGCAAGCTCTCACAGAGCCACACGTAATGGAGGCATCAGTCGTTCAACCCAACAACTTGGGGCTAAGTCCAGCATATGGCACTGCCTCAGTAGAGACACTCATAGGGGGTCCTAAAGTACAAATATCACTCTTATGCCCTGCGTTAACAGTTGGTCATCATGAGCCCCACATCTTTCACATTTCCCCCTCTTAAGCAGGGACTGCACCATCACCATCTCTGAACAGAGAGTTCACTACAACTGAAGACAAAGCCGCCCAACTATTAAACCCACCTGTGGCCTGCTCTCCCCCCATTTGAGGTTGGATATCAAATGCACAGGATGATGACCGTCGCCCAAGTAGTCTGTGAGCTTGAGTGGTCTCCAGTGTAAGGGCAGTCAGGGGCAGCATTTAACTCCTAGAGACATCTCACATACCCGGGAAAGAAACAAAAACCTTGCCCGCCAACCAGGGCACGATGAGTCTCACAGACCAGGAGCTAAGGAGCACTGTCCGAACAGTTCCTCAACAAAACTGAGGAGCAGATTGACAGAACACTCAGCTGCACTACAACAGCAAAGATGCACTTGGGAAAGGATGGGGGGATCAACACCTGGGTGCACCACAGATACACAAGAGCTGGCGATGATCAGAGCCTCGCAGGACACCATGGCAACGGCACTTCTCTGGCAGGCAAACAAGATGGAGCTGCAACTTAACTTGATTCAGTCCCTGGCGACACACCTACTTGAAATCACAGCAAAGGTAACATACTTAGAGAGTCACTTCACCTCAACAAAGAAGGGAGCTCAATGTTTCTGCTCCCCACGTATCACCAAGCTAAGCTCCCTACCCAATATCCTGAGTGATCTAGTTGGAGTAGTCAAGGTGACAGCATGAAGAGATGAAACTGTAGCGGCAACCTTTACCCCCAAATGTGCCAACCAATCCAACCAGCCCAAGACCAAGGTCCAGATACAGCAGAATCATCGGCAACCCCAGGCATCCTTTCCCAAATATCTCCTAGGGCAAAGTGCTTAACCACAGATATCCCCCCACCCCAAGTAGGGACATAAAGCCCTGTAAGTATGAAAAACTGGAACCAAATGTTGAAGTAGTCACCACCAATCATGGTGATACATACAATCAAGCAACTCCCCCTCAACGCCCACTCAAGTTTTAACCAATGGCCTTACAATGAGAGCAAAGAAGAAACAAAAAAAGCAAGCCCGGAAACAAAGCCAAAGGAGATCGGACAACAGGCACAAAATACATTTTGCCCCCGAAGTACTAGAAGTCAGTGGCACAGCAAGACTGTTCCCAATTTCTCAGACACGCACAACACAAAAAGGCTTGCAACAAGAGCAAGTGGCAGAATCGCTGCCAGCCCCCTTACGGAGAAAAGGGGAAGCCACATTCAAAGCACCAACATTTGGCAAACTCAGGACATCACAACTGCCTCATCTACAAGAACACATAGCAGCAACAAAGATAAATCCTCAGAGGGAGCAGAATGCACTGGGCCTAGTTCATCATCGGAAAACAGAAAAAGAGGTCCAGCAGATATACCAGGGAGTCTGGGAGCTCAGAAAGCCTCCCTGGATCTTAGAATCCAAGATCTAAGTACTTGTCCAAAACAATCCCAGTAAGAATGACAACAGCCTGCTCCAGAAAGGAGGGTGCAAGGGAGTACTCTAGCCCACACAGTATACAGGAAAATTATCCTGAGCCGCAAACTGGCACAACGAGTGCAAAACAACCACAGCTCATAGAGTCAGCCGGCACAACCAGCTATGCGAGCAGCAGGGAGCTGGCCCACTACTTAGTGGCAAACACAACTCATAATGCCCCTTCTGGCATGGATACCTTTCATTGGGCTACAGCACCAAGTATCCGGCAGGCGGTCACGCTGGCCCCGCTACCTGTTGGATATGACCCACCAGAACCAGTAGAACAGGACTCTCTGGAACTCATTTTCATCCCTCACTACAACTCAAAAGGACTTATAGACATTTTAAACAGAAGGAACCTACTGCAGCTATTCTCTCAGGGGCCAGCTGTCAGGCACATCACCTCGGAAGACATGGATTTGGCCAGGTTTGAGCCACCCTTCCTAAACGGAAGCAGAGAGGTTACAAAAACAACCTGGAAAAACGCAGCACAAAGGGCTGCAGTTTGGTACTCAAGAGAGACCTTTGCAGTTTCGGACATTGAACCATACATTCCTCAACCTGACAAATACCCGTTTATCCTTTTAAATACAGTCCCTAGAGACAGGCTGAAAACAGTCTTAAGAGGCTCGAGTTGGGGAGGAATCACTGGACCCCTAAAACAGAGGCCCCGCAGACAATAACCATAGTCTGCACGCAAAACAGAAGAGAGGTCCTCACATTCACTCCCACAAAGCAAGCAGAGGGACTGGGTAGAACCAAGGTATAGGTCCTAGCAGTAAGTGGAGCGTAGAGCACAATCCCTTGTGCTCATCCAAATCCCTGTCAATCTTGTCATGGAATGTGGCAGGCCTCAGGAGTATTGACAGATCCAGTGAGGCAAGGTCCTATTTAAACTCTAACAATATCAGTTGTATGCAAGAAACTTGGGAATGTGCTCCATCTCACTTGCCAGGCTATTACGAGATCTTCCAGTCAGCCATTCGCCCAAGTATTTTTGGACGGACCTCTGGTGGCTTATCTACCTTCATCAAGCACGCACTCTGTTTGGCAGCCACTGAGCTGACCATCAACAGCAAAATAGCCCAAGTAATCATCATTAGTGGTGTGAACATTGATCAAGAAAAGGTAGATCTGATACTGATCAACTGCTACATAAATGCTGCAAGGAAATTAAAGGTAGTAACAATCCTCGAACTCCTGGAGAACCTGGAAATTGTCATCTTCAGTCACCCCGGTTATGAAATAGTTATACTGGGAGACTTCTATGTAAGCAAGGGAGAAGCACAACTAGAGGATGCACCACAACGACAGAGGCTGCCAACTACTACAACATTTTCTTACAACTTTCAGATTGTCTTCAACCCACCAGGAGTTATTGAACAATCTGAAAGGCTGCCCCTTTTCCCCATCCTTCAAGGGAGGCTCAACTATTGATTACGTGTACCTCTCAGAAAAGCTCACGCAGAGACTTAGCGCTTTGATGTCACGGAGAGCGATCATAATTCTCTGAAATGCATCATTGACCTTCCAGCTCAGGCAGCAGAGCAGTACACAATGGCAGGGGCCTCAACGGGCACAGAGAAGGTACACCTGGCAAGAAGAATTAAATGGAGACCAGAGCATTCATCTAAAACAGCTCATGGTTAAAAACTCAGCCTCTGGAACCTAACCTGAATCTTGAATGGTGGGTGAAGTCGGTGGAAGACCTAATCACTCTGCTTCATGGCAAGCCAACAGGTGCTTACTCACCTCACCCCGCCTGGGGAAGTACAACATTACAACTGGACAAAAATGTTCATTACAACTAGATAAAAATGTTCTCAAGGCAAGGCGGGAACTTCGTAGAGTCCTATGTAAGCATAAACAACAGCCCACACAGGACACAGTGGCTCAGATAATACAAATCAGAAGATCCCTCAAGAAACAAATATCAGAACACAAGGTGGCAAAAGACTGGAAAGAATGGAAAACCATATTTCAGCTGCTCCAGGACCCAAATTATGCCGGTTTCTGGGAGCATGTAAACAAGTTAAGGAGCAGCCACAAGTCAAGGGAGAATGATGTAGCAGAGACTGCATGGGTCTCTCACGTTACACTCCTGTACACGACCTGTGAACCAGACTCAACCAGCAATAGGCTTGACAAGACTCAGCAAACATCCCCCCTCACAGTGTAGGGCCCCCTCAACGGTTGAAGAACCCCTAGAGAGTGAAGCAGATCAGCCAGTTGCACCTGACGAGGCAAAAGGTGTGGATCCCAATCATTTCTCCATTAGTATGATAGAGAATGCTATAAAGAATACTAGGTAGGATCGCACCTGAGGGCCAAAATGCCTACCAACTTCTCTGTTCAAATGCTCTACTTCGGACTGGGCAGAGAGGCTGTCTCAGCTCTATAACAGCGCGTATCAGCTGACCACTGTCCCAGACACCTGGAGAGGGTCCATACTCAAACTATTGACTGATAGCTCTCCTGTCTGTAGAGGCAAAAATGTATGCTCAACTGTTGTTGGGCCAACTGGAAGCCTTGGCTCAGGAGAGTCAAATCCAGCCGTTTTTCCAATCTGGCTTCAGACCTGGGGCCTCAACAGTGGACAACATCATGGTGCTTTCATACCTGTAGCATCAAGCAGCTAACACCAATCCCCGCTGCTAATCTGCTGATTCGTAGACTACAGTGCGGCCTTTGACAGAGTAGACAGTGAAACCCTATGGAGGAAGCTTTCAGCATGAGGCATTCCCACACAACTCCTAAGAGCCGTCATCTCAATGTACACCCACACTTAGGTCTGTGTTTTAATAGGTCCAGGTACATTATTATGGAAAATAGAAACCAACAGAGGCCTAAAGCAGGTCTGGGTTTTGTCCCCACTACTGTTTAATTTGTACACCCCAGATTTAGAGAAATATCTGAAGGCAAGCGGCCTGGTTCTACCAAAGATCGCCCCCACAAGACTCGAAATCATCCAATACGATGATGGCATTGTGATAATCGACTGTACAAAAACTGGCCTCCAGCGAGCTCTAAATGCCCTGAACACTTTCAACATGGCTAATCATCTTCAAGTAAACCAGGAAAAAACAAAAGTCCTCATATTTGGAAGGTTCAAGAACAAGAAGATCATAACCTGGCAGCTGGGAAGCCATACCATTAGCACAGCCAGGTAATATAATTACCTCGGGGGGTTGTTCACAGAAAATAACATGGGAGGGAAACAGAAAAGCGCGATCAGGCAAAAAGCTGCAGCCATCTCATATGGAATCTCCCAACTGAGTAACCAACTAAGAAGCGCTTCCGCAGCCCCAATACTGAGGGTAAAAAAGTGACCCTAATTCCTGCTCTTCAATACGGTTACCTGGCATTTCCTGGGTCATTAGAACCCACTACAGTATGCTCACTGTAGAGCATATTTAAAAATCTTCCAACTACCGAACTACACCCATCACTCCAGGCTCAGATTGGAAATGGGCCTAGTGTCACAGCAGATAGATTGTCAAGCCTTCCATCTTGAAATATTACATGAGGCTCAGGAAGGCCAATATGCTCACATTAAAACATCCCTTGAGAACGATATTCGAAACTCCTGGCAACCAGTGGTTCTTGCAGCTAAGTAAAGCACTGAAAACCTTTGAAACGGGTGACTCCATTCAGCTGGCAGACACTGTGACATTCAGTGCTTGGAAAAAATCAATCAACAGAAGAGCAAAGGAAATCTCAAGGGAGCACGATTTACTGTCAGCCAAATCTCCATCAACAGTGCCAGCATTAAACGATTCTTATTTGATTGGTGCCCCACAACCATACCTCCTAGAAACAATAAATGCAGTAATTCAGCACCAGAATTTGTATATGTGAATATTAGTCCTGCCAATCTAGGACTTTAATACTTCCAGGATTTCACATAGGGACAAAAGAGCCTGCAGGCTCTGCTTCTACCATCATGAAAGTCGTCTACACCTTCTGTGCTGCTGTCCCATATTAGCAGCCGATAGGAGACAGTTAATAATTCCAGTAGCTTTGGCTCTGGGGGCGCGGATTTGCAAGGAGATATCCAATCTCTGCTTTTCACACTCAGCCGCTTGGACTTTGGCTAGATGTGCAAAATACGTGACAATTCTCAGCCGTCTGCTAGCCCAGTCAGTGGGGGTGGACAGCATGGTGCGCATGGGGCCAAAGGAATTCTACGCGTCTTGCTGAAAATGGAGACAAATACTAACTCCTTCTTCACAGATTTGTTTTCTTTCTTCTTAGTTTTATTTAATGTGACCAAAGTGCAAATATTATCCCTGGTGCTTTTTTTGTAAAGGTTTTAATTAACTGAACAATACATTAATACTACTATTTAATGCCACACATTATTCATAACATGTTAGAACTGATTTAAATGTGGATTTATTTGTCCACATATGTATAACGGGCAATAATAACATTTATTTATATCAATATAGGCATGTTTAATTAATATTCTTTTAATACTTCAATAACACTTTTAATATTAATTCACATTAATTTATTTTATTTAACCCCTTCGCTGTCAGGCCTTTTCCCCCTCAGGTAGCAGGCTTTTTTTTGGCAATTTGGGTCAGTTCGCACTTAGGCCCTCATACCTTTTTGTCCACATAAGCTACCCACGCCAAATTTGCATCCTGTTTTTCCAACATCCTAGGGATTTTAGAGGTATCCAGAGTCTGTGGGTTACCCTGAAGGAGACCAAGAAATGAGCCAAAATACAGCAAAAATGTTGTTTAAAAAAAAATAATTGGAAAAAATGGCTGCAGAAGAAGGCCTGTGTTTTTTTCCCTGAAAATGGCATCAACAAAGGGTTTGCAGTGCTAAAATCACCATCTTCCCGGCTTTCAGGAACAGGCAGACTTGAATCAGAAAACCACATTTTTCAACACAATTTTGGCCTTTTACTGGTACAGACCCCATTTTTACTATTTTTTGTCCTTCCGATTAGTGACAGAAATGGGTGTAAAACCAATGCTGGATCCCAGAAAGCTAAACATGTCTGGAAAGTAGACAAAATTCTGAATGCAGCAAGGGGTAATTTGTGTAGATCCTACAAGGTTTTCCTACAGAAAATAACAGATCAAATTAAAAAAATGTGAAGTTGAGGTAAAAAAAACACTGTTTTTCTCCATGTTTTACTCTGTAACTTTTTCCTGTGCTGTCAGATTTTTGAAAGCAATATACTGTTACGTCTGCTGGGCTCTTCTGGTTGTGGGGATATATAGGGCTTGTAGGTTCATCAAGAACCCTAGGTACCCAGAGCCAATAAATGAGCTGTAACTTGCAATGGGTTTTCATTGTATACCGAGTATACAGCAATTTATTTGGTGAGATATAAAGACTGAAAAATAGTTATCTAGGAAACCTTTGTATTTCAAAAATGGGCATAAGATAAGGTGTTGAGAAGCAGTGGTGATTTGCACATCTCTGAATTCTGGGGTGCCCATACAAGCATGTGAATTACAGGGCATTTCTCAAATAGACTTTTTTTTTACACACTGTCTTACATTTGGAAGGAAATAATATAAAGAAAGACAATTGACAGTAACACTTGTTTTGCTATTTTGTGTTACCCCAAGTCTCCCGATAAAAATGGTACCTCACTTGCGTGGGTAGGCCTAATGCTCGTGACAGGAAATGCAACATGAACACATTTTTACATTGAAATCTGACATGTTTTTTCCAAAGTGCTTGTAGATTTTGGCCTCTAGCTCAGCTGGCACCTAGGGAAACCTACCAAACCTGTGCATTTTTTAAAACTAGATACCTAGGGGAATCCAGGATGAGGTCACTCATTCTGTTACCCAGAATCCTTTGCAAACCTCAAAATGTGGCAAAAAAACCCACCTTTTCCTCACATTTTGGTAACAGAAAGTTCTGAAATCTGAGAGGAGCCACAAATGTTTTCCACCCAGCGTTCCTCCAAGTCTCCCGATAAAAATGATACCTCAGTTGTGTGGGTAGGCCTAGCGCCCGTGACAGGAAATGCCCCAAAACACAACGTGGACACCACATTTTCCCAAAGCAAACAGACCTGTTTTTTGCAAAGTGCCTAGCTGTGGATTTTGGCCTCTAGCTCAGCCCGCACATAGGGAAACCTACCAAACCTGTGCATTTTTGAAAACTAGACACCTAGGAGAATCCAAGATGGGGTGACTTGTGAGGCTCTCACCAGGTTCCGTTCCCTAGAATACTTTGCAAACCTCAAAATTTGGCCATAAAAACAGTTTTTCCTCAGATTTCGGTAACAGAAAGTTCTGGAATCTGGGAGAAGCCACAAATTTCCTTCCACCCAGCGTTCCCCCAAGTCTCCTGATAAAAATGGTACCTCACTTGTGTGGGTAGGCCTAGTGCCCGTGACAGGAAATGCCCCAAAACACAACATGGACACATCACATTTTCCCAAAGAAAACAGATGATTTTTACAAAGTGCCAAGCTGTGGATTTTGGCCTCTAGCTCAGCCGGCACTGAGGGAACCTACCAAACCTGTGCATTTGTAAAAACTAGACACCTGAGGGAATCCAGTATCGGGTGACTTGTAGGGCTCTCACCAGGTTCTGTTACCCAGAATCCTTTGCAAACCTCAAAATATGGCAAAAAAATACTTTTTCCTCACATTTCAGTGACAGAAAGGGCTGGAGCCTCAAATTTCCTTCCGCCCAGCATTCCCCCAAGTCTCCCTATCAAAATGGTACCTCACTTGTGTGGGTAGGCCTAGTGCCCGTGAAAGGAAATGCCCCAAAACACTATGTGGACACATTAAAATGATCAAAATCAAATCTACCTGTTTTTGCGAGGAGGGGGACATGTGTTTTTGGTCCTGGGCTCAGCAGCCATATAAGGAAACCTACCAAACGCAAACACTTCTGAAAACTAGACACCCAAGTGAATTTAGGGAGGGGTGACTTGTGTGAATCCCCCAATGTTTTTTTACCCAGAATCCTCAGCAATCCTCAAATTTAGCTAAAAAAAAACATTTTCCAACATTTTCTTTGTGGGATCAAGGCACCGGACAAATTTCCTACCACCCAATGTTCCCCTCAGTCGCCTGGTAAAAATTATACCTCACTTTTGTAGGTGGGCCAAGTGCCTGTGACAGGGAAGAGCCAAAAACATGTCGAAATTGAGGGAGAACCAAAGCGGGTCCAAAGGGCAGTTTGAAAAAAAAATCATTTTTAGGCTGACAAGTGGGGCAGAATTTTCATCGGTATAGATGAGACAATGCTGGGTGGTAGGAATTTTGTGGATTCCTGCAGATTCCGCAAGGTTCCATCACAAAAACGTGGGAAAAATGTGTGATTTCCAGCAAAGTTGGAGGTTTGCAGGGCATTGTGGGTAAGAAAATGGTGCGGGTGCATGTGAAGCATATCACCCTGGGATCAACCAGATGTTTAGTTTTCAGATTTGTCTAGGTCTTGTGGATTTTTCTACATGGCAGCGTCCCAAAGTCCAAAAAGTGCAGCCCTCACCATTCCAAGTGGGACGATTGTGAGAGTTAGCCAAGCTTTCATGGCCCAAATGTAAAACCAAAACCCAAAATAATCAAATGTCCTCTTGCTTGGCATGGAATAAGATGTTTTAGTGTGTGGGGGAGAGCTGAAAGACTGTTACCCCCTTCAGTTGGGGTGGGGGCATAACCAGGCCCATACTGATTGGTAGCCATCACCCCAGTATTTTTTGTTATTTGTAGTCCCCTGGCATCTAGTAGGCCTTCTGCCCTTCTGGGGAGTGGATCGGGGGTAATTGTCCCATCTGCCCACTGGGCAGAACAACTTTGTCCCTGTTTATTTGGGGTGGGGGTATGGCCATACCCCCACCCTCTGTTTAAAAAAAAAATCTTCCCTAGTGTCTGGTGGGGTTTCTGCCCTCAAGAGGGGCAGAAAAGGCCTAATAAAAAAATTGCCCCCTCGGGAGAGCCCCTTGCCTAAGGGGTCGCTACCCTTATGCCAATTTCATACCTAAAAAAAAAAGTCCCTGCCTTCTCCCCTCCCCCCCAGGGGCAGATCAGCCAAATCAATATAGGCCGATCTGCCCCTAGAGGGGGCAGAATAGGCACAACAAAATTATTGCCCCCTGGGGAGCGACTCTTGCCTAAGGGGTCGCTCGCCTTACGACACAAACCAAAAAAAAAAGACAAAAAGAACAATCCCTGGTGTCTAGTGGATTCTGCCCTCCCTGGGGGCAGATCGGCCTAATCAATATAGGCCGATCTGCCCCCGGAGGGGGAAGAAAAGGCCTAACCATTATTTGTCTCCCTGGCAAGCGGCCCTTGCCCAAGGGATCTCTCCCTTTATTACATAACTTTAAAAAAAAAAAACTAATTTCTTGGTGTCTAGTGGGTGTTTCTGCAGCCCGATTGCGTGCTGACATAATTAGACGTCACTGGGGGATTGGGGGTGGAAGAGGAAGCGATTCCACGTCCATCCATGACGAGGGTGTGGGTGGGAGGCCCAGGGAGGGAGCGCTAGCACTCCCCCGTGGGCCAGGTGCAGGATGAGCTGGGCTCGTCCTCGGCACACGGCAACCATGGCCGAGAGTGAGCCCAACTCTTCCAAGGCACCCGAGGGGTTAATACAAATTCAAACTTTCGTATTAAAACGGTGCAATATACGAATGGTGGCCACATGGTTCACTAAAATTCAAATTTGCACATTTAACAACTCATGTTAATTTCTCTATTAGGCTTATAAACACATGTTAATTAATCACCATATGCTAACTTCTATGTCACTAATTTAATAATAAACCTTTATCTCTCTCATATTATACCAATGTGATCCTTACTGCCTAGCTTTTATGCTTTTGTTATGCTCATGGAGTTAGTAGTGAACCTAGTTATGTGCTGCCAGTTACTGCAATTTCTTGCTTTCCTTAGAATCTTGCTTGTGAGTCTAATAGACCAATCTCCTAGTGTCCTTAGAAGTGAGGGTTATCTTTCAAAGGCTACAAATGCTGAATTTGCAATGGCAGATGCACTTTTATATTAATAAAAAAGACACAGGGGGTTATTCTAACTTTGGAGGAGTGTTAATCCGTCCCAAAAGTGACAGTAAAGTGACAGATATACCACCAGCCGTATTACGAGTTCCATAGGATATAATGGACTCGTAATACGGCTCGTGGTAAATCCGTCACTTTTCCGTCACTTTTGGGACGGATTAACACCTCCTCCAAAGTTAGAATAACCCCCACAATGTGTTTGCTAATGACACAGACTTGTATACTTAATTCTTCCCTGGAGTTCAGCCCCTTAGGGTCCAATGTCTCAAAATCTACAATGTAGCGAGACTCCAATATCCTCAAACTTCGTTCTCTATTGCCTCCCCTTTTACTCTGATTAACCTGGTCAATAACCACAAACTTCAGGAGGTTCTCATTGCCCTCATGATGACTAAAGAAATGCTTCGCTACTGGATAACTTTTTACATTTGGGATGATTAATGTAGATTGAAGGTGGATATACATTCCTCTACTTTTAGATGTGGGTTGAACTTTTTTTATTGGTATTGTATGAAATTAGAAAAAAATTCTTTGGTTCATATATTTGTAAAAAAAAAAAAAATAATTTATTTTTCAGTTTTTTGATTCATAAGAGATGAGGACTACATTAGATCTGGAAAGGAGAGGAAGGTGTGAAGAAGAATTAAATGAAAGGAGGAAGAAAAGAAAAACTAGGTAGAAAACAGCAACATGGTAAAGTAATTTTGCCCACTTGGGCAGAGTAAACTCGTGTATATATTCAATGAGTGTGTATTGAGGATCACCATTAGTAATGATATTGGAAGTTTTGAGTATTATGTATTATACCATGTATTGTATTGTTAGGAATTGAAACTTTCTTTGATAATAATGGTTGAGTAAATTATTGAATTACCATTGTACATTTCTTTGAAGAAGCGCTTCATTAGGTAAAGGTACACCAAAATGGCCGCCATGGACATGAATTGATCTAGTCCTCTTTTTATTTTTATGGATCAGGATATTTAAATGAGGTGGAGGAATGTTGCTTCGTCTGTGATCAATGCTTGTTGCCGAAAGGCGTTGGATTTAATTTGATTGCTGTGAATAAATGTTTGGAACAGTATACAGAGGTGTCCTGGCCCTCTTTGGAATCAACAAAGAATTTTGTGATTAATATATATATAGATAGATAGATAGATAGATAGATAGATAGATAGATAGATAGAAAGATATATAGAGAGATATGCCCTAGTAGGAACTTCGGCGCCTTTTGACAAATCTTCACAAAATATTCAAAATGTGTATGCCAATTACTTCAGCTGCTGTCTTGAAAGTTTCAGGCACTGAAACTTTGGGGACAACTTTGGGGACCCAAAACGTGTTTTACCCGTGCATTTTCACATATGGTCTTTGGATACGACTACAGCCCAAACCACAGAATGGAATTAAACCATTGGCCAAAATTTGGCAGGAAGCTAGATCTGGATGCGCAGATTCGCGAATCCACTGTGATTTTCAGCCAAAATTTAAATCAATGCATTTTTGCAGTGGCAAGGTCCAAGGGGGACTCCAGCACCAAGGGTAGGGAGTTAGGGTATTTGTTCCCTGCCTTCTTTTCTTTTGTTTCCCAAGGCCATTCTTTTTCATACAAGGACCTCCTCTCAAAAGTTATTTAGGCATAAGGACCCTCTCCTGCCAAGAAAATCCAGAACCTGGTACTCCTCATCTTTGACAAACATAAACATCCCCAATTCCCACTGCAAATCATTTTTATAATGAGGAAATAATATGAAACAGTGTTTAGCAAACCAAAGGTCAGTGAGTGTGGGGATTTGGTCAAGGGTGTGGCTAAAAACAAAGGTCCTCATTTATGAGGAATTGGCGTGGGGCAGCGCTGCAAGTCTTCTTGCTACACTGCCCACTGCCCGCACAAATTGCTGCCTAGCTCCAACATAGGCAGTATTGTTTTTGTGCAGGTAGGGGCACCTTCCTAAACAAAAACAATCCTGAGAGGTATTTTCCTCTTTCCATTTGTGCAGCAGAATGCAACACACATGGAAAGAGAAACAAATGAGGAGAAATGAAAACATTTCTCCTCATTGTGCCTGCGTAAGGTTTTGGCACTGCTCCAGTTTACATGATTTTGTAAATCTGGGGCAGCATCAAAATCCATGGTTGTTGCATAGGAACACCCCTACAATGCCCATGGAATGCCTCCTTGACACAGAGTAAGACAACGTAGCGGCTTGCGCTGCTTTGACTTACTCCATATCTATAAGGCCATGCACAGCTGCATAAGGTGCCTGTGCGTAGCCTCATAGGTATGACTGAGAGGCTTGTGCCGCAGGAGCATAAATAAAAGGGAGGCTCTGGTGGTGCAAGCCGTTCATAAATATGTCCGTAAATATTCTGTACGTTGTTTTAGGTCTTTCACGGTCAGATAGCTACATATAAAATAACAGGCATCTTAAAAGAAAAATAAATAAAAAAGTGGTTACTCATTGGGAAATGCACTGTAGTGCATTATGAAACCTCTATTAGTTAATGCACTGCAGAGGTTTGTGTGTAACCAGACAGCCACAGAATTAAATCTTGGTTAGTACAGTGAAGAATGGTGACGTGTATTTTTAGTGCCACAAGGTCACAGCCTGTGACAAAAGCACTGTGACAATGTAAGTAATTATTTCATATTTGTATTACACAGAGTAAAATATAGGCCACTGAAAAATGCACAAAACGTTTTAAGATAAAATGGTGTTTCCAAAATGTAGATTTAAGTAATATCAGACCATATGTAATACATTTTTTTAATAGCTGTGTAGGAGGCTGGCCTGGCTTGTAATGGGTTCCAGAGGTAGTTACACTCTGTGCCAGGTCCAGTTATCCATTATTAGTGTAGAAGAGGTGTTTCTAGCAGCTTAGGCTGATAGAAGGTAGCTATGGCAAAGCAGCTTAGGCTGAACTAGGAGACATGTAAAGCTCCTACTATACCACTGGTGTCATATGCACAATATCATAAGAAAACGCAATACACAGAACTACTAAAAATAAAGGTACTTTATTTTTATGACAATATGCCAAAAGTATCTCAGTGAGTACCCTCAGTATGAGGATACGTTATATACACAAGATATAAGTACACAAACCAAAATTATGCAGGTAATAGCAAGAAAAGTAATGCAAGCAGTGTAAAGCTAGAATAGATTGCAATAGGAGCACATAAGTATAGGGGCAACACAAACCATATACTCCAAAAGTGGAATGCGAAACACGAATGGACCCCAAACCTATGTGAGCTTGTAGATGGTTGCTGGCACTGTAAGAAAACAGTGAGGGTTAGAAAAATAGCCCACCCCAAGACCCTGAAAGGTAGGTGTAAAGTTCACCTACTACCCCCAGAGAGCACAGAAGTCGTGATAGGGGGATTCTGCAGGAGGAACAAACACCAGCAATGCAAAAACAGTGGATTTCCAGACCTGAGTACCTGTAAGACAAGGGGACCAAGTCCAATAGTCACGACAGTGTCGAGAGTGGGCAGGAGCCCAGGAAATGCCAGCTGAGGGTGCAAGGAAGCTGCCACCTGTTGGAAGAAGCTTGGAGTTCTGCAAGGAAGAAGAAGACTAGGAACTTCTCCTTTGGAGGATAGATGTCCCACGTTGTGATGAAGCTTGCAAAGGTTCTCCCACGCAGAAAGACCGCAAACAAGCCTTGCTAGCTGCAAGGGTTGCAGTAGAGGTTTTTGGGTACTGCTGTGGCCCAGGAGGGACCAGGATGTCGGCACTTGAAGGAGAAGACAGAGGGGGCGCCCAGCAACTCAGAGAGCCATCACAGAAGCAGGCAGCACCTGCAGAAGTACCTGAACAGGCACTTGGAAGGAAAGTGAACTGGAATCCACCGTAAGTCACAAAAGGGAGTCCCACAACACCCGAGGACAACTCAGAAGGTTGTGCACTGCAGGAAGGAGTGTCGGGGACCCAGGCTTGGCTGTGCATGGAGGAAATCCTGGAAGAGTGCACAGGAGCCGGAGCAGCTGCAAATCACGGGGCACCCAGCAATGCAGCCTAGCGTGGGGAGGCAAGGACTTACCTCCACCAAACTTGGACTGAAGAGTCACTGGACTGTGGGAGTCACTTGGACAGAGTTGCTGATTTCCAGAGACCACGCTCGTCGTGCTGAGAGGGGACCCAGAGGACCAGTGATGCAGTATTTTGGTGCCTGCGGTTGCAGGGGGAAGAGTCCGTTGACCCACAGGAGATTTCTTCAGAGCTCCTGGTGCAGAGAGGAGGCAGGCTACCCCCAGAGCATGCACCACCTGGAAACAGTCGAGAAAGCCAGCAGGAAGAAGTGATACAAGGTTGCTAGTAGTCGTCTTGCTACTTTGTTGCGGTTTTGCAGGCGTCCTGAGCAGTCAGCGGTCGATCCTTTGGCAGAAGGTGAAGAGGGAGATGCAGAGGAACTCTGGTGAGCTCTTGATTCGTTATCTGGGGAGATCCCCAAAGCAGAGACCCTAAATAGCCAGAAAAGGAGGTTTGCCTACCTAGGAAGGAGGATTGGCTACCAAGAGAGGTAAGAGCCTATCAGAAGGAGCCTCTGACGTCACCTGCTGGCACTGGCCACTCAGAGCAGTCCAGTGCACCACAGACACCTCTGTTTCAAAGATGGCAGAGGTCTGGGACACACTGGAGGAGCTCTGGGCACCTCCCCTGGGAGGTGCAGGTCAGGGGAGTGGTCACTCCCCTTTCCTTTATCCAGTTTCACGCCAGAGCAGGGCTGGGGGATCCCTGAACCGGTGTAGACTGGCTTATGCAGAGATGGGAACCATCTGTGCCCATCAAAGCATTTCCAGAGGCTGGGGGAGGCTACTCCTCCCCATCCTTCACACCTATTTCCAAAAGGAGAGGGTGTTACACCCTCTCTCAGAGGAGATCCTTTGTTCTGCCTTCCAGGGGCAGGGCTGCCTGGACCCCAGGAGGGCAGAAACCTGTCTGAGGGGTTGGCAGCAGCAGCTGCAGTGGAGACCCCGGAAAGGCAGTTTGGCAGTAGTGACCTATGTACAGTGCACATGTAATGGTGTCCCCGCACTCACAAAGTCCGGGGAATTTGCCCTGAACGATGTGGGGGCACCTTGGCTAGTGCCAGGGTGCCCACACACTAAGTAACTTTGCACCCAACCTTCACCAGGTGAAGGTTAGACATATAGGTTACTTATAAGTTACTTAAGTGCAGTGGTAAATGGGTGTGAAATAACGTGGACGTTATTTCACGCAGGCTGCAGTGGCAGGCCTGTGTAAGAATTGTCAGAGCCCCCTATGGGTGGCAAAAGAAATGCTGCAGCCCATAGGGATCTCCTGGAACCCCAATACCCTGGGTACCTCAGTACCATATACTAGGGAATTAAATGGGTGTACCAGTATGCCAATGTGAATTGGTAAATTTAGTCATTAGCCTGTTAGTGACAAATTTGGGAAGCAGAGAGAGCATAACCACTGAGGTTCTGGTTAGCAGAGCCTCAGTGAGACAGTTAGGCATCACACAGGGAACACATACAGGGCACATACTTATGAGCACTGGGGCCCTGCCTGGCAGAGTCCCAGTGACACATAGACTAAAACAACATATATACAGTGAAATATGGGGGTAACATGCCAGGCAAGATGGTACTTTCCTACAAGCTGTCCCTTCAACAACTCCTCAGGGGTAGTAAGCACTATGTATATACAATTACAAGTAAAATCACACACTTCACAGCCCAGATGTTAACTCTTTGCACTACCACTCAAAAAGAACAAATCTTTGTCATCACAAAGCTATGAGTGATTCAGTCAGTTAAAGCCAGAACGGGCTCCAAAGCATCCTTTATGTGTGTATATTTTACCATTTGCATTTGGAGATCAACTTGTAGCTCACATTTGCATTTCATTCAGGGAGCAGGCCCTCTGGCACAAAGGCTTCTTTAGCTGTCTGTGCAGATTCACTTCACAGCACAGGAGACTCATCAATTAAAGTTCAGCTGAAGCATTTTAACAATCATCTGGGGAAATGCACGACTCCTTTCCAGGACTCCAGGGCCCCCCTGGGGGTGGAGACCCACATATTGAAGACCTCTGCCATACGGGGTTGGGTGCTTATAGGGGGTTGGCTGCAGGGCTAGTCTTTATGCAGGTGAATTTGAAGAGAAACACATATATAATGAAGTTGCCCCATTTTATGTGAACATCACAAATTGGTCCAGCTATATTGATGAGAGGAGATTAGGATCTATTGGATGAGTTCTGCCAGTGGTTGAATTTATGTAATCCGAACTTAAAGTTCACTTGTAATAAAAACAGGTCACAGATAGAATTTTAGATATCTGGATTAAACATCAAGAGGGGCATCTGGAGGTGTCTCAATTTCTCAAACCTACAGTGAGAAATATGTTACTGCACTATCACAGTTACCACCCACGCTGTCAAAAACAAAGGATACCATTTTGCCAATTCCTACACCTACGCCTGAACTGCACTGACATCAAGGATTTTTTTCATACTGCTCAATTTTTTGCTAATAAACTGATCTGTCATGGGTCCGCTAAAAGATTAGTTAAGGGCTCCATGAAAAGAGCTAAGTACTACGACAGAGAGAGTATGTTTCATACCAGAAATAGCGCAAAGGATGATCAGCTGGTGTGCTTAGTATGTCATTCCAATTTTAATGAGAAAATTAGAAACATTATCAGGTCTCAATGGCATATTCTAAACACTAACTCAGACACAAAGGTTTTGGACAAACCTGTGGTTGCCTTCAAGCGAAACCACAATTTGCAAAACATTCTTGTTAAGTCTTCTACAAAAAGCTCAGAGAAAGTTAGCCAGAAGTCCTTGACAGACACCAGCCTGTTAAGATTATCCATAAGTGTGGTACCTGCCATGCATGTGCAGGTCATATCGTATCTAGTGAGATCACTCTCAAATAGAACGGTCCAAATCAATAGCATGACTAACTGCTGCATGCAAAATGTAATCTATTTCATTGTTTGCCCATGCGACTTAGGGTGTGTTGGAGAAACAGGAAGGGAGTTCCGGATGCACTATATCAAGCATAAATCAGTAATACTTTCTTGAAAAGTTAATGCTCCTTTGGTATCACATTGGTCTCAGGCAGGTCACACAGAAAAAGAATAAAAATGGACTATTTTGGAGAAAGTGCATGTACTTAAAGGACTGAATGGTAATATCAAACGTAAAAAAAAGAGACGTGTTTTGGATTTATACTCAAAGCATTTGAGGAGGGTCTTAATGACGACTCCCCATTGGAGAATGCCATTCTTCAATGTAGCAATTGCAACATGCGTGGATCAGCTAGAGTTTTTTTTCCGGTAAGAATTTAATGCCCTGCTATTTTTGCCCATATTCTCTCTATAGTTTGTCTTATTAGCTTCCTGTAGATTTCCATGGGAGGTATTTTGGGCTTCCCTAGAGAGTAGTTTGAAGCTCTTGATATTTCTCATAATGGCCTTTTTTAATGTTTGTATGTATTGTGTTATTTCTGTTTTTTTGGTATTTTGTTTCCATTTTTTTCTGCATATTCTCATTTTTTATTCATTTCATTTTTTAATTCTTCACACTTAATGCTGTTCTGTCCATCTTTTCTATAATCTGACTATTATTTCATCACCTTTTTTGATTGTTCTTTAGTGAGTCTTCCGCTTATGTTGAGGTAAGTTATGTATGCAAGTTTGTGAGTGGCATGTGCATGCATGGTAATTTTTTGTTGACACTTTAAGGTATTTGTTCATTGAACACTGGTGAATGCATAATTTTGGTGAATAGGTTGGTTGTGTTATATCTCCGGTCACTGGGGTGTTTTTATCACATGGTGTTAAGTGATGTGGATGACTATCCAATGTTTTTACATATGATTATTACCTGTTTTTAGTAAGTGGTAGGATTTGGGAGCCTGTACTTATCATCGTTATACTTTCTTTAGAACTCTGATGTGGTCTCACACAGCTTATTTTTAATGTTTACCATCTGAGGAAGGTGGCCCCGCAGGAGTGCGGTAACCACCGAAACATGCAATAGCGTTGGATAATTGGACTGGATAAAACACCTAAGGTTATTATATTGATCTGGCATTGGAGAACTGGCCTGGACAAAATAGTTAAGGACATTATATTGATCTCACAGACTATTAGGTTAGAATACCATGGATGTTCAATAAATTAATCTACCCTGACGGAACTAATGATGTAAACAAACAATATTTTATAAAGGAACAAGGGTCCCTTCGATAAAAGGACTATAGATATAAATATCACATAGAATCACAATGAAGTCTATGGAAAATATGCAATAATTCAGTATATTTATTCCAAAATGAAAGTAAAGAAACAGTGTAGTGGGAAAACAAAAATGTCTTGGAAACCATTAATCATAATTGCTCAGGCATACCCAATGTGACAGAAAGCACAATAAAAGTCACAATTTTGCAGTACTCTTCCTCATGTCAAAACATATATTACTGTACAGAGTCCAAGTACTAAATGTCAATGAAGTTTCAATCCCTTATTTGACTATTGGGATCATCATCAGGACATAAAAAGTATGCCTGAGATGCACATAAGTAGCCACTGACTAAATACCCAAGACCAGAATAAACCTTTGTTGGTACTTCTGTCAATCGTGAAGTTCTCAATTAATCAACCATAGTTATGTCTCTCAATCAAGGCCCTCATTGGGCAATTAGCAGTAATTACTTACGGCAAACCATGTTGCCGGATGTCCTCATCAGAGCCAACAAAGTCTAGACAGCATAAGGCATGTGTCATCATGCAAGCGAATTATGGGAAAAGAAAGCCTGGAGCCAAAAACAGTCCCACGTGGAGCCAAAAACAGTGCCGCATCATACGCACCAAAACAATAAGCAAAACTTGTTGGGTTATGTAAATGCATCTGTGTTATTTAATGACCCATAGACAGACTGGAGATGAATTTACTAGTCCAGTGTCAGGATTATGCCGGGGTGTCAGTTATAGTTACCTTAGGCCACGAGTTATAGTTACTTGAGATAATGATAGCTGCTGAATTTCTATAGTTTTATGTGCTAGCAATGTATAAACCCTACTCCAGTATTACTCCATGGCCGGGTGACAGTGGAGTATGTCCAAGTCATATGATATATAGTCTACATGGAGGCCCTGCACCTTGTGCATTCAGAGTTCTCTGCCTTACTCATTTTCCAAAGATCACTGGGGCTATAGTAGGTCCTATGAAAATAATTAAGCAGAACCATTTGTAGGGGATGGCTAGTGTCTGGGCCACTGTTTTATACTCTTGCAACTCATCATCCTCCAACTCCCCGACCTCTCCCTCCCAAACCACCCACAGAAGTATTGAGCATGAGGGAGCTGTAAAATCTTGGCACCCCCTTTCTACTTTGGATGTTCCATGCTCACCTTCACCTCAAGATATCTATATTCAGGCAGCACTCCCAGCGTGTGCCAATATGTGTCTGAAGCATGACACAGCTGGAGATATCTGAAGAATTGGGATTTATGGAGTTCAAACTCCTCACTAAGAAGCAAAAGGGAAATGTGATCACAGACCCATACATCCCCCAGTTTTGTGATATCTATCAAGTCTCATTGACAGAACACCCGGCAACTTGCCATGCGTTTTTTCTAAGTTTTAGTCTCAATGGGGTTTGTGTAGTAAGTTTCCTGAGCCATCGAATATCGGTGAGTGCAGCACGTCAACAGAAAAGGGGGAGTCTGGTGACCTGGGAGGGGTGAGTGCGGGGGAAACCCACGGGATAAAAGGGCCAGAGGCCCTAGTTTCTTAAGGGACATCAACTCCACCTGCCATGTGGTGTTGGTCCGGTCCTCAAAAAAACAGTTACCAATCAGTAATATTTTGCAATACCTAATAATAAAGATGGAGACAAGGAAGCCCAGAGCCACCCATGTAAATGGGCAATATGCATTTGGTTGAGGAGGGTTTGGGGTCTTAGCTAGCCATAGAAAACGATATACCTGTGATTGCAGGTCACAGACGTATGTATGTGGAAGGATGAATGGGTAATACTGGAGAAAGGTATAGGGAACAGGGCAGTACTATCATTTTTTAAATTGCCACCCTGCCTATTAAGTTCAACTGCAATGAGGTCCAATTTTCTAAACCTTACCGGTTACACCGCAGGATAGAATAAGTTTAAACTCCAAGCCTACTGTGTGTCATTTGAGATATGTATTTCTAGGTATTGAATTGCATCTGCAACCTGCTAGTATTTGCATCTGGTTGGTGTTTAGGGCACATACCAGCGAGATGCACATATGTGGACTTCTCCCAATTAACTACCAACTCCGAGGCTGTTCTGTATACATATAAAATGTGTAACAGGTGGGCCAGAAAACTCTAATGCTGCTGCAAGTAAAGAAGCATGACATCCTTGTATAGGGATCTGGGGTTCCTTCCCAAGCTATTCCACCATGGACTCCAGTGCTAGGGAAAAAAGAAGTGGGGAGAGGGGCACCCCTGGCGTATACCCCATTAGATAGGAAACTGGGAGGAGAATGCTCTGTTAACCCTTACTGAAGCAGTAGGGGCATTCTAGAGGCCTGCCACCAGTGCCACAAATCATGGAACAATGTTCATTTTTCTTAGGACCTGAAATAAGGAGTGCCAATTTATAGTATTTGAAGGCTTTTTTGTAGTCCAAATGGAAAAACACAGAGGATCCTGCAGGTTTTCAACAAGGGCCAATGCCACGTATAGCCTGTGCATACACTGTCTTTCTCCCCTATGGGTCATAAAGCCGGTTTGGTCCCTGTGGACTGCAACCTAATCCCTTTAACCAACCTAGTGGCCAGTAGTTTGGCCAATACTTTATTATCTACATTGAGAAGTGAAATAGGTTAGTAGGAAGAAAGTGCCTCTAGGGGTTTATTTGGTTTTAGAATAACAGAGATCAATTCACAATGTAGGTTGTCTGGGAGAGAGCTAGAGCATCCTAGAGCATTAAAAAGGTTGAGAAGATGGGTATCAGTATCAACGAGAACCGTTATAAAACAACTTATTTAGGAACTCATTTGGACCTGGTATCTTTCTGGAGGGCGAGATGGTCACTGTTGCCTGGATCTCCTCCTGTGTGAAGGATGCATCCACATTTTCTCAGTCCACCTCTGAAAAGGAGCATAGGAGGAAGTTGCTCACAATGGGGTAGAACCGTTCAAGTCTTGGCAGAGCTTCCTTCTGATGGCCCACAAAAGCGTTTGCAGTCTTGTGGGACATGATGTAAGGAGCTCCTTCTTACCTTTGCTGTGTGGCCCACGGTGACTTGAAGCTACTTTGCTGCTGAGTGGCTTCTCAGTGTGGTGGCAAGGGCACAACCATCTTGGATCGGGAGCCACACAGGTGCCGGGGGCCAGTCTTGCATGCGTGTTACTGACATACGCCGCATGGAGGGTAAAATAAGGTTGTTTAGTGTACATAATTAGATATACCCTCACGTTTTCTTGCAATATACACTTACGGATATTTTATGCATATATATATATATATATTTTTTTATCCCAATGTAAGATGACTAAACGTTTCCTTTCCTGGTCACTTCCTGTATTCCACTATAAAAACAGACTCTAGCCTGA
Source organism: Pleurodeles waltl (assembly GCF_031143425.1). NCBI lineage: Eukaryota > Metazoa > Chordata > Amphibia > Caudata > Salamandridae > Pleurodeles > Pleurodeles waltl. Next base: position 511,574,933 of record NC_090445.1, read on the forward strand.
TGCCAACTGAGTCACAATTATTTATTTGTTGCTTGCATCTGTTTTCTGTGGGCCTATGCAGTCTCCAGTTTCTTCTTGCCAACCTGCTCTACAGAGCGCCTCCTGAATTCTGATTCCAGTATGGACCAGCCTAAAGGTTTTTCTGGACTCCAGTTTTTTCCATCTTGCTAGGTTATTCCATATAGCAGTTCCATTTTAGACTCCCAGTCGTCATTCTGGTGTCCGTTCCTGCCTCTGGCGCTAAACAGTCTTATCTTTACGCTGCAAAGTTATCTATCGCCTAGAAGCTCGGCTCTTGACACCTAGAGATGAATCAGTGTTTGTTCAAGCACAATCAGGGTATTATCCTAGCTCTTATTTCCTTTTGTGCCAACCAGTAGAGGAGCTTACTAGCTATATTTCCATGTTCATTGATCTCATATCTGGACATGATCTAAGATAGCTTTGCCGTGCCTAATAGGTTGTGCCCGAAGGGACACATGCAGTTTTTCCAACAGTGTTGGGTGTACTCTTGCTTGTCCCAGTGCAAGTTGGGATTCGAGAAGGAGGATCTTCTCCTCTTGTTCTGTGGCCTTTCATTCTCTATTTCACTCCCTGACTTGGACCATGGAGGGGGCCTTAGCCCTTATTGTTGCCTTAAACATCTCCTATAGGCTCACTGGGGAGGTCATAGATGGAGTGTTGAGATCAAAGTATTCACTGATGGGGTCATGGAGGAGATCTGTGAAATCAGTCTTGAAACCAAAATACATTTAACCACCATTAAGACAGCACAGAAGTGTATTTCGACTGGGGGGTGGTCTGAGAAAACTCACAGGAGAATCTGGGCCCCTACAATATGGTCAATACCACATGAGAACACAAAAAAGCAATCTATTTTTGAGTTGCAAGTGAGTGGGGTGAGATGTGTGAGTAAGACTTTGTGGGTGGGTAAGACTTTTGTTGTGTGGGTGCCAGACATGCCAAGTGTCCACTAGATACATGGACATCACCCATCTAGTCAACACTTGAGATCTTGTGGTCATAACACCTGTGTTTGTGTCCAAGGTTCTATAAATTACTGCATTAAAATCACAGCTCTCAGGCAGAGCGTGAGCTTGGGTCTGTACCAGTACATCGAAGAGTGCCTACAGTGTGCTTGAAACCAGTGAAGGAGGATTGTAAATGCTGCATGGCTGTCCAGGGAGAGCCTTCAAGGGTTCTCTCTAGGACATTGAAGTGCCCCAGGGCACCCCTGTGCACCTTGCTAGCTGACGGCAGAAGAGACCTATGGAGCATTATTGCCACCCCTCAGAGCCTCTGGCAAAGCTTGCATGGTAGACTCGGGAATATCTGTATCTCCTGAAGAAGAGGCATCTAGTCCCCAGGAGATGAGTTTCCTGTAGCAGAAACACCCCACAGGAGTGCCTTTTAATGTTTGCAGTACTTCCAATTTCTTAGTCTTATCTAGGGGCTCATTGACATTCCAGGTTATTTCTTTGAACTGATCAGTGAGAATCTCTTGTAACTGCAATTGGCACATCAGTAAATGGTGTGCCTGCTAGAGTACTTCCGCTTATTGCCAGTTTACTGACGGAAATGGACAAATCAAAGGGAAAACTGCAATAAACATCTATGAGGGAATATCTATTAAGTCTATGTAATATGGCTCAGAATTCTAGGAGTATCAAACCAGATTCGGGGAGTGTGTTCTGATACGGTCCTCTATGTCTGTCGGGTCTGTTGCAAGCCCCACATTATTGTCAGCTTGGCCAGAGGTATGCCCGGTTCTGCCATAGCGTGTACTGGACCATTGTCAATGGAGTCATTTGGATCCACTCCAATCTCTAGGATTGACCTCTGATCCTCCTTTCCTCTTCTTGTCTTTGACCCCCCAAAGGTCTGTATGTGGCCATTCCTTAACCCACTCCCAAACCTAATTGGGGGGTAGAAAACAGCATTTTCCCATTGTAAACAATCTTTAATTTGGCTGAGTATATAAGCATATTTTTTATACCAATTGCATGCATTTTTTACTTTACCTGTTTAAAGGATTTCCTATGCGTCAGCACCAGTCTTCTATAGTTTGGGACTTTCAGTATTTTGCAGGATTCATATTTAACCTCTCCAGCTTCCCTTGCCCCATGGAATATGAGGTCATTGTAGCTTTAATTTATCAAGTGTGCGATCATGGGCATTGGTAGGGTACCAGGTGGGGAATTTGGCATCAGTGCCCAATGCTTCTGCTCAACTAGGAAGCACAGAGAGATCATGTTGCTGGGCAGGAATGTTTTGAGCAAAGTTTCCAGGAATTTCTAAAGTTGAGATCCTTCAGAGTCCTCTAGGAACCCAAAAAGGCACTGGTTGTATCTTTTGGAGCGACCCTCGGCATCCTCATTGCAGGCTGACATTTCACCATTGGAGCTTTGCAGCTTCAGGAGTGTTTGGTGAAGGGCCCCAACTGTGCCTTCCAGGGTAGCAATGAGGTCTTCTGCCTCAGTGACCTGGAAGGTAGTATTATGTAGATTTTGTTGGAGAAGGGCATCATCTGCCTCTGCCACCCCAGTGTTTGACAGCCTGGCTGCAGAACTGGATAGCATGTGGGATTGCAGAGGTATTTGAGCATGTACTATAAACCGCGGATGCCCCTATAACCACTAGGGCATTCTCAGGTTGCTGGGGGCAGCCTCCTGGGTGAATTACTTTGGCAAATTTGTCAAGATTTTCTTGTTTCAGGAGAGCTTTATCTTTGACCATGATGAAAGGTGGAGCCACCATGTCCTGAAGGGGACCCTCAACCAGTCTTGAAAAGGATGCTCATCGGACTCACCTATCCCCAGCAATGAGGGAGACATGAGCAGTCCATCAGAAAAGGAAAAATAAAGCAGGTATAGAGCTCCCACCACCACCTGACTGTGACCTCTCTCTTGAGCACGACACCGCTCATTCAAGGTGGCAGCAGCAGTGATGATGAGTCCTGCACCCCCGAGTTGAAAAGCCACCAAGTCACACAACCTACCCCACACACACCACAAGCCATCCAGTCCGAGGTTCCTGGGTTGTATTTTCACAAGGGCAGGGTGATCACATTGCACCTAATCTCACTCAGAGTCCTGTAAAGATACAACATGATGGTGTTAAAGGAGAAGCCTGGCCTTATGCAGCTTGTGCGTGTGTGCATGGGCACATTAAACATGGAGAAACCATGAACTAAGGTTGGCTCAACTGTGCCATTCTTTCACATGTAGGAACCTGGAAGTAGGAAGAGAGTCCATTCTTTCACCGATTTTGCCCTGCTCTAACTGCATGTTGCTGAAATTCCAAAGAGGAGGCAACAGGATGAAAAAAATTATATTGTTAGAACAGAAGACAAAACTGAGGAATGAGGGCTATCTGCTTCACCGCCTTCTGTGGGTCTGTAATGGTCCTGTGTGAGAAAGTCATCCATTTAGCCCTGTTCAACCTACTTTTTTCTGACTGATGCTGGTAGTTGCTGACCCTGAATAAGCCCTGGGCTCTGCTAACCAGGCCCAGGGCCAGTTCTCTGATGAAAAAGGTACATGGTGAATGCTTTGATGAGGTGATAAGTGGCCTGAATAGAGCAGCGGTTATCTGGTAGGGGAGATCTGCAACTGCATATCACAGGCCAGAAAGGGGCTTGGTAAATCAAGCTGTGCTTCAAAGAGAACAGGACAGAAAGGAATGCCATCCAGGCCTTCCCCCCTCTTTCTGTACCCCACAGCCAGGCCAGAGAATGGAATTTGCAACTGGTCTGGAGGGAGAGTGTTACTAGAAATGAGCCACACCAGTTGGTTGGTTTATCCAGATCGCACTCTGCTGGAGAGAAATCCTCCATCTTGGATTTTTTAAGTTCAGTGCTTTGTGGAACAATAATACGATACACTTTGGAGGAAGCTGTCATACTTTTGGGTGGCACCCTGCATTTCATTGGATGGGGTGCCCCCTTGCTTGTCCTCCCAGACCACTGAATAAATATGTGAGAGCAGCATAGCAATTCAGAACTGTTGCTTGAAACTACAAGGAGAAAAAGGACCGCCCTGCTGGAACCCTGGGGTGCACTGTGAGAAAGTAGCCTCTTTCTAGCCTTGTTACCCCCACTTTTGGCCTGTTTGTGAGTATATGTCAGGGTGTTTTCACTGTCTCACTGGGATCCTGCTAGCCAGGGCCCAGTCCTCATAGTGAAAACCCTATGTTGTCAGTATGTTTGTTATGTGTCACTGGGACCCTGCTAGCCAGGACCCCAGTGCTCATAAGTTTGTGGCCTATATGTGTTCTCTGTGTGATGCCTAACTGTCTCACTGAGGCTCTGCTAATCAGAACCTCAGTGGTTATGCTCTCTCTTTACTTCCAAATTTGTCACTAACAGGCTAGTGACTAAATTTACCAATTCACATTGGCATACTGGTACACCCATATAATTCCCTAGTATATGGTACTGAGGTACCCAGGGTATTGGGGTTCCAGGAGATACTTATGGGCTGCAGCATTTCTTTTGCCACCCATAGGGAGCTCTGACAATTCTTACACAGGCCTACCATTGCAGCCTGCGTGAAATAACGTCCTTGTTATTTCACAGCCATTTACCACTGCACTTAAATAACTTATAAGTCACCTATATGTCTAACCTTCACCTGGTGAAGGTTGGGTGCAAAGTTACTTAGTGTGTGGACACCCTGGCACTAGCCAAGGTGTCCCCACATCGTTCAGGGCAAATTCCCTGGACTTTATGAGTGCGGGGACACCATTACACGCGTGCACTACACATAGGTCACTACCTATTATAGCGCCACAATGGTAACTCCGAACATGGCCATGTAACATGTCTAAGATCATGGAATTGTCACCCCAATGCCATTCTGGCATTGGGGGGGAAATTACATGATCCCCCGGGTCTCTAGCACAGAAGCCGGGTACTGCCAAACTGCCTTTCCGGGGTCTCCACTGCAGCTGCTGCTGCTGCCAACCCCTCAGACAGGTTTCTGCCCTCCTAGGATCCAGGCAGCCCTGGCCCAGGAAGGCAGAACAAAGGATTTACTCTGAGAGAGGGTGTAACACCCTCTCCCTTTGGAAATAGGTGTGAAGGCTGGGGAGGAGTAGCCTCCCCCAGCCTCTGGAAATGCTTTGATGGGCACAGATGGTGCCCATCTCTGCATAAGCCAGTCTACACCGGTTCAGGGATCTCCCAGCCCTGCTCTGGCGCGAAACTGGACAAAGGAAAGGGGAGTGACCACTCCCCTGACCTGCACCTCCCAGGGGAGGTGCCCAGAGCTCCTCCAGTGTGTCCCAGACCTCTGCCATCTTGGAAACAGAGGTGTCTGTGGCACACTGGGCTGCTCTGAGTGGCCAGTGCCAGCAGGCGACGTCAGAGCCTCCTTCTGATAGGCTCTTTCCTCTCTTGGTAGCCAATCCTCCTTCCTAGGTAGGCAAACCTCCTTTTCTGGCTATTTAGGGTCTCTGCTTTGGGGATCTCACCAGATAACGAATGCAAGAGCTCATCAGAGTTCCTCTGCATCTCCCTCTTCACCTTCTTCCAAAGGATCGACCACTGACTGCTCAGGACGCCTGCAAAACTGCAACAAAGTAGCAAGACGACTACTAGCAACCTTGTATCGCTTCATCTGCCGGCTTTCTCGACTGTTTCCAGGTGGTGCATGCTCTGGGGGTAGCCTGTCTCCTCTCTGCACCAGGAGCTCTGAAGAAATCTCCGTGGGTCAACGGAATCTTCCCCCTGCAACCGCAGGCACCAAAAGACTGCATCACTGGTCCTCTGGGTCCTCTCTCAGCACGACGAGCGTGCTCCCTGGAACTCAGCAACTCTGTCCAAGTGACTCCCACAGTCCAGTGACTCTTCAGTCCAAGTTTGGTGGAGGTAAGTCCTTGCCTCCCCACACTAGACTGCATTGCTGGGTACCGCGTGATTTGCAGCTGCTCCGGCTCCTGTGCACTCTTCCAGGATTTCCTTTGTGCACAGCCAAGCCTGGGTCCCCGACACTCCTTCCTACAGTGCACAACCTTCTGAATTGTCCTCTGGTGTTGTGGGATTCCCTTTTGTGACTTTGGGTGGACTCTGGTTCACTTTTCTTCCAAGTGCCTGTTCAGGTACTTCTGTGGGTGCTGCCTGCTTCTGTGAGGGCTCCCTGAGTTGCTGGGTGCCCCCTCTCGAATATTGGACTTGGTCCCCTTGTCTTACAGGTACTCAGGTCCGGAAATCCACTGTTGTTGCATTGCTGGTGTTTGTTCTTCCTGCAGAATCCCCCTATCACGACTTCTGTGCTCTCTGGGGGTAGTAGGTGCACTTTACATCTACCTTTCAGGGTCTTGGGGTGGGCTATTTTTCTAACCCTCACTGTTTTCTTATAGTCCCAGCGACCCTCTACAAGCTCACATAGGTTTGGGGTCCATTCTTAGTCCGCATTCCACTTTTGGAGTCTATGGTTTGTGTTGCCCCTATACCTATGTGCTCCTATTGCAATCTACTGTAATTTTACACTGCTTTTATTACTTTTCTTGCTATTACCTACATAATTTTGGTTTGTGTACATATATCTTGTGTGTATATCTTATCCTCATACTGAGGATACTCACTGAGATACTTTTGGCATATTGTCATAAAAATAAAGTACCTTTATTTTTAGTACTTCTGTGTATTGTGTTTTCTTATGATATTGTGTATATGACACCAGTGGTATAGTAGGAGCTTTACATGTCTCCTAGTTTAGCATAAGCTGCTTTACCATAGCTACCTTCTAACGGCCTAAGCTGCTAGAAACACCTCTTCTACACTAATAAGGGATAACTGGACCTGGCACAAGGTGTAAGTACCTCTGGTACCCACTTCAAGCCAGGCCAGCCTCCTCGATGCACCCCCAAAGGACTGCTCTTTGAGGGACTGTTCCTGCTGCACACTGGGAACTACAGCCCTGAGGACTTTGCCTTGCTTCCAAAAGGATTAAGGAATTAACTTTCTGAAAGCAACAGGTTAACAGAGCTTCCCTACACCATATCCACAAGAAGTCACCAGCCTGGAGTGTGTCCAATGGACTTTTAATGATTTGGTCAGGTGCATTGTTTGAATTGTAGTCCAAACATCCAAGGACCATCTCAGAGCTTCTAGACCCTTGGAATTTTGTTTTGGACACTTTGAACCATCAAGGGGAACTCCAGGAAGACGTTCCAGACATTTGGAGAAGTTTGGCGCAACGTTTGAAAAAAGCTCCATAAGGTGACCAACCTGTCGACTACAGTCAATCCACCGCTGCCGAACCATGACCCGGCCTGAATTTCAGGCTCGTCCCACTGAAGCTCGGGAGCTTTTCCTTATCGAAAGATTTCCAGGAGTTGACCGGGAGTGCCTACTGAGCCAAGCTAATGCCTTCACATCAGATCCCGGCCTGACAAGGAGGCTTGAACGATGATGAGAGAAAATCCTACAGAAAAACAACTAAGGCCGAAAATGAACTTTTCACCGATGCCTCTGGCTCCATTAATCCAAGCAGGGCTCTATTGCGGTTGGCTTCAAATTATGACTTGGTCTCGGTCTAATGTGACCAGATGTCCCCGGTTGGTGCGAGTGGCTTTCAAGCACTAGAAAGCACATTTTTTTAATATAATCTTCAAAAATTCTTACCTCTGGTTCCATATATTGGATTCTTGTTGTTATGTTGTCATTTTAAAAATGTAAATATTTCCTATTTTAATAAATTGGTGTGGGATTTGGTGTAGGATTTTTATTGTGTGTTGTGTCTTACTTATTTATTTACTGTTGTATTTCAATGCTGTACATACCTGTCTTCTAAGTTAAGCCTGCCTGCTTGCCGCCAGCTACCAATTGATGAACCAGGGGCTAATGTTTTGAGACCTTTACTGGACCTTATGTTGGGGTGGTGGCCTTGTTACTAGTGGTAGGTGCATGCTTTTCCCTACTGATAATATATCCTTCAACGTACTTGGTGTTCAGCAGTATGGATGTGTACTTGTGTTTGAATTACACCATACACTGAAGTAAGTTAAGATCTGTACAAATCCGCAAAATTGACTTAGAAAAAAACGTTATTTTTTTTTAATTTGGATTAAAACTGTTTTTTGATCCATTCATTTGTTCTATTTCTGATTCCAAAGTTTGTGTGGCCCAAAACTAGGGAAACCACAGAGCTGGAGCTGGCTAAACTGAACAAACTCAAAGTGGCTAAACTTAAGATTCAGTGTAGGTTCAGCGGGCTACCTAATAGCAACAAGATAAGGAAGGCAGAGTTCATTAGGTCCCTTAAGGCCTGAGCACAGACAGCACCAGAGAAGGAAGGGTGGATGATGACACCTCATCTATTTCTTCTGGTGCTAGGTTCACACTTCCAGCTAAAGGAGGGAGGGATGCTCCCCCACAGGCAAAACAGAACTGTCCCTTAAAGAGAGAAAGGTTCAGGGTCAGTTGGAAGCCCTAGCTTTAGAGAACGAATAGCTAGAACTAGAAAAGAAGAAACGGGAAAGAATAGAGAGAAATGGTGGCAGCAGCAATAAATAAGCTGCTGAGATGTCCAGGGGTGGTGGATTTAATCCCAGGCTTCCCAAGACAATAGGTCCCATGTACACTGAGGGGCTGCTATTGACAAATGGTTGTCTGCATTTGAAGAGGCAGTTGAGATGAGAGGGGTCCAATCTAAGTATTGGGGGTTCACTCCTGTGGGAACTGATCCCTGTAGCTGGGAGGGATAGACTCCTGGCCCTACAGGGATATGAAGCTAATCTTACTCCCACATGAAGCAATGCTTAGTCAAGTAATGTTTTATTACTCCAGAACAGTACAGAGTGAAGTTTAGGGAAACCCAGAAGGTGAACACACAGTCTTGATGGACTTTGTGGATATGTCAGTGAAGTCACTGGAGGGGTGGATTAAGGGTAACCAAATGAGTTCTTATGGGTGCTGTGTAGTTTAATTCTTAAAGAGCACATCTACTCATTGTATACAAAAGAAGTTACACTAGTACCTAGTAGACTCAAATGTGTCTGATTCCAGTGAACTGTGGGAGACAGCCAATGAGTGGGTAAGAACCCAGGTTTCCAATCAACACCAGGGAGGTGATCAAAAGAAAGGAGGACAAGTCCTTCCCATGGGAAAGCCCAGTGGAAAGAAGGTTAAAAACAAAAAGAGGGCTCACAAGGCCAACAAAGGCAGGGAAGTTCTGTGACCAGATGAAGGCAGGTCTGTATGATAACCGAGACACAAGAGAGGAGATGCTGTCTATGGGCCCTAAAAAGGTGCAGCTGGTGGAAAAGGACAGAAATCCACGCAAGGACCGCCGTGCGGGGAAACTTTCACCTAAATGACGCGCCGTCTGCCTCATGGCTAAAATCGATGCTCCGCCTGCATCGCAGCTGGGAGATCGATGCAACGCTGCAGGAGAAACGATGTGCAACACCCACAGCGGCTGCTGTTAACGACTTAAGCCCTCACGCAGCAGGGTTTCTTGACACCGTGCAACCGGATTTTAATGCAACATCGATGGGCACAGAAAATCAATGCAAAGCCTGCCCGGACCCGTGGTGCCCATCTGGGTCGACGCATCACTCTCTTGCGGGAGAGAAGAAATGACGCACGCCATTCCGACCGGAGGAGAAACGGCACATGGTTTCACTTGCTGGTGAGAATTCGACGCAACGCTGACCTTTTCCGACACACACTCGCTGGTGCAGCTTTATTTTGACACTACCCAGGTACGTTTGTGCAATAACAGCGTTCTCACTGTTTTCTAAGGATTAAGACTCTTATTCTTTTTAAAATTTATAACTTGACTTGGGTATGTCGGATGGTTATTGTTTTGGTCTTGTTTTGTTTAGATAAATATTACCTATGTTTCTAAGCCTGTGTTTTCATTTTGTAGTGTTTTCACTGAGTTATTGTGTGTGCTGGTGCAAATACTTTACACCTTGCTTCTGAAGTTAAGCCTGCCTGCTCGTGCCAAGCTACCAAGGGGGTGAATGGTGGTTAACTGAGGGTGATTCTCCTTTACCCTGACTAGAGTGAGGGTTCTTGCTTGGACAGGGGGTAACCTGACTGCCAACCAAAGACCCCATTTCTAACAGAGAGGTACAGACAGAGGCCTAAAATCAATGGCACTGAGGTTGAGGCTTTGAGAGATACAGGTGCCAGGGTTACTATGGTCACAAAGAAGCTGGTTTCTCCAGAACAGATCATACCTAGTGTGTATCACCAGGTAACCTATGCAGACCGCAGTCAAACTCCATCCAATGGCAATGGTGAGTTTTGTAATGGGAAGGTGCGCCAGGCCCTAAACAGGTATTTGTGTCTCCTGCACTCCCAGTGGACGGCCTACCGGGAAATGATCTTGACGCATCTGACTGGTCAGGGATGGAAAGAGTGATCCATGCAAGGATGCTGGATCTCCCTGAGTGAGTGTGTGCTGTGATCAGGTCACAGACTCCTCTGCAGGGAAAGGCTGGACACTTTGACTCTGAAACAATGGGCCAAGCATCCAATAACAAGAGAAAGGATACTTGGTCCTGTGAGCCAACTATGAGAACTCCAGAGGTGCAGGAGGAATCTAACCCTGAGGGGGAGAATCTGACCTCTGGGGGGTGGAATTCCCCCCTTGCAAGATCTGTCTGACCTCGCAGAATTGACAGAAGCTGGTGGACCCAGCTTTGTCCGCTTTGTCAGCAACAAAAGAGTGCCCCACTCTTGAGGGCCTGAGGCACACTGCCCCTATGCAAGAGAAGGGTGATGTCAGTGAATTCCACAGAGTCTACTGGGAGGATGTAGTTCTATATACTGAAGCCAGAGACCTCAAATAGGGAGCCACCAGGAGGTTGGTGGTCTCCCAAGAGTACAGATAGTTCCTCCTCACACTTAGTCATGACCTCCCCTTGATAGGTCATTTGGGTCAGAATAAGACTTGGAACTGGCTGGTTAACCATTTCTATTGGTCCAACATGTCTGACAAAGTGAAGGAGTTCTGTAGTTCCTGTGCAACGTGTCAGACCAGTGGAAAGACAGAGGGCAAACCAAAGGCTACATTGATAACTGCCAGTGGTTGGGACTCCCTTTGAGGGAGTGGTGGTAGACATTGTTGGTACCCTAGACCCACTAACTGCATCAGGGAACAGCTATGTCTTGGTGGTAGTGGACTATGCAACAAGGTGCCCTGAGGCAAGTCCCCTCAGAACAGGCACTGCTCCTTTTGTGGCTAGTTCTCTACTTGGTGTGTTCACTAGAGTGGATTTCCCAAAAGGGGTTGTTTTAGTTAGGGGCCCAAATTTTATGTTCAGCTTTCTGAAGGCGATGTGGGAAGAATTTGGTGTCACCTACAAGTTCACCACCCCATATCAACCCAAGACTAATGGTCTGGTAGAACGGCCCAATAGGACCCTGAAGGGTATTATCAATGGTTTGTCTGAAAAAATCAGGAAGAGATGGGATGTTCTCCTACCATGCCTACTGCTTGCCTACAGGGAGGTCCCACAAAAAGGGGTTGGCATTAGCCCCTTTTAATTGCTGTTTGGACACCCTGTAAGGGGCCTGGTAAAAGAGTCTTGGGAAAAGCCTCTCAACGAAGCAAAGTACAATGTGCTGGACTCTGTACTAGGCCTGGGATTTCGCATGGCAGAGTACAAGTACAAAGCAAACAGGAACCTGGATGCCAGCCAAGAGCTCATTAAGCTCTAGTATGACCGGAAGGCTACTAGGCCTGAGTATAAACCAGGACAATTGGTGTGGGTGTTGGAGTATGTAGCTCCTGGGGCCCTCCAGGACAAGTGGACTGCTTACTATCTAATCCTAGAGAGAAAGGGGGAAGTTATCTATCTGGTAGATGTTAACACCCCGATGAAACCTCACAGGTTCCTGCATGTCACTAGGTTGAAAGCCCTCCAAGACAGGGCAGTCATGACCATGCTGATGCTCATGGAAAAAGGAGGAGAAGGGGAAACTGAGCCACTGCCAGACCTCCTCTTCCCCAATGTGCAAGGTGGGTCAATGGAGGGAGTTGCACTCTCTCCCAAGCTGACAGACCAGCAGCAAAAAGACTGCAAACAAGTGTTTGAGCAGTTTTCTGGGGTGTTCCCCCTGACCCCTGGTCTCCCCACATGGTGTGTCCATGACATTGACACTGCTGACAGCCTACCTGCCAAAAACAAGTTGTACAGGTTATCTGAGCAGGTCAGAGCCACTATCAAAGCTGAGGTAGCTAAGATGCTGGAATTGGGGGTAGTTGAATCCTCTGACAGTCCATGGGCCAGTCCAATGGTGCTGATGCCCAAACCTTATCCCCAGGGGAAAAGAAAGAGTTGAGGTGCTGTGTGGACTACAGGGGACTGAATGCAATCATGAAGACTGTTGCTCACCCTATATCTAGAGCTGATGAACTCATTGATAGAGATTAGGGGCTGCTATGTACACGAGTATATTTGATTTGACCTCATGCTACAGGCAGATTGCCCAACAGTGAAGGAACAGAGGAGATGTCAGCATTCTCCACACCAGAGGGATATTCCCAAATTAAAGGAATGTCATTTGTTTCAAAGAAGTCCCTTGCCACTTCCCAAAGGTTGGTGAACAGGGTCATGCCTGAGCTGGAGCAGTTCAGTGCAGCTTATTTGGATGATAAAGTTGTGTACAGTTCTATCTTGGAGGGTCACCTGAAGGAAGTGCTTCAGACTCTACGCAGGCAGGCCTGACTATTAACCCCAGTAAGTGTCCAATAAGGCAGAGTTCAGTTGTGTACCTGAGTCACCGTGTAGGTGGAGGCTATGTACATCCTCTCAAGGCCAAAATCCAATCCATATTGGATTGGACCACTCCTACAACCCAGGCACAGGTCAGGGCCTTCCTTGGTCTGACTGGGTATTATAGAAGATTTGTTCAGTATTATGGGACCATAGTGGGTCCCCTGACAGAACTCACTTCTAAAAAGAGGCCAAAGTAAGTCATATGGACCACAGAGTGTAAGAAGACCTTTGACACTCTGAAATAGGCTATGTGTTTAGCACCAGTGTTACTGGCCCCTGGCTACACTGAGGAATTTGTAGTTCAGACAGATGCTTCAGAAAATGGGATTGGGGCAGTGTTTGCACAGGTAAATAAGGAGAGCCTTGACTAGCCAGTTGCCCTTATTAGAAGATGACTACTTCCCAGAGAGCAATGGTGGAATGCCATTGAGAGGGACACCTTTCCGGTGGTTTGGTCCCTGACAAAGCTAAGACATACCTGTTTGGTACACATTTCAATGTGAAAACTGACCACAGACCTCTCAGATGACTCATGCAGATGAGTGGGGAGAATCCAAAGCTATTGAGGTGGTGCATTGCTCTACAAGGGATGGACTTCACAGTGGAACACAGACCTGGGCTTATCCATGCCAATGCGGATGGATTTTCCAGGTTTTTCCACTGATAAGGACTACCAGGGTATAGATTAGTTACCCGTACCTCTGCATACACATTGCATGCAGCCAACGCCCCCAAATGACACACTGCTTGCAGACACATACATGTACATGCAGCTTTGTCACAACCAATGTACCCATGATGTACTCATCTGTTGGTCTCGAGGCCCATACAACCGCCCATACAGGGGTAGGACCCTATCCACAAGCTTCTACAACTCCTCCGATGTGAAAGCTGGAGCTCGTTCCCCTGTAGCATGGGCCATCGCAGGTTCCAGACACAGGTCACAGCAGCACACGCAGTAGAGATGTAGAACCGGAGAGAGTCAGGAATCACGTGAAGTGTTAGAAAGAAAATGGTGGTCACGTCCGCGGCAGTGAACACCGTCACTGCAGGCTTTGATCATCATTGGTTCCTGTACTCCATAGAGCCTCATGTTAGCCAATGAGGAGTAGCACAGCAGTGCACACTGCCTTCCGCCATGAGGCCTAATGCCAGCAGAGTGAGGTCACTTCCACCTGTCCCTGCATACAGGACAGGCGGTTGCCATTTCCTACTGCTAGTACTTATGTTGGGAATAAATATGTGCATCATTGATATTGACAATTCCAGTCTCCTACATAAATACATGCTCTGTGTACTATGATGTTATGTGTCCATAGGTCCTGCAGTCACACCGATTTTACTTTTGGCTCACTTAGATACCAACCACTACGAAGGTATAGGAGGAGGAGGCAAGCACCCGTGTACAGACCCCTTGTGGACTTGGCTACACTGGAGGACTGGCACATCATACTCACCTATCGCCTGGACAGGGCCACCATTGCTGAGCTGTGTGCACAATTGGAGCCAGATCTAATATGTGGTATCCCTAGCACTACAGCTATTCCCCTTGTAGTACAGGTACTCTCACTGCTACACATCCTGGCAAACGCTTCATTCCAGGTGACAGTGGGCTTAGCTACAGGAATGTCACAGCCAATGTTTTCTATAGTGCCTGGAAGGGTTCTGGCTGCCTTGCTCAAACACATGAGCAGCTACACTGCATTCCCCCAGAGTGAAGATTTGCCCAATGTGAAGACTGGATTCTACGCCATGGGACACATACCACATGTGATTGGGGCCATTGACGGAACCCATATTGCCTTGGTCCCTCCCAGGGCAAATGAGCAGGTACACAGGAATAGGAAGAGTTTCCACTCAATTAATGTCCAGGTGGTGTGCCTTGCAGATCAGTACATCTCCCTCGTCACTGCCACGTATCCTGTATCTGTGCATGATGGCTGTCTTGAGGAATAGCAGCGTCCTACAGGTGATGGCACACATACAGAGGCACAGAGTGTGGCTCATAGGTGAGCATACATTTTCACACAATGTATGTCAGCATATGGCAACTGGAAGTGTACTCCATGCCATTGTAAATGGGTACTGTGTGTCCCTCACTACTTCTAGGTGACTCTGGCTACCCAGACCTGTCCTGGCTGTTGACCCCTGTTAGGAACACGAGAACAGGGGCTGAAAATCAGTACAATGAGGGACATGGCCATGCCAGAATGGTTGTAGAACGCATATTTGGCCTACTGAAAGCCCGGCGGTTCCATTTGACAGGTGGGTCCCTATGCTATGCCCCTAAGAAAGTCTGCCAGATTGTGGTGGCATGCTGCACAATTTGGCCCTCAGACGCCATGTGCCCTACCTGCAGGAGGAAGGGGTGACAATGCACCTGTGGCAGCAGTGGACACTGAGGACAGTGAGGAGGAGGAGGATGTGAACAACAGGACACATATCATACAGCAGAACATCCAGTGACACTCAGGTAAGACTGTAGATCTGTTCATGTCTCCATTTCTGTGTGCTGTGTGCTAGCTTTGTTGAGGTAATCACTGCCTTAACCTTTCAATTGACTGTCACTTCTGCCTTCCATTTTTGCAGATGTTGGTGTGGTCACAACAGTGTACTGATGTGATGGCAACAGACTGCTTAACAACATTTGTTTGATGGGTTCACATTTTACATGACATTTGCACAGGATAATACAGTTCATTACATTGCACATTTCTGTCTGATGAAGCACTATTACTCCAGTTGTGTTCAAGGATGTTTATTATTGAAGTGACAATTATGAAGGGATAGTGCAATAGAATGGGGTGATGGTTAAGAAAAACCACAGTGTAGTGGTCCAGTTGGTTTGGAGCACAGTTTCAAAGTCCATGGGGTCATAGGATGAGAAGCAATGACAGTCCAAAGTGAACAAGGTGACTCAGTGGCACACAATGGGGACATTCTGGAGGGGCTCATTTCCTGGTGGTGGCCCTGGTCTTGGTAACAGTCTCTGGTGTCTGTCTGTGTCACATGGAATGTTGCAGGGTGGTTCTTCTGCTGCAGATGGAGGGGTGCTAGTGGCCTGTGGGTCCTGTGGCTGGTACTCCTGTACACTAGCTGCAGCAGATATTGATGGATGCTGAGTGGAGTGGCTAGTGGTAGTGGGCAGCTGGTGTGCTCTGTTCTCCCGCATGGTGTTGGCCATGTTACCTAGCACCCCTACAATGGAGGCCATGTTGGCATTTAGGCCCTGCAACTGCTGTGTAACCTCCTGGTAGTGTGCCACCTGCAGCCTCTAGTTCTCCTTCATGATGGTGATGACCTGACCCATCCTGTCCTGGGATTTTCGGATTGCCCCAGGACATGTGCCAGTGCCTATTGGGCATTCAGTTCCCTGGACCTGCCCCCCCCCCCGGCACACAGCTGACCTCTCACTGTCCCTGGCCCCCTGTGTCTGTGTCCCCTGAATGGTGTGCCCACTCCCACTCCCACTTACACCAGGACCTTCTTTGTCTTGCCTCTGTGGTGTCAACTCTGGTCCCTGTACAGATGGACACACTATTGACTGACGTGTCCTGGGTACAAGGGATAGGGGATGTTGGGTGGTTGCTGTGGTGTTTGAGTCAGAGGGGGGGTCCCGGGGGTGGACGGACTGTGGGATGTGGAAGCCGACTGACCTGTGGTCCCAGATGGGCTAGGGAGTATATCCAGCTCGGGACATAAAGAGTTGCTGTCATCACTGGGGGCATCTTCTGGTGGGGGACTGGTTGACGTGGCCCCTGCTCGCCGCTGACATTGGCTGGGCCACCTGTGGGGATGTAAGTGATTTGTTAGGGTCATTGTCTGTCACATTTTGCGCATTTCTACCTTTCCCTATGGGTTTAGTGTTGTCCTCCCACCTTTGTTAGTGTATGGTGTTGGATTGTGGGATTGGTTGTACTTTATGCTGTCCATGCATTGCTGGTGGGTGTGCATGCAGAGCTGGGAGGGGTGTGCCTGCAGTGGTCAGGGCGTGCAGAGGTACGGATTTACCTGTGGTCATTGGGGTGGTGCACTGTGTGGGATGGGGTAGGGTGTCGGGGTGATGGGGTGACATGCCATGCATGAATTGGTGGAGGTAGTATAGTAATGGTGACTTACTCATGTCCAGCCCTCCAGTGACTCCAGTGAGGCCCTCATGATGCAGGATTGCCATGACCTGCTCCTCCCATGCTGTTAGCTGTGGGGGAGGAGGTGTGGGTCCATCGCCAGTCCTCATGATGGTGACATGGTATCTTGCTGCAATGGAACTCACCTTCCCCCGTAAGTCGTTCCACATCTTTCATATGTCCTTCCTTGTGCATGGATATTGTCCCATGGAGTTCACCCTGTCCACGATCCTCCACTGTAGCTCCATCTTCCTGGCAATGGAGATCTGGTGGACCTGTGCACCACTGTGGCTCTACCCTGACGATTTCTTCTACCATCACCCGCAACTCCTCATCTGTGAAACGGTGGTGCTTTTTTGGGGACATGCCTATTGTGTGCTGTGTGTGTTGTGCAGATGGTGTTCATTGTTGTGGTAGGGTGTGTGGTGTGTGATGTGTGATGGATATATAGGTGGACTTGGTGTGTGTGTGCAGCTATGTAAGGATTTGCCTGGCAAGGTGTGGCAGTCTTTTTGTGTTTGCAAGGGATTGTGAGTTGTGTGGGGGGGTGTTTTATAATGCTGTTGGTGGGTCTGTAGGGTGTGTGTTTATGTGTCAGGTGTGGGGTTTTTGAAAAGGCCAATGTTGGCTTGTAGTGGTGATGGGTGCCCAATTCCACGGCAGCGGTGTGCACCACCAATGGTTGACCACTGTTGAATGTCTGCTGTGGTGATTCGTGGGTCATAATTTGGAGGGTGGTGTTTTGCTGGCATAGAGGTGTGGGTGGTGGGTCTGACAGTTTTTTGCCTTTGTTGGGTCTGGCGGACTTGTGGTTGTGGCAGTTTTCTCACGGTTTGGTATTTGTGTGTCAGAATCTGGCAGGCGGATTACCACCTCTGCGGCGGTCTGTTGGCGGCAGTCACCCCGGCGGCCTATGGAATTGACCTCCAATGTCATAATGACCACCATAGTGTCTCTGAACCCACAACTTAAGAAATACATCTTTTGGGAAAGTTGTTTTTTGAATTGTCAGTTTGAAAATGTCACTTTTAGAAAGTGGGTATTTTCTTGCTTAAACCATTCTATGACTCTGCCTGTTTGTGGATTCCCTGTCTGGGTCAGACTGACAGTTGGGCTGTTTGTTTCCCCTCTAGAAAGTGAGACAAAGGGAGCTGGGGTGTAGCCTGCACATCCTGATGGGCCACCTGAGTTAGAGTGGAGGGAGGAATGGTCACTTACACCTAAATGGGCTGTGCCTGCCCTCACATAAATTCAGTCTCCAACCCCCTGGTGTGTGTCTGAGACCAGGCCAGGGCAAGGCAGGATCCTGTGAACAACAGAGACTTTCCTTTAAGGTTTGCCTACTTCAGAGGCAGAAAGGGGTACAAGTAGTGGACCCAAAACCCCACATTTTTAGATCACTTCTAGAACCAAGAGGTACCTCTGCCAAGGAGAAGAGTTGAAGAGCTGAGCAGAAGTACTGCCCCTGCCTGTGACTGTGCTTTGTTGTGCTATCCTGCATTTGCTGCTTCTGCCTGTGAAAGGGGACAAAGACTGGACTTTGTTGTGCATTCCTGCTTGAGAAGAATCTCGAAGGGCTTGAATTGAGCTTACCTAGTTTAGAAGTCTCAGGGCCATCAAAGACTTCCTCTGCCACCACCTGGACTCTCTGCTGAGACTCCTGCCCTGCCAAGTGGTGCCCTATCCAGCCCCTGTGCCCTTAGAGGTGAAGTTGGCAGAACAAGGACTGAAATCCATTGACAGAAACAGCGTGCAGGGAAATGTTCGACGCACCATCTGCAACGCAGCTGATAAACAACGCGCCACCTGCTTTGCGGCTGAAATCAACCTCCACCTGCATCACGGATGGAGAAATCACGTAACACCCGCTTGCAGCTGCTGATAACAACGCAATCCCGATGCAATGCGGTTTTCTAACACCGTATGACTGGATTTCTCATGTATTGTCGCTGGCAGTCAAAGTCATTGTGAACCTGGGCGGATCTGAGGAGCCCTGTCCAGAAATGAACGCATCGCTCTCTTGCGTGGGAGAAAAGCAAACGCATCGCCTACCCGACCAGGGAAGAACGACGCCTGGCCTCACTTACGAGTAAGGAATCGACACATTGCTGACTTTTCCAACACACACTCGCCCGTGCGGCTTTATTTTTGACACAACCAGGTACTTTGTGTAAAATGAACTTTTCTCTATGGAGTAAGACTCATATTCTTTTCAAAATTCATATCTTAACTTGTGCAAGTTGTATTTTTGTTGTTTCAGTCTAGTTTGATTTAGATACATAGTTCCTATTTTTCTAAACTTGTGTGGTATCCATTTTGTAGTGTGTTCCCTTTATTACTATGTATGTTGGTACAAATTCTTTACACATTGCTTCTGGGATAAGCCTTCCTGCTCGTGCCAAGCTACCAAGGTGGTGAGTGGGGGTTAATCAGGTGTGTTTCTCCTTTGCCCTGACTATAGTGATGGTCCTTGCTTGGACAGGGGGTAACCTGACTGCCAAGCACAATACCCCATTTGTAACATTATGTAACATAAGTTTTTCTGTTTAATTTGAAATCTTGATCAGTGCTGATTAATCAAATATATCTAAAGCCCACAACAATATTTGGATCAATCTCATGACTAAAAAGATATTAGAGAGACTTTGTATTTCTTGTAATGGCTGTGCCTTCCTGGATCTTGTGCTGATAGTTGGCTTCCAAGCCATGTTTTCTCAATTAGAATCTGATGTTGGTATTCTAAAGACTTTAGGGACAATTGAGAACTATAATCTGATTGCCACTGCATACTTGCATATGAACCTTGAACTCTTGAGACTGAAGAGTTTGTAGTAGTTTTGTTGTGATTAACCCAGTTATTTTCAGTCAGTGAAAATCCCTGTACATGATAATTCCAGTTCATAATAATTCATGGGTAATTCTTGAATCATACTGGGGAATGTTGCCACAAGAGAAAAAAGAGCCCAAAATTAGCACAAACATCACCCAAATGTAACCCATTGGCCGAAGTTTGCATAGCACTTACCTTTTTGCTGTTTTATATATTGCAGACTTGACCTGAAGGTATTGGAATGCTTTACATGAACATCAGTTACATTACACAAGGACACATTCATTTTGGTTTTAGGCATGGCAAGATTAAGTGACTTGCCCAGAATCAGAGGATGTCGAGCTGAAACTTGAACCTGGTTTCCAAGTTGCAAAGTCTGCAGCTCTAGCCGTAACACCACATCTTCTGCCCTAAGTGTAACAAATAACAAAGTGATCAGCTGGTTAAATAAACATAAAGATAGCAAATAATTTAAAAGTGCTTTGTCGCTATTTGAGAACTCAGGGAATATGTCCTCATTTTAGGTTTTTAGAGCACTAAGCATCATTTCTATGGGAATAAGACACTCTTATTTTTATATTTTTAAAGGAAATGCTTTAAGTATTACAGTTTTGATTACATCAAGATGACCTCAGGTGTGTCAAACTTTTGTAAAATACAGAATGTTAGCAATCTATTCATTAGAATAGTGTTAGTAGGCAGAGGTCATGGGCCCTGACTCGGATGATTGAGGGCAGGGATGAGGGTGCAGAGGAAACAAGTTGACCATGCTGGGCATGTAGGAGGGGTAGTGGTAGCATAATAGACCATGGAGGGCAGGGAAAAGGGGGGCAGGGGCAACAAACTAACCATGCAGGACAGGCAAGAGAGACTATGGCAATATAACTGACTGTTGAGGGCAGAAAGAAAAGGCAGTGGCAGTACAACCATGCATGCCAACAGACCCAATTCAGGCAGGAGACTCCCTTTATCTGAATCCTGCCTAAAATATCCTGTTTTTCAATGTAAGTCACAGGGGGAAATCAATTCCCCAGGTTTTTTTCAAAGTCTTCCTCCTACCAAGTTCAAAATGTTGGCAAGTATGGTACGTTGGATCACAGAGGGCAGGAGGAATGGGGTAGGGACATGGAGTCAGATAACAGAGGCCAGGAGGGAGATGTGCCGGGGCACCAGACTGATATTACAGGGCAGGTAGCAGGGGTTGCAGCAGCACAATACAACACACAGGGCAAGCAGGACAGCAGTGCAGCGTAATAGACCATGGAAAGCAATAGGGAGGGTACAGGGTCATGCACATGGACAACAGAGAGCAGAGGGGAAATAGGAAAGGGCAGCAAGCTGACCATACAAGACAGACAGAAGAAACAGTTGCAGCATAATAGACAATGAAGGACATGAGGGAGGGGGCAGGGGCATGACAATGGACCACACAAGACAGGAGGGAGAGGATGGGGCCCATACATTGAAAATTGGGGCCGGGGCAAGGGGGCAGAGCAGGAGCAGCAAGCTGACCATGAGTGGCAGGCGGGGTGGGCACTGGAAGCACAACACAGCATGGACAGCAACAGTGAGACTATAATGGCACACACACAGACAAAGGTGGGAAGGTGAGGGGGGAATGGGGCAGCAAGCTGACCACACAAGGTAGGTGGAAGGGGCAGTGGCAGCACAAAGACCATGTATGACCAGCCAGTAGTTAGTGGTAGCACAACAAACATGGTGGGCAAGAGGGAGGGGGCAGGGGCAAGCACAAAGGATCATGGAGGACAGAAGGTTGGTGTAGGGGCTGGACACAGACAAGAGAGGGCAGGGGAAGGGGCTTCACAATAGACCACACAGGACAGACAGGAGGAGCAGCTGCAGCACAAGAGAGCATTGAGGGCAAAAGTGGCAGCAAAATGGACCAAAAAGGACAAGAGGGAGGAGATAAGGGCATGGAAGTCAGACAGGCAAGATAGAGGTCGCAGGGACAGGTGGCAGCCACCTGGCCATGCTAGGCGACGGGATAGTGGCAGTGGCAGCAGTTCATCAGAACACTCAGATTAGATAGGAGAGGCAGTAGCAGGTCCATGGAACATGGTGGGCAAAAAGGAGGGAGCAAGAGCATCCACACAGACATCGAAGGGCAGGGGGAAAGAGGATAGGGGCAGCAAACTAAGCACAATGGCTAAGCAGGATTCAATGATGAGGCATACAATTGGGCAATGAAGGACAGGAGGAGTGGGCAGGGACATCTAGCTAAATGAAGTGCATTTGCAGCCCATCGGACCATGTAGGGTAAGAAATAGGGGTCTGGTGAATGGACTCCGATAACAGAAGGTAGGAAGGAGGTGGATGGGGCAGCAAGCTAACTGTTCAGGGCAGGCAGGAAAGGCAGTGGTAGACAATGGTCACACAGGGATGTAATGATGAAGCATGGTCATGAACTTGGCCAATGGATTACAAGGATGAGGGGGGGCAGGCACAGCAAGCTTGGTTGGTAACAGCACAGTGCCAGGCCAGGCCCTGCACCTAAACCTCCCACACTGTGCATTGCGATGGTCATCTTACTAGATGCACTGAAAAAGTCAAAGGTTACAGGGATGTTATAGTTAGGAAATAGGATAACAAAACTTAGAAATTCACTAAAAACCTAAAGGTTACAGGGACATTATAGATAGGTTCAAATTTTGCATGCACAAAACCATAGAAATTCAGCCGTTATAGTTAGTTATTTCAAGTAACTATAATTCATGCCCTAAGGCAACTATAATTCACGCCCTCACCATGCACTGCTAATTACCCTAGATATTACACCACTGATGACATCTTCTATGACACCATTTGTAATTCCACTGAAACATTTGCAGTAAAATTGTTGATGAGAGAACTGTGCTTTGCAAGGGCGCTAACTATGGTTACCTTAGGGCACAAGTTATAGTTACTTGAAATAAATCTAACTATAACAGTTGAATTTCTATGGTTTTGTGTGTGTAAAATCTCAACCTAACTATAATGTTCCCTGTAACCTTTGTTTTTTAGTGAATATATATACACGTACGGTCGCCAGTACATAGTTATGGTTAGGACTATGTTTCCATAGGAAAAACATGTTTTGACTTGCCTATATCTTTGGCCAGTGATTCTTGTTGCGTATGGAAAGTTTTGAAGTGATTTGTCATACGGGGGCAAAAAAAAGGGGGGGGAGGTAAAAACATGTGCATTTTCTATGTTAATTCCAATAGGAGTTTTAAACACGACTGCAGCCCGAACTGCTAGATGGAATTACACCAAATTTGGCAGAAAGCTAGATTTTATTCCACAGACTGTGCTTAGTTATTTATTTGGTGTAAGTCTGTTCAGTAGTTTAGGAGAAATTAAAGGAAATTCCAGTTTGTATATCTGGGCGGAGCCTAAGCACAGATCTCATGGTGAAGTCTGTTTGGATGTCAACACTTTAACCAGGAAGTGCTGCCAGCCATCTTGGGACCAATATACATGATAGCATCCCATTGACATGCTTTGTTGTGAATGGCAGTCTTTGAGGGTCACAAAAAGAAAAATATATAAAGGGTGGTAACAAAATTTACTTACAATATAAATAATTTGTTGATGGTACCATACTAATTTTAGGAATTGTGGTGTGTTCTAAGGTCACCCTACTGGGCTTTCAAGAATCATGTTTGAGAGAAAAAATGTTCTCATTAGCTTCCCATAGAGGTGATGGAAGGTGTTCCAGAATCAAAAATGAGGTCATATTTTCTGTAAATTCACACTGTCTTTCTCAGCCAAAGGAGAATGAAGTCTGAAATTCTTAGTAAAACATGTACTTCCAACAGGAGCAGCCTGTCAGTTGACTTACTTGGGTTCTACTGCAGCCTCCCAGAGTGTTCTAAAGAACAACTGGTGCACTAACAGTCTTAATTATGACAAAGGTTTTGCACAGCCGAAGCCATCTTGATTGAGTCAAAATGGTAAAACGTAAAACATTTAAATTAGAAAGGAACAAAATGAGGGGGTTCATTTTGTCATAGATATTATGGTTAGTGCTGTGTGGGAAAAAGCCTTTACAAGAAAGGCGAATCCTGCATGCTATTACCACGCAGGCTTAACCACTCATGCAACATTACCACCCATGCCATTACCATGCATGCCTATACAACGGATGTGCCTTTACCACGCACGCCAATTCATTTCATTTAAAAGGAATGAATGGTAAAGCATGTTCATTGTAAAGGTTTTACAAGTGAGTGATAACTATATATATATATATATATATATGTATATATATATTTTGTTTAGAGCCATTAGTGTTGGCGCGCTCTGTGCTCCTGACTGCTGTAGGTGCTCTGCAAAGCATAACTGTCTGCACGCTGATAATTACCCTATATATATATATTTTATATATATAGCTATATATATATAGCTATATATATATATATATATATATATATATATATATATATATAGATATATATATATATATAGATACTTATTACTTACCTGTAAAGCCTATGGTGTAATTTCATCCAGC
Organism: Pleurodeles waltl; assembly: GCF_031143425.1. Lineage (NCBI taxonomy): Eukaryota > Metazoa > Chordata > Amphibia > Caudata > Salamandridae > Pleurodeles > Pleurodeles waltl. Next base: position 511,599,141 of record NC_090445.1, read on the forward strand.
GGTTCAGGCTGTAGTTGTCTCTAAAATCCCCATGTAAATTATAATAGGAAATGTACTTTTTTTTAACCCCACCCCCTTTTTATCAGCCCACAGATGATGGATCACCTCAAAACTTCACATGTACCCTACGGTAACTATACCTTGTGCCTTTGTCATGTAGTGCTAATTACCCCAGATATTACAGAACTCATCATGTCATCTTTTAGAACACCATTGATAAAGTTTCTGTAACATTTGCAGTAAATGTATTGATGAGATAACTGTGCATGGCAGGGGCACGAGTTATAGCTAAAATATAGAAAACATCTCTCTCCTATCACCTATCAAACACAGAAACATTCTTCAAAGAAAACAAAAATGTAATGCCACACACAGCAAAATGTATTTATAATAATAAAAGAAAAAATATATCAACAATTAACATTCTATATCATCATAAAATGCAACCCCCCCTCCCTTACATGAAGGAAACAAACAAAAGACTCAGACAGGAAAAGTAAACACACAGAACAAAGACTACAAGGATCTCAAAACTCTATAACATAAAAAAGACAAAATTACAAACATAAACACACTATGGAGCAGGAACTATACTTCTCACATCATAATTCAAAGACAGTAAAACCATTCAACATATAACAAATAATACATACAAATCAGATTGACAAAATTACACAAATGTAAAGAATATCTTTCAAATATTCAGATAACAAAATATTCTCCAAGAATAGTCATTGAATAAGTCACATACTGAGTTCAGTCACATAGATTCCTCAAAAAGGGGAACCTTTCTGGCTCTTGGTCTTATTTGTACAAAGTTCAATTCCAAATGTATTCCAAGATGTTATTCTTAGTACTCGATCTTATATTAAATTTAATGACCAAAAAACCCCAATCTCCATAAGGTATCTAAGGTATCTTGTCCAGTTTAAAGATACCCCATCCAATTCACCGACGCGCGTTTCGGTGGACATGCACAACCAAAGAATCCGAATTCGAAAATTCCACCTTCCTCAGGGCATTCGGTAATAATTGTAACAAAGAGTCTTCTGGATAGCTGGATATCTAATACCAAATAAATATAGGTGTATAAATGACACCGTTTTAATAGTACCAAACATTTCATAAACTAATTCTGTGAACACTCACAACCCACCGACCAAAAATGAGGTAGATGGAATAATCACGTGCACTCGATGCAGAGTGAAACAAACAACATATCGACACCACCCCCAGTGCCAAATAGAGTCAAGAACAAATAAAGATAAAGCACCTGTATAGTAGCCAAAGATAAGAACACACCCACGTGCAGAATAACACCACAAACAAATTAAAAAATATATTTAAAAAAGGCACCTTAGTGCGTGAGTTATAGCTACTTGAAATACCTCTAACTATAATAGTTGAATTTCTGCGGTTTTGTGCATTTAAATGTGAGCCTAACAATAACGTCTCAGTAACCTTTAGTTTTTAAATTGAATATATATATATATATATATATATATATATATATATATACACATACATATCACTCTTTTCTGTAGTCTCTTTGTTAGACACTTACACTTTTTTCTCCTCCTATCTTTCTGAAATACTCAATCTGCACCTCTCGCACCTCATCTTCAGCAAACTCTTTTTGCTGTCACCTGCACGTACTTCTTTGCATGCATCTCCTTCACTTCACTAATCACAATCACACACAAAATGGATCAACACATCCATCCCCTATTGACTCAGTTTCTTTCTTGCTAATCTACCACTCACACTTTGCAGGACGCACCCTTGATAGCATTTTTAACAACATATCCATATTATGTGTGGGAGAAGAATTTAATTTTGCCAGTGGAATTGGAGGCATTTGTTAATTGTGCTGCACTCTTGTAAAGTGGAAATACTAATAAATTCTGCCACCGTTATTAATCTGCAGTGTTTGGTTTTTAAAGAGGGGTGGAAGAGGGAGAAAACACTCTATGTTTAAAAACCACTGCAGATTCAACTAAACTGCAGTGATCTATAAACATAGAGGGACAGTTCCCTCTTCTGGCCCTGTTTAACAACTACTGAATGAGCACTGATGTGCATACCCCTTGAAGCCCTCACATACTCAGAGTTTATATGCTCTGAGTATCTAAGGGCGCTGAGGGGTAGGCACAACAGTGTATACCCCTCGGGACCCTTGCATACTCTCCAGTAATCACTGCAGAGTATGTTAGGGTGCCGAGGGGTATACCCTACAGTGCACCCCTCTGTGCCCTTACATACTCTGTAGCTATTACTGCAGAGTATGTAAAAGTGCCAAGGGGTATACAGAGCAGTGACAAATACCAAATGCACTTATAGTGCATACCCCTCATACTTTGCAGTGGTTACTGCAAGAGTATGTAAGGGGCACAGCAGTACATAGCCCTCAGTGCCCTTACTTACTCTGCAGTAATCACTTCAGAGCATGTAAGGGCGCTGAGTGGTATGCACTGCAGTGCATTTGGCACCAGTATTTTGTAGCACAAAATGCATCCTCCCATCCATTTTAAGGGTGCATTTTGTGATTAGAAAATATTGCCAAATGCCCACTCCACCTCCATCACGGAATTTCATGGAATTTTAAAGTCATTCCATGGAATACCGCAGGATCAAATTCTGCAATTTCCACTCAAGCCTATTCAAAATCCAGTGATCTACCCCTTATGTGAAATACATATCTTGCCATCCCTTTTCACATCATGGTCACACAATACCGCAATTCTAAAAGTCAGCAGTTTTAACCAACAATACTAGCACACGCCTTACTACAGGTACCCTGCTGAAAAAGATCAAATGCTTTTCTCTCAGTGCTTCTAAAGAAACCTGGTCTTGATGAAAATGACACTGCGACTCACAAACCAATAGTCAGTGGATATTGCTTGGATAAAATAATTGAAAGTGTTGCCTACAAGGAAATGCAGAAAATCATAAAAACATTCTTTAAGATGCCCAAGGCGGTTTCTATCCTAGTCTCTACAATGGATGAACTACGGACATGTACAAATGCAATAGGAGCAGCCACCTTGAGCTTATTAGACCTCTCTGCAACGTTTATTATGGCCCAACGCTTAACATTACTCACCAGACTAAAGAATTTGGGCATTCAAGAAAAAGCCATGGATTGGACCAATTTCGTCCTATCCAGCTGGAGATGCATTGTCTCCTTTCATATCCATACTCATCCACTTGGATGCCAGCATCCACCAGGGCACAAGCATCTCTCCCTTCTTCGATATCTACTGCAGGTGAACCTGAACGGATTCAATATTTCACATTACAGCAATGCAGAAGACACCCAGATTATTCAAGAACCACAAGGACACAACTCCTTGATTTGAACCATGAGTAACTGCGGTGAAATGGTGGGTTAATGCCAAGCACCAGAAACTCAACCCAGACAAAGCCACTATCCTTAGATTAGGCAGCTGGCCGCCTGCAAAAGAAATGCCAGCCTGGTCTGCAGACCTAGGAGGAGCACCCTTACAAACAAGCATAACGCAAAGCCAAGAAGTTGTCTTGGTTGTAGCTCTTACCTTGGAACTGAAAAAAAAGATTCTGTAGTTAAATCCTCAAAAAACATGCTCAAAATTTTATGACGGATTTTTCCTAAGCTATGCTTCCCACAAAGAGTTCACACAACAGCCGTACTTGTACTATCTCACCTTGACTCTACAGACAGCAAGTATTGAGGAGCTCAAAAATGTATCCTAAATAATAGTACAAAGGGTCCACAATTCAGTGGCCTGACTACTTTTGCACCTGAATCAAGAGGACTCCATCACCCCAGGTTTTCTGAACGTACACTGCTTCTCAGTGTTTTGGTGGATGCGCAACACACCCAGCACCGTAAGATACATGATCATTTTTTTACAGCAATAATTTCACAATCACTATCATAATAGACATCTCCGATCCAACACAGTTCGACAGCTGAAAGAATCACACTTCATCAAACCTGACTAGAAGGGCATTCGTTGTAAGTCCACATCAGCAGAGTTGTGGTATTACCTACCACACGCACATAAAGAAACTAGAAAAAACAGCTCCGTTTTTGAATGCTGTAAAAAATTGCACTTTTTATTTTCATCCTCTAAGTTAAGATAAATAAAAGCAACTTCAAGAAAATACCAAGAAGCTAGTTAGCCACAATGAAAAACAGGATAACACTTCATACAGACAAGAAGTTAATTTTTCAGCCAAAATAAAGTTGCATGGAGTGCGTAAAGCTGCCGACTTTGTAGCAGGGGAATCAGGCTTGAGTCGGCGAGGGCTCAACATCCTGTGATTCTAAGCAAATCACTTAAATCTCCCCGTGCCTACCAAAAAAATGAATGTGTCCTTGTGTAGCGTAACTGGTGCTAATGTAAAGCGCTCTAGTACCTTCAGGTCGAGTTCGCGCTTTATAAAATCGCAAAAAATAAATCTCTACAAACTACAAGCCGTGCCAGACTTGCAGTGTTAGGACCTCACCCACCTCTTCCCATATAGGTCCTATTGCAATCATACAGTTTTACAACCATACCGGTCGACTTTTACTTGCTCCTGACATAGCGCCATAATACCACACTAATAGCAGTTTACCTTTCTACGAGTGACGATAACATCCGCTTCAGTTAAGCCTTGTATGTGTACCAAGATCTCAAGTGATTCAGCTTCGGGATTTCTATCAAAATCCACCAGAGGGCACTGTAACCCTACATTTCACAGTTATTAGAGGTTTGGTTTTTATTGATAGTACCGGTTCTTTTCATTGAGTTTTGCAGCATTTTGACTGTGCATACGTACTTGGCACAACCTTCAAAGTGTAATAACACGTGTGTAATAACACAAGCAAATCATGGGTGCTTTGTGGCAAAATACATTTTGACTGCAAATTCACATCTCATTGGGACCGGAGTTGCATTTCCAAAGCGTTCGTTCAGTCATAATAGAGCATCTCGCTGCTAGGTTATTGCCATGAAAATCATTTCTATGTAACTGAGAGAAGGCGTGCAATACCAATGGCATGAAAAACTTCTAATTAAAAGTTTTCTTTTTATTTTGTTATGTCTTGCATGAAGTGAAAACGGCACATCCAACTTCCCACGTTCAGGGATCTCAAACACATTACGATAGTACATAAGGTTAGAAAAAGATCTAGCCCCATAGCACTTGAAACTGTATCTTTAATTTGCAGATATTCGTAATCACAAATAAACCTCTCTTCTTAACTATACTCTTAGATCAGTGAGATACAGGAATGTTCTGAGGATTTTCTCCATTCCACCTACTGAAAAACTGATAATCCTCTTCGTAATTCTCTTGCCCTCTCTTCCCTTTCCAGTGGCTACAATTCCATGTCAAGAAAGTGACATTTGGCTCTGCTCAGTGAAAGAAATTGGAAGAGACGGGAGTCAAAAGAAGGACAGAGAGGTGAAAAGAATGGTGTAATAGGAGAAATGGATTAGAGGTGTCGTGTACCCCTTCATTTGGGGGTCACACCTAAGTAAGTTTCCTAGTCTCCCATCAGCAGACACCTAGTCTTGGCCTCTGTGAGAAAGCGAAAACAGCTATGGCCCCTGGTGACCCCCTAAATGAAGTCGGTAGGGTAAATATGGGGTATACAAATTGGGTAGCGAGTACAGGGGTGAGTGAAGTAGAGGTACAGAGGTAAGGTAGTTAGAGAAAGGAAGAGAGGTGAGGTGAGCACAGAGATAAAGGCGAGGAGTTAGTGAGAGAACGGTGTGGTTGAATTAGAGAGGAAAGTTGAGAGGATGGGTTTATGGAGAGGTGATACAGAAAAATGAGAGAAACCTAAAAAGAGATGGCTAGAGAGTTGGTAAATGGTACTAGTAGACAGACAAGGTATGCAGAGAACAGAGGTGAAACAGAGAGAAAGAGGGATATAGACAAATATATAGTGATGGAGGGTGGAACTGTTACCGCGTCCCTTTATGATACATTTTTACACATTGGGACTCGTTTTAGGCCAATGAATCTTTTGACCCTGTTAAGAGACACCTTAGGACGAGATAGCTAATCAACATGTCAATCAATACGTCAATAAAATCATCAATATTTATCACAACAATACATTTTACTTTAGTCAAAGACATTAATCAAACTCAAGACACCACCATGACCTTGCAGTCATGAATAACCACACCAGTTTAGTATGAATTTAGTGATATTTATTCCCTATTGGTTACAATACTACTAGCAAGTTTATTAGTCTCAAAACCAAGAAACACAATAGCATAGTCACAATATGGCAACTCTGATAAGATTTCATCAAAGTTAGAATCACAAACATTAAAATATAACACACCGTCAGCATAGATTATTCTAAGCAGAGTATATTAGCGCATTGTTCAACAAAACATAGATTCAGTCATTTGTCTATTTGCGTCAGTTCAGTAAACCCCTCACCTAACCTCAAATTAGCATTGGCATGTTCAGCTTCATGCAAAACAATTTCGTAACACCAATTTGGAAAACATCTAGCTATGGCTCCTGTCAAAAGAAAAGCAGTTGGTACCTAGAAAGAAAAAGCAAACAGACAATCACAATTTCATTGTCATATAGTTACCCTCCAAATTTGGTCAGCACTCAGGTTCTGTCTTTGTCTTCAGGACATCAGTTGATTCGCCATAAAAAGAGATTCAGCTTCAGCAAAAGGGAAAAAGGGGCACTTCCCTCATAAGGAGGTAAAGTGTAAATGGGCAAATTAAGGACAGAATGGTTTTAAGAACCAAACAGCAAAGTCTCTATGCAGAGTGACAAAGTGCCTGGGTCATACCAAATAGCATCAGCATCACCCCCTCTCCTAGTCTCCTGCTCCCTAATTCTAATCCACTTCCTGGTGACAAGGGTTTTTATCCCCTTTTCGTTGTACATTCCCCTAAAATCTAATTGGACAAGGGGTTGCACCCCATTATCTTTAACCAATTAAAAACACATTAGCTCATCAAATTTGTCACCCCATAACAGTTCTCATGTATTTTATTGGTGCTTATGATTGACGTCTTTAACGGGTGGAATGTCCGGTATGATTTGATCATCTTGTGGTCCTTTGCACATCTTCGGTCAGTTGCTCCATTGTCCGTACCGGTTTAGGCGACCTTGTACATCATGTTAATCTACATTGTTGCATTTAGCTAAAAATGTTACTATAGGCAGGGTGAATTTCATGAGAACGGATCTACTACAGTTACATTCAGCTTCTAACTTTTGGAAAAACAAGAGTTCATGTCCTTTAGCAAGTCAGCACACTGCATGTTAGAAAAATACATTTAATATGAGAGTCAGGCAGCTAGGCCTCGACTCATGCTAACTAAGGCCTACTGCTTTATTAGCAAGAATCTAATACATTTAGCCTTTCAATGATTAATGTAGAATCACAATTTAATAAACATTTCACCATTATTAGTCAGTTTCATTAGTCCCTGTATACATTGGAGGCCACTCCCCGTGGTCACATTTCATGTCCACGATTTAGCAAAACATGTTAATACAGTTTCTATGTGGCATTATTATACATTAGTTTATAAACATTTCATGTTAATATAGATATATAAGCTACGCTCTCTCAGTCCCTCCTCTGATGACCTTTGTCATCACACAAACCTTTCCCTTTCAACCTTTCCCTTTCAACCTTTCACTTTAAATTTTTCACTTTGCGCATGATGCGCATTTCATCATCTTGCCCTTTGTGTGAGCTTTCCCAAATTTCATTAAACATTTTCTCCCTTTCATTTTCTTCATTTCTTTTGCTTCGTTTTGTCAAATTTCTTTTAATTCTTTCAGTAATTTTGTATGTTCCCCATAATCCCAATAGGCAAATCAGAACAATTAATAGACCCCCTAATATTTTTGCAAGTACCCCATTCCAAATATTACTAAACCAACTCCCTACTCTGGTAATTCCTTTTCCAACTTTCTCCCAAACTCCAGGTTCCTTCAAATCCTTCAAATCTGCACTATCTCTTGTTAGGTTAGTAAGCATACTTCTAATCTTTTTGCTATTGTCAGGTATGAACAAGCAACAATGACGCTCGTTAAGCATCTTACAGACTCCGCCGCTCTTCGCTAAAAGAATGTCAAAAGCAAGCCGGTTTTGAAGAGTCATAGTTCTTTCCGCAGCAAGTTCAATATCTATCAGAAGTATAGCCCCTGTGAAATTTGTCAGCATGTTATCCACAATAGTAGACAACTTTCGAATCTTTAAGGAGTTTAAGATAACCCCTACTGAAGGAATTATGGCTCCAAATATGTCATCAACGACAGCAGCCGCTGTCTCTCTCCTTTGTCTAGCATGTTGTAATTCAGAGATTTTAGGTATTTGTTTTAAGTCATCAATCTGGTAAATCTTTGGGAAAACTATTCCCAAATAACATGTCCCATACCATCCCTTAGGGAGACGGTAATAAGCATTAAGTCCACATATGTAATAGATCCCAGGGATCACTGGATCCTGTCCATTTAACGTGAATGTCCATTTACTCTGAAACAAAAACACATGCCTGCATTCACTCGTTCCCACAAATTAAGTGTCAAGCTCAGATTTTGGCCTATATATACAAAGCCTTCCTACATGTAAGGCATCTATAGCTAATTTGCCCTGCATCTTTATTGCGATGTAAGCATAATCATTTGTGTATGTGCATTTTTCTAGTCCTTTTTCTAGTCTTTCTTTCAGTGCCTTGTGTCTATCATCAGCGTGATCTAAAAAGCTCTTCTCTACAGGTGTTAGTAGACAGGTCAAATTATTGCGGTGCGCATAAGCTGTGCCAAAGGTTAGTGTCGGCTCAAAGAAACCCCTAACTAATTTTATACTGTGTTCCTTAGCTAACTTGTTCAGAAATTCAATCACAGGCACAAAAGAAAACACTACATCTAAATTGGAGTAAAAATATTGCACATGTTCCTGGTCATAGAATCTTGTTAGCAGAAAACTACACCTTATCCCTTATGTTAGAGGCACACTATGGTAGGTGACCCTTTCTTGTACTGATGAAGGAATCTTTGTGCACACATAACAGTTTCTCGCATCCATTTTATCAACATTCTCATTCAGCAAGTGACAGAAGACATTAGTAGAAAGTTCCCCTTTTGAATTAGTTCCCTCATGCAAGTATTTTGTATCCTGCTCAAACATTTCCCACAGTGTTAGTGTAGCAGTCTCAGGTTTTAAAGCATTGTTAGTCACCTGTTTATCCAACCAAGGCACTTCCACAATCACACCTAGAATTATTATTGCACACACAATACCTAATATAACACTTAACCAACCACACACCTTACCCTTCTTGCTACTACCTTTAGCGTAAGCCATGATCTGTAAAGAATCAGACAGCAGAAAATATAAGACAAACAATCAACATGAGGACGTTTTAAAGCTCTTTTTTTTTTCTTTCTTCTTCTTCTTAATGCAAAGTCTCTCTTTCTTTTGCAAGTATTTACAGTGTTTCACTCACCCCAGGACCCTTTTGTCCAATCAGGTTAACAGCTTGTCATAATCAGTTTTCAGTGTCAATTCAGGTTATCAGTGTCACATCCGGTAATTTTTCAGTCTCTTTTTCTCAGCTTTTCAGCTTTCAATTTCAATTTAACACAGTCTTTTTCTCTCGTTGATTTTAGGTGCCGTAATATTGGCCTGGTACCTCTCGATCAAAACAGAATGCTAAGAATTCTTGTTGCCATTCAGATGTCGTTGCATATGCCCATTCAGGACCTGCGTACCTTCTGTTCCCGACTCTTTTTCTTTTCAGTCTGCGTTCGCTTTGCAACTCTCTTTCACTGAGGTCCTCTTTCCTAGTTGTGTCAACTTCTTCCTCTATTGTATCACCAGGGATCACTTTCTCCCTTGCAGCTTGCTTCTTTGGCCAGTCGTCTCCTTTATGTGTTTTCTTTCTGCTTGGCCTTTCAGGACATTGAACAGCACCCTCCTCTTGTGCTATGGTGTTTTCTCTTGTGGACCTGCAAGCGGCTCAGGAGGAGTTGATGTACTTTGACCTCCTTCTGCTCCTTCCCCTTCGTCTTCAGGGTCTTTAACAGGCTCAAGTTCAAACTTCTGGGAGAACCTCTCCTTGACTTGGTTCTCCTGCTGCCTCTGCTGAGATAGGCTCACCGTCACCTCTCTCGAACTTGTTTACTGTTTGAGGGACTAAGCCGTCCTCGTTGGGCTCTCCTTCAGTCTCAGTTCCCCTTAGAGTACTCTCCGGCCCTGAGACTTTCTTCTCTGCAGTTGTTATTTTGGACACTTCAAGTTCCTCATCAGGATACATGCCAGTCACCTTCTTTGGGTGACTGGCATGTATCCAGTTTGGAACGCCTGCGCATTTCACAGCAGTGGTTGTTGTCAGTATCACTTGATATGGTCCCTTCCAATGCGGCTCCAAACACAACTTCCTCACATGTTTCTTGACAACCACCCAGTCACCAGCTTGCAGGGTGTGACCTGGATCACTGATCGGTGGCAATGTGTTAGCCTCCACCTGGTGAGAAAAAGAGTGGATCACATCAGCCAGACCCTTGCAGTATTCCAACACCATATCATCCGTGATATTCACAAAAACATTTGCAGGTACTGCAGGCAACCTCATAGCTCTGCCCATCAATATCTCATTGGGGGATAGTCCTGTCTTCTTATCAGGTGTGTTTCTCATTGACATCAGCACTGAGGGCAATGCATCTGGCCACTTCATGTTGGTAGCTGCACACATTTTTGCCATTCTCGACTTTAAGTTACCATTCATCTGTTCCACTAGTCCTGATGCTTCAGGGCGGTAGCTACAATGCAGCTTCTGCTCAATGTCCAATGCAGCACACAAGAGCTTAATCACCTCATTGTCGAAGTGTCTGCCCCTATCTGATTCTAAAGAAACTGGAAATCCGAACCGTGGTATTAATTCTCTAAGCAACAGCTTTGCTACTGTGAGACTGTCATTTCTACGTGTAGGGTAAGCTTCAATCCAGTGGCTGAAAATGCACACAATCACCAACACGTACCTCAAGCCTCCACACACAGGCATTTCAATGAAATCCATCTGCATCTTGCTAAACGGACCTCCAGCTCTCCCTATGTGGCTCAAAGTCACCACAGTCCCTTTTCCTGCATTTATATGTTGACAGATGATGCACCTGTGACAGGTAACCTCTGCGGCTTGTCTGCATTTTGGATTGATCCAATCAATTTTGAATAATCTGATCATAGCGTCTCTCCCAAGGTGTGCCTGACCATGGTTAAGTCTTGCAAACTGTGATAAAATACTGTTTGCAAAAACCAGCTTCCCCTCCTCTGAGACCCACAAGTCGTCAGCCCTCTGCACACATTGCATTCTCTGCCAGGAGTGTTTTTCCTCTCTGCTAGCACGGCCCTGCAGTGATTTTAGCTCATCTAATGTATCAACCACTCCTAATGCAAAGTTCAAGCATGTTTCATTTTCAGTTTCAGGTAGTAGTTCCCACTGTTCCTTGAACGATATACAGTTCAATGAGAAAAACCTTGCGACTTGATCTGCATAGCCGTTTCCCATTGACACAAAGGGGGTCATTCTGACCCTGGCGGTCACCGACCGCCAGGGCCAACGACCGCGGAAGCACCGCCAACAGGCTGGCGGTGCTTCCATGGGCATTCTGACCGTGGCGGTACAGCCGTGGTCGGAAACGGGAAACTGGCGGTGTCCCGCCGGTTTCCAGCTGCCCCAGGGAATCCTCCACGGCGGCGCTGCAAGCAGCGCTGCCATGGGGATTCCGACCCCCTTAACGCCATCATGTTCCTGGCGGCTTTATCCGCCAGGAACAGGATGGCGGTAACGGGTGTCGTGGGGCCCCTGGGAGCCCCTGCAGTGCCCATGCCAATGGCATGGGCACTGCAGGGGCCCCCTAACAGGGCCCTACATTGATTTTCAGTGTCTGCCAAGCAGACACTGAAAATCGCAATGGGTGCCACTGCACCCGTCGCACGCCTTCAACTCCGCCGGCTCCATTCGGAGCCGGCTTCCTCGTTGAAGGCGCTTTCCCGCTGGGCCGGCGGGCGGCCTTCTGGCGGTCGCCCGCCAGCCCAGCGGGAAAGCCAGAATGGCTGCCGCAGTCATTTGACCGCGGTGCGATCATTCGGCGGCTCCCGCCGGGCGTGCGGTTACCGCCGCCGGCGGGAGCCAGAATGACCCCCAAAGTCTTGCGACTTGACATGAGCATTGCATTTCACCACAGCAATTTCAAGAGGTAACTGAATCGCATGCAACAAATCCTTAATTTGTTTGCCATTTTTCACTGGTGAGCCAGAAGAGGTCATGAAACCCCTCTGTGACCATAATTGGATAAAATCATGTACAATTCCAAATCCATATCTGCTGTCAGTATAGATAGTGACTTTCAGGTTTGCAGCTGCGTGGCATGCCTTAGTAAGGGCAATCAATTCAGCCACTTGTGCGGAATACACTCTTTCGAGCCAGGAAGCTTCTAGAATACTGGTGATTGTACACACGGCATAACCAGCTCTCAGTATTCCGACTGAGTCTCTCAAGCATGAACCATCGACAAACAAAATGTAATCATTTTCTTCTAACTTTGTATCCTTAATGTCAGGTCTGGGTTTGGTGCATAGTTCTGTTACCTCAAGACAGTCATGCTCTACTTCCTCAGTATTATTAATCTCAGTATTTTCAACAGGAAGTAAAGTTGCCGGGTTTAATACGGTACACCTCTTGAGAGAAACATTAGGAGACCCCAGTATAATGGTCTCATATCTCGTCAACCTAGCATTTGTAATGTTCTGAGTCTTAGTTCGGGTTAACAAAATTTCAACTGAATGTGGAACCATTACTGTTAAGGGATGTCCCATCACTATGCCTTCACACTGGGTGAGGCTCTGACCAACTGCTGCAACTGCGCGCAAACAACCCGGTAAGGCTGCTGCGACTGGGTCCAAAGTAGCTGAAAAATATGCTACTGGGCGGTTTGCACCTCCATGGACCTGTGTTAAGACAGACAAAGAACAAGCATCACGTTCATGACAAAACAGTAGAAAAGGCTTAGGGGCTCATTCTGACTGCGGCGGACGGCGGTCGCCGCCCGCCACGCGGTTCCCGCCGAAAGACCGCTCCGCGGTCAAAAGACCGCGGCGGTCATTCTGGCTTTCCCACTGGGCTGGCGGGCGACCGCCGAAAGTCCGCCCGCCAGCCCAGCGGGAAACACCCTTCCCACGAGGACGCCGGCTCAGAATTGAGCCGGCGGAGTGGGAAGGTGCGACGGGTGCAGTTGCACCCGTCGCGAATTTCAGTGTCTGCTAGGCAGACACTGAAATTCTTTTTTGGGCCCTCTTACGGGGGCCCCTGATGTGCCCATGCCATTGGCATGGGCACTGCAGGGGCCCCCAGGGGCCCCGCGGCACCCCCTACCGCCATCCTGTTCCCGGCGGGAGAACCGCCAGGAACTGGATGGCGGTAGGGGGTGTCAGAATCCCCATGGCGGCGGAGCGCGCTCCGCCCTGCCATGGAGGATTCTCAAGGGCAGCGGAAAGTCGGCGGGACACCGCCGACTTTCCGTTTCTGGCCGCGGCTGAACCGCCGCGGTCAGAATGCCCAGCGGTGCACCGCCAGCCTGTTGGCGGTGCTACCGCCGACCTCCGCCATGGCGGTAATTACCGCCAGTGTCAGAATGACCCCCTTAGTGTAATCAGGCATACCCAAAGCTGGCGCCCTGCACATGCGCTCTCTCAATTCCATGAATGCCTCAAGCTCTTCCTCGGACAAGATTATGGTACTCGGGTCATCCTTAACTTCCTTGCCTGTCAGTTTTATCAATGGTTTAGTGATAACCGAGAAGTTGGGAATCCAGTGGCGACAGTAGCCCACCATTCCCAAAAACATCCTGACATCTCTCTTGGTTGTCGGGGGATTCATCTGCAGTATGGCCGTCACCCTCTCTTTTGATATTCTCCTGGAACCCCTTTCAATCAAGTGACCTAAGTACTTTACCTCTCTCTGACAGTACTGTAGCTTCTTTGGGGACACTTTATGTCCATTCTTTCCCAAATGGTTCAGTAAGGCAATGGTGTCATACTTACAGTCATCTTTTGTTCTGGATGCAATCAGCAAGTCATCAATGTACTGCACTAGAGTCGAAATGAAAGGCAGTTCCAACAACTCCAAGTCCTTCTTCAATATCTGATTGAAGATGGACGGTGACTCAGAAAACCCTTGAGGAATTCTACACCAACTGTACACCTTATCCAGGAATTTGAAACTGAAGAGAAATTGGCTGTCCTCACGAAGAGGTACTGAAAAGAATGCTTGAGACAGGTCCACAACTGTGAACCACTCTGCATCACACAGAACCTAAAACATGATCACTGCTGGATTCGGCACTATGGGGCAACACTTTACCACAATCTCGTTTATTTTCCTCAGGTCTTGAACAATTTGAACCTTCCCACAGGGCTTTTTCAGACCCATTATTGGTGAATTACATGGGATGCTCGTCACTTCTTTCAGAACTCCTTGCTTTACAAAGTCTGCAATTATCTGTGATACCTGAATGAGGACATCTTGTGCCATGTGGTACTGCGGCACCTGAGGAAACACTGTGTTTGGCTTAACCTGTACCTTAACCGGTTCCACTCCCTATATTAGTCCTTCTTCTTTTCCTGTCAGGTCCCACACCTTCTCTGTCACTGTTCCCTGTAACTCAGGCGGCAAGTCAGTCACTGTTAGCATTGGGAATAAAGTTATCAGAGGGTATTCTTCATTTGTACTTTCCATCTCTAGATCTGTAAATTGCCTATCATCCCCTTCATCATCACTGTTTGTCTGCACTTCAGTTCCTTCATTTGAACAAGTAATCAAACATTTCGTTTTGCACAGTAAGTCTCTCCCCAGTAGGGACACTGGAATAGAATCACAGACTACAAATTTATGTAATCCCTGGAAGTTGCCAATCTCAACTTGAACTGGGTCTGTAATCTGGTTTGTCAGATACTGAGTTGCCACACCAACCACCCTTATGGTACGTCCTGAAAGTGGTAATTTCGGAACCTCTGCACTTCTGACTGTAGAGCGTGTAGCTCCTGTGTCAACCAAGAATGAAACCTTGTGACCCATCACCGTACCCTCCACATAGGGTCCCCTATGATCTACTTTTAGGGATGCTGCAAGCCTGCACTCCTCACTGTCAGAACTGTCATCCGACCACTCATCATTTATTCCATCCTCACCACGCAATAGGAATTGCTGTACTGTATTATTTTGACTCATTGTTTGGCCTGTGACCTGCTGAGGGAGCATCACCTGTTGCTGTCCCATCGGAGCTAATGGTAATTGCATTTGCTGCCTAGGTACCATGGGAACCTACTGTTGTACCTGCTGCACTTGTGCTGGTTGAACACGCATCATTTGTATTTGCTGCATGGGCTGTAACCCCTGCATCTGAACCATATTATTCTGGAAATTCTGATTTTGGCCCCTCACCTTTGGACCCCTCACATTTTGAAATGTACCGACATCACTGCTTTGTTGAACAACACCATCCTGCAACACATTTGGGCATTCCCGCTTCCAATGCCCCACACCCCCGCACGCGTGACATGGTGACATCTTTTTCATCCCCTGTACATCATTTTGAACCACAACAGTATTCAAATCTGGACCGCGATTCACAAAACCTCGACCTCTCGGCTGTGCCTGAAACATGCCATTCCCTTGCGGTTGCTGCTGTATCATCTGCTGTACTCCGTTTCCTTGCATCCCTGCTTGCGCTGCCTTAATCTGCATCACCATCACTTTCTCCTTTAACTTTCTCTGCTTCAGCTCAATCTTGTCACTACAGTATTTTGCATACTGCAACACCTCATCAATCTGTTTTGCCTGCCAACAGATTAAATGATTCTTAATCATCTGGCTAATTTCTGGTCTCAGCCCTTCAACAAATCTGAACAGAAGGTGATTCATGTCTTTCGGCTCTATGGTCTCCATGCCACTGTAATGTTTGAACGCTTTCAACAACCTTTCATAGTAAGCATAAATAGACTCTTTAGCCTCCTGTGAGGTTCAATAGATTTTCTGCCAATCAGTCACTTTCGGCGACACTTTCTGCTTCAAAAACTCAATCACTTTATGATAGTACTTCATCACCTCCTCAGATGGTGCTCCAGTCACCTTATCCCTTTTCTGGCTCCCGTGTCGGCCAGTCCACACCCCTCTTGCACTCAAGCCATAGATCAGGTGGAACTATAATCTCATACAGGGTATTCAAGTCCTCCAAGACTCATTTCACAAGCTTCTCAAACCTATCTGTCTTCTGGTACCACTCTATTGGCTTCTCCCTCAATCTGGGAAAATCATTTGTGAATGACAGAATGTCTCCCCTGGACCACGGCACATGGACTAGAACCCCTCCAGCTGTTTTTCTCATTGGTAACATCTTTACTGTCCCCGTGTCCAGTGCGGTTTTAGCCTGATTTGGTTCCGGACTTTCGCCCTTCTCTTTATCTCTTTTCTTTGCCCATCTGCCTTCCCACTTCTCTAAGGCTTCCCAGATTTGCGCACTGTGCAGTATCTCTTTAAGATGCGCTTTCATTCCGGTAGATCTCAGGTGCTCAAAATCTTCAGAATCAAAGTCTAATGTGTAGCTTCTTTTCAAATGTTTAGTATTCGCAATATCTATGTTGTATTTGTCTGCCAGGTTTGCCAACCTCTGATGCAGCTTGCCCACTTCTTTAGTGATCTTGGGGCACAGGTACCTCAATTCTGCCTCTGTATATGACTCTAATCTGTTTACCCCCATTGTCCCTTCCACTAGTGGCTTATCTATAGTCACCGCAGTATTTTGGGAGGCATAAGTCTTTTCTAACCACTCATTTAATTGTTGCGCAGAAAAACCTTGCAACAAAATATTCCCTGAATGCATCAATGGTGACTGTGATGTATCTGTACTCATTGTTTGTGGGGCTAACACACCTAACTCTGCTTTTCTCATTGCCTCCAAAGGAGCCCCAATCGGACTGAGGTCTAACAAGGACCGGAGTCCTTCTGATGATTGTTCTCTTGGTGATAGTGGCTGGGGAGTTCCTGTGAACCCTCCTCTTACTACCTCTAGGGTTTTCACGTTCTGATCACACACATCAGGCTTACCCTGCACATACAATGGTACTGGGGGAGCAACAGTGATTGGTAATGATATGGCAGCTGGTGTCTGACCTGGTCCCAAACCCCGTGGAGCAGTAACTCCCAAGGCTTGACTCACTGTAGCTGGTGCAGGTACTAACGGAGGCCCTGCTGCTGGATTATAACCTGGAATCAGCTGTTGCTGCGGCTGGGGCAGCAATTGCGGAGTTGGCTCAATCTGCACTAGTTTTGGTCTGGTATATATCGGATCAGGCAGCACCATTAGACTCGTGTTTGTCTCTAGTACTGGGACGTCTGGGCAAATCCTCTGTATCTGTGGTGGAGGTTGCAACTGTATCTGCGCGTCTGGTGCAGTGGGTACATTGACACCATTCTGTATCAAAACCGTATGACTTGTCTGCATTGCATTTGTAACTTCCTTACTCTGTGTTTGGTTCCCAGGACCCGCACTAGTGCTTGGAGCAGTATCATTTATGGCATATGGTGGCGGGCGATCATGTGACAACTGATTAAGAAACTCTTCATCGTCTGAGTCATCTTCATCTACCCAAGACCTCTGAGTCTCCTTAGACTTATTAGAGCCCTTGTCTGTCTTACAGGTGGCTTTCTTTCCCTGTGTCTCATCTTCTTGTGTAATTGCCGCAAACAATTTAAGTCCGTCAACTATTCCCCTTCTCCAGATTTTGCTCTCATTGTCCCATCTAGCCTCAGCTAATGTCTTTTCTGCCCTTTTTATTCTACTTTCAAGTTTTTGCTGTCTTTGTCGTATGGCCATTAAATCCCAGACTGCTAATGCCTCATACTGATCTGGTCTCTGAGGTGGCTTTTGTACACTCAACATCCACCTTAAATTATTGTATTAAACGTTCCATTCTCTGGAAATGCTAAGCATCCCTCCTTCTCTGTTAATTTGCGCCACTGCTTCATCCAAAGACATGGCACAACTCCCTTCTCCTCCATTACTATATCAGCTGGAGTACCCTCAGGCGGTGTAGGCTCCCCTTCACTCGCCATAAAGTATGCATCTCCTTTTAGAGCGCTTTCTAAAGCTTTGAAAAAATTCATTTTTACATCTTTTATTTTTTGTTTGAATCTAATCAGGAAGTGACTTTAATTCCCAGAACACTCTTCACCTGCCTTTCTCAACCTTTTGCCTCTCACGGACAGCTGCCAATCCGTGCATGACCCCTCTCAGCAATTGACCTATCCCAGCGCTGCACCACTGACGTCACACTCACACACTGCATCCTCCTTACACTGAATTCACACCAAACTAATGCAAAATTACTGCGAGCACCTTTAACAACAACAACAACTCAAATTTGCCGGTTTACTAAAGGAAGGGTATACAATCGCTTCAGAACTTTACAGAGATTTCACTTGAAGCCTTGGCCGCTAATTTCTCCTTCTCAGTTCCCGCATACGCAAGCAGAATTCGACCCGCAAATCCTACTCTCGACTTGTCAATGGTTTGTTTTAGTGCACTATAGAACTTGCCAAATCTCCATCGAAGGTTTCACACACACAATTTTGACTCAAACTCGACTTGTCAACCACGCCCGTTTGACCTATTAAACCACACAAATTACAACATGAACCCAAGTGTCTCCTACACTTGTCAATATACTCCGGAGTCTTAGACCACGACGGGTCCGTGCATCACCAACCAACCACGTGGATAATGTTTGAGCACAAAGCGCCACACTCATATGAAGTACGCCGAGTTCCCTACTCTCATACTGCGGAGTACGCCCACTCCTCCTAAAACAACATTACCTGGCCTAAACACACAAACTTCACAAATCACCTGCAATATGCATAAGCTAAGCAAGCGCAAATTATATACCACACATGCTAAGACGCCGGTGAACATTCCCAACTCACGTAGGCAGGCTTCCGAGGTCCAAGGAAAGTAATGGGGAATTTAGAAACGCATCATACCTCTAATTTGCATTATCTCAAAAAAACCTTCTAAACAATAATTCTCCGTCCTAGGGCCCCAAAGGGCCTAAACCGTTGCTCTGCTTCCAGAACTGTTAACACGTCCCTTTATGATAAATATTTACACATTGGGACTCGTTTTAAGCCAATGAATCTTTTGACCCTGTTGAGAGACACCTTAGGACGAGATAGCTAATCAACATGTCAATCAATACGTCAATACTATCATCAATATTTATCACAACAATACATTTTACTTTAGTCAAAGACATTAATCAAACTCAAGACACCACCATGACCTTGCAGTCATGAATAACCACACCAGTTTAGTATGAATTTAGTGATATTTATTCCCTATTGGTTACAATACTACTAGAAAGTGTATTAGTCTCAAAACCAAGAAACACAATAGCATAGTCACAATATGGCAACTCTGATAAGATTTCATCAAAGCTAGAATCACAAACATTAAGATATAACACACCGTCAGCATAGATTATTCTAAGCAGAGTATATTAGCGCATTGTTCAACAAAACATAGATTCAGTCATTTGTCTATTTGCGTCAGTTCAGTGAACCCCTCACCTAACCTCAAATTAGCATTGGCATGTTGGGCTTCATGCAAAACAATTTTGTAACACCAATTTGGAAAACATCTAGCTATGGCTCCTGTCAAAAGAAAAGCAGTTGCTACCTAGAAAGAAAAAGCAAACAGACAGTCACAATTTCATTGTCATATAGTTACCCTCCAAATTTGGTCATCACTCAGGTTCTGTCTTCGTCTTCAGGACATCAGTTGATTCGCCATAAAAAGAGATTCAGCTCCAGCAAAAGGGAAAAAGGGGCACTTCCCTCAAAGGAGGTAAAGTGTAAATGGGCAATCTAAGGACAGGATGGTTTTAAGAACCAAACAGCAAAGTCTCTATGCAGAGTGACAATGTGTCTGGGCCATAGCAAATAGCATCAGCATCTCCCCCTCTCCTAGTCTCCTGCTCCCTAATTCTAATCCACTTCCTGGTGACAATGGTTAATCCCCTTTTCGTTGTACATTCCCCTAAAATCTAATTGGACAAGGGGTTGCACCCCATTATCTTTAACCAATTAAAAACACTTTAGCTCATCAAATTTGTTACCCCATAACAGTTCTCACGTATTTTATTGGTGCTTATGATTGACGTCTTTAATGGGTGGAATGTCCGGTATGATTTCATCATCTTGTGGTCCTTTGCACATCTTCGGTCAGTGGCTCCATTGTCCATACCGGTTTAGGGGACCTTGTACATTATCTACATTAATCTACATTGTTGCATTTAGCTAAAAATGTTATTATATGCAGGGTGAATTTCATGAGAACGGATCTACTACAGTTACATTCAGCTTCTAACTTTTGGAAAAACAAGAGTTCATGTCCTTTAGCAAGTCAGCACACTGCACGCTAGAAGAATACATTTAATATGAGAGTCAGGCAGCTAGGCCTCGACTCATGCTAATTAAGGCCTACTGCTTTATTAGCAAGAATCTAATACATTTAGCCTTTCAATCATTAATGTAGAATCACAATTTAATAAACATTTCACCATTATTAGTCAGTTTCAATAGTCCCCGTATACATTGGCGGCCACTCCCCGTGGTCACATTTCAAGTGAACGTTTTTAGCAAAACATGTTAATACAGTTTCTATGCGGCATTATTATACATTAGTTCATAAACATTTCATGTTAATATAGATTATATAAGCTACGCTCTCTCAGTACCAAGGTAGAGAGAGAGTAGTGAGGTAGAGAGATACGTAGAGTAAGAGGAATGATGTAGTGAGGCTGATTTTAAAAAAAGAGATTGAGTTGCAGAGAAATAAAAGAGGGGGTAGAGAGCGTAGGTAATAAAGAAAAAGATGCAGAGGTAGTGAGAGAGGTGAGACAGTGCAGTAGAAAGACAGAGGGTGCAGAAAGGTGAAGAGGAGAACAAACAATATGAATTGAGAGGTTAACTCGTCAGGCAGATAGGAGGCGTAGAGTTGCAGTGAAGGAGATGAGGAAACCAGAGAAATGATTTGGAAAAAAGAGGTGGTATAGCGATTGGTGAGGTAGAGGGGTGAAAAAGTCGCAGTACTCAAAGATGGAGAGAGGGATGAGTTTGAAAGAGAAGTAAATGATTAGAGTAGAGATACAAGGAGGGAGAGATTGATACAGAGCAGTGAAGTGCAAGGTGGGGAGTAAGACACCGAGTTGCGGTAGGCATAGAAAGTGTAGAGAAAGTGTCCTGAACACATTACCAAGGGTCACCTTGGAAGCGGGGATCCTTGGCAATTATCCACTTTGCCTATGCCTTAAAATGTCTCTGTGTAGGTGTTTCCTGCCGGCCTGGTGCATCATTTCATCATTCTGAAGTACACAAAAGAAATAGCATTTTACTACTTGATTGAGCTGCAACTCTCATGAAACGATACATAACATGTAAACCAGTAGAGGATGTTTCATAACTCTCCATCTGATTTGATGCTTGTCTGAGGATGTATGGCTTCAGATACATTATTCATCTCAAATATTTCCTGTCGATGAGTCGGGAAAGATCAAACCTTTTCTTGGAGGACAATATCACTATCCCTCTCATTTTATGTATACGTTTTGTGCTCGAGCGAACGAAGCCCATACTCGAGCATCCCATTAACAATTGCGCTTCCTTGATGCTTCCTTCAGAGTGAGTGAAGCACATACACAAGTAATTGCAGGGTTTACTCTCTTTGCAAAAGATGCCCCTGAAAATCTTGGAGACTGTAATTTGTCTTGCAAACATTCTTTGAAAAAAAATGTCACTGAAGGAGAGTTATGGGTCGATAATCAGGTCATCAGGTCAGATGTCTGTTATAAAAAACAGAATTACCACTTCAGCTGAAATGGCATTATAGTTATGCTATTCAAGCCCTATTCCCTGTGCCATGCCCACCTGTCCTCACGGCCCATCTCAGCACAAAGAAAATATTGAGTTTTTTTGATCATTTTTAACCCCTTAATTGCTGAGGCACCCCTCATTCCATATCCCCAAAGCTGAGCCCTTTTCTGATACTTCGGGCAATGTGCGCCTAAGCCTTGCTATTTTTTCTCCACAAAAGGTATCCAGGCCAAATTCTAACATGATGGATTTTCTTTTTAATTTAAATTGTTGTGCTAGAATGTGTGTGTTTTTTTCTAAAACTGATATCAATCAAATGGTTGCTCTACTACTTACCCGCCCTTGGGAACATACAAAGTTATTCAAAAAAATTAAAACAGTTCTGCAATTTTTTTAAGTGATAGTCAGTATTTTCAGTTTTTGATTTCTACTTACTTGCAGTTTGTGGAGGAAGGAGGTGAGAAACCAATGGGTTAACCCTGAAAGCTGTTTATTTCTGAAAAGTAGATCAAACTCTGAATTCAGCCGGGCACCATTAATACAGAGCACTCATAGTGTTCCTAAAGAAATGAATCATGTGTTGTGTGATATTTGCTTGTCTGGAGTGGGCAGACTGGGGCTAAACCTCACAATCTGCCCACTAGGACATTGGTGGTGAGAGCAATTGCCCATTGGCTGGAAGTTGGATCAACCCCTTTCAAATCAGTGGATCTCTATTGAAGATCACCCTCCTGTGGTGATTCCCAAGCAGGGATCCAAAAGGGGAAGGTTCCACTGAGAGCTGGAAATTCTTCCATTTCTAAAGATACCCCTCCCATTGTAATCAATACTCTGGGACTGAGCTTTGCCCCTGAGCACCAATACCAGTGAAAGGAGAAGGAGTAGCATGGCGCCTTTCACTTTCATAGAGCATGACTTGCCAAAATCATCGAGAAGACCGTCAACAGACAGCTAGCCGCCTTCCTCGAGACTAATGGATCCCTCGACCACTCGTAGTCCGGCTTCCGAGCCAACCACAGCACCGAGACCGCCGTCATCGCAGCCACCGACGACATCCGAGCCCTGATCGACAACGGGGAGACAGCGGCCCTCATCCTCCTGGACCTCTCCGCAGCGTTCAACACTGTCTGCCACTGCACCCTAGTGCAGCGCCTCAGCAACATCGGAATCCAAGAGAATGCACTAGAGTGGATCATCTCGTTCCTCGCCGGAAGAACCCAGAGAGTCCGCCTCCCCCGTTCAGATCCGAGGCCACTGAAGTCAGCTGCGGCGTACCACAAGGATCATCACTCAGCCCCACCCTCTTCAACGTCTACATGAGCCCCCTCGCAGCCATCGCACGCCAACACAACCTCAACATCATCTCCTACGTTGACGACACCCAGCTGATCCTCTCCCTCACCAACGACCCAGCCACCGCCAGAACCAACCTGCACGAAGGGATGAAAGACGTAGCCGAGTGGATGATGAACAGCCGCCTGAAACTGAACTCAGACAAGACGGAAGTCCTCATCCTTGGATCATCACCCTCTGCCTGGGACGACTCCTGGTGGCCCCCTGCCCTGGGCAGCGCACCCAAACCAACGGACCACGCACGCAACCTGGGCTTCATCCTGGACTCCTCCCTCTCGATGACCAGACAAGTCAACGCCGTCTCATCATCATGCTTCAACATCCTACGCATGCTCCGAAAGATCTTCCGATGGATCCCCACCGAAACCAGGAAGACGGTCACCCAGGCACTCGTCACCAGCCGACTGGACTACGGTAACACCCTCTACACCGGAACCACGGCCAAACTACAGAAAAGACTCCAACGCATCCAGAACGCCTCCGCACGCCTCATCCTTGACATCCCCCGTCACAGCCACATCTCCGGACACCTGAGAGACTTGCACTGGCTCCCCGTCAGCAAGAGAATCACGTTCTGTCTCCTCACCCACGCACACAAGGCCCTCCATGACCTGGGCCCCAGGTACCTCAACAACCGCCTGACCTTCTACACTCCCACCCGCCAGCTACGATCGACCAGCCACGCCCTCGCCGCCGTGCCACGCATTAGAAAAGCCACCATGGGAGCCAAGACTTGGAACTCCCTCCCCATCCACCTCCACCTGACCCAAGACCACCTCTCCTTCAGGAAGCAACTCAAGACCTGGCTGTTCGAGCAGTAGCGGTCCCCCCTCCCCCAGCGCCTTGAGACCCTCCGGGTGAGTAGCGCGCTATACAAATTTCTTGATTGATTGATTGATTGATTGATTGACACTGTATCCACGTGTGCTAATAAAGAAGAGCCTGAGGGTCCTGCAGAAGCTCTTCCCCAGCATCCCGATGTGAGGGTTCTAAAAGGGAATTCCACTGGAGTGAGCATTAGGGGGATTTCCAGCCTTTAGTTGGGACTTTGTGATGTTCATGTTCTTGCATTGTGAAGAAAGAGCACATCCTGCACAAACAGCAACCATTAGCAAACTGCTTGTGAACTGCTACTTTTCAAAGTGCATCACATTAACTCTAGATGAAAACTCAAAGTTTGTGCATTTCATTTCAAGATTCACAAAACTAGTGTTCAAATTTGTATTCAGTATGCCTTTCTCTAGTCTGTGTACCAACATAGCCTCCCCTATGTTTATTTTAAATAATAATACCAAGTTTGCAACCCACTCATTAACGTTTTATAAAACCTATTAAAGCAGCAAAAATACCAACGATAAAACCTCGTCAGCCATTCAGTTAGTGGGGTTTGTGAAATGACCCAGATCTTTGCAAGCTGTTAAACAAAGGAAAATAACTCTCTTGGACAATTACAATACATTTAAATTTGAATCTCTGTTTGCAAACCATCCATGAATCATATTCTTTGAGGGGGTTTCCAAACCTAACAGTCTAAAAGAGAATAAAAAAACCTTTCAACTGGACAGTGCTACCATCCATGAATAATATTCTTTGAGGGGGTTTCCAAACCTAACATTCTAAAAGAGAATAAAATAACCTTTCAACTGGACAGTGCTACTTTCGGACTACTCCACATAACTTTGCCCTGATGTTGCCCTACCCGCACGACATTTGAAAAGAAGAACGTCAGATGAACCAAATATGTGACCCCCGGCTTCAGGGTTCGAACTCTATATATTTGAACTAAGTAAATAGAATAAGTAAGAAGCAAAACCAGTGAATTAGGGCAGAAAACTCAGAATGTTCCTGCGACATGTAGATCGCCAAAGAGAAGTGGCTATTCCCTGGTGTTAGAAATGGGGTTTCTGGTTGGCTAGGGTATGCACCTCAGCCAGGCAGAACTTACCCTACTGTAGTCAGGGCAAGGGAGTTACACGTCCAAGATAACCCCTGCTCACCCCCTTGGTAGCTTGGCACGAGCAGTCAGGCTTAACCTGGAGGCAATGTGTAAAGCGTTTGCACAACACACACAACACATGTGACACAATATCCCCACCACAAAGGAAACACAACACCAGATTATATGAAAATATACTGTATTGTACACAAGGTAATTAGCAGACCAAACATCACATATCAGTACTATCCTGCTACCTTAGCAGTTGTCAGAACGTTACACATTAGTTACTTTGCAACCTAGCAGTAGTCACACATAACACACAGACTACTCAGTATTCTGCAACATAAGCAGTAGTCAGGAAAACACGTTATCACATCACAGCACTTGTCATAAGAATATCATAAAATGCCCATTGTGGGAACATTAGAAAACATATGGCAAGTTAGAAAAACATATTAGCAAGCATGTCCATAAAAGGAACATTTGCATACACATATGTAAAAACATCAAACGCAGGTAGGTAATATATGAATCAAACAAAAGTCTGTAGAAAGAACTTTGGATTGCAACTATATTGGTCCTATAAACAGTACCTGGTTGGATGAAGGCACATCCAGGTGGTTATTCTAACTTTGGAGGAGTGTTAATCCGTCCCAAAAGTGACGGTAAAGTGACGGATATACCACCAGCCGTATTACGAGTTCCATAGGATATAATGGACTTGTAATACGGCTGGTGGTAAATCCGTCACTTTTCCGTCACTTTTGGGACGGATTAACACCTCCTCCAAAGTTAGAATAACCCCCCCAGTGCCTAGAAGGCGAACAATGGGGCCCCGGCGCTCCTATGCGCAAAACGGGGGCCTCCCTTATAGTCTGGGGTCAGAGGAGGGCGACATGCACCTCCTCTCTTTTATAGACAGGCCCCTCTGGGGACTGTGATTACTGGGGGCCCCCCAGGGCCTTAACCGGCCCTCACGAGGGGGGCCAAAGCCAGCAAAAACAACTTAGGGCGATCTCTGGGGGGCCCCCCGGGCCTCCACTGGCCCTTCCACCAAGGGGGGAGCCCACAATAATGCCCGTTTTACCTAACAGCAGAAAAGGAGTGTCCTGCTCCTAACACAGAGGCCAGGGGGAAGAGGGCACGCCCCGCGCCTTCCCCTGGTCCTGCCGTGAAGCCACAAGAAGATCGGACCCATCCTGGGGCCCGAGCAGACACTCGCCTGCACCCGATGCGGTGCGCGAGTGTTCTTCCAGCTTCCCGGGCCGCTGCGGTGATCTTATTTAAAGGGGCACAATGCAGCAAGGAGCCTACGAGCTCCCAAGGCTCCATAAACGCGCTGCAATCAGCGCTATGGCAGCCGCAACCAAGGTAGAAGCACCCCTCTTGAAGAAATGGATGCATGGGTCAGGGGCCACAGCACCCTGCCCCTGGGGAGCAGAATCTTAAGACAAGGTCCTCAGGTGGAGGGCCCAGCTACAGGCCAGCACAAGGGAAAGGCAGCAAGTGGCAAGTCTTTCACAGTGACCAGGCAGGTCACAGGTCAGCACAGTAGCAGCAGTCATGGCGGTTCCTGGTGAGTCCTTTCAGCCTTTGGTGTCCAGTTCCATGATGATTCCAAGAGTCTCCAAATTGTGGGGAAAATTTCCCTGTACTTATAGTCAGTTCTTACAGTGTTTTACAATGGTAGGGAGAGGAGGTCTCAGCCAGTTACAACTGGTTCTGGGAGTGCCCCCTCTCTCCTTTCAGGGCAGGCTCCAAACATCAGTGGGGGGTTAACGACCCTATTGTGTGAGGCCAGGGCACAGTCTTTACAAATGCAGGTGTGCCCGCCTCTCCCTTCTCTCAGACCAGGAAGACTATTCAGTATGCAGATGCACCTCTGTGACACCTCCACCCTCCCTGTGTACAGGCTGTCTGAAAAGTATGCACAAAGCCCCAACTGTCACTCTGCCCAGACGTGGATTGGAGTCAAGCTGCAAAACACCAGAGTCATAAGCACAGATAAATGCGCACTTTCTAGAAGTGGCATTTCTGTGATAGCAATAAAAAATACACCCACACCAGTAAGCAGCATTTATTATCACTATCACAACCATACCAAACACGCCTATGCTACTCCTCATAAATCAGACAATACCCCTTACACATAAGGCAGGGCATTTCTAATGCAATCCTATGAGAAGGCAGCACTCACAGCAGTGAGACACCAAGTTAGGTTGTTTCTCACTACTAGGACAGGCCATGCAATATGGCACATATCCTGCCTTTCTACATACATGGCACCCTGCCCATAGTGCTAGCTAGGGCGTACCTTAGGGGTGACTTACATGTAGTAAAAGGGGATTTCTGGGCCTGGCAAGTAAGTTTACATGCCAGGTCTCTGTGGCATAACCTGCGCACACAGGACCTGCGCTAGCAGGCCTGAGACAGGTTTGAAAGTCTACTTCAGTGGGTGGCGCAAGCAGTGCTGCAGGCCCACCAGTAGTATTTAATTTACAGGCCCTGGGTATGGAGATACCACTGTATAAGGGACTTATAGGTAAATTAAATATGCCAATTAGGTATAAGCCAATCATACCAACTTTAGATGGGAGAGCACCTGCACTTTAGCACTGGTCAGCAGTGATAAAGTGCTCAGAGTCCTAGAGCCAACAGCGAGAGGTCAGAAAAACCAGGAGAAAGGAGGCAAAAAGACTGGGGATGACCCTGCGTAAGGCAAAAAGTCCAACACAACCCCCTACCAGCCAAAAGCCAGGGAAGAACAATCAATACCTTGATGTACTTCCCTGATTGGGGCGATAGAACAAGGACCCAGGCCCACAACAGCAGGGGCATGTTCCAGTTCTACGCCTTCCTGACTCAACTTGGATCTCTCTGTCAATGCTTCCCAGGCAGCCTAGACCAACCCACGGGGTTTTTCTAGCTGCCAATGGCCAGAACCAGGCCCCAGGCCATCTAGGAGCCTCTGGTCTCTGAAACCATAACGAGTGGGGGGCGCTAGCCCCAGGTGTAAAGCAACCTGTTTCCACTCCACTTCCAATCAGTTCAGGGGCTCTACCCTGCCACTGATCCACCATCCTAGGGTCCTCACCGATAGGTTCTACAGGGGCTAAAGGCGAGTCTCTCCTCCCTCTAACCCTCCGTCTAGGATCCCGCCCTCCTCTCCTAGGGGGGGTATCACCAGAATCCACACTTGCCAGGGTGCTGGGTACAGCAGCCCTGCACAACTTTCTTGCCAGCCCAGGATCACTACCTTGCGACTGACCACCCAACCTAGGGACGACACCCTTGGGTTGCACCGGGGTCCGGGGCGGGCTTTCCCCTCCCTGAACCCCACTTCCAGAGTCCTGCGTCTTCCTACCTCGGGAGAAGCCACCAGAAGTTTCACACGGGGGTGAGCACACTAACCGCCCCCCCAACCAGGTCAGAGTTTACAGCCTGAACCTGTCTATCTAGTCCAGGGACGACACCCTTAGACTGGACCATTGCCTAGCGAACCAGGACTTCCTTGGGAGCACACCTACCCCCTACCAGATCAGAGCTTACCCCCCCGAGTCTGGCAATCCAACCCAGAGTCACTACCCTGCGGTTGAACCACTGCTTGGGAGCACACTTACTCCCCATCAGGTCAGAGTTTACCCCATGAACCTGATCATCCAACCCAGAGTCACCACCCTGCGGTTTAATAATTGCCTGGCACACCAGGACTTCCTGGGAGGCACACCTACCCCTCACCAGGGAAACACCTTCCCCAAGGGTCACACAAGAGTCTGGCTGGCGCAGGTCTCCTGACCTCTGCCCATCTGACAGAGTCTGGATTCCCCCCAGCCCAGAAATGGTCTCACCAAGGTCATTCCTGGGGGGCTCTGCTCTCAGAGCTGACCCCTGACCCTCCAGGTTCTCCACTGGGGCCCGCAGCCCCCTCTCAACCCTATGCCTGGATTTCCGCCTCCTCCGCTGTAGAGCGAGACTACCAGACACCAGGACCGGCGGAACGCTATCACCAGCCACCCGCCCAAGTCCTAATAACAAAATGGGATCCTTCTGAACATCTGGCCCTACGGCACAGGCTAGGCTCACCTCCTGGTGTTCACTCATGGAACCCTCCAGGACCTGGGACTGGAGCTCTGGTACCCTGGGCCTCAGCCCAACCCCATTCCCTCTCCTCTGAGACTGGACATGGGGTGCCTTACCTGCCCCAATACACTGCGACCTACCTGGGACACAAGCCTTTCCCACCACAACTGGTTGGGAAACACCTAGACCACTCTCATTAGGAACACCCCGTAATGCCACACCAGACCCTCTGGTACGCAACCAGAAGTCTGCCTCCTTTGCAAGCTCCCTGGGGTCAGAGAGCTCACACACTGATAAGTGTTGGCGTAACTCTGAAAAACAACAACAAAGCAGGTGCTCTCTGACAATCAGATTAAACAGCCCTTCATAATTGTTTACTGTGCTACCCTTCACCCATCCATCTAGTGCAATGCAGCAATCCTCCACAAACTCCTCCCAAGACTGGTGGGACAGTTTCTTACCACCCCTAAACCTTTTTCTGTATTCCTCAGGGGAAAAACCATACTTCACAATCAGTGCATTCTTTACAGCGGAGTACCCCTCCCTGTCACTCTCTTCTACAGTCAGTAGGGCATCCCTCCCCTCCTCAGGAATAAAGCTCCCTAGGCCAGTTCCCCAATCCTTCTCAGGGATCCTGCGCTCTAACAGAGCCCTCTCATATTCCTTTAACCACTGACGTATGTCACCCCCCTCTTGGAACCTAGGTACCGGATCTATGGGTATGTGAGGAACATCTTTGCTACAGCACTCTACATTGCTGCCACCACTGGACTCCACCTGCAGCGCCGGTGAGTCCAGAACCTTCAGACTGCACTCTAGAGTGAGTCTTTCTCTGGCAAAGGCCCTCTCTGCCTCTGCCATCCTCTCCTGTACTGAGGCCTTCTCTACCTCAGCCCTTTTCTCCTCAACAGCTAGGCGCGCTAACTGCAACTTCAGGTCCCTCTCTTCCCACCCCTCTAGCTCATCAGGCGTCAAGGAATGAGAGGTAGCCCTGCTTCTTACACTGGACCCAGCAAGGGACTCCCTATCACTGGGGCCTTCCCTGTCAACTGGCGTCCCCAACTGGTCATTCTCACCCTCCTGATCAGTCTCTCTACCACTCTCTAGGGATGAGGTCTGGGAGCCCTCCCATTGGGAACCCTCACTACACTCAGGATCCTCTGGGTACTCCCTAAGCACACTCCCTCCCTGAGTATATGTCACAAACCTTTCAAAGAAATTCAGAGATCTCCTGAGGTCCCCTTCTACAGGCAGCCCTCTCTCTCTACAGAACCCCTCTAATTCCTCCTGCGTGTAAAACGGCAGGTCCTCTAAATCAAAGGTAAGCCCCATCTTGAAAAGGTACAAATAACTCAAATGTGACAACCACAGTACCCAAGCGTGAGAACTGAAAACAGGAAAAATGACAAAAGAGAGAAAGTTAAGAGAAGCCAAACATGTGATGGTCTAAACACAATCCTTGTAGTGAAATAATGAGTCACAATGGTATTGTGCAAGCGCAAGTCCTATCCTCACCGCTGACAACCAATGGAAGAAATGGGGTTTCTGGTTGGCTAGGGTATGCACCTCAGCCAGGCAGAACTTACCCACTCTAGTCAGGGCAAGGGAGTTACACGTCCAAGATAACCCCTGCTCACCCCCTTGGTAGCTTGGCACGAGCAGTCAGGCTTAACCTGGAGGCAATGTGTAAAGCGTTTGCACAACACACACAACACATGTGACGCAATATCCCCACCACAAAGGAAACACAACACCAGATTATATGAAAATATACTGTATTGTACACAAGGCAATTATCAGACCAAACATCACATATCAGTACTATCCTGCTACCTTAGCAGTTGTCAGAACTTTACACATTAGTTACTCTGCAACCTAGCAGTAGTCACACATAACACACAGGTTACTCAGTATTCTGCAAGATAAGCAGTAGTCAGGAAAACACGTTATTACATCACAGCACTTGTCATGAGAATATCATAAAATGCCCATAGTAGGAACATTAGAAAACATATGGCAAGTTAGAAAAACATATTAGCAAGCATGTCCATAAAAGGAACATTTGCATACACATATGTAAAAACATCAAACGCAGGTAGGTAATATATGAATCAAACAAAAGTCTGTAGAAAGAACTTTGGATTGCAACTATGTTGGTCCTTTAAACAGTACCTGGTTGGATGAAGGCACCTCCAGTGCCTAGAAGGCGAACAATGGGGCCCCCTGGCGCTCCTATTCGCAAAACGGGGGCCTCCCTTATACTCTGGGGTCAGAGAAGGGCGACATGTACCTCCTCTCTTTTATAGACAAGCCCCTCCGGGGACCGTGATTACTGGGGGCCCCCCAGGGCCTCAACCGGCCCTCACGAGGGGGGCCAAAGCCAGCAAAAACAACTTAGGGCAGGAGGGGGGCACCACGCACCCCCTCTGGTTTAATGACAGGCCCCTCCCGGGACCTGCGATCTCTGGGGGCCCCCCCGGGCCTCCACTGGCCCTTCCACCAAGGGGGGGGGGCCCACAATAATGCCCGTTTTACCTAGCAGCAGAAAAGGAGCGTCCTGCTCCTAACGCAGAGGCCAGGAGGAAGGGGGCACTCCCCGCGCCTTCCCCTGGTCCTGCCGTTACACCACAAGAAGATCGGACCCCTCCTGGGGCCCGAGCAGACACTCGCCTGCACCCGATGCGGTGCGCGAGTGTTCTTCCAGCTTCCCGGGCTGCTGCGGTGATCTTATTTAAAGGGGCACAATGCAGCAAGGAGCCTACGAGCTCCCAAGGCTCCATAAGCGCGCTGCAATCAGCGCTATGGCAGCCGCAACCACGGAGAAGCACCCCTCATGAAGAAATGGATGCAGGGGCCACAGCACCCTGCCCCTGGGGAGCAGAATCTTAAGACAAGGTCCTCAGGTGGAGGGCCCAGCTACAGGCCAGCACAAGGGAAAGGCAGCAAGTGGCAATTCCTTCACAGTGACCAGGCAGGTCACGGGTCAGCACAGCAGCAGCAGTCCATGGCGGTTCCTGGTGAGTCCTTTCAGCCTTTGGTCTCCAGTTCCAAGATGATTCCAAGAGTCTCCAAATTGTGGGGAAAATTCCTGTGTACTTATAGTCAATTACAGTGTTTTACAATGGTAGGAGGTTCCAGCCAGTTACAACTGGTTCTGGGAGTGCCCCCTCTCTCCTTTCAGCACAGGCTCCAAACATCAGTGGGGGGGTTAACAACCCTATTGTGTGAGGCCAGGGCACAGTCTTTACAAATGCAGGTGTGCCCCGCCTCTCCCTTCTCTCAGCCCAGGAAGACTATTCAGTATGCAGATGCACCTCTGTGACACCTCCACCCTCCCTGTGTACAGGCTGTCTGAAAATTATGCACAAAGCCCCAACTGTCACTCTGCCCAGACGTGGATTGGAGTCAAGCTGCAAAACACCAGAGTCATAAGCACAGATAAATGCGCACTTTCTAGAAGTGGCATTTCTGTGATAGTAATAAAAAATACACCCACACCAGTAAGCAGCATTTATTATCACCATCACAACCATACCAAACACGCCTAAGCTACCCCTCATAAATCAGACAATACCCCTTACACATAAGGCAGGGCATTTCTAATGCAATCCTATGAGAAGGCAGCACTCACAGCAGTGAGACACCAAGTTAGGCTGTTTGTCACTACTAGGACAGGCCATGCAATATGGCACATATCCTGCCTTTCTACATACATGGCACCCTGCCCATAGTGCTAGCTAGGGCGTACCTTAGGGGTGACTTACATGTAGTAAAAGGGGAGTTCTGGGCCTGGCAAGTAAGTTTAGATGCCAGGTCCCTGTGGCAGAAACTGTGCACACAGGCCCTGCGCTAGCAGGCCTGAGACAGGTTTGAAAGTTTACTTCAGTGGGTGGCGCAAGCAGCGCTGCAGGCCCACTAGTAGTATTTAATTTACAGGCCCTGGGTATAGAGATACCACTGTATAAGGGACTTACAGTATAGGTAAATTAAATATGCCAATTAGGTATAAGCCAATCACACCAACTTTAGATGGGAGAGCACCTGCACTTTAGCACTGGTCAGCTGTGATAAAGTGCTCAGAGTCCTAGAGCCAACAGCGAGAGGTCAGAAAAACCAGGAGGAAGGAGCCAAAAAGACTGGGGATGACCCTGCGTAAGGCAAAAAGTCCAACACTTGGTTTTACTGAAATTGAAATACTGCAACAAAGTACACAAATGACAAAGAAACATGCACATAGAATTCCAAACCAGGCACTGCAAAGCTTCCAGGAGCTGTAGTTCAACCACATTTTGGCCTGAATTGAAACGGTTACATTATCTCCCGTACAGTACAGACCTTATTTTAATCTACTATGCGCAATACTGGAAAAAAGTTTAACATACCTCCAGCTATTTCCCCCCTACCAAGATGGAATCAACAATATAGCTCTATTCATTTCACAGACTAAATTCAGAGTGAGTGCCTGTAGGAAAGTACCATATTGCCTGGCATGTTACCCCCATTTTTCACATGTATGTAAGTTTTTTTTTCCCTGTCTCACTGGGAACCTGCTAGCCAGGACCCCAGTGCTCATGATTTGTGGCCTGAATGTGTGTATCTGTGTAGTGACTAAGGGCCATATGTACGAACACATTTTCCCATTGACACAGAATGGGAAAAACCCTTTGCTACATCTGGCCCTAACTGTGTCACTGAGGCTCCGCTAACCAGAACCTCAGTGCTTATGCTCTCTCTTCCTTTAAAATTGTCACTATAAGCAAGTGACCATTTTCACCAATTCTAATTGCCACACTGGAACACCCTTATAATTCCCTAGTATATGGTACCTAGGTGCCCTGGGTATTGGGGTTCCAGGAGATCCCTATGGGCTTCAACATTTCTTTTGCAACCCATTGGGAGCTCAGACAAATCTTACACAGGACTGCCACTTCAGCCTGAGTGAAAAAACGCACACGTTGTTTCACAGCCATTTTACACTGCACTTAAGTAACTTATAAGTCACCTATATGTCTTACCTTCACTTAGTGAAGGTTAGGTGCAAAGTTACTAAGTGAGAGGGAACCCTGGCACTATCCAAGGTGCCCCCACGTAGTTCAGGGCAATTTCCCCAGACATTGTGAGTGCGGGGACACCAATACACGTGTGCACTACATATAGGTCAATACCTATATGTAGCTTCACAATGGTAACTCCGAATATGGCCATGTAACATGTCTAAGATCATGGAATTGTCCCCCCATGCCAAATCTGGTATTGGTTTGCCAATCCCATGCATCCCTGGGGCTACACTATGGACCCAGGGTACTGCCAAACCAGCTCTCTACTGCCACCCTACAGACAGGGTTCTGCCCTCCTGGGGTCTGGGCAGCCCAGTCCTAGGAAGGCAGAAAAAAGGATCTCCTCTGAGAGAGGGTGTTACACCCTCTCCCTTTGAAAATAGGTGTTAAGGGCTGGGAGGAGTAGCCTCCCCCCACCTCAGGAAATGCTTTGAAGTGCACATATGGTGCCCTCCTTGCATAAGCCAGTCTACACAGGTTCAGAGGGGAACGTTTGAAAGTAAGTTTAAGCATGGTATATTGTACAAACCTATGATAGAATCACACAGGTACCTTTGCACTATAGTACAAAGGTGGTTGAGTGGCTCTCGGCAGACAGAGAGTGTGTTAGCCCTTGAAAAGAGAGAAGCAGTGCAATATCTCAGTAGGTATGGCATTGTTTCGCTCTCTCCCTTTCATGCAGTGCAGCATAGTACATCAAATGTGGATGCTGTGACGAGTTGGGTGAAAAAATAGTAAATTTGCCCCAAAGCCTGGGTCCCGACGCTGCTTAAAACGACACATTTCTGCAACATTCTCATGTGTCCTTGGGGTACATGCTAGGAGTATAAACTGTTACCTTTTTCTTTCCTCTGTGCAGTAATTTTTCACGCATCCCAGTGTTCTTTAGAAAGCTAACACAGTGTAGGTTCAAGCAGTCATGGGAACAAACGATGGTGCCTGGTGCTCACAGAATGATTTGTTTTTCTCCAGTTCCCTATCTAGAGTCATTTTCTAGTGTGTTTATACTCACGATGACATGTTTAGGCCCTTGTTTCATGCCCATCTCCTCCCAGTAACACTATCTCTTTCAAGGGCAAGTATGTGAGCTTGTAAAACGAGTAATTGTTTTATTTCGCCTCTTTAACTTCAGCTCCTATTGCTCTGTTTACAGACAGACTAAACAAGTGCAGAGGGTGATTCATGCTCAGGTCTCAGCCTGCCTTCTAATTCGGGCGGCTGGTAACCGCGTGTCACCGGTTTCTAGGGGTTAGTGGTGCGGGGAAAGGAGCATGCTTCACGCATAGGCCCCCATCATCGTCAATCTAGAGGTATAACCAGTCCCCAATTCATGTGTTTACGTGCCTGTCAAAACCGAAGTACCTCTATTAAATTTACGCTCATGGAATGAAATATAAAATTCTGCCTTCAAGCACACGTCCACACTACTACTTTGAAACACTGCTGCGGGTGGACTGCCAAGCTTTTCACGGAGTCACTAGAGAGGGATGTCATCTCTATTCACTATTACTTGCGTGAGAAGTCCTTCTCGTGCATGTCGGAAACCAAAAGCCTATGGGTCGGCCTGGTCCTGAATGGCCGCTGAACATCCTCCCTGTGTTTCCTACAGTTTGATGCCTTTAATATATAATGCCTGGTGCTGTTCGCCCTTACATTCCTCATCCTCAGAGGCTGACGTACACAGTGGCTCCTCCACCTTCCTTGTGACCGTTGCTACAAGTTCATTATTTTATGTAAACAAGACATACCTCATTTATGAAGAAATTCATAAACACCATAAAGTTATGCTTATGTTTTCAAATTACTGGCCCAATCGGTGTACATTTTCTAATTTGAACTCCATGCATTGCAACTATATTTTCGTAAACGTAATTTAGGACAGACGTCAAACGATATTTTGACAATATTCTGGTTCTACAACCGTCCTTCCTCTGTTTGAGATGGTATATTCACACTGCTAAATTTGATTTTAAAAAAACGTATATTTTGACCAGATTGAACTTTTATACACCTGCAAGGATTTCGAAAAGGGATTGCTATCAGGCATATCTCATTACTAGATATTTACGCCATGAGTGTCTGAGTTCTCCAAACTGAAAATCCCATATAAGGGTTGGGAAAAAACTGCGTTCCAAGGTGTGGTAAGCTTTGAAAGATTATAAACTCATACTTTTGTGGGTTTTCACAAGCTCTAACCCTTTGCCTTTCCACTCTGAAAAGAAATGGAATTGTGAACACAGCTGGTGCAAATACAGGGGCGGCTCCTTCATAATAGTGGAGGAGCGTCACCCCTCTGCTCAGAGTCAGGCAGCCAGTGACAAAATTATAATAAAACAATTTTATTGCCATTTCATTTGTCTCTGTCTCTCTGACAGCCATGGAACGTAGGGCAGGGCAAGGCCGGGCCATAGGGAGGAGGAGTGGTGGACACTCTAAAGTGCGCATGTCAGTTTGGCCAGCTGTCTTAGGCCGGCCAAACTGACATTCACATTTACATTTCTCTGGGTTGGACAAATGGCCTAGGGTCCCTGTGCCTGAGCGAGTGCCAGACCAGCCTGCTCAGGGCAACCCCTTGGTCTAGCATGAGAGCAGCATCTGAATTGCGAACCTGTGCTTTTGTGGTGACTGCCAGGAAGAGAAGGAGTGGCTGGCAGCAGGACCGCGAGCAGCAGAGGCAGGTACGTTTTTAAAGAATGTTTATTTTTACAGACCCCACTCCACTCCCTCCTCTGACACAAACTGTAGGAAAGTACCATCTTGCCTGGCATGTTACCCCCATATTTCACTGTATCTATGTTGTTTTAGTCTATGTGTCACTTGGACCCTGCCAGGCAGGGCCCCAGTGCTCATAAGTATGTGCCCTGTATGTGTTCCCTGTGTGATGCCTAACTGTCTCACTGATGGTCTGCTAACCAGAACCTCAGTGGTTATGCTCTCTCTGCTTTCCAAATTTGTCACTAACAGGCTAGTGACTAAATTTACCAATTCACATTGGCATACTGGTACACCCATATAATTCCCTAGTATGTGGTACTGAGGTACCCAGGGTATTGGGGTTCCAGGAGATCCCTATGGGCTGCAGCATTACTTTTGCCACCCAGAGGGAGCTCTGACAATTCTTACACAGGCCTGCCACTGCAGCCTGCGTGAAATAACGTCCACGTTATTTCACAGCCATTTACCACTGCACTTAAGTAACTTATAAGTCACCTATATGTCTAACCTTCACCTGGTGAAGGTTGTGTGCAAAGTTACTCAGTGTGTGGGCACCCTGGCACTAGCCAAGGTGCCCCCACATAGTTCAGGGCAAATTCCCCAGACTTTGTGAGTGCGGGGACACCATTACACACGTGCATAGGTCACTACCTATTTATAGTGTCACAATGGTAACTCCGAACATGGCCATGTAACATGTCTAAGATCATGGAATTGTCACCCCAATACAATTCTGGTATTGGGGGGACAATTCCATGATCCCCCGGGTCTCTAGCACAGAACCCGGGTACTGCCAAACTGCCTTTCCGGGGTCTCCACTGCAGCTGCTGCCAACCCCTCAGACAGGTTTCTGCCCTCCTGGGGTCCAGCCAGCCCTGGCCCAGGAAGGCAGAACAAAGGACTTCCTCTGAGAGAGGGTGTAACACCCTCTCCCTTTGGAAATAGGTGTGAGGGCAGGGGAGGAGTAGCCTCCCCCAGCCTCTGGAAATGCTTTGATGGGCACAGATGGTGCCCATCTCTGCATAAGCCAGTCTACACCGGTTCAGGGATCCCCCAGCCCTGCTCTGGGGTGAAACTGGACAAAGGAAAGGGGAGTGACCAATCCCCTGACCTGCACCTCCGAGGGGAGGTGCCCAGAGCTCCTCCAGTGTGTCCCAGACCTCTGCCATCTTGGAAACAGAGGTGTTGGGGGCACACTGGACTGCTCTGAGTGGCCAGTGCCAGCAGGTGACGTCAGAGGCTCCTTCTGATAGGCTCTTACCTCTCTTGGTAGCCAATCCTCCTTCCTATGTAGCCAAACCTCCTTTTCTGGCTATTTAGGGTTTCTGCTTTGGGGATCTCACCAGATAACGAATGCAAGAGCTCATCAGAGTTCCACTGCATCTCCCTCTTCACCTTCTGCCAAAGGATCGACCCCTGTCTGCTCAGGACGCCTGCAAAACCGCAACAAAGTAGCAAGACGACTACTAGCAACCTTGTATCGCCTCATCCTGCCGGCTTTCTCGACTGTTTCCAGGTGGTGCATGGTCTGGGGGTAGCCTGCCTCCTCCCTGCACCAGGAGCAATGAACAAATCTCCCGTGGGTCGACGGAATCTTCCCCCTGCTAACGCAGGCACCAAAAGACTGCATCACTGGTCCTCTGGGTCCCCTCTCATCCCAACGAGCGTGGTCTCTGGAACTCAGCAACCCTGTCCAAGTGACTCCCACAGTCCAGTGTCTCTTCAGTCCAAGTTTTGTGGAGGTAAGTCCTTGCCTCCCCACGCTAGACTGCATTGCTGGGTACCGCATGATTTGCAGCTGCTCCTGTGCACTCTTCCAGGATTTCCTTCGTGCACAGCCAAGCCTGGGTCCCTGAAACACCTTCCTGCAGTGCACAACCTTCTGAGTTGTCCTCCAGTGTCGTGGGACTCTCTTTTGTGACTTTGTGTGGACTCCGGTTCACTCTTCTTCCAAGTGCCTGTTCAGGTACTTCTGCGGGTGCTGTCTGCTTCTTTGAGGGTTCCCTGAGTTGCTGGGCGCTCTCTCTGTCTCCTCCTCCAAGTGGCGACATCCTGGTCCCTCCTGGGCCACAGCAGCACCCTAAAACCTCTACTGCAACCCTTGCAGCTAGCAAGGCTTGTTTGCAGTCTTTCTGCGTGGGAACACCTCTGCAAGCTTCATCGCGTCGTAGGACATCCGTCTTCCAAAGGAGAAGTCCCTAGCTCTCCTCTTTATTGCAGAACTCCAAGCTTCTTCCATCCGGTGGCAGCTTCCTTCACCCTCAGCTGGCATTTCCTGGGCTCCTGCCCACTCTCGACACTGTCGCAACTATTGGACTTGGTCCCCTTGTCTTACAGGTACTCAGGTCCGGAAATCCATTGTTGTTGCATTGCTGGCGTTTGTTCTTCCTGCAGAATCCCCCTTTCAGGGTCTTGGGGTGGGCTATTTTTCTAACCCTCACTGTTTTCTTACAGTCCCAGCAACCCTCTACAAGCTCACATAGGTTTGGGGTCCATTCGTGGTTCGCATTCCACTTTTGGAGTATATGGTTGGTGTTGCCCCTATACCTATGTGCTCCTATTGCAATCTACTGTAATTCTACACTGCTTGCATTACTTTTCTTGCTATTACTTGCCTAATTTTGGTTTGTGTACATATATCTTGTGTATATAACATATCCTCATACTGAGGGTACTCACTGATATACTTTTGGCATATTGTCATAAAAATAAAGTACCTTTATTTTTAGTAATTCTATGTATTGTGTTTTCTTATGATATTGTGCATATGACATCAGTGGTATAGTAGGAGCTTTACATGTCTCCTAGTTCAGCCTAAGATGCTTTGCCATAGCTACCTTCTATCAGCCTAAGCTGCTAAAAACACCTCTTCTACACTAATAAGGGATAACTGGACCTGGCACAAGGTGTAAGTACCTCTGGTACCCACTACAAGCCAGGCCAGCCTCCTACATTGGTTGTGCAGCGGTGGGATAAGTACTTGTAACTACTTACCACTTTGTCATTGTGTACTTTTCATAAGAGAATAATATACAAAACAGTTCAGTGTATGTACACCTAACCAAAAAGTTTTGCTTTCTCCTCTTAAACTTTTTACAAAGTTTTGAAAAGTTTCTCTAAACTTCTAAAAGTTTTCTAAAAGTTTGAAAAAGTTTGTTCTCTGTTCTTTAAAAAGTTCTGAAACTTTTTCTTTCTTCTCACTATTTCTAAACCTTTTACTACCATGTCTACAGAAGATTCTACTCTTAAAATGGTCAATACTACTTATGACAATTTGAATTATAAGAGCCTAAGGAGTCTCTGCTTAGAGAGAGGTTTAGTGATAGGAAAGAGCCCTACCAAATAATTTCTATTTAGCATGCTTATAGTGAATGATGAGACCCAAGCAGGCACTTCAAATGAGAGGTTAATAGAAGGTTCCCAATCTGACTCTGGGGATCTCCTTGAGGGAGGTAGGGAGGGTTCTGATCAGGTTTTGCCCTCTAACAAGACACCTTGTAATGTTGGTAGTAATGGAGGTTCCCATTACAGTAGGGAAGTCTTTATTCCTAGAGGCCAAGTTGCTAGGGTTCAGTCAGTTAGGGACAGATCCCCCTCTGTTGTTTCCAATTTATCTTCTGTGTCCAAGCATTCCCAACCCACCCACCCTGAAGATAACATGTTAGAAAGGGAACTCAAAAAGTTGAGGGTTGAAGAGACCAGACTGAAGCTTAAACAGCAACAGCTGGCCTTAGATAGGGAATCCCTAGACCTGGAGAAGGAGAGACACAGATTGGGGTTTGGACCCCATGGTGGTTACATGGCAGTAGAGTTTCTGACTATGAAAGCCTATATAATCTTATTCTGAGAGAGCATATTCTGAATAACTGTGTGTCTGACTTGTTACACCAATATCTAGTGGACTCAGATCTGACCTCTCCCCAAGAATTGGGAAAGAAGGCAGACAAATGGGTCAGAACAAGAGTGAACATAAAGGTTCATAGAGGGGGTGACAAGGATGGCAAGAAGAAGGATGGTAAGTCTTCTGACAAAGGTGGGGACAAAAGTAAAACTGAGTCTTCATCAGGCCCACAAAAATCCTCTGGTGGGGGTGGTGGGTCCAAATCCTCTTCAATCTTGGTGTTATTAGTGTAAAGTCATAGGCCATTGGACAACTGATGTCAGTTGTCCAAAGAAAAACACCAAACCTCCCACTACCACAACCCCTACTGCAAATTCTAGTGCCCCTAGTAATAGCAGTGGTGGTGGGAGCAAACTTACTAATAGCCAATCCAAGGGAGTAGCTGGGCTCACTTTTGGTAATTTAGTTGGGGGTTGGTCTTGTTAGGGAGACCACAGAGGCTGTGTTAGTCTCTGAAGGTGCCATTGATTTGGCCACCTTGGTTGCTTGTCCCCTTAATATGGGTAAGTACAAGCAACTTCCCCTAATAAATGGTGTTGAGGTTCAGGCCTACAGGGACGCAGTTGCCAGTGTTACCATGGTGATCGAGAAACTGGTGCACCCTGAACAAAACCTTCTTGGTCAGCAGTACCAAGTGACAGACGCTCATAACAACACTCTTAGCCAATCCCATGGCTGTTGTGAATCTCAACTGGGGGGGTTACTGGTCCAAAGAAAGTTGTGGTTGCCTCAGATGTACCCGTAGACTGTCTATTAGGGAATGATTTAGAGACATCAGCTTGGGCGGAAGTAGAGTTGGAGGCTCATGCAGCAATGCTGGGCATTCCTGGGCATATTTTTGATTTGACAAGGGCTCAGGCCAAAAAGCAAAAAGGACAGGGTAACTTGGATCCTGGAACAATGGCCAAGTGCTCCCTAAAGCTAGGGGTAGCAAGGGTAAATCCCTACACACTATCCTTCCCTCTACAGATGATTCTCCTTCTGAGGAAGAAGAATGTCCTCCCTGTGCAGAACCTTCACCAGATGAGCTGGCAGCAGACACTGCTGAGCTTTTGGGTGGAGGGGGGCCTGCCAGGGAAGAGCTGAGTGTGGCACAGCAAACCTGTCCCACATTAGAGGGTCTCAGACAGCAAGCTGTCAAACAGCAAAATGGGGATGTCAGTGACTCACATAGAGTTTACTGGGAGGACCACCTCTTGTACACCGAGGCAAGGGACCCAAAACCTGGAGCAGCCAGGAGATTGGCCATTCCTCTGCAATACAGAGTTCCTCATAACTCTTGCACATGACATTCCTTTGGCTGGGCATTTGGGCCGGATCAAAACATGGGAAAGGCTTGTCCCCCGGTTTCACTGGCCTAGGATGTCAGAGGACACACAAGATTTTTGCAAGTCTTGTGTGACCTGCCAAGCCAGTAGCAAGACTAGTGGCACCCCAAATGCTCCCCTTATTCCACTACCTGTGGTTGGGGTTCCCTTTGAAAGGGTAGGGGTTGACATAGTTGGCCCCCTTGACCCTCCTACTGCTTCAGGCAATAGGTTTTTCTTGGTGGTTGTGGACCATGCCACAAGATATCCTGAAGCAATTCCTCTAAGGACCACTACAGCACCTGCAGTGGCAAAGGCCCTCCCGGGAATCTTTTCCAGGGTGGGTTTCCCTAAAGAGGTTATATCAGACAGGGGTAGCAACTTCATGTCTGCATACTTGAAAGCAATGTGGAAGAAATGTGGTGTAACCTACAAATTCACCACTCCTTATCATCCACAGACTAATGGACTGGTAGAGAGGTTTAATAAAACTCTCAAAGGTATGGTAATGGGACTCCCTGAAAAACTCAGGAGGAGATGGGATGTCCTGTTACCTTGCCTCCTTTTTGCTTACAGGGAGGTACCCCAGAAAGGAGTGGGCTTCATCCCCTTTGAACTCCTCTTTGGACACCCTGTAAGAGGTCCACTAACACTTGTGAAGGAGGGTTGGGAACAACCTTTAAAAGCTCCCAAACAAGACATAGGGGGTCATTCTGACCTCGGCGGTAAAAGGCTCTTACCGCCGGTCAGAAGACCGCCATTCTACTGCCGCAGTAAACCGCCACGGTCATTCTGACCCACAACTGCCAAGCCGTCAAAAACCCGACATCCACGGAAGGCCGCCTCATCAGCGGGCAACGATAAACTGGAGATGACCAAACCTCCACCGCCACGCCAACACAAACACGCCCATGCCATTACGACCCAGGTTGGGGTAACCAGAGTCACCTATTAGCCACACACGGTGTCTCTGTAGCTGTTCCATCACATAAGGGATGCTGCTATTTCGCATAACATACGCGTCATGCACTGACCCAGGGAACTTGGCATTTACATGGGAGATGTACTGGTCAGCCAAACAGACCACCTGGACATTCATCGAATGGTAACTTTTCCTGTTTCTGTACACCTGCTCATCGTCTTTTGGGGGTACTAAGGCCACATGGTTCCCATCAATGGCACCAATGATGTTGGGGATATGTCCAAGGGCATTGAAGTCACCCTTCACAGTGGCCAAATCACCCTCCTCAGGGAAAATAATGTAGCTCCGCATGTATTTCGTCAGGGCAGACAACACTCTGGACAAAATCTTAGAAAACATAGGCTGAGACATCCCTGATGACATGGCCACTGTTGTCTGAAAAGACCCACTTGCCAAAAAATGGAGGACTGACAGAACCTGCACCAGAGGGGGAATTCCTGTGGGTTTGCGGATGGGGGACATCAGTGCTGGCTCCAGCTGGGCACACAGTTCATGTATAGTGGC
Source organism: Pleurodeles waltl (assembly GCF_031143425.1). NCBI lineage: Eukaryota > Metazoa > Chordata > Amphibia > Caudata > Salamandridae > Pleurodeles > Pleurodeles waltl. The sequence goes on from NC_090445.1 coordinate 511,642,935, forward strand.
TCGGTCAAGTCGGTATCGAAGTATTATATGACGTTCCTCCATTGTCGACAGGTCCACCAGCGGTCGGTACACGGGAGGATTCATCCTTCTCCTCGCAAGTCCCAGCGGACGGTGCCTAGGAAGGACAACATGGAGCACAGAGTCAAGCAACCCACAGGTACGTAACTACAGCTTGCACAGTACACGATTCTCAATGCATTGAATGGCTTGTATGAGTGGCAATGCAAGGCCTAGGCCTGTGTGACGCAGTAGAAATCAGGCCATGTGGGCCCTTGAAATGGCGGCTGCCTGACCTGAGAAGTGTGACAGTGGGATGTGAGGTCAATGCGCTGGCGTGACACACCGTGGCGGTAGGCGGTCGAAGACCGCGGCGCCAAGCCGCATTGGTTAACATCGAACCCTATGGGTTTCACGAGCCAATGACTAGGTGCGCCGGCGGTCGCGGAACGCACCGCGGCGGTACGCACCGCCGCGGGCGTGACTGACATTTTCTATCTGGTTAATCACTCGAGACCTGATCATCCACAGGAGAGGACCTATACTGCAAGTGCTGCTGTGACCTCGGTCTGGGAGATACAATGGCTGCTGCGACTGGGGAAAGGGCCCCTGCCTTCACTACAGAAGAGTTGGAGAAACTTGTGGATGGGGTCCTGCCCCAGTATGCGCGACTCTACGGTCCTCCAGACCAACAGGTAAGTACACTGTGTGCACGTTGAATGGGCTATGCCTGGGTTGTGTATGGTGGATGTAAGATGGTGGGGTGGGGAGACAATGACGAGTGCAAGGCACGACAGATGAGAGCATGTGCCACATGGCAAGGTTGGGGAGGGGGGGCCAATCGCATCTATCATGCAGAAAATTGATGATATTTCAATTTCCACCCTGTACATGTCAAATAGGTCAGCGGCCATCAGAAAGTCGACATTTGGCGTGCCATCGCCAAGGAAGTCCAGAACCTGGGGGTCCACAACAGACGGGGCACCCACTGCCGCAAGAGGTGGGAGGACATCCGCCGCGGGACCAGGAAGACCGCCGAGTCACTGCTGGGGATGGCCTCCCAACCTAGGAGGGGTGCCAGTCGTACCCTGACCCCCCTGATGTCCCGGATCCTGGCGGTGGCCTACCCCGATTTGGATGGGCGCGTGAGGACATCACAGCAGACACAAGGGGGTGAGTACCAGCACATTCAGCTATCTTTACGTGCTGTGGAGGGGCCTGGGTGGGGGAAGAGGGCTGTGGGTGACATTAGGCCAGGGCGCTTTCTGTAGTGTAGTCCTCTCCTTTAGCCATGTCCCTGTGCCCCCGCCCCCACCTCTGTAGGGTGACAAGTACAGCTATCCATGGTCCTGCATCACCCATGTGGGCGTTTGTTGTCCCTAGACCTGTTGGCCTAGTCACAAGTACTGAGTAGTGTACCCCGATTTCGCGGCTTAGTGCATGAGGCTCCTGTGTCTGTCCTCTCCGCCAACGGTGTTGACAATGCATGCACTCAACCTGTTTTTATGTCTCCCCCCACCCTTTTTCTTTATCTTCTTGTGCATGTGTGCATTAGCATCATCAGGCGGAGGAGAATTGGCACCGGAGCACGAGGGAGCTGCAACTCACAAGGCCCCGGTGGGCCATGGCACAGACACCGAGGCCACCAGTGATACGGAGGGCGAGGGGAGCTTCACAATGGGGAGCCGTGGTGACACCAGCGACACCGACACGTCCTCGGATGGGAGCTCCCTAGCGGTGGCGGCAACATCCGTGCCCCCCGCCTCTACAGGTACAGCCGCCACCCAGCACACCAGCTCCGCCCTCCCAGCAGCCCCTCAGCCTTCGCTCCGTGCCCGCTCGCCCAAGAAGGCGGGCGTCTCCTTCGCCCCAGGCACCTCAGGCCCTGCCCCTGTTACCCCTGCTGCCCTCAGCGAGGAGGTCATTGACCTCCTACAGACCATCATTGTTGGGCAGTCTACCCTTTTGAATGCCATCCAGGGGGTACAGAGGGAGGTGCATCGTAGCAATGCATACCTGGAGGGCATTCATTCGGGTCAGGCTGCCCATCAACGATCGTTCAATGCTCTGGCCTCAGCACTGACGGCAGCCATTGTCCCTGTTTCCAGCCTCCCTCTTCTAACTGCCTCCAGCCTGTCTCTGTCTCCTGTTCCTCTGCCTATCCCACCCACACCATCAGACCAGCCTGCACACACCTCAACACCCAAGGGCAGCTCATCCAGACATAAGCACCACAGATCACACAAACATTCACCCAAGCAACACCCAGATGCAGACATGCCAACAGCCACTACCACCTCTGTGTCCCCCACCTCCTCGTCTCCCTCCTCCCTCCCTGTGACTTCTCTACTCACACCTGCATGCACACCACCAACAGCCAGTACTTCCATCACCAGCACACCCTCCAGTACAGTCCGCACACGTGCAGTCACCACCCCCACTGCCATTTACACATCCCCTGTGTCCTCTCCCACTGTGTCTGTCACCCCCTCTTCCAAGACACACAAACGCAGGCAGCCACCCACCCAACAGCCAACCACCTCACGACAGCCTCCAGCCCATGCACCTTCACCCAAGGACAGCACACCTGACTCTCCTACAACCACCTCCTCTTCCTCCACTCCCATAACCACTACACCTACCCTTTACCCTGGTCCTAAAAAACTTTACCTCTCCACTCTTGACCTCTTTCCCTCACCTGACCCCCCCCTCCATCTGCTAAGAGTCCCAAGAGCGCCTCAGCCACCACCAGCCCGGCTTCAAGGGTCACCGTAGTGCATGGATTTTGGAGTCCCCCCTTTGCCAGCAGTGATACATCGGTCAGCAGCAAGGGGACAGCCAGCCCCCCCCCTGGAAAGAGGACCCGTAAAGTAAGGGGCTGCCGCAGGACGACTGACACGGCTGCCCCCAAGGACCAAAGTTCTGCCACTTCACCTGCCACAACATCCAGGGGAGGCAAGGGCCAGAGAGCCACATCGAAGGAGGGCAAGGGCAGCAGGGCTGAGAAGTCAGCCAGCAGGAGCGCGGACCAGGAGGGCCCCACAAGCCCCATCCCGCGTGTGAGGGAGGACACCCAAGGGCCCAGGACACCGTCACCGAAGGGTCCAGCAACTGCACGGTCGGAGGGCGACTGAGCAGGGAGTCATGGCCAGGTCTGACTCCCTTGACTTACAGAACAAGCACCGCTGAACAGGGCCCCGCCGTGCAGAAAGGCACCGCTGAACAGGGCCCGCCGTGCAGAAAGGCACCGCTGAATTGTTGAGGTGGTCCATATCTCTACAGGGAATGGACTATGCAGTGGAACATAGACCTGGGAGTACCCACTCCAATGCAGATGGACTCTCCAGATATTTCCACTTAGACAATGAAGTCTCATCAGGTCATGGCTAGTCTTATTGTCCTTCGTTTGGGGGAAGGGGTGTAGGAAAGTACCATCTTGCCTGGCATGTTACCCCCATATTTCACTGTATATATGTTGTTTTAGTCTATGAGTCACTGGGACCCTGTCAGGCTGGGCCCCAGTGCTCATAAGTATGTGCCCTGTATGTGTTCCCTGTGTGATGCCTAACTGTCTCACTGAGGCTCTGCTAAAAAGAACCTCAGTGGTTATGCTCTCTCTGCTTTCCAAATTTGTCACTAACAGGCTAGTGACTAAATTTACCAATTCACATTGGCATACTGGTACACCCATATAATTCCCTAGTATATGGTACTGAGGTACCCAGGGTATTGGGGTTCCAGGAGATCCCTATGGGCTGCAGCATTTCTTTTGCCACCCATAGGGAGCTCTGACAATTCTTACACAGGCCTGCCACTGCAGCCTGCGTGAAATAACGTCCACGTTATTTCACAGCCATTTACCACTGCACTTAAGTAACTTATAAGTCACCTATATGTCTAACCTTCACCTGGTGAAGGTTGGGTGCAAAGTTTCTTAGTGTGTGGGCACCCTGGCACTAGCCAAGGTGCCCCCACATCGTTCAGGGCAAATTCCCCGGACTTTGTGAGTGCGGGGACACCATTACACGCATAGGTCACTACCTATGTATAGCGTAACAATGGTAATTCCGAACATGGCCATGTAACATGTCTAAGATCATGGAATTGTCACCCCAATACCATTCTGGTATTGGGGGACAATTCCATGATCCCTCGGGTCTCTAGCACAGAACCCGGGTACTGCCAAACTGCCTTTCCGGGGTCTCCCCTGCAGCTGCTGCTGCTGCCAACCCCTCAGACAGGTTTCTGCCCTCCTGGGGTCCAGGCAGCCCTGGCCCAGGAAGGCAGAACAAAGGACTTCCTCTGAGAGAGGGTGTAACACCCTCTCCCTTTGGAAATAGGTGTGAGGGCTGGAGGGGAGTAGCCTCCCACAGCCTCTGGAAATGCTTTGATGGGCACAGATGGTGCCCATCTCTGCATAAGCCAGTCTACACCAGTTCAGGGATCCCACAGCCCTGCTCTGGCGTGAAACTGGACAAAGGAAAGGGGAGTGACCACTTCTCTGAACTGCACCTCTCAGGGGAGGTGCCCAGAGCTCCTCCAGTGTGTCCCAGACCTCTGCCATCTTGGAAACAGAGGTGTTGGGGGCACACTGGACTGCTCTGAGTGGCCAGTGCCAGCAGGTGACGTCAGAGGCTCCTTCTGATAGGCTCTTGCCTCTCTTGGTATGACACCAGTGGTATAGTAGGAGCTTTACATGTCTCCTAGTTCAGCCTAAGCTGCTTTGCCATAGCTACCTTCTATCAGCCTAAGCTGCTAGAAACACCTCTTCTACACTAATATGGGATAACTGGACCTGGCTCAATGTGTAAGTACCTCTGGTACCCACTACAAGCCAGGCCAGCCTCCTACACAAACACCCTCAACCCTCCTACACTTTTGATTGGTGGTAGCCGCCACTGCGTGAATCCCTTTCCAGGGTGGGAATGCGATTGACCTCACCCTCACACACTCAGTGAGAATGACAGCATGAGCAGGGCCAGCACTATGGGCCTGCAGCAGTGACTTAATTCATGATGATTGCTCATGTTGCAGGCCATGCACTGTAAATCATGATGAGGGAATGAGCTAAATGTAATGCTCAAACACAGCCCAGAAGTAAGAGTATTGACTGCTGCAAGTGAGGAGAATATGGAAGGTGCCTAGACTGTGCGTTTCAGTCAGTGCCTGTCTTTGTGCATCTATGTTTGGGTGTCAGTGCATGTCAATGGTTGTTTGTATAGGTGTGTGACAAAGGGCAAATATGTGAATATGAGTCTGCCCATCTACTAGCTGTCTGCTTTATTAGCGACCACAGTCGAATGACCACAACCATCTTAGGCTATCATCCATATCACCTGGTGCCAACTCGCCCATTGCATAGTGGGAAACATCTCTGCCTTTTTGAGAGCCATTGCAAGGATGGTATTGCTAATTCTTGAAATCTTGGCACCAAATGGAGGATGGTCTTCAGCCTTGGCCTAATGCTTACAGTGACACAATGGTATACCAAAAAGTGAGGGATGGAATGCTTGAATTAATATCAACCACTGGTAAGGGCAGAGTGCTACATCCCAATCCACAGTTATTTTGCACACTATGTTAGCTTAGTTTAGACCCATCTATATGCAAATCAGTGTTGACCCTGCTCCAATAGGAACAGTCCAGTCCAAATTGCCAGGCCAAGTCCTCCCTGAACCAGAACACAGGCAACCCAAGGCGGTTTGGGTCTAGCTATGGGCTCATCAGCCAGGTACTGCTTGGTTTCAGTTACACAGTGTGCATTCATATTTTAGTGTGTCACCCTACAATGGATGGGTGTACCCAGATGTGTGTCCTGTGCACACTGTGTCACTAGAACCAAGCTGTACCCAGCTGACTAGCCTATAACTAAGGTGAAACCTGTCCTGGGTTGCTTGTGTTCCGATTCAGGGAGAGCCTGGCTTGGCAGTTTGAGCTGGGGTGTTCCAACTGGAGCAAGGTCAAGAGTGATTTGCCTATACCTGGGTCCAAAATGAGATGACAGTGTGTGAAAATCGATGGATTGGGATACAGCCTGAGTAATTACCAGTGACTGAGATCAATTCAAGCATTCCGTCTGTTACTTTTTTGTATACTTCACTGGGACCATGGTGGCAATTCTTCAGATATTGTGGGAGACCAATAGAAAGATAATGCCCACACACCTGACATAATGGTGGTGAAAATCCTTGGCCTATAATATATGGTCATCTGTATGACATAAGAGGCAAAATCATTCCACAATATTTGGGAAGGAGCAAACAACTATCTAACCAAAAAAGAAAGTTAGCACAAAACAGTAGTTGTTAATGAGAGTAGCATGCTTTTGTTTAAGCTTTTCATGCCATTATGACCACTCCTATTTGAAGTCTAATTAGTGGTGTATACACTTCTAATAGCCATCTACATCTACTATCTCCAGCATGTGATAGAGATGTACATTCTAATTTTTCTATTCTAGTCTTTCTGAGAGTTTTATATTCATAGTCATGTCCTTGTTATATAGGAGAAGTAATAAGGCCAAAGGCAGGACCTACCTGGAGATGCCTGATTTGATGAGTGGAAGAGCAGGAGCTTATGAAAGCCGCAGGAGCTTATGAAAGCCACAGGCACTGCGGATTCACTAGGGCAAGAAGTCAACTCTGCTGATCGAGGCATAGCCTCTGGAGGGCTTATGCTGGTGAAACACTGGCAGTTGCAAAAATGGCCCCTCTAAGACCTAGACCTTCCAACAACACGTTTCAGAATAACCCTTTCTGTGTCACACTGGGATTTTTTAGGATGGCAATAAACATACAAAAGTACTTAAAAACTCTTTCAAGAAGGAAATCTTGAAGACCATGCCCAGTGAAACAGCAAATGTGAGATTTATTTTAATTAGGAATCTTTTCTTGCACTTGGTGGAAATGGTTTTGCTGGAATTACCTAGAAGTCAGAGAGCTCTCTGGAACTACCATCTTAATGCTCCCAGGTCAATTTCAAAGTTGGTTAAGGAGGAGAACTAAACTAAATTCAGAAGGCAAGGTGGCAGACCATCTTTTGGAAGGATGCCCTCATGTGTCTAAGCCTATTTTATGTTCACAATTGGCTTTTACTAGAGTGGCAATAATCTTAAGGACGTGTGAAGTAGTCAGAACATTAGATTTTAGTGAGGCGATAAGAGTACTCTGAAAGCATACATGTGTGTTTATGTTCTTTGGGATAGTCCTCCTGAACCAGTGCCTAATGCAGTCCACTGTGTTGGAGGAGAGGGATCAATATGTGGATAGTTAGGGGATTCAACATTGGGTTGTCCAGGGGTATTTAAAGACAGGAAACTGAGAGGTGAACTATAACACTTGTCAGCACCCTAACAGGGTCTGGCCACAATGTTAGCAGGCTTGCTGAAGAGCAGTCAAATGACTACTCACAATAATTGCCCCAAAAGCAGGGCATTTGGAGCACTCCTGTAAAAAATGGGTTACTGGTTGGGAGGTTGAAGCTCTTCTCAAGCAGCAACCACAATTCTTCATATGGTGAAATCACAAGCAAACCCTAGATTAATCTGTGCCTAACCCTTGGGTCACTTGGCACAGAGCAGTCAGGCTTAACTCAGAGGCAATGCCTAAAGAATTAGTTTAACACTTCAAACAGTAACACAGTGAAAACACACCTCAAAAGGATCCCACAACAGACTTAGAAAAATAGAGTAATTTTGAATAAAAAACAAGACTAAAACAAGAAAAATCCAATCATTAAATCTCGATATATGGAGGTTGAAAGATTTTAGTGAAAATAGTGCCTGTTGATATCTGGTTGCACTGGTCTGGGGCAAAGTCTAAATTTCAGGCTGACCGGTATGGAGCGTAGGCCAGCTACAGGGGCCTAGTTAGACCTGCTAAAAAAAGTACTTTAAAAGCTGGTTTATCGAGTGTTGCAAGGGTCCACTTTGAAGATGCGTATAACAGCTGAAGTGATGCATCGGTTCTGAGATGCAGCAAGACTATGGGTCCTGCATAATCACCAAGGATTCCATTAACTGGGGCTTGCAATGTGAAGTCCAGTGTTAAGGATGCAACATGCAGTCGGGGCAATGCAGCAGCTCTGAGAAGCTGTGAGGTTGCGAAGCAGAACCCGCCATCGTTGTTGACGCTGCCATCAATGAGGGATGTTGGGGCCTGCACCGAGGATGCATCATGCAGTGGTGGTTCCAATGAAGTGATGGGTTGTGATGCGATGTGAGTCTTTGAAATGGAGTGGATCCACACAGCAGAAGCTATGCATCTGTTCTGTTTGGGGTTTGCACTGCACAGCAGAGGAGATGCGTCAGTTCTGCAGGATCCACAGAAGCTGGCAGAGCACTTTAAGCCCACTTCTAATAGTCCAGGACTGGGGTGGCACCTCTTGGCAGGGTCGACTCACAGATGGCAGAGTCCAGGTTCTAGGTTCAATGTTTTTGGAACCTTCTCTCCAGGAGGCTCCAGTCAGAATGCAAGCCATCCAGCCTTTGGAGTAGGTCTGGGGTCCCAGATTCAACACATGAAGGTCAAGTCCTTCTCACCCAGGCAGGAGGGCAGCAGGCAGCAGGTCATTACAGCAGGACAGCAGTCCTTGACCAGCATTCAAGAATAGTGGCAGTCCTTTTCAGCAACACACATAATTCCTTTTTCCTGGCAGAGTGTACACAGCTCCAAAAGTGTACTTGAGGTTCAATAATTATACCAGGTACCCTTCCTCTGGAATCTCAGAGAAGCTTCTAGAGGTTTCCCATTGAAGCCCCCAGGCATCCTGCATTCCCTGTCCAGGCTCCAGACTAACTACAAGAGGTATGCAGCGCTTTACGTGGAGGCAGGACATAGCCTATTCAAGTGTAAGTAGCGCTGTGGCCAGGTCCACCTTCATATAAGCACGAAATAACAAAGGCAACAAAATGCCAATGTTAAAAAAATTGCATTTTCAAAGCTGTAATTTTAAATCTGACTTAGACATAAGAGAGGATTTTTCATTACAATTCAAAAGACACCAAACATGAATTGGCTACCTGGTTCCTTTTAGAAATTACAACTTATTAAATGTTATAACGTAAGTCCAATGTTATCCCGTGAAAGAGGTGGGATGTGCAGTAGAGAGAATCAGATTCAGAGTTTTTCACTACCAGGACAGTTAACATTTAATTTACAGACCCTGGGTCCACATAGTACCAATTTACTAGGGACTTATATGTAAATGAAATAAGATAATTAGGAATAAGCCAATGTTACCATGCTTTAAGAAGAGAGCACAAGCACTTTATCACTGTTTAGCAGAGGTAAAGTGCACATAGGTACAAAAGTAACAAAATTGGGTTCAGAAAACAGATGTGTGAAAGCAAAATGTTTGGGGATGACCCTGCAGAAAGGGCCAAGTCCAACAACTCTCATAGGGTTGTGTGTTATGGCAACCACCAAGGTAGAAAGCGGCAATAGAGAACTCCAGAAACAAGTACTGACATTAGGGTTTCTGTCGTTCCTTTGGAAGGAGGCCTTCAGTAATATCCAGACAACCTGGTGGATAGAAATGCCTATCCTGGAACTTGTGGGGAAAGGGTGGTGGGTCATATTTATATCTTGTTTTTATGGCTCCTTCACAGACTCACACTTCACATACAATACTCTTTCCCAAAGAGCTCAAGGTAAGCACACCCACAAAAACATACAGCAGGTGAAGGAGCACCCTGATAATGAGGCATCCCACCTGAAGGTAAATTTAATCTCACCATAAGGACTGCAGTTTATTTTCTCAGGAACTCATAGAGTTAAGGAGCGCATGTTGGCATACCTAATAATCATTCTCCCCTTCTTTGTTATAAAATACCTAGATAATGCCTTAATTTATTTTGTTAAATCTGTCAATTGTATCGACCTGCTGCCACCTGGTTGACCTGACAGTGGTCACATTGTCCATTTGAAGATGGATGGAACCATTTTAAACTGGTCTAAAAAACTCTCTGTGTACTTAACTCCACTCAACTTATGTCAATGCACTGCTCTGCTGGAGACCGCCTTCGGCTTTGAAGTTGTCCTGAAAATTTCCCACCTTGTCCAGGAGTATACATTATTTAAACTCCTACCAGTTCCTCTCTGACCTCTTTCGAGGGACTCAAATAATTTCCATACCACAATATCTTGCATAAGCCTTCTGCCTTCAACCATTGTAGTGCCTAAAAATGCAAAGGACTTGGAAAGGCAGCTTGATAAAGGGACGAAACGTATATCTCCTGCCAAAAATATCAATTTAATTCCTCCCTGATGCAATGCTTGTACATATCCAATTTGAAATGTTTCATTTGTTGATTCAACACCAAATCTAAGATATTCACCTAAAATCCCAGAAACTTCAAAGTCCTTCTGGGTTCCAAAATTGATTTCTATAGTGTGAGAAAATGTGTTTTTAATTGGGGTAGATATGAGTCCACCACAAGGAATAAGACTAAACACTTGTCAGGGTAAAACACTGTTTCAATAATTTAAACCTGTACTCAACTCCCGCTAGCAATGGCTCTGAGCAGACAGGCTTAACTTAGGAAAATATGTGAAGTGTTAAGCAGTAATAAAACAGTTAAAATGTCAAAACACCACACAATAAAATCTCACAACCAATTGCTAGAAATGAAGACAAACGTGATGAGTAAAATGACACCAAAATGGCAAAAATCCAATAGGACTATTTAACATTCTCAAAGAGTTATGGCAAAAAGTGCCAAGAAAAAATAAAGCATAAATTAGTAGTCAATGCTGGTGGTTTACAGGGATATAGGCATGATTGTAGGCCTGCTTCAATCGATGATCTATCAAAGATTTAACCTGCTCATTCAAGTCCTATTGTGTGGCAACATTGCAGACTGTATCTGCCAAAGTCCTTGTGAAGCCAGATAGCTGTTGGACAAGGTCCTGCTGATGCCGTTGGTTTTTTGTGGGAAAAGCTCTGACCAAGAGAAATTCAGATTTCATGGCTGCTAAAGTCCTTGTGTTGAGTAGAATCTTTTTGCTCGGTCAAGATTTCTATCTTTGGGGATAGTCCTTTTTATGGAGCTCAGAATCCTTCAGTGGGGCAAGCCTGAAGATCTATCCAAAGAAGTCCCTTTGAAATAAGACACCTTTACCTCAAGGTCCTGCTAATGCCCTGGAGGTCTTAGATGTCCAAACTTTTATTAAATTCCAACTTTTCAGAGTTTCTAGAGCAGTTCCCCTTGTTTTTTTCTCAGGCTACAAGGACCGCAGACATAGCACTAAGGGGCCAGGGCTCACTCCACTTGAGGTCAAGTTCCCTATTGCAGATTGTTGTATCCCAGCTGACCCTTGGAGCCCACCTTCTAGAGCTAGGTACAGGTGGGAGCAGGTTCAGCCCTTCAGGTCTCCACAGAGGTCTCCACAAAGGCCTCAAACTAAAATACAGTCTTTTTGTTTTCATCCAGCGGTCAAGAGAATGTTCTGATGAGCGGTGGGTGAGGTTCCACCTTTGTACAGTACACTAGCCAATGAGTCTGGGTGACTCATGGACACACCCTTACTTGTGAGGAAAAAGTTCCCAAAGGCAAACCTTCCCACTTTTTCAGCACATCCAGTTTGTATTACTGATATACCTTCATAAAAACACTGTAGTTCAGAAATTTCATTTTTGATTTGTGTTTTTGAATTATTAGAGAAGTAATTTAGCTTGGGTAGACATTGCTAATCTGAGACATTTTTTTTTCTTCAATGTGCTAACTGTGGTTTAGCCAGAACAAGGGCCAAAGGGACTGACAAAAAACAAATTACAGAATATGTGACTCTCAAAAGGCAAACACATTTTTATCTGCAGCTAGTTTCTTCCAAGATTAAGTTTTCAGCTAACTAGCTTATTTAAACAGCAAACTAAATGTATTTGCAGTGGATTTTATGCCCATCCAAACTGCATGCATACATTTAAAAATGTGAATGTACATTGAGCTCTCAGCAGCAATGTAACCGCCATCCTTCAGTTAACCTTGCATTCTTTGAAAATGCAAATAACGCTTTAAAGCCACTTTTGAATGATGGTTACGGGTTCATACTCAGTGAGATCATATAAAAATGGTCAACATTGATCAAACTGTATTGATCCATAGTAATGAAATTATGAATTTTCTGGTGAGAATGTACGATGACAGAATTCGTTTTTGTCAGTCTAACAAAAAGAATGAGACACTTATGGTGTCCTCAACTGATTTGACTTCTGAAGTTCTTGCTGCCAAAATAAGATCACAGGATGCAGTAACATCCGCATTCTAAAAACACATCCTGAAAGATTTAGATTTTGGACTTAATGACAAATTTTGTGATGCTCCAGAGCTCCTGACATCATGAGAGTCTAGAAGAATGCCTTACGTTGTCTTAACATGTTTACATCATTGCTTAATATCAGCAAAGCCAAACTGTTATAAACAAAAATTCTTGAGTTCAGAACAGAAGCCGTCAACATTGATGATGGCTTTGAAGATATAAGCAAAAAAGTGAAAGATGAACTGACAGGCTTATGTTGTGCAAATGTACTGTCTTTTCCAAATCATGTTTTCATGTTTTATGAATTACATCACGGGCAAAAGAAAACTCAGTTACACATGATGACTACCCACGCAATCTATGACAAGTGGAAAAGTAGAGAGCTAATTACTTCAGTGAATAGGATTGGTGTATCAACAAGTTATAATGACATAATACGGAACAGGAACTTGTTATCACCTCTTGCTGTAAAAACTTGTGAATCCGACAGCACACCACTTCCAAGTCACTTTACCAGGAAAGGATTTACAATTGCTTCTCTTGATAATTTTGATTTTGAAGACAGCTCGTTTTTGTCTGGGACATCCACCACTCATGATACTACCATGGTGCTTTTTTAAGACTTTTTAAGTAGCTTCTGGAAAACAAGCAGTGTCGGCTGCAGGCACAAACAAACGAAGCTGCAAACTTATAACCCCACTGTCTTGCCAACGTGTGCAAAATCACAAGCCATTGATTGATTGATTGAAAAAATGTATTTAGATTATAAACATAATCATAAAAGCACACTATCATAACAGACATTTATAGTTCATATTAAAAATTAAAAACCACGAGCTTCAAATACCCTAATATCATCAATATCAAAGGCACTTAGGCACAATTTTTTTTAAAAACAGGCATCATACTGTAAAAAATAAATAAATAATGTTTTTAAGAGGAAAATAAATCCTCAGACGATTACAATAAAAGCCCAAAATTCATAGTCTTATTCCAGCGGAGCGCACTCTTCAGAAAACCGGAGACTGCCATTGCAACAATAGGTTCATTCATCATTTGTAAGTGTATATAAAGGCGGACCGGTATTGATAAAAACCTTTGGCTTTAAAAACAGGCAGCAGAAACCTTTCTTCAAGGTGGATTGTAATGACTTCAGAACAATGCCAGATGTTCTAGGGTCTGGAGCGAAGCATTGTCACAAGGACAGACCTTAATCGGAGATGGCTCACATTGCCCGAGGGGGAAAACAGGCTATATTGGACAGAGCCTAACCTGAACCTGGTGAGTAGGAGTCTCTCCCATGGGTTTCTAATGAAGGAGAAATAAGGTTCAGTGCCAAGGCTAGTATTTAGAAGCATCAAAGCCCTGGCTGAGTGACTACCCAAAATCAAGTTTTCTCTACTCTATCTAGTTTGCTGAAGAAATAACTCTTTCACAAGCTTTCTGTCTGCCCGTTACAGCAGTTCTGAGTTATAAAATAATTCAGGGCACCCCAGTGACAAGGCCATAGATCAAATGTAATAAAGCCACTGAATTTAATGGCCTAGCTCTCACACAAGGTAGTCCTCAATAACATTTCTATGAAATGCAGTGCATTCCCCACTCCATACTGCAATCCACAGCATCAGAGGGGCAATTTTAGCATAATCTTCTGCAAAATCCTAGCCCAGCTCCTCATGCATAAACAAACTCGGACTAGAGGGCCCATCCTCAAAAATTTCCTGCAGAAGCAATTTTCTTCACATTGAATAGACTTGCAGTTAGAGTAGTCCCAAATTTCTGCACCATGCAGTAGAACAGGTGAACACTTCATTTTATATATCTGCAGCAATGGTAAGGCAGTTTTGCTCCCAACCATACAGGCAAATCCAAAAAGAACCCCACAAGATCAATTGAAATGCAAACAACGATTTGCAAGACATGGGGTGCAACTGCAATGCTGGTCAAACATAACCCCTAATTAAGAAAAAGAGGTCACCCTTGACACTGCCTGCCCCTTGATTGTTATGGGCCTAACTTTTGGATTCTGCTTCCCATAAATCATAAAGTTGTTTTTTAAGGTATTGACATCCAGTTTTAAATCACCCATAAAATCAACAAGCAAATCCACCAAAACTTTAAGGCCATTCATAGAACCGGAAAGTATAACCCAATCATCAGCGTATGGTAAGGAAGGCTCCCAGGTGTTCTTAACTTTCAAAAAATCTTTACCATGGGTAGACAGGTGAGGATTCAGGCTGTAAATATATAATAAAAATAAACTTGGTGCCAGGACACAACCCTGCCTAACTCCCCTTGACAATTTAAAAGCATCAGAACAGTCCCCTGCCCTACCAAATCTTACTTAAGCATTAACACCCATATGTAGAACCCAAAGAATGTTTACCAAGGGTTGGCGTAACCTCCAGGATTGACCACAGCTTTGAACGATTAACCCTATCAAATGCACAGCTTAGGTCCAAGAAGGCCAGATACTCAGCTGCCTTCTTGGCCACCACATATTTGCCCACGAGTAATCTGAGATTCAGGCACTGTTCCATCGTCCCCTTACCCTCTCTAAATCCGTACTGAGCCGGGCAGAGAACATTATTCGCTTGAATCCACTCTTCAATACGAAGAAGAACAATGCACCCCACAATCTTAATCTTGGAGTCAAGTAGAGAAATAGGGCAATAGCAGCCTGGTTCTTGCCAACAACCCTTTTTGAATACTAGGACTATGACAGCCGGCTTCCAAGATTTAGGGATACCAATTTGTCCAGCAGCATTAAGTCATTGGTCAGCAGCAGAGCCCACAGGCTAGCATTGTCCTTGTATAAATTCATAGGGATGCCGTCTGAGCCAGGGACTTTGTTAGAGGGACGACCCAGGATGGCTTGTTGAACCTCCTCCAAATTAAAATTTAGACCCAAGGGGAAAGACACTGCGTCTTCCTCCTCAGCCAGTTGTTACGCGCTATCCAAGGAGTACACCCTCTCAAAACAAGCCATCAACACATCCCAGTCTACCAGAAAGTTTCAAAGTGGCTGAGAACATGGATCTTCTAATGCTGTGGTCTGCAAAGCTGAATTAACTGAATTTATCATATTGCTTATTTAGTGTTGACTGAAGGATGAAGAAAAGCCTGTGTGGTCTGGAATTCATGCTCTGATCATCCAGAATACCATCCCATTGAAGAAGGTTGTGTTTTTACCAGAAATACCATCTCCAGTCACAAAGTACATAGCTCTAAAACAATTTAAAAATTTGAATGTTCAGCTTGAAGACCAGCCTATCCTGCTAATGTTGTGCAATGAAGGTGTTTTCCGTATTGGAGCTGACATTTTTATGAGCAATCCAGAGAATGTGATGATCTTTTTCCAATGATGGGCATTTTCCACTTGATATAAATTGTGTTGCGGTATGCAGGAAGTTATCTCAGTGGATGTAGCGTAAATGATGCACTTATTGAAGCTGAAATCTTGGGAAGCCAAACTGCCCAGTTAGTACTGAGCAGAATTCAAGATATGCTCATCATATCTAAGGCTATTGCTCATCATATCTAAGGCGCTGGAATGCTTTCTAGAACAAGAATGACAAATTAAGTTTTGCAGAACTTATCTCAGAAGTGAACAAGGCACAGGGTACATTAAATTCTATAGAAATAATGCAAAGACAGGCAATGTTCAATGCACTCAGTTCAAAATCAGAAAACCTGACAACCAAGTTCATACAGTTTATCAAAGAATGTGAAGAAAAATTAGTACTGGGGAAATGTTTTACACACGTTAGCTCTAGTGAAAAACATGCTGATCGGGAAGGTGATTGGGAACTGCATACGAAGAAAGTGGAGTCACTGATTACTGTGTTTTGCAAATTCGATTACATAAACTACCTGAGATATGGGTCCTGGTATTTGGAAAGAGTGAAGAAGCTAGAGTTGGAAAAACCATACCTCTATAAAAAATTCATCCAAAGACATTGTGTGGTGAAAGACAGAGAGGTAAGGTTCAATGCTGTGGCTCCAGATGTGAAACTGGAACAGATGCTCTGGAGATCATAGAAAATCTCTGAGGGAATTGTTGGCCAGACAAGTAAAAGTGAATATGTTGCTCAACAGCAGCTAGTCCTTTCTATTTGCAATGTTTTCAGGGAGATGACAAATTCAAACTTAATGGACCATCATGAAACTGTTCCTCACCACTGACTTGTGGGAAAGAGAGGGGGCTGTTTTAATAAACATGTTGACAGCCTTCTTCATTTCATGCAGCAGCAAGGAAACTCCTTTGAAATTACTGAGCCTGCATGACTAAACAATATAAGGATAACAATATAAAGTCACATCTACCAGAAGTTCTGAAACATGGATCGAAAGTATACCCAGAACTGAAGCAGGAGATATTTGTATTGAAAGAGAAAAAGCTGTTTGACATAATCACTAAAGCTAAACTTTGATGCTTTATTTGCCATAGTAAGGGTTTCGCCCAACCAGCCACTACAAAACAGGTTACAAAAAAACATCTTTCACAAGCACATACAGATGCTTGTGGCAAAAGAAAGGGGTGAATTTATCAAGGACATTCTGTTGCATGATCTTCTTCCAACAAACGCATTATTTGATGTGAAGCACAAACTCGTACAAGAGCTCGAAAACAAATTTCACCTGAAGAATTTCAATTCGAAAAGGTGTCCTGATTGAAAATTGCTGTTGTTGTAGATTGTTAGACCTGACAGCCTTAGGGTGGTCACCCCTAACTTTTTGCCTGCCTCCCTCCACTTTGTGGATACAGTTTTTGCTGGTTTTTCGACTCTGCGCACTTTACCACTGCTAACCAGTGCTAAAGTGCATATGCTCTCTCCCTTTAAACATGATAACCTTGGATCATACCAAATTGGACTATTTGATTTACTTGTAAGTCCCTAGTAGAGTGCACTATATGTGCTCAGGGCCCGTAGAATAAATGCTACTAGTGGGCCTGCAGCACTGGTTGTGCCACCCGCTTTAGTAGCCCCATTACCTTGTCTCAGGCCTGCCATTGCAAGGCCTGTGTGTGCAGTTTCACTGTCACTTCGACTTGGCATTTAAAAGTACTTGCCAAGCCTAAAACTCCACTTTCTCTATATATAAATCACCTCTAATGTGTGCCCTAGGTAACCCCTAGAGCAGGGTGCTGTGTGGATAAAAGGAAGGACATGTACCTGTGTAGTTTACATGTCCTGGTAGTGTAAAACTCCTAAATTTGTTTTCACACTACTGTGAGGCCTGCTCCCTTCATAGGCTAACATTGGGGCTGCCCTCATACATTGTTGAAGTGGTAGCTGCTGATCTGAAAGGAGAAGAAAGGTCATATTTAGTATGGCCAGAATGGTAATACAAAATCCTGCTGACTGGTGAAGTTGGATTTAATATTACTATTTTAGAAATGCCACTTTTAGAAAGTGAGCATTTCTCTGCACTTAAATCTTTCAGTGCCTTACAATCCACGTCTGGCTGGGTTTAGTTGACAGCTCCTTGTGAATTCACTCAGACACACCCCAAACACAGGGTACTCAGCCTCACTTGCATACATCTGCATTTTGAATGGGTCTTCCTGGGCTGGGAGGGTGGAGGGCCTGCTCTCACACAAAGGACTGCCACACCCCCTACTGGGACCCTGGCAGACAGAATTGAATTGAAAGGGGACCTGGTGCACTTCTAAGCCACTTTTAAAGTCTCCCCCACTTCAAAGGCACATTTGGGTACAAAACAGGGCCTCTGCCCTACCACCTCAGACACTTACTGGAGAAGAAACCCTAACCAGAACCTGCACCCTGACAAGAAGAACTGCCTGGCTGCCTAAAGGACTCACCTGACTGCTTTCTACAGAGGACTGCTGCCTTGCTGTTGCCATGCTGTCTTGCTGCTCTCTTGCTTTGCTGCAGAAGTGCTCTCCAAGGGCTTGGATAGAGCTTGCCTCCTGTTCCCTGAAGTCTCAGGACCAAAAATACTTCTCTCTTGCAACTGGACTCCTTGTGCGGCGAAAAATTTGACGCACAGCTTGTTCTGCGGTGAAAATTTCACCGCACGCCAAACCGGAAAGACGCTGCTAGACTTCACGAGGAAAAGATCTACGCGACGCCTGTGGTGTGACCAGAACTTCGACGCACGGCCTCTGGACAACGCCGCCCAACTTCCAGAGGGGAAATTGACGCAGCGCCTGCCGTGAGGGAGCAAATTCCACGCATCACCCACCGGAACGACGCGCAGCCGGTCAACAAGCCCAGGATTCCACGCACAGACCCCGGGGCATCTGAAAACCCTGCGACCCAAAGAGGAGACCCGTCTGCGTGACGTAAATCGACGCAACGTCTTCCCCACATGAAAAATAATGGCGCAAATCTGTGTGTGAAGGGGCGAAACCGACGCACACACCATTTTCCATGCATCTCCTCCTCTGCTGCCCTTTGCAGAGATATTTCACTCCAACCAGGTACTTTGTGCTTGAAAGAGACTTTGTTTGCCTTTTTAAAGACTTAAGACACTTTGGTGGTCATTATGACCCTGGCGGTATTATAACCGCAGGGCCAAAGCGACGGGAGCACCGCCAACAGGCTGGCGGTGCCTCCCGCCGTATTTAGCTGCGGTCGCACCGCCGGGGCCGGCGGTTGTCCGCCGCAATGGCCCCAGCGGATGTAATCCGCCAGGGCAACGCTGCTTGCAGCGCTGCCCAATGGATTACGAGTCCCTGACCGCCAGCCTTTTTCTGGCGGTCTGAACCGCCAGGAAAAGGCTGGCGGTACGGGGAGTCGTGGGGCCCCCTGAGAGGGCCCCATGCAGCTTTTCACTGTCTGCTGTGCAGACAGTGAAAAGCGCGACGGATGCAACTGCACCCGTCGCACGGCCGCAACACCGCCGGCTCCATTTGTAGCCGGCTCCTATGTTGCGGCCGTGATCCCTGCTGGGCCAGCGGGCAGAAACCAGGTTTCCGCCCACCGGCCCAGCGGGGATCTCCAAATGGCTGCGGCCGGGGTGCGGCCGCATTGGCGGCCGCATGGCAGTCAGATCTTGGCGGGCGGTGCCTCCTGGTGTATTTAGCTCCGGTCGCACTGCCGGGGCCGGTAGTTTACCGCCGCAATGGCCCCAGCGGATGTAATCCGCCAGGGCAACGCTGCTTGCAGCGCTGCCCAATGGATTACGAGTCCCTGACCGCCAGCCTTTTTCTGGCGGTCTGAACCGCCAGGAAAAGGCTGGCGGTACGGGGAGTCGTGGGGCCCCCTGAGAGGGCCCCATGCAGCTTTTCACTGTCTGCTGTGCAGACAGTGAAAAGCGCGACGGATGCAACTGCACCCGTCGCACGGCCGCAACACCGCCGGCTCCATTTGTAGCCGGCTCCTATGTTGCGGCCGTGATCCCTGCTGGGCCAGCGGGCAGAAACCAGGTTTCCGCCCACCGGCCCAGCGGGGATCTCCAAATGGCTGCGGCCGGGGTGCGGCCGCATTGGCGGCCGCATGGCAGTCAGATCTTGGCGGGCGGTGCCTCCTGGTGTATTTAGCTCCGGTCGCACTGCCGGGGCCGGTAGTTTACCGCCGCAATGGCCCCAGCGGATGTAATCCGCCAGGGCAACGCTGCTTGCAGCGCTGCCCAATGGATTACGAGTCCCTGACCGCCAGCCTTTTTCTGGCGGTCTGAACCGCCAGGAAAAGGCTGGCGGTACGGGGAGTCGTGGGGCCCCCTGAGAGGGCCCCATGCAGCTTTTCACTGTCTGCTGTGCAGACAGTGAAAAGCGCGACGGATGCAACTGCACCCGTCGCACGGCCGCAACACCGCCGGCTCCATTTGGAGCCGGCTCCTATGTTGCGGCCGTGATCCCTGCTGGGCCAGCGGGCAGAAACCAGGTTTCCGCCCACCGGCCCAGCGGGGAACTCCAAATGGCTGCGGCCGGTGTGCGGCTGCATTGGTGGCCGCATGGCAGTCAGATCTTGGCGGGCGGCTGATGCCGCCCGCTAAGGTCGTAATGACCCCCTTTATATCACTTTCCAGTGATATCTTTACAATTTCTTATTGCATCTTTTATCGTTTTGACCAGCAAATATCCAGATAAATATTATATATTTTTCTAAACACTGTGTGGTGTATTTTTGTGGTACTATATTGTGTTATTGTATGATTTATTGCACAAATACTTTACACATTGCCTTCTAAGTTAAGCCTGACTGCTCAGTGCCAAGCTACCAGAGGGTGGGCACAGGATAATTTGGATTGTGTGTGACTTACCCTGACTAGAGTGAGGGTCCCTGCTTGGACAGGGGGTAACATGACTGCCAACCAAAGACCCCATTTCTAACATAGATTATATGTCACAATTGCGAATGGCCAAGATTTCATACATGCAAAAATTCGTAGAGGTCATTCAGATCGTTGTACAAATATCAAAGTGCGTGTGCTCCTTGCAAGAACTACACATTGTCTTTGACAGTTATCTTGAATTATCTGTCAAAGATTGTGAGAGAATCAGACAAATGTTAAGAAGTGGAACAATTGACCTTGCCTGCATCAAAAATTCAACACCTGTGCAACTTGATAAATTTTGGGCATCAACATTGAGCAAGATGAACTTGAAGATGTTAACTCACCAAAACATTGCTGATGCTTCAGTGAACACGGGATTTCCATTTATTGGAAGTGGAATGATTGTCAATGAGGAGTTGGTGCCTGCAGAGAGATATTCAAAAGCTACGAGCCATATTGTTCAAGAACTTAACAGCAAATTGGAGGAAGCTGACCTTTGTGTTGTGCTACATGTGGAGTGGGCTGTTCAAAATGATTCCACTCAAGTCATTGTACTGTCAAATGACACAGATGTTGTTATTGTGCTATTTACATTTATTGCAATGTTCACAAGTCAAGGATTGTCAGAGTTACGGATACATTATGGAACAGGCAAGAAAAGACACTTAGGGGGTCATTACAACCTCGGCGGTCTTTTGACAAGACCGCTGAGGGACCGCCGTGCGGAAGACCGCCAGTAGTGGCGGTTTGCCGCTTGGCGTATTATGACTGTTAGCTGCTCTCCGTCCTTTTTCCGACGGAGAGTCGCCAACAGCCATACTGGGGAGCGGCGGGGAAGTGGAGGTTGCTCCACCTCCACCGTCACGCCACCAGAACACCGCCCAACGAATCACGTCCTGTGATTCGGCGCAGCGGTGTTCTGTTGGCGGTGTGGTGTCGGCGGAGCAGCCCCCATGGCTCCCGTCCCCTCCCGGAGGATTGACGGAACAGGTAAGTCGATCGTCCGTTAGGGGAGGGTGGGGTGTTTTTTTTGTGTGTGTTGTGTGGGTGCATGGGGGTGTGCGTCTGTGTATGTAGAGGGAGTGTGTGAGTGCGTGTATGCTTGAGGGGTGTTGCGTGTTTGGGAATGAGTGTGTGTATGTCTCTGGGTATGGCTGTATGGAAGTGTGCATGTATGTTTGAATGTGGGTGTGCGTGTCTGACTGTGTGTGTGGATGTTGGCATGTATGTCGGTTTGTGTGCGTGTATGTGTGTTGGTGGTGCCTGCGTTCGTGTTGTGTGTGTGTGTGAGTTATGTGATGTTGGGGGGTGGGGAGGGGGGCCCTGCCACCTTTGGGGGGTGGCAGGGGTTGTGGGGGGTGTAGGGGAGGGAGTCGGGCTGGGGGGTGGGGGAGACCCCTATCAGTGCCGTGGAAGGAATTCCCTGGCACTGATAGTGCTTACCGCCATGGATTTCATGGCGGTTCCTACCGCTGGAAATCCACGGCAGTAAGCCGGGTCAAAATACCGGGGGCGGTATTGTGACGGCCGCCGGGCTGGAGACCTAGGTCTCCAGCCCAGCAGTTGTCTCCGCCCTGGCGGGCGGAACGGAGAAGTGGCGGATGACCATGGTGGTAACCGCCATGGTCATAATACTCCAAAAAAGACCGCCAGCCTGTTGGCGGTCTTACCGCCGCTTTAACACCGTCTGCCAGGGTTGTAATGACCCCCTTAATCCTGCTTCATATTCTGTACAAGAAACCTGACCCAGGAGTGCCCAGTGTTCTTATCAAGGCACATATTCTTATGGGTGATGACACTATGAGCAAAATTGGTAAAAAGCTTGGAGTTTTAACTGCTGAACCTGTGAAGTTTCTTAAAGGAATTGCTGAGACAGAAGAAGAATGTGACTTTAAAGATGTAGAAAAAAACCTTGTGCGTGTGTGGTAAACAAGTCTGACAGTTACACATTTGTTGATCTTCGGTACAGTGAGCTTAGGAGATCAGTTACCTTCCATTGTAAAAGAGCGGCCTACTTCATCAGAAGATATGTAAATGTTTTTGATCATGCATATGCAGAGAAAGATCTGTGTGAATTTGGCGTAGAAGAGATTGCTGGGGTGCTAATACACACGAAAGTTCTAATGCCTCTACCCACAGAATTTACACGCACATGTACTTGCAAAACCTGTGCTACAAAAAGATTTCCCTGTGGATATGCTCTTCTTAAATGTGCATCATTTTGCAAATGTATCACGAATGATTGCTGAAACAAATAAATAAAGTAAAATATGAAAATGCATCTCACAGAGTAATGATAAACATCTTTTGTTTTCATATTCAGACCATAAAAATTGTTTGGTGTGTACATAAAAGGATTAAAAACAATTTTTATTTGTTTCATTTCTATATTTGTCTCTTTTTCCTCTATTATAGCTGTCATTTTGGAAAATGGCAGGAAGGTTGCTCTGAGGAGTTATTTTCTGTCTCTATTGGACTACTTGACCCCCAAAACCTATGTTTTGACACCAAAGTGAGGTATATAGGTCTCATGGTTCCTGAAATATTACATCACCAATGGAACACATCTGCCATTTTTAAAAATGTCTTCCAGAAAAATTCGGCCAAAATCAAAATGTCTACTCAAGCTAAATTACTTCTCTAGCAAGCCAAAAACTGAAATCTGAAAAACAAATAACTGGACAACAACTTTTTTACAGAGGCATATCTGGTGGCCGGGAATAGGTGTCACAAAGCTGTCTATAGAGAGCACAGAAATCAGAAGAGCTTTCTTCCTCAGGCCTTTTTTTGCACTTCAAGTTAATGATGTTCCTGAACCCTCCCCAACTGCCCTTCCTGACCTGATATATATCACAAACTCAGGTCTTCCTGCCAAAAGGCCTAAGTCATTTTTTCTGCTCTGGGACCAGTTTTCACATCTGCCTGAGGGGAAGCATAGATCGTGACAGGCTACTACTAAATAGCCTACTGCACGTTCATGCAGACAAGTCTAACTTTCACACACTTTTATTAAAAGATCTCACAAATGGATGATGATAACCCGACATGCCCAAAGGTAATGCAGATGCTGTACTATCTGGGTAAAGTATAATTAAAAATTCCACAGGATGAACTTTTTTTAACTTTCAGGAATAATCTGCACTAGAACTGTGAATGGTGACCATTGCCCCATGTAGTGGAATATATAAGTGAATGGATTGAGGGTTGACTGTCCACAATCTCGATGGGAAAACAAGGCTGAATTAATTAGTTTTTCTTTCACCGAGGTAAAGACATGCTGGAAGGGTTTGATAAATCTTTGAAACAATGTTAAGTCACGATACTGGAAATTTCTGGGTCAGTGGCTTGTATTTTTGATATACCACAGGAAGCACAGATTAAGGGTACTTCAGGATATTGTAAAGAACATAGACTGTGTGGTAAAATTAGAGCTCAAGGTGTTCCAAATGTGACTCATTATCTGAGGTTTTTGCAAAATCATTTGGACAATTTATGTTAATATCTGCTAATTGACCTTTCATCAGCACCATGGTGTGTTACCAAGATCCTTTGGCCTGTGGTGTCTCATTTGCTGGAGAAAAGATTACAATTAATTATTGATCTTGTCCACATTTTGATTACATCTTGGGAATGTGGGGAGTGCTAAGTTGATGAGGGAGTAGGTTGTTTTGTAGGACCTAGGTTTCCTTGTAAAATTACATATAATAAAGAGCCTCTTTTTGTGTGGGCACCCCCAGTTTTCGCAGGCTAGTATTGTTGGTTGTTGACCTCTGCACACTGCAGCAATGCTGTCAAGGCCCCAGTGTATGTGTGTCAAGACTAGGGTGGTGTGCCATCTAGGAACCATCCCAAGCATCCCTGTGCAACTTTCTCGATTGTCTATGCCCACATATGCTAAACCTTTGTGTGGGAAAGCTCATGAGGTAGCCCTTGCAGCAGGATGGTGGTCACATTGTTTGTATAAGTGCTAATATAGTGCTGGTTGACCATAATGTTGCATGTAGTATTGCTTCTTTGATGTATAAATGCCCCTTTGTAATCTTGCATGCTTCACATGCTAAATTATGCTTTTTTTCCTTTTTTAGACTTTATGCAGTGAGATAGGACTTCATTTCCCAGGTTCCCACGGTGGAGGCCATATTGGGTGTGGCAGGCTCTTTAAAACTGCCATGCCCTGCACATGGTGCTCACTATTGCGCCAGCCACCTTCTAAGTCAAAGCTTTTCTTCCTATCCCGCCTCAGCTGAATTTGGAGTGGTCGTCATGGAGATTTCAAAGTCTTCTCACTGGCAAAGAAAGGTTGCCTTCGGCTCCCACTGCATTCCAGTTGGCGTGTTCTGTTGTTTAACGTGCAAGTACAGAGCAGGTCATCCTCTGCCCAGTAAGAGATCAAACCTGTGATTTGGGCTGAGAGTTGTGCATACGGCTGTATGCAAGAGGTGCACAGACATTTTTAGAGAGCAGGAGGCAATCGCAAGTCATATTTGGGTAGCAGTAAACCTGTTTGTGCACATTAAATACTCATTCATGAATGCCACACACATTCATGAGAGTTTAATGTTTTCTTGGAAATGTTGATCTATTGGTGTTTCTTCTGTCAAACGAACATGAGCCTAGAGCTCAGGGATAACTTGCATATCGACAGGTACTAAAGTTGGAAGAGCTTGAATCTTGTTCTGTGATTACTCTATGCATTTTGAACTCATGAAAGGAATGGGTTCACATTAATAGATACCTAAAAACTATCAAGAGTATTCTAACATCATTAGTGCTTCACTGTCAAAGCCCAGCTCACCTGAGTCCTTGTTCAGTTCTGATGGAGGTTGAAGACAATCCGACCCCACCCTGAAACTGCTTGTTCCAGCACACTAGTTTTTAAAACAGTGCACTAAGAACAGAAGCTCAAGGGAAGGGGGGAAGTGGATAAAATAAAATAAAGAGACAACAGCGTTCTTGCGTTTCCACTGTTGAAGTGCTGCACAAATCTGCGGCCCTCTCTGACTTCTGTAGAAACTGGTGCCTAATGAAACATAAACAAAGAACAGATAAGTACATCCTATTCCTAACTGGGTTCCTGACTATCCCTTTATTTATTAGAAATTTTCTTCTAAAAGTACCTCTTGGATCCTGGTCTCTAGTTTCCAGGTTTGGAATGTGTTACTGCTCTGGGATGTGCTTTCTATTACTCTAAAGCTTCTAAAACATTAAACAAATACCGTTATCAGAATTATCAATATCAAACATTCATCTTAATATAACTAAAGCCTAAATTGCCAATAGCAGACTCACTTTTCCCATATTTCCAGAATCATTTATAAAACAAATACTGTACTTTTACGTCAAAATACAGCATGTAATTTGTGCAAGTCCTTGATTTACTGTTTGCCTTGCTGTTAATGGTTTCCATGGTTCGATTCTTAAAAGTTCCATAAAAAAATGTTTGCTTTACAAAGTTCCGCAAAGTATTGTTGTAACAAAGAGTTTGAATCACAATGTTCGTGGAAGGTATCTTGTTTCAAATTGTCTATACACAAATCCAGAAACTGTAGTCAAAGTTCTTTCAGGTAATAAAAGTTTTGCACTTACTTGTTGCTGGCAAGAGATACTGATCAGTCTAACCTTGTCTTCTTTCTCTTTTGCAGGTTGCTTGTAGGAGAGAGGCTGAGGCAAGGAGGAACCGGAAACCGGAAGAAGGAAGAGCCAGCAGCTGCGCCCATTGAAGCCAATGAAAGTCTGTAGAGAGCAGGAGTGCCAGCGCCGAGGGATCTGTCCTCAGGTAAGCGGGAGGTAGACGAGCACAAGCACTGGGCGAGGCTCAGGGGCTGCCTTTTATAGACCGGGCTGGGTGTGTTCCTCACATGCTGCACATGTTCTTGAAAGGTGTGCAGAGCTGGGTGTGGTTTGAAGAGCTGGGTGTGGTCCTCACATGCTGCACATGTTCTTGAAAGGTGTGCAGAGTTTCAGTTATTATGCAAATGAGTTAAATTAACACATGGCTTAGAGAGGAGTGTTTTAAAGAAGCCTTGGTAAAAGCAAGGCCCAATGTGTAAACAAAACAGCACATTAAACAACATACACAGAAGCCTGGGGGGGGGGAAGGTGAGATAACAAGAAAGGCTTTCAATAGTAAGTTTAAAAGGGAGCTATTACAGAACCCACTAGTGCAGTGAGAGGGGACATGCTCTTTGCTGTGCACAAACCCTAACAGTTGCCCCCCTCAAAGACCCTCCTACAGGACGGGGTTTTCCTGGATTTTTTAAATAAAACCGTCTAATCAGCTGTGGGGCATGTACATATGATGCTGGTTCCCATGAATTCTCAGATTCATCATATCCTTTCCATTCTACTAAATAAAACAGACGTCCACTAATTCTTTTTGAGTCTTTTATGCTTTTCACTTCATATTCTAGATTTCCCTTAATTGGTATGGGTGGAGGTGGTGGTTCAGGTCGGGTTTTTGGATTGTACGGCTTAAGCAAGGACACATGGAATGTAGTATGTACTGGATATTCTTTTGGTAAATCTAATTTTACTGTTACCGGGTTTACTATGGCAGTTATACTAAAGGGTCCAATGAAACGTGGTTGCAGCTTTCGGGATCCCTCTATGTTTAGGTTCTTTGTGGAGAGCCATACCTTGTCACCGATTTTATACATTGGGGCCTCAGATCTGTGTTTGTCTGCTTGTCTTTTCATGCTTTCCTTGTACTTTAATAAATGTTTCCTGGCTTTGTCTTGTATGTCACCTAACCTCGTTAGTCTATCCGTTACTGTAGGTAACAGAGAATCTTCTAACAAAATGGGTATAGCTCTTGGATGATACCCCTGCAAGAAATAGAATGGTGAGCAAAGTAGAGCTGAATGCTCAGTATTATTATAAACAAACTCCGCTACAGGGAGAGCTTCCAACCATTCACTAGAATAATCAGCCAATAAACAACGTAGCGTTTGAAGTAAGGTTTGGTTCAGTCGTTCAGTCTGTCCATCTGTCTCTGGGTGGAAAGCAGTGGATAATGCCACATCTATTCATTTTTTTACATAATTTTTTCCAAAATTTAGAGTTGAACTGGCTCCCTCGGTCTGACACCACTTTGCTTGGCAAACCATGTAAACGCACAATTTCCCTTATAAAAATATCGGCAAATTCTGCCGCCGTGGGTAATTTCCGTAATGGTACAAAATGTGCCATTTTAGATAAAAAAATCCACTATAACCAACACTGTTGTGAAAGATTTTACAGGTGGTAAACCTACAATAAAGTCTACGCTCACAGTGTGCCAAGGTTGCTTGGGTGTTGGCATTGGTATTAACAAACCGTCAGGGGCCTTATGAGAAGATTTATGTCTTGCACAAATTGGACAGGTAGTGACAAATTGCTTAATGTCCTTTCTTATAGTGTCCCACCAAAAGTGTTTTTGCACATTTTCCAGGGTTTTTACCCAACCAGGATGACCTGCCAACGGTGAGGCGTGATGCCAAATTATCACCTGTGTTTGTAATTCAGAGGTGGGCACTAACAGCATGTTGTCGTGATACAATAAACCTCGTTGTATTGTGTTATGGGAATCCTTTAACCAATCCTGAGGTGCTATTTGCATGTGTGCATTATATAGATCTGTGATGAAATCCTTCTGTTGTACTGGTGCCAAAAACTTTTGGGGAGGAATAATGGGTTCTCCTATTTTATCTTGTTTCATGTCTGAAGTATGTCCGTATCTAGATAACACATCAGATTGAATTTGTTGTGCACCTGGTCTATAGGTTATTACAAAGTCAAATGTGCTAAAAAAATTTAACCAGCGCATCTGACGTGGTGTTAGTGCTTTAAGTGATCCAAAAAACTGTAGGTTCCTATGGTCAGAAAAGATTGTAACTGGGTACTTGGCTCCCATTAAATGGTGCCTCCATTCTGAAAAGGCTACTTTGATAGCTAGTAGTTCCCTTTCAGCCACAGTGTAATTTTGTTCAGCTGGTAATAACTTTTTGGAATAGAAGGCTATAGGATGTAACTGGCCAGCTACTGCATCTCGTTGAGAGAGAACTCCTCCTAAAGCTACTTGTGAAGCATCCGCTTCAACAAAAAAAGGCAAGTCAGGATCAGGATGTTTCAGAATTGGGGCTGAAGTGAACTTTTGTTTTAGGAGTTGAAAGGCGTGTGCCGCCTCATCAGTCCAAAGAAATCGTTGCCCTTTCCGCAACAAGGTAGTTACTGGGGCCGCAATGTCTGCAAAATGTGCAATAAACCTCCTATAAAAATTGGAGAAAACCCAGAAATTTCTGAATATCTTTTACAGAGGATGGTTCTGGCCAATCAGCAATAGCACTGATTTTCTTTACATCCATAGTTATTCCTTGAGGTGACAGGCAGTATCCTAAAAAGTCCACCTTGCTGACATTAAAAGTACACTTTTCTAACTTAGCAAAAAGATGATTTTCTTTTAACTTTGATAATACTGCACGAACATGTTGGGTATGTTCTTCTGAGTTCTTAGAGTAAATGAGGATGTCGTCTATGTATACTATGACACAAACGTCCAGGAATTCGTGTAGGACCTCATTTATAAAGAACTGAAAGGCCGCAGGGGCATTACATAACCCAAAGGGCATTACTGTGTACTCAAATAAACCAAACTTTGTCTTGAAAGCTGTCTTCCACTCATCCCCCTCTTTTACTCGGACCAGGTGGTAAGCTCCCCGCAGATCTAGTTTAGTGTATAAAGTAGAATGTCTTAACTGATCCAACAACACAGGTATTAGAGAAAGAGGATATTTATTCTTTATTGTAGCCTTATTTAGTCCTCTATAATCGATACACGCGCGCAGGGATTTATCCGGCTTCGGGATAAAAAAGAGTGGAGATGACACCGGAGATGTGGAATGACGGATGAACCCAGACTGTAGTAGGTCATCTAGGTAGGTTCTTAAGTATTTGGTTTCTTCGTCAGTCAAAGCATATACTCTGTTATTAGGTAAAGGGGCCCCTGGGATAAGATCTATACGACAGTCATAAGACCTATGTGGGGGCAGCACACTAGCCTTTACTGGATCAAAGACGTCTTTAAAGTCAGAATATTCAGGAGGGAGACTTGGTTCATCTTGTATAACACTAGCACAGTGTAATACTGTGCTCTGTTCTGTACCTGCTTCTTGATAGCAATTGGTTCTACAGAAAGAGGAATCCAAAGTAACATTTCTATGCAACCAATCAATTTTTGGGTTATGAGTTGTTAACCAGGGTACCCCGAGAATCAAACCAAAATTAGGAGTATCTATCAGATCAAAGCTAATCACCTCTGTGTGCCCGTTTTGACAGACCATAACAAGTTGACTTGATTGTTTTGTGATTAATCCAGAGGTCAATTCTGACCTATCCACTGCACATACTGCTTCTGGACAAGGCTTTAGGCACATAGGAAGTCCTAAGTTTTCAGCTAACTTATTATCCACAAAATTTCCTGTCGCGCCTGAGTCCAGTAGGACAGGGAGAGAATGCCTCACTTGGGTAGTAACAATTAAAACGACCTGAATTATGAAATGTCTAGGTATGTGCGGTACCATGAAGGCTGCAGCATTAGAGGTTTGATTAAGATGTTTTCTCGAACAAGTAACCTCTCCCCTTGACGAGCTTAATCGTTTCCCGATTCAGTTGAGGAGGTGGAGGAAACAGCACCCTTTCGTGGATTTTTAGGCTTTACTGGACATTCTCTGGCAAAGTGACCTGCCCTTCCACAATATAAACATAATTGAAGTTTTCTCCTTCTTTCTTTTTCCTCTGATGTGAGTGAACCTCTGAGTGTCCCTATTTGCATAGGCTCAGGTTCAGGGAGTTTATTATATAAGTCTTTCTTCTCGTGTCTAATAAAAGTTAACCGTGATTCCAGTTTGTATTTATCTCCCTTTCTTTCTCCTAGTCTATGTTCTAATTTCACAACTAAATCTACAAAGTCCGAATAGTCTTCTCGCAAATCAACGATATGAGCCAGCGCGTCTTTTAACTCGTCTCTCAAACCTTTATAGAAAAGGGAGACACGCTTTTCTTCTGGCCAGTGTGTCTCGGTGAGTAAACGATTAAAACTAGTGAGATAGGTCAATAAATCCTTGTTACCTTGTTTAAGATTTAAAAGCTCATTATCACTTGCCTGCATGAAAGTGTGTTTTGCAAAAAGGCTGGTCATGGTACGTTTAAATTGATTCCAATTATGGAGGATGGGATCATCTCTCTCCACGAAAGGAATTGACCAATTGGCTGCTGTGCCACCCAAATAAGAAAAGACGAATGCCACTTTCGTAGCATCAGTAGGGAACTGTTGTGGCTTACAAACGAAGTGTAATTGACATTGATTGATAAAAACATGGAATTTGTTACTATCTCCATGAAAACGTTCAGGTGCTGCTAAGGGCACAGCATTAGGAACATTAACAGTGACCTCAACTGGGGGAGGCAAAGTTGTAAGTTTTGATGGCGCCCCTGTCTCTGAGGAGGTTTTAAACAAAGGCGTAAAAGCTGTGTTCCACTGAGATACCCTAAATTTATACCTGCTTAAATCCTGTTTTAAAGAGGTATTCTCCATCTTTAATCTCTCTATTTCCTCTTGCATATGTTGTAAGATGCCAGACACTGATTCATTAAGAGCCAAGTCCTCATTTAGGGCCTGCGCCATATCCGTGACGTCAATGCCCTCTATTTCTTTCTCGATATTCATCGTCCACCAGAACTGAATTTTTTTTTTTTATTTAAGGCTTGTGCTTCTGTCAAAGCCCAGCTCACCTGAGTCCTTGTTCAGTTCTGATGGAGGTTGAAGACAATCCGACCCCACCCTGAAACTGCTTGTTCCAGCACACTAGTTTTTAAAACAGTGCACTAAGAACAGAAGCTCAAGGGAAGGGGGAAGTGGATAAAATAAAATAAAGAGACAACAGCGTTCTTGCGTTTCCACTGTTGAAGTGCTGCACAAATCTGCGGCCCTCTCTGACTTCTGTAGAAACTGGTGCCTAATGAAACATAAACAAAGAACAGATAAGTACATCCTATTCCTAACTGGGTTCCTGACTATCCCTTTATTTATTAGAAATTTTCTTCTAAAAGTACCTCTTGGATCCTGGTCTCTAGTTTCCAGGTTTGGAATGTGTTACTGCTCTGGGATGTGCTTTCTATTACTCTAAAGCTTCTAAAACATTAAACAAATACCGTTATCAGAATTATCAATATCAAACATTCATCTTAATATAACTAAAGCCTAAATTGCCAATAACAGACTCACTTTTCCCATATTTCCAGAATCTTTTATAAAACAAATACTGTACTTTTACGTCAAAATACAGCATGTAATTTGTGCAAGTCCTTGATTTACTGTTTGCCTTGCTGTTAATGGTTTCCACGGTTCGATTCTTAAAAGTTCCATAAAAAAATGTTTGCTTCACAAAGTTCCGCAAAGTATTGTTGTAACAAAGAGTTTGAATCACAATGTTCGTGGAAGGTATCTTGTTTCAAATTGTCTATACACGAATCCAGAAAATGTAGTCAAAGTTCTTTCAGGTAATAAAAGTTTTGCACTTACTTGTTGCTGGCAAGAGATACTGATCAGTCTAACCTTGTCTTCTTTCTCTTTTGAAGGTTGCTTGTAGGAGAGAGGCTGAGGCAAGGAGGAACCGGAAACCGGAAGAAGGAAGAGCCAGCAGCTGTGCCCATTGAAGCCAATGAAAGTCTGTAGAGAGCAGGAGTGCCAGCGCCGAGGGATCTGTCCTCAGGTAAGCGGGAGGTAGACGAGCACAAGCACTGGGCGAGGCTCAGGGGCTGCCTTTTATAGACATGGCTGGGTGTGGTCCTCACATGCTGCACATGTTCTTGAAAGGTGTGCAGAGCTGGGTGTGGTTTGAAGAGCTGGGTGTGGTCCTCACATGCTGCACATGTTCTTGAAAGGTGTGCAGAGTTTCAGTTCTTATGCAAATGAGTTAAATTAACACATGGCCTAGAGAGGAGTGTTTTAAAGAAGCCTTGGTAAAAGCAAGGCCCATTGTGTAAACAAAACAGCACATTAAACAACATACACAGAAGCCTGGAGGGGGGGAAGGTGAGATAACAAGAAAGGCTTTCAATAGTAAGTTTAAAAGGGAGCTATTACAGAACCCACTAGTGCAGTGAGAGGGGACATGCTCTTTGCTGTGCACAAACCCTAACATTCACTTACTAATCTGAAATAGAGTGGTGGTAAGGAACTAGTGGTTCATATCTTATGAGAAGTATTGTTTTATTTTGTGTTCTAACATTTTGCTTTTCAGATCTCCTTCCCCGCTGTTCAGTGATAGCTATTTCACATTTCCATAATGTCCACCACTATTTCTTTGCAGAGCCTGTATTCTCATCCTATGTTATTAGTCTTCTCCATATGTCTGCCCATGCCCCAAAGTGCATAGTACTGTACAGTCTTTCTCTCTTTCTCCTGCCCCTTCCTTGTCTTACTTGTCCCCTACCTTCCTCCCACTGCCATTGCTGCTGCTCCGTCACACTTTCCCTGCACCTCCCTCGAGTTCCTTCCCAACACGTCCACCTCCCACTGTCCATTCCTGCTACTCCACCCCTTCTCATAGGCAACTTCCTCATGTTGTTTGTCCCACCACACTTTTTTATACATATATGTGCAGCTGTGTGGACTGCTGTGCAACATGATTTCAAGGTAAAAACAATATGACACAGGCAGTGCTGACACAGCCATAGAATTTCTTTCTTCACTTTGTCATGTTCCAGAGCAGCCAGCTCTGCTGTGAAACATGACTTACAGTAAAGAAAAGAAAGCCAAACTAGATAGTAGCACCAAAGAACTGCAAATTAAGCTCAGTGATTTTCATGAGTGATAATAAATTATTTTAGGGTTCCCTTGTGTGTGCCCACAGACGTTTTCCTTTACATGAACGCCTAAAGACAGGGCCAAAGACACTTAGACCATCATTACAACTCTGGAGGTCTTAAGGCTGCCAGGGTCGCGATGGTGGTCGGACCACTGCCAATGCAGTGGTCTGACTACCACATTACGACCGTGGCGGTAGCACTGTGGTTGGACCACCAGCCCCGCCAATTTTCCTCCACAGGAGGGTCGGGGTGCTGGCGGTCCTAATACACCATGGCAGCGCTGCAAGCAGTTCAGCCCTGGAGATTACAACCCTCCCTCTCCACCAGCCGTTACATAGCGGTAACCCCACCATGTAAAGGCTGGCAGAGACGGGGTGCAGGACACCCCAGGGGGGACTCTGCACTGCCCATGCACTTGGCATGGACAGTGCAGGGGCCCACTTGCCAGCCCCGTCACAATGTTCACTGTCTGCTTTGCCATCCGCCTAAGTCACAATGAACCCCTTAAAGCAAAGGTCTTCAAACTGTGGGGCGTGCCCCCCAGTGGGGGCGCGGCATCATTCCTGGGGGGGCGCGTACTTCGTCTGAATGTTTAACAATCCCTCGTGTACTTTCTGACGTTGAAAGTACGTTTGTTTCCTTTCCTTTCCATGGAGCTCTCTGATTGCCAGATAAGAGCATAGCAGCCAATCATAAGCCTGCACCATAAACTATGACGTTTAACAAATCACAGGACAGCAGCTGAAGGAGATGGAAATGCCGCCGATTTTTGCTTCAAAAAGCTCCAGAATGTCCACTACTTTGGAGTTAGTGGCACTTTTCCATTGCTGCCTTTCACCTCCGTTTGCTGCTCTTTGGATTCTGCTTGCTGCCTTTCACCTTGTGGATCCTGCCCTTTGCCTCCTGTGTCCTGCCCTTTGCCTCTTGTCCCCTGCCAACGACGTTCCCAGGATGAGAGACAGACATTACAGGTAAGCCTGAACAGCTTTTGTAGTGTCTTGCAGTAATTATCCACTTTGGCTCGTGGCACACAGGGCATGCTGGTATATACTAAATATGTGTATGTCCCGTGGTGTTAAACACAGGAGTTTGTTATTTGTTAGCTTGCCCAATTTGGAGCAATCACTGGGCTCCCAGGGGCTGAAAGACTCAAGATGCAGGAAAAAGGGAAGGAACAGCTGAAGAGAAATCGAAACTGCACTGTGAAACAAGGAGTCGAGGCTATTTACTTTTAATTGATCTGATGATGGAGGAGAAACACTTCACTCGGGCATTAAATTAAGACAATGTGTCTTCCATATTGTTTTACTTAAAGGTCAGGAAAGAGCCAACAAAATAAATTAGGACAAACAGAAACAAATCATAACAAACTATTAATCATCATTATAAAGATCCATTGAATTGAATTGACTTCGGAACGCGATTGGCATCAATACTGGGCATCAAGCACTACCCTGGAAGGGTGGTGGTGTGCTTTTGTACAGGGGTGGTGGAGGGCGATTTTGTAGCAGTGCAGCAGTTTTGAAAGCACTGCAGAGTTCCCCAAAAATCCAGTGCTTTCAGGTAACAATGAAGGCGCCAATATGTTGTGATTAAGGTACCTGCTGGAAAGAGATGGGGTTTTGTCTAGTGCCAGTTGTGACTCATGAGAACTCAAATAATGTGTATATGCAGATCACAGAGCAGTATTTTATGTGCATAGCTCAGTGGCATACTGCCCTAGTCACGGAGCTCCTTTTGTTACTATGCAATTCATTCATAATCTAGCACAGTGAGCTATGAACTGCCATCAAACAGCGGCATGCAAACTGCATGGTACAGGTTAGAAAGTTATGTGTTTCTAATTTTGGTAAAGACGATTTGTTGGGGTAGAAATACATTATTGATAGTAAAATCACCCCTAACCACTGTGTTACATTCTGAATCCTGAGTTTGTGCCCCCCCCTTGACCAAGCACTGTTAAAAAATGACTACCGGCATGGATGACATGTGAATCCTACACCTTGTTGTTCCCTTTGTCAACACTTTCTATTTACTGATTTACACCAGTATGGTTGTGATGTAAGGTTCTACAATCAGTTGATGAAAAGGTTCATCTTTTTCCCCCATGGTAAATCCTCATCCATACAGACAAGCCCACTGAGGCTGTAAACCTTGTTGACTCCATGGGCCAGATGTACTACTATTCCAAATAGCGATTACCTAATTGCGATTCTCTGTGAATCACAATTGGGTAATCGCTATTCTAATGTATAAAACTCCATGAGTTTCATTTAGCGTTTCCTAATGGGTCGCAAATTGCCCTAACTCATTAATATGAATGAGGTAGGTTGCAATTTGCGACCCATTGGAAAATGCAAAAATCACACGGATGGTGGCCTGCTGAGGTCAGCAGACAACCATGTCTGTCACTGGTTTTAAATAAAGCTATTTCTTTTTTAATGCAGCCTGTTTTCCTTAAAGTAAAACGGGATGGGTTTAAAAAAGGAAAGATGGAAAGTTTTTAAAAATATTTTAAGGAGGCTCCCTTCCCATTTGTCAATGGGTTACTACCCACTTGAACTAGGCAGTAAAATGCAACTGTTTTGCGAACCCATATCAGTCAAAACATTCTTGCATACTGCGGTATTAGGAAAGGATGTCCTGAACATGCCCCTTCCTAGTATCAACTTAATATGTTTTCGCAATTCCAAATTGCGATTCAGTTTTATGTTACCAAATTGGAAATTGGAATTCATTCATACCAAAACGCATTTTATCAGTCGTGCAGAATCTGGCCGTTTGCGACTGATAAAATGCATGATACATTTTGCAGCATTTTTCTAATATACCATTATGCCACTCCACTATACATGGTTCTACATAGACACTCTATGGTACTCTACTCCACAACCCTCTACCGTACTACTCTCCACCCCACTCCACTGTCCACTACGTCACAAAATTTTAGCCATGTGGATACAGGCACTGGCCTTGTGGCACTTTTCACTAAAGGTTTCCCATCAAAGCATTTTCTGATGTGGTTGGTGATTGAGTATCTATGCTGTCTTGTAATTTATTGACCTTTCTTGACCTTGCAGGCCACAATTCCTCAGGGTGAATGCTTGATTTTTATAGGATGTTTCTTTGTAATTTTCACATCACATGTGACGTATTAGTTACATACTGTGAACTGAGTCGACTCTAGGTGTCTTATGAGTTGCAGTTGTGGGTGGTGTTTATGATGGACCCGAGATGAGAGCTCTGGAGTTGACACTCGGAAGTGCAAATTTAGCATAGTACCTGTCAGTGTTATAACTTTATTTCATAGAAATCATATCTTATTGGCACTCAGGACTTCATATTACTTAAATATCACTGCATAATTTTATTGGTCTTTCGGACCAGGCAGCAGCAAATTTGTAGGCATGTCATTCACTCCTTTACCCATCACTATCATGGTGGTCTCAGTTGGAGCTGTAATGGTGCCTCACACGGGAACATGCAAGTAACTTTTCTCAAACTTTCTCTCATCATTGCAAGGGAAAAAGCCACTTGATCGCTAGACAGAGGACTGCTATTCGAACAGCAGGATCATCAGGACTGAAATCCAATCTGCCCAAGGAAAGCATTGCAATAAGAAGGTACAGATATTTTTTTGAGTGATGGCTGAAGGGGCAGTGCTGAAGTACTACCTCACTAAACTTTGAGAAAGTAACTTGCAGAGCCTCATTGGTGGTATATGCGTAAACATACTGCAGCAGTTTTGGGAGTACCCACCGAAAGCTTGAATCAGCTGAAATTAATGTTTATCCATGCGCCATGGAACTATTCTTTTATCCATATTTTATTTTACATGGAAGAAGATATTGTTGTAGAGAATGTTTTTTTTTCAACTGTATTTTAAAAACCTACTCTACTTCATGCAACTGTAAAATCGCAGTCATGTGCTGTTCATTAACGTGCAGCTTTGGCATTTTGGTGGTCATTACAACCCTGGCGGACGGTGTTAAAGCGGCGGTAAGACCGCCAACAGGCCGGCGGTAAAAAAATTGGAATTACGACTGCGGCGGAAACTGCCAACAAAGACAGACACTTTAACACTCCGACCGCCACGGCGGTACAGACAAACAGCTTGGCGGTCACCGCCAACAGACAGGCGGAAGACAAAGTACCACCCACAGTATCACAACCTACCAATCCACCACCTTTTCCGGGGCGGATTCACTGCGGACAAAAACACGGTGGAAACAGGACTTCGAAGGGAAAACGCTCACCTCTACACACCCCACAAGGAATCCGGATACCATGGAACCCGAGCTGCACATCCTGCCAGCCCTCATCTTCTTGCTCCTCTACCAGGAGCACGAACGCCGGCAGCGAAGAAAACGGTGAGTACTGCACCTACGACACAGGGGAGGGAAAAAACAGGGACACACACATGCAACACCCCCACCCTCACCCACTACAACACACTACATATTTATACATTATAGTTACACCTCCTAACTCCCCCGGAAGAATGCAAAGACAAAAGGAAATGAGTGTAACCATTGTAATATATTAAAATCAAGTACGCAAAAATATATGTTCGATGGCATATGTTGCTGCAGATACACATGTTGAGCACAGTCCGCTGCCTGGTGTTGGGCTCGGAGTATTACAAGTTGTTTTTCTTCGAAGAAGTCTTTTTTGGTCACGGGACCGAAGGACTCCTCCCTCTTCGGCTCCATTGCGCATGGGCGTCGACTCCATCTTAGATTGTTTTTTTCTGCTGTCGGGTTTGGACGTGTTCCTTTTCGCTCCGTATTTCGGTTCAGAAAGTTAGTCAGAATCTCGGAAGAAAGCGTCGGTATTGTTCCGTTCGGTATCGGGATAGTTAGGTACATCGACACCGATCATCGGAAGACTTTGGGGTAGCTTCGATCCCCCATCGGGGCCTGGTCGGCCCGACCGCGTGTGACGCCGAAGCCGATGGAACGGACCCCGTTCCGTTTCTGCCCAAAATGTCACAGTAAGTATCCTTATACAGATCAGCACTTGGTCTGTAACTTGTGCTTGTCCCCCGAGCACAAGGAGGATACCTGTGAGGCCTGTCGAGCCTTCCGGTCCAGAAAAACACTCCGGGACCGAAGAGCCAGGCGTCTACAAATGGCGTCCACGCCGACAAAACAACGTTTCGACGACGAAGAGGAAACATTCTCGGTTCCGGACTCAGAATCCGGAGACTCCGACGTCGAACAACTACAACAAACAGTGAGTAAGACGTCGAAAATAAAGACCATCGAAAAAACAAAAGCCCAGGGGACGCCACTGCCAACAGGCCATGGCTCGACCCATAAAACCGGCGACCCGTCGAAGGCGCCGAAAAAGGGCACGCCCATAGCGAAGACACCCGACTCCGGTCGAGGGACCGCCATGGAGCAACCTCGGAGCCGAGATAGCGGCTCCGAGAAGCAAAAACAAGATGCCGGCACCGAAAAACATCGGCACGAGCCACAAAAATTCAGTCGGTACCGAAGCCGAAAAAAGATTCTCTCTCGGCGCCGAAAAGTTCCACACCTCCTTCCTACACAGAGGAACAAGGAATAAGTGGCCAGATGCACAGATTTGGACAAGAGCTCCAAAGTGTAGAATCAGACTACACACAAAAGAGACTGTACATCCAACAAGACACAGGGAAGATATCAACCCTTCCCCCAATAATGAGAAAAAGAAGGATCGGATTTCTCAAGGATGACGCACAACCACAAGCCAAAGTGGTTAAAAAAGTCACGCCTCCGCCCTCTCCACCACAACAGGCATTGCCGGCACAAACTCCGCCACAAATGCACTCACCAGCGCAAACTACTATAAGTCAAGATAATCAGGATCAAGACGCTTGGGACTTATACGACACCCCAGTGCCGAACAATGATCCCGATTCATACCCCACAAAGCCGTCACCGCCAGAGGACAGTACCTCATACTCGCAACTGGTGGCTAGGGCAGCAGAATTCCACAATGTCCAACTGCATTCCGATCCTATAGAGGATGATTTTTTATTTAACACCCTCTCGGCTACACATAGCCAATATCAATGTCTCCCAATGCTACCAGGGATGTTACGGCACGTAAAACAAATTTTTGAAGAGCCCGTAAAATCAAGAGCCATCACCCCAAGGGTGGATAAGAAATATAAACCACCACCCACAGACCCAGTGTTTATTACTTTGCAGTTACCACCTGACTCCGTAGTAGTAGGGGCAGCTCGCAAAAGAGCAAATTCCCATACATCTGGCGACGCCCCACCTCCGGACAAAGAAAGCCGAAAATTTGATGCGGCAGGAAAAAGAGTCGCATCACAGGCAGCCAACCAATGGCGCATCGCAAATTCTCAAGCGCTGCTAGCCCGATATGACCGCGCACACTGGGATGACATGCAACTTCTCATAGACCATCTTCCCCAGGAATACCAAAAAAGGGCGCAGCAAATAGTTGAAGAGGGACAAACGATCTCGAACAATCAAATCCGCTCTTCAATGGATGCAGCCGATACTGCAGCAAGAACAGTCAACACTGCTGTCACCATAAGGAGACACGCATGGCTCCGCACTTCAGGGTTGAAACCTGAAATCCAGCAGGCTGTCCTTAATATGCCCTTCAACGAAAAACAACTTTTTGGCCTTGAAGTGGACACAGCCATTGAAAAACTTAAAAAGGACACTGACACGGCCAAAGCCATGGGCGCACTCTACTCCCCGCAGAGCAGAGGCTCTTTTAGAAAAACTCCATTTAAAGGGGGGTTTCGTGGCCAACCCACAGACACCACCAGCCAACAAACAAGAACCACACCCTATCAGGGTTCATTCCAAAGGGGAGGTTTCAGGGGATATAGAGGGGGTCAATTCCCAAGGAGTAGGGGAAAATTCCAAACTCCAAAAACACCTCCACCTAAACAGTGACTTTCAAGTCACACAACCCCTTCACTCAACACCAGTGGGGGGAAGACTAAGCCAATTCTACCAATCTTGGCAGCAGATTACAACAGACAATTGGGTACTAGCAATAATCCAACATGGCTATTGCATAGAATTCCACAAATTCCCACCAAACATCCCTCCAAAAACACGCAAAATGTCACTACAACATTTAGAACTTTTAGGACTAGAAGTTCAAGCACTACTGCAAAAGGATGCAATAGAATTAGTACCAGTACAACAAAAAAACACAGGAGTTTACTCCCTGTACTTTCTAATTCCAAAAAAAGACAAAACATTAAGACCAATATTAGATCTCAGGACACTAAGGCCCTCATTCTGACCTTGGCGGGCGGCGGAGGCCGCCCGCCAAAGTCCCGCCGTCAGATTACCGTTCCGCGGTCGAAAGACCGCCGCGGTAATTCTGACTTTCCCGCTGGGCTGGCGGGCGGTCGCCTTCAGACCGCCCGCCAGCCCAGCGGGAAAGAGGCTTCCACGATGAAGCCGGCTCGGAATCGAGCCGGCGGAGTGGAAGCTGTGCGACGGGTGCAGTTGCACCCGTTGCGTATTTCACTGTCTGCGCAGCAGACAGTGAAATACATGTAGGGGCCCTCTTACGGGGGCCCCTGCAATGCCCATGCCAGTGGCATGGGCACTGCAGGGGCCCCCAGGGGCCCCGCGACCCCCCCTACCGCCATCCGGATCCCGGCGGTGGCGGTAGGGGGGGTCGGAATCCCCGCGGCGGTGCAGCAAGCTGCGCCGCCGTGGAGGATTCAATGGGGCGGCGGTACACTGGCGGGAGCCCGCCAGTGGTGCCGGTCCGACCGCGGCTTTACCGCCGCGGTCGGAATCCCCATTGGAGCACCGCCGGCCTGTCGGCGGTGCTCCCGCAGTCCTCCGCCCTGGCGGTCAAAGACCGCCAGGGTCAGAATGACCACCTAAATACCTACATCATATCGGACCACTTTCACATGGTCACACTACAAGACATCATTCCACTGCTCAAACAGCAAGATTACATGACCACATTAGACCTAAAAGATGCGTACTTTCATATACCGATACATCCTTCTCACAGAAAGTACCTAAGGTTCGTATTCAAAGGAATACATTACCAATTCAAGGTGTTGCCATTCGGAATAACAACTGCACCAAGAGTATTCACAAAATGTCTAGCAGTAGTAGCAGCACATATCAGGAGACAACAAATACATGTGTTTCCTTACCTAGACGATTGGCTAATCAAGACCAACACAGTAAGAAAGTGCACAAACAACACCACATATGTCATACAAACCCTTCACAAACTGGGTTTCTCCATCAACTATACAAAGTCACACCTCGAACCGTGTCAGACACAACAATATCTAGGGGCAACCATCAACACATCAAAAGGAATTGCCACTCCAAGTCCACAAAGAGTTCAAGCATTCCACAAGGTAATAAGTGCTATGTTTCCAAACCAAAAGATACAAGCAAAATTTGTGCTAAAACTTCTAGGCATGATGTCATCATGCATAGCCATTGTCCCAAACGCAAGACTACACATGCAACCCTTACAACAGTGCCTAGCATCACAATGGTCACAAGCACAGGGTCAACTTCTAGATCTGGTGTTGGTAGACCGCCAAACATACCTCTCGCTTCTATGGTGGAACAGCAACAATTTAAACAAAGGGCGGACATTTCAGGACCCAGTGCCTCAATACGTTATAACAACAGATGCTTCCATGACAGGGTGGGGAGCACACCTCAATCACCACAGCATTCAAGGACAATGGGACGTACACCAAACAAAATTTCATATAAATTACCTAGAACTGTTAGCAGTATTTCTAGCGTTAAAAGCCTTTCAACCCATAATAACACACAAATACATTCTTGTCAAAACAGACAACATGACAACAATGTATTATTTAAACAAACAAGGAGGAACACACTCAACACAATTGTGTCTCCTAACACAAAAAATATGGCAGTGGGCGATTCACAACCACATTTGCCTAATAGCACAATTTATTCCAGGGATCCAAAACCAACTAGCAGACAACCTTTCGCGAGATCACCAACAAGTCCACGAATGGGAAATTCACCCCCAAGTTCTGAACAATTACTTTCAAATTTGGGGAACACCCCAAATAGATTTGTTTGCAACAAAAGAAAACGCAAAATGCCAAAACTTCGCATCCAGGTACCCACACCGCGAATCACAAGGCAATGCTCTATGGATGAGTTGGTCAGGGATATTTGCATACGCTTTTCCCCCTCTCCCTCGCCTTCCATATCTAGTAAACAAATTGAGTCAAAACCAACTCAAACTCATACTGGTAGCACCCACATGGGCAAGACAACCTTGGTATACAACTCTACTAGACCTTTCACTAGTACCGCATGTCAAACTACCCAACAGACCAGATCTGTTAACACAACACAAACAACAGATCAGGCATCCAAACCCAGCATCATTGAATCTAGCAATTTGGCTCCT
The DNA here is from genome assembly GCF_031143425.1 of Pleurodeles waltl. Classification (NCBI taxonomy): domain Eukaryota; kingdom Metazoa; phylum Chordata; class Amphibia; order Caudata; family Salamandridae; genus Pleurodeles; species Pleurodeles waltl. Next base: position 511,685,708 of record NC_090445.1, read on the forward strand.
GAAATCCTAGAATTCGGACACTTAGACCTCACACAAGAATGTATGGAGGTCATAAAACAAGCTAGAAAAGCTTCCACTAGACACTGCTATGCATCTAAGTGGAAAAGATTTGTTTGCTACTGCCATACCAATCAAATCCAACCATTGCATGCCTCTACAAAGGACATAGTGGGATACTTACTACATTTGCAAAAAGCAACCCTCGCTTTTTCATCTATAAAAATACACCTCGCAGCAATATCTGCTTACCTACAAACTACTCATTCATCGTCTCTATTTAGAATACCAGTTATTAAAACATTCATGGAAGGGCTAAAAAGAATTATACCACCAAGAACACCACCAGTTCCTTCATGGAACCTTAACATCGTCTTAACAAGACTCATGGGTCCACCTTTTGAACCCATGCATTCCTGTGAAATGCAATATTTAACGTGGAAAGTCGCATTTCTCATTGCAATCACATCCCTCAGAAGAGTAAGTGAAATACAGGCATTTACCATACAAGAACCATTTCTTCAAATACACAAAAATAAAATAGTTCTAAGAACAAATCCAAAATTTCTTCCAAAAGTAATCTCACCATTCCATTTAAATCAAACAGTAGAATTACCAGTGTTCTTCCCACAGCCAGATTCCGTGGCTGAAAGGGCACTACATACATTAGACATCAAAAGAGCACTAATGTACTACATTGACAGAACAAAGTTAATCAGGAAAACAAAACAACTGTTCATTGCTTTTCAAAAACCACACATAGGAAATCCAATCTCTAAACAAGGCATTGCTAGATGGATAGTCAGATGTATTCAAACATGCTATCTTAAAGCCAAGAGAGAATTGCCTATTACACCAAAGGCACACTCAACCAGAAAGAAAGGTGCTACAATGGCCTTTCTAGGAAACATTCTTATGAGCGAAATATGTAAGGCTGCAACCTGGTCTACGCCTCATACATTTACTAAACACTACTGTGTAGATGTACTAAATGCACAACAAGCTACAGTGGGCCAAGCTGTACTAAGAACATTATTCCAAACTACTTCAACTCCTACAGGCTAAACCACCGCTTTTAGGGGAGGTAACTGCTTTATAGTCTATGCTCAACATGTGTATCTGCAGCAACATATGCCATCGAACTGAAAATGTCACTTACCCAGTGTACATCTGTTCGTGGCATTAGTCGCTGCAGATTCACATGTGCCCTCCCGCCTCCCCGGGAAGCCAGTAGCCGTTTAGAAGTAAATCCTAAATCTTAAACATTTGTACATTTGTAAATAATTATTATAAACTTTTTATGTACATACGTATTCACTCCATTGCATGGGCACTATTCATAGCAAACAACTCCAGCCTCACCCTCTGCGGGGAAAACAATCTAAGATGGAGTCGACGCCCATGCGCAATGGAGCCAAAGAGGGAGGAGTCCTTCGGTCCCGTGACCAAAAAAGACTTCTTCGAAGAAAAACAACTTGTAATACTCCGAGCCCAACACCAGGCAGCGGACTGTGCTCAACATGTGAATCTGCAGCGACTAATGCCACGAACAGATGTACACTGGGTAAGTGACATTTTCAATATACACCATAAACAAAATATACACCAAGCTTAGTAGTCCAGGTAGTGCTCCAATGAAGTCCGTGGAACACTGGGCCCATACAGTATGGGCGAGGCCCACACAAGATCCCCGACCATGACGGGGAGAAAATTTTTCTCTTTTACCTCTATTATAGCTGTCATTTCGGAAAATGGCAGAAAGGTTGCTCTGAGGAGTTATTTTCTGTCTCTATTGGACTACTTGACCCCCAAAACCTATGTTTTGACACCAAAGTGAGGTATATAGGTCTCATGGTTCCTGAAATATTACATCACCAATGGAACACATCTGCCATTTTTAAAAATGTCTTCCAGAAAAATTCGGCCAAAATCATAATGTCTACTCAAGCTAAATTACTTCTCTAGCAAGCCAAAAACAGAAATCTAAAAAACAAATAACTGGACAACAACTTTTTTACAGAGGCATATCTGGGGGCCGGGAATAGGTGTCACAAAGCTGTCTATAGAGAGCACAGAAATCAGAAGAGCTTTCTTCCTCAGGCCTTTATTTGCACTTCAAGTTAATGATGTTCCTGAACCCTCCCCAACTGCCCTTCCTGACCTGATATATATCACACACTCAGGTCCTCCTGCCAAAAGGCCTAAGTCATTTTTTCTGCTCTGGGACCAGTTTTCACATCTGCCTGAGGGGAAGCATAGATCGTGACAGGCTACTACTAAATAGCCTACTGCACGTTCATGCAGACAAGTCTAACTTTCACACACTTTTATTAAAAGATCTCACAAATGGATGATGATAACCCGACATGCCCAAAGGTAATGCAGATGCTGTACTATCTGGGTAAAGTATAATTAAAAATTCCACAGGATGAACTTTTTTTAACTTTCAGGAATAATCTGCACTAGAACCGTGAATGGTGACCATTGCCCCATGTAGTGGAATATATAAGTGAATGGATTGAGGGTTGACTGTCCACAATCTCGATGGGAAAACAAGGCTGAATTAATTAGTTTTTCTTTCACCGAGGTAAAGACATGCTGGAGGGGTTTGATAAATCTTTGAAACAATGTTAAGACACAATACTGGAAATTTCTGGGTCAGTGGCTTGTATTTTTGATATACCACAGGAAGCACAGATTAAGGGTACTTCAGGATATTGTAAAGAACATAGACTGTGTGGTAAAATTAGAGCTCAAGATGTTCCAAATGTGACTCATTATCTGAGGTTTTTGCAAAATCATTTGGACAATTTATGTTAATGTCTGCTAATTGACCTTTCATCAGCACCATGGTGTGTTACCAAGATCCTTTGGCCTGTGGTGTCTCATTTGCTGGAGAAAAGATTACAATTAATAATTTATCTTGTTCACATTTTGATTACATCTTGGGAATGTGCGGAGTGCAAAGTTGATGAGGGAGTAGGTTATTTTGTAGGACCTAGGCTTCCTTGTAAAATTACATATAAGAAAGAGCCTCTTTTTGTGTGGGCACCCCCAGTTTTCGCAGGTTAGTATTGTTGGTTGTTGACCTCTGCACACTGCAGAAATGCTGTCAAGGCCCCAGTGTATGTGTGTCAAGACTAGGGTGGTGTGCTATCTAGGAACCATCCCAAGCATCCCTGTGCAACTTTCTCGATTGTCTATGCCCACATGTGCTAAACCTTTGTGTGGGAAAGCTCATGAGGTAGCCCTTGCAGCAGGATGGTGGTCACATTGTTTGTATAAGTGCTAATATAGTGCTGGTTGACCATAATGTTGCATGTATTATTGCTTCTTTGATGTATAAATGCCCTTTTGTAATCTTGCATGCTTCACATGCTTAATGATGCTTTTTTTCCTTTTTTAGACTTTATGCAGTGAGATAGGACTTCATTTTCCAGGTTCCCACGGTGGAGGCCATATTGGGTGTGGCAGGCTCTTTAAAATTGCCATGCCCTGCACATGGTGCTCACTATTGCGCCAGCCACCTTCTAAGTCAAAGCTTTTCTTCCTATCCCGCCTCAGCTGAATTTGGAGTGGTCGTCATGGAGATTTCAAAGTCTTCTCACTGGCAAAGAAAGGTTGCCTTCGGCTCCCACTGCATTCCAGTGGGCGTGTTCTGTTGTTTAACGTGCAAGTACAGAGCAGGTCATCCTCTGCCCAGTAAGAGATCAAACCTGTGATTTGGGCTGAGAGTTGTGCTTACGGCTGTATGCAAGAGGTGCACAGACATTTTTAGAGAGCAGGAGGCAATCGCAAGTCATATTTGGGTAGCAGTAAACCTGTTTGTGCACATTAAATACTCATTCATGAATGCCACACACATTCATGAGAGTTTAATGTTTTCTTGGAAATGTTGATCTATTGGTGTTTCTTCTGTCAAACGAACATGAGCCTAGAGCTCAGGGATAACTTGCATATCGACAGGTACTAAAGTTGGAAGAGCTTGAATCTTGTTCTGTGATTACTCTATGCATTTTGAACTCATGAAAGGAATGGGTTCACATTAATAGATACCTAAAAACTATCAAGAGTATTCTAAAATCATTAGTGCTTCACTTACTAATCTGAAATAGAGTGGTGGTAAGGAACTAGTGGTTCATATCTTATGAGAAGTATTGTTTTATTTTGTGTTCTAACATTTTGCTTTTCAGTTCTCCTTCCCCGCTGTTCAGTGATAGCTATTTCACATTTCCATAATGTCCACCACTATTTCTTTGCAGAGCCTGTATTCTCATCCTTTGTTATTAGTCTTCTCCATATGTCTGCCCATGCCCCAAAGTGCATAGTACTGTACAGTCTTTCTCTCTTTCTCCTGCCCCTTCCTTGTCTTACTTGTCCCCTACCTTCCTCCCACTGCCATTGCTGCTGCTCCGTCACACTTTCCCTGCACCTCCCTCGAGTTCCTTCCCAACACGTCCACCTCCCACTGTCCATTCCTGCTACTCCACCCCTTCTCATAGGCAACTTCCTCATGTTGTTTGTCCCACCACACTTTTTTATACATATATGTACAGCTGTGTGGACTGCTGTGCAACATGATTTCAAGGTAAAAACAATATGACACAGGCAGTGCTGACACAGCCATAGAATTTCTTTCTTCACTTTGTCATGTTCCAGAGCAGCCAGCTCTGCTGTGAAACATGACTTACAGTAAAGAAAAGAAAGCCAAACTAGATAGTAGCACCAAAGAACTGCAAATTAAGCTCAGTGATTTTCATGAGTGATAATAAATTAATTTAGGGTTCCCTTGTGTGTGCCCACAGACGTTTTACTTTACATGAACGCCTAAAGTCAGGGCCAAAAGCACTTAGACCATCATTACAACTCTGGAGGTCTTAAGGCTGCCAGGGTCGCGATGGTGGTCGGACCACTGCCAATGCAGTGGTCTGACTACCACATTACGACCGTGGCGGTAGCACCGTGGTTGGACCACCAGCCCCGCCAATTTTCCTCCACAGGAGGGTCGGGGTGCTGGCGGTCCTAATACACCATGGCAGTGCTGCAAGCAGTTCAGCCCTGGAGATTACAACCCTCCCTCTCCACCAGCGGTTACGTATCGGTAACCCCACCATGTAAAGGCTGGCAGAGACGGGGTGCAGGACACCCCAGGGGGGACTCTGCACTGCCCATGCACTTGGCATGGACAGTGCAGGGGCCCACTTGCCAGCCCCGTCACAATGTTCACTGTCTGCTTTGCCATCCGCCTAAGTCACAATGAACCCCTTAAAGCAAAGGTCTTCAAACTGTGGGGCGTGCCCCCCAGTGGGGGCGCGGCATAATTCCTGGGGGGGCGCGCACTTCGTCTGAATGTTTCACCATCCCTCGTGTACTTTCTGACGTTGAAAGTACGTTTGTTTCCTTTCCTTTCCATGGAGCTCTCTGATTGTCAGATAAGAGCATAGCAGCCAATCATAAGCCTGGACCATGAACTATGACGTTTAACAAATCACAGGACAGCAGCTGAAGGAGATGGAAATGCCGCCGATTTTTGCTTCAAAAAGCTCCAGAATGTCCACTACTTTGGAGTTAGTGGCACTTTTCCATTGCTGCCTTTCACCTCCGTTTGCTGCTGTTTGGATTCTGCTTGCTGCCTTTCACCTAGTGGATCCTGCCCTTTGCCTCCTGTGTCCTGCCCTTTGCCTCTTGTCCCCTGCCAACGATGTTCCCAGGATGAAAGACAGACATTACAGGTAAGCCTGAACAGCTTTTGTAGTGTCTTGCAGTAATTATCCACTTTGGCTCGTGGCACATAGGGCATGCTGGTATATACTAAATATGTGTATGTCCCCGTGGTGTTAAACACAGGAGTTTGTTATTTGTTAGCTTGCCCAATTTGGAGCAATTACTGGGCTCCCAGGGGCTGAAAGACTCAAGATGCAGGAAAAAGGGAAGGAACAGCTGAAGAGAAATTGAAACTGCACTGTGAAACAAGGAGTCGAGGCTATTTACTTTTAATTGATCTGATGATGGAGGAGAAACACTTCACTCGGGCATTAAATTAAGAGAATGCGTCTTCCATATTGTTTTACTTAAAGGTCAGGAAAGAGCCAACAAAATAAATTCGGACAAACAGAAACAAATCATAACAAACTATTGATCATCATTATAAAGATCCATTGAATCGTCATTGACTTCGGAACGCGACTGGCATCAATACTGGGCATCAAGCACTACCCTGGAAGGGTGGTGGTGTGCTTTTGTACAGGGGTGGTGGAGGGCGATTTTGTAGCAGTGCAGCAGTTTTGAAAGCACTGCAGAGTTCCCCAAAAATCCAGTGCTTTCAGGTAACAATAAAGGCGCCAATATGTTGTGATTAAGGTACCTGCTGGAAAGAGATGGGGTTTTGTCTAGTGCCAGTTGTGACTCATGAGAACTCAAAGAATGTGTATATGCAGATCACAGAGCAGTATTTTATGTGCATAGCTCAGTGGCATACTGCCCTAGTCACTGAGCTCCTTTTGTTACTGTGCAATTCATTCATAATCTAGGACAGTGAGCTATGAACTTCCATCAAACAGCGGCATGCACACTGCATGGTACAGGTTAGAAAGTTATGTGTTTCTAATTTTGGTAAAGACGATTTGTTGGGGTAGAAATACATTATTGATAGTAAAATCACCCCTAACCACTGTGTTACATTCTGAATCCTGAGTTTGTGCCCCCCCCTTGACCAAGCACTGTTAAAAAATGACTGCCGGCATGGGTGACATGTGAATCCTACACCTTGTAGTTCCCTTTGTCAACACTTTCTATTTACTGATTTACACGTGTATGGTTGTGATTTAAGGTTCTCCTATCAGTTGATGAAAAGGTTATTCTTTTCCCCCATGGTAAATCCTCATGCATACAGACAAGCCCACTGAGGCTGTAAACCTTGTTGACTCCATGGGTCAGATGTACTACTATTTTGCGACCCATTAGAAAATGCAAAAACCACACGGATGGTGGCCTGCTGAGGTCAGCAGACCACCATGTCTGTCACTGGTTTTAAATAAAGCTATTTCTTTTTTAATGCAGCCTGTTTTCCTTAAAGTAAAACGGGATGGGTTTAAAAAAGAAAGATGGAAAATTTTTAAAAATATTTTAAGGAGGCTCCCTTCCCATTTGTCAATGGGTTACTACCCACTTGAACTAGGCAGTAAAATGCAACTGTTTTGCGAACCCATATCAGTCAAAACATTCTTGCATACTGCGGTATTAGGAAAGGATGTCCTGAACATGCCCCTTCCTAATATCAACTTAATATGTTTTCGCAATTCCAAATTGCGATTCAGTTTTATGTTACCAAATTGGAAATTGGAATTCATTCATACCAAAACGCATTTTATCAGTCGTGCAGAATCTGGCCGTTTGCGACCGATAAAATGCATGATACATTTTGCAGCATTTTTCTAACATACCATTATGCCACTCCACTATACATGGTTCTACATAGACACTCTATGGTACTCTACTCCACAACCCTCTACCGTACTACTCTCCACCCCACACCACTGTCCACCACGTCACTAAAATTTAGCCATGTGGATACAGGCACTGGCCTTGTGGCACTTTTCACTAAAGGTTTCCCATCAAAGCATTTTCTGATGTGGTTGGTGATTGAGTATCTATGCTGTCTTGTAATTTATTGACCTTTCTTGACCTTGCAGGCCACAATTCCTCAGGGTGAATGCTTGATTTTTATAGGATGTTTCTTTGTAATTTTCACATCACATGTGACGTATTAGTTACATACTGTGAACTGAGTTGACTCTAGGTGTCTTATGAGTTGCAGTTGTGGGTGGTGTTTATGATGGACCCGAGATGAGAGCTCTGGAGTTGACACTCGGAAGTGCAAATTTAGCATAGTACCTGTCAGTGTTATAACTTTATTTCATAGAAATCATATCTTATCGGCACTCAGGACTTCATATTACTTAAATATCACTGCATAATTTTATTGGTCTTTCGGACCAGGCAGCAGCAAATTTGTAGGCATGTCATTCACTCCTTTACCCATCACTATCATTGTGGTCTCAGTTGGAGCTGTAATGGTGCCTCACACGGGAACATGCAAGTAACTTTTCTCAAACTTTCTCTCATCATTGCAAGGGAAAAAGCCACTTGATCGCTAGACAGAGGACTGCTATTCGAACAGCAGGATCATCAGGACTGAAATCCAATCTGCCCAAGGAAAGCATTGCAATAAGAAGGTACAGATATTTTTTTGAGTGATGGCTGAAGGGGCAGTGCTGAAGTACTACCTCACTAAACTTTGAGAAAGTAACTTGCAGAGCCTCATTGGCGGTATATGCGTAAACATACTGCAGCAGTTTTGGGAGCACCCACCGAAAGCTTGAATCAGCTGGAATTAATGTTTATCCATGCGCCATGGAACTATTCTTTTATCCATATTTTATCTTACATGGAAGAAGATATTGTTGTAGAGATTTTTTTTTTTTCAACTGTATTTTAAAAACCTACTCTACTTCATGCAACTGTAAAATCGCAGTCATGTGCTGTTCATTAACGTGCAGCTTTGGCATTTTGGTGGTCATTACAACCCTGGCGGACGGTGTTAAAGCGGCGGTAAGACCGCCAACAGGCCGGCGGTAAAAAAATTGGAATTACGACTGCAGCGGAAACTGCCAACAAAGACAGACACTTTAACACTCCGACCGCCACGGCGGTACAGACAAACAGCTTGGCGGTCACCGCCAACAGACAGGCGGAAGACAAAGTACCGCCCACATTATCACAACCTACCAATCCACCACCTTTTCCGGGGCGGATACACTGCGGACAAAAACACGGCGGGAACAGGACTTCGAAGGGAAAACGCTCAGCTCTACACACCCCACAAGGAATCCAGATACCATGGAACCCGAGGTGCACATCCTGCCAGCCCTCATCTTCTTGCTCCTCTACCAGGAGTACGAACGCCGGCAGCGAAGAAAACGGTGAGTACTGCACCTACGACACAGGGGAGGGAAAAAACAGGGACACACACATGCAACACCCCCACCCCCACCCACTACAACACACACACTAATACATATTTATACATTATAGATACACCCCCTAACTCCCGCAGAAGAATGCAAAGACAAAAGGAAATGAGTGTAACCATTGTAATATATTAAAATCAAGTACGCAAAAATATATATGTACACCATAAACAAAATATACACCAAGCTTAGTAGTCCAGGTAGTGCTCCAATGAAGTCCGTGGAACACTGGGCCCATACAGTATGGGCGAGGCCCACAGAAGATCCCCGACCATGACGGAGAGAACACTGCAGGGGCATCAAAGAGCAAGAAAACAGGCACCTCAGGGGGAGGGAACGGGGGGCACCGCAGCCGGTTGAGTGCACAATGCCAAATCCACGAGGGGGCCACATGCCCACTGTTCAATCCTGGGAAGTGCAAAGCCACAGTCTCTCAAGTCTATACAGTGAGTGGGTTGCCCATTGTTCAAACCTGGGGAGTGCAAAGCCACAGTCTCTCAAGTCTATACAGTGTGTGGGTTGCCCACTGTTCCATCCTGGGTAGTGCAAAGCCACAGTCTCTCAAGTCTAAACGTTGGGCGGTTTGCCCACTGTTCAATCCTGGGGAGTGCAAAGCCACAGTCTCCCAAGTCTCTACAGTGGGTGGTTTGGCCACTGTGCAATCCTGGGGAGTGCAAAGCCACAGTCTCTCAAGTCTCTACAGTGGGTGGTTTGCCCACTGTTCAATCCTGGGGAGTGCAAAGCCACAGTCTCTCAAGTCTATACAGTGGGTGGGTTGCCCACTGTTCCATCCTGGGGAGTACAAAGCCACAGTCTCTCAAGTGGATGACAGTCTCCACTGGTTCTGGAGGGGGCATGGTGCCTAGAGTGCTTCATCCTGCTAAGGACAGAGGTAGTGGATGTATCTCTCCACTGGTTCTGCAGGGGGCATGGTGCCGAGAGTGCTTCATCCTGCTAAGGACAGAGGTAGTGGATGAATCTCTCCACTGGTTCTGGAGGGGACTCTGTGCCCAGAGTGCTTCATCCTGCTCGTGACGGACTCAGTAGCGTCAGTGCCCTTGGCGCTCATGGGCCAGCGGTGCTTGTGGCGGCGGTGCCCTGTTCAGCGATGCTTGTAGCGGCGGTGCCCTGTTCAGCGGTGCTTGAGGAGGCGGTGCCCTGTTCAGCGGTGCTTGAAGGGGCGGTGCCCTGTTCAGCGGTGCTTGAGGCAGCGGTGCCCTTTTCAGCGGTGCTTGAGGTGGTGGTGCCCTGTTCAGCAGTGCTTGTAGCGGCGGTGCCCTGTTCAGTGGTGCTTGAGGCGGCGGTGCTCTGTTCAGCGGTGCATGAGGCAGCGGTGCCCTGTTCAGTGGTGCTTGTAGCGGCAGTGCCCTGTTCAGCAGTGCTTGTAGCGGCGGAGCCCTGTTCAGCGCTGCTTGAGGCGACAGTGCCCTGTTCAGCGGTGCTTGCGACGGTGGTGCCCTGTTCAGCAGTGCTTGTAACGGCGGTGCCCTGTTCAGCAGTGCTTGTACGGGCGGTGCCCTGTTCAGCGGTGCTTGAGGCGGCGGGCTCCTTTGCAGTGACTCAGCTGCTGGCAGTCCTCTCTGCCCCAGCGGGGCTTCTGCTTGCGGTCCTCTCTGTCGCAGCGGGGCTTGTGCTGGCGGTCCGCTCTAGCCCAGCAGGGCTTGTGCTGGCGGTCCTCTCTAGCCCAGCGGGGCTTGTGCTGGCGGCCGCGGTCCTCTCTAGCCCAGCGGGCTTGTGCTGGTGGTGGCCTCCTGGGCAGCAGGACAGGTGCTGGCGGTGGCCTCCTGGGCAGCGGGGATGATGGCGGTCTCCTCCGCCGTGCTGCTCTTCCTGGACTTTCCGGGTTTCTTGTGGCCCTTCCCCACCTTGGAAGGTGTCGCAGCTGACTCCACACTCCCACCGGGACCCCTGGGAGCGGCTTTGGTGGCTGGAGTCTTCCTCCTATCCCGCCGGGCACTGGCCAACTTTTGATGCTTGACAGGTGGGGGACTGTCTGTGATGTGGCTCCGTGCCACACTGGCTGCCCTTGTGGCCGGTGCACTCCAGATTCCTGTGACTACAGGCACCACTGGTCCCGGAGATGTTGTGGCTGAGGTGCTAGGTTGGGACCTGGAGAGTCGGGCCCTTGGAGACGGACGGGGTGGGGGAGGTGTGGGAAAGTGGTCGAGGTTGGACAGGAAAAGTTTTTGGGAGACACTGGGACTGGTAGCTGGAAGGGGTTTGGGAGTGGAGGATGAGGTTTTGGTTGTAGGAGGTGTTCGTTTGGTGACTTTGGGTGAATGTGCATGCATTTGAGGCTGTCGTGAGGTGGATGGCTGTTGGGTGGGTGTGTGCTTGCGTTTGTGTATCTTGGGAGGTGGCATCACAGACACACTGGGAGAGGACACAGGGGACATGTGAATGGTAGTGGGGGTGGTGACTGCACATGAGAGGGGTGTGGTGGTGGGTGTGCTGGTGATGGCAGTAGTGGCTGTAGATGTAGTGCATGCAGGTGTGAGTGTAGACGAGACTGGGAGGGAGGAGGGAGATGAGGAGGAGGGGGACACAGTGGAGGCAAGTGGATGTTGGTGTGTCTGCATGTGTGTGATGCTTGCGTGAGTGCCTGTGGGATGTGTGGTGCTTATGTTTGCCTGAGCTTCCCTTGTGTGTTGATGTGTGTGCATGCTGGCCTGAAGGTGTGCTTGGGATAGGCTGGGGTACAGGGGATTGGGTCTGGGTGGAGGAAGTTGGAGGGGGAGGCTAGAGACAGGGACACTGGCTGCCATCAGTGCTGAGGCCAGAGTCTGAAAAGCTCGCTGAAGAGCCTGACCAGAATGAATGCCCTCGAGGAATGCATTGGTTTGTTGCAACTGCCTTTCTACACCCTGGATGGCATTCAAAATGGTAGACTGCCCAACAGTGAGGGACCTGAGGAGGTCAATGGCCTCCTCACTGAGGGCAGCAGGGGTGACTGGGGCAGGGGCTGAGGTGCCTGAGGTGAAGGTGATGCCCACCCTCCTGGGTGAGCGGGCACGGGCAAAGGCTGAGGGGCTGCTGGGAGGGCGGGGCTGGTAGGGGGGGTGGTGGCTGTACCTGTAGATGCGGGGGGCACAGATGTTGCTGCCACCACAAGGGAGCTCCCATCAGCGGACGAGTCCGTGTCACTGGTCTCAGCTCCTTTCCCCGCCGTGGAGCTCCCCTCGCCCTCCGTCCCACTGGTGAAGTCCGATTCCGTAGTGTGGCCCTCCATGGCCATGTGGGATGCAGCCCCCTCATGCTACGGTGCCACTGCTCCTCCTCCTGATGATGCTAATGCACACAAGAACAGGGAGACCACAAAAAGGGGGGGGACGACAGAAGAAAGACATGTTGAGTGCATGCATTACCGCTACCGTTGGCGGACACAACAGACACACAAGCCCCTTGCACTACGCCGCGGTCTCGGGCTCCACTGTTCAATTCCTGGGAAATGGCCTACCAGGCTATGGACGACATCTGCACACCTGGATGACACAGGGGCATGACTAGGTGTACTTGGCACTCTACAGAGGTGCGGTGGGGTGTCACATGGCCTGCCTTACGGAGGCACCTTGCCTACGGAACTCGCCCTGGCCTAGGGAAACCCACAGCCCACCTCCCCCACCCATACCCCTCCACTGTGCGCAAAATCAGCAAAATGAGAGTGTACTCACCCCCTTGTGGCTGCTGTGATGCCCTCAAGCGCCCATCCATCTCCGGGTACGCCACCGCCAGGATCCTGAACATCAGGGGGGTCATGGTGCAACTGGTACCCCTCCCACGTTGGGAGGCCATCCCCAGCTGAGCCTCCGCCGTCTTCTTGCTCCAGCGGCGAATGTCCTCCCATCTTTTCCGGCAGTGGGTGGTCCGTCTGTGGTAGACCCCCAGGGTCCGGACGTCCTTGGCGATGGCACACCAAATATATTTTATCTGGTGGGTGCTGACCTACATGATTTGTACAGGGGGACGATAAACTTATTACCAACTGCACCGTCACAGTCATTGGCCCCCATCCCTACCCTTGCCATGTGGCACATGCACTCACCGTCGTTTCATGCACGCTGCACTCTCCCCCCTTCCTTCTTACATCCACACCTCTCCACACAGGCATAGCCCATACAGCATGCTCCCAGTGTACTTACCTGTTTGTCTGGAGGACCGTAGAGTAGCGTGTACTGGGGAGGACCCCGTCCACGAGTTTCTCCAACTCCTCCGATGTGAAGGCAGGGGCCCTTTCCCCAGACACTCGAGCCATTGTCTCTTCCAGACCGAGGTCACAGCAGCACTTGCAGTGTAGGTCCTCTCCTGTCGAAGATCAGGTATCGAGTGATTGAACAGATAGAAAATGGCGGTCATGTCCACGGCGGTGCGTACCATCACCACCAGTGTACATCGTCATTGGCTCCTGGGACCCATAGGGTCCAATGTTAACCAATGCAGCATTGCGCCGCGTTCTTCGACTGTCTACAGCGACGGTGTACAACGCCAGCGCAGTTACCTCACATCCCATTGTCCCACTTTAGAGGTCAGGCAGCCACCATTTCAGGGGCCCACATGGCTTCATTTTTAACTGTGTCACACATACCTAGGCCTAGACTCAACACACATACAGGCCACTTTTCGGATTAGGATTCATGTTCTGTGTAAGCTGTGGGTACGTACCTCTGAGTTGTTTGACTCTGTTCTCGCTGTTGTCCTTCATAGGCACCGTCCGCTGGGACATGTGAGGAGATGGCGTCATCCACCGGTGTCCAGACCGCTGGTGGACCTGTCGACAATGGAGGAAACGGAGGAAAGACATGTGATCATCACATAAAGGCTTGACCGTGCAACAATCCAAGAACTGTGTACCCAGCTGGAGCCAGACCTGATGTCAGCTATCTGCCATCCCACAGGAATCCCCCCTCAAGTGCAGGTGCTGTCAGTGCTCCATTTCCTTGCAAGTGGGTCATTTCAAACAACAGTGGCCATAGCATGAGGGATGTCCCAGCCTATGTTTTCAAACGTGTTGTCCAGAGTGTTGTTTGCCCTGCTGAAACACATGCAGAGCTACATCGTTTTCCCTCAGGTGGAGGATTTGCCTACAGTGAAAGGTGATTTCTATGCCCTGGGACATATCCCCAACATCATAGGTGCCATTGATGGGACCAATGTGGCTTTGGTCCCCCCCGCAGGAGTGAACAGGTGTACAGAAACCGGAAGAGTTATCATTCGATGAATGTGCAGATGGTATGTTTGGCAGACCAGTACATCTCCCATGTGAATGCCAAGTTCCCTGGCTCAGTGCATGACGCCTACATCCTGCGGAATAGCAGCATCCCTTATGTGATGGGTCAACTCCAGAGGCACCGTGTGTGGCTATTAGGTGAGCACCTGGAAGCAAGACAGTGGGACTGGTTGTCTGGGTCTGGGGTTATCCCTACAGGTTAGTGTCTGTCTAGCAGTTGTCCCTCGCCATTTGCAGGTGACTCTGGTTACCCCAACCTGTCACGGCTACTGACCCCAGTGAGGATCCCAGGACAAGGGCAGAGGAATGCTACAATGAGGCCCATGGGCGAACACGGCGGATAATCAAGTGGACCTTCGGCCTCCTGAAGGCCAGGTTCAGGTGCTTCCATATGACAGGTGGATCCCTATTCTACTCACCAAAGAAGGTGTGCCAGATCATCGTGGCCTGCTGTATGCTTCACAACTTAGCTTTGCGACAACAGATGCCTTTTCTGCAGGAGGATGGTCCAGATGGCGGTGTTGTTGCAGCTGTGGAGCCTGTGGACAGTGAAGAAGAGGAAGCAGAAGAAGAGGACATGGACAACAGGGACTCGGTGATCCTGCAATATTTCCAGTGAGACACAGGTAAGAATACAAACCTGCCTACTACATGTACTTTAACACTACTACCTTTCTACTGTCTGTCGTTTTCACCCAGTGTATGGTCACTGAGTTGTCACTTTCCCTTACGATTTCACAGATGTGGGTCCCACTGTGTGACATCTGCTTTGATTCCTCATGGACTAGAGCTGTATGACATAGGTATGTTGACATTACAATTGAAAGATCTTTTTGCCACAGTAATTGCTAATACACTATTAAGAAATCACAGACTGACTCCAGATTGTTTTGTGCTTCAAGGGTGTTTATTTAAGTGCAAAATATTGGAGGGGGTTGCAAAATGGTGAGGGGTGACGGTGGAGGAATGTCCATGGCAGAGTCCAGTCTATTAGTCTCATAGGTGCATTGCCCAAATGGGCATAGGAAGTGGAGCTGGGGCAGTTTAAGGATGGACAGGGTGACAAAGTGGGACAGAAGGATGACATTCAGGATGGTCTCATTTCTTGACGGGGGTCTAGTCATCGTTCTCTGTCTTTGTCCTGGATCTCAGGGACCGTTTGCGGGGTAGTTCTCCCTCTGCAGGGGGTGGGGTGCTGATGTGGTGGTCCTGTGGCGGTGCCTCCTGTCCACTAGCGCTGGCGGAGGTGGTGGGCAATTCATCGTCCATGCTAGTGTCAGGGGCCCCTTGTTGTGCCACAGTGTCCCTCCTGGTGTTGAGTACTTCCTTCCGCACCCCTACGATGGTGCCCAGGGTGGAATTGATGGATCTGAGTTCCTCCCTGAAGCCCAAATACTGTTCCTCCTGCAGGCGCTGGGTCTCCTGAAACTTGCCCAGTACCGTTGCTATCGTCTCCTGGGAGTGGTGGTAGGCTCCCATGATGGAGGAGAGGGCCTCCTGGAGAGTGGGTTCCCTTGGCCTGTCCTCCCCCTGTTGCACAGCAGCCCTCCCAGTTTCCCTGTGTTCCTGGGCCTCCGTCCTCTGGACTGTGTGCCCACTGCCACTGCCCCCAGGTCCCTGTTGTTGTTGGGGTGGTGGGTTAGCCTGGGTTCCCTGTAGTGGTGGACACACTGCTGATTGACGTGTCCTGGGGACAGAGGTATGGGCCCGCTGGGTGGGTGCTGTGCTGGTGTTTCCAGAGGGGGGAAGCTCTGTAGTGGCCTGTGACTGTGTGATGGGAACCGACTGTCCCGAGGTCCCTGATGGGCCAGGCTGGTCATCTAGATCCAGTTGGACAGAGCTTCTGTCATCACTGTGGGCCTCTTCTGTTGGTGGTGTGGATATGTGTGGACCCTCGTGTCCGGTGACGTTGGGTAGGGGTCCTGCAGGGGTATAAAAGGATGTTTATTACATCTGTGTGCACCATGGTGTGCAATGGGTGGGTGACCGTGTACCCCAGTGCTTGCATTCCTGTGTGGGACCTTGTGTGATGATGGTTTAGGGGGGTGTATGGGTTTGTGCAGTGGGCATGCTTTGGTGATGGGTGTCAATGCTTTGGTGTTGCATGCAGGGCTTGGTGTTGGGATGTGTGGTTTGTGATGTTGGGACATTTGTGAGGAGTTGGAGTGATGGGGGTGAGGGTGAGGGTGGGGGTATGTGATGGCATGCAAGTAGGATGGGGGATGTAATAGTTAAGATTTGACTTACCAGAGTCCATTCCGCCATCTACTCCTGCGAGGCCCTCAGGATGCAGAATCGCCAAGACCTGCTCCTCCCATGTTGTTAATTGTGGGGGAGGAGGTGGGGGTCTGCCGCCAGTCCGCTGAACCGCAAACCACGGAACGCACCTTCCCCCGTAGGTCGTTCCACCTCTTCCTGATATAATCCCGATTTCTTGGGTGCTGTCCCACTGCGTTGACCATGTCCACTATTCTTCGCCATAGCTCCATATTCCTTACAATGGAGGTGTGCTGCACCTGTGATCCGAATAGCTGTGGCTCTTCCCGGACGATTTCCTCCACCATGACCCTGAACTCCTCCTCCGAGAACCTGGGGTGTCTTTGCCGTGCCATGGGGTGGTGTGGGTGATGTGTGGGGTGGTGTGTGGTGATAAGTGTGCTGATATGTAGTGGGGTGTTGTGTGAGGTGCGTGGAAGTTATGAGGGTGATGGTCTGGTGTGCCTGTGGATGCTAGTATTGTTGATGGTAGTGTCTCTCTCTCTGCTTCTTTCTCAATTGTTGTAGGGGTTTGTGGGTGATGTGGGTGTGTGTTTTATATTGTATTGGGTGTGTGGGAGTGGTGTGTGTATGTGAATCAGGTGTGTGTATTTTGAATTGTCCAATGTGGCTGTGTTTTGTATGTGTGTGTGTATTTTGAGCGCAGCGGTGTTTACCGCCAATGGAATACTGCGGTTGAAAGACCACCGCGTGGATTCGTGTGTCGTGATAGTGTGGGCGTATTTCTGTTGGCTTGACAGTGGAGGTTTTGTTTTCGCCAGTTTATCACTGACCTTTGGTGTGGCGGACTTGTGTGGGTGTCTGAATTTTGGCGGATTCTGTGCTGTGGGTCATAATAGCTGTGGCGGATTTCTACTGCCGTGGCGGTGTGTTGGCAGTCTTCTGCACGGCGGTAAGCAGCTTTTACCGCCAATGTTGTAATGATGGCCTTTGTGTCTTAGGTAAAGCACACATCAGACATGGATCGTTTTCTGCTGCTAAAAGACAGTAGGGCTCCCAAGTGAAAGGCCAAAACAGAAACAGATGGAGAGAGAAAGACTGTGAAATTAAGGAAGTATGATGCCTCCTATTTGGACTTTGGTTTCACCTGCATTGTTGTTAGTGCAGAAATTAGGCCACAGTGTGTGGTTTGTGGTATGACCTTAGCTAATGACAGCTTGAAACCAGCAGAACTAAGGCGTCATTTGGAAAGACAGCATGGGTGTATAGTAGCAAAGAGTAGAGAGTTTTTTGCCAGAAAGTTGCAAGACATGACTCAACAGAAGGAAACCATGAAAAATGTGGCCTCCACCACAGCAAATGCATTGAAAGCATCTTACCAAATGGCATACCATATTGCCAAAAACAAAAAGACATTTACAGATGGAGAAAGAGTGATTCTCCCAGCAATTCTTGATGTGGCCACAACAATGCTTGGTGAAAAAGCAGCCGAGAAGTTCAAAATAATACCTATCTCAGACACAACAGTTTGCCACTGCATCTCACACATGTCAGAAGATATCCACGGACAGCTCATAGCTCGGTTGAAATCAAGTTGGTTTGCTTTGCAGTTGGATGAAGCAACTGACTTGTCAAAGGCAGCACATTTAATTGCTTATGTCCGATACTGTGATGAAACAGTAATGTTGGAAGACGTTTTATTCTGCAAGCCAATCAAGGGACGAGCAACAGCATCTGACTTATTTGACATTATCAATGACTTCCTGGGTCTTCATGGCTTAAAATGGGAAAACTGTGTCGGAATCTTCACAGATGGTGCTCCAACCATGTGTGGTGCTAGAGCTGGCCTAAAAGCTAAAGTGTTGACAGCGGCTCCACATATTCTGTGGACCCACTGTATGATACACCGGGAAGCCCTTGCTGTCCGAAACATGGATGGTGAACTTCAGGATGTATTGAATTCTGCAATTAAAACAGTTAATTTCATAAAGACCCACCCAACAAGAGCTCACCTATTTGCAATTTTATGTGCAGAAATGGGAGCTGAACATGATGGCCTGCTGCTTCACAGAGAAGTCCGATGGCTATTCCGTGGAAAAGTGCTGAATCGCATTTTTGAATTAAGGAATGAAGTGCTGCAATTTCTTCTGGATTTGGACCCCTGCAAAGCAGAACATTTATGTAGTCCCCACTGGCTCGTGCTTTTAGCATACCTTGCTGACATCTTTGAGAAATTAAATTCCCTGAATCAATCTTTGCAAGAGCTGAAATCACTTCTTTTACCATGAATAAAAAAAATATCTGCTTTCAAGAAGAAGCTGGAATTATGGAGGAGACTAATTGAAGTTGGCCAGTTTGAGCCATTTCCATGTTTAGCCGATGCTCTTGAGGAAACAGAATATAACCTTCAAAATGTTGCAGAGTTAATAAAAAATCACCTGACATCACTCCGCGACAGTTTTCACAAGTATTTTCCTTAGGAAAACAATCATATTAATGACTGGGTCTTTCAACCATTTCTGGCAGATGGGGGTATCCATCTCCCAATTCGCTTGCAAGAAGAACTAATTGATCTCCAAAGTGATCGCATACTGCAGATGCAATTTAGCAAACTCTCCTTGGGGGAGTTTTGACTGAAAATGCCTGAAGAACATTCAGCTTTGAGGGAAAGTTGTATCAAAACTCTCTTGCCTTTCAGCACATCATATTTATGCAAGATTGGGTTCTCAGCACTTGCGGTATTGAAGACTAAGTATCGCTCAAGATGGAAGTGGAGCACAACCTTAGACTGGCAGATTCAAAAATTCATCCACAAATTGACCGTCTCTGTGGTGATAAACAGGCCCACCCGTCACATTAGTTTTGAAAGTATTATGTCAAATTCTGTGTCTTAGTGAAAAATAAAGCCGCATTGTAAATTGTTCTGTGCAAACATTTTCTTGGAGGCTTTTCATTTGAACTGTGTAATAAGCACTGGTGCTCTCAAACCTTCAGTTTATTAGACACTTTGAATTTGTATAATAATGTTTCCCATATATGATCTGGACTCTGCGAGTGGGGGTGGCCGTCGATGATGTAGAGTACCAGCTTCCAGAAATTTGCGTCAGGTGGTGGTGGGGCTCGATGCCTAAAAATGTTTAGAAGGGGGGCTCAGTATAAAAAAGTTTGAAGACCTCTGCCTTAAAGTGACATGTGTCTCCTCATAGGAAGCAGAGTTCATAATAATTCCAGATACTTTAGTACATTCCACTGACATTCACATTTTTACTGCATGATGTACGTTTAAACTATGCGTTTACAAATAATCACATTTAGAGAATGCCACAGTAATAAATTTGATTGCATTGTCTCAGAGAGCATCACATTATTTTAGTTTTGCACTGCAATAAAAACCTACATGAATTCCATAACCAGCATCATTTGAAATACAGTTTTTCTTTTAACACACTCTTGCATAAACATTCATGAAATATGTACAAGCCAACGAAAGTTCAGCTCCCTTTTTCTTACTTTTGGATGATAATGAAGAAGGCCTTACAAATCATGAGAAACACAGAACACTGTATTTGGACCAGAGTTAAAGCCAGCCATGCTCAAGATTTTGATTAAATATAACATATATACCTTGTGGTGAAATTCAATAATTTTGCAGGGTGGAGATAACTTAAATCTATGTTAATATATATGAAAGTGTTAAAAGGACTCATTATGATAATCTGTTCATCGAAAGACAAGTTGACTATAGAAGAAAAAACGTATTTAATGCAGTTTGTGTTCATGAGAGGTTTGTACAGCCTGGATTCTTAGCTAACTCAAAGTGCTGATTTATGGCTGTGCACAGATAGGAAGACCCTTGACATGCAGTGTAATGTTTTCTTTTTAACTGTGTTCCTAATCTATAGCATGTGAAGAGACAAATGAGTTTCGATTCGCTTTGGAGGTATCAAATGACCTAACATATTTTATGACTGAACTCAACATTAATGGAAACGAACCGATTTGTGTGAATCTCAGTATCCAGAAATGTAATTAAAAACAAACCACCTGAAATCTTTTATTATGCCTATTGAGATAGTCCTGTGTCTGTACCTTTTCCTATAAATAGCAGTGATCTACGGTGAACTTTGTTCTAAATAATGGTAGAAGCATTCAGCTATTTGTACCTTTAGGCTCTTACTTGAGTATATATCTCCTTTCTATAATATGATAATTAGCATACTAATGTAGTCTAAATGTTAGTGTCGTCCCTTAGGTCACAAAGTCATCAGAATGTGACAGTTTATGCCTTGTGTTAAAAGAAGCTTTAGTGATTTAAATGTAGAATCTGCACTGACACACATTTCATCTACACACAGAATTCAACATAGGTTGTATTTGAATTAAATCTCATGTTCTGATATCAGAATATAATTTAGGTCTTAAACTAACATAATATATTTACATTATATTGAATTTCTAATGATTAATGAATTAAAATGAGTGCAAAAATGAAAGACATGTACCTTTCAGTTATATTTAAAGAAGTGCATTGACAAAGTTCTTTTTATTTTAGTAAGACGAATGTAACATACATATTATTGAAGCATTATTAATATTGAATTTATATGTTTGCATATTAAAAGTGAGATTATTAAAATGTATTAATTAAGTATTGCTATAATTCATTTGCATTAGTTTAGGTGAGGCCTATAGTTCTGTAATTCGTGACTGTGCAGGAAATGCTGATTCATTTTCATAACATGATCTTTCTTCCAGACTTCGGGGGTCATTACAAGCTAACCGCCGTGTGGCCGCCAATGCGGCCGCACTCCCGCAGACCCCATTACGGCATCCCCGCTGGGCCGGCCGGCGCAAACCAAGTTTACGCCCGCCGGCCCAGCGGGGATGAGGCCACAACTTAGGAGCCGGCTCCTAATTGAGCCGTGCGACGGGTACAGTAGCAACCGTCGCGCTTTTCACTGTCTGCTATGCAGACAGTGAAAAGCTGCCCGGGGCCCTGTTAGTTAGGTCACCCCTGCACTGCCCATGCCAGGCCCAGGGGCCCCAGGACACCCCTTACCGCCAGCCTCTTCCTGGCGGTGCAAACCGCCAGAAACAGGCTGGCGGTAGGGGGGTCATAATCCCCAGGGCAGCGCCGGCCCCGGCGGTGCGACCGCGGCACTACCGCCACGGTCGTAATACGGGTCTCCGTACCGCCAGCCTGTTGGCGGTACGGACGCCACATTACCCCTGGCGGTCTCTGACCGCCAGGGTCGTAATGACCCCCTTCGTTTTCATAAGAAGACTGATGTTGGTAATAGGCCCCATTGTTCAAACATAGAGAGTACATTTCTTATCATCCTTGAGAGAAGAACGTTGTGGAACATGACATGCCATTGAATACAATTGGTTCAAACTTATGTGGAGTTGCACAGATGGAAGATGTTCCCAGGAACAGACCTCGGAATAGAACCTGATGCTGCAACCTTGTGTAGTGTGATAGATTTGTATTCAATGATGCCCCTTCAATGCAATGTGGATTGCTTTTTGGAGCGAATCAAATTGTTTCATGAACTTTAATCTATCCTTTTTTAGTTGGATTTGAAGCAGTCCTTCAGATTCCCTGGATGGTTGCAGATGGCCTGTGAACAGACCTTTTGCTGATGAAGAATCGTGTATACTGAGCCCATTGGAGAGGTATCTTTGAGATGTCCCTTGAGACTTAGAGATTTCCCTTACCCCTTTCAGAAGACCCTTGATCAAGCTTCTGATATGCTGACGCTTTTCCTTTTTACTTATTTTTTGCCCACCTCAGTTAATATTCTTTTGCCTGAGATTTCCTTTGTTAAAATATTTTTGTCCTTTTTGTGCTTTTTTCTTTTGTCCACATGTGTTTTGCTCCGTACATTTATTTCCCTGATTTGGCCTGCAGTTGGGTTTTTCCTGTGCCCAACTAAACATGTGACTCTGCTAAACTAATTTATCTGATGATTGCTAATTCTAAGCAGCACTTATTTTCTGTATCACAGATATCTTTGCTGATGACGTGTAATGTTCTTGAATGCTTAGATCTATTGATTGTTAATTTGGTTGAATGTATTTCATCGCCTTGGGCAACCACTGATGATCATGTATCTTTATAAGTTGATTTTGCAAATTGCCTATATGACTTTGAGCTTGAGTTTTTAATAAACCCCTTCTCTGTGCACTTTGGTCATGGTGTGTAGTTTAAGTGGCTTGTATCACACTGTGTTAATGAATCTACCACACCATGTAGCAGGGTCAAAAGATCCATCCACCTTGAAGAGCATTGATTCCAGCGAAGGATGAAAATGTTACAGCTGTTCCATCCTGGGGCATTTTTGAGATTCCGCTGGAGACCCCAATTACCTGATACATTACATTAACAAACCAATGCTCCAATCCTATCACAACTGCACTACCAGACACATGTTCCACCCACTAATCATATTAAATATAACCCCCACCAACATAGCATCTATAACCTTTCTTACCTATATTAAATTATTCTGTGCAAACCTCTTTTGTGCTGCTTCTGACACAATTCTTTTGCTTTTCTCTGCAGACAGCTTTCTTCATGAAAGTGCATAGACCAACCTCTTTCACAGGGATGACTTTAGTTTCCATTCTATCTGTGAAATATTGGTCTTGTCTTGTATCTAACTGATTTTTTTTTCTCACCAACATGACCATCACTGTCTCTTTCAGATTCAGACCAATACTCATCTTCTGAAGCATCACCCCTCTTTCTGTACTTTCCCTGCACTACTCTCACTGCTTCTTCACACTCAAATTATCGTTTGAAGAAAGTCTTTCAAGTTCTTTAATGGAGCTGTAAGCAAGTGTGTAACTTCTACTCTCTCATCCATCATATTAAAAGAAATGTCTTAAATAAGTTATTTATTTGGAGTCTAACCTGAAAAAACATACTGACTTTAGTCTTAAGACTTAAGATAACGCTAGCACAGCCCTATAGTTACTCTACTCAAGCATTTGTTGAAGAAAATCTGCCAACATTGACACAGTAAGATGGTATCATAACAACCTTGTTCTCTGTTTGACAGCTTATACAAAGTTACTGAAATGCTGTGTCCCCCTCCAAAATGGCTGACATAGGGGGTTATTCCAACTTTGGAGGGGGTGGTAATCCGTCCCAAATGTGACGGATTTACCACCAGCCGTATTACGAGTTCCATAGGATATAATGGACTCGTAATACGGCTGGTGGTATATCCGTCACTTTACCATCACTTTTGGGACGGATTACCACTTCCTCCAAAGTTGGAATAACCCCCATAGTCTTGTGATCCTTCCAGCTAGACTTACATAAACCTATGTAAATCATAAAATGTTGGACCCCAGTGGCACCTGACTGAAATCCATCACAGCAGGAAGTTTAATGGCATGTAGCAATCCTTACGCCATGAATCATGGAGCTGTTTTCCAGCTCGGATGATGATTTCACTTGCACTGTTACTGCCATGTCTTGCCTGCGTCCTGCGCCGGGATGCCCCTATAAGGCAGCCGTTCATTTAAGAAATAATTTTAACATAACATAACATCATCATTGTACTGCTCAGGGGCCGCTCATGCAAGCAATTAAACAGCATGTGACGGTCTTTGAAATTGAAAGAGGTATTCGATAGTGTAATATTATTCAAATATTTCTCTACCTAATTATACATGTACAAAACTAAAACTGAAAATAAGTTAATATTTCAAACGTATAAACCAAAAGTTACTTTATACTTACCTCCAACATGCACCCAGTGGAACAGACACATCTTATTAATAATCCAATGAAAGTTCACATAGCCTACACTCAAACATTATGTATTTAATCATCCAACCAATTATGTAACCAAGAGAAACAATTAGTGTATCAAAATTCAGTTTCCCCAGAGGATGACATAAACATTAATAATCTGTCAGAGGAGCAGCATTAAAAGAGGATGTCTTTGAAATGTGGTGGAGCATTATTCTGTGTTGAGAGACATTTTAGTGTTCACAGTTGGTGTTAATTGTACTGCTGAGTTGGTGTGCCTATAAATGCTTGTTTCTGTTATGTAACATCTTAGTAGAGGTAGCTACCACAATACAATATTACGGCAAAGCAACACTATTGTCCTAGTCCTGAGGAGACCCATAAACAGTTCTGTGTCAAAACACAAAGGAAAAAATGTAAAACAATTCAGAGGGGAAATACCTTCACTGGTACAGAGATAAATGAAGTTAAGTCCTGGGCTGGAGTGGATGGCATAAAGCCTCATTTTGAAAGAAAAATCAAGAACCCTTATTAAAGA
The DNA here is from genome assembly GCF_031143425.1 of Pleurodeles waltl. Classification (NCBI taxonomy): domain Eukaryota; kingdom Metazoa; phylum Chordata; class Amphibia; order Caudata; family Salamandridae; genus Pleurodeles; species Pleurodeles waltl. Next base: position 511,710,478 of record NC_090445.1, read on the forward strand.
AATCTATGTAACCACATGATTCTATATTATAAAAAGGCTGCTGTTATAGTCCATCTATTTGTTTTTAATATTTGAAGTATTGTGTCCAAATGAGATATTTCCCTTGCTCACAGAGGCACAGATGATGGATGCACTAGGTGGCAGGCACCTGAACAACAAGTGTCATCTTCCATTGTTGAACTGCTCTCATTTTATGCCAATTTCAAACATGTACACCATTTAAAATGTATGTTACTTGAATGTCCTAGAAATAGAATGAATTCGAAACCATTTTATGGGTACTATAGCATGAACTGAGACCCCTGCAATTGTTAAGATGATTCTTTTGAAATTCTATGTGTAGGGAATCTGCCTTTTCTGTGTGGTCACCCCAGAGCCCAATGTACGTGTTTTGATCCCTAAAATGTGGAGAACTTGGCTAATTCCTGATTGATGTAAATCACGTTTCCATAGGGCCATAATATAAGGTGTGGAAATACATCCATTAGATGAAGTGTTAACCGTCAACTGTGGACTGCAACATTTACTGTGCCATCCATTAGTGTGACAGAACAAGACATTGTTTTGGGCCTACTCCTGCAGAGTCAAACATGTTCAAATAACCCTTGTTTGATAGGTAAAAACATCCCTTTTAAATATTAGTAAGTCACCTCAGTGTAAGTCTTGCAGCCCACAAGATAGGGCACATGGTATTTAAAAGTGGGTCACTAGAACATTCACAATACAATGTCCCTGCAGTGGCAAGGCTCAAAAAGCTACTGTGTGGCAAGCCTAGCTCTCATTTGTAGAAAACCAGAGTGTAGATTAAAATACTATTACTTCTAACTTTGGAAAAGGGCCTGCTAGGAAAATAATTAAACCACTATTTTAATTGTTAGGAAGAAACTCAAATCAACTGTAAAGTCAGATTTGTAATAAATACTAAGAAAAAGTAACATACAGAAAGTTACCTTTTTTCCCGCCTGAAGTCCCCTTAGGCTAATTTGCATCAACTCCTCAGCAACCCTCAGCCTTTACTTGGCCCAGGAATAGGCCGGAAATTACCTCCAGAAGCAAACTACAAGCATAATATGCTAACCTAAATTGCCAGAGATGACTCCTCTGAAAGTTACAGAATATTCTGAGTGGGGGCTGTGGCATCCTGAGAACACCACACTGTGAACTCTTGCTTCACAGTTCTGTTGAGCCACACATAACACTTGGGGAACACTTGAAAGGAAAGGAACAGGATGCCAAAACAATTCTTGTGTTTCCTTGTCTGGTTGCTGAAGGGCCTTACTTTTGTCCTATGAGATGTCTGTTTCTGGGTTTGTTGTGCGTATGGTGCCTACTTCAAACTGCATTTTAATGTTAGATTTGGGATGACACTGGTGATTTCCCTAAGACACTCCTACACACATACTCCAGCCTTCATTCCCCAAGCTTAGTGTGACTGAAGACTTTCACCATCTTGAAAAAGCCCTAACACATGCCATTTTTGGCCCGATTGTAGTAGAGCAAACAGGAGCTACTGAAAAAGCAGGTATGATTGGCTCCTGGAACATTTATTCCATTGGTTAGGGAGTGTCCAGGAGTCAACCCACCCAGTAGCTGGTGCCAGAAATAAATGGGAGACTTCCAGACATCCACTTCAGAACACTTTCTGGCCCTGTTGAAGATCCTGCTGTCTGTGACCTGAGGGAAGCCCTGAAGGATCGGTCCTGCTCCCTCTTGTATCTAGGAAAAACAAGTGGACATCAAGGGTAAGTTGGCTGACCTCTTGTGTGGGTTGATTTAGACACCAAGTTGCAAGAGGCCTTTTCTATGGAGTGTCCAGATACACAGTAACAATTAGGACTGGACTGGACTGGACCTTGCTAGGGGCCTGTGCTGAAGTGACTCCTGGTCCGAAAGTACTGTCTCTGAGGTCCAGGGATCCGTGAAAGTGACTCAGAGGACCTGCTCCTGAAACTCTGATAAATTGAGACTTAAAAGACTAGGTCCTTCTTCTGTCTTCCCCAGGTACAATTGTGTTCTGAAGAAGGGGCCTGGGTTGCCACATTATGCTTGGCACCATCTTGTGAGTGGGAGAAATGACTTGACTAATAGGGATAAAGTTCCTAGGGGCTATCCTGCTCAATTTGACATCCCTCCCTGGGGGTCTGGTCCTAAACAATTCCAAAGTTCACCGTTATGAAAAAATACAACATGGCAGGATGTTTCTCCCTATGGGTAGAGCTATGGGCACACCCCTGAAGTTTGTCTAGGGCAATAGGAAACTCCCATTGCATACCCATTTTCTGATGCAGGTTTTCCCCCCCAACAGGGCAAACACAGTGACTTTCCTAAGTGACTATTTTTAAACTAGGTAATTTAATACCAATTGGTACTGAGTTACTAACTAATGAATAACATAATTAAATATATTTTAAAGAGACAAAAATAATTTAAAGACATTTGGGACCATAAACATCATGCATCTCAAGAAATTAATGCTTGAATTCAAAACCCTCAAAAATCACAAAAATAGTAAAAATGAAAGTTTGTAGATTATTTTGTAAGTTTTATTTTACATGAGCCATCTTTAATCAGTTGAAGTTCTGTCTTGAGAAAGGGAAATCCAGTATTTTCAAAACCTTGCAGTTGGCATTTTAAACCTAATATTTTGAATAATAGTTACAACTAATTTTCCAGTTTTTATATTCAGCTAGGTTACAGTTCATTGAGTCATACAATGAAGACACACCACTCTGCACTATGAGTTTGAAGAACTTTCCAGATTTCTCGGTGGTACGGACAGTGTTGAAGAATACCTTTCAGAGACATTACCCATTAACTCTTAACAAAGGGCGGGGCTATGATATAACTTATATTATGTAGCACTGATATCAGTATGAAGTGACACTGATAACAATGACATAGACAAGTAAATGTTTGGCAAGGAGGATGTGGCAAATTAAAACATAATGGCCCTCATTACGAGCCTGGCGGTCTGTGACCGCCAGGCTCGCGGTTGGCGGGAGCACCGCCGACAGCCCGGCGGTGCCCCGCAGGGCATTCTGACCGCGGCGCTTTGGCCGCGGTCAGTGCAGGAAAACCGGCGGTCTCCCGCCGGTTTTCCGCTGCCCGTTGGAATCCTCCAAGGCGGCGCAGCTTGCTGCGCTGCCTTGGGGATTCTGACACCCCCTACCGCCATCCTGTTCCTTGCGGTTCGCCCGCCAGGAACAGGATGGCGGTAGGGGGTGTTGCGGGGCCCCTGGGGGCCCCTGCAGTGCCCATGCCAATGGCATGGGCACTGCAGGGGCCCCCGTAAGAGGGCCCCGCATGTATTTCACTGTCTGCATAGCAGACAGTGAAATATGCGACGGGTGCAGTAGCACCCGTCGCACCTTCCCACTCCGCCGGCTCGATTACGAGCCGGCTTCATCGTGGGAAGGTTGTTTTCCCCTGGGCTGGCGGGCGGCCTTTCGGCGGCCGCCCGCCAGCCCAGGGGAAAACTTGGAATACCCTCCGCGGTCTCTGGACCGCGGAGCGGTATTTCTGCCGCGCAACATTAGCGGGCGGCCTCCGCCGCCCGTCAATGTTGGAATGGGGGCCAATGTCTGTCAGACACCTATTTGGAGTGTTTACATTCCGGAAGCCACTCTTGTGTTGCAGTGGTTCAACAAGCAGTAGGTGCTGAGGTACTGCTAGTGCTGCGGAGGCTCAATTAGTGCGATGACTAAAACAGATTATTGTCTAGGTCAGTGGTTCCCAACCTGTGGTCCGGGGACCCCTGGAGGTCCGCGAGGCCTCCTCAGGGGGTCTGCGACTGCTTATAAAATTAAATAATATTAACAGATTAGGTCCCCAGTTTTCAGTAATGACTCAGTGGAGGTTCCCCGAAGTGCATTAAAGATTCAGTGGGGGTCCCTGGGCTCCAGTTATGATAAAGTGGGTGTCCACAGAAGTCAAAAGGTTGGGAACCACTGGTCTAGGTCCATCACCAATTAAAGATGTGAACACAAAGGGGCATATTTATCACTATATCATGCAGCGCAGCAAGTCACCTTGCCGCCCTGCGCTCTGTGATAGGAAAAGGGCAGTAATGCAGAACACTTATGGCACATTCCTCTTATTTCCCAGCACTGGTGCACAATGTGCTGCCTAGCACCAAAGCAGATGCCCTGGCATCATGGTGCCAGGGTGCTGGGTTGCAAGCAGGATTAGTTTTGCGAAGGTACACCTTCCTGCGCAAAAACAATCCCCTGAGGCATAGTCCTCTTTCCATGTGTGCTGCAGAATACATGCACAGGATACACATAGAAAGAGGAAGTAATGTGGAGAAGTGAAGATATCTCTGTTCTTTATGCATCACCTGGGGAGGCGTAGGTTTTTGATGTATTCCCAGGTCTACCAGTAATGGTAAATCTGGGAATGCACCAAATCCATGGTTGGATGCATAGGAATACCCAGGCTCCACTCACGGAAGGTTTTCCCAGGACAGAGTAACACAACAAAGTGATTTGTGCTGCATTGGGTTACTCTATATTTATCTAGCCAGACAAGGCCATACAAGTTGGCCTTCCCTGGCTTGATTAATCTGCCTTAAGAGTTGCATCACTCTTGAATCACGTTGTGTGGTGGAAGAGCGACGCAACTCCTTCAATAAATATGTCCCAAAAAATCTAAACATCTGTGGAATGAGATGGCCTGATTAAGAAAAAAAAGGTGAATACCACGAAAAGCCAACACCTGATTGGTCTCAGAGTGAAAGCTTGAGAACCCATCCTCCACTAAAAAAAATACAATATACTATACTTATCAAGTGGTTACTTGGTTAAAGTTCAACCCACACCAAGTTGACCAAAAGTTCTACAAAACATCAGCATTTTATTGAAAATACCGGAGCATGGTCTGGTAGGGCAGACCAAGTGCCCAATGCCTTAATACAATAGGAGAAATTAGTAACAGAACACTCATCCTAGGCACATGATCAGATCTGCAGAAGGAACTGTGCATGCCTTTACAAGGATCAGGATTTGTAGTACCATAGTCATTGTTCAAAACTCTGACTTTTTACATTGACCTATAAAAGAAAATGCCAACTGCTATTCGTAGCCTCATCATTCCACATAAACGTTTGAACTGTGTCACAAAATCATGGAAGAGTGCATCCATCAACAATAATTCATATGACCACACATCTATTTAAACAGATGCCTCCTTCAGCTACTGATACCAAGCAAATGCCCTTCATCCATGTTACTTACTCAGCACCAAGTTTTTATTATTAGAGTTTTGGGGGGACAGCCAAATGGCAAATGATACGTGGTGTTAATTACGGTTTCATGACAGTGTTTGTTTATAATATACTTGAAGCGTAGTGGTGTAACAAAGGCCCGCGTAATCCTTGAGGTGCGGGGGGTGGGGTGGGGTGAGTACCCTGGCCTGAGAGCTCCTTGGTGAGTCTGGAGGGGAGCCCTTCATGTACCTTGCAGGGTCCCCCCTCAAGTTTCCTTATGCCATTATTGGGGCTTCATGGTACCATAATGTCTCTCATTCTGTGTGGACTTCCATTTTTCTTTCAACACTTTGAAATAGACAAAGCCTTCCAATGAACTTTCTTAAAATTGGAATTTGGCTCAGGAATCTACCCAGAATTTATATTCTTCCATTAAAAGTACTACTGTTTGGAACCTTAATGATTTCAATTTTAACTAGCTGGTAATATTTACTGAGAGAGATCTGGTATACCCCTTACTTATGTATTTATTTGTACTGATTTTGGTTAACACAGTGGCATTGGGGCTATCTTTCCAGGTATTAGCAGCTATTCCACAATGACCTGTGACAACCAACTTGTAAACCAGAAAGCGGAGATAGAAAATTTATCGTATTTCCTACCAGGAAAAAAGGTAAAATTTGAAACCACCTTATTATGTTTTCCAGCCAATATCATTATTTTCAAAAGCAATATATATAGAAATATTCTCAGGGATTGAAACAGCTACACCAATGCACTCCGGGATCAATTAGAAACCTTTAAAACCATTTTAAAAATAGTGAGGAAGGAAAGTTATCCTTTGTTCTTATCTGCCTCTATCCATGTCAATGGAGGACAGAAAAGGTTACATCCTAAGAGTGAATTCTTCAAAACGTTCCAAAGGAATATGTTGCTGTGAAGTCTTTTCTATGTGTCTTGTGTTGTTCAATACTATTTCTGCTGTGCTCGTTAAAATGTTTAGCACTGGTATCTTAGGCCCTCTGATTGTACAAAATTTCTACTAGGGTTTCCGTTTTTTAATGTAAATTGATTCTAACCGACACAACCAAAGAGACATTTTAACTTTTCATTGGATACCAGAACTCTGGACTTTGCACACTTTTGCTACTTTGGTGCATTTAGTGTCAAAGCAGTATAGGTGCAGCCTCTTCCTTTAGGCACTTTTATGCAATGGATGCTCCCTCAATTACCCTCTTTGGCCAAGGTATGTCACATATAACTTTTTGAAATTCTGGAAGGTCCATGCCCCCTGGAATTCTTAGACCTGGTTCCTCTCCCGGTAGCATGACTTACTTAATATGGCTTCAGTTCACTGTTCCTTACAAATTGCTCTGCTATGGAGAGCAGTTTCAGATCTGAACTATGAGTTGGATCTCCGTCCAGGAAAAGAGGTAGCTCCATGATTCCATCCTCCCTTACTGAGAGTGGGACAGAGCTTTGCTTTCTGAACAATCAGGTATACGGATTGTGGCAAAAAGAAGACTTGAAAAAAGTTGCCCCCTGAATTATTTTCCTTTCGTTACGTGCCATACCACTCAATCCTACTCTCTGTGGTAAAGTATAATGGTCTGACAAGCAAGCCCACATATTCCCTTGCACAGAAGGAGAAGACTATAATACAAACATCTTTGGCAGACATGCACAGATCCAGAAGGGTCAGTGCAGTGTTTTTGCTGAAACTGTGCTGCCTCAACTGCATACATAAACCCACAAAATCTATGAGTTACTGTATGAGATTCATACAGTACAGCCCAGAAACGTGACAAGGCAGCCCTTGCTATTTCCTAGTATGTGCTGAAAAAAAACATAATGTAGGAAAACAGGTATGTTGATTAAATCCGAGCTTGCACACCTAGGTAGAACATGTTCATGATATAGCCCCAGGATCACCAAGTTCAACTTTCATTCCTATTGCCTGCATGTCCAAATGGAGGGAAAACTAGGCCTCACTCTGTAAAGTCACCTGTTTAAACCACAGAGACTATTTTAATCAAGATGTATTGAGCTGCTGTGATTGTTCATTCCCGAAAGATGGAAAATGCACTATAACAGTGAACTGTGAACAAAATAGGAAAGTGTATTGTGCAGCTCTCACACAGAGCACAGTCCTGCATTGCTTTCAATGAAACAAAGACCCATATGTCTGGTAAAATTCTGTGCTTAGCATTCCTCATGTTGGTTTTCAAATAAACACAAAACCTCTTCACAGACAAATAACCCAAGGTATCCTGCAAATTAATAGGTTTCTTTAATAATTTGGCTGCATCTAGATACTGAAACATATTTTGCTGTAATCATAGACCATGGAGTTGACAGAATGTGCATTCATTCTTTAGTAAACCTCCCCTGTTACCATGTAGAGCATGGGTAGGTCAAATCAGACAGCAAAATCACATTTATTCACCAAGTACTTTCTTGGTATCTCTAAAAAAAGAATAAGGCGGTATGACACTGATTTTGCAGGAACAGAGCACAGAGTATTCCATGATATATATCTCATGTCATTAGTAGAAATTCTGCAGTTGCTCTTGTCATTTGTCAATCAATCAATCAATCAATCAATCAATCAGTCAATGTGTAGAGCATGACTGGTCACCCATAAGGGTATCCAGGCATTGGCAGGGTCCAGGGTCTCATTCGAACAGCCAGGTTTTCAGCATCTTATGGAACTTCTCTGAAGTAGGGGAAGTCCTGAGGTACAGAGGGATGCTGTTCCAGGCCTTGGTTGTGTGATAGGGGAAAGAGCGTCCTCCTGCTCTGCTATGTTGTATGCAGGGGTCTGGGCCAGTGCGACTGAGGCAGAGTGGAGGTGTCATGAGGGTTTGTGGCATCTCAGATGGTGGTTGATGAAGTCTTGTCTGGAGTTGTGTAGGGCCTTCAACACGTGGGTAAGGAGCTTGAACTGGCATCTTTTCTGAACCGGGAGCCAGTGGAGTTTTTTGAGGTGGGGGTGATGTGAGTGTGACGAGGGAGATCCAGAATATGTCTTGCTGCGGCATTGTGTTTAGTCAGTAGTATTTGAACTAGGTGGGCCTTGATTCCCATGTAGAGGATGTTTCCGTGGTCCAGTCGAAAGATGATGAGGGCTTGGGCGATGGTGCGTCTCATGTTTTGAAGAAGCCACTGGAAGATCTTATGTAACATGTGCAGGATAAAGAAGCAGGAGGATGACACTGCCTTGACTTGGGACATTATGGTGAGTTTTCTGTCTAGGATGATACAGAGATTCCTCGGGTGCTCTGCTGGGATTGGAGTGGGCCCTTGTTCTGCAATTCACAGTAAATAGAAACTAACATTAGGAAAGCCTAATTGCTCTCAAAGGCTATTAGCCAGACGGACATCAATTACTTCAGCAAATGAAAAAAAGGTTGGAAATCAGAGTCCTTGTGACACAAGGTTATTTAGAGCTGTCTTATTCTGTTTTTATAAAGGACTTTACTTACAGGTGGAGAATAGGGCAGTTTAAGTGCAGTTCAACTCAAAGTATAAGGTAATTAAAAAAACACATTACCCACCCAAATCCTCAGTAAACCCAAAATGAGAACAAATTATACATTACCTTAATATTATTTAAAAATAACTAATACATGTTTTTTACAACAAAATCTACAATAAAGACATAGGGGGTCATTCTGACCCTGGCGGTAAATAACGCGGGAGCCGCCTGCCAAGCGGGAACCGCCAGAAGACCGTCCCACGGTCAAAAGACCGCGGCGGTCATTCTGGGTTTCCCACTGGGCTGGCGGGCGACCGCCAAAAGTCCGCCCGCCAGCCCAGTGGGAAACACCCTTCCCACGAGGAAGCCGGCTCCGAATGGAGCCGGCGGAGTGGGAAGGTGCGACGGGTGCAGTTGCACCCGTTGCGAATTTCAGTGTCTGCAAAGCAGACACTGAAATTCCTTGTGGGGCCCTCTTATGGGGGCCCCTGCAGTGCCCATGCCATTGGCATGGGCACTGCAGGGGCCCCCAGGGGCCCCACGACACCCCATACCGCCATCCTGTTCCTGGAGGGCGACCCGCCAGGAACAGGATGGCGGTATGGGGTGTCAGAATCCCCATGGCGGCGCAGCAAGCTGCGCCGCCATGGCGGATTCCCATGGGCAGCGGAAAGTCGGCGGTACACCGCCGGCTTTCCGCTTCTGGCCGCGGCTGTACCGCCGCGGTCAGAATGCCCGGCGGAGCACCGCCAGCCTGTTGGCGGTGCTACCGCCAAACCCCGCCCTGGCGGTATTTACCGCCAGGGACAGAATGACCCCCATAGTGTGTTATAACTGAGAAAATATATAGGTGAAAAAGACAGTGCAACCATCTTGGGCAATTAACACCAATAGAATTAGAGTCATTTCTTCCCTACTGCAGATGATTGTAAATAGAGTTGACAGTGATGCTGTACTGCACACTTGCACTTACCAAAGGAGATTCAGTTCACATGCTCAGGTGACAGGGGTGGAAAGCGCTGTGTATTTTTGGGTCACAGGGATAAGGATACAGAAAAGTAGCACCTTTTTTAATAATAGGTCAGCCTCTTTTAAAAGACTTAGGGACTTATTTAACGTTTGACAGACAAAGATAGTCTTAAATGTGGCAGATATCCTGCCCTGTTGGAGGCTGTTTATTAGTAGAGGTAAGTACACACCTACCACTAGCAATAATGCCCCCAAGTCTATGTTAGGCCCAGTCAAGGTACCAAAATATTAGCCCCTGGTTCAACCCCTGGCAGCTTGGCACTGAGCAGGCAAGCTAACTTAGGAGATGGGTATGTAAAGCATTTAAATATACCAATACAGTAAATAAGTATGACACAACACCCAATAAAACTCCCACACCAATTCATGAAAATAGGATATACGTGTATCTTTTAAATTACTCCATAATGACAAAAATCCACTATAGGCAACAGGAATTATGAATTTTTAAAGATTACAAAAATTTGCTTTCTAGTACTTAGAAATCGATAGCGCCAACCGGGGACATCTGGTCTTACTTAACCAGGACAAAGTCAAAGTTTGAGGCTGACGGCGATTGGCACCTGCTCTGATACACTGAGCGGGAGGCCTCGGTCAAAATTTTACCTTCGCACTTAGAAACTTTTCTGGAGCTTTTCTCTCCCAATGTTGTGCTGGCCTCTCCAGCAAGCCGATTTCAATGCAACCTTGTTAGACTAGTTTTCCACGAGGCCCCGGTCAAATCCTGGAAGTCTGGATCTTTCAACAGAATAAACCTAAAATCCTGGCCAGGTCACAGTTTAAGGTAGTTGACTTGACTCACGATGTCGGGTCGGTCCACTTACAGAGATTTTTCCAAAAGTTGCTCCAAACTTTTCCAAACTTCTGGATCTTCTCCCTGAAGTTCCTTGTTAGAAATGGGGTCTCTAGTTGGCAGTGGACAAGCAAAGTGGGTGTTTATAGATAAGGAATGGCGCTCACTAATATCACACCGAAGTGTCAAATGACATCAAAAGTATTTAACGGTGCCCCTGGAAGGGAAATAAAACACCCCACTCCCCCAAGGTTCCAAAAGGAAAAACTAAAGCAAAAATATCCAAGTCACTCGTTTACAAAATACAGTTAAAGTCCACAGTTTTATAGGTGGAAAGTTTTTCTTGTGATTATTGCATTTTTCTTCTTCAATGTCATCCAAATCAGCCCAGCCAACACATGTTTCGTCATGCGACCAATCCTCGCTTTGACTTCATCAAGGCTGCAATTGACAAAAATTAATTCCCATATAATATCCAAACTAAATAACATATGCAAATCGGAAATGTGAGTGTGCTCCCAGTGCTCACACAATAAATAACATATATACCACAGTTGTCCAGTCCTGTGTATCACCAGTAAAATAAGCCACCAAATCTATGTGAAAAGAAAATGGTGCGTAGTGAATATTTACATTGGTAACATATAATTTCTTAAATAGAATCCACACAGAAATTCAGGATAGTATTAGCTACCCACGTGCTGCATCCATGAAGGTATGGGACCCACTTCACCAACCTAATGCATCCCCCAGATGTTAAACCCTTAAGTAATCATAAGCATAAAGTAGAACCTGCCTCCGCTAAATCTGTAAACGGATCACAGAATCCACTGATTTAAAAATGTCTTAGTATTTCAACTCGTAAGTCTCTTGCAAATTAATGTAGTACGTCAACATTCCAGGAACCGGTGTGGCACCTAAAATCTGTAACTATTCGAAAAATATCAAGTATTAAAATACTATTAGCTAAATTGAAATTGACCATTATAACGTGATGGCGATATTTCCTAAGCTAAGTAATGACCAACATACCACTAAGCTCCTCATAAAATAATGTTGTACCTCCTTTCAAAAAAACCCGCATCAATTTTGCAAAAGGTTTCTATCTGTAATCAATCAAAATAAGTAATTCAAAAGAACCTAGGACACAACCAAGCCCTCTACACAGTATCCAATTTATCGATGTAAAGTAACTAGCGTTATACCACTACTTATTGAGCATCACTCTGATCGGGCAGTATAGAGATGTATTTGCTGGCTTGACAGAAGACCCACTGCATTACCTAGAGATCTCCACCAGTCAAGCAGAGATCTCTTTGCCTTCAGCAAAGCCTCCGTTGTGGTGACTCTACTGAAAGCACTGTAACTGTTTTGAGTGGGAGCCATTTTGATTGCGTACTTTCAGCAAAGTATATTAGAACATGCATCCCAAATAGGGCAGGTACTTTGACCTATTGCCCAATGTCCAGCAGGCCATCGGTAAATGTCTTTTGCTGTCTGAGGCAACGTAGGCTCCACCATCTTCCGAATGGCACTTTACCCAACTCTAAATAGAGCGGAGAAACCATGTGTTTGGCCAAATGGACATCTGCCAAATTGTTGACCGACCACTCATTTGCCACTTTTAATAAGGCCCTTGTTTTGTGGTATGCAAAGGGCAGGGCATATTAAGATGTACCACCTTTATCAAGGAAAATATCAGACATTTGTAACTCTGGATATGAAAGCTAAAGCTCCAAACCTAAACCTAATAGTTATGAGAGATCGTAGCTTATATAATCTATACTGTATTAATATGAAACGCTTATATATTAATGTGTAATAATGCCGTCTAGAGACTATAATAATATCGATTTTGCTTAAACGTGCACCTGAAATTGTGACCACGGTGAGTGGCCACCAATATATATGCAAACTAACAATGATGAATAAAATGTTTATGTTATGTTCAATTAAGCTTATATTAACATTCGCATTACTGAATCTTTCTTGAAAATCCTCATAAGCCTTAAATTAGCGTGAGCTGCAGATTAGCTGATCGGCTCTCGCATTAAATGCATTTCTCTGTTTTCCAGTGTGCTGACTCACAAGGGGCCATGACCCCGCAATGTTCTTTTTCTTCTAGCTTGGAAGATGAATGTAACCATGTTAAATCCGTTCCCAGGCGCATCTTCGGTGCCCTTGAATAATTGTTATAAATGAATTGAAACAAGTGTAGATTAATGTAATGTACAAGGTCATTCAAACCGGGACAACGAAGAACTGCTGACCAAAAGATGTACAACGAATTGCCAAGAAATGAAGTAATACCGGATGTGCCACCTCTGAAGACGTCAATTATGAAGACCAATCAAAAGCTGTAGATAATATGGGGTGAAGATTTGGGATTACCTAATGTGTTATACGATAGGTTAAAGATAGTGGGGTATAGCAAGTGTCCAATAGAATTTTGGGGGAATGTACTGTGAAAAAGGGATAAAAACCCATGTCACAGAGGGGTCATCAGAAATTGGGTAGGGAATGCTATTGATTTCATCCAGAAACTCTGTCATTCTGTTTAGTGACTTTGAGACTTATTAAAACCATCCTCACCCATAGACTGCCCATTTACACTTTTCCTCCTTACGAGGGAAGTGCCCTATGCCTTTTAGTTGAGTCCTGACTGATGGCGTTTTGACTGATGTCCTGAAGACGAAGACTGATCCTGCGTGCTGACCAAATCTCTGGAGGGTAATTATGACAATGCATTTGTGATTTGTCTGTTTGCTTTTCCTTTCTAGGTACCAACTGCTCGTTTTGACAGACCATAGTTAGATGTTTTCCAAATTGGTGTTCTAAATCTTTGCATGAAGCCCAACATGCGGATGCTAATTAGTGGTTAGGATAGGGGTTTACCAAATCTGACGCAAATAGACAAACGACTGACATTATGCTATGTTGAACTGACGCGTATTTGACTCTCTGCTGTCTTGATCTATGTTTACGCCGTGCTATGTTCTGATGTTCGTGATTCTCTCGTTAATGAAATCTTATCACAGCTTCCATATCGTGACTATACTCTTATGTTTCTTGGTTTTGAGATTAACTCATTTACTCGTAGAATGTAATCAATAGGGAATAAAATTCATAAAATTCTATTAAACTGGTGTGGTTATTCATGGCTGGAAGGTCATAGTTGCGTTGTCAGTTTGATTAATGACTTTGACTAAAGTGAAATGTATTGTTGTGGTGAATATTGATGACATTATTGATATATTGATTGACATATTGATTAGCTATCTCGTCCTACGGTGTCTCTCAACTGGGTCAAAAGATTCATTTGCCTAAAACGAGTCCTAATGTGTAATAAATTAACATAAAAGGACGCGTTATCAGTTCTGGTAGCAGAGCCACGGTTTGCCCCTTTGGGGCCCTAGGATGGAGAATCATGGCTTAAATTGTTTTTCTGAAATATTGCAAATTGGAGATATGATGAGTTTCTAAATTCACCATGACTTTGCAGGGATCTCAGAGCCTGCCTAAGTTAGTTGGGAATGTTCTTGTCGTTATAATGTGTGTGGTATAGAGTTTTTGCGCTTGCTCAGCTTATGCATTTGCAGGTGATTGTGAAATCTGTGTGTATTTAGGTCACGTAAATGTTGTTTTAATAGGAGTGGGCATACTCCGCAGTATGAGAGTTGGGAAGTCGGCATACTTCATATGAGTGTGGTGCTTTGTGCTAAAAAATGATCCACGTAGTTGGTTGTTTTGTACGGACCCGTCGTGGTCTAAGACTCCAGAGTATATTGACAAGTGTAGGAGACACTTGGGTTTATGTTGTAATCTGTGCGGTTTAATAGGTCAATCGGGCGTGGTTAACAAGTCGAGTTTGAGTCAAATGGTATGTGTGAAACCTTCAAAAGAGATTTGGCAAGTTCTAAAGTGCACTAGGTCAAACCATTGACAAGTTGAGAGTAGGATTTGTGGGTCAAATTCTGCTTGCGTATGCGGGGACTGAGAAGGAGAAAGTAGCGGGCGAGGCTTCAAGTGAAATCTCTGTAAAGTTCTGAAGCGAATGTATTACCCTTAGTAGTAAACCGGCAGATTTGTGTTGTTGTTAAAGGTGCTCACAGTAATTTTGCATTAGTTTGTGTAATTTAGTGAGGGGCAGACGAGCCGCAAGACTTTGTCAGCTGCTGTGTGTGAGTGTGACGTCAGTGGTCAGTTGCCGAGAGGGGTCGTTCACAGATTGGCTGCTGTCCGTGAAAGGCAATAGGTTGAGAAAGGTGGGTAAAGATTGTCCTGGGAATTAAAGTCACCTTTTGATTAAATACAAATAAGAGAAAACGCAAAGATGAATTTTGTTAAGGCTTTTAAGAGTGCTCTGAAAGGAGATGTATATATTATGGCAACTGAAGGGGAGCCTACACCGCCTGAAGGTACTCCAGCCTATATGGTTATGGAGGAAAAAGGTGTTGCGCCTTGTTTATGGATGAAGCAGTGGCGAAGATTAACAGAGAAAGAGGGATGTTTAGCGTTCCCAGAACATGGGACGTTCAATCCAAAGGTGCTAGAGAATTTAAGGTGGATGTTAAGTACACAAAAACCACCTCCGAGGCCAGCTCAGTATGAGGCTTTAGCGATTTGGGATTTAATGGCCCTTAAACATAGACAAGAAAGATTCCAAAGAAGATTAAAAAGAGCAGAAAAGTCTTATGCAGAAGCCAGATGGGATGACGAGAACAAAATGTGGAGACGGGGAATAGTTGACGGACTAAAATTGTTCCCAGCAATAACACAGGGAGAAGAGATGCCGGGAAAGAAAGCCTCCTGTAAAACAGATAAAGACTCTAGTAAGCCTAAAGAAACTAAGAGACCTTGGGAAGAGGAAGACGATTCAGATGACGAGGAATTCATGGACCGATTATAACATGATTGTCCGCCACCTTATGCGGTGAGCGATAGCGTTCCGAGCACTAGCATGGATCCTGGGAACCAGACGCAGGAGAAGGGAGTAGCTGATACGGTTCAGAATAGTGATACGACTTTGATACAGAATGGTGTCAGTGTACCAACTGCGCCAGACATGCAGATATAGTTGCAACCTCCACCGCAGATACAGAGAATCTATCCAGACGTCCCAGTACTTGAGACTACTACAAATCTGATTGTGCCGCCAGACCCGATATATACAAAATCGAGGTTAGTACAGATTGAGTCGACTCCGAAATTACTGTCCCAGCCGCAGCCACAACTGATACCAGGGTACAACCCAGTAGCTGGTCCTCCATTGGTACCTGTCCCGGGTACTTTGGAACAGACCTGTGGAGTTACTGCTCCACGAAGCTTGGGACCAGGTCAGACACCTGCTGCAATATCATTACCACTTACTGTTGGTCCACCGGTACCATTGTATGCCCAAGGTAAATCTGGCGTATGTGATCAGGGGGTAATGACCCAAGATGCAATAAGAAGAGGTTCCATAGGAACCCCTCAGTTAATGGCCCCAGGAGAACAAGAAGTTGAAAAGCCGAGATCTTTAATAAACCTTAAGCCAGTGGAAGCACCGTTAGAGGCAATGCGTCAGGCAGGGTTCGAAATACTAACCCCTCAGACGATGAGTACAAATACTTTGCAGTCACCAGTGATGCATGCAGGGAACATTTCACTGCAAGGTGTTATAGTACAACAGTTGAATGAGTGGCTGGAAAAGACCTATGCCTCACAAAAGGCTACAGTGACTGCCGTGGAACAGGAAAAGGTAGGGCAAGGTGAGTACCCGAATTTTGTGAGACTGGGAGTGGAAGCTGCTGAATTAGTGGAAGGTACGATGGGGGTAAACAGATTAGAGTCCTACACGGAAGCAGAACTGAGATACTTGTGTCCTAAGATCACCAAAGAAGTGGGCAAGGTGCATCAGAGATGAGCAAACCTGGCAGACAAGTACAACATTGATATTGAGAACACCAAACATTTGAAAAGAAGTTACAGATTAGACTTTGATTCGAAAGACTTTGAGCACATGAGGTCTGCCGGAATGAAGGCACATTTAAAAGAACTATTGCAAAGTGCGCAAATTTGGGGTGCGTTAGAAAAATGGGAAGGCAGATGGGCAAAGAAAAAGGATAAGGAGAAAGGAGATAGTCCAGGGTCGAGTCAGGCTAAAGCATCACCCGATACAGAGTCGGTAAAAATACTACCCATGAGAGAAACAGCTGGTGGTGTTTTAATTAATGTGCTGTGGTCCAGATGAGACATCCTATCTTTTACAAACGATTATCTCAGGTTGAGGGAGAAACCGATCGAGTGGTACCAACAGACAGACAGGTTTGTGAAACTTGCAAAGTGTCTCTGGGAAGACTTGAATACCCTATTTGAGATTATTGTTCCGCCTGATTTGTGGCTCGAATGCAAGAGAGGGGTAGATTGGCCGACGAAAGAGCCGGCAAGGGATAAGGTGACTGGAGCACCCTCTGAGGAGGTGATGAAATATTATCATAAGGTGATTGAGTTTTTGAAGCAGAAAGTGTCGCCGAAGGTGACCGATTGGCAGAAAATCGACCGGACCTCGCAAGAGGTTAAGGAATCAATACATGCTTACTATGAAAGGTTGTTAAAGGCATTTAAACATTACAGCGGTACTGAGACCATTGAACCAAAAGATATGAACCACCTTGTATTCAAATTTGTTGAAGGACTGAGACCAGAGGTTAGCCAGATGATTAAGAATCATTTGATTTGTTGGCAAGCGAAGCCGATTGATTAGGTGTTGCAGTATGCAAAATACTGTAGTGACGAAATTGAGCTGAAGCAGAAAAAGTTGAAAGAGAAAGTGATGGTGATGCAGATAAGGGCTGCACAGGCAGGAATACAGGGAAATGAAGTCCAACAGATGATACAGCAGCAACCGCAAATGAATGGCGTGTTTCAGGCGCAACTGAGAGGTCGAGGTCGAGGTTTTGTGAATCGCGGTCCAGATTTAAATACTGTTGTGGTCCAAAATGATGCACAAGGGATAAAAAAGATGTCAAGTGTGCGGGTCATGGGGCATTGGAAACGGGAGTGCCCGAATGTGGCGCAGGATGGTGTCGCTCAACAAAGCACTAATATTGGTACCTTCCAAAACATGAGGGGACCGAAAATGAGAAACCAAAATCCAAATTTTCAAAATAACCTGGTACAAATGCAAGGGGTACAGCCCATGCAGCAAATGCAAATGCAGCGAATTCAGCCAGCACAAATGCAACAATTACAACAGCAGATTCCCAAGGTACCTAGACAGTAAATGCAATTACCAATGGCGCTAATGGGACAGCAACAGGTGATGCTTCCTCAGCAGGTCACAGGTCAGGTAATGAGTCAAAATAACACAGAACAACAATTCCCATTGCGAGGTGGAAATGGAATGAATGAGGAGTGGTCGGATGACAGCTCAGATAGCGAAGAGTGCAGGCTTGCAGCATCCCTAGAAGTAGATCAGAGGGGACCCTTTGTGGAAGGGAAGGTAATGGGTTACAAAGTTCTGTTCCTGGTTGATAACGGAGCTTCATGCTCTACAGTCAGAAGTGCAGAGGTTCTGAAACTACCACTTTCAGGGCGTATCATAAGGGTGGTCGGAGTAGCAAACCAGTACCTGACAAACCCGATAACAGATCCAGTGCAAGTTGAGATCGGCAACTTCCAGGGACTGCATAGGTTCGTAGTCTGTGATTTAAGTCCGGTATCCCCACTGGGGAGGGACTTACTGTGTAAGACAAAATGTTCGATTACATGTACCAATGATGGAATTGAAGTGCAGACAAATAGTGATGATGAAGGAAATGAGGGTCAGTTCTCGGAATTAGAGACAGGTATAACAAATGAGGATTACCCTTTGATTACATTGTTCCCGGTGCTTACCATAATTGATCAACCTGCCGATCTTCAAGGAACAGTGACAGAGAAAGTGTGGGATTTGTCAGGAAATGAAGTCGGACTAATAAAAGGTGTGGAACCAGTTAAAGTACAGGTGAAGCCAAATGCAGTGTTTCCCCAGGTTCCACAATATCATATGGCACAAGACATTCTTATTGAAGTGTCACAAATAATTGCAGATTTTATAAAACAGGGCCTCTTGAAGGAAGTGTTGAGTAGCCCATGCAATTCACCGATAATGGGTCTGAAAAAGCCTTGTGGGAAGGTTCGAATTGTGCAGGATTTGAGGAAAATAAATGAGATTGTGGTAAAATGTTGCCCCATAGTACCGAATCCAGCGGTAAGCATGTTCCAGGTTCCATGTGATGCTGAATGGTTCACAGTTGAAGACCTGTCATAAGCCTTTTTTTTCAATACCTCTTCACGAGGACAGCCAGTTTTTGTTCAGTTTCAAATTCCTGGATAAGGTGTACAGTTGATGCAGAATTCCACAAGGGTGTTCTGAGTCACCGTACATTTTCAATCAGATTTTGAAAAGGGATTTAGAATCCTTAGTACTGCCTTTTAATTCAACTCTAGTGCAGTGCATTGACGATTTGTTGATTGCATTCAAGACAAGGGACAGCTGTAAATATGACACAATAGCCTTACTGAATCATTTGGGAAAGAACGGACATAAGGTATCACCCAAGAAGCTGCAGTATTTCCAGAAAGAGGTGAAATATCTAGGGCATTTGATTGAAAGAGGGTCCAGGAGAATATCGAAAGAAAGAATAACAGCCATTTTGCAAATGAACACCCCTACAACGAAGAGAGATGTCAGGATGTTTTTAGGAATGGTGGGCTACTGTCGCCAGTGGATACCCAACTTCTCGATTATATCAAAACCATTGATAAAGCTGACAGGTAAAGAGATCAAGGATGAGCCGTATACTATAGCTTTGTCCAAAGAAGAGCTTGAGGCATTTATGGAGCTAAGAGAGTGCATGTGCAGGGCACCAGCTTTAGGCATGCCTGATTACACAAAGCCTTTTCTACTGTTTTGTCATGAACGTGATGCTTGTTCTTTGTCTGTCTTGACACAGGTCCATGGAGGTGCAAATCGCCATGTAACATATTTTTCAGCTACCTTGGACCCCGGGTTGCCTTACCGGGTTGTTTGCGCACAGTTGCAGCAGTTGGTCAGAGCCTTACACAGTGTGAAGGCATAGTCATGGGATACCCCCTAACAGTAATGGTTCCGCATTGAGTTGAAATTTTGTTGACTTGAACCAAAACTCAGCACATGACAAATGCTCGACTTACCAAATATGAGACAATCATACTGGGGTCACCTAATGTTTCGCTGAAACGATGTACTTTGTTGAACCCGGCAACTTTACTTCCTGCTGAAAATACTGAAGTCAGCAATGAGGAAGAGGTTGAGCATGACTGTCTTGAGGTAACGGAATTATATACCAAGCCACGACCTGATATTCAAGACACACAGCTGAAAGAAAATGACTGCATTATGTTTGTCGATGGGTCCTGTTTGAGAGACTCCATCGGAACACTGAGAGCTGGTTACGCGGCATGTACCATAGCTGGTATCTTTGAGTCCTCCTGGCTCGAGAGAGTATTTTCTTCACAAGTGGCAGAGTTAATTGCCCTTACGAAGGCATGCCATGCAGCTGTGAATCTGAGAGTCACTATCTATACTGACAGCAGATATGGATTTGGAATTGTACATGATTTTGGCCAACTATGGTCACAGAGAGGTTTTATGACCTCTTCTGGTTCTCCTGTGAAAAATGGTGAACAAATCAAAGACTTGTTACATGCGATTCAGTTACCTCTTGAAATTGCCGTGGTGAAATGTAATGCTCATGTTAAATCACAAGACTTTGTGTCCATGGGAAACGGCTATGCAGATCAAGTCACAAGGTTTTGCGCATTGAACTGTATATCGTTCAAGGATCAGTGGGAGCTGTCACCACAAACCGAAAATGACACATGCTTGAACCTTGCTTTAAGAGTAGTCGACACCCTAGACGAGCTAAAGACACTACAGGGTTGTGCTAGTAAAGAGGAAAAACGTTCCTGGCAAAGAATGCAGTGTGTACAGAGAGCTGACGACTTATGGGTCTCAGAGGAGGGGAAATTAGTTTTGCCAAACAGTCTTCTATCACAATTCGCTAGGCTATACCATGGACAGGCTTATCTTGGAAGGAATGCAATGATCAGGTCATTCAAATTGATTGGTTCAACCAAAAATTCAGACATGCCGCAAAGGTTACCTGTCACAGGTGCATCATCTGTCAACAGATGAATGCGGGAAAAGGAACTGTGGTAACTTTGAGCCACATTGGGAGAGCTGGTGGTCTATTTAGCAAAATGCAAATGGATTTCATTGAAATGCCTGTTTGCGGAGGATTGAAATATGTGTTGGTGATTGTGTGTGTTTTCATTTACTGGATTGAAGCCTACCCCACACGTAGAAATGACAGTCTCACAGTTGCAAAGCTGCTGCTTAGGGAATTAATACCCAGGTTCTGGTTTCTGGTCTCTATAGAATCAGATAGGGGCAGACACTTCGACAATGAGGTGATTAAACTCCTGTCTGCTGCATTAGACATCGAACAAAAGCTGCACTGTAGCTACCGCCCTGAAGCATCAGGACTAGTTGAGCAAATGAATGGTACCTTGAAATCGAGAATGGCAAAGATGTGCGCAGCTACCAATATGAAATGGCCAGATGCATTACCCTTAGTGCTGATGTCGATAAGAAACACCTCTGATAAGAAGACAGGACTATCAACCCATGAGATACTCATGGGCAGAGCTATGAGGTTACCAGCAGTACCTGCAAATGCTCTAGTGAATATCACGGATGATATGGGGTTGGACTACTGCAAAGGTTTGGCTGATGTGATTCGCTCTTTCTCTCACCAGGTAGAAGCTAACACACTGCCACCGATCGGGGATCCAGGTCACACCCTGCAAGCCGGTGACTGGGTGGTTGTCAAGAAGCACGTAAGAAAGTCGTGTTTGGAGCCGCGCTGGAAAGGGCCATATCAAGTAATCTTAACAACAACCACTGCTGTGAAATGTGCAGGCGTTCCGAATTGGATACATGCCAGTCACACAAAAAAGGTAACGTGTCCAACTGACGAGGAACTTGAAGCTTCCGGCACCACAATTCCAGAAAGGGAAGTCTCAGGGGCAGAAAATGGCCAAGAAGGAACAGAGACTGCAAGAGAGCCCACTGAGAACAGCCTTGTCCCTCAAACACTGAATGAGTTCGAGAGAGGTGACAGTGTGCCTATCTCAGTAGAGGCAGCCGGAGAACTAAATCAAGGAGAGGTTCTCCAGAAGTAGACGGATACGGGTTAGATCTAGAACCCGTCACAGATCAAGAAGAAGAAGAAGAAGAAGAAGGGGAAATAGTAGAAAGAGACCAAAGTGTACCAGCATCCCCTGAACCAGTCGCAGGTCCATCAAGCGAAAACACCATATTACAAGAGGAGGGTGCTGTTCAGCGTCCTGAAAGGACAAATCGAAAGAAGACGCACAAAGGTGATAACTGGCCAGAAAAAACAGTTTTGAGGATAAGAAGCAAACCAGGTGAAACGATAACAGAAGAAACTGATACATCCCGAGTGGAAGATCTAAGTGAAGGAGAACTGCAAGGTGAACACAGATTAAAAAGAAAGAGAATCGCAAATAGAAGGTACACAGGTCCTGAATGGGCATATGCTACAACAGTGGTTCCCAACCTGTGGGCCGGGGACCCCTGGGGGTCCGCGAAGCCTCCTCAGGGGGTCAGCGACTGCTTAGAAAATGTAATAATATTAGGTTCCAACTATCAGTAATGACTCAGTGGGGGTCCCCGGATTCCAATAATGATTCAGTGGGGGTCCCCAGGCTGCAGTATTGACAAAATGGGGGTCCACAGAAGTCAAAAGGTTGGGAACCACTGTGCTACAACATCTGAATGGCAACAAGAATTCTTAGCATTCTGTTTTGATCGAGAAGTACCAGGCCAATACTACGGTACCTGAACTAATTCAAAGAAAAGACTTTGTTAGAATCAATTCTGAAAACTAAAAAAAGAGACTTAAAAACTACCGGATGAGACACTGATAACCTGATTTGACTTTGAGAACCCTGATTATGACAAGCTGCTAACCTGATTTGCCAAAAGGGGTCCTGGAGTGAATGAAAACGCTGTAAATACACGCAGAGAGAAAAAAAACGTTTTATATCATCCTCAAGTTGACTGTTCTTCTGCTATTTGATTCTATACAAACATGGCTTATAATACAGGTAGTAACAAGGAGGGTAAGGTGTGTGGTTGGTTAAGCCTTATAGTAGGTATTGTGTGTGCAGTCATAATTGTGGGAGTGATTGTGGGAATGCTGTGGTTAGATAAGAAAACTATTAATGCTACTTCAAAACCTGAAACTACAACACTAATACCGTGGAAAAGATTTGAGCACGATGCAAGACACTTGCATGAGGGGACTAATTCAAAGGGGGAGCTTTCTACTAATGTCTTCTATCGCTTGCTGAATGAGTATGTCGAGACCATGGATGCAAAAGATTGTTATGTGTGTACCAAGATTCCTTCATCTGTGCAAGAAGGGGTTACCTATCATAGCGTTCCTTTAACATATGTGATTAGCTGTAGCTTGCTACTAACCAGGTTCTATAATCAAGAGCATGTGCAATACTTTTATTCAAATCTGGATGTTGTGTTTTCTTTTGTGCCTGTGATTGAATTTCTGAACAAGCTAGCTAAAGAGCATAATATAAAAATAGTTAGAGGTTTCTTCGAACCGACGCTTACATTTGGAACTGCTTGACTTGTTTACTGTCACCTGTAGAGAAAAGCTTCTTAGATCACACTGATGATAGACGCAAAGCATTAAAGGAAAGATTAGAAAAAGGACTAGAAAAACGCACATATGCAAATGATTATGCTTACACTGCAATCAAGACACAAGGCAAATTAGCTATAGATGCATTACATGTAGGTAGGCTTTGCATATATAGGCCAAAATCTGAGCAAGACAATTTGTTTGTAGGAACGAGTGAATGCAGACATGTGTTTTTGTTTCAGAGTAAATGGACATTTATGTTGAATGGATGGGATCCAGCGATCCCTGGGATATGTTACATCTGTGGGCTTAATGCTTATTACCGTCTCCCTAAGGGATGGTATGGGACATGTTATTTGAGAATAGTTTTCCCAAAGATTTACCAGATTGATGACTTAAAGCAAATACCTAAAACGTTTGAATTACAACATACTAGACAGAAACGAGAATCAGTGGTGGCTGTCATTGGTGATATATTTGGAGCTATAATCCCTTCAGTAGGGGTTACCTTGAACTCCATGAAAATTCAAAAGTTGTCTACTATTGTGGATAACATGCTGACAAACTTTACAGGGGCAATACTCCTGATGGATACTAAACTTGCTGCAGAAAGATCCATGACTCTCAAAATCGGCTTGCTTTAGACATCCTTTTGGCAAAGAGTGGAGGGGTCTGCAAGATGCTCAACAAGCGTCATTGTTGCTCGTTCATTCCTGATAACAGTAAAAAGATTAGAAGTATGCTTACTAACCTAACTAGAGATAGTACAGATTTGAAGGATTTGAAGGAACCTGGAGTTTGGGAGAAATTTGGAAAGGGAATTGCCAGATTAGGGAGCTGGTTTACCAACATTTGGAATGGGGTGCTTGCAAAAATACTAATGGGTCTATTAATTGTTCTGGCCTGTCTACTAGGAGTATGGGGAGCATGCAAAATTAATGATAAAATTAAGAGAAATTGGACAAAAAGAACCAGGAGAAAAGAAGAAAGTGAAAGAGAGAAGATGTTCAATGAAATTTGGGAAAGTTCACATAAGGGGCAAGATGTTGAAATGCGCATTATGCGTAAAGTGAAAAATTGAAATGAAAGGTCAAAAGGGAAAGGTTTGTGTGATGACGTGCGTTATCAGAGGAGGGACTGAGAGAGCGTAGCTTATATAATCTATATTAATGTGAAACGCTTATATATTAATGTGTAATAATGCTGTCTAGAGACTATAATAATAGCAATTTTGCTTAAACGTGCACCGGAAATTGTGACCACGGTGAGTGGCCATCAATGTATATGCAAACTAATAATGATGAATAAAATGTTTATGTTATGTTCAATTAAGCTTATATTAACATTCGCATTACTGAATCTGTATTGAAAATCCTAATAAGCCTTAAATAAGCGTGAGCTGCAGATTAGCTGCTCGGCTCTCATATTAAATGAATTTCTAGTAGCGCTTTCGTGCAGAGGAGGAGGGGCTGCCGCCACACGTCAGGGCAAGGAGCCCTTTAAATCATTTGTTGCGCTCCTGCCGCCGCGGGTAGCGCTTTCGTGCAGAGGAGGAGGAGCTACCGCCACACGTCAGGGCAAGGAGCCCTTTAAATCATTTGTTGCGCTCCCGCCGCGCGGGTAGCACTTTCGTGCAGAGGAGGAGGGGCTGCCGCCACACATCAGGGCAAGGAGCCCTTTAAATCATTTGTTGCGCTCCCGCCGCCGCGGGTAGCGTTTTCGTGCAGAGGAGGAGGGGCTGCCGCCACACGTCAGGGCAAGGAGCCCTTTAAATCATTTGTTGCGCTCCCGCCGCCGCGGGTAGCGTTTTCGTGCAGAGGAGGAGGGGCTGCCGCCACACGTCAGGGCAAGGAGCCCTTTAAATCATTTGTTGCGCTCCCGCCGCCGCGGGTAGCGTTTTCGTGCAGAGGAGGAGGGGCTGCCGCCACACGTCAGGGCAAGGAGCCCTTTAAATCATTTGTTGCGCTCCCGCCGCCGCGGGTAGCGCTTTCGTGCAGAGGAGGAGGGGCTGCCGCCACACGTCAGGGCAAGGAGCCCTTTAAATCATTTGTTGCGCTCCCGCCGCCGCGGGTAGCGCTTTCGTGCAGAGGAGGAGGGGCTGCCGCCACACGTCAGGGCAAGGAGCCCTTTAAATCAGAGGAGGGACTGAGAGAGCGTAGCTTATATAATCTATATTAATGTGAAACGCTTATATATTAATGTGTAATAATGCTGTCTAGAGACTATAATAATAGCAATTTTGCTTAAACGTGCACCGGAAATTGTGACCACGGTGAGTGGCCATCAATGTATATACAAACTAATAATGATGAATAAAATGTTTATGTTATGTTCAATTAAGCTTATATTAACATTCGCATTACTGAATCTGTATTGAAAATCCTAATAAGCCTTAAGTTAGCGTGAGCTGCAGATTAGCTGCTCAGCTCTCATATTAAATGAATTTCTAGTAGCGCTTTTGTGCAGAGGAGGAGGGGCTGCCGCCACACGTCAGGGCAAGGAGCCCTTTAAATCATTTGTTGCGCTCCCGCCGCCGCGGGTAGCGCTTTCGTGCAGAGGAGGAGGGGCTGCCGCCACACGTCAGGGCAAGGAGCCCTTTAAATCATTTGTTGCGCTCCCGCCGCCGCGGGTAGCACTTTCGTGCAGAGGAGGAGGGGCTGCCGCCACACGTCAGGGCAAGGAGCCCTTTAAATCATTTGTTGCGCTCCCGCCGCCGCGGGTAGCGCTTTCGTGCAGAGGAGGAGGGGCTGCCGCCACAAGTCAGGGCAAGGAGCCCTTTAAATCATTTGTTGCGCTCCCGCCGCGCGGGACGCGCGCGGGCCAAGGGCGGGCCCGTCCTTGCCCGTCATCGCCCGGAGGAGACTGGGCTGGGCCACCCCCCGAAGTTCTGTCTTTTTGATATTTGGTGTGGTATAGAGGCCTTTGGAATTTCTTTTGCATAGTTTGTCTGGTATTACTTGATCTCGAGCTCCTCTTAGCACCAAAGGGGCCAGTGGAGCAGCTACTATTTCCTCTCGCTGCTAGGGGCTTCCTTTCTCCCTGTCACCATTTGCACTTGACACTAGGAACCAGGGAACCAGGGCTGGGCCATTGGATAGACGATATGGGGAAGAGGAAGGCCGATGATGTATCAGTGCCCCAGTCTCGGGTTAAAAAACCCAAGAAACGTTCGGTTGGGAAAGTGGAGGGATGTCCCAATACAAATCTACAGCAATTTAAAACAATCGACTCATTGTTTGAAGAGGTAGAGGCTATACTGAGGAGTCCTTCTGTTACGGGTCTTTCTACACCGGATACCATTCCTCCTAAAAAGATTCCTGACCTTTTCAACAAAAAAAAAACTCAGATGCATAGAATAGAGGTTAAGGCTGATTTACATCCCCCTCCCCACCCCCAGGGTGTAATTCCTTCATTCTTGGAGATTTCACCATCCTTGGTGGAAACTAATGGATGTTTATCTGTAGAAGGTGCACCCTACTTGAGGTGCACGTCCCCACCTCCTACTGTTATTCCTTGCTCAAATAGGTTTTCGGTTCTGTCCTCTGATTCTGTAAGTCCTGGACATTCACAAACCCTACTTGTAGAAGGAACTGACAAAGACTCCTTGGATGGAAAGATGGGCAACAACGAAGCTTCTCAATTGACTATCATTTCTCAGAAAATTGATGACGTTAAGTGTCTGCTGGTATCTTTGATGACCAAAATTGCTGGACTCTATGATCAAAAGTCTTGTTGTAATTGCATTGTGCCACATGTCTCTGCCCCTTCCTCTGATTTATTGATGGAAACCAAAAAACCTAGTCCTCCTACCGTAGGTGATAAACTGACATCCTCTTCTATACATAACATCGCTAGGGGAAGAGATGGTACCTCCACAACGCACAGTAAGTCTGCTTGTCAGACTATGTTCTCCACCCATGAGCGAGTTCCCAAACTAAGTATAAATAAGTGTGGATCCATCTCTGGTCGGGGGGACAAAGGTACTCCTTGCCCAATAACCTCTCAGTTAAATCTAGGGGGATTGCCCCCTGCAGCAAGTTGTTGTGTTAGTTCCCATTCTGCCACTCACCCTGATCATTTGTCACTCTTGCAGGCTTGTGACATCAAGGGAAGGTTAAGAAGGAGGAGGGAAGATGCCACCATATATTTGACTAGGGTGCCAAAGCTACCTCAGGGCAATAGAGAGTCGAGCGACTCTCTTACTAACAAAGTCATTTATTGGATTCGCTCCCAGAGGAACTGTCTTTCTGTTATCCGGTCTGATATATGTGAGGCACACAGACACAATCAGTTAGGGTCGGATTTTGATTATATTTCGATTCTTTTTAATGATAGCAGTCTAGTTAATGATCTCCTGGCCTTCGATACACGGACAGGTACACTATGTAGAGATAGGGAACCAAAACCTAGACTCAGTAGTCAGCCGCCTGGGGCCCCGCTATGCAGAGGATGTTGTACATCTGGAACTATTGTAGCCGGGGTTATTCCCTCTTCTGATAATTCTGCAACATCTAATTCTGAGAACCCTTACCCCTTACTTTCTGAAACAGATTGACTGATTACCCCCTGTATAGTACTTCCTAAAAAAGCAAATGACAAGTGTCATCCTATAGGGACTCCATTTCCCGTCTCTTTAATGAGATCCAAATTAACAACTACGCCTCCTAAAATCAATATTATATCTTGGAACGTAGCAGGAATTAAGTCAAAGTTGGATGACACGGAATGGGTAAGCGTTATTAACAAACAAGATATCTGTCTTTTTCAAGAAACCTGGACTGCAGAACAGTTATCTATACAAGGCTTTACAACCTATTTTTCTGATGCCCAACCTGCCTCTGGTGGCTTTGGAAGACAGATAGGAGGGTTAATGATTTTATTGAACAACAAGCTAGAATGTGACCACTCTATGATAAAGTTTAATTCTTATGATCTGCTGGGTGTGCAACTTGTTTTCCGACCCGGATTCAGGCTGATAGTTCTGAATACTTATGCAAGATCCGTTCCTCGTGGGTCAGAATCAATGGTTCTCACCCAGTTGACGGACTACATAGAGCTTTTGGGCCCTTCAGATCTCCTGATCATAGCAGGCGATTTCAATTGTTCCTTTGTGTTGGACAATACTATCAGCAATCTGACTACTGAAGAGGACGAACATTGGGGTATTCCCCAATCTAAGGAAATGGTGTTTTCTCCCGTTTCCTGTGTTGCATCTCAGTTGTCTTCCCTATGCCTGAAACATGGCCTGAGAGAATGTAACGGCCGCACTAAATCTGATTCAGAGCGAGCCATCACTTTCAAGCAAGGGCTTTCCTTTAGCACTATTGATTATATCCTGGTGGACATTAGGCTATGGTCAAGTTCACTGGACATGGAAATTTTATCTCGCTTGGATAGAGATCATAATCCTCTGTGCCTTGTACTGGCCAACTATGCATTTTTAAGAGTCCAGCACACAACGATTACTAATGTCCCACTCCCTTACCTGAACCATAGACGTTCTCGGGTCTGTTGGCCAAAGGTTGAATCCAATCCGTACTTGATTGGGGAAATATATTCATTATTTTTAAAATTCTTTATAGATTACGAGGATCAAGAAGCCCCTGATATTCCTATTATGGCTATCCACATTAATTTGGTGGATTCCCTACAGGGTATCTTCTATAAGGAAATCCCTTCCAAATCGAGACCAGCTGATACCCCCCGTAGGGATTGGTATAATCAAGATTGTGTGCGAGCAAGATCTAATCTAAACAAGGCTGTAAAAAACTCTACTCAAGTGGCTATTAAAGAGGCCCGACGTAGGTTTGCTAATGCCCAGAAACAAGCAAAAAAAGACTGGGATAATGAGATATGGCAGAAGCTGCTTGCAGCAGTTAAATACAAAGATGATAGTTCCTTTTGGCGGCTGCTGACCTCTAGTTCGAAAAGGGGCAATGACGATATCGGTATGTATATACAGCCCGAAAGATGGGTGTCCTATTTTTCTGGAATATACGCTCTGCCCGCATCGCAAGCCCCGGAGGATCCTGGATACGATGAGTGTTGGGCTGTTAACATGACCTCAACTGAGAGCATTGTTTTTACCTTAGCCGAAACAATAGCTGCAATCAATTCTTTGAGGCCAGCAAAAGCCCCTGGTCCAGATAAGATCCCAGGGGACCTGTTTAAATCAGAACCAAACATATGGGCATGGTACATCAACTTACTGTCTAATGCCATAGCAGCTGGTAGCCCTATTCCAGATTCCTGGCGTGGCGCAGAAATAATACCGATTTATAAAAAGGGTGATGTAGGTTCACCTGCAAACTACCGTCCAATCAGCCTTATTGATATCCTTCAGAAGACGTTTGCTAAGCAAGTCTTAGATAGGCTTATCGATTGGATCCAAGACAACCACATTTTATCCCCCTTACAGGCCAGTTTTCGGCCTAAAACCAACACCATGGACCAAGTCTTCAGACTGTCATTATTATTTTGGAAGTATGTCACCCTATCTAAGCAAAAACTTTATGTTGCCTTTGTAGATCTGAGATCTGCATTTGATCTTGTCCCAAGAGAGAAACTTTGGGGAGTACTAAATAAAATCGGTACCCCAGGAAACTTAGTGCATTTAATTAAAAGATTACATGAAAAAACATTTGCACAAGTTAGATGGGGTAATCAGGGGGAACTCACCGATAAAATAGAGATTAGTAGAGGAGTGCGTCAGGGCTGTGTTCTTGCCCCAACGCTATTTACATTGTTTATCAATGAGGTGGTGCAAGTCGTTTCCAACTGCCAAAATGATGCTCCATCCTTGAATAACCACAAAATTCCAATTTTGCTATTTGCTGATTATTCCCTCCTGATCTCCAGAACTCCTATGGGTCTCCAGGCACTTGTTGATAAGTTTAGTTCATTCTGTGTTGACTATGGGCTTGAACTCAACCACAGTAAAACCAAACTTATGACCCTGGGCTGTGGCCCCACAAAGAGATACTCAATTTTTTATAATGGAACCCCCCTAGGAATGGTAAGCTCCATAGATTATTTGGGGGTGAGAATTAGTAACAACCTGCATTGGGGGCCCCAAATCGATAAAAGCTTAGCTCTTCTGGCACAGAGATCTGGGGCCATTTTACGCTTTCACAAGTCCACCTCTGAGAGAGTGATTACTCCAACTATTAAAATTTACCGAGCAAAGGCTCAGAGCGCTGCGGTCTATGGGGCAGAAATTTGGGGGTCCTCGAACTCTAGCAAGCTAACAGTGGGGGAAAACAACTTTGTAAGGTCAATCTTGGCCTGTCCTCGTAGTACCCCACTGCTGCCAATGTTCTGGGACCTCGGCCTTCCACGCATTTCAGATGTAATTGCCCTACGACCATTGCTTTTCTGGGTCCGTGTATGGACCACCCCTGAGCTATCCACATACAAGGAGTCTATTCAAGACCTTTTAGTTAGACCAAATGTACTTAACATTTCTTGGTTTATCCACATCTCAAAATGGTTTCATAGATTGGGTCTTAGTGAGTTTTGGAGTCATCCAGAAAGTATAAGGAAGGATCAGAAGAATCATCTGAAAACTGTTTACTGGATACGTGTCAGGGAAAACTATCTGCTGTGCTCAACACACGGCAGATTGACGTCGCAATTCTTTGATTTTAAATGGTATCCATATTTGGAACCATTTATGGATACAATTCTTGATCCGTTAAGTAAGAGTCTATATATTCAGTTCAGATATGGTTGTCTGCCTCTTAAGTCCTATGGCAGTACGCGGAGTGCGATCCCAAGTCCTGACACTTGCCCGAGTTGCAATCAAATTTCAGAATCTATTGTACATTTCATGTTTATATGCCCTGCCTATTTGATTGCGCGTCGGAAGTGGTTACGATCTGTGTGCAGTAATATGGGGATGAGACACTGTATTGTTGCCTTAAGGATCCTGATGAGGGAAACTTCTCTCCCTCTATCTTGTGCGGTTAGCAAGTATATTGTAGCTGCTTGGCATATACGTACAAAACTTTTGGGGAAACAATGATGATGAGGACCAAATGTTTAAAAAAAAAAAAAAAAAAAAAGTGTGTTTTAGCTGCCAAATTTTAAATACACACCTAGACTGAAATAAAACCCCATGTTTAATTTAAATGTTAAGTATTAGGGGGTTTAGTGTCTTTTTTAAGGAAAATAATTTTATGTGTTTTAAGGCTGACATATATGTTTTTATCTCTTTCTTATCTTTTTTAACCTAATTCCTATCTGCTTTTTTCATTTAAATGTTGGTTGGTTTGCTTTTATGGTTGAAAGTAACCGAATAAAGCTATGTGTTGATGATGAAATGAATTTCTCTGTTTTCCAGTGTGCTGACTCACAAGGGGCCATGACCCCGCAATGTTCTTTTTCTTCTAGCTTGGAAGATGAATGTAACCATGTTAAATCCGTTCCCAGGCGCATCTTCGGTGCCCTTGAATAATTGTTATAAATGAATTGAAACAAGTGTAGATTAATGTAATGTACAAGGTCATTCAAACCGGGACAACGAAGAACTGCTGACCAAAAGATGTACAAAGAATTGCCAAGAAATGAAGTAATAGCGGATGTGCCACCTCTGAAGACGTCAATTATGAAGACCAATCAAAAACTGTAGATAATATGGGGTGAAGATTTGGGATTACCTAATGTGTTACACGATAGGTTAAAGATAGTGGGGTATAGCAAGTGTCCAATAGAATTTTTGGGGAATGTACTGCGAAAAAGGGATAAAAACCCATGTCACAGAGGGGTCATCAGAAATTAGGTAGGGAATGCTATTGATTTTATCCAGAAACTCTGTCACTCTGTTTAGTGACTTTGAGACTTATTAAAACCATCCTCACCCATAGACTGCCCATTTACACTTTTCCTCCTTACGAGGGAAGTGCCCTATGCCTTTTAGTTGAGTCCTGACTGATGGCGTTTTGACTGATGTCCTGAAGACGAAGACTGATCCTGCGTGCTGACCAAATCTCTGGAGGGTAATTATGACAATGCATTTGTGATTTGTCTGTTTGCTTTTCCTTTCTAGGTACCAACTGCTCGTTTTGACAGAGACCATAGTTAGATGTTTTCCAAATTGGTGTTCTAAATCTTTGCATGAAGCCCAACATGCGGATGCTAATTAGTGGTTAGGACAGGGGTTTACCAAATCTGACGCAAATAGACAAACGACTGACATTATGCTATGTTGAACTGACGCATATTTTACACTCTGCTGTCTTGATCTATGTTTACGCCGTGCTATGTTCTGATGTTCGTGATTCTCGCGTTAATGAAATCTTATCACAGCTGCCATATCGTGACTATACTCTTATGTTTCTTGGTTTTGAGATTAACTCATTTACTCGTAGAATATAATCAATAGGGAATAAAATTCATAAAATTCTATTAAACTGGTGTGGTTATTCATGGCTGGAAAGTCATAGTTGTGTTGTCAATTTGATTAATGACTTTGACTAAAGTGAAATGTATTGTGGTGAATATTGATGACATTATTGATATATTGATTGACATATTGATTATCTACCTCGTCCTACGGTGTCTCTCAACTGGGTCAAAAGATTAATTGGCCTAAAACGAGTCCTAATGTGTAATAAATTAACATAAAAGGACGTGTTAACAGTTTCATTTTATATGAACGGTTACTTTTTCTGCAGAGTCTACTCAAAACTCCCTAGAATCACAACCCTTACAAGAAATATATTTTGCCAGACATGCTGTCTTCATAGAAATTTCGCAGATGGGGACCATCAGCATGAATGCATTAAGAGACGTTGATTTGTTGGAACAGAATAGATGTCAGTCCACTGGCCAGTGATGGCAGCATACAGCCTCATCCAGAACTGAGAGTATTTAAAACTATGCAGTCTTTCTTGTAGTGCAATGAAAAGAAGGCTGGGAGAGGAATTAGAATTGGAACATTCTAATGAGAGAAAGAGAGAGAGACTTTTGTGCGCGTCCTAAGTATTACTTTGAACTGATGACAATAGTTAATTGACTAATGCGAAAAAAGCATGAAGGGCTAAATGAATGACATCAGTGGAAGCCAAGCATATTACATATACTGAGTCATAGCAAATATGAAGTTACTTTAGACTCACAAAACTGTTTTTTTCCAGCCATCTGTTGTTTGCCATTGCACCAGTGAGTAATTAGGAAACAAAAGCATCTCAAACCACCGTGATACATTGCAGCAATCCTGATTCACTGACACAGCTTATGGTGAACTCGTCATTTCACAAAGTCTGTCGAAGGCACCCAACTTTTTGCCAAATGATTATACTCTAGTGCCTGACACCGTCCACATTGTAATTGACTTGGGAGTGAATTTTGGAGCCAGAAGGAGGCATCAATGTATTTCATTGTTTTCTCAGTTTGGATTTGGTGGGGGAATTGAATGGGTAGTGTTTTTTTTAATATACATTAATTTTAATTGATTAGTATTTGAATTGATTCGTGTTTTTGGCTTAGTTAACTTTTTGTCATTTGTTTACATGTTTAATGAAGTTTTTAAATGATTTTCAATTTTAATTTCAAGTTTTGGGGTTTTCTGCAGGATTGTGTGGGTAGTGTTTTTAATCATCATATTAATTAATATTAATGTACTGCTCTCTTAACCTTCTGCTGTTCTGTCATAAATGACAAGCTGTATTCGAACATATAAAGTAAAACATATAAAAGCACTGTAATCTCACACAACCCACTGTAATAGCAAGACCAGTCAGACATTCAGATTCCCTCGCCCCAAAACAGTAACAATTCATCAACCCCTTATTATCAAAAGGGCAGTGTTTTTCTAGCATATAAAGCATCTTTCAAGAACAAGCAAATGTTAAACAGCTCTCTGGAGTACTCAGCTTTTGCAAATAAAGTAACGCCAATTTACATTTTAAAACATAATTATCTAAAAATAGGTACCAAAAATCGCCTGAGAAAACAAGAATAAACACCACTGACTAAAACAAAATGCAGCACCCTTTGCGTGGAGCTTTCATCACATGGGCGAAGCAAAACTGAAGAGCTATCAAACTGCCCAAAGGGAAAACTTAATTGCCATCTAATAGTTCCTAAATGGAATTTAGTAAGAAGGGTCCTATCCTGGGAGTGAAACGTAAAATCTAAACAGGGTTGGATCCCTGAGGAAGTCTGAATCATGATATAATTCAGTCATTCAGTCAGCCCGATAACTCCCTCTCCCTTCTCCTACTGAGAGGACGATTATTTTGCCCATACTCTTTCACCTTATGAGAGTCCCACCTGGTTAAAAAAAAGAGGGATCACCCAGGGCAATACATGTCTTCCTAATGTAAGTGAGCCAAGGTATAATATGGCCCATAGCACAAGATAGCTAGTCCTCGATGACTTCTCTATTGAAGACGGCGAGAGGATTACTCCAGACAGAACACCACGGCAGCAATGTTGTGAGGTGTATAAGATCTTCGGCATACTCAAATCCTAGTTCCTTGTGCAGAATGTTGGAAAGAGAACTGGGCCAAGGCCTGAGTAATCTTCTACAAACTCTGATCTCTTCTACCTGGGGAGCTATGAAATTTTTATGCCCCCCAAATGCCAGACCCGTGTGTCAAGTCGGGAATACACTTTTTCTAATACACCTCTAAAATGGGGTTATTGGCTTCTTGCCTATGTTAGTGGCTAGGTCGGCCAAGAACCCCACATTACATAGAAAACGATTTCTGATTGTAGTAGTACATGGAGACCAGGTATCAGCTGAATTAGAAGTTACCTTCAAATATGATAGCTTGTGTACTCTAGAGATGAGGTTCTGACCAACTGAGAATTGCCTCATTTGTACAGTCACTGGGCCACACCCCATAACAAAGGTTTTGTTGGCATTAACCTACAACTTTAAATTAGACATAAACTCAATATAGCCCTCTGTCAAAATGGTAAGCCCCTGAGGAGTCCTTGACAATAAAACTGCATTGTCTGCATAGCTTAGAAATGGAATAGGAGCTTTTTTAATAACCGGGAATACAGAACCTTGGCTAGCAAAGCCTACTCCAACCCCATAACATACATTAGGAAGAGAACTGGGGCAAGCATGCACCCTTGTCGCACCCACACCCTAAACTAAAAGAGTCAGTGCACTCCCTGTTTTCTCCGTTTCTAACCACTGCTGAAAGGTCATGGTGGAGGGCCTACAAGAACCCCAGGAGCCACTTTTTAACCCTCATGACCTCCAATTTGAATCTTATCTTTGTAATTGTTGTATGTGTGTTCATATGCGCACTTAAATAATTGTTTTTGGCTTGTGGAGTTTATTGGTGGATTGCAAGCTTTACATAAAATAGTTCTTAATTGATATTAGTTTAGTACTGTATTAAATATGCATTTATTTTCATTCCAAAAGTATTTTTCTGTATGTGTAATTAATTTTTCTTCATAAATATATTTGTTTCAGCAATTTAAACAATTAGTTAACTTACTTTTCCCGGCCATAATCTATATAAAAGTTTGGGTGTGTATTGTTATTTTTGAAGTGTATATCTGATTAATATGATAAATTTGTAATGTTTGACATTATGCATTTTTTTACACGTTTTTTATTAGTATTTTATTATAATTAAATCTTTCTTGAGTCATAGAGAATACTAGGAGAATTTATGGGTAGTTTTATTCTTTTAAAATTGAATAAATTGTAAAATATGTTTTTATGGATCAAATCTGTTTATTGGTTTAAGATGCAAGAAACACGTTACACAGCTGTGCTCCTACAACATCCTCGGCTGGCAGCGTATAGCATCATTTGTCATATAGACCCAAAAAGTGAGTCCGGTAGAGAGAGTTGGTGTGGCCTAGGCTTAATACATCATTGTCTCCCTTGCATCAGACAACAGCAAACAAGAACGGATACCACAAGAATCCGGAAACCAGCAGGAGGGAAAAAAGAAGAGCATAGGAAGATCAAATAGAACAAAAAAAACAGAGATAGAGCAACAAAACCCATCCCAGTAACACTCAGCAATGTGCCTCCCCTGCGCCCAACTGAGCCCCTACCCCACCATCCACCAGAGTCCACATCGCACCCCCCCCCCAAGCCTGGCTGCCTCCACCCCGATTAAGTGTCGCTAAGCAACCGCAGCACTTTTAAATATGCGGACAGGTGAGTTTGTTAAATTCAGTGGATAGACTCTGAATAAAAGGTCTCCACAGCGCGGCCGTTTCATCTGCCCTCTGACTGGCCGCTAAGGTTAGTTTCTCCAGTGCTAAAATATACCAGAGTTTATAAAGCCAGGAGGTACAGCTCAGAACCCTGTCCGTGCCCCATAGACCAAGAATCACCTGATGTGCCGCATTGAGGGCGAGGGCGATCTGTCGACCCCTCAAAGAGCGGAGGGAAAAGGTGAGAGGGTTTGGTAAACCCAAAATAGTGTATGTCAGGAGCCTCAGGATCTCTGTGTGGAATACTCTGTCTATTTCATCCAGAATGCTACTCCAATATCTTATCAGCTTTAGGCAGTGCCACAGCAAGTGAATGAGTGTGCCCGCATTTCCACAGCCCCTCCAGCAGAGCCCAGATTTAGTGGGGTCCCACTCCCGTATCCTTGCAGGGGTGTAGTACCAGGAAGAGCTATCTTATAGGCCATTTCAACCCCTGGTATATGGTGAGGTGCGTGGTGTGCCCTGAAATGTATTCCCTCCCACTCCTCTTCCGTCAGCTCTCTCTCAATCTCCCTCTCCCATCGCTTCTGCCCCTTCATCTTGGAGAGTGGTATGGCCCTAAGGAGATGCGCATAGATTTCCTATATCATCCGCTTATCATCTTTTTTCCCTATAAGCCATTTCTCAAATGCAGTGAGTGTTATAGCTACTAGCGGCTTAACCGCTGGCTGCAGCACCCAGTGTCGGACCTGATAGTATGTCAATCTATCTGCTTCCGTTAAACTATAGGTCTCCCTCAACTGGTTTAAGGGGATAATACCATCTATGTCGAATAGGCTCCCCACCCTTTTACACCCCCATCATGCAGATGCTGAAAGCCCTCTGAATTCAGACCGGGGGCAAATTCAGCATTTGCACATATCAGTGTCATGGGGGAAGGGAAAGTTGTCAGGCCGCATCTGATCGCCACTGCATCCCACACCCCGAGTGTCACGCCAGTGATAGGAGAGGAGTAAAGCCCTGTCGCTCTGTGCCTAGGTCGCATCCAAGGTTCCTTCCAAATATGGGACCCAGCGACCGCCTGGTCCATGTAGCACCAGTGCTTCTCTGTCAACGGGTGACTCCACTCTAATAGAAAACGCAACTGAGCCGCCTGGTAGTACTTTAACAGGTAGGGCACCGCCAGCCCCACCTCTATCTTTGAGTGGTATAAAGTGTGGCGTGATATCCGTGCGGGTTTCCGGTCCCAGATAAACTTCAGGATCGCCGTCTGAAGCGTAGCTATAATGTTAGGTGGAAGAGTAAGAGGAAGCGTCTGAAACAGATATAGTATTTGCAGCAAGATGGCCATCTTAATAGCGACAATCCTACCGAACCAAGATAATTTATGCTTCCCCCATATCTCTAAGTCTTTTAGTACCTCTCTGGAGAGGGCAGCATAATTCATGCGGGATGTCTTTGCAGCCGTCTTCGCTAAAACTATGCCCAGGTACGTGATATGCAACGACGCCCATATAAAGGGGAATCTAGAACGCATTTCTTTTTCGTGGTCCAGAGGGACCGGCAGGTTCAGGATCTGAGATTTTTGTGCATTCACTTTGAACCCTGAGACCATACCAAGTGCATATAAAGAGTCTGTAAGCACTGGAAGTGAGACCAAGGGCTCTGCCAGCGTAAGAACCAAGTCATCAGCGAGAAAGACTGATAAGGTGGTGGTCGCCCCCAAATTGAATGCCTGTAATATGAAGGTCAACTCAAAGTCTTTGTGCCAAGGGCTCCATGCAGAGAGCGAACAGGAGTGGGGAAAGGGGGCACCCCTATCTCGTTCCCCTTCTTATCGGAAACAGCAGTGATACTGTTTCGTTAATGCGGACTGCCGCACTAGGCCCACTGTAGGCACATTTGATCCAGGTCAGGAGCGTTGGCCCCACCCAACACCAGAAAAG
The DNA here is from genome assembly GCF_031143425.1 of Pleurodeles waltl. Taxonomy (NCBI): domain Eukaryota; kingdom Metazoa; phylum Chordata; class Amphibia; order Caudata; family Salamandridae; genus Pleurodeles; species Pleurodeles waltl. The sequence continues at coordinate 511,748,819 of NC_090445.1, forward strand.
GTAAGGCAAATGCACCCTATCAAACGCCTTCTCTGTGTCGGTCGTAAGAAGGAGTGCCTTCCTATGGGACCTGTGCATTTTATCTATCAAATGTCAAATCCGTTTCATGTTATCCCCACACTGTCGTTGGGTTTAAGGACGCTTGTTCTGGGTCGATAAGCCAGGGCATATATGGGTTGAGACGCTGCGCTAATATGCCCGTAAATAAATTGGCATATATGTCTAGAAGCAAGATGGGTCTGTATGATCCACACTCCTCTGGATCCTTCCCCGGCTTATGAATGACCGTAATGATGGCTTCGAGCATACTGGGAGCAAGGGCCTTAGGGCCATATGTACCAACGAATTTTCCCATAGACACAGAATGGGTAAAACCCTTTGCTACATCTGGCCCTTAGTCTCTATGAAAGAATTAAACAACCGCGTGAGTACGGGGGCTAGCTCCGGACAGAAAGTTTTATAGAAAAGTGGGGTAAAACCATCCGGGCCAGGCGACTTCCCCACCTCCAGACGTGAGATAGCCGAGATCACCTCCTCCAGTGGAATAGGTTGGTCAAGGAGAGCTGCATGCTGCGCCCTGAGTGGCGTGACTATGCAATCAGAAAGGTAGGAAGAGGGGTCGAGGTCAATAGTCGGGTCCTCCATGTACAACACCCTCTAAACATCTGAAAAGGCTTCCACTATTTGCATGTTGGTGCGCGCCTCCCCCAGAGAGGGGGAACGCACCATCCGCACAGAGGTGGCATGCCTCTGAGTCCTTAATTTCTGGGCCATGAGTTTCCCACATCTGTCGCCCCCTACGGAGTACTTATGTTTAAGTCGTGCTAACGCATATTCCGCCCTGTCCCAGTCCAGTCTCTTCAATTCCAAACGCATGTTCTCCAGCTCCCTCCAGACTCTGGGAACTCCTGTATGCTTACGAGAGCTCTCCAGAGCCGCCACTCTGCGCTCCAGAGCCTCCTTCAGGTCCCTCCTGGCCTTGTTTTCTTTAGCCAAGAGGGAGATCGCCTCCCCGCGTTTGACCGCTTTAAGCGCCTACCACAGTGTCTCCAGGCTAGTTAACCCATTATCATTCTGATCAAGATAGTCCCTGATCGCCTGTCGCACAGCATCTGCCATATCCCGGGACTGCAACATCGTGTCCCGGAAGCGCCAGCCAGGACCCCGGACCCCGCCTAGACCCAGGTGGGCCTATCAAAGTTATAGGAGCATGATCCGCCAGGGTCCTGGTCTCTATCGAGGTCTCCTAAATACGCGAACGGAACTCCGAGGAGCCTAAGAAATAATCTATATGTGCATAAGGCCCGGGTAGGCCGTCCGCCAAATATCTTCCAGGTCACAATCAGCCAGTCACTGCAACCCAGCTAAAGTCAAAGCCCCAGTCTGCCCACATCGATGCCTTGATCTATCCAAGTCATTGTCCATAACAATATTGAAGTCCCCACCTACAAGTATAGCCCTGTCCGGGGTCGTGAATGTCAGGGATAGAGCCTGCTTAATGAAACTTTCTTGTTGAGTGTTTGGTGCGTATATATTGGCAATTGTGAAATGAAAAGAGTCTATGCGGACTCTCAGACCCAGATATCTGCCCTTAACCTCATGGATCTTAGCAATGACTTTCCCAGGGAAGGACCGCGAGAACAAAATCGCCCTGCTTAGTGGGAGCAGAGGACCAGTACTGCAGGGGGAACCATCTAGAATGCATACAATAAATATCAGTAGCCAGCAAGTGCATTTCTTGTATCAAGCAAACATGACTCCCAGAGCGCTCCAAGAAAGATAAAACTGCCAGCCTCTTCGGAGGGTTGTTAAGGCTTCGGACATTGAGGCTTATACACTTAAAAATCAGGCGTATAGAAAGAGACGAGTGGCCGTGACAGCTGACCTCTACGGTGGGGCTGGGCTCGGGGTGCAAAACAACCAACAATCGAGTCCTCTATGAGAAGTCCACTTCGAGGCAGAGCTCCAAGCCGAGGTCCGGAACATGTTGCGGGGCCCACTCCTGGCATCCAGGAGCCCCGCCACCCAGGCCTAGCTCTAGTTCTGTTCAATCCATTCCCGCAGGACGGTCCACGGGCACCTCCACCAGCTACTAGCAGTAGTCAGGGCCTATTGGCCCTCACCAGCGGTGATGCTATTCAGAACTGCTTGTCTCTCCCGCGCCCGCTCCTTTGACGATGGCTGCAACGGCCTCCGCTTCCTTTCTTTTCGCTGCCATCCCGGCCGGTGCTCAGCAGGGCCCCCCACAGGGGACCCCGTCTGCTGCTCCATCTCCTCCAGACCCAGAACTCCTGGAGAGACTTTACTTGTCTCATCTGGTCCCCCCACCAGAATACGAGCCTAAACGGGTTACCCCAGGTCAAGGAGTGACCTGGAGTTGGCCCGGAGGTGATCTGTAATGGGCTTAAGCTCTCTACGCCTCTGCAGCGTCAGCACGGAGAGGTCCTCATAAAGCTGCAGGCTGTGTCCTCGAAACTGAATAAAGGCATGTTCTGCGCCCTTTGAAGAATAGCTTCTTTGATCATAAAATTATGTACGCATGCTAAAATATCAGGGGGGTGCGCTCCCGCATACCCCGTCCGGCCTGCTCTGTGGACCCGATCCAGTGTAATCTCTTGCGTGTCCTCAGGGGTTAAGATGGAGCGAAACAAGGCAGTAACAAACTCTCTAATGTCGTCTCCCTTGGCCCCATGCGGAGCCCCTCTGATGTGTATATTATGGCGCCTAGAGTGATTTTCCAAGTCTTCGGTCGCAATCTGCAACTGTTCCTGTTGTTCACGCAAGCAGAGTATTTCCTGTTGAAGTTGTTCGACTTCCTCACCTCTTGAGATCTCATTATTCTCCATACTGGACACTCTTTCCCCCAGTTAAGTGATGTCAGAACGCAATTCCCGCATCTCCTGGGAGATATCACTTCAGAGCTCCTGCAGAGCCACCCTCAGCGAGTCGAACAGGGAGGCAAGGAATCCTTTTGTAACCGGAGCTTCTCCATCAGCCTCAGCCTCTGCCTCTCCCTGTCCTTCGGGCCCCCGTGTCGAGGCTGCGACCCCAGCTTACCCTGCGACGGGTGCGGTCTCGTCAGCATCTCCCCTACCGACTGATCCCTTTTAGGTTTGGTAGATGCCATCACCACTCTCTCAACACCCTGCAAGGCCTCTGATCCGATCACCACAGATGACCATGCTCCACAGATCCCTCGTCCCCTCACCGCGGGCCGAGCAGTCCCACCAAACCCCCCGATCCAGTCACAGAGCAACACTCCTCACCTCTGAGGCCGCCGTTCACCGTCGTTCACCGTCGCAGACCGGGACAGGAGAAGCCAGTCACCTCGTCCCAGCTCCCCGTTGGCCACTCCCGGGCCTGTCAGGTCCCATCTGGGCCGGAAGGCCCAAGCCGCACAATGCTGCCGCCCACTTCCACCTCGCAACACCGCGGGCCGATCAGTCCCGCCGACTTCTCCCTTTGCCGCCTCTCTCACAATTAATTGAAGGGCCACAGCCCCGCTGCGCCAGGAGGCGGCAGGGCAGACCCGCTCTGTCCCAGGGTGGCCCCTCCAGGTCCCATGGGGCCACTCTCAGCATCAACCGCCAGGCTCACATTGGGCCGGAGGGCCCAGGCCGCGCACCGTCAACGCACACCTTCCCCTCCGCCCCCCTGGCCCGGTACCTGAGCGGCCCCGCACTCGCAGCTACCTCCACGTGGTCCAGCCGCGGCCGCCACAGATGGGCTGGGCTCAGCCGTCCGCTCCCCCTTAATGGCTTCAGGGCTGGAGGCCCGGCCACCAGCGTCAGCCACAGGCGGCTATGCTCCGCCGCCGCTGCCCGACCAGGCCTGGCCCCGGAGCCCGCCCCGCATAAACTCGGGCGCCCCATCCGTCCGCTGGGTGCCGCCAGCACTGTTAGCCACCCGGGGCCGCTTAAAGAGAGAGGGCCCGGGCTCGCTGTGTCGCTGTTCCTGGCCCGGGCAGCGGAGCCCCAGAAGACACGTCCTCTTATTCCGCCATCTTGACCACGCCTCCCCTAAAATATGTTTTTAGCATAACAGATTACATTTCTTTTCTTTGACATTTGTGTGTTTTAGGAGGATGTGAGGGATATTGTTTATTTTAAATATAATTTATTTATTACATTTTAAAAATGTACATTTCTTTGTTCTGTATATATTTATGACTTACAACGCTTTTATTTAAATTCATGAAAATTTTAATATGTAGTTATATTATTTGGGTGACTGTTTCTAAACCTACCAACATATGCAGTTCCTCAATGTTTGTTAGACTGGAATTATAACAATAAATCTACCCTCCCCCCCATTGGTATGCAGTCTCCTCAGTGTTGGTCAGACTGGAGTTAAAATAGTTAATATACCCCCCAAAAATACATTCACCACAATATTTGTTAGACTGGAGTTAGAAAATTAAAATCTACCCCTGCCCCCAATGTATGCACATTCACAATATTTGCTGGATTGTAACTTGGATAGTAAATCTGACCCTTCCCTCTGTGCTTGCATTTTGCCCAACATTTTTTCTGCACACCCCCTCATACCCAATGTATGCACTTTCCACCTTTTATTTGGACTGCAGTTAGTGTAGTAGATCTGCCCCTGCACAATGTATGTATTTTCCCCAATGTTTGTTGGATTGTGGTTAGGATAGTGTATTTCAATTACTTTAAAAAGATTTTTTATTGGAGTTTGATTACTACATGTTAAATATATTTTGTACTTATTTAATAGGCATTTTAAAATAATGATGTGTTTTCATTCTTTTCCTTTTCTGCTTTATTTAAAAAAAAAATATTTACTTTTTGGTTATTTTTTACAATTTAAAATAGCCAATTGTTGTTACATATTTTGAAATATTATCAGTATTTTTGTGATTGACGCTTTTTTTATATCACATATCTTTGTGGTTGATATATTGATATACCATATTTATTATAACAATGACTAGCAATCCTGATATCATTCAGGAATTGTTGGACTTGGCCCTCTCTGCAGGGTCACCCCAAATGTTTTGCCTTCTCTCCCCTTGCTTTGCTGAATTTGCTTTTGTTGGCCTTAAAACTCTATGCACTTTACCACTGCTAACCAGTGCAATGTGCTTGTGCTCACTCCCTAAAACATGGTAAAATTGGCTAACACCTGATTAACATATTTCATTTACTTATAAGTCCCTAGTAAAGTGGTATACCGTATAGCCAGGGCCTGTAAATGAAATACTAGTGGCACTGTAGCACTTATTGTGCCACCCATTTAAGTAGCCCATTAAAACATGTCTCAGGGCTGCCATTAGAGCCTGAGACTTCACAAAATAACCTTTTGCCTAGCCCAAAAGTCCCTGTTTATGCACATAAGTCACCACTAGGCTACACCCTACACAGGACATTGGGCATGCTGCATACTGTTTAAAAAGTGGGACATGCTCTTTTAAATTTTAAATTTCCTAGTAGTGCAAACCCACAAATGTATTTTTTAACCCCTGAAAGGCCTATCACTTGCATAGGATAACATTGGGTTACTTTGGTTTAGGAACATGTAGAAATGTCATGTTGGTGTCTAAGGAACTGTAATTTTAAATCCTAATTAATGATAAAGTCGATTTTAAGTGATAATTCTGAAAATGCCAATTTAAAAAAAAGAAATGGCATTTTCATGACCTAACCATCCAGTGCCTGGAGCCTGTGTCCTGGGTCTCATGACTGTAATTAGCATGGTAGTTAACTTTGGGTAGTCCTCCCAGTGAGATAAATGGAGAGAGTGTATGGGGCGGAGCTGTTCCCGGCCCCACTTACATTTCAAAAGAGCTGGATCAGGACACTCACAAAGAACTTCACACTAGTCTTTTGACACCTCAGACCCCCTGGAGCCTGGGCACAAAGGTGTTAAATTGTAGAGACATCTATGAGGGAAAAGTTCTAGAGGTTTCTTCCACTTCAAAGCTGGCACTTGGTATGGAAATAGGACCCACATATCCAATCATCTGTACCCCTATGGCCCTGTGGAGGAATCTCAGAGGACTGTCCTGCTGCCTGAGACCTGTTGTGTGCGTCAGACGACTACCCTGCTGCACTTTGCTGCCCAAAGCCTGTCTTGTGCTCTATGTGGCCTCTGCTTGAGACCTGCTTTCCAGCTTGGACCCAGGACCTCCAGAGTGACTCAAACGGCTAGTTTGCTGGGCTCGTGTTCAGAGCTATAGGGACACAAAAAGCTCCAATAACTTTTGAAGTGCACCTTGAACCAGCCTGATGTGAGTCTTGGTCCTCCAAATGGTATCCCCCAGTCCTGGACAATAGGAAGTGATGCTCAATGTGCCCAACCAGCCAAAATTAAAAACTTAAGAATTAAAACAAATTCTACCAAAAAGTGCTTGGAGAACTGAGAGGATACTGGGTCCCACCTGCTTGCTTATTCGCCCAAGGTGCATTGCTGGTCGGCCTGACTTCACAGTAGCTCCTGCTACTTTCTCTGCAGCACCAAATCCAGTAATGTGGCCTCCTAGAGCCTTAATTGGATACCACTTGCAGCTGTGCCCCACTGTAGATCTTCAACTTCCTAATTAGAGACTAAGGGCCTGATTACCAGTTTGGCTGTCGGAAGCCGACCACCAGACCTGTGGTGAGGAGACCGCCCTTCGAGGTGGTGGTCTCCCCACCAGCCCTAGTACAACTTTCCAATTGGGCTAACGGGCGGGAACCAAGGTTCCTACTCATCAGCCCAGTGGGAAAGGTGCATCAGCAATGCCATTGGCTCATACTAGAGCCGGCGCAATGCTGCCGCATGCAGCAGCACCAGCACTCTCAAAAAGTGCACTATCTGCACAGCAGACAGTGCATTTTGAGGGTGCTGAGCAGAGGGGCTCCTGTACTGTCTGTGCCATGGGCACAGGCAGTGCAGGAGCATCCCCTGACCCCCTGCATTTGTTCTCCCCCAACCTTTTCATGGTGGTTGAACTAACATGAAAAGACTGGTGGAGAAGAAGGTTGTAATCAGCAGGGCTGAGCTGAGTTCAGCCCTGCCCTGGCTCATTACAACCTGCACCATGGTAAACCCATCAGGATTGGAGATCCTGACAGGGATGGCGGTAGGTTGGCGGGTCTGCCCACCAAACTCATATTGTCGTTGCAGACCACCACAGCCATGGCATTCCGACCGCCACTGCAAGTCTGGTGATCTGTTGACCGCCAGACTCGTAATAAGGCCCTAAGTCAGAATGAAGAAATATTCACTGCAAATTCGTCCTGGGGCTCCCAGAGGATTCCTCCTTCTGAGACACCACTGGCTGTCTTTCCCCACTGAAATTTACCTTCTTCTTAGTCTGAAGGGAATCCAAGATCAGCCCTAATCCACCCCTTGTATCCGAACCATGCTCCACCACAGTCAGGCATAATTTTCAGCTTTGCCCTGTCTTGTTCGAATAGATGTCCACTGTTGTGTCACTGGCTGGCGAATTAATCTTTTAAGCACTAGATTGCAGTAAAAACTTTAAAAACACATAACTCTGGTTCTAATGTTTACATTTTTGTCATTTTGTTGTCCAATAATTTATTAAATGTTACTAACTTTTTTCTAAATTAGTGTGGGGTGTATTTTGTGTTGGGTTTTCACTTTATTAATGTGTAAATGCTACATAACTACTTTACACATTTCCTCTAAGTTAAGTTTGACTGCTTTTGTGCCAAGCTACCAGAAGGTTAAGTACATGCTAATTTAGTGATTTGTTTGTGGTTCACCCTCACAAGGATTGTGGCTGTTGCCTGAAAAAGGCTCACACCCACCTCAGCCTCAGTTTTCACAGGAATCAACTACATTTGTGTTACCTTAAGTTAATGGACTTTATTGTAGGGTTTTTATGTGCTACACTGAAATTGAAAAGAGTTTTCTAATAATTTATCGTATATTTTATATTTCCACTTCTGAGGTGCACCTACTGCCTATTTTAAAGGCATCGTAAGTTCCCTTCTTTGTGATATCACCAGGATCAAATGTCAGATGAAATAACTTTCTGTGGTTTAATCAGGTACAATTAATATCACACCTGTGATGTCACTAAGGGTCAAACGGCATATAATTTCACTTGAGCTACGCCTGCTATTTTGGTAAAATGACATCTTTGCTGCAGTTGTGCATTATTTTAATGCACGCTTGAAGAAAGAGTGTGTATTAACAAGTAGGGCTTTCGTCCACCGATGTAAATGTGTGCTCTGGGACCATATGGCCTTTAATGATGGACTCATATTTCCCCATCATAGGTGGTCAAGGGTGTACTGAACTGAACTGAACCAAGCAATGTGGTTTGGGCCACGTTGCATTACTCTGTATCAGATACCCTCTGGCCTGGCTTTAGGGTGGGGGTTTGTGGGATCATTCTTTCCCTTTCAATCCAATGCCGTTTCTATAGGCCTCAGGCCCAGAAATACATGGTGTCACCGTAACAAAGGCCAGGGTCAATTGAAAATCCATATTGCATGTGGAATAGCCCCAAGGCGAAGGTGTGTCCATATAATGCATGTGATTTTTAATTTGTTATCACTGAAGCTCAATCTTTAACGTGAAACACCATGGACCACACTAAAGATGTGGTAGGGACTTGAAAGCAAAGTTATTGCAGTATTTGGGTCCACCACGCTATAACTTTTCAGTTTGATGTACCTATCTACCCCTTGGAAATGGCTTCGATAAATGTTTGTAAAAGAGAAATACCAATATATTGCTTTAGAATATCACCTCTGTCAGTAGACATGTGACTTGAATTTAACTTTCTCTCCCTGAACCAAGAGGCTTTTGGTCTGGGCTCTCGGCCTTCGAGGAAATAACTAAATGACATTTCATTTGTTCTTTATTGAGCATTACTTAAATAGGATCCCAAATGTACTACTGTGTCTGATCATATTAGGAACCTGTATCGAGTTGAAACTACCAGCAGTATGTACATTGCTCAACGTTTCCATGTGGTGGGCAGAAAAGAAACAGCATTGAAATGTTCTTTATATACGATCATAGGAGTTTGTGCAGCAGCCGGGTTAAAGCTGAAGACAAAATAGTGCCGCAATCCACATCTGATAGATTTAGTCTCGTGTTCTGCCATTTATTGCAATAAATCAGTGGAAATTAGGAGTACATTCAAGAATGCTTACTATCTAGCCTATTCAAACTGCGGCTCATATATGTCTGGAGATTATATATATTTCCCTGTGTAATACTGAGGTCCTTCCTTTTTCTTTAAAATCTCATTTGTTGATGTCACTTAAGTAAGCGAAGCACTGGTTTACCATTATGTTGTCTCTGTGTAATCCGTCAGATAAGTACAACAACGTATTGATCTCACTGTTAAAACACCAACGAGGTCATCGTCAGAGCCAAAGAACCTACACCATTCTATAGATATTTATAGGTTGACGATATAAAATGCAAAATTTTAAATGTTTATAGGTTCATACTCGTATGTTTTTATGACAATAAATGCACCACACCTAAACAGTGTGAAATACAAATCAAGAAAAAGACATTGAAAATTAGACATGGCATACAAATGAAGACATCCAGGGTAAACGAGAGAGTAGTACCAGGCTACTAGCTCTAGTCCTGAGGCAGTCCGACTGCAAAAACAGAGAAACTGAAATAGAAACAAACTCAGAGGCAGTTCAGATGCAAAAGGAGGAGAGCGCACAAAACGGTGCCACAAATCAAAAAGGCTTACTGCGAGAAAATTATCCTTTATACCCACACAACGACAAGATACTTTTGACCAAAGACTGGAATTAACTAGATTTTTCACCTATGACTTAATACTTCATTAGCCAGAATGATTACACTGGGACTAACTGTGAATAAACTGCACAATCCCTCCACTTTCCAGTCATCTGCGTCAGCTAAACACATTTTTTGACACGTGACCACCTTTCTATCAGAGACGTGAAAGCTTTGCATTAACAAAAACTGTATATCTGTTCTGTCTCAGCCTTCATCCCTCAGGATGTAAAGGCACAAACGTAGTGTCCTTGTCAGCTAAAATATCTACCACACAGGTCTGCTAGGTGGACCGAGGTCAGAATGTAGCAGCCAGAGTGACACTTTAGAGAACAAAATCTGATTTCAATACATTTTTTGAGCATCTGCACTGCTGACCAGTGGAAAAAGGAAAGGATCACATCTAAAAGTTTGCTTTACTTCAATTTGTTTGATCAAATGCTACTCCCAAATACCCAAACGGTAGCATCTGTAAAGACATGGCAAGGTAGATTTGCATTAAGTTGTCCACCTGGTTAGTGGCTCTAAAATAAAAAATCAATCAGAAATGGATAAGTAATAGGAGAATTTTCGTTAATTTGCCCCATTGATGGTTTACCTTGTCCCACCACAATAGATAGCTACCCAGTTTTATGAGCTGTGGTAATCCATTTCAACAATGTTTACTTGAATAATTTGCCACAGACTGGAGCATCATGACACTCAGATTACTCTGTTAGCTGTCTGTTGTACTTAATGGCACCAAGGGCTATTTCATTTTCAGTCAGCATCATCTAAATATTAAAAAATGACCGTAAATACATTACATCCAGTTTGTGTAATCTATGGAGAATAACCCTATGGCTTTCAAACTGAAAAACCTTGGAGGGCCAAACCACAGGCAACTGAAATTATTCAATAAGCTACTTAAGACTTCTGCAAACTGACATGTGCCCAAAGTACTGTATATTGATAAAGCACAAGTCTTATGGAGAAAGAAACAGACACATTTATGTGCTGCTGCTGTCAGTCAGGATGGTTGTCAAGAGGCAACAACCTTTTATGAGGAGCAATGGGACTTTAGCCCTTTATTTTATTTAGTAATTTTGTTAAGTGTGTCAGAGTGCTGTACAGCAATAGAGAAGTACATCCACACAGCCATAATACGCAAACTAGAAATATATTACACTATGGCTGTCACCTCTGTGCAAACATATTTAGATAAGAAATTCCACAGAACGATTGTATTTTGTTTCATTAATTACTTTAGTCTAATTTGACAAATCTGCATTAAACTATCCAAAAAAACGAATCCATCTAAATACCATCATCAAATGTCTTGCACCAATCTGCACCATGCTAATTCCCCATGTTAATTCCCACAGGAAACTTTGCTCTTCAATAGAGAAAAAATGGCTGAATGGAACTACACTGAATCTTACAAAAAGTTAGAAATGTTGTGCCTTGGGCTTTTGTTATTTTGTAAATCCATCTGATTTCAAGAAATTAAAGTTTACAGAGAGGGTTGGGTTTGGCACGGAAGGGTTACAAATCAGATATATCTGGAAAGTTGGTGGCCAGTTATGCTCTGATTAGCCAAGTTAAAGGGGACTAGTCAATCTTGATTGGCTGACAACAATGTTTATGTGAAACATATGCTTTGGCAGCCATTACAGGACTCAGGGACACAGTCCCCATTGAAATGCATTGTAGTTAAATCCTATTTTTGAGGGTCACAAAAAGGAGCACGTAAAGAGTGGATTATTGTATTATTGGATTATGTGAGATGGATGGTTGCCACTTCAAGGAATAATAACACTATCGTGTCATGGTGTACCTCAAAATCGCTAAATTAACCTGAGGGCAACCCCCCTAGTCGTTGTGGCACACAGCAGGCAGGCTGATCTGAGGGCAATATGTAAGGTACTTATGCAGTACCTAAACATTAATGAAGTCAAAATCCCCCAAAAAAAGAAATCCCAAACCAAGTTAGGAATAATGGAGTATATTTTAATTTAAAAAAATGGCATCAGAACAACAAAAATCCATTAAGTGGGACCAACGATATGAGTTGGTAAATTCTCCAAAAGCACTAAGCACCAATGATAGTCTATGTAAGTGGCAGAGCGGGACCAAGGTGTGATTTCAGGCCAATTGTAATGGACCTTGGATTGCACACCCAAGCTGGCCCATCCCATTCAAGGGTTTTGTCTTCTTTTTTTAATGGAGCTGAACAATCCTCAAGGGAGTCAAGCCTGAAGCTATATCCAAGGAAGATACATCCAAATCAGACAGCTTTGCAGCAAGGTCTCCCTAACTGCTGTGGAGGCGTTGGTAGTCAAAGAATATTTAAGTTCCAACTTTCGAGGTTCCTGGAGGAGCTCTTCTGTGTAACCTCTAAGGCTTCAAGAACTTCAAGGAAAGCACTTAGTAAAAAGTACTCACTCCAGCACAGGTCACCTGCATGGTTCAGCCCTGGTCCTGTTGGTAGTGGTCAATTGATCACTTCAGGAAAAGTGCCTTTTGCAACCTGTTATGTTTGCGGCCACACAGGAGGTCAGCCCAGTTAACCTTGGAGTTCACTTCTTTTTCTTAGGTACAAGAGGGAGCTGGTCCAGTTTTATAGGGTTTCTCTGATATCACAGCAAGCAGGTCTAGACCTCTTGTGATCTTCCACAGACCCAGAACATGTTCTGAGGAAGGTTGTTTGTGGTGCTCCATTTATAATTGGGGCTAGCCAATGCATGGGGATGACTCCTGGACACTCCCTAACCAATGGGTATCAACTTCCTGGGGACAGTCCTACCCGCTTTTTCAGCAGTCCTTGTTTGCCTTACACCAAACAATCCCACAGTGTCCCTTACTCCTAATACCCAAGATGGAGAAACTTTTCCTCTCTTGTTCAGAGCCTGTGTTCCCACCCACCCAGAAGTGTGGTCAAGGCAATGAGCAGACCCCTCCTCTGTGGTCACTTAAAACCAGTTCTGGCGGTAGTACCCCTCCCACTGGGTTTGGTGGCAGCCTGGCTGTGGGACAATGAGTTGCCTTCTCTAGGTCTCACTTTGTATTTACTTGTGAAAGGCCTGGCCCGTCTACAAGGTAATGAAGGCCCTGGGTCCCCCCTAACCTGCAAGGGGGAGAAAAACGCTTCTCGAAACCCAAGCCATTGTTCTTTCTCTGTGAGCAGTTTTCGCACTTCATTAAGAACATGTAGTGACGGGCGAGCTGTCAGTAGGCTAATGCTAATTATACTACTAGCGATTTAGGCATGTAAAAGGAAACTTTTTAAATGTTACTTTTCCTAAATATGTTTTACAAATCCAACTTCCTCAACACATTGGACTTTTATGAAACTTGAAAAATAATCCTCGAATGATAGTTTCAGCCATTTCCTGTCAAATGTTAAAGATTAAAGTTTATTATCTATACTTTGACATTTTCTTGGATCCTGGCACAGCCTGCCATTGAAAATAGCTTTTGGTGGCTAGTCACATAAGGAACATGCAACTTTAAATATCAGGTACCCTAACTGGTGACAGCAAGGTGGACCAACTCGTGAGTTATAAATATTTAAAAGCAGGGATGCCTGCCAATCGAAATGGGTGACTTTGACAGGTTTAACAACAGTTTTTTAGGCTGCTGCAGTCTGGCCACACATGGTAGACCTATAGCCATGTTTTACAGGCCAACCCTATTAGTCACTCTATTGATGTAGCAGTCTACAGGGGGCACTAAAACTTCAGTCCTTAGGTTTATTTTCAACACTATATATTGAGGATGAAAGACAAGTTAAATGTATTTGTCAGGGGTAACTCAATTTACCCATGTATTAAAGGGGAGCCCTGTCAGTTTACTCCTGTTTAGCAGGGATAAAGTGCACAACGTTCCAAAATCAGCAGAAATAGGGCCCAGAAAAAGGCAAAAAATCTGGGTGACAATGCAGAGAAGGTGGATTTGATACAAAGGGTGATACCAGACTTTACTCACAATGTAAATCATTTGTTGATGGTGGATTACTAATTTTAGTACTTCTGGTGAGTTCTCAAGTCATTTTTACCCTATGAAAAATGCTACACCTTCGCTGGGATTTGCTAAACCATTTTTGAAAGTAAACTCTTTTCTCACTTGATTTCCTCACTGAGGTTATGGAAGGTACTCTTAAAATGATGAAGTGCAAAAAAACAAACAAAAACAAAAAATTGGGCCTTGAAAAGGTATAAAATCTGGGGCGACCATGTAGAAAAGGCATTTTGCTACAAAGTGTGATAACAGATTTTAGTCACAATATAAAATCTTTTTTGATGATATTATACTCATTTTAGGAATTCTGGTGACTCGTCAGATCATTTTTACCCCATTGGGGAGGGGGCTGCCAAAGCGGGTTTCTCCCATGTAATTTTCCAAAGAAGAAATAAACAGTGATACTCCTAAAATTGATGAACGTAATTACACTAAATTTGGAAGAAAGCTAGAACTTGGTCCCGAACGCATACTGCATGTGTTTTGGTGTGAATCCGATCAGTAGTTTTTGAGAAATTAGGGTTCAACATGTATGCATATATCATTCCGCAGAGGATCCTGAGATCCAACAGATCAAAAGATTTGATATGATTGGCAGCCACCACAAAAATATGTGTTAGAAGTCATTAGAGGACTCAGGTACTCAGTCACTGTCCAGTGAAAGAAGCAAAAAAAAAACACATGAGGAATAGCATAGGGATATCCTGCTGCTAGGCCTGTTTGGAGGGGGGTTCCTGATGCCAAAAATATATTTATTTTTCATCCTGGCTACTGATCCACGGAGGATTTGCATATCCGTGGCTCCAATTAAAACAAATAATAATAATAACCTCAGCCACCTGGTCCCAGAAGGTTGTTTCTTCAGTTCTTTTGGGTGGGAGCACACGGCCCCTTGCTATGACCCATTTTAGTCCCTGGGTTTTGACCCAGTTGAGAGACACCTTAGGACGAGATAGCTAATCAATATGTCAATCAATACATCAATAATGTTATCAATATTTATTACAACAATACATTTCACTTTAGTCAAAGTCATTAATCAATTCAAAACACTCCCATGACCTTGTAGTCATGAATAACCACACCAGTTTGGTAGAATTTTATGAGTTTTATTCGCTATTGTTTACAATTCTAAAAGCAGGTGCGTCAATCTCAAAACCAAGAAACATAATAGCATAGTCACGATATGGCAACTTTGGTAAGATTTCATTAAGGCGAGAATCACAAACATCAGAATATAACAAGGCGTGAACATAGATCAATTTAGCAGAGTGTCAATAACGCGTCAGTTCAACAAAGCATAGCTTTGGTCGTTTGTCTATTTGTGTCACTTTAGTGAACACCTGTCCTATCCACTGATTAGCATTAGCATGTTGGGCTTCATGCAAAACGATTTAGAACACCAGTTTGGAAAACGTCTAACTATGGTCTCTGTCAAAAGTAAGCAGTTGGTACCTAGAAAGGAAAAGCAAACAGACAAATCACAATTGTATTGTCATAGTTACCCTCCAAAGTTTAGTTCAGTGCACAGGCTCAGTCTTCGTCTTCAGGACCTCACTCAAATCACCATCAGTCAGAACTCAGCTCCGGGGCAAAAAGGGGCACTTCCCTCATAAGGAGGTAAAGTGTAAAATGAGCAAATCTAAGGACGAGGATGGTTCTAAGCAAACCAATAAGTCACCAAACAGAGTGACAAAGTTTCTGAATAAAATCAATAGCATTCCCTAACCCACCTAAATGGCTCCCCGTGTCATGGGTGTTTATCCCTTTTTCGTTGTACATTCCCCCAAAATTCTATTGGACATTTGTTATACCCCACTATCTTTAACCTATCAGAAAACACATTAGGTCACCTATCTTTCACCCCATATTATTTTACAAGTCTCTGATTGGTTCTCCTGTTCGATATCTTCAGAGGTGGCACGTCCGGTATGATTTCATCTTTCTGTAATTCTTTGCACATCTTTTGGTCAGTAGCTCCATTGTCTTCACCGGTTTGAATGACCTTGTATATTACATTAATCTACATTGTTTCATTTTGTTTTAATATCACCCTACAAGCAATGAAAAATGCATGGGAAACGGATCTAGCATGGTTACATTCGTCTTCTAGTTTGAAGAAAAACAAGAGGTTGTGTCCTTTTGCGAGTCAGCACACTGCAAGATAGGAAAAATATATTCAATATGAGAGACAAGCAGCTAAGCTTCGGCTCATGCTAACTTAAGGCCTATAAGGACTTCAGCACAAATTCAATAATATAATTATTAATAATTAGTATAAACTTATTCAATATGACAATACATAAAACATTTTAGTCATCATTATTAGTCCACATATACATTGGTGGCCACTCCCCGTGGTCACATTTCAGGTGCACGTTTAAGCAAAATTACTATTACAGTTTCTATGCGGCATTATCACACATTAATTCATAAGCATTTCATGTTAATATAGATTATATAAGCTACGCTTTCTCACTACTTTCCAACAGACATTTTCAACTACGACATTCCTTCAACATTAGTTTTTTTGTGTGATATACTTACATATATATGTATAGATTATTATTCGCATAAAGCAAAGGTTATAGTTAGGTGTGAAAATCTTAACTTATGTTTAAATTAAAAAATAGAAACTCACTGAACAAAGTGACCTTACAGTTAGTTAAGTGCTGGAATGGGACACAAGTTAGCGTTAAAAAAAAAAAAAAAACTACTGAAATATGCCAGTAATTGTTTAGTGAACTAACTACGTCTTGTGTCCGGATCATACACTGCTTATGACGTATCATATAATATCACTCATTAGTTTTTCCCCTTTTTCCGAGTGGGAATTTAACACAAAGGTGTACAATTAAGAGTTTCGCCCCACCCTTCAAATGAGCTAGTGCTTGTTCTTTTTTGCACTTGTTCACTTCCAATATACTGGTGTCATGCACCTTCTGTTATTGTGGTCTCAATTTGAGGTAATATTTTCCTGGCATGTAGAGGCATGCACTATTGGTCACTATTTTGTATGTGACGTAGCAAGTATTAAAAATGCTGAAGGTTTTACAGGGTACTCAGTATAGCTCCATCAGGGGTGCCAAGATGTATTAAGATATTTTGAGATTTTTTCCAGCCCTTTAATGTGATGTGCAGTTGTACTTGTAAAAAGTACATTCCACTAATGGAATTAGGAACACCAGTGATTACGATGGTGCAATCATCGAGGTAGGAGAGGAAACGATTTTCGATCGCGGTTCCGAAACTGACTTAACAAGGTATTGTTTGAATTACCACTCAACAATATCATCCCTTTGTTACCCTCCCATTCTTGTACTATCACACGTGCACTGGCCGCTCAAACCTATCCCCGCCTTCTGCAAACGGACCCTTTGTACTTAGTATCGTTTCTTTGAAGTCACCCGTTCAGATTCAACTACTGAATTGTAGTTTGCACTAATACTTTTGATGTTATATATGTGGTTTTGCTGTTTAGCAACGGACAGCTCTGCATAGAAGTCTTGCTTTTCTAACTTGTCTACTTTTTACATTTTCTGCACATACGCCAGTAATATGTCCCTATTATGGCTCAATGATGCTGCTTTCCTAGTTAAGGTGGAAACCTTGAAAAGCACAAATCTTGCTAACTGGGGAAAGTAGTCTTATAAGCAGCAATCACTGCCACCACAGAGGCTGAGTAAAGACTTGTCCTCAGTGGAAAAAAACTGCATGTCAGCGTTTATTTAGTTTATATTCTAGCTATTCTCTCACAACATGGATTGCGGCCAAATGTGGAAAAATGTTTGTTTTGTGGAACTTCATTTGTTTTACAAACTCAAAGAATTCCTTCCTATAAAATATATGGAAGCGCCAAGAAAAGAGTTTGTTTGAATTATCCAGCCAATGACACGGCCGGATTTACTAGGGCTTTGCCACAGTAAACAATTTTGGTCTGTGAAGTATGCAAACACTGAGTGTTGTTGTGAAAGGCTTTCATGCAAACAGCTTAACACAAGACAACATGCCAAATGCACAATTAGGACTGTGCTTCCAAAAGACCTATTCACTTCATTTCACTGCTCTGGCCTGTATACCTGTATTTGATTTGACGTTTACGACCAATGTAAAAGCTCTGTTGCAGCATGAATTTCAGCATATGGATAAGCCCTGTTCAGGGCTGTAATTTTCGGTTTTGAGGTATGTGCTGCCTGATATGTGTTCAGAGTTTTGATTGATATACAATGTCGTCTCAGACAGTGCACTTTGCTTTCTTCTAAAACCTCACAGTAACTGGCTAGAGGCTGGGAGCAGACTCTTTTGACAGGAAGTACAATAATATTCTGTACATCTGGATTATTTTATCATATTATTTCTTTTTAAAAAGACCACCTTCCTAAATTGTCAAGCTTTTAAGGGATAGGCTATTCCAAGCATAATGTTTCCTTCTATATTTCATCACACATTATTGTAAGGTTTGTAAATCTAGTTTAAAAGGAGGAGGGTGAGGAGTAAGTAGGAGGCATGGCTAGCTATATATGTATAGTATATTTATCAAAATCATGCCTGTTGATAGCAATAAGTGTACAAATAATGGAAACCAGTACTTAAGTGCAGGACAGGACTTCTTGACTGTTAGACCTGGCAGCCCATGTCTCCCCGGTCTTTTTGCCTCCTGACCTCCTGTTTCTATGGTATACTGGACTCTGTTTCTGCTGGTTGATTGTCTCTGCGCACTTTACCACTGATAATCAGTGCTCCCTATGTAAATTGTATTGGTGATTGCTTTTATCCATGATTGGCATATTTGATTTACTGATAGGTCCCTAGTAAGGTGTACCCACTTGCCAGGCCCAGACCTTCCCCTTTGCTACCTGTAAGGCACCCTTAAGGTAGGCCCTAGGTAGCCCCAAGGGTAGAGTGCCGTGTAAGTTAAAGGTGGGACATGTCCTGATGTGATGTACATGTCCTAACAGTGAAATACTGCCAAATTCAGTTTTTACTTTTGCAAGGCCTATCTCTCTCATAGGCTAATATAGGGGCTGCCTTTAATTATCCTTAATTTGCAGTTTCTCTTTGAGAGCAGATAGAGGTTTGGAGTTTTGGGACTCTGAACTCACAATTTAAAAATACATTTTTTTTTAAATTGTCTGTTTGAAAATACCACTTTTAGAAAGTGGGCATTTTCTAGCACAAACCATTCGCTGCCTGCCTGTGTGTTCCACGTCTAGATCAGACTGACATTTGAGTGTTGTAAATTCCCTCTAGACAGTGACACAGAGGCAGCTGGGGTGTAGACTACATATCCTGATGGGCCATTTGGGCTAGAGTGGAGGGAGCAGTGGCCACTTACACCTGAAAGGGCTGTGTCTGCCCTCACACAATGCAGTCTCCACCTCCCTCGTGTGTATTTGGGGTCAGGACTGGGCAAGGCAGGATCTTGTCAACAACAGAGACTTTCCTTTGAAGTTTGTCTACTTCAAAGACAGAAAGGGATATCAGTATTGGACCTAAAACCCCAGACTTTTAGAATCTTTCTGGATCAAGAGGAACCTCTGCCAAGGAGAAGACCTGAAGAGCTGGAGGAGGAGTACTGCCCCTTTTCTGTGTGCGCTTTTCTGGGTTGGCCTGCAGTTGCTGCTTCTGCCTTAAAAGAGAGCAAAGGGTGAACTTTGCTGTGTATGTTGCTTGAGAGAGTTCACCAAGGACTTGGAGTAGAGCTTGCCTCCTGTTGGAGGTCTCAGGGACACTAAGACTTCAGTTTCATCTGCCTACAGCACTGGGAACTGTGTGTTTTATGCTGTTCAGGAAGAAAAACCACTGCAACGCCTGGCATTGACGCTACTAGTCTTCACCGTGACCTGCCGACGCAACACAGAGCTGCACCGCCCCTCTTCACACTGCAACCCTAGTCTCCGACACCACCGCTCCTGTTGACACCAGTGCCGCTGCCTGCACCGTGTCCTGTGGACACCGCTTGTGAGGTACACAACGCATTATTCCATCCCGCACCGTGCCCCGGTCCACTGGCACCAGCACCATCGATTACAGTGTTGTCATCAGACGTCCCTGCCTGCACTGTGACCCGTGGACGCTGCACAGAGCACATCTCGCACTGCACCACCGACCTGGGGCTACCGACGACAGCGCTTCAGCAATGATGACAACGCTGCCTTCACTGTGACCTGGTGACACCGCACTTCACACCTCCCCACTTCACACCGCAGCTGTTGTCTCACTGACGCCGCTGGATGCCATCACCAAGATGCTGCCTGCACTGTGACCTACAGGCACCGCACGTCTCATTGTCCTGCTTTGCACCACAGCCCGACGCCATCCACTCCAGCGCTTCTGACTTCATCAGCCCGGAGTTCCATCCGCAATGCGTGTGACTTCAAGGGCCCAACGACCGCTATACTGACCTCCGGAACGGACACCCCAACACCAGTGATGTCGCTCTCTGAATGTCATCGCAAGGATCCAGACGCCCTGCAATTCCAAAAGTACTGTTTGCGGTTTTCCCAACACCATAGCTGGCTGACTATGCTGCGGCCAGCTTTTACTATTAGATTTGTAGTTCAGGATGCCGTGATAGCCCCAGATGGAGCTATCGACTTGAGGAATTGTATTTTTAAGCTAATTCTTGCAAAATTCATATCTTCATTATTGTATGTTGTTTTTTTCTCATTTTGGTCTTGTTTTACACAGATAATTATTGGCTATGTTTCTAAAACCGGTGTGGTGTCCTTTTATAGTGTTTCCACTTATTACTGTGTGTTATGTGCAAATGCTTTACACATTGCTTCTGAGATAAGCCTGACTGCTCGTGCCAAGCTGAGTGGCGAACAATGTTTAGTCAATTCTTTGGGCTATCTTAATGGAAATTCTTATTACCATAGGTAAGACCCTGTAGTTCTTCTCACAAAAGACCGTGGCTATCTATTGATAGAGAATGAAGTAGTGGTGGTGGTTCTTTAGAGAGGTACAAGCAGGGAATTTATCAAACTTGCAAAGTAGAGTAGAGTGTTGTGTGCACAGCCTAGCAAGCATCAGCAAAACCATTATATCTTGTTTTTTGACCTTTTGGCTGTGCCAATGTTTTTTGCCGATATGCTGCAGCAGCAAAAAGCAAAATGTTTTTTTATTTTTAAGCCATATCGGCCAAATAAAGTGGAAAAATGGAAAGGAGGGTTGATTCAGTCACTCTTGTTTAACTGCATGTACATGCCTAACTTCAGAATATTTTTTTTAATTTACTGATCCAAGATGGCGCCACTTGGACGATAAACAAAAATTGCATTTTAGATCGTACAAAAAGTAAACATACGAGTGACAATAAAGCCAACCGATAGTAAGCAATGGGGAAGTTTTACATCCATTGTAAGTGCTTGGTATGGTGTACGAGGCTTATACACACACACACCTGGGAACTGTCTGGTAGGTAAGATAGTGAAAATCAAAGCTAGTCACGGTAACTAATACATTTTACCTTGGTATGCTTTAATTTGTTAAGAGTGTGCTGTTTCTCTAATCTTGGTCTCCGACAGATGCTGTATTCCTGCAGCAGTCTTGTATCTGTTTAGTCAAGTTGCTGCTGTCTCTGCAGCACAGTCCCTTTGGAAGATGGTTCTGAACAGCAGTACTCCAAAGTCCTGCTGTTCCCCTATAGGCACAGTGGTATTTGCAGAGGACAGCCCCATAGAGAATTAGCAGACTTGCTCTCTTTGGCTGAGTTAGATACCTTAGCTATCCTATGTCTCTGTGTGAGGTCACTGATGTTCCCACCTCTTTGCTACTGTCTGTGATAGTCTCTCATTCATAGCAGTCTGACTGATGGAGCCTGCTTACTACACTGTATCATATCTGCTTTGGCGGCACTTCAAAACAAATCAAATCAAATCAAAAACATTTATAAAAGCGCGCTACTCACCCGTGAGGGTCTCCCGGCGCTAGGGGAAGGGGGGGTTACTGCTGCTCGAAGAGCCAGGTTTTGCCACTTCATTGATTAGTGTGCATTTTGCAGTGCTTTGGAAAGCTGCCCTAAGTCGATAGCTGTTAGACAAAGCACATTCTATTTGTTTTCACATTTCTCAGGTTGTTGTTTGTCTCAGCATTCGATGGGGATGGGTGGCAATCATGCATGCTTGAAGCAGATAATTGTTCAGCTTTTGTCTGCAGAATTGCTTTTCTGCAAGTTTTATTTATGAACAGTGCAACTTTTAGTCAATGTAACCAGGGCATAACCAAGTAAATCACTTTTTAGGTCGAGCGTGCAAGCACGTTGACCTGTTGTAAGTAGTGTGGGCTTTTAACCACACCCACCTCACGCAAATCACTATCACTCATTCATGGGCTTGCCTTTCAAAAATCGCATGTTATCATTGGTACCTGCCTTGGGGCGGTTTTGTAACCGCCTTACAGACTGACCTTGTTACATGGATAATTGCATGATTGCCGATACGTTTCACTGCGAGCAAACTTCTTTTTCCTTTTGTGTCTCTCCTTCACGCTCATGGCGGCCATTGGGCTTTGAATTGACTTGCTAATGTCAACTTTTTTTACACTTCATTTTCAAATTATGTGGCAAGAAAAATCCAGTTAGGAATTTACAGCACCAATAGCTCTAACTCGAGCAATTGCTAAACCCATTGGATTGTAAATGGTTGTTTATTTAGGATACAATAATAAAAGATATTTTATTTTAAATAGTTTTTTGCTTTCTCCGTTTTGTAGATCTCTCTGCAGTGCTCGAGACAATAGAATATAACAAATTATGCATGACTGGGCTGTGCTTTGAGGTCCTCCCCCTCACTACCAGCCAGAGTATCACTGATACACTCAGGTTTAGCATTACTATTTTAGAATTCCCACTTTTAGAAAGTGAGCATTTCTCTGCACTTAAAACCATCTGTGCCTTACAGCCCATCTCCAATCAACGTCTGGTCTGTGCTGGTTGACAGCTCCCATTTATATTTCACCCAGACAACCACAAACGGAGGACACTCAGTCACATTTGCATTCATCTGCATATTGAATGGGTCTTTCTGGGCTGGAAGGGTGGAGGGCTTGACACTAACATATCAAAGGACTGATAACTCCCCACTGGGACCCTGGCGGACAGGACAGGGCTGAAAGGGAGCTTGTGCACTTCAAAACCACTCTTTGAAGTCTCCCCGCTTCAAAGGCATTTTTGGGTATATAAACTGGGTCTCTGACCCCAGCGTCTCGGACAATTCTGGTTCTACACCTGAACCCTATCAGTGGAGCTGCCTGGCTGCCTAAAGGACTCATCTGAACTCCTTTGTTGAGAAGGACTCATCTGAACTGCTTTGCTGAGAAGGACTGCTCCCCTGCTGTTGCCCAGCTGGTCTCTGACTTGTGGCAGGACTCTGCCTTCCCCCAAAAGTGCTCGCCAAGGGCTTGGATTGAGCTTGCCTCCTGTTCCTGAAGTCTCAGGCCAACAAAGACTTCACCTCTCCAAGAAATTCCCTGTGCATCTAAAAATCGCCGCAATGCCTGACGAAATCGATGCAAAGCCTGCATTGTGACCGAGAAATCGCAGCACAGCCGACCAGAACTATGCAGCTCAACTTTCCGACTGGAAATTCGATGCAGTGCCTACCTTGCAATGGAAAATTAGATGCATAGCCAACCGGATCAACGCAGTGCCTGTGTCTTCTACCAGCGCATCAAGGATTTTCAACGCATCGTCCCTGGGCATCCAAATATTCCCACATTGCAGCGAGGAATCAAGACAAAGTACTGATAAACGACACAACCCCTCGCAGCGTGGAAAGAAACAACAGATCATCTGTGCTGCCTTGGAAAATCCAATGCAACACTTTATTTTTCTATGCATCTCCTCCCCTGGGGTCTCCGTGCGTCGCACACCAAGTACTGTTTATTTCAAAGGATTGAGACTCTTTGAAATCTTTTGAAAGTGATATTTCAACTTGCACTTATTGGATCTTTGTTGTTTTGACCTTATTGTAGTCAGATAAATATTATCTATTTTTCTAAACCCGTGTGGTGTATTTTTGTGGTGTCTTCACCTTGTTACTGTGTGATTTATTGCACAAATACTTTACAAATTGCCTTCTAAGTAAATCCTGACTGCCCAGTGTCAAGCTATCAGATGGTGGGCACAGGATAACGTGGATTATGTTGTGACTTACCCTGACTAGGATTGTGGTCCCTACTTGGACAATGGTATATACCTCTGCCAACTAGAGACCCCATTTCTAACATCCATACAATATCTTTATGTCGAAAAAAGATTGGTATTTATTCTGATTACCCACTGGACTTGCAGTTTAGCATTTTCACCTCAGCGTCAGAAGCATTTCCCAACTTTCCAATGTGTATTTGTTAATTGTCCTTTGTGTAATGGTCCCATTCATGTTTATATGTGAAGTAGAGGCCAAGTGAAGTGCATTTGCTAGCCTGAGTGTAGTGTAATTCTCCTAGTTACTGTGTAATCCTCAGTGGAGGGTGTGTGAAATGAATGTGTTCCTTTTGTCCTGTGAGACTGTGCTGTAGCTTGTGTGCAGAGTACCTGTTCCTGGTTATTCAGGTGTATACAGTAAAGGTTCATGCAGAGTTTCTATTCATGTTTCTGAATGAGTGTTGAAAAAAGCTGTGTACATAATTTCTGTTAACTTTGTTATGTAAGAGTTCATAGGAGAGTTTAAGAGCAGAAGTATTTATTCTGCAAATGTATTCAGCTATATTGTAGTAGGGAAGTGTAATACTCTTGCTGTCACATAACTATTTTAAGCATGTAAACGTGTTATCCATGTGTGTGATATATATATAAAAAATGCCCTCCTAATTTCCAAACCAATGTTTAAAAATGTTGTTTCTGTGGAATTTTCCCATTCATAAAAGTGAAAGTATAGAATTTGTGGAGTATTTGTTCTTGATCATGCACTATTCAGCAGTAGTGGGTATTAGTAGTGGTGGTTCCTGGTGCTGTGACCTGTGCAGCAGAGGATGAGCACTGTGTATTTGATTTGTGCATTATTGTGTCAACGTTTGGCTATGGTCTGGAATGGCTCCTATGTGGAAGAATTTATAGTTTCTTGGATATTGTTTGGGATGCAACCATAGAGTGTATGTTTCCTACCTTGCTTGGCTAAGTTAGCATCTATTTATGGTTCCATCTTATCAATTATTTATTCCTATTGGGAAGAGGTAATTTGTGACTACTCTTCTGCACATTAAAAATACCACCCACCCCACCTCCTTCTGCACTTATCCTTCTTCTTCTAACCCAACCTGAAAAACATAATACCAAATCACCGACCCACAGCACCCTCTCTTCAATGCCACACCTGCTGAAATATTAAAAGAATATTTGGGCTCTGGATGCATACCTTCAGCATTTATCGTTCCCACTTCCTGTCCATTTAAAAAAACAAAAAACAAATATCACTCCATGTTTATCAAGATAAAGGCTGAGCGTACCTAATGTGGGTTGTAGAGGCATGTTTCAAAGTAGTTTGAAGCTTAAAGCTAAACCCTGTTGCAAAAATGTTTTGAAAGAAGGTAAAGCTTCTGTTGAGAGTAGATTATCCACCAGTGGTTGCCTGGGCACATGTCCATGTTAAGCATATGCAATTCAGTGCTATCTCAAAGACAAATTCTATAAAACAAAGATATTTATAAGGTGTGGATGTTTATTTCTATAACTTTTCTGAAGATTTGAAGGCATTGCAGATTCTTTAATGGTATAGAATGTAGGAGTAACCCACTTAGAGACTCATACTATGGTTGTAAGCGTTACTTTAAGGTTGTATGCAATTGTGTTAATTTCAGGAATGTGTCTATTGTGTTTTATCAAACTACAAATGGTGGTCCGTGGAGCCTGCCAGAAGGTGTTTTATCAGTGGCAAATGCATTCCTTTCAACCTCTTGACTTTACATTTCTGGTGCTGTAAACCAAAGTTGAGTATAGCAGAAGCTCTTTTTTAGAGGCTGTTGAAGGTTTAAGAGGGGGTGACCATATTGAAGTTTATCAAGGCATTTTGTTTGTTAGGTGGGTGAAGCCAGTAATAAGAGGGTAACATCTATCAAATATGGGTGACTTATCAGTTATTCTATGTGTCCAGCATGTGGTCCAAGGTTATGCCCGTTATCACTTGACTGGTGATAGCACATTTCACACAGGTGTAGCTTGTTTAAATGTCACATGTCCTCAAACCATCTAGGATGCTATCACATTGACTGCTTGCTATCTTCAGCCATTTGAGATGTCATAAACGATGCCATTTAACATGTAATTAGTGGAGTACTATGTGAGGTCATAGGCAATGGCCACAGGCCACGCCAGGGGCATTAAAAAGGGGGTCTCAATACATTGATTTCTCTTGTTAATTACCATAGTAATCTTTACTCTCTAATACAGAAACAAATGGCTGAATGGAATTCACTAATTTGGCATAAAGTTAAAACGTCACTCAGAAAGTGTGCTCTTTGTGATTTGATGTAAATCCGTTCAGATGTTTTTGAGAGATTAGTGTTTAAGGAGGTGCTTGGGCTCGGCTTGAATTGGTTAAAAAGATATGTATACTGGATGGTTGGTCCCCCGGGAGTTCCACTGTAATGTAAATTCAAAAAATAATGTCCTCAGATTGGTTAAAGGAGTTTTTTTCTCCCATCTGCCCGTTTGGTACAGCAAAACTGGGCCTGATCCCTTGGTGCAGGGGAACAATTTATCAATTTGCTTACTCAAATGTACATGTGTTGAGATAAACTGGAAACTCTAGAACAAGGTTTGTACTGTTTTCATTAATACATGTTGCAAACAAATTAGGCTTTTTTATAATACTACTTGCTAACAAGTTCTATAGAGGTGACATTTTGGTGCAGAAGACATTTCCAGCTTGTAGTGATGTTTAACAGGAAAAATAGCCCATCTCAGATAGAGGCTCCTTATATGCTTGCTGGAGGGTGCAGAAAGCAGGATAGTTAGGTCACACTGCATCGCTATAATGAATTTTATGTCTTCTCTATTCTGGGTATCAACCAATCAAAAGTGAATACATGTGATTAATACAATGCACATATAGGTTTATTATCTTTTGCAATATGATAATCAAGCTTACATGAATATATCCAAAGTAGTTAATCTTTATTTAAGAATATCTTACTATTGATTACTAAGAGTATCTTGAAGATTGACAATTACATGCCTGATTTATTGTTATTCAAAAGAACTTGCAAATCGACAATAAGCAGGAGTATGAAGACACTGTTTATTGTTTATGCTAAGACTATTAACAACAGTGAAATAAGGTTATAAAATCTGAGCACAGAGTGGAGGGTGGAGGGGAATCTTCACATCAGGCAACAATTGAACAGGCCAGTGCAGAATCATATCTTCTGTTCCATGAAAGCTACTGGAATGAGAATCACTTAGCTTTTGCCCTTTTTTTAAAAATGTGTTTATTACATTTTGTTCAAAAATGAAAAACAACGACAAACATAAAACATACATCTCAGTTGTCATTAGTGTTATAGTCTGATCACCTTACATTAAGTACAACTATTTGACCAAGTGATAGTAGCATGTGGTGCAGTGATATGCACATGAGGGGGAGGATAGGGAGGAGTTTGCGAGACCAATTATAGGGGAGGGTGTCACATCAGAAATAGTGTGAGTAGGCATCTAATGACTAACAGGGAATGAGTAAATGTTACTCTAAGTGATGGTCTCAGTTTGTGTCTTCAGGCTCCATGGAGAGAAGCTAGGTGCAGAGGAGCTGCCAGATGTCTTTTGGGTGAGACACGGAGTCCTGAAGCTGAATATATTCATTACTAATCCTGCTGCAGTATGACATGGATTTGAGCAAGGCTGCCTCTGTAGGTGGGTGCCTACTGCCCCAATGAAGGGTGATTTCTCACCTAGTTAGTAGGAATACTATGGAGATAAATCTGTGGACAAAAAAGGAAGGTCTTGTGTCTACCCCAGTAGAGCTATTAGTGGTTCTGGCTGGGACATGACATCAGTCATCACGGTAAGGAGGGAGAAAATGGTGGTATAGTAATTACTGATGATGGGACAGGACCAGGTGAGGTGTGCAAATCGGCATATAGTGATTGGCATTTGGGGCATTGGGAGGGGCATTCAGGATCAAATCTGCAATATCTTTAGGGGAGACTCATGCTCTGTGTAGAAATTTAAAATGTAAATGTGTGTGCCTATGATTCAAGGACATTAATTTGGTTTGAGTGTAGCAGTATGTCCAGACCTTGTCAGATATAGGGTAACCTAGATCCGTGCTCCATGCCTCTCTCACCCGATTAGTAGTGTCGGGCTTCAGGGGCAAGCATGTACAAGATAACTTGGAGGTTAGAGGGTTACTGTCATCATTTGTAATGATGAGTATGAGGGGCGGGAACTCATCAGGTGCTAAGGGGTATGTGGGTATGCAGGAGCACAGGGTGTGTTGTAGGCACTGTAATATGAAATGTTCTATGTAGGTGGTGTTTTGAAATCGGGCATCGTTAGAAAACGATAAGGTGTGTCCATCAGGGAAAATATTGCCTATCGTATGAAGTTCTTTATACAGGAGTGTGCGTTGAACCAACTTTTCCTGTGTGAAGGGGAGGCAGGGGTTATCAGACAGCAAGATAGTAGGGGAGTAGTGGATGCCACTCCCTAGGGAGTGGTGGAGATTCTCCCATGCCCAGCAGGTAGTGCATAGCGTCTGGATATCAGTTTGGTCTAAGGGGAAGTCTTTAGGTATTAGCAAGGGGAGTGGCTGTTTCCCAGCCTGGTGTTGCTCAGGTATGGTATGCGGATATCAGGGTGGTACCAGTGATGAGAATTGGCATTGTGAGACTAGGTTGTAGAGATAGAAATCAGGGACTCCTGGTCCGTTGCGTTCGTAGGGTAGTGTCAAGGTGTTCCATTTGATGCGAGGCCGGCGTGGTTGACGCAGCGCATGCCATCATGGATGTCCTGGAGGATCCTGGTATGTTTTTTTAGTGTTGTAATTCTTTATTAACTATATAACATTCAAACATGAGATGAGATACATCATAATGAGGAGGAAACAGTCATGGTTACATGTAATAGCAAGAAACCGTGAAGCCTATTGTGCCTCTGATCCCGGTTCGGGCTTCTATGGAGAATAGCTCAGATGTCAAATGTGTGGGGGGTATATAGAGGTATCCCTAATCCCTTGTATGTCCTATTAATGATAAAATACAGGGTAGGTTGGGTCCATGGGAGGGTATGAGCTTGTCAACGGGGGGGGGTTATTGGGTAAGGACTAGACAATACCTGGTGATTGTTTCAAACTCTCATGTAAGGGGTCAGGGGGAAGGGGTGCTCAGTGGGTTGTAATAGTGCTAAGTGATAAAGTGTTCCAGCCATTCGGCAGCAGAGGGAGGAAGGTTATTGGGTTGTGAAGTTGCGTTGTGGTCAGGTGTCCCAGGGTTGGGGATTAAAGGGGGTATGCAGTGGGGGTGAGAGGTGGTGAGATATGTACCATGTTAGAGATGGTGTGAGGGGGTAAGATATGGTTGGGGATATAGTGCAAGGGTAGATTGTGTTGGATGTATGTCAGGGGTGTGTGATGGAGTGGGCATGGAAGTAAGGGAGGGAAGGGAGGAAAAAAGTTAAGAAAGAAGTGGGGAGGGAAGGTGACTGAGAGAAGGAAGGGAGTAGGGGGCGTGAAGTGGGTGGGGAGTTGGTTGAGGGGCTTATTCCTTCTCTGCCTGGAGGAAGGGGGTCCAAGTTTGTTGAAAGACATACCTCTTATCCTGCAGATTATAAATGATGCATTCTTAGGTCGCTGTCTGGTACATGGCTGTAAGTCATTCATTATGGCGGGGTGGAATGCGGCAGTGCCAAAGTATGCGGAGTTTGGCCATGGCAAATGCTGTCTGAAGGAGTTGAGATTGCTGACGAGTCAGGTCAGAGGAGTCCATGTCTTAGTGCAAGAGTATCATTGAGCGGGATGGCAGAAGTTGGATGGGTATAGCCTCACACAATGTTTCTCCCCGCCACTTCCCAATAGGGTGCATTAGAGGGATAGGGAAAAGAAGTGAAGAATCAAAAGGGCATTGAGTCCTAACATTACCCCTCAGGATTGACCCCAGATTCATAGGTAGGAGACTATCGGGGAGGTTTATAAGGACCATCGATTGAGGCAGTGCTGTAATTGTGTGTGTCTTCAGGCTTGTTGTGGGAGAGGTCATATTCCTCGCAGGGTGCAGTGAAAGTTTTGAGAGAGCCATTCAGCAAAGATCTGGCCCAGGTGGGTGATGACTGCAGAGCACCATTCCCTCCAGTCCAACATTCTCCCACATTTTCCCACTGATTCGGTGTCTGGCACTGCCTCATGTGGGCGCATGTTCATGAAGGTGTACATCAACTCCCAGCAGGCGGTGAACCCGATGCCAGGACTTCACCATAACTTGTACCATTGGGTTAGTGGGTCATAGCTCAGGGCCACCAGCACCATAGTTTGGACTCAATCCCTGTGGGCTTTGCAAGAGTGTGTGTTCTACATGAACCCATTGCGACATGTCTTTCGCCCCAGGGAGCATGAATGCTAGTTGTTAGAGATGAAGGGACAGGGTGTATTGTTCTGGGGAGGGGAGGCTTAAGCTGCTGCATGAGCGGTGGGCCATAAATTTGGCCCTTGTTATGCATGGTCGGAAGGATCCCCATATGAAGGAGCATATGTTTTTGTCTATGGAATGTAAAGTAGGAAGAGGTGTCAGCAAGGTTAGCATGCCTAGGAAGTAGGTGAAATGACATAACATCACCATGCATATGCCTTGAACCCTTCCACATAGGGAGAGGACTAATTGCAATCACTTGGCAAAGTCCTTCTGCATTCTTGCAAGAAAAGGACCTAAGTTGTGCATTATGATGCATTCCAGACCTCTGTTAATGTAGATACCTAAGTACTTAAGGTGGGATGGCGTCCACTTGACTGGGAGGTTCGTTATGGCTGTTTTGGTGGTTATCTGGGAGAGGGGTAATGCCTGACTCTTGTCCCAGTTTACCTTGTAGCCCAACAGCATTGCAAAATCAGTGAGGATGTCCTCAGCTTTGGGAGCAATTGCGGTAGGTCTGTTAGGGTAAGCAGGATGTCACCTGTGTACAGGTAGATTGTGAACTTGCCTCCTGGTATGGGTATGCCCGACATAAGTGGTTCATGTCGGATGTTGGCCCCCAGTGGTTCCGTGACAAGGAGGAACAGAAGCAGAGAGAGTGGGCAACCCTGGTGGGTTCCTCATCCGATAGGGATCGGATCTGATAGGACATTCCCACAGTTCACTTGTGCCGTAGGGGAATCATATAGGCATCGTACCTTGGATATGAAATATTTGCCTTGGCCGATGTGTCGTTGGACCTCAAAGAGGTACCTCTACTCTATCCAATCAGATGTCTTTTCCATGTCCACAGACAGGCAGGGCAATGGCTTCACCGTCGAGGTCTCTGGCCGACCACAAAGTATGCACCAGGGTACGGAGGTGATTTCTGGAAGATTGGCCAGGTACGAATCGCACCGCGAATGATGTATGAGAGATGAAATAACTTTGCATAGGCCGGCCTCCAGTATTTAATATCGCCATTCAGGAAGGATATTGTTCTATAGCTTCCACATTGTAGCGGATTATGTCCCTGTTTAGGGAGGGCTGCTGTGGTCCCCCTGATACAGATAGGGAAGAGGGAGCCCACTTTCTCTATGTCCAGAAAGGCCTCATATAAGGGGTCCACATCATCTGCTCCTGCCCATTTGTAGAATTCTGGTGGGGATCCATCTTCGTCAGGCGCTTTATGATAGTGGAGTTTAGTGATGACCTGGGGACTTTCATCCTTGCTGATATCCTCTTCCAGGAGGTGCCTGCCTTCATGGTTGAGTTTGGGTAGGTGTATGCCCTCCAAAAATGCAGAGAGGCGTACCGGGTTCTCCAGAGTTTCGGGGCTATAAAGGGACCTATAGAAATCTGTAAATTCATGGACTATGTCCTGAGGATGAGTGAGAATGTCGCTGTTTGAGGAGTGGATGGCTGGTATGACTAGAGCTGCTTCTTGAGGCCCACCTTCTCCTCATGTTTGTAGCGGTGCCTCTTTATTCCTTGGAGTACTTACTCCGCCCTGAAGGTTAAAAGAGCATTCAGATCCATTTTGGCCTGCTCTAGTCTACGGCGGGTGGTGGGGGAGGGATTGGGTGTGTAGAGGCACGTAAGATTCCCTATTATTTCTTCTTCCAGTTCTTATTGTTGGGAGCGGCGATGGGCACTAAGGATGGCTGCTTCACTCATCATTTGGCCATGAACTGTTACTTTTGCAGCAGTCCACAGGGTACAACGTGAGGAAACCGAGCCTCTGTTCTCTTTGAGATAGGTGGAGATGTGGGAAAGCAGTAGGGCTTTGCCTTGGGGTGTGCGATAGAGTGAACCATTCAATTGCCATGGTTTGCCACCTAGGAAGGAGAGGCCCACTTCTATGACAATGATGGGAGAGTGGTGGGACAGTGATGCTGCAGGGATTCAAGAGTCGAGATGAGGGCGACAGTCTTCTGAGAGTCCAGGAAGTAGTCTATTCTGGATTGGGTACCATGGACCGGGGAAATTAATGTGTATTCCTTATCCATAGGGTGAGCTAGGCACCTGTGGTCCACTAGGCCGTGGTCTGACTTGACATTGCTCAGGAGAACCCTGACGGGTGGTTTACAATGGTCTAGGTGGCCAGTGCTGTCAAGTGCAGAGTCAGGGGCTAGGTTCTAGTCGCCCCCCAGGAGGAAGTGTGTTGAACCGATTTCTGTCACTAGGGGGTTGGTTTGGAGAAAGAAGGAGCATTTGATTCCCGTAAGGGCGTAAACTGAGCTGATACATAGTATATGTTCACCCACCTATGATTTTGGCAAGGGTTTATCTACGTGGGGGTCTGTCCATGTTTTTAGGACAGTGAAGGGTAACGACCTTAGTAGAAGGATAGCGATGCTGCATTTCCTGGTTAAGTCTGTTTCCTGTGCATGGTCCATCGGTAGATACTTTATATTGTCTGGCCCACCCAGGTGCAGTGCAGTTTCTTAGACTCCGGTTGGCAGAGGTGGGATTCTTGTAATAGGGCAATGTCTCCCCATTGGGATTGTAAATAGGCTAATCTTCTTTTTCGTTTAATATAGTGTGTAAGGCCATGGACGTTCCAAGAGATTACGTTTAAAGTGGAGAGTTGAGCGGGAGTCAAGCAGATCATTGGGACAATGGATGAAGCTGGCCAGAAGGGGTGGGGTCTTGAGCAAAAGGCAAGGGTATGGGTTGGGAGTTGGTGCAGTAGGGGAAGAGGTGCATGCAGTGAATCCCTTGGACACCAAGGGGGCAGAGGCATCCGCTGCTTCTGGCTGCGCAGTCAAGGGTGTGAGAGACGGACAGTGAAGATGGGGGTGAGATAATAGGCAGGGTGATAGGGAAGAGGGAAAAGCAGAAGCAGGAGAAAGAAAAGCAGCAAAGTGGTCTGTTGCAAGGAGTTAACCCAGCTCAGGTTGAAAACTTTTAACTGCAGGCCTGCACCTGCACAGCACACACGCCAAATGTCCACAACCAGGGGGCAGAAGGAAGGTGGCGGATTGAGAATGGCATATATAATCTTCATGATGATGGAGCTGGGGGGAGTCAGATTTGCTTGGGAAAGAGAGAGGTCAGGAAGACCGACAGGTCCCCTGATGGGTGTGTGGTGGACGAGTGCAGGAGTTTCACGTTACGGGTGTGGGACAATGTGTCAGCCAGCAGTGACTTTTTGGGTTTGTGGCTCGTTAGCTGATGCAGTCAGGAGTGGTGCTGCACTGGTGTTCGCAGGGCACCTGGTACTGGGTAGTGATCAGCATCGCAGTCGTGCGGGAGTACCCTGACTTCAGGTCGGAGTGAGCGCCTCAATAGTGAATATAGGAGCAGAGGGTCAAAATACATCCTTGTGGAGAGGAGGCCATGGGCAGATGCGCGTGGCTGCAGCCAGACATAGAAGGAGGATGCATGAAGCAAGGAATAAAGTATTAAGCAAAGAGGGTGGCAGGGATAAGTCAGATGTGTACGGTCTTGAATGTAGTAGCCCACAGGTATGCAGGGGGTAAGGCCTGGCCTCCTGACTGGGCTGAGAAATACAAAGCTAGTTCGTGAAGGTGATGCACCTTAAGACTTTGTTAACAGAGTCAACTGTATGAAAATGTATTGACATATGCAACCAAACAATATCAAAGCCAGCAATCCATGCCTGGCACTGGGGTGCCAATGGCGGCCTGGAACAGTGCTTTGGAATGAAGAAACATTGCATACAAAATCATGTTCTCAGCAAAAATTAAAGAAAAGACAAAACTGGAACCCAATAGGGAGTCCATGAGAGGTGGCGGGCGTCCATGTCTCTCCTTGCCCCACCATGTCGGAAGGTAAGTGTAAACGAGAGGCAATACAATCAACAGGTTTATGCATGCATTGATGTTATACTTAGTCAACCAGTAGTGTGAGTAGAGAAGAGCGAGACACCACCTCATCAGCAGTGTGACTCATTCCCATGGTGGTCCACTCTCAATTCCCTGCAGATGTGAGTTTCAGTGGGGATCTGGATTTGTCCCTCCTTTGGTCTTGTGTGAGGGCTACCACTGCCTGGAGAGCTGTGTCTCTGGCATCTTGCGACCTAGGAGGTGATTCCATGGGTCTGCCATGCTTGTGGCTTTGGTGTCCACTGGAGCCCCCTCTGCCCTTGGGGGCCAGGAGGTGGGAGGGTGCATCCTGTGTGTATGGGGTAGTCTGGGAGTCAGAGGGTGAGAAATCCATCGGGAGGGTGGTTAGGTCACTCAGAAATAGGTGTAGCGACTGTGGGTCGTTAAAGTCTCTAGATTTACCACCCTTCATAATCCATATGTATGCAGGTTCAAATAATCCAAATTTGATATCCAATTAATGTAGCTGCGGTCTAAAAACCAGGAATGCTCTCCGTTTGTCATAGGTGTCACAGGAGAAGCCATGAGCAATAACTAGTTCATGGTTCTTATAGTCTATGGCCCATGAGCGCAAGCAGCAGCCAGTAGCTGCAACACTTGTTCATGGTGTAGAAAGCAGACAATAATGGGGTGTGGTCTCTCATCATGGTCTTTACGATGGAGGCCCATCCTTTTTGCTCGCTTTAGCTCCAGGGTAGAAGAGAAAGTGAGGCCAGTGAGGGTAAAGAGGTCGTCTCTGAGGAAGGCCCTGATGTCGGTACCTCCTGCCAGTCAGGGAATCTGAAAAAACTGACATTATCCCTGTGACTCCTGTCTTCAAGGACCATTAGCTTGTTCCTTAAATATTGCCGCTCTTGGTCTCTGTCTGGTACCAGATTAAGTTTGTCTTCCACGAGTGAGAGGCAGTGTTCCATCCCCACCACCTTGTCCTGAAATCCAGCGATATCTGAACAAATGGAATGGGATGACATAGCTCAGAGACCTTAGTGTTCATGCCCTCTAACCTCCTGCCGACCACCGTGATCTCCTGGAGAATGCGTTCCATTGAAACTTCCAAAATGAATGCTGCAAAGGCATCTGGTATGTACAAGAGAGGAGGTGTGGACTGGATAGGTGTGGACCGTTGATGAGAGAGGGCCCCAGAAAAGAGAAATTGGCAAGCAGGTATGCCAGCAGGTTTGTCCCCTGGCATTGTTGTCCTGCATCTTCACTGCAGGGGAAGGTGTACCTCTGAGTGGGGCAGAGGGGATGGCAGGGACTTGACTGGCCACGTTTTATCAGGCAGTGTGTTGCGCTGGGTAGGTACCTGGTCTGAAGCCGTGAAGTGCAGCGTATACCTAGTTGCCCTGAGGTAGAGCCTTGAGGTAGATAGGTCTTGCAGTTCTTTGGCTCAAGGCTGCCCATGGCAGAAGTGGGCAGCGTGGTTGGGTGGCCGAATGGGTCCTGCCTAGTGAAAGGTCTGCTCCCGGTGCTGGTGAGGCAGATAAGTGCAAGCTGGGCTTCACCTGTGGGAGAGAGATATAGAAAGTGGGAGTTGGTTTCCAAGGATGAGACTGGTGTTTCTCCCATCCCCCGGGTGTTGGCATTGGCTAGGTGATGCTCCCAGGTATACCTCCGGTCCTGGAGCTGGTTTGACCGTTCATGCCAATGCCAGACCCCAACTTGGGCTGGTTAAGATGCACTCCAAAAGCAAGCCTGTGGTTCTGTGTGTGGCTGCAGATCTGGTCCCAGCATGGCAGGCAGCAGGACTCTGTGAGGGTGTAAGGAGTGCCACAGGCCGGGGTGTTTTTAGCCTGTGATGCTGCCACTGTTTGCAGACAGTGTAGCGAGACCAATTCCAATTACCCATTAGCTCTGCAAGTTTTGCTGCCATCCTCTTGTGCAGAGTTCTCCTAGCAGGTGGCCATCTCTGTCCGTGGCCAGACCGCGGCCAATACTGGTATGTTTTGACATACAATTGCCTCATATGTAAGCCTGGAAGGCTTCCCATTGAGTTGCCAGGGAGGACACCGTACCTGTGTTTATGTGCAAAGTATTCAACTATAGCGTTGTGAAGTTTGGTGCGGAAAACCTGGTCAGGCAGGGAAGCACCCGAAAAGCACCAGGAGGCGGAGTTCAAAGTTGCCAGGAATGCCTAATGGCATGATCACGGTACAGTGGTCTGAGAGAGTGCAAGACAAATGTTTGACACTGTGGTCCAAATGGAGACAGTTGCAGAAATGAGCCAGTAGTCCAGCTGTGTCCATACTCGCTGAGGAGAGGAATAGCACTTGTAGTCGTTATCAGTGGGGTGGCGTTTGCACCTGATGTCATTGAGGGAATAGGCATCTATGATTTGTGAGAGGGTCTTCCTGGCATTAGACTTGCCACTGGACGCTGTACTAGTGGAGTCCGCATTGGGATTAAGCACTAGGTTAAAGTCGCTGCCCCATGATCACTGTGTCTGCCTCAATCTGTCCCAAATGAGTGAGTATTATATGGAAAAACTCAGGGGAATCAATATTTGAGGCACAGAAGTTAATCTGCAGGCTGGCCCTGCCTGCCAGTGTACCTGAAAGCACATTAAAGCAGCCATCTGGGTCTTTTAGGCAGGCATGGAGAGTGAAGAGGAGGCTTTTATGTATGAGGATGTAGACCTCTCTGGAGTAGGTGCTGCAGCTGGAGAAACACTGATGCTTACCCCACGTGTGTGCAAATAGCATGGAGGCATGAGTGGGGAAGTGGGTCTCCTGCAAAAAGGCTATCTTAGCACTGTGTCGTACCAGGTACGAGAGGACCTGTTTTCCCTTATGGGGGTTATTAGGACCCCAAATGTTCCAGGAGATAAAGGACATTTCTATTTCCCCCCTGTGGGCTGCAATAGTGGATATGCAAGACTGATGGGTAGCATGCATTGAACTGTGTACTTGTATAGTTCTGCAAACGTTATAAGTGTGATGTAAGGCATGTTAAACTGCGACAAACCACAATGTTTCAAACCCCTCCCCTACCCACACCAGACCTTGAACTATCCAATGAAGCCCTAACATATGAAAAAATAAAACTAAGCAATCCTGTATATAAAAGTTTGGTGTTCACCGTTGGGGGAGGCAACAACCCAGGGATCAGGGCCCATTTGCTGATGAAGGTAGCAAATTCTGGCTTGTGTTCATTTGTGCAGAGTATGGTGAATATGCATCTAATTTGTCATCTCGGGGACAGCTTAGGGAATAGTCTCCAGCAAGTGGTCCGCATGTTGCAGCTGAGGTGAAACCCACTGACAGGGAGCACGGTGCATATGTCCTTAGGGAGATTGTCCAGCAAGTTTGTGGTCCATTGGGCCTATGGAATGCATGTGCTCTGGGGTATTCCTCTTGGAGCTTGAAGGACCTGGAGAACCTCGGCTGTATTGTTTTCAGAAAAGCATGGCATCAGGCGGGGTGTCAAAATAGTGTGGTTTCCCATTAATCTCAATGCGGAGTCACGCTGTGTAAAGCATGGAATTTAAGACCCAATTTGCACAATAAAACTTTGACATCAGAGTATTTATGCCTCCCCTCCTGCACAGAGCTGTGTGGTCTGGGAAAAAGGAAAGTGTGGTCTCTTGACAGAGGATTAGGCCTTTCTCATGAGCCAGGTGGACTACAGGGTCCCTGTCTTTGTAGATTAGGAGACAGGCTATTAGTGGTCTTGGTGTTCACCTCGCTAAATTAACAGTGAGGCTAGTTTTACGAGACATAAAAAGCAGAGCTTGCTATTGCTTTGAATGTAAGCCTTATTGTTCAAATAGACATGCAGGTGAGTACCATCCCTGAATCTCAAAATAGGTTTTAATTTCTGCTTTGCTAAAATTAGATTAGCATTTAAAAGTAGCAAAATGAGGATAGGATTACTATAGATTTATGACAGTAATTATGTTGAAATTGTTCTTCTTCTTCACACATTTAGCAAGCGTTGCTTCTGACATTTTATTTGTATTCATTTTGGTTAAAATTTATATTGTGAGCATTAGACTAGAATTGTGATTTTAAAATAAATCTTTCAATTGTGTTCCTCGTGTTCTAGTGTTCTTGAGTGTGTAATTATTTAATGAAAGAGTGTGGAGTTCTACTAACTATCCGTGTAATGTGTAATGGGATTGATTGTTACATCTCTTTCAAATATTGCTCAAGGAGTTGTGAGGTGGTTGTGTTACAATTATTTTTCTGATTCCGGATGGCTTGATACAACTATAAAATTTACCTTAGGAAATCTAAAATTGCATATTTACATCTGCTTTGTCTTGGATATGAATTGCCCTGTGAAGGTAAAGATTTGGCATCTGACTTCCTACAGATATGTGCGACTTTACAACCCCCAAACATACTGAGAAAATCACAAGCCCTGGTGGGAATTTCACAATTTCGTTAGAGTTTACTTGTCACAATATGCTGAGCAAGTGAAGCCGTTAAAGGATAAAATGACTCCCATGTTTTCTGAAAACAGTGGATGAAAAAGCACACAGTTTCTTACATGGACTGCATGCAGACACATTAGAGTCTAAACATTTAAATACTTTAAATATTATCATATCTTTGGAGTCATTCCTTGTACCTCAAGCCACACATACATAGTTTACAATGAGAACAGACAACACCCATCACATACAGATCACACACTGTACTCTTCTGCTGAAGAACCTTTTACTCCTACAGAGATAATTCTCAATGCAGCCACATTAAAAGAATATCATTTTGCGTATGTAAAACGTAATTATGATCTCTGCTATGCCTACAATAGAAGCAATGACAAAAGCTAGTATTCCTAATATTCTGGTTTTCCATCTGTGCTGTGTACACTGACCCCCTACATTAACTGCCACTAACATAACATATGAGTATGATCTTGCACTCAACAAGGAAGACATTTTTCAATAAACACAAAAAATACCACAATCTCTGAATGTTTTACCTATACATGTGTATAAGAGCATTCTCTACACGAAGGGCTCTGCAAACCCTGAGTTTGGTACTGAATAAAAATCCTACACTGCTTGTGCTGCAGTGCAGTGAGTTTTTGAAGTAGTGACATTAAGCAACTATGTCCACACACTAAAGTGTAAGTCTTTCTACTGCATATTTTGCAGAAATACATGCCCTGTTACTTGCCCTACAGAAGGATGATATATTAGTTCCCCCACTTATTGTGTCTGATTCAGAATTTTACGTCTAAAGATATAGCACCTCAATACGAGTCTTGTGGTCACTAGACTGCCAGATTCGCGAATGGTGGTCGGACTGCGCCCTGGCAGTCGGGCCGCAGTGGGACTGCCAGCTTCACCAGGATCAGGGATCCTGGCACTCTGGCGGTAGGTCATGTCTCTATGGTTGTCATACCTGGAGTTGAGGTAGGCATATTCTTAATGAGCAAGCTAAGTTAGATTTAAGCATGGCAGATCATGAAGGAATACCTCAAGCAGTCATAAAAGAGTTGTGGTGCCTAATACCAAAGGGAGCAGTTCATACCTTTCATTCAGATAATGGTCCTGCTTCACCGATAAGGTGTTCATAGATGCTATCTCTGTACTGGGAGTATGACAGCTATATTTGCATCCTTTCTGCCCAGAATCTTAGAACGTGTTAACTGTATGCTTAAATAATCCTTGATTACTAGGGTATTGGATACAGAACTAAGCTGGCTACTTCATCCATATGTTGTTCAGAGAGAATTAAATGAATCATCTACAGGAATATTAGGTGGTCACATCCTGTATGACATGCTCTTCGGAGTATAAATATATGTGTTTGATGTTGATGTCCCTGAAAAAGTGATAGAGTCAAAAATGCCTGACCCTTTGCTCTGTTGACTCCATTACAGAACGTTCAATAAAATAGAACTAAACTATTTAACGTGAAACATTGTTACTCTGCTACCGGAGAAAATAGGAGTTCTTAAGCTGTTGATTTGTACTTCTCTAGAGTGGGAAAGCTAGTGTAAAACAATGTATCTGAAAAACAGGTTTTTTGGGCCATCTTACAGATCTGTTTCAGTTCTAGGGTTAGAAAGAACTCTAACAGTAATCCTGCTGTCATTGCCTGGCTCCAGAAAACAGGAAAATGTTGATCAATCCCATTAAAATGCACTATCTGACCAATTCTGTCTATCAGACCATCCTCTGAAAGCAAAGAACCTCTGGAGAAGATAAGAACAGCCAAGAATTATTGCATCCCATTCCAGGGATTAAGAAGCATACTGTGTCTCCAGCTTTACACCAAGTGACAGTTTACATGGATGAATTTTGAATTATGAATTCAACAATCCCAACTGTTGACACTACCACTGTGGTGTATTATGAAACACCAACAGAGACTGCTCCACATGAAATTCATTTTCAAGAAATTGTGATGGCTACTTGCTTACGCATGGTTTCACAAAATATACCTTCTTCCTCGCTGTCTATATGTCTTAAACGTCTCTTTAGATTATGTCATGATTCCTTGTCCCTTTAAAAATACATAGGACATAAATGCTGTTGGACAATTAATCAATTGATCTCTGATCTGTCCTCATATGCTATCATATACATTGAAGACCCTTATTTAAGTGCTAAAATTCACCAAGACCTTTTTTCTTTTCATCACTATGAATATCAATCCATTCATGAGACCAGTAGTCCCCCAGAAATAGACATATATAATTATTCACTGTGGATGCATTCTAGGGTTCTGTCCATAAACACTCCCCAGAATCTTCAGAAAAGGTTCTCTTATTTTAACAGTGAGGATAAGTCAGATCCATATGCTTTTTATTATTCACGAAAACCAGAGGGACTTCAGAAACATATGATTATCAATCACAGGTGCATGTACTCTGCACAATTTATTGAAATGCTTTCTGTCCAAGGTTATGACTATTGGCATTAAAACATAGATGGAAAAAATATTTGGAATACCCAGCTCTGGCAGGTCAAAGGTACAGAGACTGTAGTTAGATCCCCTATGATACCCAGAAAATGATTTTTTTAAATAAGATGATCCAGCAGAAATCATGCATGAGGTCTGCACTTAACAGAGACCTAAAGCTATCATCCATTGTGATAATCAATTTGCAAAAGTCCCAGATTGGAAATGGAAAGAAAGCATTACTGATGGTGAATTAAATACTATGATTCAAAATCATACCATATTTAATACAGATGTAATTGTCCTATGGCCAA
Organism: Pleurodeles waltl; assembly: GCF_031143425.1. Taxonomy (NCBI): domain Eukaryota; kingdom Metazoa; phylum Chordata; class Amphibia; order Caudata; family Salamandridae; genus Pleurodeles; species Pleurodeles waltl. The sequence goes on from NC_090445.1 coordinate 511,790,189, forward strand.
TAGAAACCGAGGGTTGCATTAATAGATTCCATTCTAAAGCCGGCAGACCACAGCGATTTATAGTTATTTAGAGCATGATTTATAGTTACTTGAGACAACTAGAACAGGGTTACTTTCAGTGGTTTTGTTAGTGCAAAATGTTATGTTTTAACAGACATTTCCTCCTAACTATAACATTGCTTTAATATATGTGTATTCTCAGCAGCTATTTAGTGTCTAACCCCTGCATTGGTCGGTCTGGATCCATGTTAGTGCTGGTAGGCCTCCGGATAGCCATCCGCTCTCAAACTCACTAATCTAATCAGAGAATTTCTAAGTTTTTTTTTTTTTAAAGTAAAGTAAGATATGATTACAGTTCCTAACTAAAACACAACTTTAACCTCAGTTGTCAGTGAATGTGTAAGGTTTTTAATGTAAAGTAAAATTTCCATCTCCATGCATGCCAAGTAAAATGTCCATTTCATGCATGGCATGGGGTTAGGTGCAGGGCCTGACTGAACCCCCATGGCGAGCAGGGTAGACTATGTGATGTAACAGTAGAAAATATTTCATTTTAAGTAAGGCAGACATACTAGCCATGCCAAGGGTCAAAACACCAAAATATAAAAAGCAGCCGGCATGTTGGCTTTATCAAGGAGTAAGGAAATCAACATATATAAAGCAGAACAATTGGCTTCATCAAAAAGTCACCAGTGACTATAATCAAATGTACATTTTATAAATTCACACATTGCAATGTTTAATAATAGTGATTGTTACAAAATATTTTCAATATAGCATTTATAAAAACATTAAACACATCTTTCAGTCTTTTGTTACCATGGATCTCACCATTCACTGCTAATTGCCCCAGATATTACATCACTCATGACATCTTCTGTGACATCATTGATAATATCACTGTACCATTTGAGTAAAATTATTATTGAGAAAACTGTGAATGGCCAGAGCGTGAGTTACAGTTATCTTTGAGGACGAGTTATAGTTTCTTGAAATAACTCTATAACAGCTGAATTTATATGCTTTTGAGCGTGTAAAATCTGATTCTAACTATAACGCACCTGAAACCTTTGTTTTTTTAGTGAATTTCTAAGGCTTTTTTAAAATTCTATTTCTTAACCATGACGTCTCTGTAACTTTTGTTTTTCAGTGAATATATATATATATATTCTACACTTACCTGCAAAATGCTTTGCATTTTCATTGAAAAGGCTTGCGTGGTAAAGGCATATGCCTTGTAATAGAAGCATGGTAAAGGTATTGCATGGAAACAGACGCATTGAAAAGGCTGTTTCCCTTCCCATTAGGACTCTCAACTCTCAGAGGGACGTTCTGTTGGTGCTCACCTGCTGACAGCAACCAGACAGAGAGAGGTAAGCAGAAGGCTTGATGGCAGTGCAAGGTGATTACCCTTTACCAGTGTACCCAAAAAGCCCCATGTTTGTTCAACTGGGGCTTGGGCCATGCACTCTGGATCATGTGGCCTAAGGCTTCTGGAGTCTGTGTATACAGTGCTATGTTTGTGGCCAGAAAAACTGCCATTTTGTTGGACTTGTCTTATGAGCCCCACATTTCCTCCAGTGGAGAGCTCCTCTTTAACTTGTTGCAGGTTCTCCTTTTGTTTGTGTGCAGCATGCTACTGCAAACTTCTGAGTCTGATAATGCTCTTTTGCAGATTCACATGCAAAAAGGCCATAACTCATAATGCCTTATATCCAAATCAACCAATGCCTAGCCTGAGGGCTTACCCAGAATGCGAATGGTACCGGTAACAAAAGAGAGTTGACTCAATGCCCACTTTATGCTTACTGCCCTGCAGGCAGAGCCAAAATCAGAATGAACCCTCAACAGACCAATAACTGAAGAGGCTGACTCAAAGTTGCTCTAAGCATTGTTTTTGTTTTATTTCTGTATTTATTTCAAGGGCTAGCTTAACAGTTAATGCTGTACCTAACCTAGACCTAAAAAGATAGCATATTTTCGGCAGGCTATTTGTGGACACTTAATGCTAAATTATGCCAATTTCTGCTAAGAAGAAGGCAATTTCCAGCCCTCTAATGATTTATCCAGTCGTCCCTGGGGATGGTGTGTTTGTGCATGTTGCACAACTGTAGAAAAATTAATTTCTGCAACAAGGTCTGCAAATGTGTGGGCCTCACAAAACTTTGAAGCAAACACTCCGATTCCAAACTCATTAATTAAAAAAAACGAAATCCATGGATCTCTGCACTCTTCTGGTCTGCAAAGATCCGCAGAGGTCATACTAGCTAGCAGACACACTGTCCTGGTCTGTAAGCTAGTGTACCCTTAATTGGGAGTGGCGATGCACACCACGCAAATTACATCTGATTGTGGAAAAATGCACTCTCTACCTGCGGTGGCTGGAGCAAATCAGTGAAACAGAGCTTTGATTTGAAACTGTGGTTCTTTCTGTGATTTCCGGTTAACCTGACATCATTTTCAAGAGCTGATGAGCATCCCTGCCACATGTTGCACCCACCTATGTAAGTAAACCTGGGTGCCCCTGGGCCCCCTTCCAAAGGGAATCCCTCAGAAGTGAACTGTCTGTGAGTCACTTCATATATGGTGCCCAGACAGTGGTCAGCACGGATAGGCTGTTTGAACCTGCGCTCACATCTCCAGTATGACAACGCCCCTTGCAAATAAGGGACTGTCCCGTTGAGATCACACCGATGCAAAAACTGTGCATCTCCACATTCAATAGTATAGAAGGAATGGAACGTGCACATTCGACCTTTACTGTAATATCAAAGTTCCCTAGGGGTGCATTGTGTAGTAAGGTCTGATTCTAAGCATACGGAATTTAAAATACTTAAAAACTACTGATCAAAATTATGCAAAGTTTGATAAAGCATATATAAAAGTTGGCTGGCGTGTGGAGGACAAAGTCTCTTTCTATTCATAGAAGAGATATTTCTAGCTCGGCCCCAAATATATCTAAATAAATTATAATGAGTAATCAAGTGTTTCGATCTCCCAGCCCCTCTCCCCCCCAATCTGCTCGAAAAATTCTGAAATATGTTTTACATTTATATTTGAGCTAACTCTCTCTTCTAGCTGTCAGTGTGAGTATGACGCTCACTATCATGCTCTCAGATTCTGCCTCTTTCTTGCTTCATAGACTAAGCAACTGGCTGAATGTCCATCAAATTCAATTATCCGTTTCAACCATATTTTCCTCTAAATCGCGCACATTTTTTCTCTATTGTCTGTCCGTCTGTTGATTTAGCTAAGTTAAATATACAGCTGTAAATGCCTACTTAAGTTTGTTCCCAGTTTCTGCAGTAGTACACTGGACATTAAAAGCCTCGTTCTCGGCAGAGTATGCCTGTTAAATATTCGAAATCAGTTAAGGTTAGAACACGAGGTCAGGTGTCTCAAGGGCTGTCTGGTAAATGCGCTCGTGATGACTTCCCGTCTGTCGGTATGATTGTTCAGTTGAATTTTAAAGTAATCCTCATTTTTGCCAATAAAAACAGCCAGCTCTTCTTTAATCACCTGTCATTACTCTCAGATGTTGAGGTTGCAATCACAGGGCTTCCAGATCAGTTTTTGCAAAGTGCTGACCACAGGTCTGAGTCATCATTTGTAAGAGCACCTTGGGGCTTACAGCATATTGTGGCTAAATGTTGCATTGCCTTTCATGAGGGGCCAAAATTAGGTTTCTGGAGTGGGCTAGATTGATAGTGGGGGATACTTTAGGAAACTTTTGTTTTCTTTATGTGAAAACTGTACATGAACTACATCAACATAAGCTGCTGATCATTCCTTCAGGAGGACCCTGTAAACTCACAAGAGGCCATATGCTCCGAGTAATCCTATGAATGGCACAGCATGCAAAAAAAGTCTGTTGTGGTACTTTTAGCAAATTCTGTCAATTATCCAGCAAGAGATATACTGAGGTTACTAATTCCTAAAGGTTTAGCTAGTAAAAGATAGCATACTGAGGTTTGTAGGAGAGTAGTAAAACGATAAGTGCTGTTGGCTAAAATGTGAGGGCTGGTTACGGGTGCTATACATGGCATGTGGCCATTTGGCAGCTGTGAATGTATACATTATGCATCAGACTTCTCATCAGTTTCCACATAACTGATGGACTTGCCAAGAAGCTGTGGTAATTTACTGACTTTGGTCAAAGCATTCAGGATAAACTCCACAAACTAGAAGCAACAGGTTTTGTAATTTATTGCCCACCAACGTATTTCCACGTGAATAATCTGTTCATCCCTTCCCAATATCAGAACAGAAATTTGTTAGGTGCAAGTTATAAGAACACAAAAAAAATCCTTAAACTTGCTGAGCTCTAAATTTGTCACATCAGTTTGTGCTAATCATTAACATCAGACAAAGGCCTAGATTGTCAGACTGTGCTCAACATTCATTTCACAATGAAAAGGAGCAATATCAGTGGTTGTAGTGGTTGTAGTGGTTGTAGGGTCAGCTTTCATCAACACATTGGGCAACGCCCCTTACATCTTATTATTCTTGAGTATATTTATTACAAGTAATTGATTATTTTAATACTCAATTTACATCTAAGTAATAATAAAATAGTTACTTTTATTTTATTTAAAAATGCATCAATTAATTAATAATTAGCATATTAGTGACACTAGATAAATAACCTTTACAGCTTTCCTCGAGAGGAAGGGACATATATACACCAACTGTAGATTTCATCCTTTCAGCGGCTCTCCTGCTGTCCAACCTAAGTTGCAGGAATGTATCCTTAATAATTTCTTTTTAATGTGTCAGCACTTCCTAAGGGTCCCATGTTATAGATATATTGAACATGGTATTAAAGGAAGAATCAATGTAAGCAATCCAAGGGATACAAGAGGCTTTATCAAATCGTAAACAATCTAAAATAAGTTGTTTAGTAAAAACAGTTTTTTCTTTGGCCCAAATGCTGTACCATAGTAACAGGGGGCTCATCTGCAGCACATCCTCTAAATACTGTAGACCCACCCCCTGATGATTAATCCAATTAGATGCTGAGGTAGGTAAACATAGCAACCTAAAAAACACAATGTTCCTCCATTTGCAGAGTAGTGCTCTTAGTGTACCACTATACCACAGCCCTATAAGTGGCCATAGGCAAGACTCTGACCCTATAAATATCCACCATTACTCTTATAGGTCACCTACCCAATCTAAAGCTGCCACACAAGTTCCTACACAGTTTGTTTCTGCCAGTGGAAATATATGATGTTCCCAGGACCCCCAAATAACCAAAGGAATTGACTGTGGTCATTGGCGTGTTCGGTATAAAAAAGCTTCTACATTTCTGGGCCTTTTGGCCCTCAAACCATTGTAAATGTTTTTGATTTTTTAATCACCATACCCATTAAAGTCATGAATTCCTCAAAGGCATTTATTGGTTTCCGGAGTACCAACAGAGTCCTGGAAATGAAGAGGCCATCATCTGCGTATAATTGCATAGGTAGAGGGTGCCCTGCCACACGTGGTGGATCTACTTGAATATCCTGCAGGGAGGTATCCAACCCATTAATAAATAAAGAAAATAGCAAAGGGGCGAGGGCACAACCTTGTCAGATACCTCTTCCAACCATAAGTGGAGGAGTCCATTCTCCCTTAGACCACAACATACTTTGAATGTAAGATTAATATACAGACAGCCCAGAAAATCATATAGACCATAAATAGCATGCTCTACTAGGTCGAAGGCACTGCTTAGATCAACAAAGCAGAGGTACAAAGCCCATGCTTTAACCCTCGTTTGTTTCCCAATAAGCAATGTTAGGTTTACACATTGCTCTGTGGTTCCTAGTGCTTTTCTGAAGCCAAATTGGACAGGTGATAGAATGTAATTGACCTGTACCCACTCCTCAAGCCTTGCCAATAAAATCATACCTAATATTTTAATATACGAGTCCAGTAGTAGTATTGGCTGGTAATTTTTAGGGTCTGATTTATCTCCCTCTTTAGGGTTGAGCCTGCGTTGCATGCGCTTGCGCATGCGTATCGCTTGCAAGACGCTTTAGGAATTAGAAAAGGGCTTGGAGCCCCGTCCACGCCACGTCAGTGTCTTTAATTGGTTCGTAGGCTTGCCTATTGAAATCTGCTTGCTTTCATTAGTTGAAGGCACGCATACGTCATGCCTTTTCCGGTGGTTAGCCCTCCTCGAGCACAGCTACAAAGTACAGAATACATGCGAGGCTCGCTGTTTCCCGTCAGATTTGTGGACTACTTTTTCCTCTATTTTCGCAGCGCGATTTCGCTGGGCAGAAGTCGAGCGCCTTGCATAATATCAACCCTGTTACATAGTTAATTGTACTTTTGCCGGTTACATACATAATTGCACTTTTGCCGATAGGTTTCATCATGAGTGAAGTGTAGCAGCGCGATCGCGCTGTTTTTTCTTTTTTTTAAACTTATTTTGCCCTTTGCCAATATACTTGTCCCCTCTCCCCATCCCTCTTATCTCTTTTTTCCTTTTCTTTTGACATCTCTTTTGTATTGTAAACACTCAGGCACTGCAGCACTTTTGGTCGTCTGTGGTAAACGTCTAAAATGGGTCAGAGATTTCCTTAGCAGTCTTACTTGACTTCTGAAAATATGCTAATAATATATATTGTTTTACAGTTTTATGTACCGCAAACTCCACCCAGGGGTATTGGAGCACTTTGCATGGGCACCAGTTAGGTGACACCAGGATACATTCATTCACTTTTGTTGTGAATACCATTGGGGGGAGCTTCCAAAATGTCCGGAGCCTGTCCTATACTCCCAAAAAAACCCTCCCCCGCAGTTTGGATTCATTTGTGCCCTTGAGTTGGCCTGTTCATCTGTAAAGCCAAGGCTATTAGTAGTAGGGCTCAGTGGTGTACCAAATAATACAAAGGACTTGACTGAGCTATGAGGCAAGTAAAGGCACATTACGTGGCACATTCTTCACACGTCTACATGTCTCGATGGTTCATATTGGTTTCAGAGCATGTCTATATGCTTGCATACATTACGCAGGCATCTTCACTTCTGCATTTACACCTGTCAATGCATTTTAAGTCTGTTTATTACGGACTTTTCGTGATTACGATATACTTACATGTAATATTTCCAGTTCCAGTTCCTTAGTATAAATGATAATCTTAAGGTTAATGCAAGTGCTTTACTTATGTGCAGGGGCCACTGGAATTATGTGGCACAGAGGACCAAAATATGCAGCAGGGGTTGATCAATTTAAATGGCTAGAAAAGTCCAGTTTGGCATTTACAATGTCAATAGCTTCAACTCGAGTAAATGTGAGAACCATTGCATTGAAAATGCTTGTTATATATTGGTACAATGACAGAGGAGGTCCATGATATTGGAATCTCTCCAGCCACTACCATATTAAACACCCTGATAAGGATTGGGCCCCAAAGGCTAATAGCTGATTTAAAAACATCCACAGGTACCCCATCAGGACCGGTGTCCATATCCCTAGCACTAGCATGGAGTTCCAGAAGGACCTCATCAATGGTAATATTTTGTTGAATGGGGTTCCCATACCTCAGCTCCTAATACTCGACTCTTATGTTTAAAAACTTCAAAAAAATGGGCATCCAAGCCAAGGAGGGAACACTGGAACCTATCTCAGGAGATGCCTAATTGGACAAAAAGAGTGCATTCACTTTTTCACAGAACAGCTTATTATTTTCATTTCTACAGCCTGGGCAAATATTGACCATGCTTCCTCCCACAACAACTTTTTCCTCCTCTCCAGGGCTTCCCTATACTTGCTGTACAAGGTCCTAATAGCTACAGGGTCTCTGGGAGAGGTATGGAGAACTGACTTAGGTTCCCCCAGAGCTTTTGTACATGCCTGATTAAACTATACTATTTTCTTCTCCGACTTCATGGCTTCTGATTGACGTGTCAAAATAATCTTAATATAGGAAATAACATGTTCAAAACAGCTAAGCAACCTTTTAGGGTTAACTTCATATTGTAAACAACAATTGAGCTCATACAAACTCCCCTGCACAATATTCTGTAAAAGGCCATCAGGGTCAATCTCTCTCCATTTTAATCCCATCCCACTAGCCCTATATGTCTAAACCGGGTTCATTGTAGTGTAATACTCTCGCTTTGGACCCCAGAGTAAGAACAGGAGGATAATGGGGTTGTAATCACTCAATGCAGATTGAACAATATGAGGGGTGCCACACACAATATTGGTGACTGAAGACACTAAGGTGGTCATTATGAACATGGTGGTAAACGCCGCCCCACCGGCCGTGGCGGTAACTACCATCCACAAGCTGGCGGTCCGGACCACCAAATAATGAAGCACATGAGAAACAAATAATAGTCCATCCACACACCACCATCATTGTATTGCCGATGAGGATGGAGGAGGCCGCCCACAGGCCGGCGGAAAGGAACTACCCGCCCACCAAATAATTAAGCACAAGACCGCAGTCAGTTCCGGGGCTACGTGGCGGAAACAAACAAAATAAAAGGAAACACTCACCTGAGGCACACACAACACGCCAACACAGACATGGAGCGTGAGTTTGAAATAATGCCAGTGCTGCTCCTTGCCATTTACCTCCACGACCATGACCGCTGACAAAGACGACAACGGTAAGTGCCACAACTTGGTACACATGGGAAGAAAGGGCACAGTTACACAACCACCCCACCCACACCCCAATGCACTCCAAACTCCTCACACCATCCCACACCATACACACCAGAACAAGATGTACTTACGTGACACAAGGAAACAAAGACCTGCATCAAAGTACACACATGTGCACACCACACCCCCACAGTGAAACACTGAAACAACGTCACCATAATGTGCCAATAGCAACACTGGGCCCTGCAATTTATTCACAGTAAAAAACGTACTGTCCAAATAAGACCATTGGCCAGTCCATTTGAAAATCCCAGAAGGGCCATAATAGGCCGGACTTGACTCCTGCATGTGCACAGGATACTCCACCTGAAAGGAGCATCAATGGGGCAGCCAGGCACCCCAGGGAACAGGGTCAGGGGGTGGCGGGGTCGGGATCTATGACTGGGAGAGGGGGGCTTGGGCTTAAGTTTACGAGGTGGAGGGGGTTTGGGCTTGCCCTTGGAAGGTGGGGGAGTGGGCTTGGACCGGGGGGGCAAAGGGACCTGGGGTAACACAGAGCTTTTTCCTCCCTGGGGAAGGGACACAGGAATGGGAAGGGCAGACTGTGGTGGACTTGGACATGGAAGGAGTGGACCTGGCAAGGAGATGGGCATGTTTAGGGATGAGACGGGGTGGGCCAGTGGGCTCAAACAGGTCAACACCGGAGAGAAAAAGCTCCTTAGGGGCAGGTTGGGGGGATTTGGAGGAAGGTCTGGGAGTGGAGGTGGAGGGAGTACTTGTACCAGGTGTAGGTGTGCCGGAGATGGATGCAGTTGCCTGTAAAGTATGCTGGTGTGTGGTGGATGTGTGTTGTGTGGATGTCTGTGAATGTCTGAGTTTTTTGGGAAGGGGGTGGAAACAGTGGGACAAGACAGGCTGCCAGTGTACATGGATGTTGTCTGGGTGTCTGCAGGCCTGATGAGTGTGCTGCAAGTGTCTGACAAAGTAGTTGTGCTGAGTGCAGGTGTGGTGTCTGGGGTGCATGTCTGGATGTCAGATGTTGTGACTGCAAGAATGGGGCCAGCAGAAGTGAGTGAGGGTGCAATACATGTGGGTGTGCATGGTGCGGTGACAGACAGGGTGGCGGGGGAAGTTGACACACTGGGGGAAGTGGATGTTGTTGTCTCTGCTTTGGTATTTTGGGTGTGTGCATGCCTGTGGTGGGAAGTGTGGTGCTTGTGTTTCTCTGTGTGCTTCTTGTGCGCATGGCTGTCTGGACGTGTGCTTGAGATGGATGAAGGGAGTGGGGTGCTTGAAGGGGTAGAGGTGGAGGGAGGGTGGACGGAAAGACCAGGGACACTGGCTGCCTTCAAAGAGGAGGCCAGATCCTGAAAAGATCTCTGTAGGCCAGACATGGCACTGTGAATGCATTCCAGGTATGCATTGCATTGCTGCATCTGGGATGCTAGCCCCTGGATGGCATTCACAATGGTTGTCTGCCCTACAGAGATGGTTATCCGGAGGTCAATAGCCTCCTCTGTGAGGGCAGCAGGACTGACTGGGGCAGGGGAAGAGGTGCCTGGGGCGAAGGAGATGCCCACCCTCCTGGGTGAGCGGGCACAGGCAACTGGGTGGGGAGCAACTGGGAGGGCAGAAGTGGCATGGGTGTGGCAGAAGATGACATAGAATGGGTGGGCCCAGTAGGCTCTACCACCACCAGGGAGCTCCCATAGGAGGAGGTATCAGAGTCACTATCGCCAGTGGTAGTTGGCTCCCCCTTGGTACTCCCATTGCCCTCCAACCCACTGGTCCCCTTGACGTCCGCCGACCCTCCCTCTTTGGAAACATGGGCCACTTCCCCCCTCACCAGTGCCACTGCTCCCTTGCCAGATGATGCTGATGTACACAAAGGACACAAGAGCACAAAGGTGGAGAGACAAAACATGGGAGAATTCTGTAAATACCTGAATTAATATACACCCCTGGCTCACACACACTCCCATCCAGATCACACACCTACACGCAGCACCTACAACAATAGTTATGACCGTGCCCGTGACTAGTGGCCACTACCCCAGAATACACCCCATTACACACAGGAAACACAGACCTGATAAACTGTGTGGAGTACACACATGGAAGACTATGCCCAGCCAATGCACTCACCAGTCAATGAGCCCACAAACCTTCCAAGATTACAGAAAGGGAGCCCCCCATAGGCCTATTGGGACTGCCCAACCACGCCCTCATACCACCCCGGGTCTTTGATGGGACATAACTGCATGAACACACCTGTCCGAGTGCCTGGCACTAGACAGCATACATACCACAGCACCCAAACACGTCCATCAAAAGGTATTACAACAGTGTTGATACTCACCTCCTTGTGGCTGCTGTGCTGCCTTCAAGCGCCCATCCAAATCCAGATAGGCCACTGCCAGAATGCGGGCCATTGGGGGGCCAAGGTCCGACAGACAGCCCTTCCTCGTTGGGAGGCCTTCCCAAGCTCGGCCTCTCCAATCTTCCTGTCCAGATCCTCCCACCACTGCCTGCAGTGGGTGCTCCTCCAGTTGTAGTTCCCCCAGGGTCCGCACTTCCTTGGTGATGGCTTGCCACAGTCCCCTCTTCTGATGGGCACTGACCTGCATGGGACACACAGAGCAGAATAACAGACGTCAGTATGTGTTCACCTAATACAGGTTGCATGTTGTTCCCTATGGAACGGAGATTTTAGAAAGCCATGTTAACAACACACATACAGTACATGACAGTACATGCCAGACAGTCTACGGCTAGGCAGTCACAAATCGAACACACATGCATACAGGCATCTGCCACAGTCACACACATCCAAGGATGACAGACGCCAATTCACCTGCTCCTCTGGTCGGGCCCTGTCCACCAGCTTCTCCAGAGCCTCCATGGTGAAGGCCAGGGCCCGTTCTCCTGTGACTCGCGCCATCTCAGGGACCAGAGTCTGGGCACAGCAGCACATGCAGTAGAGTATTGCCCTGCAAGGGAAATCAGGAGTCAAGTGACAAGGGTCTGATGACATGGTGTACGTTCCACGGCGGTGTGCACCGTCACCTCCGGCGGCAATCATGATAGGCCCAGGTTCCCCATTGACAACCATGTAATCCACTGATCAGGTGCACAGTGGTGAACACACTGCCTTCCGACATGATGACTACCGCCAGCGGAATGATGTCACTTCCACTCCCTCAGACCTGGATGGCAGGAGGCTGCCATCTTGCTACCACCACGTTATCATAGCCTGGCCATGGGGCCCATTCAGAGCCTCCTAGTCTCCGACCTTAGTCGCTTGCTGACATGAGTTTCTGTTCCTCACATGCACACATCTTTAGAAATGTGTCCACACTGGTATGCCATTACAACAGAGTTGACTCTGCACACATTTGCCTGACGGTGTACTTATTACTTAGCTTGTGTGTGTGTAACCTACGTGTCGCACACTAATTGATACAGTAACATCATGTGTTGCAGGTGTTTGTGTGTCCTTCCCCCATAGGTAAAGAATCATGTGGCCAGGAAGGGCCCCATCTGTGTACAGACCTCTGGTTGATTTGGAAACAATGGATGAATGTCACATCATTGTCACCCACTGACTGTGCTACAATCCATGACCTCTGTTCTTTACTGGATCCTGTACTGAGACCGGCTAATCGGAATCAGCATGACATCCCTACTGAAGCGCAAGTGCTATTGATACTCCATTTTTTGGCTACAGCGTTATTTCAGGTGACAGTGGGCATGGGTGCAGGGGTCTCACAGCCAATGTTTATCCTCATCCTGTCAAAATTCCTGGATGAATTCATCCAACACCTGCAGACATGTGTACAGTTCCCCCAAAGGGCTGAACTACCTGCCATCAAGTCTGGATTTTATGCCTTTGCTAACATTCCCACATGTGATAGGTGCTATTGATGGAACCCACATAGCTCTCATACCCCAAGAGTAAATGAACAGGTGTAAAGGAATCGAGAGAACTTCCACTCCATGAATATATTGGTGTGAACTGCTGACCAGTACATATCACATGTAAATGCCAGGTTCCCAGGCTCAGTCCATGGTTCCTTTGTCCTGAGAAACAGCAGTGTAACACACTTGATGGGACAACTACAAGGGGACAGAGGATGGCTCATAGGTGAGTGTGTATGACAATGGTTCTGTACATAAGTGACAGCCAGCCAATATGAATGTGCAGTCAGTTCATTATGGTCCTGTTTATGTCCACTATTACAGGTGATTCTGGCTACCCCAACTTGCAATGGCTCCTGACACCAGTGAGGAATCCCAGGACAGAAGCAGAGAATTATAATGAGGCCCATGGACGTACTAGGAGGGTTATTGAGTGCACTATAGGTCTCCTGAAAGGCTAGATTATGTTGCCTCCATCTCTCTGGGGGATCCCTGTGCTATGTCCCTGACAAGGTGTGTAAGATAGTGGTGGTCTGCTGCATGCTGCACAACTTGGCTGTGAGGAAAGCTATCCCCCTTCTTGAAGAGGAGGGTGCTGTCCAACCAGCCCAGCAACCCCAGAGAGGGGATGAGAGTGATGGTGAGGAAGAAGAGGGGGAAGATCTTAACTCCAGGACCCAGCTGATCCGCCTACACTTCCAGTGACCCTTAGGTATTGTTAAATGACGCTGTCTTCGCAGCATAGTTTCAGTCTGACTTATGTAATTAGTAATGTGGTGTCTATAGTCATTGGCACTGTTAACTGAGTAGTGAAGTGTCATGTGCCAGGGAACCCAGTATTGTGTACATTGTGACTTACTTCAGACACTACAGTGCGTGGGATCCCCTCCTGCAATAAAGGTATGATTATGAAATTGACTGGCTAACAATTTGAACTCATAATAACGAGGGACATATGATTTGTGTGCATATGTGTTTTTATTAAGTGACAGAAATTTGGTATATCGTTGTACAGTGGTAGGGAGTGGGCTCATGGTGCATATCCATTCTCTAGTGCTGTTGGTGGCACTGGGTTTTGGTCCATGTGTCCATTGGTAGATGGTGTGTTGGTAGTGGCAGGTCAACAAGGGAGCACAGTGGCACACAAGGGAGACAGTTCAGGGCAGAGTCACTTATTAGAGGGAGCTGGTGTTCCATTGCCATGTCTGGGTCTGAGGGCATGTTTGTGTGACTGGAGCTGTGCTGCACGGCTGGGGGTGCTGGTCTCCTGTGTGTCCTCTGGCAGTGCTACCAGTCCAGTAGCTGCTGCCGATATAGATGGCAGGGCAGTGCCCTGGCTAGTGATAGGGGATTGCAGGTGGGTGGAGGTCTCAGGCTGGCTAGGGTGTGGTGCTGCAACACCCCTGCAATGGTGGCCATGGTGGCATTGAGCTGTTTCCATTGCTCCATGGCCTCTTGGTGGTGTGCTATCTGCAGCCTTTGATTCTGCTCTAGGGTGGCCAGGATCTGGCCCATCCTGTCCTGGGTATGGTGGTATGCTCCCAGGACCTCAGATATCACCTCCTGAGCTGCTGCATCCATCCTTTGGCTTCCCCCTGGGCCACTGATGCCCTCCCACTGGCCCTTGCCTCCTGTGCCTGTGTCCCCTGCACAGGTCTGCCAGTCTCAGTTGCACTGGGGCCTTTGTCATCCTACTTGTTGGTGAGTGGAGACTCTGGTCTCTATATATGTGGGCCACCAGTCTGTGCACAGGAGACACTAGTGTGGGGTCGTCTGGCCAGAGCTGATGGTGGCTGGGTGGTAGTGCTGTCAGTGGTATCCTGGGTGGGGCTACTGGAGAGTGACAGTCCAGGACTTTGTGACAGGAAAGGGTATTCTTCACTTTCCATACATCCCTCTCCAGTCTCCTGAGTGGGGCCTCTGTCTCCATGTGAGGCACTGGCACTCCTTGGCCTTTCCGTCCAGGTGGCATGGGTGGTGGTGCCTGTGGGGGGGAATGGACATGGATGTATCATGTACTATTTCGGAAACTGATGCCCAGCTGTGCCCTATTTTGTGCTTTTATTCCCCTGCGTAGCATGCAGGGTCCTTTCATGTACTTATCTTTGCAATTTGTGTAGGGGTGTATGTGCATTGTGGGTGCTATAGTGCCATTGTGATTCATTGCAGGGGTAGGTTACTGTGCACCGGGGGCAGAATGGGGGCCTGTTTGTTGGATTGTGGGCACGCAGGCTCAGTGGATGTGGGTGTTGTGGCCTGGGTGGGGATGGGGTCCAAGTGGTTGAGAGGGGTGGGGTGCTGCATGCATTATAGGTGGGGTGACTGTTAAGGTATTGTAGTTGACTTACCCAATTCCAGTCCTCCTGTGAGTCCAGTGAGGCCCTCCGGGTGCAGGATAGTCAGTACCTTCTCCTCCCACTCTGTGTAGTCGAGGGGTGTAGGTGGGGGACCGCCACCAGTCTTCTGTATGGTGATGTTGTGCCTGGATGCCATTGACCTCACCTTCCCGTGCAGGTTGTTCCATCTCTTCCCGATGTTTTCCCTTGTGCTTAGATGGATTCCCACTGAGTTGACCTTGTTGACAATCATCTGCCATAGCTCCATCTTCCTGGCGATGGATGTGTACTGCACCTGTGCCCTGAATAGCTGTGGCTTGACCTTGAGTATTTCATCTACCATTGTCCTTAGCTCCCTATCTGTGAAGCACGGGTGCTTAGGTGGTGCCATGGTGCGTGTTGTGAGTGGTGTATTGTGGGTGTATTGGTGCTGTGTGTTTGAATTTTGTTACGTTGTGTTCAGTGTATGTGTGTTGTGATGTCAGTCTCAGTAGTGCTATTGGCGATGCAAAGGAATGTGGGGTGTGTATGTGAGTGTTTTATAGTGTTGTGGATGTATGTCAGGTGTGTGGGTTCCAATGTTGCCAATGTGTGCATTTGTTATTGGTGGGTCCCATAGCTGGCCATGGCGGTCCGTACCGCCAATGGTTGTTCGGCATCCACTATCCGCCACGCTGATTTGTGCATTACTATTTGGTGGGCGGAGGATTTGTCTGCATGGCGGTGGTGGGGTGGGGTGTACTGCCTTTCTGCCATCATAGGCCCTGGTGGTGGGTGGAGGTTGCAGGATTTTTGGGGGTTTGTCTTGTTGGCCTCAGAATTCGTCGGTGTTCAGTCTTCCACCACTGGCAGTCTTCTGTTCACCGTCGCCACGGTTCATAATGAGGGCCTAAGACGTGATCTGTAACAGATGAGGAGTTATGTCCCCTGAAGGACGGGATCACTTCCCCATTAACACCATGCTTACATCTCAAGAACAACAAATCATGTTTGAATATAATTGAATTAAAAACATCCCAATAGTCGTTGTGGCCAAAGTGATCATAGCCCACTCCATCCTGACTATTGAGCCCAAAGAACTGGGTCACTAGGACAAAACAAGGCTGAATATTAAAGTTCCAGGCCCTTAATATAATAAAGGTTGAATGGATTGAGCGCAAGAATTTATATAGCCTATGATCCAATGCATGGGATAATCATCTACAAGCAGAATCGAAGACATTATTTTAGAAATTGATTAACAGCACATCCATCATACTTCTAGAAGTTAGCCACAGCAATTGAGAGCTAAAGTCCACTCAAAAATACTTTTTAACTTCTACAGGAAGCTTGTTAGAAATAGGTACCTTGAGTCCACCCTTATCCCTCCCTGACTGGGAAGGGGTGGCACACAAGAAATGTGAGGTAAATCCTTGTACATGTATAAGGGTAACACACCACGTCTCCTGGGTACAGATGATATCAAGATCATTAACAATACTATACCACTCCTCTGTCCCTATCTCATTTGTGAAAACACTCACATTCCATGTGGCAAATTTATAGCTCCCAGCCTTAAACTTCCCATAATCGCCTCTCCAGATACCACCTCAGGCAAACTAGTGGCAGGCAAATTCCCTCTTTTGCTTTCTCAACAATACTAGTAATACATGATGTGCTGACATCCTCGTCTGAGTCTTCAGTCATTCTATTGCTCTATACTGAAAGGTTCTTACTTAGCAAGTGGAAAGAGTTTAATAATGTAAACAAAGAGTGCAGGCAGAATGTGTGTTACCCTGTATCAAAAGTAATAATATAATCCTATTGTACAAGAAAATAATATTCCAAGTCACCTACAAGTTCTGTAGCCTTAAAAAAAGATCGTTCACCCATTCTCCTCTTGGTGATATGTAATATCCTCATACTATACAGTATTCTCAGGGCCACAGAAAGTATGCAGCAAGGGAAGATCAATTTCTGTGACAGCATTCACTAAATTATGCAGCAACAAAAAACAAATTATCTGGTGTAATGTAATGCATTTTTTAACAGTATAACATTTCTAATCTGTAATTTTTGGTTCTTGCATACCAGGTAACTTGTGACTTTCTGTAGGAAAAGCCTCTTATGGACCTTACCAAAAACCTACAGTGGGTTTAGAGTCTGATCATTTGCTGACCATTTGTTCACTTTATTGTTACTTTAATTTGCATGCTTTTTATTAGATGGCCTTCCTGCCTGTTATGTTTGTCGCTTCACTAGAGCATATCTCCCCTCCTTTTGATTGGCTGACTTGTACCCTTACACTGCTCCCATTTTAGGGAACCACTTTTTTCTTATTCTCTTTCACTTTATTCACTTTATTCTTTTTAAGAGCGTTCACCTCTCTCAGGCTTCTCCATCCACCAAATACTTGCACCCCCACATGCTCAGTGTTGCTACCTCTTCCTGTGCCTGACTCCTGCCAAACATCCATTGTGCTCACTTTTGCTCTCTCCTTCATGTGTTGTTTTTATCCTGGTTTTTCCCCTTCTCCCTCCACTCCACTTCATTTTTGTTTAATTTACACCCACCTCAGTCATTCCCTGTTGCTTCCACCCAGGCACTCCTCTGTTGATCGCTCACCTCTTCCAGTCCTTTAAAATATGTTTTTAAAAACATTTTTAAAGGGCCTGACTCCTCCTATTGGCTGCCAGACTTCATTGCTTGCTGAAATGCATTTAAAAAAAATTAACTCTCCTCCTCAGATGGGTAAATAATAAAATAAATAAAATGGCACCCTTTTTATTCAATAGGTACATGCATAAGTGGTAATGCATGCACACGCATACATCATGCAACCCATGTCATCAAGAGTGCACAAGCGTATTGAAAGTAGACACCAGTAGCAGCATCGAGTGCAGTGGTACATGACAGATTTAATTTTTATTTTCGTCATTAGTAAACCCAAAAGTTCCCCAAATCGAGGCCTATTTGATTTGCCAGTGCTTTTTGATTTATTATTGTTATTATTATTGCTTATTTGTTACAAACCCATGAGACATGTCATTTCCTGTTAATATACTTCACTAACACATAAAAACAAACATGCCCTCAAAAAGTGGGATGCCAATCTAGGAACCTAGCAGATGTAAATTTTAAGAAGCAAGAGCAGCAGCATGCATCTATAGAAATCTTAAATTCTTCTATCCTTTTTTAAAAATTCCTGTCAGTCCTTCCTTCTCTGAGAAAACCTGACCTGACAAATGAGAGCTAGCCAGAGAACAGCTGATTCCCAGATTCCATGTTCCCTCAATGGCTAATTGGTTTAGTGCAGAAGAGGCCATTTCACTTAGGTTTTTTGCTTTATCCCCAGTTATTATTTAGTGGTTTAACTCGAATAGTTTATATGTAGTAAGATTTGGAAATTAATCAGTTTCTTTCCTTAGGCTGTCCCATTTACACAGGCAGTCATGTTAGGTTTGTTTGACTTGAATTTGCTGATCATTATGTAGTGTGGTCAGTTTTATGTATCCTTTGCGCGTTAGCTTCAGGCGTTAGGCCTTTGTGCACTTTGCCCTGGATGTATTTTATTCCTTTGCTCGCAGCATAGAGCCTCTGTGCACTTTGCTCTAAATGCTTTTTATTCAGCTTCATACTGTTATTTTTCAAATAGCCAGTTCTACGGTCTTGTTTTATTTTTTATATCACACTGTTTAGCCTACTTCAGCACTGGAGTTTTCAATAACACATTCTTGTTCACTCTGTGCCTCAGTCAAGGATACAGTCTGGTACATTGCCAATAGACGTGGTAGGAGTTTAGTCTTTGACATTCTTGCGTAGGGACATTTTGTGATCACACTGACATGTTAGTTCTAAAAACACTTCCTTGTCCTAATACATGGAAGAGGGAGATTCCGACCAGGGAACCACAACTGGACGCTGACTGCCTCGTTGCAGATGCTGAAGCAGATCACAGGCCTTTGCTCAGGTATGAGGGTTGATGGCTTCCCAGGGAATCTAAAAGGCAAGTTAGAAGCTTAACATGCTGTGCTCGAAATAGAATTAACTGAGAGAGAGTAGAACTTATTAACACCATGATAGCGTTATTTTTATGTTTCACTCTCCTCGTGACTATTTCAATCCTACTGTGTTGTATGGTTCTGGTTATTGCGGCTCATGCCTTAATATCTAAAATACAGTCGTTTTATTAAAACAATCTATAAAACTCAAACTGCCTTTGTCATTTGTATATGAGATCATACTGTAAATGAGAGAGCTGGTTTGGATCTGAGTGACCACGACTTCACTGAGAAGTTCCAAAGATGACATGCGCTCGGCTGCCCAATCATCTCTTCCCCTTGGGAGAGATGAGGCACTGCTAGTTAGCAGGAGCAAAACCGGATTTGGGGTGACAGTGGTCCTTCCAAGTGGGTAAGACTTAGTCCCCCACACCAGGAACAACCCTGCTACCTAGAAATCCAGTAGTCTCATTTAGGATAATGAGAGCCCACGCGACAATTAGGGGACCCTTCATATCAAGTGCATGGTATGTGTCTGTTAGACCTTCAAGGTTTTACTTACATTTTCCCAGTAGCTCGTGGGTTTCTTTTCCTTTGAACAGCTGTGGGTTGCTTCCTAGCCTAATGCAAATGCATAGTCATAAACAGAGACCATGCATCTTTTGCATCTTCTCAGGATGAAAACTGGGTATTTGTAGAGTAGTCAATTTTGCAAAGTCTCCTCAGTAGTTTTCTTCTCACAAGAATGTGCACTTTTTGGTACCATAATCCATTTTGTTATTGGTGAACAGTACGAGCCGAAGCAGCAATGCTTTCCCTACCAATATGCATGCCCTCCAAGTAGTAGTGCAGTATTTTTAGGTTGAAACACTGCTAAAGACAATTAGGGGACATCTGGAAACATTTCCTGGAAATAAATTCCAGCTATTGCTTACCATTGTTTTGTGGTTTGTAACTCACATTTGCTTTTTTTTCTGTTTGCTAGCTGTATTTATTTTAGACTGTCCAGCTGGAGTTTGTCCCTCCAGTAGAGCATCCTTTGTTTACTATAGTCTTCCACTAGTGTTTGATTTATGTAAACAGGCCTTTAAATCTTGTTCTTATCTTGTTACACCACTGTCCTCTGTGCCACTTTACTCTGCAACATTGCACTCTTTGCCACTGAACTCTATGTCACTGTACTCTGCACCACTCAACTCGATACCATTTTGCTGCACTCTACACCAATGCACCCTATGCCACTACACTTTACTTTACTCTACTCTGCATCACTGCACTCTTTGTCACTGCACTCTATGCCACTCTACTCTACCTTGCACCACTCCACTGTACCCTGCACCACATCACTCTGCACCACTACAATCTATTCTGTACCACTACAAACTGTACTCTGCATCACTGCACTCTTTGCCACTGCACTCCATGCCACTCTACTCTACCTTGCACCACTCCACTGTACCCTGCACCACATCACTCTGAACCACTACAATTTATGCTGCACCACTACACTTGCCATTCTACCCTCCACCACTACTCTGCACTACTGGACTCTACTCTAAACTAGTGCATTCTATGCCAATGCATCCTACACCACTTTACTCAAATCGAATACACTCTATGCTGCTGCACTGTATGCTAATCTGCTCTGCACCATTATACTCTAGACCACTTCACTCTAGACCACTCTACGACACTTCACTCTATGAAATTACACTCCAAGATATTCCACTTTAACACTCTATTCCATTGAACTCTATGCCCACCATGCCACACCATGACCCTTTACTCCACTCTATTCAGCTACGCACTAGTCCATTCAACGCCCCTCCATGAAACTCTATGCTGCCTCAATCTGAGATACTCTATTCCACTATATGCCACTCCATTGCACTCCCCTCCACTCTACTAGACTCAACACCACTCCACTCTATGACAATGTACTACGCTTAACAATACTCTAAACAACTCTCTCTAAACCAATCCATATAACTTTACTCCACTCTATGCCCCTCTAATCTTCTTTACACCGCTCCACTCTATGATACTCTGCTCACTCCATGCCACACTGTAGAAGATTCTTTTATCTGTCAATAACACATATTAGATGCATGATGTTAATCTTGGTATGCACAGTGCAAATGTTGGTTAATAGATAGGCCATTGTTGTCAAAGTCCTATTAGTTATCCAAGTTACTCTATTTTTTAAGGTCTTAAGGTTGTGGTAAGTAGTTCATATTAGTATCTTTAGGTCTATTTCTGTCACATTAAAAGAATAATTCACAATTAAATGTTTCACTTAGTACAGGTGGTATTAAGATGTCCATGAACATTTCGGGTTGAGAACATAGGCCCTCATTATGACATTGGCGGTAAATCCCGCTTACCGCCATGTCGACTGCTGCCAACATAACGGCGCTGTGGTGGATAACCGCCAAGCATATTATGACACACACATACCAATCCGTCACTACAGTATACAGCCAAACACACAAGTCCGCCAGCACAAAGGTCAGTGATAAACTGGCGGTAGCAAAACCCACACCATTACGCCAACAGAACTACGCTTACAGTATTATGACCCACGAATCACCGCAGCGGACATTCAATGGCGGTAAACCATTGGTGGTACATACCGCTGCCCTCAAAATACACACAACCTAACAAAACTACACCACATTGGACAATTCAAACTACACACACCTGATACCCATACACACACCACTCCGACACCCCCCCACAAGTATAAAACACCCACCCACATTGCGCACGACCCTTTACCATTACAAACATTTGCCAACAGAGAGAGACAGCAACAGCACTCACACAACCAGAGCCACATACCACCATCACCTATATACCACACACGCACCTTACAGCACATACCAAAACACATCACCCCACACACCCTCACCCACACTACTAACACTACACCCATGGCACCACAACAAAACCCCGATTCTCTGAGGAGGAGCTAAGGGTCATGGTGGAGGAAATCATCCAGGTAGAGCCACAGCTATTTGGATCACAGGCGCAGAAGACATCCATTACTAGGAAGATGGAGCTATGGCGGAGAATAATGGACAGGGTCAACGCTGTGGGACAGCACCTAAGAACAAGGAGTGACATCAGGAAGAGGTGGAACGACCTATGGGGTAAGGTGCATTCCATATCAGCAAGACACCAACTAGATGTACAGAGGACTGGTGGTGGACCCCCATCTCCTCCCCCACAACTAACAACATGGGAGGAGCAAGTCTTGGCAATCATGCATCCTGAGGGCCTGGCAGGAGTAGGAGGAGGACTGGACTCTGGTGAGCGAAATCTCTTTTACTATCAGCCCCCTACCTGCATGCTATCACAAACCCCCACCCTCACCCTCACTCTCATCACTTCACCACCTCCTACATACCCCACCATCACAACCCACTCATCCCAATACCAAGCCCTGCATGTAACACCAATGCATGGACACCCCTCACAGACCTGCATGGACACCTATCAACACTGCATGCACACTGGAGAGAACCACCTAGCCCACCAAATGACAACTCACACAAAGGCTGTTAGACTTTTCATCCTTGACGTGGTCTCCCTTCACTTTTTGTCTCTGTTTCCCAGGTTGTTGATGTGTGCTGGACTCTGTTTATGCTGATTTTGTTACTCTGGGCACTTTACCACTGCTAACCAGTGCTAAAGTGCAAGTGCTCCTATACAAAATGTGTATGTAATTGGCTTATCCATGATTGGCATATTTGATTTACTAGTAATTCCCTAGTAAAATGCACTAGAGGTGCCCAGGGCCTGTAAATCAAATGCTACTAGTGGGCTTGCAGCACTGGTTGTGCCACTGACATAAGTAGCTCTGTAATCATGTCTCAGACCTGCCACTGCAGTGTCTCTGTGTGTAGTTTTAAACTGTAAAATTGACTTGGCAAGTGTACCCACTTGCCAGGCCTAAACCTTCCCTTTTCTTACATATAGGGTACCCCTAAGGTAGGCCCTAGGTAGCCCCAAGGGCAGGGTGCAGTGTAGGGTTGAGGTAGGACATATAGTAATGTGTTTTAAATGTCCTGCCAGTGAAATATTGCTAAGTTCGTTTTTCACTGTTGCAAGGCCTGTCCCTCTCATAGGTTAACATGGGGGCTACCTTTAAATATAATTAAAATGTAGATTTCATTTGGGAGCGGATAGACATGTGGAGTTTGGGGTCTCTGAGCTCACAATTTAAAAACACATCTTTTAGTAAAGTTGATTTTAAGATTGTGTGTTTGAAAATACTACTTTTAGAAAGTGGGCATTTCCTTGCTTAAACCATTTCT
The DNA here is from genome assembly GCF_031143425.1 of Pleurodeles waltl. Taxonomy (NCBI): domain Eukaryota; kingdom Metazoa; phylum Chordata; class Amphibia; order Caudata; family Salamandridae; genus Pleurodeles; species Pleurodeles waltl. Next base: position 511,813,353 of record NC_090445.1, read on the forward strand.
GTGACTCTGCCTGTGGATTTCCTGTCTGGGTCAGTTTGACAGTTGAGGTGGTTGCACCTCTCACTAGACAGTGACACAAAGGGAGATGGGGTGTAGTCTGCATTTCCCTATGAGCCATCTCTGCTAGAAGGGAGGGGAGGGGTAGTTACTCACACCTAAAAGAGCTGTGCATGCCCTCACACAATGCAGTCTCCAACCCCCTGGTGAGTGGCTGGGGCCTGGCCTGGGCAAGGCAGGATTTCACAATCAAGAGAGACTTTGTTTTGAAGCAGGCCTACTTCAAAGGAGAAAATGGGTATAAGAAGGGCACCCAAAACCACAGACTTTAGAACACTTCTGGAAACCAAGAGGAACCTCTGCCTGGAGAAGAGCTGAAGAGCTGAGGAAGAATAGCTGTCCTGCCTGTCACTGTGCTTTGTGGAGCTATCCTGCAGTTGGTAGTTCTGCCTGTGCTAAAGGACAATGACTGGACTTTGTGTTGCCTTCCTTCTTGTGAAGAGCTCTCCAAGGGCTTGATTTAGAGCATGCCTCCTGTTGTTTGAAGTCTCAGGGACAGCAAAGACTTCTTTCTGCCAACACCTGGAGTCTCTGGAGGGACTCCTACTCCGCCAAGTGGTGCCCATCCAGTTCCTAGGATCCTGAAAAGAGAAGCAGACAACCTAAAAGGGAGAAATCAAAGGACCAACCGCTGTGCGGGGAAAAGATCGATGCAACTCCGATCTGCGGCTGAAAAATCGACGTGCCGCCTGGTTCGCGACTGAAAATCGACACCCGCCTGCAACTCGACCGGAAAATCGATGCACGGAGCTGGGCAAATGATGCGCAGCATCGCTGACGGAGGCTGGTGAGATCGCAACCCGCGCTGCATGGTTTTCGGATCATGGTGCGGATAAAACACTGCTGGGCATGTAAAAACAACGCAACCCGGACCCGAGAGTGCTGACCGGATCGACGCATCACTGTCCTACGGGGAGAAGAAATGACACGCCCTGACCCGACGAAAGGAGAAGCAACGCAAGGTCTTGCTCGTGAGTGAAATCGACTCATCGCAAGCCCCTTTTGACGCACACTTGCCCGTGCCCGTTATTGTTTACGCTCCAAAGGAACATTTTCATGCTAACAGCGTTAGCATTGTGTTTAAAATTACATGAAGACTGTTTTTGAATTTTTAGTGATAACTTTACTTGTATATTGTGGATTTTTTTCCTTTTGGTTGTGTTTTGTTTAGATTAATATTTTCTATTTTTCTAGACCGGAGTTGTGTCATTTTGTAGTGTTTTCATTAAGTTACTGTGTGTGTTGGCACAAATACTTTACACTTAGCACTCTGAAGTTAAGCCTACTACTCGTGCCAAGCTAACAAGGGGGTAAGCAGGGGTTAGCTGAGGGTGATTCTCTTTTACCCTGACTACAGTGAGGGTCCTTGCTTGGACAGGGGGCAACCTGACTGCCAACCAAAGACCCAATTTCTAACAAAGGCAAATCTGCCAGGACAACAACAACCATAAAGGGCAACACACCCATGCACATGATGTCACACGCAGAAACAATAACACTGCATTTACATCCCCACAGGTCCCCCAGCCAATGTCACCGGAGAAGAGGTGCCAGCAACATCCACCCCCCCCAGAAAAGGACCACGGTGAGGACAGCAGCTCTGCTCGTCTGGTTTTTGGATGACCAACTTGGCCCATCAGGAATCTCCAGACAGTCTGTTACCCAGGCCCACTCTCACACCACCACAGAGCCTCCCCCATCTTGAAACGTCAGCACAGCACCCACCAGCGGGCCCTTACCTCTGTCCCCAGGACACGTCAATCAGCAGTGTGTCCACCACTACAGGGACCCCAGGCCACCCCACAAACACAGGACGATCAGAGACCTGGGGTCAGTTGCAGTGGGCACACGGTTCAGGGGTCAGAGGCACAGCCCAACAGAGGACTGCTTTGCGACAGGGGGAGGACAGGCCCCGGGAACCAACTCTCCAGGAGGCACTAACCACGATCCTGGGAGCATACCAACATTCCCAGGACACGCTGGGCCAGATACTGGACAAGTTGCAGGAGAACATGAGGCTGCAGGATGAACAGTACCTGGGGATCAGGGAGGACTTGAAGGCCATCAACACCACCCTGGTCTCAATTGCAGGGGTGCTGGGAGACATGGCCAACACTATGAGAGAGGCAGTGGTACCCCAGCAGGCCTCAGCCACTAGCCAAACCGATGACCAGCCCGCCACCTCCTCTGCCGCTAGTGGACAGGAGGCCCCACCACAGGTCCAACAGGCCACCAGCACCCCTCCCCCTGCAGAGGGAGAACCACTCCACAAACATTCCCTGCAATCCAGGCAGAAGCCAGAGACTATTGCCAAGACCCCTGACAGGAAATAAGACTCTCCTTATTGTCACCCTTGTGTCACCCTTGTGTCCCACTCTGTGACCCTGTCCACCTTGAACTGCCATTGCTCCCCTTCCTATGCCCCCTTGGACAATGCACCTGTGAAACCAATAGACTGGACTCTAACCTGGACTCTCCTCCACCATCACCCCAGCCCATTGCACACACCCATCTACACTTAAATAAACACCCTTTGAAAAAATACAAGTATGGAGTATGTCAAATGATTTAACTATGTATTCGTTTCACAAGGTTTACACATTTAAAATCAACTGTACAGTAATGTATACATAGGAATGACCTGTAGTTGGCTGCAGTCAACACATCAGGAGCAATAGTGGGGCACAAATATCTGCAAATAGAGATGCCAAAGGGTACAGTGAGTGTCCATTGAAGTGGGAAACCAGCCTGCCAGTGACAATGTCAAACACAAAACTGTCAATTAAATGTGAAGTTACACTGTCTTACCTGTGTGTCATTGGAAGTATTGACAAATTATTGCACTTCTGTTGTCCTCATCCTCATCCTCTGCCTCCCCATCCTCACTGTCCACAGGGTTTACTGCTGCCACACGGCCATCTCCATCCTTATCCTTCTGCAGAAAAGGCACCTGGCGACGTAAGGCAAGGTTGTGCAACATACAGCATGCCATGATGATCTTGCAGACCTTCTTGGGTGAGTAGTACAGGGATCCACCTGTTAGATGGAGGCAACGAAACCTGGCCTTCAGGAGGCCAAAGGTACTCTCTATAATTCTTCTTGTTCGCGCATGTGCCTCATTGTAATGTTCCTCTGCCCTTGTCCTGGGATTTCTCACAGGGGTCAGTAGCCATGAGAGGTTGGGGGAACAAGAGTCACCTGCAAATAACGAGGGACAACTGTTAGCCACACACCAACCCTTAGGGCCCACACCATACCCATACACCAACATATACTGGGTGGGAACCAGGGCTCACCTATTAGCCACACCCTGTGCCTCTGGAGTTGAGCTATCACATATGGGATGCTGCTATTCCTTAGGATAAAAGCATCATGCACAGACCCAGAATATTTAGCATTTACGTTGGAGATGTACTGGTCCGCCAGGCACACCATCTGCACATTCGTGGAGTAGAAGCTCTTTTGATTTCTGAACACCTGATCATTTCGCTGGGGGGGGGGAAATGTGTCCACCTGGGGGAAAACGATGTAGCTGCGCATGTTTTAATCAGGACAGACAACACTCTGGTCAGCACTATTGAGAAGATTGGCTGAGACATTCCTGCTGCCAAGCCCACTGTCACTTGGAAGGAGCCAGTTGCCAGTAAATGGAGCACTGATAGCACTTGCACAAGAGGGTGGATCCCAGTGGGGTGACAGATAGCAGAGATTAGGTCGGCTCCAATTGGGCACAAAGCTCCTTGATTGAGGCCCTGTCCAGTCTATAGATGAGGATAATGTGTCTGTCCTCCATTGTTGCCAAGTCCACCAGGGGTCTATACATGGGGAAATGTCTCCATCTCCACCAGCACCACTGCCAGCACCACTGCTACCACCGTCACCAGCACCAGAACCACTGCCATTAGCAGCAGCCCCAGTGGGTAGCCGTCCGAGGCTGCAGGGGAAGAGATGGAGCCACCGCCCACCACTGCCAGCACCACCACCAGCACCACCACTACTGCCACCACTGAGCAGCCGTCACACCCGGTGGACAGTGTGTAGTCCTGCGTCCATGGGCTGTAGTGCGGCCTAGCCCCAGCAAATCATGTGGGTTTGACACCCAGTTGAGAGACTGTGACCTTGAATTCCCCAAGATCTGCATCACAGGGCACGTTGCCCCCTAAAGAACCAGTGGAGAAGCCATCCACTAACCCCATCTTTCTCAGAATGAAGCTCACTGGGCACAATGCCCCCTCCAGAACCAGTGGAGAAGCCATCCATGCACCCCTTCCTTCCCAGGATGAAGCTCACTGGGCACAATGCCCCCTCCTGAACCAGTGGACAAATCACCCACTTGGGAGACTGTGGCCTTGCACTCCCCAGGAACAAGCAGTGGGCAAATCACCCACTTGAGAGACTGCGGACTTGCACTCCCCAGGACCAAGCAGTGGGCAAATAGCCCACTTGAGAGACCGTGGCCTTGCACTCCCCAGGACCAAACAGTGGCCAAATCACCCACTTGAGAGACTGTGGCCTTGCATTCCCCAGGACAGAGTGATGGGCATGTTGCCCCCTCCAGCACCAGTGGTGTTGTACCATCTTCCAGCTGAGGTCATTGCACCGCACCTCCGAGACGTCATCAACGCCTCCCTCACCACCGCCACCTTCCCAGAGAGCTGGAAACACGCAGAGCACAACGCCCTCTTAAAGAAACCCACAGCAGACCCCACCGAACTCAAAAACCTCCGACCCATCTCTCTCCTACCGTTCCCCGCCAAAGTGATTGAGAAAATCGTCAACGCTCAACTCACCACCGCCCTGGAAACCAATGACTCCCTCCACCCCACACAGTTCGGTTTCAGGGCCAACCACAGCACCGAAACCGCCCTCATCGCAGCCACGGACGACATCAGAGCCCTGACCGACAAGGGAGAAACCGTGGCCCTCATACTCCTGGACCTCTCTGCAGCCTTCGACACGGTCTGACACCGCACCCTGATACTCCGCCTCAGCAACGCCGGCATCAGAGGCAAGGCCCTGGAATGGATTGTCTCCTTCCTCTCCGGAAGGACTCAGAGAATCCGCCTGGCCCCCTTCAGATCCACAGCCACGGAGATCATCTGCGGCGTACCCCAAGGATCCTCCCTCAGCCCCACTCTCTTCAACGTCTACAAAACCCCCCTGGCGAACATCGCACGCAAACACGGACTCGACCTCATATCCTACGCCGACGACACCCAGCTCATCATATCCCTCACCAACAACCCCACCTCAGCAAGGACCAGACTACATGACGGCATGAAGGAAGTAGCGAACTGGATGACAGACAGCCGCCTGAAACTGAACACAGATAAGACGGAGGTCCTCATCCTCGGCCCTACTCCCACCGCATGGGACGACTCCTGGTGGCCCCCCGCCCTAGGCAGCACTCCCCAACCCACCGACCACGCACGCAACCTCAGCTTCATCCTGGAGTCATCCCTCTCCATGACCAGACAGGTTAACTCGGTGACCTCGGCATGCTTCAACACCCTCCGCATGCTCCGCAAAATCTTCCGCTGGATCCCCACCGACACCAGGAAGACCGTCACCCACACCCTCGTCACCAGCCGCTTGGACTACGGGAACACTCTGTACGCCGGCATCACCACCAAGCTGCAGAGGAAACTCCAACGGATCCAGAACGCTGCCGCACGACTCATCCTGGACATACCCCGCCACCACCACATCTCCGTACACCTAACGAGACTCCATTGGCTCCCAGTCAACAAGAGGATCACCTTCAGACTCCTCACCCATGCACACAAAGCCCTTCACAACCTCGGACCCAAACTCATCAACAACCGTGTCTCCTTCTACACTCCTCCGCGCACTCTACGCTCGACCGGACAGGCCCTGGCAGCCGTACCCCGCATCCGCAAAGCCACCGCCGGAGGAAGATCCTTCTCTTTCCTGGCAGCGAAGACCTGGAACTCTCTGCCCAGCCACCTTCGCGCCATACCTGATCACCTCTCCTTCAGAAAGCAGCTCAAGACCTGGCTCTTCGAGCACTGACCCCCCCCCCCACCAGCGCCTTGAGACCTTTTATGGGTGAGTAGCGCGCTTTATAAATACGAATGATTGATTGATTGATTGATTGAGTCTCCAGAGGTGAGTCGTTTCCCTTCTGTTTCCACCAGGCTTTCGATGTTGTTGGTACCGCCCCGGAGAGGGTGGCGGATAGGTGTGTCATATTACTATGGGCGGTACATTGTCTTCCGCCTGGCTGTTGGCGGTTACCGCCGTGGTGCCTGTTGGTGTCGCCCTGGCGGTCGGAAAGTGGCTGTCTGTCTGAGCGATTTCCGCCATGGTCATAATTTCATATTTATTACCACGGGCTGGTTGGCGGTATTACCACTGCTTTATCACCGACCGCCAGGGTTGTAATGAGGGCCATAGTGTTTTATTTGCCTCTTTCTACTAGTCATGCATTTTAAATTCAGGATGGCTGGTTGGTCTCCAGCAACATGCATAAGAATGTTGCTTGATACCTTGCTCAACACTAATCCATAGGGCTCACTGGAAGTGCCAGATAACTATATAATTTAAATTATCTCTTGCTTCCAACTCTTTTGCAGAGGCAGAGTTGTTATGTTCTGTGGTCTTCTGAACTCGGTCTCCCAGAGTAACTGCTTTACCTCTTCAAGCAGTTGAGAAGTAATTCACATACCTATGGGAGTTCTGGGTTCAGTGTTCATATCTTTCCAATAAATGTAACCTTGGTATTTTAAAAATTGGTTTACCCTCTTTAACTGAACAAAAGTGGCCAGATGCATGAATTTAAAATTGATAAAGTTATCAATATCTTAAAAAAAAAAAAAAAGCTATGGCATTCACTTATTTTTCAATCTGCAGCTTACTATTTCAAATGCCACAATCTAGATAAAAAGAAATAAAAAATCAATTACTAATGTTTATTTTGAAATGTTTATATGTCCTCTAAAACAGTTCCTAGCTAGCTCAGAGAGCCACATCTGAACCCCAAAACGCAACACAGTTTTTGCAACCTCGCACATGACTACTCAGATTCCCAAGGACGTTGTGGAAACAGATCTACCCTTTCATTGTCAATGAGGTGCTCATTCTGAGTTTGGTGGGTGGCGGAGGCTGTCTGCCAAACTCAACCCGCCACCTGACCACTGGAGCCATCCGAACAACTCCGGCCATATTCCGACTTCGGCGCAGGATGCAGGCACAGGCGGTGAAGAGGGCCTTAATATTGACGCCGGCTCGGAATCGAGCTAGTGCCAATGTAGCGGTGCAGCAGGTGCAGCATTCACTGCCCGTAATTCGGTTAGTGAAATGCACGACAGAGTTGTGCATGCGGGCCCCCTTGGCCCCTGCACTGCCCATGCCTAGTGCACGGGCAGTGCAGGGGCCCACAGGGGGGCACCAGAAACCCCCATTCTGCCAGCTTTTCCACAGCGGTGTGAACCACCATGGAAAGGCTGGTAGAATGGAACTCGGAATCTGGCGGGCAGAGCTGCCCTGGCAGATTAAAACTGCCAGGATTGCAGTCGGAATGTGGCACCACTACCGCGGCGGTCAGATGGCCACCACAAGTCTGGCGGTCTCAAGACCACCAGACTCGGAATGAGCACCTGAGTGTTGTAAAGTGGTTTACTAGTAACGGCAGGTACGTACCTACACTTAGTAAGAACACTAAAATGACAAACAAGATCCAGTTATGTTCTCAATAAATTAACCCTTCTTTAACCCTTGGTAGCTTGGCTCATGACCAGGCAGGCTTAACTTAGGAGACAGGTGTGTAAAGCATTTAATATCAACAAAACAGTAAATGAAAAAAGACAGCACACAATATAAATCAAACATCAATTTATTGGAATAGGAAATATTTGTATCTTTAAAATGACACCAGAATGACAATAATCCAATGTAGTGACGTAGAAAAAGAAATTTTTAAAGAATAAATAAAAAAATTTACTCTCTAGTACCTAAAAATGAAATGCGGAAACAGCGGTCATCTGGTTGCAACTGACCTGTTCAAAGTCAAAGTTTGAGGCAAACCACTATGAGCCCAGGTTGGATATGCGGAGTGGTAGGCCTTGGGCAAACTTTCACCTTGGCACTTAGGGGGTCATTCTGACCCTGGCGGTAAATACCGCCAGGGCCGGGGACGGCGGTAGCACCGCCAACAGGCTGGCGGTGCTCTGCCGGGCATTCTGACCGCGGCGGTACAGCCGCGGCCAGAAGCGGAAAGCCGGCGGTGTACCGCCGACTTTCCGCTGCCCATGGGAATCCGCCATGGCGGCGCAGCTTGCTGCGCCGCCATGGGGATTCTGACACCCCATACCGCCATCCTGTTCCTGGCGGTTCGCCCAATGGCATGGGCACTGCAGGGGCCCCCGTAAGAGGGCCCCACAAAGAATTTCTGCAACTGCACCCGTCGCACCTTCCCACTCCGCCGGCTCCATTCGGAGCCGGCTTCCTCGTGGGAAGGGTGTTTCCCACTGGGCGGGCGGGCGGACTTTTGGCGGTTGCCCGCCAGCCCAGTGGGAAACCCAGAATGACCGCCGCGGTCTTTTGACCGCGGGACGGTCTTCTGGCGGTTCCCGCTTGGCGGGCGGCTCCCGCCGCCCGCCAAGCTTAGAATCAGGCCCTAAGTCACTTTTTGGGTTATTTTTTCTTGGATGTCGAGTTGGTCCGATGGCGGCTTGCTTCAGTGTGAGTCCTCAGGGAAGTCATGGAGGTCCAGAGCTTTCAGTGGAACAAACCTGAAATCCAGGCTGGGTTGCGGTTCAACGCCAGCAACTTGTTTTTAGACGATGAGTCAGTTGCCTCATGTCTGGCTCTTCATCCAGAAGGTACTTTTGGGGTCTTGAAGGATCTACAACTCCAACCAAGGTTCCAGAGCTCTGTGTTGCTCCTTGGAGAGTCAGGACTACAGTTCCCACAATTCACCGGGTCACATCCTAAAAAGTCCACTGGACGCTGGTCAACTGGACCCTTCTCGGGGGAGTGGGTGCAGGGGACTTTTGGTAGCTTCTTTATACCTGTTGCTTACAAGGAGTCTACTCCTGGATCTTGAAGCAAGGCAATGTCCTCATTGTGGAGAAGTCCAGATTATGCAACAGGTATAGTCCTTCAGAGTGCAGTCCTTCTTGGTGCAGACCAGGGGTTCAGCATGGCAGCCCTTCTTCTGATTTCTTCCAGCAGGGATCTGAGTTGCTGGGCAGTACTCCCACTTTGATCCAGGTTTCTACACTAGCAAGCAGCAAGGCACCTCTGACCATTGTGGTTCAAGGTGCCACCCTCTCTGATAGCCACTTCCTTAGAAGCGTGGCACATTTGTGTTCCAGAAAGCACTGTTTCTTAAAAATCCAAAATGGAGAAAATCTCTCCTGGAGGTTCAGGTCTTGATAGGCTCACCAACAAGTGTGGCTAACTTTTCCCCACACTCCCCTTCCAGCCCCTCTCCTAATCTAATTACAGAGGCCCTTCTCTGGCTGGGCTGTGCAGCAGGTCTGCTTTCTGTCCTAACTGTCTTTCCCTCTTTGAATACCAGTTTGGGTACCCAGACCCATTCCTGCCTTGGCAAATGCTGCTGCAGATCTTGTCCCATCAGATGTCTCCTTTGTCTCAGCCTAGGCCACTTCACACCTCATTAAGGCAGCTTGGCTCAGCCTCTTAAAGACTAACCAATCAGGAAAGGCTATTACATTGCTGAGTTTAGGCAACTTTAGGGAAGCGGTTCTAAAATCTACTTTCCTGTAATAGTTATAATAAATCTAATCAATCAATCAATTAAATAGTTGTGAAGTGCAGCAAACGTCTAGTGAGTGTTCAAGGCACTAGAGTTGCCAGCTGCTGCTTGTTGATTTGTTCATTTGAACAACCAGGTCTTGAGTCCTTTCCTGAATTGCTGGAGGGAGGTGCAGTAGGAGGCAGTTCGAAGCTTTGGTTAATAGATGAGGGAAAGTGTGTCCTCCGCTGTTGGCTCCTTGGATCTGGGGAGCATCTGAGAGGAAGAGGAAGGTGGAACATAGGTGTCTGGTTGGTTGGTGGAAGGTCATGTGCTTGCTGATGTATGCTGGTCCTATGCTGTGCAGGGCTTTGTATGCGTTGGTCAGCATCTTGAATTAGCTTCTCTGCTGGAATGGGAGCCAGTGTGGCTTCTTAAGGTGGGGTATTATGTGGTTCCATCTGGGGAGGTGGAGGATGAGTCTTGCTGTTGCATTGTGTATAGTCTGTAGTCTCTTTAGGAGGTGGGCGGTGATTCCACTGAATAGTCCAACATGCTGGTGATGAGGGCCTGAGTGATGGTCTTTCTGGTGTTGACTGGGAGCCACCTGAATATTTTGTGGCACATGCATAGGGTGTGAAAGCAGACAGATGAGTCTGTGTTTACCTGTTGCTTCATAGATAGCTTGCTGTCCAAGATGATGCTGAGGTTTTGCGTCTGGTCAGCTTGAGGTAGTTGTACTTCAACCAGTCGGCGACGTTCATCATACATCTGTGGACGTTGGCTCTGGTGGTGGAGGGATCTTCTGATGGCAAGAGAATGAGCTGGGTGTCATCAGCATAGTTAATGATGCTGAGTCTGTGCGACCTAACGATGTTGGCCAGGGGTGCCATGTATATGTTGAAGAGGGTGGGGCTGAGGGATGATCCTTGGGGTATGCCGTATATGATCTTCTTGATTTCAGTGGCCAACGGAGATGGATTCTCTGAGTTCTGCCAGTGAGGTTTGAGGCAATCCATTTAAGGGTGTGTCTCTAGGGTCTGATGCGGTGGTTTCTGTTGGTCAAGATGCGGTAGAAGACTCTGTCAAAGGTGACTGACAGGTCCAGGAGGATGTTGGCAGTGGCTGCGATCAGGGCTGTCTTCGTGCTGTGGTTGGCCCGGAATCTGGATTGAAAAGGGTCCAAGAGGTTTTGTGTTTCAGGTGCTCGGTGAGTTGCTGGTTGATTGCCTTCTCAATAAGGTTTGTTGGAAAGGGGATCAGGGAAATTGATTAGTAGTTCTTGGGTTCTACTGGGTCAGCAGATGGTTTCTTTAGCCGTGGCCTTACTTCTGCATATCTCCAGTCCTCTGGGAAGGAAGCAGAGGGCATGAAGGTTTTCAGGATTATCTTGAGCTCTTCACCAATTGTCTTGCGCCCAAGGTTAAAGACATGGTGGGAATAGGGTTCCATGGAAGCTCCTGAGTGCATGGAGTTCATGATGACGATTGTGGTTTGGGTTGTGAGACAGTACCAGTGGGTAAGCAGGTATAGGGATTTTGTGTTCATGGGTGGGAGCAGGTTGATGTTGTTGGCTGCGAGGAGTTGGAGCTTAAAGTTTTCATAGATGACTGAGACCTTGTCATGGAAGAAGTCCACCGGGGTGTCACACAGTTGTTGGGAGGGGGTGATCTCTTTTTTCGGTGGAATTTGGGTTGGAGAACTCCTTCACGATGGCAAAGATCTTCTTGGTGCAGTTTTTGCTGGCTTCTATGGGGTCCGTGAGTGTCTCCTTCTTTGTTTCTTTCAGCAGGTAGTGATACTGGTTGAGAGCTGTCTTGAAGGTGGTGAAGTCTCCTGTTTGTTTGCTGGTGCATCACTTCCCTTTAAGTTGCCAGCCTTTGCATTTGGTGGATTTCATTTCTACTGTAAACCAGCTTCTGGTTGATCCTTTTGATTTGGCTGGTTTGGCAGGAGCAATTGTATCAGCGCATTCTGAGATCCATTGAGAGAAATTCTTAGCATCCTGATCTGGGTAGGATGCATTGTCTGGGCGGTGGGAGTTGAGAGTGTTGTTTCACTGTTGTCGGTACGTGGAGTTGGGGGCACGGTGTTCATGTTAGTAAGCCTTGAGATGGTGAAGTGGATGCTGTAGTGGTTGGTCCATATGAGCTATGTGGCGTGGTTGTACTTGACTCTGTCACTGGATGTGAAAATAGAGTTGAGCATGTGTCCTGCGATATGGGTGGGGTCGGTCACCAGTTGCTTGATGCTGATGTTGTTTATGCTTTCTAGGTGGTCAGTTGTGTTGGTGTTGCTGTGGTCATCCAGATGGAAGTTGATATCCCCTAGGAGGATATAGTGCTCTGAGTTGATGGTGATAAGGGCAATGAGGTCTGGGATGGTGTTGCAAAAGCTGGGGCATGGTCCTGGGGGTCTCTATATGAGGCTCCCTCTGATGGTGCTTTTGTCCATATCTGTGGAGTTGGAAGTTTAGCTGCACCATAATCGGGGTTGGTTTATCTGGGGAGGTTCTGCAGCATATGGTATCCATGTAGATGATGGCAATACCACTTCTGTGTTTGTTTGTTCAGTTCCACTGTAGTACCTTTAGGGGTAGCGATGGTGCTGTCTGGTGTGGAGTTTGGGTTCAGCCAGGTCTCTGTGAGGAAGATGACATCTGGGGTGAGGGTTGAAATCATGTCCCAAATTTCTGTGGCATATTTGCCAATAGATTGTGAGATCAGCTGAATGAACTGGAGTTGTGGCATTGTGGTCTCAGTCGGCGTGGTGTACGCGGGCATTCATGCGGTGTCTCCGGTGTTGCCGGTTGCTTCGATGCTGCAGGTGAAGCAGCAGTACTTGTAGGAGAATTGCCATCTGGAGGTGCATAGGGATGTGCAGTGGCAGTGGTTGTTTTTGAAGCGTCCGGGATCCAGAGCTCAGAGGTCTGCAGCGTTGTATGTTCGCAGGCTAGAAGTATCAGGGTTCCTAACACTGGGTGTGGCCCAGGCCTGAACAGGCTTGCCTTTGGGGTGCCTTCGGCGACCTTGCTGCAGCCTCCATAAATAGTCCTGGAAGGTGGGAGGGGCTGGCAGAGAAGCAGTAGGGCAGGGAATGGGAAAAAAGCCAGGAGTGGGGCAGCGAAACGGACAGTGATAAACCAAATACAGTATATACAGCATATCAGCAAAACTAAAAAAATAATGCTGTGTCTATGTCAGGAACAGTGGATATGATGCAATGCATTAGAGGACTATGACAGAGTCAAAGTTAAAGTCAAAAACAGCTTTATTCGACGTATTATTTAAAAGTCATAAAAGCACATCAATAAGATACAATTCATCATGAAATAGTTAAAAACACAACACCAAACTATTGGAAACATTATGTCATATTGTTTAAACTCTCCCTTATACGAATCAAGAAGAAGAGAAAAAGAGTAATCTTACAACAAATTGCTATGGAATTAGGTTGTTGCAAATACAACAGGGCAGGACGACCATGGCAGAGTCCCAAATTCCAATGAGCTATAGTAGCAATGAGGGAGCAGCACACTAACCCAGGAGGTCAAACACTATCTAATAGAGCCACGCTGTGACCTCCATAAGTAGTCCTGGAAGATGAGAGGGGCTGGCAGGGAGGAGGGAAGTGGGAGTGCAGGGATAGGAAAAAAACAGCAGGAACAGGTCAGAGAAACTGAAAGTAAAAACAATCTAATACAATGAATCAGCAAGCAAAATGGAAAAGCAAAATAATGCTATCTCTATGTCAGGAACCACAGGTATGATCCAATGCAGTAGGGTACTAGACAGAGTCCCAAATTCAAATGAGCTATCGCATCAGCGGGTGAGCAGAACACTGACTCAGGAGGTAAAGGACTACTCCTTGGCCTCCTAGGTCAGCCTAACCTTGGCAAGTTGTTGAATTTATTGTAGCTATTAATTTGACACATTGAATTATGTATTTAGCTCAGTCCTATCAAAAGATAGACTTTATTAATTGTAAATAAAGTCTTCCATGTTAGCCTAAGGAGCTAATGTACTGTAGTGGGGAATAACAATATTGGCAGTTTTCCCCTCACCAGGGTTTAAAAAACAACTTTTATAATGTCCCTGCTTATTATTACAATACACCCGTCCCTTTTGATTTAGATATGAGCTCATCAGCCAGGTATGGCCAATGACACAGTATGCACGGGACCCACATCTGGGCATACCTGTCCCACTTAGGGCTGCATCACAATCCTTTATCATTTCAATAAGAATACAAAACAGTGATGGATGAAATGCTTGAATTAATCTCTGGAAATCACTTGGTACACATCCCAATCCATTGTTATTTTGTATACTATGCCACCCTACGTTTGGACCCAGTTATATGTCAAACAGTCTTGACCATGCTCCAACAGGAACAGTCCAGCCTGAATTGCCAAGCCAGGCCTCCCTGAACTTGACCACAAGTAACCCAGGACTGGTTCGCCTTAGTTATGGGCTCATCAGCAGGGTACAGCTTGGTTCCAATGACACAGTGTACACAGGACTCACGACTGGGTATACCCATCCCATTTAGGGTTGCATCACAATCCTTTAATATTTTACACACAATGCTACCTCAGTTTGGACCCAGCAATATGCAAATCATTCTTCACCATGCTCCAATAGGAACAGTCTAGCCCAAACTGCAAAGCCAAATCCTCCTTGAACTGGAACAGAAGCAACCAAGGACCAGTTTCGCCCTAGTTATGGGCCGAGGGTATCCATGGTGTGTATACTGGAGCTGCTCTGCACTTAAACTTGGTAATTATCCGGAGTTCAATCTTCTTTTTTTGAAAAATAAGTAATAACTTAGTGTACATTTTTAATTAAAATAAATGAATCTGGACCTAAACCTATTTAAACATGTACTACAGAGCTTTTCAATTGAATTATTTTTCAAATATAATATAAAATGTTTATATTTTAAAGAAAGTACTTGAAAACACCTGTTAAAAAGCACATAGAATATACATTTGTTAAATGATGTTCTGCTGCAAGCAGTGTGCCTTGCTTCCTGGACACACCTTTTCACATTTCCTGTGTTCTGCTCCATCATGCAGTAGGCAGGGAACACTGTTAATTGTAGTTTTTCTTTAGGCTAACTTCAAGGCTCAGATGATGTCCATGTTTCATTAATACATTAGGTTACATTTTTCATTACAGTGGATTTGCTTCTGCCATCATTGTTTGCTAACTGTTTTTTTAAATTAATCTCTACTAAAGTATTATTAACCATCAATGCAATCATATTAATGGCATCAATTATGTAGATTAGCACATCACAATATATATTCAGTATTCAACAAAGTACTGACTGTCCATGTACATTCTAACAATGTAGAATACCGGACCCTTCAGGATATCCTATTGAGAGCTCATTTATTACTTATGTAAGCCTAATAAGTGCCAATGGCATATGCAATTCTTGCTCGCTACCAGACCTTGCATATATGTGTTGGGTAGATGTAGGCCCTCAAATTCTTAATTATTGGGAGTAGTTGTTACACATGCACCATATATTGTTGTGTTTTGTGGATATCTCTCTCCACAATAGCACATTTGTCTATTCCTAGAACCCTTTCTTTCTGATTTGATGCTGCACCACTTATGGGCAATGACTTGTTTTGGAAGAATACAGCCTATCCCTATCAGTGGGCGGGTATATCTTGGTCTACTCTCTTCAGTAGTCAGAGGAGACCCATCTTAGTGGTATGTCTGAGTGGTCTGCCGAGTGTTGTGGCAAGGGCCATTTCTATCTGGAATCAACACCCCTAGTTGACTGGAAATGTCCAGGTTATGTGAAGAAAGGAGCCTCTTTCATCTGAGCAATAGGGGCATGTGGGTCAGCCCTATGGCTCATCTTCCAGAGTCTGCCAGGATTGCAATATGTAGTAGTTTATTTGAATCAGGTGGAGGCAGGTCGATATTGGAAGTACCCTTAGTGCCAACCTGGAGTCCCTCCATTCATAATCATCCAATGTGCCCAGGTTTTCTTGCCATTGTTGATTTTGAGCCACCAGTGGGTCTCGTGTGTTCACCACCAGAGAGTGGTATATTCATGATATGCTCCCCTCCTCATTTGTTTTTTTGTGAGCTTGGCTTCTAATGGCTGGTAATCTGTGAGAGGCTCAATAGTCAACCTTAGTGCGACTAATCGGCTTCTGAGGTGCCGAAACCTGATAAACTATGACTTCTGCCAGTCAAATTCATCCTTGTGGTCTTCATATGAACTCAAGTAGTTTGCAGGCCTAAACATCCTCCAATTGTGAAATGCCTAAAAGATCCCAACTAATAACACATTGGGATATTTAGGGGCTCACCTAGCAGTTCCCCTCCCAGAGAGGTAGCACCAATTTTGTGGCTCCAGCAGGGAGGGGATATCCTAGAGTCATGTTATAGGCCATGGGGTCCCAAGCAGCAAACAGATTCCTCTCCAGTCCATAGGTGGGATCAGTCTCATCTCCAAACAGGCAGTCATTAAAGACTGTCATATGTGCAGGCCTGTGATAGAGTTAGACATCGGTTGCCCCTAAACCACCAACATACCTGCCTAAGGTGAACTTTGCCAGCGAGATCCTTGAGTGCATCCCTGACCAACTAAAAGACCTATAGAGAGCCCTGATTTTATGTAAGGAAATGGCTGGGACTTTAGTTGGGGAAATTGTAGATTGTACAACATCTGGGGGAGTATTCTCATTTTATAGAGAGCTATCTTACCCAGAATAAACAGGGATGGTTATGTCCATTGTTTGAGGTAATGCTCTCTTTTATCAAGCATGGAAACCATATTTTACATCCAGGTAATCTTGTGTTTGTATTGGGTATGTGGATTCCTAAATACTTGAAGGTTTGCTCAATATCCTGCAACTTTGCTCAATGATCCATTGTGTCTCCTCTGATCCTGGGACGAGAAAGGGGTTTAGCTCAATGGACCTCAACACCTGATAATGAGCCAAAGGTGGACAGGATTGCATACTTATACCAACAGTTTGTAGGGAATGCTGCAGAAAATGCAGGATGTCATACACACATAATGCTATGCAGTCCTTCACCTCACCCCTCCACCTGAAGCAAGGCTTCCTTCCACACCCACCTGGCCAGTGGTTCAATTACTAATGCATACAGCAGGGGGAAGGGGGCATTCTTGGTTTGGTTCAGCACTTGATAGGAAAGGGATGGAATAGAGTAGGAGGCAAGTATAACATCTTGACCCAGGCTATGAATCTGGTGCCAAAGTTCATTTTGTGTAGCATGTATATGAGAAAGTCTCAGTTGACTGAGTCAAAAGCTTTCTTGAAATTGAGAAAAAGCAGTGCCAGGAGACTGTCTAGTTCCTGCCATTTATTTATCGTGATTTGTAAGTGCCTCATACAGTGCCTGGTGCTGCATCCTGGCATAAACCCATTCTGGTCTCTATGGATGAGTGTTCAAATAAAGAGAATGTCTACTTGCTAGCACTTTGGCTAGTGTTTTACTCTCAATATTGAGTGAGGATATGAGTCTACAAGTGCTGCCAAGTTCAGGGTTCCTCCCCAGCTTAGGGATTACAGTAATGGTGGCCTCATCAAAGTGGTGATACAAGTGTCCAATCGGTACTGCCTAAACAAAAATGGCCAGCAGATGTGGGACCATGACTGAAGAAAGTCTTTTAAAGAATTCCATCAGGAATCCATTGCAACCCATTGTCTTCCTTCAATTGACATCGCAGATGGCTGCACTAATTTCCTCTTCCATGATTGGTCGCACCAGGGACAATTTAACCTATGGCTGCAGACACCTCATGGCTAGGTCAGATTATACTGAGTTCATATTATCTATCGCCAGGGAAGGATGATATGTGCATAGTGTTGTGAGGTATGATGCAAAGGTATTTGCAATCTTGCACCACTATTACTGGATGGACCTTCAGGTCTTGTATTACGGAAATGACAGGGGGGGAATTTTTGTGCCCAGCCAGTATAGCAATTAACTTGCCTCATTATGCGTGTCATGAGGCCAACCACAACCCCTTGACTGTATCCATCGTAAGGTTATGAAGTTGTATTCTTTTGAGTTCCACCTCGCCCAAGAGGTGCGTGATCCCCAAGTTGTATATTTAATGCTTAAAATGGATTATTTCAGATTCTAAAGTTGTTACCTCAACCCCTTTGCTTTGTTGTTTGTCATTAATATGTCTTAGGGCTCTAACCCTTTATACTGCTGTGAAAGACCCCCTAAAATAGCTGGGGACTGAACCAAGCCCAATTTAAATTTAAAAACTGCCCCATGTCTTGTTTCCAAAGATGCCATCAACTAACCTCTGGAATATAATCTCCACATCCCCTGTTGTCTCTCATTGTGAATATAAAAGCAGAGTAAAGTAAGTGAATGATCGGAGTTCCCTCTCTGGAGGATTATAACCTCTGCCATGTCTTGTATATCAGTTCTAGGGAGAAAAAATAATTGATATGTGAAAATAAACCATGGGTTTCGAATCTAAATGTGAAGGTCTTAGCTACCCTATTGTTAGACCTGACAGCCTTGGGGTGGTTACCCCTAACTTTTTGCCTGCCTCCCTCCACTTTTGAGATACTGTTTTTGCTGGTATTTAGATTCTGCGCACTTTACCACTGCTAACCAGTGCTAAAGTGCATATGTTCTCTCCCTTTAAACATGGTAACATTGGCTCACACCCAAATGGGCTATTTAATTTACTTATAAGTCCCTAGTAGAGTGCACTATATGTGCCCAGGGCCTGTAGATTAAAAGCTACTAGCGGGCCTGCAGCACGGATTGTGCCACCCACTTCAGTAGCCCCTTAACCTTGTCTCAGGCCTGCCATTGTAAGGCCTGTGTGTGCAGTTTTACTGAAATTCGACTTGGCATTTAAAAGTACTTGCCAAGCCTAAAACTCCCCTTTTTCTACATATAAGTCACCCCTAAGGTGTGCCCTAGGTAACCACTAGGGCAGGATGCTCTGTAGGTAAAAGGCAGGACATGTACCTGTGGTGGTTACATGTCCTGGTAGTGTAAAACTCCTAAATTCGTTTTTACACTACTGTGAGGCTTGCTCCCTTCATAAGTTAACATTGGGGGTGCCCTCATATATTGTTTGAGTGGTGGCTGCTGATCTGAAAGGAGTAGGAAGTTCATATATAGTATGGCCAGAATGGTAATACAAAATCCTGCTGACTGGTGAAGTTGGATTTAATATTACTATTTAAGAAATGCCACTTTCAGAAAGTGAGCATTTCTCTGCACTTAAATCTTTCTATGCCTTACAATCCACGTCTGGCTGGGTTTAGTTGTCAGCTCCTTGTGCATTCACTCAGATACACCCCGAATACAGGATACTCAGCCTCACTTGCATACACCTGCATTTTGAATGGGTCTTCCTGGGCTGGGAGGGTGGAGGGCCTGCTCTCACACAAAGGACTGCCACACACCCTACTGGGACCCTGGCAGACAGGATTGAACTGAAAGGGGACCTGGTGCACTTCTAAGCCACTTCAAAGGCACATTTGGGGAATAAAAACAGGGCCTCTGCCCTACCACCTCAGACGCTTCCTGGAGAAGAAACCTGAACCAGAAACCTGAACCAGAACCTGCACCCAGACAAGAAGAACTGCCTGGCTGCCTAAAAGACTCACCTGACTGCTTTCTGAAGAGGACTGCTGCCTTGCTGTTGCCCTGCTGTCTTGCTGCTCTCTTGCTTTGCTACAGAAGTGATCTCCAAGGGCTTGGATAGAGCTTGCCTCTTGTTCCCTGAAGTCTCAGGACCAAAATGACTTCTCTCCTGCAGCTGAAATCCCCGTGCGGTGAAAATTCAACACACCTTCTGCCAAGAAAGACGCACAGCCTGCTCGCAGTGAAAAATTTACCGCACAGCGAGTCTGGAACGATGCAGCCCGACTTCGCGACAGAAGATCGACGCAGCGGCAAGTCTGTGTGAGAAGGGGCAAAACTGACGCACACTCACTGTTTTCCATGCATCTCCTCCTCTGCGGTTCCTTGTGAGGATTTTTCAACACAAACCAGGTACTTTGCCCTGCAAGAGACACTTGTTGTTTCTAGGAGAACTTAAGACACTTTTTATTGCTTTTACAGTAATATTTCAACTCTAAGATATTCGATATCCCTTTCAGTGATATCCCTACATTTGTTTATTTCATCTTTAATCGTTTTGACCTGCATTTATCCAGATAAATATTACATATTTTTCTAAACACTGTGTGGCGTATTTTGTGTGGTGTAATATTGTGGTATTATATGATTTATTCCATAAATACTTTACACATTGCGTTCCAAGTTAAGCCTGACTGCTCAGTGCCAAGCTACTAGAGGGTGGGGCACAGGATCATTTAGATAGTGTGTGACTTACCCTGACTAGAGTGAGGGTCCTCGCTTGGACAGGGGGTCACCTGACTGCCAACCAAAGACCCAATTTCTAACACTTGTGTGGTACTGTTCCAGCCCAATCCAACAGTCTGGATGACCTAAAAAGTGGGCCTCCTTATGGAGGTGCCAGGTGTCATAATCATGTTAAAGTTATCCCTAATTATGAGCTTTCTGATATTCCCATGAGTAATTAAGACAGTTAGGCAGCAGTAATGTAATGGTTCCTCCATTACTGTTAGCGGAACATACACTAAAAGGAACATCCAACAGTACCAGTCTATAGTCCCAGTTATGAGTAAATATCTATTTAAGTTGTCTGTCTCAATTTCCTGAACCACCAAGGGGAGAGAATTATGAAAGAGGATGTCTATCCCCCTAAGAAGCTGAGGCGAAACCAGCATTGGTACACACTTTTTAAGCCATATCTACCATAAAAGTATAATTTGTAACAAATACATGGGTCTCCCATAGGAGAAGAACACGCAGCAAGTGTCATTTGGTAAACTGTAACTCTGCTCCCCTCTTAATATGGTTATTCAGGCTATTAGCATCCCATGATAAGATCAATCCCACCCCTCTCATCTCACCCCTTGGGATAATTGTATATTGTTGTGGAGTTGTAGACATATGTGCTGTGCCATCCATTGTTGCAGTGATGTAATCCGATTTAATTCTCGTTGAACTCCATCCCCCCAAAATAATCCCACCTCCCTACATTTCCAATCTGGAAGCATCTGTCACCCCCAAAAAATAATTAACCAAACAACTTAACCTTAAAGACAGAAATCAATAACGCAAATGTAGGCTTAACTCAGATCCTAGAGAAACAACCTGCGAAGGTGCCCTGAGTTTACTGTATTGCTGTTAAGCATATCGAGCGCCAAATTTCCCACTGCAGGTGGCCTTGTCTCCAGAGTCAAAGCGAGTTGATCCCTCTCGCTTGCACCTCATCTCCAGATAATGAATGGTTGGTTTTCGGGCCCAAGGACTGTATATCTTTGGTGTGAGCTCTTTATCTGGTCCTCCAGCTCCTATAGTCCAGTGCTCTCCAGGTCTCCAGCCCCATCTGTCCCTTTCTGGGTGATTAAGCCTCCAGTGATCATCTCCTCTCTATGGGGAGGTGAAGCTACCCTTGATTTATTCCCAGGAGCTCCCAGGTGTTTCAAGAAATTGTGTTTTATCTTTTATACCACTTCTAATTTGGCCGCAAACAGCAAAATGTACCATATGTCCATGGCCTGCAATTTTTGTTTGACTTGCAGAAACAAATAATGTTGCTTCTCTGCTTGTGAGTTTACTCGGGGAAGATAATATTGTCATAGTGCCACATTGTAGTTGGTTGCTGTTCCATGCTACATGAAGTATTGCAGCTGTCTGAAAAGTTAACTATTTCAGCAATTACAGGACTAAGTGAAGACTCAGAAGCAGGGAACTCAAAGATCTGTGGACCCATTCAGAAAGCATGGCAACAGTTCTTCGGCTGGGACCCAGGACTTAAACCTGGTGGTGACAAATGTAATAGTTGTCTGGCCCTCTGCGCACTCTGGTATCCCCACTTTATGTACATGATTTCACCTGGAGTGACCTCGGCATCCTCTGTACCCTCTTCCAGGTGGTGCACTGTCTTTTGCAGCATTATGTGTGTGGACTGAAGTGATTGGATGTAGTCCTCAACTTTGGATATCCTCCCCTCTGCATCTGTGACATGATCAACCTTTTTGCTTATGTCTTGGCACAATAACAAGAGAGCCTGGCTCAACTCCCCGATTTTGCCTTCTAGCAAAGTTTGTGACACTTGTTATACCTGAAGTGTAGGGAAGTTGTGGCCTCAGCGGCCAGTGCTTTTCACCACACCTGTTTCATATATTGTGAGTTATGCCTGATGCAGGCAGAGTGTGGCTTCATGAATTTATCAATAGTTTCTTGTGAGGGCTGTGAGGACTGCTTTCTTTGCCCACTACAAGTGACACAAAATGTATGTGGATCTAGGTGAAGACCTAGCATTGACTATTGCAGTCTAGTCATTAAGTTAGCTGTCCCTATTCCTCCCCTGCATGTGTGTTCAATCACCCAGTAGTGTACTGCCCCTCATGCATGATCTCAGTAAGAACCGGAAATATCAGCAGGGCCATCCAGCCATACTGCCCACATAGGAATCACTCTGTGAAGGTACCCTCACTAGTGTTCACCAAAGCAGGTACTCTACTGAAGACTATCAATATGCTGTGACTGCTAACAGTTTTTGGGATTGATTCTTTGCCACTGTTCAGTTTACTCAGCCCAATCTGGTTCAAATGCCTTTCATGTGAATAGAACATTAGACTGCATCCTGTTAAATCCCACATCTTTCTCTCTGTACAGGGCCTCATCAGCAACTGCACTCTTTTCCTACAGGGACAAAAGGGATGGGATCAGCATCTGCCCATCACTTGCAGCTCACCACCTTTCCTGCCCCCACACCTAGGCTCAGGGCCTCTCAATGCCCTGGGCCTGACTGTCACCAGTTTGTATCCCTATGCAGGCTAGCACCACTATTTCTCTCTAGATGGCCTTTGCTCATACGTTTTCCTAACTGTGGAAATGGCCAGGCACCACAAGGCCTCCCTTGGTCCTTTTACCTCAGAGAACATCAATCTTGTTCCTCCTCATTGTTGTAGGGTGAGGGGTCCTACAGAGCTTCAGGATCCTCACCCTCATACCTCAATTTTGTTCCACCACACTGGTTCCTCACTGCCCCAACTCAGCTACACTGCCTCAGAATGCCTTCGCTCTTGCTGGGTCTGCCGGCATCTCTTCCACAACTGTGTCTGGGATGCCAAATGGTGCCAGTCAGGTGTGGCAGCTCCCATGCCGAGGATCTCTCCCATGCAGCAGCCAAGCTTTTTCTGCCCTGGACCAGTTTTCACAGGGCCCAGCACAGCCCACTCTGCTTCAGTGCCTGGAGGGGTGGTAGGGGCAGGGTTAGGAACTTTGCACAATGATGCTCACAAATATCAGCAAGGGGTTTCACAGTACCCCCTACCCAACTTTCCTGCATAGAAGCCCCCGTCACTACGTAGTTGAATTTTATGGCTGAGACGCAGAGCTCAGTTCAGCACATCTAACATCTTTGGCTATATCTGGAATAACCTCCAGAGTAAGGGAATCTAGTTCAGCCAACAACACCTTAAAATGACCATGTTCTCTGACGATATCCTTCTGTCTCTGATGGACCCCGTAACCTCCATCCCATGAGTTCTGGAGAAAGTACAGCATTATCAGGAAATCTTGGGGTTCAAGATTAATAACACCAAATCTGAAATCTTGAATATATTGACCTCTCAGTAGCACAAAACGCACAAGGGATTATCCCCCATATGGGTGGCAACACACATCAAATACTTAGGCTTGACCTTGGCTCCCACTTTGGTAAAAACTAGAGACCTCAACCTCCAACTGTAGAATAGCAGCATACAAAAAACTATCCTGCCTAAGGTACGTTATCTGTTCCCGAGCCTCCGAATCCTGAGGGAATAGAGAGCTGACATCCAATTGACATGTACCAATTGTATATGAGAAGGCGGGGCTAAAAGGATCAGTCAGAAACAGGGATCATTGCACCCTCAGGAGGGGGGTTTGGAAATCCCAGACCTGGCCAATTATTACATGGAGTCACACCTGCATCATGTCATCCACTGGACGTGACTAGAAATGAAAAAGGGTTGCTTAATTATCAACCCTACAATGGCAGGGGGACCCATATGGGAAATTCCCTGGGGACTCCGATTTGAGCAGACAAAAATTCTCTATATGTCTCTTATCAAGGGGTGGACCTTCAAAGTCTGGGTCAGAGTGAGGGCCGGGTGGGACCTCATCACATTCCTTCCCCTTTCATGCCACTTAGGGCAGCTGCAAATTTACTCTGGACTTTTCTAGAACACCGTATGACAAATGGTTGGAGAGATGGTAACAAACATCAAGGGACATTTTCTCACAAGGATTGCTCAAATCCTTCAAAGACTTAAAGGAGGATTTTCACCAACCAGAGACTGAAAGATATCAATATGTGCAGCTACTCCACTGGCTATCATACCATAGAATCAAGCAAGGAGGAACAAGAGCCCTCACACCTTTAGAAAAGTACCTCCGACATTTCATGGCCGATAAACATATGATTTCCATCATATGCAACGTGCTCATTCTATGCAAAATTCCATTAAACACACATATCTGCGCGCCTGCGAGAGGGAATTGGATATCACATTAGACCTTGATCAATGGGTGGAAATCCTGACTCTGGCAACAAACTATGCATCACACTCAGGAGGGAGTATCACATACTAGTGGCATTATACTACAACTCATCTGGCAAAAATGAAGACTCTACCTATGGGGACTTGGGGAGCAGGAGGAGAAGAGCAGATGGCTTGTAGGAGGGTAGAGAGAGTTATTCAGGGATATCTTGTTGTTGAAAGTTGTGATGACTATGGTGGTCTTTAGGACAATGGCGGTGACTTTGAAATTGGCGGCAACACCGCCAACAGGCTGGCAGTAATTACTGCCAAATTATGACCATGGCAGTGATAACTCCCATAGACAGCCAATGTACCACGCCAACCGCTGACCATGACGGCAGCCATCAACAGCCAGGCGGAAGGCAAGGTACCACCCACCATATTATGACATAGCAAACCGCCATGATTTCCGGGGCGGTACCAATGCCATCAAAAGCCTGCCAGAAACAGAACACAAAAGACGAAAGACTCACCATCAGAAACACAGAGAAGATCAACGCTGCCATGGAACAGGAACTTCAACGCATTGTTCCACCGGAACACCAATGCTGACAAAGACGATGACGGTGAGTACAGCTGCTTAGCACACAAGGGAGGGAGGGAGGAAAAGTAGATTGACACACACCTGCACAACACACACCATACACACAACCAGCTGCAGAGAAAAATCAATCTCACAGGACACACATCATAATAATGCAAGGACAGCATTTAGCCATAACTGTTATTGTAATTTGATGCCACCATATTGTCCATATGATAACAGAAATTTAAGTAAATGTTCAGAAAGAGCCAATGGCCAGGCCAAAGTACAAAAGGACCACATGGCTACAGGGCACAGTCCAACCCCAACTTGTTCCCTGACAAATCTGCACTACACTGTGCAGGGGCATCACGTTGGAAATGGCCCAGCATCTCAGGGGGGAGGGGGGTTGGGGGCACCTCAGATGAAGTGGGGAACTTGCCCACTGGTCCTGGTGGTGGCTCCATGCCAGTTCTACTTTGCAGGAGAGTGCAAGGTCACAGTCTCTGAGGTGGGGAACTTGCCCACTGAAACTGGAGGGGGATCATTGTACAACAATCCCTGGAGGGTGGGCTACATGCCCTCTGCTGGAGGTGAGGGCTGCTGTGTCCCAGCTGGAGGTGAGGGCTGCTGTGTCCTAGCTAGAGGTGAGGGCTGCCGTATCCCAGCTGGCAGTGAGGGCTGCTGTGTCCCAGCTGGAGGTGATTGCTACTGTGTCCCAGCTGGAGGTGAGGGCTGCCGTGTCCCAGCCGTGTCCAGCTGGAGGTGAGGGCTGCCGTGTCCCAGCTGGAGGGGAGGGCTTCTGTGTCCCAGCTGGAGGTGAGGGCTGCTGTGTCACAGCTGGAGGTGAGGGCTGCTGTGTCCCAGCAGGAGTTGAGGGCTCCTGGCCCACTGCTTTTGGAGTGGAAGCAGCCTTAACCACAACTCCGTAACAACGAAGTTGTGGACAACGAAAGCGGAACAACGCTTTCGTTAACCACGACTTCGTTGTTTGGCGCCTTAACCACGCATGTGCTGAAACACGCACATGCGTGGTTAAGGCACAGAAGAATAGGGTCGGCTGAGGAGGACGACGCAATCAGTCAGGTAATTGGGGCTGTTTTAGGGGCTCGGGTGTTGGGGTATTTTTAGTTTTAGGGGCGGGGTGGGGGTTGGGGTATTTTTAGTTTTAGGGGCTGGGGTGGGGGGTCGAGGTATTTTTAGTTTTAGGGGAGGGGGTGTCAGGGCGGTTTAGATTTAGGGGCGGGGAGGGGGTATTTTTAGTTTTAGGGGTGGGGTGCCGAGGTATTTTTAGTTTTAGGGGTGGGGGTCGGGTGGTTTAGGTTGGGGGAGGGGTATTTTTAGTTTTAGGGGCGAGGGTGGTGGGTCAGGGTATTTTTAGTTTTAGGGGTGGGAGTCGGGTTAGTTTAGGTTTAGGGGCGGGGAGGGGGGCCGAGGCATTTTTAGTTTTAGGGGCAGGGTGGGGGGTTGGGGTGGTTTAGGTTTTTAGGGTTGGGGTGGGGGGTTGCTATAATTTTAGGGGTGGGGTTGGGGTGGTTTTAGGTTTTAGGGGTGGGTTGGGGGTCTGGTAATTTTAGGGGGAGGGTAGGGGTGCTGGGAGGGTTTTTAGGTTTTAGGGGAAGAGTGGGGGGCTCGAGTATTGGGGTGGTTTTAGGCTTTAGGGGTG
This sequence comes from Pleurodeles waltl, assembly GCF_031143425.1. Lineage (NCBI taxonomy): Eukaryota > Metazoa > Chordata > Amphibia > Caudata > Salamandridae > Pleurodeles > Pleurodeles waltl. The sequence continues at coordinate 511,839,988 of NC_090445.1, forward strand.
GGGGTTGGGGTAGTTTAGGTTTTAGGGATGGGGTGGGGGTTGGGGTTGTTTTAGGGGCAGGGGTTGGGGTGGTTTTAGGTTTTAGGGGTGGGTTGGGGGTCGGTAATTTTAGGGGTGGGGTGCGGGTGGGCGGGGTTTAGGTTTTAAGGGCAGGGTTGGGGGCTCGGGCAGTTTTATGGTCAGGGTGTTGGGGTGGTTTTAGGTTTTAGGGGTGAGGGATGGGGTAGTTTAGGCTTTAGGGATGGGGTGAGGGTTGGGGTTGTTTTAGGGGTGGGGGTTGGTGCGGTTTTAGGTTTTAGGGGCAGGGTGGGGGGCTCGGGTAGTTTTAGGGGTGGGGTGGTTTTAGGTTTTAGGGGTGGGGGTTGGGGTAGTTTAGGTTTTAGGGATGGTGGTTGAGGTTGTTTTAGGGTCGGCGTGGGGGTGGTTTTAGGTTTTAGGGGCAGGGTGGGGGTTGCGGTAATTTTAGGGATGGGGTGGGGTTTGGGGTAGTTTTAGGGGCAAGGGTGGGGGGTTGGCGTGGTTTTAGGAGGGAGTGGGGGGATCGCTGTAATTTTTAGGGGTGAGGGTGGGGGGCTGGGGTGACCCATGCTGGAACCATGCACGCTGATCACTAATGCCTTTACCAGGAATGCCTTTACAACGAAAAAACGTTGTTAAGGCATTTGTGGTAAAGGCATTAGTGGTAACAACGCAGTCGTTGTTCCGACCTCGTTGTTCAGGTATGCGTTGTTTCAGCATGCGTTGTTCCGACATACATTCCTTATTGGAGGGGCCTCGTGCCTCTCTTAGTTGGTGGATTGGGAACCTTCGCGTTCTTGGGTGGTGGCGTGGGATCCTTCCTTCTCTTGGGTGGTGGATTGGGATCCTTTCCTTTCTTGGATGGTGGAGTGAGATCCTTCCCTTTCTTGCCTCCACGCCTACGAGGTGCTTCCAATGTCCCCGTGGACTGTTTTGCTGAGGTGCTGGGCTGGGTCGTTGTGACACTGCTCCTACGGGCAGGATGGGGGGGTTGGGGGAGGGAAGAGGTTGAGGTGGGCAAGGAAAAGCTTCTTAGGGACGGTGGGGTGGGATGAGGGAGGAGGGATGGAAGTGGAGGTTGAGGAAGTGGTTGTTGGAGGTGTATGTCTGCTGGACTTGGGTTCAGGTGCATGGGCAGTGTGCTAATGTGAGGTGGGTGGCTGTTGGGAGTCTGAGTGTGTGTGTTTGTGTCTCTTAGAGGGGGGGCAGACAGGGTAGGGGAGGACACAGGAGACACATGGATGGATGTTGTGGAGGTGTCTGCAAGTGAGGTGTGTGTGCTGCTTGGTGTGGTGATGGTGGTTGTGGCTGCTCATCAAGTGCATGCAGGTGTGAGTGCGGATGTGACTGTGAGGGAGGAGGAGGAGAGTTGCTTGTGTGAGTGCTTGTGGCCTGAAATGTGCTGCCTGTGTTTGTCTGTGCTACTTTGATGTTTTGTGTGCATGCTTGTCTGTATGTGTGCATGGGATGAGTTGGAGTTCAGGAGACTGGGACTCTGAAATAGTAGTTGGATGGGGGGCAGTAGGAACAGGGACAATGACTCCTAGTTGAATTGCAATGTTTGTACATGGTTAAACATGTGACATACTGCATACTTTATCACTGACCTTTGGTGTGGCGGATTTGTGTCTGTGGCTGAATACTGACGGATTGGTGTGTGTGCGTGTCATAATATGGTAAACAAATATCCGCGGCGGTATGTTGGTGGCAGTCAGCGTGATGGTAAGTGGGAATTATCGCCCATGTCATAATGAGGACCATAAGTCTATATTTAACAAAAATGCGGTAGCGCAGTTGTGCGTCAAAAATAATACCGCTAGCTAACGCCATTCCTTAGCTCCATCTGTGCGTCATATTTATAAAATGCCGCAAAATGGGGCTAAGGAATGGTTTGCGTGAAAAAAAATGGCATTAACCTTTGTGATATGCCAGAAAGAAAAATGAAGCTAATGCTGCAAAAGTGGCGTTAGCACGATTAGCTACACGTTTTTTGAAGCTAAACGTGTTAGCGTCATATTTAACAGCATTAGAATAAAAAAAACACATCAGCAAAACACGATGGAGAATGCAGGCCAGGAGAGACCCTAGAGAGATCCCAATTAGCCCAGTACCAGCCAGGAGGGACCAGCAAAGTCCTAGGAGAAGGAGAAGAAGAAGAAGCAGAAGTTTCACTTTAGTGAGGAGGAGCATGACATCTTGGTCAGAAAGGTGACGGAGCACCAACACCAGCTCATTGTCACCTCCAAATTGCCAATAGGTAGGAGAGGGGCTATATGGCAGGCAATAGTAGATAAAGTCAACAGTGTGGCAGAGGTGAAGAGAACTATCACTGATTGTAAGAAGCTCTGGCACCATTGCAAGTGCAGAACTAAGGAGAAACTGGTCAGAAACCGAAAGGCAGCACTGCAGATTGGAGGTGGAAGTCCTGCACCCCAGGAGGACCTGGATGAGCTGGAGGAGATGGTGGCAGCAGTCATCCTGGAGGAGCTGGTCACTGGAATCGCAGGAGAAGACAGCGCAGACTACCAAGAACTGGATTGTCACAAATGCAGAAGGGGAATGTACATAGGACACACTGAATGCATGCAAATGGGTTGCACCAGGACACATAAAGCTACAATCAAAAGGCCCCTTCTCCACCGAAACCTCACTTTTAGTGACGCTCTGATGGCGCTATGCACTCTGACATGTACACAACTTGGTCTACAACCTTGTAGATATGGCCCCTACGAACACTGAACGTTGCCTGGAAGGGGCATGCAATCAGTGTGATGGTGGCTGTGCCACATCAACAACCATTGCATATTTTGTTGCCCCTGATCCAAGACTACATGTTAACATGAGGCTGTGACTAAAGTCAACACCACCCCAGGGGTAGTGTTAGGGTGGCACAACAAGGCAAAATGCTTTCCTTCCTTCTCGTGTCATTGCCCTTCTTATGTGTGCTGCATCCTGCAGCACACATGGAAATGTGAAATCCCCATAATAGATTGTTTATGTGCAGGAAGGAACACCTTCCTGCATATAAACAATCTAGCCCCTCAATGCAGGCAACTTTACGTTATGGTGAAGGATGGCTGCGTTTGTGCAGGGAGCTTAGTTCTGCACAGGGGGGAACGCAGAAGTGCACCATATTCCTGTAAATATGGTGCATCCCTGAATTTCAAAAGTGGTGCAGAGAGGTGCAGTAAACTTGACACTGCACTACTTTAGAAAAAATCAAGGGCCTTAGGGCCAGATGTAGGAAACAAAAATTGAGCGACTCGCAATTTGCGAGTAGGTGCGACTCGCAAATTGCGAGTCGCTAATGGAAATGCAGGTACAATGTCAGTGTTCAAATAGCGACTCGCACCCGGAGTCGCAACGCAGAGAGCGAGTCCGCTGTTTGCGAGGTCGCTTTTTGCGACCGTGCAAAAAACAAACTCGCAATTTGCGAGTGGGTGTCGCAAATTGCGAGTTGCTTGTAAATTGGTTGCAGGTGCTGCAGAACACTCCAGAAACCACTCCAGAACACTCTGGAAACACTTCCTGGCACATGATGATGACATCACAGCCAGGAAGTTTACAAATACACCTGGGAGGAGGGAGGACCATACCCTTTTTAACTGCTGAACTGCACACAGGAGAAACAGCAGCTGCAATGGAAGGAACTCCTAGAAAAATAAAACTTAAATTCTCAGAGAAGGAGCTGGAGGTGCTGACAGATGAATGCTGTCAGCACTATGATGAATTATTTGGAAAGGCAGCCCTCAATGTGCCTGAAGCCACCAAAAGACAACTGTGGCAGGAGATCCAGGAAAAAATCAACTCCCTGGGGGTGAGCCACAGGAGTGTTGAAGAAATAAAAAAAAGGTGGTATGACCTCCGCTCCCGGACCAAGGAGAGGGTGGCTGAAAGGCTCCGGGAGATGAGAGGCACAGGAGGGGGACCATCTTCAGTACCACCACCCACACCCCTGGAAGAAAGGGTGGAGGAGACCCTGGAGCAGGAGGCAGTGTCTGTATTTGGAGACCTCGACACCTCAGAGCCCACCACATCAACCGGTGAGTACCATGTGACATGCCTGTACCCCTATCAATGCCATACCCCCACCCACCATGTACACAGGGGCATGCTCAACCAAGATAGCTCCATTTCAGGGTAGCAAACACCAAAATGATGCATTATGGGAAATGTAGTCAAGTAGGCAGTTCATAGGCAATTGTTTATTAGGAAGTGTGCAACAGATAGTAGTCTGTTCCCCATGTCCCACAGGTCTCCCACAAGACACCACCACAACCCACAGCAGCCAGCCCCATGAGGACAGCGCAGGAGCCGCCAGCACTCCCACCTGCACGGCCAACACCATCCCTGTTATGTCCACACCTGCTGCAACTGTGTTCCAGGAGGCTGCGCCAGCAACAGGCAGGAGTGATCCAGTTGAGCACACAGGGCAGCCACCGCTGCGCAGGTGACGCAGGTACAGGAGATCAGGGCTGCATGCTGCGTCCGGCCATCAACCTACCAGCAACAGTGAGGCACAGCTGCTGCGTGGTCAGCGCCTGCAAAATAACATATTAGGGTAGATTAGTGGTGTGCTGCACCGCTTTGTTAGAAATAACGAGGCCAGCATGCAGCATCTGAATTCCAGAATTGACATTATTGCCACAAACACTGGGGACCTAGCCCTGTCCATGAGGGATCTGGTGGCAGGACTACTGGCACAGGCCGAGGGTGGGCGGCGCAGGGACCGTCAGCTCCTACAAAGACTAGATAGGATGGCCACATCAATCGGCAGACTGGTTGTGAACACCACTGGCCTGTCGAGAAGGACAGTTGGCCTCCAGGTCGAAATGGGCCATTTTACTGGAGATGTGCCTAGGGGCCTGGGCCGTATCACACACGTGATAGACTTAATGGAGGCACGGCATCTGTCCAGGGGCACAGGGGAAACACCCCAGGACAGCGAGGAGGGCTCTACAGTGAGCAGTGTCTCTGCCACTGACACCAGGGTGCTCCGGAGTACCAGTACCAGGCAGAGCACTGCAGAAGCACCTGGGACCAGCCAGGCTGGCAGGGGCCGCCGAAGAACATAGACATTACCCTGTCCCTGTTGATGTGGCACATGACATCAATGTGCCCCATGCATGGTTTGCATTTAGATGACCATGAGCAGTTATTATTTGTAAATTGTTGTATTTCTGCACAAATTAAATAGTTTTTTGGTTCCACTTAACAAATGGAGTTTTTGGTCAATAGGTGAGTATGGTTGGAGTTGACACGTACCTTCCAAAGTATTGGCTTGCGATGTGTTCCCGTCTCAGTCTGCCTTGATTAGCTATACTCCGATCCCCATGATGGCGATGTGGTTGCTCTTGCTCTTCATCCTCAGGATCTGGATCTGCAGGGGTGAGAGGTAGCCCACGTCGGGTGGCTATCTTGTGAAGGATGGCGCATGCGACAACAATTTTGAATGCTGTAATGGGGGTATACTGGAGGGCACCTCCACTGCGGTGGAGGCATCTGAATCTTGCTTTCAGTAATCCAAAAGTGCGTTCAATAAGGTTCCTGGTCCTCTTATGTGCATTGTTGTATCGCCTCTCACATTCATTGCTGGGTGTTAAGAACGGAGTCATAATCCATGGCCGTAGAGCATATGCACTGTCACCTGTTGGGCACAAACATTACACTGTTAGAAAGTCCTGGTTGGTGTGCACAGTGACCTGTCGGTATGTCTACAAGGTGTATGCAGCTCTACCTAGGAGGTATCCGTCTCCAAATTCCCCACGTTCCAGGCGTTGGTGTATCCCACTGTGCCTAAAAATGTAGGAGTCATGGGTACTGCCTGGAAACTTAGCTACAATGTCAGTGGGCGTCACAAACAACCTGTATATTCAGTGAGTGGGTACACTTTCTGTTGCGGAAAAGATGTTCCAGGTTTGCAGGGGGGCATATTTGAATATGTGTCCCATCTACACATCCTATGACATGGGGAAAGTTGGCAATCCGGTAAAAGTCCAGCTTGGTGCGGTTAATTTCTGTCTCATTCCTTGGTAGGTATATGAAGTGAGACATGTGTGTGAGTAAGGCATCTAGGAAGGCCCTGAGGAACCTTGACACTGCACTTTGAGATACCCCACCTGCCACAGCAATGACCCCCTGATAGCTCCCTGAGGCCAAGAGGTGCAGTGAGCATAGCACTTGCACATGCGTAGGGATGGCGCAGCCGCGCAGAGTCTGGTGTTCTAGCTGTGGTTTTAGTAAATCAATTAATTCTAGTATGGCTGCGCTGCTAAGGCGGTATTTGTCATAGATCTCTTCCTCAGTTTGCTGAAAAAGAGTCTGCCTTGTTCTATATATCTTCTCCTGTCTGTGGCCCCTCCTCCTCCATTGCTGGGCGGCGTGGACTCTCCTCCTCACTGCTATCAGGTATATCTCCGCCATTTTGAGTAACCCAGATGCCTTCTGGGTCTCCTTTTATACTTTGGTTATGGTTACCACCTGCTCTGAGTTAGTGGTAAATTGCAAGTGCAAACAGGGCTTTTTGCGAGTAGTCGCAATTTGCGAGTTGCAATTGCATAAGGATTGTGACTCGCAAATAGCGACTTGCTATTTGCAGGTCGCAAAATGGGGTCGCACATTTTGCGAGTCGCTAACGGCTCGCATCGCTTTTTGCAAGTCAGAAATGGGGTTTTTGCATCCCATTTCCGATTTTGCACATTGCGACTCGCAAAACTTTGCTACATCTGGCCCCAAGTGTGCAGCATGTCCTACGCAACTTGCACAGGGTGGCCCAATAATAACTCTCACACACCTCCATGCACCATTTGGGAATGGGCACAAAAGTGAACATATACAACATATGGGGCATGTCAGTGATCATCACTTGTGGTGCTGTAGAAGTAGCTCCCATTTCACCATGTAACAAGGTTGCCTGTGATGTGGGAATGGTTGGTGTTGTGCATAAAGGGGCACCTTCATGCGTAAGAGAAGGCACAAGTGGAATCAATTTTGCACTATGGGCACAATGTCACTAGCCCCTAATGCAACAGTACCATCATACAAATAGTGCCACATTAACAAACTCTCAAAACGCATGCATTGATCCATATTGTATATCCTGACACCAACATATGTCTGTGGCAGATATGCTATATGAAAGGAAATGTTCCTAATGTATGGAGGGACACACTAATGGGGCTGACAATCCATAAAGCTTGCAGTGTGGACCAGTGCCATCATTTGTGGTGCCAATGCAGTAAAACACCAAAATAGTGACAACACTCATTACACAAAAGTGGAATGCCCACCATAGTGAATAGTAATGTAAATTATCTGCTACTATGGTGTCAGTGACTGGGACATGGGGCCTGCAAGGAATATGGTGGTGTGGGATCAATGCAAAAAATACTTTGAAAAGATGCCCCATGTGTGATGCACAATGCAACACATAATAAACAACTACAACCTGGGGTCTGTAACATCTCACTGTGGTACCAGTAGCAAGTAAATGATGAGCCATGTCAACAGTCACTACAGTAATATATTGACATTTCACTATCCCTTTGCAGGATGTACTAGGTTCCTTCCAGACACCACCTCCATTGGCACAGTGGACACACAGCGTTGTGGGGTCTCGACATGAACCATCTAACTACCAACACACAGCATCAACCAGTCCTGTCACAGCCCTGGACTCTGAGGACCCAGACATCACCTTTCAGAGGACAGTGGTAGGAGTCCTTCGGGAGCTGGTCAAGCAGGTAAGGATGGAGACCATCGCTTAGAGGGAGTGGAGAGATGCCTCAGTCCAAATATGGACAACTCAGCTGCCATCAGAGGCACCAAAGTTCCGCTACATGGACTCCAGCAGTCTCTGGCCTACATAGCTGATGTTATAAGGCAGAGGCTTCACCAACTGCCATCCCACAGTGACAACAGCATGATAGATGACAGACTGGGGGTGATACAAATTGCCCTGGAGTCCTTACAGCGGAAAGTGGACTCCTTCAGGGAAAACATAGCTGTCTACCACCATGATGTAGCTGCAGTGTTGAGAAATCAGCAATTCCTTATAGCAGCTGCTGGGACCTTTGATTCCACATCTCTATCCCCTAATGTGTCTGTGGCCCCCTCAACTTCAAAATCAGCACCACCCATGACACAGGAAGCACCACACACATCAGAGGATGAAGATGTAGAAGGAGCAACATTCACATGTAAACCCACCCGCTAACACCATTCTGTGTCACTTGGACAGCATCTCCTTAGTTCTGTGCTTAAGATCATGCCAGTGTTGTTGCAGCTGGCAATGTGTCCTCTTCACTCAACCACTGGTGACTTCTCTGCTATGGACTGTAATTGTCTCAATTCTTACCTATTGTCAATTTGGACACCTCCTCACGAAAGCACACTTCTCCTACCCATGTCTCATGAAATGTCACTCACCCTTGGACTCTGAATGTAAATCAAATGGCTCAGGATCTCTCATGGGGTCAATAAACTGGACGTTGTACTGCATTGAAGAATAAACTTGCACATGTAAATAAATCTCCATAGTCACATGTAACATGCCATCTTTTACTGTAATCCATCAACTCATCTAAATGTATGCATTGTGCAAAGCTATGTCAATGAGAACAGGGCCTAGTTACATGTGTGGCTTACTGTCAGACACAAAGCCACACACTAGGTCTCTAAAATGAAAAAGGCGACTGAGAGTGTTGTGGACTACAACCAATTTACATAGCCTTAAAAGCATTTATTGAACAGATATCAGTGCAAGTTGACACATGACATGTACGGGTCACAACTTAAGTGTCTGTAATTTTCCCTGAGGATAGAATTAGTAAAACTAATATGTGTGGAACATAAGAGGCAAAATTGATCAGTGACGGGCAGCTGTCAGTGTGCCAGTATACATACCCCAAATAAGGTGAAGTAAAGTGTGCTGCACTTTACAAGAATAATTGTGACAGACCTTAACGATCACAGTTGATGTTCCCTTCTTACCTGTCAAAGATTTTGTATACATACTCAATGTGATTGTCAGGAACTGGGGTTGAAAAATGTTTTCAGTAGCTGTTGTTGAATTGCAGCCAATCAGAAAGCTCCTTGGTCATGGGGGATACACATAGTCATACATGTAAATCAAAACAGAAAGCATACCCTAAGGCATTCCTCTAACTTGGCCAGTGCACACATTAGAACACCCAGACACTCAATCATCATGGACACCTAATTGTCTACAACTAACAGAATTCATTTGTACTTAAAAACAATGCCTTATAAAAACCTAAACTAAACACTATTCTACACTAAGTTAACCTATACTAACATCTAAACTTACCCCTACAGCTATCTATCCTAATCTAAACTTATCTTATAGATGTAAGGCCACACACTAAATATTGTCCCCAACCCCTTTAAGAGACAACATACAAGTAGGGCAACATAAGCTAAAGCTATATATATACTAACTTAACCTATATCCTAAGTAAGAATTAAAAAAAAAACTTTTTAATTGATTGTTTTATATTTTTTGTATTTCTTTGAACATAGAGCCCCACACATAACCCCCACTCAAGCCCCGAAAACAAAAAATGAAACTAAAACCTACCCCCCAACTATACTTGCTCTACCCTACAACTAACCTAATCAAGCTATCTAACCTATTACTACCCACCTAACACCCACTAAATCTAAACACAAAATAGAACAGGAGAAGGGAAGGAACTGGATGGCTATCCACATCCTGGATTACAGCTTTTTCATCTTATTTTTACAATACTTTAGGAGTTTGAAATTGCAAGCATTGTCCTGCTCCAGTCTGTCCAACCTGGCCATAATAGCTGCCATGTCTCCTCATGCCCAGCTCAAACCTGGAGGATGTGGCTGCTGCAGGTGGCTATTGTGTTGCCTGTGTTGCTATTAGTGCTGTGGACGTGGAGAGGGTTGGATCAGCTGAGGCACCTCTGGCACCGATGTTGTGCCTGATGTGCTCTGCCCTTTTGCGGCCTGTTTAGAAGGTCGCCCATGTGGGAAGGCAAGCCAAACAGCTGATAACTTCTCCTGTTTATATCTTCTGGACATCTTCTTGTATCCTGCTTCTACCTCTATGATGTGGCGGAAACGCTCAGCCCGCTTATCAAAAGCATGCTTCTTAACTGGGGTCATATTGGCAGCTAAAACATAAGGAGAACATGACATCAAATACTGCATTGGGTAGAGGCTGAACAAACATGAAATGTACACAGCATCATTAGATGACACATGCTGTCCACCAGACATTTCACAACAATGTCAATTACCAAATCCAGAATAAACTACCTAACAGCAATCTAAGGTATCATGTTCATGTCACAGGGTTAACGGCTATCCATTGTTGACCATTAGGGCCCAGAGGTAAGCTGGACTAGTGCCTCCTTGTGCCACTTTTGCATCATCATACTTGTGAGGATCAAGTGGCCCAACAAGTCCCAAATCCCTGTGCCATAGTCACAAAGTGGTGTGATGCATTCATTCCACTACTTTGACACCCCTTGCGCTACATTATGCCTTGGCCAGGCATCATGGATACAAGGTGGGGTTCACCTGGTCGGGGGCAGAGAAAATGGCCCCAGGAATTCTAGGAGATGCCAGTGCATCTGTTATGTTTCCTTTGGCTAACACCTGCTCAGAGCAGGCGCTACACGGTGCCACACCATTGCTTACAATGAGCCCCTATGCACAGTTCAGGGTTAGTGCCGATATCATTTGCCCTATGCCAGAACAGCGCATCTATATTTTCTACAGATTTTGTACCTTTTGCCTCCTCCCCTACAGCATGGTGTACTACATTTCTTATGTGGCGGTGATAGGGGTGCCCTAAGGGACACAGGAAGAGTGGCGCAGCACTGGGTGCAGCAACAGTTTTCCTTATTATTGCACTACCTGTGACATTCATGTTTTACATCTCCTAAATACCAGGTAAACACTCACCATCCACATTCTATACACACATGTTGTGGTCAAGCTCACTCACAACTATCATGATGGGTAGATCATGTAGGTTAGGTTGCACATATCTTGTTTACTACAATCCTTAGACATGTCCCACATCCATCTGGAGCAGAGCTAAAACCTCAATGTGTACACAAATTACTATTGTCCAGCACAATGAGGCTCCTTGCACGGCCACTGCCTCACTTCATTTCAGAACAGTAGCAAGGCACCAGTGTTGCAAGTGTTTCCTTGATAATCCCCCTAGAGACATCAACGCATGTACATCATTTGTACCATGTCCTGAGTAAAGTGAAGAAACGTGTGGCACACAGTGCTGTAACATGGGCTATGACAAAAATGTTGGCAACAGGCATGCTAATCAAATAAACAGCACCTCTGACACATATCTTGACTGACATCACTGTGTGCGTGGGCATGCTTTACTTTTGCTAACACCCACAACATGATAACAGCACACGTTGCCACTTGTTCAACAATCAACTTAAACTGCATCCTCAACATTGCATCAGACATGATATCAGCACCCAAACTCAGATGATGTTATCTTATTGGTCACACATGCCATTTGAACATTGCATTGCACACATCATACCCTCTCACACAAAACCCTGGAATGACACATGTGATGCACAATGTGACACTTACTGGCTGCATCAGGGTCTTCAAACTGGGACACCTCTCCAATTGTGTAAGGTGGAGGTCCACCTGCAAGAAAGGACAGGAACACATATCTGTGTGATATTTGAATATTTATGAGCATGGGCAACTGTTACACATTTAACTTGTTTAGCTGAGTAAGCTAATCAACTTTGTGATAGGAATAAGCAACTACCAACCTTTACATTTCTGTCCGTAAGACAAAGGCCCAGATCATAGAGGCCCTGCCGCCACAAGAGCATCACTTTCAATGATGCTCCTGTGGTGCTTCTCACTGCACCAAATGTACAAGGAGCTGTTATGCTGCTATTTGTAGCGTAATGCCTCCATGAACATATGGAGCAGCATTACACAGTATTCAGCATCAGAGGGGCATCAAATGGTTGTTGCAGTGGCCGCCTCACTGTAACACCCATAGCTTTTGATGCTGCCCCAGATTTACAAGACATCGTACTTACTGCCAGCGCCAAAAGAGTAACAACACTCCAGGGGTGGTGTTAGCATGGCAAAGAGGTGAGGAATGATGTAGTACCTCCATGTGTCTTGCTTCTAATATGTGTGCACCGTTTGAAGGCACACACAGAAGAGGTAAAATGCCATGGAGGCTTGATTATGTGCATGTAGGCATCCCTTCCTGCACATTTACAAACTAACATAACAGATGTTTTGGCATTACTATGAGGCCTGCATTCTACAGCACACATCAAAGTGGCATATCACCATTGCAGATTGTTTATGCCCAGGAACGGATACCTTCCTTCACATAGACATTCCCCTTGGCACAGACTAGTATGCCTGCGTTGGTGCAGGCTGCTGAGTTATGTGCTGGTACAGGCACAAACACAGGCCTACCCCATACTCTAGGAATTACGGGGCAGCACAGTGCTGCTGATGTTGGCAGAGCACTGCGCTCCACCTGTTTCTCACATATGTGGCTCATAGTTATCACATATGAACATGCACAGATTTGGGTGGCAGACATATGTACAGCTTTCAGACACATATTTTTAACTATATGGGGGGATAGGATACTATCCATTGGCTAAAGCTTTGAGTAGTTGTAGTCAATTTATGTGAAGAGGCAGACAACCACTCAGATGCTTGTCAGTTTTCAATCCCAGAGCACCAATACATGCCTTCATCATGTGTGTGCCATATGTAACATATAGCACACCATGGTGGATGTCAGGACACTGATGTTGGCAACCCTGTTGGTAAGGTTACACTTGCCATGTTTAGCAACATACATGAATATGGTAGACGTGCAAAGTGGAAATTGGCTTTTTGATGACAAGGGGACAGTCAGGTAACCAACCAGTCTTAGGCAGAAACAAACTTGCCTTCAATAAAGAAACATTAGAACCAAGTTAATGTTAAGGCCATATTTTTTGGGTGCCACCTACGGCAGGAATACACAGTTTGCATTCCTCAGGCCTAGTCTGTGGCACCAGCATTTAACACTGCGACAATGCTTGCACTTGTCAAAAATTGACAAGTTAAGTTAGTTTAGTTGCATCCATTGGCAACATCACCTTCACAAAATTAGACACAAATGTTGCATCATGAGACAATCACTCCTTGTTACATTTGTATAACTGTCATGTCACTCTGCACATACATGACTCTCGGCACACACACACACACACCCATGATTGGCAATACTCCTGCATCATGTTTCCCATCACTTTAACATCATGTACTCCATTTACACAGTTGTAATGACCATGATGGACATATCATTTTGTGCATCGGAAACATGTACCCTTGCACCATTGCACATGTGTGTCTGATATTTGACCCTTTATGGGGCATATGTGATACACAATGTACACAAAGTGGAATGTGAGATTTCTCTGGAGCCGATGCATTGCTAAGCTCTCTTAAATGCAGTTTGGTTTAGACACAAAACTTCTTGTCCTGACCCTTGACAAAACATGCTGCAGTCAACTTTATGTCCTCCTGTCATGCACATGCAAATGAGGATGTAGCAATGCAAAAGGGGTACTTACTAACTGGTCCACCAATCCGAATCACCAGGTGATCAAGGACATCTCCCTCTTGTGCAATGAGGTCTTCCCACCGGGGTTTGAGTTGGTGGTCCATCTGCACAACACCAAAGATCCTCCGTAGGTGGTAAGCATCTTGCCCCACAGCAACTTCCGTGCCTCCGTTGGGTAGCCCTAGATGACCTGGCCACCCAAATTCAACATCCGGGGGAGGTAGTGCTTCACGAACTAGATGAACCCTGCAAGTTCATGTCCACTCATGCGTTGGGCTCTCCCCTTCCCCAACATATTGCACTTTCCCTCCTCTGCAAATATGTTACCCCCAAAAATAATGTAACAATATCCCACCTAACCCCAAATACCCCAACAGGCTCTGCTACCCCCAAGACAAACACCTGCCAAAAATGACAAAAATGACAAAATTGACAGGACGGCAACAGAACAATACACAAAACTCTGAAAAACCACCACTCCTCAAACAGCACCAGATCCACACAACCTCTTACAATCACAGACAAAAATACCATTAAGTAAGAGTGAAAGTGAAATCATAGTACCATGTTTGCAGAAAGTAAGTCATGTTTCATCACTTCCTGGGTGTGTGTGTCATGTTTTCTGATATGCGTCATTTTTTTTGCCTCATGATGGTCATGCAAGGGCTTTTTTTCCATGAAGGCTGATAAGGCCTGTAGACTTGCGATTGACGCGCAAGTGCTAGGCGTCATTTGTTTGACACATAACAGGAATGCGTGGATTTTGTAGGCTGACAGTGCTGCCAGACCAACATTCTTTGTTCCAGGGGATATGCATCTATGTAGTCAGTAAGGTATGATTACATGTGTGTGCATGTGAATTCATATATGTAATGTTAACATTTGTATGTGTTACCATATGTTTGTATGTGTGTGTGATGCATGCAGTAACTGCCACTATTTGCATATGTGCATGTGTTGGTAGACTTCTCAACATACATGTTACCACATGTGTACTGGAAGTATACATATGTGATGTAACACACATTTGTGAGTCTACAACATCATCATGTCTGATTTCCAAATCTATATTTCAACAAAGCGCTTTATATATAATGGGATATGTCCAATGCATTTTCATGCATGTGATACCCTTGACAAATCGTACACATAGGATTCTGTATACTACGGCTGGGTTGATTTCACATAACCTATGGCAATGTGTGTGCATGTGTGTCAACACTGTGATGTGCTGCATGGTTCAGGGTTCATGATGCTATGCTACACAAGTAACATATGGTTCCCCATGCATTTATGATGCAGAAGGTGGTGTACTGATGTGTGTCACTAAAGGTCGGTATGTGACATGTGTGGGGAAAGATATGTTTCGTGTAATATGTGTAATGAACGCCAAAGATGTTTGTTCATGGGATATGACATTCTTTAGGCTGCTTGCCCTTTGTATTCATCTTCTTGCAACATTGTCCCGTCATACATGGACAGGATGCTACGTGAGACTTCTGTACCTTGCTGATGAACACATCTTCTTCTACTGGCTAAGTGATAATATCGCTCCCATTCCCAGACTTTTCTGCATTAACTGACTGCCACACACACATGACAGTACACAAGCCACAGCACTTGAGTAGTGTCAGAATGCCCTCCCCATGTTGTAGCTCCAAGTGTCTGAGGGAGTCTCTTAGCTGTTATTCCACATCCTTTGGTGTACATGAGCATGCACTCCCATCTGCATTTCACAACCTATGTCACTTTCACCATGAGTGTATTTTGTTAGGGTGTGGAGTCCTTTCAGCTATGATTATGTGAAATGCTACATACAACATTTCTGTCTCCTTCTTCGCCAATACAATTTTGGATGAGTCTGCCATATGTTTGGACATTGCTAGACTTACATGCACATCCCAAACAAGATTGACTGTGGGATACCTAGACATTTTAGGGTTTTGGTCCCAGTCTGTCACTTTCTCTTGGTCAGACATGTTAGTGTCATTGAGAGGTATGATACCAATGGTGTTCTCCCTTGTTACACCTGCTCAGTGCTGGTGTTACAGCTACACGGCTAAGATGTGACACAGTATAGTTCTTGGTTTCAAGTACATCATTTAAAAATACACCCTACCTTATGTACGCCTCCCTTGCATACATCTTGCCTGGTGTAGGCATGATGTGGTGCAAGGGGTTGAAATTTGTGCAATGCATACAGTACGCCACATGGTATTTCTAGTGTGTGGATTTAGGCCTTAGAGAGATACATGAGCATGAGTAATGTGACGCTGATGTGCGGAATGAAGGTGCTACACCCTCTTAAATCACAACCTATGTTACAACATTCTTTGCAACTGTAGTGTTTTTTTCCTGCTCTCTGAGGCTTGGGCAACTTACCAAAGGTATTGGAAGTAGATTATGAGTATGCCATGGACAATCTGGTGCAAAGTGATTTAATCATGATATTTACAGGGTGATTTTCGGTGTACAGGGTGTAGGTGAAGACGTTCAGTACAATTTGTTGTCGCCTGCGAACTTCTGCGCAGTGTTTTGTTGTTCCCCCTCCTCCTGTGATGCACCATTGTCATCTTCCTCCTCATTAGGGACATCTACCAGTTTATCCCACGGGACATTTGTCCAAATACAAATGTTATGAAAGATTGCCCATACAAGGATTATCCTGCATACCAGTAGTGATGCATACAACAGGCTTCCTCCTGTCAGAGCCATGCACCTGAACCATGACTTCAGGGGCTCAAATGTCCTCTCCACCACATTTTGGTACTCATTATGACAATGGCGGTAAATCCCACTTACCGCCACGCTGACTGCCGCCAACATACCACCGCGGATATCTGTTCATCATATTATGATACACACACACCAATCCGTCAGTATTCAGACACAAATCTGCCACACCAAAGGTCATTGATAAACTGGTGGTATCCAAACCTACACTGTTATGCCAACAGAACAACGCCCATCACATTATGACCCACGAGTCATTACGGCGGACATTCAATAGCGATAAACAATTGGTGGTACATACCACCGCACTCAAAATACACACACACAAAAAAAACAACACCACATTGGACAATTCAAACAACACACTCCTGACACCCATACACACACCACACCCACCCACACATACCACTATAAAACACCCACCCACATTACCCACAACCCTTTATGAATACAAACAATTGCCACCAGAGACAGCAAGGCCACTGACACAACCAGAGCCACACACTACTCACACCCATACACCACTCATGTACCCCACATCACACACCCCAACACATTACCCAACACACCCTCAGCTACACAACTCACACAACACCCATGGCACCACAAAGACACCCCCGATTCTCAGTGGAGGAGCTAAGGGTCAGGGTGGAGGAAATCATCAGGGTAGAGCCTCAGCTATTTGGAGCACAGGTGCAGCAGATATCGATAGGTAGGAAGATGGAGCTATGGTGGAAAATCGTGGACAGGGTCAATGCCGTGGGACAGCACCCAAGAACTAGGGATGACATCAGGAAGAGGTGGAACGACCTACTGGGGAAGGTACGTTCCATTGCAGCAAGACACCAACTCGCTGTACAGAGGACTAGCGGTGGACCCCCACCTCCTCCCCCCTAACTCACGGCATGGGAGGAGCAAGTCTTGGCAATCATGCATCCTGAGGGCCTGGCCGAAGTAGGAGGAGGACTGGACTCTGGTAAGTCAACTCTCTACTACTACTACCCCATACCTCCATCACATACCCTCACCCTCATTTCCATCACTCCACCACCTCTCACACACCCCACCATCACATCTCACTCATCCCAATGCCAAGCCCTGCATGCCCTACCAATGCATGGACATCACACATAGCCCTTCACGGACACCTATCACTAAAGGATGCACACTAGAGAGAATCAGCTAGCCCACCACATTCCAACCTACACAAGTGAAAGCTGGCAGGGCAAATCCAACCAAAGAGGGCAAGACACTGATACACAATATGTCACACACAGAAACAATAACACATCATTTACATCCCCACAGGTATCCCACCCAATGTCACCGGAGAAGAGGTGCCAGCAATATCCAGTCCCCCAACTGAAGAGGCCCACAGTGATGACAGCAACTCTGGTTGCCTGGATCTAGATGGCCAACCTGGCCCATCACGGACCTCTGGACAGTCAGTTACCCAGGCCAAGTCACAGACAATTACAGAGCATCCCTCATCTGGAAACACCACCACAGCACCACACCTCTGTCCCCAGGACACGTCAATCAGCAGTGTGTCCACCTCTACAGGGACCCCAGGGCATACCTCAAACCCATGACAATCAGGGAGCTGGGGTCAGTGGCAGTGGGCACACGGTTTAGGAGGCAGAGGCACAGGACAACAGGACAACTGGGAGGACTGCTGTGTTCCAGGGGGAGGACGGGCCCAGGGAATTGACTCTCCAAGAGGCACTTGCAGAGATCCTGGGAGCATATCAACATTCCCAGGACACGATGGGCCAGATCCTGGGCAATGTGCAGGAGAACAGGCGGCTGCAGGAGGGCCAGTATCAGGGGATCAGGAAGGACTTGCAGGCCATCCACACCACCCTGGTCTCCATTGCAGGGGTGCTGGAAGACATGACCAATATTATGAGGGAGGCAGTATCACAACAGTGGGCCCTTTCCACTAGCCAGACATCTGAAATTGCTTCCACTTCCACTGCCTCAAGTGGACAGGAGGCTCTGCCACAGGACTTATAGGCCACCAGCACCCCTCCCCCTGCAGAATGAGAACCACCCCACAAACATTCCCTGTGATCCAGGAAGAAGCCAGAGACTATTGCCAAGACCCCCACCAGGAAATTAGACTCTCCTGATTATCATCCTTGTGTCCCACTCTATCACCCTGTCCACCTTGCACTGCCATTGCTCCCCTTCTTATGTCCCCATAGACAATGCACCTCTGCTACAGACTGGAACTATTCCCTGGAATTTCCTCCATCATCACCCCATCCCATTGCATTTGGCCCTTAATATCTTAGTACTTCAATAAACTCCCTTGGAAAAAATAAAGTATGGAGTATGTCACATTTTCTAAGTATGTACACGTTTAACCATGTACAAACATTGCAATTCAACTGTACAGTAAAAAAGCACATATGAAAGACCTGTAGTTGGCGGCAGTGATCACACCAGGAGCTATTGTGAGGCACCAACATCTGTAAAATGAATTGCCAAAGGGTACAGTAAGTGGGCATAGAAGTGGGAAATAACAGTATGCCAGTGATAAAGAATATCAAAATAATGACAATGAAATGTGAAGTAACACTGTCTTACCTGTGTGTCTTTGGAAATGTTGTCTGATCACTGCTGTTCATGTTGTCCTCATCCTCATCCTCTACCTCCTCATTCCCACTGTCCACAGGGTCCATTGCTGCCACACGGGCATCTCCAGCCTCCTCCTCCTCCTGCAAAAAAGGTACATGGCGTATCAGGGCAAGGTTGTGCAACATTCAGCATGCCACTATTATCTGGCAGACCTTCTTGGGTGAGTAGCAGAGGGATCCACCTGTTAGAAGGAGGCACCAAAGCCTGTCCTTCAGGAGGCCAAAGGATATTTCTATGATTCTTCTGGTTTGCCCATGTGACTCATTATAACGTTCTTCTGCCCTTGTGTTGACATTCCTCACAGGGGTCAGTAGCCCTTATAGGTTGAGGTAACCAGAGTCACCTCCAAATATTGAGGGACAACATTTAGCCACACACTATCCCATATGGCCCACACCATGCCCATACACCAACATATAATGGGTGAGGACCAGGTCTCACCTATTTGCTACACCCTGTGCCTCTGTAGTTGAGACATCACATTTGGGATGCTGTTATTCTCAGGACAAAGGCATCATGAACCAACCCAGGATACCTAGCATTGACATGGGGGATGTACTTCTCCACCAAGCACACCATCTGTACATTCATTGAGTGGAAACTCTTACGATTTCTGTACACCTGTTCATTTTTACGGGGGGACAAATGCAATATATGTTCCATCAATTGCACCAATTATGTTGGGGATATGTCCCATTGCAGCCTTCACTGTGGCCAAATCTTCCACCTGGGGAAATACAATGTAGCTGCACGTGTTTAATCAGGGCAGACAACACTCTGATCAGCACAATTGAGAACATTTGGCTGTGACAATCCTGCTGTCAAGCCCACTGTCACTTGGAAAGAACCAGTTGCCAGGACATGGAGCACTGATAGAAATTGCACAAGAGGGAGGATCTCAGTGGGGTGACGGATAGCAGATATCAGGTTAGGCTCCAATTTGGCACACAGCTCTGTGATTGTGGCCCTGTCAAGTCTATAGGTGAGAATGATGTGCTTATCCTCCATTGTTGCCAAGTCCCCCAGGGGTCTGTACACGGGGGTATGTCTCCATCTCCTATTCATCTGCAGCAGTGGTAATCTAAGGGATAAAAGAGTGAGGAGCCGGTCACAAACTGAACAATGGGGCAACAACAGTACAATGCGTGCTTTTGCTGTCAAATTGTAATGGGTCAGTGAGAATTGTCTGTATGTCCAAATTTAAACAGTGATGCAGTAATTATCCAGGGCCTGCCCCTCCCCCCCCTCCGAAATGGTGTCTGGCTGTCCTGTGTGAAGAGACAGGTGGAAGAGAGGTAATTTTGCTGACGTTGTGTGCCTTTGCGGGATGCAGTTGGGAACCGCCATGCAACTCCTCATTGGTTAACTTTGGGCCCTATGGGTTACAGTGGCTATTGGTAATGTACGCCGGCGGTGACGGTACGCACCGCCGCGGACGTGACTGCCATTTTCTATCATATTCCTCACTTGCTACCTGACCGTCAACAGGAAAGGACCTACACTGCATGTGTTGCTGTGACCTGTGTCTGAATCTACCATGGCCTGTGTGACTGGGGAAAGGGCCCCTGCCTTCACTTCGTCGGAGTTGGAGAGACTGGTGGATGGGGTCCTACCCCAGTACGGACTGCTGTGTGGGCCTCCAGACCAACAGGTGAGTACACTGTTGGCACGATGCATGGAGTGGTGTGTGAAGGCATCGTGTAAGGGGGGTGGGTGGATGTTCCCTGTTAGGCGTAGAGGTTGTGTGCTGGGCCATCTGTGTGTAAATGGTGATGTGAAGGGGTAGGGTGGGCCAAATGTGTAACAGGCAGGACTGTCTGACTAATACTATTTTCCTGTGTGTATTCCCTCTGCAGGTCAGCGCCCATCAAAAGAAGGGTATATGGCATGCCATTGCCAAGGACGTGCAGACCATGGGGGTCTATGGCTGGCGGAGCACCCACTGTCGGAAACGGACCTGAGAGGCTGGCCACGGAAGACGGCGGAGGCCCAGCTGGGGATGGCCTCCCAATGAGGAAGGGGTGCCCGTCAAACCCTGACCCCCCTGATTGCCCACATACTGGTGGTGGCCTATCCTGAGCTGGATGGGCGCTTGAAGGCATCACAGCAGCCACAAGGGGGTGAGTACATTGCCCATCATTACAACTTATGCATGGTAGGATGGTATCCGGGTGGGGGATGTATGTCAGTGGGTGCCTCTAGGCCAAGCCTGACATTGCAGCATAGGTCCCCTGGTGGCTAGGATTCAGAAGGGATAATCCTGCTACCTAGCTTGTAGGCATCCACTTCTGGTCAAGGCTGCGTGGGTCCCAGGAGTGATGTATTTGCCGGTGTGTTCCCCTCCCCTTGCCTTGGTGGCTAGCAATATCACTGGTAGTGCAATGTATAGTGTGTAGGCCTGTACCCTGTGTGTGAGTGTGCTGTGTATGCCAACGGTGGTGTTGGTGCAGCTATTGACCAAGTGTATCGTTTGTCTCTCCCCCCTTTTTTTGTTTTGTCACCCTGTCCTTATGTGCATTAGCATCATCTAGTAGAGGAGCAGAGGCACCGGCGACGGAGGGAGCTGCATCCCACAGGATCCAGGAGGCGGAGTGCACCGACGGTGAGGGCACCAGTGGGACAGAGGGCAAGGGGAGCACCACGGCGGAGACTAGAGGGGACACTCAGACACAGATACCTCCTCCGATGGAAGCTCTGTGGTGGTGGAGGACACCTCTGTGGCCACCCCAGCTACAGGTACAGCCACCACCCCGTACCAGCACTGCCCTCCCAGCAGCCCCTCATTGAGTTGCCCATGCCAACTCACCCAGGAGGGTGGGCTTCTCCTTTGCCTCAGGCACCTCAGGCCCTGCCCCAGTCAGCCCTGCTGTCCTGAGTGAGGAGGCTAATGACGTCCTGAGATCCATCTCTTTAGGACAGTCAACCATTGTGAATGCCATCCAGGGGCTGGCAGCCCACATGCAACAGACTAATGCATTCCTGGAGGGCATTCACACTGGCTTGGCAGCCCAACAGAGATCAATCCAGGTTTTGGCATCGTCTCTGGCCTCCAATTTTCACTTTCTCCCACTCTTCCTCCTCCTCCACCTCCCTCCCAGTTCTGTCTACACTCACACCTGCATGCACTACATCCTCATCCACTACCAGCATCACCACCACATGTAGCAGACCACACACCTCACTGGCAGACACTTCCACAACAGCCATGCAGTCGTCCCCTGTGTCCTCTCCCACTGTGTCTGTACTCCTCCTAAAGTACACAAACGCAAGCACTCAGACACCCAACAGCCATCCACCTCACAACAGCATCCAGTCCATGCACCTGCACCCAAAATCAGCAGACACCTCCTCCAACCACTCCCTCTTCCTCCTCTCCCAAACCTTCTCCCTTTTCCAACCCCAATGTCCCTAAAAAGCTTTTCCTATCCACCATTGACCTCTTCCCTACCCCCGTCCTGCATGTCTGGCCAGGGTGGCAAAAACCCAGCCAAGCACCTTAGCCACCCAGTCCATGGGCCCAGTAGTCACTACACCCACTCATGCTGGGAAAGGATCCAGGGCACATGTCCTGAGGGTGAAGGAGCCTGCACCAGGCAGCCTCAATGGGAAGGAGCCTGAACCAGCTGCTGCCAAGAAGAACAAGGAGACTGCACCAGCTGCTACCAGGAAGACCAAGAAGCCTGCCCCAGCTGCTGCCAGGAAGACCAAGGAGCCAGCACCAGCAGGCAGGAAGGGCAAGGGGCCTGCGGCAGGAACTCTGACTGAGCCCCCACCACCAACCATGGTTGTGCAGCCATCCGTAGCTGCAGAGGATGAGTTGGATCCTCCCCCCATCAGCAGCAGCAGCACCACCACCAGTGGGCAGCCATCCGAGGCTGGAGGGGATGGGTCAGAGCTTTCCCCCACCAGCAGCAGCAGCACCACCACCACCAGTGGGCAGCCATCTGAGGCTGCAGAGGATGGGCTGGAGCTTCCACCCCACCACCGGCTGCAGCAGCACCACTACCACCTCTGAGCAGCCGTCACTGCCAGCGGGTGATATGTAGTCGTGCCACCATGGGCTGCTGTGCAGCCTGCCCCCTGCAAATCCAGTGGGTATGACACCCACCTGAGAGACTGTGACCTTGCACTCCCCAGGATCAAGAGCACAGGGCACAATGCCCCCTCCAGAACCAGTGGGTAAGACACCCACCAACCCCAGCCTCCCCAGGATCAAGAGCACAGGGCACGATGCCCCCTCCTGAGCGTGTGGGCAAGTCACTCACTCTAGAGGCTGTGGCCTTGCACTCCCCAGGACCAAGCACAGGGCATGTTGCCCCCTCCAGAGCACGTGGGCAAGTCACCCACTCAAGAGACTGTGGCTTTGCACTCCCCAGGACCAAGCACAGGTCTTGTTCCATCTTCCAGCTGAGGTGCCCCCCCATCCTTCATCCCCCTGAGGTGCCTGCCGATTTACCAACTGATGCCCCTGCAGTGTTCTCTCCGTGTTGATGCGGGTGACAAGTGGGGCCTTGGACTTTGACCTGTGGCCATGTGGCCCACGCAAACTGAGGACTGAACAGTGTCCCTTGAACTGTACAATTTTAAATATCTGTAACATTTGCTAGGTGTTTTTATACTGTGTTGATATTATTACACTCACTTTAGTAAATTAATTTTGTCCTTGCATTATTCAGCCGATTTAGGGGGAATAACTTGTTTTCTTGTGCATCTGGTTGTGTGTATGGTGTGTGTATGTCAGGTGTGTGTTGTGCGTGTGTGTGTCACTCTCTTTTTTCTCTCCCCCTCCCTTGTGTGCTAGGCATCTGTACTCACAGTCGTCGTCTTCGCCATTGTTGATGTTCGTGGTGGAGCAGCACATAGAAGAGCATGGGGAAGACATGCAGCTCGGGCTTCATGGTGGCGTGGTTGTTCACTGTGTCTCCAATGGTGAGTCCTTTCCCTGCTGAGTTCAGTTTCCAACATGCTTTTGATGTCGTTGGTACCGCCTCAGAGAAGGTGGCAGGTTGGCATGTCTTAATACAGTGGGCAGAACATTGACTTCCGCCTGGCTGCAGGCGGCTACCACAGTGGTGCCTGTTGTTTCCACCCTGGCGGTCGGTGTGGTACAGTGGCTGTCTATCTGCAGTCTATCCTCCATGGTCATAATTTGGCGGTAATTACCGCCAGCCTGTTGGTGGTATTAATTCCACTTTTACACCAACTGCCAGGGTTGTAATGAGGGCCTTTATGTCCGTCTGTGGCCTTCATTATATTCCTGCTCTTCCTCCATTGTCGGGTTGCCAAAAGAGGTCATCTCCCATGGCTGGATGCCGTAACCTTGGTTGGCCACAAAGCAATATGAGAACATGTGTCAGTCATGCATAGTTGTGGGTCCTATGTGCCATGGCAGGTGTTAGTTTTAGGTGGAGTGGTGACTCAGACTTGCATC
Organism: Pleurodeles waltl; assembly: GCF_031143425.1. NCBI lineage: Eukaryota > Metazoa > Chordata > Amphibia > Caudata > Salamandridae > Pleurodeles > Pleurodeles waltl. Next base: position 511,864,452 of record NC_090445.1, read on the forward strand.
TGGTATTGTGTGTGTTACTGTTTGGTTGAATGGTTGCATTGGTATGTGGTGGTGGACGTTACTATCATGGGTTGCACCTCAGGGACTTGGTGACAGTTTAAGTATTTCTGGAGTGACAGTTTGACCATGCCAAATATGTGTTGTGTTGTCCATATTTTAGGCTATGTCCTAATGTTAGTAGAAACTACCACCTCCTTGCACAATAATACCATCATCTGTATTAACACTATTGTAGCTCTACAAGTCCAAACTCAAGCCACTATGGGGGTGATTCTGATTCCGGCGGGCGGCGGAGGCCGCCCGCCAGAATTCCGCCCCCATTATACCGCTCCGCGGTCAGAAGACCGCGGAGGGTATTATGAGTTTTTCCCTGGGCTGGCGGGCGGTCTCCAAAAGACCGCCCGCCAGCCCAGGGAAAAACTCCCTTCCCACGAGGATGCCGGCTCGTAATCGAGCCGGCGGAGTGGGAAGGTGCGACGGGTGCAGTGGCACCCGTCGCGTATTTCAGTGTCTGCAAGGCAGACACTGAAATACTTTGCGGGGCCCTCTTACGGGGGCCCCTGCCGTGTCCATGCCATTGGCATGGGCACGGCAGGGGCCCCCAGGGGCCCAGCGACCCCCCCTACCGCCATCCTGTTCATGGCGGCTTATCCGCCATGAACAGGATGGCGGTAGGGGGGGTCAGAATCCCCTCGGCGGCGCAGCGAGCTGCGCCGCCTTGGAGGATTCTTAGGGGCAGCGGAAAACCGGCGGGAGACCGCCGGTTTTCCTGCACTGACCGCGGCCAAAGCGCCGCGGTCAGAATGCCCTGCGGGGCACCGCCGGCCTGTCGGCGGTGCTCCCGCCGACCCTGGCCCCGGTGGTCTAAGACCGCCGGGGTCAGAATCACCCCCTATGTTTCCATGTGGCACTATGCATGGAGTGTGACACTTAGTGACCCTTTGTGGATGATTATGCCAAGCGTCTTGTGTACAAGGGGAAGATTTACACATTAAGAGGACTAGAAAAATTGGTGCGGATGATTCTTCAAAGTTCCTAGGCATGATTTTTTGCAGGTACTTTGAACACCTGAACAGAGCAGGCATAAGGAGGGGGCTCACCATTTATTTGAATCGATCCCTATGTACTGTGCATGAAATGATCAGGTATGTTGTCAGTACTCCTACAGAGTCCATCAATGGCATCCATTATCTTGACACTATTGTACATAATCTGCACCATGGTGTGCTGTATATTGTATACAATGCCCAAATGGTAACAGTGGGGTGCAGCAAAGGGGCACAATTACAGTGCTGCTGCTGTCAATGCTGTGCTACTTTCCTGACAAGTGGCCCTCAGTCCCTTCACTTTAGACCTGAAGAAGAGTGATATTCTGGGACTTTGAACCTATTTTGTGTGTTGTGTACTATGACACAGGTGTTGTGCCCTGAGTGTAGCATGTGAATCTCACCCCTTTTCCCTTGGAAAAGCTCCCTTTCACAAAGTGTTGTAGCCAATCGCTGACTGGCATACGTATATGCCTGTGTATCGTGGGCACAGTGTGGCACAGTTGTATTGTATGTTTTGTGATGTATGAATGAGTTTTCAGACTCTTGTGTAACAGGAGAGGGAAGGATGTGATTTTCTGCATTGTCCTGCATCACATTACTAGTTCTTCTAAGTCCAATGTCTCCTCATTCACATGCGTCTCTGGCCTCTCCCAGTACATTCTCAGTAGTGCAGCTGCCACAGTCCCCTGTTGGTACCCTGGTGTCATGTTAGGGAGTTGTGGAATTACCTTGTATGATGGTAGGTGTGCTGTGAGGTGTCCATTCCCGCACATGGTCTTTCATGGCTGGTGATGTTGTATTCCTATGTGTGCGGCACAATACACCAGACAGCTGAAGGTGAATACAATGGGTACATCTGGTATGTTTTGGTGATGTGTGGTTGGTGATGGCAACACTTAGATCGCATTTGATGTTGGTGCCGCCGTAGACTTCTACACCATGACAAATGTGGGGCTGTGTCTTTATGTAACTTTCTTTACGTTGACATGGCCATTGCCATTCACATAGCTGAGATATACCTTGTTAGGTGTTATGTGAGGGATCTGTATTTAGTTGTCAACTTGTGGACACTTGTAGTAGTTTGGGCCCAGCTTCTGTATGCAAAGAGAACATAGCTCCACCTGTCTTTCACGTGGTGTGTCACTCAGGTTGTGCCTGTATTATGTACATATGGGTGTATGTTTGTGTGATATGCAATGAATGCGGTGTAGTGTGGCATGCGGATATATGTTGTTGTCTGTACATCTGTGCTCCCCTGTCCATGTGTGTTTATTGTGGTATATGTATTGTTTGTCCTACAAGTTTGGTATGTTGTCTGTGTAATAATTGGTATGGTGGCTTACCTATGAGTGGCCCATTGCCATATTGTCCATCCTGGAACCGCGTGTTGATGGTGGAGTGCCAGAATATGTAGGCATCATGGACACTGCCAAGATATTTAGCTAGGATATTTGTAAAGAGCCCACAGTGGTCCACAATGGCCTGTATATTTATTGAATGGGTGTGTTTGCGGTTCCTGTAGAGATGTTCCATTACAGCAGCGGCACAAGTTGGACATGGGTGCAGTCCATTGCACCCAGCACATGCGGGAACCCAGTGATTTTGTAGAAACCTTGCTTGGTCTCCTGCTGTAGTTGCTGGGTATTGGGGAACCAGATGTGGTTGGGTGTGAGGCAGATGATTGCGTCCAAAACCTTTGGAAGGAAGGCCAAGAAGGATGGCTGGGAGATACCACCCCCTTGTGCCCCAGTAGTCTGGATGAGACTGATTGCCAGCATATGGAGGACAGCCAGGAGTTTGGTCATGGATGGAATAGTTTTTGGAGTTTCGACCCTTGCAAATACTGTCAGATGCAATGTGGTGCAGCAGGCATACAATCGACTCCCGCTTCAGACGGTAGAGTCTGATGACATCTTGTTTCCTGAGCGCAAGGATGGTTGTGCTCTGTCGAAATATCCTTTCGTGCCTTCTGTGGTGCCTTTGTGGCTGCTGTGGTGGTGTTTGGGGTTGCTGCGATGGAACTGGTAGGACATGTTGTCATCGCTGTTGTTCACAGCGTGTGCCGAGCTGGAGCAATAACAGATCCATGTTGTCTAGGGGGTTGCCAATTCTCCTTCTATGTGTTTTCCTTGTATAGTAGTGTGTGGACCTCACTATAACGACTAGTTTAACTAGGTGTTAAATTTTGACTCTAATCGCACTTAGCATCATTTATTTGGACTGGTTCCTTATCGTGCGTCATTTTTGCATTGGGCAGTAAATATCACGCTAGAAGGCTAGTGTCATTTTTTGGAAGAGAACGCCTACCTTGCATATCATTGTCTCAAAACAACGCAAGGTGGGGTGGCACTTCCAAAAAATGATGCTAACTCTGAAATGATGTCACTAAACGGGTCTTGCGACAAAATATAAATATAGAGCTAGGTTAGCACCACTTTTCATCAGAAATAATGGTCCAAAGGCGGTGCTAAGTTTTCTTAAATATAGACCTAAATTTGCAGTTCAATTAGACAGTGAGCCAACTGCCTGAACAAATGTTTTACATCTTAAAGAGATACAGCTGAACCATGTGCTCCCCGATTTAAAGAGTGCTCCGTAATAAGTAAAGTCAGATACATATTACAGAATTTTGATTTTTAATATGATTGTACACATTTAGGAGCTTTTCTTGGCTACACGCCATGGTATAGGATTTAAACAAATTAGTTTCTAAGTCCAGATCATCCATAAAAACAACAAAAGATTCCACCAAATGTTTCAGAATTAACAGGGTGTACTCCTTTAAAACTGAATCTTTAGCATGGAATACAGCCAGGATTTTTTGTGTGTATCAAACAGAATGTAGATTAATAATATAAATAATAAATACAATGGGAGCCAGGACACACAAAGATTGGAATGCAACACTGATAAAATATTTACAGTTAAGTCAACCACACAAATCTGTGTTAGGTGATGCCAAAATGTGGCCTTATTATGCCAATCAGAAGCATATGAGTGACTCATAAATGCAAACAATATAGGACACCTATTGACAATCATATATTTCCCAATTATGAGGTTAAATACAGCTCCAGGCTACCCAGTCCTTCTTGAAAACCATATTGCTCTGTGGGCAGGATGTAACTCTTCCATGGATCCTGCTATAAAGAATTATACTCAATACTTTGACCATAAATTCCATAAACAAAATTGGGATTTATAAACCGTTGGTTGAAGCCATTTCCCTTTTTTTAAACTGGCCAACATGTCCCAGGAGGGAGGTATAGCAGAACCGCGATCACAGACACAGTTAACTATGTTGGTTAACAATGGTGCCCAAAGGTCTAAATTATTTTTAAAGAGATCCATTGGAACCCCATCTGCACTAGGGACTTTTCCTAAGGGCCTATCAATTAAAGCTTGGATTGCTTCCTGAAGATTGAACTTTAGCCCTTTCACAGAAGAGCACATTTTAACTCCACCCTCCCCCTGAACAATACCAACTGATGTGTCATTTTGATTAAGTGGATAATAGACACTTTCAAAGGTCAGCAGAAGTGTGGGACCCAATGTTCCAGAGGAGACCTGTTCTTCCCCTTATCCAATTAATAATCTACAAAACATGTTAGGGTTCTTCATAGGGAACACCTTCATAAGTGAGTCCCAGTTCTCCTGTTTATTTTTCTTCTTTTTAGGGTATGCTTATGATTAACCCTGCAACTGGCTCCTTGGCTCTAGGCTGCTTTGCAGGTGCTTCCCTCAGTTATCTATTTGAGCTAGAACAAGGTCTATTAAAAACCATTTTGGATTTCTTGATTACACAATTTAAGACAAATAAACTTTTAACTATATGCAAATTTGGGCACTTTCATGAAGGGAAATATTGAATAAGACTTTGTGACTTTTTACCAGATTGCTTAATAATGCACCTGGGTCTTGAAGCCACCATACTAACCTTTGCCCCCTATCCTTTATCTTATAGATCACTTTATCGAAGGAAACAATAAAATGGGTGTCAGTTGGTAGCTCAAAACTCACCACTAGCGAGTTGTGGTCTCCACAATGCTTAGCTATTATCTCTCCAACAGTAAAAAAAATAGACTATGGGACATATATACATAGTTGATCACAGAGCTACAGCTTGTTTACAGGGCTACAGTCTCTATCAAAAAAGTAGGAACAAAATATTGGACCCTTTCCCAAGATTCCAAAGCACTAATAAGATCTCTCTCCATGAAGAAATTGTGAAGCACAGATACCCTGAATCCTGAACTTTTTTTATGAATAATGTTTATTGGGTTCTATGGATATATCCCCTCATTTTGACTCTGGCGGACGTAAGACCCCCAGGGCCAAAGTGGCGGTCGGACCACTGCCAATTTGGCAGTCCGACAGCCACATTAAGACAGTGGCGGTTGCGCCACAGTCAGGCCGCCAGCACCGTCACTTCTCCCCTGGAGGGGCTGGCAGTCCTAATCTGCCAGGGCAGCACTGCAAGCAGCCCAGCCCTGGGGATTACAAGTCCCTTCTCTGCCAGCGACTACATGGCTGTAGCACCTCCATTTAAAGGTTGGAGAAAACTGGGTGCAGGGGGCCCATGGAGGCACTTGCACTGCCCATGCACTTGGCATGGGCAATGCAGGTGCCCCCATGGCCAGCCCCGTTGCGCTTTTCTGTCCGCCAAAGTTATAATTAGGGCATAGAGTCATAAGAATTACAACCATAAAGGCATTGACAATGGAAGCATCTGAAAAAATTCAATACACTATCAGTACAATAGAATCAGCAATTATGCTAAAGACTCTTAAAGTTTGTGATGGTGTTTGCATGGAATAAGTGGAGAACAAGTGCTGTCAGAGTACATGGATATATCTAGCAATAGATCTAGAGCAGTTAAAGAAGGCAAAGATGACTCAATAGAGCTTTGAACTATAATATACTGGTATCACTGAGTGGGGGCAACCTATTGCCAAGGTCCGGAATTCTCTATAGGAAAATATTTAACATTGTAGACTTGCAAAGAGAGGCAGTAAACGCCAATAACAGTAACCAGAATTAAACAAAGGGGTGGTTCTGTGGGACAAAACCAAAAACAGAGGGGGAAATAAAGAGGGGGAAGAGATGTGGGGTTACTGAGAAGAAAACCAATCTGGAATCATACAAATGACATTCAATTGAGCGAGTCGGACACAATGATGGTGGGCTGAGGACTAATATGTATAATGCAAAGAATCTGTTGGAATTAAGGGGATGGGAAAGGTGGAGGGTCTTCAGCTATGAGATCTTTGAATTGCCGCAGCATGGTGTCCCAAGCAGGAGCTATGGGATGCCTTCATATCGGTCTTGCTTCCTTCTAGTGCAGTGCAGAGCTTTCGGCTTTGCCCCAGCAAAGCAGTGCCACATGCCATTGGGAAAGGAATGGTGGATGTGGGGTGCACCAATGCATGGTGCAAGAGGGCTAGATTAGCGAACCGGGCACTCACTTTGTGAGTCTTCCACCTAGAAAAGATCTGTAAAGCCGTAGCCTCCCAGGAGTTAAGTGTCGTCAACGCAGTAACTGTGGCCAATATGGAGTGTATGGCATGCCAGGAACCTGCTATGTGGGAACAGGACAAGAGTAGGTGCTGAAGGTCAGCCGGTAGGGCATGGCAACGAGGGCATGCTAGATTAGCTGTGGAAATATATGGTTCAGGCGGGATGGTGTAAGGTAAGCCCTGTGAAGGACTGCAAATGGGATATGTCTAAAGTGGGCATTTCAGGATATTATTTAGGGAGTTTTAGGGCCCTGTCTCATTTGGTGTCATGGGGAGATCTCCCAAAGTCCTCTTCCCACAATTGTTGGAGGTGTGTCAAAAGAGGGCATGTGTGTTCCCTGAGCACAGCACAAAACCAAGTAATCAAGTGCCGTCTCTCCCCTGTGGTGTAGTTTGGATCATGGTGTGCTTCAGGGGATTGCCGTCAGTTAGTTAGATCTCAGTGTTGCCAACAGTTGCCCATATATCAGGAATTGACCAAGGGAGCTGTTATAGTCAAGGAGAAGATGATTAAACGTAAGGAGTAGAGAGTCCTGGAAAAGGTTGCCAACTGTGAATACAGCTGAATCCTGATTTAACTAATACTAGGGCACAGTAGTAACAAAAAGGAAATATTTATGTCATCTTTGCATTAAAATCTCCACAAAGAAGAAAAGTCCCCTACCAATCCTAAACTATGTAGCTAGTCTCCCTCTAGCTCTCTCTTCCAGAGGCTCTTGAGGCAAGGTTAGACTAGCACTTGTACCACTCAAAGAAAATATCACTAGTGGCCCACGTTTCTTGCAATAGTGTTATATTAAATATGTTACTAGTGTTTCAACTAAGTACCTTTAGGGAACTTTGGACATTCATGTTAGAGCATTTTGGATCCTTGGTAGCATTGCAAGCTAATTCATGACCAGTCATTGAAAAATGTTGGCATTTAGAGTCAAATCAACTGTTTTCAGATCCTCTAAAAGATTAAGGGGGTTATTCTAACTTTGGAGGAGGTGTTAATCCGTCCCAAAAGTGACGGAAAAGTGACGGATTTACCACCAGACGTATTACGAGTCCATTATATCCTATGGAACTCGTAATACGGCTGGTGGTTTATCTGTCACTTTACCGTCACTTTTGGGACGGATTAACACTCCTCCAAAGTTAGAATAACCCCCTAAGGGTATGATTACGAGTCTGGCTGTCAATAGACTGCCAGACTCGGGGTGGTGGTCTAGACCACCGCTGCTGTGGTGTCTGACCACCACCGCCAGGGTACCGCCGACTCTGCTAGTATCTGTGATCCTGACAGGCTGACGGTGGGTGCAGGTTGCAATCAGCCAGGGCGGTGCTTCATGCACTGCCGCCTTGCTGATTACAACCTGGTTCACCGCCAGTTCCACCACCATGAAAAGGCTGGCGGAGCTCAGGTGCAGGGGCCACAGGGAGGCCCCTGCTCTGCCCATGACCGTGGCATGGACAGTGCAGGTTTCTCCCTGCCCAGCACCTTCATAATGCGCACTGTCTGGTGTGCAGACAGAGCGCAACACGAGGGTGCTGGTGCCTCCTGTGGGCGGCAGCATTACCAGCCGCCGACAACGCTGCCGCCACTTTCCCGCTGGCTTAACTGGCGGAAATCTTGGTTTCGACCTGTCAGCTAGTGGGAAAGTCATTATGGGGCCAGTGCGGAGGTCGCCACTACAGTGGCGGCCATCCTGTCGGGAGTTTGGTGGACAGGTGTTCCCGTCCGCCAAACTCATTATCAGGGCCTAAATCTATTGCGCTCTGGAAACTTAAAATTCTGAGGGGCCCAGGTAGTGGTGTCAGTACTCTCCTACGCATTGTGACTTGGGGAGGGGGGTGCGATATATAAAAGCTCAAGGGTAATACATCTATTGTGCCATAATCAGTGGCCAATTTACTTTTTTCCTTTTACAGAACAAATATGAGTTATGGGAGTTGACAACAATACAGTCTTCATTAATCATCCCGGAAAAGTGCTAATCCAGATGACTCTTCGAGTAAAAAATAATTTAGGCACTAAAATAAAGGCCCAGATTTGTCAACATTTGATGCAGTGTGGCAAGACAACTTGCTGTGCTGAGTCAAGGATATGGCATATTCCTGCTATTTCTTTGCACTGGCACACTCAGTCCAGCTTAGTACCAACACAGGCACCCTTGTGTCATTGTGCAAGGATACCTGTGTTGCAAGCAGATTGTTTTCCTCTTTCTCTAGAATGCAGCACATTTAGAAAGAGGAAAAATTTAGGAGCAATAAAGATGGTTCTCTTCACTGTGCCACTAGTAAATAAGTGTAGCATATTGATGCATTCCCAGGCTCATCTGTCTTGGAAACTCTGGGAATATGCCAAAATACATGGGTGGAAGTGTGGGAACCTCAACTCTCCACCTATTTAGTGCCTTCCCGCTAAAGAGTAAAGCAAGACAGCTGACTTTCACTATTCAAGATTTACCAAGCAACGCAGGGCTACGCAAGGTGGCTTTGCATGATTGTAAATATGAATTAAGGATTGTGTGCCCTTGCGTCATCCTGTGTAATGCAAGGGCAACGCAGTCCTATGATTAATCTGCGCCTCATTTTCCTCACAGCTAGATATTTGTGAGCTGATAAGCATTTTACTGAAGTCATATAGCATTGAGATAGGCTTAAACAATATATATTGTCTTTTCGGAAGAGATTATTTGAGATGCAAAAGGCAAGGGTGAACGTGCAGCATCTATATCAAGCCCCCCACCTTTTACCCCTCATGAAGAGTGCCTGTCAGGCTGAGCAAAGGTCATCCTGACAGACACTATTCATGTTCAGCTCAGGCAGCCAGGAGAGAGACATGGCAGATTTGCGCAGACTCCTGGCTTCCTGAGCTGAACTTTGCTGGGCTGAAGAGGTCACATGTCCTATGGGCGTGAGATCCTCAGCTCAGCAAAGGTGCCTCGAGGCCCTCCCCCTCAGTGAGGAGGGGAAGCTTTACCCATTGACTCTGACCTGGGCGCTTCAGGTTTAAGCCCTGAAGAGCCCAGGGCGAGTGTCAATCAATGATATCTCGTCACAGAGTGGGGTGGGTTCAGGATTAAGCAGAATGTATCCTCCATCCTCAAATGCAAATCCATCAGCTTGGTTTCCTTGGCAATGACTCTCACTGCACACTCCAAGAAGCTATTGATAGTTGTTTCTTTTAGAGATGTGCTACTGGCAGTATTGGGCTACTCTGTTTTAAAGGGCGGACGTTAGATGGGTGCCCACCCCAGGTTCTTCTGGGCTCTGACAGGTGCAGCCGGGCCTGGGCACAACTCAGGCCCATGCTGTGTTATCAGGGGATGCACTATATTATGCTCAGCTGTTGCTCCCACATTCAGTCTCTTAGAGGAACACTGTGGCCCTGGGCTTTGTAGTCTGCGGCCAAGTGCATTGCAGTGTAAAGGGATTTGCTATATAGTGCTCTGCTGTTTCTCCTGCCTCTAGTCTACACCTGAAGGTGGCACAGCTTCTGGGCCTTGTAGTCTAGCCCAAACAAACTTCTTCAGCAAGTGTGTCCCATGTAAAATTATGAGTTAGATTAAGATCTAAAAACAAACAAATAGTTGAGGATGGCGGAACCACATAAGGAAGATGACACAACTGGACTCCAGAACAAGTTGCAGAGGGTGACCGGACCTCAGTGACCAGCATGGGCGGACATCAGCAAAATGAACAGTAACGCCTGCTACAACATATGATAAAAAGCAGTTTTGTGTTTTCATTTCAGCATGTTAGGCAGGAGCTTCTGAATTTCAATTGTTCTTTGTAACAAGTGACTTCTCACAATCATTTGTTTAAGTCATAACCTGCAGGTTCACTAATTAGATAATTTTATGGTCATTAATTTTAGTTATATTGGTTATAACTCAGTTCAACAATCAAAGTTTAAGTGCTGTTTTGCACGAAAAGGGGAGTATGGTTCTGAGGTAATAGAATATTCTGTCTGGACTTGAACATACGAGTAACAGTAGAATAACAGTGCTATAGCTACTAAAATGTTTTTATTAAAAAGGTATTTCAGCATTTTCTGCACCTACATGAATGAGGCACAACTTCCACATTTGAGACCCTGTAATACAAGCATGCCAATTGTCACTAAAAGTGAAGTCTACAAAAGGTTTAAAAATGTATCTAGATGTTACATAACCAGTGACAGCCTGCTTCGCCTTTCCCCTCAGACTGGGAGTGGGAGCCTGGGCTTGTTCTCCACTCCGCTGTGCAATCCAGCTGGGTTTAGAACATGCAAAGTGCTCGTGTCTGTATGGCCGGCCCAACACGGCCAGCCAAACAGACATGCACACATTGTGATGCATAGCCTTCCCTCAGCCCAGCCCGCCACACCTCTTCTCCCAGGAAAAATAAAATGATAATAGCATAGGGTTATTATCATTTTATTTTTCCTTTCCCCACAATCCAGAGAGGTGATGCTCCTCCGCCCTAGCAGAGGAGTGGCACCTGTACATAACAATTAAAATATATAAAACGAATATATAACATAAATAATTTTTTAATATAGCTTAAGTTGTGTTGGTGTTTTCAAGGTCAACAGTGTCAATTCCCTCAATGTCACTGCACTGACTTTGTCAAACAAAATCAGCCGTCTTAGCCAGTGGGAGTTTTGAGGAGACAAATAGATATTTTTCTGTTTTGTCAGCACAGAAAACAAATTTGCATTATTCTCCTGGGTAAATTTGGGCATTCTCTTTCTGGTAGTCTCACAGCAATGCATGACCACAAATATGTGATTCTCTTGTTAAACCCAATAAGCATTTGGGAAAAGTCCAAAAGGGGAGTAGTAACCACATGTCGGGCTATCTGTTCCCTCCATTTAACTAGTACACATCAACTTTCATGATTTGGCAAATTACATCATGATGGCTACCAATCATTAAAAATAGAATTTATGGTAGACTCAGGTGAAACAAGGAATTACCTCAATCTGCAATATGCCCAAAAACTGTGTGTATCCTTGGTTCAGAAGGAACTTTTGGAATCTGTTCATGTAGCAGAATATACAAAATTATCAAAATTCGTTGTTAGAGATCTCTGTCAGGGATAATTACACTCTGATTATACCATTATATTTCTTTCTATTCTTTCTTCTGAGGGGAACTTGCGAGCCTGTTGTTTTCTATCAACCTTCCAATAACTCTGTAAAAGTTATTTTACAACTACCTGATCGGTTTCAGGTAAATTGTTCTGAGTGGTTAAATGAAATTCTTCCCTCGTTAGGAAAAAGCGTATAATTTCCCATGCTTGTTTCTTGGTCTGTAGCTGACATTGTAGATAATTCTTGCAAAGCACAGAGACAATCTGGCATGTCTATGGTTAATTTATTTCATGGATTTAAGGTACTATGAGTTCTTGTGGTCTGCTCGGATACAATGTTGAGCTCTTTCTAAATAATGTCTCCAATATGAGATGGCTTCCTTTATTGCCAAGAGTTTTCTGTCATAAACGGTATAATTGATTTTGACAGATGTTAGAGTTCTGGAATAATATGCAACTGAGTGAGTTTCACCAGTTTTTTCTTTGCTAGAATCACCCCTATTGCGAAGTATCTGTTTCCAAGATGAAAGGCAAATTACAGTCCAGATGTCTTAGGATGGGTGGATTCGTAAATACTCTCTTAGGTGCTTCAAAAACAATCTCCCTACTACAGTGGAAAACAGGCCCTTTGTGGATAAGTTTAAAAATGGGACAGCCAATGACAGAGAGGTCCCTAGTAAAATATGTATAGAAATTGGTACCCTTAGTGGAACCTCTGCACTTCTTTGACAATTCAAGGTACGATCCAATCATGTAACACCTTAGCCTTCTCCAGATAAAGCTATATTATTTCTTGGGAGATATAAAACCCCAGGAATATGAATTCAGACACCTCAAGCACATAGCTAGCTTTGCCAAGAGCGAATGTTCTCTCAATCTTCTTGACACTTCCTTGACATATGCCCATTTTTTTTTCAGATTCTCGGTAAACATCAAGATGTAAAATAATGTATGTGTCCACTAGATCTTGGGAAATATAATATACAAAATGCTGAAAAGCTGCAGGTGAGTTGCACAGCCCAAAAAGCTATCTTTCAGTAATCAGTGTGTCTGTGTCTTGTGTTGAATGACATCTTTCATTCATCTGATTGTATCTTAAATAAGTTGTAGACTTCACAAAGATTTATATTAGAAAATATATTTGCTGACTTTATCTGATGTAATAGTTCAGAGATCAATGGTAAGGCATATCATTTTCTGACTGTGATGGTATTAAGTTCTTTGTAGTCTATGCATATTTAAACTTACCCCCGGACTTGGGAATGAAAAACAAATTGGGCTCCAATATGGGAAACAGGATGATGAATGGACCCATTCTGTAGGTTTTAGGTTAAGTACTCCTGAAGAGTCTTATGTTTTTGTACCATTAGCATATATTTCCACCAATGGGAATCTTTGTTCCTGGAATCAAATCAATGAGCCAATCATAAGGGCAATGGGATAAGTTGATCAGCTCCTCTTTTAATAAAGACATTGGTGAAGTCCGAATATTGCTCTAATATCTTTGGCTGTTTCTTCTCCTTTTGTGCAAAACAGCATGTTAAAAGAAGTACAGATTCCAATTACTTTCGAGGAAAGATGATCTGATTGCAATGTTAAGATTAAAAGTTGATTACCTGTTCTTGCCACTCAATAGATGTGTTTGGTAGCCAAAGTTCACCAATTTCAATGACAAAATCTGGTAATTCAATGAGTTGAAATTGAATGGTCTCAAAATATCTATTGTTCGGAATGAGTGCTAAGTAAGGAGGTTCCCAGCACACAACCCCAAAAAACAGTGGTTTCAAATTCCCATGATCGGTTCAGAGTATTCTTGCATTCTTTCAATAAACAATGCTTTTCATGAATTCTCTTAGTCTGGATGCCCATAATGCACCTTGAAGCACCACAATCAATGAGAGCCAAGGTGGAAAGTGGTCCTTGGCTGGTAAGAATCTATACCCAGATGCTTCCCATAAGACTTTGTTATTCTTTAATTAAATGTCTTTGCTTTCATAGTTATCACTCATTGAATATTTGCCAATTGCATGGCTTTATCAGTGGAACTCATCTCTTCCAACACTGCTTCTATAGAGACAAATTACTTTTCTGGAACCCAACATCTAACATAGGCATCAATTTCTAATCCAAATCAATTGATATAGCACTGCTTATCACCCCAGGGGGCATCAAGACACTGGTTGTTGAGGCTGCAAGCTTGCTAGTTAGTCCTCAAAGAGCCATGTTTTGAGTTTTCTCCTGAATTCCTTGAGGGTGTGCATGTTCCGCAATGTAAGATCAATAAGTGCAGTATTGGTTGTTGGCCTACAAACACTAAAGAAATAGCATTCTTCAAACCCTTATGGAGGCCTTGGTAGATGACCACTGGCGAGCACTCATCTGTCTAGACTATCTCTGATATTAACTGAGAAAATGTATAATAATGGATACCAGATTCCATGCCTGGTTGGAGGGAGAGTAAAGCAGCATGTCTCTTGCCAAAAAAGCACTAAGGGGGTCATTATGAGTCTGGCTGTCTCAGGACCCCCATGTTGGTGGGGACGGTCATCCCGCCAACAGATTGGCGGAGAAGACCACCAAATTATGACCATGGTGGCCATCCCAACAGAATTTAGCCAAAGCACCACCGGCACCGCCGGACTTCGGAACCAACGATGACAACACCAACTGTGAGTACCTACACTTACCTGTCACTGTTGTAAAATGCAAAACTACCTATGCACACACAACATACATACCCAGGATGGCCGGCGAGGGTGACACGCACACACACTTTACCTCACACTGACATGTACACTCACACACTGCCACATACACACACGCACATACAACTACACACATTACGTCCATCACACACACCCAAAAAACACACAACAACTACACATACACAGCAGCGGCACACTCACACACAACAATGCACAGCACCCCCAAATGACACAACAACACTACTATCGCAACAACACAAAAGCACCCTTAAGACCACACAATACACAGCTCGACATCACAATACAATCATACAACACAATGTTACAACTCCAGAGACAAGTACACACAATCAGACATCCAAACAACAAGTCATAACATATACCCCATAAACACACATCACTACAGTTTAGACATACCAATCCCCAAACACACATACGCACACAGTACAACCACACTAAGGCACACAACACCGCACATTACACATGTTAACACAAACACCACACAATACCAACACATTTACATGTCCCCAACATACAAATGCCCATCACACAACACACCCATCACTGGGGGACAACTGCCATGCACACAGCCACACATGCAAGCCAGACACAACTGGTAGTACTTCTACCACCACTCACACACAAATGCTTTCACACAAACAAAATCAGCCAATAGGAAAACTGCCTTAAGAAACGAAATGTAGGACAAAGATGTTATCATTGAACCAATAACATGTTGGACCTGAAAATTATTTTGTTTGGCTCCAGCAACCCACTTGGGGCAAAATGAAAAAATTGCAGGACCACCATAACCAGCATGCACTGCTCACTTGAGAGGCCCACTGGGGCGGACTAGTATTTAAAGAGACTAATCAGGTGCCTGTAATTAGACAAGCTGAAGCCATGCTGGTCTTTTCAGTAAGAAAGAGATGCCTGGAACACCTCCAGCACTGGCTGCACCTACGAGGGTGAAACACTTTTATATTTTTCTCTGCTGAAGAAAGGATTGACCTTGAAACACGTGTCCAGAGATGATTTTACAACTTAAGGCCTGGAATAATGAAACTGCTTAAAGAATTCACTGTGAGTTGCTGGCTTTGCTTTTTCTTCCCGTTTATATAACCTGTTGGGAGTGCGCTTTCACATGAGGACAACTTCGTTTTTGATAATTAACCGGCCTGTCCAGCCGGGAAGGCAGCACCACTGCACATCGAAGCAGGTCTGTGTGACTTAAAATGGATTGTCACATAAGAGCAATCAGGTTGGGTTATTCATAGCAAATCTGACAATTTTACTTTGGATTCGCCTACAAAGGTTTTGCACTTTGGGTCATTATTTCGTTTGGCTCCAGCAACCCACTTGGGGCAAAATGAAAAAATTGCAGGAACACCACAACCAGCATGCACTGCTCACTTGAGAGGCCCACTGGGGCGGACTAGTATTTAAAGAGACTAATCAGGTGCCTGTAATTAGACAAGCTGAAGCCATGCCGGTCTTTTCAGTAAGAAAGAGATGCCTGGAACACCTCCAGCACTGGCTGCACCTACGAGGGTGAAACACTTTTATATTTTTCTCTGCTGAAGAAAGGATTGACCTTGAAACATGTGTCCAGAGATGATTCTACAACTTAAGGCCTGGAATAATGAAACTGCTTAAAGAATTCACTGTGAGTTGCTGGCTTTGCTTTTTCTTCAGGTTTATATAACCTGTTGGGAGTGCGCTTTCACATGAGGACAACTTCGTTTTTGATATATATATATATATGTATATATATATATATATATATATATATCAAACACTTCTTGTTAGCGTGACAATCCTGCTCCAGAACGTCAGCGGTGCTCGTCTAATAGCAAGCGCTACCTCGCTTACAACTCCACACTTGGCTCCCTTAGTTGAGGAAAAGACAGCACTCCGCGGGCATCTTGTTTAATCCGGGTTTATTTGCACAAAAGAAAAGAACGCATTTCGGTGTTACCGCCTTCGTCAACTTCTTATTCGCCATTTTGCCTTCCCTCATATATAACATATGATCGCTGTGTTAAATCCCTATCACCATTACCAACAATCTATTTTACAATTGGACTCTCTATCATAATACTCTCTATAATTCATACTGGTTACCTTATAAATGATTACATCGATCTTGCTTTTATACAGATTTCCCATTTGTGTAAAAATAAACATAAACGTAAACGTAAACATTAATGACCCAGCTATGTATAACGATGTGAATAGATATAAAAACGCATTGTCTCAGTATGTATTTAGTATTGCAGAAGTTCCATAAACAACTTCCTTCCCAATCATAATACGTTGAGTGGTTGTGCTGTTAGTAGTGGGCTCACAATCCATTTGTGAACCCGATTTCAGATTGCCCACACCAAATTAACATTATCATATATCTTTCCAACTGCCCAATTAACTAAAATTATCGGTCTCTTTTCCTTCAATCGTAGATCGTTATTAATCTTGTCTCGTTATATTTTCTTCTTAATGTTGCCATAATATCTGACTCATATTTAACCATCCCAACTAAGTATTGTGGGAACTTGGATAGAGAAGCCCTGTTCCGCTCATCTGCAACGAATTCAAAACGCCTCCGCCCGCCTCATCCTCGACATACCCGCAACAGCCACATCTCTGCCCACCTGAGACACCTGCACTGGCTTCCCGTCAACAAAAGGATCACCTTCCGACTCCTCACCCACGCACACAAAGCCCTCCACAACAAGGGACCTGAATACCTCAACCGCAGCCTCAGTTTCTACACACCCACCCGTCAACTTCGCTCCGCCAACCTCGCTCACGCCGCCGTCCCTCGCATCCGCCGCACCACGGCGGGTGGGAGGTCCTTCTCCTACCTGGCGGCCAAGACATGGAATTCCATCCCCACCAACCTCAGGACTACCCAGGACCACTCCGCATTCCGAAGGCAACTCAAGACCTGGCTCTTCGAGCAGCAGTAACCCCATCCCCCTAGCGCCTTGAGACCTGCACAGGTGAGTAGCGCGCTTTATAAATGTTTATGATTTGATTTGATTCCATATACCCTGTAAGCATTTTCATACTTTCTGTTGCAAATATCTGGTGTGTGAAGACAACTTCTACCTCCTCAAGTATTATTTAATGATGTTCCTATTAATTTGTTAGTATAGATGAATGTATAACTGCTCACTGATGTTCAACCTATTTGGTTCCTTAGTGTCGAGTGATAATAAGTACCTCAACTCTAATTTGTGTAGGTTCTTCTCTCGATCTCCCCCTCTGCTCTCTCTGGATATTCCGTCAAATACACTATAACCAACTCCTCTATTCTCCCTCCATGCATCTCATGGATATGTCTAGCCACTGGATATGTGACGTCCTTATTGGTAATTGCTCTCAAATGTTGCAAAATTCTTTTGTGTGCCTGAAGTTTTGTACTTCCCACATACAATCTGGGACAAGTGCATTTCAAAATATAAATTATGTGGTCACTTTTGCACGTATATCTTCCTTTTATGATATGTACTATCCTGTTACTAATAGTTAGATTTTTAATATTTTCTCCATTTTTGCATGCTTTGCATTTCATACCCTTATAGAAACCATCCTGCGTGTTGAGCCATGTAGACTGTTTGCTCAGCTGTCTGATATCACTTTTAACTAGAACGTCTTTCATGGATTTCCCTCTTCGGTAGGTTATCTGTGGTCTCCTCGTTAACCTCTGTCCTATTACAGGATCACTCCTCAATACATGCCAATGCTTTTGTAATAAATTGCGCACTTGTTCATGTGCCACATTGAATGTTGTAATGAACCTCACTATCTTATCAGCACTTTCACCGCTGTTTCTTTTGTTCTTTCTCTCCTGTGATGAGAACAGCAGGTCTTCTTTAACTCTAGATTTTACTTTGTTGCTAGCTATTTCAAGTGTCTTGCCAGTATACCCTCTGTTCTGCAGTCTCTTTCCCATATCTATCTGAACTTCTTTGAACTTGGTCTCAGTGCTGCATATTCTTTTAGCTCTCAACATCTCACCAAAGGGAATCCTTTCTTTTAATGGTTGTGGGTGATGACTAGTGGCATGTAAGATGCTGTTGCCTGCGGTTTGCTTTTTAAATACTGTGGTTTCTACCCTGTTGTTTTCTATCGTCACTCTTACATCCAGAAACTCGATTTCACTCACATGTTCTTTACTCGTGAATTTCAAATTACAATTATTCGTATTCACTTCTTGTGAGAATTGTAATGCTCTGGTCATATCTCCTTTCCAGATGATAAAAATATTGTCTATATATCTTAACCACAGTACAATATCTTGGCTCCATTGGTCTAGGGGGGGATTATTTAGTACTTGTTCTTTCCACCACCCCATGTATAAGTTTGCATAACTCGGTGCGAAACAGGTTCCCATAGCAGTCCCGCGCTTTTGTTCGGATATCTCATTGTTATAAAAAAAACATGAGGTGTCGTAAACACCAGCCAATCATATTCATTAACATTTTACTATGTTGAAGAAATCTGATGGATCTAACTCTCAAGAAATGTTCAATAGCTCTCATTCCCAAATCATGGGGTATACTCGTGTACAATGCTATCATGTCTAAAGTCACGAGGAGGAAATCCTCCTCCCAACTAACATCAAAAATCCTTCTTAAAAAATCAGTGCTGTCCTTCAGGTAAGATGGCAGATTTACACCCAAAGAGGATAAAAATGTGTCTATGTACTGCCATAAGGGTTCAAAGAGACTACCTCTACTTGAAATGATGGGTCTCCCAGGGGGTTTCACTGCATCATTGTGTATTTTAGGTATTAAATATTTTTTATTTGGGGTGATCTACTGTTATAAATCTGTACTCATCCTCAGTAATTAAACATTTGGGGCCATATGTACGAACACTTTTTCCCATAGACACAGAATGGGTAAAAACCTTTGCTACATCTGGCCCTTGGTTTTCCAATGATGTAATTCTATGTCAAACTGATGTTTGGCATTTTCCACATATTTCTTATCTATCTTCTCATAGCATGTTGGGTCATTTAAATGTCTATAGGCTTCCTCCATGCATTCTTCAATCGGCCAGATCACAATGTTCCCACCTTTGTCTGACCCTCTCACCACTATTTGTGGGTTCTTGGTCAACTTATCAAGGGTCTTGACATAACTTGTCTTGATCTTCCTTGTCTTCTTTATCTCTCTTGTTTTCAATATTTTAAAACCTTTAATTTTAATCTCTGAAAACTGGTCAATTAGGTCCCCACTCAATCCTGGAACAGTTTTAGATCTCGGTTTAAGCCCTGAGGCATCTATTTTATCCGTTGTTATCCCTTCCAGTTCCAATCTAGCGATGCCTTGCTCATCATCGGTTATGCTGATGTTCTCATCCATTTCCCATAATTCTCTCAATAATGTTGCATCTTCGATGAATAAATTGTCTCTAGACAACTTGATTGTAATGTCATCATCAGTTGCATATATATATATATAAATGTATATGTGTGTGTGTGTGTGTGTGTATACAAAGGCCATAAGGCCAGTCCAAAATGTCCAAGTGCTAAATGCACATGTATGTGCCCCAACTTGACTCCTGACTGCCAAGTAACCTCCATTGGTTGGGGCATCAAGAGGGCAGGTAGCCACCTCAGGGATTGAGGTGGTATGGGCGAGGTCTTGGGCTTCGTTTTGAGAGGGGTATCCTTGGGTTTGGATTTGGGAGGGGGGTTTGGTCGAGGCTTAGGGAAGAATTGGGAACTCCTAGGAGGGATCATCTTCTTTGCAGGGAGGTGCATGGGAACTCACAGGGGTGGACAGGGGAGGTCTTGGATGTGGAAGGGCTGGACTTGGGGAGGGACACTGATCATTTAGCTGGTATCACAGGGTAGGAGAGAATTAGAGAAAAGGGAAAACTCTGAGAGGAAAAGGATTTGGGAGTGGAGGGAGAGGTAGTGCTTGGAAGAGGTGTCTTGGTGGAAGTTTTGGGTGCATGTGTGAGTAAGGTATGCTTGTGGGTGGTGGGTGTCAGTTGGGTGACAGGGAGGGTTTATGTGTCTTAGGATGAGGGGTGGTGGAGGTGCAGGGAGATACTGTGGTGGATGGCTAACTGTCAGTTGGGGTGGTGACTGTAGGCATGCTGGATGTGTTGCATATAGGTGTGTCAGTAGTTGTGGTGTCTGTGGATGTGGTGTCTGGGGTGGATGTCTGAGGGTCTGCTATTGTGCTGACGGTGGGTAGGATAGGAGTGTCAGTGTGGTAACTGCAGGTATGTCAGCTGTAGTGTCTGAGGTGCTGGAGATTGTGGGGGTGTCAGTGCAAGAAGTGACTGTTGCTGTGTCTGTGGGTAGGTGTTGTTTGTGTGCATGCCAGTGGTGGGTCTTATGTTGTTTGTTTTTGTCTGAGCTACCTTTGGATGTTGAGGTGGATGCATGCTGGTCTGTCTGTGTGCTTTGGCTGGGTTTTGGAAGTGGGGTTTTGACTTGGGAAGATGAAGGTGGAGGGGGGGCAGAAGACAAAGGGTGACTGGCTACTATCAGTGTGAAGGCCAGAGCCTGAAAGGATGTCTGTAGGCCTGCCAGTGCACCATGAATGCCCTCCAGGAATGTATTACTCTGCTGGACTTGAGTTGCCAGTCCTTGGATGGCATTATGATAGTCTACTGACACACAGAGATCAACTTCGGGAGGTCAGTAGCCTCCTCACTGAGAGCAGCAGGGCTGACTGGGGCAGGGGCAGAGGTGGCTGCAGCGAGGGAGACGCCTACTCTCTTGGGTGAGTGGGCACGGACAACTGGGTGGGGAGCTACAGGGAGGGCAGTGGTAGAAAGGGGGGTGGTGGACAAAGATGGTGCTGGGTTGGTACCAGAA
Organism: Pleurodeles waltl; assembly: GCF_031143425.1. Classification (NCBI taxonomy): domain Eukaryota; kingdom Metazoa; phylum Chordata; class Amphibia; order Caudata; family Salamandridae; genus Pleurodeles; species Pleurodeles waltl. The sequence goes on from NC_090445.1 coordinate 511,885,633, forward strand.
GGGTCTGCCACCGCTAGGAAGGGTCCACTGGAGGAGGATTCCAAAGATAATGATGATGTTCCGGTCTACCCGTGTCACTCCACTTGCCCTCTGGGCCACTGGGTCCCTCTCTGTCAGTGGTCTCAACACTCCAGATCCCCACATACCGGTGCCCAGTTTCCTGTGCATGCTGGTGCTGATGCACACAAATAGAGAGAGAGGGAGGGCAGGAAAGACAGGGTCATCACATATACACATAACAACATGCACAACTGTAGGCAGACATCTTATGACCAGGGAATACTCTATGGAATACCACAGCCCTACTTCATATCACAACATATCCCTGGTACCCACCCCTTCATGTCATATCTCACACTGTTATCATGATCCCTGTGAGGTACCACAATGGGACCCTTCCATCAATTCACCTATAAACCTATGTCAGCATGGACATCATGCCCTTAGTAAAGCTGAACAACCATCCTCATAAAGGTCATATATCCCCTATCACCATAAGGAACAGCAGTTGATAGATAACATCATATCATGCATGTTCACATTCAACTCCCAACATGTCCATGTCCATAAGGAACATACAATGCTGGTCAAGACAACTCTATTGACTAACTACACGACTCCCACCATTGCTATCACATGCCCAGCTGAACCCTCTGTACATATCTTTCACTATGGATATAATTGGATATAATTCATGATGAAGATACAAATTGTGGCTGTCCAAGTTAGGTACCATCTGAATCTTACAAACAAGTCTGGAGACCAGCTATATCACTACATGTATCTAATCCCAGAGGCCTAGTTGCAGTCTTCATACACAGGTACTCCACATCACATCATACATGCATGTATGGCAACAGTGGACTATCTAGCACACATGATACACCAACTGACAATCACAGAGAGCACTGCAACCACAACTAAACAAAGGACAGCTAACTAATACCTATTAGGCCAACTCATATTCCACCTGACATGCATATACAGAGCAACCACATGTCAAAATGAGTAAACTCACATCACTCACACCAATCCTGACATGTGAATACTTCTACCATAGGTCGACAAAACACACATATCCCACTGAGAACACATGTACACATGATGCATACACATGAACTCACACGACTGCTGTTGCACTTACAACATATGCCACAACTATAACACCTGTATGACAAATAGTACCACAGCCAAACAATGACATCTTGTAGTAAGAAGTGACCCCCTATCATGTCCTGTCCACATCAGCTAGTCAAAGGGCAACAAGGATTGTTCCACTCCAAAGATCTGACCCCAAATAACAATTGTGACATGATGTAGGAAGATATTACCATATGATGCACTAGTATTGGTAGGGCTTTGGCAAATAGTGCATGCACATTGCACTTTGTCTATGGGTAGGGCTGCCTAATCACTTACCTCCACTGAAACAAAGCCATTGGAACACCAGTGATTAGATTACAGTTCAGTGGCCTGGAGATGCATGGGTAGGCCACATATACATGCTAAAATACCCATATTGGATTTCCTTCAGTTACAACCTTCACATACCCCATAATATGCACATGAAGAAACTATTGGGACAGCAACACTAACCCATATGTAGTGTTCACATATGCCCATACCTGTACCAAGACAAAACCTAACTAGGCCCTGTCCAACACATGTCTGGCACACTGTATTAAATGCAGATAACTTAGATAGATGGAAGTTGGCCTACACCATAGAGCTTCATCCTCATATATTTGGATTTACGAACCAGCATATGCTAGACATGAAACAGTAGCCTACAGAGATATGCAAACCTGGGTGGAGTGTCACATGTGGCACTGGCCAATGTACATATCAACATACAGACATTGATGTACCTTGACACACCTGACACAAACGTACACATGCACTAGCCTATTGCCAGATCTCCATCTCTTTGTCAAGCAAATAGAGTACAAGGTATTCCCAGTTGTCTACATACGCGGAGCACCTACTATAGTGTCTCAGCTGCTAAAGTGACAGCAAGCACCAAACTGTCAAAGCAAATTACATGGGTTCTGTCAGTACTTACCCCCTTGTGGCTGTTGTGCTGCCCTCAAAAGCCCTTCCACCTCAGGGTAGGCCCCTGCCAAATTGGGGGCCAATAGGGGGGTCAGGGTCTGAGGGGCACCCCTTCCTTGTTGGGAGGACATCCTCTGCTGGGCCTCAGGCTTTTCCGGGCCCAGCATTTCAGGGCCTCCCACCGCTTTCTGTAATGGGTGATCCGCTAGGTATGGACCCCCAGGGTCCTCACTGGCTTAGCAATGGCATGCCAGATATCCTTCTTCTGATGGGCACTCACCTGCATGGGTGACCCCGTCAAAAAGAGAGTCATGTACATTGACACCGTAGCAATAGGACTGTTCAGTGCACAACAGGCACAGCAAGTTGGCATTCATGCCCATCCTCTAAGCACACATGCCTACACATCATGCTATCTGCATGCATTGGCACCCCCACTAATGCACATGCAGTATGCAATGTCACACACAACATCTATCACACATGTCTATAGCATAGGACTCACCTGCTCCTCTGGTGCCCATATGGCTCCCAGAGGTAGTACACAGCAGCTCACGCTGCGGAGATCTTGCTGGCAACAGTGTCAGGAGTCAAGTGAGCAGTAAAGCAGAAAATGGTGGTCATGACTGCCACGTACAGGACTGTCACCGCTGGTGGTCATCACCATTGGACCAAGTCTTCCAAAGACAGAAATGTTATCTAAAGTTGAACGGCGGTTGTGACCGCCTACCGCTATTACGACTTCTGCCGGTGGACTCGGGTCACTTCCACCTGTCCAGTACAGTAGGTCAGGCGTCTGCTATTTTGGGCACATTTGTTTGATGGATGTGTTTACTTATCTGTGCCATACACCCATTCCACCCCAAAGCAGTATTCACATATGTAGTGCCATCATATATGTGCAACATTATGGTCATATATTCACTTAATGATCTGATTAGGGTGTATATATGGTGATAACTATGTAAAGAGGCTCTGAGGTACATAGGACACGAGTAGACATAGTTGGTTTACAATACTTATATGTGAATAGGAATAGTGCTGGACAGCTAAGTGTTACATACTTGTACACTAACATTAGTCTCATTACTACATTCCCATTTGCATGTAAGCCAATGTGCAGCAATGAGAGAGGAATAGGTGAATATCTATAGGCTGTGCTGTATATGTCATAAGTTCTATGCATCCTCTACTTATGTTAGGTGTCAGGTGATATGCAATGTGTAATACATGTGTGCATACAGCATAACTCATAGTATACTCCCTTCTCTCAACATCGCAATGCTGCCATGAGGAGAGTGAGACACCCACCAGTGTACCGTCCATTAGTAGATCTGGAAACTATGAAGGACACACATGTCATACAGACATATCGTCAGAATCGTCTGACCATCATGGAACTTTGTACTCAGTTGAAGCCAGAACTGATGCCTGCCATTAGCGGTCTCTATGGCATACTTCCCAAGTCTTGTCAGTGCTACACTTCTTGGCCACAGGGTCCTTTCAGAATACAGTGGCTTTCGCAGCTGGGATATCTCAGCCCATGTTCAGTCTGGTGTTGAAGGATGTACTGTGTGCATTGTTCAAACACCTAGACAGCTACATCAGGTCCCCCACCCGAGAGGATTTGGCTTATGTGAAGGCAGATTTTTATGAGATGGGACACATTCCTCATGTGGTTGGAGCCATTAATGGCATCTATGTAGCCCTGGTCCCTCCCAGTGCCAATGAATAGGAAGCTCTACCACTCAATAACCGTACAGGTGGTGTGTTTGGCAGACTAGTACATCTCCCAAGTCACAGCCACGTTTCCTGGATCTGTGCATGATTCCTACATCATGCAGAATAACAATGTCCCACATCTGATGGCACGACTGTAAACAAAGAGGGCCTGGCTGCTTGATAAGTTAGCATTGTTATGTGTGTCTGTGAGTTATGTCTCCTGTCATCACAATCTACCCAGTCCCACATACAATATTGGATTTGTTGTCCCTTTGTGTACATAGGTGACTACGGCTATCCAAATCGTCCTTGGCTGTGGACATCATTGAGGTACCTAGCCATGCCAGGGGAACTCCATTACAATGAGGCTCGTGGGAGGACAAGGCGTATAATTGAGCGAACATTTGGGCTCCTGAAGGCAAAATTCAGTGCCTGGACCTGTCTGGAGGAGCCCTCCTCTACTCGCCCCAAAGGGTATGCCAAATAATCGTTGCCTGCTGCATGCTCCACAATCTAGCCCTGAGACATCAGATACCATTGATAGTAGATGAGGGGGAGGCAGCTGGACTTGTGGCTGGAGATGGTTATATAGCAAGTGAGGAAGAGGCTGAGGAAGAAGGAGCCGGAGACTCTAGGGCAGATCTCATCAATCAGTGCTTCTACTGACATATATGTATGTGAAGTGGAGCATAAGATGTGTTGAATGAGCACAACTTGTAGTAGATGGCTGCCTTTACCCCTCCCTTCTAGCTTCACCAGTAGTGGTGTCATGCTCCAATGCCTTTGTGTGAGTTGTGGATGCAGACTGATAGTTAGTAAAATGTACAGTACAATATGTTCAGCTATTTCGTGCATAGTTACATAAGATCCTGACATACACTTCTGTAATTGTCCACTCAGTATTGAGGTATGTTTCTTGGTTTCTCCTATCCTTGGTTTCTTTCCACTCACTGATGTACCCATGGCCCTGCAACCTATGCTTGAGGTATTCATTGTCATTAGGCACTGGTAATTGCTGACAGACATGAGAGTAGAACCAGCCAGGTAGCTGATAATATGCATATAGGTACAGTGTGTTGTACCTTGTTAGTACTTCCTTCATACAAATGGGGTTGTGACTGCTTCATCCCTTCCTAGTACCAGTGGGGAGGGGGAGATGTGCACTGAGTATAATGTTTTAGTTGTAGTAAATGGCCCATGTGTGTTGTTAGCATCATGCCCTGTGGCTTCATAATGGGCGGGGTACCTCGTGATGACTTTGGGACCTAGCTGTGTTTGTATATTGATGTTGCTGTCCAAGTTGCAGGTCACTGTATACTGACAAAGGTGAGTGAAAACCCTACAGTTATGCAACCTATTTTAGTGTATGGTTTCAGAACTGTGTTCCTCAGTGATGTTCTCTGTGTGTTCCTTGGGATAAGTGCATATCTAGCTATGGTATGGTAATGTGAAGATCCTGTACCTAGTGATGTGTAATTCCTATCAGGGTGACCCTGCTTGGTAGGTAGTCTACCATTGCCAGGACTTTTATTACCTGTAAGTGTGCTTGGTATGCCACCATGCCTTCCATCCTGATCGTACTCTCTGTCATGCAGATTGGAATGCTGACTATACCCTGGTGTTACTCTGGACTGCACACTCACTTACATCTGGCCTGTGACATTTTTGGAGTACTGTGTCACCTGCTGAGGGTGCATCCCTCTGATGTCGATTACACTGGCTGGGGGGGGCATGCCCAGACCACAGTTGGCAAGCATGACAATTGTTGCTGTTGTGTTAAAGACACATAAACAGTATCTGTGTTCGGTGATGATTTATTGTGCCTATCATAGTATTGATAATCAAAATAAAGGTGCATAGATTAACAAAAAGGTCATGAGTGAGGTCATGGTAGGTGGATTCATCAGGGTAGCTGTTACAGCAGTTGGTTTCACAGGTCCAGTGCCCATGGGAAAATGGAGTAGTGACTCATAACAGTCAACAGGGTGTATCAGTGGCACACAAGTCAGACAAATCAGGTGAGCTTCACATCCTGGCAGTGGGTTTGGTCTTGGCATCTGCTCCAGCCAGATGTCTGGATGGACACCCACATTTGGAGGGGGGTTCTTCAGCTACAGAGGGAGGGGTGTATGAGGCCTGTGATTCCCCTGACATGGCCTCCATTCCACTAGCTGCCGCAGATGTATATGAGACAGATGTTAGGGTGCTAGTGGTAGAGGCCTGATGCTGTCTGGAGAAACCAATGAGGGTGGTGTTAATGTCCCTCAGCACCCCTGCAATTGAAATGTAAGCCATATGGGCATTTTGAGCCTGCCACTGCTGCATGACTTCCTAGTGGTAGTCCCTCTGCAGGCTTTGATTTTTCCTCACCATGGTAATTATTTGACCCATCCTGTCCTGGGAAGATTGGTATGCTCCCAGAACTTGGCAAATGGTTTCCTGGACAGTGGAGTCCCTTTGCTGCCCCATCCTCTGGTCCACAGCTTCCCTCCCATGCACCCTCCGCCCAGGTCCTTGTGTCCTTGGCATGGTGTGCCTACTCCCAGTGTTAGCAGGACCATCATTGTCTGGGGTGTCAAGGTTAGACTCAGGTCCCTGTACTGTGGGATACACAATTGATTGAGCAATCCTTTGGACACAGGTTTGGGGGTGATTGATTGGCTGTGATGTGGATTCCCCAGGTGTTGGAGGGGTTGATGTTCGCACGGTAAGGCTGGGGCTCATTAACTGACCAGGTGTCCCAGATGGGCCAGGTTAATCGTCACTGTCCAGACATCCTGGCATGTTGTCCACACTGGAGCCGTCATCCTGAGGGGGACTGGCAGTCTCTCGTATCCTCTCCATGGTGGCTATGGCAGGGTTACCTGTGAAGGAAGTGAGACACAGGGCCCAGGTTAGATTGTGTGATTGTTTACAACTTTGTGAGATGCAGACAGAGGCTTAACTTGATTCACTGCAATGACATTGACAGCTGCTGCACAGCATACCTTTGTTGTACATACTACTGAGTAACTTGGTTTCCATTGTCCATGTTGGGAGCTGTCATAAAAGTTTGGTACAGTTTGTACTGCAGATGGAATCTGGTTTGGTCTGATATTTGACATGACTGTTCAGCTCTGTTACCTTGTGAATGGCCAGGTTTGCTAGATGTCACACATGATAGCTGCACAGTGCACAATGGTGACCTAGTGGGAACACTGTATGTGAGTATGCAAAGGTAATAGTCTAGTATCTGGATGTTGTGCATGTGCATCAACTGTCACATTACTTTCCAACCCAGGTGAGTCTATATCTGGGTTTGATATTAGATCGGTGGCCATTTGGAATGGTCACTGAGCTGTATCTGTATTTTGCTTTGGTTGCTATTGTGAGTGTGCCATTGCATTGCTGGCTTTGCCATATACTCGTCCTCACTGGTACAATCTAGATGGTGTAGCTAGTACTTTAGTTGCAAATGCATTACATGTGATGTGTTGAGCACATTCCAGGTTTTCACAATGATGGGTTAGTGCATTTTGGGAATTGTAGTGATATGGTTGGCTGGTAGTTTACGTGCCATTGGCAAGGCTTGTGAGGGCAGATGGGATGAGTGGAGGTGTGGCATGCAGGAGAAGGGCATTATGTGAATAGGTGAGAGGAATAGTAGGACATTTAGTTAAATGGGGAGTATTTGGGTGGTGAAGAAGCATGCAGGACAAGACAAATGTGTAACATGACTGTTGTGGGTACTTACCAGTCTCCAGTCCCCTAGGTATTCCAGTCAGGCCCTCCGGAGGCAATATGTCCAAGACCTTCTCCTCCCAAGATGTGAACTGTGGGGGAGAAGGTGTGGGCCCACCACCAGTCTTCTGCACAGTGATTTGGTTTGTGTGATGCCATGGAACACACCTTCCCCTGTAGGTCGTTCCACCGCTTCCTGATGTCCTCCCTTGTGCATTGATGGCTTCCCACTGAATTGAATCAGTCAACTATCCTTTGTCACAACTTCATTTTCCTGCCAATGGATGTTTGTTGGACCTGTGCTCAAAACAGTTGTGACTCTACCCTGTCAATTTCATCCACCATAACCCTCAACTCTTCATCAGTGAATCTTGAGTGTTTTTGTGGGGACATGGTAGTGGTTGTGTAGATGGTGTGTGGGGGTGTTGTGATTGTTAGGGTGCAGTGTTCTGGGCTTGGTGAGGTGTGGGTGCTGTGTTGTGAGGGTGAGATGGTTTCTGCGGGTTGTGTGTGCTAGTGATGTGTCTATTGTGTTGGTTGTGCAGTTGTGTGGTGTATGATGAGTGAGATGTGTATGTGTGCCTAGTGTGTAAAGGTATCTTCTCTCAAATATTTCCTGCTCTCAGTGTATGTGAATGGCATTTTTGCTGGAAAGGATTGTGGGTTGTGTAGGGGTGTGTTATACAGTACAGTGAGTAGGTGTGTCGGTTATGTGGATGTGTGGCAGGTGTGGGATATTCAAACTATCCAATGCGTTGTGTTCTGACAGTAGTGAGTTTTGACCGCGGCAGTTCGTAACACCAATGGTTTTCGGCCATACAGGAACAGCTGTGGTGATTTGTGGGTCATAATCTGGTGGGTGGAATTTTGTTGGACTGGTGGTGCTGGTGGTGGAACCGCCTCTTTCCCGTCCCCCAGTGTCCTGGCGGTGTCAGAATTTTGGCTGTTTTTTGACGGTCTTCACAGTGTGACTCAATGCGGCCGTTGGATTACCGCCAAGATGGCGCTCTTTTGGCAGCCGCCACCAGGCTGGTCTTCTGAAAAGACCACCAAATTCATAATGAGGCCCTAAATGTCTGCACAAATGATCCAAAACTCCTTAACAAAGTGCTTTGGTTCAAAATTGAAGCAATCAAAGTGCCCTTTCTTAAATAGGGTAATATAATGTTGCTATAGCTTGGTCCATTACAAATTGTTGAGGTCTTGGTCTAAAGTTCAAATTTCACTGGACCATAAAAGCTTGGAAGCAATATGGATCTCCAGTGAACTGTTTAGGTGGCACTAAAATTGTAGGTGCTGTCCTTGAATGATCTGTTACTAGATCTGTCCTGCATTTGTGGTGCTATTAATACTAGGAGGTGCAGTGGAGTTCAGTCTTCCTCTTATGAATACCTGATTTAATTTCTCTAGAATAAATGTATGCTACATACGAGTGACTTCAAGAAAATCTTGGATATTACGGATTGTTTGTGCCATTGCCTGTGAAGGATTGGCCTCACACTCTGTTTTATGAGGTCTAGCAATCTCTCATGAACACAGTAATTTCAGCATTTTAATATCAAAGCCAATCCCTCTGTCTTCCCCTAGAGGTCACTCCAACCCTTGTACTGGGTAAACAATGTTAATGAAGACCTGCACTAAAGGGCAAAGCGAGTAAAGAGAGAGATATGCACTAACTGCAAGCTGATATTATTATTTTGTTCAGTAAACCTTAACTGAATTACTGAGTGCTGTTGGAATGTCCTCCTTTTTGCCCTGGTCACCCCCACACTTTTTGGACAGGTACTGGTGGTTACTGACTCTTGGCTGTGCCCTGGGTACTGCTTACCAGTCCCAGTGCTCTGTGTAAAGTGGATGTGAAAATTAGGCTAATTATAATTGGCTAAGTTAACCTACATATAAGTCCCTAGTATATGGTAGGGCATATAGGTTTAGGGACCACAGCATAGGTAGTGCACCCATAGGTGCACTGCTGAGGTGCCCAGTTGCTGCTTTTAAATTAAAATTATATGCAAATTCGACTTTGGAATAAAAAATAGTTCCAAAGTCTTAAACTAACTTATTTTTACATATAAGTCACCCCTAAGGTGTGTCTTATGTGCCCCTAGGGCTGGGTGCCATGTACCTACAAGCAGGGACCTTATAAAAGTAGTTTTATAAGCCCTGGTGAGGTAAAAACAGCCACATTTGATTTTCACTCATTGTAGTGAATGGCCTTCCTAGGCTAGAATGGGAAGACTTTATTTTAATTTTAAAAGTCCCCTTAAATGACAGATACAAAGTGTTTGGTATCAAATTAACTGTAATAATAAATCCCACAACTTTCAGTTGTGGGATTTAATATAACTTGTTCAGGTAAAGAGTTTTAAACTTTACCTGAAAAGTTGCCAATTTCAGCCCTGCATTGCTTTTGCTGCTGTGCTCTGATTGGCCAGGCTGCCTTGATGAGGTGTGAAGTGGCCTGGCTTCACACAAAGAGATGTGGGAGGGAATCTCCCCTCAGCAAATGGTGAGGCAGGAAGGGGGAGGGCTGCAAAACAGGTCTTCTAAGGCAGAGAAGGACATTTGGAGCAACCCAGCAACACCCCCACATCCTGCAACCCCAGACAACTAGGTCCCCCCTTGATAGATGAGGAGAGGGCAGGAGAGGGGTGTGTTTATGATTTTTAGCCGCACCAGTGGGTGGGCTCAGCCAGATGTAACCTCCAAAAATCATTTTCAGCCATGATGGATTTTTGAAGAATGTTGCCTCCTGGTATTAATTTTTGCCACACTTACCAGGAAGTGGTCATCACAGGGGGAAGGACCCTGCATCTGATTGGAGAATCAGGACCCCCTTTTTTTCACCCAGGGGCAAGGATAAAACTGGTAGACCTGCACCCACACCTCAGTTCCCTACCAGATCCCTACCAGGAAGAACTACAGAAGAAGAAGGACTGCCCTGCTGGACCCCTGGCCTGCACCTGGACCCTGCACTCTGAAGGACTGCACCAGCTGCACACTTGGACTTCATCACAAGAAGGACTTTGCCTGGCTTCAACTGGTTCAAGGAGGGACTCCCTGTTTGCTACAGGTGAAAAATTGCTAACCAGATTGGTTTTGGATTTTTAAACTGTTTCCTGTGTTTTATTTAATTACTGTTTTGTGATATTTGAATGCTTCACACTCTGTCTCCTAAGTTAAGCCTTGTTGCTCGTTGCCAAGCTACCAGGGGTTGAGCTGGGTTTAATTTACTGAGACCTGACTGGACCTAAGTGGAGGTTAGTTGCCTATTGCTAAGTGTAGGTACTTACCTGCCCTTACCAATAACCCATTTTCCAACAAGTGCCTCAAGGCCAAACAATGAACATCAATGTCTTCACTTTGTTGCAAGCATGGGGGACATTGTAATTAACCTCTGGTGTACCTTAAACCTGGCTCAGGAGTTGAAGATAAAATGCCAAAGTTGCACTGGGGGTAAAGAGAGGTGGACAAGGGGACAAGAGGGTAATAAAGCATGAAACTAGGAAACTCCAGAGAGAAGGTAAGGGAAAGTAGAGAACCGAAGGAAACCATACAGAGGAGAAAACAACAAAGATGAAGGGACAGAACAAGTTGAGTGCAAACTGAAGCAAATATTCACAACAGCCACTGTTGCAAGACAGTGGAACTCTATACAGGTGGGGGCGTTTAAATACCTAGTTTGCCACTGCTGATCAGGAAGTATGACTGATTGTGCTAGGCCTTTAGTTGCTGGAGCTGTGTACATGAGTCTGGTCAATATAGTTTTATGTATACAAGTATACATTTACCACTGTCGTGTGTGCTATCTGTTCCCAGTCTTGGGCATTTTAATGTGTACTGAGACTTGGAAGACTTTGGTCTGAGGTACGTGACTCATCTCAGCTGAGGAAGGGTAGCTAGAGAGGATTCCGGAATTTAATCAACGCAGTAGAGCCCAGTGTGAGGTTTGCCCATTCATAGTTAACTGTAAATTGAGTGTTGGGTAGCAGGGTTTTGTTGATCCCAAGAGAAACTGTAACCAGGATGGCAAAACCCCAGTAGGATGAGGAGTTAGCCCCAGAAACAGTTTGCTTTGGTTGAGGAGATGTCATATTTTTCATGGAATGAGGGAAGAGTGACATATTTGATCTAGGAAATGCTACTATCTGAGGTAAGGACATCCCTGGCCATGGGAGTAAGATTTATGACAGCTAAGCCATCTGGGGTGATGCAGTTGAAAAGATCACTGTTCACCTGTCTTTAAACCAACCAGGAATAACATCATTTGAGTGGAAAGGATAATTGATCATATTTGTGATGGAGTACCCTCTACATAAAATACAAAGGGCCTTTGTTGAGTTTGGGGAAAGGGATTTCCATCAGAAATGGATATCATGTCCATAATATTACAAGTGCATTACATCCAAAGACAATTTTTAGATGTCCTACACAACATCAGCCACAATTGTAACAGAGTATCATAACAAACAAAATTATATAGAAGGACCAGGGTCATCCATAGAGTAATTCTGCAATACAGAAATGTTACTATTGATTATGTACAAAGAAATAGAGTATGGTAATTAATGCCATCACACAAATTTGAATGATGTCCTTGATAAAAGGTTCAAAATCAGTGGTCAATAATCCAAAATCAGGGTACATAGTTGTTTCATACAATTGTATAGTGTGGGGTGAGTACCGACACAGAAATCAAGAGTAGTTTCATATTAGGTGTGTTTTTAAATTAAATCACTTCTGTTCAGAGCCATTACAAGTCTGCACATACTTAAGTAAAACTCTATCTAGGTAAGTTCTTGTGTGTTTGCATTATATATTTGGCTGCCCTGGTACATTTATTTTTTAAATAAAAAATGTACATTTACTCACAGATTTGAGGTGGTGGTAATAAAATTGCTCTCCTGAGTATTTCATGTGGGTACGTAGTGTGAATAATGTAAACAGGTATGGAGAGATTATAAATTGCTGTTAGATATGTTTTGATGTATATAAAGTTAAGCTCAGTGGCACTGAAAAATAAAAAAAAACATGTAAAAGTTGGAGTTGCTTTTTAATTTGTAGTGCAAAGAATTATTGTTCCTCCATCACTGTCGTGTAAAGTCATATTGCTTCTTCTAGCAGGGGAATGTGGAGGAGGAACAGTCAAGTTTTCATCAATTTGAATTACACTGTAAATATAACAGACGGAGTATTGATTCTCTGTAGGTCCATCTGCTATATGAATGGTCCCATCGCTGTCGTCAAAGTAAGGGCAAGGCAGTAGGCTTGGCAGAGTAATGACTGACTTTTTTCTGCCTAAACTGAAAAAGGACCTTTATGGTGATAAAAGGTAGAACAGTCAGCTTTTGACAGCCTGTCTACCTCTGCTAAACTCTAGATCAGGTTCTATTTAGGAGCTCAAAATATTTCAACAGGGCAAATCTGAAGCTCTATCTAACAAAAGCCTCTTGAAACTGGACATCTTTGCTCCAAGGTGCTGCCAAAGATCAAGAGGTCTTGGAAGTTCAAGTACAAACATTTTCTATTTCTATCCTTTTCTATCATTTAGAAATTCTGGAGCAGTTCCTCATGTCTCTTTTGAGGTTCCCAGGTCCACATGTACAGCACTTATAGGCCTGGGCTCACACATGTTGAGGCCACCTGCAGAGCCCAATCCAGGACCAGTTGCACTGGTCAGTTGGTCACTCCAGGAAAAGCCTTTTGCAACTTATGCCTCTATAGCTACACTAGAGAATCCCAACTCTAAGTCCCGGGTACAAGTGGCAGGAGGTCCAACCCTACAGGTCTCCACACTGGTCACAAACACAGGTCCAGGTGTGTTCTGTGGAGCTGAGGGTGAGGTATCTCTTTTGTACAATTCACTAGCCAGTTGGTGGAGGTGATTCCTGGGCATTTCTTAACCAAGTATATCCTGTGTGCCTTACTGAAAACTCAACCACAGTGCTTTATATTGAGTGAAATCATGGCAGAACCCTTTGTTGTGCAGCTAGTTTACCAAAGTTCTAGACATTTATATTAGCAAACTAGGCCTGCCATTGTGCACTTTAACCCAGTTACATTTTATTCAGCATCGCTTTGCTTTTCTAGTATTAGCCACATTTGCAGTGTTGTTTTATTTTCTCTATCTGGTTGTTCTTTCACTTTCGAAAGCATTACGCTCTTAGCACAGCATTCATTTCACTTTGTGATTTCCTCAAGGCTGCAGTCAGATAAGGTTGCTGGCAAAAGTGGGTACGCTGTGTCTCCGACATTCATAGAAACATACATATTCTTATGTGGGGACCTTTTCTTAGAACGTCAACTGTTTTATTGTAAAAGCACTTCTCTGTCCCATAAATGTTAGAAGGAGATTCCAGCCACATGACCACGACTGCATGCTGACCGCTGAACATCTTTGCTACAGCTGCTTGCTCAGACTGCTGAATGCCTGGCCTTTATGTGGATGGTGTCTTTTTAGACAACATGCTTCCTTGCTCAGGTATGGGGGATGATGTCTTCCCAAGGGGAAAACTTGAATGGCGGATTAGGGATTATCACACTGTGCTCTAACAGAGCTTAGGTAGAAAATATAATATTCCTAATGACAGTGTGGTGGGACTGTTTTTGTGTTTCACTCACCTTGTCACAATTTTGCTTCTAGTGTGTTTTATCATCCTAGTTATTGCAATACATGCCATTTTATCTAAGATGCAGTTACTTCAATAAAACTTATTGAACTATCTCTGTCATGCACCTGCTTACCACAATTATCCACGCTCTCAGGTGGAGATGAGGCATTGTTAGTTGACCAGAAAACCTTGTTTGGGATGACAGGTGTCACACTGTGTGGGATTTTACTCAGTACCCCACAATTCAGGTGATTCTGCCACCTATGCAACACCTTCAGTGCCGGAGTAGGCTGCAGTGGTGTGCAGTTATTTCCTCCTCAACCAAATACCTGCACACAGGTGGCCTATAACGGAAGAGACTATTGGGGATTAGTGCTGATATGATGCAGGCCTTAAAAGCGGAAGGTGAGCGCGTGTGGCGAAGGAATTTTTATCTGTCCATATATTTTTTATTGTAATCTTTTTCAACAGATTTTAACTGGTTTTACCGTCATTTTGGGGGGCTAAGATCTTTTTATTGCATCAGAGTGTTCTTGCTGTTTTTTAATTTTTCTGGAGTAAGGGCCGGTTAGAGCCCTACTTCCGGTTAGACCACTAACTCTTTGGTTAGCGGTCTAGACGCCGCGGGTCACCTGAGCTTTGCTCTTTCGACCAGGCGGCATTTATTGCGCCTAAAATGCGGCCGCGCAGCGGAAGGTGAGCGCGTGTGGCGAAGACATTTTTATATGTCCATATATTTTTCACTGTAATCTTTTTCAACAGACTTTAACTGGTTTTACCGTCATTTTGGGGGCTCAGTTCTTTTTATTGCATCAGGGTGTTCTTGCTGTTTTTTAATTTTTCAGTAGTAAGGGCCGGTTAGAGCCTTACTTCCGGTCTACATGCCGCGGGTCACATGAGCTTTGATCTTTCGACCTGGTGGCATTTATTGCACCTACAATGCGGCCGTGCGCCTAAGGCAAGCCCATATGCGCCCGTCCACGCCCGACGGGGACTGGGGGCTGGGGACCATGCCCAATTGCTGACAACTTGCACCCTCTCCCCGGCATATCTCCACTCACTTGCAGGTAAATCCTGCCAACATAAGATGGCCTTAGATTATTATACTGCATGGAGCTGTAGGCACTGCAACTGGGAGATGCAAGCACCCCAAACCTTAGAGGAGGCTAGGGCCCAGATCTCAGGGCTAAATAGAACAGGGAGTAAGCTTGTACAAAACGGGTCCTTTAGTAGGAGGCCCCTCACAGATGCCCTGGTAAATGCCTGTTCACTTCCAAAACATAAAATAGAAATTAGGGAATTAATCAAGTCAAATAATATTGATTGTCTTTTTATCACTGAAACATGGGCCAAAATGGACTATAATTCGAATTTTATTGAGGCTTCTCCCCTGGGACAACTTGTATGGGAGGAGGATTAGCGATCATTTGTAGATCAAATTTTACGTGTCAATGGAACAGACCTAACACCACATCTGAGATATGTGAAGCAATGTACTTTAAAATTTATCAGTATAATTTTTTACTCCTTGACGGACTACTAATTTATCTACCACCCGGACCGTTTTCAAATTTTACTCAGAATTGGACAGGTTTGTTAGAGCCTCTAGTTATGTCAACTAAGGCCACCATACTAGGTGATTTCAACATTCATTTTGATAAGACTCAAAACCTGCATATTAAAGAATTTATAAATCTCATGACAGCCTTAGATTGGGAAATAAAAGTATCATCAGCTACACATATAGCAGGACATCTAATCAATGGGATTTTTTCCCGGACCAAGGACTAGCTGGCATTATCCAATGATCATTTTTACTGACACTCAAATTTACGCCTGGTCTCTTACCCCATCCACCCAATTGCAAAAGTAAATTAATTAGGCACTGGAAGTGCATAAAAAAAGAGCAGTTAGTGCCCGCACTGGAAGCAGGATGGGAAAAGGCCAAAAAGCTCTCCCTGCCACCACTGGATAGTTTCAATCAGGGAATTGCTATTGCTATGAACCAATTGGCCCCCTTTAAGGCATATGACACACGAAAAATAGAAAAACCTAGTCAAGCATGGTTCACAAAAGACCTCAAGCTACTCCAAAGAAAGTATCGCCAACAAGAGCGGCAATGGAAATTTAATTCTACTCCGACTGTGAAAGAAAAATTAAACACTGCTCTTAAAAACTTTAAAGAGGTGAGCTTCAAAGCTAAATCTGAATATTACACCCTAAAAATTGAAGAGGCCTCTAATGCCCCCAGAGAACTCTTTAAAGTGATTAATGCTTTGACTTCCTCCCCAACACTGTTAGAGCTGGCGAATTCACAGGAATTCCTCAATAAAGTAGCTCTGCATTTTGAAAACAAACGTTTACAAATCTATGCTAATTTTGATCACTCCGAGGAGAGAGTTGGCCATCCTGATACAGCTCATATGGATTTAAGTATGAACCATCCTACACTATCTAACTTCCAACCCCTACCTCCATAAAGAATAAAAAAGTTGATGTCTGAAATCAGGTCTTGGACCCTTGACCCTCCTCTATTATTCAATTAGACCATGATCTTGTTTCCACAGCTTTAGCTCCAATTTTTCATGAGGTCCTCACTTCCCGAGTCTATCCTGTTTTATGGAAGGAGGTTACAGAAATCCCTCTGAAAAAGAAACAAGATAGAATTAGCCAGGACCTGAATAATTTGTATCCCATTGCTTTACTTCCTTTATTGGCTAAGATTTTGGACAAGCATATTACCAGGGAATTAGCTAATTTTCTAATAGAGTCAGGAGGACTTGATGCCTCTCAACATGGCTTCAGGAAAGCACACTGTACAGAGTCAGCCATCATTAACTCATCGGGTTCGATCCGGAGAATGGTGGATGAAGGGCAAGGGGATATTCTAATCCTACTGGATTATCTGCAGCATTTGACACTATTTCCCCGCAGATTATGTTAGCCCGCCTACATCAATCAGGTATTAGAGATGAGGTGTCCCTCAGGGATCATCACTTAGCCCCACTTTGTTTAACCTGTATGTTGCTTCTCTGGCCAAATTGATTCGTTCCTTTGGTCCTAGACTAACCTCTTATGCAGACGACACCGAATTGATCATCCCAGTCAACAAAAATTGGGAGGAAGTGGCCGATCGTGTCAACTAATGCATGTGGGAAGTCAATGGATGGATGAATTCTAATTGGCTCAAATTAAATGGTGACAAAACCAAAATACTCTGTTTTTGATTAGGAAATTAACTGTGGAGCTCTCGTTGGTGGCCGACCTACTATGGCACTCTCCCAGTTCCTATTTCCTCTACAAGAAACTTAGGGGTCATTTTTGACAACTGTCTCTCCTTTAGATCACATGTCAATCGCATTTTGAAAACTAACTTTTGGACATTAAAGATGCTAAAGAAAGTCTTTCCCTTCCTTCAAAGGGAATGGAAAATCACAGCGACTTTGGCTCTGGTGATGTCCAAATTGGATTACTGCAATGCACTGCTGCTTAACCTAGAAAAATCATCTTTAAATAAACTTCAGCTGATTCAAAATACTGCTGCTCGGGTAATTCTGAACACCCCATGCTCAGCATCGGCTAGTGGCAGCCTAAAACAATTGCATTGGCTCCCAGTGGCCCAGCGCATTATTTTCAAAACCCTATGTCTGACTCACAAAGCAGCCTTTGGAAATGGCTCTAAATATCTTACGTCTAAACTACTTTGGTATAAACCCAAACGTTGTCTTCGCTCAGCAGGAGCTTTCAGAATTCAGGTTGCCCGAACCTATAAAGCAAAATGTGGAGATAAAGCCTTTACAGTGGCTGCATCTAAATGCTGGAATTCCCTACCTTTGACTATCAGGAAGGAACAAAATTTCCTAGTCTTCAGGAGGTTAATCAAAACATGCCTCTTCCTGTGCTAATGCCCCCATTTGACTTCTCTATACTCGGTGGACATGTCTCCTGCCTTCTTAGCGCTTCAATGCCTAGGCCGGAATGCGCTTTATAAATTCAAAATACAAATACAAAATGTGAGTGGGAATTCATAAACTAGGTCTGTAGTGTTTACTGAAGGCTTTGTGCTCTCTTTATGGGTGAAATCTGCACCATCATATAGGTTTCCCATAACAATGCCTCGAGATATCAGTCAGATATACTTGTTTGGGTAACATATACACTGAGTGCAGATCCACTGTCACTTTTGGGATAACTGTACTCCTTTCATCACTTTCATAATTGTCATATTTTACTGGCTCAGCTATAATCAGATTCCAGGTTTTTGTCCCCCAAACTGGGTCAAGGTAAATAATGTACTGGCCAGAAAAATAATCAAAGGCCTATCCCTACAATAGAGCCATTAACAGAGCTTGACCCAGTTCCTTGGATAAAAAAGGATTGAGAGGATTGGGAGGCAATCTGCATGTGCTAATTAACTCTTCACACTGCACCTTGCCTGGGTAAGCCTAAACACGCAGAATCAAAGAAGGAAGGCCAGATCTTTGGGTTTTGGTGGGAAGGGATGAAGTAGCTGTGTCAAGTGGACAGGCTTCCAGGGAAGATATTTTCATAGACCACATAGATGCTATTTTTAAATGCCCCTGAATGGTGCCTAGGAGGTATGGGGCAGGGGTGCAGTGATGATGTTGCACTCTAGGATTGGTTTGAGGTGCCCATCTTCTAGAACTTTCAACGTGCACCTAAAAACCCCAGCACAAAGGAGAGACACTTAAAAAGACACTGGACCTAGGCACAACAATGGCAAAAGGATGTCCAGCTGGAAGGAGAAGCCACCTGAACCCACTAAGATGGGCTGAAGGACTTTGACTTCTGCTGGCACCCAGGATGAGGATGAGTCTCTCCAGGACCAGTGGTGTTGGGCCCCTTACACCTCCCAGAGGAACAGTAGAGGGAAAGGACCTGCTGGGGAACCGTGGATGGTTCCCAGATACATGTGTGGACTTTCCCCTTGACTCTGCTGACACAGCAAGTAGCCAAGAGGCTGTGAGGCCTAGAGTAATGTGGCAGGGAAGATGTTCTCTTTGTTAGCTAGAAACAATATACCCAAGCAGGAGAGAGTATTGGGAGTTCAGGTAGATAGCAGGTCAGGCACTGGAGCAGCAAAAATCAAGCAAGCCCAACACAAATCCAACTTAGAGCCCTGGAGGACTGACAAAAATACCCGGTAGAGCTAGCCACCAGAAGCTACATGGGATTAAACTGAAGCAAATTGTCTCTACAGGGATGAAGAAAAAGGTCTGGTAAGCTTAGTTTCCCGGGAGGACTGGGTAGGAAAACTAGCACATAGACCTCTGCTGTTGATTCTTTAAAATTCCTAAAGGGAGGTTCAAGCCCCTTGAGGTCAGCGCATCGTCGTGCTTTTTAATAATTATGTGGAGGGGGCATGCATGGGGATTATCCCCACATGATCATTTTTGGCTCCAGGGACATCACTTCTTGGGGCTTGATGCAAGAAAACCTGTCTCAGGGACTCCATCTCCCTAGGACAGAAGTAAGAGCAGCAGTAATGGGCACTGCTATGCTCCATTTTTTTCCAACTCCCAGGGAGAGTGAAATCTCTGAGAACACCACTGTGTGCCCACCCCTGCTCCCCATACCAATGTCTGGAGGTAACTAGAGGCGCCCACCACTGTTATTGTTCCCCAAACTTCGGCAGGGAGAAATAAGATGCAGACTCCAGTGCCACACCAGATCACTGTTGGCAAGGTAGAGTGCCAGCTAGACAGCCCTAGAGTAGGTTCCTTGCACCGCCCCAACTCTGACCACATGCGAGGCCCTACTAGAAAGGATAGGAACTCCTGGCCTTCTTAACAAAAGGATTGCAGTGCAGCTGCTCATAAACGAAGTGAAAAAAAACATTTTTCTGAAAGCAATAAAGCTGCTTATCAAGTACTCAAGCTTCGGGGCCATGGTGTGCGCCATGAGCCTCTGCGAGAGCTGCAAAATTTTTGCATGAATTCTTGTTACGCACCGGAAAGGGCATGGGCACCATCAACAAACTAAAAAGGGCATTTTGGTGGCTGCCAGAGGTGCAATATCCTATTCAGTTTTACTAAAAAGTGGCCCCAAGTCTTCCACAGGAGTAAATCTGTGACCCTGGAGCCTGTATCATTGAGCATGGAGGGTGAGACCTCTATTGGTTGATCCTAAAGCTGCAATTACATCAATGTAAATTTAGAAATTAGACTTTGGAAACCATTTTCAATACAAAGCTGTAGTGACAGTGCAAGATTTTACCTTGTAATAAATGACATTGAATGCTGATACTATCCCCATTGATTTCAGCAGTGTATTGTATCATGCTTTCTGCATTTACTCACGTGGTGACATTCTGACAAAGCCCTTAGGCCTGCAGTAGTGATACTGATGCACCCTTATATTGTGAAACTGTGGGCCTGATTTAGGAAAAGTAGTGCTGCACCCAGTGTAGTGCCACTTTTCTTACACCCCTCAGCGCCCCCCTAATGACACGATGTGTGCGTAGTATCTAAGATATGGTGCATGATGGTGTTAGTTAGGGAACTATCGAAAAACTTTTTGACGCTAGTTCAGAGCTTTGCAGGATTAGCATCGAAAAGTTTGATGCTAATCCTGCAAAGCCCATTGAGGTCCATTGTAAGCAATGATGTGCCTCCTTTTAACCCCTGCTTTTAGCAGGCGTTAAACATTCTGAAAACAATTAAACAAAGAAATCAATCTGTTAGATTTCTTTGCGCCATTTATTTGGCTCTCTTAACAGGGGAACACCCCCTTCGCATACATTATTCCTGGCCCAGGCGTTGGGCCACATTAGCGTAAAAATAAATGAGGCTAATGTGGTGCATGGAGGTTCTAGGTGCTCTTAAATCTGCCCCTATATCTAATACAGGTGGGGTAGGGGTTAGGGGATTTTGATTGTGGATTCAGGGCTTGCTGGTGGTGTAAACTATTCTGAGGGTGTCACCAAATGTATTTCAATCTACTTGACTTTAAAAATAAGTAATTCATGTATGGTATAAATGTGTGTGTGTGTATGTGTGTATGTGTGTGTTTTATAGAGTACTTTTCCGTCTTATAAGATAAAGCACTGACTTGAGAAGGATTTCTTGAGTGCTGGTATTGTGTACCAGCAACCTGTGGATACTAGCCCAAAAACCCTCCCCTGAGTTGGCTTTGGACTGCTCTGCTTTGTTATCCCAAGAGAGTCAAGTGCTAAAATGGGTTGATGAGGCAATGTGTGCAGCACTCAGTACAAATTGGGAACCTTTTTATGAAACACATATCTATGTGACTCATTAACCTGAACAGTTAGCTCCAGGGATTTGTAATTGATTTATTCCAGTGCTACCTTTTTTTATTTGTGTGTTGCCACAATGGGGTACTTTATTTCAGGTAAAGGGAAGATTGCAGACACATTTCTTGTCCAGGACTCACATCCTTAGTAACTAATGACTCACTTTCTTAAAGAGGTCCTCAGGGAACTGGAGCTAAGATGGATCTTACTATATCCGAGCAAAACTATGTCGAATCCACCCCCTCAGGAACTTGATAGTCAGTGGTAACAATGGTGAGAAATTACAGACTTTTCAGGGAAGTTAGTGTGGGCATACGGCACACTCTGATACCAACATACAGCCAAGAGTCAGTTTACAATTTGGGTATCCCAGTGCTTCTGTGTCAGTAAAAACAAATACTCAATATGTCTATATAAAACACTATTACACACAATCAGAAATGGAGGTGTGAGTCAAAGACACTTAGGGGTGCAGATTTGTTTTGGTGCAAAACACCTCCTTTTGAAGTGCTGGGTCGATTAGGCAAGATACATAGGCCCTCATTACAACATTGGCGGTAAAAGCTGCTTACTGCCGTGCAGAAGACCGCCAACACACCGCCGCGGCCGCGGAATTCCGCCACAGCTATTATGACCCACATGTTGGAATCCACCAAAATTCAGACACCCACACAAGTCTGCCACAACAAAGGTCAGTGATAAACTGGCGAAAACAAAACCTCCACTGTCACGCCAACAGAAATACGCCCACACTATCACGACACACGAATCCACGCGGTATTCCATTGGCGGTACACACTGCCGCGCTCAAAATACACACACTCTTACAAAACACAGCCACATTGGACAATTCGAAATACACACACCTGACACACATACACACACCACTCCCACACCCCCATTACAATATAAAACACACACCCACATCACCCACAAACCCCCACGACAAAAAAATCCGAAAGAAGGCCAGAGAGAGAGCACCAGCAAGAACAACAGCATCCACCGGCACACAACACCACCACCCACAGAACTTCCACGCACCTCACACAACACACCACTACATATCACCCCACATAACACCACACACTCCACCCCACACATCACCTACACCACCCCATGGCACCACAAGGACACCCCAGGTTCTCGGAGGAGGAGCTCAGGGTCATGGTGGAGGAAATCGTCTCGGTAGAGCCACAGCTATTCGGAGCACAGGTGCAGCACAACTCAATTGCAAGGAAGATGGAGCTATGGCGAAGAATAGTGGACAGGGTCAACGCAGTGGGACAGCACCCAAGAAATCGGGAGGACATCAGGAACCGGTGGAACGACCTACGGGGGTAGGTGCGTTCCGTGGTCTCAAGACACCGCCTGGAGGTTCAGAGGACTGGCAGCGGACCCCACCTCCTCCCCCACAACTAACAACATGGGAGGAGCAGTCTAGGCGATTCTGCATCCTGAGGGCCTCGCAGGAGTAGCTGGAGAAATGGACTCTGGTAAGACAAATCTTAACTATTACAAGCCCCACCCTACCTGCATGCTATCACATACACTCACCCTCACCCTCACCCCCAGCGCCCCAACTCCTCACATATGTCACAACATCACAAACCACCCATCCCAACACCAAGCGCTGCATGCAACAACAAAGCATGGAAACACATCACTAAAGCATGCCCACTGCACATACCCATACAACCCCCTAAAGCATCCTCACACAAGGTCCCACACAGGAATGCAAACACTGGGGTACACGGTCACCCACCCATTGCACACCATGACATACACAGATGCAATAACCATCCTTTTATACCCCTGCAGGACCCCTAACCAACATCACCAGACAGGAGGGTCCACACATGTCCACACCACCAACAGAAGAGGCCCACAGTGATGACAGCACCTCTGTCCAACTGGATCTAGATGACCCGCCCAGCCAATCGGGGACCTCGGGACAGTCGGTTCCCATCACACAGTCACAGGCCACTACAGAGCTTCCACCCTCTGGAAACACCAGCACAGCACCCACCCAGCGGGCCCATACCTCCGTCCCCAGGACACGTCAATCAGCTGTGTTTCCACCAATAAAGGGAACCCAGGATAACCCACCACCCCAACAACAACAGGGACCTGGGGGCAGTGGCAGTGTGCACACGGTCCAGGGGACAGAGGCCCAGGAACACAGGGGAACTGGGAGGGCTGCTGTGCGACAGGGAGCGGACAGGCCAAGGGAACCCCCTCTCCACGAGGCCCTCTCCTCCATCATGGGAGCATACCACCACTCCCAGGAGACGATGGCAACGGTACTGGCCAAGTTTCAGGAGACCCAGTGCCTGCAGGAGGAACAGTATATGGGCTTCAGGGAGGAACTCAGAACCATCAGCTCCACCCTGGGCACCATCATAGGGGTTCTGAAGGAAGTACTCAACACCAGGAGGGACACTGTGGCACTACAAGGGGCCCCTGGCACTAGCATGGACGATGAACTGCCCACCACCTCCGCCGGCGCCAGTGGACAGGAGGCACCGCTACAGAACCACCACACCAGCACCCCACCCCCTGCAGATGGAGAACCACCCCGAAAACAGTCCCTGAGATCCAGGGCAAAGACAGAGCACAATGCCAAGACCCCCGCCAAGAAATGAGACCACCCTGATTGTCATCCTACTATCCCACTTTGTCACCCTGTCCATACTTAAACTGCCCCAGCTCCACTTCCTATGCCCATTTGGGCAATGCACCTGTGAGACTAATAGACTGGACTCTGCCATGGACATTCCTCCGCCATCACCCCTCACCATTTCACTACCCCCTCCAATATTGAGCACTTAAATAAACACCCTTAAAGCACAAAGCAATCTGGAGTCTGTCTGTGATTTCGAAATAGTGTATTAGCAATTACAGTGACAAAATGCTCTTTCAAGTTTAATGTCAACATACCTATGTCACACAGCTCTAGTCCATGAGGAATCTAAGCAGATGTCACACAGTGGGACCTGTGAGAAAGTAGCTTCTTTCTAGCCTTGTTACCCACACTTTTGGCCTGTTTGTGTGTGTATGTCAGGGTGTTTTCGCTGTCTCACTGGGATCCTGCTAGCCAGGGCCCAGTGCTCATAGTGAAAACCCTATGTTTTCAGTATGTTTGTTATGTGTCACTGGGACCCTGCTAGTCAGGACCCCAGTGCTCATAAGTTTGTGACCTATATGTATGTTTTCCTTGTGTGATGCCTAACTGTCTCACTGAGGCTCTGCTAACCAGAACCTCAGTGGTTATGCTCTCTCTTTACAAATTGTCACTAACAGGCTAGTGACCAATTTCACCAATTCAGATTGGCATACTGGAACACCCTTATAATTCCCTAGTATATGGTACTGAGGTACCCAGGGTATTGGGGTTCCAGGAGATCACTTTGGGCTGCAGCATTACTTTTGCCACCCATAGGGAGCTCTGACAATTCTTACACAGGCCTGCCACTGCAGCCTGAGTGAAATAACGTCCACGTTATTTCACAGCCATTTACCACTGCACTTAAGTAACTTATAAGTCACCTATATGTCTAACCTTTACCTGGTAAAGGTTGGGTGCTAAGTTACTTAGTGTGTGGGCACCCTGGCACTAGCCAAGGTGCCCCCACATTGTTCAGGGCAAATTCCCCGGACTTTGTGAGTGCGGGGAGACCATTACACGTGTGCACTATACATAGGTCACTACCTATGTATAGCGCCACAATGGTAACTCCGAACATGGCCATGTAACATGTCTAAGATCATGGAATTGTCTCCCCAATGCCATTTTGGCATTGGGGAGACAATTCCATGATCCCCCGAGTCTCTAGCACAGACCCGGATACTGCCAAGCTACCTTTCCCAGGGTTTCACTGCAGTTGCTGCTGCTGCCAACCCCTCAGACAGGTTTCTGCCCTCCTGGGGTCCAGCCAGGCTTGGCCCAGGAAGGCAGAACAAAGGACTTCCTCAGAGAGAGGGTGTTACCCCCTCTCCCTTTGGAAAACGGTGTCAGGGCTGGGGAGGAGTAGCCTCCTCCAGCCTCTGGAAATGCTTTGATGGGCACAGATGGTGCCCATCTCTGCATAAGCCAGTCTACACCGGTTCAGGGATCCCCCAGCCCTGCTCTGGCGCGAAACTGGACAAAGGAAAGGGGAGTGACCACTCCCCTGACCTGCACCTCCCCTGGGAGGTGCCCAGAGCTCCTCCAGTGTGCTCCAGACCTCTGCCATCTTGGAAACAGAGGTGATGCTGGCACACTGGACTGCTCTGAGTGGCCAGTGCCAGCAGGTGACATCAGAGACTCCTTCTGATAGGCTCTTACCTGTGTTGCTAGCCTATCCTCCTTCCTAAGTAGCCAAACCTCCTTTTCTGGCTATTTAGGGTCTCTGCTTTGGGGAATTCTTTAGATAACGAATGCAAGAGCTCATCAGAGTTCCTCTGCATCTCTCTCTTCACCTTCTGCCAAGGAATCGACCGCTGACTGCTCTGGACGCCTGCAAAACTGCAACAAAGTAGCAAAGACGACTACTGCAACCTTGTATCGCTGATCCGGCTGCCTTCTCGTCTGTTTTCCTGGTGGTGCATGCTGTGGGGGTAGTCTGCCTCCTCTCTGCACTAGAAGCTCCGAAGAAATCTCCCGTGGGTCGACGG
This sequence comes from Pleurodeles waltl, assembly GCF_031143425.1. Classification (NCBI taxonomy): domain Eukaryota; kingdom Metazoa; phylum Chordata; class Amphibia; order Caudata; family Salamandridae; genus Pleurodeles; species Pleurodeles waltl. The sequence goes on from NC_090445.1 coordinate 511,911,664, forward strand.
AATCTTCCCCCTGCAACTGCAGGCACCAAAAGACTGCATCACCGGTCCTCTGGGTCCCCTCTCAGCACGACGAGCATGGTCCCTGGAACTCAGCAACTCTGTCCAAGTGACTCCCACAGTCCAGTGACTCTTCAGTCCAAGTTTGGTGGAGGTAAGTCCTTGCCTACCCACGCTAGACTGCATTGCTGGGCACCGCGTGATTTGCAGCTGCTCCGGCTCCTGTGCACTCTTCCAGGATTTCCTTTGTGCACAGGCAAGCCTGGGTCCCCGACACTCTAACCTGCAGTGCACGACGTCCTGAGATGCCCTCTGGCGTCGTGGGACCTTCTTTTGTGACTTCGGGTGAGCTCCGGTTCACTCTTCTTCGTAGTGCCTGTTCCGGCACTTCTGCGGGTGCTGCTTGCTTCTGAGTGGGCTCCTTGTCTTGCTGGACGCCCCCTCTGTCTCCTCACGCAATTGGCGACATCCTGGTCCCTTCTGGGCCACAGCAGCATCCAAAAACCCTAACCACGACTCTTGCAGCTAGCAAGGCTTGTATGCGGTCTCTCTGCGTGGGAACACCTCTGCAAGCTTCTTCACGATGTGGGACATCCATCCTCCAAAGGGGAAGTTCCTAGTCCTCTTCGTTCTTGCAGAATCCACAGCTTCTACCATCCGGTGGCAGCTTCTTTGCAACCTCAGCTGGCATTTCTTGGGCATCTGCCCACCCCCGACTTGAGTGTGACTCTTGGACTTGGTCCCCTTGTTCCACAGGTACTCTCGTCTGGAAATCCATTGTTGTTGCATTGCTGGTGTTGGTCTTCCTTGCAGAATTCCCCTATCACGACTTCTTTGCTCTCTGGGGAACTTAGGTGCACTTTACACCTATTTTTCAGGGTCTTGGGGTGGGCTATTTTTCTAACCCTCACTGTTTTCTTACAGTCCCAGCGACCCTACAAGCTCACATAGGTTTGGGGTCCATTCGTGGTTCGCATTCCACTTCTAGAGTATATGGTTTGTGTTGCCCCTATACCTATGTGCTCACATTCCAATCTATTGTGACTGTACATTGCTTGCATTGCTTTCTATTGCTATTACTGCATATTTTTGGTATTGTGTACATATATCTTGTGTATATTTGCTATCCTCATACTGAGGGTACTCACTGAGATACTTTTGGCATATTGTCATAAAAATAAAGTACCTTAATTTTTAGTATATCTGTGTATTGTGTTTTCTTATGATATTGTGCATTTGACACTAGTGATATAGTGGGAGCTTTGCATGTCTCCTAGTTCAGCCTAAGCTGCTCTGCTAAGCTACCCTTTTCTATCAGCCAAAGCTGCTAGACACCTCTTCTACACTAATAAGGGATCCCTGGACCTGGTGCAGAGTGTAAGTACCCCTTGGTACTCACTACAAACCAGGCCAGCCTCCTACAGGACCCACATCTGTGAAATCGTAAGGGAAAGTGACAACTCAGTGACCATACACTGGGTGAAAAAGACAAACAGTAGAGAGGTAGTAGTGTTAAAGTACATGTAGTAGGCAAGTCTGTACTCTTACCTGTGTCTCACTGGAAATATTGCTGAATCACTGAGTCCCTGTTGTGCATGTCTTCTTCCTCTGCCTCCTCGTCTTCACTGTCCACAGGCTCCACAGCTGCAACAACACCGCCATCTGGACCATCCCCCTGCAGAAAAGGCACCTGTCGTCGCAAAGCCAAGTTATGAAGCATACAGCAGGCCACGATGATCTGGCACACCTTCTTGGGTGAGTAGAATAGGGATCCGCCTGTCATATGGAGGCACCTGATCCTGGCCTTCAGGAGGCCGAAGGTCCGCTCGATCACCCTCCTAGTTCACCCATGGGCCTCATTGTAGCGTTCCTCTGCCCTTGTCCTGCGATTCCTCACTGGGGTCAGGAGCCATGACAGGTTGGGGTAACCAGAGTCACCTGCAAATGGTGAGGGACAACTGTTAGACACGCACTAACGTGGAGGGATATCCCCAGACCCAGACAACCATTCCCACTGACTTGCTTCCAGGTGCTCACCTAATAGCCACACACGGTGCCTCTGGAGTTGACCCATCACATAAGGGATGCTGCTATAGGATGTAGGCGTCATGCACTGAGCCAGGGAACTTGGCATTCACATGGGAGATGTACTGGTCTGCCAAACATACCATCTGTACATTCATAGAATGATAATTCTTCCGGTTTCTGTACACCTGTTCACTCCTGTGGGGGGGTACCAAAGCCACATGTGTCCCATCAATGGCACCTATGATGTTGGGGATGTGTCCCAGGCCATAGAAATCCCCTTTCACTGTAGGCAAATCCTCCACCTGAGGGAAAACGATGTAGCTCCGCATGTGTTTCAGAAGGGCAGACAACACTCTGGACAATACGTTTGAAAACATAGGCTGGGACATCCCTTGATGCTATGGCCACTGTTGTTTAAAAATAGCCACTTGCAAGGAAATGGAGCACTGACAGCACCTGCACTTGAGGGGGGATTCCTGTGGGATGGCGGATTGCTGACATCAGGTCTAGCTCCAACTGGGTACACAGTTCCTGGATTGTGGCACGGTCAAGCCTGTATGTGATAATCAAATGTCGCTCCTCCATTGTCGACAGGTCCACCAACAGTCGGTACACCGGAGGATGCTGCCATCTTCTCACATGTCCCAGCGGATGGTGCCTATGAAGGACAACAGCGAGCACAGAGTCAAACAACTCAGAGTTACGTACCCACAGTTTACACAGAACACCAATTATACACAAAAGGTGGCCTGTATGTGTGTTGAGTCTAGGCCTAGGTATGTGTAACGCAGTTGGAAATTAAGCCATATGGGCCCCAAAAATGGCGGCTGCCTGACCTGTAAAGTGGAACAGTGGGATGTGAGGTAACTGCGCTGGCATTGTACACCGTCGCGGTAGGCGGTCGAAGACCGCGGCGCAATGCTGCATTGGTTAACATTGGAACCTATGGGTCCCAGGAGCCAATGGCGATGTACGCCGGGCGGTGACAGTACGCACCGCCGCAGTCGTGACCACCATTTTCTATCTGTTCAATCACTCAATACCTGATCTTCGACAGGAGAGGACCTACACTGCAAGTGCTGCTGTGACCTCGGTCTGTAAGAGACAATGGCTCGAGTGTCTGGGGAAAGGGCCCCTGCCTTCACATCGGAGGAGTTGGAGAAGCTCGTGGATGGGGTCCTCCCCCAGTACACGCTACTCTACGGTCCTCCAGACAAACAGATAAGTACACAGGGAGCATGTTGTATGGGCTATGTCTGCGTGGAGAGGACTGGATGTAAGAAGGAAGGGGGTAGAGTGCTGCGTGCATGAAAGATGATGAATGCATGTGCCACATGGCAAGGGTAGGGATGGGGGCCAATCACTTTGACGGTGCAGTTTGTAATAACTTCTCTTTTTCCCCTGTACATTTCATGTAGGTCAGCGCCCACCAGAAGAAAGATATTTGGCGTGCCATCGCCAAGGACATCCGGACCCTGGGGGTCTACCACAGACAGAGCACCCACTGCCGGAAAAGATGGGAGGACATTCTCTCATTCTCTGCTGGAGCAAGCAGATGACGGAGGCTCAGCTGGGGATGGCCTCTCAACGTGGGAGGGGTGCCGGTCGCACCATGACCCCGCTGATGTTCAGGATCCTGGCGGTGGCCTACCCGGAGTTGGATGGGCGCTTGAGGGCATCACAGCAGCCACAAGGGGGTGAGTACACTCTCATTCTGCTGGCTTTGCACGCAGTGGAGGTGTCTGGGTGGGGGAGGTGGGCTGTGGGTTTCCCTAGGCCAGGGTGAGTTCTGTAGGCAAGGCCCCTCCATAAGGCAGGCCATGTGGCACCCCAGCCCACCTGTGTAGAGTGCCAAGTACACCTAGTCATGCCCCTGTGTCATCTATGTGTGCAGATGTCGTCCATAGCCTTGTAGGCCATTTCCCAGAAATTCAACAGTGGAGCCCAAGAGCGCGGCGTAGTGCAGGGGGCTTCTGTGTCTGTTCTGTCTGCCAACAGTAGTGGTAATGCATGCACTCAACTTGTCTTTCTTCGGTCTCCCCCCCTTTTTGTGGTCTCCCTGTTCTTGTGTGCATTAGCATCATCAGGCAGAGGAGCAGTGGAGCCAGAGCACGAGGGAGCTGCATCCCACATGGCCCTGGAGGGCGACACTATGGAGTCTGAATTCACCAGTGGGACGGAGGGTGAGGGGAGCTCCACGGTGGGGACAGGAGCTGACACCAACGACACGGACTCGTCCTCTGATGGGAGCTCCCTTGTGGTGGCAGCAACATCTGTGCCCGTGCATCTACAGGTACAGCCGCCACCCCCCCTACCAGCACCGCCCTCCCAGCAGCCCTTCAGCCTTTGCCCCGTGCCCGCTTACCCAGGAGGGTGGGCATCACCTTCTCCCCAGGCACCTCAGGCCCTGCCCCAGTCACCCTTGCTGCCCTCAGTGAGGAGGCCATTGACCTCCTCAGGTCCCTCACTGTTGGGCAGTCTACCATTTTGAATGCCATCCAGGGTGTAGAGAGGCAGTTGCATCAAACCAATGCATTCCTGGAGGGCATTCATTCTGGTCAGGCGGCCCTTCAGTGAGCTTTTCAGACTCTGGCCTCAGCACTGATGGCAGCCATTGTCCCCGTCTCTAGCCTCCCCCCTCCAACTTCCTCCACCCTGACCCAATCCCCTGTACCTCAGCCTATCCCAAGCACACCTACAGACCAACATGCACACACCTCAACACCCAAGGGGAGCTCAGGCAAACATAAGCACCACACATCCCACAGGCACTCACACAAGCATCACACACACATGCAGACACAGCAACATCCACTGCCTCCACTGTGTCCCCCTCCTCCTCGTCTCCCTCCTCCCTCCCAGTCTCGTCTACACTCACACCTTCATGCACTACCTCTACAGCCACTACGTCCCACTTCAGCACACCCACCACCACACCCCACTCACGTGCAGTCACCACCCCCACTACCATTCACACGTCCCCAGTGTCCTCTCCCAGTGTGTCTGTGATGCCCCCTCCCAAGATACACAAACACAGGCACACACCCACCCAACAGTCATCCACCTCACGACAGCCTCCAGAGCATGCACCTTCACCCAAAGTCACCAAACGTACACCTCCTACAACCACCACCTCTTCCTCCACTCCCAAACCCCCTCCAGCTACCCGTCCCAGTGTGTCCAAAAAACTTTTCCTGTCCAACCTTGACCTCTTTCCCACACCTTCCCCACCCCGTCCGTCTCATAGGTCCCGAACTAGCACCTCAGCCACAACATCTACGGGACCAGTGGTGCCTGTAGTCACCGGAATCTGGAGTGCACCGGCCACCAGGGCAGCCAGTGTGGCACGGAGCCACAGCACAGATAGTCCCCCACCTGTGAAGCATCAGAAGTTGGCCAGTGCCCGGCGGGAGAGGGGGAAGACTCCAGTCACCAAAGCTGCTCCCAGGGTTCCCGTTGGTGGGGAAGGGCCACAAGAAAACCGGCAAGTCTGGGAAGGGCAGCACGGCGGAGAAGACCGCCATAAGCCCAGCTGCCCAGGAGGCCACTGCCAGCACCAGCCCAGCTGCCCAGGAGGCCACCGCCAGCACCAGCCCAGCTGCCCAGGAGGCCACCGCCAGCACCAGCCCCGCTGGGCCATGAAGGACCACCAGCAAAAGGCCCGCTGAGCCATGAAGGACAGCCAGCAAAAGTCCCGCTGGGCCATGAAGGACCGCCAGCAAAAGGCCCGCTGGGCCATGAAGTACTGCCAGCACCAGCCCCACTGGGCCATGAAGGACCGTTAGCAGCTGAGACCCTGCAATGGAGACCGCCATCTCAAGCACCGCTGAACAGGGCACTGCCATCTCAAGCACCGCTGAACAGGGCACCGCCATCTCAAGCACCGCTGAACAGGGCACTGCCATCTCAAACACCGCTGAACAGGGCACTGCCATCTCAAGCACCACTGAACAGGGCACCGCCATCTCAAGCACCGCTGAACAGGGCACCGCCATCTCAAACACCGCTGAACAGGGCACCGCCATCTCAAGCACCGCTGAGCAGGGCACCGCCATCTCAAACACCACTGAACAGGGCACCACCATCTCAAGCACCGCTAGCCCATGAGCGGCAGGGGCATTGACACAACTGAGTCCGTCACGGGGTGAATGATGCACTCTGGGCACCATGCACCCTCCAGAACCAGTGGAGAGATACATCCACTACCTCTGTCCTTAACAGGATGAAGCACTCTGGGCACCATGCCCCCTCCAGAACCAGTGGAGACTGTCATCCACTACCTCTGTCCTTAACAGGATGAAGTACTCTGGGCACCATGCCCCCTCCAGAACCAGTGGAGAGATACATCCACTACCTCTGTCCTTAACAGGATGAAGCACTCTGGGCACCATGCCCCCTCCAGAACCAATGGCGACTGTCATCCACTACCTCTGTCCTTAACAGGATGAAGCACTCTGGGCACCATGCCCCCTCCAGAACCAGTGGAGAGTGTCATCCACTTGTGAGACTGTGGCTTTGCACTCCCCAGAATTGAGCAGTGGGCAAGCCACCCACTGTTTAGACTTGAGAGACTGTGGCTTTGCACTCCCCAGGATGGAACAGTGGGCAACCCACCCACTGTATAGACTTGTGAGACTGTGGCTTTGCACTCCCCAGGATGGAACAGTGGGCAACCCACCCACTGTAGAGACTTGAGAGACAGTGGCTTTGCCCTCCCCAGGATGGAACAGTGGGCAAGACACCCACTGTATAGACTTGTGAGACTGTGGGTTTGCACGCCCCAGGATGGAACAGTGGGCAACCCACCCACTGTAGAGACTTGAGAGACTGTGGCTTTGCACTCCCCAGGATGGAACAGTGGGCATGTGGCCCCCTCGTGGATTTGGCGTCGTGCACTCAAGCGGCTGAGGTGCCCCCCCTTTCCCTCCCCCTTAGGTGCCTGTTTTATTGTTATCTGATGCCCCTGCAGTGTTCTCTCCGTCATGGTCGGGGATCTTGTGTGGGCCTCACCCATTCCGTGTGGTCCCAGTGTTCCACGGACTTTCTTAGTGCACTACCTTGACTACTATGCTTAGTATATATTTTGTACGTGGTGTATATATATATTTCTGCCTACTTGTTTTAATATATTACAATGGTTACACTAATTTTCTATTGTCTTTGCATTCTTCCGGCGATTGGGGGGTGTAACTGTGACGTATTGATATGCATTTGTGTGTGTTGTAGTGAGTGAGGGTGGGGGTGTTGCGTGTGTATGTCCCTGTTTTTTCTCTCCCCTCCCCTGTGTCGTAGGTGCAGTAAACACCGGGGTCTTCGCTGACGGTGTTCGTGCTCCTGGTAGAGAAGCAGGAAGACTATCGCAGGTAGAATTTGGAGTTCCAGGTCCATGGTGTCCTCGTTCCTCGTGGGGTGTGTAGAGGTGAGCGTTTTCCATTCGAAATTCCTGTTACCGCCGTGTTATTATCCGCGTTGAATCCGCCCCGGAAAAGGTGGAGGATTGGCCTGTCATGATAGTGTGGGCGGTACATTGTCTCCCGCCTGTCTGTTGGCGGTGACCGCTGCGCTGTTTGTTTGTACCGCTGTGGCGGTCGGAGTGTTAAAGTCGCTGTCTTTGTTGGCAGTTTCCGCCACGGTCGTAATTGCAAATTTTTTACCGCAGGCCTGTTGCCGGTCTTACCGCCGCTTTAACACCAACCGCCAGGGTTGTAATGACCACCACAGTGCGGGTGCAACACAGCCCGTCTGACCCTGCATACTATATGTGACAGTATTTCTGATACAGATTCTCAATCAATGATGGGAATCAGTAGGCTACAGGGTCCCTTCCACTTAGTCTGTTCACACTGATACTCCAATCTGGTCAGCAGGTGCAGACCACTTTGGAGAGCTGTAAAGATACTTATATACAAACCTTATATACTTTGATTTTCGGATTCATTCATATGTTAATTCATTAGGGTAAATAAAATTGGAACATGCCAAAATGCAGTGAAATGGTCAAACAGAACCCAGAACTGGAATAGTTTAGTTCAGGTAACATGGATTCATCGGGTCACCCCAATTCTACTGGCTATTTTTGATTTGTTATTGTTTTCTAAGAGTTAGTATATTGTATCTAATATGATAAGAGTAAGTGCACCTTACAGTAGGATGTGCAACTTGATAGATTTCTCCACTAAATAATGGAGGGTGTGAGTTGTGGTCAGAATCGGATGTTACCCATATTTGAATGTGTTTCTAATATAAGTTGTGTCAGAAAGAATGATGTGACAGAGTGAGTAAATGGCAGATTGTAATTACACTGGGAACGTAATCAGTTGTGTAATGCATCAGATAGCATACTTGTGTAAATAGGTTGTCATTAGTGCACAGATTGCATTGGGGAATAGGGGTGGTGGAATGTGGTGAGGGTGAACTTGTTAGTGTGAGAGATTCTGAGCCAGATTTATCAACGTTTCATGCAGCACAACGCAGCAAGACACCCTGCTGATTTGCGCTGCATGATATAGAAAGGGCAGGAATTCATCATATCTAACACTATATGGTGCATTCCTGTCTTCTCCTTCTGCTGCCGCACAATGTCCTTCCTTGCCCCAATGAAGGAACCCTTGCACCATGGTGCAAGGGTGCCTGCATTGTAGGCAGAATTGTTTTTGTGCAGAAAGGGGCACTTTCCTGCACATAATCAATCTTCAGATTGCTGCAGATTGCAGAATGAGGAAACAAAAAGAAGAAATAAAGATATTTCTCCTTGTTGTGCCTCACCTGGGAAGACATAGGCCCTCATTCTGACCTTGGCGGTCGGCGGAGAGGCGGCGGTCGGACCGCGAACAGACCGGCGGTCCAAAAAATGGCATTCTGACCGCGGCGGTCACCGCCGCGATCGACCGCCACTTCCCCACTCCGACCGCCACGGCGGTCATGACCGACGGGCTGGAGTTTGCGCACTCCGGCCCGGCGGTCGCCCCAAGACCGCCACCCGTATCATGACCCTGCTTACCGCCGCGGTTTCTGGCGGTCGGGAACCGCCATGCGAACCATGGCGGTAGGCACTATCGGGGCCCGGGAATTCCTTCCCTGGCACTGATAGGGGTCCCCCCCCACCCCCCACTGCCCCCCCGAGTCCTCCCCCCACCCCCTCCACCCCCCTGCCACCCCCCAGAGGTGGTACGAACCCCCTCCCCACCCCCACCCCGAAATGCACATACACGCACCCCGACATGCACGCACCCCAACATGCACATCTGCACACCCCCATGCACGCACACATCACACAACACCCCCCCACCCCCTCCCCTCACGGACGATCAACTTACCTTGTGCGTTGGTCCTCCGGGAGGCGACGGGAGCCATAGGGACGTGACCACCGACAGCACACCGCCAACAGAAGACCGCCACACAGAAATGTGGGTCGTAATTCTGGGGGCGGTGTTCTGCTGGCGTGGCGGTGGAGGTTGACCAGTCTCCACTTTCCCGCCGACCGCCAGTCTGGCTGCCGGCGGTTTCCCGGCGGAACGCTCCCAGCGGTCAGAATGCGCACAGCGGCATACCGCCGCGGTCGGCGGTCTTCACCGCAGCGGTAACTCGGCGGTCTTGCGAAAAGACCGCCGAGGTCAGAATGAGGGCCTTAGTATTTTGATGCATTCTCGGGTTTCCCAGCCTGGTGAATCTGGGAATATGCCAAAATCCATGGGTGTGTGCATGGGATCACTCACTCTCCAGCCATGGAACAGCTTCCCAGCTCAGAGTAACACAAGGCGCCAACTTGCGCTGTCCTGACTTACTCCAGAATGACTAAACCACGCAGGACTACGCAAGGTGGCTTTACATGACTTGGTAAATGTTAGGTCTTTCATCTCCCTGCGTCGCCTTGCAGGGTGATATGAAACCTTGGTAAATTTGGCCCCTAATGTTTGAACATACCAGTCTCAACTCTGGTTGGAATTCCCATGATGCTTACACTGTAGAGTACAGACAGCACCTTCTCCTTTAAGGCCATGAGGATGATAGGACCGCAAGACCCATCATCACTTGCCAGGATCTCATGATGGGCCCTGGAATTGAGGGAACAGAGTTTGCCCCAAAGATCATTACACTGCTTGTGGATGCTCTCCTTTGAGTGCCTGGTGTTGGAAACAGCATTTACCTAATCCATGGTTCTGGCCCACATTTCCCTTCTCTGACTCATGGACGTTGTCTAGACTTGTGCTCCAAACAACTGCAGCTGAACCATAATCCACCACCACAGTTAGCTCACTTTCTGTGAATCTGGGTTGTATTCTACGAGCCATGTTTCAAAATGTTCTCCCAGGTGCTTGGCTGTTGCTGCACATTGTGAAATGTAAATGGTGCGTGCGGCTGAAGAGTGTCTTTTGTAGTGGATGCTGTAAGTGTTGTAGAAGAGTTAATTCTGAGCAGGTTTGTCTTGATGGATACATCCACCACTGGAAACCCCATCAGCCACTGCTGTCTTCTGTTGTGAAGGTCCCCTCTCCCCACTGTGACAGGAGACATCTTTGGCAGACAAATGCTGACAAAGGACTGTCTGTTGACTGAGGATGGGAGAACCAAGACAATACCCGTAGTGAATAGTTTTGAACCTGAAATTCCATTGTCCTGCTTTCCTATAACACACCAGAATATCTCTAGTACTACAATTTGTGTTTCAGCTTGATCTCAACTTCAGATTTCAAACAATGGGTTGATATTTCTCACATGGGTAAGACTATTTCTGATTAACTTATGTAGATGCACGATAGACTTGCACTTTCTAAGGAAAACTTACAGTCAATTTTGTTAAATGTATATCATGACAACCATATCCCTGGCCATGGTTACACTACCTAAACCTGAAAAGTCCTGCAACTATTCATTGTATCATCCATGATCAAAGATGTACAACACTACGTTCAATTCTGCTTGGTATATTCTCAGATAAATAGAAGCAAAAATCTTACTTCTCTCAAGAAGCCTCATTCTCTGCCAAAAATGGGTTCCAAATGCCACCAGAGTCTTGCACAGGTCCTTTTACAACTCATCATCAGAATGCTGAATTTGGGAGACATGGTCTTCATTCAATTTTCTGAATTTACTCAGGTACAAGCTACGTTCTATATTTCATATTAAGCCCATAGGTTACAGCAATAAGTTGTAGGTTTTGTCAGGGTGCCATCTCCCCTTCAATTGTTCCCATATCCTAGACTCCACTCTACAAAACACATCATCATTCTATGGCATCATTCACTCTTAGCATTCCAGATGCTAGCTCAGACATGCACGGAATGGGGTCACATAGGCTACTGCATTCAGATGTGGACCAGATGATGCTCTTTCAAGTAATATGATTATATGAATAACTTTCAGTGATTGTATGAGATAGAGGAACATAATGTGAGTCATCACATCTGCATATAAACCTTGTGAAGTGTTAGGAATGGATTTTTATTTGTCTGCAGCATACTACTCATAGACAAATGAACACAACAAAAGAACCAATCAAACCTTAGAGCAGTAGTTGGACTTAAATTGTGAAAGAATTGGGGAATCTGCTTTACGATTCGCTGAATTTGCTGACAGCAATGCTCATTATGCATCTACAGGGTATTTACAACTTTCACTATATAAGATTTTCCCTTTCATCCCATTCCAAATGATTTGATAATTTCATCACCAGTATTGGCATTTCCAATGCAGTTTCACAAAATACAGGCAAATCAAACATAACTATGTGGTAATTTTCAAAATGCAAATAAACTTATAAAAGATTTGTGGATAAACATTTTATCTGACCCAGAGAATACAGTTGGTGATTAAGTGGGGTTATCCACTAAGTATCTTCAAGTCGAAGGACATTGTTTAACCATGTTTTGATAGGTAGGACTCGATAACATCACTCAAGTAATTAACCCTTTGTCTGAGAGCTTGCAATTACCTCCTGCTTGGAAAACACATCCAGTATTACAAGGTAAATTACTGAAGGGTTAATTGGCACATACCAGGGTACCCCTACTACCACATCTATAACAATAAATAGTTACTTCTGGTTAGGTTACTGGACAGAAGATCGCTCATGGGTACCTGTCTCAGTAATACATGCAAAAATACTGGTAATGTGTTTTCATATGGTTCATTCAAAAAGCAGGCCCTACTGGGGGAAAAATGTCTGGTTAGCACAGCCACATGTGAATACTTACCTCTGCCGGCAGCATGAACAGCAGCTCAGGTCTTTACAGCTCCTTGATGCTAACAGTTGGGAGATTGGTCTCTGTGGGATCACTGTGAAACATCAGCTTTTTACAGCTTGATGAATGCTGGGCTTTCTGGCTGCACTGCCTGACTTATGAAGTGCCATTTATCTCCCACAAGAAGCAGCCATTCTACCTCTATGGGAGAGAGGAATGGTTGTGCACATGTTTCATGCTGTGCATGTATTCTAAGGTGATGGCCATCTTAGTTTGAGAAATATGTAAGCATTCCACATTCATAAGGTACATGTTTTGTTCTGCAGCATTATAAAAGGAGCTCACGACCAATTGGCAGTGCTTACAAAATGTTCCAGTTATTTTGGATTCCTCTGTATCAATTCTTTATGGACTGATACATTAGTTACTTGACTTTCTCTCTACTTGATTTCTTTTTCCTCTTGTCTCAGTTGTGTGCTCCCCATCTGCTTGACCCTAATCTTGTTTTTCTCTTTGTCCTTTTGGTACAGTTGCTCTGTCTTCCTTTGGGTACCTACTCATTTTTTCCAATCACCATGATGTCACCCCAGAAAAATCCCTGTTGACGAGTTAAGAGTCATGGTGGATGAAGTCATTAGAGTAGGTCCTCAATTATTTGGAGCCCAAGTCTAGCAAACTACTATCGCTAGGAAAATAGAAATGTGGCAAAGGATCATCGATAGAGTGAATTCTGTGGGCAGTGCCCCATTCACAAGGGGCGACATCAGGAAGCGGTGGAAAAAGCTCAGGGGAAAGGTCTGTTCCATGGCGTCCAGGCAACAGCTTGCGGTTGTAGAGACTGGTGGTGGTCCCCCACCTTCTCCCCTACAGCTCACATCCTGGGTGGAGAAGGTTTTGGCCACCCTGCATCCTGAGGGCTTGACAGGAATACCTGGGGGAGTCAAGGCGGGTAAGTCACAACAACAAAATAGCACACAAATATATAGTCATGCATGCTCACCGATCACCTTTGCCCACTTTCACTGTCAGTCTACTCACCAGCCCAGTCACCACCTGTCCAAAGACCTCTGTCTGCCATCTCACATGGGAACTAGACTCACCTGGGTAACCACATCTCTGCACAAGGAATGACAGCATCACAATTCACAGCAGACACTGCTTTACCATTACCAAAACCTGAACATTGTACCACACTCAAAATTACCTGGTCCTGCAATTCCCTTGTGATTGGTACTCACCTGAAAAGGGGACAACTGTACAGTATGTGGGAGTAGGTGAAGCACTGACAGGAATGCCAATGCCAGGGGGCAATACTAGTGTAGCCCCCCCAGCCAACACATTGTGCCCTGATACAAAACACCCTTCTCCCTCTACTCACCCATTGATCTGTACTCACCTAACAGGAGGACAACACTACAGTGTGTGTGATACGGGTCAGAAATGGCTAGAACTCATAGAAGGATCCATTACTCTGACTCCAAGCAACAGTCCACTGTACACCTGCCAAAATACTTTTTACTGAGAATATACACATGTGGTGCACACATCTAGGTGAGTCACGTTGAACAACTGCATGTTGTACAGGGAGTCACATGACTGCTAAGGCCAGGAGACTCTGATTGCCTAATCCAATGACCCAGCAGACTCTGCATGTGTTCAAATAACCTTGCTGGTATACTTGCTATGGATGTCTACTCACCTCAGAGGACAGACAATGTGAACTGTGAATTGTGATGTGAGTAACATCACTATGAATCCCAGTAGGGCCAGGCCATGCAACCCCAAACACCAGGCTAGTGTCCATATAACATTGTGCCACTGTCTGTAAACCCACTACTGAACTTGACACACCTGGTAGGGACAAGGATACAGGTCATGGTATACTCTTTGATGTGGCCTCATACCCAGATACATCTTGAGATGCTATGCCAAGATGAAAATAGTGTAGACAGTAAGGACAGCTCAAAATGTATGGAAAGAACATTTAAGACAGATCTAAAGCCCCAAGATGTGTCATATGTATGGTATTGGCACTAGTTACATCCACAATGCACTGGACACAGGATGACAACTATCACTTTTTATCCAAGGTTCTGCCAATGCCTGCATGACAGACAACTAAGTCACAAGATGACTCAAACAACATCCTGCCCAACCACTGTCCTGCCTGCACTGCAGGCAAGATATCAGACCATTACTATAGCTCCAACAGCTAATAATTCTAGACAGTCTGAGGCTAGGTCACTGAACTTAAATTGGTATGTATGTCAAGTTATTACAAAAGAGAAGATGTGTAGCTGTCACATAAGAGTAATCAGCAGATCCAATGTGAACATGGCCCTAGCCCAATGTCACTCTCAACTATTGGAGGTAGATGTCACAATACAACCACTAACATTCTGTCCCTCACATCAAGAGGTCGAGCTGCCACTTCACCTACCAACACCCCTGAGGAGACTGCCACTACCCCCATGGACAAAGCCCGCAGTGAAGACACCAATCCTGGACCACTGGACATTGAGGACGGTCCTAGCACATTGACTCCTCCCAGCCTGTTGGCCTCTACATTGCAGCCAGCCAGTTACCCCCAAACTTGTGTCCCCAGCACAGTCACCAACATCTTGTGCCCCCCAGTCCAGGTTCCTGAGACACACCCAGCCAACTCTGACAATGAGGGACCTGGAACCAGTGGAAGGGGGCAGGCTAGAACAAGGGCGCAGGCACGTGGGTGCGTGGAAGGGATGGTGTGGGACAGCGGCAAGAGGATACCATGAGCCAGGTCTTGGGGGCCTACCAACATTTCCAAGGTGTGATGGGGCAGGTACTAACTGAACTAGGGGAAATCAAGGAGCTACAGAGGGATTTCCATCAGAAAATGCATGAACAGTGGGAGGCCCAAAATACCAACATGGCCTCCTTAACAGGGGTGTTGAGGGACATCAGCACTACCCTGAGCAGGGAATGAAAACAACATTCCACCCATTCCTTTGGCACATCTACACCAGGCCCTTCATCGGTGCCAGCCACTGGAAGGGAGGCCCTGCCAGCGGAAGCACCCACCTCAGACACCCCTGCCTCTGTAGTTAGTGAACAGCCCTGCAAGTAGGGATGTCGAGCCAGGCATCCAAGAGGTGCTGATGACAAGACACCAACCACTGGCAGCAAGTGTTCACTTTCTGATGTCACTCCTTTGTGTGCCACTGATTCACTCTGTTGACTGTTCTTTAACCACTTTCCATTTTCCATGCTATTAGGACACTGTACTTTCAACTTCAAATGTTGTGGCCTTTACTCAATTGATGGCATCCACTATAACTGATCTCTTCACTTTACTTGTTTGTTCTATTCCAGTCTCACTATTGATTTCCGTAGTAATGTAAACACACCCATCACTAAAACACGGTCTACTACCTCTCTTTTTTAACTGTCTGAAATGTTGAATGCTAATCATATGTGAAGCACTTGAGTAATATATAAGAAGGTAATGGACGGAGGGAGATGTTTCAGGTAGTGTCATGCTGAGGATTACTAGCAACACAATTTCAGTTTATGGTCACATCAAATGTTTTATTGTAGTGTAATGCACATAGGCTGTTAAAAGATTTTAGGACAGTCATAGCCAATAATCATAGCCAATAACATCTTAGCCATTTTAAGTCAGGCCAGATATCCCAAATGTGCCATCCCCGAGACCGCACAAGAAAGGACTTTGTCAGACCTTGTCCTGTAGATTAAGCTAACAGAGTGTGGGATTTTGTCACCAGTTTGACCCTTATCACATACCAAAAGCAGGTCTGCCAACTTAAAATACACCATGGCACAGACAGAGGTCAGTACAACATACCATGAGACCAGTTCCTTCCCATTACAATGAGCTAGCATCTGGTGGAATGTCACAAACCTGTGTCAGTGGTGTGGCACAGGCACACTGGACTGGACTGAGGAAACACATTGTCAGCCACTAACAGGTCATACAGGATCAATGCCAACACAATGTGAATGCATGGATTGCACAGGATGACATGATACAAGGCCATATGGTCACACACATGAGACCATTGGACCAACACAACACAACTAACAAGTCTATTATGTATCTCAGATTCATGCCCACCCACTGCCCAGTCAGCTTGGGCATAGGACTCATACACCCACAATCTATGACCAACATTACCTGGATCAACCTATATCCACTTCACACGTCAGACCAGCAACAGCTACCTGCTAATGATATGACTCCTAAATGCCCACATGAGGATGGCATGGTGAAGGCGGATGGAGGAAAGAATGATATACAAGGCTTTTAGGCAGGTAAAGGCATTCAGAAGACCCAAACCTATTTTAAAACGTTTGTTGCTCCACTGACACTGCAATGTGACTGACCCAAACAAAGAAAATCAACATGGGAGTCACATTTTCAAGTTTGACTTAGCCAGAAAACCTTGGCTGTATGATACATAGCATGAGATGACCTGTCTCCTGAAAACAGAGACACCCTTCTCAACACATCCTGACCCCTACAGTTCCCTGCACAGTCACAGTAATCACATAGCATCACATACTTACACTCAAGTGAAGTAGTGATTGATGAGATCTGCCAGCTGTCATCACTGTCATCCTCACTTGGCATTTCAGGAGGATCACCTGGTGGCACAGCTAGCTCCCCCTCATCTGGAATATATGGGATATTTCGCCTCAAGGAAATGTTGTGGAACAATCAGCAGGCACAATGATCTTACATACTTTCCCGGATGAGTAGAGGAGGGGTCACCTGTTTTGTCATTCTACAGAATCTGGCTTTCAGGAGCCCAAAGACCCACTCCATGACACACCTTGCCCTTCAATGAGACTTGTTGAAGCGGACTTCCCCTGGCATAGTTGGGTTCCTCACCGATGTCAACAACCTTAGAGTGTTTGGGTATGTAGAGTCCCCCGTAAGGGAATGCAACATGTGTGCAGTCTTTAAGTCCCAAGCAGTGTCTCACTAGCAGCAGACATAGCATACATGTGAATTACCAACCAGCCAGGCCCTCTTTGGGTACAGTTGTGTCATCAACAGTGGAATAGCACTGTTCCGCATGATGAAGGCATCAAAGACTGAACCCTGAGAATGGGCACAGACCTGGAAAATGTAGCAGTCCAGCCAAACAAACAACTTGGACATTGATGGAATGGTAATTCTTCCTGTTCCAATAGACTTGGTTATTGCCATGCGGTGGAACCAAGGCTACATGTGTACTATCAATGGCTCCCACCACGTGTGGGATGTGTGCCGAACCATATAAGTCAGCCTTCACATGGGTAAAATCCTCTTGTTGAGGAAACCGGATGTAGCTGTCCAGGTGTCTCAACAATGCTGAAAGTACATTCTTCAATAAAAGACTGAATATGGGCTGGGACATCCCAGAAGATAGGGCCACTGTATTTTGGAAGGAATCTGTGGCCAGGAAGTGTAACACTACCATGACTTCAGTGATGGGTGGTATGCTATTTAGATGACTGATGACTGGCATCGGATCTGGCTCCAAATGACGACACAGAACCATGATTGTCTGCCTATCCAGGCAATAGATCTGCAAGATATGTCTGTCATCCATGGCCTTAAGATCTGCCAATGGACAGTACACAAGAGGATGTCTGATCCTTTCCTTCCAAGGATAATATGTGGGACAAAAATAGAGTATAGCCATCATTTAATGTATCCCTTGCAAGATACACCATACATGTAATTTCCGAACAGTGAATTGGCATGTGAGTAGCAGAGGACATGATACACAGTACACATCAACACTCACAACTACACATAAGTGACACGTTTTCCCCTTGCTTTTACACATATGTGTACACAGCATCTATCTGGACAGCAACAATGTGTGCATGTAACTTGCCTCTCGGGCTGTGATTCAATGCCCCGAATCCTAAGTTTCCCATGGAGTATGAAATGGGGGCTGTTGCTCCGCATCATGTTGTCATATGTGCTTGACGTTATACCAATATGATTACAAAATCAAATGACCTACATGATAGGACAAGGCCAGCACTCATGAATCAATTCAACAACACATTTGGTATTGTGAGGCATCAAAACTTGCCATTAATAGCATTTTATGCCTCTAAATTGGTGGGTGCCTGACCTAGTCCACTGGACATTAGGATCTGCCCGCAACCACTGGCAGAAGTGGTCATGGCAGTAGGCGAATGCTACCGCAGTGGACACAGCCATAGGTCAACATTGTTGCAAGTGGTGGGCTGGAGGCAATGGCTGTGTTCACCAGCAGTAAAGGTCATGTATGTGGCGGGAGTGACTGCCATCTTCTTCTGAATCCCTCACTTGACTCCTGACACTGCTACCAGCAAGATCTCCACTACCTGAGCTGCTGGGTACTGCCTCTGGGAGCAATCATGCCATGTCCAACTGGTCATAGGACCCCTGCCTTCTCACCAGAGGAGTTGGAGAAGCTCGTGTAGGAGGTCCTCCCCGTATGGATGGCTCTATAGTGCACCAGAAGAGCAGGTAAGTGCCACATGTGCACACTTTTCTCAGTACTTTGACATATCTCTCCTTTAATTTGCTTAGAGTTTGGCCCAGTTTGTCAGATTGGGGAGTCAAATCTCTGTAGGAGCTGTCAGTGTGCATCAATGGGTGAGTCAATTGGCATGTTTCCATGTCAAGTGACGAGTAGTGTGTCCTGAGACAATGTTGTGAGTATGTATTGAGTGTTCCCTGACACAACTTGTGTTGGTTGCACATGACTAGGTGAGGTGTTATAACAGTCATCCCCAGGCAACTCTTGCCAGAAGGTGTTATCAGTGTGTTGTCACATGTGATTGCATGACAGCAGGAGGGGGTGAATGCATGTTGTATGTGGCGGTTGTTTGTAAGTTGAGCTCTGTCTATGTTGGCACAGTATCCTTAGGCAGCATCTAGCCTTGTTGGACTGTTGTTCGAAAGCCAGGTAATGACCTACAATGTCCCTCAGCTCTGCACGTAGACACCACATGGTAACTGGCTGTAGGCTACATGATACACCGTTATGCATGTAAGTGTCGGTTATGGTGTTTATTGTAGGTCTGTCTGCTCAGCCTGCAGGGACCGGGCCTGTCTACTGTCTCTCACAGTAACAGTTGAAATCTGGACTGGTATGGATTCCCTTTTGCTATGCAAGTGTGACACTATGCCCACACCCAGTATCCCTACACAGCATGCTATGATGCCAATTCAAGCCTCAGTGCCAATATGCAGCTTCTTGAGCCTCTGTCCACTGATTAGAATAGAAATGGTATTAGGGGCAGGCTGGTGATCTGTGACTGATGTGCTCCTGTGACCTTTGACAATGTGCGTTACATAGCCTTGACAGCTCCCTTGAACCCACAGCCCTGTTGTCTCTTTCATTCAGCTCAAATGTGTCCTGTACAGGGTCCTTGCATTTTGGTCATTGCATTAGTGCACACAGTGTGTTGTTCATTGATGAGCCATGATATCTGGCTCTGTTGTTTGGGCATAGAGCGTGACATAGACAATGCATGCCCATGTTTTTCAGAAGGTACTTTAGGTTTAGGGGACACACATGTGTGGAAGAGTGTATTGTGATGTGGATGAGACACCCTGACCCCCACCCTTTGAAGTGGCATGTGCCTATATCTGTCTCTGCAGATGTCCACACATGACCAGGCTTGAATCTTTGTGTGCCCAACACGTCACTCCCTTCATTGTGAACCAAGTGCAATGGAGCAGTTTGTAGGCTGGCTGTGGCCTGCAGGGACTGTATGCAGTGGGTGATATTCAGAGGTAGTGGAGGTTTGTGTGCATTCTTGGCTGAGGGCTTTACCTAGCAGTTGCCATTTTGTGTGATGTGTTCCATCGTGTTTCTGATCAATGTCAGGTTGCTAACTCATGTCTCACAAAAGTCACAGTTGTGTGGGGCAGTGAGTGTATGTAGTCATGTCCCTGTGTCCAATAACTGCTATGTGTCATAGGTGGGAAGGATGGTCAAGACAGCATGTTCCGTGCTTTTTCTTTTAATGTTCTCAGCTTGGCACACTGACATGTATGTGACTCAGCCAGTTTGTACGGACATGTGGACATAATTTCCTGTCTTTTGCGTCCATGCAGGTCAATGCCCATCAAAAGAAGGAGATAGAGAGAGCCATCACCAAGAAGGTGCGGACTCCAGGGGTCCACAGCCGGCAATGCGCTCACTGGGAAAAGGTGGGAGGACCTGAGATCGCAGAGGCCTAGCTGGGGCTGTCCTCACAATGTGGAGGAGGTGCCGTCGGACAATGACCTCCTAATGGCCTGCATTTTGGCGCTGGCCAACCAAGATTTGGATGGGCGTTTGAGGGCATCACAGCAGCCACAAGGGGGTGAGTACAAGGCAAATTCTTGCTTGACCCTTTGTTAGGTAATTGAGTGAGGGACTGATTGCTCCCCCTGACAGATCATTTGGGGGCTAATTTGTGTAGATGGGCCATGGGTTTCCAACTGTTGTGCTCTGCCTTTTGGACCTAGGACAAAACTGTGGGGAATCCTCAGTCCATTTGCTCACCAGGAAGATCATATGGCTGTGTTTCCTGTACAGATAGTCGGTATTACCTTCTCTGTTGGGTGTTAGGTTTCATTAACAGATCAATCCTCCCAAATGTTACATTCCAGAATTTGTGGGACGTGGGTCACTGTACTCTGCCGTGTGTCTGGGGATATGTGTAGGTTGACATTTGCCACCCAGAAGCAGGTTTTCTCATGTGTATGATGGTTGCTGGTGCCTCACTGCAGCCTGTTATGCGTGGGTTTCCATCATACATGTGATATGACTTACATGGCTAATATTTGGCAGGTGTAGCATACTACTTTCCCTTGGTAAGTGGAGAATATGCACTATCATGAGTGCTGTGTCATCGCTGTAGCCATCATTCCTTGTGCCTACATGTCAGCATGTGCTCTATTCCCCTTAGGATACACACTTATGCAATTGTTTTAGGCATGATGATGGGATTATGTATGGAGTCTCTCACATATATGTGCATGGAGTACTGCTGTTGTAATGGTACTGCTACAACGGTTGCCCATTTCTTGTGGTGCCATAAGCAAGAGTGTGTCACCATCATATGTTGTCTGATAGACAAATTCATGCCTCGTAGTATGTCATTAGTAATGTAGAACTGCAGTTTATATGAGAAACATGACAGCTAGGGCCAGAGAGTGGATCTACTTCATGTTCATATGTTCCCTTGATGTGGAATCATGTTTGGAGGTGCACTGCACCTGTGTAAAGATTGGGCATTGTACCTTGACTGTTGGGATGCATCATGGATTACCTTGCAATGATGTTTGCATCACACATGTTTGGAGTCAGGGATTCATCCACAGACAGTTGCCATGCATGCCACGTCTGAGATGTTGGTAGTGATGTTGCTTTTCATTGGACAACAAGTTGGGGTCCTTCTGTCAGTGTTTGCAAGGTCTGTGTCTCTCCTTCCTGCACGGTACAGTTGTCTACTACTAATACACTCAGATGATGCCATTGTGATGGGTGTCAGACATTTGTGGTGGTTATCCTGGGCCTTACAGATTCATTGTTGTGTGCAATCTGGAGACATCTTCCCATGAGATATAGGACCTGATGCCATTGTTGTTCCTTGCAACGCCACATGTGGGGCACATCAGAGTGACCTTGCTACTACCTCATTGACTCGTTTTGGGCAGGTGTCACTAGTGGAGCTATACATTGGTTTGATGTGTCCATATTGACATATGTGTCAGCTACTCCCGGTACAGCACATTTGTACCAGTGTTGTCTGCATTTCCTTAGTAACATCTGTTATTGTCGGAACATTACATCAGTGAAAATTAGATGTGAGCATAGGCTTCTGTCTGTGCAATTGGTAGGGTATCTTACAATATGATCCAATTGATGGATACTGGTTCACTAGGGAATGCTGCGTGTGGCACAGGTTTGAGGATGGAGTGGTCACCTATTTGTGGTATGGTTAGTGTGGTTGCTGGACTTCATCCATGCTATTGTAGTTGTCCGAGAGCCTGAATTTCACATGTGTTACTTTTGTATTTCCATATGGCATGCATGGTTTCCTATTGACACATGATTGTGCCACTTAGCTTGTACTTTTTGTGGGGGGCTACTTGACATGCTGGTATGCTTTGTCTCTCAGAGTTATGATTTAAATGTTACCATGTCCATGTTGTCATCCTATTCCTCTTTCTTTTGCCAGAATCAACACAGGCAGACAAAGGAGATGGGCTGAACTGAGTGAGAAAGCATCTGGCCACAGGACCTCAGGTCAAGACATCACAGATAAAGGGGGACCCAGTGACCCGGAGGGTGAGGAGAGTGCCACTGGGAGACCGGATCTGCATCAACATCCTCAGATTCCTCCTCCAGTGTTCACTCCCTAGTGGTGGTGGACTCATCAGGGATCCCCGCAACACCATCCTTGTCCACCACCCTGTTCTTTCACCACCCTCCCTGTTGCTCCCCACCCAGTTTGCCGTGTCTGCTCACGCAAGAGGATAGGCATCTCCTTTGCCACAGGCACCTCTGCCTGAGTGCCTGTTACCCCTGCTTCCCTCAGTAAGGAGGCTATTAACCTCCTGAGGTGAATCTCTGTGGGTCAAGCCACCATCATTAATGCCATCCAGGGACTGGCAACCCAAGTCCAGCAGACCAATGTGTTCCTGGAGGTCATTCACAGTGCAATGGATGGCCTACAGAGGTCTTTTCAGGCTCTGGCCTCCACAGTGATGGCAGCCAGTCACCCCTTGTCTTCCTTCCCCCCTCCTACTTTCTCTTCCCAGTCCAAATCCCCCCTTCCCCGACCTAGCCAAAGACAGCCTCTCATGCATCCATCTCAACAGACAAAGGTAGTGCACACAAACACAAGCACAAGACACACCAGCACATACACAAACAACATTCACCCGCAGACACAGCAACAGGCACGACTTGCCCTGACATCACCCCCCAGCATCACACACATGATATCTGGCATACCTACAGTCAACACATCAACATTCACTGACACATCCACAGCCACCACACCCATTCTGCCCACCGACACCACCCCAGCAGACCCTCAGACATCCACCCCAGTCACCACACCCACAGCCACCACAGGTACAGACACACCTACATGCACCACATCCACCATACCTGTATTCACCATCCCAAAATACAGCCACCCACCCACCACTGCATCCCCCAGCACCTCCCAGCACCTCCACCGCACCTCAGCCCAAGACACATAACCTCCCTCACTCACCCACCCAACAGACACCCACCACATACAAGCATAGCTCGCCAAGCACATACCCAAGACATCCACTACTACACATCAGACAACCACTCCCTCAACCTCTAAATCCAAATCCCCTTCTGGTTCCCATCCCAGTGTATCAAAGATACTTTTCCTGTGTGACCTTGGCCTTACCCCTGTTCCCGCCCCCCCGACCCATACCCAAAAGGACTACATCCATCTCCAAGGCCATCCCTTCCACCTCCAAGCTTCCCCTGCCCCCCTGCAAGCACCCATGCCCCTCCCCCACCAAGAAAAAGCTCATCCTTTCAAAGAAGGATCGCTCCCCTCCCAAACCAACCCCCCTCCCCCCTTCATCTCCTCCTCCCCCAGATAATCCCAAGGATGTCTGCCTGCCTCCCTGAAGCCCCAACAATGTGCCATTTGGGCACCCAGAATGGATTGGCCTATCACCTTGAACTTATGGACTGATAGGTTAATAAACCAAACCAGTTGTTGTTTTTGTTGGGTACACTTTTGTCCTGCAATTCCTTTCCTGGTTTTCTGTTGTTCCTGAGTGACTTTGATTGTGTGCCTGTAGTTGTGTGTGTTGGTGCCTGCTTGCTGCTCCATGTGGTGTTTTTTGTATTATATGAGTTTGTGTGAAGTGCTGTTGTCCCCAAGAGAAGGACATCTGTTGGTGTCATGGCATTGTGTTGTGTTTTTTGTCACATGTGGATATGTATGGTGTTGGACTTGTCCCCCTGAAATGGCTATTGTATACATGTGATGTATATCATCTTGAGTTTTGTTGAGACATGGAGTGTGTTCAGTTGTGCTGGAGTGCTTTGCATTTCGGTGTGCATGTGTTCATTTAAAAGTGTGTCCCTTTCTGCTGTCCTCGGACTCATAATCATCCCCAAAGTCTCCCTTCTGAGTCTCAATCATGTGCAAGACTTTGAATCGCCTTTCAGCCTCTTCCTTCTCAAAGTTTCCGATTTTCCCATCCAGTCTCTTCTCGCTGCTATCCTTACCTCACTTTTCTATCTCTAATGGGTGTATAGTTCAAAATCTCAGAAATCCAGTTCTTATTCTTCTGTCATATTACGAGAGTAGCAAAAGGAAGGATGGCATGGCTGTGGATCAGAATACTCATCTTTGGGAAAAAATTAAGGGTGCACTTTTGAACGCTTAATCAGCGGTAATTGTCACAATATGTTTGATTTTTAAGTAACTGGATGTTTATGTATAACTGAATCCTGCGTAAAGGAAGACAGTATTCTGACAATAAATCTGTTGATGCCTCCAGGATATCAAATAATTACTCCTAATTGAGAGGAGAAGCGGAGTGGTGGGCTAAGAGTAATTTTCAGACAATCAAATAAGTGGAAGGGAATAGTAGTGCTATTGATGGTGACCAGCTACTGGTTAGGCTGCTAGACCCAAAGACCTTCATATGACATTTGTTTCCATCAGTAATGACCAAATGCAGCATTAAAAAAGTTTAAGCCCCTCTAACGCATATCTTGACACCAAATATTAGGAACATTATTTTGGGGCATGTGAATGTGTATTTTCCTATTCCGTCAGATGCAGATCAGCACTGATTTAAAGAGTCATTGGCATAGTTTAATATTAAGATGTCAGAAGGCCGTCCAACACAAACAGCTGGTCACCTACTGAAAGTTGTTTCTTGTGATAAAAATGCATTGCACTGTCCAACCAGCATTCTAGGAACCTTGGACTAACCGTTTTTATACCACTTTAATCTGGGCATGAAGGCCTCACCACACTAGCAAACCAAAATTCAGTTTTATTAAGCCTGTGCGAAATTGGCAGCACCGTCTACTAAGGAGCTGGCTTCCAGAATCAAAGAAGAGCGCAATTGAGTTAATCGTGAAAACACACTTGGTGTACTACTGCAGCAACATAATGAGAACCAAAGGAACATTATTATGAATTGGTCCCTCGTAAAATTAAATGCATGCAGGGAAATTATAGCCAGAAAAGATGGGTTTCGGGGGAGCTGTGGCAGCCAACTGGAACGATCCACCAAAATTGAATGACTTTCCTTTAACAATAAGTATAGAAAGGCCATGAAGTCAGCTAAGACAACATATGCGTCTTATAAAATCCTGAAATCGCCTAATATCTCTAGGGCGATATTTCAGGTAATTAAAGAGCTAAATGAAGCTCCAGGACATTAACTAGGAATGTGCTCTGAGATCAGAGCAACCAATTTGCTGCGTTCTTTGAACAGAAAATAAAACAATTAAAGCTCACTTGGCAGCAACATCAGATAAGAATGTAATTACTGTTTTAAAAGAGCAGCTGATAAAGATCTCTGAGAACCTCAGCTAGTTTGTCAAACTATACAAGGAGGAATGACAGGATCTAATAAAGGGCAGCAGACAGGAATTCATAAGGAAGTATTACTAAATTCATACTTTGTCGTACAAACTACCATCAGTTCTTTTCTATTGTTGGGTTCTGCTCGAGGAGAATTAAAAAAGCACAGATCATGCATTTTCTGAAAACATGAATATTGATCTACATTTTTTAGAAAATGATGGACCAGTATAACAACTCCCATATCTTGTCAAATTACTGGAGTGGACAGTCTTTAATCGGCTGTCATGTTTTGTAGACTGTGATAACTTTCTCCACCCTAAGCATATTAGATTTGAAGCAGAGTACAGACAATACATTGTTGTTACTGTAGGACTTGATGACTTAGGCTGCCATGCACATCTGAACAGATAAGGTATCAGAGATTCAAAACTAAGCTGGCCTCAAAGTTTTTTGGTTGACTGGACAGTTAAGGTGAACTAATGCCTTATCTTTCAGTGGCAAAGTTATTGCCATGTGGTGTACCACAAGCATCGGTGCTTTCACCCTTGCTGCCTAACATATGCAATGGTGATATTAGCCCACTTAATCTAAGCCTGTGGATTGACTGTCCTATTGCATTCTGATGACACCCAGATTTTGTTTGTGGTAGATGGCAATCCTAGCATTAGAGACGTGAATTTACAAACCTTCCTGGCCAATGCCCAAGGCTGGAAGTCTCAAAATCATTCAAGAATGGATAGTGAGAAGACAGAAATTATTTTTCATTCCTACCAACTACCTGTTTGGGCACATATGTTTTGGTTTCCTCTTGGACAAAAGCCTATCTCAGTTTCCTATATTTAAAACCTAGGGATAAATCTTGACTCTGGATTGTTGATGGTGGATCAGACAATCACAACAGTTCGGTCTTATTTTTTGCCACTTTCAGATCCTGAAGCAGATTCATTACCTTGTCAACTTCACACAAAAATCATAAACACTAACGCCTTTGTTTTGTTATGGTTGGATTGCTGTAATTCTACCTATTTGGGTATACTAGTTAAATCTGTCAATAAATTTCATTTGAATTAAAATATGGCTTTCAAACTGATTCTAAATATCAGGAAATATGAATCTGTCTCAGTGGACTTGAGTAATCATAATTGGTTGCCTGTCTACCAAAGGATCAGATTCAAGTCTTTATATTTTGTACATAAAGCACAATTTGAGAGTATACCAAGCCCTTTAACTAAATGGTTTTTATTCTGTACCTGCAGTTGCAGTTTGCATTCAGAGAAGACCTTTATAGTATCGAACGCAGACAGATTTTGAACAACCACTCTAGGAGAGAGATCATCCTCAGTGGCTGTGGTGAAAATGTGGAACACTCTCCAGCAGAACTTGTGAGAGAAAACTTCACTGATTACGTTCAGAAAACTGTACAATCCCTGCCGTTTCCCAGTGTAACCAGCTGTTGGTGGTGTTTTGGGATTTAGAATAATCATCAACCCTCTAGCGCTTACATACCCACGGGTGAATGAGCTCTAGAAATGCTGAATAAATATATAAGTAGTGATTTTTTTCTCAACTCCAATTGGGTATGTTATATTCCTGGATGGAACTGGAATTCTCAAGTTTGATCCTATACTCATCTGAGTCCTGATCTTGTTTCAGTTTCATCTGTTGTCAAAATAGCCATCTTCCTAGGTATGAATCACCATCGAATTATTCTTTCTGGTTTCCTTTATCTATGGGCCAGTAACTTTGTCAAACTGTTCAACCATCCCTCATTCTTTTTAAGGTTCATGGTCTTAGACCAAACAATGCTTTGTTAGATCTCATTTTTCTCCTGGTTACATGTTCTTCAGACTCACCACACTCTGTTAGCACCATAACCCATATCCTTTAGCCTCTAGACCCATCTTCTGAGCTAGTGGTAAAGGCAAAAAACGTCCCGTCATACAGGGCACTAAGGTTCGGCAATCTCAAGATGAGTCAGGATAATACCAATCTGAGAGTGAGGCATTCAAAAATGTGCCAAAGGTGTAAAGGAGCAGTGCTCCATTTTAACAGTCTGGGAGACCCAGACTGCTGCCTGATAAAGCTGATTCGGCCTACATGGCTGGCCCTCCTAAGCAACAGAGATACTTACTGGTTCACCTAAATGGCTAGCCTCTCACCTAATTTCCACTTTTGGAGGTGGGATGCAAAGGGAAAAGACTTTCAATACATCCCTTTATAATTGGAAGAGCCGCACCCACATTTCAGGAGGGATTTTTAGGAGGGTTTATTAGGTGAACTGGTAGATGACAAACAGACAAATACAAAGTGTATGACAGGACCAGAGGCAAGGTGGGAGGGTTGCATTACAGCAACCTCAGAGTTTCAACAGGCACTCTTGCTTGTTAGTATATGGGTTTGCAATAAATCCTCCCTAATGCCATTCAATGAACAAGCTTATTATGAATTGTAAATGTTTGCACTGCCCTAAAGTAATCAGCTGAGGGACGTGTTAAAGGGTTGTGGTGCTGTGTTACAGAATATGAACTCGTGTTGAACTGTGTTTATGCTTAGCAAAGCAGTGAAATGCCTGGCCATGGCTAACAATGAATCTCAGTGTATTTATGGCTGTTAATAAAATGTGTGGTAATGTGTACCTTCTTGTTTTATTCGGGATGTGAAAGAGTGATTTGTGGCCAGAGCAGAGTAGCAGACCAGAGACAGGAGGTGGAACCACAGCTTCAGTAACACTGAATTATCCTGGATTGGAATCCTAGGAATGAGATAGACTATGGTAGAACCTAATTTTGCCAGCTTTTGGGAAGTAAATGCATAAACCAGACATCATGAAAATCCATTTGGGTAGAAATAATCTGATATCCTGTGGGAAGGGCCCCATATTACAAGCCATGATACAGATCACTGCCAACATGGCCACCCTAATGGTAAGCAGTGAGATGGTATTTTGGGGAAAAATATATATTCACATGTATGTACCTATATATATGATACTTTAGTTCCAATTCTCTTCTCCATTATCTGAATCCCATTAAGACTTCCCTACTGACCTCTCTGACACTGATGCCAGTTGTATAAACAAACCTCTCCAAGCCACGTTGTTAAGTTTAGCTCGGTCTCACACTTTAAGTTCAGCCAGTCAGCAACCCAGCCCCCTTTTCTTTAGGGACCACCTGTTGTCTGTTCACGTGTTCATGCTCACACTGCATAATGTATATTTTTACACTATGGACTTGTAGTTTTGTATATGGAGCATTTCCTTTGTATGTGCGTGCCCATGTTTGGACTGTGTCCCCTTTTGGGGTTGTGCTTTGACAGCACTTATTAACATATATAAGTGCCTGACTTATATGCTTCAGGGCAGAAGATGCCAGCTTGTAAGACGTAACACTGGGATGTACGTCTGCCCTCTGCCTTGGTATGCCAATAAACCTTGGTACCTCAAGACACATTTCATCTGTTCCGGAGCCCTGCCTGGTGTTTGTGTTTTCTTTGCGCCCCTCTGGGGAGGGTTGAAAAATAGTTTCCTAACAGGTATGGTCAGGAATCACCCTGTGTAAGTTGTGGCAGTGCACTAAATCACCTACAGCTATTGAAGTCTCCATGTGGAGAATTAATCTGTCCTACAGAAATGTACAAAGCAGAATAAATTGGGAATTGGGCTTCATAACACTTAGCCTTCTAAGTAGGCATCTGAGGGTTAATTTTGCACCAGATGAGTACACTTGTCTGAAACAGGTACAGACATGGTCTTACTAAACATTAGGGATGCTTGGAAAGGACTGGCTGTATGTAGAAGGTGAACTGAGCACAGACGTCAGACGGGGGGGGGTACTTAGGCAGCAAAAAGTGCCATAATTGAGTCTTGGCAGAGTTAGAGAGTGACACTAAAGCTTCAAACAACTACAATGGCCTCCAAATAGTGGATCTTGGAGCCAAAAGGGAATTGCTCAGATATTTCAGAGTCATTAAGATGGGACCTGGGATGAACTGACAGTGCTCCTTAATCCCTTGAGGGACAGCTTAAAACCCTGAGCAGCTGCGCAGACTGGCTCGAGTCTCTCTCTCACTTGTCATGAGCATGAGGCAAAAAGTAAAGAGTAGAATGGAAACCCATTTTAGGTGAATAAGCTGTAAGGAGGCGAGCTACTTTAAGTGAACGAACTTTAAAAAATCTATGCAAATGGTGGTCATACCACCAATAGAACAGCTCCAGCTTTTTCAGGATAGGTGTTAGTTTTTCAATGAACCCACCGCCGACACCTGGTTCGCCCTAAACTAACCCAACCTGTGTAATCAATAAACTTGTGACGAATCCACAAAGAGCTGCTTGTGTCATTCATGGTATCACATGCATGATACGGTCATTATAAATTCTAAGGAGTCCTCACACCTACCAAGGACTAGCTGTCGCAATGTTATGCATCTACATCGTTTTTTTGCAGAACACTTTTTCCATGTTTGAAATGTGTGTTTATTGTTTTGCCTCTAGACTTTGCAGTAATGCACAATGGTTATAACTGAGCGTCTAGTTTTAACAGCATTTTAAACTGCCTGCATGCGGTTAACAGGCGGTTAAACTGGTAACTCGGTAGGACTTTAGAAATCGCTTTGCAAATTATTTTTTTCTGACGCTGTAACGGCTACTTCACAGTTAATCTCCAAGGAACACAAGTGAGGCCCTCAAATGGGGAGAGCGTAGTAGTTAAGTATACGTCAAGCTTTCTTGAAAAGCATTTATTTCTAGGCTGAATTGTTTACTTTCTACCTGATGTTCGAGACTGTGTACTCAGTGAACCAATCGACATTATGAGATCTGCCAAGAAGTTGATTGGAGCCTAATGAAGCCGGCTAATAAAACAATATGGGTTGTTGATGGGAAGCATCCAGTTAACAGGAGGCCGCGGGGGAGTGAAGTGGCGAAGGAGAAAGGGCTGTTGTTTACTGCTGCGATAGGAAACATGTCAACCTAGCAAGTACTGGTAGCTGTATCTCCTCCGTGGAGACGGCGTGCTGAACGCGCACTCCTGCACAAAGTAAGAGGGTAGACTATTTACCGTCCCACGAACCGCCAGGTAGAGCAGTCATTAGCAAGACACATCCTGTGTCATATCTCTGCTCTTACATACCTTAACAGTAAACAACGACTTTTACTGACACTGGGTGTTTGGGTAATACAAAGTGAAAGCAGTCATCGTGTTATTGTAAAACTCTGCCTCCTTGGAAGAGGTTGCCGGTGGGATACTTTGCTGTTGGGATACAGGTCAGCGATGTTTGACGGGGAATGATTGCAGCTTGAGGGAAGTTTGTTTTTCTTGCAGCTGGATGTGTATAGTGGAGCTAAAGTAGACCTGCTGTCACACGCCGTCTCTCCAATCGCCTCCACGAGGCATCCTCGCCAACAGAGGGATAAATGCCTGACAAGTTTGGACTACAAGGCAAGTTGATGAGCTGTGACATGAAAATGTGCAGCCCGACTCTGATAGGGACTGGATGCGGCTTGAGGAGTGTTTATGTGAACGCCATCTTGAGTCCAGGGATCGTGACTGTCTGAGCTTTAACTAGGGAGGTGCGTGGCACGTCCCAACTGCGAACTGGCCAAGCAAATCATATAACAATAAACACAGACAATCAGAGGGATTTGCAGCCTTCTTTCTTTCACGGTGGGCTACGTAGGTTCACCTGATCATGCTGTTTTTGTCATTTGACCACCGACTGCAACTGTCTTGAAAGTGATCATATAGTTACCTAATTTATTTGTCTGGGGACATCTAAGCTTCTGCTGTCTGTTGGGTCTAGGTGATCTGCTAACGACGTCGCCGATAAGCTTAGTTCTTCTGATGCTCCATCATGTGCAATTGACCCAGAGCGGGATTGTGGGCAAGGGTAACATTAATAGCACCAGAATCTGCACCATAATATACATTGAAGCAATAGATCAAAGAACGTCAATGTGAATCATGAGCATGTAAAGACAAACTCCCTCACTAACCATAAATCAGCATTAACATGTTGGGCTTCATGTAAAAATTTAGGAAACACAAATTTAGAAAAGCATATTAACTCGGGTTATAACATAAATAATATTATTATGCAGCAATTAATTCACGAGTTGCAGCTGGTACTGGTGAAACAAAAGGCACATATAACAAGTCGCAATTTATACATTATCCATAACATCTATGAATAAAAAACCAAAGTCGCTTCAGCGAGGGGACACCTTCAGTAGGAACGATCTGAGGATCTCTCAAGTCTACATGACTGCAAACCTCCCTCATTAATCTCATTTTAGTGTCTCCTAAAATCTCTCAAGTCTGACAATAGCTCTTTTCTCAATAGCTCTTTCTCTACAGCTCTGACTCAAAGAATAAGTGACAGAACGGTATAATAATTTTCACAAAGCTCACGATTGGTCAGGACATGGGGTGTTGCACATTCAGCCAATAAAACTACTGTTAGATAACTAAAAGTTACACATTCATAGTACACTAAGGCCCTCATGACATTGGCGGTAAATCCCACTTACCGCCACACTGACTGCCGCCAACATACTGCTGCTGCGGCGGATATCTGCTTACCATATTATGATACACACATACCAATCCGTTACTATAGAGACACACACACAAGTCCGCCAGACCAAAGGTCAGTGATAAACTGGCAGTAGCAAAACCCACACCTTTACGCCTACAGAACACTGCCCACAACATTATGACCCACGAATCACCATAGCGGACATTCAATGGCAGTAAACCATTGGCGGTACATACTGCTGTGTTCAAAATACACACACACACATACAAAACAACACTACATTGGTCAATTTAAATAGCACACACCTGACAACCCTACACACACCACACCCACACACCCACACCAATATAAAACACCCACCCACATTACCCACAACCCCTTACGACTACAAACAATTGGCAACAGAGAAAGACAGCAAGACCACTCACACAACCAGAGCCACATACCACCATCACCTATACACTACCCACGCACTTTACATCACACACACACTAACACATCGCCCTACACACCCTCACCAATACCACTCACACTACACCAATCACACCACAACGACACCCCAGATTCTCTGAGGAGGAGCTAAGGGTCATGGTGGAGGAAATCATCCGGGTCGAGCCACAGCTATTTGGATCACAGGTGCAGCAGATATCCATTGCTAAGAAGATGGAGCTATGGTGGAGAATCGTGGACAGGGTCAACGCCGTAGGACAGTACCCAATAACTAGGGAAGACATCAGGAAGAGGTGGAACGACCTGGGGGGACGGTACGGTCCATAGCAGCAAGACACCAACTCGCTGTACAGAGGATGGGTGGTGGACCCCCACCTCCTCCCCACAACTAACAACATGGTAGGAGCAAGTCTTGGCAATCATGCATCCTGAGGACCTGTCAGGAGTAGGAGGAGGACTGGACTCTGGTAAGTCAACTCTTTACTACTATCACCCCTCTACCTGCATGCCATCACATACCCTGACCCCACCCTCACTCCCATCACTCCACCACCTCCCACAAACCCATCATCACAACCCACTCATCCCAATGCCAAGCCCAGCATGCACTACCAATGCATGGACACCACTCACAGACCTACAGGGACACCTGTCACTAAAGCATGCACACTAGAGACAATCAGCTAGCGCACCAAATAACAACTCACACAGGCAAAGCTGCCAGGTCAATGACAACCATTGAGGGCAACCCACCCATGCACAATATGTCACACACAGAAACAATAACACTGCATCCTCATCCCCACAGGTATCCCAGCCAATGTCACCGGTGAAGAGGTGCCAGCAACATCCAGTCCCCCCACATAAGAGGCCCACAGTGATGACAGCAGCTCTGGTTGCCTGGATCTGGATGACCAACATGGCCCATCAGGGACCTCCGGACAGTTGGTTTCCCAGCCACAGTCTCACACCACCACAGAGCCTCCCCCCTCAAGGAACACCACCACAGCACCCACCCAGCGTACCCATACCTCTGTCCCCAGGACACGTCAATCAGCAGTGTGTCCACCATTAAAGGGACCCCAGGGCACACCACAAACCCAGGACAATCAGAGACCTGGGGTCAGTGGCAGTGGACACATGGTTCAGGGGACAGAGGCACAGGACAACAGGGAAACTGGGAGGACTGCTGTGCACCAGGGGGAGGACAAGCCCAGGGACTCGACTCTCCAGGAGCCACGCACCAACATCCTGGTGGTATATCAACCTTTCCAGGATATGCTAGGCCAGATCCTGGACAAGTTGCAGGAGAACATGCAGCTGTTGGAGAGACAGTACCTGGGGACCAGGGAGGACTTGAAGTTCATTAACACCACCCTGGTCTCCATTGCATGGGTGCTGGCAGAGATGGCCAACAGTATGAGGGAGGCAGTGTCACACCAGTGGGCCCCTGCCACTAGCCAAACTACTGAACAGCCCGCCACCTCCGCTGCCGCTAGTGGACAGAAGGCCCTGCCACAGGACCAACAGGTCACCAGCACCCCTCCCCTGCAGAAGGAGAACCACTCTGCAAACGTTCCCTGCAATCCAGGCAGAAGCCAGAGACTATTGCCAAGACCCCCGCCAGGAAATGAGTCTCTCCTGATTGTCACCCTTGTGTCCCACTCTGTCACCCTGTCCACCTTGAACTGCCATTGCTCCCCTTCCTATGCCCCCTTGGACATTGCACCCATGCTACAAATAGACTGGACTCTAACCTGGACTTTCCTCCATCATCCCTCCAGCCCATTGCACTTCCCCCTTTTTGCCAGAGCATTGCAATAAACACACTTTGAAAAAAATACAAGTATGGAGTATGTCAAATGATTTCAGTATGTATTCGTGTAACAAGGTTTAAACATTGCAATTCAACTGTACAGTAATGTTTACATAGGAAAGACCTGTAGTTGGCTGCAGTGAACACACCAGGAGCGATAGAAGGGCACCAACATCTGTTTAAAGAGTTGCCAAAGGTTACAGTGAGTGGGGATAGAAGTAGGAATTCACAGCCTGCCAGTGACCATGTCAAACATTAAACTGTCAATGAAATGTGAAGTTACACTGTCTTACCTGTGTGTTATTGGAAGTACTGATGAATCACTGCACTTCTGTCCTCATCCTCTGCCTCTTCATCTTCACTGTCCACAGGGTCCACTACTGCCACACGGCCATCTCAAGCCTACTCCTCCTGCAGAAAAGGCACATGGTGTCTCAAGGCAAGGTTGTGCAACATACAGCATGCCACGATGATCTGGCAGACCTTCTTGGGTGAGTAGCACAGGGATCCACCTGTTAGATGAAGGCACCGAAACCTGGCCTTCAGGAGGCCAAATGTACGTTCAATGATCCTTCTTGTTCGCCCATGTGCCTCATTGTAACGTTCCTCTGCCCTTGTCCTGGGATTCCTCACTGGGGTCAGTAGCCATGAGAGGTTGGGATAACCAGAGTCACCTGCAAATATCGAGGGACAACTGTTAGCCACACACTAAACTTTATGGCCCACACCATACCCATACACCAACATCCACTGGGTGGGAACCAGGGATCACCTATGAGCCACACCCTGTGCCTCTGGGGTTAGGCCATCACATTTGGGATGCTGCTATTTTTCAGGATAAAGGCATCATGCACAGACCCAGGATACTTAGCATTGACATGGGAGATGTATTGGTCCGCCAAACACACCATCTGCACATTCATAGAGTGAAAACGTTTTCAATTTCTGAAGACCTGTTCATTTTGCCGGGGGGGGTGGACAAATGCAATACGTGTTCCATCAATCGCACCAATGATGCTGGAGATATGTCTCATTGCTTTTAAATCAGCCTTCACTGTGGCCAAATCCTCCACCTGGGGGAAAACAATGTAGCTGCACATGTGTTTAATCAGGTTACAGCCGTCCGAGGTTGCAGGGGATGGGCAGGAGCTTCCCCCCAAAACCAGGAGCACAAGTGGGCAGCCGTCTGAGGCTGCAGGGGATGGGCAGGAGCTTCCTCCCACCACTACCACCAGCTCCAACACCAGCTCCACCACCTGCACCACCACCAGCAGCACCAATGGGCACCTGTCTGAGGTTGCAGGAGATGGTCAGGAGCTAATCCCAAAACCAGCAGCAGTAGCACCACTGGGCAGCCGTCTGAGGCTGTAGGGGATAGGCAGAAGCTTCCCCCCAAAACCACCAGCAGCACCAGTGGGCAGCCGTCCGAGGCTGCAGAGGATGGTCTGGAGCTTCCCCCCACCACCAGCAGCAACAGCACCATCACCACCACTGAGCAGCCGTCACCGCCGGCAGACATTCTGCAGACCTGCCTCCATAGGCTGTTGTGCGGCCTGCCCCCTGAAAATCCTGTGGGTATGACACCCAGCTGAGAGACTGTGACCTTGCACTCCCCAAGCCATCCACTCACCCCATCCTCCCCAGGATGAAGAGCCCAGGGCACAATGCCTCCTCCAGAACCAGTGGAGAAGCCATCCACTCACCCCATCCTCCCCAGGATGGAGAGCCCAGGCACGATGCCCCCTCTAGCACCAGTGGAGAAACCATCCACTCACCCCATCCTCCCCAGGACGAACAGCCCAGGCCACGATGCCCCCTCCAGAACCAGTGGGCAAGACACCCACTTGAGAGACTGTGGCCTTGCACTCCCCAGGACAGAGTAATGAGCATGTTGCTCCCTACAGGACCATCTGCCAGTTGACGTGCCCCCTGTTTCCTGTCCCCTGAGGTGCCTGCCTATTTTCGACCTGATGCCCCTGCAGTGTTCTCTCCGTGTTGTTGAAGGAGTTAAGTGTGGCCTTGGATTTTGTGACGTGGCTCTGTGGCCCACGAACATTGAGGATTGGACAGTGCCCCTTCATTTGTACATATGTATATACTTTTTGATTTGGATGCACGTATTACTACTATATTTATCTTATTACACTCACTTTGATATATTTGTGTTGTCCTTGCATTATTCCTGAGGGGTATGGGGTCAATATGGGATGTTACTGCATCTGATTGTTTGTATGGTGTGAGTAAGGGGGTGGTGCGTGTGTGTGTCACTCTTTTTTCCTCCACCTGTGTGCTACGCGGCTGTACTCACCGTGGTCGTCTTCGCTGTCGTTGGTGTTCGTGGTGGACCAGGACATAGAAGAACATGGGGAAGACATGCAGCTCGGGCTCGATGGACGAGTGGTTCTTCCCTGAGTCTCCACAGCTGAGTTGTTTCCCTTCTGTGCAGTGTTTCCGCCAGGCTTTTGATGCCATTCTTCTCTTCTGTCTTGACTATGGCTCCATTGTTCCATCTAGTCAAAATCTCAAGTTCAGGAAGAAACATCTAACAATGTTGCATCTACTTCCATCCTCGAGGAAGAAACCACAAGTTAGTGACATTTTCTAAACAATATGACAGTCAAACTCTGGCAACGGCCTAATAAATCTGACCTTGTAAGACAACACAATATTCCACTAGGGGTAGCTGTTTACACGTCCATAAACTATTAAACACACTCTTTTAGAGTAAGCATTGAACAATGAAAAACAACTGCCTTATTAGCTAAAGTTAAAGTATAAAACAAAATGGATTATGGTGGTCATTTATAAAAGTCACCCATTTTGCCAACATTCATTAGAAAAATCACACATTAGTTCATCAAAATCAATACATTATTAATCATACATTTCGTCAGTAAAATCTCTGCTCTCATACCAGTATCAGAAGAAGGGAGCTTTCAAAAGAAGCCTTCAATGGCTCCAGTCTACCAGGGAAATGCCTGATGGAATAAAAAGCTAGTCCAACTCTGGGGAAAATAACGCTGAGCATATGACATACTGCTAACATACTGCTAACATAACTGGCCCAGTATATTTATGGGTGTGCTACGCGTAATGGGAAATTAACTTGTATACACAAAGACAGACTGGAACCAAAAGCAGACCATGCAGAAATGCTTAAACCAGGCCGCCCTCTTTGTCTTCTTGTGCAATCTCTCTCTTTCCATCTATCAGTTGTCTCGCTCTCTTCTCTCTTTTCTCCTTCTCTGATTGTTTCTCACTACCTTCACTCCTTTCTTTTTCTCTACACGCTTCCCCCTACAAAAGGAACTTGGGGAGCTGAGGAAAGTGCCATAGACAATAGGAGTGGACTTGGGCTTTCAAAATTAGCCTCCAGGTACTCAAACCCACCTAGTAAATGCAAAGTGGAAGAAAAGACTTCTCCAGCCCTGTAGATGCAGGAGAAGGTATGTGGTCGATGTTTACCAGGATATGGCCAGGGAGGCGCGGATGTCAGTTGACCCACCACGCAAACTCACCTCTCCCACCCAGTACCCGCCACTCAATGACCAAGCCTGAGACCAATTCTTTTAATTTGAGATTGTAAGAGCTCAGGCCATATTTTTATTTTCTACCTAAAAACATTTACCAATTATCATACCTTTGCACAGTAACCACAGTATTTACATATTGTTTACAAGTGATATCAAATCTTTACAGAGGCTCTAGTACATTGGAGTCACAGAATCATAAACAAGTTTGTTCCTATGCAAACAACAGCATAACCATTCCTGAGTGAGATCATGACTGGCTCTGCACCCTTCCTCTTACAGCCCCTGTCCAAAGGATGGCAACATCCTTATGGGACATCCCACCTTCCATCTCCAACACCAGGAGCTCTCCTGTACCAAGAGCACCTGTGCAAGGGACCTGGCTGCCCTGAGGATACCTACCTTGGGCACCTCATGCACCTAACTTATTTGTCCCCCAAAAGGTCTGTGCAAGTTTGCTTCAGCTGCACCTGTGCAGGTGTTTCACAGGTAAAGATGGCATGTCAGTGACCACCCCCAGGCCCTTGTGCTAGTGCAACCTCCTTATGACTTTTGAGGGTCCAGTGATGATGATGATGTTTTAACTATTGTTTTGCTAAAAAGGCTGCTGCAGGGGACCCTAAAAATACCTACAAATCATGACCTCACCAACCACAGGCCTTTACAGTTTCCTTACTATTTGCCCCCCAATTCCATGTGTGTTGGACCAGCCATGCCAGCAAACTTTCCAAAAACATTGTATTCCTTCCAGTGATCTACAGTGACAGAAGTCTCTGGGGCAGTACTCTGTCCAATGCAGTTTTCAGGTTGACTAGGAGCATAGTAGGAGCAGGCCTCCTTGTGCACAGAGGATTAGATGGAAATCGATCATTTTCGCCTGCATTGCGCAGTCCCCCAATGCATACCAGACCTGTGCATGCCTCAAGTAGGAGTGACCCAACATCATCACATCTTTAATACCTCTTGCTCCCTCATTGACAGGGGGCAATGAAGTATCAAGCAACTACATCACTTTAGGATACCTTCCACCTCAGTTGACAGGAGAATATCGCAAAGGAAATAGGAAAGATTACCGTCAAATCATCCTAACATGTTCAGCCTCACATATCGCTTGTAGCAATCAGATTTCCACCTGCCTATCTATTGGACAGGTTGCCCTCCTGGTTCGATGCTATCTGCCGCAGTGTCTGCACAGGTCCTAAAGGAATGGGGGCTGTACTTTGCAGGACCTAACCCTGCTGACACCAGGGCCATACTGAGGACCTTGGTAAACTGGAACTTTGTGATGTCCCATCCTTGTGAATAACAGGATGAGCATAGCCCTTTGTAGGTGGTGAGCCATAAACACCTCCAAGTTTCCCAACTGACAGCATTCCTTCCCTGGGGCCCTGTTGAGCAGGATATGCTCCCTTCTACCCATTTGGCCAGACTTCGAGCGAGTGATGGTCACTGCCAAGGAACCATTTGGCCATCCAATATCTCCCATATGCAGACCACTAAATTTTTCCCTCTTGCCACTAGTTACCCTTCCATCAATGCCCCAAAGAACGTGAGTGCGAAATCTGCTCTGAAAAGGCAAAACTCAGCTGAAGACCTGCACAATCTCTCCAGACTGACCAGGATCCTGCCAAGTTTTAAAGGTCTATGGGACACCTGGAATCCTGCTTGGACCCCTCTAATCTGTGCCAGCCCTTCAGTTCCCTTTCCACAAGGGAAACCTTGGTCTCACTGGTGTGACCCAGCCTTTTCTTAAAGAAGGAAATAGCTGCAGTGTGACACCAGTGCCCCTTTCCCCCTCAGGACTGTGAGAAACACAATTGTCGACTCTGGTGAAAACACCTTCCCACCCCATCACTTCCATTAAACCTGTGGTATGTGCTAAATGCCCCCTCATCGCCACGCCCAGTCCTGGGCACTAAACTAGCAGCCATGAGGTGTGGTAGGTTGGGGAACCAAGCTGCCAGAGTTGGTCCAGGAATGGTGAAGGAGCATTTGCTGTTTCCAGGTGATGGTACCCGAAAGCCTGCATCTTAAAAGGAGACAGAACATCTGTTGCATTGCTCAATAAGCCAGACATGTTTGGATTTAAAACTGATAGTAACCCTTAAACATAGCAGTATGATTTCCTTCAACAATCTCAATATCAGCTTGCTGGTTAATGCATTCCACTACAGTCATGTCAGACCACAATACCACTGACTGATTGCAGAACTGGTCTGAACTGATTGTGAGGGCCACCAGGATGGGGAAGAGCTCCAATAAAACCAGTGTTTGCCACCAGTACTGATTCCCCCCTTTGTTGTCCAGCGTTGGGCACACCAAGAGGGGCCCAGGATGGCACCAAAACGCATGCTGCCTGCAGAGTCTGTAAATCTAACTCCCTGATAGTTTGGACGGGGCTTGGCTATACAACGGACCCACTGAAATCTCTCAAAAATGCCTCCCAGATTCTTGTATACTGTCACACTTTGTTTGGCAACCTGGCGTCATGGTGTCAGCTTTAGGCCAGACATGGCCTGAGCAATAGACCTGGAAAATGGATGGCCCATGGGAATGATACACAAAGTGAAATTCAACTGTCCTGCCACAACCTGCAGTTAATGCAATGTCACTTTCTTGGCCTCCAGACATTCCTCCAAATCCTTTGTAAATGTCTTGACCTTCTCTTGGGGAAGCCTAGACATGCATACCTTGGAATCCAGCTCTATTCCAAGGACTTTGATTGCTGTGCTACATGTCTTTGCCTGCACTAAAGGGACCCCAAATGCCCCAATTAGTTCCTGAAATGATTCCATGACCTTCTCACAGCCAGCTGCATCTGGGGACCCAAAACAGGAAATCATCCATTTAATGCAGAACCCACTGGTGACCTGACCTCTGCCAGACCTCCAACTCCAAGAAAGTGGCAACCTCTTGAAGTAAGCACAGAAGACGAGCAGTCCATGGGCATTGTGTTTGTCAAAGTAGAAAGTTCCATCAAATTGGACACCCAGTAAATAGAAGTCATCAGGATGCACCAGCAGGTGCCTAAACACAGATTCTATGTCTGCCTTGGTTAGCAATATCCCAGGTCTCAGCTCTCGGAGATTTGCAATTTTCTGATCTAGCGAGGCTGTTAGAAATTGGGTCTCTAGTTGGCAGAGCTGTGCACCCTCTGTAAGTAGGGACCACAACCCAAGTCTGGGGTAGTCAAATACTCACCCTAAGTTAACCTTCCCTCTGTCTGATAGCTTGGTACAGAGCAGTCAAGCTTAACTTAAGAGGCAATTTGTAAAGAATTTGTGCAACTCCTAAATTACAGTAGAATAGTGAAAGACACCACAAAAACAATAAGTCGATCCTGAGATGTGGCTTTTTAAAGAATAAACTGCAATGTAGTTGTTAAAAATTGGGTCTTTGATTGGCAGTCAGG
The DNA here is from genome assembly GCF_031143425.1 of Pleurodeles waltl. Classification (NCBI taxonomy): domain Eukaryota; kingdom Metazoa; phylum Chordata; class Amphibia; order Caudata; family Salamandridae; genus Pleurodeles; species Pleurodeles waltl. Next base: position 511,953,208 of record NC_090445.1, read on the forward strand.
TTACCCCCGTCCAAGCAAGGACCCTCACTCTAGTCAGGGTAAGTCACACACAATCCAAATTATCATGTGCCCACCCTCTGCTAGCTTGGCACTGAGCAGTGAGGCTTAACTTAGAAGGCAATGTGTAAAGTATTTGTGCAATAAATCATGCAATAACACAGTAGAACACCAGAAAAACACACCACACAGAGTTTAGAAATATATATAATATTTATCGGATATGATGTCAGGTCAAAAACAATCAAGATGCAATAAGTATTTGTTGAAATATCACAAAAAAAATTATATATAAAGTGTCCTTAGTCTTTAAAAAAGCAATAAGTGTCTCTTGCAAGCACAAAGTACCTGGTTTGCGTTAAAATTCTCCGCAAACGACCGCAAAGGAGGAGATGTGTGGAAAATGGGGAGGTGTGTGTTGATTTTTCCGGCATACACAGACAATGCGTCATTGAGATTTCACGAAGGGCAGGATTTACGTCGATTTCTAGCACGTAGACTGGGATCCTCGCGGGGTTGTGGGGTTTTCGGATGCCCCGTGGACTATGCATCGAAATCCTGGGCGTGCAGGATGAAGTCGCAAGGACAGCATCGATCCGGTGGGCGATGCGTGGAAATTTCTGCCACACAGCAGGCGCTGCATCGATTCTCCTCAGGAATTCAGGCTGCATCGTTTCGGCTCGAATTTGCATCGATCCAGTGGGTCGTGCGTCAAATTTCCAGTTGCAACACTGGCGCTGCGTTGATATTCTCCTTGCGAAGTCAGGCTGCGTGGTTCCCGTTCGGCGTGCAGTGATTTTCCCACCGCAATGCAGGCTGTGCGTTGTTTTTTGCAGGCTGTGCATCGATTTCCGACGCACAAGGAGTTATTTTGCAGGAATGAAGTCTTTTTGGTCCTGAGACGTCAGGGACCAGTAGGCAAGATCTATCCATGCCCTTGCAGAGCACCTTTTCAGCACAGCCAGAGAGCAGCAAGGCAGCTGGGCAACAGCAAGGAAGCAGTCCTTCTCAGAAAGCAGTCCAGGTGAGTCCTTTGGGCAGCCAGGAAGTTCTTCTTGGCAGGTTGCAGGTTCTAGTTCAGGGTTTCTTCTCCAGGAAGTGCCTGAGTTGCTAAGGTCAGAGACCCTGCTTAAATACCCGAATGTGCCTTTGAAGTGGAGGAGACTTCAAAGAGTGGCTTAGCAGTGCACAATGTCCCCTTTCAGTTCCATCCTGTCTGCCAGGGTCCCAGTGGGGGGTGTGGCAGTCCTTTGTGTGAGGGCAGGCTCCTGTCCGTTGACATGTAAGTGACAGGCCCTCCACCCTCCCAGCCCAGGAAGACCCAGCGCAGGAAGACCCAGATGTATGCCAGTGTGACTTAGAATTCTGTGTTTGGGGTTCTCTGAGTGAATGCACATGGGAGCTGTCAACTAAACCTAGCTAGGCATGGATTTTAAGGCACAGAAGGATTTAAGTGCAGAGAAATACTCACTTTCTATGAGTGGCATTTCTAAAATAGTAATATTAAATCCAACTTCCCCAGTCAGCAGGAGTTTGTATTACTATTCTGGCCACACTAAATATGACCTTGTTACTCCTTTCAGATCAGAATCTACCACTCAAACAATATATGAGGGTAGCCCTAATGTTAGCCTATGAAAGGAGCAGGCCTCACAGTAGTGCAAAAACGAATTTAGGAGTTTTACACTGCCAGGACATATAAACTGCACAGGTACACGTACTGCCTTTTAGCTACATAGCACCCTGCCCTATGGGTTATCTAGGGCCTACCTTAGGGGTGACCTATATGTAGAAAAAGGGGACTGTAAGGCTTGGCAAGTACTTTTAAATGGCAAGTCGAAGTGGCAGTGAAACTGCGCACACAGGCCTTGCAATGGCAGACCTGAGGCATGGTTAAGACGCTACTTATGTGGGTGGCACAATCAGTGCAGCACTAGCAGCATTTAATCTAAAGGCCCTGGGCACATGTTGTGCACTTTGCTGGGGTCTTACAAGTGGATTAAATAAGCCAATTGGGTATGAACCAATGTCACCATGTTTTAAGGGAGAGAGCATGTGCACTTTAGCACTGGTTAGCAGTGGTAAAGTGTGCAGAGTCCTAAAACCAGCAAAAACAGTGTCCAAAAAGTGGAGGGAGGCAGGCAAAAAGTTTGGGGTGACCACCCTAAGGCTGTCAGGTACAATAGTAGTTCTTTAATGTCCATTGGGTTAAAAGGTTACTTGAGGTCATGCTAAACTGTGACAAATACAAAGTTCAGGCTGTCCGCGATGGAGGGAAGGCTGGCTACAGCACAAATGCAGAGCCTGCTGAAAAAGTATCTTGGATGGAGCAAGTGTTGACATCAAGGGGTGATGCAAAGGCGATGCATCGGTTCCAATCCACGCAGTCGAATACATGCTTTGGTGTCGAGCCTCGCAGTCAGGTCTCACATCAACATTGTGTCCTGTTGAGATGTATGTCCGACATCATCATTGAGCTCAGCAACCAGGTTCTCGGATCTGCGCTGAGTCATTGTTCAATCCCACAGTCGAATCCAAATCGGCAATGAGTTGGCGTTAGAGGACCCTGCATTGGTTCTGAGCGACACAACAGCTCACATACATGGATTGTTGCAGAGAAACAGCTGAAAGTCCCACTTCTAAGGCCTAGGACTGGATTGGCACTTCAGACAAGGGTACGACACACAGATGGCACAGTCCAACAGCAGGAGCAGAGTTTCAGGCAGTCCTGAAACTGCAGAAAACAGGATGTAAGCCAGCAAGCCCTCTGAATCATCTGGTTATGTAGAGGATATACAGAGCAAAGTCCAGTCCTTCTCACTCCCAGGCAAGAGGCTGTAGGCCAACACAGCAATGCAGTTGAGCAGGGTGGAGTGGCAGTCCCTCCTGGCAGCACAACAGTCCTGCTTCCTGGCAGAATGTCCTTCAAATCCAGAAGTGTAGTTATTCGGTGGGGTCTGGGGTCCAGTACCAATACCCAGTTGACCCTTTGAAGTGGGGGAGACTTCAAAGAGAGGTCTTTGAAGTGCACCAGGTCCCTTGCCTTTGTTCCCTGGCTCCAGACTGTCTACAATGGTTTATGCAGCCCTTTGTGTAGGGTATTGAGGTGTAAGTGTCAGCTGATTCCTTCAATCTAGCCCAGGAAGAGCCATCAGACTGGTGATGGGCCATCAGGATGCAAATGTCACACCCTAGCCCCCTTTATGTGTGATTGTCTAGCTGGAATGCACAAAGGCCAGCTGTCCCCCACCCCAGACATACATACATAGACATGCAGATGCACAAAAGGGGTAAAGTAAGATAATGCCAACTTTCTAAAAGTGCATTTTCAGACTTACAATTTAAAATTCAACTTCACCATAAGTTGGGATTTAAAATTGTGAGTCCAGAGACTCCTTCCTATCGTTCCCCAATTGGAAGTTATACTTGAAGGTTGCTTAACTGTAACCCCAGTGTCAACCCATGGGAGATATAGGACTTGCAGTGATGAAAAATAGTTAATAGTTATATTAATTGTAATACCAGGGTATGTTAAACGCAAAAGCACATGTCCAATATTTTTTTACACTGCACCCTGCCCTTGGGGCTAACCAGGACCAACCTCAGGGGTGGCCTATATATAATCAAAATAAGGTTTTATGTAATAAAGAGGAAGGATTGGGCTGGGCAAGTGGGCGAATTTGACATGTCAAAATGGCAGTTTAAAACTGCACACAGGCTCTACAGTGGCAGGCCTGAGACATGCTTAAATGGCTAATGTAGTGGGTGTCACAATCAGTGCTGCAGGCCCACCAACAGTATTTAATTTATAGATCCTGGGCACTCACAGGAAAATGAAATATGCCAATTGTGGGTAAGCCAATATTGCCATGTTTTAGAGTACAGAACACCTGCACTTTAGCGCTGGTTAACAGTGGTAAAGTGCACAGAATCCCAAAGCCAGCAAAAACAAATTCAGACAAAAAAGAGGTCAGAAGGCAAAAGGTTAAGGGAAACCATGCCAAGGATGTCAGTTCTAACAGAGGTGTATTTGACTGAGCAGATCCCTTCATCAACAGCTTCTCTGACTGACTGACCTTAAGGTGCTGATAAGTTATGGATCAAGCAGTACTCCCCTGGATCTTTCTTTGGGACCCCCCCGAATGAGAACAGGAGAAAGTATCCAGTGGGGTGGAGTGAGGTGGACCTGCTACCCTCCTCAGATTTATATTTTTCAAGATCCTATTCCTGCCAATACTAGAATTGGCTTGCAGTGACTGTTGATATTTGCAATTATCATATCTACACAGCCCTCTGCCGGGATTCTGAACCCATTCCTATATCCCGCGTACACTGGCTGTGTCATTGCTGTGCTGCTGTAAGCATTCAACCATGTCACCACTGCCTGCCAATTAACCAAGGAGGGAGCCTTGACCAATAGGAGGTGTTCATTTATGCTTTTTGGGTCCCATATCCTTAGATTTCTTAAAACACTTGGACTCTGAGTGGGTGTGAATGTTGGTTACAGATGGAGCAGCAACGCTTAAAATACACTTCCCTGGGACTCCGGAACATGACCTTTGTTAAAGTCCCAACATGATCCCTTTCATGCCACCACCTGTGTGAGTGGTTGCCCTCAAGATCACCTGAAAGGTCTGACTTGGGATCATATCAACCTTCTGCACCTTCATAAAGCAATCCCATGTATTCACATCTATCTGATCCCATGCCAATGTGGGTGTAGTAGCTTTTATCCTCCTAAATTCCTCATCATAATCCCTCCATGTGTTACCCCCAAACTCATCATGTACACTCACTATCCTTTTCTGATAGTACGGTAATTGTGCTCCTAGAGTCAGAAATCTCTCATGAATGATTGCCTGGTATATTGTGAAGCTCTTGACCCAATTAGATAAGTTTTCCTCCACCTTCTTCCTAGAATGCAAGCATTCCTTAGAACATTTGCTCTTCTCCCACTAAGGCTTAGCTACAGTTAATTCACATATGACAACATAATTAACTTTCCAAATCTTGTCCTTCACCTCCATTAGCACTGCCTGCCCAACTGCTCTGAATGCCCATCCTCCAAACCAATGCTCAGTAGTGTTGTGACTGTACCTGCTGGTGTAGAATTCTTTGACAGAATGGCCTGAGCCATACTGTTTATGTGGGAAGAACCACAACTAGTGGAATCTGTGCACGGTGAGTGAACATCGTTGGCTGCCCCAGCTGCTGCTGAAGGCATGCTAACTACTCCCACTTGCTGCCCTTGCCCAGATCACCTGCATGTACTGTGCAGATGGGCAACTAGCCTACTGGCCCATTCAACATTGTCACTCACAGTTACTTTCGACAACGCACCCCCATAAGTGCAGCAGTCAACATCCCTACTTTCAATAGTCATGGCAATACTTTGGCTAAGTTTGTGACTATTGTCATATTGCACAATTCTGTTGTTCACCCCAGGCACTTTCACTGCACTGCTCTGTCCATCCCCACCACCTACACTGCCCACTGCAATATCAGAGATAACCTGTGCACATTTTTCCCTTTCACTGCGTGCCCCCTAACTCCTACAACACTTTTGTGATAGCGGGAATGCAGCCCTTAGAGGATCTCCAGGCCTCCTATGCCTTTTGGCAAGAACCGCTGGAACTTTCACTTGCCCTCCCTGAGGAGGCTGTGAATGCAACAGTGCTAATATCTCATCCATTCTGTGCATTAATGCCTCCATAACAACCCCAAAACAGGGCTGCTGGCCGCCTTTCTTATTTCCACCAGGCATCTTAGAAATACACCCATCAAATTTCCATGCAAAAATGTGTCAGATACGTGGCTCAAAAGTGACCCTGCTGCTACAATTCCACTGTTAAATCAACAAACCTGTCACTGCGCAATACTGCTGATCACTCTGGCTCCCAAAACCTTTCATGCAAGCTGCTTGACTGGGCTAGAGCACAGGCAATCAAATGGCCTTGCCCTGATTCCCTACTGCAGAGAAATAAAACCAAAAAAAGCACGTCAGAGACAATCAGTGCCAATGAAAAGCCATCCACACTAGCGCTTTGAGCTGCAAACTTATAGTTATCCTCCCTCACCTTGAGTAAAAACTGTAGGAACCTGGCCTGATGCGTGGTGGACACCTATGGTGTTTGCACCTTATACCAGGTCCAGGCAACCTCTATTAGTGAAGGAGGACAGTCTCTAGGAAGCCAGGAAGCCAGGAAGCCTGAAGATCCCTTGGAGCGTAAGTCAAGAAGCCTTGGGTGCTGTAAGAGTAGTGATGCAAAGGGTACTGTCCTGAAAGGAGAGGCAAGGGCTCACCTGTCTCCTAAAATGGACAGTGGACAGAGAGGACCAAGGGGACCAATCAGGAAAATGACCTGTGTTGCAAGATCCATGTAATTCCAGAGGAGGGCAGATCCATGCAGCCGGACACCGTTGCTGTAGGTGCCTGCAGGTACAGAGGTGTGACGCCTTCACTCCAAAGGAGATTCCTTCTTACTTCTCGGTGCAGCTGAAGTCTTGCTGACCCCAGAGGATGCACAGTTATGGAAATGTTGCAGTTGCTGGAAGGAGCCAGGGAAACAATGTTCTAAAGTGAGGTTGTCTCAGGTGTCGCAGTCTTGTTAGTTCCTGAAGTGTCCAGTTGTGGCTCCGGTAGCCAGGAGCAGAAGAGGTTGATGCAGAGGAGTCCTGGTGGAGTCTTGCATGCCAAATCTGGGGACCTACCCACAAGGGAGTCCTCAATTAGCCCTAAAGCGGGGTTTGGTCACTTTGCATGGTGACCACCTATCAGAGGAGGGTCACTGACATCACCTGCCTGACCTGGCCCCTCAGATGCTCCCAGGGGCCTCTGCACATCTTGGTTTCAAGATGGCAGCATCAAGTGGTGATCTGGAGGAGCTCAGGGCACCACCCCTGGGGTGGTGATGGACAGGGTGGTGGTCACTCCCCTTTCCTTTGTCCAGTTTCACGCCAGAGCAGGGATTGGGGGGCTGGGTGCCCCTGGACTAGTGCAAGCTGGTTTATGGAATGAGAGCACCAAATGTGCTCTTCAAAGCAAACCGGTGGTTTGGGGAGGCTATGCCTCCCAGTCTTCAAACAACTATTTCCAACGAAGAGGGTGTTGCCTCCCTCTCCCACAGGAAATCCTTTGTTATGCCTTCCCCTGCCTGAGGTGGTCAAGCCAAGCAGCAGGAGGGCAGAAACCTATCTGAGAGGTGGCAGCAGTGTGGGGTACCCATAAGACCCCTGAAAACTGGTAGGAGCAATACTGAGGAGTTTGACACCAAACATGCCCAGGTTCGGAGTTACCATTATGTAGCTGGACCACGGGTAAGTGAACTGTGGCCAGTACACGGGTAAGATGGTTTCCCCATACTTACGAAGTCCAGTGCATTGGAACTGGAGTTCATAGGTGCACCTCTGCTCATGTAGGGTGTGCCCTCACACACAAGAACCTGCACCCCACCCTTTCGGCTAGGAGGGCTTACCATAGGGGCGACTTACAGTGAACTGGTGTAGTGACCTGTGAGGAAAGGGTGCATGCACCCTTTCACTCAGGCTGCAATGGCAGGCCTGCAGACACATTTTGCATGGGCTCCCCATGGGTGGCATAATACATGCTGCAGCCATTGGGGGGCCCCTGGTGTCCCAATGCCCTGGGTACCTAAGTATCATATACTGGGGACTTATAAGGGGACACCAATATGCCAATTGTGGAGTGCAAAAAAGTACAGGTTAACCAAATTTGGAGGGAGAGAGCACAATCACTGGGGCCCTGGTTAGCAGGATACCAGTGGAAACAGTCTAATCACACTGATGGCAGGCAAAAAGTGGGAGTAACCATGCCAAAAATAGGGTACTTCCCTACAAAAACACACTATCCAGAATCAAGCCCCTTATTCTTGAGAGTAAGAGTCTAATCCTTAACCACTAGCCCACAGTGACTCTTCTATCTGGGAGAATGCTTGCCCACTAAAACAACTGGCTGTGTCCTCTGCACCCCCCTTCACACTCAAAAGCCTTTCCCAAACTGTACAAACACGATCCTCACTGCCTTACCGCCACATTCCCCTTACTTAAGACTGAAGCCCTTCGGAAGCCCTCCAGAGCCACCACCTGCGGTTTAAACAACAGAAATCTTCTGGGTCAGATGAAAAACTGTGCAGAGGAGCTCTTGGAGGGCAAAAAAGGCAAGGCCATCAGCAACATTGTGGCTTGCTGACTGTGGGGTATTGTGAATGACAAGATAAATAGGTACACTGCTCCAAAATTTTTAAGAGTGATAAGAATGCAGGGTTGAGATCAGTCAGAGATATTGATGATATCAGGAAAGCCCTCAAGCACCCATTAGGGTGACAAGTTTCATCACTGGGCTATCTCCTCGTCAGACCGGTGCTGAAATGTCTGGCGGACCACCCCGACAGACGGGATGGTACTGAACCGAAGGCAATTTGCCAGGTTGGGGTCTGAAACGATATACTGACTGTGAAAGCAAGAAAATGAGAATAAATGTAGGAGAGAAAAAGAAGGTTAAAATGAGCTCTCAGCCTTAAACATCACTTTAATGAATCAGGGCAAAAGGTTCAGGCCAAGGTTAAAAATCATACGGAGTGCATGCGGGAATAATATCCCGCTACACTCTACAGAGGAAAAAAGGTAGTGTACCTAATCCTTTCGAAATATGGTCAACATATTTCACGTCTTGATGGTCAACACATGATCCCATGACGCTTCATCAGGACCCAGATTATTCAAAAGTGTGAGAAAGTGCTAAAAAGTCACTTACAGAGTGAAGACAGTTGTTAACGTCAGTTGGTCAATCAGTCTCCCTGCACAATAGTGAAGGAGAAATGTATATCAGTGCAAAGGTATAAAGAAACGGACAGTGTGGTGCACTCACAGCAGACAAATCCCCAGAGTGCAACAAGCAAACATTAAAGATAGGCTTACCATCCCATAGTCGAGAATGAGCTTCCTAGGAACGCGCTAGCCTCAACCAAAGGAGAATAACTAAACATGAAAACAACATGGTAACAAACAAATACAATATGTGTTGATATAATTAGAAAACATTAGAGCAAGCGCCAAGTACACAATTGTGAAACTGGTCATTTGATTGTAAATGGAATACAAATTGTCAAAAGTACAGCAAAGTAAATTAAGGCCAAGACCATGATTGAAGGACTAACTGCTGTTTGAAGCAAATGTCAACATCAAAGGTGCTGATCCAGAGTCCAGGCATTGGACCTTATATACACAAAATAACTCATTGTGGTGTAAAGAAGATAACAGTAAAGGAAATCATGAGCTAAAGGCTCAATGAAGCCTAAGGACGTCATGTAAAAAATAGGCAAGGCAATTGTTGGAGGAAACTACATATACATTCTCAAAACCCGACCTCATAGGAAGGGGGACGAATGTTTGAAAGCCCTCTGTCTAATGTAGACTTACTTTTTCTTGTTCCTGGTCGAACCGAAGACCTGCCCTCTGCTGCGCGCCTGAAGACGCTGGTGTAGCGTGGAGGGACTGTTTTTATGCAGGTTTACCGAAGCGTCCGATCGCTTCTGATTCCTGAAGCAACCAACTCGTTGCGACCCGGAAAAGGTCATAAAAATGAAAAAAGGACATTCATCATGTCCGGCGGCCATCTTGGAACAAACAGCCCCATCAGCTCCGATGGGCACGGAAGGACAAAAACATTAAAAGCCCAGTGCTGTATCTAATATAAGGGCTTATTTCGGTGTGTGAATGCTCTATTGTCATCAAGGAAAGGATGGAAAGTACCATCTAGTTTAAAAGAAAACCATCAGGAGTGGACAATAATGTCAGCTAGATGCGAGTTACTAAAGACAAAAGAGGGCTATTAGTGAAGTATTTGTTATGATATAATGGCGGCCATCTTGCTAGTAGTAGTGTGATGACCCAGATAAATGCTGTATGAAAAAGAGCCATCAAATAAAAAGTAAAAGTTGGAAATTAAGCGCAAAAGATTAAGATATAGCAAAACTGCCAAATTTATCAGCTTGTAACTGGGCTCAGATAACTGAGTATAAGGAAGGGGCCAAAATTTCAATAACCTACATAGGCACTTTAGAGATGAAGTCAACATTCAATGGTTAAAATTGGGCTTCAGATCAATCCATGGATCATAAGGAAAAGTGTAAGTGATTATGATCACGATAAGATGACAATTCAAGGTGTCAAAGTATTCCAAGGGATCTCGTCATTCAAACCTTCGCTGTAAGTTTTGAGTCTAAACACCCATCGTTGTTCAATTCTAAATAAATATTTGGGATCGTTGTTGTTATATCTCAGCACCTGTTGTACAATCCACCACAAACCATCAGGGCCATGGTTGGATTCTAAAAAGTGAGAACTTAATTTTGTTGTAATGCGGGACCATCCTCTGTTTTATAGGACGTGTTGTCATCCCAACGTACATCAAATTGCAAGGACAGGAGATCAAATAGATGCACTTTCATGTGTTGCAGTTAGTGTGTTTTTTCAAGTACCAAGTGCCATAATGCTTCAAGTCCAAGCTGTCAATTCGTCTTGTGAGTTGGCAGACGTTACAGGAGCCACATGGGTAATGTCCAGTGACTGGAGGCAAGTTCCATAAAGTAGATTGTCTAACTGGGTCCTGTTGTGGGCGAAGGTGTGTGTGGAGAACCAGATCTCGCAAATTGGGAGATCTTTTAAAAGCAAACAGGGGCCTTGGGATCTGGGTGCTGCCACTCTGTAGAATATTCCAACTTTTGCTGATGAGTTTTTTTACAGAGTTGGACAAATGGGTGTACGTGGATACACACGTCAAACGATTCTCCGGTTCCCTGAGCACAGGTGCCAATAGTGCATCTCTATGATTATTACGAGCCCTCTTATGTGCAGGTTTTATGATACTCTTAGGATAGCGTCGATTACTCAGTTTTTGTTGAAGCGCCTGAATGTCAAAGGACTGGACTGAGCTGCAGTTGCGACGTAACCTAAGATATTGGCCAACCGGTAGATTATCACGCAGGGCCTTAGGGTCATGGCTATCGTACAGAAGTAAGCTGTTACGGTCGGTACTCTTGTGAAAGGTGTCAGTTATCAGTTTGCCGTTGTGAATCTTGATCACAAGATCCAGGAAAGAGACCTGTGTGGATAAAGCACGGGCAGTGAATCTCAAAAAAGGGTCCAGAGTGTTGACCCAGTGGGTAAAATTATCTACATCCTCGAGGGCCCCTGCCAGATAATGAGAATATCATCTATATATCTCCTCCACAATGTGATGTTATCGCGGAAGGGATTGGATGTTGGTAAGATAAACATTCTTTCAAAGTTATACATATACAAACACGCCAGACTTGGTGCGAACATGCTGCCCATAGAAGTGCTTCGAATCTGATGGAACAGAGAGTCTTCAAATTGAAAAAAGTTATTTTTCATAGCTAATGTCGCACATCGCATCACAAACTAAACTGGGGTTGGAGATGACCATAAACTGTCGAGGTGAGCAGACTCCACAACTTGTAAGGTAACCTCCTGCGGGATGTTAGTATACAGAGCCTCTACATCCAAGGTAATGAGGGCTTGAACTTGGGTCTGGAGTCAATGGTTTCGATCAAGTTCAGGACATGTTTTGTGTCTTTAAGAAAGGTACTTGAATCTTTCACCAGTGGTTGGAGAAAAAAGTCACAAAAGACAGACAAGGGCTCCAACACTGAACCGATACCTGATACAATGGGGCGGCGGGGAGGAGGAAAGTTGCCCGCCAACCATAACAACTTCCTTCACTGTACATAGCATATTTCACTGTATTCCACCAATAAACAACATATCTCACCTGTAACACTGTCCCCTGTCTTCAATGTTGAACAAAGTGGACTAATGATGCAACAGGCAGGGATAAACTTTATTGTCAAATTCTGCATGCTACTGGTACAGTGTGTTTCTAAAAAGTCAAGAAGGGAATGCCCATGTTGTCTGTCTGTACCATGCTGAAGAGGTCCATGACTCGCATATCATGACCAATTCCCCCTAGTTGACATGGCACACTTACAGTATCAGTCACTAACCACATATACAGGCTGAAGTCCCAGACAGGTATTGGAAGTAGAGGTGTATCAGTTGGTTTCTGGAATTCCCATCTTCCCCTTCCTCATCCTCACCATCACTCTCCTCACCTCTCTGAGGTAACAGATCAGGACCTATAGCACCCTCCACCTCTAAAAGGGGGATTGAATGTCTCACTGCCACGTTGTGCAGCATGCCACCACTATCCTACACACCTTATCAGGCCCATAGGCCAGGGAACCCCCAGCCATATGTAGGCACTGAAATCTAGCCTTCAGGAGACCTATAGTACGCTCTATCACCCTCCTAGTACGTCCATGGGCCTCATTGTATTTCCTCTCTGCATCCGTCCTGGGATTCCTCACTGGTGTCAGGAGCCAACGCAAGTTTGGATAGCCAGAATCACCTAGAGAAGTGGTCAATACAGAGTCGTCATTGAAATGTCCTTAGTCTGACAGGCTGTTTCTCAGCAATGTGTCAGTTAGTGACAGGCACACTTACCTATGATCCATCCTCTGTCCTCTTGGAGTCGTTCCCTTTTTTGTGGCACACTACTGTTCCTCAAAACAAATGAATCATGGACTGAACCAGGAAACATGGCATTCACATGAGATATTTACTGGTCTGCTCTGCTGTACATACCAATTGGATGTTAATGGAGTGAAAGTTCTTCCTGTTTCTGTACACCTCACTTTTGGGGGGATGATGGGTATGTGTGTTCCATCAATGGCACCAATAACATGGGGAATGTTTGAAAAGGCATAGGCAGGGAGCTCAGCACTTTGGGGGAATCGCACATAGGATTGCAGATGTTGTACAAATGCATTTAGAAATCTTTTAAGTACCTGGCTGAACATTGGCTGTGAGAAACCAGCACCCATGCCCACTGTCACTTGAAAGGAGCCTTGGCCAGGAAATGGAGTGCGGAGAGCACCTTCACGTCAGTTGGAATGGCATGCTGATTACGATTTCCTGGAGTCAGTGCAGGATCCAGTAATGCACATAGGTCCTGAATAGTTGCATGAGTGAGTCTGTAAGTGATAATGATCTGACGCTCCACCATGGTCCCCATATCCACAAGTGGTCTGTACACAGAAGGTGCCCTTCCTCGCCACAAGGGTCTGTACCTGTGATGGGTAAGAACAAGGAGTCATGTGCACACATACACAGGCATATTTGCTAAACACATTCACTGCATTCTTTATAGTAGTGTCTGTACAATAACTGCAACCTGACAGATGTACATTGTCACCACTGAGGGGGGATGGAGTAAATCATGTGTGATAATACACTCTATGGATAGAGACATATGTGAATCATATGGCTAGTAGGCCCAGCATTGTGACTAAATTGAATTTCAAGATGCGTAGGTGATGGCAAAATGTCTGCCCACTGTAGTTCTCCCCCTTTGTTGTGGAAGTGACCTAAGACCGCTAGCGGTTGACGTCACAGCGTTTGGCGGTGTTTACCGCTGTTCGCACCCTCATTGGATAACATGGAGGCCAATGTAGAATCTTGGCGTATCATGATCGCCAACGGCGGTGACGGTGCATTCCGCCGTGGAACGTACGCGCGTTCATCATCGTGTGCTCACTTAACTCCCTGTGCGGACAAGTACTCCACTCCATGTACTGCTGTGGCCTGCCTCTGGCTATGGATGTCCCATGTGGTGCAGGGGAAAGGACCCCCGGCCTTCACCCAGGAAGAACTGGAGAAACTGGTGGAAGGGGTCCTGCCCCTGTACGGCAGACTCTACAGCCGGCCAGAGGTACAGGTGAGTCCAGGTTTGGGGGCACTGTGTGTGTAATGGATGGAATGGATTGCTCTGATGTGCGTTCCTGTAAGCCAGGATGGGGCTTGGTGCATGGAATGCTGCGTGCCACTGTCCTGCATGTATGGGAGTACTGTCTGTCCTATGTCTAACAATCAGCCAGCTATTGCCATCGTGCATGTGCCTGACCTCTGTGTTTCTTCTCTGTGTCTCCCTACTAGGTCAGCGCCCACCAGAAGAGGGCACATTGGCATGCCATCGCCAAGGAGGTACGGGCCCTGGGGGTCTACAACCTGCGCGCTGGGTGCGGAAGATCAGTGAGGCCCAGCGGGGGAAGTCCTCCCAATGTGGTAGGGGTGCCCGTCGGGCCCTGACCCCCTTAATGCGAATGATCCTGGCGGTGGCGTACCCAGACCTGGATGGGTGCTTGAAGGCTGCACAGCAGTCACAAGGGGGTGAGTACTCACAGCCCATACTTCAGCTTAGAAGGATGAGTGTGTGTGCAATAGGGTCATGGGGCTTAGGGCAGGGTTTTGACTGGTGTACAGCTACTGTCTGCTCCTCAAAGGGTGTAGGGGTGTCCCTGTCAGGTTTCACCTACCTCAGCTTCAATGCAATGACAAGATATGGGTGTAGGTCATTATACTGCTCAGTAGTCAGGGCTATTGTAATGGGCCTACTGCACGGTGCAGCCTGTTGGGTGTGTCTGCTGGGTAGGTGTATGTCTGGCCATTGTGTATCAGCATTCAGCTACTTACAAGTTGTTTTGTCTCCCCATCCCTGTTCTCCTTTGTGTGTCTGGTACAGCATCAACATCAGGCGAGGGAGCTGAGGCACCGGCTAGTGGGGAGACAGCGGCCCACGGATCCTCTGAGGCAGAGACAACGGATGCCCGGGGGACCAGTGGGTGGGAGTGTGAGGGGACTTCCACGGTGGAGGCTACTACCACCGGTGGTAGTGTCTCTGAAACCTCCTCCGATGAAGGTCCTCCGGCGGTGGCGGAAACTAGTGGACAAATCACGACCGTGACATCTTCCGCCACCACCCATACCATCAGTGCCCTGCCTTCTGCTCCCCACCAAGTTGGCTGTGCCTGCCCACCCAGAAAGGTGGGCGTCTCCTTCGCCCCAGGCACCTCCTCCCCTGCCCCAGTCAACCCTGCTGCCCTCACAGAGGAGGCTATTGAACTCCTGAGAACCATCTCTGTGGGGCAGACAACCATCGTCAATGCTATCCAGGGGCTAGCATCAGAGGTGCAGCAGACTAATGCCTATCTGGATGGCATTCACGGTGCCCTGTCTGCCCTACAGAGATCTTTTCAGGCTCTGGCCACCTCTTGGACGGCAGCCAGTTTCCCTGACCATTCTGTCCCCCTTCCAACCTCCTCTACCCCTTCCAGCACCCCACTCCCTTCACCCGTCCAAGGCACACATTCAGACACTTAGTCAAGCACTTCAGCACACAAAAAACACACTTCCAAACACAGGCACCACACCTCTCACCACAAGCATTCACACAGCCAACATACACCTGCACACACAACAACGTCCACTTCCCCCGTGTGCCCGCCTCTTCTGCCTCCCTGTCTATCCCCTCTTCATGCACACCCTCATGCACTGCACTGTCACTCACTGTTACTGCTCCTCTTCTTGCACTCACCACAATAGCAGACAGCCATACATGCACCCCATACACCACACCTGCACTCACCACCTCCACTGTAGTTGACACATGTAGCACACTCACCGACTTGCAGACACACACCCAACATACATCCACACTAGCTGTCTGTCTTCTCCCACTGTGCCTACCCCCCACCTCCCAAAACACTCAAACGCAGCAAGACACCCACCCATCAGACATCCACCACACCACAGCATACTGAGCAGTCACCAGCACCCACTACACACACACCTACACCCCATACATCAACTCCCTCTGCCTCCACTCTCACACCCTCATCCACGCCCACCCCACTTGCTCCCAAGAAACTTTTCCTCTCCTGTGTAGACCTGTTCGAACCCACTGGCCCACCCCGTCTTGTCCCGAAACGTGCCCACCTCCTTGCCCTTTCCGCACCTTCCACCTCGCAGCCCACTCCGGTCCAGCCTTCCCATTCCCGTGCCCCTTCTCCAGTGAAGAAGAAGGCCCGCTTGGAGCCTAAGGCATCCAGCTCCACCCGAGCCAAAAAGCCCCCACCCCCTTCAAAGGAGAAGCCTACCCCCCTCCAACTTCCTCCCGCAAGTCTTACAACCCTGGCGGTCAGTGTTAAAGTGTCGGTAATACCGCCAACAGGCCAGCGGTAAAAAAATGGGATCATAGACAGCCACTTTAACACTCAGACAACCACGACGCTAGCAACAAACACTGCATCGATCACCGCCAACAGACACGCGGAAGACAATGTACCGCCCATCATATTACAAGGCACCAATCTGCCAGATTTTCCAGGGTGGTACAAACGCCATCAAAAGCACGGCGGAAACTGAACAACGAAGGGGAACCACTCACCTCTGGGCACTCCATGAAGAACCAGGACGCCGTGGAGACCGAATTGCAGATCCTACCCATGTTGGTGTATCTACTAATACACCACAAAGTAGAAAGAAGGCGGCGGCTGCGACAATGGTGAGTACTGCATCTAGCACACAGGGGAGGGGAAGAGGGAAAAGAAAGTGGCACACACACGCTGCACGCAACACCCCCACCACCCACCCTCACCCACAACACCATACACACAAACACATCCAACAACAATACAGATACACCCTGTCACCCCCTGGAAGAACGCAAGGACAAAATGAAATGAGTCTAACCAGTGTTATATGGGAACATTCAGATATATCAAGAGAAAAGCAAATAATCAGTATATACAAATATTTACATTATGTACACAAGGCCGTACACTCTCCATTGTAAATGTCAGTGGACCAGTGGTCCCAAAAAGCATGGGCAAAGCCCCCACATGACACCTGCCTCAAAATGGAGAGAACACTGCAGGGGCATCAGGTCGAAAAAACACAGGCACCTCAGTGGAAAGGGGAGGGGGGCACCTCAGCCAGAAGATGGTACGACGCCACTGCTCCTCGAGGGGGCTCCATGCCCACTGCTTGCTCCTGGGGAGTGCAAAGCCACAGTCTCTCAAGTCTCTCAAGTAGGTGTGTTGCCCGCTGCTTGCTCCTGGGGAGTGCAAAGCCACAGTTTCTCTAGTCAGTGCCTTTTTCCACTAGTTTTGGAGGGGATTTGTGCCCAGTGTGCTTCATTCTGCCAAGGATTGGGTGAGTGGATGCCTTTCTCCACTGGTTCTGAAGGGGGCTTTGTGCCCAGACTGCCTCATCCTGCCAAGGATTGGATGAGTGGATGTATCTCTCCACTGGTTCTGGAGAGGGCTTTGTGCCCTGTGATTCTGCACTTGGGGTGTGATAGTTAACATCCTCTTACCTGGGTGTCTGAGCCATGTACCTGGAACAGGTAGCATGATACTCCATGGAGGCAGAGCCACACTCCATCCTGCAGCGACTTAGGCTGCCAACTGCGGGTCGTGCCATTGCTGGAGGTGGTGCCTCAAGTGGCGTGTCCACGGTCTAGGACGTCACCTGCAGCCTCGGACGGCTGCCCACTGGTAATGCTGCTGACGTCTGACAGAGTGGTACCGGCTGGGCACGTCGCGGTGCAGAAGGTGGTGCAGGTGGCGTTGGCTGCGGCAGAGATGCTGCCGGTGCTGTCCGTGGTGCAAGTGTCTGTTGTGGTGGAGGGAGACACCATACCGTCTCTGGCAGCCTCGGATGGCTGATCCTTGGGGAGGAAGCTGCAGAATGACGTTGTGGCAGCGGCGGTGCAGGTGGCAGTGCAGGTGGCAGGGCAGGTGGCATGCAGGTGGTGGTGGTGACTGTGGTACAGGTCACTGGCATCCCAGACAAAATGGTGGTCACCAGCCCCTCACCAGGAGGCATTGTGCCCTGAGGTGACTTGCCCTTTCTCTTGTGGCCCTTCCCCACCTTGGCAGTCACTGCTGCAACAAAGGTGAGTACTGCACCTAGCACACAGGGGAGGGGAAGAGGGAAATGAGAGTAGCACACACACGCTGCACACAACAACCCCACCACCCACCCTCACCCACAACACCATACACACAAACACATCCAACAACAATACAGATACACCCTGTCACCCCCTGGAAGAACGTAAGGACAAAATGAAATGAGTCTAACCAGTGATATATGGGAACATTGAGATATATCAAGAGAAAAGCAAATAATCAGTATATACAAATATTTACATTATGTACACAAGGCCGTACACTCTCCATTGTAAATGTCAGTGGACCAGTTGTCCCAAAAAGCATGGGCAAAGCCCCCACATGACACCTGCCTCAAAATGGAGAGAACACTGCAGGGGCATCAGGTTGAAAAAACACAGGCAACTCAGTGGAAAGGGGAGGGGGGCACCTCAGCCGGAAGATGGTACAACGCCACTGCTCCTCGAAGGGGCTCCATGCCCACTGCTTGCTCCTGGGGAGTGCAAAGCCACAATCTCTCAAGTCTCTCAGGTGGGTGGGTTGCCCACTGCTTGGTCCGTGGGAGTACAAAGCGACAGTCTCTCAAGTGGGTGGGTTGCCCACTGCTTGCTCCTGGGGAGTGCAAAGCCACAGTTTCTCTAGTGGGTGCCTTTTTCCACTAGTTTTGGAGGGGGATTTGTGCCTAGTGTGCTTCATCCTGCCAAGGATTGGGTGAGTGGATGCCTTTCTCCACTGGTTCTGGAGGGGGATTTGTGCCCAGACTGCTTCATCCTGCCAAGGATTGGGTGAGTGGATGTATCTCTCCACTGGTTCTGGAGAGGGCTTTGTGCCCTGTGATTCTGCACTTGGGGTGTGATAGTTAACATCCTCTTACCTGGGTGTCTGAGCCACGCGATGTACCTGGAACAGGTAGCATGATACTACATGGAGGCAGAGCCACACTCCATCCTGCAGCAACTTAGTCTGCCAACTGCTGGTTGTGACAGTGCTGGAGGTGGTGCCTCAAGTGGCGTGTCCACCGTCCAGGACGTCACCTGCAGCCTCGGACGGCTGCCCACTGGTGATGCTGCTGATGTCTGACAGAGTGGTACCGGCTGGGCACGTTGCGGTACAGATGGTGGTGCAGTTGGCGTTGGCTGCGTCAGAGATGCTGCTGGTGCTGGCCGTGGTGCAAGTGTCTGTTGTGGTGGAGGGAGACACCATACCGTCTCTGGCAGCCTCGGATGGCTGATCCTTGGGGAGGAAGCTGCAGAATGACGTTGTGGCAGCGGCGGTGCAGGTGGCAGTGCAGGTGGCAGGGCAGGTGGCATGCAGGTGGTGGTGGTGACTGTGGTACAGGTCACTGGCATCCCAGACAAAATGGTGGTCACCAGCCCCACACCAGGAGGAATCGTGCCCTGAGGTGACTTGCCCTTTCTCTTGTGGCCCTTCCCCACCTTGGCAGTCACTGCTGGGACCTTGGCACTGTCCTCTCTGTGTTTGGGTGAGGCCTTGCTGGGCGGGTGGTGTGACTTTTCCCTGATGGAAGCTGTCCCCTTTTTGACTTTTACAGGTGGCGGAATAGGGTGGTCCTTCACATCTGTAGGTGGCACACTGGCAGCTCTGAAGGGTGCCCCCTTAGATCCACCCCGACTTGCATGGAGCACAGCAGACGCAGATGTGGTGGCTGAGGTCCTGGGCTGGGATCTCGACATCCTGGCCCTAGGGGACACACAGGGTGGAGGTGTAGGAAAGACCTGAGGTGCCTGGGGAGAAGGAGATGCCCACCCTCCTGGGTGAGCGCGCACGGGAAACATACTGAGGGGCTGCTGGGAGGGCAATGCTGGTAGGGGGGGATGCTGGCTGTACCTGTTGGGGTGGGCACAGAGGTGTCTGCTACCACCAGGGAGCTTCCATCATAGGAGGAGTCGCTTTCGCTGGTATCCCCGCCTGTCTCCGTTGTGGAGCTCCCCTCGCCCTCCGTTCCACTGGTACCTTCACCCTCCATGGATTCACCCTCCTGGGCCATCTGGGATGCAGCTTTCTCTGTCGCTGGTGCCTCTGCTCCTCCGCCAGATGATGCTAAAGCACACAAGGACATGGTGACAAAACAAGAAGGGGGGGAAAGACAGAGGACACTCATGGTCAATGCCAGCAACACCACTACCGTTGGTGGACACAACACACACAGAGCTGCCCTGTGTACTAGGCCTTGCCCAACCAGTCACTATGGTAGTCACCACCCCATGGGGTATAATGCCTAACGCCAACATATGCACACCTGACACCCACAGGACCCTGCACACTAGTAGCTGTCCAATTGTAACATTGGGGTAGGGGTGCTTCTGAGCCTGCAAACAAGGGAGCTCACAGCCCACCCCCCCCACCCAGATCCCTTCTAAACCGCGCAGAGTCAGCTTTATGACACTGTACTCACCCCCTTGTGGCTGCTGTGATGCCCTCAAGGGCCCATCCAACTCCGGATGGGCCACCGCCAGGATGCGGAACATCAGGGTCATGGTGCGACGGGCACCCCTCTTGCCCCAGCTGGGACTCTGCCGTCTTCTTGCTCCAGCGGCACAGGTCCTCCTATCTCTTGTGGCAGTGGGTACTCCGTCTGTGATAGACCCCCAGGGTCCGCACTTCCTTTGCGATGGCACGCCAAATACCATTCTGGTTGGCACTGATCTAGAGGAAAAGTACAGGAGGAAAGGGAATTACTCACCCATCCGGACCGTCATACTCATTGCCCACCAGTTCCCACCCATGCCCTGATGCACACACACTGACCATCCTCACATGCAGCCCTCAGCTCCCCCAATATGTGGCTTTCAGCCACACCACTCCAAACAGGCGTTGCCCATGCAACATGCTCACAGTGTACACACCTGTTTGTCTGGAGGACCGTAGAGTAGCGTGTATTGGGGGAGGACCCCATCCACCAGTTTGTCCAACTCCTCTGCAGTGAAGGCAGGGGCCCTTTCCCCAGACACATGAGCCATTGTCGCTTCCAGACTCAGGTCACAGAAGCACTTGCAGTGTAGGTCCTCTCCTGTTGATGGTCAGGTTTCAAGTGAGTTAACAGATAGAAACAGGCCGTCACGTCCTCGGTGGTCCGTACCGTCCCTGCTGGCGTACATGGCCATTGTCTCCTGGAACCATAGGGCCCAATGATAATCAATGCTGAGTTGCGTGATGGTCTTCGCCCGCCTGCCGCAACGCTGCACAACGCCAATGCAGTTACCTCATTTCCCCTTGTCCCTCCTCACAAGTCAGGCAGCCACCATTTCAGGGGTGCACATTGCATGGCACCTAACTGCGTCACAGCACATATTGGCACATATACGGACTAACTATTTCACACATGGATTTACTAACATTACTGCAGACACAGTTGTGCTACCTCTGCTCACCGTTCTCCTCCATAGGCTTCAACCACTGGGGCAGATGATGAGATGTCGGCATTCTCCGGTGTTCAGACCCCTGGTGGACCTGTCGACTATGGAAGACAGACACATCATAATCACATACAGACTTGATCGTGCCACAATCCAAGACCTGTGTGCCCAATTGGAACCAGACCTGATGTCATCTATCCGCCAGCCCACAGGTATTCCCCCTCTAGTGCAGGTCCTGTCAGTGCTCCATTTCCTGGCAAGTGGCTCCTTTCAAACTACAGTGGCCATGGCATCTGGGATTTCTCAGCTAATGTTTTCTAACTTGTTGACCAGAGTTTTGTCTGCCCTGCTGAAACACATGCGCAGCTACATCGTGTTCCTCCAGGTGGGGGTTTTGCCCACAGTGAAAGTTGACTTCTTTGCCCTGGGACGTATCCCCAACATCATTTGTGCCATTGATGGTACACATGTGGCATTTTTCCACCCCCGCAGAAATGAACAAGTGTACAGAAATAGAAAAAGCTACCATTCGATGAATGTGCAAATGGTTTGTTTGGCGGACCAGTACATCTACCATGTGAATGCCAAGTATCCTGGCTCTGTGCATGACGCTATATCTTGCGGAATAGCAGTATCCCTTATGTGATGGGCCAACTCCAGAGGCAACGGGTGTGGCTAATAGGTGAGCCAAAGGTCCCCACACAGTATGAGTAGGTGCCTGGGTGTGGGGTAATCCCTAGGGGTTGGTGTATGTCTAACAGGTATCCCTCGAAATTTGCAGGTGACTCTGGTTACCCCAATCTCTCATGGCTACTGACCCCAGTAAGGAATGCCAGGACAAGGGCAGAGGACCGCTACAATGAGGCACATGGCCAAACTAGGCTTATTATTGAGAGGACGTTCGGCCTCCTGAAAGATAGATTCTGGTGCCTCCATCTCACAGGTGGCTCCCTGTACTACTTACCGAAGAAGGTGTGCCAGATAATCATGTCATGCTGCATGTTGCACAACCTGGCATTGAGACGCCAGGTGCATTTTCTGCAGGAGGATGAGCCTGGTGATGGTCATGTGGCAGCGGTGGAGCCTTTGGACAGTGAGGAAGAGGAGGCAGAGGAAGAAGATATTGACAACAGAACTAACATCATCATGCAGTACTTCCAGTGACACACAGGTAAGAGACTGTAACTCCTCCTCACATTTCAGAATGCTGTAGGACATTGTACATGTCAGCCTCTTCACGTCTGTCTATGGACATTGACTGTTCCCTTTGGATTGACTTTTTGCAGATCTGGGTACCACCATCTGCCTTCTGCTATATGTACTGCTGGCCAACAACTGTCATACATTGGTATGAGTTAATGAACATTTACATTGCTTTTTGTTGCTACTGTTGTAATAATACATTTGTGAAAGATCAGACTGACTCCAGATTGGTTTGTGACTAAAAGAGTGTTTATTTAGGGGCTAATAAGTATAGGGGTATGTGCAGGGGGCAGGGGTGATGGTGCAGGAAGGTCCATTGTAGAGTCCAGTCTCTTGATATCACAGGTGCATTGTCCAATGGGGCATAGGAAGGGGAGTAATGGCAATTCAAGTTGGACAGGGTGACATAGTGGGACAGAATGGTGACAATCAGGAGAGTCTTATTTCCTGGCGGGGTCTTGGCAATGTTCTCTGTCTTCTGCCTGGATTGCAGGGACCGTTTTAGGGTTGGTTCTCCTTCTGCAGGGAGTGGGGTGCTGGTGGCCTGTTGTTCCTGTGGCGGTGCCTCCTGTCCACTAGTGCCGGCAGAGTTGGAAGGCTGTTCATCAGTTTGGCTAGTGTCAAGGGCCCTTTGTTGTGCCACTGCCTCCCTCATGGTCTTGCCCATGTCAGCCAGCACCCCTGCTATGGTGACCAGGATGGTGTAGATTTTGGTGAGGTCATCCCTGATCCCCATGTAGTGTCCCTCCTGCAGCCGCTGGGTCTCCTGAAACTTGGCCAGTACCGTGCCCATGGTCTCCTTGGAATCGTGGTATGCTCCCATGATGTTGGAGAGTGCCTCGTGGAGAGTGGGTTCCCTGTCCAGATGTACCAGATGGGCCAGGCTGGTCATCCTGATCCAGGTGTGCAGAGCTGCTGTCATCACTGTGGGCCTCTTCTATGGTGGGACTAGATATGGCTGGCACCTCCTGTCCGGTGACGTTGGGTAGGGGTTCTGTTGGGATGTAAATGCATTGTTATTGTATCTGTGTGTGCCATCTTGTGCATTGGGTGTGTTTCACTGTATTAATGTGCTTGCACTGTCGCCTTGGCCTTGTGTGATTGGTGATTATGTGGGTTGGGTGAGTCTCTCTACTGGGCATGCTGTGGTGATGGGTGTCCATGCAGGTCTGTGATGGGGGTCCATGCATTGTTGTTGCATGCAGGGCTTGGTATTGGAATGGGTGGGTTGTGCTAGTGGGGTATATGTGAGGTGTTGAAGTGATGGGGGTGAGGGTAGGGGTAGGAGTTTGTGATGGCATGCAGGTAGGGTGGGGGATAAAATAGTAAAGATTTGACTTACCAGAGTCCAGTCCTTCTGCTACTCCTGCAAGGCCCTCAGGATGCATGATGGCCAAGACTTGCTCTTCCCATGTTGTTAGTTGTGGGGGAGGAGGTGGGGGTCCACCGCCAGTCTTCTGTACAGCAATCTTGTGTCTTGATACCACAGAATGTACCTTCCCCTGTAAGTCGTCCCACCTCTTCCTGATGCCATCTCTGGTTCTGGGATGCTGTCACACTGCGCTGACCCTGTCGACGATTCTCTGCCATAGCTCCATCTTCCTTGCAATGGAGGTCTGCTGCACCTGTCATCCGAATAGCTGTGGCTCTACCCGGATGATTTCCTCCACCATGACCCTGAGCTCCTCCTCAGAAAACCTGGTGTGTCTTTGAGGTGCATGATGTGGTGTGACTGATGTGGGAGGTAATGTGTGGGGTGATGTGTTGGGGTGTGTGCTGTGAGATGCGTGGATGGTGTATGTGTGAGGGTGTTCTGTGCCTCTGGATAATGATGTCGTCTTTGCTTTTCTCTCTCTCTGCTTGTTCAAATATTTTTGCTGTAAGGGTTTGTGGGTATTGTGGGTGTGTGTATGTTTGTCAGGTGTGTGTTTTTTGGATTGTCCAATGTGGTTGTGTTTTGTAAGTGTGTGAGTGTTTTGAGCACAGCGGTGTGTACCGCCAATTGTTTACCGCGGTTGAAAGGTCGAGATACTGTGAGCATATTCTTGTTGGCGTGACGTTTGGGTTTTGCTATCGCCAGTTTATCACTGACCTTTGGTCTGGCAGACTTGTGTGGGTGTCTGTATTGTGGCGGTATTCTCAGTGTGGGTCAGAATACCCGTAGCTGAATGCCACCGCGGTCTCGGTATGTTGGCAGCTGTCGGCACAGCGGTAAGCAGGATTTTCCACCAGGGTTGTAATGAGGGCCTTAATTTCTCCTTTTTCTACATATAAGTCACCCCTAAGGTAGGCCCTAGGTAACCCATAGGGCAGGGTACGGTGTAGGTAAAAGGCAGGGCATATACCTGTGTGTTTTATATGTCCTGGCAATGTAAAACTCCTAAATTCGTTTTCCACTGCTGCTCCTTCAATTGGCTAATATTAGGGCTACCTTCATATACAGAAAGGGGTAAACAGATCATATTTAGTATGGCCAGAGTGGTACTGAAAAATCCTGCTTATTGGTGAGGTTGGATTTTATATTAACATTTTAGAAATGCCACTTTTAGAAACTGAGCATTTCTCTGCACTTAAAATCAATCTGTGCCTTGCAGCCTGTTTCCAATCCATGTCTGGGCAGGGCTGGTTGACAGCTCCCTTGTGGATTTTACCCAGACAACCACAAACACAGGATACTCAGTCACACTTGCACTCATCTGCATACCAAATGGGTCTTCCTAGGCTGGAAGGGTAGAAGGGCCTGACACTTACATTTCAAAGGTAAGGTAAGTGGCCTGCCCTCCCATAATGGACTGCTAAACCCCCTACAGGGACCTTGGCAGGCTGACCTGTAATGAAAGTGGACCATGTGCACTTCAAAACCACTCTTTGAAGTCTCCCCCACTTCAAAGGCACTTTTGGGTATATAAACTGGGTCCCTGACCACATCAACTCAGACACTTCCTGGGACAGAAACTCTGGACCAGATCCTGCAACCTGCCAAGAGGAGCTGCCTGACTGCCCAAAGGACTCACCTGGACTGCTTTGCTGTGAAGGACTGCTGCCTTCTCCTTGCCCTGATGCCTTGCTGGCCTCTGGCTCTGCTGAGAAGTGCTCTGCAAGGGCTTGGATTGAGCTTACCTCCTGTTCCTGTCTCAGGGCCAAAAAGTATTCTGTTCTTCAAGGAAACTCCTTGGGCAGTGGAATCAATGCACAGCCGGATGGAATTGATGCACAGTCTGCCCTGCGGTAAAAGAATCACTGCATCACCGAACCGGAATGACTCAGCCCGGCTCCCCGAGTGGAGATCAACGCAGCGCCTTGGTTGCGATCAGAATTCGACACACAACCCTTCTGGATCGACGCATCACCAAGCCAGAACAACTCAGACTGACGTTCGGCATGAGGAATAGGCGCAGCACATGCCCTGCAACAGAAACTCCGATGCACTGCCACACTGGACCGATGCAACACCTGTGACTTCGTCCTGCATGCCCAGGAAATCCACTCACCGTCCCTGGGTGTCAAAAGACCCCCCATCGCAGTGAGGATCCAAGACTGCACACCGGAAATCAACGGAAAACCCTTGCCGCGTGGAAAGAATTGACACATTGTCTGCGCATGTCAGGAATTCTGACGCACACCTTCCTTTTTCCATGCATCTACTCCTCTGCGGTCTTCGTGCATGTAATTTTGACACATATCAGGTACTTTGTGCACACAAGAGACAATTGTTGATTCTCAAAGACTTTAGACTCTTCTTCTCATTGCAAAAATGATATTTCAACTTGTGCTTATTACATCTTCATTGTTTTGACTTTAATTTACTCAGATTAATACATTTTTCTAAACCTGCCTCACTATTCAGTTCCCAGCTCCCAGAGGGTGGGCACAGGATAATTTGGATTGTGTATGACTTACCCTGACTAGGATTGCGATCCCTACTTTGACAAGGGTGTATACCTCTGCCAACTAGAGACCCCATTTTTAACATTGGTGATCAGCGGTGAGGATAGGCCTTGTGTTTGTGTAGTAACATATAATAGCTATGTGTACACTTCCTACCCACAGTAAAAGGCCAACTTGATTTTTTTTTCTCTTTTTCTGCAATTTAGTTTTTCCTGCTTGAAATGTTTACCTAATCCTCAAACAACATATCTCTGGTGGGGTCTCAAGGAGGAGCTAAAGAGTTTGACCTAGCCAAGCTGGAGACATACACTGTTAACCAGCTGAAAGAGTTCTGCAAGGGGATGGGAGTACCTACCTGGGGTGCCTCCAAGAAGGAGGAGTACCAAAAGGTGCTGAGAGCCCGGGCAGAAGCCCCTTCACAAGAGAATTTTGAATTGGGAGAGCAAGAGGACTGCTCTCCAGAGGATTTAACACCAACAGTTGAGGATGTTACCCCTGGAATTGTGGCCCTTGCTAAACCATGGAGCAGTGTCTGTAGTCATGGCCTACCGCAGAGGAAAATAGGGAGGAGAGCGAGTTCCAGCTGCAAATGGCAAGGCTAAACATGGAGGCAGAGGAAAGGAAAGTTCAGAGAGAGGCAGAGGAGAGGAGAACTGAGGGTTCAGCTGAGAGAACCTTTGCTGAAAAGAAATGACTTCTAGCTCATGAACTGAGCCTAAAGGAGCTGTACCTCAAGTCTGAGTCAAACAGTGATGGTGGCAGCATACATACAGGACCTGCTGGGGACAAAACGGTTCATATACCCAAAGATGTGGTGGCAAGTTATGTGGTAGGAGATGACATTGACAAATGGTTTGATGCGTATGAAGTTGCACTAAGGGCCCATGGGGTTTTTGAAGTTCAATGGGGAGTGGGTCTGTGGAAACATGCTCCAATCCTTGGGAGGGACACACTCCTCACATTAGCACCAGAGTACCGTAACACATACCCACTCACAAAAGCCATTTTAATTGCCAAGTTTGGGCTGACCCCAGACAGATACCTTCAGAGGTTCAGAGACAGCACCAAACTCTCCACACAAATTTGGGTAGACTTTTAAAATTTTTCTAGTAAGGCACTGAATGGACGGGTGTGGGGCAGTAAAGTAAATAATTATGTGGGGTTGTATAGTTTGATCCTGATAGAGCATATGCTCAATGTTTGCTTTACAGAGCTGCACCAGTACTTGATTGACAGTAAGCTGACTGATCCTAGGAAGCTTGCTGAGGAGGTGGACCTCTGGGCTAGCACCAGAATGTCCAAAAAGGTATGAGGGGGGACACCCATAAAGGTGGTCAGGGTTCCCATCAGAAGAAAGAGGGGGGAGAAAAACTTAAAAATAAAAAGTTCTCAAAAGGCCCCAAAATAATTCCCAGGGGGGTGGTGGTAACCAGTCCCAACCTGATTCTAAAAAGAAGCTGGCGTTCTTTCACAAGAAGAAAGGGAGGTTTGTACCCCAATGCTTAGAGTGCACTACAAAGGTGACCCCATTGGAGGGCAGACACCTGGGTTGGCTAGCGTAACTCTTGGGAAGGAGGTAATCCCAGATAGCTTTGGAGGCAGATAGAGGTAACCCTGGTATCCTTGAAAGATGGGGAAATGGTGCCAAAAGCCCACATGCCTGTAAATACTTCAATTATAGGCAGTGAGTAACCATTACTGGGCAAAGGGTGGAGGCTCTGCGTGACCAAAAAAGCCAGCATGACTACTGTCAGGGGTCAGCTGGTGTCAGCAGAGCAGGTCATCCCCAATACATTCCACCGGGTCATAGTCACTGACAATCGTAAGAGTCACCTATTGGTGGCTCTTGTTCACTTTGGGGGGAGACTCTGGTACATTGAAAGAAGCTGTGAGTCCTGCTATGCCTGTAGATTGTCTGTTAGGCAGCGACCTTGAGTACACTACCAGGTGAGCTCAGGTCTCACCTAGAGAAGTTAGGTTTGCCTAAGTGGGTCTGCATGACCACAAGGTCCATGGCTGCCAGGAAAGGGTGTCAAGGGCATCTGGAGCCTGAAACAATGGCCCAGACAGCTGCAAAGGAGAAGGGCAAGTGGCACGGGAAACCGGTCCCAGAAGTTCCTGTGGTGGTTGGCAGGGTCCCTGAGGAGGAGGCCCCTGAGCCAACTGGGGAGGACATTGCTGCCCTGGGTAACCTTCCTGAGCTTGCTGGCTGGCAAGTTGAGGGTCGGCCAACTAGGGAGGAATTCTGCAAAGCACAGAAGGAGTGCCCCTCTCTTGAGGGTTTGAGGTGACAGGCTGTGGCCCAAGCAGCAGATGAAGCCTCTTGTGATCACCATATCTATTGGGAGAATTATCTCCTATACAGTAAGCCTAAGGTACCGGAGGCTGGGGCAGCACATGTGCTGGTGGTTCCCCAGTACTACCGGGCCATCCTACTGGGTCTGGCTCATGAAATCCCCCTGGTGGGACATTTGGGCAAGACAAGATCTTCGCCAGGCTTGTCACCCACTTTTATTGACCCCAAATGTAGGTGGCCTCAGATGCTTTCTGTAGGTCCTGCCAACTTGTCAGGCTTTCGGGAAGACAGGGAAAGCGCTCAAGGGCCCCCTGATCCCACTCTCTATCTTTGGTACCCCCTTTGAAAGGGTGGGCATCAAAGTCATTGGTCCCTTGGACCCCAAAACTGCCCTCGGCAACAAGTTTATCCTGGTTTTGGTGGACCATGCCACCCCTACCCAGAGGCAATCCCTGTGAGGGCAGTGACTGCAACGGTGGTGACCAGAGCTGTAATGGGGATATTTCCCCGTGTGGGATTCCCAAAAGAGATTGTGTCTGACCGGGGCACAAACTCCATGTCTGCGTACATGAAGTCCATGTGGGATGCGTGTGGGATGACCTACCAGTTTACCACCCCTACCATCTCTAATCCAATGGTCTTGTGGAAAAGTTTAACAAGACCCTTAAAGGCATGATCACAGGCCCCCCTGAGGCCATGAAGCATAAGTGGGATCTCCTCTTGCCATGCCTTTTCTTTGCTTAAAGAGAGGTGCCCCAGAAAGGGGTGGGGCTCAGCCCCTTTGAACTTCTTTATGGGTAACCCTTCAGGGGACCCCTAAGCATAGTGAAAAAGGGGTGGGAGAAAGCTCCAAGGAACCCCCCCCCCCACCATGTGGTCAATTACATGCTGGCCCTCCACAACCAGATGCTATGCTTCTGTAAGCAGGCCAAGCGCAACCTCGAGCCAGTCAATAGGTGATGAAGCAATGGTATGACTAGAAGGCCATCCAGGTAGAATTCTCACCTGGAGACAAAGTATGGGTAATGGAGCAAGTAGACCCTAGAGCTCTCCAAGACTGCTGGGCTGGCCCGTTTGAGATCAAGGAGTGGAAGGGGAATCCACTTACTTAGTGGACCTCAAGTCCCCTAGAAACCCCCTAAGGGTTCTCCATCAGAACTAACTGAAGCCATATTTTGAGAGGTCTGAGGTGAGCATGCTTCTGGTGACAGATGAGGATATGGAAGAGGAGAGTGAACCCCTCCCCAATCTCCTTTCTGCCAAGGAAGATAATGGGTCAGTGGATGGTGTCAATCTCTCTGACTCCCTGACCCTAGATCAGATAGTAGACTGCTACCAATTATTGGAACAGTTCTCTTCCCTGTTTTCCCTCACCCCTTGACTTCCACACTTGTGTGTCCATGACATTGACACAGGAGACAGTCCCCCTGTAAAGAACAACATTTACAGAGTGTCAGATAAGGTGAGGGCTAGCATCAAGGAGGAAATTGCCAAGATCCTGGCTCTTTGGTGATTGAGAAGTCCAGCAGTCCTTGGTCCATCCCAGTGGTTTTGTTTCCCAATGCTGCTGCTCCTGGTGCCAAGCCAGAGCTTAGGTTCTGCATGGACTGCCAGGGTCTCAACTCTGTTACAAAAACAGATGCTCACCCCATCCCCCTAGCTGATGAGCTCGTAGACAGGCTATGTGCTGCTAAGTTCCTCAGTACTTTTAATCTCACGTCAGGATCGCCTTAACTGAGGGGGCTAAAGAGAGATCCACTTTTTCTACTCCTGATGGACATTACCAGTTCAGAGTAATGCCCTTTGGATTGAAAAATGCCCCCGCTACCTTCCAACGGTTGGTTAATGGGGTCCTAGCTGGCAAGGATGCATTCTGCGCAGCCTATATAGACAACATTGCCATCAATAGTTCCAGCTAGGAGGAACACCTGCTCCTCCTCCAGGACGTGCTTCAGGCCCTACAATAGCAGGCCTGACCATCAAGGCCAGTAAGTGCGAGACTGGGTTGGGTTCCATGGTGTTCTTGGGACACCTAGTAGGTGGTGGCATGGTTCAGCCCTTCCAGACCAAGATTGAAACCATGAAGGCCTGGCAACCACCTAGAACCCAGACAGATGTGGGGGCCTTCTTGGGTCTCACCAGATATTACCGCAGATTTGTTAAGGACTATGGCATCATAGTTGCCCCCTTAACAGACCTCACATCCAAAAAGCAACCTAGGTTGGTGAATTGGACAGAGGCTTGTCAGAAAGCCTTTGACCCCCTGAAGGAACACATGTGCACAGCACCGATGCTCAAAGCCCCTGACTACTCCAAAGAATTAATTGTGCAGATGGACGCATCAGAGCATGGCATAGGGGCGTTCCTAGCACAGCTGAATGAGGAGGGCCTAGACCAACCGGTAGTCTTTCTTAGCAGAAGACTATTACCCCGGGAACAGAGGTAGAGTGCTATTATGAGAGAAGCATTTGTTGTGGTCTGGGCACTGAAGAAGCTGAGACCATACCTGTTTGGGACTCACTTACGGGTTCAGACAGACCACAGCCCCCTCAGATGGCTCATGCAGATGAAGGGTGAAAATCCTAAACTCTTGAGGTGGTCCATTTCCCTACAGGGGATGAACTATACTGTGGAGCATCGCCCGGGGACTGACCACGCTAATGCTGATGGTCTCTCCAGATACTTCTGCCTTAGCGATGAGATCTCCCAAGGGGTTGGGTAGCTCTCCCCACTTTCAGCTGGAGGGGACACATGTTAGACCTGACAGCTTTAAGGGTTGTCATCCCCCTACTTTTTGCTTGCCTCCCTCCACTTTGTGACAATGTTTTTGCTGGTTTTAGAAGGTCTTTTTCGAGTTCAAAGTCGAAAAAAGACCTTCTGGTCGAAACGCGTTGTTCCTGTGTTTCCAGTCTTACAATAAAATAAGGCTTATTCACCTTTGATGGAGTTCACTGCTAATCCTTGGTTGATAAAATATGTTCATGGGTTCGGCTCACCCATAGCAGTGGAACCGGTACTTTGAGCGCAGCGCCTTTTGGAACAGAGCCGCTTTGCTTTTACATATATATATATATATATATATATATCACCTACAAAACCTAATTATTATAGGAAGGTTATAGTTATATATAGGCTCACATCTTAAGCCTGCAAAACCATAGAAATGCACCTGTTATAGTTATAGTTATCTCAAGTAACTGTATCTTGTCCCTTAAAGTAACTATAACTCTCACTCCCACCATGCATAGTTTTTCGTCAAAGATTTTACTGCAGATATTATATTTATCTTATCAATGATTTTATGAAAAAAAAGGCATGAGTGCCATAATTTGTGGAGTATTTATCAGTGCATGGTGAGTGCATGAGTTATAGTTACCTTAGGGTACGACTTATAGTTACTTGAGATAGCTGTAACTGTAACAAGTGAATTTCTATGGTTTTGTACATTTAAAATGTGAGCCTAACTATAACGTCCCTGTAACCTTTGTATTTAAGTGAATTTCTATAGTTTTTAAAATCTATTTCCTAACTATAACATCCCTGTAAGGAAATGCCTCCTTGGCATGGTTACCCCCTGACTTTTTGCCTTTGCTGATGCCAAGTTTTGATTTGAAAATGTGCTGAGGCCTGCTAACCAGGCCCCAGCACCAGTGTTCTTTCCCTAACCTGTACTTTTGTTTCCACAATTGTCACACCCTGGCATCCAGGTAAGTCCCTTGTAACTGGTACCCCTGGTACCAAGGGCCCTGATGCCAGGGAAGGTCTCTAAGGGCTGCAGCATGTCTTATGCCACCCTGGGGACCCCTCACTCAGTACAGACACACTGCTGCCAGATTGTGTGTGCTGGTGGGGATAAAATGACTAAGTCGACATGGCACTCCCCTCAGGGTGCCATGCCAACCTCACACTGCCTATAGATATAGGTAAGTCACCCCTCTAGCAGGACTTACAGCCCTAAGGCAGGGTGCACTATACCATAGGTGAGGGCATCAGTGCATGAGCACTATGCCCCTACAGTGTCTAAGGAAAACCTTAGACATTGTAAGTGCAGGGTAGCCATAAGAGTATATGGTCTGGGAGTCTGTCATGCAGGAACTCCACAGCACCATAATGGCTACACTGAAAACTGTGAAGTTTGGTATCAAACTTCTCAGCACAATAAATGCACACTGATGCCAGTGTACATTTTATTGTAAAATACACCCCAGAGGGCACCTTAGAGGTGCCCCATGAAACCTTAACCGACTACCAGTGTGGGCTGACTAGTTTTAGCAGCCTGCCACACACCAGACATGTTGCTGGCCACATGGGGAGAGTGCCTTTTGTCACTCTGTGGCTAGTAACAAAGCCTGTACTGGGTGGAGGTGCTTCTCACCTCCCCCTACAGGAACTGTAACACCTGGCGGTGAGCCTCAAAGGCTCACCCCCTTTGTTACAGCACCCCAGGGCACTCCAGCTAGTGGAGTTGCCTGCCCCCTCCGGCCACGGCCCCACTTTTGGCAGCAAGGCCGGAGGAGATAATGAGAAAAACAAGGAGGAGTCACTGGCCAGTCTGGACAGCCCCAAAGGTGTCTTGAGCTGAGGTGACTCTGCCTTTTAGAAATCCTCCATCTTCCAGATGGAGGATTCCCCCAATAGGATTAGGGATGTGCCCCCCTCCCCTCAGGGAGGAGGCACAAAGAGGGTGTAGCCACCCTCAGGGCTCGTAGCCTAAACACACACCCCTAAATCGAGTATTTAGGGGCTCCCAGAACACAGCAAGATAGATTCCTGCAACCTAAGATGAAGAAGGACTGCTGAGCTGAAAAACCTGCAGAGAAGACGGAGACACCAACTGCTTTGGCCCCAGCTCTACCAGCCTGTCTCCCCACTTCTAAAGACACTGCTCCAGCGACGCGTTCCACAGGGTCCAGCGACCTCTGAAGCCTCAGAGGACTACCCTGCATCTAGAAGGACCAAGAACTCCCGAGGACAGCGGCTCTGCTCCACAAAGACTGCAACTTTGCAACAAAGAAGCAACTTTGAAAGAACACACGTTTCCCGCCGGAAGCGTGAGACTTTGCGCCCTGCACCCGACGCCCCCGGCTTGACTTGTGGAGAACAAACACTACAGGGAGGACCATCCACAAACCAATGGTCTTGTTGAAAGATTTAACAAGACATTGAAAGGCATGATCATGGGGCTCCCTGAAAAACTCAAAAGGAGATGGGATGTCCTCTTGCCATGTCTGCTTTTCGCCTACAGAGAGGTGTCTCAGAAGGGAGTAGGGTTTCCCCCTTTGAACTTCTGTTTGGCCATCCTGTAAGGGGACCACTAGCTCTTGTGAAAGAAGGCTGGGAGAGACCTCTTCATGAGCCTAAACAAGATATAGTGGACTATGTATTAGGCCTACGTTCAAGGATGGCAGAGTATATGGAAAAGGCAAGCAAAAACCTTGAGGCCATCCAACAACTCCAGACGTTTTGGTATGACCAAAAGGCTGCTATGGTTGAGTTTCAGCCAGGGCAGAAAGTCTGGGTTCTGGAGCCGGTGGCTCCCAGGGCACTTCAGGACAGATGGATTGGCCCTTACCCAGTGCTAGAAAGGAAGAGTCAGGTCACCTACCTGGTAGACCTAGGCACTAGCAGGACCCCCAAAAGGGTGATCCATGTGAACCACCCCAAACTCTTCCATGACAGGGCAGATGTGAATCTGTTGATGGTAACAGATGAGGACCAGGAAGCTGAGAGTGAACCTCTCCCTGATCTCCTCTCCACAGACCCAAAAGATGACTCAGTTGATGGAGTGATCTACTCAGACACCCTCTCTGGCCAACAGCAATCTGACTGTAGGAAAGTCCTGCAGCAGTTTGCTGAGCTCTTTTCCCCAACCCCTGGCCAGACACACCTGTATACCCATGATGTGGACACAGGAGACAGCATGCCTGTCAAAAACAAAATTTTCAGACAGTCTGACCAAGTTTAGGAAAGCATCAAAGTGGAAGTCCACAAGATGCTGGAATTGGGAGTCATTGAGCACTCTGACAGCCCCTGGGCTAGCCCAGTGGTCTTAGTTCCCAAACCTCACACCAAAGATGGAAAGAGAGAGATGAGGTTTTGTGTGGACTACAGAGGACTTAATTCTGTCACCAAGACAGATGCCCATCCCATTCCAAGGGCAGATGAATTGATAGACAAACTAGGTGCTGCCAAATACTTAAGTACCTTTGACTTGACAGCAGGGTACTGGCAAATCAAAATGGCACCAGGAGCAAAAGAAAAGACAGCATTCTCCACACCTGATGGGCATTATCAGTTTACTGTTATGCCCTTTGTTTCAAAGAATGCCCTTGCCACCTTCCAAAGGTTGGTGAATCAAGTCCTTGCTGGCTTGGAGTCCTTTAGTGCAGCTTATCTTGACAATATTGCTGACTTTAGCTCCAACTGGCAGGATCACCTGGTCCACCAGAAGAAGGTTTTGAAGGCTCTGCAAGCAGCAGGCCTCTCTATCAAGGCATCCAAATGCCAGATAGGGCAGGGAACTGTGGTTTACTTGGGACACCTTGTAGGTGGAAGCCAGGTTCAGCCACTCCAGCCTAAGATCCAGACTATTCTGGACTGGGCAGCTCCAAAAACCCAGACTCAAGTCAGGGCATTCCTTGGCTTGACTGGGTACTATAGAAGGTTTGTGAAGGGATATGAATCCATAGTGACACCCCTCACAGAACATACCTCCAAGAAAATGCCCAAGAAGGTAAACTGGACTGTAGAATGCCAACAGGCCTTTGACACCCTGAAACAAGCGATGTGCACAGCACCAGTTCTCAAAGCTCCAGATTACTCCAAGCAGTTCATTGTGCAGACTGATGCCTCTGAACATGGGATAGGGGCTGTTTTGTCCCAAACAAAGGATGATGGCCTTGACCAGCCTGTTGCTTTCATTAGCAGGAGGTTACTCCCCAGGGAGCAGTGTTGGAGTGCCATTGAGAGGGAGGCCTTTGCTGTGGTTTGGTCCCTGAAGAAGCTGAGACCATACCTCTTTGGTACTCACTTTTTAGTTCAAACTGACCACAGACCTTTCAGATGGCTAATGCAAATGAAAGGTAAAAATCCAAAACTGTTGAGGTGGTCCATCTCCCTACAGGGAATGGACTTTATAGTGGGACACAGACCTGGGACTGCCCATGCCAATGCAGATGGCCTTTCCAGGTTCTTCCACTTAGAAAATGAAGACTCTCTTGGGAAAGGTTAGTCTCATCCTCTTTCGTTTGGGGGGTGGGGGTGTGTGTGAGGAAATGCCTCCTTGGCATGGTTACCCCCTGACTTTTTGCCTTTGCTGATGCCAAGTTATGATTTGAAAGTGTGCTGAGGCCTGCTAACCAGGCCCCAGCTCCAGTGTTCTTTCCCTAACCTGTACTTTTGTTTCCACAATTGGCACACCTTGGCATCCAGGTAAGTCCCTTGTAACTGGTACCACTGGTACCAAGGGCCCTGATGCCAGGGAAGGTCTCTAAGGGCTGGTGCAACCTCTGGTTTTTTTTCAGTGAATTTGTATGTGTTTTTTAAGTTACAGTAATTTTCATTACTATATGTAAATCCAACCACCGCACTATACTGTATGTTAATCCATGCGCGGCGGTGGTTGGATTAGCCTAAAGTAATGAAAATTACTGTAAGTTAAAAAAAGACAGAAATTCACTGAAAAAAACAAAGGTTACAGGGAGGTGATAGTTAGGAAATAGAGTTTTGTACATGGCAAGTCAAAACACCTTTTATATGGAAACATTGCCCTAACTATACCTACCTAGTGGTGACTGCTGTTCAGTTATATATAAATATACTGTTAGACCTGACAGCCTTAGAGTGGCCATCCACCAACTTTTTGCCTGTCTCTCTCCACTTTTCTGACATTGTTTTTGATAATTTTAGGACTCTGCGCACCTTACCACTGCTAACCAGTGCTGAAGTGCATATGTTCTCTGCCTTAGAACCTTAAAACATGGTAACATTGGTTCATACCCAATTGGCATATTTGATCTACTTGTAAGTCCCTAGTAAAGTGCACTACATGTGCCCAGGGCCTTTAGATTGAATGCTACTAGTGGCCCTGCAGCACTGGTAATGCCACCCACATACGTAGCCCCTTAACCATGTCTCAGGCCTGCCATTGCAAGGTCTGTGTGTGTAGTTTCACTGCCACTTTGATTTGGCATTTAAAAGTACTTGCCAAGCATTAAACTCCCCTTTTTCTACACATGTCAACCCTAAGATGGGCCCTAGATAACCCATAGGGCAGGGTGCTGTGCAGGTAAAAGCCAGGACATATATCTGTGTGTCTTATATGTCCTGGTAGTAGAAAACTCCTAAATTTGTTTTCCACTGCTGTGTGGCCTGCTCCTTTCACAGGCTAACATTAGGGCTACCCTCATATACTGTTTGACTGGTAGATTCTGATCAGAAAGGGGTAAATAGGTCATACTTAGTATGGCCAGAACGGTACTACAAAATCATGCTTATTGGTGAGGTTGAATTTTATATTACTATTTTAGAAATGCCAATTTTAGAAAGTGAGCATTTCTCTGCACTTAAGATCCATCTGTGCCTTACAGCCTATCTCCAATCCACGTCTGGGCTGCGCTGGTTGACAGCTCCTTTGTGCATTTGACCCAGACAACCACAAACACAGGATACTCAGTCACACCTGTACTCATCTGCATACTGAATGGGTCTTCCTGGCTTGGAAGGGTAGCGGGGCATGACACATACATTTCAAAGGCTTGTGGCCTGCCCTCACACAATGGACTGCCAAACGCCCTACTGGGACCCTGGCAGACTGACCTGTACTGAAAGGGGAACTTGTGCATTTCAAAACCACTCTTTGAAGTCTCCCCCACTTTAAAGGCACTTCTGGGTGTATAAACCGAGTCTCTGACCACATTAACTCAGACACTTCCTGGGACAGACACTCTGAACCAGATCCTGCAACC
Organism: Pleurodeles waltl; assembly: GCF_031143425.1. Taxonomy (NCBI): domain Eukaryota; kingdom Metazoa; phylum Chordata; class Amphibia; order Caudata; family Salamandridae; genus Pleurodeles; species Pleurodeles waltl. Next base: position 511,990,766 of record NC_090445.1, read on the forward strand.
TCCCAAGAGGAGCTACCTGGCTGCCCATAGGACTCACCTGGACTGCTTTGCTGTGAAGGACTGCTGCCATGCTGTTACCCTGCTGCCTTGCTGGCCCCTGGCTCTGCTGAGGAGAGCTCTCCAAGGGCTTGGATTGAGCTTGCCTCCTGTTCCTGAAATCTCAGGGCCAAAAAGTCTTCTGTTGACCAGAAGTTTGGTGAACAGCCCTACCGGATCAATGCATTGCTGAGCTGGAATGACGCAGCCTGATTTCCTGTGTGAGGAATCGACACAGCACCTGCCATGTGACAGAAACTCTGAAGCACCGCCACACTGGATTAACGCAACACCTGTGACTTTGTCCTGCACCCCAGGATTTCCACGCATTGACCCTGGGCTTTAAAGACCCTGCATCACAGTGAGGATCCAAGTCTGTGCACCTGAAATTGACACAAAGCCCTTGCCACTTGGAAAGAATCAACGCATCATCTATGTGAGTCAGAAAATTCGATGCACACCTTCCTTTTTCTATGCATCCCCTTCTCCGAGGTCTTCATGCATGTAATTTTGATGCAAGCCAAGTACTTTGTGCACACAGGAGACAATTTTGATTCTTAAAGACTTCAGACTCTTATCATTGCAAAAGTGATATTTCAACTTGTGCTTTTCAAATTTTGATAATTTTGACATTCATTTACTCAGATAAATATCTTATATTTTTCTAAACCTGTGTGCTGTATTTTTGTGGTGTTTTCACTGTGTTTGTGCATGCTTTATTGCACAAATTCTCTACATTTTGCTTTCTAAGTTAATCCTGACTGGCACAGGGTAATTTGGATTGTGTGTGACTTAACCTGAGTAGGATTGTGATCCCTGCTTGGACAAGGGTGTATACCTCTGCCAACTAAAGACCCAATTTCTAACATATATATATATATATATATATATATATATATACAGTATACACACACACACACACACAGACACACACAAGGTAAAACTCTGGTAGGGGGTATCAGAACCACATAATATGTGAGCGTGCAATCAGAACAAGCAACACCATGGTAGTATGTCCTTATTAATGTATATACAATACATTATGTACTGACTTAGTGCAGCAGCTTCATTTACAACGGATTAATGTTTCCAATTATTTTCATATAAGGTGTCTTGGTGCACTCTGGCATCTATTTACTCTAAGATACATAACCACAAATATATTCTCTGTTTGCAAAATTTTATTCCTTTTCTAAATGAAGTACATCCGTTCATGACAGATCCATGCTATAATGGAAATGGCAACAAAGCTGGTCTAGCTCTGTGAGGGATGTAGCATTGCAATGGCATCAACGTTCAGTGACAGCCGCTGAAGGATACTAAAGTGAAGTAGGAATCTTTGCATTCAGTGGATGCAATAAAGGTTTATAAAGTTAACAGTGGCACTCCGCTTTATTGAGAGAGTTGATACCTAGAAACATAGACGTTTTAAGGCATGTGCAAAGTGAGCAATTGCCCAGGGACCCCACCTTCCAAGCTCCACGGAAAAGTGAACTTTTTCTCTAGTTGATCTCTGTCTATTCTATTTCTCCATCCAGACTGCTCCTGCCTACCTGTACTGCTGACTGTTCTCCTACCCTGTGTCCATTACTGAGACTTTTCTTACCAACACTACAGAAAACCCAAATGCAGTACTAAAGTCCTCTGAGATCCCTTTAGAGCAGTCACATGGAATGATATTTACCATATAGACAATTGTACGGAATGTAGTGCCTAAAATGGCACTAGAGTTGGGGTATTTTATCCAGAGCAATAACTCTGGGTGAGGTACCCCAAATTACAACTTTGAGTCACATGGTATGGAATTATTGGATCAGAAAAATCTGGACCTTGGAAAAAATGTTGATAAAAGGACTTGGTAACTCCAGGACAAAGCAGTTACTCTCCATTCTAGGGAAAAATAACTTGTCTGCTTTTTAGTGTAATTTAAATCTAAAGTCCCCAGCGCATATTCATCAAGGTACTTCTAACTCATAATTAGAGCTTATTTCATTATTTGGGTTTCAATTCTAGCTCGTTTTATTTTTCTCTGCCCCATAACTGCAACTGTTATAGAAAGATGTTGTAGAATTATTGGAAGATATACCTCTGATTAGATATTTCTTTTTTTAGTGTTGTTTACAGTGTGAACCTAAATCTGAAGTTTTAACCCCCGCTGTGAGAAAGTGCCTCTTCTGACATGGTTAGTCCCCCTACTTTTTGCCTGGAAAATCATATGGTTTCAAATTGTAAGTCCCATGGGCCCCTATTAAACAGGTTCCCAGGACAAGATCTCTTTTCCCAAAACTGTACTGTGTTTGGCACTTCAGCCACCTGTGTAAGTCCCCAGTAAATGGTACCACTGGAACCTAGGGCATAGGTACTGAAGAGGACCCCCCAGAGCTGCAGTACCAATTGTACCACCCCAAGAGGCCCCACACCATCCTCATGCAGACTGCCATTCCTAGTGCATGAAAAGGTGTACACAAAGTTGTAAACTTGCAATGGCACTCACCAAGACTGCCATGTCCACTAAAATTGCATGCAATATAGGTAAATCACCCCTCTGGCAGGCCTTGTTGCCTAAGGCAAGGTACATTATAAAGCATGTGGGGACATATGTATGCATAAGCAAATATGCATCTACTGTGTCTGTGTCAATTCTCAGGCATACTAAATGTGTAGGGAAACCATAGCAAATGAATGTGCTGGACACTGGTCATTAGAAGTTCCCAAGCTACATGATGGCCTGTCTGCACCATGGGTTGTTTGGCATCAAACAACTCAAAATAATAAATTCACACTGATGCCAGTGCAAGATTTATTATACAAACAAAATACCTTTCCTGGGTGGAAGGATCACACCTCCTCCCCAATTCAGGCACCCTATACCAGTGGTCAGCTTCAAAGACTTTGTTACTTTTGAAATCTGACCCCTACCTCTACTGCTAGTAGCAGAAAGCAGCCCAATGGTTTCACCCCCACTTTGAGTGGGAAAACTGGTGGGAAACTTAGCAAGAATAGGAGGAGTGGGCACCCCCAGCCTGCACCATACCTCAGGTGTGCAGGTGAGGTGACCAGTCCATTTCGTTTTCCTCCATCTTCGATGATAGGTCAAATAGCCAATCAGAGTCACGGATGTGTCCTCTTCCCACAGGAAGTGGTGACTTATTGGGTGTAGCCACCCTAAGATAGGTGTCCTATTGGCCACTACCAGGTACCCCCCTAAATACAGTATTGAGACGGCAGTCCTAGGCTAAGACTTTAGATCTTTTAGTGGCTATGTCTCACATTGCAAATTGAATAGATTGCCAAGGCTGTTTTTTGAGAATTTGTTTGAGTTTTGGGAAACCAACCTTATGGAAATCCTGCAAGACCAGTGTGGTTCCCTGGTTCAGTTCACAGCCCCTGGTTCCATGTGGCACATGTTACTGGATGATTTGATCATGTCTTATACAAACTAGCTGTTGTATGCATTTCTCCCAATCCCGCTTCTTTTAGGTTCAGTGGCCTAGATGAGCAAGGAAGGGGCAGAGGCAATAGTAGTCACCCCATTTTGGGCATGAAGGTCATTGCTCTTTGTGCTACAGTGAATGGCCAGACGCAGCGTAGCGGTTCAACTCTATCTCCCTTTCTGTTGTCTTGACTTCTTCTCTCAATGCTGAACTATCTAGGGTTAATAGTTTATAGGCAAGTCCTTCAAATATTAGAGTTGCCTAGGGAACTACAGCAGATGGTACAAACATCCCAGTGAAATTCAAGGCAGAACGCCTACCCACCGCATCAGGTAACTTTTTCAGCTACTTAGGCTGCAGAATCAGTTGACCTGACATGCCTCAAAACTCCTTGATTTTCTGATAGTTGTATTTGGCAAAAAATCATTAGCTACTACCTTTCACATTCAAGGGGCTGCCATATAAGCTTTCAGGCTTCATAGGGGAGAATGTGGCAGTGCAACACTTTAGTCGCAAAGTTATTGGAGGCATTTTTGCTGCTGTATTCACAGGATTACATTCTGACCTAGAACGTGTTTTCATATTCAATACCTAGTTGATTTGGGACCCCTGGTGTCATTGACATCAACGCTTGGGATGCTCCTGGTTTTGATGATTATTAATCCTGATCTATTTATTTTGCCAAATACGCTGGCACATCTAGGTGGAAGAGTAGGTTCTCCTCCCTGCATGGCAAAGTGAGTTCACATAGGGTGAAAAGAGGAGGGTGGGCATCATAATAGAGGGTTATCAGTTGTGACCTGCTGTTTGTGAATTTTGGGAATGTACAAAAGGATATAAGGCCCTCAGTTTCCAGTCTGAACCATTGGATTTGACGGTTCACTGCATAGATATATTCTCTTTCAGTGGTTGATTTACCTCTGAAAGTGTAAAGACAAAAGCAGCATGACAGGCAGCAGCTATTCATGTATCATTACTGAATATTTGCAGGACAGCAACCGAGAATGTCATTGACAGTCATCAGCTAAAATAGGTTGCATATGAGAGAACTGTCAGCAGCTCAAGTACATCTTAATGGCTGCAGGCGGCTTTGTGATGTTACGCACTGTCGGTTCTCTTCCTCTAGCGCCTTGAAACCCTTTAGATGATGTATTGTGCGACATAACATAGTTATAAAACAACATATTATGTATTAAATAGCACTAAAAAAAAAACAAAGAAACAAAGACTGTGCTTTTAAATATTTTTCTATATGTGATATAATCAGTAAACATTAAAACAACTATGGCACTTTTTTTGCCCCATGTCCAAAGGTTATAAAATATACAAATTGATGCCAACATGTCTCTCCTAATAGCCTAAATGCATTCAAGTTAAAACGTTATCCACAGATGACATACTGATAGCTCATTGGAGTTCTAAATTCGACCATGAATGTTTAAAACGTATCTTTGCCACATTTCTAGCTGTTTTTGGTTGAGTAAGTAGTGAACTGTCACACAACATTGAGCTCTTTAGTCAGTGATATGATAATAAGGCTATTCATCTGGTAATTATTTCTTGTACAAGTTTATACTAAGCATGCCAACTGCGTGAATCAAACAATCTTTCCATTCCAGTGCTCCACAGCAGGTGCAGGCAATCCCCAAGAGGACGTAATTGCTAAAAATATTAAAGTCGATATGCACATGAACTTTGAAGAGTGTTGGTAATAGGTCAACACGTGGCATTACATTAGAACACTCATGTTTTTTAAAGAAATCTCTCTCTCTAAAATTATTTGAAGAATTATTTGTAAATCCTAACATTTAGTACTCAGAGGGTGATCCTCGACTTTTGCTTAGATATTGTAGTTTTAGTAATGAAAATGTGGCCATGCCATATCTTTAGGAGATCTCAAGCCAAGAAAAATAGTCAAATACTTTAAACAACACATTAGCAAAATAATATGTCCCCAGGTACCTCATTTCTTCATGAATGGCGACCTTATTGCTGTTACATGTAGCGATCTCTCTATATCCTTGTCCAGATTAGTGTTATAGTACAACCAATAATAACCCATTGTCCTGTATCTCAGCCTAATATCTATTCTTAATAACTAATGGCCTCATTATGAGTTTGGCGGTCCATGCACCGCTATGGCAGCAGTGCTGGTCCGACCACTGTATTATGAGTCAGGGGGACCTATGGAGCAAATACCGCTGCAGTCCCGCCGGCACTGCCAGACAGCACAGACCACCGCAGTCACAAAGCAGGACATACAGGCGGGCAGAGCTGGTGTTTCCCCCAATGTGACCGTGGCAGTCCAACCACCGTGTCTCAGCAGGTGGGAACAGAGAGTATAAAGGGAGCAGTTCACCTACAAGCAGCATTGCACATCTGGTGCTGCCATGGAGACCATCACGCCTGTCCTGACACTGCTGCTGCTCATCAAAGGTGCACAAAATCCACACCGCTGTGGATACAACCGGCCATAAGTACACACACACCTACCTGCATCATTAACCTTAACAATAGATCATCGCGCTATAGTCCACATGATGTGGTTCCCATGCTACGAATATCAAGAACACTTGCCATTGAGTACACAGTCGTAGTGGCCCTGTGGGCCCTGTCATATGCAAATCAGTCTTGACCCCGTTCCCCATGGGAACAGTCCATCCCAAACTGCCAAGCCAGGCACTCCCTGGACTGGAAAAAGGCATCCTAGGACTGGTTTCAGGGTATCACCCTTCATCAGCCAGGCTAGCGTGACTCAAGTGGCTGGGGGAGCAAGGGACCCACATCTGGGCATACCTTTCCCACTTGGGCGACAAATAGAAAAAGAACAAGTGATGGAAGGAATGCTGAACAATGTCAAACATTCACCCTAGTACCGAGATCTGGGCATAAATCCATAATTTCTTTTGTTACCCATCCCATTCCAGGTTGGGCCCAGTCATATGCAAAACAGTCTTGACCCTGTTCCCCGTGGGAACAGTCCAGCCCAAACTGCCAAGCCAGGCACTTCCTAGACTGGAAAAAAGCATCCTAGGACTGGTTTCAGGGTATCACCCTTCATCAGCCAGGCTAGCTTGACTCCAGTGGCATGGGGAGCAAGGGACCCACGTCTGGGCATACCCTTCCCACTTGGGGCGACAAATGCAAAAAGAACAAGTGCTGGACGGAATTCTGAACAATGTCAAACATTCACCCCAGTACAGAGATCTGGGCTTAAATCCATTGTTTTTTTGTTACCCATGCCATGCCAGTTCGGACACAGCCATATGCAAATCAGCCTTTATCCTGTTCCCTATGGGAACAGTCCAGTCCGATCTGCTAAGCCAGGTCCTACCTCAACTGGAAACAAGCATCCTAGGACTGGTTTCAGAGTATCACCCTTTATCACCCAGGCTAGCTTGACTCCAGTGGCAAGGGGAGCAAGAGACCCATGTCTGGGCATACCCTTCCCACTTGGGGCGACAAATGCAAAAAGAACAAGTAATGGACAATATGCTGAACAATGTCACACATACACCCCTAGTACAGAGATCTAGGCATAAATCCATTGTTTTGTTTTGCTACTCATGCCATTCCAGTTTGGACCCAGCCGTATGTAAATCAGCCTTAACCCTGTTCCCCATGGGAACAGTCCGGCCCGAACTGCCAAGCCAGGTCCTCCCTGTCTGGGAACAAGCATCCTAGGACCAGCTTCAGGGTTCAGTTTGGACTGGACTGTTCCCATGGGGAACAGGGTCAAGACTGATTTGTATAGATGGATGAGTCCAAACTGGGGTGGCATGGTGAGGAAAATAATTGATGGATTAAACCCAGATCTGTTACTTGGGGTGAATGTTTGATTGGTTCCTGTTATAAATAGGGTCTTTGGTTGGCAGTCAGGTCAGCCCCCGTCCAAGCAAGGGCCCTCACTCTATTCAGGGTAAGTCACACACAATCCAAATTATCCTGTGCCCACCCTCTGGTAGCTTGGCACTGAGCAGTCAGGCTTAACTTAAAAGGTAATATGTAAAGTATTTGTGCAATAAATCATGCAATACCACAGCATAGCACCACATAAAGGCACTGCACAGTATTTAGAAAACTATAGAATATTTATCTGGTTAAATGCAGGTCAAAACGATCTAGATTTGATAAGTACACGTTGAAATATCACTTCAGAGAATGATTAAAAGAGTCTTTAGTGTTTAAAAAGCAACAAGTGTCTCTTGCAAGCACAAAGTACCTGCTTTGCATTCAAATTCTCCGCAAGGGACCACAGAGGAGGAGATGCGTGAAAAACGGGAGGTGTGCGTCGGTTTCTTATGGCGCACACATATGATGCGTCAATGATTTTCTATGCAGGGAAGGCTTTGCGTCGATTTCCAGCGTGCTGTCTTGGATCCTCTTCAGGTTGCAGGGTATTCGGATGCCCCGGGGATGATGCAGAGAAATCCTGGGCATGCGGGACAAAGTCACAGGAGCTGTGTCGATCCTGTGGCCGATGTGGGGAAATTTCTGTCGCACTGCAGGCGATGCATCAATTCTTCTCACAGGAAGTTAGGCTGCATCATTCCGGCTCGGGTATGCGTCGATCCAGTGGGCCGTGCTTCGACGTTCCGGTTGCAACCCTGGCCCTGCATAGATATCCTCTCAGGGAGCCAGGCTGTGTCATTCCGGTTCGGCATGCAGTGATTTTCTCACCGCAATGCAGGCTGTGCATTGTTTCTGGCAGGCTGTGTGTCGAATTTTCTCTGCAGAAGGAGTTCTTTGCAGGATGAAGTCTTTTTGGTCCTGAAACTTCAAGGAACCGGAGGCAAGCTCTCTCTAAGCCCTGGAGAGCACTTCTCAGCAGAGCCAGAGGGCAGCAAGGCAGCAGGGCAGCAGCGCAACAGCAGGGCAGCAGTCCCTTTCAGACAAGCAGTCATTTGGGCACCCAGGCAGTTCTTCTTGGCAGGTTGCAGGTCCTGATTCAGAGTTTCTTCATGAGTGGTATCTTGTCCAGAAGTGTCTGAGTTGGTAGGGTCAGAGGCCCTGTTTAAATACCCCACATGTGCCTTTGAATTGGGGAGACTTCAAAGAGTGGCTTAGAAGTACACCAGGTCGCCTTTTCAGTTCCATCCTGTCTGCCAGGGTCCCAGCAGGGGGTTTGGCAGTCCATTGTGTGAGGTCAGGCCAGTGTCCTTCCAATTGTAAGCATCAGGCCCTCCACCCTCCCAGCCCAAGACGACCCATTCAGTATGCAGATGTGTGCAGGTGTGACTGAGCATCCTGTGTTTGGGGTTGTCTGAGAGAAATGCACAAGGGAGCTGTCAAGTAACCTAGCCAGACGTGGATTGTAAGGCACAGAAGGATTTAGGTGCAGAGAAATGCTCACTTTCTAAAAGTGGCATTTCTAAAATAGTAATATTAAATCCAACTTCACCAGTCAGCAAGATTTTGTATTACCATTCTGGCATAGTAAATATGACCTTGTTACTCCTTTCAGATCAGAATCTACCACTCAAACAGTATATGAGGGTAGCCCTAAAGTTGGCCTATGAAAAGAGCAGGCCTCACAGCAGTGTAAAATTAATTTAGGAGTTCTACACTACCAGGATATGTAAACTACACAGGTATATGTCCTGCCTTTTACCTACATAGCACCCTACCCTAAGGGTTACCTAGGGCCTACCTTATGGGTGACATATGTAGTAAAAGGGGAGTTTAAGGCCTGACAAGTACTTTTAAATGCCAAGTCAAAGTGGCAGTGAAACTGCACACACAGGCCTTGCAATGGCAGGCCTGAGGCATGGTTAAGGGGCTTTTTATGCGGGTGGCACAATCAGTGCTGCATGCCTACTAATAGCATTTAATCTACAGGCACTGGGCACATGTAGTGCACTTTACTGGGGACCTACAAGTAGATTAAATAAGCCAGTTGGGTATGAACCGATGTCACCATGTTTTAAGGGAGGGAGCATATGCACTTTAGCACTGGTTAGCAGTGGTAAAGTGTGCAGAGTCCTAAAAGTAGCAAAAACAGTGTCCACAAAGTGAAGGGAGGCAGGCAAAAAGTCAGGGACGACCACACTAAGGCTGTCAGGTCTAACAGTTCTGAGTTCCAACCATCATTTGTGTTTGTTTGCTTTTGTCGCCCTAAGTGTGCCAGGTATGCCCAGACATGAGTCCCAGCTCACTATGCCACTGGATTCAAGGTAGCCTGGCTGATGAAGGGTGATACCCTGAAACCGGTCCCAGGATTCTTGTTTCTGGTCCAGGGAGAACCTGGCCTGGCAGTTCAGGCTGGACTGTTCCCATGGGAAGCAGAGTCAAGACTGATTTTCGTATGGCTGGGTCCAAACTGGGGTGTCATGGGGAGCAAAAGAATTGATGGATTAAATGCAGATCTGTGACTGGAGGTGAATGTTTGATTGATTCCGCACTCCATCCATCATTTGTGTTTGTTTCCATTTGTACCAATGGCATGTGATGAGCATTAATAGATGTGATGTTGGGTCCAACAATACAGATTGACAGTGTCAACACCAAGGTACTCTGGGTTTTGAATGTTGGTGGGATACATGAACAAGACAGTGGGCAAAGGTGGCCTATGAGCATGCATGACATTGCATTTTTTTAACTTTTTTGTGTTGTGACATATCAGACTCCACTCCCCCAGGGATTCCTGTCAAGCCCTCAGGCTGCAGGATGAACAAGACCTTCTCCTCCCAGGGAAAGAGATATAATGAGGAACTGGGAGGTCCATAACCAGTCTTCTTGGCCTGCACTTGGTACCTGGAGATAAGCGAATGCACCTTGCGCATGAGGTCGACCCACCTCTTCGTGATGTCCTCCTTTGTGTGCAGGATGTAGCCTACAGCATTCACTCTGTAATAATCCTGTCCCACATTTCCATTTTCCTACTGAGAGCAGTATGCTGGACTTGTGCTCCAAACAATTGTGGCCCTACTCTTATGATTCCATCCACCATGTGGATTTTTAGAACGTGATATAGTGGAGAAAAAGAAAATGGGTGACAGTAACTTACTAAATGGGAAAATGCAAGAGAGTGTGAATGGACAAAAGCGTGTGGTGGGTGTTCTCTGGGACAGTCAAAAAAATAGGGGTGCCTATAATATGGAAAATGGGAAGATGGTGGTCAGTTTTCTTCGAAATGCAGTGGAGATTCAAAGGATTGTGGTCTGTGAAGGGGTGTCTTTTATAGTTACCTTTGCAGGTCTTTTACTGTGGCAATGTGTGTTAGCTGTATTGTTTTTTAAATCATCCACCAGTGGCTGACTGCCGTGAAGGGACTGTCATGGTGATTGTGTGCTTGCAATATGCTAAGTAGTTGGTTGAGGTGCTGATGGTGCTGGTGGTCGAACCGCCTATTTCCAGGCCACTGCACCACTGGCGGTCTGCCTTTTTTGCTTGGCGGTCCTGCCTGTGTAACTTGCAATATGGTGGTCTGAACTTCCAACATGAATGTCTGGTGGTCTGACCGCCAAACTCATAACAAGACCCTCTGATCTTTCTGCATACGCTTTTGCCATGCTACCACCACTCAATAGTATATTATACAACACCTCAACTGTTGTCACCCCTCAATGATTCCCTTATGTATTACTGACAAATACAGCCTTAGCATTTCTGGATACCAAAATAGGTACTACTACTTCCTTCCAATCTGGAGAGGTGCCTTCACCCAAGACCTCCCTGAAAAGATTTTCAACTTAGTCAATCTTTCTTCATTTTGTCTAGACCAGGTCCAGAAAAAGTTCAATAGCTGCTGCTCACATTTTAGGACTCCTATGTTATTTGCTGCCATCAGAATTCTCTTCTCATCTTTGGACTAGCACCAAGTCGCCAAGGTGAATTAATAAAAGAATCAGCAAGGCCACTTATGGAACTGGTAAGAGAGGTCAATGGGTTAGTACAGTCATTGTTGAGATCCGTGTTTAACTTGAAACTCACATGTTTGATGCCTTGCCTGTCCAGTCACCATTCTGACATCAATTTCAGTTGGGTAATACTTACCACTGGTTATCAACTTTGACACGAGATACAAAAGTAAGGATGTGCTATATGATTTAGTAATTATTAGGAACATATTGAATGGAAAGAATCTTTAGTCACTATGCTTCCCATTACCTGGAAATTGACTGTAAGCCAACTGAAGAACATGATCTATGAAGGGTTAATTTGAATTAATTCTGAAATAAATGATGGCTTTGTTATGTATTAATAAACTTTGCAGCATGGGAAAAAGCTTTGATGCCTAAAGAATCAATCAACTTTTTATCAATGAAGAAAACGTGAAAGAAATGTTGACAACAAGTTTCTCTCCTAAGATTTAATTGTCTGTAAAGATGTGTGAATGTAATTTCACTGCTAAGAGAGCTTGCCCCTAAATGATGAGTCACATGCGTATTGTGGAAAGTACCTTTCTAAACCAAGGTGTCCACCCTCTGTATTGATCAGCTGGGATTTTCATGAGAAATAAACTTTTGTCATATGGTGAGTAATCTGCCATATCAAAGAGAATTATATCTTCATTTATTTTTCACAGTCTTATATAGAGCAAAGTAGACGCAATGGTATTGGAGCGCTTTTCAGGCTCACCAGTTATAGTAACTTTTTGTAGGCATAGGGAGATTAAGTGGCTTGCCCAGAATCACAGATGCTGAGACTCAAACCTGGGTCTCCAATTCCAAATTCTGCAGCTCTTACCCATATCCTCTACCATCAACTTCAGTACCAGTAAAACCAGAATTCTGATGTGTTCTAATCTCATCCATTTCTCTAAATATTGTAAGGTGGTGTTGTAGTATGAGTTACCGTATCAAAGTGCTTATTTTCTATTCATCAAAAATAATATATTTATTAACTCTACCCTGTCATTTTGTAATCTCTTTTAACTTTTTCTCTGTTAATAATTTCACCTCTAGTTGTACAGCTACGTCATTGTTATGTTATGTTATATTTACCTGTAGAACACACATATCACCAGGGTAGGTACTCTGGCGCTTGGAGAAGAGGGTTTCCGAGCTAGGCCTATTTGAAGAGCCAAGTTTTCAGGTTCTTCCAGAAACCTAGGATTTAGTTTGCAGTTCTAACATGAAAGGGGAGTTTCTTCCAGGTTTTAGAAGCCAGTGAGAAGAAGGAACGGCTGATATCTCAGGCTTTTGAGATGCACAGGATGGAAGCCATAAGAAGGCTGAAGACTTGAAAGTATTTGGTGGAGATGTGAAAGCTGAAGCAGCTGTTCAGGTTAGTGGAACCTAAGTTGTGCAGTCCTTTGTATATTTTGAACAATGCACACTTGTGTATTATGAGCCAGCGGAGGTCCTTGAGTTGAGTGGATGTGTGGGTATAGGGTGGGAGGTTGAGTGTGAGTCTGGCTGCTGTACTCTGGATGGTCTTGAATCTCTTGGAAAGAGGGGCAGAGATTGTGACAGAGCGTGCATTCCAGTAATCTAGCCTTCTTGCGATTAAAGTTTGGGCATATGTTCAACGATTGTTAAGAGAAAGCCATCTGAAGATTTTCTGGAGGATCTTCTGGCCATGGTACAAGGAGGAAGTAATTGATTCAACCTGGATTGACATGTTATTTGGTTGTTGATCAGGATACATAGATTCCTAGCTTAGCTGGATGTGGTGGGTGTTGGTCAGAGTTCCGATGGCCACCATGCTAAGGACCCAAGTGCAGTGTCTCTTCTGAAGACTACCACCTCTGTCATAGCCCAGTTAGCTTCAAACATTTAGATTTCATCCAGAGAATGACTTCTAACTTATAATTAATAAAGTTTACTTGGATACTGGGGGTGTCCTCAGAGAGTGAGAGGATAAGCTTTGTGTTATCGGCGTATGAGATAATGTTGAGACCATGAGTACGGACAATTTTGGTGAGTGTGGGCTATGTAGACAATGAAGATCATGGGGCTAAGAGATGACCCTGTGTATGCCAAAGACCAAATTGGAAGGTTCAGAGGTGTAGAGGCAAGACTGGCCTTCTGGGGGAAGCATGTGAGGAAGGAACTGATTGATTGAAGAGCTGTTTGGCAGAACCCTATTTCATAGAAGCACTGGATGAGTATCGGTGGGAGACAGTGTGAAAACCCACAGAAAGGTTTATGTTGATGAGGGCCATGATGTTGCCTTGGTCCATGATGAGACAGATCTCATCTGTGGTGGTGGTGATCAGGGCAGTCTCAATACTGTGGTTAGGTCTGAATCCTGATTGAGATGGGTCCAGGAGGTGGTTGTTATTGAGATGGTCTTCTAGTCTCTTGTTGATGAGTTTCTCCAAGGCATTCATTCAGTTTGTCAAACCTATCCTCAGAGCTAGAGATCAAAGTCTCCATTCTCCTCAGTATCTCTAGTACTTGCTCAAGCTGCCCATTCCGCCGACTCCTGTTTCTGTTTAGCACCCCTTGGGTTGAAGACATAATTTCAATTTTTCTTGACTGTTTCCTTGCTGCATGCAGACTTGGTTCCCTTCTACAGCCTGATTCTCCTTCCATCAGACTTTTCATGGGAAACATCCATTACAATGCAGTCATAACCATGCAATACCTTTATCACAAAACCTTTACCACGCTAATGCCTTTACCACGCATGATCTTACCACAAATATACCTTTAGCACAAATCATATTATCACACATGCCTTTACAACAAAAGACATCATCACGCATCATTATATGATTATAAAGATAAGTATATATTAGTATTTATATGTTGTACAGTAAAGTGATGAGTTTAGTTATATTTTAAAATGTGTATAAGTATCTGCACATGTGTATATATATATATATATCTATATACATATATAGATATATATATATATATATATATGTGTGACATTCCAGAACTTTTTGTTATTAATGATTTAGCAGACAAAACCACTCAGGACATGCCTTCTAGCATTGAAAGTAATGATGGTGGTATGATGAGATTAAAATATATGGGCTTTGTCACTGATCTCTCCACAGCAAGTCATCTGAAACCATCTAGTAAATTTAATCCGCAATTACCAAGTGGCAATCTAGTCGATACCTTTCATGAATCAGTAGTTGGAGTTATCAACAAACTACGAACAAAGACAAAAACTAATGGACATAGCAACATCTCCTATAATGATTGGAAGGAGATCAATGCCTTAAAAACAAAGATTCTATCAAAAAATCTTCAGATAATGGAGGCAGTATTGTGATTATGGAAACCAGTGAGTTTATCACGGAAGCCCAGAAACAATTACAAAATTGTGATCGTTATGAGAGACTTAAAGAGGATTTTACCACTGTCTATCAGCAAACTTATCATGAGATGATAAAAGAGTGGTTAAGTTGTGAGCTCATTGAATATGAGGAATATACCTATTTGAAGGTGGATCACCCCAGAATTCCTTGTATCTACTTTTTGCTAAAGCTTCATGAGAATAAATGTCATCCTCCTGGCAGACCCATTGTGAGGATGATTAGTTCTCTTCTAGAAAATACATCCAGATATCCGGATCTGTTTTTTTGTGTCCCCATGTGACTGAGCTCCCCTCTTATAAACGTGATACAACAGACTTTCTATCTAAAATCCATAACATCCGTTGGCAGGATATGTTTCTCTTGGTAACCATGGATGTGACATCTTTATATACATCAATAAAACATCAATTTGGTATGGAAGCCTATAGATATAATAACACTCTCTATAGAATTTGTACAACATACTGAAATGTTGATGAATATGCCATCATTTTGTCTAACACACAATGGGCCTGATTACAACTTTGGAGGACGGTGTTAAACCGTCCCAAAAGTGGCGGATATACCACCTACCGTATTACGAGTCCATTATATCCTATGGAACTCGTAATACGGTAGGTGGTATATCCGTCACTTTTGGGACGGTTTAACACCGTCCTCCAAAGTTGTAATCAGGCCCAATGTTTTTCTATTCAACAATGAATACTATCTTCAGATACAAGGTATGGCGATGGGAGCCTCATTTTCACCGATCTACGGCAACCTATACATGGGATGGCGGGAAAAGGAGGTAGCATGGTCATATGAACTAAGTATATACCTGGAGAGAGTGGTACTATGGGTTCGCTTTATTGATTTATTTATTATATGGGATGGCCAAGAGAATACCCTATGTGAATATATCAATGAAATGAACAATAATAATTTCAATATACAACTTGTGGCCACTTTGAGTGACACTAAAATTGAGTTCTTGGATGTCCAACTAGAGGTGAGAATTGGACAATTAGAAACCTGCATTTATCAGAAACCAACAGCATGCAACTCTATTCTGCATGGCAACAGTAGACATCTAAGGGCTTTAAAATGGAGCATCCCTTATATTCAATTTGTGCAATCTCACAGAATATGTTCTTGTTGTGCTGTATTTGAGAAATAAATGTCTGTTATGATACAAAGATTCCATGAGAGAGCTGCATAAGGTTCTTATGGATGCTTATGAAAGAGAAAAGAGCAAGAAAAGAGAGGACATGCTCTTTAAATCCCAACAGTCCAAAGCACAGGGAAATATTGAGTCGTCCCAACTTAGATTATTTCTGGAGTTTAATAAAGAGCACAAAACATTAAAAACTGTTTTGGGATGCAATGAGCATGTTTTGCAAGATGATGTATATAAAAGGACAAAGATTGGCCCCACATCCTCAGATCACATATCGAAAAGCACCACCATTAGGAGATATTTTAACAAAAAGCTTGTTTATGAGGAAGCAGAAAACAATGTGGCCAACAAAAAAGAATCTGGGGTTTTCGAGTAGTGTCCACTGCAAAACATGTGAATTTAGTATGAATACACAAGCCTTTGTGACATTTGAGGGGAGAATGTGCCCCATCACAGAGAAGATTACACAGAATTTGTTGTGTACGTTATTCACTGTGCATATCTAAAGAAATATGTTGGGACTACAATTCATAAGCTCAAGATCTGATTCCTGCAACATCTTACAACGATTAAGAACCAAGACAGATCATGCCCCAACACAAAGCATTTTTGGGATGTACATGAAGGAGATTGCAAGAGTTTGACCTGTTTGGTATTAAACATGTTAAAATAAACCCTAGAAAGAGAGATAGGGTACTAGAATTAAGAATAATGGAATCCATTATGATCTTATCCTTAGGTACAGAGAAACAATAGGGATACAATTTAGAACTACATGTGCACGTGTAGAGATGGCAAAATTTGACTAGGCTGACAATGAGACATGGACCTCTTCCTTGTTGGTGGTTTCCCTAGTTGGACTCAGCCACATGAACACATGTTCCCCTTGGGTGGATCTAATTAGAAAATGGTAGTCTATGATTATGAACTGAACTATATATATTGAATCACAACAGCAGTAATATGATAATGAGGTATTCGTTTTTTCAATATATGAAGGGATGGGCTGTGAGTTTAGGCACTTTGCTGGAGATTCACTGTCAGCAACTATCATAAGGAATGTCACTCCTTTATCTCCAGATTTTTTATAAAACCTGGGACAGTATCTAATTAACAGTGGGGTTGGTCTTGCTCTATCAAGCAGTATTGGAAACTGCCTTGATCACCCTCAATATCGAATTTGTCACTTTCATTTTTTTAAATATCAAGATGGCACTTAGAGATTAATTTGCATTTTATATACTATTATTCGCATGGTTACATTTGACCTTTTATATAATAGTCAATGTGACATGGTTATGTGCACTTTTGAAATATCGTCAACCGCCATGATGCTGCGGTTTACAGCACGTGGCACTTTATTAGGTTGCAGGACTGAGGAGCCATTTTAATACCAACCAGCTATCTACATTTGATCTCATTTGTTTTATGCTCCCACTTCTATGCTAGCATTTTACACTTTATTTGATGGGTAATGAAGATGGTTGAGTACTTTTAAGGAACATTAACATTGTCGAGGTATTGCAATATATAGCACGTTACTTTATTTTCAGGCACTTTAGGTGCAATAAGGAGATTTGTCTGCCACTCAGTATTTTATAGGACACCTGATGGGCGGATACATATAGAATATGTATATAAGATGATGCTCTGTTTCTTTTAATCAATGCACATTTTTTAGAATAAAGTTATGTAACAATTCAGTTCATGTATGTTAGTCCCCATGAACTTTGATCTCTAATAATATAGTTTGCACAGCACTAGTCACTTTATATATTCTTTGCCTAGAATAGGGTCACCCAAAGAGAGAGCTGCACTGTGTAGCCACTATATGAGCAACATAGTTGTGATAACGCAACTTTGACTACTGCCGGGTAGTCTGTACAATATGTGCTCTCTGGAATTGGTAAAACATCATTTGCTGTATTATGATGCATATTAGCAGTACTATGTCACTTTGTTATTGGTTTCGATAATTTATGTGAAATGTTATTGTAAAATGTGGGTTATTTATTAATTTGTTTGCAGCAATATTGGAGACTATTCCATTGAATATACTAATATGTGTTCAGTTATAGTGTGGGAAGACATGCAAATTAATTAATTACACTTTATAACCGCAATGATAAAGGCTCAGTTATTTATATCATTATATATTGCACAATCAGGTGTTCAATAGACAGAGAATGATTTTTTTTAACAAAATCAGAATTTTATTTCGAGTTGGTGCTTAGATATTTTTGAACTATAAGATTGAATACAAGGTCAGTAATTCTCCTTTTCAAAATGGTGCTCAAAATACCATCAATACTACAGCATTGTAAGTGAGGAGGGTGTGTGAAAAGAAATGATGGACAACAAATGTATATTGGGCAGTTGTTACTTTTAAGGAAATTTGTCCGGTTGAAGACGTTCAGCCAGAACGTGTTGACGTTTTGTTTCGGGAAGCACTTCTTTAAAAATAAATGTAATCAACCGATCGTGTGCTGCGTTTCTACATTTTGAACAAATATCATGGTGTGGTAATCCAATGCTGTGGTGAGGCTGTTGGTTCACAGGAATCACAATATATATATATATATATATATATATATATATATATATATATATATTATTTTTTTTACATAAGTAGTGTGTATGATGTTTTTAACATGTGGCATATACTTTTAGGGACAGGATGAAAGGGATATAGGGTTATTGGGCGAGGAAGTGTATTACTGTGTGAGTATTAATTTTAATTCCTGAGTATCTTTATTAATAATTAAAAAGCAATTTATTTATAAATATATATATACATATAATTAAAAATATATTACAGATACCTTTAGCGGCAGGATGCCAGGGGTATGGGGGTCTTGGGTGGAGAAGTGTACTAATACTCGGGTATTAATTATAATGAAAAATCATTTGAATTATATATCTATATACATATATATATATATATATATATATACATATATATATATATATATACATATATATTCATATATATGTATATATATATATATATATGCAATTATTAAAAGATGCCACTCATACCTGTAGAAATGGGATGCAAGGGATATGGGGTATTGGGTGGGGTAGCGTATTAATAGATATTACGTTTAATACCTGAGTATTCATGTTAAATAATTCAAAAACAATAAATAATAAACATATATATTATTACAAAAGTGGAAATGTTTTAACAGTCAATAATTAGATTTTAATAATTGAGTATTCATTTTTTATAATTAAAAAATGTCAACAAATATATTGTTAAAAACATTTTGCACATACCGGAATGCAAGAGATATAAGGGTATTGGATAAGGAAGTGTACTAATACTCGGGTATTGATATTAACACATAAGTATCAATTTTTAATAATTAAAATAATTTTATATATCACCGGGGAATTGGGTCGGAGGACCCACGTCGGATTCCTATGCGGTAAGCGGTGATTGTATAGTGAGCTTACGGGTTGGGAGAGACAGTTCATGCCAGTGGCAAGGATCTAAATACAACGATGTCAGCCGATGTGCTGCAAGACCGAGAAGCGGCCACAGACGAACTGTTTGACAACATCAGCGCGAATATTAGCAATAATGAACAAGGTTCAAGAAATACTGATGACAGTGATTGGAAAATGAAGTTACGTGCGTTAGAGAGGCTGATAAAAATGGAAATTTCCAAATGGTGGGAAAAGAAATCGATGCTGAAATACTTTGAGGTGGGATGAATGCCTCGTGGCTTGAGCATTTTGATAGTGCCGAGTTATGAAAAGCCCAACCCTGCGATGATGAAAAACGTGGGCTGATAGCAATATGTCAGCTTCAAGTAGATTGATGGAAATAATTATTAAATATGCAGAAATTGATAGGTTCGAACTGGAAACTAAAATTGCATCATTAATTAATGAAATATAACATTTCAACAAACAGGGTTCCATCAATAAATATCGAAGGAGATGGTTACCCGTCTAAAAAAACATGACGACACAATCAAAGCTAGAAAAATGCAGAAATTTCTATGTGACAATTTTTTTTACAAACAAGGTCAACTATTTACCTTTGCTAAGACATTTGTCATGATGAGGAGACAAAATTGGAACGAGGAATTGGATCTATTCAAAGGGACTGAGCCTGTTTCTGAATTGAGCTCAGACCCTGAAACAGAGCCTGAAGAAGGAAGAGCCAGTGTTTCTGGCCAGTTGGGAATCAAAAACTAAGAATTGTGGGTGAGCTGAATTTTTTAAGAGCAGACGGTCTGCAGTCACTCACACCCAGGACTCAAAAATCCCCAACAAACAAAGGAGTAACCAAAGAAGGTGGCAACGGAGAAAATCTTGTGGGAGACACAAAACCACTGAAGCACAGATGGAAGAGGAAGTGTGTGATCAGATGGGAATGACAGTTATCAACCTCACTGACATGGAACTGAGTGATAATGAGAGAAAGATTTTGTCATTGGGCCTTTCATTCCGCCCCAACAGGAACATAAATTATAGTGATACTCGGATTGATCTATTCATTTTTGTTAGGAAACTTAAATTGAAGAAATTATTTTTATAGAAACCGAAGAAATGTACTGTTGGTGAACACTTGACAAATTAACTTGAACAACAGAAAGGTCTGCAAATATCTGATTTACAGCCACTAGTAGAATTATTCAATCTGGAAAATGAAAGCAGCATAGAAATGAGTGTAATCGTGGAACAATAAACCATAGAATCTATGGGGTTAGAGGTTCATAGTATAAGCTAAACACTGTTCCAGCCAGAACCTCCATTTTTACCAATCACATCAATAGATGTCATAGACATTTTCAATGATTTTGTTATTAATGATGTAAAAAAGTTGTGTTCCAGGTTTGGACAGAAGAAGTTCAACAACTGGGGCAATCGTTTAAAAAAAGACTATGATGCAGTAATGAAAAAAATTGGATCAGATTCCAATGTAATCATGAGAAATTCTGAAAAGGGTGAAATGTTGTTCTTTGGCCTGTGCAGATGTATATATCTGAGGCATAGCGTCAATTGAGTGACTCCAGTTGTTACATAGAGTGTGAGAGAAAGCAATGGGACATAACAAAAGAACAATAGCACAGGGAATTGTTGATGTAGAGAGGTGAGAGCTTATTGAGCCCAGATGAATATTTGTAGCTTAGGAATGATTATCCTAGAATACCTATCATGTGTTTTATACCTAAGGTCCACAAAAGTGCTCTATAAATTCCAGGGAGGCCTATCATTGAACAAATGGGGATTTATTTGAGAATACATTGAAATATGTTGACTTTTTTATACAAGATTTCGTACATAGCTTTTCCTCATACATAGAAGACAGGTGACTTTTTGAAACAAATATGATATTCCATGGAATCATGACTATATATGATGAGATTAGGGCCCTCATTATGAACATGGCAGTCCATTCCACTCCGCCGGCGGTGGACACCGCCAACAGAGGAGCGGGCCGGACTGCCAAATAATGAACCAAACGAAACACACGCATCCCGCGCACCGCCAGGAAAGGAGTCCTGCTGATGACGGCAGAGTCCACCCACAGGCCATCGGAAAGGCCCAACCCACCCATCAAATTATGAACCACCATTCCACTTCCAGTTCTGGGGCGGGAACCACCGACACACAAAGCCAGGCGGAAAAGAAACAAATAGAAGGAAAGACTCACCAGAGTTCCACAAAATGTGCAGCGGCAGCCATGGACAGAGAGCTGCTGATCATGCCAGCCTTGCTCCTTGCCATATATCTACACGACAGAGAACGCAGACGAAGACGATGACGGTAAGTACCGCAACCTACGACACAAGAGAGGAAAGGGCAAAGTTACATACCCACCCAATCCACCCACTCTGCAACGCCCCCCAACCCTTCCCAGCAGCACAAGTCAGACACCCCACACCAAGAGGGATGCACCCGACCGAATGCAACTTCAACTTGACCATGGTACATACAATAGCCCCACACCTTAAAAAATTAAAACAAACACCAGGATGGAACTGCGTGCAGCCCAAACAGAGGCCACACAGAAACTTTAATTTGTAGCACACTGAGCAAAACAGTGCCAACAGGGCCAAGGGCAAGTCCATAAAAAGCTAATTGTCCTTGGCCACAACTGGCTACACATGACTGCCACAAGTGCCGGGTACTCCACTGAACGGGGCACCATATGGGGATCCTGGCACCTCACAGAAAAGGGGTGGGGGTTGGGGATGGGGATTCCTGACAGGAGTGGAACTTAGACTTGCGTGAGGAGGTTGGAGGCGGGGTGGGCTTCTCCTTTGAAGGAGGTGGGGGGCTGTTTGGCTCGGGTGGAGCTGGATGCTTTAGGCTCTGAGCGGGCCTTCTTCTTCACCAGAGAAGGGGCACGGGAATAGGAAGGCTGGACCGGGGTGGTCTGTGAAGTGGAAGGAGCGGAAAGGGCAAGGAGGTAGGCACGTTTTGGGACAAGACGGGGTGGGCCAGTGGGTTGGAACAGGTCTGCACAGGAGAGTAAACGTTTCTTGGTAGCAATTGGGGTGGACGTGGAGGAGGGCGTGGGAGTGGAGGCAGAGGGAGTGGATGTATGGGGTGTAGGTGTGTGTGTAGTGGGTGCAGGTGACTGCTCAGTATGCTGTGGTGTGGTGGATGTCTGATGGGTGGGTGTCTTGGTGCGTTTGTGTGTTTTGGGAGGTGGGGGGTGGACACAGTGGGAGAAGACAGACAGCTAGTGTGGATGTATGTTGGGTGGGTGTCTGCAAGTCTGGTGAGTGTGCTGCATGTGTCAACTACAGTAGAGGTGGTGAGTGCAGGTGCGGTTGTATAGGGTGCATGTATGGCTATCTGCTATTGTGGTGAGTGCAGGAAGAGGAGCAGTAACAGTGAGTGAAGGTGCAGTGCATGAAGGTGTGGATGTAGAGGGGACAGACAGGGAGGCAGAAGACGCGGGAACACTGGGGGAAGTGGACGTTGTTGTGTGTGCAGGTGACTTTTGGCAGTGTGAATGCTTGTGGTGGGAGGTGTGGTGCTTGTGTTTTGAAGTGTGCTTCTTGTGTGTTGATGTGCCTGAAAGCGGGTCTGATTGTGTGCTTTGGACGGGTGAAGGGAGTGGGGTGCTGGAAGTGGTAGAGGAGGTTGGAGGGGGGACGGAATGGCCAGTGAAACTGGCTGCCGTCCAAGAGGAGGCCAGAGCCTGAAAAGATCTCTGTAGGGCAGACACGGCACTGTGAATGCTATCCAGATAGGCACTGGTCTGCTGCACCTCAGAAGCCAGACCCTGGATGGCATTGACAATGGTTGTCTGTCCTACAGAGAAGGTTCTCAGGAGGTCAATAGCCTCCTCTGTGAGGGCAGCAGGGCTGACTCGGGCAGGGGAGGAGGTGCATGGGGCGAAGGAGCCGCCCACCGCTCTGGGTGGTCGGGCACGAGCAACTCGGTGGGGAGCAGAAGGGAGGGCGCTGATGGTATGGGTGGTGGCGGAATATCTAACGGTAGTGGTGTGTCCACTAGGGTCCGCCACCGCCAGAGGACCCCCATTGGAGGAGGTCTCAGAGTCACTACCTCCTGTGGTAGTAGCCTCGCCCGTGGAAGTCCCCTCACCCTCCCACCCACTGGTCCCCTGGGCTTCCGTTGTCTCTGCCTCAGAGGATCCGTGCGCCGCTGCCTCCCCACTTGCTGGTGCCTCAGCTCCCTCATCAAATGTTGATGCTGTACCAAACAAACACAAGAGAACAGGGATGCGGAGACAAAACAGGAGAGACACTTGTAAATAGCTGAATGCTGATACACAATGGCCAAACATACATCTACCCAGAAGACACACCTAACAGGCAGCACCGTGCACTATGCCCATGGCCATGCCCCTGACTACTGAGCAGTATACTGAGCTACACCCATCCCCTGAAATAGTACTGGAGTTGAGGTAGGTGAAACCTGACAGGGGCACCCCTACACCCTTTGGGGAACAGACAGTAGATGGACACCAGTCCAATTCCCTGCTCTAAGCACCATGAGCCCTATCGCACACACAGTCATCCTTCTAAGCTGAAGTATGGTCTGTGATTGCTCACTCCCTTGTGACTGCTGTGCAGCCTTCAAGCGCCCATCCAGGTCTGGGTATGCCACGTCCAGGATCCTTCGCATGAGGGTGGTCAGTGCCCAACGGGCACCCCTTCCACATTGGGAGGACTTCCCCAGCTGGGCCTCACTGATCTTTCGCGACCAGCATGCAAGGCCTCCCACCTCTTTCGACAGTGGGTGCTCCGCCGGTTGTAGACCCCCAGGGTCTGTACCTCCTTGGCGATGGCATGCCAATGTGCCCTCTTCTGGTGGGCGCTGACCAAGTAGGGTGACACAGAAATGGAACACAGAGGTCAGGCAGCTGCACGATGGCAACAGCTGGCAGATTGTCAACCATAGGACAGACAGTACTCCCAGACATGCAGGACAGTGGCCTGCAGAATTCCATGCACCATGGCCCATCCTGGCTCACAGGAGCACACATCTGTGGCTGGCCACGTCGCACATAGGGCGACAATAAAGGGGACAGCTTCGTAGCGTCGCTCCCCTGTTAGAGGGAAAATGGCCAGGAGGGGCCTCCGTACCTAGGGAGGGTGGTCCACCCCTGTTTATGGCCCCAAAAGGTGCGAGGAGGGAGGAGTGAGGCCAGGAGGTCCATTTAAGGGGTGACCTCGCAGGGCTGGGCCTCTTTTTCTGAAAGGCGAGCAACCGCCCACCCGCCCCTACGACATGGAAACAAGCTCAGGCATGCAGAGATGAAGAGATGGTCACATATGCGAAAGAGGTGTTTACAACATGATTTCTTTACAGGAACCTCAAAAAACGTCGCAAAGCGGAGTTACAGGGCGATCCTAAAGCTTGATAAATGATTAAAAGGCCTCCAGATGGTGATTCCTGGAGCCAAAAGGTATTCCTCAGGCTACTTGGAGCCTTTACGGCGGGGTCTGGGATGACGCGACGGCGCTCCTTAATCCCGCAAGGGACAGTTGGAATCCTGAGCAACTGTGGAGACTGGCCTGGGTCTCGCTCTGACTTGTCAGGAGCATGACAAATTGAAAAAGTGGTAAACCACAATAAAGGAACGAGCTGTAAGATGATAAGAGTGTTGGTGCAGAGAACACCAGACAGAACAGCTCTAGCTTTCTCAGGATGGGTGTCGGCCAATGTTTAAGAAACTCATCTCCGACACCGGGATCGCCCGTAAGCTAACCCAACCTGTGTAAATAATAAACTTGCGACATATTATACCCACAAAAGTTGTCCTAGCATTTATTATGTTGTATGCATGATATTGTGATAAATGCCAATTGCACACCCACTAAGGGACTAGGGGTAGCAGCGCTATGTGCAATTCACTTCATCCATTACACACACAGGAACCCCCAAACCCGGACTCACCTGTACCTCTGGCTGGCCATAGAGTCTGTCGTACAGGGGCAGGATCCCTTCCACTAGTTTCTCCAGTTCTTCCTGGGTGAAGGCCGGGGCCCTTTCCCCTACACCACGTGGGACATCCATAGCCAGAGGCAGGTGACAGCAGTGCACAGAGTGGAGTACCTGTCCGCACAAGGTCTGGGAGTCCAGTGATCAAACGATGACAAACGTGCGTACATTTCCGCAGCGGTTTGCACCGTCATTGCCGGTGGCGATCATGATATGCCAGGATTCCCCATTGGCATCCATGTTAGCCAATGAGGGTGCGAACAGCGGTCAACACCGCCGTACGCTGTGAAATCAACCGCTAGTGGTATTAGGTCACTTCCACAACGAAGGGGCAGAACTACAGTGGGCAGACATTTGCCATCACCTACGAATCTTGAAATTCCTACTACTCACAATGCTGGGCCTACTAGCCATATTAAGCACCTACGCCTCTATCCATTGAGTATATAATCAAACATGATTAACTCTGTTCCCTCCTAGTGATGTACATGTACATCTGTCAGGATGCAGTTATTGTACAGACACTACTATGAACACTGCACTGCATGTATTTAGCAAATATGCCAATGTATGTGTGCACATCGCTCCTTTTTCTTACCCCTCATAAATACCAATCCTTGTGGCGAGGAAGGGCACCATCGGTGTACAGACCACTTGTGGATATGGGGACCATGGTGGAGCGTTAGATCATTATCACTTACAGACTCACACGTGCAACTATTCAGGACCTATGTGCATTACTGGATCCTGCACTGACTCCAGGAAATCGTAATCAGCATGCCATTCCAACTGAGGTGCAGGTGCTCTCCGCACTCCATTTCCTGGCCACAGGCTCATTTCAAGTGACAGTGGGCATGGGTGCTGGTTTCTCACAGCCAGTGTTTAGCCAGGTAGTGACAAGGTTTCTGAATGCATTTGGGTAACATCTGCAGTCCTATGTGCAATTAACCCAAAGTGCTGACCTCCCTGCCATCCAGTCTGACTTCTATGCCTTTGCAAACATTCCCCATGTCATAGGTGCCATCGATGGCACCCACATAGCTATCATCCCCCCAACAGTGAGTGAACAGGTGTACAGAAACAGGAAGAACTTTCACTCCATGAACATCCAATTGCTATGTACTGCAGACCAGTACATTTCCCATGTGAATGCCATGTTTCCGGGTTCAGTCCATGATTCATTTGTTTTGAGGAACAGTAGTGTGCCACAGAAGATGAAACAACTGTAAGAGGACAGCGGGTGGATCATAGGTAAGTTTGCCTGTCACTCACTCTGACACATTGCAGAAAACCAGCCTGTCTGACTAAGGGACATTACAATGACGACTCTGTATTGACCATTTCTCTAGGCGATTCTGGCTATCCAAACTTGTGTTGGCTCCTGACACCAGTGAGGAATCCCAGAACGGATGCAGAGAGGAAATACAATGAGGCCCATGGACGTACTAGGAGGGTGATAGAGCGAACTATAGGTCTCCTGAAGACTAGATTCTGGTGTCTACATATCTCTGGGGGTTCCCTGGCCTATGGGCCTGATAAGGTGTGTAGAATAGTGGTGGCCTGCTGCATGCTGTACAACATGGCTGTGAGACATTCTATCCCCCTTTTGGCGGTGGAGGGTGCTATAGGTCCTGATCGGTTACCTCAGAGAGGTGAGGAGAGTGATGGTGAGGATGAGGAAGGGGAAGATGTCAATTCCAGGGACCAACTGATACAACTCTGCTTCCAATAACTGTGTGGGACTTAAGCCTGTAATTGTGGTTAGTGACTGGTACTGTAAGTGTGCCATGTCATATAGGGGGGATTGGTCATGATAGGCGAGACATGGACCTCTTATGCATGGTACTGACAGACAATATATGCATTCCCTCCTTGCATACTTTGAAACACACATTACCACCACCAAGCACAAATTGACAATAAAGTTGTTCCCTGCCAGTTACATCCATACTCCACCTTGTTCAACACTGAAGACAGGGGACAGTGTTACAGGTGAGAAATGTTGTTTATTGGTCGAATACAGTGAAATGTTGTATGTACAGAGATGGAAGTCGTAAGGGTTGGGTGTCCTCTAAACCGACTTGGTGGCAGCCCTGTTGGATGTCATAGGTGGGTCCATTTTGTAGTATAGTACTTTATTTAGCCCTCAGCTAAGTGTAGTTGGTGACTGGGTGGGATGGTTGCTTTGCAGTAGTAGCAGTGTCAATTGTTGGAGTGGGGCTTGTTCTTAGCTGGGTTTCCAGTGCCATATCTTGGCCTGAGACTACGTTTGGGTGCCTGCTGTGGAGCTTCTTTGGGTGGCACGGTTGGCCCTTGTGATTCCTGGGAGGGTATTTCCTGTGCTGTTTCTGCTGCTTGGGTCATCTGTTGCTGGTTGTCGAGGGCTGTTGTGGGGGCCTCTTGTCCAGTGTGGGTGTCTGACTGTTTGTTGACCAACTGCAGCAGTGCTCCAGCAATGGTGGCCATTGTGGCATTGTGTTCTTTCCACTGCTCCATGGCCTGTTGGTGTTGTTCCAGCTGCATCCTTTGACTTTGCTCCAGGGTGGACACAATCTGTGCCAACCTCTCTTGGGTATGTTGTTAGGCCCCCAATACCTATGCAATGACGCCCTGGGCTGCTGCATCCATCCGGTGTCCTACCCCCTGACCCACTGGGGCACTTGACCTTGCCCTGGACCCCTGTGCCTGTGTCCCCTGTGCAGATCTTGAAGTGCCACTTGTACTGGGGCCCTCACCTTCCTGTATGTTGGGAGTGGGAGACTGTGGCCTCTGTAGCTGTGTTCCACCTGTCTGTGCCCTGGGTTCACTGGTGGGGGTACGTGTCCCCTGGCCTGCTGGTCTTGACTGGGTGTTAGGGGTGACAGTGTTTTCCTGGGTGGGGCTGCTGCATGGTGAGCATCCAGGCCTGTGTGAGGAGCCTGCCTGCTCATCAGTGTCCAGGGGCCCTTTGCCAAGCTCTTGTGATGTGCCTCTGTCTCCTTGGAGTGTTGTGGCACTCCTTGTCCCCTCCATTAGGGCTGCATGGGTGGTGGTGCCTGTTGGGGGACATAGACATGTCTGTTTCATATGCTTGAGGGTTTGAGGTGTTCAGAACTGTGCAATTTTGTTCTGGTGTGACTTTCAGTGGCCTTCCAGGGTGCCTTTGTGAGGTGGACATTGCATTTAGTGGCAGTGGTGGGGTTACATTGTGGTGGGGGTTATTATTCCATTTTGGGTACGTGCAGGGGTGGGTGGCTGTGCACAGTAGGAGTGATGTGGGCCTGTTAGTGAGTTGTGGGTAATGCAGGGTGGTGGATGTGGTGGGTAATGGCTGGGTGGGGTGTGGGTCTAGGTTGGTGTGGGTGGGCGGTGGTGGTGCATGCATTGCAGATGTGTTATATATGGGGTAATTGTAGATGGCTTACCCGAGTTAATTCCTCCAGTGAGTACAGTGAGTCCCTCTGGGTGCAGGATGGCGAGTACCTACTCCTCCCAGTAGGTGTAGTCGGGTGGTGTTGGTGGCGGTCCTCCCCCAGTCTTCTGCACTGCGATGTGGTGCCTGGATGCTATGGCCCTGACCTTCCCCCGCAGGTCGTTCCATCTCTTGTGGCTGTCGTCCCTGGTGCGTGGATGGTGTCCCACTGCATTCACCCTGTTGACAATGGTCTGCCACAGCTCCAATTTCCGCGCTATGTGCTGCACCTCGGACCTGAATATTTTTGGCTCCACCTTCAGGATCTCGTCCACCATGGTCCTTAGCTCCCTTTAAGTGAAGCGTGGATTTTGGGGGCGGGACATGGTGAGGGTGGTGGATGGCGTCGGCACTGGGGACTGGGTATGGGTGCTCCTATGTGGGTCAATATGCGTGTCCTGTCTGCTGGCATTCTCTGTCTGGCTCTGGTGCTCTCCGTCTTCTGGTCCTAGTTTCGTTGGAAGGGATTGTGGGGTGTGTCGGGGGTGTTTTATGGTGTTCTGGATGTGTGTCAGGTGTGTGGGTGATAGGCCTAGCCAATGTGTGCACTTGCTGCTGTTGGGCCCAATGGTCGTCCGGCCTCCACTGTCCGCCAAGATGATTTGTGCATCATTATTTGGAGGGTGGGATATGGATGTGCTTGGCGGTTGCGAGGTGGTGTGGGCCTAGATTCCTGCCGACAGGGTCCTGGCGAGGAGTGGAGGTCTGGGAATTTTCGGCGGAGTTGGGTTTTTCTATCATTATATGGCGGGTTTCCATTCGCCACTGCCGGCCGCATTCTGTTCACTGCCGACACGACGGTCGACTATCTTTCCCGCCATGTTCATAATGACTGCCTAGATGTCACTTCATTGTACACTGGTATCAATCATCAACATGGCATCAGAGCAATTGAGTATTACCTTAATAAAAGACTCTGACCAGAGCCAGACCCAGGGCCTGTGCTCTGTGTAAAATGAGTATGCAAATGAGGCTAATTATAATTGGCTAAGTCAACCTACCTATAAGTACCAAGTATATGGCAAGGCATGTAGGTTTAGGGACCCCTGAGGTGCACATTGTCATTTTAAAGGCAGGCCTGCCTTGCTGGCTGCTTTTAAATTAAGGTTAAATGCAAATTCGACTTTGGAATTAAAAGTAGTTCTAAAGTCTTAAACTACCTTATTTGTATATATAAGTCACCCCTAAGGTGTGCCCTATGTGCCCATAGGGCTGGGTGCCATGTAACTATAAGCAGGGACCTTATAAACATAGTTTTATAAGCCCAGGTGAGGTAAAATCCACCAAATTTGTTTTTCCCTCACTGTAGGGAATGGCCTCCATAGGCTAGAATGGGGAGACTTTGGCCCATATTTATACTTTTTTTGAGCTGCATTTGCATAATTTTTTTACGCAAAAGCAGCGCAAACTTACAAAATACAATTGTATATTGTAAGTTTGCGACACTTTTGCACCAAAAAGTGACACAAACGCGGCACAAAAAAGTAAATATGGGCCTTTATGTTAATTGTAAATGTCTCCTTAAATAAAAGATACCTCTAGTTTGGTATCAAATTAATTGTTATAATAAATCCCACAACTTCCAGTTGTGGGATTTAATATAACTTGTTCAGGTAAAGAGTTGTAAACTTTACGTGAAAAGTTGCCAACTTCAGCCCTGCAGTGTTTTTGCTGCTTTGTTCTGATTGGCCAGCCTCTGGCAGCCTGGCCAGGCTGCCTTGATGAGGTGTGAAGTGGCCTGGCTCAACACAAAGATATGTGCCTGGGGAAGGAGATCTTCCCTAGCAGATGGAGAGGCAGGAATAGGGCAGGGCTGCCAAACTGGTCTTCAAAGACAGGGATGGACATTTGGAGCAACCCAGCACCTCCCTCACATCCTGAAAACCCAGACAATTAGGTGCCCCTCTGATTAGATTAGGAGAGGGCAAGAGAAGGGTGTAGTTAAGATTTATAGCCACACCAGTGGGGTGGCTCAGCCAGATGTAACCTCTAAAAATCACTTTCAGCCATGATAGATTTTTTATGAATGTTGCTCCCTAGGATTGATTTTTGCCACACTTCCCAGGAAGTGGTCATCACAGGGGAAAGGACCCTGCACCTGATTGGAGAACCAGGATCCCCCTGTTTTTCACCCAGGAGCAAGGATAATACTGGCAGACCTGCACCCACACCTCAGATCCCTACCAGATCCAACAAGGAAGAACTCCCCTGCTGGACCCCTGACCTGCACCTTGACACTGCACTCTGGAGGACGGCACCAGGTGCACACTTGGGCTTCACCACAAGAAGGAATTTGCCTGGCTTCAACTGGTTCAAGGAGGGACTCCCTGTTTGCTACAGGTTAAAACCTGCTAAGCAGAGTTCCCTGCACCAACCCCTGAAGAAACTGACCAGCTGACCACTGTCCAGTGGCCAAAAAGGAGTTTGCACCAGGTGCATTCTGGGAGTTGTAGTCTGCACCATCAATTAGCATCTCAGAGCTTCATGAACCTTGGGGTGAGCTGTGGACCTCAAAAGAACCTTAAAGGAACATCTGGAAGAAGATCCAGAAGTTGAGGCAACTTTTGGAAAAAAACTCCATAAAGGGACTGCTCCATCGTGGCAACTCTAGCCGGCTTGCCTCAACCGTGACCCAGCCTGACTTGCAGGTTCATCCCAGTGAAGAAAATCTCTGAAAAAGTGATAATGTCCGAACGTAGGAAGTTGACCGGGACCTCCCAGGCAGTGTATCCAAAAAGGGCTCCAGGGACATCAGATCAAGATTCAGGTTTGCCCCAGTCGAAAGATTTTCATCTGGTAAAAATGACTAAGTCCGCAGGTAAAAAGCTCCACAGAGGGCAACTGCAACGCGTATCCAAGGAAGAGTTCCAGGAGGTTGGATTGGACTGGCAACTTGGTACCGCTGAAAAAAATCTCCAGAAAAATGACTAAATCCGAAGGTAAACTTTTAACCAAGGCCTCCAGGGAGCTGTAGCCGAGCAGGGCTCCATTGCGGTCAGCCTCAAAGTTTGACTTTGCCCCGGTCAAGGTGCGACCAGATGACCAGATTGGCGCTATTTGTTTCTAAGTGCTGAAAAGCACTACTTCTTTAAAAAATCATATCTCTGGTTCCCCTTACCCGATTTTAATCATTTCCGTGTCATCTTAAAGATAAAAATAAAATCTATATTTATAAATTTGTGTTGGATTTTTATTGTGTTTTTTGTTTTACCTATTTACTGTTTTGTGATTTTTAAATACTTTACACATATGTCTCCTAAGTTAAGCCTTGCCGCTCGTTGCCAAGCTACCAAGGGTTGAGCTAGGTTTAATTTACTGAAACCGAACTGGACCTAAGTGGAGGTTAGTGGCCTACTGCTAAGTGTAGGTACTTACCTGCCGTTACCAATAACCCATTTTCCAACAGCGAGGGAATGCTATAAGCACCTGTTTCGCCCCCAGCTTGTCGTATTTGCATATGGGCTGCTGGGAGGAACTGGTGCTCATGGGAGATTTGACACCTTATGACATGGATCGAATCATATGTCGGCTGCATTACATTGATGATATTTTTGTAATCTGCCATGGCACTTTAGAATCGGCTTCCAATTTTGAGAGAACGATCAATTACAATGATCTAAATCTGCATTTCTCAGAGCATGTTATTAAGAGTCAAGTAGAATTTTTAGATCTCCAGGTGTATTTGTGTAAATAAGTTGTAATCAAGATTATTTAGGAAACCAACAGTGGGAAACTCTCTGCTTCATGCTGACAGTTTCCATTCCTGGCACATGATTAATAGCATTCCTTATGGGATATTGCTTAGGGTACAGTGAAACAAAAGTGATAGGGTGGATTGGGAAAAAAGTAAGAAATAAACAATAGATAGATTTAAACAGAGAGGTTAGAATCCAAGTGTTTTGGAAGCAGCCATATTAAAAGTAGAGGGCAACAGTCGGGAATCCATATTGTTTACACAAGAGAAACAGAAAATGCATCATGATTCCCAAGTGAGAAAGATCACCACATACAATGATGAGCAGAAAGATTTAAGAACTATTTTGAACAAACATTGGAACTTGTTGAGAGCAGATCCCATAATTGGGCCCATCATATAGGGAAGTCCTCAAATTACCTTTAGGAAGACAAGGTCTATGAGAGATGCATTAGTATCCAACAGTCCAGTAGTGAGAAGACCCCCTCTTGGTTAAGTGGAGAGAGTTTCCACAAATGTCGGAGGTGCGAAGCCTGTAAGTGTGGAATTGATATGGATAAAGTGGAATCACCTTTCAAAATTGGAACAATCAAAATAAAGGGTCCCTATCATTGCAAAACAGATTTTGCTGTCTATGTACTTAAGTGTGAATGTAGTCTACGATGTGTGGGCAGCACACAATTGCAGGTGCGTAGACCAATATTGCAACAGTTAAGGGCAATAGTCACCAGGGGCTTTACTTATCCAGTGGCCAGACACATTGCTGAGTTTCACAATGGAGATGAAAAAGGTTTGAGATACATTGTAATTGATTGACTCCCGGTTCATCAAAGAGAAAGAAACAGAGAACTGAGATTGAGGCAACTTGAGTGTAGATACATAATAAAATTAGACACCAAAATTCTCAAATGTTTGAATGTTGAGGAAGAATTATGTACTTTTTAGCCTTTCTACAATACTAGAAGATAAGTGAGATCTGCACTGAATTCTAAGAGTCCATTCACTTTTGATTATGTGAGGCGTTTAGTGTTCCCTGGGTAATTTGAGAATATCTTATTATGGAAATATTTGTAGCAGTTAAAAAATTTTTTGATCATGTGCAATATGGAATTTTTTGTAGTTGAGCTCAATTACCTACTAGGGAATGACACTTAGGGGGTCATTCCGACCCTGGCGGTCGGTGTTAAAGCGGCGGCCAACCCGCCAACAGGCAGGCGGTCAAAAAAATTGAATTCTGACCCTGGCGGGAACCGCCAACACTGCCCGCCACTTTAACACTCTGACCGCCACGGCGGGGCAGACAATGGACCGCCCACCCTATCACGACCCACCAATCCGCCACCTTTTCCGGGGCGGGAGCCCCGCCGATAAAAACACGGCGGAAACAGATCACGAACGGGAAAACGCTCACCTCTATACACTCCACGAGGAATCTGGACAGCATGGAACCCGAATTAAACATCCTACCAGCGATTGTCTACCTGCTCCTCTACCAGGAGCACGTACGCCGCCGCAGGAGACAACGGTGAGTACTGCACCTACGACACAGGGGAGGGGGGAGGAGAAAAGATTACGGGCACACACATACGCGACACCACCCCCCCCCAAATCCCCACAAACCAATGCAGAGCAACAAGTCAGATTTACACCCCCCAAACCTCCCAGAATAATTCAAAGACAAAATAAAATGATCATTAAAATAGAAGTATATTAAAGCATATTTGAACTGAAGTGAAATATTAGATTATTAAAACAAATAAATCACAACATGAAGAATATGAACATAGTCCAAAAGTCCGGCACATATTGGCTACATGCCATTGTCCATGGGCCAATGTGCATAAACACATGGGCAAAGCCCACACACGAAACCCGATTCCATTGGAGAGAACACTGCTGGGGCATCAGATAATAAAACCACAGGCACCTCAGGGGGAAGGGAAGGGGGGGCACCTCAGCCACATGAGTCCACGACGCCAGATCCACGAGGGGCCTCCATGCCCACTGTACCATCCTGGGGAGTGCAAAGCCACAGTCTCACAAGTCTCTACAGTGGGTGGATTGCCCACTGTACCATCCTGGGGAGTGCAAAGCCACAGTCTCACAAGTCTCTACAGTGGGTGGATTACCCACTGTACCATCCTGGGGAGTGCAATGCCACAGTCCCACAAGTCTTTTCAGTGGGTGGATTGACCACTGTACCATCCTGGGGAGTGCAAAGCCACAGTCTCACAAGTCTCTACAGTGGGTGAATTGCCCACTGTACCATCCTGGGGAGTGCAAAGCCACAGTCTCACAAGTCTTTTCAGTGGGTGGATTGCCCACTGTACCATCCTGGGGAGTGCAAAGCCACAGTCCATCTGGTGGATTACAGACTCCACTGGTTATGGAGGAGGCATGGTGCCCAGAGTGCTTCGTGAAGCCCTGCCCGACACAGATCCGGCCCTGCCAATGGGCCAGCGGTGCTTGAGATGAAGGCCCCAGCGGAGCGGTGCTTGAGATGAAGGGCCCAGCGGAGCAGTGCTTGAGAGGAAGGCCCCAGCAGAGCGGTGCAGAGACGGCGGGGCCCAGCGGAGCGGTGCTTGACAGGAAGGGCCCAGCGGAGCGGTGCAGAGACGGCGGGCCCCAGCGGAGCGGTGCTTGAGATGAAGGGCCCAGCGGAGCGGTGCTTGACAGGAAGGGCCCAGTGGAGCGGTGCTTGAGATGAAGGGCCCAGCGGAGCGGTGCTTGACAGGAAGGGCCCAGCGGAGCGGTGCAGAGACGGCGGGGCCCAGCGGAGCGGTGCTTGAGATGAAGGGCCCAGCGGAGCTGTGCTTGAGAGGAAGGCCCCAGCGGAGCGGTGCAGAGACGGCGGGGCCCAGCAGAGCGGTGCTTGAGATGAAGGGCCCAGCGGAGCGGTGCTTGACAGGAAGGGCCCAGCGGAGCAGTGCTTGAGATGAAGGGCCCAGCGGAGCGGTGCTTGACAGGAAGGGCCCAGCGGAGCGGTGCAGAGACGGCGGGGCCTTGCGGAGCGGTGCTTGAGAGGAAGCCCCCAGCGGAGCGGTGCTTGACAGGAAGGGCCCAGCGGAGCGGTGCAGAGACGGCGGGGCCCTGTTCAGCGGTTCTCCTCACGGCGGGGCCCTGTTCAGCGGTGCTTCTCTTGGCGGGGCCCTGTTCAGCGGTTCTTCTCACGGCGGGGCCCTGTTCAGCGGTTCTTCACACGGCGGGGCCCTGTTCAGCGGTGCTTCTCTTGGCGGGGCCCTGTTCAGCGGTTCTTCTCACGGCGGGGCCCTGTTCAGCGGTTCTTCTCACGGTGGGGCCCTGTTCAGCGGTTCTTCTCACGGCGGGGCCCTGTTCAGCGGTTCTTCTTACAGTGGGGCCCTGTTCAGCGGTTCTTCTCACGGCGGGGCCCTGTTCAGCGGTGCTTGTCTTGTGTTCCTAGGGAACCAGATCTGGGCAATCATTCCTGCTCAGTCGCCATCCGACCTATCGCTTGCGGGGCCCTCCTGTGTTAGACTCCTGGGCCCGTGGGTGTCCTCCGTCACACCCCAAATGGGGCTGGTGGGGCCCTCCTGGGCAGCTCGCCTGCTGCCGGACTTCTTCGCCCTGCTGCCCTTGCCCTCCTTGGACGAATCTCTGGGGCCCTTGCCTCCCTTGGAAGTATCTCTGGGGACATTGCCCTCCTTGGACGAATCTCTGGGGCCCTTGCCTCCCTTGGAAGTATCTCTGGGGCCCTTGCCTCCCTTGGAAGTATCTCTGGGGCCCTTGCCCTCCTTGGACGAATCTCTGGGGCCCTTGCCTCCCTTGGAAGTATCTCTGGGGACATTGCCCTCCTTGGACGAATCTCTGGGGCCCTTGCCTCCCTTGGAAGTATCTCTGGGGCCCTTGCCTCCCTTGGAAGTATCTCTGGGGCCCTTGCCCTCCTTGGACGAATCTCTGGGGCCCTTGCCTCCCTTGGTGGATGGGCCAGGTGACGGTGCAAGGCTGGTGTCCTTGGGGACAGCCGTCTCAGGCCTGTGGCGCCGGCCCTTCACTTTTTTGCTTCTTTTCCCAGGGGGTGGGCTGGCTGTCCCCTTGCTGCTGGCCGATGTTCCTGCCCTAGGAGCTGGTGGACTCCAATAGCCCTGAACGATGGTCCTAGTAGGTGCTGAGGTGCTGGTTGGACTCTTACGAGATGGAGGGGGTGGGTCAGTTGTTGGAAAGAGGTCAAGGTTGGAAAGGAAAATCAATTTCGAAAGACAGGGACTGGTAGTTGTAGTGGGTATGGGAGTGAAGGAAGAGGATGTGGTTGTAGGAGAGTCAAGTGTTCTGTCTTTGGGTGCAGGTGCTTGTGACGGAGGCTGTCGTGAGGTGGATGGCTGTTGGGTGGGTGGCTGCCTGCGTTTGTGTGGTTTGGAAGAGGGGGTGACAGACACACTGGGAGAGGACACAGGGGACGTGTAAATGGTAGTGGGGGTGGTGACTGCACGTGTGCGGACTGTTCTGGTGGGTGTGGTGGTGATGGACGTACTGTCTGATGGTGATGTGCATGCAGGTGTGAGTGGAGACGTCACAGGGAGGGAGGAGGGAGACGAGGAGGAGGGGGACACAGTGGAGGCAGTGGGTGTTGCTGTGTCTGCATGTGGATGTTGGGTGAATGCTTGTGTGATCTGTGGTGCTTATGTCTGGATGAGCTGCCCTTGGGTGTTGATGTGTGTGCAGGCGGTCTGTAGGTGTGTCTGGGATAGGCAGAGGAACAGGGGAGTGGGACTGGGTTGAGGAAGTTGGAGGGGGGAGGCTAGACACAGGGACAATTGCTGCCGTCAGTGCTGAGGCCAGAGCATTGAACGATCGCTGATGGGCAGCCTGACCCGAATGAATGCCCTCCAGGTATGCATTGCTCCGATGCACCTCCCTTTCCACCCCCTGGATGGCATTCAAAAGGGTAGACTGCCCAACAATGAGCGTCCGGAGGAGGTCAATGACCTCCTCACTGAGGGCAGCAGGGGTAACTGGGGCAGGACCTGAGGTGCCAGGGGCGAAGGAGATGGCCGGCTTCCTGGCCGAGCGGGCACAGGGCGAAAGCTGAGGGGCTGCTGGGAGGGCGGAGCTGGTGCGCTGGGTGGCGGCTGTACCTGTTTTTGCGGTGGGCACGGATGGTGCCGCCACCACAAGGGAGCTCCCTTCCGAGGACGTGTCGGTGTCGCTGACGTCTCCACGGGTCCCCGTTGTGGAGCCCCCCTCGCCCTCTGTCTCACTGGTTAAGTCCGAGTCGGTTGCAGGGCCCTACGGGCCCATGTGAGATGTAGCTCCCTCGTGCGCTGATGCCACTTCTCCTCAGCCTGATTATGCTAATGCACACATGAGCAGGAAAACCAAACAATAAGGGGGGGGGGAGAGAAGAAAGAAAGACATGTTGAGTGCATGCATTGGCAGCACCGTTGGCAGAGAGGACAGACACAGAAGCCCCCATAACTACGCCGCTCACTCGGGGTACACTACTCAATTATTGTGACTTGGCCTACAAGTCTATGGACGACAAATGCACACATAGGCGAGCCCGGGCCATGGATAGCTGTACTTAGCACCCTACAGAGGTGGGGGGCGGGGGCACAGGGCCATGTCTAACGGAGGGGCCTAGCCTACAGAAACCACCCTGGCCTAGAGATAGCCACAGCCCTCCTCCCCCACCCAGACGCCTCCACTGTGCGGTAATATAGCAGAATGTGCTGATACTCACCCCCTTGTGTCTGCTGTGATGTCCTCACGCGCCCATCCAAATCGGGGTAGGCCACCGCCAGGATCCGGGACATCAGGGGGGTCAATTGACGACTGGCACCCCTCCTACGTTGGGAGGCCATCCCCAGCAGAGCCTTGGCGGTCTTTCTACTCCCGCGGTGGATGTCCTCCCACCTCTTGCGGCAGTGGGTGCCCCGTCTGTTGTGGACCCCCGGGCCCGGACGTCCTTGGCGATGGCACGCCAAATGTCGATCTTCTGATGGGCGCTGACCTATGTGACATGGACAGGGTGGAAAAAGAAATATCATCCCTTTTCTGCATGGTCGATGTGAGTGGCTCCCCCTCCCCAACCTTGCCATGTGGCACATGCTCTCATCTGTCGTGCATTGCTATCCTCATACGCTCCCCTCCCCACCATCTTACATCCACCCCACTCAACACAGGCATAGCCCATACTACGTGCTCCCAGTGTACTTACCTGTTGGTCTGGAGGACCGTAGAGTAGCGCATACTGGGGGAGGACCCCATCAACGAGTTTATCCAATTCCTCAGATGTGAAGGCAGGGGCCCTTTCCCCAGTTGCAGCAGCAATTGTCTCTTCCAGACCGAGTTCACAGCAGCACTTGCAGTATAGGTCCTCTCCTGTGGATGATCAGGTCTCGAGTGATTAAGCAGATAGAAAATGGCGGTCACGCCCGCGGCGATGCGTACTGCGAGCGCCGGCGCACATCGTCATTGGCTCCTGAGACCCATAGGGTTCTATGTTAACCAATGCTGCTTTGCGCCGTGGTCTTCGACCGCCTACCGCCACGGTGTGCCACACCAGTGCATTGACCTCACATCCCATTGTCACACTTCACAGGTCAGGCAGCCGCCATTTCAAGGGCCCACATGGCTGAATTTCTACGGCGTCACACAGGCCTAGGCCTTGCATTGCCACTCATACAAGCCATTCAATGCATAGCGAATCGTGTACTGTGCAAGCTGTGGTTACGTACCTGTGGGTTGCTTGACTCTGTGCTCCATGTTGTCCTTCCTAGGCACCGTCCGCTGGGACTTGCGAGGAGATGGAGGAATCCTCCCGTGAACAGACCGCTGGTGGACCTGTCGACAATGGAAGAACGACATGTCATACTGACATACAGACTTGACCGAGCCACTATACATGAACTGTGTGCCCAGCTGGAGCCAGACCTGATGTCCCCCATTCGCCAACCACAGGGATTCCCCCTCTGGTGCTGGTTCTGTCAGTACTTCATTTTTTGGCAAGTGGATCATTCCAAACAACAGTGGCCATATCATCAGGGATGTCTCAGCCTATGTTTTCTAAGGTTTTGTCCAGAGTGTTGTCTGCCCTGATGAAACACATGCGGAGCTACATTGTTTTCCCTGAGGTGGCCGATTTGGCTACAGTGAAGGGTGATTTCTATGCCCTTGGACATATCCCCATCATCATTGGGGCCATTGATGGGACACATGTGGCCTTGGTTCCCCCCAGTGACAGTGAGCAGGTGTACAGGAACAGAAAAAGTTATCATTCTATGAATGTCCAGGTGGTCTGTTTGGCTGACCAGTACATCTCCCATGTAAATGCCAAGTTCCCTGGGTCAGTGCATGACGCGTACATCATGTGAAATAGCAGCATCCCTTATGTGATGAAACAGCGACAGAGACACCGTGTGTGGCTAATAGGTGACTCTGGTTACCCCAACCTGTCGTGGCTACTTACCCCAGTGAGGAATCCCAGGACAAGGGCAGAGGAACGCTACAATGAGGCCCATGGGCGAACTAGGAGGATTATAGAAAGAATCTTCGGCCTCCTGAAGGCCAGGTTTAGGTGCCTGCATATGACAGGGGGATCCCTAATGTACTCACCAAAGAAGGTGTGCCATATCATCGTGGCCTGCTTTATGCTTCACAACCTGGCTTTGCGACACCAGGTGCATTTCCTGCAGGAGGATGGTCCAGATGGTGGTGTTGTAGCAGCTGTGGAGCCTGTGGAGAGTGAAGAGGAGGAGGACGACGGGGACGACACAGACAACAGGGACACAGTGATACAACAGTATTTTCAGTAGCACACAGGTATGAATCAACCACGCCATTTTCCATTTACTTAAAGTCTCCTGCCTCTCTACTGTCTGAGTTCCCCCCCAGTTCCTGTTAACTGAGTTGTGACTTTCCCTTCCGTTTTCAGAGCTGTGGGCCCCACTGCGTGACCTCTGCTTTGTTTGCCCATGTACTACAGCTGTGTGACAGTGGTATGTTGTCATCACAATGTAACTGAACATTTTGGCACCGTTATGTCTAATACATTTGTTCAAATTACAAGCAGACTCCAGATTTTTTAGTGCAAAAAGTGATTTAATTCAAGTGCTAAATTTATGGAACATGATTGTAAAACGGGGATGGGTGATGGTGGAGTAATGTCCATGGCAGAGTCCAGTTCTCAGTCGCACAGGTGCATTGTCCATATGCCTGTGGAAGGATGGAGCAGGGCCAGTTCAAGGTTGGACAGGGTGACAATGTGGGACAGTGGGATGACATCAGAGGGTATTGTTTGCTGGCGGGGGTCTTGCAATCCTACTCTGTCTTCTTGTGAGATCTCAGGTTCCGCTTGCGGGGTGGTTCTTCTTCTGCAGGAGGTGGGGTTCTGGTGGCCCGTCGTTGTGTGGGGGCCTCCTGTCCACTAGCACCAGCGGAGGTGGTAGGCTGTTCCTGGTCCAGGCTAGTGACAGGGGCCCTTTGTGGTGCCACATGGTCCCGCAATGTGGTGACTATCTGGGTTAGGGCCACGACGATGGTCCCCATTGCGGAACTAATGTTCCTCAGTTCTCTCGGAACCCCATGTACTGTTGCTCCTGCATGACCTGGATCTCCTGGAACCTGGCCAGTACCGTAGCCATCGTCTCCTGGGAGCGGTGGTATGCTCCCATGATGGAGGAGAGGGCCTCTTGGAGAGTCGGTTCCCCCCTCCCGTCGCACAGCAGCCCTCCCAGTTCCCCTGTTTCCCTGGGCCTCTGTCCCCTGGACGGTGTGCCCACTACCACTGCCCCCAGGTCCCTGTTGTTGTTGGGGTGGTGGGTCAACCTGGGTGCCCTGTAGTGGTGGACACACCGCTGATTGACGTGTCCTGGAGACAGAGGCATGGGCCCGCTGGGTGGGAGCTGTGCTGGTGTTCCCAGAGGGGGTTTTGTCTGGTGTAGCCTCTGGCTGTCTGTGGGGAACCGACTGTCCCGAGGTCCCAGATGGGCCGGGCTGGTCATCAGGGTCCAGGGAGACAGAGCTGCTGTCATCACTGGGGGCCTCTTCTGGGGTTGGGATGGACATCTCTGGACCCTCCGTGGCGGTGTGGTGGCGTTCGGGTCCTGCAGGGGTATAAGAGTATGGTTATTGCTTCTGTGTGTGGCATTTCGTGTAATGGGTGGGTGGCCGTTTCCCCCAGTGCTGGTATTCCCTTGTGGGGGCTTTTGTGACGGTGGCTTGTGGGGGTGATGGGTGTGTGCAGTGGGCATGCTTTGGGGATGGGTGTCCATGCTTTGGGGAGGCATGCAGGGCTGGGTTTTGGGATGGGTGGGTTGTGATGGTGAGCCATTAGCAAGGAGTTGGTGTGATGGGGGTGGGGGTGAGGGTGGGGGTATGATTTGGCATGCAGGTGGGGTGGGGTGGGGGGAATGAAGTAGTGAAGATTTGCCTTACCAGAGTCCATTCCTCCACCTACTCCTGCGAGGCCCTCAGGATGCAGGATGTGCAAGTCTTCCTCCTCCCATGCTGTGAATTCTGGGGGAGTAGGTGGGGGTCCGCCGCCAGTCTTCTGCACCGCAATGTTGTGCCTTGATACCATGGAAAGCACCTTCCCCCGTAGGTCGTTCCACCGCTTCCTGATGTCGTCCCGATTGCGTGGATGCTGTCCCACAGCGTTGACCCTGTCCACTATTCTGCTCCATAGCTCCATCTTCCTGGCAATGGTGGTGTGCTGCACCTGTGCCCCGAAGAGCTGGGGCTCTACACGTACTATTTCCTCCACCATGACCCTGAGTTCTGCGTCAGAGAACCTGGGGTGTCTTTGGGGTGCCATGGGGTGGTGTGGATGAGGTGAGGGGTGGTGTATGTGTTGTAGAGTGTGGTGAGTGTGGTGGTGTATGGTGTTTTGTGCGTGGAAAGTGTGTGGGTGATGTTGTGATTTGCCTCTGTGTGATGGTGTACTCTATGCTGTGCTCTCTCTCTCTGTCCTTCACTCGCAATTGTGGTCGTAGGGGTTTGTGGGTGATGTGGGTGTGTGTTTTATACTGGATTGGGTGTGTGGGAGTGGTGTGTGTATGTGTCTCAGGTGTTTGTATTTTGAATTATCCAATGTGGATGTGTTTTGTAAAGGTGTGTGTATTTTGAGCGCGGTGGTGTGTACCGCCAATGGAATACCGCGGTTGAAAGACCGCTGCAGGGATTTGTGGGTCGGAATGGCATGGGCGTACTTCTGTTGGCGTGACGGTGGAGGTTTGGTCATCGCCAGTTTCCCGCTGACCTTTGGTGTGGCGGAATATTGTGGATGTCGGGTTTTTGGCGGTTTGCCAGTTGCGGGTCAGAATGACCGTGGCGGTTTACCGCGGCCGCGGCGGTGTTATGGCGGCCTTCTGGCCGGTGGTAAGCGACTTTTACCGCCGAGGTCAGAATGACCCCCTTAGAGCCTGTGGGTTGGGAATATGTAGTTCCTTGTGAACTCATGAGGAGGAATAGTAAATTGTATTTTTGTGTTTTTGCACTCTTTAATGAAATTATATTTGTACATGTCATTTAATGTATAAACTCAAAGCAATTACCCGTGACACATTGTCCATACATTACAATTTAATGTTTCCAAATATTAATATAGGTATAAGTATGAGTGGGTAGTCAAAAATCATTATTTGATGAATTAATGAATTGAGTGAAATAAAATAAAATAGTTTTAATTAAAAATAAGGTGATTTTGAAACTTCAGTGATCATAAGCACTGTAAGGTAACAGAGTTTTTAGCAAAATATTTGTTTTCTATTTTTGAGCAACAGTATCACAAGTGGGAAGTATTTTGTTCATGTTTATTCACTGTGTTTCACTTTAAAAATGATGGTGATGACCGCAGCGTGATCAAGGCCCCCAACCCTGCAGGGTGGCTTCAAATTGCCGCATATGTGATTGCAATCTGTTTTGGATAAATGCAATGGGATGCTCCGTCCCAGTTTTTAAGCCTGCCTGCAGGGTTGGTGGCCCTGTCGATGGAGTTTTTGCTGTGTGGATTATTTGGAGGAGACATGGCCTGCTTACCTGTGTGCCAAATGAAGGATTTAACTTGCGATTGATGTATACACAGACAAGTAAGCGAGAAAAGAGGTTTTTTTTCCCCCTTCACCATTAAAAACTCTTACGAGTAAGAGCTACTAATGTACTGTTTATGGCTGCATTTATGAAAATGAGGGTTGCTGGACTTTTGAAAGCTCATTCTATTTTTTAAAATGAATTGCACGTGACCATGTTATTTGAGACATTTTGCACCTGATCAAAACATGAACAATAATTTACAATTGTGGTGAAGAGATGCTTCTGAAGTGATATAACGTGAATGCGCCACAATTTGGTAATATGATGGCATGAATGGTGCATTCTCGGATTTGAAGTATTTAGTCATTGACTGACATGACGTATAAATTTGAAGCATCTGTGATTGCATACCACTGCTCTCCTCTGAACGAGACTTTTTGCCGAAACGCGTCAGGAAGGAATGATTTGCTGCCATTTCATTATGAAATAAACTCATGCTGGATTGGAATTGGAAGGCTCTTTTATTGGATAAATGTAATGGGATCCACTGTTCCCGTTTTGAAGCTGCTGTGTGTATATATATATATATATATATATATATATCTATTATACATAAATATATATATATACATATATTATTATTTTTTTATTTATTTTTTACCTAGTGGCAGTCAACACTAGATAATTATAGTTAGGAACTAGTTTCTATAGAAAAAACTTTTTTTTTGTTTTGCTAATATCTTTGGTGGCACTTGACAAATCTTCTAAAAAGTTTACAAAAACCCTTCACACTCACATCAGGTGCTGTCTGAAACGTTTCAGGTTGATCTGTCCAAGGAGGGCCGAGAAAAAGAGGGGGTCCCAAAACATATTTTCCCCATTCAATTTTCCATAGGGATTTTGAACAGCGATAGTCCCAAAACTACTGGACGGAATTAAACCAAATTCGGCAGAGAGATAGCCCATTCAG
This sequence comes from Pleurodeles waltl, assembly GCF_031143425.1. Lineage (NCBI taxonomy): Eukaryota > Metazoa > Chordata > Amphibia > Caudata > Salamandridae > Pleurodeles > Pleurodeles waltl. Next base: position 512,035,158 of record NC_090445.1, read on the forward strand.
TAGTTTTTGAGAAATTTAAGGAAATCCAAATTCATATACATAGGGACACAAAGTATTTGCAACGCCTCCCAATCTCGTGCTGAGCTCTGATTGGCAGAACAAAAAAAGAAAAGAGGCCAGAGAACAGATACCCTGACCCCTTCGCTCGGGTGGAGGGGTCCTCAAGGGACCCCCCGGGATAAAAATCATGTTTTTTAAAATTTTCACTGCCATTTGGGTCAGATCCATGGATCCAATGGAAAAAAAAAGAGTGGGCTCCCGCACTTCATTATTTTCAAACCCCCACATGGGTCAAGTCCCGGGGCAGGGTTGATTTATAATTGGGGATGCCCAGCCCTCACCCTTAGCCCCAGGAACTGCCTACTCCCCAGAGCGATGATTTATCTCACCCCCCCATTGCAGCCCCATGGACCACCACCTCACTGGGCCATTAAAAGCCATCTCCCCGGGGGCTATATTTAAATTAAGTAGGGGAGGCCCGTCGGCCTCCCCCACAGACCCGGGCACCACCACCTCCCCGGGGCATTGATCTACATTAATGCAGGGGGGCACGCAGCCCCCCTGAGCCCTGGGGACCACCACCTCCCCAAGGCAAACTGAAAAAATGGAAGGGGGTCCATTTTGGACCCCTTTAGCCCCGGAGACCACCACCTCTTTCTTGCTGGATGAGGGCAGCGTGTCCCCTCTCATGGAGCCACTGATGGCCCTGGGGACTGCCACGTCCCAGGGCCGGCTCCTGGTATGTCCTGGGGTACCCACCCCACGAAATAACTTTGTTTCATGGGGCGCTGACAGCTCCAGCCAAATCACAGCAAACACTCCAGTTTTTGTCAGCAGGACCTGTCAAACAGGTCTCGCTGTCAAAAAGCAGAGTTTTGATCTCTGTTCCCTACATGCAAATATGCATGCAGAGATCAGAGATTAAAGCTTTGCTCCAGCATGCACGGAGCTGCTACTTAAAGCAGCTGCCTGCTTGCTGGAGCAATGGGACCATGGGGGCGGCCTTGAGGCTCTCCCCATGGTCCCAGATAGCCCATAAAGGACATAGTATAAAATAGAAAACAAAAACAGACTGTTGAGTGCTTGCATGCCAGTGTGTCTGTAGTGCTTGTGTTTATGTGTGCTCCTTGTGTGTGTTGAGATGGGTGTGTGAGGATGTGTCTGTGTGCTTAGGACAGGGAGGGGAATAGGGAAATTTCAATGGGGAAGAGGTAGCTGGTGAGGGGAAGAATTGAGGGGTGGAAGGCTGCCGTCATTGAGGAGGCCATAGCCTGGTACCATGAATGCCTCCCATGTACACAACCATCTGCTGGAGCTGGCTGCCCTGAACCTCGAAGGCATTCGTCACAGTCATACTCTTCAGGAGGTCAATAGTCTCAGGGCAGCAGGAGTAACAGGGGTTGGGGGATAGGTGCTTGGGGCAAACGAGACACCCATCTTCTTGGGTGAGTAGGCACAGTCAGAGGGGTGAGGAACAAAGGGGAGGGTGGAGATGGAACTGGGGGTGGGAGACAAGGCTGAAACAGGAGCAGGTCCTGATGGGTCCACCACCACTAGGGAGTGGCCACTGGAGCAAGAATCTAAAGATGATGATGTGGATCCTGTGTCCTCTGTGGCACTCCCTTCACCCTCTGAAGCCACTGGGTCCCTTTGTGTCAGATGTCTCCTGACTGGAGCTACCATGGCCAGCTGCTTCCTCACTTGGTTCAGCCCTCTCTCCTCCTGTTGCTTGTGCTGATGCTATAATTACAAAGACAAGCAGGGGCACTACATGTGCCTGATCACACTTGATCAACAGCTGTGATTACCAAACGTCACCATAATGTACAGTAGCCCCCAGACACAAGCTCCAGCAAAGTGGCTCCAACATTTGTAACACCATATGCAATCATGCTACGTGCACATTTGCCAACAGGACATTCAGAACCACAGACAACTCTATTGCATGGGTGAAGTTGTGTAATCACAATACCCATGGAGCAAGTAGGAGACCTTATCACCTTGAATGGTTTGCCATATTTAGCATCCCTCAGTAACCTCTTGTCACAACATAGTATGGCAATGCCAAGGTCAGTCTAACAGATCCCACACAAGGTCATGCATCCAGTATATACCCAATACTATATCATGATGAAATGATGGCCATATAATCCAACCATATTGCTGAAAGAAATACAGTAGCTAGAAGAAGGTGACATGGAAACATCCATGTCACATTGGAAAAAAAACAGCAATGGTCACTTCACTATATGTACATTGTCTAAATAGACTCATGTACTAATGTTGCTCAGATAGATTACACATCTTGCACAAAAATTTACAATGGAGAAAAATGGGGCAACATGTCTGGGAGATTCAGCTATCCCCAAGGAAATCACCTCTATTGATAGGTCCTCCTGAGACTGCCCTACTCAGATTGCATAAGTAAAAGCCAATAGTCATTTGAATGTTTTAGAGGTCTAGGAATACCCACGTATCTGTGGAAGTTCCTTAACATGTTGCGCAATGGGAAGGCATATCACTGTCCCTTTTTGTCATGCAACCACAGATTTGATTGGATGAATGATTGTACGCAACCACATATGATGCTCACATTACTGCAAGTCACTCCCTGATGCATGTCAACAGTTAGGCAATGCACCTTCACCATTTAACATGTGCTAAGCACTTTGCTAAATGATTCTACATCAATGGAATGGAAATGCTCATTGAGAGTAAAAACTGTAGTTCTACTTGACATTCCCCTCATTGCTTCCGAAATTCTACATGCCAAATTAAATAGAAAGATGGGTAAGGGTATGTGTGAGCCTCCAATCAATGGTGACACACTTTTGTTTTGGCACCACATAAACTGTAGCCCCATCACATATGTCTATTTCAAAACATATGTTGTCATGCACACATAAGTGAGGGAACCAGCCAACATCCCAGGAAGACCGGTAGACTATGCATTAAACAGCAGTGAAAATGATATGGCAAAAGTGAAAGGTACACATGCTGACATGTAGGCACAAGGAATGATGGCAACACTTATGTCACCAAAATCATGTCACTGGACAATCACCACTTAAAAAGGGAAAGTATTGATCTATGACTACACCCAAAGGGCAAGTTGTGCTCTGTCACCAGTATGATGGCAATCTTCAGATGACAGACAGTAGTGAGGCACCAGCACTTGTTACACACTGAAGACAGGTGGCCAATAGACTCACTTCAGCAGACAGATGGATGAGTACAGTGATGTATTACTTCATGTTGGTTGGGCTGACACACTAAAGACAAGTGGACTGTTGGGCACAAATGACACCCACAACAACAGACATGACCTGATTGATCACTGCACACAGCTATGTTTTGGCCCTTGCGATCTAATTGGTTGTGGACTTTACTCTGTTATGTCCTAGGTCACTGGGCCAATATGCAAGGCACATCAGCATGCACCAACATCCATACCTAAACAAACAATTTCTCATCTTGCGTGTCACACATTGCCTATCTCCATTGCCTATCTCCAGTCTTCAGGAGGAGATGGCAGACTCTAACACATCAACTTGGCAGTGTAACAGGCAGGAATATGTACAGGACCCACCCCTTTGCAGCTGCTATGCTCCCCTCAAACACCTATCAAGCTTGAGGTGTCGCGTAGTCTCTCATTATTCTAATGAGACTACTGGACTTGGAGCAGCAAGATCGCCCACGGTGTGGGAGACTGAGTCTGACCCACTGCGGGTGACACCTGTCACTTTAAATCTGTGTTTTGCTCCGGTTAACTAGCAGTGCCTCATCTCCACCAAAAGATAGAGATGATTGGGCAGCCAAGCGCATGACATATTATACTTCTCAGGGAAGTCGTGGTCACTCAGGTCGCATCCGGTTCTCTCATTCACAATTCTGTCTCATATATAAATGACAATTAGAAGCAGTATGAGTTTTAAAGACTGGTTTAATAAAACAACTGCATTTTAGATAGCAAAGTGTGAGCTGCAATAACCAGGACGATACAACATGACAATATTAAAATGGTGTTGAGGAGAGTGAAGCATAAGAATAACGCTATCATATTGTCACTAGAAACTATGGACTATTTCCTATCTAAATCATAATCTGAGCACAACATGTTAAGCTCTAATTCTGCCTTTCAGGTTCCCCCGGGAGGACATCAACCCTCATACCTGAGCAAAGGCCTGTAGTCTGCTTTAGCATCTGCAGCAAAGCATTCAGCAACCAGCATACAGTTGTGGTTCCCTGGCTGGAATCTCCCTCTTAACGTATAATGGGACTAGGAAGTGTTTTTATAATAACTCAGCTGATGTTCTAAGAAAATGTCCCTACGTAAGGATGTGTATTTTCTATGAATGTTGGAGACTAAACTTCTACCACGTTCACCATCAATGTACCAAACTGTAGCCTTGACTGAAGCACAAAGTGATCAATAATGTCTTGTTTAAGAACACAGTGCTGGGCTAAGCAAAAACAGTTAAATAGAGGAAAATAAAACAAGACCGTAAAACTGGTTATTGTAATAATAACAATGCGAAGCTGAATAAAATATATCTAGGTCAAAGTGCACAGCGGCCTAGTGTGTTAAACTAACATGCATAGAGCTATAACTAAAATGGCTACACAACAGAGGTAGGCCACTGCTGGAATGTAGAACATTGGGGGGGGGGGAGTCAGGCTCTGATGTGCGCCTCGCCCATGTTGGGAGGAGAATCCCAGCTGGACCTCTTCGATCTTCTGGGCCCAGTGTCTCAGGTCCTCTCACCTCTTCTGACAGTGGGAATTCCATTGGCTATGGACGCCCAGGGTCCGCACCTTCTTCTGATGGGCGTTGACCTGTATTGATGCAAGAGACAAATCAAAAGGGTACAAATACATTTTTTGGCCAAATGGTTGGGACACATACAATTCAGAAACACCAAGCACAAAAATGTAACTGTCAACACACCACAAGTGTAAAGCACGCATGCTGATAAGTACAGGGAAATGACTACACACTTTTTGAGTCATCTGCAGACTAACCCACTACCATGCTGATGGCCTACACTGACTAAGCAAGCCTACGGACATCAAGTAGCCCAGGTTCAAGCAACTTGCATTGTGATGTGAGCTACAGTGACACACAGAACACCATTCTGGCCTTCTGAAGGCTAAAATCCTTGGGCCTGACTGAATAGACACATGTACATCCAGCCACATTGACTCAATGCATACAGTCCCTATAGGCAACTACCATAGTACAGGCATCACCCTAACACTTAAGTGACAATGAAAGGGCTGCCATGGGTGGCACTGAGAGTTTTTCCCTGTGCATGTGAGGACATTTGGGCTACCCAGTGTAAACTCATACCACTTCACGGTGGGTTTGTGTGGTATTTACTTGTAGCACAGAACATGCTTTTTACCATATGAGGCAATCCTCTAGAGATGGCATCCAACATACCAATGTATGTTTGGCCTGATTTGTTGCATGTAACCAAGCTAATGAGTCACATGTCATACCCTCCCCGGAATTAACCAACTATCTGCATTGTTTGGCACATGTGCAATACGCCTGTACTGAACAAATCCAACTTATATAAAGGTGACAACAGAGGTGTGGGAGCAGGGGTCCTGTCGTAAGTCATTGACCCACATGGACAATGAGGAAAAATGTACAAATGTACTAGGTCAGGGAGATACTGCAGTACTACCCAGCCCTAATGTAGGCCATGTCTTGCACTGGAGACTCATTTTGGCCATATGCAAGATCTGCAGGTCTACAGGAAATTGGCCTGATGCAACAGTTGCATAGACATAGGTCCTGATTACGATCTTGGCGGACCGATACTCTGTCCCAAATGTGACGGATAACCCACCCACCGTATTACAAGTTCCATTATATCTTATGGAACTTGTAAAATGGGGGATGGGATAACCGTCACGTTTGGGATGGAGTATCCCATCCGCCAAGGTCGTAATCCGGCCCATAGTAACTCTACCCCAGCCTGGCCTATGTACCTATACTGGGAGATACAGTTGAAAGACCATGGTCTCTGTAGGCTGAGCATCCAGAGCTTTTATGACACTTACATTTCCATCACGTCCATGCATTTCAGTACATCATGTACCCATCCTCTATGTGGTTTGTGGATTTTGTGCCACTCTGAAGGGCACAGTGTTTTTATATTGTCCTCATACAGCGGTTTGCAAGGCCAGATGTAGGCTGTGGCACTATACACATTGCTTACAAGATCCTCAAATGACTCAAACAGTATACACACACACAGTTCATGCTGTGATGCACATATTTGTCATTTGACATTTACAGCCATCATATCCAAAGACATGTCATTATATGGCTGTAAAGTCTTCTTGCCAATATATATGAATGCAACACAAGGAAGATCTAGGCCTTATCACACATCTAACAACACAATGTTAATGTGAAATGCATAGAGTAGTTTTCTCTACCACCTGCACCGTGTACATCCCATATATCGCACACAAAATGTGACAACAGGTGCCCAAAATTCCTAACTGGCACACTGAGGCTCTTTGTTACCTATGAGGAAGGAATGATGGTGTGGAACAAAGTAAAATATGCCTATCAGGCTCATAGCTGCTCCTCTTGTAAGCCATAGAGCTAACCATACAGGAGAAGGACCTCCTCAATGAGCCTCTCCAGCTCCTCAGGAGAGAAGGCAGTAAACCTTTCACCTGCTTGCCCTGGCATTATTGCTCCCAAACCGTGGCACACATATTCGCCATGTACGCAGTCATCACTGCTAACTGCCACAGCCATTGACCAGCGACTGTCACAGGCCTTTGGCTGTGTCCACCATGGTTGGAACTGCCCACAGCGTGGTCAACATCCGCTGGCGGTCATGGGGTATTCCTAATTTCCAGTGAAGTAGGTTAGGAATCCGCCATTTTAACTGTTAGAAATATAGTATTGGGCCCTGATAAATGTGTCACAGCACCAATATATGTGTTGGATCATCACAAGCATTCTAAAACAGTCTTGATGTGTAGGTTCTACTACACAATCACCAATATAGTGTGTTGCTGAGCATAGATGGCATATTACGGTGGTGCACTGTCCATCGCTGCTGACAGTATTTTTGGCCGTCAGAAAAGACTTACATTTTAAGGGGCATTTGAGGAGTAGATAGTTGGGTGTTGCCCAAATCCATGTTATGGACACATGTGTAGACAACCATAGGGGTCACATTTGACCCTTGTGTAGTTGACATCTGTGATGTGTACTGGTTATGATGTTTTTCCAGTCAGAAAAGCTTTGTCACATGATATTGTTGCCAAACATCATGTATGTTGGTGTGGACATGGTGACTAATGCTCAACTCATGTATTTTCACAAATAGGTACCCTGGTAGAGGGAGGAAGTGGCAACCTCCAGTGCACCATCCATTGCTAGACCTTCAAACCATGGAAGAACGTCACATCATCAAACAGTACTCTCTGAATTGGCAAACAATTGTTGACTTATGTTGTCAGCTAGAACCAGGTCTGATGCCTGAAAACTCAAATCCAACATTCCTACCACCCATAGTTCAACTCATGTCAGTATTACACTTACTGGCCTCAGGGTCCTTCCAATACACAGTGGCCACATCTGGTGGTATTTCCCCACCTATGTTCAGTGGTGTGCTAAGAGATGTGCTATCAGCCATGCTGAAACACATTGACTGCTATATCAGTGTAGGAAGTTGGCTCTGTATACACTATTTCAAAGTAAGGAATAGTATGCACAGAGTCCAAGGGTTCCCCTTAGAGGTAAAATAGTGGCAAAAAGAGTTAATACTAATGCTCTATTTTGTGGTAGTGTGGTCGAGCAGTAGGCTTATCAAAGGAGTAGTGTTAAGCATTTGCTGTACATACACACAGGCAATAAATGAGGAACACACACTCAGAGACAAATCCAGGCCAATAGGTTTTGTTATAGAAAAATATATTTTCTTAGTTTATTTTAAGAACCACAGGTTCAAATTCTACATGTAATATCTCATTTGAAAGGTATTGCAGGTAAGTACTTTAGGAACTTTGAATAATCACAGTAGCATATATACTTTTTTCATAAAACACAATAAGCTGTTTTAAAAGTGGGCACTGCAATTTTCACAGTTCCTGGGGGAGGTAAAGTATTGTTAGTTCTTGCAGGTAAGTAAACCACCTACGGGGTTCAAATTGGGGTCCAAGGTAGCCCACCGTTGGGGGTTCAGAGCAACCCCAAAGTCACCACACCAGCAGCTCAGGGCCGGTCAGGTGCAGAGTTCAAAGTGGTGCCCAAAACGCATAGGCTTCAATGGAGAGAAGGGGGTGCCCCGGTTCCGGTCTGCCAGCAGGTAAGTACCAGCGTCTTCGGAGGGCAGACCAGGGGGGTTTTGTAGGGCACCGGGGGGGGACACAAGTCCACACAAAAAGTACACCCTCAGCAGCGCGGGGGCGGCCGGGTGCAGTGTGCAAACAAGCGTCGGGTTTGCAATGTAAATCAATGGGAGACCAAGGGGTCTCTTCAGCGGTGCAGGCAGGCAAGGGGGGGGGCTCCTCGGGGTAGCCACCACCTGGGCAAGGGGGAGGGCCTCCTGGGGGTCACTCCTGCACTGAAGTTCCGATCCTTCAGGTGCTGGAGGCTGCGGGTGCAGGGTCTTTTCCAGCCGTCGGGATTTTAGAGTCAGGCAGTCGCGGTCAGGGGGAGCCTCGGGATTCCCTCTGCAGGCATCGCTGTGGGGGCTCAGGGGGGACAACTTTGGTTACTCACAGTCTCGGAGTCGCCGGAGGGTCCTCCCTGAGGTGTTGTTTCTCCACCAGTCGAGTCGGGGTCGCCGGGTGCAGTGTTGCAAGTCTCACGCTTCTTGCGGGGATTGCAGGGGTCTTTAAATCTGCTCCTCTGAAACAAAGTTGCAGTCTTTTTGGAGCAGGGCCGCTGTCCTCGGGAGTTTCTTGTTCCTCTTGAAGCAGGGCAGTCCTCTGTGGATTCAGAGGTCGCTGGTCCTGGAGAAAGCGTCGCTGGAGCAGGTTTCTTTAGAAGGCAGGAGACAGGCCAGTAGGACTGGGGCCAAAGCAGTTGGTATCTTCTTTCTTCTTCTGCAGGCGCTTTCAGCTCAGCAATCTTCTTCTTCGGTAAGTTGCAGGAATCTAAATTCTTAGGTTCAGGGAAGCCCTTAAATACTAAATTTAAGGGTGTGTTTAGGTCTGGGGGGTTAGTAGCCAATGGCTACTAGCCCTGAGGGTGGGTACACCCTCTTTGTGCCTCCTCCCAAGGGGAGGGGGTCACATTCCTATCCCTATTGGGGGAATCCTCCATCTGCAAGATGGAGGATTTCTAAAAGTTAGAGTCACTTCAGCTCAGGACCCCTTAGGGGCTGTCCTGACTGGCCAGTGACTCCTCCTTGTTATTCTCATTATCTCCTCCGGCCTTGCCGCCAAAAGTGGGGCCGTGGCCGGAGGGGGCGGGCAACTCCACTAGCTGGAGTGCCCTGCGGTGCTGGAACAAAGGGGTTAAGCCTTTGAGGCTCACCGCCAGGTGTTACAGCTCCTGCCTGGGGGAGGTGATAGCATCTCCACCCAGTGCAGGCTTTGTTACAGGCCACAGAGTGACAAAGGCACTCTCCCCATGTGGCCAGCAACATGTCTAGAGTGTGGCAGGCTGCTAGAACCAGTCAGCCTACACGGGTAGTTGGATTAGGTTCCAGGGGGCACCTCTAAGGTGCCCTCTGGGATGTATTTTACAATAAAATGTACACTGGCATCAGTGTGCATTTATTGTGCTGAGAAGTTTGATACCAAACTTCCCAGTTTTCAGTGTAGCCATTATGGTGCTGTGGAGTCCGTGTGTGACAGACTCCCAGACCATATACTCTTATGGCTACCCTGCACTTACAATGTCTAAGGTTTGGTTTAGACACTGTAGGGGCACAGTGCTCATGCACTGGTGCCCTCACCTATGGTATAGTGCACCCTGCCTTAGGGCTGTAAGGCCTACTAGAGGGGTGACTTATCTATACTGCATAGGCAGTGTGAGGTTGGCATGGCACCCTGAGGAGAGTGCCATGTCGACTTACTCGTTTTGTTCTCACCAGCACACACAAGCTGGCAAGCAGTGTGTCTGTGCTGAGTGAGGGGTCCCTAGGGTGGCATAAGATATGCTGCAGCCCTTAGAGACCTTCCCTGGCATCAGGGCCCTTGGTACCAGGGGTACCAGTTACAAGGGACTTACCTGGATGCCAGGGTGTGCCAATTGTGGAATCAAAAGTACAGGTTAGGGAAAGAACACTGGTGCTGGGGCCTGGTTAGCAGGCCTCAGCACACTTTCAATTCAAAACATAGCATCAGCAAAGGCAAAAAGTCAGGGTGTAACCATGCCAAGGAGGCATTTCCTTACAATCAGGTTCCCCAGATGTGAGGATTTAATCAGTGTGAAGGCTTTGCTCATCTCCCGCATGTAGTCAGTCATTGATGGCACCAATGATGCATTAGTGCCACCGTATGCAAGAGAACATGTCTATTGAAACAGGAAACACTTTCATTCTATCAACATGCAAGTTGTCTGCTTGTCAAATCTCTAGATCTAATGTCTGTGCCCAGTTCCCAGTCTCAGCCCATGGTTCCTTTATAATGTGGATCAGCACCATACCCCATCTATCACAGCTGCAACCAAAGAGGGCCTCGCTGGTTGGTAAGTCACATTTCTCCTGATTTTGTGTGTGGAGTGTCTGGTGCTACAATCATGAAATGAGTCGCTCATAGTTGCACTTATGTCTCATTCCTAAACAGGAGACTCAGCATGTCAGAAGCCCATGGAAGAACACAGTGGGTAGTGGAAGGGACTTTTGGGCTCCTGAAGGCCAGATTTTGCTGTCTAGACAGGACTGGAGGAGCCCTCCTCTACTCACCCGCTAAAGTATGTCAGATCACTGCCGAGGAATATATCCTTTATATCCCAGAGCAGGGGGAGCCTGCAGTGCCACCGGGTGAGATTCCTGAAATCCCAAATGAAGATGATAGTGGTGAAGAGGAAGGAGCTGACTTGTGACAAGATCTCATCAACAGCTTCTTCTCATGAGTGTAAGTATGTCATGAGATGTCATAACTTTGACTGGACAATGAACTGTAGTTGATAATGTGTGGATATAATTCTTAGAAATAATTAGGGAGCTGACGCTCAGGCAAAATAAGCCAAAGGGTGTTTGATGAGGTAGCTTTTGACACATTCATATCTTGATGATGTTTCTTTGTTGTGTCAGATTTATTGTAATGTACTTTGTTCTCCAGATGCTTGCTATGTGACTTGTGTCATATGTATGATTTAATAGCAATAGTCTTTGTTTTGAACTTTGTTCAGGTACCTTCACCATGATGACTTTCTGTTGGCATTTCAGAGTAGTGACATTGGCAGGTGAATGATGCTGTTTGGACATACAAAGTGGACATGGATTGTTACTGGGAATGTAGGTCACAGACCTTCGATATACAAGACCTGTGTCAAGAGAGTTGGTACAGTGATAGGATGGAAGTTTGGAAGACTCCATTGGACTTTTTACTTGTCATGTGCTGGCCCTTATGCATCATGTGTGTTATCATGTGATCAGAAAATATGCAGTCATAGTCCATGTTAGTTACCTTTCACATTGGCTAAACACTCTTTTTGTGTGACCTGTATGTAGCTGTTGATGTGTTTCATCATTGTAGGCCAACGTGCCTGTGACACATCACTGACATTTGTTTGTGTCATACCAGCATATGCAGAAGAACTGGGTTATAGAGACCCTGTGGTTTGAAACTGTTGTGCTGTCATCTGTCTGAGACTTTCATTATATGATGTTGGATTACTTTTGTGTGGTAGACGATTACCTCAACTACTTTAATGTTTGTTTATTTTACAGGACAATGTCTGATAAATCCCTTCCTTCTATTCTCTGGAGATCTGTACCTATAAATCTGATCATTTACCCAGTATGATTCAATCACGTATGATTTGCTATGTTTCAGACATATTGACAGCATATGTGCTGAACAATGTAATAGAATTTCTTATTTGACAAGCCACTTGTATATAGGTGTATGTAGAATGGTTGCAGTCCTGAGCTGGACACTGTGTACGTGCAACCTATCTTTGATTTCACAAGTACATATCTACATGGCTAAATGTAAATTTGACAGCAGACAATGAGTTTGTGCCAGGTGAATTTATTGCAATGATACTACATACAAAATTATTTATGACAGAAATAAACAAAAATATAAAGCAAGGGGTCATCATGGTGAATGAAATCATTGCAGTAGATGGCACACCACTGGAAGTCCAAAGTCCAGAATACTCCACTCCACAGAGTGTATGTCTAACACACAAAGAAGGACTTGCTGGCAATGGTGGGTGTCTTGCCATCTGCACCTCCTGGGTTCTTAGATGGACGCCCCTGCTTGTGAGGGGGGAATCAGCTGCTACAGAGGCAGAGGTGTCTTTGGGTAGTTGTGCCAGTGGCAGGGCCTCCCTCCGCGTGGCTGGTGCTGATGTACTTGTGTCTTATGTTGTTGACCCAAAGGAAGGGAAAGGTTGGGCTGCAAAAGCCCTGCTCAGGGTTGTATGAATGTCCCTAAGCACTCCTGTTAGGGAGGCCATGTTGGAATTGTGGGCCTCCATTTTTTCACACATGCCCCTATGCATGTCCCTCTGAAGCTGTTTCATTTCCCGAGCTCAGTAAATACCTGACCTATCACACCTTGGGACTCCTACTAGATCCCCAAGACTTGGCTGATGGTATCCTGGTTGTGAGTGGCCCCAATGGCCTCATTCTGCTGACCCACAGCATCCCTCCTATGGGCCCTACCCCAATGAGCATAGGCCCTTGGCACAGGGTACTCTTCCTTACTGGGTCCTGAAACCTCAGTGTCAAGAGTGTTGGGTTAGACCTCAGGATTAAGGACTGGGGGGGCACAAGATGTTGGAAACTGTGCTAGGTACATAGGTTGTGGGGCATGTTGTGGCCTGTGATGCACCAGGGCTGTGAGGTATAGTTGTGGGCACAGTGATTCTCAGTGTTGCTGTCTGATCAGGTTGCCCAGATGTGTCAGGACTGTCCTCCACATCCACAAGTTCAGGAGAGTTTTCATCACTGAGGGGTTCATCCAGAGGTGGAGTAGGAGTCTGATCAGTGGAAATGGTCTGCCCAGGGCTTAGCCAGCTCAGACTGTTGAGTAAGAAGGTTGAAGTGTGCCATCTACCTCCAAAGGTTCCGTGTCACACAAGACATTTGACATTCTTAAGTTGGAGGGTAGCCCATTGTGCCATGTTACCATGGTGTTGGAGTACTTGACATGACATGTGAAGCTTGCCTAGACTACTGGACTCAAATAGCCCAGTAGATGCGCTGATCGTTTGCAGTGTGGATGAAGGAATGACAATGACATTTTACCAACAGTGAGGCCAATACAGTGGAGAGGCAACATGTGAATTTGACCATCTGGAGGCCTAGGTGAGTGTGATACAGACAAACTCGCAACTTTGTTGTATTTGTATATGCAGTCATCATGTGTGCAGTGGTGTGTCAGTGTGTTTGCTGCTGCTGCCAATCTGCTGATGCAGCTTAAGGCCTTAGGAATACTTAATGTACTAACTTGGCAAGGTGTCATTCCTGTCCACACTAGTTTTTTTGAGATGCCAGGTCAAGATTGAGCTAGACAGACTCGTCTCTAAGTTGAACATGATCTGTATATTGCTCACTCCCGAGGTGAGTAAACGTCATCTGGAAGTTCACTAACAGATAGTTTTGGGCAAGATGGAACACCATTGAACGTCCAAAGTCCCAGTCAGGGCAATACCTCTACTTCCCAACACTTGACAAATTGACAAATGGCATACTACCAGGTGAGTAAACCTCATTTTAGGGTACACACACAGTTGTCTTTGGACAAGTGAACACTGGGCTGGTGTTTTGAGTTAGAGAAAGAGGGCATCCTGGGAGTTGTAGTCAGGTCACTCTCTCTACTTCCCAACACTTGACAAATGGTATTCTCCCAGGTGAGTAAACTTCATTGTGGAGAAGTGTGGCTCAATGGTTAGAGCGGCAGACCCTGATGCAGAAATCTGGCCTGGGACCAGGGTTCAATTCCCGCCTCTGCGGTTCTTGGGCTCAAGTTCCTCAGACCTGATAATTCTCGCATCAGTGCCTAATCTAATCATGGGTCCCACTCTGTAACTCTGGGCAATAGCTTGCTTAATCTCCACAACGGCCCCAACAGCGCTGGGATGCCTGGCTTCACCTTGGAGGTTGCCCAGGAGTGGGCACCTCACAGGGAAAAGCCAGGAGGGGTTCCACAGTGGTATGCGTACAGCGCCTTGAGACCCTAACGGGTGAGTAGTGCGCTATACAAGTATGAAGTTTACATTTGAGAGTTCACTAACAGATTGATTTGGGCAAGGGAACACTGGGCTGGTGGTTCGAGGTATAGAAACAGGGCCTATTGGGCTTTTCAGTCAGGTCAATTCCTCTACTTACCAACACTTGACAAATGGCATACTACCAGGTGAGTAAACATCATTTGAGGGTACACACGCAGGTGTCTTTGGGCAAGTGAACATTGGGATGGTGTTTGGAGTTAGAGAAAAAAGGCTTCCAGGGAGTTGTAGTCAGGTTATTCCTCTGCATCCCAATAATTGACAAATGGTATACTCCCATGTTAGTAAATTTCATTTGAGAGTTCAATAACATGCATTTGGGCAAGTGAACACTGGGCTGGTGTTTGGAGTTACAGAAATAGGGCCCTTCTGTGAGTTGTAGTCAGGTCACTCTCTCTACCTCCCAACACCTGACAAATGTTGGTATTACATACTTGTTGCCAGACTGCATTTAGGTTGGAACATACATTTACATGTTGAGACATTCCATGAGTCCTGGGATGATTTTTTTTTGTGTGAAATGCTTACAGGCACCATTCCAACTTAGCATATGTGATGGGCCTTGGGAGCTGTGATGTTAGGTCCAGCAATGCACATTGACAGTCTTACATCTCAGATACTCTGGGTATTGAATGTTGTTGGAGTCAATAAACAACACAATGGCAAAAGCTGAGCTGTGAGCATGCATGACACTGCAGTTTAGTGACCGTTTTTGCGTTGTGATGTAGCAGACTCTGCTCCCCCAGGTATTCCTGTCAAACCTTCAGAATGCAAGATGGCCAAGATCTTTTCCTCCCAGGGAAAGAGTAGTAATGGGACACTGGGAGAGCCACCGCCAGTCTTGTTGGCCTCCATCTGTTGCCTGGAGGCCAGGGAATGCACCTTGCCACCTCTTCATAATGTTGTCCATTGTGCCCAGGGTGGTGCCTGCAGCATTCGCTCTTTTGACAATCCTTTGCCACAGTTCCATTTTCCTACTGAGAGGAGTTTGCTGGTTTTGGGCTCCAAACATTTGTGGCTCTACTCCTCTGGTTTCATCCACCATGACTCTCAACTCATCCTCTGAAAAACGTGGATTTTAGGTGCGTGACATGACTGAGCATAAAGCGGGTGACAGTGACAAAGTAAAGAAGGCAAGTGATATTTGGAAGAAAAAATGGAAAAACAGTAGAAGTATGTGTAAGGTAAAAAATAGGATGGGCAAAAAGGACTGACTTATGTGACAAGAAATTAAACACAGTTGTGTAGTCTCTGTTTTGCTGTGCTGCAGTGGAGGGGCAAAGGATCATGGTCTGTGAAAGGGTGTGTTTTATAGTGTGATTTGCAGGTGAGTCCACTGGACCCATAATTGTTCACTGTGTTGTTTTTGAATTCATCCAATGTGCACTTGTCTGTTACTTTGCTGAATGCAGACCACTGCAAGGGGCCTGCCAAGATGACTTTGTTTTTGTAAGTGGGTCGGTGGTTGGCCGTGGCACTGATGGCACCGGAGTGCGGACCAACATGATAACAGACCACTGCTCGCCGGTGGTCTGCACTTTGGCTTGGAGGGCGGAGTGTCTGCCTTTGTACATCCTAATACAGAAGTCTGGAGACCACCGGTGCAGCTGTCTTTTTGGGACCAACACCTTGGCGGCGGTCCGACCACCAAACTTGAATCCTCAGCTAAGGATGGTTTTTGAATTTTTCTCCTATAGGCCTGGGAAAAGTGAAAAAATATCCTTAAATTTGGGTTTCAGGGTAAAGTTTAGTAATTGAGTTTAGGATCTGGCATTCAAAGTCAATTATTTGTCACGGTTACGGGTGGGTCTTTTCAGGACTCTGGTTGGGGCACCCCTTGAGGTCACAGAATATCTCCCAAGGAGGTAGTGTACCGAAGCAGAAGAGCATCTAAAGGCATACACGGGGAAAGGACAGCTATGGTAAGGCACAGAAAACAGGAAAGTGAAGGCAGAGCAACAGTAGTGTGAACAAACAGAGAACGGATCAGTGAAGGACAAACACACTGGGGTTACCACCAAGGTTGTACACAAGGTAGGGCTCCGAACTTCCCACAGCAGCAGGGAACGTCAATGCCTCTGTGCAGATTACTCTTACAGATATTCACCCTGCAAGCCCCATAGAAAGAAGGCAGCAGAAGTGACTTTTTCTCTGGACCCTTAGGGCACAAACAAGGATTGTACTTACATACAAGAGACAAGCCCGGGTGGGTTCAATTGGGAACACAGTGGCAATTCCTGGAAAACAGCAATAGAATACTGTTACTGTTAGGCACTAAAGACAACATAGAACTCTAGACAAAGAATGGGGGCTGGAATTGCCTCCTGGAAACCAGGAGCCAACCCCAGTACAAAGAAAAACACTTATACACAAGTAAGGACTGATAGTACACTTACAGACACGATAACCTAAGAGGAAACAGAAACAGAAGGAACAAACTAAGAAGTAATGGCAGAAGCAGGGAACAGGTTCAGGCTGAAACAAGGCAGGAACAGGACTAGAAAACAGGGAGCAGGCTCTGGCTGGAACAAGCAGGAACATGACTGGGAAACAGAAGAGCAGACTCTGGCTGGAGCAAGCAGGAACAGGGCTGGGGAACAGAGAGCAGGCTCTGGCTGGAACAAGCAAGAACAGGACTGGAATACAGGGGGCTGGAGCAAGCAAGAATGGGACAGGGAAACAGAGAACAGGTTCAGGCTGAAACAAGGCAGGAACATGACTGGAAAACAAGGAGGCGGCTCTGGCTGAAACCAGCAGGAACAGGGCTGAGAAACAGGGAGCAGGTTCAGGCGGAAGGAGAACAGGGACAGGTCTGGAACACAATCCAACAAGGGGTCTGGTACACAAAGGAATCGAACTTCAATGCATGACAAGGAGCTTCAGGGCATGGCAGGTTATAAGCAGTTCCAGGCAGCAGCAAACCCAGGGTGGAGTCACATGGCTGGGCTGCAAAAGAGGGGTCACAGGTGTGTGCTGTTTCAGTCTCTCACAAGTCCTGGAGGAGAGAATCCAGTACAAAGGAGCAACCAGACTTTTCCCATATGAAGCAATGGACAGCAGATTACAGGTCTTACCAGCTACCAAGCAGTGCATTATGGGACCTGAAATCCATGGGAGCAAATGTAGTTCTTCCATAGAATGCAATATTGAAAAGGGAAGCAAACAGGAGTCAGAAAGGGACCCTGGGTGAATGTTAATGATGATTCCGAGGCTACAGAAAGTCAGTTTACAGCGCCCCCTAGAGATTGGACAGCAGAGTCATAACATTATTACTTTCCTAGACCTTTTGTTGACTGTTTTGTATTTTCTCAGTATGGGTTGAGGACTGTTTGCCAAGGAGCAAACTATATACTAAGGGGATAGTAGTATTGTTAATATTACTATGACTAGTGTAATTTAGGATGAATGGATAGGATGTTGACATAAAAGTACCATCCATCATCCAACAGTAAGTATTCCCTAGGGATACCAAGCTATGCATTCTAGCAAAGATTAGTATACATTACAGTGGGTTTTCATTATCATGCTGAAGAATGGGTTAATTCATGATAGTAAATTTGGGGGGATGCTAATATTGGAGTAGATTTGTGGTGTTATTGTATGTGGATTTCTCACTGTTTCTGTTCTCTGCCTCATTCTTCTTAAATAAGGAATTGTGGGCATATCACTTACAACGTGCCTGGGGATGTTTTGTGCAATCTCCCGTTGTCGGGCCTGCAAACCCAAACAGGCTCCAGAGCTCACATCTGGTGTTTAGTAAAGTGTGCACCTAAGCAAATCACCTGCCCGTGCATGGGCCAATGATTGCTGTTGCCTTTGAGAAATGTTTACTTGAGCCAATGCTTGGTTTAGAACTCGTGTAGGAATCTGGGGCACGTGTCTACTTGTTGCCTGAGCTTGTGGCATCCTCATGACTCAGACTGGGTGTGACCAGATACACCAGCCTCATGACTCAGGTTGGGTGTGCCAGGTGACTCAGACTGGGTGTGGCCAGGTGCAGTAGATATTTAAAGCCACACCAGTCTTGAGGTCATTGCTTGCTGTCAGAGGTCTTCAGATGCACAGTGGGATTCTCTACTCCTCCGCACTTGTTCCTGGACCATCTAGTCCACATTCTGGTGTTGCAGATGCCCATCCTAGAAAAGAAGAGATCAAGAAGATTAGCATCATAAAAGGCAGTAATGTGCTTCTTACCGGTTACCTTTGATAGTTGATTGCCGGATGTTCAGACGGGCAAAGTGCACTAGAAAGGCATGATATCAGTGTCCTTGGCTACTTGAATGTTTGCTGTCTTCTGTATACTAACACTCATTGTTGTTAGCTTGCAATGATAATACAGATTTGAGCATGTGTTGGACAATTGTTATTTTAACTATGTACTATGAACATGTTTGTTATAGTTGAGTTTTATGTAGAGTTCTTCTGATACCAATCATTGCCTATGATAAAGAACACTTGACACCCGCTAGTTTCAAAATGTGAATGAAAGGTCTGTTATTTCTATGTTCAATTGTCACTGTGATGTAACAGTGATGACACCAATTACATACAAAAGTGAGCTTTAATATATCAACCCTATGCTCTCAGTGTTGGTAAAATACTGAACTTTGTTCTTTCTGATACTGACACATTGCACTGATGAATCCCTGAATAGTTGAGAAATCTAAATACTTAAGAATTGATTTTCATCTTTTATTGCCCTTTATATTTCTATGATGTAAGTGTGACTGTGTTTTAGAAAGTCTTATCAAGACCCAACGAACAACACGTACCCAGAATTTCTGGAAAACTTTAGGTAGGTCATCCAGTTTGGCCACATTGACCTGTGAACACACTGGTGGTCATTACAACCTCGGCGGTCTTTTTGCAAGACCGCCGAGGGACCGCCGTGCTGAAGACCGCCAGTGCAGGTGGTTTTCCGCTCGGCGAATTATGACTGCTGGCAGCCCTCCGTCCTTTTCCGGATGGAGAGCCACCAGCAGCCATACTGGCAGTCGGCGGGGAAGTGGAGGTTGCTCACCGCCCACCAAATTACGTTCCGAAGGAATTCCCTGGCACTAATAATGCTTACTACCATGGATTTCATGGCGGTTCCCAACCCCATGAAATTCATGGTGGTCAGCCGGGTCGTGATACCACCGGCGGTCTTGTGACGGCCGCCAGGCTGGAGACCCAAGTCTCCAGCCCAGCGGTCGGAACAGAGAAGTAGCAGATGACCATGGCGGTAACCGCCATGGTCATAATTCAATTTTCTTTGCCGCCAGTCTGTTGGCGGTAAGACCGCCTCTTCTCCGCCAACCGCCAGGGTCGTAATGAGGGCCACTGTTTCTTTAAGATCCCTAGAGAGAGGGGAGAGCCATCAAAAGCGGGAAAGGGTGCCTTGACAGGTGCACCTAGTTTGTGGGAATTGGTGAAGATTAGTACAGTTACATAAAAAGTAATACTTGACTAAATGTTTAATTCATCATAGGAGATATCTGTTCTTCATAGTCCAATGCTAGCCATCCTGATCCTGCCAGGCAATGTCAGTGTTTCACGTTCTTGTGCCGATCACAAGTGTGAGGCACGCAACGTCTTGGTGAAGTTGGGAATAAGCAACTTGGGTCAGCATGGTGTCTCCGTGGCATGACCAGGTTTGTGCTTGACACACGTAGAACTGAGCCACATGGTACATTGGATGGCTGACAAATATTTTATCTGTTGTAGATTTTCTGTAACTGCACTCTCCTTGTGTCTCCATTGTAGAGGCAGAGTGGCTATACTCTGTGGACTTCTCTACATTGTCACCCTGTGAAACCACGCTGCCTTTGTAATGGGATGAGAAATATTCTACAGACCTCCAATGGCTCCTGGGCTCAATTAATCTTTCCTTACAGTAAATGTAGTCAATGTAGTCACCATATTTTAGTAGTCTGTCACTTCAACTTGATTTGATGTAACTGGCATGTTGCTGTTTATTGTGCTGAAAAAAAGAAAAGAAGAGACTATGTTAAAGTTTTTAACTGTAGTGTTATATTACTATCCAATTACATTTTACCTGCTAAGAGAAAGGAAAATGTTTTGTTACTTTTGACACTCTGGGGGTCATTCTGACCTCGGCGGTAAAAGGCCCTTACCGCCGGTCAGAAGTCCGCCATTCTACCGCCGCGGCCACGGTAAACCGCCACGGTCATTCTGACCCTCAACGGCGGAACCGCCAAAATCCCGACATCCAAGGAAGGACGCCACATCAGTGGGCCGCGGAAAACTGGAGATGACCAAACCTCCACCGTCACGCCAACACAAACACGGCCATGCCATTCTGACCCACGAATCCACGCGGGGGTCTTTCAACCGCGGTATTCCATTGGCGGGACACACCGCTGCGGTCAAAATACACACACAGCTCCAAAACCCAGCCACATTGGACAATTTGAAATACACACACCTGACACACATACAAACAACACTCCCACACATCCAACCAACTATAAAACACACACCCACATCACCCACAAACCCCTACGACCGAAGATCATAGACGAAGGAGAGAGAGACACATCACAGAATAGAGAGCTACATCACACAGAGGCACACTACACCATCACACACACCACATAGAAGCACAAAGCACCACACACCAACACACTCTTCACCATATACACCACCCCACACCTCATCCACACCACCCCATGGCACCCCAAAGGCACCCACGCTTTTCGGACCAAGAACTCCGGGTCATGGTGGAGGAGATCATAAGAGTCGAACCCCAGCTCTTCGGCTCACAGGTGCAGCACACCACTATAGCCAGGAAGGCGGAGCTATGGCAGCGGATCGTGGACAGGGTAAACGCGGTGGGACAGCATCCCAGAAATCGAGAGGACATCTGCAAACGTTGGAACGACTTACGGGGAAAGGTGCGCTCGATGGTCTCGCAACACAACATCGCAGTGCAGAAGACTGGCGGGGGACCCCCACCCACACCACCCGAATTCACAGCATGGGAGCAAGAGGTACTAAACATCCTGCATCCTGATGGCCTCGCTGGAGTACACGGAGGAATGGACTCTGGTAAGTACAATCTCAACTACTTCACCCCCCCCCCAGCATGCCAACCCCCACCACCACCCTCACCCCCAACCCCCCATCACAGATCCTCCCTGAGAATGTCTCCCCAGCACAACCCACCCAACACCAACCCCTGCATGCCACCACAAACTATGGACACCCATCATCTAAGCATGACCACTGCAGATACCCCCCCCCCAACACCCCCACAACACCTCCCCCAAGGGAATGACAGCACTGGGGGACAAGGGCACCCATAAATCGCACACAATAGCACACACAGAAACAATAACCATACTCTCTTACCCCATGCAGGACCCGAACGCCAACACACCGGCCAGGAGGGTCCAGAAATGTCCATCCTCCCCCGGAAGAGGCACCCAGTGATGACAGCAGCTCTGTCGACCTGGAACCTGACGACCAGCCCGGACCATCGGGGACCTCTGGACAGTCGGTTCCCCACACACAGGCCACAGCAGACCCAACCCCCTCTGGGAACAACAGCACAGCTCCCACCCAGCGGGCCCATGGCTCTGTCTCTAGGACAGGTCAATCAGCGGTGTGTCTGCCACTACAGGGCCCCCAGGCTAACCCACCACCCCAACAACAACAGGGACCTGGGGGCAGTGGTAGTGGGCACACCGTCCAGGGGACAGAGTCCGGGGGAAACAGGGCAACTCGGAGGGCTGCTGTGCGACAGGGGGGGGGGAGGAGAGGCCCAGGGAACCGACTCTCCAAGAGGCCCTCACCACCATCATGGCAGCCTACCACCGCTCACAAGAGACGATGGCGACGGTACTGGCCAGGTTCCAGGAGATCCAGGCACAGCAGGAGGAACGCTACATGGGGTTCAACAATCATCTCACCAACATCTCTACCGCCATGGGGAGCCTAGTCCAGGCCCTCCACCGGATAGAAGACACGTTGCAGGACCATGTGGCACCACACAGGGCCCCTGTCACTAACCCGGACCAGGAACAGCCTACCACCTCCGCCGGCGCTAGTGGACAGGAGGCCCCACCACAACGACAGGCCACCAGAACCCCACCTCCTGCTGAAGAACAACCACCCCGCAAGAGGAGCCTGAGATCCAAAAAAAAGACAGAGTAGGATGTCAAGACCCCAGCCAGCATGAGATACCCCCTGAAGTCATCCCACTGTCCCACATTGCCACCCTGTCCAACCTTGAACTGCCCCTGCTCCATCCTTCCACAGGCATATGGACAATGCACCTGTGAGACTGAGAACTGGACTCTGCCATGGACATTACTCCACCCCCACCCATCACCGTGTGAATATCATGTACCATTATCTAGCACCAAAAATAAATCACTCAATGCACTGAAATCATGCTGGAGTCAGGATGTATTATTTACAAATCTAAAACACATTACCGATCAATTATGTTCTGTAAACCTTGTGCTAAACACATACCGAGATCAATAAGCATTAGTCCATGGGCTAACCAAGCAGACGTCACGCAGTGGGTCATACAGCACTGAAAAGGGAAGGGAGAATCAAACATCAGTTTCAAATAACTGGGGGGTCATAGACAAAGTTGAGAAAAACGAGGCAGTCAGGAAAATTAAAATGGCGTGTGTGATTCTTACCTGTGTGCTACTGAAAATACTGTTGGATAACTCTGTCCCTGTTGTCTGGGTCGTCCTCTGAGTCTTCCTCCTCTTCACTCTCCACAGGCTCTACAGCTGCTTCAACACCACCATCTGGACCATCCTCCTGCAGGAAAGGCACCTGACGTCGCAATGCCAGATTGTGAAGCATACAGCAGGCCACGATGATCTGGCACACCTTCTTTGGTGAGTACATCAGGGATCCAACTGTCATATGCAGACACCTAAACCTGGCCTTCAGAACCCCAAAGGTCCTTTCTATGATCCTCCTAGTTCGCCCATGGGCCTCATTGTACCGTTCCTCAGCCCTGGTCCGGGGATTCCTCACTGGGGTCAATAGCCAAGGCAGGTTGGGGTAACCAGAGTCACCTATTAGCCACACACGTTGTCTCTGTAGCTGTTCCATCACAAAAGGGATGCTGCTATTACGCATCACATACGCGTCATGCACTGAACCAGGGAACATTGCATTCACATGGGAGATGTACTGGTCAGCCAAACAGACCACCTGGACGTTCATAGAATGGTAACTCTTCCTGTTTCTGTACACCTGCTCATCGTCTTTTGGGGGGACTAAGGCTACATGGGTCCCATCAATGGCACCAATTATGTTGGGAATATGTCCAAGGGCATAAAAATCACCCTTCACAGTGGGCAAATCAACCTCCTCTGGGAATATAATGTAACTCCGCATGTGTTTCGTCAGGGCAGACAACACTCTAGACAAAACCTTAGAAAACATTGGCTGAGACATTCCAGATGACATGGCCACTGTTGTCTGGAATGAGCCACTTGCAAGAAAATGGAGGAGTGACAGCACCTGCACCAGAGGGGGAATTCCTGTGGGTTGGCGGATGGGGGACATCAGGGCTGGCTCCAGCTGGGCACACAGTTCATGGATGGTGGCACGGTCAAGTCGGTATCGTAGTATGATGTGGCGTTCTTCCATTGTCGACAGGTCCACCAGCGGTCGGTACACGCGAGGATTCATCCTTCTCCTCGCAAATCCCAGCGGACGGTGCCTAGGAAGGACAACATGGAGCACAGAGTCAAGATAATCACTGGTACGTTCACCACTGCTTGCATGGCACACGGTTATCTAGGTATTGAAAGGCGTGTATGTGTGGCAATGCCAGGCCTAGGCCTGTGTGTCGCAGTAGAGATTATGCAATGTGGGCCCTTGAAATGGCAGCTGCCTGACCTGTGAAGTGGGACAATGGGATGTGAGGTCACTGTGCTGGCGGAGCACACCGTGGCGGTAGGCGGTCGAAGACCGCTATACGGAGCCGCATTGGATAACATTGAAGCCTATGGGTTTCAGGAGCCAATGACGATGTGCGCCGGCGGTCGCGGTACGCACCGCCACGGTACGCACCGCCGCGGGCGTGAACGACATTTTCTATCTGCTTAATCACTCGAGACCTGATCATCCACAGGAGAGGACCTATACTGCAAGTGCTGCTGTGAACTCGGTCTGGAAGTGACAATGGCTGCTGCGACTGGGGAAAGGGCCCCTGCCTTCACATCTGAAGAGTTGGAGAAGCTCGTGGATGGGGTCCTCCCCCAGTATGCGTTACTCTACGGTCCTCCAGACCAACAGGTGAGTACACCGGGTGCACATGGAATGGGCGATGCCTGTGTGGAGTGGGGTGGATGTAAGTTGGTGGGGTGGGGGGCGAATGAGGAGTGCAACGCACGACAGATGAGAGCATGTGCTATATTGCAAGGTTGGGGAGGGGGGGCCAATCACATCTAACATGCAGTAAGTTGATGATTGTTTCCTTCCCACCCTGTACATGTCACATAGGTCAGCGCCCATCAGAAAGTCGGGATTTGGCGTGCCATCGCCAAGGAAGTCCGGGCCCTGGGGGTCCACGTCAGACGGGGCACCCACTGCCGCAAGAGGTGGGAGGACATCCGCCGCGGAACCAGGAAGACCGCCGAGTCACTGCTGGGGATGGCCTCCCAACCTAGGAGGGGTGCCAGTCGTACTCTGAACCCCCTGATGTCCCGGATCCTGGCGGTGGCCTACCCTGATTTGGATGGGCGCTTGAGAGCATCACAGCAGACACATGGGGGTGAGTATCAGCACATTCAGCTATCTTTCTGCGCAGTGGAGGCGTCTGGGTGGGGGAGGAGGGTTGGGGGTGACATTAGGCCAGGGCGCTTTCTGTAGTGTAGTCCTCTCCCTTAGGCATGGCCCTGTGCTCCCGGCCCCCACCTCCGTAGGGTGACAAGTCCAGCTATTGATGGTCCAGCCTCACACATGTGCGCGCTTGTCGTCTCCTGACCTGTTGTCCGAGTCAAAAGTACTGAGTAGTGTGCCCCGAATGCGCGGCTTAGTGCATGCGGCTCCTGTGTCTGTCCTCTCCGCCAACGGTGTTGACATTGCATGCACTCAACCAGGTCTTCTCTTTCTCCCCCCACCCTTCTTCTTCATCTTCTTCTGCATGTGTGCATTAGCATCATCAGGCGGAGGAGATTTGGCATCGGAGCACGAGGGAGCTGCAAGCCACAAGGCCCCGGTGGGCACAGGAACAGACACCGAGGGCCCAAGTGAGCCGGAGGGCGAGGGGAGCACCACGACGGGGACCGCTGGTGAGAGCAGCGACAGCGACACGTCCTCGGATGGGAGCTCCCTAGCGGTAGCGGCAACATCCGGGCCCCCCACCTCTAAAGGTACAGCCGCCACCCAGCGCACCAGCCCCGTCCTCCCAGCAGCCCCTCAGCCTACGCTCCGTGCCCGCTCACCCAGGAAGGCGGGCGTCTCCTTCGCCCCAGGCACCTCAGCCCCTGCCCCTGTTACCCCTGCTGCCCTCAGTGAGGAGGTCATTGATCTCCTCAGGACACTCATTGTTGGGCAGACTACCCTTTTGAATGCCATCCAGGGGGTAGAAAGGGAGGTGCATCGGAGCAATGCCTACCTGGAGGGCATTCATTCGGGTCAGTTTGCCCATCAACGATCGTTCAATGCTCTGGCCTCAGCACTGACGGCAGCCATTGTCCCTGTTTCCAGCCTCCCTCTTCTGACTGCCTCCACCCTGTCTCTGTCTCCTGTTCCTCAGCCTATCCCATCCACACCATCTGACCAGCCTGCACACACCTCAACACCCAAGGGCAGCTCATCCAGGCACAAGCACCACAGATCCCACAAACACTCACCCAAGCAACACACAGATGCAGACATCCCAACAGTCACTACCACCCCTGTGTCCCCCTCCTCCTCGTCTCCCTCCTCCCTCCCTGTGACGTCTCCACTCACACCTGCATGCACACCAACATCAGCCAGTGCTTCCATCACCACCACACCCTCCTGTACAGTCCGCACGCATGCAGTCACCACCCCCACTGCCATTTACACGTCCCCTGTGTCCTCTCCCACTGTGTCTGTCACCACCCCTTCCAAGACACACAAACGCAGGCAGACACCCACCCAACAGACATCCACCTCACAACAGCCTACAGCACCTGCACCTTCACCCAATGACAGCACACCTGACTCTCCTACAACCACATCCTCTTCCTTCACTTCCATCTCCACTTCTCCTACCTTTTACCTTGGCCCTAAAAAAGTTTTCCTGGCTAATCTTGACCTCTTCCCCTCCGATGACCTACCCCCTCCATCTGCAAAGAGTCCCAAGAGCACCACAGCCACCACCAGCCCAACTTCGGGTGTCACTGTTGTGCATGGGTTCTGGAGCCCACCCTTTGCCAGCAGTGACACCTCCATCAGCAGCAAGGACACAGCCAGCCCCCCCCCCCCGGCAAGAGGACCAGGAAACACAAGGGCCGCCGTGCGAAGACTGACACGGCTGCCCCCAAGGAGCAGATTTTGCCCACTTCACCAGCCACAACGTCTAGGGGAGGCAAGGGCCCGAGAGCCCCATCTAAGGAGCATAAGGGCAGCAGGGCGGAGACGTCAGCCAGCAGGAGCGCGGAGCAGGTGGGCCCCACATGCCACATCCCAGCTGTAAAGGAGGACACCAAAGGGCCCAGGACTCCGTCACCGAAGGGCCCAGGAACATCACGGCCGGAGGGCGTCTGAGCACGGAGTCCAGGCCAGGTCTGGCTCCCTTGAACCTACTGGATGTGCACCGCTGAACAGGGCCCGCCGTGCAGAAGAGCACCGCTGAACAGGGCCCGCCGTGAAGATAGGCACCGCTGAACAGGGCCCGCCGTGCAGAAGAGCACCACTGGACAGGGCCTGCCGTGCAGAAGAGCACCGCTGAACAGGGCCCGCCGTGCAGAAGAGCACCGCTGAACAGGGCCCGCCGTGAAGATAGGCACCGCTGAACAGGGCCCGCCGTGCAGAAGAGCACCGCTGAACAGGGCCCGCCGTGCAGAAGAGCACCGCTGAACAGGGCCCGCCGTGCAGAAGAGCACCGGTGAACAGGGCCCGCCGTGCAGAAGAGCACCGCTGAACAGGGCCCGCCGTGAAGATAGGCACCGCTGAACAGGGCCCGCCGTGCAGAAGAGCACCGCTGAACAGGGCCCGCCGTGAAGATAGGCACCGCTGAACAGGGCCCGCCGTGAAGATAGGCACCTCTGAACAGGGCCCGCCGTGCAGAAGAGCACCGCTGGACAGGGCCCGCCGTGCAGAAGAGCACCGCTGAACAGGGCCCGCCGTGCAGAAGAGCACCGCTGAACAGGGCCCGCCGTGCAGAAGAGCACCGCTCCGCTGGGCCCTTCCTGTCAAGCACCGCTCCGCTGGGCCCTTCCTGTCAAGCACCGCTCCGCTGGGCCCCGCCGTCTCCAGCACCGCTCCGCTGGGCCCCGCCGTCTCAAGCACCGCTCCGCTGGGCCCCTTCATCTCAAGCACCGCTCCGCTGGGCCCCGCCGGCTCCAGCACCGCTCCGCTGGGCCCCTTCATCTCAAGCACCTCTCCGCTGGGCCCCTTCATCTCAAGCACCGCTCCGCTGGGCCCCTTCATCTCAAGCACCGCTCCGCTGGGCCCCGCCGTCTCCAGCACCGCTCCGCTGGGCCCCGCCGTCTCCAGCACCGCTCCGCTGGGCCCCGCCGTCTCAAGCACCGCTCCGCTGGGCCCCTTCATCTCAAGCACCGCTCCGCTGGGCCCCTTCATCTCAAGCACCGCTCCGCTGGGCCCCGCCGTCTCAAGCACCGCTCCGCTGGGCCCCTTCTTCTCAAGCACCGCTTCGCTGGGCCCCGCCGGCTCCAGCACCGCTCCGCTGGGCCCCTTCATCTCAAGCACCGCTCCGCTGGGCCCCGCCGTCTCAAGCACTGCTCCGCTGGGCCCCTTCTTCTCAAGCACCGCTCCGCTGGGCCCCGCCGGCTCCAGCACTGCTCCGCTGGGCCCCTTCATCTCAAGCACCGCTCCACTGGGCCCCTTCATCTCAAGCACCGCTCCGCTGAGCCCCGCCGTCTCCAGCACCGCTCCGCTGGGCCCCGCCGTCTCAAGCACCGCTCCGCTGGGCCCCTTCATCTCAAGCACCGCTCCGCTGGGCCCCGCCGTCTCAAGCACCGCTCCGCTGGGCCCCGCCGTCTCAAGCACTGCTCCGCTGGGCCCTTCCTGTCAAGCACCGCTCCGCTGGGCCCCTTCATCTCAAGCACTGTTTATGGTTCACTGTGCCCACCATGCCTCCTCCTTGACCAGTGGAGACTATTATCCACTTGAGAGACTGTGGCTTTGGACTCCCCAGGATGGCAGAGTGGGCAACCCACCCACTGTAGAGACTTGAGAGACTGTGGCTTTGCACTCCCCAGGATGGCAGAGTGGGCAACCCACCCACTGTAGAGACTTGAGAGACTGTGGCTTTGCACTCCCCAGGATGGTACAGTGGGCAAGCCACCCACTGTAGAGACTTGAGAGACTGTGGCTTTGCACTCCCCAGGATGGTACAGTGGGCAACCCACCCACTGTAGAGACTTGAGAGACTGTGGCTTTGCACTCCCCAGGATGGCACAGTGGGCATGGTGGCCCCTTCGTGGATCTTGCGTCGTGGACTCATGTGGCTGTGGTGCCCCCCCCTTCCCTTCCCCCTGAGGTGCCTGTAGTATTTTCATCAGATGCCCCTGCAGTGTTCTCTCCAAAGGACTCAGGTCTCCTGTGTGGGCTTTGCCCTTGTGTCGCTACACTGTAGCCCACGGACTGTTCCATTTGACTTGGATGTAGCTGACTAATTGCCTCGGTTCGCCATGGCAGTGTGTATAGTATTATTTTGTTATGGATATTTTGCATAGTTGCCGATACGTCTCAGAGTCTATTTTTTATATAAAAATTTGGTTCACAATTTAATTATGTCTTTGCATTTTTCAGGGGGGTTTGGGTGGTGTCACTGTGCATTGTTGCTCTGCATTGGTGTGTACATAGTTTGGGGGGGGTGGGGGTCGCATATGTGTGTGCCCGTAACCTTTCGTCCTCCCCCCTCCCGTGTGTCGTAGGTGCAGTACTTACCGTTGTCGTCTGCGCCGGAGTTCGTACTCGTGGTAGATGAGCAGGTAGACGAGTGCAGGTAGGATGTTTAATTCGGGTTCCATGCTGTCCTCCATACTCGTGGAGTGTGTTTTGGTGAGCGTTTTCCCGTCCGTAGTCTGTTTCCGCCTTGTTTTTATCGGTGGGGCTCCCGCCCCGGAAAAGGTAGCGGATTGGTGAGTTGTGATACTGTGGGCGGTACATTGTCTGCCGCCTGCCTGTTGGCGGTGACCGCCGCGCTGTTTGTCTGTACCGCGGTGGCGGTCGGAGTGTTAATGTGGCGGGCTGTGTTGGCGGTTCCCGCCAGGGTCAGAATTCCATTTTTTGGACCGCCGGCCTGTTGGCGGGTTGGCCGCCGCTTTATCACCGACCGCCAGGGTTAGAATCACCCCCTCTGTGGAGAAAAGAAAAAGTATAGATACCCTGTTGAAATGAGTAGTTTCATTTTTTGATAGTTTTATTTCCTGTAAAAGAAAACATGCATGAAGAAAAATAAATGATAATTTTTCTTGTACCTGGAGATTGGATGATTGACTCTTTTGGATTTGAAGAGTTGCCTCTTCCCATAATGTTGCATGACGTCTCAGCCAAAGCACACAGACGGACAAGTATGCATCCACCTCAAAATCCAGATCTGTTGTAGATTTTCTGTAACTGCACTCTCCTTGTGTCTCCATTGTAGAGGCAGAGTGGCTATGCTCTGTGGACTTCTCTACATTGTCACCCTCAGAAACCACGCTGCCTTTGTAATGGGATGAGAAATATTCTACAGACCTCCAATGGCTCCTGGGCTCAATTAATCTTTCCTTACAGTAAATGTAGTCAATGTAGTCACCATATTTTAGTAGTCTGTCACTTCAACTTGATTTGATGTAACTGGCATGTTGCTGTTTATTGTGCTGAAAAAAAGAAAAGAAGAGACTATGTTAAAGTTTTTAACTGTAGTGTTATATTACTATCCAATTACATTTTACCTGCTAAGAGAAAGGAAAATGTTTTGTTACTTTTGATACTCTGTGGAGAAAAGAAAAAGTATAGATACCCTGTTGAAATGAGTAGTTTCATTATTTGATAGTTTTATTTCCTGTAAAAGAAAACATTTTTCAAGAAAAATAAATTATAATTTTTCTTGTACCTGGAGATTGGATGATTGACTCTTTTGGATTTGAAGAGTTGCCTCTTCCCTTAATGTTGCATGACGTCTCAGCCAAAGCACACAGACGGACAAGTATGCATCCACCTCAAAATCCAAGGGTACAGCTGACAAACACAACCCCCACAAAGTCCCCCACAGGCATGCACACAGACAACACCCACCAGCAGACACACCAACACTTACTACCTGCACTGACTCCCCCACTACCCCCACCTTCACAGACACAACACCGGACACACCTGCAGACACTACACACACATTCGCCAATACAGCCACTACTCCTATCTTACCCACAGTCACCACAATAGCAGACCCTCAGACATCCACCCCAGTCATGACATCCGCAACTACTGCAGACACGACTACGTGCAGCACATCCACCACACCTGCAGTCACCAACCCAACAGACAGTCACCCATCCACCACTGCATCTCCCAGCACCTCTACCACCCCTCCTCCCAAAGTACATAAACACCCACACTCACCCACCCAACAGATACTCAGCACACATATGCAGACCTTGCACACACATGCACCTAAAGACATCCCCCAAAACACCTCTCACAACCACTCCCTAACCCTTTTGCCATGACCGTCCCTGTGTGTCTAAGAAATATTTCTTGTACCTTATTCCTACTCCTCTCCCCCGTGTGACCTCCCGAAGATCTGTGTCCAGCCTTTCCACCTCCAAGTCCTCCCATGGCTCCTCTGCAGCTACCCATGCCTCTTCCCCACCAAGAAGTCAACCCCTTCCAAGAGTTCCCTGCCCTCCCCTAAGCCTTGACCTAGGCCTCCTCCTCCCAAGCCCAAGCATCCACCTCCCAACCCCAAACCCAGACTCCCCCTAACCCCCTAACCCCTGAGGCGCCTGTCTGCCCCCTTGATGCCCCTAACTGTGGAGGTTGTATGGCAGTCAAGTAGGGGCACTGGAATGTGCCATGTGTGCATGATGCACATATTTTATTGGACTAGCCAATGGCCTACCAATCTTGTGCATAGTTAATGCATACATTTATATATTTATTGCTATGCATCTGGGCCAACCAGTTGTTGGTTCCAAGGTTACATTTTTGTCCTGTCTTTCATTCCTTATGGCTGTTTTGGTCTTGGCTGCTTTCGTTAGTGTGTGAGGACGTTTTGTGTTTCCTTGTGATTCTTAGGATAGTTGCTACAGAAGTGGTTTAGCTAGATATCTGGAGATCAGTATAAAGAAATGTTTGAGGAATGTTTTACACATGTTTTTTGCCTGCTAATAGAAAGCTAAAAATGTTTTGTTACTCCTGACACTCTATGGAGGTAAGAAAATGTTTAGATGCCCTGTTAAAAAGAAAACTTTCATTGTTTGTGAGGTTTATTTCTTGTAAAATGAAATATAATTATCTGATGAAAAATGAATGGTAGTATTATTTGTACCTGAAATTAGTTGGTTGAGTGTTTCGGTTTGAAGAGCTGTTTCTTGGACTTCTTCCCTTGATACTATTTGGACTTCTTCTCTTGATATTCTTTGAATAATTGTTGGAGATATGTTTGAGTGAGATATCTGGAGAGAAGTAGAAAGAATTTGTTTGAGGGATGTTTTTAGATATGTTTTTGTGGTTTTGTGTATGATTTTGCTATGTTCTTTCTGGAGCAGATAGAATAGTAATTTTTCCCCAGTCCCTTTCCAGCACCTTCCCTGAGGTAAGTACTTCGAGGAGTTAGAATGGTAATTCTGCCCCCAGTCACTGTCCGGCACCTTCCCTAAGTTAACTACTTGGTAGAGTTACAATACAAATTCAGCCCGCAAGTCACTGTCCAGGACCTTCCCAGAGATAAGTACTTGGTGGAGTTAGAATAATAATTCTGCCCACCAGTCATTGTCCAGCATCCTCTCTGAGGTAAGAACTTGGTGGAGTTAGAATAGTAATTCTGCCCCGAGTCATTGTCTAGCATCCTTTCTGAGGTAAGTATTTGGTGGAGTAAGAATAGTAAGAATAGTAATTTTGCCTCCCAGTCACTTCCCATCATCTTCCTTTTTAACACTATCACAAGTGGCAAGTTTAAAAATTGTAATAGTCTGGTACTCTTCAGTTCTGAAAATGCATAGTTGACATGTCACATAATTCACAACAAGGGCCAGTTACAGCCACCCCAACACAGAACATCTATGGGTTTCTTATTCATCGTGGTAGATTTGACTCTGAAAGCCTTCTAAGACCCAATAGTGAAAAATGGAATACAAAATGAGTGCTAATGTGCAATGGCCATGCCAATTCTGAGCAACTTTCTCCACAGCAACCTGCAGCAACCACAATGACATGCACCTACAAGTGTTCCCCTGTCATGATGCGAGAACAGGCTCCCATCACAACAATCTAAAGCCAAACCCCAAACAAGAAGACCATATTCTCCTTGAGGTCTTCAGTTTATCCTCCCACAAGCCATAGTACCAAACTCACTCCAAACCGGTTTTCAGTGTATTCAGGAGTTGGTGATTGACAGCGTGTGGTGGTCTCATACATTCTACAGTCCATGCTATACATGGTATGTGGAATGAGAGGTCCTCGGGGGCATTCCAGAGGGGACAGTTGTAGAGAACAGTGAGTGGTTGATGACTGTGGCCAATAAAGATCCAACTTCATTGAACTGTTCATCGATGTTAATTCTAATTTTTATCACCCCAAAATCTGGCAGCAAGCAAGTTTAGCATCATTATTTAAGGCCCCCGTCCTCTCGTGCTGGATTTTAGCACAGGGGGATAAATATGACACAAAGGCCATATAGTCCTTTTCTGGATGGGAGCGCCTACCTTGCATCTCATTGATGCAAGGTAGGTTTCCCCATCCAGAAAACAAAGTTAACTCCATAACTTTGGCACTAGATGTGTCTAACGTCAAAGTATAAATATGGAGTTAGGTTTGTGCTGAATTAGCATTAAAACAAAATTGGCTAAATCAGAGCAAGCCAAGTATAAATATGGGCCCAAGTATTTGGCATGCGGGACCCTGGATTAAGATGGCCATTAATTTTATTGGACACTTTAGTACCCTAGCAAGAAGATCTAGATTTGCGTTTGTGGAGGTGGACTATTATAGCAAATGGTGGGAAGTAGAGTTTATGGAGCAACCTAATGCAAATGCGGTTGTTAAAAGTTTGAAGCGATTATTTGACAGGGAAGGATTCCTTAAACAACTAATGTCAGGCAATGTGGTACAGTTTATCTCTAGAGAAATGAAAGCATTTTTGCGAAAATATGCCATCCAACACAAGCGAGCAGCTCTTTATCATCCTCAAGGAAGTGGTCTTGTTGAAAAAATGAATTGCAAACTAGTTGAATGTATACAATGGGTGATTCAAAATAAAATAGAAGTGAATGAAGCATTGGAGGACATGTTGTGGTGACATCGTTCCTCTCCAAATGTGGTTACTGGGTTAAGTCCATCGGAAGTGCTGAGAGATCTTGTTTCAGCAGCTAAGCTGTGTCCTGCTTGGTTGAGAGAAGTTAAGACAAAAGCCGATAAAGCTAAGACATTAGATAAGATCATTAGACCTCGTGATCAGAAGTTTCAGAATAAAATGAAAGACGACTATGATGCAAAACATAATGCACGGGTAGAAGGAACTGAAATTAATATAGGTGATTGGATATGAGTAAAAGATCCCACTCATGTGGCTAAAGGGTTGTCGAAATCCAGAAGTCCAGAGAGAGTAGACACTGTTTCCAAAAACAAAGTATGCATCAAAGGTCACAAATGGTGGAATCAAAACAGAATAGTGAAAATTAAAGGAGATCGTGATGGTGACACTAGGGGGAGATCTCACAATGTCATTGAAGAGCCACAGTGAACAAAAATCAAAAAGCAAACCTGGTTTAAAAGCAAACAATGAAGAACTATTAAGACACAGAAACAAGAGGATTGATAAAAAACCTGCAAAATATTGTTATTAAGCTTTTACTTATGTATTTTGAAGTGCATTTATATTCAGTTGTTATCATTTTTTCACACAGAGAAGAAAGATGTTGCGGTGATCTCATACATTCTACATTCTATTACATGAAATGTGGAATGAGAGATCCTTGGGGGGCATTCCAGAGGGAACCGTTGTAGAAAGCAGTCCGAGCGGTCGATGACCGTGGCTAATAAAGATCCAAATTCATTGAACTGATTATCGGTATTCATTCTCATTTTCATCACCACACAGTGGTTACACATTTGTCTATATAAGGCATGTTTTCCTGTTGAGAACATCAGATCTCACAGGAGTGCTGCTGGGCTCCCAAGACTTAGGAACTGAAAGTTTTTTACCTGCGCCCACACAATAACATAACAATTGTTGGACTTCCTGATTGAGAGAGTATGGGTCTCATTGTGAGTTTGGAGGTCGGACCGCCAGACCAACAGGGTGGTGCTCTTTTGAATGGTGCCAAGCCAAAGGTCTCGAAACCACCAGATTATGAGTTCCCCACAGGGCTGTCAGGACTGGCGGGGGAGACAGGAGGCAGAATTATGGAGCTACTGCTGCCCATGCTTCCCTACCTGTCGGCACGGATGGTGGACTGTGTCCATGCAGAACATTGTGCGTGGGACACAGTGTGCCCAAAACCCCCCAGTTTTTTGGGGGGGCCTAACCTTGCATTGGGCCGTACCCTGACCTGACCTTACCTGCCTGATTACCAAGCTTTCCAGGGCGGTGGGATCACCATTGAAAACTTGGTGGTCCAGCAGGTCATAATGGCCATGGCGTTCCTAATGCTGGTTTCTCCAAAATTGGCCGTCATGGCCAGGACCGTCACGGTCCCCATCGTACTGACTATGGCCGTTTTGGCTGTCCACCGGTGATGTTTTGGTGGTCCAACCACCAAACTCGTAATCTGGCGGTCTGACCGTTAAAGTTGCGGCAGTCGGACCGCCACCATGGTGGTCCATGTACCACCAAACACATAATGTAACCCTCTATCACTCCTGACTTCAGCTCACCTTACCTGGGACCCTTCTCCTGTTTTAACTTCAGGTTATTTTGCTCCCGCTCCTGAGAACTTGAAATAACAGAGGTTAATGTTATACCCTTCACAGCAACTGTGACAGACAGACAGCAATTAATTTGGAAAGACAGTGTCTTTGGACAGCAGTCTAATTTAGTCAAGAAGACGTAACAAATACCAAGCATGCAAACTAAGTTGCTTATTTTCAAGGGCATATAAAAGACATATAAAGGCAAAAGTGATATGGTTGTAAGTTGTGCTCAATGGCTCATTTTAATGTGAACCAAAGTACTCAAGTTGTGAGTATAAAAAGTGTAACAAAGGTGAACCTTGTTTGCGAAACTATGATTTTGTATGTTTGGTCCTTGTTTTGTCTTCTTGTGTAAATTAGACTGCTTCTGTCTTCTTGTGTAAACCAGGCTGTTATGGCATCGACTGCATAAATATAATTATATATATATATATATATATATATATATATATATATATATATATATATAAAAATGTGTGTATATATATGTACATGTGTGTGTGTAGAGAGATAGATAGATAGATAGATAGATAGATAGATAGATAGATAGATAGATAGATAGATAGATTACCACTTTTGGCAGAATTGGTCACTTGGGTGTGGCATATTATTGTTCTTGGAAGAAGCACCTTGATCAATATGTGCAGAACTACTTCATGTCATCCACTTTCAAATTTTCCAGACCAAAAAGTGAGAAAACCCAGGCTTGATTCCATGAATGTGATTAGCATTAACAGTGTCATTTGTGAATAGCTCTTTCATTTATTTCCCAATCTACATGCATCTTTATGACTGGTGATCTTTTACAGTATATACCCTACTGACTATCTCGTTTTCATAACTTGATGCGAATTTCTGTCACTGATCATGGTTTATTAAAAAAAATTGAGAACTTCTATCTGTTTTCTGTACAGATGCATCAAAGACGCAAGCAGTGACCTAATGTTTTTATATTGTCACTATATAATGAATTGCCTTATTAGATCCAGAGATCGTCTTTATCAGGATGAACAGACCCTCACCATGAACAGACCCTAGCCCACCCAGGTGGCATGGTTCATTTTCAGCCCTGCTCCACGTTGGATGTAATGTGCAATACCGAACGGGCTCAATAAGGAGCATTTTTTGGGTCAAAAGAACAATATCTTTAACCACTTTATTAGCGCTAGGAGTGAAAATATA
Source organism: Pleurodeles waltl (assembly GCF_031143425.1). Classification (NCBI taxonomy): domain Eukaryota; kingdom Metazoa; phylum Chordata; class Amphibia; order Caudata; family Salamandridae; genus Pleurodeles; species Pleurodeles waltl. Next base: position 512,071,996 of record NC_090445.1, read on the forward strand.
ATGTAAGTTCCACTAAAGGAGTGATTTGGAAAAATGGCACGCTGTTTATAAAGTCACTGCTTTTGTTAAATGTGTAAGAAAGGCAGGAAAGAATAATATATTGTGGTCACTGGTAAATAGCGCACTTGGAGCCATATTTATCAAGCACTTGTGTTGCTCTCACATCATGCAATGTAGTGCAAGAGCGACACAACTCTTAAGGCAGATTCATCAAGCCAGGCAAGGCCACCTTGTGCGGCCTTGCCTGGCTTGATAAATCTGGATTAACGCAACGCAAATATCTGTGTTGCTTTACTCTGCCCAAGCAAGTCATTCCATGGGTGAAATGTGGGCACTCCCACACATCCACAAATGGATTTTGGAGCATTCCCAGATTTACCATTACTGGTAGTCCTGAGAATGCTTCAAAAACCTATGCCTCCCTAGGTGAGGTGTAACAAGGAGAAATATTTGTATTTCTCCTTGTTGCTTCCTCTTTCAATATGTGCTGCAGAATGCACCACACACAGAAGAGGAATATACCTCAGAGAATATTTACGTGCAGGTAGGTGTTTCTCCCTGCACAAAAACAATCTTGCTTACAACCCTGGCACCCTAGCACCATGGTGCAAGGTTGCCTGCATTGGCTCTAGGCAGCACATTGTGCACCAGCGCTAGGAAATGCTAGGAATGCTACGTACAGTGGTAAGTATGGTGCATTCCTGCCCTTTCCCCTATGCAGAAAAATTACTTGCTGGGCTGCGTGATATATTGATCAATATGACCCTTTAAAAAAAAAAAAAAAAAGTTCCAGTGATAATTTCTATTCAAAGTTTTTACAGTGATATAAACAGGAATATATATTTACCAGGAATGGGCCAGAGATCCCACTTACAGTGATGCTACTGAAATAGAAGTCCAGTATTAAAATTTTCTTGTAAATTTAAACTCGGTTTTTCAGGCTCACACATCCTACCTGTGCAATAAATAAGTATGCCGTAATAGTTGACATTAAACTATTCGAATCATACTACTTTTTTTCATAAAACATGTTATGTTTTTATAGACTGTAATGCGTGCATTGTATTTTATTTTTGCACATATTTCATCAACTGACAATTTTATTTTGTAAATTTCTGACGTGTTTACCATATCCAGTGTAGCATTTCTTTCGGAAAAAACATAATTATCTATATATTATTTTTTCGTCGGTTTTAGGAGGAGGAAGTACAAAATACAATAAAGATGAAGTTACTTTTTGCATATCATAATGTTTGTTTTTATACATGATAGAAATCTATTATAAATTTACCAGACATTCAGACTGTTGTCATTTTATTCGTGTGGTCTTCTGAAGGACATTTAGACTTTCCAAACCACACTAGGTGCATGTTCTTCTTTAAGTAGGGTCTATTTTTAAAAGTAGCTTTTAAGAAGCGAATATAAATGCTGTCATCTGTGTGCAGGATTCATCGGTTCAATAAGTTATACATTAGTGTGGAAATTAGACTAATGACGCGACTCTTGGAATGCTTTGATCTTATAAAATTGGGGACGCTTACGGTGATTATTTTAAATTAGAGATCTGGGATGAAATAGGGTTAGTTCTAACTGAATGGCTTATTTTATGAGTCTACTCATTATCTATTAGTTTCGAAATCTAAGAGGCTGTCTTCTTCTGCATGCATTGGCAATATAAGTGAAGAGTCTTTCAGTAGGTACTTTTTATTTTAATTCTCTGCCTTGTGTTAAAACCTGTGTTGGTGAAATGGCTAGGGTTCTTAATACAGGTTAAGATGACTTATTTGAGCAATTATTTATATTCTTCATTCCTTCCACATAGACGCAGAACCTAAATGACCTGAATGACGTTAGCAGTGCTCATGGGGCCCAAGAACCTGACAAAAGAACCATTGATATATGCCTATCGTCACAGGCTAGGTAGAATTGGTTCTGCTTTTCCACCTTTCGAATTTGACAAAATAAATGACACTGAGTAATAACAACTTGTGCAAGCACCCAAGAATAATTATGGGCTTGCTTTATGTCTTATTATCTGATCATTGTCTGATCATTGTTATAATTTATGGGAGCCTGCCAGCTAATGTGTAACAGAATGAGTGCTGTGACCAATGCTAAGGGCGCTGCCCCTTTATGTCATTCTTTCAGGTCCTGCTTTATTCTTTTGTTAAATTTTTTCCATCTTTCTCTTAATTCGTTTTTTACATTTGTGTGTTTTTCCCTCTGTTACTTCTGGTCAATATATGTTAAGGGAAAATAAGCGCTGGTCCCCGAAAATGAGTGCTGGTGGGCCTCACCGGCAACCACCATCTCAAATCAAGAGCTGGTACCTCCATGTAATACATTCAAGCCTGTCAAATTGTGATGTCTCTAGCCACCTGTAATAAAGAAATAATGAAGCTACTCTATTGTAATAAAGTATTACAGTTGAGTTCTGACAGCACAATGTCTGCTGTCAAAGTCAGTAGCCAAGGTGAAAGGCAGGTCACTGAGCATCATTACAGTGCAATTTAAACACATAAAACAATAACTGGCCTTTTCTTCTTTGGATACATTTTTCGGTTTAAAAAAGAGATCAGCAGCAAGGAGATAATGAGATAGAAACATGTTTATTTTTTCGAGGATGTAGGACATTACCAGAAAGATGAGATCTCCGCATGTTTTTACACAATCTGAGGTACACTTATTTTGAAAACTGATTTACATTAAACTGATTCCACTATCTTATTGCAGAAATTACTAACTGCTCTTTGGTGTGAGTAATTTCACAGAACACATTGGGGGTCATTCTGACCCTGGCGGTAGACTACCGCCAGGCCAACGACCGCGGATGCACCGCCAACAGGCTGGCGGTGCATCCATGGGCATTCTGACCGCGGCGGTACCGCCGGTTTCCCGCTGCCCTGGGGAATCCTCCATGGCGGCGCTGCAGGCAGCGCCGCCATGGGGCTTCCGACCCCCTTACCGCCAGCCTGGCTCTGGCGGTTTTGACCGCCAGAACCTGGCTGGTGGTAATGGGTGTCGCGGGGCCCCTGGGGGCTCCTGCAGTGCCCATGCCACTGGCAGGGGCCCCCTAACAGGGCCCGGACAAGATTTTCAGTGTCTGCCAAGCAGACACTGAAAATCGCGACGGGTGCAACTGCACCCGTCGCACCCCTTCCACTCCGCCGGCTCCATTCGGAGCCGGCATCCTCATGGAAGGGGGTTTCCCGCTGGGCTGGCGGGCGGCCTTCTGGCGGTCGCCCGCCAGCCCAGCGGGAAACTCAGAATTACCGCGGCGGTCTTCTGACCGCGCAGCGGTATTCTGACGGCGGGACTTTGGCAGGCGGCCTCCGCCGCCCGCCAAGGTCAGAATGACCCCCATTGTGTTTACACTTTATGCCTGCAATGAACATGAAAGAGCAAGACACCAGTGATTTATTGTAGGAAGGGTGATGGTGTGATCATATATTATAAGGGATAAATGCCTCATTATACTGAGAGTTTCAATTACCCTATAGGGGAACTCATCTTTTGGCCCCATTCCTCTTCATCGTCCTGGGCCCCCTCAGTGACTTGCATATGTCTACATATATGTCATTGGTAATTTACCTTATACATAATTCACTACAAAATGAAAATTCTTTTCAATGCAGTGCACTTACATGTTTCTTTTTGCTCTTCAAATTTGATCAAGGGAACTCATATAGTCAGAAGAAAGACTACTATCAGTGTCTGGTGTCTCTCAACTGTGCATGATACAGAATATTACAAACACAGTCAGATTGTTTCCTCCAACAAGTAAACAATATCCTCTTTCAAGGGTTCATCAATAAAATGAACTTTCTCAACGAATGCAACATTATTCCCCAAAACATTTTAGGTCCTATTTTAATCATCAAAGAATATTATTTTTAAAAGAGGAAAATGTACTTTTAAAATACCTTGCTCCAATTACAGACCTGCATGCTCTGGGGCTATTAAGAAAAATCAAGACCTGGAATATGCATGTCTATGAGTTGCACAAATGTATTCTGTTAGAAATTGGGTTCCTGATTGGCAGAAGTATGCAACCTATCCCACCAAAACCACAATCCTAGTAAGGGTAAGTCAGATACACACTAAAAGTTAACCTGTGCTCATCTCTGGTAGCTTGTCACAGTGAAGTGAGGCTTAACTTAAGAGGCAATTTGTAAAGTATTTCTGCAACTCTTCAAACAGCAAAACAATGAAAACACCACACAAAAATACACCCCATGACTAGAGAAATAGTGCTTACCTTTATAAGTAAAACAAGACTAAAACAACAAAAATCCAATGAGTAGAAGATGAGATATGATTTTTTAAAGTTTCAATTGAAATATAATGCTTAAAAGCATAAAGTGCAAACGGGACATCTGGTCATGCTGGACCAGAGTAAATCCAAAAGTCCAGGCTAACTGCAATGCAGCACAGGTTGGATACAGTCCCAGGTAAGTCCAGCTGAAGTTTTACCTTCTCAGAGTTCTCTCAGGAGACCTATTTGCAGGGGAGAAGGTCTGTGAGAGCAAGGAGATCGTTGCTAGTGGTGGTTCATGGGTGTGAAGAGTTAGCCGGGAATCACAGACGGGCGGGCTGGAGCCCCATGGTTGCAATCAGCAATAGTTGCTGTTTGTAGAGATGAGCTTGAGCATAAAAGCTGGGCCCAGAACTGCATTGGCACCTCTTAAGGGTCAGGTGCTGGTAGACGACATGTCAGGAGCTGCAGCAGATGAGTTGGAAGTCTTTTGTGTACCTGACATTTCAGAAGAACAGGAGGCAAGCCAGCAAGCCCTTTGAGTCAATTTGTTTCTGTGATGGAGAGATGCAGGCCCAGTCCTTCTCACTCCCAGGCAAGAGGGCAGCAGATCAGCTCAGCAAAGCAGGAGTCCAGCAGAGTAGCAGTTCAGCAGATTGACAATCCTTCTTCTTGGAAGATAGTCCACATGTCCAGAAGTGTATTGAGTTGTGGTGTCAGAAGACCAGTACTTGTACACACTTGTGCCTTTGAAGGGGGGGAGAATTCAAATAAAGTTATTTGAAGTGCAAAGAGGTCCTTCCTTCCTGCCCTGGGTCCAGACTCACTAGAGGGAAGGATGCAGCTCTTTTATGTGTGGCAAGACACTGTCCTTTAAGGTTTAAAGTGTGAACAGGTCCTGCACCTCACTCCCCCCACTGCTGCCTGCTGTTTGAGCTCCTGTTGAGCTGTGCCCATGCCCACTGGGCTCTTGCCTGTTTGTTCTGTTTTGTCCATTTGTCTCCACTTTCTGCCAGTCTTGATCTGGTCTGATCTGTCCATTTGTGCATGCCGTGATCCCTTCTGTGCTGTCCATTTGTGCCTCTTTTGCTCTGTTCTATTTTGCTCTAGTAGTTCCTTCTGTGCCCCCCACCTCTCCCACCCCACCACTTAATGCCATTTTTGCCCATGTTTCCTTGACCACCCTCCACCCACTTCACCCCGCCCTACTCAGGACCTACTTAATGGTGGTTGCTGCACCTCCCCACTAAGCAGCCCTGCACCTCGTTCCGCCAATGCTGCCTGCCCTTTGAGCTCCTGTTGATCTGTGCCTGTGCCCGCAGGAGTTCTGCCTGTTTGTTCTGATTTGCCCATTTGTTCATCTCCACTTCATGCCTGTCTTGATCCATTTTGTGCTGTCCATTTGTGCCTGTCTTGATCCATTCTGTGCTATCCATTTGTGCCTGTTTTGCTCCATTCTCTTCTGTTCTAGTTGTTTCTACTGTGCACCCTGCATGCCACTGGCCCGCCACTCGCTTCCTGCTGTTTTGGTCCCAACTCTCATCACCTGCCCTCCTCCCACATCACCCTCAGCTCCCCTTGACCTACTGCGTGACCCCCTGAGCAGGTCCTGCATCTCTCTCACCCCACTTGTGCCTGCCCTCTGAGCTCCTGTTGAGCTGTGCCCGTGCCCGCTGGGGTTCTGCCTGTTCTGTTTTGCTTATTTGTTCGTCTCCACTTTGTGCTTGTCTTGATCCGTTCTGTGCTGTACATTGTGCCTGTATTGATCCGTTCTGTGCTGCCCATTTGTGCCTGTCTTGATCCCTTCTATAAAGCCCATTTGTGCCTGTTGTGCTCTGTTCTATTCTGTTCTGGTCAGTCCTTCTGTGACCTCCTGCATGCCCCCGGTCCCGCCACTCACTTCCTGTCATTTTTGTCTCTGCTCTCCTCGCCCACCACCCTTCCCAGGATCTACTTAATGGTGGTTGCTGAATGACCCCTTCTGAGCAGGTCCTGCACCTCACTCCTCCCACTGCTGCCTGCCCTTTGAGCTCCTGTTGAGCTGCACCCATGCCCACTGGACTTCTGCCTGTTTCTTCTGTTTTGCCCGATTGTCTGTCTGTGCTGTTCCTTTGTGCCTGTCTTGATCCCTTCTTTGATGTCCATGTGTGCCTCTTTTGCTCTGTTCTGCTCTGTTCTAGTTGCTCTTTCTGTGTCACCCTGCGTTCCCCTGGGCCCATCACTTGCTTCCTGCCATTTTTACCCCTGCTCTCCTCAACCGCCCTCCTTACACGTTGCTCTGCCCTCTCCAGGACCTACTTAATGGCAGTTACTGCGTGACCCCACTGACCAGGTGCTGCACCTCGCTCCCCCACTGTTGACAGCCCTCTGAATTCCTGTTGAGCTGCACCTGTGCCTGCTGGGCTTTTGCCTATTTGTTCTGTTTTGCCCATTTGTCTCCACTTTGTGCCTGTCTTGATTCATTCTGGAATGTCCATTTGTGCCTGTCTTGATCCGTTCTGTGGTTTCCATCTGTGGCTGTCTTGATCCATTCTTTGTTGTCCATTTGTGCTTATTTTGCTCCGTTATTTTCTGTTGTGTTCCAGTCATTCCTTTTGTGCTCCAGTGTGTGCCGCTGGCCCCACCACTCGCCTCCTGCTGTTTTTGCCCCTGTTCTCCTCACCCGCCCTCCTCTCACTTCGCCCCGCCCTCCCCTGGACCTACTTAATGGTGGTCTCTGAGAGTCTGCACAGCGGAGGCGCTGCTGGTGCACCTAAGGCAAGCAAAAGGCAAACCTGTCTGTGATCATCTGCGCTTGTACCGCGCCCAGTGCCAGAAACCCTGGACCCACTGTTCATCTCTTATACACCCCTGACGAGATCTGGAACCTCATCCTGAAGGCCATGAACACTGACTGTTACATCTCCTTGCCTCTGACCACAAAGGACCCCTTCTCCTACCACAACAGCCACTTCTCCTGCAATGTAAGAACCACCACTACCCCCACACAGAGGACCCCCAGCCACAAACCACAACTCCACTGCATGCTACTCAATGTCCAGTCGCTGGCAAGCACGCCATAGAGATCTGGGACACCATCACCACTCTCTCTCCTGACTTAATGTTCATTATAGAAACCTGGCTCACCCCTACAACTACCCCAGACATCACCACCGCAACACCCTCTGGATTCAAGATGATTCACTGTGACTGCCCCAACAGACACAGCAGAGGCATTGCAATTATACTCAATGACTCCCCCTGCAGCACCGCCTTGGATGACAAAACCACACCAATCATGTAACACCTCAACTTCCAGATGAAACTGGACACCAACAACACCATAAGAGAAACCATCGCCTACAGACCCCCATGCCCCTGCGCCAATTTCTGCAATGTCATAGCAGACTTAATTGCCTCCCTGGCAGTCGACTCCAACCACTACATCTTCCTAGGGGGTCCAAACGTCCATGTAGAAGACCCAAACAACGTAAACTCTCCTCACTCCACTAAAACATGAGCATCATCATCCTTACTCAGCTGGTCACCGCCCCTACTCACAGCTCAGGACACACACTGGACCCCATCTTCTCCACCAGTGACAGAGCCAAATTCTCCCACACCAACGAAGTAACATGGACCGATCTCAACATCGCCACTCCCTGCCCCTTCAGCTCACTCTTGCAGCTTTCTGCTTTCTCCCATTGTGACGCTTTTTCATTTTTCTCTTCCTCCGTCATTCCCATATGTGTCTTTTGTTCACAGTAAATACCTGAGGCAGAAAAATAAGCGCCGGCCCTCAAAAATAAGTGCCGGTGCTCTGCACCAGAAACAACAAGTACAAATTAAACACTGCCTCCTACATGGTGTTGCAACCGGACCCCCTTTTCCCCATCCCCCACAACTGGGTTAAAGTCATGGAAACCACCTGGATCTCCACCCCCAAGAACACCAGACCCAGCTCGGCAGACGCCCTCGAACTATGCATAAAGAATCTCTCCAATGGGCTAACATGGCCCACCAACACCATGGCCTCCCTGAAAAGCTCAACAAGCAACAAACCCACAAAGCAAGCCACATGCTTCTCCCTAGAAATCTAGACTCTCAATCAATAATGCAGGAAACTAGAGAGACACTGGTGCTCCAACAAGACCCCCGCCAACCTCTACTCCTTCTAGGCCACCCTTAAGGCATAGAACTTCCAACTCAGGGAAACCAAAAAAGAAGCAATCACCACCTGCATTGAAGCCAGCGCTAACCATGACATCTTCAATAACGTCAGAGAATTCTCTTGCCCCTCTGACACGACATACACAGTCCACCCCTCCCAAGCCCTCTGCGACAAGCTATTGGACTACTTCCACCACAAATTTTTCGACATCTACAGCAACTTTGAAACCCAGCCCATCAGCCTTGTTCCCCACCACACCCAAACCCAGACCATCCTCCCCAGTTCTCTGAATGGAGGCAGCTCTCCACAGAGAACACCACTGCCATTGTGACGTCCATCCACTCCTGATCGCCTGCGGACCCTGCCAGCACCAGTTATACAAACTAGGAAAAGAAGTAATTGGAACAGCCCACACAGAAATCTTCAACACCTCCATTACCACCGCCACCGTCCCCAACACCTGGCAACACACCAAGGTCAGACCACTACTGAAGAAACCCTCAGCCAACCCAACCAGCTTAAAAATTACTGCTGATCTTGTGCCTCCCATTTCCCACCAAAGTACTGGAAAAATCCATCAACTGCCAGCTCACAGACAACCTTGAAACCAACAACTTACTTGATCCATCCCAATCCCGCTTCTGACTGAATCACAGTGCCGATACTGCCCTGATCACAGTAACCAATGACATCAGATGCCTCCTTGACATCTGGGGAATAGCAGCCTTCATCCTCCTCAACCTATTTGCAGCTTTCAACACTGTCTCCCACCACATGCTGATCACAAGACTTCACACCATCAGCATCCAAGATGACACACTCAAATGGATCTCCTCCTTCCTCAGCAGTTGCACACAGAGGATCCTCTTCCCATCTCTGCCCCCAAAGACATCATCTGTGGCTTCCCCCAGGGCTCCTCCCTCAGCCCTACTCTCTTCAATGCCTACATGACTCTGCTGGCCGACATCGCCTGTACCCACGGACTTCACATCATCTGATGTGCTGACAATACCCAACACATCTTTTCCCTCGCAGACGATGCCACCTCCACATGAACCAACTTCCAAAACATCATGACATACTGCCTTCAGCTCCATCCTGGCTGATTACAACCTGCACCCGCCGTAATCCTATTGGGATCAAAGATCCTGGCGGAGATGGCAGTAGGTTGGCAGGTCTGCATGCCAACCTTGTAATGTGACTGGTGAATATCTATGGTTTCATATGTTTAAAATGTGAGCCTAACTGTAATGCCTTTGTAACCTATGATTTTTTCAGTGAAAAAAATATATTTTATATATATATATATATATTCACACTCTCCTTCTGTACTTCAAAAAGGATACAACACTCCACAGTTGCTGAAAATAGTTTGTTTACACCAAAGGAACGCGTCTCGGCGTTTATGCCTTTGTCAACCTTGCGGTCGCCATTTTTAATACGCCTTATATACCACATGATTGGTTTTACAAATCTAATTATTTTTTAAATCTCATACGACATTTAAACATATTAGCCAACCTACACAATTGCTTCTACTATATTTCATTAATCACATAATGATGTCTAATTATACATTTTCAAATAACTTTGATTTTACTTGTGAATCCCTTCAAACATAATACATAACGATATGGATAGTCATAAAATAAAATAAACATATCCTTAATTTCACGTCAAAAAATAGCTTGTAACATGCTTGTAACATTGTCAGTCCCTCATTTTTGAGAAGGACTGGTTGACTTGACATAATTTATTTAGCAGTGTGAGGGGTTATCCTTTGCTGTTTTTGATTGGTTTGTCCTTCATGTATGTATTTTTTTAGGTTCTGTGTGAATGCATCGGAGTGATTGTGTATTCTGTTTTTATTCATTTATCTTTCCTACGGAGGATTATTCACTATAACATTTTTTGTGTTGATTAGTAATATAGTTTGTTTGGTTATTATTTAATTAATGAGCATTCATTTGATTAAATAAATATTACACATTTTTTGTTCATATCATATTGTGGATGATCTTTTGAGCTTGTGATGTTTCTTGATTTGTGAGATTGGGATTCCGAATCTAGGAACCCCTTTTTTTGATCCAGTAATTATTGCCTTTTCTCTTTGTCATGAGGGATTTCATGTGTTTCTGAGAGGCCCTATACTCATACTAATTTCTGCCTTTGAAGTAGGCAAACATCAACGGAAAGTCTTTGTAGTGCACAAGACCCTGCTTTCCCTGCCCTGGCTTCAGAAACATCCCATGGGGTTAGAGACGGCTTTGTGCAAGGATAGGCACAGACCTATTTAGGTGCAAGTGTCAGTTCCTTCCTAAACTCTAGCCCAGGAAGACCCATCATGATATGCAGAACACACCTCAGCAATCATTGTGTGACTGTCTAGAGTTAATTCACAAACAGCCTAACTGTCACCCGACCTTGTTGTGTGTTCTACAGCCATGTAGAGGCACCAAATGGTTAAGCAAGAAAATGCCCACTTTCTAAAAGTGGAATTTCCAAACATAATTTAAAAACCAACTTTGCCAAAAGATGCATTTTTAAATTGTGTGTTCAGAGACCTGAAACTCCATATCTCTATCTGCTCCCAATGTGACATTACACTTACTAGGGACATATACGTAAATTAAATATGACACGTGGGTATGAGCCAATGTTACCATGTTTTAGGGGAGAGAGAACATGCACATGCACTTTAAAACTGTTTAGCAGTTGTAAAGTGCTCAGAGTCCTAAAACCAGCAAAATCGAGGTCAGAAAAAGAGGAGGAAGAAGGCAAAAAGTTTGAGGTGACCCTTCAGAGAGGGCAATTTTCCAACATATTCATTTTTTTTGTAATTCACACAGGTGACAAACATTCCCCAGGGGAAGCTGCCAGTTGCATTGATTCCCTGGCATATGCTTATGCTTTTCAACCCTAACTCTGCAAATTCCAAGTGTGAATTTCAAATGTCCTCAGTTTTGGCAATTCACAGTCACAGGGTTAGTGTGAATAGAGCATTGCATTTTTTATCTTCTTCATTATGAAAAATTCAATGTTTCATTTAACTCTGATGCAATGGGGGTGTTTGAAGCACTTTCCAAGTTTCTGTAGTTCCTGTTGTTCAAGGTAGGGTGTTTCTAATCAGGCCTGCCCTTTTTTCTGTTTCTGATTACTGCTTCAGGAAGATCGAAGACAGACAAGCGAAGAGATAGCTCACTTCATTCTGCCCCTAACTTATGCTTGGACGAGTCCTGCTGTTAACCTGATGTGAGAACCATCACTTTAAACAATGGCTGTGCCTGGAGAGCAGTCAGGAAACAACATTTGAAGGAGAACTGACCCAAACCAGTTTTGAAGTTAGAGACATTGGCTCCACATTCCCTATCTGGAAAAAGCGCATAAAAGCTGGATCCAAACCACCCCCTAAGGCTTCTTAACCAGGAAAGACAGTAGTTCACAGATTATTTGAACAGCTGTTGTTCAACCAGGGCTGGTATCTGCCTGACAACCTGTCTCCCAGAGATGAGGGGACATCAGCTGAAGCTCGCACTTTTTTCTGGAGGAACTGAGGGTCTGTCTGGAGTGTTTACAAGCCTGTCAGTTGAGAAAGTAGAGAAGTGAGATTATAGCATTGAACAATGTATATGAGTAACTACCAAGGTGCTTTGTCAGATTGCTGTCAGTTGAGTGGCTGGTGCTGCAGTAATCATTGGAGGGCATTACAGTTGAGCTCCAATCGTTAGCCCAGTGACTGCAGCTGCTTAAGGACAGCAAGGCAAAGGGATCAGCCTGGATGCCACAGCTTTTAACCCAATATATTAGCACAGTCAGTAGTGCTGGTGCTGAAGCTGCCCCCACCAATCTCCTCAGAGAAAATCATTCAAAACAGGGCTGCAGGCATGGCGTGCTAACTTGAATTATGATTAAATAAGACAGAATAATTCTAAAAGGCTTTTTCATAACATGGGATTCATGTTCTTAGTTGTGCATTATGTTTTTAAAAGTGGTCTTAATTTATGGCTACTGAGGGTTCTCGCTCATTTTGTCTTGTATTTACGTATTCCTCCCTCCAGGTAGCACGCCAGAGAAGAGCCACTGTCACAAGGGTAGAAACATGTCCCCTCCTACCTCTAAGCACTCACTGCTACAGAAGCCAGCAGGTAAAAAAGTGTGGCCTAACCTGCACAAAAGACTTAAATTGTGCAGAAGGGTCTCATGTATTAAATAAGTCTTTTTGTCAAGAGTGAATAATAAAGAGGCATTGAAATGTAACTCGCATTTGTGAGAATTATGCTATCTGCCCTAGTGCATAATTCTGGACAATAAGGGGAAGGGAACAGAGAATTCCTGGAAAACATTTTGGAGTGAGAGGTGTCTCCACACAGTTTTCAAACCTCTATGTCTCCATTAATAGACACTATTAAGTTATACTGTCTGATTAAAGTAATTTATTTTTTTCCATAAAAAACAAGAATTAGGCTGGATATATTTTATGCTATTGTTCCTGTTGTTTGACTTGCGAGTTCTGAACTCTTGCCCTGACACTGCTTCCCTGAGAATCCTGCATCTAGGCATGGGCGGAGCTCGTGGAATTAAACTGCACAGAATTTTGTGGAGTCACATATAAACTCTGCGTGATTCCGCAGAGTTTCACCCACCCTGCAGAGAGACGTACAGAGAGAGACCACTAGAGAACGACTTCACAGTGTATCTTTTCTTCTGATTATAGTGGTGCTATAACCCTGCCGTGCACTGGACCTGGAGGTTCTTAGCTGTTCTCTTGCTGGGCAGGCGCCACACCCACTCTGTCCATTCCAGACTCCCATCACTGTTCTCCTGCAACTTCCGCTCCCTGTGCATGATTGTACGTCCAAGCAAAAGCACCAAATTTCACCCCCTCCCAAACCAGCCAGATGGCATCCAGCCTTTAACCTTCTCTCTCCCCCATGCAAACTGGTGCCACCAAACACCAAAACCACTGTGTGCACTGCTGCCCAACATCTGAGAAGAAAACATACTGGCTGGCAGTGTTGAGGTGGCCATGGCTGCACATTCCTTTCTCAGGGCACACAGGGTATCTTTGAGCTTGCTGGTGCAGGTTGTCACCACTGGTGCACAGACAGAGCATGTGTCTGTCACACACACACGCTCCTGGCTTTTTGAGAGCCCCCTTGGTTTCACTTTCTCCTCGTCCTGACTCCTTCTCCCAGTCTTGAGCCTAGACATCGTTGCCAAACGTGGTCAATAAGTACAAACTAGTGGAGCTCAACACAGATGATGTGACAGAAAAGAAAACATAACATCAATAATAAACCTAAAACTGTATTGCAAAATCATACAGTGGGCCGTGAACTCTGCCACACAGCAGTTATCAAAGTCGTTTCCTGAACTCCGTGCTCCAAGCAGAGCGCAGAGTGGCAAAACTCTGTGAACTCCACCAGCCGATTGGAGTTTACCACCCACCAGTACCTGCGACTCCCTACCCACACTACCATGATAGTCAAGTGTGACAAGGATCATACTTGGCATAGTCTGCAGAGCCATAGTAGGCTGGGCCACAGAACACCAGTGATATATGACTTCAACAACCATGGGAGATACCCAGTAGCGCCATTAAGCTCTATGGCCCCTTGCTCAGGGTCTGGCAGGTATCAACTGAATAGTATGCAGAAGGCACACATTAAAGAGATACAGGGGGTCATTCTGACCTCGGCGGTAAAAGGCTCTTACCGCCGGTCAGAAGCCCGCCATTCTACCGCCGCGGCCGCGGTAAACCGCCACGGTCATTCTGACCCACAACTGCCAAACCGCCAAAAACCCGACATCCACGGAAGGCCGCCTCATCAGCGATAAACTGGAGATGCCCAAACCTCCACCGTCATGCCAACACAAACACGCCCATGCCATTACGACCCACGAATCCACGCGGCGGTCATTTAACCGCGGTATTCCATTGGCGGTACACACCGCCGCAGTCAAAATACACACCCAGCTCCAAAACACTGCCACATTGGACAATTAGTAATACACACACCTGATACACATACAAACAACACTCCCACACATCCAATCAACTATAAAACACACACCCACATCACCCACAAACCCCCACTACTAGAAATTCGGAGAGAAGGCGAGAGAGAGAGAGAGAGAGAGCACAGCTATCGAAAACCCCAACACACAGAGGAACACAACATCATCACCCACACTACATCCACGCACAAAACACCACACACCACCACACACACCACACTCATCACCACAAACACCACCCCACACCACCCCATGGCACCCCAAAGACACCCCAGGTTCTCGGACCAAGAACTCAGGGTCATGGTGGAGGAAATAATTAGGGTAGAGCCCCAGCTATTCGGCACACAGGTGCAGCACACCACAATAGCCAGGAAGGCGGAGCTATGGCAAAGGATCGTCGACAGGGTCAACGCTGTGGGACAGCATCCCAGAAACCGGGAAGACATCCAAAAGCACTGGAACGACCTACGGGGGAAGGTGCGGTCGATGGTGTCAAGACACAACATCGCTGTGCAGAAGACTGGCGGCGGACCCCCACCCACTCCACCCGAATTCACAGCATGGGAGCAAGAGGTCTTGAACATCCTGCATCCTGAGGGCCTCGCTGGAGTAGGCAGAGGAATGGACTCTGGTAAGTCTAATCCCAACTACTTCACCCCCCCCAACCACCAGCATGCCAACCCACACACCCACCCTCACCCCCAACCCCCCAGCACACATCCTCCCTGCCAATGTCTCACCAGCACAACCCACCCAACACAACACCAATCCCTGAATGCCAACACAAACCATGGACACCCATCACCTAAGCATGACCACTGCACATACCCATCCCCCCCCACAAACCACCCTCACAACTCCTCCCACAAGGGAATGCCAGCACTGGGGGACAAGGGCACCCACAAATCGCACGCCATGGCACACACAGAAGCAATAACCATACTCTTTTACCCCTGCAGGGCCCGAACGCCAACACACCGGCCCGGAGGGTCCAGATTTGTCCATCCCGCCCCCCAGAACAGGCCCCCAGTGATGACAGCAGCTCTGTCGACCTAGAACCTGATGACCAGCCCGGACCATCGGGGACCTCTGGACAGTCGGTTCCCCACACACAGACACAGGCCACAGCAGACCCAACCCCCTCTGGGAATACCAGCACAGCTTCCACCCAGCGGGCCCATGCCTCTGTCTCCAGGACGCGTCAATCAGCAGTGTGTCCGCCACTACAGGGCACCCAGGCTGACCCACCACCCCAACAACAACAGGGACCTGGGGGCAGTGGTAGTGGGCACACCGTCCAGGGGACAGAGGCCCGGGGAAACAGGGCAACTGGGAGGGCTGCTGTGCGAGAGGGGGTTGACCGGCCCAGGGAACCCACTCTCCAAGAGGCCCTCACCACCATCATGGGAGCATACCACCACTCCCAGGAGACGATGGCGACGGTACTGGCCAGGTTCCAGGAGATCCAGGCACAGCAGGAGGAACGGTACATGAGGTTCAGAGACGAACTCCGGAACATCGGTACCGCAATGGGGACCATCGTCCTGGCCCTCAACCAGATAGTCACCACATTGTGGGACCATGTGGCACCCCAAAGGGCCCCTGTCACTAGCCCGGACGACGAACAGCCTACCACCTCCGCCGGCGCTAGTGGACAGGAGGCCCCCACACCACGACAGGCCACCAGAACCCCACCTCCTGTTGAAGATCAACCACCCCGCAAGCGGAACCTGAGATCACACAAGAAGACAGAGTAGGATGCCAAGACCCCCGCCAGCATAAGATACCCCCTGATGTCAGCCCACTGTCCCACATTGTCACCCTGTCCAACCTTGAACTGCCCCTGCTCCATCCTTCCACAGGCATATGGACAATGCACCTGTGCGACTGAGAACTGGACTCTGCCATGGACATTACTACACCCCCACCCATCACCGTTTTACTATCATGGACCTATATCCAGCACTTAAAATAAATCACCAATTGCACTTCAAAAATCAGGAGTCTGCTTGTATTCTTTACAAATGTATTACACATAACGGTGCAATAATGTTCAGTCACATTGTGATGACAACATACCAATCTCTATAAGCATTAGTCCATGGGCAAACAAAGCA
Organism: Pleurodeles waltl; assembly: GCF_031143425.1. Classification (NCBI taxonomy): domain Eukaryota; kingdom Metazoa; phylum Chordata; class Amphibia; order Caudata; family Salamandridae; genus Pleurodeles; species Pleurodeles waltl. Next base: position 512,088,536 of record NC_090445.1, read on the forward strand.
GCAGTCACGCTGTGGGTCATACAGCTCTGAAAAGGGAAGGGAAAGTCAAAAATCAGTTAAAACGAACTGGGGGGAAACACAGAAAGTAGAGATGCAGGAGGGCAGAAGTAAATTTAAAATGGCGTGGGTGATTCTTACCTGTGTGCTACTGAAAATACTGTTGTATAACTGTGTCCCTGTTGTCCGTGTCGTCCCCGTCGTCTTCCTCCTCTTCACTCTCCACAGGCTCCACAGCTGCTACAACACCACCATCTGGACCATCCTCCTGCAGGAAAGGCACCTGGCGTCGCAATGCAAGATTGTGAAGCATACAGCAGGCCACGATGATATGACACACCTTCTTTGGTGAGTACATTAGGGATCCACCTGTCATATGCAGGCACCTAAACCTGGCCTTCAGGACCCCGAAGGTCCGTTCTATAATCCTCCTAGTTCGCCCATGTGCCTCATTGTAGCGTTCCTCTGCCCTGGTCCGGGGATTCCTCACTGGGGTCAATAGCCAAGGCAGGTTGAGGTAACCAGAGTCACCTATTAGCCACACACGGTGTCTCTGTAGCTGTTCCATCACATAAGGGATGCTGCTATTTCGCATGACATACGCGTCATGCACTGACCCAGGGAACTTGGCATTTAGATGGGAGATGTACTGGTCAGCCAAACAGACCACCTGGACATTCATCGAATGGTAATATTTTCTATTTCTGTACACCTGCTCATTGTCTTTTGGGGGTACTAAAGCCACATGGGTCCCATCAATGGCACCAATGATGTTGGGGATATGTCCAAGGGCATAGAAATCACCCTTCACAGTGGCCAAATCACCCTCCTCAGGGAAAACAATGTATCTCCGCATGTATTTCATCAGGGCAGACAACACTCTGGACAAAACCTTAGAAAACATAGGCTGAGACATCCCTGATGACATGGCCACTGTTGTCTGAAAAGACCCACTTGCCAAAAAATGGAGTACTGACAGAACCGGCACCAGAGGGGGAATCCCTGTGGGTTGGCGGATGGGGGACATCAGGTCAGGCTCCAGCTGGGCACACAGTTCATGTATAGTGGCTCGGTCAAGTCGGTATCGAAGTATAATATGTCGTTCTTCCATTGTCGACAGGTCCACCAGCGGTCGGTACACGGGAGGATTCATCCTTCTCCTCGCAAGTCTCAGCGGACGGTGCCTAGGAAGGACAACATGGAGCACAGAGTCAAGCAACCCACAGGTACGTTCACCCAGCTTGCACAGTACACGAATCGCTATGCATTGAAAGGCATGTATGAGTGGCAATGCAAGGCCTAGGCCTGTGTGACGCAGTAGCAATTAAGCCATGTGGGCCCTTGTAATGGCGGCTGCCTGACCTGAGAAGTGTGACAGTGGGATATGAGGTCAACGCGCTGGCGTGGCACACCGTGGCGGTAGGCGGTCGAAGACCGCAGTGCGAAGGCGCATTGGTTAACATTGAACCCTATGGGTCTCAGGAGCCAATGACGATGTGCGCCGGCGGTCGCGGTACGCACCACGTGACCGCCATTTTCTATCTGCTTAACCACTCGAGACCTGACCATCCACAGGAGAGGACCTATACTGCAAGTGCTGCTGTGACCTCGGTCTGGAAGAGACAATGACTGCTGCGACTGGGGAAAGGGCCCCTTCCTTCACTTCAGAAGAGTTGGAGAAACTTATGGATGGGGTCCTGCCCCAGTATGCGCTACTCTACGGTCCTCCAGACCAACAGGTAAGTACACTGGGTGCACGTTGAATGGGCTATGCCTGGGTTGTGTATGGTGGATGTAAGATGGGGGTGGGGAGCGAATGAGGAGTGCAAGGCACGACAGATGAGAGCATGTGCCACATGGCAGGTTTGGGGGGGGGGGGGCAATCACATCTAACATGCAGAAAAATGTTGAAAATTCCTTTCCCACCCTGTACATGTCAAATAGGTCAGCGCCCATCAGAAAGTCGACATTTGGCGTGCCATCGCCATGGAAGTCCGGGCCCTGGGGGTCCACAACAGACGGGGCACCCACTGCCGAAAGAGGTGGGAGGACATCCGCCGCGGGACCAGGAAGACCGCCGAGTCACTGCTGGGGATGGCCTCCCAACGTAGGAGGGATGCCAGTCGTACCTTGACCCCCCTGATGTCCCGGATCCTGGCGGTGGCCTACCCCGATTTGGATGGGCGCGTGAGGATATCACAGCAGACACAAGGGGGTGAGTACCAGCACATTCTGCTATCTTTGCACGCAGTGGAGGCGTCTGGGTGGGGGAGGAGGGCTGTGGGTGACATTAGGCCAGGGCGCTTTCTGTAGTGTAGTCCCCTCCTTTAGGCATGGCCCTGTGCCCCCGCCCCCCACCTCTGTAGGGTGCCAAGTACAGCAATCGATGGTCCAGCATCACCCATGTGCGCACTTGTTGTCCATAGACCTGTTGGCCTAGTCACAAGTACTGAGTAGTGTACCCCGATTGCGCGGTGTAGTGCATGAGGCTCCTGTGTCTGTCCTCTCCGCCAACGGTGTTGACAATGCATGCTCTCAACCTGTTTTTATTTCTCCCCCCACCCTTTTTCTTTATCTTCTTGTGCATGTGTGCATTAGCATCATCAGGCGGAGGAGAATTGGCATCGGAGCACGAGGGAGCTGCAACTCACAAGGCCCCCGTGGGCCATGGTACAGACACCGAGGTCACCAGTGATACGGAGGGCGAGGGGAGCACCACAACGGGGACCCGTGGTGACACCAGCGACACCGACAGGTCCTCGGAAGGGAGCTCCCTAGCGGTGGCGGCAACATCCGGGCCCCCCGCCTCTACAGGTACAGCCGCCACCCAGTGCACCAGCTCCGCCCTCCCAGCAGCCCCTCAGCCTTCGCTCCGTGCCCGCTCGCCCAAGAAGGCGGGCATCTCCTTCGCCCCAGGCACCTCAGGCCCTGCCCCTGTTACCCCTGCTGCCCTCAGTGAGGAGGTCATTGACCTCCTACAGACCATCATTGTTGGGCAGTCTACCATTTTGAATGCCATCCAGGGGGTAGAGAGGGAGGTGCATCGGAGCAATGCATACCTGGAGGGCATTCATTCGGGTCAGGCTGCCCATCAACGATCGTTCAATGCTCTGGCCTCAGCACTGACGGCAGCCATTGTCCCTGTTTCCAGCCTCCCTCTTCTAACTGCCTCCACCTTGTCTCTGTCTCCTGTTCCTCAGCCTATCCCATCCACACCATCAGACCAGCCTGCACACACCTCAAAACCCAAGGGCAGCTCATCTAGACATAAGCACCACAGATCACACAAGCATTCACCCAAGCAACACCCAGATGCAGACATGCCAACAGTCACTACCACCTCTGTGTCCCCCTCCTCCTCGTCTCCCTCCTCCCTCCCTGTGACGTCTCCACTCACACCTGCATGCACACCACCATCAGCCAGTACTTCTATCACCAGCACACCCTCCAGTACAGTCCGCACACGTGCAGTCTCCACCCCCACTGCCATTTACACGTCCCCTGTGTCCTCTCCCACTGTGTCTGTCACCCCCTCTTCCAAGACACACAAACGCAGGCAGCCACCCACCCAACAGCCAACCACCTCACGACAGCCTATGTCACAAGCACCTGCACCCAAAGACAGCACACCTGACTCTCCTACAACCACATCCTCTTCCTCCACTCCCATACCCACTACACCTACCCTTTACATTGGTCCTAAAAAACTTTACCTCTCCAAACTTAACCTCTTTGCCCCACCTGACCCACCCCCTCCATCTGCTAAGAGTCCCAAGAGCACCTCAGCCACCACCAGCCCTGCTTCAAGTGTCACCATTGTGCACGGGTTTTGGAGTCCACCCTTTCCCAGCACTGATACATCGGCCAGCAGCAAGGGGACAGCCAGCCCCCCCCCTGGAAAGAGGACTCGTAAAATCAAGGGCCGCCGCGAGAAGACTGACACGGCTGCCCCCAAGGAGCAAAGTCCTGGGCCGTCACCTGCCACAACATCCAGGGGAGGCAAGGGCCAGAGAGCCTCATCGAAGGAGGGCAAGGGCAGCAGGGCGGAGAAGTCAGCCAGCAGGGGCGCGGACCAGGAGGGCCCCACAAGCCCCATCCCGGGTGTGAGGGAGGACACCCACGGGCCCAGGACTCCGTCACAGAAGGGTCCAGCAACTGCACGGTCGAAGAGGGCCCCGCCGTGCAGAAAGGCACCGCTGAAGAGGGCCCCGCCGTGCAGAAAGGCACCGCTGAAGAGGGCCCCGCCGTGCAGAAAGGCACCGCTGAAGAGGGCCCCGCCGTGCAGAAAGACACCGCTGAAGAGGGCCCCGCCGTGCAGAAAGGCACCGCTCCGCTGGGCCCCGCCGTCTCAAGCACCGCTCTGCTGGGCCCCGCCGTCTCAAGCACCGCTCTGCTGGGCCCCGCCGTCTCAAGCACCGCTCCGCTGGGCCCTTCCTGTCAAGCACCGCTCCGCTGGGCCCCGCCGTCTCAAGCACCGCTCCGCTGGGCCCTTCCTGTCAAGCACCGCTCCGCTGGGCCCCGCCGTCTCAAGCACCGCTCCGCTGGGCCCTTCCTGTCAAGCACCGCTCCGCTGGGCCCCGCCGTCTCAAGCACCGCTCCGCTGGGCCCCGCCGTCTCAAGCACCGCTCCGCTGGGCCCTTCCTGTCAAGCACCGCTCCGCTGGGCCCTTCCTGTCAAGCACCACTGGCCCATTGACAGTGCCGGTTCTGTGTCGAGCTAGTGTTCACCCTGCACTCGGGGCACCCTGCCTCCTCCATTACCTGTGGAGTCTGTAATTCACCTGATGGCCTGTGTCTCTGCACTCCCCAGGATGGCACAGTGGGCAGACCACCCACTGTAGAGACTTGTGAGAATGTGGCTTTGCACTCCCCAGGATGGCACAGTGGGCAGACCACCCACTGTAGAGACTTGTGAGACTGTGGCTTTGCACTCCCCAGGATGGCACAGTGGGCATGGTGGACCCTTCGTGGATCTGACGTCGTGGACTCATGTGGCTGAGGTGCCCCCCCTTCCCTTCCCCCTGAGGTGCCTGTAGTTTTGTCATCTGATGTCCCAGCAGTGTTCTCTCCAATGGACTCAGGTCTCCTGTGTGGGCTTTGCCCATGTGTTGATACACTTTGGCCCACGGACAGTGGAAATTTAAGGGACTGTGCAGGACTTATTGCCTATGTTTATCGGTTTTGCAATGTTCTTACTTGATTTTTTACAATTCATATTGCTATTTTACCATGACTTCAAAGGCCCTCTTTTATACATAAATTTTGTTTCTCACTTTAATTATGTCTTTGCATTATTCCGGGGGGTTTGGGTGGTGTCACTGTGACTTGGTGCTCTGCATTGGTGTGTAGATAGTTGGGGGGGGGGCGCATATGTGTGTGCCCATAAGCTTTCCTCCTCCCACCTCCCCTGTGTCGTAGGTGCAGTACTCACCGTTGTCGTCTGCGCCGGCGTTCGTACTCGTGGTAGATGAGCAGGTAGACAATAGCTGGTAGGATGTTTAATTCGGGTTCCATGCTGTTCTCCGTCCTCGTGGAGTGTGTATAGGTGAGCGTTTTCCCGTTCGTAGTCTGTTTCCGCCGTGTTTTTATCGGCGGGGCTCCCGCCCCGGAAAAGGTGGCGGATTGGTGAGTTGTGATAGTGTGGGCGGTACATTGTCTGCCGCCTGCCTCTTGGTGGTGACCGCCGCGCTGTTTGTGTGTCCCGCCGTGGCGGTCGGAGTGTTAAGGTGGCGGGCTGTGTTGGTGGTTCCCGCTAGAGTCAGAATTCCATTTTTTGGACCGCCTGCCTGTTGGCGGGTTGGCCGCCGCTTTATCACCGACCGCCATGGTTGGAATCACCCCCACAGTTCTTTCTTGCCTGACAACAAATAGAAAATCTACTTGAGCGGCAGAAAAGAAGCAACTCCCTCTTTCGCTGCACATGATGCCATTCGCTCAGATTTTTCAGTGCAGGACAAACACCGGGCACTAAAAATCTACGCGAACTTCGTGACCTAACGCACTCTGCCACTTGTGGAACTCCACATAGTGCAGTGGTGTTTTTGGGTCACTTCGCAGAACTCCACAAACTCCTCTTCTAAACAAATTAACAAGGCCTGCAGAAAAACAATGGAGATCTGTAATACTTACCAAGTACTATTCAACCAAGCTCTCTATTAAAACAGGCAAGGGTTCTTTGCATCCAAATAGTCAATATCTCTAATTTTGTGTTCATCAGCATGAGACCCAAGCTGAGAGTATCTTCAGAAGTGGAAGCAGCTAATAGGTGAGCAAGCTGACGGTGCAGTCACTGGGCCCGGCTCATAGGAGAGGAGAAGAGTGAATGGAGTAAGTGCAACAGTTTTGGTGGCCTGGTGGCCCCATCAGCCTCCCACTTCACAGCAAAAACTTGGTAACCCAGTGGCCCATCGCAACACCCCCAGCTCCATTTGTCATCTTAGAGCAGAACAGAGCGGGAAGAGCGCAGGGAGTCAATTCCACTAGGATAGTGTTAGCGATTTGGTCCTTAATAAGTAAACTTACAAGGGAACGGGTATAGGTCGATGAACCTTTTGACTCATTTAGGATGTTCTTACTGTGGTATCAGAGCAGGAAGCACAATAATCAATAATAATTAGTCAAATCAATAATCAATGGAGCCAGTAAAATTCACACACCATGACTGGAAGGTCATGAATAACCACACCTTGATTTAACTTTTAGTAAGTTTATTTCCCTATTAATAACAATACTAAGTCATATAGCTTAATCACCAAGTCAAATCAAACAAAATTAGTAATAATTGTTAATCAACAAGTCACAAGAAACATGATCTAATCAAAACTTGAATCAAAAGGCATTCCAAAGCATCAACACAAATCATTAGTAAAACCAATTTCAGCAAGACTATAATATCCATAGAGTTCAGCAAAATAGTTTGGCAACCATTTGTCTCTGCAATTCATCATTCGTCATGTGAATAGCCTCAAATAACCCAGATTAGCATCAGCATGTGGGGCTTCATGAGAAATAATTTAGAACACAAATTTGGAAAAACATCTAACTAAAGGGAAATATTAAGAAAGAACAGTTGGTACCTAGAAAGAAAAGGCACATAAATGCATTTCAGTCATTGTCAGATCTACCTATCCACAGTATGTGTCAGCAAGCAGAATCAGTCTTTGTCCTCAGGTCATCAATAGATCAGCGGAACATCAGGCTCTCAGTCAGAGAGTATGAGCCCAATAACAGAATCTTGAATCTCTTCTAAGTCTCTTCTTCTCAACAGCGGTCTGACTAAAATGTCTTCAAATCTGAGTCTGGTCCCCTCTTTCACTTTGTCATATCAAAGTCACCCAAATTATCCCCTAATTTTCAAAAGGTCAATTAATCGTACGTTATTACTCTGTCCAATAGTGTCCATATAGCAAATCTATGAATTCTAATATTTCACACTTCACATGTCGTTGATTGGTCCGCTTTACGATGTTCTCATCATCCAGCTCTTTAGGTATCGAATTTGTTGCATCTCCGTCTCCAGTCAGTGTCTTCATTGTTCGCATCCTAGGAAAGAACCCTTTGCACATTTTACACACATTTTGTTACTTTACGAGAAACCTCATCTCATGTCCGTCGGTTCCCATGGAAAGTTTCTGGTAAGCATTTTATTAAAACAATGAGCATTTCACAGTTAGTTCACTCTGTCAGCATTTTTTATTAACCGCTATGAAATACAGCTTCCCCAGGAGGCCTGGCAAAACTAGGCCAAGACACTCGCTAAGTTAAGGCCTACAATTAATAAGCAAGAACATAATTCATAACCCTTAATATGACATATTACTACATTAATCTAATACATTTTCAATATCTCGTAAGTATTATTCATAATTTAGTACATTTCATGAACACTGGTGGCCATTCTTCGAGGTCACATTTTCAAACGTGCACATTATTATTCTACATTATTAATTTTTCTCCAAAAGTCATTATTCAAAATACGTAAACATTCATTAATAATTTCTAAGTAGGACATCTGCTTCAGCAATCCCTCCTCTGATGACTAAATATGTCATCACACCAAATTTACCACCCACAGTTTTATAGTTCAATTTCTTCAACATTTTGTCTTCTTCTTGAATTTTCCCTATAAATTATTTCCCTATTTTCTGATTCCCTCCTCTGATTCTTCTTAGATTCCTTCAATTTAATTCTTTTACATAAATTGTATAATCCCCATATTACTAATAGACACCTTATAACAATTAATATTTCCTGTATACTTTTCAACAGTACCCCGTTCCAAATACTACTAAGCCAATTTCCCACTGAAGCAAACCCCTTACCAACCTTTTCCCAAACACCTGGTTCTTTCAACTCCTTCAAATAACTACTTGCATTAGTCAGATTAGTAAGTAAGGGCCAGATGTATGAAAGCTTTATGCATTCACAAACGGTGCAAATGGCCGTTTACAAATGCAAAAAGCCATTTCAGAATGTATTAAAGGCATTCTGAAAGCAATTTTAAGGAATCGCTAAAATTGCGACTCTCTAAATAAGAAATTGCAAATAAGGACTCCTTATTTGCGATTTCTAATCACATGTAAGAAGCAATTCCTTAATGCAAATTGGGCATTAAGGAATCGCTATTTACCATCAAGTTGAACTTGGTGGTAACCGTGTGCAAATTTAAAAAATGCATTTAAAATGCATTTTTAAAATGTACATGTAAAGCACACATGCCCTTCTGGCATGTGTGCACCTTGCATGTCCTAAAAAACGTTTTGGGGTGCAGCAGAGGGGACCTTAGGCCCCCAGCACCATGGAGTTTTGCATTTCCAAAATTGTGATTTCCAGTTAAGAAATCGCAATTTTGGAAATGCAAAACATTTGCAAATATGGGCCTACAGGCCCATAGGTGCGAATGGGGCCGGTATTGCGATTTGCGATTCGGTAATAGCATTTGCGATTTTTAAGAAATCGCTATTACCGAATTGCAAAAGTGATACATTGAATTTTGTGAATCAGAAATAGCGATTTCTTAAAAATCGCTATTTCCGACTCGCAAAAGGCCTTCTTGGTACATCTGGCGCTAAGTCTCTTGTCTCTTTACTATTATTAGGAATGTAAGAGCAGCAATGCCTAGAGTTAATCATTTTACAGACTCTGCCATCTTTCGCTAAAAGAATGTCTAAACCAAGATGATTTTGAAGAGTCATAGCTCTTTCCGCAGCCAATTCAGTATCTATCAGGAGTATAGCCCCTGAAAAATTTGTCAGCATGTTATCCACAATAGTAGACAACTTTTGAATCTTGATTGAAATTAGGATGACTCCCACTGAAGGAATAACCACACCATATATATGTCCCACTATCGCAAAAGAGGACTCCCTCCTCTGTCTCTTATGATGTCATTTTGTCATTTTCGGAAACGTTTTCAAATCCTCCATCTGGTAAATCTTTGGGAAAGCTATCCCCAAATATCATGTCCCATACCATCCTCTTGAAAGTCAGTAATAAGCATTAAGTCCACAAATATAATATATCCCCGTAATCGAAGGGTCCTGCCCATTCAACATAAATGTCCATTTACTCTGAAACAAAAACACATGCCTACACTCACTCGTACCCACCAATAAAGTGTCACTGCGTGACTTTGTCCTATATACACAGCGTTTCCCTCCATGTAATACATCTAAAACTAGTTTCCCTTGTGTCTTAATTGCAGTGTAAGCATAATCATTTTTGTCTTTTTCACTAAGCCTTTTTCTAATTTCTCCTTCAGCGCCTTCCTCCTGTCATCAGTATGATCTAAGAAGCGTTTCTCTAAAGGTGTAAGCAAGCATGTAAGATTATTCTTGTGAGCATAAGCTGTCCCAAACGTTAGTGTAGGTTCAAAGAATCCTCTAACTAATACTATGTCATTATCCTTAGCTACTCTACTCAAATACCTAATAATAGGAACAAACAAAACCACAACATCTTGGTTAGAATAGAAATATTGAATGCACTCTTGGTTATAGATCCTTGTTAGTAACAGACTACAACTTACCCCATATGTTAATGGAAGACTACGATAAGTGACTCCTTCTTCAACTGATGAAGGAATCTGCGTACACACAAGACAATTCCTTGCATCCATCGTCTCAACATACTCACTCAAAAAGCGATAGAAGACATTAGAAGAAAGTTCTCCATGAGCATTAGGAAAGTCATGCAAATATTTCTCATCTAACTTAAATCTCTCTAATGCCGTTAGTGTAGTAGTCCCAAAAGCAGAAGTATGGTTGGCTCCTTTCGCATCAAGAACAGATATACTCACAATCAACACTATAAACAAAATCCCACACATAATTGCCAAACCAATGCTCGTATATTTACAGTGCCTAACATCCTTAACTTGCTTACCTACATCCGCCATGATCTGTAAAGAATCAGAAAGCAGAATTAACTTAGAAAACTTGCAGCAAAAATCAAAATTTGACAATTCTTTCAGCGTATCAAAATCGGTTAGCAGCTTTGTCAAAATCAAGTTTCAAAAAGTCAAATCAGGTTATCAATGTCTATTCCAGTTACTTTCATCAGTCTCTTTCTCAAAAAATATTTCTCAGATTGGATCAACAGTTCAGTTCATTGATCTTCTTCAGGTAACCTCAAAATATTGCCTCAGAACTTCCCTATCGAAGCAAAAAGACATAAAATCTTGTTGCCATTCGTTTGTAGTTGCAGACGCCCATTCAGGACCTGTGTATCTTTGACTTGTTATTCTTTTTCTTTTCAACTTTCGATCACTATTCAACTCTCCTTCACTTAGGGCCAGATGTAGCAAAGGATTTGCGCCTCGCAAACGGCGAAAATTGCCGTTTGCGAGGCGCAAATGCCTCTTTGCTATGCAGAAATGCATATTGCGAGTCGGGACCGACTCGCAATATGCATTTCAGAATCGCAAATAGGAAGGGGTGTTCCCTTCCTATTTGCGATTCTGAGTGGTATGCAATACCATTTGCGACCGCCTACTCGGTCGCAAATGGTGTCGCAGTTACCATTCACTTCAAGTGGATGGTAACCCACTCGCAAATTGGAAGGGGTCCCCATGGGACCCCTTCCACTTTGTGAATGGACCCAAAACAATTTTTTCAGGGTAGGAAGTGGTCCAAGGACCACTACCTGCCCTGAAAAAAAACCGAAACTAAAGGTTTCGTTTTTTTTTTAAGTGCAGCTCGTTTTCCTTTAAGGAAAACGGGCTACACTTAAAAAAAAAAAAACTGCTTTATTGAAAGCAGTCACGAACATGGAGGTCTGCTGACGACAGCAGGCCTCCATGTTTGCGAGTGCCTATACTCGCTATGGGGCCGCAATTTGCGACCCACCTCATGAATATTGATGAGGTGGGTCATTGCGACCCCATAGCGAGTCGCAGTCAGTGTCTGAGACACCGTACTGCATACCAATTTGCGAGTTGCAAATTGCGAGTCGCATGGACTCGCACTTTGCAACTCGCAAATTTTTTATTTGCTACATCTGGCCCTAGATTCTTCCTTTCTCGTAGTATCTACTTCTTCCTCTAGTGTTGGTTCAACTATTACCTCTTTCCTTTTCTCCACTTACAAATTCAGCCACTTATCTCCTTTTCGTGAACCTTCTGTAGATATTCTCTTCAGGACTGAACTTGTATCCTTTTCTTTAAGGTGTTTTCTCTTGATGGACCTGCAACTGGTTCACCTTGACTTTGATCCAGCTCAACTCCTTCCCCTCCTTGGTCCGGCACTTGCTCTCTTTGTCTCTCGGAATCGTCTGCTTCTGGGTGAACTCCCTCTGTAGTAAGCTCTCCTGCTGGTTCAAATGTGATAGATTCTTCAGCACCCTCCTGGAGATTTCTACCTTTGTCTCTCACAGGGGTGATGGAACCATCTTCAATAAGCTCAGGTTCAGCTTCAGCTTCTTCTTGCTCCTTCTCCTGTTCTGGTGTTGTAATTCGTCTCACAGTTGTTGGTACTCTCAACAATGCTTCTTCATGATCCAGTGGACATGCCACTTTCTTCGTGTGACTCGCGTGAATCCAATTCAGGATCCCAGCACACTTCACAGCTGTTGTACTTGTTAAAATCACTTGATACGGTCCCTTCCAGCAAGGCTCCAAAAATGTTTTGTGCACATGCTTCCGGACAACAACCCAGTCACCAGCTCTCAGGTTGTGCCCTGGATCATCGATCTGTGGCAGGGTGGTGGCCTCCACCTGCTCAGAGAAAGAGCGGACTACATCAGCCAGACCCTTGCAGTAATCCAACACCATACCATCTGAAATGTTCACAAGTGTTTTGTCTGGAACTGCTGGCAACCTCATTGCTCTGCCCATGAGAATCTCATGGGGCGACAATCCTGTTTTCCTGTCGGGTGTGTTTCTCATTGACATCAACACCAAAGGCACTGCATCAGGCCATTTCAGATTTGTAGCTGCCCACATTTTTGCAATTTGTGACTTCAAGTTACCATTCATCTGCTCCACTAGTCCTGATGCTTTAGCGCGATAACTATAATGCAACTTATGCACGATGTTCAATGCTGCATTCACTTCATTATTGAAATCCCCTATCTGATTCTAAAGAGATAAGAAATTCAAAACGTGGTATCAATTCCCTGAGCAGCAATTTCGCTACTGTGAGGCTATCATTCCTCCATGTAGGGTAAGCTTCAATCCAATGACTAAAGATGCACACAATCACCAACACAAATCTCAAACCTCCACACGCAGGAATTTTAATGAAATCCAATTGCGTTCTGCTGAATGGACCTCCTGCTCTTCCAATGTAGCTCAAATTACCCACTTTTCCCGCATTTAATTGATGACAAATGACACAACAATGGTGTATTGCTTCAGCTGCTTGTCTAAACTTGGGGTTAAACCAATCAATTTTGAACAAACAAACCATGGCATCCCTCCCAATGTGTGCCTGACATGAGACTACCTCGCCATATGGGACAAGAGACTATTTGGCAAAACCATCTGACCCTCCTCAGATACCCACAACTCATTTTGTCTTTGAACATATTTCATTTTGCTCCATGACTGTTTCTCTTCTTTGTCGACATTACTCTGCAGAGTTTTTAACACTTCCAATGTGTCAATCACCTTTAATGCAAAACTCGTACATGTAGTGTCTTCTTCAGGTACCAATTCCCACTTGTCTTTTAACGATATACAGTTCAAGGCGCAAAACCTTGTGACTTGATCTGCATATCCATTCCCCAGTGACATGTAGTTCTGTGTCTTTAGATGGGCACTGCATTTTACCACAGCAGTTTCTTCAGGTAGTTGAATCGCATGTAACAATTCCTTTATTCTTTCACCATTTCGCACTGGTGATCCAGTAAAGGTCAGAAAACCTGTCTGCAACCACAATTGACCAAAATCATTAACTATTCCAAATCCGTATTGGCTATCAGTGTAGATAGTGACTCTCAATCGAGCAGAAACATGGCATGCCTTAGAAAGAGCGCCCAATTCCGCTACTTGAGCAAAATACACTCCTCAAAGCCAGGAAGCTTCTATGGTACCTGTAATTGTGCACACTGCATATCCTGCTCCCAGTCTCCCTGTGCTGTCTCTCAGACAAGAACCATCAACGAAAACAATTTGGTCGTTTTCTTCCAATCGGGTATCTCTAAAATCAGGTCTCAGTTTTGTGCACAACTCAGTTACTTCAAGATAATCATGTTCAACATCTTCTCTCTCAGTTTCAGTAGTAGCACTTGGAAGCAATGTTGCCGGGATCAGCACTGTACCTATTTTCAGTGTCTCATTTGGAGCATCCAAAATGCTCATCTCTCACCTAGTCAGCCTAGCATCAGTCAAGTACTGGGTTTTCGTCCTTGTCAGTAAAATCTCAATCAAGTGAGGGACCATTACAGTCAGGGGCTATCCCATCACTACTCATTCACACTGTGAAAGACTCTGACCAACTGCGGCAACTACACGCAAACAACATGGTAAGGCTGCTGCAACTGGGTCCAAAGTAGCTGAACAATATGGTACTGGGTGATGAGCACCTCCATGGACCTGAGTCAAGACAGACAATGAACATGCATCACGCTCATGACAAAACAATGTGAATGGCTTTGTGTAGTCAGGCATACCTAACGCTGGAGCTCTGTACAAACTCTCTCTCAACTCAGTGAACGCTTTCATCTCACCCTCATCTAGCACTATGGGATCTGTGACATCCTTATTGGTCAACTTCTGCAATGGCTTTGAAAGTTCTGTAAAATTTTGAATCCATTGGCGACAATAGCCCACCATTCCCAGAAACATTATAACATCTATCTGTGTAGTCGGGGGGGTTTATTTGCAGTATCATTGTAACACTTTTTCTGGATATTTTCCTTGACCCCTTCTCAGTGTGGTGTCCCAAATACTTCACTACCTTCTGACAATACTGCAGTTTAAATGGTGACACTTTATGGCCATACTTTCCCAAATGATTCAACAGGGCAATCGAGTCGCACTTACACTCGTCCCTTGTCTTGAATGCAATCAACAAGTCATCAATGTATTGCACCAGAGTCGATTGGAAAGGCAATTCTAATGAATCCAAATTCTTTTTCAAGATCTGATTAAACAAGGAAGGTGATTCCGTGTACCCTTGAGGAAGTCTACACCAGCAGTAGACTCGATCTAAGAATTTGAAACTGGAGAGAAATTGAATATTTTAAGGAAGAGGTACAGAAAAGAATGCTTGTGACAAATCAACCACTGTGAACCACTCTGCATCTGAAACATTATTACAGCTGGGTTGGGCACTACGGGACAACATTTTACTACAATGTCATTTATTTTTCTCAAATCCTGAACAATTCAATCCTTCCCACATGGCTTCTTCAAATCCATTAATAGTGAATTACATGGGCTGCTCAACACCTCTTTTAAAACTCCCTGCTTTACAAAATCTGTAATTATCCGAGCCACTTTCACCAGGACATCTTGTGGCATATTGTACTGTGGAAGCTGCGGAAAACTGCATTCGGCTTCAAAGTAACCTTAATTGGCTCCACTCCTTTGATCAAACCCACTTCTTTCCCTGTCAAATCCCACACGTTCTCTTGCACTGTTCCCTGCAAATCGGAATGAAGCTCATCATCTGGCTCGTCAGGTATCGAATTTGCTGCATCTTCGTCTCCAGTCAGTGTCTTCATTGTTCGCATCCTGGGAAAGAACCCTTTGCACATTTTACACACATTTTGTTACTTTACGAGAAACCTCATCTCCTGTCCGTTGGTTCCCATAGAAAGTTTCTGCTAAGCATTTTATTAAAACAATGAGCATTTCACAGTTATTTCACTCTGTCAGCATTTTTCATTAACCGCTATGAAATACAGCTTCCGCATGAGGCCTGGCAAAACTAGGCCAAGACACTTGCTAAGTTAAGGCCTACAATTAATAAGCAAGAACATAACTCATAACCCTTAATATGACATATTACTACATTAATCATATACATTTTCAATATCTCGTAAGTTTTAATCATAATTTAGTACATTTCGTGAACACTGGTGGCCATTCTTCGAGGTCACATTTTTAAACGTCCACATTATTTTTCTACGTTATTCATTTTTCTACAAAAGTCATTATTCAAAATATGTAAACATTCATTAATAATTTCTAATTAAGACATCTGCTTCATCAATAGCAAGAAAGCTGAGCCGTCCACAATGAGACTGGAGCAGAGTAGTGTCGCAGCGTGCCAGTAAGGTGTTAGGACGCAGGCTCATGAGTGGCATGAAGGCACCTTGAATTAGATTAGTGCAGCTTGTGCCCCTCAGAAGAATCTGCTTGCTGTATATTTGCCCATGTGCTTGCTCGACTGGCCTGTTTGAGTCATCTTTGCCCAGCTCTGCCTTGTCTTACCTCGCCTGATCTGGCCCCTGTCAGCAAACATACCACACACATATATTTTTGCCAGTGTCAGCCCATGCCTGGGGACCATATTGGACTCTCCTGATTTGCTCGAGTTGCACAGATTGGCAGTGCCTTTTCCGGCTCTCCGCTTCCCCGTTTCTAGGCCGGGATTGCCACTCTTGCCCATCTCCCTGCCTTGGCTATTTGGTTAATTGTCATCTTATTTGCTTGCTGTCACTATTTGCCTGACTACTGCCCAGCAAAGCAAAGGGAACAACTTGAGCAAGACAAGGCTTTTTCATCAAGACAATTACACCTGGGTGTTTTTTACGTCTCCACTTGGGTAATAATCTTGAAAACCTTGAAAAACTTTGAAAAGAAAATCAAGCCTCTTGAATTAAGATGTGGCATTGAAACAGCTGCTACAAGCAAGCCAGCTGGCTAGGTGAATTCAAACAGTCCAAACAGACACAAATAGCAAGTACCTCTGTTTCATATCACAGTAATATGCAAGCTGATAAAACTAGGAGTCCTATGGTAAACTTGGAACACAGGAGGAAACAAGTGCAGAAAATGGATAGGAGCCTAATTAACCCAGTCATTGCCGAATATAAAAAAGCCTATCACCAACCTGGCATAGTGGCGCAATCAACCTGGAACTCAGCCCATCACAGCCCAAAATCACAGTAAAGTTTATATTTCTGGAAGATGTGGCAGCTGCAATCTACTTAAATAAAATCAATGCCAGCATCCATCCTCCCACTCACCCTTACTGTGGCGGTTCTCAACGGGGGCTATAGAACTGGTTAGGTTAGAGGAAGGTATCTGTAGAATGTGTACACTGGAAGCAGTAGAATAAGAGTGCTGCATGAGTACAGCAGAACAACCCTCGCAAATAAGAACTAATAAAACGGGCCAGCTACTTCAAGAGCTTTCACCAGGCCAGTAATCTCAGGAAACAAGTAACCAACTGCCAAAGTGTCCAAATGGGCTTGAGAAGGGAACACTCACAAACTCCCAAAACTATTCAAACTCTTCATTGGGAATAGATGATCTATGGTGTCGGATGTTTAACAGCAGACCAACCTTATTAACATTAATTGAAAAGATTTGCATGACATCAGGAATAACCCTAAGGATAGGACTTCCAGCAACAGATAAATGGTTGTACTACACATTGCATGATTGCAGCAGATATTGAGTTGCTTTGCCCTTGAAACTCACAGAGAGCTCTAACTGACAGTGGTAAAAACTCCTGCGCAGAAGTAATAATGTCTCATCCATTTTGTTTGAGGCATCGGTTGCAGGTAGTATTAATTGAGAGAAGCTGAACTTCAGCTTTGTGAACTAATATTACTTCACTTTCTTCATGAACATTTCCAAGTAACCAGACTTCATGATCAAAGTTTTAATTTTACCCACCTCAACTGATTATGAAAAAACAGTTCAGAATGACCTTGAATTGCCCTTGCATGTGGCAAAGTGGGCCACAACATACTATTGGGAAGGCTCATAAAATGAACAGAACCACATTGGAGTGAGTTAATTCCTTCTGTCCAACTGCAGCCAACCAGATAGGATTGGGTCATTGGAGTGCTTTTCATGCACTGCTGCATAAGCCTTACCAGATGTATTTTTCGTCTCCTGTAACATTCATCCATACTCCCCCCACAGCTTTTAGAACAAAGAACAAATGTTTGATGATGACACCCAAATCCACAAAGTACTAGAAAATGAACCAGGCCAACATTACCACTTTCCTAGACCATGTGTACTCTGGATGAAATAGTTTTCTTTGCATAAACATAACCATGACCACGATTCTGGTGCTGCTTAAAAGCGGATTGAAACTTGCTGCCTTCTGACTCGCCTTGAAATGCCACCAACCACTGCAGTGAATGTAAGAAACTTGGCAGTTCTTTTTGATCCTCAGCTCTCCTTCACTGTAGTGGCAAAAACACTTCAATTTACAGCTCTCCATACTTCAAAATATTCTCATAGTAGTCCAGAGACACAAATTTGTTGAGTTGTTAAGAGCCCTGGTTATAGCCAGAATAGACTATTACACTAACATTTATGACAGACCACCAAAGAAACTCATTGAAATGCTGCATAGACTACAGAATTGGGCAGCCAGAATGTACCTTGAGCTCTGAAAGCATGACCAGATAGAACCAAACCTAACTGGCTCTCTGCAAATATAATTTTCAAAGTCCTTTACACCATGCAAAAAAGTCTGCTGGGACTAATGTCCAGAATAACTTCAGAAATGAGATCATCAAATTTACACTTCACTGCACACTGACTAGGAACCGAAAATTAAGGCCCATATGTATCAGTAGACCTATCAGTGTCTTACACATGTCTTACACATGAAAGCATACCCTTGAAATGTCAGAGCCACAAGTTAAGGTCTGGGTTTTTGCAGGTATTGCCATTAGATTGTTCAGGAAGCATAGACTTCAAACCTGCATTCCACTGGTCTCCTTGATGAACAGAGACCGTCATAAAAAAAAGTAGGCCAAGATTTTCAAACTTCCCCTCCCCTCAGTTGACCCTCCCCTCCCCCGTCTGCACCATTACACAGATTTCTCCTCACACTCCTCAGCATTCTGAACTACCTGAAATGTGATGTGGTGCAAAGCCCTTAATAAACTTACTAAATAAATAGATAATTTATCTTCATACAGTGCCACAAAGTAACTACAGTCCCAAAAGGGTGGTTTTTACAAAAAAGCAAATAAACACCAAATGGTCATTGGAGCACTCTAACTGTGATGATTACTACGTAATATCCTGAGGTCTGAGGTTCCCTATATGATGATTATTCAGTATCTACGGTTATTTTTCAAGTCCTGAGCCCACCATGCTATTAATATTGAATGTTTAAAGTCTATTGGCCCACTATGTGATTATTATTTAACATCTCAAGACATTTGAGTTACTCAATGATTATTATTTAACCTCTTGAGATCCTTGTCTCAGTATACAAATAATAATGAATTGTTAGATGTTTTTGGCTTACTATATCATAATGTGATTAGACATCTCTGGCCTCTTTCTTACTGTAGATTAATGTTCAATATCTTCATAGGCTTGCTGTCTAACATCCTCCTCATTGGCTCATTATATGATTATTATATAGTATTCCAGTCTTTGACTCAATGTATAATTATGGGAAGCAGCCTGAACTTGGGGTGGGGGTGTCAGGGTAGTTTTAGGGGCGGGGTGTGGGGTTGGGGCAGTTTAGGTTTTAGGGGCAGGGGTCTTGGTAGTTTTAGGGGATGGGGTGGGTAGTGGGGTGTCAGGGTAATTTTAGGTTTTAGGGGCGGGGGTCGGGGTAGTGTAGGTTTTAGGGGTGGGGTGAGGGGGGGTCGGGTAGTTTTAGGTTTTAGGGGCAGGGTGGAAGGGTCACTGTAGTTTTACGTTTATGGGGCGGGTGGGGGCTCGCAGTAGTATTAGGGCAGGGGGTCAGGGTAATTTTAGTTTTTAGGGGCGGGGTAGAGGGGTCGGGTCATTTTAGGTTTTAGGGGTGGGGTTCAGGGTAATTTTCAGTTTTAGGAGCAGGGTTAGGGGTCGGGGTAGTTTTAGGGGCGGGGTCAAGTAGTATTAGGTTTTAGGGGTGGGGGCGTTGCAGTAGTTTTAGGGGTGGGGGTCACATGCTGGAACCATGCATGCCATTCCATGCATGCCTTTACCAGGAATGCCTTTACCACGAAAAATCGTTGTTAAGGCATTTGTGGTAAAGGCATTAGTGGTGTTAGCGTGTCGGTCCTTAATAAGTCAACTTACAAGGGGACGCGTATAAGTCGATGAACCTTTTGATTCGTTTAAGGTGTTATTGCCATAGTTCAATACAGAATCAATAATCAACACACAATAATCAATATCCATTAGTCAAATGAATAATCAATGGAGTCCGTAAATTTCACACAGCATGATTCTTCAGCCATGAATAACCACACCTTTAATTATAAGTTTTGTAAGTTTATTTCCCTTATGTCAACAATGCTAAGTCATAAATCTTAATCGTCAACTCAAATCAAACTATTTTAATAATGCCGTTAATTAGCAAGTCGCAGATAACATGATCTAATGAACGCTTGAATTAAAAGACATTCTAAAGCATCAACACAAAACATTAGTAAAACCCATTTCAACAAAGTTATGACATCCATAAAGTTCAGCAAAATAGTGTATCAATCATTTGTCTGTACAATTCGCCAGTCGTCATTTGAGTAGCCTCAACTAACACAGACTAGCATCAGCATGTGGGACTTCATGCTAAATAATTTAGAACACAAATTTGAAAAACACCTACCTAAAGACAGTATTTAGACAGCGCAGTTGGTACCTAAAATGAAAAGGCCTACAAATGTAATTCAGTCATTGTCAAATCTACCTATCCAAGATAGGGGTCAGCAGCAGAATCAGTCTTTGTCCTTAGGTCATCAATCGGTCAACAAACATCAGGCTCTCAGTCAGAGAATATGAGCCCAATGACAGAATCTCCTCTTCTCCCACCGTCACTCTAGATCTCTCGTCTCGCCATCTGCAATCTCAATGTCTATCTGTCTAAGTTCCCTCTGCCACATTGTTATATTAAAGTTCCCCAAGCTAACCCTCAATTTCCAATTAGTCAATTAATTGTATGTCATTACTCTGCCCAATGATGTCCATATACCAAATCTATGAATTCTAATATTTCACAGTTCACACATTGTTGATTGGTTTGCCTTACGATGTTCTCATCCTTCGGCTTGTCAAGTATCAATTTTGTTGCATCTTCGTCTCCAGTCAGTGTCTTCATTGTTCACGCCCTGAGAAAGTACATCTCATGCATATTACACACGTTTTGTTACAATTCTAGAGACCTCATCTCCTGTCTGTCGGTTCCCATAGAAAGCTTCTGCTAGGCATTTATTAAAACAATGAGTATTTCACAGTTCGTTCACCTAGTCAGCATTTTGCATTAAACACTACGAAATACAGCTTCTGAATGAGGCCTGGCAAGTAGGCCAAAACACTCGCTAAGTTAAGGCCTACAATTAATAAGCAATAACATAATTCATAACCCTTAACATGACATATTACTACATTAATCTAATACATTTTTTATATTTCATATGGACTAATCATACTTTTTGTACATTTCGTGAACACTGGTGGCCATTCTTCAAGGTCACATTTTTAAACGTGCACATTACTTTTCTACGTTATTCATTTTTCTATATAAGTCATTATTCAAAATACGTAAACATTCATTAATAATTTCTAATTAAGACATCTGCTTCAGCAATCCCTCCTCTGATGACTAAATATGTCATCACACCAAATTTACTACCCAAAACATTTCAATTCAATTTCTTCCACATTTTGTCTTTTCCTTGAATTTTCCCTATAAATTCTTTCCCTTTTCTTTTCTTCCTTCCTCTGATTGTTTTTAGTTCTTTTCAATTTAATTCTCCTACATAATTTGCATCATCTCCATATTCCTAATAGGCAACCTAAGACAATTTATATTCCCTGTATGATTTTCAATAGTACCCATTCCAAATACTACTATGCCAATTTTCTACTGAAGCTAACCCCTTACCAACCTTTTCCCAAACTCCTGATTCTTTCAGCTCCGTCAAATCATTACTTGTGTTAGTCAGATTAGTAAGTAAGTCCCTTATCTCTTTACTATTGTTAGGAATGTAAGAGCAGCAATGCCTAGAGCTTATCATTTTGCAGACTCAGCCTTTTTTCACTAAAAGAATGTCTAAAGCAAGACGATTTTGAAGAGTCATTGTTCTATCTGCAGACAATTCAGTATATATCAGGAGTATAGCCCCTGAAAAAATTGTCAGCATGTTATCCACAATATTAGACAACTTTACAATCTTGATCAAATTAAGGATGACTCCCACTGAAGGAATCACCGCACCAAATATATCTCCCACTATTGCAGAAGAGGACTCCTTCCTCTGTCTCTTATAATATAATTCTGTAATTTCCTGACATTTTTTCAAATCCTCCATCTGGTAAATCTTTGGGAAAGCTATCCCCAAATAACATGTCCCATACCATCCTCTTGATAGATGGTAATAAGCATTAAGTCCACAAATATAATAGATCCCCGGAATCGCAGGGTCCTGCCCATTCAACATAAATGTCCATTTACTCAGAAACAAAAACACATGTCTGCATTCACTTGTTCACATAAATAAGATGTTAGTGCATGATTTAGGCCTATATATACAAAGCTTCCCTATGTGTAATGTATCTACATCTAATGTTCCTTGCATTTTAATTGCAATGTAAGCATAATCATGTTTGTAAGTTCTTTCCTCTAAGCCTTTTTCAAATTTTTCTTGCAACACCTTTCTCCTATCACCAGTGTGATCTTGTGCACGGGGCAATTGCACTTGTTGCATAGGCTGAAAATTCTGCATTTGATTCATATTATTCTGGAAATTTAGATTTGGATCTCTCACTCTCGTTCCTCTCACATTTTGAAATGTATTAACGTCATTACCTTGCTGAACAACACCCTATTGCACCATTATTAGACACTCCCGCTTCCAGTGTCCCACGGCTCCGCAAATGTAACATGGCAATAGCTTCTTCATTCTCTGCACATTATTCTGAACCACTACAGTATTCACATCCAGACCACGGTACATATTGCCTCCGTTACCTCTACCTCTCTTCTGAGGCTGAAACATGACATTTTCCTGCTTTTGCGGTATCTACAAAAGTACCCTGCACTCCTGTTTGAACTGCCTTAATCTGCATCACCATTGCCTTCTCTTTCAACTTTTTCGGCTTCAACTCAATCTCATCATTACAGTATTTCGACTACTGCAACACCTCATCAATCGGCTTCTCTTGCCAGCAAATCAAATGACTCTTAATCATCTGTCCCTCCACAAACCTAAACACAAAATGCAGCATTTCTTTTGGCTTAGTTGCTTCTTTACCACTGTACTCCTTGAATGCCTTCAACAATCTTTCATAATACGTATGTATCAATTCCTTCACCTCCTTCACTGTCCTGTCAATTCTCTGCCGATCCATGTTTTTAGGTGAAATCCTCGTCTTTAGGAACTCAATCACCTTATAGTAATATTTAATTACCTCAGGAGATGGTGCACCTGTACTCTTATCTCTCTCCGGTTCACTTGTTGGCCAATCTACTGCTCTCTTAAACTCAACCCACAAGCTAGCTGGAACCACTATCTCAAGTAATGTGTTCAAGTCTTCCCATAAACACTTTGCAATCTTCACAAACCTGTCTGTCTGCTGATACCACTCTACTGGCTTTTCCCTCAGTTTTGGGTAATCGTTTGTGAATGACAGAATATCACTCCTACTCCAAAGGACATGAACAACACTTCCCCCTGGTAAAATCTTTACTGGATCCTTGTCCTGTTGTACATTTTCACGCACCTCTAGAGAATCTTGTTTCTTTTTGTCTATTTTCTTCACCCATCTGCCTTCCCACTTTTCTAATGCTCCCCAAACCTGAGCACTCTGCAGTAATTCTTTAAGGTGTGCCTTCATTCCAGCAGATCTCATGTGTTCAAAATCATTCACCTCAATATCTAATTCGTAACTTCTCTTCAAATGCTTAGTTTTCAAAATTTCTATTCCGTGCTTCTCTCTCAAATATGATAATCTCTGGTGTACCTTGCCCACCTCTCTTGTCATTCTCGGGCATATGTATCTTAATTCTGCCTCTGTATAGGACTCTAATCTATTCGACCCCATTGTTCCCTCAACCAGTTCACCTGCTTCCTTACTCAATCTGACTCAATTGATCTGCTCTTCTCCCTTGGAAGTATTCTGTGGGGTATTCAGCTTGTACAGCAATTCAGTCAACTGCTGAGCTGTCAGTCCTTGTAACAAAATGTTACTCGCATTCACTGGTGGCACCTGTTGTACCCTGCATTTGATGTCTTTGGTGTCAATAACTTCAGGCTCTGACCTGCACTAGGTCCATTCACAGTATCTGGAAGTGCAACAAGTGGACTGAGATCTAAAAATTATCTTGACCCATCATAGATCTGACCCATAGAAGAGATTACCTGCACTTATTCATCTAGTCCCCTCCTCATTAGACTCTGAGACATCGTTCTTTGTCCATTCATAATTGGTTTCTTCTGCACAAACAATGGTACCACTGGACCAACAGTAATTGGCAGCGATATTGCATCTGGGGCTGCTCTGGCACCTGAACATTGTGGGAGAGTAACTCACTTACTCTGATTCATTACTGGAGTCAATTCTGACTGAGTGCCTGTCATTGGCATAAACCTCGGCATCCCCTGCGGCTGTAAATGGGGCAACAAAATTGGAGTCGGCTCAGTTTGAACCAACAGTGGTCTTGGAACCACTTGCACCATAGGTACCACTAAGTTTGAAGTCACCTCTAAGACAGGCACATCAGGATAAATTCTCTGTATGGGTGGCGGATGCATCTGTGCCTGAACTTCTGCAGTAGTCAAAACATTAGGTCCTTGCACCACACCTTGTGTCTGGCTAGTATTAACCTGCACTGTGCTCACTGTTTCCATTGCCTGTGCCGGGGCTGTTGCGTCGACACTAGTACTCAGACCATCGTCATGCACCGCATACCTTGGTGGTCGATCTTTCAGTATCTGCATAACAAGATCTTCAGCATCAGATTCCTCCTCCGCTAAGGAAGACTTTCTTACTTCCTTACTCTCAGACGGACCATTATTAGACTTTCTAGTTGCTTTCTTTCCTTCCAGCTCATCTTCCTGCATAATTGCCGGAAACAACTTAACATCCTACAATGTCACTGCCCTCCATTTCTTCTGTTCCCAATCACATCTTGCCTCTGCTAATGATTTTTCTACTTTTCTTACTCTTCACTCAAATTTAATTTGCTGCTGCCACCTAGCTACCAACTCCCAGACAGCTAATGCTTTAAACTGTGCTGGTCTCGGAAGGGGCCTCAATTTATATAGCACCATCCCCAATTGCTCCAAAATTCTCAAATTAAATGTCTCATTCGCAGGAAACGCTAAGCTTCCAATTTTCTCTGTCAACTTGCACCACTGGTTTAACCAAAGACATGGTGCGACACCTTGCTCCTCCATTACAATGTAAGCCGGTGTATTCTCCGGCAGTGTAGGCTCTCCTACATTCACTTTAAGGTACATATCTCCACTTAGGGCACTCTTAAATACCTTGAAAAACTTCATCTTTTCTATCTTTTATTTATTCAAATTCAGATCAGGAAATGACTTTTTCTCCCAAGTTGCCTTTCATCCGCGTTCTCAACCAATTGCCTCTCACAGACGGCTGCCAATCAGTGTGCAACTCTTCTCACTAACCGACCTATCCCAGCGCGTCTCCAGTGATGTCATACTCACACGTACTGCGGCTGACAAAGTCTTGCGGCTCGTCCTCTAAAAATTCATTTCACACAGAACTAATGCAAATATTGCGAGCACAAAGCAAAAACCAATAACCAAAAACAAATCTTCTGGTTTACTACAGGAAGGTACTACAGTCGCTTCAGAAACCTTACGGATTTTCACTGATGGCCCTTTCGCTCACACAGCATTCCTCTTTCTCGGTCTCCCAGATTCGCAAGTAAAATTTGAACTGCAAATTTTACTCTAAACTGATCAATGGGTCTGTCCTGGTGCACATAGGACTCACCAAATCTTAGTCGAAATTTCGAAATGTCTCCAGTGATGTCATACTCACACGTACTGCGGCTGACAAAGTCTTGCGGCTCGTCCTCTAAAAATTCATTTCACACAGAACTAATGCAAATATTGCGAGCACAAAGCAAAAACCAATAACCAAAAACAAATCTTCTGGTTTACTACAGGAAGGTACTACAGTCGCTTCAGAAACCTTACGGATTTTCACTGATGGCCCTTTCGCTCACACAGCATTCCTCTTTCTCGGTCTCCCAGATTCGCAAGTAAAATTTGAACTGCAAATTTTACTCTAAACTGATCAATGGGTCTGTCCTGGTGCACATAGGACTCACCAAATCTTAGTCGAAATTTCCTTTCACCCACTTCAACTCACACACTGACTAGTTGACCACGCCCGATCAACCAACTAAACCAGCCAGGTTACAACATATAACCAAGTGTCTCATACACTTTTCAATATACTCCAGAGTCTTAGACCACGCAGGGTCCGTACATCAACAACCATGTGGACTATTTTTTAGCACAAAGCGCCACACACATATGAAGTTCGACTACTTCCCTACTCTCATACTGCGGAGTACGCACACTCCTACTAAAAGTTCATCTGGAGTACGCAGACTACCTAAATCCTCCCATTCGTCACAATTCACCTGCGATTCGCATAAGCTGTGCAGGCGCAACCCATCCCTCTCACTGTATCTCTGGAACGCCGGGAACATACCCAACACTACTAGCAGGATCCAGGATCTGATAAATTCATTTCTGGGCTTATGGGAACATCATTCTCTCTACGAATGCCATTTTGAAAAACAAAATCCAAATCTCAATAATACTGAATTCTCG
The DNA here is from genome assembly GCF_031143425.1 of Pleurodeles waltl. Taxonomy (NCBI): domain Eukaryota; kingdom Metazoa; phylum Chordata; class Amphibia; order Caudata; family Salamandridae; genus Pleurodeles; species Pleurodeles waltl. The sequence continues at coordinate 512,114,929 of NC_090445.1, forward strand.
AATGGCTCAATCTTTAAACTATTACCATAACTAGGAGCACCTGTACATCAGTCTCCTGGCACAATTGCCAACACCTGTCACTCTATACCAAGCACTTATGGCAAGCTCCTAAAGAAACTAATCATCAGCCTGATACCATAACTGTTAGCCCGTCGGTCCTTAGTAAGTAAACTTACAAAGGGACGCGTATAGGTCGATGAACCTTTCGATTCATTTAAGGTGTTCTTGCCATAGTTCAGTACAGAATCAATATCAGCACACAATAATCTATAACCATTAGTCAATTGAATAAACAATGGAGTCAGTAAATTTCACACAGCATGAGTCTTCAGCCATGAATAACCACACCTTTAATTATAAGTTTTGTAAGTTTATTTCCCTTATGTTAACAATACTAAGTCATAAATCTTGATTGTCAACTCAAATCAAACTATTTTAATAATGCCTGTTAATTAGAAAGTCACAGGTAACAATCAAAGCTTGAATCAAAAGACATTCTTAGGCATCAACACAAAACATTAGTAAAACCCATTTCAACAAAGTCCATCAACCATTTGTCTCTGCGATTCGTCAGTCGTCATGTGAGTAGCCTCGACTAACACAGATTAGCATCAGCATGTGGGGCTTCATGCAAAACAATTTAGAATGCAAATTTGGAAAATATCTAGCTCAGAAAAACTATTTAGACAGCGCAGTTTGTACCTAGAAAAAAAAGGCACAAAAAGATAATCCATTCACATTTTCATTTCTACCTATCATCGGTATGGATCAGCAACAAATTCAGTCTTCGTCTTCAGGTCATCAGTCAATCAGCATCACATCAGGCTCTCAATCAGAGAGTATGAACCAAATGACAGAATCTCAGATCACCTCTATGATCTTTCAGTCTCTCCCCTAACATCATCTTCATCTGAAGTCTTTTCCCTCTGTCACGTTGTTATATCAAAGTCACCCAGACTAATTGGTCACTTAATCGTGCAATTTTTCTCCTAACCAATACATTTGTAAACCAAATCTATGAATTCTAATATTTCACAGTTCACATGTCGTTGATTGGTCCTCTTTATGATGTTCTCATCATCCGGCTTGTCAGGTATCGAAAATGTTGCATCTTCTTCTCCAGTCAGTGTCTCCATAGTTCGAGTCCTGGGAAAGTACACCCAGTGCGCTTTACACACTAATCATTACATTTCTAGTTCCATCATCTCCTGTCCATCAGTTCACATAGAGGCTTTAGCTAAGCAAATTTTATTAAACAATGAGCAGTTCACGGTTAGTTCAGCTTGTCAGCACTTTTCATTAAATGTTAAGAAATACAGCTTCTGCATGATGCCTGGCAAAACTTGGCCAAGACACTCGCTAAGTTAAGGCCTACAATTATTGCAATGCATAGGTTATATCTTTCATTATGACACATCACTACATTAATCTATGACATTTTCAATACTTCATATATGTTACTTACTCTTTTAATATAATTTGTGAATTCTAGTGGCCACTCTCCGAGGTCACATTTTAAAAGTGCACATTTATTTTCTACCTGAATCATTTTCTATCAATTTCATTATTCAAAATACATAAACATTCAATAATAATTTCTATTTAAGACATTTGCAATAACACCGGGAAAGAACTGTCTGCGGCTGAGCCATCTGAGCTTGTGGTATTTATGTCTGCTGTCCTTGGGGCATATTTATATTCTGCTCCCAGGGTCTTTGAACTCTCTGAATCTGACATTCATTATTACCTTGTGCCTGCATCTCATTTCCATTTTGAACCTGATTAGCATTCACATTAAGAGAACACTCTCTTTACAAATGTCCCAAATTTCGAAATGCGTGACATGGATTAGCTCTTTTCAAGTATGAACATCAACAATAAATCCACTCTGATCTACCTGAACACCATGTCTTCTTCCTCTAGAGTGAAAAATAAATCTCCTTGCTGCTGCACTCCCCCCGTACCACCAGTGTTCACTAATATCTGCAGACTTGGAATAGCCTTCTGTGCAGCTTTCAATTACATAACCATGACCTTCTCTTTTAATTTCCTCTGCTTCAATTCTATTTAATCACTGCAGTATTTTGCCTACTGCAATTGTGTTCTTCTTCCACCAAATCATATGATGCTGAATCACTTCACTTATCTCAGGTTTCAATCCTTGCATGAATCTGAACACAAAATGACCCATATGTTTAGCTTCTCTAGTTTCAGTACCACTGTAATGTTTGAAAACCTAATGAACCAATTCATTAGTCACCCGAGTCGCTCTGTCAATTTTTACCCAATCAATATCCTTCGGAGACACTTTGGCCCTAATTTTTACATTGGCGGTAAATCCCACTTACTGCCTCACTGACGTCTGCCAACTTACCGCTCACCATATTATGACACACACACACCAATCCGAAAGAATACAGCCACATACACAAATCCGCCAGACCAAAGGTCAGTGATAAAGTGGTGGTCCCAAAACCCAAACTGTTATGCCAACGAATCAAAGCCCACCACATTATGGCCCACGAATCACCACAGTGGACATTCAATGGCGGTAAACCATTGGCGGTACATACCGCCGTGCTCAGAATGGACACCCATATACAAAACAATACAACATTGGCCAATACCAAAAACACACACCTGACACTAATACACACACCACTCCCACACACCCACAGCACTATAAAAACACCCACCCACATTACCCACAACCCCTTACGAACACCAATTGCCACCAGGAGACTGAGAAGAAGAGCACAGAGACAACTAGACACACACACCACTTACACTCATACACCCCTCACACACTCCACATCACACACCCCACTACAATACCCCAAACACCCTCACCAACACACAACACCTATGGCACCTCAAAGGAACCCCTGTTTCACTGAGGAGGAGTTAAGGGTCATGGTGGAGGAAATTGTCAGGGTAGAGACACAGCTCTTTGGAGGACAGGTACAGCACATTTCCATTGCAAAGAAGATGGAGCTATGGCAAAGAATTTTGAAGAGTGAGAATGCTGTGGGACAGCACAAGAACAAGGGATGATATCAGGAAGAGGTGGAACGAAATATGGGGGAAGGTATGTTCCATAGCAGCAAGACACCAGTTCGCTATACAGAGGACTGGCGGTGGACCCCCACCTCTTCCCCCACAACTCACAGCATGGGAAGAGCAGGTACTGGCAATCCTGCATCCTGAGGGACTCGCTGGAGTAGCCGGAGTGCTGGACACTGGTAAGTCAACATTTAACACTGATCACCCCCAAAACCTGCATTCCATCTCACACCCTCACTCCCATCTCTCTACTCCAACCCACACACTGCACCCACATATCTCACTAATCCCAATGCCAAGCCCTGCATGTCATACCAATGCATGGAAACCCCTCCCAGCCCTGCATGGACACCCATTACTAAAGCATGCAAAGCATAGGGAAACTAACAATCCCACAATACATCACCATACACAAGCAAAAGCTGGCAGGATAAAACCAACCATAGAGGGAAAGCTAAGGAATTACAAATGTCTAACACTTGAAGCATAATACATCATTTACATCCCCACAGGTACCCCAGCCAATGTCAGTGGAGAAGAGGTGCCACCACTATGAAGTCACCCAACAGAAGAGGCCCCCAGTGATGACAGTAACTCTGGACTTCTGGATCTGGAGGAGCTCCCTGGCCCATCAGGGACCACTGGACATTCAGTCACCCAAGGCCACTCACAGACCACCACAGAGCCTCTCCCATCATGAACCAACACCACAGCATCCACCCAGTGTACCCACACTTCTGTCCCTAGGACACGTCAATCAGCAGTGTGCCCACCTGTACAGGGACCCCAGGCCACATCTCACAGCCAAGACAATCAGCGACCTGGGGTCAGTGGCAGCGGGCAGACCATTTAGGGGACAGAGGCACAGGCCAACAGGGACACTGGGAGGACTCCTGTGCACGAGGGATAGGGGAGGACAGGACCACGGAACCAACTCCCCAGGAGGCACTCTCCGAGATCCTGGAAGCCTACCAACAGTCCCAGGACACGATGGGCCAGATCCTTGACAACTTGCAGAAGAACAGGCAGCTGAAGGAGGTACAGTACCAGGGGATCAGGGATGACTTGCAGGCCATCAACACCACCCTGATCTCCATAACAGGGGTGCTGGCAGACATGGCCAACATCATGAGGGAGGCTACAGCACACCAGCGGGCCCCTACCACTTGCCAGTCCATCGAACAGCCCTCCACTTCCTCTGCCGCTAGTGGGCCGGAGGCCCTGCCACAGGACCCACAGGCCACCAGCATCCGTCCCCCTGCAGAAGGTGAACCACCCCACAAACGTTTCCTGCAAACCAGACAGAAGCCAGAGACAATTGCCAAGACCACCGCCAGGAAATGAGACTCTCCTGATTGTCCTCTTGTGTCCCACTCAGTCACCTTGTCCACCTTGAACTGACTTTGCTCCTTCCTATGGCCCCCTTGGACACCGCACCTGTGCTACAAACAGACTGGAACAATAGCCTGGAATTTCCTCCATCATCACCCCATTCCATTGCACTTTTCCCTCTATTTTTTAGGACTACAATAATCACCCTTGGATAAAACTTGACTACTAGTATTTTATGTATTACAAATTTGCACTGATTAAAACAGCTACAACCATTGCACATGAACTGTACATAGTGAGAGTACAGAATGAATGACCTGTTGCTGGCTGTTGTGATCACATCAGGACATTGTTGTCATATCACCAACATCTGTAATATTACAATCCATAGGTAACAGTAATTAGGGGAAACAAGTGGGTAATACCAGCATGCCAATGCCACACAGAATACAACAATAGTCATAGAAATGTGAAGTTGCACCATCTCACCTCTGTGTCATTGGAAGTCCTGGCATTCCTCACCGGGGTCAGCAGCCACAATAGGTTTGGGTAACCAGAGTCACCTGTAATTATTGAGGGACAACACTTAGCCACACACTATCCTATTTGGCCAACAGACTAGGCATACACCAAAATCCACTGGGTGGGGACCAAGGCTCACCTATAAGCCACACCCTGTGTCTCTGAAGTTGGGCCATCACATTTGGGGTGCTGCTATTCCTCAGGACAATGGCATCATGCACTGACCCAGGATACTTAGCAATGGCGTGAGAGATGTACTGGTCTGCCAGGCACACCATCTGCACATTCATGTAGTGGAAACTCACAATTCCTGCCTACCTGTTCATTTTGCTGGGGGGGGGGACAAACGCTATAGGTGTTCTGTCAATTGACCCAATTATATTGGGGATATGTCCCATTGCATAAAACCCGGCCTTCATAGTGGCCAAATCTTCCACCTAGGGGAAAGCATTGTATCTGCACATGTGTTTTATCAGGGCGGACAAGACTCTTGCCAGCACTATTGAGAACATTGACTGTGATATTCCTGCTGCCAAGCCCCATGTCACTGGGAAAGAACCAGTTGGCAGGAAATGTAGCACTGACAGAATGTTGGAAAATGGGTTATTGGGAAGGGCAGGTTCGTCCCGCTGAAGAAAATCTTCAAAAAAGAGACTAAGGGGGTCATTCCAACCCTGGCGGTCGGTGTTAAAGCGGCGGCCAACCCGCAAACAGGCAGGCGGCCCAAAAAATGGAATTCCGACCCTGGCGGGAACCGCCAACACAGCTCGCCACTTTACCACTCCGACCGCCATGGCGGTACAGACAAGCAGCGCGGCGGTCACCGCCAACAGACAGGCGGCAGACAATGTACCGCCCACCCTATCACAACTCACCAATCCGCTACCTTTTCCGGGGCGGGAGCCCCGCCGATAAAAACACGACGGAAACAGACTTCGAACGCGAAAACGCTCACCTCCATACACCCCACGAGGAATCTGGACAGCATGGAACCCGAACTACACATCCTACCAGCTATTGTCTACCTGCTCCTCTACCAGGAGCACGAACGCCGGCGCAGAAGACAACGGTGAGTACTGCACCTACGACACAGGGGAGGGGGGAGGAAAAAAATTACGGGGACACACATACGCCACACACCCACCCCCACCCTCACCCACTACAACACACACATCAATGCAGAGCAACAAGTCTGAGTGACACCCCCCAACCCCCCCGGAAGAATGCAAAGACAAAATAAAATGATCATTAAAAATGAAGTATATTATAGCATAATTGAAGTTCAGTGAAATATGAAAATATAAATAAAATATATTACATCATGAACAATATATACATAGGTCAAAAGTCCGGCCCATATTGGCTATCATCCATTGTTCGTGGGCCAATCGGCCTAAACACATGGGCAAAGCCCACACACGAGACCCGATTCCATTGGAGAGAACACTGCATGGGCATCAGATAGTAAAACGACAGGCACCTCAGGGGGAAGGGAAGGGGGGCACCTCAGCCAGTTCAGTCCACGAAGCAAGATCCACGAGGGGCCTCCATGCCCACTGTACCATCCTGGGGAGTGCAAAGCCACAGTCTCACAAGTCTCAACAGTGGGTGGGTTTCCCACTGTACCATCCTGGGGACTGCAAAGCCACAGTCCATCAAGTGGATTACAGACTCCACTGGTTCTGGAGGAGGCATGGTGCCCAGCTTGCTTCGTGAAGCCCTGGCCGACACAGATCCTGCCCTGCCAATGGGCCAGCGGTGCTTGAGATGAAGGGCCCAGCGGAGCGGTGCTTGACAGGAAGGGCCCAACGGAGCGGTGCTTGAGATGAAGGGCCCAGCGGAGCGGTGCTTGAGAGGAAGGGCCCAGTGGAGCGGTGCTTGACAGGAAGGGCACAGCGGAGCGGTGCTTGAGAGGAAGGGCCCAGCGGAGCGGTGCTTGAGATGAAGGGCCCAGCGGAGCGGTGCTTGAGATGAAGGGCCCAGCGGAGCGGTGCTTGACAGGAAGGGCACAGCGGAGTGGTGCTTGACAGGAAGGGCCCAGCGGAGCGGTGCTTGAGATGAAGGGCCCAGCGGAGCGGTGCTTGAGATGAAGGGCCCAGCGGAGCGGTGCTTGAGAGGAAGGGCCCACCGGAGCGGTGCTTGAGATGAAGGGCCCAGCGGAGCGGTGCTTGAGATGAAGGGCCCAGCGGAGCGGTGCTTGAGATGAAGGGCCCAGCGGAGCGGTGCTTGACAGGAAGGGCCCAGCGGAGCGGTGCTTGACAGGAAGGGACCAGTGGAGCGGTGCTTGACAGGAAGGGCATAGTGGAGCGGTGCTTGAGATGAAGGGCCCAGCGGAGCGGGGCTTGACAGGAAGGGCACAGCGGAGCGGTGCTTGGCATGGCGGGGCCCTGTTCAGCGGTGCTTGTCACGGCGGGGCCCTGTTCAGCGGTGCTTGTCACGGCGGGGCCCTGTTCAGCGGTGCTTGTGGTGCTAGTCACAGCGGGGCCCTGTTCAGCGGTGCTTGTCACGGCGGGGCCCTGTTCAGCGGTGCTAGTCACGCCGGGGCCCTGTTCAGCGGTGCTTGTCACGCCGGGGCCCTGTTTAGCGGTGCTTGACATGTGTTCCCAGGGAACCAGATCGGGCCAATATTTTCCGCTCAGTCGCCATCCGACCTTTCGCTTGCGGGGCCCTCCTGAGCCAGAGTCCTGGGCCCGTGGGTGTCGTCCTTCACACCTGAAATGGGTCTGGTGGGGCCCTCCTGGGCAGCTCGCCTGCTGCCGGAAATGTCCGCCCTGCTGCCCTTGCCCTCCTTCGCCAATTCTCTGGGGCCCTTGCCTCCCTTTGTGGATGTGCCAGGTGAAGGTGCCAGGGTATTGCCTTTGGGGGCTGCCGTCTCTGGGCTCTCGCGCCATCCCTTCCCTTTTTTAGTTTTTTTCCCAGGGGGTGGGCTGGCTGTCCCCTTGCTTCTGGCCGATGTTGCTGCCCTAGAGGCTGGTGGACTCCAATAGCCCTGGACTATGGTCCTTGTAGGTGCAGGGCTTGTGGTGGCTGAGGTGCTGTTTGGACTCTTACGAGATGGAGGGGGTGGGTCAGGTGATGCAAAGAGGTTAATTTTGGAGAGGAAAAACTTTTTAGGAGCAGTGGGAAGGGTAGGTGCAGTGGGTATGGGAGTGGAGGAAGAGGATGTGGTTGTAGGAGAGTCAAGTGTGCTGTCTTTGGGTGCAGGTGCTTGTGACGGAGGCTGTCGTGAGGTGGATGGCTGTTGGGTGGGTGGCTGCCTGCGTTTGTGTGATTTGGAAGAGGGGTGACAGACACACTGGGAGAGGACACAGGGGACGTGTAAATGGCAGTGGGGGTGGTGACTGCACGTGTGCGGAGTGTTCTGGTGGGTGTGCTGGTGATGGACATACTGGCTGATGGTGGTGTGCATGCAGGTGTGAGTGGAGACATCACAGGGAGGGAGGAGGGAGACGAGGAGGAGGGGGACACAGATGAGGCAGTGGCTGTTGGCATGTCTGGATGTGGATGTTGCATGTGTGAATGCTTGTGTGATCTGTGGTCCTTATGTCTGGATGAGCTGCCCTTGGGTGTTGATGTGTGTGCAGGCTGGTCTGTAGGTGTGGCTGGGATAGGCAGAGGAACAGGGGAGTGGGACTGGGATGAGGAAATTGGAGAGGGGATGCAGGAGACAGGGACAATGGCTGCCGTCAATGCTGAGGCCAGAGCGTTGAACGATCGCTGATGGGCAGCCTGACCCGAATGAATGCCCTCCAGGTATGCATTGCTCCGGTGCACCTCCCTTTCTACACCCTGGATGGCATTCAAAAGGGTAGACTGCTCAACAATGAGCGTCTGGAGGAGGTCAATGATCTCCTCACTGAGGGCAGCAGGGGTAACTGGGGCAGGGCCTGAGGTGCCTGGGGCGAAGGAGATGCCCGCCTTCCTGGCCGAGCGGGCACGGGGCGAACGTTGAGGGGCTGCTAGGAGGGCAGAGCTGGTGCGCGAGGTGGCGGCTGTACCTGTTGTAGCGGTGGGCACGGATGTTGCCGCCACCACAAGGGAGCTCCCTTCCGAGGACGTGTCTGTGTCGCTGACGTCTCCACGGGTCCCCGTTGTGGAGCTCCCCTCGCCCTCCGTCTCACTGGTGAACTCGGAGTCGGTTGCATGGCCCTCAGGGGCAATGTGAGATGCAGCTCCCTCGTGCTCCGATGCCACTTCTCCTCCGCCTGATGATGCTAATGCACACATGAACAGGAAGACCACAAAAAAGGGGGGGGGGGGAGAATAAATGACATGTTGAGTGCATGCATTGGCAACACCGTTGGCGGAGAGGACAGACACAGAAGCCCCCTGCACTACGCCGCGCACTCGGTGTACACTACTCATTTATTGTGACTTGGCCTACAAGCCTATGGACGACAACTGCACACATAGGTGACCCAGGGCCATGGATAGCTGTACTTAGCACCCTACAGAGGTGGGGGGCGGTGGCACAGGCCCATGCCTTACGGAGGGGACCAGCCTACAGAAGTTGCCCTGGCCTAGAGATACCCACAGCCCTCCTCCCCCACCCAGACACCTCCACTGTGCGCTAACATAGCAGAATGTGCTGGTGCTCAACCCCTTGTGTCTGCTGTGATGTCCTCATGCGCCCATCCAAATCGGGGTAGGCCACCGCCAGGATCCGGGACATCAGGGGGGTCAATTGACGGGAGCCACCCCTCCTACGTTGGGAGGCCATCCCCAGCAGAGCCTCCGCGGTCTTCCTGCTCCTGCGGCGGATGTCCTCCCACCTCTTGCGGCAGTGGGTGCCCCTTCTGTTGTGGACCCCCAGGTTCCGGACGTCCTTGGCGATGGCACGCCAAATGTCGATCTTCTGATGGGCGCTGACCTATGTGACACGGACAGGGTGGGAAAATAAATATCATCATTTTCTGCATGGTCGATGTGAGTGGCCCCCCCTTCCCAACCTTGCCATATGGCACATGCTCTCATCTGTCGTGCGATGCATGCCTCATTCGCTCCCCTCCCCACCATCTTTCATCCACCCCACTCAACACAGGCATTGCCCACAAAGCATGGTCCCAGTGTACTTACCTGTTGGTTTGGAGGACCGTAGAGTAGCGCATACTGGGGGAGGACCCCATCAACAAGTTTCTCCAATTCCTCAGATGTGAAGGCAGGGGCCCTTTCCCCAGTCGCAGCAGCCATTGTATCTTCCAGACCGAGGTCACAGCAGCACTTGCAGTATAGATCCTCTCCTGTGGATGATCAGGTCTTGAGTGATTAAGCAGATAGAAGATGGCGGTCACGCCCGCAGCGGTGCGTACCGCGGCGCTGCGTACCGCGACCGCCGGCGCACATTGTCATTGGCTCCTGAGACCCATAGGGTTCAATGTTAACCAATGCTGCTTTGCGCTGCGGTCTTCGACCGCCTACCGCCACGGTGTGCCACGCCAGCGCATTGACCTCACATCCCATTGTCACACTTCACAGGCCAGGCAGCCGCCATTTCAAGGGCCCACATGGCTTAATTTCTACTGCGTCACACAGGCCTAGGCCTTGCATTGCCACTCATACAAGCCATTCAATGCATAGCGAATCATGTTCTGTGCAAGCTGTGGTTACGTACCTGTGGGTTGCTTGACTCTGTGCTCCATGTTGTCCTTCCTAGGCACCGTCCGCTGGGACTTGCGAGGAGATGGAGGAATGTTCCCATGTACAGACCGCTGGTGGACCTGTCGACAATGGAAGAAAGACATGTCATATTGACATACAGACTTGACCGAGCCACTATACAGGAACTGTGTGCCCAGCTGGAGCCAGACCTGATGTCCCCCATTCGCCAACCCAAAGGGATTCCCCCTCTGGTGCAGGTTCTGTCAGTACTCCATTTTTTGGCAAATGGATCATTCCAAACAACAGTGGCCATATCATCAAGGATGTCTCAGCCTATGTTTTCTAAGGTTTTGTCCAGAGTGTTGTCTGCCCTGATGAAATACATGCGGAGATACATTGTTTTCCCTGAGGTGGGCGATTTGGCTACAGTGAAGGGTGAGTTCTATGCCCTTGGCCACATCCCCAACATCATTGGTGCCATTGATGGGACCCATGTGGCTTTGGTTCCCCCCAGTGAAAGTGAGCAGGTGTACAGGAACAGAAAAAGTTATCATTCGATGAATGTCCAGGTGGTCTGTTTGGCTGACCAGTACATCTCCCATGTAAATGCAAAGTTCCCTGGGTCAGTGCATGACGCGTACATCATGCGAAATAGCAGCATCCCTTACGTGATGGAACAGCTACAGAGACACCGTGTGTGGCTAATTGGTGACTCTGGTTACCCCAACCTGTCGTGGCTACTGACCCCAGTGAGGAATCCCAGGACAAGGGCAGAGGAACAGTACAATGAGGCCCATGGGTGTACTAGGAGGGTGATAGAGCGGACCTTCGGCCTCCTGAAGGCCAGGTTTAGGTGCCTGCATATGACAGGTGGATTCCTAATGTACTCACCAAAGAAGGTGTGCCATATCATCGTGGCCTGCTGTATGCCTCACAACCTGGCTTTGGAACGCCAGGTGCCTTTCCTGCAGGAGGATGGTCCAGATGGTGGTGTTGTAGCAGCTGTGGAGCCTGTGGAGAGTGAAGAGGAGGAAGACGACGGGGACGACACAGACAACAGGGACACAGTGATACAACAGTATTTTCAGTAGCACAAAGGTACGAATCAACCCCGCCATTTTACATTTACTTAAAGTCTCCTGCCTCTCTACTGTCTGTGTTTCCCCCCAGTTCCTGTTAACTGAGTTGTGACTTTCCCTTCCGTTTTCAGAGCTGTGGGCCCCACTGCGTGACCTCTGCTTTGTTTGCCCATGGACTACAGCTGTGTGACAGTGGTATGTTGTCATCACAATGTAACTGTACATTTTGGCACCGTTATGTCTAATACATTTGTTCAAAATACAAGCAGACTCCAGATTTTTTAAGTGCAATAAGTGATTTTAATAAAGTGCTAAATTTAGGGACATGATTGAAAAACGGTGATGGGTGATGGTGGAGTAATGTCCATGGCAGAGTCCAGTTTTCAGTCTCACAGGTGCATTGTCCATATGCCTGTGGAAGGATGGAGCCGGGGCAGTTTAAGTTTGGACAGGGTGACAATGTGGGACAGTGGGATGACATCAGGGGGTATCGTTTGCTGGCGGGGGTCTTGGCATCCTACTCTGTCTTCTTGTGAGATCTCAGGTACCGCTTGCGGGGTGGTTCATCTTCTGCAGGAGGTGGGGTTCTGGTGGCCTGTCGTTGTGTGGGGACCTCCTGTCCACTAGCGCCGGCGGAGGTGGTAGGCTGTTCCTGGTCCAGGCTAGTGACAGGGGCCCTTTGTGGTGCCACATGGTCCCGCAATGTGGTGACTATCTGGTTAAGGGCCACGACGATGGTCCCCATTGTGGAACTAATGTTTCTCATTTCCTCTCTGAACCCCATGTACTGTTCCTCCTGCGGTACCTGGATCTCCTGGAACCTGGCCAGTACCGTAGCCATCGTCTCCTTGGAGCGGTGGTAGGCTCCCATGATGGAGGAGAGGGCCTCTTGGAGAGTGGGTTCCCTGGGCCTGTCCCCCCCCTGTCGCACAGCAGCCCTCCCAGTTCCCCTGTTTCCCTGGGCCTCTGTCCCCTGGACCGTGTGCCCACTACCACTGCCCCCAGGTCCCTGTTGTTGTTGGGGTGGTGGGTCAACCTGGGTGCCATGTAGTGGTGGACACACCGCTGATTGACGTGTCCTGGAGACAGAGGCATGGGCCCGCTGGGTGGGAGCTGTGCTGGTGTTCCCAGAGGGAGTTAGGTCTGCTGTAGCCTGTGGCTGTCTTTGGGGAACCGACTGTCCCGAGGTCCCCGATGGGCCGGGCTGGTCATCTGGGTCCAGGGAGACAGAGCTGCTGTCATCACTGGGGGCCTCTTCTGGGGGTGGGATGGACATCTCTGGACCCTCCTGGGTGGTGTGGTGGAGTTCGGGTCCTGCAGGGGTATAAGAGTATGGTTATTGCTTCTGTGTGTGTGCCATTTCGTGTAATGGGTGGGTGGCCGTGTACCCCAGTGCTGGCATTCCCTTGTGGGGGCTTTTGTGACGGTGGCTTGTGGGGGAGATGGGTATGTGCAGTGGGCATGCTTTGGTGATGGGTGTCCATGCTTTGGGGAGGCATGCAGGGCTAGGTTTTGGGGTGGGTGGGTTGTGATGGTGAGCCGTTTGCAAGGAGTTGGTGTGATGGGGGTGGGGGTGAGGGTGGGGGTATGATTTGGCATGCAGGTGGGGTGGGGGGAATGAAGTAGTGAAGATTTGACGTACCAGAGTCCATTCCTCCGCCTACTCCTGTGAGGCCCTCAGGATGCAGAATGTGCAAGACTTCCTCCTCCCATGCTGTGAATTCTGGGGGAGTAGGTGGGGGTCCGCCGCCAGTCCGCTGTACCGCGATGTTGTGCCTTGATACCATGGAACACACCTTCCCCCGTAGGTCGTTCCACCGCTTCCTGATGTCGTCCCGATTTCATGGATGCTGTCCCACAGCGTTGACCCTGTCCACTATTCTGCTCCATAGCTCCATCTTCCTGGCAATGGTGGTGTGCTGCACCTGTGCCCCGAAGAGCTGGGGCTCTACACGAACTATTTCTCCACCATGACCCTGAGTTCTGCATCAGAGAACCTGGGGTATCTTTGGGGTGCCATGGGGTGGTGTGGATGAGGTGAGGGGTGGGGTGGTGTATGTGTTGTAGAGTGTGGTGAGTGTGGTGGCATATGGTGTTTTGTGCGTGGAAATTGTGTGGGTGATGTTGTGATTTGCCTCTGTGTGATGGTCTACTCTATGCTGTGCTGTCTCTCTCTGTCCTTCAGTCGCAATTGTGGTCGTAAGGGTTTGTGGGTGATGTGGGTGTGTGTTTTATATTTAATTGGGTGTGTGGGAGTGGTGTGTGTATGTGTCTCAGGTGTGTGTATTTTGAATTGTCCAATGTGGTAGTGTTTTGTAAAGGTGTGTGTATTTTGACCGCGGCGGTGTTTACCGCCCATGGAATACCGCGTTGAAAGACCGCTGCGGGGATTTGTGGGTCGGAATGGCATGGGCGTATTTCTGTTGGCGTGACGGTGGAGGTTTGGTCATCACCAGTTTTTCGCTGGCCGTTGCTGTGGCGGACTTTTGTTGATGTCGGGTTTTTGGCGGTTTGCCAGTTGCGGGTCAGAATGACCGTGGCGGTTTACCGCGACCGCGGCGGTGTTATGGCGGTCTTCTGACCGGCGGTAAGCGCCTTTTACCGCCGAGGTCAGAATGACCACCTAAGTGTGAAGGTAAACTTTTAACCGAGGCCTCCTGCGGCCTGTAGACGAGCAGGGCTCCATCGCGGTCGGCCATAAACTTTGACTTTGCCCCGGTCGAGGTGCAACCAGATGACCCGATTGGCGCTTTTTGTTTCTAGGTGCTAAAAAAACAATAATTCTTGAAAAATTCATATCTCCGGTTCCCCTTATCCGATTTTATTCGTTTTTGTGTCATTTTAAAGATAAAAATATAAACTATTTTTATAAATTGTTTTTGGATTTTAAACTGTTTCCTGTGTTTTATTTCATTACTGTTTTGTGATATTTGAATGCTTTACACTCTGGGGGTCATTCTGACCCTGGCGGTAGACTACCGCCAGGCCAACGACCGCGGATGCACCGCCAACAGGCTGGCGGTGCATCCATGGGCATTCTTTCCCGCTGCCCTGGGGAATCCTCCATGGCGGCGCTGCAGGCAGTGCCGCCATGGGGATTCCGACCCCCTTACCGCCAGCCTGGCTCTGGCGGTTTTGACCGCCAGAACCTGGCTGGCGGTAACGGGTGTCGCGGGGCCCCCTAACAGGGCCCCACCAAGATTTTCAGTGTCTGCCAAGCAGACAATGAAAATCGCGACGGGTGCAACTGCACCCGTCGTCCCCCTTCCACTCCGCCGGCTCCATTCGGAGCCGGCATCCTCATGGAAGGGGGTTTCCCGCTGGGCTGGCGGGCGGCCTTCTGGCGGTCACCCGCCAGCCCAGCGGGAAACTCAGAATTACAGCAGCGGCCTTCTGACCGTGCAGCAGTATTCTGACGGCGGGACTTTGGCGGGCGGCCTCCGCCGCCCGCCAAGGTCAGAATGACCCCCTCTGTCTCCTAAGTTAAGCCTTGACGCTCGTTGCCAAGCTACCAAGGGTTGAGCTGGGGTTAATTTACTGAGACCTAACTGGACCTTAGTGGAGGTTAGTGGCCTATTGCTAAGTGTAGGTACCTACCTGCCCTTACCAATAATCCATTTTCCAACATTTTTGGTGAGCAGTGGTGGGATCCTGTACTTGTGTTCAGTATCACATTACAGTTTTAAGTAAAACAAATTAAAAATCCTTTGAATTGTCCAAGTGCAAAAATTGTTTTTCATTTTTAATTTGGATTAATTTCATTTATTGCATTTTTGTGATTTTTCTAAATTCTTGTTTCCAATTTTTGCAAAAAGTTTTTGTTGACACAAAACTAGGGAACCATGGAGCTTGATCTGGCTAGCCTACCCACACTGACAGTAGTCCAGCTTAGGGGGTTGTGTACTGAAAGAGGGTTGCCTGCAACCACTGACCTCAGGAAGCATGTCCTGATCAAATCACTGACAGCATGGGCTAAGGCCCAAGAGGTAGACTCAGAAGAAGCTCCAGAGGAGGGAGAAGTAGGGGAGGATGCTAGCTCCAACCACTCAGGGGAGGGAGGGCATCTGAGCCTAAGGGAGGATGAGGAAGACCGGTCCTCACTACATACAGTCACTAGGGGCAGACCCAAAGCTAGTTAGAGAAGAGGGTCCCTTCAGGAGGAGAGAACCTGTCCCTCAGGGAAAGAGAGCTGGAGGCCCAGCTAGCATTCATAGCATTGGAGGCAGAGAAGCTGGCCCTAGAAAAGAAAAAGTGGGCAAAGGAAGAGAAAAGAGATGGTGGCAGCGACAAAGAAGCTGAGGTGTCCATGGGTGGGGGTTTTTGCCCCAGATTACCCAAAGGGGTGGTCCCTGCCTATGTAGAGGGGGATGTTATAGATAAGTGGCTGGGGGCCTTTGAGAGGGCCCTCCAGATGAGGAGAGTCAAGCCTCAGTACAGGGTTCACTTCTTTGGGAGTTGGTTCCCAACTCTGGGAGGGATAGGCTCCTAACCTTGAGGGGGGAGGAGGCAGACTCATACCCCAGTATGAAGAGATGCTTGACTAAAAAGTTTGGTCTGACCCCAGAGCAGTATAGGCTCAAGTTTAGGGACACCCAAAAGACAAGCACCAAGTCCTGGATTGACTTTGTGGACATTTCAGTAAAAGCACTAGAGGGCTGGATACAGGGCAACAAGGTAAGTACCTTTGAGGGGCTGTACAATTTGATTATGAGGGAGCACCTTCTAACCAATTGTGTCCAAGAGAAGCTCAGACAGTATCTAGTTGACTCTAAGTTGACCAACCCCAGAGAGCTGGGGGAGGCAGCAGATGACTGGTTAAGAACTAGGGTTAACCAGAAACCCCCAGGGGGTGATCAGAAAAAGGGAGGACATGGTTCTTCTCAGGGGAAGAACCAAGGGAAAGATGATAAAAAGCCCAAGGAGTCCTCACAAGAGTCCCCAAAAACTTCTCAGGGTGGGGGAGCCCCGAGCCATTCCACTTCTAAGGGGAAAGGGTATCAGGGAAGGAATTATGATCCTGCTAAAGCAGGAAAGTTTCAGGAGCTTGCTAAGGCCGGCAAGTGTTTTGAGTGTCATCAACCTGGGCACAAAAGAGGAGATGTTATCTGCTCCAAGAAGCCCCCCACTGGTGGGCAATCCCCAGGGGATTGCTAGTGTAGAGTTGGGGGTGGAAGTTGGTCCAGGGCTGGGATCAGGGTACACAGAGGTCACCTTAGTATCCGTGGGTGGGGTGGACATTGCAACTATGGCCACCTTACCTCCCAGCATGGAGAGGTATAGGCAGAGGCCTAAAGACAATGGGACTGAGGTGGAAGCTCTGAGAGATACAGGAGCCAGTGTGACAATGGTCACCGAGAAGCTGGTTTCTCCCGAACAGGTCTTACCTGGTATCTTCCACCAAGTGACTTATGCAGATAGCAGAACCAAACTCCATCCCATGGCCATGGTGAGTCTGGAATGGGGAGGTGTGACTGGCCCTAAGAAGGTAGCTGTAGCTCCTGCCCTCCCAGTAGAGTGTCTGCTGGGAAATGATCTTGAAGCATCTGAATGGTTAGAGGTGGAGAGAAGGGTCCATGCACAGATGCTGGACCTCCCTGAATGGGTGTGTGCTGTGACCAGGTCACAGGCAGCACAACAGGGAAGTGCTGGACACTTGGACCCTGGAACAATGGGCCAAGCCTCCAAGAAGAAGAGAAAGGGCACTGGGTCTGGCTTGCCAGCCCCTACAAGTACAGAGGGTCAGGAGGAATCCAACCCTGAGGGGGAGGATCTGACCTCTGAGGGAGGGACACTTCCCCTGCAAGCTCTGCCTGACTTGGCTGAACTGCAAGGGGCAGGTGGGCCCACCAGAGAAGTGTTGTGCCAGGGACAAAGAGAGTGTCCCACTCTTGAGGGCCTGAGGCAGATTGCTACCAGGCAAGAACAAGGGGATACCAGTGGGACCCACAAGGTTTACTGGGAGGATGGAGTTCTCTACACTGAGGCAAGGGCCCTCAAACCAGGGGCCACCAGGAGAGTAGTGGTCCCCAAGAAGTATAGAGAATTCCTCCTTACCTTAAGACATGATATCCCCTTAGCTGGACATTTGGGACAGACCAAGACCTGGAACAGGCTGGTCAACCATTTTTATTGGCCCCAAATGTCAGAAAAAGTCAAAGAGTTTTGCAGCTCCTGTGTCACCTGCCAAGACAGTGGCAAGACAGGGGGCAAGCCAAAGGCTCCCTTGATACCACTGCCAGTGGTTGGGACTCCCTTTGAGTGGGTGGGGCTTGACATTGTTGGTCCCCTAGACCCACCAGCTGCCTAAGGTAACAGGTACATTTTGGTGGTTGTGGACCATGCCACCAGGTATCCTGAGGCAATACCCCTCCAGACAGTCACTGCTCCCACAGTGGCTAGGGCCCTACTTGGTGTGTTCACCAGAGTGGGGTTCCCAAAGGAGGTGGTCTCAGATAGGGGCACACACTTTATGTCAGCCTATCTGAAAGACATGTGGGATGAGTGTGGTGTTACTTATAAGTTCACCACCCCCTATCATCCACAGACCAATGGTCTGGTGGAAAGATTTAATAAGACCCTGAAGGGCATGATCATGGGTTTGTCTGACAAATTCAGGAGGAGATGGGATGTTCTACTCCCATGCCTGATGTTTGCCTACAGAGAGGTGCCACAGAAGGGGGTTGGATTCAGCCCCTTCGAGTTATTGTTTGGGCACCCTCTAAGAGGCCCATTGTGCTTGGTGAGAGAGTCTTTGGAAAAGCCTCTCAGAGAGTCCAAGGAGAATGTGCTAGATTATGTGCTGGGCCTGCGGTCACGCATGGCTGAGTACATGAAGAAGGCAAGCAGAAACCTGGAGGCCAGCCAGGAGCTCATGAAGCTCTGGCATGATCAGAAGGCTACGATGCCTGAGTATCACCCAGGACAGCTGGCGTGGGTTTTGGAGCCCATGGCTCCTAGGGCACTTCAGG
The DNA here is from genome assembly GCF_031143425.1 of Pleurodeles waltl. Lineage (NCBI taxonomy): Eukaryota > Metazoa > Chordata > Amphibia > Caudata > Salamandridae > Pleurodeles > Pleurodeles waltl. The sequence continues at coordinate 512,133,491 of NC_090445.1, forward strand.
CCAAATGGACTGGGCCCTATCCAATTCTGGAGAAAAAGGGTGAGGTCACCTACTTGGTGGACCTTGGCACCCCCAGGAATCCTCAGAGGATCCTGCATGTTAACAGGCTGAAACCCCACCAGGACATGGCAGACATGACCATGCTGATGGTCACTGATAAAGGGAAGGAGGAGGAGAGTGAACCTCTGCCAGACCTCCTGTCCTCAAATGCACAAGATGGGTCAGTGGAGGGAGTGGTGCTCTCTCCCAAGTTGACAGACCAGCAACAAAAAGACTGCAAACAGGTTTGGGAACAGTTTGCTAGTCTGTTCTCCCTGACCCCTGGACTCACCAATTGGTGTGTCCATGACGTTGACACTGATGACAGCTTGTCTGTCAAGAACAAGCTACACAGGCTGTCTGACCAGGTCAAGGCCAGCATCAAAGCTGAAGTGGCTAAAATGTTGGAACTCAAGGTAATTGAGCCCTCTGACAGTCCTTGGTCCAGTCCAGTGGTACTGGTGCCCAAACCTAATCCCCAAGGTGGGAAGAAGGAATTGAGATTTTGTGTGGACTACAGAGGTCTAAATGCAGTCACTAGGACTGATGCTCACCCCATACCTAGAGCGGATGAGCTCATTAATAGGTTGGGGGTTGCCAAATTCCTGAGCATGTTTGATCTGACCTCAGGATACTGGCAGATTGCCTTAAGTCCAGGAGCTAAAGAGAGGTCAGCATTTTCCACACCAGAGGGCCACTTTCAGTTCAAGGTGATGCCCTTTGGCCTGAAAAATGCTCCTGTTACCTTCCAACGGTTGGTGAATAGAGTCCTGTCTGGGTTGGAATCTTTCAGTGCAGCGTATCTGGATGATATAGCTGTATTCAGTTCCACCTGGGAGGACCACCTGGTCCACCTGAAGGAAGTGTTTCAGGCCCTGCTTCAAGCAGGCCTGACTATCAAGGCAAGCAAGTGCCAGATAGGGCAAAGCTCAGTTGTGTACCTGGGCCACCTTGTTGGTGGAGGCTATGTACAACCTCTCCAGCCCAAGATCTAGACTATCCTGGATTGGGAGGCTCCTAAAACCCAGACTCAGGTCAGGGCCTTTCTTGGCCTGACTGGGTACCACAGGAGGTTTGTTCAGAATTATGGGACCATAGTGGCCCCTCTCACCGAGCTTATCTCCAAGAAACAGCCCAAGAAGGTCATTTGGACCCCAGAGTGTCAGAAAGCTTTTGACACCCTAAAACAGGCTATTTGTTCAGCACCAGTGTTATTGGCCCCTGACTATAGCAAGGAGTTTATAGTGAAAACAGATGCTTCAGAGGAAGGGATTGGGGCAGTGTTAGCACAAGTTAATGAAGAGGGCCAAGATCAACCAGTTGCCTTCATCAGCAGGCTACTACTCCCCAGAGAGAAAAGATGGAGTGCCATTGAGAGGGAGGCCTTTGCTGTGGTCTGGTCCCTGAAGAAGTTGAGGCCATACTTGTTTGGCACTCACTTCCGTGTACAAACTGACCACAGACCTCTCAGATGGTTGATGCAGATGAGGGGGGAGAACCCTAAACTGTTAAGGTGGTCCATTTCCCTACAGGGGATGGACTTCACAGTGGAGCACAGACCTGGGTCTGCCCATGCCAATGCAGATGGCCTTTCCAGATTTTTCCACTTAACTGATGAGGACTACCAGGGTGTAGGTTAGTACCCATCACCTTTCATTTGGGGGGGTGGGGGCAGTGTAGGAAAGTCCTCCTTTTTGCCCTGGTCACCCCCACACTTTTTGGACAAGTACTGGTGGTTACTGACTCTTGGCTGTGCCCTGGGTACTGCTTACCCGTCCCAGGGCCAGTGCTCTGTGTAAAATGGATATGCAAATTAGGCTAATTATAATTGGCTAAGTTAACCTACCTATAAGTCCCTAGTATATGGTAGGGCATGTATGTTTAGGGACCACAGCATAGGTAGTGCACCCATAGGTGCACTGCTGAGGTGCCCACTGTCATTTTAAAGGCAGGCTTGCCTTGCTGGCTGCTTTTAAATTAAAGTTATATGCAAATTCGACTTTGGAATTAAAAGTAGTTCCAAAGTCTTAAACTACTTCATATTTACATATAAGTCACCCCTAAGGTGTGCCCTATGTGCCCCTAGGGCTCGGTGCCATGTAACTATAAGCAGGGACCTTATAAAAATAGTTTTAGAAGCCCTGGTGAGGTAAAAACAGTCAAATTCGTTTTTCCCTCATTGTAGTAAATGGCCTTCATAGGCTAGAATGGGGAGACTTTATTTTAATTTTTAAAGTCTCCTTAAATGATGGATACCAAGAGTTTGGTGTCAAATTAATTGTTGTAATAAATCCCACAACTTCCAGTTGTTGGATTTAATATAACTTGTTCAGGTAAAGAGTTTTAAACTTTACCTGAAAAGTTGACAATTTCAGCCCTGCATTGTTTTTGCTGCTGTGCTCTGATTGGCCAGCCTCTAGCAGCCTGGCCAGCCTGCCTTGATGAGGTGTGAAGTGGCCTGGCTTCACACAAAGGAATGTGCCTGTGGGAGGGAATCTCCCCTCAGCAGATGGTGAGGCAGGAAGGGGGAGGGCTGCCAAACTGGTCTTCAAAGGCAGAGAAGGGCATTTGGAGCAACCAGCAACACCCCCAAATCCTGCAACCCCAGACAACTAGGTGCCCCCTTGATTAGATTAGGAGAGGGCAGGAGAGGGGTGTGTTTATGATTTTTAGCCACACCAGTGGATGGGCTCAGCCAGATGTAACCTCCAAAAATCAGATTCAGCCATGATGGATTTCTGGAGATTGTTGCCTCCTGGGATTGATTTTTGCCACACTTCCCAGGAAGTGGCCATCACAGGGGGAAGGACCCTGCACCTGATTGGAGAACCAGGACCCTCCTGCTTTTCACCCAGGAGCAAGGATAAAACTGGCAGACCTGCACCCACACCTCAGATCCCCATCAGATTCCAACAAGGAAGAGCCAAAGGAGAAGAAGAACTGCCCTGCTGGACCCCTGCCCTGCATCTGGAACCTGCACTCAGAAGGACTGCACCAGCTGCACACTTGGGCTTCACCACAAGAAGGACTTTGCCTGGCTTCAACTGGTTCAAGTAGGGACTCCCTGTTTGCTACAGGTGCAGGTGAAAAATTGCTAACCAGAGTCCTCTGCACCAACTCCTGAAGAAATCAACCAGCTGCTCACTGCCCAGTGGCCCAAAAGGAGTTCGCGCCAGATGCATTCTGGAAGTTGTAGTCCGTACCCCCAAGGACCATCTCAGAACGCCTGGACCCTGGGGTTGAGCTGTGGACCTCAAAAGAACCTTAAAAGGACATCTGGGAGAAGCCCCAGAAGTTTGGAGAACTTTTGAAAAAAAAGCTCCATGGAGGGACCGACCCGCCGCGGCAACTCTAGCCGGCTTGCCTCAACCGCGACCCAGCCTGATTTGCTGGTTCGTCCCGGTAAAGATAATCTCTGAAAAAGAGACTACGTCCGAAGGTAAAAAGTTGACCGGGACCTCCCAGCCAGCGTATCCGAGGAGGGCTCTAGGGACATCGGATCAAGATCCAGGTTTACCCCGGTTGAAGGATTTTCACCTCGAAAAAATGACTAAGTCCGAAGGTAAAAATCTCCACTGAGGATTCCTGCATCGCTTATCCGGAGAAGGGCTCCAGGAGGTCGGATTGGACTGGCAGGTTCGTCCCGCAGAAGAAAATCTTCGAAAAAGAGACTAAGGGGGTCATTACGACCCTGGCGGATGGCAGAGAACCGGCGGTAAGACCGCCAACAGGCTGGCAGTCTTACCTTGGGGAATTATGACCATGGCGGTTACCACCATGGTCATCCACTGGTTCTCCGTTCCACCCGCCAGGGCGGAGACGACCGACGGACGGGTATCCAGCCTGGCGGCCGTCACTATACCGCCGGCGGTATTTTGACCCAGCATACCGCCGTGGATTTCCAGCGGTTTGAACCGCCATGAAATCCATGGCGGTAAGCACTATCAGTGCTAGGGAATTACTTCCCTGGCACTGATAGGGGTCTCCTCCACCCCACACCCCCACCCCGACTCCCACCCCTACACCCCCCACCACCCCTGCCACACCCCAAAGGTGGCAGGGCACCCCTCCTCACCCCGACCCCCAACATCACATAACTCACACACACCCGACACGCATGCAGGCACCACCAACACACACACGTACACACCCGACATACATGCCTACATCCACACACTCAGACAAGCACACCCACATTCAAACATACACGCACACATCCATACAGACATACCCACAGACATACACGCACTCATTCCCATACACTCAACACCCCCGCAAGCATACACGCACTCACACACACCCTCTACATACACACACGCACACCCCCATGCACATACATAACACACAACACCCCCCACCCCCCTCCCCTAACGGAAGATCGACTTACCTGTTCCGTCGATCCTCCGGGAGGGGACGGGAGCCATGGGGGCAGCTCCGCCGACACCACACCGCCACGGTGAATCACAGGACGTGATTCGCTGGGCAGTGTTCTGTTGGCGTGGCGGTGGAGGTGGAGCAACCTCCACTTCTCCGCCTCCCGCCAGTATGGCTGTTGGCGGCTCTCCATCCGTAAAGGGACGGAGAGCTACCAACGGTCATAATAGGCCGAGCGGCAGTCCCTCAGCGGTCTTGAAAAAAGACCGCTGAGGTCGTAATGACCCCCTAAGTGTGAAGATAAACTTTTAACCAAGGCCTCCAGCGGACTGTAGCCGAGCAGGGCTCCATCGCGTCGGCCTTAAACTTTTACTTTGCCCCGGTCGAGGTGCAAGCAGATGACCCAATTGGCGCTTTTTGTTTCTAGTTGCTAAAAAAACAATAATTCTTTAAAAATTGATATCTCCGGTTCCACTTATCCAATTTTATTGGTTTTTGTGTCATTTTAAAGATAAAAATATAAACTATTTTTATAAATTGGTTTTGGATTTTTAAACTGTTTCCTGTGTTTTATTTAATTACTGTTTTGTGATATTTGAATGCTTTACACTCTGTCTCCTAAGTTAAGCCTTGACGCTCGTTGCCAAGCTACCAAGGGTTGAGCTGGGGTTAATATACTGAGACCTAACTGGACCTTAGTGGAGGTTAGTGGCCTATTGCTAAGTGTAGGTACCTACCTGCCCTTACCAATAACCCATTTTCCAACACAGAACAAGAGGGGGGATCCCAGTCGGATGACGGATGGCTGATATCAGGTCAGGCTCCAACTGGGCACACAGCTCTGTGATTGTGGCCCTGTCCAGTGTAGCTAAGTCCACCAGGGGTCTGTACACAAGGGTATGTCTCCATCTCCTATTCATCCGCAGTGGTAGGTATCTAAGGGACACAAGAGTGAGTAGGCTGTCACAATTGGAATAACTATACCACAGCAGCAGTCCACATCGTTCAATCATGTTTTGGGACAGTGGAATTTAAAAGTATGTGCTTTTAATCCTGTCTCGCAGCAATTATCAATAGGTCTATTCAACCACCTCCCCCCCGAAATGGTGACCGCCTGTCCTTTGTGGAGGGACAGGTGGAAGTGAGGTAATTCCGCTTACGTTGTGCCTCATTGGAAAACATTGGGCCTTATGGGGTACAGTGGCCAATGGGGATGTACACAGGCGGTGACGGTATGCACTGCTGTGGACGTGACCTTCCACAGGAGAGGAACTACACTGCATGTGCTGCTGTGTCCTGTGTCCTGAACCTACCATGGCCTGTGTGACCGGGGAAATGGCCCTAGCCTTCACTTCGGAGGAGTTGGAGCGACTGGTGGATGGGGTCCTACCCCAGTACTGGCAGCTGTATGGGCCTCGAGACCAACAGGTGAGTACACTGTGGGCACGATGCATTTGGCTTGAATGCATGGAGTTGTGTGTGAAGGCATCGTGGAAGGGTGGGTGGATTTCCTCTTGGTGGTGTACATGTTGTGAGCTGGCCTATGTGTTTGGCAATGTTGATGTGATCGAGTATGGTGGACCATGGGTGTGACAGGCTGGACTGTTCGTTTAATGGAGTTCTCCTGTATATATTACCTCTGCAGGTCAGCGCCCATTAAAAGAAGGGATTATGGCATGCCATTGCCAAGGAGGAGCGGACCTGGGGGTCTATGGCAGGCAGAGCTTCCACTGTTGCAAACGGTGGGAGGACCTGAGACGCTGGGCACGGAAGACCGGGGAGGGCCAGCTGGGGATGGCCTCCTAGTGAGGAAGGGATGCCCGTCGGACCCTGACCCCCCTGATGGCCTGCATACTGGTGGTGGTCTACCCAGAGCTGGTTGGGCGCTTGAGGGCATCACAGCAGCCACAAGGGGTGAGTACAGTGGGTATCATTACAACTTATGCCTGGTGGGGTGGTATCCCGGTGGTGGTTGCGTGTTAGTGGGTGCCCCTGAGGCCAGGCCAGACATAGCAGCATAGGTCCTCTGAAGGGTAAAGGTTGTAAGGCAAATACAGGTATCCTAGCTTGTTAGTATTCACTTCTAGGCAGGGCTGTGTGGGTCCCAGGTGTGCTGCAGTTGGCGGTGTGTGCTCATCCTTATGCCTTGGTGACTAGCCATATCACTGTTAGTGCACTGCATAGTACGTAGGCCTGTTCCCTATGTGTGAGGTTGCTGTGTACGCCAACGGTGGTGTTGGTGTAGTCATTGACCCAGTGTATCCTTTGTCTCTCTCTCCCCCCTTTTCTTGTTTTGTCATCTTCTCCTTATGTGCATTAGCATCATCTGGTGGAGAAGCAGAGGCACCGGTGACAGAGGAAGCTGCATCCCGCAGGACTCTAGAGTCAGAGTCCACCGCCCGGCATTTATGGTGGATTGGCGGCCCAACAGAGATCTGGCCTCCTCTCTGATGGCAGCCATTGTCCCTTCCAACTTCCTCTTCCCAGTCTCATTCTCCTCAACCCAACCCATCCCTAGAAACACACAGACAAGTATGCACACAAGATAACACCCACGAGTGTCACAGGCAAACACAAGCACCACACTTCATCCCAAATGCGCTCACACAAACACCATACCTTTGCAGACACGACAACATCCATTGCCTCCAATGTCTCCCCCTCCTCCTCCTCCTCCTCCTTCACGTCCCTCCCAGTTACATCCACACTCACACCTGCATGCACTACACCAATATCCACTACCCGCATCGCCACACCAAGCAGAACACACACATCACTCGCAGACACCTCCACTACATCCATGCACGCGTCCCCTGTGTCCTCTCCCACCGTGTCTGTCCTCCCCCCTCCTAAAGGACACAAATGCAAGCACTCAGACACCCAACAGTCATCCGCCTCACAACGGCATACAACCCTTGCACCTGCACCCAAATCCACCAGACATACACCTCCAACAACCACTCCCTCATCTTCGACTCCCATTACTCGTCCCTCCTCCCGCCCCCACGTCCCTAAAAAGCTTTTCCTTTCCCAAATTGACCTCTTCCCTACCCCTCCCCCCCTGTCCTGCATGTACAGGCCGGGTACCAAGGACAAAGCCCAGCACCTCAGCCAAGCAGTCCATGAGGACAGTGGTAGCACCACCTACTCGTGGTGGTAAGGATACAAGACCTACAAGACTGAAGGGGAAGGAGCCAGCACCAGCTGTGAAGACGGGGAATGGGCCTGCACCAGCTGTGAGGAAGGGGAAGGAGCCTGCGCCAGCTGTTAGGAAGGGGAAGGAGCCTGCACCACCAGGCAGTGAGGGGAAGAGCCCATCCACCCCTGCCAGGAAGGGTAAAGGATCCCGACTCATGAACAGGAGGACAAGAGGCGCACTACGCCAGTGGAAGCTGTCAGGCTAACACCGCCACCACCACCAGCTGTGACAGGGCTCCCACTGCCAGCCGTGGATGTGCTGCCATGACAGAGTGCAGGGGCTGCCCAGGAGCCTCCCCCAAACACCACCACCATGCAGCCATCAGTGAGTGCAGGGGCTGCCCAGGAGTCTCCCCCAACTACCACCACCATGCAGCCATCACCACTGGCGGGCACTATGTAGTCCACCCTCCAGGGGCTACTGTGCAGGCTGTCCCCTCCAGAACCAATGGGCAAGACACCCACTCAAAAGACTGTGGCCTTGCACTCCCAAAGACAAAGCAATGGGCATGTTGCCCCCTACAGAACGGCTGTCTCTGGGAGATATCACCGCCATGGTCATAATTTGGCGGTAATTACCGCCAGCCTGTTGGCAGTGTTACCACCACTTTATCACCCACCGCTAGGGTCGTAATGAGGGCCTTTGTCCTTTAAAAAGGCAATTACCTTGTTAAACATTTTCATCACCTCTTCAGATGACACACCTGTTACTGGATCTCTTAGAGGGTTCATTTTCTAGCCAATCAGCAAAGACTTTGCATTCAGTCCACAAGTTACTTGGAGCAACAGTGTCAAACAGCATATTCAAATCTTTGCAAAGGCATTTTGAAAGTTTCACAAATTTTTCTGTCTGCTTTTACCATTCCAATGGCTTCTCTCGGGTAATCATCTGTAAATTACAAAATATCACTCCTACTCCAAGGTACATGAACATAACCTCCACCTGGTATCTCTCTCATGGGAAGCATTTTCACATTAGCTTCAGCTTGACTTGCTCCTGCCGGTTGCACATCTATTTATTATTTCTTCTGATCTCTTTTCTTTGCCCATCTACCCTCCCACTTATCTATCGCACCCATTTATGGATGTACATGATTAATACCCTAATCTACAATTTAATTCCAGTAGGTCTCATGTTCAATATATCTTTATTACTAAATTCCAATCTGTACCTTATCTTTAAGGGCTTTGATTTCTCTAAGTCTACATCATATTTCCCGGCCATTTAAGCTAATCTTTCATAAGCCTGTCCTGCACATTGGGTAATGTCCTTGCATACGAAGTGCAGTTCGTCCTCTGTGTGTCTAATTGTGCACTGTCTAAGGTTCCCAGTATCATCCCATTTATTTCAGATTTCAGTCTGGACACATTCAGGGATCTTTCTCTCTTAGGGGTCTCTTCTGCTCTCGCAATGCAATTTGTCACACCTTTTGCACCTTCGGACTCAAACTATTTAGCCAATTATTTCATTGCTGTGCAGTGAAACCTCTCAAACTCACAGTATTATTCTGTAACATTTCTGCTCTTGCGGGAAACCCTTTCACTTAATTCAGGGTGTTCATTATGGATATATTTTCTGATGGGTTAGAATTGCCAGGTACTGCAATTAGCATTCCGCATCTGTTTTGGGCACAAAATAAGGTGAGGATCTCTGAGGAAACCTCCCATCAGGAAAAAACCCTGTCTGGCTTGTCATTGAAGTAGGGTCTAAAATGTAGGTAGGGGTTAATGGTCTCAGAAGAGAACCTCGTTTCTCCATTTGCTGAATAGTTTGATTATAGCGATCTCTGCACAATATTTCAAGATATCCTCTGAGATATAAGTGGTGTATCTTGAACAGTTGGGACATTTACTGAGTGTGCATTAATTCCAGACATACCTGGAGAGTACAAAGAAACAACTGGGCCTATAGTCACAGGAAGTGTTAGAGATTCTGGACCAATATAATTCATCTGGTTCAGAGGAATAGCCATTCCTACACTTTAAAATGACAAGGTAGTACTGAAACTTTGTCACACTAGAGTCAGGGTAACATTTGGTATGAACTGATTTGGACTGCACATTTGCACAGGCTGAATTGGACTAAAACTTTGCACAGACTGATCTGAATCAAAACATTGGCGGTCATTCCAACCGCGGCGGGCGGCGGTAGCCGCCCGCCTGGCGGGAACCGCCGAATGACCGCGGCGGCCATTCTGGCTTTCCCGCTGGGCCGGCGGTCGACCGCCAAAAGGCCGCCCGCCGGCCCAGCGGGAAAGACCCAGCAACGATGAAGCCGGCTCCGAATGGAGCCGGCGGATTTGCTGGGGTGCGACGGGTGCAGTGGCACCCGTCGCGATTTTCAGTGTCTGCAAAGCAGACACTGAAAATCATTATGGGGCCCTGTTAGGGGGCCCCTGCACTGCCCAGGCCAGTGGCATGGGCAATGCAGGGGCCCCCAGGGGCCCCACGACACCCGTTCCCGCCATCCTGTTCCTGGCGGTAAAAACCGCCAGGAACAGGATGGCGGGAAGGGGGTCGGAATCCCCATGCAGCGCCGCCATGGAGGATTCCCTGGGCCAGGGGTAAACTGGCGGGAAACCGCCGGTTCCTCTTTTCTGACCGCGGCTTTACCACCGCGGTGAGAATGGCCCAGAAAGCACCGCCAGCCTGTTGGCGGTGCTTCCGCGGTCGTTGGCCCCCATTGTGTCTTTATTGGCTGATTCATGTTATAATTCCCTACAGTCTGATTCACATTTGGACTCTGTACAGGCTGATTTGTGTCAAAGCTCTGAACTGGTTGATTCACTCTAGGAGTTTGTGTCACTGAGTTTGTAAGTGTACCTGGCACTATCTGATTTAGGGTCTGTGCTACTGGGACAGTAGGCACATTAAGGGTTACATCACATACAGTTACACTAGTTGATCCTACTTCTACAGAATGATATGGAGGCAGACAATTGAACAAGATCTGATTTATAAATTCATCATCTGAATCACTGTCATAAGTCTCATTCTTTTCAGTATCTGTTGTCTATTCGGTTTTCCCTGTCTGTCTCTTAATCTTTGGTTTAGAACTTTCTCCTTCTTCACTAGAAATATCTCTAAGCTTTCTGCTCCTCATCCCATCTTGCCTCAGCAATTGTCTTAAATGCTTTCTGCATTCTATTCTCATACTTGCTTTTCAGTTTCTGTCATGCTGTGCGTTTCCAGATATTAATTGCTTCTAATTGTGCAGAATTCGTAGGCAGTTTCGTCTCATACAGTAAATGCCTCAGGTTCTTAAGAATTCATATATTTAAAGTTCCATAACAGGAAAATGCTAATGTGCCCCCTTTATGTGTTATTTTGCACCATTGCTCAAGCCACATACATTCATAAAGACCTTTTTTGGATGCTACAAAATTACCTGGAGTGCCATTGGGAGGGGTAGCTATACCTTCTCTCACTGGAATAAATACATATCCTATTAATGCACATTTCAGTACTTTAAAGAACTTCATTTTCAATCAATTTCCATAAATTTCAATAAACCTTTCATTCAAATCAGGAAGTAATTACAGTTGTAGCTTGGAAAACAGACGTGCAGGCTTCATACGTAAAACAGATTCAACACTGATGGAAGTTGTGTAGGCATCCTTCACAAGCAGCAGGGAAAGCAATAGTGCATTTTCCTGTCACACTGTAGAGCATGGAATGCAGCTGTGCAGACTACACAAAAAAACAGACATGGCAAAAAGCATGTAAAGCAGGAGCAGCAGAAAGCCTGCCCTCATACAAAACAAGTGTAGTACAGGCAGCAGTAGACTGGGTCATGTCACAAAACAGGTACACCTTCTTCGCTGCCATAAAGAAGCACAGTGAAGAACAAAAGTGCACACTTCCCTAGTTGACTGTATTAAATTTCACTTATAGTTGTTTTCTAAGTAACTTTAAGTGCACGTCTATTCTAATTTTTAAATTAGGTTTTGACCCAAAACTGAGATCTGAGAACTTCTCTCAGTGATTTGCTAAATTGAAATTAGATCTTTTACACTGTTATGTTTAAAAAAATCTTTGCCATGCACATTGATATGCGAACACAGGAGGTTTTGACATTTGTCAATTTCTTGCCCAGTCTGCGGCTCACTGACATAAAATTAAAAACACTAATAATAGTAAAGCTGGATATATCTTGAAAAGAAGTCAGCCAGGGGCTTCACAGACATAAAGCTGCAGGATCTCCGAGTCAGTCTCTTCAGGCCACTCTGAAGTGTGAGAAACGTAAAACCTGGTATCTTCTTGGGGCCATGCATCCCCTGCGCTTCAGCACGTAAGATCAGGATATTGTGAACATTGAGGGGGTAGATGATATGATTAGTGAAGCTGAACACATACTAACAGAATTCACCACTTATTACTCTAGCTTGTATGCCACGCATGTGTCCCCCTCGTATCCTGACTAGTATTTTAATCCTTCAATTGCATTTCACTTGTTTGGTTAACAGATGCCATCTATTTCCTGATGCACCAATAACGTTACAAGAAATTACGTCTGTAATTTCCAGAATGCCTACACATAAGGCTTCATGTAATGACAGACTCCCTGGTGAGTTTCACAAAACATATTCTCATCTATTGGCCTCCAAATTGCTGTAATTATACAACTAGGCACTGGTGTCTGGCAAGCTCCCTTCCTCACTCTGGGAGACATTACGCATAACATTGCTGAAGCCAGGTAAATGACCAACACAAACCAACTCCTACAGGCCAGTCTCTCTTATTAACATAAACGCGAAGGACCTGATTCACAAACTGCACTTTGTTGTACGTTTTGTAGTACTATAGAAGATCTCCAAAGCTTACTACAAAGTGTTATTCACTAACTACACTGTGTAGTAGGTCCAGCAGTACACATGGCCAACCACTGGTACTGCAACACCCTCCCATAGAAAATAATAAGGTAGGGACATAGGGCCACATAAAAGTACGTTTTGCAACTCGCAAACCGATTACAGAGCTATTTGCGACCGTGCCAAAAGGTATGTACAAATGCCATTTCGGAGTCCCAAATAGCGATGCAACCAATTACTGAATCGCAAAAATTTGCGACTCGTCTTTGCGACTCGCAAATAAGAAATCGCAATTTGCGAGTCACAGACTGAATATACAAGGCAGTCGCAAATTACGATTAGTCGCAAATAGGCCATTTTGCACACCCAGATTAGCACTGATTCAAACAAGTGGTAATCAGAAACCAAAGTAAAAAAACAGAACCAGAAGGCATCTGGGTGTTTCAAAATGGCTGCACTCTACATGATTGCATGAGGGAGGTGAGTTCAGGCTGCCCAGCAGAGGAGGAGGAGGCGGAGACAGAAGAGGATATACAGAACCAGGCAGACCATATTTCAACAGACTGAGGAGGAAATATATGAGAAATATAGACTGAGCAGCACAGTCATCTTAGAGATCACTGAACTGCTGAAACCTCAGCTAGAAAGCCAAACCCTGCGCAGCTGCTCCATCCCCACACATGTGCAAGTGCTGTGCTCACTGCACCTCTTGGCCTTGGGTAACTACCAGAGGGTGATTGCTGTTGCTGGTGGAGTGTCCCAAAGTGCCCTGTCACGATTCTTTAGATGGTTCTTAGATGCCATACTCGCACACATGTACAGATACATTTACCTTCCCAGGAATGTGGAGGAAATACACAACACCAAATTGGACTTCCACAGAACTGCAAACTTTCCCCATGTAATAGGGTGTGTGGACGGGACACATATACCCATATGTCCTCCTGCAAATCTGGAGTATGTGTTCCGCAATGGGAAAGTACTCACGCACTCAACATCCAGGTGATATGTGATGCCCATAATGTCATAACTGATATAGTGGCAAAATATCCAGGGAGCACACATGATGTGTACATATTCAGGCACAGTGGGATACACCAACGGATAGAACGTGGGGAGTTTGATGCTGGATATTTCTTAGGTACTGTGTAGTACACACAAATGTCAGAAATACATGTCAATGAATAACCATGTTAAGCCATGCTCATATCTGCTGTTTTGTTACACAGGTGACAGTGCATATGCTCTGAGGCCATGGATACTCACCCCATACTTAACACCTGCCAATCAGAATGAGAGGCGCTACAACATTGGACATCAGTGCACCAGAACTGTTATTGAGAGGACCTTTGGCATGTTGAAGTCACGTTTCAGATACCTGCACAAAAGTGGAGGTGCACTCCAGGATGCCCGAGAGACTGCATGCAAGATTGTGGCAACAAGTACCATCCTACACAGAGCATAGCAACCAGGCATGGGCTACATGTCACCCTAGATTACACAGATTCTGAGGAGAAGGAGCAGGAGCCACCACAATGACAGCCTGGGGATGGTAGCATCGCAATGGAGGGTAGACCGAGACAGGATCACATAGCAACTCATTACTTTGGCAGGTAGGTGCCAACTTCAACAGCACTCACAAATGTAAGACACCCATAGCCAGGTTGTGCAAAACAAAAGTATCCTTTAATGTCAGGAGTGCAAAATGTAAATGGGGGCATATAGCCAGCAGTAAACAAGTCTTATGTAACAAAACCTAACACATTCCACTCATGTGCCTTAGGTCAAACCTAGAGAGACAACATCACACCCTCCTACGAGTATGACCACCATGGCATGTGCCTGGTTGGTTCACAGATGTCTGACGGGCACTGTTACTACACGGGATGCGGCCATCTGAGGCAGAAACGCTGCTGACACTTGATATGTTCTCACTGTCCTCAGGGGTGTGTCTAGTACCTCTTGCTGCCTGGGAGGTATGAATGAGGTCAACTGCAACAGTAATGCGCCCTAGTCCCCTTGCCACATCTCCAGCAAAATGCCCTAGTTCTACCTGGAGCCTGACAGTGCACCTTGACAGACAGGTAGTTGTGGTGGCTAGGCGGCCAATGGACTGACTGAGCCAGTCAAAACGTGCAGCTGTGTTGCGCTCTTTGCGCCTTGCATGGGCCTGATCTGCCACCATTTCCCTACATAGGTCATTGATGCCAGTGGTGAGGATGACCATGTTGCTGTTCATGGTGGATAATTGGTTTTTGACATTTCCAAATACCTGTGTGAGGGTCTGTTGCATTCGGTGCAGGTTCTGGTTCATCATCCGCATTTGTTTGTTATGCAGGCGGTGACTTTTGAGTATGGATACCTCTAGACAAAGGAATTGTTGTGAAGTGACATCCTCCTCACCTGCATCATGTGTCAGACGACGCCTTCCACGCCCGGAACCTGCTGTTCTCATAGACCAACTCTCACCCATCTTGGCCTCGGTGTCAGGTTCACTGCCTCATTGCCAACATCTGTCTCTGTTGTCTCTTGTGCATGGGGAACAATTGGTGTGGTGCTTCACTTCCCTGCAGAAATGCTGACTGCCTCATCCGCTGTCATGGTGGCATTGTCATCTCCCTGCACACTAGGGTCATCAGTGGATACTTGAGGGAGACCTGTGGGACACAGGGGATACACTGTCAGTGACTCTCAGATGTGTGGCTTATCAAAATAAATATTCCTCAAAACTTGGACTACTGTACTACATTACCCATAATGCACTAAACTTTAGGTGGGCATATCAGCATGAAACAATTTGGATGATGCATGCTTTTGTGAACTGTGGTTGTGTGCATGGTGCCTTGAATAGTATAAATTAGTGAGATTTTCTACTTACTTTTGGAGGTTCCAAGTGCTGAACTGTCCCGGTCCCTAATTCCAAAAACAGCCTCTGGCTTGAGAGTGGTCTTCACCATGCTCTCTATTGCTGTGGGTGGTGGTACTGTGGATGGGTACCTGTTCCATGGGCCTCATTCATCCACTCTGTAACCCTTTCCTTGGTTCTTGACCTGAGGGCATACCATCTTTTGCGCACCTCCTCATTGGAGCAGTGACTGACTCCAATGGCATTCATCTTGCTTTGTATGTCCAGCCATATCTTCTTTTTTTGTGTGTCAGGGACACTCATTGCTGCCTTTCCTAACAGGACCTCATGGTGTAAGTAGCACTCCTCAGTGAGGATCTCCAGCTCTTTGTCAGAGAATTTGAGCTTTCTCTTCCTCCTTGCAGCGTTTGTCTCCTTAGTTTGGCTTGCCATGTCTGCAGTTGCTCCTCTCAGCTGGGTGTGCCTCTGCTGTTTGTCATGGCTAGACACCTCCCACTTCCATGGGAGGTACTTCCTGGTTCTGAGGTCATCATCCAGCACCAGGAAGTGTAATTTCTTTTTTCTTTTGCACCCGTTCGCTAATTGCGACTCGGATAAAATCCCATGTGGAATTTAGAAAATCGCAATTTGCGATGCGACTTGGCACTGAATCGCAAATTTGATTTGCGATTTTTTCTCACATTCCGATTTGGGAGTCCGAAATTGCGATTCGCATGGAGTCGCTATATACGACTCGCAAATGTTTTGCTTCATACATGTGCCCCTTAGGCCCTTATTACGACGCTGGTGGTCAAGAGAACTGCTTTTACTGTGGGGAACAAGGTTCTCGATGGGCTGGCGGCAGGCAGACTCGTGTTCAGCCATAGC
Source organism: Pleurodeles waltl (assembly GCF_031143425.1). Classification (NCBI taxonomy): domain Eukaryota; kingdom Metazoa; phylum Chordata; class Amphibia; order Caudata; family Salamandridae; genus Pleurodeles; species Pleurodeles waltl. Next base: position 512,149,646 of record NC_090445.1, read on the forward strand.
AGCGCTGAACTCAGCACCACCGTGCTGATCAAGACTTCTATTTCTACCAGCATTTCTATGGTGAGGACCTCGCCATGGAAAGACTGGTGGAAACACAGTGCAGATATCCACAGGGGGGGCCTTGCACTGCCCATAACATAGGGAGTGCAGGGGCCCCCCTGCTTAGCACCCTCAAAATGGGAACTCTCTGCTTTGCATTCCAAGGGTGCTGGTGTGCTATGGCATTGGTTTTGGTCCCCTTAAGGGAGCTGAGGCCAATACTGTAGCACTGTTCCAGCTGGTCTGACCGGTGGGAATGCCATTATAAGATGTACCCACCGGTCAGCCTGGCAGGAACATCGTAATATGACCGGCGTGGGGCGACAGCCAGTATGACAGTCCCTCCTCACTGCAGCTTAGGCAGTCACAGTATTCCGACTGCCAGTCATAATGAGGCCCTTAGAATAAAACCCCACAGAAAATATTGGTAAATTAAAATGCTGAAATAGTTAGAAATATAATAATATATAAACATATACAGTTATTATTGAATTATAAAATATTTACCAACCTATTTTTAAATGTAACATTAAACTTTACTAAAATAATTATATTAATTTAATTAATTCAAAACAAATCCCTTTCGAGGTTAGAGTGACGCGTAAATTATGCAAAAAAGCTAAGAGAACTCTGCTTTGTTCTTATCTAGCTCGGTGTTAATAGCACTTTGCTGATCCAATGCTTAAAAAACTTTGCTAGATAAACAGAAATTTGAGGTGAGCAAACCTAGAGTGTCTCTGGTGTTGCAGGGTGTTACTGGGGCTGCTCTCCACCTAAACTTGGGTACTACCCAGAGTTCTCTTTTCTTTTTTGCATAATTTAATTAATTCTACACTTCACTTTAAATAATTATTAATGCACATTGAAACATATTATTTTCTTCTTTGGGTGGAAATCTATTTTTTGAAGTTTAGAAAAATAATTTGGATTGAATTCTATATGTTTCAATTATTCAAGTTTTGATTAAAAATTAATTTAAAACTGTATCATTTTTCTCTTTAATTCAACATTTAAAGTCAATATGTAAAATGAATGTACGTAATTATTTGTAATTAAATATTTGTAAAAAATATTTTCTATTGTACCTAATGATCTCTGCCTAATCCCAATTGTTTGATTTGATATACAAATTGGATGTTGGTAGTTGTAAAACATTAATAATTTTTTTTTTATAAAGATGGAAGCGGGAGGAGACAGGAGAACGACAATAAGATAGGGAAATAAGAATGCTGCAGTGCAAGATATTAAGTAGAGGGAGTATGTCATGGAGGTTGAGATGGGAGATAGGCATGGTATGCTAAACATAAGATAAAGAGAGAATGGAAAAGTATTCAGAGAGAAAGGCACAGAGAGAAAGAAAGAGGCATTTCAAGGAAGAAAGGTAGAGAGCAAGGTAAGGTTTTAAAGTGAGGTAGAGATCAGAAGACGTCAAGAAATAAATCTAATGAGGAGGTGAGGTGCACAGTACTGTAAGATAGAGAAAGAGGTAAGGCAGCAAGAGAGGTGAGGTAGATAGGTAGAAAAGAAAATTTTAAGGAAATACAAAAAAAAACAGAAATTAAAGGAAACATTTTAAAGGAAAGATAATTCAAATTTACTTTAAAGTTGGGTGGAGTTTTGGACTACTACCTGGGTTCAGGGATGGGTAATGTTTATGGTGATGAAGGGGTCATTAGGGTTCAGGAATAATTGGAATTTGGGCATAGAAAGGAGTTTTTAGGGTCAGAGATGTGTGAAGTGTAGGGTTGGTGAGGAGTTATTAGGATTCATGGATGAGTAGCGTTTAGTTGTGTGTGGTGTTTTTAAGTTTCAGGGATGGGTGGGGTTAAGTGTGTTGAGGAGTTTTAGAGTTCAAGGATGAGCTGTGTTTAGGGCTGGTGAGGGTTTAAGGTTCAATTACAGATAGCAGCTGGGATGGTGATTTATTTTAGGGTTCAGGGTGCGATGAAGTTTAGGGTGGTGAGGGGTTTTAAAGATTCAGGAATTGGTGGAATTTAGATGTAGAGAGGGTTTTTTGGGTTCAGGGAACGGTAGTTCAGGGTGATGATATGTTCTTATTGGTCATGGATGGCTGGTGTTTCAGGGTGGGGAGAGTTGAGGGACAGGTAAAATTTGGATTTGCAGAGGTATTTTAAGGGGTATAGAATAGGTAGTGTTTAGGCATAGAAATGGGTTTTAGGGTTGAGGAATGGTTGGATCTAGGGCAGTGAGTGATTATATGGCTCAGGGATGGTGGATTTTGGAGTAGAAAGGACTTTTAGGCTTTAGGAATGAGTGTGGTTTAGGTGCAGTGAGGGGCTTTAAGGGGAGGAGAGATTGATGGTGTTTAAGGGTTTGTGAGGGTTCAATGATGGGTGGTGTTTATGGGTGGTTATGGGTCAGGAAATTAAAAGCATCAAATGTAATTCTTTGACAATGTAAAATATATAAATATGAACTATTGTCTAGAGGTGGGCAAAACTCAAGGAATTTGGCTCTGGGTAATTGCAGAGAGTTACATAAAAACTCAGCAAAATTCTGTGGAGTTCTGCCAAAGGGTGGAAAAAGGCACGGCAACACTGCTTCCACTGTGATTTAGGTCCAGGAGTGTGTTCTGCGCTGACAAATCAGTGCGAACAGTACCACGCACCACACCAGGGAATGCACCTTTTTTTTCCTTTTATTTTTTTACTTTAGCAAGGACACCACTGGCGACAGGCAGAATGAGATGCAGCAGCATTTAAATTAATAAGTTTAGAATACACTGAAGGGGAATGTCTCACTGTTGACAGATTTATGCTGAGCTCCTTTGGGAGAGGATTGATAAAGTCCCCGTTCCTGGGTCTTTTTAGATCTGCATAACTGTGCCAATAAAGAAATTTGAGAAGCCGGAATGTGTGATGATTGGATTTCTACACTACATTACATTCGGACCAATTGATTTACTGATTGTATATACCCATGGTTGCACTGAATGAAAGAGACATAATTTTGCCCTCCGAGTCTTTTGCTTAATCCATGTGATTTTTGGTTGATGGGCTCGTAGACCCATGGGACTGGGCATTAGAATCATAGAAACTTTAGTTAATGACCTGTGTGTTGTGTAAAGTACCACAGCTGCCCGATTGTTGAAGAGCATGCAGCTACTCAAACTGATTTTTCTGCAGCTCAAGTAGATTTTCTACTCAAGCATCAGCGTTGCGACTGTCAGCTACAACCTATATTCGAAAAAGCTCACTGGATGTCATTCTAGTGACTGGAAATCCCACTAGGGGATGCATGATATTAGGAGAGAAAGAGTAAAGGCAAACATATGATGTGCCGAGGGTAGGTGATGTGGAAAAATAGGTGATTTTGACAAAGAGGTAGAGAGAGTGGGTGCTGTATACAAAATGGTGGGATAGAGCCAGATGTGAGATAGAGAAATTTATAAAGACTGAGTGCTAGATATTGAGCTATGGATAAGGTGAGGTGACATAGAAGACACAGACAGAGAGTGATTGGAGAGGTGTTAATGATATGAAAAACAGGTAGTGATAATTAAAGAGGTAGCATGAAAACAGAAAGGCAGTGAGAGAAGTGATATAGGGGCAGAGGCAGAAAGAGGCAAGGTAGTGAATAAGCAGTGAGACTAAATGAGAAGCTGCTTAGTGAAAGAGGGATGAGGTAAGAAGATAATGAGAGAGAGGCAATTAGGAGTGGGTAGAATTGGCTGAGTTTGATTCTGTGGAATCACACGGAATTACATTAAAATTCCCCCAGATTCCACAGAATTCCATGATGAGGCAGAGTAGACATGTGCCACTATTTTCATAGCGCAAAATGTACCCTTGTGTTAAAAAATTGATGCGAGTGTGCATTTTGCACTATGGAAATAGCACAACCAAATACCACTCGGTGCTCTTATGCCGGCTAATGGAATATGCAGTGTCACTCATCACCCTTACATCCTCTTCAGTGATTAAAAGGTAACCACTGCAGAGTATACAAGGGCACTGAGCGGCAGGTAGCGGTTTCTGAGCGGCAGGTAGCGGTTTCTAAACTTCTAAACTTTAGAAACTACTGCATAATTTAATCGAACGGGCAGAGCGGCAGAATTTTATTTAACCAGTAATTCCACATTACAAAAATAATGCAGAAATTACCAAAATTCCTCTGATTCTGTTGGTGGAATTCAATCTTTCGCCTGAGCCTAAAGCCAATAAAAAGAGTAATGCCTTACAGAGAAGAGTGAGAGAGGCCAGGTACAGAAAGATATATGGAGAGGTAAGTTAAAAAGAGATAACATTGAGAAATATTACGAAGATTGATTAGAGATACAATGATGTGGAATGGAAACAGACTAGTGAGTTGTAGAAGGATTGGTGAGACAGAGAACATTGGGAAAGAGGAGGAGAGAGGTAGATTTTTAGAGGAAGACAGAGTAGTAGAGTGAAAGATGAGGCTGTAAGAGAGGTAGACATGGGGTAGAAAAAGATGTATTTGAGAGAGGGGTGGGATAGACAGAGGTGAACTAGAAAGTGTGCTGAATGAGATGGTAGATACATGGAAACACATATTTACAGAAAGAGAGTGGGGAAAATGAAGGGGGAGATAGAAGAGGTAAGGTGAATGAAGGTGAGAGACATGATACAAAGGTGAAGCAGAGAAAGAGAGGTTCAGGGTTCTAGAGAGAGGTGGCATTGAAGAATTCAAAGAGAGGGGTAAATAGGGAAATGAGGTAGAAATAAGGGTGGTGATTCAGCAATTTGTCAGATAATGAAAGAGTTAAAGTCGAGAAAGATGGGGAAGAAAGAGAACAAAGATAGAGAAATAGGCAAGTTAAACCAAGGGTTAGCTGAGGCGAAGATTAAGTTATAGGTAGCAAAGCAGAAGAAGAGGGAGGTAAAGACGGAGTGATAAAAGCAAAAGATTGGTGAGGTACAGCAAGCCATGTAAAAAAATAGAGAGTGGTGCAGTGGGTATGGATAGAAAGAGAACCAGAGCTAGAGAGACAGAGATGAGGAGCCGAGAGAGGTAACTTTGCTAGGGGGTCCCATTGGGAGGTAGAGGTTCTAGGCAGTTTTCCAATTTACTCATGCCTTAAAATGGCTCTGCTCATTCTCACACTTAATCCTATTTGACATAACTCATACCATCTCTCAGAAATGTTTGGCGCCCAGGCCTCTTCAAGTGGCTCCCTCTGAACCCTTACACAAGCACTCAATACCACAGACTAGACTACGGTAATGCTCTGTACCTAGATATTACCACAAGCTCACCAACAGATTTAAAGTAGTCCAAAATGCTGCACCACAATCCTACTCATCCTTCCTCCTTGAGCTCAAATCTCCACACACCTCTGAAACCTCCACTGGCTCCTCATCTGAAAATGTGCTACCTTCAAATTCATCACTCTCACCTACAAGGCACTTCACAACTTTGGGTCCTGCCTACCTCATAAACCACATATACTTTAACACACATCCAATGCACCTCAGATCAACTGGATGCCTCTTTTCCACATCCTCCAGATCTAGAACATAGAAATTAGAGTTTTCGCCTTCACCCGCATTGCCTTCAAGACCTAGAATGAACTCTCTTTCCCTACCAGAGTAGCCATCTCATCCCTTGATTTCAGAAGGAAAATGCAAACCTGGGTTTTTAACTAGGCTCCTATCAGACAGCACAGTTAACTCTTTCTAGGCACCTGCATATCCTTCCAGGTGATTAGCATACAAATTAAAATGTAATATAACATAGCATTACATAAGATGTAACACACCATCATTTGGCTAATACTCTTTGGCTGCCAACTCCAAAAGCGGATCATTATGGAAGGGTCTCACACACCACGTAAACACCACACAAGTTAGGGAAACAGCCTGAAATGCATTTCAGACTATAACATTATGAAAGGAATTGAAGACACCAAAGGATTAGTGAGTGTGTGAACTTGTAAATGTGCTATTACCTGGAGACATCTTGGAGCTAAATCGTCTCATGTAAAAAAACAAGAGAAGTAACAAATCAAAAGAAAATATGATTTTTAAAGACCTTAAAGAAGTGCTAGAAATGTCTGACACATGGCAGGCAAACAATTCCAAAGTTAGGTTACCAGGACAGAAAGTATCCTGCTCCCAGACTGAACTTGCTTACATTGAAGAACAAACAGCAAGCTCCATCCTCCTGACTTCAGTGATCAGATGGCAGCATAGTCCCAGAGCCTAGAATGTATAGTTTTTGGACAACAGTCATAAAATTAAAGCAAGGAGATTTACATATAATTCACTTAGCAACTTGCACCTAGTGTTGTTTTCTGTCTACAGATAGGTGATTGAGGATACAAACAGCCTTATTTAGAGGTTACAAATGTGATGGACAGATATCCTGTTACAGTTATAGGTGCATTAGACCCAATGGCACCCCTAATAAGGCAGACAGGATATCTGTCATATTTGTGATAGAGTAACCTGTCTACGAAACTCTCAATCAAGTCCACAATCTTGGTCCTGCCACCATATATTGAAAGAAAACAAAGCTTCCAAATACCCACCCCACCCCGGGGCAGACTCAGATAACATGCACTTGTGTAGTCCATTCTGGCAAATCATGCTTGAACATTTCAGCAAAGGGGATATCTGTCACCATTGTGACAGAGTAACTTGTTTGTCAATATTTAAATCAGGCCCTAAGTATCAGCTACACCCCTAACTAAACTTTCACCTCAGGCAAGAGCAGCAACCACTTTGGGTGTATTAAAGCAACACCCATACCAGTGACATTTGCCAGTTGGTTGCAAAGGTTTCCTTTGAAGAAGGATCGTCTGATACTTCGGTTTACAAATCCATCATAGTCTGTCTAACAATCCAGTTTTCTCTCTTTTCAGTGACTCAGAACTTCTGCTGGATATCACAGTGCCCAAATAGAACAAGAGAATCATGTAATCAGAGGACTGCACACAGATCAAGTCTCAGTGCCAACTATTAGCAGCATCAAACATTATTTGAACTCATAGCGCATACTGAACTCTTTGAATAAGGACATTGTGAATTGTCATGACTGCAAGGATCAAGCCAGCTGTGTAAGGGAAGAATAGAACTGGTGATGAAGGTGTTTTTTCCTGTTATCAAAAAACTTTGGTGTGTTGAGGACAAACATTTCTGATAAGCTCCAGCACATAAAAGAAATGATTAGAACACAGCAGGTGAGATGGCACAAACACAAAACACAAACTACTGTTATAACTTAATAACTTGTAAGGATAGTACTTACATTTGTCACAAACAGAGATCAAGAGGGTCTCAGTACCCAATCCAGCACAATTGCCCAATGAGGGTGAAAAAAACTTAAATTGTGATAATAGTTGATTGGCCAGCAAAGCTGGTTGCAAATTTTGCAACAGTGTTGGCTATCAAGGAGATGGGTCTTGCTTTTTATCAAAACTAGGTTTCTTTGATAAGAGTCAGCTACGGTGATGGTCTTAGTGGAAAACAAGTAGTTTTTTTAAGGCTGTTACTCTAGGAGTAATCAGTGCTAACATGTCTTGTATGCCACAATGCTGAAATAATGACAGCCAGAGATTCTAAGGAAAATGCAAAGCCTGATCCTCAGAATCCTGAATGGGGGGCTATAGTCTTGGCATGTTGATCTTTATTCAAGGAAGGAAGAAGGTGGCACTCTCCCTCTGTACAAAAGAAAACAAATGATAACAAAATACTCATAAATGAGTTGAACCTTCCTGGATAAGAAGGAAACCGGAGCTCTTGGCTTGACTGCACCAGTGGAGCAGTACAACCGGGATTAATAAGGTCTCTCACAACCCTACATAATGCAGGACAGGAGTCAATGCTTGAGAAAATGCATTATTCTAAAAAGTGATTTTTACCTGTATGAGGCTGGCTCAATCCTGTCTTCACTTTGTTCTCTACACAGTCCAAGCCTTTTCAGAGTAACTGGTATGCGTTTTTGCTGCAGACTAACAAACAGCTATCTTCTTGATGCGCTAATTGGAAGAGAAAAGCAGTTCATGGGATAGAGCTTTTGTGTTTCCAGGCTTGATGCAAAGATGCATTGGCTGCCAATGAAGATCTGCTGTTAATCAGGACTCATGGTGATCCTGGTCCAATGATACACAAAAGCAACATTAGCCTCTTCTACTTTGATTGTATTCCTTACTCAGCTTTGATATGGGCTTTCTATGTCAAGCTTTTGACATTTAGAGAAACTGGATTAAAAAGTATTACTGTGAAGCCTTAGATATAACAGAGTTAGCCTTTAACATATGATTTGAGGAAATTAGATCTCAGGTGTGCCCTGCAGAATGAATGGGCACATTAATTTCCTAAATAAGATCTAACCAGTATAGGCAGTGGCATAATGCTAGACACTAGCTTGCAATAGATCCTTCAAACCAGAGATTAAACTATTCCAACACAATAACTCTAGAAAGGTTGATCACAAGGTATAGATTTGTTCATATTAGATCCATAAGACTGCGTAGTGAAAATCTAAAGATTCTGCCATTAGGCTTGTAATAGTGTTCAATACACTACTTCAGCCATAATGGTAGAAGATGTAAATGGAGTACATTGGACTACCAGGACCTCTTCAAGCAAGTGCCCTGGAAAAGGAACAATAATGATATTGAGATGGGATTTATATACAAAGAAGATACCTCCCCCTGACTGTTCCTTCCTGGAGACTGTAGGAGATTAATATTCTCTGATAGGGCCATCACGACACCAAGAGCACAGGCCTCATGTATACAGGTTTCTCTTATGTTTTGGGTAGATTACACAGATGACTGTTCTTTTGAGACATGACAGATTAAACCAGGGCGAAACATTGTTGATACCCCCTCCCCTCTGTTGCCTCAGGACTCATTGAAGGTGGTGCTTATGTGGATCATTTCGTACAGTTGCATATTTGTGTGTACACAACCTTAGGTCTCAGAGTCTATGAATATACTTACGTATATGATAACACTTTGAACACTGATTCATCTGTACTTTTGTTTCACTTTATAATGCACTCAAATTGATTCCAAAGAAATAACTGTATTGGAAGCCAAGAGAAGAGTGCTTTTGATTTATTCGATTCTAGAATGAAAACTTGTATTGTATGATACAGTAGACATACTAAATGAGTGTAGATAATTCATGTTAATAACCATGAAAAGCATAAGATGATCTCTGAAATGAGTCTGCACAGGACAACTGTTTGATTAAACATGTTAACCTTATCTCCTGTGGACATAAAAGGTTGTCCTTGTTTGGTATACAGGGCAATCAGGCAGTGCTCTGCTCTGTGGCAGTCAAGGCTAGCGATGACAAGCACTGGCAAAGCCAATAGGTATCACTTATGCAAGAGGTATTGGCATTGCCAATGTCTTTTAGCTATGTTTTACAGCAATGTAGCTGCGCAGCATGGGTAAAAGTAAAGTTAGAAAAAAACACCATGACGTGGCCAGCACTGGCCACATCATAGCCCTTTTTTTCTTCTGGCGGGTTGGGTGGGTAAGGCAGACAGCAGGAGGGAATGGACAAGATGGACAACATGGGAGGGTAATAATGCTTTTTTTGTTTTGGCTGAAATTTGGAAGCAACACAGAAAGGGGATGACGCAGGTGTATGGATAAAGTAACAGGGATAGAGTGGGAAGGGAACAAGAAACACAATGTATGGTGGGTGGGAGAGGAAGAAGCAAGGGGGGAAGGGGAAGAAGCAATGTAGGAAGAATAAATAAAATTGAAGCCTGATACAGCGTGTAGTGTATGAACAGTGGAAAGACACTAATAAAAGTAAATCTATCAGTAATTGATTGGTGCTTAAAACATTTGAAAAGGAAATTACATGAGCAGGCCCTGGCAAATAGGAGGCAGCAAGTCAAAGGGACAATGAAGACAACCATTGGTAAGCAAACAAAGCCCCTCACAGTGACAGCACACGTGCTGTCGGCAAGTGAGACCTAAAGAGTGCAAATGTGCATAAAAGCAGTGCCTTGGTCTTTATAAGGAGCAAAGACAAATATTTAAAACAAGCCAGCTAAATGAAACAAAATTTACATTCCTTTTTGAGGGGTGTGGTCAAGATGGATGTGTCATGCTGAAGCTCTGGTGCGACCTGCCAGGCTCCATTCAACAATCCTGTCCCCAGTAGGCTCTCCAGCCAGTTGCCAATGGAAAAAAGTGCCTGGTGGTGAAGGAAAAGTAATAATACACAGGGCCTTACCCTTATGCCCAATAATGGAACCAAGGTAAAGGACAAGAACAAACAAAATGGTTCAGTGGGACTTTTCTGGTAGCCAGTCAGTATAATTCTCTCTCAACATTTGAAATCTATTTATTCCCCAAAATAGAAATACTATATTATATTAGGCAAAATAAGTGCACTGCTCTATCTGCACTTATAGAGAGAGTTATATCGACTGGCTAACGGGGGTGAGGTGGTTGAGCCAACCAGCAAGGCAGATGCGAACTGAAATGACTCCATCTTCAGGCCAGCACAATCGGAACCAGTCATTGTGACTGGCCCACAATTTTCCCTGCTTTATGCCCTAAGAATGCTGTGCTGCTGTGGAGGAGAATTGTGACCTGTAGGAGGGTGCCACACCACTACATCCAAATTACATTGGGCGAGTAGCAAGGCCCGATGCTCCTCGGTGGCCTGTGTTTCCTGTGTTGCTGCTTCACCTGCTGACATGCACCCTGCTGGAGCCCTAGATGGGTCAGGGTGGGGTTGGTGTATGGAGAGGGCATTGTGGCCCAGAAGAATCTACCTCCACTAGGCAGGGCTCCACGCCGAGGGATCCGGCAGTGACCGGAGGAGCTTGTGCATTGCACATCACATCCTGGGCCTTCTTCAATGTGGACATGGAATGCGCACAGAAGGACCGATCATCAAGAGACTGGGTACCTTGAGTAGTCCCGCCACAGGAGCCCCTCAAAGGACTGAAGGGACTGTGCTGCGATTGCTTGTTCCTGAGTGAGCGTATGCCTTGCTGCAGTTATGCACCAAGTGCAGTGGGCATAGATTTGCTGCAACTGGCCTCATTAACTCCTAATCTCCAGTCTGGCCCCCCATGTGACACGGCTCGCACTGCCACTACAGTGGCAGATGCTCTCCCCGTCCGTGGAGCGGGAGGCAAAAATACAGCGATATCCTTCACTACTTTCCTGCAACTGATAGCCAAGCCATGATCCAGACACATTGAGTTATGCAAACAGTAACCTCCTGAATTGCAACACAGCCCAGGTGGAATATCTGACCCACATCACAGGCACCAATGCAGACCCTCCTCCAGAATAATCACTGTTGCCCTCCTGAGACACTACATGCTTAGCACCCCCTTCTCCCCCATACCCATATTACCATTCAGAACCCCTGGCACAGAACTGTCTTCTCAAAGGTGAGCCCTTCTGTTTACTATATCTGCATGTTGCAGAGACACCCCTGTCATTCCCCAAACCAGAGCTGTGGATCATCATTCCATTGTACTACACTCCTTTCTGCCTGCTGCTCCTCCAGGGGCAGAGATGTTGCTGCCAAACTCACTCCTCTTGCTGGACACTACTGAGGCCTATAATAAGAAGAAACGTTCTGGCCATGATTGACTGAAAAGATCAAAATCAGCATAACAAGTATTGCATCTTGCCCATCTGGACACGCTGTCAAGGTCCGTGTTGCTTCCATCCACTGTGCTGGTGCATGGTGAGGGGAAGCGGTTTGGTGCCACAGAATGCACAGTGAGACCCCTTAATATATTACCTCACTGCAGGATGGAAACAAAATCAATAGACTTCACCACCCTATGAGCCAATGCCTGGACATCGATTGTGCTCTCCATCACCCCCTATAACTGAAGAGACACTGGCCAGTGGGACACTTGCTCTGGGACACTCATCTGGGTTGCAACAGTTCATATCCATGCCCCAGGCAATGGGCTGGTTGCCATCCAACACACCAGCCAAGCTTGTAGTGACAGGCCCAACGCCATCTTCTGTCCCGGACACCCCAGTACCGGGGCCCTCTGCGACACCTACCATGTCAGCCAAATTGGACAAGTTCATGGCTGTTATTGAGCACTCTGCTATTGAGACGTTAGCTGAGATACAACCTCAAGTAACAAAGCATCACACAGCAATCCAGGACCAATGCACTACGGTGCAACAACTTGAAGCGTGGGCTGACAACGCTGAGGGTTTCTCCCAGAAGAGCAACATTTGAATACTGGGTCCCCCAGAGGGGGTGGAAGGGCAGAATCCCTTGTCCTTCCTTGAAAGCTTGTTCAAAACGTTTACACCAATGGCACATCTCACCCCCTTCTGTACCCTAGAGAGAGCCCACAGGGTTTATCATGTGACCCCCACCCCAGGGGGCACCTTCACGGCCCATGAGACAGGGCCACTATACTGCGAACAGCATGACAGGGAGACCTGCTACAAATGGAGGATGACACTAATGTGCTTCCCAGACTATAGGAGGCCCATACAACAGCAGCAAACATCGTTCATGGCAGTGAAGCATCACCTCAGACAAGTAGGTTAGCAGTATTCATTGCAAATCCTAGCCCATTTGAAGATCATTATAATTGAGAAGAGCTTCTTCATTGATCCTAAAGTGCCACCTCAAATTGCTCTGGAACTCCCTGGACCTAGCATGACTCTGACGCCATAGTAGGGGCAAGACAAAGGGAACTACTGCACTGCAGGCCCCAATACGTACATTCTCAGACCTTGAGCAAATAATAAACGACTCCAAGAGGGCTCTTTAAGCACCAGCTAACCTGGGCTCCATGGCTGCTTCCAAGGATGGAGACACTGGACCAAACATCTTCACGTCGGATGAGGACTCAGTGGGATTGGACCATACCCTTCCTACAGTCACCCCAGCAAACAGTAGACATTTTTGTAGAATTCCAGTCTCCTTTTCTGAAAAACTGTAGTAAATGCTTAACGTTGTGCACTGTCTTATAGCAGTGGAGGGGAAGGGGGAATTTTCACCTCCTTATCATGGCAATATTTCTATTTCTTGATTGTTTTGCAGCATGCAGTGTACACTTATCACTCATCTTCACAATTCCCCAGCTTGATTTATCAGCAATACCAGCCATACTTCGCCAGTTACACCACTACAATGACCTGCAGTGGGCACTTGAAACACACAGGCCTTCATTATGAGTTTGGTGGGTGGAAAATGCCACCCAACAAACTCCCACATTCAGGAGACCACCAGTGCAGTTTCCTTCCCATGGCCCCTATTACGAGTTTTCACACCATTGACGCCAGCACGTAATCGAGCTGGTAGCAATGGTGTGGTGCGTCAGGTCCGGCAGCACACATCACCCTTCTCACTGTCTGCTCATCAGACAGTGAAATGCGTGACAGGGCTGTACATGGGGACCGCTGCACTGTCAAGTGCATGGGAAGTGCAGGGGCCCCCATGGGATCCCCAGCACCATAGTGCAACCACCATGTAAAAGCCGGTGGAGAGGGGACTCATGATACCCAGGGCAGCTCTGCTTGCAGCATTGCCCTGGCAGATTAAGATCGCCGGCACTGTTAGGCTGTCAGCTAGAGAAAAAGTGGCGGTGCCGGTGGTCCCACCGTGGCGCGTTCGCCACAGTCATAATGTGGAGGCCTGACTGCCGCATTGGCGGTGGTACGACCGCCACTGCGAGTCTGGTGATCCTAGGGCTGCCAGACTCTTAATGAGGGCCATGGTCAGCCCTACACATAAAACCACATCCCTGTATACCAATAGAGAATGTCCTGTTGCACAGCGGTCTTCTAATTGTTTCTTAAATGTTTTTAGGAGCTTGTCCCCCTTGCTTGCTTTTCGTCTCTTTCACATGGTGGTCAATAAGTACACACATACCATATACCCATAAGGTATTGCTGCTGTCAGGATAAGAAATACGTCCCATTCCCATCCACGTGCCCCCGGACTAGGTCCTCCTCCATACTACTCAATTCATGATGTCTTCCATGAACATCCAGTTCCTTGAACTTAATGTTCAGGTAACGCATACAGCAAGAAAATGCTACACAGTATGTTTTTACATACAGGATCAAAAGGCAAATGTAGTGTTTCTTCAAGGTTCACATACCATGTCTGAGTAACTTTAACAATTGTGCCACACTCTATTACAGCATCTCCTGTGAGGCACATTAGAGGGTCCAGTATTTCGAGATGTGCAGGGAACACAAATACAGCAATACTTCACAGAAGACCTCAACATGGCAACTACTACAGTCATTGAGTGGGACACAGTCAAAATTGTAACCCAAGGTATCTGCATGAGGGACATAGTGGGAGTGCGCCGTACTCTGGAGTGTGAGATTGAATTTTGCCCACTGACCTGGGAAAGACACCAGACACTGACGCTAATAGTGCTTTGCAGATCATAGAAGCGAAGGAGTCTTGCACATCGCTACTTGAGCACCTATGGTGCTTTACCTTCGAAGTACAGAGCAGAAAAGTTCATAAGGAAGGCGATAAGGCCAGGCAGTTGCTCATCTGGCTGATTCAACAAAATTAGGCCGTTTCTTCGATTCTGAAGATTCGATCCTTATCAGGGGAGAGATTGTCTGCTGCATGAAGAAGATGATACTTAGAGACTTTTTCACCTACTATGCACATGTATACATGGCTCCTAGTGCAATTCCCCTGGCAAACATATCAGAATTCTTGTCTGCCTTTACACTTTCACATATCCCTGTGACTACCAAGGGAACATTGGATGCCTCGATAACGACACAGGAAATCAAGGACCTTGAATGCAATAAAACCCTTGGCCTAGATGGTCTTCCATTAGAATATTATTCTTCATTTGATACCATACTGGCCCCAAAGCTGACTGAATTGTTTGAGGCTACCCTCCAATTAGGAACTCTCCCTACTTCCCTTCAGGAGTCCCTGCTGGTTTCAGTACTGAAACATGATCAAGAGCCAACCCAGCTGGGATCATATTGGCCCATAGCTAATACAGGAGCCGATTACAAGATCCTAGGTAAGATCCTTGCAAGTAGATACTCCCAGATCATATGATCGCTTATTCACAAGAACCAGAATGACTTGGTTCCAGGCCGCAGCACCTCACAAAATATTCATTGCCTCTTTTACGTCTAAAACCAAGTATGCAGTGACTATCCACTAAAGGCTTGTCTAATCGTTTACGTGGACAAGGCGTTTGATACCCGGTCTTGGGACTATCTGTTCCAGGTGCTTGCCTCAATGGGTATTGGGAAACGTCTGCACACCTGCACTTGTCTACTATACAAGGACCCATTGTCTCGGATACACTTAAGTCCCCTTGTCTCGAACCATTTTCCAGTGCGATCGAACACTAGACAAGAATGGAACTAATAGCAATCCATCTTCAAGAAGAGAGCAGAGAGTGGGGCATTCCCCTACAAGACCATGTATGTGCAGTTTCACTTTATGCAGAGTGCTTGCTCATATATCTTAAAGATATGACTCAGTCCCTAGCCACAGTAAATATCACCCTTGCAGAATTTGCCAAAGCCTCAGGACTTTGGGTGAACTGAACTAAGTCAGTGGTATCCACAATGTGAAATATTTCTTGGAGAGACACTATTGCAGTGGTGCCCAAAAAAGATCCAGTACCTGGGGGTTCACCTTTATCATTTGCCATTTGATCTCTATAAGTGAAATATCCATGGAGCCCTCGTTGGTATCCGTAGGCAGATATCCTTTTGGCAATCCCTCCCACTCACCCAATCAACAAATTTGCTCTCATAAAAATGATCGTACTGCCCAGATTATTATATTACTTTGCGAACCTTCCACTTATTCCCTCACACGCCTTCTTCAAAGAGTTGGATACATTACTGTGTTTGTTAATCTGGGGTGCAAAACACCATTGGGCAGCCCTCAAGACACTGCAGCTCTCAGTGGAGTGAGGTGGGTGGCAGCGCCCTCCTTTGAGGCATACTTTTTAGCTGCACACCTGCAGTGGTTATCACACTGAATGGCAGGTCGCTACATTGTCAAGGCAAGTGACTACCACAGCAACCGGACACTATCTCCACTATGTAACCTGCTGTTTCCTAAAGTGCTACCCTCTTCCTCTTGGCCCTTACAGGTGGCAATGGCACAGGTTTGCATGCTTTGCATATATTGGCATCCACACAGTAAACCGTCTTACGCCCCCAACATCTCTTTGGTGGGCCTTTCCAATTTTCCAGGTTTTTACAAAATGAAGATGCTGGTGAATTGGACATCAGGCCCACTGCACACCATAGGTGGCAGACGGTGAGGGCCACCTCCTCCCCTTTACCCAACTGATTACAGATTGTGCACTACCCACTGGGCAATTCCTTACCTATCATCAGTTAAGCAAATGGCTCAAACATTGAGGGATGCTACAGACACTGAACCACCCCCACATCTGGTCATACATACAATAATCACAATAGGCACAGGCCGCCGCTTTATCACCTGGCTTTACAGAGCCATACATGAAATCATTGACACCCCTCTCTTTACCCATCAACAGTTGTGGGAGGTGATTATAAGACAAGTAATGGGAGGCGGAAGTTTTGCACCTGAAACGAGTCTCCTAGAAATCCTGCTTCAAGAATATTAAATTTGACATCTTACACAGAGCATATTTCACCCTACCCGACTGAATCGTTATTACCCAAAAGCACACATTACCTGCCTATGCTGTCCCCTCCTAGGCAAAGACTTCTGCCATGTATTGTGTTCCTGTCCATCGTTGTAACATTATTGGTCCTCAGTACATGCTACACTCCAAGAGGTAACGGACTTGACAGACTTAAGTACTTAGGAGGCCAGCGCCTTGAGTATTTTTAAATGTAGAAAAAGTCACAAGGTCCGCAACCACTCTGTGTCCTGGGCACTCTTGCTGTCCATCCGCACTCTCACATTGCATTGGCATCCGGCATCCCCGCCGCCAGTGGAATCTTGTTGGGAAGTAAGTGGGGTGCGGCCTAAGAATAGGCACTCTGTGATGAGGAGATGTGTGGCCGTCAGAAAAGATCCATCTCAAATCATTGAGCCACAATACTCACAGATTTCTATCACCACTCATGCTATGACATTGTGCCACCCTGATCAGCTATATCCTGCAGAGTACATACCTTCATTTTAATTAAAAATGCAAGACATAGTTACACCACTGATGAACATCACCCAAGCCTGAATGAATACTGGGAAATTTTACCCGTTCCCCCAGTCGCCCATTCCACATAGCGGGGACCCACTACCCACACAGCAGTACCCTCACCAGCTATTCATTGCATCCCAAAACAACACTACCCTATGTCCATTACAGTTTATGTCTTGCTTTATGTTCGCCCTCTGAAACTGCATATCTTTCAATACAAGAAATCTCATAGTACTCCCCTTGTCCCCACAAGTGCTTTGCTACCCTTGTTCTCCCCAGTTTATATTCCTCCTCAGCAGACTGCACATACATGCAGCAACACCACAATCTAGATGTTTTCCTTTACACAGTTGAAGAATGCATGATGTACTGGAACAATTAACAAGTACAGTTACCTGTGATGTCTTCCACTGCATGTCTAATGACACCTTTCTCATTGCGAAAAACCCCCAAAATACTTGATTTCACTGTATGTTGTGACTTTATCAATAAAAGAAAAATATATGTACATATAAACATTCCTAAACCCTAAAGACTCCTATGTCTAAACCTCACACATCATTGAACTCTTCAAATCTCTTATTATTGCTAAACTTCACTCATCTCTTATCCCTAAAAATACCCTCACCGTTCCTAAATAACACCCAAACATGATGCCCTAAAACCCTCACTGCCCTAAACGCCATCCATTACAGACCCCAAAAAGTCCTTCATCAGCATTATAACTCCACCCATTCTTGATCCATAAAACCCCTTTCTACATCTAAACTCTACTTTTCTGTGAACTCTTAAACACTTCATTGCTCTAACCTACACTTATTTCTAAACCCTTAACCCTTTTACCACCCCTAAACTCTACCCAGCACTCAACCCTAAAAACTACTCACAGCCCTAAACTGTGGCCATCAGTGAACCCAAAAAACCTTTCAACACTCCTAAACTCCCCCATCCTTGAACCCTAAAAAAATCAACTCATCAGTGAACTCTAAAAACTGTTCACCACTCCTAAACTTCACCCATCCCTGAGCCCCAAACCCCCTAACTACCCCTGATTGCCACTCAGTCTTAATGGAATATGGGATTTTTCCTTAAAGGTAACTTTTCTTTAAAATGCTTAATTTCTTTTTTGTATTGCTGTAACATTATCTCTCCTTAAAATTGTTTTTCTATAAATTTTTTTCTCCAATGTGGTTTCTCAGTTTTCATTTTTCTATTAATTTATATACACCACTTGGGAGCACTATATCAGACCACAATCCACTGAGGCTAGGACTGCCTGGGGAAGAATATGGCGAAGTGGTTCCCACATAGAGAGTGAAAGTAGGGGCGCTCACCTGTGACCCTTACTGGGGACGAATACACACATACATAATGCAATATTTCACTGACAGTAAAGGGACTGCCACAGATACAACCATAGAATGGGATGCCTTCAAAGTCCCATTGACCTGGAGGGTGATGATTAAACAGGTAAAGAAACAAATGGTAAACTCAACAGACACTGGGACCACATTGACTGATTTGCACAAGTGACACGCGGACATGCAAAATCAGATGGGCAACTTAGCCTACACCAGTTTCATGGACAGTCAACACAGGGGAGGACAACAGAGCTGGCAGGATGCTTGTATGGTTATTGAACTCTGAGTTCCACATATTGACATGATATAGGGCCAGGATATGTAAGTGGTGAACGCACAGTAGGCAATGTGCAATGCCTTTGCGGATAACTATTGCATGCTCTACATATGGCAGGACAGTCCATCTCCCCACTGGTAGCATCAATCTGTGTATGCAGTTCCCCCCAGTGGTGGATCCTTTCCAGCATCAGGAGCTTAATGAATCATGAGGTATGCACAGCACTACATCAGATAGCACATATAAGAAAGCACCAGGGATACATGGACTCCCAGTGGAATTCTATACGGCCTACAGGACACTGTTGTCCGACAAGTTGGTGTCACAGTACATGGTGACCCTTGACAAAGGAGAACTCCCCATACCTATGCTAGAAGCCTTGATTTTGCTACTCCCCCCAAAAAAGGGAAGGACCCACTTGGACATTTGTTAGTACCTTACTCTGTCCCTCCTCAGTCAAGATTACAAAATCTTGAAGCGCTTCCTGACCAATAGGCTGCTACCCTTGCTGATGGCCGTGATCCACACAGGCCTAAACGGGTTAATTGTGACATACAGCACCTTTCTAAACATGTGAAGGCTGTTCACTGTGATGGACGCAGTGAAGACGCTGGGTGGAAAGGAAACCACATTGCTCTTGGACATTGAGAAAGCATGTGATAAGCTAAGCTGGCTGTGCCTTTAATTATTGGTGTTGAGTGCATGGGAATTGGCCAGGTGTTCCTGAAATGGGAAAAGCTGCTGCCCACAAAGTCTTTGCCAGGTTGCATGTTGGGCAGGTCATATCAGCTGAATTTGAAATAGTGTGTAGCACGCATCTGGGCTGTCTTCTGTCTCCCATCCGGTTTGCCTTTTCAATTGAGCCACTAGCATGCTTGCTGTGACAGAGAGCTCTGGCATGGGGAATGCCCCGGCGAGGTGAGTATCACATGATTTTGCTATGTGTGGATGTTTCTATGGCGTTTCTGTGCAAACGTGGTGATTTACTACCAGGCCTCGTGATAGTTTTCAATAGTTTCAGGGAGCATTTGGGACTCAAAGTGAATTGGACCAAGTCCTGTCTGTTGCCCTTTAAGAAACAGTTGTTGAGTGACGGGCCCATGATAATACTAAACAGACGACATATTTCACAGAGTACATTTGCCATAATAGTGACGACCTTGTGAGACACATTCTATGTAGGGTGATGGCGGCTTCAAAACAGTCCCTGTCTTTCTGGTGCGCACTGACCGTCTCTTCAATGGGCTGTGGGCTGGTTAGCTGTCTCCAAAATACCTATCATTCCGTGGCTGCTGTATTTGTTTTCCATGCTCCCAGTCCTGCCAATGGCTCCTTATCCATGGAACTGCAAACACTGTTGTCCTATCTTATTTGGGGGCCAAGCACAAAAGAGTGGCACTCCTTAAGACTAAGGGGGTCATTACGACCTGCCGCCCGCCAAGATCTGACCGCCAATGCGGCCGCACCCCCGCCATGGCCATTTCGAGATCCCCGCTGGGCCGGCTGGCGGAAACCTGATTTCCGCCCGCCAGCCCAGCGGGGATCACGGGCGCAACTTAGGAGCCGGCTCCAAATGGAGCCGGCGGTGTTGCGGTCGTGCGACGGGTGCAGTTGCACCCGTCGCGCTTTTCACTGTCTGCAAAGCAGACAGTGAAAAGCTGCATGGGGCCCTGTCAGGGGGCCCCTGCACTGCCCATGCCAGTGGCATGCGCAGTGCAGGGGCCCCCAGGGGCCCCACGACTCCCTGTTCCGCCAGCCTTTTCCTGGTGGAGCAAACCGCAGGAAAAAGGCTGGCGGTCGGGGACTCGTAATCCCCTGGGCAGCAGCGCTGCCCAGGCGGATTATCACCGCCGGGGCAAAAGTGGCGGAATACCGCCGGCCCTGGCGGTGCGACCGCGGCGCTTCCACCGCAGTCGTAATACGCCTGGAAGCACCACCAGCCTGTTGGCGGTGCTTCTGTCATTTTAGCCCTGGCGGTCCCGTACCGCCAGGGTCAAAATGACCCCCTCAGTTCCCACTGGTAGAGGGAAGATTAGGGTTAGCCAATTACAAGTGGTATTATGCAGCAGTACAACTGTAATGGCCAATGCGATGGCTGCACACTCCTGGCAGTCCGGGATAGAAAACACTAGAGCAAGCGCTTAAGCACAACAAAATCGGGGAGTGGCTTTTCAGTATTGGCCTTCATTGTAACACATGTTGTGGGAGTATCTGGGCATTCTGAGATCCTGGACGGAAATATTGACCCACATATCAGGCATAGTGGTTAGAGAATTGATCCCACAACTGGGACTTTGCGTCCTGGGGTTGGACTCCGAGGACCAAGAAGAATAAACTAGAGTGTCTCATGATAGACCTGGCAGTGGCACAGAAGGCCTCAGAGCCCTCCCTCAAGCATTGCTCTCGTTTGCAGATTTAAATAGGTGGGCCATAGGGAAACAGACATGCATACAATAAATTTGTGGATGATTAGGGCACGTGCTGAGCAGTACAATGTGGGACAGGTGTGTCATTAAACTGGAGGAACAGCAGGATGACAGGCCATCCTGATTGCTGACTGCAGGAAGAAGACAAGACGCAAGGCTTCAATTTGCCCCCTCCCCCACTCTGGTGCCAAGTAAATGTAAAAATGTAAATTAGCACTTGTATAGCGCACTACTCACTCGTTAGGGTCTCAAGGCGCTGTACTCATACCGCTATGGAACCCCTCCTGGCTTTTCCCTGTGAGGCACCCACTCCTGAGCACCTCCAGGGTGAAGCCAGGCATCCAAGCGCTGTTGGGGCCGTTGTCGAGATTAAGCAAGCTATTGCCAAGAGTTGCAGAGTGGGACCCATGAATTAGATTAGGCACCGAGGCGAGAATTATCTGGTCAAGGGGAATTGAGCCCAAGACCTGCTGAAGCGGGACTTGAACCCTGGTCTTGAGCCAGATCTCTGCTTCAGGGTCTGCCGCTCTAACCATTGAGCCACACTTCTCCAAGTGCATCCAGAGGTTTGATGGGTAGGCCCTGTGGATCGAGCAGAAACAGCGCAGGGAGGGAAAAAAAAACAGACATAAGTGAGGCCAGTGGTGAATCCCCCCGGTGGTGGTAACCAGGAGTCGGGGCCAGTAAACCTGTGAAAAAAGCCCACCAAGGTGCTAATGTCAGATTCGCGGCAGGATTTGAACCCGCCAGTCAGAGTAAATTAACCGAGCCCCAAGGTTAAAAGGAGATCAGCTGAAAGGTGAGCACTGCTCAATCTGGGGACTTCCACTGCTAACTGGAGGAAGAGAGATGCCTTGACTTGAAATAAGAATCCAGCGTGCTTCCTTGTATCATCGTTGGGTGCCTCAGAGCGATGAGATACCTTGTGCACGGCTGTGTGAATGGCAGCAGAGAGCGAGTCTCAGTGAAAAAGAAGCACAGAACATGGAGCGGGCACACTTTCACCTAGCAACGTCTGGGCAGAGAAGGCCGTGAAGTGGGTGAAGCAGAGCAAAAAGTATGAGTGGCCAGCTCTTTGGTCGAGGACTAGAAACCTGTGGCAAGAAGGTTGGTGACGGAGGCAGCCTAGACGTGGCGATTTGTTGTTTTAAAAACTAATGACATAGGCCCTCATTACAACATTGGCGGCAAAAGCCGCTTACTGCTGTGCAGAAGACCACCAACACACCGCCGCGGCAGCGGAATTCCGCCACAGTCATTATGACCAACTGCTTGGAATCCGCCAAAATTAAGACACCCACACAAGTCTGCCACACCAAAGGTCAGTGATAAACTGGCGAAAACAAAACCTCCACCGTCACGCCAACAGAAATACGCCCACACCATCACGACCCACAAATCCATGCGGCGGTCTTTCAACCGCGGTATTCCATTGGCGGTACACACCGCCGCGCTCAAAATACACACACTCTTACAAAACACAGCCACATTGGACAAATCGAAATACACACAGCTGATACACATACACACACCACTCCCACACACCCAATACAATATAAAACACACACCCACATCACCCACAAACCCCTACAACCAAAAAACCGAAAGAAGGCCAGAGAGAGACACTACAAACTACTACCCAGCATCCACAGGCACACAATACCATCACCCACATAACTTCCATGCACCTCACACAACACACCACTAAATATCACCCCACTTTTCACAACACACCACCCCACACATCAACCACACCACCCCATGGCACGGCAAAGACACCCAGGTTCTCTGAGGAGGAGCTCAGGGTCATGGTGGAGGAAATCGTCCGGGTAGAGCCACAGCTATTCGGATCACAGGTGCAGCACACCTCCATAGCTAAGAAGATGGAGCTATGGCAAAGAATAGTGGACAGGGTCAACGCAGTGGGACAGCACCCAAGAAATAGGGATGACATCAGGAAGAGGTGGAATGACCTACGGGGGAAGGTGTGTTCCGTGGTATCAAGACACCACCTTGTGGTTCAACGGACTGGCGGCGGACTCCCACCTCCCCCCCACAACTAACAACATGGGAGGAGCAAATCTTGGTGATTCTGCACCCTGAGGGCCTCGCAGGAGTAGATAGAGAAATGGACTCTGGTAAGTCAAACCTTAACTATGACATTCCCCACCCTGCCTGCATGCTATCACATACACCCACCTTCACCCTCACCCCCATCACTCCAACTCTTCACAAATGTCCCAATATCTCAAACCACACATCCCAACACTAAGCCCTGCATGCAACAAAGCATGGACACCCATCATCAAAGCATGGCCACTGCACATACCCATACACCCTCCTAAAACACCATCACACAAGGTCTCACACAGGAATGCAAGCACTGGGGTACACAGTCACCCACCCATTGCACACCATGGCACACACAGATGCAATAAACATCCTTTTATACCCCTGCAGCACCCCTACCCAATGTCACCGGACAGGGGGATCCACAAATGTCCACACCACCAACAGAAGAAGCCCACAGTGATGACAGCAGCTCTGCCCATCTGGGACCTCGGGACAGTCGGCTCCCCTCACACTGGCACAGGCCACCACAGAGCTTCACCCCTCTGGAAACACCAGCACAGCACCCACCCAGCAGGCCCATACCTCTGTCCCCAGGACAGGTCAATCAGCAGTGTGTCCACCACTACAGGGAACCCAGGCTAACCCACCACCCCAACAACAACAGGGACCTGGTGGCAGTTGCAGTGGGCACACGGTCCAAGGGACAGAGGCCCAGGGAACACAGGGGAACTGGAAAGGCTGCTGTGCGACAGGGGGAGGACAGGCCCAGGGAATCCACAAGGCCCTCTCCAACATCATGGGAGCCTATTACCATTCCCAGGAGACGATGTCAATGGTACTGGCCAAGTTTCAGGAGACCCAGCGGCTGCAGGAGGAACAGTATTTGGGCTTCAGGGAGGAACTCAGATCCATCAATTCCACCCTGGGCACCATCGTAGGGGTGCTGAAGGAAGTCTTCAGCACCAGGAGGGACACTGTGGCACAACAAGGGGCACCTGACACTAGCCTGGACGATGAACTGCCCACCACCTTCGCCGGTGCTAGTGGACAGGAGGCACCGCCACAGGACCACCACACCAGCCCCCACCCCCTGCAGTGGGAGAACCACCCCGCAAACGGTCCCTGAGATCCAGGACAAAGACAGAAAATGATGCCAAGACCCCCGCCAAGAAATGAGACCATCCTGAATGTCATCCTTTTGTCCCACCTTGTCACCCTGTCCATCCTCAAACTGCCCCAGCTCCACTTCCTATGCCCTTTTGGGCAATGCACCTGTGAGACTAATAGACTGGACACTGCCATGGACATTCCTCCACCATCACCCCTCACCATTGTACAGCACCCTCCAATATTGAGCACTTAAATAAACACCCTTAAAGCACAAAACAATCTGGAGTCTGTCTGTGATTTCGAAATAGTGTATTGGTAATTACAGTGACAAAATGCTATTTCAATTGTAATGTCAACATACCTATGTCACACAGCTCTAGTCCATGAGGAAACAAAGCAGATGTCACACAATGGGACCCACATCTGTGAAGTCGTGAGGGAAAGTGACAACTCAGTGACCATAGACTGGGTGAAAACGACAGACAGTAGAGAGGTAGTAGTGTTAAAGTACATATAGTAGGCAGGTTTGTATTCTTACCTGTGTCTCACTGGAAGTATTGCAGGATCACTGAGTTCCTGTTGTCCATGTCCTCTTCTTCTGCTTCCTCGTCTTCACTGTCCACAGGCTCCACAGCTGCCACAACACCTCCATCTGGACCATCCTCCTGCAGAAAAGGCACCTGTTGTCGCAAAGCCAATTTGTGAAGCATTAAACAGGCCAAGATGATCTGGCACACCTTCTTTGGTGAGTAGAATAGGGAACCACCTGTCATATGGAGGCACCTGAACTTGGCGTTCAGGAGGCCGAAGGTCCATGGGCCTCATTGTAGCGTTCCGCTGCCCTTGTCCTGGGATTCCTCACTGGGGTCAGTAGCCATGACAGGTTGGGGTACCCAGAGTCACCTGCAAATGGCGAGGGACAACTGTTAGACACACACTAACCTGTAGGGAAATCACCAGACCCAGACAACAATTGCCACTGACTTGCTTCCAGGTGCTCACCTAATAGCCACACACAGTGCCTCTGGAGTTGACCCATCTCATAAGGGATGCTGCTATTCCGCAGAATGTAAGCGTCATGCACTGAGCCAGGGAATTTGGCATTCACATGGGAGATGTACTTGTCTGCCAAACACACCATCTGCACATTCATCGAATGATAACTCTTTCGGTTTCTGTACACCTGTTCACTCCTGTGGGGGGGTACCAAAGTCACATGTGTCCCATCAATGGCACCTATGATGTTGGGGATATGTCCCAGGGCATAGAAGTCACCTTTCCCTGTAGGCAAATCCTCCACCTGAGGGAAAACGATGTAGCTCCGCATGTGTTTCAGCAGGGCAGACAACACTCTGGACAACACGTTGGAAAACATAGGCTGGGACATCCCTGATGCATTGGCCACTGTTGTTTGAAACGACCCACTTGCAAGGAAATGGAGTACTGACAGCACCTGCACTAGAGGGGGGATTCCTGTGGGATGGCGGATAGCTGACATCAGGTCTGGCTCCAACTGGGCACACAGTTCCTGGATTGTGGCACGATCAAGCCTGTAGGTGATGATCACTTGTCTTTCCTCCATTGTCGACAGGTCCACCAGCGGTCTGTACACCAGAGGATGCTTCCATCTCCTCACATGTCCCAGCGGACGGCGCCTATGAAGGACAACAGCGAGCACAGAGTCAACCAACTCAGAAGTACGTGCACACAGCTTACACATAACACGATTCAAAATCCGAAATTTGCATGTATGAGTGTTTAGGCAAGGCCTAGGTATGTGTGACGCAGTTAAAAATTAAGCCATGTGGGCCCCTGAAATAGCGGCTGCCTGAGGTAACTGCGCTGGCGTTGTACACTATTGCGGTAAGGTGGTCGAAGACCGCGGCGCAATTCTGCATTGGTTAACATTGGACCCTTTGGGTCTCAGGAGCCAATGACGATGTACGCCAGCGGTGACGGTATGCACCGCCGCGGACGTGACCGCCATTTTCTATCTGTTCAATAACTCGATACCTGATCTTCGACAGGAGAGGACCTACACTGCAAGTGCTGCTGTGACCTCAGTCTGGAAGAGACAATGGCTTGTGCGTCTGGGGAAAGGGCCCCTGCCTTCACCACGGAGGAGTTGGTGAAACTCGTGGATGGGATCCTCCCCCAGTACACGCTACTCTACGGTCCTACAGACAAACAGGTAAGTACATTGGGAGCATGCTGTATGGGCTATGCCTGTGTGGAGTGGGGTGGATGAAAGATGGGGGGGAATGAGGCATGCATGAAATGACGGTGATGTGCCACATGGCAAGGGTAGGGATGGGGGCCAATGACTGTGACGGTGCAGTTGGTAATAACTTCTCTTTTTCCTCTGTACAATTCATGTAGGTCAGCGCCCACCAGAAGAAGGACATCTGGCGTGCCATCGCCAAGGACGTCCGGACCCTAGGGGTCTATCACAGATGGAGCACCTACTGCCGTAAGAGATGGGAGGACATTCGCCACTAGAGCAAGAAGACAGCAGAGGCCCAGCTGGGGATGGCCTCCCAATGTGGGAGGGGTGCCTGTCGCACCATGACCCCCCTGATGTTCAGGATCCTTGCAGTGGCGTACCCGGAGTTGGATGGGTGCTTGAGGGCATCACAGCAGCCACAAGGGGGTGAGTACACTCTCATTCAGCTGATTCAGCGCGCAGTGGAGGTGTCTGGGTGGGGAAGGCAGGCTGTGGGTTTCCCTAGGCCAGGGCCAGTGTGCTAGTTAGTTCCCATCTTCTGGCAGACCCTGTGGCACCCCACCCCACCTGTGTACAGTGCCAACTACACCTAGTCAGGCTCCTGTGACATCCATGTGTACAGATGTCGGCCATAGCCATGTAGGCCATGTCCCAGGGATTGAATAGTGGACCCCAAGTGCGCGGCGTAGTGCAGGGGGCTTCTGTGTCTGTCGTGTCTGACAACAGTAGCGGTAATGCATGCACTCAACATGTCTTTCTTCTGTCTCCCCCCCCCCCTTTTTGTGGTCTCCCTGTTCTTGTGTGCACTACCATCATCAGGCGGAGGAGCAGTGGCACCGTAGCAGGAGGTAGCTGCATCCCACATGGCCCTGGAGGACGACACTACGGAGACTGAATTCACGAGTGGGACAGAGGGCGAGGGGAGCTCCACGGCAGGGACAGGAGCTGACACCAGTGATACAGAATCGTCCTCTGATGGGAGCTCCCTTGTGGTGGCAGCCACATCCGTGCCACCCCCCCCTACCAGCACCGCCCTCACAGCAGCCCCTCAGCCTTTGCTCTGTGCCCGCTCACCCAGGAGGGTGGGCATCACCTTCGCCCCAGGCACCTCAGGCCCTGCCCCAGTCACCCCTGCTGCCCTCAGTGAGAAGGCCATTGACCTCCTCAGGTCCCTCACTGTTGGGCAGTCTACCATTTTGAATGCCATCCAGGGTGTAGCGAAGCAGTTGCAACAAACCAATGCATTCCTGGAGGGCATTCATTCTGGTCAGGCATCCCTTCAGCGAGCATTTCAGACTCTGGCTTCAGCACTGATGGCAGCCATTGTCCCTGTCTCAAGCCTCCCCCCTCCAACTTCCTCCACCCAGACCCAATCCCCTGTACTTCAGCCTATCCCAAGCACAACATCAGACCAGCATGCACACACCTCAACATACAAAGGAAGCTCAGGCAAACATAAGCACCACACATCCCACAGGCACTCACGCAACCATCACACACATGCAGACACACCAACATCCACTGCCTCCACTTTGTCCTCCTCCTCCTCGTCTCCCTCCTCTCTCCCAGTCTCGTCTCCACTCACACTTGTATGCACTACATCTACAGCCACTACTTCCATCACCAGCACACCCACCACCACACTCCGCTAACGTGCGGTCACCACCCTCACTACCATTCACACGTCCCCTGTGTCCTCTCCCAGGGTGTCTGTGACGCCACCTCCCAAGGTACACAAACGCAAGCACACACCCACCCAACAGCCATCCACCTCACGACAGCCTCCAACGCATGCACCTTCACCCAAAGTCACCAAACGTACACCTCCTACAACCACAACCTCTTCCTCCACTCCCAAACCCTCTCCAGCTACCCGTCCCAGTGTTCCAAGAAACTTTTCCTGTCCACCCTTGGCCTCTTTCCCTCACCTCCCCTACCCCGTCAGTCTCCTAAGGCCCGACTCTCCAGGTCCCAACCTAGCACCTCAGCCACAACATCTCCGGGACCAGTGGTGCCAGTAGTCACCGGATTCTGGAGTGCACCAGGCAGCAGGGCAGTCAGTGTGGCAAGGAGCCACAGCACGGACAGTCCCCCACCTGTCAAGCATCAAAAGTTGGTCAGTGCCCAGCGGAAGAGGGGGAAGACTCCAGCCACCAAAGCCACTCCCAGGGGTACAGGTGGGAGTGTGGAGTCAGCTGCGACATCTTCCAAGGTGGGGAAGGGGCACAAGAAACTCAGCAAGTCTGGGAAGAGCAGCACGGCGGAGAAGACCGCCATCAGCCCCGCTGCCCAGGAGGCCACGGCCATCAGCCCCGCTGCCCAGAAGGCCATCGCCATCAGCCCCGCTGCCCAGGAGGCCACCGCCATCATCCCCGCTGCCCAGGAGGCCACCACCATCAGCCCCGCTGCCCAGGAGGCTACTGCCATCAGCCCGCTGCCCAGGAAGCCACCGCCATCAGCCCCGCTGGGCCAGACAGGCCCGCCAGCACCAGCCCCGCTGGGCCAGACAGGACCGCCAGCACCAGCCCCGCTGGGCCAGACTGGACCGCCAGCCCCGCTGGGCCAGACAGGCCCGCCTGCACCAGCCCCGCTGGGCCAGACAGGACCGCCAGCACCAGGCTGGGCCAGACAGGCCCGCCAGCACCAGCCCCGCTGGGCCAGACAGGCCCGTCAGCACCAGCCCCGCTGGGACAGACAGGACCGCCAGCAGCTGAGTCGCTGCCAAGGACCCCGCCGCAACAAGCACAGCTGAACAGGACACCATCGCCACAAGCACCGCTGAACAGGACACCTCCACCACAGGCACCGCTGCCAAGGATACATCCGCCTCAAACACCGCTGAACAGGACACTGCCGCCACAAGCACCGCTGAACAGGACACCTCCGCCACAAGCACCTCGGAAGAGGACACCTCCGCCACAGGCACCACTGCCAAGGACACCTCCGCCTCAAGCACCGCTGAACAGGACACCGCTGCCACAAGTACCGCTGAACAGGACACCTCTGCCACAGGCACCGCTGCCCAGGACACCTCCGCCACAGGCACCGCTACCCAGGACACCTCTGTCTCAAGCACCACTGAACAGGACACCGCCGCCACAAGCACCACTGAACAGGACACCTCCACCACAGGCACCGCTGCCAAGGACACCTCCGCCTCAAGCACCGCTGAACAGCACACCGCCGCCACAAGTGCCGCTGAACAGGACACCTCCACCACAAGCACCGCTGAACAGGACACCGCCGCCACAAGCACCGCTGGCCCATGAGCGCCAAGGGCACTGATGCTACTGAGTCTGCCACAAGCAGGATGAAGCACTCTGGGCACAAAGCCCCTTCCAGAACCAGTGGAGAAAGGCATCCACTCACACAGTCCTTGGCAGGATGAAGCACTCTGGGCACAAAGCCCCCTCCAGAACCAGTGGAGAGATACATCCACTACCTCTGTCCTTGGCAGGATGAAGCACTCTGGGCACAAAGTCCCCTCCAGAACCAGTGGAGAGATACATCCACTACCTTTGTCCTTGGCAGGATGAAGCACTCTGGGCACAAAGCCCCCTCCAGAACCAGTGGAGACTGTTATCCACTTGAGAGACTGTGGCTTTGCACTCCCCAGGATTGAACAGTGGGCAAACCAACCACAGTAGAGACTTGAGAGACTGTGGCTTTGCACTCCCCAGGACTGAACAGTGGGCATGGGGACCCCTCGTGGATTTGGCGTTGTGCACTCAACCGGCTGAGGTGCCCACCTTTCCTTCCCCCTGAGGTGCCTGTTTTATTTCTATCTGATGCCCCAGCAGGGTTCTCTCCGTCATGTTCGGGTATTGAGTCTGGGCCTCGCCCATGCAGTGTGGGCCCAGTGTTCCACGGACTTCAATGGAGCAATACCTGGACTACTATTCTTGGTTCATTTATTTGTTTATAGTGTATATATATTTTTGCGTACTGGATTTTAATAGATTACAATGGTTACACTCATTTCCTTTTGTCTTTGCATTCTTCCGGGGTTTTGGGGAGTGTAACTGTAAGGTATCATGCTGTATTAGTGTGTGTGTTGTCGTGGGTGAGGGTGGGGGTGGGGGTGTTGCGTGTGTGTGTCCGTGGTTTTTCCCTCCCCCTCCCCTGTGTCGTAGGTGCAGTACTCACCGTGGTCTTCGCTGCCGCCGTTCGTGCTCCTGGTAGAGGAGCAAGAAGATAAGGGCAGGGAAAATGTGAAGCTCTGGTTCCATGGCGTCCTGGTTCCTCGTGGGGTGTGTAGAGGTGAGCGTTTTCCCTTCGAAGTCCCGTTTCCGCCGTGTTTTTGTTCGCGGTGAATCTGCCCCTGAAAAGGTGGCGGATTGGTAAGTTGTGATACTGTGGACAGTACATTTTCTCCCACCTGTCTGTTGGCGGTGACCGCCGCGCTGTCTGTTTGTACCGCCATGACGGTCGGAGTGTTAAAGTGGCTGACTTTGTTGGTGGTTTCCGCCATGGTCGTGATTCAATTTTTTTTCTGTCG
Organism: Pleurodeles waltl; assembly: GCF_031143425.1. NCBI lineage: Eukaryota > Metazoa > Chordata > Amphibia > Caudata > Salamandridae > Pleurodeles > Pleurodeles waltl. Next base: position 512,180,766 of record NC_090445.1, read on the forward strand.
GCCTGTTGGCGGTCTTACCGCCGCTTTAACACCGACCGCCAGGGTTGTAATGACCATCTTTGTGTTGAAATGACAAGTGGCTTGGGGGTGTTAAAGAATAATACATAAACTCCAGTTTCAGGGGACTGCGCTGTGGGGGAAGTCGAAGTTTACAGGCCTCAGTACTGAATCAGCGCCCAGCTCGGGCTCAGGGTGAAAGTGAAGAAACTGCTGCTGGTTGAGAGAAAACAAAGTGTAGCTGCTGCTGATTAAGCACTCTGATTGCCGAAGTAACAAGTATTTGAACTGCAATGGGTCTTGTATTCCCTCGAGTTAGAGCTTTTAGCATTTTCTTGCCACACAAACAGAAAATAAAAAGTAAACAGTTGATACAAGTGGCCGGTTCAAAGCACCGCCATGAGCTTGCAGAGACAGACAAAAGGAACAAGCATGTGCAAGGGACAGTAAGGAATGGAATAAACAAAGTCGCACATGACTGCAGCTGAAAATAAGTAATAGACTAGAGCCCTGTTAACAGAAACAGAATGGAGCCACTGAAACATCCAGCGCTCTGGTCAAGTGCTAATAGCCTAAGGAAAAAGTAATCCCTAAGCACATGCTACATAGGCACAAGTGGAAGGGTACAAGTACTGGGGCCATGTTCCAGGGGAGTGTACAACTGTGGAAAAGGTGGGCCAAAGAGCAAGGACTGACCACTAGTATGCAAAGATTTTTTAAGGATACTAAAACAAACCAATGAAAATGCAGAGACCCCACAAAGAAGTATAGAAGTATACTAAAGTATATACAAGAGGATACAAATGCTCGACCTAAAAAGAAAGGACTCCTTGGGCACATATCCAGACTCTAATGAAAACAATTTAGACTAAAACAAGAGCAGCACAACGCAGCTTGACATAGGCAGTTACAAATCTGAGGATTATGCAGATAGAACCGTGGTGATGCACACTCAAAACTAAGCTTGGTGAGGATAAAACCTGGTCAAGCGTATTAAGGCTGCACATTGAGGGGATTAACAAGTGACTTGATTTGAGTGTGCAACTGTGCAGGAGCAGAGACAGCTAAAGAGCAGTGGTATTTGCAGTTAGGTAGTGAGCAGGAGTAGCGATAATGGCAAAGCGGGAGAGAAAGCACCCTGCCAGGTTTGCAGATTAAGACGATGAGCCAGCACCTAAACAGAAGCCCCAGACATAAGCAGGGGTGACCTTATCACCTGAGTTGGATGACAACCTACAAGCCATGTTGATGGCAGCTAGGCAGCTGACGGCTGAATAAAGTGTGGGCTGATGCACAAGTCTTACAGCCAGGAGAACAGGAGCAGTGCCAAGGGATGCCCAGGGAACCTTCTAAACAATAATTTCCGGAGAGAGACAAGCCCCTCCCCTGACCAAAGCAGAAGAGTCCTGTAGCCACAACAGCAGCCTCCACGAGGAGCAAAGCACCACAACGGGCACAGGGGGGTGCAGCAATCCAAAGCGGAGCATGGCGACAAGCCAGGAGCAGGTTTCATGATCATCACAGAAGGGCAAAGGTGGTAAACAGCAGCGAAGAAGGGGGCAGCTCCGGTGAGGAGGACGAACAACCTGCGTGACTTGTATCCAGCACCGCAGTGGCAGCGGAGCTGGAGAAGCCCAGCAAGCCAATGGCCCTGGTGAGACACTTGCACAACCAAGCAAATGTGGGAAGGCTAATGGAGCAATAACAAACCTGGGGACACAGGTGGGGATAGTAAACACAATACAGCAAGGGCCCCGAGATGACAGTGAGACAGAGTGCCGACTCCCAAACCAGCAAGCTGGACTCTGGGCAGGGGGATGGTGTCCCTGGCTTACTGCAGCACAAGGGAATCAATCAGGTACAGGCAGCTCCTAATTGGTGGTCATGGCATGGGTCAGGGAGTAACTTCCCAATGGGATATTCCCTGTTCTTCTGGCATAGCATGCCACCGGGGACAGGCTACATACAAGGGCCAACAGGGGAAGTGGGATGGTACCCTCTCCCTCACAGAAAGAAAAAGGGAGTAACTCAATGGTAGTTAGCAGTCCTCAGGAGGCACAGGCTTCCAAAGTGAGGGCACGAGGCCTCAAAAAGAGCCAGGGAAGAATAAGGACAGTGGCAAAGAAGTGGAAGCACGGGTGGCTAAGGAGAAGAATGATCTCACTAAGGTATGGGCCAAAGGGCCAGGTGAAACGGTAGAGCAGAGTAAACCGGCAAGTTATTTAGCCTTCACCTTGGGATCCGCTAATAATGACAAGGGAGACAGGCCTAACTAGCCTCATTCCACTCACAGTTAAGGAGAAGTTATGACAGAAGGAATTTATAAATATGTTTTCACTCCTGGAGGTGTGCAAAGTAGGGCTAGACAAAAAGGAAGAAGATAAAGGGGAAGGACCCAAGCCTAGAGTTGAAACAATGATTGAGAATTGGCTCAGGGCCTTCAGAATCATGGCCAGTGAATTAATTGAAACGTTCACAGACAGCGCAGCAGCATTATTTCTTCATGAGCAGCGTGTACACACAGCCCAGCAAAAATATCAGGGAGAGGCATGGCTGCGCTAAGACAAAGGGCTTTGGGAACAGATGAAAATATGGCCTGTAATTGAATGGGATCAGCAAGATGTGGAAGAGCATACACACCACGAAGTAGCTGCTAGGGAAGGGGTGTCTAATCAGGAATTTACTTTTCATCCCCAAGGAGGAAAAGGGAGATTTGACACACAGCGTTCAGGAATAGGCAGGCCCACAACATCCAATAAAGGGTTTCTGAATGGACCAACAAACTGCTGGAAGTATGATAAGGATGAGTGCAAGTGGGGAAAGGCCTGTAAATTCAGGCATTGCTGAAGCAATTACAGGGGGCCCACCCATTGCTGGACCGCAAGAAGCAGAGAGGGGCAGGGGAACACAGAGAGGCCAGAAAGGACCCGACCCACCAACAATGAAGAAAGCATGAGAGGACAAGCAGCTACGCTCCCCCTCCCAACCCCCATTTTGGTCAGCAGGTTGCTGCATCGTCTAGCAAAATACACAAAGAAGAAGGAGAGGCGATTGCTAGCGAAGGGTTTTAGTGTAGGATTTATAATACACTCCCATGTTCACCCGAACCCTGTGAGTGTTGAAACTTGAAGTCAGTCAGGGACAACTTAGAAGCAGCTAAGCTAAACATAGACAAAAAGGTCTTGATGGGCAGAGTGGTAGGACCATTCCTAGAACACTCCTTGGAGAATCTTGTTGTTTCTTCTTTAGGACGGTTCAGAAACAGATCAAGGTCAATTCAGATTGATATACCATCTATATCCACCGGGCAAATCAGTAAATGATGTATTAGAAGAGGACAGATGTTCCGTTTCGTACGCTGTTGAGCTGATCAGAGCAGCAGGCAAAGGGGCATTTTTAGCAAAGGCGGATACTCAATTCTCATACCGCCTCTTTCCAGTCCATCCAAACAGCTATAATTTGCTAGGTTTCAAGCTGCATGACCTCTTTTACCATGACAAATGTCTCCGGATTGGGCATGCCATCTCATGCAATTATTTTGAGGCATTCAGCAGTTCTTTAAAGTGGGTTCTGAGTTCCCGCAATCCCATAGGGGGGTGTACCCACATTCTGGATGATTTCCTTTCCATAGGGGCGAAAGACACAACAGAATGTGAGTCCTTACTGCAATTGTTTAGCAAGTTGGCAGAGGAGCTGAAAGTGCCATTAGCAAAAGAGAACATGGAAGGCCCAGTGAAGGCATTAGGATTCCTGGGCACAGAGCTGGACACAGTGGAAGGAGTGTGCTGGCTCTCTGAGATAAAATTGGCAGACCTGAGAATGTGGATCAGGACACTTTGCAAGAAGAGAAAGGCAACTCTGGGGGAGCTTCAACAGCCATGGGGAGGCTTAATTTTGCCACCAGGGTTATTTTGGCAGGCAGGCCATTCACCAGGCGCCTAGCCTGGCTTGCTAGAGGTCTGATGAGGAAGCATCATATGGTCAGATTTACCAAAATGGTGAAGGAGGACTGGCACAGTGACTAGAATTTCTGAGCAGGTTCAACAGGAGCCTTATGTGGAAAGAACCCTGGGTGCCGGCCAGTCAAATGGAAATATTTCAAGGACCCAGTCAGGGAGGAAGGCTTTGGTGCAATACTAACCTCAGCATGGACTGCAGTGCGGTGGCCTCAAAAGTGGGAGCAGAGGGGCAGGACGCATAATATTACCTTGCTGGAATTGTTCCTCATTGTGGTGGCCTTTGCAATCTAGGGTTCACTGTTAGCTAATAAGCAAGTCACGCTGTGGTCAGACTACCATGCAATGGTGCAGGCTATAAACTTAAGCACAGCACTGAACTTGCTACTGATGAACCTATTATGGCACCTGGTAGGAGCCAATTGAAAAGGAATATAGGAATCAGGGAAAGGCATATTTCAGGCTGTAAAAACAACATTGCTGTCACCTTATCTTGTTTTTAATAGCAGAGATTCAGAGAGCAGGTGCCAGATGCAGACAAGGAGATGCCGCAAATACCTGGCCACCTTTGGGAGTTAGTGGAACTGAGCTGTCAACTTTATTGACTCATTTCCTAGCCCTGAAAGCAACACAAGATACTGTAAGTGCTGCAAGACATTTAGTTGGGCAACAGGGGTGCCGGAGCCAAGTGCGGTATCTGCACAGGAGGTACAAAGTTTCATTGCAAAAGCATATGTGGATGGCCAGAGCAAAAGTTGGCCACAGACTCACTTGAGTGCAGAAGCATACAACACTAAGCTAGCATCAGGGAAAGACCCTACTAACTCTTTTTTATGTAGGACGGCCATGATGGGCTGGGGTAGACTACAGCCCAAGCAACAGGACAAAAGGCGCCCATTTGAGTTTAACGCACTGAAACAGCTGCTAGAAAAGCTTAATTAAGTTTGTGTGGATAAGCATGAATGACTGCTGTTTAAGGTAGACTTTAGTCTGCCCTTCTTCGGGCATTCAGAGTGGGTAAGCTAATAGCTCCAGAGAGAGCAAAGTCAGGGACAATGTGCCTTCTTGGCAAGGAGGTAACATTTGGTCATGGTTGGGCAGAGGTCCACTTCAGAAAGTAAAAAACAGATCAGTTGAGTAAAGGGAAAAGGTCATGGCTACATTGCCCTGAAAGTAGCAGTGTTTGCCCACTATGCTTGTTGTGAGCATGTGTGGATGAGGGCACCCCGGCAGACAAGCCTTTGTTCTGACATAAAGATGGTTGCTACTTGAGCATGTTCCAATTTATTGAGTTCATGAGAATGATGCTTGAGAGAGCTGACCTCAACGCCAACAGCTACGGTTCCCATTCATTTAGAATAGGTGCTGCAACTACAGCAGCGGCCCACAGGAATGCTGGGCTTTTAAGGTGTGTGTGTAAGGCCCTCCAGTTCCTAAATGTTCCTTCTCTTCCGACAGGCCCTGGTGAGGGATGCCGCACTTTATGTATCTTGGGTCACTCATTCATATTCAGAGCACAAAAATGGGCAAAGGCTCAGAACGCTTATCAGAGGCTATGGTTGCGCCATGTAATAGTGATTTGGCTAGGCCAACCAGGCATGAGGTGGGAGCAGCTGTTGACAGTGTTTAAAAGCCCACTCTTCAAAGAAAGCATTCCAGACACAGTAGGTGTACATATCAGCGGAAATGACTTCGTCTACATGGGGAGGAGGGAACTGTTGGGGGCCATGGCAGCAGGTTTGGCAGAAATAGCAAGGCTAGTGCACCCAGCTGAAGTAATATGGATGGAAATCATAGCCAGGAAGGCATGGCATGGGGCAGGGGATCCCGGGGTGGTTGAGCGGTCTAGGAGGAAGCCAAATATTTCCATGTCCAAGCTCTGCAGAGCTAACTCATGCAGTTTTGTGAGACATGGCCTTGTTAATTTAAGGTCACCAGGATATCGAGCAGCAGATGGGGTGCATTTGGCAGGAGTCTGTATTGACATGTTTTTACTCAATGTAGTGGGGGAACGAGATCCCCTTGGCTTCTCAGGAAGTAAAATGGGGGAGCTGCCCACAGTCGTGAAAACATGAGCAGCGTGACAGAGGGATCAATCAGCCTTGAAACATAGTGCTCAAAAGAAGAAGGTGCCTCTGCGATACCTGACGGCAGGGGAACTGTGGGGGCAATCAAGAATCGGTAAAAAGGGGCAGCAGCTGGCAGGCACTGCACTTTGAGCCTGGGCAGGGTCAGAAGACTTGGCAGCAAGGGAAGCCTAGCTGCCAGTGCACGCTGGGACCCTGATGGTCATATCAGAAAACAGCATATCAAAAGACAGTTTGCATGGCTCATGATTCACCACCAATCTTGTGTGCCTTGATACACAGTGTTCAAAAGAAGAAGGAGCAACCAGATAGCACCTCTGGGATGCCTGACAGCAGGGTCACCGGGGGAGGCAATCAAGAATCAGTCAAAAGGGGCAGCAGCTGGCGGGCACTGCACTTTGAGCCAGGGCAGGGTCAGAAGACTTGGCAGCAAGGGAAGCCTAGCTGCCAGTGCACGTTAGGATCCTGATGGTCATATCAGACAACAGCATATCAAAGGACAGTTTGCACGGCTCATGTGATTGCCCACCAATCTGGTGTGCTTTTAACCATTTATGATTTGAATAAATTGCGGCCTTGTTTTGTCCAACAATGCCTCCATAGTAATGCCTTGGGAATGGGGGTAAAAAGTATGGCCATGAGTTGAGTGGTTTCCTTGCACGTCTGGGAGGGGTTTCAGGCTACTTACATAGGTCAGACTTATTATGAAATTGCTGAAGTTGACACATAACCTAGTAGCAGCTGCTTAATGTGCAGATTTCACTCAAAAATATATATTTGGTTCTAGCTTAAACGGCACAAAAATGAGTTTGAAAACTGCTGTGCTTGCTTCCACACTGGCAGATCCTTTCCCTTTCCCAAGGTTAACTGCTCAGGTACTGATTACTGTATTACAGTGTTAACTAATACCCTATATACAGGGTTTAAACACGAAATCAGAAATATACTGCCAAAGACTGTGCCACATTACCCTAAATAACATCCCACTTCTTGCTGCATGATTTTGTCGACACTGCCGCATATGTTTGTCCGCCATTGCCACATAATTACAGTGGCCCTGAACATAGTGCAGATAAGAACAGCAAAAGGGAGTACCCATAAGGGGTCTATGTGTTTAATGTAATATTGGGGCATGAGTAAAGTACTGTCAGGAATTTTCCGTTTTATCCCATACTAACCAATCAATAGATTTCCCAAAAGGTGAAACACAACCATAGTACTGGTAAAACATAAAACACTGTGTGTGTCTTTAAATGTTGCTGTCCTCTTAAGTATGATCTGAATGAACAACTTAAATGTTCAGCAAAGCGAGTAATCAAAACCAAAAGTAGTGCGGCTGTTATTTTGGCGCAGAACAGTTATTCAAAAATAAATCTTCTTGGATGATGATAGAAGAATTAAATAAAATCATTTAACCAAACAGCTTAATAATTCACAAGGGAGATATGCTACATACTTTGCTTATGACGTTTTCCCACTTGCAACCTTGGAAACATTAAAATCTTTAATAGAGATCATATTTTGAAAATATCCCTGTCTTTCCTGATTTGTTTTTTAAATCTCCTGCGACACAAATATTGGTGCTAGAGGGCTTCTCAAAGAGAAGTATACCTGTGCAATACATTGAAACGTGTGTGTTGACGACATGGGGAACAGAACAGTTTTAACAAAAAAATAATTTTCCATTAAACAATGTGTCCTAATAAATAGCCCAAATGATTGAATGTGATGTTTTTTGCTTTTGATCGCCCCAGGCAAATTACATTTTAAAGTGCATTTATTAGAAACTCCAAGTTAATGGAAAACACAATTTTTACATGAATAAAGCGTCTTGCTATAGTACCATAAAGTACATTAAAGACGTAGAAAATCCATCCATACCAACATCCTCACCTGCTTAATTAAAACAAAATTTCATTTTTGCTTGCCTTCGATATGAAAGTTGCTTAAGTGTTGCTACTCATCACAACGGATCCATCCTGGTCCCACTGCTAAATCTGAGGTTGTGTATGCACCGAAATTAGCTATGAAGTCCCAGGACCTTAATTGAGGTGCTTACACCTCTAGTGAAGTTCACTTCATAGCCGCTGTTTGTATATTTTGCGAGTAAATGCTGTTCCGCCGGCATTACTCAATTATGCCAGACATACACGCAAATTCTTATTGTTACGTGCAATCATTAGTGGGCAATGCCACTGTTTCCTCGGAGCCTGGCAAATTGCAACTTGACAGAATAATCCAGGCCAAACAAGGCCTCAAAGCAAAGCTTGCCGTTATTAGACCGGTTTAAAGATAATAATGGTAAGCCCAGCTCTCTGATCTGGGGATGCAAGAAAATAATGGGGCACTCTGCTCCTTACAATGGGCCAGCATGAACCAAGATAGTAACAGGACCCGGTCTTACAACAGCAAACCAAATCACTGGTCTACCACCGCACTGCCTATTATGAGAGAGCAGGCAAAATTGCCTAGACCAGGTAGGAAAATTGAGCTTGAATGGCACATTAATAAAGATAAGCAACCCAATAACCATTTGAGAGCTCAGGTATAAATCTAAGTAAAGGTAATTAACCAGCAAGGTGATCGTTTGAAATGTATCAGCAGAGTAAATTTAAGTAGTGTGTACAAAAACAGTGATACATAAAATTAATCTTGAGTAGGGCCTGAATGGCAGGCAGCAGCAGCAGTGGTAGTCACACGGAGCCGTCATGTGTCACAAGATTTTAGCTCCCTTCACATGGTCTCCCAAGGAAAAGCCAAAAATCACATAATGGCAGCAAAGATGAGCTGAGAACCACTGCAGAGAATGGCTTTCCAGCTTATCTTTTGTACATAGGTACTCACAAACATTTTCCCAGGGGCAAAAATATTTGGTCTGTGATTTGCCCGAGGGCCGCATTGTTGCCAGCAGTGTGGCGGTCGGGTTGTTGTAAGTCAATAGCGATTAGATGAAGCATTAGCAGAAGACATCTTGTATTTAGCAACTATTGTGAACATTTCACGGAATCCATTTTGTATTCATGGCAGCCATTTTCTCTGCCATGTGCTCGCCATGTGCTCTGTCCTACCTTTCTGTTAACTACTCTTGAAAATCTATCTAGTTACAAGGTATATTTAGCATCTCCCACTTTCGCACATGCCCAGTAAGATCTGCAGCTGTTAGTAATCAGTAACAGACAGTAATGTGTCAACTAGTCCTTGAAAACTGTTAGCCCCTCCTACCTGTCGACTGTGCATTTCCATATGACCGTATATGTATGTAAGTCTTGATTCTATAATTGTACCACCTTCTTTTAGCCCCTGCGTGGGTATAAAAGGACCATGCTCTCTTAGTTCAGTGTGGTACTTCAAACATTACCGAAAGGTGCTGTTTGAACCGTAGTACCACCTTATGAGGTTTAATAAACTTTGTCTTTTATTTCAGTTTCTGTGCCAACTTCTTCCTATATGGTCTGAGGACTTTGTGCAGAGAAGGGCGAACCCCTTGCACTAGTAGCCCTTGCTGAGGCTTACTTCGACAAATTGGCGCCCGAACAGGGACTGATCGGCGACTCGGACGCCCGACGGATTGGTCGTGACGAACAATTGCGATCTCGCTGCGGACGATCAATGCCTGAGGAGACCCGAGTCTTGGCATCCACAGCATTTTTCCCTTCTTTCTGATTTGACCATCCAGGTGGGGCCGGTCCTCGACTGAGATCCTTTTTGTTCATTCGTCATGCAGTGACCATTTGGTCGATTTTAGAACTTGGCAGTTGGAACCTGGACGCCCTGTGATTGGTAAGAGCCGTTTTATGGCACTTGCTGCGGGTTTTGATGCCTTTGTTTGGTAATGAAGTTTAGCACCACTTACTGTGGCTCTCGTGTTTTGGGTCACTAGTCAATTTGTGTCCTTTGAATTGATATATAAATTGCAATTTATAGAGGCAGGTAATGATGAGAATTTTCTCCAATTTAATTTTGATTTGAATGGCACCTCAAGTGCTACTTTGATTATAATATTGCATATTCTGCACTATTTTTGGCATGCCTGTTTTTAGCGCACTTCGTAGGATGTGTTGCTTTTGTAATGGTACCAATTTGAGACTGGAAGAATCGCAACCGGCACCCCCAGAGGGGACGCCCAATAGAGATATGTATGTTAAACATGGTCTTTCTTCTATAATATACCGCACATTATGGAATAAATACACTCGTGCGGATCCTGAGTTACGTTGGCCTATGCATGGGTTATTTGATTTGCGAAAGATTGAGTATGTGGAACAATGTATGTGTAAGCGAAGGTCTAGGCAAGATATGTTTGTGTACGAATGTGGGAGAAAGAAGTGCATAGACGAATGAAGTGTGAGCAAGCCTTGCTTGAGAAAGAGCAGCGGAAGAATGTATATGTGAAAGCATTGGGAATGAGAAAGAAAGAAATGACTTAAAGGAGCTAGAAGAGAAAGAACGTAAATTACAGGTAACTGGCCAATACACTGTTAGGCAACCTCTCTATCCTATCTTTAATAAACCACAATGATTTTTTGTTACTAGATCGCCCTCCACCTCCGTATGTCGTTCCTTCTGCCCCTCATGAGTTAGCTGAGGTCTCCGGCTCGGAGCAACAGAAGGTACGAGACAGTCGCTCTATGTTGCCTGCTGACCATGCGTCTAAGCTTAGATCTATTGCTCGTAAAACAATTCGTAGCGTTGTTTCTGCTCTGAACTTTTAGACAACATGAAAGGGTGGACGGAAAAGGAGCAGCTATATTTTACTGAGGAATTTGGCACAGAAGTTATTGAACTATTTCAGAAATATTCTGATGAGTTAGAGCCCGATGATGTAGCAGCTGATCAGAAGCAAATTCGTGATGGTCTTTTTGTTTTCTCCCAGGAGGCTGATGCAATCAGGCGTTTGGTGAAATTATGTGTTGTGGCAGTCCGTTTGCAAGAGGAGAAAAGGGCCGTGGACGTACTTGCACGGACATCTCAGACCGGCGGGGTGCAAGCTTCCATCTTCAGAACAGAAAAGACTATGATAGTTCACGCGAAATCAATGCGGGAGGCTGCACCTTTGTATGTTCCTCCTAAAGGATTGGGTACAAGTGATGATAAAACTTCTGTTGATGCTAAGGGTTATTTTATTTATAATTGGGTGTTTACTTCTTGGAATAGGGCAGATGTAATGGCACTTAAAACAGCATTACCTGACCCACAGAAAAATCCAGCCGCCTTTTATGAGGAAGTTGAGGGAGCAATTAGTTCTTGTACTATGACTTTGGCTGACATTGATTTATTTTTCGGATTGATATTACCGCCAGATATGTGGAGAACTGTTTGTAAAGTTGATAATCGTGTAGTTTTTGGGGTGTCATGGAAAGAATTAGAAGAGATGGACGGGGATAGGGAACCTGCGAAAAAGCCATATCAGTTGATTCTAGATCTTCCCGCAGCCATATTAGTTAAGTTAAAAACGATTATTCCCCCTAAAAAGATAGATTGGACTGTTTTAGCGTCTTGTAAGCAAAAGGCAGATGAATCGGTCTCTGATTTCTTTACACGCTTTAGAGAAGTATTTCATGATTTTAGCGGCCAGTTTTTGTCAGATGATACGGGCAGACATTTGTTTGTCGATAAATATGTCGCAAATCTGTTACCAGGAATAGCTAGTCGTCTAAAAGCTAGTGAAAGTTCAAGGACTACCTCTACTCCGGTTTCTCTTTTGACTATGGCTCAGTATTATGAATGTCAGGAATTAGAAGCAAAAGGTAGTGAGGATAAAAAGATTAAAGAATTAAAGACAAAGGTTATGTTGGCTCAAGCTTATGGTCCGCCTTCTAGAGGTAGTGATAGAGGTGGACGTGGATCTTATGGTTCTTTTTACACTCGTTCGAATTTGTCTGTTGATCAGTGTGCGTATTGTAAGAAATTTGGGCATTGGGCTGCTGATTGTCCAGCACTACGTGTTCAGCAGTGTTCACGTGGTTGGGGACAAATGAGAAATCGCTCAGGAAATTCAGGGCCTAGAAGAAGCAGGAATGATCATGCTAGGGTTGATGCTAATGTACGAGGGCAGGATGGGTTTAACACTTTTGATACACGAAACCAATACCAGATGTCTAACTATGTGCAGCCTGATTTCCAAGATTCTGCTTATGCATAGGATTGCCTAGGATGGGGTAAGGAATCAGTTGAAGTTCCAGTCGATCAGAGGGGTCCCTATGTTACAGCACATGTTTTGGGTTCTACTGATCAGTTTCTGTTTGATACAGGAGCTACCCGTAGTGCCTTGTCTAAACAATTGATTCCAAGGACTCCCCTGTCTGGCTTAACCATTACATCAATAGGTTTCGATGGAACACCTTCCCTGTGCCCATTGTCACAACCACTTGCATTCCATGTTGATAAATTTACTGCTCCATGTCCATTTTTGCTTTCTCCAAATACACCAGTCAATATTGTGGGTATTGATGTGCTCAAGTATTTCAGGGCTACAATACGATGCTCTCCTGAAGGGGTGCGTGTTATTTTGAATGATAATCATCCTGTGATGGAAAGAGTTTGTCTTGTTAAAGAGGATATTGCATTAGCTTCTCTCCCTAGTACTTTGTGGGCTACTTCAGATACTGATGTGGGACAAATGATTATTCCACCGGTACATATTAGTGTCAAGGAGGGAGCTGTATTGCCACGTTTGCCTCAATACAAAATTTCACAGGAGGGCGAAGAAGCACTCACACGAATTGTGCAGGATCTTATTGCAGTTGGAGTTGTTGAGGAAGTTCATATAATGTTTGTAACAGTCAGATTCTTCCTATTCTGAAAAAGGATACTGATACTAGGATTTACCGATTCATTATTGATTTACGAGAAGTCAATAAGATTGTGGTACCACAATATCCTGTGGTATCTGACATCACAACACTTCTTACTTTGGTTCCCTTGACAGCAACTACGTTCTCTGTGATAGACTTGAAGAATGCTTTCTTTTCGATCCCTATTCATCCTGAAGGCCGATATTTATTTGGTTTTACTTTGAATAAACTATCATATAGATTTTGCAGAGTTCCTCAAGGCTAAACTGAGAGTCTTAGTATTCATAGTCAAGCGTTAAAATGACAACTTGATTCTTTTGTTTTGCCTGAAGGTGTGGCTCTCATACAATATGTTGATGATATTTTGTTGGCAGCTGATACCCCTGAGCAATGTGAAAAGTGCACTTTGTCCTTACTTTCTTTTCTTGCTTCACACCATCATAAAGTGTCACGAAAGAAATTGCAATATTGTAGACCAAAGGTAACCTATTTAGGTCACCTTTTGTCTAAGGAGGGCCGTGCACTTACTTCAGATTGTATTCAAGCAATTTTAGACACACCAGTACCCTCTACTCAGAAAGATGTTCGTGCATGCCTTGGTCTTACTTCTTTTTGAAGGCAATGGATATTAGGGTTTTCACACATTGTCAAACCTTTGCTAGCACTTTTGACTAAAGATACTCCAATGCCCCTCCCATGGACAGATGAATGTGAGACTGCTTTCCGGCAGCTACGACAAGCCCTTTGTTCAGCACCAGTGTTAGGTACTCCAGATTACACGAAGCCTTTTGCACTTTACGTACATGAGAAAGATGGATGTGCATTGTCAGTTTTAGTACAGACACATGGCGATGAGCAGCGTCCCTGTGCATATTTTTCAGCAGTACTTGATCCTGTTGCTCGAGCGTTGCCTGGGTGTTTTCGTTCAGTTGCCGCAACAGCTGTGTCAATACGTCAGAGTGAAGGGATAGTTTTGTCACATAAGCTGTTGGTGTTAGTACCCCATGCGGTTGAAGCTCTTTTAAATCAAACAAAGACGCAACATTTAACTAGCGCTCGCCTGACAGGATATGAATTGACATTGCTGGCTCCTCACATTACACTGAAGAGATGTGCAACACTAAATCCAGCCACTTTGTTGTCATATCCGGTGACTCAGCCTCAGTCACAAGAAACACATGATTGTATATTCCTTACCGAAGAACAGACAAAGGGTCGTATTGATTTACAAGATACGCCCCTTCCAGATGTAGACGGGGAATTGTGGGTTGATGGGTCTTGTTTGAAGTTGCCAGATGGTATGACCTCAGCTGCATATGCAATCACCACAATACACACGGTAGTGGAGACAGCTCGTATACCACAGAAGTCAGCTCAAGCAGCTGAACTAATAGATTTGACACAAGCATGTGAGCTTAGTACTGACTTATGTGTGAACATTTATACAGATAGCCGCTATGCTTTTGGAGTGGCTCATGATTTTGGTTTGCTTTGGAAGGAGAGAGGCTTTCTCACATCCCACGGGATGCAGATAATGCACGGAGAATTAGTGCATAACCTCTTGACTGCATTGACATATCCAAAGAAACTAGCTATTGTGAAATGTAGTGCACACAAGAAAGTGACCAATAAGATAGGGCAAGGTAATGCCCGTGCGGACCGCGTAGCACGTGAGACTGCGATGCAGCGAAGTACTACTTCTATGTATGTAGTGAAGTCACAAGCTGAGCGTTGGCATAATGCTAGACAAGACGTATTAGATATACAGAAATCTGCTTCTGTGAAAGAACGTGAGCAATGGTCTGAAGAAGGAGAATTGGATGATGAGGGCTGTTGGTGGAATAAGCAGATGGATAAATGGTAATTGCCTATAGCTTTTGTACAACCTATGGTTCAGATGGCACATGGGCTGGCACATGTTGGAGCTTCAACAATAACGAAGTTGCTTACGCAAGTTTGGGAGCATCCAGAAATTCCCAGTACAGCTAAGAGAGTAGTACAGTCTTGTTTGATCTGTTTACAATACAATCCTGGAAAAGGGACACGAACTCCTGCGGGAGGGTATGCTACACCAACTGCACCTTTCGAAGTTCTACAAATAGATTATATTCAACTTGAATGCTGCAACAATTTAAAGTATGTCTTGGTGGTGGTATTTGCCTTCAGTAAATGGATAGAGGCGTACCCCACAAAGGATAATACTGCCATTACCACAGCGAAGGTGCTTTTGAAATATTTTTTCCCTAGGTTTGGTGTTTCCAGACTTTTATGGAATGATAACAGACCTCATTTTGTTGGGGAAGTTATTAAGTATGTCCTGAAAGGATTAGGGATCAAACAGAAGTTCCATGTGGTTTTCCACCCACAATCAGCAGGGTTGGTGGAAAGGTATAGTGCTACTTTGAAGCTGAAGTTAGCGAACATACAGGCTTCCACATCCTTAACTCGTCTGGATGCATTACTGTTGGCATTATTGTCGATTAGGTCAGTACCACACTCTCGAATAGGCCTTACCCCCTATGAAATAGTATTTGGAAGGCCAATGAACATTTGGGGAGTTCCTGAGCCAAATTCTGTATATGATGTACCTTGTGTCATGATGAATGATTATTTGGCACAGTTAACTGACAATTTGGTTTCTATTCATCAACAGGTTTAAGAAGCACTTCCTGACAGATCTACAGGTGAAGGCCATGAACTCCGACCTGGTGACCAGGTGATGATTAAGTCCTTTGAAAGATCATGCAGCTTGGAACCAAGGTGGCGAGGCCCAGAGCAGGTGCTCCTTGCGACAAGGACAGCAGTTCGAGTGACGAACTGAAAGAATTGGGTCCATAGTACTCACTGCAAGAGAGTGCTACCTACCTCGGTGGAACCTGCTGTGCTGACCGATCATCGAGAGATTTTGACTACAGAGAAAGGCCGTGCTATCACCTGACGAATCTGCGGAGTTCTTCCCGGACCATACGATTTCTGGAGTGTCGCAATATAATTTGAGACTGAGGAAAGATCCCGTAGCGCTGGAGAAAACTGGTTGAGCTACCGCCCTGGGTTAGTGAAACGGAGAGCCAATGTGGCAAGGGGGGGATCAGCCATGCATTAGAGTAGTGACACCCGTCTTGGCCCGTGGTGAAGAAATCAGCGGCTGCCCAGGGATAAGAGCTCCAACGATTGTTTTTAATTAATTTCTGAAAGGGACGATTATCACTGTTGCTAAAATAAATAACAAACTGATCATTAGTACTTTGGGGTTTGTTGTTGTTTTGGTGGTTTTAGCAATAATAACCTGGTTTGTTGAAAAGAAGGCTCCTGCTCGTGAGTTTTTTGTTGCCACTACTCCAGTACCAGAGGATCACTATTACTTTACGCTTCCCTATCAGGAGCAGAAGCACCGTCAATCGTACTTCAATAATACTTTCATTCAGATGTTGCATCATACTCATAATGCTACAAATACTACTAACTGTTGGGTATGTGGAATGATACCTGCGCATCAAAAGAAAGGAGGAACACCTTTCATTCCTCTTCCTTTTTCACACAATGGTTCTTGTCAAGCTTGGTATACGCTTTTGTTTGCATCTGGAAAACGTACAGAGGGCGAACTTCTTTTTCGCCTTAATAAAGTATGCTACCAAGACAAAGATGGGTATCCCCAAGCCAAAGGAACTAAATGGGAATGGGAAGAGTATCAACCGGACAATGTTTCAATACCATATGTCTTCACAAATATAAGAGACTCTGACAAGAAAGAACAATTTGTGATTTCTGTTACAAAAACTAAAGCAGATTTATGTATACGTAGCATTGGGCGAATTCCAGTGGGGATAAGGGATTGTACCTTGATTTTAACTATTGAGAGTGTAAATAATAGTAGTTTTACAGCTTCACATAATAAATATTTTGTTTGTAGTAACTATGGATATTATCAACTACCTGTTGGGTGGTCAGGTGTGTGTTATGTATCTTTTCTATTACCCCCTGTGTTTTTGGCCCCTGCATCATATCACCGAGATTTTAAACTGTTCAATGACATCATTAAAAATAGATATAAAAGGACAATAAGTACAAAGGAGGTAGACCAAACGGACACTAGCCTGCAACAATATGTTGATTTTAATTTAGGGTTGTTCTCCTTTGTGGGTGCTGCGTTAAACAGTAGGAAAGTGAGACGATTGACTAGGCTTGTGGAAGCTGTTACCAATTAGGCAGCTCTGGCACTTGGGAATATTACAGAGGAGCTCCAAATATCCGAGGATTGTAGCGCTCCAAAATCGTATGGTACTAGATGTGATATTAGCTGATCGAGGTGGTGCATGTCGCATCATCGGTATCTGTATTCAGTGTGGTCCAATGTTCTGCTCCATGTGTATTACTGCTTGTATGCCTACCAAAAGAAATAATACAGAAATGAAAGCTCAACACATGTTAGATAAGGAAATAGCTGAAATGATGAGCATAAATATACAAGATGAAAATTTAGATTATCCCAGAAAGACGAATGTCTTCAGCTAATGCTAAAAGGGTCTTCTGTTGTAAGTCAGTAGCGATTAGATTAAGCATTAGCAGAAGACATCTTGTATTTAGCAACTATTGTGAACATTTTGCGGAATCCATTTTGTATTCATGGCAGCCATTTTCTCTGCCATGTGCTCGGTCCTACCTTTCTGTTAACTACTCTTGAAAATCTGTCTAGTTACAAGTTATATTTAGCATCTCCCACTTTCGCACATGCCCAGTAAGATCTACAGCTGTTAGTAATCAGTAACAGACAGTAATGTGTCAACTAGTCCTTGAAAACTGTTAGCCCCTCCTACCTGTCGACTGTGCATTTCCATATGACCTTATATGTATGTAAGTCTTGCTTCTATAACTGTACCACCTTCTTTTAGCCCCTGCATGGGTAGAAAAGGACCAAGCTCTCTTAGTTCAGTGTGCTACTTCAAACATTACCGAAGGGTGCTGTTTGAACTGTAGTACCACCTCATGAAGTTTAATAAACTTTGTGTTTTATTTCAGTTTCTGTGCCAACTTCTTCCTATATGGTCCGAGGACTTTGTGCAGAGAAGGGCGAACCCCTTGCACTAGTAGGCCTTGCTGAGGCTTACTTCGACAGGGTGAGGGGATTGGGGTGCATTGGCAGTAAGGTGGGTGTAGGGGAAGCCAAGCTTATACATCTAGTAGCTATACTGAACAATGTGAAAGCAGAAAATATGGGTTTAATTCCAGCTTCCCCACTTTGCCAAATTGCGTCACGCTAGGCAAAAGTTTTATTTCACTTTCCCTCCTTTTTGTTCAATATTACATGTAAGTGGACCTTAGAATACATGACTTCAGGATGTTGCCTGTACAAAACACTCTCCTGGGTTTAATTTATTAAACTGTAATGTTCATGTGTAATAGGCCACCCACAGTGTGCACATAACAACTGGCTTGCCTATTTAGTTCACTAATGGCATTGTTACCCGGGTGGGGGGGCCACATGTGACCCCCAGGCCTTACTTTGAGTATCAATGATTTAGAGACTGTAAGCAACTGATGTCTATTAAGGAATGTGAAAACACCCAAGGATATTGGCAACAGCCTCTCTGACCCTTTGTTTTTTTTTGTTGTTTTTTTAGAGGGAGGGGTGGCAGGCTTTGTGGAAGATAGAGTGATAGTTAGCGCTCAGCATGAGATCCTGCCGCCCAAGGTCCCACTCCCTCCTCATGGAGTGAAATTTGTTTACAAGTTGACAGATCAACAGCTTGTCTCACAACATGATGATCAAAATTAAGTGAGGTACAGTATTTGTGCTAAAACAATAGCTGCAGTGCTTCATTTAAGCCAGTGGTTGAAGGTGGGGCCCATCACGCTCATTTTGGGGATCTGCACTTTTGTTTCCTCATCAGACTTTGAGTCAGAGCAAGAGAGAGAAAAACACAGGGGGAATGAAAGATGAAGAGAAACATGAAAAATGATGATAAAGTGAGAAAGCTGGGACAAAGAAGTTCCTTCTAGAGTGAGATAAAGAGCAGGGAATGTCTAATGGTGGATATAAGAAGCAAGAGGTGGGATCAGGACAATGCATCTTTGGAATTTAGCACCACTAATATATGAAGTGTCAGCAGTGGGATTCTGGGCAAAACTTTGGAGTCAAGCACTTATTCCTTTAAAAATTAAGCACTGAGTAGTTGATATATAATGAATGTTAGCACATGCTCATATTCCTCATATTGCGAATCACAGTTAGGAAATCACTATTTCTAATTTATGAAACTCTTTTGAGTTTCATTTTCTATTCCTTGTTGGTCGCAAATAGACATACCTCATGAATATTATTAAGGAAGGCCACAATTTTCAGTCATCACAGTGCTGGTGGTGTTCTGTGCGAGCCACTCACCTGAATTCCAGGCACTCTGATGGGGCGATGATAATTCCCCAATCCCGGTGAGGACTAACATGACCACATGACTGCAATGAAGAGTACATTGCCCGCTCGTTAGTCCTCAAGGGAAAGTGGGTTTGGGAAGAGTTAAAGAGAAAATACCAGCTACTGCTTTGTGGACTGCAGAATCGGACTGCTGGACCCTGGACTGCGTGTCGTTTTGGGCATCAGGACTTCTAATTTCTCAAAATACTGGGTTCTTGGGTTTTAGGATTCTGGGGTTTCTATGAGGCTGAACAATCCCCTTTTTACAATACTTTCACAGATTCTCTGAAGCAAAGTCCAAATTCAAAACAATCAACTCGAATAAAGGGCTTCTTTGTGTTCTAGCGTAATCTCCTGCTAATAATAGTTTTGATAAACTTGCTCTATTTCCGATCTCCTAATTCTCAGGGGAGCGCTTGTTACAGGAAATACATCTTTCCTTAGTGACTGTGAAGCGGTATCTTGGATTCTCACCCAAATGATAAATCACGTTAGTTTTTGTTGTCATAAATTATCTAAAAGATAGAGCTCTGTTCTGTTTCATTGATTTTAGTGCACAGCACATTAAGCGATTAACCTTTCTTTACCTTGAAGTGAAGATACTTGCTTCAAAACTTCAGAAGAACCCAAACTGGGTTTTTTCACCTTTCCTATTTTTCTCTTATACAGGAAATATAGGATCATCCACAGAAGGTGGAAGAGGAGAGCAGAGACTCTGCAGAAAGCTGACCGGAGGTCATGGATCGCCAGAACTCGACTGGAGGCCATCTGGAGGACGAGAAATTCTGGAACTCGACTGGAAGCCAGTCGGAGAACAAGGAACACTGGAACTCGGCTGGAGGCAGGCTGGTGGACAAGGAACTTAACTTGCACTGGATTTTGACTGGAGGAAGGTGAGCAGAGCAATAGGTACGAAGCCAAGTAAGCCCTCAGACTCACAAGCACCCTTAAATAATCAATAGTGCACATGTGCCTTTTGGCAGTTGATTGCTTGTTAAGGAAATGAACAATTATCCTCCTGATCGTGGCACATGTTCAACACAGATCACATTGTGAAGAACACATGTTTTGACAATTACAGTTGGAGCAGGTGGAAAGGCAGTTGGTTGCTTGTTAAGGAAATGAGCAATTATCCTCCTGATTGTGGCACATGTTCAATACAGATCACACTTTGAAGAGCACATGTTTTGGCAGCTACAGTTGGCACAAGTTTAACAGGTGGGATACAATGTGCATAATCAACAAGCATTGGTTATAATAAATGAGACATTTAACAGGCATTGGTTATTGCAAACATAAAATTCAAGGACGTAATGAACATACCCAAATAAGTCTGAATGTTGCAAGCAACACCCACCTTACTGTAATCAGGCTTTTGGCCGAGCTAATGTACCCACAACAGGTGGCCTGCTGGCGTCAGCAGAACATCACGTCTGTGATTGCCTTTAAAAGAAGCATTTCCTTAAATGCAGCCCATTTTCCTTAAAGGATAAGGGGTGTATTTTAAATCATTCTCAAAGGGAAAGGGGTACCTTGAGTCCCCCCTCGGTAAAATATGAATGTTTTGCAACCGTAATCTAGTCGCAAAACATTCAAACTTCCTGTTCAGATTAGGTATTCGGAACATTCTGCTTTCAAATACTGGATCACAAAACCCAACTAGCGATACAGTAACAAGCTACTGAATCTCAATTTGGGCTTTGAACATACTAAAAAGCATTTTTCTGGTTGCAAACGGGCCAGTTCTGGAAATTGCGTTGTTTGTGACCAGAAAAATGCTTTGTAAATCTGGCCTTAGATGTCACGAATAGGCATTAATTTGGGGTTCAGTTTAGGGTGCATAGAGCTGCATGGCCATCTTGTGAATGCTTGCCTGACAGACCACTGCTTCAGCCTAGTCTGGACAAAGGCCAAATGTGAGCCAAAATAGCAGAAGGATCCAGCCTTACAACAGCAAACCAAACAGTAGCCTATCGCAGCACAGCCCTACTATGAGAGAGCAGGCAAAGTTTCTACCTAGACCATGTTGGCACATGGCACCTGAATGACAGTCTGCAGCAGTAGTCACAGCAAAAACCAGCTTGTCTGAGAACCAGATGATTAAAAGTAAGTAAGGTGTGGGAACTGCTGTTCAGATGGTAGCTGTATGATGAATGTTACCACATACTCATATTCCTTCAGTCTTGTCACAATAGATTTGTGAAAGAAATAGATGTCAAGAATGGGGTTATTATGTGTGAGAAGGGGTTACTATTACCAACTTAATATATCCATTCTGCTTAGGTTGAGACAAAAGGCATTATTTAGATATTGGCTCATGAGTTACTCTGGCACAACCGTAATGGATATCCTGTCCACCGAAATCTAAATTCCAAAATATAATATGGGATTTAGATTTTGGTGGACGGGATATTCATCATCATTGTGACTGAGTAACTTGTCCGCCAATCTCTAATTCAGGGCTAAAGTTCTGATTGAAAAACTGCTTGACCTCTGATACCTACTGCACAAGCAGCAGCAAGTCCACAGAGAAAATATGTACTAAATTCAAGTAGTTCCAACAAGGCCCACAATACAATAACATCCCAGGCCAATCTAGAAATAAAACATACATTTAATGGGCAAAAAAGCACCAAGGTCATTAAAATAGGCTAAGGGGAATCAGAGATAGGAAGTTTTATGGAAAAAAACCATTGAAAAGGAAAACATTGCTCAAAAACAACAAATTGTTTTTTGTTGGGATGTAGGTTCAATTTTAGAAAGACTGCAGTGGAGCAGAGACTCTATACACCACACTGGTAATGCAACTTACATTTTCTACTTTCTGATTTAAGGTTTTGAAATTAAATCAAAATCTTCCAGTGGGGCAGGGTCCAAGGCTGGGGCCAGTGAGAGTCCTTCAAAGTCAGACAGATCATTGAAGCACTCCTGCTGAAGCTGTTGGTGCTGGTACCAAATCTCTTATCAAGACAACCCTGAATTCCATAGGCACCAAGATCACTTTGTGGGTCAGATACATTTACTGTCTCAGGATTTTACCTCCAGACATAGGGCCTGATTTAGATATTGGTGGATGGGTTACTCTGACACAATGATGACGGATATGTCATCTGCCAATATCTAAATCCCATTATATTGCATGGGATTTAGATTTCGGCAGATAGGATATCGGTCACTGTTGTGATGGAGTAACCCATACACCAATGTCTAAATTAGGACCATAGTCACTTTTATGAAAATCAGAATGCTCCGGTGGGACATGTATAGAGGACATATCAGGGCAGGGCTCCCCGAGGCTGAATGTCTTCACCCTGAAGTTCAGCAGATCTAGCTTTCAGTGCAGCAGTAAGCTCTGAGTTGGACAAACCTAATTTTCTTGCCCACCTTGGGTGAGAATTTCATGGGTAAGCCTCAGTATGTTGTACCGATCCTCCAGAGGAGAAAAAAAATTACTATGACATATCTTTTTTTAAAATGCTGGACACTTTCTTTCTGTGCAGTCCTACAGTCTCTAATTCCAAGCAGCAACTATAATCTCTGTCAGCATGCAGCACAAGCAAACTCCTAATATACCTGTGCTTAACCCTCTGGTACCTTAGCACAAAGCAGTCAGGTTTAACTTATCATGCAGCACTTCAAACATTTATAAAGTGAAAACACAACACAAGAAGAATCCCACACCATTTTAGAAAAATGGAGTAAAGTTTAATAAATAATTTGAGACCAAAATGACAAAAAAAACAATTGGTTGAACTAGAGTTATGCAAATGTAAAACTTTAGTGAGATGCCGAGTACTGTGTCATCGTTGAGGATGCCATTGATGAGGGGTTTGTGATACGAAGGCCTGCATTGTGGATGCATCGCTTACTGGTAGGTCTGGAGAAGCTGAGGGGCTGGATGTGAGGTTTGGTGACAGGGAAGGGTTGCACTGCAGTGGTTCTGAGTGCCTTTGATCCTTGAGTGAGTCTTCTTCTTCCTGCAGAAGTAATAAGTCTGCTTCCAGCAGATCCATCTTTTTTAGGTGGAGTCTTCCCAGGTCCAGGAAGGTTATGTGGTGCTAGTGCTGCCACATTTATCCTTTGCATTAGCCAGTAATTTAAACAATTATACATAATTTCGAAGCACACCCTCTTTATCTCGCTAGACAATTACCCAGGAGCCCCTGTTTAAAGATGGGAGCACCCAGCTGTCAGTAGATAGACCAGCCTTCTCCCTCATTTAGATGAGGTCTCTTCTTATCTGAGAGGGTCAATACTTCCTCCTCCTAACTTAACTTGAGAAATCTGTTCCATAGAGTTTTGGGCATAAATGGAAGAATACCTCCATGGCATCTGCAAGTCAAAAGAGGTTGTGCTGAAGGTGTCCTTTTCTCTGTCAACTGTTCCTGTTCATTCTCAGATAGCTAATCTCTGCCAAGTTGGTAGCAGTTAGGAACCATTTCCTTTTCCTTGGCCCAGTGGCAGGGTATTGTCCTCTGAGCCAGAATCTTTGATCTCACCCAACTAAGGATTTGTACTCTAGCTCTAAAGGTGTTAAGAGTGGCATAATTGGTTTAAAGCCAGTTGTGGCAAAGGCACCCTCAAGTGTAATTTTTCAAAGTTACTTTTCCATTTATCAAATATTGGATTCCATTATCAATTCAGATTTTCAAAACTAAGCAGGAAATACCTTTCAAACATTTATCTAGCTTGTACCCCAGCAGAGATGGGAAACAAAGATTTTAATACCATCTAGCCCTGTTCAGTGAAAGCTCTAGCAAGGCTGCACAGTAAAATGGATTTTGGGAAAGCACACTACCTCTAATATGTAGTGTGCCTTATTGTTATATATTAGCACCCTGCCCATAGGGTTAATAATGACAGAAAATCGTTCTGAACTTATAACTGAAGAACAATAACTTTATAGAAATAATCAATGTCAGTGCAATTAATGCCAAGGCATGTTATGCATTGAAACCTTTTAGACAGAAAACACATATTTTATTTTTGTTAACTAATCGTAAGTTCAGAAAAAAACATGGTTCCATGAAATTGTATTAATTATTAATCAATCAGAAGAAAAGTTTTAGTAACTACGCAAAAATAACATGCTTCATGCTCAAGTGATTCACACAAAATACTGGACATCAGATGTGAACAAACTACCACATGACCAACGTACACAAGTCTTAAGACCTCGGGTGCCAAGGACGAGGTGGTTACGTCCGGTGGCACGGCGCACAGGCACCACGGACGTATTCTAGACACGGCCCTAGCGCTCCCCCATGGGCCTCCCACCCCCCCTCCCATGGGCAGGAATGGAAGGGGAATCACTTCCTCTTCCACCCCCAAAACCCTCCACCTCCTCCCCCAGTGACGTCTGATGACATCAGCACACGACTGTGTGCTGACCTCATCAGAGGTCACCTTCCATCTCGCTGGAAGCATGTTTCAGGGTGATGCGGAAGAAAAATGCTCAGCATTTCTCTTCCGCTTGGGAGGAGGGGGCAGATAGAGACATCAAAAGAAAGGAAAGCCTTTTCCTTCCTTTTCATGTCATTCTGAGCATTTCTGCAGACCGATCGTGATGCAATCAGGCTGCAGAAATGCCCACTAGACACCAGGGATTTTTTTATTTTATTTACGTGATAAGGGGAGCAGCCCTTGGGCGTGGGCCACTCCCCGGGGGGCAAATAATAATTAGGCCGATCTGCCCCTGGGGATCAGAAGCCACTAGACACGAGGGATATATTTTTTTGTTATGAAATTGGCATAAGGGGAGTGACCCCTTAGGGAAGGGTCGCTCCCAGGGGGGCAATTGGTTTATTAGGCCTTTTCTGCCTCTCCTGGGGGCAGATCGGCTTATATTGATTTGGCCACTAGACACCAGGGCTGTTTTTTTAGTTATGAAATTGGCATAAGGTGAGCGACCCCTTGGGCAAGAGTCACTCCCAGGGGGGCAATTTTATTATTAGGCTTTTTCTGTCCCCCTTGGGGGAAGATCTGCCTATATTGATTTGGCTGTTCCACCCCGGGGGGGGGCAGAATCCACTAGACACCAGGGATTTTTGTTGTTTGTTTTATGTCATAAGGGGAGCAACCCCTTAGGCGAGGGTCGCTCCCCTGGGGGCAAAAAATTTATTAGGCCTATTCTCCCCCCCCTGGGGGCAGATTAGCCTATATTGATTAGGCTGATCTGCCACTAGACACTAGGGATTTTTTTGTTTTGTTATGAAATTGGCATAAGGGTCACTCCTCGGGGGGGCAATTTTTTTATTAGGGCTTTTCTGACCCCGGGGGTAGATCAGCCTATATCAATTAGGCTGATCTGCTCCTGGGGGGGCAGAAGCAACTAGTCATTAGGGATTTTTTTCAAATTTATATTGATAAGAAGAGCAACCCCTTAGGCAATGTCCACATCCCGGGGGGGGGGGTGACAAAAAGTAGATAGATGCCAGGGAATTTTAAAAAAACAGTATGGTGGGCTTGCAGGTTCATTAAGAACACTAGGTACCCAGAGCCAATAAATGAGCTGCACCTTGCAATGGGTTTTCATTGTATACCGGGTATACAGCAATTCATTTGGTGAAATATAGAGTGAAAAATAGGTATCAAGAAAGCATTTGTATTTCCAAAATGGGCACAAGATAAGGTGTTGAGAAACAGTGATTATTTGCACATCTCTGAATTCTGGGGTCCCCATACTAGTATGTGAATTACAGGGCATATTTCAAGTAGATGCATTTTTTACACACTGTCTTATATTTGGAGAAAAACATGTAGAGAAAGACAAGGGGCAATAACACTTGTTTTGCTATTCTGTGTTTCCTCAAGTCTCCCGATAAAAATGGTAACTCACTTGCGTGGATAGGCCTAATGCTTGCGACAGAAAAAACACAACATGGACACATCACATTTTTCCATTGAAATCTGTTTTTTGGAAAGTGCCTAGGCTGTTGATTTTAGCCTGTAGCTCAGCCGGCACCAAGGGAAACCTACCAAACGTGCATTTTTGAAAACCAGACACCTAGGGGAATCCAGGATAGGGTCACCATGTTCTGTTACCCAGAATCCTTTGGAAACCTCAAAATTTGGCCAAAAAACACTTTTTCCTTACATTTTGGTGACAGAATGTTCTGGAATCTGAGAGGACCCACAGATTTCCTTCCACCCAGCGTTCCCCCAAGTCTCCCGATAAAAATGGTACCTCACTTGTGTGGGTCACCCTAGCGCCCACAACAGGAAATGCCTCAAAACACAACTCAGACACATCACATTTTCCCACAGAAAACAGAGCTGTTTTTTGGGAAAGTGTCTAGCTGTGGATTTTGGCCTCTAGCTCAGCGGGCACCTAAGAAAACCTACCAAACCTGTGCATTTTTGAAAACTAGACACCTAGGGGAATCCAAGATGAAGTGACTTTGGGGGCTCTCACCAGGTTCTGTTATCCAGAATCCTTTGCAAACCTCAAAATGTGGCCAAAAAACACTTTTTCTCAAATTTTGGTGACAGAAAGTCCTGGAATCTGAGAGGAACCACAGATTTCCTTCCACCCAGCGTTCCCACTTGTTTCCCGATACAAATGGTACCTGTAGGAAGTTGGCTCTGTATACACTATTTCAAAGTAAGAAATAGTGTGCACAGAGTCCAAGGGTTCCCCTTAGAGGTAAGATAGTGGCAAAAAGAGATATTTCTAATGCTCTATTTTGAGGTAGTGTGGTTGAGCAGTAGGCTTATCAGAGGGTAGTGTTAAGCATTTGTTGTATACACACAGGCAATAAATGAGGAACACACACTCAAAGACTTACTCCAGGCCAATAGGTTTTTATATAGAAACATATATTTTCTCAGTTTATTTTAAGAACCACAAGTTCAAGATTTACAAGTAATACTTCAAATGAAAGGTATTTCACTCAGGTATTCTAGGAACTTTGAATAATCACAATAGCATGTACAGTTTTGACAAAAGTGGCAATAAGCTATTTTAAAAGTGGACACTGTGCAAAAATCAACAGTTCCTGGGGGAAAGTAAGTAATTGTTAAGTTCACAGGTAAGTAAAACACTTACAGGGTTCAAAGTTGGGTCCCAGGTAGCCCACCGTAGGGGGTTCAAGGCATCCCCAAAGTTACCACACCAGCAGCTCAGGGCCGGTCAGGTGCAGAGGTCAAAGAGGTGCCCAAAACACTTAGGCTTCAATGGAAACAGGGGTGCCCCGGTTCCAGTCTGCCAGCAGGTAAGTACCCGCGTCCTCGGGGGGCAGACCAGGGGTGTTTTGTAGGGCATCGGGGGGGACACAAGCAGGCACAGAAAGTGCACCCTCAGCGGCACAGGGGTGGCCGGGTGCAGAGTGCAAACAGGCATTGGGTTCTGTATTGAAAGCAATGGGGAGACCCGGGGGTCTCCTCAACGATGCAGGCAGGCACAGGGGGGGGGGCTCCACGGGGTAGCCACCACCTGGGCTAGGCAGAGGGTTGCCTGGGGGTCGCTCCTGCACAGGAGTTCGGTTCCTTCAGGTCCTGGGGGCTGCAGGTGTAGTGTTGGTTCCAGGCGTCGGGTCCCTTGTTACAGGCAGTCGCGGTCAGGGGTAGCCTCTGGATTTCCTCTGCAGGCATCACTGTGGGTGCTCAGGGGTATCAACTCTGGCTACTCACAGGCTTGCAGTCACTGGGGAGTCCTCCCTGAGGTGTTTGTTTTCCGCAGGTCGAGCCGGGGGGGTCGGGTGCAGTGTGGAAAATCTCACGCTTGCGGCGAGACATGTGGGGTCTTTAAAGTTGCTTCTTTGTTGCAGAAAGTTGCAGTTTGTTCAACAGGGCCCCTGTTCTCTGGAGCTTCTTGGTCCTTTAGATGCAGGGCAGACCTCTGAGGATTCAGAGGTCGCTGGTCCCTGTTGGATGCGTCGCTGTTGCAGTTTTCGTCGAAGTAGGGAGACAGGCCGGTGGGGCTAGGGCCATATCAGTTGTCGTATCCGTCTTCACTGCAGGGCTTCAGGTCAGCAGTCCTTCTTCTTCTTTAGGTTGCAGGAATCTATCTTTCTCGGTTCTGGGGGCCCCTAAATACTGAATTTCGGGGTGTATTTAGGTCTGGGAGGGCAGTAGCCCTCAACCAAAAGAGTCCATCAGACGTAGCAGTATATTGCTTTCAAAAATCAGACATTGCAGGAAAAAGTTACAGAGTAAAACGTGGAGAAAAATGGCTGTTTTTCTACCTCAATTTCAATATTTTGTTTTTATTTCAGCTGTTATTTTCTGTAGAAAAACCTTGTAGGATCTACACAAATTACCCCTTGCTGAATTTAGAATTGTGTCTACATTTCAAAAATGTTTAGCTTTCTGTGATCCAGCATTGGTTTCACACCTATTTCAGTCACTAACTGGAAGGAGGCTGAAAGCACAAAAAAAGTACAAATGGGGTATGTCCCAGTAAAATGCCAGAATTGTGTTGAAAAATGTGGTTTTCTGATTCAAGTCTGCCTGTTCCCTGAAAGCTGGGAAGATGGTGATTTTAGCACCGAAAACCCTTTGTTGATGCCATTTTCAGGGAAAAACCACAAGCCTTCTTCTGCAGCCCTTTTTTCCCATTAAAAAATAAAAATAAACTGTTCACCATATTTTGGCTAATTTCTTGGTCTCCTTCAAGGGAACCCACAAACTCTGGGTACCCCTAGAATCCCTAGGATGTTGGGAAAATAGGATGCTAATTTGGCGTGGGTAGCTTATGTGGACAAAATGTTATGAGGGCGAACTGCCCCAAATAGCCAGAAAAATTGCCTGGCTCCTGAGAGGGAAAAGGTCTGGCAGCAAAGGGGTTAAAATGTGTCAAAAGGACACATTTATATACATTGATTTACATATACATAAGTACATCAGAACAGGTTCATGTGGGGATAGTCAATGGGTTTCAGTCCTAAATGATAAATAGGTTATCATAATTACTGGAGTAATTAAAGGTAGCCCGAGATTGGAATAAACGGGAAGTCCATTAAGGGTGTCTGACTAATTAGGAAGTAAGGCTACTGAAGAGCACCAGTGAGTCAGCTTGTGGAGGGAATTTGGTGCTTTGGGGAGGGGCACACAACTACTGAAGATGGTAAAGAGGCACAGGTGTCCAGAAAAAGGTGCAAAAGGGAGCCACAGATTGCTGAGATATTGCTGTAGCACTTAAAGCATCAGGAGAGAGCTAAATGAGTATTCTGTGAAAGTTCAAAGTTCTCTAACCAATGAGCAAGCAGGACTGTAGAAGGTTTTGGTTCATCTACACTGTAGCGTGGTGAGGACAAAAGGGTCATTGTTGTACAGACTCAAGAAATGAGGATGACCAGAAAACAGAGCCATGACCAAGCAAAGAATCTTGTCTATATCAATTAAGGGCACTTGCAGTTCCATCAGAGACTACAAGACAGGCTGGAGATAGAGTGCAGCACAGCAAGTTGTTCCTGTCCACACAAAAGAAATAATCCTTCCAAGAATTCCTCCAAGCATTCCTCCAAGAATGCTTATATAAAACACTTTAGGCTGACTTATGAATATATAAAAATGGGCTTTTTGATACATTTTAAAGCACTTTTCTCTGCATTGTGTCACAACGGAGCATAAACTGCAGCCAGACAAATCACAGTGGAGAGCCTGACAGATATGTGTTTTGTCCATAAGAGGGGAGCGTAAATGCACAATGGAGCTTACTTATGACATTTCACTTCATTTTTGCACCATCTGATGTGATTTTACAGGACAGTTAATTACACCAATTGGGTTAAATCAAATTTACCACTACTATGTTTGGGCCAGGGCACACAAAATGTGGCACTAATTAGCAGTCTTACATGGCACAGAGCCCTAGTACCAGGAAAACATTTTGAAGGAAAAGGTGGAAAATATGTGATGCCCTTGCAGAAAGGATGTTTTGGTACACTAGAGCTCTTAGTTAAGTTTGAAGAATGTTGAGGCACTGGGTAATGTGCTGGGAAGCTAGAAAGAAGGAAAGAAGAAGAAGAAAAAAGGAGACAAGAGAGAAAGAAGGAGTGAAAGTAAAAAGAAAGCTAGAAAGAAGGAATAAAAGAAAGAAAAGAGGAAAGAAAGATAGAAAGAAAGAAGGAATGAAAATGAAAGAATGAAAGAAAATACAAACAAAAGAAGGAACAAAGGACTAAAAGATTGAAAGAAAGAAGAAAGAAGGAGTGCAAGAAGAAAGGAAAGCAAGAAAGTAGGATGAAAAAATGAAAGAAAAAAGAAGAAGGGAATGAAATAAAAAAGAAAATCAAGAAAGAAGTGAAGAAGTAAAGAAGGAATGAAAGAAAAAAGGAAAGACAGAAAAAAGTAATGAATGAAAAAGGAAAAGAATGACATAATAAAAGAAAAGAAAGAAGAGAATGAGAGAGCAATATAAGAAAGCAAAGAAGAAGGAAAGAGAAAGAAAGAAAGAAAGAAAGAAAGGAAGAAAGAAAGGAAGAAAGAAAGAGGGACAATACAAAGAAGGCAATTAAAATATTTTACAAGTGCTTCAAATTCAACACAATAAAGTCCGGTTTTCTTCCTGGGCAAAGTGCATTAAATAACCATTGGTGAAACTGAGTCCAGAATAAAAGTGTTCTGAAGAATGGTCTGCTTATGAATTCACATATATAATATTGAAGCGTTCAATAACTTAATACAGAATGGACACAATCTTTTATGCTGTGAAATATCAATAGTCAAAGCATAAACATAGGACACTCCAAGTGGAAATTTACAACAGCTTTGGTAGGAGGCAGGAACTGATAAAGCATGGAATGTGGTCTGTGCTCACATCTGGTACAGTCTCATGCTGTCATATCAGACTCTAAAATCAAAGGCAACATCAGAGTAATACATTAGAAAAAGTGCTGGCAGGCTTGGTTGCGGATGTGCTGTGTGTGAATGAGCAAAATGCGGTCAATCAAAGTGAACTTATCCAGAGGCTGAAGTGGGTTGACACCCTGGCCCATGCTGTATGCTGTGGTGGACAGAATCAAAACGTGAAAGACATACCAATTGACCAATGGATGAAGAAAGCTGTGTGAAAGCCCATTAAAATAAGTATATTGTGCATATATTATTAAAACAAAAGGTCTTGGCTGACACCAAGCCTAACAAGCATTTGCAATGCAATGGGACTTGTGTGTGCTCGAGTTAGAGCTGTTAACGTTGTAAATTCCTAACTGGACCTTTCTTGCCACGTACATTGATAATGAAAAGTAAAACAGTTAAGATAAGCGAGCTGATTCAAAGTGCCATGGCCGCCATGAGCGTTAGCGCAAAGGAGAGATAAAAATGGAAAAAGAAGTTTGTTCGCAGTCATACGTATCGGCAAATGTGCAATTTTCCATGTAACAGGGTTGATGTCCAAGGCCGTAACCACACTGCCCCAAGCAGGGACAAACCTAAAGCATTTACCAATGATAAAGTATTCTTGAAAGGCAAGCCCACTAACGAGTGACAGTGATCGGCATGCAGTGAGCATGGTTAAAGGTCAACAGATTGATTACAACAGGTCAGAACGCTTGTGACCTTCAGTCTTTCCCTGCAGATTCCCTTTCCCCACTCACCCACCTGAGAAGTGATAAGGTGAGTATGTGGCTTCTTTCCATTAAGGCATAATTCAGCCTAAAGACATGCCTATTTATATGTATCTGAGCCAGTCTCAATCTTTCAAGAATGTGAAATTCCAATAATACTTCTCTATAAATGCTTCCCTTTCCAACTTTCCACCTTACCATGAATCAGGAGTATGGGTGTTCCAATCTTCAGGCTGTTTGCACTTCCAAGTAGGCAGAGGTTTCTCAAGGTTCAATGGACTACATTAGTCTCATGAACTCCATATAATAGTTTCACTCCAAGTTTGTTCTTTCCTTCGTTCAACAGTTCTAAGTCTTAGAATAAAAATGTTAATTTTCACATTTATATTCCTTCTCCTAATGTTGTGATTGCTTTGTCTCGGTTTATCATTTGTCAATAACTGCAACCACTACTTCAGTTAACAGAAAGTTCTAAAGATCTCAGTTATCAAGTTTTTCTTCTAAATTTAGTCCGGAAGAGCTTTTTCTGCTCCATTTGTCGAGTTGTCTTTAAATTTCTCTGGTAATAATATACCCAGAGTACTCAGCTAAATATACATTTCAGAAAAAACCCAGAAACAAATATTTTAGCCCCTTTTCCTTTTTCTGTTATTTATAACTGGAAAAACCCAACATCTAACCAAGCTAGGAAGGGATTTGCCAAAAATGGGATCTCAGACTATTCTGATTCTCTTATACGCAGATGAAGCGTTTCTGATGGCCCACACAGCCAATGGCCTTCAGAGATTATTGGAATATTTTGTTGAATTCATGGGTAACTTAAACTTAAAAGTTAATTATTTTAAGTTATATATTATGACATGTGGGCGGTCTGGTAGTAAAACAAAGCATTTTAAAATTGGGGGACAGTCCCATGGAAAAGTAAGGGATCTTAATTCTTTGGGGATAACTTTTAGTTCCTCTTGCTCTTGGAAATCCCTTATTCTGGTTAAAAACCCAAGTGGGCAGGAATATTAAAGCAATTGTTCGCTTTGCCCGAAAACTAAAACACAAATCAATAGGGGAGCTTATCACTCTGTAAAAATTCTAATTGCATCTCAGCTTCCCTGTAAGATGCGGACGTGTGTGATTTTGTAAAACAGATATTTTACAATGCATTGAAAATGGCTTTACCAATGGGTTGTAAGCTGTGCCAAAAAACTCTGCCAATCTTATATGTCACAAAGAATTAGGCCTGTTTCTCCTAGAGGATTTGATAGGAGTGGCTCCACTCCTTTTGTGGATTAAGTATTGACTAGAGACAGGGCTGGTAAGGGCATGCTTTTCTGATTGCTTAGCATTAGACCATGTCGGGAAGTTACCATGGCTTGGATATGTCAACATTTTGTTTCACATACTGGGCCTAGAAGAAATGTTTTTCAACCTGCAAAATCTCGGGAGATATTCAAAGGAGATTGTGAAATATTTCGTCGAGTCCCAAATGAACGAAAGATTAGCGAGAGAGCAGAAAATGCACACGATTGAAGACTATTTACAAGTCTCAACCATGAGCACCATAGAACTTTACCTACAAAGGATTGAAAATCCATTCTGTCACTTTTACCTTACTCTCTTTAGGCTGAGCCTGATACATTTTAAAGTTGCCTTCCCGAAACAATGTGCTTGGCAGCGTGAATTACCCCTATGACACTGTAATAATGCAAAGAAACAGAGCACATGCCGTCATATGCTGTTTCGCTCATTATATTTCGACCCAAGATCCACTTTCCTAGTACCTGTGCCATGTAGAGCAAAGATCAGACAATACCGCATATCAATGCAGTTTTTGCAAATATTGCCCTGGAAAGAGAGATGCTGTGCAGTTTTAAATCTTATTAAGACTGCTTTAGCTATTAGAAAGTTGTTTGAATTTTTGTCTTGGTAATAACAGTATTAATCGCCTATATGTACAACACTTTGGCATCTGAATTGTAACAACAGGGAACCTGAAGGGCAATTTGAGTTTTGTGTGAAAACTAATAGTTGCATTGCTGATGAGCTTATGGCCAATGATCCTCTTACATGCACTTTATGCATGTTTCATGAGTGTGATTTGTAAACTACATGTATTATATTATTTTAACGAATCAGGTTTTATCATTTTTATGTATGTATATGGAAATGTTTTATGTCCTTTCATGGCTTTCTGCCGAATGAAGATGTTATGTCTGACTGACTGAGAAACAAATATTTGGTTATGTAACATCATTCTTTGGCTATTTATGATTTTGAACAACCTCCTTTCAAGAACGCAAAGGCTGCTCCCCAATAAGGGAGGATTTATCTGAGAGTCTTTCAAAAAGTGACTTTGGTTCTGCCTCAGAAGACCAAGAAACTACGTTTCCAGCCAACCCGTGCTTTCGAGTTCTCATTGCAAAGCATCGAAACCTCAAGGGGCAAAGCTGTTATAGCGGTGCTGTTAAAATGGCTGCCAACATATGCTTTCATCTTGCAAGACTTTGTAATCTTGTGAGGCTTTGAGCAACATTTCATTTCATGCTGAAGGTGTTCTTGTACTCTGGAATCTTTGAGGCCAAGTGCTATTGCCTGAGCCCTCACAATGGTTGTAAATTAACTAATAATTAATTTAATCACAAAAAGAATAAAGGTTGCAGTCAGTTTCCCTTTCAAGAAAATAACCCACATAAGATGTTCCCTGCTGTAGCTAGGGGCATGTTACCATGTGCACTCCGAGCACACAAGGGGATTGGCGACAGAAACATTCCAAGACACGACATAAGAAGTAAATGTATGAGACGTTAGAAAACAAATGGAAGCAGATGGTATGTATCTAAACAGGACCTCTGGTGATGGAGCACAGGCAGGAGAGGAGAGAATGTGGGATGAACACAAGATTTCTCACTCTCTTTCTCAAGCATACAGAAATCCTGCAGGTTCTAGAGTCCTTTCGATGTAGTCTTCTCAAGCAAAACAAATGGCAGCTCTGCAGGTTCCAGAGTACTCACATTCTTGCGCTCTCTCTGTTAAACATATAGCAATACTGCAGGCTCTAAAGTCCTTCAGACTGGGCTCAGAGTGAACCTAGTTGAATTGCATTGCAAGGACTCACATGACTGGACCATCGTGCTTGCAGGCACAAGTTTTCATTTTATAACCTATTCAATCTCCCATTTTAACCCAAGGCAGTGATCAAAGCAAACAACTCCCAAAATAAGAATACACATGAAACTAGGTATCCCAGCATAGTAGTGTTGTGTAGCCATTTTTGCTATAGTTTTCTGTACGTTATTTTAGCATACTAGGCCTGCTGCTGTGCACTTTAACCTAGATATATTTTATTCAGCTTTGTTTTATTATTTTAACAGTACCTACATTTGCAGTCTTCTTTTATTTTCCATATCTAGCTGTTTTTCAACTAGGTCAGCACGGCGTTCTTAAACAAGACTTATCTTTCATTCTGTGCTTTTCTCAAGGCTGCAGTAAGATAGGTTGCCGGCAAAAGTGGTACGCTTTGTCTCCAATGTTCACAGAAACATACACACTCTTACATGGGGATTCTTTCTTGGAACATCAGCTGTTTTATCATAAAAACACTACTTGACCCATGTACATTAGAGGGAGATTCTAGCCAGATGACCACAACTGTATGCTGATTGCTATGCTGCAGCTTCTTATGTAGACTACAGGCCTCTTGCTCAGGTATGAGGGATGATGTCGTCCCAGGGGAAACCTGAAGGGCAGAATTCGAGATTAATATGCTATGCTCTAAAATAGCCTAGGTAGGAACTAACCTTTTCAATCTTAGTGACACAATGGTAGCGTTATTTTTGGGTTTTACTCTCCTTGTCACAATTCTAATCCTATTGTGCTTCATCGTCCTAGTTATTGCAATACATGTTTTATTATCTAAGATGCAGTTAATTCAATAAAACCTTATTGAACGGCATACGTGGGACTAATGTAACTGAGAGAAACGGATGAGACCTGAGTGACCATGATTTCCCTGAGGAGTCATTTATCTCATGCGCCCGGTTGCCCAATCATCCCTGCTCTTGGGTGGAGATGAGGCACTGCTAGTTAGCCGGAACTAACTCGGATTAGGATGACAGGTGTCACATGGCGCGGGTTCAGACTCAGTCTCCCACAGTCCAGGTGATTCTGCTGCCCAAAATCCAGTAGTTTCATTAGGATAATGAGAACCTATGTGACAGTAGGGCAATGGAAATATGCAGCAAGTTTGACTAAATAAGAGCAATAAAAGCTCTTGTAGCTCATGGTGCAAGAAAAGGAAAATTATGTAGGATAATTAGACAGATTTTCTGATAGTATTATTTAATTATCTTGTCATTTTTATGTGTCAACACTGTTTTGGCAAAGGTTTCAATTCAATAGCATCATTTTAACTCCCAATTACAGCACTAAGCAATTCAAAGTTTACAATTTAACCTTTAGAAAAGGCACTCCACGGAGCAGCAGTGCAAAATGGGGGCCAGGCAGAGAAAATAGGGGGCTGGAGTGGAAGCAGACTGAGAATATGGGTGGCAAGCTGACGTTCGACTAATCACACAATTACCTTACAGCCAAATACTTCTGTACACTGTGAATGCGGCTTCCATGGAGCAGACGAGATAAGAGAGAGACAGCAAAGAATGTAGGTGTTAGAAATGGGATTTCTGGTTGGCTAGGGTATGCACCTCAGCCAGGCAGAACCTACCCACTCTAGTCAGGGCAAGGGAGTTACACTTCCAAGATAACCCCTGCTCACCCCCTTGGTAGCTTGGCACTAGCAGTCAGGCCTATCCCAGAGGCAATGTGTAAAGCGTTTGCACAACACACACAACACACGTGACGCAAAATGTACACCACAAAGTAAACACAACACTGAGCTATGTAAAAATAATCTCTATTGCACAAAACATAATTAGACCAACATTACACGTAAGTAATACCCTGCTACCTTAGCAGTTGTCAGAATGTTACACAAGTTACTAATACTCTGCAAGAATATGCAGTTGTCACATTAGAACACATAAGTACTCAGGATTCTGCAACATAAGCAGTAGTCAGGAATTACAATAAAAGTTATATGCACTTGTCATGAATGATTCTTAAGTACCCCTAAAAGGAATAGTAGAGAACATATGGCAAGACATAAATAAAAATAAATTTCTCTCAGTGGATAACCCTGGAACATCCCACCCTCCCAGTGACCCCAAGAGTACCTTAGTTCACAGTGTAAGGCACTCCAGTGCCTGGAAAGTCGTAGTGGGGGCCCCCGGCACCCCTATGCGGTCAACGGGGGCCACACGCTGTTCTGTAGGGGAGAGGGGCAGCAAGCACTCTCTCTGGTTTTCCAAACGGGACCCTCCCGGGGATCGTGATCTCTGGGGGGCCCCTCCCGGGCCTCCACTGGCCCTACCAGCAAGGGGGGGCCACCAAAAATGCCCACAGGGGAGTTCGTTGGTGGTGCGGGGAGCCTCCGATGAGGCTTCCACCCCGCCCTCTCTTCCTGCTTAGATGTTGGCCCTTCCGGGGGCCGCGTCCTCTGGGGGAGCTTCCCCCTAGGCCTCAACCGGCCCTTCCTCGAGAGGGGGCGACAGGGCCACACACGATATTGCGGACCAGGTGGGGCGGGGGGAGCCTCTGAGGAGGCTTCCGTCCCCTCGCCCAGCTGGGAAGTTTTACAATGAGCCTGTCCGGCTCACGGCAACGTGCAGGCACCCAAAGCAGGTGCCTGCTGGTGCCCCAGGGCCACTCCGGAGAGCGAGCTCGCCCCGTGGGCACAATACGAGCGCGCTCGCTCCTATTCCTTTACTTCTAGGTGCCCCGCGGGCACCGGAGACAGCGCAGCTGCGGTGCGCTGAAGCACACACCAAAAGCCGGGTTGCAGCGGTGACGCCCAGCAGGGAAGAGGTGCCATAAAGAGCGCGAGGGGCACTCCGATGCTCCCGGGCTGCGGCGGTGTTCTTGGCAATTGAAAGAGCGCTTTTTGAGAGCGCTTCTGGCAAAGTTGTAGAGATTGTTTGCAGGGGTCAGGGGCCACAGCACCCTGCCCCTGAGAGCAAGCAAGACAAGAAAAAGCACAGGGCTGCTGGGCCCAGCTAGAGGCCAGCACAAGGGGTGCAGATGGTGGCAGTCCTTCCTAGTGACCCGGCAGGTCACAGGTCAGCACAATAGCAGTAGTCCAAGGTGGTTTCCTGGTGAGTCCATTCATCAGCTTTCTGTGTCCAGTTTCAAGTTCCAAGAATGTTCAAATTGTGGGGAAAATTCCCCTGTACTTATACTAGGGTTACAGTGTGTTTTACAATGGTAGGGAGAGGAGGTTCCAGCCAGTTACAACTGGTTCTGGGAGTGCCCCCTCTCTCCTTTCAGCACAGGCTCCAAACATCAGTGGGGAGTTAACGACCCTATTGTGTGAGGCCAGGGCACAGCCTTTACAAATGCAGGTGTGCCCCGCCTCTACCTTCTCTCAGCCCGGGAAGGCTTTACAATATGTAGAGGCACCTCTGTGACACCTCCACCCTCCCTGTGTTCAGGCTGTCTGAGAAGTATGCACAAAGCCCCAACTGTCAGTCTGCTCAGACGTGGATTGGAGGCAAGCTGCGAAAATACCAAAGTCATAAGCACAGATAAATGTGCACTTTCTAGAAGTGGCATTTCTGTGATAGTAATAAAAAATACACCTACACCAGTAAGCAGCAATTCTCACCACTATCACAACCATACCAAACATGCCTACGCTACCCCTCATAAATCAGACAATACCCCTTACACATAAGGCAGGGCATTTCCAATGCAATCCTATGAGGAGGCAGCACTCACAGCAGTGAGACACCAAGTTAGGCTGTTTGTCACTACTAGGACAGGCCACGCAACATGGCACATGTCCTGGCTTCTACATACATGGCACCCTGCCCAAAGGGCTAGCTAGGGCGTACCTTAGGGGTGACTTACATGTAGTAAATGGGGAGTTCTGGGCCTGGCAAGTAAATTTAGATGCCAGGTCCCTGTGGCAGGAAACTCCTTAGATAGGTTTGACAGGCTACTTCAATGGGTGGCGCAAGCAGCGCTGCAGGCCCACTAGTAGCATTTAATTTACAGGCCCTGGAGAAGGGATACCACTTTACAAGGGACTTATAGGTAAATTAAATATGCCAATTAGGTATAATCCAATCATACCAAATTTGTAAGGAAGAGCACATGCACTTTAGCACTGGTTAGCAGTGAAAAAGTGCTCAGAGTCAAAACGTCAGCCAACAAAGGTCAGAAAAATAAGGAGGCAAAAAGTCTGGGGAATGACCCTGTAAAAGGGCCAGGTCCAACAGTAGGCAAAATAATCAGAGGAGTGTGGGCTGTAAAGGAGAAAAATAGAAAGTCAGGAGGACCTACCCAGGTGGGGAGTAGGATTGAAAGGGCCCTCCATGGAGCAGCAATGAAAACACAGACAGAGACATGAAGGTCTGGAGCTGAAGCAGGCCGAGAATGGGAGTGGCAAGCTGATGATGGGCTAATCACACACTGACCTTATGGCCATATAAAGGATGTTGGGGGAGGTCCGATTATTACAAGGGATGGTAGAAGAGGATATAATCTACAATTTAACAGTTTAAGGATGTAACGGTTCCGTCCTCGGCTGCACAGCTCTAGTGCCGAGGACATAACCGTTACTTCCTGGACCTGGCCCCAAGGGGGGAGCGCTGTGGGCCTCCCACCCCTCCCTTGGGCAGAGATGGAAGGGGAATTGCTTCCCCATCCACCCCCGCCCCCATCTAATGACGTCAGCGCAATCGAACAATGACATCACTAGAGGCCGACATTGTGCTGGAAGCCACCATTTGCTTCAGAGAAACAGGTGAGTTTCTCCTGTGCCGGGCGGGATTGTTTGTGAAAGGGGCATCAGGGAAAAGGAAAGGCCTGCCTTTCCCTCCATATCTCTTTCAGCATTCCTGCTGCCCAATCGCACCGTGATCGGGCAATAGTAATGCCCACCAGACACCAGGGATTTATTATTAGTTTCATGTCGAGGGAAGCAGCCCCTTGGGCAAGGGTCGCTCCCCTTAGGGGGGAATATTTGTCACCTATTATTTTTTAGGGGGTCTCCTTTGATCTCCTGCATAGTACCATATAATGAGCAGTTTCTCTTGAATACTTGGAGAGCCTTGAGAAAGCCCCAGGTATAAGAATCCCAGGGGGCGAAACGTGTGTCGGCTGTTTGCTTTTTCAAGTGTGTCACAATAAACTCTCAGCTGAATTTATGGACTTGACTCAAGGCATCTATATATATCCACCTTGACTACACAATTTATTAAACGTATATTTTGAATTCATGGTGGACATACCAATCACGTCTGCACACAGTGAATGTGGCTTCCACAAAGCAGAGGCGGTTAGAGAAAGGCAGCAAAGAATACAGTCACAGAATCAGAAGATTGTGGGCCATAAATGAGAAAAAAAGAAGTCAGGAGGACCTACTTTGGCTGTGAGTGGGATCGACGAGAGAGTGCTATTGCTCTCACCAAGCAGCAGAGCACTCCTGTTACAGCGGCTCTGATCAGAGCACAGCATATGTTCGTTTCTGACTATGGCCAAGGGAAATTGTAGAGCTGTGCTTTAAAGGCACAAAGATTCTGAAAGAGGCAGTATTTGCATGGACCCATCAGTCCATGGTTGAGTTCTCTCATTGCACATGACGAATAAAAGTGAAGGCAGTGGGGGCCCATTTCTACTTCTCTTTAATGAGAGAGCATGTCTGCCCCCACCGAGCTGCAGAACACTCCTGTAACAGAAGCTTCAATCGGTGCACAGCAGTTGCTCTTTTCTGACTTGGGAGGAGGTGGGAGGGACAAATGCTGCAATAAAATTCAAGTAGCTGCAGAAATAATTAAGTAATCCCTCAAACCAAGAGTTAAAGAACCAAAGTGTAAATATACAGTACTTGATCCCTGTACCTTGGAGAAATGAAAACAAAAAAGGAGGGACAAAGAGGAAGTGTTGACCACCAGCAATCAAGTTCTTTTAAAGGACACTGAAACAAATTAAATGCAGTGGGTGGGCTTTAAGCCCACAAAGATGTATACTAAGGTATACAAGAGGTCGAAACCTCGACTGAAAAAGGCAATTAGATCTTACTTGACAAAATGTTGTGTTTATGCTGCCACTGAAGTTGTCAAGAAAGCCACTGAATAGTGGATACCATGCAAATGATTTGTCTCTCCTGCAGAAAAAACTAGGACAATAACCATTTTATTGACAATTGTGTTACATCCCTGGCATGTCGTATAGTCATAGGTATTAATAAAGCACAGGTGCAGTTCAGTCTGAATTACCACAGTATCAAATATGATCATGAAGGAAGCTGGAAACTTGCCTGCATGATCAGTCTTTCAATCTATTTAGATCTTGTTTACCTTTTCAGTGGAGCTGAGGTTCTGGGGGTACTTATGGGCATGCTCTGCAAACTTGTGTTGTAGCTGCTGCAGCGATAGGCACTGTAACCACAGCAGCACTAGGCTCACTGACCACTGGAAAGAATCTGTGCCACAGACCTACATGCTATATACGTACTGCAGGAGCAACCTATATACTCAAATGGGCAGGGGTATCAAAAAGTCAGGGCCACTGGATTCATGTGGCAGGAGCTCAACAACTGTGCTGCAGGGTTGACTAAATTATGCAGCTAGAAAATGCAAATTATGCAGCATGATGCAGTACATTTTTTTTATACTATTACTTCATTTTTTTGGAATTTTTACATATGGTAATACTGTCTGAGCAAAGATTTCACCTCATTAGCACCAGTTTAATACCCAAATAAGCAACTGAAAGATGACCAGTTAATCTTTACAAGGGGCCTTCCCAAGCACAGGAACACATCACCGCTTTTGAGCCATTTGAACTGCACACTTTTTTTTAAATTAACATCTGTAGATTATGCAGTAGATTATGGATAATGTGGTAAATGTGGAAAATGCATAATTATGCAAAAAAAAGCAGCAGCCACAGAATCACATAATTCCGGTCGCCCTGCAAACAGTATGGGGCAACACAGTCCATTTTCTCTTACTGAAAAATCGCTATTAGCAAAGATAAGGCATTGTCCAAAGGTACTTGTATTTTAATTTGTAACAGAATGATTTATTCTTTGTAATGAAGTATCATGAAAACCTCTGTACTGAAGAATTTCACAGCGTAAACTA
Source organism: Pleurodeles waltl (assembly GCF_031143425.1). Classification (NCBI taxonomy): domain Eukaryota; kingdom Metazoa; phylum Chordata; class Amphibia; order Caudata; family Salamandridae; genus Pleurodeles; species Pleurodeles waltl. The sequence continues at coordinate 512,222,714 of NC_090445.1, forward strand.
CCAATGTGGAGATTTCTTCCGGACTCAAAGTGAAAACCAGCTTGGTCACCCTTGTTAACAAAGAAGTATTTACAAGCCCACTTACAATAAATAAGACATTAGAAATGCATTACTGGACCTCTAGAGCAAGAGCGAGAAATGCGCTGCTCCCATGAAGGAACCTACATGATCATAGACTCCTTGAATGGACAAAACATTACAGAAAGCATATCCTTGGATATAAGAAGCCTTGCTCTCCGAGGAAGCAATCCTGGGGATGGAAGTCAGAGTACTCCCATCAAGGACCATGCGGAAACTGCACATATTCAAGAAATCCACAAGGAATCTGATCTACATGAGGTACTCATCTTCTGTAGTTGTGGCCTCCCACGCCAATTGAAGATGTTTGGTCGGTCATAGAAGTTGCAGCCTTCAGCCTAGATTACATTTTTACTATGGCGGAAATCATAGTCATTTACATGAGATGCAAAACTACTCAAAATTATATGATTATGCCCACTTATGTAATTTAGAGTAATTTAGAGCAAAAATGCTTACAGCAAAAGCCTAGGAAGAGACCGCAAGCGACTGATGCTGTTCATATTCTGTTGCTATTTTCTTAGCACAACATGCATCCTCTGGTCCATTTTGGATGTTTTGATACATTTTGTGCTATGAAAATAGTGTTCAATGCAGGGTTGCATTACCATAGACAGACCAGGCTAAACAAAAAGTGAAAATACCAGTTTCACATGAAGTCAGACAGGAGTACCATGCAGAGGATATTCTTGTCCCAACAATTATCAAATCAGAAATGACCCTTACATTTAACAGCTAAAGGAAGCATATAATGTAAACTTATTATAAGTTCTGCTAAACATTGTGTATTCAAGCTGTTGTTATGTAAGATAAATAGCAATAGGCTTTGTTGTTTTTCTGTGACCTCTGAATGACACAGGTTGTGGGGGAGTTTGCTCCAATTGGGCACAAAAATACGTTTCAGTATGAACTATCTCTAACGTATTATTCAAAGTAAAAAGTATTTTGCAGCCCCTGCACTTTCATACAGTAAGGGTGAAAAGGCAAACACATAAAGAGGGAAGAAAAGATGGCTACAAACATCAATATTTTATATAGTAGTGGGAAACGGATGTTAAATATACAGAGTATACAACTAAATTATTTCACCCAATTAAAACTCTTCTGAGGCAATACCTGGCTAAAACCTGTTTCTCCTCTCATTTTTATGCCTGGTCTAAAGACAGATTTAACTGGCTTGCCAACTAATCTCACATAATACATATTTTAGTACTCCTACATGCAAAAGGAGACCAGTCCCCTTCATCCATTGCTCTGTTGCACTGTCATTCACACTTCAGTTCAGCCCCTAACAGTTTACATAGTGTGGGAGATGGGGGCAGTCTCCTTCACCAATTGGTTTGTAGGCATTCTCTATCAGCCCACAGGATAGCCATGCATTCTTTGACACGAGTGATGGAATTGTGATCCGCGCTGCCAAAAGGAACTTTTTCACCGACAGACTGGACAAAAACAGCCACAACAGCAGAGAACTTTTCAGCATCGTCAAGGAGTTCTCCAACCCCAACGCCAACGCAAACGCCGTCACGCCCTCACAGGATTTGTGCGAATCCCTCGCCACCTTCTTCCACCGCAAGATCAGCGACCTCCACGACAGCTTCGGACACCAGACCCAACCTAACATCACCCGCACCCCCGGCCTTCACCCTCAACAACTGGACCCACATCAACACTGAAGAAACCATATCCATCATGAACTCTATCCACTCCGGCGCCCCTTCGGACCCCTGCCCTCACTTCATCTTTAATAAAGCCGACGACATCATCGCCCCGCACCTCCAGGCCGTCATCAACTCTTCTTTTTCTTCTGCTACCTTCCCCGAATGCTGGAAACACGCCGAAGTCAACGCCCTCTTAAAGAAACCTACGGCTGACCCGAGCGACCTGAAAAACTTCCGCCCCATCTCTCTCCTGCCTTTCCCAGCCAAGGTAATAGAGAAGACCGTCAACAAACAGCTGACCACCTTCCTGGAAAACAACAACCTGCTCGACCCTTCACAAACCGGATTCCGAACCAACCTCAGCACGGAAACCGCCCTCATCTCAGTCACAGACGACATCAGAACCCTGATGGACAACGGTGAAACAGTCGCCCTCATCCTCCTCGACCTCTCGGCAGCCTTCAACACCGTCTGTCACCGCACCCTAATCACCCGCCTCCGCTCCACCGGGATCCAAGGGCAGGCCCTGGACTGGATCGCCTCCTTCCTCTCAAACCGTTCCCAAAGAGTTTACCTCCCACCGTTTCGCTCAGACCCCACCGAGATCATCTGCGGCGTACCTCAAGGCTCATCGCTCAGCCCGACACTCTTCAATGTCTACATGAGCCCCCTCGCCAACATCGTACGCAAGCACGACATCATCATCACCTCCTACGCCGACGACACCCAACTTATAATCTCCCTCACCAAGGTCCCTGCCAGCGCCAAGACCAACCTACAAGAGGGTATGAAGGACGTCGCAGATTGGATGAGGCTCAGCCGCCTAAAGCTGAACTCTGACAAAACGGAAGTCCTCATCCTCGGCAACACCCCGTCCGCCTGGGACGACTCCTGGTGGCCCACGGCCCTCGGCACCGCACCGACCCCCACAGACCACACCCGCAACCTTGGCTTCATCTTGGACCCCCTTCTCACCATGACCAAGCAAGTCAACGCCGTGTCCTCCGCCTGCTTCCTCACCCTCCGCATGCTCCACAAGATCTTCCGCGGGATCCCCGCCGACACTAGAAAAACCGTGACCCACGCCCTCGTCACGAGCCGCCTGGACTACGGCAACACCCTTTACGCTGGGACCACCACCAAACTCCAAAATCGCCTGCAACGCATTCAAAATGCCTCGGCCCGCCTCATCCTCGACGTACCCCGCAACAGCCACATCTCCGCACACCTGAGACACCTGCATTGTCTCCCAGTCAGCAAAAGGATCACCTTTCGACTTCTCACCCACGCACACAAAGCCCTCCACAACAAGGGACCGGAATACCTCAACCGACGCCTCAGCTTCTACGTCCCCACCCGCCTCCTTCGTTCCTCTGGCCTCGCGCTCGCTGCCGTCCCTCGCATCCGCCGCTCCATGGCGGGTGGGAGGTCTTTCTCCTTCCTGGCAGCCAAGACCTGGAACTCCCTCCTCACCAGCCTCAGGACCACCCAGGACCACTCCGCATTCCGGAGACTCCTAAAAACCTGGCTTTTCGAGCAGCAGTAACCCCCCCCTTTCCCCTAGCACCTTGAGACCCGCACGGGTGAGTAGCGCGCTTTATAAATGTTAATGATTTGATTTGATTTGAATTTTGCTGTATTAGATCTGCATCAGTGGGTGGAAGAGTCCACCTCTTTTTCCTCATTACCTGCTTTCCCCATAACTTTAAAACCTGTTTCTCAGTAGAGCTGGTGCTAGCTATGATTTTCTTGTTGATGTTACTGGGTCTGCTGTTAGAGCACCCAGCACACTGCATTATTGCCTTGCTGGCTCATTTCCTTTACAGTGTAGCACATCCCGTTTGGTCTCTGTGTTTAACCTTGGTAACCATCTTGGAATGTTTTTTTCAATAGTCTACCAGGCCCTGTTTGGAAGTGAAATGGATCCATCCTGAGACAGGAAAACATTATTACAATATGTAAAGTACCATTACAAGATGGTTAATCAGTGCTACATTTACCAGGTGGTCATCTTTGAATGGTATTGTGTGCAACATGGCTGATGCATTGCTTCTAAATTCGGGGGCCCTCCTGAAATGTTAAAATAAGGATACTGCATGTCAAGCTGTCCCATCCTCCATTTTTGAACACCCTTCCCTACGTGTCCCAGCCTAAGGCACCAGCCTGAGGCTCAGCTAGTGACAAGTTTTACTTTTGGCAATCAAATCTTAGTCAGCTTCCAGCTTGCTGACTCTGGGGACAATAGGTAGCCTGTAGGAGGTGAAGCAGCTGTTCATATCTCTGGGGCACTTCACTGTTGCATCACCAGTTTACTAGGTCTGTAATCATATACTTTTGTCTACATGGTCTTTTGGAAACTTTAATTGACTTTGTTATTTCAAAACAGCCATCAATACTTTGTGTGATGAAACTCACATGTTGAAAATAGTTGCAAATAGAGGCACTGGCTGGCAATCACAAAAGATAAAGTAAATCCCAATGTGTTGAAGACCTCTCTAGCCTTGATGAGGCGCATAGAGCTCCGGTTACAAATGTTTAAAAGCAATATGGTAAGCTTTCCAGGGGTCATGGGAACTCACTCAGCAGTATTAGAGTGCTTTATGCAAATTGCTCAAATACTGCCGAACGAGTTCCCGCTGTATAAAAATTGAAAGCGCCATGAGCGCAACTCAAAAACAAAAGAAAGAATAACAAATAACTGTTAGTTAAGCATATTGCTTCAATAATGCCGATCTAGTTCCCGCTACGGGAACTCGATCAGCAGTATTGGAGCGATTTGCATAACTATGAGTTACATCAGTCACGCTCCTGGCAGCTGTGCAAAACCTAAATGCGCAATAGGCAGTCTTCTAGCACTTTGCATGACTACAAGTTGCTTCACATTGTTTCTTTTGTTTTTCATTCACGTTCATGGTGGGCATGGCACTTTCAAGTTTTATGCAGCTCAATGGGCCGTATTGGAGTACTTTGCATGACTTGCATTTACTTCTGTATGTTTATTTTGTTTTTCCAACGTGCCCAAGGCGACCATAGCGCATTCAATCTTGACACAGCGCAGTGGACAGTATTGGAGCACTTTGCCTCACTGCCAGTTAATTCTCATTGTTGATTTTGTTTCTCACTTGTGCTCATGACACACATGGTGCTTTCAAGTTTTACACAGCTCAATGGGTACTATTGGAGCACTTTGCATGGCTACCAGTTACTTCACATTGTTTCTTTTGTTTTTCCTATGCGCTCATGGCTGCCACAGCACTTTCAAGTTTTACACAGTGTGATGGGCAGTATTAGAGTGCTTTGCATGACTACCAGTTACTTCTTATTGTTTTTTTGATTTGCCTTCGCGTTCATGGTGCTTATGGCGCTTCAAGTTTTACACAGCGCAAAGGGCACTATTTGAGCATTTTGCATGAGTACCAGTTACTTCACATTGTTACTTAGTTACCTCAAATCACAGTTACAGAGAGGACAGTGCATCCCATTTGCACACAGATTACAAAATGTCAGTGCAAAGCTTTGTTATCTATAGTTAAGCACTTTCACATTGTTCATCATTGTATAGCACTGTGATACCCTATCCTTCACAATTCATGTTTCACTGTTACTTACTAAAACTTTGCTTTTGTGACGCATGATCCTGTAGAGCTGGTTGATCATTGGTAGTATGTGGCAGGAAAGGACCAAATTATGAGGCAGGGTTGACCCATTTATGAGGCAAAAAAGTCCACTTATCCATTTACAATGCTAATAGCTCTTGCAAATGTGAGACCTTTTGCAATGCAAATGCTTGTTTAATGTTGGTTGGGGGCTGCTGTACTCTATGTAGCCCCCACAATGTTAAGAAAATGTGTGCCCCTGCCTCTCCTAGGGGCATCACTAGCATGATAATATATTATGTTAAAATGCCCTATGGCACTATAGGACACTTCTTGCTAGGATCAGTGAATAGTAAATGACGCCACTGTTTACTTATTCATTTAATTATTCATTTTTGTCTTTTTAAAACATATTTTGGATGTCCTAGTGCCAACCTGGAAAACCCAGATGCTTGATTTTGTTGAGTGTTTGGTTGGAGCCCCTGGGCCACCTCGGCCCCACTGCCCCCCGCCAGCACCCTTGCTGGCTGCCTGGGACAATTGGAGCTAGTCCCGGAGGGATGTGGTTCCCAGGGCCTTATTAGGCTTGGCAGGGTGACCAGGAGCCCTCTTCCCTTTTTTACATTAGGCAACCCAGGGGGTTGTGGTCCAAAGGGCATAAGAGGCTCAGGTAGGTGAAGTCACGTGCCCCCTCCCATTTTTAGGGTCGAGCGCCCAATCTCTCTGGTTAACCACACCTACCCCACGCCAATCAGTTTCATTTGTTTGTGGGCTTGCCTTTTAAATATCGCTTGATTTTATTTGTGAAAGGCATGCATACATCATGCCTTTTTCGGTCTCCTCGAGCACACCAGCTAACCTTACAAAAATACAAGTTTCAATATTTTCAGCATGGTTTCAGGACTACTTTTTTATTTTATTTCCTATGCAGCGTGATCTCGTGCACATTTGATGATCGTTTGATTGCAAGTGAACTTCTGCTTCATTTTGTCTGCTCCTTCACGCTCATGGTGTGGTTCTTTAAATCGGCTTGCTTATGTAAAACAAATTTACTTTTCATTTTCAATTTCTGTGGTAATAAAAGTCCGGTTAGGACTTTACAATGCTAATAACTCTAAGTCGAGCAAATGCGAGACCCATTGCATTGCAAATGCTTGATTAAATATAGCACCAGTAGGGCATGGGGTCCCTGAGGCCTTATGACATTTTGGGAGGGAGGCTGCCCATCCCCTTTTTTAATTATAGTGGCTCAAAGGATGGAGTACTGGGGCCAGAGTTGGCTTGGGAGGGGGCCCCATGCACACTCTCATCCCCAAATAATAAAACATATTCTGACCCCTGAGCCCTCACCCACTCAAGGGGTCATTTTGAATTAAAAAAAAACAATGGTGGCAGGAATACTATAGGATTTAGGCAAAAAATATACGTTGTCCCTAGAGCCCCTGCCAATGGCTAGGGGGTCAAGGTATCACTACCCTGTCCCTTTATATTGTTTTTTTTACATTTTCAGGATGGGGGGGTCTAAGTCCCCTGTGTTCTGTAATGGCCACTGCAACATTTTTGCAAGTTGCAAACTGTCAATGAGAGTGCTTGCTCTTGTGGGGCACTTGCTCATGTGGGAATGAAATGGCCCAAGGGAAACAATTTTCTTAAGCCAATCAGACGACTGTCTTCTCGAGAGTCTTGTGAACCCAAACATCTAGATATACAAATAATTTTCAACTTTAATTTCTTAAAAATTACTAAACAGATTCACACCAAACCACAAAAAGCATATTTTCTAGGCAATGGTCTAGCTTCCTGCCAAATTTGAAATGATTCTGTTCAGCTGTTTGGCTATAGCGTGTTCCAACAATGTCTATTGAAATTGCATGGGGAATTTGTGTTTTGCCCCCACACCCTTTTTTCGAAGTCTCCACTTGATAGATCACCTTGAAACTTTCCAGGAAGGAGATAAGCAAAAATAACATTTTATTGGGAAGTTTCCTGAATATTCATCACATGGTCCAAAAGTTATCAGCAAATCAATGAAGCCATTTCATACAGAAACATCATTCTAACTATAACTACCCAGTGGCAACCATGTGGCATAACATAGTCGGTATAGTAATTATGTATCATATATGTAATAGTCATTTAATTGACCACTCCTTTGCAGTAAAGGTTGAGAATGTGGGCATACATGATTGAGCGAATTAGCGTGCAGCTCTTTGGGAAGTGTGAGAGGGCGTATCGATCAGCATTGAGGCAATTTGAGCTTGTCGTTTGGAGCAAGCAAAGCTGAGAAAGCGCTGAAGAAATCACTGGCTGAGGCGAGGACAGAAGAAAAGGAAGGTAACCACTCCTTAGCTCACTCTGCTCCCTGGCTCTTGGCGTGGGCGGAGGAGCAGAAAGCAAAGGCATGGGATGCCAGAGGGTGGAACCTGGGAGAAGCATGCAGGAGCACAAAGGATATCAAGGGTGAAGCTGAGTGGTAACGTTGAGCAGTGGCAAAAGTTAACTGCTCCCTAGGCTTGCGCGCTCACCTCCCTGCCCACCGTCCATCTACCCACTTGCCCAACTGCTCTTTGCACGCTATTCCCACTCCTGCTACTGCCACTATTGCTGTTATTGCCGCTGCTACAATTCCTGCAACTGCCATTCCTGGCACTGTTATTCCTGGTCTGCTTAGTATCAATGGCACAGCTCCACAATCATCACAAGTGCCACAAGTATCATAATTGCCAGATTCAAAGCCATAATCAAAGCTGCAGGGGCATGCATACAGGAGGACCCTTGAATCAGCACTGAGCAGAGGAAACAGCTAGCAGCCAGTGAAGGCGAGGGGCACAGCAGAGTGACTCAGCTGCACGCTCAATCAATTTGCTGCTGGCATAAATTAACTAATCTACCTCTCACCCCTACTGGCTTCTTCAGGTCTCCTAATTTATCAGCTGTATTATGGACAAGGATAAGGAGAATGTGACACACACAAGGAGAGCGTAAGAGTTGCTGGGCAAAGCAGGACTGTACAGTGGCAGTCACCTGCTTAGAGGGATAGTGCCACTGGGGGGACACAGTGGTAGCAGAAATGACCAAGCTGGTGTTTTGGTGCAGCTTGCAGGGTCTCCTCCTCTTGAACAGCCTTCCACACATTAATCACCTCTTACTACCTCCTCCACACTGTCTTTGGCCAGGTGCTTTCCATACATCACCTCCTAGTCCCTCCTCTCACACCATTTTTGGCTTGATACTCTCCACCCACCCACAAGACATGCGTGCTCCTGCTCCCCAAGAATCAATCAATATGGGTGGGGGGTAGTGGTTCTGTCCAACTAAGGGGCAACACTTCAAGTCCCTAGACTCAAGGAAGGAAGACTGGTTTGCTTCAATTTTTAAGACGTGCATTCTCATGCCCCCCCCAAGACTTCTCAAGAATACACCTACAAGGGTTAGAGTGTGGCAGCACCATCCAACCAAAGGGCTACTCATAAAGATACAAGCCTTAAGGAAGCAATGACTGACTCATAGCCCTCCGACCTCGGTGGGCAATAGTACAAAATAGCACAAGTCTCAAAGTAGGTCTGAATGAGCAAGGGGGCCTCTACCCATCAATACTGAGGAGACAAAGTGCAAGTGGAAGTCACAGCCAGCTCAAAATTGCCTACAGTCACTGCCATCCATTGCAGTAATGCTGGAAAGGCAAAAATAAATTCCAAGAAGTGTCGTTCTAACTTGTTCCATCCAAAAATCTACTTGAAATGTTGCTTTTTTGAAAGATGTAGGATCAGCCCTTTTTTCAAGCAGCTGAGGGATCTAAGGCCTCCAGTCCCTTTTTCAACCGATAGAACATGGGCATCAAGTGAGGGAATGCCTCTTTCAGCTATCCAACGTTAACATAGAAGGAGTTCTGGGGCCCAGACCTGTTGTCACTATGGGCCCCCAAACCCCTGGTCAGGAGCTGTTAGAGGCAAGGCAAGTAGGGTTTACAGTGCAGGTGGACATCATTGCAGCTTACAAGCATGGCCCGGTACCTTGCTAGTTCATCCAGCGGTGATGGTTAACACCTCAAAATGTCAGTACGGAGTCCACCCTTCCTCACTCTGACGCACTGAAGCAAGGCTATTGATGCATGTAAAGCACAAGCTGGTAATAGACACAGTGCAAGGCTGCATGGATGTCAATTAAACTCGTCTACTCTGAACACCCAGCCCCAGGCTTTGAAGGCCGAGGCACTTCTAAACGCCTTAACCTCTCCAACAGGAAACTGCATTAAGCCTTGTCACACTTCCCCTGTACATCTAGAGCATCAGAAGAGAGTTCAAAGAACCCAAGCGGAAGCGAAGGGGCCACTTGTATATCTTGGTACACAAGAATGGGAGGACATGCTAACATCCTATGCACGTGACTTACCATTGGACAGCAGCCCCCAGCCGAACCAGCAAAGACAAGAGCAACAATGCAAGGGTGACCGGTCGGACATGAAGAGCGCATGATTATCTCTTCTAAATACCATGCACCGGCTGGTGGAGGCTCTCCAATATCAACCAGATAAAATGGTTGTATGGCTGACACTACTTTCACCTTGGCAGTCTTCATTGCAGGCATTGAAGGGAAGTTGGGGCATATGAACTAATCTCTTAAAATGGGCACAGTCCGGCCTGTTTGATGTTCAATTCAACTGTGGTTGTGGTCCAATTGTGGATAAACTATCTTCTTTCCCTTTCATGCTCAGTAATTTATGTAATGACCTTAAAAAAGATGCAATGAGCAGTCATGCCCTACTATCAAAGCAACGACCCCCCCATGAGGTGTAGGAAGCTGTACCAGTCACCTTAGTAAACTGCCTGCAGCAAACCATCAACGGCTCACCGAGTGATGCAGACCATTGCCTTTAAAGGAGCAATCCATCAGTTAAGACCCAATTGGACCTCATGAATTATTCTCATCCAATTGCCGAAGGATATAGGCCCTCATTCCAACCCTGGCGGTCATGGACCGCCAGGGTGGAGGGACACGGAAGCACCGCCAACAGGCTGGCGGTGCTTCCAGGGCCATTCTGACCGCGGCGGTAAAGCCGCGGTCAGAAAAGGGGATCCGGCGGTTTCCCGCCGGATTTCCCCTGGCCCGGAGAATCCTCCATGGCGGCGCCGCCATGGGGATTCCGACCCCCTTCCCGCCAGCCTGTTTCTGGCGGTTTACACCGCCAGAAACAGGATGGCGGGAACGGGTGTCGTGGGGCCCCTGGGGGCCCCTGCACTGCCCATGCCACTGGCATGGGCAGTGCAGGGGCCCCTTAACAGGGCCCCATAAAGATTTTCACTGTCTTCTTTGCTTTGCAGACAGTGAAAATCGCGACGGGTGCAACTGCACCCGTCGCACCCCTGCAACTCCGCCGGCTCCATTCGGAGCCGGCTTCATTGTTGCAGGGTCTTTCCCGCTGGGCCGGCGGGCGCCCTTTTGGTGGTCGCCCGCCGGCCCAGCGGGAAAGTCGAAATGACCCCCGCGGTCTTTCGACGGGGTTACTTTGGCGGGTGGCGTCCGCCGCCTGCCAAAGTGAGAATGACCCCCATAGTCCCCTGGAAGGTGCCTCAGAGGTAAAAATAAATGCAAGGCAAAGAAGGATCAAAAGGAGGAAAGGCAGGAATAAAAGGCCCGCCAAAACCATGCTGATGTATACCCTTTTTTTAGGCTACCGTCGGATATTAAGACAAACATATCTGCACACCAGTCAACCACCGGAGTCTTTATTGGACTCTAGTGAACACCCAACAGAAGAGGTCTCTCAACAGAAAGACTCGGATAAAATCACCTTAGGCACCTATGCCACTTCCCACATTAGGGACAGTCCTGTGGTCAGTGTCCCATCTAGGCCTACAGAGGAGGAAATCTCAGTAAAGGAACTTGCATGGGCAGTCAGTGGCTTAAGTACAGGTGGTGGGTTGCACAATGATTTAGCCACTATCTTGAGCACCACCAACTGCCCTCTCCCTCAATCATATGGCACTAGAACAGAGGTTCTCTAACACAGGGCAGTTGGTATTTCCCAAAAATAATGACAGACATGAAAATACACCCCTCTCTGAAGAGACCATTGACCAGTGAGTAGACAACTACCCAAATGAGTCTACGACAAATTGAAGGGGACAAGGGGAAGGGGACCCACCTATCCCCGAAGATCATAGACCATCCACCCAGCACGCGGGTATCACATCCCATCAGCCTCACGCTCCATCTAATTCCACCACTATTCTGGCAAAAGAGTTGAAGTTAGGTGTTTAGGAACAATTATTGCCTGAAGGTCAAAGATGACCCTTTCACCTCCCTGGAGTTACATCCACTCAGACTCCGGAGATTATGAACTTGCAGCCTGCTACTCACATTCTCATTTTCAGGCCTGAATACAGTCCAGAGGGAACTGTGACATATTGAATGAAGGCAAAATCCTTTTATTCCTATCACACATTCCAACTTTAGCCAGTTTATACTAAATTTACCTTGTATCAATATAGTTCATCTGTTCTGAAACACCCTTGGTGTATGAAGCAATGAAGACAACCTGACGAACAGCTACAATTGAACAGAAAATTCTTGCAAAAATGTCTTCCTTTGAGAAATGAGGGATAAACATTACCTCCATCCGTGAACCAGGCTATCCCTCAGCTTTGCTATTGCACAGCCAGGGCAGAGGGCACACTGGTTCGAACGACTTTACCTTCTCTGTACTTAGAGGTGCTCTGGGGCACTCACCATGGAGAATGAGGGTCATCCCCGTAGTGTGTAGGCACCGCCAGAAGGTTACCAATTCATCCTATCTGGATACTGATCCCAGAGGGATCTCTAGAACAATTAACAATCAACCTGGGAGGCAAGGTCAATATCTGAAAAAGCTGGCAGCCTGGCAAAGCCCAGCAAAGTTCCCCTGCGCAGATGTTCACCAGCAATATTTCTGATAGGAACTTTTTCCATTATGTAAATGTCTTTGATGTTATTCTGCTAAAAGAAACATGGCTGGAAGGACTTCTTCATCTGCAGGGATACATGTGCTTCTGCATGTCAGCAGTCAAGGGGGCAAAAAACAGACATCTGCAAGGTGACCTGGCAACATGTATCAACAGCCTGCACAGCTATAGCATTTCCTTTACACTCTGTTTCACCATTCACCAACGTGGACACAAGCATTACCTCACCTCAAAATACAGCAACTGAGAGGCTAGTTATCAATGCCTATGTCCACGTGAAATGCAAAGCTAAAGACTTGTGTCATAATGTGGCATATTTAAGTGAGAGATATACTGAATACATTATGCTCATAGGGTATCTAAACGGATACTTGCCAGGCTCCTCTTCAGACAACGCTGTGATAGCTCAAAGTTCAATCTAGGACATACCGGTGCAAGGGGGAAGCACTCATGGCTGCATGACTAACTCTGGCAGACGCATATTGAATGATTTGAGCTATTTTAATCTTAGGGCCCTTAACGCAAGGTTTCAGACAAACAATCCTCCGGCAGCTTCCTATTACTCCTTCGCCACATGCACGACAATAGATTACATCTTTGTCTCTCTTTTATTGTTTCAACAGGTCACCTCATTCTGCTTAGGAGATAAAGATGAGAGTGTTCACTGCCCACAAGAGACACCTATACTATTAACAGCACCCACACTTAACCAGCCTCTGGAGACTTCAGTTTCCATCTTCATGGTCAATTATAAGAGGATCAAGTTATCACATTCAACTAATGAGCTTATGTTTCAGTCCACAATGGCACTTCAACAAGCACAGGGCTGGTCATCAGAAAACAAACTAGAAAAGTAGGAATCTTTCACCAGCAGTCTGGCAGAAATGTTTGCCATACCAATCAAAGCCAAACCCCTTAATATACTCAATGAGGCAGGGTCAATCCCAAAGGCTCAGTGGATCCAACTTAAGCAGCCAAAAAATCTATAAACTGCACCTTAAGGTCTCTAAATCACAAATCTGAGGACATTACTTTGCAAACCTTACTACAACATTGAAAGACTACACTAAAGAGGCTGAAGTGGCCTGCCAGCAGATCGTGAGAAGAGGACGTATGGGCAAAGCTGTTCACAGATATCAAGTACAACACGCTAACATGCCCGTTATATTAAGGTGTTTCCACTCACATATCTGAAGAGACCTGGGCTACGTATCTTGGGGGTGCAACACCTCAAAACCCATAGATTTACATCCCGGCAAAACACTAATAAATACTCCTCTTGACACCTTCTCAAAGAAAGAATCTCCTCCAACACTTGCTCTCCAGTCATCAATTGGACCAGGGCGCTCCCCTAGGTCATCCTGAATAAATTCCATTAGGCAGCAATACAGAAAAAGCATGAGAGATGGGGCTCTGGGCCCAAATAGCATCCCCTTGTCAATCTTTAAACAGAACACAGAATTCGGGGCAGAATCCTTAGGGCTACTCTTCACTGAAATCAGACTTTGTGGCTTAATACCTGTTTCTTGGAGAAGATCGATAATATCTTCTGAACACAAAAGTGGGACAAATCCCTGCCAAAAAATGATCATTAGTCACCCTTATTGACAATGAGGCAAAATATTTTGCAGAACAATGCTAGGGTAGTTATAGACATGGGCAATGGAGAAAGCAATAATACTACTTAACCAAACTGGGTTTTCAAAACGTTGAGGTAGGGCAACAAACATCTTGGCCCTGTCTCTACTGATAAATAACGCAAAACCTTCAAAACAGCTGTTCATTCATGATTTATTTAATTATGCGGAGCAGGTTAGGCTCTGAATGAAGCTGTCACACTGGGGCATACCTAAGGCTAGGCTAGATCTTCTAATTGCTCTTCTTACAGACACATGGGTACAGGTGAAGGTGGGAGAAGGAACGCACCTCTCAAGGTGAACAACAAGAAGCAAAGGGCAGAAGCAGGGGTGCGTTCTCGCTCCCACTGTATTTAACTTTGTCCTGGCTGATTTGACGCAGGCCATCACCACCTGTAACTCCCGTTCCCCGAGTTTGGGGGACCTGGTGCTGTCAAGCTTCCTTTATGCTGATGACAGTTTTGGTCAGCCACACCCATGTAGGCCTACAGCATCTCCTAAATACAACACAGTTATACTCTGATGAAAATGCATTGAATATGAACCTTGACAAGACATGCACTATGATGACTGGCAACAACAGGAAAAGGTCACTGGCCTGGTTCTCGAGTAAGATGCGAATCCAGATGGCAATAGAATATAAATACCTAGGGGTGATTGTTGAAAAAGAAGGTCAATTTGTCAGACAGAGGGATGCAATAAAAAATAACGGGCTACCATTGGCAATGGTGCTAAAGAATCTGAAATCAAAACTGAAGGGGTCAACACTGTCGTTCCATACCAGATAGTGCAAGCCAAACTTTTACAGACTATAACGTATGGTAGTGAACTCCAGAGAGGCAGGGATGCTAAAATCTTGGACAGCCCCCCAGTGAAAGCATGTAGAGTAATCTTTAGGCTGCTAAGTATAACTCGCCAGCACAGATCAGGGTGAAATTTGGTTGGCTAAAAAACAGTCTGTGGAGAGGCAAGGAGCCTCCATAATCAGCTGGGGCAAACTCAGTAAGGCTGTTCTCGACACTCTCAATCATATGTATGGTGGGAACTGCAACAGAAAGATTAATTGCCCGCCAGAACATATCTTAAGGACTCTTTGAATATGAGCTATGGGAAGGCCCTCTCAGTCATCCCGTGTTTAAAAAACTAGTTTGGAAATTGATGGACTCAATCAGTATTGAAAGACGAGGCTACATTTTACGGCAGATCTTATGCCTGAGTGTCATTGTGTACCTACAATGCACCTATTCCCCAGAAATATCTTAGCCTTGGCTTCTCCAGAAACATGGAGGAGCAATTTCTAAAATATTGTCTGGAGTTGCTACCTTGTGCTCTGCACCTTCCCCACCAGCTGAGAGAATCCCCAGTGAAGGCCTGTCACCTGTAAGGCATTTATACAGAAGATCTACCGCACTTGCTATGCACCTGCACTGAGCTGTTGGAAAAAAGGAGACAGCTGCTAAAACCTGTCTTTAATCAAAGGGGAATCTGATCACAGAGACACAAAGGCGGTCATTCCAACCCTGGCGGTCCGAGACCGCCAGGGTTGGGGACCGCGGGAGCACCGCCAACAGGCTGGCGGTGCTCCCATGGGCATTCTGACCGCGGCGGTACAGCCGCGGTCAGAAACGGAAAACCGGCGGTGTACCGCCGGTTTTCCGCTGCCCTGGGGAATCCTCCATGGCGGCGCAGCTTGCTGCGCCGCCATGGGGATTCCGACCCCCATACCGCCATCCTGTTCCTGGCGGTTTCGGCCGCCAGGAACAGGATGGCGGTATGGGGTGTCGTGGGGCCCCTGGGGGCCCCTGCAGTGCCCATGCCAATGGCATGGGCACTGCAGGGCCCCCCTAACAGGGCCCCACAAAGATTTTCAGTGTCTGCCATGCAGACACTGAAAATCGCGACGGGTGCAACTGCTGGCGGTGCTCCCATGGGCATTCTGACCGCGGCGGTACAGCCGCGGTCAGAAACGGAAAACCGGCGGTGTACCGCCGGTTTTCCGCTGCCCTGGGGAATCCTCCATGGCGGCGCAGCTTGCTGCGCCGCCATGGGGATTCCGACCCCCATACCGCCATCCTGTTCCTGGCGGTTTCGGCCGCCAGGAACAGGATGGCGGTATGGGGTGTCGTGGGGCCCCTGGGGGCCCCTGCAGTGCCCATGCCAATGGCATGGGCACTGCAGGGCCCCCCTAACAGGGCCCCACAAAGATTTTCAGTGTCTGCCATGCAGACACTGAAAATCGCGACGGGTGCAACAGGCTGGCGGTGCTCCCATGGGCATTCTGACCGCGGCGGTACAGCCGCGGTCAGAAACGGAAAACCGGCGGTGTACCGCCGGTTTTCCGCTGCCCTGGGGAATCCTCCATGGCGGCGCAGTTTGCTGCGCCGCCATGGGGATTCCGACCCCCATACCGCCATCCTGTTCCTGGCGGTTTCGGCCGCCAGGAACAGGATGGCGGTATGGGGTGTCGTGGGGCCCTGGGGGCCCCTGCAGTGCCCATGCCAATGGCATGGGCACTGCAGGGCCCCCCTAACAGGGCCCCACAAAGATTTTCAGTGTCTGCCATGCAGACACTGAAAATCGCAACGGGTGCAACTGCACCCGTCGCACCCCTCCGGAGCCGGCATCCTCATAGAAGGGTGTTTCCCGCTGGGCTGGCGGGTGGCCTTCTGGCGGTCGCCCACCAGCCCAGCGGGAAACCCAGAATAACCGCGGCGGTCTTCTGACCGCGCAGCGGTATTCTGGCGGCTCCCGCCGGCCCTGCGGTTACCGCGGCCGGCGGGAGTCAGAATGACCCCCAAAGTGTTGGCCCCCCTGACGATACACAGTTGAGCAGGTTCTGCTTTTGGCATTCTTCATTCTTTTAATTCTTGCAACTGGAACGTTTTGTAATTAGGCTGAGTCTTTCTGTTGGGTGGAGGCCTGTGTTCCAGCCTATGAGAAGCAGTTCCAAGATATGCACCTGGTACTTTTTGTCTCAAGAAATCCCTTTGCACTGGGCACTTTTGCAAGTGGCATTTTCTGTAATTGGTCAGTTAGGTGGAGGCCTCTGTTCGAGCCTATAAGAGACAGCTCTAAGATATGCACCCGGCACCTTTTATCTTGAGGAACCCCTTTGCACTTGGCACTTTTGCACTCGCACTTTGAGATGGCCATGGGCAAGTGCTATGCTTCTCAGCTCATGTGAAGTAGTGCCAAGTGAGCATTTTCTGCGTATAACTTGGCACATGGTGTAGAAGCAGGACTAAGGTGGTTAGGATGATGTCACTGTTTTAATCACCTCCATCATTTACTTTCCCGCGTGATGCTTAAACCCTGGCTCTAGTTGGCTCTTGCCATGATGAATGTCTTTTATCCTTGCACATGAGCATTGTACTTCCATAATTTATAAACCTGATTACAGCTGGTCCTTGCAACATTTAATGATTGTATCTCTGCTTATGCACATTATGCATTTTGAATGCATCTTTGGTTTTATGGCCTTTTTTATTGCAATGGCTTTTAGTAACCATGCTAAAAAAAATAAAACTTGAAACTGCCTAGTCTATTAAACCTTTTGAAGTTATGCTTTGAATAGCAGATAACCCAACATTAGCAATGTATTGCTTTTGTAACTTGTGTAAAATAATATGATTGTTACAGGTACCTAAATGTCTGTTTGTTATGTTTTTGTCTAGGATTGAAAGTATTGCAGGCTCCTGCAGAGGCAGGAAGAGGAGGACAACCTGTGGAGGTAGGAGTGGCTGCTAAGACAAGTGGTGATTTACTTTCCTTTCTCAACGTCAACTACTGCATTTGTGAAGGTATTCCTCCTTTTCTTCCAAGCCCAATAAGCAGCCATTTGATAAATTATTCAGCACCCTATGTTTCTGTCTTATCGCCTCCACAATTCATTCAGTTGTTAAATGAAAAGGTGTGGTGCCCAGTGCCTATTCGCCTACAACTTACCCCATTTCTCCAGTCCCGTCCAGCAAATAAATTGCAATTCCCTCTGAGCATGTGCTGTTTTTTTCCCACAGTTTCTCCCTAAGTGACTACTTTATGGCTTCCTTTACTGTTACGCCTTTTACCTCCCATTAACCATTGGGCTAAGCCTTCTAGTGTATGTCATCCAATCAGTTAATAGCCAAACATAAACCTAGCCCACAGCCTGCTGTTTACTTTACCTTACACTACACTGTCACTTTCTTGCTCCATAGTCCTTAGAAGAAGTATTAATGGAGCATTATTTTGGATGGAGGTGTGGTGAGGAACTCAGTCTGGAGTCGTAATTAGGGTGGGAGTCTAGAAGGAACAGGAATAATAAAAGCAGGGCCATTGGAACTGGTTGATGACACGCCACTACCTGTCCCAAAAGAAGCATGCTGCCCCTGTGGGATGACTCCATTTATTTTTTCACCCTATAGTCAAGTAAATGGTGCTAATTCAATGTGCCATATTTATCAATGGCAATATATATTTGTATTTGGCCGTGCTGTGTCTGTGCCTTTCCACGTGACTTAAGCCCCGTTGTATGAAACCAACCCATTGCAGCGGCTGGCTATGAAGTTGATGATGGTGTTGCCTACTACTGCAGACACTTCAAGCCAACAGCACCGCAATGTGTAGAGGTTGAAGGCTGCACTTCAGAACTTGTGCCCCAGCCACTAATTTGCATTTGTTCTTTTTCTAGATCACCTGTTTTTTCTGATGTACCAAGTCTTGTAATCTAAGGCATCTATTTCAATAAATGGAATGAAATTGTCCAGTACATCTTTTGTATTCTGGATCCACTATTGTGGCACAAATGTGGTCTTTGGAAGACATAGGTGGTCATTACAACCCTGGCGGACGGTGTTAAAGCTACGGTGATACCGCAAACAGGCCGGCTGACAAAAAAAGGGAATTACGACCCTGGCGGAAATCGCCAACAAAGACAGCCACTTTAACACATCGCCCGCCACGGCGGTACAGACAAACAGCGCAGCGGTCACCGCCAGCAGACAGGCGGAAGACAATGTACCGCCCACACTATCACAACACACCAATCCGCCACCTTTTCCGGGGCGGATTCACCGTGGATAAAAACACGGCGGAAACAGCTTTTGCAATGGGAAAACGCTCACCTCAACACATCCCCCGAGGAACGAGGACTCCATGGACCCAGAACTACAAATCTTACCTGCCCTTGCATTCCTGCTCATCTACGACCAACAGCGACGTAGTGCAGAATATACCGGTGAGTACTGCACCTACGACACGGGGGGAGGCAAAAGTTACGGGGACACCCACCAAACACCCCCACCCCCACCCTCGCATATTACAACATACACACCAATGCATTCACAATAAATCACATGAACAACCCACAATCCCCCCGGAAGAATGCAATGACAAAGCGAATAGCGGTCAAACATTGTATTGTGCCAATATTCTACTCATTAAAAAATATACAGATATATATCACGAAATCTCTCAAAAATAAATGTACAATACAAGAAGTAGTGCAGATATGTACACAACAATGTCCGTGCACCAACAGTCCAAAAATGCATGGGCGACGCCCACAATAGATACCTGACCAAAATCTGAGAGACCACTGCCGGGGCATCAGATAGAAACACTACAGGCACCTCAGGGGGAAGGGAAGGGGGGGCACCTCAGCCACATGAATGCGAAGCCAGATCCACGACGAGGCTCCATGCCCATTGATGTATCCTGGGGAGTGCAAAGCCACAGTCTCTCAAGTCTATACAGTGGGTGGGTTGCCCATTGTGCCATCCTGGGGAGTGCAAAGCCACAGTCTCTCAAGTCTATACAGTGGGTGGGTTGCCCACTGTGCCATCCTCGGGAGTGCAAAGCCACAGTCTCTCAAGTCTATACAGTGGGTGGGTTGCCCACTGTGCCATCCTGGGGAGTGCAAAGCCACAGTCTCTCAAGTCTATACAGTGGGTGGGTTACCCACTGTACCATCCTGGGGAGTGCAAAGCCACAGTCTCTCAAGTCTCTACAGTGGGTGGGTTGCCCACTGTTACATCCTGGGGAGTGCAAAGACACATCTTCGCAAGTAGATGCAGTGCTCAACTGGTACTCGGTGGGACTGTTGCCCAGGCTGGATGAGTCTCCCCGTGAAAGTACATGTCCTGTCACAGTCCCAGCTGCACATGGGAGAACGATGCCTGATGTGCCGGACTATTCATACCCACAAAGTCTTTGCCCTGTTTAGCGGTCTTCACCATGGCGGTCTTGGCCTTGTTCAGCGGTGCTTTGCCATAGCGGTCTTTGCCCTGTTCAGCGGTCTTCACCATGGCGGTCTTGGCTTTGTTCAGCGGTGCTTTGCCATGGCTGCCTATAGACTGTTCAGCAGTGCTTTGCCATGGCGGTCTTTGCCCTGTTCAGCGGTCTTCACCATGGCGGTCTTGGCTTTGTTCAGCGGTGCTTTGCCATGGCGGTTCTGGTACGGATATTGGTGTGTGGCATGACGATCTCCACACTGGACATTGGTGTGTGGCATGACGATCTCCACACTGGACATTGGTGTGTGGCATGACAAACTCCACACTGGACATTGGTGTGTGGCATGACGAACTCCACACTGGACATTGGTGTGTGGCATGACGATCTCCACACTGGACGTTGGTGTGTGGCTTGACGTTCCATCATTGCGCAGTGGGGCTGTGGGATTCTGGACCCTCCTGGGCTGTGACTCCGGAGGTGGCGGTGGTCTCCTGACCAGTAACGATATTTGAGCCCTCCTGGGCTATGACTCTGGCGGTGGTCTCCTGACCAGTGACGATACTTGAGCCCTCCTGGGCTATGACTCTGGCGGTGGTCTCCTGACCAGTGACGATACTAGAGCCCTCCTGGGCTATGACTCTGGCGGTGGTCTCTGGACCAGTGATGATACTTGAGCCCTCCTGGGCTATGACTCTGGCGGTGGTCTCCTGACCAGTGACGATACTAGAGCCCTCCTGGGCTATGACTCTGGCGGTGGTCTCTGGACCAGTGATGATACTTGAGCCCTCCTGGGCTATGACTCTGGCGGTGGTCTCCTGACCAGTAACGACGGTGCTGGCGGTTGTGTCTGGACTGCCGGAAATGATGGCCCACTTCTCCGCCGTGACACTCACAACAGGTTGTGGAGACTTCCTCGGGACCTTCCCCACCTTCTTTTGAGTTACAGATGACTCACCAATCGCCTTGGGTCCCATTTCACTGTTTATACCACCAGGAGTCTTGACACGGTCCCGTCGTCCACTCTCCAATTTCAGAGCCTTTACAGGGGGTGGGCTGCCAGTGCTTTGGCTCCGGGTCCTACTGCCTGCCCTGGTGGACGGGGCACTCCAAAAACCTGGAACACGCACCACTGGTACTGGAGGCTTTTTGGCTGAGGCGCTACGACGGGACTGATGAATTGGAGGGAGGGGGGCAAAAAGGTCACTTTGACATAGAGACAGTTTCTAACGTACACTGGGATGGGTAGTTGGAGGGGCTCTGGGAGTGGAGGAAGAGAAGGTGGTTGTAGGAGGTGTCACTTTAGCTGTTTTGGGTGCAGGTGCAGGTACAGGAGGCTGTCGTGAGGTGGATGAATGTTGGGTGAGTGATTGCCGGCGTTTGTGTACTTCGGGACGGGGCGTCACAGACACACTGGGAGAGGACACAGGGGACGTGTATATGGCAGTGGAGGTGGTGAGTGCAGGTGAGCGGCCTGTGGTGCTGGGTGTCCTGGTGCGAGTCCTAGTGCCTGTAGATGTGGTGCATGCAGGTGTGTGTGTAGACGAGACTGGGAGGGAGGAGGGAGAAGAGGAGGAGGGGGACACAGTGGAGACAGTGAATGTTGCTGTGTCTGTATGGGTCTGATGCTTGTGTGAGTGCCTGTTGTGTGTTTGGTGCCTATGTTTGCTTG
Source organism: Pleurodeles waltl (assembly GCF_031143425.1). NCBI lineage: Eukaryota > Metazoa > Chordata > Amphibia > Caudata > Salamandridae > Pleurodeles > Pleurodeles waltl. Next base: position 512,244,509 of record NC_090445.1, read on the forward strand.
AGCTACTTTTGGGTGTTGACTTGTGTGCATGCTGGTCTGTAGGTGTGTTTGGGATGGGCTGGGGTACAGGGGATTGGGTCTGGGTGGAGGAAGTTGGAGGGGGGAGGCTGGACACAGGGACAATGGCTGCCATCAGTACTGAGGCCAGAGATTGCAGGGTTCGCTGAAGGACAGCCTGACCAGAATGAATGCCTTCCAGGAATGCATTACCGTGTTTCAACTCTCGTTCTACACCCTGGATGGCATTCACAATGGTAAACTGCCCAACAGTGAGTGACATGAGGAGGTCAAAGGCCTCCTCACTGAGGGCAGCAGGGGTGACAGGGGCAGGGCCTGAGGTGCCTGGGGCGAAGGTGATGCCCACCCTCCTGGGTGAGCGGGCACGGGGCGAACGCTGAGGGGCTGCTGGGAGGGCGGTGCTGGTAGGGGAGGTGGCGGCTGTACCTGTAGATGTGGGGCGCACAGATGGTGCCGCCACCACAGGGGAGCTCCCATCGGCGGACGAGTCCGTGTCGCTGTTTGGTGATCCTGTGGCCGACGTGAAGCTCCCCTCGCCCTCCGTCCCACTGGTGAAATCAGAGTCTGTGGTGTGGCCCTCCATGACCGTGTGGGATGCAGCTCCCTCGTGCTCCGGTGCCACTGTACCTCCGCCTGATGATGCTGATGTACAGAAGGACAGGGAGAGCAGAAAAAGGGTGGAGACAGAAGAAAGAGAGTTTTAGTGCATGGCATACCGCTACCGTTGGCGGACAAGACAAACGCAGCAGCCCCCTGCATTACGCCGTGCTCCTGCCCTCTGCACATGCAATTCCTGGGAAATGGCCTACATGGCAATGGTAGACATCTGCCCACATGGATGGCAAAGGGGCAACTATACATCAAATTTCCTTTTTTTGAGCTGGGGTACAGTGCCACATGGCCTACATAACGGAGGGGCCTTGCCTACCTAACTCGCCCTGGCCTAGGGACACCCACAGCCCACCACCCCCACCCAGACTGCTCCACAGCATGCAAAGTCCATTGCATGAGGTTGAACTCACCCCCTTGTGTCTACTGTGATGTCCTTAAGCGCCCATCCAACTCCGGGTAGGCCACCGCCAGGATCCGGAACATCAGGGGGGTCATGGTGCGACGGGCACCCCTCCCACGTTGGGAGGCCATCCCCATCTGAGCCTCCGCCGTCTTCTTGCTGCAGCGGCGAATGTCCTCCCATCTCTTCTGGCAGTGGGTGCCCCGTCTATGGTGGGCCCCCAGGGTCCGGACCTCCTTGGCGATGGCATGCCAAATGTCCCTCTTCTGGTGGGCGCTGACCTACATGACATGCACAAGGGAAGAGGAACAGTCATTACCTACTGCACCGTCGTTGTAATTGGCCCCCTCCCAACTCTCTCCCTGTGGCCCATTCATCCCCATGCATGACTGTTCTATGTACTCTGCCCCCTTCCCTCATCCACCCATCCCTCTCCACCCAGGCCTAGCCCATACAACGTGCTCCCCGTGTACTAACCTGTTGGTCTGGAGGACCGTAGAGTAGCGTATACTGGGGGAGGACCCCATCCACAAGTTTCTCCAACTCCTGTGCAGTGAAGGCAGGGGCCCTTTCCTCAGACGCAGCAGCCATCGTCGCTTCCAGACCGAGGTCACAGCAGCACTAGCAGTGTAGGTCCTCTCCTGTCGAAGGTCAGGTATCTAGTGATTGAACAGATAGAAAATGGTGGTGACGTCCGCGGCGGTGACGTCCACGGCGGTGCGCATTATCACCGCCAGCGCACCTGTTCATTGGCTCCTGGGACCCATAGGGTCCAATGTTAACCAATGCAGCATTGCGCCGCGCTCTACGACCGCCTACCGCGACGGTGTCCAACGGCAGCGCAGTTACCCCACAATTCCATTGTCCCATTTTAGAGGTCAGGCAGCCGCCATTTCAGGGGCCCACATGGCTTCATTTAATACTGCGTCACACATACCGAGGCCTACACTCAAAACCTTTCCCGGATGGGTTAATTGTCTGGTGTAGTCTTGTGTATGACTGTGGGTACATACCTGGAGGAATGCTGACAGTTTTTTCGCTGTTGTCCTTCTTAGGCACCGTCAGTTGGGACAGATTGGAAGATGGCGGAATCCGCCGGTGTACCGACCGCTGGTGGACCTGTTGACAATGGACGAGCAACATGTCATCGTGACCTACCAGTTTGACCGTGCCACAATCCGGGAACTATGTACCCAGTTGGAGCCTGACCTGATGTCACCAATCCGCCATCCCACTGGAATCCCCCCTGACGTGCAGGTGCTGTCAGTGCTCCATTTCTTTGCAAGTGGGTCTTTTCAGACAACAGTGGCCATGACATCAGGGGTGTCCCAGCCTATGTTTTCCAACGTCTTGTCCAGAGTGTTGTCTGCCCTGCTGAAACACGTAAGGAGATACATAATTTTCTCTGAGGTGGCGGATTTGCCTACAGTGAAAGGTGACTTCTATGCCCTCGGACATATCCCCAACGTCATAGGTGCCATTGATGGGACCCATGTAGCTCTGGTCCCCCCCGCAGGAATGAACAGGTGTACAGGACAGGAAGAGTTATCATTCGATGAATGTCCAGATGGTCTGTTTGGCAGACCAGTACATCTCGCAGGTAAATGCAATGTTCCCTGGCTCAGTGCATGACGCCTACATCCTGCAGAATAGCAGCATCCCTGATATGATGGGTCAACTCCAGAGGCACCGTGTATGGCTATTGGGGGACTCTGGTTACCCCAACCTGTCCTGGCTACTGACCCCTGTGAGGAATCCCAGGACCATGGCAGAGGAACGCTACAATGAGGCCCATGGGCGGACTAGGAGGGTAATCGAGCGGACCTTCGGCCTCCTGAAGGCCAGGTTCAGGTGCCTCCATATGACAGGTGGGTCCCTATTCTACTCACCGAAGAAGGTGTGCGACATCATCATCGCGTGCTCCATGCTCCATAACTTGGCATTGCGACGCCAGGTGCCTTTTCTGCAGGAGGATGATCCAGATGATGGTGTTGTTGCAGCGGGGGAGCCTGGGGAGCCTGTGGACAGTGATGAGGAGGAAGCTGATGAAGATGAAAACGACAACAGGGAGTCAGTCATACAGCAATATTTTCAGTGGGACACAGGTGAGTACAATTTCATGTTTCACATTATATTACATTTCACACGTCTACCTCTATCCTGTACCTACATTTCACTCCCTATTTGTTAACTGAGTTGTCCCCTTCCATTTCAGTTTCACTAATGTGTTAACCTATGTGTCAACAGCTTGCACCCTTGAAAGGCTTGTGATGTGTGACATTGGTATGTTGACCTTCCAATGGGTAACCTTTTTTAACACTGTAATTGACATTACAAAGTTCACAATCATTGACTGACTCCAATATTATTAAGGTTTCAAGGGTGTTTATTAAAGTGCATAAAAATGTAGGGGGGTTGTGAAATGGGGAGAGGTCATGGTGGAATAATGTCCAGTCTATTAGTCTCACAGGTACATTGCACATCTGGCCATTGGAAGTGGAGCTGGGGCAGCTAAAGTATGGACAGGGTAACAAAGTGGGACAGTGGGGGGACAATCAGGGTAGTCTTATTTCCTGGCGGGGGTCTTGCCATCTTGCTCTGTCCTGTTCCTGGATCTCAGGGACCGCTTGCGTGGTGGTTGTCTGTCTGCAGGGGGTGGGGTGCTGGTGTGTTGGTCCTGTGGCGGGCGTCCTGTCCACTAGCGCCGGCGGAGGTGGTGGGCATTTCATCGTCCTGGCTAGTGTCAGGGGCCCCTTGGAATGCCACGGTGTCCCTCAAGGTCTTTTGAATGTCCGTCAGCACCCCTACGATGGTGGCCAGGGCGGAGCCGATGGTCCTGAGCTCCTCCCTTAACCCCAAATACTGCTCCTCCTGCAGACGCAGGGTCTCCTGCAACTTGTCCAGGACCGTTGCCATCGTCTCCTGGGAGTGGTGGTATGCTCCTCTGATGGAGGATAGGGCCTCGTGGAGAGTCGGTTCCCTTGGCCTGTCTGCCCCCTGTCACACAGCAGTCCTCCCAGCCCCCCTGTGTTCCTGTGCCTCCGTCCCCTGGACCGTGTGCCCACTACCACTGCCCCCAGGTCCCTGTTGTTGGGGTGGTGGGTTATCCTGGGTGCCCTGTAGTGGTGGACACACCGCTGATTGACCTGTCCTGGGTAGGGAGGTATGGGCCTGCTGGGTGGGTGCTGTGCTGGTGTTCCCAGAGGGTGGCAGTTCGGTGTTGCGCTGTGGCTGGGCAAGGGGAACCGACTGTCCTGAGGCCCACGATGGTCCGGGCTGGTCATCAAGATCCAGTAGGGCAGAGCTGCTGTCGTCACTGTGGGCCTCTTCTGGGGGTGGAGTGGTGTTGTCTGGACCCTCTGGTGTGGTGACGTTCCTTCGGGTTCCTGCGGGGGTATAAGTACATGATTATTGCATGTGTGTGTTTCATGGTGTGCAATGGTTGGGTGTGCGTGAACCCCAGTGCAGGCATTCCTGTGTGGGGGCTTGTGTGGTGATGGTTGGGGGGTGTTGTGGGTCTGTGCAGTCGGCATGCTTTAGTGATGGGTGTCCATGCTTAGTTGTGTCATGCAGGTCTTGGGGTTGGGATGGGTGGTTGGTGTTATGGGTAGATTAGTGAGGAGTTAGGGTGATAGGGGAGGGTGTGAGGGTGGGGTTGTGTGATAGCATGGAGGTAGGGTGGGGGATATGATAGTGAAGATTAGACTTACCAGTGTCCGTTCCTCCAACGACTCCTGCGAGGCCCTCAGGATGCAAGATGGACAAGACTTGCTCCTCCCATGTTGTTAGTTGTGGGGGAGGAGGTGGGGGTCCGCCGCCAGTCCGCTGTACCGCGATGTGGTGCCTGGAGACCGTTAAACGCACCTTCCCCCGTAGGTCGTTCCACCTCTTCCTGATGTCCTCCCTATTTCTTGGGTGCTGTCCCACAGCATTGACCCTGTCGACTATTCTTTGCCATAGCTCCATCTTCCTGGCTATGGATGTGTACTGTACCTGTGAGCCAAATAGCTGTGGCTCTACCCTGATGATTTCCTCCACCATGACCCTGAGCTCCACCTCGGAGAAGCGGGGGTGTCTTTGGCATGACATGGGGTGGTGTGTGTGATGTGTGGGGTAGTGTATGTGTTGATGAGTGTGGTGAGTCTAGTGGTATGTGGTGTTTTGTGCGTGGATGTTGTGTGGGTGATGGTGTAGTGTGCCTCTGTGTGATGGTGTTATCTATTCTGTGCTGTCTCTCTCTGGCCTTCGTCTCTAATTTGTGGTCGTAGGGGTTTGTGGGTGATGTGAGTGTGTGTTTTATATTGTATTGGATGTGTGGGAGTGGTGTTTGTATGTGTATCAGGTGTGTGTATTTGTAATTGTCCAATGTGGCGGTGTTTTGGAGAAGTGTGTTTATTTTGAGCGCGGCGGTGTGTACCGCCAATGGAATACCGCGGTTGAAAGACCGCCGCATGGATTCGTGGGTCGTAATAGCATGGGCGTGTTTCTGTTGGCGTGGAGATGGAGGATTTGTTTCTGCATATTTATCGCTGACCTTTGGTGTGGCGGACTTGTGTGGGTGTCTGAATTTCGGCGGATTCCGTGATGTGTGTCATAATAGCTGTGGCGGTCTCCCGCCGCCGTGGCGGTGTATTGGTGGTCTTCTGCACGGCGGTAAGTGGCTTTTACCGCCAATGTTGTAATGACCCCTATAGTCTCTTTTTGCAGCCTTTGAGGAGAGTTTGAACAAAGGAATAAGCTCTCTACAGAAGGTTCTTCTTCATTGACACTGATAAACTGGTGAATGGTTGTTTCGCCTTTTTTAACTAATTCTTTGGCAGATGCAACAATGGTATTGCTCCATGGTACTGTCTTCCTTGCTGACATACTGTCTCATTATTTCAAAAGGAAGTAGCATTCGTAACAGGCACTCCAGTAGCCCTCATTTGTCCACCTTCATCGTCAAGGTTTTGGCAGTTGCAACCCTTCTTCTTTGAATTACATAATCTTTGATACACTTGGACTGCTCAAACAGGCATTCAAGCATGTATTATATTGAGTTACAACTTGGTGGCACATCCTGTATGAAGTGTTTTACATGTGATTTATTAGCACACTGAAGGATCCTTAAATGCTTCCATGTTTTAATTGAAATACATAAACTAATGCATATTCTTAGGTAGGCGAGCAGTATGTTGTTGACTACTTCTTCTTGTTGAGAACTTCCTGCACAATTAGGTTGATGAAATGTGCTTGTCACCGGACTCCAAAATATCCACTGTCAGCCATTGCTTGCACTATGGTACTCCCATTGTCAGTGGCAACAATTGTGAGATCTCTGGGTTTAAGCCACTCATAGACTTTGATATTAAACTCGTCCAAGAGGTTGGTAGCTGTACGTGATTTCTAAATGGCATTGCATCTGTTCCATGCTGCTGAATGCCTTGAAAACCATAATGCACAGTGAGACCAGCAGCTTTCCTTTGCTTAACTCCCTGGAAAGAGAACCAGTGTGCAGTGATACACATGTATTCAGTTGCTTGACAACTGGTCCGAATGTTAGTTGTGAGGTGGATGAACTGAACAGCGCTCTGCTTCATTGCGTCGTTAACCAATTGGACTATTCCATGATGCAGCACTGGCCCAGCCACTCAAGCAACATTGTGCTGGCTAGGAACCTTCCTTTTCAAGCAGATATCCTTTACCAATTCCTAGAAGTCCATTCCTTCCACACAAAAAAGGGAGGAGGTGGAGCACTAACATTTTAGCCAACTTCTTGTGGATTTTTCATGATGCCGCGGGTACAGTGACTACCTGGTAAACAAAGTTGGGGTAGGTGCAGTTGGCAGAATTTGATTACACGGAATTCAACAGAGGGGCAGAGTGGGCATTTGTCACTAATTTCTTGTGTCCAGAAATGAATGTGAGGATACATTTTGCACTAAGGAAATATCGCAGCCAAATTCCACTCAGTGCAGTGTATGTAAGGGTACCACTGCTGGGTAGTTTGCAGTGGTTTGTAAACTTTAGAAACCACTGCATATCACTCTGCAGTGCATACCACTCGGCTCCCTAACATAATTTGCACAAATTACAGCAGAGTACGTAAGGGTGCCGAAGGGTATGCACTGCAGTGATTTTTAAACAAGATGGGAAGAGGGATCAATTCTTCTTTGTTAAAAACCACTGCAGAGGTATTGTAGTTCCCACCTGGTTTACCACGACAAGCCTTCTTATGGCAAATGGAGTATATTGTGATGGTCCTCCTGCTGGCTAAGCATAAAGAAGTCCCAAACTGAGGCAGAGAGCTTTCTTACTGTGCCAAAGACAGGCAGAACTCCAGTTAAAGCTATGTGGTTGTCTTGGTGTTAGCCTTTAAATAGGGCATTCTGCAACTGTGGTACAGCTGTTGATGTTGGTGGCTGCATGATTCTGGAGTCTTACCATTGGTGTTGGTGGAATTGAAGTAATACATTGCTCTTCTGTGCCACTCTCCACACTGATGATCACTGGTTCATCAACATCATCACCTCCTTCCTCACTTGCACAGCTTTCAGGAATCTTCCTTTTCCCTTGTCCCTCGGACTTGGCTGGGATCCGATCATTGTTCAGAGCATCACAAGCAGGGTTTGGTGAAGGTGAGGGAGTACTCTTTTCCTAACTTGAGATCATGAAGTTGATGGGAGAAGAGCAGTCTTCTCAACATCTTGCTCAGTAAGACCCCCCACCTCCTATTGTGCTCCTACTTCCTTAAGATATGTTAGTGATTGTGGATCCTGTTGTGAACTTTCCTGTGATAATTCGGTTTGTGGCTGAAACAATTCCATTTCAGTTTAACTACTCCCTATGACTGTAGTCATTGCAGGGAAGAGAGGCTTGGCCTTAGGTTTTGGTAGTGTCTTTGATGCAGAAGTGATCCTGTCAGCCTCCTTCTGCCCAGAGAAGGGTCCAACAAGTATGCCACATTTCTTGAAAACGTATGAGGGTTTGATGCCAGTAGTGGCAACTGGTTTCTTTTCCTCCCCACTGGCTACTTTCTTGACAGGAATTCCCCTCTTTGGGGCCATTTTCTTAGCACTAGCATTTAGCACTTACAAGTAGGAGCAGAAGCACTTATCAGTGGAGGATTTGGGTGTGACTGCCAGCTGATTCTTTGGCAGACGTATCTGCATATCAGTATCATTTGTGATGTGTTCTACAGCACCTGTGAGTAAGTATACAAAACAGTGATGGATGGAATGCTTGAATTAATTTCAGTCACTGGTAATCACTAAAGCCACATCCCAATCCATCATTATTTTGCACACCATGCCACCTCAGTTTGGACCCAGCTGTATGCAAATCAGTCTTTACCCTTCTCAATTTGAACAGTCAAGATCGAACCGCCAAAGCAAGTCCTCCCTGATCCAGAATACAAGCAACCTAAGACCAGTTTCAACCCAGTTATGGGCTAATCAGCCAGGTACAGCTTGGTAAAACAGTGATGGGTTAAATGCTTGAATTAACCTCAGCAACTGGTAAGCACTCGGCAGGAAGCCCTAAGTAGAGAAAAGCCTGTCCTAGGTTGCTTGTGCTACAGTTCAGGTAGGAACTTTCCTGGCAGTTTGGGCTGAACTGTTCCTATGAGGAGCAGGGTCAAGACTGATTTGCATATGGCTGGGTCCAAAATAAAGTGGCATGGTGTGTGAAAGAATGATGGATTGGGATGTGACCTGAGCAATTGACAGTGGCTGAGATTAATTTCAAGCATCCTTGATGGACCACCACCTTCCTGGGGCTGGCCTGTGTCAATTAAAGGAGTGGGCCACCTCCTCGAGCTCTGGGGACCACCACCCTCCATGGCCAGCCCTAGCTCCAGCTATCTTCTGAGGTGCCCACCCTGATAGCTGTTTGCAAGCAAAAGCAAAAACTAACTCTGCTTCTAGCAAGCTGGAGTGTGAAAAACGCTCTCGCTTGCTGAAAACAGAGTGTTTATCTGTTTCCCTGCCATGCAGGCAGGGAGATGGTAGAAATGATTGCTCTCACATGTAGGAAGATGCATTTCTAGCAGCTCCCTGTGTATGGGAGCAATGCCATCTCCTGCAGAAGGCGGGAAGTTGTCTGGGACTGCAGAATCCAAGGCACCCAGGTACTAGTGATCGGGCCCCAGTGGATGGGATCTTTAGGACTGAAATCAGGTCAGGGAGGGGGACTGCACGCCCACCCCCCATTTAGAGAATGGGTCCCATGTCATAGTAAAGTCCAGGAGGTGGGGTCAACATGACCCCCACTTTTTTCAAATTAAAGCCCCATAGCCCAATAGAGGAGGGACCCCGGGTGCCCCCCTCCTTGTCCAGGTGGTGGTTCCTGGCTCTCATAAGAGCCACAGAAGGGAAGGGAATGAGCTCCTCCTTTTAATTTTCATAAATATTGTTATGCCCCCGGGACCTGGCCTACTCAGGGGCTTTGTTCAAAACAAGCGTCTTTTATTATTTTGATACAAATTCACAAATCTGCTGCAAATTTGCAGCAACTTTTTTGTAAAAAATGCTTTTTTACTTTGGTGAAGTTCAAGGTGGACCCCCAGCACCAAGGCTAGGGAGTCAGCGTATTTCTACCCTGCCCCTTCTCTTTTCTTTGCCAAGGTCATGAGTGGCACAGGCGTGACTGCTTAAGGGGTTGTTGACCGCATGGCCTGGATGCAAGCTAGGCCCTGAGGCCATTACCATCATGCACGGCTGAAGGCTGTGCACTGTGCCGTTTGGGTGATAGTGGAGGGTTGGTGTCAGGGCTGGGCCACAGGCCTGGCCATAAGATTAACCCCATATGCATGACATTGGTTGGATTAATGTAAGGTAATTTAAATTACTTAATATTTAAAAAGCTCGAAATTCACTGAAAAAAGGTTATAGTTAGAAAATAAAATTTTAAAAGCATAGAAATGTACTCAAAAATACAAAGGTTTCAGGGACGTTATAGTTAGGTTCACAATTTACTTGCAGAAAACTATAGAAATTCAGAAGTTATAGATATGGTTAGCTCAAGTAACTGTAACTCATCCTTAAGGTAACTATAACTGGCACCCTTGCCATACACTGCTAACCATCCCACATATTGCATCACTCATGGGATCTTTGATAACATCATTCATATTATCAATGTAACATTTGTAATAAAATTAGTAAAGAGAAAACTTCCTGGCAGGAACATGAGTTATAGTTACCTTAGAGTACCAGTTATAGTCACTTGAGCTAACGCACACAGATATATAATACAATTTGTCTTCTTGCTTTAAGAAAGCTGGAGACACTACTTTCTCATCAAAAAATTATTTTTCAAGCTTCCATATTGATGGCTGTCCTGTAGCTTTGTTCACAATGCCAGGTGCCATTTATACTCCACCCTAGTTCAAAAGACATAGTAAAAAGACTCAAACTTTGGTCTGTGACTCTTCCGTTACACTAAATAAAACCTCAAATGAGATGAACACCTAGTGTGTGATTCAGCCCCTTGTTAAAACATTTTTTGTTATAAAAATGTTATCAAAGTCCATTACACAGAACTCGGTGTCTTGAACTGATGAGTATATTAAGTTAAACATCCAATGGCGTTGAGTGGCATCCCGCTTCAACTGCCCAATTTGCAATTCAAATCACCTTGGCTCGCACAAACTTTAGCTGCCCCAGGGGCTATTTAATCGTCCTTGTGGAACCGAGTGGTGGAGGCTCTAGGCAGCCTCAGGTACCCGCTCGATCACGGAGGTAGCCGGCATTAGGCCAGTGTAGCTTGTGTCTGTTGAGGTGCCTGCCCCACCCCTGCTGCTAATCTTAGAGCTTTGGTAATGCCTCTGAGATACCATTGGAAGCGCTGATAATCTTGTAAGCACAGTTGAAGCACAATGGAAGTGCTGTGAAAGTGCTTCTGAGAAATCAGTGTAAGTTCTCTGTAAGAGCTTCTGAGAGACCAATGGAAGCAGTAGCAGATAGGCAAGTGACTAAGCACCCAAGTGTCCAGGCGTCCAGTGGGGACAACAAGCAATTGGGGAGAATCAGCAACTGCCACCGTGTGTATAGCGTGCTCATGCCTCTCCCTGGTGTCCCAGATGCTCCAAGGGGTTGGTCACCAATAAGGAGCAAGGTGGAACTACTATTATATACTTTCAGCTACCTTGGTAAAACCTGCCGCTGTAGCAGTATGGCAAGCTTGAATCTGAATTCCACCTGAATCTCACCAGAAGTACATAGGAAACATAGGAAGACTACTGGAATATAAACAACCGACCTCACCACCATGTGTTTCCAGTAGCCACCAGGGTGAACCCTCTGTAAAGCCCAGTGACCGAGTATCGTGCTCATGCCTCTCCCTTTATCCTTACTTGCAGGCCTTGGAGCAAGTCTGTCAACAGGGAGGTAAGGCGGCACTATCCACATTTCACTTGCCAAAACTCAGAACAAGCCTACAGAACACCACCTCAAGCAACCCCAGCATCTTAAAGTCTCAAGGACACCATAACTCACCACTTAAACAAATTCACAATACCATGCCTAAAAGGAAAGTCTCCCTTTGGAAAAAAGCCACAGAGACCCCAAATGACATTTCCATTAATCTTTGGCACCCTCCCTTCAGGAGGTTGAGTTTGGCTCCAGCCCTTCCAACAAGATAGGAAAACAAGGGACAGAGGTGCACAGCTAAGACAGTACATCAACAGCCTCATCAATGCCCATAATGCCTGATCTAAGGATGCCTCAGGGGCTTCATGGTATAAGCTCAAAGAGGTCCTAGGTCCAAGGGCCAGCACAAGGGCTAATCAAAGACTTTTTCAATAAGATCCTCCAAAAGGGCCTTTTTTCACCTACCTCATTGGAATCATAGGAGTCCAACATGCCATGAGGGATCATCAGTCACAAGGCTAACATTCTGCAGGTCAAACTCCTGCTCAAGGCTACAAGGGGAGATCCAGTGGAGTGGGGACCGTTACAATTGTCCTTTCACCTTGTTCTCATGGACCTGCTCTGAAGAGAACAGAACAGTGGGAGATAAGCACCCCTTGGTCGAGTCAGTCTCAGTCAAGTGGGCTTCTAAAGGAGAATCTCCCCCAGCAAACATCACTTGTGCACAGTTATGGTGACTTTGCAAGTCCACAACAGCGGAGCTGCCCCATTGTCTCAGATACTACCAATGGAGACTGAGTTACCAAAATGCACACCAGAGGCCATCCCCACTCCATCTCCTACATAAAAGCCCAGGAGGGAAAAAATATCGGACCTAGAACTGGGAAACCTATTGGACTGCTTTCCTGCCACCTTGGCAGCCCATATTGAAGCCCAAATTGAAGCATTGCTGGGTCAACCCCCCACATTTAAGAATTAGATCAATTATAGACCCATCAACCCTATGCAGCCATGGATATCAGTCTATCCCCCTGCAAGGTTCCCTAGCCCCTCTCAGGTCACTTTGTCTTCCAACAGTATCAAGCAAGAGATAATGGGTAGGGCCCTTTTATGGCAATCACAAAAGATGGAGCTTCAGATATACCTAATGTAATCTATTGCCTCAACTTTAGTGGACTTGGGCCACAAACTAAGCTACTTAACAAACCTCCTTGGGCAAGTAGGGGTGGACCATTCCTGCTTGTACTCCCCTCTGATCGACAGAAGAAGCTTCCTTCCAGAAATACTCTGGTCCCTTGTCAACAGCGTTAAGAACACAACTTGTCTTCCCAGGAAAAAACGCAAGCACACCCTCTTTGTACAAACGCTTTGCAGCCAATTCAATTAGCCTCAATGACACCTCCTACTTAAATTTGGTAATTTTAGCCCCTCTTGGGACCGAACAGGAGACCCATCCCTCAGTTAGCAGCCTACTTGCCCCGCTAGTACCACAGTGGCTCATCCTCCCGTAGAGCGATTGAAGAGGGCACACATGTCCAACTCCCTCTTCCACCAGTGCCACAAGCGTCATCCAACACCGCCAAAATCAAAAGAAGGGCAAAAAAGAAGCTGAAAAAACAATACAAAAACAGCATTGTATAAAATGGAGATCTCTGATCGCAGGTGTTATCCCTGCACATCATGTGGCCCAAGGGGACAGGTCTTTCTAATTCTTTCCTTATATTTAACCCAGTTCCCAAACAAATCACAGGCTAGCACGAGACACAAGTCCATCAAGCCACCTGCAAGAACCACTGGGTAATTGCACCGTCATGGAGAGTACGCCGGACAGTGCACCAAAAGCAGCAGCAGTGCTAACCCCTGCAAACGGTCCCGAAAATACATTAAACGTGACCCCTCTAGGGACATACGTGGCACTGGCCCCAATGGTCACCACCTGCAAATATGAAGCACCACCCTGCCCGCACCGTTGGCTGAGCCAACGAGATACAAGGCGAACCAGGAAGGCAGCTGCTTATCAGCCTGCACATTAGACATAATGGAAAATAATGCTACCCCTGACATAACCTAATCAGCATGCTCATCATCAGTCCCAATCAACCCTACAGCGGCCGGTCACTCAACTAACGGGGTGCGGCCATCAAGGCCAAGCTGGCAGGAGGAAGATATACAGGCACCTACCAATCTCTTTCAGAGCACAAATGGCAAAGATAAGCGCCAATGCAATTTCGCTTCACATAGAGCCAACCACCAGATCATCTCCTGCCAAAGGTCCCACAGGTGCTTCCATTACCATCCAAAGTACCCACTGGCCTCATAGTACTTTGCCCAGGAATTCAGCCCAAGTGAGGGCATGATCCGAGCCAAATGATAACTTGGACAGGCCTAACTGATCAGTGGGCTTACTGCCTACTCAGGAGCAGTTGAGCCCACAATAGTTAGTCATAATCAACATCAAAAACAACTGTCCAATGATTGGAGGCAAAGTGAAAGGATAGCCAGATAGAGTTATTATCAAGATCAATTGGCCTGCAACTGGAGACACAGTAGCTCAATGAGTAGCCTCTCTTTGGACCATGGAGTAGCCAGGGCCCCACCTCTCCAAATCCAGTGAACACGGGAACCACAATCTAGTTACCCGGGTGTTGCCACACATGCAGGAACTACAGATCTGCTTGAATGGCCATTCATTCAACATTATTCCCCTAGGGGCACACATTACATACTAATTAGGGGCAATTTGCTCTGCCCATTCCACACATTCCGGCCTTGAAGAACTTAACCTCAACTGATCTAACCTCTGTGAAGATTGCTCAGAACCCCCACAATGGACCCTCGAATGCCCTAATAACCACATGGCAAGGAATTGATCTAAGAGACACCAAGGACTTTCGGGGAATGGGGTATTGCATTGTTAATGCTACATGCACCAAAAAAATCCACACATCTTACTGGTGCATGAGCCCCTTATGCTGAACATAAGTGTCCTGAAGGGGCTAGGGTGCTACCCATGACTGGTTCCCAAGCGCATCAAAAGCTAGAATTCCTGAGAGGTATTATGTACCTGCAGTTCAGGAAAAGTATGATACTGAACAAGAATCAGCAATATTGAAGGGTGGAGCCAGTCGGGTAATCTCCATCATGGCACCTGTGAGGATTTTTCCTAACCAACATCGCTCAGATAACTCCCAATTCCAGAAATCCACAAAAGAGTCTAAAATCTCAATCATATCATGGAATGTGGCAGGCCTGAAGACAATCCTGAGAAGCAAACTGGTGGTGGCATTCCTGAATGGAAGCAACATAGTCAGTTGACAAGAAACATGGGCACTCACTCCCACAGTCCTATGAGGCTACTATGAGCTCTTGAAGTCTGCAAATCGTGTAAACCTTTTTGGCTGGCCATCAGGTGGTCTCTCAATCTTTACTAAGCAAACTGTCGAGATCACCACTGTGTCCTTCAATCAACCCTCCCCTGCCTTAGAAGTGGCGATAATCTCTAGGCTAACATTTCACCATAAAAATATTTATTTACTTCTGATAAATTGTTATCACAACATAGAGAAGAACTCTGGGCAACTAACAACCTCTGCAACTGCCTGGAAACGTTTTTGCTGGAACACACCTCACATGAAGTTCTTTTGACTGGCAGCTTTAACAACAGGGACATAGGAAACTCCACCACTGACATGCGAATCATTAAAGAACAATAAAAAATAAATGATCTTCTAAGTACTGTAAAACTGACTTCAACTGAACAAGTACTCAAAGCTAAATTCCCCCATTACCAGTTTCTCTTTACATTCAAAGGAATCTCTACAATTGAATCAAATCTCTAGCGAATCACCTTGTCAGTTTTGAGATCCTCAACAAGTGCAAAAGTGATCGCAATCCTCTGATCCCAACTATGAACTTAAGAGTCCCCACCACAGCTAAGCATGATGCAGTGGAGTTCTTCCCACATGCTGAAACAACTAACTTGGTTAAGAGGATCAAATGGAGGCCCAAGGACACCTCAATGGCATTGAACAGGCTCAGCAAGATGATTACAGACCTCAATACTACTAGGAGAGGCATCGATATAATATGGTGCATATTGACTGCAGAGTTAACAGTCACTCAGCAAGCAATCAGGGACCACGTGCAACCCTTGCTTGGAACAGGGAAGAAGCAGTGTAATCAGTATTACAACAAGGTCATTGTTACCTCACGGAGAATGCTAAGAAGGTCCTTGTATCGCCACAGGCTTACCCCCACTGTTAATACTGTAACAGAGATCATTAAACTGCGGAAAGAACATAAAAAACTAGTTTGGGAAGCAAAGGAAGCTTAAGAAGAAAAGGAATGGCTAAAGACATCAAATGCTCCAAGAAAGAAGCCTAGCCTGGTCCTGGAATTACATTAACAAACTAAAAGCCATAAATTCAACCAGGAACAATGGGTCTCGGAAGGAGTTTGTGTGAGCTACGTAACAGCATTATATTCTTGCCAGCCAGCCTCCCCAGTCCATAAGGATAGATGGGGGTTTGTAGACCAGCCCACATGGAACCAGCAGGATCTCACAACTTTGGCCCAGGTCAGCAAAGCTATCAAGGCAATGAAACACAATGGGGCACCTGGACCTAATGGTCTACCTGCTGGAATCTTCAAATTCACCTCAGAGTATTGGACAACGGTACTAACTTCCCTCTTCAACCAAGCCTTCCTCTCTGCTCAAATCCCAGATGCATGGAGGGGCTCAATTCTATGCTCCATTTTTAATACATGGGACCCAACAAAGCCATGTATTGCCTGATAGCCCTATTAGTTCTTGTGGCTAAAGGGTATGCTTGATTATTACTCAAGCATCTAGAGGCCTGGGTTCAGGACAACAGTATTCTTTTATTCTTTCAGACAGGCTTCTGTGTGGCAGCATCAACCATAGACAATATTATTACGCTCGCTGTTCTCAGCCACCAAGCAGCTTTAAGTAAGCAGCTACCACTTTTCTGCTGCTTTATTGATTACAGCGCAGCCTTTGACAAAGTAGACCGCTCTATGTTATGGAGAAAGCTAACCATGTGGGGCATTCTCTTAAACCTCCTAGGGCTATAATCTCTCTTTACTCTCTTTATTTTAGGCCACACACAGTTACCTTCAAAATTTCCTTCAACGGCGGTCTGAAGCACGGGGAGTTCTTTCCCCTCTGCTCTTCACTCTGCACACAGCAGATTTGGGTAAAGCTTTGGGGAACAGCTGCTTGGCCACCCCCACGAACAGGTCACTCGATTTTGTATATTGTTCAATACACAGACAACATCGTAATAATGCACCACACCAAAATTGCCATGCAGTGAGCACTGAGAGCCTCCATGCACATAACGAAAGAACTACCTAAGGGTGAATCAGGACAAGATGAAAGTAATAATCTTTGGGCGTCAGAAGAACAAGAAATCTCTCACCTGGCACATGGGCCTTCATTAAAACAGCATTGGAATATAATTATTTGGAGGTCTGGCTCACAGATACCTCCAAAACTTCGGCCCATATTGACTCCCTAAAAAGGAAAGCTGCGACCATCATATATGATCTTGCCTGGCTTAACAAGAAATTTAAAAGCCCTTCTGCCATCTCAGTACTCAAACTGGTAAAGGCTGCCCTTCTTCCAGCTCTACACTATGGGCACTTGGCCTTTCCTGGTGCTTGCGCACCCAGACTGGAGTTAGCTCAGTTACAAGAAAATATTTCAATTGCCCAGGTATTTTCTAGATCTCAAATCCACCTAGAATTCGGCCTGGCACATCAAGAGTTAACCTGCGAGTTTGACACCCTAAAATACTATCTGCAGATCCTGAAGGTGCCTGGGAACTCACTCAAGGCAAGTTTGAAGGACGCATTCAAGAGCCCTGGGAATCCATGGCATTGGCAACTACAGAGGGCAATGGCAATGTTTAAAATAGAAGTCTTAGCGTTAACACGGAACTCTACTACTTTTTTCACCTTGAAAAACGTAACTAACAGGCAACTGCATCTTATTTCCTGCCAGCAAGATACTGCTCCCATAAAGCCCTCAGACATTCTCCTCCCCAGAACACTTCATTCTTGGTTAGGAGATTCCAATCCTACCTCACAAAGGCTATCAACTGTCTGGTGTGCACAGACATCATGTACATGAGACTACCTGGCCTACCAATAACAGATTTCAACTCAGCATGGGTCACTTCTAGCAAAGAGGAGGCATGCAGACTGTGCAACTTTAAACAAGAATCATGACTGCACGGTTCCCTATGGCTGCGGCGGTGTCTGCTGCGGAGATGCAAGTGGTGCCGCCCATGGTGCAGGTGTCTGTAGTAGTGGAGGGAGACACCAGGCAATCTCCAGCAGCCTCGGACGGCTGCCCACTGGGGATGATGCTGGTGACTGTAGATGGCGGTGCAGATGGCGGTGCAGGTGGCGGTGCAGGTGGCGGTCGTTGCAGCGGTGCTCACCGTGGTACAGGTTGCTGGCCTGTCATGAGAAATGGGGGGCACCAGTCACTCACCAGAAGGCTCTGAGGTGACTTTCCTTTGATTTTGTGGCCCTTTCCCACCAAGGTAGTCGCTTCTGGCACCTTGGCACTGTCCTCTTTGGTTCTGGATAAGGCCTTGCTGGATGGGTGGTGCAGCTTTTCCCTTCTTCATACTGGCCACTTCTTTACCTTGGCAGGTATCAGAATCGGGTGGTCCTTCGCTTCAGTAGGTGGCACACTGGGAGCCCTGATGGGTGCCCCCTTCGATCCTCCCGGACTTGCAGGGACCACAGTGGACGATGCTTTGGTGGCTGAGGTGCTGGTCTGGGCTCTAGACATCTTGGCCCAGGGGAAGGACGGGGGGGAGGTGTAGGGAAGAGGTCAATGTTAGCCAGGAATCATATTTTAGACACACTGGGATGGGAAGATGGAGGGGGTTTGGGAGTGGAGGAAGAGGTAGTGGTTGTAGGAGATGTACGCCTGCTGAGTGTGGGTGAAGGTGCATGGGCTGTTGAGCGGGTTGAGCCGGCGTTTGTATACTTTGGGAGGAGGGCTCACAAACACACTGGGAGAGGACACAGGGGACGTGTGCATGGTTGTGGGGGTGGTGATTGCACGTAAGCGGTGTGTTGTGATCAGCATGCTGGTGATGGAGGTAGTGGCTGAGGATGTAGTACATGCAGGTGTGAGGGAGATGAGACTGGGAGGGAGGTGGAGGACGTAGAGAAGGGGGGGACAGTGGAGGCAGTAGATGTTGGTGCGTCTGCATGGGTATGGTGCTTGTGTGAGTGCCTGTGGAATGTGTGGTGCTTATGTTTTCCTGAGCCACTTTTGTTCTCAGGAAAACCTTTCAGGAGGTTGGAGGGGGGAGGCTGGACACAGGGACAATGGCTGCCATCAGTGCTGAGGCCAGAGCCTGAAATGCTCTCTGTTGGGCCTCCACGCCAGAATGAATGCCCTCCAGGTATGCATTTGTTTGTTGCAAATGTCTCTCTACACCCTGGATGGCATTCAAAATGGTTGACTGCCCAACGGTGAGGGATCTCAGGAGGTCAATAGCCTCCTCACTGAGGGCAGCAGGGATGACTGGGGCAGGGCCTGAGGTGCCTGGGGTGAAGGAGATGCCCACCCTCCTGGGTGAGCGGGCACGGGAAACACGCTGCGGGGCTGCTGGGAGGGCAGTGCTGGTAGGGGGGGTGGTGGCTGTACCTGTTGTTGGGGTGGGCAAAGAGTTGTCCGCCACTGCCAGGGAGCTTCTATCCGAGAAGGAGTCGCTGTCACTGGTATCCCCTCCTGTCCCCGTTGTGGAGCTCCCCTCGCCCTCCGTCCCACTGGTGCCTTCACCCTCCGTGAATTCACCCTCATGGGCCATGTGGGATGCAGCTCCCTCTGTCACCAGTGCCTCAGCTCCTCCGCCAGATGATGCTAATGCATACAAGGACAGGGTGACAAAACAAGAAGGGGGGGAAGACAGAGGACACACATGGTCAATGCCAGCAACACCACTACCGTTGGTGGACACAATGCACACTGAGTTGCCCTTTGCACTAGGACTTGCCCAACCACTCACTATGATAGTCACCAGCCCATGGGGTACAATGCTAACGCCAGCACATGCACACCTGACACCCACAGGACCATGCACACTACTAGCTGCCCAATTGTACCATTGGGGTAGGGGTGCTTCTGAGCCTGCAAATATGTGGGATACCCTGGCATGATGGCCCCTGGCCTAGGGGCACCCACAGCCCCCACCCCAACCCATATACTTCCTAAACTGTGCAGAGTCAGCTTTATGACACTGTACTCACCCCTTTGTGGTTGCTGTGATGCCCTCAAGTGTCCATCCAACTCCGGATAGACCACCGCCAGGATGCAGAACATCAGGGGGGTCATGATGGTGGAGGATGACTAGTTGTAGATGGCCACTAACACTATTGGGGTTGGAGTGCCACAGAGTCTGCCCAACAAGGGACCTACCCTACCAAGTTCACCCTGGCCTAGGGGAACTCACAGCCCACATCCCCCACCCAGAAAACCTCATAAAGCGCGCAGAGTCAGCTGAATGAGACTGTACTCACCCCCCTGTGGCTGCTGTGATGCCCTCAAGCGCCCATCCAACTCCGGATATGTCACCGCCAGGATCCGGAACATCAGGGGGGTCATGGTGCGACGGGCACCACTTCCACGTTGAGAGGCCATCCCCAGCTGGGCCTCCACCGTCTTCTTGCTCCAGCAGCGCAGGTCCTCCCATCTCTTGCAGCAGTGGGTGCTCCGTCTATGATAGACCCCCAGGGTCCGCACTTCCTTGGCTATGGCACGCCAAATACCCTTCTTCTGGTGGGCGCTGACCTAGAGGAAAGGTGCAGGAGGAAAGGAAATTACTCACCCGTCCGGACCGTCATACTCATTGCCCACCACTTCCCACCCATGCTCTGACACACATACACTCACCATCCTCTCATGCAGCCCTCAGCCCCAATCCCACATGTATCTTCCATCCACACCACTCCATACATTCATGACCTATGCATCATGCTCACAGTGTACTCACCTGTTTGTCTGGAGGACCGTAGAGTAGAGTGTACTGGTGGAGGACCACATCCACTAGTCTCTTCAACTCCTCCGAAGTGAACGCAGGGGCCCTTTCCCCAGACACTCGAGCCATTGTCGCTTCCAGACACAGGTCACAGCAGCACATGTAGTGTAGGTCTTCTCCTGTGGAAGGTCAGGTATCAAGTGAGTGAACAGATAGAAAATGGCGGTCACGTCCATGGCGGTGCGTACTGTAACCACCAGCGTACATCGTCATTGGCTCCTGGAACCCATAGGGCCAAATGATAACCAATGCTGAATCGTGCAGCTGTCTTCGACCGCCTACCGCAACGCTGCACAACACCAGCGCAGTTACCTCATTTCCCCTTGTCCCTCCTTACAGATCAGGCAGCCGCCATTTCAGGGTGGCACGTGGCATGGCACCTAACTGGGTCACTGCACATTTGGGCAAGAATACGGACATACAACGCCACACACAGATTTACTCACCTCTACTCACCATTCTCCTCCATAGGGCACCTCCGCTGGGGCAGATGATGAGATGGTGTCATCCTCCGGTGTAGAGACCCCTGGTGGACCTGTCGACAATGGAAGACAGACACATCATTATCACCTACAGACTTGATTGTACCAGAATCCAAGAACTGTGTGCCCAATTGGAGCCAGACCTCATGTCAGCTATACGCCATCCCACAGGTATCCCCACTCTAGTGCAGATCCTGTCAGTGCTCTATTTCCTGGCAAGTGGTTCCTTTCAAACAACAGTGGCCATGGCATCAGGGATGTCTCAGACAATGTTCTCTAACATGTTGACCAGAGTGTTATCTGCCCTGCTGAAACACATGCGCAGCTACATAGTTTTCCCCCAGGTGGAGGATTTGGCCACAGTGAAAGCGGACTTCTATGCCCTGGGACATATCCCCAACATAATTGGTGCCATTGATGGTACACATGTGGCATTTGTACCCCCCGCAGGAATGAACAGGTATACAGAAATTGAAAAAACTACGATTCAATGAATGTTCATATGGTGTGTTTGGCAGACCAGTACATCTCTCATGTGAATGCCAAGTATCCTGGCTCTGTGCATGATGCTTACATTTTGAGGAATAGCTGCATCTCTTCTGTGATGGGCCAACTCCAGAGGCACTGGGTGTGGTTAATAGGTGAGCCCAAGCTTCCCACATAGTATGAATAGGTGTCTGGGTATGGGGTAGTCCCTAAGGGTTGGTGTGTGTCTAACAGATATCCCTCGACATTTGCAGGTGACTCTGGTTACCCCAGCCTCTCATGGCTAATGACCCCAGTGAGGAATGCCAGGACAAGAGCAGAGGAATGCTCCAATGAGGCACATGGGTGAACTAGGCGTATTATTGAGCGGACTTTCGGCCTCCTGAAGGCCAGATTCAGGTGGCTCCCTATACTACTCACCAAAGAAGGTGTGCCAGATCATCGTGGCATGCTGTATGTTGCACAACCTGGCTTTGTGACGCCAGGTACCTTTTCTGGTGGATGGGCCTGATGATGGTCTTGTGGCAGCTGTGGAGCCTGTGGGCAGTGAGGAAGAGGAGGCAGAGGAAGAAGATATTGACAACTGAAACAACATCATCATGCAGTACTTCCAGTGAGACACAGGTAAGAGACTGGCACTGCTCTTCTCATATCTGACTACTGTAGGACATTATATAAGTCAGCCTTTTAACCTCTGTGTGTGGACCCTGATGTCAAGGAGACCAGATCCTCGGGGCTTGCGCATGTTCCCAAAATGTTCACCCTTTTGGCAGCTCCAAACTCCACTAGTTATTATAGCACAGAGATAAAGAATGGGCAAGAGGTGGAATGGGTTTGGGGTTGGAAACAGTGGGGAAGGAGACTTGTGGAAGCAAGAGTTAAACAACGGCAAGATTAATCAGAATTACTTTCAATAAGCTTTGTTTCAAATAACACTAATACTGAAAACATGAATGGCCTAAAGCTTCACTATAACTAGGCCTCAGGAATCTAGGTACCTGGAAATCAAGAAACGTTTCATATGAACATTCCAGAGTTAACATATATTTTGAAGAATGAACACTCTCCAAATAGTTCTTAGAATAATCACTGTATTACAACAAAAATCAAAGAGCACCTGGTTTTCACTGCATGAATGAACTGTACTACAATCATGAATAACACTGCTACGTCACACTCTTATTAAGAGTTCCAAGAGTCACATGTTCAGGAATTATTATGGACCTTAATCAAACTGCACATTGAGATTTCAATGTCTAGAAATGATTGCGCACTCTGCCGATCTGTATTTCAAAAGTTGAAACGGCAGGAATGAATCGCGCATACTGTTGCTGATTCGCACATCTAGATTCAAATGCAGTGAAAAGATTGCGCGCGCTGCCGATCTGTAATTCAGGAGTTAAATGCCTGGAAGGAATCGCACACACTGTTGCCGATTCGAACATCACAATGCAATTGCCATGAAATTATCGCGCACAGTGCTGACCTGAATGTCAAGAGCCAAATGCCAGGAAAACAATTGCACATGCGGTTTTATGTTTAGGCCCAAAACTCAAATGTCACTGGAAACGGAGTCGGGGGCCTAACCCTACCTCTGCCTTACCGCCCTGCTTGAAGATCACCAAATAAATTAGGGCTGGCCTGGAAATGACTTGATAGGCCTCCAGGACAGGAGCTCAGGAAAATGATGCTGCTCAGCACCGGGACCTCTGAATAGTGAGCCCGTGTAGCTGGGCTGGCTGCCTTATATAGAGCTAAGCCCCGCCCACGAGCCACACCCAACTATGCTGCAGGAAAGGCTTCTAGAATGTCTTCATACCCTGTAATCCTGCAAACAAGCCTTGCAAATGAACAATTTATTACAAACAGCATTAATGACTTTTCAAGGCAAAATCTCTGCAATGCAAAAGGTTAACATGCTGCATAGAAACACAATGCATGAAATATGCCGTTGCATGAGGACTGGATTTTTGCATTTACGTCGCCTGTAGAGCGCGCACTGTCCTGATGCCGACACCTGACAGTTCACTTTGGCTTTCCTTTTCACATATCTGGGTGCCTCATTCTGCCTTCTGCTATGGTTACTGCTACCCAACAACTGTCATACATTGGTATTTGCAAATGAACATTAACATTGATATTTGTAGAAGAAGTTGTAATAATACATTTGTGAACGTACAGACTAACTCCAGATTGTTTTGTGATTCAAGGGTGTTTATTTCAGTGCTAATAAGTAGAGGGGTATGTGCAATGGGCTGGGGTGATGGTGGAGGAATGTCCAGGATAGAGTCAAGTCTTTTGGTATCACAGGTGCATTGTCCAAGGAGGCATGGGAAGTGGAGCAATGGCAGTTCATGATGGACAGGGTGACAGAGTGGGACAGAAGGGTGACAATCAGGAAAGTCCTATTTCCTGGTGGGGGTCTAGGCAATGTTCTCTGTCTTGTGCCTGGATCGCAGGGACTGTTTGCAGGGTGGTTCTCCTTCTGCAGGGGGTGGGGTGCTGGTGACCTGTTGGTCCTGTGGCGGGAGCTCCTGTCCACTAGCACCGGCGGACGTGGAAGGCTGTTCATCTGTTGGGCTAGTGTCAGGGGCCCGGTGGTATGCCACTGTCTCCATCATGGTGTTGGCCATGTCTGCCAGCACCCCTGCAATGGAGACCAGGGTGGTGTTAATGGACTTCAAGTCCTCCCTGATCCCCAGGTACTGTTCCTCCTGCAGCCGCTGGGTCTCCTGAAAATTGGCCAGAATCGTACCCATGGTCTCCTGGGAATGGTGGTATGCTCCCATGATGTTTGAGAGTGCCTCGTGGAGAGTGGGTTCCCTGGGCCTGTCCTCCCCGTGTCGCACAGCAGTCCTCCCAGCTTCCCTGTTGTCCTGTGCCTCCGTCCCCTGAACCGTATGCCCACTGACCCCAGATCCCTGATCGTCCTGTGTTAGTGTTGTTGCCTGGGGTCCCCGTAGTGGTGGACACACTGCTGATTGACGTGTCCTGGGGACAGAGGGATGGGCCCGCTGGGTGGGTGCTGTGCTGGTGTTTCCCGAGGGGGGAGGTTCAGTGGTGGTTTGGGACTGTGGCAGGGGAACCGACTGTCCAGAGGTCCCTAATGGGCTGGGCTGGTCATTTTGATCCAGGCGTGCAGAGTTGCTGTCATCACTGTGGGCCTCTTCTGTGGGGGGACTGGATATGGCTGCCACCTCCTGTCTGGTGACGTTGTGTAGGGGTCCTGCTGGGGTGTAAATTCATTGTTATTGTATCTCCGTGTTCCATTTTGTGCATGGGTGTGTTTACCTGTATGGTTGTGATTTTCCTGTCAGCTAGGCCTTGGGTGAGTGGTGATTTTGTGGGCTGGGTGAATGTCTCCACTGGGCATGCTGTGGTGATGGGTGTATATGCAGGTCTTTGTTGGGTTCCATGCTTTGGTGTTGCATGTAGGACTTGGTATTGGGATGTGTGGGTTGTAATAGTGGGATATATGTGAGGATATAATAATAGAGATATGACTTGACGTACCAGAGTCCAGTCCTCCTGAAACTCCTGCGAGGCCCTCACGATGCATGATCGTCAAGACTTGCTCCTCCCATGTTGTTAGTTGTGGGGGAGGAGGTGGGGGTCCACTGCCAGTCCTCTGTACTGCTATCTGGTGTCTTGAAACCACAGAACGCACCTTCCCCTTTAGGTCATTCCACCTCTCCCTGATGTCATCCCGTGTTCTTGGATGCTGTCCCACTGCGTTGACCCTGTCGACAATTCTTCGTCATTGCTCCATCTTCCTTACTATGGATGTCTGCTGCACCTGTGATCCAAATAGCAGTGGCTCTACCCGGATGAGTTCCTCCACCATGACCCTGAGCTCCTCCTCAGAAAACCTGGGGTGTCTTAGAGGTGCCATGATGTGGTGTGAGTGATGTGTGAGGTGATGTGTTGGAGTGTGTTGTGTTTTGTGCGTGGACAGTGTGTGAGTGATGGTGTTTTGTGCCTCTGGATGCTGGTGTTGTCTTTGCTATTCTCTTTCTCTGCTTCTTCCAAAAATGTCATTGTAAGGGGTTGTGTGTTTTATAGTGGTGTGGGTATGTGGGTGTGGTGTGTGTATGTGTGTTAGGTGTGTGTAGTTTGAATTGTCCAATGTGGTGTAGTTTTGTAAGTGTGTGTGTATTGTGAGTGTGGTGGTGTATACCGCCAAAAGATTACCGCGGTTGAATGACCGCTGCGTTGATTCGTGGGTCGTGATAGTGTGAGCGTATTCCTGTTGGCGTGACGGTGTGGGTTTTGCTATCGCCAGTTTATCACTGACCTTTGGTGTGGCGGACTTGTGTGGGTGTCTGTATTGTGGAGGATTTCTAAGTGTGGGTCATAATACCCGTAGCAGATTTCCACCGCGGACACGGTATGTTGGCGGCCGTCAGCACGGCGGTCAGCGGACTTTATGGCCAGGGTTGTAATGAGGGCCATGATTTGTTTAGGGAGTCGGGTACAGGTTTTTAGAATCTACAGAATGGGCCCAGTTCAGTTGAAGATGTTAACTTGTAACATGAATGGTCTCAGGGTTAGGGGGCGTAGACAGAAGATTTTTGAATTTTTGAGGTTGCTTGAAGAAGAAGTGGTGATCCTCCAGGAGACTCACCTGATACAAGAGGAATGGAGCAGCAGTTTAAAGCAATTACAATGGGTGGCTTACTGGGTTAGTACCAACCAGCCCTATACAGTTAAAGGGGTTGTGATTCTTTTTTAAAAACCCTTAAAAGTAGTGGTGGGTACAGTTAGCGTAGACCCGAGAGGGCGGTGGTTGGTGGTAGAAGCTAATGTATATGGATCCTGGTTAACATTTGCCAGGTATTTTTGCCCCAATTCAGATGATCCAGACCCTTTCCAGGAGCTCTACAATCATCTCTTAGACTCTATGTATCCGATTGTCTTGGGGGGTGATTTTAATGTTCTTTTAGATCTAATTTTGGATAAATCACCTAGGAGAAACACAGCAAATACCCCTAAGACAAGAATTTGGGTGAAGCAGGTGATGGAGGATCTGGATTTAGTAGATATTTGGATATGGAAGGGCAGTAATGGACCAAGATTCACTTTTCACAATAAAAAATATGAGCATTATTCAAGGATTGTTTTTTTAGTGAGTAGGAGTCTATGTGGGAAAGTGATTGAGGTGAAACATGCCCCGGAACATTTGTCTGATCATTTGGCGGTGAGGCTCTATTTCGTTTGATAAACCATTGGTTAATTTAAAATGGATGGTAAGTCGTGTCTTGCTTTTGGAGAAATGGGCTTTTGAGAAACTAAAGCAGGATACTAAGGCTTTCTTTGATTAAAATTATGGGTCGACCACTATCCGCAAAGTATGGGATACCTATAAAGCATATATAAGGGGTCAGCTGGCTAGTATGGAAATTTATAGGCATAAAGTAGAGAAAATACAGATAAAACATTTGGAGATGGAGATACAGAATTTACAAAATAAGGCACGTGGTCTAACTGATCAGTTAACATCAGTTTAAGAGGACCAGATAAGGAGAGCTAAAGTTGATTTAGACAAAGATTAGAAGGAAACTGGAGAGTAGTAGGTTCACCCAATATGATTATGGGGAAGGGTGTGGTAAGCTTTTGGGTTGGAAAGCAAAAGTAGAGCAAACCAGAAATAACATTACATCAATAATGGATAGAGATGATGAAATAGAGCTGGCCTTTTCATCTTTTTTTCAGGATTTATATACAGAGGATTCTGAGGCTACAAATGAACAAATCCAAGACTTCTTGGACAAATGTCCAATTCCTTGTTTAGATGAAGATAAATGAAATAACCTGGGTGCCCATATAGAAATAAGGGAATTGAATAAGGCTATTGAGAGTTTAAAAAGGGGCACAGCTTCAAAGTCTGATAGCTTGCCTGATGAACTTTATGTTTTATTCCTTTTTTACTTGAGTTACTCAATAATATTTTTATTGAGGGTAGAGATTTGCCTAACTCCTGGGATGAGACACCTATAACTCTGATTTTTTCCAGATAAAATTCCAGATAAAATTCTACTATATTGTGATTCTTATAGAACAATTTCATTATTAAATTTGGATTATACGATCTTTACACATATATTATCTAAAAGATTGGAGACAGTGGTTGCCTCATTGGTTCATCAGGACCAGAAAGGTTTTATTAAAGTTCGACAACTTTTTGAATTAACGCATGATTTATTGGGGGCTATGGACCTGGCCTCTCAGGAGAATCTACCATTGGTGGCCCTCACCTTTGATGCCGCCAAGGTATTTGACCGAGTAAATTGGTCTTTTTTGCATATGGTTCTTGATCGGTACAAACCCGGAGAAATCTTTACTAGGGCAATGTCTTTAAATAAGAATCCTATGCTAATGTGCTGGTTAATAGCAAGCTCTCTCAGCAAGGTCGAATTGGACGGGGCACCCGTCAGGGTTGCCCACTCTCCCCTTTGTTATTTGATCTTTATATTGAGCCTCTTGCGGGTATGATTAGACAGAATGTAAGCATTTTGCCTTTCCAATATAAGAGGTGGGAGAAGAAAGTAGCTCTCTAAACTGATGACTTAATGATATTTACAAGGGATTTAGGTGTTTCATTACCAAATATTTTATTAACTTTAAGGGCATTCGGAAGGGTATCTGGGTATTTAGTAAACCAACAAAAACAGAGATAATGTGCTGGAATATTACTCATAGTAGCCCATTGATAAAGAAGGAGATAAGGTACTTGGGGGTGCAGATTAAGGCTAATTTGGGTGATATCCCTCAGGTCAACTTTAACAAGGCAATGGATGCAACTAAGAAGCTTCTAAGGGTATGGGCGGGCCTTTCTCTTTCCCTCATTGGGAGATTGAATATTTTGAAGATGGTTATTTTACCTAAACTTACGTTTTTGTTAAATGTGATTCCCTTAGAATTTAAACAGGCTTGGTTCCAAAAGTTACAAGGAGAATTAACCTCATTTGTCTGGTCATAAAAAGGTGCTCGCATTGCATGGAAAAATTATGTTAGCGGAAGAGAAATCGAGGACTAGAGAGTCCTGATGTGTACAAGTATTATTTAGCCTTTCAGGTCAAAAATGTGAGAAGTTTATTAAATGAGAATCTCTCCTTTACCCCAATGTTTACGGCTATGATCAGTTATCTTCAGGAAGCAGGGGAGCACTTTTTATTTAAATTTGGCCACCCGAAGTTCTTAAAGAAGATAAGGTTGAAGTGTTTAGGGGTGGCGTGTAAAGTATAGTTCCAGGTTCGGAAATGAATAAGAATATCTTATTATAGTAGATTGGCACCAGTCTGGGGCTCACCAGGTACCCCAGAATTTCTGCAGGACAAGTTCTCTATCCCCTTGAAGAAGAGTGGGTTGGAGAAGTAGGGTCAGTACCTGGAGAACAATGTTTTGTTACCCTGGCCAGTACTTAGTGACAGATTAGGAGGCCCTTCTCTAAATTCAAGCACTATCAACTGGCAAGTTGGGCGAGTATGTTACAAAAGGAAGGAAGTGGGCAAGAAGGGAATGTGTGGGAGGACAGACTGTCACAAAGACATACCCTTTGCAAGGAGGTTGCTCTATGGTACTGGATGCTGATAGACGCTGGGGTCAGTGGCAGTGGGCACACCGTTCAGGGGACAGAGGCACAGGACAACAGTGAAGCTGGTAGGACTGCTGTGCGACAGGGGGAGGACAGGCCCAGGGAACCCACTCTCCACGAGGCACTCTCAAACATCATGGGAGCATACCACCATTCCCAGGAGACCATGGGCACGGTACTGGCCAAGTTTCAGGAGACCCAGCGGCTCCAGGAGGGACACTACATGGGGATCAAGGATGACCTCATCAAAATATACACCATCCTGGTCAACATAGCAGGGGTGCTGGCTGATATGGGCAAGACCATGAGGGAGGCAGTGGCTCAACAAAGGGCCCCTGACACTAGCCAAACCGAGGAACAGCCTTCCATGTCCGCCGGCACTAGTGGACAGGAGGCCCCGCCACAGGACCAATAGACCACCAGCACCCCACCCCCTGCAGAAGGAGAACCACCCCGCAAACGGTCTCTGTGATCCAGGCAGAAGACAGAGAATATTGCCAAGACCCACTCCACATAATAGGACTCTCCTGATTGTCACCC
The DNA here is from genome assembly GCF_031143425.1 of Pleurodeles waltl. Lineage (NCBI taxonomy): Eukaryota > Metazoa > Chordata > Amphibia > Caudata > Salamandridae > Pleurodeles > Pleurodeles waltl. The sequence continues at coordinate 512,274,076 of NC_090445.1, forward strand.
TTCTGTCCCACTCTGTTACCCTGACCACCTTGAACTGCCATTGCTCCCTTTCCTATGCCCCATTGGACAATGCACCTTAGATCCCAAGAGACTGGACTCTACCATGAACCTTCCTCCATCATCACCCCAGCCCCTTGCACATACCCCTATACCCATTAGCACCTAAATAAACACCCTTTAATCAAAAACCAATCTGGAGTCAGTTTGATCTTTCTCAAATGTATTATCACAACATTAGCAGCAAATTGTAATGTAAATGTTAATTTACACATACCAATGTATGACAGTTGTTGGGCAGCAGTACACATAGCAAAAGGCAAAATGGGTGCACAGATCTGAAAAAATGTAATCCAAAGGGAACAGCCAGTGTCCACAGACAGAGGTTACGAGGCTGCCATGTACAATGTCCTAAAATATACTGAAATGTGAAGAGGACTTACAATCTATTACCTGTGTGTCACTTGGAGTAGTGCAAGATAATGTGTGTTCTGTTGTCAATATCTTCTTCCTCTGCCTCCTCTTCTTCACTGTCCACAGGCTCCACCACTGCCACAAGACCATCACCAGGCTCATCCTCCAGCAGAAAAGGCACCTGGCGTCTCAATGCCAGGTTGTGCAACATACAGCAGGCCACGATAATCTGGCACACCTTCTTCGGTGAGCAGTATAGGGAGACCTGTTAGATGGAGGCACCAGAATCTGGCCTGCAGGAGGCCAAACGTCCTCTCAATAATACACCTAGTTCGCCCATGTGCCTCATTGTAGCATTCCTCTGCCCTTGTCCTGGCATTCCTCCCTGGGGTCAGTAGCCATGAGAGGTTGGGGTAACCAGAGTCACCTGCAAATTTCGAGGGATAACTGTTAGACACACACTCACCCTTAGGGACTACCTCATACCCAGACACCTACTCATACTGTGAGGGGACCTTGAGATCACCTATTAGCTACACCTGGTGCCTCTGGAGTTGGCCCATCACATAAGGGATACTGCAATTCCTCAAGATATAGGCATCATGCACAGAGCCAGGATACTTGGCATTCACATGGGAGATGTACTGGTCCGCCAAACACACCATTTGCACATTCATTGAATTATAGCTTTTTCGATTTCTATACGCTTGTTCATTTCTGCGGGGGTGGCGAATGCCACATATGTACCATCAATGGCACCAATGATTTTGGGGATATGTCCCAGGACATAAAAGTCAGCTTTCACTGTGGCCAAATCATCCATCTGGGGAAACATGATGTAGCTGGGAATTTATTTCAGCAGGGCAGACAACACGCTGCTCAATACGTTAGAAAACATTGGCTGTGACATCCCAGATGACATGGTCACTGTAGTTTGGAAGTAGCCACTTGCCAGGAAATGGAGCACTGACAGGACCTGCACTAGAGGGGGGATACCTGTTGGTTGGCAGATAGCTGACATTAGGTCTGGCTCCAATTGGGCACACAGTTCTTGGATTGTGGCACAATCAAGCCTGTATGTGATTATAATGTGTCTGTCCTCCATTGTCAACAGGTCCACCAGGGGTCTGTACACCGGAGGATGCCGCCATCTCATCATCTGCCCCAGCGGTTGTAGCCTATGGAGGAGAACGGTGAGCAGAGGGTCATTTACCACATAGATAGCACAACTGTGTCAGAAGTCATGTTAGAGAATCCGTGTGTGAAATCGTGAGTCCATATAAGTGCCAATATGTGCTGTGACGCAGTTAGGTGCCATGCCATGTGCACCCCTGAAATAGCAGCTGCCTGACTCGTGAGGAGGGACAAGGGGAAATTAGGTAACTGTGCTGGTGTTGTGCAGCATCGCAGTAGGCGGTTGAAGACCGCCACGCAACTCCGCATTGGTTATCATTGGGTCCTAGGGGTTCCATGAGCCAATGGCAATGTACGCTGGCGGTGACGGTACACAACGTCGCGGACGTGACCACCATTTTCTATCTGTTCACTCACTTAATACCTGACCATCAACAGGAGAGGACCTAAACTGCAAGTGCTGCTGTGACCTGAGTCTGGAAGTGACAATGGCTACAGTGTCTTAGGAAAGGGACCCTGCCTTCACTGCAGAGGAGTTGGACAAACTGGTGGATGGGGTCCTCCCCCAGTATACACTACTCTACGGTTGTGTAGGCGAACAGGTGAGTACACTGTGAGCATGATGCATGGGCAATGCCTGTTTTGAGTGGTGTAGATGTAAGACCCATGTTGGGGTGTGGCCTATGTGCTGTCTGTGAGGATGGTTAGTGTATCTGCATCAGGGCATGGGTGGGAACTGTTGGGCAATGAGTATGACGGTCCGGATGGGTGAGTAATTTCCTTTCCTCCTGTACCTTCCCTCTAGGTCAGCGCCCACCAGAAGAAGGCTATTTGGTGTGCCATCACCAAGGAAGTGCGGACGCTGGGGGTCTATCACAGACGGAACACCCACTGCCGCAAGAGATGGAGAGACCTGCGCTGCTGGAGCAAGAAGTCAGCGGAGGCCCAGCTGGGGCTGGCCTCCAATCGTGGAAGGGGTGCCTGTCGCACCATGACCCCCTGAGGTTCTGCATCCTTGCGGTGGCCTATCCGGAGTTGGATGGGCACTTGGGGGCATCACAGCAGCCACAAGGGGGTGAGTACAGAGTCATAAAGCTGACTCTGCTCAGTTTAGGAAGTATCTGGGTGGGGGAGGTGGGCTGTGGGTGCCCCTAGGCCAGGGCGATCATGCCCGGCTATGTCCCATGTTTGCAGGCTCAGAAGCACCCTTACCCCAATCGTACAATTGGGCAGCTAGTAGTGTGCAGGGTCCTGTGGGTGTCAGGTGTGCATGTGCTGGCGTTAGGCATTGTACCCCATGGGCTGGTGACTACCATAGTGAGTGGTTGGGCAAGGCCTAGTGCAAAGGGCAACTCAGTGTGTGCTGTGTCCACCAACGGTAGTCGTGTTGCTGGCATTGACCATGTGTGTCCTCTGTCTTCCACCCCTTCTTGTTTTGTCACCCTGTCATTGTGTGCATTAGCATCATCTGGCAGAGGAGCTGAGGCACTGGCCACGGATGGAGCTGTATCCCACATGGCCCATGAGGGTGAATCCACGGAGGGTGAAGGCACCAGTGGGACGGAGGGCGAGGGGAGCTCCACAACGGGGAAAGGAGGGGATACCAGCTACAGCGACTCCTCCTCTGATGGAAGCTCCGTGGCAGTGTTGGACACCTCTGTGCCCATCCCAACAACAGGTACAGCCACCACCCCCCACCAGCACCACCCTCCCAGCAGCCCCTCAGCGTGTTTCCCGCTCACCCAGGAGGGTGGGCATCTCCTTTACCCCAGGCACCTCAGGCCCTGCCCCAGTCACCCCTGCTGCCCTCAGTGAGGAGGCTATTGACTTCCTGAGATTCCTCACTGTTGAGCAGTCAAACATTCTGAATGCCATCCAGGGTGTCGAGAGGCATTTGCAGCAAACAAATGCATACCTGGAGGGCATTCATTCTGGCATGGCGGCCCAAAAGAGAGCATTTCAGGCTCTGGCCTCAGCACTGATGGCAGCCATTGTTCCTGTGTCCAGCCTCCCTTCTCCAACTTCCACTACGCAGACCCAATCCCCTCTACCTCAGCCTATCCTAAGCACACCTTCAGACCAGCAAGCACACACATCAATAGACAAAAGTGACTCGGGAAAACATAAGCACCACACATCACACAGGCACTCACACAAGCACCATACCCATGCACACATACCAACATCCACTTACTCCACTGTGTCTCCCTCCTCCACGTCCTCCACCTCCCTCCCAGTCTCGTCTCCACTCACACCTCCATGCACTACATCATCAGCCACTGCCTCCATCACCAGCACGCCCATCACAACACACCGCTCACATGCAATCCCCACCCCCACTACCATTCACACGTCCCCTGTGTCCTCTCACAGTGTGTGTGTGAGCCCCCCCTCCCAAAGTACACAAATGCAGGCACACACCCACTCAACAGCCATTCACCTCACAACAGCCTCCAGCCCATGCACCTTCACCCAAACTCAGCCGACGTACACCTCCTACAACCACTACCTTTTCCTCCACTACCACTCCCACACCCCCCTCCATCTTCCCATCCCAGTGTGTCTAAAAAACGTTTCCTAGCTAACTTCAACCTCTTCCCTATCCCTCCCCCCTGCCCGTCCCCTAGGGCCAGGATTTCTAGATCCCAGCCCAGCACCTCAGCCACCATATCTGTGTCTGCTGTGATCTGTGCAAGTCCGGGTGGATCGAAGAGGGTCCCTGTCAGAGCTGCCAGTATGCCACCTACAGATGGGAAGGAGCACCCGATTTCGCCACCTGCCAAGGTCAAAAAGGGTCCGGCTTCCAGCAGGGGAAAGTCACATCACCCACCCAGCAAGGCCACAGCCAAACACAGAGAGGACAGTGCCAAGGTCCCAGCAGCGACTGCCAAAGTGGGGAAGGGATACAAGACAAAGGTCAAGTCACCTCAGGGCACGATGCCTCTTGGTGAGGGGTTGGTGACCACCATTTCCTTAGGGATGCCAGCGACCTGTACCACAGTCACCATCACCGCAACGACCACCACCTGCACTGCCACCTGCACCGCCACCTGCGCCACCGCTGCCACAATGTCAGTCGGCAGCATCCTCCCCAAGGACAGTCTGGTGTCTCCCTCCACCACAACAGACACCTGCACCATGGCCAGCACCAGCAGCATCTCCACTGCAGCCACTGCCGCAGCCATCGCCACCTGCACCACCATCTGCACCACCACATGCCCTACCGGTACCACTATATCGGACGTCAGCAGCATCACCAGTGGGCAGCCATCGGAGGCTGCAGGTGGCATCCTGGACACGCCACTTAAGGCACAACCACCAGCTCTGGCATGAGCAGCATTTGGCAGCCTAAGTCGCCTCAGGATGGAGTGTGGCTCTGCCGCCATGGAGTATCATGCTACCTGTTCCATGTACATCTCGTGGCTCTGACACCTAGGTGACAGTTGGGTAACTGGCCACACCCCAGGTCCAGCATCACTGGGCACAATACCCCCTCCAGAACCAGTTGATAGATGCATCCACTCCCACAATCCTTGGCAGGATCAAGCACTCTGGGCACAATGCCCACTCCAGAACCAGTGGATAGATGCATCCACTCCCACAATCCTTGGCAGGATCAAGCACTCTGGGCACAATGCCCCTTACAGAACCTGTGGAACATGTTACCGACTTTAGAGACTGTGGCCTTGCACCGCCCAGTACCAAGCAGTGGGCAAACCACCCACTCGAGAGACTGTGGCTTTGCACTCCCCAGGACCAAGTAGTGGGCAAACCACCCACTTGAGAGACTGTGGCCTTGCACTCCCCAGGACCAAGCAGTGGGCAAACCACCCACTTGAGAGACTGTGGCTTTGTACTCCCCAGGACCAAGCAGTGGGCATGGAGGCCCCTCCAGGAGCAGTGGCATTGTACAATCTTCCGGCTGAGCTGCCCCCCTCCCCTTCCCCCTGAGGTGCCTGTGTTTTTTTCGACCTGATGCCCCTGCAGTGTTCTCTCCGTTTTGAGGCAGGTATCATGTGTGGGCTTCAGAATATGCTAATGGGGTGAGAAGTTAGGGTAATGTAGGCGCTCAGGATCATAAATGGCACAAAAATGATTCAAACATCAAAGGAGAAAAAAGAAATTGCAACAAAGAAGAAAAGGGTGCCAGCACAAGGGAACACACCCATCCCTTACAAGTTTAAACAAAACCAAATATACATTGATACAATGTGCGGCACACCTCAACACAATAATTATACATATAAAAACTACATCAGTAAACTTGAGGAAATCAAAATGTCCATTTTTAATATACGTTTGCAACGTCAAGTCTAATACACAGATCCAAATAGTTTCTTCAAATGTTTCAAAACACCTCCATGCAAGTACAACTCAGTACTATGAGTGAGTCGCGTACTCGCGGCACAGCGTCTCGTCGAAATATGCGAACGTTGCGTTCCTACTATAATATGATCTGGAAGTGCGTTATATAATTATACACCAAATATTGTCACATTTTTGGTCGAGTACGTGTAAGATAGGAAAACCTTACCTATTAGGATTTGGACTTGGAACTAAAGGAGTTCGTTCTACAACTTACATATCAGATTATTTCAATGAATACTGTAGATGACTTACTAGGATGGTGAATCTTATCAGTCAGGAGCCCTGAAGAAGTCATTCGGGATTTGAAACAAGAATTTCCCATGACGAAACACGTGTTGGCTTGAGTTGTGCTTGCATGGAGGTGTTTTGAAACATTTGAAGAAACTATTTGGATCTGTGTATTGGACTTGACGTTTCAAACGTATATTAAAAATGGACATTTTGATTTCCTCAAGTTTACTGATGTAGTTTTTATATGTATAATTATTGTGTTGAGGTGTGCCGCACATTGTATCAAATCATGTGTGGGCTTCGCCTATGCTTTTTTGGACCACTGGACATTTACAAGGGACAGTGTACTGCTTTGTGTATATCATGCAAATATTTTATATATTGTTTATTTAAATTCTACTGCTATATCTGAATGTTCCAATATACTGATTAGACTCATTTCCTTTTGTCCTTGCGTTCTTCCAGGGGGTGACGGGTGTATCAGTAATGTTGTTGGATGTGCTTGTGTGTATGTTGTTGTGGGTGAGGGTGGGGGTGGGGGGTGTTGCGTGCCACCTGTGTGTGTCACTCTCTTTTCCCTCCTCCCCTCCCCTGTGTGCTAGGTGCAGTACTCACCGTCTCCGTCGACACTGCTACCCTCTTTCTACTTCGTGGTGCATGAGAAGATACACCAACATGGGTAGTATCTCCAATTTGGGCTCCATGGTGTCCTGGTTCTTCGTTGAGTGTCGAAAGGTGAGTGGTTCCCCTTCGATGTACTGTTTCTGCCGTGCTTTTAATGGCATTGGTACTGCCCAGGAAAAGCTGGCAGATTGGCCTCTCATAATAGTGTAGGCAGTACATTGTCTGCCGCCGGTCTGTTGGCGGTGACCGCCGCGGTGTTTGTTGCTTCCGCCGTGGCAGTCGGAGTGTTAAAGTGGCTGTCTATGTTGGTGGTTTCAGCTGTGCTCGTGATTCAATTTTTTTACCGCTGGCCTGTTGGTGGTGTTACCGCCGCTTTAACACCAACCGCCAGGGTTGTAATGCGGGCCTAAATGATTTTGACACGACACAAGGCGTTAACGCTTTGCTTTCCCATTCCCAATTTCCAATTATTACATTTACAGAAGATCAGAGAAAGTGCTTCTTATACTCTCCTGACACAGAAAAGTCACACATGCACAAAAGGAAGGTTGACAATACCCCTCAACTGTAAACCTGACAAAAGAAAGCTCTCAGAGGACTTGTGAAACAAAGAAGAACCCTTCCAGTACATTATGGAAAATGCCTAAAAGTGTATTTACATTTTATAATCACCTAGCAACTGCATGAGTCCATGTTTTTTCGCAGTAGTAACACTACCGTCTCGTTCTACTCAGGTTGGATTTGCTTACTAAGAGATGCATGGGGTGCATTTGATTTATAAAAATAATTTTAGGGTTTGAATCCAGTGACGATTAATGTCGACATGTATGAATCTCCCACAGATTGTTAAATACATCACAAGTAGTACATTTTTCCTAGACGTTCGCAAACTGCGCCTCAACTATACACAGAGTTGTTGATGCGCTTGAATCCTTGCAATCCTACCAAAACAGGACTATTGTGTTTGATGGTAGAGCCACAAAGGGGGGAACATTTCCATTGAAATATGATAGGACTGGAATATGCACTTTCTTTTTAGTTCCTATAGGAGAGAAGGCTGATTATAACCTACTTTGCTTTGTTGGCAGATTAGACCAAGCAGTGACAAAGCCAACAGGTCTGGGTTTAAAGTGCTGACACATGTAGCTCTGGAGTGAGCCACATTGGACACAGAAGAAGCGGACAGAAATAACTCTATTCAGTTCAATGCATTCACTCAAATGGGGGAACGTTCAAACAGGCAATAGCACTCTGTGAATTAGAAATGTCCACTGGACTGAGCCAAGCCATGCTTTAAAAAGTCCATATCCAATGCTACAAATTGGTGGACCCAGATCCCACTATCTATATATTGTTAGCAATAGTTTTTTTTTAAATCTGAGAGCTAAACCAAGAGTTGATCTCTGGCCAAAAAATGGCTTTTCCAAATTATTTTCAATTTCTTCAGCAGGAATTTCGACGATTGAGAATGCTAAAATTCTGGTATCAGTAAGTCTGTATGCACACTTGCCAACATGGAGTTCCCACATATTAGAGTGAAGTCCTAAAGACCTAATTCACAAAGAAGTTGTTTTTTATTCTTGATTTTGGAACAAATTGCTGGTGAAGATGTAGGAGTATGGCACACCTACTCAGAAAAAAAGAAACCCCTTGAGAATCATAGCTTAAATTGTTGAATGTTCAACATTAAAAAGGTTGTATCACAAAGTACCTGTGTCAAAAAACCTTTGTGAAGAACATTTTTATTGTGTTTTGATAATATATGACAACAAATGATCAGCTGAGTAAGCATTGAACTATTGTCAGCCAAGTCTTAATAGAATTACAAAAACCTTAGAAATTCATTAAAAAACACAAAGGTTATAGGGATCCTATAGTTAGGTTCAGGTTTTACACAAGCAAAACTATAGAAATCCAGCAGTTAGTTATACTTATTACAAGGATCTATAACTCATGACCTAAGGTAACTATAATTCTTGCCCCCACCATGCACAGTTTTCCCATCAACAATTTCACTTAAAATGTTGCAGTGGTTTTATCAATGACGTGATAGAAGATGTCATGATTGATGTAATATGTGAGATAATTAGCAGTACATGGTGAGGGTGTGGTTTATAGTTATCTTAGAACACTATAACGTTCCTGCAACCTTTGTTTTTTTACCATATGTTCATCCAACTATTGCTGCATGTGGTGAAGTTACACAGACAGCATTACACTTGTAAGCAGTAAGTCCGTTTATTCAGGGACTCTCCACAAACGCGGTGCCCTCTCTTCCAGTCAGCAGGCAACTGCCGGGTGAAAGAACACTGATTCACATTCTAGAAGTTCGGCTCGAGGCTGGAACAACAATGCAGCCACGAGCCATATTACAACACATCCCTCTCCATTAACACCATAAAGAAAAAGAAATAAACCAATATAAATCAAAATACTTATTACAATAAATAACTTCTAAAGGTGATGAAAAATGAGGTATCATGAACACAAAAAGTTACAACAAGGATCTTCAAAAAAACAACAACAAATCAAAAATACTGCAAAAACAAAAGTAAATGCATCACGTTACATAATCGTTCAGAAATGTGGGAGGTCTTCTAAATCTAGGAGTACTTGCACTCACACCACAAGGAGATGCCCCCATGAACCCACACGAACAGAAGGACCAACATCCTAACACCCCACATTAGCATCTCCACTTTCGCTACCATCCTGAGCTCTTTCACCACCCTGAATTCCATGAGGACCTATAACATCTTCATCCCTCATCAGCATATAACCGCTACAGTCATCACACCTCTCACCATTCTCGCCACTCCACACAGAAGCAAATTTTGCAACATGCCTGAAATTCCAGTGTGGACCATTTTCAAGCAACACATGCCACTTGTGAGCTTCTTGAACTCTAAAAGGACCTAAAACTTGCAAAAACCTTCCTTTACTCTCCCTGACTTAATTTTCAGCCAATCACCCGGCTTAATCCTCAGATCACTATGCACTGCCTCAGTTGCCAGGTCCCCACTGAGTTTACCACATCCTCCCAACAATTTCTCCATCCATGAAGGTTTGAGTTTACCAATGGGTTTCCTTCCTGTCATGACTTCGAACGGTGCCCTCCCAGAAATGAGATTCTCAGTGGTACGATAAGCCCAAACTAATTCCGAGATCACCAACTCAACATCCACACCACTGACCATCGCTAACTGTAGCCCACCCTTGATCATACGATTAGCTCGTTCCACAATTCCATTGGCACGATGATAGTACAATGCCGTACACGCATGCTTCACACCACATGAGTCCAAAAAGACCTTCATATCATTAGACGTCAACTGCGTACCATTATCAGTAATCAAAACTACTGGAAATCCTTCCTCAGTAAAAATCTGTCTCAAGACACTTATGGTCGTAGACGCGTAACCTCCAACGTAACTTTGACAATAAGCCATTTAGAATGTACATCCACCATGACCAGGGCAAAATTCCTTCCTCTACCTGCACCAGGCAAAGGTCCAATAAAGTCCAAGCACACACTATGCCAAGGCTTGCCCGGATCAGTTATGTTTCCCCATCGGACTGTCCTCCAACTTTTAACCGTTTCTCACTTTGTAAACACACAGAACACCTCTCAACCCATCCAACAATATCATCATCCATCCCAGGCCACCAAAACTCCATTCTCAACCTCCTTTTGGTACTTGTTTGCCCCAGGTGTCCCTCATGCGCAATATCAATCAAACTTTTGTGTACACCCCAGGTAGAACAATCTTTTCTCCACGCAATATTGTCCTCCAAACAATTTCCAAAAGCTCATCCAACACTTTGTTGAAAGGCCATACCATCACAGGAAGAGTGCTGTCTCTCCTCCCCACTTCCTTACCAAATCAATGACCCTCTTTAAAACCTCATCATCTTTCATTGCCATATCCCAATCAGTTTAATTCACAACAACTCTACTCCAATGCATAACTTCACACACAGATGCTACTGCTCCCTCTTGCTCACACTCCAACATGTTATCCTCATCCACTGATTGCCAATCAAGAGCCAGATGAGAAAGGCAATCAGCCTGTACATTCTTCCAACCAGGAATGAACTCAATTTTGTAATCATATTCTTGTAGATGTGAAACCAATCTGGCCCGTCTCGCTAACCCCTTGCCAGTCCCACCAGGCGACCACATTTTTAACAAAGGCTTATGATCAGTACGCAGCTTGATATTACTGCCCCAGACATACATGCAAAAATATTCCACACCCCACGCCGCGGCTAATGTCTTGCGTTCAATAACTGCATAATGTCCCTCCACAGTTGTCCAATTCCGTGAAGCAAAGGCAACAGTTTTCGCAACAGATCCATACAACCTTGGACAAGACTGCTCCAATACCCATTGCACTTGCATCAGCGGTAATAATCTTTTTTTTTCTCGTGTCAAAAGATACCAAGATGCCCACATTACACACATCATCTTTTATCATTTGGAAACATTGACGTTGTGCCATTCCCCATACAAAACTTGCTCCCTTGCGTAAGAGTACCTTTAAGCATTCTGTTTTGCTGGCAAAGTTCTTGACAAATTTTATTATTCTATTAACCCCAAGAAAGACCGCAGTTGACCTTTGTTCTTAGGAGCCGGAGCTGACCTAATAGCATCTAGCAAGTTTTTTTTGGTTTAACACCATCCTGCGATATCAAATGACCAAGATACTCCACCTCCTTTATCATGAACTGACATTTTTCCTGATGTAACATTAACCCAGACTCCAACAATCTGTCCAACAACATCTTCAAGGTGATAATATGGTTCTCAATGGTGTCACCAAAAACAAGAATATTGTCTTGAAAAAAAAGTATATTATCCAAACCCTTGAAAATATGACTCATCATCCTCTGAGAAATACTGGCAGTGGATGCCAAGCAAAAAGAAATCCGGGTTAACTGGAACGTGTCCTCCGAAGTGATGAAAGCAGTGAGAACCTTAGATGCCAGGTGAAGTATTGTTTGGTGATGTGCATGCCTAAGATCTAACTTTGAAAAATATTTGGCATCATTCATAAGCAAGATTAACTCATTAATGTTTGGCAAAGGAAAGTTGTCAGTTACAATGTTCTGGTTCAACCCCCTCAAATCCACACAAAACCTCAATTTTCCATCTTTCTTCTTATCAATAACAATGGGCGACAACTACTCCGAGGCCTCTACAGGTTTGATTACTCCACTATCAAGCATTTCTTTGAGAAGTTCCTTAAGTCCCCCTCTTACTGACACTGGCACTTTCCTGACCTTGTGCTGAACAGGAACAGCCCCCAGCTTCAATTTAATTTCATGCACATAGCCTTTTAATTCACATATTTACTCTCTAAACACATCCTTAGCACCATCCAGAATATCTGCTAGAGAAACATCATCAATAACTGCAACCTGAATAGGAGCACATGGATTGATGAAAATACGAAGATCGTATTGATGTTGCCAACCCAGAATTGGTGGACCAGATTCTGCTATATAAACTTTAACTACCACCTTCCTTCCCTTAAACGTTATCTCAGTGAGCATATAACCAACAATGTCAGTTTGTTCACCCTGATAACCCCTAGGATTGATGTCCTTTGGCAATAACCTGGTTGAAGGCCACTTCTGGAGAAACAAATCTTTAGGAACAATAGTATATAAGGAGCCAGAATCTACCATCAGCTCTACAGGCACATTCTTTACAATAAATTCAGCTTTAGGCCTCTGCAACCTTTTCCTTCGTACTACAGCACTGTCAGACCCAGACCCGTACTACAGCACATAAAACCCTTTCTAACTTGTCACCCATGAACGTGTCACCAACTGCATCTGCAACCATGGCCACTTTCCCTTTAACATGCTCTTTCTCCCTGCACACTCTTGCAAAATGCCCCTTGCGCCCACACCTCTGACACTCTTTCCCCAGTGCAAAATTTTTTGGGGATTCAGAAGTATGATATTTACTACCACACTTATTACACATCCTGCTTTTAACCCTACTATTGTTGAGAGGAGTGTTAATGAGCCTTCCCCGTAATGATTTATTCAAGACAGCAACATCACCCTCAATCAGCGATACCTCCTCAGAATCCTTAACTCCTCTACTCTCCATTTGCTTCATACAAAACTCAGACTCCTCAGCCACCTTTGCAATCTCTATAGCAAGCAGTAAGTCTGTTTATTCAGGGATTCTCCACAAATGCGGTGCCCTCTCCCCCAGTCAGCAAGCAACTGCCAGGAGAAAGAACACTGATTCACATTCTAGAAGTTTGGCTCGAGGCTGGACCAACAATGCAGCCACAAGCCATATTACAACACTGCACATGGTCATAGGATCTGTGCAGCAGGGATTTGGCAAAGACTAACCCACCGTATGCAGACAACCCCCCAGCATGCAGTCAACCCCACACTGTGTGTGCGCGTGGGTGTCTGAGTGGTTGTGTGGGTGTATAAGTGAGTGCGTGAGTGTGTGTGTGCATGGGTGTGTCAGTGACTGAGTCTATGACTGGGTATGGTAGTGCTTTTGTGGGGCTGTGAGTGGGTGTGTGAGTGTTTGACTATCTGCGTGAGTGTGTGAGTGGGCATATATTTTTTTAACTGAGGTCTCGATCTGCTGATTTGGTGCACATGGGGCCCAACTTGAGGAAAGGGAGGATCCTTGGATCCTCACGTGCCCTAAAAAAAGCTTTAGGGCAATTTCCCCTCCATGAGTCCCATGGAGTCAATATACCTCTATCTTGACCCCTATATCCTATTTAATCTTTATTTTCTGCGCCTGGGAACCGTGTCCCAATTGGCAAAATAGTGAAACAACTTTTCTCTCAGGCTGCGGCCAGCCAATCAGAGCATTGCTGTTGGTGTCTGGTTCCACGGATCCACTACAATGAATCAGTGGTGGATCCATGTCTCTAGATATACACAAATCTTTGTCCTTTGATAACTCCAAAACTACAGAACAGATTTACACCAAATTACAAGACATCCTTCTGAACAAAGATCTAGGGCCAAATGTATCAAAGGATTTTGAATTAGCAAATGGTGCAAATCAGTAAATTCCACTGTTTACACATGCAAAATCGTCTTTCACCATGTATGTGCAATTTTAGGGAATCAACATTTTTAGCGATTCCCTAAAATTTCAACTTTGAATAGGGAATCGCAAATTGCTATTCCCTAAATAGGAAATTGCAAATAGGGAATTCCTATTTGCAATTTCCTATGCAGTTGTATTATGCATTTCCTAAATGCGAACTGGGCATTTAGGAAATGCAATTACCACAAATTCAAATTTGGTGATAACCATGTCAAATTGTATAAATGCATTGAAAATGCATTTTTAAAAGTCACATGTAGCCCACACATGCCCCTAGGGCATATGTGTGCTTTACATGTACACAATTTCTTTGGGTGGGGGGTGCATTAAAGGGGGCCTTAGACCCCCCAGCACCCTTGGATTTGCAATAACTAAATTGTGAATTCCTACCAGGAATTTGCAAATTGGGAAATGCAAAACCATTCGCACCTATGGGCTTTCAGGCTCATAGGGATGAATGGAGTCCCGTTCCCTAATAGAGATTCCCTAATAGCAATTGCGAATTTTAAGAAATCGTTATTAGGGATTCTCTATTTCTATACATCCCAATTTGCATTTCTCAAATAGCGATTTTTTTAAATTCGCTATTTCAGAAATGCATACAGGGACATAGATAAATCTGGCCCCTAGACTTCTGCCAAATTTGGTGTAATTCAGTTCAGCAATTTGGGCTGTAGTCGTGCCTAAAATCCCTATGGGCAATTGCATGAGGAAAGTCTGTTTCATCAAAATAATATGGCAGGCCCTCTGCGGAATGAAATTTAATTAGTTTCTTTATTTCAACTGAACAAACGCGTTTCAGCAACACACCTTTTCAATGATTGAGTCTTAGTAATGCAAGCAGTAAATATTTATACATAACGTGCTTTCTTGTTGGAGGACCTTAAGTAGAGGTATACCGAGGACTGCTAAACACAATACATGCAGCCTCTTCACTTAGCAGCCTTCTTAACAGTGTCATTCATTACTTGGTGCATACAATACATTGTGCATGGCGGGAATCTTATGAATGCAAACAAAATATCTTTCCAGTTGATTTGACCCTAAGTAGAGGTAGACAGAGGACCGCTAAACATAGTACATGCAGCCTCTTCACTCAGCAGCCATCTTAACAGTGTCTTTCATTACTTAGTACATACAATACATCATGCAGGGCAGCCATCTTATGAATGAAAACAAAATACCTTCTCAGTTGATATGACATAGATGATCTCAATCAAGCCTTTAATAGGATAATCTAAATAAATGTGAACACCTATTTAAAAAACTATACTTTTGTTTGTCTATCATTCAATCAAGCCCTGAATGGATTACTTCTTGTCCTCCCATTACAGATTTAGATATCTCCACTGAATGCATTATGCTGAAGACTGGCCTGGCCCCAAAACTCTTTAATGATTACCTAGATGTGTCACTAACTCTTCATCAGTATTCAAACCTCTGGGCATATTAGTTTGCAGATTGATTACAAACTTGCCTCAAATCTTCTTAGCAATAAAATCATGTTGCCTCCCCTTTCCCCCAAGGGTACTCAGTCTAGACAGAAATAGTTAATCAAATCTCTGCTACTGTTGTGATACAATTCAAAGTGCCTGGCTATTGGATTGGTGGAATGCATATTGGTGAGAACACGCATATGTTCTAAAATGCGATTTTTGGTGGGATTTGTTGTGCTTCCAATATACTGTTTATTGCATGGACATGTTAAGCAATAAACTGTTTAATTTACATTGCAAATCATAATTTCATTTATTCTCATTGGTGTGGTCTGTCCTGGTATATTCTTTAACTTTATGACTAAATTTGCATGTCTTATATTTTGTGCACAAGAAAAACCCTCCTCCCAGTGAGGACCTTACTATCAGTTGTCTAATACATAACAAATGCTTATTCACTAGTTAACAAAAGGCTTCTGGAAAATTACAGCATCTGCAGAGGGAAGTAAGAGAAATACAACTTGTACAAAACAACTGCATGAATGCGTAATCAGGCCTATTAGCCCTAACGGGTAAACTCTGCATTCGAATTGGCGTCAGTATTTAAGCTAGCTTAATTCATTGCAACATTTTAACTCAAATGTTTGTTTCTAGTATCTAGGGGCCAGATGTAGGAAGTCTTTTGCGCCTCGCAAACGTCGAAAAACGCAGTTTGCGAGGTGCAAAAGGCCAAACGTGATGCAGAATCACATTTTGCGAGTCGGTGCAGACTCGCAAAATGTGATTCCTACTCGCAAATAGGAAGGGGTGTTCCCTTCCTATTTGCAACCGCATCGCGATGTTGAGTTGCTTTGTGACCGCGAAAGCGGTCGCAAACCAACTCGCAGTTACCATCCACTTGAAGTGGATGGTAACTCATTCGCAAAAGGGAAGGGGTCCCCATGGGACCCCTTCCCCTTTGTGAATGTAAAAAAAAAAAATTTTCAGAGCAGGCAGTGGTCCTATGGACCACTGCCTACTCTGAAAAAAAAGAAACTAAATGGTTTCGGTATTTTTTCTTTTTGCAGCTCGTTTTCCTTTAAGGAAAAAGGGTTGCAAAAAGAAGAAAAAAAACTGGTTATTTAAAAGCAGTCACAGACATGGTGGTCTGCTGTCTCCAGCAGGCCACTATCCCTGTGAGTGCCTAGACTCGCTATGGGGTCGCAAACTGTGACCCACCTCATTAATATTATTGAGGTGGGTCTTTGTGACCCCATAGCGAGTCGCAGAAGGTGTCTGAGACACCTTTCTGCATTTCATGTTGCGAGTTGCAAATTGCGAGTCGCTAGAACTTGCAATTTGCAACTCGCAAAATGAAACCTACCTACATCTGGCCCTATGTGTGCTTGCCTACTACAAAGTGTGTGTGTGTCTGTCATTTCAACATTGAAGTTAGCACTTAACTGTCTTTTTTCAACTCCTCTATCTAATATTTGTTAAATTCTTGTTATCCCTGCATTATCCTTTTTTTTTACATTTCATTTTGATGGAAAGCTAACGTCCTCCTGTCTGTACTAGTCTGTAGCTTTCTTCTGCCTTCTTAATAAGTTTTCCCTCTCCCCTTATATATCTTGTGGCACTGTAAAGCTAAAAGAACATATTTTTGGTACTTTACTGTGAAGATTGCAGGCCCAAGTAAGCTATTAGTCACCACACATGTTTTTTGAGAAGTATTTTGTTTTCTTGCTTATGCTCAAACAGTTAAAATGTTGTATTATCATTCATTTATACTGTATACCAACAGTTTCCATGGCAGTGCTGCATGGCAGGAAAGTATGAGGTCCCATTGCATTTGCCCACCAATACCATATGTCCTTCATTGACCAATATTCCATCCAGCACTGCAGTGTTGCATGTGCAATGTGCATCTGCGTCAGTTAATGCCACATTACGAAATTTGCAATGCATGACAAAAAGGAAAACAAGGTGTGTTTCCCAGTGCCCACCTCCTAGTACTTCAGGCCTTTATTCTTTTATATGTTCTGTCCCAGCCTACCAAAAAAATTGAAAAAGCCACTCTTGTCATATGCCACAAATGATTTATGTGTATATATATATATATATATATATATATATATATATTACGTGGTTTTCATAACAAATTTGCGCGTGTTCATTGTCAACTACAGTGACTGACTAATCCAGAGCTAAGAACTTGATGATCAGTGACACCCCACTATTTTATAGTGAAACTTCTACCTACCCTAATCCCTCTAACTTACCCTGCACTCGAGTAAGTTTCTTTAATGCCAATCGAAGGCATTTATTGAAAAGAATTTGTGGTGGTCGGCAAGGCCAGGGAGGAAAGTAAGACCAAGCTCCTGATTTAGAGTTTGGTGGCTTGGAAACTTGCTAAATAAAATTGATATCCTGTTTCTTTCCCTGTATGGTAGTGCATTGTTTTTCCCACTGTCTAGTTCCAGCAGACAGGATGCTCACTTTTTATACCTGAGGTGCGTGACATAGTATTATTATTCATCTGCCTCTTTGGAGTCAGAGTAGAATTGAAAGGCAGTTGGAGAAGAGCAGAGCCATTGGAAATAAAGTATGATAATAAAGTGCCCATTACAGCTGCCCTATCTGCAGACTGCAGAGAGTAGTAAAGTACCTTATGCACTAGCATGCCTCAATTAATTTAGCACAACAAGAATTCCTGTGCTGAATAGTACATACTGCCTTACTCATTAATGAAAGTTAATATAATTTTTCTTTTTACACATAAAGTGCCTGTTTATGTATTTTTTTAAACTAGGAAATCCTTTAAAAGAAAAAAAAACTTTGGCCTTCATAATGACATTGGCAGTAAGTACCGCTTACTGCCAAGCTGACTGCCGCCAACATACCGCCGCTGCACTACCCATATTATGACATACATAGCAATCAGCCACTCTACAGCCACACACACAAGTCCACCAGCCCAAAGGTCGGTGATAAACTGGAGGTAGCAAAGCCCACACAGTTACTCCAACAGAACTACGCCCACAGCATTATGACCCATTGAATCACCGCAGCGGACATTCAGTGGCGCTAAACCATTGGCGGTACATACCGCCGCGCTCAAAATAAACACACACATGCAAAACAACACCACAGTGGACAATTCAAACTACAGACACCTGACACACATACACACACCACACCCACACACCCACAACACTATAAAACACCCACATTGCCCACAACCCTTTACCAATACAAACAAGTGCCACCAGAGAAATAGCAAGACCACAGACAATACCACAGACACACACCACCATCACCTATACACCCTACATACTCTCACACACACCACTCACTCTACACCCATGGCGCCACAACAATACCTCATGTTCTCTGAGGAGGAGATAAGGGTCATGGTGGAGGAAATCATCCGGGTAGAGCCACAGCTATTCGGATCACAGGTGTGGCAGACATCCATTGCTAGGAAGATGGAGCTATGGCAGAGGATCGTGGACAGGATCAATGCCACCCCAGAACAAGGGATGCCATCAGGAAGAGGTGGAACGACCTACGGGGGACGGTGTGTTCCACAGCAGCAAGACACCAAATAGCTGTACAGAGGACTGGCGGTGGGCACCCACCTCCTCCCCCACAATTAACAACATGGGAGGAGCAAGTCTTGTCTATCATGCATCCTGAGGGCATGGCAGGAGTAGGAGGAGGACTGGACTCTGGTAAGTCAACTCTTTACTACTTTCACCCCCCCACCTGCATGCCATCACATATCCCCACTCTTACCCTCACTCCACCACCTCACACACACCCCACCATCACAACCCACCCCTCCAAATACCAAGCCCTGCATGTAACACCAATGCACGGACCCCCATCACAGACCTGCATGGACACCAATCACTAAAGCATGCACACTAGAGAGAATCACCTAGCCCACCAAATAACTACTCACACAAGGTAAAGCTGCCAGGGGAATAACAACCATGGAGGGCAACACACCCATGCACAAGATGTCACACACAGAAACAATAACACCGCATTTACATCCCCACAGGTCCCCCACCCAACGTCACCGGAGAGGAGGTGCCAGCAACATCCAGTCCACCCCCAGAAGAGGCCCACAGTGATGACAGCAGCTCTGGACTCATGGATCTGGATGACCAACCTGGCCCATCAGGGATGTCTGGACAGTCAGTTACCCAGACACTGTCCCATACCTCCACAGAGCCTCCCCCCTCAGGAATCACCAGCACCGTACCCATCCAGCGGGCCCATACGTCTGTCCCCAGGACAAGTCAATCAGCAGTGTGTCCACCATTACAGGGACCAAAGGCCACCACACAAACACAGGTCGATCAGGGACCTGAGGTAAGTGGCAGTGGGCACACGGTTTAGGGGACAGAGGCACAGGACAACAGGGAAGCTGGGAGTACTGCTGTACGACAGGGGGAGGACAGGTCTAGGGAACCGACGCTCCAGGAGGCACTCACAACATCCTAGGAGCATACCACCATTTACAGGAGACGATGGACCAGATGCTGGACAAGTTGCAGGAGACCAGTGGCTGCAGGATGGACAGTACCTGGGGATCAAGGAGGACTTGATGGACATCAACACCACCCTGGTCACCATTGCAGGGGTGCTTGCAGACATGGCTAACACCATGAGGGAGTCAGTAGCACACCACCGGGCCCCTGACAGTAGCCAAACCGATGAAAGCCTTCCACCTCCGCTGCCACAAGTGGACAAGAGGCTCCGCCACAGGACCAACAGGCCACCATCACTCGACCCCCTGCAGAAGGAGAACCACCCCGCAAATGATCCCTGTGATCCACGCAGAAGCTAGAAACTATTGCCAAGACCCCCGCCATGAAATAATACTCTCCTGATTGTCACCCTTGTGTCCCACTATGTCACCCTGTCCACCTTAAACTGCCATTGCTCCACTTCCTATGCCCCCTTGAACAATGAACCTGTGATACAAATAGACTGGACTCCATCCTGGACATTCCTCTACCATCACCCCAGCCCATTGCACATCCACCTCTACTTATTAGCACTTAAATAAACACCATTTGAATAAATACAAGTATGGAGTCTGTCAAATGATTGAATTATGTATTTGCTTAACAAGCTTTAAACACTGCAATACAACTGTACAGTAATGTATATATAGGAATGACCTGTAGTTGGCTGCAGTCAACACACCAGGAGCGATAGTGGGGCACAAATATCTGAAAATAGAGATGCCAATAGGTACAGTAATTGGCCATAGAAGTGGGAAAATCAGCCTGCCAGTGACAATGTCAAACACAAACCTGTCAATGTAAAGTGAATTTACAGTGTCTTACCTGTGTGTCATTGGAAGTATTGTCGTAATATTGCACTTCTGTTGTCCTCATCCTCATCCTCTGCCTCCTCATCTTCACTGTCCACAGGATCCACTGCTGTCATATGCCCATCTCCAGCCTCATCCTCCTGCAGAAAAGGCACCTTGTGACATTAGGAAAGGTTGTGCGACATACAGCATGCCACGATGATCTGGCACACCTTCTTGGGTGAGTAGTACAGGGATCCACCTGTTAGATGGTGGCAACGAAACCTGGACTTCAGGAGGCCGAATGTCTTTTCCATGATTATTCTTGTTTGCCCATGTGCCTCATTATAACGTCCCTCTGTCCTTGTCCTGTACTCCTCACAGGGGTCAGTAGCCATGAGAGGTTGGGGTAACCACCTGCAAATATCGAGGGACAACTGTTAGACACACACTAATCCTTAGGGCCCACACCATACCCATACACCAACATCTACTGGGTGGGAACCAGGGCTCACCTATTAGCCACACCCTGTGCCTCTGGAGTTGAGCCATCACATATGGTATGCTGCTATTCCTCAGGATAAAGGCATCATGCACAGACCCAGGATACTTTGCATTGACATGAGAGATGTACTGGTCCGCCAAGCACACTATCTGCACATTCATAGAGTGAAAGCTCTTTCAATTTCTGAACACCTGTTCATTTCTCTGGGGGGGACAAATGAAATATGTGTACCATCAATTACTCCAATAATGTTGGGGATATGTCCCATTGCATAGAAATCAGCTTTCACTGTTGCCAAATCCCCCACCTGGGGGAAAACAATGTAGCTGTGCATGTGTTTAATCAGGGCAGACAACACTCTGGTCAGCACTATTGAGAACATTGGCTGAGACATTCCTGCTGCGAAGTCCATTGTCACTTGGAAGGAGCCCCTTGCCAGGAAATGGAGCACAGATAGGACTTGCACAAGAGGGGGATCCCGGTGGGCTGACGGATAGCCGATATCAGGTCAGGTTCCAATTGGGCACACAGCTCTGTGATTGTGGCCCTGTCCAGTCTATAGGTGAGGATAATGTGCCTGTACTCCATTGTTGCCAAGTCTACCAGGGGCCTGTACACGGGGGATGTCTCCATCTCCTATTCCTCCGCAGAGGTTGCAAACTAGGGGGCAAACAGTGAGCATCTGGTCAGTATTCCATATTTCCAAACACTACATTGCATGTTGTGACTGTAACAGTAGATTGTTGGATAGGCCCAAATGGTGCCTATGTATACTGTGACACAGTTAGGTGCCATGTCCTGCCCCCCCCTAAAATGGCAACCACCTGTCTTGTATGGAGGGATATGTGGAAATTAGGTCATTCCGCTGACGTTGTGCGCCGTTGCGGGAGGCGGTCGAGAACCGCCGTGCAACTCCTCCTTGGATACCATTGGGCCCTATGGGTTCCAGTGGCGATGTACGCCAGCGGTGAGGGTACGCACCGCCGCGGACTTGACTGCTATTTTCTATCTGTTCACTTACTTGCTACCTGACCCTCAACAGGAGAGGACCTACACTCCAAGTGCTGCTGTGACCTGTGTCTGGAACCGACCATGGCTCGTGTCACTGGGGAAAGGGCCACTGCCTTCATCGCTGCGGAGTTGGAGAGACTGGTGGATGGGGTCCTACCCCAGTACCAAATGCCGTATGGGCCTCCAGACCAAAAGGTGAGTACACTTTGAGCACGATGCATGGGACATAAAAATGCAAATGGCCCTAGAGGATCAGCAATGTACTGCTACTGTGCCACTATGTAAACAAGTGTTTGCACAGAGCATTGGTTACAATTTGTCTTTTTTACTTTTTTTCTTTCTTGCCAGTGCTAATCGTGCTGGCCCACCATCTCTGCAGGAGATAGCAGCCCGACTGTGGTGACACCGGATGGAGGCCATCCAGAATGAATATTGTCAGATGGTGACTTTGAAGGAGGAGAATACGGAGGCATTTGCTCCTACCTCAGGCCCCAGATCCTTCAGCAAGCTACCAGCACCTCCATCCTGGCCACAACATCACCAGCACCACTGGCAGTTGGGATCCTCCTGATCCTCCACTGCAGCCCTCCATCCTTTCCCAGGAGGTGGCAAGCTTTCACCAGGAGCTGGGAAGCCTTAAAACCTGCATTGATGAAGCCCCCTGATGTCCTTTTTTTAATTTTTTTTATTTGGTGGGAGGGACTTTTGTTGAGGAGGGAGATTGGGAATTGGGAAGGGAACAGGACATTGGAATTTTCTTTGGACATTTTGGACACTGGTTGGGGATGGGATTGTATGGGGAGAGGGTGGTGACTGTTGTGGTTGTGGAGGGTGGGTTTTAAATTGTTCGGAAAAATTTAAGGGATATTATTCTTTTACTTTATGTCTAAAATTGTTTACTATACACTGCTGCCTTTTAGCACAACCTGCTTTTTAATTCGCTTATCAAAGTGTATACCAGTTAGCGATACTCTTGTCCTACTACCCTCTGTAACTATATTGACCACTAGGGGGATATACCATTGCCTATGCTATGGTCCTTACAACAACTGAGATAAACAACACCTTAACCTTCAATAGAAGTTAGTTATTAACTAAACTAGTTCACTTCACTTCACTGTTTTTTTACCTGAAAAGATGAAGTGATGGCTGCTACTTCTAAATCATCCAAAACCTTACTGTAGGTTTTCCCAAGACGCTTTCTTAATTGCAGTGGTAGTAGTAGCAGGCTAGCTCACTAGCAGGGAAAACATCACAAGTGAGGTCGTACTCCCCGCTAGGTGAGCTCTAACTGTAGGATTAATCAGAATGATTATCCATCACAGGCAACTAGATTGAAAGAAAAGAAAGAATTGCTGGTTTATTTATTTCTATCATAAATCTACAAGGACTGAGACCGGATTACCACCTTGACACAAAGTCCTGATATTATTACAAAAACTAGCAATAGTAACTTCTTCTGAGCAATGGGGAGCTAGTACTTAATTAAACTTACAAAATCCTCGAGTCAGTACAAGTGGATTCAGACGTGCACAAGTTGAATCATTTACGCAACACAAGGCCTGAATTATGATGTTGATGAATGATGTTATATATCTAAATAATGGATCCCTTATATGCATGAGTGAGAAGTGGGGCTGGTGTGGGCTACTGCACAGGTACTACAAAATGCAACATTGAGTTGATGTTGCTTTCACCACATCCTCCCCACCAAGTGTGTGATCCATTTATGATGTAACTTAAGTCACACCTCATAAATCACTCCACCTGAGGGGAGAGGGTTAGGGGTTTGATCAATGGATGGCAAATGGGAGTTGGGTAAAGGTGTGACAAAATCAAATGCTACACCACGATGAGCAGTGCATCATCATCACTATCATCATCAGGACATCTGTTGTTGAAGTAAACGAGGGAATGCCATTACAATTTAATGCATTTGAAACAGCCCCTCTGCCCCAGAGACCCAAGTTATTTTATATGTAAATGTTCTGTCATCTAGGTTTAAAAACTACAAGTCATGGAGATGTGATGGAACTCATACAGTTCTAAAAATGTAGATTTACATAGTAAATTATGAAGGAAAGTTTTAATTTTATTAAAGACAAGGAGGCAGGTATTATGCTTCTCTTCACTTGCAGCAGTCAAGAACATAAAAATAACTACAAATCCCATCAGGCTTAGGAACAGTAAACCAATGGGAAGCAAACAGTAGTATTATAATTAAGGCTCCCAGTTTTCCATTGTTACTGATTTTTTCAAATAATTGCAGACAAAAAACAATGGGGGTTATTCTAACTTTGGAGGAGTGTTAATCAGTCCCAAAAGTGACGGTAAAGTGACGGATATACCACCAGCTGTATTACGAGTTCCATAGGATATAATGGACTCGTAATACGGCTGGTGGTAAATCCTTCACTTTTCCGTCACTTTTGGGACGGATTAACACCTCCTCCAAAGTTAGAATAACCCCCAATGTGTTTCCTGTCTGTATTTACTTTTAAAAGTGGTCAAAATCAGAAATTTTTGCTTTTTGTGAAAGACTCTCCAGGCTGTCTTTCATGAATTGCAGGCAAAAGCTGAGCAGATAGACAGCTTGGGGAGTTAAAAACAGGATGAGATGTTAAATAAATGTAAGAATATGCCCTTTTATGACTCCATTTCTTTTTAAAATACAATATAAATATGGATCAATGCCAATAATATGGCCAGAAAATAAATATGGATGATTACAGACAGAAATGTTAAAAAAATAATCACCATACAACTGGGAGCCCCAATTATTATATAACTACTATCATTAGGTCTCCTGGTTTTATGGTATTTATTCTTTTGACATTTCCGTCTGTATTTGTCCATATTTATTTTTGTCTAATTTTAACTGTATTTATCCATATTTGTTTGGGGTTTTGTGAAAAAATGAAGCTAGAGAGAGCATATTTCTGCAAGTGTCGGTGATATAAACACACACAGGTGATAAAATATACACTTATGAGAAAACATTCAAATTTAAGTGTTGAGGTTGTGCATATCTGCTGTTGTTTAAGGCTCTTTACTCAAATGTATTTATTTTTACCCCTTTACCTGTCAATGCGCACAGCTATAGGCCTGGCAGTCATGATTGATGGCATTTAGAATCCCTAAAAAATCAACCCTTTTTCTGTTTTTATCCACATTTAAAAATAAATACAGACAGGAAAATAAATGGTTTTCCCTCTGTATTTATCCGTAAAAATCAGTAAAAAAAGGGAAACAGGCAGCCTTAATTACACTATACCAATAAGGGCCAAAAGAACCCCTGTAATACCGAACTTGACTACAAACAGTCATCTTTTCTTGTGTGAGGAGTTATTGAACATAGAAACAATGAGCAACACAATGAAAATAGCTTAGACAAATGTAAATATATCTTGAACAACGTCTAGAGAACCAGGTCCAGATAGTAGAGAAGATGCCATGGAAGAAGTGAAGAATAGGATAGGAGAATTTCCCTCAGTAGGATCCAAGGACATAGAGTGGAGGAAATCTGAATGCTTCTTATGTGGATGCAGATGTTGGAGTAGATGATACTGTTGGGATGGGAAAAACACGGTGTTAATACAGTGTTGCAGAGGCATAATACACACCTCTGTGTCTTTAATAAAATTAAGACTTTTCTTCATAATTTACAAGGAAAATCTTAATTTGATGGCAAGACTTGGAGGCTCATATTGATGAGGCCTGGGCTGAGTTTGCGGAGTCATGCTAAAAGCAAAACCGCAAAGTGGTTAAGAAAATCCACTGTGCTACATGGAGTTCCGTGGGTAGGCAGAGTTTTTCAACATGCGTGTTCGCATTTTGTTTACGTCAAATGCAATGTGGAGTTCCTACTCACATTCAAAATCATGCGAAAACAGCAACTTGCATGGGTGCGGCCATCTTGTTTTCTTACTCTTTTAATGGTGCTGGGTCTGTTTATGAATCATTTCTTAATCTTTTCAATCCTCCACCCTCCTAATTATTTTACCCCTCATTTTTATTTATTGAATTAGGGTATGTTTTTGTGTTTGTGTATTTTATGTTTTTTGTTTCAATTTTGTGTGTTTTTTTCATACTTTTTGTATTTTTGTTTATTTTTCCCTTTGCTTCCTTATTCCTTCACTCCTTCCTTGCTTCCTTTCATGCATCCTTCATACCTTCCTTTCTACCTTTTCCTGTTTATTTTCTTACCCCACCCAGGGCCAGGGCAGGACCACCAGAGGAGTAGCGGCACCAAACCGCCAGCATTAGCAGCTGCCTACCTTGCTGACAGCGGCGCCGCCAAGGGGTGCAGCATCAGGCAATCTTTGTTGAGGTGGAGGTGGCAGCACTGTTTTGTTTCATGCAGCGCCACCTCCCCTTCATGCTGCCAGCAGGCAGCAGGCTTGGCAGTGGGTTCCCCCTTTGAGGGAGTGTCAGCTGCGTTGGGTTAGGGAGCGCTGGTGCATGCGTCGCGCCAGCCAAGTTCGATGCACCCTCCCGCAGCTGATGCACCACTGAGCGGATATCCTAGAACCAGAGCAGGACCTGCTAGGCATCGAGATTCCGGGGCTCAGTGAGTACCAATTATTTGCTGTGTTTTTGCTCTACAATGCAAATGTTTTCTTACAAATAGCATGCTTCTTACACTCAGAGGTAAGTTATGTTTAGCTTACGCTAAGAATATTATAATGTGATGGAATTTCAGCTAGACAGATGCTTGGTACTCCCTAATCCAACTCATTGATGCTCACTTTGGCTGATTATTTAAGAAGCCATTGCAGACTCCTCTGTCCTCCTGTCACTATAGTGAATTAGTGATATCAGTGAGTTAGCATTCTCTGTGACTTTCTTTATGTAGCTCATACAGACCCAAGCAATTTCACAGTAATGTGTAGGTCTAGTATGCATCTATGCACTGCCAAAAATGAGTTGGTCTATCAAGGGGGTTGAGAAATGAGAATAGAATCAAAGATCATTCACTGCAATGTATTAGTTCCAAATGTAGTTTTTGTTAAGGAAATTTGGAATAGAAATTTTAGGTTTGGTATGGACAGCTCAAGAATAGTCGATACTAGTACCAGAGGTCATCTGATTTAGATAAATACAATGTTAATGCATTTGCCTGTTATAATGGTTTTGTGGAGATGAACTGCACTACTAATCTATTTTTTTATCTTCTTTATTTCTTACATCAGTATGCCTGGGCAAGAGGAGGGGCAGCACAAAGGAAGGTCTGGAAAGATCTGGGGAGAGGGTGCCGACCACTAGTGCCACTGCTGAGGTTTCTGCGCATCCCAGTAAATCCTATTATTTATTATTATTATTTCTCTAACTTTTACCGCTACCCACTATTATACTACTTTTAACTTTGCCTTTTTTATATACTTTCTCCTTTTCTTCCAACTCCCTTATCCATTTTTGTAACTCCTGTTATCCCTGCATTATCTCTTTTTTCCTTATTTCATGCATTTTTTTGGTAGCTGACTTTTTCTGGTCTGTATTAATCTGTAGATGTTTTCTGCTTTGTTAGTAATCTTTCTCTCTCCCCTATGTATCTTGTTGTGCTTTGAGACTAAGAACAGATTTTTGGTACTCTACTGTCTACTGAGTAGATTGCAGGCTCCAGTAAGCTAGTATTATGAATAATATTCTCGATGCATGTTTGTTGAGAAGGCTTTCTTTTTCTTGCTCATGCTCTAACAGTTAACAAGAGAGTGGCTATTGTCGCGGACCACTTCAAGACCCCAATGCTGTGCTGTGTAATTCATTTATACAGTATACCAGCAGTCCCCATTACAGTGTGACATGGCTGGAAAGTATAAGGTCCCATTGTATTTGCCAACCAACACCATGGTGGTCATTACAACCCTGGCGGACGGTGTTAAAGCGGCGGTAAGACCGCCAACAGGCCGGCAGTAAAGAAATTGGATTTACGACCGTGGCAGAAACCGCCAACAAAGACAGCCACTTTAACACTCCGACCGCCACGGTGGTACAGACAAACAGCTTGGCGGTCACCGCCAACAGACAGGCGGAAGACAAAGTACCGCCCACCGTATCACAACCTACCAATCCGCCACCTTTTCCGGGGCGGATTCACCACGGACAAAAACACGGCGGAAACCGGACTTCGAAGGGAAAACGCTCACCTCTACACACCCCACGAGGAATCCGGACGCCATGGAACCCGAGCTGCACATCCTGCCAGTCCTCATCTTCTAGCTCCTCTACCAGGAGCACAAACGCCGGCGGCAAAGACAACGGTGAGTACTGCACCTATGACACAGGGGAGGGGGGAGGGAAAAAACAGGGACACATACACGCAACACCCCCACCCTCACCCACTACAACACACACACTAATACATATTTATACATTATAGTTACACCCCCAGACCTCCCGGAAGAATGCAAAGACAAAAGGAAATGAGTGTAACCATTGCAATATATTAAAATCAAGTACGCAAAAATATATATATACACCATAAACAAAATATAAACCAAGCTTAGTAGTCCAGGTAGTGCTCCAATGAAGTCCGTGGAACACTGGGCCCACACGGTATGGGCGAGGCCCACACATGATCCCCGACCATGATGGAGAACACTACAGCAAGAAAACAGGCACCTCAGGGGGAGGGAAAGAGGGGGCACCCCAGCCGGTTGAGTGCACAACGCCAAATCCACGAGGGGGCCACATGCCCACTGTTCAAACCTGGGGAGTGCAAAGCCACAGTCTCTCAAGTCTATACAGTGGGTGGGTTGCCCACTGTTCCATCCTGGGGAGTGCAAAGCCACAGTCTCTTAAGTCTCTCCAGTGGGTGGGTTGCCCACTGTTCCATCCTGGGGAGTGCAAAGCCACAGTCTCTCAAGTCTATACAGTGGGTGGGTTGCCCACTGTTCCATCCTGGGGAGTGCAAAGCCACAGACTCTCAAGTCTATACAGTGGGTGGGTTGCCCACTGTTCAATCCTGGGGAGTGCAAAGCCACAGTCTCTCAAGTCTATACAGTGGGTGGGTTGCCCACTGTTCAATCCTGGGGAGTGCAAAGCCACAGTCTCTCAAGTCTATACAGTGGGTGGGTTGCCCACTGTTCCATCCTGGGGAGTGCAAAGCCACAGTCTCTCAAGTCTCTCCAGTGGGTGGGTTGCCCACTGTTCCATCCTGGGGAGTGCAAAGCCACAGTCTCTCAAGTCTATACAGTGGGTGGGTTGCCCACTGTTCCATCCTGGGGAGTGCAAAGCCACAGACTCTCAAGTCTATACAGTGGGTGGGTTGCCCACTGTTCCATCCTGGGGAGTGCAAAGCCACAGTCTCTCAAGTCTCTACAGTGGGTGGTTTGCCCACTGTTCAATCCTGGGGAGTGCAAAGCCACAGTCTCTCAAGTCTATACAGTGGGTGGTTTGCCCACTGTGCCATCCTGGGGAGTGCAAAGCCACAGTCTCTCAAGTCTATACAGTGGGTGGTTTGCCCACTGTGCCATCCTGGGGAGTGCAAAGCCACAGTCTCTCAAGTGGATGACAGTCTCCACTGGTTCTGGAGGGGGCATGGTGCCTAGAGTGCTTCATCCTGCTAAGGACAGAGGTAGTGGATGACAGTCTCCACTGGTTCTGGAGGGGGCATGGTGCCTAGAGTGCTTCATCCTGCTAAGGACAGAGGTAGTGGATGCCTTTCTCCACTGGTTCAGGAGGGGGCATGGTGCCCTGAGTGCTTCTTCCTGCTAAGGACAGAGGTAGTGGATGTATCTCTCCACTGGTTCTGGAGGGGGCATGGTGCCCAGAGTGCTTCATCCTGCTAAGGACAGAGGTAGTGGATGACAGTCTCCACTGGTTCTGGAGGGGGCATGGTGCCTAGAGTGCTTCATCCTGCTAAGGACAGAGGTAGTGGATGCCTTTCTCCACTGGTTCTGGAGGGGGCATGGTGGCCAGAGTGCTTCATCCTGCTAAGGACAGAGGTAGTGGATGGCAATATCCACTGGTTCTGATGGGGGCTCTGTGTCCAGAGTGCTTCATCCTGCTTGTGACGGACTCAGTAGCGTCAGTGCCCTTGGCGCTCATGGGCCAGCGGTGCTTGTAGCAGCGGTGCCCTGTTCAGCGGTGCAAGAGGCTGCGGTGCCCTGTTCAGCGGTGCTTGAGGTGGCGGTGCCCTGTTCAGCGGTGCTTGAGGCGGTGGGCTCCTTTGGAGTGACTCAGCTGCTGGCAGTCCTCTCTGTCCCAGTGGGCTTGTGCTGGCGGTCCTCTCTAGCCCAGCGGGGCTTGTGCTGGCGGTCCTCTCTAGCCCAGCAGGGCTTGTGCTGGCGATGGCCTCCTGGGGAGCAGGGCAGGTGCTGGCGGTGGCCTCCTGGGCAGCGGGGATGATGGCGGTGGCCTCCTGGGCATGGCGGTGGCCTCCTGGGCAGCGGGGATGGTGGTGGTGGCCTCCTGGGCAGCGGGGATGATGGCGGTCTCCTCCGCCGTGCTGCTCGTCCCAGACTTTCCAGGTTTCTTGTGGCCCTTCCCTACCTTGGAAGGTGTCACAGCTGACTCCACACTCCCACCGGGACCCCTGGGAGCGGCTTTGGTGGCTGGAGTCTTCCCCCTCTCCCGCCGGGCACTGGCCAACTTTTGATGCTTGACAGGAGGGGGACTGTCCGTGCTGTGGCTCCGTGCCACACTGGCTGCCCTGGTGGCCGGTGCACTCCAGATTCCGGTGACTACAGGCACCATTGGTCCCGGAGATGTTGTGGCTGAGGTGCTAGGTTGGGACCTGGAGAGTCGGGCCCTAGGAGACAGACGGGGTGGGGGAGGTGTGGGAAAGAGGTCAAGGTTGGACAGGAAAAGTTTTTGGGAGACACTGGGACGGGTAGCTGGAGGGGGTTTGGGAGTGGAGGAAGAGGCTGTGGTTGTAGGAGGTGTTTGTTTGGTGACTTTGGGTGAAGGTGCATGTGCTGGAGGCTGTCATGAGGTGGATGGCTGTTGGGTGGGTGTGTGCCTGCGTTTGTGTACCTTGGGAGGTGGCGTCACAGACACACTGGGAGAGGACACAGGGGATGTGTGAATGGTAGTGGGGGTGGTGACTGTACGTGAGCGGGGTGTGGTAGTAGCTGTTGATGTAGTGCATGCAGGTGTGAGTGTAGACGAGACTGGGAGGGAGGAGGGAGACGAGGAGGAGGGGGGCACAGTGGAGGCAGTGGATGTTGGTGTGTCTGCATGTGTGTGATGCTTGCGTGAGTGCCTGTGGGATGTGTGGTGCTTATGTTTGCCTGAACTTCCCTTGTGTGTTGACGTATGTGCATGCTGGTCTGAAGGTGTGCTTGGGATAGGCTGTGGTACAGGGGAGTGGGTCTGGGTGGAGGAAGTTGGAGGGGGAGGCTAGAGACAGGGACAATGGCTGCCATCAGTGCTGAGGCCAGAGTCTGAAAAGATCGCTGAAGGGCCGCCTGACCAGAATGAATGCCTTCCAGGAATGCATTGGTTTGTTGCAACTGCCTTTTGACACCCTGGATGGCATTCAAAATGGTAGACTGCCCAACAGTGAGGGACCTGAGGAGGTCAATGGCCTCCTCACTGAGGGCAGCAGGGGTGACTGGGGCAGGGCCTGAGGTGCCTGGGGCGAAGGTAATGCCCACCCTCCTAGGTGAGCGGGCATGGGGCAAAGGCTGAGGGGCTACTGGGAGGACGGTGCTGGTAGGGGGGGTGGCGGCTGTACCTGTAGATGCGGGGGGCACAGATGTTGCCGCCACCACAAGGGAGCTCCCATCAGAGGACGATTACGTGTTGCTGGTGTCAGCTCCTGTCTCCACCGTGGAGCTCCCCTCGCCCTCCGTCCCACTGGTGAACTCCGAGTCCGTTGTCTCACCCTCCAGGGCCATGTGGGATGCAGCTCCCTCGTGCTCCGGTGCCACTGCTCCTCCGCCTGATGATGCTAATGCACACAAGAACAGGGAGGCCACAAAAAGGGGGGAGACGACGGAAGAAAGACATGTTGAGTGCATGCATTACGCTACCATTGGCGGACACGACAGACACAGAAGCCCCCTGCACTACGCCACGCTCTTGGGCACCACTGTTCAATCCCTGGGAAATGGCCTACTAGGCTATGGACGACATCTGCACACATGGATGACACAGGGGCATGAGTAGGTGTACTTGGCACTCTACAGAGGTGGGGTGCCACATGGCCTGCCTTCCGGAGGGACCTTGCCTACTAAACTCGCCCTGGCCTAGGGAAACCCATAGCCCACCTCCCCACCCAGACACCTCCACTGCGCGCAAAATCAGCAGGGTGAGAGTGTACTCACCCCCTTGTGGCTGCTGTGATGCCCTCAAGTGCCCATCCAACTCCGGGTACTCCACCGCCAGGATCCTGAACATCAGGGGGGTCATGGTGCGACGGGCACCCCTCCCACATTGGGAGGCCATCCCCAGCTGAGCCTCCGCCGTCTTCTTGCTCCAGCGGTGAATGTCCTCCCATCTTTTCCGGCGGTGGGTGCTCTGTCTGTGGTAGACCCCCAGGGTCCGGACGTCCTTGGTGATGGCACGCCGAATATCTTTTTTCTGGTGGGCGCTGACCTACATGAATTGTACAGGGGGAAGAGAAACTTATTGCCAACTGCATCATCACAGTCATTGGCCCCCATCCCTACCCTTGCCATGTGGCACATGCACTCACTGTCGTTTCATGCAAGCCGCAATCTCCCCTCTCCTTCTTACATCCACCCCACTCCACACAGGCATAGCCCATACAGCATGCTTCCAGTGTACTTACCTGTTTGTCTGGAGGACCGTAGAGTAGCGTGTACTGTGGGAGGACCCCGTCCACGAGTTTCTCCAACTCCTCCGATGTGAAGGCAGGGGCCCTTTCCCCAGACACTCGAGCCATTGTCTCTTCCAGACTGAGGTCACAGCAGCACTTGCAGTGTAGGTCCTCTCCTGTCGAAATCAGGTATCGAGTGATTGAACAGATAGAAAATGGCGGTCACGTCCGCGGCGGTGCATACCGTCACCGCCGGCGTACATTGTCATTGGCTCCTGGGGTCCATAGGGTCCAATGTTAACCAATGCAGCAATGCGCCGCGGTCTTCAACCGCCTACCGTAACGGTGTACAACTCCAGCACAGTTACCTCACATCCCATTGTCCCACTTTAGAGGTCAGGCAGCTGCCATTTCAGGGGCCCACATGGCTTCATTTTTAACTGCGTCACACATACCTAGGCCTAGACTCAACACACATACAGGCCACTTTTTGGATTAGGATTCGTGTTCTGTGTAAACTGTGGGTACATACCTCTGAGTTGTTTGACTCTATGCTCGATGTTGTCCTTCATAGGCACCGTCCGCTGGGACATGTGAGGAGATGGTGGCACCCTCTGGTGTACAGACCGCTGGTGGACCTGTCGACAATGGAGGAAAGACATGTGATCATCACATACAGGCTTGACCGTGCCACAATCCAGGAACTATGTACCCAGCTGGAGCCAGACCTGATGTCAGCTATCCGCCCTTCCACAGGAATCCCCCCTCAAGTGCAGGTGCTGCAGTGCTCCATTTCCTTGCAAGTGGGTCATTTTAAACAACAGTGGCCATAGCATCAGGGATGTCCAAGCCTATGTTTTCAAATGTGTTGTCCAGAGTGTTGTCTGCCCTGCTAAAACACATGCGGAGCTACATTGTTTTCCCTCAGGTTGAGGATTTGCCTACAGTGAAAGGTGATTTCTATGCCCTGGGACATATCCCCAACATCATAGGTGCCATTTATGGGACACATGTGGCTTTGGTACCCCCCCTCAGGAGTGAACAGGTGTACAGAAACCAGAAGAGTTATCATTCCATGAATGTGCAGATGGTATGTTTGGCAGACCAGTAAATCTCCCATGTGAATGCCAAGTTCCCTGGCTCAGTGCATGACGCCTACATCCTGCGGAATAGCAGCATCCCTTATGTGATGGGTCAACTCCAGAGGCACCGTGTGTGGCTATTAGGTGTGGACATGGACCCAATACAGTGTGAATAGTTGTCTGGGGATGTCCCTATGAGTCAGTGTGTGTCTAACAGTTGTCCCTCGACATGTGCAGGTGACTCTGGTTACCCCAACCTTTCATGGCTACTGACCCCAGTGAGGAATCCCAGGACAAGGGCAGAGGAATGCTACAATGAGGCCCATGGGCGAACACAGCGGATAATCGAGCGGACCTTCGGCCTCCTGAAGGCCAGGTTCAGGTGCCTCCATATGACAGGTGGATCCCTATTCTACTCACCAAAGAAGGTGTGCCAGATCATAATGGCCTGCTGTATGCTTCATAACTTAGCTTTGCGATGACAGTTGTTGCAGCTGTGGAGCCTGTGGACAGTGAAGATGAGGAAGCAGAAGAAGAGGACATGGACAACAGGGATTCAGTGATCCTGCAATATTTCCAGTGAGACACAGGTAAGAATACAAACCTGCCTACTACATGTACTTTAACACTACCATCTGTCTACTGTCTGTCGTTTTCACCCAGTGTATGGTCACTGAGTTGTCACTTTGCCTTACTATTTCACAGATGTGGGTCCCACTGTGTGACATCTGCTTTGATTCCTCATGGACTAGAGCTGTGTGACATAGGTATGTTGACTTTACAATTGAAAGAGCTTTTTGCCACAGTAATTGCTAATACACTATTCCGAAATCACAGACTGACTCCAGATTGTTTTGTGCTTCAAGGGTGTTTATTTAAGTGCAAAATATTGGAGGGGGTTGCAAAATGGTGAGGGGGTGATGGTGGAGGAATGTCCATGGCAGAGTACAGCCTATTAGTCTCACAGGTGCATTGCCCGAATGGGCATAGGAAGTGGAGCTGGGGCAGTTTAAGGATGGACAAGGTGACAAAGTGGGACAGAAGGATGACATTCAGGGTGGTCTCATTTCTTGGCGGGGTCTTGGCATTGTTCTCTGTCTTTTTCCTGGATCTTAGGGACCATTTGCGGGGTGGTTCTCCCTCTGCAGGGGGTGGGGTGCTGGTGTGGTGGTCCTTTGGCAGTGCCTCCTGTCTACTAGCGCCGGCGGAGGTGGTGGGCAGTTCATCGTCCATGCTAGTGTCAGGGGCCCCTTGTTGTGCCACAGTGTCCCTCCTGGTGTTGAGTACTTTCTTCAACACCCCTACGATGGTGCCCAGGGTGGAATTGATGGCTCTGAGTTCCTCCCTGAAGCCCAAATACTGTTCCTCCTGCAGGCACTGGGTCTCCTGAAACTTGGCCAGTACCGTTGCCATCGTCTCCTGGGAGTGGTGGTAGGCTCCCATGATGGAGGAGAGGGCCTCGTGGAGAGTGGGTTTCATGGGCCTGTCCTCCCCCTGTTGCACAGCAGCCCTCATAGTTCCCCTGTGTTCCTGGGCCTCCGCCCCCTGGACCGTGTGCCCACTGCTACTGCCCCCAGGTCCCTGTTGTTGTTGGGGTGGTGGGTTAGCCTGGGTTCCCTGTAGTGGTGGACACACTGCTGATTGACGTGTCCTGGGGAAAGAGGTATGGGCCCGCTGGGTGGGTGCTGTGCTGGTGTTTCCAGAGGGGGGAAGCTCTGTAGTGGCCTGTGACTGTGTGATGGGAACCGACTGTCCCGAGGTCCCCGATGGGCCGGGCTGGTCATCTAGATCTGGTTGGACAGAGCTGCTGTCATCACTGTGGGCCTCTTCTGTTAGTGGTGTGGACATGTGTGGACCCTCCTGTCCGGTGACGTTGGGTAGGGGTCCTGCAGGGGTATAAAAGGATGTTTATTGCATCTGTGTGTGCCATGGTGTGCAATGGGTGGGTGACCGTGTACCCCAGTGCTTGCATTCCTGTGTGGGACCTTGTGTGATGATGGTTTAGGGGGGTGTATGGGTTTGTGCAGTGGGCATGCTTTGGTGATGGGTGTCCATGCTTTTGTGTTGCATGCAGGGCTTGGTGTTGGAATGTGTGGTTTGTGATGTTGGGACATTTGTGAGGAGTTGGAGTGATGGGGGTGAGGGTGAGGGTGGGGGTATGTGATGGCATGCAGGCAGGGTGGGGGATGTAATAGTTAAGATTTGACTTACCAGAGTCCATTCCGCCATCTACTCCTGCAAGGCCCTCAGGATGCAGAATCGCCAAGACCTGCTCCTCCCATGTTGTTAGTTGTGGGGGGAAGAGGTGGGGGTCCGCCGCCAGTCCGCTGAACCGCAAGGTGGTGTCTTGAGACCACGGAATGCACCTTCCCCTGTAGGTCGTTCCACCTCTTCCTGATGTCATCCCGATTTCTTGGGTGCTGTCCCACTGTGTTGACCCTGTCCACTATTCTTCGCCATAGCTCCATCTTCCTTGCAATGGAGGTGTGCTGCACCTGTGATCCGAATAGCTGTGGCTCTACCCGGACGATTTCCTCCACCATGACCCTGAGCTCCTCCTCAGAGAACCTGGGGTGTCTTTGCCGTGTCATGGGGTGGTGTGGGTGATGTGTGGGGTGGTGTGTGTGGTGATAAGTGTGCTGATATGTAGTGGTGTGTTGTGTGAGGTGCGTGGAAGTTATGAGAGTGATGGTCTGGTGTGCCTGTGGATGCTAGTATTGTTGATGGTGGTGTCTCTCTCTGT
Source organism: Pleurodeles waltl (assembly GCF_031143425.1). Lineage (NCBI taxonomy): Eukaryota > Metazoa > Chordata > Amphibia > Caudata > Salamandridae > Pleurodeles > Pleurodeles waltl. The sequence continues at coordinate 512,310,763 of NC_090445.1, forward strand.
GCTTCTTTCTCAATTGTTGTCGTAGGGGTTTGTGGGTGTGTGTTTTATATTGTATTGGGTGTGTGGGAGTGGTATGTGTATGTGTATCAGGTGTGTGTATTTTGAATTGTCCAATGTGGCTGTGTTTTGTATGTGTGTGTGTATTTTGAGCGCGGCGGTGTATACCCCCAATGGAATACCGTGGTTGAAAGACCGCTGTGAGGATTAATGTGTCGTGATAGTGTGGGTGTATTTCTGTTGGCGTGACGGTGGAGGTTATGTTTTCGCCAGTTTATCACTAACTTTTGGTGTGGTGGACTTGTGTGGGTGTCTGAATTTTGGCGGATTCCATGCTGTGGGTCATAATAGCTGTGGCGGATTGCCGTGGCGGTGTGTTGGCGGTCTTCTGCTCAATGTGGTAATGAGGGCCCATATGTCTTTCATTGAGAATTATTATTGCAGCCCTTCATTGCTTTTCAATGATTCAGTGTCATCTTCATCATAGGCTATAGCTCTGCCCCTCGATTACAAAATGTTTTTGGTTGGCTTGACTACCTGACTTTTTTAACACTGTGAACCAACAAAATGGCCAGAGTGATATTTTTGATAGAATATACTGCATTGCTAACTGAAATGTAGTGATGTATTGCAGTTGTATTTTTTTGATTAAGGAGCGGCATATCTGGTATCTAAAAGATATATAATGATTTTTTCTAGCCACATCTACCACCAGTGCCACTGGCAGCAATGATGCGTGGTGGTAAGTCACATTGCTTATTGACAATTACTATTGTACTTACTAGCTACAAGGGCATCGTCATGACTCGTGATCATGAACCCCCCACTTTACCAGCTACAGTGGTGGTTGAGTTATGGCCTCTTTTTCTGCAACTCAGAAAAAGCTCACATAATGTATGCTAAAAATGATAGCTTGATGGAAACGGGAAAGAATGGAAGGTTAAAAGAAAGGATGGATGAAATGAGTGAAAGGAAAGGATGCGTGGGTGGGTGAAAGGATGCGCTGGTAAGTATAGGGTAAATGGGTGGATGGGTGAAAGGATGATTGAAAGAAAGGGTGTATACTGAATGGATGAATAATGGATTGGACATTTTTATGAAAGACTGAATGAGAGAAAGTGAAGCTTAACTCACTGTGGCTATGGATGAATATACTTGGAAGAATTAAATGATTATTGAATAATTGATTGGATAAATAAACAAGGGAGCTTTTCTGGAGAGGGGCATGCTGCTCCGCTACTGCGCTTACTTTGTTTTATGGTTATAAGTGTTATGGTTCAAAGTGGGTGGCATTTAATTTTTTGTTCTTATCCCTTGAATCACTTTATTTGTTAATCAATGAAGAGATGTATTCCACCCATAATGGTTCGATTCATGAACTTCCTTGCTGCCCATGGCAGTTTGCCACCCATGACTGAAATGCAGTATGGTTCAATTGGTGACTGCAATGTTGGCAGTGTATCTGTTTCAGTTAATGTGGCATTTAAAAAGTTTCCATTGTATTGCAAACCAAACACACAAGGTGTGTTTCCCTTTGCACACTCAGTCAACTCTTAGTACTTTACTCCTTTATTCTTTCCTAGGTTCTTCCATCCAAATGAACAAAAAATAGAAAAATCCATTCTTGGCATGTGCCACATTTTTATGGTCATGTGAAGTGATTCCAAAATATAGTTCATGGTTTCCCATAACAGATTTTTTCCACACCTTTTCAGATTTTTACATTTAGACTTTCGTCTATTACAGTGACTGAAAAGGCCAAAGTTTATGCACGCACATGATGAATCAATGATTAGTGACACACCTCTATTCTATAGCAAAAGCTCTGACTACCCGCTTTATCTTTCTACCTTACCATGCAATAGAGTAAGTCAAGTTTCCTCTCCTTACTGCCCAGTGAATGAATTTGTTGGAAATAATTTGCGGTGGTGGGCGAGGTCAGTGAGTAAAGTGGGACTAAATGCCTGATTTGATTTCAAGTTTGGCATAAGGGACACTCTGTGACAAATGTGACAAATACAATCCATATAAAGCCTGTTCCTTTACCTGTAGTTTCCCCACCACCTACTTACCGCAAACAGGATAATAATATCCTCATTTTATATGTGACCTGTGATGAAGTATGTTATTAATTATTAATCTTCCTCTTTGGAGTCAGGGTAGAAGTGAAAGGCATTTGTAGAAGAGCAGGGACATTGGAATTAAAGATAATTGTCAACTGCAGCTGTCCCAGCTGCAGACAGTAGTAAAGTACCCAAAGTGCTGGCTAGCATGGCTTTATAAATTTAGCACAGAAACGTATATTCCATAGTGCATAATGTCTTACTCCTTACTCATAAATGAGAGGCAATTGATTCTCATTTTTCCACTCAAAGTGTCTGTTTAGTTAATAGAAAAGCATTTAAAAGAAAAAAAATCAAATCACTGTTTTTTAATCTGCTGTTATTCTGCCTTATTTCGTTTCTGCCAGACAGTCAGTGCTTTTTATATGAGACATGTGTGGGTAAAAAATAAAATTGGCCCTGTGACTCTCCTAATCATATTCACATTAAATTCCGATGACCTTAGGATACCAGCAATGTACTGCTATTGTGCCACCCACTACTTAATGTTAAACAAGTGTTTGCACAGAGCATTGTTTACAATTTGTCTTTTTTCTTTTTGTTTTTCTCAATATTGGTACTTGTGCTGGTCCAACAGCAACTCCCACCAGGAAGGAGATAGTGGCCTCTCTTCAACATCAGAGGATGGAGACTATCCATTCCTAATACCTGTGGCTGCTGAGACTGGAGGATGAATAGGCAGAAGTAGCTGACTCTGACTCAGGCCCCAGTTTAGCAAGCCAGCCCCAGCCTCCCGGCCGTTACATTCCCGGAGCTCCCACCAGCTGTCAGGGATCCCAGACTGGAACTGCTGCAACCCCCTCCCTCTCTTACACCCAGAGGACATTGCTGTGGCCTATCCTACAGCAGCTTGACCACATGAGAGGCAAGTGGAGAGCTTTCTGGGCAGGATAGAGCAGAGACTGGATCAGATCCACACCCAAATCATCAATGCCCTTTTTAAAAAATGTGTTTTGGTAGAAGGGTCTTGTTGTTAGTGGAGAGGGTGGGAAGGGAGTTAGGACTGTTTTTTTTTGCACTTTGGACTTTTTCTTTGGACTTTCATTGTGGACTTATGTTTCTTTTGTTATAGACTTCGGTTGGGTTTTTCGGGACGAGGCCATTCGTTTGGGAAGCGGGGTGGGCATGTTGTGTGAGGAAAGGGTGGGTTTTCTATTTGTAAAAATTAAAAGGGGGTATTTTATTGTGCCTCATTTATGCCTCATATGTTTATTTTGGTGTTTTAGTTTGAATTGCGTAGCCTGTTTTATAACTCTGCTTAAAAAGGAAGAGTAATTTACTTATACCCTCGCTCTACTGCCCTCTGTAACTATATTGACTACTAGGGGATGGTTGCCATTGCCTATTTTGCCTACAAAAACTTAAATACACACAAAAACATCTTCTTTAGTAGAAGGTAATTACTAACTAAACAAGTTCACTTCAATCCAGAGTTCTTCTCTTACCTGAATGGATGAAGCGAGGGCTGATACCTCAGTCTTCTTACTTCCTGGTATTCCCAACGTGGCATCTTATCTTAAGGCGGTGGTAGTAGTAGTAGTATCAGGCTAGCGAGCTAACTAGGAGGACACAGGATTTCACTCCCACCTATGTGAACTCCAACTGCAGGATTAATCAGAGGGCTATCCGTCACTGACAACTAGATTGAAAGAAAACAGAGAGTTAGTGGGTTATATATTATATCATAACTTTAGGAAGACTGAGACCAGTCTACCACAAAGACAGTGTTTTACACACAACAAAGAAGACCTGATATGATGATAAAAACTAGCAATATCAACTTCTTCTGAGCAATGGGGAGCTATTATAAAACTAAACTTAGGAAATTACCTTATCAAGTCAGGAGAAGTAGGCTCGGGGTCAGAAATATTGGACAAGGTTAAGCATTTAGGCAACACACAACACAAGGCATTAATGATGATGTTGATGGGGCAGTGTGGAATATGGCTCAGGTAACAGAAGTTCATGCAGTGAGTTGGTATTGCTTTCACCACATCTGTCCCAGCAAGTGTGTGATCTATTTATGGTGTAAAATTAAGTCACACCTCAATAAATCACAGAGCCCAGGTTAGGGGCATAATGAATAGATGGGGAAGGGGATTTGGAAGAAAGGTGCAACAAAAATAAACACTGCACAAAAGAAACCATGACAATATTCATCAGACGCTAAGCAGCACACCATCCTCAATCTGTTGTGGAAGGAAATGATGAAGGGATCATTGTGACACAGATCAGTTAAATGCATTGCAAACATTTCTTCTGCCCAGAAATACCCAAGATAGTATATCTTTAAATATTATGGGGGTCATTATGACCCCGGCAGTAGTTGATAATGTGGGGGTAGTACCGCCAACAGGCTGGCGGTACATACCGCCACATTATGACATTGGTGGGATGACTGCAGCCAACCCGCCAATTTACCGATCCTACTGCCATGGTGGTAGCAGCCGCCGGGCCAGAGATAACAATCTCCAGCCTGGCGGCCGCTATTGTCCCACCCGTGGCATTTTGAGCCCGCCTACCGCCATGGTTTTCGTGGCGTTCGCAACACCACGAAAACCATGGCGGTAGGCCCTACCAGTGACATGGAACTTCTTCACTGTCACTGGTAGGAGGCTCACCCACCCCCCCAAACTCTCTCCAGACACCTCCAACCGCCCTCCATCCAAGCTCCCCTCTTCTAATCCCCTATGCACACACTCGTAGACACGCACCACGCATACACACTCTCACTTACACTGGCATACATGCATTCATTCACACATGAATCCATTCATTCTTGCACACATCCATACAATCATTCACACTGACATGCAGGCACGCATTCACATTTCCATTTGTACACGCATTCTCACACATCCATATACCCACGCAAACAACACTACACACACAGTCGCATTCACGCACACACTCACACATACATGCACACAACCCCACACACATACACAACACCCTCCACCTCCCTCCCCTGTTGGAAGCCAACTTGCCTGCATCCAGGTGGACTTCCATCAGGGAAAGGAAATGGGCCGCTGCTACTGCCAGTAGCACCCGCCAGCAGAATACTGCCAGGCTGTCTCATGTGGCAGCACCACCATACCACCATCCGCCAGTATGGCCACAGCCGGATTTCCACCCTTCTTGTGGCTGAAATCCGGCTGTGGTCATAATTTGGTGAACGGATGGTAGCCGTGGCAATGGTCTTTTGGCGGCCGTCGCCGCAGCGGTAGGCGGCTATTACCGCCAATGTTGAAATAGGGGCCTATTTCTTCTAGCAATGAAAAATACAAATTACAGGAGGTTGAAGTTAACCCACCCAGTTCTAAAAATGGTGATTGATAAAAAGTAAATGATGCCTTGTTGCCAAATTGGGTTGTGCATTTCCATTCTTCTTGGAAACTTCGTCACTCTTGGGTGCCTTGCTCAACTTGTCGTGTAGGTAAGCTGAAATGTTGAGCTTTCACCAAGTTTTGTTAATGCAGGAGAGGACTAAGAGAAAGTCTGCACATTAAAAATCTTGAAGTGTATTTTAGAGTAAAGGAGAAAGACAACAGAAAGCAATGTAAGCTTCTTGAGAAGTCGGTAGAGTACCAAGAAGCCCTAGAGGCAGAGCAAGTTCATAAAGAGGAGTTTCATGTTTGAGCTAGCAATGTAGCAAACACACAATCAGCAGCATTTCCCAAATCAATGCACCTCTTTACCATCATCACGATTTCTCTTTGAAATCAATAACTTTCTCCTTCCATCTGTTGAGGTAGTACCGCGCTGGAGGAAAGAAGGAAAGAAAGAAAGAAAGAAGGAAAAGGAAAGAGAGAAAGAAAGAAAGAAAGAAAGAAAGAAAGAAAGAAAGAAAGAAAGAAAGAAAGAAAGAAAGAAAGAAAGAAAGAAAGAAAGTAAGACATTATACAAGAAGTGATTAAAAAGTTCTATGGTCGCACTGGCATACTCAGTCCGGGAAGTAGAGTTCATACTCAAACTCATGTGGTTTACGTAGAAGTTGCTCAGCAAACACACTTTATTCTGACCATTCATCCTCTTCCTCCTCCTTTGGTGTTTGGGAAACAGTATAAACAGCTGAAATAACATGTTGGTTCATTTTGATCATAGTTTATATCTCCATGTTTTGAGGCAGAGATTGGTCCTTCTCACTGTAACAGCTGTACCAGCTGCACTGAACACACATTCAGCAGAAATGCTGGCTACAGGACAAGCCATATATTTTGTTGTCAGCCTGCTGAGCTGTAGCTATTGGCACATCTTCCCATACCAATACACCAGTGGGGTTTGAGCACATACACCTCATTTGGGGCATCCAGATATTCCTGGGATATCCTCTGAAGTGTCATAGGTGCTGCCACTTGCCAAACCTCTTTTGCCTTCACCTCTGCACTAGGCTTAAGACCTACCACTTGAAACCAAGCCAATGCAGAGTTCTGGTCAGATTCTTCCAATGCCCATGTTGCGGGTGTTCTTGATGCTGGTATTGACTGCTGAAAGAGAAGACTGCCTTCTCAGGAAGTTGGAGGCGGCACCCCAAAACTGCAGAGTGGATCGAGTATGGTGGCACAGATGTACTCTTTGAACAAGATAATGTCATTTTGCAGCCTTCCATTACAAGCCAAGCAACAGCTTAGGCTCTCAACCAAGGCATGCACTTCTGGGTTTTCATTCACACCTCCGAGTGTGAAGCTTTCAAACACCTTCTTTAGCTGCTCCTGTAGCAGATGCAACAACGGGATAACCATCTGTGTCAGGCATTTGACTAGGCCCCATATGTCCACATCCATGGTCCAATTGTATCCCCTCCGCTTTGAATCATGTGAGTCATTGATCAGTCTGTACTACTCAAACAGAGTTTGCAACATATAATAGGTTGAGTTCCAATGTGTATCAGGGCTTTAACTGGTACTCTGTTAACATGCTGAATAATCTACAACTGCTTCCGGACTCTAAAAGAATGGCTGAAATGAGTGCAGATTCATCTGCAGGTGGTCGGCATGTTGCTAACTATGTCTCCCTTTTTAAGAAAGTTGATGTAGTGCGGCAAATACAGGACACAGTGTGCAGTGGCCTTGACGATGTTACTGCCATTGTCCTTGGCAACAAATCTAATTCAGAGACCTTGAGGTCACAGCCATTTGCACACCTTACTTTTAAATGAGTTCAAGATTTTTACAGGTATCTGCAATTTCTCTGTGGTGAACATTGCTAATGTAGCATGCCGCCAAACACTTTAAAAAGTTTCTTCAGGCCAAAGACCTGTGGATAGCTTTTGCTTTATCTCATCAAAAGAGATCCAGTGTGCAGTGATGCACATGCAATCAGTAACCTGACAGCTGGTCCACGTGTCTGTTATCAGGTGGATATTGTGGACAACGCTTTGCTGCAAAGCTTGTCCAACCAATTGCAGCACATTGTGATGCAGCGCTGGAACAGCAACTCTTGCAACATAGGTCTGACTAAGAACCTTCCATTTTGGGCAGATGGCTGACGCAAATTGTAAGAATCCCACTCCTTCCACAAAAGAAAAAAGGAGGAGGTCCAGCGCTAAATTTTTTGCTAGCGTTCTTTTGTACAAATGTTCTATTGGGTAGTTGCAGTCATAGGGCCTCTCCTGCCTAAACATGCCCTTAATAGTACCCTCGATTTTCTTCTTTTCTGGGGCCACTGATGCAGACGACTTTTGAGAAGTAGGTTCTGGTACATGAAGTGTGTGTCATGTTACAGTCACCATATGCTGTGGTGTCTTCATCTGACTCTGAGTCTTCCTGTGCCATTGTGAAGTCACTGGGCAGGTGATTCTAGTGTACTGCTGGAGACAGGACTGTTTGCGTAAGGATGCTACCCTCTTCTTCCTTATCTTCCACAGTGATTTGACCAGTTGTAGCTGATGTTTCCCAGCTCTCCTCACCCTTAACACTGCAACCACGTTCAGCAGTTTTTCTAAGGTGCCCCTCCCACTGGATTTCGGGATTTTTTTTCATATGGGTCATCTGACTCCAGTACCATACTGTGAACCAGGCTTACCTCAATGAACACTTGCAGGGCAAATAGAGCAACTTGCAATATTCTCTTCCTGTTTGCTCATCGTAAAAAACTAGGGAGAAGTACTTTCTCACTCTGCCACTGTCAAGGCCTGAAGAACTGGAGGTAGGTGGGTGTATCGATTGCCTCTCTACAGTGCATACTTCTACTCAGGCAGGGGTTGGTGCAGATCTCTGCTGGGGCCTTAACAATATGGGAGCTGGTGGTACTGCCTGTGCCACACCCTTCAGAGCAGGTTGGATAGCAATGTCAGAGTCCCTGGTGCCAGCTTCCACAATGACTGGCTCGTAGTCTTCATCTTCCTCCTCCTCATCATCATCCTTTTTCATGATTCTATGGATTCCTGCAACTCTTCTTTTCCCTTTCTTCTCCTGGCATCTCCCTGACTCTGCCAGGGTCCAATCAATGTCCCTGTCATTGTCATCAGAAGGGGTGCTTGAAGTTGATGGTGTAGTAGTACCCTTCATTTTTTTTGCTGGAGGTCTGTGTGCCATTGATACTAAAATAGGAAGTTATTCCTTGGGAGGAAGCTTGACCTTCTGCTGTGCTCCAAAATCAGGCAGATCTACTACTGATGGCTGTTGCTTCTGTTCCCTTTCCTCTGTTTCCTGAAACGATTGGGTACTACTTTGCAAAAGGGACAAATCAAATTCAGCATCACTGCTCATCGGCGTCGCCATGATTCCAGTGGCTGCCTCACTGACAGACATGGTCTTGAGCTTAGGTTGGGATGATGCTGTAGATGCGGGAGTGCTGCTCTCAGGTTCCTCCCTAGAGGTCGGTGTGAAAGGCACATGTCTACCTAAAAAGGTTGCAGTCGGAACAACACTTGTGGAAAGCTGCTTCATCTCTCTGACCAGTTTCTTGGGAGCAACTTTCTTTGGGGCCATCTTAAAGCTCTCAGTTGGTGGTGACACTAAGCTTCACAAGTGGAAGAGATTGGAGGACTGAAATAACTGTACAGGCCTTCTCTTTGGCAGTACTGTGGGTGATGTGACGTCTCTTCTCTAATGCGCCTAAAACCAACCAAGCAAGAAAAAAATGTAGTGAGTGAAAGGTGGCATTGTTGCAGGTTGAAATATTACAGACAAATACAATATTAGTGTAGTTGTTTACTCATGTAATAAATACCAATTTAAACAAACATTGTAAAGTCAAACCACATCACCACAATATAAAATTGCATTTCAAATTGGGCAACACAACATCCTTTTATTTATCTCCTTCTTTTTTAAAGGAGACACCTGTGGTATTCAGAGAGGGGGTGCATGGATAGATAGAATAATCCTTAAAATATCTATGGCAGCAAGGTGGTCCGGGGCAAAAGGAATAAGCATTAAAAAAATGAATTATGCTGCTAAATTGTCTGCAGTGCACCGCAGCCAGGGTGTCCAGGAGGAAATGCAATTATTAAATACCTGAAGAAACCAAATGCTGTAGCACTGTGCAGCTATGGTAGATAGACGGATGGATGGATCAAGGCAAAGTGCAGAATGAACAAAAATTGAAATGATAAAGAATTTGAAAAAGTGAAAAAAACGAAAACAAAAATTAAAAATACAAAATTAAATTTAAAATAAAAATACAAGAAATTACATTAAAAATGAAATAAAACATTAAAATCAAAAATACAAATAGAAATACATACAAAATTAAAATATGAACTTACATTAAACAAATGATCAATATTGCTCATGTTTGCATACAAGCCTATGGCAAAGGCAAACTGGCTGCATGCACAAAATGGCTGCCAGCCACATGGTCAAACATCTACAAGGAGCAAGGAGATTAACAAAGAACACATGAAAGCCTATGGCAAAGACAGTGGCTGGGTGCGTAAAATGTCTGCCAGCTACATTCTTGAACAACAACAAGTAGCAAGGAGAACAAAGAACACATACTAGCTTATGGCAAAGACACACTAGCTGGATGCACAAAATAGCTGCCAGCCACATGGTCAAACAGCAACAAGAAGGACGAAGGGGACAAAATAACACATGCAAGCCTATGGAAAAGACACATTGGTTAGATGCACAAAATGGCTGCCAGCCACATTGTCAAGCAGCAACAACAAGGAGCAAGGAACAAGGAGTAAGCCTACAGCAAAGACACACTATCTGGATTCATAAAATAGCTGCCAGCTATGTGGTCTAACAACAACAACAAGGACCAAGGAGAAGAAAGACCACATGCAAGCCTCTGGCAAAGACACAGTGGTTGGATGCACAAATTGGCTTACAGCCACATGGTCAAACAACAACAACAAGGAGCAAGGAGAGCAAAGAACACACTTCTATGGCAACAACACACTGGCTGGAGGAACAAAATGGCAGTCAGCCACATGGTTAAACAACAGCAATAAGGAGCAAGGATAAGAAAGAACACATGCAAGCCTATGGCAAAGACATAGTGGCAGGATGCACAAAATGGTCACCAGCCACATGGTTAAACAACAAGATGCAAGGAGGCATGGGTCACAAAGGACACATGCAAACATATGGCAAAGACACACTTGCTGGATGCACAAAATGTCTGCCAGCCTTATGGTCAAACAACAACAACAAGAAGAACAAGGAACAACAAGGACAAAGAACACATGCAAACCCATGGCAAATGCACACTGGCTGGATGCACAAAATGGCTGCCTGCCACATCGTCAAACAACAAGGATCACAGAGGCATGGCAAACAAAGAACACATGCAAACCTATGGCAAAGACACATTGGCTGGATGCACAAAATGACTGCCAGCCACAAGGTCAAACAACAACAACAAGGAGCAAAGAGGCATGGAGAACAAAGAACAAATGCAGGCCTATGGCAAAGAAACACTGGCTGGATGCACAAAATGGCTGCCAACCACATGGTCAAACAGCAACTGCGAACAAGGAGGCATGGAGAACAAAGAACACATGTAAGCCTGTGGGCATAGACCAAACAAAATGGCCCCTAGCCACACAGTTTACAAAACAACGACAAATGGTGGATATTGGCAAACACACACATGCCATAAGGAGGCATGGTGGTAATACTGAAGAAAACACTAACATTAGTTCATTAATGCAAAATGTTGGAAAGTGGATTATTGGTAAGGGCAAGGAAGTACCTACACTTAGCAATAGACCCTTAACCCCCACTCAATTCAGATACATCTCAATAACTTAACCCCATCTCAACCCTTGGTAGGTTGACAACGAGCGTCAAGGCTTAACTTAGGAGACAAAGGCCCCCATTACAACATTGGTAGTAAGTGCTGCTTACCGCCATGCTGACTGCCGCCAACATTCCGTGACTGCGGCGGTATACCACTACAGGTATTATGACCCACACATAGAAATACGCCACTATAGAGACACCCACACAAGTCTGCCATCCCAAAGGTCAGTGATAAACTGGCAGTGCCAAAACCCACACCATTACGCCAAAAGAATTACGCCCACAGTATCATGACCCATGAATCACTGCGGTGGACATTAAACAGCGGTAAACCATTGACGATACATACCGCCACGCTCAAAATACACACTGGACAATTCAAACTACACACACCTAACACACATACACACACCACATCCACACACCCACAACACTATAAAACACACACCCACAATACCCACAACCTTTTATGACCCAAGCTTATTGCCAAGTGAGAGAGAGACAAGCCAGGGGCACCCACTGACTCTGCTCCACTAAACACCATCACCCATACACCATCCACGCACATCACAGCACACACCCCAACACATCGACCCACACACCCTTACACACACCACTCACACTACATCCATGGCACCACAAAGACACCCCAGGTTCTCAGAGGAGGAGCTAAGGGTCATGGTGGAGGAAATCATCCGGGTAGAGCCACAGCTATTCGATATCACAGGTGAATCAGACGTCCATTGCTGACAAGATGGATCTATGGCGGAGAGTCGTGGACAGGGTCAACGCCGTGGGACAGCACCCAAGAACAAGGAATGACATCAGGAAGAGGTGGAATGACCTACGGGGGAAGGTGCATTCCGTGGTTGCAAGACACCAGGTAGCTGTACAGAGGACTGGCGGTGGACCCCTACCTCCTCCCCCACAACTAACAACATGGGAGGAGCATGTCTTGGCAATCATGCATCCTGAGGGCCTGGCAGGAGTAGCTGGAGGACTGGACTCTGGTAAGTCAAATCTTTACTACATTATCCCCAACCCTACTTGCATGCCATCACAAACAACAACCCCTCCCCTCCCCTCACCCCCATCACTCCACCACCTCACATATACCCCACCATCACAACCCACCCATCCCAAAACCAAGTCCTGCATGCAACAACAATGCATGGACCCCAATCACAAACCTGCATGAACACCCATCACCACAGCATGCACACTAGTGACAATCACTTAGCCAAACCAATAACATCTCACACAACCCAAAGGTGCCTTGCTAATAACAACCATAGAGGGAAACATATCCATGCGCAAGATGGTGCACGCAGATACAATAACACTGAATTTACATCCCCACAGGACCCCCACTCATCATCACCGGAGAGGAGGTGCCAGCCACATCGAGTCCCCCCCGAAGAGGCCCACAGTGATGACAGCAGCTCTGCACGCCTGGATTACGATGACCAGCGTGGCCCATCAGGGACCTCTGAACAGTCGGTGGCCCAGCCACAGTCCCAACCCACCACAGAGCCTCCCCCCTCAGGAAACACCAGCAGAGCACCCACCCAGCATGCCTATTCCTCTGCCCCTGGACATGTCAATCAGCAGTGTGTCCACCACTACAGGGACCCTAGGCAACCCTACAAACACAGGACGGTCAAGGACCTGGGGTCAGTGGCAGTGGGCACACAGTTCAGGGGAGAGAGGCACAGGACAACAGGGAAGCTGGGAGGACTGCTGTGCGACAGGGGGAGGACAGGCCCAGGGAACAGACTCTCCACGAGGCAGGCACCAACATCCTGGGAGCATACCACCCTTCCCAGGAGACCATGGGCCAGATACTGGCCAAGCTGCAGGAGATCCAGCGGCTGCTGGGGGGACAGTACTTGGGGATCAGGGAGGACCTGAGGGACATCCACACCACCCTGGTCATCATTGCAGTGGTGCTGGTAGACATGGCCAACACCATGAGGGAGGCAGTGGCACACCAACGGGCCCCTGACTCTAGCCGAACTGAAGAACAGCCCTCCACCTCCGCTGACGCTAGTGGACAGGAGGCCCTGCCGCAGGAACAACAGACCACCAGAACCCCAACCCCTACAGAAGGAGAACCACCCCGCAAATGGTCCCTGCGATCTAGGCAGAAGCCAAAGAACATTGCCAAGCCCCCCGCCAGAAAACAAGTCTCTCCTGATTGTCACCCTTCTGTCCCACTCTGTTACTCTATCCACCTTGAACTGCCATTGCTCCTCTTCCTATGCCCCCTTGGACAATGCACCTGTGATACAAATAGAGTGGACTCTACCCTGGACTTTCCTCCATCAGCAACCCAGCCCATGGCAATACCCCCACCACTCATTAGCACATAAATAATCACCCTTGGAACAAAATCAAGTATGGCGTCTGTCAATTATTTGACAAATGTATTAGTTTAACAAACTGTAAACATTGCAGTTGAAAATTACTGTAATATTTACATAGGTATGACCTGTAGTGGGCAGCAGTAAATACACCAGGAGGCAGAGTGGGGCACAGAGATCTGAAAATAGGGATGCCAAAGGGTACAGTAATTGGCTAGAGAAATAGTAAAATCAGGCTGCCATGTTCAATGCCAAACACAAAACTGCAATGAAAGGTGAAGTTACAGTGTCTTACCTGTGTGTCACTGGAAGTACTGTTGAATTAGTGTACTTCTGTTGTCCACATCTTCGTCCTCTGCCTCCTCTTTGTCACTGTCCACAGGCTCCACCGCTGCCACACGACCATCCCCAGGCTCATCCTCCTGCAGAAAAGGCACCTGGTGTCTCAAGGCCAGGTTGTGCAACATGCAACGGTGATCTGGTGTCAGTAGTCATGAGAGCTTGGGGTGACCAGAGTCACCTGCAAATATTTGAGGGATACCTGTTAGCCACACACTTACCCTTAGGGCCAAACCCACACCCACATACCTACATCAACTGGGTGGGGACCATGGGCTCACCTATTAGCCACACCCTGTGCCTCTGGAGTTGGGACATCACATATGGAATGCTGCTATTCCTCAGGATAAAGGCATCATGGAAAGAGCCAGGATATTTGGCATTCACATGGGAGATGTACTGGTCCGCCAAACACACCATCTGCACATTCAGAGAGTGAAAGCTTTTTCTATTTCTGAACACTTGTTCATTTCTCCTGGGGAGGACAAATGCAATATGTGTACCATCAATGGCACCAATGATGTTGGGGATATGTCCCAGTGCATAAAAGTCAGCCTTCACTGTGGCCAAATCCTCCACCTGGTGGAATACGATCTAGCTGTGCATTTGTTTCAGCAAGGTAGACAACACTCAGGTCAGTACGTTTGAGAACATTGGCTGAGACATCCCTGATGCCATGGCCACTGTCACTTGGAAGGAACCGCTTGCCAGGAAATGGAGCACTGACAGGACCTGCGCTAGTGGGGGGGATACCCGTGGGGTTGCGGATAGCTGAAATCAGGTCTGGCTCCAATTGGGCACACAGTTCTTGGATTGTGGCCCTATCAAGTCTGTAGGTCAGGATAATGTGCTTGTCCTCCATTGTTGCAAGGTCCACCAGGGGTCTGTACATGGGGGGATGTCTCCATCTCATATTCATCCTCAGCGGTTGAACTCTAGGGTGAAAAACGGTGAGCAGAAGGTCATATTCACACATATGTCAATATTAATATATATTTCTTCCTTTACAGAAACAGTATGTGAACTCGTGACTCAGTTGATGTGCCAATGTCTGCTGTGACGAAGTTAGGTGGCATGGCCTGTGCCCCCCTGAAGTGGCGGCTGCCTGACCTGTGAGGAGGGACATGTGGAAATGAGGTAATTCCACTGGCGTTGTGCGCCATTGCGGGAGGCAGTCGAGTATCGCCGCGCAAGATCGCAATGTTTATCATTGGGCCTTATGGGTTCCAGGAGCCATTGGCGATGTACACCGGCGGTGACGGTATGCACCGCTGTGGACGTGACTGCCATTTTCTATCTGTGACCTCACTTGCTACCTGACCTTCAACAGGAGAGGACCTACACTGCAAGTGCTTCTGTGACCTGTGTCTGGAAGTGACAATGGCTCGAGTGTCTGGGGAAAGGGCCCCTGCCTTCACTTCCGAGGAGTTGAAGAGACTAGTGGAGGGGCTCCTCCCCCAGTACACTTTACTCTATGGTCCTCCAGACAAACAGGTGAGTAAACTGTGTGCATGTTGAGTGGGCCATGAATGCATGGAGTGCTGTGTGTGTAAGCCCTGTGTAGGGTGGGGTCTGAGGGGTCCTGGGCAGAGTGCTGCATGTATGGTGTCAATGTATGTTTATAAGGGGATGGGAGCGATATGGTGGGCCATGAGTATGACAGTCCGGATGGTATGACTAATCCCTTTTCTGCTGTATTTTGTCTGCAGATCAGAGCCCATCAGAAAAAGGGTATTTGGCGTGCCATCTCCAAGGAGGTGCGGACCCTGGTGGTCTTTGACAGGCGGAGCACCCACTGCTGAAAATGGTGGGAAGACCTGTGCGGCTGGGCAAGGAAGACAGCAGAGGCCCAGCTGGGGCTGGCCTCCCACCGAGGAAGGGGTGCCCGCCGTACCCTAACCCCCCCCCCCATGTTCTGCATCCTGGCGGTGGCCTTCCAGAGTTGGATGGATGCTTGAAGGCATCACAGCAGCCACAAGGGGGTGAGTACAGGATCAGAATTATGACTTTGCGCGTGTTAAGTTTTTACCTGGGTGGGGGATGTGGGCTGTGGGTGCCCCTAGGCCAGGGCGAATATGGCAGGGTAGGTTCATTGATGGGCAAGCTCAGATGCACTCCAACCCCAATAGTGTTAGTGGGCATCTACTACTGGGCAGGGTCCTGTGGGTTTCAGGTGTGCAGCTAATGGTATTAGGCATTGTACCCCATGGACTGGTGCATTGTAACTGGTAGTGCATGGCCTAGTGCATAGGGCTGTTCCCTGTATGTTGTGTACCCCAACGGTAGTGTTGTTGCTGGCATTGACCAAGTGAATCCTCTGTCTTCACCCACCTTTTTGTTTTGTCACCCTGTCCATGTGTGGATTAGCATCATCTTGCGGAGGAGCAGAGGCACCGGCGACAGAGGTAGCTGCATCCCACATGGACCTGGAGGCTGAATCCACTGACAGTGAGGGCACCAGTGGGACAGAGGTGGAGGGGAGCACCATGACGGAGACAGGAGGGGACACTACTGACATTGACTCCTCCTCCGATAGAAGCTCCCTGGCGGTGGCGAGCACCTCTGTGCCCACCCCAACAACAGGTACAGCCGCCACCCCCGTACCAGCACCGCCCTCCCAGCAGCCCCTCAGCGTGTTTCCCATGCCCCCTCATCCCGGAGAGTGGGCCTCTCCTTCTCCCCAGGCACCTCAGGCCCTGCTCAGTCATTCCTGCTGCCCTCAGGGAGAAGGCTATTGACCTCCTGAGATCCCTCTCTGTTGGGCAGTCAACCATACTGAATGCCATCCAGGGTGTAGCAGGGCATTTGCAACAAACAAATGCATACCTGGAGGGCATTCACTCTGGTGTGGCGGCCCAACAGAGAGCATTCCAGACTCTGGCCTTCGCACTGATGGCAGCCATTGTCCCTGTCTCCAGCCTCCCCCTCCAACTTCCTTTACGCAGTCCCAATCCTCTCAACCCCAGCCTACCCTAAGCACACCTTCAGACCAGCAATCATCCAAATTAACACACAGAAGTGGCTCAGGCAAACACAAGCACCACACTTCATCTCCCAGGTACTCACACAAGCACCATCCCCCTGCAGACACACCAACATCCACTGCTTCCACTGTGTCCCCTCCTCGTTATCCACATCCTTCCCAGTGGCGTCTCCACTCTCACCTGAATGCACTACATCCTCATCCACTACCTTCATCACCAGCACCCCTATCACTACACGTCCCTCACTGGCAGTCACCACCCCCACATCCATGCACATGTCCCCTGTGTCCTCTCCCACTGTGCCTGTGTCCCCTCCTCCCAAAGTACACAAACGCAAGCACACACACACCCAACAACCATCCACTTCTCAACAGCATCCAGCCCATGCACTTGCATCCAAACACAGAAGACTGACACCTCCTACAACCACTCCCTCTTCCTCCACTCCCAAACCTTCACCCTCTTCCCACTCCAGTGTCCATAAGAAGTTTTTCCTCGCCACCATTGACCTATTCCCTACCCCTCCCCCACCCCGTCCTTCATCTCAGGCCAGGGTGGCCAGAACCCAGCCCAGCACCTCAGCCATCCAGTCCACGGCCATTGTTGTTTCTGCAGCTGTGAGAGGCTCCAAGGAGTCACCTGTCAGCCCAGCCAGTGTGCCAGCACCACCTACAAAGGCCAAGAAGGGTCAACCACCTGGCAAGGGCAAGAAAGGGACACCAGCCAGCAAGGGGAAGGAGGCACAACCAGCCAGCAAGGGCAAGACAAAGACTCCAGCTGGCAGAAGGGAGGAGGCACCACCATCTGCCAAGGGCAGGAAGGGGCAAGGAACACTAGCCATGGCACTTCAGCCGTTCGAGGCTGCGGGTGAAGGCCTGGAGGCTACCATGACCGTGGCCAGCACCGCCACCTGCCCCGCCGCCAGCAGCACCACTGCCAGCAGCAGCAGCCCCAGTGAGCAGCCGTCCAAGTCTGCAGGTGAAGGCCTTCAGGCTACCACCACCACTGCCTGCACCGCCACCTGCACCGCCACCTGCCCCGCTGCCAGCAGCATGACTGCCAGCAGCCGCAGCCCCAGTGGGCAGCCGTCCGAGGCTGCAGGTGAAAGCCTGTAAGCTACCACCACCACTGCCTGCACCGACACCTGCACCGCAGCCAGCACCGCCACCAGCAGCACCACTGCCAGCAGCAGCTGCCCCAGTGGATAGCCGTCCAAGGCTGCAGATGATGACCTGGAGGCTACCACCACCACTGCCTGTACCACCTGCAGCGCTGAGCAGCTGTCACTGCTGGAGAGCAGTGTGTAGTGGTGATGGCATGGGCTGCAGTGCATCCTGGACCCTGCAACACCTGTTGCTGTGACACACAGGTGAGAGACTGTGACCTTGCACCATCCAGGATGAAGCACACTGGACACAAGGCACCCTCCAGAATGGGTGGAAGAAGCCATCCACTCAGCCCCTCCTTGCCAGGATGAAGCACACAGGGCACAAGGCCCCCTCCTGAACCAGTGGAAGAAGCCATCCGCTCAGCCCCTCCTTGCCAGGATGAAGCACACTGGGCACAAAGCCCCCTCCAGAACCAGTGGAAGAAGCCATCCACTCAGCGCCTCCTTGCCAGGATGAAGCACACAGGGCACAAGGCCCCCTCCAGAACCAGTGGAAGAAGGCATTCACTCAGCCCCTCCTTGCCAGGATGAAGCACACTGGGCACAAAGCCCCCTCCAGAAACAGTGGAAGAAGGCGTTCACTCAGCCCCTCCTTGCCAGGATGAAGCACACAGGGCACAAGGCCCCCTCCAGAACCAGTGGAAGAAGCCATCCGCTCAGCCCCTCCTTGCCAGGATGAAGCACACTGGGCACAAAGCCCCCTCCAGAACCAGTGGAAGAAGCCATCCACTCAGCGCCTCCTTGCCAGGATGAAGCACACAGGGCACAAGGCCCCCTCCAGAACCAGTGGAAGAAGGCATCCACTTAGCCCCTCCTTGCCAGGATGAAGCACACTGGGCACAAAGCCCCCTCCAGAACCAGTGGAAGAAGGCATCCACTCAGCCCCTCTTTGCCAGGATGAAGCACACAGGGCACAAGCCACCTCCAGAAGAAGCCATCCATTCAGCCCCTCCGTGCCAGGATGAAACACACTGGGCACAAAGCCCCCTCCAGAACCAGTGGAAGAAGCCATCCACTCAGCCCCTCCTTGCCAGAATGAAGCACACAGGGCACAAGGCCCCCTCCAGAACCAGTGGAAGAAGCCATTCACTCAGCCCCTCCTTGCCAGGATGAAGCACACTGGGCACAAAGCCCCTTCCAGAACCAGTGGAAGAAGGCATCCACTTGAGAGACTGTGGCTTTGCACTCCCTAGGACCAAGCAGTGGGCAAACCACCCACTTGAGAGACTGTGGTCTTGCACTCCCCAGGACCAAGCAATGGGCAAACCACCCACTTGAGAGACTGTGGCCTTGCACTCCCCAAGACCAAGCAGTGGGCAAACAACCCTCTTGAGAGATTGTGGCCTTGCACTCCCCAGGACCAATCAGTGGGCATGGAGCCCCCTCCAGGACAGTGGCGTTATTCCATCTTCCAGCTGAGGTGCCCCCGCATTCCCCGTCCCCCTGAGGTGCTTGTGTGTTTTCGACCTGATGCCCCTGCAGTGTTCTCTCCGTATTGAGGCAGGAGTCAAGTGTGGCCTTGGCCTATGTGTTTTGGGCCAGTGGGCCACAGACATTTTGGAGTGGGCATTGTCCCTCCTTTTTTTATATATTGTACATATTGTACATACTGTTTATTTATTTATGAACGAATTTCTCAAAATTTTGAAGATTACACTCATTTGACTCTATTCCTTTTGTCCTTGCGTTATTCCTGAGGGTTACGGGGTATATATATACTGTTGTTGCATGTGTTTGTGTGTATGGTGTTGGGGGTGAGGGTGGGGGGGGTGTTTCGTGCGTGTGCCACTCTCTTCCCCCCCCCTGTGTGCTAGGTGCAGTACTCACTGTGGTCGTCCTCACCGGCGTTCATGCTCCTGGTGTATGAGAAGATACACCAGCATGGGTAACACCTGCAGTTGAGGCTCCATGGCATCCTGCTTCTTCCTTGTGTGTCGAGAGGTGAGTTGTTTCCCTTCGGTGTTCTGTTTCCGCTGTGCTTTTAATGGCATTTATACTGCCCCGGAAAAGCTGTCCGATGGACATGTTGTAATGTAGTGGACGGTAGATTGTCTTCCGTCTAGCTGTTGGTGGTTAACGCTGCGGTGTTTGTTGCTACCGCCGTGGCGGTCGGAGTGTTAAAGTGGCTGTATGTGTTGGCAGTTTCCACCATGGTCATGATTCCAATTTTTTTACCGCCGGCCTGTTGGCGGTGTTACCGCCGCTTTATCACCGACCGCCAGGGTAGTAATGAGGACCAAAGTGTGTAAAGCATTTAAGTATCACAGAACAGTAATTAAATAAAACACAAGAAACAGTTGAAAAATCCAAAACCAATTTATGAAAATAGAAAATATTTCTATCTTTAATTTGACACATAAACAAATAAAATCGGATTAGGGGAATCGAAGATATGAATTTTAAAATAATTATTGTTTCTTAGCACATAGAAACAAATAGCACCAATCTGGTCATCTGGTTGCACCTCACCGGGGCAAAGTCAAAGCTTAAGGCCGACCACGATGGAGCCCTGCTTGGCTACAGCTAGTAGGAGGCCTTGGTAAAAAGTTAACTTTCAGACTTAGTTGTTTTCTTGAAGATTTTCTTCAGCGGGACGAAGATGCCAGCCTAATCCGATCTCCCTGGAGCCCTTCCTCGGATACATGTCACAGGAGACCTCGGTGAAGATTTCTACGTTTGGACTTTTCAAGATGAAAAAACTTCAACCGGGCCAAACCTGAATCTTGATCTGACATCCCTGGAGCCCTCTTTGGATACACTGCATGGTAGGTCCCAGTCAACTTTCTACGTTCAGACTTAGTCATTTTTTCAGAGATTTTCTTCAGCGGGACAAACCTGCAAGTCTGGGTCGCGGTTGAGGCAAGCCAGCTAGGATCACCACGGCGTGTCAGTCCCTCTATGGAGCTTTTTCCAAAATTTTCTCCAATCTTCTCCAAACTTCTGGATCTTCTCCCAGATGGGTCTTTTAAGGTTCTTTTGGAGTCCACAGCTCACCCAAGGTTCAGAAGCTCTGAGTTGCCCCTTAAGGGTGCAGACTACAACTCCCAGAAAGCACCTGGCACAAACTCCAAAACGGCCACTGGACAGCTGATCACTTTCTTCAGAATCTGAGACAGGGGACTCTGGATATCAATTTTCACCTGTAGCAAACAGAGAGTCCCTCCTCAATTCAGTTGAAGCCAGGTCCTTCTTGTGGTGAAGCCCAAGTGAGCAGCTGGTGCAGTCCTTCAGAGTTCAGTGTCCAGGTGAAGGTCTTAGGTCCAGCAGGGCAGTCCTTCTTCTCCTGTTGTTCTTCCTTGTAGGGATCTGAGGTGTGGGTGCAGCTCTGCCATATTATCCTTGCTCCTGGGTGAAAAACAGGGGGGTCATGGGTATCCAATCAGAGGCAGGGTCCTTCTCCCTGTGATGGCCACTTCCACAGAAGTGTGGCAAACATCCATCCCAGGGAGCAAGATTCTTAAAAAATCACAACATGGCTGAAAATGGTTTTTAGAGGTTAGATCTGGCAGAGCCCACCCACTGGTGTGACTAAAAATCCTAAACACACCCCTCTCCTAATCTAAACAAGAGGGCACCTAATTGTCTGGGATTGCAGGATGTGAGGGAGGTGCTGGGTTGCTCCAAATATCCTTCCCTGCCTTTAAGGACCAGTTTGGCAGCCCTCCCCCTTCCTGCTTCCTCGTCTGCTGAGGCAGATCTCCTCCCCCAGGCACATCCTTTGTGTTCAGCCCAGGCTACTTCACACCTCGTCAAGGCAGCCTGGCCAGGCTGCCAGAGGCTGTCCAATCAGAGAAGGGTACTACAGAGCTGAAGTACTTTTCAGGTAGAGTTTAAAATTCATTACCTGAACTAGTTATATTAAATCCAACAATTGTAAGTTGTGGTATTTATTATAATAATGAATTTGATACCAAACATGAGGTATCTAACACTTAAGGGGACTTTGCTAATTAAAATAAAGACCCCCCCCCCCATTTTAGCCTATGGAGGTAATTTACTATAGTGAGGGAAAACAAATTTGGCTATTTTACCTCACCAGGGCATATAAAACAATGTCTATAACAACCCTGATTATAGTTACATGGCACCCAGCCCTAGGGGCACATAGGGCACACCTTAGGGGTGACGTATATGTAACAAGAAGGTAGTTTAAGCCTTTGGAAGTATTTTTAATTCCGAAGTTGAATTTGTAAATAATTGTAATTTAAAACCAACCAGCAAGGCCTTTAAAATGACACTGGCACCTCAGATTTGCACCTATGGGTGCACTACCTATGCTGGGGTCCATAAACCCTACCATATACTAGGGACTTATAGGTAGGTTGATGCTGCCATTTATAATTAGCCTAATGTGCATATCCACTTTACACAGGGTACTGGCCCTGTGACTGGTAAGCAGTACCCAGGGCACAGCCAAGAGTCAGTTATCACCAGTATCTGTGCAAAACGATTGGGGCGACCAGGACAAAAAGGAGGACTTTCCTACACAAAACACAAAAATTAGCTGAGCTATACAAATTCCACAACACACATCTTCCTATGTCATTAAATATTACCCCACAACATATAAACGTTTTGCCAAAAAAATGTAATGCAGACAATAGCCAACATTTTTTATTTAATCCAATGACATCCCTGCCCTAAATGAAGTTTAGGTCATATCATATACCACTGAAACATTTATTTCATGCCCTGATGACACTACTACTGGGTCTACTGGCTAGATGGCCCTTTGAAAATCTAGTCCACATATTAATATAATAATGCAAATGTAACCAATATGTAAAAAAGTTACAGAGCTGTGCAACAATTTTCCTTTACAAAAGACGAAAAATCAATCAAATTCAAAATAAATAATAACTAGGCCCATACTTAAACTTCAGGTACCCAGCACTACAAATTCTAAAAATCAAATTAAAGTACAAAGAAATACTGATGCATACCGAAGCAAGCAAACAATAGCTTTATATGATCGTTTTTAAACATACAAAGTCCTTAAATCCAAAGGCATATCCAGGAGCCAAAGAGAGTGATCCTTCCACCTCGAAATCCAAGTGAAAAGTGACCAGAAAATGGACAAAGCACTGTGAGGAGCCTGCTGGACAGGAACAGGGAGCTGGAGTCTCTGGGACACTTCCTTACCGTTTGAAGAAAAAAAAGGCTTTTCACACTAAATAACAACTTGATGGGCCTATCAGAGAAGAAAATCCACTCAAAAACAACTTTTTGGTTAGATTTCGATGCATCTTGATTAGAAAACTTACTCCTGGTGCGTTTGCGCTCATGAACTAAACTGTTTTGGCCGCTGTTGTGTCCAAAAGTTGCATGAGTGAGTGCAAAGTCTCAGATATGCAGCCAGAAGCAGCACGACCAAATGCAAATTTTTGTGTGTGAGCCCAGAAGCATCACAATCGAACAGACAATCTTATGTGTGCTCGCTAGTGGCCTGAGAGTATCATGGTGCTTGCAAGCACCAAAAAACAAATCTTGCGCACGTGAATGAACTCCACTCCGTGCTGGATGGTGGAATCCAGGAACTCTGTGGTACTCCATGTAGAGCAAATTGCCGAAATTCCAAAAAACCCATGAGTGGAGCGGAGTTTTCTGCCCGGGCCTAATATTAATTACTACAGAAGAGGCAGTGTTATCAGGTTTATAGAAGAAAGTGTGAAAAGAAACATCATTAGACCAGTCAGCCAATTTCAGAATGTCCTGCAAGTGGGAACCCGCCCAGAACCCATGGCTTCCTGGAAGGAATCGGCACCAAAAATGCTGGTATCAATCCCAGCAAGGGACATAACCCTTTAAACCTACTGGGCGAGTGTCGAGGAGTTGAGAATCAGGAGGCGTTATGAGCAGTGGTGCACCCTGAGAGCTCCTGAGTGAGTACAGAGGTGGTGCCCTCCGTATTCTTTGCAGGGAATGCTTCTCAGGTTTTGTTACACCACTGGTCCATGGGGTGTGTGGTCTTTTGTTCATAGGTTTTAGACAATTTCCCATGCATATTTTGAGTTAATTTGGAAAATAAGGGTAAAAAAAGATGTTCAATTAGTTGTTGTATGTTTGATGTTGATGTTGAAGAGAATCCCTGTGGGAGTAAAATGACGAGAAGAAATATCTAATGCTTTTACATTGTACAGACATTTGATGAAAATTTAACACGGTAACATTGTTAACTTGGCTGAAAGGTTTTTAAAAGAGAGATAAACTTTTTCTGGCCAAGAAATGAACATTTGCAAACTCACATTGACATCCCATAATTGACTGTACTTTGGAATTTGGTACTTTGGAAGGTTTACCGTGAGCTAAGTTTTCCCTACACTAGCTAGAAATGCTAAATGGTTTGCTATTAGAGTGATGTTTTCTGAAAAGGGATTAGCAGATTTTCCCACACATCAGCTTGAGCAAATATAAAAGGCTGATCTGTAAGCTTTGGTAGTGCCTGGGGCCCAGTATTTGTTGATATACTCAGAAGCTTCTGCCAAAATGCCTGTACAGGATTGGGAAGACCCGCTACCTGTAAGGCAGGAAGAGAAAGAATGTTGTTCAGAATTAACTGGCGGGCATGGCCATCTGGTCCTTGAAGGATAAGAGAAAGGTGTAGTCTAATGCAAGTTCTAGGAGGGGTGGGTACCATACCTGTGATTGCCAAACTGAAACCATAACTACTGAAATTGCGTTCTGAAGACTGATCTGAGCTAGGGCTCTGTCGACCCTGATAAAGGGGGAAAAGGCATAGTTGGTTGCCTGAGACCAATCCTTTAGAAAAGCATCCATTGCTAATGCTAATGGATCTGGTTGCCAACTGAAAAACTAAGGTAGATAAGAGTTGAGTCAGGATGCAAGGAGGTCTCTTTGGAAAGGACCTCATATGTGATATAGCATATTGAAAATGAAGGGATGGAGTATCCATTTGCTGTAGTCGTGAAGAAAATGGGAATGCTAGTCTGCAACTGTGTTGAGGCTGCCTGGCAAAAATTCTGCACAAACAATTAATTAGTGAAGCTGACGGAAGTCCTAGAAGCTTTTTACCTGCTCTGGCAGGGGTTTGGATCTGGTACCGCCAAGGTAGTTGATGTATATCACTGCTGAAAGATTGTCAATCCAAAGAAGAATGGAACATTGCACCCTGTTTTTTCAAAACTTTTGATTGCAAAGGAGCCTGCAAGCACCTCTAAACAGTTCATGTGCAAATTGACCTCCATTGGAGACCATTACCTGGAGTTGAGATCTGACTACACCAGACACCTCAACCTGTCAGGCTTGCATCAGATTCTAATAGAAGATCTGGGGCCAAAGCGAAGATAGTCCTGCTGTTCCAGGCATCCAAATGGTCTATCCACCATTGGAGTTCTAACTGGGATTTATGGTCTAGGTGAATGATGTCAAAATAAGCAAGCCCTCTATGAAAATGACAAATGTTCCATCTCTGAAGAGCTTGATAGTGAAGAGGGCTTAGAAAAATGGCCTGGATCCATGAGGAAGGCTGGCTGACATTCCTTGCAAGGGACCTCAGGGAAATGGTAGAAATCTGTAGAGTTTCAATTTCTGATTTGATTGCTTTCACCTTGGAAATGAAGAGGTGCATGTGTTGGATGTTTTAGGAAACTAATAAATTCCATCTGATTGCCAGGGACTAAACCAGTTTTTTCTGTGTTTATAAAAAATCCTAGATCTGAAAGGAGAGAACAGATGATGGGAACTTGACATTGAAGGGTTTGAAGGTTCTGACAAATTAGAAGAATTTGTCCACATAGATAATTATTTGATACCCTGAGATCTGAGATGGGACACAACTGGTTTGTTCATTTTTGTAAGACACCATGGTGCAGAAGAAAGACAAAGAGGAAGAGAGGAAAACTGATTCGTTTTTCATTGCCATCGAATTTGAAGATATTTCCTGGGTTCATGATAAATAGGGATTGTGAGATTTTCATCCTGCAGATCCTAAGGTACCATACAATAATTCTGTAGCTAAGCATCCCATAGTTTCCATTTTGAGATGGCAATAATTGACAAACTGATTGAACTGTATGAGATTTATGACTGATTTCATATTTTGTTTATGTTCTGAACTAATAAGAGTAAGCTTAAGAAGCCTGTAGGATGAGGGTAAGAGTGGTGGATGGTTTGTTTGTATAAGAGAGAGAGACTCTCCTTGGAAATGAAGGCAGACATTTCAGTTGAGAATTGTGAAGGGGAAGGAAAGAAAGTTTGAAAAGGGAATTTCCTAAAGTTCCATAGAATAGCCCTGGTCTATGATTAACACCCAAGGATCTAAAGTGATTGATAGCCATCTGCTTAGGAAAATCTTAAGCGATCCCCTGCAATATTTGGACCAGAAGGAAGACTTACTTGGCCGGTATGTGCTCCTGAGATATCTTTGGCCGCAGCTGTGGTAACTTCTTACTTTCTTTGCAGATAGAATTGAGGTCGGAATTCTTGGTAGATGGAATAGAAGGAATGTCTCTAACCTTGATTTCTGAAGTTTCAGCTGGTAAAGTGGTTCGTGCCTCTACCAGCCCTGGCAAAAAAAACAAAAAACAATTGGAAAATACTTTCTCAAGGGATTGTTGTACCTTGTCCAAGGAGGCGAAGATAGTAAGGTATTTGCTCAGTTCCTTGATGAAGGAATCACGTATAACAAGCCTTCATCCTTGATGCCGGGATCAATTGTTGCAAGGTTTGCAAGTTTGGAGTCTAGTTTTTGGAGGAAACCCTTACGTCTTTCATGGCTAATCACTGAGATGGCATTTCCTAAGAGACAAAAAACTCATTGTGTTCACATGGACAGTTCTTTAGCGTCAATGGAGACACTATCCAACCTGGCTGTCTCAACTATATCTAGGATACGTGACAGGAAACTAACAATCTTCAGCATTTTTTCCTGACTCGTAGACCAGGCCTTATCTACTCCCTTCCATGGATCGTTGCCATATTTTGAGAAAGAGGTAATCATATTGGGATCAATTGTTGGGTTAGACGTAATCTGAAAAGAGAGTGAAGATCTGGGACATTCGAATTTTAGTTGGGCTCTAGTTTGTTTATCTAATGATAAACGGTGTTTGGCAGAAATATATTCCTCCACATGGTTGCACAGAAGCCACTCAGTAGAGTTAGGTTAGTAAATTAATTTAGGGTCAAACAGAGGTCGACCTTCGGCATCTAAAATAATTGTGGTGTGAAAGAGATCCTTGTAGATGAAAGCCATTTTCTTTTCTTTGCTGCAACCTGACCAGAGTTCAGAGTTCAAAGTCATCCACCCCATCATGGTCATCAGTATCGGGGTAAACCATATCATCATCAGTGTCATGGATATCGGATATAAAAAAATGAGAATTTCTGTATTTGATATTTTTTCTTTTTTTGTGTTTGGCAGTGGAAGTATTTCCCTCCTCAGAAGCAGACCTTAGAGGAGCTTTGTCCTCAAACCCATATGAGAAATTATCACCAAACAATAGCGCTATATTTTGCTTAAAAATTCCAGTTTGATCTGGCTGAGCCGATGGTTGAACCAGCATGACTTTGCACTTCCTTCTTTCCCCCACAGACTGGGCAAGCACAGTCTGAAACATTACAATGAGCACAGTATGTTCACATTTTCTTGTAACCTTATTCATAGAAGCAGAAACAGCTTTAGCGACAGGGGATTGTATGAAGCAATATAGGTTATTTGTAAAATCCTCCCCATCATCAGTACTGTCATCAAAATTGGAAAAATTGCTCACTTCCACGATATAGAATGCATGATAACTGAAGTAAATTGGGCACATTAGGTTAAGAGCTGTGTGGGAGTGAAGAGTTCAACTGGGAGCTTGAAGGAGAGTAACAGGAAGAAATCTCCACCCAGAGGGAGGAGATGTGCTGGCCCAGTTGTTGTGAGGACAGAAACAGCGTCGGAAACATGGATGCATGTCTAAGGCATGTTGAAGGCTCTGACATTGGAGCAGCCGACTGGCCAAAATGCGCTGCAGGGAAGACATTTCAGGCTGCAGATGAACTCCTGTGAGAAGGGAGTTGGTTGCTGCAGTCACAAAGGTGGTCATTATGAACTGGGTGGGAAAACCCGCCGAGTTCAGCGCAGGCGGTCTACAAAAGACCGCCAGTGCGTTGAAGACCCCACTGGCCACATTACCAACATTCTGCTGCGCCAGCAGGCGGAAACAGTGTTTCTGCCAGCCGGCCCAGAGGAATGCAGGACCTTTACATTGACACCAGCTCCCATGGAGCTGGCGGCAACGTAGCAGAGCGGCTGGAGCAGCAGCACCTGTTGCGCATATCACTGCCCGGAAATCGGGCAGTGACATGCACGACGGGGCTGTACAAGGGGGCCCTGAGGCACCCATTCCACCAGCCTTTTCCTGACGTGGTAAACCGCCAGGGAAAGGCTGATGGAAAACAGGTACATTATCGGCGGGCATCGCTGCTTACAGCACAGCCCTGTCAGATATGTAACTCCGCCATCACCAGGCTGCCTGGCGGTGGTAGCTTGGCAGTGGCAGAGATACACCATTTGAGGTTCTGCCAGGCATATTGTATGTTGGTCTGGGCCGTCATGCTGGTGGCGGTAATTACCGCCACCGCAGGCATGGCGGCCCAGACCGCCATGTTCATAATGAGGGCCTAAATGTCTGTTGTGCTGCCCCACAGAATAATGGCCGGTGCAACTAACAGAAGGTAAATAAACGGGGAAGGAACACTCTTGCGTGCAGCAAACAGAAAATGTGCAAATAAACAATAACTTCAAAATAAATATTAATTCTTAAAACACAAAGAATTGTGAATCACGTGAATCATCAATCATCACTCAATAATGTATCGCTCATAGGTGCAATAGTTACCTATTTCAATCAAAGCATGGTGGTTCACAACTGCTTCTCCTCTTTTCATGAAAGCAACACATTGGCAATTTGGCAGTCCTGTAAATCAAATGATCTTTACTGGTGAGGCCCAGATAGAAAGTGTAAAAAAGGAAGGATAGGTATGGGACAGAGGCAGGCATTGGCCCCAATATCCTTCAAGGAAATAGGGAGTTTTTTTCAGTGTACACTGGTCTAACTCTTACCCCACCATACATGTGCCTACAATGGTGGGACTGCACAAGTTAGACACAATGAAAATATACAATGTTCCCCTAGCTTTATCAATTTGTGAGGACATTCTGAAAGCTCTATGGTGACCTACTCAGTCAGGGAAGCAGAGTTCACCCTCAAACTCAGGGGGTTCACCCAGAAGTTGGTCAACTAAAGCACTTGAGACTGACCAATCACCATCATCTTTCTCCTCCATCTGTGGTGTTTCAGGAACAGTGTAATTTGTCATATGAGATGTTGGTTCTTTTTAGTCATGCTCAATCTCCCCATATTTTGATGCAAAAGACAGGTCTTTTTTACTTTTGCAAGTGCCCTAACTACACTAAACACAAGCTCAGCAGCTACACTATCTATCAGACAAGCCAAATAATTTTTTGCCAGCCTGCTGAACTCTGGTCATTGGCACATCTTCCCATACCAAATGACCAATGGGTTTTGATGCATGTAGAACACATTTGGGATATCCACATCATGCTGGAACATCTGCTGAATGGTAATTGGTGCTGCCACTTGCTTGACCTTTTTTGTCTTTACCTCTGTACTTGACTTAAGCCCTGCCCTTTGAAACCAACCCATTGCAGATGTTGGGTCTGATTCTACTCTTCCTGTAGTTGCTGGTGTTCTTGTTGCCTGTCTTTGGCTGCTGTGAGACGCATGCACTGTCCTCTCTGGAGGTTCAAGGCTGCATACCATAACTTCTGCCAGCGACTCTAACCTCCAGTCTTTCCTCTTTCAGGTCTCTCACTTGATCAACAATCCACATCTTATATGGTGAAACATCCCCTTCTGGAAAAGGAATGAAAGTGTCCAGATTTATTTTTTACCGTGAATCAAGTACTTTGGCACGGATGTACTCTTTGGATGACACAATGGGCCTGATTCTAACTTTGGAGGACGGTGTTAAACCGTCCCAAAAGTGGCGGATATACCACCTACCGTATTACGAGTTCCATAGGATATAATGGACTCATAATACGGTAGGTGGTATATCCGCCACTTTTGGGACGGTTTAACACCGTCCTCCAAAGTTGGAATCAGGCCCAATGTCTGTTTGAAGCCTTGGATTAACAGACAAGGGAAGGATTAAGCTTTCAACCAACTCATGCACTTTTCAGTTCACACATTTGAACCTTTGCAACACCTTTTTTTACTGGTCCTGTAGCAGATGCAACAACTGATAACTTTGCTCATATTACTGTCCTCCTTGCTGACTTCCTGTGTGAAAACCTCAAAAGGAAGTAGCATCTGTGTCGGGCATTTGACTAGGCCCCATTGATTTATCTCCATGGTCATGGTTTCTGCATCATCTTCTCATTGTAATACTCAAATAGATGTTTCAAAATGTAATAGAGTGAGTTTCAACATGTTGGTACCTCCTGTATGAGGGCTGTAACAGGTACTCTATTAGCATGCTGAATGACCCTCGAACTGCTTCCAAGCTTTAAAAGAATGGCTTAAATGAGTACAAATTCTTCTGTAGGTGATCAGTATGCTGTTGACTATGTCTTATATTTGAAAAAAGTCATGCCCAATCATGTTTATGCAATATGCCAGAAAATATTTAATAATCCTTAAAAAATGAATGCTGATGTGCACCTATTGCAGGTAGGGGGTCCAAGGGAAAATTGAATAATCCTTAACAAAATAATGCTTGTGTGCATCTATGGCAGTTAGGGTCTCCAGTTGAAAATGGAAGATTCCTGCCTATGGCAGTCGGGGGATTCAGAGGAAAATAAAATAATCCTTAAAAAATTGGGGAAAAAAAGGATTTACACACTGGCTGGCTACACAAAATGGCTGCTGACCACATGGTCAAACGACAACAACAGGCAAGGAGGTACATGGCCACAACAGAGAACACCTGCAGGCCTCTGGGAAAAGCACACTGACTGCCTACACATAATAGCCACTGGCCACATGGTCAAACAACAAGCAAGGAGGCACGGGCAACAAAGAACACATGCAGGCCTATGGCAAAAGCACACTGGCTGGCTACACAGAATGGCCATTGGTGAAATAGTGAAACAACAACGCAAGCAAGGAGGTATTGGAGAACAAAGAACACATGCAGGCCTATGGACACTCACTACATGAAATGGTCCCTGGCCATATGGCATGGAGAACAAACAAATAGTGACCTATGGCAAATACACACAGTTACACAAACACTGGCCAGAAGAAGGAGGCATGATAAGAATGAAGAAACACTACCTTTAGTTCAGCAATGACAGAAACGTTTACAACAACACACATCCTCCCAAGGCATTACATATTATCCCACTAAAATACATTTTTTGCAGAAAAAAACATGAAATACTAAAACCCCCCACATTTTTAATGCAATCCTATGCCAACTCTGGCCTACATTGTGTTTTAAAACAACATATACCACAGAAACAGTTGTTTCATGTATCCATGATGAGTAGTGTCTGGATGGTGGGCAGACTAGGCTACACAGTAAAATAAATGAATAGTGCAAACTTTACAAACATGGAGAAAATGCACTGAACTGTGCAACCATTTCCCCTACAAAAGTTAAAGAATTAAATGCAAAACAATAACTAGGCCCCTACTAAAACTCCATGCTACCCACCACAACCACAATCAAATTTAAAAAATGATTACAATTACAAATAAGTACTGATGCATGGCCTCTATCAAACAAGAACACCTTTATACAAATGTTTTTTTTATCCTCCTTGTGATACCACAAAAACAAAGTCCTTAAAATGCAATGGTATAAACGCAGCAGGAATTGCAGACAAAGAGAGAGAGATTCATCCACCTTGAAATCCAATTGAAAAGTGACCAAAAGACGGACAAAGCACTAGGAGGAGCCTGCTGGACAGGAAGATATAGTTGGAGTCTCCAGGGCACTTCCTTTATGTTGAAGAAGAAAAGTATAATAAAAAATGCTTTTTGCACTAAAAAACAACCAGAATGGTCTGTTTGAGAAGAATATTCAATATTATTAGAAATTAGGTGTCTGGTTGCCTAGAGTATGCACCTAAACCAGGCAGAACCCACCCACTCTAGTCAGGGCAAGGGAGTTACATGGCCAAGATAACCCCTGCTCACCCCCTTGGTAGCTTGGCA
The DNA here is from genome assembly GCF_031143425.1 of Pleurodeles waltl. Taxonomy (NCBI): domain Eukaryota; kingdom Metazoa; phylum Chordata; class Amphibia; order Caudata; family Salamandridae; genus Pleurodeles; species Pleurodeles waltl. Next base: position 512,343,123 of record NC_090445.1, read on the forward strand.
TGAGCAGTCAGGCCTATCCCAGAGGCAATGTGTAAAGCATTTGAACAACACACACAACACAACACAAGTGACGCACTATCCCCACCACAAAGGAAACACAACACCAAGTCATATAAGAGAATAAACTGTATTGTACACAATGCAATTATTAGACGAAACACAACATGTCAGTAATACCCTGCTACTCAAGCACTAGTCAGAAAGTTACACAGTAGTTACTCTGCAGAACCAGCAGTAGTCACACATAACACAAAGGTTACTTATTATTTGCAACATAAGCAGTAGTAAGGAATCACAACATTACTAAATAAATACACTTGTCATAGAAATATCATAAATGCTCATATCATGAACATTGTAAACCATATGACAAGTCAAGAAAACATATCAGCATGTCATGCCCATAAAAGAAACAGTAGCACAAATATGTGGCACATCATAAAATAAACAGGTTAACATAATAATATACCATGTCCATACCAGGAACATTATACTTTATAAGTACCTGTTTTATGAAGAGACGGCATCTCTAGTGCCATGAAGTAACATAAGGGGGCCCCTGGTGCTCCACTGTGTGAAAACTGGGTCCTCGCGATGCATGTACCCCTTTTTTCATAATGGGCCCCTCCTGGGGCCTCTGATCTCTGGGGGCCCTCCCGGGGTACAACTGGCACTCCAAAGGGGGGGCCAAAGCCAGCAAAAATGCATGGGGAGTCAAATCAGTGGGGCCTCACCCAACTCTCGTGGGGGCCCGACCGGGGAGACCTGGCAGTGCCAGGGCCTCTGGAGAGTCTTCTGCCCCGCCCGCGATCTTAAAAGATGATTGGGGCCTCCGTTGGGGCAGGGGGAGCCTCCGATGAGGCTTCCTTCCCCCACCCAGCTTTCAAAGGCATGGTGCGGCCTGCCCGGGCTGTAGCAGGCAGCAGGCACTAGAGTGGGTGCCTGCTTGTGCCCCGGGGGCACGGTTGGAGTACGTTCACTCCTTTATTCACTTTGGTAGTGCTGTAGGGGCACAGGCCGGAGCGTGATTCCGACATGCTCCCGGCTCTTCATGAAAACACAACCTGGGTCGAGGCGGTGAACTTTCAAAGTTATCAAAGCACCTAAAAGCGCTAGGGGAAGATTGGGTACACAACCACGCGCTTTCAGAGCGCAAAATAAATCAAAAGGAAAGTGCTTCCACTGTGCTTTAGGCTAATTAAGCCATGCGCCCCCAAGGCGTTATATGTGAAACTAAGCACTCTTCAGGCTTGATGCAGTTGCAGGGGTCAGGGACCACAGCACCATTGCTCCTGGGTGGCAAAGTTCCATGGAGCAGAGGGCGGCAGGGTCCAGCAGCAGGCCAGCGCAAAGTGGATGCAGGCAAGTGGCAGTTCCTTACATTGACCAGGCGTTTCACAGGTCAGCACAGCAGCAGCAGTTCCTGGTGAGTCCTTCCAGCAGCCTTCTGTGTCCAGTTCCAAAATGTCTCCAAATTGTGGGGAAAACTCCCCTGTACTTATATCCAGATTTACAGTGTGTTAACAAAGAAGGGGAGAGGAGGTTCCAACCTGTTACAACTGGTTCTGGGAGTGCTCCCTCTCTCCTCCACCACAGGCTCCAAACATCAGTTGGGGGTAAACGAGCCCCTTGTGTGAGGCCAGGGCACAGCCTTTACAAATGCATGTGTGCCCCGCCTCCCCCTTCTGTCAACCCAGGAAGACTATTCAAAATGCAGATGCACCTCTGTGACACCTTCACCTTCCCTGTGTACAGGCTGTCTGAAAAGTGTGCACAAAGCCCAACTGTCACTCTCCCACATGCCTACTTTACCCCTCATATATCAGACAATACCCCTTAGACATAAGGTAGGGCATTTCCAATGCAATCCTATGAGAATGCAGCACTCACAGCAGTGAGAAACCAAATAGGCTGTTTGTCACTACCAGGACAGGCCACGCTACTAGGCACATGTCCTGCCTTCTACATACATAGCACCCTGCCCATAGGGCGAGCTAGGGCCTACCTTAGGGATGACTTACATGTAGTAAAAGCTGAGTTCTGGGCCCAGCCAGTAAATGTAGAAGCCAGGTCCCTGTGGCAGAAACTCTGCGCACGCAGGCCCTGCACTAGCAGGCCTGAGACAGGTTTGAAAGGCTAGTTCAGTGGGTGGCGCAAGCAGTGCTGCAGGGCCACTAGTAGTATTTAATTTACATGCACTGGGTATAGAGATACCACTGTACAAAGGACTTATGGGTAAATTAAATATGCCAAATTAGGTATAAGTCAATATACCAACTTTAGAATGGAGAGCACCTGCACTTTAGCACTGATCAGCAGTAATAAAGTGCTCAGAGTCCTAGAGCCAACAGCGAGAGGTCAGAAAAATAGGAGGAAGGAGGCAAAAAGTCAGGGGATGAACCTGCCAATAAAGCCAGGTCCAACAAATATGAAACATTTTTTTGAGTAGATTTAACTGCTTCTTTAGTAGAAAATCTGATCAAGAAACAGCTACGGCTGCTTGTGCTCACCAGAGTCACGAAATGGCCCTGGAAGGTTCCATGGCGACTGGCAGCTGCGCAAGCAGCCATCAAGTCTCAAGTGTGCTCGCGAGCAGCTGGCAAATCTCATCAAGCTCACCAGCATGCACCAACACAAGTCTTGTGTGAACCAATGGAAAAATAATTCCCCCACATGCCAGATGGCAAAATTTAGCAGGAAGTCAGCATTACATGTATAGCGTGGAGTTCCCGAATTTTGACAACTCGGCAAGCAGAATTATATTACTGTCCAGTCTTAAAAATGGCACAAAAAATATTTTTCATTATCATTAGTACTATTTCTATGTTCATGAGATGGCTTCATTGTCAAAGCGTCTATACTTTTCTCATGGTACATTTTTAGAAATAATAATTTGTAATAACAAACACCTTCCCAATCAGCAAGCAATTGGAAAAATGCATCTCGTCTGCATATTTCAGTTAGTAATTCAAGAGATTCTCCAAGAACTTTGAATGTGTGTTCACAACTACTTATTCCCACATGTCAGGTTCTGATGTGATTCCTTCTCTTGTAGAAGCATAGCTTCCCTTTTGCCATCTGTTTAATTTCAATCTAGGATATTCCATTTTCTCTTTTTACTCATCTTTTTATATACATTGTTTAACACATCTTATTTAGTTGCCTTATGAGATATGTAAGCTTTCCTGTCCTCTAAATCCTATATAAATGTATTTATTAATGGGCTCATTAAACATGTCAAATTACATTCATATACCTCAGCAATGTATATTTGTGTGGGGGATCTGAAGAAAAACCAAGCTGTTTTCATTTCCTTAGCCTGTGGGTGAGGATTCATTCTTTTATGAATGGGAGCTTCAGGCAGGATAAAATTGTGATTAGAAAATAATATTCAAAGCAATTCTGCCTATAAAATTATCTAAGCAATACACTACAGGTAACTGTGTAGGAAAGTGGAATGTGCTGTAAGTTGCATCCCCTGTAGATAAAGCAGGTAAGTGTTTACAAACATAGCAATCCATCATGTCTGAAACATATGTGTATTCTTGAACTAATCTAAGGTAAACATTTAATGCGAAACCACCATCTGAAGCCTCTATAAAGGAAGCTTTTCATTTTCTCTCATCTATTTTATGTACAGGTCATGTGGAGGTAGACCTAGGGGTATCTATTGCAGGAGAAATGTTCTTACCAACTAAAGGAATTATGAATACTAACACAATATTTTTTAAAGTCACAGCATCACCACCCTCCATCTATTTTTGGTAAGGAAATATGTTTGTCTACAATCAGACCTTAAGAAGAATATAGCAACAGACAACCTTAGCATATTCTTGGTTAGTTTCCACTTTTGCAAAATGAGCAACACTTGTTGTTCTCAATCTGCAGCTATTTCATTAATCTCATATACAGCAGTCTAATCCTTCTTTCTCTTCTTCTAAAAACATACTCTCTACTGTTCTACTGCAGTCTTGGTCCTTAAGGAATTCTTCTTAATTCTTTTAATTTTGCTTTTGTTTTATTTTCTTTAAGGAATAATTGTTGAGTTCATGTATCAGCTGTTGCAGTTTATTCAATAACTCATTTCAGATTCAGTTAATTTTTTGAAGAATGAATTATTGAATTGAATCAATTAAATGTCAAATGAAGCAAGCTTATGTTGGGTAGGCTTCCACTCATCAAGAGAAAATGGTTGCTATGAGCAGGATATAACTCAGCTCATTTCAGACAGGTATCTCTATAAAATCCGATTGCATTCTGTTTCAGGGTCCTCCTCATCTACCTCAATAGCTCATGGTTACAGGAGTGTTTCCCTAGATTCATTTACAGACAGGTCATACAGCTATTCACAATTCCTCAGCTAACCCCTTAAATGGGGGATTAAACTAATTCTTCCTAAACAATCTCACTGTGGCTTCCTTTCCTATGTGTGCAAAACCATGAAAATGTCTCATCATGGGGAATAACAAGCTAACAGGCAACACAGGTCATCATCTGAGACCCAAATCTCGCTTGCGTTTTTAACACATCTTGCTGTAACCCATCCTAGTCTCTCTGCCTCTTCTACTTGCAATCTTTTGATTTCCTCCCAAGTATTGGCCACAGACAACAGCTTCGAAAAGGTAGTGTCCTTGTCAGATTCATTTGCATACTCTCTGTTAAATGTGCATGCAACAGTTGCACAATACAGAGAAACTTTATCAGCGTATCTGTTTCTTACAGTCAAATAAACATTTCTGCTCCTGTTGGCTACATATTTAACAACTGCAATTTCTTGCTCCAGTTGTAAAGCTTTCAGTAATCCCATCACATTTTCCCCATTATGAATAGTAGATCCTGATGATGTCATGAATCCCCTCCTCAACCAAAGCTGTCCAAAGTCATGGACCACACCAAAGCCACACTGACTGTCAGTAAGAAAGATAACAAGTTCTGGTAAGTGGGACCAGCCCTGCCACTTGTGCAGAAGTAACACCTCAATGCCAGAAGGCTTTCACTACTTCCTGAATTGTTAAAACAGCATAAGCTGCTCTAAAATTCCCCTCATTATCTCTTAGTCATGAGCCATCAACAAATATTACATACTTAGGCTCATCAAGGGGTTCATCCTTGATCTCCGATCTTGGCTTGGTGTGTACATCAATGACATCAAGACAGACATACTCAACCTCATCCCCATCAATTACATTTTCAGGTAGTGGTAGCAATTTAGCTGGATTAAGAGTCTGACATCTTTTTATAGTAACTGCTGCAAGTCACAACTGTTCATATTTTGTGAGTATGCTAATTGTCATATATTCGGGTTTGTTTTTCTAAGCAAAATCTCCACTGCCTGCAGGACCACTACTCAAAGAGGATGCCCCATGACTATGCACTTTCTATTCTGAATACTGACACCAACCGTCACAACAGCTTTAAGGCAGCTAGGCAGTCCTGTGGCTATAGGGACATAGGTAGTCTAAAAATATTCTACAGTTCTTTAAGCGTCTCTACACAGTTGAGTAAGCACTGAGAGAGCAGCTCATCCTCTAACTGCAAAACAATGTGAACATTTTACTGTAATCAGGCATTACTAATGCCAGGGCACAACAGAGACTTTTTTCTCAGCTCTAGGAATGCTTTTAAGTAATTGTTATCCCATCATTGTACATTAGCCTCAGTAAAGGCTTGGCCACTAGGGAAAAGTTAGGTATCCACTGTTTATAGTAGCCCACCATTCCCACAAACATTCTGACATGCATTGTAGGTGGATTAATGTTCAAAATTACAGTAATTCTCTCTTGTAACACCTTACTCCCTTCTCAATTAGTTTCCTAAATACAGGAGCTTTTTTTGACAGTTTTGTAACTTACCTAGGGACACCTTATGTCTGTTCTTTGCCAGATAATTTAGCAGGACACTTGATTCCTGTTTATAGGCCTATTGTGTACTTGATGCCTAAAGTACATTGTCAATATGCTGCAATAGGACTGAATGTCAGGGCATCTGTAAAGTCTCAAGCTTCTTTTTACAATCTGAATCAAGATTGACAGGCTTTCTGTATACCCTTTGTGGGACTCAGTATCATGCCAAAACTCTATTTTGAAGTTTAAAGTAGAACAGAAATTGACTGTCCTCATGCAATCGGATGGAGAAGAATGTCTGGCAGAGATCCACTACTGTCAACCATTTGCATCACAGGGGATCTGAAACAATGTTGCAGCTGGATTCATTACCACGGGACAGCATGGAATGACTATACTATTATTTTTTCGTAAGTATTGCATGATTCTGCATTTGCTGTTCAGCTTTTGCAAGCCCATGATTTACAAATTGCAAAGACTTCTGACTATTTCTCTCAAGATTCATTGTCATAGCATTGACTCAATCACTGGAGTGATTCCAGCCAGCCACTGTCTCAGGTGTGAGATTGCATAGTGGCATTCTCGGAAATTCAGCATTTGCTTTAATTGTTATTCTGTCAACATTTCCTACATTCGGCTGATTTTGGAACGCTTTCTAAGCCAACTACATTTGATCAAGCATGAACTTCTTCTTAAGTCTTTTCTGATTCATCTCGTGTTTATCACTACAGTACTTGGTATTCCTCAGGATTGCATCTAATGGTTTAGTCTGCCAGCAAATCACATTCTGTTGTCATTGCATACTGATCTCTGGGTAGAACCCATGAATGAACAGTGACACAAAGCTTCCCCTCTCTCTTCAGGATTTTCTTGACCACTGCACTGTTGAAACACCTGTAACAATTGTTTGTAATAAGTATGCACTGATTCCTCATCGTCCTATTGATCTTCAACCAATCAATGTCCCTTGTGGAACCTTTCTTTTCAGGAAGGTGATCACCTCATCATACTTTGTCATCATCATTTGAGACAATGCACACTTATGTGGATCCCTTGGAGGTTCTGTATGTCTCACTGTCTTACACTCAGCCCATAGATCACTCAGTACCACAATGACGAAAAATTTATTGAAATCTGTCCACAAAACCTTTGAGATTTTCACAGACCTGTCAACTTAGGTAAACCATTGTCACGATTATCTTTTTGTTTAGGGAAGTTGTTCATGAATGTTGTAAGATCACATCGACTGCATGGCACATGAAGATACTCTGCATGTGGTATCTCCCTCACAGGGAATGTCAAAGCCTCATCTTCAAAAATGGTTCTAGGGCAGTTTGCCATTTACATCTACATTGCTGGATTTTTCTTTTGCTCTCCCTGCTATTTGACACATTTGCTCTCCAGTCTATCAAAATTGCTCCATTCCGAATGCATTTGACCAATTCAGCAATGTGTAACTTCATCCCTGTGGCTGGCATGGTGATGATTGTTTCATCAGCTAGTAGTGCCTAAAACGTTTCTGCAAAGTACTATCCTTAGAGAGATCTTCCTCTTTTTTCCAGCCAGTTCTGTTAATTTCTCATGTGTGGTAGATGTATGCCTAGTAATCTCTTTACTCAGCAATATCAGCTCATTCTCCTGGTCTTGATTCAGATGTAATATGTCAAAACATCCCCTAGTAAATTTTTCCAATTCTACTTTTAACTTTGGTATTTCTAAGGGTCTAATTCTCTCTTGACTTGTCTATGGTCACTCAGTTTCTCCTGTCGCTCTACTCTTTGAAGTCTCCTCGAACCATGGTGGTTGTTGAATGGTCCTATTCCCCTTTGGACTGATGGAGACATAAAAACAAGTTTACTCCTTTTCTTAAAGATTGAACATTCTGTAGTGGGGTCCACGTCACAATCTGGGAATTTTGTGATGTCAGTATAAACCTCGTCACAGTTACTCCACCTGACATTGGTGAAAGAGCAACTGAAACAATTACAGTAAGAGCTGTTTTGGAAGGTGCAGCTGCAATTAAAAGAGTTCAGAGTGTCCCAATGTGAGTTACAATTTGGTCAGCAGTGGTGGTGGCAGCTGTAGCACTAGATGTTGTAGCACTTTCTGAATCTGATAATGGTGCAGCATAAGAGGGTGAACATGAAGAAAGCAGAGTATCCAAGAGATCATCAACAGAATCACTATCAGTGCATAACAGCAGCGGTGCTCTCCCTGCCCACTCCATGAGGGCAGGATGCTTGGTTTGCACTGGCTGCCACACACTGGCCCACCTTGACATTAGTTTGTAAAAACAGGAGGGGAGCCCATCATACTCCATTTAAAAGAAAGGTCAAACATCCATAATCTTGTGCACATTTGGCTCCTGCTGACAAGACCTAGCCACCTGGCACCTTTGCAGCAGGTATCCTTGTCTCTAAAGTGGCACACTTTGTGGGGAACTGGTTCCCCTATCTCCCTGTACCAGCTTTCCTCCTTTCCTTTGGTGCTCCTCTTCTCCTGGTGGGGCACAGAAGCCCTAATCTTGTCCTTAAGGGATGAAGGGAATCTGCCTCACTGGCCATATATAGACTCACTGGTCCTGGGGTCAGCTGTAGGCAGAATGCTCCAGCCATTAGGGCATCAGGAGGCTTGTCCTTCCAGCTCTCCAAGGTGTTGTTGCCGTCCAATTTTAGTGTGCAACCCCCTTTCTCTCGGTTGAGCAAGAGTTTCTAAATGGGGGTGATAAATTCTAGAAGCAAGGCGCCCCTGCCCAATCCTAGGGGGCTACTTCACCCCTCCTTCCCTCTCCCAGCTGCCCTGCACAACATGCTGGGACAAATCAAGATGGCCCTGTCAAGTGCTCTTTGTTCACATCTCCCCTTAGGGTCTCACCTCCACCCCTAGCTGGCTTTACTTCTAGGGACTTTCAGATCAAAGCTACAAAGGGAAGCCCTCTCCATTGCTGTTTGAGAGCTGCATAAATGCTTGCAATATAGCTTCCAAGTTACACCTCACTACTTGTATGCCAAGCTACAAGAGAGTTAGGCATATCCCTATTTTGTGACTTCTGTGGTTCTTCCTGAAGAAGATTGTGATCGTTCTTTGCAGTGGGTTCTCACCCTTTCAACCAATAATCCAATTTCTTACAGCTTGGTATTCAGCATTGAAAAATAATCCAAGGCAATCACCTGTAATGCACAGGATGAAATGAATGATTAAGCTGAAGGTACTGCAATATAATGATTTGGGAACAGGATTTCCAACAACTATTCTAGTATGTGTAATATGACGTGTCAAAATTATCAACAGGCATTAACAGACAATAAACCGAGTAAACTATGTTTGAGAAAAAGAAAATTGACTACTTATTAGGCATACTTGTTTGGTGAAGATTGTTATTTTGTTGAAATATTATGTCCATAGCATTTTCCATCCCTTATATTTCAAAATAGTAATACTGGATTGCTTAAGTTTGTTCTAAAAAATTTAGTAAGAAGTAAGTAGTGGTACATCTACCTGAAGTCAAGAGATTTGTGTGGTACGTGTCAGACAACTGGAGGGGGTTAAACAGCAGAACGTTCTCAGCAGTTTATATCTGTTGAGATATGGAGATAGTATCCAAGTAAAAGTTGGTGGCTGCACTATGTACTTCTGCAGCTATACTTCTCTACTAATAGAACATAAACATTTTTAAAAAATGTTGTTAGGGGAACATTTGGAAAGAGATTTGACAAAATATAAGCTAGTACAATGTTTTCCTTATGAATTCAAACTTTGGAAACTTTTAGTTGGGGCACATGTTAGCACAAATCAGCACATTCCAAATATAACTAGAAAAGAGTTGACATTTAGGGCCTCATTATGAGTTTGGCAGTCAGTGGAGGCCACCCGTTAAACTCTTCGCGCCATCAGGCTGCCTGTGCGGCCTGATCCCCGCTGGCCCTTTTAGGAGTTCACCGCAGGGCCTTAACATTGCAGCCAATTCCATCAGGAGTGTGCAATGTGGCGGTGTGGCTAGTGCAGCAACACCTGTAGTGCATTCCACTGCCCGTAATTCAGGCAGTGGCATGCGCAATAGGGCTATGCGTGGGGGCCCCTGCAATGTCCATGCCAAGTGCATGGGCAGTGCAGGGGCCCCCGGGGGCCCCACAAGTTCCTCATTCCACAAGCCTTTCCATGGCGGTGTAAACCACCATGGACAGGCTAGCGGATGGGGACTCATAATTCCCAGGGTAGCGCTGCTTGCAGCACTGCCCTGGCGGATTACAACAGCTGGGCCCACCAGGCTGCAGGCTGGCAGCAGCCTGGCGGTGTCAGCGATTGGACCGTGGCTGCTCCTCCATGGTCCTAATGTCGCGGTCGGACTGCCACTTTGGCGGCGGTCCGAACACGACTGTGACCCTGGTGGTCTGGTGACCGGCACTGTCATAATGAGGCCATTAATGTGACTTAGGTATGTGAAATTACATGCTCAAAATGACTCTCATTATTCCAACAGACAGCTTACCAATAAAACAGATGATGTGTCTGATTTCTTTAACACTTGTACATTAATTGTGAGAAAAAAGCTAAGTTATGGAACAGATGCTGTCAATGAAGCTTCTATTATGAAAGCCCAGAGATCCATGTAATCATACAATACTTGTGTGCTTCAGTTTAAAAGGAGGCACAGACATAAAATGCAAAATATTTGCTCAGGCATTAGGCAGTCTTTGACATGTAGGGACAAGTTTTTTATCAGTTTGCGCATAAAGGGTGTTGCAAACCAGCTCCATTTCCTGCTAAAGTATTTACTTTCTAGCACAAACCCTATTTTGCACTGGAAACCAGTCCTAATAGTTACACAAATAGCTACTTGCACTGCTTTGCATTAATGTGCATCAAGGAGGCATCAAACCAGTGACACTGACCAATTGGTTTTGATGCAAAGTCCTGACTATTAAAATTGGTAGACAGGGATTTGTGCCAAAACACTAATACATACTTAAGGCAGGGATTCACAAGTATAAAGGATTGATTTCTTCTAACTTGTCATTTAGGGCGTATGTTCTGCAATGTACAGCACACTTCCAACGAGTGAAAAGTTTTAAAGTTAGTCTAAGTATAGTACTTTGTACTAGAAGGGTACCCTTCCAGTACAAATCCTGTGCCAGACATCACATACCTATAAGTCCCTAGTAAAGTTCTACCACACGCACCCATGGCCAATAAATCAATGCTACTAGTGGACCTGCAGCACTGATTGTGCCACACACTTAGGAAGCCGTTTAAACATGTTGCACTTTGTTAGAAATGGGGTCTTTGGTTGGCAGCCAGGTTACCCGCTGTCCAAGCAAGGACCTTCACTCCAGTCAGGGTGAAGGAGAATCACCCTCAGATAACCACAGTCAGCCCCTTGGTAGCTTGGCATGAGCAGGCAGGCTTAACTTCAGAGTCTAGTTGTAAAGTATTTGTACCAACACACAGAGTAACTTAGTGAAAACACTACAAAATGACACAACACAGGTTTAGAGAAAGAGGAAATATTTATCTAAACAAAACAAGACCAAAACGGCAAAAATGTAACATACAGATGTCAAGTTATTAAGTTTAAAAGCAAAAGAGTCTTAAATCCTTTTATAAACAGTAAAAACACTGTTAGCTTTGAAAAGTACCTGGGTAGCGTCAAAATAACACACACGGGTGAGTATGCGTTGAAAAAGGTTAGCGATGTGTTGGTTTCTCACCCGCAACCGAGACCATACGTTGTTTCTCCATCTCCGGTCGGGTCAGCGTGCATTGTTTTTCCTCTCTGCAGGAGGGTGATGCGTCGATCCAGGCAAGCATTTGGGTCCAGGCAGGCGTTGCATCGTTTTTCAACGCCTAGCAAGGTTTGAGTCGAAAATACTGCCGCACGGTATCAGCAAGACCGTGCTGTGTGGGTTGCGATGTTACCAGCCTCTGTTAGCGGTGTTGCACATCGTTTCCCCAGCCTCGTGCGTCGATCTTCCTGCTGTGCTGCAGACGGAGCATCGATTTCAGCCGTGAAGCCGGCGAGGCGTCGTTTCTTCAGCTGCGTCTTGAAGGTTGCTTCGGAAATTTCCCTTCACAGTGGTTTGTGTGTGGATTTTCAATCTTGGTCTGCCAGCTTCACCAGTCAAGGCCCCAGGAATAGGGCACCACTTGGCAGGGCAGGAGTCTCAGCAGAGAGTCCAGGTGCTTGCATGGGAAGTCTTTGATGGCCATGAGACTTCAACAACAGGAGGCAAGCTCAGGACAAGCCCTTGAAGAGTTCTTCCCAAGCAGGAATGCACAACAAAATTCAGTCTTTTTTCCCTTTCACCAGTCAGAAGCAGCAACTGCAGGATAGCTCCACAAAGCAGAGGCAGGGCAGCACTTCAACTCAGCTCTTCAGCTCTTGTCCAGGCAGAGGTTCCTCTAGATTTCCAGAAGTGATCTAAAGTCTTTGGTTTTGGGTGCCCTTCTTATACCCATTTTGGCCTTTGAAGTAGGCTTACTTGTTTGTGAAATCCTGCCTTGCCGAGGCAAGGCCCCAGACACACACCAGGGGATTGGAGACTGCATTGTGTGAGGGCAGTCACAGCCCTTTCATGTGTGAGTGATCAGTCCTCCCCTCCCTCCTAGCACAGATGGCTCATCAGGACATGCAGGCTACACCCCAGCTCCCTTTGTGTCACTGTATAGAAAGAGGTGCAAACAGCCCAACTGTCAAACTGACCCAGACAGGGAATCCACAAACAGGCAGAGTCACAGAATGGTTTAGGCAAGAAAATACTTTCTTAAAGTGGCATTTTCAAACACCAATCTTAAAATCAACTTTACTAAAAGATGTATTTTTAAATTGTAAGCTCAGACACCCAAACTCCATATGACTATCCGCTCCCAAAGGGAATCTACGCTTTAATCATATTTAAAGGCAGCCTCCATGTTAACCTATGAGAGGGATAGGCCTTACAACAGTGAAAAATGAATTTGGCAATATTTCACTGTTAGGAAATGTACAACACATTATTATATGTCCTACCTTAAACATATACTGCATCCTGCCCATGGGTCTACCTAGGGCCTACCTTAGGGGTGTCTTACATGTAAGAAAAGGGAAGGTTTAGGCCTGGCAAGTGGGTACACTAGCCAAGTCAAATTGGCAGTTTAAAACTGCACACACACACACTGCAGTGGCAGGCCTTAAACATGATTGCAGGGCTACTCGTGTGGGTGGCACAACCAGTGCTGCAGTCCCACAAGTAGCATTTGATTTATAGGCCCTGGGCACCTCTAGTGCACTGTACTAGGGACTTACCAGTAAATCAAATCTGCCAATCATAGAAAGCCAATTACATACATATTTTATATAGGAGCACTTGCACTTTAGCACTGGATAGCAGTGGTAATGTGCCCAGAGAAACAAAAAAAGCAAAAACAGAGTCCAACACACATCAGCAACCTGGGAAACAGAGGCAAAAAGTTAGGGGAGACTACACCAAGGATGCCAAGTGTAACAAACTTCTGCCCTGCAGCCTTTGTGTGAAGTTTCAAACTGCAATTACAAACTGGCAAACTAATACTTTTCCAGGTCTAAACATTTCATTTCAATACATGTAATTCACCCCTAGGGAAGGCCCTAAACAACCCAAAAGACAGGGTGCAGTGTATTTAAAAAGTTGAACATGTACCTTTTAACTTCTCTTTAATTTGTTTTTCACTAATGCAAGGCCTGCCTTTCCCATAGAATAACATTGGGTTACTGTATTATATCTAATGATGAGTTTCAATTGGAAGCAGGTAGAAACATTGAGTTTGGTGTCTAACGATATGTCATTTAAAACTCCCTTTAATGGTGAAGTTGGATTTTAAGTGACAATTCTAAAAATGCCACTTTTAAAAAGTTTGCATTTTCTTGTCCTAACCATTTGTGCCTGCAGCATGTATCCTGTGTCACATAACTAAGGGTAGATGACAATTGGGCCTTGTGTATTACTCCTAGGCAGTGAGACAAAGGGGGAATACATTTTGGCAGGATGGGCCATCTCTAAATTGATAGGCGGTTTGGAGCCATCACCTACCACACTTGCACGTCGTAAAGACTCAACCTCAGTACACTCACACAGGGTTTCACATTAGTCAATTGTGCTCCTAAACTCAGGACAGATCAGGAATTCGGGGATTTGGGTGTACTGTATGGTATGGCTGTGAAGCCTTACCTTGGAATATGCTTGCAAGACTGTCTTGGGTCCAATCAAGCTCATTTGAAAAACCTTAAGCTCAACCCTGGGTAGCTATGGTTTCAAGCAGCAAGGCCTGAACAAAGAAACTAGTGTTTCAAAAGTTATCTGTGTCAAACAACGAAATAAGAAAGCCACAAAACGCAAAACAAAACACACTACCAATTTATAAAAGTAGATACATTTTATTCATTATTAGAATCAAAGATGATCAAAATCCACCAGAGGTATTTGTTTTCAATTTCTAATTCAGCAGCAAATAAGCATTGGAATCGTAAAGTTTGAACACTTTTGAAAAGTTAGCTTGGCTACTTTGGCAAGGCTTAGGTGACCAGATCAGATAGAGAGGTCTGCTTAGCCACTGGGGTAGCTTAGACAGTTAAGTGGCCACCAGAGTATTTTCTAGGCCAGTTCCAAACTTTGGAGTGCAACCCCCATAGTTTTCACTGGAGTAGTCCTGATGCTGTGGATACAGGATATGAAGATGCTCAAGGATGCTTCGGTGCTGTGAAGTTGACAAGACAGAGGCATAACAAAGACCCCACAGCCCCTGCGGTGAGGGTGGGACCTGAGATCCAGGGGACTGCCTCAGCGCAGTACACTAGCTTGAAACCTCCTGAGTGAGTCCTGTCCACGTACTGTGCAGAAGGGGCCCTCAAGTTTCATCATTCCACTGTGACAAGGGTGCCTTTGTGGTTATCCCTTGGTCCACAGATCAGGTGGGTGAGTTTGGCCACATAAGTTTGAGTCCCTCAAAATCCTCTTAGAGCCAGTAGAAGGCCATCAGCATCTGTGCTACCAGTCTCTGTACACAGTGGTCCCATCAGTGTCCTTTGATGGAGGCTTGATGGCCCTGGTGCTGGTTCCAAGGAATCAGCTGACTGACCCTTCATGTCACTTCTTTGGTCTGAAGCTGGGGCACAGCTTTTCCCTGAGCCAGGAGTGACAGACACACTCCTCTCTTTGCAAGCCCCAGGAGCAGCAGGTGCAGTATAGCATATGATCCATCCTCACTTTGCCCAGTCCTTCTTCAGTAATTGTTCCTGTTACATCATGATGTGAGGTTCAGGGTTCCAGGGGTGCCATATTTATTCCCAGAAAATACCCTGAGGATGATGTTGTTACTAGCCAATAGGCTACCAGGTCCTCTCCCTCTTGGTAATGACTTTCCAGCCATGTGGGGCATTTTACAATCCCTGAGTACACTATTCTGCCCACTCCCAAGATGTCTGCACCCTTCCTCAGAAGTTAGGGGCTTGGTAGACCACCCTAGAGGTATTACTACCTGTGAGCTACACGCCCATATGAAATAATGGTTTGGGTGCTGGTCTTCCCTCGCTGTCCCTGTTGCCAGCCTATTAAACTGAACAAAGGGCTCCTCCTCAAGAGTGTGATCGCCATTTGTTCATCTTTGAGGTTCACCTTTTGGGCTAACACCATAAGTGGCTTCCTGTGAAGGGGAGGTAACATCTCGCTCTGCAGCAAGCTGCTATTGTTCCTAAGTCTGGGACTCGTTCACACTACTCTCCAAGTGGGCAGAAAGCATCAAGTTAGGTGTAATGGCACAAATAATTTGGTATATTTAAATACCCAGCTAGGAATTCCCATTCCGAATTTAGCCCGGCTAAGGAGTCAGGAGGTAACCCTTTACCCAATGGGCTTCTAGTCTTTCCACAGCAAAACAACACTTTGGAAGTGTTGCTGTTGAGACATATATAAAAATGCATGTCCTACTTAATAATATATAGCTCCCTGATTCCATAAGGCTTCCCTAGGGGAGGCTTCCATATATTGTTAATCGAAGTGGGGTTTCTACCATTAGTTTGAATGGCAAAGTTGAACTAGAGGTGTGACAACTGCCCTTCCATTCTGCAGTGGCAGGCTGGGAGCCATTTTATAGTTTGTCACACACTGGGTGGCACAATCATTGCTGCAGCCCTGGGTGGACACTCTGCCTTACCTGCCTTATACATATATCACTTACTAGGGATTCATAAATAAGTCAGTTATTGCCAATTGGGGATAGCCAATTCGACATAAACTTTGTAATGAGTTGGAACACTGGCAGTGAGATCTGGTTAGCAGGCCTCAGTGCAGTCTCAGAGTTGAAAAATCAGCATTATCTGTCCAAGACTGAGGGGGTGAACATGCAAAAAGAAGCATTTCCTTACAAGGGAGGAAGGAAATGCCAAACAACTTTGAGGGTTAAAAACTCTAGAAGTTTCTCCTAATTTAATGCTAGCACCAAATATAAATATTGGACTTCATTACACTCCTAGACCTCTGGATACTACAGAAAAAGTGTGACCTGCTGTTGGAGGCCTGACCTGCTTGCTGAGAAGGAAGACTGGACCTGCTTCCTTCATGCTAGGCTGAGTGCCTCCAGGGGTCAGCTGACTGACCTCTAATGTGAGCTACAGGGACATGACAAGCTCCAGATGCTTTCCTGCAATGGCCCAGCTGACCTGGCTGGCATCAGAGAGAGCTCTGCTTAGCCTCAGTGACAGTTCCATCACATCTGACAAATCCTCACTGCACTGCTGCACGTTGCCACACAGTTGACAGTCTCATCGGGATCAACACTGAGGGACCCAAAGCCTCACCACACAGCTGCCAGCTTCATTACAACTGATGCCGAGCAACGCTAAGCCTAGCTGCACAGCACATTGGAACTGATGCAGAGTTCTGCTAAGCCTCGCAGCTTCATTGAAGACGATGCTGTATGATACGAAGCCTTACACAGCAAAGCCACAAAGACTGCACACCAAGGACACAAGGTACAATTCTTAATGGGCCAGTCTTGTTCTTATATTTGGCCTATGCTTCCTCATGGTCAGTCTGAACTTGTGACTTTATCATGGTCAGGAGCAACCACATACCCTCAGTTGGCGCTTTTGCATCTTTTGGCGCTACTTTTATCTAAATCTTTTAAACTGCATATCTCTAGTAATAGTGGTAACATATTTGTCATTTTGTCTCAAATAATTTACAAAACTGTGCTCTATTTTTCTAAATTGGTGTGGGATTTCTCTTGTGTTGAGTTCTCACTATATTAGGGTTTGAAGTGTTGTATAAATACTTTGCACATTGCCTCTGCAAGCTACGAGAGGGCTGAGCACAGGCTACTTTGGAGTTTGCTTGTGTTTCACCCTAACAAGAATTGTAGCTGCTGCTTGAGTCGGATTTCACCCCTCCTCCTCCCCCCAATGAGAAACCCAATTTCTCACACAAAATTAAACATTAAACTCATTCTTCACATGAGCTTTCGAGAACACAACTTTCAAATGCTACAATACAAAAATCATGTAACAGAGAATCATATCTTTGTTGTCAACTAAAATATAGGAACAGGGCATGTTTTATGCTTATTTGATGTGGGAATAGATGCTGTCATCCTGCTTTAACATGATAAATGATTACTCAATGCATATTTCTCTATTTTTTCACGTAACCATCCCTCAAAGTTTATATGTGTAATGCCCGGAGTGCATACTGCGGTGGCCTGCATCGAATCTGTGAATACTAATCCACACATAATACTAGTAGCACGGTAGTTTTCAACTGGAGCACAGTACTTTTTTGTAGTCTGGCTATTGTTTGAGTTTCTAACTATAGACTAGTCGCTAGTTCTGATGTGGCAGGTAGTTCATAATAAGGTAATTAGTTGCATGAGTTAGTAACTGTATCTCTGTGTGTGCTTATGCCCCATTCCCAACACTTTCTCTGCCATCGCTCCCGCTCTGTTTTTGATCATATGCTTCTCGCTAGTTTTTCCCTCAATTGCCAGAACAGATGAATGCATTTATCCAGGATGAGTAATGTTTTAGTGCATTCCTGAATGTGCTCTTACGAGTTCCTTGTACTGCCAATCATTATTACATCTGACTTTCTATAGTGCGTTTGGGCTGCCATTTTGTACCGACCATGGACGATTAATGTAGCATTTGTTCTCAATTAGGGATGTAGTCAGGAACACACATT
The DNA here is from genome assembly GCF_031143425.1 of Pleurodeles waltl. NCBI lineage: Eukaryota > Metazoa > Chordata > Amphibia > Caudata > Salamandridae > Pleurodeles > Pleurodeles waltl. The sequence goes on from NC_090445.1 coordinate 512,361,151, forward strand.
TTCTTGCAATATTTACCGATCTACCATGCATTGTAGGGACTAAATAAGTACACTTAGTTTTCCATTTGAGGTAGTTTTTTTTCATTGAGCTATTGTCTGCACTCTGAAAGGTATTACAAAATGCGTATGCTTTTTCAGTATGAGCATACTTAGTATGTTGTGTGCAGGACACGAATAAGCTTTTCTGTTATATATACAACCTAAAAATCGAAAGCATTTATTAGGAGGCAAGCACGAAAAATTCTAAAATAAATGTTCAGAGTAGATTTCAGGAATAGCCAGGTAAAATTATGTCGTGAATAATAACACGTTGACACGCACCTGGGCTCGTATTACTGAAACTTTGTACTGGTGATACCAGTATAAAACCATCTTGCACTATTTTCCTACATTTGAAAATGAAATTATGCAAAAGGATTTGTCAATGTCTATAGTTTAGAAAGCTTTTTCAGGGTAACACCTAAAAATAGATGAACATTAAAACTCTGTTTAGTTTGCCTCTAAATCAATATTCGTGAATTGTAAATATTTTACAGCATAAACCACATAAACCGCAGCCCACCAACGCGAATTCCTTTAAAAAAGTGATCAAACTGATTTTGCATTGTTTTTGCAACTTAATAGAATAGAAAAAAGTGCAATAAGCGATGTTGCATATTTAATCTTTCTCATTAGAAAAGTGGAGAAACATATTTTCTATATTTCTCAATAAGAAAAAAACCCACCAGGCAAAATAATGTAAAATCCTTGCATGTCAGCAAAAGTAGTGAAAATTGATTTGCCCTCTTTTTTTTCACACCAAAGTGAAGAATGTCTATACCCACAAGGATTTTGGGGGTCGTCAGCCAGTGTTCTGTAGGCCTTGTTGGTAACAGCTTTCACTGATAGTGTATTTACATCTAATATTTAGGGATAATGACATGTGTTTTCAATATTATAATTCAGCAGCAGCTCACTAATATTATTGCAAATAACATTTGTGACCCCCCCGCCCATTGCACACACGTGAGTTCCTGTTTTGATCTGAAATAAACTTTATGATGGTTGTTGCATGGTGTTGAAAAATAAACATTTCTCTGCAAAATGTCTGTAAAAGACTCCACTACGCCACTCACATATATTATAGGTAAACAGTATTTAAAACAATTTGTTGAGAATTATTCAAGGTTTTCAGGGCAAGAGCAGAGTTGGATCTATCAGGGGGCCCCTTGAAAGGCTGGGGCCCTGAACCAGGGGCGACTTTGCCCATGCCTAAAAACGTCTCTGACCAGAAAGGAGAAGAGCTGTTTTTTTTTTTACTTTTGTTGTTCTGGCTGTCTGTGGAGAAGAGTATCTGTTACTCCCAATGGAGGCCCATATTTATTGGCTTTTGGCGTAGGGCAGAGCATCAAGCCATCTTGCTGTGCTGCCCTGCATAAAAGAGAAAGGGCAGGAATGCACCGCATTTAAGCAATACAGAACATTCCTGTCCTCTCCCAATCTCTGGCACCATTTTGGCAGCCTAGCACCAATGCGGGTGTGTTGTCTGTGTTCTAGGCAGGATTGATTATGTGCAGGAAGGGGCACCTTCCTGACAAAAACAATCCTGGAAGGCTTTTTCCTCTTTCTATGTGTGCTGCAGAATGCAGCTAAATAGAAAGAGGGAAAAACAAGAAGAAATGAAGATATTTCTCCTTGTTGTGCCTCCCCTGTGAGGCATAAGATTTTGGCACATCCCCAAGTTTAAAAGGTCCTATAAATCTGAAGATGCACCAAAATCCATGGGTGATGCGTGGGAACACCTACAGCAATGCCCATAGAACACCTCCCTTGCACAAGTAAGGCAACACAGCGATTTGCGCTGCCTTGCCTTATTCCATTTCAATGAAGCCATTCAAAGCCATGCAAAGTGACTTTGTGTGGCCTCATAGATATGAGTTGAAGGTTTGGGCTGCCATTGCATCACAAAAAGTGATCGAGGGGCTCCTAAATATACCCAGTGGAGTCCTAACCCTTTATCCTCTGAGATAGTGCACAGTGCTATATGATGAGCAAAGCTCGCCATCATTGAGTTTGCTTGGTGTGTTGGCTTACAGAGCTAGCTATTTTGGTGGTGTGACCTTGATGAAATGTAAGACTGTAAGCACTGTGCGCTTTACAACATGTATTCATGAGAAAGGATGCCACAGTGTGGAAGTATGGAATGCATGCAACTAAATTACTCTGTTCTTCTCAAACTGTTTGAATTATACTTCTTCATACATAGGTTGGGCGAGTAATGCAAAAGCATGTTATTTTTCCATAGTTTAGAATATTGGTGCAGAAAATATAGAAGCATGAAATCAAACAATCTAAAACACTGTGGCCCATATCTATGGGGAACAAGCATATGGCAGTGCCACAAGTCTTCTTGCACTGCCCTACTCCAATGTGAAAGCGCAAGAATGCACCGTATTTAGGAAATACAGTGCATTTCCTGTCCTTTTCTCCTGTGCTGGTACACAATTGACTGCCTAGTGCCATGAAGGATTGTTTTTTTGCAGGAAGGAACATCTTCCTGCACAAGAACTAGCCTGTGAGGCATGCAGCAAACATGGAAAGAGGAAGAAACAAGGTGAAATTAAAATATATCTCCTCGTTACACCTGGGCTGGGGAGGCATAAGTTGTTGGCGCTGCCCCAGGTTTATGTGATTTTATAAATCTGGGGCAGTGTCAAAATCTATGGGTGTTGCGTGGAAAACCCAACCACAACACCCATGGAACACCTCCCTGGCTCGGAGCAAGACAACATAGCTACTTGCTGGGGTGGCTCCTTTGTAATGGCAAAGGAGTGTTGCCCCTCTGGCTAAGCCAGGAGCTGAAATTTCAGCTGCTGGCTCAATCATTAGCAGGTGCAGGGAGAGACCGGGCTGGCCATGGGAGGGGGAGAGGGGAGTGGAACCTGTGCACTAAGTGTGCATGTGTGTTTGGCCGACTGTCTCAGACCAGCCAAACACACATGTGCACATAGGTTTTTCTAACTCAGCTGTGCTACACAGCCAGACCAGAGAAACTGCACAGGGCAGTGTCTAAGCAGCAGTCCAAGCCACTCAGACCAATCCTGATGGTGATCTCATGCTAGGTTTAGCATAGGAGCAGCACCAGGATTGCTGGGGAGCCTGTGCTGGTGTACCAGTGAATCATGGGACACCAGAAGAAGAGCAGAGGAGCAATGCAGCAGTCAGCTTCTGGAATGGGTATGTTTTTTTTTTAGTATTTTTTTACTCCCCCCCAAGCCCTGTCCCTCCCCTGCTGTCTCCTCCCCTTGAGATTTGCTGCCACTGCCGCTGGCTGCTTGCACCGCTTTGTCTTACTACATATGTATGAGACCATGCATAGCCACGCAAAGTGGCTTTGTATGGCCTCATAGATATTTTTGAGAGGATTGTGCCGCTGGAGAGCCAAAAAAAGTGACGCTCAGCAGCGCAAGCTTCTCATTAATATGCCTCTGTCTTTTATCTTTTCTGGAAATAAATATCTTCTAATCAAGAGCAACTATACTTTACTATATAGTATATAGTATATATAGTAGTATTGTAATCTTAGTGAAATAATTATGACTGACCATGAATTCAATTTTAACATGTGTTGGTTTTATCTATATCTGAGCTACGCTGCGATGAATCAATGTCTCACAATAATATTTCTAAATACAAACATTTAACAACAGTCTGTAGATCAGATACTTGAAAGTTACTCTACTCGTCTGACTTCCACTCTGAGAGGTTATAAACACTGCTGGTCAGAAGTAATGATTTTGTCATGTCAAGAAATCAGTTATGACTCTGAACTTTTATACAGGGTGTGGATTTTCCTGCAGTGTCACTAAGGGAAGTGGATAAAACTTTTCCAAGGTCTGAGGTCCCTCCAGATGTGTTAAATACTCCCAAAATGAGATTGTGCATATTTGCAAAGCCCTTCCCAATCACACACCACGCATAACTGAACTTACTTCTAGACAACTAAGCTTATTTACTCCATTCACTTATATGCTAAAAAATGTGGCTAACTAATTTCTAAAGTGTACTTTGTAAGGCCCCAGGGCTGTGTGATTGATATATAATAATGTTGCATACTACTTAATGGGAATAGTATGCCATCACAGTGAATAATTCCCCAAAAGCAGTTTTCACTGTGTAGTTAAAGCTACATTTTCCATGAACAGGTTGAGGTATAAATTAAGTCATCAATTTACCTTTCTAGCTAGGTAATGATTCAGGCCTATTTTATACTTAGGTTAAAATAGTCTGGTGAATTTAGACTTTGATATCATTAGTGGGTAAGGAACTTTAAGAAAGTGCACTTTGTGCTGCCCAAGACAGAAACCATTTTATAACTCATTTGCCTCTCAGCCCTACTCTAGAGGCCCCATACATATTCATATCCTTGGCTTCCTGCTAACGGCCCTGTTCCTGAAGGACGGCAGCATGGCCTTTGGGCTCAAGGAAATGGGGTTAATGTCAACAAGAGGTAAGTGTGCAGTTATTAGCCATCTGATAGGGTAACAGGAACAGTTGGCAGACAGTTTTTCTTTCCTCTTGGAGATACCGCATGGAACTGGCAGGAACTGCTACCAATCATTCCCAGGGCCCTCTCAGACTTTCTGTTTCCTATCCCAGCAAGAGGGAAATCAAGGTTTACTTCTAACACAAGAAAGGTCCCCTCATTGTTATACAGTAGATCAGACTAGGGGTCGTGCTCCCCTGGGTGTTCTTGCATCATGTTCTGGAGATGTGCAATGTTCTGCAGCATTATTGGGCCATGAAGTCAAGGAAGAGGCTGGAGGAGGGTTAGTGTACCAGTGCCTGTTAATCAAAACAGCCTATAAGTGCATCCTTGTTTGGCGTATTTACAGGCTGTCTCTGTTCACACATGGGGATGTTCACATGTAAAGGTGGCAGAAGTGGAGTAAGCTGTTTGTCTTATGGGTTGCAGCTACTGTTGCAAACTTCACAGAGAAAAATGTTTCTTCCTGTGATTGCTGCCCTAACGTTCTGGGATGACAATTTAAAAATATGCAAGCTTTTCACATGGCACTTTTTTTAATGGCTTTGCCATGAACATACATACCATCTATGTCTGTAAATTACTGACCACGCAGCAACCCTATCTGCAGCACAGGCAATGAGAGTTGCTTAGTGTTTAGACTCCTGGTGGGTTCTGAACTATGGTCTAAGGAGGAGTGAAGCGAGATGCAATTTTTTAAACCACTGTTATCTAAAGGACTTAGAACTGGTGAGCAGAAGGTAGCACTCTGTAGAAGAAATTATGATAGGGAGGCTCTGAGTAATGGCCTAGGGAATGGAGTAGAGAAATACAAGCTCTTGTTAACATGTTATTTACAGTGCTTAAAAATGGTGGAGAATGTGTAGTGCTATACTTAACAGGATTCATAAAGGGGTAGAAGAGCGGCCTATTTAAGACGTTGGAGCACTGAAACAGGGTAGAATAAAAAAGCACAGGGTCTCTTTTTAAAATTTATGGAAGGTGTAGAAAAGCAGCCTCCTTCTAGCGTGGATGCCCCTACTTTTGGCCTGTTTGTCAGTGTGTTTAACTGTGTCTACTGGGATCCTGCTAATCAGGACCCCAGTAGTTATGCTCTCTCCCTTAAATTATGGTTGTTGCATACTAGTAAACCAGTATTTCACCCACAATTGGCATACTGGTGCCCCCTTATAAGTCCCTAGTATATTGTACCTAGGTACCCAGGGCATTGGGTTCCCAGGGGATACCTATGGGCTGCAGCATATCTTTTGCCACCCATAGGAAGCCCATGCAAAGGCTTCTACAAGATTGCCATTGGAGCTTGTGTGAAAAAGTGCATGCATCCTTTTACTGCCATTTACACTGCACCAGGTCACTTATACGGCACCCCTATAGCAGGCCCTCCAGCCCTGAGGACAGGGTACAGAGTACCTCTGTGTGAGGGCACCCCTGGACTAGCAGAGGTTCCCCCACAACCTCCAGGACCCTTTTCCTGGACTTAGTGAGTGTGAGGATGCCAATTTGCACGTGTACTGGACATAGGTCATTACCTATATCCAGCTACATAATGGTAACTCCGAACTTAGGCATGTTTGGTATCAAACACAGAATAATACCCAAAGGCTTTTGCAAGCATTGGTTGTATGATTCCATGCACTCTGGGAGCTCCTTAGAGGACTCCCAGTATTGCCATACAACGTCTTCTGAAGTTTTCCAGGCAGCCCCAGCTGCTGCCACCTCTCAGACACGTTTCTGCCCTCCTGTTGCTTGAGCAGCTCAAGCCCAGGAAAGCAGAACAAAGGATTTCCTTTGGGAGAGTGGTGTTATCTCCCTTTGGAAATAGATGTTACAGGTTTTGGAGGGGTAGCCTCCCCAAGCCACTGGAAATGCTTTGAAGGCCACATTTCGTGCCCTCCTTGCATAATCCAGTCTACACCGGTTCAGGGACCCCCAGTCCCTGCTCTGGCACGAAGCTGGACAAAGGAAAGGGGAGTGACCACTCCCCTGTCCATCACCACCCCAGGGGTGGTGCTCAGAGCCCCTCCAGAGGGTCCCTGGGTTTTGCCATCTTGGATCTTAGTTGGCAGGGAACTCAGGGAGCATCTGAGTGGCCAGTGCCAGCAGGTGACATCAGAGCCCTGCCCTGATAAGTGCTTACCTGTTTAGCTGACCAATCCCCCTTTCAGGGGTATTCAGGGTCTCTCCTTTGGGTGGTTCTTCCGATTCGGATTGCAAGACTCCAGCAGGAATCCTCTGCATCCTCTACTTCACCTTCTCACCAAAGAAACTGCATCTTGACCTTCCAGGAACTCTACAAACTGCAACAAAGAAGCAAAGACAACTTCTGCAACATTGTATCTTCAGCTCCTGCCAGCAACTGCAACTGTTTCCTGGTTGTGCATCCTCAGAGGACAACCTGTCTTCAGCCTGCATCAGAAGAGCAAAGAAATCTCCCTTGGAGTGAAGAGTCACTCCCCTGCTTCAGCTTGTACCGCTCTGCATCGACAACCTGTGGCATGGGTCCCCTCTCCTGATGAGTTGCGTGGATCCTGCATCACGGGTGGTGGACTGAAGTGGTCCTGGTGGTCCTGACATCCTACTGTCCAACTTTGGTGGAGGTAAGAGCTTGCCTCCCCACGCAAGACAGTCCCCCCATGCACCGCATGTTTTGCAGTTGCCAAGGCTTGTTGGCATCCTTCCATGAAGTTTGTTTACCGTGCAGCTCCAGCCCCCAGCACTCTATCCTGTGATGCACATATTCCTGAGTGGTTCTCCGGTGGCATGGGATCCTTTGTTGTAGTGCTGCGTGGGCCTCTTTTTGCACCTTCTTTGTCCCCATGCTGTGGGACTCCTGTGCATGCTGCCTGGTCTTCTGTGGACTCTCTGAGTTGCGGATAGCCTCCTATGACTCCCCCTCCTGGGTAGAGTCCAACAGGTCCCTCCAGTGCAATTTTCCGCTAACTGCAAGCTTTGCCTGTGCCAAGGCTTGTTGGCATACTCCAGCGATCTAAACCAGACTGCAATCTTCCATCCGGCGTGGGACATTATCTACACCAACCAGGAACCCGAATCCATCTTCTTTGGGTGAAATACTGACTGTTCTTCACCGGTGAATCTTCTTTTGCACCTCCATCCTGGTCAGCAGGGGCTCCTGTTCTCCCTGGACTCTTCTGTGCTTCTTGGACTTGGTCCTTTTCTTCCACAGGTCTTCACGTCCAGTAATCCAGTGTTGGTGTCTTGTAGTCCCTTCTGGTTCTTCCCTAATCTTCTTTCTTGTGTTCTAGGAAAGTTTCTGTACCTTTCTCTTACTTTCCTGGGCTCTGGGGTAGGTTCTAGTACTTACCTTTTGTGTTTTCTAGTACTCCTAGCGACCCTTTACACACTACACTTGCCTAGCTGGGAAACCAACATTTGCATTCCAGTTTCTTAGTATATGGGTTGTTTTCCCCCTAGGCCTGTTCCTAACTATTGTGATTTTCATTAATTGCACTATTTTCTAACTGTTTCTATGCCTATTTATGCACACTAGTGTACATCATTTGTATATTACTTACCTCCTAAGGGAGTATGGTCTCTATGGTATTTTTGGCATTTGTGTCACTAAAATAAAGTACCTTTATTTTTGTAACACTGAGTATTTTCTTTCATGTGTGTGAGTACTGTGTGACTAAGGTAGTATTGCATGAGCTTTGCATGTCACCTAGATAAGCCTTGGCTGCTCAGCTACAGCTACCCCTAGAGAGCCTGGCTTCTAGACATTGCCTACATTTCACTAATAGAGGATAACTGGACCTGGTATAAGGTGTAAGCACCATAGGTACCCACTACAAACCAGGCAGCCTCCTACATAAGGGCATAGCTATTAATAGTGCAGTAGGTGCGGTGACACCTGACTCAATAGTATTAAGGGCAGACAGCACCCCAATTATAGCAGTTTTTACTACCAAACAAGGCTGATAGAGGGACCAATTTCCTTGCTTCAGTTAGGGCCCATGGCACTCTTTGCATGCTACTTTATCTATTATTTGCAATTATTAGAAACGGCATACTCTATGTAGCGCTACATAGAAGAAGACTCACAAGTGGCCTCGCTACACCTCACCACACCTACAGGTTGGCATTTCCATTCACTGTCAATCCTTTTTTGGGAAAAACATCCTTGTGTCGTGTCTAATCTTCTTTTTAAGTGCCAGCATCACTGGAACAGCCCTCCAGCCTGTATTGCTGGTAGTTCTGGTGAGTTAACACTCATCATTGACATCGTTTGTGCTGTATATGTCACAAGCTTGAATTGTGGTATGGCTAACTTAGGCCCGTATTTATACTCCGTTTGCGCCGAATTAGCGTCGTTTTTTTCGACGCAAATTCGGCGCAAAACTAACGCCATATTTATACTTTGGCGTTAGACGCGTCTAGCGCCAAAGTATTGGCAAATAGCGTAATTTTGGGGCGTGAACGCCTTCCTTGCGTTAATGAGATGCAAGGAAGGCGTTCCCGTCTAAAAAAATGACGGCGACGCAAATGCGTCGTATTTATACTCCCGGGCAAAAATCACGCCCGGGAGTTGGCGGGTCAAAAAACCCCGCATTTGCGCCACTATTTAACGCCTGGGTCAGGGTAGGCGTTAAGGGGCCTGTGGGCTCAAAATGAGCCCACAGGTGCCCTCCCCTGCCCCCAGGGACCCCCCCTGCCACCCCTGCCCACCCCAGGAGGACACCCAAGGATGGAGGGACCCACCCCAGGGACATTCAGGTAAGTTCAGGTAAGTATAATTTTTTATATTTTTTTATTTTTTTGGGGTGGCATAGGGGGGCCTTATTTGTGCCCCCCTACATGCCACAATGCCCAATGACCATGCCCAGGGGACATAAGTCCCCTGGGCATGGCCATTGGGCAAGGGGGCATGACTCCTGTCTTTACTAAGACAGGAGTCATGAAATGGCGTCTGGGCGTCGTAAAAAAATGGCGCAAATCGGGTTGAGGTGATTTTTTTGCCTCAACCTGACTTGCCCCATTTTAAGACGCTCTAACGTCATTTTTTCCCAACGCTGGCGCTGCCTGGTCTACGTGGTTTTTTTCCACGCACACCAGGCAGCGCCGGTCTGCTTGCGCCGGCTAACGCCATTCCATAAATACGGCGCCCGCATGGCGCTTCAGAATGGCGTTAGACGGCGCTAAATTTTTTGACGCTAAACTGCGTTAGCGCAGTTTAGCGTCAAAAAGTATAAATATGGGCCTTAGTTCTGCATCTTTTTGAGATCAGTACCCACAGTACCACTGTACTGGGCAATAGCAGCACCACATATTTACAGGGCACAGAAAATACAGAAGGCAATATAAAGTGCCATTTAAAAAGTTGTTGGTATTATCTATGGTACCTCTGAGATACAGAAATCTCCCTTCTTATCCCACTCCCCCATCTCCTTTCCAGAGTGGCAGATTTTGTATGTTGTTATTTGCGCAAATTTCATGGTTTTCTTGTCACAGTTTTCCTCACTGCTATTGTGCAAAAGAGAAAAAAACCTCAAAAGTAAAACTCATTCAACTTTATGAATAGTAATGTTGATGTATGCACAGTAGCACACAATCCTATTTGTATGTTTTAAGTTTATATTTTATTTCTATAAAATGAAGTTACACTGAATATTTTGTTCAATATCTCTTATTCTTTTCACATCTGTGAAATTGTATCTTTCTCATCTCACTATGGGTGCAATAAATGGTACTCACCAAAAAATGAATGAATACCCCATCTTACTTACCCCTTTCCTCATTCTTGATGCCAGAGCTTTGGAAGGGGCCTGACTTGAAAACATTTTACTTGGGGGGGGTGGAGGGTTTTGAGGGAGATTGCTTGCCACAAAAAATGTTTGAAGACCTGTTAAAGGGGAATGGCTAGAGGAAAGACCAGAGCTTACTGAAGTCACTTTCAGACTGGCCTATAGGGCAATCAAGCATGACCAATGGGCTGGTCTGACACATCAGTGTGTAGGCTGTTCTTTTTAGTAGTTAGTTGGCCTGTTTTATGGCCAGGCAGGCTGTTTTTTACTGTTGGTTTTACCACAGGCATTACCTGCAGTAATCAAAAATGCATGCAATCTCTCATACCTTGCAAAAATCCTGCACAGCATATCTTTACAAGGACAAAACTGAACAGATTACAAATGTGGGCCACATTTTTCGGCAATTAGCACGCTAATGGGGGTCACTTCTATCTAGATGCCCAGGCATATTTTTTGGCCAAGTCGGACCCTGATTCAAGTGGAGGATAGTGAGAGTCTTCCTGTTTTGTAACTCACAGGCAGCTTTGCAGTAAACCAGGAAACGAAGCACTGCAAAAGGAGGTGATGAATTTCTGATAAAATAGAACTGGGTGGAAGGAATTTTCCAATCTCTGGCTAGTGCGGAGGACACCTCTTGAACATCCTTCCCACTGCCTCCTCGGAATATTTCTGGACCTGGAAAGAAAGCATCCTTAAAGAAGAAGATTCTGCCTCGCTGCTTGGCTGGAAGAAGCAGATTTGAGAAATTCTGACCCCTTATGGCAACCAGAGAATTTAACTGCTCTCCAAGGGCCCGGTGATTAACATTCTCTTTGCATGCTCCTTAGACACAAAAAAACATAAGGACTCAAAGGGGCCCCAGCTAACCATCGTGGAATGCCCCTTGCAAGAACCCTAACTGGAGAGAGACTAGATACCTAGAAGGTTGCCCTCTGTGCTAAAAACTGTTAGAAACTAAGTTTAAAACTAGCTTAAATCAATCACAATTTCTACCAATATTGATTTTATTTGCCTTTGTTATATTTCCAATAGAAAAAAGGCTAATTAAAAAGACTTCAGCAAATATCTACACATAAAAGAAGAAAAAATAAAACTTAAACTAAAAATTTTAAAAGCTGAACAGAGAAAACAACAAGAACAAGTAAATGTAAATATAGTTTATTTAAAACATTCTAAAAAAATAAACATAACTTCTCCTAATTTTAAGCACACACACTAATGGATCTATTTGTATTCCATATATATCACATAGATCTTAAAATGTCTATTGCCAAGCCTTACCACTTCTCAAAAAGGGAAACCTCTTCATCATAGTTGGGATACACATATTCTATGGAGATCACTACCAACTAGCACACTCACTGGACATGTGCCAAGTATCACTTTAACAGGTGTTATGAAAGAGCCACCACCATGTTTCAATATAAATGATGGAGACCATAACTACCCTACCTCTATGGCAGAGATTGAAATATGCAGTACAATTCACGATCTTAAGGATGCCTCTATAAACCCAGAGGCTTCCAGTTGAAACATTATGCAAGAATATCCCTGAAGTACTCCTCCTCAAGTAATGGGACACCTACCAGCTTTGCCTAGACTGAAATGTTAACTATCAATTAAAAGGAGAGCAGAAAGGCCGACAACAATAGCACCAACAACAATGACAACTTAAAAAAAATACAATAATATTTATTTCCATAACACATAACAATCTCCTCATCCTATCGTTATTATCTATTTGGTTAAGGGATGGTACATTTAGAACATGCCTGCACCCTTTAGCCAAATATAAACAATACATTGCCATACCAAAGTAACAATATTCCAGTCATTTCTGGGCTACTCTCAAGCAAGCAAAGCTCTCATACCCTGATGGTTTCCTTAATACAAAAATAATGATAAGTACCCCCCACAATATAGGTTTTGACCATGCCATAATTCTTACTATTATAGACACCCCAATTCACTATGTTCACTTTAACCAGACACTCTGTTGTAACCTTCAAAAATCCACTCTTAGGATAGAATACACAACAAAACCAATTAATGTGTGAAATGAAGAAACATTTAGTCTTAGCCTTCGTTTCTATCCAAGATATAAGCAGACAGTCTGAGTTATTGATAGACTCCTCTATTTTAAAGACAAAGAAGCAATGGATTATTTTGAAAATACATGTGTAAGTTGTCTGTACAGCAACAGATATAAATATCAAGGTTACATACTGAATTGTAGAAAGGGTATTGAAAAAACCTAGCCAGGCAACCATAGCCAACAATGCTTGCAAAGGGTGGAGCAGCTCATTTCAAGTGACACTTAGAAAGCTCCATCCAGCACTGTACCAATTAATAGCGATTCTTAGAACAGCCTGGCTCAAGCACTGAAATCCTCAAAACAGAACACCCCTGGCAAAAACACAAAAAAACAAAAATGTCTCTGTAAACCAAGAACATGTGCAAAACGTTAGCTAAATAAGTACAACCATTTCAAAATATGCAAGGCCTGGATTATTCAGAATCTATAGCATATAGCCTAATTTAAGATTAACCACAACTAAAAACACAAGAACGCAAACTTTCCCAAAATAGAAACATCTGCTAACTCCAAGATTAGACATTTAACCAATAAAATTCAGTACTCAACTCTAGTGCACCAAACATTTGGGGAAAGTGCAAATATTATGTACTGAAGTCAGATTTACTAATTCAACTCCAGTCCCACAGGAAAGTGCAGTTAATAGAAGTGAGTGGCTGGTCATATCTATTCTTATACATACAGGGGGTTATTCTAACTTTGGAGGAGGTGTTAATCCGTGCCAAAAGTGACGGAAAAGTGACGGATTTACCACCAGCCGTATTACGAGTCCATTATATCCTATGGAACTCGTAATACGGCTGGTGGTATATCCGTCACTTTACCGTCACTTTTGGGACGGATTAACACTCCTCCAAAGTTAGAATAACCCCCGTAGTCCAAAAACATTGGAGAAAGTGCTCATATTGAGGGAAGGTCAGATTCACTAATCTACTGTCAGTGCAACAAACATCGGGGAAACAGCATACATTTGAGGTAGGGGAAGGCCAGGTTTACTATTCTAACTTCAGTCCAGCATAAATGAGAAAAAGTGCATACCTTAAAGAGGTCAGATTTAGTACCAGTCCAACAAACATTTGTGAAAGTACGTGTGCTGGGGAGGTAAATGTACTATTCTATTAACTCCAGTCCCACAAAGTTGATGAAATAATATGTACTTAACTGGCTGAGGGAATTCTGTTTCAATGTCCTAACTGCAAATAGTCCAATAAATTAAATAAATAAAATGCTATGTATACCTCTTAAAACTATTTGTAAATCATATCATCAAAAATATTGTCAATTAAATGACTTAATTTAACGTGTTTTCCCTTGTTGTATTTCCCTTTTCTAAATATGATTTTTTTTAAATATAAACCACAATTTTGTTGCATATTTAAAATATATCTATTATATTAATACTATAGGGTTTAAAAATGAAATACCCTTTTTGTAATGAAAGTATTTTTTCTAAATATAAATTTAAAATTCATATACTGCAATTTAATGAGGCCTGGCAGGTCATACAGGAGCAACAGAACTCTATCTTAATTCACCTTAATGTCTATCTGGAGCAGTGGCTGGCCAAAATTTCTAAGTTTGATCAACCCCAAATGTCCAGCCAATGGGATATCAAACGCCCAGGCCAGTCTGAAGGCCCTATAGCACTGGGTCGCTATCAGTCTCCTGATTGCCTGAGATGTATGATCCCTAGCCTTGCTATATAAGAAACTCCCTTCTCAGTAGATATTGTGGGACCCACTGGTTTGAAGTGTTGCACAAATATTTTACACATTGGCTTCAAGTTAAGCCTGACTTCTCTGTGCCAAGCTACCAGAGGGTGAACATAGTTTAATTTGGGGTTTACTTGTGCCTTGTTCTAACAAGAATTATGGTTGCTGCTTGACCAGGGCTCACACCCCAGTCAACTAACAAACCAATTTCTCACAACTTCCCTCCGAAACAGTCACAATGAATAGGTAAATTATATTAATGCTGACTCATGCCACCACTAACCAGAGGCCAGAAAGGTGAGTGTGGCCATGATAATCAGAACCGGGCTTTTCTGAGTGAGGATCCCCAAGGATGTGGTCTTTGACATACCTCTCGTCAGTATGCACAAAGCCAATGTGAAATGAGGCAGGATTATAAGCCTAGAAGATCCCCTTAGGCATGAGTGGGATGTTTTTTTGCAATGCCTCTGCTTAGATCAGAAGACAACTATAGTAGAATAACTGCCTGTCTAGAAGGGGTGAGCGATGGAGCCAATGGAGCCCTGCGAATTTCAAGGGATCTGGACCTGACCCTGCACTGTGCTGGAAAAGAAGAGCGAGGTGACATGCATCTTGAATATTTCTACATGGTCATGCATGTAAACCACATTAAACCTTACTATGATGGGGGGAACATAACCATGCTTATGGAGACTGATACTTGAGAACAACAGTAGAGTGAGCCCCTCCCCAATCTATTGTCACACACTGACAAAGATGGCTCAGTGGAGAGGATTGTACTCTTTTCTAGCCTGACAGAAGAACTGCTCTCACTGATGCCTAAGCTACTGAGTTGGTTTAAAGATGACACAGATATAGCTGATACCAGGCCTGTCAAAAAACCTGATTTACAAAGTGTCAGACAAGGTGTGAGTCAACATCAGAGGAGAGGTCTCCAAGATGTTGGACCTTTGGGTGATTCAGCCGTCGAGCAGTCCTTTGCCCCCATGTAGACCCACAAAGGAGGCCTCCAGAATGAAGGTTCTGTGAGGCCCAACAGAGTCAATAAAACAGAGATCAACAGAGTCAGCAAAACAGATGTCCACTCCAACTCTGTTTTAAATATTTATAATAAAGAAGTGATGCCACAATTCAGATAGTTAGCTTACAACAATTGCAGTCCATAGCACAAAATATTAATTACCCTCTAAATTCATAATTTGGTTTGAGAGTCATTATTTAACATGATATTTCAGTGTATGCATAATGTTATTTGACATGCACAAACCTGAAGGTACATTTTGAAGTTGTCTTTTAGCATTTGAAACATAGGAGCTAAGATTTCCCATTTAACAGGTTAGTTGCACCTTTTAAGCTGCAGAAAAATCCAATACGTTACCAGTAGTAACCTTCGTGTGCACTAATAGCTTTAGTGTGCACCCTTCCAGTACCCATATTCAAATGCTTTCTTGGACAAAGTCAAGAAAGAGGGGGCAGAGTTGCTATTGGTTATTTGCCCTAGCAAGGAACCTGATGATGCCCTCATTGCCCCACTTTTGTAAAGGCTATTTCAGTCACAATTGCTGCACTAATGTGTGCCAGTTCCTATCTGTTTTTCATTGGGAGGTAAGTAATGTAGGTGTTCAATTGGAGAACTGGTTTGGTTGCTTTGTGAGGAGTAATAGAAAGGTTTGCACTTGGATAGAACTCTACTTAAACATCTGGAAAATACCCTGTGTTGGAGTTTGCTTCTTGTAGTGTCTTGCAAGTTTTATGACTGAACCTTTTGGGCTCCAACTGGACTCCAAAGCAGTCTGACGTAATCACTGAAATAGAATGTATTGAAAGTTTGGTTTAGAATGTTGGAGTTCAGAGATAAACCTAAGCCTAAGAATAAGACGTGATGTAAAGCACCACGTGTGGTGTAGTGATTGGAGGGTTCTCAGGCTGGGGAGAATGCTATAACTGGTGATAAGATAGGGGAATAGTAACCCGAAGAAAGACAGTGCTCTCCCAGAGAACTTGCCACGGTCTAAGCTAACTGTTCATGTATGCCAAGTGTCTCTTTGTCGAAGTGCCATGTCGAAGGTTGGTGTATGTGGAGTCAAAGTGCAAATCCAGCTAGTGTGAAGCATTTGAAAATAAAGACAGCTTCACTGAGAAGTGTACGAATCGGTGGTCAAGAAACTATGACCAAGGCCATACTAAAAGAAACCATGCTGCCATGCAAAATAAAGTTATACACTGTAAGGATCGTTAAAGCTGAAGGTGGATAAAACCAGGTTTTTAAAGAGCAGTCAAAAACAATTATAGCTCACCAAAGAACGCTGCGAACAGAAGCACTGCAAGGCAGAGATCAGCCAGGTGTCAGAAAATGTAAACTGAAGTGTAGAAAGGAGGAAATAAATGACTTACTAAGTGTACTAAAGAGAGTCATTGTGCCATAGCATTAAACAAAGTGTTACAAGGAGAAGTGCTCAGGGTTGTGCTTACAGATCTGTCCATACCTGAAGCTGTTTGCCCACAAGGCTGCTTTGTGGGGTTCAGAACAACTTCATAGGTCTTCAAAGAGTAATGAGTTGAAGACAATAGTTGGATTTGTGAAATTTGACAGTGGCAGCTAAGAGAACAGACACAGTTCCAATTAATGTTAAAGATGATCCTGAGGCCCACATGTCAAAGGACTTTGGAGAAAGTTTACATAAACATGATCATCAAACAGCATAAAAGAGCATGCTACTCATAATTTCAGTAAGTTCACATTAGTTTATCACCCTGTCGACTTCCTGAAACCACCGCCACCTTTTGATACCACCAAAAAGCAAAATATTGTCAATAGATGGATTGCTTTGATAGAGGGATTCGAGGATTTCATTGATGCACTTGAGAAGACTGATAAGATTTTGAAGTATCTCAAAACTCTTGCTGGTGATGGTGTGAAATAAGTTTTAAAATAAAATGCAGAGAAAAGAATAAGAAGTCATTTACCTTCACATTAAAGACACTTTGAATCTCAGGTTTAATCCACTACTACACGTTGATTATGAACAATATGTTTTCAGTAAAGAACGTCAAGGAGTTGGTAAAACTATTGATGAGTTTGTGGAAAGTCTATGCACTCATCAAATGATGAAGAAGCGTTGTTTCTTATACTTATTGATTGATGCTTGTCAGAATCATTCAGACAATGAACGCTGAGAGAAACTCTTAGGGTCATTAGACCGCCAGGGCCCCGGGTGGCGGTAAGACTGCCATATTAAGAGCGTGGTGAAAGCAACACGGTCCAACCATCGGCACTACCGCGTCTCCACCAGCTGACGGTGTGGCTGTGGCTGTGTCAGATATCAGAATCCGCCAGAGCAGTGCTGCAAGCAGCACTGCCCTCGGGATTACAAGTCCCCTCTCCACCGGCTGTTCTACCGCCCTGCAATGGCTGGTGGAGATGAGGTACCAGATGCACTTGGCCTGGGCAGTGCAGGGGCCCCCATGGGCACCCCTGTTGTGCTTTTCACTGCCTGCATCACCAGCAGTGAAAAGTGCAACAGGGCTGCTGCACCCGATGCACTGTAACATTGCCACTGGCTCGATTACGAGCCGGAGTCAAAGTTGTCGATTGGGTTTCCCACTGGGCCAGCAAGCAGAAACTGTGTTCCACCCGCCAGCCCAGCAGGAAACTCGTAATAGGCCAAAGAGTTTTGCGGGTGGCCTCTGCTGCCCACCAAACTCGTAATGAGGCCCTTAGTCGGGAGTAAGTGTTGATGGATGCCAGAGTTGAAGATTGTGCTTAAAGACAAGTTTCCATAGAAGGAAACTTAGAAATAATTTCTACTAGGAGCTTGTAGTCATGAGTATGTCTAGATTGGTGAGCATTGACCTACAAGACTGTATAGTTAGATTAGTATATTTCTTGGGTGGGATTTATCTGAATTTTTGATTTTATCTTTTTCTCTATTTGTGTTGTCCTTTTTCTTTATCTGCTTATGTTTTATATTAGTGTTTACCTTTGTCAGTCCTGATCTTGACCCCATTGGATTCATCCTTAATTGGGGGTCAAAACATCAACTGAGTTTTTTCACCCTTCCTCGGATTAGATGCATAGGGTACTGGACTAATACATCACAAAATGTTTCTAGTTCTTAATGTGGAATCGAATAATCAGCTGGGGAATGGGTGTTTGGTGTATTTCCTTGTATTATATTGTGTATATATTTGTGTATATATTTGTTCACTTTTGCACTGTCCTGTCAATTGGAGCACCTATTGTATTACCTCGAAATACACAATTTTTTGCTACTTATTTGATCTTATTATTTAGCCTGGAAGGCCTGTGATTTGTCTTTTCTAATTGACTACTAGAATACTTTTTGTCTGGCTCTATGTGAATTTTGAATGTTTTCCCGGATTTGCACATTTTTTGAATGGAAAAGACAAGCTGCTGATATGGAGGTCGGAGGGGCCCAGAGTGAACCAATAATGAGTGTGAACACAAAATGATGGCTACATATACAAATAAGTTATGTTTTACATGTTGATTTTGGTTTCCACATCAAAGCAAATCTCCTTCCATTGGACAGATACGAAAAAGCTGTGGGAAAGAGAGCTATTTTGTGATGGTGTGTAAAGTGAAGTAAGGCCCATATTTATACCTTTGTAGCGCAGCATTTGCATCATTTTTTGATGCAAAAGCGGCGCAAACTTGCAAAATATGATTGTATTTTGTAAGTTTGCGCCGTTTTTGCTTCAAAAAGAGGCGCAAATGCGGCACTAAAAAAGTATATATATGGGCCTAAGTGCGTCACTGTACAAAGACACCATGGCTACCAGAATGTTCTAGACGCAATGTTGGACACACCAACAAGGATGAGCTACAAAATAATTTGAGGCAAATTGATACTAAACAAAGCCGTTCATCATCTAAATCATCGTCAAACTGTTCTTCTGTCTTAATATCGAATGAAAGCGAAGAAAGTGATTGTGTCATGTCAATGTTTACCTCAGAGAAACATGCACATGTTGGACTGGTCACATGTGAAGGAAAATATCAATCAAAGAAAAGTTGACATGCCAAAGCAGCAATATGGCACAAACATTGTCCAAAGATTACTTTGAAAATAAATCATTGTTCAACACCTTTCATTATCGACAGCGGTGCATCAATAAACTTAATTCCTGAAGAGAGTTACATTGAACTATCTCCATTACTGTGGCTCACACCATTGAAAACCAAAGCGTATACCTGGGCTGCATCGGTCCCCATAAAGAGTCAAGGTTCATTTGTAGTGACAGCGAAACACAAGAAAACCAAGGTACAAGCACCGATCCATGCGCTTCAATAGCGTTAAGTGCCTGCTTACTCAGCTTCAATACAGCTGCTGATAAGGGACTGATTTCTGTTAATTACAAAAAGAATGCTAATCAGGATATTGTAAGTCGATTCCCATTGTTGTTTCATGATTTAGGAAAGCTTTAGACTATGAAAGTAAAACTGTATATTAATAAATGTTGACAGTCCTGTTGCTCAGAGATATAGACTAATTGCTTTAATTTACAAGAAACTGTTGTAAAAGAACTTGAATGTTTACTTAAGCATTACATTATTGAGTGTTTCACTGGTCCAGCACCATGGGTTTCTCCCATATTAGCAGCGTCCAAAAAGGAAAGTGAAGGAGCTGTACGTCATCACTTCGAAAAGAAAGTTGCAGGTACATTACAACATTTTCAACACATGTTGGTTTGAGTCAATAAAAAAGGCTTCATTTTGGTGTGTCATTGACTGCAGAACTTTACCAAGAAGTAATTTGAAGTATCATACAGTCTGTTGTGAATGTGTTCAATTACATTACTTTTCTAAACTACATAAAATGAGCATGATGGAGCTCTCACACAAGTATGTAGTTTACTCAGTGATGCAGGTTTGCTTTTGAATGCTCACAAGTGTGAGTTCAACAAAACTAAACTAAAACTCTTTGACATATATTTTGTGGTAGGGGTATTAAACCTGAACTAGCAAAAGATCTGTCAAATACTGATCCCCTACAAGATGTTTCAATGGTACATTCCTTTCCTTTGTTGGCCTGGTCAGTTACTGTTTCAAGGTACATACAAGACTCTGCCACTGTTACTGCTCTATTACGAGAGTTGACGAAGAAAAGTGTTTCATTTTAATGGTCACAGGAATGTGAGAGAAGTTTCAAGAGAATCAAACACGCCAAACACGCCAATGCAGAGGTTGTTGTTGACCCCAGCCCGGTCTGGTTAGGCACTATCCTTTCACAGTACAGCGGATTTCCAAATGCTCAGCGGTTTATCGTGGCCTAGGCTAGTAGAAGTTTGTCCCAAATAGAATGTGCTTCTTCACAACCTGAGAAAAACAGTTTAACTATAGTATGGGCTTGTGAACCTTTCCATTTATTCCTCTATGGAAATACTTTTACACTGATAACTGATCATCAGGTTTTACTGACCATCTATGGCAATTGAAAAGCCGGAATTCCTCCTTACATTGAACGATGGGGACTCCTATTGCAAGAATCTAATTCTGCAATTGTGCATCATCCAGGAAAAAATTTGAATTTTGCCTATATAAATTCACGGTACTCCATCCAAGATGGCTGAAGCCTACATTAATTTCCTTGTTAAATCAAATGCACCACCCGCTACTTTGTTAGCCCAGATTATCAGTGCTACGAGCCAAGATAGTGACATGCTGACGTTAAAAGAAATAATTACACATAAGTCGTGGAACCGACACACTCAACCTCTCACCAATGATGGTGAATATCAAAAATACAAAAATGTCAAGAATGAATTGTCCTAACTCAGGAAGGAGTTATACTGTGAGGATCGAGAATCTTGATACCAGAGAGTCTGCAACAGAAAGTAATTGAAGCAAAGGACATAGTGGGTTCGTTGCCACAAAAAGATCTCTCTGAGATTGAGTTTGGTTTGCATACTTAGGTGAAAGAATTGTAAAGGACATAAAGGCCTGTCATATGTACAACTGCCTTTCTACCAATGCTACTCAACATACTCTGAACATGCCAGAACTCCCCAAGCTTGCATGAGAGAGAATAGCTATTGACTTCTTCAGTCAATCTGAAGCGATCGCCAGTAGGTAGTTACAAATAATACCTAGTTTCAAGAGGAACATTTTTTTGGACTGGCTACATCTTTGGCTCTGTTTGACTAATCTTCAATAAATTTTCCACAGAATAATGTATTTTTGCTTCTTGTGCATGGACATTTTTGGGGTTCTCCGACAAGGGGTGAGGGGTGGCCGAGAATAAGAAGGGGGTCAAAAAAAGTGTGCTTCCCTTGTTAATTTCCATAGGGAGTTTGAACACAACTACAGCCCAAACTGCTAGACGGAATTACACCAAATTTTGCAGAAAGTTAGCTCTTGGTCAGAAAGCATGCATTTTCTCATTTGGTGTAAATCCATTCTGTAGTTTTCGAGATATTAAATGAAAAATACATTTTTATATCTGGGCGGAGCCTAAGCCCAGATCTCATGATGAGATCTGATTGGCTATCAACACTTCACCCAGGAAGTGCTGGCAGCCATCTTAGGACCAATATAAATGATAGCACCAGTTGAAATGCATTGTAGTGAATGGCAGGTTTTGGGGGTCACAAAAAGGAGAACATATATAGAATGATAAAAAACAAAATTGTTAGAATACAAATCATTTGTTGGTGCTACCATACTAAGTTTAGGGATTGTGGTGTGTTTTAGGGTGATTTTAGGGGGAATTAATGAACCATGAATTATGTTTGAGAGAAAGCTGTTTTCTCATGATTTTCTCATAGAGGTGATAGAAGGTGCTTCAGAAGCTAAAATGAGAGTATATAATGTCTGTACATTCATACTATGTTTCTCAGCCATATGAGAATGAAGTCTGACATTCTCAGTAAAGCATGAACTTCCAACAGGAACAGCCTGTTAGTTGATTCCCTAGGGTTGTACTGCAGCCTCCCACAGTGTTCTAAAGAACAGCTAGAGCTCTAATAGTCTAACTTATGACAAACGTGTGGCACACCTGAAGCCATATTGATTGAATCAAATTGGTAAAACTTAAAACATTTAGGCCCATATTTATACTTTTTGACGCTAAACTGCGCTAACGCAGTTTAGCGTCAAAAAATTTAGCGCCGTCTAACGCCATTCTGAAGCGCCATGCGGGCGCCGTATTTATGGAATGGCGTTAGCCGGCGCTAGCAGACCGGCGCTGCCTGGTGTGCGTGGAAAAAAACCACGTAGACCAGGCAGCGCCGGCGTAGGGGGAAAATGGCGTTAGGGCGTCTTAAAATGGGGCAAGTCAGGTTGTGGCAAAAAAATCGCCTCAACCCGATTTGCGCCATTATTTTCGACGCCCAGACGCCATTTAAATGACTCCTGTCTTAGTAAAGACAGGAGTCATGCCCCCTTGCCCAATGGCCATGCCCAGGGGACTTATGTCCCCTGGGCATGGTCATTGGGCATAGTGGCATGTAGGGGGGCACAAATAAGGCCCCCCTATGCCACCCAAAAAAAAAAAAAAAATTAAAAAATTATACTTACCTGAACTTACCTGAATGTCCCTGGGGTGGGTCCCTCCATCCTTGGGTGTCCTCCTGGGGTGGGCAGGGGTGGCAGGGGGGGTCCCTGGGGGCAGGGGAGGGCACCTGTGGGCTCATTTTGAGCCCACAGGCCCCTTAACGCCTACCCTGACCCAGGCGTTAAATAGTGGCGCAAATGCGGGGTTTTTTGAACCGCCACCTCCCGGGCGTGATTTTTGCCCGGGAGTATAAATACGACGCATTTGCGTCGCCGTCATTTTTTTAGACGGGAACGCCTTCCTTGCATCTCATTAACGCAAGGAAGGCGTTCATGCAAAAAAATGACGCTCTTTACTCATACTTTGGCGCTAGACGCGTCTAACGCCAAAGAATAAATATGGCGTTAGTTTTGCGCCGAATTTGCGTCGAAAAAAACGACGCTAATTCGGCGCAAACGGAGTATAAATACGGGCCTTAATTTAGAAAGGAACAATATGAGGGAGTTCATTTTGTCATATAAATTATGGCTAGTGCTGTACAAAATATAATTGGGACACATTTTAAGTGTGTTCTCAAATATCTTCCTCTTTTATTTCATTAAAACATTCTGACATGCAGACTGAAACATGCACTTTCTACACCAACATTAGCCTGCCAATTAACTCCCATGTGGTTAACAAAATTACTACAATGTTCAAATGAGCAATTAGAGTGCTAACATTCTGAATTTATGCCAAAAGTGTGACACATCAAAACGCCATCTTAATGGAATTGAAGTCAAAAACTGAAACCATTGTCTACTATGTATGCTGCAGTAAATGAGGAAATTAGGGAGCTTCAAAACAAATAAGTCTCCCAAGATGGGCACCAGTGAAGAAAGACTACATATGTAGCACAAATATCACCCAAATTTAGCCCAAGTATAGCCCAATGACAGCAAGGTGCAAAACAATTAGGGCCTGATTTAGATCTTGACGGAAACAGCCCTGCCGCCACTTTTTTGACTGAAAACCTATCCAATGTCATGATGGTCCACCTGCCGATTTTAGATGTTGGTGTCCCTTAGATGATAGGCCCCATTCGTCCTGCTGTCTCCGCCAAGGAAAACCATCCTTAACGATGGAGCCATAGTGAAAAGTGGCTGCCGGCGGGACTCCATACATCTTTCCTGCTGTGCAGATTTGTATGTGCCTTACCGCCAAGAAAAATGAGGCGGTCCAACTTCCAAACTTGAATTGGCATATTGGGGGGGAGTGGAAATGAGGTATAAATGTACCTTTTCTCCCGTATCCATTTCCATTTTCGAATGGACACGGCTGGACGACACCTTCCGTCACTGCTGCCACGGACCCAAAGTGAAAACATAAACCCCTCCATTGAGGGACTCAAAGGTAGGTAGGCCTCGTTGACATGCCACATTGGGTGGGCACGGCACAGTGGTGAGGAACAACTCAGGCATGTGCATGTCACAGCCATTTTTTTAAAATCACTGTGACACAAATATGTCAGGAACACAATTGGGTCATGGAAGGCCTTCTCCCGTGCACAGTTGGGTTTGCCTGCAAGGGCTGACCTGCAGCAAGTCCCTGCGGCCAAGCTCCTAACCACCCAACCCGATGCTGTGCACAGCCCTTTGCGAATGCACGGAGGAAGTTAGCTGTGGCCTCTCTGGGTGTGTGAATAGGTGTGAGAGGCTGTATCTGTGAGTAAGTATAGCTGTCAGAGTGTCTGTTTGGGTGTGAGAGTGTGTACATCAGTATTTTAGTCGGTGCGTCAGTATGTGTGCGGGTCTGTGAGTGGGTGCCTCAGGGTGTCAGTGGGTCTGTGAGTGGATGTGTGATGGTCTGAGTGGGTGTGTGAGGAGGTGCATAACTGTCTAAGTGAGTGCGTGAGGGTCTGACTGGGTCTGTGAGAGAGTGCATGAGGGTCTAAATGGGACTGTGAATGGATGTGTGTGTGTGTCAGTGGGTCTGTGAATGGGTGCATAACTGTCAGAGTGGGTTTGTGAGTGAGTGCGTAAGTGTCTGGGTGTGTGAGTGGGAGAATTGACTGAAAGAGAGACAGAGAGAGAGAAGGAAAGTGAGAGTGACAGAGATAGTGTTTTTTAGCCTTTGATGTCTGATATACTGAGAATGAGTAATTTGTCTCCAATTTGAAACAAAAAATGTATTTTGTTCACATAAAATAATTTGTTTTTTATTTATTTTTAAAAAATGGAAATGCGTCCACGTGGACTGGAACCCCCAAAGCTCAGTGTGAAGGTCACAGATCTTCACACTGAGCTTTGGGTTTTTTATTTGTTAGTATTGTTTTTATCCCTTTATGGGCTTTCTGGGACTGCAAGGGAGCCTTCAAGGGCTCCCCCGCAGTCCCTACCTATTTTTTAAAATTATGATTCTTTTTTTTTTTTTTTAACAAAAAACTCTTTATGGGCTACCTGGCACCACAGGGGAAGCCAAGGCTTCCCTCACAGTGACATTGCTTTAGCAAGCATGGATCTGCTTTAACAGCAGCTCCTGCTTGCTGAAGCATTTCATCTCTGTCCCCTGCATGTGTGCAGGCGACAGAGATGAAACTTCAGATTTTGACAGCAGGACCTGCTTTACAAGCACCACTGTCAAAACCCAAAGTGTTTTCTGTAGCTTGGCTGCAGAATATCAACCAAGCCTCAGCAAACAGCTATGCCCTCAGGTTTAGCACCCTGGACTTAGCAGGAGCTGGCCTTGGGGCTGGCGGTCCCTAGGGCCATCAGTGGCTCTTCGAGGGGGCTGTGTGGCCCCCTCCAACTAGGACATAGCCCTGAAGGGTGGTGGTCTACAGGGCTTTGGGGTCCCAAAAGGACCCCCTTTCTTTTTTTAAATATTCATCCCAGGGTGTGGTGGTACCCGGGGCAGCAGGGGGGGCCGTGGGCCCACTCACATATTTTAAAAGGAAAGCCCTGGGGAGGTGGCGATCCCCAGGGCAGCGAGGGGTGCGTGCCCCCCTGCATATTCATAAAGGAAAGCCCTGGGGAGATGGTGGTCCCACACAAAGTGGGGGCTGCTGGCCCCCAGCATATAAAAAAATGAAAGCTCTAGGGAAGTGGCGGCCCCCCAAGCTGTTTGGCCCCCCACATTAAATTTTTAATGCCCCCGGGACCTGGTCCATCCGAGGGCCTATTAAAAACAGAAGCGCGGTAGCCTGTGCTTATTTTTTCCAAAACCTTTGTCGCAAATTTGCGAATATCGTGAACTTGCGGGAAAAAAAATGCTTTTTTTGCTCTAGGGGTGTCCCTCTGAGACCCCCACTAGTGCTGAGGGATCAGGCCCCTTTTTTTTTTTTTTTTTACTTTTTTGCTCTGACTCGGCTCAAGCCGAGTCCCAAGATGGCTGCCAACACTTTCTGGTTTGAAGTGTTGGCAGCCAATCAGAGCTGTGCATTTCTCTGTACAAGCTCGTCTTTGTTCATGAATACATCGCAACCAGAAGTATACAAATTTGAATTTCTCGAAATTTCTCAAAAACTACTGAACAGATTTGCACCAATTAACAAAAAGCACAATCTGCGTACCAAAAGCTAGCTTTTTGCCAGATTTAGTGTAATTCCGTCCAGCGGTTCGGGCTGTAGACGTGTTGACATATCCTATGGGAATTAACATGAAAACCGCAATGTTTTTTGAGCCCCCTTTTTCTCAGCTCCCACTTGATAGATCACCCAGAAACATTTCATGCACACCAAGAATCACCGGTCCACTTTTGTTTCGAAACTTATGTGAAGATACGTCATGTGGTGCCAAAAATATAGGCAAGTATTGTATACTGATTTTGTAAAAATTTTAATTTTTAATTTAGCAGAGGGGGAGATGTAGTCTCTTACAAGTTTTATGATGAAACATTTTTGGCTCCAAATGGACTCCATAGGAGTGTGATGTAATCTCTAGAATAGAATGTAATCAAAGCTTGGTTTAGAATGTTGGAGCTCACAGGTACGCGGAGAAGAATGAAGATGTGTGATTTACAGCTCTGTGTGTGGCATAGTCATTGCGGGTACCCAGGCTGGGTAGGATACTACACTTTTGTGAGAAGTCTTGTGAGATTTGGTTACCAAAATGTATGCTTCTTGACAGAAAACATCTTGTAAGAAAACTGAGAATAGGAGAATGCAGGTAATGGTGCAGAATAAGGCAACAAGTCCTTGCCAATTCTAAGGCAGAATTTTGCTTAAAATCTCCCTCTTTTCATTTTTACGCAAATCAAGTTTAGGGGCTGGCAGTGTTTGTGGATGTAAAACTCTGTAAACTCCAACTAACTCTGCACAAGTGGGCGAAGATGTGCTCGCTGCCAATTTGCACTGATTGGTGTGATCACGCAATCCGCATTACAACATGAAAGGCACCATGCAGTCACCTGCACTTGGCCATCTTGTTTTTCGTGGCGTAACGGCCTGAGATGCCACCTTTGAAGCTGGGGAACCAGTTTCAAATTTCTGCATCGGCTCAACATCCTGTGATTCTGGGAAAATAACTTAATCACCCTGTCCCCACAATTCAGTTCCTTGGGACCCTCACGGATGATTTACCATGCCTTACAAATCCTGGATTCCTATTCTGTGCATGGTGCTGAGCCCACTTTTCAATCCCTACTTTATCTTAGCCATCTTTACTTTATCCTACTAATCCTCCTCTGTTTTACATTTATTTCCTTAGCGTGCGTGTTTGTGTTGTGTTTTTTTTGCTTTTGCCTCTTCTTGAATTTTCTGTGATTTTTTGTTCCTTTATTAGTTTTCCTCTAACGTCTCCTAACCTAATTTCTCCCTTTTATTCCTTCTTCCCCTGTCTTTTTTTTTATATTCTTCAACCCAGCGCCATGGCAGGACGTGGGGTACGAGTTAGCGCCAGTGCAGGGTGTGCAGTGAACCGCACACCCTGTGGGCGCTGGAGCCACCAAGAGGTGCATCCTAGCACCATTCTTAGCAAGGAGGTCGTGCCTGCCCTTAGTTTTTTTTTGTGCAGCACCACTTCCGCTCTATGCTGGCAGCAGGCTCCAGACCCCGAAGCATTGGCTGCTGTGGGCGGGGGAGCACCATTGCATTCGCTGACCACCGGGGTTCAGCGCATCCAGCAGCTGCTGATGCAACGTTGGCCAAATATCTTTGACCTGCTGGGCATCCAGGTTACAAGGCTTGGTGAGTACTAGTACTTAGTTATTACTAATTTTCTTGTGTCCTCTCCTATGATTCTATTTTTTCTCAATAGCATGCTACTCACACTCAGAGGTAAATTAAATTCAAATAATGTTACAAAATTATGTGTGATCTAATTTGAGTAAGCCAGGAGATCAGTGCTAACTAGTTCTGCTTGTTGCTGTAGGCGCTCGTTTGGGCTGAGTGATTATTTAAGAAGTTATGCTTGCTGACTCTTCTGTCCTCCTGTCACTCAGATGGTGGTACTACTCTGGTAGTAATAAGTAATACATATCAGTGAGTTAGCGTTGTCTGTGTTTTTCTTTCTATGTTGCTAGCACAGTCTGAAGCAATCTTCCAGTGATGTATGCATGCATCTCTGCATTAAAAAGGGAAACTGACTGAACTGGCCCATCAAAGGGTGTTGTCAATTTGATTTGTGAAGCAAAGATCATCCGTGGCATTGCATTAGTATTTCCGAATGTAATTTAGGAAATTTGAAATAGGGATTTGGTCAGGTGTCGGAAATTACCAATAGGTCAACTCAATGATATAGGTATTAGGCAGTTTGATTCAGGAAAGTACAATGTCAATATTGTATTGCCTTTGCCTGTGAAAATATTTTCTAGGAGATTAACTGTACCACTTCCACCAATCTATTTTTGTTATCTTCTGTACTTCTTACATCAGCACCCAGAGGCATGAAGAGGGCATTAGAGGTTCAGGCCAAGGAGGTTCCATCTGAAGCTTAAGCTTTCTTCTGCTTGGTTATGCTCTCCCTCTCCCCTATCTATCTTCTACCCTGTGGACTGGTACTGTAACACTAAGGCACTGGATTAGGTAGTCTACTGTAAAGATTGCAGAGCTTGCAGACCAAAGCAATCTCTTCTACACTTGTTTGTTGGGAAGGCTTTCTATTTCTTCATCATGCTGACATGACAAAAGAGTACCCAATGCTATGGTGAACCCCCTTCCCTAAAGTTGTGTTATATTATTCCAGCAGTTTTGATGACAGTGCAGCATGACAGTAAACTAGTATGAGGACAATCCCATTGTATTTGCCAAAATTGGCCACTAAAACCAAACCATGTGTCCTCATTGACCAATTTATTCTACCCCTTCATAGCGCTACTAATGGCTCACAGTCATCATCCTACCTCTGCCCCTTCATTACAGTTGGATTGACTACTGGCTTTTCTAACATTGTCAACAAACAAAATGTGATATTTTAGACAGGGGATAAGATACTGCAAACACAACTGCAGTCATGTGTTCTAGTTGTATTTTGTTAAAAATTAAAAAGGGGGAGGTGTATGTGGCATCTAAATGCGTCATGTTGTTATTACTAGCCGCATAGACCACCAGTGTTGGGGCCAGAGCCAGTGCGCCAGATGCAGCACCTGAAAGGGGAGTCTCTGCCGTGGCAGGGATGGGTGATGGTAAGTCACATTGCTTCATTTTTTATAATTAGAAGTATACCCACTGCATTTGTTAAGACAGGCTGTGAGAGAACAGGGCTGATTGCAGAGGCCCCCTAACTTTTTGCCCCCATTTTCCACTTTTTGCTGGTGTTTTCCTGACTCTGATGGTGCCCTGGGTACTGCTAACCAGTCCCAGGGCCTGTGCTCTGTGTAAAATCAGTATGCAAATTGGGCTAATTATAATTGCCTAAGTCAACCTACCTATAAGTCCCTAGTGTATGGTAGGCCATGTAGGTTTAGTGACACCAGCATAGGTAGTGCCCCCATAGGTGCACTGCTGAGGTGCCCAGTGTCCTGTTAAAGGCAGGCCTTTTAAATTAAAGTTACATGCAAATTCGACTTTGGAATTAAAAGTAGTTCCAAAGTCTTAAACTACCTTATTTTTACATATAGGTCACCCCTAAGGTGTGCCCTATGTACCCCTAGGGCTGGGTGCCATGTAATTATGAGCAGGGACCTTATAAAAATAGTTTTAGAAGCCCTGGTGAGGTAAAACAGCCAACTTTATTTTTCCCTCATTGTAGTGAATGGCCTCTATAGGCTAGAATGGGGAGACTTTATTTTAATTTTAAAAGTCCCCTCAAGTGACAGATACCAAGAGTTTGGTATCAAATTAATTGTTATTGTTCAGGCAAAGAGTTACCTGAAACGTTGCCAACTTCAGCCCTGCAGTGTTTTTGCTGATGTGCTCTGATTGGCCAGCCTCTGGCAGCCTGGCCAGGCTGCATTGATGAGGTGTGAAGTGGCCTGGCTTCACACAAAGAGATGTGCCTGTGGGAGGAGATCAGCAGATGGTGAGGCAGGAAGGGGGAGGGCTGCCAAACTGGTCTTCAAAAGCAGAGAAGGACATTTGGAGCAACCCAGCAACACCATCACCTCCTGCAAACCCCAGACAATTAGGTGCCCCCTTGATTAGATTAGGAGAGGACAGGAGAGGGGAGTGTTTAGGATTTTTAGCCACACCAGTGGGTGGGCTCAGCCAGATGTAACCTCCAAAAATCACTTTTAGCCATGATGGATTTTTGAGGAATGTTGTTTCCTGGGATTGATTTTTGCCACACTTCCCAGGAAGTGGTCATCACAGGGGGAAGGACCCTGCACCTGATTGGAGAACCAGGACCCCCCCTTTTTTTCACCCAGGAGCAGGGATAAAACTGACAGACCTGCACCCACACCTCAGTTCCCACCAGATCCCTACCGGGAAGAACTACAGAAGGAGAAGGACTGCCCTGCTGGACCCCTGGCCTGCACCTGGACCCTGCACTCTGAAGGACTGCACCAGCTGCACACCTGGACTTCACCACAAGATGGACTTTGACTGGCTTCAACTGGTTCAAAGAGGGACTCCCTGTTTGCTCCAGGTGAAAATTTGCTAACCAGAGTTCCCTGCACCAGCTCCTGAAGAAACCAACCAGCTGACCACTGTCCAGTGGCCAAAAAGGAGTCTATGCCAGATGCATTCTGGGAGTTGTAGTCCACACCCCCAAGGATAATCTCAGAGCCTCTAGAACCTTGGGGTGAGCTGTGGACCCCAAAAGAACCTTGAAGGAACATCTGGAAGAAGATCCAGAAGTTTGGAGAAGTTTGGAGAACTTTTGAAAAAAGCTCCATAGAGGGACCGACCCACCGCAGCAACTCTAGCCGGCTTGCCTCAACCGTGACCCGGCCTGACTTGCAGGTTCGTCCCGGTGAAGAAAATCTCCAAAAGAGAGACTAAGTCAGAACGTAGAAAGGTGACCGGGACCTCCCAGCCAGTGTATCCGAGGAGGGCTCCAAGGAGATCGGATCAAGATCCAGGTTTACCCCGGTTGAAGGATTTTCACCTTGAAAAAACGACTAAGTCTGAAGGTAAAAATCTCCACTGAGGGTTCCCGCGACGTGTATCCGAGGAAGAGTACCAGGAGGTCAGATTAGACTGGCTGGTTCGTCCCACTGAAGAAAATCTTCAGAAAAACAACTAAGTCCTAAGGTAAACTTTTGACCGAGGCCTCCCGCGAGCTGTAGCCGAGTCGGGCTCCATCGCGGTCGGCCTTAAACTTTGACTTTGCCCCGGTTGACCAGATTGGCGCTTTTTTGTTTCTAGGCGCTAGAAAACAATAATTCTTTAAAAAATCATATCTCCGGTTCCCCGTGTCCGATTTTATTTGTTTTTGTGTCATTTTAAAGATAAAAATATAATCTAGTTTTATAAAATGGTTTGGGATTTTTAAACTGTTTCCTGTGTTTTATTTAATTACTGTTTTGTGATATTCGAATGCTTTACACTCTGTCTCCTAAGTTAAGCCTTGTCGCTCGTTGCCAAGCTACGGGTTGAGCTGGGTTTAATTTACTGAGACCTAACTGGACCTAAGTGGAGGTTAGTGGCGTATTGCTGTAGGTACTTACCTGCCCTTACCAATAACCCATTTTCCAACACAGGCAGAATCCACCCATACAACATCATCCATGACCACCCTGCCCATGGCACTTTGAGAATCGTGACTCGTGACCCACGGGCCATGATGATGATGACCCCACCCAGCTGCAGCATGGTTCAGTTCGGCACTGCAGTGTTGGATGTGCAAAGTGTGTCTGCTTTTGTCAATGTAGCATTTACAAAGCTTTCAATGGATTGCAAACTGAAACAAAAACAAGGTGTCTTTCTCTTTCCTCTCAGTGCTCACTCAGTCACCTTCCCTAGTACTGCATTTCTTTATTCATTCCTAACTTGTGTCCACATTGAAAAAAAAAACTTTTTGGCATGTGTCGACTGTAACGGCCCGGGCACATGGTTCATACTTCATATGGCTTCCATAATGGATTTACACCTGTTCAAATTTGACATTCATCAACTTTCAGTTTCAACTACATTGACTGACTAAGCCTAAACTACATCACCAGTGAACCTCCCCCAGTATTCTATAGAAAGACCTCTACCGTACCTACCCAGACTTCTCTCTGTATCTTGCTCTGCTCCAGCAGACTGAGGGCCTGATTTAGATCTTGGTGGAGGGAATACTCCATCACAAACGTGACGGTTAGCCCATCCACCGTATTACAATCCCAATAGGTCCTAGGGGGATTGTAATATGGTGGACACAATAGTTGTCACACTTGTGACAGAGTATTCCCTCTGCCAAGATCTAAATCAGGCCCTAAAGGGTTACCCCGTCACAAGCGTGATGAATATCATGTTTGTCGTATTATCATCTGCTTTTTTGTAGTCAGGGTAGAATTGAAACGGATTTGGAGAAAAGCATGGCAATTGGACCCAAATATGTTTTTTTTGTCCTTTGCAGCTGCGCAAGCTGCAGACAGCAGAGAGTAGCAAATCTGTATGGTACCCAATGCACTATCTAGCACTCTTCTAGTAATTTAGCACAACACAAATAGAATACTGGTACTCCATAGTGAATGATGAGTTCTGGATTTACAATGCCCTAGCACCTCTTAGCACCACACTAGCGTCATTTCTTTTTATGCAAATGTGATGTTAAGAAGGCCATTCTCCTTCGTCATATTTACACAGTGGCGCAATGCTTGCACCAGGCATAATGCATGCAAGGGGGAGGCGTTCCCCCACAGGGAGACCCGTAAGACTGGCGCAGTGAAATTTACTGCATTTCACTGTGCCATTTTTTGTGTCATTTTTAATGCCTGGTCAGAGCATGCATTGAAATGACACACCTATTACTTTCAATGGGCCTCCCTTCACTTTTCAGGATTAGCCCCACAATTTATGGAGCTAATCCTGCAAAGCATCACACTAGCGTCATACATTTTTACACTGTTGTCCTAGCGTGTGCAATGGTGCATCGTAATGTAAATACGGCGCACACATGGTGCCACTGAGGGCTGCGGGGGTGCAAGAAAAGTGGCTCATCACAGCTGATGCACCACTTTCTTGTAAATCTGGCCCAAAGTATGTGTGATGTTAAAAGTTTTAGGAAATTCTTTACCTGAAAAACATCACTCTGTTTTAAAAAAAAAATATTATGCTGCCTCCGTTCAGCCAGTCAATGGTTTTCTAAGGCATGTGTTGTAATCATGTCCCTACCTGTGACTGTCTTTCCTATTCATCACATAAAAAAATCCAATGGCCCTAGGGGACCAACAGAAATGTATTTATATTGTGCCACTATGGAATTTAAGAAAACAAGTGTTTGCACAGAATGTTCTTTACAATTTGTCTTTTTTATTTTTCTTGATTTAGCTACTCCTGTTGGTCCACCACTGACCCAGCAGGAGATCACAGCCCAGCCGAGCTCGGCACATGCCCCGGGTCCTAAACCTGAGCCCAGTTCCACTAGCCAACCACCTATGCCCCCAGCCTTCAGGCCACACCAGCGTCATCGACAGCCTGGAGCTGCCTTCCCCAGTGCTACCCCATTTTTAGACCGGCTCTAGCATCACCACGTGCTGCATAAGCTGGCACAATTGGGCCGCTGGATGGCATTCCTGGAGGCCCGCATTGAACATCTGTTTGAGCCCTCTTTTAGCCCTTTTATCATTAATTTTTTGGTGGAGGGAGTTTGTGGTTGGAGAGGGTGGGAATTAGGGAAGGCGTGTTCCTTATGGACATTGGACACTTAGGACCTCATTATGAGTTTGGTGGTCAGACCACCAGACCCCCATGTTGGCGGTCCTTAAAAGACCGCCCTGTTATGAGTTATACAGACAAGACTGCCGACCCCCAACCAAAAACAGCAGACCACCGGCGGCCTGGAAATAGGTGATCTGACTTTCAGCGCCAACAGCACAGCGATCAACTACTGACCTTAATATAAGCACATAGTCGCTGTAGAGAACCCCCAGAGTGGTCAGCCAATGGTGGTCCGAACCACAGCAGTAAGTGGTCAGCAAAGTAACACACAACAACACATTGGCTGAATTTGAAAACAACACAGATGACACACATTGCCTCACTGGATACACCTGCAAAGGGCACTGTAAAACACACCCCTTCACACACCACAATCCCTTGAATTTACACGGCAAGAAAACAAAGCCAGAGCACCTCATTTTGGAGAATCCATGGATTAGGCACCCCTTTTTTTCACCATTTCATTGACCACACTTCATCTTTTGTCCATTCACACCCTATTGCACTTCCCCTGTTTAATAAGTCACTGTCACCATCTTTTTTTTGTTCCACTATCTCACGTTAAAAATAATCCCTGTTTTTATGAAGATGAGTTAAGAGTCATGGAGGATGAAATCATAAGAGTCAAGCCAGAATTGTTTGGAGCACAAGTCCATCATAGTCCACCCAGTAAGAAAATGGAAATGATGGGCAGGATCATTAGCGGAGTGAATGCTGTAGGCACCTCCCTGCGCACAAGAGAGGGCATCAGCAAGAAGGGAAATGACCTCAGGGGCAAGGTCTGTTCCCTGGTTTCCAGGCACCAGCTGCAGGCCAATAAGACTTGTAGTGGCCCTCCCAGTGCCTCATTACATCTCCTACCCTCGGAGGAAAGGTCTTGGCCATCCTGCATCCTGAGGGCTTGACAGGAATACCTGGGGTAGTGGAGTCTGGTAAGTTACAACACAAAAACTGTCACTAACCTGCAATGTCATGCATGCTCATAAGTCACCTTTTGCTTCATTTACGGTTACTCCACTCACCAGTACATTGTTCACCTGTCCAAAGACCTCTATTGGGTAACTCACAATTAAAGTATACTCACATGGGGAGATAACATTTATATAGTGTGTGTAGTACAGGGACTGACATGACTCCAACTCCCAGCAAGCACTGTTTCAATAACCCCATGCACCAGACTAGTGTTCACTTGTCCAAAGACCCCTGTTTGTTATCCCTCAATTTAATGGTACGCACTTGGGGAGATAACATTTGTCAAGTGTGAGTAGTACAGGCACCTACATGACTACAACATCCAGCAGGCACTATTCCTGTAACCACAGACACTATCACAGAGGTCACATGCGACAATACATCTGTTTCATAATTATCATTTGCAGTGTGCTTACTGGGGGATAACATTTGTATAGTGTGTGTAGTAGAGAGGGTGACGACTGCAACTCCCAGGAGGCACTGTTTATATAACCCCAAACAGCAGCCCAGTGTTTGCTTGTCCAAAGACCCCTGTGTGTCAACTCCCAAATGAAGTTTACTCACCTAGGGGGATAACATTGGTCAAGTGTGTGAAATAGATGGAATAACCTGACTGCAACTCACAGGAGGCACGATTTCTCTGACTGCAAACACCAGAACAGTGCTCATTTGTCGAAAGACACCTGTTTGGCAACTCTCAATGTTGGTTTACTTAGCTGAGATAATACCATTTGTATAATGTGTGTAGTAGAGGAAGTGGCATGACTGGTAAGGCCAGGAGGCTCCGTCACTGTTACTTCACTCATCATCTCAGTTTCCTCTTCTACAAAGACTCCTGTTTGGTAACTCACACATGAAGTGTACTTACCTAAGGGAATAATATTTGTATAGTGTGTGTAGTACCGGGACTGCCATGACTGCAACTCCCAGGAGGCATTGTTACTATCACTGCAACCATCAGCCCAGTGTTCTCTTCTCCAAATTCCCTTGTTTATTAACTCAAGTGTGTATAGTTACTGTAACTCCCAACAGGCCCTGTATCTGCAACTCAAAACACCAGCCCAGTGTTCTCTTGTCCAAAGACCCCTATGTTGTGTACTCACCTAGGAGGATGATATTTGTATAGTGTGTGAAGTACAGGGAGTGCCATGACTGCTAAGGCCAGTAGGCTCTGTTTCTCTAACTCCAAACACAAGCCC
Source organism: Pleurodeles waltl (assembly GCF_031143425.1). NCBI lineage: Eukaryota > Metazoa > Chordata > Amphibia > Caudata > Salamandridae > Pleurodeles > Pleurodeles waltl. The sequence continues at coordinate 512,397,156 of NC_090445.1, forward strand.
AGTGTTCACATACCTAAATACCCACGTCTGCCAACTCTCAATTGAAGTATACTCACCGGGGAGGATATTATTTGTATAGTGGTGGGAAGTAGAGGGAGTGATTGGAATGCAAAGCCCAATAGGCACTGTTTCTCTAACTCCCACCACAAAACCAGTGTTCACTTGCCCAAATCCATCTATTAGTGAACTCTCAAATGAAGTGTACTCACCTGGGAGGATAACATTTGTCAAGTGTGTGTAGTATGGAGAGTGATAGGTACGGTGGGACCAAGCCAAAATGTGTGCTGTCAAAAGCCCCCACCACATGTGTGATGCATGCAAAACCATAAAAGTCAGCCTTCACATGGGATAAATCCTCACGTTAGGGAAACTGGATATAGATGTTCAGGTGTTTCAACATTGCTGAGAGGACATCCTTCAACACCAGACTGTACATAAGTTGGGACATGCCAGCTGATAGGGCCACTGTATGTTGGAAGGACCCTGTGGCTGGGAAGTGCAATAGTGACATGACTTGTACAATGGGTGGTATGCTTGTTGGATAACTAATAGCTGGCATCAGAAATGGTTCCAACTGACAACATAAGTCTACTATTGTTTGCCAATTCAGGTGGTAACATATTATTATGTGGCGTTGCTACATGGTCTGAAGGTCTGGCAGTAAACGGTAAAAAGGAGGTTATTGTATCCTCCCTCTCCCTGGGTACCTATGTATAACAAGAACATGATTTCTAACATTAGTCAGTGTGTGTCCACAGCAATATACATAATGCATGTCAGTGATATCATGTGACAAAGCATTTCTGACTGGATAGAAATGGCACCTATTACACATCATAGTTGCCAACTACATAAGGGTCACATGTGACCCCCATGGTTTTCAACGCATGTGGTCACAACATGGATTTGAACAAAAATCTGAGATGTGCAACCCAATTGCCCCTCAAAATGTGACTACATATCCCAACCTCCAAAATGAACGTCAGCAGTGGTAGACTGTGCCCACTGTTAAATGCCATATGTGCCCTGCAACATACTACAATGGTGGTTGAGTAGTAGGACCTACATGACAAGACAGTATAAGGATGTTTGTGAGATACAATAGCAGTTTATAAAGCATTTCAACCCACCAAAATGGTGGATGCCTAACTTACTCCACTGAATATTACAAACCACCTGTGACCGCTGGTGGAAGACATCATGGCAGTAGATGGTTGCAACCGCAGTGGACATAGACATAAGCTAACATTTCCAGTGGCGGTCGCGGCCCAATGGCTGTGTCTGCTGGCAGTGACGACCATGCACATGGCAGACTTGATCGCCACATTCTGCAGATTCACTCACTTGCCTCCTGACACTGCTGAAAGGCAACATCATCATGACCTGAGCTGTTGTGTGCCGTCTCTGGGATCAATCATGCCACGTCCAGTAGGTGATAGGGCCCCTGCATCTCTCCAGACAAGCCAGAGAGGCTTGTGACTAAGGTGCTACCCCTGTACAGGGAGGTCTATGGCTCACCAGATGAGCATTTAAGTATGTCATGTGCACACTTTTCTCTGTACCTCATCATCCTTTTCCTCCTCACAGACTATAATGTGTCCCTGTGTGCCAGTTAGACATCGTGTGTGCCTGTTGCAGTCTGTGTGGCATCAATGGGACAGACAGTATGCTGGTAATGGTGGCCAGTGCCACATGTTACAGTCAACCACATTGTGTTGAGTGAGGTTTTTGGGGGTCCTAGATCATTCTTGTGTTGAATGCACATAATTAGGTAAGGAGACATTACTGCCATCCACTGACATTCCTTTCCTCATGGTTGTTATATTTGTATGTGAATGACAACATGAGCTCTGTATGCTTGTGATATGAGTCATTTGAAAATCATGTCAGCACTATGTATAATGCCACAGATCTTTCAAACCACATCTGGCCTTGCTACATTGTTGGATGGGATGGAAATCATGACTCACTCTGATCTTCAGGTTGCCACACACACCACATGCCAAATTGCTCTTGACCACATGAGGTATTGTCATGTATGGAAGTGATGGGAATGGAGTGTCATGTAGGTTCTGTCTGCTCAGCTTGCAGAGACCAGGGCATGTCAAATGTATCTCCAAGTATGGGACCTAGTCTAGGCTGTGGGAGAGTCACTGTGGCTGAGCAACTATGGCACTGTACCCACACCCTGTACCCCAGCGGATCCTGGTATGTGGCCAATCAGGTGCTCTAGTGGCAAAACATGTGCTGAATGCCTCATTCCTTTGACTAGATTAGGAATGAGCACAGGGGTAAATCATTCATCTAGTCCATATGTGCATTTTGCATTATTGTCAATGTGTGTCTTAGGCTCATGACAGGTCCCTTACTCCCACAGCTCTGTTGTCACCTTCACACATTTCATATTTGTCCTGTACAGGCTTATTGCATTAATGACAGTCCTACAGTGCAGTTGATTCCTTGAGGCCACAATATGTGACTCAGTAGCTTGTTCACATAGCAGAAACCGTACAATGCATGCTTTTGAATGTTCAATGCCATCTTTGTAGGATAGACAAATATGTCCAAAGGAGTGTTCTGTGGTACAGGTACATACCACAGAACCCACCCCTGAAGTGGCATGAGTCTGCATTTGTTATTCCACATGTTCCGATATGGACAAGGAAAACACTTTCTGTACCCACCATGCCAGCCCCTTGATTGTTACCCGTGTGTAATGATGAAGTTTGTACTGTAGCAGTTGCCTGTCAGGACTGTATGCAGTGAGTCATTCTCACAGAGTGTGAATGTGTTGGTCTGTTCATGCCTTCAGAAGTCATATATGTGGGTAGTGTGTTTCATTGTGGCTCACATCACAGTACATGTTGCTACAGCATGGGCTACCTGATGTCAGTAAGCTTGCTTAGTCACTGTAGGCCATGAGCAAGGTAGTGGGGTAGTCTGCAGATGCAAATACATATATCTGTAGTCATGTCCCTCTACTTACTGGCTTGTGTGTTAGAAAACAGAAAAGTGTAAGCTTGATGTTTCTGACATGTATGTGACTCAAGCATTTGTGACAAAACTTGTGATTGTAATGTCTGGATTTGTCTCTTGCATCCATGTAGGTCAACACCCATCAGAAAAAGGAGCTATGGAGAACCATAACCAAGAAGATGCAGACCCTGAGGGTCCACAGTCAGCACAGCGCCCACTGTTGGCATTGGTGGAAGGACCTTATACGCTGGGCCCAAAAGATCGCTGAGATCCAGATGGGGATGTTGTAGTTGGACTCTCTCTCCCAGGAGAGACTGTTGGTTTAGGGATGACGGTCCTTTTGTTTGCAGGTGACTAAGCCAATTCTACAGTAAGTTACAACTGTCCTCCCAACTGTCCCGGCTCACAAGCAGTACCTCACCAAAACCCAAACATTAAAAGGTGATTTCTGGCAGCCTTAACACATTGACTCTAGAGTGCGACACCTCAGGGGAGTAGTGGTTAAACGGAGATGACCCTTTTCTCATATGAGCAACGAGTCTCAGTCACACACAGGCAATGAAGGAGATGCAGTGAAGTTTTCAATAGGTTTTATTAACAAGACTGCAATATGCTGTCCAGTGCATGAGCTGCAATGATTGGGATAATGTACAGTGCAAGAAGCATAACTGTGAAAATGAGAGCTGTGAATACAAAGGCCCCCCCGCCATCTTGCAATAAACATACGCTGTAAAATAGGCCCTCAGACCCTAGCATGGAGAACCTAATCTCTAAACTAAAGAAAGCTAGGTGTGATAAACCTAATCTGCCAGTACCAGGTTCATGTTACCTTGGAATGAGGTCTTTAGATCAGACTCCGTGGGGACACGAAGGCTGGGTCTGCATCAAGGCGACATGTAGCATAGATGGCGTCAATAGCATCTGATAGGAATCCCTCTGATAACCTTGTCAGTGTGAGATGTGTTTATACAGGTCTTGTAGGACCCGTGACGCAGGTATTTTCCCAAACAATAGATAAGAAGGCATGCTTGGGGTAGCAATTATATAAACAATTCCCTCCAAAGTTACATTATGTTCCTGTCTCATGTAAGTGGGAAAGGGACATGATGTGAATATCTACGTTTCTGACTTGTCTTTGACTCTGATAGTGACGCCTTCACAGAGTGGCACTGATAATGTGAAATAAAAACATCTTCCGAACTATAAACATAGCAGCCATCTTGGAATAAATCATTCAATAAATGCGCTAAAACAGAGCGGACTAAATAGGTTAAAGGTTACTAGGTGACAGGGGCATAGGTCTGCAAGCCAGAAGACTAAGCGAACTCCTGATTCCCAATAAATTGAAATAGCATCCACTACACCCTCCCCATTGCTGGAATAAGTATGATACCATACAAATAATGCCAGACAAAGTGTATGAACCCAAGCTAAATATGCTCTGAACTGAAATAAGCTAACATTTTATTAAAATCAAGTTACAAACTTGTTAAAAAAAGCTAGAGCATACAAAGAGATAAAATGTCAACCATGAAAAGCACAGTAGGCCAATGTTAGTATACACATCAACACTTTCAAATACAGTATCGTCTTGCAGCTCAGCAAGCATTGAATCAATTGTTTGAACAGCCCAGTCATCAGAAACAATGAATACGTCAATCATTGAAACTTTAAGTACATATGGAATTTGAATTACCTCAGTATCCCCATATTTATCAAATGGAACTTTGTCCCAAACAATCCCATTTGGAATTGGTACCGCTGAAATTTTCACAGAGTACAAGTCTCTTCAGACTTTATGTGAGGAAAGATAAGGTGTTAGAACTTCGTCCACTGGCTCGACAGAGGGACGTTCAGGAAGATAATGACCATTTATCAATTCATAATAGAAAGGCAGAAATATCCACAGATAATTCCATCAATAAATTAAATTGTTAGTTTTAAGCCATATGTATAGCTTACATGTCTTTGAAACTGTTTCCATTGCAGGTGAGGATGAAGTTGAAGAAAAGTCATCAGTGTTGATGATGAAGTAACCAGAAGCAGTCTCTGCAAACACAGGAGCCAGTGCATTACTGGTGGATTGATCCACTTCATGTGGAGGTTCATAGCAGACGATGTTGTCAGTTTGTGTTGAGTTGGAGTAGAAGACAGCCACACCTTGGACAGTTGTTGTTGGTGAAGTAATAACAGGAATCAGCAGAAGCTCATTCTCCACCCTTTCCATGCTTGAAGAGGCATATGTGGCACCATTCCACATGCTGGTGTAATCAAAAAGTTGTAGTTTCTTCTTTGAAGAGGTATGTCCTGTTGGGTAGTGAGAGGCTGCCAGGAACTACTCAAGGGTCCTCTGGATCTACTGTGGAGGATTGGCCACATGGTGCATTTTGATGTTGTTGGTGGAGACAAATCGATTGCCTTTGGAACCTGGCAGCAGTGGTAAGATGACTGTTCTAGTACCTTGAATTCCCAGGACTGGGACCGGTGCTCTTTAGGATGGGTTGAATTTCTTCTTCACAGCAATTTTCTCACAAATCAGATCACCAACATTAGGAATCCAGCCTGTAAAAATTGTTGGCAAATCCGTTATTCCTAAGGTGGCAGCATTGACCGATGAATTATAATCACAAAATTGCTGAAGCTCCTGTAAGACAGTGAGACGTTCATTTATGTCAAAAGGTGTATCTGCTGGCACTAAAACTGGGCCATCTAGATCTGGGACATACATAAATATCCCAAAATGGACCTCGTGAGGAGTGCGTCCTCCCAAGGACCGTGTTTGCAGGTTATTCAGTGCTCTCTTGACCCCATATAAGTAATGAAGCCAACTGCAGCCTGAACCTCATACTCAAGCTTTGAGGACTGCTTTAGATCTTGATTCCTCCTCTCCACTACCAAATTACCCTTGGGATGGTAGGGTGAGGAGTAATGGAGTTCAACACTCATCACCCTCATGGTGTCCCTGAATGCCTTAGAGGCAAAAGCAGGGCCCTGGCCTGAATGGAATGCTGCAACTGCATGTGTACCATTAAAGATCAGCAAATCTTTTATAACAGATCCAGGGTCAGCCGAATGCTGTGGCCGTACCCACAGGAATCTAGAGCAAGGATCTGCAGCAACTAAGATATATTTGTATGCACCATCAGGTTGATGGGGACCATAATGGTCCAGGTACACACAATGTATTGACCTGCTTGACACTAAGAGGGATGTCTGGGAAGGGTGTTTAATGTTTGAGCCCTTAATTTGCTGGCAAATGTCACAGCAAAGGACATGTTGCTTGGTCTGTTTGTATAAGCCTGACCACCAGGAGCGTTTCTGTAAAATTGACATTCTTTAAAAAACACCAGCATGAGCAGATGCAACAATCTCATGTGCTGCTTTGATGAAATCTAATCTTTGGTCTTGGTTGAGGATCACGCGATCTCCAACCCCAGGAATTGTTGCAAAGGCAACATTCTGTGCACTGATCTGATCTGAATATTTTGTAGGGTATATGTAACCGGGCGTCTATTGCCACGATTACGCATAATCGCCCCGAGCCGACAAGCCCATACCCCCGGGGTACTCAAGAGAGGAGCGGCATAGCGGAAATGACATCAGATGCGGAGTTCCCGAGAAGAGGAACTGAAATAGAAGCATGACGCCATACTGAGACGTCGGAGAAGCCGGAAGGAGACCTGCCAACGAGGACCGCGGAGAGGAAGACGCCAGGAGAACCACGAGAGCGGAGAGACGGAGAATCCAGAGAGAAGGAAGCCACCAATGAGAACCAGAGGAAGCTGGAGGCCAGCGAGCCGCTGTACGAGACGCTGAAGAGCTCCAGGGAGACGCTGGGGAAACACGGAGAAAGCCGCCACGTCCCAGGAGGGGTGTGGCATTCTAAGGTACGATCGTACCTCAAGTTTTATTTCTTACCTGAATGGTTACCGGGCGGGAGGAAGTCTAGTGGGGCTGAAGGTAGGACTGGGGAGAGGTGCTGTAAGGAAGGAGAGGTGTTTTGAGGAAATAAAAACCGATTAACCCACGGACAACTGGTGTAAAGATCCATCCATCCATAAAAGTTATTAAGAAAGAGAGAAAGAGAGAGAATATTCACGGGGAGGTGAACCCACTATAGAGATAAATTCCCATCCACAACCCTGCACCCCTATCCTCCCACTACCCCTACAAACCACCTAAAACCCACCTGAAACCAACATCTACACTTACCTGTTGTCCCGTTCTTTCTATTTTGGGGAAACCGGTCCATCTCCACGAGGCGAAGACCAGAGCCTATTCCACCATCGGACGGACAAGGTTCAGATATCCACCCGAAGCCTAGAGGAAGTAAAAACATCATATCACACTGGTGAACTCACTAGTAATCAAACAAGAAAACCCAGGAAAGAGATAAGAAAGAACCGGAACAAACCAAACAAAACCCAGTGCCTTATTCCAATATCCATCCCGTATAGACCTAGAACCCATTACAGTATACTTTTTGGAGAGGCTTGCCTTCAGCCAAAGCTTTCATAGCAGCCAGAATATGATTATCCAATCTTGCCTGAGAACGAGTTACTGCACCAACAGAAGCCATAGCTACTGCAAATTTGGCTCCTTCATCAGCCAAGGTGTTTCCAATAGAATGTACTCCTATACGTTGGTGACCGAATGTATGGACCACTTGAGCATCAGGTAGCTTATCCTTAAGATCACCCACCCTCTCCCACAGAGTTCTGTGTTTAATGGTGTTCCCCTTTGGTTCTCTCAACCCGTTCAGCCACCAATGATTGAGATAATCATTGTGGGACTGGACACAATAGTACGAATCACACACAATCAATGTGACCTGTCCTGGATCCGTGTGTACTAATGCCAGGATGAGGGCTTTGAGTTCAGCCAGCTGAGCTGTGCAGTCCCCTAGGGTCTGCGTGTAGGTATTGTGAAGGTAGAATACACCATCCTTCACCACACCGCTCACAACTGCACAAGCGGCTGAGTATTGATGTTTTGTACCTACAGCTGGTTGTGCTGAACCATCAGTGTTAATAAAAGTTTGGTATCTGTCAAGTGGCAAGGTGTTAAGATGTACAGGGTACTCCTGTTCGTATTTGAGAAATTCTTGTGTTTGAAGTTTTGGATCAAAGATGTAATCAACATTGGTTGCAGTCAGGGAGGTTACCCATTGAATCCAATGTGGATGTAATGCTTTAGTGTTGAGAACGCTTGTTTTGGTGACAGCCTGTAAGGCTGGCACTGGTGTAACAACAATAATGCGTTTCCTCTGGGAAAGTGGCCTCTCCTTGACGACAGCCATCTGTACTGCAGTTAGAATTTTTTCTGTGGATGCAAAGCGTTGTTCTGCATTGGAATATAAATGTGATTTATTTGCTAGGGGCACCGTGTCACGATTCACCCTTGGCTTACCGTATGGATCAGAGAGGGATGGTGTGTGGCCCAGGTTCCTGCAAGTCCTACTCTGACCGAGGTAGGGGCGACCCCTTCCGGTAGCCACGGTGCTGTTGACAATAGCACGCCACCACAGTCTGTGCCCTCCAGAAGGAGTCCCAGAGGAAAAACCCCAAGTGGAAAAAACCTCCAACAGGAACTCCCTGGAACAGAAGGAGGACACAAGGAATTATCACTCAGAAGCCTGGAAATACTGGAAAGCAGAGGAAAAAACAGGAACAACTGGAGTCCAAGCGAAGACCAGCCGGAGCGTGACCACCACAGCAGAAGTGTTGCAACGCAATGAGAAGAAAAATTGATTCCCTTTATATACCCCTAGACAGGAAGTGATAGACAGGAAGAAGTAACACCACCATTTTGGATTGGGAAGGGGCTATAGCAACAGATAGGAACAGATACCATAGCAAAAAGGGAACAGATGCATGCAGGGAAAAAGAGAGGTGAATGGTGTGCTGGGAAGTAGAAGGCATGGCTCCATTAGTCAGAAGTAGGAAAAGAAGGCCCTGAAATGGGGCACCCGGTAAGTGTGTGATTAGAGGGGGGGGGGGGCGCAGACACCCCACGACAACACCCGCACCGTGCACTGTGCACGGCGAGGACCGATGCCCAATCCTGGGCCCCAGGCCTTGCCGCAGCAAAAAGAACAGCGCGCGGCCTGAAAAAAGGGCCGCCGCGGGCCCCGCGACCCCTAACACAGACCACGGCTCCCAACCGCAGCATGCGGCCGGAAAAAAGGGCCGCCGCGGGCCCAGTGACCCCTAACACTTACCTTCATTAAAGGTGACATAAGTGAACACAGTGGCACCAGCAATTATTCTGATGGCCAAATTTGTTTTGTTATCATGTGTATAAGTGTTTTGCTTCTAGTATGTCTTGCTGCAATCCTCTAAGGATGCACGTGTGTTCAATTGTCCAGTGTCTGCTTGAGAACTCCGGGCATATTAAACCATAGAGTGACTTTACGTGTGGTGCATAATCAGGAATGTAAGTTCTGCAAAAGTTAAAGAAACCAAGGAAGGACTGCAGTTTCTTGAGAGAGTTCTGTTGTTGGAGTTGAGCAAATTTTTCTAAAAAGTGCAGGGCCAGGCTCTTGCCCTTGTTTGAGAGCTCATATCCCAGGAACAATATACTGAGAAAGGCTATTCTAGTTTTCCTAAAATTTTATTTGTAGCCAAGGGCTGCAGATCCTAGAAGTATCCGGTCAACCCTGAGAAGACAAATGTTGAGGTCGTCATCTGTGAGATAGATATGATCCACATAGGACAACGCCTTGGGGTCAATATCATGCAATATTGATGTTACACAGGCTGAGAACAGCCCTGGGGTGTTCTTTTAACCTTGGGGCAAACAACAGAAGTGTTTTGTGAGCCAAATAAGAATGCACTCAGGTCCCGACTTTCATGTGCTAAGATTTGGTAGAAAAAAAGGTTGGAAATGTCCAAGGTGGTTTTGTATTGTTTATGCAATATGTTGGTGATGAGTGCTCTGCTGTGTGAATTTTGTATTGCATATGTGTGTTTGTGACTGTTTAAATGTCTGTAGTCTAAGACTATTCTACTGTATATGAATGGTCAGGTTTTGCTACAGGGAATAAGGGGTTATTAATTTCAGAGACACAGGGCTCAATTACACCCTGGTACACGAGCTGCATGAGGATCTCTCTCACTGGAGCTTTAGCTTCATGTTTAACAGGATATTGGGGCTGAGGCTGTGGTGTAGACCTAATCATTATTACATGGTAAGGAGAATCCTTATCCCAACCTACATGGCTGCGGTATAGTGCAGATGCCGGCACTAAAGCCCAGTTGACAGCGTAGGCTTGTTTTACCACTTCTGGAACAACATCAGTGAAATAAGGCAAAATGACATCTTCCCCATATGGGAGCTTCTGAACGTGTTCAGGAGGCCAATCTCTTTAGGCCAATAGGATATCACAACTAAGTTCATCCCAGAATATTACACTAATAGTGCGCTCTATGTCTCCCTCAATTTGGATTTTTAAATCATAAGCCCTGTTGGGTGGGAGAATGCAGTCTCGACTACAATAAAGTCATAGTTGCTGTCACATCCAGATGACCTTTCAGACTCTGGTGACATATTGTGACTTCTGCCACGCCCTCCAGCAGGGTCACTGCCCACATCTTGTTCTTCAACAATGTTCTCAAGTTTGCTGGCATGGTTAATTGATATTGCTGCCACCTTTTTCTTTTTAAATCGTGGCTTTTCTTGTCTTATTTCTTGTCTGAAGACCACTGTGAGTCTTTCTTCTGTTTTGCGTAATCAGGACGTTGCTCTGACTGACCCACTCTCTCGCTACGTCTACCCACTGCATCCTGAAAGGAAGAAGAGGGGCTTGAATCAGTATATCTGTCAGGAGCTATTAAGATTTCTCTTTTTCTGAGATTATATCTCCTTTCGGAATTCTCTGGGTGTGTAGAGTCTACTCTCTGCCTTTGTCTGTCTTTAATCTGTTTTGGTTTAGCCTAGCACTTTTTAGAACCCTCTTGCGTTTGTTTGGTACCTTCCTTAGGGGTGGTACTCTGATTTTCAGTCTTTTTCGGCTTGGCTCCCAAACTATCCCATCCTATAATGGTATAAGTATCGAAATAATTTTCGGTAGCTGTTTCTCCTGTTCCAAGTGTGGAATCTCCCTGAGCTGCTGGCAAATAACCAGCGCTACCACCTTCCCTGCAATGTAACTGATTCTGAGTATTATTGAGGAGACTGTGTTAAAGTTATTCATCAATTTCATCCCCAAGTCTAGGGCTGGTGCAGCCCTGTGTTCGTTCTGAATGTGTTTCAACACTTTTAGGTAAATTGGCAGGTGTCAGGGTTCCATGTGTGGTAGTGTAAATTGCAGCAACGACTGTAACCCATGTGGCGCAGTCATCCACTGAGGAAACTATTCCGAATGACAAGCACATTGTGAAAATTCTATGTTTCTCCTGTGGTCCAGTATGGGGAAACACAATTCCAGCTGATTATTTTTCAGGGCTATCCAGAACAGCATTTTCTCTCATTCCGTGGGCACCCTGCCCACGATAGAATGCACTGTTTGTGAATTAATCCCAGTAACGGACAATTGGTATCCAGTGGGTGCTGGGCGTGCTGGAGTTGTGTTCAAAGTTTGCATTACGAACTTAACAGGTCATCGTGGGGGGGGCGTAATAAAATGTTTCTGTTTGATGAGCTTCATTAACTTCTACAATGAATGTCAGCATCCCAGCCCTCATCTCTAAAGACAGGGCTGGCTCGTTGTCGTCATCCTCTTCATCATCCCCATCCATAATTCTAACACTTTTAGGAACTTTTCTTTTTCCTTGCCTCTCCTGGCATCTCCCAGACTCTGCTGGGGCCCACTCCATCCCCGTATCATCATCATCATCAGTGGTGATTGGAGAAGATAGTGGAGTAGTACCCTTCCTTTTCCTTCTTGGAGCTCTGGGAGCCAATGATTCTAAAAGAGGAGGTTCTTGCTTGGCAGGAAGCTCATCCTCCTATCCTGCTCCAACTTCAGAAAGATCTACTATTGCTAGTTGCTGCTGCTGTCCACTTTGCTCTGTTTCCTGAAACTATTGGTTACTGCTTTGCAAAAGGGACAAATCCAATTCAAAATCACTGCCCTTCAACATCACCATAATTGCAGTGGCCATCTCACTGACGGACATGATCTTGGGCTGAGTTTGGGGTGGTGCTGTTGATGCTGGAGTGCTGCTCCAAAAGTCCTCCCCGGAGGCTGGTGTGGCAGGCACATGTCTCCCAAAAAAGGTTGCGGTTGGCACGCTACTGGTGAAAAGCTGCTTCTTCTCACTGACCACTTTCTTGGGAGCAACTTTCTTTGGGGCCATCTTAAGCTCTAAGTTGGCAGTGCCACTAAGATGCACAGCAGAAATGTTTGGAGAACTGAAGTAACTGTAAGGCCTTCTCTTTGGCAGTGCTGTGGGTGATGTGAGGTATCTACTCATGTGCAACTAAAAGCAACCAAGCAAGAAAACATTTAGTGAAACGTGGCATTGTTGGAGTTTGAACAAGTACAGACAAAGGCAATTATAGTGTTGTTGGTTACTTAGGTAATAATAAATCACAACTTTGAAGTCAAACCACACCCCCATACCATACAATTTAATTGCCAATCAGGAGAACACAACATACAGAAATAGCTCTTTTGCATTATGCCCATCTATCCTAAAAGAAATACATGTGGCAGTCAGGGAACTGCATGGGTAAGTGGAAAAATGTTTTAAAAGGCAGGCAATGTGATCCATGGGGAAACTGAATACATAATCATTGAAATAATGAATGATGCTGATGTGACTGCAGTGCACCGCATTCAGGGTGTCCAGAAGGAAACAGAATTATTATATCTAAAAAAAAACTGAATGGTGTTGCATGGCTGTGGATGGATGAACGGATGGATAGATGGATCGAGGCAAAATGCAAAAAAGTAAATAAATAATGAAAATAATAAATACAAAAATGAAAATAAAAAAGAAGAAATTAAAATTATAAGAAAAAAAATGCAAATAAGAAAACAAAAAATCAAAATATTAAATAAAATAAATTAAAATGTTGATCAATAATTGCTGATGTTTGTATAGGAGGATGAGAAGAAAGAAACCTATTGTGAGGCAAGGAGGTGAAAAATATACATTTAAAAAAAAAAATTAACAACACTGTTCATCAAAATCATATTCTTAGTACAAATATGCTATGTGATCGCCAAGCATATTATTACATTGGTATCATATCCATACATGCAAGACTATGGCAAAGGCACATTGGAAGCACAGAATGCACAAAATAGCTGACAGCCACATGGTGAAAGAACAATAGCGAGCAAGGGGGAATGGAGAACAAAGAACACATGCAAGCCTATGGCAAAAGCATACCGGCTAGATGAACAGACTGGCTGCCAGCCACAGGGTCAAACAACACTAATGAGCAGTGAGACAAGGGAAACAAAGAATACATGAACGCCTATAGCAAAAACACACTGGCAGGATGTACAAAATGGCTGCTAACCACATGGTCAAACAACAACTATGAGCAAGGAGGCATGGAGAACACAGAACACATACAGGCCTATGGCAAAGACACACTGGCTAGATGCACAAAATGGATGCCAGCCACATAGTCAAATCACAACAGCAAACAAGGAGGCATGGGGATCCAAGAACACATTCAGGCCTATGGACAAAAACTATTCAAAATGGCTCCTGGCCACATGGTATAGAGAGACAAAAGGAGGCCTATGGCAAATACACAAGCACACACATACATGTGTTACCATCCTTGTGAGGACTATGTGTGGATGCCTGCCTTGTGGGGACTAACCTTTCCCAATGCTCTTAAACTATAATAATTACAGAACAATATTAAGAATAAAATCTTGATAGAGGAGCCTGCTTCGGATTTCAAAATATAGCTTTGCTTACTCATGCACAGAGAACCATACGTATTGGGACTTAAACATGTGTTACTAACCTTGTGAGGACTTACCCCAAAAACTTGTGATTGAATACATTCATGAATAAATAGTTAAATGTTATTTTCTAGTGCTATACATACATACATGATAGTTTAGCTATATATGAATAGCTGCTTGTGTCCTATGGGACACAGAAAATGGATTTTGATTATAATTAATCTCTCAGCAGAAAACCATATCATATCAAGTCCATAGCCTCTGGCAAAAACACACTGGCTAGATGCACAACATTTATGCCAGCCACATAGTCAAATAACAACAGCGAATAAGGAATCGTGGGGAACAAAGAACACATTCAGGCCAATGGACAAAGACTACTCAAAATGGCCCCCGGCCACATGGCATGGAGAAAAAAGACAAATGGTGGCCAATGACAAACAACCACACACACACGCACACTCACATACACACACTGGCCAGAAAAAGGAGGCATGGTGATAACACTGAAGAAAACACTAACATTAATTCAGCAATGCATAACATGAAAATTAACTGAGCTATTAACATTTTTCAACAACACACATCCTCTTATACCATAAAATCTTACCCCACATAAACACGTATTGCAAAAAAAAAATTAATGCAAAAAATGGCCAACATTTTTAATTTAATCCAATGGCATCCCTGCTCTCAATTAAGTTTTACTACCATATACTAAGAATTTTTTTTTCATGCACTGATAATTAGTACTGGACCTCCTGGCTACATGGCCCATTGGAAGTCTAGGCCACATAATAAAACAAGCATTTGCAATGCATGGGTCTCGCATTTGCTCGATTTACAGCTTTTAGCTTTGTAAATTCCTAACTGGACTTTTTTTGCCATATAAATTGAAAATTAAAAGTAAAACAGTTGACAGAAGCAAGCCGATTCAAAGGGCCACGACCGCCATGAGCACAAGAATTATTGGCTTCTTGCATGAATGTCTAGAAAGGATCATGGCTGGGATGAAAGGCAAACTGAAACTGGAGGAGGGGAATCACACACTGTAACTGGAGGAAGCATGACGGAGAGAGTGATGGGCACAAAAAAAAAAGTTCACTTACTGAAATCGCCTGGGAGGGAACTCAGCTCACAAAGGAGGGACATTTCACAAAATGCACCAACAAAAATGAAGAATTTAAGACAAGCACAACAAAGAATGAATAGCAAGAGTGGTCGTGGTTAAAAGCCCACAGAGAGATCACAACAGGCCAGAGCGCTTGTGCACTCGACCCTAAAAAGGGCAAAAAATGTATTAATACTATCACAAAATGGTCCGCATAATTTGGACTAATTTTCCTTTCCTTGCTGCATAATTTACGTAACCAGGCCGCACAATTTGTCCCTCCCCTGCCGCATAATTCCAGTGGCCCTGACCAAGACTCACATGTTTCAGATGCACTTTCACTTCTTTAATGGGACAGTGCATGCCTTTACAGGATATTCCATAATACAATTAATTGGACAGAATATTATTTTATCAGTTGAAGCCCTATAATTTAGTCTGATAGCTTTTGGCTTTTTTAACAGGACAGTATGTACCATCAAATGAGGAGAGCCTGCCTTTAACTGCTTGCCTAAAAAAACTTTAGTTTGGCAATGCATTCTTTTATAAAGTACCAATAATACTTTCAATGGGACAGGACCTTTCTTTCAATAGGCAAAGCACGTCTTTAACAGTAGACTGCTATACTTTAGTTGGACAGTGCATTAATTTATAAAGTGGCCCACAGTGCATATCTCCCAATGGGCAGGGCACTCCTTTACTAGCTAGACTGCTATACTTTAGTGTGACATAGTGGGGCAGAACGTTCCTTCTAATGTGCAGAACATGTCTTCATCAACCAAACTACTACACGTTAGTGACAGCTGTGGTGTAACGTAAAATGATGAGGCCCCCTGGCAGAATGTGTTGAGGGACCCCTGAGTCTCCCATATTTCACAATTATACATTGGGCTTGGTCTGAATGGGGGTCCCCGGTAGATTTGGAGTCCTTTTAATGAGTCAGGGTCCCCCCTGCACCACAGAGTTACAGGTGCCTGCGTTAGGCCCCTGGTGAACAGTGCATGCATTTATAAAGTGGCCCACTGTGCACAGATTCCTAAGGGTAGAACATGCTTTCATCAGTTAGACTGATATACTTAGTGGGACAGGGCCTGCCTAGATAATAAATCCCACAGCACATACCTTCGAATGGACAGGGCATGTCTTTATTGCCTGTACCACTATACTCTAGTGTGGTAAATAAAAAAGTGCATGCATGTCCTTATAAGGCACCCATAGTACTTTGAATGGGGCACTAGGTGGCGTCTAATGGGCAGATAAAGTCTGTATCAGCTGGACTGCTACACTTTGATAGAACAGTCCATGCTTTTGTGTGGAACCAAAGCTCACTGCATACACGTACAACTAGAACAGTCATTCTATCCGCGGTACTTTGCGTACTTTGATAAGCTAGGCATAGACCCTCTAAATGGCAAAGTGCAGTTTATTTGCTGGACTGTAAGACTTTCAAAGAGGGACTCATAAAGAAAAAAAAAACAATCCTCCACCCATCCACGCAGCGTTCTCTTCATTTACATTTCCTGGCAAGAGTCAGTCAAGCAGAAACTACATACCTAATGCAGCACCATTCTCCCCACCAAGCCCTGGCTGCTAGTAGCATCAAGAGGACGCATGTGACATGACAACAGGAATGACAGACTAAGAGTGGCTGTGATGTACACCAAATTTGGAGGATACTTTCTCCTTCTGAGGACTTCAGAAAATTTGAAAAAAGGTTCTTGTGGGAATGCTTATCTGTGGTGGGACTGGAATGTTTCTTTTCCACTAGATCCCCCCTTTCAGTGGGACATAGCTCTTGACTGCAATACTTTTATCATGGCTCTTGGCTGCTTCCTAGCAGCACCGCAGTAAATAATGATGATTGCTGTAGGCTGGACTAACATAAAAAAATGAATAGGTGCATGCATTTTGAGGTGCTGAGTGTCTGGATTTTTTTTTCCAGCACAGTGACATTTAACTGTATTTCTCAATAGTGGTAGTCACCTCACATGTGTGGGATGAACAGCTGTGCTTTGTTCCCTCAGAACCACGGGACAAGAGGAGGCTACATCCCTTGAGTGCATAGCTAACCGTATTTGAATGATAAGTGCCTGGCTGCTTCAGTCACATCTAGAGATGCATATTTATGATCTGCACAGTTGATCCTTTTCATTGAGGAACTGAGCTCATTTTAATTTTGGTACTCTGATCAGTCAGCAGAGTATATCTAGCGAGAAGAGGAGAAAGAGATGGAGAGGACAAGCATGTGGGGAGTGAGAAAGACAGGTGGGTATTGAGTGAGGCAGAGAGCAGAATATGCAGGTGCAGAGAGAGGAACAGAGAAACAGACAGGAGGTGGAGTGGGATCTGGTGCAGAGAGCACGAGAGGCCAGTAGGGGGTAGAGATAGAGCCAGTGGCTATGTGACCGCAGTGTGCAGTCTGCCTGGGGCTGTGTGCAGAAAGCGTCCAGTGCGGGCGGTGAGAGGGGGGTTGATTAGGTTGTAAGTGATGTGCAAGGAGAACATGGAGTATGGCAGTACAGCAAGATCCGGCTGCGCTTCTGTGTGAGAGAAACACTTGGATCTTGTTAATCAACAAAAACACACTTAATTAGCATCACAAAACTCTCCCTTCCAAAGTATTATAAAATACAGAAAGTAGAGCAAACCCGACCCGAAGGTCTCGTAGCACTTTGATAGAGCACCAGTTACATTACAGAGGGTCATATGTAAGCCAAGGACCCAGACGCAAAGAGCAAACAATGAAAAACGGACCAGTGCTGATGATCTGTTAACCATATGATGCCCCAAATATTTCCTCCCAGCCTTGAGCAATGTTGCTGCCTATGTGTGCGCCATAACACTAAGAGGCTTGAGAAGCCAGCAGAATGGGTAGCAGCCAGAGGTAGGAGTAATGACCCCCATTTACCAGGGTCAACCCTAAGAAGGGGGCTTCAAACTTACACTTTACAAGACAAACACTGCTTCTGGACCCGCTGTGAAGTGCTCAAATCCCTCAGCTGCTGGCCTCCAAATAAAATATAAAAAATGCAGTGTAGATAAAAGTTAGGTGCAGGGCTAAAACATGAAGCTCGTGGCTGTGAAGCGGGCGCCATGCTGAAAAAGCCTCCAAACTCACACAAGCTACCTCAATGATTAAAGCCGTTTAGTGGAAGTTGTGTGCCGAAGCTGATCAAGCATGCAGTAGCAGTCACAAGCAGGAAACATAGCAATGGACAAGAGGTAGTGGGAGCACTGCACCGTGAGTCGAGGTAAAAGAAATGAGCCAACGCCGCCATGAGCATTAGCGTGGAGGAGAGACACAAAAGGAAAAGTGCAATTAACAAGGGCAATCCCCAAGGTGGTAACCAAACCGCCCCAAGGAGGGACAAACGTAAAGAATTTGCTAATGATAACAAAGCATTTCTGAAGGACAAGCTCACAAATGAGTGAACATGATGGGCGTGAGGTGAAGAAAACCACAGCACATCTTGAGGTCAAAGTCTAAATCATTTATTCCTTGGTGTTGTTACCAAAAAATAGGTGACCTAGGTCCAATACGGTACACTAGGTAAGTGATTAGTAGGCCAATACAATTTTTTGTGGTTGAGAGAAAACAGCCAGTGATTAGTAGGCCAATACAATTTCTTGTGGTTGAAAGAAAACAGCCGACACGTGTTTCGTCCAACTGGACTTTCTCAAGGCTTTACTTTTTTGGAGGTATTGTTATTCATATGGAGTTATTGTTGTTACGGATGTTGCACAAATAAGCAGGATCTAAAATGAATTACACGGGAGTCCGGAGACCATGGTAAGTCTGCATATCGATCTCTCTGATGGGCGTGAGGTCGGCATGGTTCAAAGACCAAATAGATAACTACACATCGGGAAAATCAGTGCTTGTGCACTACTATGTGCAACCTAATAAATTAATATTTCAATTGTAACAAACATGGAGAAAAAGTACTGAGCTGTGCAACAGTGTTCCTTTACAAAACATGAAAAATCAATGAAATGTAGAAAAATAACTGGGCCCCTACATAAACTCTAGGACACCCACTGCAATTAAATTTAAAAGTAAAATGAAAGTACAAAGAAATACTAGTGTATGCCCTATCAAACAATAACACCCTTATACAACAGTTTTTTAACTTACTTGTGTGATATCACAAAAGTCCTTCGTTCCAAAGTTATACATCCAGTAGAAAAAGAGAGTGACCCTTCCACCTCGAAATCCAAGTGGAACATAACCAGGAGAAGGGAAAAGCAGTAGGAGGAGCCTTCTGGACAGGAACAGAAAGTCTCTGGGGCAAAAATAAAATGCTTCTCACACTAAAAAACAACTTGAACTGTCGCTTGGAGAAGGCAATCCACTTGAGTACCTATTTTCGAGTTCATGCTTCTTAAGTTGGAAATTTACTTAAGGTGCATTCACACTCGTGAGCGGCACTATGTTGGCACAGTCATGGCCGGAAGCTGCACGAGCGGGCACAAACTCTCATGTTTTCTTACTAGCAGCCTGAGTGTATTGTGGTACTAGCGAGTGAGCAGCAAAAACAAATCTCATATGTGAATGGAAAAAAAACTCTGCTTCATGCCAAATAGAAGAATTCAGAAACTCTGCGCTGCTCTGTTTGACGCGGAGTGCCTCAATTCCAAAAACTCTGTAAGCAGAGCAGAGTTTTCCACCCAGGCCTAATCAAGATTCAGTGCCGGACAAGAAATCCTTAGGTACCTGCAGATGAAGATTAGTGGGTCTATACATAGGTTTTGGTTTTATTGCTGCTTCAGTAATTTACCCCGAAATCAAGAAGCGAGTTGCTTGATTTGGCTTCTAGAGTTAGTAAGTGCCTACATCTGCTGGGAATACTTATTTTAAATAATGGATACAAATACCCTGGAAGCTATTTAATTGAAAACGGTCCAGTGGATCAGAGAGAACTGATGCTCTGTGGATGTTAAACAGAAAGACTGAGCATACTGGTTGGACTGATACAAGTTGTGTGGGGGAGAAACTGTCTATTGTGGGATGCTTGCACTTGTTTAGTACTTAAGGTATGTATCCTATGTAAATAAAATAGGGGAAAGCCCTTTTAAAAACGAAGTTAGCCCTTCTAAGAAGGAAGTTAGTCATGATACCATTGAAGTAGTGTGCTAGGGGAAAATTGGTGGGTCTGGAAGACTATTCAGGAATATTGGGTCACTGAAGAGATGTGCTGATGATTTCCAGAATATTTAGCTTTAGGAAGAACTGCCATTAAGCTTTTCAGTTTATAACCCAATACATTTCATTTTCTCAATTAAGCCTGCATTGAGCAGTGGCGGCTAGAAGTGCTTTAGCACACATACAGCTTTTGAAAATCTCTAAACCTTGTTAACAGAGGACTTCCACAATGTCAGCTGCACATGATCCAGTTCACTCGTGTTTGAATACAGCCTCCTTGTTGGCCCAAATAAACATTATTTTGATCCATGAATTTTAGTGTAACGTCAAAACCCACATTGAGGTAACTTCCAAAACTATTCCCCATTTTAAATGAAACATCTGTACACGAGCAACAATGCAACATTTTGATTGGCTTGTAAACGTTCAATACCTTCCTGGCAAATTCGATGCTCGTTTGTGAGACCAGCCTAATTACAGTTTTAATTCCACTTATCATGACATCGGCTTTCCAGAACAGCTGCTTGGGAACATCGCAGAGGTCTAATAAGTAAATAACACTGCCAGACATGCTGCTAAATAAGACAGCTTTAGAATCATCCACTGTCCTTGGTAACAGACGGAATATGTTCATGATTTTTATTTATGCTGCTACACAGTGGCGTAGCGTGGGGGGTGCAGGGGGGGCCGGCCGCACCGGGCGCAACATCTTGGAAGAGACTAAGGCGGTCATTCTGACCGCGGCGGTCGGCGGTCGCCGCCCGCCAACTGGTTCCCGCCGAAAGACCGCACCGCAGTCAAAAGACCGCGGCGGTCATTCCGGCTTTCCCGCTGGGCCGGCGGGCAACCGCCAGAAGACCGCCGGCCGGCCCAGCGGGACATCCCCTTCAACAATGAAGCCGGCTCGGAATGGAGCCGGCGGAGTTGAAGGGGTGCGACAGGTGCAGTGGCACCCGTCGCGATTTTCACTGTCTGCTAAGCAGACAGTGAAAATCTTTGTGGGGCCAGTGGCATGGCCCCACGGCACCCGTTCCCGCCATCCTGGTTCCGGCGGTGGACACCGCCAGAAACAGGCTGGCGGTAAGGGGGTCGGAATCCCCATGGCGGTGCTGCAAGCAGCGCAGCCATGGCGGGTTCCCTGGGCCAGCGGGAAACCGGCGGGAAACCGCCAGCTCCCCTTTTCCGACTGCGGCTTTATCGTCGCGGTCAGAATCGCCCAGGAAGCACCGCCAGCCTGTTGGCGGTGCTTCCGCCGCACTACGCCATGGCGGTCATGGACCGCCAAGGTCAGAATGACCCCCTAAATCCACGGGTTAGGGGGCGCAAATTACTTGCCTTGCCCCGGGTTAGGGGGCGCAAATTACTTGCCTTGCCCCGGGTGCTGACAACCCACGCTACACCACTGCTGCTACAAATTCCTGAAATTAAGGAGTCCCCAAAACAATCCTTTAATTTCTTTGTGCTATTAATTTAAATATGCTAAATCTGAGAAATTGTGTAGTCCACAACAATTTTCATTGCGTTTTGAAGTGAGAGTCCACTTATTCTGCCTGAAATACAATGTCACTTCTTTTAAAATATTTTTCAAATTAATTAAACTTGAATGTAATCGTTTATTAGTTAGAAAGAGCAACATTGTTTTCTTTAAAATAATCACATATATTTCAATTTATTTCATATTTTCCTTACACATTTCCTTATATTTAAATTGTAAAAAAATATTTGAAAGCCAGTGTGCATTTATACATGTAGATGCAAGTACTAGCACAAGGAGGTACCACAAATCTAAATGAAAAACATAAGTGTCCAAACAGTACCTTATTCAGATGGTTTCACTATACATAGGATCATAAATCATTTTCTTTTTGTGAGGATTTGAGTACTATTTGATATATCTGGTTAGCCCAAGCATGCAGTCCAGTCACAAATACTGTCTTGGGTCCAGTCAGGTATATTTATTCAACCTTAACCTCAATACTGGGAATCTGTGGCTGCCAGCAGTAAAGCTTACCAAAGGAACAATGTGCAAAGCATTAAACAGGACAAAACAATGAAATAAGAAAAACACACAACCTGAAAGAAACAAGACACCAATTTATAAATGTAGAGCTTAGTTTTATGAATTTTTAGAGACCTTCATTATTAACACCTATTGGAAGATTCAGGAGATACAGATTTGAGAAGCAATAACTAACTTTTAAATCAACCGCGAAGAACCCTTGGCCAAACAAAAGTCTGGAAACTTTTGAAAAGTTGGAAACAGTTAGTTACAACAACTCCAGCCCAAGTTAGACGACCAAGTCCAGCAGCTGAGAGGTCTAGGTGGCCAGAATGGTCACATTGGACAGATACCTGGCCACCAGAGTTTTTTTAAAGCAATATCCAAATGTTACAGGATGACAGCTATAGACTATAATGAAGTGGTCCGGATGCGGAGGGATGCAGGCTTAAAGATGCTCAATGATGCTCCTAATGCTGTGCTTTCCAAGGAGGTGAAGTCCGGTTAAATCCTCGGTCCACAGGTTAGTGGGGTGACCCTGTCCATTAATCTCGTGGTCTCACAAAGTCCTTTTTGCATGATTCCAAGGCTACCGATGCAGACCATGTACTCTTGCAACACAGCAGTCACAGTGCAAAACTTAAGTGGAGCCTGGTGTCTACCTTGGGTGATGAATCTGGTCACAACCAACACTCACAAGTCCAGCAGACACAGATGCACCTTTTGGCTAACTCCAAATTGTCGTTTGAGGTGCCCAGCATCCGGTAGCAGCAATCTTCTGGTGGTGGCTACCAGAGATGTGACTTGAGCTCTTACAGCTTTCATGTCCCCTATGCCATTCTGGGAGGCCAGCAAACTGACCTTTGGAGTCTCCAGCACCAGTGATGTGTGGTATCTGGCTCTTCCAAAGAGAAACATTCTTTCCACAACCAACATGACAGAATCCTTCCTTGACTTTAAGGACTATAGTAGCCCAACCCAGAGGAAGGGGCTAAACGCTCCTGGAAAAACAGTTTGTTAACTGGTTTTTCATGATCTCTCCCTGGCTCTTCTCTGTCTGCAGGAAACAAAAGGAATCCTGCCTGAGAGTGTTGTAACAGCAACCCCTCAAAGGCGGCTTCACTTTTAAAGCTCAACTTTTGGGCTTACACAGCAGACAGCATTCCTACTGGATGAGGGCACACATTCCAGTGCAACAACATTCTTTGTTCCCAGCCTCAGAGTTATTCACACTTCTTCCCAGGTGGGCAGAAAGCTGTCTGTGTGCTAGTGCCTTTATGAGCCCACTGCACGAGCTGAGCATAAAGTGGCTATTTCGTAAAAGTTGCTCACCTTTATAAGCGACATTAATTTTGACTTTGGCATCAAGTCGCATTTAATGCCATGATTAATTTGATACCTTACATGACCCACTTTGGTAGTCCCAGTCAAAAGTTAGCTGGGTTGGGATGCCACCCTGTAACTCTGTGTTAGTCAACGGGGACACCAACTTTACCCATAGCAAAATGACAGTTTGGAAGTGTTGCTGCTAAGACATATCCGAAAACATATTTCTTACCTAATGCAAAAAGTGGGAAGAAACCTACAAAAAGCCTGTTTCCTTACACTTTTAAATAACTTCCTTCTCCTTTGAAACAAAATCCCCTCAATAGATTTAAATGGAATATTAAGAAAAACCTTTTGACTTCTACCAGAATTTCAGTATTTTAAAAGACTGTCTGTCTGCCTCTATTATTTTAAATCTGAGGAAGTATTAAACAGTACAGAAGATGGATTGTCTAAGTGAACAGACATGAAAAGGGGATGCTGGAGTTAGGTTGGGATGTCCTTCATTAACTATATTTTAGCCCATTAAAAATATGTTATGCTATAAATGATTAAGATCCCATAATTATTCTCTGATTGTTTTAAACCAGCTGGTTTCATCTCTGCAGAAACATCTCAATGTTAATTTAATTCAGCCAGCTCCATAGTAAAAGCTTGAAATTCAAAACCTCCTATTCCAGTAAAATGGCATTAAGGTGTAGCTCACTGTATAGAGCACATTAGTTGTTCATTGCACTCCATGGTAAAGCTATAGTAGAACAGTGGAGTGTCAACGCACAGGCTCCTGCTGATGTTGGAAGTGCATGTTTTATCCAGCATCCCAGAATTTGTTTCTAACATGAACATGAAAGATATCTGAACATTTATAGAAAATGTGTTCTTATTTTAGATTTCTATATCAGTAATCATTTAATACAGTTTCCTATACAGAAAATGATTTCAATTCTGTGTCTCTTATTCCAGCAACATCGTGTTCAGAAATACCTAACACAGAACGATATCTCTCTAGTTGTTCAGTAGAACTCTATGTTGGGTGTACACCTTTTATGCAGCATTGCAGACATTTATCTCACATGGAAGAGGAAGATGTATGTGAATTTATCGAAAATGTGCTCTAATGTTGGCTTCTAGAGGGCCTTCCGTAAGTTCCACAAGAAAGTTATGTGAAACAGTTTTCTCTCGACCATTGTTCTTAAAATCCCAGCAGAGTATCCACATTTTTTATGGAAGAATGTTCCACAATTTCAAAAATTAGTTCAACAACAACAAATGATTTATCTGGTAACTAAAAATTGCTATTGCTTTTCTTCATATGCTCTTTTTTGTGGCCTCACAGCCTGCTATTCACTGCATTACAAAGGAAAAGAATGGTGACACATTATCACCAGAAACAAATCTAACACGTTTGTTCCTTTTAACATTCTACCTAAATAGTTCCATGAAACCAAACCATGTAATGAACAATTTTGTGAATTTCATCCCAATGTTAAATCTGATTTACAATAGCAATATTATCAAAGGGTTTTGCATGGGGCCTTCTGACTCCACCATAGTCAATATACCATGGTGTGCCCTTCCCTTTGGAAGGTATTGCTTAATTATGCACATGGGGGTCAGATAGAAGTAGGTCTGGGTTAAATTTAAATTTTACCAGTGTAATTTGCATAATTTAAAGAATTTATTTAGACATGGTATGCAAAATTCTTGAAATTAGACCATTACGGTATTTTGCATAGTTATGCACCAATAGTGGTAAAAATGTCTGCAAATACACAATAGATAGAGAACAGTCGTTGTTTGTGCTGCTTTTATTTTATTTCCACTTTTTTTGGTGCAAATGCATTCTTCGTTCATTCATTGGTGCATTTAATGCTAAAATTTAACACTAAGGGACTTTTTATGATTTGGGCAGATGGTCTTGGCCATCTGCTGAGCTTACAATGGGGAGGCTACCACCATATTAGCTGCCTCCCCGCCAGGCCCATTAAGAGTTTCCCGCTAGGTTGGTGGGCGGAAAGCACAGTTTTCACCCATCGGCCTAACAGGAAACAGCCCACAACATTGTCACTGGCTTGTAATCGAGCCGGTGGCAATGCTGTAGAATGCAGTGTGCACCAGAACCCTTGCAATGTTCACTGTCTGCAAAGCAGACAGTAAACATTTTGATGGTGCTGGCCAGGGGGGCCCCTGCAGTGCTCATACCAAGTGCATGGACAGTGCAGGGGCCACCATGGGGGCTCCTGCATCAGTTCTCTGCCAGCATTTTCATGGATGTGTTACCGCCATGAAATCGCTGGCAGAGAACTAACTTGCAGCACTGCGCTGGGGATTAGAACCACCACGACTGTCAGACAGCTGGGATGACTAATCCTGGCAGTGCTGGTGGTCCGACGTGGCACAACCGCTGCGGTCATAATGTGGCATTCGGACTGCAGCATTTGGCAGCAGGTCTGTGTGCCACTGTGAGTCTGGCTGTCAAGAGACGAACAGACTCGTAATGAGGCCCTAAATGATGGATTTGCATTTCACATAATTATGCATTATTTTGCACAATTTTGCAAAAGTTCACCTAATCTTGTGAAAGTAAATTTCACCAATTTCACACACTCCTAGGAGTACACTGGTTCTGGTCAAATCTCTAATGGACACTCATAAACATTCTGTTTAGATATTATTGAACAAAAACACTATGGGCCTCATTACAAGCCTGGCAGTCTCTTGATCACCAGACTCACGGTGGTGTACAGACCGCCCCAAATGCAGCAGTCCGAATGCCACTTTATGACCGCGGTGGTTGTGCCACAGTCAGACCACCACAAAAATAACACGTTACTCGTAATGAAGCCCTGCTCTCTAATACACAACTCCCCCCTATTATAATCATGCTACAATTCATGCAAACAAAACAACTGCCATCATTGAAAGTCTGCGAGAGTACATTTGCAATTACATCGATTTTAAAAACAAAAATTATGTCTGCTACAAGTGTATCTTTTTTCATGAAGTCTGGTCTTCTGACCTGGGTCAAGTCACATCTCAAAAACATATTAAAAGGATAAGCAAATGTAAAACCTCTGAGTATAAACCAAGGAGGATTACATGTTTCAACAAGAGCAATTTGTAAACATCTGTTTGCTCTAATCATCAGATGCTTCTTGGTTTTCAGCCACTTCTTGGCTCGTGATGGGCAGTATCAAGTAAAGTAAAAATCTGCGTGGAAGCAGGGTTTGATTTACAGACTGTAATCGTTTGAAACTCGAAGAAGAGAAAGTGTTGTCATGAAGGAAAACGAGGAACAGATTTTGAAAAAGAAAACGTGAGCTCTCAAGCCCTGTTCCAGAGGAAAGCTTCTAATACTAACTGATGACCTAACACAATCTACAGTGACTTTTATTGAAGACGCTGTTAGGACGACCTAAAATGTCACGGACAGCTTAGCATTTTTATTTTTTAGCAGACATTACTGAATTTGCTTTTATCTTTGAATGCTTTTCAAAAGAAAGACGTGTTTTGTGAATTTGGACCATTCACGACTCAGAATTCTTTTCCTCCTGCTTTTGGAGTACATTTCATATTCTTTTCGATTGACGAAGATTTCCATGAAACAGCCAAAGGTTTCTAGGAGTAATATTGAAAAACCTTTGTGAATTCACATTTTTGGAGGAATATCCATATGCATACGTGTGCATTATGTAAGTTTATGCATGGAAAATGAGCACTAATCTAATTGCAATGTTTTGTCCTCAATAAAGGAGTACATCTGCAACTCTTTCAAGGGTGGGAATGGGCTGCCACAAGTACGTTCGTAGCTGTTCCAAAGCGTTTCAGTACATTTCTATGCTGGAGCGCTACCTTCCTGTCCCCTGACAAGACTTATGCATGGAAATCAGTACCTGTGACTACATATTTTGATGAGTGCAAACCACATTTTGTGAATCATAAACATGTAAGTTTAGTTTACCTGCACAAGTTTCTCCAAGCAAGACGACGCAATTCACAACATCCTCTGTGATGTGTAGAAGGTTTCTTTCTTGAAACAGGTGTGCGCTCACAAAACAAACTCTGGGAATGCCTTACAACCCCAAAACACAATTTCAATAATGCAGTATGTGTGCCTGTCAAACCACTCACCTTATACCTTTCACACATAATCAAATAACAGCCAACCTCCTTAACTCTCTTCTGGTCCGTTATCACCTTCTAGATTTCCTCTAACAATAGTAAAGTGACCTCTCTTAATTTTTAACTGCTACTTTTATTCCATTGTCCTATTGTCCTTGCAGCCCCTAACTCTCCTCCATTTTTTCACAGTTTTAGAGCTCATCTCCAACACCTACCTTCCAGTGGTGGCTCAGCCAACAAGTGTTGATGCCAACACTGCTAAGACACTTCAAAGGTAACCCCAGCCTGCCACCCAGAAAAAGCCTCAAGCAAAGGATTTTCCTGCCCAGTCCATTATGCCTCCCCATTTCAACCTACACAATACCTTAGTTATTGATATAAATAATGGCTGTAAGAAATTGGAGTATTAGCTAAGGGGGAGGAGAACCAACCTCAAATATTAATCATAGTCCTTGTCAGAGTGAACCCCTAACGTCACTAAATGAACCTGTGCTTAACATTCTGGTAGCTTGGCACAAAACAGTCAGGCTTAACTTAGAGGCAATGTGTAAAGTATTTATGTAGCATTCAAACAGTAAAATAGTGAAAACGTAACACAAAAAACCCTAAACCAATTTAGAAAAATATCGTAAATGTTATTAAGCAAAAAGGAATAGGTAGAACAAGAGATATGCATTTTAAAAGTTTGAATTAAAAATAGCACCAAAAGGCACAAAGCAACAACCACAGTTATCTGACTGTGCTAGACCTGGCCAAAGTCAAAGGTTAAGGCTGACCGCAATGGAATGCAGGTCAGATACAGGAACCAGGTTCATCCCAGTGAAAAGTTTACCTTCTATCTTAGAAACTTTTATAGAGAAAAAGTGGTCATTGATGAGTTATCAGTATGGGCAAACTGCAAGCTGGCTTCGAAGCAGCGCTAGTCTGTGGCGAGTTGCTGAAGAGATGGGTCCCAGTACAGTCATCATGGCAGGCAGGAAAAATCAGAGTGGGCAAAGTCTAAAGTCTGTGCATAGAAAGGCCCCAACATCGAAGAGGTGCTGCTCAGCATCAGTCCTGATGAGGCCTCCTATGTTCACACTTAGAAAATGTTCTGGCAAACAGATCTCCTGCAGTATGGCAAACCAGATAGCTGAAACCAACCAGAGATTTGAAGTCGATGGTTGAGGCTTCAACAGTGATCTTGGTCTTCTGCCTGATTTTCCAGGCAGAATGTTGGCAAGAAAGTTCTAAGTGCCACTCCTTGCAATTTAGGGTTAGGAGGTATACACCCCAAAACCAGCCAGTCCAGGACCTGGGATGGCACCACGTGGGGGTTAGGTCTCACAGGAGGATCCAGGGCAGGTCAAGTTGGAACTAGTCAGCTGGGCAGTTGCAGGAAAAGGCCTCTGGAAGCTTGGTGAGTCCCTGTCGCTCAAACAAGAGGTCAGCCAACTAACCCATAGAGTCACTTCTGGGGTCCTTCGTTCAAGGCAAGTAGGACCAGGCTTCAGGTTTCAGACAGCAGGGTAGTCTTTCTTGTGATCATCATAGGTCCAAGAGTGCTCTGAGGAGGGGTCTGTGGGGCCACTTTTAAGTCCAGTGCCAGTCTCTGTGGGGGAAACTCCTGGCTGTTTCCTAGCCCATGAGTTAAAAATTGCCAGGGATGCCCTGCCCACTTTTGCATCAATTACTGTGTGTTTACTGTAAGCTATCCCACATTGCCCCCTCTCTTCCTAAATCCAAAATGGCAGAACTTTTCATCCTCTGGTCAGAGTTCTGTGTGCCCTCCCAGAGGTGATCTATGATAATGGGCGAGGCCTCCCATTTGGTCACCCCAAGCCAGTTCTGGGGAAGCTCCCCTTCCCATTGGATGGGGAGCCAAGCTGACTAGCCGAACAAAAGGAAGGCTGGCCTATGTAAAAGCTACATATGCCAGTGACATGGTAATCATTCTTTGAATCTAAGAAAGGGGTTGGGCATACCCCCCAGGCCTTCCTGCAGAAGAAAGAAAAACACCTCTCCACACCAAAGCACTTTTTGCACTGTTTGGTAACAATCCACATCTCATCGTTTTTTAGTTGCTGTACAGGGGGCTGGTGGCAGAGGGTTTCCCATTTCCTGGCTCCCTCCCCAACAGCTTTAACAGCTCCATCCTTGTTGGGCAATGCTCTTGTCATTTGGCCAGACGCTCAACTAGATGAGCTCAGCCTATGAAAATACAGCTGAGGTGCAGACGGGATAACTGCATTTTACATTCTGGTTGGGGAAATATTGTGTTTGTAGGGTGACTATTTTAAGTGCAGTTTCTGCATATTTTGACCTTGCTTGCCTTCTTTACGGTTTTATTCTCTACTTTTTAAACTTAGCCTTGCAAAAAATAGTTTTTAGATGCTATCAAGAGGGCGAATGGCAGAGGATTTCCCATTTGGGTGGATAATCCACTAGATGAGCTCTGCCTATAAAAAATATGACTGTGGTGTATATACGGTAATTGCATCTTGGGTTCTGGTTAGGGGAGTATTTTGTTTGTGGGGTGACTATTTTAAGCACAACTTTTGCACATCTTGTCCTCACTTGCCTTGTTTAAGGTTTTATTATCAACTTTTCAAACTTCATCTTGCAAAATTGTGTTTATCAGTTACTATCAACGGGTGGATGGCAGAGGATTTCTCATTTCCTGGTTCCCTCCTTGACACCCCTAGAGATGCCATCCTTTGTTGGGCAGCACCCTAGTCATTTCGGCAGATGCTCAATTAGATAAGCTCTGCCTGAAAAAACTGCTGCAATGCGAAGAGTGTAATTGCATCTTGCATTCTGGTAGGGGGAATGTTGTGTTTGTGGGATGTCTATTTTCATTTTAAGTGTAATTTGTGGACATTCTGGCATTGCTTGCCTTGTTTAGGGTTTTATTGTCAATGTTTGCGAAAAATCTTTTTTCTAGTAGCTATCGAGGAGGAGGGTAGCAGAGGATTTCCCATTTCCTGGTCCCCTCCCTGACAACTCTAGCAGTGTCATCTTTGTTGGGCTGTGCTCTAGTCAAGTGAGCAGATGCTCGACTAGATAAGCTCTAGCTATAAAACTATGTCCATTGCCCGGAAGAGCTGTGGGAACTGCAGGAATATCTGAAGAGCTGCAGGAACTCAACATACACACCTGTAAGTCCATTTTACTTTATTGTGTGGGTCCCACTTCCTGCATTAATTGCAAAACCTCATTGCAATTTGAAAATACTGGTATAATGAGAAGTAATGACATGGTCAGGGGCCAGACCGTGTTAAGAGCAGCCCTCATTAACATTTGCCCCTTACATAAACACGTTTTAGATATTTATAACCTCTTAGTTGATTCCAAACTGGATGTGCTGTTCATGGCTGAAACATGGATGAAAGAAGACATGTTCCCAGACATAGAACCTACGTTCCCAGATAACTGCATGTGTGCATTTGAACTTGGCGGGCAAATTAGGAGAAGGGCTAGCTATTGCTTCTAAATATAATTTCAAATGCTCTACATTTCAGTTAGAGGATCTGAAAGGTGCGGAAGTGTTGGGGTTTTTTTGTATCCCTCTCCGCATGAGCCTCGTTCAGAGGAGTTTTACTTTATTTTCCCCTGGGCTACACTGTGGAATTGATTAACTCTCTAGACCTGGCCTTAGCACCCATAATAAAAAATTATTCAAACTTCACAGTCCTTGGAGATTTAAATCTCCACATGCATAACACAGAAGATGCAATGGACAGAGCATTTTTGGAGATTGCCTCCTTTCTCAATCTCACACTGAATCCCACCAGACCGACCGACAGGATGGGGCATACTATTGACCTAATTCTATCTAACACCTCCATTGGTGTGGAGAGCTCTGTGAAGGTAGTCTAGTTGCACCATTGCTTAATATCATTTGCCTGGCTTTCTCAAAGGTGAAGGGAGAACAGATCCACTTCTTTTGTTTCCTTAGTTAGACCATTGAACAAACTGGTGATACCCGATCTACAGGGGACTTTAGTAGTCTCGAGGCCTGTATTATCGGGAAATGCTAATAAGGATGCCACATTAGCTGCCCAATAGCTTTCTGGCATAGCAGATTTTGTAGCCCCTGAAAAAACAAAATGTAAACAGAGACTCATGCTTCAGCACCTTGTTTCTTACCTAAATTCTCCATAGAAATAAAGGAATTAAAGCAGTGCAAAAGTCTGGAAAGAATCTGGAGGAGACAGTATTGGGATGATGATAAAGTATTGTATAAACAGGCTCTAAGGAAACATCATAACAACATAAAATTGGCATGAAGTAACTTCCTCTTTCAGAATCCACTCCTAAGATCATAGTCCTCTTTCCTGAAAATAAGTTCTTTCAATGTGTACAAGAAGGAGGAGCTGAAAGCATGTTTTCTGTCCTGTAAATATGGCTTGCCTCTAGACCCATGTCCTTCACCCACCCTAAGGCAAATTGCAGTATTTATACTATTTGTCCAGCATATCTTAGTCTGTTCAGTTCTTCCCTACTTTTCCCTACAGACAGGCATTGTTCCTGGCGTATTGAGAGAGTCCAGCATCCTTCCTCTCCAAAAGAAGTGGTTTAATTCCTTCCTCATGCCTAGAGAACAGTCAGTGTGGATGAAGCTTCACTTTTCTATGCAGAAACCCTTAAGTATGGAGTGGCCCAGAGATCAGCATTAAGCCCCACGCCGTTTAACATTTATATGTCCCCTATCGCATTTCTGTTGTTATCATTTGGCATCAATATTACTTTGTATGCTGATGACACTTAGCTACTGCTCTCATCAGGATAACTTTGATGCTGTTCAACAAACCTTCTTTGCCTGTATGAGGGCTGTCCTGGGCTGGCTTTGAAAAAATTATCTGCGAGTCAGTCCTGGCAAGACAGAAATCCTTCTTTGTGATCCAAATTAGGTTTTGGGCTGGATTTTTTGCTAGTAAAATGAAGGTCCAGTCTCCCATCCGCCAAATCGGCAAGAAATCTCAAGTTTCAAATCCTTTATGTAGTTAAAATGTGTTTTTGAATAATTAAGACAATAAAAATTGACTAACCTTCCTTTCTTGCGAATGTTCAGAAAAATGTAGTCCAAGCTTCAATCCTATCCAGATTGGATTACCTTAGTGCCGTGTACCTGGGTTTACCAGCCTTCTTGTTCCAATGACCTCAGGTAGTGCAGAAAATAGCAGCTCACCTTTTTTCAGTCTTCCTAAATGCAGTCCAACATCTTGCTATCCAAAACAGCTACAAAAGATTTATGTTTAAAGCCTTAGGGCCAGACGTATCAAACATTTTTGCGATTGCAAACAGCCCAACGACCAAAATGCATTTTGGTAACTGGTTACCGAATCGCAAATTGGATTTGCAGCTACATACCGATTCGGTATTAAGAAGGGGCGTGTCAAGGGTGCCCCTTTCTAATACCAAATCGCAGAGGTATGTATGATTGTGTTGTGACCATGAATGCAGTCGCAAAACAATTGCAGTTACCACCAATTTCAAATTGGCGGTAACCCATTCGTAAAGAGGAAGGGGTCTCCAAGGGACCCCTTCCCCTTTGTGAATGCATGCAAAAACGTTTCCCACGGACCACTGCCTTCTCTTAAAAAATTAAATGAAAACTTTTCATTTTTCATTTTTAAATGCATCCTGTTTTCCTTTAAGGAAAACGGGCTACATTAAAACAAAATGCTTTATTGAAAGGCAATCACAGACATGGTGGTCTGCTGAGCCCAGCAGGCCACCATCCCTGTGATTGTAGCCATTCACAGTGGCTCGCAAATTGCGACCTATCTCATGAATATTAATGCAGTAGGTCCATTTGCGAGCCCTAGTGAATCGCAATTTGAAACTCCTGGAGTTTCATGCATTCCAATAGCAATTACTTAATTGCGACTCACTAAAAATCGCAATTAGGTAATTGCTATTGTGAAGAATGATACATCTGGCCCTTGGAGCTCACCCACCGACCTTTGCACAATGTAGGACCACACTATATGAATATGATAATCCAGTATTATCACCCTGGTAGGGCCTTGCATTTGGGGAAGGCTAGTCTTATAGTGGTTCTTTGCTTTAAAACAACAAGGCACGCTGGATTTTCCTTCTTGGTCTGTGACCAAAATCTGGAATCATCTTCCCATTCAACTTAGAAACAACGTCAAATGAGGCTGCCTTTTGTAAACTATTAAAAACCTGTATGTGCTTTAGCGCCAGGACACTCTCCGAGTACCTGCAAGCTCTATAAGACTTGTCATTCATTCATTCAATCATTTATAGCAGGGGAGCCATAAGAAGTCAGGTGACATTGAACACTGACAGAAAGGTCCTTTCTGGCTCAGACAGGAAAATGACAACTTTCTAAAAGTGTAATTTTCAAAATAATAATTCAAAATCCAACTTAGCAATTAAATTGGATTCTAAATTACTATTAAAATGAGACCATGAACCATTTTAGAGCTGCTCCCAAACATTAAATTAAGCACTATAAGTTGAAATAGTGTAACCCAGTGTTTTCTCTTTAGGAGAACCAGCCTTGAGCCAGCCTTTGGAGGTTCATCACTGTCAAGACATTACATTTATATGTTCTATTTTAAATGCCACGTACTATGCCCTACTGGCATTTAGGGCCTTTCATAGGAGAAAAGGAAGGTTTAGGCCTGACAAAAAATGTTTTTTGCCAGGTCCAAATGGCAGGTTTAAAATTGCACACCCAGGCAGCAGCGGTGTGCGTGGAGACATGTTGTACAGAGCTACTTTAGGGGGTGGCACAATGAGTGTTGCAGCCCACTTGTTCAATTTGATTTACAGGCCCTGGCCACATAGAGTACCATGTTCTAGAGTCTTCCAGATAAATTACGTGTCAATTAGGTATATGCCATTTTTTCTAATTTTAAAAAGACAGCCCTAGCACTTTACTACTTGTTAGAAAGATCTAGAGTCCTAAGGTCGACAAAAATACCTTCAGCAAAAGAGGGCAACAATCTGGGAGAATACCACACAAAAGATGGTACTTTCCAACAATGGACCTGATTTTAAATGTGACGGACATCCTTCATGCCTTACTATGAGCCCTTACATCATGCAGTCCTGCCCCTACAGCTCTTTGTAGCCGGGAAAACAAAGCCATCCTGGCTGCTGTGGGCTCAACCACCAGAATCAGTCACAAAATTCCCATCTGAGGACAGGGACCATGCTCCTCTCCATGCAGAACGTTTCACTTTGCTCCACTCCGTTTGCACCCCACCTCTGGAGCCATGTCCAGCATCAGTGTCAGCCTTCTGACCACTGCACTATGACTGCGGCACCAAATTAATCTCATCCGATGACAAGGCTCCAGCCTTGGTCCTGGTCTAAAGGTAGATGCAGCAGGGGTGAGGGAAATAAGTTATCTTGTGCCCCATAAGCTGCCTCCACACATGGGTAACTGCATAATATAATGCAATATTGTTTTCATGATGTTTAGGTGACATCATAAGCTATGAGGACGATGAGTGGTCTGTAATTGTCATCAGAACCTTGCGAGAGCATTACAGGACAATGTTTATTTGGTAGCAGTTATATTAAAAGAAATGTTTTCCTCAAAGTACAGTTAAAAATGGGCACCAATGTTTAGGCTGTTCCTTTCTTGAATACATTGTTAATAACAACAATAATCAATGGTGAGGATCAGTAGATTTAGGCAAGTCTGTCTGCAGCATTAACAGCATAATGGTGGATGTATTGTATTTTCCACATAATTTAAAAATGTAAGGATTACACCAAAAATATTGCTTCTATTCATAATGGATAAAGGTAATACTAAGAGAGAATGTGCAGCATAATTTGCATTTTTCGTGATGCAAATATTTTATAACATTGCCACATAATTTGGTCCTCTATGCTGCATAAACCTAGTAGCCCTGACAATATTAAATCTCTGTAGAGTGGTTTGGGGTTGTCATTATGATGTTGAATTCTATATTTGGCAATTGTGAAATATTTCCAAGTCTTTATACAGCTGTATTTTGTGCAACATATTGGTTTATATAGCACCTTCGCAGTTATGGTTAGGTCAGATTTTCCACTGGAAAGGCATTGTTTCATTTACCTAATTACTCAGATACCCTATGAGGAAATCACAAGAAGATTTCTAATACAAAAGCTAAATTAATTTGAGTTTGGCATAGCAAGGTTTGTGGAGGTGCATTCAGTGAGGGAAAAAGTAGGGTAAAAAAGTGGCATTTCCCAATTTAATTCCCATAGGATTGTTTTGCTCTCTGATGCAGAAAAACACTCTGAATAGAATATTACAAACTTGATATGAAAGTATAACTTTACTCAAAGATCTGCCTTCACTAGGTTTGGGTCAATCCGTTCAGTGGAGTTTGTGAAATTAGCATTATAAAAATATTGTTGGGCTTGAAACTGTTTATTTTTAGAGATATCGGGATCATTGTGATTTGTGGAGGTCTGGAAACCCTGGTTGACAGATCTATCATTTCCCCAAATTGGAGACAGTATACAAACCTGATTGGCTGAGGGAGCTGTATCTCCTATTGTCCATTTTGGGTCTATGAAGCATGAGGGTTCTCATTCACTGGCTGCAACCAAGAAATCTGTTATTACTGCTATAACAGAACTTGGGGACTCAACCAAGACCTAGAAATTTTGAAAAGATTCAAAAGGGGACAGGGGTAGCATCCCCTATCCCTCTAGCTCAGGTAGGAAGTTCATTTGACTGTACTTTAAGACAAAATAATACAACTCTGATTTTTTGCAGGACTGCAAACTCACTGCAAGTGCCTTGCAACTATGCTGGACCTTCTGCGGGGTATAGAATCTAGCTGTACCCAACAATTTAAATCTTTAAGAAAATAATCTTTGGGAGATTATAGTATAAAAAGGTAGAACACAATTAAATCAAGAAAGAGCTCAGAAGCAAGTGCGGAGTCTGAAGTATCAACTGTGAGTGAATCAACAAGTGGATAGATAGAATCCCATAAAGGGCTTTTTTGGACGAATTCAAGCTAATGAAGAAAGGTCAAGCCTCAGGACAAAAAAAAGAAGTGCAGACCCGAAAAGAAACAAATAGACAAGGACAAAAAAGTAGACAGAAAAGAAAAAGCCCAAAGAAACAACAAAATTAAGTATAAACATAAATCGTCACAAGAAGAACTAGGTATATGGCTATCCTAAAACTAGGATTGACATATTCAGATTTATTCATAAAATGAAACTGGTCAAAAAGGTTGTACAAAGGGGAAAAGGATCAATCTATATTGGGATTACATGCATGAGATCCAGAGAAACTAAAGACATTAGAAGACCTCAGAATGATTAAACAGAAACCACCAGTGTGAGAAATTGTGTTGTTGGTTGACAGAAGTGAGGATTAAAACCCTACTCAAGCAACAGCCACAACCCCTGTCAGGGTGAACCACAAAAGTCGCTATAATAACCCGTGTTTAACCCTCTGGTAGCTTGGCACAAACAAAAGTCAGCTTAACTCAAATGCAGTTTGTAAAATATTTAGGCAGCTCACAAATGAGTAATAAAATTAAAACACAGCACAAAACAATCCTACACTAATTTAGAAATATATCGTACATTTTAATAAATTACTTGTCAAAACAACAAAAATCTAATTAGTAGAACTGGCTAACATCTACCCAGGCGAGCCAGGGGCAAAGTAAAAAGTTATGACTGACCAGGTTGAAACATTATTTGGTTACACAAAGTGGATTGGATCCGGTCTCTGCTTACTTCGAAAAGTGTGAAAATAAAGGTCAGTGGGGAAAGGCAGCAGGTGGTGTCTGGGGAGGTGACATCATCATCAGAGAGCCACTGGACGATAGCTTTATCAGCATCTGTTTTGAAAAATGTGAATCCAGTAGTTTGAAGAGGAAATCCGGGTTCATGGCTTCTTCCAGGATTCAAAAGAGGATCAGAAAAAAGTGAGAAGATGCATAAGATCAACCACTCAAAGATAACTCTAACAATTCTCTGCAATCAAAATGATGACAATCTAGCTATCAAGCCTTCCTATAGGAGAGGCAACATGGTACTAATGTCTGAAAATAAGCATCTTGAAGAAGGTATGCTCCAAATACAAGATCATAACTGTTATGAATTCTTCCTTTTTTCTGACTATTGCCACTCAGAGAATATTATGCACTTATGGACTGATACAGCCTAGGGAATGGAAGATGAGAAATACCACTATTTAAAAAGACCATCCAGTACCTCCTACTAAATATTTGTCATCTAAGATCCACAGAAATGCCACAAGATCACCAGGTAGTCCAATTATGTAGCCCTTTGACATTTGAGTGTGTGGACGACTTCCGACAACCCTATGTACTATACCTGCCATCATACATCGGTGATGAGTTCCTACTAAAAGTGCATGACATTTAATGGCTACAAGAATACTACTTGATCACCAAGATGTCTCTGGTTTTTATATAAACATAACACATGCACATGGAATAGCAGCTTGTGAGTATCTATTGAAAAGATGGCCCATTTAATTCACATTGCAAAATCAAAATGATCCCCTTACTAAAGTACTGTTAGAAGAATAGTGTATTTCTGTTTCAATCAACAAGTGTGTAGCACTGAAACTGGCACACATCTACATCCCACCTTTGCAACATGCTCATGGAATGGTGGGAAGAACAACTGGCATGAGCTAACACCAAGCATATAGAATAACTCATTATGTGGCATTATATGTCATTGTTTGGTCTGAGAGGAAACTACTCATCTTTGTATTCATAAAAGTCCAGAATGAACTCAATTCAATCTGAGATTTACATATCATATTGACAAAATACAGCAACATTTTGCACTTGAAATTGGAAATACAGGAAAACAAAATACAGACACCCTCTCCCCCAAAGAAACATCAGGTAATATCATACTTCAATCAATAAGTTGATATCCTAACAATCTTAATTCAAGCATCCTAACTGATTTGAAGCAAACAAAACTGCAACACAAATGACTATAAAAAGGAGTTATTCCCAGTGAAAAAGTGAAAACCCCTAGTCAAAAAGCAGATGGACAAGAAAGGCCTTAAACTGAAGAGACAATGCCTTCTGTCAAAATATAGAATCTAGAAACATCAGAAAAATGGTGAATAAGCATTTGAACATTCGAAGTATCAATATGATCCTGAAGGAAATCGTAGGCAATCATCCATCATGTGCATATACAAAATCAAGCTCATCGACAGATGACTTAGGGCTTCATTACCACTTTGGCTGCCGCCAAAAGACCACCATGTTGAAGGTCATCTGATTGCTGTATTAAGAGTCACACAGTGAAGACGGCCAAAAAACAGCCAAAAATCTGAGACCCCCAGGACACTGGAGAACAGGAA
Source organism: Pleurodeles waltl (assembly GCF_031143425.1). Classification (NCBI taxonomy): domain Eukaryota; kingdom Metazoa; phylum Chordata; class Amphibia; order Caudata; family Salamandridae; genus Pleurodeles; species Pleurodeles waltl. The sequence goes on from NC_090445.1 coordinate 512,436,050, forward strand.
AGAGGTGGTTCCACCTCCAGCACCGTCAGCCTGCCAAAAATCGACCCACCAGATTATGTGCCACAAATCATCAGAGAAGTTCTTCCATGGTGGAAACCCATTAGGGGTGTGAACCGCTGCGGTCAAAACTCACATCAGGCAGAACACCACGACATATTGGATAGTTTGAATACCCCACAGCTGACACACATCCACACACCCGACATACCTACTCACTGCACTATATAACACACCCCTACACAATCCTTTACAACCAGAACGCCACTCACAACAAGACACTGGCAAAGAAAATATAACTAGCAAACAAACAATAGGCACCCCTACACATTACACTCAGCATACATCCCACACTTGCACAATATACACAACACACAAATAACAAAACCACACAATCCACATCAACCGTCACCCACTCACATCACAGCACCCACACATCCTCACAAACATGTTTCATCCTTTTAATCACTCCCTCACTGTCTTTACCACCACTATCATGTCCCCACAAAAGTACCCACGTTTCACTGGTGAGGAGTTGAGGGTCCTGGTCGATGAAATTGTCAGGGTAGAGCAACAACTGTTTGGAGCACAGGTCCAACAAACATCGATTGCCAGGAAAATGGAGTTGTGGCAAAGGATAGTCGACAGGGTCAACTCAGTAGGCAGCAAACCACACACAAGGGATAACATCAGGAAGAGGTAGAATGACCTATGGGGAAGGTGCATTTCATGGCATTACACCATCAGATCACCGTGCACAAGACTGGCGTTGGGCCCCCACCTCCTCCCCCACAGTTCACATCTTGGGAGGAGAAGGTCTTGGACATACTGCATCCGGAGGGCCTGACTGGAATACCTGGTGTACTGGAGTCTAGTAAGTACTTACAACAGCCATGTCACACCACTGCATTGTCCTGCATGCCTCCTCACCACCAAAATACTCCCTAATTCACTTAATTGCCGTAGCACCTTACACCTATTCACCTATGGCACGTTAACAACTGCCAAATCAAATCACTAAAACTCCCACCACGCACCAACACTATTTTTTGAACACCTGTAATGTGCACAACACATCACATTTTGTGCATGTATAACTAAAGTACTAACTACACCACCTAGGTTGACTTAGTGAGGACCAGTACATGGCAATGACAGATATGAAATGGCACACTCACAATAGCATACAAAACAACATACAGCTACAGCTCTGTGACCATTCCTAATGGCCGCAGAACACATATCCCAAGCCAGTAATAGACTCACCTGTGAAGGAAAGTAAGATGGCTAAGTTGATGTACATGCAACACATCTAGATACAGACTATAATCCTTGCATACCTACATACTGTGTTCCTACTAGGACACAACTGTGTATTGTACATCCATAATTTATGACATCTTGCAAGCCTCACAAATCACTAGGTAATAGAGGTGGACAGTCAAGTCAATTATCAGACAATAACAAAACTTATCTGCAGTGCAATCTGTACCAAACCTGTATGACATCTCCCAACATGGAGTATGGAAATCAAGTCACAGAGTACTGTGTACAACAAAAGCATGCTGTGCAGCATCTGTCAATGTAATTGCAGGGAATCATGTGGAGCCACTGTCATGCATCTCCTGAAGAGGTGATCTAATACACATTCCAACCTGAACTTTGTGTATCCCTCCCTCCACAGGTAACCCAGCCATTGCCACCATGAAGAGGATAATAGACACTGCCATCCCCCCTCAGGATGAAGTCCCCAATGAGGACAACACACCTGGATGTATGGACAACAATGAACAACCTGGCCCATGTGGGCCACCTGGTCAGTCAACGACTCCCTGCCTCACCCTGCCCACATCAACACCCCCATCCCTGGTGCTACCACATCACAAGCAACTATCAAGCACTATTCACCCCCAAACCTGTGTTCCAAGGCCAGTTCAATCTATTGTGTGCGCTTCACAGTACAGGGACCTCAGTCAAATCCCTGACATTCAAGGCCTTGCTACCACTGGGAGTGGACACCCCGTGCCAGGGGCACAGGCAGCCGTGGCTAGGGTATATGGGAGGGATGCTTTGGGCCAGATGGTGGGGCCTCACAGGGACTCCACTGACCAGGAAACCATCTCCCAGGTCCTGGGAGCATACCAAAGTTCCTAGTATAGCATGGGCCGAATTATCACCATATTGGGGGAGAATCAAAAGATGCAGGGGGAAAACCACCAGGAAGTCATGCAGCAGTGGCAGGCACATATTGCCACCATGGATTCCATTGCAGCGGTGCTGAGGGACATCAACACCACCCTGCAAGGTTCCTCAACACACCATCAGGCCCCTTTCACTAGCAGCCTAACATCTGGCCCATCTACTTCTGCATCAGCTAGTGCAATGGATGTCCTGCCAGGGGAACCACAAGCCTCAAACACCCATCCCTCTGCATCTGAAGATCTCCCCGCAAACGTGGATATCCACCCAGAAATCTAGCTGGACCAGATGTTAAGACCAAACCCACTGCCAGGAAGTGAACCTCGCCTGATTTCTCACCCTGTGTGACACTAAGACACCCTGTAGACTGTCCTGAGACATGACTCCATTTTCCTATGGCACAAAGACACTGGACCTGTGCAACCAACTGGTGTACCTGCTACTCTGATGAACCCATCTACCATGAACTAACTCATCACCCCTTTTCACATTTTACCACTTTGATTTTGCTCTTATTCATCATGATATGCACAATAAATCACAATTAAGCACCGCTACTGTATATGTGTCTTTATTAATACCTCAGCAATTGCCATGCTTGCCAACTGTGGTGAGTTCATTCCCCCCCTCCATCGAACAGCCAGTGTAATGGCCTCCCACAACATGAGATATATTACAACAGAGATGTCACACAACAGGTGTCCGAGAGTTTTCAATCCAGGCCAGCACCATAGTATAGTCAGTATTCCATTCTGCAAATAGAGCATAACAGAGAATATTATCAGGATGGAAGACATGGTGGCACACAGTGCACAAATACTAATAATGCCCATGGTAACCCACCTACAAAGCAGGGGCAGCTAGTATGGACCTACATATCACCAGGTACAGACTCATCTCATACACATAACACAACTACATGAACACATATCAGATGGAACCTAAATTTGACATCACTGAGGACTCAGTACGTTGACCATACACAAACATAGGGCATATACTTGGAGTAATCTTCTGACTGCTTTCTCACTTTGTAATAATCTGCACCTTGTACAGCAACGTCAGAATACAAATACAGCCCCATGGTCATCACTCCACCCACTGTTTAGCTAGAGGCCATGATCTATTATTCACACAAGTGCCACATACTTCAACTGACATGAACAATACCATTTCACATCAACCCAACCCCACTAGTATCAGGAAAAGACGAAGCAGTCACATTTCCACATGTCTGAATGGAGTACAAACAAATTCACGTCCCTCTGTAACTACATCGAAATTACCTGCGTTCTGTCATTAACAACTCTCATGTCTGTCATCTATTAACATTGGCTACTGACAATGAACACCTAAAGCCATAGGTTGCAGAGGCAAACTGGAAAATGCAATTTCAGTGAGTGGAAGGATAGGAGGATAGGGGAACGTAAGAAACATAGCTCAATACTGGATAGTCTATTCCAGAAGTGAATGTTAGGATTAGATGTAACAATACATGTTATGGCTGACCCTCTATAACTGTATACCTTACAATCTATCAGTCATCTTCCCAACTCACATACCGGCATTGGAGCTCATTACACCAACACCGATGAATCTAGTCAGGAGGTGTTATGGCAGCCATCCACATCAAAAAATGCACATGCAACACTTGTAAAGATCCACTTCACATACCTGGAAGTACTGATTGATAAGCTCTGTCCTAGAGTCAGCTGCTCCTTGTTCCTCTGGCTCTTCATCACTTGTCATATCACCATTACCAGCCACTGGTCCTGCTGCCTACCCCTCATCTGCTATCAATGGTATTTTACATCTCAGGGCTAGATTGTGGAGCATGCAGCAGACAACGATTATTTGGCATAGCTTGTGAGGCAAGTAGAGGAGGGCACGTCCAGATAGGTCCAGACACCTGAATCTTGCCTTCAGGAGCTCGTATGTTCAATCAATTACATGGCTTGTCCTCCCATGGGCCTCATTGAAACGGTGTTCCCCTGGCATGGCTGGGTACCTCACTTGCTTGTCAACAGCCAAGGAAGGTCAGGATAGCCAGAGCCACCTGTGAACACAGTTGTACAACAAAACATAAATAGCTTCAGCGACTGCCTATAATGTAATGAAAGGGGACATAACACTGACACACACAATACAATGCATACTTACCAAGCAGCCATGCCCTCTCTCTTTGTAGTCGTGCCATCAGATGTGGGACATTGCTGTTCCGCATTATGTAGGAATCATGCACTGATCCAGGAAACTTGGCTGTGACTTGTGAGATGTACTGGTCTGCACGACACATCACCTGTACGTTGATTGAGTGGCAGTTCTTCCTGTTCCTATACACCTGTTAATTGACACTGGGAGGGACCAGGGCTTCATGGGTGTTATCAATGGCTCCTACCACATGAGGAATGTGTCCATCTCATAAAAATCTGCCTTCACAAATGTCAAATCCACTCTTTGGTGGAACCTGATGTAGTTGTCCAGGTTCTTCAACAAAACACACAGTACATCCTTCAACTACAGACTGAACATAGCCTGAGACATCCCTGATGTTAAGGCCACAGTATTCTGAAAGGACCCTGTGGCAAAGAAGTGTAGCACTGACAAGACTTGAAAGATGGAAGGTATGCAATAGGGATCGCGAATAACTGACACCAGATCTGGGTCCAACTGTGTTCACAGATCCATGATGGTATGAAGATTCAGAAGCTATGTCTGGATGACATGCCTGTCCTCCATGGTTGCTAGGTCAACTAGTGGATGGTACACTGGTGGTTGTCTCAGTCTCCTCATAGCAGGATAACCATGTTGAGAGGAGAGAATGTACAATGAGTTATGCAGTGTGCACACTTTACCACCATATTGAATATTGCCTGGCACCTAACATTGTATAGGTGGCGTAGGACTGCTGACATATATGATGCAGAACACAGATGTGTACCAAATTAACCCTCATTGCTGCAAATTGCCTCACATTAAAATTGGAACATACATATGAAACATATGTCATTGTACATGTGTGGGTGACTTTGCTGCCATGGCCTCACTACACATATGTTACAGTATCTACCCATACCTAGCCATTGCCTATGTACCACAGAGTCGCTTTACATTGTTCTCAACATATAGACAGCCTGAACATGACATTGTGTAAAGATAGTCACAATATGTTGCACAACCGTGAACGGCCAACATACGGTTATACTGCAAATAGAAGGAGTAAGTGAGTGACACAGATCATTTTGCACATCTATTGATTACATGTGGCCAAAATGGCAGACACCTGGCCTACTGTTGTGGACAATTGGAAGTGACCATAGTGCACCGGCAGAAGTCATTATTGCGGCAGGTGGTCGCAACCACTGTGCTACTTGTAATTGTTAAGTTTGCTTTCTTTGTTGGACTGAGGCCAATGGGCATGACCGCCAGTGGTGACAATCCTGGACGTGGCGCCCATGACCACCATTTTCTGCAATTATGCTCACTTGACTCCTGACACTGTTGCTAGCAAGACATGAACTGTTGTGTACTGCCTCTGGGAGCCATCATGCCACATCCTGCAGGTGATAGGGCCCCTGTCTTCACCCCAGAAGAGCTCGAAAAATTAGTGGAGGAGGTCCTACCCAAGCCATGTGTGATAGGTGTTGTGTGTGACGTTTATTTGGGCATGTGAACTGGTGAGTCTGTAAATGCATGCAAATGCCATGTTGTGAAGGTTTCTTAGCATGAGGATGGTTATGTGTGCCTACTTGCAGTGACAGATGTATCGTGACCAATCCTATTGCCATGGTGCATGTATACATGACTTTCTCCTTTTGTCTGTGCCATCGATGCAGGTAAACTCCCATCAGAAAAAGGGGATATGACGTGCGTTTGCCAAGCAAGTGCGGACCCTGGGGGTCCACAGCCGGCAGAGTACCAATTGTCACAATGGTGTGAAGACCTGATACGCTGGGCCCGGAACACCACGGAGGTCCAGTTGGGGATGTCTTCCCATCCCGTCGGATCCTGACCCCCCTAATGGCCTGCATCTTGGTGGTGGCCTACCCTTAGGTGGATGGGTGTTTGAGGGCAGCACAGTAGATACAAGGGGGTAAGTACTGACTGTATCCTTGTACTTGGCTCTGGTTCTATTGTGTTTGAAGTCACACTGTAGCCGCTGTGACACTGTTGTAGGTGCTACATGTATGTAGATTAGTGGGAATACGTAGTACTCACATTGCCTGACTATTAGATGTAGATCTGGCATTCATGGTCTGCTATGTATGGGTTTATTTCACCTGTGTCAAGACATATCTATGACTGCATGTGGAGATTCTTGGAAGACAATGTCACATGTGTGAATTCACCCAACCATTTAATGGTTGTAAGCTGCAGTTTCGTCCTACCCATGGAGTATGTCCTGGTCCATCCTTCAACATACGCGCTTTAGTAGCTCTACGTTATTTGAGCATTCCCATCTGTCTTGGTCACCAGTATTAGACATTGGGTGCCTTACATCAGTTTTATAAGGTCCACATATCATTTCTCATGGCACAGGTATTGACTTTTCGTGAGGCAGGCCTCTCCATCACTGCACAGATACGGCCAGGATAAAACATTACTTATGGGTCTGTAAATGTATCCCCATTGTTCCATCTTCTTCATACTATGGGGTACGTTAAGGTAGCAAGGGAAGGCTATTCAACTGTGGGTGTCGGATTTTGCCTATTTGTCCTTTACATGCATGTCCATGGCATTTACATATGGGCAAATCACATTTAGCCCAAAGGCTTTGTTCCCTAAACAGTAAGTGGCTATGCATTGCTACCCTATCACTATATGCAATGTCCATGCAATGTCTGCCAATGTCCTACCAATTACAGTGAAACATATGCTATTATCTGTCTACAGTGGGTTGATCATCACTACCCTCTGCCTAGATGAGGTGGGCAGTCTGGACAGCATTTGTCATAGATTGACTGCATTGTATGATGGTTTAGCCGTACTACAATGTTGCTGTGGGAAATATTGTCTGTGCAACTGCAGTCATGTAATTCCATGTGAACATCACATGTTCTTCAGTGGGATATGTGTGTTGGGTGCACCTATGTACAGCTAATCACATATCAGGAAAGGTGTGAGTGGTGCTGCTTCAATCATATAGTCATGGGGTGAAACTGTAACTGCATGTCAAGTGATACATTAGGTGCACTATTAATTTTTCGTGGCTGGCTAATGTTTAGATGTCCTTGCACTGCACTCAGTGATTGTCAGTGGATATCTCATGTGTGCTATGTAGCCCACTGTAGCTCCACCTGCATGTATGAAGTGATGTGGTGTGTCTGTGTACAGTGTCTGCAGAGGTTCCTCTGGAATTTGGTGCATGTGGTCACATGATTGTTTTCCAGACATATATTACACACATCAGATGTCATCTGTGTGGTAGTGCCTCATGTTGTGGCTATATCAGTGATCATTTACATTATGTACAGAGGGTTCAGTCAGGCCTGTGATTTAAATGGCAGGTTCTGTGTGGTCTGTGAATTGAGTTTAGTTACTATCATGGGACATTACTTAATGTACATGGACTGGTCAGGTGTAGATTCAATAAATGCATGTTTTGTTGTGATTAGTAAACTACAGATCATATGAATATGTACAGTTATGATTTAAATTAGGACCAAATTTTTGCTTCCGCAAGGGCATGATTAGCATGCTGACATACCTTTGCAGGTGATTCCTTAGAATGCTCCAGTCATGCTACCACATTTGGACTATGATGTGGTTGAGAGGGTAGCCATGAAGGGATGGATAGGAGTAACATTTTAGGACATGATGGAGGTTATGTGGGTTACTAGATGACATAGCCTAGCCAGGAGATGTATAATTGAATTGTCCTTGTTCTAATGTATGCATGCGAAGAATGTGATGAACCTCTCTCTCCCTCTCTATCTGTCCCTTCCTCTATCTCTATTTGTGTGCATCAGCATCTGCAAAAGAGTGCTGATACCACTGACAGTGAGGGACCCGGTGGCCTGGAGGGCGAGGGGAGTGCCATAGAGGAGACCGGATATTCTGCTTCATCATCCTCTGCATCGTCCTGCATTGGACACTCCTTGGTGGTGGCAGACCCTTCTGGGACCACCCTAGCACCATCTTTGTCTGCTACCCCCTTACTACCACTGCCCTACCTGCATCTCCCCACCCAGTGGTCCAAGAGAGAATGGAGGGTAAGAGGGTGGGCATCTCCTTCACTGTAATCACCTCTGCCCCTGCGATTCCTGCTGCCCTCAGGGAGGAGACTATTGACCTCCTGAGGTCGATTTCTGTGGGTCAGTCAGCCATCTTGAATGCCATTGAGGGACCAGCAACTCAAGTCCAGCAGAGTAATGCATTCCTGGAGGGCATTCACAGTGCTCTGACCTCCATTCTGACGGCTGCCGGTCACCCTTTGACTTCTGTCCCCCCTCCACCTTCCTCTTCCCAATCCCAAACCCCTCTCCCCATTGCAGACAAAGCACACAGACAGACAAGCACGCATCCACCTCAACATCCAAGGGTACTGCTGACAAACACAAGCACCACAAGATCCACCACCGGCATGTACACAGACAATACCCACCTGCAGACACACTAACACTCACTACCTGCACTGACTCCCCCACTACCCCATCTTCACAGACACTACACCAAACACACCTGCAGACACCACACCCACATTCACCCATACAGCCACCGCTCCTATCCTACCAACAATCACCACAACAGCAGACCTTCAGACATATACCCCAGTCACCACATCCGCAACCACCACAACCACAGACATGACTAAATGCAGCACATCCACCATACCTGCAGTCACCACCCCAACAGACAGTCAACCATCCACCACATACCACATCATCTCCCATCACCTCCACCACCCCTCCTCCCAAGACACATAAAAGCCCACAATCACCCACCCAACAGACACCCAGCACACACAAGCATACCTCGCACACACAAGCACCCAAGATGGGAAGCGGCTTGCCGAATGACATGGGAACAACAAGGGTCGTTGTCCACGAAAGTGTAACAAGGCTTTCCTGAACAACGACCCTTGACCCTGCTTCAGGCAGGTCGCTCCCTACACCGCCGCCTCTGCTCCAGGTGCCTGTTTTTTCCACTTTCTCCTTTTGTTTTTGTTTTGTTGCTTGACTCCACCTCGGCCCCAACTGCTGAGTCCCCGCGGCCCGACCCCCTCCCTCCACTTTTGATCTCCTTTTCCCGCCGCTGAGCCCCTGCGGCCCCGCCCCACCTGCTCTCCCATTTGCTGTTCCCCTACCTCCTCCCAGCTGCCACTCCCTCACGCCTCCCCTCTTATGGCAGCCGTGGCGCAAAGGCGTGCCAAAGGCAAGCCCGTCTGTGCCCGTCCGGGCCCAGACTGCGCCCAGTGCCAGTGCCCCTGGCCCACGCGCCCGCACCACCAATCACCGCTAGACAGCTAATGACCTCCACGCCCTCAATCCAGGATGCTCCTCCATCTGCTTCCAGTCCACTCCGAAGCACACCAAAGGACTCTTCTCCTGCAGAGCCTGCAACTTCACCTGCAGCCTAACCACCAAGCTCCAACACAAAGATACAGAAAACCACCTCAGCTGCATTCTGCTCAACACCCGCTCCGTCCACAAGCACGCATTCGAACTCTGGGACCTACTGACCTCATCATCACCTGACATCGCATTTATCACTGAAACCTGGATGAATTCGGCCTCGGAACCAGACATAGCCATAGCCATACCTGAAGGCTACAAGATCACTAGATGAGACCGCTGCAACAAACCAGGAGGAGGAATCGCCATAGTCCACAAAAGCACCATCAGAGTCTCCACCAGCTCCCACGACACCATCAACTCCGCCGAGCACCTCCATTTCAAAATCCACATCAACGCCAACACCACCCTCAGAGGAACACTGGTCTACAGACCCCCAGGTCCCCGACCTCATTTCTGCGACAACATCACCAACACCATCAGCGCCCAAGCCCTCGCCTCAATGGACTACATCCTCCTTGGCAACCTGAACTTCCACCTAGAAAACAACAACGATATCAACACCACCAGCCTACTCGACAACCTCACCAACCTCGGCTTCAAGCAACTCGTCACGTCGCCCACCCACACTGCAGGACACACACTCGACCCCATCTTCTCAGCCAGCAACCACGTCTCCTTCAGCCACAACACCGAACTCCACTGGACCGACCATCGCTGCATCCATTTCTCCTTCCAGAAGCCGGTCACTCAACACCTCACCACTCAACCCCGCTGCTATTGGAACAGAATCTCGACAGAACAGCTGATCTCCACCCTCACCCAGGCACCTCCTCCCAGGACCCAGGACCCCAACACAGCCGCCACCAACCTGCATCAATGGATAGAAGACTGCGCCAAAACCCTCGCACCACTCAAACAACCCTTGGACATCCACCACAGACCAAAAGGCCAGCTGGTTCACACCCGACCTGCAGGCCTCCAAACGGGAATGCCTAAGAATGGAGAAGACCTGGCGCCTTACACCCACCGAATCCAACCACATCGCCCTGAAGACTGCCATCCGCAAACATCACCAGCTGATCCGCACCACCAAAAGAACCTACTACAAAAGCTGCATAGACACCCACGCTCACAACAACAAAGAGCTCTTCGGCATCATCAAAGAACTCTCCAACCCCAGGCCCTGCTCCTACGAACCCCCGCCATCACAGGAGCTCTGCAACTCCCTCACCACTTACTTCAATCAAAAGATCAAAGACATCCACAACAGCTTCAAACCTCAGACCCACCAGCCAACCACAGACAGCCACAAACCCAACGCACCAAGCAACACCAACCCTATATGCTCCTGGACCCACGTCAACAAAGAAGACACCATCAACACCATGGCCTCCATCCACTCCGGCTCCCCCTCGGACCCCTGCCCGCACCAGATCTTCAACAAAGCCAGCTACATCATCCCCCCCACCTCCAAGCCATCATCAACAGCTCCTTCGAGACAGCCACCTTCCTGGAGAGCTGGAAACACGCCGATGTCAACGCCCTGTTGAAGAAACCCAAAGCAGACCTAGATGACCCCAAAAACTACCGGCCCATCTCCCTCCTCCCCTTCCCAGTGAAGGTCATTGAGAAAATCGTGAACAGCCAACTATTCCGCTTCCTGGAAGACAGCAAAGCGCTCAATACCTCCCAATCCGGATTTCGCAATAACCACAGCACGGAGACTGCACTAATTTTTGCCACAGATGACATCAGGACCATGCTCGACGAAGGCGAAACCGTAGCGCTCATCCTCCTGGACATCTCCGCAGCCTTCAACACCGTTTGTCACCACACCCTTCGAACACGCCTCCACAACACCGGGATCGGCAGCAAGGCCCTCGACTGCATCTCTTCATTCCTCTCCGGCAGAACCCAGAGAGTCTGCCTTCCGTCTTACCTGTCCGAACGCTCCAAAACCATCTGTGGCGTCCCCCAGGGATCCTCCCTCAGCCTAACACTTTTCAACGTTTACAGGGCTCCTCTCGCCAACATCACACAATCCCACCACATGAACATAGTATCCTACGCAGACGACACCCAGCTGATCATCTCCCTCACGAAAGACCCCACAACCGCAAGAAACAACCTCCAGAATGGACTTCACGCCATCGCCAACTGGATGGAATCATGCTGCCTCCAGCTAAACACAGGCAAAACAGAGATCCTCATCCTCGGCAGCAACCACTCCGCCTGGAACGACTCCTGGTGGCCTACCTCCCTAGGAGCCGCACCCACTCCCACCACCCAAGTACGGAACCTGGGATTCATCCTGGACTCAGCACTCAGCATGACTCAGCAGGTCAACACAGTCTCCTCTTCCTCTTACAACACCCTTTGCATGCTCCGCAAGATTTTCAAGTGGATTCCCATCGAAACCAGAAAGACAGTCACCCACGCCCTGGTCAGCAGCCGACTGGACTTCAGCAACGCACTCTATGCAGGAACCACGGCCAAGTTACAAACGAAAATGCAACGTATCCAAAACACCTCCGCCGACTCATCCTCGACGTCCCACGCCGCGTCCACATCTCTGCCCACCTCAGAGACCTGCACTGGCTACCCGTATCAAAGAGGATTACCTTCAAACTATTCACCCATGCACACAAAGCCCTCCACAACACAGGTCCGGCCTACCTCAATGACAGACTCACCTTCCACACCCCCGTCCGCCAGCTCTGCTCCGCCAGCCTAGCCCTCGCCTCCGTTCCCCGCATTCGCCGCACCACCGCCGGAGGAAGATCCTTCTCTCACCTCGCCGCCAAGACCTGGAACTCCCTACCGCTCCACCTACGCCAGACCCAGGACCTCCTGACTTTCAGGAAACGCCTCAAGACATGGCTATTTGACCAGTAGCTCCCCCACCCAGCACCTTGAGACCCTGACGGGTGAGTAGTGCGCTTTATAAATTACGTGATTGATTGATTGATTGACCCTGTTTTCCTCTGCCTTAACCACGCATTTCTGGAACAATGAACATGCCTGGTTAAGGCAGAGGAACACAGACTTCAGATCAGAGAGGAAGCGGGCAGGAAAGTGGTGCTGTGGTAGGTTTGGGGGTAGTTTTAGGGGTGGGGGTAATCTTATTTTTTAGGGATGGGGGTCGGGGTAATTTTAGGTTTTAGTGGTGGGGTGGGTGTTGTGGTAGTTTTAGGGGCAAGGTGGGGTGTTGCGTAGTTTAGGTTTTAGGGGTGATGGTGGGGGTCGGGGTACATTTAGGTTTTAGAGGCGGGTTGCAATAGTTTTAGTAATGGGGCTGAAGGGTTGGGGTGGTTTTAGGGGTGGGGGATCATGGTAATTTTAGCGGTAGGGGTCGGGGTTTAAGTGGTTTAGGTTTTAGGGGTGGGGGTTACGGTAATTTTAGGGGTGGGGGTTTCGGGTCGTTTTAGGTTTTAGGGACGGGGTGGGGGTCACATTAATTTTAGGGGCAGGGGTGGAGGGTTGAGGTAGTTTTAGGGGGAGAGGGTTGCGATAATTTTTGCGGCGGGGTTGTTGAAGATTTTGGGGGCGGGGGTTACGGTAATTTTAGGGGGTTGCAGTGGTTTTAGGGGCAGGGTGGTAGGTCACTGTCGTTTTAGGGGCAGGGTAGGGGGTCAGGGTAGTTTTAGGTTTTGGGGTGGGGATGGAGGTTGGGGAAGTTTTAGGTTTTAGGGGTGGGGGTCGAGGTCGTTCTAGGGGTGGGATAGGGAGTCAGGGGGGATGCATGCTGCAACAATGCATGCCATTCCACCAATGCCTTTTCAAGGAATGCCTTTACAATGAAAAATCATTGTTAAGGCATTCGTGGTAAAGGCATTAGTAGTAACAACATGGTCGTTGTTCTGATCGCTTTGTTCAGGCATGCGTGGTTCCAGCATGCGTTGTTCTGACATACATTCACCTAAGACAACCCCCAAAACACCTCTCACAACCACTCCCTCTCCCTCCACTCCCAAACCCTTTTGCCATGACCTTCCCCCTGTGTCTAAGAAGTTTTTCCTCTCAGAGTTGAACCTTTTCCCTACTCCTCTCCTGTGTGTGACCCCCCGAAGATCTGTGTTCCTCCCTGTGTCCAGCCCTTCCACCTCCAAGTCCTCCCCTGGCTCTTCTGCAGGTACCCATGCCCCTTCCCCACCAAGAAGTCGACCCCTTCCAAGAGTTCCAAACCCCCCCACCCTACCTGTGGAGGTTGTATGGCAGTCAGGAGTCAAGTAGGGGCACTGGAATGTGCCATCTGTGCATGATGCACATGTTTTATTAGACCGGCCAATGGCATCCTAATCTTGTACTTAGTTATGCATATATTTATATATTTATTGCCATGCATCTGGGCCAACCAGATGTTAGTTCCAAGGTTACATTTTTGACCGGCCTTTCATTCCTTATGGCTGTTTTGATCTTGGCTGCTTTAGTTAGTGTGTGAGTACGTTTTTTGTGTGTGCTGATAGTCCTACCAGTTGTGTGTGACCAGCATGTGTGGGTGTGTGCACTGCATGTGTCCCGCTGTGATGGCTGTGTATTGTGTGATGGGTATGTATGAGTTATGGACATGGAATAATGTTGATATTGTGTGTAGTGATTGTGTTGATGTGTTATTTCAAGTGTTATTTGCTCTTGTGTGGTTGTACTGTGTGTGTGAATGTGTATGTTGATTGGTATGTCAGATCTGTTGTGTTGTGTGTTGGCAGGATAGGACTATGGCTTGTTGTATGGATGTTTGTGTGTGCTGGTTCTCTGGTGTTGGTAGGTTGTGCTGTATCTATGATTTGTCAAGTGGAGGTGTGCATTGTGGATATATGATGGCGATTTCGAGGTGTTGAGGTTCTGGTGTTGTTGTGTCATTTGGTTGTATTGAGTGTTGTAGTGTTAGACTGTGCCGCTGCTGTGTATCTGGGTGTTGGTGTGTGTTTTAAATGTGTGTATGTGTGTTGGACGTAGTGTGTGTACTATGTATGTGCATGTGTGTATGTGGCAATGTGTGGGATGTGCGTGTCAGTGTGAGGGTACATGTGTGTGTGGCCATCGCTACCCATCCAGGATGGGTAAGTTGTGTGCGCTTATATACATTGACATTGTGCAACGGTGTCAGGTAAGTGTGTGTACTCACTGTTGCTGTCGTCGTTGGTTACGGAGTCGCTGGGTGAGCAGGAGCAGTGGGAGGAAGTGTAGCTCAGGTTACATGGTGGCTCAAGAAGAGCACATGCTCATGAAGGTGAGTGTCTCCTTCTATAGAGTTGGTTTCAGCCAGGGTTTCCGTGGTGGTGCGATCGCGGCAGAAACCTTGGCGGTGTGCAGCCTTGTAATCTGTCTGGCGGGAAAAGGCTCTCCACTGGCCTGAAGGTGGCTGCCATCGTCTGTGGAGGCCTGACCGCACTGCCGGTGCTGGTGGTGCTGGCGGTGAATTGGCTGTATTCTGTTGGGAAGACCACCATGGCCATAATTTGGCGGCCTTCTCCGCCAGCCTGTTGACAGCACGACCGCCACCGCCAACATGGCGGTCATGAGACGGCCAATCTCATAATGACCCTATTAGTGTGTAATCATTTAAGGATCATAAAGACAAAACTGTATCACTAAAAAGAGCAGTTTCATGACATGCAAGAAATGCAAACTCTGTAAGTAGAGCATTAAAAAAAATCATATAATGATCTGTGCCAAGCTTTATAAAATCCTATCAAAGTATTTATCTCATGCAAAGCTGCTTGTGGTTGATGAGGGTCCTTGCAAAATGAAATATGTTGGAAGTACAGGTTTTTTATTGATGGAGAAGATTTTGAACAACATTTTCATCGGAAACATGATGGGATTCCTGACATCTTCACAAGCTATGAAATAAATATTGTGAAGAGTAGGAGACTACAGAGAGCTGAGACTGTGCAAACTGGAGTCATAAAGCAAAGATCCAGTCAGTTTGAATCTTGATGAAGAACTGAGTATCCAAATTAATGCTGTATGAAATCTGTATGTGTCTTGATAGATGCTGAGAGCAATAACTAACCAACATCTCCACTCTTTTTTCTTTTTTCCTTCCTCCTTTTTCTGTAAAAACAATGAAGAAAGTGTGATTTATATATGGGGCTAAATAAGCATGCAAAACAAGGTATACTGCTAGTTATATTATAAAACCTAAGTACACAACCATCAGATTAGACGTTATGCAGTTATTAAATAAGCTTTGCTCCCAAATGGGCAAGATTGTGTTAACAGCAAGTTGCACCTCTTTTGCCTCACCCTGGAGCCAAGAATAAGGATGAAAGGGGCGACCTCCCCCAACAAGCTCAGCACTGTCCTTCAGAGTAACTAAAGGACAGAAACAAGAGGTTGAGCAGTGGAACCCTAACAATGCTCAGAAGGAAAGAATCATAGATGTTAACTAATAGAGGAGAAAGCATAAAGCATTAAAATCCTCTCAAGAAAGCATACAATACAACTGAAGAAATAAGCAATTCAAAAGAAGGAAAGATCAAACACAAAGACATACTGCATGTAAAAAAGAAAGAAGAAACATAGGCCTGGAGTGTGATAGGCATTGGACATGAAGACAGAATCCTTGTAACATTGTGATGCCCAGAAGAACTCAAAACAATCCTTTATATAGTAGTTAATGTTGACACCCTGGAACCATATTGCAGCAATGTGGTATTAGCATTCCCCATCCCATAGGAATAAATGGCATTTGCTTAAACAAAGTATCCCTTGACATACAGACCTCCAACCACCAGGTGTCCTCATAGCTAAGCAAACAGAGTCCTGTTCCACCATCTCAATTTGCCCAAATCAAAACTTGGAGCATATAGAGTATTCTTGCACCAAATTGCAATTCGGTATATACAACATGTCTAGCCCTGCTGTCATCACAGTGGTCCCAACCCTTTGGGATAGCATGGCACTGAACCTGTAGGCTGTATGTATGCCAACATTAACAGCACACCGCACTATGCAGTGACCATGGAGCATAACAGTATACCTCCTTGTGTTGCTTCACTCTTCAGAATAACAGAACTATGCACTTCAGGATAGTTTAGGACATATTGTGAAACAATCACTCTCAAATACCTGAATAAGTAGAATAATCAAGTTTATTTATGGGGCAAGTTCTCATATAGCAAACCAGACCACACTAACATATCATGAAAAATAACATGAGGATAACTGTTAGAATATAAACACTCTGTGATATCATGAAAAATAACATGAAAATAGCTGCAAGGATAAGTGCATATAACACACACACAATATGATTCAATGCTTATAAATTGAAAGGCTTCACCAAAAAGAGATTCTGCATCCCTCCACCGTACACCAAGCCAGGGAACCCAAATCGACTGGCGCAGGGAGTCTCGTTCGGGACAATCAGTCCTCCTGCCGTTGCGTCCAACTCAGAAGAGAGTTCCTAAATCCAGTCCATCAGGGCTCCTGATCTTTATAGTATTTACTAACGCCCAGGAGTCCTTTCTAGAAAAAGACTCCTTCCTTTACAAACTGTGCAATCAGCGGTTCACCCTTCAAGACGTCTCCTTGGAACGGGCCAGGTTCCCAGAAGAGGGCTCCAAGGTGAAGCTTGCATTCCTCAATGAGTACAGGTGCATCCCCCTGTCCTAAATGATAGCTTGTGGAATGTAAATAGCGCCCTCTGGACCAGGCAGATGGAGTGAAGTTGAGCAGAAAAACACTCCACCCTGCAGCTTGCAGAAGGTTGTGGAAAAACACACAGAACAGTGCTTCACGCACAAAACCAGACTCAACAAAATGGAGTCATGAGCCAATGTAAAATGGAAGCAAAAGCCAATGGTCCATCGTATATTTCATTGCCCTTACCCTGCACCACTGTTCACCTTGCACGTAGTGCATGTAGCAATACACTCCTCACCAAATGCCACATCAAAATATATGAAGCCTTGCTTCTGAAAGGACGGATGGTCAGGAGGTAAAGTGATGAAGGTGGCAAAGAGCAGGAATACTCTCAGCAGGTTACTACGATGGATCACAAGCCTGGTATTCTGCCTGATGTACTAGAAAATAGAGATGCCAATAATGTACTTGAAAAGTACATACCAACTTCAAAAGAAGTGCGAAAGGTGCCAGGAAAAGGACCATTAATAACAAGTTATTTTTCTGAAACATGGAATACTGCATATATTTTCTGAGAAGGAGGAAGGCACAATTGAACAGCAGTAGAATGACTAATCTTTGCGAGAGTAAGGAGACCATACAATTGAGCGCTTAATTTCCTCCTCCTCAAAGGCAAACATTGAGATAACAGCCACAACTTGTCCCTAACCATATTATCTGGGGACTCCATTCTTTTCCAATTAGCCATCTCTTGCATCCAAACCTTGTCAACTACCTGATAAGTCCTTTTCTACTATTTGCACAGTAGACATAATGGCATAAGACAAAGGAACTCACTTGTCATTTTGTATTTAAAAAGGCATGACACAAGGATGTATACCATACTTTGCAAACAAGGGGGACAACCTTGTGACATAATGCATAGCATTATTTTAAGCAAACTCTCAGATAGTAACAAGCTTTTTTGGTTATCTTGAGTGGCATCACAGATACTACTAAAAATGTTGATTTATGTGTCCTGTCTCTGTTAGTCTGTGAGTGGTACCCTTCTGACATTGCTTGTTGGTATCCTACTTTTTGTAATATGTTTTTCTAAAATGAAGAGGTAACCTCAATCAGGAATTATTTTCTGGGATAATGAATGGAGATGCAAAATATTTCATACTCGAAGATACTTGAGGCATTTCAGGTGCAGAAATCAACTCAGGTAATGGACTGAAATAATTAATCTAACTGTGTCAGAAATTCCCATAATGACTGAAAACCCTTCAGAAAATGGAAGATTTACAATGAAATCAGTGGGAATATCAGACCAAGATTCTGAAGAGATTTATAAGGGTCTTAAAAAACCACCTAGTGACTGCTTTGAACTATTTACATGCAATGGAACCGGAACCTACATAACGCTTTATGTCACTCTTAAACGGCCACAAAAATGCTCAGTATCCATTCTATCATGGTTTTGACTAGTCAACGTCTTGAAATAGGTGTTTCATGATATCTCCACATGATCTGCAATTGCAATTCAGGATTGGGTAACAACAGTTTCTTGAACACAAAAGATAGCCTGTCCTTAAATATTGAATAACTTGTTCTGGGTTTTATTGTAAAAAGATTGGTTGACTTTCAAATGTGAGACATGACTGTCTGACACTATCAAGAAAATGTTAACTCCCATCAAAAAGCTGTGGGATTAAATAATGGATCCTGGTTCTTCCTGTTGATTATTAATCACAGGATGGGACCCTGATAGCGCATCATTTGGAAAATGTTGAGACCCAGGATTGTAACATACAGGAATTTCAAAAATAAGGATTCCAAAGTTGTCAGCCTGTAATTGGACATGGGAAATAAAAGCAAATAGGGTTAGGATCTAGCTCCTCTAGATTACTTTCACTGTCAACCCTTCCCTAGGATTTTCCAAGTACCTGCAAGTCAACTTGTGTCTGCTTTGCACTCGGGAGTTGAGTAGTGGGGTGTAGTAGGAGAAGGTTATCAACCTTCTCCTTAGCCGAATACCTTACTTAACATTGTTACAAAATGTAATCTGAATACAATTTTTTAAATATGCATTGTTTAGCTGCATAAGATTCTTGAATCCCTTCAATGAGGAGTTACAAATGTTGCTTCACATTAAACTCTTTGTCATAGTTTCTTCTTGGATAGAAAGTCTCAAAAACACAGCTCATTGTTTTGAGGTTTAGCTCTTTAGAAAATGAAGAATGTCTAATAATAAAGGTAAGTCTGGAGATTAGTGCATTGTCTTTTGAGTTTACCTTTTATTCTTTTGTTGCAGGTACCTGTGGGGATGCTGCAACTGAGCTTCTATGATGCTGGCAGAGAACAGGGCCCAGAAATCAGACAAGAATCCTCTGACGCTGCCGAAGTGCTTGTGAAACTGGTAGGGAACAGACTTGTCAAAAGCAGGTAAGTGATCCTTGAATAGCACGTTTAATTTGCTCTTGAAGGTGTTGTCTTCTTTGTGGAGGCTGATGCGGGCAGGAAACAGCCTTCTTCTGCAGAATTCGCAAGGCAAAACAAGGCCTCCTGTCTCAGGCATGGATTAAATTCCGAAGCCACGCCCAAGATGGCTGTCGAGATTTGCCAAGATCTTGGCAAATCTCTATGTGAGAAGCATGTGGCTACAATGTTACATAAAAGACTTGGAGACTGAGATATTTTCACACACTGGATGTTTTAAGGCATAAAGCAATGCACACAACTCAAGGGCTGTGATATTTGGGCATAAAGCAAGGCACAAGTCTCGGGGCTGAGACTTTTGGGTCTGCTGGAAAATTGAGGAGCATATCTACAAAGAAGTGCACAGCACAGCACCAAAATTGGCAACTCCGCTCTGCATTACTTCAGAAATGTAGGGATGCTCCATATTTACAAAAATACGGCACACCCCTAGGTTTCCCCTAGCGCTTGTGCTAAATTTTGCGGCCTAGCACCAACGCAGGCACCCTTGCACTATAGGGCAAGGGTGCCTGTGTTGCAGGGAATGATTGCCTGTGTGCAGGAAGGTGTCCCTTCGTGCCCATAAACAATCAATAATGGTGATTTGTTACTCCTTTGTATGCTGCACGAATGCACCACACATAGAAGTAGCAATTTGTCATTATTTAATGATTGTTTATGTGCAAAAATGAGAAGAAATTTAAGTATTTCTCCTCATTGCGCCATGCCAAAGCCACCCCTGGGGTGACTTTAGTTTTTGGCTCTGCCTCAGATTTATGTTTCCTTGTAAATCTGTAATATTTCTATTGCATAACGGTGTGAGATTTTCTCCCACACTTATATTTGGCACTATTGGGGTAGCAAAGTGCCCCACTGGTCGAGTATTTGCTAACAATATGTTTTTTCACTCATTCAACTTTATGTGAAGTCCGCCAGCTCTCAAACTACAGCTACCTCTTTCTGATTACGATATATGGATTGTATTTACACAACTACAGAAAGCCAAGTTGGATAATTAGGTGATGTAAACAAACACATTTCAACTTTCATTAACATGGATACTTGTAGAGAAACTGTTCATTCACTGTTCATGTCTCATAGAAATAAGCTTGCATTCGACCCACCGTCTCTGTGAAGAAACACCCCCAGCTTTGATGGTAGAAGAGGGTAAAGTGGATGCTGGTGGGACCCCAGTCACCCTTCCCACCCTACAGATTTGGATGTGCCTTACCGTCAATAAATAAAAGGTGGTCCAACCTCCACTTCTGAGTTGGTGGACTGGTGGGGAAGGAGTGAAAACTCACCCTTGTTCCCCATTCCAATGGACGTCTTTAACTGGACACAACTAGCCAACACCTGCAGGGTCACTGGACTCGAAGGTAGGGAGGCCTCATTGCCAGGGCATGTTGGGTGGGCACTGCACAGAAGGTCGGGACCACTGCAAGCTTCTACATGTCACAGTAATTTTTTTAAATAATTGTGACAAGAATATGTGGGGTACAGAATGGTGTCACACATGATTGGGGACACACTGACAGAATACACATATCGCACACATACACACCTGTCATTGTGGTATCATCATTCATTGAAAGATTAATGCTGGCACCACAATGTCGGTACACTCACACTTGGACAATAGTGTCCACTTGTGAGTATTGCAAAGGGAACCTGTATAGGTAGGTTTGTGCTACCTATTGTGTATGTGAGTCAGTATGTGTGTGTGTGTGTGTGTTTGTGTGTGTGTGTGGCTTGGCTGGTTGAGTTGGAGGGAGCCAGAGTGTGTAATGTGGTTGTATCTGTATGTGTGTCACTTGCATGTCACACTGATGTTGTGTATGATGTGTTGCTGTGTGGCACATGAAGGTGCATGTTGCTGTTGTGTGGCTGATGTTGTTGAGATGTGTGTAGTTGTGAGTGTGTGCGAGTGAGTTTGTGTGGCTGAGTGTGTAGTTGTGTTGGTTATTGTGGCATGTGTGGGTGCAGTATCAATAGTGTATGTGTGGGTTGTGTCATGGATGTATGTCAATGTATGTTTTCAGCATGTATGGTTTGTGTTGTGTTGGTATTGTAATGGATGATGGTGTGTGTGTTGTGTAGTGTGTAGTGCAGGGGGGATACATATAGCTAAGGGACAGTGTGTGTGTCACTTAGCTCTATTTCATAGCCCCTGTAATTGTATGTGGTCCATTGACATTGCTTGTGTATGGAGAGCTCATGTAGGTTCCTGAGTTTTGGGGATATGTGAGTGTCTTGCAGGTCACGTATGAGCCTTACTGCTGCATTCTGAATGATTTGGAGTTTTTTCATGAGTTACAGTGTGAGTCCAGCGTAGAGGGCGTTGCTGTAGTCCAGGCCACTGGTGACGAGGACCTGAGTGGGAGTGCATCTGGTGTCAGTGGGAAGCCACTTGAAGATCTTGCTTAGAAGGCGAAGGGTGTGGAAGCAGGTGGAGGAGACTGAGTTGAACTGGCTCTCCATGCTTAGTTTGTTGTCGATGATGACCCTCAGGTTGCAGGCGGGGAGGACCCTAGATCTGATGGCCACCAGAAGTTGTCCCACAGCAGCAGGATTTCAGTTTTATCAGAGTTCAGTTTGCACAGCTCTCCAGTCGGCTATGCTGCTCATGAAGAGCTGGAATTTGGTCATATCTCTGGATATGTTTTCGGCTAGCCATTGGATTAGAGGCATGTTGTTTGCATACAAGATGATGTTCAGTCCATAGTCTCTGATGATGTTGGCCAGGGAGTTGTGTAGGCGTTGAATAGGGTTGGGCTGCGGGAAGATCCTTGGGGATTCCGCATATGATGGGCTTGGGATGGGAGGTGAGTGGAAGGAGGCGGATAGTCTGAGTTGGGTTGGAGAGAAAGGAAGACATCCATTTAAGGACATCTCCATGGACAGAGATCTAGAGGAGACTTTTGAGCAGGGTGTGGTGGAAGACTGGGTCGAAGGCCACAGAGAGGTCGAGGAGGATGAGGGCGGCTGAGTGTTCTTGGTCTAAGAGGATTTTGATGTCATCCATAGCGGCGATTAGGGTGGTTTTAGTTCTCTGAATTGGGCTGAATCCAGACTGTGATGGGTCCAGCAGGTTGTTGTCTTCTAGGTATGTCGTCAGTTGCTGGTTCACGGCTTTCTCTACCTTCGCTGGGAAAGGGAGCAGGGAGATTGGATGGTAGTTTTTGAGGTTGCTGAGGTTGACAAAGGGCTTCTTGAGGAAGGGTTAGATTTTTGCATGTTTCCATTTGTTGGGGTAAGTGTCTGTGTTGATGGATAGGTTTAGGATGTCTGTGAGTCTGATGCCGAAGCTGCTGCTGCCAAGGTTGAACATATGATGTGGGCATGGGTCTGTGGGGGATCCTGAGTTGATGGATTGCATGATATCAGTGGTGTTCTGGGTGGTAAGCTGATTCCACTTGTAAAGCCTGCGTTTCAGGGGAGGTGAGTCAAGGAGGTTAATAATGTCTGCTGTGGTGGGCTAGGGTGCAAAGTTCCTGTAAATGGTTTGATTTTGTTGTGAAAGTAGGCGTTGAGAGAGACACACACTTCCTGCTTGGTGTATACGGTGTTCTCCAGAGCTGAGGGGTTGGCGTACTCTTTGAAAATGGTGAAGAGTTCTTTGCTGTTCTTGGCGTTTTGAAAGTGGGAGGCCAAGGCTTGCTCTTTGGTGTTTTTTATGAGTCTAGCGTAGTAGTTGGGAGC
Organism: Pleurodeles waltl; assembly: GCF_031143425.1. Lineage (NCBI taxonomy): Eukaryota > Metazoa > Chordata > Amphibia > Caudata > Salamandridae > Pleurodeles > Pleurodeles waltl. The sequence continues at coordinate 512,459,515 of NC_090445.1, forward strand.
TTCCTTGAGTGTGGTGCAGTCGTTGGGGAATTTGGAGTGGCGCTATTTTGTATCAAGTTGTTTGCAGTTGTTTTTTGTGGTGTGTTCTAGCTTGCTTTTTTGGAAGATTTGTTGGGTTTGTTGGGACAACCATATCTGCACAGTGTAATATTCAGGTGGCCAAATGTTTAATGTCTTTGTCGATGTCTGGGATGTGATCAGGTGAACGGTAAGTGGTATCTGGTGGCTAGTAGTTGAGGGCGTGGGTCCATTGGATCTTAGATATATTGCTCCAACTTCTATGTGATGTGGGAGGAGGTTTAGGTGTTTGATTTGGTATGAAGAAATAGTTTAAATGGATGATGGCGTGGTCGGTCCAGTTGAGCTTGGTGCTGCAGCTGTATTTGAATCTGTTGCTTAAAGTGAAGATGGGGTTGAGGGTGTGTCAAGCAGTGTGAGTGTGGTCTGTGACTGTCTTTCCGAGGCTATGGATTGTCATGCAATCTAGCAGGTTGGTGGTGTGGATGTTGTTGGTGTCCTCCAGGTGGACGTTTAAGTCTCCGAGGAAGAAGTAGAGTTCGGTGTTGATGGCTTGAGGGGCTATGATCTCAGAGATTGCATCACAGAAGCTGGGGTGTGGTCTGGGGTGGTCTGTAGGCGAGAGTACTTTTGATGGTGACATTATTGTTGATTTTGTACTGGAAGTTGAAATGCTCCTTGGTTGTTGTGCTTGTTTTTCTGTGGTTGTGCAGTGTATTGATTATTTGCAGAGCATTGGCATGTCTTGTCTGAGCTTGTTGGGGCTGTCGCAATGGGTGATCTTGTAGCCCTCTGGTATGGCTGCAGAGATGGTGGGTGCTGAGGTGCGGAGATGGTGGGTGCTGAGGTGGTGTTGAGGCAGGTTTCTGTGAGGAAGAACATGGCAGGTGCAAGAATGGTTATGGTGTCCCATATCTCCATGGTGTCTCTGGCTGGAGCAGACATTAAGTAGTATGCCATTTACTTAGTGAGTGGACAAGGTAGTTGGAGGTGGTGGTTCAGTGGAGTACACTGCTGAGCTGGAGAGCCAGCAGTGGAAGCAGGTGAAGGGTCTGGCTGTGGTACACAGGGATGCATGGCAGCACTCCTGTTGGCTGGTCGGGTGTTGAAGGTGTCCAGTGTTCTTGGCACTGGGTGTGGTCCAGGCACTGATAGGTGCTGACAGGCTTGCCTTTGGCACACTTTTGGCATGCCAGCGCACACCCGCTGTGCAAATTTGACATTTTTAGGGCTACCTCATACACAGAAACATTTCAAAATATGATTTTTATCAGGTGATATACCCTGAGTAACAGAATGAGTGCCCACATGGGTGAGACAACATGACTACATTGTTTATATCCTGATTATGACTTATATAATATTTTTACATCTCGTCACTATCTAAATTTTCCATAAACTGGTTCTCATATGAATTTAACATTGACTAACATTCCAAAGGAAAGGCATGCAAAATGCCACAAGTACAACAATCTATTTTTTTAGAATCGGTGTAACAAAGGTGCATAATAACATGGTCCTTCCTCCCTTTTTATTGTTAGTTAATTTATGTTATGTTATTTTGATTTATAAAGCGCGTGGCTAGGCCTCCTAGCGCTCATATCGAGACAAGCTAGGCCACCCTGAGAATTATGCTTTGAACAACCATGTTTTTAGAGCCTTCTGGAAGCCTAATTCATTGTTGGTAAGGCGAATGCTGAGCGGAAGTTCCATAGCTTACCTTCCTGATACCTTAGCGATCTTCCGCCCCATCTAGTCTTTCTGCCTCTAGGGACCTTTGCTAGCAAGGCATTGGAAGAGCTAAGGTCTCTCAAAGGAGTGTAGCAAGAGACAAAAGTCCTAAGCAAGGATGGACCTCTATTATACAGAGCTCGGTGGAAGTAACAAAGAGTTTTAAATTCTATTTGTCGTGCAAAGGGAAGCCAGTGAAGGGAAGAAATAGCTGACTTAACAGATTTGTACCTTGGGATGTCTAGGAGCAGCCGAGCTGAGGCGTTCTGTACCACCTGCAGCTTCTGGATCACCTACCTGGGCGATCCAACTTAAAGAGCATTCCTATAGTTGAGCCGCAAACTGATCATGGCCTGTATTATAAGTCTTTTGGCCTCAAAAGGAAGGATTCTGAAGACCTTCCTTAGAAGTCTTAACAGGCAGAAAGCGGTTGCAGAGACCTTATTGGCCTGATAAGCCATGGTATGTTGCGGATCCAGCCACACTCCCTGGCTATTAATGCGTTCTTTAGGGGGCGGAAGATTGCTCAATTCTTCCTGGAAGGTGTAATTCGGTTTCACCTGTGCATTGTGTCCAAGTTCCATAACCTCAGTCTTGGTATCATTAAGTTTAAGCCTACTTTGGGACATCCAAACTGCGACTGGTTGTAGACAAGGGGCAATTGCTGAGACATTTGCGCTGGAATTTGTAGATAGTGATACAATTAGCTGTGTGTCATCAGCGTATGACACTAGGGACAACCCAAAAGGCTTAACAACTTCAGCTAAGGGTAACATATACATGTTAAATAGAGTGGGAATTGGAGAGGACCCCTGGGGTACTCCGCAACTATTCTTCACTGGTAATGAGAACTATGACCTATCCAGGACCTGATAAGATCTTCCCTTCAGGAAGGAAGTAATCCAATATAAGGCAGAACCCTCGATTCCTATGTCTCTGATTCTTTCCAGTAGTATGTTAGAGTCCACCGTATCAAATGCTGCACTGAGATTAAGCAGGATGATTGCTGTAGTTAATCCCTGATCCATACACCTTCTGGCCACTTCTGTGACTAGAATCAGTGCTGACTCTGTACTATGATTGGGTCTAAAACCCATCTGAGAGGGATGTAGAATATTGTTGTCCTCTAAGAAATGAGACAGTTGGGCATTCACATGCTTTTCAATTACTTTAGATAGATCCGGCAAAAGCGATATCGGTATATAATTGCTGAGCAGGGAGACATCTAGGTTCGTTTTTTTTAGAAGAGGTTTAACAATGGCGTGTTTCCATTGATCGGGCACTGTCCTCTCTACCAGGGAGGAGTTAAGCAGCGTGGCCATAAAAGGTACAATAGCAGGAGCACCTAATGCTAGCATGGAAGAAGGGGCCGGATCTAGGGGGGAACCAGACTTCAGGGTCGAAAGGTATTTCCAAACCGTCTATTCAGATATCAGAGGAAAATCCATAAGGGTGTCGGCACCCACTAATTGCTGTGCCATTACTCCAGGGACTGATCTACTACTGTGGGCAGCGTCGAATAAATATCTAGCACCTTTTGTTGAGAAAAGAGTGCCAGATTATTGCTCTGCTCTTGAGAAGCCTCTAATGAGGGACCATTCTGTGATGGCAGGGAGATTTCCTTAAAAATCAGAAAAATCTCCTTTGGAGAGTTTGAAGCTAGCTTAATTTTCGTGCCGTAGTACTTGGATTGGGCCAATTTAATCTCAGCATGATAAGTCCTAATGGCTCTTCTATATGCTAGTTTCAGGGAGTCATCATAGGATTTACGCCAAACTCTTTCTGATTTCTTACATTCTTTTTTGATAAGTTGAAGATAAGGGGAAAACCACGTAGCACCTTTACTCCTATCTAGTAAATTATACAATATAAAAATGACTAAGGAAAGTTTTTCTATAATGGATTAAAAGCATGTGAAATTCATTCTACTTTACTAATACTTTATAGTCTTTACGGATGAAAGTATTGTGGTTACATATCTGACTATATGCCTGCTACAGAGCTAAGACCTGGTCAGTTGTTTTTCAGTTAAAATAAAACTGATGAAGTCCTGAAATTTTCCAGTTATGATATACAACACATGTTGCACACTATCACTCATGCATCTGCCCTGTGTGGATGGTCTTTTTTTTACATTTGATTAGCTAAGTGTTGTCCTGGGCATAGCATTGTCCACCATAACTGGCAAGCTTTAGGGATTTTTCAATTTTGTGTTAGCTGATCCCTAACCGACCTGTGTTTTTTGTGTGATTTCCATGTTTTTTTTAATGATGTACCGAATTCACCTGCCATGTACCCATTCTGCATTGTGCATGGCCTTCAGCGATGCCTTGTACCTCACACCCTTTGGCTGCAGGGAGGGCTAGTTAAAGGGTCTGCCCTGTCTTGCACTGTGCTTAATTAGCTATTTGCTAAATTTCATGCACATTCACAACAATTGCCAAGTTATGAGTCATTGAAAGTTGTATTGTCCCCGATTTGCCCCGGATTAATCTTTCTCCCTCCCTCTGACATAGCTGCTCAAAATATGACATAACCAACAGAAAGTCAAACCATGTAAATGTCTGCCAATTTTTGTGCAGCACCATCAAATGGTGGCAAATGAATTAGAAGATTAATAAGTTTTTGAATTCTTCTTTGAAATTACCCCACTCCTTTGATAGACCTGCATGAAATTAAGAAAACCAAGAATAAGCTGTTTTTGTGATGCCCCGGCAGTCTGCGTCTCGGGATGCCGGAACCGCCACGGCCCATCTTTTTTGATTGGCCTGCCTTTTAAAGCTGCAATGCGGTCCAGGATTCTCATTTCGAGCTCTGGTTCACCCTTTGGGCACTGGCAGCCTCCCCGACCTTCTCCCCCACTTACCTGCTCAGTTCTTTTTCCTTCTTTTTCTTCTCCAGCTTCTTTCTTCTTGTCTTCTTTTTTTCCTGGGTCTCCATATTGTCTTCTTCTGTCGTGGCTGTCTTCCCAGCATGCATTGTGTCTTTCCTTTTCTACTTGGCTTTTCTTCCCATTCATTTCTGTGTAACTTTTCCCAATCCAAGATGGTGTAATTTCATTTTCCTGTTTTCTCACTTCTTTTTTTATGGTATATAAGCACTGCAGTTACTTCTTTCTTTGCGTTGCAAACACTTCCGTCTTGGTGGTGATCCTCGCTCCTCATTCCAATTTTCTACTCACTCCTGCTTTTTGTGTTTACCTGCAGTTTTGACCTCTATTGCCTTTTTTTCATTGTTTAAATTTTTTCCTCTTTTTCATAAGGTCCTGTGATGGAGGATTTTTTCCCATTACTTGGGTTTTTCTTCTGGGACTCCTTCTGGAGGGTACGGTCTGCCTTGTGATTTTTCTAGTCGGCAACATCTTAGCTACTAGAAGAGGTTGCCCTTATCTTGGCCATTCCAGAACCAGCAAGAAACCAGGTGTCTATTCAAGTCCTGTAGTCTACGGCGGTAAGAGACATGCTGACTGTGACAAGCCTTATCTTTATGCCATCACATGATATCTCTGCACTGGGAGTCACTGGCTTACTGCCTGTACATTTAATGCATATTCTTGAAACAGCACTAAAATATTATTTTCCTCCTCACTAACTCCCCCCCCCTTCGATAGATTGCCACAAAACATTCAATACCAATAGAAGACCAGGCATTAAAGGCTTCCGTCAAATTTGGTGAACATTGGTCACACATTGCCAGTTATTAGCTAATGGGCACATACCTCATTTTTAAATGGGCCCCTCCTTGTCCTGCCTGAACATAAAAATACAAACAGAAGGCTAAATACGCTATGGGGTCATTACGACCTCGGTGGTCTTTTTGCAAGACCGCTGAGGAACCGCCGTGCGGAAGACCGCCTGTGCAGGCGGTTTGCCACTCGGCGTATTATGACTGTTGGCTGCTCTCTGTCGTTATTCCAATGGAGAGCCGGCAACAGCCATACTTGCGGGCGGCGGGGAAGTGGAGGTTGCTCCACCTCCACTGCCACGCCAACAGAACACCGCCAAGCAAATCACGTCCTGTGATTTGCTGTGGCGGTGTTCTGTTGGCGTGGCGGTGTCGGCGGAGCTGCCCCCATGGCTCCCGTCCCCTCCCGGAGGATCGACGGAACAGGTAAGTCGATCGTCCGTTAGGGGATGGGGGTGGGGGGTGTTGTGTGTTGTGTGCGTGCATGGAGGTGTGCGTGTGTGTATGTAGGGGGGGTGTGTGAGTGCGTGTATGCTTGCGGGGTGTTGTGTGTATGGGAATGAGTGCATGTATGTCTTTGGGTATGTCTGTATGGATGTGTGCGTGTATGTTTGAATGTGGGTGTGCATTCCTGACTGTGTGTGTGGCTGTGGGCATGTATGTTGGGGTGTGTGCATGTGTATGTTGGTGGTGCCTACATGCGTGTCGGGTGTGTGTCAGTAATGTTATTTTGGGGGTCGGGTGGGGAGGGGGGCCCTGCCACCTTTGGGGGTGGCAGGGGTGGTGGGGGGTGTAGGGGAGGCAGTCAGGGTGGGGGGTGGGGGAGACCCCTATCAGTGCCAGGGAAAGAATCCCCTGGCACTGATAGTGCTTACCGCCATGGATTTCATGGCGGTTCAAACCGCAGGAAATCCACGGTGGTAAGCCGGGTCCAAATACCGCCGGCGGTATACTGACAGCCGCAGGGCTGGAGACCCAGGTCTCCAGCCCGGCGGTCGTTTCCGCCCTGGTGGGCGGGACGGAGAACCAGCGGATGACCATGGCGGCAACCGCCATGGTCATAATTCACCTAGGTAAAACCGCCAGCCTGTTGGCGGTCTTACCGCCAGTTCTCCGCCATCCGCCAGGGTTGTAATGACCCCCTATGTCTTTGTCATATTTCATGCTTATCTGTCAAACATTGGAAAAGTTATGGATAAATCACAAATATTTTTGACTACCTGCTTTAGATTTACAACCTTCTTTGATCTTCAGGAAATGGAAATACTTGCACTGGGTGTAACATTGTAACTACCTGCCACATTTGATGTAGATTCATCAAACAGAGTCAAAGCTAGAAGCAACTGAATATCCTATTTCTTCACAGTGTAAGATTAGCTCATAACTTTACATACCAATAGAGTACTACATCTTTCAATCTTCTGCCAAATGTTGTGCCCATTCACCACACAATGCCAAACCTATTAGCAAGTGAACATGTTTGGCCACCATTTTAACTGGCCTCACCTTCATGGGTCTGCACACATTTGTAGTTACGAAGAGTAATATCAACTTACAGATTGATTGCCAACGTTCATGCATATTTGTCAAACAGTGCCAGTATTAAAAGCAAATCAACAAAAAGCTTTTCTAATTCCACGAAAATCGTTAACCCTTTAAAGCCCTTCAGCACCATGTTCTAAAGGTAAAAGCTCAAAACCTACTGAACAGATTGATAGAAAACCAATAGAAGCACATTTTCTTATTGACATTCCACATTCATTCCAAGCTGGTGTAAATCCATGCAGTGTTTTTGGCTGTAGGTGTCAGCAACATTTCTTATGGGAGCAACAATTGGGTAACACATGATTATTCACCCCAACTTAACTTTGTTTGTCCTTTGCATGTATCTGCATACAAAGCCAGCATTCTGGACCTTGTTTGACTATGCTAAAAGTGTGCCACATTTATTCAGATCCATTGACGGGAGTTAAAATTAGAGACAAGTCATAAAATGCCATTTTATGTGAAAGTGTCGCTGAACCATAACTACATAGTGGTTACTGCTACTATGGAGTATATATAAATAAAGTGAAGTAATGGTCACAAAAACAAAACCTGAAAATAGCCAGTTATTACCAGTTAAACTAATTCACAGCCTATCATGTGATGTTTATGACCTCACATATGAAGTTATGCATGACATTACATTACATTACATCATTGATAACATCATAGAGGACATCACAAATGATACTATAGAAATTATCAATTGTTCCACTGCCAGAATAAATTACAAAACTCAGTCAGGATTCTATATGCAACACTTCCCAAAATTAACACACATTTTTGCCGTGGAGCACGACTGGAATGCAAATCATTTTAGTATGCTGCCTTTATCTGATTCACCTGGCAACAATTATTTTGTCTCTGAATTTATTTCACTAATGGAACACAAGAATACAACTGTTTGTTTAAAGTTGGATTAGGATGGCTCCAAAGCTTCTGTAACATGTTCTGTATAACTAATGTACTTTTAATGGTACTCTGTGTAATCTTGCTTTGGGCATGGTCCACATTTTGGAGATCAAGAAACAATGTCAGCACTTCTTCCTACAAGAAGGAACAAACAGTTGCTGCGAAGAAGAACTTTTACACAGTAACATCCAAATTGTTGTGAAGAATATCTCAGTTATGATACAACTTTAGCTTGATTTTTAAATGTTGAATTCACTTTTATGGTTTTGTTCAAACCTTTCAAACTGATATTTAGCTAAGGAAAAAATACTAATCCCCAAACAGAAGGTGAACATCTCCATGTGTCCTGAAGTATCAGTTTAAATTTTGTATATTCAATTCCAAAATAACAGTTTGACATTTTTTTCAAGTAATAACATATATTTCTGACACACTTGAACAGTTAAACTACTACATGGCCATGTATCACCATCAATGCCTAAAATATGAACAAAAACCATTATGTCAGGTCACCATTACATCAAGGCAAGCATTATATGGGTGTGGGTGTCATCATAACACAGATCCCTGTTGTATGTAAAGAAATGTATTCAATGGTCAGCATTATCAGATGGTTGGGAACCCAATGACATGTGACCATGTTTGAATTGCCATTAAGAGAATAATTTGCCCTGTTTATAGGTTTCCATTGGGAAGCCAACTGAACTTGCTTGCAAATGTATGCTTCACCATTGTTCTTGCAAAAGATGTAAAACACCTGATGGTCTCTTAGTAGACCAATATAAGAGATTCACACATACAGAAAATGCATTGCTTGGATGCTACAACATTGACCATCACATACATGTAGAGAAAGCAGATGGGTTTAGATAGTGAAGTCAGTGATAATGGGCTTGTAAATTATATGTTAATTGCCATAATCTCATTCATTCCTAAATCTTCTTGCAGGAGAATTCATTAATACTATTGTGACTATTCTTTTTGGTTAAGTGTTCTAGGTATTAAACATTACCTATTAAAATGTTGAGTAACAATTCAAATAAAATATTTTACAAAACTTGGTTTTAATGCTTTAGAACCATTGTAATGATATGGATGGTCATTTAGAAGAAGGAAAGCTCCACTTTCTTTTCTGCTTTGATTTAGGAAACAAATTAGCTCAATTCACAGTTCAGTCACACAGTTTGTTTTGAAGTCTACACTTTCCTTCGAGCTTGGAATTCATTCTTCTGTCTTATTGGCCTTGAAAGATTTCCTTTAGAATCATTGTACTGAAGAAAACCCATTGCCACCGAATTTTCACCTTTTGATAAGCTGTGCATTTATGCATCTAGTTAAACTGAACCAGCTTTAGTTCATTTTGGGGACTAATGATTTATATCCATTTCTTTACTGTAACTTTTTGGTTACAAATGTTTCACAGAATGCCATAGATCTACTCCTCAGATATATTGTAGATGTGTTTAACATACATACATTGTTTCACTATTTCCCTTGCTTTAATCATTTTGATACTTCAAGTAAGCTTCATTATTCACATTCATTTTTTTCATGTAAACTGTGATGACATGATTTCTTAAGTTTTGTTTGACTTAAAATCCTTGACTTTTCTTTTTAAACATTTATTTAGTCTTATTCTTGAGACAACTACAACTATGTAAATTGCTCTTTCCAAACTTACATAATGAGGTTTACTTCATGTATGCCCATAATGCACTAGTTCTCAGGATCTTTTCTCTACGTATCTAAACAAACTCTAACCTCTCCCAGAAAACCTCCTCTCTCCCATAGCACTTCCTAAATATCACTGCAGCTCCATCACCCTTCAAAACAATGATAAGAAGGTCCAGAAGGGTAGGATAGGAGGTTTTATGCAGAGAGACAAGGAAGTGAGAGTTGGAGTAATGAAGAATACCGGAAAGAAATCCAGGCATTAACTCCTTCTCCTCTGATTCCTTGCATAATGAGGATATGCCTAAGCATAAGCCTTCTTATCATAATTCTGAAGAAAAAAAGAAAATACAGACTATAAAGCTGGAAGTGAAGGCCAAAGATTTTGTCAGGAACTTCCCAGTAATACATAGACAAAAATATTAAGAGGATAGAATACATTATACTGAGAATAACTCAGAATCGCAAAGAGTTTTGAGAGGCAACCTTAAAAAGAATATTCAAAGCAAAACTCAACTTACTACCTTGGGATACATTAATTCTGTAATGATAGATGAATGTATACTATGAAGTCTAAGTTGCAGCAGAACAAATGTCTGCAACAGAGAGTCTGGGCCACTCAGTCCAAGATGTAGCCAGGATCTTGTTCAATAGACTCACACATCATTTGTAAACTCTTTACCAGCATGCTTGTAGACTAAAGAAATAACAGGCTCTATCAATCTTGCTAGATTAGATTTAGAGAATTCAATCCTGATTAGCGTGACCCAAATTTATAAATAAACATTCTGACTTTCAGAAATCCAAACAACTTTTTAGGTAAATAGTAAGAACCCTTTCTACATCTAAATAGGCCTGAAGAGGACAAATATAAGAGTGGAGGAAGGACTATCCCTTAGTATCTGTAAAATGGCACATTTATTTTAAAAAAAGTAGGTCTCAAAGACAGAACAAGCCTATGAAGTAATGTAAGAGTAATGACATTGAAGGAAATCCAATTCTCATAGTCTTATAGGCGATGTTATTGCTACTAAAAATTAAACCTTTCAGAGGATTCTTCCAATGGTTCAAAAGGGAGGGCCCTGCAAAAATGATTAAACCAGTTGTAAGTCCCAAAGAGAGAAAATCCTCACCTTTCGCTTAATCAAAAGAAACCCCTTAAAAAGTCACGGTGCTAAATCTTCAATTGTATTAAGGCCACCGCAGGGTGCCCTAAAAGTTTGGAAGCCAGTCATTGGAGTTCCAAAGTGTAGATAGATAAATCCTTCTAAAAGCCCTCTTAAAGGAATTCAAGTATTCTCCCTTTTTTTAAACTCAAGGCTGACAGCTGAAGATGGGTCAGATACACAAATGTCAGGACTGGATGAATGAAAGGAATAGGGGAAAGTCAAGAGTTTGCTCCTTCTCTATCACCAAGGAGCGAAGCAAAGGAAACCAAGTTCTCCTTAGCCAACTAGGATGGGATCCAGCCACTCTCTCTGAATCTTGAGCAGTACCTTCCAAATTAGGCGAATAGAGGAAAGGCATACAGAAGAACCTTTGGCCATATATGGATAAGAGCACCCACTCCTAGAGACTGAATGCTGGATGACCTTGTGAAGAACAGAGGAACCTCCATAATTAACTGATCCAAAAAAGAGGTCTATGACTGTGAAGCCTCACATCCCTGAAGATAGAGGGATGAACAGTAAAGTTCTGAGTCTTGGTAAACTTTTGACTCAACTTGTTTGCTTGGGACAAGGCACCCGTACATGTGAGCCACAGTGATTCCTCTCTCCCCAAATATTAGGTTTAAGGCTATCCAGTTCAAAGATTGGCATGTTGTCCTAAACTGCTGTTTATATATGCCTTCCCATTTAAATTATCTCTCATGACCACAATGGTTGAACCTGTTATCTGAGAAGAAAAGGCATAAAAAGCTCTCTGCACCGCCATCAACTCTCTCCAGTTTGAAGACTGACTGAACCTCTGAGCAGACCAAAAACCCTGAGGTGTTAAAACCCGGAAACTTCTCCCCAACCAAGACTGCTGGCATCTGTGGTCTGAACCAGTGGATCTAAGAGAGGAAAGGGAGTTCCTTGCTACAGTGCCAGTGTCTTTATCCACCAACTCATATGAGTGTTGACACAAGAAGTTACAGGAATGGCAATCTCATAGTCCTCAAAAGTTGGGGACCAATGCAGGAGAATGTGAAGGACCACCTGACCCAGATGAAACTGAACCAAGGAAATGATGAACATTGTCACTGCCTGAAAAGAAAAGAGGAAATACATTAAGAAGTTCTCTGTAGTTTTAGATAAGAACAGCTTAAAGAGTGAGAACAGTAAGAATTGTAATCACTATAACCTTTCTCTCACTGGATCTGCTGTTTCCTTATTATTTGTTTTTGATGACTGTGTAATTTCATGATCTCTGAAATTGGAAAAAATAATTGTACCCATATGTGTCCTAAAGTAGCCTTCTGTGTAGTCCAGATCTTATGAAGGAACCAGAACCAACTTACTCTTGTTTATCAGAAATCTAAAATTATGCAGTTCTCAAAAGACTTATGTCTGTAAGGCTCACCGAAAAAGAGTAGGAATGGGCCTTAATCTAAGGATCATTGAGATAAGGCTAAATCCTTATGCCTGTTTTGAGGAGGACCAAAACCATAGTGGCCAGATTATCTTCGAAAACTCTTGGAACTATTTTTAACCTTAAGGCAAGGACATTCAACTGTCAATGCCTCTCCCCCACATACAATCTGAGTAACTGTTGCCTTAAAAGAGCTACTGGGGTGTGTAAATAGCCATCCTATAAATCTATGTGGTTAATTATCTCATAGAGTCAACAAAGGCATAACCAGCTAAAGAGAACTCATCTTGAAATGAACTGTGGGAATTAATTTGTAGAGTTCCTTCAAGTATATAATCATTCTGAAAATCCCTTGGTGCCTTCTGTACTGGGAAAACCCTGTCCTCATAGATCCATTGGAACTTAAATTTTAGTATAGTTCTTAAAAAAGTCATAACATGGTGAAAATATCTCCCTCTTTGTTCTGTTCAATGCAAAGGCAGTGGGTGCAAATCTCGGCCTGGGAGGAACAGGAGAGAAAGTTATTTTTCATCACAAAGCCACAACCTGCAGGCCCCATTTGTCCTATATTCTGGGGATCCAATATTCCTGAAAAGGGCAAAGGCAACACTCAACTGGACACAGATTCCAAGCACAGTGAGAAACACTGTTTGGGGTTACCCTTTCTTCCTGCGAATTAGTGGAAAGAATCATTATTCTGAAATTTAGGTTGAAGTCTCAATCTATTGAAAGAAAAAAGGTATTTTTCTTTGTACTTTCCAAAAACATTTTCTTTCTTATCAAAATCATGATGTCTATATTTGAAGTATTGTTTATGCTTCTGATGTTTAATGGAATTTCAAAACACTTCTTCTAGTTCTTCTCTAAACAATTTGTTGCCTGAAATGGACATGCAAAGTAGACATTTCTTTTGAGAAGAATCCAGCTTCTACCCTCTTAAATGTTGATGGCAACTCATGGCCACTACCTTAGCTGAAGCCATCGCAGAGGCTTTGAGACTGTCAAATACAATATCAGGTAAAAATTGTGCCTTGATTTTCATACAAGCCAACAGCTGTTAAAATCCTTTCCAGCTGAGGATTGTGACTGGAAATCTTTCACCAAAGATTGAGAACGGTATACAAAGTAAATTTCAGATCTCATAGAAAGACTCAATCTAGCATATGCTTTGTGTTAGACTTGGTCCTTTCTGCAGGGTTATCCGCAAAAATGTAGCCTTCACCCTCCTGCTTTCTTAACCCATTTTTGTTGACCTTCAGGACTGCTAACCAGTGGTGAAAAGACCTTAACATGGGTTACCAAAGAAGAACTTGACAAAAAAAAAATTCACAAGTTATTATAATCCCAAAACCGAACCGGGAAAGGACACCTTCAAATCTATCCTCCTCAGTCTGCAAGTCAGCAAGTGATTGTCTGATCCGTCTCCTCCCAGAGTTATTATGTAAGTCATAAAGCAAACAAGACATTCACTCAATGTGTCCATTACATTTGACATGTAACTTGTGTGATACGTGAAATCACTTGTCATGTGTGTCACTGTAAACTTTATGTGCAAACAGACCCGGGCTAATTCTTGTACTTCCTGGGATGTTTATGCCGCATAATTAATGTATATGTGGCTACCATTGTATGGACAGAAAGCTCATGGTCAGATGACTACCTGAACTGCCTGTGATTTAATGCACAACCTCCTAGGTCACACGTATGGGAGAGGGTGGTGGGTGTACCTACAAGCATGTTGTCACATCAGCATAAGTACATATCGATGTGGTTCACACTAGGATTGACTTACATGACCTGACTAGGACAGCACTCAATATCCCCCCCGAACATCACTTTTCTCATTAGTGATGCATCAAAATATTTTGTGTAATTGCTTTTAATGGCTCAAAAATGGTGGGTGCCTGACCGCCTCCACTAGTCATCAGGAATCGCTCAAGACCGCAGAGGGAAGTCGTCATGGCGGTAGGCGAATACTACTATGGCGGACATTTTCATAGAATTACATTGCTGCCTGTGGTGCTCTTCGCCCAATGGCAGTGTCCGCCAATGGTGATGGTCATCTATGTGGCGAGCGTCACCACCATTTTCTGCAGATTCCCTCCCTTGACTCCTGACTCTGCTGCCAACAAGACCTCCAGGACTTGAGCTACTGTGTACCACCTCATGTTGCACCCCACAGGAGAGAGGGGCCCTGCCTTCTCACCTGAAGAGCTGGAGAAGCTATTGAAGCTGGTGGAGGAGGTCCTATCCCTGTATGGAAGGCTCCATGGTGCACCAGAGGAGCAGGTAAGCGCACCATGTACACACTTATCATCTACTTCTACCTATCTCAGCTTTTGTTAGTATGTGTTTGAGGCCAGTTAGTCAGCTGGTGCCTGCAAAGACTTATTTGTGCTGTAAATGTGTATATTTGGTTGATTGAATGGGCAGATATCTATGTCGGGTGAGAGGTTTGAAGATGAGAGAAAAAGTGTTGAGTGTGAAATGAGTGTTGCCGCTATGTTTACTCCACCTGTCACTCCCTTCAATGTGGTTAGTGTACAATGGGTCTGTCAGAAAGCTTGTTGTTACATCAAATGACTTTTAGCAGCATATGACATTTGGAGATTATGTATCTTTTTGTGCATTGTTTGCAGTGAGCTGTAACTAACACTTGCCACTTTGTGGGCTGCGTTCCATCTTGCACCATATCAATGTCAGGTGATCATGTAACAATTCACAAAAGTTACAGTATTGGCAATATGTCAGTGGAGGGCCTGAGCTGTGGGGTGTCTAGTGCACCCAAATGGTGAGTGTTTGCAGTCATGTCCCTGTGTGACTCTATAGCTGGACAGGAAGGTTTAGACATGAAGCTCTAAGCTTGGTACACTCACAAGTATGTGACTGCCATTTTGTTGATCGATTTGTGGACATGATTTCTTGGCTTCTTTTTATGGCTCCATGCAGGTCAATGCCCATTAGAAGAAGGGATATGGAGCCATCGGCAAGAAGGTGAGGACCCTGGGGGTCTACAGCCGGTGTAGCGCTGATTGTTGGAAGAGGTGGTAGGACCTGAGACTCTAGGCCCAGAAGACTGCGGAGGCCCAGCTGGGGATGTCTTCCCAACAGGGATGGGGTGCCCGTTGGACAATGACCCCCCTAACGGCCTGCATTTTGGCAGTGGCCTATCCGACCTTCAATGGGTGTTTGAAGGCAGCACAGCAGCCACAGGGGGTAAAGTACATATATGTATGACATGCTAGCCTCTTTGCCAAGTGAGTGAGTGAGGGACAGACTGCTCTCCCTAACAATGTGGCATGTGGCATGTGTCACAAATCTTCTGACATCCACATTTTTGAGAAAGGCCATGTGTCACCAAATGGTGTGCTCATCCTTTAGGACATGGGACCTAGTATTATACTATGGTGTACCCTCAGTATGCTTGACCAGCAGTGAACACATATGTCAGTATGAGGTGTCCAGCTAAGTGTTTCAAAAACACCGCTGAATGTGACCTTGCACACAGGAGCTACTCCAGAAAAATGTTACAGTCAAATTGTGAGTAGGGTGTGGGCCACTGTCCTCTGTCATGTGTCTGGAGATATGTGTAGGTTGACATCTGCAAGCCAGGGTGAAGCCTTCTCCATTGTATGTTGTGTACTTGTTCCTCATACCAGTCTGTGATGCATGGATCTCCATTATACTGTACATATGACATTACTTATATGACAGATGTATTGGTAGCTGTAGCAAGGGACTTCCCCTTGGTAAGTGGGGAATGTGCATTGTCATTGTTGATGTGTCATCATTGTAGCCAACATGCCTTGTGCCTACATGTCTGCATCTGGCCCATTTCCAAGACAGTACATACCTATGTATGATATGTAGGCATGTAGTAGCCATGGAGATGGCATGATATCCCAGACCCCATACACATGTGTCCAGAAGGTCCTGTTGTAGGCAGGATACTACTGCAATGGTTGTCCATTTACTGTGATGTCCCAGACAGGACTGAGTCACCATCATATGTCGTCAGACAGAAACATTCATGCCTCATAGTATTTGTTTACTCATGTGTAACAACAGTAGGCTTGATGAACATGACAGGTAGGGGCAGGGTGTTCATAAACTTGATGTTGATTAATACCCTTGATGTGGTATATTTGTGGGTCCCCAGAACTTGTGTGTTGTTTGGGAATTGTGCCCTGACTATGGATGTATCATGGAATGACTTGTTGTGATGTCTGCATGACATGCGTATTGGGTCAAGGATTTCCCACAGACAAATTCCATGCTTATCATGTCTGCAAAGTGGGTAGTGATGGTCTTTATCTATGTGAAATGAAATGGTGTCCTCCTGATAGTGATTGCAAGGTCTGTGTCCCTCCTTCCTGCATGGTAGAGTTATCTACTACAGATACACTCAGTAGTACAATTGGACATGGGTGGGAGAAATTTGAGGGGCCTATCCTAGACCATACTAGTCCCTTCTTGTGTATTCAGGAGACATTCCTGCATGAGCAATGGGACCTGAGGTCCATTTAGTTTGTTGAAACTTCAGATGTGTGCCACTTCTGTGTGAACCTTGAAAATACCAGCCTTGACTCATTTCGGTAAGGTGTGACTTGTAGAGCTGTAAGTTGTTGTGTTGTGTCCCTAATGAAATGGATGTTTTCATGTCACCTAATTAAAGCATGGCATGATTTAGGCATTGTTGATTGTCTTTCCTTAGCACCATCAGTTGTCCATGGGACATAGTATCAGTGCAATTTAAATGTGTGTTTAGGCATGTGTCAGTGTAATTGTTAGGGTACCTTACAGAATGATCATTAGTTTGGCTACTGGTTCCATGTGGTGTGCTGGAAGTTGAACAAGTTTGCTGTGGAGTAGTCACCTAGCTGTGGTGTGTTTGGTGTATTAGGAAGACTACATCCATGCCTTTGTAGTTATGTGACACCAGAAATTGATATTGTATTCATTTTGGAATTCTATGTGGCCTGGATGTTTTAGTATTGGCACATGATGGTGTTACTTCATGCAGGTGGTCAGTTGACATGATGGAATGTTTTTGCCTGTCTGATTTGTTATTGTACTGTCTTCATGTTGAAGTTATAACCTTACTTTTCACTTTTTCTCATAGCATCAGCACCAGCAGTTGAAGCAGTTGGGGCCGTGCCAAGTGGAGAAGCATCTGGCCCTGGGACCTCAGATCACAAGACCACTGACAGCGACGGACCCAATGGCCCAGAGGGTGAGGGTAGTGCCACAGGGGAGACCGGATAAACATCTTTATCTATGGATTCTTCCTCCAGTGGCCACTCCCTAGTGATGGCGGACCAATCAGGGAACACCCCTCTACCACATTTGTGTGCCACCCCAATTCTATCACCGCCCTCCCTGTTTCTCCCCACCCAGTTTCTGTGCCCGCTCATCTAACAGAGGGGGCATCTCCTTTGCCACAAGCACCTCTGCCCCTGCCGCTGTTAGCCCTCCTGCCCTCAGTGAGGAGGCAATTGACCTTCTGATGCCTATCTCTGTGGGTCAGATGGCTATCGTGAATGCTATGCAGAGACTAGCAAGCTAGATACAACAGAGCAATGCATTCCTGGAGGGCATTCATGATGCAATCTCTGGCATACAGAGATCATTTCAGGCTCTGGCCTCCACACAGTCACCCCTTGGCTACTATCCCCCCTCCACCTTCCTCTTCCCAGTCCAAATCCCCTCTTCTCCGAGCCAGGCAAAGCACACCAACAGACAGGCATGCATCTACCTCAACATCCAAGGGAAGCACAGACAAACATAAGCTTAACAAGACACACCACCAGCAAGCACACAAACAACATCCACCTGCAGACACAGCAACAGTCAAGATTTGCTTGACACCCCCACTAACCCCAGCATCATAGACAGAACACCTGGCACATCTGCAGACACAACACCAACATTCACTGATCCAGCCACTATACCTATCCCACCCGCAGAGAGCACCTCAACAGACCTTCAGACATCCACCATAGTCACCACACCTGCAGACACCACAACAACTGACACACCTACATGTAGCACATCCACCATACCTGCAGTCACTACCCCAACAGATTGCCACCCACCCACAATGGCATACACCAGCACCTTGAGCCTCCCTCAGCCCAAGACACATAAATGCCCTCACTCACCCTCCCAACAGACACCCTCCACACACAAGCACTCCTCCTACAAACACGCACCCAAGACATCCACACCTAAAAGTCAGACAACAACTCCCTCACCCTCCTCACCCAACCCCCTTTCTGATGACCGTTCCTTTCTAACCTTGACCTTTTCCCTACTGATCCACACCCCTGTGACACCCCCAAAAGATCTGTTTCCCTCTTCAAGGCCATCTCTTCTACCTTTAAAGCCTCCCCTACTCCCTGCCAGCACCCATGCCTCTCCCTCACCAAGAAGAGGGCCACCCCTCCCAAAAAGCTTCTCTCCCCAAACCTAAGCCAAATCCCACCCCAACCAAGTCCAAGCCCCAACCCCACCCCAATACACCCTCAGATGCCTGCCTGTCCCCTTGATGCCCCTACCGGTGGTGGCTACATGGTAGTCAGGAGTCAAAGCTGGGGCACCATTTGTGTCTTTGGAGCAAAAACATTGATAATTATGGACTGGCCAATGGCTTTGGACTTTCATATTGTTTTGCACTTTACCTTTATTAAAGACAATCAATTGTTGTTGTTTTTGGTTACATCTTTGCCCTGCATTTCCTTTCCTAGGTTTGAGTTGTTCCTGGCTGGCATTGGTTGTATGCCAGTATTTTGTTTTGTGTGCTGCTTGCTGCTTCATGTATGGTTTGAGTAGTATATGAGGTTATGTGCAGTGCTATTGTTCCCCAGGGATAGGGTGTTTGTTGTGTGATGGGTATGTTTATGTAGCTGAAATGATGGTGTCATGGTATTGTGTTGTGTTTATAGTGATATGTGATTGTTGAAGTGATGTGCAATGTGGTCTTATATGCTTTATGCCCTGCCCCTGATTTGGCTAATGTATACATGTGGTGTGTGTTGTGGAGTTTGGTCATTGCAAAGTGTGTTTAGATGTGCAAGTGTGCTTTGCACTTGAGTACGTATGACTATTTAGATGTTTGTCCGTCAGAGATGCCTGGTGTCGTATAAGGTGTTTGGAAGTAGTGTATGCTTTGTAGCCTTGCGCTTCACCCATATGTGTGACTGCATTACTTTTGTTGTTGGTGTTGCTTGTCCATGAAATCTGAATGGGGCCTGTTCATATGCCCATGTTATTTTGGCTCTTGCTCAGCATGAGGTGTGTCCCAGTATGGCCTCCTTCCCTGTGTTGTTCTGCTGCTCCCCTTGCTGCTGTGTTGGTCTTGTGTGTTGTTTCTGTTTGTGTCTGTGTGTATTGTGCATGGCATGATAGGTTCGATGTGCTATGTGTGTATGATGTGTGTGTTGATTGCTGAGTTGTATGATAGTGTAATTGTGTGTGTTCTATTACACATGGATGTGCATGTGTGTTGTATGTGTGTCCAGTCTCTGGCTAGTGTTGGGTGTGAGTGAAAATGTTTTTGTAGTTGTGCAGTTGCTGTTTTGTTGTTTCAAGTTTGTATGTCATATGGGAATCTGTGCGCCTGGGCCTGTGCTGTGTTGTTGAGTGTAAATGTGTGGTATTGACTTTTGGTATGTGTGCTGGCTGAAGTGGCAATTTTGTGTATGTGTGGGTGTCCTTGAGGCAGTGTGTGTGTCACTGTGCTGTTACATGTGTGCAGTCCTTCACACCCCCTCCCTATGTTATATTATGTAACTGTAAAAATTTAGATATTTCACATATTTAACAGGTGAGTGTGTGCACTTACGGTTGTTGTCGTCCTCGTCCGTGATGATCATGTTGTCTTTTGGTGAGCAGGAGTAGCAGGAAGACGTCTAGAAGTGGTTCAATGGCAAATCCGGACGTGTGTGGCATCCTGGAGGTGAGTGTCTCCTTTTATACTGTCTGTTTCCACCTGGTGCTCCATGGTGGTTAGACTGTGGCGGTCATATTGGTGGTGTGCACCCTCCTAATAGGTCTGGTGGAAACACGGTTTCCCCCAGACTGTTTGAGCATCCAGACGACCGCCACGATCTGTGCTGGCTGTCGGTGCCAGCGGACCACTGGTGGTCTTCTGTGTGCACCACCGCTCTCCCAGCCTGTTAGCGGTCAGACCACCACTGCCATCATGGCAGTCAAGGGACCGCCAAACATGTAATGAGACCCACAGCTCTTTCGTTTATGTTCATCAATTCTAAAGGGCACACCTGTGGCAGTACGGGAATTCCATGAGTAAATGGAATAATCTTTTTAAAAAATGAAGGCTAGTATGTGCATGTGGCACACAATGGGGGTCATTCTGACACTGGCGGTCCATGACCGCCATGGCGGAGGGCGGCGGAAGCACTGCCAACAGGCTGGCGGTGCTTCCTGGGCTATTCTGACCGCGGCGGTAAAGCCGCGGTCAGAAAAGGGGAACCGGCAGTTTCCCGCCGGTTTTCCTCTGGCCCAGGGAATCCGCCATGGCGGCGCTGCTTGTAGCACCGCCATGGGGATTCCGACCCTGTAGCCGGGCAATCCCGGTCCAAGCGAGGCGAATGACGTATCGTCCGAGGCCGATACGTCATTTCCGCGTCTTCCCGTTGCTGGGGAGACGCGGCCCGAGAGCGGCAGGTGGGACGGCGTTGCCCGGGAAACGACGTCAGTTTCCCGGGCTGGACACAAACAAGAGGGAGACGCGCTGGGACGGGAGGGAGGAGAAAGGAAGACGGAGACTGCGAGGCGAGAAAAGAGCAATGAGGAGGAAAAGAGGACGTGGAGAGAAGCAGACGAGGAGCAGGAGGAGGGAGAGAGAGAAGAAGAGCCCCAGAGCCTGGAAACAGGAGACCAGCAGGAGGAACACTACCAAGCCAGCCACGACCCTGGAGGGTCGTGGCTAAACAAGGTACGGTCCTTTTGGACAAAAAGAAGGGAAATTGGAGAAAAAGGGACTCGGGAGGGGTCATAGAGGAGGGTTGGAAAGGGAGGTAGAAGGAAGGGCACTATAATTAGCTCACCATTGTCACTTATTCCTACACTACGAATAGATGTGTTCACACTATGTCCTAAAACACTCCTCACCGGCACCAACCCCCTCCTTTTGTGTGTACCTCCTCCCAGTCCAGAGAGAAGAAAAAGGGAAGAACTCCAATTAAAAATCAATACTTACCTTAGCGTTTTCTCTTCTATTTCCGGCATCACCCTGGACTCCGACGAGCGAGCAAGGCAGATGGGTCACCTGTAAAATAAGAAGCAAGAACATATCATCACGAACCTGGGGAAAAGATACGAAAGAAGAACAAGCGACTAAGAAAGACAATAACACTTGTGGTTTTGTTAAACATACCCTACTTCCCGTATAACTAAAAATAAACCACTTACCACTAACTAAACAACGCTTCAGTGGTCTTCATACTGTTCGACCTGCGACAGTGGTGTCAGAAGTGGGATTATAACCTGTGTGGCCTCCTCGCAGTAATCGAACAGTACAACAATGAGTGACCAACCCTCGTTGGAGGATATGATAAAGCAATTGGCCGAGGGCCAAAGTCATCTACAACTGGTGTGGGAGGCTCACCAGCGAGAAGCCAAAGAGGACAGGGAAGCTTTACAGTCGGCTTTGAAAAGTCAGGCGACCATCCTTGCGAATAATCAACTGGTCCACGAGACGGCCATGAAAAAATTGACTGAGACTATTGCTAGTAGTAAAGTGCACCCCAATGTCCCAAGTTCCGTGTTACAGAAATATCAAGACGGAGAAGACCCCAAAGCCTTTTTTACTAATTTTGAGAGAGTGGCGTCATCCGCCCAATGGCCTGAGGATAGATGGGGTCAGTATGTCGCCCCCTTACTTACAGGGATATTACAAGCAGCATATCAAGCAGCAAACCCGGGTGGAACCACGCCATACCAAGAGATAAAGACTAGTATCTTAGAACGTGTGGGACATGACACAGAATACTATAGGGTTAAATTTAGAAAAATCAAATGGGGACCGAATGAAGATCCCTGAACCTTTTATTATCGGGTAAAGGATTTGGCCTTAAAATGGTTGGGTTCTTCCGGAAATAGTAGGGAGGAAGTGATCCAAACAATTGTCCTTGAACAATATTTAGAGTCCCTGCCTACCACCACTAAGCACTGGATCCGTCAACATCCAAAGGTGACTACTGACATGGCAATTGATCTAGCGTGTGCTTATCCTCGCTCCACCGATGTAAGAATTATGTCAACCCGACCCAGCCTAAAGCCAGGACCTTCCAATCCTAAAATTACGCCAAGAACCTTTTCGGAGGAACCAGTACCTCACCGATTTCCTGCCCCTCCAGCGGTAGCAGGACCCCAATGCTACAACTGTGGGGAAAGGGGCCACATTGCCCGAATGTGCCCAGAAAACAGGATAGTAGTGAGCCCATGGGAATCGGAGTTACTAGGCGACGGGTACTGTGTACCGGAAGAGGTAACCAGAAGTTTAAACAGATTCTGAAAGTTAACGGGAAAACAGTATGGGCCCTTATTGACTCAGGGTGTAGCCAGTCGGTGGTGAGAAAAGACATATTCCCCATAGTAGATAAAGGAACAGAACAATGGGTGAATATATGTTGCATACACGGAGATAAGGAACAATACCCTTTATATAACGTCACAGTAGAATGGGGAAAACACCGGGATGTCTTACCGATGGGTATAATGACCAATCTGATTGAGGAGTGTATCATTGGAACTGATTATGAACATTTCCAAGAAATACTGGATTATGTTAGACAACCCACACTGACACAGGATTGGTGGAGAGACACTCCTTTTTCTGATAGCAGTATAGAAAGCCCCACCATCCGGAGGAAGTTATCACGCAGAGAGAAACTAATAGAAAAATTGAATTACTTGGGAAAAGAGAGATTAGGATCGAACACAGGCATTATTGCAGAAACCCATGAAGTCCCTGTCAGTTTTCCCCATCTGCAAAGAGAAGATCCTTCTCTCGCCCACGCCTGGAAGTCGGCCAGAGAAGAAGAAACCGAAGAGGTGGGTCCTTACTTCCTCATTAAGAAAAACCTCTTATATCGGATAACCACTACCGGTACCGGAGAACATAAACAACAATTAGTGGTACCCGATCACTATAGAAATCAGGTCCTAACGATGGCACATTGTCAACCCGGGGGAGGTCATTATGGGAGGGAAAAAACAGAAGAATATCTTCTTAGACGGTTCTATTGGCCGGGAGTGTTTGCTCACATACGTAAATATTGTTCCCAATGTCCCAGATGCCAACTCACTGAACCCGGCAGACCTAAGAAAGCACCTCTGATGCCCCTACCCATCATAGACATCCCATTCAGTAGGATAGGAATGGACCTGATTGGACCTGTAGTACCATCCACAAAGGGTCACACGTATATCCTAGTCATGGTTGACTATGCCACACGATACCCTGAAGCCGTTCCCTTAAAAAGTATGACAACTAAGACAGTGGCCCAGGCAATGATAAACATTTTTTCCCGAGTTGGGTTCCCGCATGAAATACTCACCGACCAGGGGACTCCTTTTATGTCCACTCTCATGAAGCAAGTATGTAAGACCTTAGGTATTTCCCAAATCCGTACCTCGGTATATCATCCACAGACGGATGGACTAGTGGAACGATATAACCGAACCATCAAAACCTTACTGAAAAAAGTGATGGAAGAGTCAGGGAGAGACTGGGATAAAAAATTACCCTTAGTATTATACGCTATTCGAACACATGAACAGTCCTCTACAGGCCACAGCCCATTCGAGCTGGTGTTCGGAAGACAGCCGAGATCTCTTCTTGACATGGCCATCGAAACATGGGAGGAAGAGGCAGAAGAAGGGGGAAGGCCCCTTCTAGAATATGCCCACAATTTAAGGTCGCAGCTACAAGGTCTATGGGACACGGTCAAAGTGAATATGGAGCAAGCTCAAAACATGCAAAAACAATATTATGACCGAGGGAGCAAGTTAAGGGTTTTACAACCAGGAGATCAGGTTTTAATAATGCGTCCAACCTCAGAACAAAAACTAATCGCCAAATGGCAGGGCCCCTATAAGATAATACGAGCAGTATCTCCGGTTACCTACCTGGTTGAATTATCGAACACTCCCCAGAAATCACAGATTTATCACATAAATCTCCTTAAGAAATGGGAAGAACCAGACCCCTCGAACACTGCCAGAGTGTTGGCAGGATTCCTATGTCCAAATAATAAGTCGAGCATTGAATTCTGTCCAACCGAACACAGCAACGGGGAAGATTTACCCACAGTAAATGAAACCTTAACAAAAGCAGAAAAGGAACAGGTATACAGCTTACTAGAACACTTCCGGGATTTTTTTTTCAGCATTACCAGGTAAAACCACCTTGATAACCCATAAAATAAGAACCATACCAGGGAAAATTGTGAGGTTACGGCTGTATCGTATTCCTGAGGCGAGGAAACAGATTATGGAGGCTGAAATACAGAAAATGTTAGAACAAGGGGTGATTGAACCGTCCAATAGTCCCTGGTGCTCCCCGGTTGTTTTGGTGCCAAAACCCGATGGTACTATTAGATTCTGTATTGATTTCAGGAAGCTTAACGAAAACTCCATGTTTGACACATATCCGATACCCAGAGTTGATGACGTATTAGAGAAACTAGGAAAAGCCAAATATATGACTACCTTAGATTTGACAAAAGGATATTGGCAGATTCCCTTAGCCACAGAGGATAAAGAGAAAACAGCGTTCGCCACCCAGTCCGGTCTTTATCAGTTCACTGTGCTACCCTTTGGTCTCCATGGAGCACCAGCTACATTCCAGAGGTTAATGGATAAACTCTTAAATCCCTTTCAGTCTTTTGCAGCAGCCTACCTAGACGATGTAGTGATTTTTAGTGAAACCTGGAACGATCATCTAAAACATTTACACCAGGTTTTCCACACTCTTATCACCGCTGGCTTAACGGCCAATCCTAAGAAATGCATCATAGGAACACCCGACATATCATACTTGGGCTACAAAATTAGTCAAGGGAACCTAAAACCTCAAACAAAAAAAGTAGAGGCCATACTAAATGCACCTAAACCGACAACAAAGAAAGAGTTACGATCCTTCCTAGGGTTAGTGGGCTACTATAGAAGTTTCATACCTGATTATTCCACATTGGCTGCCCCTCTCACGGACCTTATGTCTAAATCCCATATTAATAGGCTAGCACCCTTTTCGGATCCACAGAACACCAGCTTTGAACAACTAAAATCCTTCCTAACCAAAGACCCAATACTCCGATGCCTGGATTTTTCGAAACCTTTCCATCTCTATACTGATGCCTCAGATGTGGGTTTAGGGGGCGTATTGGCCCAACCCGACGGGGAAGGTAGGGATCATCCGGTAGTATACGTCAGTAGGAAGCTGTTTCCCCGGGAACAACACTATCCGACCATTGAAAAAGAATGTCTGGCCATAAAATGGGCCGTGGATACCTTACAATATTACCTTCTGGGCCGGCCCTTCATCCTTTTTACGGATCATGCTCCCCTCACGTGGTTGTCTGCCCATAAGGATACCAATTCTCAGATATTACGATGGTTCCTTGAACTACAACCATTTTCCTTTCAGGTCCGTCACATCCCAGGTCACCAACAGGCCCCGGCTGACTATTTATCTCGCTTTCCAGACTCTGCTACGGTCCTCGAGCAGGACCTTTCATGGGGAGAGGTATGTAGCCGGGCAATCCCGGCTCCAAGCGAGGCGAATGACGTATCGGCCGAGGCCGATACGTCATTTCCGCGTCTTCCCGTTGCTGGGGAGACGCGGCCCGAGAGCGGCAGGCGGGACGGCGTTGCCCGGGAAACGACGTCAGTTTCCCGGGCTGGACACAAACAAGAGGGAGACGCGCTGGGACGGGAGGGAGGAGAAAGGAAGACGGAGACAGCGAGGCGAGAAAAGAGCAAGGAGGAAAAGAGGACGTGGAGAGAAGCAGACGAGGAGCAGGAGGAGGGAGAGAGAGAAGAAGAGACCCAGAGCCTGGAAACAGGAGACCAGCAGGAGGAACACTACCAAGCCAGCCACGACCCTGGAGGGTCGTGGCTAAACAAGGTACGGTCCTTTTGGACAAAAAGAAGGGAAATTGGAGAAAAAGGGACTGGGGAGGGGTCATAGAGAAGGGTTGGAAAGGGAGGTAGAAGGAAGGGCACTATAATTAGCTCACCATTGTCACTTATTCCTACACTACGAATAGATGTGTTCACACTATGTCCTAAAACACTCCTCACCGGCACCAACCCCCTCCTTTTGTGTGTACCGCCTCCCAGTCCAGAGAGAAGACATAGGGAAGAACTCCAATTAAAAATCAATACTTACCTTAGCGTTTTCTCTTCTATTTCCGGCATCACCCTGGACTCCGACAAGCGAGCAAGGCAGATGGGTCACCTGTAAAATAAGAAGCAAGAACATATCATCACGAACCTGGGGAAAAGATCCGAAAGAAGAACAAGCAACTAAGAAAGACAATAACACTTGTGGTTTTGTTAAACATACCCTACTTCCCGTATAACTAAAAATAAACCACTTACCACTAACTAAACAACGCTTCAGTGGTCTTCATACTGTTCGACCTGCGACAGACCCCCTTCCCGCCAGCCTGTTTCTGGCGGTGTCCACCGCCAGAACCAGGATGGCGTGAACGGGTGCCGTGGGGCCCCTGGGGGCCCCTGCACTGCCCATGACACTGGCATGGGCAGTGCAGGGGTCCCCTAACAGACAGTGAAAATTGTGACGGGTGCCACTGCACCCATCGCACCCCTGCAACACCGCCGGCTCCATTCGGAGCCGGCTTCCTCGTTGCAGGGGCTTTCCCGCTGGGCCGGCGGGCGGCCTTTTGGCGGTCGCCCGCCAGCCCAGCGGGAAAGTTCGAATGACCGCCGCGGTCTTTTGACCGCGGTGCAGTCATTCGGCGGTAACCGCATGGCGGGCGGCGAGCGCTGCCCGCCGCGGTCAGAATGACCGCCAATGTGTTCCAGAGGGAAATGGAATAAATAATCATTAAAAAACTGACAGATGCTGATGTGTCTGCAGTGCACAGCAGCCAGGGTGTCCCCGAGGAAATGGAATTATGCCTTAAAAAACTGAATGCTGTTGCATGGCTGTGCGCCTATAGTGGATGGATGAGTGGACGGATGGATCAAGGCAAAATCCAAAAAAAGTAACTAAAAAATGTAAAAAGTGAAAAAATAAAAATCTAAAATAAAAAGTAAAAAAATAAGAAATTAAAATGATAAAAGCTTAAAATAAGAGTTAAAATAAAAATTTAAGTAAAAAAAGTAAATACAAAATGTAAAAAGTAAAAAAAATTACATTTTAAAAATTTACAATAAAAAGTTGAAAAAAGAAATTAAAATGATAAAAATTTAAAATAAGAGTTAAAATAAAAATTAAAGTAAAAAAAAATGTCAATCATACATTGAAAATAAAAAAATACATTAAAAGATTGATCAATGATTGCTGATGTTTACATGGGAGGATGAGAAGAAAGAAACCTATGGTGAGGCAAGGACGTGCAAAATAAAAAATGCAAAAATCATGCAATCATATAAGCACTGTTCATCAAAATCATATTCTTAGTATTCATATACTACAGTGCTCCCCAGGCATATTATTAAACTGGTATCATATCAATCCATGCAGGCCTATGGCAAAAACACACTGGCTGGATGCACAAAATGGCTGCCAACCACATGGCCAAACACCAACATTGAACAAGGAGGCATGGAGGACAAAGAACACTTGCAAGCCTATGGCAAAGGCATACTGGCTAGATGCACAAAATGGTCGCTGGCCACATGGTCAAATAGGAACAGTGAGCAAGAAGGCTCGGAGAACAAAGAACTCATGTAAGCCTACAGCAAAAGCACACTAGCTGGATGCACAAAATGGCCGCCAGGTACATGGTAAAAAAAAAATAGAGAGAAAGGAGGCATAGAGAACAAAGAACACATGCAAGCCTATGGCAAAAACACACCAGCTAGATGCACAAAATGGCTGCCAGCCACATGGTCAAAGTACAACAGAGAGCAAGGAGGCATGGAGATCAAAGAACTATAACTTGTGTCCTAAGGTAACTATAACTCGTGGCCCACCATGCACAGTTTTCTCATCAATATTTCATTGCAAAAGCTCAAGTGATATTATCAATGACATCATAAAAGATGTCATGTCTGATGTAATATGTGGGGTAAGTAGCAGTGCATGATGAGGGTGCGAGTTCTAGCTACTTTAGGGCATGAGTTAAAGTTACTTGAGATAACTCTAACTATAACTGCTGAATTTCTATGGTTTTTTTTGTGTAAATTGTGAGCCTAACTATAAAGTCTCTGCAACCTTTGATTTTTTTGTGAATTTTTAAGGTTTTTTAATTCTGTTTTCTAACTATGACATTCCTGAAACCTTTGTGTTTTTCAGTGAATATCCAAGTTTTTTTTTTTTATGCAGCATGGAATTTGCCACAAAATCCTCCTCCCTGGGTCAATATTCGCCCTACAACCCCATCCCCGGGCCCTATTTAAGTAATATTGTTTAAGGGATGGCTGGGTGGCCCCCCTACCTGGGTCAAGTTTGGCCCTGGGGACTCCATATTCCTGGGTTTGGACATATTCTGGAAAAAGAGGGGGGCATTCAGTCTCCCTCTGTCAGTGATTAATTTGTAAATAAAAATGTGGCAGTGCCCAAAGCTCTCCTCTGAAACACGGGCTGCTGCAATTAAATTTACTAGCTGAGAACACTGAGACAGAGTAATCCTAAAGCCATCTCGGGCTGCTTTAATCCATTTACAGCCACTTCCTGCCCCTTCAGCTCACTCTTGCTTTCTTTCTTTGTGACTTGTTTTCATTTTTCTCTTTCTCCATCTTTCCAATATGTGTCTTATGCTTGCAGTAAATGCTTAAGGCAGAAAAATATGTGCCGGCACTTAAAGATAAGTGCCGGTGGCCCGTACTGGAAATCACCAGCTCAAATTAAGCACTGCCCTCCATGGGCCAATATTGACTATGGGACCCCATCCCCTGGGGCCTGGCCAATTATAAATGGGGAGCGGGCACACAGCCCTTCTTTCTGGGCCATTTCCGGCTCTGGGGACCCCATCCCTAGGACCTGGCCAGTAGTGGGTGGGTGTCCTGGAGCCCATCCAGGGCACCGGTTTCCTTATTGTTGGAGGCTACTCGGGGAGCCCCAATGCCCTGTCTGCCCAAGCCAGCTCCCTGCCCCTACAGGAGCCAGCATCGCTCCTGCCTGCAGGGAGCAGCAAAAATTGCTACTCCCTGAGGGAGGGAGCAATCTTTTCATCTGTTTCCCTGCCTGCTTAAGTGAGGGTATGGAACAGATGAAAGGTCCACTCCCAGTGGGTGGGAGTATTTTACAAGCTCTCATCCACTGGGAGCAGACTTGGGGCCATATTTATACTTTTCGACGCACAACTGCGCCAACGCAGTTGTGCGTCAAAAAATCTAACGCCATTCTGAAGCGCCATGCGGGCGCCGTATTTATTCAATGACGTTAGCCGGCGTTAGCCGGCGGAGCTGCCTGGTGTGCGTAAAAAAAAATGACATACACCAGGCAGCGCCGGCGTAGGGGAATATGGAGCTTGGGCGCCAAAATATGGGGCAAGTCAGGCTGAGGCTAAATTTTCGCCTCAACCCGATTTGCGTCATTTTTTTTTACTCCCAACCCCCATTAAAATGACTCCTGTCTTAGCAAAGACAGGAGTCATGCCCCCTTGCCCAATGGCCATGCCCAGGGGACTTATGTCCCCTGGGCATGGTCATTGGGCATAGTGGCATGTAGGGTGGCACAAATCAGGCCCCCCTATGCCACAATTAAAAAAAAAAAAAACACTTACCTGAACTTACCTTAAGTTCCCTGGGATGGGTCCCTCCATCCTTGGGTGTCCTCCTGGGGTGGGCAAGGGTGACAGGGGGTGTCCCTGGGGGCATGGGAGGGCACCTCTGGGCTCCTTCCGAGCCCACAGGTCCCTTAACGCCTGCCCTGACCAGGCGCTAAAAAACGACGCAAAAGCGGCTGGACGTCATTTTTTTTACCCTCCCACTCCCGGGCGTGTAATACGGCGCACATACCTCGCAGTCATTTTTTAGACGGGAACGCCTACTTGCATATCATTAATGCAAAGTAGGTGTCCACGCTAAAAAATGACACAAACTCCATGAACTTTGGCGCTAGACGCGTCTAACGCCAGAGTATAAATATGGAGTTCGTTTTGCGTTGAATTTGCGTAAAAAAAAACGACGCAAATCCGGCGCAAACGGAGTATAAATATGCCCCTTGGTGTTTGCTGTTGCTTGGCGGGAGCTTTAAAATTGCTCCCACAAAGTGAGAGCAAAATGCTATGTCCAGGGAGTAGGCACCCTGCGACATAGCAGGAGCCTGGCACTGGGTGATGGGGTACCTAAGGCCATTAATGGCTCTGGGAGACGGACCACGCCTCCCTTTCCTGATCACTGCCGGGCCCCAGGTTATGACATCCCCAGAGTTAAACGCGGGCCGGGCAGTAGAGCCACATGGCCCCCCTCCATATTATAATTAGGCTAGGCTTCGGGGGATGGGGTCCCCGGGCTGAAATCAGCCTGAGGAGGGAGGCCGCAAGCGCCCCTTACTGTTAAAAGGCGTCACAACTCCTTCAAGTTCCCTATGTGTGGTGAGTTTTACTTGCTGGGCTGATATCACCCTTCTCTTGTGGCACCTTTTTGCCCAGAATAATGTGAATCATGCTTCCCTTGAGGGGCCTTTGATCTTGAGCACTCCATGATTCCCCTCCCAGGAAGCATGAACCATTAAACCTCCTGTTCTGTTGCTATGCAAGTTTAGTCTATTTTGCACCAGCAGATTACCACGTCTATTTAGGATAGTTATGCTGTGAGTCACCAAATTGCACAATCATGCACCTGGGATTCCGTTGAATTTGTTTATTGTTGCCAATTACCATTTGCACCTGCCACCTGGAAGACCTCATATCCATTGTATGTAACACGTGATCTTTCCCAGGTTCATTGGGATATTCTACAATTCCATGTGGGACACATGTCTTTCTGGAACACTCTTTTCTTCCAGTATTAATACCCCCCTCTGGACCTGCATTGGGGCTTGGCCTCTTCCCGGTCCTGCCCAAACTTTGTCCCTCCATTCACCTCCTGAGTCACCCAAATCTTCCAGCGTTCCAGTCCTCTGCTAGCATAGTCTCTGCACTCACCTCCTGAATCACCCAGATATTCCTGCGTTCCAGCCCTATGCAAGCTTTATCCCTGCACTCACCTCCTGAGTTGCCCAGATCTTCCAACGCTCTAGTCTTTCAAGCCCTCCTGAAGATTCTGTGACCCTGGCTTCTGCAATGCTTCTAGTGTCTTCCTTCATGAGTTACCATTCTGCCTCCACTTCAGCTTCTTGCATCGAGCCTCCTGCCATTTTTGGATTCCAATTAAGGTGCTAGACAAGGCTAAGTACTTTCCCATCAGGTTAGTGCATACTAATCCTCTTATAGCAGTAAGCAGACCTGACTGTCAGCCTCTTCAAGACTCTGGATTTGTCTTCAGTTTCATCTACATAATTTTCCAGCATTGCCCCTTGCTTGTTCTTACTCTGGACCCTCTCTCCAACCTTGGCACTTGAATTGTTTTTGCTTATGGACTATAGACTTAATTTTGTGTTTCTCTATTGAACAGAACTGTCAAGAATAATTTTCTTTCAGAAGCTATTGATGTCTATGTGAACCTTGTAACCTCCAATCCGTGTTTCTAGCATACCTTTGAAGTGTCAGCAACTCCAATCTATGTACTGAGTGTAACCTAGGGAGTGGCAGTTAACTCAAACTCATGTTTGGAGTATAACATTGGGAATGGAAGTAAGTCCAACCTTTGTACCGAGTGCAACCTTGTGTCTAGCGTACTTTGGGAATGTATCTAACTCCAGTTTACCCTGTGAGTGTCAGAGGTTTCAATCAGTATTTCAATTTCTTCCTCAAGAGTTTCAGTGATTCTTATCCAAGAACTTGATTATTCTGCTCTAATGTTCTGATTTTGAAGAAATCTGTAAATGTTGATTACGGAAGCCATGCTTTGCTTTTTATGTAGAGGCTTGCTAGTGCATGGATGGTAATAGCCTCTTCTTGTTGTTCCCAGTGTATTGTGTCTCCATGAAACCAGAGGTTCTGGTCCCATAAACCTCCACCTTTGCATACCCCGAAGGTCTCAGGAGTGATGCATCCTGTTAAGCAGTGTGGTGCCATCACTGGGCAGAACCTGTACAGCAAGTTTTTTTCTTCTAATGTTGTCCCTTCCCCCTTCCCTTTCAGGATGGTGAGGGATGTAGGAGTACGTTCCCAGGATCTTTCATCATCCTGAGGGGGATAGGAGGTCCAGCATTGGTTCCAGCATTGTCTCTGTGGTTCGGACCAGGTGAATGCATGACAAAAGGTATTTCCCCCTGGGACCAAGCCCACCCAGGTGACAAAGAAAAGCAAGCACTGGCAAATGAGTTGCAAACTAATTTTGAAAGTTTTATGAAGATTTGTCAAATTAGCAAAACAAAATATGCTCTATCTATGGAAAGTATATCTATATATATATATCTTCCCTGTAAATATTAAAGTTACATTATAGTTAGGTGTGTTAAAAACATCTTTTTTGGTTGAAAAAAACCTTAGAAATTCACTGGAAAAAAACAAAGGTTATAGTAACGTTATAGTTAGGTATGATACACAGATCAGTGTTTGTTCAAAACAAAGCTTGGAAATTAGGTAAATAACATTAACATTTAGAACTCAGTAAAACACAGAAATTCACTAGTTATAGCTATAAATTATGCACTTCTTAGGATCTCACATATTACATCACTGATGTCTAAAATTACATCATTGATGACATCACTGATGATATGATCCAATGAGTGTGCTAGTTAATTTTATAGTTTGCATAGTGGTGAGTAACTACCTGTGAGAGAACAGGGCTGATCTGATTGCAGAGGACCCCTAACTTTTTGCCCCCATTTTCCACTTTTTGCTGGTGCTTTCCTGACTGATGGTGCCCTGGGTACTGCTAACCAGTCCCAGGGCCTGTGCTCTGTGTAAAATCAGTGTGCAAATTGGGCTAATTATAATTGGCTAAGTCAACCTACCTATACGTCCCTAGTATATGGTAGAGCATGTAGGTTTAGGGACCTCAGCATAGGTAGTGCACCCATAGGTGCACTGCTGAGGTGCCCAGTGTCATTTTAAAGGCAGGCCTGCCTTGCTGGCCGCTTTAAAAAAAAAAGTTATATGCAAATTCAACTTTGGAATTAAAAGAAGTTCCAAAGTCTTAAACTACCTTATTTTTACATATAAGTCACCTCTAAGGTGTGCCCTATGTGCCCCTAGGGCTAGGTGCCATGTAACTATAAGCAGGGACCTTATAAAAATAGTTTTATAAGCCCTGGTGAGGTAAAAACAGCCAAATTCGTTTTCCCCTCATTGTAGTTAATGGCCTTCATAGGATAGAATGGGGAGGCTTTATTTAATTTTAAAAGTCCCCTTAAGTGACAGATACCAAGACTTTGGTATCAAATTAATTGTTATAATAAATCCCACAACTTCCAGTTGTGGGATTTAATATAACTTGTTCAGGTAAAGAGTTTTGAACTTTACCTGAAAAGTTGCCAAATTCATCCCTGCATTGTTTTTGCTGCTGTGCTCTGATTGGCCAGCCACTGGCAGCCTGGCCAGGCTGCATTGATGAGGTGTGAAGTGGCCTGGCTTCACACAAAGAGATATGCCTGTGGGAGGGGATCTCCCCTCAGCAGATGGTGAGGCAGGAACGGGGAGGGCTGCCAAACTGGTCTTCAAAGGCAGAGAAGGACATTTGGAGCAACCCAGCAACACCCCCACATCCTGCAACCCCAGACAACTAGGTGCCCCCTTGATTAGATTAGGAGAGGGCAGGAGAGGGGTGTGTTTATGAATTTTAGCCACACCAGTGGGTGGGGGGCTCAGCCAGATGTAACCTCCAAAAATCACTTTCAGCCATGATGGACTTTTGAGGAATGTTGCCTCCTGGGATTGATTTTTGCCACACTTCCCAGGAAGTCTTCATCACAGGGGGAAGGACCCTGCACCTGATTGGAGAACCAGGACCCCCCTGATTTTCACCCAGGAGCAAGGATAAAACTGGCAGACCAGCACCCACACCTCAGTTCCCTACCACATCCCTACCAGGAAGAACTACAGAAGAAGAAGGACTGCCCTGCTGGACCCCTGGCCTGCACCTGGAACCTGCACTCAGAAGGACTGCACCAGCTGCACACTTGGGCTTCACCACAAGAAGGACTTTGCCTGGCTTCAACTGGTTCAAGGAGGGACTCCCTCTTTGCTACAGGTGAAAAATTGCTAACCAGAGTCCCCTGCACCAGCTCCTGAAGAAATCAACCAGCTGACCACTGTCCAATGGCCAAAAAGGAGTTTGCGCCAGGTGCAGTCTGGGAGTTGTAGTCCACACCCCAAAAGGATCATCTCAGAGCTTCTGGAACCTTGAGGTGAGCTGTGGGCCCCAAAAGAACCTTAAAGGAACATCTGGGAGAAGATCCAGAAGTTTGTAAAAGTTTGGAGACCTTTTGGAAAAAAGCTTCATAGAGGGACCGACCCGCCACAGCAACTCTAGCCGGCTTGCCTCAACCGTGACCCGGCCTGATTTGCAGGTTCATCCCGGTGAAGAAAATCTCCCAAAAAGAGACTAATTCCGAACATAGAAAGTTGACCGGGACCTCGCAGCCAGCGTATCCGAGGAGGGCTCAAAGGACATCGGATCAAGATCCACTGAGGGTTCCTGCGACGCGTATCCGGAGAAGAGTTCCAGGAGGTCAGATTGGACGGGCAGGTTCGTCCCGCTGAAGAAAATCTTCAGAAAAACAACTAAGTGCGAAGTTAAACTTTTGACAGAGGCCTCCCGCGGGATGTAGCCGAGCCAGGCTCCATCACGATCAGCCTTAAACTTTGACCTAGCCCTGGTCGAGGTGTAACCAGATGACCCAAATGGCGCGTTTTGTTTCTAGGCACTAAAAAAACAATAATTCTTTAAAAATGTCTATCTCCCGTTCCCCTTATCTGATTTTATTCGCTTTTATGTCATTTTAAAGATAAAAATATAATCTATTGTTATACATTGGTTTTGGATTTTTAAACTGTTTCCTGTGTTTATTTAATTACAGTTTTTTGATATTTGAATGCTTTACACTCTGTCTCCTAAGTTAAGTCTTGTCGCTCGTTGCCAAGCTACCAAGGGTTGAGCTGGGTTTAATTTACTGAGACCTAACTGGACCTAAGTGGAGGTCAGTGGCCTATTGCTAAGTGTAGGTACCTACCTGCCGTTCCCAATTACCCATTTTCCAACATTTTTGGTGCGCTGTGGTGGGATCCTGTACTCGTGTTCAGTATCACATTACAGTGTTAAGTAAAACAAATTAAAAATCCATTAAATTGTCCTAGGGCAAAAAAAAAAATTAATTTGTAATTTGGATTCATTTCAATTATTGAATTTTTGTGATTTTTCTAAATTCTTATTTCCAATTTTTGCAAAAAGTTTTTGTTGACTCAAAACTAGGGAACCATGGAGCTTGATCTGGCTAGCCTACCCACACTGACAGTAGTCCAGCTTAGAGGGTTGTGTACTGAAAGAGGGTTGCCTGCAGCCACTGATCTCAGGAAGATTGTCCTGATCAAATCCCTGACAGCATGGGCTGAGGCCCAAGAGGTAGACTCAGAGGAAGCTCCAGAGGAGGAAGAAGCAGGGGAGGATGCTAGCTCCAACCACTCAGGGGAGGGAGGGCATCTGAGCCTAAGTGAGGAGGAGGAAGACAGGTTCTCACCGCACACAGTTCCTAGGGTCATACCCAAAGCTAGTCGGGGGAAAGGGGTCTCTTCAGGAAGAGAGAACCTGTCCCTCAGGGAAACAGAGCTGGTGGTCCAGCTAGCATTTATAGCTTTGGAAGCACAGAAGATGGCCCTAGAAGAGAAAAAGTGGGCAAAGAAAGAGAAAAAAGATGGTGGCAGCGACAGAGAAGCTGAGGTGTCCATGGGTGGGGGAGTTTGCCCCAGATTACCCAAGGGGGTGGTTCCTGCTTATGGAGAGGGGGGGTGACATAGTCAAGTGGTTGGAGGCCTTTGAGAGGGCACTCCAAATGAGAAGGGTTAGGCCTCAATACTGGGGTTCACTTTTATGGGAGTTGGTCCCCAACTCAGGGAGGGATAGGCTTCTGACCTTAAGTGGAGAGGAGGCAGATTCATACCCTAGTATGAAGAGGTGCTTTACCAAGAAGTTTGGTCTGACCCCATAGCAGTATAGGATGAAGTTCAGGGACACCCAGAAGGTCAGTACCCAGTCTTGGGTTGACTTTGTAGACACCTCACTTAAGGCCCTAGAGGGATGGATTCATGGTAACAAAGTAAATACATATGAGGGGTTATACAACTTCATCATGAGAGAGCACATCTTGACCAATTGTATCCAAGAAAGGTTACACCAGCATCTAGTGGACTCTAAGCTGACCAACCCTAGAGAGCTGGGGGAGGCAGCTGATGAGTGGTTGAGAACCAGGGTGGTTGTCAAGTCCCAGGGGGGAGACTCCAAGAAGGGGCGGTCAGGTCCCCAAAAACCTAAGGAGGGAGGTAGTAAGCCCACCACAGAGACTCCCTCTGTACCCCAGAACCCTAAGAAGGAGGAGAGTAAATCCCATTCCCACTCTGACAAGCAGAGACAGGGAGACCCAGGGTTAAAAAAGCTCTTGGACAGTAAGACTTGCTTTGACTGTCAGCAGACAGGTCATTTCAGAGGAGATGCAGCCTGTCCAAAGAAGGTGGTTAGCACTGGGCTGTCCAGTGTAGCCATGGAGGAGGAGTCCCCTGATGATGAAGTCGTCCTAGCATTGAGCTGGGAGATAGGACCAGATGGTAAGCTGGTGATCCCTGAGGGTGGGAGTAGGCACTTCCACCCCATTCAGGTGAATGGGATCCCTACCACTGGCCTGAGAGACACCTGTGCCAGTCACACTATAGTGAGTGACTGGTTAGTGATCTCAGACATGTATGTCCCAGGAGAGACCAGGAAAGTCATTCCCAGCTGATGGGTGTAATTGCATACATATTGCATGTGCTTCTAATGCATCATAGGTGTGTAGAGGTAGTGAACATGTTATAAATCTTTGTATTGAAGAGTAACTCTGTATGCAGATGACAGTTGACGTATGTTCCACACAACTTGTTGGGTTCTGCAAAAAAAAGTTTCCAACTGGGCAAAATTCTGTATAGTGTATTATATTGTAGTGGCATAAGTACTGTAAGCAGCCTTGGGTTATTAGACAGAATTGTCTCAGCATAACAATTTCTACATAACACAGAACACTGTGTGCACCAGGTACTAACCGATGTACATGTGCTTCTTTTGCTTCAGAAGACGGGCTATCATTCATGTTTTACTACAGTACGAAGGCTAATTTTTACCACCTTAAGACTGTAGCTATTTCAATAGATTAGTGCCTTTTCTTATGTGTTGCATGAAGTGTACACTGTTCTTAGTAGGTACTTTTTAATACTCTGTGGTGTATTTGTCATGAGAGTTTCACTGTCTGCAAACAGAGGAGTAAACTCTCTCCACATAGTAAACTCTTTGTACAGCATCCATATTTCCACGCATGTCATCTTCATTTCTCAATTTAGGTTCAGTGACTGTGAGGAGCCTGATACAGATAAAATCTGTCCATAGTGGGGCATTAATTTTGAAACAAAGTATTTTGAGGAACTTGTGTTTCTCTGAAGAGTTCTATAACTGTGTGCAATTAGGGTTTGCCATACATCTATGATTGACTGTTAATGTGAATAGGCTACCCATGAAGTGTATAATATAGGCACAATGTTGCACATAACACATGCTTTCTGCACCTAAGAGAGTTTTATCTGTGATGGCATTAATGATGCTTCATATTATTCAGCGCTATTTTGTACTTGCTTTCAGGACTCTAATGCCATACTAGTTTATTAAGTAAAGTGTGCGACTGTTGTCATCAGTGATGTCATTTGTGACATAGTCAGTGATGTGATTTGAAATGTCATCAGTGATGCCGTAATTGATCTGATTGGACATGTCATTAGTGATGAAATATGTGAGGTCATAAGCTGTGCATGTGGGGGCTAAAATTGGAGTTAGCTCTCCAAGATATAACAGGCAAATTATATATTTTCTTTTAGTTCAAAATATTAATGTTGTCACTGACATATTCACATACCTATATTGTTACTTAAACTTTTGTTTTTTCAATATATTTTTGTTTTTCTAATGTAAAGTAGTATTTTATTACAATACGTAAAGCCAATCCCCTGTCACACAGAGCCTTTGGCTGTGCACAGCATGGGGTTGGCAACAGGGCTGAACTCAACCAGAGGTAGCCAACCTTATGCTGCACTGCATGCAGCATGGGGTTGGCCACAGGGCCTGGCTTAAAGCCAGCCCCTGCATCCAACTCCACACTGGCAGTCACCCGAAGGCAGCTAACCCGATGCCACGCATAACCTTAGGTCATGAGTCGCATGGGATAAGCCACAGGGCCTGTCTTGGAACCAGGTTCTACTTCCAACTCCCTGCAGGCAGCCCTCCCCATGCAGTACACAGCCTTTGGCTGTGCACAGCAGGGCGTTGACCACAGAGCTGTGGCAAAACCTCCAGCAGGCTGGCAACGCCACATCTCAAGTAGCCTATGGCATGTGCAGCATAGGGTTGGCCTTGGGCCCCAGGACCTAATCCCCTGGTTTCAATACATAAATATTAGGGGGAGGGGTGCGTGCAGCCCCCTCCTCAACATGTAATTGTCCACAGGGACCCGCCTCCCCTGGCCAGTTCCCACAAAAAGAGGAGAGGGCAGTATGTGGTCTCCTTCCCCAAGACTTAGAAGGCCCTCGGGACCCTGCTCCCTGGGGCCCTATTACAATTGAACACGCAAGGAGGGTGTGCAGCCCCCATCCTGAGCCTTAATCAGCCCCGTAGACCTGATCCCCTAGGGCTAAATATGAGAAACAATGGGAGGAGGGCCTGGGGCCCCTGCTTCATTTTCTTGGGCCCCGGGGACCCCATCCCCTTGTAGTGTGGTCAGTTTTAAGTATCCTTTGCGCATTAGCTTCGGGTTTTAGGCCTTTGTGCATTTTGCCATGGATGTATTTTATTCCTTTGCTCGCAGCCTAGAGCCTCTGTGCACTTTGCTCTAAATCCTTTTATTCGGCTTCGTACTGTTATTTTTCAAATAGCCAGTTCTACGGTCTTGTTTTATATTTCATATCACACTGTTTAGCCTACTTCAGCACTGAAGTTCTCCATAACACATTCACTCTGTGCTTCAGTCAAGGATACAGTCTGGTACATTGCCGATAGACGTGGTAGGACTTTAGTCTTTGGCATTCCTGTGTAGGGACATTTTGTGATCACGCTGACATGTTAGTTATAAAAACACTTCCTTGTCCCAATACACGCGAGAGGGAGATTCCGACCAGGGAACCACAACTAGACGCTGACTGCCTCGTTGCAGATGCTGAACCAGATCACAGGCCTTTGCTCAGGTATGAGGGTTGATGTCTTCCCAGGGATTCAGAAAGGCAAGTTAGAAGCTTAACATGCTGTGCTCGAAATATAACTAGCTAAGGGAGAGTAGAAATTGTTAAACACCATGATAGCTTTGTTCTTATTTTTCACTCTCGTCGTGACTATATCAATCCTACTGTGTTGTATGGTTCTGGTTATTGCGGCTCACGCCTTAATATCTAAAATGCAGTCGTTTTATTAAAACATTATATAAAACTTACACTGCCTTTGTCATTTGTATATGAGATCATACTGTAAATGAGAGAGTTGGTTTGGATCTGAGTGACCACGACTTCCCTGAGAAGTTCCAAAGATGTCATGCGCTCGGCTGCCTAATCATCTCTTCCCTTTTGGAGAAATGAGGCACTGCTAGTTATCCGAAGCAAAACCGGATTTAGGGTGACAGAGTTTCTTCCAAGTGGGTCCGACTCAGTCCCCCACACCGTGAACGATCCTGCTACCCAGAAATCCAGTAGTCTCATTTAGGATAATGAGAGCCCACGCGACACCCTCAGACCAAAATCTTGTAGCTCCCTCCCTCTTCTATAAAATGATGGCCTTGGGGGATGGAGTCCCCAGGTCCTTTTTAGAGCTCAGGGAAGAGGGCTGTTCTGCCTCCCTCCCCTTAAACAATACTTTGAGCCATGGAGAATGGGGTCACTGGGGCTGAAAACAGTTCAGGGATGGAAGCCAGAGTGCCCTCTCCTAAAAAATATTTTGGGCTCCAGAGAATCGGATCTCTAGGGCTAAAAGCAACTATGTATTTGCTTCTCAATAGTAGGACTAGAAGCCACAAAAAGCAAACAAGGCACTAAAGAGTCTATATTAAGTTCTTCTTGCTGTCTTTGTGCCTTCTAGAGTGTAGCAAGGATAGTGTCAAAAGGAATGGGTGGCAGCCCATATCAATGAGTGCCCATATCTGTGACCTCACTCTGTTCCTGTCAAAACATAAGAGACTGCCCATGCATGAAAATGCCTGCCACTGTAGCCCAGCACAGAGTTTAATAAAAGGCTCTTTCCCAGCTCACAGAGCCCTGCATGCTGGTCAACAAGGTAACAGCTGCATTGTCCATGCCACCAGCATGAAAACCAGACCCCCACCATCAAAATGTGACTCCCAGGGATTTGCCCGGTGCCTGGTAATGTCAGTGTCCCCATACCTCCGCACCCAGTTAAGTATATTTTTACAGTTGTTTTGCATGCCCACTCTCACACCTCCCCTACTCCGGCTTCGCTTTATTCACTAATGGAAGTTTCATAGAATAGCCAGTGAGTAGTTCTTTGGTTTACCTAACTCTGAGTTGTGACAACACTGGTGAATATATTGAGGTTGATGATTTCTGCACTGAGCGGATGAAAACAGTAAAGCTGCATAATCATTTTTAGAACACTGTGTATTAAGAGCTCCATTGACAACAATGGAGTGGCTCAGGGACATTAATGGATGGTACAGGACTTCTACTCTAACATACCAATCTTTGTCTTCCTGATTCTCACTTCTTAATGTGCCCTCACTTCTACCCTTAGTGAATAGAATGTCATAAAAGAGTTATATACCTTCAGCCTTAAGCTATCCCTAAATTAGAAAATTATATCATTAGTGGGTGGAATGTTCTAATAGACTTATAGTCCTTCTTTGATTTACCTAACACTGAGTCATGAAAACACTGATCATTATCA
Source organism: Pleurodeles waltl (assembly GCF_031143425.1). Classification (NCBI taxonomy): domain Eukaryota; kingdom Metazoa; phylum Chordata; class Amphibia; order Caudata; family Salamandridae; genus Pleurodeles; species Pleurodeles waltl. Next base: position 512,501,038 of record NC_090445.1, read on the forward strand.
TGAGGCTGATAATTTCTTTGCTGAATGGATGAAAACAGTAAAATCCCATGATCATTTCTATAAAATGTGGATGTGAAGTGCTCCAATGACAACAATGGATTGGCTCAGGGCCATAAATGGCAGACACAGGCCTTCTGCTCTAACATGTCAATCTTTGTCTTCCTGTTTCTCAATTCGTGATTTAGAAAATTCTACCCTTAGAATGTCCTAATACCATTACAACATTTCAACCTTAAGCTATTCAGAATGTAGACACTTCTATCATTGGCAGAATGTTCTAATATCTTTATAGCCATTCTGCCTTGGGCTATGCCAGTAATTAAAGGCTCTCATTTTTTGTGATAAGCCATTGGACACATAACTAAGGTACAGATAGTTTAACAAATTTTGTAGACCATAGTAACAGGCTATAAAGCTTTACTAAAACATTGGGATATTGAGAGCCCCAGTAAATACAATGGGATCATGGCTCTATTTATGATTATGGGGAGGAAGAAGGGCAGAACCACAACAAGGAAAGTCCCGGGACAGCAAGAAAGATTAGGAATGTAAGACTTCCGATTAGAATCTGAAGTCTTCAAAATGGTCTGCAGGAATAGCAGAATTCCCATTTTGAATTGAATATAACAAAAAAGAGGTGATTAGTTATAAAGAGTATTAGACTATATAATGAAATTATCAGTCCTTCCTCTGAAACAGCTTGCTAACAAATAAAAACAAGCTGTATTTCTTGCGCTGAAAAATGTTCTCTTGCAAGGAAATTTTTCAGGCGTTCTGATGAGACAATGTGGCAATGATGTATGTGCATTTTCTCAGGCATCTTTAACTAGTGCTATCACAGAGAAGGCCTATCTCAAGTGTTTTCGTATATTTTCATATCTTGATGAAAAATGTTGGCTATCTTCTTCTATGTAACCTTGTCGATTTCTAAATTATGATTTCAGCATTGCAACACAAAAGTTGTAATATTTAAACTTCTATTTTAAATAAACACTCACAAATAATTTGTCCAAGAAGTTTGAAAGGCTCTCTTTGTTAGGCTATTTTATTTTTAGTTAACCTTAACCTGCTGGTTTATAACCTCCAAACTGTATCCGTCTGTTCTTTAGAAAATGCCCTGTATGAACTTTTAGAGTTAAAACAGTGGAACATCTTTAAACCTAATAGTTTCAGGGATACACTAAGCTGGCAAAATTACTAAGGCAGATAATATTTATTGGTCGTTAGTATCAGTGTTAGAGATCAAATTTTACTAATACATTAGTAGCATAGAAGTAAGCATATGAAAACTTTTATACCTTCATTCATAAGCCTAACATGAAATGTAAAAACGTGCATGTTTAAATATGGCAGACATTGTAACCTCCATCTGTATTTGAAATCGTGTTTAGCCATGAAAGATGTTGTGCATTTATATTTGAGTGAACTACTTACATGAATTACTATTAAAAGTATTTTTTTTAGAAAACTGTAGAAATCAAAGTATATTATGAGTATTAAATGAATATGAATTAACCATACATATATTGATTTGAATGAATTAACTAACGTGAGTTACATGTGTGCAGAGAAATAAATGCACATTTATAGTGTTTCTAATGCCACATATGTTGGTTGCAATTAAATAATTTGCTTTGCATATTTGATTTAGATTCTAAGCTGCACAATAGAATTTATATGTATTAATTGCGTTAATATGTACTTAGGTTTTATTGGCTAGACTAGGCCTGAAGATTCATTTTTGCAGCAATAGAGAAAAAGTGCTAATTCTGTTCCCTTTGACCTGAATTAAATCCTAGGTTGCTGATGTGTTAATGAATGTCCTATCGTATTAAAGATAGAGAACATGGTTTGATTAATGACAAATGTAACAATATTTGTTCTAGCTGTCGGGCAACACAGGAAGCCTTATTAATTTTGCATAGGAACTGTTAGAATCACCCTGTGCTCTGTGGGAAAGAATCATAAAGTTTCAATTGATGAATAAGTGTTATATTTTAGCAGAACTGTATGAATTCATGAAGATGATTACACATACATCCTGGGAAAATCTGGATTAGTAGCAGATGTGAGGTTTTCAATGGTTTTCCATTAGTTATTGAATAATTTGGCCACGATGAGCCCACACAGTCAACCAATTAGAACTTAATGGACATTTCTAGTTAGGGAGAGACTTTTTAAACTTTTAGTCAGTTGAAGCAGTTTTGGTAGCAGAGTTATGGGATTCACCTCCTGAGGAGAAGAATTGGTTTTGCCCACATTGTGAGTTGTTCTTGGTTAAAGTGCAGGGGTAGATGAAGTTCCAGATTTTTGCTATAAGTGTACGGTAGGTGTTTTGAGTGAGGTTTGTACTTCCCAATGCTTTTGGCTAAATTGTGGTTAAGTGTAATATGTGAAGTTAGTAGGAATTTTGCGTACTCCAAGTAAAAGAGTAAGGAGTTTGCGTGCTCCAGGTGAATGTTATGCTTTGTGCTAAAAATTGCCCACGTGGTTGTTGTTGTTTATGGGTCCTGCATGGCCTAACACTCCGGAGTATCGCACAAGTGGAGGGAGACACTTGGTTCATTTATTGTCTGTTGTGAGGTGTTGGTCGATTGATTGCTGTTGACAATACCAGTACACTCCTTGAGTGTCTGAATTTGTGGTTGGTGTTAGGTGAATCTTGAATGCACAGGGAGAATCAGTTTCAACCTGAGTGAGATTTGCTGGTCAAATCTTTCTTGCGTATGTGCGAAAGCCACAGTCGTAAGTGTAACCGTACAGCTTTCAAAGCGTTTGAGTCTTACCCATAGTGAGCAGACAGGTTTGGTTTTTGTGCTCGCAATATTTGCATTTAGGGTGTATACGTGAGAAGTGTATGAGACAGCTCTGAAGTGAGTAACATCTGCAGAGTGAAGTGAGTGTGATGTCATTGGTCCGCGCTGTGATTGGGTGTTTATGAGAAAAGCTCATGAAGAGGACTGTGGGATTGAAAATACTTCCTGGTTCCATGAAATGTGTGTAACTGAATTAAATTTGTGTAAAAATTAAGTTTTTCAAAGCTTTAAGGAGTGTGTTAAGAGGAGATGTTTTTATTCCAGTTAGAGATGGTGAGCCTACTCCACCTGAGGGTACACCAGCATTGGAAGTAATGAAGGAAATAGGAGTTTCACATGTCTTTGGGTAAACCAGTGGTGCAAAATAACTGAGAAGGAAGGTAACTTAGCTTTCCTCTCTTAAGAAACTTTCAATTTAAGGGTATTAGAGAATTTGAAGATGGAGTTATATGAATCGTTACTCCCTCCTAGATCTGCACAATTCGAAGCACTTGCTATTTGGGAATTAGAGTCAAGGCAGATAGAGGGTCAGAAATTTGAGAGGAGAATGAGGAAAGCAGAAAAGATTTTGGCAGAAGCTAGATGGGACAAGGCAGAGAATGTGGAGAGCAGATACATTACATGAGGTGAAATTATTCCCATCAATAAAACAGGAAGGTGATGGAAGTGTTAGATCTGAAGCTAAAAAGAAACCTACAAATGACCTGGAGGGAAGGTTAGATTAACACAAAAGGGTAACAGCCATGAAAGTGATTCAGATAATGAATTTATAACTCAGCTTTTGCAGAACCGTCCCCCACCATATAATGCAGTTAAATCAGAATGTAGCACCAAGTATTGCCACAGCTCCAGTTTCTCAAAGCCAGGGTCAAATAGTTCCAAATGTACCTATTGCTACTGTAGCACAGGTGCCAGGTTTATCCCAAAGTTCCTATTGTTAATGCAGTCCAGAATGTCACAGTTCCAGTTATGCCACAGCCAATTCAGGCAATTTGAGTCTACGCCTAATGTACAGTTACCTGCACAAGATGCGAACCAGAAACAGACAATGCCCATGTATTCCCTAGTACCAAATCCACAGAATGTTGCCCCAAATCAGTCAAAGCTGACGTTTGGTACAGTATCAACTGGTCAAGGTACAGGACTGATGTTCCCATCAAGTCAAACAAATTTGTCAGGTCCAGATGCATTGACAGTTCATGTGACAATAGGTCCAGTTGTCCTGTGGTATGCCCTGGGTAATAATGAGAGTAGTCTACAGATTCTGAATTCAGTATCAGCAGTGCATTCTCCTTTTGGAACTAATGCAGAGATGGGAAGACTGAGCTATGATCCCTATGGATTCTTCTGGTTTTAACCAGACGTGGAAAAGTAGGTCTGCTTATTGATATGACATGTCCCCAATATCATATCAATAAATTTGTAGGTTCATCTGAGCTGGTTTAGGATCAGATTATGACAGCTCAATGTAATGTGCCACAGCTTACATCTCAAGACAGTAGTAACAATATTAGTTTACAAGGATTGACAGCTCAACAACTAATTGAATGGTTGGACAGTTAAAGTGGAGTATCTATTTCGGGAAATTCACCAGAGGAGAAAAGTCATTAAACTTGACTAGACTAAAATTGGAAATGAATGAAATGATTGAGGGAACACTTGAATTGGAAAGATTGGATTCTCACAATGAAAACAAATTGCGCTTCATGTGAAAGGACAAATCTATGGGAAATTAGCTGATTTAGCAGAGAAGTGTGAAATTGAGGTGAATAATTCAAACAGTTAAAAAGAGGTTACAGTCTTTAATACGATTCTAGAGACATTGCAAACACTAGATCACCTGGTATTACAGTTCACATTAAGTAATTGATTCAGAACATCCACACATGGGAACACTGGATAAATGGAAGGCAGATAGGCAAAGAAAATAGATCAGAAGAAAAAGCAGACTACACCTTCAAATGGTTTACAGCAGGCTGAGGGAGCTGTAAAAATGATGCCAATGGGAGAGATTCTGGGAGGGAATTTTGTTCATGTCCCATGGATTAGAAGTGACATATTGTCATTTACTAATGATTACCTGAAGTTGAGGGAGAAGCCAGTGGAAGGGTCGTAACAAACGGAAAGGTTTATTAAGCTGGCAAAGTGTTTGTGGGAAGATTTGAACACTTCATTTGAAATTGTGGTTCCAGCAGATTTGTGGGTCAAATATAAGGGGTGTGTTGATTGGCCAAATCGTGAGCGTCCAAGTGATACAATAACAGGTGCGTCGTCTGAAGAGGTGATGAAAAATTAATATAAGATAATTACATTTTTGAAAACTAGAGTTTCCACCGAAGATGTTGATTGGCACAGAATTAGAAATATGATCTGGAATCATTTGATTTGCTGGCAGGGAAAACCAATTTATGAAGTACTGCAGTACACAAAAACTAGTGTGATGAAATTGAGTTGAAGCAGAAAATAGTAAGGGAGAAGACAATGGTGATGCAACTCAAATCTGCCCAAACAGCACGTATGCAAGGTTCGCAAGGAATGGTGAACACAAGAGGAATGCTGGAACACAGCAGCAGAGCAATATGGTGCCTCAGTACAAAGGTAGAGATTGTGGAATTCGAGTAGATCCGAATGTTAATGTGGCTAATGTACAAAACATGAAAGAATCTTTCCTTGTCATGCGTGTGGGAATGAATGTCGGACACTGAAAATGGGAGTGTCCATATAATAATGTAAATAATTTGGTGCAAGGTGATGGTGTTGTGCAGATGGTTGACAACAGTCAATTTCAAAATCAAAGAGTTCAAAGGCCACAACATCAAAACTTGAATGTTCCTACAGGAGCAGCACAAATGCAAGTTCCTCAACAGCAAATGAAATTTCCCCAACAGCAATTTCAGGCCCCACAGCAAATGCAGATTCCACAAGCTCCGATGGCACAGCAACGGGTTATGGTTCCTGGCAGAACGCAAACCAGAGACAATGCAAATGTAAATCAGTTAATCACACAATACCCATTAATGGATTTCAGTGATGATGAAGTGAGTGAAGAATTTCTGAGTGAGAGTTCAAAAGAGGAAGAATGTCTGTTAGCTGCCTCACTGGAGGTAGATCAGCGTGCTACTTATGTAAATGCAAATGTTATGGGTCATGATGTTTTGTTTCTGGTTGACACTGGAGCAACCCATTCCACTGTCAGATCTGCAGAAGTCCCTAACATGCCCCATTCTAGAAGGACAATTCACATAGTAGGAGTAGCAAACCAGCATTTAGTAAACCCTATTATGGAGTACATCCCAGTTAAAAAAGGAACCTCTGAGGATTTGCACCAATTTGTGGCCTGCGATTCAAGTCCTTTGAGTCTGTTAGGAAGAGATTTGCTATGCAAATTAAAATGCTCCATCACTTGTACTCATGAAGTTATAGCAATTCACACAAATAGTGATGATCAAACTTCCAACCAAATTTATGAGATGTATCCTCTAATTTCATTGTTTCCTGTCATGACAGTCAGAGACTTGCCTGATGAATTAGAAGACATTGTATTGTTGAGAGTTTGGGATCTATCCGGAAGAGATATTGGACTCATGCAAGGTACTGAGCGAATCAAAGTAATCATAAAGCCAAATGTAGTCTTTCCCAGAACACCACAGTGTAACAGGACTCCAGAAGTAATCGAGGGAATTACTCCAATAATTACAGACTTTGTTGAGCTGGGAGTACTGAAAGAAGTGATGGATAGCCCTTGCAATTCTCCAATTATGGGATTGCGAAGTGGGATAGTCTAGGATTTGAGAAAGGTGAACACAATTGTGGTGTCATGTTATCCTGTGGTGCCAAATCCAGCAGTAATTTCATTCCAGATCCCATGTGAAGCAGAGTGGTTTTCTGTTATTGATGTGTCCCAAGCCTTTTTCTCATTACCCTTACATAAATATAGTCAGTTTCTTTTATCAGTCAAATGCAGCAACCGTGTCTATTCCTGGTGTCGTACTCCACAGGGATTCTCAGAATCACTGTCCATTTATTTTTTATATTTTATTTATAGTTTTTGCATATGAACACATACAACAAAGCATAGTATAGACACAGTCAATAAAATAGGCAGAGAGGATTTTCACCACATGGCAATACAGATAAATACATCTATGAGTGCAATATGTTACATGCAGTCCAGAGCTCAAACAACATGTTTGTAAGTTAATTTTGGATGCTACAGGCACATGGAGAGATGGTGAATAGGAAGGGGGATGGAGCCAGTGAAAGAATTGGTGCATGCGTTCCTACTGGGTAGTCTGAACCGACTGGGCCTCCAACTCCAATATTGGTGGTGTGTCGGCAGCTGCATTATTAGTGGGTGACAGGAGTATGGTTCTAGTATGAAGGTATGCTTGGAGGGGGCCCCATATCTCTCTGGGATGGGAACGTGATCGCATTAAAGCTCAATGTGCGACTAGATGTTCCTGGCAACATGCTGTAACGTGTAGCCAGGCGGTAACTGTGGGGGAAGGATGCCTTCCCCAGTGTATGACCACACTCCATTTGACCTACAGGAGCAACATGGCAGTGAGACGGTGACTGTCTGTGGGTATCTCTTTCACTTAGCCTAGCAGAACCACCAAGGGCATCGGGGGTAGTGTCCCATTATAGCTTGTAGTGTTCAGAAGACCTCCTCGGAGAATGACATAATTTGGGGGCAATGCCACATTAGATGTAGGAAGGAGGCCTGCACATTCTTGCACCTAATACAATTTATATCTGGAACCAACCCCATTTTAAATAGTAGTTGGGGATGTTGGTAGAGGCGATGGAGGAAATTGAAAAAATGAGGTGAAGTCTGTAGTTTGGGGAAAGGCATTCCGATTGACTGCAGCAGTAAACCCACTGGATATCAGTGAGTGTGATAGAGACGTCCTCGTTCCATTGTGCATGAGCTCTGGGCGTGAAGGTGGGGGAGGAAGTCTGAGTGGAGGCATAAAGTTGCGTAATTAAAAACTGAGAATATTTGGATGTGTGCATGTGTTCTGGGGGCGGCAGTGGTAGCGGTGCGAATGGGAACGTAGGGTGCAGGCAGCAGCACGATGTCCGCAGTTGATAATACAAAAGTGTATCTAATGGAGTGGGGCATGCCCCATCCACATCTGACAGTGTGGTGAGAAACTGGTCGTCAGAATACAGGTCCAAGAATAAGGAGATGTTGTACTTGTGTGCCCGTGCTCTAGTGCCAGATTCTTGGAAAGGTGGAATCATGGGGTTTTTGAACAGGGGGATACATGGAGTGTTTAATATAGGGAATCGTACCCGCCTTTCTTATATCTTCCCACACCCAGCGTACACTCACAACTATGTCAATGTCTGTCCGAGGTGCTTTGTAGGGAAGACATAGCACTGTCAACAGAGGACACAGTGCTGCTCCATCTGCCTCAAAGGCTATATGTAGTTGAAATGGAATAGGATGTACGCAAACGTGCAAATATTGATATTGTGCACAGAATGCCTATTCGGTCATGTCTGGTGCTCCCAATCCTCCCCGAATTAGTGGCAGGGTGAGGAGTTCACAAGAAGCCCGAGGCTGCCCTCCCGCCCTGACCAGGGTAATCAGGTTGGATTTCAGGCGATTAAAAAAAGTGGCCGTCAACGGTATGGGATGTGGAGGAAAAGGTAAAGAAACTTAGGAAGGACCACCATCTTCACTTTTTGAATACGGCCTATAAGGGAGAGAGGCAAACATGTCCAGAACGGTATCCTGTTTTCTAGCCAGGACATGGCTCTGCCATAGTTCACCCATCAGGGTGACTACATTGCTGCAGAGGCAATTTCTGAGATACCGTACCAGCTCCTCAGCCCATTGAAAGGGAAATTCAGAGGGGAAGGGTTGAGTACTGTTGGTGAGGCTGAACAATACAGATTTTCCCAGTTCACCTGGATACCAGAGTGGCATCCAAACCATATTACCTCAAGTATAAGAGGGGGTAAAAATGTTTGTGGGTTGCATGCGTAGAGCACTATATTGTCTGCGTACATTGAGACCATGAAGGCTTTGGAGGTAAGGTCTATGCCCTTGTGCTTATGGTGTTGTTGAAGACGCACCACCTGAGATTCCATCACATTGGCGAATAGGAGGGGTGATAATGGACATCCCTGCCTAGTACCACAAGTGATCAGAAAGGGATCAGAAACTAGCCTGTTGGTCTGTACCCGGGCAGACGGGAGGGTGTAAAGTATTTGTGTCTGTTTTATAAATAGTGGGCTGAAGCCTATGGGGGCCAGGAGGGGGAAGAGGTATGACTATTACAACGTGTTGAATGCCTTGGGGGCATCCAATAGGGCCGCTATAGCCAGAATATGAGGAGCAAGATGATGCATGATAGCCAAAACGGTGCGGAGGATGTGAGAAGTCGAACGTCCCGGTATGAAGCCGCTTGGTCAGGTCATATTATCTTCGGAAGAAGTGGTAGCAATCGATTAGCGAGCACCTTTGTTTGGATTTCATTATTTACGTTAATGAAGAGAAAGAGGTCTATAGGAGTCACAGTGAGTTGGCGGTTTGCCCAGCTTTAGCAAGGTTACTATGATAGCCTTCCGTGGTGAAGCAGGCAGGCAGCCCATGTCATGGGAGTGCTGGTCTGTGACCAGTAGGTGTGGGGCTAGAAGAGAGGCATGCTCTTTATAAAAGGAGGTCAGGAGGCCATCAACGCCTGGCACTTTATTTCCGGGAAGGTCCGCAATTACCTGTATGATCTCCTCAGTCGTACCGGCCATTTTTAATCAGATCCTGAAAAAGAATTTAGAGTCCTTTAAAATGCCATTTCAGTCTGCTTTGGTACAATGCATTGATGATTGATGGTTGCATCCAATACACATGAAGCCTGTAGACAGGACACCATAGCATTGTTGAATAATTTGGGCAAAAACTTACATAAGGTTCCCCTACCTAAATAGAGTATTGCGAGGAGGAAGAAAAATATTTGGGTCATCAGATTGAGAAAGGTGCAAGGAAATTATCCCAAGAGAGACTATTATGCAGGTGAACCTCCCACTTAGACAGAGAGATGTCAGAATTTTTTTTGGCATGTTGAGCTGCTGTCGCCAATGGATCACAAATTTTTCTGAAATTTCCAAACCACTGCAGGAGTTAATGCACAACAAGTTACCGACTCAGTCCCCTTTTACAAAGGATTCATTAAAGCTTTCACTGAGTTGAGAGAGAGTTTGTGCAGAGCTCTGGCATTGGGAATGCCTGATTACATGAAAGGTTTTTCACTGTTGTGTCATGAACGTGATGTTTGTGCTCTTTCTCTTTTGACACAGTTGCATGGAGGAACTAACAAACCTCTGGCATATTTTTCTGCCACATTGGATCCTGTTGCTGCAGCTTTGCCTGGCTGTTTAATGAATGTGGCTACACTGGTGCAAGTCTTGTTCAATGCGAAGGCAATGTGATGGGACATCCTTTAACTGATTATGTCCCACATTTGGTTGAGGTCCTTTTGACCCAAACCATAGCCCTATACTTGACTAGTGCCCAGCTTACCCTTATTAATGATTAATTCTTGGCTCTTCCAATGTCCCTGTCAAAAGGTGCTCAGCTTTAAATCCTGCTACATTGTTACCTGTTAATCTAAAGGATGTTAATGAAATAGAACATGACTGCCTTGATGTCACTGAACTATGCAACAAACTCAGACCTGATATTTAGGATACACCTTTAGAGGAGAATGATCAAATTCTATTTGTTGATGGCTCCTGCTTAAGAGACAATGAGGGTACTCAGAGAGCTGGTTCTGCAGTTTGCTCCATCTCAGGATTAGTTGAAGAGCCATGGCTTCAAAGAGTCATTTCTGCCCAACTAGCTGTATTGGTTGCCCCTACAAGAGCATGTTGTGTATCTGAACAGCTCAAAGTGACAATATCCACAGATAGCCAATAGGGATTTAGTGTTGTATATGACTTTGGGAAGTTATGGAGAGGTTTTATGACCTCTTCATGATCACCCATTCAAAATTGTGAGAGAATACACAATTTATTAAATGCATTTCAGTTACCTGAAAACTTTTCCACTGTAAAGTGTACTGCACATCAGAGATCAGATGATTATGTCTCATTGGACAATGCCTAGGCTAACCAAATTGCCAAATATTGTGCACTCCATTGCATCACCTTTAATGAAGAGTAGGGTTTTAGAAGTGATACTGATGAGACAAATCAAAGCTTCCTAATGTCAGTGAATGATACCTGGGATGAAATTAAGAGATTTCAGGAAGAGGCAACAGAGGAAGAACGCAGAAGTTGGAGTAGAGCAGAATGTGTACAAAGATAAGAAGATGATGCAGGGATTTCAAATGAAGGGAAAGTCATGTTGCCCTAATGTTTGTTGCCCTCATGGCTAGATATTACATGGTCATGTTCATCTTGGCAGAGAAGAAATGATTCGCACATTTAAATAGACATGGCACAACCACAGATTTTGGTTAATTGCAGAAGCAGTATGTCACAGATGTGTTACATGTCAACAAATGAATGTAGGAAAAGGCACTATGGTTAATTTGAGAAATATAGGCAGATCAGGAGGTCCATTTAACAGAATACAACCTTATTTTGTTGAAATGCCTCCCGGTAATGTATTGAAGTATGTGCTGGTAATTATGCGTGCTTTCACATTGGATAGAAGCCTATCAAACATGAAGTAATGACAGTCTTACTGTAGCCAAGCTGCTGCTCAGGGAACTGATACCTAGGTTTGGCTTCCCGAATTCTTTGGAATCAGATAGAGGAACTCATTTTAATAATGTGATCCAGTCTTTCTCGTGGGAGGGAAAAGGGGCATGGCGGTGCCTGGTGGGGGGCAAAACTAATATTTTTTAAACGTACTTTTTTCCCGCAGTGCACCGCTCCACTCTGCTCCAGTCTTGCAGTGCAGGCACATGCTCCCAGCCTGCCCTACATCAAATCCTACCACTGCTTTCATGCTGCAGACATCATGAAAGCAGCAGTAGGATTGGATGGAGACGGCTAGGGTGATCTGAGGCAGAGTGAGTGCTTCTGCCTGTTCTCTCCTGCCCAGCACTGCGTTGCCGGGTTGCAGAGAGCCCAATGCGCATGTATGTTTGGCCGGCCCAAGATGGCTGGCCAAACATGCATGCACACTGAGGGGAAGTGCTGTGCACTCCCCTTCTGTCCCTGTCACACCTGTGGCCCTGCCCCATTTTACACTAAAAACATAAACATAGTTTATAATGTTTTTACTGTAAAAGGTTTGCAACTTCTCCTGCTGGTGGGGGGGGCGGCGATCTGCCACCAGTGTGGACGAGCCGCCCCAGATGAGATCATACAATTGTTGTGTGCCACATTGAACATTAAGCAAAAAGTGCACTGCAGTTACAGACCAGAGGCATTTGGATTGGTGGAACAAATGAATGGAAAACCGAAAGCGTGATTAGCAAAGGTTTGTGCCTCTACAGCATTGAAATGTCCTGATGCATTACCACTTGTCATGATGAGCATTCTTAGCACCCCTGACAGGAAGACAGGATTTTCATTGCATGAAACCCTTATGGGGCACGCAATGAGGTGACCAGCAGTACCTGCCAATGCACTTGTGAGTATAGCAGATGATTTAGTGCTGGATTATTGCAAAGGTCTGGCTGATGTGGTTCACTCTTTATCTCATCAGGCTGAAGCGGCAATGGTTCAAAACCTCAAGAACAGTGTCACAGCTTGAAGCCTAGCGAATGGATGCTTATCAAAAAGCATTTGAGGAAGTCTTGCCTAGAACCAAGGTGGAAAGGACCATATCAAGTCATCTTGGTGACGACAACAGCTGGGAAGTGTGCTGGTCTCCTGAACTGGATTCATGCAAGCCACACTTGCAAGGTTCCATGTCTGCTTGAAGACCCTAAGAGTGAATGCAGAAGAAGAAGGGATTCAGATTATTGAAGTTGTGAGGAGTAAAGAAGTGACTGAAGCAGAACTCATGCAAGAGGGCAAAAATGCAAGCATTCTGAATGCAGATAAAGATGCAGGAGAGTAAAGTCAAAGCCATCTGACTCCTGCCATCACAGAAAATGTTGTACATTCAGTTGCACCCGTAAATAGAACTGTAAAAGGAAATTAATGGCCTGTATCCACACCTGACCTGGTTGCGAATAAACTCCCAATTATAACAGAAGCAGTTAAAGAATCAAATCAAAATGAAAACGAAATTTGTGCTGTAAGGTGAACAAAAAGGAAAAGAGTGCCAAGCCGCAAATACTCCTCATCCAAATGGATCCATCTTGTTGCAAATGAATGGGAGAACATGTTTATGGGCTTTTTTTGACCGTGAGAATCCAGTTAAACATTCTGGAACATGAAATCGCATTTGAATTGAGTTTTGAAATAACCTTGCCAATTGATCAATAGAGACATTACGTACTGGAAGTGACAATAAGTGATCAACATACTGTTATATATTAAAAACTAACATTTTGAACTATTTTGAGAACTTTTTAGGTGAAACTTGATTCACTTTCTAGAATATTAAGAACTGTTTAATTTTTGATTGCTTTAGCTTTTGAATTTTGTTTCTTTTTCTTTTCCCTCTCTGCTTCTACAGAGGACATTAACCCGGAGCAGGGTAAACATAGTAAATGTAAGTATGTGTGGATTGATTTAGTTATAGCATGTATGATTGTGTGCATTTTATTGATTGCAGGAATGAGTGTTTCAGTGAAAGAAGATGTGCAAAGCACAAAACTCCAGTGCAGGGAATAACACTGTCTAAACAGGAAACGTTTTATAAGGATGAGGGATTGTTTCATTTAGAGGAGTCAAAGGGAGATTTGTTTTCAAATGTGTATTATAGTCTGCTGTATGAGTATGTGGATACAATGAATGTGCATAACTGTTACATGTGCACAAGGATTACTTTGTCAGTAAAGAAGGGATTGCATATCACAACTTACCACTGACTCATGGCTTTAGTTGCAGCTTACTGTTAACACCTTTGTTTAATAAATCGTACATTCAGTATTTTTATTCAAACTTCAGCCTTGTTTGCTCTTTTGATCCCGTTAATCAGCATTTGAACAGCATTGCAAAGGCTAAGAACATAGATATAGTAGGTGGGTTCTTCTAACCTACACTAACGTTTGGCACAGCATATGCACACAGGAATTATCTAACATGTCTTCTCACACAAGTAGAAAAATAATTTATTAATCAAGTTGATGACAGAAAGAAATCAATGAAAGAAAAGATAGAGAATTCCACATGATTACAAAAAGAAATCACCTCAAAAAATGCCTGATACCCAAGGATGCTTAGCTTTAGATTGGCAACATGTAAGGAAACTTTGTGTATATATAGGTCACAATCAAAAACTGACAATAAGTTTGTAGGAACTAGTTAATGCAGACATGTGTTTTTGTTTAAGAATATCTGGAAATGTATGTTAAATGGACAAGACCATGCTGTGCCTGGTACATATTATATTTGTGGGAAGAATGCTTATTATTGATTACCAAAAGGTTGGTATGGCATAGCTATTCAGGAGTGTTTTTTCTGAAACTTTATTAAGTAGAAAATATTGACAGCCCAGCAGGGAATCAGAGACATAAAATGAGTATTAAGAGAGGGGGAAGTAGTTCAGAAATTACCAGAGATATTTTTAGAGCTTTTATTTCAACAGTAGGTGTGATCCTAAATGACATCAAGAGAAGGAAGTTATCAACCATTGTAGATAAGATGTCAACTGATTTTGCAGGTGCACTACTCTTAATGGACACATAAATGGTTGTGGTAAGATCAATGGTTATGCATAATCACCTTGCATTAGACATCCTTTTAGCAAAGGAAGGCAGAGTATTGTGAGTTTTAAAGAGGCAACATTGTTGCACATACATAACTGACAACAATAAACAGATAAGAAGATACCTTTCTAATCTGACGAGTCTGAAAAATGACTTGAATGACCTAACACTGGTACATTTTTTGGAAAAAGTAGGTGAAGGATCCGCTAAAGTAGGATCTGGGTTGGAGATTTAAGGAATGGATTTGTGAGAATGATCCTGAAGTCTTTATTGATTGTGATAGTGTGCATAATGTGTGCACTTGGATTTTACAACACGTACAATTTCTGGAAGATACAAAGAGCAAAGAATAAACAGAGGAGGGGAGAGATTGAAATGTAAAATATAAGAAACAGATATTACAAGCCGAAAAAGAGAATTGAAAATTACAGCACACCTAGACCTCTGCATTATCATTACAAGACTTTGAATTGTCTCATTGTTAATGAGAATGTCTTTATGTGATGGCACAATTTGCAGTTAGATGAGGGACTGATAGAAATCAAATTTTACTAATATGTTAGCATATGGTAACTTATAGACCTTCTTTATAAGCCTAACAGAGAAAATGAACATAAAATGTAAAAACTTGCAAGTTTGAATATGGAGGACATTGTGGCCTGCATTCATGTTTGACATTGTGTTTTGCCTTGAAAGATGTTGTGCATTTATATTTGAGTGAACTACTAACGTGAATTAATATTAAAAGTATTTTCTTAGAAAATAGTAGACATCAAAGTATATTTTGAGTATTAAATTAATATGAATTATTCAAACATATATTGATTTGAATTAACATGAGCTACATGTGTGCAGAGAAATGAATGCACAATTAAACTTTTTCTAATGTCACACATATTAATTGCAATTAAATCATTTGCTTTGCATATTTGATTCAAATTGTAAGGTGCACAATAGGATGTGTATGTATTAAATGCAGTAATATGTATTTAGGTTTTCTTAGCTAGACTAGGGATGAAAATTCATTTTTGCAGCAATATAGGAAAAGTAAAAATTATTTCAATTTCTTTTCACTTGAATTAAATTCTAGGTTTCTGATGTGTTGGTGAATGTCCTATTGTAATAAAGACAGAGAACATGTTACGATTAATAACAAATGGAACAGTATTTCCAAACTTGATGTCGTCAACAGTTTTCCATTGGCTATTGATTAATTTGCCCAAGATGAACCCACACAGTCAACCAATCAGAACTTAAAGGACATTTCTAGTTAAGGAGAGACTTTTGAAACTTTTAGTTAGTCGAAGCTTGCTGAAGAACCTTGATGTGGTGCTGCTCTCTCTTCTCCTGAATCCTTTGGATGTCTTCGGAAGAATTAAAAGTCATCCTTCCTATTATCTTATTTACTTGGGCTGTTCAGTACTATGATGCCACAAAATTCTCAACTGCTGATCTGCCCTATGTGCAGCTAGTGTTCTGCACTGTCCTTGATGCTACTGATGCTAAGAAGCTGTGAACGCTTTGTCTCAATTAATCTTTTCTTTCTGCTGTCCCATGAGGAAGGTATAATCTAAAATGTGGTTTCTTGTTTTCTTTTCATCTTAGATAATTATGCCATTGTATTTCTATAGTGAGTTACCCAAGCTAGATTATTATTCCAAATAATTTTTGTCTCTTTTCTTGTTTTGTCCACATGCGTTAGCCCGTCCCCACACATATAAGTTCAAATTCTTATTGGAAATAAGGATGGTCCAGCTCTCATAACTGATTGTTATGAATAGAATTTTGATGATTTGCTGATGTCACCATTATCTGCATAGAAATCTGGTTTTGATGTGCATATTTTAGTTTTGTTAATCTGTGTTATACTCTTGGAGTGCTTAACGATATTGATGTTTAGTAAGCTAAATCTCTTTAGAAGTTTTGGTCAGCCTATGGTTTCCATGTATGTTTGTAACTTAGTTTTGGCACCATTTACGTTTCTCTGACTTTGTGGTTGTAATAAAGCTTTGAAACTTAATTTATTTCAGAGTTTTATTTTGTGGTCAAATTAGTCATGATGTTTAATATTGTTTATGTTTCTCATGATATTGGTTTATGTTGAATGAATCAGATTACCACACTCCTCACTGAGTCCAAAGAATCGGTCGACTTCTAGTGTAGGTGGGAAAGTTATGTTGACTAACTGGAGAAAGTGTGGTTTCTGAACCTGAGTTCGGATAAAGACCTCCGTTAACGCTCCGGCAGTCACATGTTCGGTTGTATGTCGGAACGCCTCCTGCCGAAACAACGAGTGCCTGAACAACGAGGTCGGAACACCAACCTTGTTGTTACCACTAATGCATTTACCACGAATGCCTTAACAACAATATTTCGTTGTAAAGGCATTCCTGGTAAAGGCATTAGTAATAGGCACCCATTGGTCCTGCATGCGTCACCCCGACCCCCCAACCCCACCCCAAAGCCTAAAACCCCTGACCTGCCACCCCGCCCCAAAACCTAAAATGCCCACACCCCCCAACCCCCACCCCAAAACCTAAAACCCCCCGACTCCCCACCCCGCCCCAAAACCTAAAACGCCCCGCCCCCAACCCCACCCCAAAACCTAAAACCCCGACCCTCCACCCCACCCCAAAACCTAAAACCCCCTGCCCCCAACCCCACACCAAAACCTAAAACCCCCAAACCCCCACCCCGCCCCAAAACCTAAAACCCCCGAACCCGCAACCCTACCCCAAAACCTAAAACCCCCCCGACCCCCCACCCCACCACAAAACCTAAAACGCCCCACCCCCCAACCTCACCCCAAAACCTAAAACCCCCTGACCACTCATCCCGCCCCAAAACCTAAAATGCCCCACCCCCAACCCTACCCCAAAACCTAAAACCCCCGACCCCGCCACCCCGCCCCAAAACCTAAAACGGCCGCCCCCCCAACCCCACCCCAAAACCTAAAACCCCCTGACCCCCACCCCAAAACCTAAAATCCCCCAACCCCCCAACCCCACCCCAAAACCTAAAACCCCGACCCCCATCCCGCCCCAAAACATTAAACACCCTGCCCCCCCACTTACCTGAGTCATCGCCTCGTCATAAGCATCGTCCTCCTCAGCCGACTCCCTTGTTTGTGCCTTAACCACGCATGTTCGTTGTTCAGGACATGCGTGGTTAAGGCACAAAATAACGAAGTCGTGGTTAAAGAATGCGTTGTTCCGCTTTCGTTAACCAGGACTTCGTTATTAAAGAGTCGGCATAGAGGACGTTACAGCCATCTTTTGCGGGTTGATATATAAGGCCCAATTCACAAATGTAAACTTAGACCTGAAGTCTAACATTGAGGCATGCAATAGCATTGTTTGACGCAATGGGGTGACTAAATTCCCTATGTCTCTGATCTTATTAGATGCTAAAAAAGCTTTTGATTGGGTGAATTGGGGGTATTTATGGGCGGTGCTTAGGAAGACCAATATAGGCCTTGGTTTTATTGGAGCTATCCAGCCTTTATGTAAGAATCCCACTGTAAGATTACAAATTGCAGGGCAGGAAACAGAAGATTTTTCAATCTAAAGGGGTACAAGACTGGGGTTCCCTTGCTCACATCTGCTCATTGTCCTCTTTATAGATCCATTAGTAAAGACATTAATAAACAATATATTAATTAGTTAATTAGAGGTTGAGAAGGAGACAGGTAGGTTTGGCAAGGTTTCAGGGTATTTCTTAAATAAAGCAAAGTGTCAGGTATTGCTCAATGAACAGGTGCACCTAGAGGATGAGCAAAAAAACAGAACAAATTAAATATTTGGGGGTTAGGATCACAATAGATGTGGATACCATTGCAGTGAATAATTTTGACATGATATTGGCCAAGACCAAGAGAGAATTGCAGCGTGTGAATCACCTATATCTTTCCATTTATGGCAGTGCAATGTCATTAAGATGCTCTTTCTTCCCAGGGTGAGTATTTTTTCCAGACTACCCCATTGGAATTTGACCATATCTGGTTCAAACAGATAGAAGAGATAGCTAGCAGCTTCATATTATCGTATGTTAAAGCTTGCAGGGCTCCTAAGTATCTAGTTCTGCCAAGAGAGAGTGTTGGTTGGGCTGTCCCTAACTTCCCGGCCATTTATAGTATGATCTGGGGCAATGTGGCAAAAGCAGCCATCTTAAGGATACTGGAGCCAAGTTACTGTAAGAAAGTTACACTTAAAACAATCAGGGCCACATTTAGAGTATGGCAGTAGGTAAAGTGAAAAATGGCACTTGGTCGGCTTAATTACTATACGCCGTTATGGAATATCCCAACTTTACCAGATATTTTTTGAGATAGCTATTGTAGACAATGGAAGCTGGGAGGTGCGCATAAAATTCATAAAATTCTTGATTTATTTATCGGTAGTCAAATTAAAGTCTTTCGACAGATTGAAAGAAGATTTTTCTTTGTACAATAAGGATTTTTAACATTTTTTCAGATCAGAGATTTTATTATGACAAATCTAAGGGGAGCCCCCTGTTGGGAGAGAGTTCCACTGATGAACTACTTGGTAGTGCCACCGGCTGCAATAGTAGCAATATTTAGCAGGTGCTTATGAAAGTTATACTGTCATGGTTTATTCGTCGCTTACGGTTTTGGCCAACTGGAACTGAAGGATGATCTCGATTCGTGTAAGTGCCGGCCCTTTCTGGTAACCACATTGCTGCTGACAATGGCATGTCAAAAGGCAGTCCGTGCTCTCTAGGAGTCATAGAGGAAAAAAACCAATGGAAAAAAAACATTTATTACTGGAACTCCCTGGAACAGAAGAAAAAACACAAGAAAAAATGTCAGACTTCCAATCAAGAAAAATAACTGGAAGAAAACTGGAATGAGCAAGGAAAAAGGCTGGAATCAGAAGAAAAACAACCAGAGTGTGATCACCACCAAAGGAAGTGTTGCAGAACATGGAGAGCATAAATCCAACTCCTTAAATACCCCTAAACAGGAAGTGACATACAGGAAAAGCAAAGACCCCATGTTGGATTGGGAAAAGACTATAGAAGTTAATAAATGAGGACGCCATTTTAGAAAGGGACCCTAATGCATGCAGGGAAGGAGATAGAAAGAAAGAAGAATATGTTAGTGAGGGGTGGGTGCCCACTCCAAAATCTGAGGGCGTGCCCCGCACTGAACTTGCCGAGGCCCAGTGCCAAATCTAGGGCCTCATGTGACATTAGGTCAAAAGGAGGGGCCGCGGTGAGCCCCACGGCCGGGAAAACGGATTCCAGCCCCAACCGCATTCCGAGCCAGCTTCCCCACCCAGGCCACAGCAGCCCGCGGTGCAACATATGCAGGATGATTTGTCAACGCAAGCACACAATTGAAGTCAACAGATTGGGACTAGTGAAGCATTATTTTTTGCTTCCTTAGAAATGGGACTGCACCTCCTGCTCTCTGCTGGGAAACAGGCTCAACATTACAAAACTTTATTTAATTTATACTATACTCTGGCTGCAAGCTGGGGATACTCAAACTGAGATTTAACACCAGAACTCATGCTTCTTGGGTTGGAGGATGGAAATTATATGGGCCATTCCCAAAGTTCCTTATTTGTGGCAATGGTAGTCATGTGGATTTCTATAGCGGCTAACTGATTAAAACCTGATCCTCTTACCTTCCATTCATGGTTTGCTAGAATACTATCAATGTACTCTAGACTAGTCTGTATGGCCGCAAGGGCGAGGTGTCTCGAAAGATGGGAGCAAAAGTAGGGAAACCAATTACACCATGGATTATGAATTAGAATCTGACATCATGAATGCACCATTTTGATTATGATTTTGTATTGGGTGTATGGACAGGGCAACGCATGCTTAGATCAGTAATTATGAAAAACAGTGCAAATTGAAATATTGCCTCTTTATGAAATAATGGCTTTTTTATGTTTCTTCTTGTGAACAGGAAAAAAAAACAAGTTGAAACTTAGGCTTCAAGTTTAAACTTAGACTTCAGTTCTAAGTTTACCTTTGTGAATCAGCCCATAAAGTACAATTACACCTGCTGCCTATGCTGCTTTCTATTTACAAAGGCACCACTGATGTACTTGATGCTATTTTCAAGGAAAAAAATGATTTTGTGTTACTGCCTGTGTAATCAATCATTAACTTTAATTATTGACCTTCTCACAACTTGAGCCCGAGCTGCAAGTGAAAGCAAATATGGAAGATAAGAACAATACCTGACACTAGTGATTGACTGTAAGGTCTACAAGGCTCTTAGTATTTGAGAGATCCAGCTGTTTGACTACTCTCCTTCCCATGTCTCTCTGAAAACTAATTTGACTGCTATGAGATGGACAGATGAGTGTCTCTAGTAGGAGTTGCACGCTGCCTTCTGTAAATTGTATTCATTGTCCCACCCTTCCCATCTTGGTGGATGTACTAAATTTCAGAGTTTCCTGTACTCTGTAAAGAACAAACAGGGGTCCTATTATACATTGTGCAACAGGCGGGTCCACCTTCTTTGTGTGCTCCCTGGGCACAATGGTATTATAGAAGGGACTGCAGACATTTGTTGGGTCCCCTTTTGTAATACAGATAGCACTGGTGCACATGTTGGGCCAGCACTATCATAAGAGGATGTTTCACCTCTGTGCCTGTGACACATTATGAGTGCGGGCATAGAGGCAAACATGTCTTTAGGAGGTGCATTGAAAGTGTGCCACAAAAAGGTGGGACACTTTCAGTGCCCCTCATAAAGGCAACCCTCTGGAAGGTAAAATGGAGGTCCCATGCACACCCCAGACATCATCTAGCAAGCAGATGCAGTCATTCACTACATCTGCCTGCAAGGTGAACTCTCTCTACTTTTAAAAGTGCAGACTGATTGACACCTGCTCAGTCAAACATGGAGTAGCTTTGAAGCAGCCCTCTGTATTTCACTTGATTGTGCTGCCACCAGTGCATTCTTTCTAATACGGCATACTGTCCTAATTTATAACTGGTGCACCTTTTGAAAGGTGCACCATGACGTAAATAGGAAAAATGCATGTATGCATAATATGGCCTCTCCAGTTGTTCACTGAGGTGGGCAAGATGCAGTGTTAATTTCATTGAGGGTCTGTGTTTTCATTTAGAAGTTGTTCTTTTTAATACTATTCCCTCACAACATTAAAAGTGTGATTAATAATTCTAGTCTCTGTTACATGGAAACATTAAACAGGGATACCTCATTATAAACAAGGCAGATTATTGCATTTAATTCCCACCCATAAAAGCACTGTTTAAGATGCCAGAAAACTGTTCACATGTCATTGTCACCTCTTTCATATATCCCCAAGATGAACAGAGGTTGAGATAGTGAAAGGGTAACTAGACTGCAAGCCTTCCACAAGACGACCAGCATTTAGTGTCCCCACAAGCTTCACAAAATCCCATCCATCCAGAAGAAATAAACTTAAATTACACTTTTAGTTCTCAACCCTTTCATCTCAACCATGCGCATATCTCGTTCAGTGGAAATTGTTTACAAAATGGCAGTGGGAAACATGTTGCAGAAAACAGGTTACCAATCAAGTTAATTTAAATATGTCCTTAAGGGCCAGATTCACAAAACAATTTGTCCCACTCATTCTGACTTAAGTGTAAGAATAGCAAAATAGCATACTTGATCAGTGCAGATTCATGTTTCTGATTCATAAATTTTGCCTTGTGCTCGTAAACGGATGTGACCCAGTTTAAAATTATGTCAGCAAGAGAATTCCAGCATAGGGCCAGAATTTGCATGTGAGTGAATTCCATTTTCAAGGGTGAGCTATCATCAACATCTCTGGGCATTAGACCTTAGAATTAACCTGATAGTAAAATATTCAATTTTATCTCAACCCTCTGCACTTTGCTTTTAGGACAATTGCAGTCTTTAACAGTATTTTCTTCATAGTAATATCAATTTGTGTTTGTTTTATTACTAAATGTTATTTATATTGTGACATAGAATGGGTCAGTCTCTATTAAAACAAGTTGTGTAACACTAATGTTCATTGTCAACGTTTGTAGTTACTATATCTAAACTACCTCATTTTCAAACTGATAGCTGATGTAAAAAACATTTGTTGTTACATTAACATGTTCATCTAGCTCTAATTAAAACGGTCCTAGACTCAAAAGCCAGGCTAATAAACTCTGATCGCAAATTCAACTATACCTCACTCAAAATCATGATATTGGCACATTGGCACAAGATACCAGAATGAATTCAAATCCAAATTGTAAGAAATTAGGGCCCATATTTATACTTTTTTAGAGCCGCATTTGCGTCGCTTTTTGATGCAAAAACGGCGCAAACTAACAAAATACAATTGTGTTTTGTAAGTTTGCGCCGATTTTGCGTCAAAAAATGACGTAAATGCGGCGCTAAAAAAGTATAAATATGGGCCTAGGTTATTGGTTGAGAGGGGTGGAAGCCCTACTCAAGCAAAAACCATAGTCTTTTTCAGGGTGATCCACAAAAGTCACTATATTAACCTGTGCTTTACCCTCTGGTAGCTTGGCACAAAAGCATGTAGGAGTAACTTAGGTGTAAAGTATTTACGTAGCATACAAAATACAATAACTTGGAGATTCAAAACAAAAAAAATCAAAAGATATCAAACAAATTAAGAAAAACAGAATAATTTTTAATAAATAAAATAGTGCCAGAACAACCAAAATCCAATCAGTGGACCAGAGACATCGAATTTTATTGTTTTTAGTATAAAAAGTGCCAAGAAGCAGAAATCGCCACTTGTGGTTTTCTGGCCACTCTAGACTAGGGGAAAGTCTGAAGTTCAGGTCAATCACAAGCCTTAAAAACAAGGACCAGGTTATTCCCAGTGTAGAGTTATCTTCTCAAGAAGGCCATGAAGAGTTACATTCTCATTGGAGGAGGCTGCAACGAAGAGGCTTTCAGCGTGAAGAACATTGCAAACAGCTGTTGTTGTAGCACAAAGAGCCAGTTGGCACTAGAACTTCATATTGGTTGATCATCGTGGACAGTAACTGTCATTGCAAAGTGCAGGTCTCACATTGTTAGTGGTCACAGTCTGTCACTGTTGGCATGAAAAGCAGGTGTCAATGAAGCGTCATGTTGGCGGTTATCGCAGGTGGCAGCATTTTGGCACACAAGCCTGTCATGATCACTGGAGCCCAAACTTCAGTATTTTCACTTTCTTCTTGGGAAGGAGCTCCCATCGATGCAAACTAGGGGTCCAGAACGTGGGAAGCAACTCTTGGGGATCAGGACTCTCTCTAGCAAAGCCCAGCAGGCAGGTTTAAATCTGTACCACAGGCTGCAGTGACAGGCCTGTAAATGTTATAAAGGGATACTTAAGTGGGTGGCACAATGAGTACTGCAGCCCACTAGTATTATTTCATTTACTAGCCCTGGGTACATAAAGTACCATTTACCAGAGACATACAATTAAAATAAGTGTGTCAGTTAGGTGTAGTGCAATTTCACCATATTTTAAGGATAGAGAACAAGCACAACACAACACAAGGAAAAATTGCAAAGAGTCTTAAAAACTTAGAAAAGTAGGTTCCGCTAAAAAGGCAGAGGAAGGCAAAAAATTGGAGTGACCCTGCAGAAAAAGACAGATCCACCACATCTATTATGGCTTGGTCCACAAGTCCACACATGACAAAAACCTATCCTTCATTCCAGAACATCTGAATATCTCTGGTGAATCAAAACTACTGAGAAATCAGGACTCATAACAACAAAAAGTATCAAAGTTAAAAATGTAGGTCCTCCTTATGACTTTGGCGGTCTCAGGACCCCCATGTTGGTGGTCATGCCTCCAAGAGGCTGGTGGAGAAGACCGCCAAATTATGACCCTGGCGGTATTCCCAACAGAATACAGCCAATCACCGCCGGCACTCCCACAGTGGTCTGGCCACCACAGACGATGGTAGCCACCTGCAGGCTGGCGGGGACCATGTTTACACCGAACAGATTACGAGGTTGCACACCGCCATAGGTTTCTGCCGCAGTTGCACCACCAAGGTAGACCAGGCAGAAACCAACTGCATAAAACGAGACACTCACCTTCATGGAACCTGATCTAGAAATCTTCCCACTGCTCCTGCTCGCCCAAAGACTTCGGAATCTGCAATGACAACAGCAACCGTAAGTACACACTCTTAGCTGTTACTGTTGTATATCGTCATATTTTCTATACTCACACAACATACATTCTGGAAGGTTGTGCAAAGACAACACTCACATGTAATAGCACTGTAACATGCATAGTCACATACAGCCACACACACACAACAAACACACCATGGCCACCACATACACACACACACATATGCACATGTCACAAACACACACAGGTATACATGGAAACACTGCACAGGCCCACACTCCCACAGTAGCACAGAACAACACAACACGTCACAACAACACAACTGCACCATCTCCAATCTCTTGGCAGGGACTCACAGGGGTGAGTACCCATGTACACATCACACATACATCACAACATAACACCAACAGGCAAAAAAATACAAATTCACAATCATACTACTTGCTGATTGACTTGCAAAGTACACCTTATTTAACATTTCATGCACATAACATGAACACAGTCAAAGCACACAAAGCCACAAAACGCACCAACAAAAACATTTCAAAACAAACAACGCACAATACCAACAAAACAAAAACTCTTGAACACACAAATGTCCATCACACAACACACACCCTACCACTTTCAAACAAAAACACTGCACACAACCTCACATACTGCTGAAACAACACACGCAGCCCATACAGAACACACACACATACAGACACACAACTAATGTCAGCCAGAAACAACTCCATACTTGGGAGAGAAATGCATGACAAAGATGTAACCAGGAAACCAACTACATGTTGGTCAAGTAAATAATAGGAACACAATTGTAGCAAAAAACAAAGGTCATAGGCCAGTCCATTATGTAAATAGTCCATATGCACACAGTGCACAGATGTGTGCCCCGAACTTGACTTCTGACTGCCATGTAACCTTTACAGGGGTATATACGGGTCAGGCAGGCACATCAGGGGTTATGGGTGGGAGTGGATGGGGGCTTGGTTTAGGTCTTGAAAGGCGGCCTTTGGGATCTGGCTTGGGGGGGGGTTTGGGCTTGGTTTTAGGTGTAGGGGAGGGTTTGCATTTTCGTGAAGGGGTTGACTTCTTGGCAGGGGTAGGGGAATGGGTATTTGCAGGAAGGCAGGGGAGGTCTTGGGGGTGGAAGGGCCGGACTTGGGGAGGGACACAAACCATTTAGCGGTATCATGGGGTGGGAGAGGAGTACGGAAGAGAGCAAACTCTAAAAGAAAAGCTTTTTAAGACACACAGGTACGGTCATAGCAAAGGGGTTTGGGAGTGGAGGGATATGAAGTGGTTGTCTGGGGTGTTGGTATGGATGTCTTGGGTGCATGTTTGTGTGAGGTATGTTTGTGGGTGGAGGGTGTCTGTTGGGTGGGTGAAGGAGGGTATTTATGTGTCTTAGGAGGACGGGGTGGAGGTGCTGAGTGATACCAAGGTGGGTGGGTGACTGTCTGTTGGGGTGGTGACTGCAGGTATGGCAGATGTGCTGCATGTAGGCATGCCTGTGGTTGTGGTGTCTGCGGGTGTAGTTACTTGTGTGGATGTCTGAGGGTCTGCTGTTCTGCTGTCTGTGGGTAGGATAGGTGTACTGGCTGGATCTGAGAATGTTGGTGTGGTGTCTTCAGGTGTGTTAGGTGTGCTGTCAGATATGCTGGAGGTGGTGGGGGTGTCAGGGCAGGTTGTGACTGTTGCTGTGTATGCAGGTGTATGTTGCTTGTGTGCATGCCGGAGGTGTGTTTTGTGGTGCTTATGTTTATCTGAGCTACCCTTGGATGTTGAGGTGGATGTATGCTTGTCTGTCTGTGTGCTTTGGCTGGGTCAGGGAAGAGGGGTTTGGGATTAGGAAGTGGAAGTTGGAAGGGGAACAGGAGACAGAGGATGACTGGCAGCTGTCAGTGTGGGGTTAGAGCCTGAACGTATCTTTGTAGGCCAGCCAGTGCACCATGAATGCCATCCAGGAACACATTAATCTGTTGTATCTGAGTTGCAAGTCCCTGGATGGCATTCTCGATGGCCGACTGACCCAAAGAGATGGACCTCAAGGGTAAATAGCTTCCTCACCTAGTGCAGTAGGGCTGACAGGGGCTGGGGCAGAGGTACCTGCAGCAAAGGTGATGCCCACTCTCTTGGGTGAGTGAATACGGCCAACTGGGTGGGGAGCTGCAGGGAGGGCAGTGATAAAAATGGGGGTGGTGGACAGAGATGGTGCTGGGGTGGTCCTAGATTGGCCTGTCACCACCAGCAAGTGTCCACTGGAGGAGGATTCCAAAGATGATGAACTGTGTCCTGTCTCCCCCGTGGCTCTACCCTCACCCTCTGGGCCTCTGGGTCCCTCAGTGTTGGTGGTATCAGCACTCCAGGTCATTTGGCCAGCAGCTTCCTTACTCGGCTGTGCTCTATCTCCTTCGCCTGCCGATACTGATGCAGAGAAACAGAGAGAGGGAGAGGGTCATCACATTCTTAACATACGCATACATTACACCATTCAAAACAATAACATCACATCTATGTATAAGAAAGCCCCAGGTAGGAACATTTAGAGCATACTTCATGTCACAACTAAATACTTTCAACAATCCCACAAACAGCATAAGCCAACCAGCTGATCACTACATCACCATCCCATCATGTCAGCTGTAACACAAACTATTCATGCACAAGATGATTTGGCAACATTAAAAGTCACTCCCTATACAGATCATCGCTGTGTATCAACAAATCATCCTTAGCAAATGTTGTTAACTGACATCACAATATCATGCCTATCCCTAATCCACACTTGCCCAGTCCATCACCGGTAGTCATGTTTCATGAAAGTAAACTCATCTCACTTCAACTACAACACAGCCTGTTTTTTGTAATCACATAACTAACACGTGACTTCGCCCATAACATTCACAACGTCAAATACCTCAGATGCAATCAATACATAGGGCATACCTAAATAGTGAGGCTCATGATATTACGTACCATGTCAGTAATACATCTATCAATAGTCTTTAAAAAACTTTGAGATAGAGTTTCTGGTCCCAATTATCTTACTCATTGACACATAGACAACAAAGTTATGTTCAGCACTAGGGGCATACTTAGCACACAGGATACAGCCACAGACAACCACAGGGAGCATACCAACACCTTCAGTACAATGGCCACCAATCATGTGCATGAAGGGCACATACTATTACACTAATCATGCTGAGTAAAAACCCCTATATGACAACATAATAAAACCTACATCACAATCAACTGTCCAGACATGTGTAACCTAACCTCTTAGGACTAGAGTAACACTGACATAAGCCACTTCTAATGTAACCATGTTTAATACATACACCTAGAGTCCAGCAAATCAACAAACAACATTTCCCATTCTGCCAACATGTCAATGTCAACTGGGATACCTGCTACACTATGAAGTTAGGTTGAAATTAGCTGATCCATTACAAAATATATCACAACAGCCTCAGATTGGCAAAGGTAAGTATGTACATGGAACAAATTGTCTGAATGCACCTGTCAATGATATGTCCTGTACTGTTAATATATCATTACCATCATGCTTGCCATCATGTAGGATGCCCACCCTGATGAAACATCACATTTGTCAATGTACACTTTAGACATAACAATGGAGAAACCTCCTCACACCTCAGAGGGAGTGTAGTAAGTATGGCAAGTCATATTGCTGATTGGGATAACACTCTCACATGAAGTTTCCACCCATATCTGAACACAGGGATATTTTGCGCTGTCACTCATCTGTCAGACCCTATGTTGCACATAGAGATGCAGTGGAATACAAATGGCCAGAGACCAAAGAGCTGGACAATTTACCAATTGGGTATATGGACTGTAGATAGGTAGGTGGGAAGGATGACACAGCAGGTTACACATAGGTGAAGCAGTGGAGAGGTATACATATGACACAGTCACATGTGCATCACCACATGCTGTCATACAATTTGGTCAACATAGGTAAGTAATATGTCCCTATACACAATACAATGTCTATATCTGTGTATCAATGTTGGAAAATTGAGTTCTATGTCTTTCTAAGAGACCCTTTACCTGTAGCACTTACCACATTGTCACAGCTGAGATACTTAGGGCCTGATTACAACTTTGGAGGAGGGTGTTAATCCGTCCCAAATGTGACGGATATACCACCCACTGTATTACGAGTCCATTATATCCTATGGAACTCGTAATACGGTGGGTAGGATATCCGTCACATTTGGGACGGATTAACACCCTCCTCCCAAGTTGCAATCAGGCCCTAAGACATCAAACACTTAACTGTAGAGGCATGTACATGTGTGTAGTCAGTACTTACCCCCTTGTGGCTGCTGTGCTGCCCTCAAGTGCCCATCTACCTTAGGGTAGGCCACTACCAAAATGTGGGCCATTACAGGGCTCAAGTTCCAATGGGCACTCCTCCCTCATTGGGAGGACATCCTCAGCTGGGCTTCTGCAGTCTTCCAGGCCCAAATCTCAGGTCCTCCCAACGCTTCCTACAGTGGGTGCTCTGCCGGCTGTGGACCCCCAGGGTCAGCACTTACTTGGCGAATGCATGCCAGAATCCCTTTTCTGATGGGTGTTGACGTGCATGGATGGCATAGTTCAAAGGAAAAAGTGATGTCCACATGCAGCCTGCCAACACAAGTGGACAGAACACTTCAGTTACAGCAAGTAGGCAAATATTCCCATCCTCTCAATTCACACTCATGAACAATTTAGCATCTACAAGCAGCAAAACCTTCACTACTCAACATTTCAGTTACACCATGCATCCACACATATCACAAATTGGTATAAAAGTGGGCTCACCTGCTCCTCTGGTGTACTACATAGCTGCTCATACAGGGGTAGGTCATCCTCCACAAGGTTGTCCAGCTCTTCTGGAGTGAAGGTTGGGGCCCTATCACCTGCAGGATGTGGCATGATAGCTCCCAGAGGCAGTGCACAGCAGTTCAGGTAATGGAGGTCTTGCTGACAGCAGTGTCAGGAGTCAAGTGAGCAATACTGCTGAAGATGGCGGTCAAGTCTGCCACATACAGGACAGTGAGGCAGGCATTGCCATTGGTCCAAGTCTGCCAAAGGCAGTTATGTGTTCCACTGTGTAAACTCGGTTGGACTATCAAACACTGTCAGTCACAGTTAAATGTGCATGTATAGTACATTAGATAATTCAGGGAATTTGCACCAAGGGGAGTGACATCGATGCATAGCAATATGCAGTACTGTAGATGTAAGACGTTGTAACTGACCTCGACTGCAGATCTTATTTATTATGTGTGCATTGTTAATGACACAATTTTATATCTTGACGTTTCCACATATTTACCCTGACATGAGGAGAGGAAGACAACCTCCAGTGTACTGCCCATTAGTAGACCTGCACAATATGGTGGAGAGACATACCACACAGACATATTGCCTGAAAAGGCATACAATCATGGTTATTTGTGATCAGTTGGAGCAACATCTGATACCTGCCATTCGAAATCCCCCGAGCATACCTCCCATGACTCAAGTCATGTCAGTGCTACACTTCCTAGCCACTGGGTCCTGAATACAGTGTCCCTAAATGCAGGGATGTCTTAGCCCATGTTCAGTCTGGTTTTGTCGGATGTACTATGTGCATTGTTCAAACACCTGGACAGCTACATCAGGTTTTCCCAACATGTGGATTTGGCCTATGTGAAGGCAGAGTTTTATGTTATGGGACACATTCCTCATGAGGTTGGAGCCATAGATGGCACCCACGGAGCCTTGGTCCCCCCAGTGCCAATTAACAGTTATATAGGAACAGGAAAAACTACCAGTCCATCAATGTTCAGGTGGTGTGTTTGGCAGACCAGTACATTTCACAAGTCAGTGCAAATTATCCAGGATTAGTCCATTATTTCTTCATCATGCAGAACAGCAATATCCCACTGCTGATGACACGACTCCACACATACAGTGTCTGGCTGGTTGGTAAGCCAGATTTGACATGTGTGTTTGCAAATGTATCTCCTGCTATCACAATTGTGCATGTACTCGATATATGTTTGTATTGTTCTACCTATGTCCTTACATGGGACTCTGGCCATCCAAACCGTCCTTGGTTGTTAACACCAATGAGATACCCAACCATGCCAGGGGAAGTCTGTTACAATGAGGCCCACAGAAGAACAAGGCATGTTGTGGAGCAGGCATTTGGGCTCCTGAAGGAAAGATTTTGCTGACTGGACAGATCAGGAGGAGGCTTCCACTACTCATCCAACAAGGTATATCAAATAATTGTTGCCTGCTGCATGCCTTCCAGAATGAGGGAGGCAGCAGAACCTGTGGTTGGAAATGCAGATTTGCCAAGTGATGATGAGCCAGATGAAGATAAAGCTGGAGACTTCATTGCAGATCTCATCAATCAGTACTTCAACTGACTCAAGATATGTGATTTCTTCTTAATGCTGAGATTTCAGTTTTTAACCTAGAGTTGATGGGTAACATGTTACCTCCTCTTTCACCATCATCTATGACCTTTAGGTAGCTGCAATGCCAATGAGTGCATTGTGCATGCAGATTGTAATTTGGCATTGTGAGCAGAACAGGGTGGTTTGCAGTGTCATGATTTGTTAATTCACATGCAAAGTCACAGTTGTTAACACGACTTGCCTGAATGGATCAAGTTTTCTGCTGTGTGCTTTCCCTTATCTCTGTCAGTCACAAATTTTCTGAGTTCCAGTTTGGATCTTCATCCTTTGGCAAGTGACAGACGGTGTCAGAAGCAGATGGGAATTGCAGACAGACATGAGACGTGGACATGGCTGAAACCAGTTACTGATTGCCATGAGTCTGTGGAGTGTAACTAACATGGCCCGACTGTCAGAACACTGGGGTGGAAATGTGTTTTCCCATCGAAATGACCTGTAGGTTTCTGGAGGTAGTCAAATGGTGTCATTTGTGGTTCCATATGTGTCTGACAAGTGAAAATGTAGAACCATAGCCTCTATCATCGCAATGGTTTCTGTTGAATGTTATCTACCTTATACATAGCTGTCAGTGTGTTCCTACCTTGCAGATTAATGTGCATGTCTCTGTGGGCTGACATAGGTGAGTGGCAAGCCTACAGGTACAGTGACCAATGTAAGTGAATGATCCCTGGACTGGGGACATCAGTACTGATTTCTATCTGTACCATGGGGTATGATTATTAGGAAGCTAAAGTATGGGTATGTGATAAGGCTTTACCAGGTGATACAAATGACCAATATGTATGCCTCCTGGCTTGGAGGAAGACTGACATGTCCCTAACTTCTGTATCCTCTGGTTTAGCAGTGTATGAGACCTTTGCAAACATACTGATGTTATTATCAGTTATACTCTATCTGCTGTTTGCATATCTACCAATAAATGTGTGTAGATGTAGTATACACCTGTTTTAGAATCTGTCCATGTTACAATCCCAATGTTATGAGTCTCCTGCTGATACAATCCACGTGTGATATCCATAACAAAGGTGGTACAATATAGATGAACCTATTGATACTAGAGTTGGCATGCATAACAGCTATACATGGTTGATAAATGACACGTACACAGGACCTGTGTTAAATTGTGATTTATTGTGGATAGTAAAACATATGTGATTAGCAACTAAAAAAACACAAAGTAGACAGTGAAGGGCTGAGTCATGTTGGCTGAAATCATCAGGGTAGCTGCTACATCATTAGGGAACATACGTCCAATGTCCTTGCACCATAGGAAAATGGAGATAGGTTTCATAACAGTCAACAGGGTGTATTTGTGACACAAAAGGGGAACTAGTCAGGAAAGGTTTACTTCCTAAAAGTGGGTTTGGTCTTGGCATCTGCTCCTCCTGGATGTCTGGGTAAATGTTCACATTTGCAGGGAGGTTCCTCCACTACAGAGTGTGGGGTGTCTGAGGCATGTCCTTCCCCTGGCAGGGCCTCAATTCCACTAGCAGCTGCAGATGTTGAAGGGCCTGATGGCTGATTACTCGTGGAAGAAGCCTGATGTTATGTGGCAGACCTATTCAGGGTAGTTTTGATGTCCCTCTGCACCCCAGCTATGGAAGCCAGGATAGCATTTTGTGCCTGTCACTGCTGCATGACTTTCTGGTGGTTGTCCCTCTGCAGCTTTTGGATTTCCCCCATCATGTTGATTACCTGGCCCATCATGCCTTGGGAATTTTGGTAGGCTCCCAAGACTTTGGTGATGGTTTCCTGGTCAGTATTGTCAATTTGAGCCTCCATCCTCTGGCCCACAGCATCTTTCCCATGCACCCGCCCCACGTGCCTGTGCTTCTGGCATAGTGTGCCCACTCCCAGTGGTGGTAGGATCATCATTGTCAGGGGTGAAAGAGGAGACTCAGGTACCTATACTGTGGGGCACACTATGGATAAGACAGTCCTTGGGACACAGGTTTGGGGGCGAATAGTTGCCTGTGATGTTCATACAACAGGGCTGAGGAGACATTGTTGGCAGGGTGAGGCTGACAGTTGTTGACTGACCAGATATCCTTAATGGGCCAGCTTCGTCTTCAGTGTCCACACATCCAGGGGTATTGTCCTCACTGGGGCCTTGATCCAGAGGGGTAGTAACAGTCTCTGGTATCCTGTCCATGATGACATTGGCAAGGTTACTTATGGGAGAAGTGGAACACAGCGTTGCTGTTACATTGAGGCTATTATTGATGTTGTGTGAGATGCGGACAGTGCCTTAACATGATCCCCCAGAAATGACAATGACAGCTGCAGCACAATCTTACTTTGTACAACATAAGACTCAGTAACGTTACTAACAAACACCATGCTTGAGGCTGTTACACGATGTTGCTAGTGATTGGCTGCTGATACCCTCTTATGCTATCTGGTTATTGACAAGGGTGTTTATCTTTGTTGCCTAGTGAAGTGTCTGACATGATACATGGCACAAAAAAGAGTTGTATAATGCACCATAGTGTCAGAGTTGGGACACAGTATGGGAGTAATCAATAGACATTGACCTGTATCTGGATGTGCTGCATGTGCATCCACTTTGGCATCTAGATTTCTACCCCAGGTGAGTACATTTTAAACTTAGGAATCTTTATTCTAAAGGCATTAGGATTGGGCACTCGGCTATAGCTGTGTTTTGCTTGTGGTGATATTGGGAGTGGGCCATTGCATTGACGTCAATGGCATTATCTGTTTCACTCTTGCACATACAAGATAGGTTAGACTGGTAGCTTGTTTCAAATGCAAGACATCTCACATTTGCTGCACTGTTCAGGTTTTCATGCATTCTGGGAGTAGTAGTGCAATGAGTTGCCTGTACTTCATGTACTGTAGTGGACATGTAGCAGGCTAGAGAGGTGTATTGGTACATTTGGACAGGAGTGTAGTGGGTGGTATGTTAATTGGGGTGGGTTAAGGTGGTGAGGGAGCATGCAGGACATGACAATTGGGTGACATGGAATTTGTGGTGACTTACCCAACTCCTCTCCCCCAGGTCTTTATGTCATGCCTTCAGGATGCAGTATGTCCAAGACCTTCTCCCAACATGTGAAAGTACGGGGAGCAGGTGAGGGGCCTGCCGGTAGTCTTCATTACTGCCAGCTGGTACCTGGATGCCATTGAATGTACCTTCCCCCTGAGGTCTTTGCACCTCTTCCAGATGTCCTCCCTTGTGTGTGGATAGCTGCCTACAGAATTGACCCTGTCGACTATCCTTTGCCACAACTCCATTTTCCATGCAACAGATGTTTGCTGGACCTGTGCTCCAAACAGATGTGGCTCTACCATTACAATTTTTTCCACCATGACTCTCAACTCATCATCCGTGAAATGTGGGTGTTTTGTGAGGACATGGTGGTGGTGTTGAAGATGGTGTGGTAGTGTTCAAAGTGAAAGGCTGCAGAAGAAGACAAATGGTGAGGTTTAGGTGCGGTTATGTGAGTGGGTGATGATTGTTGTGGATTATGTGTGGTAGTAAAATGTGTGTTGAGTATGTTGTGCAGGTGTGTGATGTGTGCATGGGAAGTGTTTACAGGTGTCTATTCCTACTTATTGTATCTGTGTAATATGTAGGTTGACTGTGGCTGTGTGTAGTGTTTTGTTTGCAAAGGATTGTGGGTAATGTAGGGGTGTGTTCAATAGTGCAGTGAGTAGGTGTGTTGGGTGTGTCGATGTGTGTCAGATGTGGGATATGTAAACTATCGAATGTGGTGTTGTGTTAAGTGTGATGTGAGTTGAGATAGATGCGGTATGCACCACCAATGGTTTTCCACCATGGAAGAACCGCTGTCATGATTTGTGGATTGTCATCTGATAAGAGGATGTTTGTCGGCTGGCAGTGCTGGTGGTGGGACCGCCTCTTTTCCGTTCTGCAGAGTCCTGATGGTTTCTGAAAATTGCCTGTTTTTTGCTGGTCTTCACAGTGTGACTCTTAATATGGCAGTTTGATTACCGCCAACATGGAGGTCTTTTGACAGCCACCACCACTGCGGTCTTGTCAAAACACTGCTAAACTCATAATGAGGCCCTGAGTCTGTCAGCAAAGAACTATTCTCAGGTGAAGTCACATCAGTTTGGGACCCTCAATGATCATGCAAAGAAGAAAACCTCAGGTATTTGCTCCAGTTTGGCCTACTGTAGAAAATGAAAACTTTCCTTCTTCTCTCTCTCCTAACATCTGCATTCTGTCGTCAAGACCCTTTCCCTATCACACATTGATCAGGACTTCAATCTGGACTGACTTCAGTGCCGTTGTGGCTGATTACAACCACAACTGCTGTCATCCTATTGTGATCAAGGATCCTGGTGGAGATGGCAGTCTTTTGGTGGCACCGACTGCCAATCTTGTAATTTGGCAGGTAAACCGCCACAGCTGGTCTGGTCCTTCCTCCACCACTAAACTTGTAATTGGGCCGTTTGTCCTCAAGGGACTGAAGCCTGTGAAATCTTTCAGGATAGTTCTCAAGACATATCTCTTCGTACCACCAAAAACTAATCTTTGCCACCATCACCTAAGTCACCTCAACTCATTTAAATGTGACCTCTTTCTACTTTGGAATCAATTTTTAATAAACCTATAATGCTACAAACGTGTATTGTGTTCCTGTTTCTGCATATGGTGCACCATTTCACTTAAAGGATGGGCCTGTGATCTATATATACCCCAATAAGATATTAAAAGAGAATGTACAGAAGAGACACAGCCTGAGGTTATAGTCATGGACCATAAGTACTGCATGCTGTGACCTATTTTATGCTACTTTATATCACAGATAGAGGGTGGACTGAGGCCATATCCTGTCATGCACATGTATGGATTGGGTACATTGGCCATGGATGTACCTTCAATGATGTAATTGGTAGTGTTATGTTATGGTTCCAGACATCTGCTACTAGCATGGTACTATAGAATTCTTCAGGTTTGGCTGTTTCTTCCTGCCCCAGGCTTGCATGTATGTTTTATGGAGAGCATAAATGATTCTGAACTAGCTGATGTTTCAGAGACATTAGCTAAGAAAGTGGCATCATTCATGCAACATTTTCTCTGGTTGGGGATGTTAATTACAGGAGTTATCTTGAATCTTGGGCTTCTCCTTGGTTGGTAGCCTCACAGATTTTATGGAAGGAACAGGGATCCTATAACATTGATTGCCAGTTTTGTGATGCAGGCTACTTTTTGGAGATCTGTCTTGCTACTCAGAACCAGTGCAGCCATCGTAAGGTTATTGAGATGCAGTCACATAGTTGGCGGTGCATAAGCAATACCGATACTGTATTTTATATTATTGGAGCCTGCTGAAAGGTAAGTGATGAACAAATGCAGAGAGAGTTGGGATAGAGCAGCCAGTAAGTGTAGGAGGGCAATTGTTGTCTGGACTCACTTAAAGAAATTAAGCAAGAAAGTTGTATATATTATAAGAGGCAGAATTATGAGTAAGCATTATAAGTCATCATGAATGGTAAACCCACAGAGATACAATTTCCAATGTTTCTGAAGTGCGATTTTATGGTGGGGCTGGGAATCTGCACAGCCTAGCCACACAATGATGGCTTCACAGAATGCTCTCTAGAGCTAATCCACTGCTTCCCCTTGTCCTGAACTTCCTTCCAAAACTCCAACCACAGCCCTGATAACCACAAAAGATCCCCTGATTGGTAACAAACCAGCAATTTGACCCTCAAAAGTTATCTGCATGAAGCCTCTGTGGCATTAATGCCAGGTTCATATGTTATGCCCTATTCCAGGGTCAATAATTTGACTGGATTTTGATGTGTGAATACCAGATGGAATTATGGATTCGCTATACCCCTTTCCACTCCTGCTGTAACAAACCCTCTTATGCTGGCACATAAACCTAGACTACTTGTAACGCGGTCCTTCATGTTTTGTTAAGTCTCTATTTTTTTACTGCACATATTCAGGGCATATCCAGAAAATCCAGTGAGTGTCACCAAATTCAAAATAAATGTCACTGAAGAAGATGTCAGAAACATAAAACAGATTGAACCTTTGTGACACATTCAAAGTGATCCACAAATCATCCTTACCTCACGATATGTGATTTTTAAGATGGGAAACATATTCAATTTCAGCCATACTTCCCATCAAAATTCCACTACATTTTGAGTGCCAATTATAGGGCCCAATTTCGGGTTGAGCGGTTGAACCGCCACAACTCCAATACGATGGTGGTGACAGTGGAAACAGTGAGGCGGCATTGGCCTTGGATCCCTTAGCCGAGGGCAATGCAGTCGCACACAGCACCCTCAGAATGTGCATTGTCTGCAATAGCAGACAGTGCTCTTTCTGAGGGTGCTGGCAGGGGGCCCATGCACTGCCACAACATGGTCGTGGGCAGTGCAGGGGCACCCTGTGGCCCCTAGCACTGCCTTTCTGCCAGCCTTTTCATGGCATGGACCCCGACAATAAAAGTCTGGCAGAAAGTGAAGTTGTGATCAGCATAGCAGTGCCGAACTCGGCACCGCTGTGGCTGACCATGACTTTGACCACAGCCAACCCATTGAGATCCATAATCCTGGCAGAGGCGGAGGTCTCCTGGTGGTCTGACCGCCAGGTTCATAACCTGGCGGTCAGACGGCCAGGAGTGCACCAATCCGACTGCCACAGTGCGTTTGGCAATCTCAAAACCTCCAAACTCATAATGAGACCCATAGTGTTTCATAAGAAGAACAGTCAAGTGTAATGACATCATTACATTTCAAATAAGTGAAAAAATGAAGCAGCATATCATAAGGTTTCCACTTATAGTTTTATCCACACAATTCTGTTTTCCTCACACTTACGCTTTTGATCCACGTGTATGTCAGACAAGTGCCATCGTTTTAGATGATATAATTCTCTAAAGGTGCATTGTAAAAGTTTGACTGTTAAATAATTGTAACTTTAACAGCAGAGCTTTTTAACAGAATAATTTTAATGAAAAAATAGCTATATTAATTTTAATTATTTAAATCACTTGATGCACATTATTTTGTTCTATAGGTGTGGATTTCTAAAATGTGTTTATATTAATTTAAGCATCAGAAAAATAATTTTAATGTAACTTAATATATTTTAAATAATTAAAGTTTTAATTCAAAATTAATGTAATAGTGATATAGCATTTTTATTCTATTCTACATTTAAAGTAAATATTAAATGAATTTACAGTAATATTTAACATAACGTTATTTGTAATATTTACTTTTAAGTTAAATACACCTTGGAGTTCGCTATACAGTAAACTATAGGTAAAAACAATAAATGTTTATTTAACTCGAAAATAAATATAAAAAAATATTTTTATGCTAAATATTAATGTTAATCCATTTCATTTTTACTTTATGCAGGTTAGGATGAGGTCAGAAAATGGTTTGTTAATACCCACAAATATGTAATTTTGGGTGTGTTCACAAACTGCCAAAGCACACTCACCCTCAAAAATACACTCCCCAGCCACAGAAATAAGTGTATTTACCTGTAAATCTCCATGTTTATCCTCATTTAGAAGGGCAAAACCGCGTTTTCTGAACTTGAAAAGTGGTTCTGCACTTCTAAAAGAAGTTACTGGAGTGTGTAAATCTGACTCGCAAGAGCAAATATCTTCAAGAATGAATCTTTGCTCTGCAGATATCTACCACTCATTTTATGTCATCTTTTCCCACGCACTAGTTACCTATGGACATAATCCATTTTAGCCTTCTACAACTAGTAACACAGAAAACATGTTTAATAATAAACATTGCCTGGCTAATAATATCTTGTAGCTTTAGCATGGATGCCAGCACAGCTGCAACTATGTACTTTGGAAAGCATTCTGTTTCTAATGCCTTGAAGGAGCCTCTGTTGGACCTCTCTAATTCACATCCCAAAAGGGAGCTATCATTCAAAGGTTTAAGGAATTTCCTGCTATCTCCTACCCTACTCATCTCTGTGCTGGCTAAAAGAGAATTAAAATGTGTTTTTAATTGACTATGCATCAGTAACCCATAGAGTTTGTTCAATAGTCACTTGTTTGTAGTGCAACAGTTATACCAGAAAATATAAACCACTGTGCCATTCAAAAGGAATGATAGGTAAGTTCTGCACTTGATGTGGATACAAGGGACATGCTCAAAATACTTACGAAGCAGGAAGTGCATTTGAAAAAGTGTTCACCACATCAAAGAAACATTAAGGCAAGAGAAGTCCAGAGTGTATCGGTGATCGGAATACATAAACCCACGGTCAGCATTCTACACTCACAGGCTAACAGGGATTGTAGATTTTTTTCTACGTACAATATTCCCAATTCCACCTTTGTAAAGTTTGCAAAGTTCCATGTATTTCGTATGGAATGTCAAAAATCTTCAGTGCTGTTTTGGGAGTTAATCCGCTCATAAAGTATGTTACGGATGAAAACTTTGTGCACATTAGCTTTTGTTAGAAATGTTCATTGATATTTTTCCCCTGGTTAGCCTTTTGTGAAACACTGATTATATATTTAGGTTCTTAAAATCTAGAAAAATAATTTATTTCACGCGGATTATAGGAATGAGTTAGAATGATCGGGGAGACAAGCTATCACTTGTTTAAAGACAGTATTCTATTTCTACTCTCAGCTGTGATGCGTGCCTTGTCGTTGTTGAATTTGATTTGCCTGATAGTGGAAGCAACTAGAAGTAATTATTGTATTATGCGCAATTCTAACCTTATTTCGAAGCAGGTACATTTGTTGTGTCAGGGTGGGGGTGGGGATCGCCATTATATTTGGACTTTTCTACAGTTTATCTAATAAAGCAGGATGAAAAATTTGCTGTGACTTGTTCATCTGGAGAAAAGAAAGCACAGTAGGGACTTCTGTGAAGTTGGGTTTCACAATATTTTTTTTTATTTTTTTTTTAAATGGTCATGTCTAGGGTTATTAACAAGATTGTGGCATACAAAATAAGTTATTCAGGATTTAGGGTTTTACGTATGCAGCTGGTCTCATTTATCAGGGAGAAAACATAGGGGGAGATTTACAAGAAAATGGTGCATCTGTCCAGATGCGCCACTTTTCTTGCATCCCCCTACCGCCACCTAACAACACCATGGTTGCATCATATTTATAATATATTGATGCTACTGTGGTGCTTTGCTGCACTAGCATGAAAACCTTTGACGCTAGTGCAGCAAAGCACAGGGAGGCCCATAGGTTACTATGGGTGCGTCATTTTAACACCAGCTATGAGCAGGCACTAAAATGATGGAAAAATGGCACAGTGAAATGTTGTAAATTTCACTGCGCCATTTTTTCGGGCCTCCATGCGTTGGAACACTCCCTTGCATACATTAAGTCTGGTGCAGGCAAAATGTGGCACAAGGGTTTACAAAGTTGTGCAATGCAAGCATTTCCCCAGTTTGTAAATCTGGCATGGGGAAAAGGCCACCTTAGGTTAAAAGAAATTATGCTAGGACTTGTAAATATGCCTCACAGTCTGTGGTAGAGTGGAACATTAAATATATTTTTCTGTTTTCCAAAGCAGTTGATATTGTATTTGGTCACATGAAGCGGAGGAGAGAAAGTCTGTGACATGATGAGGAGAGAAAACAATAGTGTGCCTGAGCTTCACTGAGCAATGCCATTGTTTGTCGCAAATTCAGAGGCAGTGTCATCAGTGTTCACCATTCACCTGGCCATAAACTTATGGAGCAGTGGGCAGGTGACAGACTACCAAGGCCTCACTGCACATTGGTAGATTACTGCAAACCATTTGTCTTTTGTGATCAGTCAGCGTGCAATGTTCTGGACAAGCCATTTACTATAGACTTAAAGAAGCAAGCGAATATCAGAAAAGATGATTGAAAGAACAAAAATGAAACAAATAACCTTTTAAATATAACAACGTTAACTCGCTGAGATTCTTCAAATAAAAAAACAACCATTTAAATGACATGAGATTACCAAACTGATATTTGATCAGCATTTTACTTTCAAACGAAGATTGAAAACGAAAGTGAAAAAGGCAACGTTTAGTGCTGCTACACAGGCATGAGACCTTATGACGGCACTCATCTGTGACTTGTTTCTGTTTTGGTTCGTCTGAACGCTACCAGAATCCATATTTTTGTCATTGACACATGCAGCTTCTTGTTCCAGTGATCTGAAACAGAGGGTTTCGTCCTTGCTGGAACTGGTACTTGAGAATTTACCATTTGAATTGATCTGCAAAGTTCAACTTCAGGGCCACCACAAGGTTAAGATCCTACAAAAATCTTTAATAAAAGTGAAGTATCATGGTGTCACAAGAGTCCCTCTTTGAACAAGAAATGCATTAAATATTTAAATGGAAATAATCAGCTAATTGAAAATTGGTTTTAAAGTGACAAAAAGCAGTAAGGTGAACGCTGTAAGATTCAGTGGAGAGATTAAATTAGTCTGAGCTTCATTTGAAGGTTGCACTAAGATTTCCAAGTTCAATTCAGTGAAGTTTGTGGTCTGAGTTCCATAATCTCAGAGAGGGTTTTCAGAATCTTGTGATTAACAATGTTTGCAGAGATGGAAAAGACTTGGTGATCTATAAACTGATTAGTATGAAAAGTGAGTGATAACTAATAAAGATTGTGAAGAGATAAAAGTTGAATGTCGGTCTGGAAAATATATAGGCACATGTTGTGGATGAAATAAATATTTTGTTGATTTTGCAGGCAGCTCTTCTAGATCTGTCCCGAACTTGCCAACCGGAAATCTCTTGAAAATTAACATTTTACATAGAAACATGTCATCATTCATAGTCTACAATTACATTGCTACACTTCACATTGCTACACGTCTTCTGCCTATTTTTGGACTAAACAACTAGAGAGCAATAAAACAAGAAACTGATTAAATAAATAAACAAATGAATACATATACAAGCACTGTTCAATAAGTGTTTGAGTTTTTTAGGCAATCTTGTTGTTCTTTTAAGTAAAGAAGAATCATTTTGTACATCATGTTCATTTCCTTCCTGAGAACTAAAGTCTTTTTAAGTTTTATTTCTAGTAATCACTCTAGTCTCAACCTCTGCAGTAAATGTTGAACTTCGTACTTTCATTATGTTTAATGGTGATGGATGAAATCTACATTGAGACTTCCTCCTATGTTTCTGTTTTACAAAAACTAGATCCCCTACTAGTTGGGTCTGTCCTCAATTATGAATTTTCGAGCTGCTTAAGAATTCCCCTTTCTTTAATTTTTCTACCTCTTCTTGCAATTTTGTTATGTTCTCTTGAAGGACCTGCAGGTATACGTGGCAATCTAGTTTGTCAAGTCTGTCAAAACATTAATTCTGAAGGACATTCTATTAATCCATGTGGGGGACATTGCAATAATCACTAAGAACCTGACATAGAGCTGGATTCAAAGACATATGCAACAGTTTTGCTCCTTAAATAGCTTAGTTAATTGTGGACATCAACCTTCCCACTTTTGCCTTTGCTTGTGGCCATAATGGAGTAATTCTTATGTGAACAACTCCCAAGTGATCAAGGAAGTTTCAAAAATTATTTCCATTAAATGAGGTCCATTATTTGTTTTTAACATCTCCAGAATACCCCATGTTGGAAACTGTCATCTAAAAGAGGAAGTACTACTGATACAGTGGTAAATGACAACATTTTCTCAATTAGAAATCGGAATGCTCACCGATTATAACAACGAGATACTGTAATAAAACTTAAGGTCCATAAAAATCTGCTGTCAAATTAGACCATGTTGCATCTGGAAGCTTGGACATATGTAGTTCTTCATTATTCCTTTCTCTAGTGGTGCACTGACACAAATCACATCCTGGTACAATGTTTTAAACTTGCCTGTTAAGTTTCCGAAATCATAACTTTTCATGTAAAATAATTTGGTGATGGTTCTCCCCTATGACTTACATGGGCAAGGTCAATTACACATTCCTGTAAAATACGGGGTGTTATTATCCTATTACCTCTTAAAAGAATTCCAGAGGGAGTTATAGTCAATTTTGTTTGCACATTTAAAAAAGCGAGAATGTCTCTTTTATTTATTCCAGGCTGAAAATTTGTTGCATTATGTATGTTTCCATCTATTTGTAAATATAATTTGTTTTACCTCTTGAATCATTTTATCTTTCACTAATGCATGTATTAACTCCATTTCCAATGTTGTTTCTTGTCTGGCTGATTTAATCATAAAATATATAAATTTTTCATCATTAGTTTCTTGGCTTGGTTCAGTTTCTACCAAATTTCTTTGTGGATAAAAAACTACCAGATTATGCTCTTCTCCTGGCCTATGAACAGCTCTAAAATAATAATTCATCAGTCTTGTCCCCATCTTTGGAGGCGAAGAAGCATCTTTGCCATTGCATTACCAAAAAAGGTTGTTAATGCTTGATGATTCCTAATTATCACAAAAGATTTTCCATATAACATGTCATGATAATGCCTAAAGACCAAAACTTCAGCCAAAATCTATTTTTCTGGCTGTGAATATTTTTTTCCCTTTGGGAGTTAAACATTCACTGTCATGAGAAACTACCTATTGAGTTTTTTTTTCCTACTATTTTATGTTATGTGAGAATGGCACTTAATCCAACAGGGTTAGCATCTGCTATTAACTCCGTACACAACCCTGGATAAATATATTTCAAATTGGCTTCAGACGTTTTGGCTTCTTTAATATTTCACATTTGCTGCTGACATTACGGGCCAGATTACAACCTTGGCGGAGGGGATAACTCTATCACAAGTGTGACGGATATCCCTCCAGCCGGATTACAAGGTCCGTTATATCAGTCACGTTTGTGATGAGTAATCCCCTCTGCCAAGGTTCGAATTAGGCCCTGTGTCTTCTTTGATTGATTTAAATGCATATTCACATTTTTCATCCCAAGAAAATATTCGTATCTTCTTTGAAAA
Organism: Pleurodeles waltl; assembly: GCF_031143425.1. NCBI lineage: Eukaryota > Metazoa > Chordata > Amphibia > Caudata > Salamandridae > Pleurodeles > Pleurodeles waltl. The sequence continues at coordinate 512,545,153 of NC_090445.1, forward strand.
GTCTCAGAGATGTGAGCTAATAGTGGCATGCTCGGTGATATACCAAGAGCAATACCTGAAGAGAACATAATTCAGCTATGTCTTAAGGAATAGATGAGGACATTAACGATAATATTTTATTCGGATCTTGTCTTATTCTTTCTTTTGTAAATTTAGGTCCATAAAAAATGTGTTCTGTTTTGTTAATCTTATATTTTCTGCATTTAATGTAAATCCAGCTTCCACATGTTTTTGACATACTTCCATGAAAGCTTGGTCATGTTCATCTTGTGTTTTTTTAAATACCACTTGGCCATCACTATTATTCATAGAATGTTTTACTGGCCTCACCACAATTTTTACAACTTAATGGAAAATTGCAGTTCTGAGCATATATCAAAATTCAGTTCCTAAATGTGTAAAAAATCTAGTTATATTTCTCATTTGTTCATTTATGTCTAATTATTGATACTCTTTGGCAAGATGAGACTAGCGCCACACCCCCTGGCCTCTGCGTTTTCCACGTCACCCGACGCTGCTACAGTCCCAACGACCTCCACGCCCTCAATGCAGGCGGCTCTGCCACCTGCTTCAAAGCCTCACCGAACCTCCATGAACTGCAACTTCACTTGCCCCCAAGCCGCCAAGTATCCCGCCAGAACCAAACACAACCACCTCAGGTGCATCATCCTCAACACCCGCTCCGTCCACAAACACACCGTCGAACTCTGGGGCCTACTCACCTCATCATCCCCGGACGTCGCCTTCCTCACCAAAACCTGGATGAACCCCTCCTCGGAACCCGACATTGCCATAGCCATTCCTGAAGGCTCTAAGATCACCCACAGAGACCTCACCAACAGACCGGGTGGAGGGATTGCAATAGTCCACAAGAACACCATCAGAATCATGACCAACACCGAGGACTCCCTTGACGCCACCGAACACTTACACTTCCAGATTCACATCAACGCCAACACCACCCTCAGAGGAACTCTCTTCTACAGACCCCCCCCGCCCCTGGCCACAGTTCAGTGACTCCATCGCCAATATAATCAGCACCCACCCCCTTGCCGCTACAGACTACATGCTCCTCGTTGACCTGAATTTTCACCTTGAGAATGCCAGCGACAGCAACTCCACCACCCTGCTTGACAACCTCGTCAACCTCATCTCAAACAAATTGTCACAACACCCACCCACTCCTCCGGCCTCATGCTCGACCCCATCTTCTCCGCCAGCAGCCACGTCACCTTCAGCCATGCCACCAAACTCCATTTGACTGACCACCGCTGCGTCCACTCCACCTTCCAGAAACCCCACACACACCACCACCGACAACAGATCCCCTGCCGCAGCTGGAACAAGAACACTGAAGAGCAACTGATCTCCACCCTTGCCCGAGCCCCGCCATCCATCACCACCGACCCCAACACAGCCGCCCTCAAACTCAGACAATGGATAGACGACTGCTCCAACACCCTAGCCCCGATCGGAACCCTCCAACAGCCACTGACGACCTTCAGGCCACCAAGCGTGAGTGCCGAAAAATCGAGAAGAAATGGTGTCACGAACAAACAGAAAGCAACCACACCGCCCTCAAGATCACCATCCGTAAGCACCACTAGTTCATCCGGACCACCAAGAGATCCTTCTACAAGGAACGCATCAAAAACAACGCTCATGAAAGCAAAGAGCTCTTCAACATCGTTAAGGAACTCGCCAACCCCAGGTCCTGCTCCAACGTCACCCCTCCATTGCAAGACGTCTCCACCTTCTTTCACCGCAAAATCACGAACATCCATAACAGCTTCAACACCTCGACCCCCACGACCGCCACGGCCACCACAAACCCTGATGCACCGGACCCCAGCCACACCAACCTCTTGCTCTCCGGGACCCTCATCAACGACAAAGACACCAAAAAGCCATTAGCACCATCCACTCTGGCTCACCCTCCAACCCCTGCCCCCACCATGTCTTCAAAAAAGCAAGCCCCATCATCGCCCCACAAATCCGTATGATCGTCAGTAGTTCCTTTGAGACCGCTCCCTTCCCGGAAAGTTGGAAGCAAGCCGAAGTCAATGCCCTGCTAAAGAAACCCAAAACAGACCCCAAATCAAGAACTACCCGCCTATTTCCCTCCTCCCTTTCCCGACGAAGGTCATCGAGAAGATCGTCAACGGCCAACTGACCCACTTCCTGGAAGACAACAATACGCTGGACACTTCTCAATCCGGTTTCAGTAGCAACCACAGCACTGAGACCTCCCTCATCGCCGCAACCGACGACATCAGGACCATGCAAGACTAAGGCAAAACTGCAACCCAGAGAGTCTGCCTCCTTCCCTTCCTTTCTGAAGCCGCCAAGACCATCTGCGGCTTTCCCCAAGGTTCCTCACTCAGCTCGACCCTTTTTAACATCTACATGGCACCGCTCGCCAACATCGTCCTCAACATCATCTCCTAAGCCAATGACACCCAGCTGATCCTCTCACCAAGGACCCCGCCACGCCAAAGCCAACCTCTACGACAGAATAAAGGCCATCGGCAACTCGATGGATAGGAGCCACCTGAAACTGAGCTCAGACAAGACGGAGATCCTCATCCTTGGTTCCAACAGGTCCGCATGGGACGACTCCTGGTGGCCGGCCACCCTAGGAACCGCACAGACGCCCACCAACCACGCACGCAACTTAGGGTTTATCCTAGACTCATGGCTCACCATGACCCAGCAAGTCAACGAAGTCTCATCTTCCTGCTTTAATACCTTCCGCATGCTACGCAAGACCTACAGGTGGATCCCCACTGGAACCAGGACGGTCACTCAGGCCCTCGTCAGCAGCATACTGCACTACGGCAACGCTTCTCTACGCGGGAACTATGGCCCAGCTCCTGAAAAAACTGCAATGTATACAGAACGTGTCCGCACGCCTTATCCTCGACATCCCACACCGCAAGCACATCTCAAGCCACCTGAGAGATCTAGACTGGCTCCCCATCAACAAGAGGATCACCTTCAAACTCCTCATCCACTCTCACAAAGCACTCCACAACGCCGGCCCTGCCTACCTCAATGAGCGACTCACCTTCTACACTCCCAACCGTCATCTCCGCTCTGCCAACCTCGCCCTCACCACCGTTCCTTGTATCCACCGAACTACAGCCAGCGGCAGATCATTCTTACACCTCGCAACCAAGACCTGGAACTCCCTCCCCGTCCACCTACGACAGACCCAGCACCTGCTGACCTTCAGGAAATGCCTCAAGACTTGGCAGTAGCACCTCCCCGCACCCTCACCCCTCAGCACCTTGAGACCCTAACGGGTGAGTATCGTGCTCTACAAATAACTTGATTGATTGATTTACCTTTTAAAAATCCATTTGCTGGATTGAGATTGCTTATCATATCATTCAAATGTGGTCCTGGAAGTTTCTGTCTCAATGGGCACATTTGGTATTCAAATATCTACACATTTCCTGATTGTGGGGGTCATTATGACCCTGGCAGTCCTGCCCTGCCATGCAGGTGGTGGCGGCCAGACCAACGACAGCGTGGCGGAGCAGGACTGCCAAATTATGACCATTGCAGTGAACTGGCTGCATCATATACACGCATGCACACACCACCCATACACGCACACATACATAAATACGCACACACATCCAAGCTCACTCATCTACACACACAGGCACACATGACCACAACACTCCCCCCAACTCACAAAAGCACACAGACACTTGCACACACCAGCACACAAACACGCAAAACACCCTCCCACCTCCCCATTCGCAAACACACACCCATTCACGCACACAACTCTCAACACCCGATCTCTCCTGTCGGTCTATCACCTTACCTGGTGGTTGTCCGGGAAGGAATGGCGTCCATGGGGTCTGCTCCACTGGCACAGCCCTGTCACCACAACACTGCCACGCTGATTACAAAGTTATAATACAGCCGGCAGTGTTGTGATGATGTGGCTGTGCCAGCAGAGCAACCTCCACTAGACCGCCGACCGCTAGTATGGCGTCTGGCGGCTCTCCACTCAATTTATGACGGAGAGCTGCCAGGAGTCATAATATGGAGGACTCAAGACTGCCATCATTGGCAGTCTCCTGGCGGGCGTGACTTCGGCGGTCAGCTGTTTTGACTGCAAAAGTCATAATGAGGGCCTATGTCTGTAGTTTTTTTGGGAACTACCACTATTCAAGATACTCAAGGTGTTGGACCATTTGCCACTTTGATAATATTCTTTTGTAACACTAAGGCCCTCATTACAACCCTGGCGGTCAGTGATAAACCGGCGGTAATTCCGCCAACAGGCCTGCAGTAACAAAAATGGAATCATAACCACAGCGGAAACCGCTCAGTGAGCTTCATCCTGAGAAGGATGGAGTGAGTGGATGGCTTCCCCACTGGTTCTGGAGGGGGCATTGAGCCCTGTGATGCAGATCTTAGGGAGTGCAAGTCTCTCACCTGGGTGTCAGACCCACAGGATTTGCAAGGGCCAGGCCGCACAACAGCTCATGGATGCAGGACTACACGCTGTCCGCCGGCATTGACAGCTGCTCAGTGGTGGCAGTGGTACTGGTGGTGGTGATGGCAGTGGTGGGGGGAGGCTACAGCCCTTCCTGTGCAGCCTCACACAGCTGCCCACTTGGGATGCTGCTGCTGGCACTGGTGCTAGTGGCGGTGCTGGTGGTGGTGCTGGCAGTGGTGGGGGGAGGCTCCAGCCCTTTCCCTGCAGCCTCGGACGGCTGAACCACTTTGGTTGGTGGAGGGGGCTCCGAATGAGTACCATCACCAGGCCTCCTATCCTTCCTGCCTGCTGGTACAGGCACCGTCCCCTTCCTGTCAGCACCTGAGGATTGCTCCTTGCCCTTTCCTGTAGCAGCTGGTGGTGCCTCCTTAGCCTTCCTTGCAGCACCTGGTGCAGGCACACTTTCAGTGAGGCTGCCTGGTGCCCAGTATCCTCTCCCACCTGGAATAGCTGTCGACATTACTGTGCCGTGGACTGAGAAGCTGAGGTGCTCGCCTGGTTTCTGACCACCCTGGCCTGACGTGAAGGACAGGGGGAAGTGGTAGGGAAGAGGTCAACGGTAGAGAGGAAAAGCTTCTTAGGGACATTGAGGCGGGAAGAGAGACAAGGTGTGGGAGTGGAGGAAGAGGAAGTGGTTGTGGGAGGTGTCTGTCTGCTGATTTTGGGTGCAGGTGCATGGGCTGGATGCTGTTGTGAGGTGGATGGCTGTTGGGTGTCTGAGTGCTTGCGTTTGTGTACTTTGAGAGGAAGGGGCACAGACACAGTGGGAGAGGATACAGGGGACGTTTGCATTGATGTGGGGGTGGTGACTGCAGTGAGGGGCGTGTAGTGATAGGTTTGATGGTGATGGTGGGAGTGAATGAGGATGTAGTGCATGCAGCTGTGAGAGTAGACGCAACTGGGAGGGAGGTGGACGATGAGGAGGAGGGGGACACAGTGGAGGCAGTGGATGTTGGTATGTCTGCATCTGGATAGTGTTTGTGTGAGTGCCTGCAGGATGATGTGTGGTGCATATGTTTGCCTGAACCACTCCTGTTTGTTGTCTTGTGTGCGTGGTGGTCTGCCTGTGTGCTTCGGATGGGTTGAGGGGAATGGGATTGGGTAGAGGAAGTTGGAGGGGGAAGGCTAGAAACAGGGACAATAGCTGCCATCAAAGAGGAGGCCAGAGCCTGGATTGATCTCTGTTGGGCCGCCATGCCAGTGTCAATACCCTCCAGGAATGCATTGGTCTCTTGCATTTGGGCTGCCAGCCCCTGGACGGCATTCACAATGGTTGACTGCCCAACAGAGATGGATCGCAGGAGGTCAATAGCCTCCTCACTCAGGGCAGCAGGGCAAACTGGGGAAGATGCCCACCCTCCCAGGTGAGCAGGCATGGGAAACACACTGAGGGGCTGCTGGGAGGGTGGTGCTGGTATGGGGGGGCGGAGGCTATACCTGTAGTTGGGGTGGGCACAGAAGTGTCCAACACCACCAGGGAGCTTCCATCGGAGGAGGTAACACTGTCCGAACTCTCCACTCCAGTCCCCGCTGTGGTGCTTCCCTCACCCTCCGTCCCACTGGTCCCCTTACCGTTGGAGTATTCGGCCTCCTGGGCCTTGTGGGATGCAGCTCCCTCCGTCGCCAGTGCCTCTGCTCCTCCGCCAGATGATGCTAATGCACATGCTAATGCACATAAGGACAGGGTGACAAAACAAAACAGTTGCCCTGCCCAGTTGTGGAAGCCTACTAGCTTGGTTGGAGGAAGTTTAAATCAGACCCTGCCCAACATGGGATCTATCCTGCAATGTCCGGCCTGGCCTAGGGGCACCCACAGGCCCACATCCCCCACCCGAATACCACCCCACCAGGCACAAGTAGTATATTGAGGCACTGTACTCACCCCCTTGTTGCTGCTGTGATACCCCCAAGCACCCATCCAGCTCCAGATAGGTCACCACCAGTATGCGGGCCATCAGAGGGGGGTCAGGGTTTGACATGCACCCCTTCCTCATTGGGAGGCCATCCCCAGCTTGGGCTTCGCTGTCTTCTGTGCCCAGCATCTCAGGTCCACCCACTGTTTCTGACAATGGGTGCTCTGCCTGCAGTAGACCCCCAGGGTCCGCACGTCCTTGGCAATGGCACGCCATATAACCTTTTTCTAATGGGCGCTGACCAGCAGAAAAATACACATAGGTAAAGGTATCAGTCAGACCATCCTGCCAGTTACACTCATGGCCCACCATAGCCCTTCACATCCCCTTACACACAGACTCGGCCAGAAATACATGCTGCATGCTGCCCAGGGCACTTCCACTAACTCCCCCTACACAAAGCCTTCACACACAGCACTTTATGCATTCATGCCCCATGCATCGTGCACACAATGTACTCTCCTGTTGGTCTGGAGGCCCATACAGCATTAGGTACTGGGGTAGGACCCCCTCCACCAGTCCCTCAAACTCAGCAGCAGTGAAAACAGGGGCCCTTTCCCCAGTGACACGAGCCATGGTCGATTCCAGACACAGGTCACAGCCGCACATGCAGTGCAGGTCCTCTCCTGTTGAAGGTCAGGGAGCAAGTGAGTGAACAGATAGAAAATAGCAGTCATGTCCACGACGGTGCATACCGTCATCACTGGTGTACATCACCTTTGGCCACTGTAACCCATAGGACCCAATGATAACCAATGAGGAGTTGCACAGCGGTTCTCAAACACCTCCTGCAACAGCGCACAACGTCAGTGGAATTACCTCATTTCGCCATTTCAGGGGGGTGAGGCCATGTTACCTAACTGTGTCACAGTACCTATAAGTGCCATTGGCCCTGCTGGCACTGTTTGACTCAGTGAACTACTAATTAAAGTTTCTGCGTGGCCTGTGTTTGGGCTGCACGCAGTTCCACCCTGCTGTTTGTTTTAATTTTTTATGGGTGTGGGGCTATTGTATGTACTATGGTGAAGTTGCAGTGGCCTTGGGTCGGCTACGTACCTCTTGGTGTGGGGTGTATGACTTGTGCTGCTGGGAAGGGTTGGGGGCGTTGCAGAGTGGGTGGAGTGGGTGGAGTGGGTGGGTATGTAACTGTGCCCTTTCCTCCCTTGTGTCGTAGGTTGTGGTACTTACCGTCATCGTCGGCGGTCTCGGTCGTGTAGTTATATGGCAAGGAGCACGGCTGGCTTGATCAGCAGCTCTCTGTCCATGGCTGACGCTCCACGTTTTGTGGAACTCCGGTGAGTCTTTCCTTCTATTTGTTTCATTTCCGCCTGGCTTTGTGTGGCGGTGGTTCCCTCCCCGGAAATGGCGGCGGAATGGTGGTTCATAATTTGATGGGGGGGTTGGGCCTTTCCGACGGCCTGTGGGAGACTCTGCCGTCGTCAGCGGGACTCCTTACCTGGCGGTGGGTGGTGCACAGGATGCGTGTGTTTCGTTTGGTTCATTATTTGGCGGTCTGGCACGCTCCTCTGTTGGCGGTTTCTACCGCCGGCGGAGCGGAACAGAACGGACCGGCATGTTCATAATGAGGGCCTAAGTTTTTTGCATCTGTTGATTTTTTTTTAGGAGAATCTGTTCATCTCTATTTTCATTTTTATTTTTCCTGTTCATCATATATAATCGAATCTTCTGCATGAGCATCTTCTGAGCCTTCCATTTGTCTGACATGCTTTGTATTTGTTTTTCACTGTTATCTACTAACCTTCACATTTTTTAAATCTTGTGTCTTTCGAAATACGCTTCCAAAGTTATTCAATTTTCCACATTCTTTGCATTTTTGTCAAAGTGACAGGTATGTTTTTGAATGTGGAAATTGCAACTCACATGTGTAACATATTGTTTTCCCTTCTAAATTGTTCCATTGTTTCTATTCTATTTTGCTTCATGTTAGTTGCATTTTTCTTGGCTTGGGCTTAAGCCTGCAGCATTTCCTAAATCATTTGTAAATCTTATGTTTTTTTTCTAATCACGTTTTCCTAAATTCCAGTGAATTGCATCCTTGTATAATCATTATTCCTCTTTGTTGTTACATTTCTCAAATCCACAGAACATCACTAGTATCCTGAATCTTCCTACTTGTTCATCAGTATTTAAAGTCTCTTCTCGACAAGTTGTATTGAGGATATCCATTCCAAAAACTACATTTCTCTCTTGATCACATCTAGCATCTAGACATTTCATAACTCCTTTATACTTGTTTTTTCCTGATTGAGAAATGTTACAAATATATCCTCTACTTCATCATCTACTAAATTTAGTGACACACTCTCTGCTTGCTCTGCTGCATATATTTTACACATGGCTTTTAAAAAATGCTCAAATGTATTTCTCCATTTTTCTAATCTTTGAGCAATAGTTTGTTGATCTATTATGTCTAATGGCAAAGGTCTTCTGAAAATTTTACTTGAAATGCTTTCTCCCTGTTGGGCATACATTTCATACATTTGAGTGATTGGTGATATTAACTTCTTACCTTCAGTCAGCATTTTCTTTTACTTTTTTAATGTATTCAATGTCCTTTTAAAATTAGAAATTGTAAGTTAATATAAGAATTTTGTTGTGCATTATTATATATCCTTTGTTTTGCAGAGAAATCTACTTGTTTTAATAAATATTTGGTATCTATCTAGACTTCATGTAAGTCTATGGTTACATGCCTGATCTCAAGATGGCCACTGAGATTTGTTTGAGCTTGCGTTGCTTCTTGTTATTTTGCCTGATTCCAAGATGGCTGGTTACAAGGATAATTTGCTTTTTTATTTGCATGCACAAATGTCAAATTTTACCACTGAGGATGACCATGTGGAAAAGGATGACCTTCGGTAAATTGAAAGTATTTAATTTCTTCTTGCAAATTATTTTTAGTGTAACCTCACCACAGCACACTTACCAGATCCTGTGCTCTTGTCATTAACACTTCTCCACAACCTACATAACGTATTGTAAGTAGCAGTACTTTGTTGTATGACACTGGGCTGATCGGTGCTCATTGCCAAACTGTAATTCTGACACACAGGCAGACAGTTAGGCCAAAATATATACTTGGTTGAATTTGTGTATAGCTCTTCTAGATCTGCACTGAGCTTGCCAACCAGATAGTTATTACTGGTAATCTCTTGAAAATCAACATTCCACATTCAAGGCCAAAGTAAACATAACATCATTCATATTCTACAATTAGATTGCTACCCTTCACATTTCTACACAAATGACAGTGCAGTGTGGAGTGTAACACGTTGATGCTGTGTAGGTGATAGGGTAGAGAAGAAATGGGAAGCGATGAGAGACAAGTACAGTTTTTACAGCTCCTCTGTTGCTATCTGAGCTATTTTTTGTTCTTGTCATGTTACTGTTTCACCACAGCACTGATATACCTCAAGTGGCTGTGGTATTTGGATTATAAAACTATCATAGTGAGGAGCTTAGTTGGCATCATGTGCTGGTGTCTTGCCAGTATATTCTTGGTGTGAAATTTCCCCATGCCAGTTTAGTAATCACAAGTGTTTAATGTGGAAGTTTACAGTTGGAGGTCATGGGTGTACATGGTTGCAGAGTAGTATGTACACTACTCAGTCCAGGAGGGCCTGAAAGTTATTTTCTACATGATGTCATTAAGTAAGGTGCCACCATATAAGCAGATAGTTTCAGGATGTACTTATTGCCATTGGGGTGACCCCATCTGCACAGGAAGTGACATCATTGGATTTCCCAATATCCATCTTCACAGAAAGTAAATCACTGGATTTTCCATCATCTATCTGCACAGGAAGTGACATCACACCTCCTCTCTCCCAGGACCTACTTGTTGGCAGCCACAGCATGTGTAGCAGACCTGCTGCTAGCATGCCCAAGACACACCACAGGCAATGCCCATTCGTGCCTGGCCCATGACCAGTGCCACAAACCCTGGTCCCCTCCCCTCCTGCCACTACCCCGCTGTGAATCTCTGTGTCCTCAGCCATTGCTGCCTTTACACAGGCTGCTGCCTCATTGCACCAAACAACACAACACCTGTTCATATTCCAAGTTTCATGCACTTACCCACACCTATAACTCACCTCAGCTGCACAGAAGGCACCCAAAATCTCACTCTCTCACACTCAGACAGTCCTCACACAGTCCTGCAACCACTCACACAACACTCCACACTTGCATGAGTGCTCCTCAACACCCTCCCACTCACCAAACACACCACAGAAATCTGGGATCTGCTGTACAATAATCACGATGTAGTCCCCAGGCCAGTTGGTACACAGTGCACTCAGACTGATGAAGTGCAGCGGCAAACAACTTGAGTTCAAATGGAGATGAGCCAGATAACACAGACAGAAGCATGTTCAGACCACCAAAGTGCTACTCTGGTGGACAGCATGGACGCCAGCACCAAAAGAAGCAAAAAGATCTTTGCCATTGTCAAGGATTTCACATCACAAGCGACCTTCCCAACTTGATCACTCCCCCTAAAGACCTCTTCAATGATCTCTTTCAATTATTTAATAAAAAATTCACCACCATTTACATTAATTTCAACCTGCAACTTGACCCAAACTCACCAAACACCTCCTGATCTTGTCTGAAGAACCAATACTAATCACAAGGCCCATCAGCCATGTGCCTCCACCACACCTACTCCAGAGGACTGCAACTCATCAGTGCCATGCTCATACCCATTGTAAATGCCTCCAGCTCTTCCGCCAACATCCCAGATTTTTGGGAACATAGAAATGTCCATTGCTGAAGAAATCCTCTGTTGACCTTTTATCACTTGCCAACTACAGGCTGATATCCCTGCTACCATTCTTGGCCAGGTTCTTAAAGAAGATCATCAACAGATGCCTCACTGAATTCCCCGATGACCACCAACTCCTCAACACCACTTAATCTGGTTTCCAGCCCCAACCACAGCCCAGAAACCGATTACCGCTTAATTATGGAGACAATAGACATAGTGGACCTCATCCTCCTGGACCTCTTCACAGTGTTTGACATGATCTCCCACCCCATCTTTATCCAATGCATAGGAATCCAAGGACACACACTTCAATGGATGGGAAACAACCTTTCCACGCAACCACAAGTCCATTACCAAGGAGATATATATATGTGTATATATATATATATATATATATATATATATATATATATATATATATATATATATATATATATATATATTCACTTAAAACCCAAAGATCACTGGGACATTATAGTTAGGCTCATATTCTAAATGTACAAAACAATAGAATTTCTAATTGTTCTTGTTATAGTTAGAGTTATCTCAAGTAACTAGAACTCTTGCCCTAAGGTACCTATAACTCTCGCCCCCGACATGCAGTTTTTTGTGGGAATAATTTTACTGCAAATATTAACAATGATGTTATCAAAGAGTGCTGTAATTTGTGGGGTAATCAGCAGTGCATGGCAAGGGCATGAGTTATAGTTACCTCAGGGCACAAGTTTTAATTGCTTGAGGTAACTCTAACACTTACATTTCCATGGTTTTGACAATTAAAATGTGAGCCAAACTATAACATCCCTATAGCCTTTGATTTTTAGGTGATTTTCTATGTTTGTTTTAATAATATTTCCTAACTATGATTTCCCTGTAACCTATGGGTTTTTTCAGTGAATTTCCATGTTTTTTAAAATGACTAAATGTTTATTTAACCACAGCAGTGCACGGCCTTTGGCCAAGCATGGCCCGAGTTGGCTGAAGGTCCTGGCCAGTGGCCAGGCCCTTCGGCCAACTCCCCATAACCACCCAAATCCTCGTCACACACGCCTTTGGTCATGTGCCTTTGGTCATGCACAGCCAAGCCTTGCAGTCAACCCCTATAACCACCTAGAGAGGTTTCTAGATTTTGATGAATGATATACTTAGAATGAGATATTTTAGGACCAATTGAAAAGAAAAATACATTTGTCAAGTGAAAAGAGTGCAATCACATTTCGGTATATACCTTAAACATATGATTTTGAAAAGTAATGAAATCAGGAATGTGACTTCTGTCATACCTAGACTGGGACCCTAAACTTTCAAAGTGAGGGCCTGAGACCTTATCCTCTTGGCCACAGGTGACTCTTTGCTATGCAGTTTCCGGACATAGATATGAAATTCAACCTAAAAAGTCATAAGTGTTCTATCCCTCAGAATGTTTAACAATCAAAACACTAGCAAATCAACAACCTGCCATGAGAAACCATGATTTGAACCTTCAACTTACTGAGTGACAGTCATAAATGTTCCATCCCTCAGAATCTTTAACAATCAAAACACTAGCAAAAAGACACCCTGCCATGAGAAACCATGATTTGAACCTTCAACTTACTGAGTGACAGTCAAAGAGCTTTACCACTAGGTCAGATATGATTCTGGTCTGTTGTGCATTAAAACCTCAGTATAACATTTAAACCAAACATTTTGCTTTTTTGCTGCTTTAAAGTCATTCTATGGAGAGCCTATTGTTACTGCAATGCTGTATCCATAGAATTACTTCAAAGCGGCACACAAGCAAGCTGCTTGGTGACAAGATAGGATCATGGAGGAGCCTGAAAGCCCCGAGGTCCTAGCCACAGTCCTAGCTGATCTCCCGGTCCTGTGGGAGCTGGCGGGAGCTGGCGGGAGCTGGCATTGCTCCCGCAAACAGGGGGCTGCTTTAAATTGCAGCTCCCTGATTGCAGGAGAAATGTTTTTATCTGCTTCCCTGCACTCAAGCGGGAGCTGTTTAACAGCTCCCATTTGCTCAAAGCAGAGTTATGTTTACTTTTGCTTTGTGAACTGTCAGCTCCCACCAAGCAAAAGCAAACAGATACCTCCAGATGGTAGGAATCTCAAGAGGTAGTAGGAGCCGGCCCTGGGGATGGCAGTCCCCAGGGCCATCTATGGCTCCATGAAGGGGGGTGGTGCACCCTCACCCAACATTTACATTAGCACCTGGGCAGTGGCGGTCCCCAAGGCCAGCGGTCTGCGACAGACCCCCTACATTTTGGTATTTTTATTTTATTTTATTTTTATTTACATTATTTATTATTTTATTTGGGCCATGCAGCCCCCCCATAAATTATGTAAATTGTCCAGGGAGGTGGCGGTCCCCCGGACCGGGGGCCTGAGCTGACCCCCCCATTCTGTTATGGTCTTTTATGGTCCTTTGCCCCAGGGGGGTTGGTCCCTGAGGTGCTGGTGGGCCTTCATTCATATTTTTCAGTGCCCTGAGAGATGGCAATCCCTGGGGCTGTGGGGCAACTGCCCAGGCCCCACCACATTAATTTATAAACTTTTACATGTGGAAGTGGCAGTCACCAGGTTGTCGGGGTGCTTAGCAGGCACCCCTACATACTTGATTAGAAGTGCCCCAGGGAGGTGTGAGCCCTAGGAGGGGGGCCCATGTGATTCGTTGTGATTTTCACTGCTTTTTAAAAAAAAATTAATTCTTTTTTAGCTTTGGGGGCCCTGGGGACGCCTGCACCAAGGCTAATGGGGTAGGGTAAAGGTACCCTACCACTTTTCCTGTTTGTTGTTTATTATTGAGACTCAGCTAAAGCTTTTGCCCACCCCCCGTTCTCAACCCCAGCTTGATGGATTATCCAAAAACTTTCCATGCACAACAAGATTTAAGGGAGCACTTTTTCTTAGATAAAGTTGTAAAGATTTGTCAAGCAGTGATAACGATACAGGCAAAAACATTTGTTCAGAGGAAATTAGGTCCTAACTAGAACTTCCTTCTGGCAATCAGCAGTAGGTTATAGGGACGTTATAGTTAGGTTCAGATTTTACACACACAAACCACAGCATAGAAATTCAGCTATCATAGTTAGTTATATCAAGTAACTATAACTTGTGCCCTAGGTTGACTATAATTTGTGCCCTCACCATGCCATGTTTTCTCATCAATAATTATACTGCAAATATTACAGAGATAATATCAATGATGTCATAGGAGATGTCATGAGTGATGTAATATCCGAGATACATACCAATAACTAATTATAGCTGCTGAATATCTTTGGTTTTGTGCATGTAAAATCTGAACCTAACTGTAATCTCCTTTTAACGTTTTTTTTTTTAGTGGATTTCTGTTTTTTTAAATTCTATTTCCTAACTGTAATGTCCCTGTAATCTTTGTTTGGTTTCAGTGAATTTCTAGGGTAAGATGCCCATCACAATGGAGGGGTGTATGCAGATTTTTGTCTGGCATTATGCTGCACCCACCCAAGCTTGCTGCTCCTGCCGCTCCTACCTCTTGCCATCCATTGTCCAAATCCACTCCCCTAATCCCTCATTACAGCCCTTTGTGGCTGTTGTTCTGCCACTGCCCTTCCCATCTGCCCTGAACAGTCAGCTTGCTGCCCCATCTACGTCCTCCTACCCCTGCTTTCCGAGTCCATGTACCAGCTCTCTCCCTCCTGCCCTGCATGGTCTGATGTGCTGCCACTGACCTCAATTTAACTTGATATCCCTGCCCACTCTTCCTGCCCTATGTTGCCCAGTTCCATAGCCCATTATTGCCCACCTGCTTAGCTTGGTGCTCTTACCCTCCTACCCCATGCCATCCAACATCTGTGTGCATTGCCCTGCTCCTTCTTTTTTGCCCACCATATTCCATGGGCTTGCCACTCCCCTGTCTATCTACTCTGAACGTTCTGTTGAGCTGCCACTGCCCAGATGGCTGCTGCCTGTCCCTATCACCTCTGCCTGGCCTGTTTGAGCTCCATGCCCCTATCCCTTCCGTTCTGTTCTCCATGGTCCATTTTGCTGCCACTCATTTTGGCCTTTCATGCTCTGCTGTGCTGCAACTGCTCCTCCTGCCTGCCCTACATGGTCTGTTGTGAAGCTCCTTCCTTGCCCTCCATTTTCTGTGTCTAGCCTCTACCCCTCCCTAATGTCCTCCATGGCCTTTTGTGCATGCCCCTGCCCACTCCCTCCTGCCCACCATAGCTGGTGTGCTGCCACTAATCCTCCTGCTCGCCATTCATGATCTTTTGTGTTGCAAAAGCCCCAGCCACCTGCCCTGTGTATTCAGCTTGCTGCCCCTTACCCCTCCCACCATCCCTCAGTTGTCTGTAGGTATGCAGCTATAGTCTCACTGTTGTCCTCCATGGTGTGTTGTTCTCCCAGTGCACATCCCGCCTGCCATCAATGGTCTACTGCTGCTCATTCTTTGCCTCTTAGCCTACTGCCCTCTGATTTCCATATGCAATCCCCAATCCCCTTCCTCCTGCTTTGTCTGGTAGATTCATATGTCGCTGCCCCCTCCCTTCTGCCCTTCATGGTCCGTTGTGCTGCAACTGTCCCTCCTTTCTGACTGGTATGGTCAGCTTGCTGCCCTTGTCTCTTTCCCTTCTGCTCTCTGTTGTCCATGTGCATGACATTGTCCCCTCCCTATTGCTTTCTATGGTCTATTGGGCTGCATTGACATCCCACCTGCCCTGGGTGGTGTACTGTGCTGCTGCAAACTCCTGTCACCTACCCTGTAAGGTCAGTCTGGTGTCCCTGCCCATCTCCCTCTGCCCTCTGTTATCCGAGTCCATGTCCCTGCCCCATTCAGTCTATACTCCATGATCCAAAGTACAATACTTGCCAACATTTTAAACTTGGTAAGAGGGAGGTTTTGAACAAAAACCTGGGGAATTGATTTTCTCCATAGACTTACATTGACAAAGAGGTGATTTTAAGCAGGAGACAGTAAAATAGAGCTTTTTAGGGCTTAAACATTGGGAGTCTGCTGCCTGAATCAAGTCTGTTGGCATGTATGGCTGTACTGCCACTGTCACTTCCTTCTTCCCTCAATTGTCAGTCCTATTGCCATAGCCTCTTCTAGTTGGTTGGTTTGTTGCCCCTGCCCCCCCTTTGCCTTGCCCTCCAGGGTTCATTGCGCTGCCACTGTCCCTCCCACCTGCCCAGCTTGGCCATCTTGTTGCTTCTTCATCCTCTTCCCTGCCATCAATAATCTGAGTCAGCGCCCCTGACCACTGCCTCCCCACAATATTCTAATGAACAACTAGATTGCTAACATTCTATATTTATTTCAAAAGTGTGGCACACCTGACATCATCTTGATGTGATCAAAACTGTAATACCTAAAACATGTCCATACAAGTTATGATTAGTTTTCTAAACAACTAAAATGAGGACATATTGCCTGTGTTCTCAAATAGTGACAAAGCATGTTTACATTATTTGCTATCTTTTTGTTTTTTTATCCAATTAATCACTTGATCATATGTTTCACTTGGGAAAGAGGATGTAGTGTTACGGACAGATCTGTAGACTTTGCAACGGGGGAACTAGGTTTGAGTTCCGGCGTTAGCTTGAAATCCTGTGCGTCTAAGCAAATCATCACTTAATTTCCCCATGCCTAAAACTAAAATGAATGTGTCCTTGTGTAATGTAACTGATGCTCATGTAACGCACTCCAATACCTTCGGGTCAAGTCTGTGCTATATAATACTGCCAAAAAGCAAAGAAATTAAGGCCCAGATTTAAGAAACGTTGTGCCTTATGTCATGAAGCACTACTTTTCTTGAAGCCCATTGCACCCCAGTAATGCCACCATGTGTGCACCGTACTTAACATATGGCGCACAATGGCGCAGGTTAGGGGTAATAGAGTCATAATGTTTGAAGCTATTATTTTATTTTGCAAGATTAGCACCAATAATATTGGAGCTAATCCTGCAAAGAACATCGAGGTCCACTAACAAAAATGGTGTACCTCCTTTTAGTGCTTTATTTGTGCAGGCTTTAAAAATGCCTACAAAAATGGTGCACTTGAATCTCATAAGTTCCATTGCACCATTTTTGTAGGAATCCTAATGGAGGAACGCCCCCTTGCATACATTATGCTTGCCGCAAGCATAATGTGGGGCAAGGGTTTTCAAAGGGGCACACTGCAAGCATTGCAGCACTTTGTAAATATGATGCAGCGTTGTTTCCATACTATCACCATTTTAGAGTAAAAACAATTACGCTTATGTGGTGATAGTTGGCGCTAGGCTCTTCTTAAATTTGGGCCCAAGTTTTTTGCACTCTCCTGTCACTGGGCAATACTTGCACTACCTTTGGTTGATATTTGTGCTACATTTGGGCTCTTTTTCCTCTGGTGGACACCTTGAGAGACTTATTTGTTTCGAACCTCCCTAATTTCCTCTTTGACTGCAGTATCCTCAGTAGAAAATGCTTTCAACTTTTGACTTTGATTCCATCATGATGGAGTTCAGATGTGTCACATTTTTGGCATAAATTCAGGATGTAGCACTCTAGTTGCTAATTAGAACATTGTAGAAAAGCTGCTGATCACCAGGGAGTTAACTGGCTGTCTGCTGCTGGTTTTGAAAGTGCATGTTTTAGTCTGCATGCAAGAATGTTTCAATGAAACAAAAGAGAAAAATATTTGAGAGCTCACTTAAAACGTGTCCTAATGTTTCTTTCTTCACCACTAACCATAATTTCTAAGATAGTATGAACCTCCTCATTCTGTTCCTTTCTAATTTAAATGTTTTATGTTTTTAACACTTTGTTTCAATCAAAATGGCTTCAGGTGTGCCACACTTTTGTCATAAGTGAGACTGTTAGTGCTATAGTTGTTCTCTGGGAGGCTTCAGTAGAACACAAGGGAATCAACTGACAGGCTGCTCCTCTTGGAAGTACATGTTTTACTGAGAATGTCAGATTCCATTCTCATATGACTGAGAAAGATAGTGTGAATTTGCAGAAGATATGCTCTCATTGTAGCTTCCGGAGCACCTTCAACAACCTCTATGGGAAAATCATGAAAAAACAGTTTTCTCTTAAACATTCATGAAATTCCAACAGGGTAAAATCACAGTAGAATACTCCCCAATTCCTAAAATGATACCATCAACAAATGAGTTATATCGTAATTAAAATCACCCTTTATACGTTCTCCTTTTTGTGACCCTCAAAAGTTGCCTTTCACTACAATGCATTTTGATTGGTGCTATCATGTACATTGGTCCCAAGATGTCTGCCATCACTTTTAGTTGAAGTGCTGACAGTCAATCAGTTCTTACAATGAGATCTGTGCCTAGGCTCCGCCCAGATATCTATATTTCTTTTCCTTTAATAACTCCAAAACTACTGAATGGAGTTACACCAAATAATTTAAAGCCTGCTAATTACACCACATATTGCATTAGTCATAACATCTTCTGTAGCATCATTGTAAATTTCATTGCAACATTTTGCAGTAAAATTATTGATGAGAAAACTGTGCATCGCAGGGGAGCGAGTAATATTTACCTCAGTGCACAAGCTATAGTTACTTGAGATAATTATAACTCCTGACCTAATATGGATAAAATATTAACCTAACTATAACCTGTAACCTTTGTTTTTCAAGTGAAAATATACATACACACACACATACACATAACACATATACATATAAATATGTGTGTATGTGTGTGTGTGTATATATACAGTATATATATATATATATATATATATTGTTTTCCAAATATAATCCCCCTAATGAGTCAGCTCAACACAGCGGTCCCGGTCGGGTGCAGGGGACGCCCAAACATTAATCGCAAAGTTCTTTGTTGATTTCAAAGAGGGCCAGGACACCTCTGTATACTGTTCAAACATTTATTCACAGCACTCAAATTAAATCTAGCGCGTTTTGGCAAGGCTTATTGCTTATTGACACTTCTTGACAAGACACATCCTGGGAAAGAAACTCTGCACCAGAACCTGCAATATGCCAAGAGAAGCTGCCTAGCTGCTCAAAGGACTCACTTAACTGCTTTGATGTAAAGGACTGCTGCCTTGCTGTTGCCCTGCTGCCTTTCTGGCCTCTAGCTCTGCTGAGAAGTGCTTTCCAAGGGCTTGGATTGAGCTTGCCTCTTGTTCCTTGAAGTCTCAGTGCCAAACAGACTTCATCTCTTCAAAGAACTCCTTTTGCGAAAATCAACGCACAGCCTGCTGGAATCAACGTACCGTCTGCCCTGCTGTGAGAAAATCACTGCACGCCAAACCGGAATGATGCAGCCTGGCTCCCCGAGTGGAGATCCATGCAACACCAGCATTGTGACCGGAACTTCGACGCACAGGTCACCGGATCAATGCACCAATGAGCCGGAACGACGCAGCCCAAATTTGTGTGAGAGGAATCAACGCAGCACAAGCCATGCAACAGAAACTTCCCTGCATCGCCCACCGGATCGATGCAGCTCCAGTGACTTCATCCTGCATGCCCAGGATTTCTCTGCATCATCCTCAGGGCCTCCAAATGCCCACAACCCAAGGAGGACCCAAGCCTGGGCACCGGAAAACGACACAAAAACCCTTGCTGCATGGAAAAGAATCAACGCCTGTGTGCGCCCGGAAAAACCAACGCACACCTCCTCATTTTCCACACATCTGCTCCTCTGCGGTCTTGTGCAGATAATTTAGATGCAAATCAGGTACTTTGTGCTTGCAAGAGACACTGGTTGCTTTTTAAGAACTTAAGACTATTCTTAGTGATATCAAAGTGATACTTTCAAATAGAGATTATCAAATCTTGCTTGATTTGACCTTCAATTAATCTTATATTTTTCTCAAACTGTGGTGTTTTTTGTGGTGTTTCGACTGTGTTATTGCATGATTTACTGCACAACTTCTTTACACATTGCCTTCTAAGTTAAGCTTGACTGCTCAGTGCCAATCTTCTAGAGGGTGGGCAGAGGATAATTTGGATTATGTATGACTTATCCTGACTAGAGTGAGGGTCCTTGCTTGGACTGCCCACTTCACAGTTACTCAAAAGGAAACCACAGTTGCTCTTGTTTAGGATTAAGGTCAGTCCTACATAATTGTATGTCTTATAGAGGCCACCCACTCATTAATCATTGGAGGTTCAGCTCGTATCTAGCAATATCAGGTAAACAACTCAATTTTCTTTCATCTGGTTTGATCATAGTCACTTCAGGTTCATCAGTTACAATACTAAAGAAGACTAGGGTAAGGCATACCTGGATCTCTTGTTTGAAGTTTAAGGTGGTCATTACAACATTGGCGGGCGGCAACCGCCGCCTGCCGCCCGCAAAGTTTTAACCGCAGTGCCCATTATGACATCCCCGATGGGCCGGCGGGCGGAACCCGAGTTTCCTCCCGCCGGCCCAGCGGGGATGTGGGCCGCAACATGGGAGACGGCTCCAAATGGAGCCGGCGGTGTTGCAGCCATGCGACGGGTGCAGTTGCACCCGTCGCGCTTTTCTCTGTCTGTTATGCAGACAGTGAAAAGCTGCATGGGGCGCTGTCAGGGGGCCCTTGCCCCCAGGGGCCCCGCGACTCCCCGTACTGCCAGCCTTATAAGGCTGGAGGTAGGGGGACTCGTAATCCCCTGGGCAGCGCTGCAAGCTGCGCTGCCCTGGTGGATTATCACCGCCGGGGCAAATGTGTCGGGAAACCGCCGGCCCCGGCGGTGCGACGCCGCGGTTGTAATCCCCTCTGAAGCACCGCCAGCCTGTTGGCGGTGCTTCAGCCAAAAGAGCCCTGGCGGTCTTGGACCACCACGGTTGTAATGAGGGCCAAAGTTCAGTACTTTACTCACACTTCTCCAAAAATAGACAAAACTGGACAGGTAAACAAAATGTGGATATCACTGGCCGACATCAGGTCTCATCTTCTACCTTTGACTCCATATTTCAATTAAACCTTGATATCTTGGGTAGGGCCCAGTAGCATCTATAAAGAGTAGAAAGGTAATTCCTTCTGAATGCAGCATATTTCTACCATAGACCAAGCTCAAGGATACTTGCCATATATTTCTAATCTCCACATGTGGCAAGTCCTTCTCCCAGCTTTCATGTGGTGGATTTGTTATTCCATCAACAAGTGCTATCAGCTGCCAGCACCAATTAGATATTTCATTTTTTCTTGGTTTAGTGTGGTTAAGTGTGCTATATGTCTTGCTCTATCTGGCATGTGCCAGAATCAGTCCACTCTTAGCTGTTTATCCGCAGGGTCAATTGTAAATGATTGAATCTGGAAATAGTTCATTTAGATTTTTCAGCCCATCACTCCAACAACAGGTGTTTAGCTTTCAATACTAGATCTTCTCAGCATTTAATGTTATCTTTTCTAATTGGAATACACTTCAATCCGGCCAGTCAGCATCCAGAAATCTGTAAGCTGAAACGCCTAGTAGTATATTTACAAATCTGGTAGTGTCCCACTCCCTTTGGTCGGCTTTTTCCTTACTTTTTTCCAGGAAATTTTAGCTCCTTTTAGTATTTCAGACAAAGCTGCACATATTTCCTTGTGCTTGTTAAGGGGTCTTATTAACCCCTCGGGTGCCCTGGATGAAGTGGTTACGTCCGCTGCCATGGCGCTCATGTGCCAGGGATGTAACCATCTCGTCCTGGAACAGGCCCTCTTCCCCCGAGAGCCTCGCACACCCTCCCTTGGGCAGGGATGGAAGGGGAATCACTTCCCCTTCCACCCCTACCCACTCACCTCCCCAGTGACGTCCGATGACATCAGCGCGCAATCCACGCTGACCTTATCAGACGCCACCCCCACCGTGCTAGAAGCTCAGTTTCCAATGCAGATCGGAAGAGAAGTGAAAAAGCATTTCTCTTCCGATCACGGGCTGGGGGCAGGAGAGGCATCAAAGGAAAGGAAAGGCCTTTCCTTTCCTTTGATGTCTCTCTGAGCATTTCATCAGCCCTATCGTTCGGGCTGCAGAAATTCCCACTAGACATTAGGGATGTTTGTTTTTATGTGTTTATAATGAAGGGGAGCAACCCCTTTGGTAAGGGTCACTCCCCAGGAGGAGATTTTTTTAAGGCCTTTTCTGTCCCCCCTAGGGGCAGATCAGCCTATTGTTATTAGGCCGATCTGTCCCCAGGGGGGCAGAAACCTCTAGACGCCAGGGACCATTTTTTATTTTATTTACTTTTTTACACGTGGGGAGTGACCCCCTAGGCAAGGGGCGCTCCCCTGGGGGGAGCAAATTGTCTTTAGACCATTTCTGCCCCCCCTTGAGGGCACATCAGCCTATTTTAATTAGGTCAATCTGCCTCCAAGGGCAGCAGAAACCTCTAGATACCAGGGATTTTTGTATAAGTCAATTTCACTTCAGGGGAGTGACCCCTTAGGTAAGGGTCGCTCCCCCGGGGGGGGAATTTATTTCAGGCCATTTCTGCCCCCCCCGGGGGACAGATCGGCCTATTTTAATTATGCCGATCTGCCCCCAAAAGTGGCAGAAACCTCTTGGCACCAGGGATTTTTTTTAATGTTTTACAGATGGGGAGCGATCCCTTAGGCAGGGGTCGCTCCTCTGAGGGGCATATTTATTTTAGGCCATTTCTGCCCCCCTTGGGGACAGATCAGCCTATTTTTATTAGGCCCATCTGCCCCGGCGGGGGCAGAAACCACTTACACACCAGGGATTGCTGTGTGTGTTTTGTTTGGGGAGGCAGCCCCTTGGGCAAGAGTCTCTCCCCGTGGTTGCACATTATTGTTGGCAATTTCTGCTCCCCTTAGGGGCAGATCGGCCTATTTCTGTAAGGCCCATCTACCTCCAAGGAGGGCAGAATGCCCACCAGAGACCAGGGAAGATTTTTTTTTTTGTGGGGTGGTGGCTACCAACTAGTATGGGCATGGTTTTTCCCCAACCCCAACTGAAGGGGGTAACAGTCTTTTAGCTCTCCCCCTGCGCACTAAAACATCCTATCCCAGGGCAAGCAAGAGGACGTTTGATTATTTTGGGTTATGGTTTTGCATTTGGGCCATGAGAGCTTGTCTAACTCTCAAAATCGTCCCTGTTGGAATGGTGAGTGCTGCACCTTTTGGACTTTGGGACACTGCCATCTAGAAAAATCTATGAGACCTAGACACATCTGAAAACTAAACATCTGGGTGAGTCCAGAGTGGTGTGCTTCACATATACCCGCACCATTTTCTTGCCCACAATGCCCTGCAAACCTCCAACTTTGCCTGAAATCACACATTTTCCCATATTTTTGTGATGGAACCTTCTGGAATCTGCAGGAATCCACAAAATTCCTACCACCCCGCACTGTCGCATCTATACCGATAAAAATTCTGGCCCACTTGTCAGCCTAAAAACGTTTCTTTCCAAACTGCCCTTTTGGATCCACTTTGGTTCCCCCTCATTTCTACATGTTTTTGACTCTTCCCTGTCACAAGCACTTGGCCCACCTACACAAGTGAGGTATCATTTTTACCAGGAGACTGAGGGGAACATTTTGTGGTAGAAAATGTGGGGTGGTGTGGTGATCCTACACAAAAATATGGGAAAATTTGGATTTTTTAGCTAAATTTGAGGTTTGCTGAGGATTCTGGGTAAAAAAAAGCACTGAGGGATCCACGCATGTCACATCTTCCTGGACTCCCTCAGGTGTCTAGTTTTCAGAAATGTTTGGGTTTGGTAGGTTTCCCTAGTTGGCTGCTGAGCCCAGGACCAAAAACGCAGGTGTCCCCCCCTGCAAAAACAGGTAGTTTTATATTTCATAATTTTGATGTGTCCACATAGTGTTTTGGGGCATTTCCTATTGCAGGCAGTAGGCCTACCCACACAAGTGAGGTACTGTTTTTATAAGGAGACCAGGGGTGATACTGGGTGGATGGAAGTTTGTGTCTCCCCTCAGATTCCAGAACTTTACAGCACTGAAATGTGAGGAAAAAGTGTTTTTTTTGGCAAATTTTGAGGTTTGCTAAGGAGTCTCTGTGACAGAACCCGGTGAGAGCTCCACAAGTCACCCCATCCTGTATTTCCCTAGGTACCTAGTTTTGAAAAACGCACAGGTTTGGTAGGTTTCCCTAGGTGCTGGCTGAGTTAGAAGCCAAAATCCACAGCCTGGCACTTTCCAAAAAACACCTCAGATTTCAATGTACAAATGTGATGTGTCCATGTTGCATTTCCTGTTGCGGGCATTAAGCCTACCCACACAAGTGAGGTACCATTCTTATAGGGAGACTTGGGGGAATACAACATAGCAGAACAAGTGTTATTGCACCTTGTCTATTTGGGAAATGCTCTGTAATTCACATGGTAGTATGGGTAACCCGGAATTCCACAGCTTCTCAAAACCTTATCTTGTGTTTATTTTGGAAATACAAAGGTTTCATTGATACCTATTTTTCACTCTTTTTGTTTCACCGAATGAATTGCTGTATACTTGGTATACAATGAAAACCCGTTGCAAGGTGAGCCACTTTATTGCTCTGGGTACCTAGGGTTCCTGATGAACCTACAAGCCCTATTTATCCCTGCAACCAGAAGAGTCCAGCAGATATAACGGTATACTTTTTTTGAAAATCTGACAGCGTTAGAAAAAGTTACAGAGTAAAACGTGTGGTAAAATGGCAGTTTTTTCACCTCAATTTCAATATTATTTTATTTCAGCTGTTATTTTCTGTAGGAAAACCTTGTAGAATCCACACAAATGACCCCTTTCTGAATTCAAAATTTTGTCTAATTTTTAGAACTGTTTCTGTCCACGATCCAGCATTGGTTTCACACACTTTTTTTGCTGTATTTTGGCTAATTTCTTGGTGTCCTCCAGGGGAACCCGCAAACTCTGGGTACCTCTAGAATCCCTAAGATGTTGGAAAAAAGGACAGAAATTTAGTGTGGGTAGCTTATGTGGACAAAAACTTATAAGGGCATAAGCGCAAACTGCCCCAAATAGCCAAAAAAAGGCCTGGCATCTGAAGGCGGAAAAGGCCTGGCAGTGAAGGGGTTAAATGTTAAAGGTATGATGTAAAATAAAAAGGAAACTTTGGGAAGAGGATCATTTTGACTAGATTCACTCATACTTACAGGGACAGTGGAAGGGTGCTCCATTTTTCATCAACCCATTGCTTTCTTTGATGACATTATACAGGTTGACCCCAGTTCCTTTTTTAAGTTACTTGTCACCTCTATTCCCAGATATCTAATGACTTATCTTCTTATTTCCATATTGGAACTATTACTTCTTTTAAGCTAATATACAGTTTGGTTGATATTCTCTCTGGTCTCAGGCCTTCCCTTTCCTATTGGATTTTATCAACATTTTGATTTCTTCTTCACGTATTTCACATGTTAAGGTCAACTGTTATTCTTGGTTTCAGGGTTGCATGTATTCAAATACTTGTCTTTTAATACCTTAATTGTGCGATTTCTGGGATACTTTTTTCTTGGTATAAGTTTCCAAAGCAATGTAAAAAACTGTATCAATGTATTTGTGGTACTGTTCCTAATTTCACATATATAATTACTGTTTGGGTCAGCTTTCATTTGTCACACAAACATTTTTCCACAGTTTTCTCCATCATATACTGATGGGCCACCACGAACCTCCAATTCGCAAATACTATGGATGCCCATGCCTCTGCATCTAGCCGAATCTGCTCTCTTCTTCGTTCTTGAGTTCAGCCTGTGTCTCCCTCCTCTTCTGCACTTGATGGCATGTGCTGATGCTGCTGAGGTGCTCCCGAGCCTACCTGATTTTGTGGCCTGGAAAGACCATCTCCCTGGTTCCATCACAAAGGGCATAGATAGATAGGTGGGCACTGTAAACACACTTTTGCGGTTCTATTTATGTTCTATAATATCTCAAATCGGGCCTTCAACCTCCAATACAAAGTCCAAAAGCTTCACTCTGCCACAAGCCCCTCAGACAAACTCCTGACCTACCCCTCTGCAGGCTGCTTCATTTCCCTGTAATATGGTATAAATTCAGGTGATAATGTCACCATTGTGTTTCTCTGTTCTCCTTTTCTTTATTTGCCTTTATGTTAAGTGAATCAAGAAGAACAAGACAAGGAAGTATTCAAATCTGCCCAGAGATGATACCACCAGAAAACCTGGGATACTAAAATGTAGGTTCTAGCTGAATAAATCAACAGCAGCAAATAAATCTTAAATGTCATCAAGGACTTCCCCAAACCAGCAGCAGCCATCAGCAACATCACCCCAAACAACGAACTGTGCAAGATCCTCTCAGACTTCTTCTACAGCAAAATCACATCCATTTACATCAAATTCAACCCGCAACTGACCCCATTACCCTTGCAATAAATATTTTCAGAATTAGATACAGGCAACACTTTGACAACAGGGAACCCAATCACAGCAGGAGAAAAAAAACAATCATGAAGTCTTTCCACTCTATTCTCCACCACCACCACCATACTTTCGACAAAGGTTCTTCCGCAGAAGCAAAGGCCCCAACCCCATACTTAACACTTCCATCGATACAGCCACTTTCCAGAAAGCCTAGAAGCATGCACCAATCACTGCACACCTGAAGTGGCCATCAGCTGACAAAGCTAAACACACAAACTACAGATTGATTTCCCTCCTACCATCACTGGCAAAGTCCAGAAAAAGCCATCAACAGATGCCTCTCTGACCACCTCACCAATTACCAGCTCCTGACAACACGTAAATAGGCTTCAGGCCAAACTACAAAACAGAGAAAGCCTTCATTGCAGCAACACACCACATCAAGAACATCCGTGACAAAGGAGACACCACTGCCCTCATCCTATTCAATATTTCTGCAGCCTTCAATACACTCTTCCATCCCATTATGGTCAGTCAACTTCACAAGGCAGGCATATAAGGACCTCTCTTCAATGGATCTGCACCTTTATTATCAGACGGACACAAACAGTCAACATGACACCACATTCCTCAGAAGCTCAAAAATCATTATTGAAGTCCAACAGGTTTCCTTGCACATCCTGACCGTCTTTAGTATCTACCTGATGCCACTGGCAGACATCATCCTTGAATTCAACATATTCAGCTATGCCGACAACACACAACTGGAACTGTCCCTCTTGGACAAAATACCCAACATCAAGAACAGCTTCAACTCTGGCATTACCGAAGTAGCAAGATGGATGATGTCCAACTACCTTAAAGTTAACACAGTCAGATGTGGTGATTGTCAGAAAAGAGGCCTTGCAAAGGCCTCTGCCTGGTGGCCTATGAACCGTGGACCCATCCCCATCCCGTGCACTCCAGCAAGATACTTCAGGGTCATTATCGACATGAGACTGGACATGTACGCCTAGGTCAACACTGTCACTGTGGCTTGATTCCACACCCTGAGGATGTGGAAAAAGATATTTAAATGGTGACCTAGCAGCACAAAGAGAACCATTACCCAAGTCCTCACCACCAGCAGACTGGACTACAGGAATACCCTCTATACAGGAATCGACAAACAACTCACAAAAAGACCCCAGACTGTTCAGAATGCATCAGCCAGACTAGTGCTCAAACTCCTTCCATACACTGACACATCACACCACACACTGGTCCCCCATACATAGGTACACACAGTTCAAGCTCCTTAGTGCCAAATCGCCTTACTCACACATACAAAGCACTTCATAACACATGGCCAGACTACCTGTACAGCCGTGTGCAGTTCTACTAACCCACCAGGCACCTCTGCTCAAATGAACTCTTACTAGCACAGGTGCCACACATGCACAAAAGCAGATTGGGAGGTTGTGTCTTCTCATATATTGCTCCTAAATCATGAAACAATATCCCACATGACATTCGAGCCTCCTCAGCATCTCTTGAATTCTGCAAGAGGCTCGTTCTTCATGTAAATCCCTGAGGACTGCCTGCACACCTGAAAAGCACATGGATACCTCCATGAGTGCAATGGCACTATAGAAATCCCCATAAGCAATACAACATGTGTTGACAGTGGCAGTTTGATAGTCCAATCACTGGCAAATTACTTAATAATTTAATATTAAGGCCCTCATTACAACATTGGCGGTAAATCCTGCTTACTGCCGTGCAGAAGACCACCAACACACCGCAGCGGCCGCGGAATTCCGCCACAGCTATTACGACCCACAGCTCGGAATCCACCAAAATCTAGACACCCACACAAGTCCGCCACACCAAAGGTCAGTGATAAACTGGTGATAACAAAACCTCCACCGTCACACCAACAGGAATACGCCCACACTATCACAACCCATGAATCAACGCGGTGGTCATTCAACCGCGGTATTCCATTGGCGTATACACCGCTGCGCTCAAAATACACACACATTTACAAAACACTACCACATTGGACAAATTGAAATACACACACATGATACACATACACACACCACTCCCACACACCCAATACAGTATAAAAAACACACCCACATTACCCACAAATCCTTACAACCAATAATTTGGAAGAAGCAGAGAGACAGAAAAGCAAAGACCACACCAGCAGACAGAGGCACACAACACCATTACTCATACACATCCACGCACAAAACACCACATACCCCTAAACATCACCCCACACATCACAACACACACCACCTCACACATCACCCACACCACCCCATGGCACCACAAAGACACCCCAGGTTTTCTGAGGAGGAGCTGAGGGTCATGGTGGAGGAAATCATCCGGGTAGAGCCACAGCTATTCGGATCACAGGTGCAGCACACCTCCATAGCTAGGAAGGTGGAGCTATGGCACAGAATCGTGGACAGGGTCAATGCAGTGGGACAGCACCCAAGAACACGGGATGACATCAGGAAGAGGTGGAACGACCTACGGGGGAAGGTGCGTTCCGTGATCTCAAGACACCACATTGCAGTTCAGAGGACTGGCAGCAGACCCCCGCCTTCTCCCCCACAACTAACAACATGGCAGGAGCAGGTCTTGGCTATACTGCATCCTGAGGGCCTTGCAGGAGTAGCTGGAGGAATGGACTCTGGTAAGTCAAATCTTTAACTAACATATCCCCCACCCTACCTGCATGATATCCCATACCCCCACCCTCATCCTCACCCCAACACTCCACCTCCTCACATATGTCCCACTATCACAAACCACCTATCCCAACACCAAGCCCTGCATGCAACAACAGAGCATGGGCACCCATCACCAATGCATGTCCACTACACATACCCACACAGATCCCCAAACCAAATATCACACAATGTCCTACACAAGAATGTAAGCACTGGGGTACAGGGTCACCCACCCATTGCACACCATGGCACACACAGATGTAATAATCATGCCTGAGAAGTGAGAACCCATGTTGCTGGTCGCTGCTGGCAGTCACTGTAGAGCAAAGAGTGGGTCTTCACCGGAACTTCGTTTTGGCGTTCTTCCTGTGAGGCAGCGTCTTGGCCTGAAGGGCCCCCTACATTGTGATGAAGATCCCAAACTTCAGGATTTAACCTTTTGTTTGGAAGGAGGTCCGATTGAAGTTAGCCACGGGGCCAGGGAAGTAGGAACACAATCCAACAGAGAACAGAAGGGCTCAGGCAGGTACAGTTGCAGGTTCAGGAAGGTCCAGTTGCACTGGATCATCGGGGCACTTGCAGGGAGGCCTGTGCAGCTTGTTATGTCCCAGGAGTCCTTAGGTTAGCCTAGGATGAAGGTAAGCAGGTCCAGTCTTCCTTCTGAGAAAGCAAGGCAAACCTCAAGCAGCAAGGCAGTCCTCTGCCAGGAAGACAGTCCTTCTTCTGTCATGTCCAGAGGCATGAGTGTTTTGAAGAATGGGTTTTTGGGGTCCTTTATTTATACCTGTTGTCATCCTCTGATGTGGGTGAATTCCCTATATTACCTCCACATCTGGTTCTGGAAAGTGTTCCCTTCCCCTGGCAATCCTGCAAGAGTTTGGAGTGACAAAGGATTATTAGAGTATCAGATTCCTTTGTGTGGAAGGAGGCAAAGCACTTTGAAATTGAAGTGCAGCTGGATGCAGCCCCTCCCAGTCATCCTGCCAGGAAGCCTGTCCTGTCCACACCTAAGCCCTCTTTGTGTTACTGTCTGGAAGCAATACACAAACCCCAACATCAGAGTCATTCACAGTCATGGGACCTAGTACACTGAAATAATATACAAATAGTTAGGACAAAAAAATGCCAACTTTCTAATAGGAGCATTTTCAGGACTTTGACATGAAATCTGACTTCACCATTAAATAGAATTTAAAATTTGTTGGACCTGGCCCTTTTACATGGTCATTCCCCAGACTTTTTGCTTTTGCCTCCTTATTTTTCTGACCTTTGTTGGCTGACGTTTTGACTCTGAGCACTTTTTCACTGCTAACCAGTACTAAAGTGCATGTGCTCTCTCTAACAAATTTGGTATGATTGGATTATACCTAATTGGCATATTTAATTTACCTATGAGTCCCTTGTAAAGTGGTATCCCTATACTAAGGGCCTGTAAATTAAATGCTACTAGTGGGCCTGCAGCGCTGCTTGCGCCACCCACTGAAGTAGCCTGTCAAACCTATCTACGGCCTGCTAGAGCAGAGCCTGTGTGCGCAGTTTTCTGCCACAGGGACCTGGCATCTAAATTTACTTGCCAGGCCCAGAACTCCCCTTTTACTACATGTAAGTCACCCCTAAGATACGCCCTAGCTAGCCCTTTGGGCAGGGTGCAATGCATGTAGAAGGCAGGACATGTGCCATGTTGCGTGGCCTGTCCTGGTAGTGACATACAGCCTAACTTATTGTCTCACTGCTGTGAGTGCTGCCCTCTCATAGGATTGCATTGGAAATGCCCTGCCTTAGGTGTAAGGGGTATTGTCTGATTTATGAGGGGTAGCGTAGACATGTTTGGTATGGTTGTGACAGTGGTAAGAAATGCTGCTTACTAGTGTAGGTGTATTTTTTATTACTATCACAGAAAAGCCGCTTCTAGAAAGTGCGCATTTATCTGTGCTTATGACTTTGGTGTTTTTCAGCTTGTCTCCAATCAATGTCTGGGCAGACTGACAGTTGGGGCTTTGTGCATACTTCTCAGACAGCCTGAACACAGGGAGGGTGGAGGTGACACAGAGGTGCATCTACATATTGTAAAGCTTTCCTGGGCTGAGAGAAGGGAGAGGCGGGGCACACCTGCATTTGTAACGACTGTGCCCTGGCCTCACACAATAGGGTTGTTAACCCCCCACTGATGTTTGGGGCCTGTGCTGAAAGGAGAGAGGGGGCACTCCCAGAACCAGTTGTAACTGGCTGGAACCTCATCTCCCTACCATTGAAAAACACTGTAAGAACTGACTATAAGTACAGGGGAATTTTCTCCACAAGTTGACCATCCTTGGAACTTGAAACTACACAGAACGCTGATGAATGGACTCACCAGGAAACCACCTTGGACTGCTGCTGTTGTGCTGACCTGTGACCTGCCTGGTCACTAGGAGGAACTGCCACCATCTGCACCCCTTGTGCTGGCCTGTAGTTGGGCCCACCAGCCCTGTGCACCTTCTTGTTTTGGATTTGCTCCCAGGGGCAGGGTGCTGTGGCCCCTCACCCCTGCAAATCCTCTCTACAACTTTTCCCACAGCGTTTTCTCCAAAGTTGCTCCAAAGATCCCGGGTCCCCAGAGGGGCCCGTACTAACACGCAAGAGAGAGGGTGCTGTTCGCCCCTCTCCCCCACAGGCACCGTGTGGCCCCCGTGTTGCGCACAAGAGCGCCCGGACCCCCCGTGGTCATCTCCAGGCACTGGAAGTGCCTTTTCCCACCAGCCAACAGGTACTCTCTAGAGACTCTAGGCTCTAGGAGCCTACTATAGATGTACAGATATTTGCTATTGCACACCTGTTTACTGGTGATACATATATGTGCTAATGTTCCTTTTCTGGCATGTCTAGCTGATATGTATGGATATTACTTGTGATATATTCTCTAATGTTCCTTTCATGGGTATTTAGGAATTGTTCATGACAAGTGCACATACCTTTTTCCTATACTTCCTGGCTACTGCTTATGTTGCAGAATCCTGAGTACTTACGTGTTCTAACGTGACAACTGCATATTCGTGCAGAGTATTAGTAACTTGTGTAACCCTCCGACAACTGCTAAGGTAGCAGGATATTACTTATGTGTAATGTTGGTCTAATTATGTTTTGTGCAATACAGATTATTTTTACAAAGCTCAGTGTTGTGTTTACATTGTGCTGTTTATTTTGCGTCACGTGTGTTGTGTGTTGTGCAAACGCTTTACACATTGCCTCCAGGTTAAGCCTGACTGCTCATGCCAAGCTACCAAGGGGGTGAGCAGGGGTTATCTTGGACGTGTAACTCCCAAGCCCTGACTAGAGTGGATAGGTTCTGCCTGGCTGAGGTGCATACCCTAGCCAACCAGAAACCCCATTTCTAACAAAATTACAATTCATTTGAGTGTAAACAATATATTTTTATCTATTCCCAATCCAAAGGGATCACTCATTAAATGTAATGAGGTAACGAATGTCAGTCGTTGGGAGTGATAGACCTTACAACAGTGAAAGATGTCTGTAGGGGTTTTTCACTGTTAGGACATGTAAAACGTAAACACACAAGTCCTAGTTTTTAAACACAATGTCCCCTACCCTATAAGTCTTTAGGGCATACTTTAAGGATGGCTTATATGCATTAGAAAGGAAGGTTTGGGCCCACTATTTATTTTGCCAGGTCGAAATGGCAGCATAAAACTGCCCTACAGAATGTAGGGGCAGGCCTAATGTTTTAAAAGGCTACTTTTAGTGGGTGGTACAATGAAAGCTACAGGCCCACTAGTAGCAGTAAAGCTTAATGATTTACCATTGATCCCCAAGGCATATTCCCCAGTGTGTTTCTCTTCTATGCAAAAGACATGCCAATGGTTCTAATGCCATGACAAGGGACACCCTACCTAGTGCCCCTGTTAATAGAGAATTGATCAGTGCTCACACGACCTGTGCATACCCAGAAAATTTGTCATGTGCCTAGTAACTGAAGCCAAAAGGGTGGAAATATCTGTAGAATTTCTAGAAATTAGTAAATAAGTCCACCCAAGGGCACCAAAGACCTTTTCTACATTGAGAGAAAGTGGTATATGTTTGATACTACTTGTTAGGGCATTGTCTCTCAGGTTGAATAAACAAGGCAAGTTAAGGAACGTGTTTCTCCCCGTCACAAAGCCATTTTGATCAGGGTGTATTATTGACATCACCACTGCAAGGAGTCTGTTTGAAAGTATCTTTCCTAAGAGCATGTTTTCCAGATTCAGCATAGGCATGGGATACTGTGATTGTACAACCAGAGTATCCACTGCCTGGTTTAGGAATTAACCTAACAGCCCACCTGCTGTTTTATTATTTATTACATACCATTTGCTTCATCGCCTCCTTCACTTTGTCCACAGTCAATGGTTCCGCCAGTGAGGATCGCTGAATAGGGTTAAAGCGTGTTGTGTTTATACCCTCAAGAAATGTCCTGAACATGCATGGTGCCACTACAGCGGTGTCCCTTTTTCGGGCTGCGGTTGGGCAGTTTTTTGTGTTCCCATTTTTGCAGAGCAGCCCAGAAAGCACATTTCGTGCTCTAGGTCGCGCCGCTGCCCCAGCCTGCCTCCCCGATATTTACCCTTACTTACTTCTGGGGAATATCCTCTTCTTTCCTTCTCTTTTCTTCTTCTGTTCTTCCAACTTCATTTCTTAACTTGTTCTGGTGTCAATGTTGTCTTTCTTCTTGGTGTTCTTTTTCCCAGCATGCCCTTTTCTTTTTCCTTTTCTACTGGTACTTTTTTCCTATTCTTTTCTATTCTGCCTTTCCCAATCCAAGTTGGTGTCACTCTTTCTTCCTGTTTGTCACTTCCTGTTTCTTGGTTTATCAGCTCTTCAGTTCTTGTTCTCCTTGTGTTGCAAACACTTCCACTTGGTGGTGATCCTCGCTCTTGTTTCTCTGTGTTTTCTCCAGTTGTGGCTATGGTTGCCTCAAGCTTGGAAGTTTCATCCAGTGTTTCATGTTTCACAGTTTAAACCTTTCATTCCTGATCCGTACCACAGATGTTTTCAATGTCCTCCTCCCCTCTCTGTGGATGACTATCCTGGGTATGAGGTGCAAGAGATCTGTTATTCACTCTTTTTTCTGGAACAAACTGCAGTTTTTGTTCCACTGGGAGGGTTACCCCTCAGTGACTGATCTTGGGAGGATGCTTCTTCTGTCCATGCACCCCGTTTGGTTCACATTTATTTATTATCATTTTGCTGACAAACCTGGGGCCTCAGGGAGGAGACTTACTGTGATGCTGCGCTCTACTGCGGGGCATACCTTTTTCAGGCTGCAGTCGGGCCGCCGGTCTGAGTATTGGAGCACCAGCATCGTCATGGCCCACATTTTTTGTGTTCCTATTTTTGCAGTGCGGCCCAGAAAGCACATTTCGTGCTCAAGGTCACGCCGCTGCCCCAGCCTCCCTCCCTGATATTTACCCTTACTTACCTCTGGGGAATATCCTCTTCTTTCCTCCTTTTTTCTTCTTCTTTTCTTCCAACTTCGTTTCTTTCCTTGTTCTAGTGTCTATGTTGTCTTCCTTCTTGGTCTTCTTTTTCCCAGCATGCCTTTTTCTTTTTCCTTTTCTACTGGTACTTTTTACCTATTCTTTTCTATTAAGCCTTTACCAATCCAATATGGTGTAGCTCTTACTTCCTGTTTGTCACTTCCTGTTTCTTGGTATATAAGCCCTTCAGTTCTTGTCTTCCGTGCGTTGCAAACACTTCCGCTTGGTGGTGATCCTCGCTCCTGTTTCTCTGTGTTTTCTCCAATTTCTATTGCTCTTTGCAAGAGATTATTCAATTTTTCTTTTTTTTCATTATTTCTTTCCCCTCTTTTTCAGGAGTTCCTGTGTAGAGGTTTTTTCCCACATTTTTTTTTTTTCTCTGAGACTCCTTCTGGAGGGTACGGTCTGCTATGGCATTCCCAGTCAAGCAGCATCATGACTACTAGAAAGGGTTGCCCCTATCTTGGTCAGTCCAGAACCAGTAGAAAACATGGCGCTCCTTCATGTTCTTCAGCCAACGGTGGTAAACAACGAGCAGACCGTGCCAGGGTGTGTCTATATGATAACTGATAGTAGTGTGCAAATGCAGAGTTTATCTCAACTTGATTCTCTGCCACTAAGTCATCTAGTGATTGCACCAATTGGTTTTCTGCTCTCAATAGCCATGCCAGCAGCCTTCTGGACAGATCGTCTCCACATGCTGTTGTGCCAGATATGACTTGTAGTCTACCTTTACCATTGTGTCAACCAGTTTCCTATGCTTCTTTTTGATGTCTCTAAGGCCCTGAGAACCTACTTGACCCTGCAAGAGCCTGATTTCTTCACTGGGCATGCCGCCTTAAGTTTCCTGTATCTCTTTATGAAGTCCCAGTGTAACCCAGTAAGTGGTTTTTATGCAAATCCCTTACATTACCAAATTAAAGTCATCTCATCTTACTGTCTCATCCAGCATGGTCCCCTAAGATTCTGTGAAATAGTCAGTTATGACCTTGCCCAGTTTGTCTCTAAACAGTGAGTCCTCAAGGGTGCATAAATTCAATCCTCAAGTGGGAATCCCTGTTCTAGGTTTTCCCCACCCCAACACCAGCCCAAGGGGATTATGGGCTGACTGTCAGAGTCACCAGATCCTCGGGGTCTGTGCACGTTCCCAACACGTCCACCACTGAACAGCTCCAAGACTCTGATAGATAAATCACAGAGACTGAGAGAGTCCAAGAGGCGAAGAGGATATTAGGAAGGGAACAGCTGGGAAGGAGACCTGTAGTAAGAAAGAGGTTAGAACACACAATATGAAAATTATATCTCCTGAAATGAATACTAGACTATGATTCTAAGCCTAGTCACTCTGAAAACATGAACAATCTAAGAGTTAAGTTTAAAATGACTAAGTTTCAAGATGGCCGGATACCTGTAGGGGAATCAAGATGAATTAAATGAAAACTTTCTTATTCAAGTACTTTCCTTTACAAGAGAATCAGAAAAAACATTCTGACTAAATTTTAAACCAGTCATATAAATCCTGTTTTGAGAATGTATACGAGGACCATACAATATTGCATCTAGAAACTCTGGCCTTCTGTGTACTCTTAAAATGTTTGAACACATAGGCGGTCATTCTGACCACGGCGGGCGGCAGTAGCCGCCCGCCACGCGATTACCGCCATATGGCCGCTCCGCGGTCAAAAGACCGCGGCGGCCATTCTGGCTTTCCCGCTGGGCCGGCGGGCGACCGCCAAAAAAGCGCCCGCCGGCCCAGCGGGAAAGGCCCTGCAACAAGGAAGCCGGCTCCGAATGGAGCCGGCGGTGTTGCAGGGGTGCGACGGGTGCAGTTGCACCCGTCGCAATTTTCACTGTCTGCTAAGCAGACAGTGAAAATCTTTATGGGGCCCCCAGGGGCCCCACGATACCCGTTCCCGCCATCCTGTTCCTGGTGGTAAAAACCACCAGAAACAGGATGGCAGTAAGGGTGTCGGAATCCCCATGGCGGCGCTGCTTGCAGAGCCGCCATGGAGATTCAGCCCATGCAGGGGAAATCCGGCGGGAAACCGCCGGATCCCCTTTTCTGACCGCGGCTTTACCGCCGCGGTCAGAATGGGCTGGGAAGCACCGCCAGCCTGTTGGCGGTGCTTCCGTGGTCCCCGGCCCTGGCGGTATTGGACCGCCAGGGTCGGAATGACCCCCATATTGCGCATATTGCAGATATATATATATATATATATAGTAAACACCATAAAAGGATTGTGCACCATGAATAACACAATATGGATTCAGGAAACAAATCACATAACTTGTCAACTCGAATATTACATAATAAATATCTTAGAATAGTAGCATACAATAAACAACATGAATTAAACTCGAGGAGAGAATCGTGGGTCTTGCCAATTTGAGTGTTACCATGTAAAATACCAAGAAATGGTAGCACGCAATGAATATCAAAGTCAAATCATCATTAATTGAATCGCGCGTCTTGCCGATTCGTAAAACACGATGTAAATGTCAAGGAATAACAGCTCACAATAAATAACAAGATCAAAGTACCATGAAACGAATCGCGCTTCTTTTGCCGATTCTGAAGCCACCATGTAAAATGTCAAGAAATGGTAGCACGCAATGAACAACAAAGTTAAATGCTCATGAAACGAGTTGTGCGTCTTGCCAATTCGTAAAACATCATGTAAATTTCAAGAAATAGTAGCGCGCAATGGACAACAATGTTTAAACACCATAAAACGAATTGTGCGTCTTGCTGATTCTTAAGCCACCATGTAAATGTCAAGAAATGGTAGCGCGCAATGAATAACAAAGTCAAACCTTTATTAAATAAATTGCGCGTCTTGCTTATTTGTAAACTACTATATAAATGTCAAGAAATGGTACCGCGCAAGTAATCTGTTACTCATTTAAGAATTTAAACCAAGAATATGAAAATTCTAAATAACGGTGTCGGGACAGTCCAACCACCGTCTTACTGCCTGGGACAATGATCACCAGTGAAGGATTAGGGCAGAAGACTGGAAGATCCAAATAGGCCGCCGGGACAGGAGCTCAGGAAGAAGCTGCTGCTCTGCACCAGGACCTCTGAATAGTGAGCACTGGGAGTTGGGCTCGCTCTCTTTTATAGAGTCTTGGCCCAGCCCAGAACAATACCCAGGCATGTTGCAGGGAAAGTCTTTGGAAGGCCCTGGAAAGGGGCCACACCCTAACACACTCTGAAAACCTGCAGCAATACATTGCAAAGGAACAGTATTTGTAAGCATATTAAAAATAAGTTTGCAGGATTGAACTCTGCAATGCAAAAAGTTAAACCACAACATATCAACACAATGCATAAATTACTTTGTTTTGAGAGTGCTGGGTTTTTGCATTTTTGTCGCCAATAGAGCGCGTATTGCTCTGGTGTTGACAGCTGACTATGTAGGAGCTAGGTATTTGGCGTCCACCACCCTATTGCCCATCAGGTGACTATATATAGGAAGTAGACCAAATGCAAGGGGAGCTGTGCATGGTCGAGTAATAAGAACATTCCCTGTCATGTGGGTGTGCATTCTCCAGACCTCATAGATGCCTCAACCCCACACCCATCCATGAAAGCGTACTGCTGCTCGTGCATTCTGAGTTCCTGGGAGGGGAGGTGGGCCTATTCATACCTGGATCCAGGTCACAATTAAAATTGCCACCACAGAGAAGGGACCTACAATTTATTAGCCAGTGATGGGCTCCGTGAGTCCAAGAGAGCTGTTTGGTTTACTGTTAGGGGCATAAATCACAGTCCTGTGGTTCCCTATCTAGCAAGACTTCAAGCACAACATACAGAAATGAGGTACCCAGGGATATCTACACCAGTATTCCTCTGGTAAAAGCTGAGTGATAGTCACTTGACCCCTCCACCTCTTGGCAAGTTTCTGCAACTCCACGCTATTCATGTCAGTTTCCTGAATGTAAGCTGCATGTGCATGTCTGCATTTGAGCCATGTGTGGATTTTGTGCCACTTTGTAAGTGTGGCCATACCCTGCACATTCCATTTCACAACCTTATATGCCAATGGTGTGTTTTCCAGTCTCATTCCCAATGTACAGGCTCACACACTCAATAACCATGAATTTACAAGGATCATTCTGAAGTCCACTCCTGGAGCACCTGGTGGAATGGGGAGGAATAACAGCTAGGGGTGACCATGCTGGCAAGCCAAAAGAAAAAGAAGAGACCTGAACAAAACTTTCCCAACTCCCACACCCCAGGCTAAATAGCAACAAACTCCTTTCCACTCAACAATTTTGGACACGAGACTCTACAGCTCCTAACAGGTCTCCTGTCAATTTCCTTAGGAGTAAAAGGGGTAGTGTTCATGACGGCAAAAAGT
The DNA here is from genome assembly GCF_031143425.1 of Pleurodeles waltl. Classification (NCBI taxonomy): domain Eukaryota; kingdom Metazoa; phylum Chordata; class Amphibia; order Caudata; family Salamandridae; genus Pleurodeles; species Pleurodeles waltl. Next base: position 512,584,274 of record NC_090445.1, read on the forward strand.
CTGCCATACGTTGTTCTCCATGCAGTCATCCTCCAAGCCCACAAAGCTGTGGCAGTCAGGGAGATGTCCTTTTATCATGTTGGAGTGCCAGTGTCTTCAATTAACGTATCTGTTGACCTTGGGTTTCTGGTAGGTTTTCCACCCATCTCAAGATCCGAGTTTCCAGAATCTTCATTGCCTGTTACGGCCATGCTTTCTTGCTCTGGTATAGTGACCATTGTCCAGAACTGACTTTAGGTCAGAACCTCCTCTACTGATCTTCTTCAGCCACCTACTCCTGGAAGTAATCCCTCTATATTTCTTGGATATCTGCTTCAGGGAATGGTACATTATCTGTCACCCATTTAGCATGAAGCCACTGCCATGCATTATACATGGTCATAAAGAAGATAATTTCACCATCTGCAATTTCCTCTCAGTTTAGCAGGACACTTGAGAGGATATTTCAGTCCTTTTTGCCTTAACTATTTCTTAACTCTGACACAGGTACTCCTCAGTCACTAGACCTTCATCCTGTAGCTGAGAATAATGGTGATGAAGCTTTCATCAAGTTGATATGGCCCATTTGTTCTTGTGAACTAGAGAAAGAGGTCCCTGTAATTGAAAAGGTAAGCTACCACTGACCTTGGGGAGCTCTGGGAAAACGTAGACTTTGTGGTACTGGATGTGCTCTCTTGACAGAGAAGAAATCCTGGGTTTGCCTGTCAGAGCTGTGTTAAGCAACCACTTCTCCAGAAAGAGTTCCATGCTAGGACCATCTGCTAGTTTGGGTATTCCAATAATATGCTTGTTGTTGTGGCATCCTCTGCTCTGATCTTAAGGTTCAGGAACTCATCTTTTACATTTGAGACTGTGGCTCCTGAACAGTCAGTAGCATTACTGTAAGAGTGGACTTGTTATCTTCTTTGACCACCACCTTTCTATGGTCAGCACTTAGGAGGTAGACATCCAGCTCTACTGCATCACTATTGATTTCTAGGGTGGGTTTAGAGTCCAGGATCACCTAATGTTTCTGATCAAATTTTCCAAAATGTTTTTTCAATGTGGAACTGTTAGAAATGGGGTTCCTGGTTGGCTGGAGTAGTCATCTCAGCCAGGAAGGGAACACCATTCTAGTCAGGGGGCTACAGACCCAAGATAACCCCTGCTAATCCAATGGTAGATTGGCACAAGCCATCAGGCTTATCTCAGAAGCAATGTCTAAGTATTTGCACAATCCACATGTTAGAAATAGGGTCTTTGGTTGGCAGTCAGGTTACCCCCTGTCCAAACAAGGACCCTCTCTCTAGTCAGGATAAGTCACACATAATCTAAATTATCCTGAACCCACCCTCTGGTAGCGTGGCACTGAGCAGTCAGGCTTAACTTAGAAGGCAATGTGTAAAGTATTTGTGCAATAACACAGTAGAACACCACAAAAATACATCACACAGTGTTTAGAAAAATATATAATATTTATCTGTTAAGATGGAGGTCAAAATGATTAAGATGCAATAAGTATATGTTGAAATATCACTGTAAAAATGATATAAAGTGCCTTTAGTCTCTTAAAAAGCAACAAGGTCTCTTACAAGCACAAAGTACTTGGTTTGCATTCAAATTCTCTGCAAGGGACCGCAGAGGAGGAGATGCGTGGAAAACAGGGAGGTGTGCGTTGATATTTCCGGCACACACAGATGATGCATCGTTGAGTTTTCACGCAGGACAGGCTTTGCGTCAATTTCCAGCTTGTAGACTGGGATCCTCTTTGGTTTGCAGGGTTTTCGGATGTCTCAGAGGTGATACATTGAAATCTGGTGCTTGCAGGGCGAAGTCACAGGGGCTGTGTCGATCCGGTGGGCGATGCGTGAACATTTCTACTGCACAGCAGATTCTGCGTCGATTTCTCTCAGGAAGTCGGGCTACGTTGTTCCGGCTCAGCTTTGCGTCAATCCAGTGGGACGTGCGCCGAATTCACAGTTGCAACGCTGGTACTGCGTCAATCTTCTCCTTGCGAAGTCGGGCTGCATCGTTATAGTTCAGCGAGCGGTGATTTTCTGACCAAGATGCAGGCTGTGTGTCGATTTTTGCCGCACAGGGAGTTCCCTTGCAGGGATGAAGCCTTTTTGGCCCTGAGACTTCAGGAAACAGGAGGCAAGCTCTATCCAAGCCCTTGGAGAGCACTACTCAGCACAGCCAGAGAGCAGCAAGGCAGCAGGGCAACAGCAAGACAACAGTCCTCCTCAGAAAGCAGTCCAGGTGAGTCATTTGGGCAGCCAAGCAGTTCTTCTTGTCAGGTTGCCGGTTTTGGTTCCGGGTTTCTTCTCCAGGAAGTATCTGAGTTGGTAGGGGCAGAGGCCCTGTTTAAATACCCAAAGGTGCCTTTGAAGTCGGGGAGACTTCAAAGAGTGGCTTAGAAGTGCACAGAGTCCCTTTTCAGTTTCATCCTGTCTGCCAGGGTCCCAGTAGGGGGTGTAGCAGTCCTTTGTGTGAGGACATACTGCTGTCCTTTGACATGTAGGTGTCAGGCCCTCCACCCACCCAGCCCAGGAAGACCCATTCAATATGCAGATGGATGCAAGTGTGACTGAGCATCCTGTGTTTGTGGTTGTATGAGTGAATGCACAAGGGAGCTGTCAACCAAACCTAGCCAGGCGTGGATTGTAAGGCACAGAAGGATTTTTTAAGTGCAGAGAAATACTCACTTTCTAAAAGTGGCATTTCTGAAATAGTAATATTAAATCCAACTTCACCAGTAAGAAGGATTTTTTATTACCATTCTGGCCATACTAAATATGACCCGTTTACTCCTTTCAGATCGGAAGCTACCACTCAAACAGTATGTGAGGGTTGCCCTAATGTTAGCCTTTGAAAGGAGCAGGCCTCACAGCAGTGTAAACCGAATTTAGGAGTTTTACACTACCAGGACATGTAAACTACACAGGTACATGTCCTGCCTTTTTGTCTACATAGCACCCTGCCCTATGGGTTACCTAGGGCCTACTTTAGGGGTGTCTTATATGTAGAAAAAGGGGAGTTTTAGGCTTGGCAAGTACTTTTAAATGCCAACTCGAATTGGCAGTGAAACTGCACACACAGGCCTTGTAATGACAGGCCTGAGACAGGGTTACAGGACTACTTAAGTGGGTGGCACAATCAGTGCTGCAGGCCCACTAGTAGCATTTAATCTACAGGCCTTGGGCACATATAGTACACTTTACTAGGGACTTATAAGTAAATTAAATAGGCCAATTAAGTATGACCCAATGTCACCATGTTTTAAGGGTGAGAGCACATGCACTTTAGCACTGGTCAGCAGTGGTAAAGTGTGCAGAGTCCTAAAACCAGCAAAAACAGTGTCCAAAAAGTGGAGTGAAGCAGGCAAAAAGTTAGGGGTGACCACCTTAAGGCTGTCAGGTCTAACAACACACAACACTAGTGACACAGTAAATACACCACTAAGAAAACTCCACCACCAGTTATATAAAAATAAACTGTATTACACAAAACATCATTAGACCAAACACAATTTCTGTTAGTAACAACCTGCTACACAAGCTGTTGTCAGAACGTCACACAGGTTACTAGTACTCTGCGAAAGCAAGCAGTAGACAGGTAAACATATAGGTTACTACTATTCAGCAACATAAGCAGTAGTCAGGTCATCATTATCACCAAGAATGCCCGTCATAGTAAACAAATTATCATGAATGCCAACATATCACTCTGAATGCACATAGAATGAAACATTCCCCAAATGGCAAGTCATGAACTCATTTGGTACTACCCCTCCTGCAACTATACACTCCCCTCACAAAAGGGCAATCACAATACCGAGGGAGAGTCAGGTTATGCGAGTGAGGAAAAACAATGAGGGCAAACTGGGACACACTTTTCCCCATCCAGGTACTCCTACGCTCCTGTTAGGGGCAAAGTGGTAAGCCCTGCCACAGTCACTAGATCACGGACAGGAGCTCCTGTGCTCCTACCAACACAAGTGTGGTAAAGAACCTAGATGGCCTAGCAGGATTGGGGACCTCCATCGAGGGTCAACACCCCATCCTGCTATCTTTGCAATCAATTCTATCCCTCCACCCCCCTAAAGTCAGGGTAAGGGAGAGGGGAGGTGCATACGGCATCTGTTATTTAGAGGACCCCTCCTTCGGTCGCTCGTGAGCGAGGACGTTCTCAGGCAGCCACCCACTACCTAAAATCCCAAAAGACCTGGGGCCCTCACCAAGGGGATGGCAGGCTTGCACAGCCATGATAATTGGGACCATAGCTTCCCTCAGGGTGGGCAGTGCGATCCTCAGGGGTGTGGCCTCTGGCACATGCCACCTGGGCAAAGCAGTTTGGAATTCTACACTCGGTCCCCCCGAGCGGACAAAGGCAACAAATGCTGAGTTCCCTCTGTCCATGGCAGAGCAGGGGCCCTGGCAGGGGTATCTTCTCCTGATGGGGGTAGACTGCCCGAAAGCACGTGGCACTGCTCCTGTTCTTTGCTGCATACTATGAGTCCCCCTCCGTCTTTGGTCCCAGCCACAGCCTTGACTTTGGAAGGGAGCGCCTGCTTGTGCCCTGGGGCATCTCTAAGAGCGCGCATTGTCCACACTCGATAAATCACTGTTTGCGGCTATTCTTTATCTCTCCTGTGCCGGGGAGCGACATCAGCACAAAGGGTGTTGAGTGTGCTCCACTAGTGCTGCCACCACAACCAAATGGAGAAAGTAAGCACCCTTCACGTTGTCCGCACTAACAAATGACAACCCTATTTGTGCACTGTAAATAGCGGAAATAAAGTGCTCCCTCTACGCTTGGTGTAAAGAAGGGAGTGTACTGGCCAAAGATGCCAGCGCTCTTCATGCACTTATGGCCCAGGGACCTTTCCACATGCTTCCCACAGGCAAGGGGCACTTCCCTCATGCCAAACTAAAGGAAGTTACACCCAGCCAAATAAATACATGGGAGCAGGGGGGCACACCACCCAGCCCCCTGGAGACAGCTTTGGGGGCACAGGGTTCCAGTGCCCAAGCAACCAGGCCAGCACAATGGTTCCAAGTCAGTGGCAGTCCCTCTCTGTGACCTAGCAAGTCACAGGTCAGCACAACAGCAGAGCAGTCCCCAGGGCGGTTCCTGGTGAGTCCTTCCAGCAGCATCCAGTGTCGAGTTCATTAATGTCTAAAAATATGGGGGACAAACCCTGTACTTATACTCAGTTTTACAGTCTCCACAAAGGTAAAGAGGGGTTGCAACTAGTTCTAACTAGTTCCAGGAATGCCCCTTTCTCCCCCAGGACTGGCTCCAAACATCAGTAAGGGGTAAACAAGCCCTTTGTGTGAGGCTGAGGCACAGCCTGTACAGATGCATGTGTGCCCCACCTCTACCTCTCCCTGTCCACAAAGGCCACTCAATATGCAGATGCAATCCTGTTACACCTCCACCCTCCCTGTGTACATGCTGTCTTAGAAGTATGCACAAAGCCCAGCTGTCACTCTACCCAGACATGGATTGGAGTCAAGCTGCAAAAGCACCAGAGTCATAGGCACATTGGCATAGAGAAACGCCCACTTTCTAAAAGTGGCATTTCTACAATGGTAATAAACAATCCACCTACACCAGTAAGCAGCATTTCTCACTACCGACCTACCAATCCAACCATACCTAACGTGCCTACAACACCCCTCATAGATCAGACAATACCACTTAGCCATATGAAAGGACATTTCCAATACACTCCTATGAGAGAGGCAGTACTAACAGCAGTGAGAAACAAAATAGACTGTCACTACTAGGACAGGCCTCACAACCAGACACATGTCCTACCTCTTACCTGCACAGCACCCTTCCCATAGGGACCTAGGGCCTACTGGCAAGTAAACTTAATGCCAGGCTCCTGTGGCACTAAACTGCACACGGAGGGCTTGTGTGGTAGGCCTGAGACAGGTTTGAAAGGCTACTTCTGCGGGTGGGCTACCTCTCAGAGATTGTTTTGGTGCCCAAACCCTAGATCCATTAGTGTGCTTCACATTGCTTACTGCAATTAGCCATTGCTCCCCAGGCATGTGGTGCGAGGCTGCAGAGTGTTTTAAAGCACTGCCCAGAGCCGCTACACATTCTTGGGCTCCCTCCCTGTCCTAGGTGTGTCCACCTGTCTCTTGGTACCCGGAGGGGTCAACTAGATCTATTCTGATTCTTGGTGTGCTCGAAGAGCCGCAAAAAGCTTGGGTCTATGCAACCAGCTACGTGCCATCTTGGGCCGTCACTTCAGAGTTCCATGAACATATGAAGAAAATTGTCCTTTGGCCTCATTCCTCCATACGGTCAAGAAATTCCTCGGTTACTTGCAATATCCTTATAATGTATGCCAGGGTTTTTTCCCTTTATGTAATATAAGACCATGCTTATAAAATTCAGTGCAGCAAACGTGTTGGCATTCAGGATAAAAAAACAGAGGTAAGTAAAAAAGATACCCATCAAAGAAAGAATGTTCTCTAAAGCAAGATACAAATTCACCTTTCATGACATTCACATGGGGGAAAGAACACATCAGCATGTCACAGTCAAAAAGTTTAAAGAACAGACAAAAGCTCTATGCCAAGTTCAAGGTTCCCGTGGTCACTTCGTAACATGTTGTTTCAACAGATTTCCTAACTGAAATGTGTAGAGGCTGGGGGCACAGTTCTGAAGCTCCGGGTTAGACATGCAGGAGCCTACAGTGCAGAGGATTGGTAGAGCAGGACAAAGTAATAGTGAAGTCTGTACATTTACCAAATCGATTATGGAGAACCCTCCTGGTCTTCCATGGGATATCTGAGTGGGTAAGCTTTGCTTTTGCCAAAAACAGATGAACTCTGCTTAAAGAATTTTAAAACAAATCATCCTGGAACATCGAGACCAGTGATAAGTACTAATATGCCCCGAGGAAGCCAGCCAAGTGATGAAGAGATAGAAATGCTGCAACGTGTTATGGACGCCTTTATATAACGACCATAAATAATAGCTTGTTTCTCGTGTTTTTATAAGTTTTATAGAGAATTAATTTAATAACAGTTTACAAACACATGCATGTTTAACAATATATTGTTGAGCCTATATAACACAGGTACATCAAAAATGTTGAAGTCGTTGTGTACTTTGTGTTTATTTATTAATGGGGTGCACATGCACCGAAACAGAATCTGTGTAAAATAAATGTAAATAGTTGTAATAAAATTATGATGAAACGGCCATTTATCTGACTCAGTCCAGTAACATCGCATTAAATTATGAAAAACGAAGGTAATTCATAGCATTTTCTCCTCGAGTGCCCAGCTACCCTCATGTTCCTCATTCTTAAAGCGAAAAATGGCTCCCAACTTAGGAACATTGAAAAGAAGCACAAGTTATATCGTCGTAGGTTGATACAGATCGAGGTAGAGGGAGAAATTTGGTGGTTGCCAAAAGCAGCAAAACTCTAATGAAGTATAACGTGTGCTTGTTGCCGGAGAAGGGGTTGGAGCCCAAGAAAGAGAGGAAGAGCGATTTGTTTATTAAGTGTGGAAAGAAGGTGTGAATTTTAGGCATGTAATAGATAAATGACAATGGAAATAGAAAAGGGACGTCCGCAATACGTCCATGATAAAATGCCTTTTAGCACATCAAGTATTATTCCTATGATGATTAGTCTAGTGGGTAATGACATTGAGTTTGTGTTTCCCTATATCAAGAGTTCAAACCACTCCTTAAGAGCTTTTGACTTGCAATGTTTTTCTATGTTTATTTTTTTTATTTTATCCAAACGAAAGAGGATCATTTGGAAATCACCCCCAAACAATATTTGCATCACTAACAAGCACCATTTGCATTTAGGCATAAAGCAGCATGTCAAAAAATCTGTGACACGCTGTGACACGTGTCAAATGTGTTGTGGCATATGCCACAAGCGAGCGTTACACGTGTCACATGCCATGAATGGGTTTCAACCCTTACTGTGTTGCCGGAAGGAACAATGTATTTCTGAAAAATGCAGAGAGCCTCAAGCAGAAGAAGATGGTCTTTCCAGGGGCATGTGTATTCTGCTCAAGATGGTGGTTTGAGTGCGTGACACATTCACGTCATCTTAGGTGGCCATGACCACCAACTCAGAAAAAGAGTCACTCAGTGTCAATCAATATATTCCGAACCACAGGGCTGTACAAAGACGTTTTTTCAGGGTCCACGATCTGGCAGATAATCTGTCATTTCTCTTGCCTTTTTGTAGCATTCTGAAGCCATCTGTTTGCACTTGCAGAAAATTGATGTTCATCCTCATGTCCCTGTGGGAGCACGTCATTGTGTACATTCATTCCCTCTTAAAGAAATATGGAGTGCATGGAAGGTACTCCAATGATGTTTGCTTGAGTTATGAGGCAGATATTTTTTAAAGGAGCGCATGTGTACTGACACACCCAACCAAATCTTTGGCTATTTTTGTGAGTGAGAAGAAGCAGGGGAAGATATATTCAAAGCACTCGGAAGAATGTGACAATACAAATATGGCTCAAACCAGATCATATATTTTCACTTCTATCTGTGACATTTTCAGATTTCTCAGAAATGAAACCCGCACAGAGCAATATAAATGTTCCTGGATGTGAACTATTGATACACGTGCCCACAGAAACAGCGCACATTTTTGATTCAAAACAAACCGATATTTTAAAGTTTGGGGTTCATTAGTAGGCTGTGTCGATGCACTTGTGTCTGATACCCATTTTCCTCAAATATTGGGCATGCACAATATGTTAACCCACATCACCCTTAGGTATGAGATTAAAATATGTTCTCACATTAGAGCAATTTAACCTATTCTTTGCTTTCATTTCCCACTCTCCTAGGAATAGAACTGTTACACATGGCTCTCACAGAGAACCTTTACTGTGAATTAGTATGAATGGCTGGATTCTAAATCCAGCAATTCACTGCTGGGACACAGCAACAGTGGGTACAGGGCTGGCTTTAGCACTGGTGGTACCCAGTGAGACAGTCTCCCTAAATTCCTTCTCCACAAATTCCCTCATTACCCCTCTCCAACAGTGCCTCTCATATCTCCGTAGCCCGTCTCTGACATAAGTTTCATTTTTTTTTTAAAGTGCTACTCATAGTTCACTCACACTCTGTTTTGTGATTTACGTGGTACATGTTCTTTGCAGCAGGCACATTAACCCTCTGTGCTACTCTATGATGAGTCAAAACTGCCAATAGAGGAAAATCCCAATCCCTCACCAGCAGTAAAATTAATCTCCAGAAATATCTTGTCATTTTTATGGTTCATGTGCTTTTAAATTTATAAGTTATTATTAAACACAGTGCCCTTCACCAAAGTTAGTGCCAGGTGCCGCTGCAGCAGTCGTGCTACCCTAAAGCCATCCCTGAGTTTTAAGCAGGATTTATTAACCACTGTTGCTCCATCATAAAGGAATTCTAGGCTGCTCTGGCTGGGGTTTTGAAAAGCCTGTCAGAGGAGCTCTAGAAAGTAGGGAGCAGTGCTTCTGGAGCAGACGGAAGGGAAGGCACAGAGTGGAGGGTGTGGGGAGCGTCAGGAAGTCATGTATTTTTTATTAATTTGAACTGGTAAGAGATGACATGTTATTTATCCCCTATTACTCCTCTACCACTGTTTAGCAGCTGGAAGCAAGGGCAGATAATTTGGGGGCCATACATAACATGAAATAACAGCTGGGTAAAGAGTTAATTTCTGAGCTATTTCTCACCTCATGGTTCTGAGTGAGATCATGAACAACTCAAGCGTTGCTCTCATTGTCTATTTGATGTCACTCAGAATCACTTGGTAAAAAAAATCCCTTTAATTCACTGTTACCCATCTATAATTCTATACATTCTTGTATAGAATAACTTTACACAAGTCATGCGGTTTTATGAGGCAACATTGCACCAAAAACTTGCTAACGCTTACTCTGGGTTTATGGTTTTGGGCTTCTAGTGCAGACAGCTCTGAGTTAAACTGGATGCATGGGAAATGTGCAAGCTATTTGGGATGGGTGACTACTCTCCTCTAGGCACAAGAACAACCCGTTTGAATCCTCAAAGTCACTAAAATAACCTATTTATGTGAAGTATTTATGCAATACCATAGCAGTAATAAAGTCAGATTGCAACACAATAAAATCCAATAACCAAATAAGACAAATAAAATGAAAGTTGATAAACAAAATTACATCAACATGACAAAAACAAATAAGGGGAACCAGAGATATCAATTTTTAGGATCTTAAGTAGATATACCACAACATGCTGAAGGTTGGGTTAGACCAGGATCTAGGTGCAATTTGACACTGACTGCAATGAAAAATAGGTTGGAAACACCAATCATATTGATCCTGGTCAAAGATTTTATCTTCTGACTTTGGCCTTTTGTGTCCCACTCCACTACAGGAGTACACTTCTATAGCCAACCACAAACTCAGGGGAGGCACTTACAGAGCTCATAGGATGTCAGGCAGTGGCCAAACAGCAGGGTCCAGTCCAGGGCAAATTGACACTGGTCAGCTGGGTAACTTCAGAAAAAGGCCTCTTGTAGCTGTTTGGGTCCCTGTAGCTTTAACAGATGATCAGCCTTAACACCTTTGAAGATCATTTCTTTTTACAGGGTACATGCGACAGCAGATCCAGTCCTTCAAGTTTTTTCTCAGGTTACAGAAAGAAGGCTCCATCCTTTTCTGATTTTCCTCAGGTCCGGTGTGTTCTGCAGTGAGTGCCTGGAGGTGCCATATTTATGTCTGGCACAAGCTAGTGGGTGGGAATGACTTCTTGGCACACCCTAACCAATGGGGTACAAGATTCCAAAGCCAACCCTACCAAATTTGGGCATTTTAAAGATGGTAAAAGTCTTTGGCCACACTAAACTGGGGTCTGAAGGCTGGCGGGAGTATGTGGTCAGTGTACCAGTGGCAGTTGGTGGCATAAAAAACTGAGGGGTGCTACATATATTAAAACATACATACATGAATAAATTACACTAAAACATACATTAAAATAAACATTCAGGAAAGAAAAATAAAAATTTTGCTTACTTTATCGTGCAGCATGTCCTCAATGCTCTCCAGTCTCTGGCTCCAGACTCCTCCAAGGTTGATGTCACACAACCAACTACCTTATACAATCCAGTGACTGCTCTCACGCTGTTAACAGTGTTAAGCAGCATGAGTGAAGTATCTGAGTTGGTTGTAGCAGGCTGCCTCAGTGCTCCAAAAGGCACTGGAGGCCTGCTCCCATTGTCCAACCCAGCTGTCTAAGATAGCTGGGTTAGAAAGGTTTGAATTGCACATGTCGGACTGGCTGTAATGAGATAGCCAGTGAAACCTACATGCGCACTACAACCTGAAGTGGCCACTCCTCATTGATGCGAATCAGCAGCAATGACCTCATTAATGCCAATCAGCAGCAATGACCAGCGGCAAGTGGCCCTGCTCCCTACACTCCGTTCAGCAGAGTAAAAATAAAATGGTAATAAAATAATTTATTGCCATTATTATTTTTCACATTTATAAAGTGTTTCCATCCAGAGAAATTATTTGACCCCAGTTAGAATCTTGTCAGCAAAACTCAGTAATTGTGTATATTGATAGCTATTTCCAAAGAAAAAAATAATGTCACTTACTTTTCTCCAGTTCCCTAAATTCTATTATATTCCCCTGTCATCCTGTGTTATACAGTGCAGATTTCCTAAGGATCCCAGTTTCAAGTATTTTATCAGTCACTTGTCTTCTTTTCACTAAAATTAACATTTGATCACCTTACAATTGTGTTTCACGGAAAACGGCTAACTGCTTAATATTAAGCATATTTATACAATGTCAGTGTTTTTTTTAAATATATTTTGATATGTGCACACTAACTTCACTTAACAAGACAATACGGTGCCTTATTTATATTTAGGGCCCTATTACAAGTATTGTGACATTCCATCAGGAATGCAATCTGCACATACAAGATAAACCCCATAGAATGGGGTACAACTGTGAAGAACTATGTTTTTCTATGCACAGAATTCATGATTCTGTGGGACTTAATGCACACATTAGCCATCTGTTATAAGCAGGTGGTACATGTTTAAAGGGTTTCTGTGCAGCACAAGGGGAGGGAGATGAAGAAAAAGGGAAGATATTCTTAATAAAGTGAGTAGTTCATGTTCTCCGTGGCTTGGTTGTTCATTTCCCTGGCCACATCTCTGGGGTGGGTACACAGCCTCCGCAAAGGAGAGTAAGGCTTCACCATCTTAGAGGTAAACAGAGATGGGTACTGTCAGAAGATTACCCATTAAATCAAACTTCCACAGGAGCAGATGCCTTTTACCCAACTCCCTCCAACAGATGCGTGCTCAGACTTTAACTGATTATCTGAACCTGCATCCGCTAAGGGGAATGGGAATAGAAAAAGAGAGACCGCCTCCAGATCCAGTTCCAGCCTGTGTCTCCTACTTGAAGATAGGATATTCAGTATGTCTCTCTGAAAACCTGCACCTGTCTTCTTATTGGGATTTCTTTAAAGGAAGGACCTGCAGTCGGGTGATAACAGCATAGATAAGTACATTCATACTGTGCATTCAGTTGTTCAACTATTCACATTCACCCAATTCTATTGTTTTCCTAACCTGGATCTTTTGAGAGACTAGCCTCTCTCTAAGAGAACAATGTTAACTTAATATTTTCTTTTCTCCAGGAGTCAGGGGTTTCCAAGGTTCTCTGGTCAACCGTTCAAAGGTTCACAAATATACAAACTACTAATTTCTTTCACAAGAAACAAAAACTCCTTCTCAATGTTCAGTTTTCTCGATCGCAGTCTCTAAGAATTACTCTGAGCACTGAGGTTTGTATCTAAGACTGACAAGTCCACAAAGCAAAGAGTTCTTGAATATATATGTACAAATATATAGTGGCAGGTCTGGAAATCATACAAAAGGATTCCTTACTGCAGTTGCTTGAAGTTCTGTTGAGCCAAAACGCATTCTCCTCAGAAAGCCGACAGACAGTTTTTGGAAGAAGGAAAAAAATTCAGCTTCTTCAAAAGGGAAAAAGTAGCTGGTGTGCACATCATAACAATAAATGGAATTAATTACTCAAAACTGGAAGAATTCTCTTTGAAACAAAGCGCCTCAGGAACTCTGCTCATTCTGCTCAGGATGACAGTTGAAGTGTAGGGCTTCCAGAGAGAAACAGCTGGAGGGAAGCTTCACCACGAGACTAAGGTAGAAACACTAGAGCGCTGACCTCACAAGGATTTGTGGCCACCATCTTGAGTGGCAGTTAAACCTGAAGAAGCTATTTCTAAGAACAGCCTCCGCAAGAGCCACTGGGAGTGAGGATGCCGCTGCAACCAACATGGGTACAAGGAAAAGGGGAATTGTTTTTGCTTAGGGAAGAACTTAACACTGGCAATAGTTTTCCTGACAGGCACTGTGGGATTGTCTGCGGTAGGGCACACAGGAACCGCCACATAATTAGGTTTTTCCCTGGGAACATTTTCCCTATTGGTTAGGAAGGGGCACAAGTCACTCCCACCCAAAAGCTAGTGGCAGGCACATATGTGGTACCCCTGGAAAGCTTCTTCAGAACACTCTGAACCTGTGAAAGAACAGAAGAAGGACTACACCTGCTTTTTCAGTCCTGTGAGTAGAACTGAAGGGCTGGGCCTGCTCCCCTTGTACCCATAAAAAATAATTGGACTCCTGTTAAGCAATAGAACCATAACAAGCTGCAGGAATCCTTTTCCTGAAGAGCCAAGCTGACCACTTACAATTGGACCAGCCCTGGTCACTGCTGGTGGTTTGTGCTAAAGTGAGTCTTGACTACCAAGTGCTGTTACTGATGCCAAGGGACCCTACTATCTGTCAAAGTGTACTTTGTACTTTTCCAAACATCCTAAAAAACCTGGGACCTAGAACGTTTTGACCCAGGACAAATCTGCCAATTTGATCTGACCAAGGTGGATTGCTGCTGGCCTAAAGATTCAGGTTTCTCCTGCGCTGAGCTTTTCTGCAACATTCATAAAGTTTCATCTGGATGTCATGGAGAAGGTATCAGGCCTCATGGAGGACTCTTCAGCCTGCAGCCTTGCCCTGCTCTAGGAAGCCAAGCTCCAAAAAAGTGACTAAATCTCAACAAAGAAAACTTGACCGGAGGAAGGTGCCAAATGATCCAGTTGGCAAGAGGAATTTCCTGGGTGCAAATTTTGAATATTCCCACTTGTAGCTTTTCCCATCTAAAGCAATGGCTTTACTGGGAAACATATTTTTCAGGACCTTGTTCATGCCTGTCTGATGTCAGCACTTCTAGGATTCAACCTGATGCCTTAATGTACTGACCAACTTTGACTTCTGTTTTAAAGACTAAGGGCCTCATTATGAGTCAGACCGCCAGATTACAACCATTGTGGTCGGACCGCCAGGGTGCTGCCACCACCATGGGATCACGGATCCCAATGGGGTGGTGGTGGTTGGAGTCGTGGCCAGCCTTGGTGCCCAGGGCGCACTGCTGTGCTGATCACAAGTGCACTTTCTGCCAGCCTTTCCATGGCTGTTAAACTGCCATGGAAAGGCTGGTGGAAAGTCGATGCTGGGGGCCACATGGGAGGGGCCACCCTGCCAGCACCCTCAGTTCCAAGGTTGCTGTTGTGTGACGGCATTGGCCTTGGTTCCTAAGGCCAATGCTGTGGCACTGTTTCCGCCGGGCTGACCAGCGAAACATCATAATACAATGTTTACACTGGTCAGCCTGGAAACATCGTAATATGATGGGGGTGAGGCTGCAGTATGATGGTGGTCTCATCCCCACTAAAATCATAATGAGGCCCTAAGACTGAAGGTAAATACTTCGACCAGGTTGAAATGGGTTAATATATCCTAATTGCTCTTCATCGTGATCCTCAAATCAAACCCATGTCCCAGTATGCCATGATCGGTTGACCCACCTCTGGTGCTTAATGCTTCTAGTGCTAATGTTCTTCAAAACTTAAAAAATGTATATCTCTGGTTCCCTTTATTGAATTTTGTATGCAATTTTGTTGTCAATTTGTTCATGACATTATTTTCTTTTCATATAGATTAAAGTAGGATTTTAATTGTGTTGCTTCTTAGAACTTTTTTCACTGTTTTGATACTTCTAAATAATTTACACATTTTCTTAGGTAGAGCCTGTTTGCTCTGTGCCATAGCTACCAGATGCTGAGCTCTGGTTTAAATTACTAATCAATCTTTATGACAGTAGGGGGACAAAACAAGCGTCAGCAGTCTATTGTGTTATACCAAGGTTCCTCACAAACACATGTGTTGTCATTTTAGTCAGCGGGAGAGAAGCATGGCTGTCAGAAAAGGCAGCCGGTCAGACGTTCGTCTCCCAGGGGGGGGAAGCTGCGTAGTTTTGACAGCACTATCCTCTAGCGCTGGATGGGGCCGGTGGTGCCTAGGGTCTTTCCTTTCTCCTCTGAGAGCGGTGATTGTTTTCAGTAACAGGCAGTATAGGGTTAGGCTGAAGCAGCCTCAATGGTGGAGTCAAGAACATGCTGCTCTGGTGCACAGTGGTGGAATCACTCTTTGAATTTCCTGCCACTGAGTGCATCCTGCAAGGTTGAGAAGTGGCTAGTGCTGGTGTTAGTGGCAGAGGCAGCACATGCTAATTGCTGCAGAGTTGTCAGATTCGCATAGGTTCCCTGTATACTGAGGAGCATGGAAAAGTGGTGGCTGGTGTAGAGGAACTATCCAAGTATGTAGGGTGTTATGCCCTGATGGAAGCGGATGGTGGTCTGAGAGAGGACATTTGTGCATTGGTCTCGGTCCTCTTCTTTGATTTTTGAGCAAAACAATCAAAAGCCTTGCAAACAGCTTTGCCTAAAGACTAGAAAATAGGGCAGAGGGATTGTCACAGGAGTCAGGAAATCATTTTACATTGAGGTCCAAGAAATCACCTTGGATGCTGTGTGAGGGCAACCCTCCAGGTAAGAAAATGAATCTTAGATCACACACAAGAGTATCAGTGAAACAGGGCAAACTGCAAGGCAGTACTCGCCTATCAAAGGAGTACCCAAATAGAAAGCTGTCAATGGCTGTGGCTGTATCATCCATATTGAAGGAGAGACAGACCTCTAGAGCTATCGCAACCACCAAATTACTCAGTTTTTGAGATCTTATTCCAAGGCAAAGTGACCAGAAGAGGTCCCGTGAATGAAGTGAAAATGTAAACTTTAAGCAAGAGGTCCAGGTGAGGGAGGTGGATAAAGCAAGCTCTTTAAGGGGCCTGAACTCTGGTGGTGAACTTCATGTAGCTTCCACAGTGCACCAAGCAATTCCACTGCATAACAAGTTCTCCTGTCTGGTGATGGAGGAGCCAGCCTGTATAGGAGCAGCTGGGGGAAAACATAAGTGAGCCAATTGAAGATCAGGTTGTCAATCAAGAGGTTTCTAGCATTGAGGGGGGGGGCAGCTCCAAGGTATGGGAAGTGGTCAAAGAAATGCTGACCCGGTTAACACAAGAAATTAAAGAGCATTTCTCTATTTTAGAGGTCAACAAAAGAGAGATACAGAGGACTTGTTCCAGTCTTGGAGGAAAGATTGAGAGCCTTACTCAGTGAACACAGGAATTAGAGAACAAAATGTAAGACTTGCATCTGTCAGTGCAAGAGAAGTCCCAAGAAGTGTCACGTATGAATAAAAAAGAGAAGGTTCTGTCTGAGAAGTTTGAGAGGTTAGAAAATAATGCCAGGAGTAATAACATTAAAATCCTGGGAGTGTCAGAGGGCTTAGAGGGGCAGACATCAAAGCCTTTGTGATCAGACTGTTGGAAAATGTCTTCCCTCAGGATGTCATCCCAGTCAACTTTAATTCAGAGATTCAGCAGGTTCATAGAAATCCCTTCAAATTGAACCCAGGGAGGAAAAAACACAGAAACATTTGGTGAACTTCTTCACTTATACTTAACTTATACTGTGAAGGAGAAAATTTTGAGCCTAGCCTTGAAGGAGAAATCCTTGCACGCAATGGTGGTAACCTCTAGGATTAGGTCAGATATTTCTAGGAAAATGGCAGACAGGCAATGGAAATTAAGGAGTAGAATGGAGGAGCTGACAAAGATGGATGCCACCGTACAACTGAGATTTCCAGCCATCTTGAAGTTCATGTGGCAAAATAAAATGTATAATTTCATGGACCTGGAAGAGGTTGATAACTTCATTATGGAAGTCACGAAGGGGGAGTGCCCAGCTAATTGATGAGCATGAGAAGTATGACAGGAAAGGCACGAGGAGACATTTTGGAGTATTAGCTGACACGTCAGAAAGGGATAAGCTTAAATCAAGCATAAGTTATGCCTATTTGGAGAGATGAAAAGGTTCCCATGGGAGGAAGCACATGTGGTGGGGAGCATAGGGGAAAAAAGCAAAAACATTTTTTAAAGTCCTGAATGTATTATAAAGGAAGCACAAGTAAAGCACGAGACCCCCATATTCAGTTGGCCCTTAGGAATGTTTGTAAACAGGGGAAGGGCAGATCTGGCTAGGATGCAGGTCCTCCTTATCTTTTGCTGCAATGTAAATGCATTGCTTGTAAAATAAAGGCTGCATCTTTTCATTCAGTATTTAAAACAGAATGTGGCCCAAATCATTATCAAACAAGAAACTCACCTTTTAAGGCAAGAGAGAACGGATCTTTTCTTAAAGCAGAGATGGCTTGAAAAGGTGATAGTTACTGACCAGTCGCATTGCACTAAAGGTATAGTCATACTATTTAAGGTAAGATCTGGTGTGTAGCTAACTCGCTACAGAGAAGACGAGGGAGGAAGATGGATTATTGCAGAAATAAAGATTCAGCAACATTTCTATCTCTTAGTGAGGTACTATGGACCCAACATTGAGGATATTAATCTCTAGACCCAACTTTTTGCTAGTCTAGTGGATTTTGGGGTCCCCAGCATCTTGGGAGGGGACTTTAATATTTTGTTGGATAATAACCTTGACAGGTCTTGAAATCAGATTCAGTGGAGTTCCTCAAAAATGAGGAAATAGCTATTTGATATGGCTGAAAACTTTAATATTTGAGAGTATACTTTTCATAGTAAAAAGCACAACACTATTCCAAATTGAACTACTTTTTATAGATAATAGGGAAGTAGAAAAATGTAGCTAGGATAGAACACCTTCCCATTCATTTATCGGGCCATGCTGCAATGCTATTGAGAACTGAGCTGAGGAATGGGCATGAGATTAGGTGATGGACAATTAACAGGAGGATTCTGCTACAGCCCGGGATAGTTGCTGAGGTGCTGCAAAGTACAGACGTGTTTTTTTCTTAGAACATCTCATCGGCCCCTATACATATTGTCTGGGATACCTGTGAGGCCTGGTTAAGGGGTTCTCTTAAAAGCTTATCAGTAAACTGGGTGAGGGAAGAGAAAGTGCAGCTTGGGCAATTAGTAAGATCTCAGAATGCCTCTCTTAAATTGCATTCAGTGGTTTGGGCTGTAGACGTGTCAAAGGCCCTATGAAAAAATGGATTGGGAAAATGCTTTTTGAGACCCCCAAACTTGCAAGACAGCACCTGAACTGACTAATGTATAAGTTAGGACATTTTGTAAAGATTCTTCAAGTGGCACTAAAGTTATTGGCAAAACACAAAACACTCTTCCTATGGAATCTAGGTCCTAACTATAACTACTGTATATATATACATACACATATATACATATATATATATAAAACACTCCCAAATGCCAGACAACCATTTTTTAAAAACAATTTTGCCTGCTAAATCAAGGAAGGACAGACCAAAGGAAAGAAGCATTTCCCCAAAGAGGCAGGGGTCAGGGAGCAAGAGGCAGAGGAAGAGGAATCGGGCAGCAAAGATACGAGCAAGGAAAAGAAGAATCCAGACAAACAGGTATTACAACAAAAGCTCGGAAAGGGATATGAAGACTGTGGTTAATCTGTCCTCGAGAACATTAACTGAGCAAGAATCGAGTCATATGGCACTGGGTTTGTCTTTTTGTCCTATGAGTGATTTTGATTGTGTACAAACAAGAATTGATCTTTTTCACTTGGTTAGGAAATTGAAACTGAAAAAATTGTACCATACGAGGGTTACACAAGAAGTACATGTTGTGGTCGAGCAATCTGTCAGCACATTAAACATCTCTGATATAGAGGTATTACATACATTATCCATGTTGCATGATGGGGTTATAGCCCATGAGGATCCAATGTTAAATTTGGCGGATTTGGGCATTGAATTGGACAGTCCCTGTCCTACTTCATTCAAACCAAAATCAGGTTTTTACCTGCTGTTCAATGTGAGGCTATAGATGTATTTGAAAGGGATGTTATCAAACAATTGAAGAAAATGAGATACCAAGTGAGTAACAGTAAACAATATAACTTGACTGATTCGCAAAGAAAGGCATTACATGCGCTAAAGAATGATCGGAATATTGTAATCAGGCAGTCGGACAAAGGAGGCAACGTTGTTGTCTTAGACAAAGATGTGTATTTAGCAGAAGGATGGAGACAAGTGAATGATTGTACATGTTACACACCAGTGAAATTGATTGATGTTAAAGCATCCAATATCAGGTATTATGAAATGCTGACTGATTGGCGGGATAGAGGTCTGTTGAATCGGGAGGAATTCCAGTTCTTGAAATGTGACTCTCCTGTGATACCTATATTATATCTTTTACCTAAGCTGCATAAAAACAGAGAAACACCCCAGGTAGACCTATAGTATCAACTATGGGGTCTTTGTTGGAAAACACTTCGAGATACATAGAATATTTTTTTAGACCATTTGTAGAGAGCCTTCCATCATATATAAAGGACACAACACTGTTTTTTAAAATGATTGATGGTATCCAATGGGAAGATGACTCCCTTCTTCTAACTATGACTGTCACTAGCCTATATACTTGTATTCAACATGATCTAGGGTTACTGTCGATCAGACATATTCTAAGGGCGAGATCAGTCTTTTCTCTAATGCACACAGAGATGATTTGTGATATGATCAGTTATTGTCTTAACAACAATTTTTTTTCTATTTGATGATAAGCTGTACAGACAGATCCAGGGTACAGCGATGGGGACATGTTTCGCACCCAGTTATGCAAATTTGTTTATGGGTTGGTGGGAAGAACAGGTATTCACCAACATACCAGATTATGATAAGAATGTTGTTGTTAGAAATGGGGTTTTTGGTTGGCAGTCAGGTTACCCTCTGTCCAAGCAAGAACCCTCACTCTAGTCAGGTTAAGTCACACACAATCCAAAATTATCCTGTGCCCACCCTCTGGTAGCTTGGCACGAGCAGTCAGGCTTAACTTAGAAGGCAATGTGTAAAGTGTTTGTGCAATAAATCATACAATAACACAATATAGCACCACAAAAATACACCACACAGTGTTTAGAAAAATATATAATAGTTATCAGGATAATTGTAGGTCAAAACGAATAAAGATGCAATGTGAAATTGTAGAGAAATCACTGAAAAGTGATATAAAGTGTCTTAAGTCTTTAAAAAGCAAACAAAGTCTCTTTCATGCACAAAGTACCTGTTTAAGGTGGAAAATCTCCGCAAAGGGCCGCAGAAGAAGAGATACGTGGAAAAATGGTGTGTGCGTCGATTTCTCCCCCGCACACATGGACTTGTGTCGTTATTTTTTCATGCGGGAAGTCGTGCGGCATTTTCCCACGCGCAGACGGTCTCTTTCTGTGGGTCGTGGGATTACCAGATGTCCCAGGGTCTGTGCGTGGATTCTTCGGCTTGTTTTCCGGCTGCACGTCGTTCCGGGAGGCTATGCGTGGAATTCTCAGTCACACGGCAGGCGTCGCGTCGATTTCCCCTCTGGAAGTCGGGCGGCGTTGTCCTTGCAAGGCCGTGTGTCAAAGTTCCGGTCGCCCCGAAGGTGTTGCGTCGATCAGTGTCGGTGTGTGGCGATTTTCTCGCTGCGGAGCAAGCTGTGCATCCGAATTTTCGGCGCACGAACAGTCCAAATGAAAAAGAGAAGTCTTTTTGGTCCTGAGACTTCAGGGAACAGGAGGCAAGCTCTATCCAAGCCCTTGGAGAGCACTTTTACAGCCAGACAAGAGTTCAGCAAGGCAGCAGGGCAACAACAAGGCAGCAGTCCTTTGTAGAAAGCAGTCAGGTGACTCCTTTAGGCAGCCAGGCAGTTCTTCTTGGCAGGATGCAGGTTCTGGTTTCTTCTCCAGCAAGTGGCTGAGTGAATGCACAAGGAGCTGTCAACCAAGCCCAGCCAGACGTGGATTGTAAGGCACAGAAAGATTTAAGTGCAAAGAAATGCGCACTTTCTAAAAGTGGCATTTCTAGAATAGTAATATTAAATCCAACTTCACCAGTCAGCAGGATTTGGTATTACCATTCTGGCCATACTAAATATGACCTTCCTACTCCTTTCAGATCAGCAGCTACCACTTCAATACTGTATAAGGGCAGCCCCAATGTTAGCCTATGAAGGGAGCAGGCCTCACAGTAGTGCAAAAACGAATTTAGGAGTTTTACACTACCAGGGCATGTAAACTACACAGGTACATGTCCTGCCTTTCACCCACACAGCACCCTGCTCTAGGGGTTACCTAGGGCACACATTAGAGGTGCTTTATATGTGGAGAAAGGGGAGGTTTAGGCTTGGCAAGTACTTTTAAATGCCAAGTTGAGGTGACAGTGAAACTGCACACACAGGCCTTGCAATGGCAGGCCTGAGACAAGATAAAGGGGCTACTTAAGTGGGTGGCACAACCAGTGCTGCAGGCCCACTAGTAGCATTCAATCTACAGGCCCTAGGCACATATAGTGCACATTAATTGGGACTTATAAGTAAATTAAATAGTCCAATCAGGTAGGATCCAAGGTTACCATGTTTACAAGGGAGGTATATAACATCTTTGTGATCTGGAAAGGAGACGAAGAGTCTGCAGTGAGCTTCGTGGCAACTTGGAATATGAATGAGTGAATTTAGCAAGAAACAAATTCAATTTTGGAATGTTGAAGTGATGGTCCATGGGGAAACATTGAGGACTAATGGCCAGATGTATCAAAGGGTTTTACCCATTCTATGTCTATGGGAAAATGTGTTCGTATATATGGCCCCAAGTTACATAGAAAAGCAACTGCTGGGAACAGCTTATTAAACGCTTATAGTGCGCATCCACCCAAGCTTATTGCTAGTATACCTTTTGGCGAATTTTTGAGAGCTCCCAGGATTTGCAGTACATGGGAAGATTATCAGAAAGAAAGTGAGAGCATGTGTAGGAGATTTCAAGAGAGAGGGTATAATAGCAAGATTATCCTACAAGCTAAAAGAAAGGTAGACAACATAAAGAGGGAGGACCTGTTATACCCGAAGTTGGAAAAAGATAGAACTGAGCAAAATGTGAAATTTATTACTACATATTCTAAGCAATCTCAGAGTATCAGACAGATTTTTAATAAGAGTTGGCACATTTTACATACACATTCTATCTTAAGTAATGTTATATCCAATAAGCCCCTGGTCACTTTTCGTAAGAGTAGATCACTAAGTGAAGATTTAAGTCATAATATGGTCACAAGTGGTCATGAGAGTGTACTAGCATCAGGTAACCCGGCTGGGTTTCTCTGTTGTAAACACTGTAAGGCTTGTAGGTATAGTGATAACTGCTTTGAAATAGTTGGTGACAATGGACCCATCAAATTTGAGGTCACTATAACTGCAACACAGATTTTTGTATATATTGTTTGAGATGCCCATGTAAGAAATTATATGTGGGCAGTACAATACACAAAGCTAGGAAAAGGGTTTTGGAGCATATAAGAGCCATTTGCAACTGTGATCGGAACTATCCGGTAGCAAGACATTTCCATGAGAAACATAATGGGGATGAACAGCTGCTTAGTTTTGTGGTCATTGATTAGATTAAGTCTACCGCTCGGGCTGGCAACAGAGAGAGAGAAAAATGAGGATCTTACAATCCAAGATGATAATTAGGCTCAACACCCTGAGCCCTGTGGGTCTCAACTCAAGTGAGGAAATGAATGTACATTTGGGTTGAAATGAGTTGCGGGTCATATTTCGTATTAAATGTTTTAAAGTAATTTTTGCACTTTATGGGTTATGTAATTTTTATATGTAAAATGTTGGATTTGGGGTTTGCTCACATGTTAGCATGAAATAAGGGGTATGTCATAAAGATGCTATTGAGTAATAGATTTATTGGTATTTTACTATTATACGGATAGGTGATGCAATTGAGTGATCCAAGTAGCAAGTATAGTATTGAGGTTATGATCTAGTTTAGACTATTTGATTAATATTATGAATTGTATCAATTGCATCTTTAAATACAAATATAAATATTATCATGACGTATGTATCTATACAAGGTGCATATAACACAATATGTATACCTGGACATTTAAAATGGCGCCCGTGCTCCCTGTGGATTGCAAGCATTTGTCTTGTGTAGTCCTTTGTTTGTGTTTTATGTTTAGTATTGGTATTTAATATGTGTAGCGAACTACAAACCTATACGTGAACAAGGCTACAGCTGAAACGCGTTGTGTGAGGAGGCATTTGGTATTAAAATATTTTTTTACTTCATTTTGCTGTCCGAGCATTCTTCTAAATAATACTCGGAGGAACTATATATATATATATATATACATATGTTTTATTTTTATACAAAAGCCAGGACTACAACAAAAGACGTTAAGTCAAACTTGAAAAATACTTTTATACACGCACACACATACACACAGCTAAAAACTACACATACAATTACAGCTGTGTATAAAGTTACAGTTGTCAAAATGATACACACCATCTCCTGAGAGGACCTTATGTGTACTAACACAGTGTACATATTCTACCCTCAGAGTTTGATTTAGAGAGTATATAAGAATAAATCCCTTGGCTTTTGCAGTGATGGGTAGTAAAATACCTATTTAAAAGATTTAACATAGTGTAATGCCAACCAATACTTAAACATCTATTGCCCTTAACATATGTTTTGCACAATCAATAAGTGACACCTTTTGTGTTTTTCACTATACGCATGGCAGACTTGGAGCATCTGGCATAATCTTTCTCAATGAAACAATCTGGCCTATAGCCTTCATCACTGACATGTCCCCTTAGCCATCTCATGACTAATGAGTTGAATACAAGCTATCCAATGATATAAGCAGCAAGCATACTGTCATAAAGTTACAAATTCATGCAAAATTACATTTGGCAAAACAACATACAACCTGTCCTGAAGTGGCCTAGTATGGTTTATCATAGTGCAAACCTCCAACCTCCAGGGTTTGTCAAAGGAAATAACCAACTTCAAAAACATATCATACTATAGTTAGCTGTGAAATTCTGTGTAATCAAAGCCGTAACCTCAGGCTTTAACAGGTTGCCTTCCTGCAAAATTATGTCATATAATAGTAGTTAATGTAATTAATAAACAATATTAAGTCCTCGTTATCACTCATGATAAAATATAGCTTCACAAGAGTCAGCATTTATAGGATGTAAAAAACAGTATTTATTTAATGTTTTCGAGGAATGACATACATATATTGGTGCTTCAAAATTTGCATGTCCCACTAATGACCGAGCATATTTCATCAGAAAATGTTAATAGGCTTGTCCAATCGAAATTTACCTGGCAAAAATGTGAAGGTGGAGTAATGGCTGCAAAACTCATACATTAGGTGTGTGCAGTAAGATGAGTTATCATACATAATGAATTTAATAGGCCTCTTGGAAGCAGGGCCTTAGGTAGGAAAACAAATGTTTCTGTTCACTGTTGTTGGAAAGAAATTCTACAGAAGGGTGACATTTATTCCGGCACACCTACTACAAATGACAGTGTGCTTACATTACTAGAAGCACATTGTTAATAGCGTCTTTTTATCTAATGGCGGGTCAGTAAGCCATTTATGGACCATTGGAATGTCCAGCAAAATTACAACTTACAGAAGACAAAGAAATGATGACAGCATTTTTGCATATCATCTCAGTTAGCTCATGAGAGCATTGTCAATTAGTTTGTTGTAGATGCCTGAGAAGTCATTTTTTCACCCTGCTTATGTTGAAACCTTGCAGGCCTACCACCAGCTTAGTGATATTGCTCCTTGTGAAAATACCCCTGACTTCAGAAATTCATTACCTTATTTTCAAAATGCTATAGGAGCACCAATCAGAGTGACTCTTGTCTAATCGCATTGCAAGATGTTCCCGGATTGCTCCTGGACCTATTTACACCTAATGAAAGTATTCTAGACTGAATCTGGATTAGAACTTGTCAGATAAACTGACTGTTCTCATCTTCATTATCATACTGAGAGCTCCTTCTCACAAGTCCATTTACAGAGCCTAAAGGTCCCGAGGCCAATGCTACCACCCTGTTTCCACCGAGTTGACCGGTGGAAAAGTAGTGATACAATGGTTTCTGCCATCAACCCGGTGGAAACATCGTAATGCAGTGATGGTGAGGCTGCCGGGTTGATGGCCGTCTCACCACCACCGCATTGGAGCTGTGGCGGATCAACTGCCTAACTTGTAATAGAGCCCAAAATCTTGTCCTGCAAAATTGAAAGATAAGTACATATAGGTAAGGATGAATTTGTTATTTTTAACACCACCTCCATGTAACTTGAAGACATATATAGTTAGGGTACATTAAATATTTGCATAATAGTAAACCACCCCACAGATACCAGCTTTGATGAACAAGTGACAGCCAATATCCTGGTGTCGAAATTTCTGCAGTAAATTATCTAGAACCCTATGTTGTGGTAACCACCAAACCCCCAACCATAGCAGTCTCCCAAGAAAGGACTCTATTCGAACACTAATCTGACAAGAGTTTGTGCATAATGGAAATGTTGCAGAGCCAGTAACATGAAACAATTGAGCTAATACCCTTGTGCAGTACCCTGACAGAAAGCTAGTTTGCTTGAGGCAACTGAAGCAGAAACATTTGCCCTCAGGATTCTAGAAAGGAACACTGTTACAAACTCTGTTTAAATGTATACTATGTTGAATGTTAGGCGTTGGAAAAGCCATAAGTTGGGGTCTGCAAATCTGGAATAGCTGGTCTTGGGCTGTGATTTTAGTTGAATGAGGACATGAATCTAAGTGCAACCAAGCATCATACAGCAAAGACATTTTAAGGGATGAACAAAGAGGGCTCTGTCCCAGGGTCCCCACTTTTTAATGGGTCCCTTGTTAACCATTCTCGAAAGTCCCACACTGTCTAGAGTTATAAAATAACCAGTGTCTTTGTTTACTTTTTTTTGGAGTCAGCTCAGGCTGTCTGGCCACTCTGTCCCCTGCCTGACAATTAGAGAGAGTTAAGGAAAATACCTATTGAATTCTTGTTTGATTCTGCAAGCACTCTAAGCTTCCAAAGTGTATAGGACCAGCCCTGCTGCACAGGCCTTTGCTTTTATTCAGCAGGTCCCACTTACTGTGCAGCAGTGGTGGCCAGTAACTTTAGGAGGGAGGGGGCGGGCGGGAAGCACACTCACACTCATTCATGCAAACATGCACGCACATCCATTCATAACACTCATCAACATTCAAACATACACGCCCACACCAAACATTCATTTAAAAAACACACACACACTTACCTTCAGCCTCCGAGGTCCCAGGAGGGTTGGGACTGCTGCCTTCCCTTATTGGCTGGCTGACCTTAGGTCAGCCAATGAGGGAAGGCAGCAGTCCCAACTTTGTCACAGAGTGGGATGGGGAAAGTAAGACTTCTGACTCCACCCCACTCTGTGACAAGGTGTCACTGATTGACACTCTTCCTGGGCGCTTCAGGGTTTAAACCTGAAGCGCCCAGGTCGGAGTCAACAGGTGACACTTCCCCTAGTCACTTCCCCTAGTCACTGAGGGGGAGTGCCTCGAGGCACCTTTGCTGAGTCGAGGAGGTCACGCCCATAGGTGCTGTGACTGCTTCAGCCCAGCAAAGTTCAGCTCAGGCAGCCAGGAGCCTGCGCAAATCGTGCATGTCTCGCTTCTGCTTGCCTGAGCTGAACATGAAGAGAGTCTGTCAGGCTGACCTTTGCTCAGCCTGACAGGCACTCTTCATGAGGGCAAAAGGTGGTGGGGCGTGGCCCCTCTGCCCTAGAGGACGGGCTGCGACTGGTCTTGTCCCTCTGTCACTGCATTGTCCTTGTGGAGCAGCTGCTAGGCAGTGTGATCACAGTTTGCTGCTTCCTGATTCTGAATTCTGAATACCAGTTGCTGGAAGCACAGGCAGAGAAGTAGACAAAAGCACCAATCAGCACCATATGCCCTTATGGCTCTGAAAAGTGATCTGAAGTGGCTGCCTAGTTTACCACAGAGGTACAATGAATGTAGATTGTGGGTAGAAGGCTTGGTGGGACAACAGTCTACTTTCTTTTCCGGCAGGTAGGCAACATGTCAATGTGCAGTGCAGAGGGGCATTATATTCACCATCCATGTGAAGACGCTGAGGGGCTGATGCGATCATAGCTTAGTACCACCTGACTCAGAGTCCTTGTTCCTCAAAGAGCAGGGATTTGTAGCGCAGAAAACACAAAAGCACCCTCCACATGCACGGAACCAAAAGGCAAGACACCACCAAATGCATCAAATGCAGTGGGCTTGTTCAAGCTGCACATTTTTCTGTTTCACTGGTGCTGGCCAGTTAGATAGAGACGGTTAGCTCCAAGGTTCAGCCACGTTGTCTGCTGACCAAGAGAAAGGGATGTCAATGATCTTACCAAAGTCACCAACAGCATGAAATGCCCTAAAACTGATAACAAAAATAAGAGCTGTTCTGAACAGGGGGCCCCAAATTATGTGTGACCCAGAGGCCCCAAAATTCTTAAGATGTCCGAGCTGTACAGGTCCACTGATGACAGGAAGCCCCCTGGTTTGGGAAGCAATATCATTGACTTCAAAGTCACCACCCTTTTGCACCATAAATAGAACAAAATACGCATTGTGTCTTTTTTAGTGTTTGGAACCAGAACCTCTGCTGCCTTGTGGGCTATTGTCTGGAGTCCCTGCTGCATCACTAGGAACTTGCCCTCACAGTGTAGTATTATATGTGAACAGAAAGGAACAGATGGAGTGTCAAAATGAATGCATAATCCACAATTTCCATACAGCTAAGACAAAGTTCTGCATTGTGTTGCGAATGGGAAAAAGATGACCTCTCCCTGTGGTATGGTACCATAGTCATGTCTTGGAGAATTGGAGTAGCCAAATTATCTAGAATGGTGAAATATTATTGTGGGAGGTCTGCATCAATTGCCCCAACCTAGAAAGGGCCAATGATATCTCTATATGTGCCAATGTACTCAAAGTATGTCTGGAAAACAATGCCCTGCCATCTCTGCTGGACACCTCTCAGCAGCTAAAAATCATTACATTTTGCGAGGATTTTTTTTAGCTTAAATTGAGATGTGTAAAATGTAAAATCTTGCTTAGTTCCCAATTGCTGAGTTTCACATATTTGATGTTTTTTTTTTGCTCTTAGTTATGTTTATTCAAATAATGTTTACCTGCGGGAGACTAGTTCTAATAGAAAATATCTTGTGAAAACTGTGAAATTGAAGCATATCGCAGACACAACATGTTTTGTGCTTGACCCAGCCTTCCATACTATCTCCCATTATTTTGGTACATGGAGTGTGGCCTCACAATCAGTTTTCACACAGATGACTAGTGAAAATGTATTTTATGTAACACTCTTTAATATTTGTCAAAATTACACACATTAAAAGGGGGCTCCCTATACCTATTAAGAACCTGAGCTCCTGCTCCCTCAAACATTGTTAAGCTTTGCAATTTTGATAGTTAGCATGGCGTCAATTAATGACCTCGGGGAGAAACTGAATAGACTGTCAAAAATACATATTGGTGCAGATATGAGAGTTAATTATTCGTTTGACTTTTCTATTCCTGCTTCACGCCTTTATCCATTGCAGCTGCAGTTGAGGTTTCGTCTAAGATAATGAGCCGGTGTGGTGATATGTTTGCCATGATAGCATCTGCTTCTCTGGCACTGGGAATTCGTCCTTATTTTTTTCCATTCAGAAATGCCAAGTGAAAGGAAACATGGACCTTCAGCTTCTTTCACATGCTGCTCAGCACTTTCTCTTCAAGGTCAGCCCACTTGTAGTGTTGTGACAGTAGTGCGATTAGGAATGGAAAAGTTGCTTATGACATCCTGGCACTGCTCTACTCAATATGCTGGAAGTATGAACTCGTGTGCTGTTTTTGCCTCTCATAACCTGTGGTTCTTCTTCCCCATTTACATCCCATTTGGGCTGATTGGCAGGTGAGTCCCCTTTTAGAGTCTTTTGTAATGCTTGCCCTGTTTGGTTAATTCGTTTTTGCATTTAAGACCTAAATTTACGATGACATCTTAACACATGTTTGGAGTTGATGGCCCTTGTGTGAGCATAGTTACAGTACCATTGTTGACTTAATTTCTTCATCAGAGACTACAGTGGCAAATGCAGTCAAGAAGCAATTTCCACACCCCAGTTCATGTGTTCTTTCTTGCTTACTACAGAGATTCCCACAACACTCACATCTAGACATCAGTCATTGGCGGCTCAAATGCAAGCATACAGGCAGCTATGACAAACTCAAATCCTCTTGGCTGGATTAAATGTGGTGTCCCACCTGCTTCCCAGTGGTAGATCTTCTCTGAAGGCCGCATAGATAAATTGATTGCAGGGAGCACTATCGCCCTATATCAGACCTGAAACAACCATCTGCTTTGGTGCCATACTGAACAATCAATTTGCACACAAGTTTAAAAAACAATGGCCAGATTTACAAGCCCACTTTAGCATAATTTTTTTGATGTGGCATTAGGTAGGCATTTCTGATGTGCCATATATACAAAATGGCCAAGTGCTAATCCAGCAAAGCACCACAATAGCATCATAAAGTCTGATGTTATTGTGCTAACATGCACCGTGGTGCGATGTATTGGATGTATTGTAAGTAAAGTGGAACATCAGGACTGATGCTCCACTTTCTTGTAGATCTGACCCCATAAATATCATCCACTTTTACATCCAAAAGAGCTGTAATTCTTACACCAAAAATGTAGCTGCTTAGTCACTCTTGTTCAAGCTACAAACTTTCTTACCAATTATAAATGCACCAATAGTAGTTTACTCTTTTTTCCCATCAGGTAGAATATTCTGTGCACGGTCCAGGACAATGTTAGATTAGATAGACACTTTATTCACCTATCCTGTTTGTGTTTACTTATTGATTTCCAATCTATTGCTGAATAATTCAGGTGAGTTTGTAACAGATATGTGTATATATATATATATATCACACCCAAGAAAAATTATCAAAGCCCAACTCGATGAAATACTGGCATTTATTGTAATCAATAGCGCAGTTTTCTTGGCAGTCTTTTCAGAAAAGACTGCCAAGAAAACTGCGCTATTGATTACAATAAATGCCAGTATTTCATCGAGTTGGGCTTTGATAATTTTTTCTTGTGTGTGATTTGAATTATGGGACGCTCCAAAACCCATATCAAAGCCGCCCTGTCATTTGGAGACTGCTATTTGGATATATATATATATATATATACATATTAGATAGTATAAAGGTGAATAGTATGAAACGGTTGCTATACTTATTTTACGACAGTTTTATAGGCTTTGTAGAGTCTCCACAGGCATGCAGAAGAACCTACTAGGAAAATACGAAAGTAAAATAAAACACATGGCAACTGCTAGAAAATCCCCAGGCAACTTGTTACTGAAACGATTGTTCTATAGAAAAGTGGCATACACATATCCTATCAGTTTTCAGAATTGAGCATTCTCATAGGAAAAATGAATGATGATTTTCTACAGGCCTATCCAATACACATAATTTGTTACTAAAGAAATACATTCTGTTGTAAAACAAGCCAACCACTGAGAATAACAGCAGGTGTTAATTTCTGAGGTATAGCAATTATACAATGTACTGTTACCTCTGAAATGTTGTGGTAATCCTTTGCTGCCAGTTATATTTACTGCTGGTGGCTTAAAATTGAACAGAAGGAGGCTGTTGCTGAAACTGACCATATTTATGCAGCTCTTTCTGTGACGGCACTCCTAAAATGTAAAAGTAGCTGTGTTTTCTAAATACACTCGAAGCTACTTTGGCCACATAACATACATTCTTAGTAATTAGATCTGCCGTTGTGTCATACAAAAGGTCACGGGGCACAACAGGTGTGTCTGTTAGTTTTTTTCTCCCAATATCATCTCCGTGCAGCACCAGACGTAAGTCGGAGATCCATAAATTCATCCTTAAGCTCACATTCAGACAAATCCGCTGGGCAATAAATGTAGGTTCTGGCCCATCCCAGCCATGACTGAATTAAGAAGGTGTAATTATAGGACGGGAAGGATCTTCAGAGCATCAACATGTTCCAAAGATTTTCTCCTTCATTTTTACTTTGCCTCTCCTACCCCAGCTCCCTAAAAACACCACCAACCTCTTCCAGGCTTGCTAGCTTGGGGACCAGACCTTACAAATTTCCCTTCTTGCAAGTAAAATTAAGTAGGACAGTTTTCATTACTTTAAAAGGGAGGGTGAACTACCTTCCTCCAGTTGTGCATCCCAAAAAGTATTTGAAAGGGGCAACCCTCTGTGGTTGTGTTTATTGTTCTGAGAGAGTCTTACCCATATCCGACCAGAATTCCTGCAAATTAGGTCAGGTAGCCAACATGTGCACATCATCAGCTTCCCCATGGCCACATCTCTTACACTTCGCTTCCTCACTCCCCCATATTTTCGGCAATTTTTTCAGGGACCATTACATCCTATGGAGAGTGAAGAAGTGATTTCCCCTTTGTGCAGCAGGTTTAACCACTGAGTAAAGTGTAGACAGAGATATTTGCCATATCTTTTCCAATTCAATGCCCGGAAAGTCTCCATCCCATACACGATGTGGAGGTTTCATCTTTTCTTTAGCTGCCACCAACAGGCACTGTTACCAGCGAGCTACCTCCTTCTTTGCTACACAAGGGTCTTGATGATCGGTTTCCATCTGTACAAGCTCAATCACAGACATAACTTGTCTCATAAGCCAAGTATTTACCTGATAAATCTTAAATCTAGAGAGAGACCCATTTCTCTCACTATCCCAGTAGTCCCAGGACAGTCTCAACCCATTATCCACCAGCTGGCCCCAGTTCTTTATGTCACTCTGTCTCAAAGTATTCACAAGATTATCTAGCAGACACTCTGGTGTCCAAGACAAGTACCATATTGGGGACAGTTTACTGTTGTAGCCAATGCCTAAAAGTGATCTAACCTCATGTCATGTTTTGGCTGCTGTCTGCAGGTATTTCAGCCTAACCTTCTTAACAAATTTAGGTGCCGCAAATTTGTATGATAAGCCCTCTTCTGGCAGCCCTAATAGCATAGAACTGAACATTACTCCCACTACCATCTCACCTGGGTGAAGAAGAAGCATTCTGTTATTTTGTAATTGGAAAGCACAACTGTAAAGTTGCAGATCTGGGAGCCCCAATCCCTTTGTCAGTTTTTTCCAGGAGAGTCGACTTCACCTACTAGCCCAAATTAAATATGTTATTTTCCCTTGTATTTTCAGAAGAGCCTTTTGAGCAAATTCTAATGGGATGTTATCAAACAGAAAAGTAACTTTAGGTAGGATTGACATATTTACTAAATGAATCCAGCCATATATGGTGAGGAGAAGATCCTGCCATCTTTTTGGTAGTCTGTCTATTTCGTCGTCTTTCCTTTCATGGTTCACTGCTGCTTTTTTCCAAAGGTCCTGGGTGATCTTTAGCCCTCTATATCTCATTTTGGCTACCCTCATCATCCCACTTGGGTTCTGGTTCCACAACATTGTCTCTGTTTTTTCCCTGTTGACCTCGTAACCTGAACACCTGCCGAAGTTTCCAACTTTTGTCATGAGATGTGGTAGAGCTGAAACAATGTATGAGGTGTAAACCATTAAGTTGATTGCATACTGGGCTATCTTCCTAGAGTAAGCACCAATTACAAATGGTTTTCTCCCCTCACTTAACCTTAAACTCGGCGCTAGCGACTCTATATAAGGATCAAAAACGATAGGCAAGAGTGGACATCTGTCCCTAGTCCCTCATTTAATTTTCAGAGGTGCAGAGAGACTATTATTCACCAGGATATATGCAATGGGGGTTCTATAGATCTTAGATATGGTGTCTATAGTGGCTTTACCCAACCCGAAATTGTCCAATGCTGCCATGAGATAAATCCAATTAACACGATCAAATGCCTTAGTGGTGTCTTAGGTTACAATTAACAAAAGAGCTCCTAAGGTTATGGCCAGATCAGTCGAACCAATCAAGGTGTGTTTTAACTCCTTCATGTTCCTCCCAGACAAAAAAAACCTTTTGATCTTTAAATATCAAACACCCCACTACTCTATTCAATCGAGACACCAAAATACTGGCAAAAACCTTATATTCGCAAGTGAGAAGTGAGATTGGGTGGAAGGATTGGCACAGGCTGGGGTTTTTGTCAGATTTCAAGATTAATGAAATTACTACCTAATTCAAGGACTCCGGGATTGGCTGATGATCCATCAGGAAAGAGTTAAACAGTTTAACCCAGAATAGAATAATCCTGTACGCAATTACACAGTAAAGCTCATTGGGAATCCCATCCGGGCCTGCAGTCTTTCTTTTTTCGTCTTTCTAATTGTCTCCAAAATTTTGCTGCCAGTAATTTCTTCACCCAGAAATTGTTGTTGGACCTCAAAATGTTTAGGGAGATGCTTTTCCTCTAGCCAATTATCTATAGAGTTGCTTCCTACACTTAAAGTTTATGTGTAAAGTTCCTTAAATAATTTGTTAAAGGCTACCTTAATTCTACTGCTCTCTTCAGTGATCATCTTCGTGTCGTCCTCCGTAATTCTCTTGATATAATTCTGATTTCTATCCAGCCTAGCTTTCCAGGCTAACAATTTTCCACAGCATTCCCCATGTATAATGTCTTCAGCTCTACTGGTTTCTCATTGCTGCTGAACGTTCTCCTCACCTTTAACCCTAAACTTAAATTTTAGGTCTTCAAGTACTTCTAACCTCCTCTTTCTATCTTCCCTACTTAATGAGCTTGTCTTTAGTATTTCTTCTGATTTTCCTATACCTTTTTGACTATCTCCTGGTCGACTTGGAGATGTGGCCACTCTTCACAGACATGGCAGAAGTCGTGGATAATGCGGAAATTATAACTAAAATATACGTACTATTTGTGGATAACCTAGTTGAAGTAACAATGTTAAGGGGGTATGAGCCTGATATGGTTCTTGTGCATTGTCAGCTCATGGAACAGCTCAGGCCTCTGTTTACTAAAATTAGGAAAAGAGGGGCTTCCAACAAAGTTGCCCCAGGATGGTTCACTAAGTACTGTTGGTTGGCCAAGCTCGGTCTCCTAGACGCTCTGAAGCAGCGAATCAAGCCAAAAATAACCATTGCTAGAAATAACTACAAGGCTATCCTAAATGAGGCTAAACAGAACTGGGAGATGGCCCAATGGGAAGAACTTACCAACGCACTTAAGAGTAAGAAACAGAAGATGTTTTAGTCCCTGGTGGCATCCAGCTCGAAATTAATAGATAACCACCTTGAAGCGGTAGTGCAACTGGGAGCTTGGGTTGAACACTTCAGATCCCTGTTGGGGGGTTGGAACATGATGGAAACATTGGGGAAGAACTAATTGAGAGGGATTGCTTGGTAGGCCTGGAGGCTTTTTCCAACCCTCCTGAGATGGAGGCTAACGTAGAGACCGAGTGCCGATATTTCTCCCAGGCTGAAACCAGGGTAGCCCTGATGCAAATGAAGAAAGAGAAGGCACCTGGCCTGGATGGTATTCCTGGCGATCTTTTCCTTTCACGCCTAGATGTCTAGATCCCCTACCAGAATGCACTGAGCAATGCTATAATGAAGGGCATGACCATTCCACCGACCTGGCTAGGAGCTGTTATCGTACCCATATTCAAAAAAGGAATTAGAAACGTTCTCTCTAACTACAGACCCATAAGCCTGTTGGACAAATCTCAAAAAATCTTTTGCAGACAGGTTCTGGCTAAACTACAAGCATGTGTAATGGACAATCATATCCTTGAGGATGCCCAGGCAGGGGTCAGGGGCAAGATCAGCACTGTTGATCAGGTCTTTCGTGTCAAGATGTTATGCTGAAAGTATGTCACCCTAAAAAGGGACCACCTGTGTGTTGCCTTTATAGATCTTAGGGCAGCCTCCGACCTGGTAACTAGGGATAACTTGTGGGAAATACTTGCAGGATATGGGGTGCCGTTTGACCTAATACGTATCTTGAGATCACTCCTCATAAACACCTATGGCAAAGTGAAATGGAACACAGGGGGATTTAACAGACCTGATTCCAACTCGTCGAGGGGTAAAGCAAGGTTGCGTGCTGGCCCCAACACTTTTCAGTCTCTACATTAATGGGGCAGTTAAATGGCTTTCACAATGTACGCCTGATGCCCCTAAGCTTGCTGGAACCCCGCTTCCGATACTAATGTTCACCAACGATATCCTGCTCATCTCTTGAACTCCAATGGGCATTCGGGCAGAATAGGACTCCTTTGTGGCCTTTTGTAAGGCAAGGGGTCTGGAAATTAACCCAACAAAAACAAAATTTATGGGGATAAACACCCACAAGACATTTAGAGGGAGAATGTTAATCAATGGTTCCACAAATGAACAAGTGAAACTCTTTGACTATTTAGGGGTCCGACTTTCTGAGTCAATGTCTTGGGGCCATCAGTTGGTGAAGAGCAAAAATCTTCTCATTCAGAAGGCTTACCCAATCATCAGGAAACTGAAGGAAACGTGGTGGTGATGTGTCCCCGGTTCTCCAGATTAACAAAGTTACTGCCCTCACAGCTGCCTCTTATGGGGCAGAGATTTGGGGTTTCACGGATGCTACCGTCCTTCTAACGGCTGAGAACAATTTTCTTAGGAATATGCTCAAGTTACTTAAGGGCATGCCTCTGGTGCCACTGAGGATGGACTTAGCACTACACCCTATAAATTTGGTGGTGGCTTTAAAACCATTGTTGTATTGGGTGAGGCTGTGGAAATGCAGGGAACTAACATCATAGAGAGACTCCTTGATTGACCTAATTTCTAGTGACTCATAGGTAATTACGCCTTGGCTGAACTACTTTAAGTTCCAGTGTGAGAAACTGAAAATGATTGACCTTTGGAAGTCTCCCACAGTGGATGCCAAGGACGTATCCCTGACATTAAAAAGAGCTTACTGGAACTATGCCTTGGAACAGACATGGTTGAACAATGGTCATGAGAACCTGGCTGGGCAATTTTTAAATATTAAATGCTCTTCATCCTAGGACAATTTCCTGGATTAAATCCATCCCCCCTTTGCCAAGTGCCTGTACCTACAGCTTAGGTACGGGTTCTTACCACTAAGACATTTAACGGCTAAATGGGAGAAGCGCACATCCTCTGTGTCATGTCATTTCTGTCCTCAGCTAAAGGAAACTGAAGAGCACTTTCTTTTTTTCTACCCGCAATATTCACACCCTCGTAGGAGATGGAAAATCCCTGTTTGTAAGTTCTTGGGTGGCAGACACTACTGGGAGGCCCTGAGAATCCTTAAATATAACTTGAATGCGGTGATAATCATTGCTGTAACCAAATATCTGGAGCAAGCATGGCGCATAAGACGGAGAGCCATGTCCTAATGGAAATTCTTGGACTGACAAAGCGCCCAGGCTGTCTAGCTATCGGACAGATACTTTTGAACTTACATTTGATTACTCCATCTCCAATTTAGACCTGTTTCCCATATGCTGTACATCCAGTTAAATTTGTACCTTGCACTTACAGGATGGATATGTGTTTTAATTCTTTTACATGCCTAAATAATACATATTTTATCTACTTTTTTTAAAAATCTGAATGCACTAGGAAATTGTATATACTCAATTTTATGAATGTATTTATGTATAGTTTTATGGTTGTCTTACTGAAATAAAGTAAATACTATTACTACTGGTCGGTTCAGCTGCTGTCTTGAAAGTTTTGGGGTGATCTGTCAAGCAGGTCTCAAAAAGTGTTTCCCCTATTCATTTTTTCATAGGGCCTTTGACACGTCTACAGCTCAAACCACGGAAAGCAATTACACCAAATTTGGCAGAAAGTTAAATCCCGGCCCGAAGATTGTGTTTTTGTGATTTGATGTGAATACGTTTAGTAGTTGTGGAGATATCAAAGTTTAAAAAAATACAGATATCTAGGGGCACAGATCCTGCGAGGATCCAACCGTCCCTGTGCTGATATCTGATTGGCTGCTAACACTTCAACAAGGAAGTGTTGGCAGCCATCTTAGGACTCTGCTTCAACTCAGAAAAATCCATGGCTGGATCCACTGATCTTTCAGAGATTTTTTCTTTTAATGGTAAATGGTAATCTGTGATGGGGGAGACCGGTTCGGCCTCCCTCACAGCCCCGGGGACTGCCACATCCCTCAGGCTAAATATGACAGGCACCCCGCAGGCCCTGAGACCACCACCTCCCGGGGCAAATTGGAAATGCTGGACATGGGCCTTGCAGCCTCCTTCTTGGAGCCAATAATGGCACTGAGGACTGCCATCTCTCTAGGGCAGCTTCTGCTATGTCCTGGGGTGCCCACCCCCTGGGACACAGCTGCTTGCTCTGAGTTGGCAGGAGCTTTGACAGGTCCAGACAAGTCAGAGAAAACACTGTGCTTCCAGCTGGCAAGAGTTGTCAAAGTGTTCTTGCCCACTGGAAGCACAGCTTTAATCTCTTTCCCTGCCCTCAGAGATGCAGGCAGATAAAGAGATGAAGCTATTGCTCTTGCACACAGGTAGCTGCACATTTAGCGGGAGCTGCACATTTAGCAGCTCTCTGTGTGCAAGAGCAATGCTAGTTTCCGCAGAGGTACAACCGGCCCTCGGACCATGGGGGATGGGATACCTGGGGCCAAACTAAGCCCAGGGAGTGGGGCCATGTGGCCCCCTTCCTCCATTTGTTTATGGCTGGGCCCCAGGGGATGGGGTGTTATCACAGAGGTCTAGTGAAAGAGGCAACAGGAACAATCATGTTGCCAAAACATACACAAGGTCATTGGTGACATTTCCTTCTGCTCCATTAAACATCTGTAATGTAGAATACAAACTGAACATTTACCCAGGGAGGCATAAAGAAGTCTGCTTGGGTAGATATTTTGGTCAAAGCTATGGACTCTTGTTGGATAAAAGGGCAGGTGAGGTTCCTTATGGCCGAGTCACTCACACAGCTACTAACACACCCACAAAGACACTCACACACCCACTCATGTAGCCACTCATAGATCCACTCAATCATTCAAACACCCACTCACAGACCCTCTCAGACCTTCATGCACCCACTCACAGACTCTCTCAGGCTCACACACCCACCCACGTACCCACTCTGAGACACATTCACTTCCAGATCCACTCAGAAACTCATGCACTCACTCACAGACATACTCAAAAACTCATGTACTCACTCACAGACCTACTCAAACACCCACTCACAGACCCATTCAAAGACTCAAACACCCACTCACTGACCCACTTAGACACTCATGTACCCACTCACAGACCTACTCACAGACTCACGCACCCACTCACAGACCCACTCAGACACTCATGCACACAACTCACAGACCCACTCAGACATTCATGCACCCACTTACAGACTCAGTCATATTCTCACACACCCACTCACAAACAGTCTCACACCAACTCACATAGACACCCTCACACCCCTCACATCCAGAGACACCTTCTCACACCTATTCTCACATCCAGAGAGTCACTCATGTTGCAGACATCTGAAGGCCATGCACGGCGCAGGGTAGGGTGGTATGGGGTTAGGTGGTTATAGGGTGTTGGATTATTGTATAGTAATGAAAAACACTTAAAATTAAAAAACATAGACATTCACAGAAAAAACAAAGGTTACCGGGACATTAGAGTTAGGAAATAGAATTACTAAAACAAAGTTAGAGGGACATTATAGTTAGGTTCTGAATTTACATACACAAAACCATAAAAATTGAGATGTTAAAGTTAGAGTTATTTAAAATAACTATGGGACTGATATAAATTTCGGCAGATGGGTTACACTGTCATAACAGTGACAGATATCAAATCCACCAAAATATAAATCCCTTGGAAATAATTATATTTATATTTCGGCAGACGGGATATACGTCACTGTTGTGATGGAGTAACCTGTCCGCCAAAATCGAATTAGGCCCTATAAGTTGCACCTTAATGTAACAATAATTTGCATGCCCTCGCCATGCACATCTTCTATGACATCATTGATAATATCACTGCAACATTTAGAGTAAAATTAGTGATGTGAAAAATGTGCATGGCGGGGGCACGAGTTGTAGTTACCTTAGAGGTGCTAGTTATAGTTACTTGATAAATATAGGAAAGTCCTCTTGTCAGCTAGATACTTTAAGCACCTTCCTTTGGCCAAGATTTTACCTTCAGAATTAGGGCCTGATTTAGAACTCGGCAGACTGGCTACTCCGTTACAACAGTGATGGATATCACTTCTGCCGAAATCTAAATCCAATAAGACATAATGGGCTTTAGATGTTGGCGGACAGGATATTGATCACCATTGTAATGGAGTAACCATTCCGCCTAGTTCTCAATCAGGCCCTAAGTCTTTTATTTTGGAGCTTGGTTTCCTCCAACAGTAGACTGTGCCCAGGAAGGTCACACTGAAGATGGATAGACTTGCCCAAAGGATCCACTGAACTAGATTTTCAGGCAGCAAGAAGCTCTGAGTGGGACCAGCCTGATTTTCTTGACTAGTGAGGTTGCACCTTAGGTAGAATAACCTGGGATTTTGGTTTCAGGCCTCAGAAATTTCAAAATAAGTCCTTATGGACACCACTAATGCTACTTAGGGGCAACTAAAAGGGGTCAGCCCTCTTCCAGTTGCAGCTGGTCATGGCTTACTCCAGGAAAGAAAGGCCTCTTGCAGTTTTTGTCCCTGTGGCCACATGAAGAGTTAGCGAACTAATTGTTGCATTCAAAATGGTAGACTGCCCAACAGTGAGGGACCTGAGGAGGTCAATGGCCTCCTCACTGAGGGCAGCAGGGGGTGACTGGGGCAGGGCACGGGTGAGCAGGCACGGGGTGAAGGCTGAGAGGCTGCTGGGAGGGTGGTGCTGGAAGGGGGGGTGGCAGCTGTACCTGTAGATGGGGGTGGCACAGATGTTGCCGCCACCACAAGGGAGCTCACATCAGAGGACGAGTCCGTGTCACTGGTGTCAGCTCCTGTCCCCGCCGTGGAGCTCCCCTCGCCCTCCGTCCCACTGGTGAAGTCCAAGTCCATAGTGTGGCCCTCCATGGCCATGTTGGATGCAGCCCCCTGGTGCTTCGGTGACACTGCTCTTCCGCCTGATGATGCTAATGCACACAAGAACAGGGAGACCACAAAAAGGGGGGGGAACGACATAAGAAAGACATGTTGAGTGCATGCATTACCGCTACCGTTGGCGGACATGACAGACACAGAAGCCCCCAGCACTACACTGCGCTCTTGGGCTTCACTGTTCAATTCCTGGGAAATGGCCTACAAGGCTATGGACGACATCTGCACACATAGATGACACAGGGGCATGACTAGGTGTAGTTGTAACTCTACAGAGGTGGGGTGGGGTGCCACATGGCCTGCCTTACGGAGGGGCCTTGCCTACGGAACTCGCCCTGGCCTAGGGAAACCCACAGCCCACCTCCCCCACCCAGACACCTCCACTGCGTGCAAAGTCAGCAGAATGAGAGTGTACTCACCCCCTTGTGGCTGCTGTGATGCCCTCAAGTGCCCATCCAACTCTGGGTAGGCCACCTCAAGGATCCTGAACATCAGGGGGGTCATGGTGTGACAGGCACACCTCCCACGTTGGGAGGCCATCCCCAGCTGAGCCTCTGCCATCTTCTTGCTCCAGCGGCAAATGTCCTACCATCTTTTCCGGCAGTGGGTGCTCTGTCTGTGGTAGACCCCCAGGGTCCAGACGTCCTTGGCGATGGCATGCCAAATATGTTTTTTCTGGTGGGCGCTGACCTACATGAAATGTACAGGGGGAAGAGTAAGTAATTACCAACTGCACCATCAAACTGATTGGCCCCCATCCCTACCCTTGACATGTGGCACATGCATTCACCATCTTTCATGCATGCAGCACTCTCCCCCCTTCCTTCTTACATCCAGCCCTCTCCACACAGGCATAGCCCATACAACATGCTCCCTGTGTCCTTACCTGTTTGTCTGGAGGACCGTAGAGTAGCGTGTACTGGGGGAGGACCCCATCGCACGAGTTTCTCCAACTCCTCCGATGTGAAGGCAGGGGCCCTTTCCCCAGACACTCAAGCCATTGTCTCTTCCAGACCGTGGTCACAGCAGCACTTGCAGTATAGGTCCTCTCCTGTCGAAGATCAGGTATCGAGTGATTGAACAGATAGAAAATGGCGGCCACGTCCGCGGTGGTGCGTACCTTCACCGCCGGCGTACATCGTCATTGGCTTCTGGGACCCATAGGGTCCAATGTTAACCAATGCAGCATTGCGCCGCGATCTTCGACCGCCTACAGCAACGGTGTACAATGCCAGCGCAGTTACCTCACATCCCATTGTCCCACTTTAGAGGTCAGGCAGCCGCCATTTCAGAGGCCCACATGGCTTCATTTTCAACTGCGTCACACATACCTAGGCCTAGACTCAACACACATACAGGCCACCTTTTGTGTATGAATGGTGTTCTGTGTAAACTGTGGGTACGTACCTCTGAGTTGTTTGACTCTGTGCTCGCTGTTGTCCTTCATAGGCACCGCCTGCTGGGACATGTGAGGAGATGGCGGCATCCTCCGGTGTACCGACCGTTGGTGGACCTGTCGACAATGGAAGAGTGACATGTGATTATCACATACAGGCTTGACCGTGCCACAATCCAGGAACTGTGTACCCAGTTGGAGCCAGACCTGATGTCAACAATCCGCCATCCCACAGGAATCCCCCCTCAAGTGCAGGTGCTGTCAGTGCTCCATTTCCTTGCAAGTGCGTCTTTTCAAACAACAGTGGCCATAGCATCAGGGATGTCCCAGCCTATGTTTTCCAACGTATTGTCCAGAGTGTTGTCTGCCCTTCTGAAACACATGGGGAGCTACATCGTTTTCCCTCAGGTGGAGGATTTGCCTACAGTGAAAGGTGATTTCTATGCCTTGGGACACATCCCCAACATCATAGGTGCCATTGATGGGACCCATGTGGCTTTGGTCCCCCCCCCACAGGAGTGAACAGGTGTACAGAAACCGTAAGAGTTATCATTCGATGAATGTACAGATGGTATGTTTGGCAGACCAGTACATCTCCCATGTGAATGCCATGTTCCCTGGCTTAGTGCATGACTCCTACATCCTGCGGAATAGCAGCATCCCTTATGTGATGGGTCAACTCCAGAGGCACCGTGGGTGGCTATTAGGGGAGCACCTGGAAGCAAGACAGTGGGAATGGTTGTCTGGGTCTGGGGATATCCCTACAGGTTAGTGCGTGTCTAACAGTTGTCCCTCGCCATTTGCAGGTGACTCTGGTTACCCCAACCTGTCATGGCTACTGACCCAAATGAGGAATCCCAGGACATGGGCAGAGAAATGCTACAATGAGGCCCATGGGTGAACCAGGAGGGTGATCGAGTGAACTTTTGGCCTCCTGAAGGCCAGGTTCTGGTGCCTCCATATGACAGGTGGATCCCTATTCTACTCACCAAAGAAGGTGTGCCAGATCATCGTGGCCTGCTGTATGC
Organism: Pleurodeles waltl; assembly: GCF_031143425.1. Classification (NCBI taxonomy): domain Eukaryota; kingdom Metazoa; phylum Chordata; class Amphibia; order Caudata; family Salamandridae; genus Pleurodeles; species Pleurodeles waltl. The sequence continues at coordinate 512,627,145 of NC_090445.1, forward strand.
TTTACAACTTGGGTTTGCGACGACAGGTGCCTTTTCTGCAGGAGGATGGTCCAGATGGCGGTGTTGTGGCAGCTGTGGAGCCTGTGGACAGTGAAGACGAGGAAGCAGAGGAAGAAGACATGAACAACAGGGACTCAGTGATCCAGCAATATTTCCATTGAGACACAGGTAAGAGTACAGACCTGCTTACTACATGTACTTTAATACTACTACCTCTCTACTGTCTGTCGTTTTCACCCAGTGTATGGTCACTGAGTTGTCACTTTCCCTTACGATTTCACAGATGTGGGTCCCACTGTGTGACACCTCATGGACTAGAGCTGTGTGACATAGGTATGTTGACATTACAATTGAAAGAGCATTTTGTCACTGTAATTGCTAATACACTATTTTGAAATCACAGACAGACTCCAGATTGTTTTGTGCTTTAAGTGTGTTTATTTACTTAATACTTACTTAATATTGGAGGGGGTAGTGAAATGGTGAGGGGTGATGGCGGAGGAATGTCCATGGCAGAGTCCAGTCTATTAGTCTCACAGGTGCATTGCCCATATGGGCATAGGAAGTGGAGCTGGGGCAGTCTAAGTATGGACAGGGTGACAAAGTGGGACAGCAGGATGACAATCAGGGTGGTCTCATTTCTTGGTGGAGGTCTTGGCATCGTGCTCTGTCTTGTTCCTGGATCTCAGGGACCGTTTGCGGGGGTGGGTGCTGGAGTGATGGTCCTGTGGCGGGGCGTCCTGTCCACTAGCACCAGCAGAGGTGGTGGGCAGTTCATCGTCCATGCTAGTGTCAGGGGCCCCTTGGAGTGCCACAGTGTCCCTCCTGGTGTTCACAAGGTCCTTCAGCACCCCACGATGGTGCCCAGGGTGGAGCTGATGGTTCTGAGTTCCTCCCTGAAGCCCATATACTGTTCCTCCTGCAGGTGCTGGGTCTCCTGAAACTTGGCCAGTACGGTTGCCATAGTCTCCTGGGAGTGGTGGTAGGCTCCCATGATGGAGGAGAGGGCCTTGTGGAGAGTGGGTTCCCTTGGCCTGTCCACCTCCTGTCACACAGCAGCCCTCTCAGTTCCCCTGTGTTCCTGGGCCTCCGTCCGCTGGACCGTGTGCCCACTGCCACTGCCCCCAGTTCCCTGTTGTTCTTGGGGTGGTGGGTTAGCCTGGGTTCCCTGTAGTGGTGGAGGTATGGGCCCGCTGGGTGGGTGCTGGTGTTTCCAGAGGGGGGAAGGTCTGTGGTGGCCTGTGACTGGGTGAGGGGAACCGACTGTCCAGAGGTCCCCGATGGTCCGGGCTGGTCATCTAGATCCAGTTGGACAGAGCTGCTATCATCACTGTGGGCCTCTTCTGTTGGTGGTGTGGACATGTGTGGACCCTCCTGTCCGGTGGCGTTGGGTAGGGGTCCTGCAGGGGTGTAAAAGGATGGTTATTACATCTGTGTGTGGCATGGTGTGCAATGGGTGGGTGACCGTGTACCCCAGTGCTTGCATTCCTGTGTGGGACCTTGTGTGATGATGGTTTAGGGGGTTGTATGAGTATGTGCAGTGGGCATGCTTTAGTGATGGGTGTCCATGCTTTGTTGTTGCATGCAGGGCTTGGTGTTGGGATGGGTGGTTTGTGATGTTGGGACATATGCGAGGAGTTGGAGTGCTGGGGGTGATTTGAGGGTGGGGGTATGTGATGGCATGAAGGTAGGGTAGGGGATGTAATATTTAAGATTTGTCTTACCAGAGTCCATTCCTCCACCTACTCTCGCGAAGCCCTCAGGATGCAGAATCGCCAAGACCTGCTCCTCCCATGTTGTTAGTTGTGGGTGAGGAGGTGGGGGTCCGCTGCCAGTCCGCTGAACCGCCAGGTGGTGTCTTGAGACCACGGAACGCACCTTCCCCCGTAGGGCGTTCCACCTCTTCCTGATGTCCTCCCGATTTCTTGGGTGCTGTCCCACTGCGTTGACCCTGTCCACTATTCTTCGCCATAGCTCCATCTTCCTTGCAATTGAGGTGTGCTGCACCTGTGATCCGAATAGCTGTGGCTCTACCCGGACGATGTCCTCCACCATGACCCTGAGCTCCTCCTCCGAGAACCTGGGGTGTCTTTGCCGTGCCATGGGGTGGTGTAGGTGATGTGTGGGGTGGAGTGTGTGGCGATAAGTGTGCTGATATGTAGTGGGGTATTGTGTGAGGTGCGTGGAAGTTCTGTGGGTGATGGTGTTGTGTGCCTGTGGATGCTGTTTTTCTTGCTGGTGCTGTCTCTCTCTGGCCTTCTTTCGGACTTTTTGGTAGTAGGGGTTTGTGGGTGATGTGGGTGTGTGTTTTATATTGTAATGGGTGTGTGGGAGTGGTGTGTGTATCAGGTGTGTGTATTTTGAATTGCCCAATGTGGCTGTGTTTTGTAAAAGTGTGTGTATTTTGAGCGCAGCGGTGTGTACCGCCAATGGAACACCGCGGTTGAAAGACCGCCGCATGGATTCGTGTGTCGTGATATTGTGGGCGTATTTCTGTTGGCGTGACAGTGGAGGTTTTGTTTTCGCCAGTTTATCACTGACCTTTGGTGTGGCAGACTTGTGTGGGTGTCTGAATTTTGGCGGATTCCGAAATGTGGTTCATAATAGCTGTGGCGGAATTCCACGGCCGCGGCGGTGTGTTGGCTTTTACCGCCAATGTTGTAATGAGGGCCTTAGTCCCTTGAGTTTAACACTATGGCCCTCATTATGACTTTGGCAGTCTTTTCCTAAGACCACAGAAGCCTCAGGCGCCAGAAGACCGCCGGTGCCAGCGGTCTTCTGACCACCATATGACGAGCACTGAAGAATTTGGCAGAATTCCTCCAGTAGTTATGCTCACAATCGGAGGCGCATAGGCGGTTCCACTGCCGGTACTGCCAACCAAAAGGACTACACCAGCCATATTGTGGCCTGTAATATGGTCTAGCGGTGTCCTGATGGAGGGGCGCTGCTGGCGGGGGAAGCACTGGGTCACGTCCCCTCAGGGTGGAGCACCTCATCGGATGAGGTAAGTGTCCTCCGCAAGGAGAGCGGGGCGTGCTGTGTGAATGGATGTGTGTGAATATGCGTATGCATGTCATGAATGGAGGGAGGAAGGGAGAGTATCTGTGTGTGTATGCATGTGTGTCTGTGTGTAAATGTGGTGATAATGATGCATGTGTGGGTGAATGTGAATGCTGGGTCAAGGTGCATGTGTGCATGCATGCAGACAGGGGAAAGGGTTGTGTGTGTATGTATGTTGAGGAAAGGAGGGGGTGAGGTTTGGAGTGTATATGTGTGTCAATGTGGGGAATGTAGTGGGTGCGTGTGTGAGTGGGGGTGTTGTGCATGTGAGCGTGTATGGATTTGGGGTTTTGTTGCGTGTGGGTGAGTGTGTGTATGCAGGGCGTGGGGAGGAAGTACGGGGATCAGGGGTGGGGAGTGAGTACATGTATGCGGAAGGGTGGGGGTCTCTACCGGGAGCAGGGTTTGGGGAGTTACTGGGGGTTCAGGGACATAGGGGGTGGGATTGTTGTGAGGGAGGGGGATCTTGAGTAGATGGGGGGTGGGGAGTCATCTACCGGTGACTGGAATGCAAATTTCTGTTGCCGGTAGCCTTTCTGGTAGGGATTTTGTGGTGGTTCTACCACCACAAAATCCCTTGTGGTGAATGGGGACTTGTGGTACCGCCGGCAGTATTGGGTGGACCGCCAGGTCGGAGATGCATATCTCAACAGATTGCATCCACATTCAAAAACAAGTATAAGAATAATCACAATTGTTAATTTATATTTCTTTTTTTAGTCAACTACTTCTCAAGACTCTTAGAATTATTGCGCATTTAAGTGAACTTGGTTAAAGATTGCAAGAGCGCAGTCATGACTCAAGGAGAGAACCTTATATCCAGCAGCCAATTAAGTATGAGGAAACACTTTTGAGAGAAAACTGGCATAACGCCTGAAAGAAATCAAAATCAAGACCAAAGACTGTACACTACATTCATTAATAGATGCCTATCTGAAAATCCCTGACAGATGCTTCTACGACGGATAATTCTCACAGACATGATTTCCTAAATCTAGAAAGAAGGGAGAATACACAATTCCAGATGCACAACCAAGCAAGGAGTAAGTTGATCTGAGGTAGTTAGAAAATTCAGTTGTTCGAAGTATAGTAGAGAAATACTTCAGTCATACTAAAAGTATGGAATAGCTCATGAAAGTTTTCTTATATGTGTTTAAAGTTCAACCGCTACAATAACTCCTTCAAGGAACATGCAACCCATCTGATCCATCTTCCTTGCTGAAAATCACTTCACAGGTAAGAGAGGTTAGACTGAAGGAGTCAGGTCTATATCAACTCTTCCTGAAATAAGTAACCCCACTCTGGGGAGTCGAAGGCCTGTTGTAAATCTAGTGATATAAAGCCGGCTTTGGGGAAGGGGTTATTTGTGACTTTCATTATTGCGGGGAATAAAGCTGCTTTGGTCTATATTGATACACTTTGGAGGTAAGGGAAGTAATCTGTGTGCTAACACCTTGCTAAGAATGTCATAATCTGTGGTCAAAAGAGACAGTGGTCTATAGGAGGAAAGGTCCTCAGGGTCTCTACCTGGTTTCAAAAGGGAGATGAAAAGAGCCTGGCTGCTTGTAGGAGGCAATCCAGTGTGGTTTTGTGTTATTGGGTATCCAGCTGGGGGACTTAGCGTGTAGCAAACATTGAGTAGAATTCTATAGGTAGCCCATCTACATCCGGTATCTTCTTGTGCACCATTTCCTTAATTACCATGTGTATTTCTTCTTTTGTAATTGGTGCTGCTTGTATTGCATGCTCATCTCAGGGGATCTGTGGAAGTCTCAGATTATCTAAGAGCCTGTTAGGGTGTTAGGGTGGGGGCTGATCCTGCTTAATATAGGGTGGTATAATATGTTTGAAAAGCAGTGTTGATTTCTAATTGTGTGGCGCAGTCTGTTCCCATGTGCGAGATGACACTTAGTATATGGGTGAGGAATCTTGGGGGTTGAATCATGTGGGCTAATAAAGTACCAGCTCTGTCCCCCTTACTGTAGGTTGTATAGCCTAGGACTCAAAGTTGTTCTTGCATTTCTGTGTGTTGTATTCTAGCTTCCTGTAGTCCTGTCAAACAAGTGGGATCTATGGTTAGTTCCTGTTCTAGGACCCCCATTCATTCTTCGATTAGGAGTAAATTTGTCAGTACTTTGTGCTGCGTCCCCGAGGCTGCTGCTAGGGCTACCCCTCGGACTACCACCTTGAATGCTTCCCACTCAACAATGGTGTTGAGGCTGTGCCCTTGTTGGTTGTAAAATAATTATCTGTGGCCTCCCCCAGTTTTTTTCTGAATGCCTTGCCTTCTAATATAGCGGCTTCATTTGTCATGTCAGGGTGGGTGTGGGGGAACGGTCCCATTCTAAAACCACCTCCAAGGGGTTGTGATCTAAGAATATCTTATTTAGGTAAGTCATATCAGTGAAAAGCCTTGTCAAAGACATTGGGCATATTATAGAGTCTAATCAAGCATGTAGGTTAATCAAAGGGGAGAAAAAAGAATATTCTTGCATGTCTGCATTATCCACTCTTTAAATATCCGGTAGGGGCCACTGACCTAGCCGATTCATGAGGGCTTAGACTTGTCGTACTGAGTTAGTGTTGGGCAGCAGAGGGTGGGACCTGTCCAGCGAGACATCTAAGACCGCATTGAAGTCTCCACTAATAACTCAGGGTATGTGTGACTATTCGGCTAGAACCCCAGAAAGCTGTTCTAGAAATAAATTTTGTTCTGTGTTCAGGGCATACATGCTGCCCACTTCTTGTGTGATTCCATCTAGCAGTCCCTGAACAAATACATAATGTCCCTGCTTGTTGATTTTGGTCATCTGTACTTTGAAGGGAGTCCCTACCCTGAGCCATATAGCTGCTCCTTAGGCGAATGCTGAGTATTTTATGGTGAATAGTTGCTCCCTCCACTATACCTGTAGTTTTACCACTCCAGGGTCAGAGATGTGGGTTTCCTGCATGTTTATTATAGATGCCTCCCGTTGGTGTAGTTGTGCTAAGACTTTAGAAATCCATATCTAGTGTGGATAATAACAGTTCCCCAATTCTAGGTGCAACATAAAATGCCTATTTAACCAAACCATAATAACTAACTTACAAAAGCAAGCACTATTGCCCAGGGAGGAGGCCAATCGTGTATTACTCTCTGTAGCTATAGCTTACTCAACTGGGACTGCTACCAACCAGCAATGGCTACAAACATTGATTAATCCACAGTTTAGCCCGAAAGTGTAGCCCCCCAGGACTGGGACCGGCACATAGGGCCATGACAAGAGAGAAAGTGCTAGCACGACAGGACAGTACAACAAGCATGTACAGCAGCTTGGAGGGTCTATAGCTGAATATTCTAACAAATAGTTATATCCATGGCTGCCAGGTAGGTCATATCAATGTGTTGGCAGTCTGCGGAGTGACAGTAGGGAAAAGAGTCAATGCTGGTGTTCAAGTCTGAGTCTGAGTATGTTGATCTGGAGGGGTATTATGGGAACCTGAATTCCTGTGCTCTCATTGATGTCACTGTAGCAATTACTGCAGTGAGCCTAGGGCTTGCTGGGGTGTGGGCGCCATTCCTGACTGGCATGCCCCATTTCCACGACAGCCACAGGGCATCTTTTCAAGTCTGTTCTGCCGGGGTTGGGTGGCAGGCCGCAGGGTGTTGTCACTCCAACCAATCCCAGACAGCTTCCGGGGACTCGAAAAACAGCACGGCCATTGTGTTGCACTATAAGCCAAGATAAAAATAACAGAGCATAACTGAGCCCCTCTTTGCACAGATTGATAGGACACTCTGCGTCACTGCACTTTAATTGTGTATTCGGGGAAAAGTGAGATTGTGGCGTTATCCATAAGAATGGGTGCTGCCTGTCCGGCCTACTGTAGGAGGAGGTCTCAGTCTCTAAAATTCAGAATCTGTGCTAACATAGGGCAAGGTGGGGTGCCGGGCGGGGGGAACCGGGAAGGTACCCTGTGGGCCCATTCTACCACAAATATCAGGGCAAAACCCTGGGGTCCACAGCAGTTCAGAATCATTCTTCAATGAACATCATTGGATTTGTTCCCTCTGCTCCTTCTGGAATTCCCAAAATTGGTATATTAGTGTTTTAGGACTGCTGTAGGGAAATTCTGTTGTTTTCCCTTCTGTTGTTTGCACTCTGGTAGTGAGTTTGCAGTGGTCATCCCATACTATCTTCACATCTGCTGCAAGGGAATCAATTCGATGTTCAATGGCTGTTCTTGAGTCACGTAGTTCTCTGAAAATCAGATCAAGTTTATCTACTGGGTGAGATTGATCAGTGGGAGGGATAGAGTCACCCGCTGCAGTTGAGGAGATGTCCACGCTGTGATTACATTGAAAATGTACCTAACTTGTTCAGAAATTGAGAGAGTAGATTTGGGGGACCCATGACAGTATTTGTGTACATGGCGATACTCGTCTTCATAAGGGGGGGTTCTTGGGCATCCTAGTCAGCTAAAAGCCCCTATCTCCAGTGAGATTCACTCATAGTGAGCACCCACTAGTAACTAAGCGTTCAGATATCCTTCAGTCAAGACTGGGTATTTAGTGCAGCCTTTCAACCTTGAACTTTTTGCTTCTTTTGGGAACGAGAGCCCGTTGTTAAATTCTGAACTTTCTCTGCTTGGCTAAACACTGTGTGTGGGCAGTATAATGTTTTGTGCTCTTGAAGTAGTTGGCACTGCTGGCACTAACAGCTCCTTTGTTAGCTGACTATTTTCATGCAGTGATGTTCATAGTTCCTTTTCTTAGAGTGTGCATGGCTCCAAGCAATACCAGCTGCCAACTGGGAGGGTATCCATGTCCCATATCTTGTCTATTCAAAATTGTAGGTGTTTGTGTTGGAGGCCCCTGGTTGCCAATCGTAGCCTCGTTGAGCCCCACTGATTCTGGGAGTCTTCTTCAGGATCTGTCTATTAACATTAGTGGAATCATGGCAGGATACTTTTTTGGGACCATGTGGTTCTGTTTCTGTGCTGTTTTTTATAAGCCCTCCTGCTGCAGCACACACCCTGTCCAACGGTGGGGCCCACTAATGGCAGCTCCTGCACCTCACCTTGCTCTGGTTGAGTGTCGGATCATCAGTCAGGGGCTGCCACCACCCAAGGCCAGCCCAATCTAGTGCAACAACAAGGTCCTCCCCGATCTGGGCAGGCCACAGTGGTCAGGGAGTCATCAGTCACTGATATTCTGGGCCCCTCAAAACACAGAGTTGTGTGCCACAGTCTCAGGAGCCACTCAGTTCAATATTGAGGGAGTAGGAGACCAGGGAGGTGTCGAATCATGTCGGCCTCACAGGCAGCTGGTGCGAGCCTCACACAAACACGGCCATCATGCTCGGTTGTTGGCCATGAACCCATAGGTGCCTTTTTTGGTAAATTCCCAACATATTTCCCGGTTAACAGCATATTTTAAAAAAGCTGTAGGACACAATGTTTAGCGCTAATAACAATTGTTTTGAGTATCAAGTCATGACTTGTAATCACCTGAACGTGAACAAGGCTACGGCTGAAACGCGTTGTGTAGTGGCATTCGCTTAGTAAAGATATCTTTTTTTGATCACATATTGGTGTCCGAGGTCTTTCGTGATATTTGGAGGAAGTGTGGGATTACTATATATATATAGTATACACTATGGGCCATATTTATACTTTTTGACGCAAAACTGCGCTAATGCAGTTTTGCGTCCAAAAAATTAGCGCCAGCTAACGCCATTCTGAAGCGCCATGCGGGCGCCGTATTTAATCAATGACGTTAGCCGGCGTTAGCCGCCGGCGCTGCCTGGTGTGCGTGGAAAAAAACGACGTACACCAGGCAGCGCCGGCGTCGGGGGATATGGAGCTTGGGCGTCAAAAAATGGGGCAAGTCAGGCTGAGGCAAATTTTTCACCTCAACCCGATTTGCGCCATTTTTTTCGACTCCCAACCCCCATAGAAATGACTCCTGTCTTAGCAAAGACAGGAGTCATGCCCCCTTGCCCAATGGCCATGCCCAGGGGACTTCTGTCCCCTGGGCATGGTCATTGGGCATAGTGGCATGTAGGGGGGCTCAAATCAGGCCCCCCTATGCCACAAAAAAAAAAAAAAAAAAAAACCTACCTGAACTTACCTTAATGTCCCTGGGATGGGTCCCTCCAGCCTTGGGTGTCCTCCTGGGGTGGGCAAGGGTGACAGGGGGTGTCCCTGGGGGCATGGGAGGGCACCTCTGGGCTCCTTCAGAGCCCACAGGTCCCTTAACGCCTGCCTTTTCCAGGCGCTAAAAAACGGCGCAAAAGCGCCGTACGTCATTTTTTTTGACCCGCCCACTCCCGGGCGTGAAATTTGCCCGGGAGTGTAAATACGGCGCACATGCCTTGGAGTCAATTTTTTAGACGGGAACGCCTACCTTGCATCTCATTAACGCAAAGTAGGTGTCCAAGCTAAAAAATGACGCAAACTCCATGGACTTTGGCGCTAGACGCGTCTAACGCCAAAGTATAAATATGGAGTTAGTTTTGCGCCGGAATTGCGTAAAAAAAACGACGCAATTCTGGCGCAAACAGAGTATAAATATGCCCCTATATGTATAGAAAAAGATGTGGCATTGCACTCCATCAAGATGTTCAAAGTCCTTGTTTTATTTCATTTCAGACTGCAAACAAACGAACGACGCGTTTCGACCTTGCGGTCTTTTTTGATTTCATGCGTCCTATTCTCATTCCACATTTTTATAGTCATTAAGAGGTAACTACTATACCAATGCATGCTGGGACCTATAGTTCATGTTGCAACAAATATGCGATCATTATAAACCACTAAGGCCCGTATTTATACTTTTTTTGCGCCGCATTTGCGTCGTTTTTTGACGCAAAAACGGCGCAAACTTGCAAAATGCCATTGTATTTTGTAGGTTTGCGCCATTTTGCGCCAAAAAGCGGCGCAAATGCGGCGCTAAAAAAAGTATAAATACGGGCCTAATAATCTGTGAAGCTGTCTAAAGTAAAATACAATTACCTTTAACCACAATATATTATTTCATGGGGGATAACACACACGTACATGAACAACATTTTTCTCCATATTATGTACATTCTTAACCTCACGAAATGTTTCACCAATTAATTTAAACAGTGAGGTCACTTACATAAATAACCTCAACACTTTTTCAAGCTGAAAATCAAATAGCATTTTTCACTTCTCTAATTAATGAATATCAATACAGCCGCAATGCATGCTGGGATTTGTAGTACATGTATACAAATATACAATTTTGACATTGTTAGACCCAATATTATACATAGGACTACATAAAACTAGGTTACCTTACAAAAACTTGCCAAATGTTCGCAAAATGCAAATATATGAGGAGTAAAATAAAAAATAAATAAAAAAATAATAAATAGAAAATAATAACCAATACATAAACAGAATTCTCCTATATGTCAATTCATTGTTCAAAAAGAATAGACAATTTGGTCATTTAGTCCATATATCTTATGTCCATTACCCATAAATAGCCTCTGCTCAAGCTCATGATGTCAAAATGTTCCTTATAAAAAATCATCTACTCATATTTTATTACTCAGGTTAACATTATTCGACATCTCTAGACATGTGTCAAGGTATTTTATACCTATAGGTGCACATAAAGTTCCTCATCATTGTTCATCCCAAATGGGGCCTTAGTTTTCATCTGAATTATATATTTTGATTCAAGTTGTCTTAACCTTTTAACTCGATCACCTCCCCTCTCATGTTCTGGAATGTGATCAATACCATAGTATCTCAAGGTTCTCCAGTCATTCATTGTATGTGTCTGTAAATGTCTGGTTGTTGCGTATGTGTTATCTTTGTGAGTGATAGCTCTTATGTGTTCTAGGATCCTTTTCTTCAACATGCAAATTGTGCTACCAATATATTTCAGGCCACAGTGGCATTCTATAATGTAAATTACAAATTTAGTATTACATGTAATTTTAAATTTAATTTCAAGCTCCTGTCCATTAGGAAACCTGACCTTCTTCAATGATTTACCAATTTTGCATGCAGTACAACTGTTGCATTTAAAAAAAAAATTTTGCTCCGCTTCCAGATAGTTACAGTCTCTTTCTAAAACAAAATGACTTTTTACCACCATATCTTTGAAACTAGGTGCTTTTCTATATGAAAACGAAGGCTTAGGACCAACTAAGGGTCCCAAATCCAAGTCCCTACTGATTATCTTCCAATGTTTGCACAAAATATTCTTTATAAGTGTGCTTTCTTTCGTGTACCTCATTATCATTCTCACTGTTTCCTTAGAATCTTTTTCTCTTTTGTTAAATAAAAGTTATTCTCGTTTTTTTAGATGTAATTGCCTTCAAATTTTTCTTAAGGATTTTCTCATTGTATCCTCGGGACCTGAATCTTTTATAGGTTTCATGACATTTCAATTATAAATCCTTCTCGTTAGAACAGTTTCTTCTCATTCTAATAAATTCACCCAACGGGATACTATTAGTCAAAGATTGGGGATGAAAACTTTTTCCGTGCAAGATACTGTTTCATGCAGTTTCTTTTCGGAATACTGTGGTTTACATTTTATTATTTTCAATATAAATCGTGACGTCTAAGAAATTAATTGATGTTTTGCTACTTTCACATGTGAATTTTAGACCCACCTGATTGTCATTCAAAACAGTAAAGTATTGCATGAATTCATCCTTTGATCCATTCCAAATTACAAAAAGATCATCAATATAGCGGACCCAAAGTAACGCCTTCTCAGTAAATTCATCATTATCTTTTCCCCAAGCTATTTCTCTTTCAAGTCATGACTTGTAATCACCTGAACGTGAACAAGGCTACGGCTGAAACGCGTTGTGTAGTGGCATTCGCTTAGTAAAGATATCTTTTTTTGATCACATATTGGTGTCCGAGGTCTTTCGTGATATTTGGAGGAAGTGTGGGATTACTATATATATATAGTATACACTATGGGCCATATTTATACTTTTTGACGCAAAACTGCGCTAATGCAGTTTTGCGTCCAAAAAATTTGCGCCAGCTAACGCCATTCTGAAGCGCCATGCGGGCGCCGTATTTAATCAATGACGTTAGCCGGCGTTAGCCGCCGGCGCTGCCTGGTGTGCGTGGAAAAAAACGACGTACACCAGGCAGCGCCGGCGTAGGGGGATATGGAGCTTGGGCGTCAAAAAATGGGGCAAGTCAGGCTGAGGCAAATTTTTCGCCTCAACCCGATTTGCGCCATTTTTTTCGACTCCCAACCCCCATAGAAATGACTCCTGTCTTAGCAAAGACAGGAGTCATGCCCCCTTGCCCAATGGCCATGCCCAGGGGACTTCTGTCCCCTGGGCATGGTCATTGGGCATAGTGGCATGTTTTGGGGGCACAAATCAGGCCCCCCTATGCCACAAAAAAAAAAAAAAAAAAAACCTACCTGAACTTACCTTAATGTCCCTGGGATGGGTCCCTCCAGCCTTGGGTGTCCTCCTGGGGTGGGCAAGGGTGACAGGGGGTGTCCCTGGGGGCATGGGAGGGCACCTCTGGGCTCCTTCAGAGCCCACAGGTCCCTTAACGCCTGCCTTTTCCAGGCGCTAAAAAACGGCGCAAAAGCGGCCGTATGTCATTTTTTTTGACCCGCCCACTCCCGGGCGTGAAATTTGCCCGGGAGTGTAAATACGGCGCACATGCCTTGGAGTCAATTTTTTAGACGGGAACGCCTACCTTGCATCTCATTAACGCAAAGTAGGTGTCCAAGCTAAAAAATGACGCAAACTCCATGGACTTTGGCGCTAGACGCGTCTAACGCCAAAGTATAAATATGGAGTTAGTTTTGCGCCGGAATTGCGTCAAAAAAAACGACGCAATTCTGGCGCAAACAGAGTATAAATATGCCCCTATATGTATAGAAAAAGATGTGGCAGTGCACTCCATCAAGATGTTCAAAGTCCTTGTTTTATTTCATTTCAGACTGCAAACAAACGAACGACGCGTTTCGACCTTGCGGTCTTTTTTGATTTCATGCGTCCTATTCTCATTCCACATTTTTATAGTCATCAAGAGGTAACTACTATACCAATGCATGCTGGGACCTATAGTTCATGTTGCAACAAATATGCGATCATTATAAACCACTAATGCCCGTATTTATCCTTTTTTTGCGCCGCATTTGCGTCGTTTTTTGACGCAAAAACGGCGCAAACTTGCAAAATGCCATTGTATTTTGTAGGTTTGCGCCATTTTGCGCCAAAAAGCGGCGCAAATGCGGCGCTAAAAAAAGTATAAATACGGGCCTAATAATCTGTGAAGCTGTCTAAAGTAAAATACAATTACCTTTAACCACAATATATTATTTCATGGGGGATAACACACACGTACATGAACAACATTTTTCTCCATATTATGTACATTCTTAACCTCACGAAATGTTTCACCAATTAATTTAAACAGTGAGGTCACTTACATAAATAACCTCAACACTTTTTCAAGCTGAAAATCAAATAGCATTTTTCACTTCTCTAATTAATGAATATCAATACAGCCGCAATGCATGCTGGGATTTGTAGTACATGTATACAAATATACAATTTTGACATTGTTAGACCCAATATTATACATAGGACTACATAAAACTAGGTTACCTTACAAAAACTTGCCAAATGTTCGCAAAATGCAAATATATGAGGAGTAAAATAAAAAATAAATAAAAAAATAATAAATAGAAAATAATAACCAATACATAAACAGAATTCTCCTATATGTCAATTCATTGTTCAAAAAGAATAGACAATTTGGTCATTTAGTCCATATATCTTATGTCCATTACCCATAAATAGCCTCTGCTCAAGCTCATGATATCAAAATGTTCCTTATAAAAAATCATCTACTCATATTTTATTACTCAGGTTAACATTATTCGACATCTCTAGACATGTGTCAAGGTATTTTATACCTATAGGTGCACATAAAGTTCCTCATCATTGTTCATCCCAAATGGGGCCTTAGTTTTCATCTGAATTATATATTTTGATTCAAGTTGTCTTAACCTTTTAACTCGATCACCTCCCCTCCCATGTTCTGGAATGTGATCAATACCATAGTATCTCAAGGTTCTCCAGTCATTCATTCTACGTGTCTGTAAATGTCTGGCTGTTGCGTATGTGTTATCTTTGTGAGTGATAGCTCTGATGTGTTCTAGGATCCTTTTCTTCAACATGCAAATTGTGCTACCAATATATTTCAGGCCACAGTGGCATTCTATAATGTAAATTACAAATTTAGTATTACATGTAATTTTAAATTTAATTTCAAGCTCCTGTCCATTAGGAAACCTGACCTTCTTCAATGATTTACCAATTTTGCATGCAGTACAACTGTTGCATTTAAAAAAAAAAATGTGCTCCGCTTCCAGATAGTTACAGTCTCTTTCTAAAACAAAATGACTTTTTACCACCATATCTTTGAAACTAGGTGCTTTTCTATATGAAAACGAAGGCTTAGGACCAACTAAGGGTCCCAAATCCAAGTCCCTACTGATTATCTTCCAATGTTTGCACAAAATATTCTTTATAAGTGTGCTTTCTTTCGTGTACCTCATTATCATTCTCACTGTTTCCTTAGAATCTTTTTCTCTTTTGTTAAATAAAAGTTATTCTCGTTTTTTTAGATGTAATTGCCTTCAAATTTTTCTTAAGGATTTTCTCATTGTATCCTCGGGACCTGAATCTTTTATGTGTTTCATGACATTTCAATGATAAATCCTTCTCGTTAGAACAGTTTCTTCTCATTCTAATAAATTCACCCAACGGGATACTATTAGTCAAAGATTGGGGATGAAAACTTTTTCCGTGCAAGATACTGTTTCATGCAGTTTCTTTTCGGAATACTGTGGTTTACATTTTATTATTTTCAATATAAATCGTGACGTCTAAGAAATTAATTGATGTTTTGCTAGTTTCACATGTGAATTTTAGACCCACCTGATTGTCATTCAAAACAGTAAAGTATTGCATGAATTCATCCTTTGATCCATTCCAAATTACAAAAAGATCATCAATATAGCGGACCCAAAGTAACGCCTTCTCAGTAAATTCATCATTATCTTTTCCCCAAGCTATTTCTCTTTCCCACCAACCCATTACTAGGTTGGCATAATTAGGAGAAAATGAAATGCCCATGGCTGTCCCACATAATTGATGATAGATCTCATGATTAAATATAACAATATTGTTCTTTAAACACATATCAATCATGGCCAATAACATTTTGGAGTGTTCCAAACTCTGATATATTCCATTGTTTTAGAAATTATTCACAAGCTTTCAAGCCAATTTCATGATTGATAGATGTATAAAGAGAAACTACATCTATTGTAACAAGTAAATAGTCTTAATCCCAATCCAAATCTAATAAAATCTTTAACAGATCTCCAGAGTCTTTTATATATGAGCTCAGTGTTCTCACAATAGGAGCTAAATAGACATCAACATAGTTCGAAACTCTTTTGAACAAAGAGTGACATGCCGATATGATCGGTCTCCCTGGTGGTAAAAGAAGTGAATTATGAATTTTGGGCAAGAAGTAAATCGTGATTAGAGTAGGATTTTCTTTCTTCAAATATGTATATTCCTCACGATCTAGTGACAGTTGTCGATGCCAGTCATCCAGTTTCAAATATAGATGAAACGTCATACTCTTTATAGGATTTTTTGTCAATTTCTTGTAATCAACTGGATTATTCAATTGTCTATAGGCTTTTTCCATACAATCAGATTTATTTAGGATGACAACATTGCCTCCCTTATCCGCTGGTTTTATTACAATCCAATTGTTAGACATCAAACTCTTTAAAGCTAACCACTCTTTCCTTGTCACATTTTCTGAATGCACAACTTGTCTTTTGTTTTGTAATCGTTGTAAATCCTCTAAGACTAATTCTGAATAGAAGTCTATCTTGTTAGCAGGTGATAACACAGGACAAAATTTCGATTTTTCTTTCAAACCAGATGGTTTGTGAGATTTTGTGTTGATGTCTAATTGTTGTAACACCTCCATTTCCGTATACTCTTCATCTTGTAGATTATGAGCCAGATCAAAGTTTTGAGATCTGCAACTTGGTAAATTTTTTATTGGGTTTCTTCTGGTTCCTCCGTATATAACTTATCATACTAGGTACTAAGTAATAGTGGTTTCTTTTAGTTCCCCCTTTTTCCTCTCTCTTTTCTTTTCTCTCTCTTTCTGTCTTCCATTTTTGTTATTAAGTGGTATGATCTATTCTTGCATCTAAGAACTTTGGAGTGGAGTCTCTTTTATGCCTAGGAGGAATAGCATACCTTCAGTTTTATATATATATATACATAGTACACTTTCAAGATGGTCTCCACATTGCTTGGATTAATGTGGGTGTTAAGGTTATGCAGTGTGCATCTTAAATGTAGAGAAAATAATGTTTTCATACTTTCATCCTGTTGTGTACAACATGATGGAGATCTTGAAACTGTGAAGTCGTTACTTTCTGTGCTTTTAAAATGCCTAGCTCTTTGCATGACCACGCCATATTACATCTTGCATTGTGGCAGCCATCTTGCCAATGCCGGCAGAATTAAAAAGGATCCAGCAGTGGCAAATGTAACAGCTGTACCTCTTAGCATTGTCAGTGTGAGACAGATTGACTTTAGCAATATTCTTAATGGGCCTTGGGGAAAAATGGCATACAAGTTTTGATTTAAAATGCATGATACTTTCAACTGAACCCTTTATTCTAACAGCATTCAAAGAATGCTTGGAATCCTTGTGAAACAAGATCATGCATTCAAATACTGCTGACTACACCATGTATGACTATCTCTCCCTTTTTTGGGAGGCCTAAATAACCGTTATTACCATAACCAGGAAATACTGAAGAATGGCATTTGTAACTATGATATTATCTTCCAATTGAAGGAAATCCATTGTTCTCCCAATTAATTTAATACAAATAAATCCTATTAATAGTATTGCATTGATTTCTGTGATAATTGAAACGGTCTTCAAAAGTTTCACTTGTAGGGCATCTACTATCACTCCGCCTCCTTGAATGGGGGCCCAGCTAAGTTATTCCATCAGTACTCACTCTTGTCAACTATTATTAGCTCATTTTTCATTTCAGCCAGTTTCTCCACATGAACTCTGAACTTTCCACATGCTATACTGAAAGTCAGTCATGAGAACCAGTATTTAGATATCATCATGCTGGGAGAAGAACTAAAAACCAAAACGGTGGCTTAAGGAGGCCAGTGCTTGAAGAATGATATTAAAATAATTGATGATCACGGTGTTCCCTATTGTACACTACAGACTATTCAATGTTGTTTACACTGGATAGAGAAAAAATATCTGTCTTTGATCTGCCACATGGAGTGGCATCATGATATGGTCTTCCTTAGTATACCTAAAAGTACTGTTGTGTCATCAGATTATGTACCCTATGATTCTTGATGTGCTACGTGGACTCATCAGAGGAATTGCAAAACTCACTGGGAGGTGTTGGGGTGTGGTTATTGATGTTAATGATGTGATCAATGGGCAGAGTGTGATCATATGGTGAGGAATAAAGACATCTGCTACAGAGCTCTATGTGTGGCGTGTTCATTTGCATGCTCCTGGTCTGGGGATGATGCTACAACTGGTGAGGCCTAAGGTATCCATGACCTAAAGAAATGACACTGTTCTCCCTTGCAATGATAGGACAAACAGTGTGTGCTTGCCACATGCACCCAAATTGATTGGAAGCAATTTGAAGTCGGCATGTGTGGAAACGAAGACTCACTTCAGCCAACTTATGGCACTCAAAGAAGTGGAAGGCTTTGCAGAGGAGAGCTTTTGAAAAGCCTACAAGAATCTGTTGATAAGGCTGAAAAAAGAAATACTGTGTCACACCATAACAAAGAACCATCATCCAAACAAAGCAAATGCTAAAGGCAGTAATAATCAGGTACCAATATATAAACATACTTACCATCAAGAGTGAAGGAAGTACCACAAGACCTCGAAATGGGTGTAAGCACCCAATCCCGGTGGAGAAGCTGATGCACGCACAGCAGCGAGTGGCATCCAGTGCATTCAAAACCATCGGAATAGTGGATTTTTCAGTGGCTGCAGAAAAAAGTGCCAACTACAATGCAGCTGTGTTTCTGAAACCACAACCACCATTTGACACCGCCAAGAAGCAAATTATTGGCCCCAGATAGACCACATAGATCGAGATGTTCGATGACTTCATAAATGTCCTATAAGAAGTGGATGACAAGAACATCATTGCATATTTAAATAACCTTGCTGATGACAGGATAAAAGAAGGGCTCAAGAAAGTCTCATAGACTGATGCAACATCGTACCATCAGATCAAGGAATCACTGGGGACCAAGTTCAGTTCGATGCTGAATGTCCATTTTGAAAGGTACATTTTAAATCAAGCAATATAGCATGTCTAGTGAAACGATGGATGAGTTTGTTGAAAGACTTGATGCGCTTATCAAAGACTGCAAATTTAGTGAATTTATTAATGAAAAAGCCATACGGTCCAGAGTTATCGATGGCTGTCTTTCAGACCCTTTCAGAAGGTACATGTTGAGAGAGACGCTCAGTTTAGAGAAAATATTAATGGCTGCAAGAGCCGATGAAAGAGGAGATCGACAAGCTGTTGACATGCAAGCTGGAACAGTTAAAAATGAATCAGTGATTGCCATGAAAAAGAGGCAAAAGTACAAAGCAAAGGCAAACAAGTCGACATCTGCAAAAAAGAAAAAGTTGAGTTTCGATCCGGGTTTCTATTTCCCCTTTAAAGTAAATGTCCAGTCGTAGGACAGGCATGAAAAGGTTGAGGGAAACAAAATCACTTGATAATGGTTTGCAAAGCAAGAGAGAAACCAAATAAGTCACAAGTAAAAGAGAAAATGGATGTCATATGGTTCCAGAAGCATGCCAGCGACACCCGCAAGACCAAGAAGCAGCACCAGTTACGATAAATAGAAACCAGACAAAGTAATTTGTTGTCGAGCTCATCCTACAGATGCTCTTCAACCTCATTGTCAAGTGCCAGTGAAGAAGATGGATGTGCGATTATGATATCAACCAAAGAATGACAGGCACATGTTGCTCTGGCTGCTTGAAAGGAAGAACACAAGACAAAGGTAAACCATCATACAAAGCAACTGAATTACTTTGGACATTGCCCCAAGATTACCAGAAAATTTGCCCCATTACCTTTATAATTAACAGTGATGCATTGATTAACATCATGCCAATCAAGAAGTTCAATAGCTTAGCTCCTGCACCATACCTCAGGCCTTCGAACAAGAAGGTATACATGCGGGCTGCTTCTAAATCATTGCAGAGTCAAGCATTCGTAGTGACAATGCAACATAAATCAGTATCACTGGAAGTGCCAATTCACGTTCTTCAATGAACTTCGTCCAGTGCATGCTCCTCAGTTTTGCCACTGCCGCTGACATGGGACTGATATCTCTCAATTACAACCTTCACACTCAATCTGAAATTGTAAGTCAGTTTCCATCATTGTTTTATGGCCTAAGGATGATAAAGACAATGAAAGTTTGACTTCACATTAATGAGGACATTCGCCCTGTTGCCCAGAGGCACCGCAGAGTTGCTTTTCAATTGCAAGAAGCTGTTGAGAAAGAACTAGAAATGCCATTGAAGCATGATATCATTGAGCGTTCCACCGATCCTACACCATGATTTTGGCCCACACTGGTTATGTTAAAAAAGAACACAGGAGGTGCAGTGTGCCTCTGTGTTGATATGCATCCCTAGCTCACTGTGACTCACTATTGATTCCAGCTAGCCTGGCTGATGAGGGGTGATACACCGAAACCGGTCCTTGGATGCTTTCTTCCTGTCCAGGGAGGACCTGGCCTTGCAGTTCGGGCTGGGCTTGTCTAATGGGGAACAGTGTCAAGAGTGATTTGCATATGGCTGGATCCAAACTGGGGTGGCATGGTGGGCAAAATAACAATGGATTAAACCTAGACCTGTGTCTGGGAGCAAGTGTTTAAAAAGTTTCAGCACTCTGTACATCATCTTGTTGTGTTGCAATCCTTCTTAGGCATCACCAGTTATTTCTTAAGTTACACCCGTGACTTTGCTACAGTGAATGCCCTATTAAGAGACTTGACAAAACAAAATGTTCCTTTCCAGTGGTCTGCTGAATGTGATCAAAGCTTCAAAAGAATAAAACACATGATTGCAAATGCAACCAAGATGTCCTATTTTGGCCTCAAGTTACATACTGAGATCACAGTAGATGTGAGCCCATGGGGCTGAAGGTAATCCTTGCTCAACATAATGTTCATCTGAATGCTCAGAGACACATTGTGGCATATGCCAGTCGAAGCCTGTCTGACACAGAATATGCCTATTCTTAGCCAGAGAAGAAGAGTTTGGGTGTAGTGTGGGCTGCCAACATTTACATGTGTTTCTACACAGACCAGCAAGCACTGCTGACTATTTTTGGAAACCGGAATGACAAGATGCCCCCTTGCATTGAAAGATGGGGGTTGCAACTGCAAGAGTATGACTATGCAGTTGGGCACAAGCCAGGTAAAGGTCAGGACCCTGCTGATTACTTTTCACCAGTATCACTACATCTTTACTGTGCAACATCCAAAACGGCTGAGGAGTACATTAACTTTATAGTGAGGTCCAGCACACCAGCAGCCCTAGCCATTGAGCTGATTATTGCTGCTACTAATGCCGATAAGAACATGCTTATCCTCAAAGACATCATTTCAACTTAATCATGGAAGAGGAGCACTGGACCTTTTGCTAATGATGTCATCTTCAAAAATTCGTTAAATGTACAGGATGAAATGTTTGTGACCAAGGAAGATGTTATATTGAGAGGTTTGAGAATTGTCATACCTGAGAGCATACGTTATCAAGTCATTGAACTAACCCAAGAAGGACATTGGGGCATTGTAGCCAATAAAAAGAACCCTAAGAGACAGAGGGGGTCATTCTGACCATGGCGGTAATTACCGCCATGGCGGAGGTCGGCGGTAGCACCGCCAACAGGCTGGCGGTGCACCGCTGGGCATTCTGACCGCGGCGGTTCAGCCGCGGCCAGAAACGGAAAGTCGGCGGTGTACCGCCGACTTTCCGCTGCCCGTCTGAATCCTCCATGGCGGCGGAGCGCGCTCCGCCGCTATGGGGATTCTGACACCCCCTACCGCCATCCTGTTCATGGCGGCTCTCCCGCCATGAACAGGATGGCGGTAGGGGGTGCCGCGGGGCCCCTGGGGGCCCCTGCCGTGCCCATGCCAATGGCATGGGCACGGCAGGGGCCCCCGTAAGAGGGCCCCAAAAAGTATTTCAGTGTCTGCCCAGCAGACACTGAAATACGCGACGGGTGCAACTGCACCCGTCGCACCTTCCCACTCCGCCGGCTCAATTCTGAGCCGGCATCCTAGTGGGAAGGTTGATTTGCCCTGGGCTGGCGGGCGGTCTTTTGGCGGCCGCCCGCCAGCCCAGGGCAAATGTCAGAATCACCGCCGCGGTCTTTCGACCGCGGTGCGGTGTCCTGACGGCGGTACCTTGGCGGACGGCCTCCGCCGTCCTCCAAGGTCAGAATGACCCCCAGAGTGTGGTTCTCTCGCTTAGACGAGCAAGTTGAGAAGAAACTAAGAGAGTGCCATTTTTACAACTGCCTTTCCCCAAAAGTGATAAAGCATCCATTGACAATGTCTAATATTCCAGCACAGACTTGGGAAAGAGTTGCAGTTGATTTCTTTGGGCCTTTAGGGAACGGACATCATCTTATTGTAGTCAGTGATGAGTATTCCTTTTTTCCCTTATTAAAGGGGTTATCATCAACAACCCATGACAAGGTCATCGAGCAGCTGGATGACATCTTTGCAGTGGGGGGTATCTCCACCATTGTATTGTATTGTATTGTAATAGTATTTATATAGTGTTTACTACCCCTGACAAGGTGTTGAAGCGCTTTTCGGCGAGTAGCACGCTACTCCAGAACCCAACAAGAATTAGTGGTGGATTAGTATCGGGAAATATGAGTACAGTTTTAGTATTATTATGAGTTAATTTGAGCCGCCGATATGAGAGTTTGTTAGTTAGATTGACTGGAGTAATGGAGGGGTGGAGGAGGAAAGAATCCAGAAGTGTTAATTGGGAGTTTATGGTAATAGGATTTAGGCTTGGGATGAGTAAAGGGAGGATGGAGGGGAGAAGAGTCTGTGGAAGGGGTTAGGGAGATCATAGTAACAGGGTGAGATAAATGAGGGAGAGTATAGTAGGGTTACTTGGGAGGTCATGGCATTAAAGTGAGGTTTGGGTGAGTTAGATGTAGAAGTGGACGGAAGAGCTTAGGCAGAGTTATTTAGGAGATGAAAGTAGTAGACTGGATTTGGGATGAGTCAGAGTGGGAATGGAGGATAGATTGATAGAGACATGACATATGGTGATGGGTAGATAAGTGTGATATAATATGAGAGCAGGGATTCATAAGTATCTAGTATAACAACTTATCAAGGAGTTATGCAATGACCTATGAACATGTTAAGCATAGAATAACATACACATATATATATATTTACACACACATACATAAACACATGAATACACACACATATGCACACATATATTTACATACATATACATATTTAAACCATGAGTAAATATACTTAGTTAAACAGGTTTAAAGAGTGTGTGTGTAGTTTATTGTTATGACATAGTAGCAATACATATTTCAGAAAAAAATATTTATCAACATAGGCATATGCAGTCCATAGTTGTTTGAATATGATGGTTATAAAGGAAAGAGCCAACTCTTGAGTAGTTTTCTGAAGACAAGATAGTTATCTGTGGCTCTTATAGTTGGGGGTAATGAATTCCTTAGTTTGGCTGCTTGAACGGAAAAGGATGTTCCACCTATAGTCTTTTTCTTGTACGGTTATTTCTGATAATAAGCGGTCCTGTTCCATGTATAGCTTTGTGGGTTATACAAAGCAGCTTGAAAGTGCATCATCTGGCAACGGGTAACCAGTGTAGTGCTCTCAAGGCAGGGGAGATGTGGGCTTGTGGCTTTACATGTAATAGTAGCCTGGCTGCAGAGTTCTGAATACGTTGTAGTTTTTTCATAATAGATAGAGATGATCCATGGTAGAGGCTATTGGTATAATCCAGTTTGGATAGTACAAGCGAGATGTTAGCTTGCACCTTGTGTGGAAATCCGAGGTGGGGGAAGATGCGTCATAGAGCCTTCAAGGTGATGAAGCTTGTTCGTGCTAATTTGTCCACTTGGGCATTCATAGTTAACTTGGAGTCCATGGTGAATCCAAGGTTTTTAACTTCTTGGATAATTGAGGAAGTGGTCCGAGATCGTCAGGCCAGGCGCCCAGTGGGTCATAACATTTCCAGTCACCACATTTGAGTATTTCTGTTTTGGAGGCATTTAGTTTGTGATGGCTCCAGGTCATCCACTGATCAACGTCTCTGAGACAACTGACGATTTCTGAGTTTTCAATGTTTTAGGTGCATTCTAATTTAACTAGTATTTGTGTGTCATATGCATAGTTGTAGCATGTGAGATGAAAATCATTGATCACTTCTGGTAATGATATCATGTAGATGCTGAAAAGCAAAGGTGAGATGATTGATCCTTGGGGGACCCTTGCTTTTGTGAGGTAGGGTTTGGACGAGAAGGGGGGCGAGTAGATGGTATTAGATCTTTTTTGAAGATAGGATGTAATCCAGTCGAGAGCAGTCCCTTCTATGCCGGCTTCGTGGAGTCTTTGAATTAGGGTGTCATGGTCAACCGTATCAAAGGCAGCCGAGAGGTCCAAGAGAAGTAGTGCAGCATTTCTATTGCAGTGACTGTGTTTTTAAGATCATCCCAGATTGCTATGAGTGCCGATTCAGTGCCTCTTCCTGGGCGGAATCCAGTTTGGAAGTCTGAAAGTATAGAATTGTCTTCAATGAATTGTGACATCTGGGTGAATGCTGCTCTTTCTATCAGTTTGCCCAGGAAAGGTCCATTTGTGATTGGTCTTTAGTTGTTGGGGTCCTGCGGGTCTAGGTTTATTTTCTTTAATAACAGTCATATGTATGCCTTCTCAGGTCTACAGGAAAAGTTCCTGTAGTTAAAGAGTTGTTGATGATTCTTCTTACAGATGTGGCAGCCGAAGTAGATAAAAGAATGTGCCTGAAGATTTGTGGTGGACAAGGGTCATAAGGGCAACCGAAAGGTCTGCTTGCTTTGACCAAATCCATAAGTTCACCATGGGATATCTGTTTGAAGGACTGTAGAGGCTGGATAGGTTTATTCTTAGAGGATATTTTAGGAAAGGGGTTGGTGTTGATGGTTTTCTTCTGTTTTAAATAGGAGTCCAATGTGTCTGCCTTGGTTGTGTAATGAGTTGCCAGTTTGCTTGTGAAATCTTGAGTAATGGGATGACTTCCTTCCATGCATGTAGGTTTTTGAAATTCATTGACAATTTTATAAAATTCTTTGGTTGTAGATTTAGCATTTTGAATTCTGTCTGAGTAGTACCTTTTTTTTAGCTTTTTTGACTGATGATTTGTATATTCTGTTAAGTTTGTGTAGCTGCAGCTTGTCTTGACTGTTGCTTTGTTTGAGCCAGGTGCGCTGCAACTTTCTATTTGTTGCTTTATCTTTTTAAGTTCTGTGTTTGTCCAAGGTGTTGGTTTTCTTTTGTTGTGTTTAGTTTTTCTGAGTGGTATTAGAATATCAAAATCTTCCTGTAGCCACTCATAAACTTTTGGAATAGAATTAATTGCATCTACATCTGTGTTGGCTGTTATGTGGGTTTCTAAGTCATCAAAATTGAGTTTGCTCCAAGGTCAATATGTGCATGTATGTAAGTAGTTGTGGGGTGTATTGATTTGTGGAGTTCTATGTCGGACAGTTATCAAATGGTGGTCTGACCATGTGATTAGCGTAATGCTATGAACGGTAACTAGTTCAGGCTTAGCAAAAATTACATCTAGGATGTGTCCAGCGATGTGTGTAGGACTGTGTACAATCTGATGTAGGTTCAATGCGACGAGGCCAGTGGGGATAGCTTTTGGATGGGGCACATTGGGTTTGTCAAATCAAATGTTTAGGTCCTCAGAAACGCATAGGTTTGAGTATAATGTAATACGGTTTGAGACTGTATCTAGAAAAGCATGTGAGAATGTTGAGTTGTTAGGTGGAGGTCTGTAAAGGAGGAGAAAGTTACAGGAGGAAGTTGGAGTAGGGTGGCATCTGGTGAGGAGAGCTCCACAACCTTGTATGGAAATGTTGTCTGTTTTACTGAGATTTATTGCCTGTTTGAATATAATAGCAAGTCCACCTCCTCTCTTGCCCATACGGTTTTGTGTGATGGTTTGATAGCCCGGAGGAAGGGTTTCGTGCAGCACTGGAGCCATATCATCTCCCAACTATGATTCTGTTATGAATAGTAAGTCAGATTGTGTGTCTGTGAGCAGGTCGTAGATGTGGTGCTTGTTTTTTGAGAGTGACTGAGCATTTATGAGCTGGCAGTTTAGAAAAAGTGTGTTAGTGGCAGTGTTGTTTTGTTTAGGAGAAGGGTAAGCAGTATAATTTGAGCTTGAAGCAGGTGTGTTGTTAGTTGTGATAACTGTGTGAGGGTCACAATAGTCTTGTTTTTCAATATAGTGTTCCTCTTCCAGCAGGTTTCAGAGGCATTTTGTTGGGTCTGTGTGGGTGGGTAGTGGACTTGGTGGCTGAGAGAGACATGAAGAGTGTACTGTTTTGTGTAGGGTAGCCTTATTATGTAATAGACAAGGGGAGGCGAAGTTGTTAAGAGTGGCATGTTGTTTATTTTGTTTGCGTCTGCTTAGTGTGGATGGTGTATGGGTTAGGGGTGGTGGAGGAGCATGTGGATCATGATGTAAGGCTCTAAATTGTGCAATGGCGGAGAGGCGAGTGAATGAAAGGTGCTGGGTTGGGGTGCTTGTGGTAGGTGTTTGTGAAGAGTGCGAATATAGGGGTAAAGACAGGACGGTACTTGTATTCTTTGTGTAGTCATGAGGGTGGGAGTGGGTGTGATGATAAGTATAATGAAAGTTTGTGTTGATTTGATGTGCTGATGTGTGTGGTCTGTATTGTTTTTGCAGAATAGTGAGAGGGGATATTGATGTAGTTGTTTTCGGAGAGAAATATGTATGTGAGTTAGTGCTGGTGAGTGGAATCAGAGTATTACAGGGGGTGTTGATGTGTTTTGGAGATGAATGTATGAGGTGTTTAAGAGGGGATAGATGTGTGTCAGGGGAGTTTGTGTAAGTTGTGATGACTGGAAGAGATAATATATGTGGTGGAGTTGAGAGTGAGGATTGTATGGTTGTGTGTAATTGGTGAAGAGAGGGGAAGGGTGTTTGTAGATGGTGTGTTGGAAGGCTGGGTTTAGGAATTGTTATGATGAACGGTGGTCTGTGTGGAGCAAACAGAGGATAGTGTTGTTGGTTTGTATGAACAGGTGTGTATCTGGAAGGCTGAATAATGTATAGTGTGGTTTTGTGTTGTGTGGGTGATGGCAGGTTGTGGGAGTGGACAGAGTAGTGTTTGCTGTGAGAATGCAGGGGTTTGACTATTGTAATTGTGGAGGATATATGTATATGTGTTGTATAAGGGGTATTATGTTGGATGATGGGACATTGCAATCTGTCTGCAGTCAGTTTGTGATGCATCGGTTGCATGTCTTTGCAGATAATGTGTTTGCAGGTTGATGGATGTGTAGGGAGTAAAATCTTTTCTGGTCAATAGAGAATTGGGCAGCATTTCTGGCCCTAGGCCCTACCAGTCCTGAACAGGCCCAAACAGGAAACTGCCCTTAGCCTCAACGCCCAGGTTGGGATGCCCTGAGTCCTAGGCTTAAATAGCCCTACTGGCCAATAGAAACCTAGTCCTAACCCTAACCAATCAGATTTGTAACCATTATTCTCACAAACAATGGGAGACCCAACCTTAATCACCAATCATACCCCTTAACCTGACAACCAATCACAACCCTAGCCCTAGAGCTAGGAACCAATCAGAAACTCAGCCCTATCCATCAATCACAACCTCATCCTCAACCTCCCTTGCCATGAACACATATCCACCCACCTCAGATACCCACACTGGCTGCCCATCAACAAAAGGATAATTTTCAAAATCCTTGTCCACGCTCACAAAGCCCTCCACGACACTGGACTGGCCTACCTCAACGAATGTGTCAACTTCCACATACCAACTTGACAGCTCCGCTCCGCCAACCTCGCCCTCGCTACAGTCCCTGGCTTCCAAAGCACTACCTCCGGCGGCAGAACCCTCTCCCACCTTGCCGCCAAAACCTGGAACTCCCTCCCCACCAACCTACGCAAGACCAAGGACCTCCTAACCTTCAGAAAGCACCTAAAAACATGGCTTTTCAAGCAGTAACCGCACCCCACACTCCCCTCCCACCGCCGTGAGACCCTACCGGGTGAGTAGTGCGCCTAAGAAATTTATTTGATTGATTAATTGATTGACCCCAGCCCTAGAACCAGGAACCAATTAGAATCTCAGCCCTCTCCACCAATCACAACCCTAGCCCTAGAACCAGGAACCAATCAGAATCTCAGCCCTATCCATCAATCACAACCCCAGCCTTAGAACCATGAACCAATCAGATACTCAGCCCTATCCACCAATCACAATCCCAGCCCTAGAACCAGGAACCAATCAGAATCTCAGCCCTATCCACCAATCACAATCCCAGCCTTAGAACCAAGAAGCAATCAGATACTCAGCCCTATCCACCAATCACATTCCCAGCCCTAGAACCAGGAACCAATCAGAATCTCAGCCCTATCCACCAATCACAACCTCAGCCATCACAACCCCAGCCCTAGAACCAGGAACCAATCAGAATCTCAGCCCTATCCACCAATCACAACCCCAGCCATAGAACCAGGAACCAATCAGAATCTCAGCCCTATCCACCAATCACAACCCCAGCCCTAGAACCAGGAACCAATCAGATACTCAGCCCTATCCACCAATCACAATCCCAGCCCTAGAACCAGGAACCAATCAGAATCACAGCCCTATCCACCAATCACAAACCCAGCCATCACAACCCCAGCCATAGAACCAGGAACCAATCAGAATCTCAGTCCTATCCATCAATCACAATCCCAGCCCTAGAGCCAGGAACCAATCAGAATCTCAGCCCTATCCACCAATCAAAACCCCAGCCTTAGAACCAAGAACCAATCAGATAATCAGCTGTATCCACCAATCACATTCCCAGCCCTAGAACCAGGATCCATTCAGAATCTCAGCCCTATCCACCAATCACAACCACAGCCATCACACCCCCAGCCCTAGAACCAGGAACCAATCAGAATCTCAGCCCTATCCACCATTCACAACCCCAGCCCTAGAACCATGAACCAATCAGAATTTATCCACCAATCACAATCCCAGCCCTAGAACCAGGAACCAATCAGAATCTCAGCCCTATCCACCAATCACAACCTAAGCCATCACAACCCCAGCCCTAGAACCAGGAACCAATCAGAATTTCAGCCCTATCCACCAATCACAACCCCAGCCATAGAACCAGGAACCAATCAGAATCTCAGCCCTATCCACCAATCACAACCCCAGCCCTAGAACCAGGAACCAATCAGATACTCAGCCCTATCCACCAATCACAATCCCAGCCCTAGAACCAGGAACCAATCAGAATCTCAGCCCTATCCACCAATCACAAACCCAGCCATCACAAACCCAGCCCTAGAACCAGGAACCAATCAGAATCTCAGTCCTATCCACCAATCACAATCCCAGCCCTAGAACCAGGAACCAATCAGAATCTCAGCCCTATCCACCAATCTCAACCCCAGCCTTAGAACCAAGAACCAGTCAGATACTCAGCTGAATCCACCAATCACATTCCCAGCCCTAGATCAGGATCCATTCAGAATCTCAGCCCTATCCACCAATCACAACCCCAGCCATCACAACCCCAGCCCTAGAACCAGGAACCAATCAGAATCTCAGCCCTATCCACAAATCACAACCCCAGCCCTAGAACCAGGAACCAATCAGAATCTCAGCCCTATCCACCAATCACAATCCCAGCCCTAGAACCAGGAACCAATCAGAATTTCAGCCCTGTCCACCAATCACAACCCCAGCCATAGAACCAGGAACCAATCAGAATCTCAGCCCTATCCACCAATCACAACCCCAGCCCTAGAACCAGGAACCAATCAGATACTCAGCCCTATCCACCAATCACAATCCCAGCCCTAGAACCAGGAACCAATCAGAATCTCAGCCCTATCCACCAATCACAAACCCAGCCATCACAAACCCAGCCCTAGAACCAGGAACCAATCAGAATCTCAGTCCTATCCACCAATCACAATCCCAGCCCTAGAACCAGGAACCAATCAGAATCCCAGCCCTATCCACCAATCACAACCCCAGCCTTAGAACCAAGAACCAGTCAGATACTCAGCTGTATCCACCAATCACATTCCCAGCCCTAGATCAGGATCCATTCAGAATCTCAGCCCTATCCACCAATCACAACCCCAGCCATCACAACCCCAGCCCTAGAACCAGGAACCAATCAGAATCTCAGCCCTATCCACCAATCACAACCCCAGCCCTAGAACCAGGAACCAATCAGAATCTCAGCCCTATCCACCAATCACAATCCCAGCCCTAGAACCAGGAACCAATCAGAATCCCAGCCCTATCCACCAATCACAATCCCAGCCCTAGAACCAGGAACCAATCAGAATCTCAGCCCTATCTACCAATCACAACCTCAGCCATCACAACCCCAGCCCTAGAACCAGGAGCCAATCAGAATCTCAGCCCTATCCACCAATAACAACCCCAGCCCTAGAACCAGGAACCAATCAGAATCTCAGCCCTATCCACCAATCACAAACCCAGCCATCACAAACCCAGCCCTAGAACCAGGAACCAATCAGAATCTCAGTCCTATCCACCAATCACAATCCCAGCCCTAGAACCAGGAACCAATCAGAATCTCAGCCCTATCCACCAATCTCAACCCCAGCCTTAGAACCAAGAACCAGTCAGATACTCAGCTGAATCCACCAATCACATTCCCAGCCCTAGATCAGGATCCATTCAGAATCTCAGCCCTATCCACCAATCACAACCCCAGCCATCACAACCCCAGCCCTAGAACCAGGAACCAATCAGAATCTCAGCCCTATCCACAAATCACAACCCCAGCCCTAGAACCAGGAACCAATCAGAATCTCAGCCCTATCCACCAATCACAATCCCAGCCCTAGAACCAGGAACCAATCAGAATTTCAGCCCTGTCCACCAATCACAACCCCAGCCATAGAACCAGGAACCAATCAGAATCTCAGCCCTATCCACCAATCACAACCCCAGCCCTAGAACCAGGAACCAATCAGATACTCAGCCCTATCCACCAATCACAATCCCAGCCCTAGAACCAGGAACCAATCAGAATCTCAGCCCTATCCACCAATCACAAACCCAGCCATCACAAACCCAGCCCTAGAACCAGGAACCAATCAGAATCTCAGTCCTATCCACCAATCACAATCCCAGCCCTAGAACCAGGAACCAATCAGAATCTCAGCCCTATCCACCAATCACAACCCCAGCCTTAGAACCAAGAACCAGTCAGATACTCAGCTGTATCCACCAATCACATTCCCAGCCCTAGATCAGGATCCATTCAGAATCTCAGCCCTATCCACCAATCACAACCCCAGCCATCACAACCCCAGCCCTAGAACCAGGAACCAATCAGAATCTCAGCCCTATCCACCAATCACAACCCCAGCCCTAGAACCAGGAACCAATCAGAATCTCAGCCCTATCCACCAATCACAATCCCAGCCCTAGAACCAGGAACCAATCAGAATCCCAGCCCTATCCACCAATCACAATCCCAGCCCTAGAACCAGGAACCAATCAGAATCTCAGCCCTATCTACCAATCACAACCTCAGCCATCACAACCCCAGCCCTAGAACCAGGAGCCAATCAGAATCTCAGCCCTATCCACCAATAACAACCCCAGCCCTAGAACCAGGAACCAATCAGATACTCAGCCCTATCCACCAATCACAATCCCAGCCCTAGGACCAGGAACCAATCAGAATCTCAGCCCTATCCACCAATCACAAACCCAGCCATCACAACCCCAGCCCTAGAACCAGGAAGCAATCAGAATCTCAGTCCTATCCACCAATCACAATCCCAGCCCTAGAACCAGGAACCAATCAGAATCTCAGCCCTATCCACCAATCACAACCCCTGCCTTAGAACCAAGAACCAATCAGATACTCAGCCGTATCCACCAATCACATTCCCAGCCCTAGAACCAGGATCCATTCAGAATCTCAGCCCTATCCATCAATCACAACCCCAGCCATCACAACCCCAGTCCTAGAACCAGGAACCAATCAGAATCTCAGCCCTATCCACCAATCACAACCCCAGCCCTAGAACCAGGAACCAATCAGAATCTCAGCCCTATCCACCAATCACAACCCCAGCCCTTGAACCAAGAACCAATCAGATTCTCAGCCCTATCCACTAATCACAACCCCAGCCCTAGAACCTGGAACCAATCAGATTCTCAGCCCTATCCACCAATCACAACCCCAGCCCTAGAACCAGGAACCTATCGAAAATCCATCCCGAACAACCTATCACAACACCATATGCGACAACCAATAGGAACATATATAAGGGGCACGTTAACTGAAGCCCAGTCGCTGTGGGCAGGGAGGAGGCAGCTGCTGCTCTATTCAGAATCTGCTTGGATACAGACAGGTTAAATTCACACTTAAAAGCTAGCAGAGTCTACTTTCCAGGTAAGGGAGAGATTGTTTAAAAAAAAACACTGAAATACTGCTTGTTGCGCACTCTGAAATGTGGCCTTTTTAGGGCAAAAAACAGGGGATGCAGACAGTTTCTAGACACAATTTAAATCACAGAAACAGATTAAGCAGTCTCCTAAACACACTCTGCAAGATGTATGGAGCCTTTTTACTTAGAAAAGAGGGGGGAGGGGGCTTTTATGCAGTCTTGTGCCACAAACTAGAAGGGAAATTCACACCGTCACGGCTAAAAAAACACCACTTTAAAAGGTCAAGCTGCCTGAAACACAGAGAGTCTACAGTAAAACAGGCACGGGTAGCCTAGGTCTTTTAGGAATCCTTGAACACTGGGCTGTATTAGGGCACAGGCAAAATGCTGGGCTCACAAAATGGAGGTGGCTGTATTGGGCTTCCCTCCACAAACCATTCTCAAAGCTGACATTGGTCTGCCATTAAATAGTAAAGAATTCAAGGAGATTCTAGTCAGATTATATGCCAAGCATCAAAAGAGTACACCTCTGTGGCCCCAAGCCAATAGCGTTGTGAAACGATTCATAGGTACCCTCAAAAGGGTAATTCAACTAGCATTGATGGAGGGAATTCAGTTAAACCATGCCTTGTGTCAAGCTCTCTGTGCCGATCGTTCCACTCCTCACTCCACAACCGGTGAGAGTCCTGCCGCCTTACTGTTTGGGAGAGCCTTGGGAACTAAACTGCCACAGTGGACCGACCTTTGAATGCTGATAAAATTTGTGTCACTGACAATTCTCAAAAGTAGAAAATGAAAACATATACCGACCGGTGTCAACAAGCTCAGGAAACAGTCTTTGATGAAAGTGACTGAGTTCTGGTCAAACAGAAAACAATGCTGAAAACAATCACTCCATTTGCTGTCGATCCTCTGAGGGTGGTGATGTGCAAAGGGTACATGGTGGTGGTACCGTCATCCCAGACAGTCATTCACACTGGAGTTGTTACATTTTAAGCACCAACTTTTAGTGTGTATTCTACTACAGTTATGAATGAGACAATCCCCCTGACTGGCCAGATCAAGCATTAGAACAGGTGCCATTAGTGCACATCCAGAGTGCATCCCAACTACCTCAAACCACTTGTTCTGGCCAACTAGTGCGAGCACCTTGACGACTCATTGAAGAAATATAATCTGACTGTTGTTTACAATTTTTATTGAATGAAGGGGGGGATGTAGTGTGATGAGACTATGTGCACTAGGACCCTTGCTGTTCTAGGCAGACTCAGAGAAATTGTGTAATTTGTTGGTTTTGTGATGTGGTTATTGATAGTTATGACATGATCAGTGGGCAGAGTGTCATCATATGCTGAAGAATAAAGACGTCTGCTACAGAACTCTGTGTGCAGTGTGTTCAATTTTAGGTTCCCGGGACGGTGAGAATATTTCCAAGAAGTCCAAATGCATCAAAGCAACATTCCTGTTCATATTAATGATCCTATACAGGTGATCAAGGACTCTAGCCAGAACTAAGTCAGTACCTCTTGCAACCCTAAATTCTGACTGTCGGGAGTCAAAAAAGCAATTGTCCTCATCAGTGTAATCTCCAAAACATTCCTTGATTACTTTCTCTGTTAACCTTCCTACAATTAACATGGTGATCTGTGCCTATTAGTATCCGTTCAGTTGAATCTAAATTAGATTGCTTCTGTAGGAGAATAACCAATGAATGTTGGCTATAACTCAGTTGTCCTACAATCAAGAAAAATGTGTTATTGTTTGAAAGAGCAAGGCCACAATCACCTTATCCATCCCTCTGAACTCACCTGTTCTGAGATATCTTATACCTCCCCACCTACCAGCTTTCCTCCTTCACCCACCTTTCTTTTGGGAGCAACACGATGATGGTTGAAGTGTCAGATACCTATTAAAAGCAATTCTTTAACAACCGGCATAGAATAATAAGTTATCTTTTATTCAGCGCTGCTCGCACTGTAAATAACAGATGTTACCATTTACCAATTTATGATAGTCAATTTACCGGCCTTCTGAAGGCAGGAAGGATAGGTGTACTTTGCCAGAATTCAGTCACATTACCAGCAGATCAACACATTCTTAAAGGCAGGCACTTTCAGCTCCTTGAGCTATTCCTCTAGCATACTGATCATCGTTCCACCTCTGGGAAGAGGAAAAACACCACAGATGCCTTGTTTAAAATGAACACCAATAAATATAGTTTGCATTTTAATAAATGTTTAGCCAGTGAATCTTAGAAACATACACATTCAAATATGTGGCTGAGGGGTCAAATAATGTTACAATCTGCCAACAAATGTGAGATTCCTGCTAAATGTGAGAATCTTACCAACTAAGCTGCTACAAAAGGTTAGCAGGTATGAGTTATTTATAGATTTAAATACTGTAGGCAGGCACAAAAGTAATGGATCTAAAGGAGATTTTGACTTAACCATGTCTAGCGAGCACCCTAAAATAGTTGCAGACAGTATGTTCCCTAATTTTACATTTAGAATTCTGAGCTCTCATTGAAAATAATATTGAAAATATATGTAGGATGAGACCATTTATTAGATATTGATGATATTTTTTATTCATACTAAAAACAATCTGTTGTATTCTCTTTAATGAAATGTTTATAGCAACAAGACTCTCTGTCCCAAGGATTTACATTTCAACTCATTGAAAAGGAGTTTTGCTTGGTTAATAAAGTTCACGTTTCCATGGGTATCGACCAAAGTTAAATTAATTCAAATAAATGATTAAATTTGAATTTAAGTTAAACTAAAATTAATTTACTACCAAATGAGCTTGATAAAATGGCAAAGTTAGTTATCCCAGAGTTATAAGGGTTTGTTTGTAAAAATGGCTCAGGTGACTTCATCTATTTAATGCCATAGAGCAGTCCGTTGTTAGCTTAAGTACCAGCCTGCTTGTCATTTAAGACAGTGGTACAGAACGCTATACTTTGATTAAATGGTGAAGCAGTAGATGTTAAGGACTTGGACCAGAGTGCACAGCTTAGGTGTAGCATACCTACTGTTTCAAGGGTTGGACTTTTAACCAATTTTGATTGTAAAAATCAACCCTCTGGCATGGTGTCTGATTTTTCAAAGGTTGACCAAGTCCTTTTCAAAATCTACCTCTTGCCAAAGAGCCTGGTAACCTAAAGCAAATTCATTGCGATTGTGGGGGAAAAGGAGCACCCTAGAGCTATGAATTCTGAGAAGGCATGAGACGTAGTTATGAAGGTTTTAATTATAGGGCAGCTGAAATGAACAAACCCAGTTTTCATTTTTGGGATTAAAAGCATGGCTTTCAGTTGTCTGATCCCCTCTACACTGACTTACTAACTTATGCCTCTTATCCATCCTGGGGTATAGGCCATAACCAGGACTCTCCTGCCATCTCTGTCCTGGGCTTTTATTTCAATCTGACTCCAGGTGTAACCCTTCTACTTGCAGTTTGCCTTGAAGTCCCAGACCCTGGTGTTTCTTGGCCTTTCTATTTTTTTCTTTTCCATTGATTGCTCCCAGTCAGGGCTTGCCTGGTGGTGTTTCACGCAGGCTTGCAGAGTGTGTGACCTATCCAGCCCCAACATCTTTTCATGATTTATTCAGGAGCAGAGAGTTGGGAAGTCTGCTGCCTTAGGTCAGTATTGCTGATGGTGTTTGACCAGTAGATTTTGAAGATGTTTTCCTCAGACAGGTGTTGATGAAGGTCTAGACTTTGATGGTGGTAGCAACTGTTGTCCTACAAGTTTCTGCTCTATACAGAAGGACCAATTTTACGTTGGTGTTAAAAGCCTAATCTTGACCAGCAGTGTTAGGTCCTTAGACCTCTTGATCTTCTTTAGCTGAAAGAAGGCAGCCCTTGCTTTGCTGATTCTTGCCTCGATGTTGGTGTCTGTACCACCCTGCCTGTGGTGGATGGTGACATAGGAAAACTGTGGGGCACTACACACATTAAAACATACTTGTATTAAACAATTACATTAAAAATACATCAAAATAATAATCCAAGAAAGAAAAATAAATCTTTCACTTACCTTATCCTGCAACACATCCTTGATGCTGTCCAGTTCCTGGTTCCAGACTCCTCCGAGCGCAAGGTGATGTCACACAGCCAACTACCTTATCCAAAACAGACACAGCTCTTATGCTTTCAACAATGTTAAGCAGCATGAGTGAAGAGTCTGGATTGGCTGGAGCAGGCTGGCTCAGTGCTTCAAAGGGCACTGAAGGCCTATGCCTGCTCTCCAAACCAGCTGTCCAAGACAGCTTGGTTGGAGAGGTTTGAATTGCTCATATTGGGCTGGTCATAGTAAGATAGATGGCCAAACCTACAAGCACATTTCAAACTAAAGTGGCCACTCATCATTGCTGCCAGTCAGCAGCAATGAAAACACTGGCACCACCCCCACACTCCATTTAACATGGTAATACAATCATGAATTACCATCCTATTTTTTACTCTTTCTGCAGAAGTGTGGAGGGGGGTTACGCTCCTCCGCTCCTATGTAGGAACCACCCTGCACCCTGCTAGTCTAGGACACTGCCTTGGTAGGTGAAGCCCTCATTCTCTTCCAGTGCATTGCCTGCAAGAGTGAATGCAGTAGTGCTGGCTGTGTAAGCCTTCAGGATCTTGGATTATCCCATGTGGATTTTGAGGCCAAATTGTGCTGATTTATCTGCCACATTGCCTGTCTTCTCTTGCAGATGTGTATGGGGGAGTAGGGCCAGGTTGTCTGCAAAGTCTAGGTCGTCAAGCTGCATCAAAGGTATCCACTGGATCCCATTTCTTCTCCTGGCTGTGGAGTTCTTCATGATCCAGTATATGGTCAGCCAGAAGAGAAAAGGTGAGAGCAAAATAGCCCTAGCCCACTCCGGTCCTCATTTGGAAGGCTTCCATGAGTTGTCTTCCAAGGATTATCTTGCAGATCCTTCCCTCGTAAGAATGCCTAATGATTTGTAAATGTTTATCCAGCACACTGTAGTGACAGAGGCGATTCCCCTCTATGCATTCCTATAATTTATTACTGACAGCCATTTCCATCATCTTATCTGAGATAGTTAGATTGGGAGTACGTTAGTAGTTCACTTGAGTGTTATCCCACTGGAGATTTGATTTGACTAGTTTATGTAGATCCCATCAGTTTGTTACCTGTAGATATTTATGTTTAATGTTGGTAACAATGGCTTGTACCATCCCTGTATTCCATGAGTCTTGTGGAGCGCATGCTAGGCTCAATTTGTTATCTCATTTTCAACACACCTGACAGGGCAAAAGTCAGCAAACAAGAATACAAAAATTAAAAAGTAGAAGTTAACAATGAGTTCAAATTAAAGACTTTGAAAAGTAGTTTTAAAGAGGGGCTATTTCGGATTAGTTTCTCATATATTCAGTATTCGGGATGTACATTTTGTGCACCCAAACCTACAATTTACTTAAACTATATACAAGACAAGTGTAACAGGGTTTAACTCAAGCTTTAGTTGATGGTTAAGGTGTTATCTGGTATACAATAAGAGATAGCAGGACTGAAGTTCTTCAACACAGGGTTATATGCCAAAGCTTCTAAATATTTGCATTAATATTGTGATACTGTAGAGGCAGGGGCAGCCATTTAGCAACCTGCATTTGTTAGCATGGAAAGCCAGAACTGACCTCTAAATTATGTCACTTGCAATCGACCTTAAGGAGAAAGGAATTAACTTTCCAACTTCAATACTTGTACCAATATTAGACTATAGATGTGTCATCCTCTCTTGGACTAGACCTGACACTTTTTGCCTCCTGTGCATGAATATGACTAACAAATCTGTATAAGAGGATACTGCCTAATCACTATTGGCCACTATCAGACCAAATATATGGGTTGGTTTCCCATTGAATATAAAGTTTATTAAGAACTATATAAACATTCAAGAAGAACTCCAAATGTTAATGTCGTGACAGCCTTCAAAGAAGTCTAAAACCACATCTGTAGCAGTCCATGTTCAAAGATTTTCATATCTGTCTGATATTATACCTATCAAGATTTGATGCACCTCTTTTGAGACAGGTGTTGTATATTGAACAATATTTGCATGTATCACAACACATCTTTATGTGTTGTTTTAATATGAAGAACGAAATTGAGTGTTTATCAACCGATGTCAAAACCACCTTGCAATAAACTACTGTTTTCCCATTTAAACTGTTACACCCTGCATTATGCTTTGCTGCAACACTGTATAGAGGAACACTTTGTTTTCATACTGCTATTTCTTCAAGACTACTTAGATTGTTTTCTATTTTGATGTTACTGAATTTTTATGGGTTGATACTTCAGTGTAAAAGATAAATTGCAGGCTATGTACTATACATGCCTACCCATCTGCAAGTTAAAAACACGTATAGAGCAGTTTAAAAAACAAAGCATATACTGCTTCTGTACTTTACAACAGTAGTCTGATGTTTCAACTGATCTAGCTCTTTGTGAAGCAGCTACAGTACACTCCAATCTAGCGGCAAACGCCCCCTGTATTTTGTTTCAATACGATTAAATACTGTGTCTTACTATTTTTTTCTTGCTTGTATATTGTGGGCTGCTTTTTATAGTACAGCCCTAACTTTTTGCAGCTTTTCCTGAAATTTATATATTTATGAATAAATATCTGTAGTATGTAAACCTACTTAGAGATCACTGTAGTGCTGAATAAAGTCAGTAGCACTGCTTTACGATTCAGGATCATGTACAATGAAGCAACACGTTCATGGTGTTGAAAGCTTTTGTATGGCGATGTAGCATTCTCTGAAGAATTGGCTTTAGGTCAGCCCATTGCTCATGACAGGGTGGGTGGCTTTGCTGTCTAACTCAGTTGTCTGCTCTTCATTGTGGATGAGGTACTGTACTGGATTTTGCATTTGGTCTGACCAGGAGCATTTCAATCTCATGATGTTCTAAATGGATTTGTTGTATTTTTACATTCTTGAGTGCATGTGTTCTTTTAATGTCCGCTCTATTCCCTCTTTTTTTTTTTTTGCATTCCCTTGTTTCTCCATGCTTCGTTTTCACCCCTCTAGTCCCAGAGGCTTCATACCCCACTCTCTAGCTTGCTCTCTCTATTATCTGTATTATTAGCATTTTTTTACAAGGGCCCAGCAGCTTCAGAACACTGCTGAACTGGTCACTTCTCACTTTGTGTGTGCTTCATTTTGAGTTCTTCTGCCACCCACCTACCATTCCAACAAAGCCACCCTCCATTTTCCAACAGTAAATAAAAAATAACAACATGTTTGCGCCTCGTGATTCATGGGTCATAACCGAAGCATGCAGCACAGCACATATGTAGAACTGTGACTGCATTGGAAAGTGCTTTCTTTCGTAAAAAAAAAAAAAAAATTCAAGGTGGCCAACCATGTATGCGCATGCTCCCTGGTAAAGCCTTTTAGAGCGACTAACCTTGGCAGCGCTTGTTGAATCAGTCTCACTATGTACTATAATGCCTGAGAATATGCAGAGCAGCTACTAGGAGCTGTGTCAATTATTCTGTTGCCAGCTCATTAACTTCTACAAGGCAACTCAGTAAAAGAGGTAACAATACCCCAAAACACCATGCACTTTAAGCTCAATTGGGTTCAAGGCCCCTTTTAAGTGATATTAAGTAGTGGTGAGTGAATAATTCCACTCCACCGGCAGTGTTCGGGGAGTTTTCCCCACTCCGCACTAACGTTAAGTTGGTGAGTGCGAGTGAGAGAAATTGCAAAGTTGACAAGCGAGACGTGAGTGGACACTGTAGACCGCAACCGCTCGCGATGAGAAAGCTGCGGCTCACATTGAGAAAGCTGCTCCTCCAGTGGAAAATCTACTCAAGTGGCAAAAATAAGTTAGCGTTCTCTGGCGCTGAGCGTGATGCCGTTCATGCTGATTTTACAGTGTGGGAGAACTCCCCTGATAAAAATCAGTGTGAACAGCATGCCTTAGCCAAACTCCGGTGCTTGTGGAACTCCGCGTAGCACAGCACTATTTTTTTGCACTTCTCTGAGTTCCTCGTAGCAGGACTCTGCAAACTCTGTCCACACCTTATTTTAAGTGACTTTTAGTCAGTGCCCTAGAACAGATTTAAATAAAAAGGTTTTATTCAAAGGCCCTACCAGGATCACATCCTTTCGAACAAGTAATTTTAATTTTAATGCCATGTAATGAATAAGAAATGTTTATACTTTGCTATGTTTTTTATATTTATGCTGTTATGTGTACTTTTATGGTTTTTATAACCGCAATAAAATCAATGATGATGATATAGTCTCACTATGGTGACTTAATCTACCTTTGTTTAAAGGCTCCTTTGTAAGAGAGGTATGAATGAGAGATTATATTGGATCTGAATAAAATTGATGACAAATATAGGTAAAGCCTTCTCCCCCTTTCAGTAGACATTTCGATGGATATACTCTGGCTTAAGGGAGGAATACCATTTCAAAAATTGTGAACATGTGCTGTAGTGTTTTGTTCCTGATCAAAATATATGGTATTTCATGTAGTTCTCAGTCCCCTTTGGTATTTGCATTCTTACTACATTGTCACCTTTAATGCCTCGATGTACAGATAAATTGCCGCAGCTAAAAATGGCATAGCAGCTCTGTAATGTGGACCAGAAGACAGTCTTAGCTGCTTGAATGCTGAACAGGATTTATGTTTTTGCTTCTTAAGAATGCTACTCAAAGATAAAACGTCTTTCACATGGCACTCGCAGCATCTGCACCCTATTATGCTAACCTTTTGTGCTGATCTGTCCTTTCAGACATCTGGTGGGCGCATGTTGGGTTTTGGCAAACTCTGTCATCTGCCAGTTAGATTTCATTAGTTGCTAATGGATATTAATATGTTTTCCAGGCTCCGGCTCCCTTCGAGCATTGTGTAACATGAGTAGGCTGCAAATGCTATATTCGCCTGGTCATTAATTGCCCAGGGAGACTGTAACAATAGAGAAGCTGTGCGGTCTCGTGTTTTGCAAACTGATAATTTGAAAAAGCTACCACATGTCTTGTAAGACTTCTGTAAATACAGATTAGTTACAAGCTGTGCTAACTTAATGTGTCTCCACGCTTGGTGAGTCATTTTGGCACCAAGTTGGTATATTAAATTCAAATGAAAGCAAACAAAAGCTGAAAGTTTTTTAAAGGTGGTGAGGAAAAATCCCGCATAATGCCTGGTATGAAATGACCTTTGGTCAAAATGTGGGATAGACATGTGGGGCACATAGGTTCATTTCATTCGCTACTTGTAAAAGCTTACATGATTAGCAGAAATATACATAGTTGGTTATGTACGTCCACAGATTTCGTTTAAACAATATGTGCGTGCATTTTCCCACTAAAATAGACATTTTGACACTCACCTCTGCAACAATCCTGTGCATTCATGTCTGAAGGAAATATAGGGTTGCTACGACAAGGAGCAGGGGTCACTCTTCATGGTATTTTTGCAAATAAATGGAGTTAAAAATTGCACAGAGGTTAGAAAATAAATATGTCTGTTTTGTTATCTCCTACAAGCCAGCTTGCTAAGAGCCATTTCCCACATGGCCATTTGAGGTGAGAAAACCATGGAATTCTGTAATCTATAGGTTCCATGGGTTGGTGACTGTCTATTTGTGACACTAAAAGTGTTGGAAGCTGTTTTTAAGCTGTCAAGGAGGTCTTATTTTCAGGGGGTCAACCGAGTAAGCGCATGTAGTCCGTGTAGTCTTGGCGACTGACATTAATAAAGAGGCTAAATGCTTGAAGTAGTCCTGTATGATTGTGCCATACACGAATGGAATTGAGGTAAAATGAAGCCAACCTGGAGTACTATAGCTACTAAAATTATAGGACTCTTCAACTTTCGAAGAGATGAGACAAGGACACTGTGCAACTCACTGAAGTGTGCCACAAAAAGCTACCTCCATCCTTTTTCCTTACCAGCAGAGGAAGTGGATGTGAACACTAGTCCGTTGAATTTGATTAGTGAAAACGAAGGCTTTCATTACCAGTGTCTAATAATTAGAAATATGTCAGGGAAATCAAGACCGAGGTGGCAAATGTAGCCTCTAATTGACATATTAGCTGTATTTATTTGTAAATCTTTTATAACAAGCTACATGCAGGACAAATCTTCTTCCAGAGTATATATGGAAATTAACCTTCAACTCTATTTCCAGGATCAACAATGCCCCTGATAGCGCATTCAGTCCTTTTAAATTACTTATACTTGGACACGCTGGAGGTCGGTGAACCTTTTGACCGGGTTGAGCTCTCGTCATCCAAATAATTTTCGGATCCCTCAAATCGATAATCAATAATCATTTATAATTAATAACCAATACTCAATTAGTGATCAAACAACAAATTAGTTAAACAGAAAATCAATAATTAAACACACCATGACCTTTCAGTCATGAATAACCACACCTGTTTATTAAAAGTTAATGAGTTTATTTCCCTATATTAACAAAGCTAACACAATGTAAGTAAGTCTCAAAATCAAATGATACACATATACGAACATTACTGGCTGTCCATATCGACGGAAGAAACGCAATCTACGTAAAACTTGGATTATAATGCACTCAGCTATAGCAATACAAATCACTAATAAGAGTAACTGAATTTGACTAATTGCATACATTAGTCAGCATAACAAGATTTCAATTCAGCACGGTGCAACAAATGAATACCTCAACTAACCTCTGATTAGCATTGGCATGTGGGGCTTCATGCAAAATGAATTTAATCAACATAAATTTAGAAAACTTCTAGCTTAGGCTCTGTCAAAATAAGCAGTTGGTACCTAAGAATGAAAATACAATGAACAGTACATTTTATCCTTTTATAATTACCAAATATAATCAGCATT
The DNA here is from genome assembly GCF_031143425.1 of Pleurodeles waltl. NCBI lineage: Eukaryota > Metazoa > Chordata > Amphibia > Caudata > Salamandridae > Pleurodeles > Pleurodeles waltl. The sequence goes on from NC_090445.1 coordinate 512,669,980, forward strand.
CAAGATAAGTCTTCGTCCTTCAGGTACCGGTTCGATCAGCATGGGACAGACTTCAAAGGGGCAAAGTTTAAGGCAAGTTTTCCTTGCAGCAGCAAGGAAAGTGGGGGGGGCAAAAGTTATTATATGGGCAAGGCAAAGTAAAGTTAAAGCTAAAGTCTCTAGGGTGAGAATTCTTTAAAGTCTCTCTCTGGGATAGAGAAAAGGCATCAAAGTGTCATCAAAATGGCTTCTCGAATCTGGCTTCAAAATGGCATCAAGAAAATGGCTGGCTTCTCTTCGTCCGGTGGGATTAAATAAGAAACGTTCCAAATTCTTCAGGGTCTTCCATTGGAGGATCCATGGGGTGGTTTCTCTTTAACCAATGAATAGTGTCTTTTCTCTTAATGCTCATCTACGCATAAGGTGTCCTTGGAGTTTTGGAACACAAGTAGCAACAAAGTTGGCAATTAATTCTGCATCAGTGTCCTCATTGTCTGCACCTGCAGAAACTGACCTTGCTTCAAAGGGGATGAAAGTTGCCTAGCACGCAACTTTGAGATAAGTGTATTAGTCACTCTACTGGAAAAATACAGCTTTTAAAGGTTAAAACACGTCTTTGTTAATACAAGTGAAAACTACGCAGTTAGAATTGAGACCAGGCGACTAGGCCAAAGCCTCTGCTAAATTTAGGCTAAGCATATAACAGTTTTAACGAGAAAATCATAGAATATAGCTGCAATTATGACGCATTAATACATTTGTCGGTTTTCATGATTAATTAAGCTTGTTTATACTAATGGCGACCTACTTCGTGGGCACATTTTTCAACATACATTATTTTTCTTTACTAAATCACATTGTCTTATACGATTTTGTTACATGATATATAAGTGTTTGTTATTCTTTCTTTTTCTGCTTCATCAATCCCTCCTCTGATGACTAATTATGTCATCACATTAAATCTTTCACAAATTTTATTTCATTTAAAATTCTGTTTCAATAATTTTGTATTTCAATCATTTCACGTTTCCTTTTTACTCCCTTTGATTTTTCCCTGTATAATTTTCCCATTTTCTTTTGTTCTTTCTTTTCAATTCTTCTCTTGTTTCTTGCTTTCAATATTTTAATAGCTTTCCATATTCCCCAAATACCTATTAAGCAAATTAGTATTATTAATATCCCTTTTACTATTTTCAGTAATATTCAGTTCCAAATGTTGGTGAGCCAATTCCCCACTGAAACAAATCCTTTTCCAACTTTTTCCCATACCCCTGGTTCTTTCAATTCTTTCAAATCTGCACTATCGTTAGTTAAATTTGTAAGCATATTTCTAATTTGTTTACTGTTGTCTGGTATATATGAACAACAGTGACATGCACTAAGCATTTTGCAAACGCCGCCATTTTTTGCTAAAAGAATGTCTAAAGCAAGCTGGTTTTGAAGAGTCATAGCTCTTTCTGCAGCAAGTTCAGTATCCATCAGGATCATCGCTCCTGAGAAATTTGTCAGCATGTTATCCACAATAGTAGACAACTTTCGTATTTTGATTGAATTCAATATAACTCCTACTGAAGGAATTATTGCTCCAAATATGTCTCCTACCACGCCAGAAGCTGTCTCCCTTTTCTGAATACGATGTAATTCAGACAGCTTTGGAAATCTCTTTAAGTCGTCTAGTTGATAAATCTTTGGAAATACTATTCCCAAAGAACATCTCCCATACCAACCTTTTGGAAGACGATAATAGGCATTGAGTCCACAAATATAATATACTCCTGGAGTAGCTGGATCTAGGCCATTTAACATGCACCTCCATTTACTCTGGAATAAAAACATGTGTTTACATTCACTCGTTCCTACAAAGATTGTGTCATAATATGATTTAGGTCTATATATGCAAAGTTTCCCTATGTGTAATGCATCTAAAGCTAGTTTCCCCTGTGTCTTTATTGCGGCAAAAGCATAGTTGTCTACAGATGTCCTTTTATGTAATTCCTTTTCTAATTTTTCCTTTACCATTTTCCTTCTATCTTCAGTGTGATCTAAAAAGCTTTTCTCTACGGGTGAAAGTAAGCATGTAAGATTTTCTTTATGAGCGTGAACTGTGGAAAAAGGTGATAATGGTTCAAAGAAACCTCTAACTAATTTTATATAATAATCTCTTGCTACTTTACTCAAATACTCAATTATGGGGACCTATGAAAATACAACATCATGATTGGAATAGAAGTATTGAATATACTCCTGGCCATAAAATCTAGTTAGTAACAAACTACATGTTATTCTATACGTAAGGGGTATGCTATGATATGTCACCCCTTCTATTACTGATGAAGGGATTTGTGTACATATATAACAATCTTTTGCGTCCATTGTCTCAACATACCCATTCAGCAAGCGATAGAAAACATTAGATGAGAGTTCTTTCTTGTCGTTAGTATAGTCATGTAAATATTTTTCGTCTCGTTCGAGTTTCTCCAAAAGAGTTAATTCAGTATTAGGTTTAAAAGTAGAAGCATCATTCGCATCTCTTTCATTCCCTCCATGCATTCCAAGAATTATTGCCATAATTATTAGTACACATGCAATTATTAGACCTATACACATGTATTTACAATATTTCCTCTTATGTCCTTGTGTAGTATTGTCTGTCATGATCTATAGAGAATCAGAAAGTTGAAGATAATTTATCAAATCAAATTTGCAGATATATATATATATGTAGGATCAACGAGGTCAAAGTTCACACGGTTTTCTTTAGCAGCTTAGTCTCTTATCGGTTTAGCAACTTTGTCTCAAAATCGATTTAAAAAGTCAATCAGGTTATCAATGTCTTATTCGGTAATGTTCATGAAATTCACTTTTCAAGTACCAAAGTGTTGTTCTGCTTCTTCGTTTTCAAGACTAAGAGATAGAAATTAGTCTGACCAATCATTAGTGGCTGTGTATGCCCATTCTTATTTGATTCAAATATTCTTCTCCTTTCCCCTTGGGTGTACTATGTGGGGAATTCAGACTGTTCAACCATTGTGTTAACTGTTGTGCGTTTAGTCCCATTAATGTAGCATCTACGTCTACTGCTACTGATGGTTTCTGTAAGATTTCTGTTTTTGAAGTTTGCGGTATTATTAGTGGTGGACTTGACCTTACCACAGTTGACGGAACACAAATTGGAATTGGACTAAATTCCAACAAAGACCCAGATCTGTTTGACAGTGTTAAAAACATGTCAGAACAAGGGATGACATCAGGAAGAGGTGGAACGGCCTTATGGGGAAGGTGCGTTCCGTGGCAGGAAGACACCAACTAGCTGTACAGAGGACTGGCAGTGGACCCCACCTCCTCCCCCACAACTAACAACATGGAAGGAGCAAGTCTTGGCAATCATGCATCCTGAGGGCCTGGCAGGAGTAGGAGGAGGACTGGTCTCTAGTAAGTCAAATCTCTATTACTATCACCCCTCCTACCTACATGCCATCACAAACCCCCACCCTTACCCACACTCCCATCACTTCACCACCTCCCATGCACCCCAGCATCACAACCCACCGATCCCAATAACAAGCCCTGCATCCAACACCACTGCATGGACACCCATCACAGACCTGCATGGACACCTATCACTAAAGCATGCACACTAGAGGGAAAACGCTAGCCCACCAAATAACAACTCACACAAGGCAAAGCTGCTAGTTCAAAAACAACCTTAGAGGGCAACACACCCATACATAAGGTGTCACACGCAGAAACAATAACACTGCATTTACATCCCCACAGGTCCCCCAGCCAATGTCACCGGAGAGGAAGTGCCAGCAACATCCAGTCCCCCACAGAAGAGGCCCACAGTGATGACAGCAGCTCTGGACGCCTGGATCTGGATGATCAACCTGGCCCATCAGGGATTGCTGGACAGTCGGTTACCTAGACACAGTCCCATACCACCACAGAGCCTCCCCCCTCAGGAAACACCAGCACAGCACCCACCCAGCGGGCCCATACCTCTGTCCCCAGGACACGTCAATCAGCAGTGTGTCCACCACTACAGGGACCCCAGGCCACCCCACAAACACAGAACGATCAGGAACCTGGGGTCAGTGGCAGTGGGCACACGGTTCAGGGGACAGAGGCACAGGACTACAGGGAAGCTGGGAGGACTGCTGCGCGACAGGGGGAGGACAGGCCCAGGGAACCGACTCTCCAGAAGGCACTCACCAAGGTCCTGGGAGCATACCACCTATCCAAGGAGACAATGGGCCAGATACTGGACAAAATGAAGGAGAACCCGCGGCTGCAGGAGAGACAGTACCTAGGGATCAGGGAGGACTTGAAAGACTTGAACACCACCCTGGTCACCATTGCAGAGGTGCTGGCAGACATGGCCAACAGAATGAGGGAGTCAGTGGCACACCACCGGGCCCCTACGACTAGCCAATCTGATGAACAGTCCTCCACCTCCGCTGCCACCAGTGGACAGGAGGCCCCACCACAGGACCAACAGGCCACCAGCACCCCTCCCACTGCAGAAGGAGAACCACCCCGCAAACGTTCCCTACGATCCAGGCAGAAGCCAGAGACTATTCCCAAGACCCCCGCCAGGAAATAAGACTCTCCTGATTGTCACCCTTGTGTCCCACCCTGTCACCCTGTCCACCTTGAACTGCCATTGCTCCCCTTCCTATGCCCCCTTGGACAATGCACCTGTGATCCACATAGAATGGACTCTATCCTGGATTTTCTTCCATCATCAACCCAGCCAACTGCACATCCTCCTCTACTTATTAGCAATTAAATAAACATCCTTTGAAAAAAATACAAGTATGGAGTATGTCAAATGATTTAACTACGTATTTGTTTAACAAGGTATAAACACTCCAATACAACTGAACAGAAATGTATATATAGGAATGACCTGTAGTTGGCTGCAGTCAACACACCAGGAGCGATAGTGGGCCACAAATATCTGCCAATAGAGATGTCAAAAGGTACAGTGAGTGGACATAGAAGTGGGAAAATCAGCCTGCCAGTGAAAATGTCAAACCCAAAACTGTCAATTAAAAGTGAAGTTACACTGTCTTACCTGTGTGTCATTGGAAGTATTGACAAATTATTGCACTTCTGTTGCCCTCATCCTCATCCTCTGCCTCCTCATCTCCACTGTCTACAGGGTCCACTGCAGCCTCACGCCCATCTCCAGCCTCATCCTCCAGCAGAAAAGGCATCTGGTGATGTAAGGCAACGTTGTGCAACATACAGCATGCCACGATGATCTGGCAGACATTCTTGGGTGAGTAGCACGGGCAACTTCCTGGGAGATGGAGGCAATGAAACCTAACCTTCAGGAAGCCGAATGTCCTCTCTCTAATTCTTCTTGTTCACCCATGTGCCTCATTGCAACGTTCCTCTGCCCTTGTCCTGGGATTCCTCGCAGGGGTCAGTAGCCATTTAGAGGTTGGGGTAACCATAGTCACCTGCAAATATCGAGGGACACCTGTTAGACACACACTAACCCTTAGGGCACACACCATACCCATACACCAACATTCACTGGCTGGGAACCAGGGTTCACCTATTAGCCACACCCGCTGCCTCTGGAGTTGAGCCATCACATATGTGATGCTGCTATTCCTCAGGATAATGACATCATGCACAGACCGAGGATACTTTGCATTTGACATGGGAGATGTACTGGTCCAACACCCCAAGCGCACCCATGGACCCTTCGCCTGTAACTCCTGCAAACGCATCTTCCACCTCGCAACTACCACGACCACCAGCCCACGTGCCATCAACCACCTCAAGTGCATCCTGGTCAACGCTCGCTCTGTCCACAAGCACACCGTTGAACTCTGGGACCTCCTGGACTCCACACCTCCGGACGTCGCCTTCATCACGGAAACCTGGATGAACGCCTCATCAGCTCCAGACATCGCCACTGCCATCCCCGAAGGCTACAAGATCTCCAGAAAAGACCGCACCAACCAAGTAGGAGGAGGTGTCGCCATCGTCTTCAAAGACTCCATCAGCGTCACCACCTCAACCGAAGACACCCCTCTCTCCGCTGAACATCTGCATTTTCAAATTCGCACCGACCCCAGGACCACCCTCAGAGGATCCCTCGTCTACCGTCCCCCCGGACCGCGCGCCCCTTTCAGCGACACCATCGCCGACTTCATCTCCCCGCACGCCCTTGCCTCTCCGGACTACATCCTCCTAGGCGACCTCAACTTCCATCTGGAGCACAACAACGACCCCAACACCACCGCCCTGCTCGCCAACCTCGCCAACCTCGGCCTCAAGCAACTGGTGAACACCGCCACCACATCGCCAGACACACGCTCGACCCTATCTTCTCCGCCAGCAAACACATCTTCTTCAGCCACACCTCCGCTCTACACTGGACCGACCACAGCTGTGTCCACTTCACATTCCGACGCGAGACCCGCCACCTCCGCACTCAACCCATCCCTCGTCGACAGTGGAACAAGATCCCCGAAGAGCAACTCTTCTCCGCACTCGCCGCCAACAAACCCACCCTCACCACCGACCCCAACGACGCAGCCCTCAGCCTCACAAACTGGATCTGCAACTGCGCAGACAACCTTGCTCCCCTCAAACGCACGCATCGACAGACCAACACCAAAAAACCTCTCTGACACCCTCAAAGAATCAAAGAAAACTTGTTGCACCCTCGAGAAGGCCTGGCGCAAGGACCACACCGCTGACAACATGACCGCCCTCAAGAACACTACCCGCGAACCCCACCACCTGATCCGCGCTGCCAAAAGGAACTTTTTCACTGACAGACTAGACAAAAACAGCCACAACAGCAGAGAACTTTTCAGCATCGTCACGGAGTTCTCCAACCCCAACGCCAGCGCCAACGCCGTCACGCCCTCACAGGATTTGTGCGAATCCCTCGCTACCTTCTTCCATCGCAAGATCAGCGACTTCCACGACAGCTTCGGACACCAGACCCAACCAAACATCACCGAACCCGCACCCCCGGCCTTCATCCTCAACAACTGGACCCACATCAACACTGAAGAAACCAAATCCATCATGAACTCTATCCACTCCGGCGCCCCTTCGGACCCCTGCCCTCACTTCATCTTTAATAAAGCCGACGACATCATCGCCCCGCACCTCCAGGCCATCATCAACTCTTCTTTTTCTTCTGCTACCTTCCCCGAATGCTGGAAACACGCCGAAGTCAACGCCCTCCTAAAGAAACCTACGGCTGACCCGAGCGACCTGAAAAACTTCCGCCCCATCTCTCTCCTGCCTTTCCCAGCCAAGGTAATAGAGAAGACCGTCAACAAACAGCTGACCACCTTCCTGGAAAACAACAACCTGCTCGACCCTTCACAAACCGGATTCCGAACCAACCACAGCACAGAAACCGCCCTCATCTCAGTCACAGACGACATCAGAACCCTGATGGACAACGGTGAAACAGTCGCCCTCATCCTCCTCGACCCTTTTGGCTGCCTTCGACACCGTCTGTCACCGCACCCTAATCACCCGCCTCCGCTCCACCGGGATCCAAGGCCAGGCCCTGGACTGGATCGCCTCCTTCCTCTCAAACCGTTCCCAAAGAGTTTACCTCCCACCGTTTCGCTCAGACCCCACCGAGATCATCTGCGGCGTACCTCAAGGCTCATCGCTCAGCCCGACACTCTTCAATGTCTACATGAGCCCCCTCGCCAACATCGTACGCAAGCACAACATCATCATCACCTCCTACGCCGACGACACCCAACTTATACTCTCCCTCACCAAGGACCCCGCCAGCGCCAAGACCAACCTACAAGAGGGGATGAAGGACGTCGCAGATTGGATGAGGCTCAGCCGCCTAAAGCTGAACTCTGACAAAACGGAAGTCCTCATCCTCGGCAACACCCCGTCTGCCTGGGACGACTCCTGGTGGCCCACGGCCGTCGGCACCGCACCGACCCCCACAGACCATGCCCCCAACCTCGGCTTCATCTTTGACCCCCTTCTCACCATGACCAAGCAAGTCAACGCCGTATCCTCCGCCTGCTTCCTCACCCTCCGCATGCTCCGCAAGATCTTCCGCTGGATCCCCGCCGACACTAGAAAAACCGTGACCCACGCCCTCGTCACGAGCCGCCTGGACTACGGCAACACCCTCTACGCTGGGACCACCGCCAAACTCCAAAATCGCCTGCAACGCATTCAAAACGCCTTGGCCCGCCTCATCCTCGACGGACCCCGCAACAGCCACATCTCCGCACACCTGAGACACCTGCATTGGCTCCCAGTCAGCAAAAGGATCACCTTTCGACTTCTCACCCACGCACACAAAGCCCTCCACAACAAGGGACCGGAATACCTCAACCGACGCCTCAGCTTCTACGTCCCTACCCGCCTCCTCCATTCCTCTGGCCTCGCGCTCGCTGCCGTCCCTCGCATCCGCCGCTCCACGGCGGGTGGGAGGTCTTTCTCCTTCCTGGCAGCCAAGACCTGGAACTCCCTCCCCACCAGCCTCAGGACCACCCAGGACCACTCCGCATTCCGGAGACTCCTAAAAACCTGGCTTTTCGAGCAGCAGTAACCCCCCCCCTTTCCCCTACCGCCTTGAGACCCGCACGGGTGAGTAGCACGCTTTATAAATGTTAATGATTTGATTTGATTTGATTTGGTCTGCCAGGAACATTGTCTTCACATTCATGGAGTGAAAGCTCTTTCGATTTCAGAACACCTGTTCATTTCTCCGGGGGGAGAAGGGGACAAATGCAATATGGGTACCATCAGTTGCCCCAGTAATATTGGGGATATGTCCCATTGCATAGAAATCAGCTTTCACTGTGGCCAAATCCTCCCCATGGGGGGAAATGATATAGCTGCGCATGTGTTTAATCAGGGCAGACAACACTCTGGTCAACACTATTAAGAACATTGGCTGTGACATTCCTGCTGCCAATCCCACTGTCACTTGGAAGGAGCCAGTTGCGAGGAAATGGCGCTCTGATAGCACTTGTACAAGAGGAGGAATCCCTGTGGGGTGACGGATAGCAGATATCAGGTCAATCTCCAATAGGGCACACAGCTCTGTGATTGTGGCCCTGTCCAGTCTATAGGTGAGGATAATGTGCCTGTCCTCCATTGTTGCCAAGTCCACCAGGGGTCTGTACACGGGGGGATGTCTCCATCTCCTATTCATCTGCAGCAGTTGCAATCTATGGCGCAAAACGGTGAGCAGCTGGTCAGCATATCATATTTCAAACACTACACTTCATTGCATGTTGTGATTGTAACAGTATATTAATGGATAGGTCCAAATGGTGCTTATGTGTACTGTGACGCAGTTAGATGCCATGGCCTGCCCCCCCTGAAATGGCGTCTGCCTGTGCTGTATGGAGGGACATGTGGAAATGAGGTAATTCTGCTGACGTTGTGTGCCGTTGCAGGAGGTGGTCGAGAACCGCTGTGCAAATGCTCATTGGTTATCATTGGGCCCTATGGGTTACAGTGGCCAATGGTGATGTACGCCGGCAGTGACGGTATGCACCGCCGTGAACGTGACTGCCATTTTCTATCGGTTTACTCACTTGCTACCTGACCTTCAACTGGAGAGAACCTACACTGCATGTGCTGCTGTGACCTGTGTCTGGAATCAACCATTGCGCGTGTCACTGGGGAAAGGGCCCCTGCCTTCACCGCGGCAGAGTTGGAGAGACTGGTGGATGGGTACCTACCCCAGTATCGAATGCTGCATGGGCCTCCAGACAAACAGGTGAGTACACTGTGAGCACCATGAATGGGGCATGAATGCATGGAGTGCTGTATGTGAAGGCCTCGTGTGGGGGGGTTGGTGGAAGGGCCCTGGGCAGCATGCTGCATGTATGTGTGGGCATGTCTGTGCATAAGGGGATGTGGAGGGCTATGGTGGGCCATGAGTGGAACAGGCAGGACGGTCGGGCTAATAACTTTCCCTCTGTCCATTTCCCTGCAGGTAAGGGCCATCAAAAGAAGGGTCTATGGTGTGCCATCACCAAAGACGTGCGGACCCTGGGGGTCTATGGCAGGCAGAGCACCCACTGTCGGAAACGGTGGGAGGATCTGAGATGCTGGGCACGGAAGACGGCAGAGGCCCAGCTGGGGATGGCCTCCCAACGAGGAAGGGGTGCCCGTCGAAACCCTGACCCCGCCAGATGGCCTGCATACTGGCGGTGGCCTATCCAGAGATGGATGGCCACTTGGGGGCATCACAGCAGCCACAAGCGGGTGAGCATAGTGCCCCAATATACTACTTGCACCTGATGGGGTGGTATCTGGGTGGGGGATGTGGGCCTGTGGGTGCCCCTAGGCCAGGCCAGACATTGCAGGGTAGGTCCCATGTTGGGCAGGGTCTGATGTAAACTTCCTCCAACCAAGCTAGTAGGCATCCACTACTGGGCAGGGGTCTGTGAGTCTCAGGTATGATGCAATTGGCGTTAGTTGTCCATGTCCATGGGCTGGTGACTAGCATTGTGACTGGTAGTGCATTGCCTAGTGCATAGGACTGTTCCCTGTGTGTGTGTGTCGTGTACGCCAATGGTGGTGTTGTTGGTGCCATTGACCAAGTGTACCCTTTGCCTCTTCCCCCACTTTTGTTTTGTCACCCTGTCCTTATGTGCTTTAGCATCATCTGTCAGAGGAGCAGAGGCACCAGCGATGGAGGGAGCTGCATCACACAGGTCCCATGAGGCCGAATCCACCGATGGTGAGGGCACCAGTGGGACGGAGGGCGACGGGAGCACCATGGCGGAGACTGGTGTGGACAGTTCGGACAGTGATACCTCCTCCGATGGATGCTCCCTGGTTGTGGCAGACACCTCTGTGCCCACCCCAACTACAGGTACAGCCACCACCCCCTGTACCAGCACTGCCCTCCCAGAAGGCCCTCAGCAGGTTTCCCGTGCCCGCTGACCCATGAGGGTGGGAATCTCCTTCACCCCAGGCACCTCAGGCCCTGCCCCAGTTAGCCCTGCTGCCCTCATTGAGGAGGCTATTGACCTCCTGAGATCCATCTCTGTTGGGAAGCCAACCATTGTGAATGTTATCCAGGGGCTGGCATCCCAGATGCAACAGACAAATGAATTCCTGGAGGGCATTCACTCTTGCATGGCGACCCAACAGAGATCAATCCAGGCTCTGGCCTCTCTGATGGCAGCCATTGTCCCTGTTTCTAGCCTGCCCTCTCCAACCTCCTCTACCCAATCCCATTCCCCTCAACCCCAACCTATCCCAAGCACACAGGCAGACCAGCATGCATACAAAACACACAGGAGTGGTTCAGGCAAACACAGGCACCACACATTATACCACAGGCACTCACACAAACACCATCCAGATGCAGACATACCAACATCCACTGCCTCTACTGTGTCCCCCTCCTCCTCCTCGTCCACCTCCCTCCCAGTTACGTCTACAATCACATCTGCATGCACTACATCCTCATCCACTCCCCCCCATCAACATCACGCCTATCACTAGACGCCCCTCACTGGCAGTCACCACACCCACATCCATGCACACGTCCCCTGTGTCCTCTCCCACTGTGTCTGTGCCCCCTCCTCCCAAAGTACACAAACGCAAGCACTCAGACACCCAACAGCTATCCACCTCACAACAGCATCCAGCCCATGCACCTGCACCCAAAATCAGCAGACAGGGACCTCCTACAACCACTTTCTCTTCCTCCACTCCCAAACCTTCACCTTCTTCCCGCCCCATTGTCCCTAAGAAGCATTTCCTCTCTGCCGTTGACCTCTTCCCTACCACTCCCCCTGTCCTTCACGTAGGGCCAGTGTGGTCAGAACCCAGGCGAGCCACCCAGTCCACGGCCACAGTATTGTCCACAGCTACTCCAGGTGGGAGAGGATACCGGTCACCAGGCAGCCACACTGAAAGGGTGCCTGCACCAGGTGCTGCAAGGAACTCTAGGGAGGCACCATCAGCTGCATCAAGGAGGGGCAAGGAGGCACCCCCAGCTTCTTCAAGGAAGGGCAAGAAGGCACCCCCAGCTGCTGATGGGAAGGGCAGAAGCAATCCCCGGCTGGTGATAGGAAGGGCAAGGGGCCTGCACCAGCAAGCGGGTAGGACAGGAGGCCTGGTGCTGGGACTCATTCGGAGCCCCCACCACCAACCATGGTTGTTCAGTTGTCCGAGGCTGCTGGGGAAGGGCTGGAGCCTCCCCCCACCACCGCCAGCATAGCCACCAGCACTACTGCCAGCAGCAGTAGCCCCAGTGGGCAGCCGTCCGAGGCTGCAGGGGAAGGGTTGGAGCCTCCCCCCACCACTGCCAGCACCGGTACCAGCACCACTGCCACCATTGAGTAACCGTCACAACCGGCAGACAGTGTGTAGTCCTGCATCCATGGGCTGTTGTGCGGCCTGGCCCCTGCGAATCCTGTGCGTCTGACAGCCAGGTGAGAGACTGTGACCTTGCACGCCCCAAGAGCTACATCACAGGGCACAATGCCCCCTCCAGAACCAGTGGAGAAGACATCCACTCACACCATCCTCCACAGGATGAAGCTCACTGGGCACAATGCCCCCTCCGGAACCAGTGGAAGAAGCCATCCACTCACCCCATCCTCCACAGGATGAAGCTCACTGAGCACAATGCCCCCTCCAGAACCAGTGAAAGTAGCCATCCACTAGAGAGACTTTTGCCTTGCACTCCCCAGGACCAAGCAGTGGGCACACCACCCACTTGAGAGACTGTGGCCTTGCATTCCCCAGGACCAAGCAGTGGCAAACCACCCACTTGAGAGACTGTGGCCTTGCGCTCACCAGGACAGTGCACAGGGCAAGTTGCCCCCTCTAGGACCAGTGGTGTTGTACCATCTTCTGGCTGAGGTGCCCCCCCCATTTCCCGCCCCCCTGAGGTGCCTGTGTATTTTCGACCTGATGCCCCTGCAGTGTTCTCTCTGTGTTGTTGTGTGTTAAAGTGGCTGTTTGTCTGATCGGTGGTCATGATTCCATTCTTGGCGGTATTACTGCCAGTTTATCACCAACCGCCGGGGTTGTAATGAGGGCCTATATGCCTAAAGTGGTATAGCATTATCTGATGTTTTAAGGCTAGGGAAAAATGGGTTGACATGTATTCCTGTGGTCTTAGGCTGTTATATTAGTTAATTACTGTAATTACTGTTCAGTCATGCTGTCTCCTTGCAAAAAGAGTGTTAGCATTTAAATGTGACAGATATCTGGTGGAAAAGTTGGTTACTTAGCGAAAGGCTGCTTTTTCCATGCTTGTGATCCAGGCATTTTGAATACATAGTTTATCTATTGCCTGTCCTTGGTGTACTCCCAGAAGTGACTTTGTTCCTCTGCTGGTCTTCAATTTACATCCAACATAAATTGTTTAAGGAACCTCTTTCAGAGCTGAGCAATATCCAGCATAATTTCACAAAAACTTTCATGCTTTTCATGCAAAGCAGCTAGATGGTTCAATTAGTGATGGAAACTTTAGTGATGATTCCATTAAACTGTATATATGTATGCATGTGTTATTTCTATAGCATGAACCTAGCCAAAAGGCAGCAAAGTCGAGTGCAGGGTCAAAATCAAGCACAACCTCAATGTGTAATAGGAGAAATAGCTCAGTTGTGTGGTGTGGCTGGTTAATGGATTGTGATGTAGTGATATTTAAAGAGGTGAGTCTTTAATTTCTTCATATTTTGGAGCAGCATTGGGGCAGTCCTGATGATGATGTCCCTGCTCCTGGATGCCCTCTTTTGTCTCCTTTTTTTACACTTCATTGTCTGCAATCTAATGGTCTCCTAGCTGTGTGTGTACCAACAACCAACAGTGATGGTGAACTTGTCTTTAAGACAAGTGGGGTGCTAGTCATGATGGCTTTATAAATGATCCAGCTGGTTTAGAAGATGGCAGGACAGGCAGGGGTAGCCAATGGAGTTCTATCTGTACAAGGTTGATGTGATCATATTACTTCAGGCACTAGATGAGAAGTGCTGCAGCATTCAGTATGCTTTTGTGCATGCCATTGTGAAGTGTGGGAGACCATGACACATGACATTACCACAATTGAGATGCAAGAGTATGAGGGTTTGAACAGCAGTTCTAAAAGAAATGATTTGAGGTTCTTTAGAAGAGAGAGCTGGCACCAGGCTGACTATATTTTTTTAGTACGAATTATATATACAGGCGAGATAGATCTATGAAGTGATATAAATCCTAAGCGAGGAAATTAATTACTCGCTCGAAGACACTTAGGCGGTCATTACAACCCTGGTGGACGGTGTTAAAGCGCCCGTAAGACCGCCAACAGGCCTGCGGTAAAAAAAATTGAATTACGACCATGGCAGAAACCGCCAACAAAGACAGTCACTTAAACACTCCGACGGCCACGGCGGTACAAACAAACAGCTTGGCGGTCACCGCCAACAGACAGGCGGAGGACAATGTACCGCCCACAGTATCACAACCTACCAATCCGCCACCTTTTCCGGGGCGGATTCACCGCGGACAAAAACACGGCGGAAACAGGACTTCAAAGGGAAAACGCTCACCTCTACACACCCCACGAAGAAGCAGGACGCCATGGAACCAGAGCAGCAGATCCTGCCAGCCCTTGTCTTCTTGCTCCTCTACCAGGAGCACGAACGCCGGCGGCGAAGACCACGGTGAGTACTGCACCTACGACACAGGGGAGGGGGGAAGGAAAAAACAGGGACACACACATGCAACACGCAACTCCCGCACCCCCACCCTCACCAACCACAACACACACACCAATACAGCATGATACATTACAGTTACACCGCCCAACCCCCCCGGAAGAATGCAAATACCAAAGAAAATGAGTGTAACCATTGTAATATATTAAAATCCAGTACACAAAAATATATATACACACCATAAACAAATATATAGTAGTCCAGGTAGTGCTCCATTGCAGTCCGTGGAACACTGGGCCCACACGGTATGGGCGAGGCCCACACAAGATCCCGACCATGACGGAGAGAACACTGCAGGGGCATCAGATACCAATAAAACAGGCACCTCAGGGGGAGGGATAGGGGGGGCACCTCAGCCGCTTGAGTGCACGATGCCAAATCCATGAGGGGGCCACATGCCCACTGTTCCATCCTGGGGAGTGCAAAGCCACAGTCTCACAAGTCTCTCAAGTGGGTGGGTTGCCCACTGCTTTATCCTGGGGGTTGCAAAGCCACAGTCTCTCAAGTCTATACAGTGGGTGGTTTGCTCACTGTTCCATCCTGGGGAGTGCAAAGCCACAGTCTCTCAAGTCTATGCAGTGGGTGGTTTGCCCACTGTTCCATCCTGGGGAGTGCAAAGCCACAGTCTCTCAAGTGGATAACAGTCTCCACTGGGTTTGGAGGGGGCCTTGTGTTCAGAGTGCTTCATCCTGCCAAGGACAGAGGTAGTGGATGTATCTCTCCACTGGTTCTGGAGGGGGCATGGTGCCCAGAGTGCTTCATCCTGCCAAGGACAGAGTTAGTGGATGTATCTCTCCACTGGTTCTGGAGGGGGCCTTGTGCCCAGAGTGCTTCATACTGCCAAGGACAGAGGTATTGGATGTATCTCTCCACTTGTTCTGGAGGGGGCCTTGTGCCCAGAGTGCTTCATCCTGCCAAGGACAGAGGTAGTGGATGTCAATCTCCACTGGTTCTGGAGGGGGCATGGTGCCCAGAGTGCTTCATCCTGCTCGTGGTGGTCTCAGTAGCGTCAGAGCTTTTGGCGCTTATGGGCCTGCGGTGCTTGTAGCGGCAGTGCCCTGTTCAGCGGTGCTTGAGGCGGCGGTGTCCTTGGCAGCGGTGCTTGTAGCAGCGGTGCCCTGTTCAGCGGTGCTTGTAGCAGCGGTGTCCTTGCCAGCGGTGCTTGTAGCGGCGGTGCCCTGTTCCGCTGTGCTTGTAGCGGCGGTGTCCTTGGCAGCGGTGCTTGAGGCGGCCTTGCCCTGTTCATCGGTGCTTGTAGCGGCAGTGCTTGTAGTGGCGGTGCCCTGTTCAGCGGTGCTTGTAGCGGCGGTGTCCTTGGCAGCGGTGCTTCAGGTGGCGGGGCCCTGTTCAACGGTGCTTGAGGCAGCGGTGTCCTTGGCAGCGGTGCTTGAGGCGGCGGTGCCCTAGTCAGAGGTGCCTGTAGTGGCGGTGCCCTGTTCAGCGGTGCTTGTAGCGGCGGTGTCCTTGGCAGCAGTGCTTGAGGCGGCGGGCTCCTTTGCAGTGACTCAGCTGCTGTCGGTCCTCTCAGGCCCAGCGGGGCTTGTGCTGGCGGTCCTCTCTGGCCCAACGGGGCTTGTGCTGGTTGTCCTCTCTAGCCCAGCGGGGCTTGTGCTGGCAGTCCTCTCTGGCCCAACTGGGCTTGTGCTGGCGGTCCTCTCTAGCCCAGCGGGGTTTGTGCTGGTGGTCCTCTCTAGCCCAGCGGGGCTTGTGCTGGCGGTCCTCTCTAGCCCAGCGGGGCTTGTGCTTGCAGTCCTCTCTAGCCCAGCTGGGCTTGTGCTGGCGGTCCTCTCCAGCCCAGCGGGGCTTGTGCTGGCGGTCCTCTCTAGCCCAACGGGGCTTGTGCTGGCAGTGGCCTCCTGGGCAGCAGGGATGATGGCGTTGTCCTCTTGGGCAGCAGGGCAGGTGCTGGCGGTGGCCTCCTGGGCAGCGGGGAGGATGGCGGTGGCCTCTTGGGCAGCAGGGCAGGTGCTGGTGGTGGCCTCCTGGGCAGCGGGGATGATGGTGGTCTTCTCCGCCGTGCTGCTCTTCCCAGACTTGCCGGGTTTCTTGTGGCCCTTCCCCACCTTGGAAGGTGTCGCAGCTGACTCCACACTCCCACCTGTACCCCTGGGAGCGGCTTTGGTGGCTGGAGTCTTCCCCCTCTCCCGCCGGGCACTGGTCAACTTTTGATGCTTGACAGGTGGGGGACTGTCCGTGCTGTGGCTCTGTGCCACACTGGCTGCCCTGGTGGCCGGTGCACTCCAGATTCCGGTGACTACAGGAACCACTGGTCCCGGAGATGTTGTGGCTGAGGTGCAAGGTTGGGACCTGGAGAGTCGGGCCCTAGGAGATGGATGGGGTGGGGGAGGTGTGGGAAAGAGGTCAAGGTTGGACAGGAAAAGCTTTTTGGAGACACTGGGACGGATAGCTGGAGGGGGTTTGGGAGTGGAGGAAGAGCTTGTGGTTGTAGGAGGTGTACGTTTGGTGACTTTGGTACATGCGCTGTAGGCTATCGTGAGGTGGATGGCTGCTGGGTGGGTGTGTGCCTGCGTTTGTGTATCTTGGGAGGTGGCGTCACAGACACACTGGGAGAGGACACAGGGGATGTATAAATGGTAGTGGGGGTGGTGACTGCACGTGAGCGGGGTATGGTGGTGTGTGTGCTGGTGATGGCAGTAGTGGCTGTAGATGTAGTGCATGCAGGTGTGAGTGTAGATGAGACAGGGAGGGAGGAGGGAGACGAGAAGGAGGGGGACACAGTGGAGGCAGTGGATGTTGGTGTGTCTGCATGTGTGTGATGCTTGCGTGAGTGCCTGTGGGATGTGTGGTGCTTATGTTTGCCAGAGCTTCCCTTGTGTGTTGACGTGTGTGCATGCTGGTGTGAAGGTGTGCTTGGGATAGGCTGGGGTACAGGGGATTGGGTCTGTGTGGAGGAAGTTGGAGGGGGGAGCTAGAGACGGGGACAATGGCTGCCATCAGTGCTGAGGCCAGAGTCTGAAAAGCTCGCTGAAGGGCCGCCTGACCAGAATGAATGCCCTCCAGGAATGCATTTGTTTGTTGCAACTGCCTTTCTACACCCTGGATGGCATTCAAAATGGTAGACTGCCCAACAGTGAGGGACCTGAGGAGGTCAATGGCCTCCTCACTGAGGGCATCAGGGGTGACTGGGACAGGGCCTGAGGTGCCTGGGGCAAAGGTGATGCCCACCCTCATGGGTGAGCGGGCAAGGGGCAAAGGCTGAGGGGCTGCTGGAAGGGCAGTGCCGGTAGGGGGGGTGGCGGCTGTACCTGTAGATGCGGGGGCACAGATGTTGCTGCCACCACAAGGGAGCTCACATCAGAGGACGAGTCCGTGTCACTGGTGTCAGCTCCTGTCCCCACCGTGGAGCTCCCCTCGCCCTCCGTCCCACTGGTGAAATCTGACTCTGTAGTGTCGCCCTCTAGGGCCATGTAGGATGCAGCTCCCTCCTGCTCCGGTGCCCCTGCTCTTCCGTCTGATGATGCTAATGCACACAAGAACAGGAAGACCACAAAAGGGAGGGGGATGACAGAAGAAAAACATGTTGAGTGCATACATTACCGCTACTGATGGCGGACACGACAGACACAGAAGCCCCCTGCACTACGCCGCGCTCTTGGCCTCCACTGTTCAATCCCTGGGACATGGCCTACAAGGCTATGGACGACATCTGCACACATAGATGACACAGGGGCATGACTAGGTGTACTTGGGACTCTACAGAGGTGGGGTGGGGTGCCACATGGCCTGCCTTATGGAGGGACCTTGCCTACTAAACTTGCCCTGGCCTAGGGAAACCCACAGCCCACCTCTCCCACCCAGATACCTCCACTGCACGCAAAATCAGCAGGATGAGAGTGTACTCACCCCCTTGTGGCTGCTGTGATGCCCCCAAGCGCCCATCCATCTCTGGGTACGCCACCGCCAGGATCCTGAACATCAGGGGGGGTCATGGTGCGACGGGCACCCCTCCCACGTTGGGAGGCCATCCCCAGCTGAGCCTCCGCCGTCTTCTTGCTCCAGCAGCGAAAGTCCTCCCATCTTCTCCGGCAGTGGGTGCTCTGTCTGTGGTAGACCCCCAGGGTCCGGACGTCCTTGGTGATGGCACGCCAAATATTTTTTTTGTGGTGGCCGCTGACCTACATGAATTGTACAGGGGGAAGAGAAATTTTATTACCAACTGCACCGTCACAGTCTTTGGCCCCCATCCTTACCCTTGCCATGTGGCACATGCATTCATCGTCATGTCATGCACGCCTCAATCCCCCTTCCCATCTTTCATACACCCCACTCCACACAGGCATAGCCCATACAGCATGCTCCCAGTGTACTTACCTGTTTGTCTGGAGGACCGTAGAGTAGCGTGTACTGGGGGAGGACCCCATCCACGAGTTTCTCCAACTCCTCTGATGTGAAGGCAGGGGCCCTTTCCCCAGACACTCAAGCCATTGTCTCTTCCAGACCGAGGTCACAGCAGCACTTGCAGTGTAGGTCCTCTCCTGTTGAAGATCAGGTATCGAGTGATTGAACAGATAGAAAATGGCGGTCATGTCTGCGGCGGGTGTGCGTACCGTCACCGCCGGCGTACATTGTCATAGGCACCTGGGACCCATAGGGTCCAATGTTAACCAATGCAGCATTGCTCCGCGGTCTTCGACCGCCTACCGCGACGGTGTACAACGCCAGCGCAGTTACCTCACATCCCATTGTCCCACTTTAGCGGTCAGACAGCCGCCATTTCAGGGGCCCACGTGGCTTAATTTTAACTGCGTCACACATACCTAGGCCTAGCCTCAACACACGTACAGGCCACTTTTCGGATTATGAATCGTGTTCTGTGTAAGCTGTGTGTACGTACCTCTGAGTTGGTTGACTCTGTGCTCACTGTTGTCCCACATAGGCACAGTCCGCTGGGACATGTGAGGAGATGGCGGCATCCTCCGGTGTACAGACCGCTGGTGGACCTGTCGACAATGGAGAAAAGACATGTGATCATCACCTACAGGCTTGACCATGCCATAATCCAGAAACTGTGTGCCCAGCTGGAGCCAGACCTGATGTCAGCTATCCGCCATCCCACAGGAATCCCCCCTCAAGTGCAGGTGCAGTCAGTACTCCATTTCCTTGCAAGTGGGTCATTTCAAACAACAGTGGCCATAGCATCAGGTTTGTCCCAGCCTCTGTTTTCCAACGTGTTGTCCAGAGTGTTGTCTGCCCTGCTGAAACACATGCGGAGCTACATCATTTTCCCTCAGGTGGAGGATTTGCCTACACTGAAAGGTGATTTCTATGCCCTGGGACATATCCCCAACATCATAGGTGCCATTGATGGGACACATGTGGCTTTGGCCCCCCTGCAGGAGTGAACAGGTGTACAGAAACCGGAAGAGTTATCATTCCATGAATGTGCAGATGGTGTGTTTGGCAGACCAGTACATCTCCCATGTGAATGCCAAGTTCCCTGGCTCAGTGCATGACGCCTACATCCTGCGGAATAGCAGCATCCCTTATGTGATGGGTCAACTCCAAAGGCACCGTGTTTGGCTATTAGGTGAGCACCTGGAAGCAAGACAGTGGGAATGGTTGTCTGGGTCTGGGGATATCCCTACAGGTTAGTGTGTGTCTAACAGTTGTCCCTTGACATTTGCAGGCGACTCTGGTTACCCCAACCTATCATGGCTACTGACCCCAGTGAGGAATCCCAGGACAAGGGCAGAGGAACGCTACAATGAGGCACATGGGCGAACTCGGCGGATTATAGAACGGACCTTCGGGCTCCTGAAGGCCAGGTTCAGGTGCCTCCAAATGACAGGTGGATCCCTATTCTACTCACCAAAGAAGGTGTGCCAGATCATCGTGGCCTGCTGTATGCTTCACAACCTAGCTTTGCGACGACAGGTGCCTTTTCTGCAGGAGGATGGTCCAGATGGCGGTGTTGTTGCAGCTGTGGAGCCTGTGGACAGTGAAGACGAGGAAGCAGAAGAAGAGGACATGGACAACAGGAACTCGGTGATCCTGCAATATTTCCAGTCAGACACAGGTAAGAGTACAGACCTGCCTACTACATGTACTTTAACACTACTATCTCTCTACTGTCTGTCGTTTTCACCCAGTGTATGGTCACTGAGTTGTCACTTTTCCTTACGATTTCACAGATGTGGGTCCCACTGTGTGACATCTGCTTTGTTTCCTCATGGACTAGAGCTGTGTGACATAGGTATGTTGACATTACAATTGAAAGAGCATTTTGTCACTGTAATTGCTAATACACTATTTCATAATCATAGACTGACTCCAGATTGTTTTGTGCTTCAAGGGTGTTTATTGAAGTGCTCAATATTGGAGGGGGTTGTCAAATGGTGAGGGGGGATGGTGGAGGAATGTCCATGGCAGAGTCCAGTCTATTAGTCTCACAGGTGCATTTCCCAAATGGGAATAGGAAGTGGTGCTGGGGCAGTTTGAGGATGGACAGGGTGACAAAGTGGTACAGAAAGATGACATTCAGGGTGGTCTCATTTCTTGGCAGGGGTCTTGGCATTGTTCTCTGTCTTTGTACTGGATCTCAGGGACCATTTGCGGGGTGGTTCTCCCTCTGCAGGGGGTGGGGTGCTGGTGTGGTGGTCCTGTGGCAGGGCGTCCTGTCCACTAGCGCCGGCAGAGGTGGTGGGCAGTTCATCGTCCGGGGCCCCTTGTCGTGCCACAGTGTCCCTCCTGGTGTTGAGTACTTCTTTCAGCACCCCTAGGATGGTGCCCAGGGTGGAATTGATGGTTCTGAGTTCCTCCCTGAAGCCCAAATACTGTTCCTCCTGCAGGCTCTGGGTGTCCTGAAACTTGGCCAGTACCGTTGCCATTGTCTCCTGGGAGTGGTGGTAGGCTCCCATGATGGAGGAGAGGGCCTCGTGGAGAGTGGGTTCCCTTGGCCTGTCCTTCCCCTGTCGCACAGCAGCCCTCCCAGTTCCCCTGTGTTCCTGGGCCTCCGTCCCCTGGACCCTGTGCCCACTACCACTGCCCCCAGGTCCCTGTTGTTGTTGGGGTGGTGGGTTAGCCTGGGTTCCCTGTAGTGGTGGACACACTGTTGATTGACGTGTCCTCGGGACAGAGGTATAGGCCCGCTGGGTGGGTGCTGTGCTGGTGTTTCCAGAGGTTGGGAAGCTCTGTGGTGGCCTGTGACTGTGTCAGGGGAACCGACTGTCCAGAGGTCCCCGATGGGCCGGGCTGGTCATCTAGATCCAGTTGGACAGAGCTGCTGTCATCATTGTGGGCCTCTTCTGTTGATGGTGTGGGCATGTGTGGACCCTCCTGTCCGGTGACGTTGGGTATCGGTCCTGCAAGGGTATAAAAGGATGTTTATTACATCTCTGTGTGCTATGGTGTGCAATAGGTGGGTGTCTGTGTACCCCAGAGCTTGCATTCCTGTGTGGGACCTTGTGTGATGGTGGTTTAGGGGGGTATATGTCTATGTGCAGTGGCCATGCTTTGGTGATGGGTGTCCATGCGTTGTTGTTGCATGCAGGGCTTTGTGTTAGGATGTGTGGTTTGTGATGTTGGGACATTTGTGAGGAGTTGGAGTGATGGGGTGAGGGTGAGGGTGGGGGAATGTGATAGCATGCAAGTAGGGTGGGGGATGTAATAGTTAAGAATTGACTTACCAGAGTCCATTCCTCCATCTACTCCTGCGAGGCCCTCAGGATGCAGAATCGCCAAGAATTTCTCCTCCCATGTTGTTAGTTGTGGGGGAGGAGGTGGGGCTCCACCGCCAGTCCGCTGAACCGCGATGTGGTGTCTTAAGACCAGAGAGCACTCCTTCCCCCATAGGTCGTTCCACCTCTTCCTGATGTCATCCCGATTTCTTGGGTGCTGTCCCACTGCGTTGACCCTATCCACTATTCTGCGCCATAGCTCCATTTTCCTAGCTATGGAGGTGTGCTGCACCTGTGATCCAAATAGCTGTGGCTCTACCCGGATGATTTCCTCCACCATGACCCTGAGCTCCTCCTCCGAGAACCTGGGGTGTCTTTGCCGTGCCGTGGGGTGGTGTGGGTGATGTGTGGGGTGGTGTGTGTGGTGATAAGTATGCTGATATGTACAGGTGTGTTGTGTGAGGTGCGTGGAAGTTCTGTGGGTGATGGTATTTTGTGCCTGTGGATGCTTGTTAGTTGTTTGTGGTGTCTCTCTCTGGCCTTCTCTCGGTAATTGTGGTATTAGGGGTTTGTGGGTGATGTGGGTGTGTGTTTTATCTTGTATTGGGTGTGTGGGAGTGGTGTGTGTATGTGTATCAGGTGTGTATATTTTGAATTGTCCAATGTGGCTGTGTTTTGCAAAAGTGTGTGTATTTTGAGCACGGCGGTGTGTACCGCCAATGGAATACCGCGGTAGAAAGACCGCCGCGTGGATTCGTGTGTCGTGATAGTGTGGGTGTATTTCTGTTGCCGTGATGGTGGAGGTTTTGTTTTTGCCAGTTTATCACTGACCTTTGGTGTGGCGGACTTGTGTGGGTGTCTGAATTTTGTCGGATTCCGTGCTGTGGGTCATAATAGCTGTGGCGGATTTCCGCGGCCACAGCGGTGTGTTGGCGGTCTTCTGCATGGCGGTAAGCGGCTTTTACCGCCAATGTTGTAATGAGGGCCTAAGTGTCTTCGAGTGAGTAATTAATTTCCTCGCTTAGGATTTATATCACTTCATAGATCTATCTCGCCTGTATATATAATCCGTACTAATAGTTCTACCCCAAATACAGTGGAGTTACAGGGCTCCCCCTCCTTGGTTACCTCTGACTATATTTTTTGGGCAATGTGTTACTTGGGTGTGCAGTTGGTGTCCAGGGTGAATCCAGGAGACTTGGCATTCAGTTAAAGTAGGGGTTCAAATAAATTTGGGTTTATGTCATTGAACCAGAGTTGTTTTGTTTCTTGTTTGGTGCTCTTGGCAAGTAACTGGAGTTCTGTCTTGCTTGGGTTGTGCCTCAGGTAGGCACTGGACATCAAAGGCTGGTTGAGGTGCGGCAGTGTTTGAGGTACTGGATATCTGAAATATAGGAGACTTTTAAGTAGAGTTGTGTATTATTCGCATATTGGTGAATCTATGAATAATCTGCGAGTAGAGCACCAGACAGCTCCATGAAGAGGCTGAAGGTAACGGGGGAGAGTATGGACCTCTGGGGACTCTTCTGGTGTTTTGGGACCCAGAGGTACCCATGTGAATAAACTGGTGTTGGTTGAAAAGGTAGAGGGCGAATCAGTGAAAGACAATGCAGATGAATCCCACTGGAAACTCCGAGTGTGCACATGAGGGTGGAACGGGCAAATCTGTTGAGGGCCTGACCTTTGGCTTTTATTAGATTATGGGGGTCACTACGACCCTGGCAGATGGCATTAATTTGGGGAAAGGTACTGCCAACAGGCTGGCGGTACCTTTTCCCAAATTATGACATTGGCGGTTTGGCTAAAGCCAAACCGCCAATGTAGCACTCTGTCTGCCAGGATGATAACAGCCACCGGGCTCGAGACCGAAGTCCCACCCTCAGGATTATGACCCCGTCTACCGCCATGGTTTTCGTGGCAATCTTACCGCCACAGAAAACATGGTGGTAGGCACTATCAGTGCCAGGGAATTCCTTCCCTGGCACTGATAGTGGTCTGCCCCACCCCCCTCTCCTTCCCAGTGTCCTCCCCCACCCTCCCACATCCACACACCTACATGTGCACACATACACACTTGTACACACATGCATACCCACATCCACCCACGCATGCACACATACATACCCACAAACTGCAACACACACTAATATACATTGTCGCACACATGCATTCACACACACACGCACACAATAGACATGTACACTCACATTCATTCGTACACACACGCATTCCACGCATTTCACACCCGCATGCACGCATACAAAAACAGACACACACCTGCCCCCACACAGTCACACACACCCCCACACGTGCACACAATGCCCCCCATCTCCCTCTCCTGTTGGAGAACCTGACTTATCTGCTTGCAGGGGGTTCTCCGGTAGGAGACGGGACACATCGCTTCTGCGAGCAGCAGCGTCCGCCAGAAAAATACTGCCAGTCGTATCATGTTTGCCGGTGTTTTGCTGGTGTGGCGCTAGCGCTGGCAGCAGCACCTCCTTACCGCCATTCGTCGCCATGACCGTCGACGGAATTCTGCCAGCCTTCTGGCGGGATTCTGCCTATGGTCATAATGTGGTTGGCGGCTGGTAGCCACGGTGACGGTATGTTGGCGGCCATCACCGTGGCGATTGGCGGCATTTGCCGCCAGTGTCATAATGAGGGCCTATATGTTGATAGATTTTAATTACCATTATCATATCACAGGAATGCAAGGTTCCAATTGAAGGGGTTCTCAAGACCTTGTTCAACCTGTACAGAGAAACACATATGTCTGTCTTTTACACCTTTACTTCCATTGTTCTCCAAACAAGATACTGCATGGTTGTTTGTTACCATCAAACCTTGTAACTGTTTTTGCATGAATAAACATCAGAAACCAGGTCTTTTCCCTTATGCCAAATCATGAAAATGCCAAGCTAACTGCTTTTGATGCTTCATTTTTTCAGAGGAATTACAAGTGTAATAGCAGTCATATTTTTGTCAGAAACTAAAGTAAGCCTGATAAAATCTTATGAAGGGTTGACTTAGAGGAGCATGTTAATATTTTGAAAAATAAATATCTAACTTATAGGACAGAAATCACTGTTAAGAAGGACAAATATGAATTCTGGAACAACTGAGTGAACTACCTGGATATGTTATTTCAGCTGGCAGTTTAGAACCATGCCCCAAGTCTGATAGACACAATTGTTATGGCCCTTTCATCAAGCAACAGCTAGCGTGTTTGTATGGCCATGTGAGTTTTACTCCATATTTTTAAAATATTTAGATACAAAAATAGAATGTCTAATACAATTAATTAAAGAGGTTCTGAATTAGTGTGGGTGAATGAGAGAAAAGTTTTTTTTACATGATCAATCCATAGAAAACATCTGCTAAGGCGCCCAAGTTTTTTTTTGGGAAGTGTTATATCTATTTTGATAAATATTCGGTGATGGGTTTGGAGCAGTGTTGACAGAAATGGTAGAGGGGAATGAGAAGACGATGGGCTTCTCTTTGAGAATGATGATGATGACTTAAATACTCTACTCTGACATGAAAAATTAATTACTGGCTTCTTGTCCTGTGGAAACAATTCAGTACTTGTAGTTGGGGGAAAATAGCCACAATCAAAATGGATTCTGTTTTATTAATTGATTTTATGATATCAAATTTAGCATATCACATCAAGAGTGACCAGATCGGTGTCCACATTCTTCCAATATAAGTTCAATGCTGAATTTATTCCTAGACTGAGTAATGCATTTGTGGACTTATTGTTACTCTTACCTATATGTGTTGGTGATGAACATGAAATGGAGGTAGAAGAAGAGGACTCCTTAATAGCAGTTGATGTCAGTGAAGTCAGTGAAGTTTTGTAAAAGATTTGGCTTTGGGTCAATAGGTGGTTAAGATGTTTGTGGTTAAACACAAGGAAAAGTCTGTTGATGTTAGTGTTTAACAATATAGCAATACAAAGGATGAATTTTCATTTGGAAATGTTATTTTCCTGCTTAGTGACAGGTTAGTGCCTCATAGTTGTATAGAACAGGATTATTCAGTGTGGACACAAACTTTATGTTGGTCATATTATAACTAACTGCAGAGTCAGAGCATAGTAGTTGTTGGCTTCAATTGACAAATGAACAGATGAGTCATGTATAATTTTTGCCAACAGCTACTTACTATAGCAGTTCCAACAAAGGTTGGTGAATTGCCAGATGGACCATGGAGTAATTAGACCCTGGATTTTATCAAACAATGTAGTAGCTTTGAGAGGAGTGTCCATTGAAAGTATGTAAAAATCATCATAGGTACTGGCCTAAGAAACCTTTGCGAGCCTCCATGCAAATTACATTGAGGCCCCCCAGCCCACCAACTACTTTTCACCACCGCCAATTGAAACCTCCAACAACAATTAATTGAATGCCTCTTTATTGTCTTGCTCAAATCTGTAATACGAAAGTGAGAATCACTTATATAAACTACAACATTTGTAACATTATTGCCAAGAGCAGGTTATATAACTGAGACAGGATTCAGAACAATGCCAAGGAGTGGTCCTATTGTCTCAGGAACTGCCTATCACTGAAGAACAAAGAATACCTACGTAGGGTCTGAATAAGAATTGAAATTTATGGAAAAAAACTCAAAACTTTGAAAGACAAATTCAGACTGGCAATTTCACATACTCAACTGACAACATACATGAGGAATACACAAGATATAACTTAGAACCCCGTCAGCTCCAAGAGAAATAAACTAGGACCAGATGTACAACCATTTTCAGTGGTCGCAAGTGGAGAATTAGCCCACTTGCGCCTGCTAAAATCCCTCTGCCCTTTGCAAACCCTATTTTGCAAGTTGAGAACCTATTACCAAATGTAGGATTGTTTTGTGATTGGAATGTGGGTGCAAGACAATTGCAGTTTACTGCCTACTTCAAGTAGGTGGTAAGCCAATCGCAATTAGGAAGGGGCCTCAGGGGACCGAAAAAGTTTTTTGTTCCATGGACCAGTGCCTACTTGAAAAATGAAAACTTTTAATTTTTCTTTTGAAACGCAGCCTGTTTTCTTTTAATGAAAACGGGCTGAATTAAAAAAAAAAGTTGCTTTATTTAAAAGCATACACAGACATGGTGGCACCATCCCTGTGATACTGCCCATTCTCAATGGGTCGCAAATTGCAACCTGTCTCATGGATTTTGATGAGGCAGGTCAATTGTGACCCCAGTGGGAATCACTAAATGTGTCTGTGACACATCAGTACTTTTCCTTTGTGACTCGCAAATTATAAATCACAAAAATTCATAATCCGCGAGTCTCAAAAGGAAATAGTCATACAGCATATGGCCCCTGGTGAATTATCTGCATGCCACATACTTGCATCTGCCAGGGGTTGTGCATGATTAATAACTACTCTACAGTGCTTAAAATTAACTGAACTATAGCAACAAATTCCTAATGACAGAATCTATACTAACTATAGTTGCTGAAGCAAAGGAAAAAGCACAAATGCTTTCAAAGTGCATAATAAAACAAAATCACAAGTCCAGTAATATACAAAAATCAAGCATGTTTTGTAAAACAATCCTCCTTTATTTGCATGAAGGTGGAATACTTTCAAAGTGCATTATAAGACTAGTCTAGCAATATGCATGAATGAAGCCAGGTGAGCCTCACAATTCCCCATTTGGTTTGTGCATGAAGGAGCAAATATTTCAAAGTGACTGGCCAAACAATAGCAAGCACAGCAGCATACAAAAATCAAATCAGTTTAATCAAACTATGCCCCTTTTTGTGCATGAAGTGGAAAACTAAGTGAAAGTGGCTGGTAAAACAAGTGCAAGTACAAGAAGCAGCAGTATACAAAAATCAAATCAGGTTATTCAACCAATGCCCGTTTGGTTTGTGCATGAAGGTGCAAATATTTCAAAGTGTCTGGTAACACAATAACACGCATGGTAGCATACAAAAATTAAACAAGTGTAGTGAAACTAATGCCCCTTTTGCTTAGACATGAAATCAAAAATATTTCAAGGTGGCTGGTAAAACAATAACATGTTCATAAGTATAAAAAACAAACCTCCTTATGATTCCACTTTGTCTGTGCAAAAGAAATTGTCAAGGAGGGGCACATATGTCAGGTTAAATAAAATATATTTCTTCTTGCCTCTATTAATATATCTTCAGATGTTGTGGTAGCTTATATATAATAGCACAATTTTTTAAATATACCTTTGCAGAATACCATATTACTGCTTCCTCATGGGATTCAAAGGATAGATACTTTTGGAAAACCACATCATGAGTAGGAGAAATAATTGCTGCTAAAGAGCCCAAAGAACTGGAGAGTTTAAAGGCTAGTTCAGCAGAAAACAATACTTAAAAAGTGGACACAAGGCTGAAGGCTGCTCACACCAGGAAGGCTAACTGACAAATTAGAAAGGTGGCTGAAGACTACTGCTTGCTTCACTAAATTGGAGAGATAAACTTGACTGAAGCAATGTTTTTCTCTGTGCCTTTCTATGTGTGAACTCTTCTGTTAGAGCGCTCACATTTTATTTTTTTGCCTGTTCACTCTCAATGCTTAAAGTTGCAAGTCCTGTCAGCCTTTCCTGCATCATTGTGCTTCAGAAATAGTTCTTGATCAATTTTAACTTTCAAAAATGACCTTCTGCACTGGCTACATTAGCTGGAATTGGAAGAAAGTGTTGTTGAAACACCCAAAACAAAGGGCAGAATTGCATTTTTTTTCAAAACTAAGGGGGTCATTCTGACCCTGGCGGTCCATGACCGCCATGGAGGAGGGCGGCGGAAGCACCGCCAACAGGCTGGCGGTGCTTCCTGGGCTATTCTGACCGCGGCGGTAAAGCCGCGGTCAGAAAAGGGGAACCGGCGGTTTCCCGCCGGTTTTCCCCTGGCCCAGGGAATCCGCCATGGCGGCGCTGCTTGCAGCACCGCCATGGGGA
This sequence comes from Pleurodeles waltl, assembly GCF_031143425.1. NCBI lineage: Eukaryota > Metazoa > Chordata > Amphibia > Caudata > Salamandridae > Pleurodeles > Pleurodeles waltl. Next base: position 512,699,259 of record NC_090445.1, read on the forward strand.
TTCCGACCCCCTTCCCGCCAGCCTGTTTCTGGCGGTGTCCACCGCCAGAACCAGGATGGCGGGAACAGGTGCCGTGGGGCCCCTGGGTGCCCCTGCACTGCCCATGCCACTGGCATGGGCAGTGCAGGGGCCCCCTAACAGGGCCCCACAAAGATTTTCACTGTCTGCTGTGCAGACAGTGAAAATCGCGACGGGTGCCACTGCACCCGTCGCACCCCTGCAACTCCGCCGGCTCCATTCGGAGCCGGCTTCCTCATTGCAGGGGCTTTCCCGCTGGGCCGGCGGGCGGCCTTTTGGCGGTCGCCCGTCGGCCCAGCGGGAAAGTTGGAATGACCGCTGCGGTCTTTTGACCGCGGTGCGGTCATTCGGCGGTAACCGCATGGCGGGCGGTGACCGCCGCCCGCCGCGGTCAGAATGACCACCTAAATGTTTTTAATGGGATGAGTTCTTGTGGAATCTCTAGCAATAAGTCTTCTTCAGAATGAGCTTCCAGGGTCATGGTTGCTTCAAACAATTCCTGCCCACTAGCTCTGAGGATTTCTGATTGCATTATAAAATAAAAGTGTTGTATGATGGTATTAATTCCAGCAAATCACTTTTTTATCTGATTAAAAACAATATATGTTAGCATAAAACTAAATGGAATTTAATTCCACATGCAACTGCAAGTGAAGATGCTGAGCTTTTAATGTCTTCAAACTGTCCTCTGAAACTGGCAGACATATTAGCTGCGCTACTTAACATATTTGATGCTTATAAAAGGTCCAGTTCTTTGGACTGAAGCAGCTTAGACACAATTGTCCTGAGGACCTCTACAACCAGAATTGGTCCACCCCTGTTTTAGCTTTGTTTTACAGTTCATACTTTATTAATTTTAGCAAGAGTGCTTTTAGCGATGATTTCTACATATTTTCTATCAGCTCTCCTTATTCTAGGAATATGAGGAACAAACAAACTTCTTGTTTAGTTAGCCTTTGCACAACATGTAACCAGTTCCCTCTATTCAGGGCTAAAGAACACTGTACACAATATGCTGGTTTGTGTTGCCCGTTCAAGGGACAGCATCTAACACTCAGACACAGCATTGCATCAGAACTGTGCATCAAACATAGTACATTATATAAATGGTGCACTGACCCAGGACAGGCCACGATTATCCTGGGACGCCCATGGTGAGGATTGCCACCTATACCACAAGCAGACTCCTGACACTGTCTCCAGGTATGGGGTTGGGGCTAATCCCTTAGATCAGGCCAGGCAGAAGGGTACACCTTCTATGCTGTCAATGTAGATAAAGGTTTAGGTAGGAACTTCTAGAACATCTAGAACTGCACACACAATAGTTCGATTGTTTATCTTTTTACCATGTTTGTAATGCTGATTACCTGGCTTTGTTTAATCTACCTTATCACAGCTCACTCTTTATATGCCAGATTGCAAATGTTTCAATAAATGTATTGAAAACTTATCTCACAACTTTTGTGTCTCACCTAGACATGCTAGTGTGATACTACAACAGGGTAAGATCTGTTACTGCAGCTTCCCAGGGAAGTCAGAGTGTTATGTTCAGGTTGCCATAATCACCTTTCACCCCAGTAGGTTTGGGGTTTGGGTGAGGTACTGTGAGTTAGCCAGGAGTTAGGCCGACATTACTAATGGTGTTGATAATGAAATCTCCCACACTTTGCTGTCCTAAACATGCAGTCCTACTATCTCAGTAGGAACTACATAACATGGCGCCACCAACGTATCAAAGACAGGTACTTATTTAACTGGCCTCCTGGGTAGCATTTTCTTGCATGCTGAAGGTGACCTATTCACCTTCAAACTGAGATGTCCATGGTGTCAAGGAATATCGTCCTCAGCAATGTAGGTAACACCTATGTTTGTCTGCAGATTGTTGAAGCCTGAACCTTTAAAAAGATACCCTATTTAGTGTTTCTTTCTCTGAATCTCATTTTTGTAAAATGGCAATCCAGTTGTTATTCCAGTAAATTATAGAAATGCTGTCATACAACATTTACTTCTAAAAAGGTTCCCTAATGAGTTGGAGATATTACATTTGTGGTAGAGGCACACAGTGAATATAAAAACACATTTTATATATACATATACACAAGAGTTAACATTCTACAACAATACAGAGCATACAACTATTAGAAATACTTCTGACATATCAGGAACATCAAAATTGGTTCCAAGGCACCCTATCATATGTTGAAGAACACATTAGATGGGGCCCCCTTAAAAATTAAGGGACCACATGTCCAATTCTAGCTGCCTACACACCACATCCAAATGTACAACATTTAGCAGCAGTTGATCTACACCCATTATATTGTAATCTAGTCAGACTATATAGATGCTTAATACAATTTGCAATGTGAACATTGAACATTACTCCAGCAAGAATTTCTCCAATTGTCCAACAACAATTAGTTGCATATGGGATTAACCCATTTACTATTAATGCTATTATGGGTAAGGTACCCACCAAATGGGAAGAAATTCCCTTTTGGATTGCTAAAAAAACAAATGAACTGGAAGCAATGTTCTCCATACAGGACCACAGGGTAAACACAGAATTCTTACAATGTGCTTGCCTCTTGGGATGGTATCCTCTATCAATGATTGCGCTACTTGGGGCATAGTTTTTGCTGCCATGTATACCATAACTCATGGTACACCATCTTTTGCGGTTTTACTGGAAGTGTTAAAACAAATACAAAAAGAACACAGTGCTGCACCTGCCCTGGATTTGCAGATTACATCAATAGGCAACCTTGCCAAAGTGTCCTCAATCAGTTTAGGGAATATAAAAGGAGAACCAGCAGCACTGGCAATTCGCCAATGTCTCACACAGATTCCTTTAATAGACTAGGAGCACGAGTTACAATAAATAATTACCAAGACTTATACGTGTATATGTTGTTATCATTTCGGGGGCAGATTGAAAAGGCTAACGCCAAGCAAGCACATGAGTGTTCTAATAAATGGTGGGACAAAAAAAAATCAAATAGAGAAAAATAAAATCACAGGGAGAATCTCCACAGCTGGAGAACTCTGAAAAACAATATCATTTGTGTAACTATGTAACTATGATCATTTTAAATAATCTGACAGGTATCAGTACACTGATAATCAACCTTCTTGTTCCTTTTAGGACTCATCAGACAAACAGTCGGAGAAAGCAGAACTGTCAGAACATAGGCAAGAGGACAACGTGAAAGCAAAAAATGACTCACAATGCTCACCTGTTTTTTTGTTTATTTTTTTCATTGAGCAGGGTAAAAAGCCATTACAAAAAAGAAATTCAATAACCAATACATCATTGTTGTGCATGTGGAAAAAAGTCTCCAATACAGTATGATAACCAATACAATAAAAATACAGCTTCTTCGTCCAGCTACATCTGCAACCCACTTTCATAATAGATGTTTATTAGGTAAACTGCTAAAACATAAAGGCCCTTATTATGACATCAGTGGTAAATGCCGCCTACCGCCACGCTGATGGCTGCCAAGATACCGTTGCAGTGGTGAATATCCATTAACCATATTATGACACACACAGACCCATCTGACAGAATTCAGCCACATACACAAATCCGCCAGACCAAAGGTCAGTGCAAAAGTGGTGGACCCAACACCCATACCGTTACACCAACAGAACAACACCCACCACATTACGACTGATGAATCACCACGGCGGACACTCAACGGTGGTAAACCATTGGCGGTACATACCGCTGTGCTCAAAATGGACGCCCACAGACAAAAGAACACCACATTGGCCAATACCAAAACACACACCTGACACTCATACACACACCACACCAACACTCCCACTGTACTATAAAACACACACCCACATTACCCACAACCCTTTACCAACAACAATTATTGCCAGGAGATTGACCAGAACAACACAGAGACAACTAGACACACACACCACTCACACTCATGTATCAGTCATGCACTCCACATCACACAACCCACCACATTACTCAACACACTCTTACCAACACACACCACACAACACCCATGGCACCACAAAGGCACCCCCGTTTAACTGAGGAGGGGTTAAGGGTCATGGTGGAGGAAATAGTTAGGGTAGAACCACTGCTGTTTGGAGCACAGGAAGAGCAGATATTCAATGCCTGGAAGATGGAGCTATGGCGGAGAAATGTGGACAGGGTGAACACCGTGGGACAGCACCCAAGAACAAGGGACGACATCAGGAAGAGGTAGAACAACCTACGAGGGAAGGTATGTTCCATAGCAGCAAGGCACCAGCTCGCCATACAGAGGACTGGCGGTGGACCCCCACCTCTTCCCCCACAGCTCACAGCATGGGAGGAGCAAGTCTTGCCATTACTGCATCCTGAGGGACTCGCTGGAGTAGCCGGAGGACTGGACACTGGTAAGTCAACAATTACCACTTATCACCTCCCATATCTGCATGCCATCTCACACCCTCACCCTCACTCCCATCACTCCACTCCATCTCACATACTGCCCCAACACAGCTGTCTAACCCCAATGCCAAGACCTTCACGCTATACCAATGCATGGACAACCCTCCCAGCCCTGCATGGACACTCATCACTGAAAGCATGCACAGCATAGGGAAACTAACAACCTCACATTAGGTCACCATACACAAACAAAGGTGGCAGGGAAACAGCAATGATAGAGGGGAAGCCAGGGATGTACAAAATGTCACAGGCATGAAGCATAATACATCCCCACAGGTGCCCCAGCCAATGTCAGCGGAGAGGAGGTGCCACAACTATCCAGTCCCCCAACAGAAAATGCCCCCAGTGATGACTGTAACTCTGGGCTTCAGGGTCTGGACCAAAAACCTGGCCCATCAAGGACCACTGGACAGTCGGTCACCCAAGCCCGCTCACAGTCCACCACAGAGCCTCCCCCATCAGTATCCAACACCACAGCATCCAACCAGCGTACCCACACCTCTGTCCCCATGACACGTCAATCAGCAGTGTGCCCACCTGTACAGGGACCCCAGTCCACACCTCGCCCCTAAGATAATCAGGGACCCGGGGTCAGTGGCAGTGGGCACATCATTCAGGGGACAGGGGCACAGGCCAACAGGAACACTGGAAGGACTGCTGTGCAGCAGGGGGACGACAGGACCAGGGAACCGACTCTCCAGGAGGCACTCTCTGAGATCCTGGGAGTCTACCAACATTCCCAGGACACGATGGGCCAGATCCTTGACAACGTGCAGGAGAACAGGCCATTGCAGGAAGGGCAGTATCAGGGGATCAGGGAGTTCTTGCAGGCCATCAACACCACCCTGATCTCGATAGCAGGGGTGCTGGCAGACATGGCCAACATCATAAGGGAGGTAACAGCACACCAGCGGGCCCCTACCACTATCCAGTCCATTGACCAGCCCTACACTTCCGCTGCTGCTAGTGGCAATGAGGCCCCGCCTCAAGACCCACAGGCCACCAGCACCTATCCCCCTGCAGACACTGAACCACCTCACAAATGTTCCCTGCGATCTAGGCAGAAGCCAGAGACACTTGCCAAGACCACCGCCAGGAAATGAGACTCTCTTGATTGTCACCCTTGTGTCCCACCCTGTCACTTTGTCCACCTTGAAATGCCTTTGCTCCCCTTCCTATGGCCACTTGGACACTGCACCTGTGCTACAAACACACTGGAACAATACCCTGGACTTCCATCACCCCATTACATTGAACTTTCCCTTCAATTTCATAGCACTACAATAAACACCCTTGAACACAACTCAAATACTTGACAGTGTGAGAGCATAGAAATAATGACCTGTAGCTGGCTGTAGTCAGCACATAATTACACAGTTGTAATTGCACCATCTGTAAAATGATAATCCATAGGTGACAGTAAGTAGAGGTAAAAAGTACTCATTAAATATAAAGGGGTGAGATTGAGAGTGAATTGGTGCTCCTACTTCCCCATCTATTTGCTTGTACCAACAAAAACCTATTCTACACGGTGCTCAGAACATAGGTTTCACCCCCCAATAACCTTAATTGATAACAAGATTGTTATCTAAAACATGTACATCCGGTAATGGCACACGTGAAATTCTATAACATCAGTTTATAGCAAAGTGTAACAGATACAATATCAGTAATATGTTCCCAAGGCTAATGCATAGGGGTATTCTATATATATTTAATTCTCAATAATATAGAAACCACAGTCCAATCAAAATATCCGATCCAAACGATATATAGATTCCTTTTTCAATGTAATATCAGTCTTTATTCAAAAAATCTTCCAATAGATTAAGTAATCATCCAAGTAGGTCACAGGTCAATCATCCAATAGATTACGTAATCATCCAAATAGGTCACAGGTCAACACGTGTTTCATCCGGGGTGTACCCCATGATTTCCTCAGGACCTCCTACAATAATATTACCCATCATTAACAAATCAGCAACTCAATGGTAATGTTAGTAACATATACAAATATATATAAATCAGGGTATCATATCCCTATATCCAGCAATAGGAACTATGCAGGTGATCATTTTCAAAATAGTCCGTGGTATCTCCTTGATTATATAGACATTACTGTATTAAACTATATGCCGTGATAAAATTCACACAGTGCGCTAGTGGTAAGTTTACCCATTATCCATAACATGCTACATGCTCAAGCTATTAAATACTATGCCATAGGGGTTTCAGTGAATCTTTTAAAGCTCCTAATATTCCCAAAGCGTTCACACCCAAACGATATGTGTAAAATAGTACATATAAATATCCCATCATGTGAGATTGTTCGTTACCTTGTTATGTTACTGATATTGTATCTGTTACACTTTGCTATAAACTGATGTTATAGAATTTCACGTGTGCCATTACCGGATGTAGAGGTAAAAAGTAGTTAATGCCATCATGCCACCGCCACACAGAATACAACAATAGTCATAGAATGTTAAGTTGCACTGTCTCACCTGTGTGTTATTGGAAGTACTGGCAGATAACTGAAGCTATGTTGTCCTCATCCTCATCTTCAGCCTCTTCATCCTCACTGTCATCAGGGTCTACTGGAGCCAGAGGGGCATCTCCAGTCTCCTCCTCCTATAGAAAAGGTACATAGCATCTGAGGGCCAGGTTGTGCAACATGCAGTATGCCACTACTATCTGGCAGACATTCTCGGGTGAGTAGCACAGGGATCCACCTGTCAGATGGAGGCACCTGAACCTGGCCTTAGGGAGGCCAAAGGTTCTCTCAATAATCTGTCTGGTTCGTCCATGTGCCTCATTATAAAGTATTTGGCCCCTGGCCTGGCGTTTCTCACAGGGGTCAGCAACCACAATAGGTATGGGTAGCCAGAATCACCTGCAGGTATTGAGGGACAACATTTAGCCACATACTATCCTATGAGGCTAACACCAGAGGCATTCACTAACATACACTAGGTGGGGATCAAGGCTCACCTATTAGCCACACCCTGTGCCTCTGTAGTTGGTCCATCACATTTAGGATGCTGCTATTCCTTAGGGCAAAGGCATCAAGCACCGACCCAGGATACTTAGCATTGACGTGGGAGATGTACTGGTCCGCCAGGCACACCATCTGCACATTCATGGAGTGGAAACTCTTACAATTCCTGTACACTTGTTCATTCTGCCGGGGGGGGGGGCAAGTGCAATATGTGTCTCGTCAATTTCCCCAACAATATTGGGGATATGTCCCATTGCATAGAATCCGGCATTCGCAGTGGCCAAATCTTCAACCTGGGGGATAGCTATGTAGCTGCACATGTGTTTTACCAGGGCAGACAACACTCTTGCCTGCACGATTGAGAACATTGGCTGTGACATTCCTGCTGCCAATCCCAATGTCACTTGGAAAGAACCTGTGCCTAGGAAATGGAGCACTGATAGCACTTGAACAAGAGGTGGGATCCCAGTCGGATGACGGATAGATGAGATCAGGTCAGGCTCCCACTGGGCACACAGCTCTGTGATTGTGGCCCTATCCAGTCTATAGGTGAGTATAATGTGCCTGTCCTTCAGTGTAGCTGAGTCCACCAGGGATCTGTACATGGAGGTATGTCTCCACCTCCTGTTCATCTGCAGCAGTAGGTATCTAAGGGACACAAGAGTGAGTAGGCTGTCACAATTTGAACAACAAAACCACAACAGCAGTCCACATGGTGCACTTATGTATTGGGACAGTGTGAATGGTGAGGTATGTGCTAATCTACGCTGTGACGCAGTTAATGTCAATATGCCTGTTTCCCCCCCCCCCGAAATGACAGCCTCCTGTCTTATACAGTATGTAGGGACAGGTGGAAGTGAGGTAACTCTGCCGACGTTGGGCGTCATTGCGGAAGGCGGTCTTACACCGCTGTGCAATTACTCATTGGATAATATGGGCACTATGGAGTACGGTGGCCAATGGGGATCTACGCCGACGGTGACGGTGTACAACGCCACGGACGTGACTACCATTTTCTAACTCAATCTCCACTTGTTTCCTGACCTTCAACAGGAGAACACCTACACTGCATGTGCTGCTGTGACCTGTGTCTGGAACCTACCATGGCCTGTGTGACCAGGGAAAGGGCCCCTGCCTTCACTTTGGAGGAGTTGAGCGACTGGTGGATGGGGTCCTACCCCAGTACGAACAGCTGTAGGGGCCTCCAGACCAACAGATGAGTACACTTTGGCCACAATGCATGTGTCAAGGATGCATGGAGATATGTGTGCAAGCATCATGTAAGGGTTGGTAGGGGGATTGTCTGTTGGCGGTGCACATGTTGTGCGTTGGGCTATGTGTGTGCCAATGGTGATGGAAATGGGTATGGTGGGCCATTTGTGAGACAGGCTGGACTGTTTGTTTAATGATGTTCTCCTGTCTATATTGCGTCTGCAGGTCAGTGCCCATCAAAAGAAGGGATTATGGCGTGCCATCGCCAGGGACGTGCGGACCTTGGTGGTCTATGGCAGGCAGGGCACCCACTGTCGGAAACTATGGGAGGACCTGAGACTTTGGGGACGGGAGTCCACGGAGGCCCACCTGGAGATGACCTCCTAATGAGGAAGGGGTGCCCGTCAGACCCTTACCCACCTGATGGCCTGTATACTGGCTGTGGCCTACCCTGAGCTGGATGGGCGCTGGAGGGAATCACAGCAGCCACAAGGTGGCGAGTACAGTGGGTATCAGTACATATTTTGGCTGGTGGATTGGTATCCGGGTGGTGGATGTGGAACCCCTTAGGCCAGGCCAGACATTGCAGCGTGGGTCATCTGAAGGGTAATGGGTGTATGGCAAATACAGGTAACCTACCTTGTTAGCACTCCATTTGAAGCAGGGCATTGTGGGTCCCAGGAGTGCTGCACTTCGCGGTGTATTGTCCTCATCTTGTCCTGGTAGTGCAATGCATAGTGCTTAAGCCTGTTCCTTTTGTGTGATGGTAATGTTTATGCCAACTGTGGTGTTGGTGCAGTCATTGACCCAGGGTATCTTTTGTCTTTCTCCCCCCTTTCTTGTTTTGTCATCCTGTCCTTGTGTGCATTAGCATCATCTGGCAGAGGAGCAGGGGCACCGGTGACAAAGGGAGCTGCATCCCACATGACCCAGGAGGCAGAATCCACAGACGCTGAGGGAACCAGTGTGACAGAGGTCGAGGGGAGCACCATGGCAGAGACTGGAGGAGACAACACAGACTCAGATACCTCCTCCGATGGAAGCTCCCTAGTGGTGGCAGACACCTCTTGACCACCCCAGCTGCAGGTACAGCTGCCATCCCCCATACCAGCACTGCTTTCCCAGCAGCCCCTCATCTACTTTGCCCCAGGCACCTCAGGCCCTGCCCCAGTGAGCCCTGCTACCCTGAGTGAGGAGACTATTGGCCACCTGAGATCCATCACTGTAGGGCAGTCAACCATTGTGAATGCCATCCATGGGCTGGCATCCCAGATGCAGCAAGGCAATGCATTCCTGGAAGGCATCCACAGTGGATTGGCGGCCCAACAGAGATCGATTTAGGCTCTAGCCTCGTCCCTGATGGTAGCCATTGTCAGGGTGACACCTCCACCACCACCAGCTGTCACGGGCCCCCCACATCCAGCTTATGAATTGCAGCCATCAGACAGTGCAGAGGCTGCTCAGGAGGCTCCTCCATCAACCACCACACTGCTGCCATCAGACAGTGCAGAGTCTGCCCAGGAGGTACCTCCATCCACCACCACACTGCAGCCGTCACCGCCAGTGGACGCCAAGTAGGCCACACTCCAGGGGCTGCTGTACAAGTTGCCCCCTTCAGAACCAGTTGGAAATTCACTCACCTGAGAGACCGTGGCCTTGCACTCCCCAGGACAGAGCAATGGGCATGTTTTCCCCTCCAGAGCAAGTGGGAAATCGACCAACCTGAGAGACTGTGGCCTTGCACTCGCCAGGACAGAGCAATGGGCATGGTGCCCCCTCTAGAACCAGTGGGAAAGTCACCCACCTGAGAGACTGTGGCCTTGCACTCCGCAGGGCAGAGAACTGGGCATGTTGCCCCCTCCATAACCAGTGGGAAAGCCACCCAGCTCAGAGACTGTGGCCTTGCACTCCCCAGGACAGAGCGATGGGCATGTTGCCCCCTTCAGAACCAGTGGGGAAGCCACCCACTCCAGAGTCTGTGGCCTTGCACTCCCCAGGACAGAGCAATGGGCATGGAGCCCCCTCCAGAACCAGTGGAAAAGTCACCCACTCCAGAGACTGTGGCCTTGCACTCCCCAGGACGGAGCAATGGGCATGGAGCCCCCTCCAGAAGCAGTGGGAAAGTCACCCACTCCAGAGACTGTGGCCTTGCACTCCCCAGGACGGAGCAATGGGCATTGAGCCCCCTCCAGAACCAGTGGGAATTTCACCCACCTGAGAGACTGTGGCCTTGCACTCTCCAGGACAGAGCAATGGCATGTTGCCCCTCCAGAACCAGCGGGCTTGTTCCCGCATCTGGCTTAGGTACCCCCTGAGGTGCCTGCCTATTTGCAAACTAATGCCCCTGCTGTGTAGTTAGGCCTTAGACTGTGCCCTGTGGCCATGTGGGACATTTGAACGTTGGACTGTGCAGTGTACATATCTGTTTCATTGACAAATCGAATTATTGATTTTGAATTTGATCTGATTGCAATCACTTTCGTCCTTGCATTATTCTGCCGTGTGTTGTGTGCCATTGCTCTTCATCTGCAGCTGGTTGTGTGTATGGTGTGTGTTTGTGTCGGGTGTGTGTCATGCGTGTGTGTGTCACTCTTGTTTTCCTCCCTCCCATGTGTGCTAGGCGGCTGCACTCACTGTCGCCGTTGGCGCTGGTGTTCCAGGTGGAGCATAACGTAGAAGATCATTGGTAAAACTTGCAGTTCGGGTTCTATGGCGGTGTTGTTCTTCCCTGTGTCTCCGAAGTTGAGTCCTTTCTCTTCTGTGATGTGTTTCCACCAGGCTTTTGATGGCATTGGTACCGCCCCAGAAAAGGTGGCAGATTGCAGTGTCAAAATATGGTGGGCGGTACTTGGTCTTCTGCCTGTTGTTGGCTACCACCGTGGTAAGTGTGTTTCCACCCTGGCAGTTGGTGCAGTACATTGGCTGCCTATGGGAGCTATCACCCCCATGGTCATAATTTGGCGGTACTTACCGTCAGCCTGTTGGAGGTCTTACCGCCACTTTCTCACTCACCACCAGGGTCATAATTAGGGCCAAAGTGCATCTGTGCTACAAAAGTGTTCGTGCAAACAGTGTATTTATAATACTAAAGTGCAGTTACCTTTATTGTGTCCCCTGACATTAAAGGCAGCCCCTGAGTGAACAATAGGCAGAAGTCCCAACATTGTTCTTGCCTGTCAAATACACACCAGCCACTGCCTTCCTTATTCACTAAAATCACTTGAATGGCACACAGGGCTTATACTTAAGTCATAAATTGCAGCAGTACTAGTCCCCCCAATTTCCAAAACCCTCAAAAGAGCCCCTATTCTTTACACATATGCTTCTTCGATCATCTTGCACAACACTCATCTGACATCATCATAAAAAAGAAAGAGAAACTTCTTCAGCAAAAACCCAAATCAAAAAGAAGAAGACTGTTGGAATTTCTGTAAAAGATGCTACACATAATAAGAATGTTACTACGGAACAGGATGTGTGCAGTAGCTCTGCTGGACAGTGTGTCAGATGTCATGATAGTTCATCAGGATCTTCAAGAGTTTCTGGCTACGAGAGCTAATGACTACATGGAAGTCAAAACCCCAGACAGGTGAGTTGCTCCTCTAGACTTCGTCTATCAATCAATCAAACATTTATAGAGCATGGCAGATCACCTGTGAGGGACTGGAGGCGCTGGAGATGTATGCTTCTGCATTGAGAAATGATAATTTGAACATCTAGGTTTTCAGTCCTCTACTGAATCGCTGGAGTGACTGCGTGATCCTGAGGTGCAGGGGAAGTTGTGCCAAGCCTTGGCTGTCAGGCATGAGAAGGATCGTCCTTCACTGTTGGCTCAAAGGATCCTTGGGATGAGGGAAGTTGATCGGAGGTGTCTGGATTGTTGGGTTAAGGTAAGGCGTTTGTTGATGTATTCTGGTCCTTCACTGTGCAGGGCCTTGTAGGCGTGGGTCAGTATCTTGACCTCGCATCTCTTTTGAACTGGGAGCCAGTGTAGTTTTTGAGATGGGGTGTGATGTGGGTCGGTGTTATGTGGGTCCTTCTGGGGAGGTCGAGTACAAGTCTTGCTGCTGAGTTCCGTATTGTCTGGAGTCTCTTCAGGAGGCATGCTGTGATTCCTATGTAGAGTGTGTTTCCATGGTCCAGTCTGCTGGTGATGAAGGCCTGTGTGACAGTCCTTCTGGTGTCTGCTGGGAGCCACCTGAAGATCTTGCGGAGCATGTCAAGGGTGTAAAAACAGGCAGATGAGACTGTGACGACTTGTTCCTTCATAGATTGTTTGCTATCCAGGATGATCCTGAGGTTGCAGGCATAGTCTGTTGGGATGAGGGGGGGTGCCGAACTTTGCAGGCAACCTTGTTTCAGTTCATGGCAAGGTGTTGTTCCCAAAGATGAGGACTTCCATTTTTCGGTGCTGAGTTTCAGACAGTTGTCCTTCATCCAGACCACTATATTCATCATGCATCTGTGGAAGTTAGCTTTTGTGGTAGAGAGATCTTCAGACAGAGAGAGTATGAGCTGTGTGTCGTCAGCATAGGAGATGTTATGAGTCCATGTCAGCTAATGGTGATGGCCAGGGGGATCATATAGGTGTTGAAGAGGGTTGGGCTGAGGAACGATCCTTGGGGGACTCCACAGATGATCTTCTTGGGCTCCGAGGTGAACGGTGGGGGTGGGTGATCCTTTGGGTTCTATCAACTGAGTATACAAATTAAGGGGGACATAATGCTCACAATTAAAGCTATTTTCTGGGAAACATTAACACATAGCTATGACATCCTCTTGGGTGTAAAAGATTCGCTACCAGAGCTTGCTAGAACCCTCCCACAAGCGGAAGATGTGATTTTACCATCTTTCTCAGTCCTCATTCCAGTGTAAGTAAAGCAAGCATACCCTGCAGATTGGGCTCTTGCACAAGCCCCAACATTATATTGCAACCATGTGGGCTGGGATAGGTATTTTTCTTATCATGTGATGTCCATAAAGTCTAGCCCACAAAGTATGAAGCATGAAGCAAAAGCTCTTGTAGGGGAGATTCTGTCACAGCTTAAGTACCAGGGAGTAATTGATCCCTGCGTATCCCCTTTGAACAACCCCTTGTTCCCAGTTGCAAAGCCCATCTTTCCTATAGAATAGTCTTAGATTATAGACAATTAAATAGTCATACATACACACATTTGCAATACAAAACTCACACAGTACAGCATTAATTAACACAATTGTCCGCAAAAAAATAAAAAACAACCTTGGATATTTCCAACAAGTTTTTTGGCCAAAATATATTGCCAGAAAGCAAGGATCTAACTATATTTCCCTTGCTTGGTTTCCAGAGCCAATTTTGCTGACTTCCCCCGGGGTATAAGAACAGTCAAGGGCTGTTCTCTGCCCGCGTGACATCAATATTGTATGATATTGATCCAAAAGCATTGTTCTATATTGATGACATATATCTGATGGATGATGATTTAAACACATGTTTAGCCAGGGTAGATCACAATGTATTAGGATTTGCTGAACATGGCTAGAAATCCAAATTTAAGAAAAAAATACTTTTGTCAGTGTCCTATTTTTGAGATATGTGTTTTCAAATGTGGGGAAGAGTCTGTCACCACACTTCCTTGATTGTTGTACACAACAACAACCACCAAACACTATTAAAAAATGACATTCCTTGTTAGGATTCTTTAATTTTGGCAGAACATACGCAGCAGATTATGCACAATGCATAAAATCACTTTATGATCTAATTTGTCCATAATTTGCAAACAAACATTGGGCACCAGAACACATATAAATACTCAGATCACTACAGACTGACATGCTTGAAGCAAACCATTTACACACATGTGAAAACAAAACAAATCTGGTTATCAGGATAATTCTGGGTGCACACAAATACATAGTCATTGCTGTAGATTCTTGTTCCAGAATCCTTTGTGTATAGCCACAACGATCAGCTCGCACTTGCACTGTTATTAAAGATTTGCAAGTCTTTGTGGGGACATGTGCAGTAGCTTCATTCTGCTCAGGACAGGACCGTACCTTTGCCTCCAAAGCGTACAGAGATACCATGTGAAAGCATGGTGTAGCTGTGCATTTTTCTTCCCCTTTTGATCCCAAGAGAAATTCAAAAGTAGAGAGAAAGGACTCAGACTTAAAGCAATCCTTATTATCTAGAGTAGTAGGTTCAGGTCATACTTGATCTATCACCTTTATGGAGTCCGAAAGGCATTAAATACCCTGCCTAGATAATCTTTGTGTTACTGTACCCCATATGGAGTCCTGTTTGTCATCCCAATGTATGTTTCAGATCTTGATGGTCCTGGCACTGTGGCAGCAAAAACTTCTTTTGACACAAATGAACATCTCACTGTCTTACAGGAACTCCAAGACTTCCGAGATGAGTGTTCAACTACACATGCCGCTGATGTGGGAATGAGGGATACACCAGCGTCTACAGGTTGGATTCCAAAAGTTGGTGATCTTTTGTGAGAAAAGATTGCAGTGAGAAAAGAATTAAAACCATCATAACCCGCACTGGTGCCAGTCCTTGGAATTCAAGATAACAGAATTTGCCACTGCTTGGTGGTTGTAAAGAAATTCATGTGAATTTGCATTATGTGGTAGATCCTACACAGCAGGTCTCAAGGACTCCTGGGTAGTTCCCTATCCCCTTTCACCACCATTCAGGAAATACCTCTTCAAGCTTTAAACAACACTGAAAATATTTCCCCTAGGCTGGGGAGGACAGAGAATGAACTTTTATAGATTCCAAATACTGCCACAAGCACCAGAAACACACCAGATGTGTATCTACAGTCTTCAACTACATCTAAAAGCAATTGAGTTGTTATGTTGACCCACCTTTAGAGGCGTCTACCAGTTCACTTTGATCTGCATCTGCTCCTGTCTTCACACAGACTGCTTCTGGGTACTTTGTCAACATTGACAACTTCTCTTCAGACTCTATTGAAGCTTCTCTTCATGGTATATTACAAGCCTTTTCACTGGTTTAAACACACTAATCTGATCCATCCAAGGTCCTATTTGTGGATTATACTTGCTTTGCTTGTTCTTTTTCTGTTGATTGGAATTGTGATTGTTTTCTTCTTGCTCATCAATGGGCTTTATCTTCCTGAACGCTCTGCTGTTGAACCGGTAAATGAGGTACTGAAGTCTCATTTGTCTTCCCACAAAGTGCAAGGAGTCCCTAGTGAACATTGCTGCTGTTTCAGTTCCTGATGGAATTGTTTGGGATAAGGTTCCATATGATATATTGGGTCCTACAGGAACCCTTCAGATACCTTTTTACTTTGAAACTTTCTGTGGACGATATTATAACACCTGGCGTTTTGCCTATTGATTAGCATGTGAAAATAGTCTCTTCAATGCTATCTGAGCTTGAATAATATACTGTGATTGAAAGTGAATATATGTGTATGACCTACGCAAATTATGGAGAGCTATGTTACTATCATCGTTATGTACCCAGTTTCCTACATTGAGCTGGTGCTCCAAGTAAACTTTTTGATTATACACAATGGTAACATTGTTCGACTCCACCAAGGAGGAGTTCTAAGACATATTCAGATAAATGTACATACATTTCTGGGCATGATATTACTGTTCCAGTATAATGTTACTTCAAAGTACCAGCAACAAAAGTGAGAAATATATGCTGACTACTACTAAATTCAAATTCATTTGTTTCCCAAATAGCAGTTAGGAATTATGAATATTAGAAAGAAACAATTGATTTGTAATCACTTTGGGGAACAAAAGATTGACAAGCACAGGGCACAGATACCTTTTTTAGCACATCTGATTCCAGTACAGATGTTTTTGTTAAAGGCACTATTCATCAGCCAACTTGTCTTGGTTTACCAAAAATTAAAGACATGAATGTGCCCAATTTTCCTTCAATTGCAAAATTTGAAAATTTTTGTGAATTGTATTGGAGATCAGTTAAACGTTATGGTCAGAAATGGTGAATTTATTTTGACACTTCCGGTCCTAATGGGATTCTTATTGTGGTCAGTGGACACAAATAGTTGTCATGCATGTTTTATTAACTCTGCACAGCGTTTTAATGCAAGCAGACTGGACCCTCGTTATATCGAGACACAACATGCAGGGTTTGTCACTACTTACAGCATAGAAAAGTTATGTCAGCAATAGTTGCAACGTTCCACCTTGCCAGCTGTAAAATAGCACCTCTCTTGCCTCTCAGATGACATGGCTTTGTAAGATTTCTAGTTAGGTTCTAAATCATCATGCTCCAAAAAACAGCTTGTATGCAATATACAATGAAGTATGGAAGCTTCTCAAATGAAAGCTGCTGCTTGTTTAAGGCAAATGGATCAGGCAAATTTAGAGAAAGCATTAGCCGTTGTCGATAATGGAAGGACTACATTGTCCACTTCTATTTACACACTTAAGAACATTGTGTCATCTGCTATTGACATGATACATAATTACATGTTGATTTTACAATATGGACAGAGTCAGCTTGGATCCATATTGCAGTTTAGTTGGACATTGCAGGGTATGAAATAAAATCACGTACTCTGGAAGCATGTGAACTCAAAAGAGCTATCCTTGCCCTCCAATCTAACATGCAAACAACAACATGGCAAAGAAGGATGGAACATACACAATGCTTAATATAGAAAAGTTAGAAAAGTTTCCTTTCACAGTGGCTGAGACACCACCAGCAGTGTCGTTAGTACTTGGAATTATCTGAATGGAGTGTGGGAATTGCATTTCAATTACAAATGAGTGAGCAGAAAAAAGGAAGTCTTTTTCAGCGGTAGTGATTGTGAAACGTCTGTAAGTCACTCAATGATTTGTAAACAAGTGACATTGCACTGTGCATGTAATGCATCAGTGGCTAATTTATCTTGTTACTTGCAGGGAGTTCCCGTCCCCTTGATTGACCCAATGTTTCAGTCACTTTCAAATGGAAGTTACTTAATGCTGAGTGATCAAGGCTGCTGTGGGATGAGTGCATGTGTCCTGTATGTTATTTCTGTTTCTCTTAAGGTGACCTCCTGTAGTAATGTGTTATTTCCCTCCACGCATGAGATTAGGGTAGAAGTATTGTGGAGTTCCATTACTACCCTTAATGTTAACTTACACCAGGTCAGCCAACTAAAAGCACTATTGTTTCAAAAACACATGGTGCTCACATCTATCCATGAAACATTTGAATATCAAGTGGAGAGCTCATCCTCCAAGATACAGTGACTTTTAAATACCAATTTTCCAAGACACTTTAGTGAACTTGTGAGCTGCATTTTTAATGCTTTCAACACCATGGGTGTTGTGTACTTTTTTGAGTGATTGGGTCTGGTTTTGTCAGTACTTTTCAGACTGTCTTTGGAGTAATTCCATCCTTTATACACTCCCTGTTTCCGAGTATTTTGGAGTCATTCAGTCTGTATTGTCAATAATTGGTGCTATTTTGCAATAATTGTTCTTGCTCCGCAATGGATGTCCCATTTCAAAGCTGAATGATGGTGGAACTACTGCACATTCATCTGTGTTGTGAATGCATGATATAGCCCTTTGGAACATCTTTATTGGAGGAACTAAATGACAACTGCACTTTGTTTTTTTGACTAGTATGTTTCTACTGTGTGCAGCCTGTGCTCAGCTGTCCTTGGAGCCCTTTCGAGTGCACACTGGATGTGTGTCTTGAATAGCCATTGGTACTATCAACAGACATGGACTTTGTAATGTTCCCTTCTAGGTTCAATTCTGGTGTTGTCCAATGAGACTATAGTTGTTTTAAGTTGCCTTTCAGGAGCCATCCTACATGGTCATGAACACTATTGCTCCAATTATGTTTCCATCTAACTCAACAACTGTGTGTATTGCACAGGATGCTACTTCCGCATTTTGAGGCTTTGGATCATGTATATTCCTTTGAATTGCTCACTGGGGCTTTGATGGTTCTGTCATCTGAGGATGCAGGATCGTCTTTGGACTACCTTCCCACTGAGGTGTTGGAAAACATAATGGCAGCCTCTGATGACCTTTAAATTTGCCCTTTATTTTTAAACAAATAGATTATTAATTGGCTATGTTTAACTGTTTGCGCTGCTTGTTGGTGTGAACATTTCATTGCCTTTAGGATTTTAGACCTTTTATTGTCTATTGCTTTAGTATTTTGATGGGTTAGTAGAATCTGAACATAACAAATGACACAATATAATGTTTAAATGTGTAGGAAGCAACATGGAAGACATTTTGAAGGAGACAAAGGAGATGGTAAAATGTCAGGAGTAATTATGTTCAGTTCCGGGGGACTGACATCAAGAGAGCATATGGGAGGGTGGCAGGCGGCTGATATGCCTGGGAAGAAGAAAAGAGAATGGATCATGATGGAGTTGACGGGTAACGCAAGTGTAGAAAATGTTCCTGATATATATTTCTTGTGAAGAACACAGGCAGAGGTGGTGGAATAGGATGTCAGGTTATTCTTTCATATATTGTCAACATCAACGGGCAGTCATGTTATTTATGGATGCACTCATGGCTCTATCCTCATCCTTTTCTTTTATTGCTTATGAGAGAAGCTCAGACCAGATGAGAAATGAATGTTAGAAAAACATAAGCATATTTATATTTATAAGCAATATTTTGGCAGTCAGTATTTTTGCTACACTATCTATGTAACACTACATCGAATATTGAATATTCTGTTACCATATCATCAAGATATTCAAAAAGCAATTATTAACATTCCTTACTCAACAGTTGCAAACTTTACTTTATTCAGATAAGTGTATATTATTTTTGGAATGCACTAAGTGCGTTCATTAACAAGTGTGTAATAGGTTCCCCCACCAAGTTATGATTAGTGTGTCATTTAAAGTTCAAATACATACAGGTCAATAGTTTGTGAAAAAACAGTCTGCTAATCTTGATCTACTTGTACTTTTATATGGCTCATTGCTTTAAAAGACCTAGCCTACTATTGTGGAAGTCCTTAAACACAAATATGGCAGCTATTAGCAATCTCTTCTGTCAGGAAAATATTTACTCACAGGTCTCATAAACAAGAGTGCTTCCAAGGCATTAAATCAGCGAATACAGCTGTGAAAGAGACTATTAGAAAAAGCATTATGATCCTGTTTTACTATTATTTTGTTTGCCACTCTACCCTTGTCAAAGCTTTCAATGACCTAAATTATTCTCAAGGCCACTGGAATTATATGGCAGGAGAGAGCCAAATTATGTGCCAGGGTTGACTAAAATATGCAGCAAGAAAAAGCAAATTGTGCAGCATAATTCAGCACATTCTGTGATAGAGTTACTTTATTGTTTTGCAATTTTTACACTTGTTAACACCGTTTGAGCATTGTTTGCACCTCAGTTTAACACCAAAATATAGCAATAAGCAATTGAAAAATGACCAGTCAACCTTTGTACAGGGCCTTCAGCTGTGCACCAACATGTGTTGCTGCGTTTTCAGTAACTTTTGAACCATTTGAGTGAGAATCTTTTAAAAAAAAATCTGTATAGTATGCAGCAGATAATGTGGCAAATGCAGCATCTCCATATTTTTGCGGAAATCACTGTGGCCGCACAATTGTATAATTTCAGTGTCTTGATTATTCTCCACATAATTTCACGATATCACTGCACCTTTCCCAGTAAAGTTTAACTCAAACAATAACCATTGATTGATTGGCTTAACATGTCACTTACCCAGCTACGAGGATTGCAGGAGTTGTTCTAAAATTGCATTTAAATGCAAGATTGTTGAGAAACGTCTAATGATGTTGCCTTGGGTCAATTTATTCTGGCAAGCAGTTTAATAGCTTGGTTCTGCAACCTAGTAGATTGAGAGTGGCCCCTGTGTTTCTTCTGAGAAATACTTATCCATGAGAAACTTTTAAAGAACCTGTCAGAGCCATCTTGCTTTCACCTTGTGAGCATATGAAACTTGATGAGAAACAGTTATTGTGTCCCGCATAGAAATAGTCTTTTTAAAAATCAAGTAATCAATTAATGAGTCTGACGAGCATAGAGCAGCGTAAGACGCAGCATGTGAATGGTAGGTTTCGCCTGATTTCGGTAAAGTACAGGCCAAATCGAGCTGGTGCCTGGCAAGGAGCTGAGCAGGAGGGCCTGAGAGAACTACTGCAAGCTAAACGTTTGATCTCATGAAATTATGTTGAAAGCCCCATCTACCAATCCTCTTTGGAGATTGTTGCATGTAAATATTTAATATTCCTGAAAACTGTCAAGTAACCCACTCGTCTTATTTTATTCTGTAGTATGGAATTTCATGAGCTCCCTGGCTAGTCAAGCTCATGGCTTTTGTTGGGCAAGAAATTTAGAATATAGTGAATCAGTGCAACAGTACCTATAATTACTGGGAAAAGAGATGCCTATTTGGAGTGAAAACCTTCCACCTACCATGTCCCCTACCACAGTCTTCTTTTTTCCCCTCTCAAAGATGCATTAGGGGTCAAAACGATGCTTACAGTGTCAAAGATGTAGAGTCCTCAAGTGACTGTGACAGACTTCCCCATTGTTTGGTTGCTCAAGGCATGTCCGGGGATAGAGAGAAAGATGCTATCCTGCCAGAGAGGACAGTGCCAGGCTCCAGCAGAGGTAAGGATGTCCTGGCCTGAGACTGAGATCAATGGTGTGTACTGAGGCCCCTCCCATGTAGCAGCAATCCAAAAATGCAGGGCTATCACTGCAACCCCCATTCCCTTGCAGTGACCTCGCCAATAAAGCATCAATACCAGTGCAATATCCTAATGAGTTGAGTCGCATCCCCGGGTCCCTGAATACATCAGCAGCTACTGCAGAACAGAAGACTTATATATGGTGCCAGCCATATGCAATACCAGTAATGTAATTACTATCTCATAAAGAAACACAAACAGGCAAAATGGCTAGGAGGTAAAGGAACTGAGGCATGGACACCCTTCCCTTCTACCTCTATGCAGTGGAATCCGGACTGACCGGGTCCCGTTACTTAGGATACAGGTTCTTGCATTCTTGTGCATTGTAGAAAAGAGAGTTTGAAATTTTGAAAGAAATCTAAACTCCAACATTGTTTGCTTATGAAACTCCCTCGTCAACTTTAATTTCTGCTTTGTTGATACACCACTTTTCTCCTCTTGCCTCACCACATTTTTTGGCACTTTTTGTCAATGTTTGACTTGTGATGTGTGTAGGAAAGTGGATTATTAATAAGGGCGGGTAAGTACCTACACTTAGCAATAAGCTACTAACTTCTACTAGGTGCAGTCGATCTCAACAAATTATTCCCAGCTCAACCCTTGGTAGCTTGGTAACAAGTGACAAGGCTTAACATAGGAGACAAAAGGCCTCCACATTAAGACCTTGGAGGTTAGACCTCCAGGGTACCGGTATCACCACCGGCATCCATGATCCCGATGGCCTGGCAGTTGTGTAGATCAGAATCAACCAGGGTGGCGCTGCATGCAGTGCCCCCATGGTGATTGTGACCTTGTTCTCTGGCAGCCTTTTCATGGGAGCTTTACCGCCATGAAAAGGCTGGTGAAGAAGAGGTGCAGGGGGCCCCATGGGGGCCCCTGCACTACCTATGCTGTGCAGACAGTAAACATTGCGAGGGTCCTGGTGCACCCTGCAGTGGCAGCACTGCTGCCAGCACAATTAGGAGCCAGCGACAATGCTGCAGCCAGTTTCCCTCTGGGCTGGTGGGCAGACCCTCGGTTTGCACCCGCCAGTCCAGCAAGAAACTCGTAATGGGTCCGGAGGGGAGGTAGCCAGTGGGGCAGCAACCTCCCCTTTGGAAGTTTGGCAGATGGTTAAAACCTTCCGCTAAACTCCTAATCAAGCCCTCAGTGGGTAAAGCATTCAAATATCAAAAAACAATAATTAAATAAAATACAGGAAATAGTTTCAAAATCCAAAATCAATGTATATAAATAGTAAATATGTTTATCTTTAATTTAACACCAAAACTATTAAAATCAGATAAGGGGATCCGGAGATATGACTTTTTAACGAATAAATGTTTTTTAGCGTTTCGAAACTAAAAGCTCCAATCTGGACCTCTGGTCGCACATGACTGGAGAAAAGTCAAAATTTAGGGCCAACAACGATAGAGCCCTGCTCGGCTGCACTGAGCTGGAGGCCTCACTCAGAGTCTCACCTTCAGACTTAGGCCCTCAGCATGATGACGGCGGGATACCCTGCCGTCAACTGAGCTGATGGTTGACGGAAGACTGCCAAGGCGGCAAAGCCCCCGACCCTATAACTGTGTTCCTGATGGGCTGGCGGGCTCTGCCAGTCTGGACAGTTTCTTTAGGCTTTGATGCAGGGGACTCTGGTCAGATATTTTCTTCTTGCAGCAGTTACGACAGGCAAAGTCATGTTTATGGTGAAGCCCAGGTGGGCAGGTGGTGCAGGCCTTCAGAGTGCAGTGTCCAGTTGCAGGTCAGAGGTCCAGCAGGATAGTCCTTCTTCTTCTTGTCATTGTTCCTTGTGGGGATCTGAGGTGTGGGTGCAGCTCTGCCATATTTATCCTTGCTCCTGGGGTGGAAAGCAGGGGGGCCTCTTGACTAATCACATGCACGCTACCACCCTCTTGGATGACCGCTTCCTGGCAAAATCAATCACAGGGAGCAACATTTCTGAAAAATCCAAAATGGCAGAAATTCAATCTTGGTGGTTAGGTCTGGCTGAGCCCATAGTTTGGCTAAGTTCCCTTAACACACCCCTCTCCAGCCATCTCCTAATCGAATCAGGGGGGCATCTGGCTGTCTGGGTTTGCAGGGAATGGGAGGGGGTGATCCAGAGATGTTCCAAATGTCCTTCCCTCCTTTGAAGTCCAGTTTGGCTACTCTCCCCTCCTTCTGTTTCACCATCTGCTGAGGCAGATCCCCTCCTCCAGGTACTTCCTTTGTTCTCAGCCCAGGCCAGTTCACACCTCATCAAGTTAGCCTGGGCAGGCTGCCAAAGGCTGGCCAATCAGAGAAGGTCACTACAGGGCTGAAGTTGATAACTTTTAGGTAGCGTTCTAAAACTCTTTCTTGGAGTTAGTTATATTAAATTCAGCAATGGCAAATTTGGGGTTTATTACAACAATGAGGTTTGATACCAAACTTGAAATATTTGGCTCCTTTTGAGACTTTCTTAATTAAAAGTAAAGTCTCCCTATTTTAGCCTATGGATCCCATTCACTACAATGAGAGAAAACTAACGTGGGTATGTTTCCCTCCCCAGGGCCTATAAAACATCTTTTATAAGGTCCCTGCTTATAATTACACTGCACTCAACCCTGGGGCACCTAGGGCACACCTTGGGGGTGATATATGTAAAAATAAGGTAGTTTAAGACTTTAGAAGTACTTTTAATTCAGAAGTCGAATTTAAAGGTAACTTTAATTTAAAAGCAGCCATCAAGGCAGGCCTGCCTTTAAAATGGCACTGGACACCTCAGCAGTGCACCTATGGGTGTACTACATATGCTGGGGTCCCTAAACCTATATGCCCTACCATATACTAGGGACTTATAGGTAAGTTGATAAAACCAATTATAATTAGCCTAATTTGCATATCCACCTTATGCAGAACACTGGCCCTGCGACTGCTTAGCAGTACCCTAGGCACAGTCAGTAACCACCAGTATCTGTCCAAAAGGTATAGGGGTGAACATTCAAAAAGGAGGACTTTCCTACAATGTGCCAGTGCCAAGAGGCAATAAATTAGGGATTCATATTTAGAAAAATAGTATGTGTTTGTAGGAAAATGCCTGTTTTTGGATGATCACCCAATTTCTTTTGACTGATGCTGCTAGTTTTGTTACTCTCTGCACTGGGACTCTGCAGACAAGGATCCAGTGCATGTGTTGGGATCCCCTAACCATCTCAGAATTTTCTATACTCCTAATTGATATATTTAACTTAACTATAAGTCCCTAGGATATGGTAAAAGTGTACGCAGCACCTGTAATTGAAATGTCTTTAGTGAGCTGCAGCATCCATGGGGCCACCCACTACTGTAACATTGCAAACCTGACTATTTTCCTACCACTGAAGCCTTTCTGTACAATTGTAAACCTGCAAATTTGACCTGTCACAATAACTCCTTTTAACAGCCTTACATTTTCCTTTAAAATTATAATAATAAGCCACCTCATAAAATGGCTGTAATTTCTATGAGGCAGGGTGAAATGTCTTTAAAGTAGGGCATGAAGGCTTTTAATATATATCATGTCCAGACAGTGACAAGGCCAAACATCTTTTTTTACAGCAGCAGGGCTACCTATTCCTTGGAAAACTACTGGGATATAAAATTAAAGTGATATCAAGCTATCTCTACCTAGGAAACAGATACAGAGTTCATTGATGTTTCAAGATAGTTATTGCAAACCTAATTTATAGGTAAAATCAGATGTGTAATAAATATTTTATAAAAAGTACCTGAAAAGTTACATTTTACATACCTGTCACTAGGAGATGAATACCCTATTTAAGGAAGTGTGAACTTGCCCCCAGAGCGAAGACAAAGTGGCCCACCTTGTCACATGCAGGTGTAGTGAAAATCTAGGCCTGCCCCTCCCTTTGTCACTCTAGTCATCCAGGCACCAATCTCAGTGAGAGAGAAGGAGCTGCCCCCAGTACTGGATTTGAGTGATCACAGAAGAGGGGTTGCTCATTTCCTTGACCACACCTCTACGGTGGGCATAGGAGATCTGCGCAGGTGAAGAAGGGTTCTGTCATGATGGATTTAGGTAGATAGAGAGGAACACTGTATTATTGGTTACAGTAGGGCACACAGGAACTGCTTCACATGTAGGTAGGGTTACCCTTGGGAAATATTTTCCTATTGGTTAGGAAGTGGCCAGGCGTCACCACCACCCGCAGACAAGTGGCAGCCATAAGGTGACACTTTGGAGACCCTCTTCATAACACTACTGGACATGTGAAAGACAGAAGAAGGGATGCACCTGTTTTTGAGACATTTGAGGAGACCTAGAAGGTTATACCTGCTCCCACTTGTACATTTGACAAAAAAGTAGTCTCAAAGAGTCGGTTGGCTGACCCTGTATTAAGTTAAAGGGACACATTAAGCAGCTCGAAGTCCTTTTCCTAAAGAGCCCAGCTGACCTGTTCAAACTGGATCTGTCCTGGACCTTGCTGGTGGCTTCTGTTGGAGGGAGACTTAACCCCCAAGTGCTGTTCCTAAGGACCTGAGACCTTGAGCCCTGCTAAAGTGCACTCCTCCTATCATCCTGAAAAACCTTGGATTCAGAAACATTTGGCTTTAATGGCCCTCGAAGGACCAGTACAAGCATGCTTAGTATATCTTGCAAAGATGCGCCACCACTAATGATTCAGGTTGCTCTTATTTGGAACTTTTTTGTAGCAGCACATCCATTTCACTGGGATGTTGCAGCGGCGGTATCTCACCTTATGGAGCCCTGTTTGGCTACCGCCTGCAGCCTTGTCCCACTGGACAAATTTAAGCTCCAAAAAAGTAACTAAGTCAGAACTTAGAAATCTTCACTGGATGAAGGTGCCGAAAATATTTGACTGGTGAGGGACCTTCATTGGGTGCAAAGTTTCATTTTTATGAGCACCATTTTCTCTCTGACTACCCCTCTGGCCTCCACACCCCGTACTTTAGGTCTCATCAGAGACAGTACATGTGCTGTTGCTTACAAGACATTTTTTTTTAGTGGGCTTAGAACCCGCTCATTGTATTGTATACCATGTGTAGGGGTCATGGTCAGTCTCATTTATGTTCTTCTCTTTGGTCTGCAAGTCCTGATTTTACTTCCTCTTTGTATGTTTGTCCCTACCCTGAGCAGGCTTCTAGCACTGCTTCCCATGTCCAATGTCCTACCGCTGCTCACACCTTTCAGAGGTGCTTTTTTCTTTTTACTTGCACCCCATTCCTCCCACCCCTTTCCACATGGTTGTTTGCCCTGACTCACACTATCCTCCTGTGCTGCTGCACAACATGGCTAAATGAAACTGGCAAAGGCAGTAGTTTTCCCATAGGTGAGGCCTATTGGCTTTTCCAGTGCTTGTTTTCAGTGTTTTCTCCCTTTCAAGGATAATTATAGGTAGCTCTTGTGCCAATATGGAGTTTATTAAATCCCTGCACTTATAACACATCTGCAAATATCTTTTGTGATAGCATCAAACAGGACAATGGATATTATAGAGGAGTAGATGCAAAGTAACCTGGACAAGGTTGTTTAACAGATATGGAGATGACATTAATAAGGCAAGAAAAACTACTCCATATCTTTTGGTGTTAGTTAGTACTTAATTTACTGTTGGATGGGAATTTGCAGAAGTTGCTAACTAGATTATTTGATTCTTTCAGCTGTTTGGCCAGTTTATGGTCTAATGTGATTCTACCTGTCTTAAAAAAAGTGTCTTATTTCTAATTCTTTTTTAACATAGCATCTCTGGGCCAATCATGTCCTCTCCTGATGATGAATCAGCCTTCAATACCAGCACTTCAAGGGTAAAGTCCATGATGAATCAATTGATTAGTCAGAGCAAATAAGAACTTTCAGCAGATCATTACACAGGCAAAAGTTTGCAAATCCAGCAAGTAATGTTCAGAAACGTACCAGAGACTGGAGTATATGAAAAATGATACACAGTAATATTGTGATAGACGCCAAGTTGGATTAGTGAGTTTTTGTAATCAGTAAATTCTTGAATACTAAACACGACGTGCACATGAGAGGTGTCCCATTCGTTCTAAAATATGACATGGATTGCTGTTCAGATGAGAGATGCAAAGAGTTGGCAAGGCTTTGCTAAAAGATTCCACATGACTCCAAAATTGCAAGTGTCAGAGTCAAGTGTCCAAGATTGTGAAATGCTGTGAATCCTGCACTGAGGTCCAAACAAATATATATGTCTTTTAGGAAGAATCTGAAAAATATACTTTCCTGACTCGCTCATCTGAAATTGAACTTGACGTGCATATGGATTTTGACAATGAATTTCAGATTGGTGAATCCACTTTTTTTAGTTGACTGCACCTTCCCCCTTCTACCACTGTACTTAGTATTCTAAATGTACCACAAGACAGCATGCAACAATATACAAAATCCTTTAATAAATAAATAGAATATCAGTTCTGCTAAAATTAGCCTCTTGATCAGTAGCTATGGCAATTTGTGTCTCACTATACTGCATTAATTAGTAGCAACAACAGTTTGGATTCATACCTATTTTATACTTAATTTATGACACATTGACACATTCCATCCAAAACATAAGTGACTGTTCCATTGTTCTAGAATTGTGCTTCCATGTCAGGTTTTACAACCAAATTAAGGCCCTCATTATGACATTGGCGGTAAATCCCACTTACCACCATGCAGACTGCCACCAACATACAGCCGCCGCCGCGGATAGCCGTTCATCATTATATGACACACACACACTAATCCGTCACTATTCAGCCTCAGACACAAGTCCGCCACACCAAAGGTCAGTGATAAACTGGCGGTATCAAAACCCACACTGTTGTGCCAACAGAACAACGCCCATCACATTTCGACCCACGACTCACCAGAGTGGACATTCAATGGTGGTAAACCATTGGCGGTACATACCGCCTCGCTCAAAATACACACACACATACAAAACATTACATTGGTCAATTCAAACAACACACACCTGGCACCCATACACACACCACACCCACACACACACCACTATAAAACACCCACCCACATTACCCACAACCCTTTACGACTACAAACCATTGTCACCAGAGAGAGATAGCAAGACCACTCACACAACCAGAGACACATATCACCATCATCTATACACCACCCACGCACCTCACAACACAGACCCCAACACATCACCCTACACATCCTCACCCACAATACTCACACAACACCCATAGCACCACAACAACACCCCAGATTCTCTGAGGAGCTAAGGGTCATGGTGGAGGAAATCATCTGGGTAGAGCCACAGCTATTTGGAGCACAGCTGCAGCAGATATCCATTGCTAGGAAGATGGAGCTATGGCGGAGGATCGGTGACAGGGTCAACGCCGAGGGGGAGTACCCCAGAACAAGGCATGACATCAGGAAGAGGTGGAACGACCTATGGGGGAAGGTATGTTCCATTGCCACAAGACACCAACTCGCTTTACAGAGGACTAGCGGTGGACCCCTACCTCCTGCCTCACAACTAACAACATGGAAGGAGCAAGTCTTGGCAATCATGCATCCTGAGGGCCTGGCAGGAGAAGCAGGAGGACTGGACTCTGGTAAGTCAACTCTATACTACTATCAACCCCCTACCTGCATGCCATCCCATACACCCCCCCTCACCCTCACTCCATCACTCCACAACTTCCCACAGACCCCACCATCACATCTCACTTATCCCAATTCCAAGCCCTGCATGCTCTACCAATGCATTGACACCACTCACAAACCTGCATGGGCACTTATTACTAAAGCATGCACACTAGAGAGAATTAACTATCCCACCATACACCAACGTACACAAGTGAAAGCTGCCAGGGCAAAAACAATCATTGAGGGCAACCCACCCATGCACAATGTGTCACATATAGAAACAATAACACTGCATTTACATTCCTACAGGTATCCCAGCCAATGTCATTAGAGGAGAGGTGCCAGCAACATCCAGTCACCCCAGAGAAGAGGCCCACAGTGATGACAGCGACTCTGCTTGGCTGGATCTGGATGTCCAACCTGGCCCATCAGGGACCACTGGACATTTGGTTACCCAGCCACAGTCACACACCACCACAGAGCCTCCCCCCTCAGGAAACAACACCACAGCACCCACCCAGCGTGCCCATACCTCTGTCCCCAGGACACGTCAATCAGCAGTGTGCCCACCCCTACAGGGACCCCAGGGCACACCACAAATCCAAGACTCTCAGGGACCTGGGGTCAGTGGCAGTGGGCACACCGTTCAGGGGACAGAGGCACAGAACAACAGGGAAGCTGGGAGGACTGCTGTGCACCAGGGGGAGGACAGGCCCAGGGAACCGACTCTCCAGGAGGCACTCACTGAGATCCATACCAACTGGAGCATACCAACATTCCCTGGATACGATGGGCCAGATACTGGACAACGTGCAGGAGAACAGGCGGCTGCAGGAGGGACAGTACCAGGGAATCAGGGAGGACTCGAAGGCCATTAACACCGCCCTTGTCACCATTGCAGGGGTGCTGGCAGACATGGCCAATATTATGAGGGAGGCAGTGTCAAACCAGAGGGCCCCTGCCACTAGCCAGACTACTGAAAAGCCCTGTACCTCCACTGCCGCTAGTGGACAGGAGGTCCCGCCACAGGACCAACAGACCACCAGCACCCTTCCCCCTGCAGAAGGGCAACCACCCCGCAAACGTTCCCTGTGATCCAGGTGGAAGCCAGAGACTATTGCCAAGACTCCTGCCAGGAAATGAGACTCTCCTGATTGTCACCCTTGTGTCCCACTCTGTCACCCTATTCACCTTGAACTGCCATTGCTATAACCCCTTGGACAATACACCTGTGCTACAAATAGACTGGAACTACACCCTGGACTTCCCTCCATCATCACCCCAGCCCATTGCACTTCTTCCTTTTCTTTATAGCACTGCAATGAACACACTTTGAAAAAATACAAGTATGGAGTATGTCAAATGATTTAAGTATGTATTAGTTTAATAAGGTGTAAACATTGCAATTCAACTGTACAGTAATGTTAACATAGGAAAGACATGTACTTGGCTGCAGTGACAACACCAGGAGCGATAGTGGGGCATCAACATCTGAAAAAGAGTTGCCAAAAGGTACAGTGAGTGGGCATAGAAGTGGGAAATCACAGCCTGCCAGTGACAATGTGAAACAAAAAACTGACAATGAAATGTGAAGTAACAGTGTCTAACCTGTGTGTCATTGGAAGTATTGTCTAATCACTGCAGATCTGTTGTCCTCATCCTCTACCTCCTCATCTTCACTGTTCACAGGGTCCACTGATGCCACATGGCCATCTCCAGCCTCCTCCTCCTGCAGAAAATGCACATGGTGTCTCAAGGCAAGGTTATGCAACATGCAGCATGTCACGATTATCTGGCAGACCTTCTTGGGTGAGTAGCACAGGGATCCACCAGTAAGATGGAGGCACCGAAACCTGGGCTTCGGGAGGCCAAATGTATGTTCAATGATCCTTCTTGTTCACCCATGTGCCTCATTGTAACATTCCTCAGCCCTTGTCCTGGGATTCCTCACAGGGGTCAGTAGCCATGATAGGTTGGGGTTACCTGAGTCACCTGCAAATATTGTTGGACAACTGTTAGCCACACACTATCCCTTATGGCCCACACTATACCCATCTACCAACATCCACTGGGTGGGAACCAGGGCTCACCTATTAGCCATACATGATGCCTCTGTAGTTGGGCCATTACATTTGCGATGCTGCTATTCCTCAGGATAAAGGCATCATGCACCAACCCAGGATATTTAGCATTGACATGGGAGATGTACTGGTCGGCCAAACACACCATCTGCACATCCATCGAGTGAAACTTTCTTGATTTCTGAAGACCTATTCATTTTGCTGGGGGGGGGGGACAAATGAAATATGTGTTCCATCAATTGCCCCAATTATGTTGGGGTTATGTCCCATTGCATAGAAGTCAGCCTTCACCGTTGGCAAATCCTCCACCTTGGGGAAAACAATGTAGCTGCACATGTGGTTAATCAAGGCAGCCAACACTCTTGTCAGCACAATTGAGAACATTGGCTGTGACATTCCTGCAGCCAAACCCACTGTCACTTGGAGAGAACCAGTTGCCAAGTAATGGAGCACATATAGGACTTGCACAAGAGGGAGGATCCCAGTGGGGTGACAGATAGCAGATATCAGGTCAGGTTCCAATTGGGCACACAGCTCCATGATTGTGGCCCTTTAAGTCTGTAGGTGAGGATAATGTGTCTGTCCTTCATTGTTGCCAAGTCCACCAGGGGTCTGTACACGGGGGATGTCTCCATCCCCTATACATCCGCAGCGGTTGCAGTCTATGAGGCAAAAAAGTGAGGAGCCAGTCATAAAATGTACATTGTAGCCACTACAGTTCAATGCATGATGTGATTTTTAAATGTATTAGTGCCATACGTCCTGTATGTATAATTGTGATCCGTGATGCAGTTCTGTTCCATGCGCTGCCCCCCCCCCGAAATGGCGTTCGCCAGTCCTGTGTGGAGGGACAGGTAGAAGTGAGGTAATTCCACTGATGTTGTGTGCCATTGCGGGAGGCGGTCGGGATCTGCTGTGCAACGCCTAATTTGATAATATTTGGCCCTATGGGGCACAGTGGCCAATATTGATGTGCGCCGGCGGTCACTGTATGCACCGCCGCAGACGTAACCGACATTTTCACTCACTTGCTACATGACCTTCAACAGGAGTGGACCTACACTGCATGTGTTGCTGTGACCTGTGTCTGGAACCTACCATGGCCTGTGTGACTGGTGAAAGGGCCCCTGCCTTCAACTCGGTGGAGTTGGAGAGACTAGTGCATGGGGTCGTACACCAGTACGAACTGCTGTATGGGCCTCCAGACCAACAGGTGACTACACTGTGAGCATAATGCATGGGGCATGAATGCATGGAGTGCTGTGTGTGAAGGCCTTGTGTAGGGGGGGTTGGTGGATGGGCCCTGGGCAGCATGCAGCATGTATGCTGCGCCATGTCTGTGTGAAAGGGGATGGGAAGGGCTATGGTGCGCCATGAGTGTAACAGGCAGGACAGTCTGACTAATACCTTTCCCTGTGTGTTGTTCTCTGCAGGTCAGCGCCAATCAAACAAGCATTTACAATGCATCGGGTCTCGCGTTTGCTCGTGTTAGAGCTGATCGCGTTGTAAACTCCTAACCCGACTTTTCACCTATCGGGCAAAAGTGCATTTATGCACGTAACCCGAAAAAGTGAAATCAAGTAGGTAAAGCGCTCTACTTCTGCCAAGCGAGATCGGGCTCGTAAATTAGTTTAAAAAAAGTCCACGAGCCCGATGGAAAACAGCGAGCCTCGCATGTTTTCTGTACTTGGTCGCTGCGCTCGAGGAGGGCTAGCCACCAGAAAAGGCATGACCTATGCGTGCCTTCGACTAATGAAAGCAAGCCGATTTAATTAGGGAAGCCCACGAACCAATAAAAAGCACTGACGTGAAGTTGACAGGGCTCGGAGACCTTTTCTAAATACTAAAGCGTCTCCCTGCTATACGCATGCGCGAGCGCATGCAACGCAGGCTCGACCATAAAAAAGGGTAGATGGCATGCCACCGCCAAGGATGTGCAGACCCTGGGTGTCTACGGCAGGCGGAGCACCCACTGTTGGAAACGGACCTGAGACGCTGGGCACGGAAGACGGCAGAGGCCCAGCTGGGGATGGCCTCCCAACGAGAAAGGGGTACCCGTTGAACTCGGACCCCCGGATGGCCTGCATACTGGCGGTGGCCTATCCGGAGCTGGATGGGTGATTGAGGGCATCACAGCAGCCACAAGGGGGTGAGTACAGTGTCCATTGTTACATCTTACGCCTGGTGGAGTGGTATCCGTGTGGGGGATGTGTGTCTGTGGGTGCCCCTAGACCAGGCCTCACATTGCAGAGTTGGTCCCATGTTGGGCAGGGATCTGATGGAAAATTTCTCCAACCTAGCTAGTAGGCATCCACTACTGGGTAGGGCTGTGTTGGTCCCAGGTATGCTCCAGTATGCGGTATGTGTCCCTCCCCATGCCCTGGTAACTATCATTATTACTGGTAGTGCATTGCACAGTGCGTAGGGCTGTTCCCTGTGTGTGAGGGTGGTATGTACACCAACGGTGGTGTTGGTGCAGCCACTGAACCAGTGTATCCTTTGTCTCTCCTCCCCTTTTTGTTTTGTCACCCTGTCCTTATGTGCATTAGCATCATCTGGCAGAGGAGCAGCGGTGGAGGGAGCCTCATCGCACAGGACCCAGGAGGCAGAGTCCACCAACGGTGAGGGCACCAGTGGTATTGAGGGTGAGTGGAGCACCACGGTGGAAACTGGAGGGGACAGTTCAGACACAAATACCTCCTCCGATGGAAGCTCCCTGCTGGTGGCAGACACCTGTGTGACCACCCCAGGTACAGCCGCCACCCTCCATACCAGCACTGCCCTCCCAGCACCTTGGCTGCTGCCAGGAAGGTCAAGGTGCCACCCCCAGCTGATGCCAGGACGGGCAAGGAACAATCCCCAGATGCTGCCAGGAAGGGCAAGGGGCCTGCACCAGCAGGCAGAAAGGACAAGGGACCTGGTGCTGGGAATCAACCATGGTGGTGCAGCCATCCGAGGCTGCAGTGGATGGGCAGGAGCCTCCCTCCACCACCAGCAGCAGCAGCACCACCACCAGTAGCAGTGGGCAGACATCTGTGGCTGCAGGGTATGGGCAGGAGCCTCCCCCCACCACCACTAGCAACAGCAGCATCACCACCAGCAGTGGGCTGCCATCCGAGGCTGCAGGGGATGGGCAAGAGCCTCCCCCCACCCGTAGCAGCAGCACCAGTGGACAGCCATCCGAGACTGCAGGGGATGGGCAAGAGCCTCCCACCACCACTACCAGCAGCAGCAGCAGCACCAGTGGACAGCCATCCGAGGCTGCCAGGGATGGGCTGGAGCTTCACCCCATCAGCAGCAGCAGAACCACCAGTGAGCACGCGTCACCGTCAGCGGACAGTCTGGAGTCCTGCGTCCATGGACTGTTGTGCGGCCTGCCCCCTGCAAATCCTGTGGGTATGACACCCACCTGAGAGACTGTGACTTTGCACTCCCCAAGATCACAGGGCATAATGCCCCCTCCAAAACCAGTGGTAAAGACACCCACTCACCCCATCCTCTCCAGGATGAAGATCACAGGGCACGATGCTCCCTCCAAAACCAATGGTAAAGACACCCACTCACCCCATCCTCTCCAGGATGAAGATCACAGGGCACGATGCCCCCTCCAGAACCAGTGGGTATGGCACCCACTCACCCCATCCTCTCCAGGATGAAGATCACAGGGCCCGATGCCCCCTTCAGAACCAGTGGTAAAGACACCCACTCACCCCATCCTCTCCAGGATGATGATCACGGGGCACAATGCCCTCTCCAGAACCAGTGGTAAAGACACCCACTCACCCCATCCTCTCCAGGATGAAGATCACAGGGCACGATGGCCTCTCCAGAATGAGTGGGTGTGACACCCACTCACCCCATCCTCCACAGGATGAAGATCACAAGCCACGTCGCCCCCTCCAGAACCAGTGGTAAAGACACTCACTTGAGAGACTGTGGCCTTGCACTCCCCAGGACCAAGCACAGGGCATGTTGCCCCCTCCAGAGCATGTGGACAAGTCACCCACTTGAGAGACTGTGGCCTTTCACTCCCCAGGATATAGCAGTGGGCAAATCACCCACTTGAGAGACTGTGGCCTTGCACTTCCCAGGACCAAGCACAGGGCATGTTGCCCCCTCCAGGACCAGTAGTGTTGTTCCATCTGCCGGCTGAGGTGCCCCCGTTCCCTGTCCCCCTGAGGTGCCTGCCTATTTTCAAACTGATGCCCCTGCAGTGTTCTCTCCATGTTGTTGCAGGAGTCAAGTGGGGCCTTGGACTTTGTAATGTGGCCCTGTGGCCCACACAGATAGAGGACTGGGCAGTGTCTCTTGATTTGTACATATGTATATACTTTTAGATTGGATGCATGGATTTATGATGAATTTATATTATTACGTTCACTTTCATCTATTTCTGTGGTCCTTGCATTATTCCTGAGAGGTACGGGGTTAATATGTTATGTTACTGCATCTACTTGTGTGTATGGTGTTGGGGGTGGGAGTGTGTGTGTTGTGCGTGTGTGTGTCACTATCTTTTTTCTCCCCTGTATGGTAGGCGGCTGTACTCACCGTAGTCATCTTCGCCGTCATTGGTGTTCGTGGTGGAGCAGGGCGTAGAATATTATGGGGAAGATCTGCAGTTCAGGATCTATGGTGGCGTGCTTCTTCCCTGAGTCTCCAATGGTGAGTTGTTTCCCTTCTGTGCAGTGTTTCTGCCAAGCTTTTGATGTCGTTGGTACCACCCTGGAAAAGGTGGCGGATTGGCCTGTCATAATACAGTGGGCGGAACATTGGCTTCCGTCTGGCTGTTGGTGGCTACCGCCGTTGTGCCTGTTGATTCCGCCCTGGCAGTCGGTGTGGTAAAGTGGCTGTCTGTCTGAGCTCTTTCCGCCATGGTCATAATTTGGCAGTATTTACCGCCAGCCTGTTGGTCGTATTATCACCGCTTTATCACCAACGGGCAGGGTTGTAATGAGGCCCTAAGTCATCTAAAAAGGTGCAGTAACCCTCAAACCAATATTAAAGTGTAGGCAAATGTGGAATTGTTTGTTCATGACTGTTTGCCCAGAGCTGCTTTTGTACATTTAGGGGGTCATTACAACATTGGCGGTAAAAGCCGCTTACCGCCGTGCAGAAGACCGCCAACACACCACCGCGGCCGCGGAATTCCACCACAGCTATTGTGACCCACATCTCGAAATCCGACAAAATTCAGACACCCACACAAATCCGCCACACCAAAGGTCAGTGATAAACTGGCAAAAAAAAAAACTCCACCGTCACACCAACAGAAATACGCCCACACTATCACGACACACGAATCCAAGCAGCGGTCTTTCAACCGCAGTATTCCATTGGCGGTACACACCGCCGCTCTCAAAATACACACACATTTACAAAACACAGCCACATTGGACAATTCAAAATACACACACCTGATACACATACACACACCACTCCCACACACCCATTACAATATAAAACACACACCCACATCACCCACAAACCCCTACGACCAATCTTACAGAGAGAAGGCCAGAGAGAGACACCACCATCGACAAACTAGCATCCACAGACACCAAGTATTACACGGGGTTGAACATTTACACACAGATATTTTTTAGCACAGATGGCTCAAGTCACACATCTGCACTTGTCTGATAGACGCTGTTGTATTCATCAATGGAAACAAATTGTACCAGGAAAATATGACTTTGATAGTTTTCCAAGTGTACATCTGTTCCATACCTCTGCACTAGATGGACTGTCAACCAGAGGACATTACACCAGGTTTAGGATGGATTGATGTCAATCAGTAATATTTATAGTTAGGTCAGAGTTTCCATTGGAAATGCTTTTTTGTTTTGCCTATGATTTGTTGCAGTTTGACAAATCTCAACACATTTTATTGTTTAGCTTGTGCATGAAAAATATTGGGTTAAACCATCAAATGGGACAGAAAATAGGAAGTGGACCAAAGTATAAAATACCCATGCATTTTTCATGGACTTTTTTAGTCAGTACAACTGCAAAAACTACTGAATGGAATTGCACCAAATTTGGCAGGAAGTTAGATTTTGGTCTAGTTAGTGTACTTATTGTTATTTGGTGTAAATCACTTCAGACACTAGGGGCCTGATTTAGAGTTTGGTGGATGGGGTTACTCCATCAAAAACATTATGAATATCCTGTCTGCTGTATTGAGATGCCAATATATCCTATGGAGATCATAATATGGCAGACAGGATATCTGTCATATTTGTGACAGAGTAACCCATCTGCCGAACTATGAATAAAGCCCTAAGTCTAAAAAATATTTGTATATCATGACAGTTGGGCTCGAGGAGCTCTCGAATGAGTCCTTCAACGCAAATGTTTAAAAATGGAGTGCTCTGATTGGCTCGGGGGCTATTTTCCCTTGGGTTAATTTACTTCTACAGCAGACATGCTCCATTTGAGCAAGTGCTCTGATTGGCTGCCTGAAACATGAAGAAAAATGTTGCTTGCAGACATTGCAGGGCTATGGGACTTAGTTCCCTTTCCTGAGTTTTGTATAAAAAATATTTATAAGTGGTCAGGGTAGGTATATCCTGTGCCCCTAGGTATTCTGGGGTACCACTAGAGGGACCCCCCCTGGGGCCAAAGAATTTGTAAAGCTGCAATCACATGGGAGTCCTTGGGACTCCCATGGGATTGCAGCTCTTTAAAAAAAGGGGAAAAAGCCTGCAGGCATTTTACATTTTAATAATTGGGGTAATAATTGGGTAGAGGGGTCTTTTTCTGCAATATTTGGGGAGGGAGGCATGAGTGAGGCCCACTCCTCAAGCCAGTCCTTGCCCATAACTCCTATACCTTGGACTGATTTACAAATAAAGGGGAAGAGGGCACGAGGCCCCCCACCTCATGCACTCATTTGGCCCCATGTTCTCATCTCCAGAGGACAATACTAATAAAGAACATAAGGGGGAACCCAAATGCCCTCCATGTGCTAATATTAGCCACAGGGACACTGTGTTCCCCTCCCTGGACAAGCACTACCCACACTCTCCAGGGCAAGGTATTCCACTTTGCTCCCACCCAGCAGGAGCAGGTAAAAATAGATACTCCCACTGGGCTGGAACAAAGAGAAAGTGCTGACTCCTGCCAGCACCCTGTATAATGCTGGCTGGAGAGCAAACTGAGACCTTGGCGGTCATCAAGCTCCCCCTTGCAGGTTCCAGCATTCTGCTTTGTCAGTGCTCTGGGTGGGTACTGGGGCACCCACTAGAGGCCCTGGGTTGGGGTCCCTGTGGCATTGCACCCCTCCCCTTAATTTAAAAAAAATGGCCTTAGGGATAGGGTCCCTGGGGTCCTTGCAGTACTGAGGAGGAGGGCCAAGCATCCTCCTTCCCTTTTTAAAAAAAAGGCCCCAGGGATGGTGATCCTGTGGCACCAAATGGCTCTGGGAGGGGGCGGTGTTCCCCCCTCTGCTATTAAAAAAATAAATACAGCCTTGGGGGGACCCTATCCCTGGAAAGGCTCAAGGATGGGGCCCACACACACTTTCCATAGAAAAAATAATATATGGGTGTCCCGGATCTGCTTTTTTACCCTGGCTTGGTGGTGCCTCTTAAATAGAGAGGGGCACAACCAAGCTTGTTTTTCTATGTTGGGGACTGCAAGGTTTCCAGGAATCCCACAGCAAAGTTAAAACAAACAGTAAGTCTTCCTGGTCACTGAATCCATGACCACAGGACATGTTACCTTATTATTTTAAATTTCTCCTGGTTGTAACTCTGTGCTTTGCAGCTACAGTACAAGAAGCTCTTGTGGCAGTTTTATGATTGTATTTTCTAGGTCAGAAAATATCAAAAGAAATACTCCGAGACAGTTTAGGGGCACTCCACTTCATGCTATTCCACTCAGTGCCACTCTAATATATGGTAGTCTAGTCTACATCACTCCACTCTATGCTGTTCTACTGTATGCAAACTGTATCTCGCTGTACGGTATGCCACTCCACTCTACAGTTCTGCATATTACACTACTCCAACGTATGCTCTTATACTGTACCACACTACACTCTATGCCACTCCACTTAACCACTCCACTATAGACTGTTCTTCTGTATGCCACTCCACTCTATGCCACTATACTCTATAACACTTCACTGTATGCTATTTCACTATACAACACTCCATTGTATGCCACTCTAGTCTCTGCCACTCCACTGTACCCCATTTCACGCCACTCCAATATGCACTATTCCACAGTGCACAACTGTATTCTACACCACTCAACTCTATGCCACTCCACTCTGCCCCACTCCACTGTATACCAATTTATTGTATGCTATTCTACAATATGCTACTCCACTGTACCCCATTCCACTCTGCACCGCTCCTGGGTATGCCACTCCACTCTGCACCACTCCACTGTACGCTATTAAACTCAACGCTATTCCTCTCTATACTACACACCTCTACCCCACACCAAAGTATACTATTCCACTGTATGTCATGCCACTCTACGGTATTCCACTGTATGCCACTACACTGTACCACAGTCCACTCTATGCGAGTCCACTCTACAGCACTCCACTCTGTGCTAATCCACTCCACTCTACCCTATTATACTATATGCCACTCTATCACACACCCCTGTATTTCACTGCAATGTACACCACTCCACTGTCTGCTATTCCAATGAATGCAATTCCACTGCATGGCACTCCACTCAACGCCACTACACGAAATGCCAATGCATTCTACACTATTCCACTGTATGATACTCGTATACTGAAATGTAGCTTAGATTGGGATTTGTCAGTTTTGCCCATGTTGCAGGATAAGTCCAGTAGGCTTTGCACCAGGCTTCAAGAAGCGTCCTGTACTATAGCCATAAGTCACCCAGCAGGCTAGGTAGTAGGGTTGTGGTGAAATCCAGCAGAAGCAAGAATTCACTGCACCCACAGTCCAGTTGCCTTTGTTTACCCAATGCCACAGGACCAGATTCACTACTATGCAAGGGTGGGCCTCATCAATGCAATTGGCCAGAGGAGCATGCATCTAGTCATCAGGGCCACATGTGCAGCTCTCTATGCCTCCTATAATGATTTCCGTGAGACCTGTGCATGTCGCACCACCATTGAGGATGCCACAAGGGTGCTCGCCAAGGCTATGAAGTTTAGTGGGGCCAGACACCACACTTTCCTTTTATTAATAATGTCCACCAGACTTCTATCAGTGTGGACTCATAGATAACCTCACCAAGGCACAAAGGCGTGTATACTCCTGAGGGTTGTGTGATTCAATCTACCATCTGCCATGTGGCCCTCTTTCTGCACAGCTGGTATTTGCATCCAGGAGGTACACATTCCCCATGCAGTCTCCTATAGCCCCTTCCCGTGTGCCAGTCTCTTGTCAGGGTGAAAAGTGCCTAAGTTGGCATGAGGGACTTAGCCTGCTTTGTGGCTTAGTTGTTGGGTGCAGGACCCAGTTAAAGCCCTCCAGTGTTTCACTCCTCCAGCCTGTTTTGCAGGATGTGACCCCCAGCAGGGTGGGTTCTGTGACATCCCAAAGAAACTGAGCACCCCCCAGCCTCCAGCTATAGTCAACCATGTGCCACTGGGTCCTCCATACCCCTGTGGACATTATCTGATGGTTCGGCCAGCTGCCGCCGGCCTACAGAATAGAGCTCTAGGTCTCAGGGTTCAATCGTGCTCCAATATATCTGCTGTCAGGTTTTCCTGCATGTTTATCACCCAAATCCAGGCTCACACAGGGGGCCTGATACTCTCCCAAGGCTTCCGCTCGTCCCGACACCTCAATCAGGTCCTCGCAGCATCACCATGGTCACCGGAGCCAGGAGGGCTATTCTCATCTGAGCCAGCTGCTTTCCAAGTGATTTCACACAGGTCCAGCTCATGGACCATTGCTCTCTGCCACAGTGAGCCCTCCCAACGAGCCCCAGGTTGGGTCTCAGCTACCCCAAGGTGCTACTCCTTTGCTGTGGATGGCTCAGGCCTCCTCTTATCTCCTCTATCTGCAGGCTGTGCCAGATGCCAGTTACTCAGCCACGTGTGCTTCCTGTCCAGGATCAGTTCAGGCCCATTGGAGTAGTGATCCGCTCTTTCTCCTGGCTGGCCAGGTACCCAAACTG
Organism: Pleurodeles waltl; assembly: GCF_031143425.1. Lineage (NCBI taxonomy): Eukaryota > Metazoa > Chordata > Amphibia > Caudata > Salamandridae > Pleurodeles > Pleurodeles waltl. Next base: position 512,740,453 of record NC_090445.1, read on the forward strand.
CTGCAGGTTTTACTCATGTGGTTGTGGCAGCCTCCTACTGATTTTAGGCACTAGGATGATGAAGGATAAAACTATGGCTGAAGGAGTTAGCCTAGATGGTGGCCATGTTCACCCAAGCTCTGGCCCCTAAACCCTGTTATGTTTAGGAAAGCTATACTTATTCTTTCAATAGAAACCAAACTTAAAATCCACTCACAATACAGATCCTAAGTTACAGTTATACCTTGCATTCATATTAATTTAACTTTATTTAATCTTTAACTACAAACCAAACTTAAACTACACAAACATTTTCAATTGTAAATGTATACCTTTAATTTATAATTTATGCAAAACTTTCATTTTAATATAACTTGCAGACCTCCATATATAGTGTATGCAACTCACTATAACTCGCACCTTCATCATACACTGCTTATACCATTTGTATTATATCACTTATAACATCTAAAACAACATTATTTACAATAATAATTAGAAAATTGCACATCGCACCTTTTGTGAGAGCACACTGCATTTTAGAGTAGCAAGTTAGAGTTAATGTAGTGTGGCTACCAAATTGAATACACTGTTTTTACAGGTGAGTAAGTTATAATAACCATAACTTTATACGATACATGAATACACAGTAAACCTTTTTTTTAAAATGCAGGCTCCGGGACGTATAAAGAAACACACCCTCCACGGTGGGCCATGGCTCAGTGATGTGGTGCATTTTTAATTTAGAGGTAGCAACCCCAAGAACCCCAATCTAACCGGGCCAATATTTTCTTAAAGTGGAAAAGGACATGTCAGCCTCCTCCCCGAACCTACAAGTGTCCCCGGGATGCCATACTCCAGGGCTGTGTCATCCAAAAAAAGGAGGGGGCACTCGCTCTTCTTCCCTAGTATTAAAGAGGCTGTGGGTTGCCCATCTACCAGGTCTAATATTATAATAAAGGGAAGGAGCCACCCCACCCCCTTCCTCAAGCCTAAAGAGGTCTCAAGGACTCCATACACAGACCCAAAACTTTAAAAACGGGGAGAAGAGCTACTTGGTCTCCTTCACAAGCTATACAATGTCCCCAGAGCCTCATACCCGGGGACAGCTCAATTACACTGTCCTCGGGTCCTTAACCCCGGGAAACCATATTTTACCATGCCTGAGAGAGTGGACGGGAAAGTGAAAAGATCTCCCACCCAGTGGGAGCACAAAGCAGGTCCCGCCGCATGGGAGGACAAAAATGGTCCCTGCCTGGCTCTCAGGCAGGGAAAAACAATGAATTGCTCCCCCCCTGCAGCAGCTAAGGAAAAGTTATCCCTGGGACAAGAGCAATGCAGGCTTCTGCTGCACCCAGATCAGTACAACAGGAGGGTTACGGAAGCCCTGGGCCTCCTCCTACAGTCCTCAATGAGGGACGTGCTCTGGGGTGCCCTGGATAGGCACTGTGAGACCCAATTGAATATAAAAAAAGCCTTTTCAAGCAAGAACAGGGAGCCCAAGGGGTCGTTGGAACCCTGGTGCACCCTCCGTGGCCCTCAACAAAAATAAAGTTGTAGCATGTCCTGGATAGGCACCGGGGGCCTCCCAGTACTATAAAATGCCAGCTCCTGATTAGCCCTCAGAAATGGGGTTGCTTGAAGGGAGGCGGCAGGGCTCTGGAGGTCCTTCGGCTCCCCTTTTGTGCCCTATTATTAAAACAGTGAGCATCCCGTGTGAGACCTGAACACCCAGGTAGACACTAATACATCCACTTAGACAGCCAACTAAATAGTAATACAGCTACTTACAGATCCAGACACACAATGAGATATACAGTAACACAACAAGCCAAACAATAATGCACTCACTATCACACCCATGCCCACACTGATGCATGCACTGACACGCCCAGACCCAAACTGATACATACACTGAGCCACCCAAATAGACACTGATGCATACACTGACATACCTAGACACATACTGATGCATACACTGACATACTCAGGCACACACTTATGCATATACTGAGACACCCAGGAATACACTGATGCATACAGTAAATCACCCAGACACACGCTGATACATACACTAAAATACCCAGGAACAAACCCATGCATACACTAACACACCCAGGCACACACTGACGCATAAACTGAGATACCCAGGCACACACTGATGCATACGCTGGCCCAGTCAGGCACACTGATGCATACACTGACACACCCAAGCTCACACTCATGCATGCACTAACAGGCCCAGGCACACACTCATGCATACGCTGACACACCTAAACACACTAATGCATACACTAACACATCGAAGCACACAGTGAGACATACACTGACACACCCTGGCGCACACTGATGCATTCACTAACACACCCAGACACACACACAGATGCAGGCACTAACATACTCAGGCACACAATGATGCATACACTTGCACACTTAGACTCAGTGATGCATAAACTGATGCACCCTGACACACACTGATGCATACAGTGACACACCAAGGTAGACACTAAGGCTCTAATTACGAGTGCGAAAGTCTTAAGACTGCCATATTCATGGTTGTGGTCGGACCACCGCCATAGTGGTGGTCCGACTGCCACAATATGACTGTGGCGGAGCCACCAAGGTCTAACCGCCAGCAGCACCGGCTTGCTGTCAGTCGATAGCCTGGCAGTCTTGGTGGTCGTAATTCACCATGGCAGCACTGCAAAGGCTGGCAGAAAGGGGGCATCAGGGACACATGGGGGTCCCTGCATTGCCCATGCACTTGGCATGGGCCCCCAAGGACAGCCCAGTCGTGCTTTTCACTGCCCAAATTACGGGCAGTGAAAAGCGCGACTGGTGCTGTCGCACCCGACGCACTGCTTCATTGCCGCCAGCTCGATTATGAGCAACATCAATGATGTGGTGAGCTTCAACGCTGGGCCAGCGGGCATAAATGCTATTTCCCGGAGGGAAACTCATAAGACGGCCTGCAAAAGGGATGGCCCGATAGGTGGTCATCCGGACGTGGGACTTTGGCGGGTGGACTCTGCCACCAGCCAAAGTCGTAATGAGCCCATAAATGTATTCTTTATTTGATTTTCAGATATATACTTTGTTGGAAATAGCCTTTCCATAAGGTCACCCTCAAACTTTTTACCTTCCTCCTTCTCTTTTTCTGACCTCATTTATGCTTGCTTTAGGACTCTGTGCACTTTATAACTACTAACCAGTGCTAAAATGCATATGTTCTCTCCCTAAAACATGGTGACATTGGCTCACACCCAATTGGCTGATTTAATTTACTTGTAAGTCCCTAGTCAAGTGTACTACAGGTGTCCAGGACCAGTAGATTAAATCCTACTAGTGGGTTGCAGCACTGGTTGTGCCAACCCCATAAGTAGCCCTCTAACCATATCTCAGGCCTGCCGTTGCAGGGCCTGTGTGTGCAGTTTTACTGCCACTTTGGCTTGGCATTCAAAAGTAATTGCCAAGCCTTAAACTCCCCCTTTTCTACATTTATCACCCCTAAGGTAGGCCCTAGGTAGCCAATAGGGCAGGGTGCTATGTAGTTGAAAGGCAGGACATGAACATGTGTGTTCTATATGTCCTGGTAGTGTAGAACACCTGCATTTGTTTTACACTGCTGTGAGGCCTGCTCCTTTCATAGGATAGCATTAGGGCTACCTTCATATACTGGTTGAGTTGTAGATTCTGATCTGAAAGGGATAATCAGGTTATATTAAGTATGGAATGGTAATAGAAAAACCTGCTTATTGGTGAAGTTGGATTTAATATTGCTATTCTAGAAATGTCACGTTTAGTGTGACCATTTCTATACACTTAAATCCTTCTGTGCCTTCCAATCCACATCTGGCTGGGTTAGTTGACAGCTCTCTTGTGCATTTCACTCCGACAACCCAAACACAGGATACTCAGTCACACCTACACACATATTCATACTGAATGGGTCTTCCTGGGCGTGGAGAGCCTGATACTTACATGTCAAAGTACAGTTGCCTGTCCTCACACAATGAACTACCAAACCCCCTACTGGGACCCTGGCAGACAGGATGGAACTGAAAGTGGACCTTGTGCACTTCTAAGCCATCTTTGTGTACACTACCTACCCACAGTTGAAGGTCAACTTGATTTTTGAATTTTTTCTGCCATTTTGTTTTTCTACCTGACATCTTAACTTAATCCTCATTCAATACGTCTCTGGCTGGGTCTCAAGCAGGAGTTGTAGAATTTGACCTACTCAAGCTGGAAACATACACTGTTAACCAGCTGAAGGGGTTCTGCAAGGGGATGGGAGTACCTACCCTGGGTGCCTCCAGCCAGGAGGTAACTAAAAGGCTCTGAGGGCCTGGGCAGAAGCTCGTACGCAAGAGGATGTTGAGGAGGAGGAGCCAGAGGATGGCCCCTCAGAGGATTTGTCACCAGCAATTAAGGATGTTACCCCTGGAATTCTGCCCCCTGGTAAACCAGGAATCAGTGTCTCTAACCATGGCTTGACCTCAGAGGAAAGGAGGGAGGAGAGAGAATTCCAATTGCAGATGGCAAAGTTAAACATGGAGATAGAGAAAGGAAAGCAGAGAGAGCAGCTGAGAGAGACTTGGCTGAAAATAAACTTTTGTTGGCTCATGAACTGAGAATCAAAGATATTCATATCAAGGCGAGGCAGTCTGAGTCCAGCAGTGATGGTGCCAGCATACATTTAGGACCTGCATGGAAAAGGAAGGTTCGTATACCCAAAAATGTGGTGCCAAGTTATGTGGTGGGAGATGACATTGATAAGTGGTTGGTTGCTTATGAAGTTGCGTAAAAGGCTCATGGAGTTTCTGAAGAGCAATAGGGGGAGCCTTGTGGTGGTATGTACCAGTAGTGGGGAGGGACACTACTTGCATTGGATCCAAGGGAACATAACAAATATGCACCCATGAATACCGATGTACTTGCCAACTTTGGGCTGACACCTGAGAAATGTCATCAGAGATTCAGGGACAGGGCTAAACTCTTCACACAGAACTGGGTAGACTTTTTTGATTTCTCCAGTAAGACACTGAATGGATGGGTGAGGGGCAGCAAAGTAAATGATATAATTTGATTCTGAAAGAGCATATGCTCAGTACTTGTTCTACAGAGTTGTGCCAGCACATAGTTGACCATAAGCTGACTGATCCTAGAAAGCTTGCTGAGGAGGCGGTCCTCTGGGTTGGCACCAGAGTGTCCAAAAATGTACCTGGGAGTCACCCCAAGAAGGGTGGTTCCGGTTCCCCCCAACAGAGTGAGGGGGAGGTTAAAGATGACCCAGACAAGTCCCAGAGTAAGGGGGGAGGAAAGCATTCCCATGCCCCATCTCAGAAACAGGGTGGTGGTTCTGGTGGGCAGTAGGCCAAAGCATCCCATTCCCATCCCTGCTGCTTTGAGTGCTCCCAGCTAGGGCACAGGAAGGGGGACTCTGTCTGTCCAAAGAAACCATCCACTGGTGGGCCCTTTACAGGGTTGGCCAATGTGGCCGTAGGGGAAAGTAGCCCCCAGGGGCAGGTCATAGACCATGCCTTCATCTCCTTCATTTGGGAGATAGACTCAGAGGGTAAGCTTGTGGTCCCTGAGGGTGGGAGTCATCACTTCCACCGAGAGGGACTGAATGGGGTCCCAGTCACAGCTCCAAAGGACACAGGGGCTAGTCATACAATGATGGTGGAGAGACTAGTTTCCCCAGAGCAATACACCGGCTAGGTGTGTAGAGGGACTCCAGCCCATAGGGAGGATTGCTTCCACCTCAAGGCCCTGGTACCCCTGGATTGGGGTGGGGAGGTGACCCCAAGGCAGGTCATAGTTAGTCTCCAGATGCCCATTGACTGCATTCTGGAGAATGAGTTACCCCCAGTGGCAGGAGAATGGGGAGGGGTGACCCCTAAGGGTGCCCTAACAGTTCAGTTATCTGGCAGTACCACTCCCCAGAGGAGAGTACGTGAGACCAGATGTAGAGGCAAGGTAGGAAGGAGTCACCCTTGTCCCCTGTTCAGCCACAGGGTACCACCCCTGAAATGGTGGGAGGTAAAGTGGAAAAGGGGGTCCAGACCCCTGGGGCAACTGCCCCCCCCCCTTCTGAGATACCTCAGAGAAACCTCAGGAGCCCCTAGGGACCCCCCTATCAGCTCAAAGACTGGAGAAAAAGCTTGCCCAGTGGCCCTGCTTAGGGCCTCCACTTAGCCATGGATGGTCTGGGGCCTGGCTTCTGACCCTGACAGCAGTCAGTGGCCTCTTTTGGTTGCAGTCCTTGTGGACAATTTTCCCTGTGTTGGGGACAGAAGTCCAACCCAAGGGGTGGCCATTTTGATGGCCACGGTGGTACTGTCTGCATACTGGGATGCATCTGTGAGTAAATTAAAGTTAGGAGCTTCACAGATGGGGTCCTCAGGTTAGGAGAAGGGTTCTCCATGGGTCAGTTCAGTGGCCCCAAAGAGTATAGACAGAGGAGCTCACTGTGTTCAGAAAGTCATAGAACTGACAAGTGCCACTGCAGAAGTGGGCCATTGGACATGTTCTATCGTCTTAAGCAGAGAAGTCCATCAGAGTATTGATTAGCCTACCCTGACTTTAGGCTGGAAAGGGGATATGTTGGAAATTGCCTTTCAATAGGGTCACCCCAAAACTTTTTGCCTTCCTACTTCTATTTTTCCAACCAATTTTTTGCTGCCTTTAGGACTCTGCAAACATTACCACTGCTAACTAGTGTTGAAGTGCATATGCTCTCTCCCTAGAACATGGTTGTTGGAAAATGGGTTATTGGTAAGGGCAGGTAAGTACCTACACTTAGCAATAGGCCACTAACCTCCACTTAGGTCCAGTTAGGTCTCAGTAAATTAAACCCAGCTCAACCCTTGGTAGCTTGGCAACGAGCGACAAGGCTTAACTTAGGAGACAGAGCGTAAAGCATTCAAATATCACAAAACAGTAATTAAATGAAACACAGGAATGGTTTAAAAATCCAAAATCAATTTATAAAAATAGATTATATTTTTATCTTTAAAATGACACAAAAACGAATAAAATCGGATAAGGGGAACCGGAGATATGAATTTTTAAAGAAATATTGTTTTCTAGCGCCTAGAAACAAAAAGCGCCAATCTGGTCATCTGGTCCCACCTCGACCGGGGCAAAGTCAAAGTTTAAGGCTGACCGTGATGGAGCCCGGCTCGGCTACAGCCTACGGGAGGCCTCGGTCAAAAGTATTCCTTAGGACTTAGTCGTTTTTCTGAAGATTTTCTTCAGCGGAACGAACCTGCCAGTCCAATCCGACCTCCTGGAACTCTTCTTCGGATAAGTGTCGCGGGAGCCCTCGGTGGAGATTTTTACCTTTGGACTTAGTTGATTTTTCGAGGTGAAAATTCTTCGACTGGGGCAAACCTGGATCTTGATCTGACGTCCTTGGTGCCCTCCTCAGATATGCTGGCTGGGAGGTCCCAGTCCACTTCCTACGTTCAGACTTAGGTGGTCATTACAACCCTGGCGGACGGTGTTAAAGCGGCGGTAAGACCGCCAACAGGCCGGCGGAAAAAAAATGGAATTACGACCATGGCGGAAACTGCCAACAAAGACAGCCACTTTAACACTGCGACCGCCACGGCGGTACAAACAAACAGCATGGCGGTCACCGTCGACAGGCGGAGGACAATGTACCGCCCACAGTATCACAACCTACCAATCCGCCACCTTTTCTGGGGCGGAGTCACCGCGAACAAAAGCACGGCAGAAACAGGACTTAGAAGGAAAAACGCTCACCTCTACACATCCCACGAGGAACCAGGACGCCATGGAACGAGAGCTGCACATTTTCCCTGCCCTTCTCTTCTTGCTCCTCTACCAGGAGCACGAACGCCGGCGGTGAAGACCACGGTGAGTACTGCACCTACGACACACGGGAGGGGGAAGGGAAAAAACAGACACACACACACGCAACACGCAACACCCCCACCCTCACCCAGTACAACACACACACTAATATAGCATGATACATTTCAGTTACACCCCCAAATCCTCTGGAAGAATGCAAAGACAAAAGGAAATGAGTGTAACCATTGTAATATATTAAAATCCAATGCGCAAAAATATATATACACTATTAACAAATATATACACCAAGATTAGTAGTCCAGGTATTGCTCCATTAAAGTCAGTGGAACACTGGGCCCACACGGCATGGGCGAGGCCCACACCCAATACCCGAACATGACAGAAAGAACACTGCAGGGGCATCAGATAGCAATAAAACAGGCACCTCAGGGGGAAGTGAAAGGAAGGGCACCTCAGCCGTATGAGTGCACGACGCCAAATCCACGAGGGGGCCCCATGCAAGCCACAGTCTCTCAAGTCTCTACAGTGGGTGGTTTTCCCACTGTTCAATCATGGGGAGTGCAAAGCCACAGTCTCTCAAGTCTCTACAGTTGGTGGTTTGCCCACTGTTCAATCCTGGGGAGTGCAAAGCGACAGTCTCTCAAGTCTCTACAGTGGGTGGTTTGCCCACTGTTCAATCCTTGGGAGTGCAAAGCCACAGTCTCTCAAGTGGATAACAGTCTCCACTGGTTCTGGAGGGGGCTTTGTGCCCAGAGTGCTTCATCCTGCCAAGGACAGAGGTAGTGGATGTAAATCTCCACTGGTTCTGGATGGGGCTTTGTGCCCAGAGTGCTTCATCCTGCCAAGGACAGAGGTAGTGGATGTATATCTCCACTGGTTCTGGAGAGGGCTTTGTGCCCAGAGTGCTTCATCCTGCTCGTGGCAGACACAGTAGCGTCAGTGCCCTTGGCGCTCATGGGCCAGCGGTGCTTGTGGCGGCGGTGTCCTGTTCAGCGGTGCTTGTGGTGGCAGTGTCCTTGGCAGCCGTGCTTGTGGTGGCGGTGTCCTTGGCAGCGGTGCTTGTGGCGGCGGTGTCCTGTTCAGCGGTGCTTGTTGCGGCGGGGTCCTTGGCAGCGACTCAGCTGCTGACGGTCCTGTCTGGCCCATCGACTCAGCTGCTGGCGGCCCTGTCTGGCCCAGCGACTCAGCTGCTGGCGGTCCTGTCTGGCCCAGCGACTCAGCTGCTGGCGGTCCTGTCTGGCCCTGCGGGGCTGGTGCTGGCGAGCTGCTGGTGGTCCTGTCTGGCCCAGCGACTCAGCTGCTGGCTAGTGTCAGGGGCCCCTTGTTGTGCCACAGTGTCCCTCCTGGTGTTGAGGACTTCCTTCAGCACCCCTACGATGGTGCCCGGGGTGGAATTGATGGATCTGAGTTCCTCCCTGAAGCCCAAATACTGTTCCTCCTGCAGCTGCTGGGTCTCCTGAAACTTGGCTAGTACCATTGCCATTGTCTCCTGGGAATGATGGTAGGCTCCCATGATGTTGGAGAGGGCCTCGTGGAGAGTGGGTTCCCTGGGCCTGTCCTCCCCCTGTCGCACAGCAGCCCTCCCAGTTCCCCAGAGATCCTGGGCCTCTGTCCCCTGGACCGTGTGCCCACTGCCACTGCCCCCAGGACCCTGTTGTTGTTGGGGTGGTGGGTTAGCCTGGGTTCCCTGTAGTGGTGGACACACTGCTGATTGACGTGTCCTGGGGACAGAGGTATGGGCCCGCTGGGTGGGTGCTGTGCTGGTGTTTCCTGAGGGGGGAAGCTCTGTGGTGGCCTGTGCCCGTGTGTGGGGAACCGACTGTCCCGAGGTACCATATGGGCCGGGCTGGTCATCTAGATCCAGTTGGACAGAGCTGCTGTCATCACTGTGGGCCTCTTCTGTTGGTGGTGTGGACACGTGTGGACCCTCCTGTCAGGTGACGTTGGGTAGGGGTCCTTCAGGGGTGTAAAAAGATGTTTATTGCATCTGTGTGTGCAATGGGTGGGTGACCGTGTACCCCAGTGCTTGCATTCCTGTGTGGGACCTTGTGCAATGGTGGTTTAGGGGGGTGTATGGGTATGTGCAGTGGCCATGCATTGGTGATGGGTGTCCATGCTTTGTTGTTGCATGCAGGGCTTGGTGTTGGGATGTGTGGTTTGTGATATTGGGACATTTGTGAGGAGTTGGAGTGATGGGGTGAGGGTGGGGGTATGTGATAACATGCAGTTAGGGTGGGGGGTGTAATATTTAAGATTTGACTTACCAGAGTCCATTCCTCCATCTACTCCTGCGAGGCCCTCAGGATACAGAATCGCCAAGGTGGTGTCTTGAGACCACGGAACGCACCTTCCCCCGTAGGTCGTTCCACCTCTTCTTGATGTCATCCCTATTTCTTGGGAGCTGTCCCACTGCGTTGACCCTGTCCACTATTCTTCGCCATAGCTCCATCTTCCTAGCTATGGAGGTGTGCTGCACCTGTGCTCCGAAAAGCTGTGACTCTACCCGGACGATTTCCTCCACCATGACCCTGAGCTCCTCCTCAGAGAACCCGGGGTGTATTTGCAGTGCCATGGGGTGGTGTGGGTGATGTGTGGGGTGGTGTGTGTTGTGATAAGTGGGTTGATATTTAGTGGTGTGTTGTGTGAAGTGCGTGTAAGTTATGTGGGTGATGGTATTGCGTGCCTGTGGATGCTTGGTAGTAGTTTGTAGTGTCTCTCTCTGGCCTTCTTTCAGTATTTTTGTCATAGGGGTTTGTGGGTGATGTGGGTGTGTGTTTTATATTGTATTGGGTGTGTGGGAGTGGTGTGTGTTTGTGTATCAGGTGAGTGTATTTCAATTTGTCCAATGTGGCAGTGTTTTGTAAATGTGTGTGTATTTTGAGCTAGGCGGAGTGTAACGCCAATGGAATACCGTGGTTGAAAGACCGCCGCGTGGATTCGTGGGTCATAATATTGTGGGCGTATTTCTGTTGGTGTGACGGTGGAGGTTTTGTTTTTGCCAGTTTATCACTGACCTTTGGTGTAGTGGACTTCTGTGGGTGTCTCAATTTTGGCGGATTCCGAGCAGTGGGTCATAATTGCTGTGGCGGAATTCCACAGCCGCAGAGGTATGTTGGCAAAAAGCGGCTTTTACTGCCAATGTTGTAATGAGGGCCTTAGTCTTTTTTTGGAGATTTTCTTCACCTGGACGAACCTGCAAGTCAGGCCGGGTCGCGGTTGAGGCAAGACGGCTAGAGTAGCCGCAGGGGTGACGGTCGGTCTATGGAGCTTTTTTTCCAAAAGTTCTCAAAACTTCTGGATCTTCTTCCAAATGTTTTTTTAAGGTTCTTTTGGGGTCCACAGCTCGCCCCAAGGTTCCAGAAGCTCTGAGATGCTCCTTTGGGGTGTGAACTACAACTCCCATAATGCCCCTGGCACAACTCCTTTTTGGCCACTGGACAGTGGTCAGCTGGTTGGTTTCTTCAGGAGTTGGTGCAGGGGACTCTGGTTAGCAATTTTTCACCTGTAGCAAACAGGGAGTCCCTCCTTGAACCAGTTGAAGCCAGGCAAAGTCGTTCTTGTGGTGAAGCCCAAGTGTGCAGCTGGTGCAGGGTCCAGGTGCAGGCCAGGGGTCCAGCAGGGCAGTCCCTTTTCTTCTGTTTTCTTCCTGGTAGGGATCTGGTAGGGAACTGAGGTGTGGCTGCAGGTCTACCAGTTTTATCTCTGCTCCTGGGTGAAAAACAGGGGTGTCCTGGTTCTCCAATCAGGTGCAGGGTCCTTCCCCCTGTGATGACCACTTCCTGGGAAGTGTGGCAAAAATCAATCCCAGGGAGCAACATTCCTCAAAAATCCATCATGGCTGAAAATGATTTTTGGAGGTTACATCTGGCTGAGCCCACCCACTGGTGTGGTTAAAAATCCTAAACACACCCCTCTCCTAATCAAATCAAGGGGGCACCTAATTGTCTGGGTTTGCGGGATGTGAGGGTGTTACTGGGTTGCTCCAAATGTCCTTCTCTGCCTTTGAAGACCAGTTTGGCAGCCTTCCCCCTTCCTGCTTCACCATCTGCTGAGGGGAGATCGCCTTCAACAGGCACATCTCTTTGTGTGAAGCCAGGCCACTTCACACCTCCTCAGGGCAGCCTGGCCAGGCCAATTAGGTGCCCCCTTGATTAGATTGGCCAGGCTGCCAGAGGCTGGCCAATCAGAGCACAGCAGCAAAAACACAGCAAGGCTGAAGTTGGCAACTTTTCAGGTAAAGTTTCAAACTCTTTACCTGAACAAGTTATATTAAATCTCACAAATGGAAGTTGTGGGATTTATTATAACAATTACTTTGATACCAAACTTCTGGTATCTGTTACTTAAGGGGACTTTTAAAATTAAAATAAACTCTCCCCATTCCAGCCTATGGAGGCCATTCACTACAATGAGGGAAAAACGTATTTGGCTGTTTTTACCGCACCAGGGCTTATAAAACTATTTTTATAAGGTCCCTGCTTATAGTTACATGGCACCCAGCCCTAGGGGCACATATGGCACACCATAGGGGTGACTTATATGTAAAAATAAGGTAGTTTAAGACTTTGGAACTACTTTTAATTCCAAAGTCGAATTTGCATATAACCTTAATTTAAAAGCAGCCAGCAAGGCAGGCCTGCCTTTAAAATGACACTGGGCACCTCAGCAGTGCACCTATGGGTGCACTACCTATGCTGGGGTCCCTAAACCTACATGCTTTACCATATACTAGGGACTTATAGGTAGGTTGACTTAGCCAATTATAATTAGCCTAATTTGCATAATGATTTTACACAGAGCACAGGCCCTGGGACTGGTTAGCAGTACCCAGGGCACCATCAGAGTCAGGAAAACACCAGCAAAAATTCAAAAATGGGGGCAAAAAGTTAGGGGGCCTCTGCAATCAGCCCTGTTCTTTCACAATGGTGACATTGGCTCATATCCAATTGGCTGATTTAATTTACTTGTAGGTCCCTAGTCAAGTGCACTACATGTGCCCAGGGCCAGTACATTAAATGCTACTAGTGTGCTGCAGCACTGGTTGTGCTCCACCCATAAGTAGCCCTCTAACTATGTTTAAGACCTGCCATTGCAGGGCCTATGTATTTAGTTTCACTGCCACTTCGACTTGGCATTTAAAAGTATTTGCTAAGCCTTAAACTTCCCTTTTTTACACATAAGTCACCCCTAAGTTAGGCCCTAGGTAGCCCATATGGCAGGGTGCTATGTAGGTAAAAGGCAGGACATGAACATGTTTATTCTATATGTCCTGGTAGTGTAAAACTCCTAAATTTGTTTTGCACTGCTGGGAGGCCTGCTCCTTTCTTAGGATATCATTAGGGCTACCCTTATATACTGGTTGAGTGATAGATTCTGATCTGAAAGGGGTAACCAGGTCATATTTAGTATGGCCAGAATGGTCGTAGAATATCCTGCTTATTGGTGATGTTGGATTTAATATTGCCATTCTAGAAATGGCACTTGTAGAAATTGAGCATTTCTATACACTTACATCCTTCTGTGCCTTCCAGTGCACATCTGGGTTAGTTGTCAGCTCCCTTGTGCATTTCACTCCAGCAACCACAAACACAGGATTCTCAGTCACACCTACACACATATGCATACTGAATTGGTCTTCCTGGGCTGGGAGAGTGGAGGGACTGACAATTACATGTCAAAGGACAGTGACCTGCCCTCACACAATGGACTGCCAAACCCCTTACTGGGACCCTGGCAGACAGGATGGAACTGAAAGGGGACCTTGTGCAGTTCTAAGCCACTCTCTGAAGTTTTCCCCACTTCCAAGGCACATTTGGGTATTTTAACTGGATTCCGGACCCTACCAACACAGAAACTTCTTGACAAGATACCTCCTGGGAAAGAAAATCTGAACCAGAACCTGCAACCTGCCAAGAGAATCTGCCTGGCTGCCAAAAGGACTCACCTGGACTGCTTTGCTGTAAAGGACTGCTGCCTTGCTGTTGCTCTGCTGCCTTGCTGGCCTCTGGGTCTGCTGAGAAGTGCTCTCCAAGGGCTTCAATAGAGTTTGCCTCCTGTTGCTGAAGTCTCAGGGCCAAAAAGACTTCTGCAAAGAAATCCTTGTGTGCCGAAAAATCGATGCACAGCCTGCTAGAAATGATGCCCAGCCTGCACTGCAATGAGAAAATCGGTGCACAGCGGCACCGGAAGGACTCAGCCCCACTTCCCCACTGAAGATTGACGCAGCATCTGCGTTGCAACCAGAAATTCACCGCACAGCTCACTGGATTGACACACATTCGGAACTACGCTGCACGACTTCCAGAAAGAGAATCGACGCAGCACCTGCCGTGCAAAAGAAAGTCCAACGTAACACACTACTGGAACGAAGCAAGCATGTGACTTCAACCTGCACACCCACGATTTCCATGCATCGTCCCTGGGTGCAACAAAGATCCCCATGCCACAGTGAGGAACCCAGACTGTGTTGCGGGAAAAGAAACAATGCATCATCTGGGAGCCCCGGAAAATAGGATGCACAACCTCTCTTTTTCCACACAACTTCCTTCTCTGCGATCCTCATGTGTGTAGTTTTTGACCCACACCAGATACTTTCACAAATTAAGCATTAACTGTTTATTTTTTTATCAGAAGACTATTTTACCACTCTTGAAATTCATATTTCACCTTGTACTTACTGCAAATCTTGATCGTTTTGACCTTATTTTAACCAGATAAATATTCTATATGTTTCTAAACCTGTGGGATATTTTTTTGTGGTGTTTATACTGTGTTATTGCATGATTTATTGCACAAATACTTTACAAACTGCCTTCTAAGTTAAGCCTTACTGCTCAGTGCCAAGCTACCAAAGGGTGGGCACAGGATAGTTTGGATTGTGTGTGACTTACCCTGACTAGAGAGAGATCCTTGCTTGGACAGGGGGTACCCTGACTGCCAACCAAAGACCCCATTTCTAACATACTGGGATTGAAAAAAGAGGAATTACAATGCTTGATAGAGTCAAAAAAGAAAGAAATGGAGGAAAAGGCACTGTTTCCTTAAAACTAAGAGTGAAAAGGAAGATAAGGTGAAGAATGTGCAGAGAAAAAAAGAGTATCTGGTAAGAGTACTAAGGATTTTGTGAAACAAATAGGTTGAAACATGCAAAATGTGAAGAAAGTCTCAAGTTGAAAGTGGATTTTGAAATCAACTGAGAGCCAGCAAGGAGTACATGATTTTGAAAGTAGTAAATGCAAGAAAACATGCATTTTGACATGGAGACAGAAACAATTTAAAGCGATATGAATGAAGAAAGCGACTTACAAGAGAACACATTAGTGCATGCAGTTGATACAAATGGTCAATGCTGTGAGGTAAAAGATGGTTCTCCTATTGCAAAAGAGGAGACAGTTCCTAGGAATGTGCAGGAAGTGATAGTTGAAGATAGATAAGGAAGATGTAGACAGGCCCCTGTATACAAATGGAGTTACTACTGTTACTACTATCTTTGCAGTGTTCATCAAGAATCAATTGACATGTTAGGAAATTTTCTTTATGATGTTCCAGATAAAAGTGTAAAGCAGAAAATTGCAATTTTGCAGGGTTAGATTCATGCAGAGTGAGGAAGTGTATTTACTTACAGGGACATTCACTGGCTTGTTTATCGAAGAAGGTGTGTAGAAGCACCTTTCATCACTTTAGAATGTTAGCTGTTCATCACACTAAAATGCAAAATTTAGTTAGGAGACCTTACTTTGTGAAAGACCCTACCTTTTGTTTAGGAGAGATGAATAGAGCTCTTTTGTATTGTATACTAGCAAAAGTAGAAAATGTTTGTGATGATATTCAATTTAATTTCTTTGGTCCTGAAGAGGAGTGTAGGGAAAGTTAAGAGTTGATTTGTGCAGGTGAAGAGGAACAGGACACAGGTATTACTATTGAAAACCTTACACAAGGGATTGCAAAGTTTAATCCCTTCGCTGCCAGGCCTTTTATCCCTCAGGTGCCCTTTGGCTATTTGGGGTAGTTCTCACTTAAGCCCTCATAAAGTTTTGTCCACATATGCTACCCACGACAAATTTGTGTTCTTTTTTAATAACATCCTAGGGATTCAAGAGGTACCCAGAGTTTGTGGGTTCCCCTGGAGGTGTTAACACTGAATTTTTACTAATGAATATTCATGTATTCTGAGTGATTAATCTGCATAGAAAATGAGTTAACATAGAAAAATATTACACACATTTGAAAAAGTGCCTATGTGAGTGACTGCCAATGTTCGCGAAGTGTACTGATTAACAGCTTATTAATGCAAAAAGTTGAGCTAATATTTGGATCAATGTAGTAGTTAATATTAATGGTAATGTATTATGTATTTGCTTTATTAATCATAGGCCTTAATTTAGAGCGGCCTTGGGCCTAGTTGCACGGCCTCATGTCAAGCTGCAGTGCTTAGGTGAACTATAAAATGTCTCCTTAAGAGAATTAAACTGTGATTTTCCATTGAATGGACCAAATGTTAGTAACTAGAATTATTTCCCATTAGAACTGCTTTCTACAATATGCTGTACTAGCTAGGGATTCATTGTATAACTTAGTGTAAGTAAAGACGACCTTCCCGGAGCAGACAATGGAAGCACTGACTGAAGTATAAGTGGATACAAATTTGTTACCTGACGAGCCCAACGACAGGAACAGGAGAAGAGGAGCCAATCATTGACATATGAACAGTGGGCTAGTAAATTATTAGATGTGGGGTTCTACTTTCAGAGGCCTAAACGTAAACATACGATTCTTTGACCAATAGCAACGTGGAAAGTAGTTTTATGGAATCTAACTTAGTCAGATTGCACCGGGAGGAGAGAGGCCATTCTCCCCATTCTTCTTGAGCATTTAGATATTATTTTTTCCAAATTGCATGAAGAGTCTTTGCTTTCCTGACCTTAAATGCTGAATTCCGATGCCTTGCTGACCGAACAGATGTCCATTTGATGAAGACTGTCACAGCTTGCTGAAGCATACTGAGGCAAGGTATAAGACGATGTCAATGATTGTTATGTCAATTTGCTTTTGTCTTTAGGTAACAAACGCTAATTTTGATAGAGCCATAGTTAGATGTTTTCCAAATTTGTGTTGATTAAATTGTTTTGTGTGAAGCAGAAACATGCTATTCTATTCTGAAGATTAGTTAGGATATTCACTGATGATGCTTGCTACCTGTAATAACAGTTAATGTATTTTCTTTGCTGAATCGAAATGTATGCCATTTCTCTTGCACAGCCATTCTTGCTATTGATTTGTACTGTCGCCTTAGAATGTATAGCTGTCCAGGCCTTGATTGAATTAGGATTCTTTAGGAGATTTGGGCAGCCACTATTGCTTCTGTATGTCTATCATTTGATTTTGAGACTAAATTACGTGATATTAGCATTGTTAAGGTGTGGGTACTAATGATCAAAAGGTCATGGTGTGTGGAAATTACTGACTCCTATGATTATTGATGCTACTGATTGACATTGCTATTGATTTGAATTGGTATTGAGTCTTACGTGGGAACTACTGTAGGCGCAGTCAAAAAGTTCATCGATCTACAAATGCGTCCCTTTAGAAATTAATGTAATTGAACCAAATAAGGTCTGCCGTGCAAACAGAGGAGTCCAAGAAATTAGTCAAAATACAGCTACATTTTGACTTTTTTTTTTTTTTAATGGGAAAAAAGTGCTGCAGAAGAAAGCATGTGTTTTTTTCCCTGAAAATTGCACCAACAAAATGTTTGCCTTGCTAAAATCACCATCTTCCCAACTTTCGGGAACAGGCAGACTTGAATCAGAAATTTGGCATTTTACTGGGGCATACCCCATTTTTACTGTTTTTTTGTGCTTTCAGCCTCCTTCCAGTTAGTGACAGGAATGGGTGTGAAACCAATGCTGGATCCCAGACAGCTAAATATTTCTGAAAAGTAGGCAAAATTCTGAATTCAGCAAAGGGTCATTTGAGTAGATCCTTTAAGGATGTCCTTCAGAAAGTAACAGCTAAAATAAAACAATATTGAAATTGAGGTGAAAAAGAGCCATTTCTGTCCACATTTTCATCTATAACTTTTTCCAGATGTTTTAAAGCAATATGGCAGATTTATACTGTTATGTCTGTTGGACTCTTCTGGTTTTAGGGATATATAGGGCTTGCAGGTTCATCAAGAATCCTGGATACCTAGAGCCAATAAATGAGCTGCACCTTGCAATGGGTTTTAATTGTATGCCGGGTATATAGCAATTAATTTGGTGAAATATAAAGAGTGAAAAATAGGTATAAAGGAAACCTTTGTATTTACAAAATGAGCACAAGATAAGGTGTTGAGAAACAGTGGTTATTTGCACATCTCTGAATTATTGGAGTCCCCATACTGGCATGTGAATTACAGGGCATTCATCAAATAGACTTCTTTTTTACACACTGTCTTTAATTTGGAAGGAAAAAATGTAGAGAAAGGCAAGGGGCAATAACACTTGTTCTTTTATTCTGTATTCCGCTAAGTCACCCAATAAAAATGGTACCTCACTTGTGTGGGTAGGCCTAGTGCCTGCAACAAGAAGTGCCCCAAAACACAACATAGAAAAATCCAATTTTTCTTATGAAAACTGGCCTGTTTTTTCAAAAAGTGCCTAGCTGTGAATTTTGGTGTGTAGGTCATCTGACACATAGGAAAACCTAGCAAACCTGGACATCTCTGAAAACTAGACACCTAGGGGAACCCAGGATGGGGTAACCTGTGGCACTCTCACCAGGTTCTGTTACCCAGAATCCTTAGCAAACCTCACAATTTTACAAAAAAAAACACTTTTTCCTCACATTTTGGTGCTGCAAAGTTCTGGAATCTGAGTGGCGCCACAAACTCCTACTACCCAGCATTCCCCTACATCTTGTGATAAAAATTATCAATTACAAAACTGTCTGTTTTTTGCAGGGGGGGGTCAGCTCCGGTTTTGGTCCTGGGCTCAGCAGCCATCTAGGGAAATCTACCAAACAGACATTTCTGAAAAATAAACACCTGAGGAAGTCCAGGGAGGTGTGACTTGTGTGGATCCCCCAGTTTTTTCTTACCCAAAATTCTCAGCAAACCTCAAATTTAGCGAATAAATTCACATTTTCCCCCCATTTATGTGTGGGATTAATGCACCGGCACACATTTACTACCACGCAACGTTCCCCTCAGTCTTCCGATAAAAATGATACCTCCCTTGTGTGGATGGGCCAATTGCCTGTGACAGGGAAGAGCCAAAAACATGTCAAAATTGAGGGGGAACCAAAACGTGTCCAAAAGGGCAGTTTGAAAAAAAAAAAATTAGGCTGACACACAATGCCCTGCAAACCTCCAACTTTGCAGGAAATCACACATTTTTCTCACATTTTTGTGATGGAACCTTCTGGAATCTGCAGGAATCCACAAATTCCTACCCAGCATTGCGTCATCTATACCGATAAAAAGTCTGCTGAACTTGTCAGCCTAAAAATTTTTTATTCAACTGCCCTTTGGACCCGCTTTGGTTCCCCTTCAATTTTGACTTGTTTTTGGCTCTTCCCTGTCACAAGCACTTGACCCACCTTTACAAGTGAGGTATAATTTTTACCGGGAGACTCAGGGGAACGTTGGGTGGTAGGAAATATGTCCCGGTGCAGTGATCCCACACAGAAATGTGGAAAAAATGTGATGTTTTTAGCTAAATTAGAGGTTTGCTGAGGATTCTGGGTAAGAAGACACTAGGGGAATCATCACAAGTCACACCTTCCTGAACTCCCTCGGGTGTCTAGTTTTCAGAAATGTCTGGTTTTGGTAGGTTTCCCTAGATGGCTGCTGAGCCCAGAACCAAAAACGCAGGTGCCCCCGCAAAAACAGGTAGTTTTCTATTTGATAATTTTGATGTGTCCAGATAGTGTTTTGGGCATTTCCTTTTGTGGGCAGTAGGCCTACCCACAAAAGTGAGGTACCATTTTTTTCAGGAGACTTGAGGGAATGCTGGGTGGAAGGACATTTGTGGCTCCTCTCAGATTCCAGAACTTTATGTCACCGAAATGTGAGGAAAAAGTGTTTTTTTAGCCAAATTACGAGGTTTGCAAAGGATTCGGGGTAACAGAACCTGGTGAGAGCTCCACAAGTCACCCCATCTTGGATTCCCCTAGTTGTCTAGTTTTAAAAAATGCACAGGTTTGCTAGGTTTCCCTAGGTGCTGGCTGAGCTAGAGGCTAAAATCCACAGCTAGGCAGTTTGCAAAAAACAGGTCTGTTTTCTATGGGAAAATGTGATGTGCCCACGTTGTGTTTTGGGGCATTTTCTGTTGTGGGCGCTATGCCTACCCACACAAGTGAGGTACCATTTTTATCAAGAGACTTGGGGGAACACTGGGTGGAAGGAAATTCGTGGCTCCTCTCAGATTCCAGAACTTTCTGTCACCAAAATAAGAGGAAAAAGTGATTTTTTGGCTACATTTTGAGGTTTGCAAAGGGTTCTGGGTAACAGAACCTGGTCAGAGCCCCACAAGTCACCCCATCTTGGATTCCCCTAGGTGTCTTGCTTTAAATAATGTGCAGGTTTGATAGGTTTCCCTGGGTGCCGGCTGAGCTAGAGGCCAAAATCTACAGCTAGGCACTTTACAAAAAACAGATCAGATTTCAATGTAAAAATATGATTTGTCCATGCTGTCACGAGCATTAGGCCTATCTACTCAAGTGAGGTACCATTTTTATCGGGAGACTTGGGGGAATACAGAGTAGCAAAACAAGTGTCTTTGCCCCTTGTCTTTCTCTACATTTTTTCCTTCCAAATGTAAGACAGCGTGTAAAAAAGATGTCTATTTGAGAAATGCCCTGTAATTCACATGCTAGTATGGGCACCCCGTAATTCAGAGATGTGTAAATAACCACTGCTTCTCAACACCTTATCTTTTGCCCATTTTGGAAATACAAAGGTTTTCTTGATACCTATTTCTCACTTTTTATATTTCACCAAATTAATTGTTGTATGCCCGGCAGACAATGAAAACCTGTTGCAAGGTGCATCTTCTTTATTGGCTCTGGGTACCTAGAGTTCTTGATGAACCTACAAGCCCTATATATCCCCACAACCATAAGAGTCTAGCAGACGTAACAGTATATTGTTTTTGAAAATATCGCATTGCAGGAAAAAGTTACAGAGTAAAACGTTGAGAAAAATTGCTGTTTTTTTCTCCTCAATTTCAATTTTTTTTTTATTTCAGCTGTTATTTTTTGTAGAAACCACTTGTAAGATCTACACAAATTACCCCTTGCTGAATTCAGAATTTTGTCTACTGTTTTAGAAATGTTTAGCTTTCTGGGATCCAGCATTGGTTTCTCACCCATTTCTGTCACTAACTGGAAGGAGGCTAAAGCACAAAAAAATAGTAAAAATGGGGTTTCTCCCGGTAAAATGCCAAAATTGTGTTGAAAAATGTGGTTTTCTGATTCAAGTATGACTGTTCCTGAAAGCTGGGAAGATGGTGATTTTAACACCTCAAACCATTTGTTGATGCAATTTCCAGGGAAAAAAACACAACTCTTCTTCTACAGCCCTTTTTTTCCTATTTCTTTTTTTTAAAAACAACATTTTTGCAGTATTTTGATTAATTTCTTGGTCTCCTCCAGGGGAACCCACAAACTCTGGGTACCTTTAGAACCCCTAGGATGTTGGAAAAAAGGACGCAAATTTGGAGTGGATAGCTTATGTTTACGAAACGTTATGAGGGCCTAAGCATGAGCTGCCCCAAATAGCCAAAAAAAAGCTCGACACAGGAGGGGAAAAGGCCTGGCAGCGAAGGGGTTAATATTGCTTCTACTGTTTTCAAGAAAGGTATGTCCTATGTAGCCTTATCGCAAGTTAGAACATTGTCCTGTTTGTATGTGGTTGACTTAGATAACAGTGAAGTAAATGCTGATTCTAGTTGTGTCGAAGAGTACAATCAACTAAGAAGTGTTTATGCTCCTCATTTAGGACAATATCTGCTTTATGAAAAACCAATTATCTGCCCAAAGCGAGAGCTTTTGTAGGATTGTAGTGATGTTGTTGAGATGAAGTGTAAAATAGAGAACAAGGACATTCTTAAGAACAAAAAACTGACAATGCTGGAAATATTGTTGGTTACCAGTTGTCAAACCCTTCTGATGTCAACTGCTATGCCAATGTGGCTCTCAATGCACTGTTTGCGTTACCTTGTTGTTAATGCAATTGAACATAGAAAAGAGAATAGAGTGTGCTTTACACTGTTTGGTTTGTTAGGACACATGTGCAGTAATAGAAACAAAACACATTGTGCACCTCACATTCAAGACTTTGTAGACCTATGCACTGGATCGGTACACTTTCTCCAGAACACTCAAGAAGATGCACAGGAGTTTCTAATGGTAATCGTCCGTATTTTTTTGAAGAAGAAAAAGTGCTTATTGGTGACTTATTCGGACTTAGCTACTCCTGGACCCATGAGTGTGAAAATTGCTCTTCAACATTAACTACACAAATAGATCCAGAAGTATTTATTAAGTAACAGTACCGGACTGCAAAACTGGGAATTTTGACAGATTGCTTAAAAGATCTTCACAGAACAATACCTGTAGATCTTGGCAATTAGATCTTCTGTCAACTTTACAAATACAAAGAAGTGGCAGGTACCTAATTCTAATGATAAAGTGATGCAAAGCAGATGGGAATACACTGGAAACAGAAATTACAAATTTTAAAGCAGAGAAAATATCAATTTCAGGTAATACATACCACTATATCTGTTTGTATTCATGAAGATGTTAGTGTTATATCTGTACACCACTCCATCTATTTAGAAACTGCAAGAGGATGGACAGAATGCCACTACAGCAACCTGACATTCAAGTGAAGACTGCCTTATAAACTACCAAATTGTTATCCCTGTTTCTTAAACCTATGTTCTAAGGAGGATTTTAATTGAAAAAGTGAAAAAATATACTTGTGGCAGCTCTAATACAACTATTTATGACATCATACGGCCTACCAGGGGTGATGTCTTTATAAGAGATTAGAAATGCTACTATGCAGTTAATAGAAGAATGATACAGAGAAGATGCCAGTGTATTGGAAACAGTCAATACAAACTAAAAACTATGATACTAACTCTTTTGTGGAGAAATAAATAAAAGTAAGTTTGCTATCTTTTATAAGGTGCTACTATTACCTCTGGATTATACATTTTGTATTTAAAAACTAAAACCAGATTAAGACAATATAATGACAAGAACATCACAATCAGAGAGCTATTGCAACAAGTGAAAATAGTCTACTTCTAGTTTATGTTTTACCAGATTTTATGACATCATATGGATTTCCATGTGGGGGTGTCTTTGTAAGCATCTGCATTTGCTAGTGTCCCTTATAGATATTAACTCTATTGTAACACTTTTAATAAAAAACTGTTACTCTGGCATATCTTTCTTTATATTAGCTCAGTAAGTATAGCCTATGAGTTAGACTAATTTGTCTTTTCCAGAAGTGGAGTTTCAACAGGGACACGTGATATGTTTATATTTGTAAGTTCTTCCTGGTGAGGTTTAATTCCTGTGAAATGAGCATCATGGACCCTATCCCCCAGGGCCCAGCCTTTATTGAATTGAGGAGGTGGGACACACAGCCCACCTCCCTAGGCCAGTCTTGGACACTGGGACCCTAACCCCTGGGCCCTGGCCTTTAATGAATAGAGAAGGGGGGGCGCGTGGTCCCCTCCCTTGCCTGATCTTGGCCCTAGGACACTATCCCCCAGAGCCTGGCCTTCATTAAAAGGAGGAGGGGGCCACACAGCCCCCATCCCTGGACTGATCTCAGCCCCCAGGAATCCCATCCCCCAGGGCCCAGCCATGTCTCTTGGGTGGCCCCTAGGATACCCGGTCAGCAATGTTGGGGGCTGGGGGGGAGCCTAAATGTCCCCCGGTTCTAGTCAGTTCCCTGCCACCTACAGAAGCCAGTATTCCTCTCACACACAAGAAGATGCTAAACATGTATTTCCCTATGTGTGAGAACAATCTGTTTGTCTGTTTCTCTGCCAGCATCATTGCGGGCAAGGAAACAGACAAAAACTCTGCTCCCAGCAAGCGAGAGTGGTTTGACAGCTCTTGCTTCCTGGGAGCAGAGTTTGTGTTTACTCTGACTTGGCAGAAGCTGTCTAAGTTCCAGCCATGTCAAAGCAAACTGCTATGTTTTCCTGTGAAAACATGGTCCTAACTATAGTTACCTATTGGTGACCAGTAGGTTATATATATATTCATATTTATACATTACCTACTGGCGGTCGCCATTTGGTAGTTATAGTTACAACCATGTTTTCATAGGAAACGTGTGTTCTGACTTGCCTATATCTTTGACTAGGGTTTGATAAATCTTCATGAAATTTCCCCAAAAAAATGTGTGCCGGTAATTCTTGTTGCATATGAAAGGTTTTGGGGTGATCTGTCAAGCGGGAGATGAGAAAAAGGGGGCGGGCAAAAAAACGTGTATTTCCCAAGATAATTTCCATAGGAGTTTTGAACATGACTACAGCTTGAATTGCTGGACAGAATTAAACCAAATTTGCCAGAAAGCTAGATTTTGTTCCACAGATTGTGCTTTTTGTTATTTGGCAAAAATGCATTTAGTAGTTTTCAGGATATTAAAGGGAAAAAACATGTGTATATCTAGGGCCGCGGATCTTTTGCGTTGCATTATCGCGGTCAATTTGCAAATGCGTGTGCCAACAGGAATGGTCTGACTGGCTGGCTACTACCTGAGCAGAAATGTTGCAGCCTCAATTTTACTTCATCGAAACAGTCCCTGGGGCTCAAACAAAATGACAGAAAGTGGCAAAAGGCTTTAGGTTGGGTGTACCCTGACCCATTGAGAGGAAATCAGGAGTGTTTCAGGAACCCCTTATGAGTACAATATGTCAAAGAACAGGTTTTTTTCCATTTATGACATTCACAAATTTGCTGTAACCATCAGAGTGCCCTTGGGAAGCTGAGTTTTGGTTGTAGTACCCTCCTACTTTTTGCCTGGAACCTAATGTGGTTTCAAACTGTAAGTGCCCTAGGCCCCTGCTAAACAGGTTCCCATGCCCAGATCTCTTTCCCCAAAATTGTTCTATGTATTGGCTCTTCAGCCATCCTTGTAAGTCCCTAGTAAATGGTACCCTGGGTATCCAGGACATGGGTACTGAAGAGGGCCCTCCAGAGCTGCAGCACCAATTGTGCCACTCTGAGAGGACCCACACCAGCTTTATGCAAACTGCCATCGCAAGTGTATGCCAAGGTGTATTTAAGAGTTGCAAGCTTGACATGGCACTCACCAAGAATGTCCCGTCCACTAACAACACATGCACTATAGGCGTCACCTATCTGGCAGGCCTTACAGCCCTAAGGCAGGGAGCATTATAATGCATGTGAGGGCATATGTTTTCATGAGCAAATATGCCCCTACTGTGTCTTTTTAAAATCCTAAGACATAGTAAGTGTACAGGGAAGCCATAACAAATACATGTGATGGACACTGGTCATTACGAGTTCCCGAACTACACGATGGCCTCTGTGAACACTGGATTATTTGGTATCAAACCTCAGGAGTGCCCCCTGCAAAACTTAACCACCCTGGTAGGGTTGTCAACTGGTTTTTACCAGCTTGCCAGTACCAGACACAAATCTGGACTCCTGGGGTGAGAGTCTCTGCTCTCAGGAGTACAGAACACAAAGCCTTTTCTGGGTGGAGGTATTACACGTCCTCCCCCAGGCAGGTACCTAGGCCCAGCGGTCAGCTTCAAAGGCTTTGCTGCCTTTGAAATCTGACCTCTGACTCTGCTGCTAGCAGCAGATGGCCGACCAATGGTTTTCCCACACTTTGAGTGGGAAAAATGGTGGGAAAACGTAGTCAGAGTATGTGGAGTGGCCCCCCTCAGCCTGCACTTCCCCCTATGTGTAGCAGGCGAGGTGACCACTTCATTTCATTTTCCTCCTCTTAGATGGCAGGAAAATAGCCAAACAGGGTTAGGGATGTGACATCTTCTAAGAGGAAGTGGTCACATAGTGGGTGTAGCCACCCTAAGGTAGGTGGCCCATTGGCCACTACTAGGTACTCATCTTAATGCCCACTAAATGGAATATTTAGTGGGCATCCCTAGACCTGCAGATCAGATTTGATGGACACAAGAAGCCCAACAACAAAGAAGATCAAAGGCATGAGAACAGAAGACCTGCTGTAAGAATAAAAAGGTGCCAAACTCTGCCTGCTGCACCCAGGATTGGACAATCGCCATTGAGGGGTTGACTGGACATCATATGGACTCTAAGAAACCCCAGAGGACATCCAACCTTCTGATAATTGTCAAGACATCACTCCCTGCACCCTGCAGGCAAGAAACCAGTGAAGTCCAGCACACTGACTGGCCACTGACGAATGAACCGGACACAGAAGCCAAACCAAATTCCATGCAATGGACCCAGAGGACAAACCCTGCCAGTGTGCCAAGTTTGGTGGCCCTGCAACTTCCAGTGCCTGAGATGTGCCATAGCCTGGGGACTGGACCCCAAGGTCGGTCACCCAGAAGAAATGTCCAGTCTGGAATCTCCAAGGACCATAAGCAAGCAGCAGTTAAGTGACTTCAGGACACCCAAGAACCACCCCCCAGAATGGCCCTGCTGACCTGGAATCCACCCTCAAATTGACCAGCACCTGGCTCTAAAGACTCCTTGACACATGACCCTTGGCAGACTTATCTCCACTGCACCCAGCCTCCCTGGCCTCTGCATCAGAAAACCAGCTGCGATCTAGGGGTCCCTTATCTCTTGCAACCTCTTCACTCAAAGTGGACCTACCAAACCTACCTCTAAGTCCACCTCTGCAGTGTGTTTCCAAGAGGTCCCCTTCTCCATTCTGCACCAGCTCCAAGACTTTCAGCTGCTTCTCCCGCTGGAACTTGGATCCGTCCCGCTGTCCCACGGGACATCTCAACAACCTCAACCTAAAAATGGAAGATGCCACTTGTGAGAGCATTTCTTGATTTTATATACATTTTTAAAGCTTTTTCCTTTTGTGTCCAATGGTGAGTAATTATGCACAAAAAAGCTATTTTTGCTAAACTTTGAAAAATCATAACAGAAAAAGTACTTACCCAAATTTGGTAATCTTGGTCTTAAAAAAATTATAAAAATCTGTAGTATTTTTTGTAAATTGGTATTGAGTTATTCTTTTGAGTGTTTGTCCATATTTATTGATACTGTGACCGCATCAAATGCTTACCACATCTCCAAGATCAGCCTAACTGCTCGCCCACACTACCACAAAAACAGAACGTTAGGTCGTCTGCTTTTTACTGCTGTTTACCTAGGGGGGTTTGCTTGCACTCTCTGCACAGTGCAATTCTTATTCATACACTATATAGAGAGACAGCCTCCTACAGTGGTTCCCTTGTGTTACATTGCGACATATTTGTGAATAACGCTGAAATAAAAAGAAAAACATTCATAGACTCATTCAGACATTAATTCATTAACTCATAGATGTACTCAGAGACTCATGCACTCAGTCAGACCCTCATGCACCCTCTCACAGAACTACTCAGAGACTCACACACCCACTCACAGATCCACTCAGACAATCATGGACCCTCTCACAGACCCACTGACACACTAATGCACCCACTCACAGACCTTCTCAAAAGCTCATACACCCACTCACAGACCCACTCAGGCACTGATGCAGCCACTCACACACCCAAAAAGAGAATCATGCACCCACTCACAGTCCTACTCAGACACTTACACACCCATTCCCAGACCCACTCAGACACTCATGCACCACTCACACACACATTTAGAGACACATGTGTCCACTTACAGACCCACTCTAACACTAACACACCCACTCACAGACCCAGTCAGATAATAATGCATGCAGTCACAGACCCTCTGAGACAATCATGCACCCACTCACAGATCCAGTCAAAGACTCCTGCATCCACTCACACACTCACTCATAGACTCTTGCACCCACTCACCGACTGACTCAGAGACTCATTCAGCCACTTATAGACCCACTCAGCCACTTATGCACCCACGCACAGACTCACTTAGGGACTCATGTAGCCACTCACAGACCCACTCAGAAAGTCATGCACCCACTCACAGATTGAGTCAGAGACTAACACAACCAGTCACTGACCCACTCAGACACTAAAGCACCCACCCACAGACCCACTCTCATACACCTACTCATGCAACCACTCATAGACCCGCTCAGAGACACACCCAGTCACAGACCTGTTCAGAGACTTATACACCCACTCACACACCACTCAAACACTCATACCCGTTCATAATGCAACTCAGAGGCCCATGCATTCACTCATAGACCCAGTCAGAGACTGATATACCCACTCACAGACCCACACACCCAGTTACAAACTCTCACACATGCTCTGAAAGAATTTCTGAGACAGTTATGCACCCACTGACAGACTTACTCATACTCTCATACACACAGCCACAGACACTCTCAGAGAGTCATACATGTGTTTATAGAGTTATTTATAAAGTGACGTACCTAGTATGATAACTACTAGTATAATGTACAAAATTCCCTTCATATAGTTATACATTTTGCAAGTGCTGGTGTCTACAGAATGCCTGCTTTTGTTTTGCGTATTCATGACATAGTTGTGACGATCGCGCTGTCATCGCGAATATTTCAAAACAATATAAAGAAAATTAACGACTATTTTGTGCAATAGGCTGGGCCTGAGAAGACCTTTTATTTTCATTGTGAGTATGTGACAGCTACATATAAGACCGGATGCAGAGTTTCAGGTTGCCAAGAAACACCCTGTTGCCTTCAGTTGTGAAGTGAATTCCATCACATCTATAGATTCCATCCATGTCAAAACACAGGTTGTTGTAGTAGATACAGCCCATGTTATGGTCTATGAGGAATGCAGAATCAGCTATATTACCATGTTTCCTGGCTTTGTCAATCTGTGGACAGAATTGAGTTGACCACTTCCATTTCTGCTTTTGGCACATGTTGGAGTACACCAAGACAGTGCAAGGGAAAAGTGTCAATAATTATGCAAAGGTAGCCTTCAATACCAGTCCAACAGGAGTCAGTTTGCTTAGTCATAAAAACCACAGTGCACAATCATGAGGTAAGGGGTTGGGAATCTACAATGCTTTCAACCAAAGGCAGCAATTGATTAATAAATGAAGGGCACAATCTTAGAGCCATGATTCAAATGTGCACATTTTTACACTTCATGTTAATTTCTCTGTTAGGCTTTCAAATAAAGCTTTATAAGTCACCTTATTCTAATTTCTATGCCATTAATGTATTAGTAAAATTTGATCTCTATCAGCTCCTACACTCATTCAGATATGTGGGGAAGTAGTGACACAACCTAGTCATCCAAGCAGAGAAACAGTCCTTTAAACATGGATCGGGCCTAGTACTGCAGATGCTGTCTGTGCACTCTCACTTGCAACGTCACTTGGCATGTAAAAGCTGTTTGTCAAGCCTTAAACCCATGTTTTAGTACACATAAGTCACCTCTGAGACAAGGTGCAGGCGTGCCATAAAGTATGGTGCTTTGTGCTTAAATCATTGAGAGATGTCCTTTTGAGTTTTAGTAACTTACTCATGCATCTACCCTAAGTTGAATACTACATAGAGCGTACCACTCATAAACGAATTGAGATACATGTATCCAAAGTATATAGCCTCTCTCTCTGTTCCAAAAAAGGAGATGAAAGAAAAGAAGAACTGAGGTCCTAAACTTTAGGAGCAAGAGTCCTCACACTCCTAACTGGGTGTCATGCTTCATCATTGGATCTGCTCTTCGTCAGACCAGAACTGCAATTTCGGATGAGCATCCCCCGAAGGGGGGCTCTTTGCCGGAGATCTTTTCTCGATGATGCCAAGACCCATAGGGTGTACTTGGAAGGCAGAAGAAGGAGAGAATTATAGATAAAACTAAAATTGACTCAAAACCCAAACTTCAGGGTAACAATTTTATTAATCTACGGTGGGTAATGGGCGAGGTTAAAAAAAATAGCTGTTAGGAGATTAATAAAAATAATCAGATGATGAAGCATGACACCCAGTTGGGTGTGTGAGGACTCTTGCTCCTAAAGTTTAGGACATCCGTTCTTCTTCTCTCTCATCTCTTTTTTTGGAACAGTATATTTATCTTACATTATCAATTAAGGGAGGCTATACACTGGACCAGTAATCCTCCCTGTCCCTTTCTTACGACACAGGTACTTACATAAACATTCAGAGAGCCATAGAGGTACTAAAACAGAGAGCCATGTACCAGCACATTTAATTAAACAACTCACGACACTGCTACAGGTGGACTTCCACATTCACTCAGATCTGTGGGCAAGTAGTAACACACCTTTGTCACACAGCTGGAGAAATAGTAATTTAAACATGGATCATGTCTACTAGTGCAGATGCTGTCTGTGCACTCTCACTGCTAGCTTGACTTGGCATGCAAAACAGCTTTACTAAGTATTAAAACCCACAATTTAGTACACATAGCTCACCTCTGAGATATGCTGTAAGTATGCCATTAAGCATGGTGCTTTGTGCTTAAAAGACAAGAGATCCTTTTGAGTTTTAGTAAGTTACTCATTCACTTGTACACCCCTATGCAAAGTGCTACACAGAGACTACACAACCCATGATGCAACTGACATGTGTTTCCAAAGCACCCAGTCACACAGTGACAGAGGGAGTTATATATTCTCTCATATACAAAGAAACTGCCTATACATTCAGCAGTATGAAAGAGTGCTGCAGACACACCTACATACCCCTCTACTCCCTAACTCAGTGACTGAGGTATTTGTTCAGACACTTACATACACATTTGCATGGCCATGGAGGTACTAAAACAGAGAGTCACATACAGGCTCATTTACATAAACATCTCAAGACACTGCTGTAGGTTGACTTCTACAATCACTCAGATACGTAGACAAGTAGTGACATGATCTTGTCATCCATGCAGAGAAATAGTCCTTTTAAAGTGTTGGAGGCTGGTTAGTTGTAGAATCCAACCAGGGCATAAAACAGAATTTAGAATGTTGCTAGAGGAGGAAATATTAGACATCTTGGGCCATATGTACTAACACATTTTCCCATAGACATAGAATGGGTAAAACCCTTTGCTACATCTGGCCCCTTATTCCTTACTCTAAACATGGTTGAATGAGAATGCGTGGGTTGACATACAAATAGCACTTCCACCAGGCTACTATATTAATGGAATGAACGGAACCAGGTAAATACGAACATGGAATTGTAATAGTATTAAAGGAGGAATTTAGATCATCAATCTTACCACTTGCAATCCCAGAATGCGAAAACGTCCAATTTGATATTTCTCTATCCAACAACAGCACGTTTTCAGGTGTGCTGATTTATAGGCCTCCTGGCTCCAGCACTCAATTTATAGAGGTCTTGCCTGACGCACTAGCTACCAATATTTCAAATAAAAACGTTCTTACAGTATTAGAAGATTTTAATTTACATCTAGAAGAACATAATAATGCAGCAGTGACACGGTTAAAACACAGCCAAGAGGCCATTCAGCTGAGCCTGAAAATAGATACCCCTACACATGAGAAAGACCATTTTTTGGACCCCATTTTTAGAAACAATCCAAAAATACAAATCAGGAATGTAACATAGCTACCCTGGACAGACCATCATTTCATATATTTTGCTGTAGAAAGAGCTCCATGGAAAGAAATGAATAGTTGCCTGCCCAGAATTGGACGGAAATGGGGCAAACTATCCGGGAAAGACTGGGAGGGGATATTATGTGGAACACAGCCGGTACTAAGAGAGGGTGTAGACTTAGATGATACAAACAACTGTTGGGAGGAATGGATCACACATGCGTTGGATAGATGTATTCCACTCACCGTTGTAAAGGACAAAGGTCAAACTAAAGCTATACATTGGTTTAACCCTCATCTAGCATCGCTGAAGAAAAATATAAAACATTAGAGAGGTTTGGAGGAAATCATACCAACCCCAGTTGAAAAAGGACTATAAAATAACAATAAAAAATATGAAAAAGAAATGTAAAAGGCCCAGGCAAAGTATTATGGTGAAACTATCTCAAACTTCAAACTCTTTAAGAAAACGTTAAGATTGTTAAAGCACTCAGTGCGGACAAGGCAAGCAAAGTTCTTCCACCCCAACAACAGCTAGATGTAATGAGCTAGCTACTTTTTCCAGGAAAAGTTTTAAAAAATCTATTGCTCACTTTTAGCTAATCTTGATGACTGTACCTATCAATTGATAAATCAGGAATCATTATTAAATCCATTGCCTCTGACAACTATTCTTGAGTTGAAGGAGGAGAGGGTACAGGAGATTATGCGAATGGTGAAATCTGGTTCCCTCTGGATCTAGGTCACCCACGTATCATGGAGGAAAGCTCACATCTACTCCTCCCAAGTACAACAAAATTCCTAAATAGGGGGATCATTATGACCCCGGCAGTGAGTGTTAATGTGGCAGTATGATGACCAACAGGCTGGCAGTACATACTGCCACATTATGAGATTGGCGGGTTAGCTGCAGCCAACTTGCCACTTCTCCACTTATACGGCCATGTCTGTATGAGCCGCCTGGCTGGATGTGTATCCCCATCCCGGCAGCCGGCACAGAACCGCTGGCGCATTATGAGCCTGCCTACCACTATGGTTTTCATGGCGTGAGCAACGCCTCAAAAACTATGGTGGTAAGCCCTACTGGTGACAGTGAATTCATTCCCTGTCACCAGTAGGCGGCCCCCCAACACTCACCTAACACCCCCCTCCATCCAAACACCCCCTGCGATCCTCACAAACACTCCCCACCTCCTCCGATCCTCACACACACACACACCCCACCCCCTCAGATCCTCACACATACCCACCACCCCCATACACACACACAGCCGCAGACATGCACCACGCATACACCCAATCACTCACACTGGCATACACGCATTCATACACGCATACATCAAGATATGCTCACACACATTCTTACAACAATCACACTGACATGCAGACACGCACTCACTTCACCATTCTTACACCCATACACACACACACATACAACCACGCAAACAACACAACACACACAGACACATTCACACACTCACTCACACATTCATGCACACACTTAGACACACACACACACAACACCCCCCAACCTCCAACCCCCTCCCCTGTCGGAGGCCTGACTTACCTTGAATGATGAGGTCTTCCAGCAGGGAACGAGAACGGGCACTGCTACTGGCAGCAGCGCCCCACCAGTAGATCACATCCAGACTGTATGAATTGTCATAATATGGCTGAAGGTGTTCTATTGGTGTGGCGGTGCTGGTGGTAGAAGCACCAGCTTACCACCATCCACTACCATGAACACTGACTGATTTCCGCCCTTATTGTGGCAGAAGTCAGGCAATGCTCATAATATGGGGGATGAATTGTAGCAGCAGTGGTGGTATTTTGGCAGCCATCAGCACGGCCGGAGGTGGTTTTTACCGCCAATGTCATAATGAGCACCCAAGTCTCCAGAGTCAAGGCTGAAGCCCAATAAAATGGAAACATGTTTTTATCAGACCTCTGTTAAAGAAACCCCACCAAGATCCAATGAATAAGAATAATCATTGCCCAATATCACTTCTTCCAGCTCTGGGGATGATTCTAGAGAATCACTTCAATCAGACTCTGTCCAACCACCTGGAAGAGAACCAGCTTCAACATCCCTCACTGATGGATTGTGGGGCACAGCATAGCACAGAATCAGCATTACTGGCAGTCACAGAGGAACTCCAATATATTCTGGACCAGGGAGGAGCAGCCACGATTATTTTTTTAGAACTTAGAGCAGCTTTTGACACCATGGATCATAAGATTTTAATGCAGATATTAAAAGAGGTAGAAGTGCAAGATAAGGCCTTGAAATGCATGCAATCCTTATTAGAACAGTGAACTTTTCAAGATATGAAAAAGTCTTGCTTTTCAGATATCATGGCTTCCAAGTGTGGGGTGCCTCAGCAATCGGACCTCAGTCCCACGTTCCTTAACATTTACCTAAAACCTCTAGCAAACATTGTGTTGGAACGTGGGCTATCTATCATATCCTATGCAGATGGTACCCAACTTGTGGTATCATTAGCAAAAGATCAAGACCTTGAAAACCTGCAGTTGGGCGTATGTCTAGAGAGCATGGCCAAATGGATGGCAAACTACTGCCTTAAACTTAACAGAGACAAAACTGTGATGTTGCTGTGAATTAATCCACATCCATCAATAGATCTAAGGTGGCTAAATTGCTTGGGTAGTTCTCCCACTCCCAAACCTTGCATAAAAAACCTGGGCATGTGGCTAGTCACTGCCCTTATTATGGAGTCACAGGAATTATGGAGTGACAGGCATTGAAAGTTGCCTCTAGTTGCTCTGTCATAACGAGGACACTTTGGAAAATCATTAAGCTTCTCCCAGAACACTCTAGAATGACTGTGGTCCAGGCCGTGGTAATCTCTCATCTGGATTATGGACACTCCTTGTACTTAGGCTCTCCGAAATATGTCACATAAAAATTGCGGTTAGTACAGAATGCAGCAGCAAGAATGTTATTGAAAGTCCCTAGAACACAATCAGCAACAGAGGCGCTGAAAACACTGCACTGGTTGCCCATTGAAGCAAGAGTCAAGTTTAAAACTCTAGACCTGGTGCATAAGGACCCTCATAAACTGAGAGGTCTATTATCGTTTTACTTCCTTGCCAGACCTCTTAAATCAGCAAAGGGTAATTTCCGGAAAATTCCAAGAGTGAGGAGATCCAGATTGGGGGGGGGGGGGGGGGAATCTTTCACCTACTTGGCCCCAAAAATATGGAGTTCTTTACGAGCAGAAATAAGATTGATGAAAGATGAGCTGAGGTTCAGGAAGACGGTCAAAACCTAGCTCTTCCCACAATTTTTACTATGCTATTTGATGAGGCTACATCAGGCAGGAGTCCATATAAGCTTTCTCTCTTCTCACCTAGGGCTTGGAGGCCTTAGGGTAGTCATGTGCTTTACAAATCTCTAAACATAAACATCACACTTACTAGTACAGATACTCTCTGTGCACTCTCACTTGCAGCTTCACTTGGCATGTAAAATACATTTGTCAAATCTTAAACCCACGTTTTATTACACATAATTCACTTCTGAGATAAGGTGTAGGTATGCCATAAAGCACAGTGCTGTGTTCTTAAAACATTGAGAGATGTCCTTTTGAGTTTTAGTAACTTACTCATGCGCTTGCAGACAGCTAAGCCAAACACAACATAGAGTGTACCACCCATAAAGGGATCAAGATACATGTTTCCAAAACATAGAGCCTCTCTCTCACCCAGTCAGATAGCGACAAAGGGAATTATACATCCGCTCATATACTCAGAAGCTACATATATATGCAGCAGTATCAAAGGCAATTGCAGACATCCCCCTCTATTCCCTAACTCAGCCACTAAGGTATTACTTCAGTCACTTACATAGTCATAGAGTTAGTACAACAGACAGTTATATACTGCCAGACTTACTTAAACAGCTGAACTCATAGACTCATTCAGATATGTAGAAAGTTCTGATATACCCTGTTCATCGATGCAGACTATTAGTCTTTTAAACATGGGTATATGCATAGGAACACAGTGATTAATATGATAGTATACGCAGTTATCAGCTAATGTATACAGTGACACAAAGAAAGACACAGAAATATAAAATTGAAAATTAATAGATTAATGTCACCTATATTATGATAAGTGTCAGACTTGGCATCCTTGGCGAGTGTGCTGGACTCTGTTTTTGCTGTTTCTGTTACTCTGGGCACTTTACCACCGCTATCCAGTGCTAAAGTGCAAGTGTTCCTGTATAAAATGTGTACATAATTGGATCTCCATGTTTGGCATATTTGATTTACTGGTGAGTCCCTAGTGCAGTGCACTAGAGGTACCCAGGGCCTGTAAATCAAATGCTACTAGTGGGCCTGCAGCACTGGTTGTGCCACCAACATTAGTAGCTCTGTAATCATGTATTAGACCTGCCACTGCAGTGTCTATGGGTGCAGTTTCTAACTGCCAATTCAACTTGGCAAATGTACCCACTTGCCAGGCCTAAAACTTCCCTTTTCTTACATGTAAGACAGCCCTAAGGTAGGCCCTAGGTAGCCCCATGGGCAGGGTGCAGTGAATGTTTAAGGTAGGACATATACTAATGTGTTTTATATGTCCTAACAGTGAAATACTGCTAAATTCGGTTTTCACTGTTGCAAGGCCTATCCCTCTCATAGGTTAACATGGGGGCTGCCTTTAAATATGTTTAAAGCATAGATTCCCTTTGGGAGTGGATAGACATGTGGAGTTTGGTGTCTCTTAGCTCACAATTTAAAAATACATCATTTAGTAAAGTTGATTTTAAGATTGTGAGTTTGAAAATGCCACTTTCAGAAAGTGAGCATTTTCTTGCTTAAACCATTCTGTGACTCTGTCTGTTTGTGGATTCCCTGTCTGGGTCAGTTTGACAGTTGGGCTGTTTGTACCTCTCTCTAGACAGTGATACAAAGGGAGCTGGGGTGTAGCCTGCATATCCTGATGAGCCATCTGTGCTAGGAGGGAGGGGAGGAGTGGTAACTCACACCTGAAAGGGCTGTACCTGCTTTTACACAATGCAGTTTCTAACACCCTGGTGTGTGTCTGGGGCCTGGCCTGGGCAAGGCAGGATTTCACAAACAAGAGAGACTTTCCTTTAAGTAAACCAAAAAGGGCACCCAAAACAACAGACTTTAGATCACTTCTGGAAATCAAGAGGAACCGCTGCCTGGAGAAGAGCTGAAGAGCTGAGGAGAAGTGTTGCCCTGCCTGTGACAGTGCTTTATGAAGCTATCCTGCAGTTGCTGGTTCTGCATGGTGAAAGAGGACAAAGGCTGGACTTTGTTATGCATTCCTGCTTGTGAAGAAATCTCCAAGGGCTTGTTCTGAGCTTGCCTCCTGTTGTTGAAGTCCCAGGGCTCTCAAAGATTACCCCTGCCAGCACCTGGACTCTCTGCTCAGACTCCTGCCCTGCCAAGTGGTGCCCTATCCTGTGTCTGGGGCCTTGACAGGTGAAGCTGGCAGACCAAGATTGAAAATCCATGCACCGACCGCCATGCGGGGAAATTTCAAATGCAACCTCTGAGACGCAGCTGAAGAAATGACCCACCACCGGCTCTGCTGCTGAAATCAATGCACCTCTTGCAGCGTGGCTCAAAGATCGACGCTTGCGGCTGGAGAAATGACGTGCCGCATCGTTAACAGAGGCTGGTATCGCAACCCACACAGCATGGTTTTGCTAACACCATGAAGCAGGATTTTGGACGCAAACTTTGCTGGGCGTGGTAAAATGACACAACGCCTGCCCGGACCCGAGTGCTGCCCAGATCAATGCATCCCTCTCTTACGGAGAGGAAAACCGGCGCACGCCGACCGGAGAAGGAGAAATGACACACGATCTCGCTTGCTGGTGAGAAATCGACGCACCGCTTACCTTTTTCGACACACACTCGCCCGTGCATGTTATTTTGATGCTACCCAGGTACTTTTCAACACAAACCTGTTGCTTTACCTGTTTACAAAAGGATTTAAGACTCATTTGCTTTTAAAAATAATAATTTGACTTGTGTATGTTGGATTTTTGTGATTTTGCTCTTGTTTTGTTTAGATAAATATTTCCCATTTTTCTAAACCTGTGTTGTGTCATTTTGCAATGTTTTCATTAAGTTACTGTGTGTGTTGGAACTCTGAACTTTAGCCTGCCTCCTCGTGCCAAGCTACCAAGGGAGTGAGCGGCGGTTAGCTGAGGGTGATTCTCCTTTACCCTGACTAGAGTGAGGGTCCTTGCTTGGACAGGGGCTAACCTGACTGCCAACCAAAGACCCAATTTCTAACAATAAGACAAATGTTTACGTTGGTAATTAACTAATTAAAATATGTTTGTTTCTTTTCAGAAATCAATTTCTACTTAACTACACACAGTTACAATGACATCAAAAAGTCAGAGCAGAAAGAAGCAGGGACAAGGATACTTCCTGCTCACAATTGAAAAACAAAAGGGACAAAATGCTGAAAAAGTAGTGAAAGAGAAACGAGCTGCTGGTATGAGAACAAACAAATTTTCTAAAATAGTATGTGGCCAGCTGGAAAGACAGCAACATCTAGTACATAAAAAAGAAAGTTTGAGCTCAAGAAAGGAGTCAAAATACATGATATGACGAGTAAATATCCAACAAAGAAGCAAAGAGTTTAACTGGAAGACAAAGGCAGTTTAAAGTAATTAGAGTTAGAATGTTCTGTAGTAGGGTAATTCAGAACCTTCTAAGAACTATGAAGAAGCATAAAAGAAGGAGAGAAGCCATCAGACATAAGGAGCATGTTAAAGGTGTAGCCGATAATGCCTTTTCTTTCAAAAGGAAGCTTTTTATTTTGGTTCTAAACAGGATGAAGACACTTGATAAAATAGTAGTGGGTATAAGGAGAACATGTCAAAAGAAAAGACTTGCCACTAGAATTAACCTTTGGAGCAAATCTTTCAGTGATGAATGGAGACATACTTCTAGTACTGATCCTTTCATCAATGAAGAAAGCTACTTCTAAGGGAACACATTAGTGTATGCATTTGATGAATCTGGCCGATGTTATAAGATGAGAGATGGTTCTCCTATTCCAAAAGAGGTAATGGTACCTAGAAAAGTAGAGTAAGTCATAGCTGAAGAGGAAGGCGTAGACAAGTCCCTGTATATAAATGGAACTGTAGCAATATTTGTAGTGTTCGACAGGAATCAATTGATATATTCAGAAATTTCCTAAGTATCTTTCCATGCAAAAGTCTTAAACAGAAAATTTACATTTTGCAAGGAATAAATCCATGCAAAGTAAGGGCATATTCAAATTTACAGGGACATTCATTAGCATGTTTGTGAAAGAAAGTGTGCCAAAGCACCTTTCATCATTTTAGAATGTTAGCTGTAAACCACTCGGAAATGCAAACTTTAGTTGGTAGGCTTCACTTTGTGAAAACTCTTGTGCTATGTTTAGAAGAAATGAATAGAACTCTTTTGCATGATACAGTGGCAGAGGTAGAAATGTTCAGTTTTGTTTCTTTGGTCTTGAAGAGGAGTGGAGGGAAAATGAAGACTGGTATCTGCAGGTGTAATGGAACAGGACACAGGTATTACTGTTGATAACTTTCAAGAAGAGATTAGAAAATGTAACACAGTCTCTTCAGAGAAACAGGACTGTGTTTGTATATGTTGTCAACACACTCTCTACAAAAGTCAAACTCATTACGTCATTGTGTCTTTGAAAACTAAAGAAGACAACAGAGTGAAGTGGTGAGATTATTTATTTGAAGCTTGTTTATTTATTTGAAGAGGAACGCATTGATTGTTCCACACAACAAATTATATGTGAGTAATGTTATGATATGTTAGAGGATAATAACATGCCAGATAGAGCAGTGCATATCAAGTTACAACTGGTTTCAATTCCACAAGAACTTCAAGATTTGAAAGTTTATAAATCTATACTTATTCACTGTATACATCTATTCCAAGCTATAGTCCATATGGAGCCAAAGACAGGGAATTTGCCTCCAAGTGAGCCCCAGAAAGGTCTTAAAGATAGAGTTGTGTACTTGCAAATAGATTTAAAGCAGAATGTTGAAACTGTAGTGCGCAAAGCAATATTTGAAGAGATTATTGATGGTGCTATTGATCTGCATCAAATGAAAGAAGCTAAAAGAGCCCCCTTAAGTGTGTAAAAGAAAAGTGTGGAAGCTCACTGTTTTCTACATTTGTTTTCTAGTGGAGATGGTGGTAAGTATGGTAACCAGCCACTACAAATATCAGCAGTAGAGTACAGATCAACTAGACTTTTTTAAGAGGATCCTGGATTTTGCCAGTGTCTTCCCTATATATTTAATCTACTATTTGAAAGTAAATTGTCTGGGCTATCTTATGCAGTAAATCACATTTTCAAATCAAGAATAAATCTGCAAAATCTCTCATCTAGGGAATTGCTTACAAAATTATGGAAAAGTTGAAAGGCTGGAATACAACTTGATTAATTTGATGCCGTGTCAACGTGGTACCAACAAGTATTGGTACCGTCATCATGGTGAGCTGAAATTCATATTGAGAAACCTAGGAGCTCCTACGTAGTTTCTAGCACTTAGTTGTGCTGAGTATGCACAGGGTGACCTGCTTGAACTCAAACAAACTCAAAAATAAAAAGGCATCATTCTGAACACAGCAGGAGAACTCTGCTCATTGAACTCTGAAAATGTTTGCAAATATTTTAACCACAGGTTTCAAGCAATGATGACTTTCATCTGCAACAAAGCTAATCCTCCTCTTGGTGAAGTGATTGATTTATTTTTCTTCAAAGAGTACCAATCTAGAGGTCCTCTGCATATTTACATGCTGTTATGGGTAAAAGATGCCCCGAAGTTCGGAACAGACACCGATGAGTCTGATTTGTCTTTCATAGAACAGTATGTGACATGACCCATTTGAAAAGATACTGCGGACAAGGGGTTGAGACAGCAAGTTCTATGATTTCAAAATCATAGGTGTGGGAAATACTGATGTTGAAAATACAGATACAAAGGAAACTTTTACAGAAGATGTGGTTTTGGAGTCCCACAACATCTGATCTCAGAAGGAAGAGTGATCAGCTTTTGGTCTGCAGTCAAACACACCCTGACACGGAAACCGCTAAACAAATCCATAGAACCTCAAAAAAACAGAGGCTTCCAAACATATAGATGACTACAACCCTGTCATTTGGAAGATTTGGAATGCAAATATGGATCTCCAATTTATTGAAGACAACTCAATCACTGTTGCTCGCTATGTGACTTCTTATATAACAAAGTCGGAGAAGACAGAGATGAAAGAGATGAGGGAGGAGATTTCTACAGAAAAGAGTCTTATCAAGAAATTGTACATATTCAGTTTTAAAATGCTTTTCCACAGGGAAAAGGAATCTTATGCAGTACTGGAGTACAGCCCTTCTAAGGACTAACTTGCAGTGCCAGATTACCAAATAGGCAAAGTAGGCACCGACCTATGGGCCCCACTTCCTTTAGGGGTCTGCAATATTAATATTAATAATTGTTAATGTTTAGTTTTGTGTAATAAAATTGGTTTATTAAAATTATTGGTTGGTAAAATTAAAAACATATTAGGAGATAATTTTCAATGGGAACCCTGAAATTTTGACTACCTAAAGATTTAATATGGCACTGATAACATGCTGGATACATACTACCCATGAAGGGATCCATATCTTCAGAACATGTGTCAGTATGAAGTACTTCAGCATTATACACCTAGAACTAATGTAACTGAAAACATAGAAGAAGGAAAATATGCAGCCCTTGGATGTAACTGTTTGGTGAGAAAAAACAATCTAATTAACCCAGAAAGCTTATATGCCAAACTCCCGGAGGAAGAGAGTTTTTCTACGTGACACTTTTGCAACTGTTCAATCCATGGCATGCTAAATCAGATTTACTTGGACACTATGACAGCTATGAAGATTCATTCAATACTGTGAAACACAGTATTGAGTGTTCTGTCTTTCCAACATACTTGCAAATGCTGAAAGATGAGATTGAACAGGAACAAACAGCCACTGCTGAGATAACCAGGGGGAATTCACAAAGCAGCAAATGTTCTGCACTAGCAAGTCAAGATCCTCTTGGAGAACCAATAATTCAAAACTAAGCAGCTATAGCTATTAATGAGGTGGAGAATACAATGCAGCAACCAAGAGAGGAAAATTAGAATTTTTAACAGTTAGAGGAATAACTGAACAATGAACTGAGAGAACTTTACAACAAAGTTAAAGATAAAATACAGCATGGCTTTCTCCATGAGAACAAACAATGTGAATGTTCTTCATAGAAACCAATATTACTACACATCCGTGGTCAAGTTGACAATGAAAATGCTTTAAATTTAAAGTTCTCACCAGCTATTCAGAGAAGACTACAGATTCAAATTTCTCATGTATAGTAACAGTACCAATAGGATTAGCTGTACATAACATTAAAGGAATTACTCTACATTGGCTACCAATGCTACCTGTTGAACATGAAAATAAACAGGGAATATCAGAAATTATCTGGTGACGCTTG
Source organism: Pleurodeles waltl (assembly GCF_031143425.1). Classification (NCBI taxonomy): domain Eukaryota; kingdom Metazoa; phylum Chordata; class Amphibia; order Caudata; family Salamandridae; genus Pleurodeles; species Pleurodeles waltl. Next base: position 512,782,538 of record NC_090445.1, read on the forward strand.
CCATAAGTTATCAAGAGAATTGAAAACATTGAAGCTTCTAATCATTGATGAACTGAGCATGATATCAAACATATTGATTACCTTCATATACTTAACAATGCACCAGATTCTACGAATAAACTATGATGTACTCTTTAGTGGGAAAGCATTTCATTGTGTTTGGTGATCAACTGAAACTTATGCCAGTAAAAGCCCAACCTGTTTTCAAAACACTTCTGCATAATGAAACAAGAAATTCTCTGGGCAGTAATGGCGACATGAATATTTGGTCACACTCTGAATACAAAGAATTAGTGAAAAATGTGTGTCATGCATATGATGTGGAATATGGAGATATACTGCGTAGTAGAGTGGGAGTGCTCACAAAAGAGGGGAAACATGCTATTGAAAGCCACCTTATCAAAAGTCTATTCCCATCTAAATTTACAGTAGCAAAACCAATGTACAATTACATTAAAGAACAAAAATCTATAGTCTGTTTTATGGAAACACTTCAAGAGTGCTCCAACTTTAATGAAGAATTATTACAAATGGAGAAAGAAGATATTTTGGAAATTACAGCTATTGATACAGAGCCACAATACTACCAACAGATAAACTACAAGCAACATTTGGTTCTTTGGAGAAGTCTGTACCAAAACTGCAGGATTAGAGAAGCATTTATGGGTAAGCAAAAACTGCTGAGTTATTTTATGTTGTAATTTAAATGTTGAGGAAGGTTTAGTAAACAGTGCAATGGGTAAAATTATTAATTTAATTAATTTCCCAAATAGAGATGAGCTTGAATACGTGACCATTTGATAAGATTGATAGTGTCAAGCAAATTGGCCGATGGTTGTATGTTTTTTGCTAGTGAAAGGCTTATGTTTGCTGCACCAGCAGTTCCCACTCTCTCTAGCATATGCTGTAATCATCCATAAATCACAACATTTAAGTGTAGACACAGCTTTGATTAATGTTGAAAGTTCTGTATTCAAAGAAGAAATGTCATATGTTACATTGTTGTGAAATAGAACATTGTGCTGTTTGTTTTTGATTGGCTTTAATGAGAAGAAAGTTAGTGCTGATGCAAGCTGTGTAAGAGAGTACTATCAGTTAAGAAGTCTAGTCACTCCTCAATTAGGCCATTACCCTGTTTATGACAAACAGATAACCTGCCCAAAGCAGAAGATTACAAAACAGTCTACGAATCATCAATAAAAGGAAGGACACAAGTACAACAAAGAGGGTGCTAAGAAGAGAAAACTGGAAAATGATGTAGATATTGTAGGTTACCAGTTGGAATACAGTTCAGTTGTCAACTGCTATGCTAATGTTGTTCTCAATGTACTGTTCCATTTACCCCATGTAGTAAACCAAATTGAACAAATATCAGATAAAAAATGTGTTCTGCACTATATAACTTGCTGCAAAGTGAGAGATAGAAGTATAATTCATTCTGCTTCGGGTATCACTAATGTTTATTCTCAACACTCAACAAGACGTACAAGAATGTATTATGGTCATCCTAGGAGCCTTAGAACAAGAAGAAGTAAATATTGAAGATTTATTTGGGCTCAGTTACCAATGGAAACATGACGGTGAAGAATGCTATTTCACATCTAGCACTGAAATCAATTCTGAATGATTTCTCTACCTAACATTACCAGATTCTAAAACTGTGCCTTTTGAAACATTGTACAGAAAATCTAACCAAAATATGACATGCCCAAACTACAGATAAGATATAAAGAACTGGAAAATACATTATATTAATGCTACCATGATGCAGAGCAGATGGTTCCAAATTGGAAACTCAAATTAAAAACTTAAAAGCTGGACAAATATCACTTTTGGGGAAGAACTTTTAATACTTTGGCTATCATCTTTTACAAATGAGTTGATTCATCCTCTGGACACTACATTGTCTATTTAAAGAGTGAAACTGGATGGATAGAATGCAATGCCATCAACCTAAAATACACACCAAAACTTCCAGTCCAACTACCAAAGTCATATCTTTTCTTTCTTCAACTGAAGTTCTAAGGAAGAATTCTGGTTAAAAATGTGGTGCACAGTGTTTCTTCTAAGCAGTTCATCTCTTTTTAGATATTATTCAGCATATTGAGGGTAATTTTTTAAAAAGGGTCAAGAGTCATTTTATGTTCCAGAAAGGAGTTAACATAACAACTCAATACAACACTCTAATTAAAGTCTGAAACTGGATGGATAAACTCCAATTACAGCAGCCTTTAGTTGAAACCAAAAACTGCCTTCAAAACCAAAAAAGTCCCCTTCTGTTTCTCCAACCAAACTTCTACGTCCTAATTGTGGAAATAAAGTACTGTTTGGGAATTTCTGTACATAGCTCACAGCAGTTTAGACATCGTTTTGCCTACCAGGGATGATGTTTTCAAAAGGATTTCTAAAATTGAAGAGTGCTTCTCATTTATTTGTGATATTATACCAGATATATTATTATAAGAAATATTTTACATAAACTTGTTGAGATTACTGTATTAAGTCTAGAAAAAAAACACTAATTAATGAATTGTAGTGAGTACAATGTATGCAATCACTTATTTGTAGTGATCTACTGTGAAGGTTTTTTTTTTTTACAAACCACTGATTGTTTTTTCCCCACTGTTCAAAGAAGATTCTTTATAGAAATCATCTTTGCTGTTTTTCCCCACTGTTCGAAGATGATGCTTTATACAAACCATCTTTACTGTTTTTTCCCACTGTTCGACGGTGATACTTTATACGAACCATTGTTTACAGTGAAGCAGTATAAAAGTTGGGAACAGTAAAAAAGTGAAAATCATATTTTTACTACAATACCATACAGTCTTACAGTGTAAACAATGTGTATTGTTATGTTTGTGTAACTTGAAAGATTAAATACTAACACATCTTTATCTTCATTTTCTTTTCTAGTAGTGGCTGCAGTTAAATTATATTAGATGTCCAAAAACACTTCTTGAACCACATACATATTGCTAAGAGATAGTCATGCAGAGTGCTTTCAAACATAAAGTGCTCTTGTCATACCTTCCAGTTAGTTTCTTTTGACTATTTCCCATTTAAACGTTCAGTGTAATACAGCAGATTTTCAGGTAATCACACAAATTACTTAATCATTCAGTCAGTTATTTATGTAGACACACACAACCAATCACTTACCCATGCAGCCTTTCACAAAAGTGGTCACTCAATAATAGAGAGACTCACATACCTACTATTTCACTCATACAGTTGACACCCCCACTCATAGCCACTGACACATCCATTCACTCAATCATAATCTACTCATACACCCTCTCAGTCACTGATACAGTCCCTCAAAACACCCACTCATTCACATATACAGTCATTCTCACACACACTCTCTCTCACCCATACAGTTACTCACATACCCTCTCACTCACCCATATAACCACTTACACAGAGTAGTCTGAATAGCCACTCACACTAGTCACTAACACAGGCACTAACTCACCCATGCAGTCATGCATGCACCCTCTCACTCACTTACACACTCACATAGCCAATAACTCACCCATACAGCCAATCACACATCCATGCACTCACCCATACAGTCACTCACACTAGCATTCACTCACCCATAGAACCAGTCATAAAGGCACTAACTCTCCCATACAGGTTCTCACATAATCATTCACTCACCCATACAACCACTCACACATTCATTCACTCACCCATCCAGCCACTCATACAACCACTCACTCTCCCTACAACTACTCACACAGCCACACACTCAACCGAATACCCACTCACACAGGTGTTACTCACCTATACAACCACTCATGCATTCTGTCACTCACTCATGCAAGAACTCACACAGTCATCCTCTCAGTCATACAGCCATTCACACACCCACTCACTCACCCAGGCAGTTACTCACATACCCTCTTACTCACCTATACAACCACTTACGCAGCCATTAAATCACCCATACATCCACTCACATACCCACTCACTCATACAGCCCCTCACACACCCACTCACTCACACATAGAGCCACTCATACACCTACTCGCTCACCCATACAGCCACTGACACACCTACTCACTTACCCACACAGCTTCTCACACATCCACTCACTCACCCATACACCACTCATGCACTCACTCTCTCACCCATACAGCCACTGAAAATCCCATTCACTCACCCATACTTCACTCACGCACTCTGTCACTCACTGATACTGCCATCTCACACCCACTCACTCACCCACACACCTCCTCACACACCCACTCACTCACACATACAGTCACTCACATATCCACTCACTCAAGCATAAAGCCACTGACACACTCACATACTCATATTACTATTACACACTCACTATCTGAACAGGTCATTCAGCTACTTGTTCACTCATAAAACCACTCATACACTCACCCACTCACTAATACACTCACTCAGACAGTAATACAGGCACTAACTTATACAGTCAGACACGCACCTAGGTACACATATACATCCACCCATTCGGCATTTAGCCACTAACACACCCAGTCACCCACTTATGCAACAACTTCTCATTATTCACACACAGACATACAGTTTAACTTTTTTTCTCCATAAAAGGCGGTTCTGACAAGAACCCTGGCTTTTCTTCTATTTTTCTGGAACGGTGTTTTGCATTTCTTTTCATTTTCTAACATTTTTTTTTTTTTTTTTAAATGTATCAAAGAAAACGGTAACAGGGAGGGACAAAAATTCTAACCAGAAATACAAAAACAGTGCAAAAAAATGGGATAAATTCTGAAAACAAATTGCAAGTATGTTGCCTTGCTGCCTCCAAGATAACATAGACAGACTGCTCACAGGATGCTCACCAGATGTCAGCATAGTGCTGTAGTCAAGGCAATATGTCCAGATACATCATGATTCAGGAGCAATTTGTGGCTGATGGCTATTCACTTCAGCTGGGGCTCTCTCCCTTGGAACAGGTGGTGCAGCCCTGGATGTAGATGGCCCCTCTTCACATCTCTCCTTCTGTGATCTCTTCAAGATATTTCTGTGTTAGGTTTTCATGTAGTATAGTAGTACCACAGGAATATTTCTTGGCTGTTCCTCTTGAGAAGGTCTTGTTACGCAGGCTGCATTTCACAAACTTTGCAACCATTTTTGATTCTCCAGATGGGATTGTTAAAAAAGTACCAGGCAATGATTTGCCTTATAGCGGGTGGTCCCTCATCCTCAGAGTGTTCCTGATATTCCTCCTGCTGTGGCATCTCCTGGTGGTCACTGCCTCCTGTTGCCATTTTGGTTGGTAAAAAATGACCAAAAAAAGCCCTAAGCAAAGTAGTACAGGACAACTCCAAAGAATGATCCCAGTATGAATTGAACGATTCAAGAAGAGAGAAATTGGTGGGAACTTCCTTTGAAGATGAATACAAACTGTCTCCTCCAATCACAACTCTTTGATTCCAGGTCACAGGATGTAATTTAAAAGTGGATATCATTACAAATTATTGCCTCATAGATTTACATACGCCATTTTTCCAGCTCCCCTAACGGGGGACACCCCATTTGCATACATTATGCCTGGTGCAGGCATAATGTAGCGCAAAGGGTTACAGAGTTGCGCAATGCATGCATTGCACCACCCTGTAAATATAGTGTTGGGATTTCTGCCTCGTTGGGCCACATTAACGTAAAAAATAATGGCATTAATGTGGTGCAAAGTGGCATTAGGGCATTATAAATATGCCCCTAAGTTTTTAATTAGATTGTCATGTTCATTTTAGATAGAGTAAACCCCAACAAGAAACATTTACAAATATAAACATATCATGTGCCCCAGGGAAAGCTATTCTATCTGGGCAAAAAGAAAGCAAAACAGTTCCCTCAAAAAATTATTGTTGAAAAATGATCTCAAATCCATAACAAAAGCAAATACATTGAAAACACATTGGATTAAAATCTGAAGTCCAGTGTGTGTGACAGATAAATTATTTAGTCCCATGTCCTTCTAAGACTAGAGAGCACAATTCCACCCTTTAAATATACTGGGGCCCTCACCATGAGTTTGGCCATCATGAGACAGCCAATCTTGCATTGGCAGTGAAGACCGCCGCATTATGAGCTGTGGGGTTTGGCCAAAGCCAAACTGCCATCACACCGCCTGTACCGCCACTCCAATTGGACCGCTGTGGCTGGCAGTGAGCTTCTCCGGGCCCACGCCAGGCATAAGGCTGCCGGCCGTATTGGAGGCAGCAAACCACTAGGCTTTTCGCGGAGGTCGCCCTGCCACGAAAACCCTGATGGTAACGCACCTGGCGACAGGAACCCCCATTCCTGTCGCCAGCACATGCAATCCCATACATCCACACACATGCAGAAACCAACTCCACCCATCCACACACTTCCAAACACCCCCCAGCCGCACACATCCATGCTAACATCCCACCCGCTCTCACACTGACATACACTCAGCCCCACTCACACATATGCAGCCTGCCTCTGGAAGCATTCACCCCCCATCTGCAATCATCCACACACCCACTCCCCTCCACAGTCACCCACAACCCCCCAATCTGCATTCATGCCCACCAACTGCTCCACGCATGCATACATTCACACACTCCCCCTCTGCATATGCACACATCCCCCCTTATCAGCACACTTGCACACACAGCCCCCTCATCCACACACTTACACACCAGCACCCCCACTCCCTTGCAGACTTGCACACATGCACCCCCATTCGTATGTATCCCAATACACCCACCTATACCCTGACACACCCTCTTCCCTCCACATACCTGCAGGCACACACCATCAACTCCACACATACATCCAGACACCCCATTCGCTCGCTCAAAAAACGCGCACTCAGACACCCCCATTCACGCATATGCACGCACTCAGATACCCCCATTTGCACACATACATGTACTTCCCACCCCTCTGCATACAAACACAAACGTACTCGCATCCTGATACACCGCACTTTTCTCTGCTTCCATTCTGACACACACCTCCTCCACGCACACATACATACACACACCCAAGCACATCCATTCTGCAACACATACATGCACACACCACACAAATGCACCCAACAGTCCCCCTTTGGAAGGTCCACTTACATGTTTCGGTGAGGTGTTCGTCCGGGAGGGTATGGGTCATGGTGTTTGCCCCAAGTTTTGGTGCTAGTCCATTTTTGACGCCAATGTCCTAACGTGCACAATGGTGCGTGCGCCATATTGTAAATAAGGCGCACACATGATGTCGTTAGGGAGGAGCAGGGTGACCCAAGTAAAGTGGAGCATCAGGCTGACGCTCCACCTTCTTGTAAATATGCCCCTAAATCTGCTCTTTGTTGGTGGGAGCTTTAAAAATAATCCTGCTGGCTGGGAGCAGATTGCTTTTAACTAGAGTGAGCTTTATAAATGTAAACTGCTGCTCCCTCCAGGTGGATGCTATACCAGCTCCTGCAGCATGTGGAGAGTTGGCTGTGGCCAAAGGGGTCCTTGAAGCGCCCTCCCCTTTTATTTACAGACCTGAGGTCTAATTAGGCCCAGGGAGGGGGCTATTCATCCTTCTCCCTTTAATAATTTCTCAGCCCCAGGAGATGGAGTCTCCAGGGCCTAATAAGGCTAGCAGAGTTGAGGCTCCACAGCCACTCTCCTTTTGTATTAAATTTGTGGGGTAGGATCCCTGAGGCCCAAGAAGGCCCACGGTGGGTGTACACAAGCCCACCTCCCTTCTTTAATTGTATTTTGCCCTGGGATAGGGGCCCCAGTTCCTATCAAAGCTTAGGGTGGGGCCAGGCCTTCCCCTTTTTATTGCAACTGGCACTTTGGGATTGAGTCCCTGTAACCAATTGAAGATTGAAGATAGTGCTACATACCCCCTTAATATATATGTTGTGGACCTAGAGGATGGGGTCCTTTGTGCCGAAGGCCAACCCCACACTGCGCTCACCAAAGGCTGCGCACAGTGTGTGATTGGAAGACTTCTGTGAGTTTCACCACAAGACCTAGAGGCAGGCCAAGCCCTGTGGCCAACCCCCACTGCACACCGCTAAATGCTATGCAGAGCATGGGGTTGGCTACCTGCAGGCAGTTGGAAGCAGGTCCTGGCTGCCAGGCAGGCCCTGCGGCTAAACTCTCGCCATGCATGAACAAAGGCCATGCGTGGTGCAGGGTTAGCTGCCTCTGGGTAGCTACCTCCAAGGAGTTGGATGTAGGGCTTAATTGTAAGCCAGGCCCTGTGGCCAACCCCCATGCCACATGTGACGAAAGGCCATCAGCAGCATGGGTTGGTGGCCTGCGGGTGGTTGCCTGACTCCGCTTGGGCTGACCACAGGACCTGATGCAGGCCAGGCCATGTTGCTAATTCCCCATCACAGGGGATTGTCTTTGTATTTTATTGGTAATAAAATAGTACTTTATGTTAAAAACCCTAGAGATTCACAGAAAAAGGGTTAAGTTGATGATATAGTTAGGTGTGATAAAATATCTGCTTTTGTTTAAAAAAAAACCTTAGAAATTCACTGAAAGGTTAGAGTAACGTCTTCATTAGGTGAATACTTCAATGATAACATTAACATTTTGAACTCAAAAAACAACAGAAATTCACCAGTTATAGATAGCAGAACTAACTATAACTTGAGCCCCCCCCTGCACTGCTTATGACTCACATATTATATCACTCATTACATGTTCTATACCATCATTATCACATCACTGACGACATCTCAAATGACATAAGTGACATCACTTTGTAATTGTACTGAGCTAAAAAATGGTGAAAGGACCCACACAAAAATGTCAATTAGTCAAGTTCAAAGTTGTGTTTATTTTAAGGAAGAACTGAATATTTATACTTTCTTTTTCAACACGTAGATAGTTCAATCGGGATACTTGGAAGTAACAGCCAACACGTGTTTCGCCCCCTGATGGCTGTTGAGCCAGGGCTTTCTCAAGGCTGTGAAAAATATACAAAGACATATATAGTAAAAAGTATAATAAAATATAATGAAATGCTAAAGAAAAGAAGGGTGCTCCCCGAAAATGATGGTTGATTGCTAACAAGCAAATAGGTCAAGCAACCAAGTCTAAATGTGCTCCCCAGGTGGTGAGAAAAAAGAAAATGTACTTTGAAGGAACAAAATTCCAGTTAAGATCAAAACATTAACTAATGAGAAAGACAATCAAAAGTGAGATATGAGTTAACCGTTGTAAGAATACAATAAGATTGAATTAAGGGTATACTCAAAAGAATAACTCCATTGGTAAATGGTTTAAAGCAAGCAGTGAGTAAAAGCATGCTGGCACTCTCCTAGTTATTATGTTAGTACATAGAACTGATAATAAAGTGAAGAGGAAAAGTATCCGATATATATATCTCTCAGAATAAACAGCAAAAATGGAAAAAATGCATACCAATAGTCAGATGCATAGGAGTACTTCCATGGTATATAAAACAATTCATCTAAGCACAGAGAAATTCATTGCTGTCAGAAAGACTAGTACAGTAAATTGAAACGATGGTTAAAGAAGCAAGAAATTAATTGAAAGTTAACAATAGTTTAACTACCAGAAGAAAAATTATTAAGTATAAATCTATCCATATCATACTCAAAATTAATATATATGTACGTGCCAAGAAAATCAATAAGGCAAAAAAAAAAATATATTTGACACATTAAACAGTACAAACATAACAGAAGACATTAAAGCGTCATGACAATTCAAAAGGAAAGTAATAATACACATCGCGAGCCCGTAGGCGTATACTCAAGAGAGGAAAGAAAATAAATCAAGATAATTTGAAAAGGCATCTGAAGGGCAACTCGCCGAAAAAACCCCATTAGAACGATGTCACCATACCATATACGAAATAGTTTACATACTGTCAAAGGACGAACTCGTGATGGAGCAAGGTAAGGTAACCTCTACCAATGACCGCTAAAAGCGGAGAGGAGGAAACAGAGCAAAACAAAGACTAGAATAGCCAATACGTCTCCGGTGGAAACTCTTACCGATCGTAGATAAGGTAAAGTCTTGTTACGTGTCCCGCGGTGAATCGCGGATGCGCGGTAAAAGTCCCCGCGTTATAAGGCTCCAAAAAGGAGCACCCGCATGTAGTCCTTCCTCTGGTCTGAGTCGTGGAAACAGAGGAAGGACTACCGGGATGGGAAATATCGAGATTTAAGTCGCCATCTTTAAACGGGCATACTTAATGGGATAGCATAAACATTAACAGATTAAGATCCAAATGAAAAGAGGGGAAAAGGAACCCAGAAAATTACTATGGAAGATGTTAAATAATGTTGCTAAAAGAGTAAGAGAATAAGGAAAATAAAACAATAAAAGTAATGAGTCAATAGAATGCGAAGTAAGGGAGATATACATATAAATAGGAGGAGAAAATGAAAGAAAAGAATAAAAAGAAGAAGAGGAAAAGGGAAAAAAAGGAAAAGAAGGAAAGGGAAAAGGAAAGAAAAAAGGGAAAAGAAGGGAAAAAAAGAGAAAGAAAAGAGAAAAAAGACCAGCAGGCCAACCAATGGGTATAAGCATGTAAATCAACAGTAAATAGCCTGTGAGGGAAAATCAATACAGACAACAATAAAAAGGAAGTTAAGGGGGAAAGAAGACTAAGATAACAAATACAAATATAAAATAATGGAGGGAAAGACAGAATTACAATAAACACTGTGGTGAAAACGAAAAAGTCAAATTATAGTAGCCAATAATGCCATTCATGATCCTGGTTGAGACCAAGGTGCACTGTGTTGTAGTGGATAATGATACGGCTTTCTTCTTGGCGTAATCGTAGATGTAGGTTTCCTCCCCTGGGGGACAAGGAGAAGCGTTTCAGGCCACAGAAAGTGAAGTGTCGTTCGTGAGAGTGAAAAGTTTTATAGTGTTCCACAAGAGGTGCCTTGGATTCCAGTTTGAGAATGTTGCGGTAATGTTCCTGTATACGAGTTTTTAGTGGGCGGGTAGTACTTCCAATGTAGACTTTTTGACAGGGACACCAAATTGAGTAAACAACATTAATGCTCTCACAGTTGATGAAATCATGAATCCGGAAAACCTTGTCATTGATATTGATTAGAGTTGATCTGTTGAGACCGAGTTTACAAATGGAACATTTGGTGCAAGTAAAAAATCCTTTGGGTTGTGGAAAACTGAATCCAATAGGTATAGGTCGAAAAAAAGATGGACATAGTTTCTCACGAAAATTCGGTGCTCTGCGGAACCCTATTTGAGGGTAAGAGGTAATGAATTGATGAATGGAAGAATTATTCTGTAATAGGTACCAGTGTTTTTGAAGGTATTTACGAATAAGATGGTGACCATTGTGAAATTCTGTAATCAATCGAATGGTTGGAGCCACTTTGGGTTTTCGTACATTGTTAATCAATTTAGTGCGGTCCAGAGCTCGAGATTTGTCTATAGAAAGGCAAAGGGATTTTTGGTTATATCCCCTAGCTGCAAGTCTGTCCTTAATTTGTAAGGAAAAGCGAGTAAAGTCACTTGGGTCAGTACAAATAATTCTTGCCCGTCTGAACTCTCCTTGTGGGATATTTCTAATTATGCTGAGCAGATGACAGCTAGATGCATGTAAAATTGAGTTTGCCGCTGTGTGTTTCCTGAAAAATTTGGTATGCAGCTTACCATTGTCAACATAAATTAAGAGGTCTAAAAATTCTACCTGTGTATCCGAAATGTGGTAAGTAATGTCTATATCCCATCTATTGGGAACCAGGGATTTTAAGAATACAGTCAGAAGATCCTGATGTCCTTGCCAAATCAGCAATATATCGTCTATATATCTTCCCCAGAAGATGATGTTTGGGGAAAACTGTTCATTCCTGTCATTCCATAACCATTCTCTTTCTACTGCCCCCATCACAATGCAAGCATATGGTGGAGCAAATTTCGCCCCCATCGCCGTCCCTTGCAATTGTAAATAGAAGTTGCCATCAAAAAGAAAATAGTTGTTCTCCAGACAGAACTGGAGCATTTCCAGAATCATGAGGTTATGTGTAGCGAAAGTCACTGGTTTGGTTGACAATGTTTTCCTAACTGCTTCTAAACCATCTTGGTGTTTAATAGAAGTATAGAGACTTACTATATCAATAGTAACTAGTAAATAATCTGGTTGCCAATCAATGTTTTGAAGTTTTTGAATAATGTCTTTGGTATCCCTAACAAATGAAGGCAAATTGGTCATGAAGGGTTGAAGGACATGATCAATGAAAGATCCAAGGTTGGAACATATTGAGTTAACACCAGAGATAATTGGTCTGCCTTTTGGAGGAAACTCTTTTTTATGAATTTTTGGTAGAAGGTACAGAGTGGGAATAGTAGGGTGAGGTAGAAAAAGTGCAGATTTCTCTTTGTGAGAGATCACTTGGCGAGAATGCCAGTGATCAAGAAGAGCAGACAATTTGAGTTGTATGTGTGCTGTGGGGTTAGAGGTAAGACGTTTGTAACAGTTAGAATTATGAAGTTGACGGTAGGCCTCTTTGAGATAATCAGAGGTATTAAGAATGACAATATTACCTCCCTTGTCTGCTTCCTTAATAATGATTTTAGGATTATTTGGTAATTTAACTAAGGCTGACAATTGTTGATAGTTAAGGTTGGAGGAAAGGTATTTGCGTTTCTGACAATACCGGGCATACTCTTTATCAAGGTCACTCAGAACTGCAGTTGAAAAAAGGTCTATGGAATTACCCGCAGGAAGTATAGGGGTAAAGGTGGACTTAGGGCGAAGATTTGAGGGATGATAGAGATTGATATCCAAATCCAAGTCATGTGCAAGTGAAGATAGAGAGACATCTGAGTCAGAGGTGTTGGAAAGGTTATAGAGGAGACGGATATCCTCTAAGTCCTGAACCGAAATGTCACTAGGATTGGAAGGAAAGGACGAGGGTGAAGGAGTTAAAGGTGTAGAAGAGGAAGGAGAGAAGGTAGAAAAAAAAAAAAAATAAAAAAAAAAAATATATAGTTAGGTGTGATAAAATATCTGCTTTTGTTTAAAAAAAAAACCTTAGAAATTCACTGAAAGGTTAGAGTAACGTCTTCATTAGGTGAATACTTCAATGATAACATTAACATTTTGAACTAAAAAAACAACAGAAATTCACCAGTTATAGATAGCAGAACTAACTATAACTTGAGCCCCCCCCTGCACTGCTTATGACTCACATATTATATCACTCATTACATGTTCTATACCATCATTATCACATCACTGACGACATCTCAAATGACATAAGTGACATCACTTTGTAATTGTAGTTTGGACCACGTTACAATAGGAAATTTATATTTTGCTGGCTAATAATTTTGTTGTTGTTTGACAAATCTTCACAATACTATCCCAAAAAATGTTCATCTATCTCGGCTTGAAAGTTTTGGGGTGATTTGTCAAGCTGGGACGAGAAAAAAGGAGTCCCAATATGCAATTTCTCAATGCAACTTCTATAGGGAATTTTTAGACACCACTGTAGCCAAAATGGTTGAACAGAATTACACCAAATGTGGCAGAAAGCTAGAGCTTTCTTGTTGCAATGTGGTGTAAATATGTTCAGTGTTTTTGAGAAATTAAGGTTAAAAATGTATAGATATCTGGACTTTCACTGGGTGCTCCCTTGTGTTGAGACAAAGCTATATAGATCTGACAAGCTCTAATAGCAGGGACACACATTTTAGGGGTTGCTTCTATTCATTTCAGGTTCTCTTGGATAGTATTTTACCACTCAAAAGCTGTAGTAATGTGTCTGCAATGGTAAAAACGTTTGTCATGTTTAAACTCAGCTGAGCAGAGTTTGAGTGTTGGTTGTGTATAACAGGACCACGCTCTGCCTAACACTTGAGAAATACTAAGAATTCCCTGATTACTTCTATCTATCTATCTATCTATCTATCTATCTATCTATCTATCTATCTATCTATCTATCTATCTATCTATCTATCTATCTATCTATCTATCTATCTATCTATCTATCTATCGATCCATTTATCTGTCTATCTATCTATCTAGCTAGCTATATAACATTTTAAAAAAGCACTGAAATTCACCAGTTATAGTTAGCTGATGTAACTATAACTTGCACCATGAAATAACTGTAAATCGTGCCCCAGCCAAGCACAGTGTTGTCATAAATGGTGTCACTTCAGATGTCATTGAACATGTCAAGAGTTATGTAATATGTGAACACATAAGCAGTGCATAAAAGAGTGCAAGTGCTTTTTAGTTTAAAATTTTATGTTACAAGTGACATTTTCACCTAACTTTAACGTCACTTTAACCATCCACCAAACTTCTGAGTGGGCAGCCATGCACAGTGTGAGGCTGAGCACCGGGCCTAGGGTACTGGCTGGGACAGTGAATGCACCCAACCCACCGTGGGGTGGAGCTGGGCGCAGGGCCTAGCCTGTGGGTTAGGCAAGGTCCTCCACTCCATCATCATGGGTCTGTGGTTAGGACCTGCTCCGGCATGTAGGTACCCCCCCTTGGTATTCCCTTTGGAGTGAGTGTGACTACAAGGGAAACCCCCCCCCCCCGGCACTAGCCAGACCAGAGGCAGATTGCCCCTTACTCTGGGGCCTACCCCACTGTGAACTACCCGTTCAGGTAGGCCATACACATTTTTTCACTTTTTGAGTACCCCACTTACTGTGTGTGCTCAGACCCTGACGAATGCCCCTGACCTACCAGCACTGAGTGAGGGCAGAAACATGTTGGTCATCCACTTTTTCTTTTAGACTCCAAGAGACATTACTCTCCAACGAGCCTTTCCCCCTTAGTTTTAGCCTTACCAGCATGCACCTTTATTAAAATTAGCAGAAGCCACTGGCGACATGCTTGGTAATTTTATTATTCACCCCTTCTGGATCAATGTAACTATCCAGCTAGTTTAATTTCAGCACTCCCTCGGGTTCTTTTAACCACGAGGTCGAGTCCGCCCAAGTAGTATCATCTTACTTGGGTGGGGCTAGGTGGTCATGTGATGAAGCAAGACACTATTATGTGTGTGAGACCACCTAGTCCGTAAGGGAAATCCCCCTCCCCCCTGTAGGACAACACAGCACCCCCTAGCTTGGAAATTCTTCCAACTATGACTTCCCGACCTGAGGATCTATAGTGACCTTATTAACACCACTGTAAAAAAGACTGACCTAGTCTTATCTTCAGTTCCTACTACCCCACACCATTAGTGATGATATAATTTCTGTAGGTAGGCGGTGTGGGCTAGCAACACTCCCATTGCTCTCCTTTTGTGTACATATAGGACCTGCACCCAACCTATCATGTGTAGCCAATTCCTACATTGCGCAACCGCCCAACCCCCTTTTTTCATGATGCTGTGGATTTTCAGTTCCACCAAGAATTTATATGGGTGCTGGGCTGGCTATCGCAGTAGATCCACGGTTCCATGAAATTTCAGAAGTAAGTATTTAAATCCCTCCTGCCAAGAGTTAGGAGGTCAATGCTACTGCTACTCTTTCGCCTCATATATTTTTTGCATTTCCTAGTAAATGGGACCAAGTTCCCAAAACATAAAATGGTGGTTGCAACTTTACATTCAGATTGCGGCCAGCCATTAAAATCCCTAGATGGAACTTGAGGACTATTAAACAGATTCATACCAAATCACAGAAAGCAGGCTTTTTGGAGTATTGATTTAGCTTTCTGTTAAATGTGATGTAATTCTAGTTTTAGTTAGGACTGGATTTTTATAGGAAATGGGTTTCTTGTTCTGCCAATAACTTTGGCACTATTTCATGAATTTTAACAAAACTTTCAAAAACATTCATCCAATTCAGCTCCTTCCTGAAAGTTTTGGGGTGATCCATCAAGCGAGGGCCTAGAAAGACAGGGGGCCCAAAACACATGTTCCCTTTGCAATATTACATAGGAAGGTTAGACACAGCTTCAGCCAAGACGGCCGAACAGAATTATACCAAAGTTGGCATAAAGCTAGCTCCTTACCCTAAAAGTGTAGGTTGGAGAAATAAGGCTCACAATATATATATATATATCACACCGCAGTAGTAGAGTAGAACCAGCAGATCAAAACTTAATATCTGATTGGATGCCGTGAACATCTACAAAGATGTTTGGCAGTCATTTTATGACTCAAGGATTCAGTCCTTGTGTTGTAGAAAGGAAAATGAAAAAACATGTAGGTGAGAAGCAAATTCATTACTTGGCCCCTTTGGCCTTAATGGGGGTCCAGGAGGGTGGGCAATGTTTTTTTTTGTGGTACTGCTGTAGTGTAAAAACAAAAAGCGGGATGCTGTTTTTAAACCAAATTTCTTTGGGGTGGCACCAAATTTTACATTTTATTAATAAATTGGAGGGTTGGGGGTGGGGGGCAGTGCTTGGGGTCCTTTGATTAAAGTGTAAAGAGCACCCAGAGGCCTACATCTCAAGCGAGGCCACCTCATTATGAAAGGGGTCCGGGAATCCCATTACTGGCACCCCACAACACTTAAATATGGGGAAGATCTGACCCTGACCCACCCCCCACACATTGAGGTGTGCCCTTCTGTGCCAGACACTTGAGGAGCAAGGGCACACACCACAAATACATTCCCTGCCCGCATGAAGCAGGCAGGGACCAGGAAGACCATACTGCGTGCCAAGCCTGGGTGGATAGCTGGGTGGGAGTCTTTTCTGTTGTTACTGAATAGCTATTATAGTACAAATGGGTTCACAGCTTTCTACCTTATGCTTGCCCTAACAGTTTTTGGTCATCATTCGTCCGTGCACCTGTTTGTTGCCCAAATGTGCATCACACTGCAAGCACAAATTACTCATACGGGGTGTTTTTGACTGCGCAATTTTTGCCAGGTACGACTTGGAAAAATCATAGGGGCAAATAACACATATGCGATGTTTCTCAACCACTGAATGTACCATACCGTGCATTAGTAATGTGTAATTTACCAACGCAAGGCCTGTATAGTATCAGGGTAAAATGTTAAAAACCCTCACTGTGTTACAGCCAATATGCTGCCATGTTTTCAGGAAACCCTGAATTGTTTTAAGAAGCAATGGTCACTGACATAAGGATTTAATAAGTTGAAACGTGCCTGAGGCATGATAAATACCACACTCTTTGGAAGAACACCACAGATATAAATCAGAGTCCAGGAATCTTTAAGCAAATTCTCTACTGAAGTGCATGTTTATGAAAACCTTGAAGATTGTTTTATCTGTGAAAAGCGGAGTTTTGCAAGGATTTTCTTTCTAATGTCAAAGCAGTGTAAGACATATGGGTCACAAACTCGGGGCTCTGGCTTTTACACAGAGTTGTATTGAAACCACCTGCTGTGATCAAAGACGAATGGATTTATGCCCACAGCTATGTTTACAAAGTGCCGCCTAATATGCCACTCACTTCCCTACATCATTAGGGCCTCTCCAAAAACAGTGACATTAAAAGATGCCTAGAAAAAATATCCTCATTCAGAAATCTATTTAATTTCCTTTTTATTTATTTGTGCCCCGTATAGTTCTGTATCAAATATAGTGAGAATTGGTATCTGACTTATGCATTGGCTGTTTTAGTTTATTCTCACAGTTGGTGTGGTGTGGGTACTTCATTGGAGGACGAGTTTTGTTTCTTTCAACCAAACCACTCAGTGCGGACGGCATGAGGGAGACAAAAGGTGGTCGGTAAATGTCCCATTGCCCAATGCGTGTGGTTTATGTGTCTGCATGGTGTTGATAGTCCCAGCGGGAAATGCTAAAAAGGTGGGAATAGATCTTGCGTCCTTCCTCTAAACTCAAAGCCCGGAATAAATCAGTAATGGAGTTTGTTGTCTATCTCTGTGTATGTCTATGTGTTTGTGTGGCTTGTGTGCTCATGCATATATCTGCGTGTGGGGTGAAGAGGGCGTGTGTATGTATGCATGTGGAATCAGACAAATTGTGTCCTGTGCACGGCTGAAGTTGGGAACCAAAAGCAATCCAGCCCCGCTCTTTTCCAATCCCCGCTGTGCCTCTGTTTCCTGCCATCCATTCTCTCTCTCTTTCAGTCTCTCCTCTCACTCTTTGATCTTTCTCTCCATTTTTCTCTGTCCATCTATCTTTCTATCACTTTGTAGCCTCCTTCTCTCACCCCCAACCCGCCAGTCTGGCTCTGGTCACGTAGGTGATTCCCATGAGCATGTGTATTTCTTGACTGTTTGCGTGCGTCTCTGTTGTCATTAATCTTCTGGATTATGTGTGTGTTTGATGGTGAGATACCCAAGACTGTATCCGTCCTTCGGTACTGGAGGGATTGAAGAAGACAGTTAAACATCCCGTACTGGGAAGAGACTTGTGCACAATATGTCTTCCCTTCAGGCTAGAAAGCTAAAAGAAGGCTTGGTAGCTGCAGTTACCCAATGCTTTAAGTGATGCCTTGCTGGGTAGGTACCTTTGAAGATTTGGAGAGAAGTCGAATAGGAGTCGGAACAATGCATGCTGGAGCAACGCATGCCTAAACAACGCGGTCGGAACAACGACCGCGTTGTTACCACGCATGTCTTTACCACCACCGCCCGTAAAACTACAGCGACCCCCTCACCTTTGCACCTAAACCTACAGCGAACTCCCACCCCATAAAACCTAAACTACCCCTACCCCTCATCCCCACCCCTAAAACTACAGTGACCCCTCAGCCCATAAAACCTAAACTATCCCAACCCCACCCCTAAAAACTAAAACTATCCTGACCCCTCCAACCCTGCCCACAAAACTACTGTGACCCCCCACTTCAGCCCCTAAAACTAAAAATGCCCTGACCCCCACCCTGACCCTAAAATGGCCCCAGCCCTACCTACCTTAACATGTCCTCCACAAAGCCGACTCCCTTCTTCTGTGCCTTAACTATGCATGTGCGTTGTTCAGCACATGACTGGTTAAGGCCCAGAACAAGGAAGTCGTGGTTAACGAAAGCTTTGTCCCGCTTTCGTTTTTCACGACTTCGTTGTTCGGGAGTCGTGGTTGGGTATGTTTCCCCTTCTGTACATCAGTCAGAATCCAAAACCTGCAGTGTTATACCCTTCCAAACTGGAAGAGAGTGCAGCTGCATCAAAGCTGCAGAGATAGCACAGAACAGGACCAAAGGTGAGGCAACCTGGGCATTCTGAATGGCTTGCATCTGAAAGATAAAGTAGTGAGGAAGACGTTATCACAAGTTAAAGGAAATTTTCCATGATTAACACACTTATAATTTCCCAGCGTCCTGCCCTCTCTATTAAGAGTATTTTTTTAAAATTATATATAATAAAGGGCTAAATCATTTCTACTACAAAACACTTTACAACTTAACATAGAGGACACGAAAAGTAGCGCATAGTAAAAATTGTTACATATCCAGGTGGCAAAATGGATTACATGTTGATGGGACACACTATTGCCTGTATGCATATTGTATAATTACATTCTGTACAATGCATGACGTTGCAATGAGCTGGCTGTCTTCGTCAGGTACCATGGTTAACATTGAGTTACGTTACTTTGTAACTAAGGAAAGCATGGTTAGATGATAATAATTGAGGGTGCCTAATTGTTTATCGAGAGGACGAAGATGATCTTATAACCCAGACTGTAAAAGCCGTGATGTAACTCTAAATTTAAAATTTGCAAGAGTGTGGATAGCTTTCACTGAAGATGTTCAGAGAGACTGGTAGATCTAACATTTAGTGTGGCACATAGGAGATTATGGCCCTGGTAAAATGAGAATGCAATCATACCCACTCCCACTCTCTTCAGCTATGAGAGCAGTATTCCAGAAGTGTAAACAAACAATGTTATTCTGCGCAACTAATGCAAAGCTGAAAACTGAGAGGGTGAAGGCCAGTCCTAGCATTTGAACGAGTGATATGAATATAAACGATGGTGCTTTCAGTGTATGGGCGAGGGTACTGCATGTTCATATGAACTGACTGAGTGAGGCAGAGCACAAGGCAGTTTTATCAGACCGATATTCGGCTGCAATTCTTGTGCGATAATTGAAATACAATGGGCTCTGGAGATAAATGGTCTTGACTTTTTGTGTCTGTCCGAAGGCTTGATCAAGATGAGGTGCGAGTGAGCTGAACGGTGGGTCTGCTGAAGATGACTGCCTGACCCTGACAGGACACGTGCGTAGACGCTAATCCAGCAGCTTTCATCAACGACTCAATTCCAGTTGGTTGATGGAATGGGTCTGTATATACAGCGATAGCAGACGCACATCCCCAACTGCAGTCACCCTGTCAGGACGCTGTTACGGTAGCACTAAGCAGTGCTAATATCTTATAGGATTTTGGTTAATCTTTCAATTTTTCATTTTGGAAGCATAATGCTACATAATTGTTTAGATTTTTAAATAAACTTAAAGCTTGTTACTACTCTACAGCTTGGGATCTCTCATGTGTGTTGGGATTTTCACTTTGTCCTTGACTATACATATATGGTCCTTGAGTATAATTTTATGTATTGCTGCCTGAGTACACCTTGTGCACCCCAACGTCCTCTCTTTCACGAATGATTGTATAGACCTCTCATCACTGTCAAGATTTAGCAATTTATTTAATACATGTCTTTCATTAAATTAGCACAATTGTTAACACACTTTCTTCTACCTGAAGATTAATTTAAGACATTTCCCTGACTTGGAATCTTCCAGGTAAAATTGGGTTAGATAGCTTAGTGAGCTAATCACTCACTAATTAGTAAATGTGCGTATGATACAGATCAGAGATTTGTATACACGGCGTACACTGAAACCTTTCTCCTTTCCAAGGATGATGAATTGAGTCCTATTAGTTTGCATGATAACTTCTGCTGTTTTTAACACTACCACACAGAAAAATTGTGATATGAATTTGTAGCAGATGGGCTTCACACATTTAGTCCAGCAGGAGTTTTCACAATGGGCTACCTGTTTTCTTTGGCGTGAATCTCACTACTCTAGTCTCACTCATGGTAAATTCACAATAATTGGACTGTGTGTGTAAACATCAGTGTCTGCCTTATAAGAAAAGGCTGCTGCTGCACAGCTTGGGAAAGAGACTAGACTGATTACACATGAACACATGAGCACATGTATAGGTGCAGGTGTGCGAGCTGCGTGTGCAAGACTACTGTTGTGCGCAACCTGGTATCTGCACACAGGTAGCTGTCGCAGAAGGAACTTTGCAAGGATTGGTACTGACCTGGTGTAGGGCTACAAAGTACATACAAGCAAAGGTAAATCATGAACACCCACTTTAAATTACAATTCTCAATGCATCCACATCTTATGAGACTTCAGGATTTGTCATCTTTCTCTGGCTCAGCCTTCTATGCGGCTTTTCCTTTGGTAACAGGACCACGTGTTAGGAATGGCATTGCTGCCGAGTGTGAGAGACTGAGTGCACCCCACACTGTTAGTAGCTGTTGACCTAACTCCTGGCTAGAGCCCAAACCTCAAACCTGTCAGGGTAAAAGGTGATTATGGCAACCTGAAAATGACGCTCCCCAAGGAAGCTGTGGAAACAGTTTGTACCCCTTTCGGTCAATTACTCATGCATGACAAGGCGAGACACAATATTACGAAATAAGGGCCTCATTTATGAAGCCCTAGCAGCACCCTGTGCCACTGGAGCCACATTTTTTTGATGGTTGGGTGGCATTCTGTGATGGCCCATATTTACAAGGCCATGTAAAGCGACTTTGCATGGGTTTTCATGGCCTAGTAAATATGGAGATCTTTCACACACAACACTGCATGAAAGGGGTGTCCTATGGGTGTTGCTAGGGGGGTTCCCTTCCTACACAAAAGCAATCATCCCCTCAACTCAGGCATCCTTGCACCATGGAGCAAGGGTGCCTGCATTGGTGCTAGGTAGCAATTTGTGTGCCATGTTGTGTGTATTTCTGGATGTTCTGGATGTTCTAGAGATTCTAGAGGATCTAGAGGTTCTAAAACTTCCTACCTAACTCTGTGCCTATGTCTGTAACACTCTGCCTGGCCAGATCTAAGGGACCTAAGGGATCAGCCCCAGCCCCACACCTGGATAGAATATCAGGAATCAGCCTGTCATGCAGATGACAATTCTCTCAGGAAGTTGGAAGTTCAGCACCAGCAAAACAGTCTGTCATGAAGTACGCATCCCAGAATGGCCACGACTGGAGTGCCCTCTGCCATCCTTGGGTTAGTGTGTAGTTTGTATAATAACCCATACCACATCTGAGCCACAGTTATGATGCAATTCTGAATCTCGGAGATAGAAGCTGGCTCCTGGACTGGTAACACAAACTAGCATATCCTGTGCTGTGTGTAACAGTCTTGGACAAAGAGTATAGATTATATGTGGTGCAAAAGGCTGATTAAATAAACAGGGTGGTCCTTGCCCTTCTAGAATGAAGCAGCTGATAAACTGTGTAAAAGACATCACTAAAACCAACCTTGATAATCATGAAAAAAAATGCAGAAAATTTAAATGAGACACTTACCATAAAACTAAGGTAAAACAGGGTTGCTCAACTGAAGGAGACCTCATGAAAAGCTAATAATCAGATTCCAAGTCTTTGTTCCCCCTGCTGGGCCACGTTACTTTGATCACCAACAGAGAGAACAATATCCTTCCCACTCAAAGGAGCAATTATCAGTGATAGACTGAGAAAGGTTAAGTGTGGGGGAAATCTGCATCTGGTAGCTTGTCACACTGCTCCTGTGCTGGGACAACCTAGGCCTACTAAAACAGACCTCAAGAGCCAACACAGGAGGGACTCACCTTTGAAGTTTTGGTGTGAAGGGATGGAAATGGATCAGGCAACTTTGTCAGCTAGGGGCAGAGCTGAGACCCTCAGAGGAGTTCTTTCCAGAGGCATCTGGAAGTTGCGATTTTTGGTTTTCCCAGCATACTGTGCAAGAGGATTGGGACAGGGTGGAGAGATGATGGGTCATTGTAGGATTGGACAGACCCCTAAAACCTTCCACTTCCACCTAATAACCCCTGCACAATGAAGAGACCTGGACCTGAGATCCAACAGTGGCGTAAAAGATGTCCAGGTGGATGGAAAAGACACCTGATGCCCTGAAGGAATGGACCAAGGAGGCCATGGATCCTGGAGAGTGTGTGCAGGAGGGTGTTCTACTGGCCGGCTGTGAAGGGGCTGTGCAGGATTCCCCCACTTGCAGGAGTGGAGCACCAAGAGCCAAACAGATGAGAAGACTGACACAGTGAGACAGAAAATCCAGCTCCTTTAGTAACCAGGAAGCCTGATTAAAATGTTCCTTGTGGCTAGGCCTGACCACCAGGAGCAAAGGGGCCAGAGATAGGCCACTTTACAACTGCTATGTTAAAACAAGAAAATGTGAAAACTGGTGTATACTTCTCTACCGTATTTCACTCCAAATAACCAGGATGGGCCAGGCCTGAGTAGTTATGCAATTAAATTCCTTGGGGAGGGGGTGTGCATGAGACATCTTCCCTCGATTCAGGATTTCCTCAGGAGCGCCCATTTCTTAGCAGAACAAAACTAGAAGCCTTGCTAGGGCTGGCGCAGGATTGAATGGGGCATGGTATACTATTCCCAGGATCCCGATGTCCACATAGAGGGGGAAGGTGTCACTTCACACCCCGCATGGAGGTGTGCCACCCCCACGGCCTGTGGCCCTCACTAAGGTGCACACTGCCCTACTTGTGCCTCACTCAAGAGGGCTAGGGCAGGAGAATCAGTGCTCGGGTTCCTCTGCTCCCTTTCAATGTTGCTAGCCACGCATTAATCCCATGAGGCAGTGCTCAAGCGGGTTCCCATCCTGCCCCATTTCCTGTACAACCTGGATGTCCCATTGACGAGACACAGGCACCCAGACTCAAAATGGAAAAACAAAAGGCATGAGGGTGCCCAGCAAGGCTGCAAAGCAAGAGTAGCTTCCCACAGATCTATTTTTCAAGTTAGAGGTCTAGGAGCATCCCATAGTGTCCCACAAGGGCTAAGATGAAATATTCCTTTTGCTTAGGATGCCCCAAGAGGGTCAGAGGTACCACCACTGATCTGCCAATGTGTTTTGGGGGTGGCTGCAGAAGGAGCAGAAGCCCCACAAACTTGTCCTAGGTTTCAGGTGCATTAAATCTAGGACCCCCCCAGGGGAGGTTGCCTTTCATGTCAGAACATGTCTGGACCTGTAGCATTTGGTTTTGGGCTTTAGGGTGTGGAGACCCCTAGTGGTTGGGTCTAGAGGTATATTAAGTGGCCTGTAGCAAGTGAATAAGGGCTCAAACACACCAGTTGTTTTGAATTCAAATGCTTTACTGACAATCTGAATAGTGAATAATGAACATTTACCATTTACCACCAAGAATGCTCATGACTGGCAGTACTATTTCCAATGATTTAAATTATGGTGTCATACTGAAACATGACATGTGGCTGACTTTATTATTGTGGTGACATGCTGCCAAACTCAGTAAGCCTTCCTTATATGTACTGACACCCTTTATAATGTGTTTTACTTACAAAGTTTAGCATGTGATATAATTATTGTTGTGGTGATCCCTTGACAAAGCCAGTAAGCCTGCCTTATATAAAATGACTGTCAAATGCCTGGTGTGAGTGGTGCTCTGGTGGCTCGGTCCCTTTAAGAGAATAGAGCACATAACCCTCTTAGGCAGCGCACCGCACCCTGAATGACTGCTCACTTCCTCTTCCCTGATTCCTGGTGCCCTGCATTTACTGTTCTCCGCTGTGCCACAGGCTCTCTCTCGCCAGTTTCCATCCTGCTCCATTCTTTATCCTCCTACCAGCATTCACTTCCTAGATGTCTTCCCATCAGGTGACCATTCTGCTGTCTCTTCATTTGCCTTTATCCTGCAAGAAAAAAGACAAAGAAACATTGAAAAGCCAGCACATTGTCTTCAAGTCGGTATCTCGCTAGTATAATTATTGCTGATACTTATCTGATGTGACTCTTGCGAAATGAAGTCCTAGCTCCTTGGAGTCCCTAAAAAGCAAGAGAGTAGTCATGAACAAGACAATCATGGCTAAATATTAATTTGATGTATTTTATCTCCTTAATGAACCTGACGATTAAGGTTCCATTATAATTGTTTGGTAAACTTCCTGACTCATTTCCTAATCTTTGCTCTATTCCCTGAAGCAGTGTTTCTCTCCATGTGCATCAATGTATATGTGGTAGGTGTAGAAGATTTAGGCCTATAAGTTACCTGTATGTACAATTCAGACATTTTTTAGAGCCATTTACATTGAAGCTCTTGTATTTGTAGATGCAGTCATCAAGAGCCAGGTGGTTTCACAGCAATCTAGCAGAAGGGAAGAAGGAACATTAGGTAATCCATCAATACATTACATAATAATAGGTGCTCACATAATAGGTAACTAGGTACTAATTCTGTTGCTTACCTTTTAGGATCTGAAGAAGACAAGGCAGTTCAGAAGTCCTCCAGAGGCAGTTTGGTGTCCATCAGCCTGTCCTGTCATCCCGGTAGGCCAGGATGGATCATTGTTATCTGATCCCCCTGGCCTACGTGGAAGTTGGGAACTTTCTGCGCATCCATTTGACTCCTGCAATAAAGGCAGGATCCTGATAATGACATCCCCTTGTATTGTGATAATGCATCTTATTCAAATGGGGTTTATTGTGATAATGGGAATATGAGGGAGTCACCAAAGATATTCCCACCTACCTGGTGTACATATTTGTACCCTAATGTGCAGCATTTATTAGTGTATGCATAACAAATGTACTTTTCTTTTTTTAAAGAAAAGGCACCAACTGGACAATCATTAATGGAGTGTTATTGTTTCGGGCCAGCAGATTGGGATTGCTAGGCCACACCATCTCCTCAGAGAAAGCCTTGAAATAGCAATGCTTTGCTACCCCAAGAGAACCAATTGCTACAATGGAGTACTTGGTTCCCAGTAATAAGACTTTGCCAGCCTATTGTTTTTGAAAGACTCACATCCTTCACAAATAATAACCCAATTTCTTACAGAAATTCTATGTGAAACAAACATGGCAAAAACAACAGATTTAGGCCCTGACTTAGAGCTTGGCGGATGTGTTACTCTGTCACAAACGTGATAGATATCTAGTCCACTGTATTACAATTCCCATAGGATTTAATGGGATCATAAAACGGCAGGCGTGATACCCATCAAGTTTGTGACAGAGTAACTCCCATCCGCCAAACTCTAAATCAGGCCCTATGTTTTGGCAAGCTAGGGTAATGTACAATTTTGTTTGTTTGTTATTGCAAGCATATGACACAAGAATTAAATGAAAGAAAAAAAAAATGAATCTGCCATTTATACTTGGCAGCCATATGCCTGCAATATACAATAAACATGCTAAAATAAATAGCCCTTTCTTTTACCTTTAATAGAGCGGTATGGGTAATTCCTAGGGAGAGGACGTGTTAGCAAAGGCGAAGATGCCTTTTAGTGATAATCACAGAAAATATGATTTTTATTGGTGCAAAGAAAAGGTACTATTACACTTGACTTTCTGTACCATAACGACATAGTTTAAGCACACATAAATGAGTAAGACAATAGAAATTGATTAACAATGGAAAGAAAAAAGCATTAACAAAGTAAACTATTGGCCACTCAGCCTGGCACTCAACAGCAGTTCTTCTAAGGTGAGCGTGCAGCCGTACACAGATGATCATGTGTATGCTTTTACTCACAGTACAGGAGAGACAATGGCTGACGTGTACTTATCGCTTACTGCCTGCTGCATGCTCTGATGGCTGCAAGCAAAATGTGAATAATAGCTAAACATACCAATGTGTTTTTATTTTTGATTTTTTTAGATTACATGAGCCTGGTGAGACAGCAGTTATAAAAAGTAAGTCATAGTTTTCGATCTTTGAATATCTCTTGCCAAGTTAAGATTACAGTAATTGCAGGTATCTTTCACTACTCAAGAGAAAAATGAAGCTGTTCAGCGGGTGCTGAATTAAGCACAAAGTAACATGCTGTGATGGAGCATAGCAGAGATACAACATAATTCCTTTTCTGAGTGTCCTTCACTTGGCATAGATAGTATCAAACATGTACATGACATGAATAACATCACACTTGTACAATAGATTGTCACTGGTGAATTGCTGCTGACAGCTTTAGCTCGTATCATTAACACAGACAAATAGGCAAAGAAATGACTTTGTAGTAACTCCCTTGGCTTATTTGGGTAAACCCCCTTTAGCCATTACTTGTCTGATGCATTCTTCACTTTTTGTATCAGTCCACAGATGTAGCGAACACTCATGCATTCCATAGCTGTGGTTGCAAATGTTCATCTCCAGCATTGTATATACAATGCAAAGCGAAACTAGATAGCAGTTGAACAATATGATAATTTAAGATCTATTTTAACATACATCACTCAATGGGTAGCCTTGAGAATAGAAACTATCATGTCCATGTGCGGTGGCCTTTCACTTCTTTGAAATACTTAATTTATGTAGCTAAATAACAACTTAGAGGAAAAACATCATGGTATGAGAATGAACACTGATATGGCTGCTTTCTGCACCATATGCGCTACTAACAGAAATTAAGTAAGGATCCGAGTATTCAAGCCAGCAATACGCTTCAACATATGGAACACCGGCAAAAGACATCAAAAGCAGTTAGTTACATGTTGAAAACAGATCCACTGGCAATCAGTTTTAAAAGACATTTTTTTTGTTCTCATGCCAATATCATACATATTGCTTCCGATTTGTTAAAATGCACAGTCATTCGAAATTCCCGATTCACATTTGTGCACCACATACTGTTAAAGAATGACTTTCCATACAAATGTTACTAAGAAAATGCCTCAATTACAACTATCCCTTATTCGTTAAACATTTCTTTGTAGAATGATTTCGGATCACTGTACATTCAGAAACACTCCAATAACTCTTATGCTCTTTGTTACTACCATATATGGTTCAAGTTAATTCACAACTTCATCTTTCTCTTACTGTTGGACACTAAAATGTTGCCCTCATAGCTGCAATGATAGAGTGTATCGAAAACCCGTAAACTAGAACCACAATTACACCATCTCTATTCACTCTCGCAATTATTCACTCTTTATTTTAATTTGAAATGTATACCTTCAGAAAGTGATACTAGTGTAGCCAAATCTTTCTTCCTGCTTTGACTAGACTGATGTTCCTGCAGACATGGTTCTCCATGGTTCATTTGAGTACATGCGTGAATTCTGTCATGTCCATACAAAGGGTATAAAGGGCCCAAGAGCTCTTTCTTAAGCAAATTACATAAGACACAATAAATGGTATTGAGTAGAACATCTTTCAGACCATCAGGTCCAACGTCCTCCGAGTGCCTGCTCAGGGAGCTCCTGATGCTCCTCCAGGACATTGCTAGCACCTCAGCCTGTTGATTCTCTTAGAATATTTTAGTAAATGTTTTTGTGTAGGCACTAGCCACAGAATATAAAAAACACAACTTATTTCCCTCCCAATATCGCTTCTTGGCCCAGAGCTCCATTTAGCATTTTACAATATGAGAGCCAAAAAAACGACATTGCTACTTTACCTTATGTGGGATGGGAGGTTTCTGAGGGACAGTGGATATGGTATCTGTACTTGGTACATCACCCTTCAGGTGACCTAACAGAGGGACATCGAGTACCTGAGGTACTGCACATGTTTTTTCTGACTTCAGAGGTACCCTTAGTAACAAACCGGGATAATGCACTTTTTCTGCAGTTTTCACAATGACATCTTGTATTAGCATCAGTATACAGACTTGTGGTTCTTCACCATTATACATCTGGTTGTATAAGGAAGAAGTCCAGATCAAGAAATCAATGTTGGGAACAGGCAGAAAGTGGTATAGTGTCACCTGTAAAACCACTGTGGGCCTCATATAAATACTGGTGGGTCAACAATTGGCCAACAAGGGCAGCAAATGAGAAGGCTCCCACTCCCCTAGTAGATGACTGCCTCCACCCCGGTATTTAGAGATCCCTGTCTATCTGCAGTAAATCTCTGTACCTTCAGTGTCTCCATTGAAGGCATTTGCACTTTGCTGAGTGGGCAACATGTTTGATGCACCTGCTTGGCAAATTAGTTTGTGCTGCTTGGCAAAGTACCTCTGCAAGAACACACTCCTAAAGTGGGAATTTGTTTTTTTCAGAACAAAATAACAAGCACTGAATACACATTTAGTTTCCTCCCAGAGCATCTGAATCACTGAACTATTTCCCTACCCAGGACTTACTTTTAGTTATGGCAGTCCAAGACAGGGAAAATGAGTCTTGGTCAGTCTGCCATTAATGCACGGGATGAACACCACTATGACCTGAAGAAGCTGTGGTGAATGCATTGCTGGTTCCCCTGGCAGAACCAGGGAGACTACTGGTGAAAACCATTTGGTTTACCTGCCTCACTGTGAGGCAGGTGCACAGTTTGGTCAAATGGTGTTTCTAGTTTTATGGAAGATGCAGCATTCCACAGAACTATAATTGATCCCCATGTTGTTTAGGTGTGACAAATTATTTCCGTAAAATTAACATATGCAATGTTTTGTAGATATAGTTACACTTGGAATGAATGTGGCTGCATTACTGAGTGATGGTGCAAATATATTTCTATATGTCAAGTACTTAGAAAAATATATATGAATGGACTAGGGATGTGAATCCCAACAACATAAAGGGGGTCATTCCGACCCAGGCGGACGGCGGGCGCCGCCCGCCGGGCAGAGACCGCCAAAAGACCGTACCGCGGTCAAATGACGGCGGCGGTCATTTCGACTTTCCCGCTGGGCAGGCGGGCGACCGCCAAAAGGCCGCCTGCCCGCCCAGCGGGAAAGCCCCAGCAACGATGAAGCCGGCTCCGAATGGAGCCGGCGGAGTTGCTGGTGTGCGACGGGTGCAGTGGCACCCGTCGCGATTTTCAGTGTCTGCTTTGCAGACACTGAAAATCTTAATGGGGCCCTGTTAGGGGGCCCCTGCAGTGCCCATGCCAGTGGCATGGGCACTGCAGGGGCCCCCAGGGGCCCTACGACACCCGTTCCCGCCAGCCTACACCGCCAGGAACAGGCTGGGAAGGGGGTCGGAATCCCCATGGCGGCGCTGCTTGCAGCGCCGCCGTGGAGGATTCCCTGGGGCAGGGGAAAACCGGCGGGAAACCGCTGGTTTCCCTTTTCTGACTGCGGCTTTACCGCTGCGGTCAGAATTGCCCCTGAAGCACCGCCAGCCTGTTGGCGGTGCTTCCTCCGTCCCCGGCCCTGGCGGTCCATGACCGCCAGGGTCGGAATGAGGCCCAAAGTGCCAAGCAGGGGAAGTCAAATGAGGAAGAGGGGTGGATGAGAAAGAAGCTGGTAATTGTTGAACTGCTGCTTCGAGGACTGGGGTTATTCACAACGATACACAAAAATGAGTAAGATGGGTGGTTGAGGACAACACTAAATAGATAATATTTGATAGCTACTATTAGTATCATGAGGTCTTAAGGGAAGCAGATAAACATTACTTTCCCTTTCAAAAGGTATTCTGCTTTTGGAGGCTGCAAAGTAATATTTCAATGCGCTGATGATTTGCTGAATGAGTGACTGCACAGAAGAATGAATGAGTCAATACATGAATATGTGTATGCTGGCTAGATGAATAAATAATTGAAGACACGCGTGCATTTCTAAAGGGCTGAATTAATTGTTAGGTGTATTGATAAATGGCTGATGAACTAATGAGAATGGATTTAAAGCGAGCGCACCAATCTTACTGACTGAAGTCTCAAGCAACAGTATTTTTTAAAAATTATTTTTCAGGAGCAGGGGGAAACATTTCAGTCAGAAAGAGGAAGAATGTTGTGGTTTATATAAACCAATGTGAATGAAAGCAATATGAATAAAATAGTTGTTGTGCGTCATTAGCAGCATCCACAAACAACATATTACACATTTGTTACAATGGATAAACTTTTCAATAGCTATATAAAAATACTAGGAATTACTAATACCATTCTTCTGTCAGTATTACGACAGGGGTGGGGTCATTCATGCCAAGAATGTACATCATATATTCACCATATGTCTCTATCGAAATATATAAAGAATGATGAACCATAACCCAGTGCGTACCAATCGCTACCCTCGTAGTGGTAGAGGGCTATAGCTCTTGCCACTAGTTAAATGACTTGGTGCAGTGGTGGCAGCATACCCGTTTTGTGTTTTATAGTAATCAGTGTTGTGAAGAAGTCTTGCTACCTATGTCACAGGAGTGGTGCCTACTGTTCCACTCATATCAAGTTCTGAGGCTGTGTACTTAATGCGCCCTTGGCCTACACAATGTCTGTATACAGCTCTGTGCAGAGTGTCATTCTTGCATGTGTGTTCTGGGATGTATGGGCCCCTATGGATGATACATGACATAGGGGCCCGTGTGTTCCATTTGGAAGCCCAGGCCCTGCAAATGTTATTTAAAGATGAGGACTGCAAACTGCTAGTCAAAAGATAAGGATTGCCGACATTTCTGAGGGCTGGGCTGGGAACACATACACTTGAGAAAGGAGAGCAGAGCTTGCTCTGTGCACATCAAATGTCTCTGTGATTTAGGAAAGGTCGCTATGATTCAGGAAAAAGTTAATAGTCAGCAGAGCAGGTGCTCATTATCAGATGAGGTGGTGAGTCTGATAAAGTTGGCACTGAAAGGACGAGGGCATTGTAACAGAAAGGAGGGATTAAGCCTTTGAGCCTTTGTGAAGAAGATTTCAGTAGATATTGGCAGCCAGGTATGATTTCCAGGTACTCTCCAGGCCTCAGTTACCATAAACATATCTATTTATAGTCACTTGCTCGTTCTTCTATGCAGTTACTTATCCAGCCAACAATCCACTCATTATCACCCACTCACCCACCCACACATATAAACTCACCAATCAATTAAATATCAATTTCACTTATCAAATAGCCTTTGGCCTCTGAAATCAATAATCAATAAACCTATGGAAAGGGATACGAGGAGAACGAAGACACGGACGCGGAGCTGCAGCTACTGTTGCCAGCTTGACCTCCATTTGTCAGGACCTCCACCGGGTGCTACGGTGCCACGGTCTCAGGGGCTGAGAGGTCCACCACCACGCAGCCACTACACAGCCGGCCACCAGTCATCAGCTGTCAGTTTTGTATGCCGCCCGTGATCTCGGTGCTACATGCCATGCTCTCACTGGGCAAACACACAGTGCATCCCCCATGCCCCTTGCAGTTTGTAGGGGGTGAAGGGTTGAAGGGGGTCTGAAGAGGCGAGGAGGCAGCGGAAGGAGGTGGGAGGATGCTTGGTGGTTGTGGAGACCTCACAGGCTCACCAGGTTCACTGGACTTACTGGACCTGAGAGAAAAAAAAAGTACATCAGAGAGTGGAGGTAAGAGCCTTTAGGCCCAGGCCTCTCCCTCTCCCAGCCCCACCAACCCCAACTCCTGCTGGGGTGATAAGGTTAGAGGAGATGCGCAGCAACTGCATTTAGAATTGCAGCGGTAGCCTGATGGGCTTTGTTTGAGTTTGGAAAAAGCACTTGCGGCCTGTGGCAGCTTGGGACTTATAAATATCTGCACTTCTGTAGAGGGGTGCTGAACAGAGAGTTTGGTCCTGTTGATTGATTTGTGAAAACTGACCTAAATATCGTGCTCATGCCTGCTACAAGGGAGCAACTTTCTCCCCCCTATAACTTTTGTAGCTCTGTCTGTGTTGAGGGCCTGACATAAGGGCCTCAATGCTGGAGCCCCATTTTGAACTATAACTATACTGAACCATATTTGAGCCTCACTTATTGTGAAAAAGACGAGAGAGGCCTAGCAGAGGCCATCATAAGCTGTTGAGGCCAGGGAGAGCAAGCTACCTGAGAAGTGGAGGTGGCGGTTGTATCAGCAGGCATCGGCACACCAGAAGATAAGCATATTACAAGGCATCTACCAAATCTGTCTGTCAAGTCTGCTTGCCATTTAGAGCATACGCAGCATGTCAGAAAGTAGCAATCGATCACAAAGGGTTGTGTGGCGTAAAGAAGGGACTGAAAGGACCGAACGGTGCTCCCAGGAGAAGGGGGACCCGAGGGAGAGACGGTCTTTGGGGGCATCAGCCATAAGCCAAGAAGTGGGAGACATATCTCAGTGTTTGCAATTGGAGAGTGCCCTGGGTGATGCCATGAGATACAATGAGGAAAGAACTCTTGCAAAAATCATTGGGTGCATCAATTAAGGACTTTGTGGGGAAGTATTTTAAAAAGGCTTCCAATGTGTCAAAGCTTTTAAAAGGGGTGGCACAATGCTTGTGATAAAAAGGAGTTGAGGGTGGGGGGGTGAGAGGCTATCCACCCTATAACCTACATCATAATACCATCAGAAGTAAAAGAAGCAAACCAAGAGAAAGTGGGAGTCTAAGATCAATGGAGCAAGAGGCGAGGGCAGCTCGATGTAAGAAATTAGGAACATCATCAAAAAATATAGGAGAAATGGCTGCACCAAAAAATATGTTACAAAAGGTTCCAACTGTACTACATATGGAAGAGTCTCAGACAGTAACAAGGAATAAGCATCCTCACAAAATTGAAATGGAAGAAAGGAGGGGGAGCGGGGTAAATGAGGAAGGGAAGGACTCTAGAAGGTTGGTGGTAGGAGCAAATACCAGAGAAAAATATCATCCAAATAGGAAGGAGAAGGGGGGCCCTGTGCCATTGCCTAAGCTCACGGAGGTGGGAGGAAGAAGGAATGTGTAGGAGGAATGGTGAGTAGGTGGGTTTATTTGGAGCCTTGGGGAAGGGAGATGGGGAAGAAACATCAGAGGAAGTTAAAACCCTTGAATCGCTCACACCTGCTAGAAGTCATGGCCCCTGTACAAGTTTATGTGAGATTGAGTCGGAAGACATAAAACAGATAGGGTTCTTCTTAAACTTAGAGGCAGAGGTGACAAAGGCGCTTTTTTACTCAGAGTGTGTTAGACAATTGGTAGTGCAGGCAGAGATGGAGTTAGTAAAGGAGGATGTAAGATCTGTTCAAGTAAGTGAGCCAGTGCCCGGGGAAGGGAATAGTAGAGCACTAAAGTGCCATGGAGGTCTGTTTTCCAATCAAGTGCAGTACAAGTTTATTTCAATAGGCTAAAAACATCTAAGAGCATGTGTGGACGATAGCAAGGGTAGTTTAACTGAAACCATAACCAAGTAATATAAAAACAGCTTTCAGCCTATTGTAAACTACTGGGATAGCTATAGCAGGGAGGGGATGAGTGATCTGCATTAGGAATTAACCCCTTCGCACAGCAATTGGATTTTTTTCCTGGAATATAGGAGGCTACAAAAAACATCTAAAACAAGATTTATTTGAGGGAAGGCTGGAAAATTATGATATAGTATGCCTCCAAGAAACATGGCTGTGCAAAGAACCCGAACCACTAGATGGATTCAAGAGACTTTTCAAGGGAGCCACCCGCCAGGGCCAAGGTCGCCCCTCAGGGGGCTTAATCACCCTGACCTCAACTAGAACACCCAATAGATTTATAGAAGTAAAAACAAAATGTTGTTGGATTCTGGTGGGTCACATTGACCTATACAATACCATTAGCGGTTCTATGCAGCTTCTGATAATTAATGTATATATTCAGCCAAGGAAGACTATAGATTATGATGTTCAACGGGAGCTATTTGAGGAAGATCTGGAAGTGAGTTGCATCAGCAAAGAAGAACTCTCCATATTAATATTGGGGGATTTTAACCATAGACTTGATCCCACTTGTAGTGATAAACTGTATAAGGAATTGTTCACAGCAGCACGGATCCCGCAAAGCATTTTCCCCAACACAGACTGCACTGCACGTGATAAGTCCCTAGTAAGAACCTTAGAATCTTTAGGCTTGTTTTGCATTAATGGACACCTGAAGGCAGATAGCCCGGCAAAGCAAACCTTTTGAATAGGCAATCAAATATGTCCTATTGATTACGCCTTTATAAACACCTGGCACTTTAGAGACTTGCAAGACTTCAGGATTGTGCAGTTAGAGGGCAGTGACCATTGGCCCCTACATTTAACAATTGGGTCAGAAATGAATGCCCAAATAAAAAGAGAAAACGTGCTAACACTACAGGTAGAATACCCACGTAGGATAACAACCCGTTTTACTGAAAGCAGCATAAACATGTTTAATGAATTTATATTAAACTATAGAGACCTTAGGATGGAGGAAGACCACAATGACATTTTCAGGGGATATGATAGAGCAATAGAGTTAATAGTAGGCTGCTTGAAAGTAAAATTAAAAACGGCCCTCGAGAGCAAGATGAAGGGAGAAGTAAACAAGTTAAATAAAAACATTTGGTACGATCAAGAATTTAGGAGCAAAAAACAGAAGGTGAGGAGATTAGAAAGGGAATTTAAGAAAAAACGCACCTTAGATGCAGAACAGAAGCTCCGCTTAGAAAAACAAGGGTATAAAACAATCCTAAGGCAGCGTAAACGGGAGTATGTAAACAGAAATTGGGAGGCAATGGTAGAAGTTATAAGCACACAAAATATAAGGGGTTTTGCCAGTTGGTGAGGGAGGGAACAGCTATAGGAAACATGCAGTGTTTGGCCAGTGAAGAAGACTGGAGTAAACACCTGGATAATATATATGGAGGCAAGGATATGGTGGGAGAATGTGAAAAAATAAAGGCGGGTAGGAGTGTAAGATCAGCTTTCTCTCTGCAAAAGATGAAAGAAACAATAGCAGGGCTCAAACTAACTGAAGCAGCGGGCCCAGCTAACCTCCCAGTGATGATAATAACAAATAAAGTAGACTGGTGGGCTAATCTTCTTTATGCTTCTTATCAAAAAGTCATTGATACAGGTAGTTTTCCTGTGAATTAGAAGGGCGCTATAATTAGGTTGATATATAAAAAAGATGACCCAACTTTGGCTACCCGAAGGCCTCCCAGCGCTGGGGGTGGGGGTGACTCTGGGAACAGACAGAGTCGCTATGCTTTGAACAGCCAAGTTTTTAGAGCTTTCATGGCTGGTGAGGCAAAGACTGAGTGGTAGGGTATTCCTTAACTTGTCCCCATGATAGGTCAGAGAACCCCCCATCTAAACTTCCTTACTCTCAGAATCATGGCTAGGGCAGCTGTAGAGGACCTAAGCTGTCTGGAGGGTATATAGAAGGAAGCCAATGCCCTAAGCAAAGAAGGACCCCTATTATACAGGGCTCTGTGGATATAGCACAGGGTCTTAAACTCTATGCAGTGTACCACAGAGAGCCAGTGAAGAGAAGAAATAGCTGATTTGACTAATTCATGCCTCTGTATATTCAGAAGCAGACTGGCCAAGGCATTCTGCACCACCTGCGATTTAGGCATGAACTAATCAAGGCCAGGATGATAACTCTTTTGTCAACAAATGGGAGGATTCTAAAAACCTTCTTCAAAAGCCTAAGCAAGCCAAAAGAGGTAGAAGACCTTGTTGACATGATGTGCCATAGTGAGCTGAGGATCGAGCCAGACTCGACAGCACTAAAACTAGAGCATTCATATCGAGGAGTAATGATCTGGTAGTGCAATTATTTGGGTCCTCAGCATGAATATTAAAATCATCCAACAATGTAAAGTTGGGTTTAGTGCAAGTTAACTCAGCAATGTGTTCTGAGAGAGAGTATAGAAAGGATTCGGGGGGCCCTAGGGATGGTATGCCAAAGCCCCTGAAAAAGTAAACTGAGGATTCAATGTGATGGAAAAATACATGCTTTCACAGCCTACTAACTGCATAGAATATGAAATAACCTTTAAGTTGTCTCTATAAATAATAGCAATTCCCCTACCTCTGGTGGCCTCTCTGTCAAGCTTGTTTATCAACTAGCCATGTGGCATGGCTAAGGCAGCATCAGGGGCAGAACCCTCATGAAGCCATGTCTCAGTGAGGAAACGGACTGTGGGTGAGGGCTCACCCAAGAGCATATTTATATCCAATTTATGTGCTGCCGGGGAGCAACAACTTACCAGGAGGAAGGCACATGTGTTTCCCTCCTAGAACAGAGATTCATAAATTGATACTGGCCGGGGGGGGGACCAGTAACATGTGGAGCAATGACCCATGCCATTTATGGGGTCGAAACTATGAGTACATGTGCCCAGGGAGGCCGGCCTAAGAGTATGGAGGAGGTCAAAAGAGTACGAGATTACTTCCCTCTTAAAGAAGACAGGGGGAGCAGACCAAGGGCCCGTCCAGGCGCGGACGGATGCAGATGGGCTTGCCTTAGGCGCACCCGCATCGGGTCTAGATACAGGCCGGCAGTATTCCTCGAGTATCGAAGACAGGAAACAAAGGAGTCTGAATAAATGAGTTTTGTATCAGTTAGTAAAATTTTCCTAATTTTGGAAGGCGGTAACTTGAAAAAGTATGACTCTGGATGTTTTGTCTCATGACTAGAAAAATAAGTAAACTTATCTGAATAACGTTTTGGGCTCCCCACAGGTGGTGTTGAGCAGTGTTCCCACTGTGTGTAGTTAAGTATTGGTCTGTGTCTAGTGGCAGGGTGCAGGCAGTAATGTCCCCAGTTATTATAGCAGAACATTTCTCCATAATTCATTGTGTGGCTATAAACGTCATCACTTTCAAATACTGAATAGTCCTTCATTTCAGTTAACACAAAATCAACTGTCTGGACATCCCAATCATCAGATACAACTCCAGGTGTAACTACATCTGTCATAGAAATTTTGAATGCATATCGAATTTGAATGACCTTAGTAGGGCTGTATGTATCAAATGGAACATTGTCCCATACAATCCCATCAGGAATTGGTACAGCTGAAATGTTCACAAGGGAAAAGTCTCTTTGGACCTTGGGTGAGGAATGATATGGAGTTAAGAGTTCATCCACAGGTGCCACAGAAGAGCATTCAGGAAGGTAATGACCATTTATGAGCAAAAAGAAAACAGTCACGAACCAAGCCATAAAAGCAATGCAAAAAATGTTAAGCAGA
This sequence comes from Pleurodeles waltl, assembly GCF_031143425.1. Taxonomy (NCBI): domain Eukaryota; kingdom Metazoa; phylum Chordata; class Amphibia; order Caudata; family Salamandridae; genus Pleurodeles; species Pleurodeles waltl. The sequence goes on from NC_090445.1 coordinate 512,820,478, forward strand.
ACCATAAATAGTTCCATGGGTATATTAAATAGTTATTTCTATGCCATAGGTTCAGCTTACGTGTCTTTGAAACATTTTCAATCACTGGAGTGGATGAGTATGAAGAAAAGTCATCAATGTCGATGAAATAATCAGAGGCAGTCTCTGCAAATGCAGGAGCAGGTGCAGTACTGGTGGATGGATCCACTTCGCGTGGAGGCTCATGGTAGACGGTGTTGTCAGTCTGTGTAGTGTTGGTGCAGAAAACAGCCAAATTTTGGACAGGTTCTGTCGTTGAAGTGGTAACTGGAATCAGCAAGAGCTCATTTTCCGCCCTCCCCATGGTCGAGGAGGTATTTGTAGTATCGTTGGACATTGTTGTGTAGTCCGAAGTAGTGTTGTTATTTCTACTTTGAAGAGGTTTGTCCTGTTGGGTAGTGAGAGGGGACCCGGAACTACCCAAGGGACCTCTGGGTTTACTATGCAGGATCGGCCACATGGTAAACTTTGATGTCATCAATGGAAATTAATCTATTTGCTCTGGAACCAGGCACTGGTGGTAAGATGACCGTTCTACTACCTTGTACTCCCAGGACTGGAACCGGTGCTCTGTAGGATGGACCGAATTCTTTCTTCAAAGTGATCTTCTCACGAACCAGATCCCCAGCTTTAGGAATCCAGCCTGTAGAAGTTGTTGGTAAACCCTTATTCCTAAAGTGGCAGCACTGACGGATGATTTCTCATCATGAAATTGCTCAGTGGTCCAAGTACACACATTGTAGTGGCCTGATGGACACTAAGAGGAATTTCTGCAGGGGATGTTTGATGTTTGAGCCCTTAATTTGCTGGCAAGTGTCACAACAAAGGATGTACTGTTTTGTCTATTTGTATAGATCTGGCTACCAGAAGTGTTTCTGTAAGAGTGTTACTGTGGCTGAAATACCAGCATGAGCGGAAGCGACACCCTCATGAACAGCTTTTTATTAGATCTAATCTCCGGTCTTGATTGTGGATTGCTCGATCTCTAACCCCAGGAAGTGTTGCATAGGCAACATTCTGCCCACTGATGTGGTAAGAATATTTTGTAGGAGAGACTTGCCTTCTACCAAAGATTTCACGGCAGTCAGAATTTTATTATCCAATCTCGTCTGAGTCACTGCAGCCACAGAAGCTGTGGCTACTGCGGATTTGACTGCTTCATCAGCCAAAGTATTGCCAATAACATGTACTCCTACACATTGGTGGCCCAAAGTATGTACTACATGGATACATGGTAGCTTATCCTTAAGATCAGCCACCCTCCCCCACAATGTTTTGTGTTTTATGGTGCTCCCTTTGGAGTCTCTAAACCAGTTTACCTTCCAATAATTGAGGTAATCATTGTAGGACTGGATGCAGTAGTACGAGTCAGAGACAATTAAAGTCGGCAATCCTGGCTCTGTGTGTTCTAGCATTAAAATAAGGACTTTGAGTTCAACCAGCTGAGATGTGCAGTCCCCTAGGGTCTGCGTGTAGGTATTGTGAGGGTGGAACAGTCCATCCTTCATCACTTTACTTATGGCTGCACAAGCAGCTGAAAATTGATGTTTGGTACCTACAGCTGGTTGTGCTGAACCATCAATGTAAACGACAGTATTGTATCTGTCAAGTGGAAAAATATCTAGAGGAGCGGGGTACTCTTGTTCGTATTGGAGAAATTCTTGTGTCTGAAGTTTTGGATCGTAGTCAATATCAGTGACAGTCAGGGAGGTTGCCCACTGAATCCAGTGTGGATGTAATGCTTTAGTGTTAGGAAAGCTTGCTTTAATGATGGCCTCTAAGGCTGGCACGTGTGTAACAACAATGATTTGTTTCCCTTCAGCAAGTGGCCTCTCCTAAACGACAGCCATCTGAACTGCAGTTAGAATTTTTTCTGTAGGTGCAAAATGTTGTTCTGCATTAGAATATAAATTGGGTTTGTATGTTATGGGCACTGTGTCGCCTTCGTTAAATGTGACATAAGTGAACCCAATGGCACCAGCAATTATTCTGATGATCAAATTTGCTTCTGGCATGTCCTATTGCAATTCCCTATGGATGCGTTTATGTTCAACTGTCCAGTGCCTGCTAGAAAAATCAGGGCATATTAAGTCATAGAGTGGATTGATACTTTGTGCATAGTCAGGAACGTATGTTCTGCCAAAATTGAAGAAACCAAGTATAGACTGTTGGTTCTTGAGAGTGTTAGGTGGGTGTAATTGAGCACATTTTTCCAAAAAGTATGGGCCAAGCTCTTCCCCTCGTTTGATAGCTCGTATCCCAGGAATAATATTCTGAGAAAGGCTATTTTAGTTTTCCTATAATTGAATTTGTAGCTGAGGGCTGCGAATCCTAAAATTATCCAATCGACCCTGGCAAGATGAATGTTGAGGTAGTCATCTGTGAGATAGATGTCATCCACGTAAGACAACGCCTCGGAGTCAATATTATGTAATATTGATGTTACATGGGTTGAGAACAGCCCTGGGCTGTTCTTGTAGCCTTGTGGCAAACAACAGAAGCTTTTTTGTGAGCCAAATGAGAATGCACTCAGGTCCCGACTTTCATATGCTTAATTCCGGCAGAAAAACCCGTTGGAAATATCCATATCCAACGTTGTCTTGTATTTGTTACTGCACTGTATTGTTAATTAATGCTGTGCTATGTATATTTTGTACAGCGTATGTACGTGTATGACTGTTCAAGTGTATGTAATCTAAGACTATTCTTAGGCTTTGCAAGTGAGAAAACGGGTCATTCATTGCAGAGACACAGGTTTCAATTACTCCCTGGTACTCGAGCTGAGTGAGGATCTCCCTCACTGGAGCTTTTGCTTTGTGTGCGACAGGATATTGTGGCTGAGGTTGGGGTGTAGGCCGTATAGGTATTACATGACAAGGAGAGTCCTTGTCCCAACCTACATGATTGTGGTACAACGCAAATCCCAATTGGCAGGGTAGGCTTGTTTTATCGCCTCAGGAACAAGATCAGAGAAAGAAGGCAAAATTACATCTTCCTCATGTGGGAGCTTACGGACGTGCTCTGGTGGCCATCCCCTTTCAGTCAGCAGGATATCACAACTAAGTTCACCCCAGAATATCACACCAGTGCTGCACTCCACATTGCCCTCAATTTGGATATTTAAATCTTAAACCCTGTCAGTGGGAGAAATACGGCTGTCCGCAGTCTCAACTGCAATAAAATTGCTAGTTGCTGCTGCATCCAGAAGATCTTTCAGACTCTGGCGACATATTGTGACCTCTGATGCACTGTCTAACAGTGTCACTGCCCATGTCTTGTTCTTCAGCAATGTTTTTAAGGGTACTGGCATTTTTAATTGACAGTGCTGCCACCTTTTTCTTTCTAAACTGTGTCTTTTGTTGTGGGGACTTATCTTCTTTTTTTGTCTGAAGACTGTGGTGAGTCTTTCTTCTGTTTCATGTATTCAGGACATTGATCCGCACTGTCCCCTCTCTCGTTATATCTATCAGGTGCATCCTGAAAGGAACGAGAGGGACTTCAATCAGTATTTCTGCTTTTATATTTTCTCTACTTCTGAGAGTATATCTCCTTTCAGAGTTCTCTGGATGTGGAGAATCTGCTCTCTGATTTTGTCTATCTTTAAATTGTTTTGGTTTATCCCGGCACTTCTTTGCCTGTTAAGTACCTTCCTTAGGGGTGGTACTCTGTATTTCAAGATTCTTCGGCTTGGCTCCCAAACTATCCCCTCCTATACTAGTATAGGTGTCAGAAATAGTTTTTGATAGCCCTTTCTCCAGTTCCAAATGTGGAATCTCTTGGAGGCACTGACATCTAGCCAGTGCTACTCCTTCCCCCTTGATATTAATGAGTATGATTGAGGAGACTGTGTCAAAGTTACACATTAATTTCATCCCCAAATCTAGGGCTTGTGCAGCCCTGTGCTCATTCTGTATTTGTTTTAACACTTCCGATAAATTGGCAAGTATCAGGGTTCCATGTGTGGTAGTATAAATTGCAGCAAAGACTGTACCCCATGTGGTGCAGTCATCCACCGAGGGAACCATCACGAAGGGCAAGCACATTGTGAGAATTCTATGTTTCTCCTGTGGTCCTGTATAGGGAAACACAGCTTCCAGCTGATTTGATTTCCCGGGCTATCCAGAACGATATTTTCTCCTGTTCTGTGGGTACCTTACCCATGATAGTATGTACCGTTTGTGGATTAATCCCAGTAGCCACTTGATATCCAGCAGGTGCTGGTGGTGCTGGACACGCTGGTGTAGTGTTCAAAGTTCGCATTACGAACTGAACAAGTTGTCTGTAGAGTGTTACTAGTTCAATATATATGTTTCGCAGGTCTGTTGTCTGCATGTTTTGTATACCTGGGTGAGGTTTGTATGTGGCAAACATAGGCCACGTTGGTCCTTCATTGCCTTAGGGACCTAATCTCACTGGTTGTATTACATGTGTTAGGGCGCCTTCAAACCAGTTCTGATGCTCCTGGTAAGTGTGCGGTATTTCATGATACTGGCATGCTTGGTACCGTATTGGTACATTTGTAATTCTCTATATGTGGAATTTGAATGTAGTGTTTTCTTCCTTGAAAAAGTGAACCCAGGAATAAAATGTTTCTATTTGGTAAGCTTCACTAGCTTCCACTGTGAATGTAACATCTCCGCCCTCTTCTCTTAAGACATGCGCTACTATGTGTAGAGTTAGTGCTTGTCTAGCATTCTCAGAAATTTCTATGGCGTTAGCCATGTTGTGAAATGGGTAAAAGAGTTGGAACACCAAATGGGGAGAAAAGTCCATTTAAGGGTTTGATCTTGAACAACCTACAGCCTTATTAGGTGGTACCTGTTCAGAGAAGGAGGATCTTCCCTAAGACCACACACATCTCCGTATAATGGTACTTAGGGTACCTGAAGTATGTGAGACAGTGATAGTTGGGGTATCCATAAATTAGTGCCTAAGCACCATCATTGGAGGCACCATGTCGTAGTTTGACTCTTGCTCTAGGCAAGACTGCTGGTTCAAGGATGACAGTACTTATGTTTGTAGGCGACTATGGCAGTCCTACAACAAGTTCCAACTGTCGCCCCAACCCTCCCGGCTCACAAGCAGCACCTCACCAGAAATCCAAATAGTAAAAGGTGATTTATGGCAGCCTTTATGCATGGACTCAAGAGTGTGACATCTCAGGGAGTGTTGTGGGTAAACGGAGATTGCCCCTTTCTCACATGAACAACATGTCTCAATCAAACACTGACAATGAAGAAGATGCAGTAAAGTTTCAATAGGTTTTATTTAGCAAAACTGCAATCTGTGATAAGTTGCATGGGCTGCATTGATTAGGATAATGAACAGTGCAAGAAACAGAATGGTAAAGACAAGAGTCATTAATACAAAGACCCCCACCATCTTGCAATAACATGTAATGACAGAAAGTATGGGATATGTCCTAATCCCCTAATAATGTGAACCTAATCTCTAACCTGAAAGAGAGCTAGGCATGCTAAACCTAATCTGCCAATGCCATGTCCATGGGAAGAGCCCCCCAGCCCTTGTTACCTTGGAATGAGGTCTCTAGCTCAGACGCCGTAAGGACACGATGAATGGGTCAGCATCAAGGCGATGTGCATTTAGCAGCGATGGCATCTGTTCGGAATCCCTCTGACTATCTGTCTAAGTGAGGAGTATTTATACAGATTTGCTTGGACCCCTGACGTAGGTCTGTTCCCAAACAATAAATAACAAGACATGCTTGGGACGGTAATTCATATAAACAATTCCCTCGAAGGCATGAAGAGGGAAAGTACCTAATGTGAACACCTACAGTTTGTTTATCTTTGTCGCTTTAAATTGACGCCTTACACACGGTGGCACTGATAACGCAAAACTAAAACATGGGCCTAACTAAAAACAAGGCAGCCATCTTAAAAGATTTAACTAAACAAATGAGCTAAAACAGAGCGAGCTAAGTAGGGGAAAAGTCACTAGGTGACGGGGGCACAACACTGCAAGCCAAAGGCTAAGCTAACTCCTGTTTCCCATTAAAACAAACTAGGATTCACTATACAACAAAGAAGGGGAAACAGCCTTTACCACCCAGCTTTTGCCATGCAGGACCTTCACCATGCAGTCTTTACCATTCAGGTGAGTACCAAGCAGGCATGTATTTCTTACTTTAGCATGTAGTACCTCACTATAAAATTAAGTATTTTTTTTTAATAACATACTTTTATGTTAGTTAAAAGAAGTTTTTTAAAAAGTGCTTTAGATGAGGGAAGAAGTAAAGGGCGGTAAGGGTGATTTTCGGGTTTAGGGATGGAAGGAGGTAAATGGAGATAAGGGTAATTTTAGGTTATGGGGTGGGTGGAGGTAAAAATCAAGTAAGGGTGATTTTAGGAGTCAGGGGAGCTAAGAGTTAAAGGGAGGTATATCTGTTAATTTAATTCATGACATGGAAAACTCAATTACAACACCCCAATGCATTTGGGACCATTCTGGTCTTTCTTCAGTGACAAATACGATCATAGTTCATACTATCATAATGCGTTAGGAGTTGGGCACAGGGGTGTTTCACAGAGTTTTCCATGTCATGGATGAAATTTATTATGATGTAACACACTGGATATTGAGTTCCCATGAATAAACTTGGATGAACTTTAAAATTGAAGTCTAATTTCTTGGTACAAAAAGTGAAGTGGTCACATCAAATAAAATAACCTTCTAGAAAAACATAATGAAATTGTAATATATATATATAAAAGCCAAAGTGGCTAAATCATAGCAGAAGTGCCTTGGATCAATTTTCACTTTTGAAAATACCAGTCCAAACTTGTTCTACGTGCTCTTGGTCAGGGAACACACCGAAGTTGCATGTCCTGAAACATTGAACATTTCACGATGTTTGATTTATTTTGGGGTGCAACATTGGAACTATTCACAATATACTGTACACAACATACATAGATGTCCTCTTTATCATTTGGAAAGAGTCTACTGATAGAGCTAAAGAATTTGCACGTAATTAAAATGTAAATAATTGTAACCATCACTTCACTAGCACCATGAGTGAATCAGAAGTAGCCTTCTTAGACCTAACAGTGTTTTTGCCAAAAACAATAACATGGAAACTAAGTTCTATAGAAGCTAGCTGTGGGCAATAGAACTCTTCATGCCAGCAACGTCCACTCAAAGAAATGAACATATACCATACCTTATTGGGAGAGAACTTACATTTAAGAAGGAATTGTAGTTAGGTGCAAGAACTTACTCAAGCACAGGCAGAAATTACAGAAAAATTAACGCAGAGAAAAAGAGTGGTGGTAGCTAGAAATAGGGCAAACCAGAAAAACACGAAGACTTTGTTAATAAAGGGAAGGTGAAAAAAGAAAGATGACCAACAACAGTTTAGACTAATTACAACCTATAGCAAAGAAGAGGGAGGGATTAGGTGAATTATTGGCAAGCACTGACACCTCATAAAGAATGATCTCATAACTGGCAAGAATGTCCTGAATAGACCTGTGATGTCCTTAAAGAAGGGGATACTTAATGTGAGATTATCTAATTAAATAGCAGCCCAGAAATACATAAAGTAAAGAAGACTGGTTAGGGTGAAGTTTTATTAAGTGTAAAAAATATGAGGCCTATCACAATGGCATCAATAAAACAGAGTTTACCCTATGATTTCAGAAAATATCCATGAAAATCCCTGGAGCATTCCACCGCAAAACTGAGTTGGAGATGTATATCTTAATGTGTCCATGTATCCATGTAGATTGTTTTATGTAGGCAGTACCTTCTTGAAAGTACATAAGAGAATATGACAGCATGCGAGGGCAAGAAAACATAAAGACAACAGCTATCTGCTGGCTGGCCATTTTGAGGAAAAGCATAGCAGCAAAGACAAGGACCCTATGCATTTTGTAATTGACTCAATACACAGAAACTATAAAGGAGATGTTGAGAAAAGGAGTGAAGAAAGTTAAAGTGAACGTACATAAAGTAACTTAACAATAACATGACCATGTGTGGCCTGAACATAGAAGATGACCTAAATACTCATACATCTATAATCTGTCCCCATATCCCTTTCAATTTTAAGAGACCTTTGAATTATAACCTGATGGCATCATGCTTATTTAATATGCTCACTAGGGCAGGATGTTCCCTGATGTCATCATGCAATGACTATGTTTGTTTTATAGATTACATAGTGGCAGTGTTAGAAATTGCCCTCTCTACAAGGTCACCCCCACACTTTTTGCCTTCCTCCTACCAATTTTTCTGGATGTTTGTTCTTGTTGACCTTCGGATTCTGTGCACTTTACCACTGCTAAACAGTGCTAGAGTGCCAGTGCTCTCTCCCTAAAACATAGAATGATTGGCATATATCCAATTGTCATAATTGATATACTTCTTGACTGTTATGCTATATACCCAGGGCCTGTAAATTAAATGCTATGAGTGGGCCTGCAGCCCTTATTGTGCCACCCACCTAAGTAGACCTCCTAATAATGTCTCAGGCCTGCCATTGCAGACTGACTGCAGTGTCACACTGCCATGGTGACTTGGTATTTAAACCCTCTTTAACAAGCCTACAGTTGAATTGCAATGTTTTAACCTGGTTAAGTGAAGACATACTTAAAACATTTGACATACTCCATTCTTGTATTTCAAAGGGTGTTTATTGAAGTGCTCAGAAGAAGAGGGGCAGGTGCATTAAGGTGGGGTGATAAAGGAGGAAAGTCCAGAGTATTGTTCCAGTCTATTTGGTGCACAGGTGCCTTGTCCAATGGTTCAAATAAAGAGAAGGGATCGGAGGATTTTGTGGTCCAGTGTACACCCTCCAGTCAAACTGATAATATAATATAATACACTGTTCCAAAACTGGTGAACGGGAAAGGGGAGAAGTCCTGATAATCAGGAGCACAAGTCCTCACACACCACATTTGGTGTCATGCTTCATCATAGGACAGCTCCTCGTCAGGCCGGCACTGCAATGCCTGACGGGCACCCCCCGAAGGGGGGCTCTTTGCCGGAGATCTTTTAGTTAATGATGAAGCCGCGGAACCACGTGTGGGTCCGAAAAAGAGGAAAGAAAAAAGACAAGAAGAGGATAAAATTGGCTCAAAACCCTCACTAAATAATTTATTGTTCGCTGTTGGGAATTGGTCAAGATTAAAAAAGTAGCAAGGGAGTGAAACAAGAGGTAATGCTCAGACACTCGTACAAAAATCAAGACAAAGGAAGACGGTAATTATCCGAAGTCCCTCAGTATAAGGTCAATATACGGTCGACATGTTTCGCGTCTCTCATGGTCCAACAGGATCCCTTCACGCTTCTTCAGGACCTATTTATTCATTGGACTTCTCCAATTGAAAACAAAGGAAAATTCATCAGCTCCTGCAACCTAACGCTCACAGTCAAGACGTCATTGGTCACTTACTAGAAGTAAACTGGACTGGCTTCCCTTTCCTATTAGTCACCCTAGATACAGGGAGAAAAATGAGATTAATAAATTGCATAACTACTTCATCTACGCTCAGGGAGTAGTACATATAAATGCAAAGTGAAAAATAGTGACAAACTGTGCAACTCATAGTGATAAAGTGGATGGTAGCAACCCATGCTCGTGATATATAGGAGGGCTTACCATCTCTATTTAGAGGAAGTGTTTCATGGGATCACGCAGGCCTGTTGCCCGGTTCACAATGAATCTAATTGCAAGATAAGCATAAGCAATGACAAAAGGACAAAATGTCTCCGTTACTAAATCATCAATAAGATCTATAACATGGTCACTGGAAGTAAGCAGAGATTCATTATATAGTAAGTGGTGCAACACTGGGTACAGATAAAGTGTAGCATACATCCATACGCATATAATAAAGCCGAAATATAGCAGTATAACTACAAATATCTCATCATTAGTTACAAGATGATAGTGATAATAACCCTAGTATTGGGTATATGTCCAAGAGGTCTGTAAATAGACAACCTTCAGGGAAAGAACTACAACAAGAGAAACAAGTCCTAGAATTACTAAAGGTCGGAGAGCAAGTGTGTGAAGGACACTCAGTAATAAGTGTGAATGGCAGTGATAGGCTAGGGTAGGTGTCTCATTGTATGCCGGTAACCTCACAAGTAAGTGCTCCAGGTCCGTTTAGAGCGTTATGGACGCGATACTTAGGGATATTGTTCCCGTTCATGTCCCTTAGCAGCCTGGCTGGGGAGTGTTGTTTGTCTAGCTACTCGGAACAGTAATCGGCTTGTTATCCATTATGTAACATTTATCCCCCTACCACCTGGGCTTTGTGTTATTTACATTTTAAGGTGATTGTGCATATAATAGGAAGGTAGCCAGTACAGATAGTATATCCTGGCCCCCCTATCACTGCCATTCACACTTATTACTGAGTGTCCTTCACACACTTGCTCTCCGACCTTTAGTAATTCTAGGACTTGTTTCTCTTGTTGTAGTTCTTTCCCTGAAGGTTGTCTATTTACAGACCTCTTGGACATATACCCAATACTAGGGTTATTATCACTATCATCTTGTAACTAATGATGAGATATTTGTAGTTATACTGCTATATTTCGGCTTTATTATATGCGTATGGATGTATGCTACACTTTATCTGTACCCAGTGTTGCACCACTTACTATATAATGAATCTCTGCTTACTTCCAGTGACCATGTTATAGATCTTATTGATGATTTAGTAACGGAGACATTTTGTCCTTTTGTCATTGCTTATGCTTATCTTGCAATTAGATTCATTGTGAACCGGGCAACAGGCCTGCGTGATCCCATGAAACACTTCCTCTAAATAGAGATGGTAAGCCCTCCTATATATCACGAGCATGGGTTGCTACCATCCACTTTATCACTATGAGTTGCACAGTTTGTCACTATTTTTCACTTTGCCTTTATATGTACTACTCCCTGAGCGTAGATGAAGTAGTTATGCAATTTATTAATCTCATTTTTCTCCCTGTATCTAGGGTGACTAATAGGAAAGGGAAGCCAGTCCAGTTTACCTCTAGTAAGTGACCAATGACGTCTTGACTGTGAGCGTTAGGTTGCAGGAGCTGATGAATTTTCCTTTGTTTTCAATTGGAGAAGTCCAATGAATAAATAGGTCCTGAAGAAGCGTGAAGGGATCCTGTTGGACCATGAGAGACGCGAAACATGTCGACCGTATATTGACCTTATACTGAGGGACTTCGGATAATTACCGTCTTCCTTTGTCTTGATTTTTGTACGAGTGTCTGAGCATTACCTCTTGTTTCACTCCCTTGCTACTTTTTTAATCTTGACCAATTCCCAACAGCGAACAATAAATTATTTAGTGAGGGTTTTGAGCCAATTTTATCCTCTTCTTGTCTTTTTTCTTTCCTCTTTTTCGGACCCACACGTGGTTCCGCGGCTTCATCATTAACTAAAAGATCTCCGGCAAAGAGCCCCCCTTCGGGGGGTGCCCGTCAGGCATTGCAGTGCCGGCCTGACGAGGAGCTGTCCTATGATGAAGCATGACACCAAATGTGGTGTGTGAGGACTTGTGCTCCTGATTATCAGGACTTCTCCCCTTTCCCGTTCACCAGTTTTGGAACAGTGCCTTGTCCAATGGGGCATAGGAAAGGGAGCAATGGCAGTTCAAGGTGGACAGGGTGACAGAGTGAGACACAAAGGTGGCAATCAGGAGAGTCTCATTTCCTGGCGGGGGTCTTGGCAATAGTCTCTGGGTTCTGCCTGGATCACAGGAAACGTTTGCAGGGTGGTTTACCTTCTGCAGGAGGAGGGGTGCTGGTGGCCTTTTGGTCCTGTGGCGGGGCCTCCTGTCCACTAGCGGCAGCAGAGGTGAAAGGCAGTTCAGATGTCTGGCTAGTGGCAGGGGCCGCTGTTGTAAGACTGCCTCCCTCATAATGTTGACCATGTCCGCCAGCACCCCTGCTATGGAGACCAGGGTGCTGTTGATGGCCTGCAAGTCCTCCCTGATCCCCTGGTACTGTCCCTTCTGCAGCCCCCTGTTCTCCAGCACATTGTCCAGGGTGTATCCCAGCGTATCATGGAAATGTGGATAGGGTCCCAGGATCTCTGCAAGTGCCTCCTGGAGAATCGGTTCCCTGGGCCTGTCCTCCCCCTGGTGCACAGCACTCCTCCCAGTGTCCCTGTTAGCCTGTGCCCCAGCCCCCTGAACCATGTGCCCACTGCCCCAGGTCCCTGATTGTCTTATGTATGAGGTGTGCCCTGGGGTGGACACACTGCTGCCCTGGAGACAGAGGTATGGGTATGCTGGGTGGGTGCTGTGGTGGTGTTTCCAGAGGGGGAGGCTCTGTGGTGGTGTGTGACTGTGCATGGGTAACCAGCTTTCCAGAGGTCCCTGATGGGCTAGGTTGGTCATCCAGATCCAGGCGACCAGAGTTACAGTCATCACTGTGGGCCTCTCCAGTTGGGGGACTGGATAGTGCTGGCACCTCTTTGCCGCTGACATTGGCTGGGGTACCTATGGGATGTAAATGCAGTGTTATTGTTTCTGTGTGTGACATTTTGTGCATCGGTGGGTTGCCCTCCTTTGTTGTATTTGCCCTGGCAGCTTTCACTTGTGTACGTTGGTGTATGGTGGGATGAATAGTTTTCTCTAGTGTGCATGCGTCAGTGATAGGTGTCCATGCAAGTCTGTGAGTAGTGTCCATGCATTGGTATGGCATGCAGGGCTTGGCATTGTGATGAGTGATATGTGATGGTGGGGTGATGATGTAGGTGGTGGAGTGATGGGAGTGAGGATGAGGGTGGGGGTATGTGATGACATGCAGGTAGGGGGTGATAATAGTAGAGAGTTGACTTACCAGAGTCCAGTCCTCCTGCTATTCCGGCCAGGCCCTCAGGATGCATGATTGCGAAGACTTGCTCCTCCCATGTTGTGAGTTGTGGCGGAGGAGGTGGGAGTCCACCGCCAGTCCTCTGTACAGCGAGTTGGTGTCTTGCTGCAATGTAACGTACCTTCCGCGTAGGTCGTTCGACCTCTTCCTGATGTCGTCCCTTGTTCTGGGGTGCTGTCCCATGGCATTGACCCTGTCCACGATCCTCCGCCATATCTCCATCTTCCTAGCAATGGATATCTGCTGCATCTGTGCTCCAAATAGCTGGGGCTCTACCCTGATGATTTCCTCCACCATAACCCTTAGCTCCTCTTCAGAGAATCTGGGGTATCTTTGTGGTGCCATGGGTATTGTGTGAGTTGTGTATGTGAGGGTGTGTAGGGTACTGTGTTGGGGTGTGTGATGTGGGGTGCGTGGGTGGAGTATAGGTGTAGGTGGTGTGCGGTGCTGGTTTTGTCTGTAGTTGTGGTATCTGTCTTGTGCCAATGGTTTGTATTCGTAAGAGGCTGTGGGTAATGTGGGTGTGTGTTTTATAGTGGTGTGGGTGTGTGGGTGTGGTGTGTGTATGGGTGTCAAGTGTGTGTAGTTTGAATTGTCCAAATGTGGTGTTGTTTTGTTTGTGTGTGTATTTTGAGCACAACAGTATGTACCGCCAATGGTTTACTGCTATTGAATGTCCGCCGTGGTGATTCATGGGTCATTATGTGATGGGCGTAGTTCTGTTGGCGTAACGGTGTGGGTTTTGATACCACCAGTTTATCACTGACCTTTGGTGTGGCAAACTTGTGTCCGTGGCTGTGTAGTGACAGATTGGTGTGTGTGTGTCATAATATGGTGAACAGATATCTGCGTGGCTGCAGTATGTTGGCGGCAGTCAGCATGGCGGTAAGTGGGATTTACCACCAGTGTCATAATGAGTGGCAATGTTATTTGTTGAAAAATCTAGAGGTGTTCTTCATGTAGCTGCAAGATTAAACTTTCTAAATCAATGTTCTCACTCCTCACTTGACTCATAGCATTTTGATAGTTTGACCATGGGCATCTTGACTATTAGGGCCTGTGCTCTGGCTGTCTTATGAGATGTCTTTTGCAACTTCTATGCAATTGTTTCCTCTTATTGAATTCCATTATTTAACATTTTCTGATATGTTAGAAACACTTCCCTCTGGATGCTATCTTTGATTGTATTGAAAGTATCTTTGTGGCAGTCATAGCCACCTAGCAATTCGGTTTCTGAGTGCCAAGGTTTGAAAAGTTGCAACAGAGCCAGGGAGAAGAATTCTATTTTCTCACCTGTTTGACAACTAAATTTACAGTGATTAATGAGGTCTGCATGTCTCACTAAACATCTATTGCAGCCAGTCACCACAAACTTTCCTTGATCAATTTCCCCATCTACATTATTTCCGTATGTGTAATATTGCAGTACTCATACATGTTTTCTAGGTAAACACTTTGATTAGGGTAATAGGTATCCATCACATTAGCTTTGAGGAGCGCAGTAATTTCTGGATTAAACTGAGAAAGGTACTACAGGCCTAGCCATGGGGACCCCTGCACTGCCCATGCCAAGTACATGGGCAGTGCAGGGTCCCCCATGAAGCCCCCTGCACCCCATCATGTAATCGCCAGTGGAGGGGGGGTCATAATCCCCAGGGAAGAACTGCTTTAAGCGCTGCTCTGGCCGATTAGGACCACCAGCACCGCCGGCACCGCCAGTCCCTCCAGTGAAGGAGAAGTGGGGGTGCTGATGGTCTGACCATGGAGCAACCGCCACGGTCATAATGTGGCTGTCGGACCACCACATTGGCAGTGGTACGACCGCCACCGCGGCCATGGCGGTCTTAGGACCGCCAGGGTCGTAATAAGGCCCATAGTGATCCTATCTCATACTACCCTGTAATAGCAGTCTATGTGACAGCTAAACTGAGACCATTTGCCTACTGTAGAAAGCCTTTGAGAGCTTGTACTTCCTGTGCAACTTAGCATTATAAACAGCAAGGTGTGTACTAGTATATTTGAACAGGATAAAGGGTGTGTGTAAAATGTCTCAGACAAGCACTACCTCCTGTGCTACTACATTTGATCAGAGGAAGGATGAGGAATTATACATTTTGATGTAAAACCAGATGTTTTCTATAGGGAGTGATTATCTCATTTTTATCAGATTATTGACTCATTATTAATAGGTCTGTAGATGTTATAGGGTGTGTGTGAAGGAGTTTCTTGAGTAATTCACCCTTGCATGAAGGTGTCTCCTCTGAGAGAACATGGTGTATAAATGGGGTAAGATGCTGCTTAAGAGAGTAAAGGTTGTGTGAATTGGTTTAGAGACAGCAAGATCTGTACTGATTCCTCTGAAGAGAGTAAAAGGTTACTGTAGATGTTTTTACAGAAGCACTACACCCTCTGCTACCAGATTTAAACAGGGTACACTGGTTGTGTGTACTGTTTCATGAAAAAGTAACTCCCTCTTACACAAGCCCATACTGCATAACTGTGTCAAATTCATAACAGTACACTTCTGACAGCCCTGTACATGTTAGGCAGTGGTTATGAAGACATTTAGTAGTAGACCAGTATCTCTCAACACATGTTTTCTCAGAGTGAACAAGGTGTTTGGTTCAGGTGAGATAGAGCTATCTGAGTTGTGACACTTCTCAAGAGAATAAGGGATGTATGTAGAAGGATCAATGCAAACACTAGGCCTTCAATTATCACACTTTAATAAGCCACAAATTATGTATAGTTCTGTTTCTGGGGAAAAGGGCTCCTTTTCTAGTATAGAGGGAAATGCTTCTTTTTTTATGTCAACACAGATTCTCTGTTGAGAGATCTGTTCAGAGTGAGAGCTGGCTGTGAAAGGCTTTACTGAGAAATGCATCTCTCTCTAAACATGTTTTGTCTGAGTGAATAGTGTGTTTAGCTCAATGCACTGAGACCACCCGCTCTGATAATTCATTTGAGCAAAATGGACAGTCTCTGTGGAAGCAGTGACTGAACAAGGATACCTGTACAACTATATTTCAGCATGCTATACATTCTGTATGAAATGAAACAGTTTCATAAAACAGTGATCCTATCTCATCGTACCATGTAACAGCAGTCTCTCTAATTGACAGCTCAACAGAGACCAACTGCTTTGTGTGGCAGAGTTTGGAGAGGTAGTACCTGCTGAGTTATATGGCTTTATAAACATCACAATGCCTATTAATATCAATATCTTTAAACAGAATTAAAGGTGTGTGTAAAAGGCTTCAGACAAACACTAGCCCTTGTGCTCTACACCTTACCAGAGGGGAGATGAAGGCTATTGATGTTTGATTTAAAATGAGAGGTTTTTAATAGAGCTGTACACAGAGTGATTGGCTCACTTTTATGCGAACATTCCCTCTCTACTACTAGGTCTGTCAGAGGTCATAGTTTGGGTGTAAAAGGGTTTACTGAGTAATTCACCCATTCACAAAGGTGTCTCCTCAGAGATAACATGGTGTATGAATGGCTTTACAGACAGCAAAGTCTATAATGATACCTCTGAAAAGAGGAAAGGGTTAGTGTAGAAGGTTTTATGGAAAGTCTAAGCACTCCTACTAGATTTAAAGAGGATATAGTTTGGTTGTAGCACCGTTTCATGAAACAGTAATCTCTTGTTACACATGCCCATACAGAGTGAATGGTTCAAATTTATAACAGCACACCATCTCTCCTGGCAGCCTTGTACAGGTTAAACAGTGGGTGTGAAGGGCTTTAGTAATGGAGGCATGTGTCTCAACAGATGTTTTCTCATAGTGAAGAGGGTGTTCACAAACTGATGTGTCTACTGACACTTCTGAAAGTATAAAGGATATATGGAGAAGAATCCATGCAAGAATTAGGGCTTCTATTACAAAGCCTTAACAAAACTCAAATTCTGTATGATTCGGTTTCATGAGAGAGGGGATCCCTTTTCTTATAAGTGTATAGAGGCTAGATGCTCCTTTACTTATAACAGCATCTTCTCTGTTCACAGATCTCTTCAGAGAGAGCACTGGGTCTGATAGGCTTTACTGACTAAGTCATTATTTTCTAAATATGTTTCTTCTGAGTGAATAGGGTAATATAATTGTATACAGAGTGATTAGCTCATTTGTATGAGAACATTCCCACTCTCTACTAATAGGTATATAGAGGGTATAGGTTTGATGTAAAAGTGTTTAGAGAGTATTTTACCTATGCACAAAGACTTCTCTTCTAACAGAACATGGTGTATGAATGGGTGTTCAGACAGCAATGTCTCTACTGATATCTTCGAAGACAGTAACAGGTTGTTGTACAAGGTGTTAGACAAGCACCAAGCCCTCTGCTACTTGATTTACACAGGGTAAACTTTAGTTGTGGTAGTGTTTTATGAAAGCATACCTCCCTCTTACAGAAGCTCATACAGAGTACATTTTTCACATTTATAACAGTGCACCGTTTCTCCTTCCAACTCTGTACAGTTTAGATAGTGGCCTTGAAGGCATTTAAAAACACAACCATTTCTCTAAATAGATATTTTCTCAGATTGAACAGGGTATTTCGTTCACAACATAAAGAACTACCTGAGTACTGACACTCCTCATGAGGCTAAGGGATGTATATACAAGAATCAATACAAACACTAAGGCCCTCATTCCAACCACGGCGGTCAATGACCGCCGGGTTGGTGGACCGCGGGAGCACCGCCGACAAGCCGGCGGTGCTCCAATGGGCATTCCGACCGCGGCGGTAAAGCCGCGGTCGGACCGGCAACACTGGCGGTCTCCCGCCAGTGTACCGCCGCCCATTGGAATCCTCCAAGGCGGCGCAGCTAGCTGCGCCGCCGAGGGGATTCCGACCCCCCCTACCTCCATCCAGTTCCCGGCGGTTCTCCCGCCGGGAACCGGATGGTGGTAGGGGGGGTCGCGGGGCCCCTGGGGGCCCCTGCAGTGCCCATGCCAATGGCATGGGCACTGCAGGGGCCCCCCTAAGAGGGCCCCTAAATGTATTTCACTGTCTGCTGCGCAGACAGTGAAATACGCGACGGGTGCAACTGCACCCGTCGCACAGCTTCCACTCCGCCGGCTCGATTCCGAGCCGGCTTCATCGTGGAAGCCTCTTTCCCGCTGGGCTGGCGGGCGGCCTGAAGGCGGCCGCCCGCCAGCCCAGCGGGAAAGTCAGAATCACCGCCGCGGTCTTTCGACCGCGGAACGGTATTCTGGCGGCTCCCGCCGGCCGCGCGGTGACCGCGGCAGGCGGGAGTCGGAATGACCCCCTAAGCCTTCTGTTATCACAGCTTTGCACTCCACATATCCTGCATGGTTCAGTTTCAAAAGACAGGGGCCCCTTTTCTTACAAATGTACACCAGCTAAATTCTTTTTTGTGACAACATAGCCTCTCTGTGAAGACATCTCTTCACAGTGAAGCATGGGTGTGAAAGGTTTTACTGAGCAAGTTATCCCTCTCTAAAGATGTTTTCTCTGAGTGATTAGGTTGTTCAGTTCAGTACAGTACGACCACCTTCTGTAATAATTCATTTAAGCAGAATACACAGTCGAAGTAGAAGCATTGAGAGAATTAGTAGGCCCTGTGCTTTCAGCCTCCTATACATTCTGTATGGTACAGTTTCATCAAAGAGTGATCCTATCTCATACTACCCTGTAACAGCATTCTCTTTATGTTACAGCTCAACAGAGACCTAATGCTTTGTATAGAAGGTCTTAGAGAACTAGCACCTCCTGTGTTACATGGCAAGCTTTCTACTAATATCTCTGAACAGTGTGAATGGTGTGTGTAGAAGATCTCAGACAAACACTAATCCCTGTGCTACTATATCTTACAAGAGAACAGGAATGATGAGGGATAATAGATGTTGATCTAAACCCAGACAATTGTCATATAAGTCTATAGAAAGTGATTATCTTGTTTGCATCAGAACATTCCCTCCCTGGCTCTCTTCTGATAGATCTGTAGAGGTTATGGGTTGGGTGTAAAAGGTTTTAGTGAGTAATACACCCCTGCACAAAGGCTTCTCTTCTATATCTTACAAGAGAACAGGAATGATGAGGGATAATAGATGTTGATCTAAACCCAGACAATTGTCATATAAGTCTATAGAAAGTGATTATCTTGTTTGCATCAGAACATTCCCTCCCTGGCTCTCTTCTGATAGATCTGTAGAGGTTATGGGTTGGGTGTAAAAGGTTTTAGTGAGTAATACACCCCTGCACAAAGGCTTCTCTTCTGTGAAAACATGGTGTATAAATGGGTTTAGAAACTGCTAAAGAGAGTAAAGGGTTACTGTCAAAGATTTCAGACAAGAAATAGGCCCTCTGCTACAAGATTTAAACAAGGTACACTTTGGTTGTGATACTGTTTCATGAAAGAGTAATTCCTTCTTATACAGGCCTATACAGAGTGAATGGTTCGCACTGCACACCATCTCTCCTGACAGCCCTTTAACAGGTTAGACAATGGGTGTGAAAGAATGTAATAATAGACCCATGTCTCTCAATACATGTTTTGTCAGAGTGACCAGGATCTTGAGTTCACATAAGAAAGAGCTATTTGTGTACAGACTCCTCTGAAGAAGATAAGGGATGTATGTGGAAGGATCTATGTAAACGCTAGTTCCTCTATTATCACATATTAAGAAGCCTCGGATTATATATGGTTCAGTTTCAGGAGAGGGACTTTATTTCTTATAAGTGTAGACAGTCTGATGTTTTTCTTTATGACAACAATGCCTCACACCACTAAAATACTTTACTAACAAAATTAACTCTCTGCTGAGACCACAGCACATATGAAATAGAGCATGGCAAATACTTTTTAATTTAAACAGTCCCAGTAAAACATTTGTCTAACAAAATAGCCTCTCTACCGAGACCTTTCACATGCTATATGCATTATTTATCATGCTAAATAAACAATTATTTATGTTTAGACAAAAGTCTTTAAAACAACAAATACATACATACTTATAAATCCCTGTACGCTCTATCCATTCCAAAAAAAACAACTTCCCTAAGAGCCTGACCAAGTCCACTATGGCCAACCAACCACAATCCTCAGTAGCTTCGTATAGTTATTCAATCAGCCAGTCCATTATATATGACTTCTAGCCCAAAGTTTGTGATCACTGTATTTCTAGTCCAAACTCGCTTTTAGGAATTTTGCGAGGGCACATGCAACATCCACAAATTCCATGTTCATCAAAAGTGCAAGTGCCACAGTCCGATGAAAAGTATTATATTATATAAAAAAATACTGTTTTAAAATCACACAGAGCATCCTACGTAAGAGCAAACAATCTAATGAAACATGAACATTACAATTTTGAAATCCTATTCCACACATACAGTTATACTCAACATTCAAAATTGCATTAATCTTCTCAGCCCTTAAATAACGCACATTCATAGCAACCCGGAATTTTCAAAGTAATAGGCGTAACTGTGCACTAGGCAAGGCAGATGTATACAGGAATACCTTCCGATTATCCAGAGGATTCCAACATATGAATTGCTGAACATTTACTCTGTACGTACTATAAGTCAGGCAACCTTGACTCTCTTTTGCATGCCTTTTTCTATTCACCTTTCGAGAGACGGGAGGCCTCTGCCAACTTGAAATTTTCTATATATAAAGCTACAGCAATTTTTGTTGATCTTTTGCTGGCCTGCACCACCCATCTCAGCCCACTCTTCACTATTTCCTTTGCACAATGGAGCAATACCTTTTGGGCTTCTTCAGACCACAGTTTATCCCAGAAGCTCAGGGTTGATTTGTAGACCGGGAAATCTCAAGCCTGCAGATCGCCTTCCAATCTTATGGCTGAGCCCATCGCTCTTTTAGGCAGACCAAGCAATTTTTTCAAACATTTGCCCTCATCCTTCTCCCAGATTACCTCATAACTTAACGTACAATAGCTCAGCCCCATAAAGGCACTGGGAGGTAACCATCACGTTACAAGCAGTTAGAAGCGTAGTCCATGAGGGACCACCAAAGCAGTCCTTAAAGCGCACCAGTCCTTCTATGGTCGCAGCTGTATGTATCTCCACTGTTTCTTTTTGTAGAGCGCAGTTCAGTATTTTAGTAAATATCACTCCTATTCATCTGTAAGAGGTGACCACCTTACTATTACCCAATAACCACTGGAACGGTTTAATGTTTTTCCCAAAAGCAGTACTTTTTGCTTTTTTACAAGTTAACCTTAAGCTTATTTTCCTCAAAATAGATATTAGCCCTCAGTATGACCCCGGCAGTAAGTGATAAAATGGCGGTCATACCACCAAACGGTTGGCAGTAACTACTGCCAAATTATGACCATGGCAGTTATAACTCCTATAGACAGCCAATGTACCACACCACTCGCCAGGGCTGAAACAACACTCACCACGGTGGTAGCCGCCAACAGCCAGGCAGGAGACAAAGTACAGCCCACCATATTATAACACAGGAAAATGCCAGCTTTTCTGGGGCGGTACCAACGCCATCAAAAGCCTGGTAGAAACACATCACTGAAGAGAAAAGACTCACCATCAGACACACAGAGAAGAACAACGCCGCCATGGAACCCGAACTGCAAGTTTTCCCGATGATCTTCTACATTATGGAGGGGGGATTAAGAGGTCAAGTTGGGCAAGGAAAAGCTTCTTAGGGACGGTGGGGGGGGGGAAGGAGGAATGATGGGAGTGGAGGTTGAGGGAGTGGTTGTAGGAGATATATGTCTGCTGGATTTGGGTGCAGGTGCATGTGCTGTATGCTGATGTGAGGTGGATGGCTGTTGGGTGTATGAGTCCTTGTGTTTGTGTCCTTTAGGATGGGGGACAGACAGGGTGGGAGAGGACAGAGGGGACATGTGCATGGCTGTTGTGGAGGTGTCTGTTTTGCTTGTGGTGATGATGCAGGTAGTGGATGATGATGTAGTGCATGCAGGTGTGAGTGTGGACGTAAGTGGGTGGGAGGTGGAGGAGGAAGAAGAGGGGGAGACAGTGGAAATAGTGGAAGTTGTTGTGTCTGCGACTGGTTGGTTGTGTGAGTGCCTGTTGGATGAAGTGTGGTGCTTGTGTTTGCCTGTGACATTCTTTGGTGTTGTCCTGTGTGGATGCTCATCTGGCTGTGTGCTTGAGATGAGTTTGGGTTGAGGGGAATGGGCCTGGGAAGTGGTAGTTGGAGGGTGGACAGTAGAAACAGGGACAATAGGCTCCATCAGAGAGGAAGTCAGAGCCTGGATCGATCTCTGTTGGGCTGCCAATCCAGTGTGAATGCCCTCCAGGAATGCATTAGATTGCTAGATCTGGGATGCCAGCCCATGGATGACATTCAGCATGGTTGACTGCCCTACAGAGATAAATCTCAGGAGGCCAATAGCCTCCTCACTCAGGGCAGCAGGGCTCACAGGGGCAGGGCCTGAGCTGCCTGGTGTGATGGAGATGCCCACCCTCCTGGGTGAACGGGCAGGGGCAACTCGCTGATGGGCTGCTGGGAAGGCAGTACTGCTACGGGGGCGGCTGTAGCTGGGGTGGTCACAGAAGTGTCCGCCACCACCAGGGAGCTTCTATCAGAGAAGGTAAATGAGTCTGAATTGTCCCCTCCAGTCTCTGACGTGGTGCTCCCCTTGACCTCCGTCCCAATGGTGCCCTTAGTGTCATTGGACTCTGCTTCCTGGGTCCTGTGGGATGCAGCTCCCTCCGTTGCCTCTGCTCCTCCACCAGATGATGCTAATACACATAAGGACTGGATGGTAAAACAAGAACGTGGGGGAGAGAGACAAAGGATACACTGGGTCAATGGCTGCACCAACATCACCATTGGCTTACACAGCACCCTCACACACAGAGAACAGGCCTACGCCCTTTGCATTGCACCACCATTGATATTACTAGCCACCAAGGCATGAGGAGGAGCACACACCGCCAACTGCAGCACACCTGGGACCCACGCAGCCCTGACCAGTAGTGGATGCTTACAAGCTAGGTAAGCAGCATTATCACTTCAGAACACTAGCGACCAGAGGACCTACCCTGCTATGTCAGGCCTGGCCTAGGGCACCCACTAACACACAACCATCACCCGAATACCACCCCACCAGCCGTAAGTTGTAATGCTAGCCACTGTACTCATCCCCTTGTGGTTGCTGGGCTGCCCTCAAGCGCCCATCCAGCTCTGGATAGGCCACCACAAGTATGTGGGCCATCATGGAGGTCAGAGTCCGAGGACACCCCTTCCTTGTTGGGAGGCCATCCCCAGCTGGGCCTCCGCCGTCTTCCGTGCCCAGCGTGTCAGGTCCTCCCACCATTTGCGACAGTGGGTGCTCCGCATTCCATAGACCCCCAGAGTCCACACGTCCTTAGTGATGGCACGCCGTATACCCTACTCTTGATGGGTGCTGATCTGCAGAGGCAATACATACATGAACACACCATTAGACAAACAGTACAGCCAGTTACACATGTGGCCCACCATAACCGTTTCCATCACCATTGGCACACACATAGTCCAGCACACAAAGTGTACACCACAAAGAGGACATCCACCCACCCCCTTACACGAGGCCTTCTCACACACAACTCCATGCATTCATGCAACATGCATCCTGCCCATAGTGTACTCACCTGTTGGTCTGGAGGCCCACACAGCTGTCTGTACTGGGGTAGGACCCCCTCCACCAGTCTCTCCAACTCCTTCAAAGTGAAGGCTGGGGCCCTTTGCCTGGTCACACGGGCCATGGTAGGTTCCAGACACAGGTCACAGCAGCACATGCAGTGTAGGTCCTCTCCTATGGAAGGTCAGGTAGTAAGTGAGGAATCAGATATAAAATGGCGGCCACATCCGCAGCGGTGCTTTCTGTCACCGCCGGCATAGATCACCATTGGCCACTGTACCCAATAGGGCCCAATTTTAATCAATGAGGAATTACACTGCGGTTCCCTCCCGCATCCTGCCACAGCGCACAACATCAGCAGAATTACCTCACTTCCACCTGTGCCTCCACACAGGACAGGCAGACGCCATTTCATGGGGGGGCAGCCCTATGGAATCATGCTGCATCACAGGAGAAATAGGCACATACTGGACACACAAACACTGACCATTAAATGTTTCCAGAATGCAAACTACTATTGTGGCTCCAATCTTCAGTTTGTGACAGCCTCCTCACGCTTGTGTCCCTTAGACACCTACTGCTGCAGGTGAATAGGAGATGGAGACACACCCCCATATGCAGACCCCTGGTGGACTTGGCTACACTGGAGGACAGGCACATTATCCTCACCTATAGACTTGACAGTGCCACAATCACAGAGCTGTGTGCTCAGTTGGAGCCTGACCTGATATCTGCTATACGTCACCCCACTGGGATCCCCCCTCTTGTGCAAGTGCTATCTGTGTTCCATATACTGGCAACTGGTTCTTTCCAAGTGATAGTGGGCCTCGCAGCAGGAATGTCAGAGCCAATGTTCTCAATAGTGCTGACAAGAGTGTTGTCTGCCCTGATAAAACACATGTGCAGCTATTGCTTTCCCCCAGGTTGAGGATTTGGCCACAGTGAAGGCCGAGTTTTATGCAATGGAACATATCCCCAACATAATTGGGGCAACTGATGGTACACATATTGCATTTCCACCCATCTCCCCCGGGCAGAATGAACAGTTGTTCAGGAATCGTAAGAGTTTCCACTCCATGAATGTTCAGATGGTGTGCTTGGCGGACCAGTACATCTCCCATGTCAATGCTAAGTATCCTAGGTCGGTGCATGATGCCTTTGCACTAAGGAATAGCAGCATCCCAAATGTGATGGACCAACTACAGAGGCACAGGGTGCGGCTAATAGGTGAGCCCTGGTTCCCACCCAGTATATGTTGGTGTATGCCTATGGTGTTGGCCATATAGGATAGTGTGTGGCTAAATGTTGTCCCTCAATATTTGCAGGTGACTCTGGTTACCCACACCTATCATAGCTGCGGACCCCTGTGAGGAATGCCAGGACAAGGGCAGAGAAACGTTATAATGGGACACATGGGGGAACGAGAAGGATAATTGAGATAACCTTTGGCCTCCTGAGGTCCAGGTTCCAGTGCCTCCATCTAACAGGTGGATTCCTGTGTCAATCACCCAAGAAGGTCTGCCAGATAGTAGTGGCATGCTGCATGTTGCACAACCTGGCCCTCAGATGCCATGTACTTTTTCTGCATGAGGAGGCTGGAGATGTCCCTGTGGTAGCAGTGGACCCTGTGGACAGTGAGGATGAGGAGGCAGAGGATGAGGACAATAGAACATCTATGATCCATCAATACTTCCAATGACACACAGGTAAGACAGTGTAACTTTACATTTCAATGACTTTAGTTGTAATCTGTGTGGCAATGGCATGCTGATATTTCCCACTTCTATGCCCACTTACTGTTCCCTCTGGCAATTCATTTTGCAGATGTTGGTGATCTGACAAATATTCCAGGGGTGATCACTACAGCCAGCTACAGGTCATTAATCCATGCTCATTCTATGTACAGTTAAGTTGCAATTTTTGTACCTGTTTAAAAAAATACATATTTTATATACATGACATACTCCAAATTGATTTTTGTCAAAGGTTGTTTGTTGAAGTGCTAACATATAGGGGGAAAGTGCAATGGGATGGGGAGATGATGGAGGAAAGTCCAGGGTTTTGTTCCAGTCTGTTTTTAGCACAGATGCATTGTCCAAGGGGACGTAGGAAGGGGAGCAATGGCAGTTCAAGATGGATAGGGAGACTGAGTGGGACACAAGGGGGACAATCAGGAGAGTCTCATTTCCTGGTGGGGGTCTTGGCATGTGTCTCTGGATTCTGTCTGGATTGCAGGGAACGTTTGCGGGGTGTTTTACCTGCAGGGGGAGGGGTGCTGGGGGCCTGTGACTCCTGTGGCGGGTCCTCCTGGCCACTAGTGGCAGCGGAAGTGGAAGGCTGTTCAGATGTCTGGCTAGTGGCAGGGGCCCACTGGTGTGAGACTGCCTCCCTCATATTGTTGGCCATGTCTGCCATTACCCCTGCTATGGAGACCAGGGTGTTGTTGATGGCCTGCAAGTCCTCCCTGATCCCCTGGTACTGTCCCTCCTGCAGCCACCTGTTCTCCTGCATTTTGGCCAGGATCTGGTCCATCGTGTCCAGGTAATGTTGGTAGGCTCCCAGGATCTTGGAGAGTGCCTCCTGGAGAGTCGGTTCCCTGGGCCTGTCCTACCCCTGGCGCACAGCACTCCTACCAGTTTCCCTGATGGCCTGTGCCTCTGTCTCCTGAACTGTGTGCCCACTGCCACTGACCCCAGGTCCCTGATTGTCTTGTGTGAGAGGTGTGGGCTGGGGTCCTTGTAGAGGTAGCCACACTGCTGATTGAGGTGTCCTGGGGACAGAGGTGTGGGTACGCTGGGTGGGTGCTGTGGTGTTGTTTCCTGATGGGGGAGGCTCTGTGGTGGTCTGTGAGTGGGCTTGGGTAACTGGCTGTTCAGTGGTCTCTAATGGGCCAGTAGATCGTCCAGATCCTGAAGACCAGAGCTACTGTCATCACTGTCGGCCTCTTCTGTTGGGGGACTGGATAATGCTGGCACCTCCTATCCAGTGACATTGGCTGGGGTACCTGTGGGGATGTAAATGATGTTTTATGTTTGATGTGTATGACATATTGTACATCCCTGGCTTCCCCTCTATGGTTTGATTTGCCCTGCCAGCTTTCACTTTTGTATGTTATTATATGGTGGGATTGTTAGTTCTCTATGCTGTGCATGCTTTAGTGATGAGTGCCCATGCAGGGCTCGGAGGTGTGTCCATGAATTGGTACAGCATGCAGAGCTTGGCATTGGGATAAGTGAGATCTGATGGTGGAGTGTGTGGGATGTAGTGGAGTGATGGGAGTGAGGGTGAGGGTATGTGATGGCATGCAGGTAGGGGGGTGATAATTGTAGATAGTTGACTTACCAGAGTCCAGTGCTCCTCCGACTCCAGCCAGGCCCTCAGGATGAAATATTGCCAAGACTTGCTCCTCCCCTGCTGTGAGTTGTGGGCGAGGAGGTGGGGGTCCACCGCCAGTCCTCTGGATAGCGAGCTGGTGTCTTGCTGCTATGGAACGTACCTTCCCTCGTAGGTCGTTCCACCTCTTCCTGATGTTATCCCTAGTTCTGGGGTGGTGTCCCACGGCGTTGACCCTCTCCACGATTCTCTGCCATAGCTTCATCTTCCTGGCTATTGATATCTGCTGCACCTGTGCTCCAAATAGCTGTGGCTCTACCCCGACAATTTCTTCCACCATGACCCTTAGCTCCTCCTCTGTGAAACGGGGGTGTCTTTGTGGTGCCATGGGTGTTGTGTGAGGTGTGTTGGTGAGGGTGTTTTGGGTAGTGTGTTAGTGGTGTATAGGTGTGAGTAGTGTGTGACTTTAGTTGTCTCAGTGGTCTTGGTGTCTCTTTCGTGGCAATGATTTGTAATCGTGAAGGATTGTGGGTAATGTGGGTGTGTGTTTTATAGTAGTGTGTGTGTGTTGTGTGTGTATGGGTGTTAGGTGTGTGTTGTTTGAATTGTACAATGTGGTGTTGTTTTGTCTGTGGGTGTCCATTGTGAGCGCAGTGGTATGTACTGCCAATCGTTTACCGCTGTTGAATGTCTGCCGTGGTGATTCATGGGTCAAAATGTGATGGGAGTTGTTATGTTGGCATAACGGTGTGGGTTTTGATACCGCCAATTTATCACTGACCTTTGGTCTGGCAGATTTGTGTATGTGGCTGAATTCTGTCTGATTGGTGTGTATGTGTCATAATATGGTGAACGGATATCCGCCTCCGCATCAGTAAGTTGGCGGCCGTCATCGTGATGGTGAGCGGAATTTACCGTCAGGGTCATAATGAGGGCTTATATAACGTATTAAAAAAATTATACTCATCATGAGCTGCAAATGTCTCATTTTCTTTGGCAGTATTTTGCCTACTGGATTTTGTACTCTTTTTAGCCCCCTTAGCCTTTGAAAGAGTCTTCAGTCTTTTGGTATACATTAGCAGGCCAGGTTGCAAGAAAGTTTCAGCAAAACACCATATATATAAATTAAAGTTCAAAAAGCCTAGCTTGTGTACAGGTTGCTCATGCTGCTAACTGGACAACTGTTCCGTCACTGCCACATTCTTCCAACCTGAAAACACTGTGCTTCAAGGGGTAGTTATTGCTCAGAAGAACAATAATTCAGCTTGTGTTAACAATACTGTTTTTTTCTGCTTATATAAGTAGAAAATTATTTTCTCAGAGACCAGTTTAGATTTTCCTCCAAATAAGACAAAATAATAAAGATAAAAGTTACATATTGATCAAGAATTCAAAACAGAGATACATCACTTTATTATCTAAGCTTTACTACATGTTTTCACCAACAATTACATATTTATATTTAGTGCACAACTAATTTGTTATTCTTTCCTCTCATACAATACAACACCCTCAACAAGTCTCTTTTCAAATAATTGTAATTAAATTATAACATGTCATGAACAACACAATCATCTTGACACACATTTACTAACACTCACCACTATGTTTCACTCTTAAAATAGCAATATCACCACTCCAATATCTCATAGGGCTATACAACGAGGTTTATAAAAACAGTAGTGCTTGTATCATTACATTCTTTGTTTCAAAATTTTAAATTTTGTATTTTCTTCACGACATGTTTATACAACTGAAAAAATTCATTTTTGTTAACACAATCTGCAAACCTTGCACATCTCTCTACATTATTATGTGTACCTCTCTAAAAGCTGTATTAATACCCCCTAAACAGCTTTTCATTCTATAAACATGAATCATTTTAACAACATTAGTACACTTTCTGACTCTTAATAACAACATTTATAAAATATCTTATTAAATACCTGAACTTGGAGTTCTTTCTTGAATGCAGATGATCATACCAGTCTCTTTCAGCTCCATATAAATTCACTTCTACTAAGCACAACTGAAACAGATGCTTTTCTTCTTCAAAGCAACAAGAACAAACTGAGCTATCTCTTGTTCTGCACCCAATCACATCACAGCATTTCACCAAGAATAGTAAATACTGGTTGAGGCCTACGTCTGAGTTTTTTTATTTTTTTTATTCTCACCGTACTGTCTTGTGAGACTCTTGCAGGACTGTAAAACACGTCATAGTAGGTCCAGTAATTTTCCATGTGGGTCTCGAGAGGCTTGCGGGAATGTAAAACACGTTGTGGCAGGCCCAGTAGATTTCCATGCGGGTCTTGCAAGATGCTTGTGAGATCTAATGAAACTCATGTGACAAGCTTCATTCCCTGAAGCTTGCACAGTACTCTTGTGAGTCTCTGACAGGATTGCAACACAATTGTAGGACAACATTAGTATATGTGAAGGACTACCCTCTCCACTGACAACTGTCTCTAATAGTTCTGAGTACTAGGGTATGAGGAGAGACTACCTACTCCTTTCAAAGCTCTCTCTCAGGTGACAGTTATGCATAGTAGGCTATGTGGATGGACTGGCCTCTCCTTTGACACCTCTATCTCAGATGATGGGTGTGTGTAGTAGGGTTTGTGAGAAGTGACTGGCCTTTGTCTCAGAATGTGGTTGTGCATAGTAGAGAATATAGAGAGCAACTGGTCTATCTGCTGAGACATCTCACTCTGGATGAATATAGTAGTAAGTGGAGAGGGACTGCCCTTTCCTCTCTCTCAGATGGCGAGTGTACATAGTAGGGTGTGTACATGGACTGGCCTCTCCTGACAGTCCTCTCTCTCAGATGGCAGGTGTGCATAGTAGGGTGTGGGGAAAGAGAATTGCCTCTCCATTGAATCGTCTCTCTAAGATGACAAGTGTGCATAGTATTGAGTGGAAAAGTATTGCCCTTGCCCTCAGACATATCTCTCAGATGACAGGTGTGCATATTACGGTGTTTATATGGACTGTCCTCTCCTGTCAGACCTCTCTCCTAGGGGAAGGGTGTGTGTAGTAGAGTGTGTGGTGAGAGTTCTGCCTCTCCACTCAAACCGCTGTCTCAGATGACAAGTGTGCGACATGTGTAGTAGGGTGTGTGGAAACAGACTGATCACTCCTTTCTCAACTCTATCTCAGATGACAGCCATGCATAGTAGTAGTAAGAGTGGAAGGACTAGTCTCTCATCCCAAATCTCTCTCTCAAATGACAGGAGTGTGTAGTAGTTTGAGGGGGTGACAGGCCTCTCCTGTTAGACATCTATCTCAAATGACGGGTGTGCTTCACATAGTGTGAGGATTGACTGTCTTCTCCTTTCAGACCTCTCCCTCAGATGACAGATGTGCATATTAGTGTGTGGAGAGGGGCTGACCTCTGCTTTGAAACCTCTATTCAGATGACAGTTGTGTACAGTAGGGTATGTTGAGGGACTGGCTTCTCCTTTCACACCTCTTTCTCAGATGATGGGTGGGGATTGACAAGCCTCTCCTTTAAGACCTATCAGATGACATGCGCATTAGAGTGTGTGGGGTGAAACTGCCCTCTCTTGACAGATGCTCTATCAGATGACGGGGTGTATAGTAGGTTGTGTGTATGGACACCATCTCCAGTAAGACTCCTTCCTACAATAACAAGTGTTCATACCAGAGTGTATTCAAATATCACCTACTCCTTCCTATTTTTCACAAACCCATGAGAGTCCTGCAACATCGTAACTTTTTAATTAAAAAATTACCTTTCTTCTCATCACAGCAATTCTCTCTTGCACACTGCCTCTCAAAAAACAAGGACCACAATATACATTCCTAGTAGTAGAGTGTTTTCACAAATCATCTACTCCGTTTTACTATTCACAATCCTGCAAGAGTCCCATGAGACCATAAAAGTTAAAAACAATACACATTTATAATCTTCACTGTATGAATCTCATCTCTAAATCTAGGAGGATAGTGTGCCTTTCTGCTGCCCACTTATATAGCCTTTTCAATTCTTTTCCAAAACATCTTCAGTTTCCACAGTAAACATTAATGGCCTCTATTTCATTTCTAATATTTCAACAACCAGACAATCAGAGCACTCAATCTTGTGCAATTCACAGGAGCCTCTCACTCCTGTGAGAGCATGAAGGCTCACAGGAAAAAAGAGCTGCTCAACCAATCACAGGGCTCCATTCATGATTTTATGCTCTCGTAGGAGGCTCACAAGTCTCTTGCGAGGCCAACTGCCAAAATACAGAACTATTTTCCTGCCTTAATTTCTCAAAATCTACTTAACTGATTTACACTAAATCACAAAAGCTACAATCTTGGGACCAAAATCTAGCTTCCTGGCGAACTTGATAGAATTCTGCTCAGCAGTTTTTCCTGAAACCCTGCCTAAAGAAGTCTATGAAAACTACATTGGGAGTTTGCATTTTGGGAACTGCCTTTTTTTCTCAGCCCCTGCTTGATGGATCCCACCGAAACATTCCAGCAAGGAGCTTAGGTAAAGTAACTTTTTGTTTTGAGAGTTTCATGAAGATTAGTCAAACGTGGCCAAAGTTATTAACAAACCAAAAAATAGTCCATCAATGGAAAAGAAGTCCTAACAATAACTAGATATTGGTGACTTCCACTACCCTTTCTGAAAGGTCCTCCTCAAACGTTTTGCCTTTGTCCTCCTCATTTTCTGACCTTGTTTGTGTTGGCTTTAGGGTTCTGGGCACTTCACAACTGCTAACCAGTGCTAAAGTACATGTGCTCCCTGATAAAAACATGGTAACATTGGCCTATCCACAAGACACATTTTTAATTTATGTATAAGATCCTAGTAAAGTGTATTCCATGTGCCCAGAGCCTGTAAATTAAATGCTACTTATGGGCCTGCAGCATTGATTGTGCCACCCACCTCAGTAGCCCTTCAAACATGTCTCAGGCTTGCCATTGCAGAGCCTGTGTGTACAATCTTAAACTGCCATGTCAACCTGGAAAGTTAACCCTTTGTAGCAGCATAAAAGGATGATGGACGGAGTGCTGAAAGTTTTCAAACACTCATCTCCAGTCACAGATCTGGGTTAAATCCATTGTTCTTTTGTTCACCATGCCACCCCAGTTTGGACACAGCCAAATGCAGATCAGTCTTGATCCTGGAATAGGTGCCCCCGTATATTGTTTGCAATTATTTACATAACCTGGGGTACATATCAAGCTTGTAGAATATGTCTTCCAATATGGCGCACACGAGTGCAGTAGGTACAAAGGTGCGGGCCTTGGATGTCACTATTTGGATCTCCGTCAGGTGCACTATTTAACTGAGAATTCAAGATGGAGGATGCGTTAGCTCCACCGCCACATGAACGGATTCTCATGGCATGGACCGAAGTGAGATGAAAGGAAGTACATTTAAGGTAAGGACACCTGGGTGGGAGTTTGCATCAAGAAGCCGTTAGTGAGTGCATTAGCTCAGGCGAGACAATTATATGCCGGCCCTATGGGCGTCAGTCTAGTTGCATACAGGAAACATGGTGTCAATGTGCTCTGATCGCAGAGCTCTCTGCACCAACATGGATGCGCATACAATGGCATCAGCATTCCCACTTTGCATTGTGAGATCAATGGAGAAACGGGATGCTGATTTGAGGGCAGGCCCTATGCACGCACCTAGGAACACTAGTACTTCCTTTATATTTCTCAGCTGGTATCAAGTAGATGTCTTGCATGGTTTGCTATCTGTAGGATTTCATGTTGGGGCATATAGTATGTGTGTTCAGACATAGAAACATGTCACCTTGTATGAAGCAATGAATAAGAACAAGAGACAGTACCTGTGACATTCAAATAAGGTAATGGAGGAAGCAACGAAAAGTTAAAAGCCCAACAAGAAACTTATAATGACAGAGTCAGGAGCAAAGGGGAAGCTGATAAATGTAAGCGTTACAAAAATAGGCCCCTGTAGATCAAATGAAATGTGAGAACTGTTTTTTAATATGGCCCTAGTACCCACTTATAGGAGATACTGATTCTGTAATTATTACAAATCAGATGTTGAGAATGCGCTCTTTGCTTCATTTTAGAATATGTACGTTTGAAGTACATATAAACGCCTGAAGGTATGGTTCCTTCAAGCAAAGTGTCAGGAGCAGAAAGACTAAGGCCCGCATTATGATACCCGCTTACTGCTGCGCTGACAGCCGCCAACTTATCGCTGTGCTGGCGAATATCTGTTCACCATATTATGACAAACACACACACCAATCCGACAGAATACAGCTCATACACAAATCCGCCAGACCAAAGGTCAGTGATAAACTGGTGGTCCCAAAACCCACGCCGTTACGCCAACATGACAACGCCCATCACATTATGAGCCACGAATCACCACGGTGGACATTCAATGACGGTAAACAATTGGCAGTACATACCGCAGCGCTGAGAATGGACACCCACATACAAAACAACACCACATTGGCCAATACCAAAAACACACACCTGACAACCATACACACCCCACACCCACACACCCATGCCATTATAAAACACACACCCACATTACCCACAACCCTTTATGAACAATTATTGCCATCAGGAGTCTGAGAAGAAGAGCACAGAGACTACTAGACACACACACCACCTACACCCAAACACCCCTCATGCATTCCACATCACACATCCCACCACATTACCCAACACACCCTCACCAACACACATCACACAACACCCATGGCACCACAAAGGCACCCCTGTTTCACTGAGGAGGAGTTGAGACTGGTAAGTCTGCATGCCACACACACTCTCACCCTGACTCCCATCACTCCACCACATCCAACACACTCCATCAACACATCACACTAATCCCAATGCCAGTCCCTGCGTGCTGTACCAATGCATGGAGACACCCCTCCCCACCCTGCATGGACACTCATCACTAAAGCATGCACAGCACAGGGAAGCTTACAATTCCACAATACACCAACATACACAAGCAAAAGATGGCAGGGTAACACCAACCATAGAGGGGAAGCTACAGAAATACAAATGTCATACACTTGAAGCATAATACATCATTTACATCCCCAAAGGTACTCCAGCCAATGTCACTGGAGAGTAGGTGCCACCACTATCGCCCAACAGAAGAGGCCCACAGTGATGACAGTAACTCTGGACTTCTGGATCTGGACGACCTACCTGGCCCATCAGTTCTACCTTGAACTGCCATTGTTCCCCTTCCTATGTCCCCATGGATGCTGCACCTGTGCTACAAACCCTGGACTTTCCTCCATCATCACCCCATTCCATTGTACTTTCCTCTCTATATTTTGGCACAAAAATAAACACCCTTGGATAAAACTTGACTACTAGTATTTCATGTATTGCAACATTGTATTAATAGAAACAGCTACAACGATTGCAAATGAACTATACATAGTATGAGCATAGAATTAATGACCTGTTGCTGGCTGTTGTGATCACATCAGGACAATGTTGTCATATCACCGACATCTGTAAAGTGAATATCCATAGGTAACAGTGAGTAGGGGAAAGAAGTGGGTAATGCCAGCATGCCAGTGCCACACAGAATACACCAATAATCACAGTAATGTGAAGTAGCACTGTCTCACCTGTGTGTCATTGAAAGTACTGACGGATCACCAATGTTCTGTTGTCCACATCCTCATCCTCATCCTATGCCTCCTCATCCTCACTGTCTTCAGGGTCCAGTGCTGCCACAGGGGCATCTCCAGTCCCTTCCTCCTGCAGAAAAGGTACATGGCGTCTGAGGGCCAGGTTGTGCAACATGCAGCATGCCACCACTGTCTGGCAGACCTTCTTGGGTGAGGAGCACAGGGAACCACCTGTCAGATGGAGGCACCTGAACCTGGCCTTCAGGAGGCCAAACATCCTCTCAATGATCCTTCTGGTTCTCCCATGTGCCTCATTAGAACGTTTCTCTGCCCTTATCCTGGCGTTCCTCACAGGGGTCAGCAGCCATGATAGGTTTGGGTAACCAGAGTCACCTGCAAATATTGAGGGACAACATTTAGCCACAGACTATCCTACATAGCCAACAGCAAAGGCATACACCAACATATACTGGGATGGAGCCAAGGCTCACCTATTAGCCACACCCTGTGCCTCTGTAGTTGGGCCATCACATTTGGGATGCTGCTATTCTTTAGGAAAAAGGCATAATGACCCAGGATACTTAGCATTGACGTGGGAGATGTACTGGTCCTCCAGGCACACCATCTGCGCAATCATGGAGTAGAAACTCTTACGATTCCTGAACACCTGTTTATTTTGCCGGGTGGGGGACAAATGCAATATCTGTTCCGTCATTCGCCCCTATTATATTGGGGATATGTCCCATTGCATAAAACCCGGCCTTCACAGTGGCCAAATCCTCCACCTGGAGGAAAGCAATGTAGCTGCACATGTGTTTTATCAGGGCAGACAAGGCTCTTGCCAGCACGATTGAGAACATGGGCTGACATTCCTGCTGCCAAGCCCACTGCCACTTGGTAAGAACCAGTTGCCAGGAAATGGAGCACTGATAGAACTTGCACAAGTGGGGGGATCCTAGTGGGATGACGGATGGCTGAGATCAGGTCAGGTTCCAACTGGGCACACAGCTCAGTGATTGTGGCCCTGTCCTGTCTATAGGTGAGTATTATGTGCCTGTCCTCCAGTGTAGCCGAGTCCACCAGGAGTCTGTACACGGGGGTATGGCTCCATCTCCTATTCATCCACAGCAGTAGGTATCTAAGGGACACAAGAGTGGGTAGGCTGTCACATTTTAAACAACTATACCACAACAGCAGTACACATCGTGCAATCATGTTTTTGGACAGTGTAATTGAAAAGTATTTGCCTTTATATTCTGTGACACAGGAATAATCAATAGGCCAGTTCACCCCCAGTGAAATGGCGACCGCCTGTCCTGTGTGAGGGATAGGTGGAAGTAAGGTAAGGCCACCGACGTTGAGCGCCGTGGCGGTAGGCGGTCATGAACTGCCATGCAATTCCTCATTGGTTTATATTGGGCCCTTTGGGGTACAGTGGCCAATGTGGATCTACTCTGGTGGTGCCGGTATGCACCACCGCGGACGTGACCGCCATTTTATTTCACATTTCTTTACTTGTTTCCTGACCTTCCATTGGAGAGGACCTACACTGCATGTGCTGCTGTGACCTGTGTCTGGAACCTACCGTGGCCTGTGTGACTCTGGAAAGGGCCCCAGCCTTCACTTCGGAGGAGTTGGAGCGACTGGTGGATGGGGTCCTATCCCAGTACGGACTGCTGTAGGGCCTCCAGACCAACAGGTGAGTACACTGTGGGCACAATTCACGTGGCATGAATGCATGGAGTTGTGTGTGAAGGCATCGTGTAAGGGGGGTGGGTAGATGTCCTCTTGGCGGTGTACATGTTGTGCGCTGGGCTATGTGTGTGCCAATGGTGATGCAAACAGGTATGGTGGGCCATTTGTGTGACAGGATGGACTGTTTGTCTAATGGTGTTCTCTTGTCTGTATTGTCTCTGCAGGTCATCACCCATCAAAAGAAGGGACTATGGCGTGCCATCGCCAAGGAGGTGTGGACCCTGGGGGTCTATAGCAGGCGGAGCACACACTGTCGCAAATGGTGGGAGGACCTGAGACACTGGGCATGAAAGACCGCGGAGGACCAGCTTTCGATGGCCTCCCAACGAGGAAGGGGTGCCTGTCAGAACCTGACCCCCTTATGGCCAGCATACTGGCAGTGGTCTACACTGAACTAGATGGGTGCTTGAGGGCATAACAGCAGCAACAAGGGGGTGAGTACAGTGGCTATCATTACAACTTACGGCTGGTGGGGTGGTATCTGGGTGGTGGTTGTGTCAGTGGGTACCCCTAGGCCAGGCCAGACATAGCAGCGTAGGTCCTCTGGAGTCTAAGGGATTGAATGGAAAATACTGCTCACCTAGCTTGTTAGTCTTCACTTTTGGGCAGAGAGAACCAGTGGGGGGCAGGGCGAGGGGAGCACCACGGCAGAGACTTGAGGGGACACAACACAGACTCTGCTACCTCCTCCGAGGGGAGCTCCCTGGTGTTGGCGGACACCTCTGTGACCACCCCAGCTGCAGGTACGGCTGCCACCCTGTCCCTGCAGCGCCATACCAATAGCCCCTCAGCGAATTGCCTGTGCCCGCTCACCCAGGTGGGTGGGCATCTCCTGCGCTCCAGGCACCTAAGGCCCTGCCCCAGTGAGCCCTGCTGCCCTGAGTGAGGAGGCTATTGACCTCCTGAGATCCATCTCTGTAGGGAAGTCAACCATTGTGAATGCCATCCAGGGGCTGCATCCCAGATGCAGCAATGCAATGCATTTCGGGAGAGCATTCACTGTGGATTGGCGGCCCAACAGAGATCGATTCAGGCTCTGGCTTCCTCTCTGATGGCAGCTATTGTCCCTGTTTCTACCGTCCCCCCTCCAACTTCCACTTCCCAGTCCCATTCTTCTCAACCCCAACCCATCCCAAGCACACAGGCAGATGAGCATGCACACAAGACAACACACAAGAGTGGGACAGGCAAATACTAGCACCACACTTCATCCCACAGGCACAGACACCATTCAGTTGCAGACACAACAACATCCACTATCTCTTCCTCCTCCTCCTCCACCTCCCACCCAGTTACGTCCACACTCACACCTGCACTCTCTACATCAATATCCACTACCAGCATCATCACCACACAAAGCTGAACACATACCTTACTGGCAAACATCTCCACAACTCCATCACTGACTTCATCTCCCCGCACGCCCTTGCCTCACCGGACTACATCCTCCTCGGTGACCTCAACTTCCACCTGGAACAGAACAACGACCCCAACACCACCGCCCTGCTCGCCAACCTAGCCAACCTCGGCCTCAAGCAACTGGTGAACACCCCCACCCACATCGCCGGACACACGCTAGACCCCATCTTCTCTGCCAGCAACCACATATCCTTCAGCCACTCCTCAGCTATACACTGGACCGACCACAGATGTGTCCACTTCACCTTCCGACGCGAGACTCGCCACCTCCGCACACAACCCATCCCACGTCGACAGTGGAACAAAATCCCCGAGGAACAGCTTCTCTCCACTCTCAACAACAACCACCCACCTTCTCCTCTGACCCCAACGACGCAGCCCTCAGCCTCACGAATTGGATCACCAACTGCGCAGACAACCTCGCTCCCCTCAGACGCCTCCCAAGACAGACCAACACCAAAAAACCTCTCTGGTTCACCGACACCCTTCAGGAATCAAAGAAAACCTGACGCACCCTCGAGAAAGCCTGGCGCAAGGACCACACCGCAGACAACATGACTGCCCTCAAGAACGCTACCCGCGAACACC
Organism: Pleurodeles waltl; assembly: GCF_031143425.1. Classification (NCBI taxonomy): domain Eukaryota; kingdom Metazoa; phylum Chordata; class Amphibia; order Caudata; family Salamandridae; genus Pleurodeles; species Pleurodeles waltl. The sequence goes on from NC_090445.1 coordinate 512,858,672, forward strand.
ACCAACTGATCCGCGTCGCCAAAAGAAATTTCTTCACAGAAAGACTGGACAAAAACAGCCACAACAGCAGAGAACTCTTCAACATTGTCAATGAGCTCTCCAACCCTAACGCCAACGCCAACGCCATCACTCCCTCACAAGACCTCTGCAACTCCCTCACCACCTTCTTCCATCGTAAGATCACCGACCTACACGACAGCTTCGGACACCAGACCCAGCCAACCACCACAGAACCTACAACCCCAGCCATCACCCTCAACGCCTGGACTCACATCAACACGGAAGAGACCAAAGCCACCATGAACTCCATCCACTCCGGTGCCCCCTCGGACCCCTGCCCACACTTCATCTTCAACAAAGCAGGCGACATCATCGCCCCGCACCTCCAGACCATCATCAACAGCTAGTTTTCGTCTGCTACCTTCCCCGAGAGCTGGAATCACGCTGAAGTCAACGCCCTACTGAAAAAACCTACGGCGGACCCAAGCGACCTGAAGAACTTCCGCCCCATCTGGCTCCTCCCATTCTCCGCCAAAGTCATAGAGAAGACCGTCAACAAGCAACTTACCAACTTCCTTGAAGACAACAGCCTACTCGACCCCTCTCAGTCCGGATTCCGAGCCAATCACAGCACAGAAACCGCCCTCATCTCAGTCACAGACGACATCAGAACCCTGATGGACAACGGAGAAACATCCTCTCGGCTGCCTTCGACACCTTCTGCCACCGAACCCTAATATCCCGCCTCCGCTCCACCGGAATCCAAGGACAGGCCCTGGACTGGATCACCTCCTTCCTCTCCAACCGCTCCCAAAGAGTCTACCTCCCACCTTTTCGCTCAGACCCCACCGAGATCATCTGCGGCGTCCCACAAGGCTCCTCGCTCAGCCCGACACTCTTCAATGTCTACATGAGCCCCCTCGCCGACATCGTACGCAAACACAGCATCATCATCACCTCCTACGCCGACGACACTCAACTGATACTTTCCCTCACCAAGGACCCCACCAGCGCCAAGACCAACCTGCAAGATGGAATGAAAGACGTCGCAGATTGGATGAAACTCAGCCGTCTGAAACTGAACTCAGACAAAACAGAAGTCCTCATCCTCGGAAACACCCCGACTGCCTGGGACGACTCCTGGTGGCCCACGGCCCTTGGCACTGCACCGAACCCCTCAGACCACGCACGCAACCTCGGTTTCATCTTGGACCCACTTCTCACCATGACCAAACAAGTCAACGCCGTATCATCCTCCTGCTTCCTCACCCTCCTCATGCTCCGAAAGATCTTCCGTTGGATCCCCGCCGACACCAGAAAGACCGTGACCCACGCCCTCGTCACAAACCGCCTGGACTACGGCAACACACCATACGCAGGAACCACCGCTAAACTCCAGAAACGTCTGCAACGAATTCAAAATGCCTCCGCCCGCCTCATCCTCAACATACCCCGCAAAAGCCACATCTCCGCCCACCTGAGACACCTGCACTGGCTTCCCGTCAACAAAAGGATCACCTTCCGACTCCTCACCCACGCACACAAAGCCCTCCACAACAAGGGACCCGAACTCCTCAACCGCCGCCTCAGCTTCTACACTCCCACCCGTCCTCTTCGCTCCGCCAACCTCGCTCTCGCTGCCGTCCCTCGCATCCGCCACACCACGGCGGGTTGGAGGTCCTTCTCCTACCTGGCGGGCAAGACATGGAACTCCCTCCCCACCATCCTCAGGACCACCCAGGACCACTCCGCTTTCCTGAGACTATTCAAGACCTGGCTCTTCGAGCAGTAGTAACCCCTTCCCCCTAGCGCCTTGAGACCCGCACAGGTGAGTAGCGCTCTTTATAAATATTTATGATTGATTGATTGATTGATATGCACGCGGTGTTCCCGGTGTTTTCTCCCACCATGTCTGTCCCCCCAAAGGACACAAACGCAAGCACTCAGACACCAAACAACCATCCACCTCACAACAGCATACAGCCCATGCACCTGCACCCAAATCCAGCAGACATACACCTCCGATGACCACTCCCTCATCCTCCACTCCCATAACTCCTCCCTACTCCCGCCCCAACATCCCTAAAAAGCTTTTCATTTCCCAGATTGGCCTCTTCCCTACCCCTCCCCCTGTCCTGCATGTATGTGCAGGGGAGCAAGGACCCAGCCCAGCACCTCAGCCAAACAGTCCACGGGGACAGTGGTAGCACCAGCTGCTCATGGTGGTAGGGATGTCAGACCAACAACACTGAAGGGGAAGGAGGCAGCACAACCTGGGATGCAAGGGAACAGTTCAGCACCAGTTTTGAGGAAGGGGAAGGAGCCTGCACCAGCTGTGAAGAAGGGGAAGGAGCCTACAACAGCTGTGGAGAAGGGGAAGGAGCCTGCACCAGCTGTGAAGAAGGGGAAGGAGCCTGCACGAGTTGTGAGGAAGGGGAAGGAGCCTGCACTACCAGGGAAAAGCCCATCCACCCCTGCCAGGAAGGGTAAGGGATCCCCAACCCATGACCAGGAGGACAAGAGGCACTCTACACCAGCAGAAGGTGTCAGGCAAACACCACCACCACCACAGGCTGTCACAGGGCCCCCACCGCCAGCTGTGGATGTGTTGCCATCACAGAGTGCAGAGGCTGCCCAGGACCCTCCCCCAACCACCACCATTCACCCACCTGAGAGACTGTGGCCTTGCACTCCCCGGGACAGAGCAATGGGCATGTTGCCCCCTCCAGAACCAGTGGGGTATTAACACACTTGAGAGACTCTGGCCTTGCACTCCCCAGGACAAAGCAATGGGTATGTTGCCCCCTCCAGAACCAGTGGGGTATTAACACACTTGAGAGACTCTGGCCTTGCACTCCCCAGGACAAAGCAATGGGCATGTTGCCCCCTCCAGAACCAGTGGGGTATTAACACACTTGAGAGACTCTGGCCTTGCACTCCCCAGGACAAAGCAATGGGTATGTTGCCCCCTCCAGAACCAGTGGGCTGAGTTGCCCCACCTCCCCTGAGGTGCAGCAAACTGATGCCCCTGCAGTGTTCAGGATGTATTCAGGATTCAAGATGGGCCTTGGACTGTGCCCTGTGTCCATGTGGGCCTTTTGGACTGGGCAGTGTCCCTTTTATATACAAGTGTACATATCTGTTTCATGGCTAAATCGAATTATTGCTTTTGCTTTTGATCTGATTACAATCACTTTCGTTAGTTCCTGCTGTACTTGCATTATTCTGCAGATTTACAAGGTCAAATTGTTTTTGTAGTGCAGCTGGTTGTGTGTGTGTGGTGTGTGTGAATGGCGTGTGTTGTATGTGTGTTTGTCACTCTCTTTTTCCTCCCACCCTCCCTTGTGTGCTAGGCGGCTGTACTCACCGTCGTCGTCTTCGTCGGTGTTGGTGTTCCAAGTGAAGCATAACGTAGAAGATCATCGGGAAAACTTGCAGTTTGGGTTCCTTGGTGGCTTGGTTCTTCCCTGTGTCTCCAATGGTGAGTCCTTTGACGTTTGTACTCGGTTTCTGCCAGGCTTTTGTTGGCGTTGGTACCGCTCCTGAAAAGGTGGCAGTTTGCAAGGTCTTAATATGCTGGGCGGAACTTTTACTTCCGCCTGGCTGTAGGTGGCTACAGCCGTGATGGTTGTTGTTTCCACCCTGGTGGTTGGTGTGGTACATTGGCTGTCTATCAGAGATATCACCACCATGGTCATAATTTGGCGGTACTTACCGCCAGCCTGTTGGAAGTATTACAGCCACTTTAGCACCCACCGCCAGGGTTGTAATGAGGGCCTACATCTAAAGTTTAGAAAGTTTCTGAGGACTGGAGATAATTCAACAGGTAATGTAAGATGCAGCCATTAGACAAAGAGGCTAGGCAGTTATTTTAATGCTTTAGGCTAATCTCTCAAACAATATAGTCTCTGATCTCTTAAGAATCTTTGTGGGTCAAAGATTAGATGAGATTATCCTGCCAGCACCCTCCATCATCAGAATTGTGATGGAGATGATAATTCATCACCTCTTGTACATATAATCCATTGGTCTTGAGTGAGTGATAAGAATAGATGTGGTCTCATGTGACAGGCTGGAGTGCATGTGTACGCATTGTGTATTCAGTGAATCCATGCATACAAATGATAGCAGACTTCACAGGTAGAAGCATAAGTTATAAGAATAGGTGTGGTCAATTGATAAAGGGCCACATTGCACGTATACACATAGTTTATCCAGCAAATGCCCAAATGTAAGTTGTTAATGGATACTGCCGGTGAAAGCTTGTATCTGTTTAAATTGTACTCCTTTGATGTGATCTATATGAATTTTTGGTCTGACAATGTTGCCATGGCTTGATGGGTAAATGGGTGTTATCTCGAGGCATGAGAGCATATCCCATTAGGCCCATGTGTGTGGGTGTACACTTAGCTATGTCTAAATTATGTTTACATCTTAACTAATGTCCCACACACAATGGGGGTGTCGAAAAAAGGCTTGATTTTTGGAATTGAAATAATACTAAGTAGAGTGTGATATTGATTCTGGACTATCTCTATATCATTTGCAGAGTACTCTCCCTTTGGTCAATCAGATAAAACCATCAGTTACTAGTGGGTCCTGAAGAAGGTGGATGCAGAACCATTGTGATACCCACCAAAACGTGCATCGACTGGTTTCAGGAGTGATCCTAGTCTGCAACACAACAGCTGTCAAAATTGAAAGATCTTTTCCCGCTGTACTTAGTGGTTTATGTGAGATGTGACTAGAAATGGTCCGAATGAGTGGCTTGATGGGATGGGAGTGAAGTAAGGTGTACATATATAGGTTGCTAGGTTTTCAGGCTTTTTCACTGCAAAAATAGATATGTAAATATTGGATGAAATTGATGTATGATATTCAGGATATAGATAGACTAAAAAAAAAAAATGTGTATTAATCAATTGGGTAAAAAATAATAAAATTAAAAAAAGATGCAAACACAAAGTTAAGCTGTATGGTTTGGTTCTGTATCTATCACTTGTGGCAAATACAGAAGAAATGCAGGCAGTGGGGGATATCTAATTATTCATATGGTTAGTTCCACCCTGATCCCAAACCTCAAATCAAACCTCAAATCAACTACTAGGGGGTTCCCTTTCTCCCTTTATGGACAATCTGGTGCTTCTGTCTGTCTCTGAATACATGTCTGGGTGAGTGACAGTTGGGCTTTTGTGCACTCTCTCCAGACAGCCACACACAAAGGGAGCATAGATGTGACTGATAGGCCATCCACAGCCTGTTGGGCCATCCTGGGCAGAATGGGAGGGAGGAACTGACATTTACACCTGAATGGCTGTGTCCTGATCCTACACAAAGTGCTGCAAACCCCCATGTAGTGAGTCTAGAGCGAGGGCAGGAAGGGCAGGAACTCTGTGCACTTCCAAGGCCTCTCTTTGAAGTCTCCCCCACTTCAAAGATACTACTAGTTATAAGTACAGGACTACAGACACCACCAATTCAGAGTACTTCTGGACCTGTGGATACTCTGCCAGGAGGAAGGACTGCTGGGTTGCTGAAAGGGCTGTCACTCTGCTGTACTCCTACTCTGCTGTGCTAACATGCTGCCTGCTGCCATTCTTGCTTGGTAGTGAGAAGGACTGGACCTGAAGTTCTCTAACCCAGAACCATAGGTCAGTGTATGTTGTAGTTAAAAAGTTGGACATGAATTTTGAGTTTTACATGTTCTGGTAGAGGAAAACTCCTAAACTCACTTTTCACTATTGCAAGGCCTAATTGTCTCATAAAATAACATTGGATTACCTTATTAAATTGAATACGTGATAACTTGTGTGGGAGAAGGTAGGAATATCATATTTGGTGCCTAAGGAATTGCAATTTAAAGTCCTCTTTATTGGTAAAGTCAGATCTTAAGACACAGTTCTGAGAATGAAACTCTTAGAAAGTTGGCATTTTCCTGTACTAACTGTTTGGTGCCTGCAACATGTTTTCTGGGTCACATGACTAGGTGTAGCTGGCAGGTAGCCTTTGTGTATTCCTCCCAGACAGTATAGCAATAGAGGGCCTGGATGTTGACAGGATGTGCCATCCTGACTTGATGGGGAGGCAAAACTGTCACCTGTCACACTTGCACTTTAAAGACAATGCCTCAGCTCACACACAAAGAACTTCACACTAGCTTATTGTGTCTGTTAAAGACTGTGATCAGAACAGAGCACCCGGAAATTCCAAACACCTCTGTGGGTTGGAGAACTCCAGATGCTTTCCCCCTTTCAATGCTAGCATGCAGTATAACAATAAGACCCTCAAACCCTCTCTACAGATGACTTTGGTATCTGTGGAAGATTCAGGATGTTTTTAAACTGAGTCTCTGGCTAAGCTCTACAAGTTTTGTTTTCACACTCATGGGTGACACAAGTGAACTTAGTTCAATGCACCAATGCTTGAATGTGAAAGACAAGTTTTTGTAGCCCCCTCAGACCCTGCCCAATACATAGTTGAAGTGGTATCAATGCTTTTGGGTCACTAACAGTCCCTTAAGAGGGATCTAGTAATAGAGTGGTAATTGGAAACAAAATCTATTTGTTATTCTCGATAACACACACACAAACTGCGCTAAGGAAAACACACTTTCACTAAAAAGCATGTTTGTTTGAATAAATGTACCCTGTTGGTCAGAACATCTAAAACAATATAGAGTATATCATTAAAACAGAACAAATGTATGTTGTGAACAGTGAGAAAAAAAAAGAATATTTCTACTACGGTTAAAACGTCACCTAAAAACCTAAAACCTACTTTTATGCAGTACTCCAGGAGAGAATGAGTAGTAAAACTTGTATCTAGATTTTTTAGGGAGAATCAGTGCACTGCATACCTATTTTTAGCCAAATACAGTAATTATCAATAGTCACAAAGGCTGTGTTCCCTGCAAAAGGCAAACAAACATGTGCCACATCAGCATCAGCTCTTTCCGGTTCAGGCCCGTTATCAGCTTTCAGTAGAAAGTATGATACATCAGCATATCTGACCGGCATCATGTTCTTTGGCAGTAATGTGCATGATAATCTGGGTAAAGGACCTTTCCTGACAAGTTATCAAGTCACAGCCGTTTTATGCCATATGTTATATGAGATGGAATTTCCAACATCGCCTTAGGAATATTTGGTATAACCATTGAGCATCACAATATTAGTCTAAGACATCTTCTTTTCTTCTAACGCAAGGTATTTTTCCGCAGGCAAAAAATGACTTTAACTCCAATATTTTGGCGGTAGACATGTCTAGCACCAAAATATAAATATGGAGTTTCGTTTGCACTGGATTTGCATCAAAAAAATTACGCAAATCCGGTGGAAACAGTGTAAATATGCCCCTGTATGTGTTGACTAATACAGGTGTACAAATGCTGTATCATGGATCAGGATGATTTGCTTTAGAGCCTGGACTGTTGGAAAGAAAACAAGGCATGTAGGTATTGGAATTATAGGGCCATAAGACTAAACCTTCAGGAGGGAACTACATAGAATTAAATGTTGCATTATCAATCATTTCATTTATATCAAAATCAGAACTGTTCATTTGTGATTACTAATCATTAAACAAGGTCAAATTAACTTTTGGTAAAGAAGGTTCTTTTAAAGTCTATTATAGGACCAAATCCCAGACAGATGGTCTGCTTGATGGTTTCGTTAAAAAAAAGGCATTTCTTAAGGCATAATGCAGACTCAAAATAAGGCATCTTTGTCTTGAGTCTGTCCAAATGATTTTCTCCAAATACTCTTCTCATCAATGTTTTTATAAAATTCATGTCCTATGATGGCTAAGGCCTGAATAAATTAATTTGAATAAATCTACTTGTTAGTGCTGAATAGGTTCTTCTGAAGTCAATAGGGATATGAAGGATGTGACATTTCATCACTGTGAAACTAAGGGAGTCATTTCAACATTGGCGGTAAAAGCTTACCGCAATGCAGAAGACGGCCAACACACCGCCGCGGCCGCAGAATTCCGCCACGGTCATTATGACCCAAAGCCCAGAATCCGCCAAAATCTAGACACCCACACAAGTCCGCCACATCAAAGGTCAGTGATAAACTGCCGATAACAAAACCTCCACCGTCACTCCAACAGGAATACGCCCACACTATCATGACCCAGGAATCAACGCGGCGGACTTTCAACTGCGGTATTCCATTGGCGGTACACACCACTGCGCTCAAAATGCACACACATTTACAAAACACTACCACATTGGACAAATCGAAATACACACACCTGATACACATACACACACCACTCACACACACCCAATACAATATAAAACACACACTCACATCACCCACAAACCCCTACGACCACAATTGCGACCGAAGGCCAGAGAGATACACCACCATCTACAAACTAGCATCCACAGGCACTCAACACCATCACTCACATAACATCCACGCACCTCACACAACACACCTCTAAATATCACCCCATACATCACAACACACACCACCCCACACATCACCCACCCCACCCCATGGCACCGCAAAGACACCCCAGGTTCTCTGAGGAGGAGCTCAGGGTCATTTTGGGTGAAATCATCCGGATAGAGCCACAGCTATTGGGATCACAGGTGCAGCACACCTCCATAGCTAGGAAGATGGAGCTATGGCGAAGAATCGTGGACAGGGTCAATGCAGTGGGACAGCACCCAAGAGCTAGGGATGACATCAGGAAGAGTTGGAACAACCTACGGGGGAAGGTGTGTTCCGTGGTCTCAAAACACCACATTGTGGTTCAGAGGACTGGCGGCGGACCCCCACCACCTCCCCCACAACTGACAACATGGTAGGAGCAAGTCTTGGCTATACTGCATCCTGAGGGCCTCGCAGGAGTAGCTGGAGGAATGGACTCTGGTAAGTCCAATCTTTACTACTTCATCCCCCACCCAACCTGCATGCCATCACATACCCCCTCCCTCGTCCTCACCCCCATCACTCCAACTCCTCACACATGTCCCAATATCACAAACAACACATCCCAAACTCAAGCCCTACATGCAACACCAAAGCATGGACACCCATCACCAAAGCATGGCCACTGCATATGCCCATACACCCCCCTAAACCATCATCACACAAGGTCCTACACAGGAATGCAAGCACTGGGGTACACCGTCACCCACCCATTGAACACCATGGCACACACAGATGCAATAATCATGCTTTCACACCCCTGCAGGACCCCTACCCAACATCACCGAACAGAAGGATCCAGATATGTCCACTCCACCCACAGAAGAGGCCCACAGTGATGACAGCAGCTCTGTCCAACTTGATCTAGATGACCAGCCTGGCCCGTCTGGGACCTCGGGACAGTCGGTTCCCCTCACAGTGGCAGAAGCCACTACAGAGCTTCCCCCCTCTGGAAACACCAGCACAACACCCACCCAGCGGGCCCATACCTCTGTCCTCAGGACACGTCAAGCAGCAGTGTGTCCAACAGTGCAGGGAACCCAGGCTAACCCACCACCCCAACAACAACAGGGATCTGGGGGCAGTGGCAGTGGGCACACGGTTCAGGGGACAGAGGCCCAGGAACACAGGGGAACTGGGAGGGCTGCTGTGCGACAGGGGGAGGACAGACCCAGGGAACCCACTCTCCACGAGGCCCTCTCCAACATCATGGGAACCTACCACCATTCCCAGGAGACGATGGCAACGGTACTGGCCAAGTTTCAGGAGAACCAGCGGCTGCAGGAGGAACAGTATTTGGGGTTCAGGGAGGAACTCAAATCCATCAATTCCACCCTGGGCACCATTGTAGGGGTGCTGAAGGAACTCGTGAACACCAGGAGGGACACTGTGGCACAACAAGGGGCCCTTGACACTAGCCTGGATGATGAACTGCCCACCACCTCTGCCGGTGCTAGTGGACAGGAGGCACCGCCACAGGACCACCACACCAGTACCCCACCCCCTGCAGAGGGAGAACCACCCCGCAAATGGTCCCTGAGATCCAGGATAAAGACAGAGAATGATGCCAAGACCCCCGCCAAGAAATGAGACCACCCTGATTGTCATCCTTTTGTCCCACCTTGTCACCCTGTCCATCCTTAAACTGCCCCAGCTCCACTTCCTATGCCCCTTTGGGCAATGCACCTGTGAGACTAATAGACTGGACTCTGCCATGGACATTCCTCCACCATCACCCCTTACCATTTTACAACCCCCTCCAATATTGAGCACCTAAATAAACACCCTTAAAGCACAAAACAATCAGGAGTCTGTCTGTGATTTTGAAATAGTGTATTAGCAATTACAGTGGCAAAATGCTCTTTCAAATGCAATGTCAACATACCTATGTCACACAGCTCTAGTCCATGAGGAAACAAAGCAGATGTCACACAGTGGGACCCACATCTGTAAAATCGTAAGGGAAAGTGACAACTCAGTGACCATACACTGGGTGAAAATGACAGACAGTAGAGAGGTAGTAGATTAAAATCAGATGTAGCAGGCAGTGTTGTCTTCTTACCTGTGTCTCACTGGAAGTACTGCAGGATCACCGTGTTCCTGTTGTCGATGTCCTCTTCTTCTGCTTCCTCCCCTTCACTGTCCACAGGGTCCACAGCTGCCACAAGACCTCCATCTGGACCATCCTCCTGCAGAAAAGGCACCTGTTGTCACAAAGCCAAGTTGTAAAGCATACAGCAGGCCAGGATGATCTGGCATACCTTCTTTGGTGAGTAGAATAGGGAACCACCTGTCATATGGAGGCACCGGAACCTGGCCTTCAGGAGGCCGAAGGTCGGCTCTGTAATCCTCCTAGTTTGCCCATGGGCCTCAATGTAGCGTTCCTCTGCCCTTGCCCTGGGATTCCTCACTGGGGTCAGTAGCCATGACAGGTTGGGGTAACCAGAGTCACCTGCAAATGGCGAGGGACAACTGTTAGACACACACTAACTCATAGGGACATCTACAGACCCAGACAACTATTCCCACTGTATTGGGTCCATGTCCTCACCAAATAGCCACACCCGGTGCCTCTGGAGTTGCCCCATCACATAAGGGATGCTGCTATTCCGCAGAATGTAAGCGTCATGTACTGAGCCAGGGAACTTTGCATTAACATGGGAGATGTACTTGTCTGTCAAACACACCATCTGCACATTCATGGAATGTTAACTCATCCGGTTTCTGTACACCTGTTCACTCCTGTGGGGGGGTACCAAGGCCACATGTGTACCATCAATGGCACCTATTATGTTGGGGATATGTCCCAGGGCATAGAAATCACCTTTCACTGTAGCCAAATCCTCCACCTGAGAGAAAACGATGAAGCTCCGCATGTGTTTCACCAGGGCAGACAACACTCTGGACAACACATTGGAAAACATAGGCTGGGACATCCCTGATTCTATGGCCACTGATGTTTGAAAAGACCCACTTGCTAGGAAATGGAGTACTGACAGCACCTGCACTTGAGGGGGATTCCTGTGGGATGGTGGATAGGTGACATCAGGTCTGGCTCCAACTGGGCACACAGTTCCTGGATTGTGGCACGATCAAGCCTGTGGGTGATGATCACATGTCGCTCCTCCATTGTCGACAGGTCCACCAGCGGTCTGTACACCGGAGGATGCCGCCATCTCCTCACATGCACCAGCGGACGGTGCCTATGGAGAACAGCGAGCAGAGAGTCAACCAACTCTGAGGTACGTAAACACAGCTTACTCTGAAAATATTAGCAAATCTAAATTTGCCTGTATGAGTGTTTAGGCAAGGCCTAGATATGTGTGATGCAGTCCAAAATAATGCCATGTGGGCCCATGAAATGGAGGCTGCCTGACCTGTAAAGTGGGACAGGGGGATATGAGGTAACTGCGCTGGCGTTGTACACCGTCGCGGTAGGCGGTCGAAGACCGCGGAGCAAACCTGCAATGGTTAACATTGGACCCTATGGGTCCCAGAAGCTAATGACGATGTACGCCGGCGGTGACAGTACGCACCGCCGCGGACGTGACCACCATTTTTTGTCTGTTCAATCACTTGATACCTGATCTTCGACAGGAGAGGACCTACACTGCAAGTGCTGCTGTGACCGCAGTCTGGAAGATAATGGCTCGTGTGTCTGGGGAAAGGACCCCTGCCTTTAGCACGGAGGAGTTGGAGAAACTCATGGATGGGGTCCTCCCCCAGTACACGCTACTCTACGGTCCTCCAGACAAACATGTAAGTACACTGTGAGCATGCTGTATGGGCAATGCCTGTGTGGAGTGGGGTGGATGAAAGATAGGGGGGGTTCAGAATGAGGCGTGCATGAAAGGGCAGTGAGTGCATGTGCGTCATGGCAAGGGTAGGGATGCGGGCCAATGACTGTGACGGTGCAGATGGTAATTACTTCTCTTTTTCTCCTGTACAATTCCTGTAGGTCAGCGCCCACCAGAAGAAGGACATTTGGCGTGCCATCGCCAAGAAAGTCCGGACCCTGGAGGTCTACCACAGACGGAGCACACACTGCTGGAAAAGATGGGAGGACATTTGCTGCTGGAGCAAGAAGACGGCAGAGGCCAAGCTGGGGATGGCCTCCCAACGTGGGTGGGGTGCCTGTCGCACCATGACCCCCCTGATGTTCAGGATCCTGGCGGTGGCGTACCCGGAGTTGGATGGGCGCTTGAGGGCATCACAGCAGACACAAGGGGGAGAGTACACTCTTATTCTCCTGATTCAGCATGCATTGTAGGTGTCTGGGTGGGGGAGTTTAGTAGGCAAGGACCCTTCTTGAGGCAGGCCCTGTGGCACCCCACCTGTGTACAGTGCCAACTACACCTAGTCAGGCTCCTGTGACATCCATGTGTGCAGAAATCGGGCATAGCCTTGTAACCCATGTCCCTGGGATTAAATAGTGGACTCCAAGTGAGCGGCGTAGTGCAGGGGGCTTCTGGGCAGTCGTGTCCACCAACGGTAGAGGTACTGCATGCACTCAACATTTCTTTCTTCTGTCTCCACCCCCCCCCTTTTTGTGGCGGAGGAGCAGTGGCACTGGAGTAGAAGGGAGCTGCATCCCACATGGCCCTGGTGGGTGACACTATGGAGTCTGAATTCACCAGTGGGACGGAGGGCGAGGGGAGCTCCACGGCAAGGACAGGAGCTGACACCAGCGATACGGACTCCTCCTCTGATGGGAGCTCCCTTGCGGTGGTGGGCCCATCTGCTCCCTCTGCATCTACAGCTACAGCCGCCACCCCCCCCCCCCACCAGCACCACCCTCCCAGCAGCCCCTCAGCGTTTGCCCCGTTCCCGCTCACCCAGGAGGGTGGGCATCACCTTCGTCCCAGGCACCTCAGCCCCTGCCCCAGTCACCCATGCTGCCCTCAGTGAGGAGGCCATTGACCTCCTCAGGTCCCTCACTGTTGGGCAGTCTACCATTTTGAATGCCATCCAGGGTGTAGAGCGGCAGTTGCAACAAACCAATGCATACCTGGAGGGCATTCACTCTGGTCAGGCAGTCCTTCAGCAAGCTTTTCAGACTCTGGCCTCAGCACTGATGGCAGCCATTGTCCCTGTGTCTAGCCTCCCCCCTCCAACTTCCTCCACCCAGACCCTCACCCCTGTACCTCAGCCTATCCCAAGCACACCATTCAGACCAGCATGCACACACCTCAACACACAAGGGAAGCTCTGGCAAACATAAGCACCACACATCCCACAGGCACTCACACAAGCATCAGACACATGCAGACACACCAACATCCACTGCCTCCACTGTGTCCCCCTCTTCCTCGTCTCCCTCCTCCCTCCCTGTCTCATCTCCACTCACACCTGCATGCACTACATCCTCAGCCACTACGTCCATCACCAGCATACCCACCACCACACCCCGCTCACGTGCAGTCACCACCCCCACTACCATTCACACGTCCCGTGTGTCCTCTCCCTGTGTGTCTGTGAGGCCACCTCCCAAGATACACAAACGCAGCCACACACCCACTCATCAGCCATCCACCTCACGACAGCCTCCAGCCCATGCACCTTCACCCAAAGTCACCAAACGTACACCTCCTACAACCACTACCTCTTCCTCCACTCCCAAACCCCCTCCAGCTAACCGTCCCAGTGTTCCTAAGAAACTTTTCCTGGCCAACCTTGACCTCTTTTCCTCACCTCCCCCACCCCTTCAGTCTCCTAGGGCCCTACTCTCCAGGTCCCAACCTAGCACCTCAGCCACAACATAGGCGGTACCAGTGGTGCCAGTAGTCACCAGATTCTGGTGTGCACCAGGCAGCAGGGTAGCCAGTGTGGCAAGGAGCCAGAGCAAGGACAGCATAAAAAGTTGGCCAGTGCCCGGCGGGAGAGGGGAAAGAAATCAGCCACCAAAGCCGCTCCCAGGGGTACAGTTGGGAGTGTGGAGACAGCTGCGACACCATCCAAGGTGGGGAAGGGGCACAGTATAACCGTCAAGTCTGGGAAGATCAGCACGGCGGACAAGACCGCCACCAGCCCCGCTTCCCAGGACAAGACCGCCACCAGCAGCACCGCTGCCCAGGACAAGACCGCCACCAGCAGCACCACTGCCCAGGACAAGACTGCCACCAGCCCTGCTTCCCAGGACAAGACTGCCACCAGCAGCACCGCTGCGCAGGAGAAGACCGCCATCAGCCCGCTGCCCAAGACCCCGCCACCAGCAACACCGCTGCCCAGGACAAGACCGCCACCAGCAGCAGGGCTGCCCAGGACAAGACCATCACGAGCCCCGCTGCCCAGGACAAGACCGCCACCAGCAGCACCGCTGCCCAGGACAAGACCGCCAGCACCACTGCAGATCAGTGAGCACCAATGATTACAACGCTACTGAGACCGCCACGGGCAGGATGAAGCACTCTGGACACCAAGCCCCCTCCAGAACCAGTGGAGAGTTACATCCACTACCTCTGTCCTTGGCAGGATGAAGCACTCTGGGCACCAAGCCCCCTCCAGAACCAGTGGAGAAAGGCATTGACTACCTCTGTCCTTGGCAGGATGAAGCACTCTGGGCACCGAGCCCCCTCCAGAACCAGTGGAGAGTTACATCCAATACCTCAGTCCTTGGCAGGATGAAGCACTCTGGGCACCAAGCCCCCTCCAGAACCAGTGGAGAAAGGCATCCACTACCTCTGTCCATGGCAGGATGAAGCACTCTGGGTACTAAGCCTCCTCCAGAACCAGTGGAGAGTTACATCCACTACCTCTGTCCTTGGCAGGATGAAGCACTCTGGGCACCAAGCCCCCTCCAGAACCAGTGGAGACTGTTATCCACTTGAGAGACTGTGGCTTTGCACTCCCCAGGATTGAACAGTGGGCAACCCACCCGCTGTAGAGACTTGAGATACTGTGGCTTTGCACTCCCCAGGATTGAACAGTGGGCAACCAAACCCACTGTAGAGACTTGAGAGACTGTGGCTTTGCAATCCCCAGGATTGAACGGTGGATATGGAGCCCTCTCGTGGATCGGGCGTCGTGCACTCATCCGGCTGAGGTGCCCCCATTCCCTTCTCCCTGAGGTGCCTGTTTTATTTCTATTTGATGCCCCTGCAGTGTTCTCTCAGTTTTGATCGGGTATTGAGTGTGGGCCTCGCCCATGCCTTTTGGGCCCAGTGGTCCACGGACTATGATGGTGGAATCCCTTGGACTTGTGTTCTTGGTGTATACAATTGTTTATAGTGTAAATGTATATATATGTAAATATTTTTTATTTTTGTAATTGAATATATTACAATTATTCGACGTATTTCCTTTTGTCCTTGCATTCTTCCAAGGGGGTTGGGGGTTGTAACTGTAATGTAACATGCTGTATTTGTGTGTGTTTTGTAGTGGGTGAGGGTGGGGGTTTTGCATATTGCGTGTGTGTGTCACTGTTTTTTCCCTCCCCCACCCCTGTATCGTAGGTGCAGTACTCACCGTGGTCTTCACCACCGGAGTTCGTGCTCCTGGTAGAGGAGCAGGAAGATAAAGGCTGGGAGTATCTGAAGTTCCTGTTCCATGGCGTCCTGTTTCCTCGTGGGATGTGTAGAGGTGAGCGTTTCCCCTTCCAAGTCTTGTTTCCGCCGTGTTTTTGTTTGCAGTGAATCGGCCCCGGAAAAGGTGGCGGATTGGACTGCTGTAATTCTGCGGGCGGTACATTGTCCTCCGCCTGTCTGTTGGCGGTTACCGCTGCGTTGTTTGTTTGTACCGCCTTGGCGGTCGGAGTGTTAAAGTGGCTGTCTATGTTGTGGTTTCCGCCACGGTCGTAATTCAATTTTTTTTATCACCGGCCTGTTGGCGGTTTTACCGCCACTTTAACACCAACCGCCAGGGTTGTAATGACCACCTAAGTAAATTTCTTTAAGAAATATGGGTGACTATTAGGAGGTGGGGATTCACAATGCTCAAATTGTATGCCATTGTATATTTCCCTAGGATGGCTAGTTCTGTTTATGTAATAGTATGCATAGTGATGTTAACAAAACATTTCTTTATAATTGGCCACATTCAAATACAGATCTTCATTGTTCAAAGTGATATATGCCTGTAAATCAGACATCATTTGTCTTACAGTCTCTGTATCCCAGTCATCTAAATGAGAAATGATTAAATTGTTTATTCAAAATTTCAAAATATAAGGTAATTGTAATGTCTCAGTAGGCCCATAATTTGGTAAGGAACCTTTCCTCAATCTATGCCCTCAGGCACGCTATAGGCTGTGATGTTTGCAGCATAGAGATTTCTTCAAGCTCTGTAGGATAAAATATGCGGTTGCAATTCATGAACCACAGGTTGTGTAATTGTTCTTTCAGGGATGTAATGTACATTCACTAGTAGTACAGCAGTGATCATTATTGATAGCCATATGATGAAAAGAAACACTCCTAGAGTGGTCCATGCAAAGGACCAAGGTGGAATTAAGTATCTGTCATGAAACCAATGATAGGCAAGAAGCAGTTTGGTGCATACTGTGAATCTGGAGCATGAAAATCAATCAGTAGTAATAATCGCCCAATAGGGTACACAGGTGCTTGCAGATCCTGGAGACTTATTCAAAACAGCCAGGTTCTTGAGGGCCATTTCAAATTTCGAAAGTGAGGTGGTGCCCCCAAGGTACATTGGGAGGTTGTTCCAAGTTTTTGCTGTGATGTGCCACTTGTGCTTCAGTTGACGCAGGGAGTATGGGCAAGAGAAAGGGAATGCAGAGTGTAATCTTCCCAACCGTTGGTAAAAATTCAGGCTGTGGTTAATGTACGCGGGTCCTTGGTTATATACAGCGCCTTTGCAAGGGTCAGCAGCTTAAATTGGCATCTCTTCTGTACGGGAAGCCAGTGGAGTTGCCTGAGGTGGGGAGTGATGTGTGTTTATCAGGGAAGGCCAAGGATGAGCCTGGCTGCAGCATTCTGAATGGTCTGAAGTCTGTAAGAGATGTGTGGCCATTCCTACATAGAGGGCATTGTCATAGTTCAGTGACTGGTGATAAGGCCCTGTGTCATTGTGTGTCTCTTGTGTGGGAGCAGCCACTTGAAGATATTATGTAGCATGCTCAAAGTGAGGAGGCAGGCAGAGGAGACAGCATTGATCTGTGATTTCATGGTAAGCTTGCTGCCAATGATGATCCAGAGGTTTCTGGCATAGTTGGAGGGAGTGGGTGTGAATCCTAGGTCTGATGGCCACTAGATGTTGTTCCATGTGTTGCTGCTGTTGCTGTTTGAGTAGTGGTCTGACTTCAATATGGTTCCAGGTGTCGTGCAGTGGTGATAGAGGTGTTGAGCAGGGTGGTGAGTTGCTGGCTGATCCTTTGGTATCCAAGGTTGAAGATGTGGTGCGGGCATGGGTCTGTGGGAGTTCCTGAGTGGATGGATTTCATGGTGGAGGTGATGTGCTGGGGGGAGTGGATGTTCCAGGCTGTCAGTGTGTGGTTCGTGTTGGTGCCAGTGGTGTTGTATCTGTCTGGGAAGTCCGTACATGTGGGTTGGAGTTTAAAATGTATGCACATGGTTGTGACCTTGTCGTGGAAAATATGGGCAATTTCGTCACACAGCTCCTGTGAGGGTGTGATGTTGTTTTCGCAGCCAGGTTGAAGAATTCCTTAACAATGTTGAAAAGTTCCTTGGAGTTGTTGGCTTTCGTTTAGATTAGTGTGGCAGGGATACATTATTTGTTGCCCTCAGCTGGCGGTGGCAGAGGTTAAGTGAGGTCTTGAAGGTTGCTCTTTTGGGGGTGTCCTTGCTGGCGCATCATCTCCTTTCCAGCTGTTTGCTGTCTCATTTCACTTTTCTGAGTTCTTGGGTATTCCAGCTGGCCTTTTGTGATGATTTTCTCAGGTTATTGCTTTTGATGGGGACAATGCTAGCTGGATAATTGGTGATCCAGTCGTTGAATTCTTTTTACTCCCTGTCTGGAGTTGGTGACAGTCTTTGGATGGAGGTGTTGAGGGCATCCACCCAAACTCTGAGATTTTGTTCCACCTCTGATGGGGGGTGCTGGTCATCTTAAGAATGGAGGTGCAGGGGCTGGAGAAGTAGACAAGGGAGTGATCGGTCCCTGGGAGCTCTGTGACATGGCTGTATTTGATGCAGTTGCTCGAAGTGAAAATGGGATCCAGTGTATGTCCTGTGGTGTGTGTAGGGTTATGGATGATCTCGGTCAATCTGAGGCTGTTTATACTGTCAAGGGGGTGTGCAGTGTGGTTGTTGTTGTTTGGGTCCTTGACCTTTTCTGCAAAATTGGCATAAATAGTTGTTTCTCAAAAAGGCATAATTTCGATTGAAGTGAACTGATATAGCACTTCATAAAAATCATGGATTTGTGTGAAATATTGGCAACTGCAGTGATGGCAGCATAAGATTCATCAGTGAAGTTTATTTCTCTGGGTAAAGTTGGAGATGCAGTATGCTCAAATATCCCTGGCTAGGAACTCTCACTAGTAATGTTACTGCTCTCAATAGGGGGTACTTCATTCACAGTAGGGAGAGGCTGAAAAGATTCTACTCTGATTACTTCTTGGTGTCTGCAGTGACCTGCTGTAGAAAATCACCCACAAACTGATTTTTCATGCGGTTGATGGACATGTGTCTGTTTTTCCTTGAACCAGACGAAGGAGGCAGAGTGGCAGTTAATTTGCCATTTACCCCAGTGAATCTAATTGGAGGACTGAAAGGTGATTAAAATACTTGCTTGTTGTGAATCTTTTCACAAGCTAGATCTTCTATTTTAAAGATCCACCCATCAGCAATGGTCACAACCTTCTCTTTGTCGGTGGTGGCTTCAGAATGGTTCACATCAGACAGCTTGTCCCTGACTTATTGAATACTCTGTAAGACCTTCACAAGATTTTTCAGGTCAAGTGTTTCCTCATTCGCCACCTTCCCAGGATTATTTAAGCCAGGCACATACATTGGAACTGAGAAGAGAACCCCGTATGAAGTACATCTCTCTAATATTGATCTAGGTGAGTTATTTAATGCTCTCTCGACTCCATATACATCATGGTACCAACTAAGATCTAAACATAGCACCATAGGGGCCAAGGCTTCTTTAATCATACTGTTGCCATGCTCCACTAACCCACTGGACTCTGCTCTAAATGAGCTCCTGAGTTGCACACAAACTGCCAGTACATACACAGTATCCCTGTAAGCCTTTGTAGGTAAACACAAGGCCATTATCTGAGTGAAACGAATGTACTGCTACCAGACACTGCAAATCCTTTAAGATCCATGAAGCACCTGCATTTCTCTGTGGCCACACCCATTGGAATTCAGAACATGAATCAATAGCTACCAATATTTATTTATACTGGTTAATAGAATTTAATGACCCCATATAGTCTAAATAAATTACCTTGAAGGGGATGTTGGAGACTGTGAGAAGAGAAGAGTTGGCAAGGGTCTCTTATTAGTAAATGTTTTTTTCTGTAGACAAATATTACACTTTCTGGCATAGTCTCTAGTTTGCTTATACAAATAAGGCCACCAGTAGCACTGCTGTAGCATTGCTATGGTTGTAATAACCTCAGCATGAGCTTCCCTGATTAAATGGAATCTTGACAGCTTTGCAGGTATGATACAGTCTCCCACTCCTATTAGAGTGACTACAATAGTGTTGTCTGGATTAAGGGTATGGTAATATTTAGGAGGAAAGCCTGTGGGGTCTTCCTAGTTTGTTTCATGGCATGTATGGCTGCTAAAATATCTGTGTCAATCTTTGTCTGAGATCTAGTTAAGGCTGTCACTCTAACATTCTGAATTTCAGTTTTGGTAGCTAAGTCTGATGCACAGTTCCTCTTAGCATGAAATCCTTCATGCTTAAGACCCATTGTGTACTCCCCGGAGTTGTTTATCTTTTAATTGGCTGGCAGTATTAGGAAACAGTGTGCGGAAGACATTGTGATACAAAGGGATTAATCAGGTTAGGCAGCGTTGGTAATTGAAAATGTATGCAAAACAAATGTACATTGCTGAGATAGCAGCTGATCTTGTGAAGCTTATTTTGCTTCTTCAAATAGACAAACTGTATTTTCTGCCAATGCCTAGGGTTTATTGTACCATGCTAAGGCATGTGTATCAGAAGAGACATAGGGGGTCATTACAACTCTGGCGGACGGTGTAAAAGTGGCGGTAAGACCGCAAACAGGCCGGCAGTAAAAAAATGGGAATTATGACCATGGCGGAAACCGACAACAAAGACAGCCACTTTAACACTCTGACCGCCACGGCGGTACAGACAAACAGCGCAGCGGTCACCGCCAACAGACAGGCGGGAGACAAAGTACTGCCCACAGTATCACAACCTACCAATCCGCCACCTTTTCCGGGGCGGATTCACCGTGGATAAAAACACGGCGGAAACAGCCATTTCAAAGGGAAAACGCTCACCTCTACACACTACACGAGGAAGGAGGACACCATGGAGCCGGAACTCCAAATACTCCCTGCACTAGTCTTCCTGCTCCTGTATGACCATCATCAACGCCGGCGCCGGAGACAACGGTGAGTACTGCACCTACAACATAGGGGAGGGGGAGGCAAAAGTCAGGGACACACACATGCAACACCCCCACCCTGACCCCGACGCCCACCCACTACAACACACACACCAATGCATATCCAAACATTACAGTAACAACCCCCAACCCCACGGAAGAATGCAAAGACAAAAGGAAATGAGTTCAACCATTGTAATATATCAAAATACAGGAAGCAAATATATACAGATATATATACACATTCAACAAAATATACATCACGATTAGTAGTGCAGGTAATGCACCATTCATTGTCCGTGGACCACTGGGCCCAAAATGCATGGGCGAGGCCCACATCAGATACCTGATCAAAACGGAGAGAACACTGCCGGGGCATCAGATAGAAATACAACAGGCACCTCAGGGGGAATGGAAGGGGGGCACCTCAGCCGGATGAGTGCACCACGCCAGATCCACGACGGGGCTCCATGCCCATTGATGTATCCTGGGGAGTGCAAAGCCACAGTCTCTCAAGTCCCTACAGTGGGTGGGTTGCCCACTATTACATCCTGCGGAGTGCAAAGTCACAGTCTCTCAAGTCTCTACAGTGGGTGGGTTGCCCACTATTACATCCTGGGGAGAGCAAATCCACAGTCTCTCAAGTCTCTACAGTGGGTGGGTTGCCCACTATTACATCCTGGGGAGTGCAAAGCCACAGTCTCAAAAGTCTCTACAGTGGGTGGGTTGCCCACTGTCATATCCTGGGGAGTGCAAAGCCACAGTCTCTCAAGTCTCACAAGTGGGTGGGTTGCCCACTGCCATATCCTGAGGAGTGCACAGCCACAGTCTCACAAGTCTCTACAGTGGATGGTTTGCCCACTGTTCAATCCTGGGGAGTGCAAAGCCACAGTCTCTCAAGTCTCTACAGTGGGTGGTTTGCCCACTGGACCATCCTGGGGAGTGCAAAGCCACAGTCTCTCAAGTCTCTACAGTGGGTGGTTTGCCCACTGGACCATCCTGGGGAGTGCAAAGCCACAGTCTCTCAAGTCTAACAAGTGGGTGGGTTGCCCACTGGACCATCCTGGGGAGTGAAAAGCCACAGTCTCTCAAGTCTCTACAGTGGGTGGTTTGCCCACTGGATCATCCTGGGGAGTGCAAAGCCACAGTCTCTCAAGTGTCTACAGTGGGTGTTTTGCCCACTGGACCATCCTGGGGAGTGCAAAGCCACAGTCTCTCAAGTCTAACAAGTGGGTGGGTTGCCCACTGGACCATCCTGGGGAGTGAAAAGCCACAGTCTCTCAAGTGGATGACAGTCTCCACTGGTTCTGGAGTGGGACTGGTGCCCAGAGTGCTGTTTCCTGTGAAGGACAGAGGTAGTGGATGCATGTCTCCACTGGTTCTGGAGGGGGACTGGTGCCCAGAGTGCTTCATCCTGTGAAGGACAGAGGTAATGGATGCATGTCTACACTGGTTCTGGAGGGGGACTGGTGCCCAGAGTGCTTCATCCTGTTAAGGACAGAGGTAGTGGATGCATGTCTCCACTGGTTCTGGAGGGGGACTGGTGCCTAGAGTGCATCACTCTCCCCGTGACAGTCCCAGTTCCGTCACTGGCCCTTCCGCTCATGGGCTAGCGGTGCTTGAGTTGGCGGTCCTTGCCCTGTTCAGCGATCTTTGCCCTGTTCAGCGGTGCTTGAGTTTGCAGTGTCTGACCTGTTCAGCGGTGCTTGCCATGGCAGTCCTTCATTGCCCAGCTGGGCTGGGGCTGGCGGTCCTTCATTGGGCAGCTGGGCTGTGACTGCCTGGGCCCTCCTGGGCAGCTGGGCTGTGGCTGGCGGTGGCCTCCTGGCCACTGACGATGGGGCTGCCCTCCTGGGCACTGACGCTGGCGGTGGCCTCCTGGCCACTGACGATGGGACTGCCCTCCTGGGCACTGACTCTGGCGGTGGCCTCCTGGCCAGTGACGATGGGACTGCCCTCCTGGGCACTGACTCTGGCGGTGTCCTCCTGGCCAGTGACGATGGGACTGCCCTCCTGGGCACTGACTCTGCGGTCTGGCGGTGTCCTCCTGGCCAGTGACGATGGGACTGCCCTCCTGGGCACTGACTCTGGCGGTGGCCTCCTGGCCAGTGACGATGGGGCTGGCGGTGGCCTCCTGGGCAGCGGGGATGTTGGCGGTCTTCTCCGTTGTGCTGCTCTTCCCAGACTTTGGCGATTTCTTCTGCCCCTTCCCCACCTTGGGAGGAGTCACAGCTGAGTGAACACTCCCCCCGGGACCCTTGTGAGCGGCTTTGCTGGCTGGCGTCTTCCCCCACTCCCGCCGGGCACTGTCCAACTTCTGGTGCTTCACAGGGGGGGACTGGCTGTGATGTGGCTCCGTGTCACACTGGCTGCCCTGGTGCCCGGTGCACTCCACATACCTCTAACAGGCACCACTGGTACCGGAGATTTTTTGGCTGAGGTGCTAGTACGGGACCTATGAATTGAAGGGGGGGGGTGGGAAAGAGGTCAAGCTTGGTCAGGAAAAGTTTCTTCAGTACACTGGGATGGGTAGCTGGAGAGGGTCTGGGAGTGGAGGAAGACGAGGTGGTTGTAGGAGGTGTAACTTTTGTGGCTTTGGGTGCAGGTGCATGCGCTGGAGGCTGTCGTGAGGTGGATGTATGTTGGGTGGGTGTGTGCATGCGTTTGTGTACTTTGGGAGGGGGTGTCACAGACACACTGGGAGAGGACACAGGGGACGTGTAAATGGTAGTGGGGGTGGAGAGTGCAGGTGAGCGGGGTGTGGTGGTGGGTGTGCTGGTGCGGGACCTAGTGGCTGTAGTCGTAGTGCATGCAGGTGAGAGTGTAGACGACACTGGGAGGGAGGAGGGAGACGACGAGGAAGGGGACACAGTGGAGGCATTGGATGTTGCTTTGTCTGTATGCGTGTGATGCTTGCGTGAGGGCCAGTGGGATGTGTGGTGCTTATGTTTGCCTGAGCTTCCCTTGTGTGTTGAGGTGTGTGCAGGCTGGTGTGATGGTGTGCTTGGGATAGGTAGGGGTACAGGGGATTGGGTCTGGGTGGAGGAAGTTGGAGGGGGGAGGCTAGAGACAGGAACAATGGCTGCCATCAGTGCTGAGGTCAAAGTTTGCAGGGTTCGATGAAGGGCAGCCTGACCAGAATGAATGCCCTACAGGAATGCATTTGTGTGTTGCAATTCCCTTTCTACACCCTGGATGGCATTCAAAATGGTAGACTACCCAACAGTGAGGGACCTGAGGAGGTCAATGGCCTCCTCACTGAGGGCAGCAGAGGTGACAGGGGCAGGGGCTGAGGTGCCTGGGGCGAAGGTGATGCCCACCCTCCTGGGTGAGCGGGCATGGGGCGAAGGATTAGGGGCTGCTGGGAGGGGGGGTTGCGGCTGTACCTGTAGAAGTGGGGGGCACGGATTTTGCCGCCACCACATGGGAGCTCCCATCGGAGGACGAGTCCATGTCGCTGGTTCCAGATCCGGTGACCGCCGTGAAGCTCCCCTCGCCCTCTGTCCCACTGGTGTATTCTGAGTCTGTGGTGTGGCCCTCCATGGCCATGTGGGATGCAGCTCCCTCTTGCTCTGGTGCCACGTTACCTCCGCCTGATGATGCTGATGCACACAAGAACAGGGAGACCAAAAAAAGGTGAGGGACGACAGAAGAAAGACAGGTTGAGTGCATGGCTTACCGCTACCGTTGGCGGACAATACAGACACAGCAGCCCCCTGCACTACGCCGCGCTGTTGGGCTCTACAGATGCAATTCCTGGAATATGTCCTACATGGCTATGGTCGACATCTGCACACATAGATGACACAGGGGCATGTATACCTGTATTTGGCACTCTACAGAGGTGGGGTGGAGTGCCACATGGCCTGCATTACGGAGGGGCCTAGCCTACGGAACTCGCCCTGGCCTAGGGAAACCCACAGACCTCCTCCCCCACCCAGACACCTTCACTGCGCGCAAAGTCAGCAGAATGATGTTTGACTCACCCCCTTGTGTCTGCTGTGATGCCCTCAAGCGACCATCCAACTCAGGGTAGGCCACCGCCAGGATCCGGAACATCAGTGGGGTCATGCTGCGATGGGCACCCCTCCCACGTTGGGAGGCCATCCCCAGCTGAGCCTCCGCCGTCTTCTTGCTCCAGCGGCGAATGTCTTCCCATCTTTTACGGCAGTGGGTGCTCCGTCTCTGGTGGACCCCCAGGGTCCGGACGTCCTTGGTGATGGCACGCCAAATATCCTTCTTCTGGTGGGTGCTGACCTACATGACATGTACAGGGGAAGAAGAGAAGTCATTACCAACTGCACCGTCAAAGTGAGTGGCCCACATCCCTACCCTTGCCATGTGGCACATGCATTCACAGTCCTTCATGCACGCAGAACTGTGGCCCCTTCCTTCTTACAACCAGCCCCCTCCACTCAGGCATAGCCCATACAACGTGCTCCTTGTGTACTTACCTGTTGGTCTGGAGTAGCGTGTACTGGGGGAGGACCTAGTCCACGAGCTTCTCCAACTCCTGTGCAGTGAAGGCAGGGGCCCTTTCCCCAGACGCACGAGCCATTGTCTCTTCCAGACCGAGGTCACAGCAGCACTTGCAGTGTAGGTCCTCTCCTGTCGAAGATCAGGTATCGAGTGATTGAACAGATAGAAAATGGCGGTCACGTCCGCGGCGGTCACGTCCGCGGCAGTGCGTATCATCACCGCCGGTGCACTTCGTCATTGGCTCCTGGGACCCATAGGGTCTAATGTTAACCAATGCAGCATTGCGCCGCGGTCTTCGACCGCCTACCGCGACGGTGTAGATCGCCAGCGCAGTTACCTCACATCCCATTGTCCCAGTTTAGAGGTCAGGCAGCCGCCATTTCAGGGGCCCACATGGCTTCATTTTCAACTGCGTGTCACATACCTAGGCCTAGACTCAACACACATACAGACAATTTTTTGGATTATGTTTCGTGTTCTGTGTAGACTGTGGGTACATACCTCTGAGTTGGTTGACTCTGTGGTCACTGTTGTCCTTCCTAGGCACCGTCCGCTGGGACATGTGAGGAGAAGGCGGAATCCTCTGGTGTACCGACCGCTGGTGGACCTGTTGACAATGGAGGAGCGACATTTAATCATCACCTACAGGTTTGACCGTGCCACAATCCAGGAATTGTGTACCCAGTTGGAGCCAGACCTTATGTCAGCAATCCACCATCCCACAGGGATCCCCCCTCAAGTGCAGGTGCTATCAGTGCTCCGTTTCCTAGCAAGTGGGTCATTTCAAACAACAGTGGCCATGGCATCAGGGATGTCCCAGCCTATGTTTTCCAACGTGTTGTCCAGAGTGTTGTATGCCCTGCTGAAACACATTCAGAGCTACATTGTTTTCCCTCAGGTGGAGGATTTGGCTACTGTTAAAGGTGACTTCTATGCCCTGGGACATATCCCTAACATCATAGGTGCCATTGATGGGACCCATTTAGCTCTGGTCCCCCCCCCCACAGGAGTGAACAGGTGTACAGGAACCGGAAGAGTTATCATTCCATGAATATACAGATGGTATGTTTGGCAGACCAGTACATCTAGCAGGTAAATGCTATGTTCCCTGGCTCTGTGCATGATGCCTACATCCTGCGGAATAGCAGCATCCCTTATGTGATGGGTCAACTCCAGAGGCACCGGGTGTGGCTATTAGGGGACTCTGGTTACCCCAACCTGTCATGGCTACTGACCCCAGTGAGGAATCCCAGGACCTGGGCAGAAGAACGCTACAATGAGGCCCATGGGCGGACTAGGAGAGTGATAGAAAGGACCTTCAGCCTCCTGAAGGCCAGGTTCAGGTGCCTCCATATGACAGGTGGATCCCTATTCTACTCACCAAGGAAGGTGTGCCAGATCATCGTGGCCTGCTGTATGCTTCACAATTTGGCTTTGCGACAACAGGTGCCTTTTCTGCAGGAGGATGGTCCAGATGGCGGTGTTGTGGCAGCTGTGGAGCCTGTGGACAGTGATGAGGAGGAAGCAGAGAAAGAAGACATTGACAACAGGGACTCAGTTATCCAGCAATATTTCCAGTGACACACAGTTGAGATCACATTCCTGCCTACTACAAGTATTTTCACACTTCTACCTCTATCCTGTCTGTCGATTTCAACCAGTATATGGTAAGCTAGTTGTACATTTCCCTTACGGTTTCACAGGTGTGGTTACCAACGTGTGTCATCTGCTTAGATTCCTCATGGACTTGAGATGTGTGACATAGGTATGTTGACATTACATTTGAGAACGGATTTTGTCACTGTCATTGGTAATACACATTTTCAAAATCACAGACTGACTCCAGATTGTTCTGTGGTTCAAGTGTGTTTATTGAAGTGCTAAATATTGGAGGGGGGTGGTAAAATGGTGAGGGGTGATGGTGGAGGAATGTCCATGGCAGAGTCCAGTCTATTAGTCTCACAGGTGCACTGCCCATATGGGCATAGGAAGTGGAGCTGGGGCAGTTCCAATATGGACAGGGTTACAAAGTGGGACAGTGGGATGACAATCAGGGTGGTCTAATTTCTTGGCGGGGATCTTGGCATCGTTCTCTGTCCTGTTCCTGGATCTCAGGGACCGCTTGCGAGGTGGTTCTCCGTCTGCAGGTGGTGGGGTGCTGGTGTGGTGGTCCTGTGGCGGTGCCTCCTGTCCACTAGCGCCGGCGGAGGTGGTGGGCAGTTCTTCGTCCATGCTAGTGTCAGGGGCCCCTTGGAGTGCCACGGTGTCCCTCCTGGTGTTCAGTATCTTCTTCAGCACCCCTACGATGGTGCCCAGGGTGGAGTTGATGGATCTGAGTTCCTCCCTGGAGCCCAAATACTGTTCCTCCTGCAGGCGCTGGGTCTCCTGAAACTTGGCCAGGACCGTTGCCATCGTCTCCTGGGAGTGGTGGTATGCTCCCATGATGGAGGAGAGGCCATCGTGGAGAGTGGGTTCCCTTGGCCTGTCCGCCCCCGTCGCACAGCAGCCCTCCCAGTTCCCCTGTGTTCCTGGGCCTCCGTCCCCTGGACCGGGTGCCCACTACCACTGCCCCCAGGTCCCTGTCGTTGTTGGGGTGGTGGGTTATCCAGGGTTCCCTGTAGTGGTGGACACACAGCTGATTGATGTGTCCTGGATACAGAGGTATGGGCCCGCTGGGTGGGTGCTGTGCTGGTGTTACCAGAGGGTGGAAGGTCTGTGGTGGCCTGTGACTGGGTGTGGGGAACCGACTGTCCCGAGGCCCACGATGGTCTGGGCTGTTGGCCTCTTCTGTGGGTGGGGTAGAGATGTCTGGACCCTCCTGTCTGGTGACGTTGGGCAGTGGTCCTGCAGGGGTGGAAAGGTATGATTATTGCATCTGTGTGTGTCATGGCGTGCAATGGGTGGGTGAGCGTGTACCCCAGTGCTAGCATTCCTGTGTGGGGGCTTGTGTGATGATAGTTGGGGGGGGTGTTATGGGTATGTGCAGTGGGCATGCTTTAGTGATGGGTGTCCAAGCTTTGTTGTGTCATGCAGGGCTTGGTGTTGGGATGTGTGGTTTGTGTTATTAGTACATATGTGAGGAGTTGGAGTGATAGGGGTGAGGGTGGGGGTATGTGATGGCATGCAGGTAGGGTGGGGGGATATGATAGTTAAGATTTGACTTACCAGAGTCCATTCCTCCACCGACTCCTCCAAGGCCCTCAGGATGCATAATGGCCAAGACCTGCTCCTCCTATGTTGTTAGTTGTGGGGGAGGAGGTGGGGGTCCGCCGCCAGTCCGCTGTACCGCAATGTTGTGCCTGGAGACCACGGAACGCACCTTCCCCCGTAGGTCATTCCACCTCTTCCTGATGTCGTTCCGATTTCTTGGGAGCTGTCCCACTGCATTGACCCTGTCGACTATTCTTCGCCATAGCTCCATCTTCCTTGCAATTGAGGTGTGCTACACCTGTGCTCCAAATAGCTGTGGCTCTACCCATATGATTTCCTCCACCATGACCCTGAGCTCCTCCTCCGAGAACCTGGGGTGTCTTTGCCGTGCCATGGGGTGGTGTAGGTGATGTGTGGGGTGTTGTATGTGGTGATGAGTGTGGTGATATGTAGTGGTGTGTGGTGTTTTGTGCGTGGAAGTAGTGTGGGTGATGGTGTTGTGTGCCTCTGTGTGGTGGGGTTGTCTATGCTGTGCTGTGTCTCTGGCCTTCGTCAAAAAAGTTTGGTCGTAGGGGTTTGTGGGTGTTGTGGGTGTGTGTTTTATATAGTATTGAGTATGTGGGAGTGGTGTGTATATGTGTATCAGGTGTGTGTCTTTCGCAATGTCCAATGTGGTGGTGTTTTGGAGATGTGTGTGTATTTTGAGCGCGGCGGTGTGTACCGCCAATGGAATACCGCGGTTGAAAGACCACTGCGTGGATTCGTGGGTCGTGATAGCATGGGCGTGTTTCTGTTGGCGTGACGGTGGAGGTTTTGTTTTCGCCAGTTTATCACTGACCTTTGGTGTGGTGGACTTGTGTGGGTGTCTGAATTTTGTCGGATTTCGAGATGTGGGTCATAATAGCTGTGGGGGTATTCCGCGGCCGCGGCGGTGTATAGGCGGTCTTCTGCACGGCGGTAAGCGGCTTTTACCGCCAATGTTGTAATGACCCCCATAATGTGGACCCAACCAAGCATTAGATTAGCTTGATGGCCCTTGGAGGATGATTGGTACCAGGGAAAGAGAGGTGTGAGATGCAGCTAGTAGGAGTCGGGCAGATCCTGGGTTTCGGTACTGATAACACCTCAAGAACAACTTGCACAGGAAAGGACCATGATGTGCACAAGCCATCTTTTAGTGTTTAAAAAATATATAAACCATTTTGCTATTGTTTAGCCAGCATTGCCAATATATCTGACTGTTTTGATATTGTTCTCATTAAAGCTATACTTTATCAGCTACGTGTATTGCTCATTATTGGCTATCCTTATTTATTTATTTATACCTGATAAATATACTTTGGAGTGGTTGCAGGCAATCAGTCTATCAAACAGGCTTTCCCTTTGAATCCTTGAATCTATTTTAGCACCCAATTTGCAAGTCAATATTATACCTTTGCACACAGAATAATGAATCTGACACTATGGGTGTGGGAACTGACAGATTAGCCTTCCGTAATGCAAGTAACAGGGCATGAAGTTTTGCTGGTTGGACAGGGCTACGGCCATAGATTTTGCTTTGAGTGCACTGTAGCCGGAATTCACAATTTTTCAAGGCTCCTTGCACTGTGGCACAGGCTGCATTGTGCTTATATGTTGTACCTACCTGCTGGTTGAACAAAGCCATCCATGTAGAGTAGGCTCTGATAAGACTCAGTGGGTAAGTCTTTCGGAGTTGGAGGAACATGTTGTTCATATTGGAGAAAAGACTGCATACGATGGGACGAGTGGGATCATACTGAAACTTTACATCCACAGCACTTAAAGAAGAGACCCACTGCACCCATATCAGGTGTGGGGTGCAAGCAATAGGAATACTGGCTTTAGTGACTGCCTCTAGCGCTGGTATGGAAGAAGACACAATCATGTGTTTTTCCTGCTCCGAAGTGCGCTCCATCAAGATAGCCGTTTGCACAGATGCAAGAACTTTTTCACTGGAAGCAAAATGTGCTTCAGCTGGAGAATACAAGTGAGACTTAAAAGCTATAGGAACTGTCTATCCATTGTTGTAGGTCACATAGGTATAGCTCAAAGAACTAGGTTGGCCTTACTGTCCCTACTTTGTAAATATTTTGTCTCTAGCACATCTGCCTGCATGCCATATAAGATATATGTGTACTTGTTGGTCTATTGTTTTGGGAAAATGTGGGAAAAATCAAGTCATACAAGGGCTTCATTTGCTGGCATAATGTGGCAAGTAGGTGTGTCCAACATTAGGAAATACCAACAAGGATTGCAGTTTTTTCAGTTTGGTAATGTGCTAGGAGGATGCAAGGAAGCACATTTCTGAAAAAAATCAAAAGCCAAAGCCTTCCCCACATTGGATAACTTGTATCTGGGAAAGGTCAACATACGGTAGAAAAACTTTGATGTTTTAAATGTAATTATATAGCTGTGTGATGCCAATAGTGTTACAACTTTTTCCACCCTAATTAGGGTTCCATCCAAGTCATCACCAGTAGGATAAATATCATCATGATTTGGTTGTAAGATGCATGCTGAGAATAAACCAGGACTGTTCTTATAGCCCATAGGCAAGCTTCGGAATGAGAACTGCGCCCATCAAAATTTAAGACAGCTAGATACTCCCTTTCTGTGCTATGTTCTCACTAAAACACCCATTAGAGATATCTAGGTTTTTATTTTTTATTTTTTAAGTAACATGTTTGTCAATAAGCCTGTGCTGTGAACATTTTGCACTGCACGAGTTTGTGTATGTGAATTTAAATTCCTACAGTATAAAAATATCCTTTAGAACCCGTCAGGTTTAGGGAAGGGAAAAAGGGACATGTTCATTGGTAAAAGACAAGATGCTTTTTTGCCCTAATATTGGAATGATCTAATATTGCTTTTATACTGCACTTTGAATCTAGATTTAAAGGATATTGAGCCTGCACTTGAGGTTCATTGCATAAGGCAATGACATGTGGAACAAAATGTTAATCATACCCTGCTTGGTTTCTGTGCAAGGCAGGGTACTGTCTTATTGTCCATACACTTGTGAAGATTTCCCTGATGTCTTCAGGTAGTATGGGACAAAAAGCCACTCTTATTACTAACTCAGCCCCGAGCACTTCCATAGTAAAGACTGGAGGCCAGTCCTTCACTGCTAGTGTGATGTCATAATATTCAGATAAATGTGACCAGACGACAGATTTAATAGTGTGCGATATATCAATTCATAATTTTAAATCATAACCCTTATTGTGAGTATTTAAATGTTTATCTGGAGTATCAATGTGTATGAACTCATCAGGGGGAATTGCTGCCAAACATGTCTGAAGTGTCTGATGTACTGTCATGACTTCTGTTGCATTGTCTAGAAGCGCTCTCACCCAAATCTTATTTTTCAGGACAATCCATAGTTGTATCTGAATTTTTCTCAGTACGTCCTGCTACTTCCCTCTTTAGCTGGAGTTTTAGGGCCATATGTACGAACACATTTTTCCCATAGGCACAGAATGGGTAAAACCCTTTGATACATCTGGCCCTTAGAGTCATCTCTTTTCTCTTCCTTCTCCTGCTTTCTGTCTCTTCACTCCGACTTCAGCATCTCATCCTGTCTCACCTTTTCTGCTACACTCATCCTTTATTCTGTACTCAGATCAACTCCCACTCTCTGCTCATTTACCATCTGTGTCCTGAAAAGAACATCAAAAGGGAATATCAGAATACTGAATTTTACTGAAATTCAGTATTCTGCCAAATATATTGTTTAAGTGGTGTCAATGCCTTTGGGTTAATAATAGTCCCTAAACGGGATCCAGGGATATTATGGTGATTGGAACCCAAACCTATTTCCTTCTTTCTTCTCAACACCACACACACAAACTGTGCTAAGAAAATGACACTTTGGCACAAAAGCTTGTTTATTTCAACAGGTGTACCCTATTGCTTAGCACATCTAAAACAACCACACAGAATATAATTAAAACAACATAAATGCATATTGAAAACAAAAAGAATAAAATAAACATTTATACCATGGTTAATATGTCATCTAAAAACCTAACACCCTAAAACCTATTCCTATGTGCTACTCTCAGAAAGCAGGGAGTAGTATAATTTTCTTCTAAATTTTCTTAGAGAGGATCAGTTCACTGCATACCTATTTATAGTCAAATGCTGTAATTATCAGTAGTCTTGGAGGCCATGTTCCTTGCGAAAGGCAAACGCATCAAAACAGAACCAGCTCCTCCCTGACTCATGCTGAATATCAGCTTTCATTGGAATGTGTGATGCAGAAGCATCTCTGGCAGTCAAGATCTCTAGCTATATTTTGCATGATAATCTGGGGCAAAAGACCTTTCCTTCCTCACAAGTGATCAAGTGGCATCCCTTTTATACTATGGCCCTCATCACAACCCTGGCGATCCGAAGACCGCCAGGGTGGCTGTGGCGGTGTCACCACTGATGGCCGGTGGTGAATACTGCCAAATTAGGAGTTTTGCTGAAGCCAAACCACTGAGCCTCCACCCATCCTGCCACATTACCGTGTTATGTTGGACTGGAGGTGTGCTCCTGCAGCACCGCGGATGGCGTGATACCACTAGTGGTATCACAAGGCAGGAGACCACCAGCATTTTTCTGATGGTTGCACCACCAGAAAAAGCTGGTGGTCTTGCACCCTGGCGACAGGAATAAGCATTCCTGTTGCCAGGGTACACTCGCACACACATACACATACCTGCACACACGCACCCACACACTTCTACACACAAACACACCCCACTAACCCATGCAAACATGACATACACACCCTTTTCACACCGACAAACACAAACACTGCACACATACATGCATTTACTCCCCTCTCCCCATGCACATACATACATTCACACACACCCTTCACCACATACACGCACGCATTCACTCCCCCTGCCCTACTCCATGCGCATACATACATTCACACCCCCCTCCCCAGCACATACATACATTCACACTCCCCTCCCTAGCTCACACATACATTCACACACCCCTCCCCTGTACCGCATACACACACTCACCCACTCTCCCATCCACTGACGCACACGCACCTGCTCTCCCCATTCACTGACACAAAGACACACCCCTGTTCACTTACACAAACATGCACCCCATCCCCTGTTCACTCACGCAAACATGCACCCCCTCCACCGTTCACTAACACAAACACGTACCCCCTCCCCATCCAGTTACATACACATGCACACACATACATCCATTCACCCCTTCTATCCTCTCACTCGCATTCTTGCACTCAGTCACTCACACATGCACACACACACTCACGCCCTCCCCATCCACAAACCCTCACATTCCCCCATGCCATCCACAAACACTCACTCCTCCCCACACCCCATTCACACTCACTCACCCCCCTCACCCCGTCCACAATCACTCACACACTTAGACACGCACCCACAAATACCTCCGCTCCTGCGCATTCACAACTTTCACACACGCACTCACACACACACACACACACACACATCCTCCCCTGTCAGACGATCCACTTACCTCATTCATCGAGGAGGTCATCTGGGAGGGGACTGGTTCTGGTGCTTCCACCACTGGCAGCGCCTCACCATCTGGACACTGACCCACCATATTATGGGTTTCAATAAGGTGTGCAGTCTTTTTTTGGTTTGGCGGTGCCACCACTGCACTGGCGACCACCAGCACGACTGAATTCCACCAGAATTCCACCAGATTTCGGGCTGAAGTCAGAGATCAGCCATATAAGGCAGTCTTAAGATCGTATTTCGCTATAAGGGCCTACATCTTATCTAAGATGGAATTTCCAACATAACACTAGGAATGTTTGGCACAACCAATGAGCATCAGGATGCTAGTCTAAGATGCATTCTTTTAAATAAATATAGTACAAATACATCAATTCAGACTACACTGATTTGGCTCTTGTTCTTGTTTGACCTTGAAATCGAGATGACAAACAAGGCACTTCTTTGAGACTGATGTTGCATCGGATATCTTGTTGATGTCTATATCTGAATGACTTGACCATTTCTCTGTTTTTTGGAAAGATATGGACCAACAACATCTGATTCAAAGCCAAATGTGTTGATGATTCTGAAGAAATATAGAAAATGGATTCTCAGCCTACTTAAATTGGAATCAGGCATTACAATGTTTACATCAAGAAGTAGGACTGCTCTGCTGCCTTGTTGCCTGAAAGACTACCCTGCTGCTGGAGGAATTGGTCTGCTGCCATGCCGCAAGTAGGACTGCTATTCTCCCCGGAAAAAGAAGACTGGACCTGCTCAATGAACCCACAACCAACAGAGTGACTCCAAGGGCTAGATGACTGGCCTCTTGTTCTGAGCTACATGGACATAACAAGCTTTAGAGACCTATCCAGCTACCCAGACTTAATTGGAACTGTGTATGCCCTTCTACTGGCCTCTGCTGAAGTGAATCCTGATCCCATCCCCAAAAAGTGCCCCACAGGCATGAGATGCTTGGCTGGCATCAGAGTGTATACCTACTGGGACAACTGTGGGTTTCCTCAGAACCAATGCAGAACTCAACGCAGCATGACACATGACCTTGCATTGCAGCCCTTGCAGCTCCTCATTGGAACTGAAGCAGCACAACACAACTCAGTGTAGGAATTTGCATTGCAGCCCTCATCGGAACTAATGCAGTGCGATGCAATGCTCTGCATTAAGAACATAAGACACAATTCTCAGTGGGACAAACCTAGTCCTTGTATCCAGCCTGCATTCAATAACAGACGGCCTGATCTTGTGACTTTGTCCATGTCCAACGCAATCAGAAAACCATAGGTTGAGCTTTGTGCTTTTAGGCGCTATACTTACTATAAAATTATGAAGTTGCATACCTCCAATCCTACTGATTACATTTTTGTTGTTTTAGTGTCTAACAATTTATTACATTTTATGCTATTTTCCTAAATTGATGTGGGATTTGTCTTGTGTTGTGTTTTCACATTACTGCTGTTTGTGTACTGCATAAACATGTAACACATTGCCTCTGAGTAAAGCCTGAGTGCTTCTGTGCAAGGTAACAGAGGGTTGAGTAAAGGTTAATTTGGAGACTTTTTATGGTTCACATTGACAAGGATTGGGGCTTTTGCATAACAACTCAATTTCCCAGAGTTGCCTCAGTGGGACCGATGTGCCTGGACGTGGGCCACTTGCACACTGTTCCACTGTAACCAAGCTATTCCTGGCTGATGAGCCCTACCTAGGACAAAATCGGTCCTAGGGTGTTCATGTTCTGGTTTAGGGAGGATCTGGCCGGGTGGTTTGGGCAAGGACTGTTCACATTGGACAGAGTCAAGTCTGATTTCCATATGGCTGGATCCAAACTGAGGAGGCATGATATGCAAAACAACGATGAACTGGGATGTGGCACAGAGTAATTACCAGTGTCAGAGATTAATTCCATCCATCACTTTTATGTATCCTTTACAATGATAGACACATCTTTCAACGTACTAAATTCCCACTTCAATTGTAAAATAGTGATGTCACTGCTAGCTAAATTTGAACAAGCCTCAGGATTTCAGCTAAACTTGGAGTACGAACTTCTCAACATCAACATACCAACAAATGTACTACACTATGTGCACTAACATCATAAGCATTGTCCAAGAAGTTTATTGAATATCTGAAGTGCAATATCTACAGCTCTCTAGAAGATTGGATGCACTAATAATGGTTATTATTATTGGGCAACATACACATAGTGGTTGAATGGTCACTGAAAAACATTGCATTCGTTTGCAATCCCTGCGGAGCATACCGTGGCTACTTAAAAAGCATGGCCCACTCAACCTAAATATTTCAGAAATCACAAACCAGTACTAGAGATCTGGGACAGAGTGGTAAAGGAGGATCTGACAACCTTCCCCCCACCATACGCTGCCTTACAATGCAACCCACCCAGGCTCTCAGTGGCAGGTAACTATGCTAGAAGATGTGATGGAAAAAATGTAATACTTGTTTAGATCCAACACGATTATGCACTTTCAGGACCGCAAACAATAGAATGTGCTGACTGAGCATGGCAGACTTTCTTATGCTGAGTCTAGGCACTGGGCACTACACTTATATAAGAGTTCTGGTGCTACTGGCAACTGAGATCTTTTTAAATATACCTGTACACCTTCAGCACCACCAATGGCGTGATCTCTATGTTGTTCAACATGCCCAACACAAGTATTAAACCACTGAGGAAATGGAAATACCAAACACTGTGGGAGCAGGAATTTCGGGCAGCGTGTAAGGAGAAGAAGGTTGATACAGGAGGTATGTACCCACAGTGAAGGGAATGCACTGCTTTCTCCATAGAGAAACCAAAAACAAGATTTACAAGAGACAGAATTTTACACCAGATAAATTGGAACGCATGTTCCCCAACTCCTCAGATAGAGGCTGGTGATGTGAGGAGAGTGTTGGCACAAAGTTCTGTTTGTGCTGAAGCTATTTGAAATCAAAATGTTTTGGAAGAAAGTGCTTTGCCACATTCACAGCATATTGGAGATCCCAATGACTCGTAGCCAGAAAATGATATCCCAGGGTCCGCTGGGAAACAGGAAAGGGTGGCGGAGTGCGTAAATGTAGTGATTCAGCATATGTTTATAGTCCAGTCAAACCCGGCTTTAAGATGTGGTTCAAAATTGCAACAGAAGCTTTGTAAGTGGGTATATACTCAGGAATAGGTACTGTTTGACATATCAAAAATCCGACAAAATCGGGTTATGAGAAAGCCACAAAACACATTTTAAAATGGCGGCATGCAAATATATAATAAGGCATTTTAGAATGTTTTAGCTAGAGTGTTAGTGACACAAATGTGACTTTTAAAATACACTGGAATACTTAAGTAGTTGCTATACCTTTGATTGTTAACTTATTTTTCCTTTCCCCACAGGATATGGCTACGCTTGAGCAGCAAAAGAGAGATTTGGATGACGGACTGAAGATTGCGATGGTGGCTGAAAAAGGAGCTGAGGGCATCGGCACAGCTAGTCAAAACTGTGGAAGTGATATTGTTGTAACTTCTGGAACCAGAGTTCATGTTTCATGTCAGAAGAGGTTTACGGATAAGAAAGATACTGAAGTTATGAAATGAGAGGCAAGTGCAGCACCTATTGCAAAGAGAAGTATTTGAATAGCTGCTGAGACCTTCTTCAGTGCAGCTGACTGTTTTGTGTCACAGAACTCATGTGAGCTCTTTGTGCTAGCACAAGCCGAGAACAGAACATGTGTATGTACGGACATTATAATTCTTTGAAACTGTAAAAAGGTGATGTGAAAGTCGGGTGATGAATAGTTATTTGTAGCAAGAGGCCATATAGAATATTTTCTTTAAGATCTTCATGCCACAGATGCTGTTTACCACCAATCTTGCAGTGTAAGTTTTCGAAACTGTTGAACAGCAAACAAAGAACTTGAAAGTGGTGCGTCCAAGTAATGAAGAACAACATGAAGCTTTTCTCAAGAAGAGTAGTTATCTAGACTGAAATGATAAAGAACAAATGTGCATTGCAGACCTAATGTCCAAAATGGAAGAATATCTACAAGGAAGTGATATCCAAGCATACCATCGTAGGCACATGAAAAGGACGCTTGTAGAATATTATGGAGATGGTATTTTTTTATTGGGGTAACGTGGAAAAGCTGATCTGGCAATTCTTCAGGAAACAGCTAATACCATTCTTTGAATTTATCATTCCAAGCCAATGGATTGTGACATTGAACTACAGAAGATCGATATGATAGAAGCTGTGGCAAAACTAAAGTGATGTCAATTCATCTCACTCTGCAAGAAAAGACGTATATCCAGCTACAAGTGACCTCAATGCTGAAAGTGTTTTGGATTACCTTCCCAGTAGTTTGAATTTGCTGTGTTCCTAGTTATTTGTAGGAAAAGATGTCTCAACTAAAGTGGGTTCATTAGGGCAGAGCATTAAGCAATCTATCTGACAAAGAGACTTAATATGTCCTCTCCAGATTGGTTCTTGGCGTTCAACTGCACCATAGCTTCCAATCAAAGTACCTTTCTGACGTTCTTTACAACCTGAGGTTCTGTTCTTTCTACAGTAAAGTTGCTAAATTTGAATGAAATGGTGCACTTGCCAGTGGTTACAGACCCTTACTGGATATGGATAAGAGCTCTACAATTGTGTTAGCAGCCAAAAATGTTAACCACAACATCCTCACCCTAGATGGTAACAATAGTTTCCATGGTATGGAAAGGATTGCAGCTGTAACTCCAGTAATCAAGATCAAACCTGTTACTCCAATACACAATGTTGCAGACAGTGACATAAAGTATCCCACAAAAGTTCCTATACAAAAACATGAAGTTTGTTGGACAGAAAGATAGGGTCTTGTCAAATGACAAAAACAAACAGCTAATAATTTTACTCTCAGCTGAGAAGTTCAAGAAACATGGGTGTTCCATGCAGCATGCTGTTCGAGATGCTGATGTGAATATTGTTCATTCCGTGATTTTGTCTTCTGAACATTCATCCACTACCATTATAGGGGAAGATACAGATTTGCAAATTCTTCTATTGTATCATGCCAAGAACTATGGTTTCAAATTGTATTATCGTAGTGACATAAAATGAGGATCATCTATGAATCCCATACATGATATGCTCGGCATTCAGGCCTTGCTCTGCACTGACATTTGCAAGAACCTGCTATTTCTACACACTTCCACAGGTTACAACACAACTTCCAGAATTGTTTTTATTGCAAAGGCCAAAGCATTTGGTCATTTACTGAAGGAAAAGGAGATCCAAGTAGTTGCAAACATTTTGGGGCTCATTCTTACTTTGGCGGGCGGCGGAGGCCGCCCGCCAAAGTAACCCCGTCAGAACACCGCACCGCGGTCGAAAGACCGCTGCAGTGATTCTGAGATTTGCCCTGGGCTGGCGGGCGGCCGCCAAAAGGCCGCCCGCCAGCCCAGGGCAAATCAACCTTCCCACGAGGACGCCGGCTCAGAATTGAGCCGGTGTAGTGGGAAGGTGCGACGGGTGCAGTGGCACCCGTCGCGTATTTCAGTGTCTGCATAGCAGACACTGAAATACTTTGCGGGCACCTCTTATTGGCATGGGCACTTCAGGGGCCCCCAGGGGCCCTGCGGCACCCCCTACCGCCATCCTGTTCATGGCGGGAGACCCGCCATGAACAGGATGGCGGTAGGGGGTGTCTGAATCCCCATGGCGGCGGAGCGCGCTCCGCCGCCATGGAGGATTCCCCCGAGCTGCGGAAAGTCGGCGGGAGACCGCCGACTTTCCGCTTCTGACCGCGACTGAACCGCCGCGGTCAGAATGCTCGAGGGAGCACCGCCAGCCTGTTGGCGGTGCTCCCGTGGTCGGTGACCCTGGCGGTCACCGGCCGCCAGGGTCAGAATGACCCCTTTTATGTTCTGAAGATTCTCAACACATTGTGATTGAAAGCGCTGGGGAGAAGGCGCTGTTGGTGTTGTATGGGGCAAGGAAAATGGATTCCATTAGCACACTTTGGCATCCACTGTTGTTAGAAAAGCTAGTAGCTGCCAAATCATTTCTTACACCAGAACAATTGAAGCCTACTGAATCGGTCAAAAAGTACCACAGCTTTCTCACCAATCTGAAAGAATGGGGTTCGCATGAATATTATGATTAACTTGGGCGAACAATATGTGACTTGCCACCAGCTCCGGACTTGTTATTGAATAAGATATGTTGTTCCTGCACAGCACACCATGAGATGTGCTTGCAAAAAGAATGTGATGCCCTGTTCTGCTGCTTGTGGAGAGTGGCAATTTAGAGGCTGCGATAATTGTGCTACTAACGAATATGGAAACAGCAGCAGTGATGCAGATGATTGTTTTTTTTGGATTATCATGTTCTATATTTCGGGTTATCATGTTTTTGAGTTATCTGATGCAATTGGTTCTTCATATGTCATTGTTTATGCTTTCTTAACTTATTACATGTATTATTTCTAGTCAGAAATGTATTGCACATTAAGGGGGTCATTACAACTTTGGCAGTAAAAGCCGATTACCGCCGTGCAGAAGGCCGCCAACACACCGCTGCGCCCGCAGAAATCCGCCACAGCTATTATGACCCACATCCCGAAATCCGACAAATTTCAGACACCCACACAAGTCCGCCACACCAAAGGTCAGTGATAAACTGGCGAAAACAAATCCTCCACAGTCACGCCAACAGAAATACGCCCATGCTATCACGACCCACGAATCCACACTGCGGTCTTTCAACCGCAGTATTCCATTGGCGGTACACACCGCCGCGCTCAAAATACACACACATCTCCAAAACACCACCACACTGGATAATTTGAAAGACACACACCTGATACACATACACACACCACTCCCACACACACAATACTATATAAAACACACACCTACATCACCCACAAACCCCTATGACCACAATTGCGACGGAAGGCCAGAGAGAGACACTACAATCTACAACCAAGCATCCACAGACACAACACCATCACCCACATAACATCCACGCACAAAATACCACACACCACTACATATCACCACACTTATCACCACATACACCACCCCACACATCACCTACACAACCCCATGGCACGGCAAAGACACCCCAGGTTGTCGGAGGAGGAGCTCAGGGTCATGGTGGAGGAAATCGTACGGGTAGAGCCACAGTTATTTGGATCACAGGTGCAGCACACCTCCATTGCTAGGAAGATGGAGCTATGGCGAAGAATAGTCGACAGGGTCAACGCAGTGGGACAGCACCCAAGAAATCGGGCCGACATCAGGAAGAGGTGGAACGACCTACGGGGGAAGGTGTGTTCCGTGGTCTCCAGACACAACATCGCAGTACAGCGGACTGGCGGCGGACCCGCACCTCCTCCCCCACAACTAACATGGGAGGAGCAGGTCTTGACAATAATGCATCCTGAGTGCCTCACAGGAGTCGGTGGAGGAATGGACTCTGGTAAGTCAAATCTTAACTATCATATCCCCCACCCTACCTGCATGCTATCACAGACCCCCACCCTCGCCCCCACCCCTATCACTCCAACTCCTCACAAATGTACCAATATCACAAACCACCCATCCCAACACCAAGCCCTGCATGCAAAAACAAAGCATGGACACCCATCACTAAAGCATGCCCACTCCACATACCCATAACACCCCCCTCAACCATTATCACACAAGCCCACACACAGGAATGCCAGCACTGGGGTACACGGTCACCCACCCATTGCACACCATGAAACACACAGATGCAATAATCATGCCTTTCCACCCCTGCAGGACCACTACCCAACGTCACCAGACAGGAGGGTCCAGACATCTCCACCCCACCCACAGAAGAGGCCCACAGTGATGACAGCAGCTCTGTCCAACTAGACCTAGATGACCAGCCCGGACCATCGTGGGCCTCGGGACAGTTGGTTCCCCTCACACAGGCACAGCCCACCACAGACCTTCCACCCTCTGGTAACACCAGCACAGCACCCACCCAGCGGGCTCATACCTCTATCCCCAGGACACATCAATCAGCTGTGTGTCCACCACTACAGGGAACTCAGGATAACCCACCACCCCAACAACAACAGGGACCTGGGGGCAGTGGTAATGGGCACACGGTCCAGGGGACGGAGGCCCAAGAACACAGGGGAACTGGGAGGACTGCCGTGCGACAGGGGGGCGAACAGGCCTAGGGAACCCACTCTCCACGAGGCCCTCTCCTCCATCATGGGAGCATACCACCACTCCCAGGAGACGATGGCGACGGTCCTGGCCAAGTTTAAGGAGACCCAGCACCTGCAGGAGGAACAGTATATGGGCTTCAGGGAGGAACTCAGAACCATCAGCACCGCCCTGGGCACCATCGTAGGGGTGCTGAAGGAGATACTCAACACCAGGAGGGACACTGTGGCACTCCAAGGGGCCCCTGACACTAGCCAGGACGATGAACTGCCCACCACCTCCACCGGCGCTAGTGGACAGGAGGCACCGCCACAGGACCACCACACCAGCACCCCACCCCCTGCAGACAGAGAACCACCCCGCAAGCGGTCCCTGAGAACCAGGAACAAGACAGAGCATGATGGCAAGACCCCCGCCAAGAAATAAGACCACCCTGATTGTCATCCTCCTGTCCCACTTTGTAACCCTGTCCATATTGGAACTGCCCCAGCTCCACTTCCTATGCCCATATGGGCAATGCACCTGTGAGACTCATAGACTGGACTCTGCCATGGACAGTCCTCCACCTTCACCCCTCACCATTTTACAACCCCCCTCCAATATTCAGCACTGCAATAAACACCCTTGAAGCACAAAACAACCTGGAGTCAGTCTGTGATTTAGAAAATGTATATTAGCAATGACAGTGACAAAATGCGTTCTCAATTGTAATGTCAACATACCTATGTCACACATCTCAAGTCCATGAGGAATCTAAGCAGATGACACACATTGGAAATCACACCTGTGAAACCGTAATGGAAATGTACAACTCAGTTACCATATCCTGGGTGAAATCGACAGACAGGATAGAGGTAGAAGTGTGAAAGTACTTATAGTAGGCAGGAATGTTTTCTCACCTGTGTGTCACTGGAAATATTACTGGATAACTGAGTCCCTGTTGTCAATGTCTTCTTCCTCTGCTTCCTCCTCATCAGTGTCCACAGGCTCCACAGCTGCCACAACACCGTCATCTGGACCATCCTCCTGTAGAAAAGGCACCTGGCGTCGCAAAGCCAAATTGTGAAGCATACAGCAGGCCACAATGATCTGGCACACCTTCCTTGGTGAGTAGAATAGGGAACCCCCTGTCATATGTAGGCACCTGAACCTGGCCTTCAGGAGGCCAAAGGTGCGTTCGATCACCCTCCTAGTCCTCCCATGGGCCTCATTGTAGCGTTCCTTTGCCCTGGTCCTGGGATTCCTCACTGGGGTCAGTAGTCATGACAGGTTGGGGTAACCAGAGTCCCCTAATAGCCACACCCGGTGCCTCTGGAGTTGACCCATCACATAAGGGATGCTGCTATTCCGCAGGATGTAGGCATCATGCACTGAGCCAGGGAACATAGCATTTACCTGGGAGATGTACTGGTCTGCCAAACATACCATCTGTACATTCATGGAATGATAACTCTTTCAGTTCCTGTACACCTGTTCACTCCTGTGGGGGGGGACCAGAGATACATGGGTCCCATCAATGGTACCTATGATGTTAGGGATATGTCCAAGGGCATAGAAGTCACCTTTCACTGTAGGCAAATCCTCCACCTGAGAGAAAACGATGTAGCTCTGCATGTGTTTCAGAAGGGCGGACACGTTGGAAAACATAGGCTGGGACATCCCTGATGCTATGGCCACTGTTGTTTGAAATGACCCACTTGCAAGGAAATGGAGCACTGATAGCACCTGCACTTGAGGGGGGATTCCTGTGGGATGGCGGATTGCTGACATCAGGTCAGGCTCCAACTGGGTACACAGTTCCTGGATTGTGGCACGGTCAAACCTGTAGGTGATGATTAAATGTCGCTCCTCCATTGTCAACAGGTCCACCAGCTGTCGGTACACCGGAGGATTCCACCATCTCCTCACATGTCCCAGCGG
The DNA here is from genome assembly GCF_031143425.1 of Pleurodeles waltl. NCBI lineage: Eukaryota > Metazoa > Chordata > Amphibia > Caudata > Salamandridae > Pleurodeles > Pleurodeles waltl. The sequence goes on from NC_090445.1 coordinate 512,902,913, forward strand.
ACGGTGCCTAGGAAGGACAACAGCGACCACAGAGTCAAACAACTCAGAGGTATGTTTCCACAGTCTACACAGAACACAAAACATAATCCAAAAAGTTGCTTGTATGTGTGTTGAGTCTAGGCCTAGGTATGTGTGACGCAGTTGAAAATGAAGCCATGTGGGCCCCTGAAATGGCGGCGGCCTGACCTCTAAACTGGGACAATGGGATGTGAGGTAACTGCACTGGCATTGTACACCGTCGCAGTAGGCGGTTGAAGAACGCGGCGCAATGCTGCATTGGTTAACATTGGACCCTATGGGTCCCAGGAGCCATTGACGAAGTGCACCGGCGGTGATGGTACGCACCGCCGCGGACATCACCGCCACGGACGTGACCGCCAATTTCTATCTGTTCAATCACTCGATACCTGATCTTCGACAGGAGAGGACCTACACTGCAAGTGCTGCTGTGACCTCGGTCTGGAAGAGTCAATGGCTCTTGCGTCTGGGGAAAGGGCCCCTGCCTTCATTTCAGAGGAGTTGGAGAAGCTCGTGGACGGGGTCCTCCCCCAATACACGCTACTCTACGGTCCTCCAGACCAACAGGTAAGTACACAGGGAGCACGTTGTATGGGCTATGCCTGAGTGGAGAGGGCTGGTTGTAAGAAGGAAGGGGCCACAGTTCTGCATGCATGATGGACTGTGAATGCATGTGCCACATGGCAAGGGTAGGGATGGGGGCCACTCACATCAACGGTGCAGTTGCTAATGACTTCTCTTAGTCCCCTGTACATTTCATTTAGGTCAGCGCCCACCAGAAGAAGGATATTTGGCGTGCCATCGCCAAGGTTGTCCGGACCCTGCGGGTCCACCACAGACGGAGCACCAACTGCCGGAAAAGATGGGAGGACATTCGCCGCTGAAGCAAGAAGACGGCGGAGGCTCAGCCTGGGATGGCCTCCCAACGTGGGAGGGGTGCCCATCGCACCATGACCCCCCTGATGTTCCGGATCCTGTCGGTGGCCTACCCGGAGTTGGACGGACACTTGAGGGCATCACAGCAGACAAAAGGGGGTGAGTACAACATAATTCTGCTGACTTTGCGCACAGTGAAGGTGTCTGGGTGGGGGAGAAGGGCTGTGGGTTCCCCTAGGCCAGGGCGAGTTCCGTAGGCTAGGCCCCTCCATAATGCAGGCCATGTGGCACTCCACCCCACCTCTGTAGAGTGCCAAGTACAGGTATACATGCCCCTGTGTCATCTATGTGTGCAGATGTCGACCATAGCCATGTAGGACATATCCCAGGAACTGCATCTGTAGAGCCCAACAGCGCGGCGTTGTGCAGGGGGCTGCTGTGTCTGTATTGTCCGCCAACGGTAGCAGTAAGCCATGCACTCAACCTATCTTTCTTCTGTCTTCCTCCCCCTTTTTGTGGTCTCCCTGTTCTTGGGTGCATCAGCATCATCAGGCGGAGGTACAGTGGCACCGGAGCACGAGGGAGCTGCATCCCACATGGCCAGGGAGGGCCACACCACGGACTCAGAATACACCAGTGGGACGGAGGGCGAGGGGAGCTTCACAGCGGTCACCGGATCTGCAACCAGCGACACGGACTTGTCCCCCGATGGGAGCCCCCTTGTGGTGGTGGCAAAATCTGTGCCCCCCACTTCTACAGGTACAGCCGCCACCCCCCCTACCAGCACCGCCCTCCCAGCAGCCCCTCAGCCTTCGCCCAGTGCCCGCTCACCCAGGAGGGTGGGCATCACCTTCGCCCCAGGCACCTCAGCCCCTGCCCCTGTCACCTCTGCTGCCCTCAGTGAGGAGGCCATTGATCTCCTCAGGTCCCTCACTGTTGGGCAGTCTACCATTTTGAATGCCATCCAGGGTGTAGAAAGGGAATAGCAACACACTAATGCATTCCTGGAGGGCATTCATTCTGGTCAGGCTGCCCTTCATCGAACCCTGCAAACTCTGGCCTCAGCACTGATGGCAGCCATTGTCCCTGTGTCTAGCCTCCCCCCTCCAACTTCCTCCACCCAGACCCAATCCCCTGTACCCTTGCCTATCCCAAGCACACCATCAGACCAGCATGCACACACCTCACCACACAAGGGAAGCTCAGGCAAACAGAAGCACCACACATCCCACAGGCACTCATGCAAGCATCACACACATACAGACACACCAACATCCACTGCCTCCACTGTGTCCCCGTCCTCGTCGTCTCCCTCCTCCCGCCCAATCTCGTCTACACTCTCACCTGCATGCACTACCAGTAGAGCCACTAGGTCCCGCACCAGCACACCCACTACCACACCCCACTCACGTACACTCACCACCCCCACTACCATTTACACGTCCCCTGTGTCCTCTCCCAGTGTGTCTGTGACGCCCCCCCAAAAGTACACAAACGCAGGCATACACCCACCCAACATACATCCACCTCACGACAGCCTCCAGCGCATGCACCTGCACCCAAAGCCACAAAAGTTACACCTCCTACAACCACCTCCTCTTCCTCCACTCCCAGACCCCCTCCAGCTACCCATCCCTGTGTTCCTAAGAAACTTTTCCTGACCAAGCTTGACCTCTTTCCCACCCCCTCCCTCCAATTCATAGGACCCGTACTAGCACCTCCGCCAAAAAATCTCCGGGACCAGTGGTGCCTGTTGTTGGAGGTATGTGGAGTGCACCGGGCACCAGGGCAGCCAGTGTGACACGGAGCCACAGCACAGCCAGTCCCCCCCCCCTCTCAAGCACCAGAAGTTGGACAGTGCCCGGCGGGAGTGGGGGAAGACTCCAGCCAGAAAAGCCGCTCACAAGGGTCCCGGGGGGAGTGTCCACTCAGCTGTGACTCCTCCCAAGGTGGGGAAGGGGCAGAAGAAATCACCAAAGTCTGGGAGGAGCAGCACGGCGGAGAAGACCTCCATCATCCCCGCTGCCCAGGAGGCCACCGCCAGCCCAATCGTCAGTGGCCAGGAGGCCACCGCCAGAGTCAGTGCCCAGGAGAGCAGCCCGACCGTCAGTGGCCAGGAGGCCACCGCCAGCCACAGCCCAGCTTCCCAATGAAGGACCGCCAGCCCCAGCCCAGCTGGGCAATGAAGGAGCGCCATGGCAAGCACCGCTGAACAGGTCAGAAACTTCAAACTCAAGCACTGCTGAACAGGGCAAGCACCGCTGAACAGGGCAAAGACCGCTGAACATGACAAAGACCGCCATGGCAAGCACCGCTGAACAGGTCAGAAACTTCAAACTCAAGCACCGCTGAACAGGGCAAAGACCGCCATGGCAAGCACCGCTGAACAGGGCAAAGACCGCTGAACAGGGCAAAGACCGCCATGGCAAGCACCGCTGAACAGGGCAAAGACCGCTGAACAGGGCAAAGACCGTCATGGCAAGCACCGCTGAACATGTCAGAAACTTCAAACGCAAGCACCGCTGAACAGGGCAAGGACCGCCAAGTCAAGCACCGCTAGCCCATGAGCAGCAGGGGCAGTGACGCAACTGGGACCATCACGGGGAGAGTGTTGCACTCTGGGCACCAGTCCCCCTACAGGACAAGTGGAGAAAGGCATCCACTCAGTCTGTCCTGCACAGGATGAAGCACTCTGGGCACCAGTCCCCCTCCAGAACCAATGGAGACATGCATCCACTCAGTCTGTCCTGCACAGGATGAAGCACTCTGGGCACCAGTCCCCCTCCAGAACAAGTGGAGACATGCATCCACTCAGTCTATCCTGCACAGGATGAAGCACTCTGGGCACCAGTCCCCCTCCAGAACCAGTGGAGACTGTTCTCCACTTGAGAGACTGTGGCTTTGCACTCCCCAGGATGTAATAGTGGGCAACCCACCCACTGTAGAGACTTGAGAGACTGTGGCTTTGCACTCCCCAGGATGTAATAGTGGGCAACCCACCCACTGTAGAGACTTGAGAGACTGTGGCTTTGCACTCCCCAGGATGTAATAGTGGGCAACCCACCCACTGTAGGGACTTGAGAGACTGTGGCTTTGCACTCCCCAGGATACATCAATGGGCATGGATCCCCCTCGTGGATCTGGCGTGGTATACTCATCCGGCTGAGGTGGCCCCCTTCCCTTCCCCCTGAGGTGCCTGTTGTATTTCTATCTGATGCCCCAGCAGTGTTCTCTCCGTTTCTGGTCAGGTATCTTGTGTGGGCCTCGAAACATGCATTTTGGGCCCAGTGGTCCACGGACAATGACTTGTGCATTTCCTGCACTACTATTCGTGGTGTATATATTTTTTAATGTGTATATATATCTATATGTATATCTTGGTTACTGTATTTTGATATATTACAATGGTTCCACTCATTTCCTTTGGTCTTTGCATTCTTCTGGGGGGGTTCGGGGTTGTTACTGTAATGTTTGGATATGCATTGGTGTGTGTGTTGTAGTGGGTGAGGGTGGGGGTGGGGGTGTTGCATGTGTGTGTCCCTGTCTTTTGCCTCCCCCTCCCCTATGTCGTAGGTGCAGTACTCACCGTTGTCTTCGCCGCCGGCGTTGATGATCGTCATACAGGAGCAGGAAGACTAGTGCAGGAAGTATTTGGAGTTCCGGCTCCATGGTGTCCTCCTTCCTCGTGAAGTGTGTAGAGGTGAGCGTTTTCCCTTTGAAATGGCTGTTTCCGCCGTGTTTTTATCCGCAGTGAATCCGCCCCGGAAAAGGTGGCAGATTGGTAGGTTGTGATACTGTGGGTGGTACATTGTCTTCCGCCTGTCTGTTGGTGGTGACCGCCGCGCTGTTTGTTTTTACCACCGTGGCGGTTGGAATGTTAAAGTGGCTGTTTTTGTTGGCGGTTTCCGCCACGGTCATAATTTCAATTTTTTTACCGTCCGCCTGTTTGCAGTCTTACTGCCACTTTAACACCGTCCGCCAGGGTTGTAATGACCCCCTAAGTCATTTAAAAAAAAAAAATGTATAGACGTAAATCTTTTTCCATTGAAACAACCATTTTCCTGGACAAAACAAAAAAATCCATTATGGACTTCAAATGGTTTTTAAAATGTGATTTTCAGGGCCTTCCCATAACACAATGATGTTGGATTTTGGATATGTTAAACAGCACATATTCCAGGGTAGAAAAACACTGAAAGCACTTCTGTGCCAAATTTGCCCAAGTTTGACTATTGGAGCAACAACATGTTAAATCACTAGGGGCCAGATGTAGCAAGCAGTTTTGCCCATTCTGTGTCTATGGGAAAATGTGTTCGTACATATGGCGCTAGATTCAGGAAAAAAGGAACCCATCGAGGGGCCATTGTGGGTGGTGGAGCTATACCATACCATGATCCTGAAAAAGTTTCCCAGATATACAACAATCACAGAGGAACTTTGACACAACATGGGGGCTACTTAAACGTTGGGCAGGATGCAGGAGGGAGTGGGGCATTATTGTATTTCGGTTTGAATCCAGAGATCTAGCCCAGAGCAGAGTGAATCTGTCTCTTAGTCGAAAATTACGTGTATGGTGTTGTCTTAGCTGGTTTGCTGTATCAAAAAGCGTAATGTCACAGTCTGGCTGGAGATGGAAACACATTGTTTAAAATATATACAAATATATATATATATATATATATATATATATATATATATATATATATATATCACTTTCAGCTCATTCACTGGTTGAGAAAAACGCACACTCAGGTGTGCTCTGTCAAGATGTTTATTGCTCTAATCCCGACACGTTTTGACCATGCAGGGTCTTGTTCACAATAATGTCCAAGCCCCTAAATGTTCTATATATACAGTGCTTCAGTGCTCACCCTAAGTTTCATGAACAAAAAGAAAGGACCAGACTTCTTACATTTTATTGGGTGCCATCTTACAATGTCTAATGGTTCTAATCACCATATGCAATCCTGTGTCTCTTCAGTTAAACATCACAGACCTAGTAAACAACAGACATACAACAGATATATCATATTGCATCTAAATTTTATAAATGCACAAAATTCTCATATGTTGTAAACAGTAATCTATATCTAAGCCAATCGTAATGCTCAAGTACTTCTTATCTGAAATGTTTGTGCCAAATCAAAATAAATATAGTTACCCCGATCCAATGCGTGCTATAATAGATCCTCCTATGTACACCTGTAGTTCTTTTGAGAGCTAACAAAACACTTCTGTTTAGAAGTTCTTGCTATGTAAATAAATGCAATTCGTATAGAATTTCCCACTTGCATGTGTGTGTGAACCCAAATCACAATAATTGTACTCTTTACTGCTTTTTAGTTTGTGTGTTATATCCTAGTTATATATACTTATAGTGATCTGTGTCCTTAAGTCAATATTAATTAAACTACTCAATTGAGTCCTAGTGAGCAAAAAAGGAAAAGGGGGAAAAACAACATAGAAGAAAAATCTAAACAACAAGAACAAAAAAGGGAGGTCTGTGCTTCAAATTTGTAAGAAGGTCTATTCTGTGTGTTGTTTGAAGAAAAGGGTAGGGCTTGTCAACTCAGCCTACCGTCCCCAGCTTCCATCATTAAATCTCCCTCCTCTTCTTCCTGAAAACAAAAAAAAGAACACTGGTTAAAAACACATTTTGTGGTATACTAAAAGCTAATGGAGAGATAAAGGAATAGTGAGGACATCTGTTATTGCATATCTCTAGTCCCCTAGGTAGATACTTAATTCCCCTTCTGCATTAAGCTCCTTGGTTTTTTTTGTTTCTAAATCCACTATGTGTTTGGATTCTCTTCATCTGAGTGGGAGCACTTATTTGTCCCATGTGACTCCTTCAACACTTCTTCAATGACAAAATATTTTAACAGATACATACTGTTAAAATGAAATTCAGCAAAATGGCGGATTACAGGATAGTGTTTGTCCCCCTTGCCCATAGCCCTTATGTGTTTAAAGACACACTTCTTTATGGGATGGATAGTACTCCAAATATAACGTTTCTCAGATGGGCACAATAGGGCATAGACCTCTTGCCACACCCATAGGGGACTGAGTATTCCTTAACACCTTCACTATTTCTGTATGCTTTGCAGTTCCAAAAGAGAAAGAAGCTCTTTGGCGTTTGTGTTCTCTGTGTTGTGATACGTCTAAATTCACCTTGCATTAATTGATCGTTAAGGGATCTACCTCATCTATATGCTATATTTGGTGTCTCCTTTATGGAACACACTTGACCATACGCCATTTTGTTGATATACTTTTTGGAATCAACTTGGAGGCCTAATAAAATGTTGTGATGAATCTAATACCCTGCCTTTCATCTCTTCCTGGGGTGGCTGTACTTGGTTAAAAAAGAAGGGATTTCCTAATTTTCTCTTTCACCCTACAGACTGGTTTGTCCAGTACCCATTTAGAGTATCCTCTTCCCCTGAGTATCTCAACTATAGTTTCCTGTTCTTTGCTGTAGGCATCATCTTTGCTATAATTTCTATATGCTCTTAGGAGTTCACTGTACGATATGCTCCACTTCAATGGTTCAGGATTGTCACTGTGGGCATGTAAGATGGTATTACCTACCGTCAAATATATAAATAACCCTGTGTGCTGCGCATCATTTTTGATTTATATGTTTACATCTGGAAAATTGATCCTGTCTTTGCTGTTCTCTGATGTGAATGTGAGATAGTATTTGTTCATGTTAAGGTCTATCACAAAATCTTCTGCTGCTTCCTTTGTCCCCTGCCAAATCAGAAAAAGGTCCTTGATGTATCAAACCCAAAATACAATCTGTTCAAATCGTGCCTGGGTATTCTCTGCAATGGACACTTGCTCCTCCCACCAACCCATCATAAGCTCTGCATAGTTAGGAATGAAACAAGTGCCTATCACAATCCAGTTTCTGCCTCTACAACACATCATCAAGCATGAATATGTTGTTTTCCAAACAATATTTGGTGATTTTCAAAAGCATTTTCATTTGGGACAGTAAATCGGTTTGGCTCTCAGAAAATGCTTTATGGCCTCTAGGCTGTCCTTGTGTCTGATGATTATATACAGTGCAGTGACATCTAGTGTCAAAAGCCAAAAATCTGGTTCATAAACACATCAGTTGGGTCTTCTTCAGTGAAGGTGACACATAGAAAGGGGACGCAACAACAATTTGACCTATAAGTTCATTTTACCAATATACATTTCCACAAGTTTAAAAATGCATTTTATTCACAACTTCATTCTTACTATATATTTCAAAACTAAGAATTAAAACATTAAGGTAAGGTAACTGGTGCACCAAGTCTTTCTTTTGTTTTAATTCATTTTACAGATCCATGGATCCACTGTAAATTCAACAAGGAAGCCCATACGAGTAAGCTATACTTACTAGTTCCTGTGACAAAATTGCGCCAGATCCACAGATCTGATAACATGTTAGAAAATGTATCAGTATGATATACAGGCCACACAAAATTGAACATTTAGACAAAAGAGAGCACATCCATTGCTTAATATTTGGATGCCTATCTGTGTTTCAAAACACACTTAGTTTTGTATGAGTTTGATAAATCTGGGATCTACAGCAATGCTCAGCAGATCCGACACAAGTCCAGAGGCGTACAGTAAGACTCCACCGATGCACATTGAAACCACACCCTAAATGAGTTGTTTGGGTTTCACATCTCTCTGGAGATAGACTTAGAACCAGAGATCCATCCTTTTTTGGGCTTTCTTTGCAAGGTAGAAGTTTTTAAAGTAAGGATGTCTTCTTCTGAAGAAAGAAGAAAAGTGGACAGCAGGAAGAAGAAGACTTTCCACCTCCAAAGAAGTCCTCTAATGCATTGACCTTTTTCTCAATACCTTCAGGAGAAAAGAAAGGAGTTGAAAAAATCATGCAATTAAACCTATGCAGCCAGAAACTGTTGAGGGTTACAGCTGAAAAATATTCTCATAGAGCATCCTTTATGCAGAAACACCTGACAACCATCCACTAGAAGACATATGTCAGGCTGATGAGAGAGAAGGTAGTGCAGCATCAACATCAGCAGATGGACTGCTTGTGGTGCTCTTACCGCCCGACAAGATGGTTACCATTCCCAGTATCTCAACAAAATTAGAGCAGTTGGTGACTCATTGTGGTAAATTACATATTCCAGTTGGAGCGAAAATGTAATCTGTTACCCAGGTCATGGATGCTGTAATTGTTATTTTTTTACCTCACTGTTACATCCCGCATTCCTGTTAAAGACTGAAACCAGTTGCTTTCTTCAAAGTTGCCTTCCCTTATTGCCCTTGTTATTGTCCTTGCATAACAAAAAGCCCAATAAATAAAACTTTTTGGTGAAAATCTCCCCAAAAAACAGTTATTTTTGGAACCACTTAATATGGTGAAAGGAAGTTCTGACTACATGTTTTATGTTTTTGTGCAAGTGTATGCTTAAGTTTTTGACAGTTTTTTTCATTTATGCAAGTATCATACCCCACACAAGTGAAATAAAAGTAGCAAATCTGACTATGTCGGCATTCTCCAAGGAGAAAGCTGTAAAGTATTTAAGAGGACACTAACAAATATTTTGCAATGTCATCTAGAATACTAAAATGTATGTGGATATGTAAGTGCTTCTGTGTGAGTGGGTGTGTGAGTCTGAGTGGTTGTGTGAGTAGTTTTGTGGGTCTGTCAGTGGGTGTGTGAGTGGCTGTATGGGTGTGTGAGTGGATGTGTGAGTGGCTATGTGGGTGTGTATGTGGGTGTGAGTGTTTGTTGAGTACATGTGTGAGTGGCTGAGTGGGTTTGTGAGTGGGTGTCTCAGTGGTTTGGTGGGTGTGTGAGTGGTTGTATGGATGTGTGAGATTGGGTTTGTGAGTGGTTGTGTGGGTGTTTAAGTGTGTGTGAGTGGGTGTGAGAGTGCATGTTCAAGTGGATGTGTGGTCTGTGAGTGGATGTATCAATGGCTTTATGGGTGTGTGAGTTGGTGACTGAGTAGTTGTGAAAATCGGTGTGTGAGTGGCTCTGTGGGTCTGTGAATGGCTGTGTGAGTGGTTTTGTGGGTGTGTGACTCGATGTATAAGTGGCTGTATGGGTGTGTGTGTGAGAGTGCATGAGTGGTTGATTGGGAGTGTGAGTGGGTGTGTGAATAGCTGTGTGGGTCTGTGAGTGGGTATGTGAGTGGGTGTGTGAGTGGCTGTGTGGGTCTGTGAGTAGATGTGTGAGTGGTTTTGTGGGACTGAGTGGGTGTGGGAAACTTTGTGTGGGTGTGTGAGAATATGTGTGAGTAGATGTATTAGTCTGTGATTGGGTGTGTTATTAGTTTTGTGGGTCTGTGAGTGGGTGTGTGAGTGGCTGTATGGGTGTCTAAGTGGCTGTGTGGGTCTGTGAGTGGGTATGTGGGTGGTTTTGTGGGTCTGCAAGTGGTTGAGTGAGTGGCTGTATTGATGTGTGAGTGGTTGCATGGGTGTGTAGGTGGGTGCGTGAGTGGGTGTGTGAGTGGCTGGGTAGGTCTTAGAGTTGGTGTGAGTGGTTTTGTTGGTCTGTGAGTGGATGTGTGAGTGAGTGTATGGGTGTGTATGTGGGTGTGTGAGTGTGTGTGAGTAGGTGTGTGTTGGTCTATGAGTGGGTGCATGTGTTTTTAACATGGTTCTGCAGATCTTGGGCACACCCAAAAATGTTTTTAGACAATTTCCTGTCCATGAGGGATCCCTCACAAATCCTCCCTTCAGTCAGTTTGTTTCAGAGTACCTCTACCCTGACCCCTTCTATCACTTTACCATTTTATTTTTCCCATTGGGAACCGAATCGTGACGCACCAAATGGTGGGCGCAACTTTCATCTCAGGTTGCAGACATTCAATTATGGGAGTGATGCTGGTGCATGGATTCTCAGATCTGCCACAGTGGATCCATGTCTCTAGATATACATAAATCCTTTTACTTTAAAAACTCCAAAACTACTGAACAGATTTACACTAAATAACAAAAAGCACTATTTCTGGACCAAGATATAGCTTTCTTTCAAATGTAGGCCCTCATTACAACATTGGCGGTAAATCCCGCGTACCACTGTGCAGAAGTCTGCCAACACACCGCTGCGGCAGCAGAATTCCGCTACAGCTATTACGACCTACAGCTCGGAATCCGCCAAAATCCAGACACCCACACAAGTCCGCCCACAGTGATGACAGCAGCTCTGTCCAACTGGATCAAGATGACCAGCCCGGCCCATCTGGGACCTCGGGACAGTCGGTTCCCCTGACACTGGCACATGCCACCACACAGCCTCCCCCTCAGGAAACACCAGCACAGCACCCACCCAGCGGGCCCATCCCTCTGTCCCCAGAACACGTCAAGCAGCAGTGTGTCCACCACTACAGGGAACCCAGGCAAACCCACCACCCCAAGAACATCAGGGACCTGGGGGCAGTGGCATTAGGCACATGGTTCAGGGGACAGAGGCACACGAAAACAGGGGAACTGGGAGAACAGCTATGCAACAGGGGGAGGACAGGCCCAGGGAACCCACTCTCCACGAGGCCCTCTCCAACATCATGGGAGCTTACCATCATTCCCAGGAGACGATGGCAACGGTACTGGCCAACTTTCAGGAGACCCAGCGGCTGCAGGAGGAACACTATCTGGGGATCAGGGAGGAACTCAAGTCCATCAACACCACCCTGGTCACCATTGTAGGGGTGCTAAAGGACCTTGTCAACACCAGGAGGGACACTGCGGCACAACAAGGGGCCCCTGACACTAGCCTGGATGATGAACAGCCCACCACCTCTGCCGGCGCTAGTGGACAAGGGGCACCGCCACAGGACCACGACACCAGCACCCCTCCCTCTGCAGATGGAGATTCACCCCGCAAACGGTCCCTGAGATCCATGAATAAGACAGAGAACAATGCCAAGACCCCCGCCAGGAAATGAGACCCCCCTGAATGTCATCCTTCTGTCCCACTTTGTCACCCTTTCCATCCTTAAACTGCCCTAGCTCCACTTCCTATGCCCCTTTGGACAATGCACCTGTGAAACAAATAGACTGGACTCTGCCATGGACATTCCTCCACCATCACCCCTGCCCATTTTACAACCCCCTCCACTTATTTGCACAGAAATAAACACCCTTGAATCACAAAACAATCTGGAGTCAGTCTGTGCTTTCACAAAAGTGTATTTGCAATAACTATGGAATATAGCCATGTCAAATTTATTTTCAGCATACCGATGTAACACAGCTCTACAGTAGTTCATGAGGTAATATATCAGAGGTTACACAGTGGGACCCACATATGTTAAATGGAAAGGCAAAATGACAAGTCAGGGTCCATACACTGAGTGAAAATGACAGACTTATGATAGGTCAAACAATTGTATGAGATGTGTGGGGCAGTCATATCTTTTTACCTGTGTCTCACTGGGAGTGTTGCTGGATAACGTTGTTTCTGTTGTCGATATCCTCTTCTTCTGCCTCCTCTTCTTCACTGTCCACAGGCTCCACAGCTGCCACAAGACCTCCATCTAGACCATCCTCCTGCAGAAAAGGCACCTGTCGTCGCAAAGTCAGGTTGTGCAGCATACAGCAAGCCACGATGATCTGGCACACCTTTTTTGGTGAGTAGGAGAGAGAACCACCTGTCATATGGAGGCACCGGACCCTGGCCTTCAGGAGGCCGGAGGTCCGTTTGATCACCCTCCTAGTTCACCCATGTGCCTCATTGTGGCGTTCCTCTGCCCTTGTCCTGGGATTTCTCACTGGGGTCAGTAGCCATGACAGGTTGGGGTACCCAGAGTCACCTGCAAAAGTCAAGGTAAAACACACTAACCCATAGGGACAACCCCAGACAGCTATTCACAGGGTATAGGGTCCTTGTCCTCACCTATTAGCCACACATGGTGCCTCTGGAGTTGCCCCATCACATAAGGGATGCTGCTATTCCTCAGAATGTAAGCGTCATGCACTGAGCCAGGAAACTTGGTATTCACATGGGAGATGTACTGGTCTGCCAAACACACTATCTGCACATTCATCAAATGGTAGCTCTTCCGGTTTCTGTACACCTGTTCACTCCTGCAGGGGGTACCAAGGCCACATGTGTCCCATCAATGGCACCTATGATGTTGGGGTTATGTCGCAGGGCATAGAAGTCACCTTTCTCTGTAGGCAAATCCTTCACCTGAGGGAAAACGATGTAGCTGAAAATGTGTTTCAGCAGGGCAGACAACACTCTGGACAATACGTTAGAGAACATTGGCTGGGAGATCCCTGATGCAATGGCCACTGTTGTTTGAAAAGACCCACTTGCCAGGAAATGGAGTACTGACAGGACCTGCACTGGAGGGGGTATCCCTGTGGGATGGCAGATTGCTGACTTCAGGTCTGGCTCCAACTGGGTACACGGTTCATGAATAGTTGCACGATCAAGTCAGTAGGTGACTATTACGTGTCTCTCTTCCATTGTCGACAGGTCCACCAGCGGTCTGTACACCAGAGGATGCCGCCATCTCATCACCTGCCCCAGCGGATGTGCCCTATGGACAAGAACAGCAATCAGAGAGTCAGCCAACAATGCGGTATTACAAAATGTCATTTGCACACATTTGTTAATCCGCAATGTGCCTGTTACTGTGTGTATGTAAGGCCTAGATAGGTGTGATGCAGTTATTATTAATGCCATGTGTCCCCTGAAATGGAGGCTGCCTGACCTGTAAGGTGAGACAAGGGGATATGAGGTAACTGCGCTGGCGTTCTACACTGTCACGGTAGGCGGTCGAAGACCACGGCACAATCTTGCATTGGTTAACATTGGACCCTATGGGTCCCAGGAGCCAATGATGATGTACACCGGCAGTGACGGTACGCACCGCCGCGGACGTGACCACCATTTTCTATCTGTACACTCACTTGATACCTGACCTTCAACAGGAGAGGACCTACACTGCAAGTGCTGCTGTGACCTCAGTCTGGAAGCGACAATGGCTCATGTGTCTGGGGAAAGGGCCCCTGCCTTCACTTCGGAGGAGTTGGAGAAGTTAGTGGATGGGTCCTCCTCCAGTACATGCTACTCTACGGTCCTCCAGACAAACAGGTGAGTACACTGTGAGCATGCTGCATGTGCAATGCCTGTTTGGAGTGGTGTGGATGGAAGCTACATGGGGGGTACTGAGCCCTGCATGAGCGGACGGTGAGTGTATGTGCGTCAGGGCAAGGGTGGGAACGTGGGCCAATGACTGTGACGGTCTGGACGGTTAAAGTTTTCCGTTTTCCCCTGTACTATTCCTGTAGGTCAGCACCCACCAGAAGAAGGATATTTGGTGTGCCATCGCCAAGGACATCCGGACCCTGGGGGTCCACCACAGATGGAGCACCCACTGCCAGAAAAGATGGGAGGACATTCGCCTCTGGAGCAAGAAGACGGCGGAGGCCCAGCTGGGGAAGGCCTCCCAACGTGGGAGGGGTGCCCATCGCACCATGACCCCACTAATGTTCCAGATCCTGGCGGTGGCGTATCTGGAGTTGGATGGGCGCTTGAGGGCATCACAGGAGCCACAAGGGGGTGAGTACAGTCACATCCATCTGACTCTGCGCGCATTATGAGGTGTCTGGGTGGGGGAGGTGGGCAGTGGGTTATCCTAGGTCAGGGCGAACTTTGTAGGCAAGGTCCCTTTGTGAGGCAGCTTATGTGGCACCCCAACCCCACCAGTGGTAAGAGTCATCTACACCTAGTCTGGCTCCTGTGACTTCCATGTGTGTAGCAATCGGGCATAGGCCTTGTACCCCATGGCCCTGTGAATTATGTAGGAACTATAAGTGCATGGCGTAGTGCAGAGGGCTGCTGTGTCTGTAGTGTCTGCCAACGGTAGTGGTATAGCATGCACTGAACATGTCTTTCTTCTGTCTTCCCCCCCTTTTTGTGGTCTCCCTGTTCTTGTGTGCAATAGCATCATAAGGCGGAGGAGCAGTGGCACTGGAGCAGGAGGGAGCTGCATCCCACTTGGCCCTGGAGGGCGAGACAACGGAGTCTGAAGCCACCAGTGAGACAGAGGACGAGGGGAGCTCCACGGCGGGGACAGGAGGTGACAGCAGCGACAGCGACTCCTCCTCTGATGGGAGCTCCCTTGCGGTGTCGGGCCCCTCTGTGCCCCCCGCATCAACAGCTACAGCCGCCACCCCCCCCTACCAGCACCGCCCTCCCAGCAGCAGCCCCTCAGCGTGTGTCCCGTGGCTGCTCACCCAGGAGGGTGGGCATCTCCTTCACCCCAGGCACCTCAGGCCCTGCCCCAGTCAGCCCTGCTGCCCTCAGTGAGGAGGCTATTGACCTCCTGAGATCCCTCACTGTTGGGCAATCTACCATTGTGAATGCCACCCAGGGTGTCGAGAGGTATTTGCAACAAACAAATGCATACCTGGAGGACAGTCATTCTGGCCAGGCAGCCCAACAGAGAGCATTTCAGGCTCTGGCCTCAGCACTGATGGGAGCCATTGTCCCTGTGTCCAGCCTCCCCCCTCCAACTTCCTCCACCCAGACTCAATCCCCTGTACCTCAGCCTATCCCAAGCACACCATCAGACCAGCATGCACATACCTCAACACACAAGGGTGGCTCAGACAAACATAAGCACCACACAGCCCACAAACACTCTCACAAGCATCATACCCATGCAGACATAACAACATCCACTGCCTCCACTGTGTCCCCCTCCTCCACGTCCTCCTCCTCCTTCCCTGTCTCGTCTCCACTCACAGCTGCATGCACTACATCTTCAGCCACTACCTCCATCACCAGCACGCCTATCACCACACACCGCTCACGTGCACTCACCACCCCCACTACCATTCACACATGCCCTGTGTCCTCACCCAGTGTGTCTGTGAGCCCTCCTCCCAAAGTACACAAACGCAGGCACACACCCACCCAACAGCCATCCACCTCACAACAGCCTCCAGCCCATGCACGTTCACCCAAATTCAGCAAACATATACCTCCTACAACCACTACCTCTTCCTCCACTCCCAAACCCCCTCCATCGACCCATCCCAGTGTGTCTAAAAAACTTTTCCTGGCTAATATTGACCTCTTCCCTACACCTCCCCCCGTCCGTCCCCTAGGATCAGGCTTTCCAAGTCCCAACCCAGCACCTCAGCCAACACATCACCAGGCACAGTGGTGCCAGCAACTGCGGGCTATTGGAGTGTGCCAACCAACAGGGCTGCCAGTGTGCCACGGAGCGAGGGCAAGGACATTCCGCCACCTGCAAAAGTTAAAAAGTTGCCCACATCCTGGAGGGAGAAGCAGAAAACACCTGCCACCAAGGGCTCAGGGAAAACGAAAGGGGATAGTGGCAAGACAGCTGCACCACCATCCAAGGTGGGGAAGGGCCAGAAAATAAAGGGCTGGTCAGGAGAGGGTATGGTGGCACCGACAATGGGACCAGTGTCACACCTTCTGTCCACGTCGACGCCAACCTGTACAGTGGAGAAGACTGCCACCTGCACCGCCACCAGCACCGCTGTCATTGAGGCCGCCACCAGAACTGCAGTCACTGAGCCCGTCACCAGCACCGCCGCCACAGAGCCCGCCACCAGCACCGCAGTCACTGAGCCCGCCATCAGCACCGCCGCCACAGAGCCTGTCACCAGCACCAACGCCACAGGGCCCGCCGCAAGCACCGATGCCACAGAGGCCGCTGCCAGCACCGCCGCAACTGACCCCGCCGCAAGCAACGCCAGCGGCCCCGCGACGTCCTGAGCCAGTGGCACCACCGTAGACATGGCTGCCATCCCCAGTGGTCAGTCGTCTGAGGCTGGTGGTCAGTGCCAGGAGCTTTGGCAGCTTCCATGATGCACCACTTTCAGTGGAGAAAGGCATCCACTACCTCAGTCCTTGGCAGGATGAAGCACTCTGGGCACAAAGCCCCCTCCAGAACCAGTGGAGGAAGACATCCATTACCTCAGTCCTTGGCAGGATGAAGCACTCTGGGCACAAAGCCCCCTCCCGAACCAGTGGAGAAAGACATCCACTACCTCAGTCCTTGGCAGGATGAAGCACTCTGGGCACAAAACCCCCTCCAGAACCAGTGGTGACTGTTATCCACTTGAGAGACTGTGGCTTTGCACTCCCCAGGATGCAGCAGTGGGCAACCCACCCACTGGAGAAACTGTGGCTTGAAGCACTCTGGGCACAAAACCCCCTCCAGAACCAGTGGAGACTGTTATCCACTTGAGAGACTGTGGCTTTGCACTCCCCAGGATACAGCAGTGGGCATGGAGCCCCCTCGTGGAGCAGTGGCGTTGTGTATTCATCAGGCTGAGGTGCCCTCTCCCCTCCCCCTGAGGTGCCTGTCATTTCGATCTGATGCCCCTGCAGTGTTCTTTCCATTTGAAGTCTGGTATCATGTGTGTGCCTTGCCCCTGTATTTTGGGCCCAGTGGTCCACAGACAATAATTGGTGCACTATCCGGACTTGTGTAGTTGGTATACATAATTGCATATACTGTATTTCAAGTTTTCACTACTGGATTTTTCATGATTACAATCGTTCAACTCATTTCCTTTTTTCCTTGCGTTCTTCCAGGGGAGGTGAGGGGGTGTATATGTAATGTTGCTGCATGTATTTGTGTTTACGTTGTTGTGGGTGAGGGTGGGGGTGGGGGTGTTGCGTGTGTGTGTCACTCTCTTTTCCCTCCCCCCTCCCCTGTGTTGTAGGTGCAGTACTCACCGCGGTCGTCGCCGCCGTCTTTGGTGCTCCTGATAGAGGAGCAGGAAGACCTTTGCAGGGAGTATCTGGAGTTCTGGCTCCATGGCGTCCTGGTTCCTCGTGGGGTGTGGAGAGGTGAGTGTTTTCCCTTCCAAGTCCTGTTTCCAATGTGTTTTTGTTCACGTTGGTTCCGCCCCGGAAAAGGTGGCAGATTGGCATCTTGTGATTGGGTGGGCGGTACATTGTCTTCCGCCTGTCTGTTGGCGGTTACCGCCGCGCTGTTTGTTTGTACCGCCGTGGCGGTGGGAGTGTTAAAGTGGCTGTCTATGTTGGTGGTTTCCGCCATGGTCGTGATTCCATTTTTTTTACCGCCGGGCTGTTGGCGGTCTTACCGTTGCTTTAACATCGACCGCCAGGGTTGTAATGAGGGCCTTAGTGTTTATCTGCTCAGCAGTTCGGGCTGAAGTCATGCCTAAAATTCCTATTAGAAATTTGATTGGGAAAATGTGTTTTGGGACCTCCCTTTTTTCTTGGCCCCCCCCTTAACAGATCGCCCCAAAACTTTTCAAAAAGCAGCTGAAGTGATTGGCAAACTTGTTTAGAAAATGTTGCGATTTGTCTAATGGTGTCAATGTTATTAGCAAATAATAAAAGCTCTTCCTATGGAAACTAGGAAACAATAACTACCTACTAGTGAATGCTAATGATCACTCCCAGACACCCTAAGCCACAACTTCACTGAAAATGTCAAGACAGTAATCCTAGACACTTTTTTCTGGAAAAATAATTCTTTCTTAAATCTTGCGTTTATCTGCCAGCTGTTCCTTCTGCAATGAATTGAACACAACAGCAAATCTTTTTTATTTATAGATGCAATGGTCTTGAAGATGTTATGACAGGTGGGTACGATAAGTTATAGATAAATAAATAATTGTGAGCTGGCATGATTCCAAGGAAAGAAAATGCAAGAGAAGATAAAAAATTAAAG
The DNA here is from genome assembly GCF_031143425.1 of Pleurodeles waltl. NCBI lineage: Eukaryota > Metazoa > Chordata > Amphibia > Caudata > Salamandridae > Pleurodeles > Pleurodeles waltl. Next base: position 512,921,494 of record NC_090445.1, read on the forward strand.
AAAGAATCCAGAAAATCATTTATTAAAGCAGCATGTTTTAGGCAATTTTCACACAGATTGTAACAATCATATGCTCTTTCTATCTACTTGGTAAATGACTGCCAGATGTGATTAGAAGGCACGCAAATTGTACTGAGAGTCAGTTTCTCAATACTAATTTTCATGTCACCTCTTTTTTCAAATTTCCATATTCTAATATTTCTCTACATTTGAAATAATTGTATTTTTTTAGCACACAGAGCAATTGAACCCACATGTAATTAATGTCATGTGATACAATGTGCGTTGATAATAATAACGAGAACCACTGTACATTAGCAAGCAAATGTTGTACAAATGCAGTGGGCAGTGCTTGTTACATATACTTGGAAACTATTGGTGTTATGGATGCGTGGAATGTGCAAACAAAATTAACTATAAGTAACATATAGATCCTGCTGGAAGAAGGGCTGGCTTTAGCATTGATGGAGTCTGGTGCAACAATCTTTGTTGATGCCCCAAGTTCTTCACATATTACCTCACTACCACCTTCCAATGGAGCTCCTCATCTCCTCTCAGCCCCTCTCTCACATTTATTTATTTTATAGCACTAATCAATCCAATTTAGAGTGTCAGAGCACTTTACATCATGAACAAAACAACAGACAATGAGTCATGCCAGTGTGTAACTGAATGTGTGGGAAATATTATTTTAGACAATGAGAAATAGGGGTAGGAGTCTGTAATCCATACTGGTAGGCACTCTAAAAAATTGGATTATTGGTTTAGCATGTGGTATCCTTTCTCAGGCGACAACAACAATCCTTGTCAGGGTAACCCACAAAAGTCACTAAATTAACCTGTGCTTAACCCTCTGGTAGCTTGGTACAAAGCAGTCAGACTTAGCTTAGTGGCAATGTGCAAAGTATTTATGCAGCACACAAACAGTAATAAAGTGAAAACACAGCACAAGAAAAACACAAATCAATTTAGTAAAATGGCGTAATGTTTAATGAATAGAATGATACTAGAATGACAAAAATCTAGTAAGTAGAGCCAGAGATATGCAATTTCAAAGTTGTAGGTAGATATAGGGGGTCATTATGACCCTGGCGGTCTACGACCGCCAGGGTCGCGGATGACGGAAGCACCGCCAACAGGCTGGCGGTGCTTCATAGCCCATTCTGACCGCGGCGGTAAAGCCGCGGTCAGTAAACCGGGGCCGACGGTTTCCTGCCGTTTTTGCCCGGGCTGGGCGAATCCGCCATGGCAGCGCTGCAAGCAGCACTGCCATGGGGATTCTGACCCCCTTACCGCCAGCCTGTTTCTGGCGGTTGTCACCGCCAGGAAGAGGCTGGCGGTAACGGGTGTCTTGGGGCCCCTGGGGGCCCCTGCACCACCCATGCCACTGGCATGGGCAGTTCAGGGGCCCCCGAACAGGGCCCCGGCCGGCTTTTCACTGTCTGCCTAGTAGACAGTGAAAAGCGCGACGGGTGCAACTGCACCCGTCGCACAGCCCCAACACTGCCGGCTCCATTCAGAATTGGCTTCTGTGTTGCAAGCCTCCTTCCCGCTGGGCCGGCGGGCGCTAACATGGTTAGCGCCCTCCGGCCCAGCGGGAAGGTTGGAATGCCGGCAGCGGTCTTTTGGCCGCGTAGCGGGCAAATGGCGGTTCCCGCCTGGCGGGCGGCTCCTGCCGCCCGCCAGACTTGGAATGACCGCCATAGTGCCTAAAACCACCACCAATATCTGGTCATGCTAGAGTCACAAGTCCAGGACAACTGCAATGGAGCTCGGGCTAGATACAGGGACCCCTGTAGTCCTGCTTCAAGAGATGCCTTCTCAAAGTCAGGTGTGAACAGTTCTATTCGATGTAGGATGACACGAGTAGCAGGGAGAGTGTCACGGATGCCACCAATAGCAGTATTACCTGATGTTCTAAAAGAAATACAAAAAAACTGAAGACTATTTTCAATGAATGATTTGGGTGTGAAATAAATGGGTAATTTTCATACAGTTTCCTCAGTATTTTTCAGTAATGGAAATTCTACACATCCCGGTGTGTTGCAATGTATTAATAACAAATTTCAATGACAATAACTTAAGAACTTTAGAAAGAGTGGACAGAAGATGAACTATATTAACCTAACACAGATATAAAATAAATAAAAATTAATTCCTGTAAATCAAAGGCTTCCTTCCTTAGTATACATTTTGGGGATATGAATTGTCAAGTGAAGGAAAAGAACAGACACAGGATTTATTACCGAAATGTTAAAATTTGCAACTCCTGAACACATAAAGAAAGTGACATGCCCTAATGAATTTCCAGAATTTTGAAAGGGCTTACCTGCCACATTACTCTGAGTAAGTGAAGACTTTATATAATTTAATATTGCTCACTATTTCTGAAATTAATTGGAAACAAGCCTACAGTAAACTTATGTGGGCTGCGTGCAGACATGCTAGAGACAAAATATTTGCAAACAGAAGAGAAAAATCACAACCTAGTTATTAGGATCATTCCAAGTATATCATGTAGCTTGAGTTTTATACCGTGAGGAACAAATGACCCTTGAAGTCTACAAATTACAATTATATTCATCATCCGAAGAACAATTTACTCTGACTGAGAAAACTGTCAGCTCTATAGAAAGCCAATCTGAAGAAATGTCCTCTCACATAGGGAAAAAAAATATAATTTCTACCATACCTACCATAAAGGCAGGTATACTGAATCAAGCTTTCTAAATGTAGATGTATTACATTTGCATTGGGTACAATGATCATCTACTCAAATTTCAAGTGACATCAAATCTGAGTATGAGCCCACACCCAGAACGCACAAATTATTACAATATCAAACTCCTCACATACTACCTATACATGAGTATAGAGTGTATTCTATTCAGACTGCTCTGTGCAATCTGTGGTTGCCACTATACAAAAATACTCCATGCTTGTGCTATCATGCAGGGAGTATTTAAGATTGCAGCTTCAAACCCCTTCAAATTGACAATTGATGATTACAAAGCACAGATCATTGAGATTCATGCCCTCTCTTTAGGTCTTCAGAAGACAGATCCATTACTTCCCACACTCATAACATTTGATCCTGCTTTCTTTGTAAAAGTTGGCAATATAGACCTAGAATATTGGATTTGAGGATTCAAAAGATAAATGCATAAAGGCTAAATATCTTAGTCAAAAGGTGGCTGTTTGCAGGCTAAGCTTCCATTGGTCCATGTAAATAATATGATGACCATAACACTGAAGGGATTCATGCTAAAGCAAACTGGAGGACTGTTCTGGCTGCAACAATAGCTGTGCAAGCATATAAAGTTGCTGCTGTAACACAATCCCAACTAAGATCAATGCAGGTATCATGGTAGTGATACATGCAACATTACAAAGGCCAAACACCTCTGAAGGATTCCTTGTTAAACTGACAATAATCTTTCTATGATGTTTATACAAGGGGAGGGAGCTGGATACCTTCCCAATGAAGCAGTTAGGTTAAATCTCATAAAGGCAACACATTAGGACTTGGCATTTACTAAGTAGGCATTATTGCTGCAGTTTCAATGTTAACAACAAGAATATTGGTGGCTGTATATCTCTAAAGTGTCAAAGAAATATGTGAAGTAATGTATCATTTGCCAAAAACTTAAATCCTTGATTACTGTTAGGCCACTTTTTGTACCTCTGACAATATCTGATAGACCCTCTGGGGTTGTGTTCATCCACCATATTGTTCCTTTGCCAATATTATTGGTTGTGGTTGATTCACACTCTTGATTATTGTGGTTATGGGCACAAAAGACTGTCACAGCTTGCCCAGTCATAAAAAAGAATTGCAGTGACTTGTAGCAATGGAAGCTGTGCATATCTTTCAATCACACAATGATCCTGCATTGTCCAGTAAGGAATTTGCTCATGCCATGGATGCACTGGAGTACTCCTGCCATTCTCTCATTCATTCTGTTGTCCAACTGAATCATTAAGCAAACCACAAGCATTGCCTGAAAATAAAGGTACAGGGCACAAGATTGTTGTGGTACGACAAACTACATTGTCCATGAGTGTGCTAAAGGACTCCTGATGAAGAACCTTTTGGGCTTTGATCAAATAAACACCTGATCTAATTCTTGGGATAAATGGTAGTTGCAGCACAATCATTCAACCATTGCAGGTGCTAAAAAACACAGGAAGGTATCAATTTCTTGATCATATCAAGAAATGAAATGTGTCTGACTCTATTCAGCAACCCCCTTCCACTCTCAAGATGTGTCCTGATTAGGCTAGTAGTATCCTCTCTCTTTTCTGGATTTATCCTGAGAATAGATCAGACAAGTCTCCCTAACTGGAGAGGCTACAGAAACTTCAGGTTTACCCCGGACACCACCTGAGTTCATGCAACAGTGACTTCAACTACTGAACCTAATTCAGCATTAACTGGATCAACTGCATCCACTGCATGGAAGGAATCTATACCAGTGAATACTTTTCAGTCACAGATATCATACAGAAACTACAGAAGGCAACATGACCAGCTTCCCTTGCATATCTTTTAAACAAGCCTGGCTCTTGACAAACCTGTAGCTAGGCCACCATCAGACTGGATACTGAAAGGTGTTAAAAAGAAAAAACAATACAGCAGACTTTTTCTATCTAAGCACTTAGAATATGGAACAACACCCTTTATCAATAAAGATCACCCCAACACTGCTCCAATTTAAGAAAGAATTTAAGTTAACTCTTTTTAGGGAGCACTACATCGCAATGCAGTAACAATCCAATGATCAGCTGCCTCTTCAATCATTTACTGGGTTTATGCTTGCCTTTGCTCTGGTCCCTCCTTAATGAAACTGCATTCTTTACACCTAATTATCTCACTTAGGGCCTGATTTAGAGTTTGGCGGAAGGGGTTACTCCATCACAAACATGACGGATCTTGTTGCTGTAGTATAATCTAATAATAGCTTATGCATATTGTAATACTACAGACGGGATATCTGTCACATTTGTGACGGAGTAACCAGTCTGTCAAACTCTAAATTAGGGCCTAAGTGTTAGCATTAGTACACAAGAAGGACACAGCCTGTCACCTTGCCTCTGTCCAACAAATGGAATGAATAATCTTCTCTTCTACTGTGATTCAAATCTATGTGGCTGATATACTGGACTATTTTTCTGTCCATACCTGTTCTCACTTCTATGAGTGTACACCACATAGTCCTATGGGATGATACATACCTATATGCTATACTTATCTCGTACATCAGTATGAACCTCTGTTTCAGTTTAATTGTTTACATAATGAGACTCCTTTCTTCATCACCGGATCTTTATATAGTAATACTTTAAGACACCCATTGTTATGTGACGCTATCAGAGTATGTGTCGTTTGTGACTTTTGGAAGCCATCTGTATTATTCCTTCTTTTTTATTGTATGTTTCATTAAACCTTTCTTAAGCTCACATTGTAATAGCAAACATTATGCATTCCTTTATGGACAGTTAGATCAAATCAAGATAAAAATGTACATTGTGATTGTCAATATCACATACATTCAACGCAAATAAGGCAAGCAGTTCAGTGTACGAAGCGTTGTGGAAGGTTCCCTTGTGAGTAGTAGACCTAGCTGCATCAGTGGAAATAAAAGATGCAGTGCAAGGTTCCTTGTACGACTGGTGCTGCTTAACATGGGGATCATCAGTAGACAACTGAAGAACGCAGTAACTGTTAATGTGGGAGAGGAGTGCAGACTATGCAGCTATATGCAACAATCAAAAAGGTACACCATTCCTAAACAGAGAAGAAGAATGAAATAAGACACAGGTGTTCAAGGCAGTTCTACATTTAGATGAAAGAGCCCTCACACATCTATTGGATGTCATGCTTCATCATAGGGCTAGCTCCTTGTCAGACTGGTGCTACAATATCTGACGAGCCCCACAAGGGGGCTCTTGCCAGAGATCTTAAAAAGTATGTGCAGTGATTGAACCCAGTGGGGATAAAGTAAGTCTGCTAAAAAGAGGAGCAGGGAATAAAGTGGGATAAAATTGGCTCAAGAACCTCAACACAAATTCAGTTTTAATTGGGACTTCAGAGATCTTGGTCAAGATTAAAAACACTATAGATTGGAAAGGGGACAATGTACCACCACTTTAACAAACACAAACAGTCAGCCTGGGACAGTCTCCCACTAGCTGTAATATCAGGTCAACATGTTTCTCGCCTAAAAAAAGTCCATCCGGATCAAATGGCGCTTCATCAGGACCAAAAAAGAAAATAAATTCCTAAGCTACAAAATGAGTCCTCCCTAGAAGATAAAGGACAAAAATCAACTTACATCACATGCTACTAAATAGAAACCTGAGTCGATGAACAACCCCTCTCACTAGGAGATCAGGTTCCTTGGGAATGTGTGAGCCACTGGCTTGACGTCACTCAATTTTTGTGAATCGGCCACCGCCTGGAACCTACCAGACAGCCGCAATCCTGGAAGTGCAGCTATATGAACTATTTGTTGGGGGCAGGGACAGTAGCCAAAGTGGGAGTTGCGAAATTCAAGTGTGTTCAGCAATAGGCATATTCATTGAACGCCAACAATTTTTAAAGCATTTACCTTCTTTGAGAGGACACAGTTTGGCTTTAAAAAAGGTGTCATTTAGAAAGTAATAATAGAGAAAGCATGAAGTGGCCTCTTATACCTCAGTCTTCTCTCAATGCACACGTTCTCAGGGTAGAAGCTAGGAACTGCTTTGCGTACAAGAATGGGATATCATCCTCTTTACTGAGACAGTATCATATCAAGTTATCATATCCATAGTTTATAACCTCATCTGCAGTTGCAGACCATTTATGCATTCTACTATGATTTGGTTGGAGGAGAAGGACTCCCTGTTGAAGTCCCCTCCTCCTTTCACATCACAATCAGTGGCTAAGGGTTTTTTGCGAGTCAGAAATTCATTTCAAATTGACAATGTGTCTTTAGTGATTTGCCTTTTTGTGGTCTACACGTCTATGACTTTGTGAATTGTAGATCCTGAAACCACAATAAATGTTCTTATATCAGCCACTGATAATTAATGGAATGGTATACAATTACATTTTTATTTCCACCAAAGCAAACTATATACAATGCTAGCTGGACATTTTAATTAACCGTACAAAAAACTGCATTTAAATATATGTATATTCAAATGTATACCATAAACCCAAGAAACCATAAATCATGTCCAAGTGGATGAATGCCATTTTATTTTATCATACGTTACCAATAATATTGAGTCCGCTAGCAAGAATATGAAACTCAACACAAAAATGTTTAAAGTCATAACACTGCTAAAACTCACCAAATACTGTTGGTATAGTTTACATGCCAACACCATAAAAAATATTTGACCTACTCAGACACGCCTGGTGTGACCACATCAATGCATTGTTCACCACAGGAACCTTCCCTCTTACACTAAATTCTAGGCAAATTACACCAGTCCCCAAAGACTCCAACACCCAAAACCATGACGTTAAAAGCATCACTGGCCTATAGTGGATACCACCATAACTGACAATGGAAATTAAGGGCTTCAGAGCAGCCAGCCCTGCGTTGTGTGTCACAGTGCAGAGAAGTTGATTTATTGCCTGGCTTTTGTCCTCTACTTCAAGGCAAGGCAGGGCAGGCAGCCTGGGACAGACAGCTCAGAGTTAAATGCATTGATTTGTTTAGAGATACAATTGTATCTCTAATCAAATGGATCAATTTAATGGTTTTTTTTATGTTGATGTGCAGGGTGCAGCCCCTTAGCCGTAGCAGAGAAATGCCCCCTGGGAAAAAGACAACAAACATTACCTAATTGGTCTAAGTGTGCCAATGTTGAGCGTGTGTCACAATCAGTTTTGCCAGTTCCAGGCCAGCCATGCTAAGCATATGTTGAAAACTATTAAAACATTGCTTTATATACTTTCAAACAACTCAGCAGCCACCTCGAAAGTATTGTTCATTGTGTTTTTACTTTTAACATGGCTTCTCTCTGCTATTGGCTTTGCCAATTACACCGGAGTTTTAAATCCTCAGACATTGGCAAAGGCAATAATGGCTTTCACCAAGACTTTCTTTTAGGGTCAGAGCTCGCTCCACACACCGCGCAGCTCCACCAGACTGTGCCAATGCCTCCACCCCACCCTCGCTGCTGCCGCAAGTTCGAGGCCTTACACCACCTGCAGGCACCCCCCAGCACCTCATCCCTGGTGTCTAGTGGGTTTCCATAAGTTCTGTGAGTGTGTTTTTTATCTGCTTTGTATCTTTTTGCAATGTGCCATTTCTGTGCTTTTAGCCCTTTTTCTTGCTTTGCTGCCTTTGCGCTTGCTTTCTGCCCGTTTTCGGCTCTTCTGAGCTGTTCTTTCCCGCTGCTGCGTCCCTGTGGCCCCACCTCCATCGTGCCCACATTCGCCCTCCGCTCCCGCCTCCCAGCTGGTCCTCCCTTCCACCTCCCCTTCTTAATGGCAGCCACTGCGTGGTGCTCGGAGTGACCCCCTGACCTGCTTTTAGGGTCAGAGCGCGCTCCACACACCGCGCAGCTCCACCAGACTGTGCCCGTGCCCTCCACCCCGCCCTTGCTGCTGATGCGAGTTTGAGGCCCTCCACCACCCGCAGGCACCCACCTGCACCTCATCCCTGGTGTCTAGTGGGTTTCCGTAAGTTCTGTGAGTGTGGTTTGTATCTGCTTTGTATCTTTTTTGCATTGTGCCATTTCTGTGCTTTTAGCCCTTTTTCCTGCTTTGCTGCCTTTGCGCTTGCTTTCCGTCCGTTTCCGTCTCAGAGGCGTTCTTTCCCACCACTGCGTCCCTGCAGCCCCACCCCCTGGTACCCCCATTCACCCTCTGCTCCTGCCTCCCAGTTGCTCCTCCCTCCCACCTCCCCTTCTTAATGGTGGCCGCGCCGGAGGCACAGCAGAGGCACACCAGAGGCAAGCCCGTCTGCGCCCGTAGGCGCCCGTCCATGCCTGGATCGCACCCAGTGTCAGTCCTCCTGGCCCACGCGCCCTCCACACCGCCAGACGCTGCTACAGGGCCAACGAACTCCAGGCCCCAAATCGACCAAATAACACTGTTCAAATTTAAACCAGTCTCCAACCTACCAGAGTTCAGCATTACAATTGAAAGTTGCATTGCCAAACAGACAAATCCCTTCATCAGCAGGGAGAAACTCTGCATGGGCTGCCAATCTGGGTTTGTCTAGGGCTAAGCAACAAAACAGTAACTGTCAACATTCAGGACAACATTCAATTATGCTTCCTAGTCATCCTATACTAAATGATTGAGCAGAAACAAGATTAATTACTGGAAGACCGAATGGGAATCCAAGGGAAAATTACGAAAGCACCATATATCACTCCACAGTCCATATCCTGAGGTAATAATATTAACTTTCAAGGTTTATCAGCACAACAACTAACTGAATAGTTAGACAGTCTGGTTGGAGTATCAGTCTTGGAAAACACATCAGTGGGATAAAAGGCACTACATTTGGCTAAACTGAAATTGCAATTAAATGAAAAGATTGAGGGAACACGTGAGCTGGACAGATTGGATTCTTACAATGAAAACAAGTTACGCTTTATGTGCAAGGATGTCACACACTGTGTAGGACAGATGTATGGGAAATTAGCTGATTTGGCAGAAAATTATGAAAGTAAGATGAACAAGTCCAAACAGTTAAAAATAAGTTGCAATTTAGAATTTGATTCTAGAGACATTACAACCATGAGATCACCTGACATGAAAATTCCCAGTAGAGAGTTGATTCAGAGCATCCAAACATGGAGAGAATTAGATAAGTGGAAAGGCAGATGGGCAAAGAAAAGGGACCTAAAGAAAAAGCAGACTGCACCCTCAAGTGAGGCAAAACATGCTGAGGGAGCTGTAAAAATGATGCCAATGAGAGACATTTCAGGAGGGAATTATGTTCATGTCCTATGGAGCAGAAGTGTTGTTAGACTTGGCATCCTTGGCGTGGTCTCCCCTAACTTTTTACCTCTACTTCCCAGGTTGCTTCTGTGTGCTGGAATCTGTTTCAGCTGTTTTGATTGCTCTGGACACTTTACCACTGCTGACCAGTGCTAAAGTGTGAATGTTCCCTGTATAGATTATATGTGTATATTGGCTAATCAATGATTCATCAGTCCCTAGTTAAGCAAACTAGAAATGCCCAGGGCCTGTAAAACAAATGCTACCAGTGGGCCTGCAGCACTGGTTGTGCCACCCACATTAGCAGCCCTATAAATATGGCTCAGACCTGCCACTGCAGGTTCTGTGTGTGCAGTTTTAAACAACCAATTCGACTTGGCAAGTGTACCCACGGGCAGGGTGCAGTGTATGTTAAAGGTGGGACATGTACTTATGTCTTAACAGTAAAATACTGCCAAATACGGTTTTCACTGTTTTGCTTGGCCTATCTCTCTCATAGGTTAACATGGGGGCTGTCTTCAAATATTATTAAAGCACAGATTACCTTTGGGAGCAGATAGACATGTGGAGTTTGGGGTCCCTGAACCTAATTTAAAAATACATCTTTTAGTGAAGTTAGTTTTTAGATTGTGTGCTTGTAGATGTCACTTTTAGAAAGTAGGCATTTTCTTGCTCAAACCATTCTGTGACTGCTTGTTTGTGGATTCCCTGTCTGGGTCAGTTTGACAGTTGGGCTGTTTGCACCTCTCCTCTAGACAGTGACACGAAGGGAGCTAGGGTGTAGCCTGCATATCCTGATGGGCCATCGGGGCTGATGGGAGTGATCACTTACACCTGAAAGGGCTGTGCCTACCCTAACCCAATGTAGTTTCTAACCCACTGGTGTGTCTGGGGCCTGGCCTGGGCAAAGGAGGATCTTGAAAACAACAGACACTTCTCTATGAAGTAGGCCTACTTCAAAGACAGAAAGGGGTATGAAAAGAGGACCCAAAACCCCTGAAAATCAGATTACTTCTGGCACCAAGAAGAACCTCTGCCCGGGAGAAGAGCTGGAGAAGCTGGAGGAGTACTGCCCCTTTGCCTGTGACTGTGCTTTGCTGGGTTGACGTGCAGTAGCAGCTTCTGCCTGAGAAAGGACTAAGACTGACTTTTGTGTAACTTCCCACTGGTGAAGAATCTCCAAGGGCTTGAACTGAGCTTGCCTCCTGTTGTTGAAGTCTCAGGGACAACAGAGACTTCTCTCAGCCAGTACTCTGGCTTTCTGCTGAGAGTACTGCCTGCCAACTGGTGTCCTAACCTGTCTTTGGGCCCTTGAAAGGTGCAGCTGGTGGAAAAGGAAAGAAATCCACGCAAAGACCGCGTGCGGGAAAACCTTCGATGCAACACCCGCCTGTGGCTGATAAACGACGCACTGCCGAACTTGTGACTAAAATCGACACTCAGACTGCATCGTGGCTGAGAGATCGACACAACGTGGCTGGAGAAATGAGGCGCACCACCCGCAGCATGTGCTGTTAACGATGCAAGCCCCCACACAGCACAGTTTCTTCATACCGTGCTACCAGATTTCAACGCAACATTGATGGGTGCGGAAAATCAACACACATCCTATCCGGAGCCGAGGTGCTCTCTTGCGGGAGAGAAGAAATTACACAGACCAACCCGACCGGAGGAGGAACGATGCACTGAAATTGACACATCGCTGGCCTTTTTTGACACATTCACCTATGCAGATTTATTTTGACGCTACCCAGGTACTTTTGTGCAATAACAGCATTCTCACTGTTTTCTAAGGATTAAGGCCCTCATTACAACATTTGCGGTAAATGCCGCCTACCACTGTGCTGACGGCCACCAACATACAGTGACCACGGTGGTATACGCTACGGTATTATGACCCACACAGAGAAATCCGCCACTGTACAGACACCCACACAAGTCCACCAGACCAAAGGTCAGTGATAAACTGGCGGAACCAAAACCCACACCGTTACGCCAACAGAAATACGCCCACAGTATTAGGTCTTTCAACCGCGGTAAACCATTGGCAGTACACACCGCTGCGCTCAAAATACACGCACACTTACAAAACTACACCACATTGGACAATTGAAACTACACACACCTGACACACATAAACACACCACACCCACACACCCACACCACAACAAAACACACCCCCACATTACCCACGACCCTTTCAACGAAAAAAAAGATTGCTAATAGAGAGAGAGAGACAAGCCAGGAGCGCCCACTCAATCTGAGCCACCGAACACTATCACCCATACACCATCCACGCACCTCACAGCACACACCACAACACATCCCCCACACATCACCTCACATATACCAGTCACACCACATCCATGGCACCCCAAACACACACCAGGTTTTCAGAGGAGGAGCTAAGGGTCATGGTGGAGGAAATCATCCGGGTAGAGCCACAGCTATTCGGATCACAGGTGCAGCAGACATCCATTGCAAGGAAGATGGAACTATGGCGGAGAGTCATGGACAGGGTCAACCCTGTGGGACAGCACCCCAGAACAAGGGATGACATCAGGAAGAGGTGGAACCATCTACGGGGAAGGTGCGTTCTGTGGTTTCAAGACACCAGGTAGCCGTACAGAGGACTGGAGGTGGACCCCCACCTCCTCCCCCACAACCAACAGCAAGGGAGGAGCAAGTTTTGGCGATCATGTATCCTGAGGGCCTCGCAGGAGTAGCAGGAGGACTGGACTCTGGTAAGTCAAAACTTTTCTACTATATCCCCCACCCTACCTGCATGCCATCACAATCTCCTACCCCTACCCTCACACCCATCACTCCACCACCTCACATATACCCCCTATCACAACCCACCCATCCTAATACCAAGCCCTGCATGCAATATCAATGCGAGGACACCCATCACAGACCTGTATGGACACCCATCACTAAAGCATGCCCACTAGAGAGAATCACCTATCCCACAAAATCGCCACGCACACAAGGCAAAGCTGACAGGGCAATCACAACCATACAGGGAAACACACCCATGCACAAGATGGCACACACAGATAAAATAATACTGCATTTACATCCCCACAAAAATCCCACTCAACATCACCGGAGAGGAGGTGCCACCAACATCCAGTTCCCCCACAGAAGAGGCCCACAGTGATGAGAGCAGCGCTGCATGCCTGGATCACGATGACCAACCTGGCCCATCAGGGACCCCAGGGCAGTCGGTTACCCTGCCACAATCCCATACCACCACAGACCCTTCCCCCTCAGGAAACAGCACCCACCCAGTGGGCGCATACCACTGTCCCCAGGACACGTCAATCAGCAGTGTGTCCACCACAACAGGGACCCCAGGCAACCCCACAAACCAACAACAATCAGGGCACATGGTTCAGGGCACAGAGGCACAGGACCACTGCTGTGCGACAGGGGGAGGACAGGCCCACGGAACTCACTCTCCACGAGGCACTTACAGGGATCCTGGGAGCATACCACCATTCCCAGGAGACCTTGGGCCAGATACTGGCCAAGTTGCAGGAGACCCAGTGGCTGCAGGAGGGACAGCACCTGGGGATCAGGGAGGACCTGAAGGACATCCACACCATCCTGGCCCCCATGCAGGGGTGCTGGCTGACATGGCCAACAGCATGAGGGAGGCAGTTGCACACCAACGGGCCCCTGACACTAGCAACACTGAAGAACAGCCCTCCACCTCCACCGGCGCTAGTGGACAGGATGCCCGCCACTGGACCAACAGACCACCCACACCCCACCCCCTCCAGAAGGAGAACCCCCCCGCAAATGGTCCTGCAATCCAGGCAGAAGCCAGAGAACATTGCCAAGAACCCCGCCAGGAAATAAGACTCTCCTGATTGTCATCCTTGTATCCCACTCTGTTACCCTGTCCACCTTGAACTGCCATTGCTCCCCTTCCTATGCCCCATTGGACAATGCATCTGTGATACAAAGAGACTGGACTCTAACTGGACATTCCTCCACCAACACCCCAGCCCATTTCACATCCCCCTCAACCTCTTAGCACTTAAATAAACACCCTTGGAACAAATACAAGTCTGGAGTCTGTCAATTGATTGAAATATGTATTAGTTCAACAATCTGTAAACATTGCAATTCATATGTACAGTTATATACTTTGGTATGACCTATAGTGGGCAGCAGTAAACACACTAGGAGCCAGAGTGGGGCACAGAGATCTGAAAATAGAGATGCCAAAGGGTACAGTAAGTGGCCATAGACATAGGGAAATCATGCTGCCATGTCCAATGTCCAACAGAAAACTGCAATGTAAAGTGAAGTTACAGTGTCTTACCTGTGTGTCACTGGAAGTACTGCTGTATGAGAGAACTTCTGTTGTTCACATCTTCATCCTCTGCCTCCTCTTCCTCACTGTCCACAGGCTCCACCGCTGCCACAAGACCATCTCCAGGCTCATACTCCTGCAGAAAAGGTACCTGGCATCTCAAGGCCTGGTTGTGCAACATGCAACAATGATCTTGCACACCTTCTTGGGTGAGTAGTACAGGGATCCACCAGTCAGATGGAGGCACCTGAACCTGACCTTCAGGAGGCCGAAGGTTCTCTCAAATATCCTCCTTGTTCGCCCATGTGTCTCATTGTAACGTTCCTCTGCCCTTGTCCTGGCATTCCTCACTGGGATCAGTAGCCATGAGAGGTTGGGGTAACCAGAGTCACCTGCAAATATCGAGGGATTCCTGTTAGTCACACACTCACCCTTGGGAACAACCCCATACTCATGCACCAACATATGCTGGGGGACAAATGCTACTTGTGTACCAACAATGGCACCAATGATGTTGTACCACAAAGGGAGACAGGAGGGGACACTACAGACAGCGACTCCTCCTTCGATGGAAGCTTCATGGTGATGGCGGACACCTCTGTGACCACCCCAACAACAGGTACAGCCATCCCAGGGCATAAAAGTCAGCTTTCACTGTGGCCAAATCCTCCACCTGGGGGAATACGATGTTGCTGCGCATGTGTTTCAGCAGGGCAAACAACTCTCTTGTCAACAAGTTGGAGACCATTGGCTGAGACATCCCTGATACCATGGCCACTGGTTGCCAGGAAATGGAGCACTGACAGGACCTGCACTAGAGGGGGATACCTGTGGGGTGGCGGATACCTGAAATCAGGTCTGGCTCCAATTGGGCACATAGTTAGTGGATTGTGGCCCAATCAAGTCTGTAGGTAAGGATTATGTGCCTGTCCTCCATAGTCGCCAGGTCCACAAGGGGTCTGTACATGGGGGGATGTCTCCATCACCTATTCATCCTCAGCGGTTGATCTCTAGGGTGGGAAACGGTGAGCAGAGGGTCATATTCACTCATATGTTGCAATAAAAATGCATTTCTTCCTTTACAGAAACAGTATGTGAATTCCAAAGTCAGTTGATGTGCCAATGTCTGCAGTGACATAGTTAGGTGCCATGGCCTGTGCCACCCTGAAATGGCGGCTGCCTGACCTCTGGGGAGAGACAAGTGGAAATTATGTAATTCAGCTGGCGTTGGGCGCCATTGCGGTCAGCAGTCGACGACCGCCTCGCAACTTCGCATTGGTTATCATTGAGCCCCATAGGTTCCAGGAGCCAATGGCGATGTACATCGGTGGTGACGGTACGCACCACTGCGGACGTGACTGCCATTTTCTAACTGTTCAATCACTTGTTACCTGACCTTCGACAGGAGAGGACCTATACTGCAGGTGCTGCTGTGACCTGTGTCTGGAAGTGACAATGGATCGAGTGTGTGGGGAAAGGGCCCCCGCCTTCACTTCGGAGGAGTTGGAGAGACTGGTGGATGGGGTCCTACCCCAGTATACTTCACTCTATGGTCCTCCAGACAAACAGGTGAGTACACGGTGAGCATGATTCGTGGGCCATGAATGTATGGAGTGCTGTTTGTGTATGCCTCATGTAGGGGGGGCTGAGGGGTCCTGTGTCCTTCCCCTTCTTTGCTGGTGGAGTGGGTACCTTCCCTTTCTGTGTTGATGGAGTGGGAACCTTACCTTTCTGTGTTGGTGGAGTGGGAACCTTCTCTTTCTTTGCCGGTGGATTGGGATCCTTGGCAATCTTTGGTGGTAAAGGGGATCCATGTGTCCCTTCTTGTGACAGGTCCCCTTGGCCTTTGACATGTCACTTATTTCCTTGCCTCCAGGACTAGGAGTTGCCTCCACTGTCCCTGTCTCCTGTCCTTTGCTTTTCACCATCCTAGTCCGCCCTTTCTGAGCCGGAGGTGTGCTCTCAGTAGGAGTGGCAGCCATCACACTCTGGGTACCCTTTGTGCCAGCAGCTGTTGGGATGCAGTGGCAGGCTGTTTGGCTGAGGTGTTGTGCTGGGTTGTTGGGATCCTCCTCTTATGGGAAGGGCAGGGGGGTGGAGGGGGAGGGAAGAGGTCAAGATGTGCAAGGAAAATCTTCTTTGTGGTGCTGGGGCTGGATGTACGAGGAGGGGTGGCAGTGAAGGTTGAGGGAGTGGTTGTCGGAGTAGTACGTCTGCTAGACTTGGGTGCAGGTGCATGGACCGTGTGCATGTGTGAGGTGGATGGCTGTTGTGTGTCTGAGTGAGTGCGTTTGTGTCTCTTAGGAGGGACAGACAGGTTGGGAGAGGACAAAGGGGACACGTGGTTGGATGTTGTGGAGGTATCTTCAAGTGAGGTGTGCGTGCTGCTTGATGTGGTGATGGCAATGGTGGATGTTGATGCAGTGCATGCAGGTGTGAGTGCTGATGTGACTGAGAGGGAGGAGGAGGAGGACAGGGAGACAGTGGAGGCAGTGGATGTTGTTGTGTGTGCAACTGTCTGTTGTTTGTGTGAGTGCTTGTGGCCTGAAGTGTGCTATCTGTGTTTGACTGTGCTCTTCTTGTCTCATGTTTTGTGTGCATGCTTGTCTGTATCTGTGTCTGTGATGGGTTAGGGTTGAGGAGTCTGGGGTTGTGAAGTGGTAGTTGGAGTGGGGATAGTAGGAACAAGGACACTGGCTGCCATCAGAGAGGAGGCCAGAGCATGCAAAGATCTCTGTAGGGCCACCAACCCACTGTGGATACCCTCCAGGTAGGCATTGCATTGCTGCATCTGGGATTCCAGCCCCTGGATGGCATTCACAATGTTTGACTGCCCTACAGAGATGGCTCTCAGGAGGTCAATAGCTTCCTCACTGAGGGCAGCAGGGCTGACTGGGGCAGGGCTTGAGGTGCCTGGGGAGAAGGAGATGCCCACCCTCCTGGGTGAGTGGTATGGCCAACTCTGTGGGGGGCTACTGAGAGGATGGTGGTGGTATGGGGGTGGCAGCTGTACCTGTAGCTGGAGTGGTTCCAAAGGGGTCTGCCACCAGGGAGCTTCCATCGGAGGAGGAATCACAGTCTGTGTTGTCACCTCCTGTCTCTGCCGTGGTGCTCCCCTTAACCTCCGTCCCACTGGTCCTCTCGGCATCAGTGGAATCTGCCTGCTAGGTCCTGTGGGATGCAGCTCCCTCAGTCGCCAGTGACCCTGTTCCTCTACCAGATGATGCAAATGCACAAATGGGCAGGATGACAGAAGAAAATAGGGGAGAGAGAGAGAAAGGGAGCACTGGGTCAATTACAGCACCAACACCACAGTTGGCATACACATTACCATCACACACAGGGATCAGGATTGTTCAAAATGCATTGGCTAGGTACCACAGTAACATGAGAGCCAACCACTGCCAACTGCTCCTCTCCTGGGACCCACTAAGCCCTGTCTGACATGGAATGTAACCTAACTAGGTTACTAGATTTTGCTATACACCCATTTACCTTGAGTTAGATCACACAGCAATGGCTGAGATGGCATTAAGGGGCACCCACTAACTGAAACCCACTGCCAGGATCCCATGCCACCAAACAAAAATGGGTGTCATACTCACTGTACTCACCCCCTTGTGGCTGCTGTGCTGCTCTCAAGTGCCTATCCAGGTCTGGGTAGACCACCACCAGTATGCAGGCCATCCTGGGGCCAGGTTCTGATAGGCACCCCGCCCTCTTTGGGAGGCCATCCCCAGCTGGGCCTCCACGGTCTCCCGGGCCCAGCGTCTCAAGTCCTCCCACCTTTTCCTACAATGGGTGCTCCACCTGCTATAGAACCCCAGGGTCCACATGTCCTTGGTGATGGCATGCCACAATCCCTTTTTCTGATGGGTGCTGACATGCAGAGGTAATACAGACAGGAGGACACCATTAACCATACAATCCAGCCTGTCACACATATGTCCCACAAATATCATTTCCATCTCCATTGGCACACACATCACCCGGAGCACTGCATGTACACTACCACCAGACACACCCCCCACCCAAAAGACACACTGCTAGCACACTCATCTCCATGCAAACTTGACGTATGCATCGTGTTCATACAGGGGTAGGACCCCATACATCAGGCGCTCTAATTCCTTTGAAGTGAAGGCAAGGGCCCTTTCCCCTGCCACAAGGGCCATGGCAGAATCCAGACACAGGTCACAGCAGCACACACAGTGGAGGTGTTGTCCTGTGCAAAGTCAGGAATCAAGTGAGGTTTTAGACAGAAAATGGCTGTCACGTCCGCGCGGTCCCCATTGAACACTGCTCTCCATAGAGCCCCATTAAGCCAACGAGGAATAGCACGGCGGTGCAAGACTGCCTTCTGCCAGGACGCCCAACGCCGGTGGAGTTACATCACTTCCACCTGTCCATATTTACAGGACAGGTGGTCACCATTTTATGGTGGTGGACAACATTCAGAAATTGGAAACTATGGGGGTGATTCTCACCCTGGCGGGCGGCGGAGGCCGCCCGCCAGAGTTCCCCCCTCCAAAATACCGCTCCGCGGTCGCAAGACCGCTGAGGGTATTTTGGGTTTTGCACTGGGCTGGCGGGCGACCGCCAAAAGGCCGCACGCCAGCCCAGTGCAAAACGGCCTTCCCACTAGGACGCCGGCTCAGAATTGAGCCGGCGGAGTGGGAAGGTGCGACGGGTGCAGTGGCACCCGTCGCGTATTTCAGTGTCTGCATAGCAGACACTGAAATTCAAAGTGGGGCCCTCTTACGGGGGCCCCTGCAGTGCCCATGCCATTGGCATGGGCACTGCAGGGGCCCCCAGGGGCCCCGCGGCACCCCCTACCGCCATCCTGTTCCTGGCGGGAGACCTGCCAGGAACAGGATGGCGGTAGGGGGTGTCAGAATCCCCATGGCGGCGGAGCGCGCTCCGCCGCCATGGAGGATTCACAAGGGCAGCGGAAAACCGGCGGGAGACCGCTGGTTTTCCGCATCTGACAGAATGGTCAGAATGCCCTGCGGGGCACCGCCGGCCTGTCGGCGGTGCTCCCGCCGACCCTGGCCCCGGCGGTCTCTGACCGCCGGGGTCAGAATGACCCCCTATGTCTTTACTGTAAATTGCACACACATTGCCATTGACATTATCCCGTTACATACATGCTCTATGTACACTGAGGTGGTGGTTCCATTGTTCAGTTTGTGACACTCTTGGGTCCCTTAGATACCAACCACTGCAGAAGAATAGGAGGAGGAGAAAAGACCCCGTGTACAGACCCCTGGTGGGACACAATCACAGAGCTGTGTGCCCAATTGGAGCCTTATCTGATATCAACTATCCGTCATCCCACTGGGATCCCTCCTCTTGTGCAAGTTCTATCAGTGCTCCATTTCCTGGCAACTGGTTCTTTACAAGTGACAGTGGGCTTGGCAGCAGGAATGTCACAGTCAATGTTCTCAATCGTGCTGGCAAGGGTTTTGTCTGCTTTGGTCAAACACATGTGCAGCTACAACGCTTTCGCCCAAGTGAAAGATTTGGCCATTGTGTAGGCTGAATTCTATGCAATGGGACATATTCCTAATATTATTGGGGTGATGGACAGAACACATATTGCATTTGTTCCCACCCAGCACAATGAACAGGTGTTCAGGGCTTGTAAGAGTTTGCACTCACTCAATGTGCAAATTGTGTGCTTGACAGACAAGTACATCTCTCACGTCACTGCCAAGTATCCTGGGTTGGTGAATGACACCTTCGTTCTGAGTAATAGCAGCATCCCAAATGTGATGGCACAACTACAGAGGCACAGGGTGTGGCTTATATGTAAGCCAGGGTCCCAACCCAATGTAGGTCAGGGTATGCCTTCAGGAGTCATCTCCCACACCATTGTGTAAGGCTAATGATTGTCCCTCAGTTCATGCAGGTGACTCTTGCTGCCCAAACCTGTTGCGGCTCCTGACCCCTGTGAGGAATGCCAGGGCAGGGGCTGAGAATCAGTATAATGATGCACATGGGCAAACCAGGCAGATAATACAACGTACCTTCGGCCTCCTGAATGCCAGGTTCAGATGCCTTCATTTGAAAGGTGGATCCCTCTGCTACTCCCCTGAGAAGGTTTGCCAAATAGTTGTAGCATGCTGCATGTTGCACAACCTGGCCCTCACATGACATGTGCCTTATCTGCAGGAAGATGAAATTGGAAACGCCCCTGTGGCAGCAGTGGACCCTGAGGAAAGTGAGGATGAGGAGGCAGAGGATGAGGATGTGGACAACAGAACATCAGTTATAAGTACCTCCAATGACACACAGGTGAGGCAGTGGAACTGACCATTCCTCTGATTATTTGTCTTTTCAGTGTGGCTGTGGCAGGATGGCAGTCACTTTCTTTGCATTTCAACTGACTGTCACTTATGCCTTCTCATTTTGCAGATGCTGGTGTCATAACAACTGTGTACTGGTGTGATGACTACAGAAAGCTACATTTTTCGTATGCCATCACAGAGTTCAGGTCAATTGCATAAGATGTAACTGTTACCATAATTGCACATTTTCATCACTCAAGTAGTGTTCAAGGGTTTTTATTGTAGTGAAATTTATAGATGGAATAGTGCAATGGAATGGGGTGATAGTAGACGTAGGTCCAGGGTATAAGTCCAGTCTGTTTGTAGCACAGGTCCAGTGTCCAAGGGGCCATAAGAAGGGGAGCAAAGGCAGTTCAAAGTGAACAAGGTGACAGAGTGGGACACAAGGAGGACATTCAGGAGGGTCTCATTTCCTGGCAGTGGTCTTGGCAAGTGTCTCTGGCATCTGTCTGGGTCACAGGGAAGATTTGTGGGGTGGTTCACCTTCTGCAGGGGAGGGGTGCTGGTAGCCTGTGGGTCCTGTGGCAAGGCCTCCTGTCTACTAGCTGCAGCAGATGTGGTGGGCTGTTCAGTTGACTGGCTAGTGAAAGGGGCCTGCTGGTGTGCTGTATATTCCCACATTATGTTGGCCATATCAGCCAGTATGCCTGCTATTGAGACCATGGTGGTGTTGAGGGCCTGTAAATCTTTCCTGATCCTCCTGATGGTGTACCTCCTGCAGCCGCTGGTTCTCCTGCATGATGTCAAGAACCTGGCCTATCTTGTCCTGGAATTGTTGGTAAGCCCCCAGGATATTAGTGAGTGCCTCCTGGAGAGTTGGTTCCCTGGCCCTGTCCTCCCCCTGGTGCACAGTGGTCCTCCCAGTGTCCCTGTCCCCCTGTGCCCGTGTCCCCTGAATGGTGTGCCCACTGTCACTGGCCCCAGGACCCTAATTGTCTTGGGTCTGAGGTGTGGACTGGGGTACATGTACAGGTGGGCACACTGCTGATTGACGTGTCCTGGGGACAGAGGTGTGGGGATGTTGGGTGGGAGCTGTGGTGTTGGATACTGAGGGGGGAGACTATGTGGTGGACTGGGAGCGGGCTAGTGTGGCCGACTGACCAGTGGGCCCTAATGGGCCAGGAAGCTCATCCAGATCCAGATGTCCAGAGTTACTGTCATCACTGGGGGCATCTTCTGTTGGGGGACTGGATAGCCTTGGCACCTCCTCACCGCTGGGATTGGCTGGGGTACCTGCGGGGATGTAAGTGATGTATTATGCTTCATGTCTGTAACATATTCTACATCCTTAGCTTCCCCTTAATCGTTGCTGTTGCCCTGCCACCTTTGTTAATGTATGGTGATGTATTGTGTGATTGTTAGTTCTCCATGCTGTGCATGCATTGGTGGTGGGTGTACATGCAGGGCTGGGAGGGCTGTAAATGCAGTGGGTATGGCATGCAGGGCTTGGCAATGGGGTTAGTCATTGTGCAGGTACACTGTGGGGATGGAGTGGAGTGATGGCATTCAGGGTGAGGGGGTGAGATGGAATGCAGGTATGGGGGGGTGATAGGTGGTAAATATTGACTCACCAGTGTCCAGTCCTCTGGCTACTCCAGTGGGTCCCTCAGAATACAGCATTGCCAAGACTTGCTCCTCCCATGCTGTCAGCTGTGGGGGAGGAGGTGAGGGTCCCCCACCAATCCTCTGGTTAGTGAGCTGGTGCTTTGCTGCTATGGAAAGTACCTTCCCCATGAGGTCGTTCCACGTCTTCCTGATGTCATCCCTTGTTCTTGGGTGCTGTCCCACTGCGTTCACCAGGTCCACAATTCCCCGCCATAGCTCCATCTTCCTTGCAATGGATATTTGCTGTACCTGTGCTCCAAACAGCTGTGGCTCTACCCTGACTACTTCCTCCACCATGACCCTCAACTCCTCATCTGTGAAACGGGCGTGCATTTGTGGGGACATGGGTATTGTGTGGTGTGTGTTGTGCAGTGGGTGTTGATTAATGTGGTGGGGTGTGGGGTGCGTGACCGATAGATGGGTGTTTGTGGTGTGTGTAGTTGTGCCTGTGATTTGTGTGTCTATCTTTTGGCTATTTTTTGTGTTCGTAAAGAGTTGTGGATAATCTGGGTGTGTGTTTTATAGTGCTGTGGGTGGGTATTTGTAGTGTGTGTTAGTGTGAGGTGTGTATTTTTGGTATTGGCCAATGTTGTGTTGTTTTGTATTTGGGTGGCCATTCTGACTGCGCCGGTATGTACTGCCAACAGTTTACCGCCGTTGAATGTCTGCTGTGGTGATTCGTGGGTCATAATATGGAGGGCATTGTTTTGTTGGCGTGAGGGTATGGGTGTCCCTACTGACACTTTACCGCTTAACTTTGGTCTGGAAGATATATGTTTGTGGCAGTATTCTGTCAGTTTATTGTGTGTGTCATTCTATGGCCATTCTGTGTCATTCTATTGGTCATTCTATGGCCAACGGATGTTTGCCTCCATGATGGTATGTTGGTGGCCATCTCTGTGGCGGTAAGAGGGAATTACCACCAATGTCATAATGAGGGCCAAAGTTTCTCCCATCAAAATTACATTATTGCCAGAAGGCGGTAAAGTATTTGGGTCACCAGATTGAGAATGGTGCAAGGAAAGTGTCTCAGGAGAGAGTTGCGACTATTATGCAGATGAATCCCCCAAATCACATAGAGTGATGTCAGAATGTTTTTGGGCATGGTGTGCTACTGCCACCAATGGATCCCAAACTTTTCATACCTCTGCAGAAATTAATGCACAAAGACATTACTGGCCCAGTTCCATTTAATGAAAAATGGAAGAAAGATTTCACTGAGTTGAGGGAGAGTTTGTGCAGAGCTATGGCTTTGGGAATGCCTGATTACACAAAATGTTTCTCACTGTTTTGTCATGAATGTGATGGTTGTGCTCTTTCCATTTTGACACAGTTTCATGGGAAAATAAACAGACCCCTGGCATATTTTTCCACCACAGCTTTGCCCGGCTGCTTAAAGAATGTGATTGGCACTTGTGGAAGTCTTAGTCAATGCAAAGGCATTGCGAAGTGACAGCCTTTAACTGTCTGTGTCCCTCATTCAAGTTGAGGTACATTTGACCCAAACCAAAACCCAATACCTGACTAATGCCCGACTTACTGGTTATGAGTAATTAATTCTCGGTTCTCCCAATGTGTCCATCAAAAGGTGTTCAATTTTGAATACCACTACATTGTTACCTGTCAATGTTGATGATCCCAGTGATGTAATGAGGTGGGACATGACTGCCTTGATGTCATTGATCTACGCACCAAACCCAGACATGATATTCAGGATACTCCTTTAGAGGAGAATGATCAAGTTGTGTTTGTCGATGGCTCCTGTCTAAAAGAAAATGAGGGAACGCTGACAGCTGGTTATGGAGTTGGCACCATCCTAGGAGTAGTTGAAGCTTTGTGGCTTCAGGAAGTCATTTCTGCCCAAGTAGCCAAATTGAATGCCCTTACAAGAGCATGTTGTGTATCTGAGCAGCTCAAAAGTAACAATCTTTACAGATAGTCAATATGGGTTCTGTGTTGTGCATGGCTTCATGCAGTTATGGTACCAGAGAGGCTTTATGACCTCCTCTTGATCACCACCCATTCAAAATGGTGAAAGAATGCACAGTTTATTAAATGCATTACAATTACCAGATACTGTGTCTCCATTGCGTCACTCTCAGTGAAGAGTGGGGGGGTGGAAGTGACACCGGTGAGACAAGTTAAAGTTTCCTAATGTCAGTGGTTGACTGGGATGAAGTTAAAGAGATCACAGGAAGAGGTGACAGAGGAAGAATGCAGAAGTTGGGGTAGGGCAGGTTGTGTACAGAGAGAGGAAGATGATGTCTGGATTTCAAGTGAAGGGAAAGGTGTGTTGCTGAACTGTTTGTTGCCATCTACTTCTAGATATTATCATGGTCAAGTTCATCTTGGCAGTATTGCGTTTTTAAACAGACATGGTACAACCCCAGATTTTGGTTAATCGCAGAAGCAGTGTGTCACAGATGTGTGACATGTCAGCAAATTATTGTAGGAAAACGCACTGTGGTTAATTTAAGTCATAGAAACAGATTGGGAGGTCCACTTAACAGAATGCATCTTGATTTTATGGAAATGCCTGCCTACAATAGATTGAAGTATGTGTTGGTGATTTTGGGTGTGTTTTCACATTGGATAGAAGCATACCCAACATGGAGGAATGACAGTCTTACTGTAGCAAAGCTGCTGCTCAGGGAGATGATCACTAGGTTCGGCTTCCCAACTTCTTTGGACTCAGATGGAAGATCTCAATTTAACAAGATCATAAAATTGTTGTGTTCAGCACTGACAATTGAGCAAACATTGCACTGCAGTTACAGACCAGAGGCATCTAGATTGGTGGAGCAAATTAATTTGACACTAAACGTGCGATTGGCAAAGGTTTGTACCTCGACAACATTGAAATGGCCAGAAGCAGGAAGACAGGAATGTTGCCACATTAAATCCTTATGGGGTGTTCAATGAGGTTGCCAGCGGTGAAAGGACCTTATCAAGTCATCTTGGTGGCTACAATAGCTGTGAAGTGTGCTACTCTTCTGAACGGGATCCGTGCAAGCCACACACACAAAGTTCCATGTCCTCTTGAAGACACAGAGTCTGATCCCCTAGGAGTGAAGGGCTTCAGGTCAGCCAAGTTGTGAGGACTGGACAAGTGGCTGAAGCAGAACGTGTGCAAAATGATGAAAGTGCAAGAATTCCAAATACAGATAAAGGTGCAGGAGAATCAAGTCAAAGCCAACTGACTCCTGCCAACATAGCAAACTTTGAGAATCCAGTTGCACCCGAAAAGAGAACTATAAGAAGAGACCAATGGCCCACACCCACAACTGACCTAGTTGCTGATATGTTCCGAACTATAACAGAAGTATCTGAAGAATCAAATCAAAGTGAAGACGAAATTTGTGCTGTGAGGAGAACAAAAAGAAAAAGAGTGCCAGGCCACAAATGAAAGGGAGAACACATATGTGGCCTTTTGTTTTGACCGTGAGAATTCAGTTAGACATTCTGGAACTTGGAATTGCATTTGAACTGAATTTTGAAATAACCTTGTCAATTGATCGGCAAAGACACTACATACTGGAAGGGATAAGTGATCAACAGATTGTGATTTACTAAAGACAAACCTTCGAAGCTCTGAGAACTTTTTTTAGTTGAGATATAATGAACTTCCTAGCGATGAAGAATAGTTGCAAATCAGTGCAAAGAGACTTTTAAAAGACTGCTTAAATGTTTGATTTTGTTTGCTTCACTTTTTTTTTTCCTTTTCCTTCTGATTCTACAGAAACCATGAAACTGGAACAGGGTAAATGTAGCAAATGTAAATAAGTATGCATTGGTTTAGCAATAGTATGTGTGATTGTGAGTATTTTATTAAATGTAGGCTTGAGTGTTACAGTGAAAGAAAATATGCAAGCCACAGCAACTTCAGTGATACGAATGACACTATCTAAACTGGATAAGTTTCATTAGGATGAGATTGCTTCATTTAGATGAGACAAAGGGAGCTTGTCGTCCAATTTTTATTATTGTCAGCTATATGATTATGTGGATACAATGGATGTTTGCGTGATTGTTATGTGTGCACATAGATTCCTTTGTCAGTACAAGAAGGGATCACATACCACAGCTTACTACTAACATATGGTATTAATTGTAGCTTATTGTTGACCTGGCTGTATAATCAGGAGTACATACAATATTTGTATTCAAACTTCAATCTTGTTTTCTCTTTTGTGCCCATTAATCAGCATTTGAGCAGCATTGCAAAGGCTAAGAACATAGATATAATAGGAGGATTCTTTGAACCTACACTAACTTTTGGCACATCATAAGCACACACAACCAACCTTAGATACAAAAAAGCATAGTCTCATATGATTACAAATAGTAATCCACTCACAACGCACCTAATACACAAGGATGCTTAGCTTTAGATTGGGAAAATGTAGGGGACCATTGGATAGATAGACTGCTGTCAAAAATTGACAATATGTGGGATATTTATGAAAACTAGTACATCAAGTCATGATGTACCACTTTTCTTGCGCCCCCCTAATGCCACCATGTGTGCACCGTATTTATGATACAGAGCCATGGCACACATTAGGAAACTAACGTCAAAACTTTATACACTAGTTTGGCACTTTGCAGGATTAGCAACAATATTATTTATGCTAATCCTGCAAAATGAAAGAAGGCTCATTGAAAACAATGGGAGCATAATTTAAAAAATTGTTGCAAAAAATGGTGCAGTGGAATCTCATAGATTCCACAGTGCCATTTTTCTGGGCCTTCTAATATCAGAACAACCCCCTTGCATACATTATGTCTGGCGCAGGCATTATGTGGCCCAAGGGTTTACAAAGTGGCACAATGGGTACATTGCACCACTTTGTAAATATGGTGCGGTGTTTTTGCTAACCTGATGCCACATTAGCATAAAAAGAATGACACTAATGTGGCACAAGGTGACGCAGGTGGATCATAAATATGCCCCTAAGTTTGCAGGTACTAGTGACTCCAGACATGTGTTTTTATTTAAGAGTGTGTGGGATTTTATGTTAAATGGAAAAGACCTCACTGTTCCTGGTGTATATTATGTTTGTGGGAAGAACACTTATTACAGGTTACCGAAAGGTTGGTATGGTAAATGCTGTTTAGGGGTGTTTTTTCTGAAAATTTGCCAAGCAGACAATTTTGACAAACCAGTATGGAATGAGAGGCCCAAATAAGAGTTAAGAGAGGAGCAAATGGTTCAGAGATTACCAGAGATATATTTGGAGCCTTTATTCCATCAGTGGGTGTGATCTTGCAAGACATTAAGATAAGGAAGTTATCAACCATTGTAGATAAAATGTCAACTGATTTTGCAGGTGCAATGCTCCTAATGGACACAGAAATGGTTGAGGTAAGATCAATAGTTTTGCCGAATCGCCTTATGTTAGACATCCTATTATCAGAGAAAGGCAGAGTCTGTTGAGTTTTGAAGGCACACATTGTTGCCCATACATACCTAATAACAGTAAGGAGATAAGAAGCTACATTTCTAACCTGACAAGTCTCAAGAGTAGGATCCTGGTTTGGAGATTAGGGAATGGATCTCTGACAATGATCCTGAAACCGCTACTGATTGTGACTGTGTGCATGATTTGTTCACTTGGATTTTACAAAGCATACAATTTCTGGAAGGTGCAAAGAGAAAAGAAAAAAACAGAGGCTGGAAGAGATTGAAACATGAGAAATAGATACTACAAGAACTTGAAGAGAATTGAAAATTACAGTGGACCTAGACCTATGCATTATCACACTACAAGGCTTTGAATTGTCTCATTAGAAATGAGAAGTGTCCTTTTGTGATGGCATAGACTGTTGTCTGAGGAAGTATTGATAGGGGTCAGATTTTCCTAATACATTAATGGCATAGAAGTCAGCACATGGAAACTTATATATATTCATTTGAAAACCTAACAGAGAACATTAACATGAAATGTGCAAATGTGCACGTTTGATTTATGGTGGACAATGTGCCCTCCACTTGTTTGGGCATCGCATGTTGCCATGGCAGATGTTGTGCATTTGTATTATCAGACTAATGATGACAATTATTCATAGAAATATTGTTTTATAACATTAAAATATACTCTAAAGTATTAAAACTGAATGTCAATTAACCACACTTACATTAATTTATATAAATTTATTAAAATGGAGTTGGGTGTACAGAGAAATAAATGCATGTTTTAATTATTTTAACGTTATGCAATAATAATGACCAAAATTAAGAGATTTTGCTTTGCATATGTTGATTAAATGCACACATTAGCTTAAGTGTTTGGTAATTAGAATTATGAATTTAGGCTTTCTTAGCCAGACTAGGCTTGTAGATTCATTTTCGCAGCAGTGGTGAGAGGTGCTAATTCATCTTGTTCTCTTTGGCCTGAATTATTTCCTAGGTTTCTTATGTGTTACAGATTGTGGTTTTATTATCCTTGAATATAGCAATATTTGTTCTAGCCAACGGATTGACAATAAGTATTATTGAATTCACATGAGTACTGTTGGAATCATCCTGTGACCCATGGGAAGAAATTGTAGTGTTTCAAATGTTACACAAATTGTAATTTTCCAACTGAACCATATGAACTCATTGAGATGACTGTATCTTTCATGAAAAAAAACGGAACAGTAGCAAACTTGATGAGTCTCTGTGATTTCCATTGGATATTGATCAATTTGCGAAAGATAGGCCGACTCTGAGGACCAATCAGAATTCTATAGAAATTTCTAGCTAGGGACAGACTTTTTGAACATTAGTTAGTCTGCTCTTTCACACCTTCAGAGTCAGTCCTTTGCAACCATCCACAAAGCTATTTTCCTTTTTGCCTCTCATGTTCACCAATTCTAATTGTTCCATTGCTTATGCTGTTCAGTACTAATATGCCCAACCTATTCTGAATGGTTGTCTTGTCCTATGTGCAGCTCGTGTTCTGCACTGCCCCAGATGCTGCTGTCTACTGATGTTGTGAAGCTGTGGGCGTGCTGTACTGACAAATCCTTCCTGTGTACTGTCCAATGAGGAGAGATATGTAATTTGCAGTGTGATTCTTCTTGTTTCCTTTTCAGCTTAGGTGATTTACACCAGTGTATTTTATAGTGAGTTACCCTAGATAGATGGTTTTCCAAATTATTTTTGTGATTTCTTTTTGTTTTGCCCTCATGTGTTAGCCCTTGCCTGCACATGCAAGTTCCAATTCCTAATAGGAGTAGGGAGGGACCAACAACTGATTGTTACTAATTGAATTTTGATGTTCACTAATGTCACCATCAACTGCTTTGAAATCTGTTTCTGTTGCACAAATAATAGTTTTGTTAATTTGTGTCATCTTATTGTAGTGCTTAATAGTATTGATGTTCAGTGGGCTTAATTTCTTTAGACATTTCAGTCAACCTATGGTTTCATGTATGTTTATGATTTAGTTTTGCGTACCATTTACACTACATTGGCTCTGTGATTGTAATAAAGCTTTGAAACTTAATTCAGTTTGGAGTCTTGTTTCCATGGCCAAATTGGTCATGGTGTTTAAATTATTTAGATTTCTAACGTTATTTACCTATATTGAATGCATCTGAATGCCCGCACTTCTCTGAGTCCAAAGATCCCATTGACTTGTAATGTGGGTGGGGTAAGCCATTTTGTCCCACTCCAAGCCCAGTTTCCGAATCCAAAATTGGAAAAAGGATTCGTGCTCCAGCAACAGTTGGTGAAACTGGGCACTTTTCTGATGACGTGAGTTTCTTCAAGGCACAGTCATACCACCTCATTCTTCAATCTGTCTATGGAGGTCCTGAGTCCACTGCATTTGTGAGATGGTGTCTCCATTCAAAACATGAGGGTGGTGTGTGAATTAATCTGACAGAGATAAGGATGGGCGGAAACTTCAGAGCTAGAGATTTGAATGTTGAAGAATTTCCTATCATTAAATACTCACTAAAATTGAATTCATCTTAAGGCACACAAATAACTTTACCCCACACTCATCAATGAACTAAAAAGAAGATAGCATCTCTCCTTACATATCCTAACAGTTAAATTCCATGGCTTCACACTTTACTCCAACCTGCCTTTAGTCATTCAAGTTCATCTTTGACACTCTGCAAATGATGAAATGACTCCACTCCCCAACACACCTAAAACTACACCCCAAATCCTGATCAAATAATGTCTCAATTTTGTCAATGCCTTATTACTTGGTCTGCCACAGTCTTCTCTAGCTTCCATGAACACTTTCCTTGATGTGACATGAAATCTTAACTGTTTAGAGAAGTATACTAGCAATCTTTAGGTGCCAGAGTGAGAATTAAAATTTCATTACGTATCACTTTCACATTCCCTATTGTACCACTCAAAACATTTGAGAATCCATGCACTTACACACAGTAGCTGTCCTATTAGGGTCTAACGTCACATGGTAATTTCTTTGATCATGCCACCATATCATCGGACATATGGTAATCTTTTAGTTATATACAACATTTCCATGACCTCATGCATCGCCCATACATGGAAGTGCCTTTATTTTCTTAACATATTTCAAATGAAATGTTCTACCCATCAAGGTGCATATCAGGTAGCTACAGATATTTGCCAGTTCTATCGGTTACCTCCTAACAAACGTAGAAGCTCATATAAAGCACAGTAGGCAGCATGCAAGCCTACTGTGTCATCAGAGGTCCTCAGCATTGCCACCCTCATCACATTTCAAGATTTATGCCTACATAGAAAGGATCTATTTATGAAACTTAAATCTGCCAGTATGGCAAAAACATTTTCGGCAAAGATGAAAGGAGAGTGATCAACCATGTTAGTGTGTCCACTTAACATCCTTTTTAACTTTTTAGAAGCAAACTAGAAACCAAGGGTTTGCTGCTGATAAGCAAAACAATCAGTGTCTGAATCCCTGGCCTAACCATGGGGAGGTTTCACCAGTAAGTCTCAACAGCCCTGTAGCTGACTGGCTGCTTATAAAATGATTTTAGCTGAGGCTCTGCCATGAGAAATCCAGCTGTTCCTCAAGTCCAAATAATACCCCCAAAAAACATGTTTTTAAGGGCAGCAGAACAATTGTTTTAACCCCTTGGGTGCCCAGGGGGTAACAGTAAGGTCCCCGGCTGCACCGCTCGGGTGCAGAGGACATAAACGTTACGTCTTGCACCCGGACCGGGGGTAGCGCCAGCGCTCCCTTAGGGCCTCCCATCTCCCCTCCCCTGGGCAGGGATGGAAGGGGAATTGCTTCCCCTTCCACCCCGCCTCAGCCCCCAACTAATGATGCCAGGGCACGATC
Source organism: Pleurodeles waltl (assembly GCF_031143425.1). Taxonomy (NCBI): domain Eukaryota; kingdom Metazoa; phylum Chordata; class Amphibia; order Caudata; family Salamandridae; genus Pleurodeles; species Pleurodeles waltl. The sequence continues at coordinate 512,953,030 of NC_090445.1, forward strand.
GCGCACTGACATCATTAGAGGCTGCCATCACGCTGAAAGCCATTTCCTTACAGAATGACGAGGGAGAAAGAGGTACGTTTCTCCTGAGGGCGAGGGGGATTTTCTGTAAAAGGGGCATCAGGGGAAAGGAAAGGACTTTCCTTTCCCTTGACGTCTCTTTCAGCATTCCTGCTGCTCGATCGCACCACAATCGGGCAGCAGGAATGCCCACTAGACACCGGGGAGTTTATTTTTGTCAGTTTAATTTAGTGGGGAGCGGTCCCTTGTGCAAGGGTCATTCCCCTTTGGAAGGGAAATATGTTTTATGCCCCCTTTGTACTTTTAGGCTGATCTGATGATACCAGGGATTGTTTACATTTTTTTGTGTGGGGGGGATGGCCCCTAGGGCAAGGGTCGCCCCCCAAAGGGGGCACATAACTGCTGTCCATTTCTTGCACCCCCCCCACCAGTGGCAGATCGGCCTAGTTTTTTAGGCCCATCTGCCCCGAGGGGGCAGAAACCACTAGACACAAGGGAACATTTCTAAATGTTTGGTGGTGGGGTGTTTTTGCATTTAGGATTATAACAGTTTATTTCTCCTTTTTGTCTAGTTCAAAGCTTTTGCTTCCTTTGCTGTGACTCCTTGCTGTTTTGGCAGTGGTTGAATTGCAGTTTGCATAGTTGCATATTTTAGGTAAGAATTTGTTTTTTACCTCAAATGAGTATTGTTGCCCTGCATGAATGACATTTTTGTAAGTGGTGTACTAACTGCAGGATTGTGTGTGAAATTGTCCTTCAATTTTTGCACAATGATATTTGTGTTGTCTTGTATCTAATTTTCTTTTCTTTTCTTTTTAGTGGGATATCATTGGTGATTGCTGTCTCTGCGCAGAGTAATTGCTGGTCCTTCTAGCTTTTTCAGGGAAGCGAGTGGTATAGTTTTTGAGTACATAACTCTTTGTGATATAGCCACACTTTGTTTATTACTTATTTTAGACAGTGCTGGTTGTTGTTGGTGCAATTTTTAAGTTACTTTTATTAGAAAGGATCATGGCTAGCCACAGGGTGACTGCTCAGCAGGTTCTTGGTATGCTTTTTGAGTCGTCTTCTGACCATTATTATGAGACTGACTCTGCATCTGAGGTAGAGGAGGAAGTGCGAGATTCTGGCAGTGAATTTTCTGTCCGAGATTAATCTTCTGATGAGAAAGCCAGTCTCAGTGCAAATGAAGGGACTGTTTTAGAGCAGCAGCCTGGGGTTGAAAGGTTTCCCATTGGAAGACCTAAACTTTGGGTTGCCCCAAACATGGAGCAGCCAGAGTTGCCTGCCTTTACTGGTTTCCCGTGATGTAAAGTCAATACGGAAAACCTTTTGCCTATCAATTTCTTTCAGTTGTTTGTGGACGATGTATTTTTGGAAGAGATTGTTGAGAAGAATAATTTGTATGCTGAGCAGTTTTTGAGGGACAGCAGTGCCAGACCTAGGCCACAGTCTAGAGCTAGCCAGTGGATTCCCACAAATCTGGAAGAGATGAAAATGTTCTTGGGTTTGACTTTTTGATGGGGTTGATAAAGAAGCCGTTCCTGGCTTTTTATTGGTCTACTAGTCCCTTGATGAATGGCTATATTTCCTGCATCAAAAAAACAACAACAGGAGGGGCGGAGTGTGGGATATTTGGAGGATAGACTCCTGGTCCCGTGTGTGGAGCTCCCAATACTGTATAAACCAAAAATAGCACACACGGTTCCAAAAAGCGGGGAATTATATCTACCGGTTCTGCATATCAGGGAAACCAAAAGGTTGTAAGCACGAGCCCTCACTCACCTTTCGGTGACATGCTTCATCATAGGGCTGTGCTCCTCGTCAGGCCGGCGCTGCAATGCCTGGCGGGCCCCACACGGGGGCTCTTTGCCGGAGATCTTTTTGAGCAAAATGCGTACCGGTCAAAAGTAGGAATCGAGGATTGGAATGGAAAAGGTTAAAAATGCCTAGAGGTAAAAAAAGTTCATATCTTTAATTAAATGTTAGTACCTCTGGCAAGATTAAAAACAAAGAATAGGGATATAGTAAAATAATGTCTACACTCCCCATAAAACGCAGAAATGCTATTTACAGCCACCAACTCTCATACTAGAGAGTGGTGTAAATGAAATGAGGTAAACACAGGATCCCCTGTGTTACTCTACATCACAGGTCAACATGTTTCTCGCTATGCGATTCGTCAGGACCTCAAAGACGTACCTAATCCTTCAAACACTTAGGCTACCCATACTAGGGAGAGCAGAACCCTCCAAATACTAAATGCAGGGCCTCATCGGGGGACAAACATCGAGTTGAGAAAAATCCTCTGTGGTTTTTCTTCGGTTGTGGTGCAAACTGTAGACCTACGTTCGTTGTGGTTCCCCGGAATCCTCGATTCCTACTTTTGATTCTATGATGAGAGTTCTTCCCCTGTGATTGCTTTTGGGGTCAGGTTGCCAAAGTGCGCAAACCTGCGTGCATTTTGGACTACAATAAGCACATAGTGGTGTTGATAGCCTAGATCAGAGATTGGAACCTTACACTGCTGTTAGTAAGTGTTACATTTAGTATAAAACGTTGGCTATACATTTGTTCCATTTTGCAACATTTAGGGGGTCATTCTGACCCCGGCGGTCTCAGACCGCCGGGGCCAGGGTCGGCGGGAGCACCGCCGACAGACCGGCGGTGCCCCGCAGGGCATTCTGACCGCGGCGCTTTGGCCGCGGTCAGTGCAGGAAAACCGGCGGTCTCCCGCCGGTTTTCCGCTGCCCGTCAGAATCCTCCAAGGCGGCGCAGCATGCGGTGACCGCACCCGGCGGGAGTCAGAATGACCCCCTTAATGTTTTTACTGTGTTCAATGATTGTTCCTCTGGGTCAAGGATTAAATTTGTTAAATTTTAGGAGTCAGTGATAGAGAGCCTTGTTGTGGTTCCTAGAGTAGCAGTGGGGGAGGATGTGGAGAGATTGAAAGATCACCACTTTCCTGATCAGATTCCTCCCACCCCCAAAAAATACTTTCCCACTAAGAAATGTAGAGTCTGTGCCCGAAGAGGTATCCAGAGGGAGACTCGCATGCACTGCCTCGATTGTCCTTCAAAGGCTGGGCTTTATGAGGCCAGCTATTTCAGGTGTTACCACACCCAAAATAATTATTTGGAACTACTGTGAGTGTAAACTGCCTGTTTTATATTTTTATATGTTCAGTTTCACGGTTGGCATTACTGTCATGTATTTAGTTAGAGCTTTGTAGTTGTAGTTTTGTACTAATAATTAGTCAGTGTTTTCTTGTGATTGCTGTGTGCGCGGAGTGGTGCTTGGCTGGCGGTGTAAATAGTGACACTGCTAGACAAATGCCTGTCCAAAGACTTCGTCACCTGGTGTGAGTGCTGTGTCAGGCATGTGGGCATATGGAAGTGATGGGCCCTTGAATAGCGCTGTCTGTTGATTCAAGTGCTGTAATGTGCTGGGCCTGCAGCTGGTGGCGTGAATGGTCTTGTGAATGTCATGTATGAAAGTTGTGTGAATGGACTGTAAAGTGGCTGGTGCCTTGTTGTGGGTTTACAACTCATGAGTTGTGAGTCATTGGTTCAGTTTTCTGGCTTTTCGGTTAAAAACACTGCATTTCATTTTTGTGAAATTTCTTGTTAATAAAATTTGATCTATTGAACCATCACTCACCCTCGTGCCAAATCCAACCAGTAAGCATGATAACATTAAAAATGAGAAAACCTGCTCCACTGCAATCAGGAGTCGAAGCACACCCATGACATGCTTTGTGTCTCCGGTGGAACCCCGATGATGAGCACGCCAAGAACTAGGTTGGTGGGTGAGGGTTCTTTTAAGCATAACCTAAGAGCATTTCTTTTCACAATTTGAATGGTTAGAACATCACAAAAGGACGCGGACACATCAAAATGATCTATTACAGAGCTACCTGTCTTTGCAGGGGCACCTGCGTTTTTTGGTCCTGAGTGTGGTGGTTATCTAGTGAAACCTACAAAACCTAGACATTTTTTAAAACTAAACACCAGGTGGAGTCCATGAAGGTGTGGCTTGCCGATACAAATGATACCACACTTATGTGGGTGGCATAGGTGCCTGCAACAGGAAAGGGACAAAAAACATTTTAAAAATACATTTTTAGGTTGACTCTGCTTTGGGGACCCACACAAGTGAGGTATCATTTTACGTGGGAGACTGAGGGGAATGCTGGGTGGTAGGAAATTTGTGTCGGCACAGTGATCCTACAAAGAAAAGTAAGGAAAATATGCTTTTTAAAGCAAATTTTGGGGTTTGCAGGGAGTCTGGGTAAGAAAATGTTGGGAGACCCAAGCAAGCAACACCTCCCTGGACTCCACCTGGTTTCTAGTTTTAAAAAATGTCTGGGTTTGGTAGGTTGCCCTAAATGACAGCCACACGCGGGACCAAAAATGCAGGTGCCCACCCCCTATCACCCCTTCAGCCCCCCCCCCAGAAAAACCGGTAGTTTTGTAATAGATAATTTTGATGTGTCCATATTGTGTTTTGGGTCCTTTCTTGTCGGGGGCACTGGGTCTACCCACACAAGTGAGGTACCATTTTTATCGGAAGACCTGGGGAAATCCTTCGTAGAAGGAAGTTTGTGGCTTCCCTCAGATTCCAGAACTTTGCAGCTCGAAATGTGAGGAAAAAGTGTTTTTGCCACATTTTGAGGTTTACAAAGGATTCTGGGTAACAGAACCTGGTGAGAGCCCCACAAGTTACCCCATTATGAATTTCCGTAGGTGTCTAGATTTCTAAAATGTATAGATTTGATAGGTTTTCCTAGGTGCCATCAGAACTAGAGGCCAAAATCCACAGCTAGGCACTTTTGAAAAAACATGTGTTTTCTTTGGGGAAAATGTGATGTGTCTGCATTATATTTTGGGGCACTTCTTGTCGTGGCCACTGGACCTACCCACACAAAGGAGTTACCATTTTTATCAGGATATATGGAGGAATACTGGGTGGAAGGAAGTTTGTGGCTCCCCTCAGATTCTAGAACTTGGCAGCACCAAAATGTGATTAAAGGGTATTTTTTGCCACATTCTGAGTTTTGCAAAGGATTCTGTGTAACAGAATTCAGTGAAAGCCCCACAAGTCACCCCATTCCGAATTTCCCTAGATGTCTAGTTTAAAAAAATGTATAGGTTTGCTAGGTTTACCTAGGTGCCGGCTGATCTAGAGGCCAAAATCCATATTTGGGCAGTTTCTAAAAAACACATCAGATTTCAATGTAAAAATGTGATGTGTCCATGTTGCATTTTGGGGCATTTCCTGTTGTAAGCTCTAGGCGTACCCAAACAAGTGAGGTACCATTTTTATCGGAAGACTTAGGGGGACACAGATTAGAAGCACAAGTGTTATTGACACTTGTCTTTATCTACATTTTTTCCTTTTGAATGTTAGACAGTGCAAGAAAGAAGTCTATTCCAGAAATGCACTGTAATTCACATGCTAATTTAAGGATCCCGGAATTCATAGATGTGCAAATAACCACTGCTTCTCAACACCTTATCTTGTGCCCATTTTAGAAATACAAAGGTTACCTTGATACCCATTTTTCAAACTTTATATTTCACCAAATGAATTGTTGTATATCCGGTATTCAATGAAAACCCATTGCAAGGTGCAGCTCATTTATTGGCTCTGGGTACCTAGGGTTCTTAATAAACCTACAAGCCCTATATATCCCTACAACCAAAAGAGTCCAGCAGATGTAACGGTATATTGCTTTCAAAATTCTGCCATAGTTGGTAAAAGTGATAGAAGAAAACATGGACAGAAATGGCTCTTTTTTCACCTCAATTTAATTTTTTTTTTTTTTTAGCTGTTACTTTCTGTAGGAAAACCTTGAAGGATCTACACAACTGACCCCTTGCAGAATTCAGAATTTTGTCTTCTTTTCAGAAATATTTAGCTGTCTGGGATTCAGCATTGTTTTCACACCTATTTCTGTCACTAACTGGAAGGAGGCTAAAAGCACAAAAATAGTAAAAATGGAGTACGTCCCAGTATAATGCCAAAATTGTATTGAAAAATGCAATTTTCTGATTCAAGTGTGCCTGTTCCTGAAAGTTGGGAGATGGTAGTTTTAGCACCAAAAACCCTTTGTTAATGACATTTTCAGGGGAAAAAAAACACATATTTTCTTCTGCAGCATTTTTTCATATTTTTCTGAAAACAATGAAATTTTAGCTGTATTTTTGCTAATTTCTTGGTCTCCTCCAGGGGAAGCCACAAACTCTGGGTATCTTTAGAATCCCTAGGATGTTGGAAAAAAAGGACGCAAATTTGGCGTGGATAGCTTATGTGGACAAAAAGATATGAGGGCCTAAGAGCGAACTGCCCTAAAAAGCCCAAAAAAAGGCTTTCCACCTGAGGGGGAAACGTCCTGGCAGGGTAAGGCAGTTTTCTCATCCCACTTACACAGAAGAGTTTGTAGATATTCAACTTGAGCACTTTCCCATCCATATATAGGTTTGGTGGATAAGGTACTATTGTGATGGTGTACCCTGTACACCTAACACTCATTCTGTCTGCCTCATTTAGAGTGGGGTGGACTGTCAGATTTCTGTCAGCGGAGAACTCACTGAGGCCCTCATTATGACATTGGCGGTAAGTCCCGCTTGCTGCCATGCTGACTATTGCCAACATACCACCTCCGCGGCGGTTTACCGCTACCCATATTATGACGCACACATAGCAATCCGTCACTATACAGACACACACATAAGCCCGCCAGCCCAAAGGCCAGTAACAAAATGGTGGTAGCAAAACCCACACCGTTACGCCAACAGAACTACGCCCACAGTATTATGACCCACGAATCACCGCGGAGGACACTCAATGACAGTAAACCATTGGGATACATACCGCTGCGCTCAAAATACACACACACAAACAAAACATCAACACATCGGACAATTCAAACTACACACACCTGACACCCGTACACACACCACACCCACAGCACTATAAAAAACACACCTAAACACCCACAACCCTTTACGACTAAAGAAAATTGCCACTGGACAGAGATACAGCAAGAGCACCCACACAACCAGAGCCGCAGAACACCATCATCCATACACCATCCAGGCACCTCACAGCACACACCCCAACACATCACCCCACACACCCTCACACACACCACTCACACTACACCCATGGCACCACAAAGACACCCCAGGTTCTCTTAGGAGGAGCTATGGGTCATGGTGGAGGAAATCATCCGGGTAGAGCCACAGCTATTCGGATCAAAGGTGCAGCAGACATCCATCACAAGGAAGATTGAGCTATGGCGGAGAATCGTGGACAGGCTCAACGCTGTGGGACAGCACCCCAGAACAAGGGATGACATCAGGAAGAGGTGGAACGACCTAAGGGGGAAGGTGCGTTCCGTGGTTGCAAGACTACAGATAGCAATACAGAGGACTGGCAGTGGACCCGTACCTCCTCCCCCACAACTAACAAAATGGGAGGAGCAAGTCTTGGCAATACTGCATCCTGAGGGCCTGGCAGGAGTAGCAGGAGGACTGGACTCTGCTAAGTCAAATCTCTATTAATATCACCCCCCTACCTGCATGCCATCACATACCCCCACCCTCACTCCCATCACTCCACCACCTCACATACACCCCCATCACAACCCACCCCTCCCAATACCAAGCCCTGCATGCAACACCAATGCATTGACCCCCATTACAGACCTGTATGGACACTCATCACCAAAGCATGCACGCTTGAGACAATCACCTAGCCAACCAAATGACCACACACACAAGCCTATGCTGCCAGGGCAATCACAACCTAACAAGGCAACACACCCATGCACATGATGGCACACGCAGAAACTATAACACCACATTTACATCCCCACAGGTCCCCCACACAACATCACTGGAGAGGAGGTGTCAGCAACATCCAGTCCCCCCACAGAAGAGGCCCACAGTGATGACAGCAGGTCTGCACACCTGAATTAGGATGACCAACCTGGCCCATCAGGGACCTCCGGAGAGTTGGTTACCCAGCACAGTCCCATACCACCAAAGAGCCTCCCCCTCAGGAAACAACACCACAGCACCCACCCAGTGGGCCCATACATCTGTCCCCAGGACACATCAATCAGCAGTGTGTCCACCACTACAGGGACCCCAGGACACCCCACAAACACAAGATGATCAGGGACCTGGGGTCAGTGGCAGTGGGCACACGGTTCAGGGGACAGAGGCACAGGACAACAGGGATGCTCGGAGGACTGCTGTGCGACAGGGGGAGGACAGGCCCAGGGAACCGACCTTCCAGGTGGCACTCACCAACATTCTGGGAGCATACCACCACTCCCAGGAGATGATGGGACAGATACTGGCCAAGTTGCAGGAGAACCAGCAGTTGCAGGAGGGACAGTACCTGGGGATCAGGGAGGACCTGAGAGACATCCACACCACCCTGGTCACCATTGCAGGGGTGCTGGCAGACATGGCCAACACCATGAGGGAGGCAGTGGCCCACCAACATGCCCCTGACATTAGCCACACCGATGAACAGCTCTCCACCTCTGCTGATGCTAGTGGACAGGTGGCCCTGCCACAGGAACAACAGGCCACCAGCAGAAGCAGAAACACCCCGCAAACGGTCCCTGTGATCCAGGCAGAAACCAGAGAACATTGCCAAGACCCCCGCCAGGAAATAAGCCTCTCCTGATTGTCACCCTTGTGTCCCACTCTCTCACCTTGTCCACCTTCAACTGCCATTGCTCCCCTTCCTATGCCCTCTTGGACAATGCACCAGTGATACAAAGAGACTGGAACTCTTACCTGGACTCTCCTCCATCACCATCCCAGCCTATAACAATACCACATCCACTTATTAGCACATAATTAAACTTCCTTGTAAAAAATACAAGTATTGAGTTTGTCAAGTGATTGAACTATGTATTTGTTTAACAATCTGTAGACATTGCAGTTCAACTGTAGAGTAATGTATACATAGGTATGACCTGTAGTTTGCTGCAGTGAATACACGAGGAGCCAGAATGGGGCACAGATATCTGTAAATAGACATGTCAAAGGGTAGAGTAAGTGGCCATAGTAGTGGGAATATTAGCCTGCCAGTGAAAATATAAAATACGGAACTGCAATGGAAGGTGAAGTTACAGTGTCTTACCTGTGTGTCACTGGAAGTACTGTTGAATGATTGCTGTTCTATTGTCTACATCCTCATCGTCTGTCTCATCTTCGTCACTGTCCACAGGCTCCACCGCTGCAACACGCCCATCTCCAGCCTCAACCTCCCGCAGAAAAGGTACCTGCCGACGTAAGGCAAGGTTGTGAAACATGCAACATGCCACGATGATCTGGCACACCTTCTTGGGTGAATAGCACAAGGAACCACCTGTTAGATGGAGGCACCGAAACGTGGCCTTCAGGAGGCCGAAGGTTCTCTCTATAATTCTTCTTGTTCGCCCATGTGCCTCATTATAACGTTCCTCTGCCCTTGTCCTGGCATTCCTCACTGGGGCCAGTAGCCATGAGAGGTTGGGGTAACCAGAGTCACCTGCAAATACTGAGGGATACCTGCTAGCCAGACAATAACCCTTAGGGCCAACCCCACACCCATACACCAACATATACTGAGTGGGGACCATGGGCTCACCTATTATCCACACCCTGTGCCTCTGGAGTTGAGCCATAACATTTGAGATGCTGCCATTCCTCAGGACAAAGGCATCATGCACAGACCCAAGATACTTTGCATTGACATAGGAGATGTACTGGTCCGCCAGGCACACTATCTGCACATTCATGGAGTAAAAGCTCTTTCGATTTCTGAACACCTGTTCGTTTCTCTTAGGGGGGGACAAATGCAATATGGGTAGCATCTTTTACCCCAATGATGTTGGAGATATGTCCCATTGCATAGAAATCAGCTTTCATCGTGGCCAAATCCTCCACCTAGGGGAAAACAATGTAGCTGTGCATGTGTTTCATCAGGGCAGACAACACTCTGGTCACCACTATTGAGAACATTGGCTGAGACATTCCTGCTGCCAAGCCCACTGTCACTTGGAAGGAGCCACTTGCCACGAAATGGAGCACAGATAGGACTTGCACAAGAGGGGGATCCCAGTGGGGTGACGGGTAGCAGAGATCAGATCAGGCTCCAAATGAGCACACAGCTCTTGGATTGTGGCCCTGTCAAGTCTGTAGGTGAGGATAATGTGTCTGTCCTCCATTGTTGCCAAGTCCGCAAGGGGTCTGTACACGGGGGGATGTCTCCATCTCCTATTCATCCGCAGCAGTTGTAATCTAAGGGGCAAAACGATGAGCATCTGGTCAGTAGTCAACATTTCCAAAATGTACAGTGCATTGCAATTTGTGACAGAAACAGAATGTTGTTGTATAGGGCAAAATGGTGCCTATGTGTGCTGTGACGCAGTTAGGTGCCATGGCCTGCCCCCCCTGAAATGGTGCCCGCCTATCCTGTTAGGAGGGATATGTGGAAATGAGGTAATGCCGCCGACCATGGCTTGAGTATCTGGGGAAAGGGCTCCAGCCTTCACCGCTGCGGAGTTGGAGATACTGGTGGATGGGGTCCTACCCCAGTACCAAATGCTGTATGGGCCTCTAGACCAACAGGTGAGTACAATGTGGGCACGATGCATAGGTCATGAATGCATGGAGTGCTGTATGTGAGGGCCTTGTGTAAGGGGGGGGGCGGTTGAGGGGTCCTGGGCAGCATGCTGCATGTATGGTGGGCAATGTATGTGCGTAAGGGGATGGGAGGGATATGGTGGGCTATTAGTGTAACAGGCCCAACGGTATGACTGATACCTTTTTCTATGTATATTTCCTCTGCAGGTCAGCGCCCATCAGGAAAAGGGTATATGGCATGCCATCGCCAAGGATGTGCAGGCCATCGGGGTCTCCGGCAGGTGGAGAACCCACTGTCTCAAACGGTGGGAAGACCTGAGAGTCTGGGCATGGAAGACGGCAGAGGCCCAGCTGGGGATGGCCTCCCAATGAGGAAGGGGTGCCCATCGAACCCTGACTCTCCCTGATGTTCCGCATACTGGCAGTGGCCCATCCAGGGCTGGATGGGCTCTTGAGGGCATCACAGCAGCCACTAGGGGGTGAGTACAGTTTCCCAATATACTACTTGTGCGTGGTATCCGGGTGGGGGATGTGGGCCTGTTGGTGCCTCAAGGCCAGGCCGGACCTTGCAGGTAAGTTCCATGTTGGGCAGGGGCTGATGAACTCCACCTCCAACCAAGACAGTGGGCATCCACTACTGGGCAGGGATCTGTGGGTCTCAGGTATGCTGCAATTGGCGTTAGGTATTCCTGTCCATGAGCTGGTGACTAGCATTGTGACTGGTAGTGCTTTGCCAAGTGCGTAGGGTTGTTCCCTGTGTGTGAGTGTGTTGTGTACGCCAATGGTGGGGTTGTTGCTGCCATTGACCAAGTGTATCTTCTGTCTCTTCCCCCCCTTTTTGTTTTGTCATCCTGTCCTTATGTGCATTAGCATCACCTGGCCGAGGAGCAGAGGCACCAGCGATGGAGGGAGCTGCATCCCACATGGCCCTGGAGGCCGAATCCACCGACGTTGAGGGCACCAGTGGGACGGAGGGCGAGGGGAGCACCACGGCAGAGACAGGAGGGGACAGTTCTGAAGTGATAACTCCTCCGATGGAAGCTCCCTAGTGGTGGAGGACACCTCTGTGGCCACCACAACTACAGGTACAGCTGCTACTCCCGTACTAGGACCACCCTTCCAGCAGCCCCTCAGTGAGTTTCCCGTGCCCGCTCACCCAGGAGGGTGGGCATCTCCTTCGGCCCAGGCACCTCAGGCCCTGCCCCAGTTAGCCCTGTTGTCCTGAGTGAAGAGGCTATTGACCTCCTGCGATCCATATCTGTTGTTCAGTCAACCATTGTGAATGCCATCCAGGGGCTGGCAGGGCATTTGCAACAAACAAATGCATTCCTGGAGGGCATTCACTTTGGCATGACGGCCAAACAGAGATCAATCCAGGCTCTAGCCTCCTCCCTGATGGCAGTCATTGTTCTTGCGTCTAGCCTCCCCCCTCCAACTTCCTCTACCCAGTCCTATTCCCCTGAACCCCCCTATCCCAAGCACACAGGCAGACCAGTATGCACCCAAGACAACACACTGGAGTGGCTTAGGCACACACAAGCACCACACATCATCCCACAGGAACTCACACAAACACCATCCAGATGCAGACACACCAACATTCACTGCCTCCACTGTGTCCCCCTCCTCCTCCGCGTCCACCACCCTCCCAGTAGCATCTCCACTCACACCTGCATGCACCACATCCTGATCCACTACCTCCATCACCAGCACACCTATCACTACGCACCCCTCACTGGCAGTCACCACACCCACATCCATGCACATGTCCCCTGTGTCCTCTCCCACTGTGTCTGTGCCCCCTCCTCCCAAAGTACACAAATGCAAGCACTCAGACACCCAACACCCATCCACCTCACAACAGCATCCAGCCCATGCACCTGCACCCAAACACAGCAGACAGACACCTCCTATAACCACTTCCTCTTCTTCCACTCCCAAACCTTCACCCTCTTCCCGTCCCAGTGTCCCTAAGAAGCTTTTCCTCTCTGCTGTTAACCTCTTCCCTACCCCACCCCCTGTCCTTCACGTCGGGCCAGGGAGGTCACAACCCAGGCTAGCACCTCAGCCAACCAGTCTACGTCACAGTTGTTTTGGCAGCTACTGCAGGTGTGGGAGGCTCCAAGGAAACACCCATCAGCACTGCCAGTGTGCCTGCACCAGCTGCCAAGGGGAAGGGCAAGGATGTACAACCTCCTGCTAAGGGGAAGGAGGCACCACCACATGGCAAGGGCAAGGAAGCACCACCACGTGGCAAGGACAAGGTGGCACCACCACAAGGCAAGGGCCAGGGCAAGGCGGCACCATCACATGGCAAAGGCAAGGCAGCACCATCACATGGCAAGGAGGCACCACCGGACGGCAAGGGCAAAGGGCCTGCCCCTGCAGGCAGGAAGGACAGGAGGCCTGGTACTGGGACTGAATCTGAGCCCCCAACACCAACTATGATGCTTCAGCCATTTGATGCTGCAGGGGAAGTGCTGGAGCCTCCCCCACCACTGCCAGCACCACCACCAGCACCACCACCACTGCCAGCAGCAGCAGCCCCAGTGGGCAGCTGTCCGAGGCTGCAGGGAAAGGGCTGGAGCCTCCCCCACCACTGCCAGCACCGTCACCAGCACCACTGCCAGCAGCAGCCCCAGTGGGCAGCCATCCAAGGCTGCAGGGCAAGGGCTGGACCCTCCCCCCACCACTGCCAGCACCACCACCAGCACCGCTGCCAGCAGCAGCAGCCCCAGTGGGCAGCCATCTGAGGCTGCAAGGGAAGGACTGGAGCCTCCCCCCACCACTGCCAGCCCTGACACCAGCACCGGCATTGCCACCACTGAGCAGCCGTCACGGCCGGCGGGCAGTGTGTAGTCATGCCTCCATGGACTGTGATGCATCGTGACCACTGCAAATTGTGTGGGTGTAACACCCAGGCAGGTGACTGTGACCTTGCACACCCCAAGAACTGCATCACAGGGCACAAAGCCTATTCCAGAACCAGTGGCAGAAGGCATCCACTCACCGCATCCTTGCCAGGATGAAGCACACTGGGCACAAAGCCCCTTCCAGAACCAGTGGAAGAAGGCATCCACTCACCCCCTCCTTGCCAGGATGAAGCACACGGGGCACAAAGCCCCCTCCAGAACCAGTGGAAGAAGTCACCCACTAGAGAGACTGTCTCTTTGCACTCCCCAGGACCAAGCAGTGGGGAAACCACCCACTAGAGAGACTGTGGCTTTGCGCTCCCCAGGACCAAGCTGTGGGCAAACCACCCACTAGAGAGACTGTGGATTTGCACTCCCCAGGACCAAGCATAGGGCATGTTGTACCATCAGCAGAGGTGCTCCCCCGTCCCCCGAGGTGCCTGTGTATTTTCGACCTGATACCCCAACAGTGTTCTCTCCATGTTGATGCAGGAGTAAGGTGGGGCCTTGGCCTATGTGATGTGGCACTGTGGCCCAAGGACATTATGGACTGGGCAGTGTCCCTCCATTTGTATATATGTAAATACTGTTTTGACTTTTGAGGACATATTTCTAGTTTTTTATCTTATTACACTCACTTCAATCACTTCCTTTTGTCCTTGCATTATTCCTGTGGGTTACGGGGTGGATGTGTAATGTTAATGCATCTGTTTGTGTGTATGGTGTTGGGGATGGGGGTGTTGCGTGTGTGTGTCACTCTCTTTTTCCTACCCCCTTCCCTGTGTGCTAGTCAGCAGTACTCACCGTGGTCGTCGTCGCCGGCGTTGGTATTCCTGTTGTACGAGGAGGTAGACCAGCATGGGGAACACATGCAGTTCGGGCTCCATGGCATTGTGGTTCTTCCCTGAGTCTCCAGAGGTGAGTCATTTCCCTTCTGTGTACTGTTTCCGGAAAAGGTGGCGGATAGGCCTCTTGTAATACTATGGGTGGAACATTGTCTTCCGTCTGGCTGTTGGCGGTTACCGCAGCGGTGCTTGTTGCTACCACTGTGTCAGTCGATGTGTTAAAGTGGGCGTTTTCCGCAGTGGTAATAATTCCATTTTTTTTATCGCCGGCCTGTTGGCGGTATTACCGCCGCTTTATCACCGACCGCCAGGGTTGTAATGAGGGCCTGAGTCTGTTAACAGAGACTTGCTCTGATGGCCTGATCGAGTCAGACTGTTGAAGGAAGGGCTTTACACTGCCTGAATTCTATGTGTTTTTTAAACCACCACCTGTGATGAAACCTCTAGTAAAGTGATGAACCCTCCTAGTAAACCCTCTGTTGCCACATAATCAATGGCCAACAACTGAAATTGCTAGTTATCTTACAATTAGTTCACGAGCAACATAATGCAGCTGGAAGAATATGTTATATTTTCCTCTGAAAATTTGACCTACGTCCCTGAAATAGGTGGGTCCATCTTGTCGTGCAGTAGGAAAGGGCCCTGTTCAGTGCAGTGTCCCATTTAATTCTGAATGGACACTGTGTCTGGCAGAAGCTCCCATTAGCCGCAAACTCCCGCAGGCCACATGCATCGCAAAGCAGTATCCTTAAGCCGGAGGGGCTCTGACAAAAATCAACCCCTCCTTCCTCACAATGCCAGCTTTGTTTGTGAATTGTAGAAGCCGACCAGTGAGCACATACATCACACACATGTAGGTCAGCTTTTGGGTGTTCTTTATGTGGGTGATGTATGCGGGGCTTCTTCCAAAGTCTTACAAATGTGTATGAAGGTCCCGAGGCACAGTCTCCGTCATCGGATAGAGTCATAGAGAGGATCTATGGAGAATCTACACATGGCCTCATGCTGCTCATCACAGAGATTTCTCCCGGTGCACACCTGGAGCATTAGGCAGAAAAAGGTTGGTTGGTTAGAAAACAGTCATATAGGCCTTTTTCCCCACTCACGGAGAAGGAGCAGGTTCTTCTCCAGTCCATTACATTCTTTAATGCCTCGCTAAAAGGGCTTGATTGCATGGTAGGGGAATTGGTAGATGGTAAGCCTGACATAATAAGTGTCACAGGTTCTAATAACGTTTAAAAAAATCTGCATAGCCAGAGCTGTTGGTTTTGTTGCTTCAAGTGTGTGGGTTTGTCTATTCATATTTCTAACCAGAAAATCAATTATACTTTCAAACGCCTATAATAATCTTCAAAGGATGATGAGAGAAATAGATGATTGTGGAAATGTAGTAGGGTAACTCCATGAGTTAATTTTTCTCTGGTGATTTCTGAGTAACCTGTAGGTCGTAAACTGGAATCCCGACATACCGACTCACCTTTGCAAGTCCTGGAAATCCTGAAAGGCTGTAATTTTAACAGTTGTTATTTACATCTGTGTCCAAAGGCTATAGTGCAGCATCAGGCATATATGAAATCAAAATCATAGATTTTTTAAAGCGATTTCCTCTCTCATATCATATTTTTCTGAGTACAGCACATGCAGAACGTGCATTTTCACATACATAATTTGACATCTGCAACATAACTACCCCAGTTACAGGCCCCATGAACTTTCCACAGACAGTTTATTTTTTGCTGATGAGCTGTTCCAGTGAAAGTGTAAAAAACTCTGAAATCTGGCAGTGAAGCAGGGCTCTCTGGAGTAAAGGTTGTGATAATGCAATGTTTACATCAAGGATTTATTAGGTGTATAAATCAACACAGGAAATAGGCAGATGGTGGTTTGCCTCAGAATCCATGCAGAGAAACATATATTCTATATGAGCACCATAATGGCGATGCCGCAAACCACAGCTGAATATTTATCATCAGCCATACTTTGTGAACAATGAGTCGATTTCAAAATTAATAGTAAATCAAACATTTATACGCCTGAAAAAATGTTTTGTACAAACGCGGGCTCCTACTTGTCTTATTCTGACTGCTGCTAATTAAAGAAAATGCAACGTACTAGCATTCTGGATGGTTCACTAAGTTTTGACTCACAGGTACTTTTTTGTAGTTACACGCATTATTCGGTGAGCACAAATTGCGCTGTTGCCCAGCTAATTGTGCTGGGTGTAACGCCGAGCCTAAAGTATGATGTACTGACCCTTTCTGCACATTATTTCCCATCTAAAACTGCAAAAGTTGTGTTAAAATTTAAAGGATTGATTCACAAAAGGACATCTACATGCAGAGATCTTCTCACACACAGATTTCCTACTACACCTAGGCAGAAATCTCCACTTGGGCAAGTATCCATCCTCTTATAAAAAGGGGTGGAGCATCGTATAACGAAAATTATGGCTCTGTGGTAACTTTTCAGTCGAATTTCTAATATACACTTCGAGCAGTTCAGTGACCGGCAGTGGAGATCTCTGACACTGGGACAGAGAACTCTGAACAACTTGAAAATGACCAAAATCACAAATACCTTACACACATTAAGACTCCAAACACATAAAAACAGCACACACCATTGTCTCTGCCCACTTCCATTTGAACTGCCTAACGAACAGGATGCCACCCAAAAGTGATACATTCCAATATGCTTCCATCCCTACTCAAGAGGAAGAGGCGGGGTCAGACTTTGTAGCTAGCTAGTACAGGGAACTGCATGGTCTCCATACACCCTCAGTGGAGGAGAGAAGGTGGTCACATATCAAGAGTTGACCGATTATGTCAATGCAAGCACTGTAGGAGACCCCAATGAAAAGTGACAGCGTGAGAGAAAGTAGGTGAAAGAGAGCTTATGTGGGATACAGGTGACGCATGCACTTTCTGGAGACCTAGATTCCAATTCTCTTTGATCCCCCTTAAGGAGCATATCCTCAGTACGATGTACCTTGACCTGCTCTAAGGCCTGCCTCTTCCCTGAACTTTAAGGTAAGTCCAAGTAAGAACTCAATATCCCTTTCTCACAACTACTTCTTATATCACCACGAAGGCTACTCTCTCCTTCAGCCCTTCCGCCTAACTTTCAGATATATGCAGTCATCAGACACGTCTGTCTAGCTAACAGTATACTACAACTGCTAACAACCTATGAGGCTCAGAATTATTTTAAAAGCAACTAACCAACCTACATAGTAACTCAAAGTTAGTATATCCTTTCCTACTACTCCCTCTCTACCACAAATAATAGTTCCTCAAAGTGAGGGTAAAGCAAAGAGATTTTCACTAAAATATGGAAGCAAATGCTCTTTTAATGTGTGACTTGCTTTCTGATGTGGGCAGGCTGTGTGGTTGATTTACATTGCATTTAGTTTCCCCTGTTGATAGTTGTGGCAGAGAGATGATTGTTCTCTCTCTTTTCCTTTACAGCATCAGATGTGTTGCATAAGGTTGAAGCTCTGTTGGAATATTCGATTTATATGACCTAAAAAAGGTTTATTTAAAAAAAATATATATTAAAATAAAAAAGTGAATAGTATAAAGTTTTATGACATTCAAAAATGTTTACCCATTTATTTTTCTATTTTTCTTTGTGAATGAATGCATATGCCATCTGTAAAGCACACAGCTGTCTAATAGACATCCAGGCACTGCGAGTACAGGAATGACAAAAAGAAATTGTTCACCTGACTGAAACAGCCAGGTTTTTAAGAGTTTTTTAAATGAAGATTTGTTAGGCTTAGCGCAAATATTGAATGGAAGAGCTTTCCAAATCTTGGGGCCAAGAAGAGAAAGAACACCCACCCAGACAAACACAGCATACAGAAGGAACCACCAGCAATAACTGATCCGAAGATCTGAGCAAACAGGAAGGATGGTAGGCCTGAATTCTGTTCCATGAATAAACTTAGCATTTGTAATAGAAAGCCCTGACAGTAAGCAGGAAACAGTTAAACATAATATGTTGCCCACCAGGAAGCAAATGTAAGGATTTTAGGTGTCCTGAAATAGATTCATGATGAGGAATGTTCAGCAAAAGCTGAGCGGTGGCATTCTGAATCACCTGTAAATGCTGCAACAAATATTCCGAGGTTCCTAACCTCCTGTACAGGGGAAGAAGAGAGGGCCATGTTCTGAAGGCCGCCAAGCACTGGACCTAATGAAAGGAGGGCAGCGAAAGAGCAGGACTTTCAGTTTTAGAGGCATTAAGTTTTAAACAGCTGTGCATCAGCTAATTGAGCACTTTTACAATGCATGATTGGAAAGAGTGTTGGATTGCACTGTTGGCCCCGGAAAAGGACAGCAGTACCTGAATATGATCCACATAGGACACTACCTTAAAACCCAGAGGTTGAATAGTCTCAGAAAGAGGGGCCTTGTAAAAATTTAAAAAGTACAGGGCTCAGGGATGAGCCCAGTGGAATACCATAGTTCAGTGTCTTTGGAGTAGATGAATGAGGGTGGACCTGAATTACTTGAAAACTATCACATAGAATTGACAAGCCACTGCCCAGAAAGGCCACCAATGTCACTGTTAACAAAGCGTTGCATCAATGTAGGGTGAGGAACACTATTAAAGGTGGCAGAGAGACCTAATACATCCACTATAGGAGCGTGTCCTTGATCAAGATTCAGTTTTATAAACTCTGTGACCTCGAGCAGGGCTGATTCAGTGCTACGACAGGGCCTGATGTCAGACTGTGAGTCATGTAAAGGATTATTAGACTCAAGAAAGGACTTAAATTGCCCATTAACCTCTTTTGCAGGTATCGGAGACAGTGCTTGAAGAAGAGAAATGGGCCTGTAGTTGGAAAGGATCTCTGAATCTGCAGATGGCTTCTTTAGGTGAGACACTGCATATGCTAATGTCAGGAGCTTAGGATGCTTAGCCGGCTGCAGTGAATTATTCAAAAGTTCATTAATGAATGGGTTAATGATATGTAGTGTCCTGGAAAAAAAATAGGAAGGGGATAGGGATCAGAAGGAGATTCTAAAACGAAAGGTTAAACTAGTTTGAGCTGAAGCATCTAAAGAAATGCTGTCAAAAGAGGTAAGCACAGGGCTAGAGGTTGTGTTAATTGATGGGCTGATGTGAGTAGAATGTCTAGTTAAATCAGCAACCTGAAATTCAGCATAGATATTATTGATTTTCTCCTGAAAAAACAGATGTTCTCACAAAAATCTGCAGAAGAAGGAATAGGCAGAGTGCAGGCTTTAGGAGCAAGAATTTGTTGAACAATTTTGAAGATCTCTTACAAAGCACTAGAGGCTGCTGTAATATGGTCAGCAAAATGATAAGCTTGAGCATTATGCAGAGCTATGTAATAGCCCCTCAAAGCCTGTTTACAGGATGCTTTCTCAGATGAACACCAATTGTTCCTCCAACGACTCTGAAGTTTTATAGTTCGTTTCTATGGTTGCTAAAATGGGCGAAAACCAGGTGGCCGAAGGGCAAGATCTAAATGATGATTTGCCTCTCACTGGGGTAATAATATCAGCCATAATGGACAGCCAGTTGTGAAATGGAGAGTCATCCAGCTCAATATCTCTGCTGAGTGACAAGAGGTGACTAGAAAGATGTGTTCCGAAGTTGTACTCTTTTGCATTGTGCTGTCACGTAGGCTCTCATTATCCTAATGAGACTACTGGATTTGAGTGGCAGAATGGCCTGCGGTGTGGGGGACTGTTTTTTCCCCAACTAACTAGCAGTGCCTCATCTCCATCCAATAGCAGGGATGATTGGGCAGCCAAGCGCATGACACAATTGACTCCTCAGGGAAATTGTGGTCACTCAGATCGTATCCGTTTCTCTCATATTCATTAGTCTCACACATACAAGGACAATCAGAGGCAGTATATGTTTCAATAAGGTTTTAATGAAGCAACTGCATCTTAGATAATAAAGCATGTACTGCAATAGCCAGGACGATGAAGCATGACATGACATGACAACCCCATGCAATCTCCCTGGTACATGAAACTACACCACAACTTATATGGTGAATACTTGGAGCGGGCTTCTCTGGCCCGTTTCACAAGTAAGTAGGTCACCGACTTGGTGATCAAATTGTAGGCATGGAAAGTGGTAGTGACGGTCGAGTATTCAGAGAAGGGTGGGGGAGTTCCCCTTTACGCACTAGGTGGTCTCATACACATTATAGTGTCATGCTTCATCATTTGACCACCTACCCCTACCCAGGTAAGATGAAACCACCTGGGCGGACTTTTCTGCTTTCCCTCTTATCTCATAACCGAGCTTACAGAACATCTCTGGAATGCACTTCTGAGTTTAAAGAAGGCATTTATTGTTGTTAATTCCCCACCCACAAGTTCCTGAGAGATGAAATCAGTAGATTGGAAGCACACGTTCAAAAGTAGTCGCAGCAATGAAAGCAAAATATATCAAAGTACTTCTCAGTTGCAATGTACACAGCAAATATAGGTGAAGACATTTATTATAGCATAACTTCAAAGCAAAGCATAAAAGTCAAAATTCAGCACCGTAGGGCATATAGCTCAGCTTCATCTTTCTGGGGTCTGCAAGTTGATGACTCCGGTCAACTGCGAGTAAGAGATTCTCTACCCAAATGGGAAACAGGCAATTGACGTCTAGTTCCTGTCTGAAGTCAAGCAGATTCAAATCTATCTCTCCGTAGCCCAGAGTCATCCTTAAAAGCAAACTCAGTGTGAGAGCCGAAGAACCTTGGAGAGAGGTCAATTCTCCTGAGCTCCCCGTTCTCAGACTGGATTGCGAGGTAAACACAAAATCTGCGTGCTCTTATCAGCTAAGGTCTGGTGTGAAGAAAACAGCTTGGTCCATCTTGTGGAAAAACACAGCTTGGAAAAACACAGCTCATCTGCAATGTCTCAACTGCAATGTCTAAGCCCACGTTAAAGCCAATAGGCAGCTAACCTAAATATCAAATGTAATGTCTAATGTCATGTTAAAGCCAATAGGCAGCTAAGCTGAATACAGAATGTAATGGCTAATGCCATGTCAAAGCCAATAGGCAGCTAATCTAAATATCAAATGTAATGTCTTATGTCATGTCAAAGCCAATAGGCAGCTAAACTGAATACAGAATGTAATGGCTAATGCCATGTCAAAGCCAATAGGCAGCTAAACTGAATACAAAATGTAATGGCTAACGACATGTCAAAGCCAATAGGCAGCTAAACGGAACAAAACATACAATGTGCTACTGGTTAACATTGAGCAACTAATATGCGCAGTGGTGAAACACAAAGTCATTGGTCAAACACAATTAATAGAATCACATTCCACCCTATGACCAATGAATTTTTGTTTCACATACCTCTTCTTTCAAACAAAAACAAAAAACAAAAACATCAACACAAAAAAAACATTATAAGCAAATCAGATTTGAATGATAAAAGCAATCACTGTAAAGCAATGGAAGTGGATTAACATATTGATCTCATAACCTTTCACATCAGATACATTTACGCAGAAAAGACTGGTAGCATGAGTTTTACTCATGTAAAGGTGCACGCTCCACCTGAAAAGTTTGCTGGCGAAAGTCAGAATTCCACATGAAAAAACACAGACAGTTAACTGTTAAGGTTGCTTAGTTCCAGTGGAAGAATGCAATCAAACAAGTTGAACTTGAACTGAAGGTGCCAGTTGCGTAAAATGGATCCATGGTGTTTGTACTTTACTCAATCATGTTCAGGTTGGGGGTTAGGTCCCTTCCCCGACCTCACACGCACACACCCGAAGGGAGACCACACAGCACACTCATGGTCAGTGGCAAAACGTGGCAGGATCTGCAAAAGAAAAAAGTATGACTTTTCTTGCAAATAACATTTGTCATCTGAAATGTGCCCTTCCTCTTCCTTTCCTTGTTTTATAATCAGCAGGATGTTTTTGGGGCCCTTTGTTATGATTTCTGCAGGATCTGGAGGGTCATTTGGGGCTTCAACCCACACCTCAGCAGTGAGGTTTGTATCTGCTGCACCACAGCTTCCCTTTCCATGCACTGTCAGAAGGGCTGGGGCAGACTCCTTCTTTACCAAACCTCCATTCACTGCACTTTTGACAAGTTGGGCCATTCTGTCTCCAATTTGTATGAATAAATCAGATTATTTTCCAGCTATCAGCATAATTTTGATTTCGGCTTGGTAATCTGCAGCAATCACTCCCCCTAAAACCTGATCAATTTGCCATATCTGTTCTGGTAACTTTCCTCTCTCCAATTGATCTTTGACTGTTTTTGGGACAAATTGCTCTTGTGCGTGCTGCACAGTTTTTATCAAATCTAGGGGAATGTGCATCGCTCTCATCTCTGCCCACCTGTAAGTGGCTTTTTTCTCCCAGGAGTCCACATTTCTGGTGCACCTACTTAGCCATCCCCACTAAGTCAGAATTCTGGGTGGACACTTCAGACTCAGAATTTTTCTCTTTAACATCTGCAAGGGAATTGAACCCGTTAGGTACAAGCCATGTGGAAAACCAAACGGCTAAACCATTGGCAGTAAACCAAGAATCATTGTAAAAATGACACGTCGCAAGCAGCTCTTGCTTTAAAATCTGACACACTTTGTACAACGCTGTTCCTTCTCCTGTGCTAGAAAACAACTTTTCAGTCAATGAATCATTAGTCAAACAAACATGCTTTTTATCCTCAGTGGACACGAATTCAAATGGTGCACTCAATTTCACTGATGACTCTTTTACCTATGGTACTCCCTGCACCCTCTCCACATCCTGAAAAGGGGCTTGTGACACCTGTTCATGTAGGGCAGCAGTGACTCTAACCCTGTCTTGCATGTACCAGATCCAGTGTATGATACTAGCTTTCTGTGCCTGTCCTAAAATGTGAGATTTAGGTGAACTCATCACCCACTGCATACTTGATATTTCAAGTTTCGTACTCCAAAGTTCCAGGGGCACTCTTGTCTTCCCCTGTTCCTGATTTACATGTAAATCAGTGTTTCCCTCTTGCACTGCACAGAAACTTAAAGTCTGAATTATTTCATTTGCCAAATTAAAAGCGCACAGCTGCTTATATTTTTTCCTAAATACTTTATACCAAAGTGTTAAGATTTCACTCAGATGAGGGCTATACTGTTTCCAAAAATCAAACAAGCTAATGAAACTCGGTGTCTCTTGCTTAGTGCAAATAGTAAGAATCTTTTGTTTTACTTGTGCCAGTAACTGCACATTTGCAACGGTACCTCTGCCATGTCCGAATTAATTTTTCTTTGCAGAAGTGGTCTGTAAATAACATTCTGATCTCTGTTCTCAGTGCTATCAGTTAAGGAATGCACTTCAACTGCCAAAAACTGAGGGGCTTTTGTTCCATGCCCAGCTCACACAGAGGCTCAGACTGGCTGACAGCTGTCTTAACCCCCTCATTACTGGAATGGGAAAAGCCAGATTCTTCTAAAACAGCAGTTTTATAGATCTCAGCATTATCTTGCATTAATGTGTTCTGGCTAATTAGCTCACATAAATTCTTATTCTCATGTTCTAACTGCCTACATCTCTCCTGCATTTTTCTGTAAGCAGATAAAAGTATCCAAACCCTTCTGTCAAGAACAAAAGAAACATCATTGCTTTCAAAAGGCACATTTTCTAAATATGCTTTATCAAAGCAAGAAAACATGTTTCTCACAGCACCATCAGGCAGTTTGACTTCACATGTATTTTCAAACATTGTCTGCCGTGCTTCTGTAATTCTCTAAACAACAAAAAACAATTACACTTTTAAATAGTGCACTTAGAAATCTCTAATTTCCCGACTCTGAATCCTGCCGACTACGCCACAATGTTCTGCTTTCCCTCTTATCTCATAACCAGGCTTACAGAACCTCTCTGGAATGCACTTCTGAGTTTAAAGAAGACATTTATTGTTGTTAATTCCCCACCAACAAGTTCCTGAGAGACTAAATTAGTAGATTGGAAGCATACGTTCAAAAGTAGTCGCAGCAATGAAAGCAAAATATATCAAAGTACTTCTCAGTTGCAAAGTACACAGCAAATATAGGTGAAGACATTTCTTATAGCATAACTTCAAAGCAAAGCAAAGCATAAAAGTCAAGATTCATCACCGTAGGGCCTATAGCTCAGCTTCATCTTTCTGGGGTCTGCAAGTTGATGACTCCGGTCAACTGCGAGAAAGAGATTCTCTACCCAAACGGGAAACAGGCAATTGACGTCTGGTTCCTGTCTGAAGTCAAGCAGATTCAAATCTATCTCTCCGTAGCCCAGAGTCATCCTTAAAAGCAAACTCAGTGTAAGAGCCGAAGAACCTTGGAGAAAGGCCAATTCTCCTGAGCTCCCCGTTCTCAGACTGGATTGCGAGGTAAACACAAAATCTACGTGTTCTTATCAGCTAAGATTTGGTGTGAAGAAAACAGCTTGGTCCATCTTGTGGAAAAACAAAGCTTGGAAAAACACAGCTCATCTGCAATGTCTCAATTGCAGTGTCTAAGCCCACGTTAAAGCCAATAGGCAGCTAACCTAAATATCAAATGTAATGTCTAATGTCATGTTAAAGCCAATAGGCAGCTAAGCTGAATACAGAATGTAATGGCTAATGCCATGTCAAAGCCAATAGGCAGCTAACCTAAATATCAAATGTAAGGTCTAATGTCATGTCAAAGCCAATAGGCAGCTAAACTGAATACAGAATGTAATGGCTAATGCCATGTCAAAGCCAATAGGCAGCTAAACTGAATACAAAATGTAATGGCTAACGCCATGTCATAGCCAATAGGCAGCTAAACTGAACAAAACATATAGGGCCTCATTACAACATTGGCAGGCGGCTACCACCGCCCGCCAAGCTGTAACCGCTGTGCGGCCGCCAATGCGGGCGCACTCCCGCGGTGCCAATTTTGACATCCCCGCTGGGCCGGCGGGCGGAAACCAAGTTTCTGCCCGCCGGCCCAGCGGGGATGTGGGCCGCAACATGGGAGCCTGCTCCAAATGGAGCCGGCGGTGTAGCGGCGTGCAACGGGTGCAGTTGCACCCGTCGTGCTTTTCACTGTCTGCACAGCAGACAGTGAAAAGCCACATGGGGCCCTGTCAGGGGGCCCCTGCACTGCCCATGCCAGTGGCATGTGCAGTGCAGGGGCCCCCAGGGGCCCCACGACTCCCCGTACCGCCAGCCTTTTCCTGGCAGTTCAGACCTCCAGAAAAAGGCTGGCGGTCGGGGACTCGTAATCCCCTGGGCAGCGCTGCCCTGGCGGATTACAACCGCCGGGGCCATTGTGATTGCGGTGCGACCGCGGCGCTACCACCGCGGTCAAAATACGCCAGGAGGCACCGCCAGCCTGTTGGCGGTGCTCCCGTCGTTTTGGCCCTGGCGTTGTAATACCGCCAGGGTCATAATGATCACCATAATGTGCTACTGGTGAACATTGAGCAACTAATATGCCAGTGGTTAAACACAAAGTCATTGGTGAAACACAATTCATAGCATCACACGGACTCAACCTGGTTGTTAAAAGTGTGACTACAAGGGACAACTCCCCTCCCCTTGTTCCCAGACCTGAGGCAATTTGCCTCTACACCATGCCACCAGATTCAAGCTAACCTGGTTGATGAAGGGTGATACCCTGAAACCGGTCCCAGGATGCTTGTTTCTGGTCCAGGGAGGACCTGGCCTGGCAGTTTGCGCTGGACTGTTCCCATGGGGAACAGGGTCAAGACTGATTTGCATATGGCTGGGTCTGAAGTGGAATGGCATTGCAAGCAAAAAAACTGATGGATTAAACCCAGATCTGTGACTGGAGGTGAATGTTTGATTTGTTCTGCATTCCGTCCGTCTTCCGTTGTGTTTGCATTTCTACACCGTAGGGCCTACCTTAGTTACCTCGAACGGGTAGGCCCAGTGTGCATTTCAATGCATGGGCTCACGTTTTAGCTGAGCCAGCCACCTTTTTATAGAGGAGGGATCCTAGGCCCTGACGAATGCCCCAGACCAGTTCGGCTATAGGAGAGGGCAGAAACATGTTGGCTATATAATTTTGGATGACACCTTGAACCATTATGTTCAAGATTGACACATGTTGTTTTTAATCTTACCACCAAACACCGTTATTAAAAGATTAAAATATACAGGTGATATGTGATGTAATTTTAGCATTTATTCCCCTTCAACTGGATCCCCGCTTTATCCACAAAGATAAAATTTCAGCACTTCCTCAGAGTTCTTTCAACAACAAGGTTGAGTTCGCCCAGGTGGTATCAGCTTACCTGGGTGGGGGTAGGTGGTCAAATGATGAAGCTTGACACTATAATGTGTGTGAGACCACCTAGTCCATAAAGGGAACTCCCCCACCCTTCTCTGAACACTCAACCATCACTACCACTTTCCATGCCTACAATTTGATCTCCAAGTCGATGACCTACTTACCTGTGAAACGGGCCAAAAGAGCCCGCTCCAACTATTTCCCATACACGTTGTGGTATTGTTAGAATTAAAATTGTGACAAGGAGAGTAAAGCATAAAAATAACGCTACCATATTGTCACTACTGTAGAGTCATTAAAATAATTCCTGCCTAGGCTATATTAGAGCACAGCATGTTAAACTCTAGTTCTGCCCTTCGGGTTCTGCTGGGAAGACATCATCCCTCATACCCGAGCAAGAGGCCTGAAGCCTACAGAAGCAGCTGTAGCGAAGCATTCGGCAATCAGCATACAATCGTGTTCATCTGGCTGGAATCTCCCTCTATCGTTATGGGACAGAGAAGTGTTTTTATAATAAAACAGCTGATGTTCTGAGAAAACATCCCTATGTAAGGATGTGAGTGTTTCTATGAACAGTAGAGACAAAGCGTTACCACGTTTACCGGCAACCTATCTTAATGCAGCCTTAAGAGAAGCACATAGTGAAAGAAATGTCTTGTTTAAGAACACAGTGCTGACCTAGGCAAAGAACAGCCAGTCTGAGAGAAATAAAACAAGACCACAAATGTGGCTATTGTTAAAATAGTAAACAAAGCTGAATGAAATACATCTAGGTTAAAGTGCACAGCTGCAGGCCTAGTTTGCTAAAATAATGTGGATGGAGCTATAACTAAAAGGCTACACAACACCCTCCCCTTGCTGGTTCAAAGGTGGTTCAAAGCCCAATACTATATAAAAGCTATTAAAATCTAACCTAAGGCAAATATAAAAATGTTAATAATGACAAGTTAAAAAGACGTTTGAGCATAAGTAAAAGGACAATTTAAAATGGTAACTGTGGCATACAAAGGACCGAATTTCAAGAGTGAGAGTCATTTTGGAAGTTGCCAATGGAATCCGGAATAATTGAATACAGGAAATCTTCCACTTCGACATGTGGTAAAGTAGGAAGTTCATCGCCAAGGAAAACCAAGGAGCATTTGTGTTCCAAAGCCTGAGCGCCAGCCAAGGCAGCAGCATTCAGTGATGTGCCCAACAATGAGTTTAGAGGTGCATCCTCCATGAAGAGCAACTCATAAGCAGCTTCCTGTAGCAAATGCACCCTCAACGCGCATGTCTGATAATGAGCCCTCAGCGAGAACATCAACAGATCAGCGTCCAATGAAAGCAAGCGCTGCGTAGAAAGACAAACTTTCAGTGCATGTTCGAACGAGCACCAGAGGCACTGAAACACGGGCTAAACACAAAGAAAAAACAGTCTGAATGACAAAGACCAGTCACACTCCAATTGCTCCAGGAGTGTTGCTCCAAAGTACTGCATTATTCGTTCATGACATAGCTGTGTTGGTGGGAATGCTTTCAGTCCTCCTTGTTGCGGCTGGACAACCATTGCGCATAAAAAAAAAGCAATAACAAAATGCCACCTATTATAGCCAAAGTCATCCGAAATCCCCTGAAAATACTGGAGAATATTGAGTGGATGGCTGATGGTATTAAACCGAAAATAGAGGAGAATGTGTGACTGAAACCAGAACCAACAGCCTTGAAGACTTTTGTGATTCCAGTAGTACTAGACGCATTAAATATGCGTTCCACGAGCTCACCAAAGTGTCTCGGAAAGTTAGTACTTAAAAGGGACTGTATCTATGCTGATGACCTTGCCCACTGAAGCGCGTAAGTCTCACGTGCAGATGCAAGCGCCACATATCTTTTTGGAGCAATAAAGCCTTGAGTCTGCTCAACTTTTGAAGTAGTGATATGGGGCCAAATCTCAGCTACTTCCCTCTGTCGTGTAGGAGGAAAAAGTATGTTCCAGCAGCACGTAACAATCTTAGAAAACGAAACAATGTAAGCTGATCCGGCTTGCATCCCACAACAGTTTTCACTATTGAAGGGGATATAGCTGCCATTTGAGAGCACCTGGAACGCAGGTCTAATCAAGGGGACTGGAACTGCCTTCAGATAACAAGCCAAATTTGCTTCCAAAGCGTTACATTCTTCGTGCAATGACAGCTGTTTACAAACCATTGAATGGCAGACAGAAGTCTCACATTCACTACCGCTAAGAAAGACCTCTTTCATGCCACTGAGACGTTTGTACGAGAAAGGCAGCTGCCACACCTCATGGATGTAAGTATCTCCCAGCCTTTCATATCTGCCTACTGGAATGTGTTTTAAGCAGCACGTGAATTGAAGTGTTGAAATAGGTAGCCAACTTTCATTATACACTGCATATAAGAAGCGCTTTCTGTGTTGTTTTCTGGGGCCTAACAGGAAGTCCTGTAAGTCACTGTTATTAGACAGGAGACTGAGGTGTTCTCTAACAGCATCTAGTGAGGAACATTTAAACCACTGCTTTCACAGGTTCCCTACACTGTATGTTGTTACTATACCTGCATGTTCGGATGACACATAGCAATGGTCAGGCCTACTTGTTCTAAAAACCCCCGTGGAGTTTATAAAACGTTTATGACACCCATTGGTATCTATTGGCCACTAAGACCACCTGCCAAGACGTGACAGTGAAGCATTAAACGTACCATTCTGGACCCATTCATCGAGCTGATCTTCAGTTGCATTTATATACTTTTGCCATTTGTAAACTTTTGCAGGGGCAGGAATACTGGGTGCATTCAAATCCTTAATTTTCGCTAAGCCTAAAAAACTTGTCTGTTGTACAGTTTCATTTCAAAATATCATTTGAACAGGTACCAGGCATGCTGTAAATAAACCTTCCTTCCCCCTTATTTGCCAATGTCTTGTTCCCCACACACTTTTTGAGTCAATCGACTTCAACCAATATTCATAGCCTTCTATAGCCAACCAGGAAACAAAGGAATACGAATAAATGAATTTCGTGTCAGTCAATAATATGTGTACATTTTCCTTTGAGGGCAATTTAAAATAATATGACTCAGCATTTTTAACATTGTGCCCAGAAAAATATCCAAACTTTTCCGAATATGTTTTAGATCTCCCTTGTGGTGGAGTTGGACAATGTTCCCATTGCATGTAATTAAAAATAGTCTTTGGGGTACTTGCACTGTGAATGAAATGGTGCCCATAATAATTACAGCAAAACATATCACCATAATTCTTTTTGGATTGATAAACATCCTCACTTTCAAATACAGTAAAATACTGCAATTCGTCATCATAGAGTCAACTGTTTTCACATCTCAGTCATCAGAAACAACTCCGGGTATTATTACATCGTTCATTGAAAGTTTAAACACATATGGTATTTGAATGACCTCCATGGGGCCATATATATCAAATGTGACTTTATCCCAAACAATCCCGTCATGAATTGGTATAGCGGAAATGTTCACGAAAGACAAGTCTCTGCAGACCTTGTGAGAAGAAAAATGGGACATTAAGACCTCATCCACCAATGCAACTGTTGATGTTTCAGGAAGAAAATGACCATGTATTAATAGAAAGAATGTTATGACAAAGCCAATCCAAAGGAGGAAAGCTAATACAGTCAAGGAAAGCCATAGATGGTTCCATGGGAAAACAAAGTAATTTGTTTTAAGACGGTTTACGTGATTTTGCAGTTCAGATGTAGCAGAGGCAAATGAGTCTGAAAAAGTGTCATTGACGTTGGCAAAGTATCCAGAAGCAGTTTGTGCAAAAACTGGAGCCGTATTTGTGGGAGGAGAACTGGTAGGGGTCTCTTACGTTGGTTCATAGTAAATGACGCCATCCGTTTGTGTTGAAGTTGTGTCAAATCGATCAGTACTTTCAGTATTGTTTATTGTAACAGATGTTAGTGGAACTAATGCAAGATCATTTTCCACCCTCCCCAAGCTCAGAGAGGTGTCAGCGTTGCTGCTCAAAACTTGTAGAGGGACTTCTTGACCAGTAGTGAGAGGGATTCCGGAACTACTGGCTGCTCCTCCTGGTCTGCTGTGCAGGATCGGCCACATGGTATAACTCGACATTGTCAATAGATACAAAGCGATTTTCCTTAGCACTAGCCAATGGTGGTAGAATGACAGTTCTGGTACCGTGTATTCCCAAGACTGGGACCGGTGCACAATAAGAAGAACCAAACTCCTTTTTAACAGCAACTTTCTCACGTACTAGATCCCCAACTTTAGGAATCCAGGCGGTGGGTGTTGTTGGTACATCCTTAATTCCTGTGGCGGCAGCACTGGCAGAAGCGTTGTCGTCACAAAACTGTTGTAATTCCTGCAAGACAGTGGCACGTTTCTTTATGTCAAAAGGTGTTTCTGCTCCCTCCACGCCAGGACAATCAAGATCTGGAACATACATTTGAGTTCCGAACAGGCACTCGTATGAAGTACAACCCCCCAGGGACCTTCTAGGCAGATTGTCAAGTGCTCTCTGGACTCCATGCAGGTGATTAAGCCAACTAAGACCCATACCTAAGACTCTGGCTGTTAAGGACTGCTGTAAATCATCTCTCTACAACGCTATTTTCCTCGGATGAAACAGAGACGAGTAATAGAGTTGGACCCCTAACAAAGCCATGGCATCCCTGAATGCCCTTGAGACAAAACCAGGGCCCTGGTCCGAGTGGAAAGCTGCAACTGCATATGTACTGATAAAGACTCGCAAATCTTTAATAACAGTCAGAGCGTCAGCCGAGCATTGTGGCCACACCCATAGTAATCTGGAGTAAGAGAGCAGTGAATAAAATGCATTTGTATGCACTGTCTGGTGTTAGGGGACCACAATGGTCCAAGTACACACATTGTATTGGTTTGTTAGAAATTAAGAGGGGTGTGTGCGGTGGGCGTTTGATGGTGGAACCCTTTATTTTTTGACGGATGTCACAACAAAGGACCTACTGCTTGGCCTGTTAGTATAGACCTGGCCACCAATAATATGCTTGCAATAATGATCTTGTAGCCGCCACACCAGCATGGGCAGATGCAACTCCCTCATTCACTGCTTTATTCAACTCTAATCTCATGTCTTTGTTGGGAATTACTCGAAACCCCAGGCCAGGTATTTTTACCATTCGGTAGGAATATTTAGCAAGGAACACTTTTGGATAGGGCCTACCTTCAGTCGTGGCTTTCACAGCAGCCCGTATGTCATCGTCCGGTTTCGTTCCAGAATGGGTTACTGCAGCAACAGCAGCCGTAGCTACTGCTGATTTGGCGGCTTCATCAGCCAGGGTCTTTCCAGCAATGTGTATTCCAACGTGCTGGTGTCCAAGTCTATGTACAACATGGACGTTTGGTAGTGTTTCCTTCAGAGAAGCTACTTTCCCTCACAGAAGTCTGTGTTTAATGGTGTTGCCTTTATAATCTCTGAATCCATTCTGGTGCCAGTAATGCAGGTATTCATTGAAGGACTGGACACAGTAATACAAATCACAGACAATCAGTGTTAACTGTGCAGAATCCGTATGTTCCTGTGCCATCACTAGAGCGTTTAGCTCTGCTAAGTATGCTGTGCAATCCCCTAGGGTTTGCGTGAATGTATATTGGGGACAACATGTATTATTCTCTGTGTAGCAACTAAGCAGCGGAGTATTGATGTTTTGTGCCAATTGCAGGTTGTGCTGAGCCATTGGGGTACATGACTCTTTGATATTGATCAATAGGCAGTGTATTTGCCAGAACTGTGTATTCTAGTTTATATTGCAAAAATTCTTGAATTTGTAATTTTGGGTCAAAAATATAGTCAACAACAGTGGCTGTCAAAGACATTGCCCATTGAATCCACTGTGGATATAATGCTTTAGCGTTTGAAACGCTGACACTGGTAACAGCCTAAATTGGAGATGCAACAATAATGCGTTTTCCCTGGGCTAGTGGTCTTTCTTTAATGACAGCCATCTGAACAGCATTGAAAATTGTCTCAGTGGAGCAAAGCATTGTTCTGCTGCTGAATACAAATGTGATTTGTAAGCAATCTGGACTGTCTTACCTTCATTGAAAGTTATGTAGGTGAAACTAATGACACCAGCAATTACTCCGATGACCAGATGTTTTTTGTTGTCCCTTGTGTGTAAGTGTTGTGCTGCAAGCATGTTTGTTTGCAAAGCTCTGAGAATGCGTGTGTGCTCGACTGTCCAGAATTTACTTGAAAATTCAGGTCTTAATAAGTCATATAAAGGTTTTATGCGTGTTACATAATCAGGAATGTAAGTTCTGCCAACATTTAGGAAACCCAGTAGGGATTGGAGTTTCTTAATTGTATTTGGAGGTTGTAACTGTGCACATTTTTCCAAGAATTGTGGCGCTAGGCTCTTTCCTTCACTTGATCGTTCGTATCCCAAAAACAGGACGCTAAAGAAAGCTATTTTTTTTATTTTTATTGAATTTGTAGCCGTACTCAGCAAACCCCACAACAACGCGGACTACCCTTCTTAAATGTTGCAGCAATTCATCATCCGTGAGATAAATATAATTTGCATAGCACAACGCTTCCGGGCGAATGTTGTGCAATATTAAAGTCACACGAGACACAAACTGTCCTGGACTGCTCTTGTACCCCTGGGGTAAACGACAGAATTTTTTCTGGGAGCCTAGTGTGCTGAAACTTGATAAGTCTCTACACTCAGATGCTATATTTTGGCAGAAGAAACCATTGGAAATGTCCAGTGTTGTTTTGTATTTTTTGTGCATTGTGTTGTTCATGAGTGCTGTGCTATGTGAGTTTTGTATAGCATATGTGCATGTATGACTGTTCAAATATCTGTCGTCTAAGACTATTCTGTATGAATACTACTGGGAATAAGGGATTATTCATTGGCGAGACAAGGGTTCAATTACGCCCTGGTGCTCTAGTTGTGTGAGGATTTCTCTCACGGGTTCTTTTGCATCATGTTTTATTGGATATTGGGATTGAGGTTGGGGTTGATTTTCAATAGGGATTACATGATGGGGGAATCTTTATCCCACTCTATGTGGTTTCAATATAACGGGGGTGCGTGCACCAATGCCCACTCGATGGTGTAGGATTCTGCGAGCTCCTCAGGAACAAGGGGCGAGAAAGAAAGTTTGTTAACATCTTCCCCATATGGGCAGGTACGGACAAATTCAGGTGGCCAATCCCTTTTGGCCAGTAGAATATCATATACGTTTATGACACAGTCCCAAAGATTGCGCCGATTATGCGCTCAATGTCTCCTTCTAACTGTAACGTTACTTTATACAACCTATCAGGCTTGGAGACACGCATGTCTGCAGTTTCTACCTGTAGGAAGTCATCAGTTGCTTTCACCTCCAGATGCTCTAGAACATTCCAGAGAACTATTGTGACCTCTGCCGCGTTGCCTGTAGGAAAGTACCATCTTGCCTGGTATGTTACCCCTATTTTTACTTGTGTGTCAGTTTGTTTTTGCCTGTCTCATTGGGATCCTGCTAGCCAGGACCCCAATGCTCATAGTTGTGGCCTGAATGTGTGTTCCCTGTGTAGTTCCTAACAGTGTCACTGAGGCACTGCTAATCAGAACCTCAGTGCTTATGCTTTCTCTGTCTTTAAAATTGTCAATGCAGGCTAGTGATCATTTTTACCAAGTCTGATTGGCACACTGGAACAACCTTATAATTCCCTAGTATACGGTACCTAGGTACCCAGGGTATTGGGGTTCCAGGAGATCCTTATGAGCTGCAGCATTTCTTTTGCCACACATAGGGAGCTCAGACAACTATTACACCGGACTGCCACTGCAGCCTGAGTGAAATAATGTTCATGTTACTTCACAGCCATTTTACACTGCACTTAAGTAAGGTAAAGTCACCTATATATCTAACCCTCACTTAGGAAGGTTAGGTGCAAAGTTACTAAGTGTGAGGGCACCCTGGCACTAGCCAAGGTGTCCCCACATAGTTCAGGGCAAGTTCCCCAGACTTGGGAGTGCGGGCACCATTGCACATGTGCACTACATATAGGTCAATACCTATATGTAGCTTCATGATGGTAACTCCGAATATGGCCATGTTACATGTCTAAGATCATGGAATTGTCCCCCCATGCCAAATCTGGTATTGGGGTGCCGATCCCATGCATCCCCGGGGCTGCAGCATGCCAGCTGCCAAACTAACTCTCTGGGGTTTTCACTGCAGCTACCACTGCTGCCAACCCACAGACAGGCTTCTGCCCTCCTGGGGTCTGGACAGCCCAGTCCCAGGAAGGCAGAACAAAGAATTTCCTCTGAGAGAGGGTGTTACACCCTCTCCATTTGGAAATAGGTGTTAAGGGCTGGGGAGGAGTAGCCTTCCCCAGACTCTGGAAATGCTTTGAAGGGCACAGATGGTGCTCTCCTTGCATAAGCCAGTCTACAACGGATGAGGGATCCCTCAGCCCCTGCTCTGGTGCAAAACTGGACAAAGTAAAGGGGAGTGACCACTCCCCTGTCCATCACCACCCCAGGGGTGGTACCCAAAGCTCCTCCAGTGTGTCCCAGACCTCTGCCATCTTGAATCCAGAGGTGTGAGGGCACAATGGAGGCCCCTGAGTGGCCAGTGCCAGCAGGTGACTTCAGAGACCCCTCCTGATAGGTTCTTACCTGACTAGGTGGCCATTCCTCCTCTGAGGGCTATTTAGGGTTGCATTGCTTCTCTTCAGATAACGAATGCAAGAGCTCACCAGAGTTCCTCTGCATCTCCCTCTTTGACGTCTGCCAAGGATCGACCACTGACTGCTCCAGGATGCCTGCAAAACTGCAACAAAGTAGCAAGAAGACAACCTGTGACATTGTAGCGCCTAATCTTGCCGGCTTTCCTGGTGGTGCATGCTCTGGGAGCTGTCTGCCTTCACCCTGCACTGGAAGCCAAGAAGAAATCTCCCGCGGGTCGATTGAATCTTCCCCCCGCTAATGCAGGCACCAAACTAGACATGGAACTCAGAAAGCTGAGGTTAGAAGAGGCCAGAAGGGAGCTGAGACAGCAGCAGTTGACCTTTGACAGGGCATCCCTAGATGTAGAAAGGAAAAGGCAGAGGTCGGGGTTAGTTCCTCATGGTGGCAGTAGCAGTGTCCTTGATAGTAATCCTGTAAGAGAACAAGATTCTAGGAACCTGCATAAAATAGTCCCCCCTTAGAAGGAGGGGGATGACATTAACAAGTGGTTTGCTGCACTTGAGAAGGCCTGTATGGTACAGTTGGTCCCTCAGAGGCAGTGGGCTGCTATCTTGTGGCTATCTTGTGGCTATCTTTCACTGGTAAGGCTAGGGATAGGCTCCTTACTGTCAGAGAAAGTGATGACAACAATTACAAAGTTTTGAAGGATGCACTCTTAGATGGATTTGGCTTAACCACTGAACAATACAGGATAAAGTTCAGAACTACCAGAAAAGAGTCCTCTCAAGACTGGACAGACTTTGTAGACTGTTCAGTGAAGGCCTTGGAGGGATGGTTACATGGCAGTAAGGAGACTGACTATGAAAGTCTGTATAATCTAATTCTGAAAGAGCATATTTTGAATAGCTGTGTGTCTGACCTGTTGCATCAGTACTTTGTAGACTCAGATCTGACCTCTCCCCCAGAAGTGGGAAAGAAGGCAGAACAATGGGTCAGAACAAGAGTGAACAGAAAAGTTCATACAGGTGGTGACCGGGATGGCAAGAAGAAGGATGGTAAGTCTTCTGACAAGGGTGGGGACAAAGATAAAAAGCATTCCGAGTCTTCATCAGGCCCACAAAAATCCTCTGGTGGTGATGGGTCCAAATCCTCTTCTAAAAATCAAAAGAAGCCATGGTGTTATTTATGTAAAAGTAAATGCCATTGGGCAAATGATTCCACCTGCCCAAAGAAAAACACCAAGGCACCACTACCACAACCCCAACTGCGTCCTCTAGTGCCCCCCAGTAATAGCAGTGGTGGTGGGAAGTCTACTACAAATAGCCAATCAAAGGGTGTAGCTGGGCTCACCATTGGTAGTGTAGTTGGGGTTGGTCTTGTTAGGGAGACCACAGAGACTGTTTTAGTCTCTGATGGTGGTATTGACTTTGCCACCTTGGTTGCTTGTCCCCTTAATATGGGTAAGTACAAGCAACTTCCCCTAATAAATGGTCTTGAGGTTGAGGCCTACAGGGATACAGGAGCCAGTGTCACTATGGTGATTGAGAAACTGGTTTACCTTGATCAATACCTACTTGGTCAGCAGTACCAAGTGACTGATGCTCATAACAACACTCTTAGCCAACCCATGTCTGTTGTGAATCTCAACTGGGGGGGTGTGGGCGGGGGGGTTCTGGTCCAAAGAAAGTTGTGGTAGCCACTGATTTACCTGTAGACTGCTCATTAGGCAATTATTTGGAGACATCAGCTTGGGCTGAAGTGAGTTGGAGGCTCATGCAGCAATGCTGGGCATTCCAGGGCACATCTTTGCTCTCACAAGGGCTCAGGCCCAGAAGCAAAGAGGACAGGGAAGCTTGGATCATGGAATAATGGACCAAGTGCTCCCAAAAGCTAGGGGTAGAAAGGTTAAATCCTTGCCCACTATCCCTCCCTCTCCAGAAGATTCCCCTTTTGAGGAAGGGGAATCCTCTCCCTGTGCAGAGCCTACACCAGATGAGCTGGCAGCAGACACTGCTGAGCTTTTGGGTGCAGGGGGGCTTGCTAGGGAAGAGCTGAGTGTGGCACAGCAGACCTGTCCCACACTAGAGGGTTTGAGACAGCAAGCTGTCAAACAGCAGAATGGGGATATCACTGATAGCCATAAGGTCTATTGGGAAGGTAACCTCCTTTATACTGAGTCAAGGGACCCTAAACCTGGAGCTGCCAGGAGATTGGTCATCCCTTTGCAGTATGGGGAGTTTCTTCTGACCTTGGCACATGATATTCCTTTGGCGGGGCATTTGGGCCAGAGTAAAACCTGGGACAGACATGTTCCATTGTTTCACTGGCCTCACATGTCAGAGGACACTAAGGAGTTTTGTTGCTCCTGTGTGACCTGCCAAGCCAGTGGCAAGATTGATAGCACACCTAAGGCCCCCTTAATTCCACTTCCTGTGGTTGGGGTGCCCTTTGAAAGGGTAAGGGTTGACATAGACTATTGCATGACACTCTTAGGGCCGTATTTAGAGGCCCCTAGCGCCACAGGAGCATCACTTTTAGTGACGCTCCTGTGGCGGTAAGCACTGCACCGTATTTACAATGTGGCGTAAAGCCAATTTTTGTGACAGAGGCGTGCAGTGGGTGTTGCTGTGGGCGTGCCACAGCAACACCCTTTGCATTTTGACGCTGCATCAGATTTATGAAATCTCATAAACCTAAGGCGGAGCCAAAATCTAATGCCACGCAGGGCGCAACAAGGAGGAATGTTTTTATTCCTCCTCGTTTTTTGCTTTTTCTATGCGTGCTGCATTCTGCTGCATGTATAGAAAAAGCAAAATGCCAGAAATTATTGTTTATGTGTGGGAAGGTGTCCCTCCTGCACAAAAACAATCATTCGAAAATTACGCTTTGGCACTTCTGTGTGTGCTGCATTATGCAAGGTGTCCTTTTTTCCGATGTGGGTAGTTCTAGATTTTTGATCTTAGCTCAGTTGCCACTTTGAGAGATCTAGTCAAACTGTGCAGTTTTGAAAACTAGACACTGAGGGGAATCCAGTGTGGGTTGGCTTGTATGGGTCTCACCACATTTTGTACCCAGAATCACTTGCAAAACTCAAACTTCGAATAAAAAAAACACATTTTCCCCACATTTCTGTGATGAAAAGTTCTGGAATCTGCGAGGAGCCACAAACTTCCTTCCACCTGGCTTTTCCCCAAGTCTCCTGATAAAAATGGTACCTCACTTGCGTGGGTAGACCCAGTGCCCCTGACAGGAAATGGCTCAAAATGCAATATGGAGGTAGCACATTTTCCCAATGAAAACTGGCCCTCTTATTCCGATGTGGGTTGCTCTAGGTTTTGGACCTTTGCTCAGCCCGCACATAGGAAAACCTAGCCAACTTGTACATTTTTTAAAACTAGATACCTTGAGAAATCCGTGATATAACTCGAGCCAATAAAAAACACTCAAATAGGCAACAGTCACAACTACGAGTCTGAATAAAAAGGTGCTTTGGAAAAGATATGAAGTTGCTTGCTAAGGTCTGAATAAGGCAGCTGTAGACACGTTTTTCACTGAAAAATAATTTTAAATATTGTTATTTTGAGTCACTTCAGGAGCAAACTCCATCATGGGATTTTTTGGGAAACGGCACCAATAACAATGAACTATCAATACAATTTTGATTGATCATGTCTTCAGACAGCCATAATTATTAATCATTTTTGAAAATTCCTCGTGAAGGGGGCACTTCGAGGAAAAAGAATTGCTTTTGTGAATCAAGTGTTTACCTTTGGTTTTGGAGGAGAGTACAGTGGAAAACTATTTACTGAGTATTGCTCGCCTCCTCCTTCATCTGAAACTACCATTGCAAGCGCAGCAATGACGTCCATTTCTGAGAGAACCTCGCCCATGCATGACCTTGTTTGGTAGAGCATAATCCTCTATTAGCAGAAGCCTGTTCATTCTCAGCATTGTTTGTCTGTTGATACTTCGACTTGCCAGATTGGTCCTTCTGTCACTGATGATAGCCTCAGCTGCCCTGAACCCACATCTCACACATACTACAGATATTTGATTGCTTTTCTCCTTAGCTTTGACAACTAATGCATTTACCCATTTGACCTTATCTACTGTTGAATTTGATTTGACTGGGAGATTTCGAGAAACCAGATTTTGTAAAGGATCCCCATATATTTGTATGTGCTGTGAATGATGTAGATGAGTTGGGGTGGTGGAAATGTGGTCACTGAGTTACTGAGTTGACTGTTAAGGGTGCATAAGCTTTAGGCTGTGCTGTTTCTAGGGTCAAGCCTGCGATAGCAGGGCAGTGTTGCTGTTAGAAAAGGACTTGGAGCCCACCTGTTGCTCACCATTTGGTGGCTTATCTGACACTGTTCTTTACAATCTCATAATTTGTCCACTTCACATCATTTCCGGGCTTGCCATGGAGCAGGG
This sequence comes from Pleurodeles waltl, assembly GCF_031143425.1. NCBI lineage: Eukaryota > Metazoa > Chordata > Amphibia > Caudata > Salamandridae > Pleurodeles > Pleurodeles waltl. The sequence goes on from NC_090445.1 coordinate 512,992,822, forward strand.
ATTGATTTAGCCTAGTTAGTGCCCATCTGCTGCTCCTGACGTGATTTAGGTGCTATTTCTCTTGCATTTCCGTCCCCTGAGTCCCTCCCTCTATGCTCACCCCTCCTCACACTTCCTTGTGGCTGCTGCTTGCTTCCTCCATCGATCTTTGCTTCCCCCCTTCCTGCTTTTTTTAGGAAAAGGAAGATGAAATTATATGTCCACAACCACAGACTGGTGAGCCGATGCGGGACTCGAACTCGGGTTCCCCAGTTACAAAGGGGGTCATTCTGACCCTGGCGGTCTTTGACCGCCAGGGCGGAGGACCGCGGGAGCACCGCCGACAGGCCGGCGGTGCTCCAATGGGGATTACGACCGCGGCGGTAAAGCCGCGGTCGGACCGGCACCACTGGCGGGCTCCCGCCAGTGTACCGCGGCTCCATTGAATCCTCCACGGCGGCGCAGCTTGCTGCACCGCCGCGGGGATTCCGACCCCCCCTACCGCCATCCAGATCCCGGCGGTCGGACCGCCGGGATCCGGATGGCGGTAGGGGGGGGTCGCGGGGCCCCTGGGGGCCCCTGCAGTGCCCATGCCACTGGCATGGGCATTGCAGGGGCCCCCGTAAGAGGGCCCCTACATGTATTTCACTGTCTGCTGCGCAGACAGTGAAATACGCGACGGGTGCAACTGCACCCGTCGCACAGCTTCCACTCCGCCGGCTCGATTCCGAGCCGGCTTCATCGTGGAAGCCTCTTTCCCGCTGGGCTGGCGGGCGGTCTGAAGGCGACCGCCCGCCAGCCCAGCGGGAAAGTCAGAATTACCGCGGCGGTCTTTCGACCGCGGAACGGTAATCTGACGGCGGGACTTTGGCGGGCGGCCTCCGCCGCCCGCCAAGGTCAGAATGAGGGCCAAAGTCTGCAGCCTTGGCCCTAAGGGTAAGCATGGATCTCCATTTATCTTTCTTCTCCTTGTCACCTTTCTTTCTGATTGTCTTTTCCTATTTAATTTCTATCTTAAACTTTTCTGCCTACCTTTTGTGGCACTTGAGCACCCTGCTTTTACCGTTCAGCATATTTTTTCCCATTTTCTATGTGCACCTCTTCTTTCTTTTCAACTTCACTTGACTTTTTTCAAACACTCAAACTTTTAACTTCCTCACACCTACTTGCTTTTTCTATATGCTCTCAGTATATATTTATTCTTGTGTCTAATTCTCCCCTATTGTTTTTATACCTTCCTCTGTACATTTGTGAAGTAATGCAGTCTTGTTCCTGAGCACTTTGGTACAATGCACGTAGATACTTAGCAAATAACAGTACAGCAGCTAGGTGCAACAAAGGTGTCAAATTGACTCAAGTTCCCAATAATGTATATATTGAAAGAGACGCAATCACACCCACTTTGTTACAATGTGTAGCCTTTGCTATCCATCCATTTGCCCTCTAATCCAACTACCCACCCTCTGTCCTTCCAACACCCACCTCCGCCCATCCGTCCAATCACTCATTGTCCTTACAACAAACACCTCTGTCCATCCACCCTCCCATTGTCCTTCAAACACCCAACTCCCTCCATTGGTCCACCCATGCTCTGTCCTTTCAACAACCATCTACATCCGTCCATCCATTTACCCACCCACTGTCTTTCCAGCACCCACTTCTGTCCGTCCATCTATTTCCCATGAAGGTGTACAATATACAAATATAACTATATACATAATAATAAGCATAAACGATAGGTGACATGCACGCACTACCACTACAACTGTTTCAGGCTTTAACATCCCCCTTTTCTGATGTTGCTAAAGTCAGCATGCCTTGACAACAGCATATCTTGACATCAGCATATTTTAACATCAGCCTATCTTAACATCTGCATACCTTAATGTTGGTGTATCTTGACGTCAGTATGTATTGGTGTTTACACATCCTGAGATAGGCTATCTATTCTATGCAGCTCTCACACCTGTCTATCCATCATGCCACATAATTCTACTACACAAATCAACTCCACACCACACGCAATTCCACAACTAGCATTTCCAATTTACCCACGTAGGTAAAAGACATTGTCATTGACAATGCCAATAGCTCTAACTCACACAAACACGAGAACTATTGGCATAGCCAATGCGTGTTTAGTCAGTGCTAACAGCTGATCAGAAGGTAGATGCCACACTGTGTACTGCAGCTGTTATCAGCCGAGATTGTTGATAATGGCATTTCTCCAGTTATTTGTTTTTGAAGTTTAAGCCTATCTGTTTAGTGCACCATAATTCTTTTTGGGAGTCATCCCTTGTACTTGGGGAAATTCTCAACTGGAATGAATCCAGTAAAGTAACACATATGTATTCCTTGAAGGCCACTAAAGTAGTGTTAGCCTTACATTAGACTATGCGTATGTGCTGCTGGAAAGGCCTAAAACTTCAATATTATCAATATATTTGAATGTCTTTTCTATCTCATATACCTGCCGATCACCACATGAATCTGAGGGAAAACATGGCTCTTGTAAACACACTGCCCCCAAGGCATGCTCAAATGGCACAAGCTCTTAGGTGAGACACTTGGTAACCTCGCCCATTACATTTATTATGAGTCACCTTTCTACTGCATCAAGTAGTCCTCAATGGCCTTACATGGTTAGGCATCTAGAGGGTGGAGAGTCATTGGATCGAAATCTCTTGGATCATTGAATGTAGTGAAAGACCGTTAGCTCTCTGAAGCTCCTTCAACTGCTTCCAGGCTTTAAAGAAATACTGAAATTCACACAGATATAGTGAAGGATGGCTTTTAATGGCCATTACCTTTAAAACATATATTTATTTTTCGAGGACATTGTGTGAGACTACTAGCACAGTGCTGCATAAGCAATGGATTTGGGCCAAGATTTACTAACACCTTGTTGCTAGGTTTGCATTGGAAGAGTTACCCAAACCATTACAAAACATTATATTACGTTCTTACTTTCCAGTGCGAAACCTGTTTTCTACTAGAAAGTAGCCATGAAGTAATGCAAAGCAGTGCTATGCTCTGGGCTACAATGTGTCATGGGCGTGCCCGAAGGGAGGTACTTGGCATTCCCTTCAATAAACCATTGATGCCAGTTCCTATCCATTAACAATTGTAGACAGGGCGTTGCACCCAAAATGTTACACCTCGAGATAGGCATAATGCTGGAAAAAAATGCGGCTTTGTTCAAACGTTTCCGACTTTGTTGTGTGCTGTGCTGTACAGCACACATAAAAACCTGGAGAAGTATTAAACTATGTCTAAACATAGCGATGTGCTGGAAGGTTCACCTTCCAGTACAAACCCATGCTAGATATCAAGTACACACCCTTGCACACTACAGTGTGAGGGAGCCTGTGTCGAGCAAAGGCAGCTGCAAGTGCGCCAGCACCGTAGGAGAGAGAAGCAGCACAATATCTTGAAAAATATGGTGCTGTTCTGTTCTCTCCCTTAAACTCCCGGAGCAATCAAATGCAACCCTACTGCACCAGAAAGTTCACGTGTATCAGCTCAATTTTACATTTGGTTTCCACCAGATTTGTGCCGGGAAAGCTTATTGAGACATTTCCGTGATGCTTGAATAACTGAAAATAACTGGATGAGTGAGCTTTCCGGACACTACCATACAACTCTAAATGAGTCGTACAATTTGATGGTGTTACCATAGAGGATGTTTATCCAAATTTGCAAAGGAATAAAAACTGCAGGTCATGTCCTTCTTGAATGGCTAAGGTGCCTTTCCGTTCAGGATATTTTTGCATAAACAGTTTTTTTACAATACTGTGACACATAATCAACAGTCATATAAGTAGTCATAAGATTTGCAGTCCTATGACAAGAACCCCCATTGCTGCCTTGATATCCCCTGCGTCTTTTCCCGTGGCGTTGTCTCTTGTCTTTCATCCACTGCCCTTCAGGCAGTTGTTACTTTTCCAGACAAAGGCAGCCTGCGCTGTCAACAGGCGGGACCAGACTGTCCCTAGAAACGCTGTCGGTATGTGGTTTTCCCTAATTAATGACCTATGTCAGAGTGAAACTACAGGGCTGCAAAAGGCTTCCCCGCGAGCTTCAGATGCTTTAGTGGCATGCTAACGCTTTACATAAAGAACACAATGACCTATCACTTGTTAATTATAGATTCATTTCCACCGTGCCTTTGAGTCTATCATCAGCATCACAGATGATGTCACGAATAGCTTTTCACTTAACTACAGAATGCCTGCATATATGGGCAGCACTGCTAAGCCCTATAATGCTGGGCCTCGTAATGTGGAGTATGGGTCTGAAATAAATGGAACAGAGTCGCTATTTTGCCTTTGAAAATAAAAGTGACACTTGAACAGAAGCGCAGTAAATCATGAAAGTTAGTGCTTATCTTTGTGTTTTTAAATTTTTTATTTGGTTTAGCTTTAGTTTTTGCAGTACGTTACTGCTTTTTGTCTTGCTTTTTTGTTGTCGCTTCACAGTTTGAGCCTGTTTTACTTGAGCAACGGGTATACATGTGCAAAACTAAACAGAGAAATCATGTTGAGGGCCACTGAGTGCAAATAAATGTAGTAACGGCAGCCTCCCAAATCAACAAGCGAACAAAACAACACACTGATATGCACAATTATTAAGTGAATAAATAATAGAGACATGCTTAAGGCTAGTATGTTTTAATCCCTTTATTTCCACAACTTAAAATTGTTGGCACCAAGCGAGGGATTCAAATGGCAGATAATCTCTCCCTGAGACAGGGTGTTCCCTTAGGTGTTTGGCTGAATGTCAGTGCATCTGCCTACAGTTGCTAAGGTCAGACCGTAACTTGGTATTCCCCAAGCTCCCCAGTAGGCACTACTAACATGCTATGAAGGAAATATAAATTAGTGAGATGCCGAACCTATCAAATAAATTAACGCATACAACGGATCTATTAAATTTACCATAATTTCTTAACTTTCCCATCAATAAATCTTTATATCAAAACACTTAAGTCAATTTAATCACTGCCTATGAAAACACTCAAATCGTTATGATATTTTGCCTCAGATATTAAGAGCCAAGAGGCTTAGCAATTGTGGAAAGCAGACCTCTGCAAATAATCTGTAACCTAACGTAAGCATATTGCCAGTGCTGCAGTTTTGCAAGTGGTTGTAAGTGCGGGGCACCTGCACTAATGTTTGGGACTGGTACTTACCTTTCTTCATCAGACATTGCCTTAGAACAACATAGAGAAAGGCTGAGGCGGGAGAACGAAGGAGGTGAAAGAAATCATGACAAAATGGAAAGCAGAGATGAAGAGAGAACCTGCAAGATTGCACTAAAGAGACAGAGGTGGTCATTATGACATTGGTGGTGAGTGATAAAGTGGTGGAAATACTGCCAACAGGCCAGCGGTAATTGCCGCCAAATTATGACCCTGGCGGTGAGAACTCCCATAGACAGCCAATGTACCACACCATCCACCAGAGGGGTAACACCACGCATGCTGGCGGTCGCCATCAACAGCCAAGCGGAAGACAAAGTACCACCCAACATATCAATACACAGCACACCGCCACGATGGGGCGGAACCAATGCCATCAAAAGCCTGGCGGAAATACTGCACAAAAGACTCACCATCAGAGACACAGAGAAGGACAAAGCTGCCATTGAACCGGAACTGCAAGTCTTCGCAATGCTCTTCTATGCTTTGCTCCACCTGGAACACCAACGCTGACGACGGTGAGTACAGCCGACTAGCACACAAGGGATGGAGGGAGGGAGGAAAAGGAGCATGACACACACAGGAAAAACACACACCATTCACACATACACCATGCACACAACCAACTGCAGACAAAAACAATGGTACACAACACACGGCATAATAATGCAAAGACAATAAGAAGGCAGTAATGAGAATATATTGAATCGGAACAGCCACCAAATGAACCAATTGGATAAAAAAGAGATTTGTACAAATGTCCACAAAGGGACAATGTCAAGTCCAAAGTACAAAGGGCCCACATGGCCACAGGGCACAGTCCAAGGCCCAACTTGTTTCCTGACATCATACGCACAGACCTCTACAGGAGCATCAGTTTGCAAGTGGGCAGGCACCTCAGGGGGATGGGGGCTGGGGGGCACCTCAGCTGAATTCGTTAACTTGCCCACTGGTTCTGGAGGGGGCTCCATGCCCATTTCTCTGTGCTGGGGAGTGCAAGGTCACAGTCTCTCAGGTGGGTGACTTGCCCACTGGTTCTGGAGGGGACTCCATGCCCTTTTCTCTGTGCTGGGGAGCGCAAGGCCACCGTCTCTCAGGTGGGTGACTTGCCTACTGGTTCTGGTGAGGGCTCCTATACAGCAGTCCGAGGAGGGTGGCCTACATGCCCTATGCTGGAGGTGAGAGCTGCACTGTCTCATCTGGAGGTGAGGGCAGCACTGTGTCAGCAGGTGAAGTTGCCTCCTGGGCAGCCTCTGCTGGAAGTGAGGGCTGCACTGTCTCAGGAGGTGAAGGTGCAGCTTCCGCAGGAGGAGTGGGCTGCACAGCCTCAGCTGAAGGTGAGGGCTTTGTGACTACTGGTGGTGTTGGTTTCATCCTGCCAGCCTCCGCTGGAGTCAAGGGCTTCTTCCCCTTCATAGCAGAAGTCGAGGGCTTCTTCCCCTTCATGGTAGGAGTTGAGGGCTTCTTCCCCCTCATGGCAGAAGGTGCGGGTTCCTTCCCTTTCATGACAGGAGTTGAGGGCTTCTTCCCTTTCATGGGAGGAGGTGCGGGCTCCTTCCCCTTCATGGCAGGAGGTGTGGGATCTTTACCCTTCCTGGCTGGTGGAGTGGGATCCTTCACTGTCTTGCCTCCACGACTAGGAGGTGCCTCCACTGTCCATGTGGACTGTTTGGCTTAGGTGTTGGGTTGGGACCCTGCTCTTATGGGCAGGGCAGAGGGAGAGGGAGGGAAGAGGTCAAGTTGGGCAAGGAAAAGCTTCTTAGGGATGGTGGAGCCGGAAGAGGGAGGAGGGATGAGAGTGAAGGTTGAGGGAGTAGTTGTTGGAGGTGTATGTCTGCTGGACTTGGGTGCAGGTGCATGGGCAGTGTGCGTGTGTGAGGTGGATGACTGTTGGGTGTGCGAGTTCTTGCGTTTGTGTCCTTTAGGAGGGGTGACAGACAGGGTGGGAGAGGACACAGGGGACGCGTGGATGGATGTTGTGGAGGTTTCTGCTAGTGAGGTGTGTGTGCTGCTTGGTGTGGGGATGCTATTGGTCGATGTTGATGCATTGCTTGCAGGTGTGAGTGTGGACATGACTGTGAGGGAAGTGGAAGTGGAGGATGATGAGGAAGAGGAGGAGGAGGAGGAGGAGGAAGGGAGACAGTGGATGTGGTTGTGTCTGCAACTGTCTGGTGTTTGCGTGAGTGCTTGTGGCCTGAAGTGTGGTGCCTGTGTTTGATTGTGCCACTCTTTTGTGATGTCCTGTTTGCATGCTCGTCAGTATGTGTGCATGGGATGGGTTAGGGTTCAGGAGACTGGGAAGTGGTAGTTGGAGGGGGGACGGCAGGTACAGGGCCAATGGCTGCCATCAGAGAGGAGGCAAGAGCCTGAATCGTTCTCTGTTGGGATGCCAATCCACTGTGGATGCCCTCCAGGAGTGCATTGCATTGCTACATCTGGGATGCCAGCCCATGGATAGCATTCACAATGGTTGACTGCCCTACAGAGATGGATCTCAGGAGGTCAATAGCCTCACTCAGGGCAGCAGGGCTCACTGGGGCAGGGCCTGAGGTGCCTGGGGAGAAGGAGATGCCCACCCTCCTGGGTGAGAGGGCACAGGCAACTCGCTGAGAGGCTACTGGGAGGTCGGTGCTGTACGGGAGTGGCGGCTGTATCTGCAGCTGGGGTGGTCACAGAGGTGTCCACCACCACCAGGGAGCTTCTGTCAGAGGAGGTATCTGAGTCAGTGTTGTCACCTCCTGTCTTCGCCGTGGCGCTCCCCTCGCCCTCCATCCCACTGGTTCCCTCGGCGTCACTGGACTCTGCCTCCTGGGTCCTGTGGGATGCTGCTCCCTCTATTGCCGGTGCCCCCGCTCCTCTGCCAGATTATGCTAATGCACACATGGACAGGATGACAAAAGAAAAAAGGGGAGAGAGAGGGAGTACTAGGTCAATTACTGCACCAACACCACAGAAGGCATATACAGTATCATCACACACAGGGATCAGGATTGAGCACTATGTATTGCACTGCCAAACAATTGGCTATATGCCACAGCAAGATGAGGGCCAACCACCAACAACCACACCCCTCCTGGGACCCACTAAGCCCTGTCTGACATAGAATGCAACCTAGCTAGGTTACCTTGTTTTCCCTTTCAACCATTACCCTTGAGCTGGATCACGCTGCAATGTCTGGCCTGGCATTAAGGGGCACCCACTAACTGACACCCACCACCCGGATCCGATGGCACCTACAAATTATTGTTGTAACAGCCACTGTACTCACCCCCTTGTGTCTGCTGTGATGCCCTCAAGTGCCCATGTAGCTATGGGTAGGCCACCGCCAGTATGCGGGCCATCAGGGGGGTCAGGTTCTGATGGAGGCACGTTCCTCATTGGGAGGCCATACCCAGCTGTGCCTCTGCGGTCTTCCGTGCCCAGCGTCTCAGATCCTCCCACCATTTCTGACAGTGGGTGATCCGCCTGTCATAGACCCCCGGGTTCTGCACGTCCTTGGTGATGGCATGCCATAATCCCTTCTTCTGATGGGTGCTGACCTGCAGAGGCGATACAGACCGGAGGGCACCATTACACGTACAATCCAGTCTGTCACACATATGGACCACCAATCCCATTTCCATCACCATTGGCACGCACATCGCCCGGCACACACCATGTACTCCACCACAAGACATTCCCCCAATGACACAATGCTTGCACACACATCTAAATAGACACTAATAATACAGGTGGCAGCGGCTTAAACAATAAATGCACCTAGCCCCTATCACCTATATTGTATTCAAAAGAAAGTCATCAATCCCATTTTTTTGATAATGTGTGCACACATCACAGCACCTGCCACCAAGGTGCAATCCTTTCAATAAATTATATAGATTTTGATGGTGCACCCCTTTCAATAAATTTTAGAAAGTCCAATCATTCAATATCGTTTCATTGTTGTCTTCTCTTTATTCTTCTTTTCTCTCAAAATTAAAACACGTTCATAACAACATCAGCCAACACGTTTCGCCCTCAGAACAGGACTTCTTCAGGGCTGTAATACAATAAATATAATACCCTTACATTATGAGCCCACATAGGCATCATTCATTCAAAAACAAACATACAACAGTTGATGTTAACCTATCACATTTAACTAATAACTTAACACCCAGACAAAGGACACCAACAATATACACAATCAAATTCAGAAATCAAATAAATATAAATAAATAAATACTTTGATACAAATTTCACATACTTCTATCAAAAGCACATATATACACACTATTACAACACAACTTACAAACTTAACGATGAGATAAGCAAAAAATTGACTAATCAAACGTATGAGCATACACATGTATATCAATTATTTGTTTTAAAAACAAGGAGAACCTCCACAATATTCTCAAACAACTTTTTCCACAAATAAAGATATTAATTTTTAATAGTTGTCCACATATTTATATTCAATGTCATGTTATCCTTCCCATAGTCGGCCCGTGTCATTTCATTTACTCATAGTCACCAAAAAGACTATTTTTTAATAAATATATTAACCCCTTCTGTGCCGCGGACGTAGTGGTTACGTCCTGCGGCACAGTGCTGCTGTGCCGAGGACGTAACCACTACGTCCTCGGCACACAGCCCAGAGGGAGCGCTCTCGCTCCCTCTGTGTGCTTCCCCCCACCCCCCCAAAGTCAGGGATGGAAGGGGAAGCCCTTCCCCTTCCACCCCGACCCCCCACCCCCCCATAATGACGTCAGCGCGCGATTGCGCGCTGACTTCATTATTGGGTTCTCGCCGCACAGGAAGCCATTTGCTTCCTGTGCGGCGAGCGGAGAAGAGGTGAGTTCCTCTTCCCGGTGGGTGGGGGGTTTGGTCTAAAGAGGCACCGGGGGAAAGGAAAGGCTTTTCCTTTCCCCCGGTGTCTCTTTGAGCATTCCTGCTGCCCGATCGCATTGCGATCGGGCAGCAGGAATGCCCACTAGACACCAGGGATTTCTTTTTTTTGTTTACTTTCTTGTTTCTTGTTGGCGGGAAGCGGCCCCTTGGGCAAGGGTCGCTCCCCTTTGGGGGGCAATTAGTTACGGCCATTTCTGCCCCCCTTGGGGGCAGATTGGCTACTTTTTAGCCAGATCTGCCCCCAAGGGGGGCAGAAAACACTAGATCACCAGGGATATATATTTTGATGTGCATTTATGTGTGGGGGGGTGCCCCCTTGGGCAAGGGGCGCCCCCCCCAGGGGGCAGAGAACTGTTGGCCTTTTCTGCCCCCCTTGGGGGCAGATCGGCCTATTTTTTTTAGGTCCATCTGCCCCCAAGGGGGGCAGAAGCCACTTAGGCACCAGGGATTGTGTGTGTAGTGGATGGGGGGGCGCCCCCTTGGGCAAGGGTCGCTCCCCTTTGGGGGGCATGTCTTTTAGGGCCATTTCTGCCCCCCTTGAGGGCAGATTGGCTACTTTTTAGCCAGATCTGGCAGAAAACACTAGATCAACAGGGTTTTTTATTTTTATGTGTATTTATGTGGCGGGGTGCCCCCTTGGGCAAGGGGTGCCCCCCCCCAAGGGGGCAGAGAACTGTTGGCCTTTTCTGCCCCCCTTGGGGGCAAATCGGCCTATTTATTTTAAGTCCATCTGCCCCCAAGGGGGGCAGAAGCCACTTAGGCACCAGGGATTGTGTGTAGTGGATGGGGGGGCGCCCCCTTGGGCAAGGGTCGCTCCTCTTTGGGGGGCATGTCTTTTAGGGCCATTTCTGCCCCCCTTGAGGGCAGATCAGCCTATTATTTTTAGGCTGATCTGCCCCAAGGGGGGCAGAAACCACTAGAACGCCAGGGATTTTTTTAATGTGTTTATTTTTGTGGGGGGGCGTCCCCTTGGGCACTATTTTTGTAGGCCCACCTGCCCCCAAGGGGGGCAGAAGCCACTTAGACACCAGGGATAGTGTGTGTGTTTGTGTGTTAGTGGATGGGGGGGGGGGGCCTTGGGCAAGGGTCGCCCCCTACTTTGGGGGCACATGTACCCAGGCCATTTCTGCACCCCTTGGAGACAGATCAGCCTATTATTTTTAGGCTGGTCTGCCCCCAAGGGGGGCAGAAACCACTAGAACACCAGGGATTTTTTTTTTGTTTATTTTTGTGGGGCGGGCGTCCCCTTGGTCACGGGGCGCCCCCCCCCAAGGGGGGCATTGACCTGTTGGCCATTTCTACACCCCCTGGGGGCAGATGGGCCTATTTTGTTAGGCCCACCTGCCCCCAAGGGGGGGCAGAAGCCACTTAGACACCAGGGATAGTGTGTGTGTGTGTGTGTGTTAGTGGATGGGGGGGGGCCTTGGGCAAGGGTCGCCCCCCACTTTGGGGGCACATGCACCCAGGCCATTTCTGCACCCCTTGGAGACAGATCAGCCTATTATTTTTTAGGCTGGTCTGCCCCCAAGGGGGGCAGAAACCACTAGAACGCCAGGGATTTTTTGTTATTTGTTTATTTTTGTGGGGGGGCGTCCCCTTGGTCACGGGGCACCCCCCCCCAAGGGGGGCATTGACCTGTTGGCCATTTCTACACCCCCTGGGGGCAGATGGGCCTATTTTCTTAGGCCCACCTGCCCCCAAGGGGGACAGAAGCCACTTAGACACCAGGGATAGTGTGTGTGTGTGTGTGTGTGTGTGTGTTAGTGGATGGGGGGGCCTTGGGCAAGGGTCGCCCCCCACTTTGGGGGCACATGTACCCAGGCCATTTCTGCACCCCTTGGAGACAGATCAGCCTATTATTTTTTGGCTGGTCTGCCCCCAAGGGGGGCAGAAACCACTAGAACGCCAGGGATTTTTTTTAATTTGTTTATTTTTGTGGGGGGGCGTCCCCTTGGTCACGGGGCGCCCCCCCATGGGGGGCATTGACCTGTTGGCCATTTCTACACCCCCTGGGGGCAGATGGGCCTATTTTGTTAGGTCCACCTGCCCCCAAGAGGGGCAGAAGCCACTTAGACACCAGGGATAATGTGTGTGTGTGTGTGTGTGTGTGTGTGTGTGTTAGTGGATGGGGGGGGCCTTGAGCAAGGGTCGCCCCCCACTTTGGGGGCACATGTACCCAGGCCATTTCTGCACCCCTTGGAGACAGATCAGCCTATTATTTTTAGGCTGGTCTGCCCCCAAGGGGGGCAGAAACCACTAGAACGCCAGGGATTTCTTTTTATTTGTTTATTTTTGTGGGGGGGCGTCCCCTTGGTCACGGGGCGCCCCCCCAAGGGGGGCATTGACCTGTTGGCCATTTCTACACCCCCTGGGGGCAGATGGGCCTATTTTCTTAGGCCCACCTGCCCCCAAGGGGGGCAGAAGCCACTTAGGCACCAGGGATAATGTTGTGTGTGTTTTTTTGTTTTTTTGTTTGTTTGAGGGCTGTCCCCTTTGGCAAGGGTCGCTCTCCATGGGGACACAATACTAAAGGTATTTTCTGGCTTCCTTGGGGCAGACAGGCCTATTTTTTTAGTAGGCCCATCTGCCCCTATGGCAGAATCCACTTAGGCACCAATTTCTAAATGTTTGATGGTGGGGTGTTTGTCAACTGAAGAAGTCTTTGCATTTGTGATAAAAAATGTTTTCCTCCTTTTTGTTCTAGTTCAAAGCTTTTGCTTTATTTGCTGTGGCTCCTTGCGGTTTTGGCGGTGGTTGACCTCAGTTTGCACAGTTGCATGTTTTAGGTAAGTAAAAACAATTTTCTCCAAAGGAGTATTGTTACCATGCATGAATGACATGTTTGTAGGGGGTGTACTAAATGCAGGATTGTGTGTGAAATTGTCCTTAGGTTTGTGCACAATGATATTTGTTTTGTCTTATTTCTAATTTGCCTTTCTTTCTTTATTTTTAGTCGGATATCATTGGTGATTGCTGTGTAGTTGCTGGTGAATCAAGCTTTTTCAGGCAAGTGAGCGGTATAGTTTTTGAGTTTATAACTCTTACTAACAAAGCTACACTTTGTTACTTGTCTTAAACAGTGCTGGTTGTTGGTGGTGAATTTGTCCAGTTAATTTTAGCAGGAGAGATCATGGCTAGCCGCAGGATGACCGCTCAGCAGGTGGTTGGTATGCTTTTTGAGTCACAGTCTGATCATGACTATGAGACGGACTCTGCATCTGAGGCAGAGGAGGAAGTCAGAGATTCTGGCAGTGATGTTTCTGTTGGAGGGGAATCTTCTGATGATGAAGCCACACTCAGTGCAGATGAAGGGCCTGTTTTAGAGGAGGACATTGATGTGCCAATAGTGCAGCAACCTGGGGCCGAAAGGTTTCCCGTTATAAGACCTGATGTCTGGGTTGCCCCAAACATGGAGCAGCCAGAGTTGCCTGCCTTTACTGGTCTCCCGGGGTGTAACGCCAATACAGAGAACTTTATGCCTATCAATTTCTTTGAGTTATTCATGGATGATATGTTTTTGGAAGAGATTGTTGAGCAGACTAATTTGTATGCGGAGCAGCATTTGAGGGACAACGCTGCTAGACTTAGGCCACACTCTAGAGCTGCCCAGTGGATTCCCACAAATTTGGAGGAGTTAAAAAAGTTTTTGGGTTTGACTTTTTTGATGGGGTTGATAAGGAAGCCGTCACTGGCTTCTTATTGGTCTACTAGTCTCTTGATGGCAACAGCTATATTTCCAGCGACCATGAGTCGTAATCGGTATTTGCTTCTTCTTAGGATGCTGCATTTTGTTGACAATGCATTAGCCTTGCCACAAGATCACCCAGATTCTGACCGTCTTTTTAAGATTAGGCCTGTCCTTGATCATTTTGTAGATCGGTTTTCGGAGGTCTATGTTCCAGGCAAAGAGTTAAGTGTGGACGAGTCTTTGGTCCTCTTCAAGGGTCGTTTGGTTTTTAGGCAGTACATTCCTAGCAAAAGGGCACGATATGGAATTAAATTGTATATGCTGTCTGAAAGTAGGACAGGATATGTGTATAGTTTCCGTGTGTACACTGGTAGGGATTCCAATATTGACCCCCCTGGTTGTCCTCCCACTTTTGGAGTTACTGAGAAAATTGTGTGGGATCTTGGTAGACGACTGTTCAATAAAGGTCACCATTTGTATGTAGATAACTTCTACACTGGTGTGCAATTGTTCAAGGAATTGTTTAGAGTGGACACAGTTGCTTGTGGCACAATCCGTTCTAACCGGAAAGGCTATCCAAGGGAGCTTGTCTGTAAAAAACTTGAGAGAGGACAGTGCTGTGCCTTGCGGAACGAGGAGCTGCTAGCTTTGAAATTTTCAGACAAGAGGGATGCCTACATGCTAAGTACCATCCACGATGAGAGTACTTCCCCTGTGACTGTTTGGGACCAGGTTGCTGAAGTGCGCAAACCTGTGTGCATTTTAGATTATAATAAGCACATGGGAGGTGTAGATAGAGTTGACCAGAGGTTGGAACCTTATACTGCTATTCGTAAGTCTTACGTTTGGTATAAGAAGTTAGCACTTCACCTCTTCCACTTAGCAACCTTCAATGCTTTTATTGTGTTCAGGGATAGGTCTCCAGAGTCAAAGATGACATTTGTGAAATTTCAGGAGTCAGTGATAGAGAGCCTTATTGTAGTGGAATAGGCCAGAGTTCCTAGAGAAGCAGTGGTGGAGGATGTGGCTAGATTGAAAGATCGCCACTTTGCTGAGCACATTCCTCCCACACCCAAAAAAGACTTTCCAGCTAAGAAATGTAGAGTGTGTTTTCGAAGAGGTATCCGGAGGGAGACTCGAATGTACTGCCCAGATTGTCCTTCAAAGCCTGGGCTGTGTGTCGGTGCTTGTTTTAAAAATTACCACACCCAGAAGAATTTCTGGGAACAACCATGAGTGTAAACTCATGTCTGTTTTGTATTTTCATGTGTTTAGTTTCATGGTTAGCATTTCTGTCATGTTCTTAGTTAGAGCTTTTGTGTTTGTAGTTTTGTAATCCTTTCTACTTAGTTAGGGGTTCCTCTGTTAAAAAATAAAAATAAATGATGCCATTGTGTGTGGAGTGGGGCTTGGCTGAGAGTGTACATATTGACTTGCTGTTGGCTACTGCAACACACTGCCAGCCAAACACCAGTCCACACACTCCCATTAGCTGGTGTGATTGTTGTATCAGGCATGTGGGCGTATGTAAGTCATGGGCCCTTGAGTGGCGCTGTCTGTCGATGTGAGTGTTGTAATGTGCTGGACCCGTGGCTGGCGGTGTGAATGGCCTTGTGTGTGTCATGTATGAAAGTTGTGTGAATGGACTGTAAAGCGGTTGGTGCCTTGTCGCGGCTTTACAGCTCACGAGCTGTGAGTCATTGGTTCTGTTTTTTGCCTTTCAGTTACTAACAGTGCATTTCATTTTTGTGAAAGCTCTTGTTAGTAAAATTTGATCCACTGAACCATCACTCACCCTCGTGCCAAATCCAACCAGTATGTGTGGTAAAAATGACAAAACCTGCTCCGCTGTAATCAGGCGTCGCAGCACACCTGTGACACGTTAGGTGCCTCAGGTGGGACCCCGATGATGAAGCATGCCACCAACTTGGTTGGTGGGTGAGGGGTCTTTTTCACATAACCAAAGTGTGTTTCTTTTCAAAATTTTAGTGTTTGGCACATCACGGACGTATGTGGGCACATCAAAACGATATATTACAAAACTACCTGTGTTTGGGGGGGAGAGGGCACCTATGTTTTTGGTCCTGTGTGCGGCCTTCATCTAAGGAAACCTACCAAACCCAGACATTTTTTTAAACTAGACACCCCAAGGAGTCCAGGGAGGTGTGGCTTGCGTGGATCCCCCAACATTTTCTTACCCAGACTCCTCTGTAAACCACAAAATGTGCTTAAAAAAGCAAATTTTCCTTACTTTTCTTCGTAGGATCACCAATCCAGCACAAAATTCCTACTCCCCAGTGTTCCCCTCAGTCTCCCAAGTAAAATGACACCTCACTTATGTGGGTCCCCGAAGCAGAGTCAGTCTAAAGATGTATAAAAGAATATGTCCTTATAAACTTGCTGTGCTATCCCCTCTATCTCTACAAGTTTTGGGCCTTATTCTGTTGCAGGCACCTGGCCCACCCACACAAGTGAAGTATCATTTTTATCGGGAGACTTGGGGGAATGCTGGGTGGAAGGAAATTTGTGGCTCCACTCAGATTCCAGAACTTTCTGTAACCGAAATGTGTTTTTTTGACAGAATTTGAGGTTTGCAAAGGATTCTGGGTAACAGAATCTGGTCAGAGTCCCGCAAGTCACCCCATCTTGGATTCCCCTAGGTCTCTAGTTTTCAAAAATGCACAGGTTTGGTAAGTTTCCCTAGGTGCCGGCTGAGCTAGAGGCCAAAATCTACAGGTAGGCACTGTTTTCAGTGAAAAAATGTGATGTGTCCACGTTGCGTTTTGGGGTGTCTCCTGTCGCGGGCGCTAGGCCTACCCACACAAGTGAGGTATCATTTTTATCAGGAGACGTGGAGGAACGCTGTGTGGAAGGAAATTTGTGGCTCCACTCAGATTCCAGAACTTTCTGTCACCGAAATGTGTGGAAAATGCGTTTTTTTAGACAGAATTTGAGGTTTGCAAAGGATTCTGGGTAACAGAACCTGGTCCGAGCCACACAAGTCACCCCATCTTGGATTCCCCTAGGTCTCTAGTTTTCAGAAATGCACAGGTTTGGTAGGTTTCCCTAGGTGGCGGCTGAGCTACAGGCCAAAATCTACAGGTAGGCACTTTGCAAAAAACACCTCTGTTTTCCTTCAAAAATTTGGCTGTGTCTACGTTGCGCTTTGGGGCGTTTCCTGTCGCGGGCGCTAGGCCTACCCACACAAGTGAGGTATCATTTTTATCGGGAGACGTGGGGGAACGCTGGGTGGAAGGAAATTTGTGGCTCCTCTCAGATTCCAGAACTTTCTGCCACAGAAATGTGAGGAACATGTGTTTTTTAAGCCAAACTTTGAGGTTTGCAATGGATTCTGGGTAACAGAACCTGGTCCGAGCCACACAAGTCACCCCATCTTGGATTCCCCCAGGTCTCTAGTTTTCAGAAATGCACCGGTTTGGTAGGTTTCCCTAGGTGGCGGCTGAGCTACAGGCCAAAATCTACAGGTAGGCACTTTGCAAAAAACACCTCTGTTTTCCTTCAAAAATTTGGCTGTGTCCACGTTTCGCTTTGGGGCATTTCCTGTCACAGGCGCTAGGCCTACCCACACAAGTGAGGTATAATTTTTATCGGGAGACGTGGGGGAACGCTGGGTGGAAGGAAATTCGTGGCTCCTCTCAGATTCCAGAACTTTCTGCCAGAGAAATGTTAGGAACATGTGTTTTTTTAGCCAAATTTTGAGGTTTGCAAAAGATTTTGGGTAACAGAACCTGGTCCGAGCCACACAAGTCACCCCATCTTGGATTCCCCTAGGTCTCTAGTTTTTAGAAATGCACAGGTTTGGTAGGTTTCCCTGGGTGGCGGCTGAGCTACAAGCCAAAATCTACAGGTAGGCACTTTGCAAAAAACACCTCTGTTTTCCTTCACAAATTTGGATGTGTCCACGTTGCGCTTTGGGGCGTTTTCTGTCGCGGGCGCTAGGCCTACCCACACAAGTGAGGTATCATTTTTATCGGGAGACGTGGGGGAACGCTGGGTGGAAGGAAATTTGTGGTTCCTCTCAGATTCCAGAACTTTCTGCCACAGAAATGTTAGGAACATGTGTTTTTTTAGCCAAATTTTGAGGTTTGCAAAGGATTCTGGGTAACAGAACCTGGTCCGAGCCACACAAGTCACCCCATCTTGGATTCCCCTAGGTCTCTAGTTTTCAGAAATGCACAGGTTTGGTAGTTTTCCCTAGGTGGCGGCTGAGCTACAGGCCAAAATCTACAGGTAGGCACTTTGCAGAAAACACCTCTGTTTTCCTTCAAAAATTTGGCTGTGTCTACGTTGCGCTTTGGGGCGTTTCCTGTCGCGGGCGCTAGGCCTACCCACACAAGTGAGGTATCATTTTTATTGGGAGACGTGGGGGAACGCTGGGTGGAAGGAAATTTGTGGCTCCTCTCAGATTCCAGAACTTTCTGCAACAGAAATGTGAGGAACATGTGTTTTTTTAGCCACATTTTGAGGTTTGCAATGGATTCTGGGTAACAGAACCTGGTCCGAGCCACACAAGTCACCCCATCTTGGATTCCCCCAGGTCTCTAGTTTTCAGAAATGCACAGGTTTGGTAGGTTTCCCTAGGTGGCGGCTGAGCTACAGGCCAAAATCTACAGGTAAGCACTTTGCAAAAAACACCTCTGTTTTCCTTCAAAAATTTGGCTGTGTCCACGTTGCGCTTTGGGGCATTTCCTGTCACGGGCGCTAGGCCTACCCACACAAGTGAGGTATCATTTTTATCGGGAGACGTGGGGGAACGCTGGGTGGAAGGAAATTCGTGGCTCCTCTCCGATTCCAGAACTTTCTGCCACAGAAATGTGAGGAACATGTGTTTTTTTAGCCAAATTTTGAGGTTTGCAAAGGATTCTGGGTAACAGAACCTGGTCCAAGCCACACAAGTCACCCCATCTTGGATTCCCCTAGGTCTCTAGTTTTCAGAAATGCACAGGTTTGATAGGTTTCCCTAGGTGGCGGCTGAGCTACAAGCCAAAATCTACAGGTAGGCACTTTGCAAAAAACACCTCTGTTTTCCTTCACAAATTTGGATGTGTCCACGTTGCGCTTTGGGGCGTTTTCTGTCGCGGGCGCTAGGCCTACCCACACAAGTGAGGTATCATTTTTATCGGGAGACGTGGGGGAACGCTAGGTGGAAGGAAATTTGTGGCTCCTCTCAGATTCCAGAACTTTCTGCCACAGAAATGTTAGGAACATGTGTTTTTTTAGCCAAATTTTGAGGTTTGCAAAGGATTCTGGGTAACAGAACCTTGTCCGAGCCACACAAGTCACCCCATCTTGGATTCCCCTAGGTCTCTAGTTTTCAGAAATGCACAGGTTTGGTAGGTTTCCCCAGGTGGCGGCTGAGCTACAAGCCAAAATCTACAGGTAGGCACTTTGCAAAAAACACCTCTGTTTTCCTTCAAAAATTTGACTGTGTCTACGTTGCGCTTTGGGGCGTTTCCTGTCGCGGGCGCTAGGCCTACCCACACAAGTGAGGTATCATTTGTATCGGGAGACGTGGGGGAACGCTGGGTGGAAGGAAATTCGTGGCTCCTCTCAGATTCCAGAACTTTCTGCCACAGAAATGTGAGGAACATGTGTTTTTTTAGCCAAATTTTGAGGTTTGCAAAGGATTCTGGGTAACAGAACCTGGTCCGAGCCACACAAGTCACCCCATCTTGGATTCCCCTAGGTCTCTAGTTTTCAGAAATGCACAGGTTTGGTAGGTTTCCCTAGGTGGCGGCTGAGCTACAAGCCAAAATCTACAGGTAGGCACTTTGCAAAACACACCTCTGTTTTCATTCAAAAATTTGGATGAGTCCACGTTGCGCTTTGGGGCGTTTCCTGTCGCGGGCGCTAGGCCTACCCACACAAGTGAGGTATTATTTTTATCGGGAGACATGGGGGAACGCTGGGTGGAAGGAAATTCGTGGCTTCTCTCAGATTCCAGAACTTTCTGCCACAGAAATGTGAGGAACATGTGTTTTTTTAGCCAAATTTTGAGGTTTGCAATGGATTCTGGGTAACAGAACCTGGTCCGAGCCACACAAGTCACCCCATCTTGGATTCCCCTAGGTCTCTAGTTTTCAGAAATACACAGCTTTGGTAGGTTTCCCTAGGTGGCGGCTGAGCTACAGGCCAAAATCTACAGGTAGGCACTTTGCAAAAAACACCTCTGTTTTCCTTCAAAAATTTGGCTGTGTCTACGTTGCGCTTTGGGGCGTTTCCTGTCGCGGGCGCTAGGCCTACCCACACAAGTGAGGTATTATTTTTATCGGGAGACGTGGGGGAACGCTGGGTGGAAGGAAATTTGTGGCTCCTCTCAGATTCCAGAACTTTCTGCCACAGAAATGTGAGGAACATGTGTTTTTTTAGCAAAATTTGAGGTTTGCAATGGATTCTGGGTAACAGAACCTGGTCCGAGCCACACAAGTCACCCCATCTTGGATTCCCCTAGGTCTCTAGTTTTCAGAAATGCACAGGTTTGGTAGGTTTCCCTGGGTGGCGGCTGAGCTACAAGCCAAAATCTACAGGTAGGCACTTTGCAAAAAACACCTCTGTTTTCCTTCACAAATTTGGATGTGTCCACGTTGCGCTTTGGGGCGTTTTCTGTCGCGGGCGCTAGGCCTACGCACACAAGTGAGGTATCATTTTTATCGGGAGACGTGGGGGAACGCTGGGTGGAAGAAAATTTGTGGCTCCTCTCAGATTCCAGAACTTTCTGCCACAGAAATGTTAGGAACATGTGTTTTTTTAGCCAAATTTTGAGGTTTGCAAAGGATTCTGGGTAACAGAACCTAGTCCGAGCCACACAAGTCACCCCATCTTGGATTCCCCTAGGTCTCTAGTTTTCAGAAATGCACAGGTTTGGTAGGTTTCCCTAGGTGGCGGCTGAGCTACAAGCCAAAATCTACAGGTAGGCACTTTGCAAAAAACACCTCTGTTTTCCTTCAAAAATTTGGCTGTGTCTATGTTGCGCTTTGGGGCGTTTCCTGTCGCGGGTGCTAGGCTTACCCACACAAGTGAGGTATCATTTGTATCGGGAGACGTGGGGGAACGCTGGGTGGAAGGAAATTCGTGGCTCCTCTCAGATTCCAGAACTTTCTGCCACAGAAATGTGAGGAACATGTGTTTTTTTAGCCAAATTTTGAGGTTTGCAAAGGATTCTGGGTAACAGAACCTGGTCCGAGCAACACAAGTCACCCCATCTTGGATTCCCCTAGGTCTCTAGTTTTCAGAAATGCACAGGTTTGGTAGGTTTCCCTAGGTGGCGGCTGAACTACAAGCCAAAATCTACAGGTAGGCACTTTGCAAAACACACCTCTGTTTTCCTTCAAAAATTTGGATGTGTCCACGTTGCGCTTTGGGGCGTTTCCTGTCGCGGGCGCTAGGCCTACCCACACAAGTGAGGTATTATTTTTATCGGGAGACGTGGGGGAACGCTGGGTGGAAGGAAATTCGTGGCTTCTCTCAGATTCCAGAACTTTCTGCCACAGAAATGTGAGGAACATGTGTTTTTTTAGCCAAATTTTGAGGTTTGCAATGGATTCTGGGTAACAGAACCTGTTCCGAGCCACACAAGTCACCCCATCTTTGATTCCCCTAGGTCTCTAGTTTTCAGAAATGCACAGGTTTGGTAGGTTTCCCTAGGTGGCGGCTGAGCTACAGGCCAAAATCTACAGGTAGGCACTTTGCAAAAAACACCTCTGTTTTCCTTCAAAAATTTGGCTGTATCTACGTTGCGCTTTGTGGCGTTTCCTGTCGCGGGCGCTAGGCCTACCCACACAAGTGAGGTATTATTTTTATCGGGAGACGTGGGGGAACGCTGGGTGGAAGGAAATTTGTGGCTCCTCTCAGATTCCAGAACTTTCTGCCACAGAAATGTGAGGAACATGTGTTTTTTTAGCCAAATTTTGAGGTTTGCAATGGATTCTGGGTAACAGAACCTGGTCCGAGCCACACAAGTCACCCCATCTTGGATTCCCCCTGGTCTCTAGTTTTCAGAAATGCACAGGTTTGGTAATTTTCCCTAGGTGGCGGCTGAGCTACAGGCCAAAATCTACAGGTAAGCACTTTGCAAAAAACACCTCTGTTTTCCTTCAAAAATTTGGCTGTGTCCACGTTGCGCTTTGGGGCATTTCCTGTCACGGGCGCTAGGCCTACCCACACAAGTGAGGTATCATTTTTATCGGGAGACGTGGGGGAACGCTGGGTGGAAGGAAATTCGTGGCTCCTCTCAGATTCCAGAACTTTCTGCCACAGAAATGTGAGGAACATGTGTTTTTTTAGCCAAATTTTGAGGTTTGCAAAGGATTCTGGGTAACAGAACCTGGTCCAAGCCACACAAGTCACCCCATCTTGGATTCCCCTAGGTCTCTAGTTTTCAGAAATGCACAGGTTTGGTAGGTTTCCCAAGGTGGCGGCTGAGCTACAAGCCAAAATCTACAGGTAGGCACTTTGCAAAAAACACCTCTGTTTTCCTTCACAAATTTGGATGTGTCCACGTTGCGCTTTAGGGCGTTTTCTGTCGCGGGCGCTAGGCCTACCCACACAAGTGAGGTATCATTTTTATCGGGAGACGTGGGGGAACGCTAGGTGGAAGGAAATTTGTGGCTCCTCTCAGATTCCAGAACTTTCTGCCACAGAAATGTTAGGAACATGTGTTTTTTTAGCCAAATTTTGAGGTTTGCAAAGGATTCTGGGTAACAGAACCTTGTCCGAGCCACACAAGTCACCCCATCTTGGATTCCCCTAGGTCTCTAGTTTTCAGAAATGCACAGGTTTGGTAGGTTTCCCTAGGTGGCGGCTGAGCTACAAGCCAAAATCTACAGGTAGGCACTTTGCAAAAAACACCTCTGTTTTCCTTCAAAAATTTGACTGTGTCTACGTTGCGCTTTGGGGCGTTTCCTGTCGCGGGCGCTAGGCCTACCCACACAAGTGAGGTATCATTTGTATCGGGAGACGTGGGGGAACGCTGGGTGGAAGGAAATTCGTGGCTCCTCTCAGATTCCAGAACTTTCTGCCACAGAAATGTGAGGAACATGTGTTTTTTTAGCCAAATTTTGAGGTTTGCAAAGGATTCTGGGTAACAGAACCTGGTCCGAGCCACACAAGTCACCCCATCTTGGATTCCCCTACGTCTCTAGTTTTCAGAAATGCACAGGTTTGGTAGGTTTCCCTAGGTGGCGGCTGAGCTACAAGCCAAAATCTACAGGTAGGCACTTTGCAAAACACACCTCTCTTTTCATTCAAAAATTTGGATGAGTCCACGTTGCGCTTTGGGGCGTTTCCTGTCGCGGGCGCTAGGCCTACCCACACAAGTGAGGTATTATTTTTATCGGGAGACATGGGGGAACGCTGGGTGGAAGGAAATTCGTGGCTTCTCTCAGATTCCAGAACTTTCTGCCACAGAAATGTGAGGAACATGTGTTTTTTTAGCCAAATTTTGAGGTTTGCAATGGATTCTGGGTAACAGAACCTGGTCCGAGCCACACAAGTCACCCCATCTTGGATTCCCCTACGTCTCTAGTTTTCAGAAATGCACAGGTTTGGTAGGTTTACCTAGGTGGCGGCTGAGCTACAGGCCAAAATCTACAGGTAGGCACTTTGCAAAAAACACCTCTGTTTTCCTTCAAAAATGTGGCTGTGTCTACGTTGCGCTTTGGGGCGTTTCCTGTCGCGGGCGCTAGGCCTACCCACACAAGTGAGGTATTATTTTTATCGGGAGACGTGGGGGAACGCTGGGTGGAAGGAAATTTGTGGCACCTCTCAGATTCCAGAACTTTCTGCCACAGAAATGTGAGGAACATGTGTTTTTTTAGCCAAATTTTGAGGTTTGCAATGGATTCTGGGTAACAGAACCTGGTCCGAGCCACACAAGTCACCCCATCTTGGATTCCCCTAGGTCTCTAGTTTTCAGAAATGCACAGGTTTGGTAGGTTTCCCTAGCTGGCGGCTGAGCTACAAGCCAAAATCTACAGGTAGGCACTTTGCAAAAAACACCTCTGTTTTCCTTCACAAATTTGGATGTGTCCACGTTGCGCTTTGGGGCGTTTTCTGTCGCGGGCGCTAGGCCTACCCACACAAGTGAGGTATCATTTTTATCGGGAGACGTGGGGGAACGCTAGGTGGAAGGAAATTTGTGGCTCCTCTCAGATTCCAGAACTTTCTGCCACAGAAATGTTAGGAACATGTGTTTTTTTAGCCAAATTTTGAGGTTTGCAAAGGATTCTGGGTAACAGAACCTTGTCCGAGCCACACAAGTCACCCCATCTTGGATTCCCCTAGGTCTCTAGTTTTCAGAAATGCACAGGTTTGGTAGGTTTCCCTAGGTGGCGGCTGAGCTACAAGCCAAAATCTACAGGTAGGCACTTTGCAAAAAACACCTCTGTTTTCCTTCAAAAATTTGACTGTGTCTACGTTGCGCTTTGGGGCGTTTCCTGTCGCGGGCGCTAGGCCTACCCACACAAGTGAGGTATCATTTGTATCGGGACACGTGGGGGAACGCTGGGTGGAAGGAAATTCGTGGCTCCTCTCAGATTCCAGAACTTTCTGCCACAGAAATGTGAGGAACATGTGTTTTTTTAGCCAAATTTTGAGGTTTGCAAAGGATTCTGGGTAACAGAACCTGGTCCGAGCCACACAAGTCACCCTATCTTGGATTCCCCTAGGTCTCTAGTTTTCAGAAATGCACAGGTTTGGTAGGTTTCCCTAGGTGGCGGCTGAGCTACAAGCCAAAATCTACAGGTAGGCACTTTGCAAAACACACCTCTGTTTTCATTCAAAAATTTGGATGAGTCCACGTTGCGCTTTGGGGCGTTTCCTGTCGCGGGCGCTAGGCCTACCCACACAAGTGAGGTATTATTTTTATCGGGAGACATGGGGGAACGCTGGGTGGAAGGAAATTCGTGGCTTCTCTCAGATTCCAGAACTTTCTGCCACAGAAATGTGAGGAACATGTGTTTTTTTAGCCAAATTTTGAGGTTTGCAATGGATTCTGGGTAACAGAACCTGGTCCGAGCCACACAAGTCACCCCATCTTGGATTCCCCTAGGTCTCTAGTTTTCAGAAATGCACAGGTTTGGTAGGTTTCCCTAGGTGGCGGCTGAGCTACAGGCCAAAATCTACAGGTAGGCACTTTGCAAAAAACACCTCTGTTTTCCTTCAAAAATTTGGCTGTGTCTACGTTGCGCTTTGGGGCGTTTCCTGTCGCGGGTGCTAGGCCTACCCACACAAGTGAGGTATTATTTTTATCGGGAGACGTAGGGGAACGCTGGGTGGAAGGAAATTTGTGGCTCCTCTCAGATTCCAGAACTTTCTGCCACAGAAATGTGAGGAACATGTGTTTTTTTAGCCAAATTTTGAGGTTTGCAATGGATTCTGGGTAACAGAACCTGGTCCGAGCCACACAAGTCACCCCATCTTGGATTCCCCTAGGTCTCTAGTTTTCAGAAATGCACAGGTTTGGTAGGTTTCCCTAGGTGGCGGCTGAGCTACAAGCCAAAATCTACAGATAGGCACTTTGCAAAAAACACCTCTGTTTTCCTTCAAAAATTTGGATGTGTCTACGTTGCGCTTTGGGGCGTTTCCTGTCGCGGGCGCTAGGCCTACCCACACAAGTGAGGTATCATTTTTATCGGGAGACGTGGGGGAACGCTGGGTGGAAGGAAATTCGTGGCTCCTCTCAGATTCCAGAACTTTATGCCACAGAAATGTGAGGAACATGTGTTTTTTTAGCCAAATTTTGAGGTTTGCAAAGGATTCTGGGTAACAGAACCTGGTCCGAGCCACACAAGTCACCCCATCTTGGATTCCCCTAGGTCTCTAGTTTTCAGAAATGCACAGGTTTGGTAGGTTTCCCCAGGTGGCGGCTGAGCTACAAGCCAAAATCTACAGGTAGGCACTTTGCAAAAAACACCTCTGTTTTCCTTCAAAAATTTGGATGTGTCTACGTTGCGCTTTGGGGCGTTTCCTGTCGCGGGCGCTAGGCCTACCCACACAAGTGAGGTATCATTTTTATCGGGAGACGTGGGGGAACGCTGGGTGGAAGGAAATTCGTGGCTCCTCTCAGATTCCAGAACTTTATGCCACAGAAATGTGAGGAACATGTGTTTTTTTAGCCAAATTTTGAGGTTTGCAAAGGATTCTGGGTAACAGAACCTGGTCCGAGCCACACAAGTCACCCCATCTTGGATTCCCCTAGGTCTCTAGTTTTCAGAAATGCACAGGTTTGGTAGGTTTCCCTAGGTGGCGGCTGAGCTACAAGCCAAAATCTACAGGTAGGCACTTTGCAAAAAACACCTCTGTTTTCCTTCACAAATTTGGATGTGTCCACGTTGCGCTTTGGGGCGTTTTCTGTCGCGGGCGCTAGGCCTACCCACACAAGTGAGATATCATTTTTATCGGGAGACGTGGGGGAACGCTAGGTGGAAGGAAATTTGTGGCTCCTCTCAGATTCCAGAACTTTCTGCCACAGAAATGTTAGGAACATGTGTTTTTTTAGCCAAATTTTGAGGTTTGCAAAGGATTCTGGGTGACAGAACCTAGTCCGAGCCACACAAGTCACCCCATCTTGGATTCCCCTAGGTCTCTAGTTTTCAGAAATGCACAGGTTTGGTAGGTTTCCCTAGGTGGCGGCTGAGCTACAAGCCAAAATCTACAGGTAGGCACTTTGCAAAAAACACCTCTGTTTTCCTTCAAAAATTTGGCTGTGTCTACGTTGCGCTTTGGGGCGTTTCCTGTCGCGGGCGCTAGGCCTACCCACACAAGTGAGGTATCATTTGTATCGGGAGACGTGGGGGAACGCTGGGTGGAAGGAAATTCGTGGCTCCTCTCAGATTCCAGAACTTTCTGCCACAGAAATGTGAGGAACATGTGTTTTTTTAGCCAAATTTTGAGGTTTGCAATGGATTCTGGGTAACAGAACCTGGTCCGAGCCACACAAGTCACCCCATCTTTGATTCCCCTAGGTCTCTAGTTTTCAGAAATGCACAGGTTTGGTAGGTTTCCCTAGGTGGCGGCTGAGCTACAGGCCAAAATCTACAGGTAGGCACTTTGCAAAAAACACCTCTGTTTTCCTTCAAAAATTTGGCTGTATCTACGTTGCGCTTTGTGGCGTTTCCTGTCGCGGGCGCTAGGCCTACCCACACAAGTGAGGTATTATTTTTATCGGGAGACGTGGGGGAACACTGGGTGGAAGGAAATTTGTGGCTCCTCTCAGATTCCAGAACTTTCTGCCACAGAAATGTGAGGAACATGTGGTTTTTTAGCCAAATTTTGAGGTTTGCAATGGATTCTGGGTAACAGAACCTGGTCCGAGCCACACAAGTCACCCCATCTTGGATTCCCCCAGGTCTCTAGTTTTCAGAAATGCACAGGTTTGGTAGGTTTCCCTAGTTGGCGGCTGAGCTACAGGCCAAAATCTACAGGTAAGCACTTTGCAAAAAACACCTCTGTTTTCCTTCAAAAATTTGGCTGTGTCCACGTTGCGCTTTGGGGCATTTCCTGTCACGGGCGCTAGGCCTACCCACACAAGTGAGGTATAATTTGTATCGGGAGACGTGGGGGAACGCTGGGTGGAAGGAAATTCGTGGCTCCTCTCAGATTCCAGAACTTTCTGCCACAGAAATGTGAGGAACATGTGTTTTTTTAGCCAAATTTTGAGGTTTGCAAAGGATTCTGGGTAACAGAACCTGGTCCAAGCCACACAAGTCACCCCATCTTGGATTCCCCTAGGTCTCTAGTTTTCAGAAATGCACAGGTTTGGTAGGTTTACCTAGGTGGCGGCTGAGCTACAGGCCAAAATCTACAGGTAGGCACTTTGCAAAAAACACCTCTGTTTTCCTTCAAAAATTTGGCTGTGTCTACGTTGCGCTTTGGGGCGTTTCCTGTCGCGGGCGCTAGGCCTACCCACACAAGTGAGGTATCATTTTTATCGGGAGACGTGGGGGAACGCTAGGTGGAAGGAAATTTGTGGCTCCTCTCAGATTCCAGAACTTTCTGCCACAGAAATGTTAGGAACATGTGTTTTTTTAGCCAAATTTTGAGGTTTGCAAAGGATTCTGGGTAACAGAACCTTGTCCGAGCCACACAAGTCACCCCATCTTGGATTCCCCTAGGTCTCTAGTTTTCAGAAATGCACAGGTTTGGTAGGTTTCCCTAGGTGGCGGCTGAGCTACAAGCCAAAATCTACAGGTAGGCACTTTGTAAAAAACACCTCTGTTTTCCTTCAAAAATTTGACTGTGTCTACGTTGCGCTTTGGGGCGTTTCCTGTCGCGGGCGCTAGGCCTACCCACACAAGTGAGGTATCATTTGTATCGGGACACGT
Organism: Pleurodeles waltl; assembly: GCF_031143425.1. Classification (NCBI taxonomy): domain Eukaryota; kingdom Metazoa; phylum Chordata; class Amphibia; order Caudata; family Salamandridae; genus Pleurodeles; species Pleurodeles waltl. The sequence goes on from NC_090445.1 coordinate 513,020,924, forward strand.
GGGGGAACGCTGGGTGGAAGGAAATTCGTGGCTCCTCTCAGATTCCAGAACTTTCTGCCACAGAAATGTGAGGAACATGTGTTTTTTTAGCCAAATTTTGAGGTTTGCAAAGGATTCTGGGTAACAGAACCTGGTCCGAGCCACACAAGTCACCCTATCTTGGATTCCCCTAGGTCTCTAGTTTTCAGAAATGCACAGGTTTGGTAGGTTTCCCTAGGTGGCGGCTGAGCTACAAGCCAAAATCTACAGGTAGGCACTTTGCAAAACACACCTCTGTTTTCATTCAAAAATTTGGATGAGTCCACGTTGCGCTTTGGGGCGTTTCCTTTCGCGGGCGCTAGGCCTACCCACACAAGTGAGGTATTATTTTTATCGGGAGACATGGGGGAACGCTGGGTGGAAGGAAATTCGTGGCTTCTCTCAGATTCCAGAACTTTCTGCCACAGAAATGTGAGGAACATGTGTTTTTTTAGCCAAATTTTGAGGTTTGCAATGGATTCTGGGTAACAGAACCTGGTCCGAGCCACACAAGTCACCCCATCTTGGATTCCCCTAGGTCTCTAGTTTTCAGAAATGCACAGGTTTGGTAGGTTTCCCTAGGTGGCGGCTGAGCTACAGGCCAAAATCTACAGGTAGGCACTTTGCAAAAAACACCTCTGTTTTCCTTCAAAAATTTGGCTGTGTCTACGTTGCGCTTTGGGGCGTTTCCTGTCGCGGGCGCTAGGCCTACCCACACAAGTGAGGTATTATTTTTATCGGGAGACGTAGGGGAACGCTGGGTGGAAGGAAATTTGTGGCTCCTCTCAGATTCCAGAACTTTCTGCCACAGAAATGTGAGGAACATGTGTTTTTTTAGCCAAATTTTGAGGTTTGCAATGGATTCTGGGTAACAGAACCTGGTCCGAGCCACACAAGTCACCCCATCTTGGATTCCCCTAGGTCTCTAGTTTTCAGAAATGCACAGGTTTGGTAGGTTTCCCTAGGTGGCGGCTGAGCTACAAGCCAAAATCTACAGGTAGGCACTTTGCAAAAAACACCTCTGTTTTCCGTCACAAATTTGGATGTGTCCACGTTGCGCTTTGGGGCGTTTTCTGTCGCGGGCGCGAGGCCTACGCACACCAGTGAGGTATCATTTTTATCGGGAGACGTGGGGGAACGCTGGGTGGAAGGAAATTTGTGGCTCCTCTTAGATTCCAGAATTTCTGCCACAGAAATTTTAGGAACGTGTTTTTTTAGCCAAATTTTGAGGTTTGCAAAGGATTCTGGGTAACAGAACCTGGTCCGAGCCACACAAGTCACCCCATCCTGGATTCCCCTAGGTCTCTAGTTTTCAGAAATGCACAGGTTTGGTAGGTTTCCCTAGGTGGCGGCTGAGCTACAAGCCAAAATCTACAGGTAGGCACTTTGCAAAAAACACCTCTGTTTTCCTTCAAAAATTTGGCTGTGTCTACGTTGCGCTTTGGGGCGTTTCCTGTCGCGGGCGCTAGGCCTACCCACACAAGTGAGGTATCATTTGTATCGGGAGACGTAGGGGAACGCTGGGTGGAAGGAAATTCGTGGCTCCTCTCAGATTCCAGAACTTTCTGCCACAGAAATGTGAGGAACATGTGTTTTTTTAGCCAAATTTTGAGGTTTGCAATGGATTCTGGGTAACAGAACCTGGTCCGAGCCACACAAGTCACCCCATCTTTGATTCCCCTAGGTCTCTAGTTTTCAGAAATGCACAGGTTTGGTAGGTTTCCCTAGGTGGCGGCTGAGCTACAGGCCAAAATCTACAGGTAGGCACTTTGCAAAAAACACCTCTGTTTTCCTTCAAAAATTTGGCTGTATCTACGTTGCGCTTTGTGGCGTTTCCTGTCGCGGGCGCTAGGCCTACCCACACAAGTGAGGTATTATTTTTATCGGGAGACGTGGGGGAACACTGGGTGGAAGGAAATTTGTGGCTCCTCTCAGATTCCAGAACTTTCTGCCACAGAAATGTGAGGAACATGTGTTTTTTTAGCCAAATTTTGAGGTTTGCAATGGATTCTGGGTAACAGAACCTGGTCCGAGCCACACAAGTCACCCCATCTTGGATTCCCCCAGGTCTCTAGTTTTCAGAAATGCACAGGTTTGGTAGGTTTCCCTAGTTGGCGGCTGAGCTACAGGCCAAAATCTACAGGTAAGCACTTTGCAAAAAACACCTCTGTTTTCCTTCAAAAATTTGGCTGTGTCCACGCTGCGCTTTGGGGCATTTCCTGTCACGGGCGCTAGGCCTACCCACACAAGTGAGGTATCATTTGTATCGGGAGACGTGGGGGAACGCTGGGTGGAAGGAAATTCGTGGCTCCTCTCAGATTCCAGAACTTTCTGCCACAGAAATGTGAGGAACATGTGTTTTTTTAGCCAAATTTTGAGGTTTGCAAAGGATTCTGGGTAACAGAACCTGGTCCAAGCCACACAAGTCACCCCATCTTGGATTCCCCTAGGTCTCTAGTTTTCAGAAATGCACAGGTTTGGTAGGTTTACCTAGGTGGCGGCTGAGCTACAGGCCAAAATCTACAGGTAGGCACTTTGCAAAAAACACCTCTGTTTTCCTTCAAAAATTTGGCTGTGTCTACGTTGCGCTTTGGGGCGTTTCCTGTCGCGGGCGCTAGGCCTACCCACACAAGTGAGGTATTATTTTTATCGGGAGACGTGGGGGAACGCTGGGTGGAAGGAAATTTGTGGCTCCTCTCAGATTCCAGAACTTTCTGCCACAGAAATGTGAGGAACATGTGTTTTTTTAGCCAAATTTTGAGGTTTGCAATGGATTCTGGGTAACAGAACCTGGTCCGAGCCACACAAGTCACCCCATCTTGGATTCCCCTATGTCTCTAGTTTTCAGAAATGCACAGGTTTGGTAGGTTTCCCTAGCTGGCGGCTGAGCTACAAGCCAAAATCTACAGGTAGGCACTTTGCAAAAAACACCTCTGTTTTCCTTCACAAATTTGGATGTGTCCACGTTGCGCTTTAGGGCGTTTTCTGTCGCGGGCGCTAGGCCTACCCACACAAGTGAGGTATCATTTTTATCGGGAGACGTGGGGGAACGCTAGGTGGAAGGAAATTTGTGGCTCCTCTCAGATTCCAGAACTTTCTGCCACAGAAATGTTAGGAACATGTGTTTTTTTAGCCAAATTTTGAGGTTTGCAATGGATTCTGGGTAACAGAACCTTGTCCGAGCCACACAAGTCACCCCATCTTGGATTCCCTAGGTCTCTAGTTTTCAGAAATGCACAGGTTTGGTAGGTTTCCCTAGGTGGCGGCTGAGCTACAAGCCAAAATCTACAGGTAGGCACTTTGCAAAAAACACCTCTGTTTTCCTTCAAAAATTTGACTGTGTCTACGTTGCGCTTTGGGGCGTTTCCTGTCGCGGGCGCTAGGCCTACCCACACAAGTGAGGTATCATTTGTATCGGGAGACGTGGGGGAACGCTGGGTGGAAGGAAATTCGTGGCTCCTCTCAGATTCCAGAACTTTCTGCCACAGAAATGTGAGGAACATGTGTTTTTTTAGCCAAATTTTGAGGTTTGCAAAGGATTCTGGGTAACAGAACCTGGTCCGAGCCACACAAGTCACCCCATCTTGGATTCCCCTAGGTCTCTAGTTTTCAGAAATGCACAGGTTTGGTAGGTTTCCCTAGGTGGCGGCTGAGCTACAAGCCAAAATCTACAGGTAGGCACTTTGCAAAACACACCTCTCTTTACATTCAAAAATTTGGATGAGTCCACGTTGCGCTTTGGGGCGTTTCCTGTCGCGGGCGCTAGGCCTACCCACACAAGTGAGGTATTATTTTTATCGGGAGACATGGGGGAACGCTGGGTGGAAGGAAATTCGTGGCTTCTCTCAGATTCCAGAACTTTCTGCCACAGAAATGTGAGGAACATGTGTTTTTTTAGCCAAATTTTGAGGTTTGCAATGGATTCTGGGTAACAGAACCTGGTCCGAGCCACACAAGTCACCCCATCTTGGATTCCCCTAGGTCTCTAGTTTTCAGAAATGCACAGGTTTGGTAGGTTTCCCTAGGTGGCGGCTGAGCTACAAGCCAAAATCTACAGGTAGGCACTTTGCAAAACACACCTCTGTTTTCATTCAAAAATTTGGATGAGTCCACGTTGCGCTTTGGGGCGTTTCCTGTCGCGGGCGCTAGGCCTACCCACACAAGTGAGGTATTATTTTTATCGGGAGACATGGGGGAACGCTGGGTGGAAGGAAATTCGTGGCTTCTCTCAGATTCCAGAACTTTCTGCCACAGAAATGTGAGGAACATGTGTTTTTTTAGCCAAATTTTGAGGTTTGCAATGGATTCTGGGTAACAGAACCTGGTCCGAGCCACACAAGTCACCCCATCTTGGATTCCCCTAGGTCTCTAGTTTTCAGAAATGCACAGGTTTGGTAGGTTTCCCTAGGTGGCGGCTGAGCTACAGGCCAAAATCTACAGGTAGGCACTTTGCAAAAAACACCTCTGTTTTCCTTCAAAAATTTGGCTGTGTCTACGTTGCGCTTTGGGGCGTTTCCTGTCGTGGGCGCTAGGCCTACCCACACAAGTGAGGTATTATTTTTATCGGGAGACGTAGGGGAACGCTGGGTGGAAGGAAATTTGTGGCTCCTCTCAGATTCCAGAACTTTCTGCCACAGAAATGTGAGGAACATGTGTTTTTTTAGCCAAATTTTGAGGTTTGCAATGGATTCTGGGTAACAGAACCTGGTCCGAGCCACACAAGTCACCCCATCTTGGATTCCCCTAGGTCTCTAGTTTTCAGAAATGCACAGGTTTGGTAGGTTTCCCTAGGTGGCGGCTGAGCTACAAGCCAAAATCTACAGGTAGGCACTTTGCAAAAAACACCTCTGTTTTCCTTCAAAAATTTGGATGTGTCTACGTTGCGCTTTGGGGCGTTTCCTGTCGCGGGCGCTAGGCCTACCCACACAAGTGAGGTATCATTTTTATCGGGAGACGTGGGGGAACGCTGGGTGGAAGGAAATTCGTGGCTCCTCTCAGATTCCAGAACTTTATGCCACAGAAATGTGAGGAACATGTGTTTTTTTAGCCAAATTTTGAGGTTTGCAAAGGATTCTGGGTAACAGAACCTGGTCCGAGCCACACAAGTCACCCCATCTTGGATTCCCCTAGGTCTCTAGTTTTCAGAAATGCACAGGTTTGGTAGGTTTCCCTAGGTGGCGGCTGAGCTACAAGCCAAAATCTACAGGTAGGCACTTTGCAAAAAACACCTCTGTTTTCCTTCACAAATTTGGATGTGTCCACGTTGCGCTTTGGGGCGTTTTCTGTCGCGGGCGCTAGGCCTACCCACACAAGTGAGGTATTATTTTTATCGGGAGACATGGGGGAACGCTGGGTGGAAGGAAATTCGTGGCTTCTCTCAGATTCCAGAACTTTCTGCCACAGAAATGTGAGGAACATGTGTTTTTTTAGCCAAATTTTGAGGTTTGCAATGGATTCTGGGTAACAGAACCTGGTCCGAGCCACACAAGTCACCCCATCTTGGATTCCCCTAGGTCTCTAGTTTTCAGAAATACACAGCTTTGGTAGGTTTCCCTAGGTGGCGGCTGAGCTACAGGCCAAAATCTACAGGTAGGCACTTTGCAAAAAACACCTCTGTTTTCCTTCAAAAATTTGGCTGTGTCTACGTTGCGCTTTGGGGCGTTTCCTGTCGCGGGCGCTAGGCCTACCCACACAAGTGAGGTATTATTTTTATCGGGAGACGTGGGGGAACGCTGGGTGGAAGGAAATTTGTGGCTCCTCTCAGATTCCAGAACTTTCTGCCACAGAAATGTGAGGAACATGTGTTTTTTTAGCAAAATTTGAGGTTTGCAATGGATTCTGGGTAACAGAACCTGGTCCGAGCCACACAAGTCACCCCATCTTGGATTCCCCTAGGTCTCTAGTTTTCAGAAATGCACAGGTTTGGTAGGTTTCCCTGGGTGGCGGCTGAGCTACAAGCCAAAATCTACAGGTAGGCACTTTGCAAAAAACACCTCTGTTTTCCTTCACAAATTTGGATGTGTCCACGTTGCGCTTTGGGGCGTTTTCTGTCGCGGGCGCTAGGCCTACGCACACAAGTGAGGTATCATTTTTATCGGGAGACGTGGGGGAACGCTGGGTGGAAGAAAATTTGTGGCTCCTCTCAGATTCCAGAACTTTCTGCCACAGAAATGTTAGGAACATGTGTTTTTTTAGCCAAATTTTGAGGTTTGCAAAGGATTCTGGGTAACAGAACCTAGTCCGAGCCACACAAGTCACCCCATCTTGGATTCCCCTAGGTCTCTAGTTTTCAGAAATGCACAGGTTTGGTAGGTTTCCCTAGGTGGCGGCTGAGCTACAAGCCAAAATCTACAGGTAGGCACTTTGCAAAAAACACCTCTGTTTTCCTTCAAAAATTTGGCTGTGTCTATGTTGCGCTTTGGGGCGTTTCCTGTCGCGGGCGCTAGGCCTACCCACACAAGTGAGGTATCATTTGTATCGGGAGACGTGGGGGAACGCTGGGTGGAAGGAAATTCGTGGCTCCTCTCAGATTCCAGAACTTTCTGCCACAGAAATGTGAGGAACATGTGTTTTTTTAGCCAAATTTTGAGGTTTGCAAAGGATTCTGGGTAACAGAACCTGGTCCGAGCAACACAAGTCACCCCATCTTGGATTCCCCTAGGTCTCTAGTTTTCAGAAATGCACAGGTTTGGTAGGTTTCCCTAGGTGGCGGCTGAACTACAAGCCAAAATCTACAGGTAGGCACTTTGCAAAACACACCTCTGTTTTCCTTCAAAAATTTGGATGTGTCCACGTTGCGCTTTGGGGCGTTTCCTGTCGCGGGCGCTAGGCCTACCCACACAAGTGAGGTATTATTTTTATCGGGAGACGTGGGGGAACGCTGGGTGGAAGGAAATTCGTGGCTTCTCTCAGATTCCAGAACTTTCTGCCACAGAAATGTGAGGAACATGTGTTTTTTTAGCCAAATTTTGAGGTTTGCAATGGATTCTGGGTAACAGAACCTGTTCCGAGCCACACAAGTCACCCCATCTTTGATTCCCCTAGGTCTCTAGTTTTCAGAAATGCACAGGTTTGGTAGGTTTCCCTAGGTGGCGGCTGAGCTACAGGCCAAAATCTACAGGTAGGCACTTTGCAAAAAACACCTCTGTTTTCCTTCAAAAATTTGGCTGTATCTACGTTGCGCTTTGTGGCGTTTCCTGTCGCGGGCGCTAGGCCTACCCACACAAGTGAGGTATTATTTTTATCGGGAGACGTGGGGGAACGCTGGGTGGAAGGAAATTTGTGGCTCCTCTCAGATTCCAGAACTTTCTGCCACAGAAATGTGAGGAACATGTGTTTTTTTAGCCAAATTTTGAGGTTTGCAATGGATTCTGGGTAACAGAACCTGGTCCGAGCCACACAAGTCACCCCATCTTGGATTCCCCCTGGTCTCTAGTTTTCAGAAATGCACAGGTTTGGTAATTTTCCCTAGGTGGCGGCTGAGCTACAGGCCAAAATCTACAGGTAAGCACTTTGCAAAAAACACCTCTGTTTTCCTTCAAAAATTTGGCTGTGTCCACGTTGCGCTTTGGGGCATTTCCTGTCACGGGCGCTAGGCCTACCCACACAAGTGAGGTATCATTTTTATCGGGAGACGTGGGGAAACGCTGGGTGGAAGGAAATTCGTGGCTCCTCTCAGATTCCAGAACTTTCTGCCACAGAAATGTGAGGAACATGTGTTTTTTTAGCCAAATTTTGAGGTTTGCAAAGGATTCTGGGTAACAGAACCTGGTCCAAGCCACACAAGTCACCCCATCTTGGATTCCCCTAGGTCTCTAGTTTTCAGAAATGCACAGGTTTGGTAGGTTTCCCAAGGTGGCGGCTGAGCTACAAGCCAAAATCTACAGGTAGGCACTTTGCAAAAAACACCTCTGTTTTCCTTCACAAATTTGGATGTGTCCACGTTGCGCTTTAGGGCGTTTTCTGTCGCGGGCGCTAGGCCTACCCACACAAGTGAGGTATCATTTTTATCGGGAGACGTGGGGGAACGCTAGGTGGAAGGAAATTTGTGGCTCCTCTCAGATTCCAGAACTTTCTGCCACAGAAATGTTAGGAACATGTGTTTTTTTAGCCAAATTTTGAGGTTTGCAAAGGATTCTGGGTAACAGAACCTTGTCCGAGCCACACAAGTCACCCCATCTTGGATTCCCCTAGGTCTCTAGTTTTCAGAAATGCACAGGTTTGGTAGGTTTCCCTAGGTGGCGGCTGAGCTACAAGCCAAAATCTACAGGTAGGCACTTTGCAAAAAACACCTCTGTTTTCCTTCAAAAATTTGACTGTGTCTACGTTGCGCTTTGGGGCGTTTCCTGTCGCGGGCGCTAGGCCTACCCACACAAGTGAGGTATCATTTGTATCGGGAGACGTGGGGGAACGCTGGGTGGAAGGAAATTCGTGGCTCCTCTCAGATTCCAGAACTTTCTGCCACAGAAATGTGAGGAACATGTGTTTTTTTAGCCAAATTTTGAGGTTTGCAAAGGATTCTGGGTAACAGAACCTGGTCCGAGCCACACAAGTCACCCCATCTTGGATTCCCCTAGGTCTCTAGTTTTCAGAAATGCACAGGTTTGGTAGGTTTCCCTAGGTGGCGGCTGAGCTACAAGCCAAAATCTACAGGTAGGCACTTTGCAAAACACACCTCTCTTTTCATTCAAAAATTTGGATGAGTCCACGTTGCGCTTTGGGGCGTTTCCTGTCGCGGGCGCTAGGCCTACCCACACAAGTGAGGTATTATTTTTATCGGGAGACATGGGGGAACGCTGGGTGGAAGGAAATTCGTGGCTTCTCTCAGATTCCAGAACTTTCTGCCACAGAAATGTGAGGAACATGTGTTTTTTTAGCCAAATTTTGAGGTTTGCAATGGATTCTGGGTAACAGAACCTGGTCCGAGCCACACAAGTCACCCCATCTTGGATTCCCCTAGGTCTCTAGTTTTCAGAAATGCACAGGTTTGGTAGGTTTACCTAGGTGGCGGCTGAGCTACAGGCCAAAATCTACAGGTAGGCACTTTGCAAAAAACACCTCTGTTTTCCTTCAAAAATGTGGCAGTGTCTACGTTGCGCTTTGGGGCGTTTCCTGTCGCGGGCGCTAGGCCTACCCACACAAGTGAGGTATTATTTTTATCGGGAGACGTGGGGGAACGCTGGGTGGAAGGAAATTTGTGGCTCCTCTCAGATTCCAGAACTTTCTGCCACAGAAATGTGAGGAACATGTGTTTTTTTAGCCAAATTTTGAGGTTTGCAATGGATTCTGGGTAACAGAACCTGGTCCGAGCCACACAAGTCACCCCATCTTGGATTCCCCTAGGTCTCTAGTTTTCAGAAATGCACAGGTTCGGTAGGTTTCCCTAGCTGGCGGCTGAGCTACAAGCCAAAATCTACAGGTAGGCACTTTGCAAAAAACACCTCTGTTTTCCTTCACAAATTTGGATGTGTCCACGTTGCGCTTTGGGGCGTTTTCTGTCGCGGGCGCTAGGCCTACCCACACAAGTGAGGTATCATTTTTATCGGGAGACGTGGGGGAACGCTAGGTGGAAGGAAATTTGTGGCTCCTCTCAGATTCCAGAACTTTCTGCCACAGAAATGTTAGGAACATGTGTTTTTTTAGCCAAATTTTGAGGTTTGCAAAGGATTCTGGGTAACAGAACCTTGTCCGAGCCACACAAGTCACCCCATCTTGGATTCCCCTAGGTCTCTAGTTTTCAGAAATGCACAGGTTTGGTAGGTTTCCCTAGGTGGCGGCTGAGCTACAAGCCAAAATCTACAGGTAGGCACTTTGCAAAAAACACCTCTGTTTTCCTTCAAAAATTTGACTGTGTCTACGTTGCGCTTTGGGGCGTTTCCTGTCGCGGGCGCTAGGCCTACCCACACAAGTGAGGTATCATTTGTATCGGGACACGTGGGGGAACGCTGGGTGGAAGGAAATTCGTGGCTCCTCTCAGATTCCAGAACTTTCTGCCACAGAAATGTGAGGAACATGTGTTTTTTTAGCCAAATTTTGAGGTTTGCAAAGGATTCTGGGTAACAGAACCTGGTCCGAGCCACACAAGTCACCCTATCTTGGATTCCCCTAGGTCTCTAGTTTTCAGAAATGCACAGGTTTGGTAGGTTTCCCTAGGTGGCGGCTGAGCTACAAGCCAAAATCTACAGGTAGGCACTTTGCAAAACACACCTCTGTTTTCATTCAAAAATTTGGATGAGTCCACGTTGCGCTTTGGGGCGTTTCCTGTCGCGGGCGCTAGGCCTACCCACACAAGTGAGGTATTATTTTTATCGGGAGACATGGGGGAACGCTGGGTGGAAGGAAATTCGTGGCTTCTCTCAGATTCCAGAACTTTCTGCCACAGAAATGTGAGGAACATGTGTTTTTTTAGCCAAATTTTGAGGTTTGCAATGGATTCTGGGTAACAGAACCTGGTCCGAGCCACACAAGTCACCCCATCTTGGATTCCCCTAGGTCTCTAGTTTTCAGAAATGCACAGGTTTGGTAGGTTTCCCTAGGTGGCGGCTGAGCTACAGGCCAAAATCTACAGGTAGGCACTTTGCAAAAAACACCTCTGTTTTCCTTCAAAAATTTGGCTGTGTCTACGTTGCGCTTTGGGGCGTTTCCTGTCGCGGGTGCTAGGCCTACCCACACAAGTGAGGTATTATTTTTATCGGGAGACGTAGGGGAACGCTGGGTGGAAGGAAATTTGTGGCTCCTCTCAGATTCCAGAACTTTCTGCCACAGAAATGTGAGGAACATGTGTTTTTTTAGCCAAATTTTGAGGTTTGCAATGGATTCTGGGTAACAGAACCTGGTCCGAGCCACACAAGTCACCCCATCTTGGATTCCCCTAGGTCTCTAGTTTTCAGAAATGCACAGGTTTGGTAGGTTTCCCTAGGTGGCGGCTGAGCTACAAGCCAAAATCTACAGGTAGGCACTTTGCAAAAAACACCTCTGTTTTCCTTCAAAAATTTGGATGTGTCTACGTTGCGCTTTGGGGCGTTTCCTGTCGCGGGCGCTAGGCCTACCCACACAAGTGAGGTATCATTTTTATCGGGAGACGTGGGGGAACGCTGGGTGGAAGGAAATTCGTGGCTCCTCTCAGATTCCAGAACTTTATGCCACAGAAATGTGAGGAACATGTGTTTTTTTAGCCAAATTTTGAGGTTTGCAAAGGATTCTGGGTAACAGAACCTGGTCCGAGCCACACAAGTCACCCCATCTTGGATTCCCCTAGGTCTCTAGTTTTCAGAAATGCACAGGTTTGGTAGGTTTCCCAAGGTGGCGGCTGAGCTACAAGCCAAAATCTACAGGTAGGCACTTTGCAAAAAACACCTCTGTTTTCCTTCACAAATTTGGATGTGTCCACGTTGCGCTTTAGGGCGTTTTCTGTCGCGGGCGCTAGGCCTACCCACACAAGTGAGGTATCATTTTTATCGGGAGACGTGGGGGAACGCTAGGTGGAAGGAAATTTGTGGCTCCTCTCAGATTCCAGAACTTTCTGCCACAGAAATGTTAGGAACATGTGTTTTTTTAGCCAAATTTTGAGGTTTGCAAAGGATTCTGGGTAACAGAACCTTGTCCGAGCCACACAAGTCACCCCATCTTGGATTCCCCTAGGTCTCTAGTTTTCAGAAATGCACAGGTTTGGTAGGTTTCCCTAGGTGGCGGCTGAGCTACAAGCCAAAATCTACAGGTAGGCACTTTGCAAAAAACACCTCTGTTTTCCTTCAAAAATTTGACTGTGTCTACGTTGCGCTTTGGGGCGTTTCCTGTCGCGGGCGCTAGGCCTACCCACACAAGTGAGGTATCATTTGTATCGGGAGACGTGGGGGAACGCTGGGTGGAAGGAAATTCGTGGCTCCTCTCAGATTCCAGAACTTTCTGCCACAGAAATGTGAGGAACATGTGTTTTTTTAGCCAAATTTTGAGGTTTGCAAAGGATTCTGGGTAACAGAACCTGGTCCGAGCCACACAAGTCACCCCATCTTGGATTCCCCTAGGTCTCTAGTTTTCAGAAATGCACAGGTTTGGTAGGTTTCCCTAGGTGGCGGCTGAGCTACAAGCCAAAATCTACAGGTAGGCACTTTGCAAAACACACCTCTCTTTTCATTCAAAAATTTGGATGAGTCCACGTTGCGCTTTGGGGCGTTTCCTGTCGCGGGCGCTAGGCCTACCCACACAAGTGAGGTATTATTTTTATCGGGAGACATGGGGGAACGCTGGGTGGAAGGAAATTCGTGGCTTCTCTCAGATTCCAGAACTTTCTGCCACAGAAATGTGAGGAACATGTGTTTTTTTAGCCAAATTTTGAGGTTTGCAATGGATTCTGGGTAACAGAACCTGGTCCGAGCCACACAAGTCACCCCATCTTGGATTCCCCTAGGTCTCTAGTTTTCAGAAATGCACAGGTTTGGTAGGTTTACCTAGGTGGCGGCTGAGCTACAGGCCAAAATCTACAGGTAGGCACTTTGCAAAAAACACCTCTGTTTTCCTTCAAAAATGTGGCTGTGTCTACGTTGCGCTTTGGGGCGTTTCCTGTCGCGGGCGCTAGGCCTACCCACACAAGTGAGGTATTATTTTTATCGGGAGACGTGGGGGAACGCTGGGTGGAAGGAAATTTGTGGCTCCTCTCAGATTCCAGAACTTTCTGCCACAGAAATGTGAGGAACATGTGTTTTTTTAGCCAAATTTTGAGGTTTGCAATGGATTCTGGGTAACAGAACCTGGTCCGAGCCACACAAGTCACCCCATCTTGGATTCCCCTAGGTCTCTAGTTTTCAGAAATGCACAGGTTTGGTAGGTTTCCCTAGCTGGCGGCTGAGCTACAAGCCAAAATCTACAGGTAGGCACTTTGCAAAAAACACCTCTGTTTTCCTTCACAAATTTGGATGTGTCCACGTTGCGCTTTGGGGCGTTTTCTGTCGCGGGCGCTAGGCCTACCCACACAAGTGAGGTATCATTTTTATCGGGAGACGTGGGGGAACGCTAGGTGGAAGGAAATTTGTGGCTCCTCTCAGATTCCAGAACTTTCTGCCACAGAAATGTTAGGAACATATGTTTTTTTAGCCAAATTTTGAGGTTTGCAAAGGATTCTGGGTAACAGAACCTTGTCCGAGCCACACAAGTCACCCCATCTTGGATTCCCCTAGGTCTCTAGTTTTCAGAAATGCACAGGTTTGGTAGGTTTCCCTAGGTGGCGGCTGAGCTACAAGCCAAAATCTACAGGTAGGCACTTTGCAAAAAACACCTCTGTTTTCCTTCAAAAATTTGACTGTGTCTACGTTGCGCTTTGGGGCGTTTCCTGTCGCGGGCGCTAGGCCTACCCACACAAGTGAGGTATCATTTGTATCGGGACACGTGGGGGAACGCTGGGTGGAAGGAAATTCGTGGCTCCTCTCAGATTCCAGAACTTTCTGCCACAGAAATGTGAGGAACATGTGTTTTTTTAGCCAAATTTTGAGGTTTGCAAAGGATTCTGGGTAACAGAACCTGGTCCGAGCCACACAAGTCACCCTATCTTGGATTCCCCTAGGTCTCTAGTTTTCAGAAATGCACAGGTTTGGTAGGTTTCCCTAGGTGGCGGCTGAGCTACAAGCCAAAATCTACAGGTAGGCACTTTGCAAAACACACCTCTGTTTTCATTCAAAAATTTGGATGAGTCCACGTTGCGCTTTGGGGCGTTTCCTGTCGCGGGCGCTAGGCCTACCCACACAAGTGAGGTATTATTTTTATCGGGAGACATGGGGGAACGCTGGGTGGAAGGAAATTCGTGGCTTCTCTCAGATTCCAGAACTTTCTGCCACAGAAATGTGAGGAACATGTGTTTTTTTAGCCAAATTTTGAGGTTTGCAATGGATTCTGGGTAACAGAACCTGGTCCGAGCCACACAAGTCACCCCATCTTGGATTCCCGTAGGTCTCTAGTTTTCAGAAATGCACAGGTTTGGTAGGTTTCCCTAGGTGGCGGCTGAGCTACAGGCCAAAATCTACAGGTAGGCACTTTGCAAAAAACACCTCTGTTTTCCTTCAAAAATTTGGCTGTGTCTACGTTGCGCTTTGGGGCGTTTCCTGTCGCGGGTGCTAGGCCTACCCACACAAGTGAGGTATTATTTTTATCGGGAGACGTAGGGGAACGCTGGGTGGAAGGAAATTTGTGGCTCCTCTCAGATTCCAGAACTTTCTGCCACAGAAATGTGAGGAACATGTGTTTTTTTAGCCAAATTTTGAGGTTTGCAATGGATTCTGGGTAACAGAACCTGGTCCGAGCCACACAAGTCACCCCATCTTGGATTCCCCTAGGTCTCTAGTTTTCAGAAATGCACAGGTTTGGTAGGTTTCCCTAGGTGGCGGCTGAGCTACAAGCCAAAATCTACAGGTAGGCACTTTGCAAAAAACACCTCTGTTTTCCTTCAAAAATTTGGATGTGTCTACGTTGCGCTTTGGGGCGTTTCCTGTCGCGGGCGCTAGGCCTACCCACACAAGTGAGGTATCATTTTTATCGGGAGACGTGGGGGAACGCTGGGTGGAAGGAAATTCGTGGCTCCTCTCAGATTCCAGAACTTTATGCCACAGAAATGTGAGGAACATGTGTTTTTTTAGCCAAATTTTGAGGTTTGCAAAGGATTCTGGGTAACAGAACCTGGTCCGAGCCACACAAGTCACCCCATCTTGGATTCCCCTAGGTCTCTAGTTTTCAGAAATGCACAGGTTTGGTAGGTTTCCCTAGGTGGCGGCTGAGCTACAAGCCAAAATCTACAGGTAGGCACTTTGCAAAAAACACCTCTGTTTTCCTTCAAAAATTTGGATGTGTCTACGTTGCGCTTTGGGGCGTTTCCTGTCGCGGGCGCTAGGCCTACCCACACAAGTGAGGTATCATTTTTATCGTGAGACGTGGGGGAACGCTGGGTGGAAGGAAATTCGTGGCTCCTCTCAGATTCCAGAACTTTATGCCACAGAAATGTGAGGAACATGTGTTTTTTTAGCCAAATTTTGAGGTTTGCAAAGGATTCTGGGTAACAGAACCTGGTCCGAGCCACACAAGTCACCCCATCTTGGATTCCCCTAGGTCTCTAGTTTTCAGAAATGCACAGGTTTGGTAGGTTTCCCTAGGTGGCGGCTGAGCTACAAGCCAAAATCTACAGGTAGGCACTTTGCAAAAAACACCTCTGTTTTCCTTCACAAATTTGGATGTGTCCACGTTGCGCTTTGGGGCGTTTTCTGTCGCGGGCGCTAGGCCTACCCACACAAGTGAGATATCATTTTTATCGGGAGACGTGGGGGAACGCTAGGTGGAAGGAAATTTGTGGCTCCTCTCAGATTCCAGAACTTTCTGCCACAGAAATGTTAGGAACATGTGTTTTTTTAGCCAAATTTTGAGGTTTGCAAAGGATTCTGGGTGACAGAACCTAGTCCGAGCCACACAAGTCACCCCATCTTGGATTCCCCTAGGTCTCTAGTTTTCAGAAATGCACAGGTTTGGTAGGTTTCCCTAGGTGGCGGCTGAGCTACAAGCCAAAATCTACAGGTAGGCACTTTGCAAAAAACACCTCTGTTTTCCTTCAAAAATTTGGCTGTGTCTACGTTGCGCTTTGGGGCGTTTCCTGTCGCGGGCGCTAGGCCTACCCACACAAGTGAGGTATCATTTGTATCGGGAGACGTGGGGGAACGCTGGGTGGAAGGAAATTCGTGGCTCCTCTCAGATTCCAGAACTTTCTGCCACAGAAATGTGAGAAACATGTGTTTTTTTAGCCAAATTTTGAGGTTTGCAATGGATTCTGGGTAACAGAACCTGGTCCGAGCCACACAAGTCACCCCATCTTTGATTCCCCTAGGTCTCTAGTTTTCAGAAATGCACAGGTTTGGTAGGTTTCCCTAGGTGGCGGCTGAGCTACAGGCCAAAATCTACAGGTAGGCACTTTGCAAAAAACACCTCTGTTTTCCTTCAAAAATTTGGCTGTATCTACGTTGCGCTTTGTGGCGTTTCCTGTCGCGGGCGCTAGGCCTACCCACACAAGTGAGGTATTATTTTTATCGGGAGACGTGGGGGAACACTGGGTGGAAGGAAATTTGTGGCTCCTCTCAGATTCCAGAACTTTCTGCCACAGAAATGTGAGGAACATGTGGTTTTTTAGCCAAATTTTGAGGTTTGCAATGGATTCTGGGTAACAGAACCTGGTCCGAGCCACACAAGTCACCCCATCTTGGATTCCCCCAGGTCTCTAGTTTTCAGAAATGCACAGGTTTGGTAGGTTTCCCTAGTTGGCGGCTGAGCTACAGGCCAAAATCTACAGGTAAGCACTTTGCAAAAAACACCTCTGTTTTCCTTCAAAAATTTGGCTGTGTCCACGTTGCGCTTTGGGGCATTTCCTGTCACGGGCGCTAGGCCTACCCACACAAGTGAGGTATAATTTGTATCGGGAGACGTGGGGGAACGCTGGGTGGAAGGAAATTCGTGGCTCCTCTCAGATTCCAGAACTTTCTGCCACAGAAATGTGAGGAACATGTGTTTTTTTAGCCAAATTTTGAGGTTTGCAAAGGATTCTGGGTAACAGAACCTGGTCCAAGCCACACAAGTCACCCCATCTTGGATTCCCCTAGGTCTCTAGTTTTCAGAAATGCACAGGTTTGGTAGGTTTACCTAGGTGGCGGCTGAGCTACAGGCCAAAATCTACAGGTAGGCACTTTGCAAAAAACACCTCTGTTTTCCTTCAAAAATTTGGCTGTGTCTACGTTGCGCTTTGGGGCGTTTCCTGTCGCGGGCGCTAGGCCTACCCACACAAGTGAGGTATCATTTTTATCGGGAGACGTGGGGGAACGCTAGGTGGAAGGAAATTTGTGGCTCCTCTCAGATTCCAGAACTTTCTGCCACAGAAATGTTAGGAACATGTGTTTTTTTAGCCAAATTTTGAGGTTTGCAAAGGATTCTGGGTAACAGAACCTTGTCCGAGCCACACAAGTCACCCCATCTTGGATTCCCCTAGGTCTCTAGTTTTCAGAAATGCACAGGTTTGGTAGGTTTCCCTAGGTGGCGGCTGAGCTACAAGCCAAAATCTACAGGTAGGCACTTTGCAAAAAACACCTCTGTTTTCCTTCAAAAATTTGGATGTGTCTACGTTGCGCTTTGGGGCGTTTCCTGTCGCGGGCGCTAGGCCTACCCACACAAGTGAGGTATCATTTTTATCGGGAGACGTGGGGGAACGCTGGGTGGAAGGAAATTCGTGGCTCCTCTCAGATTCCAGAACTTTCTGCCACAGAAATGTGAGGAACATGTGTTTTTTTAGCCAAATTTTGAGGTTTGCAAAGGATTCTGGGTAACAGAACCTGGTCCGAGCCACACAAGTCACCCTATCTTGGATTCCCCTAGGTCTCTAGTTTTCAGAAATGCACAGGTTTGGTAGGTTTCCCTAGGTGGCGGCTGAGCTACAAGCCAAAATCTACAGGTAGGCACTTTGCAAAACACACCTCTGTTTTCATTCAAAAATTTGGATGAGTCCACGTTGCGCTTTGGGGCGTTTCCTTTCGCGGGCGCTAGGCCTACCCACACAAGTGAGGTATTATTTTTATCGGGAGACATGGGGGAACGCTGGGTGGAAGGAAATTCGTGGCTTCTCTCAGATTCCAGAACTTTCTGCCACAGAAATGTGAGGAACATGTGTTTTTTTAGCCAAATTTTGAGGTTTGCAATGGATTCTGGGTAACAGAACCTGGTCCGAGCCACACAAGTCACCCCATCTTGGATTCCCCTAGGTCTCTAGTTTTCAGAAATGCACAGGTTTGGTAGGTTTCCCTAGGTGGCGGCTGAGCTACAGGCCAAAATCTACAGGTAGGCACTTTGCAAAAAACACCTCTGTTTTCCTTCAAAAATTTGGCTGTGTCTACGTTGCGCTTTGGGGCGTTTCCTGTCGCGGGCGCTAGGCCTACCCACACAAGTGAGGTATTATTTTTATCGGGAGACGTAGGGGAACGCTGGGTGGAAGGAAATTTGTGGCTCCTCTCAGATTCCAGAACTTTCTGCCACAGAAATGTGAGGAACATGTGTTTTTTTAGCCAAATTTTGAGGTTTGCAATGGATTCTGGGTAACAGAACCTGGTCCGAGCCACACAAGTCACCCCATCTTGGATTCCCCTAGGTCTCTAGTTTTCAGAAATGCACAGGTTTGGTAGGTTTCCCTAGGTGGCGGCTGAGCTACAAGCCAAAATCTACAGGTAGGCACTTTGCAAAAAACACCTCTGTTTTCCGTCACAAATTTGGATGTGTCCACGTTGCGCTTTGGGGCGTTTTCTGTCGCGGGCGCTAGGCCTACGCACACCAGTGAGGTATCATTTTTATCGGGAGACGTGGGGGAACGCTGGGTGGAAGGAAATTTGTGGCTCCTCTTAGATTCCAGAATTTCTGCCACAGAAATTTTAGGAACGTGTTTTTTTAGCCAAATTTTGAGGTTTGCAAAGGATTCTGGGTAACAGAACCTGGTCCGAGCCACACAAGTCACCCCATCCTGGATTCCCCTAGGTCTCTAGTTTTCAGAAATGCACAGGTTTGGTAGGTTTCCCTAGGTGGCGGCTGAGCTACAAGCCAAAATCTACAGGTAGGCACTTTGCAAAAAACACCTCTGTTTTCCTTCAAAAATTTGGATGTGTCTACGTTGCGCTTTGGGGCGTTTCCTGTCGCGGGCGCTAGGCCTACCCACACAAGTGAGGTATCATTTTTATCGGGAGACGTGGGGGAACGCTGGGTGGAAGGAAATTCGTGGCTCCTCTCAGATTCCAGAACTTTATGCCACAGAAATGTGAGGAACATGTGTTTTTTTAGCCAAATTTTGAGGTTTGCAAAGGATTCTGGGTAACAGAACCTGGTCCGAGCCACACAAGTCACCCCATCTTGGATTCCCCTAGGTCTCTAGTTTTCAGAAATGCACAGGTTTGGTAGGTTTCCCTAGGTGGCGGCTGAGCTACAAGCCAAAATCTACAGGTAGGCACTTTGCAAAAAACACCTCTGTTTTCCTTCACAAATTTGGAAGTGTCCACGTTGCGCTTTGGGGCGTTTTCTGTCGCGGGCGCTAGGCCTACCCACACAAGTGAGATATCATTTTTATCGGGAGACGTGGGGGAACGCTAGGTGGAAGGAAATTTGTGGCTCCTCTCAGATTCCAGAACTTTCTGCCACAGAAATGTGAGGAACATGTGTTTTTTTAGCCAAATTTTGAGGTTTGCAATGGATTCTGGGTAACAGAACCTGGTCCGAGCCACACAAGTCACCCCATCTTTGATTCCCCTAGGTCTCTAGTTTTCAGAAATGCACAGGTTTGGTAGGTTTCCCTAGGTGGCGGCTGAGCTACAGGCCAAAATCTACAGGTAGGCACTTTGCAAAAAACACCTCTGTTTTCCTTCAAAAATTTGGCTGTATCTACGTTGCGCTTTGTGGCGTTTCCTGTCGCGGGCGCTAGGCCTACCCACACAAGTGAGGTATTATTTTTATCGGGAGACGTGGGGGAACACTGGGTGGAAGGAAATTTGTGGCTCCTCTCAGATTCCAGAACTTTCTGCCACAGAAATGTGAGGAACATGTGGTTTTTTAGCCAAATTTTGAGGTTTGCAATGGATTCTGGGTAACGGAACCTGGTCCGAGCCACACAAGTCACCCCATCTTGGATTCCCCCAGGTCTCTAGTTTTCAGAAATGCACAGGTTTGGTAGGTTTCCCTAGTTGGCGGCTGAGCTACAGGCCAAAATCTACAGGTAAGCACTTTGCAAAAAACACCTCTGTTTTCCTTCAAAAATTTGGCTGTGTCCACGCTGCGCTTTGGGGCATTTCCTGTCACGGGCGCTAGGCCTACCCACACAAGTGAGGTATCATTTGTATCGGGAGACGTGGGGGAACGCTGGGTGGAAGGAAATTCGTGGCTCCTCTCAGATTCCAGAACTTTCTGCCACAGAAATGTGAGGAACATGTGTTTTTTTAGCCAAATTTTGAGGTTTGCAAAGGATTCTGGGTAACAGAACCTGGTCCAAGCCACACAAGTCACCCCATCTTGGATTCCCCTAGGTCTCTAGTTTTCAGAAATGCACAGGTTTGGTAGGTTTACCTAGGTGGCGGCTGAGCTACAGGCCAAAATCTACAGGTAGGCACTTTGCAAAAAACACCTCTGTTTTCCTTCAAAAATTTGGCTGTGTCTACGTTGCGCTTTGGGGCGTTTCCTGTCGCGGGCGCTAGGCCTACCCACACAAGTGAGGTATTATTTTTATCGGGAGACGTGGGGGAACGCTGGGTGGAAGGAAATTTGTGGCTCCTCTCAGATTCCAGAACTTTCTGCCACAGAAATGTGAGGAACATGTGTTTTTTTAGCCAAATTTTGAGGTTTGCAATGGATTCTGGGTAACAGAACCTGGTCCGAGCCACACAAGTCACCCCATCTTGGATTCCCCTATGTCTCTAGTTTTCAGAAATGCACAGGTTTGGTAGGTTTCCCTAGCTGGCGGCTGAGCTACAAGCCAAAATCTACAGGTAGGCACTTTGCAAAAAACACCTCTGTTTTCCTTCACAAATTTGGATGTGTCCACGTTGCGCTTTAGGGCGTTTTCTGTCGCGGGCGCTAGGCCTACCCACACAAGTGAGGTATCATTTTTATCGGGAGACGTGGGGGAACGCTAGGTGGAAGGAAATTTGTGGCTCCTCTCAGATTCCAGAACTTTCTGCCACAGAAATGTTAGGAACATGTGTTTTTTTAGCCAAATTTTGAGGTTTGCAATGGATTCTGGGTAACAGAACCTTGTCCGAGCCACACAAGTCACCCCATCTTGGATTCCCTAGGTCTCTAGTTTTCAGAAATGCACAGGTTTGGTAGGTTTCCCTAGGTGGCGGCTGAGCTACAAGCCAAAATCTACAGGTAGGCACTTTGCAAAAAACACCTCTGTTTTCCTTCAAAAATTTGGATGTGTCTACGTTGCGCTTTGGGGCGTTTCCTGTCGCGGGCGCTAGGCCTACCCACACAAGTGAGGTATCATTTTTATCGGGAGACGTGGGGGAACGCTGGGTGGAAGGAAATTCGTGGCTCCTCTCAGATTCCAGAACTTTATGCCACAGAAATGTGAGGAACATGTGTTTTTTTAGCCAAATTTTGAGGTTTGCAAAGGATTCTGGGTAACAGAACCTGGTCCGAGCCACACAAGTCACCCCATCTTGGATTCCCCTAGGTCTCTAGTTTTCAGAAATGCACAGGTTTGGTAGGTTTCCCTAGGTGGCGGCTGAGCTACAAGCCAAAATCTACAGGTAGGCACTTTGCAAAAAACACCTCTGTTTTCCTTCACAAATTTGGATGTGTCCACGTTGCGCTTTGGGGCGTTTTCTGTCGCGGGCGCTAGGCCTACCCACACAAGTGAGATATCATTTTTATCGGGAGACGTGGGGGAACGCTAGGTGGAAGGAAATTTGTGGCTCCTCTCAGATTCCAGAACTTTCTGCCACAGAAATGTTAGGAACATGTGTTTTTTTAGCCAAATTTTGAGGTTTGCAAAGGATTCTGGGTGACAGAACCTAGTCCGAGCCACACAAGTCACCCCATCTTGGATTCCCCTAGGTCTCTAGTTTTCAGAAATGCACAGGTTTGGTAGGTTTCCCTAGGTGGCGGCTGAGCTACAAGCCAAAATCTACAGGTAGGCACTTTGCAAAAAACACCTCTGTTTTCCTTCAAAAATTTGGCTGTGTCTACGTTGCGCTTTGGGGCGTTTCCTGTCGCGGGCGCTAGGCCTACCCACACAAGTGAGGTATCATTTGTATCGGGAGACGTAGGGGAACGCTGGGTGGAAGGAAATTCGTGGCTCCTCTCAGATTCCAGAACTTTCTGCCACAGAAATGTGAGGAACATGTGTTTTTTTAGCCAAATTTTGAGGTTTGCAATGGATTCTGGGTAACAGAACCTGGTCCGAGCCACACAAGTCACCCCATCTTTGATTCCCCTAGGTCTCTAGTTTTCAGAAATGCACAGGTTTGGTAGGTTTCCCTAGGTGGCGGCTGAGCTACAGGCCAAAATCTACAGGTAGGCACTTTGCAAAAAACACCTCTGTTTTCCTTCAAAAATTTGGCTGTATCTACGTTGCGCTTTGTGGCGTTTCCTGTCGCGGGCGCTAGGCCTACCCACACAAGTGAGGTATTATTTTTATCGGGAGACGTGGGGGAACGCTGGGTGGAAGGAAATTTGTGGCTCCTCTCAGATTCCAGAACTTTCTGCCACAGAAATGTGAGGAACATGTGTTTTTTTAGCCAAATTTTGAGGTTTGCAGTGGATTCTGGGTAACAGAACCTGGTCCGAGCCACACAAGTCACCCCATCTTGGATTCCCCTATGTCTCTAGTTTTCAGAAATGCACAGGTTTGGTAGGTTTCCCTAGCTGGCGGCTGAGCTACAAGCCAAAATCTACAGGTAGGCACTTTGCAAAAAACACCTCTGTTTTCCTTCACAAATTTGGATGTGTCCACGTTGCGCTTTAGGGCGTTTTCTGTCGCGGGCGCTAGGCCTACCCACACAAGTGAGGTATCATTTTTATCGGGAGACGTGGGGGAACGCTAGGTGGAAGGAAATTTGTGGCTCCTCTCAGATTCCAGAACTTTCTGCCACAGAAATGTTAGGAACATGTGTTTTTTTAGCCAAATTTTGAGGTTTGCAATGGATTCTGGGTAACAGAACCTTGTCCGAGCCACACAAGTCACCCCATCTTGGATTCCCTAGGTCTCTAGTTTTCAGAAATGCACAGGTTTGGTAGGTTTCCCTAGGTGGCGGCTGAGCTACAAGCCAAAATCTACAGGTAGGCACTTTGCAAAAAACACCTCTGTTTTCCTTCAAAAATTTGACTGTGTCTACGTTGCGCTTTGGGGCGTTTCCTGTCGCGGGCGCTAGGCCTACCCACACAAGTGAGGTATCATTTGTATCGGGAGACGTGGGGGAACGCTGGGTGGAAGGAAATTCGTGGCTCCTCTCAGATTCCAGAACTTTCTGCCACAGAAATGTGAGGAACATGTGTTTTTTTAGCCAAATTTTGAGGTTTGCAAAGGATTCTGGGTAACAGAACCTGGTCCGAGCCACACAAGTCACCCCATCTTGGATTCCCCTAGGTCTCTAGTTTTCAGAAATGCACAGGTTTGGTAGGTTTCCCTAGGTGGCGGCTGAGCTACAAGCCAAAATCTACAGGTAGGCACTTTGCAAAACACACCTCTCTTTACATTCAAAAATTTGGATGAGTCCACGTTGCGCTTTGGGGCGTTTCCTGTCGCGGGCGCTAGGCCTACCCACACAAGTGAGGTATTATTTTTATCGGGAGACATGGGGGAACGCTGGGTGGAAGGAAATTCGTGGCTTCTCTCAGATTCCAGAACTTTCTGCCACAGAAATGTGAGGAACATGTGTTTTTTTAGCCAAATTTTGAGGTTTGCAATGGATTCTGGGTAACAGAACCTGGTCCGAGCCACACAAGTCACCCCATCTTGGATTCCCCTAGGTCTCTAGTTTTCAGAAATGCACAGGTTTGGTAGGTTTCCCTAGGTGGCGGCTGAGCTACAAGCCAAAATCTACAGGTAGGCACTTTGCAAAACACACCTCTGTTTTCATTCAAAAATTTGGATGAGTCCACGTTGCGCTTTGGGGCGTTTCCTGTCGCGGGCGCTAGGCCTACCCACACAAGTGAGGTATTATTTTTATCGGGAGACATGGGGGAACGCTGGGTGGAAGGAAATTCGTGGCTTCTCTCAGATTCCAGAACTTTCTGCCACAGAAATGTGAGGAACATGTGTTTTTTTAGCCAAATTTTGAGGTTTGCAATGGATTCTGGGTAACAGAACCTGGTCCGAGCCACACAAGTCACCCCATCTTGGATTCCCCTAGGTCTCTAGTTTTCAGAAATGCACAGGTTTGGTAGGTTTCCCTAGGTGGCGGCTGAGCTACAGGCCAAAATCTACAGGTAGGCACTTTGCAAAAAACACCTCTGTTTTCCTTCAAAAATTTGGCTGTGTCTACGTTGCGCTTTGGGGCGTTTCCTGTCGTGGGCGCTAGGCCTACCCACACAAGTGAGGTATTATTTTTATCGGGAGACGTAGGGGAACGCTGGGTGGAAGGAAATTTGTGACTCCTCTCAGATTCCAGAACTTTCTGCCACAGAAATGTGAGGAACATGTGTTTTTTTAGCCAAATTTTGAGGTTTGCAATGGATTCTGGGTAACAGAACCTGGTCCGAGCCACACAAGTCACCCCATCTTGGATTCCCCTAGGTCTCTAGTTTTCAGAAATGCACAGGTTTGGTAGGTTTCCCTAGGTGGCGGCTGAGCTACAAGCCAAAATCTACAGGTAGGCACTTTGCAAAAAACACCTCTGTTTTCCTTCAAAAATTTGGATGTGTCTACGTTGCGCTTTGGGGCGTTTCCTGTCGCGGGCGCTAGGCCTACCCACACAAGTGAGGTATCATTTTTATCGGGAGACGTGGGGGAACGCTGGGTGGAAGGAAATTCGTGGCTCCTCTCAGATTCCAGAACTTTATGCCACAGAAATGTGAGGAACATGTGTTTTTTTAGCCAAATTTTGAGGTTTGCAAAGGATTCTGGGTAACAGAACCTGGTCCGAGCCACACAAGTCACCCCATCTTGGATTCCCCTAGGTCTCTAGTTTTCAGAAATGCACAGGTTTGGTAGGTTTCCCTAGGTGGCGGCTGAGCTACAAGCCAAAATCTACAGGTAGGCACTTTGCAAAAAACACCTCTGTTTTCCTTCACAAATTTGGATGTGTCCACGTTGCGCTTTGGGGCGTTTTCTTTCGCGGGCGCTAGGCCTACCCACACAAGTGAGATATCATTTTTATCGGGAGACGTGGGGGAACGCTAGGTGGAAGGAAATTTGTGGCTCCTCTCAGATTCCAGAACTTTCTGCCACAGAAATGTTAGGAACATGTGTTTTTTTAGCCAAATTTTGAGGTTTGCAAAGGATTCTGGGTGACAGAACCTAGTCCGAGCCACACAAGTCACCCCATCTTGGATTCCCCTAGGTCTCTAGTTTTCAGAAATGCACAGGTTTGGTAGGTTTCCCTAGGTGGCGACTGAGCTACAAGCCAAAACCTACAGGTAGGCACTTTGCAAAAAACACCTCTGTTTTCCTTCAAAAATTTGGCTGTGTCTACGTTGCGCTTTGGGGCGTTTCCTGTCGCGGGCGCTAGGCCTACCCACACAAGTGAGGTATCATTTGTATCGGGAGACGTGGGGGAACGCTGGGTGGAAGGAAATTCGTGGCTCCTCTCAGATTCCAGAACTTTCTGCCACAGAAATGTGAGGAACATGTGTTTTTTTAGCCAAATTTTGAGGTTTGCAATGGATTCTGGGTAACAGAACCTGGTCCGAGCCACACAAGTCACCCCATCTTTGATTCCCCTAGGTCTCTAGTTTTCAGAAATGCACAGGTTTGGTAGGTTTCCCTAGGTGGCGGCTGAGCTACAGGCCAAAATCTACAGGTAGGCACTTTGCAAAAAACACCTCTGTTTTCCTTCAAAAATTTGGCTGTATCTACGTTGCGCTTTGTGGCGTTTCCTGTCGCGGGCGCTAGGCCTACCCACACAAGTGAGGTATTATTTTTATCGGGAGACGTGGGGGAACACTGGGTGGAAGGAAATTTGTGGCTCCTCTCAGATTCCAGAACTTTCTGCCACAGAAATGTGAGGAACATGTGGTTTTTTAGCCAAATTTTGAGGTTTGCAATGGATTCTGGGTAACAGAACCTGGTCCGAGCCGCACAAGTCACCCCATCTTGGATTCCCCCAGGTCTCTAGTTTTCAGAAATGCACAGGTTTGGTAGGTTTCCATAGTTGGCGGCTGAGCTACAGGCCAAAATCTACAGGTAAGCACTTTGCAAAAAACACCTCTGTTTTCCTTCAAAAATTTGGCTGTGTCCACGTTGCGCTTTGGGGCATTTCCTGTCACGGGCGCTAGGCCTACCCACACAAGTGAGGTATCATTTGTATCGGGAGACGTGGGGGAACGCTGGGTGGAAGGAAATTCGTGGCTCCTCTCAGATTCCAGAACTTTCTGCCACAGAAATGTGAGGAACATGTGTTTTTTTAGCCAAATTTTGAGGTTTGCAAAGGATTCTGGGTAACAGAACCTGGTCCAAGCCACACAAGTCACCCCATCTTGGATTCCCCTAGGTCTCTAGTTTTCAGAAATGCACAGGTTTGGTAGGTTTACCTAGGTGGCGGCTGAGCTACAGGCCAAAATCTACAGGTAGGCACTTTGCAAAAAACACCTCTGTTTTCCTTCAAAAATTTGGCTGTGTCTACGTTGCGCTTTGGGGCGTTTCCTGTCGCGGGCGCTAGGCCTACCCACACAAGTGAGGTATTATTTTTATCGGGAGACGTGGGGGAACGCTGGGTGGAAGGAAATTTGTGGCTCCTCTCAGATTCCAGAACTTTCTGCCACAGAAATGTGAGGAACATGTGTTTTTTTAGCCAAATTTTGAGGTTTGCAATGGATTCTGGGTAACAGAACCTGGTCCGAGCCACACAAGTCACCCCATCTTGGATTCCCCTAGGTCTCTAGTTTTCAGAAATGCACAGGTTTGGTAGGTTTCCCTAGCTGGCGGCTGAGCTACAAGCCAAAATCTACAGGTAGGCACTTTGCAAAAAACACCTCTGTTTTCCTTCACAAATTTGGATGTGTCCACGTTGCGCTTTGGGGCGTTTTCTGTCGCGGGCGCTAGGCCTACCCACACAAGTGAGGTATCATTTTTATCGGGAGACGTGGGGGAACGCTAGGTGGAAGGAAATTTGTGGCTCCCCTCAGATTCCAGAACTTTCTGCCACAGAAATGTTAGGAACATGTGTTTTTTTAGCCAAATTTTGAGGTTTGCAAAGGATTCTGGGTAACAGAACCTGGTCCGAGCCACACAAGTCACCCCATCTTGGATTCCCCCAGGTCTCTAGTTTTCAGAAATGCACAGGTTTGGTAGGTTTCCCTAGTTGGCGGCTGAGCTACAGGCCAAAATCTACAGGTAAGCACTTTGCAAAAAACACCTCTGTTTTCCTACAAAAATTTGGCTGTGTCCACGTTGCGCTTTGGGGCATTTCCTGTCACGGGCGCTAGGCCTACCCACACAAGTGAGGTATGATTTGTATCGGGAGACGTGGGGGAACGCTGGGTGGAAGGAGATTCGTGGCTCCTCTCAGATTCCAGAACTTTCTGCCACAGAAATGTGAGGAACATGTGTTTTTTTAGCCAAATTTTGAGGTTTGCAAAGGATTCTGGGTAACAGAACCTGGTCCAAGCCACACAAGTCACCCCATCTTGGATTCCCCTAGGTCTCTAGTTTTCAGAAATGCACAGGTTTGGTAGGTTTACCTAGGTGGCGGCTGAGCTACAGGCCAAAATCTACAGGTAGGCACTTTGCAAAAAACACCTCTGTTTTCCTTCAAAAATTTGGATGTGTCTACGTTGCGCTTTGGGGCATTTCCTGTTGCGGGCGCTAGGCCTACCCACACAAGTGAGGTATTATTTTTATCGGGAGACGTGGGGGAACGCTGGGTGGAAGGAAATTTGTGGCTCCTCTCAGATTCCAGAACTTTCTGCCACAGAAATGTGAGGAACATGTGTTTTTTTAGCCAAATTTTGAGGTTTGCAATGGATTCTGGGTAACAGAACCTGGTCCGAGCCACACAAGTCACCCCATCTTGGATTCCCCTAGGTCTCTAGTTTTCAGAAATGCACAGGTTTGGTAGGTTTCCCTAGCTGGCGGCTGAGCTACAAGCCAAAATCTACAGGTAGGCACTTTGCAAAAAACACCTCTGTTTTCCTTCACAAATATGGATGTGTCCACGTTGCGCTTTAGGGCATTTTCTGTCGCGGGCGCTAGGCCTACCCACACAAGTGAGGTATCATTTTTATCGGGAGACGTGGGGGAACGCTAGGTGGAAGGAAATTTGTGGCTCCTCTCAGATTCCAGAACTTTCTGCCACAGAAATGTTAGGAACATGTGTTTTTTTAGCCAAATTTTGAGGTTTGCAAAGGATTCTGGGTAACAGAACCTTGTCCGAGCCACACAAGTCACCCCATCTTGGATTCCCCTAGGTCTCTAGTTTTCAGAAATGCACAGGTTTGGTAGGTTTCCCTAGGTGGCGGCTGAGCTACAAGCCAAAATCTACAGGTAGGCACTTTGCAAAAAACACCTCTGTTTTCCTTCAAAAATTTGACTGTGTCTACGTTGCGCTTTGGGGCGTTTCCTGTCGCGGGCGCTAGGCCTACCCACACAAGTGAGGTATCATTTGTATCGGGAGACGTGGGGGAACGCTGGGTGGAAGGAAATTCGTGGCTCCTCTCAGATTCCAGAACTTTCTGCCACAGAAATGTGAGGAACATGTGTTTTTTTAGCCAAATTTTGAGGTTTGCAAAGGATTCTGGGTAACAGAACCTGGTCCGAGCCACACAAGTCACCCCATCTTGGATTCCCCTAGGTCTCTAGTTTTCAGAAATGCACAGGTTTGGTAGGTTTCCCTAGGTGGCGGCTGAGCTACAAGCCAAAATCTACAGGTAGGCACTTTGCAAAACACACCTCTCTTTTCATTCAAAAATTTGGATGAGTCCACGTTGCGCTTTGGGGCGTTTCCTGTCGCGGGCGCTAGGCCTACCCACACAAGTGAGGTATTATTTTTATCGGGAGACATGGGGGAACGCTGGGTGGAAGGAAATTCGTGGCTTCTCTCAGATTCCAGAACTTTCTGCCACAGAAATGTGAGGAACATGTGTTTTTTTAGCCAAATTTTGAGGTTTGCAATGGATTCTGGGTAACAGAACCTGGTCCGAGCCACACAAGTCACCCCATCTTGGATTCCCCTAGGTCTCTAGTTTTCAGAAATGCACAGGTTTGGTAGGTTTCCCTAGGTGGCGGCTGAGCTACAAACCAAAATCTACAGGTAGGCACTTTGCAAAACACACCTCTGTTTTCATTCAAAAATTTGGATGAGTCCACGTTGCGCTTTGGGGCGTTTCCTGTCGCGGGCGCTAGGCCTACCCACACAAGTGAGGTATTATTTTTATCGGGAGACATGGGGGAACGCTGGGTGGAAGGAAATTCGTGGCTTCTCTCAGATTCCAGAACTTTCTGCCACAGAAATGTGAGGAACATGTGTTTTTTTAGCCAAATTTTGAGGTTTGCAATGGATTCTGGGTAACAGAACCTGGTCCGAGCCACACAAGTCACCCCATCTTGGATTCCCCTAGGTCTCTAGTTTTCAGAAATGCACAGGTTTGGTAGGTTTCCCTAGGTGGCGGCTGAGCTACAGGCCAAAATCTACAGGTAGGCACTTTGCAAAAAACACCTCTGTTTTCCTTCAAAAATTTGGCTGTGTCTACGTTGCGCTTTGGGGCGTTTCCTGTCATGGGCGCTAGGCCTACCCACACAAGTGAGGTATTATTTTTATCGGGAGACGTAGGGGAACGATGGGTGGAAGGAAATTTGTGGCTCCTCTCAGATTCCAGAACTTTCTGCCACAGAAATGTGAGGAACATGTGTTTTTTTAGCCAAATTTTGAGGTTTGCAATGGATTCTGGGTAACAGAACCTGGTCCGAGCCACACAAGTCACCCCATCTTGGATTCCCCTAGGTCTCTAGTTTTCAGAAATGCACAGGTTTGGTAGGTTTCCCTAGGTGGCGGCTGAGCTACAAGCCAAAATCTACAGGTAGGCACTTTGCAAAAAACACCTCTGTTTTCCTTCAAAAATTTGGATGTGTCTACGTTGCGCTTTGGGGCGTTTCCTGTCGCGGGCGCTAGGCCTACCCACACAAGTGAGGTATCATTTTTATCGGGAGACGTGGGGGAACGCTGGGTGGAAGGAAATTCGTGGCTCCTCTCAGATTCCAGAACTTTATGCCACAGAAATGTGAGGAACATGTGTTTTTTTAGCCAAATTTTGAGGTTTGCAAAGGATTCTGGGTAACAGAACCTGGTCCGAGCCACACAAGTCACCCCATCTTGGATTCCCCTAGGTCTCTAGTTTTCAGAAATGCACAGGTTTGGTAGGTTTCCCTAGGTGGCGGCTGAGCTACAAGCCAAAATCTACAGGTAGGCACTTTGCAAAAAACACCTCTGTTTTCCTTCACAAATTTGGATGTGTCCACGTTGCGCTTTGGGGCGTTTTCTGTCGCGGGCGCTAGGCCTACCCACACAAGTGAGATATCATTTTTATCGGGAGACGTGGGGGAACGCTAGGTGGAAGGAAATTTGTGGCTCCTCTCAGATTCCAGAACTTTCTGCCACAGAAATGTGAGGAACATGTGTTTTTTTAGCCAAATTTTGAGGTTTGCAAAGGATTCTGGGTGACAGAACCTAGTCCGAGCCACACAAGTCACCCCATCTTGGATTCCCCTAGGTCTCTAGTTTTCAGAAATGCACAGGTTTGGTAGGTTTCCCTAGGTGGCGGCTGAGCTACAAGCCAAAATCTACAGGTAGGCACTTTGCAAAAAACACCTCTGTTTTCCTTCAAAAATTTGGCTGTGTCTACGTTGCGCTTTGGGGCGTTTCCTGTCGCGGGCGCTAGGCCTACCCACACAAGTGAGGTATCATTTGTATCGGGAGACGTGGGGGAACGCTGGGTGGAAGGAAATTCGTGGCTCCTCTCAGATTCCAGAACTTTCTGCCACAGAAATGTGAGGAACATGTGTTTTTTTAGCCAAATTTTGAGGTTTGCAATGGATTCTGGGTAACAGAACCTGGTCCGAGCCACACAAGTCACCCCATCTTTGATTCCCCTAGGTCTCTAGTTTTCAGAAATGCACAGGTTTGGTAGGTTTCCCTAGGTGGCGGCTGAGCTAAAGGCCAAAATCTACAGGTAGGCACTTTGCAAAAAACACCTCTGTTTTCCTTCAAAAATTTGGCTGTATCTACGTTGCGCTTTGTGGCGTTTCCTGTCGCGGGCGCTAGGCCTACCCACACAAGTGAGGTATTATTTTTATCGGGAGACGTGGGGGAACACTGGGTGGAAGGAAATTTGTGGCTCCTCTCAGATTCCAGAACTTTCTGCCACAGAAATGTGAGGAACATGTGGTTTTTTAGCCAAATTTTGAGGTTTGCAATGGATTCTGGGTAACAGAACCTGGTCCGAGCCACACAAGTCACCCCATCTTGGATTCCCCCAGGTCTCTAGTTTTCAGAAATGCACAGGTTTGGTATGTTTCCCTAGTTGGCGGCTGAGCTACAGGCCAAAATCTACAGGTAAGCACTTTGCAAAAAACACCTCTGTTTTCCTTCAAAAATTTGGCTGTGTCCACGTTGCGCTTTGGGGCATTTCCTGTCACGGGCGCTAGGCCTACCCACACAAGTGAGGTGTCATTTGTATCGGGAGACGTGGGGGAACGCTGGGTGGAAGGAAATTCGTGGCTCCTCTCAGATTCCAGAACTTTCTGCCACAGAAATGTGAGGAACATGTGTTTTTTTAGCCAAATTTTGAGGTTTGCAAAGGATTCTGGGTAACAGAACCTGGTCCAAGCCACACAAGTCACCCCATCTTGGATTCCCCTAGGTCTCTAGTTTTCAGAAATGCACAGGTTTGGTAGGTTTACCTAGGTGGCGGCTGAGCTACAGGCCAAAATCTACAGGTAGGCACTTTGCAAAAAACACCTCTGTTTTCCTTCAAAAATTTGGCTGTGTCTACGTTGCGCTTTGGGGCGTTTCCTGTCGCGGGCGCTAGGCCTACCCACACAAGTGAGGTATTATTTTTATCGGGAGACGTGGGGGAACGCTGGGTGGAAGGAAATTTGTGGCTCCTCTCAGATTCCAGAACTTTTTGCCACAGAAATGTGAGGAACATGTGTTTTTTTAGCCAAATTTTGAGGTTTGCAATGGATTCTGGGTAACAGAACCTGGTCCGAGCCACACAAGTCACCCCATCTTGGATTCCCCTAGGTCTCTAGTTTTCAGAAATGCACAGGTTAGGTAGGTTTCCCTAGCTGGCGGCTGAGCTACAAGCCAAAATCTACAGGTAGGCACTTTGCAAAAAACACCTCTGTTTTCCTTCACAAATTTGGATGTGTCCACGTTGCGCTTTGGGGCGTTTTCTGTCGCGGGCGCTAGGCCTACCCACACAAGTGAGGTATCATTTTTATCGGGAGACGTGGGGGAACGCTAGGTGGAAGGAAATTTGTGGCTCCCCTCAGATTCCAGAACTTTCTGCCACAGAAATGTTAGGAACATGTGTTTTTTTAGCCAAATTTTGAGGTTTGCAAAGGATTCTGGGTAACAGAACCTTGTCCGAGCCACACAAGTCACCCCATCTTGGATTCCCCTAGGTCTCTAGTTTTCAGAAATGCACAGGTTTGGTAGGTTTCCCTAGGTGGCGGCTGAGCTACAAGCCAAAATCTACAGGTAGGCACTTTGTAAAAAACACCTCTGTTTTCCTTCAAAAATTTGACTGTGTCTACGTTGCGCTTTGGGGCGTTTCCTGTAGCGGGCGCTAGGCCTACCCACACAAGTGAGGTATCATTTGTATCGGGACACGTGGGGGAACGCTGGGTGGAAGGAAATTCGTGGCTCCTCTCAGATTCCAGAACTTTCTGCCACAGAAATGTGAGGAACATGTGTTTTTTTAGCCAAATTTTTAGGTTTGCAAAGGATTCTGGGTAACAGAACCTGGTCCGAGCCACACAAGTCACCCTATCTTGGATTCCCCTAGGTCTCTAGTTTTCAGAAATGCACAGGTTTGGTAGGTTTCCCTAGGTGGCGGCTGAGCTACAAGCCAAAATCTACAGGTAGGCACTTTGCAAAACACACCTCTGTTTTCATTCAAAAATTTGGATGAGTCCACGTTGCGCTTTGGGGCGTTTCCTGTCGCGGGCGCTAGGCCTACCCACACAAGTGAGGTATTATTTTTATCGGGAGACATGGGGGAACGCTGGGTGGAAGGAAATTCGTGGCTTCTCTCAGATTCCAGAACTTTCTGCCACAGAAATGTGAGGAACATGTGTTTTTTTAGCCAAATTTTGAGGTTTGCAATGGATTCTGGGTAACAGAACCTGGTCCGAGCCACACAAGTCACCCCATCTTGGATTCCCCTAGGTCTCTAGTTTTCAGAAATGCACAGGTTTGGTAGGTTTCCCTAGGTGGCGGCTGAGCTACAGGCCAAAATCTACAGGTAGGCACTTTGCATAAAACACCTCTGTTTTCCTTCAAAAATTTGGCTGTGTCTACGTTGCGCTTTGGGGCGTTTCCTGTCGCGGGCGCTAGGCCTACCCACACAAGTGAGGTATTATTTTTATCGGGAGACGTAGGGGAACGCTGGGTGGAAGGAAATTTGTGGCTCCTCTCAGATTCCAGAACTTTCTGCCACAGAAATGTGAGGAACATGTGTTTCTTTAGCCAAATTTTGAGGTTTGCAATGGATTCTGGGTAACAGAACCTGGTCCGAGCCACACAAGTCACCCCATCTTGGATTCCCCTAGGTCTCTAGTTTTCAGAAATGCACAGGTTTGGTAGGTTTCCCTAGGTGGCGGCTGAGCTACAAGCCAAAATCTACAGGTAGGCACTTTGCAAAAAACACCTCTGTTTTCCGTCACAAATTTGGATGTGTCCACGTTGCGCTTTGGGGCGTTTTCTGTCGCGGGCGCTAGGCCTACGCACACCAGTGAGGTATCATTTTTATCGGGAGACGTGGGGGAACGCTGGGTGGAAGGAAATTTGTGGCTCCTCTTAGATTCCAGAATTTCTGCCACAGAAATTTTAGGAACGTGTTTTTTTAGCCAAATTTTGAGGTTTGCAAAGGATTCTGGGTAACAGAACCTGGTCCGAGCCACACAAGTCACCCCATCCTGGATTCCCCTAGGTCTCTAGTTTTCAGAAATGCACAGGTTTGGTAGGTTTCCCTAGGTGGCGGCTGAGCTACAAGCCAAAATCTACAGGTAGGCACTTTGCAAAAAACACCTCTGTTTTCCTTCAAAAATTTGGATGTGTCTACGTTGCGCTTTGGGGCGTTTCCTGTCGCGGGCGCTAGGCCTACCCACACAAGTGAGGTATCATTTTTATCGGGAGACGTGGGGGAACGCTGGGTGGAAGGAAATTCGTGGCTCCTCTCAGATTCCAGAACTTTATGCCACAGAAATGTGAGGAACATGTGTTTTTTTAGCCAAATTTTGAGGTTTGCAAAGGATTCTGGGTAACAGAACCTGGTCCGAGCCACACAAGTCACCCCATCTTGGATTCCCCTAGGTCTCTAGTTTTCAGAAATGCACACGTTTGGTAGGTTTCCCTAGG
Organism: Pleurodeles waltl; assembly: GCF_031143425.1. Classification (NCBI taxonomy): domain Eukaryota; kingdom Metazoa; phylum Chordata; class Amphibia; order Caudata; family Salamandridae; genus Pleurodeles; species Pleurodeles waltl. The sequence continues at coordinate 513,055,216 of NC_090445.1, forward strand.
TGGCGGCTGAGCTACAAGCCAAAATCTACAGGTAGGCACTTTGCAAAAAACACCTCTGTTTTCCTTCACAAATTTGGATGTGTCCACGTTGCGCTTTGGGGCGTTTTCTGTCGCGGGCGCTAGGCCTACCCACACAAGTGAGATATCATTTTTATCGGGAGACGTGGGGGAACGCTAGGTGGAAGGAAATTTGTGGCTCCTCTCAGATTCCAGAACTTTCTGCCACAGAAATGTTAGGAACATGTGTTTTTTTAGCCAAATTTTGAGGTTTGCAAAGGATTCTGGGTGACAGAACCTAGTCCGAGCCACACAAGTCACCCCATCTTGGATTCCCCTAGGTCTCTAGTTTTCAGAAATGCACAGGTTTGGTAGGTTTCCCTAGGTGGCGGCTGAGCTACAAGCCAAAATCTACAGGTAGGCACTTTGCAAAAAACACCTCTGTTTTCCTTCAAAAATTTGGCTGTGTCTACGTTGCGCTTTGGGGCGTTTCCTGTCGCGGGCGCTAGGCCTACCCACACAAGTGAGGTATCATTTGTATCGGGAGACGTGGGGGAACGCTGGGTGGAAGGAAATTCGTGGCTCCTCTCAGATTCCAGAACTTTCTGCCACAGAAATGTGAGGAACATGTGTTTTTTTAGCCAAATTTTGAGGTTTGCAATGGATTCTGGGTAACAGAACCTGGTCCGAGCCACACAAGTCACCCCATCTTTGATTCCCCTAGGTCTCTAGTTTTCAGAAATGCACAGGTTTGGTAGGTTTCCCTAGGTGGCGGCTGAGCTACAGGCCAAAATCTACAGGTAGGCACTTTGCAAAAAACACCTCTGTTTTCCTTCAAAAATTTGGCTGTATCTACGTTGCGCTTTGTGGCGTTTCCTGTCGCGGGCGCTAGGCCTACCCACACAAGTGAGGTATTATTTTTATCGGGAGACGTGGGGGAACACTGGGTGGAAGGAAATTTGTGGCTCCTCTCAGATTCCAGAACTTTCTGCCACAGAAATGTGAGGAACATGTGGTTTTTTAGCCAAATTTTGAGGTTTGCAATGGATTCTGGGTAACAGAACCTGGTCCGAGCCACACAAGTCACCCCATCTTGGATTCCCCCAGGTCTCTAGTTTTCAGAAATGCACAGGTTTGGTAGGTTTCCCTAGTTGGCGGCTGAGCTACAGGCCAAAATCTACAGGTAAGCACTTTGCAAAAAACACCTCTGTTTTCCTTCAAAAATGTGGCTGTGTCGACGTTGCGCTTTGGGGCATTTCCTGTCACGGGCGCTAGGCCTACCCACACAAGTGAGGTATCATTTTTATCGGGAGACGTGGGGGAACGCTGGGTGGAAGGAAATTCGTGGCTCCTCTCAGATTCCAGAACTTTCTGCCACAGAAATGTGAGGAACATGTGTTTTTTTAGCCAAATTTTGAGGTTTGCAAAGGATTCTGGGTAACAGAACCTGGTCCAAGCCACACAAGTCACCCCATCTTGGATTCCCCTAGGTCTCTAGTTTTCAGAAATGCACAGGTTTGGTAGGTTTCCCTAGGTGGCGGCTGAGCTACAAGCCAAAATCTACAGGTAGGCACTTTGCAAAAAACACCTCTGTTTTCCTTCACAAATTTGGATGTGTCCACGTTGCGCTTTGGGGTGTTTTCTGTCGCGGGCGCTAGGCCTACCCATACAAGTGAGGTATCATTTTTATCGGGAGACGTGGGGGAACGCTAGGTGGAAGGAAATTTGTGGCTCCTCTCAGATTCCAGAACTTTCTGCCACAGAAATGTTAGGAACATGTGTTTTTTTAGCCAAATTTTGAGGTTTGCAAAGGATTCTGGGTAACAGAACCTTGTCCGAGCCACACAAGTCACCCCATCTTGGATTCCACTAGGTCTCTAGTTTTCAGAAATGCACAGGTTTGGTAGGTTTCCCTAGGTGGCGGCTGAGCTACAAGCCAAAATCTACAGGTAGGCACTTTGCAAAAAACACCTCTGTTTTCCTTCAAAAATTTGACTGTGTCTACGTTGCGCTTTGGGGCGTTTCCTGTCGCGGGCGCTAGGCCTACCCACACAAGTGAGGTATCATTTGTATCGGGAGACGTGGGGGAACGCTGGGTGGAAGGAAATTCGTGGCTCCTCTCAGATTCCAGAACTTTCTGCCACAGAAATGTGAGGAACATGTGTTTTTTTAGCCAAATTTTGAGGTTTGCAAAGGATTCTGGGTAACAGAACCTGGTCCAAGCCACACAAGTCACCCCATCTTGGATTCCCCTAGGTCTCTAGTTTTCAGAAATGCACAGGTTTGGTAGGTTTCCCTAGGTGGCGGCTGAGCTACAAGCCAAAATCTACAGGTAGGCACTTTGCAAAACACACCTCTGTTTTCATTCAAAAATTTGGATGAGTCCACGTTACGCTTTGGGGCGTTTCCTGTCGCGGGCGCTAGGCCTACCCACACAAGTGAGGTATTATTTTTATCGGGAGACATGGGGGAACGCTGGGTGGAAGGAAATTCGTGGCTTCTCTCAGATTCCAGAACTTTCTGCCACAGAAATGTGAGGAACATGTGTTTTTTTAGCCAAATTTTGAGGTTTGCAATGGATTCTGGGTAACAGAACCTGGTCCGAGCCACACAAATCACCCCATCTTGGATTCCCCTAGGTCTCTAGTTTTCAGAAATGCACAGGTTTGGTAGGTTTCCCTAGGTGGCGGCTGAGCTACAGGCCAAAATCTACAGGTAGGCACTTTGCAAAAAACACCTCTGTTTTCCTTCAAAAATTTGGCTGTGTCTACGTTGCGCTTTGGGGCGTTTCCTGTCGCGGGCGCTAGGCCTACCCACACAAGTGAGGTATTATTTTTATCGGGAGACGTGGGGGAACGCTGGGTGGAAGGAAATTTGTGGCTCCTCTCAGATTCCAGAACTTTCTGCCACAGAAATGTGAGGAACATGTGTTTTTTTAGCCAAATTTTGAGGTTTGCAATGGATTCTGGGTAACAGAACCTGGTCCGAGCCACACAAGTCACCCCATCTTGGATTCCCCTAGGTCTCTAGTTTTCAGAAATGCACAGGTTTGGTAGGTTTCCCTAGGTGGCGGCTGAGCTACAAGCCAAAATCTACAGGTAGGCACTTTGCAAAAAACACCTCTGTTTTCCGTCACAAATTTGGATGTGTCCACGTTGCGCTTTGGGGCGTTTTCTGTCGCGGGCGCTAGGCCTACGCACACCAGTGAGGTATCATTTTTATCGGGAGACGTGGGGGAACGCTGGGTGGAAGGAAATTTGTGGCTCCTCTTAGATTCCAGAATTTCTGCCACAGAAATTTTAGGAACGTGTTTTTTTAGCCAAATTTTGAGGTTTGCAAAGGATTCTGGGTAACAGAACCTGGTCCGAGCCACACAAGTCACCCCATCCTGGATTCCCCTAGGTCTCTAGTTTTCAGAAATGCACAGGTTTGGTAGGTTTCCCTAGGTGGCGGCTGAGCTACAAGCCAAAATCTACAGGTAGGCACTTTGCAAAAAACACCTCTGTTTTCCTTCACAAATTTGGATGTGTCCACGTTGCGCTTTGGGGCGTTTTCTGTCGCGGGCGCTAGGCCTACCCACACAAGTGAGGTATCATTTTTATCGGGAGACGTGGGGGAACGCTAGGTGGAAGGAAATTTGTGGCTCCTCTCAGATTCCAGAACTTTCTGCCACAGAAATGTTAGGAACATGTGTTTTTTTAGCCAAATTTTGAGGTTTGCAAAGGATTCTGGGTAACAGAACCTTGTCCGAGCCACACAAGTCACCCCATCTTGGATTCCACTAGGTCTCTAGTTTTCAGAAATGCACAGGTTTGGTAGGTTTCCCTAGGTGGCGGCTGAGCTACAAGCCAAAATCTACAGGTAGGCACTTTGCAAAAAACACCTCTGTTTTCCTTCAAAAATTTGACTGTGTCTACGTTGCGCTTTGGGGCGTTTCCTGTCGCGGGCGCTAGGCCTACCCACACAAGTGAGGTATCATTTGTATCGGGAGACGTGGGGGAACGCTGGGTGGAAGGAAATTCGTGGCTCCTCTCAGATTCCAGAACTTTCTGCCACAGAAATGTGAGGAACATGTGTTTTTTTAGCCAAATTTTGAGGTTTGCAAAGGATTCTGGGTAACAGAACCTGGTCCAAGCCACACAAGTCACCCCATCTTGGATTCCCCTAGGTCTCTAGTTTTCAGAAATGCACAGGTTTGGTAGGTTTCCCTAGGTGGCGGCTGAGCTACAAGCCAAAATCTACAGGTAGGCACTTTGCAAAACACACCTCTGTTTTCATTCAAAAATTTGGATGAGTCCACGTTACGCTTTGGGGCGTTTCCTGTCGCGGGCGCTAGGCCTACCCACACAAGTGAGGTATTATTTTTATCGGGAGACATGGGGGAACGCTGGGTGGAAGGAAATTCGTGGCTTCTCTCAGATTCCAGAACTTTCTGCCACAGAAATGTGAGGAACATGTGTTTTTTTAGCCAAATTTTGAGGTTTGCAATGGATTCTGGGTAACAGAACCTGGTCCGAGCCACACAAATCACCCCATCTTGGATTCCCCTAGGTCTCTAGTTTTCAGAAATGCACAGGTTTGGTAGGTTTCCCTAGGTGGCGGCTGAGCTACAGGCCAAAATCTACAGGTAGGCACTTTGCAAAAAACACCTCTGTTTTCCTTCAAAAATTTGGCTGTGTCTACGTTGCGCTTTGGGGCGTTTCCTGTCGCGGGCGCTAGGCCTACCCACACAAGTGAGGTATTATTTTTATCGGGAGACGTGGGGGAACGCTGGGTGGAAGGAAATTTGTGGCTCCTCTCAGATTCCAGAACTTTCTGCCACAGAAATGTGAGGAACATGTGTTTTTTTAGCCAAATTTTGAGGTTTGCAATGGATTCTGGGTAACAGAACCTGGTCCGAGCCACACAAGTCACCCCATCTTGGATTCCCCTAGGTCTCTAGTTTTCAGAAATGCACAGGTTTGGTAGGTTTCCCTAGGTGGCGGCTGAGCTACAAGCCAAAATCTACAGGTAGGCACTTTGCAAAAAACACCTCTGTTTTCCTTCACAAATTTGGATGTGTCCACGTTGCGCTTTGGGGCGTTTTCTGTCACGGGCGCTAGGCCTACGCACACAAGTGAGGTATCATTTTTATCGGGAGACGTGGGGGAACGCTGGGTGGAAGGAAATTTGTGGCTCCTCTTAGATTCCAGAATTTCTGCCACAGATATTTTAGGAACGTGTTTTTTTAGCCAAATTTTGAGGTTTTCAAAGGATTCTGGGTAACAGAACCTGGCCCGAGCCACACAAGTCACCCCATCTTGGATTCCCCTAGGTCTCTAGTTTTCAGAAATGCACAGGTTTGGTAGGTTTCCCTAGGTGGCGGCTGAGCTACAAGCCAAAATCTACAGGTAGGCACTTTGCAAAAAACACCTCTGTTTTCCTTCAAAAATTTGGATGTGTCTACGTTGCGCTTTGGGGCGTTTCCTGTCGCGGGCGCTAGGCCTACCCACACAAGTGAGGTATCATTTTTATCGGGAGACATGGGGGAACGCTGGGTGGAAGGAAATTCGTGGCTCCTCTCAGATTCCAGAACTTTATGCCACAGAAATGTGAGGAACATGTGTTTTTTTAGCCAAATTTTGAGGTTTGCAAAGGATTCTGGGTAACAGAACCTGGTCCGGGCCACACAAGTCACCCCATCTTGGATTCCCCTAGGTCTCTAGTTTTCAGAAATGCACACGTTTGGTAGGTTTCCCTAGGTGGCGGCTGAGCTACAAGCCAAAATCTACAGGTAGGCACTTTGCAAAAAACACCTCTGTTTTCCTTCACAAATTTGGATGTGTCCACGTTGCACTTTGGGGCGTTTTCTGTCGCGGGCGCTAGGCCTACCCACACAAGTGAGATATCATTTTTATCGGGAGACGTGGGGGAACGCTAGGTGGAAGGAAATTTGTGGCTCCTCTCAGATTCCAGAACTTTCTGCCACAGAAATGTTAGGAACATGTGTTTTTTTAGCCAAATTTTGAGGTTTGCAAAGGATTCTGGGTGACAGAACATAGTCCGAGCCACACAAGTCACCCCATCTTGGATTCCCCTAGGTCTCTAGTTTTCAGAAATGCACAGGTTTGGTAGGTTTCCCTAGGTGGCGGCTGAGCTACAAGCCAAAATCTACAGGTAGGCACTTTGCAAAAAACACCTCTGTTTTCCTTCAAAAATTTGGCTGTGTCTACGTTGCGCTTTGGGGCGTTTCCTGTCGCGGGCGCTAGGCCTACCCACACAAGTGAGGTATCATTTGTATCGGGAGACGTGGGGGAACGCTGGGTGGAAGGAAATTCGTGGCTCCTCTCAGATTCCAGAACTTTCTGCCACAGAAATGTGAGGAACATGTGTTTTTTTAGCCAAATTTTGAGGTTTGCAATGGATTCTGGGTAACAGAACCTGGTCCGAGCCACACAAGTCACCCCATCTTTGATTCCCCTAGGTCTCTAGTTTTCAGAAATGCACAGGTTTGGTAGGTTTCCCTAGGTGGCGGCTGAGCTACAGGCCAAAATCTACAGGTAGGCACTTTGCAAAAAACACCTCTGTTTTCCTTCAAAAATTTGGCTGTATCTACGTTGCGCTTTGTGGCGTTTCCTGTCGCGGGCGCTAGGCCTACCCACACAAGTGAGGTATTATTTTTATCGGGAGACGTGGGGGAACACTGGGTGGAAGGAAATTTGTGGCTCCTCTCAGATTCCAGAACTTTCTGCCACAGAAATGTGAGGAACATGTGGTTTTTTAGCCAAATTTTGAGGTTTGCAATGGATTCTGGGTAACAGAACCTGGTCCGAGCCACACAAGTCACCCCATCTTGGATTCCCCCAGGTCTCTAGTTTTCAGAAATGCACAGGTTTGGTAGGTTTCCCTAGTTGGCGGCTGAGCTACAGGCCAAAATCTACAGGTAAGCACTTTGCAAAAAACACCTCTGTTTTCCTTCAAAAATTTGGCTGTGTCCACGTTGCGCTTTGGGGCATTTCCTGTCACGGGCGCTAGGCCTACCCACACAAGTGAGGTATCATTTTTATCGGGAGACGTGGGGGAACGCTGGGTGGAAGGAAATTCGTGGCTCCTCTCAGATTCCAGAACTTTCTGCCACAGAAATGTGAGGAACATGTGTTTTTTTAGCCAAATTTTGAGGTTTGCAAAGGATTCTGGGTAACAGAACCTGGTCCAAGCCACACAAGTCACCCCATCTTGGATTCCCCTAGGTCTCTAGTTTTCAGAAATGCACAGGTTTGGTAGGTTTCCCTAGGTGGCGGCTGAGCTACAAGCCAAAATCTACAGGTAGGCACTTTGCAAAAAACACCTCTGTTTTCCTTCACAAATTTGGATGTGTCCACGTTGCGCTTTGGGGCGTTTTCTGTCGCGGGCGCTAGGCCTACCCACACAAGTGAGGTATCATTTTTATCGGGAGACGTGGGGGAACGCTAGGTGGAAGGAAATTTGTGGCTCCTCTCAGATTCCAGAACTTTCTGCCACAGAAATGTTAGGAACATGTGTTTTTTTAGCCAAATTTTGAGGTTTGCAAAGGATTCTGGGTAACAGAACCTTGTCCGAGCCACACAAGTCACCCCATCTTGGATTCCCCTAGGTCTCTAGTTTTCAGAAATGCACAGGTTTGGTAGGTTTCCCTAGGTGGCGGCTGAGCTACAAGCCAAAATCTACAGGTAGGCACTTTGCAAAAAACACCTCTGTTTTCCTTCAAAAATTTGACTGTGTCTACGTTGCGCTTTGGGGCGTTTCCTGTCGCGGGCGCTAGGCCTACCCACACAAGTGAGGTATCATTTGTATCGGGAGACGTGGGGGAACGCTGGGTGGAAGGAAATTCGTGGCTCCTCTCAGATTCCAGAACTTTCTGCCACAGAAATGTGAGGAACATGTGTTTTTTTAGCCAAATTTTGAGGTTTGCAAAGGATTCTGGGTAACAGAACCTGGTCCAAGCCACACAAGTCACCCCATCTTGGATTCCCCTAGGTCTCTAGTTTTCAGAAATGCACAGGTTTGGTAGGTTTCCCTAGGTGGCGGCTGAGCTACAAGCCAAAATCTACAGGTAGGCACTTTGCAAAACACACCTCTGTTTTCATTCAAAAATTTGGATGAGTCCACGTTACGCTTTGGGGCGTTTCCTGTCGCGGGCGCTAGGCCTACCCACACAAGTGAGGTATTATTTTTATCGGGAGACATGGGGGAACGCTGGGTGGAAGGAAATTCGTGGCTTCTCTCAGATTCCAGAACTTTCTGCCACAGAAATGTGAGGAACATGTGTTTTTTTAGCCAAATTTTGAGGTTTGCAATGGATTCTGGGTAACAGAACCTGGTCCGAGCCACACAAATCACCCCATCTTGGATTCCCCTAGGTCTCTAGTTTTCAGAAATGCACAGGTTTGGTAGGTTTCCCTAGGTGGCGGCTGAGCTACAGGCCAAAATCTACAGGTAGGCACTTTGCAAAAAACACCTCTGTTTTCCTTCAAAAATTTGGCTGTGTCTACGTTGCGCTTTGGGGCGTTTCCTGTCGCGTGCGCTAGGCCTACCCACACAAGTGAGGTATTATTTTTATCGGGAGACGTGGGGGAACGCTGGGTGGAAGGAAATTTGTGGCTCCTCTCAGATTCCAGAACTTTCTGCCACAGAAATGTGAGGAACATGTGTTTTTTTAGCCAAATTTTGAGGTTTGCAATGGATTCTGGGTAACAGAACCTGGTCCGAGCCACACAAGTCACCCCATCTTGGATTCCCCTAGGTCTCTAGTTTTCAGAAATGCACAGGTTTGGTAGGTTTCCCTAGGTGGCGGCTGAGCTACAAGCCAAAATCTACAGGTAGGCACTTTGCAAAAAACACCTCTGTTTTCCTTCACAAATTTGGATGTGTCCACGTTGCGCTTTGGGGCGTTTTCTGTCACGGGCGCTAGGCCTACGCACACAAGTGAGGTATCATTTTTATCGGGAGACGTGGGGGAACGCTGGGTGGAAGGAAATTTGTGGCTCCTCTTAGATTCCAGAATTTCTGCCACAGATATTTTAGGAACGTGTTTTTTTAGCCAAATTTTGAGGTTTTCAAAGGATTCTGGGTAACAGAACCTGGTCCGAGCCACACAAGTCACCCCATCTTGGATTCCCCTAGGTCTCTAGTTTTCAGAAATGCACAGGTTTGGTAGGTGTCCCTAGGTGGCGGCTGAGCTACAAGCCAAAATCTACAGGTAGGCACTTTGCAAAAAACACCTCTGTTTTCCTTCAAAAATTTGGATGTGTCTACGTTGCGCTTTGGGGCGTTTCCTGTCGCGGGCGCTAGGCCTACCCACACAAGTGAGGTATAATTTGTATCGGGAGACGTGGGGGAACGCTGGGTGGAAGGAAATTCGTGGCTCCTCTCAGATTCCAGAACTTTATGCCACAGAAATGTGAGGAACATGTGTTTTTTTAGCCAAATTTTGAGGTTTGCAAAGGATTCTGGGTAACAGAACCTGGTCCGAGCCACACAAGTCACCCCATCTTGGATTCCCCTAGGTCTCTAGTTTTCAGAAATGCACAGGTTTGGTAGGTTTACCTAGGTGGCGGCTGAGCTACAAGCCAAAATCTACAGGTAGGCACTTTGCAAAAAACACCTCTGTTTTCCTTCACAAATTTGGATGTGTCCACGTTGCGCTTTGGGGCGTTTTCTGTCGCGGGCGCTAGGCCTACCCACACAAGTGAGATATCATTTTTATCGGGAGACGTGGGGGAACGCTAGGTGGAAGGAAATTTGTGGTTCCTCTCAGATTCCAGAACTTTCTGCCACAGAAATGTTAGGAACATGTGTTTTTTTAGCCAAATTTTGAGGTTTGCAAAGGATTCTGGGTAACAGAACCTAGTCCGAGCCACACAAGTCACCCCATCTTGGATTCCCCTAGGTCTCTAGTTTTCAGAAATGCACAGGTTTGGTAGGTTTCCCTAGGTGGCGGCTGAGCTACAAGCCAAAATCTACAGGTAGGCACTTTGCAAAAAACACCTCTGTTTTCCTTAAAAAATTTGGCTGTGTCTACGTTGCGCTTTGGGGCGTTTCCTGTCGCGGGCGCTAGGCCTACCCACACAAGTGAGGTATCATTTGTATCGGGAGATGTGGGGGAACGCTGGGTGGAAGGAAATTCGTGGCTCCTCTCAGATTCCAGAACTTTCTGCCACAGAAATGTGAGGAACATGTGTTTTTTTAGCCAAATTTTGAGGTTTGCAAAGGATTCTGGGTAACAGAACCTGGTCCGAGCCACACAAGTCACCCCATCTTGTATTCCCCTAGGTCTCTAGTTTTCAGAAATGCACAGGTTTGGTAGGTTTCCCTAGGTGGCGGCTGAGCTACAAGCCAAAATCTACAGGTAGGCACTTTGCAAAACACACCTCTGTTTTCCTTCAAAAATTTGGATGTGTCCACGTTGCGCTTTGGGGCGTTTCCTGTCGCGGGCGCTAGGCCTACCCACACAAGTGAGGTATTATTTTTATCGGGAGACGTGGGGGAACGCTGGGTGGAAGGAAATTCGTGGCTTCTCTCAGATTCCAGAACTTTCTGCCACAGAAATGTGAGGAACATGTGTTTTTTTAGCCAAATTTTGAGGTTTGCAATGGATTCTGGGTAACAGAACCTGGTCCGAGCCACACAAGTCACCCCATCTTTGATTCCCCTAGGTCTCTAGTTTTCAGAAAAGCACAGGTTTGGTAGGTTTCCCTAGGTGGCGGCTGAGCTACAGGCCAAAATCTACAGGTAGGCACTTTGCAAAAAACACCTCTGTTTTCCTTCAAAAATTTGGCTGTATCTACGTTGCGCTTTGTGGCGTTTCCTGTCGCGGGCGCTAGGCCTACCCACACAAGTGAGGTATTATTTTTATCGGGAGACGTGGGGGAACGCTGGGTGGAAGGAAATTTGTGGCTCCTCTCAGATTCCAGAACTTTCTGCCACAGAAATGTGAGGAACATGTGTTTTTTTAGCCAAATTTTGAGGTTTGCAATGGATTCTGGGCAACAGAACCTGGTCCGAGCCACACAAGTCACCCCATCTTGGATTCCCCCAGGTCTCCAGTTTTCAGAAATGCACAGGTTTGGTAGGTTTCCCTAGGTGGCGGCTGAGCTACAAGCCAAAATCTACAGGTAGGCACTTTGCAAAAAACACCTCTGTTTTCCTTCACAAATTTGGATGTGTCCACGTTGCGCTTTGGGGCGTTTTCTGTCGCGGGCGCTAGGCCTACCCACACAAGTGAGGTATCATTTTTATCAGGAGACGTGGGGGAACGCTGGGTGGAAGGAAATTTGTGGCTCCTCTTAGATTCCAGAACTTTCTGCCACAGAAATGTTAGGAACATGTGTTTTTTTAGCCAAATTTTGAGGTTTGCAAAGGATTCTGGGTAACAGAACCTGGTCCGAGCCACACAAGTCACCCCATCTTGGATTCCCCTAGGTCTCTAGTTTTCAGAAATGCACAGGTTTGGTAGGTTTCCCTAGGTGGCGGCTGAGCTACAAGCCAAAATCTACAGGTAGGCACTTTGCAAAAAACACCTCTGTTTTCCTTCAAAAATTTGGATGTGTCTACGTTGCGCTTTGGGGCGTTTCCTGTCGCGGGCGCTAGCCCTACCCACACAAGTGAGGTATCATTTTTATCGGGAGACGTGGGGGAACGCTGGGTGGAAGGAAATTCGTGGCTCCTCTCAGATTCCAGAACTTTATGCCACAGAAATGTGAGGAACATGTGTTTTTTTGCCAAATTTTGAGGTTTGCAAAGGATTCTGGGTAACAGAACCTGGTCCGAGCCACACAAGTCACCCCATCTTGGATTCCCCTAGGTCTCTAGTTTTCAGAAATGCACAGGTTTGGTAGGTTTCCCTAGGTGGCGGCTGAGCTACAAGCCAAAATCTACAGGTAGGCACTTTGCAAAACACACCTCTGTTTTCCTTCACAAATTTGGATGTGTCCACGTTGCGCTTTGGGGCGTTTTCTGTCGCGGGCGCTAGGCCTACCCACACAAGTGAGGTATCATTTTTATCGGGAGAGGTGGGGGAACGCTGGGTGGAAGGAAATTTGTGGCTCCTCTCAGATTCCAGAACTTTCTGCCACAGAAATGTGAGGAACATGTGTTTTTTTAGCCAAATTTTGAGGTTTGCAATGGATTCTGGGTAACAGAACCTGGTCCGAGCCACACAAGTCACCCCATCTTGGATTCCCCTAGGTCTCTAGTTTTCAGAAATGCACAGGTTTGGTAGGTTTCCCCAAGTGGCGGCTGAGCTACAAGCCAAAATCTACAGGTAGGCACTTTGCAAAACACACCTCTGTTTTCCTTCAAAAATTTGGATGTGTCTACGTTGCGCTTTGGGGCGTTTCCTGTCGCGGGCGCTAGGCCTACCCACACAAGTGAGGTATCATTTTTATCGGGAGACGTGGGGGAACGCTGGGTGGAAGGAAATTTGTGGCTCCTCTTAGATTCCAGAACTTTCTGCCACAGAAATTTTAGGAACATGTGTTTTTTTAGCCAAATTTTGAGGTTTGCAAAGGATTCTGGGTGACAGAACCTAGTCCGAGCCACACAAGTCACCCCATCTTGGATTCCCCTAGGTCTCTAGTTTTCAGAAATGCACAGGTTTGGTAGGTTTCCCTAGGTGGCGGCTGAGCTACAAGCCAAAATCTACAGGTAGGCACTTAGCAAAAAACACCTCTGTTTTCCTTCAAAAATTTGGCTGTGTCTACGTTGCGCTTTGGGGCGTTTCCTGTCGCGGGCGCTAGGCCTACCCACACAAGTGAGGTATCATTTGTATCGGGAGACGTGGGGGAACGCTGGGTGGAAGGAAATTCGTGGCTCCTCTCAGATTTAAGAACTTTCTGCCACAGAAATGTGAGGAACATGTGTTTTTTTAGCCAAATTTTGAGGTTTGCAATGGATTCTGGGTAACAGAACCTGGTCCGAGCCACACAAGTCACCCCATCTTTGATTCCCCTAGGTCTCTAGTTTTCAGAAATGCACAGGTTTGGTAGGTTTCCCTAGGTGGCGGCTGAGCTACAGGCCAAAATCTACAGGTAGGCACTTTGCAAAAAACACCTCTGTTTTCCTTCAAAAATTTGGCTGTATCTACGTTGCGCTTTGTGGCGTTTCCTGTCGCGGGCGCTAGGCCTACCCACACAAGTGAGGTATTATTAATATCGGGAGACGTGGGGGAACACTGGGTGGAAGGAAATTTGTGGCTCCTCTCAGATTCCAGAACTTTCTGCCACAGAAATGTGAGGAACATGTGGTTTTTTAGCCAAATTTTGAGGTTTGCAATGGATTCTGGGTAACAGAACCTGGTCCGAGCCACACAAGTCACCCCATCTTGGATTCCCCCAGGTCTCTAGTTTTCAGAAATGCACAGGTTTGGTAGGTTTCCCTAGTTGGCGGCTGAGCTACAGGCCAAAATCTACAGGTAAGCACTTTGCAAAAAACACCTCTGTTTTCCTTCAAAAATTTGGCTGTGTCCACGTTGCGCTTTGGGGCATTTCCTGTCACGGGCGCTAGGCCTACCCACACAAGTGAGGTTTCATTTGTATCGGGAGACGTGGGGGAACGCTGGGTGGAAGGAAATTCGTGGCTCCTCTCAGATTCCAGAACTTTCTGCCACAGAAATGTGAGGAACATGTGTTTTTTTAGCCAAATTTTGAGGTTTGCAAAGGATTCTGGGTAACAGAACCTGGTCCAAGCCACACAAGTCACCCCATCTTGGATTCCCCTAGGTCTCTAGTTTTCAGAAATGCACAGGTTTGGTAGGTTTACCTAGGTGGCGGCTGAGCTACAGGCCAAAATCTACAGGTAGGCACTTTGCAAAAAACACCTCTGTTTTCCTTCAAAAATTTGGCTGTGTCTACGTTGCGCTTTGGGGCGTTTCCTGTCGCGGGCGCTAGGCCTACCCACACAAGTGAGGTATTATTTTTATCGGGAGACGTGGGGGAACGCTGGGTGGAAGGAAATTTGTGGCTCCTCTCAGATTCCAGAACTTTCTGCCACAGAAATGTGAGGAACATGTGTTTTTTTAGCCAAATTTTGAGGTTTGCAATGGATTCAGGGTAACAGAACCTGGTCCGAGCCACACAAGTCACCCCATCTTGGATTCCCCTAGGTCTCTAGTTTTCAGAAATGCACAGGTTTGGTAGGTTTCCCTAGCTGGCGGCTGAGCTACAAGCCAAAATCTACAGGTAGGCACTTTGCAAAAAACACCTCTGTTTTCCTTCACAAATTTGCATGTGTCCACGTTGCGCTTTGGGGCGTTTTCTGTCGCGGGCGCTAGGCCTACCCACACAAGTGAGGTATCATTTTTATCGGGAGACGTGGGGGAACGCTAGGTGGAAGGAAATTTGTGGCTCCTCTCAGATTCCAGAACTTTCTGCCACAGAAATGTTAGGAACATGTGTTTTTTTAGCCAAATTTTGAGGTTTGCAAAGGATTCTGGGTAACAGAACCTTGTCCGAGCCACACAAGTCACCCCATCTTGGATTCCCCTAGGTCTCTAGTTTTCAGAAATGCACAGGTTTGGTAGGTTTCCCTAGGTGGCGGCTGAGCTACAAGCCAAAATCTACAGGTAGGCACTTTGTAAAAAACACCTCTGTTTTCCTTCAAAAATTTGACTGTGTCTACGTTGCGCTTTGGGGCGTTTCCTGTCGCGGGCGCTAGGCCTACCCACACAAGTGAGGTATCATTTGTATCGGGACACGTGGGGGAACGCTGGGTGGAAGGAAATTCGTGGCTCCTCTCAGATTCCAGAACTTTCTGCCACAGAAATGTGAGGAACATGTGTTTTTTTAGCCAAATTTTGAGGTTTGCAAAGGATTCTGGGTAACAGAACCTGGTCCGAGCCACACAAGTCACCCTATCTTGGATTCCCCTAGGTCTCTAGTTTTCAGAAATGCACAGGTTTGGTAGGTTTCCCTAGGTGGCGGCTGAGCTACAAGCCAAAATCTACAGGTAGGCACTTTGCAAAACACACCTCTGTTTTCATTCAAAAATTTGGATGAGTCCACGTTGCGCTTTGGGGCGTTTCCTGTCGCGGGCGCTAGGCCTACCCACACAAGTGAGGTATTATTTTTATCGGGAGACATGGGGGAACGCTGGGTGGAAGGAAATTCGTGGCTTCTCTCAGATTCCAGAACTTTCTGCCACAGAAATGTGAGGAACATGTGTTTTTTTAGCCAAATTTTGAGGTTTGCAATGGATTCTGGGTAACAGAACCTGGTCCGAGCCACACAAGTCACCCCATCTTGGATTCCCCTAGGTCTCTAGTTTTCAGAAATGCACAGGTTTGGTAGGTTTCCCTAGGTGGCGGCTGAGCTACAAGCCAAAATCTACAGGTAGGCACTTTGCAAAAAACACCTCTGTTTTCCGTCACAAATTTGGATGTGTCCACGTTGCGCTTTGGGGCGTTTTCTGTCGCGGGCGCTAGGCCTACGCACACCAGTGAGGTATCATTTTTATCGGGAGACGTGGGGGAACGCTGGGTGGAAGGAAATTTGTGGCTCCTCTTAGATTCCAGAATTTCTGCCACAGAAATTTTAGGAACGTGTTTTTTTAGCCAAATTTTGAGGTTTGCAAAGGATTCTGGGTAACAGAACCTGGTCCGAGCCACACAAGTCACCCCATCTTGGATTCCCCTAGGTCTCTAGTTTTCAGAAATGCACAGGTTTGGTAGGTTTCCCTAGGTGGCGGCTGAGCTACAAGCCAAAATCTACAGGTAGGCACTTTGCAAAAAACACCTCTGTTTTCCTTCAAAAATTTGGATGTGTCTACGTTGCGCTTTGGGGCGTTTCCTGTCGCGGGCGCTAGGCCTACCCACACAAGTGAGGTATCATTTTTATCGGGAGACGTGGGGGAACGCTGGGTGGAAGGAAATTCGTGGCTCCTCTCAGATTCCAGAACTTTATGCCACAGAAATGTGAGGAACATGTGTTTTTTTAGCCAAATTTTGAGGTTTGCAAAGGATTCTGGGTAACAGAACCTGGTCCGAGCCACACAAGTCACCCCATCTTGGATTCCCCTAGGTCTCTAGTTTTCAGAAATGCACAGGTTTGGTAGGTTTCCCTAGGTGGCGGGTGAGCTACAAGCCAAAATCTACAGGTAGGCACTTTGCAAAAAACACCTCTGTTTTCCTTCACAAATTTGGATGTGTCCACGTTGCGCTTTGGGGCGCTTTCTGTCGCGGGCGCTAGGCCTACCCACACAAGTGAGATATCATTTTTATCGGGAGACGTGGGGGAACGCTAGGTGGAAGGAAATTTGTGGCTCCTCTCAGATTCCAGAACTTTCTGCCACAGAAATGTTAGGAACATGTGTTTTTTTAGCCAAATTTTGAGGTTTGCAAAGGATTCTGGGTGACAGAACCTAGTCCGAGCCACACAAGTCACCCCATCTTGGATTCCCCTAGGTCTCTAGTTTTCAGAAATGCACAGGTTTGGTAGGTTTCCCTAGGTGGCGGCTGAGCTACAAGCCAAAATCTACAGGTAGGCACTTTGCAAAAAACACCTCTGTTTTCCTTCAAAAATTTGGCTGTGTCTACGTTGCGCTTTGGGGCGTTTCCTGTCGCGGGCGCTAGTCCTACCCACACAAGTGAGGTATAATTTGTATCGGGAGACGTGGAGGAACGCTGGGTGGAAGGAAATTCGTGGCTCCTCTCAGATTCCAGAACTTTCTGCCACAGAAATGTGAGGAACATGTGTTTTTTTAGCCAAATTTTGAGGTTTGCAATGGATTCTGGGTAACAGAACCTGGTCCGAGCCACACAAGTCACCCCATCTTTGATTCCCCTAGGTCTCTAGTTTTCAGAAATGCACAGGTTTGGTAGGTTTCCCTAGGTGGCGGCTGAGCTACAGGCCAAAATCTACAGGTAGGCACTTTGCAAAAAACACCTCTGTTTTCCTTCAAAAATTTGGCTGTATCTACGTTGCGCTTTGTGGCGTTTCCTGTCGCGGGCGCTAGGCCTACCCACACAAGTGAGGTATTATTTTTATCGGGAGACGTGGGGGAACACTGGGTGGAAGGAAATTTGTGGCTCCTCTCAGATTCCAGAACTTTCTGCCACAGAAATGTGAGGAACATGTGGTTTTTTAGCCAAATTTTGAGGTTTGCAATGGATTCTGGGTAACAGAACCTGGTCCGAGCCACACAAGTCACCCCATCTTGGATTCCCCCAGGTCTCTAGTTTTCAGAAATGCACAGGTTTGGTAGGTTTCCCTAGTTGGCGGCTGAGCTACAGGCCAAAATCTACAGGTAAGCACTTTGCAAAAAACACCTCTGTTTTCCTTCAAAAATTTGGCTGTGTCCACGTTGCGCTTTGGGGCATTTCCTGTCACGGGCGCTAGGCCTACCCACACAAGTGAGGTATCATTTTTATCGGGAGACGTGGGGGAACGCTGGGTGGAAGGAAATTCGTGGCTCCTCTCAGATTCCAGAACTTTCTGCCACAGAAATGTGAGGAACATGTGTTTTTTTAGCCAAATTTTGAGGTTTGCAAAGGATTCTGGGTAACAGAACCTGGTCCAAGCCACACAAGTCACCCCATCTTGGATTCCCCTAGGTCTCTAGTTTTCAGAAATGCACAGGTTTGGTAGGTTTCCCTAGGTGGCGGCTGAGCTACAAGCCAAAATCTACAGGTAGGCACTTTGCAAAAAACACCTCTGTTTTCCTTCACAAATTTGGATGTGTCCACGTTGCGCTTTGGGGCGTTTTCTGTCGCGGGCGCTAGGCCTACCCACACAAGTGAGGTATCATTTTTATCGGGAGACGTGGGGGAACGCTAGGTGGAAGGAAATTTGTGGCTCCTCTCAGATTCCAGAACTTTCTGCCACAGAAATGTTAGGAACATGTGTTTTTTTAGCCAAATTTTGAGGTTTGCAAAGGATTCTGGGTAACAGAACCTTGTCCGAGCCACACAAGTCACCCCATCTTGGATTCCCCTAGGTCTCTAGTTTTCAGAAATGCACAGGTTTGGTAGGTTTCCCTAGGTGGCGGCTGTGCTACAAGCCAAAATCTACAGGTAGGCACTTTGCAAAAAACACCTCTGTTTTCCTTCAAAAATTTGACTGTGTCTACGTTGCGCTTTGGGGCGTTTCCTGTCACGGGCGCTAGGCCTACCCATACAAGTGAGGTATCATTTGTATCGGGAGACGTGGGGGAACGCTGGGTGGAAGGAAATTCGTGGCTCCTCTCAGACTCCAGAACTTTCTGCCACAGAAATGTGAGGAACATGTGTTTTTTTAGCCAAATTTTGAGGTTTGCAAAGGATTCTGGGTAACAGAACCTGGTCCAAGCCACACAAGTCACCCCATCTTGGATTCCCCTAGGTCTCTAGTTTTCAGAAATGCACAGGTTTGGTAGGTTTCCCTAGGTGGCGGCTGAGCTACAAGCCAAAATCTACAGGTAGGCACTTTGCAAAACACACCTCTGTTTTCATTCAAAAATTTGGATGAGTCCACGTTACGCTTTGGGGCGTTTCCTGTCGCGGGCGCTAGGCCTACCCACACAAGTGAGGTATTATTTTTATCGGGAGACATGGGGGAACGCTGGGTGGAAGGAAATTCGTGGCTTCTCTCAGATTCCAGAACTTTCTGCCACAGAAATGTGAGGAACATGTGTTTTTTTAGCCAAATTTTGAGGTTTGCAATGGATTCTGGGTAACAGAACCTGGTCCGAGCCACACAAGTCACCCCATCTTGGATTCCCCTAGGTCTCTAGTTTTCAGAAATGCACAGGTTTGGTAGGTTTCCCTAGGTGGCGGCTGAGCTACAGGCCAAAATCTACAGGTAGGCACTTTGCAAAAAACACCTCTGTTTTCCTTCAAAAATTTGGCTGTGTCTACGTTGCGCTTTGGGGCGTTTCCTGTCGCGGGCGCTAGGCCTACCCACACAAGTGAGGTATTATTTTTATCGGGAGACGTGGGGGAACGCTGGGTGGAAGGAAATTTGTGGCTCCTCTCAGATTCCAGAACTTTCTGCCACAGAAATGTGAGGAACATGTGTTTTTTTAGCCAAATTTTGAGGTTTGCAATGGATTCTGGGTAACAGAACCTGGTCCGAGCCACACAAGTCACCCCATCTTGGATTCCCCTAGGTCTCTAGTTTTCAGAAATGCACAGGTTTGGTAGGTTTCCCTAGGTGGCGGCTGAGCTACAAGCCAAAATCTACAGGTAGGCACTTTGCAAAAAACACCTCTGTTTTCCTTCACAAATTTGGATGTGTCCACGTTGCGCTTTGGGGCGTTTTCTGTCACGGGCGCTAGGCCTACGCACACAAGTGAGGTATCATTTTTATCGGGAGACGTGGGGGAACGCTGGGTGGAAGGAAATTTGTGGCTCCTCTTAGATTCCAGAATTTCTGCCACAGATATTTTAGGAACGTGTTTTTTTAGCCAAATTTTGAGGTTTTCAAAGGATTCTGGGTAACAGAACCTGGTCCGAGCCACACAAGTCACCCCATCTTGGATTCCCCTAGGTCTCTAGTTTTCAGAAATGCACAGGTTTGGTAGGTTTCCCTAGGTGGCGGCTGAGCTACAAGCCAAAATCTACAGGTAGGCACTTTGCAAAAAACACCTCTGTTTTCCTTCAAAAATTTGGATGTGTCTACGTTGCGCTTTGGGGCGTTTCCTGTCGCGGGCGCTAGGCCTACCCACACAAGTGAGGTATAATTTGTATCGGGAGACGTGGGGGAACGCTGGGTGGAAGGAAATTCGTGGCTCCTCTCAGATTCCAGAACTTTATGCCACAGAAATGTGAGGAACATGTGTTTTTTTAGCCAAATTTTGAGGTTTGCAAAGGATTCTGGGTAACAGAACCTGGTCCGAGCCACACAAGTCACCCCATCTTGGATTCCCCTAGGTCTCTAGTTTTCAGAAATGCACAGGTTTGGTAGGTTTCCCTAGGTGGCGGCTGAGCTACAAGCCAAAATCTACAGGTAGGCACTTTGCAAAAAACACCTCTGTTTTCCTTCACAAATTTGGATGTGTCCACGTTGCGCTTTGGGGCGTTTTCTGTCGCGGGCGCTAGGCCTACCCACACAAGTGAGATATCATTTTTATCGGGAGACGTGGGGGAACGCTAGGTGGAAGGAAATTTGTGGCTCCTCTCAGATTCCAGAACTTTCTGCCACAGAAATGTTAGGAACATGTGTTTTTTTAGCCAAATTTTGAGGTTTGCAAAGGATTCTGGGTGACAGAACCTAGTCCGAGCCACACAAGTCACCCCATCTTGGATTCCCCTAGGTCTCTAGTTTTCAGAAATGCACAGGTTTGGTAGGTTTCCCTAGGTGGCGACTGAGCTACAAGCCAAAATCTACAGGTAGGCACTTTGCAAAAAACACCTCTGTTTTCCTTCAAAAATTTGGCTGTGTCTACGTTGCGCTTTGGGGCGTTTCCTGTCGCGGGCGCTAGGCCTACCCACACAAGTGAGGTATCATTTGTATCGGGAGACGTGGGGGAACGCTGGGTGGAAGGAAATTCGTGGCTCCTCTCAGATTCCAGAACTTTCTGCCACAGAAATGTGAGGAACATGTGTTTTTTTAGCCAAATTTTGAGGTTTGCAATGGATTCTGGGTAACAGAACCTGGTCCGAGCCACACAAGTCACCCCATCTTTGATTCCCCTAGGTCTCTAGTTTTCAGAAATGCACAGGTTTGGTAGGTTTCCCTAGGTGGCGGCTGAGCTACAGGCCAAAATCTACAGGTAGGCACTTTGCAAAAAACACCTCTGTTTTCCTTCAAAAATTTGGCTGTATCTACGTTGCGCTTTGTGGCGTTTCCTGTCGCGGGCGCTAGGCCTACCCACACAAGTGAGGTATTATTTTTATCGGGAGACGTGGGGGAACACTGGGTGGAAGGAAATTTGTGGCTCCTCTCAGATTCCAGAACTTTCTGCCACAGAAATGTGAGGAACATGTGGTTTTTTAGCCAAATTTTGAGGTTTGCAATGGATTCTGGGTAACAGAACCTGGTCCGAGCCACACAAGTCACCCCATCTTGGATTCCCCCAGGTCTCTAGTTTTCAGAAATGCACAGGTTTGGTAGGTTTCCCTAGTTGGCGGCTGAGCTACAGGCCAAAATCTACAGGTAAGCACTTTGCAAAAAACACCTCTGTTTTCCTTCAAAAATTTGGCTGTGTCCACGTTGCGCTTTGGGGCATTTCCTGTCACGGGCGCTAGGCCTACCCACACAAGTGAGGTATCATTTGTATCGGGAGACGTGGGGGAACGCTGGGTGGAAGGAAATTCGTGGCTCCTCTCAGATTCCAGAACTTTCTGCCACAGAAATGTGAGGAACATGTGTTTTTTTAGCCAAATTTTGAGGTTTGCAAAGGATTCTGGGTAACAGAACCTGGTCCAAGCCACACAAGTCACCCCATCTTGGATTCCCCTAGGTCTCTAGTTTTCAGAAATGCACAGGTTTGGTAGGTTTACCTAGGTGGCGGCTGAGCTACAGGCCAAAATCTACAGGTAGGCACTTTGCAAAAAACACCTCTGTTTTCCTTCAAAAATTTGGCTGTGTCTACGTTGCGCTTTGGGGCGTTTCCTGTCGCGGGCGCTAGGCCTACCCACACAAGTGAGGTATTATTTTTATCGGGAGACGTGGGGGAACGCTGGGTGGAAGGAAATTTGTGGCTCCTCTCAGATTCCAGAACTTTCTGCCACAGAAATGTGAGGAACATGTGTTTTTTTAGCCAAATTTTGAGGTTTGCAATGGATTCTGGGTAACAGAACCTGGTCCGAGCCACACAAGTCACCCCATCTTGGATTCCCCTAGGTCTCTAGTTTTCAGAAATGCACAGGTTTGGTAGGTTTCCCTAGCTGGCGGCTGAGCTACAAGCCAAAATCTACAGGTAGGCACTTTGCAAAAAACACCTCTGTTTTCCTTCACAAATTTGGATGTGTCCACGTTGCGCTTTGGGGCGTTTTCTGTCGCGGGCGCTAGGCCTACCCACACAAGTGAGGTATCATTTTTATCGGGAGACGTGGGGGAACGCTAGGGGGAAGGAAATTTGTGGCTCCCCTCAGATTCCAGAACTTTCTGCCACAGAAATGTTAGGAACATGTGTTTTTTTAGCCAAATTTTGAGGTTTGCAAAGGATTCTGGGTAACAGAACCTGGTCCGAGCCACACAAGTCACCCCATCTTGGATTCCCCCAGGTCTCTAGTTTTCAGAAATGCACAGGTTTGGTAGGTTTCCCTAGTTGGCGGCTGAGCTACAGGCCAAAATCTACAGGTAAGCACTTTGCAAAAAACACCTCTGTTTTCCTTCAAAAATTTGGCTGTGTCCACGTTGCGCTTTGGGGCATTTCCTGTCACGGGCGCTAGGCCTACCCACACAAGTGAGGTATCATTTGTATCGGGAGACGTGGGGGAACGCTGGGTGGAAGGAAATTCGTGGCTCCTCTCAGATTCCAGAACTTTCTGCCACAGAAATGTGAGGAACATGTGTTTTTTTAGCCAAATTTTGAGGTTTGCAAAGGATTCTGGGTAACAGAACCTGGTCCAAGCCACACAAGTCACCCCATCTTGGATTCCCCTAGGTCTCTAGTTTTCAGAAATGCACAGGTTTGGTAGGTTTACCTAGGTGGCGGCTGAGCTACAGGCCAAAATCTACAGGTAGGCACTTTGCAAAAAACACCTCTGTTTTCCTTCAAAAATTTGGATGTGTCTACGTTGCGCTTTGGGGCATTTCCTGTCGCGGGCGCTAGGCCTACCCACACAAGTGAGGTATTATTTTTATCGGGAGACGTGGGGGAACGCTGGGTGGAAGGAAATTTGTGGCTCCTCTCAGATTCCAGAACTTTCTGCCACAGAAATGTGAGGAACATGTGTTTTTTTAGCCAAATTTTGAGGTTTGCAATGGATTCTGGGTAACAGAACCTGGTCCGAGCCACACAAGTCACCCCATCTTGGATTCCCATAGGTCTCTAGTTTTCAGAAATGCACAGGTTTGGTAGGTTTCCCTAGCTGGCGGCTGAGCTACAAGCCAAAATCTACAGGTAGGCACTTTGCAAAAAACACCTCTGTTTTCCTTCACAAATATGGATGTGTCCACGTTGCGCTTTAGGGCGTTTTCTGTCGCGGGCGCTAGGCCTACCCACACAAGTGAGGTATCATTTTTATCGGGAGACGTGGGGGAACGCTAGGTGGAAGGAAATTTGTGGCTCCTCTCAGATTCCAGAACTTTCTGCCACAGAAATGTTAGGAACATGTGTTTTTTTAGCCAAATTTTGAGGTTTGCAAAGGATTCTGGGTAACAGAACCTTGTCCGAGCCACACAAGTCACCCCATCTTGGATTCCCCTAGGTCTCTAGTTTTCAGAAATGCACAGGTTTGGTAGGTTTCCCTAGGTGGCGGCTGAGCTACAAGCCAAAATCTACAGGTAGGCACTTTGCAAAAAACACCTCTGTTTTCCTTCAAAAATTTGACTGTGTCTACGTTGCGCTTTGGGGCGTTTCCTGTCGCGGGCGCTAGGCCTACCCACACAAGTGAGGTATCATTTGTATCGGGAGACGTGGGGGAACGCTGGGTGGAAGGAAATTCGTGGCTCCTCTCAGATTCCAGAACTTTCTGCCACAGAAATGTGAGGAACATGTGTTTTTTTAGCCAAATTTTGAGGTTTGCAAAGGATTCTGGGTAACAGAACCTGGTCCAAGCCACACAAGTCACCCCATCTTGGATTCCCCTAGGTCTCTAGTTTTCAGAAATGCACAGGTTTGGTAGGTTTACCTAGGTGGCGGCTGAGCTACAGGCCAAAATCTACAGGTAGGCACTTTGCAAAAAACACCTCTGTTTTCCTTCAAAAATTTGGCTGTGTCTACGTTGCGCTTTGGGGTGTTTCCTGTCGCGGGCGCTAGGCCTACCCACACAAGTGAGGTATTATTTTTATCGGGAGACATGGGGGAACGCTGGGTGGAAGGAAATTCGTGGCTTCTCTCAGATTCCAGAACTTTCTGCCACAGAAATGTGAGGAACATGTGTTTTTTTAGCCAAATTTTGAGGTTTGCAATGGATTCTGGGTAACAGAACCTGGTCCGAGCCACACAAGTCACCCCATCTTGGATTCCCCTAGGTCTCTAGTTTTCAGAAATGCACAGGTTTGGTAGGTTTCCCTAGGTGGCGGCTGAGCTACAGGCCAAAATCTACAGGTAGGCACTTTGCAAAAAACACCTCTGTTTTCCTTCAAAAATTTGGCTGTGTCTACGTTGCGCTTTGGGGCGTTTCCTGTCGTGGGCGCTAGGCCTACCCACACAAGTGAGGTATTATTTTTATCGGGAGACGTAGGGGAACGCTGGGTGGAAGGAAATTTGTGGCTCCTCTCAGATTCCAGAACTTTCTGCCACAGAAATGTGAGGAACATGTGTTTTTTTAGCCAAATTTTGAGGTTTGCAATGGATTCTGGGTAACAGAACCTGGTCCGAGCCACACAAGTCACCCCATCTTGGATTCCCCTAGGTCTCTAGTTTTCAGAAATGCACAGGTTTGGTAGGTTTCCCTAGGTGGCGGCTGAGCTACAAGCCAAAATCTACAGGTAGGCACTTTGCAAAAAACACCTCTGTTTTCCTTCAAAAATTTGGATGTGTCTACGTTGCGCTTTGGGGCGTTTCCTGTCGCGGGCGCTAGGCCTACCCACACAAGTGAGGTATCATTTTTATCGGGAGACGTGGGGGAACGCTGGGTGGAAGGAAATTCGTGGCTCCTCTCAGATTCCAGAACTTTATGCCACAGAAATGTGAGGAACATGTGTTTTTTTAGCCAAATTTTGAGGTTTGCAAAGGATTCTGGGTAACAGAACCTGGTCCGAGCCACACAAGTCACCCCATCTTGGATTCCCCTAGGTCTCTAGTTTTCAGAAATGCACAGGTTTGGTAGGTTTCCCTAGGTGGCGGCTGAGCTACAAGCCAAAATCTACAGGTAGGCACTTTGCAAAAAACACCTCTGTTTTCCTTCACAAATTTGGATGTGTCCACGTTGCGCTTTGGGGCGTTTTCTGTCGCAGGCGCTAGGCCTACCCACACAAGTGAGATATCATTTTTATCGGGAGACGTGGGGGAACGCTAGGTGGAAGGAAATTTGTGGCTCCTCTCAGATTCCAGAACTTTCTGCCACAGAAATGTGAGGAACATGTTTTTTTTTAGCCAAATTTTGAGGTTTGCAAAGGATTCTGGGTGACAGAACCTAGTCCGAGCCACACAAGTCACCCCATCTTGGATTCCCCTAGGTCTCTAGTTTTCAGAAATGCACAGGTTTGGTAGGTTTCCCTAGGTGGCGGCTGAGCTACAAGCCAAAATCTACAGGTAGGCACTTTGCAAAAAACACCTCTGTTTTCCTTCAAAAATTTGGCTGTGTCTACGTTGCGCTTTGGGGCGTTTCCTGTCGCGGGCGCTAGGCCTACCCACACAAGTGAGGTATCATTTGTATCGGGAAACGTGGGGGAACGCTGGGTGGAAGGAAATTCGTGGCTCCTCTCAGATTCCAGAACTTTCTGCCACAGAAATGTGAGGAACATGTGTTTTTTTAGCCAAATTTTGAGGTTTGCAATGGATTCTGGGTAACAGAACCTGGTCCGAGCCACACAAGTCACCCCATCTTGGATTCCCCTAGGTCTCTAGTTTTCAGAA
Organism: Pleurodeles waltl; assembly: GCF_031143425.1. Lineage (NCBI taxonomy): Eukaryota > Metazoa > Chordata > Amphibia > Caudata > Salamandridae > Pleurodeles > Pleurodeles waltl. The sequence goes on from NC_090445.1 coordinate 513,080,833, forward strand.
ATGCACAGGTTTGGTAGGTTTCCCTAGGTGGCGACTGAGCTACAAGCCAAAATCTACAGGTAGGCACTTTGCAAAAAACACCTCTGTTTTCCTTCAAAAATTTGGCTGTGTCTACGTTGCGCTTTGGGGCGTTTCCTGTCGCGGGCGCTAGGCCTACCCACACAAGTGAGGTATCATTTGTATCGGGAGACGTGGGGGAACGCTGGGTGGAAGGAAATTCGTGGCTCCTCTCAGATTCCAGAACTTTCTGCCACAGAAATGTGAGGAACATGTGTTTTTTTAGCCAAATTTTGAGGTTTGCAATGGATTCTGGGTAACAGAACCTGGTCCGAGCCACACAAGTCACCCCATCTTTGATTCCCCTAGGTCTCTAGTTTTCAGAAATGCACAGGTTTGGTAGGTTTCCCTAGGTGGCGGCTGAGCTACAGGCCAAAATCTACAGGTAGGCACTTTGCAAAAAACACCTCTGTTTTCCTTCAAAAATTTGGCTGTATCTACGTTGCGCTTTGTGGCGTTTCCTGTCGCGGGCGCTAGGCCTACCCACACAAGTGAGGTATTATTTTTATCGGGAGACGTGGGGGAACACTGGGTGGAAGGAAATTTGTGGCTCCTCTCAGATTCCAGAACTTTCTGCCACAGAAATGTGAGGAACATGTGGTTTTTTAGCCAAATTTTGAGGTTTGCAATGGATTCTGGGTAACAGAACCTGGTCCGAGCCACACAAGTCACCCCATCTTGGATTCCCCCAGGTCTCTAGTTTTCAGAAATGCACAGGTTTGGTAGGTTTCCCTAGTTGGCGGCTGAGCTACAGGCCAAAATCTACAGGTAAGCACTTTGCAAAAAACACCTCTGTTTTCCTTCAAAAATTTGGCTGTGTCCACGTTGCGCTTTGGGGCATTTCCTGTCACGGGCGCTAGGCCTACCCACACAAGTGAGGTATCATTTGTATCGGGAGACGTGGGGGAACGCTGGGTGGAAGGAAATTCGTGGCTCCTCTCAGATTCCAGAACTTTCTGCCACAGAAATGTGAGGAACATGTGTTTTTTTAGCCAAATTTTGAGGTTTGCAAAGGATTCTGGGTAACAGAACCTGGTCCAAGCCACACAAGTCACCCCATCTTGGATTCCCCTAGGTCTCTAGTTTTCAGAAATGCACAGGTTTGGTAGGTTTACCTAGGTGGCGGCTGAGCTACAGGCCAAAATCTACAGGTAGGCACTTTGCAAAAAACACCTCTGTTTTCCTTCAAAAATTTGGCTGTGTCTACGTTGCGCTTTGGGGCGTTTCCTGTCGCGGGCGCTAGGCCTACCCACACAAGTGAGGTATTATTTTTATCGGGAGACGTGGGGGAACGCTGGGTGGAAGGAAATTTGTGGCTCCTCTCAGATTCCAGAACTTTCTGCCACAGAAATGTGAGGAACATGTGTTTTTTTAGCCAAATTTTGAGGTTTGCAATGGATTCTGGGTAACAGAACCTGGTCCGAGCCACACAAGTCACCCCATCTTGGATTCCCCTAGGTCTCTAGTTTTCAGAAATGCACAGGTTTGGTAGGTTTCCCTAGCTGGCGGCTGAGCTACAAGCCAAAATCTACAGGTAGGCACTTTGCAAAAAACACCTCTGTTTTCCTTCACAAATTTGGATGTGTCCACGTTGCGCTTTGGGGCGTTTTCTGTCGCGGGCGCTAGGCCTACCCACACAAGTGAGGTATCATTTTTATCGGGAGACGTGGGGGAACGCTAGGGGGAAGGAAATTTGTGGCTCCCCTCAGATTCCAGAACTTTCTGCCACAGAAATGTTAGGAACATGTGTTTTTTTAGCCAAATTTTGAGGTTTGCAAAGGATTCTGGGTAACAGAACCTGGTCCGAGCCACACAAGTCACCCCATCTTGGATTCCCCCAGGTCTCTAGTTTTCAGAAATGCACAGGTTTGGTAGGTTTCCCTAGTTGGCGGCTGAGCTACAGGCCAAAATCTACAGGTAAGCACTTTGCAAAAAACACCTCTGTTTTCCTTCAAAAATTTGGCTGTGTCCACGTTGCGCTTTGGGGCATTTCCTGTCACGGGCGCTAGGCCTACCCACACAAGTGAGGTATCATTTGTATCGGGAGACGTGGGGGAACGCTGGGTGGAAGGAAATTCGTGGCTCCTCTCAGATTCCAGAACTTTCTGCCACAGAAATGTGAGGAACATGTGTTTTTTTAGCCAAATTTTGAGGTTTGCAAAGGATTCTGGGTAACAGAACCTGGTCCAAGCCACACAAGTCACCCCATCTTGGATTCCCCTAGGTCTCTAGTTTTCAGAAATGCACAGGTTTGGTAGGTTTACCTAGGTGGCGGCTGAGCTACAGGCCAAAATCTACAGGTAGGCACTTTGCAAAAAACACCTCTGTTTTCCTTCAAAAATTTGGATGTGTCTACGTTGCGCTTTGGGGCATTTCCTGTCGCGGGCGCTAGGCCTACCCACACAAGTGAGGTATTATTTTTATCGGGAGACGTGGGGGAACGCTGGGTGGAAGGAAATTTGTGGCTCCTCTCAGATTCCAGAACTTTCTGCCACAGAAATGTGAGGAACATGTGTTTTTTTAGCCAAATTTTGAGGTTTGCAATGGATTCTGGGTAACAGAACCTGGTCCGAGCCACACAAGTCACCCCATCTTGGATTCCCATAGGTCTCTAGTTTTCAGAAATGCACAGGTTTGGTAGGTTTCCCTAGCTGGCGGCTGAGCTACAAGCCAAAATCTACAGGTAGGCACTTTGCAAAAAACACCTCTGTTTTCCTTCACAAATATGGATGTGTCCACGTTGCGCTTTAGGGTGTTTTCTGTCGCGGGCGCTAGGCCTACCCACACAAGTGAGGTATCATTTTTATCGGGAGACGTGGGGGAACGCTAGGTGGAAGGAAATTTGTGGCTCCTCTCAGATTCCAGAACTTTCTGCCACAGAAATGTTAGGAACATGTGTTTTTTTAGCCAAATTTTGAGGTTTGCAAAGGATTCTGGGTAACAGAACCTTGTCCGAGCCACACAAGTCACCCCATCTTGGATTCCCCTAGGTCTCTAGTTTTCAGAAATGCACAGGTTTGGTAGGTTTCCCTAGGTGGCGGCTGAGCTACAAGCCAAAATCTACAGGTAGGCACTTTGCAAAAAACACCTCTGTTTTCCTTCAAAAATTTGACTGTGTCTACGTTGCGCTTTGGGGCGTTTCCTGTCGCGGGCGCTAGGCCTACCCACACAAGTGAGGTATCATTTGTATCGGGAGACGTGGGGGAACGCTGGGTGGAAGGAAATTCGTGGCTCCTCTCAGATTCCAGAACTTTCTGCCACAGAAATGTGAGGAACATGTGTTTTTTTAGCCAAATTTTGAGGTTTGCAAAGGATTCTGGGTAACAGAACCTGGTCCGAGCCACACAAGTCACCCCATCTTGGATTCCCCTAGGTCTCTAGTTTTCAGAAATGCACAGGTTTGGTAGGTTTCCCTAGGTGGCGGCTGAGCTACAAGCCAAAATCTACAGGTAGGCACTTTGCAAAACACACCTCTCTTTTCATTCAAAAATTTGGATGAGTCCACGTTGCGCTTTGGGGTGTTTCCTGTCGCGGGCGCTAGGCCTACCCACACAAGTGAGGTATTATTTTTATCGGGAGACATGGGGGAACGCTGGGTGGAAGGAAATTCGTGGCTTCTCTCAGATTCCAGAACTTTCTGCCACAGAAATGTGAGGAACATGTGTTTTTTTAGCCAAATTTTGAGGTTTGCAATGGATTCTGGGTAACAGAACCTGGTCCGAGCCACACAAGTCACCCCATCTTGGATTCCCCTAGGTCTCTAGTTTTCAGAAATGCACAGGTTTGGTAGGTTTCCCTAGGTGGCGGCTGAGCTACAGGCCAAAATCTACAGGTAGGCACTTTGCAAAAAACACCTCTGTTTTCCTTCAAAAATTTGGCTGTGTCTACGTTGCGCTTTGGGGCGTTTCCTGTCGTGGGCGCTAGGCCTACCCACACAAGTGAGGTATTATTTTTATCGGGAGACGTAGGGGAACGCTGGGTGGAAGGAAATTTGTGGCTCCTCTCAGATTCCAGAACTTTCTGCCACAGAAATGTGAGGAACATGTGTTTTTTTAGCCAAATTTTGAGGTTTGCAATGGATTCTGGGTAACAGAACCTGGTCCGAGCCACACAAGTCACCCCATCTTGGATTCCCCTAGGTCTCTAGTTTTCAGAAATGCACAGGTTTGGTAGGTTTCCCTAGGTGGCGGCTGAGCTACAAGCCAAAATCTACAGGTAGGCACTTTGCAAAAAACACCTCTGTTTTCCTTCAAAAATTTGGATGTGTCTACGTTGCGCTTTGGGGCGTTTCCTGTCGCGGGCGCTAGGCCTACCCACACAAGTGAGGTATCATTTTTATCGGGAGACGTGGGGGAACGCTGGGTGGAAGGAAATTCGTGGCTCCTCTCAGATTCCAGAACTTTATGCCACAGAAATGTGAGGAACATGTGTTTTTTTAGCCAAATTTTGAGGTTTGCAAAGGATTCTGGGTAACAGAACCTGGTCCGAGCCACACAAGTCACCCCATCTTGGATTCCCCTAGGTCTCTAGTTTTCAGAAATGCACAGGTTTGGTAGGTTTCCCTAGGTGGCGGCTGAGCTACAAGCCAAAATCTACAGGTAGGCACTTTGCAAAAAACACCTCTGTTTTCCTTCACAAATTTGGATGTGTCCACGTTGCGCTTTGGGGCGTTTTCTGTCGCAGGCGCTAGGCCTACCCACACAAGTGAGATATCATTTTTATCGGGAGACGTGGGGGAACGCTAGGTGGAAGGAAATTTGTGGCTCCTCTCAGATTCCAGAACTTTCTGCCACAGAAATGTGAGGAACATGTTTTTTTTTAGCCAAATTTTGAGGTTTGCAAAGGATTCTGGGTGACAGAACCTAGTCCGAGCCACACAAGTCACCCCATCTTGGATTCCCCTAGGTCTCTAGTTTTCAGAAATGCACAGGTTTGGTAGGTTTCCCTAGGTGGCGGCTGAGCTACAAGCCAAAATCTACAGGTAGGCACTTTGCAAAAAACACCTCTGTTTTCCTTCAAAAATTTGGCTGTGTCTACGTTGCGCTTTGGGGCGTTTCCTGTCGCGGGCGCTAGGCCTACCCACACAAGTGAGGTATCATTTGTATCGGGAAACGTGGGGGAACGCTGGGTGGAAGGAAATTCGTGGCTCCTCTCAGATTCCAGAACTTTCTGCTACAGAAATGTGAGGAACATGTGTTTTTTTAGCCAAATTTTGAGGTTTGCAATGGATTCTGGGTAACAGAACCTGGTCCGAGCCACACAAGTCACCCCATCTTTGATTCCCCTAGGTCTCTAGTTTTCAGAAATGCACAGGTTTGGTAGGTTTCCCTAGGTGGCGGCTGAGCTACAGGCCAAAATCTACAGGTAGGCACTTTGCAAAAAACACCTCTGTTTTCCTTCAAAAATTTGGCTGTATCTACGTTGCGCTTTGTGGCGTTTCCTGTCGCGGGCGCTAGGCCTACCCACACAAGTGAGGTATTATTTTTATCGGGAGACGTGGGGGAACACTGGGTGGAAGGAAATTTGTGGCTCCTCTCAGATTCCAGAACTTTCTGCCACAGAAATGTGAGGAACATGTGGTTTTTTAGCCAAATTTTGAGGTTTGCAATGGATTCTGGGTAACAGAACCTGGTCCGAGCCACACAAGTCACCCCATCTTGGATTCCCCCAGGTCTCTAGTTTTCAGAAATGCACAGGTTTGGTATGTTTCCCTAGTTGGCGGCTGAGCTACAGGCCAAAATCTACAGGTAAGCACTTTGCAAAAAACACCTCTGTTTTCCTTCAAAAATTTGGCTGTGTCCACGTTGCGCTTTGGGGCATTTCCTGTCACGGGCGCTAGGCCTACCCACACAAGTGAGGTATCATTTGTATCGGGAGACGTGGGGGAACGCTGGGTGGAAGGAAATTCGTGGCTCCTCTCAGATTCCAGAACTTTCTGCCACAGAAATGTGAGGAACATGTGTTTCTTTAGCCAAATTTTGAGGTTTGCAAAGGATTCTGGGTAACAGAACCTGGTCCAAGCCACACAAGTCACCCCATCTTGGATTCCCCTAGGTCTCTAGTTTTCAGAAATGCACAGGTTTGGTAGGTTTACCTAGGTGGCGGCTGAGCTACAGGCCAAAATCTACAGGTAGGCACTTTGCAAAAAACACCTCTGTTTTCCTTCAAAAATTTGGCTGTGTCTACGTTGCGCTTTGGGGCGTTTCCTGTCGCGGGCGCTAGGCCTACCCACACAAGTGAGGTATTATTTTTATCGGGAGACGTGGGGGAACGCTGGGTGGAAGGAAATTTGTGGCTCCTCTCAGATTCCAGAACTTTCTGCCACAGAAATGTGAGGAACATGTGTTTTTTTAGCCAAATTTTGAGGTTTGCAATGGATTCTGGGTAACAGAACCTGGTCCGAGCCACACAAGTCACCCCATCTTGGATTCCCCTAGGTCTCTAGTTTTCAGAAATGCACAGGTTTGGTAGGTTTCCCTAGCTGGCGGCTGAGCTACAAGCCAAAATCTACAGGTAGGCACTTTGCAAAAAACACCTCTGTTTTCCTTCACAAATTTGGATGTGTCCACGTTGCGCTTTGGGGCGTTTTCTGTCGCGGGCGCTAGGCCTACCCACACAAGTGAGGTATCATTTTTATCGGGAGACGTGGGGGAACGCTAGGTGGAAGGAAATTTGTGGCTCCCCTCAGATTCCAGAACTTTCTGCCACAGAAATGTTAGGAACATGTGTTTTTTTAGCCAAATTTTGAGGTTTGCAAAGGATTCTGGGTAACAGAACCTTGTCCGAGCCACACAAGTCACCCCATCTTGGATTCCCCTAGGTCTCTAGTTTTCAGAAATGCACAGGTTTGGTAGGTTTCCCTAGGTGGCGGCTGAGCTACAAGCCAAAATCTACAGGTAGGCACTTTGTAAAAAACACCTCTGTTTTCCTTCAAAAATTTGACTGTGTCTACGTTGCGCTTTGGGGCGTTTCCTGTCGCGGGCGCTAGGCCTACCCACACAAGTGAGGTATCATTTGTATCGGGACACGTGGGGGAACGCTGGGTGGAAGGAAATTCGTGGCTCCTCTCAGATTCCAGAACTTTCTGCCACAGAAATGTGAGGAACATGTGTTTTTTTAGCCAAATTTTGAGGTTTGCAAAGGATTCTGGGTAACAGAACCTGGTCCGAGCCACACAAGTCACCCTATCTTGGATTCCCCTAGGTCTCTAGTTTTCAGAAATGCACAGGTTTGGTAGGTTTCCCTAGGTGGCGGCTGAGCTACAAGCCAAAATCTACAGGTAGGCACTTTGCAAAACACACCTCTGTTTTCATTCAAAAATTTGGATGAGTCCACGTTGCGCTTTGGGGCGTTTCCTGTCGCGGGCGCTAGGCCTACCCACACAAGTGAGGTATTATTTTTATCGGGAGACATGGGGGAACGCTGGGTGGAAGGAAATTCGTGGCTTCTCTCAGATTCCAGAACTTTCTGCCACAGAAATGTGAGGAACATGTGTTTTTTTAGCCAAATTTTGAGGTTTGCAATGGATTCTGGGTAACAGAACCTGGTCCGAGCCACACAAGTCACCCCATCTTGGATTCCCCTAGGTCTCTAGTTTTCAGAAATGCACAGGTTTGGTAGGTTTCCCTAGGTGGCGGCTGAGCTACAGGCCAAAATCTACAGGTAGGCACTTTGCAAAAAACACCTCTGTTTTCCTTCAAAAATTTGGCTGTGTCTACGTTGCGCTTTGGGGCGTTTCCTGTCGTGGGCGCTAGGCCTACCCACACAAGTGAGGTATTATTTTTATCGGGAGACGTAGGGGAACGCTGGGTGGAAGGAAATTTGTGACTCCTCTCAGATTCCAGAACTTTCTGCCACAGAAATGTGAGGAACATGTGTTTTTTTAGCCAAATTTTGAGGTTTGCAATGGATTCTGGGTAACAGAACCTGGTCCGAGCCACACAAGTCACCCCATCTTGGATTCCCCTAGGTCTCTAGTTTTCAGAAATGCACAGGTTTGGTAGGTTTCCCTAGGTGGCGGCTGAGCTACAAGCCAAAATCTACAGGTAGGCACTTTGCAAAAAACACCTCTGTTTTCCTTCAAAAATTTGGATGTGTCTACGTTGCGCTTTGGGGCGTTTCCTGTCGCGGGCGCTAGGCCTACCCACACAAGTGAGGTATCATTTTTATCGGGAGACGTGGGGGAACGCTGGGTGGAAGGAAATTCGTGGCTCCTCTCAGATTCCAGAACTTTATGCCACAGAAATGTGAGGAACATGTGTTTTTTTAGCCAAATTTTGAGGTTTGCAAAGGATTCTGGGTAACAGAACCTGGTCCGAGCCACACAAGTCACCCCATCTTGGATTCCCCTAGGTCTCTAGTTTTCAGAAATGCACAGGTTTGGTAGGTTTCCCTAGGTGGCGGCTGAGCTACAAGCCAAAATCTACAGGTAGGCACTTTGCAAAAAACACCTCTGTTTTCCTTCACAAATTTGGATGTGTCCACGTTGCGCTTTGGGGCGTTTTCTTTCGCGGGCGCTAGGCCTACCCACACAAGTGAGATATCATTTTTATCGGGAGACGTGGGGGAACGCTAGGTGGAAGGAAATTTGTGGCTCCTCTCAGATTCCAGAACTTTCTGCCACAGAAATGTTAGGAACATGTGTTTTTTTAGCCAAATTTTGAGGTTTGCAAAGGATTCTGGGTGACAGAACCTAGTCCGAGCCACACAAGTCACCCCATCTTGGATTCCCCTAGGTCTCTAGTTTTCAGAAATGCACAGGTTTGGTAGGTTTCCCTAGGTGGCGACTGAGCTACAAGCCAAAACCTACAGGTAGGCACTTTGCAAAAAACACCTCTGTTTTCCTTCAAAAATTTGGCTGTGTCTACGTTGCGCTTTGGGGCGTTTCCTGTCGCGGGCGCTAGGCCTACCCACACAAGTGAGGTATCATTTGTATCGGGAGACGTGGGGGAACGCTGGGTGGAAGGAAATTCGTGGCTCCTCTCAGATTCCAGAACTTTCTGCCACAGAAATGTGAGGAACATGTGTTTTTTTAGCCAAATTTTGAGGTTTGCAATGGATTCTGGGTAACAGAACCTGGTCCGAGCCACACAAGTCACCCCATCTTTGATTCCCCTAGGTCTCTAGTTTTCAGAAATGCACAGGTTTGGTAGGTTTCCCTAGGTGGCGGCTGAGCTACAGGCCAAAATCTACAGGTAGGCACTTTGCAAAAAACACCTCTGTTTTCCTTCAAAAATTTGGCTGTATCTACGTTGCGCTTTGTGGCGTTTCCTGTCGCGGGCGCTAGGCCTACCCACACAAGTGAGGTATTATTTTTATCGGGAGACGTGGGGGAACACTGGGTGGAAGGAAATTTGTGGCTCCTCTCAGATTCCAGAACTTTCTGCCACAGAAATGTGAGGAACATGTGGTTTTTTAGCCAAATTTTGAGGTTTGCAATGGATTCTGGGTAACAGAACCTGGTCCGAGCCGCACAAGTCACCCCATCTTGGATTCCCCCAGGTCTCTAGTTTTCAGAAATGCACAGGTTTGGTAGGTTTCCATAGTTGGCGGCTGAGCTACAGGCCAAAATCTACAGGTAGGCACTTTGCAAAAAACACCTCTGTTTTCCTTCACAAATTTGGATGTGTCCACGTTGCGCTTTGGGGCGTTTTCTGTCGCAGGCGCTAGGCCTACCCACACAAGTGAGATATCATTTTTATCGGGAGACGTGGGGGAACGCTAGGTGGAAGGAAATTTGTGGCTCCTCTCAGATTCCAGAACTTTCTGCCACAGAAATGTGAGGAACATGTTTTTTTTTAGCCAAATTTTGAGGTTTGCAAAGGATTCTGGGTGACAGAACCTAGTCCGAGCCACACAAGTCACCCCATCTTGGATTCCCCTAGGTCTCTAGTTTTCAGAAATGCACAGGTTTGGTAGGTTTCCCTAGGTGGCGGCTGAGCTACAAGCCAAAATCTACAGGTAGGCACTTTGCAAAAAACACCTCTGTTTTCCTTCAAAAATTTGGCTGTGTCTACGTTGCGCTTTGGGGCGTTTCCTGTCGCGGGCGCTAGGCCTACCCACACAAGTGAGGTATCATTTGTATCGGGAAACGTGGGGGAACGCTGGGTGGAAGGAAATTCGTGGCTCCTCTCAGATTCCAGAACTTTCTGCCACAGAAATGTGAGGAACATGTGTTTTTTTAGCCAAATTTTGAGGTTTGCAATGGATTCTGGGTAACAGAACCTGGTCCGAGCCACACAAGTCACCCCATCTTTGATTCCCCTAGGTCTCTAGTTTTCAGAAATGCACAGGTTTGGTAGGTTTCCCTAGGTGGCGGCTGAGCTACAGGCCAAAATCTACAGGTAGGCACTTTGCAAAAAACACCTCTGTTTTCCTTCAAAAATTTGGCTGTATCTACGTTGCGCTTTGTGGCGTTTCCTGTCGCGGGCGCTAGGCCTACCCACACAAGTGAGGTATTATTTTTATCGGGAGACGTGGGGGAACACTGGGTGGAAGGAAATTTGTGGCTCCTCTCAGATTCCAGAACTTTCTGCCACAGAAATGTGAGGAACATGTGGTTTTTTAGCCAAATTTTGAGGTTTGCAATGGATTCTGGGTAACAGAACCTGGTCCGAGCCACACAAGTCACCCCATCTTGGATTCCCCCAGGTCTCTAGTTTTCAGAAATGCACAGGTTTGGTATGTTTCCCTAGTTGGCGGCTGAGCTACAGGCCAAAATCTACAGGTAAGCACTTTGCAAAAAACACCTCTGTTTTCCTTCAAAAATTTGGCTGTGTCCACGTTGCGCTTTGGGGCATTTCCTGTCACGGGCGCTAGGCCTACCCACACAAGTGAGGTATCATTTGTATCGGGAGACGTGGGGGAACGCTGGGTGGAAGGAAATTCGTGGCTCCTCTCAGATTCCAGAACTTTCTGCCACAGAAATGTGAGGAACATGTGTTTCTTTAGCCAAATTTTGAGGTTTGCAAAGGATTCTGGGTAACAGAACCTGGTCCAAGCCACACAAGTCACCCCATCTTGGATTCCCCTAGGTCTCTAGTTTTCAGAAATGCACAGGTTTGGTAGGTTTACCTAGGTGGCGGCTGAGCTACAGGCCAAAATCTACAGGTAGGCACTTTGCAAAAAACACCTCTGTTTTCCTTCAAAAATTTGGCTGTGTCTACGTTGCGCTTTGGGGCGTTTCCTGTCGCGGGCGCTAGGCCTACCCACACAAGTGAGGTATTATTTTTATCGGGAGACGTGGGGGAACGCTGGGTGGAAGGAAATTTGTGGCTCCTCTCAGATTCCAGAACTTTCTGCCACAGAAATGTGAGGAACATGTGTTTTTTTAGCCAAATTTTGAGGTTTGCAATGGATTCTGGGTAACAGAACCTGGTCCGAGCCACACAAGTCACCCCATCTTGGATTCCCCTAGGTCTCTAGTTTTCAGAAATGCACAGGTTTGGTAGGTTTCCCTAGCTGGCGGCTGAGCTACAAGCCAAAATCTACAGGTAGGCACTTTGCAAAAAACACCTCTGTTTTCCTTCACAAATTTGGATGTGTCCACGTTGCGCTTTGGGGCGTTTTCTGTCGCGGGCGCTAGGCCTACCCACACAAGTGAGGTATCATTTTTATCGGGAGACGTGGGGGAACGCTAGGTGGAAGGAAATTTGTGGCTCCCCTCAGATTCCAGAACTTTCTGCCACAGAAATGTTAGGAACATGTGTTTTTTTAGCCAAATTTTGAGGTTTGCAAAGGATTCTGGGTAACAGAACCTTGTCCGAGCCACACAAGTCACCCCATCTTGGATTCCCCTAGGTCTCTAGTTTTCAGAAATGCACAGGTTTGGTAGGTTTCCCTAGGTGGCGGCTGAGCTACAAGCCAAAATCTACAGGTAGGCACTTTGTAAAAAACACCTCTGTTTTCCTTCAAAAATTTGACTGTGTCTACGTTGCGCTTTGGGGCGTTTCCTGTCGCGGGCGCTAGGCCTACCCACACAAGTGAGGTATCATTTGTATCGGGACACGTGGGGGAACGCTGGGTGGAAGGAAATTCGTGGCTCCTCTCAGATTCCAGAACTTTCTGCCACAGAAATGTGAGGAACATGTGTTTTTTTAGCCAAATTTTGAGGTTTGCAAAGGATTCTGGGTAACAGAACCTGGTCCGAGCCACACAAGTCACCCTATCTTGGATTCCCCTAGGTCTCTAGTTTTCAGAAATGCACAGGTTTGGTAGGTTTCCCTAGGTGGCGGCTGAGCTACAAGCCAAAATCTACAGGTAGGCACTTTGCAAAACACACCTCTGTTTTCATTCAAAAATTTGGATGAGTCCACGTTGCGCTTTGGGGCGTTTCCTGTCGCGGGCGCTAGGCCTACCCACACAAGTGAGGTATTATTTTTATCGGGAGACATGGGGGAACGCTGGGTGGAAGGAAATTCGTGGCTTCTCTCAGATTCCAGAACTTTCTGCCACAGAAATGTGAGGAACATGTGTTTTTTTAGCCAAATTTTGAGGTTTGCAATGGATTCTGGGTAACAGAACCTGGTCCGAGCCACACAAGTCACCCCATCTTGGATTCCCCTAGGTCTCTAGTTTTCAGAAATGCACAGGTTTGGTAGGTTTCCCTAGGTGGCGGCTGAGCTACAAGCCAAAATCTACAGGTAGGCACTTTGCAAAAAACACCTCTGTTTTCCTTCACAAATTTGGATGTGTCCACGTTGCGCTTTGGGGCGTTTTCTGTCGCAGGCGCTAGGCCTACCCACACAAGTGAGATATCATTTTTATCGGGAGACGTGGGGGAACGCTAGGTGGAAGGAAATTTGTGGCTCCTCTCAGATTCCAGAACTTTCTGCCACAGAAATGTGAGGAACATGTTTTTTTTTAGCCAAATTTTGAGGTTTGCAAAGGATTCTGGGTGACAGAACCTAGTCCGAGCCACACAAGTCACCCCATCTTGGATTCCCCTAGGTCTCTAGTTTTCAGAAATGCACAGGTTTGGTAGGTTTCCCTAGGTGGCGGCTGAGCTACAAGCCAAAATCTACAGGTAGGCACTTTGCAAAAAACACCTCTGTTTTCCTTCAAAAATTTGGCTGTGTCTACGTTGCGCTTTGGGGCGTTTCCTGTCGCGGGCGCTAGGCCTACCCACACAAGTGAGGTATCATTTGTATCGGGAAACGTGGGGGAACGCTGGGTGGAAGGAAATTCGTGGCTCCTCTCAGATTCCAGAACTTTCTGCCACAGAAATGTGAGGAACATGTGTTTTTTTAGCCAAATTTTGAGGTTTGCAATGGATTCTGGGTAACAGAACCTGGTCCGAGCCACACAAGTCACCCCATCTTTGATTCCCCTAGGTCTCTAGTTTTCAGAAATGCACAGGTTTGGTAGGTTTCCCTAGGTGGCGGCTGAGCTACAGGCCAAAATCTACAGGTAGGCACTTTGCAAAAAACACCTCTGTTTTCCTTCAAAAATTTGGCTGTATCTACGTTGCGCTTTGTGGCGTTTCCTGTCGCGGGCGCTAGGCCTACCCACACAAGTGAGGTATTATTTTTATCGGGAGACGTGGGGGAACACTGGGTGGAAGGAAATTTGTGGCTCCTCTCAGATTCCAGAACTTTCTGCCACAGAAATGTGAGGAACATGTGGTTTTTTAGCCAAATTTTGAGGTTTGCAATGGATTCTGGGTAACAGAACCTGGTCCGAGCCACACAAGTCACCCCATCTTGGATTCCCCCAGGTCTCTAGTTTTCAGAAATGCACAGGTTTGGTATGTTTCCCTAGTTGGCGGCTGAGCTACAGGCCAAAATCTACAGGTAAGCACTTTGCAAAAAACACCTCTGTTTTCCTTCAAAAATTTGGCTGTGTCCACGTTGCGCTTTGGGGCATTTCCTGTCACGGGCGCTAGGCCTACCCACACAAGTGAGGTATCATTTGTATCGGGAGACGTGGGGGAACGCTGGGTGGAAGGAAATTCGTGGCTCCTCTCAGATTCCAGAACTTTCTGCCACAGAAATGTGAGGAACATGTGTTTCTTTAGCCAAATTTTGAGGTTTGCAAAGGATTCTGGGTAACAGAACCTGGTCCAAGCCACACAAGTCACCCCATCTTGGATTCCCCTAGGTCTCTAGTTTTCAGAAATGCACAGGTTTGGTAGGTTTACCTAGGTGGCGGCTGAGCTACAGGCCAAAATCTACAGGTAGGCACTTTGCAAAAAACACCTCTGTTTTCCTTCAAAAATTTGGCTGTGTCTACGTTGCGCTTTGGGGCGTTTCCTGTCGCGGGCGCTAGGCCTACCCACACAAGTGAGGTATTATTTTTATCGGGAGACGTGGGGGAACGCTGGGTGGAAGGAAATTTGTGGCTCCTCTCAGATTCCAGAACTTTCTGCCACAGAAATGTGAGGAACATGTGTTTTTTTAGCCAAATTTTGAGGTTTGCAATGGATTCTGGGTAACAGAACCTGGTCCGAGCCACACAAGTCACCCCATCTTGGATTCCCCTAGGTCTCTAGTTTTCAGAAATGCACAGGTTTGGTAGGTTTCCCTAGCTGGCGGCTGAGCTACAAGCCAAAATCTACAGGTAGGCACTTTGCAAAAAACACCTCTGTTTTCCTTCACAAATTTGGATGTGTCCACGTTGCGCTTTGGGGCGTTTTCTGTCGCGGGCGCTAGGCCTACCCACACAAGTGAGGTATCATTTTTATCGGGAGACGTGGGGGAACGCTAGGTGGAAGGAAATTTGTGGCTCCCCTCAGATTCCAGAACTTTCTGCCACAGAAATGTTAGGAACATGTGTTTTTTTAGCCAAATTTTGAGGTTTGCAAAGGATTCTGGGTAACAGAACCTTGTCCGAGCCACACAAGTCACCCCATCTTGGATTCCCCTAGGTCTCTAGTTTTCAGAAATGCACAGGTTTGGTAGGTTTCCCTAGGTGGCGGCTGAGCTACAAGCCAAAATCTACAGGTAGGCACTTTGTAAAAAACACCTCTGTTTTCCTTCAAAAATTTGACTGTGTCTACGTTGCGCTTTGGGGTGTTTCCTGTCGCGGGCGCTAGGCCTACCCACACAAGTGAGGTATCATTTGTATCGGGACACGTGGGGGAACGCTGGGTGGAAGGAAATTCGTGGCTCCTCTCAGATTCCAGAACTTTCTGCCACAGAAATGTGAGGAACATGTGTTTTTTTAGCCAAATTTTGAGGTTTGCAAAGGATTCTGGGTAACAGAACCTGGTCCGAGCCACACAAGTCACCCTATCTTGGATTCCCCTAGGTCTCTAGTTTTCAGAAATGCACAGGTTTGGTAGGTTTCCCTAGGTGGCGGCTGAGCTACAAGCCAAAATCTACAGGTAGGCACTTTGCAAAACACACCTCTGTTTTCATTCAAAAATTTGGATGAGTCCACGTTGCGCTTTGGGGCGTTTCCTGTCGCGGGCGCTAGGCCTACCCACACAAGTGAGGTATTATTTTTATCGGGAGACATGGGGGAACGCTGGGTGGAAGGAAATTCGTGGCTTCTCTCAGATTCCAGAACTTTCTGCCACAGAAATGTGAGGAACATGTGTTTTTTTAGCCAAATTTTGAGGTTTGCAATGGATTCTGGGTAACAGAACCTGGTCCGAGCCACACAAGTCACCCCATCTTGGATTCCCCTAGGTCTCTAGTTTTCAGAAATGCACAGGTTTGGTAGGTTTCCCTAGGTGGCGGCTGAGCTACAGGCCAAAATCTACAGGTAGGCACTTTGCAAAAAACACCTCTGTTTTCCTTCAAAAATTTGGCTGTGTCTACGTTGCGCTTTGGGGCGTTTCCTGTCGCGGGCGCTAGGCCTACCCACACAAGTGAGGTATTATTTTTATCGGGAGACGTAGGGGAACGCTGGGTGGAAGGAAATTTGTGGCTCCTCTCAGATTCCAGAACTTTCTGCCACAGAAATGTGAGGAACATGTGTTTTTTTAGCCAAATTTTGAGGTTTGCAATGGATTCTGGGTAACAGAACCTGGTCCGAGCCACACAAGTCACCCCATCTTGGATTCCCCTAGGTCTCTAGTTTTCAGAAATGCACAGGTTTGGTAGGTTTCCCTAGGTGGCGGCTGAGCTACAAGCCAAAATCTACAGGTAGGCACTTTGCAAAAAACACCTCTGTTTTCCGTCACAAATTTGGATGTGTCCACGTTGCGCTTTGGGGCGTTTTCTGTCGCGGGCGCTAGGCCTACGCACACCAGTGAGGTATCATTTTTATCGGGAGACGTGGGGGAACGCTGGGTGGAAGGAAATTTGTGGCTCCTCTTAGATTCCAGAATTTCTGCCACAGAAATTTTAGGAACGTGTTTTTTTAGCCAAATTTTGAGGTTTGCAAAGGATTCTGGGTAACAGAACCTGGTCCGAGCCACACAAGTCACCCCATCCTGGATTCCCCTAGGTCTCTAGTTTTCAGAAATGCACAGGTTTGGTAGGTTTCCCTAGGTGGCGGCTGAGCTACAAGCCAAAATCTACAGGTAGGCACTTTGCAAAAAACACCTCTGTTTTCCTTCAAAAATTTGGATGTGTCTACGTTGCGCTTTGGGGCGTTTCCTGTCGCGGGCGCTAGGCCTACCCACACAAGTGAGGTATCATTTTTATCGGGAGACGTGGGGGAACGCTGGGTGGAAGGAAATTCGTGGCTCCTCTCAGATTCCAGAACTTTATGCCACAGAAATGTGAGGAACATGTGTTTTTTTAGCCAAATTTTGAGGTTTGCAAAGGATTCTGGGTAACAGAACCTGGTCCGAGCCACACAAGTCACCCCATCTTGGATTCCCCTAGGTCTCTAGTTTTCAGAAATGCACAGGTTTGGTAGGTTTCCCTAGGTGGCGGCTGAGCTACAAGCCAAAATCTACAGGTAGGCACTTTGCAAAAAACACCTCTGTTTTCCTTCACAAATTTGGATGTGTCCACGTTGCGCTTTGGGGCGTTTTCTGTCGCAGGCGCTAGGCCTACCTACACAAGTGAGATATCATTTTTATCGGGAGACGTGGGGGAACGCTAGGTGGAAGGAAATTTGTGGCTCCTCTCAGATTCCAGAACTTTCTGCCACAGAAATGTGAGGAACATGTTTTTTTTTAGCCAAATTTTGAGGTTTGCAAAGGATTCTGGGTGACAGAACCTAGTCCGAGCCACACAAGTCACCCCATCTTGGATTCCCCTAGGTCTCTAGTTTTCAGAAATGCACAGGTTTGGTAGGTTTCCCTAGGTGGCGGCTGAGCTACAAGCCAAAATCTACAGGTAGGCACTTTGCAAAAAACACCTCTGTTTTCCTTCAAAAATTTGGCTGTGTCTACGTTGCGCTTTGGGGCGTTTCCTGTCGCGGGCGCTAGGCCTACCCACACAAGTGAGGTATCATTTGTATCGGGAGACGTGGGGGAACGCTGGGTGGAAGGAAATTCGTGGCTCCTCTCAGATTCCAGAACTTTCTGCCACAGAAATGTGAGGAACATGTGTTTTTTTAGCCAAATTTTGAGGTTTGCAATGGATTCTGGGTAACAGAACCTGGTCCGAGCCACACAAGTCACCCCATCTTTGATTCCCCTAGGTCTCTAGTTTTCAGAAATGCACAGGTTTGGTAGGTTTCCCTAGGTGGCGGCTGAGCTACAGGCCAAAATCTACAGGTAGGCACTTTGCAAAAAACACCTCTGTTTTCCTTCAAAAATTTGGCTGTATCTACGTTGCGCTTTGTGGCGTTTCCTGTCGCGGGCGCTAGGCCTACCCACACAAGTGAGGTATTATTTTTATCGGGAGACGTGGGGGAACACTGGGTGGAAGGAAATTTGTGGCTCCTCTCAGATTCCAGAACTTTCTGCCACAGAAATGTGAGGAACATGTGGTTTTTTAGCCAAATTTTGAGGTTTGCAATGGATTCTGGGTAACAGAACCTGGTCCGAGCCACACAAGTCACCCCATCTTGGATTCCCCCAGGTCTCTAGTTTTCAGAAATGCACAGGTTTGGTATGTTTCCCTAGTTGGCGGCTGAGCTACAGGCCAAAATCTACAGGTAAGCACTTTGCAAAAAACACCTCTGTTTTCCTTCAAAAATTTGGCTGTGTCCACGTTGCGCTTTGGGGCATTTCCTGTCACGGGCGCTAGGCCTACCCACACAAGTGAGGTATCATTTGTATCGGGAGACGTGGGGGAACGCTGGGTGGAAGGAAATTCGTGGCTCCTCTCAGATTCCAGAACTTTCTGCCACAGAAATGTGAGGAACATGTGTTTTTTTAGCCAAATTTTGAGGTTTGCAAAGGATTCTGGGTAACAGAACCTTGTCCGAGCCACACAAGTCACCCCATCTTGGATTCCCCTAGGTCTCTAGTTTTCAGAAATGCACAGGTTTGGTAGGTTTCCCTAGGTGGCGGCTGAGCTACAAGCCAAAATCTACAGGTAGGCACTTTGTAAAAAACACCTCTGTTTTCCTTCAAAAATTTGACTGTGTCTACGTTGCGCTTTGGGGCGTTTCCTGTCGCGGGCGCTAGGCCTACCCACACAAGTGAGGTATCATTTGTATCGGGACACGTGGGGGAACGCTGGGTGGAAGGAAATTCGTGGCTCCTCTCAGATTCCAGAACTTTCTGCCACAGAAATGTGAGGAACATGTGTTTTTTTAGCCAAATTTTGAGGTTTGCAAAGGATTCTGGGTAACAGAACCTGGTCCGAGCCACACAAGTCACCCTATCTTGGATTCCCCTAGGTCTCTAGTTTTCAGAAATGCACAGGTTTGGTAGGTTTCCCTAGGTGGCGGCTGAGCTACAAGCCAAAATCTACAGGTAGGCACTTTGCAAAACACACCTCTGTTTTCATTCAAAAATTTGGATGAGTCCACGTTGCGCTTTGGGGCGTTTCCTGTCGCGGGCGCTAGGCCTACCCACACAAGTGAGGTATTATTTTTATCGGGAGACATGGGGGAACGCTGCGTGGAAGGAAATTCGTGGCTTCTCTCAGATTCCAGAACTTTCTGCCACAGAAATGTGAGGAACATGTGTTTTTTTAGCCAAATTTTGAGGTTTGCAATGGATTCTGGGTAACAGAACCTGGTCCGAGCCACACAAGTCACCCCATCTTGGATTCCCCTAGGTCTCTAGTTTTCAGAAATGCACAGGTTTGGTAGGTTTCCCTAGGTGGCGGCTGAGCTACAGGCCAAAATCTACAGGTAGGCACTTTGCAAAAAACACCTCTGTTTTCCTTCAAAAATTTGGCTGTGTCTACGTTGCGCTTTGGGGCGTTTCCTGTCGCGGGCGCTAGGCCTACCCACACAAGTGAGGTATTATTTTTATCGGGAGACGTAGGGGAACGCTGGGTGGAAGGAAATTTGTGGCTCCTCTCAGATTCCAGAACTTTCTGCCACAGAAATGTGAGGAACATGTGTTTTTTTAGCCAAATTTTGAGGTTTGCAATGGATTCTGGGTAACAGAACCTGGTCCGAGCCACACAAGTCACCCCATCTTGGATTCCCCTAGGTCTCTAGTTTTCAGAAATGCACAGGTTTGGTAGGTTTCCCTAGGTGGCGGCTGAGCTACAAGCCAAAATCTACAGGTAGGCACTTTGCAAAAAACACCTCTGTTTTCCGTCACAAATTTGGATGTGTCCACGTTGCGCTTTGGGGCGTTTTCTGTCGCGGGCGCTAGGCCTACGCACACCAGTGAGGTATCATTTTTATCGGGAGACGTGGGGGAACGCTGGGTGGAAGGAAATTTGTGGCTCCTCTTAGATTCCAGAATTTCTGCCACAGAAATTTTAGGAACGTGTTTTTTTAGCCAAATTTTGAGGTTTGCAAAGGATTCTGGGTAACAGAACCTGGTCCGAGCCACACAAGTCACCCCATCCTGGATTCCCCTAGGTCTCTAGTTTTCAGAAATGCACAGGTTTGGTAGGTTTCCCTAGGTGGCGGCTGAGCTACAAGCCAAAATCTACAGGTAGGCACTTTGCAAAAAACACCTCTGTTTTCCTTCAAAAATTTGGATGTGTCTACGTTGCGCTTTGGGGCGTTTCCTGTCGCGGGCGCTAGGCCTACCCACACAAGTGAGGTATCATTTTTATCGGGAGACGTGGGGGAACGCTGGGTGGAAGGAAATTCGTGGCTCCTCTCAGATTCCAGAACTTTATGCCACAGAAATGTGAGGAACATGTGTTTTTTTAGCCAAATTTTGAGGTTTGCAAAGGATTCTGGGTAACAGAACCTGGTCCGAGCCACACAAGTCACCCCATCTTGGATTCCCCTAGGTCTCTAGTTTTCAGAAATGCACACGTTTGGTAGGTTTCCCTAGGTGGCGGCTGAGCTACAAGCCAAAATCTACAGGTAGGCACTTTGCAAAAAACACCTCTGTTTTCCTTCACAAATTTGGATGTGTCCACGTTGCGCTTTGGGGCGTTTTCTGTCGCGGGCGCTAGGCCTACCCACACAAGTGAGATATCATTTTTATCGGGAGACGTGGGGGAACGCTAGGTGGAAGGAAATTTGTGGCTCCTCTCAGATTCCAGAACTTTCTGCCACAGAAATGTTAGGAACATGTGTTTTTTTAGCCAAATTTTGAGGTTTGCAAAGGATTCTGGGTGACAGAACCTAGTCCGAGCCACACAAGTCACCCCATCTTGGATTCCCCTAGGTCTCTAGTTTTCAGAAATGCACAGGTTTGGTAGGTTTCCCTAGGTGGCGGCTGAGCTACAAGCCAAAATCTACAGGTAGGCACTTTGCAAAAAACACCTCTGTTTTCCTTCAAAAATTTGGCTGTGTCTACGTTGCGCTTTGGGGCGTTTCCTGTCGCGGGCGCTAGGCCTACCCACACAAGTGAGGTATCATTTGTATCGGGAGACGTGGGGGAACGCTGGGTGGAAGGAAATTCGTGGCTCCTCTCAGATTCCAGAACTTTCTGCCACAGAAATGTGAGGAACATGTGTTTTTTTAGCCAAATTTTGAGGTTTGCAATGGATTCTGGGTAACAGAACCTGGTCCGAGCCACACAAGTCACCCCATCTTTGATTCCCCTAGGTCTCTAGTTTTCAGAAATGCACAGGTTTGGTAGGTTTCCCTAGGTGGCGGCTGAGCTACAGGCCAAAATCTACAGGTAGGCACTTTGCAAAAAACACC
Organism: Pleurodeles waltl; assembly: GCF_031143425.1. Classification (NCBI taxonomy): domain Eukaryota; kingdom Metazoa; phylum Chordata; class Amphibia; order Caudata; family Salamandridae; genus Pleurodeles; species Pleurodeles waltl. The sequence continues at coordinate 513,101,974 of NC_090445.1, forward strand.
TCTGTTTTCCTTCAAAAATTTGGCTGTATCTACGTTGCGCTTTGTGGCGTTTCCTGTCGCGGGCGCTAGGCCTACCCACACAAGTGAGGTATTATTTTTATCGGGAGACGTGGGGGAACGCTGGGTGGAAGGAAATTTGTGGCTCCTCTCAGATTCCAGAACTTTCTGCCACAGAAATGTGAGGAACATGTGGTTTTTTAGCCAAATTTTGAGGTTTGCAATGGATTCTGGGTAACAGAACCTGGTCCGAGCCACACAAGTCACCCCATCTTGGATTCCCCCAGGTCTCTAGTTTTCAGAAATGCACAGGTTTGGTAGGTTTCCCTAGTTGGCGGCTGAGCTACAGGCCAAAATCTACAGGTAAGCACTTTGCAAAAAACACCTCTGTTTTCCTTCAAAAATTTGGCTGTGTCCACGTTGCGCTTTGGGGCATTTCCTGTCACGGGCGCTAGGCCTACCCACACAAGTGAGGTATCATTTTTATCGGGAGACGTGGGGGAACGCTGGGTGGAAGGAAATTCGTGGCTCCTCTCAGATTCCAGAACTTTCTGCCACAGAAATGTGAGGAACATGTGTTTTTTTAGCCAAATTTTGAGGTTTGCAAAGGATTCTGGGTAACAGAACCTGGTCCAAGCCACACAAGTCACCCCATCTTGGATTCCCCTAGGTCTCTAGTTTTCAGAAATGCACAGGTTTGGTAGGTTTCCCTAGGTGGCGGCTGAGCTACAAGCCAAAATCTACAGGTAGGCACTTTGCAAAAAACACCTCTGTTTTCCTTCACAAATTTGGATGTGTCCACGTTGCGCTTTGGGGCGTTTTCTGTCGCGGGCGCTAGGCCTACCCACACAAGTGAGGTATCATTTTTATCGGGAGACGTGGGGGAACGCTAGGTGGAAGGAAATTTGTGGCTCCTCTCAGATTCCAGAACTTTCTGCCACAGAAATGTTAGGAACATGTGTTTTTTTAGCCAAATTTTGAGGTTTGCAAAGGATTCTGGGTAACAGAACCTTGTCCGAGCCACACAAGTCACCCCATCTTGGATTCCCCTAGGTCTCTAGTTTTCAGAAATGCACAGGTTTGGTAGGTTTCCCTAGGTGGCGGCTGAGCTACAAGCCAAAATCTACAGGTAGGCACTTTGCAAAAAACACCTCTGTTTTCCTTCAAAAATTTGACTGTGTCTACGTTGCGCTTTGGGGCGTTTCCTGTCGCGGGCGCTAGGCCTACCCACACAAGTGAGGTATCATTTGTATCGGGAGACGTGGGGGAACGCTGGGTGGAAGGAAATTCGTGGCTCCTCTCAGATTCCAGAACTTTCTGCCACAGAAATGTGAGGAACATGTGTTTTTTTAGCCAAATTTTGAGGTTTGCAAAGGATTCTGGGTAACAGAACCTGGTCCAAGCCACACAAGTCACCCCATCTTGGATTCCCCTAGGTCTCTAGTTTTCAGAAATACACAGGTTTGGTAGGTTTCCCTAGGTGGCGGCTGAGCTACAAGCCAAAATCTACAGGTAGGCACTTTGCAAAACACACCTCTGTTTTCATTCAAAAATTTGGATGAGTCCACGTTACGCTTTGGGGCGTTTCCTGTCGCGGGCGCTAGGCCTACCCACACAAGTGAGGTATTATTTTTATCGGGAGACATGGGGGAACGCTGGGTGGAAGGAAATTCGTGGCTTCTCTCAGATTCCAGAACTTTCTGCCACAGAAATGTGAGGAACATGTGTTTTTTTAGCCAAATTTTGAGGTTTGCAATGGATTCTGGGTAACAGAACCTGGTCCGAGCCACACAAATCACCCCATCTTGGATTCCCCTAGGTCTCTAGTTTTCAGAAATGCACAGGTTTGGTAGGTTTCCCTAGGTGGCGGCTGAGCTACAGGCCAAAATCTACAGGTAGGCACTTTACAAAAAACACCTCTGTTTTCCTTCAAAAATTTGGCTGTGTCTACGTTGCGCTTTGGGGCGTTTCCTGTCGCGGGCGCTAGGCCTACCCACACAAGTGAGGTATTATTTTTATCGGGAGACGTGGGGGAACGCTGGGTGGAAGGAAATTTGTGGCTCCTCTCAGATTCCAGAACTTTCTGCCACAGAAATGTGAGGAACATGTGTTTTTTGAGCCAAATTTTGAGGTTTGCAATGGATTCTGGGGAAACAGAACCTGGTCCGAGCCACACAAGTCACCCCATCTTGGATTCCCCTAGGTCTCTAGTTTTCAGAAATGCACAGGTTTGGTAGGTTTCCCTAGGTGGCGGCTGAGCTACAAGCCAAAATCTACAGGTAGGCACTTTGCAAAAAACACCTCTGTTTTCCTTCACAAATTTGGATGTGTCCACGTTGCGCTTTGGGGCGTTTTCTGTCACGGGCGCTAGGCCTACGCACACAAGTGAGGTATCATTTTTATCGGGAGACGTGGGGGAACGCTGGGTGGAAGGAAATTTGTGGCTCCTCTTAGATTCCAGAATTTCTGCCACAGATATTTTAGGAACGTGTTTTTTTAGCCAAATTTTGAGGTTTTCAAAGGATTCTGGGTAACAGAACCTGGTCCGAGCCACACAAGTCACCCCATCTTGGATTCCCCTAGGTCTCTAGTTTTCAGAAATGCACAGGTTTGGTAGGTTTCCCTAGGTGGCGGCTGAGCTACAAGCCAAAATCTACAGGTAGGCACTTTGCAAAAAACACCTCTGTTTTCCTTCAAAAATTTGGATGTGTCTACGTTGCGCTTTGGGGCGTTTCCTGTCGCGGGCGCTAGGCCTACCCACACAAGTGAGGTATCATTTTTATCGGGAGACGTGGGGGAACGCTGGGTGGAAGGAAATTCGTGGCTCCTCTCAGATTCCAGAACTTTATGCCACAGAAATGTGAGGAACATGTGTTTTTTTAGCCAAATTTTGAGGTTTGCAAAGGATTCTGGGTAACAGAACCTGGTCCGAGCCACACAAGTCACCCCATCTTGGATTCCCCTAGGTCTCTAGTTTTCAGAAATGCACACGTTTGGTAGGTTTCCCTAGGTGGCGGCTGAGCTACAAGCCAAAATCTACAGGTAGGCACTTTGCAAAAAACACCTCTGTTTTCCTTCACAAATTTGGATGTGTCCACGTTGCGCTTTGGGGCGTTTTCTGTCGCGGGCGCTAGGCCTACCCACACAAGTGAGATATCATTTTTATCGGGAGACGTGGGGGAACGCTAGGTGGAAGGAAATTTGTGGCTCCTCTCAGATTCCAGAACTTTCTGCCACAGAAATGTTAGGAACATGTGTTTTTTTAGCCAAATTTTGAGGTTTGCAAAGGATTCTGGGTGACAGAACCTAGTCCGAGCCACACAAGTCACCCCATCTTGGATTCCCCTAGGTCTCTAGTTTTCAGAAATGCACAGGTTTGGTAGGTTTCCCTAGGTGGCGGCTGAGCTACAAGCCAAAATCTACAGGTAGGCACTTTGCAAAAAACACCTCTGTTTTCCTTCAAAAATTTGGCTGTGTCTACGTTGCGCTTTGGGGCGTTTCCTGTCGCGGGCGCTAGGCCTACCCACACAAGTGAGGTATCATTTGTATCGGGAGACGTGGGGGAACGCTGGGTGGAAGGAAATTCGTGGCTCCTCTCAGATTCCAGAACTTTCTGCCACAGAAATGTGAGGAACATGTGTTTTTTTAGCCAAATTTTGAGGTTTGCAATGGATTCTGGGTAACAGAACCTGGTCCGAGCCACACAAGTCAACCCATCTTTGATTCCCCTAGGTCTCTAGTTTTCAGAAATGCACAGGTTTGGTAGGTTTCCCTAGGTGGCGGCTGAGCTACAGGCCAAAATCTACAGGTAGGCACTTTGCAAAAAACACCTCTGTTTTCCTTCAAAAATTTGGCTGTATCTACGTTGCGCTTTGTGGCGTTTCCTGTCGCGGGCGCTAGGCCTACCCACACAAGTGAGGTATTATTTTTATCGGGAGACGTGGGGGAACACTGGGTGGAAGGAAATTTGTGGCTCCTCTCAGATTCCAGAACTTTCTGCCACAGAAATGTGAGGAACATGTGGTTTTTTAGCCAAATTTTGAGGTTTGCAATGGATTCTGGGTAACAGAACCTGGTCCGAGCCACACAAGTCACCCCATCTTGGATTCCCCCAGGTCTCTAGTTTTCAGAAATGCACAGGTTTGGTAGGTTTCCCTAGTTGGCGGCTGAGCTACAGGCCAAAATCTACAGGTAAGCACTTTGCAAAAAACACCTCTGTTTTCCTTCAAAAATGTGGCTGTGTCCACGTTGCGCTTTGGGGCATTTCCTGTCACGGGCGCTAGGCCTACCCACACAAGTGAGGTATCATTTTTATCGGGAGACGTGGGGGAACGCTGGGTGGAAGGAAATTCGTGGCTCCTCTCAGATTCCAGAACTTTCTGCCACAGAAATGTGAGGAACATGTGTTTTTTTAGCCAAATTTTGAGGTTTGCAAAGGATTCTGGGTAACAGAACCTGGTCCAAGCCACACAAGTCACCCCATCTTGGATTCCCCTAGGTCTCTAGTTTTCAGAAATGCACAGGTTTGGTAGGTTTCCCTAGGTGGCGGCTGAGCTACAAGCCAAAATCTACAGGTAGGCACTTTGCAAAAAACACCTCTGTTTTCCTTCACAAATTTGGATGTGTCCACGTTGCGCTTTGGGGCGTTTTCTGTCGCGGGCGCTAGGCCTACCCACACAAGTGAGGTATCATTTTTATCGGGAGACGTGGGGGAACGCTAGGTGGAAGGAAATTTGTGGCTCCTCTCAGATTCCAGAATTTCTGCCACAGATATTTTAGGAACATGTGTTTTTTTAGCCAAATTTTGAGGTTTTCAAAGGATTCTGGGTAACAGAACCTGGTCCGAGCCACACAAGTCACCCCATCTTGGATTCCCCTAGGTCTCTAGTTTTCAGAAATGCACAGGTTTGGTAGGTTTCCCTAGGTGGCAGCTGAGCTACAAGCCAAAATCTACAGGTAGGCACTTTGCAAAAAACACCTCTGTTTTCCTTCAAAAATTTGGATGTGTCTACGTTGCGCTTTGGGGCGTTTCCTGTCGCAGGCGCTAGGCCTACCCACACAAGTGAGGTATAATTTGTATCGGGAGACGTGGGGGAACGCTGGGTGGAAGGAAATTCGTGGCTCCTCTCAGATTCCAGAACTTTCTGCCACAGAAATGTGAGGAACATGTGTTTTTTTAGCCAAATTTTGAGGTTTGCAAAGGATTCTGGGTAACAGAACCTGGTCCGAGCCACACAAGTCACCCCATCTTTGATTCCCCTAGGTCTCTAGTTTTCAGAAATGCACAGGTTTGGTAGGTTTACCTAGGTGGCGGCTGAGCTACAAGCCAAAATCTACAGGTAGGCACTTTGCAAAAAACACCTCTGTTTTCCTTCACAAATTTGGATGTGTCCACGTTGCGCTTTGGGGCGTTTTCTGTCGCGGGCGCTAGGCCTACCCACACAAGTGAGATATCATTTTTATCGGGAGACGTGGGGGAACGCTAGGTGGAAGGAAATTTGTGGCTCCTCTCAGATTCCAGAACTTTCTGCCACAGAAATGTTAGGAACATGTGTTTTTTTAGCCAAATTTTGAGGTTTGCAAAGGATTCTGGGTAACAGAACCTAGTCCGAGCCACACAAGTCACCCCATCTTGGATTCCCCTAGGTCTCTAGTTTTCAGAAATGCACAGGTTTGGTAGGTTTCCCTAGGTGGCGGCTGAGCTACAAGCCAAAATCTACAGGTAGGCACTTTGCAAAAAACACCTCTGTTTTCCTTAAAAAATTTGGCTGTGTCTACGTTGCGCTTTGGGGCGTTTCCTGTCGCGGGCGCTAGGCCTACCCACACAAGTGAGGTATCATTTGTATCGGGAGATGTGGGGGAACGCTGGGTGGAAGGAAATTCGTGGCTCCTCTCAGATTCCAGAACTTTCTGCCACAGAAATGTGAGGAACATGTGTTTTTTTAGCCAAATTTTGAGGTTTGCAAAGGATTCTGGGTAACAGAACCTGGTCCGAGCCACACAAGTCACCCCATCTTGTATTCCCCTAGGTCTCTAGTTTTCAGAAATGCACAGGTTTGGTAGGTTTCCCTAGGTGGCGGCTGAGCTACAAGCCAAAATCTACAGGTAGGCACTTTGCAAAACACACCTCTGTTTTCCTTAAAAAATTTGGATGTGTCCACGTTGCGCTTTGGGGCGTTTCCTGTCGCGGGCGCTAGGCCTACCCACACAAGTGAGGTATTATTTTTATCGGGAGACGTGGGGGAACGCTGGGTGGAAGGAAATTCGTGGCTTCTCTCAGATTCCAGAACTTTCTGCCACAGAAATGTGAGGAACATGTGTTTTTTTAGCCAAATTTTGAGGTTTGCAATGGATTCTGGGTAACAGAACCTGGTCCGAGCCACACAAGTCACCCCATCTTTGATTCCCCTAGGTCTCTAGTTTTCAGAAAAGCACAGGTTTGGTAGGTTTCCCTAGGTGGCGTCTGAGCTACAGGCCAAAATCTACAGGTAGGCACTTTGCAAAAAACACCTCTGTTTTCCTTCAAAAATTTGGCTGTATCTACGTTGCGCTTTGTGGCGTTTCCTGTCGCGGGCGCTAGGCCTACCCACACAAGTGAGGTATTATTTTTATCGGGAGACGTGGGGGAACGCTGGGTGGAAGGAAATTTGTGGCTCCTCTCAGATTCCAGAACTTTCTGCCACAGAAATGTGAGGAACATGTGTTTTTTTAGCCAAATTTTGAGGTTTGCAATGGATTCTGGGCAACAGAACCTGGTCCGAGCCACACAAGTCACCCCATCTTGGATTCCCCCAGGTCTCCAGTTTTCAGAAATGCACAGGTTTGGTAGGTTTCCCTAGGTGGCGGCTGAGCTACAAGCCAAAATCTACAGGTAGGCACTTTGCAAAAAACACCTCTGTTTTCCTTCACAAATTTGGATGTGTCCACGTTGCGCTTTGGGGCGTTTTCTGTCGCGGGCGCTAGGCCTACCCACACAAGTGAGGTATCATTTTTATCAGGAGACGTGGGGGAACGCTGGGTGGAAGGAAATTTGTGGCTCCTCTTAGATTCCAGAACTTTCTGCCACAGAAATGTTAGGAACATGTGTTTTTTTAGCCAAATTTTGAGGTTTGCAAAGGATTCTGGGTAACAGAACCTGGTCCGAGCCACACAAGTCACCCCATCTTGGATTCCCCTAGGTCTCTAGTTTTCAGAAATGCACAGGTTTGGTAGGTTTCCCTAGGTGGCGGCTGAGCTACAAGCCAAAATCTACAGGTAGGCACTTTGCAAAAAACACCTCTGTTTTCCTTCAAAAATTTGGATGTGTCTACGTTGCGCTTTGGGGCGTTTCCTGTCGCGGGCGCTAGCCCTACCCACACAAGTGAGGTATCATTTTTATCGGGAGACGTGGGGGAACGCTGGGTGGAAGGAAATTCGTGGCTCCTCTCAGATTCCAGAACTTTATGCCACAGAAATGTGAGGAACATGTGTTTTTTTGCCAAATTTTGAGGTTTGCAAAGGATTCTGGGTAACAGAACCTGGTCCGAGCCACACAAGTCACCCCATCTTGGATTCCCCTAGGTCTCTAGTTTTCAGAAATGCACAGGTTTGGTAGGTTTCCCTAGGTGGCGGCTGAGCTACAAGCCAAAATCTACAGGTAGGCACTTTGCAAAACACACCTCTGTTTTCCTTCACAAATTTGGATGTGTCCACGTTGCGCTTTGGGGCGTTTTCTGTCGCGGGCGCTAGGCCTACCCACACAAGTGAGGTATCATTTTTATCGGGAGAGGTGGGGGAACGCTGGGTGGAAGGAAATTTGTGGCTCCTCTCAGATTCCAGAACTTTCTGCCACAGAAATGTGAGGAACATGTGTTTTTTTAGCCAAATTTTGAGGTTTGCAATGGATTCTGGGTAACAGAACCTGGTCCGAGCCACACAAGTCACCCCATCTTGGATTCCCCTAGGTCTCTAGTTTTCAGAAATGCACAGGTTTGGTAGGTTTCCCCAAGTGGCGGCTGAGCTACAAGCCAAAATCTACAGGTAGGCACTTTGCAAAACACACCTCTGTTTTCCTTCAAAAATTTGGATGTGTCTACGTTGCGCTTTGGGGCGTTTCCTGTCGCGGGCGCTAGGCCTACCCACACAAGTGAGGTATCATTTTTATCGGGAGACGTGGGGGAACGCTGGGTGGAAGGAAATTTGTGGCTCCTCTTAGATTCCAGAACTTTCTGCCACAGAAATTTTAGGAACATGTGTTTTTTTAGCCAAATTTTGAGGTTTGCAAAGGATTCTGGGTGACAGAACCTAGTCCGAGCCACACAAGTCACCCCATCTTGGATTCCCCTAGGTCTCTAGTTTTCAGAAATGCACAGGTTTGGTAGGTTTCCCTAGGTGGCGGCTGAGCTACAAGCCAAAATCTACAGGTAGGCACTTTGCAAAAAACACCTCTGTTTTCCTTCAAAAATTTGGCTGTGTCTACGTTGCGCTTTGGGGCGTTTCCTGTCGCGGGCGCTAGGCCTACCCACACAAGTGAGGTATAATTTGTATCGGGAGACGTGGGGGAACGCTGGGTGGAAGGAAATTCGTGGCTCCTCTCAGATTCCAGAACTTTCTGCCACAGAAATGTGAGGAACATGTGTTTTTTTAGCCAAATTTTGAGGTTTGCAATGGATTCTGGGTAACAGAACCTGGTCCGAGCCACACAAGTCACCCCATCTTTGATTCCCCTAGGTCTCTAGTTTTCAGAAATGCACAGGTTTGGTAGGTTTCCCTAGGTGGCGGCTGAGCTACAGGCCAAAATCTACAGGTAGGCACTTTGCAAAAAACACCTCTGTTTTCCTTCAAAAATTTGGCTGTATCTACGTTGCGCTTTGTGGCGTTTCCTGTCGCGGGCGCTAGGCCTACCCACACAAGTGAGGTATTATTTTTATCGGGAGACGTGGGGGAACACTGGGTGGAAGGAAATTTGTGGCTCCTCTCAGATTCCAGAACTTTCTGCCACAGAAATGTGAGGAACATGTGGTTTTTTAGCCAAATTTTGAGGTTTGCAATGGATTCTGGGTAACAGAACCTGGTCCGAGCCACACAAGTCACCCCATCTTGGATTCCCCCAGGTCTCTAGTTTTCAGAAATGCACAGGTTTGGTAGGTTTCCCTAGTTGGCGGCTGAGCTACAGGCCAAAATCTACAGGTAAGCACTTTGCAAAAAACACCTCTGTTTTCCTTCAAAAATTTGGCTGTGTCCACGTTGCGCTTTGGGGCATTTCCTGTCACGGGCGCTAGGCCTACCCACACAAGTGAGGTTTCATTTGTATCGGGAGACGTGGGGGAATGCTGGGTGGAAGGAAATTCGTGGCTCCTCTCAGATTCCAGAACATTCTGCCACAGAAATGTGAGGAACATGTGTTTTTTTAGCCAAATTTTGAGGTTTGCAAAGGATTCTGGGTAACAGAACCTGGTCCAAGCCACACAAGTCACCCCATCTTGGATTCCCCTAGGTCTCTAGTTTTCAGAAATGCACAGGTTTGGTAGGTTTACCTAGGTGGCGGCTGAGCTACAGGCCAAAATCTACAGGTAGGCACTTTGCAAAAAACACCTCTGTTTTCCTTCAAAAATGTGGCTGTGTCTACGTTGCGCTTTGGGGCGTTTCCTGTCGCGGGCGCTAGGCCTACCCACATAAGTGAGGTATTATTTTTATCGGGAGACGTGGGGGAACGCTGGGTGGAAGGAAATTTGTGGCTCCTCTCAGATTCCAGAACTTTCTGCCACAGAAATGTGAGGAACATGTGTTTTTTTAGCCAAATTTTGAGGTTTGCAATGGATTCAGGGTAACAGAACCTGGTCCGAGCCACACAAGTCACCCCATCTTGGATTCCCCTAGGTCTCTAGTTTTCAGAAATGCACAGGTTTGGTAGGTTTCCCTAGCTGGCGGCTGAGCTACAAGCCAAAATCTACAGGTAGGCACTTTGCAAAAAACACCTCTGTTTTCCTTCACAAATTTGGATGTGTCCACGTTGCGCTTTGGGGCGTTTTCTGTCGCGGGCGCTAGGCCTACCCACACAAGTGAGGTATCATTTTTATCGGGAGACGTGGGGGAACGCTAGGTGGAAGGAAATTTGTGGCTCCTCTCAGATTCCAGAACTTTCTGCCACAGAAATGTTAGGAACATGTGTTTTTTTAGCCAAATTTTGAGGTTTGCAAAGGATTCTGGGTAACAGAACCTTGTCCGAGCCACACAAGTCACCCCATCTTGGATTCCCCTAGGTCTCTAGTTTTCAGAAATGCACAGGTTTGGTAGGTTTCCCTAGGTGGCGGCTGAGCTACAAGCCAAAATCTACAGGTAGGCACTTTGTAAAAAACACCTCTGTTTTCCTTCAAAAATTTGACTGTGTCTACGTTGCGCTTTGGGGCGTTTCCTGTCGCGGGCGCTAGGCCTACCCACACAAGTGAGGTATCATTTGTATCGGGACACGTGGGGGAACGCTGGGTGGAAGGAAATTCGTGGCTCCTCTCAGATTCCAGAACTTTCTGCCACAGAAATGTGAGGAACATGTGTTTTTTTAGCCAAATTTTGAGGTTTGCAAAGGATTCTGGGTAACAGAACCTGGTCCGAGCCACACAAGTCACCCTATCTTGGATTCCCCTAGGTCTCTAGTTTTCAGAAATGCACAGGTTTGGTAGGTTTCCCTAGGTGGCGGCTGAGCTACAAGCCAAAATCTACAGGTAGGCACTTTGCAAAACACACCTCTGTTTTCATTCAAAAATTTGGATGAGTCCACGTTGCGCTTTGGGGCGTTTCCTGTCGCGGGCGCTAGGCCTACCCACACAAGTGAGGTATTATTTTTATCGGGAGACATGGGGGAACGCTGGGTGGAAGGAAATTCGTGGCTTCTCTCAGATTCCAGAACTTTCTGCCACAGAAATGTGAGGAACATGTGTTTTTTTAGCCAAATTTTGAGGTTTGCAATGGATTCTGGGTAACAGAACCTGGTCCGAGCCACACAAGTCACCCCATCTTGGATTCCCCTAGGTCTCTAGTTTTCAGAAATGCACAGGTTTGGTAGGTTTCCCTAGGTGGCGGCTGAGCTACAAGCCAAAATCTACAGGTAGGCACTTTGCAAAAAACACCTCTGTTTTCCGTCACAAATTTGGATGTGTCCACGTTGCGCTTTGGGGCGTTTTCTGTCGCGGGCGCTAGGCCTACGCACACCAGTGAGGTATCATTTTTATCGGGAGACGTGGGGGAACGCTGGGTGGAAGGAAATTTGTGGCTCCTCTTAGATTCCAGAATTTCTGCCACAGAAATTTTAGGAACGTGTTTTTTTAGCCAAATTTTGAGGTTTGCAAAGTATTCTGGGTAACAGAACCTGGTCCGAGCCACACAAGTCACCCCATCCTGGATTCCCCTAGGTCTCTAGTTTTCAGAAATGCACAGGTTTGGTAGGTTTCCCTAGGTGGCGGCTGAGCTACAAGCCAAAATCTACAGGTAGGCACTTTGCAAAAAACACCTCTGTTTTCCTTCAAAAATTTGGATGTGTCTACGTTGCGCTTTGGGGCGTTTCCTGTCGCGGGCGCTAGGCCTACCCACACAAGTGAGGTATCATTTTTATCGGGAGACGTGGGGGAACGCTGGGTGGAAGGAAATTCGTGGCTCCTCTCAGATTCCAGAACTTTATGCCACAGAAATGTGAGGAACATGTGTTTTTTTAGCCAAATTTTGAGGTTTGCAAAGGATTCTGGGTAACAGAACCTGGTCCGAGCCACACAAGTCACCCCATCTTGGATTCCCCTAGGTCTCTAGTTTTCAGAAATGCACAGGTTTGGTAGGTTTCCCTAGGTGGCGGCTGAGCTACAAGCCAAAATCTACAGGTAGGCACTTTGCAAAAAACACCTCTGTTTTCCTTCACAAATTTGGATGTGTCCACGTTGCGCTTTGGGGCGCTTTCTGTCGCGGGCGCTAGGCCTACCCACACAAGTGAGATATCATTTTTATCGGGAGACGTGGGGGAACGCTAGGTGGAAGGAAATTTGTGGCTCCTCTCAGATTCCAGAACTTTCTGCCACAGAAATGTTAGGAACATGTGTTTTTTTAGCCAAATTTTGAGGTTTGCAAAGGATTCTGGGTGACAGAACCTAGTCCGAGCCACACAAGTCACCCCATCTTGGATTCCCCTAGGTCTCTAGTTTTCAGAAATGCACAGGTTTGGTAGGTTTCCCTAGGTGGCGGCTGAGCTACAAGCCAAAATCTACAGGTAGGCACTTTGTAAAAAACACCTCTGTTTTCCTTCAAAAATTTGACTGTGTCTACGTTGCGCTTTGGGGCGTTTCCTGTCGCGGGCGCTAGGCCTACCCACACAAGTGAGGTATCATTTGTATCGGGACACGTGGGGGAACGCTGGGTGGAAGGAAATTCGTGGCTCCTCTCAGATTCCAGAACTTTCTGCCACAGAAATGTGAGGAACATGTGTTTTTTTAGCCAAATTTTGAGGTTTGCAAAGGATTCTGGGTAACAGAACCTGGTCCGAGCCACACAAGTCACCCTATCTTGGATTCCCCTAGGTCTCTAGTTTTCAGAAATGCACAGGTTTGGTAGGTTTCCCTAGGTGGCGGCTGAGCTACAAGCCAAAATCTACAGGTAGGCACTTTGCAAAACACACATCTGTTTTCATTCAAAAATTTGGATGAGTCCACGTTGCGCTTTGGGGCGTTTCCTGTCGCGGGCGCTAGGCCTACCCACACAAGTGAGGTATTATTTTTATCGGGAGACATGGGGGAACGCTGGGTGGAAGGAAATTCGTGGCTTCTCTCAGATTCCAGAACTTTCTGCCACAGAAATGTGAGGAACATGTGTTTTTTTAGCCAAATTTTGAGGTTTGCAATGGATTCTGGGTAACAGAACCTGGTCCGAGCCACACAAGTCACCCCATCTTGGATTCCCCTAGGTCTCTAGTTTTCAGAAATGCACAGGTTTGGTAGGTTTCCCTAGGTGGCGGCTGAGCTACAAGCCAAAATCTACAGGTAGGCACTTTGCAAAAAACACCTCTGTTTTCCGTCACAAATTTGGATGTGTCCACGTTGCGCTTTGGGGCGTTTTCTGTCGCGGGCGCTAGGCCTACGCACACCAGTGAGGTATCATTTTTATCGGGAGACGTGGGGGAACGCTGGGTGGAAGGAAATTTGTGGCTCCTCTTAGATTCCAGAATTTCTGCCACAGAAATTTTAGGAACGTGTTTTTTTAGCCAAATTTTGAGGTTTGCAAAGGATTCTGGGTAACAGAACCTGGTCCGAGCCACACAAGTCACCCCATCCTGGATTCCCCTAGGTCTCTAGTTTTCAGAAATGCACAGGTTTGGTAGGTTTCCCTAGGTGGCGGCTGAGCTACAAGCCAAAATCTACAGGTAGGCACTTTGCAAAAAACACCTCTGTTTTCCTTCAAAAATTTGGATGTGTCTACGTTGCACTTTGGGGCGTTTCCTGTCGCGGGCGCTAGGCCTACCCACACAAGTGAGGTATCATTTTTATCGGGAGACGTGGGGGAACGCTGGGTGGAAGGAAATTCGTGGCTCCTCTCAGATTCCAGAACTTTATGCCACAGAAATGTGAGGAACATGTGTTTTTTTAGCCAAATTTTGAGGTTTGCAAAGGATTCTGGGTAACAGAACCTGGTCCGAGCCACACAAGTCACCCCATCTTGGATTCCCCTAGGTCTCTAGTTTTCAGAAATGCACAGGTTTGGTAGGTTTCCCTAGGTGGCGGCTGAGCTACAAGCCAAAATCTACAGGTAGGCACTTTGCAAAAAACACCTCTGTTTTCCTTCACAAATTTGGATGTGTCCACGTTGCGCTTTGGGGCGCTTTCTGTCGCGGGCGCTAGGCCTACCCACACAAGTGAGATATCATTTTTATCGGGAGACGTGGGGGAACGCTAGGTGGAAGGAAATTTGTGGCTCCTCTCAGATTCCAGAACTTTCTGCCACAGAAATGTTAGGAACATGTGTTTTTTTAGCCAAATTTTGAGGTTTGCAAAGGATTCTGGGTGACAGAACCTAGTCCGAGCCACACAAGTCACCCCATCTTGGATTCCCCTAGGTCTCTAGTTTTCAGAAATGCACAGGTTTGGTAGGTTTCCCTAGGTGGCGGCTGAGCTACAAGCCAAAATCTACAGGTAGGCACTTTGCAAAAAACACCTCTGTTTTCCTTCAAAAATTTGGCTGTGTCTACGTTGCGCTTTGGGGCGTTTCCTGTCGCGGGCGCTAGGCCTACCCACACAAGTGAGGTATAATTTGTATCGGGAGACGTGGGGGAACGCTGGGTGGAAGGAAATTCGTGGCTCCTCTCAGATTCCAGAACTTTCTGCCACAGAAATGTGAGGAACATGTGTTTTTTTAGCCAAATTTTGAGGTTTGCAATGGATTCTGGGTAACAGAACCTGGTCCGAGCCACACAAGTCACCCCATCTTTGATTCCCCTAGGTCTCTAGTTTTCAGAAATGCACAGGTTTGGTAGGTTTCCCTAGGTGGCGGCTGAGCTACAGGCCAAAATCTACAGGTAGGCACTTTGCAAAAAACACCTCTGTTTTCCTTCAAAAATTTGGCTGTATCTACGTTGCGCTTTGTGGCGTTTCCTGTCGCGGGCGCTAGGCCTACCCACACAAGTGAGGTATTATTTTTATCGGGAGACGTGGGGGAACACTGGGTGGAAGGAAATTTGTGGCTCCTCTCAGATTCCAGAACTTTCTGCCACAGAAATGTGAGGAACATGTGGTTTTTTAGCCAAATTTTGAGGTTTGCAATGGATTCTGGGTAACAGAACCTGGTCCGAGCCACACAAGTCACCCCATCTTGGATTCCCCCAGGTCTCTAGTTTTCAGAAATGCACAGGTTTGGTAGGTTTCCCTAGTTGGCGGCTGAGCTACAGGCCAAAATCTACAGGTAAGCACTTTGCAAAAAACACCTCTGTTTTCCTTCAAAAATTTGGCTGTGTCCACGTTGCGCTTTGGGGCATTTCCTGTCACGGGCGCTAGGCCTACCCACACAAGTGAGGTATCATTTTTATCGGGAGACGTGGGGGAACGCTGGGTGGTAGGAAATTCGTGGCTCCTCTCAGATTCCAGAACTTTCTGCCACAGAAATGTGAGGAACATGTGTTTTTTTAGCCAAATTTTGAGGTTTGCAAAGGATTCTGGGTAACAGAACCTGGTCCAAGCCACACAAGTCACCCCATCTTGGATTCCCCTAGGTCTCTAGTTTTCAGAAATGCACAGGTTTGGTAGGTTTCCCTAGGTGGCGGCTGAGCTACAAGCCAAAATCTACAGGTAGGCACTTTGCAAAAAACACCTCTGTTTTCCTTCACAAATTTGGATGTGTCCACGTTGCGCTTTGGGGCGTTTTCTGTCGCGGGCGCTAGGCCTACCCACACAAGTGAGGTATCATTTTAATCGGGAGACGTGGGGGAACGCTAGGTGGAAGGAAATTTGTGGCTCCTCTCAGATTCCAGAACTTTCTGCCACAGAAATGTTAGGAACATGTGTTTTTTTAGCCAAATTTTGAGGTTTGCAAAGGATTCTGGGTAACAGAACCTTGTCCGAGCCACACAAGTCACCCCATCTTGGATTCCCCTAGGTCTCTAGTTTTCAGAAATGCACAGGTTTGGTAGGTTTCCCTAGGTGGCGGCTGAGCTACAAGCCAAAATCTACAGGTAGGCACTTTGCAAAAAACACCTCTGTTTTCCTTCAAAAATTTGACTGTGTCTACGTTGCGCTTTGGGGCGTTTCCTGTCGCGGGCGCTAGGCCTACCCACACAAGTGAGGTATCATTTGTATCGGGAGACGTGGGGGAACGCTGGGTGGAAGGAAATTCGTGGCTCCTCTCAGACTCCAGAACTTTCTGCCACAGAAATGTGAGGAACATGTGTTTTTTTAGCCAAATTTTGAGGTTTGCAAAGGATTCTGGGTAACAGAACCTGGTCCAAGCCACACAAGTCACCCCATCTTGGATTCCCCTAGGTCTCTAGTTTTCAGAAATGCACAGGTTTGGTAGGTTTCCCTAGGTGGCGGCTGAGCTACAAGCCAAAATCTACAGGTAGGCACTTTGCAAAACACACCTCTGTTTTCATTAAAAAATTTGGATGAGTCCACGTTACGCTTTGGGGCGTTTCCTGTCGCGGGCGCTAGGCCTACCCACACAAGTGAGGTATTATTTTTATCGGGAGACATGGGGGAACGCTGGGTGGAAGGAAATTCGTGGCTTCTCTCAGATTCCAGAACTTTCTGCCACAGAAATGTGAGGAACATGTGTTTTTTTAGCCAAATTTTGAGGTTTGCAATGGATTCTGGGTAACAGAACCTGGTCCGAGCCACACAAGTCACCCCATCTTGGATTCCCCTAGGTCTCTAGTTTTCAGAAATGCACAGGTTTGGTAGGTTTCCCTAGGTGGCGGCTGAGCTACAGGCCAAAATCTACAGGTAGGCACTTTGCAAAAAACACCTCTGTTTTCCTTCAAAAATTTGGCTGTGTCTACGTTGCGCTTTGGGGCGTTTCCTGTCGCGGGCGCTAGGCCTACCCACACAAGTGAGGTATTATTTTTATCGGGAGACGTGGGGGAACGCTGGGTGGAAGGAAATTTGTGGCTCCTCTCAGATTCCAGAACTTTCTGCCACAGAAATGTGAGGAACATGTGTTTTTTTAGCCAAATTTTGAGGTTTGCAATGGATTCTGGGTAACAGAACCTGGTCCGAGCCACACAAGTCACCCCATCTTGGATTCCCCTAGGTCTCTAGTTTTCAGAAATGCACAGGTTTGGTAGGTTTCCCTAGGTGGCGGCTGAGCTACAAGCCAAAATCTACAGGTAGGCACTTTGCAAAAAACACCTCTGTTTTCCTTCACAAATTTGGATGTGTCCACGTTGCGCTTTGGGGCGTTTTCTGTCACGGGCGCTAGGCCTACGCACACAAGTGAGGTATCATTTTTATCGGGAGACGTGGGGGAACGCTGGGTGGAAGGAAATTTGTGGCTCCTCTTAGATTCCAGAATTTCTGCCACAGATATTTTAGGAACGTGTTTTTTTAGCCAAATTTTGAGGTTTTCAAAGGATTCTGGGTAACAGAACCTGGTCCGAGCCACACAAGTCACCCCATCTTGGATTCCCCTAGGTCTCTAGTTTTCAGAAATGCACAGGTTTGGTAGGTTTCCCTAGGTGGCGGCTGAGCTACAAGCCAAAATCTACAGGTAGGCACTTTGCAAAAAACACCTCTGTTTTCCTTCAAAAATTTGGATGTGTCTACGTTGCGCTTTGGGGCGTTTCCTGTCGCGGGCGCTAGGCCTACCCACACAAGTGAGGTATAATTTGTATCGGGAGACGTGGGGGAACGCTGGGTGGAAGGAAATTCGTGGCTCCTCTCAGATTCCAGAACTTTATGCCACAGAAATGTGAGGAACATGTGTTTTTTTAGCCAAATTTTGAGGTTTGCAAAGGATTCTGGGTAACAGAACCTGGTCCGAGCCACACAAGTCACCCCATCTTGGATTCCCCTAGGTCTCTAGTTTTCAGAAATGCACAGGTTTGGTAGGTTTACCTAGGTGGCGGCTGAGCTACAAGCCAAAATCTACAGGTAGGCACTTTGCAAAAAACACCTCTGTTTTCCTTCACAAATTTGGATGTGTCCACGTTGCGCTTTGGGGCGTTTTCTGTCGCGGGCGCTAGGCCTACCCACACAAGTGAGATATCATTTTTATCGGGAGACGTGGGGGAACGCTAGGTGGAAGGAAATTTGTGGCTCCTCTCAGATTCCAGAACTTTCTGCCACAGAAATGTTAGGAACATGTGTTTTTTTAGCCAAATTTTGAGGTTTGCAAAGGATTCTGGGTAACAGAACCTAGTCCGAGCCACACAAGTCACCCCATCTTGGATTCCCCTAGGTCTCTAGTTTTCAGAAATGCACAGGTTTGGTAGGTTTCCCTAGGTGGCGGCTGAGCTACAAGCCAAAATCTACAGGTAGGCACTTTGCAAAAAACACCTCTGTTTTCCTTAAAAAATTTGGCTGTGTCTACGTTGCGCTTTGGGGCGTTTCCTGTCGCGGGCGCTAGGCCTACCCACACAAGTGAGGTATCATTTGTATCGGGAGACGTGGGGGAACGCTGGGTGGAAGGAAATTCGTGGCTCCTCTCAGATTCCAGAACTTTCTGCCACAGAAATGTGAGGAACATGTGTTTTTTTAGCCAAATTTTGAGGTTTGCAAAGGATTCTGGGTAACAGAACCTGGTCCGAGCCACACAAGTCACCCCATCTTGGATTCCCCTAGGTCTCTAGTTTTCAGAAATGCACAGGTTTGGTAGGTTTCCCTAGGTGGCGGCTGAGCTACAAGCCAAAATCTACAGGTAGGCACTTTGCAAAACACACCTCTGTTTTCCTTCAAAAATTTGGATGTGTCCACGTTGCGCTTTGGGGCGTTTCCTGTCGCGGGCGCTAGGCCTACCCACACAAGTGAGGTATTATTTTTATCGGGAGACGTGGGGGAACGCTGGGTGGAAGGAAATTCGTGGCTTCTCTCAGATTCCAGAACTTTCTGCCACAGAAATGTGAGGAACATGTGTTTTTTTAGCCAAATTTTGAGGTTTGCAATGGATTCTGGGTAACAGAACCTGGTCCGAGCCACACAAGTCACCCCATCTTTGATTCCCCTAGGTCTCTAGTTTTCAGAAAAGCACAGGTTTGGTAGGTTTCCCTAGGTGGCGGCTGAGCTACAGGCCAAAATCTACAGGTAGGCACTTTGCAAAAAACACCTCTGTTTTCCTTCAAAAATTTGGATGTGTCTACGTTGCGCTTTGGGGCGTTTCCTGTCGCGGGCGCTAGGCCTACCCACACAAGTGAGGTATAATTTGTATCGGGAGACGTGGGGGAACGCTGGGTGGAAGGAAATTCGTGGCTCCTCTCAGATTCCAGAACTTTATGCCACAGAAATGTGAGGAACATTTTTTTTTTTAGCCAACTTTTGAGGTTTGCAAAGGATTCTGGGTAACAGAACCTGGTCCGAGCCACACAAGTCACCCCATCTTGGATTCCCCTAGGTCTCTAGTTTTCAGAAATGCACAGGTTTGGTAGGTTTACCTAGGTGGCGGCTGAGCTACAAGCCAAAATCTACAGGTAGGCACTTTGCAAAAAACACCTCTGTTTTCCTTCACAAATTTGGATGTGTCCACGTTGCGCTTTGGGGCGTTTTCTGTCGCGGGCGCTAGGCCTACCCACACAAGTGAGATATCATTTTTATCGGGAGACGTGGGGGAACGCTAGGTGGAAGGAAATTTGTGGCTCCTCTCAGATTCCAGAACTTTCTGCCACAGAAATGTTAGGAACATGTGTTTTTTTAGCCAAATTTTGAGGTTTGCAAAGGATTCTGGGTAACAGAACCTAGTCCGAGCCACACAAGTCACCCCATCTTGGATTCCCCTAGGTCTCTAGTTTTCAGAAATGCACAGGTTTGGTAGGTTTCCCTAGGTGGCGGCTGAGCTACAAGCCAAAATCTACAGGTAGGCACTTTGCAAAAAACACCTCTGTTTTCCTTAAAAAATTTGGCTGTGTCTACGTTGCGCTTTGGGGCGTTTCCTGTCGCGGGCGCTAGGCCTACCCACACAAGTGAGGTATCATTTGTATCGGGAGACGTGGGGGAACGCTGGGTGGAAGGAAATTCGTGGCTCCTCTCAGATTCCAGAACTTTCTGCCACAGAAATGTGAGGAACATGTGTTTTTTTAGCCAAATTTTGAGGTTTGCAAAGGATTCTGGGTAACAGAACCTGGTCCGAGCCACACAAGTCACCCCATCTTGGATTCCCCTAGGTCTCTAGTTTTCAGAAATGCACAGGTTTGGTAGGTTTCCCTAGGTGGCGGCTGAGCTACAAGCCAAAATCTACAGGTAGGCACTTTGCAAAACACACCTCTGTTTTCCTTCAAAAATTTGGATGTGTCCACGTTGCGCTTTGGGGCGTTTCCTGTCGCGGGCGCTAGGTCTACCCACACAAGTGAGGTATTATTTTTATCGGGAGACGTGGGGGAACGCTGGGTGGAAGGAAATTCGTGGCTTCTCTCAGATTCCAGAACTTTCTGCCACAGAAATGTGAGGAACATGTGTTTTTTTAGCCAAATTTTGAGGTTTGCAATGGATTCTGGGTAACAGAACCTGGTCCGAGCCACACAAGTCACCCCATCTTTGATTCCCCTAGGTCTCTAGTTTTCAGAAATGCACAGGTTTGGTAGGTTTCCCTAGGTGGCGGCTGAGCTACAGGCCAAAATCTACAGGTAGGCACTTTGCAAAAAACACCTCTGTTTTCCTTCAAAAATTTGGCTGTATCTACGTTGCGCTTTGTGGCGTTTCCTGTCGCGGGCGCTAGGCCTACCCACACAAGTGAGGTATTATTTTTATCGGGAGACGTGGGGGAACGCTGGGTGGAAGGAAATTTGTGGCTCCTCTCAGATTCCAGAACTTTCTGCCACAGAAATGTGAGGAACATGTGTTTTTTTAGCCAAATTTTGAGGTTTGCAATGGATTCTGGGCAACAGAACCTGGTCCGAGCCACACAAGTCACCCCATCTTGGATTCCCCCAGGTCTCCAGTTTTCAGAAATGCACAGGTTTGGTAGGTTTCCCTAGGTGGCGGCTGAGCTACAAGCCAAAATCTACAGGTAGGCACTTTGCAAAAAACACCTCTGTTTTCCTTCACAAATTTGGATGTGTCCACGTTGCGCTTTGGGGCGTTTTCTGTCGCGGGCGCTAGGCCTACCCACACAAGTGAGGTATCATTTTTATCAGGAGACGTGGGGGAACGCTGGGTGGAAGGAAATTTGTGGCTCCTCTTAGATTCCAGAACTTTCTGCCACAGAAATGTTAGAAACATGTGTTTTTTTAGCCAAATTTTGAGGTTTGCAAAGGATTCTGGGTAACAGAACCTGGTCCGAGCCACACAAGTCACCCCATCTTGGATTCCCCTAGGTCTCTAGTTTTCAGAAATGCACAGGTTTGGTAGGTTTCCCTAGGTGGCGGCTGAGCTACAAGCCAAAATCTACAGGTAGGGACTTTGCAAAAAACACCTCTGTTTTCCTTCAAAAATTTGGATGTGTCTACGTTGCGCTTTGGGGCGTTTTCTGTCGCGGGCGCTAGGCCTACCCACACAAGTGAGGTATCATTTTTATCGGGAGAGGTGGGGGAACGCTGGGTAGAAGGAAATTTGTGGCTCCTCTCAGATTCCAGAACTTTCTGCCACAGAAATGTGAGGAACATGTGTTTTTTTAGCCAAATTTTGAGGTTTGCAATGGATTCTGGGTAACAGAACCTGGTCCGAGCCACACAAGTCACCCCATCTTGGATTCCCCTAGGTCTCTAGTTTTCAGAAATGCACAGGTTTGGTA
The DNA here is from genome assembly GCF_031143425.1 of Pleurodeles waltl. Lineage (NCBI taxonomy): Eukaryota > Metazoa > Chordata > Amphibia > Caudata > Salamandridae > Pleurodeles > Pleurodeles waltl. The sequence continues at coordinate 513,123,343 of NC_090445.1, forward strand.
GGTTTCCCTAGGTGGCGGCTGAGCTACAAGCCAAAATCTACAGGTAGGCACTTTGCAAAAAACACCTCTGTTTTCCTTCACAAATTTGGATGTGTCCACGTTGCGCTTTGGGGCGTTTTCTGTCGCGGGCGCTGGGCCTACGCACACAAGTGAGGTATCATTTTTATCGGGAGACGTGGGGGAACGCTGGGTGGAAGGAAATTTGTGGCTCCTCTTAGATTCCAGAACTTTCTGCCACAGAAATTTTAGGAACATGTGTTTTTTTAGCCAAATTTTGAGGTTTGCAAAGGATTCTGGGTAACAGAACCTGGTCCGAGCCACACAAGTCACCCCATCCTGGATTCCCCTAGGTCTCTAGTTTTCAGAAATGCACAGGTTTGGTAGGTTTCCCTAGGTGGCGGCTGAGCTACAAGCCAAAATCTACAGGTAGGCACTTTGCAAAAAACACCTCTGTTTTCCTTAAAAAATGTGGATGTGTCTACGTTGCGCTTTGGGGCGTTTCCTGTCGCGGGCGCTAGGCCTACCCACACAAGTGAGGTATCATTTTTATCGGGAGACGTGGGGGAACGCTGGGTGGAAGGAAATTCGTGGCTCCTCTCAGATTCCAGAACTTTATGCCACAGAAATGTGAGGAACATGTGTTTTTTTAGCCAAATTTTGAGGTTTGCAAAGGATTCTGGGTAACAGAACCTGGTCCGAGCCACACAAGTCACCCCATCTTGGATTCCCCTAGGTCTCTAGTTTTCAGAAATGCACAGGTTTGGTAGGTTTCCCTAGGTGGCGGCTGAGCTACAAGCCAAAATCTACAGGTAGGCACTTTGCAAAAAACACCTCTGTTTTCCTTCACAAATTTGGATGTGTCCACGTTGCGCTTTGGGGCGTTTTCTGTCGCGGGCGCTAGGCCTACCCACACAAGTGAGATATCATTTTTATCGGGAGACGTGGGGGAACGCTAGGTGGAAGGAAATTTGTGGCTCCTCTCAGATTCCAGAACTTTCTGCCACAGAAATGTTAGGAACATGTGTTTTTTTAGCCAAATTTTGAGGTTTGCAAAGGATTCTGGGTAACAGAACCTAGTCCGAGCCACACAAGTCACCCCATCTTGGATTCCCCTAGGTCTCTAGTTTTCAGAAATGCACAGGTTTGGTAGGTTTCCCTAGGTGGCGGCTGAGCTACAAGCCAAAATCTACAGGTAGGCACTTTGCAAAAAACACCTCTGTTTTCCTTCAAAAATTTGGCTGTGTCTACGTTGCGCTTTGGGGCGTTTCCTGTCGCGGGCGCTAGGCCTACCCACACAAGTGAGGTATTATTTTTATCGGGAGACGTGGGGGAACGCTGGGTGGAAGGAAATTCGTGGCTCCTCTCAGATTCCAGAACTTTCTGCTACAGAAATGTGAGGAACATGTGTTTTTTTAGCCAAATTTTGAGGTTTGCAAAGGATTCTGGGTAACAGAACCTGGTCCGAGCCACACAAGTCACCCCATCTTGGATTCCCCTAGGTCTCTAGTTTTCAGAAATGCACAGGTTTGGTAGGTTTCCCCAAGTGGCGGCTGAGCTACAAGCCAAAATCTACAGGTAGGCACTTTGCAAAACACACCTCTGTTTTCCTTCAAAAATTTGGATGTGTCCACGTTGCGCTTTGGGGCGTTTCCTGTCGCGGGCGCTAGGCCTACCCACACAAGTGAGGTATTATTTTTATCGGGAGACGTGGGGGAACGCTGGGTGGAAGGAAATTCGTGGCTTCTCTCAGATTCCAGAACTTTCTGCCACAGAAATGTGAGGAACATGTGTTTTTTTAGCCAAATTTTGAGGTTTGCAATGGATTCTGGGTAACAGAACCTGGTCCGAGCCACACAAGTCACCCCATCTTTGATTCCCCTAGGTCTCTAGTTTTCAGAAATGCACAGGTTTGGTAGGTTTCCCTAGGTGGCGGCTGAGCTACAGGCCAAAATCTACAGGTAGGCACTTTGCAAAAAACACCTCTGTTTTCCTTCAAAAATTTGGCTGTATCTACGTTGCGCTTTGTGGCGTTTCCTGTCGCGGGCGCTAGGCCTACCCACACAAGTGAGGTATTATTTTTATCGGGAGACGTGGGGGAACGCTGGGTGGAAGGAAATTTGTGGCTCCTCTCAGATTCCAGAACTTTCTGCCACAGAAATGTGAGGAACATGTGTTTTTTTAGCCAAATTTTGAGGTTTGCAATGGATTCTGGGTAACAGAACCTGGTCCGAGCCACACAAGTCACCCCATCTTGGATTCCCCCAGGTCTCCAGTTTTCAGAAATGCACAGGTTTGGTAGGTTTCCCTAGGTGGCGGCTGAGCTACAAGCCAAAATCTACAGGTAGGCACTTTGCAAAAAACACCTCTGTTTTCCTTCACAAATTTGGATGTGTCCACGTTGCGCTTTGGGGCGTTTTCTGTCGCGGGCGCTAGGCCTACCCACACAAGTGAGGTATCATTTTTATCAGGAGACGTGGGGGAACGCTGGGTGGAAGGAAATTTGTGGCTCCTCTTAGATTCCAGAACTTTCTGCCACAGAAATGTTAGGAACATGTGTTTTTTTAGCCAAATTTTGAGGTTTGCAAAGGATTCTGGGTAACAGAACCTGGTCCGAGCCACACAAGTCACCCCATCTTGGATTCCCCTAGGTCTCTAGTTTTCAGAAATGCACAGGTTTGGTAGGTTTCCCTAGGTGGCGGCTGAGCTACAAGCCAAAATCTACAGGTAGGCACTTTGCAAAAAACACCTCTGTTTTCCTTCAAAAATTTGGATGTGTCTACGTTGCGCTTTGGGGCGTTTCCTGTCGCGGGCGCTAGGCCTACCCACACAAGTGAGGTATCATTTTTATCGGGAGACGTGGGGGAACGCTGGGTGGAAGGAAATTCGTGGCTCCTCTCAGATTCCAGAACTTTATGCCACAGAAATATGAGGAACATGTGTTTTTTTAGCCAAATTTTGAGGTTTGCAAAGGATTCTGGGTAACAGAACCTGGTCCGAGCCACACAAGTCACCCCATCTTGGATTCCCCTAGGTCTCTAGTTTTCAGAAATGCACAGGTTTGGTAGGTTTCCCTAGGTGGCGGCTGAGCTACAAGCCAAAATCTACAGGTAGGCACTTTGCAAAACACACCTCTGTTTTCCTTCACAAATTTGGATGTGTCCACGTTGCGCTTTGGGGCGTTTTCTGTCGCGGGCGCTAGGCCTACCCACACAAGTGAAGTATCATTTTTATCGGGAGAGGTGGGGGAACGCTGGGTGGAAGGAAATTTGTGGCTCCTCTCAGATTCCAGAACTTTCTGCCACAGAAATGTGAGGAACATGTGTTTTTTTAGCCAAATTTTGAGGTTTGCAATGGATTCTGGGTAACAGAACCTGGTCCGAGCCACACAAGTCACCCCATCTTGGATTCCCCTAGGTCTCTAGTTTTCAGAAATGCACAGGTTTGGTAGGTTTCCCTAGGTGGCGGCTGAGCTACAAGCCAAAATCTACAGGTAGGCACTTTGCAAAAAACACCTCTGTTTTCCTTCACAAATTTGGATGTGTCCACGTTGCGCTTTGGGGCGTTTTCTGTCGCGGGCGCTAGGCCTACGCACACAAGTGAGGTATCATTTTTATCGGGAGACGTGGGGGAACGCTGGGTGGAAGGAAATTTGTGGCTCCTCTTAGATTCCAGAACTTTCTGCCACAGAAATTTTAGGAACATGTGTTTTTTTTGCCAAATTTTGAGGTTTGCAAAGGATTCTGGGTAACAGAACCTGGTCCGAGCCACACAAGTCACCCCATCCTGGATTCCCCTAGGTCTCTAGTTTTCAGAAATGCACAGGTTTGGTAGGTTTCCCTAGGTGGCGGCTGAGCTACAAGCCAAAATCTACAGGTAGGCACTTTGCAAAAAACACCTCTGTTTTCCTTCAAAAATTTGGCTGTGTCTACGTTGCGCTTTGGGGCGTTTCCTGTCGCGGGCGCTAGGCCTACCCACACAAGTGAGGTATTATTTTTATCGGGAGACGTGGGGGAACGCTGGGTGGAAGGAAATTCGTGGCTCCTCTCAGATTCCAGAACTTTATGCCACAGAAATGTGAGGAACATGTGTTTTTTTAGCCAAATTTTGAGGTTTGCAAAGGATTCTGGGTAACAGAACCTGGTCCGAGCCACACAAGTCACCCCATCTTGGATTCCCCTAGGTCTCTAGTTTTCAGAAATGCACAGGTTTGGTAGGTTTACCTAGGTGGCGGCTGAGCTACAAGCCAAAATCTACAGGTAGGCACTTTGCAAAAAACACCTCTGTTTTCCTTCACAAATTTGGATGTGTCCACGGTGCGCTTTGGGGCGTTTTCTGTCGCGGGCGCTAGGCCTACCCACACAAGTGAGATATCATTTTTATCGGGAGACGTGGGGGAACGCTAGGTGGAAGGAAATTTGTGGCTCCTCTCAGATTCCAGAACTTTCTGCCACAGAAATGTTAGGAACATGTGTTTTTTTAGCCAAATTTTGAGGTTTGCAAAGGATTCTGGGTAACAGAACCTAGTCCGAGCCACACAAGTCACCCCATCTTGGATTCCCCTAGGTCTCTAGTTTTCAGAAATGCACAGGTTTGGTAGGTTTCCCTAGGTGGCGGCTGAGCTACAAGCCAAAATCTACAGGTAGGCACTTTGCAAAAAACACCTCTGTTTTCCTTAAAAAATTTGGCTGTGTCTACGTTGCGCTTTGGGGCGTTTCCTGTCGCGGGCGCTAGGCCTACCCACACAAGTGAGGTATCATTTGTATCGGGAGACGTGGGGGAACGCTGGGTGGAAGGAAATTCGTGGCTCCTCTCAGATTCCAGAACTTTCTGCCACAGAAATGTGAGGAACATGTGTTTTTTTAGCCAAATTTTGAGGTTTGCAAAGGATTCTGGGTAACAGAACCTGGTCCGAGCCACACAAGTCACCCCATCTTGGATTCCCCTAGGTCTCTAGTTTTCAGAAATGCACAGGTTTGGTAGGTTTCCCTAGGTGGCGGCTGAGCTACAAGCCAAAATCTACAGGTAGGCACTTTGCAAAACACACCTCTGTTTTCCTTCAAAAATTTGGATGTGTCCACGTTGCGCTTTGGGGCGTTTCCTGTCGCGGGCGCTAGGCCTACCCACACAAGTGAGGTATTATTTTTATCGGGAGACGTGGGGGAACGCTGGGTGGAAGGAAATTCGTGGCTTCTCTCAGATTCCAGAACTTTCTGCCACAGAAATGTGAGGAACATGTGTTTTTTTAGCCAAATTTTGAGGTTTGCAATGGATTCTGGGTAACAGAACCTGGTCCGAGCCACACAAGTCACCCCATCTTTGATTCCCCTAGGTCTCTAGTTTTCAGAAAAGCACAGGTTTGGTAGGTTTCCCTAGGTGGCGGCTGAGCTACAGGCCAAAATCTACAGGTAGGCACTTTGCAAAAAACACCTCTGTTTTCCTTCAAAAATTTGGCTGTATCTACGTTGCGCTTTGTGGCGTTTCCTGTCGCGGGCGCTAGGCCTACCCACACAAGTGAGGTATTATTTTTATCGGGAGACGTGGGGGAACGCTGGGTGGAAGGAAATTTGTGGCTCCTCTCAGATTCCAGAACTTTCTGCCACAGAAATGTGAGGAACATGTGTTTTTTTAGCCAAATTTTGAGGTTTGCAATGGATTCTGGGCAACAGAACCTGGTCCGAGCCACACAAGTCACCCCATCTTGGATTCCCCCAGGTCTCCAGTTTTCAGAAATGCACAGGTTTGGTAGGTTTCCCTAGGTGGCGGCTGAGCTACAAGCCAAAATCTACAGGTAGGCACTTTGCAAAAAACACCTCTGTTTTCCTTCACAAATTTGGATGTGTCCACGTTGCGCTTTGGGGCGTTTTCTGTCGCGGGCGCTAGGCCTACCCACACAAGTGAGGTATCATTTTTATCAGGAGACGTGGGGAAACGCTGGGTGGAAGGAAATTTGTGGCTCCTCTTAGATTCCAGAACTTTCTGCCACAGAAATGTTAGGAACATGTGTTTTTTTAGCCAAATTTTGAGGTTTGCAAAGGATTCTGGGTAACAGAACCTGGTCCGAGCCACACAAGTCACCCCATCTTGGATTCCCCTAGGTCTCTAGTTTTCAGAAATGCACAGGTTTGGTAGGTTTACCTAGGTGGCGGCTGAGCTACAAGCCAAAATCTACAGGTAGGCACTTTGCAAAAAACACCTCTGTTTTCCTTCAAAAATTTGGATGTGTCTACGTTGCGCTTTGGGGCGTTTCCTGTCGCGGGCGCTAGCCCTACCCACACAAGTGAGGTATCATTTTTATCGGGAGACGTGGGGGAACGCTGGGTGGAAGGAAATTCGTGGCTCCTCTCAGATTCCAGAACTTTATGCCACAGAAATGTGAGGAACATGTGTTTTTTTAGCCAAATTTTGAGGTTTGCAAAGGATTCTGGGTAACAGAACCTGGTCCGAGCCACACAAGTCACCCCATCTTGGATTCCCCTAGGTCTCTAGTTTTCAGAAATGCACAGGTTTGGTAGGTTTCCCTAGGTGGCGGCTGAGCTACAAGCCAAAATCTACAGGTAGGCACTTTGCAAAACACACCTCTGTTTTCCTTCACAAATTTGGATGTGTCCACGTTGCGCTTTGGGGCGTTTTCTGTCGCGGGCGCTAGGCCTACCCACACAAGTGAGGTATCATTTTTATCGGGAGAGGTGGGGGAACGCTGGGTGGAAGGAAATTTGTGGCTCCTCTCAGATTCCAGAACTTTCTGCCACAGAAATGTGAGGAACATGTGTTTTTTTAGCCAAATTTTGAGGTTTGCAATGGATTCTGGGTAACAGAACCTGGTCCGAGCCACACAAGTCACCCCATCTTGGATTCCCCTAGGTCTCTAGTTTTCAGAAATGCACAGGTTTGGTAGGTTTCCCTAGGTGGCGGCTGAGCTACAAGCCAAAATCTACAGGTAGGCACTTTGCAAAAAACACCTCTGTTTTCCTTCACAAATTTGGATGTGTCCACGTTGCGCTTTGGGGCGTTTTCTGTCGCGGGCGCTAGGCCTACCCACACAAGTGAGGTATCATTTTTATCGGGAGACGTGGGGGAACGCTGCGTGGAAGGAAATTCGTGGCTCCTCTCAGATTCCAGAACTTTATGCCACAGAAATGTGAGGAACATGTGTTTTTTTAGCCAAATTTTGAGGTTTGCAAAGGATTCTGGGTAACAGAACCTGGTCCGAGCCACACAAGTCACCCCATCTTGGATTCCCCTAGGTCTCTAGTTTTCAGAAATGCACAGGTTTGGTAGGTTTCCCTAGGTGGCGGCTGAGCTACAAGCCAAAATCTACAGGTAGGCACTTTGCAAAAAACACCTCTGTTTTCCTTCACAAATTTGGATGTGTCCACGTTGCGCTTTGGGGCGTTTTCTGTCGCGGGCGCTAGGCCTACCCACACAAGTGAGATATCATTTTTATCGGGAGACGTGGGGGAACGCTAGGTGGAAGGAAATTTGTGGCTCCTCTCAGATTCCAGAACTTTCTGCCACAGAAATGTTAGGAACATGTGTTTTTTTAGCCAAATTTTGAGGTTTGCAAAGGATTCTGGGTAACAGAACCTAGTCCGAGCCACACAAGTCACCCCATCTTGGATTCCCCTAGGTCTCTAGTTTTCAGAAATGCACAGGTTTGGTAGGTTTCCCTAGGTGGCGGCTGAGCTACAAGCCAAAATCTACAGGTAGGCACTTTGCAAAAAACACCTCTGTTTTCCTTCAAAAATTTGGCTGTGTCTACGTTGCGCTTTGGGGCGTTTCCTGTCGCGGGCGCTAGGCCTACCCACACAAGTGAGGTATTATTTTTATCGGGAGACGTGGGGGAACGCTGGGTGGAAGGAAATTCGTGGCTCCTCTCAGATTCCAGAACTTTCTGCTACAGAAATGTGAGGAACATGTGTTTTTTTAGCCAAATTTTGAGGTTTGCAAAGGATTCTGGGTAACAGAACCTGGTCCGAGCCACACAAGTCACCCCATCTTGGATTCCCCTAGGTCTCTAGTTTTCAGAAATGCACAGGTTTGGTAGGTTTCCCCAAGTGGCGGCTGAGCTACAAGCCAAAATCTACAGGTAGGCACTTTGCAAAACACACCTCTGTTTTCCTTCAAAAATTTGGATGTGTCCACGTTGCGCTTTGGGGCGTTTCCTGTCGCGGGCGCTAGGCCTACCCACACAAGTGAGGTATTATTTTTATCGGGAGACGTGGGGGAACGCTGGGTGGAAGGAAATTCGTGGCTTCTCTCAGATTCCAGAACTTTCTGCCACAGAAATGTGAGGAACATGTGTTTTTTTAGCCAAATGTTGAGGTTTGCAATGGATTCTGGGTAACAGAACCTGGTCCGAGCCACACAAGTCACCCCATCTTTGATTCCCCTAAGTCTCTAGTTTTCAGAAATGCACAGGTTTGGTAGGTTTCCCTAGGTGGCGGCTGAGCTACAGGCCAAAATCTACAGGTAGGTACTTTGCAAAAAACACCTCTGTTTTCCTTCAAAAATTTGGCTGTATCTACGTTGCGCTTTGTGGCGTTTCCTGTCGCGGGCGCTAGGCCTACCCACACAAGTGAGGTATCATTTTTATCGGGAGACGTGGGGGAACGCTGGGTGGAAGGAAATTTGTGGCTCCTCTCAGATTCCAGAACTTTCTGCCACAGAAATGTGAGGAACATGTGTTTTTTTAGCCAAATTTTGAGGTTTGCAATGGATTCTGGGTAACAGAACCTGGTCCGAGCCACACAAGTCACCCCATCTTGGATTCCCCTAGGTCTCTAGTTTTCAGAAATGCACAGGTTTGGTAGGTTTCCCTAGGTGGCGGCTGAGCTACAAGCCAAAATCTACAGGTAGGCACTTTGCAAAAACCACCTCTGTTTTCCTTCACAAATTTGGATGTGTCCACGTTGCGCTTTGGGGCGTTTTCTGTCGCGGGCGCTAGGCCTACCCACACAAGTGAGGTATCATTTTTATCAGGAGACGTGGGGGAACGCTGGGTGGAAGGAAATTTGTGGCTCCTCTTAGATTCCAGAACTTTCTGCCACAGAAATGTTAGGTACATGTGTTTTTTTAGCCAAATTTTGAGGTTTGCAAAGGATTCTGGGTAACAGAACCTAGTCCGAGCCACACAAGTCACCCCATCTTGGATTCCCCTAGGTCTCTAGTTTTCAGAAATGCACAGGTTTGGTAGGTTTCCCTAGGTGGCGGCTGAGCTACAAGCCAAAATCTACAGGTAGGCACTTTGCAAAAAACACCTCTGTTTTCCTTAAAAAATTTGGCTGTGTCTACGTTGCGCTTTGGGGCGTTTCCTGTCGCGGGCGCTAGGCCTACCCACACAAGTGAGGTATCATTTGTATCGGGAGACGTGGGGGAACGCTGGGTGGAAGGAAATTCGTGGCTCCTCTCAGATTCCAGAACTTTCTGCCACAGAAATGTGAGGAACATGTGTTTTTTTAGCCAAATTTTGAGGTTTGCAAAGGATTCTGGGTAACAGAACCTGGTCCGAGCCACACAAGTCACCCCATCTTGGATTCCCCTAGGTCTCTAGTTTTCAGAAATGCACAGGTTTGGTAGGTTTCCCTAGGTGGCGGCTGAGCTACAAGCCAAAATCTACAGGTAGGCACTTTGCAAAACACACCTCTGTTTTCCTTCACAAATTTGGATGTGTCCACGTTGCGCTTTGGGGCGTTTTCTGTCGCGGGCGCTAGGCCTACCCACACAAGTGAGGTATCATTTTTATCGGGAGAGGTGGGGGAACGCTGGGTGGAAGGAAATTTGTGGCTCCTCTCAGATTCCAGAACTTTCTGCCACAGAAATGTGAGGAACATGTGTTTTTTTAGCCAAATTTTGAGGTTTGCAATGGATTCTGGGTAACAGAACCTGGTCCGAGCCACACAAGTCACCCCATCTTGGATTCCCCTAGGTCTCTAGTTTTCAGAAATGCACAGGTTTGGTAGGTTTCCCTAGGTGGCGGCTGAGCTACAAGCCAAAATCTACAGGTAGGCACTTTGCAAAAAACACCTCTGTTTTCCTTCACAAATTTGGATGTGTCCACGTTGCGCTTTGGGGCGTTTTCTGTCGCGGGCGCTAGGCCTACCCACACAAGTGAGGTATCATTTTTATCGGGAGACGTGGGGGAACGCTGCGTGGAAGGAAATTCGTGGCTCCTCTCAGATTCCAGAACTTTATGCCACAGAAATGTGAGGAACATGTGTTTTTTTAGCCAAATTTTGAGGTTTGCAAAGGATTCTGGGTAACAGAACCTGGTCCGAGCCACACAAGTCACCCCATCTTGGATTCCCCTATGTCTCTAGTTTTCAGAAATGCACAGGTTTGGTAGGTTTCCCTAGGTGGCGGCTGAGCTACAAGCCAAAATCTACAGGTAGGCACTTTGCAAAAAACACCTCTGTTTTCCTTCACAAATTTGGATGTGTCCACGTTGCGCTTTGGGGCGTTTTCTGTCGCGGGCGCTAGGCCTACCCACACAAGTGAGATATCATTTTTATCGGGAGACGTGGGGGAACGCTAGGTGGAAGGAAATTTGTGGCTCCTCTCAGATTCCAGAACTTTCTGCCACAGAAATGTTAGGAACATGTGTTTTTTTAGCCAAATTTTGAGGTTTGCAAAGGATTCTGGGTAACAGAACCTAGTCCGAGCCACACAAGTCACCCCATCTTGGATTCCCCTAGGTCTCTAGTTTTCAGAAATGCACAGGTTTGGTAGGTTTCCCTAGGTGGCGGCTGAGCTACAAGCCAAAATCTACAGGTAGGCACTTTGCAAAAAACACCTCTGTTTTCCTTCAAAAATTTGGCTGTGTCTACGTTGCGCTTTGGGGCGTTTCCTGTCGCGGGCGCTAGGCCTACCCACACAAGTGAGGTATTATTTTTATCGGGAGACGTGGGGGAACGCTGGGTGGAAGGAAATTCGTGGCTCCTCTCAGATTCCAGAACTTTCTGCTACAGAAATGTGAGGAACATGTGTTTTTTTTGCCAAATTTTGAGGTTTGCAAAGGATTCTGGGTAACAGAACCTGGTCCGAGCCACACAAGTCACCCCATCTTGGATTCCCCTAGGTCTCTAGTTTTCAGAAATGCACAGGTTTGGTAGGTTTCCCCAAGTGGCGGCTGAGCTACAAGCCAAAATCTACAGGTAGGCACTTTGCAAAACACACCTCTGTTTTCCTTCAAAAATTTGGATGTGTCCACGTTGCGCTTTGGGGCGTTTCCTGTCGCGGGCGCTAGGCCTACCCACACAAGTGAGGTATTATTTTTATCGGGAGACGTGGGGGAACGCTGGGTGGAAGGAAATTCGTGGCTTCTCTCAGATTCCAGAACTTTCTGCCACAGAAATGTGAGGAACATGTGTTTTTTTAGCCAAATGTTGAGGTTTGCAATGGATTCTGGGTAACAGAACCTGGTCCGAGCCACACAAGTCACCCCATCTTTGATTCCCCTAAGTCTCTAGTTTTCAGAAATGCACAGGTTTGGTAGGTTTCCCTAGGTGGCGGCTGAGCTACAGGCCAAAATCTACAGGTAGGTACTTTGCAAAAAACACCTCTGTTTTCCTTCAAAAATTTGGCTGTATCTACGTTGCGCTTTGTGGCGTTTCCTGTCGCGGGCGCTAGGCCTACCCACACAAGTGAGGTATCATTTTTATCGGGAGACGTGGGGGAACGCTGGGTGGAAGGAAATTTGTGGCTCCTCTCAGATTCCAGAACTTTCTGCCACAGAAATGTGAGGAACATGTGTTTTTTTAGCCAAATTTTGAGGTTTGCAATGGATTCTGGGTAACAGAACCTGGTCCGAGCCACACAAGTCACCCCATCTTGGATTCCCCTAGGTCTCTAGTTTTCAGAAATGCACAGGTTTGGTAGGTTTCCCTAGGTGGCGGCTGAGCTACAAGCCAAAATCTACAGGTAGGCACTTTGCAAAAACCACCTCTGTTTTCCTTCACAAATTTGGATGTGTCCACGTTGCGCTTTGGGGCGTTTTCTGTCGCGGGCGCTAGGCCTACCCACACAAGTGAGGTATCATTTTTATCAGGAGACGTGGGGGAACGCTGGGTGGAAGGAAATTTGTGGCTCCTCTTAGATTCCAGAACTTTCTGCCACAGAAATGTTAGGTACATGTGTTTTTTTAGCCAAATTTTGAGGTTTGCAAAGGATTCTGGGTAACAGAACCTAGTCCGAGCCACACAAGTCACCCCATCTTGGATTCCCCTAGGTCTCTAGTTTTCAGAAATGCACAGGTTTGGTAGGTTTCCCTAGGTGGCGGCTGAGCTACAAGCCAAAATCTACAGGTAGGCACTTTGCAAAAAACACCTCTGTTTTCCTTAAAAAATTTGGCTGTGTCTACGTTGCGCTTTGGGGCGTTTCCTGTCGCGGGCGCTAGGCCTACCCACACAAGTGAGGTATCATTTGTATCGGGAGACGTGGGGGAACGCTGGGTGGAAGGAAATTCGTGGCTCCTCTCAGATTCCAGAACTTTCTGCCACAGAAATGTGAGGAACATGTGTTTTTTTAGCCAAATTTTGAGGTTTGCAAAGGATTCTGGGTAACAGAACCTGGTCCGAGCCACACAAGTCACCCCATCTTGGATTCCCCTAGGTCTCTAGTTTTCAGAAATGCACAGGTTTGGTAGGTTTCCCTAGGTGGCGGCTGAGCTACAAGCCAAAATCTACAGGTAGGCACTTTGCAAAACACACCTCTGTTTTCCTTCAAAAATTTGGATGTGTCCACGTTGCGCTTTGGGGCGTTTCCTGTCGCGGGCGCTAGGCCTACCCACACAAGTGAGGTATTATTTTTATCGGGAGACGTGGGGGAACGCTGGGTGGAAGGAAATTCGTGGCTTCTCTCAGATTCCAGAACTTTCTGCCACAGAAATGTGAGGAACATGTGTTTTTTTAGCCAAATTTTGAGGTTTGCAATGGATTCTGGGTAACAGAACCTGGTCCGAGCCACACAAGTCACCCCATCTTTGATTCCCCTAGGTCTCTAGTTTTCAGAAATGCACAGGTTTGGTAGGTTTCCCTAGGTGGCGGCTGAGCTACAGGCCAAAATCTACAGGTAGGCACTTTGCAAAAAACACCTCTGTTTTCCTTCAAAAATTTGGCTGTATCTACGTTGCGCTTTGTGGCGTTTCCTGTCGCGGGCGCTAGGCCTACCCACACAAGTGAGGTATTATTTTTATCGGGAGACGTGGGGGAACGCTGGGTGGAAGGAAATTTGTGGCTCCTCTCAGATTCCAGAACTTTCTGCCACAGAAATGTGAGGAACATGTGTTTTTTTAGCCAAATTTTGAGGTTTGCAATGGATTCTGGGTAACAGAACCTGGTCCGAGCCACACAAGTCACCCCATCTTGGATTCCCCCAGGTCTCCAGTTTTCAGAAATGCACAGGTTTGGTAGGTTTCCCTAGGTGGCGGCTGAGCTACAAGCCAAAATCTACAGGTAGGCACTTTGCAAAAAACACCTCTGTTTTCCTTCACAAATTTGGATGTGTCCACGTTGCGCTTTGGGGCGTTTTCTGTCGCGGGCGCTAGGCCTACCCACACAAGTGAGGTATCATTTTTATCAGGAGACGTGGGGGAACGCTGGGTGGAAGGAAATTTGTGGCTCCTCTTAGATTCCAGAACTTTCTGCCACAGAAATGTTAGGAACATGTGTTTTTTTTAGCCAAATTTTGAGGTTTGCAAAGGATTCTGGGTAACAGAACCTGGTCCGAGCCACACAAGTCACCCCATCTTGGATTCCCCTAGGTCTCTAGTTTTCAGAAATGCACAGGTTTGGTAGGTTTCCCTAGGTGGCGGCTGAGCTACAAGCCAAAATCTACAGGTAGGCACTTTGCAAAAAACACCTCTGTTTTCCTTCAAAAATTTGGATGTGTCTACGTTGCGCTTTGGGGCGTTTCCTGTCGCGGGCGCTAGGCCTACCCACACAAGTGAGGTATCATTTTTATCGGGAGACGTGGGGGAACGCTGGGTGGAAGGAAATTCGTGGCTCCTCTCAGATTCCAGAACTTTATGCCACAGAAATATGAGGAACATGTGTTTTTTTAGCCAAATTTTGAGGTTTGCAAAGGATTCTGGGTAATAGAACCTGGTCCGAGCCACACAAGTCACCCCATCTTGGATTCCCCTAGGTCTCTAGTTTTCAGAAATGCACAGGTTTGGTAGGTTTCCCTAGGTGGCGGCTGAGCTACAAGCCAAAATCTACAGGTAGGCACTTTGCAAAACACACCTCTGTTTTCCTTCACAAATTTGGATGTGTCCACGTTGCGCTTTGGGGCGTTTTCTGTCGCGGGCGCTAGGCCTACCCACACAAGTTAGGTATCATTTTTATCGGGAGAGGTGGGGGAACGCTGGGTGGAAGGAAATTTGTGGCTCCTCTCAGATTCCAGAACTTTCTGAAACAGAAATGTGAGGAACATGTGTTTTTTTAGCCAAATTTTGAGGTTTGCAATGGATTCTGGGTAACAGAACCTGGTCCGAGCCACACAAGTCACCCCATCTTGGATTCCCCTAGGTCTCTAGTTTTCAGAAATGCACAGGTTTGGTAGGTTTCCCTAGGTGGCGGCTGAGCTACAAGCCAAAATCTACAGGTAGGCACTTTGCAAAAAACACCTCTGTTTTCCTTCACAAATTTGGATGTGTCCACGTTGCGCTTTGGGGCGTTTTCTGTCGCGGGCGCTAGGCCTACGCACACAAGTGAGGTATCATTTTTATCGGGAGACGTGGGGGAACGCTGGGTGGAAGGAAATTTGTGGCTCCTCTTAGATTCCAGAACTTTCTGCCACAGAAATTTTAGGAACATGTGTTTTTTTAGCCAAATTTTGAGGTTTGCAAAGGATTCTGGGTAACAGAACCTGGTCCGAGCCACACAAGTCACCCCATCCTGGATTCCCCTAGGTCTCTAGTTTTCAGAAATGCACAGGTTTGGTAGGTTTCCCTAGGTGGCGGCTGAGCTACAAGCCAAAATCTACAGGTAGGCACTTTGCAAAAAACACCTCTGTTTTCCTTCAAAAATTTGGCTGTGTCTACGTTGCGCTTTGGGGCGTTTCCTGTCGCGGGCGCTAGGCCTACCCACACAAGTGAGGTATTATTTTTATCGGGAGACGTGGGGGAACGCTGGGTGGAAGGAAATTCGTGGCTCCTCTCAGATTCCAGAACTTTCTGCTACAGAAATGTGAGGAACATGTGTTTTTTTAGCCAAATTTTGAGGTTTGCAAAGGATTCTGGGTAACAGAACCTGGTCCGAGCTACACAAGTCACCCCATCTTGGATTCCCCTAGGTCTCTAGTTTTCAGAAATGCACAGGTTTGGTAGGTTTCCCCAAGTGGCGGCTGAGCTACAAGCCAAAATCTACAGGTAGGCACTTTGCAAAACACACCTCTGTTTTCCTTCAAAAATTTGGATGTGTCCACGTTGCGCTTTGGGGCGTTTCCTGTCGCGGGCGCTAGGCCTACCCACACAAGTGAGGTATTATTTTTATCGGGAGACGTGGGGGAACGCTGGGTGGAAGGAAATTCGTGGCTTCTCTCAGATTCCAGAACTTTCTGCCACAGAAATGTGAGGAACATGTGTTTTTTTAGCCAAATTTTGAGGTTTGCAATGGATTCTGGGTAACAGAACCTGGTCCGAGCCACACAAGTCACCCCATCTTTCATTCCCCTAGGTCTCTAGTTTTCAGAAATGCACAGGTTTGGTAGGTTTCCCTAGGTGGCGGCTGAGCTACAGGCCAAAATCTACAAGTAGGTACTTTGCAAAAAACACCTCTGTTTTCCTTCAAAAATTTGGCTGTATCTACATTGCGCTTTGTGGCGTTTCCTGTCGCGGGCGCTAGGCCTTCCCACACAAGTGAGGTATTATTTTTATCGGGAGACGTGGGGGAACGCTGGGTGGAAGGAAATTTGTGGCTCCTCTCAGATTCCAGAACTTTCTGCCACAGAAATGTGAGGAACATGTGTTTTTTTAGCCAAATTTTGAGGTTTGCAATGGATTCTGGGTAACAGAACCTGGTCCGAGCCACACAAGTCACCCCATCTTGGATTCCCCTAGGTCTCTAGTTTTCAGAAATGCACAGGTTTGGTAGGTTTCCCTAGGTGGCGGCTGAGCTACAAGCCAAAATCTACAGGTAGGCACTTTGCAAAAAACACCTCTGTTTTCCTTCACAAATTTGGATGTGTCCACGTTGTGCTTTGGGGCGTTTTCTGTCGCGGGCGCTAGGCCTACCCACACAAGTGAGGTATCATTTTTATCAGGAGACGTGGGGGAACGCTGGGTGGAAGGAAATTTGTGGCTCCTCTTAGATTCCAGAACTTTCTGCCACAGAAATGTTAGGAACATGTGTTTTTTTAGCCAAATTTTGAGGTTTGCAAAGGATTCTGGGTAACAGAACCTAGTCCGAGCCACACAAGTCACCCCATCTTGGATTCCCCTAGGTCTCTAGTTTTCAGAAATGCACAGGTTTGGTAGGTTTCCCTAGGTGGCGGCTGAGCTACAAGCCAAAATCTACAGGTAGGCACTTTGCAAAAAACACCTCTGTTTTCCTTAAAAAATTTGGCTGTGTCTACGTTGCGCTTTGGGGCGTTTCCTGTCGCGGGCGCTAGGCCTACCCACACAAGTGAGGTATCATTTGTATCGGGAGACGTGGGGGATCGCTGGGTGGAAGGAAATTCGTGGCTCCTCTCAGATTCCAGAACTTTCTGCCACAGAAATGTGAGGAACATGTGTTTTTTTAGCCAAATTTTGAGGTTTGCAAAGGATTCTGGGTAACAGAACCTGGTCCGAGCCACACAAGTCACCCCATCTTGGATTCCCCTAGGTCTCTAGTTTTCAGAAATGCACAGGTTTGGTAGGTTTCCCTAGGTGGCGGCTGAGCTACAAGCCAAAATCTACAGGTAGGCACTTTGCAAAACACACCTCTGTTTTCCTTAAAAAATGTGGATGTGTCCACATTGCGCTTTGGGGCGTTTCCTGTCGCGGGCGCTAGGCCTACCCACACAAGTGAGGTATTATTTTTATCGGGAGACGTGGGGGAACGCTGGGTGGAAGGAAATTCGTGGCTTCTCTCAGATTCCAGAACTTTCTGCCACAGAAATGTGAGGAACATGTGTTTTTTTAGCCAAATTTTGAGGTTTGCAATGGATTCTGGGTAACAGAACCTGGTCCGAGCCACACAAGTCACCCCATCTTTGATTCCCCTAGGTCTCTAGTTTTCAGAAATGCACAGGTTTGGTAGGTTTCCCTAGGTGGCGGCTGAGCTACAGGCCAAAATCTACAGGTAGGCACTTTGCAAAAAACACCTCTGTTTTCCTTCAAAATTTGGCTGTATCTACGTTGCGCTTTGTGGCGTTTCCTGTCGCGGGCGCTAGGCCTACCCACACAAGTGAGGTATTATTTTTATCGGGAGACGTGGGGGAACGCTGGGTGGAAGGAAATTTGTGGCTCCTCTCAGATTCCAGAACTTTCTGCCACAGAAATGTGAGGAACATGTGTTTTTTTTAGCCAAATTTTGAGGTTTGCAATGGATTCTGGGTAACAGAACCTGGTCCGAGCCACACAAGTCACCCCATCTTGGATTCCCCCAGGTCTCCAGTTTTCAGAAATGCACAGGTTTGGTAGGTTTCCCTAGGTGGCGGCTGAGCTACAAGCCAAAATCTACAGGTAGGCACTTTGCAAAAAACACCTCTGTTTTCCTTCACAAATTTGGATGTGTCCACGTTGCGCTTTGGGGCGTTTTCTGTCGCGGGCGCTAGGCCTACCCACACAAGTGAGGTATCATTTTTATCAGGAGACGTGGGGGAACGCTGGGTGGAAGGAAATTTGTGGCTCCTCTTAGATTCCAGAACTTTCTGCCACAGAAATGTTAGGAACATGTGTTTTTTTAGCCAAATTTTGAGGTTTGCAAAGGATTCTGGGTAACAGAACCTGGTCCGAGCCACACAAGTCACCCCATCTTGGATTCCCCTAGGTCTCTAGTTTTCAGAAATGCACAGGTTTGGTAGGTTTCCCTAGGAGGCGGCTGAGCTACAAGCCAAAATCTACAGGTAGGCACTTTGCAAAAAACACCTCTGTTTTCCTTCAAAAATGTGGATGTGTCTACGTTGCGCTTTGGGGCGTTTTCTGTCGCGGGCGCTAGGCCTACCCACACAAGTGAGGTATCATTTTTATCGGGAGAGGTGGGGGAACGCTGGGTGGAAGGAAATTTGTGGCTCCTCTCAGATTCCAGAACTTTCTGCCACAGAAATATGAGGAACATGTGTTTTTTTAGCCAAATTTTGAGGTTTGCAATGAATTCTGGGTAACAGAACCTGGTCCGAGCCACACAAGTCACCCCATCTTGGATTCCCCTAGGTCTCTAGTTTTCAGAAATGCACAGGTTTGGTAGGTTTCCCGAGGTGGCGGCTGAGCTAGAGGCCAAAATCTACAGGTAGGCACTTTGCTAAAAACAGCTCTGTTTTCTGTGATGTGTCCACGTTGTGTTTTGGGGCATATCCTGTCGCGGGCGCTAGGCCTACCCACACAAGTGAGGTATCATTTTTATCGGGAGACTTGGGGGAACATAGAATAGCAAAACAAGTGTTATTGCCCCTTGTCTTTCTCTACATTTTTTCCTTCCAAATGTAAGACAGTGTGTAAAAAAGACATCTATTTGAGAAATGCCCTGTAATTCACATGCTAGTATGGGCACCCCGGAATTCAGAGATGTGCAAATAACCACTGCTTCTCAACACCTTATCTTGTGCCCATTTTGGAAATACAAAGGTTTTCTTGATAGCTATTTTTTACTCTTTATATTTCAGCAAATGAATTGCTGTATACCCGGCATAGATTGAAACACCACTGCAGGGTGCAGGTCATTTATTGGCTCTGGGTACCTAGAGTTCTTTATGAACCTATAAGCTCTATATATCCCCGCAACCAGAAGAGTCCAGCAGACATAACAGTATATTGCTTTAGAAAATCTGACATTGCTGGAAAAAGTTACAGAGCAAAACGTAGAGAAAAATTGATGTGTTTTTCACCTCAATTTCAATATTTTTCTTTTTCAGTTGTTATTTTCTGTAGGAAACCCTTGTAGGATCTACACAAATTACCCCTTGCTGAATTTAGATTTTTGTCTACTTTTCAAAAATGTTGCGGTTTCTGGGATCCAGCGTTGGTTTCATGCCCATTTCTGTCACTGACTGGAAGGAGGCTGAAAGCACAAAAAATCGTAAAAATGGGGTATGTCCCAGTAAAATGCCAAAATTGTGTTGAAAAATTGGGTTTTCTGATTCAAGTCTGCCTGTTCCTGAAAGCTGGGAAGCTGGTGATTTTATCACCGCAAACCCTTTGTTGATGCCCTTTTCAGGGAAAAAACCACAAGCCTTCTTCTGCAGCCCATTTTTCCCATTTTTTTGAAAAAAATGAAATTTTCACTGTTTTTTGGCTAATTTCTTGGCCTCTTTCTGGGGAACCCACAAAGTCTGGGTACCTCTAGAATCCCTAGGATGTTGGAAAAAAAGGACGCAAATTTGGCGTGGGTAGCTTATGTGAACAAAAAGTTATGAGGGCCTAAGCGCGAACTGCTCCAAATAGCCAAAAAAAGGCTCGGCACAGGAGGGGGAAAAGGCCTGGCAGCGAAGGGGTTAATGGTTGCACAAAAGATTTCTGCTGTTTTTGTATACAATAATCATAATTTATATTATCAAACCAAATTAAGAGACACCCATACCTTATCCTTTTTATTTTTTAATCGATTTCTATCCTTCATGTTTAAAACAGTGAGTATGCTATGGGCAACATGTTGCATACATTGAAAGTAGTACCTAAAATAAAATAAAAATAACTGTATCACATCAACTATATCACCATTATAAATCACACATATTGTCAAGATCAAGCAAGTCTCACCACCACCAAAGAACAAGGCAACAATGTCATCTAATATCAAGGAAGAAAGTACCCTGTCAGGCCAACAGATTTATCATCCACAAGTAAGCATATCTATTTACCACTCTGCTGATCAATTTTGTTTTAACACAAATATTTGTCCCAAAAGTCAGATTTAAACGAAAGAGAAAGAACATGATACTCTTTGTTACTAGTGACAGCCCCCACCAGTTTCCACCACAGTGCTCGTTAGTCGCTTTATCAAAACTCCAAAGGGGAAAGGATTAACCATTCTACCAACAAGAACATACTGAGTGAGCGCTTATATGAACGTACGATGTCAGAAAAGCCGATCTAAGCCAAAGAAAGAGAAAGAACATAATACTCTTTATTACTAGCGACAGCCCACACCAGTTTCAACCACAGTGCTTGTTAGTCGCTTTATCAAAACTCCAAAGGGGAAAGGATTACCCCATTCTACCAACAAGAACATACCGAGTGAATGGTTATATTAACATGTGATGTCAGAAAAGCCCATCTAAATCAATGGGCCCCTCATTTTAAATGGCTTACCTTATTATCTTGTGTGGCTAAATATGTCGAAAGTTCACCTTCCACAGCCCCGTGACAGCCGTCACTGAAGCATGAGACCGAATCCGAGCCATTGGAGGTGCTTGATCTTAAAACCCCCGCCTCATCCTGTACCCACAATGCAGCACAGCCTCGATGTTGTCCCAATACTTGTTCAAAGTGTTATACCAGGAATAGTTTTGAGAATGCAGCGGCCATTTTGAAATGGTCCCAATACTCATCCATGCTCCTTAAAAGAAACATGACCTAATAATAATTAATATCTAATTATTTTCTATAAGGTGTTCTTCATATTTGACTTTATACTAAATACATATTTAAATCAATAATTTACATATTTTCAAAATTGTTTTATAACAATAATCTCTGAATAACTTTCTACCAAAAATTCACATCAAATCTAGCACAAGTCATAATCAGTCTAATGGTATGTCCGCCATTTACACATAAATGCCAAGCAGCACACATGCAACACAAGGAGCCCATAGCTGCAATTTTCCATTCATATATATATACATATATGTCACAATTATTCAGGGAGGGTGTACAATAACACCATACACCCCCGAAACAAAAATTCAATTTAAGAACTCATATACACATCTGATTATTATCTAAGTATATCCATCAAGATGTGTCATACTGGTTGGTCATGTCCTATATTGGAGGACTTTATTACAAAAAGTAATGGAGTTCCTCATCCGTATTATGACCCATTTCTACAGAATGTAAACAACAAATCCATGCAGCCTCCTTCCGGCGTAGGGCAAGTTCCCTATTTCCTCCTCTCTGATTTAGTAATACATGATCTACCCCATGAAACCATATTTCACTATTGCTAGAATGATGTTTCTTCATGTGAAACGTTAGGGTATATCTCATATCATTATTCCTTATTGCACGCATATGATCCTGTATCCGAAATTTTAAAGAACAGAATATTGGGTTACAAACACCAAATGCATGGACTTTTTACTTTTTTTGTTAGATTTCAATGTTGCACTTCTCTTCATTCCTCCATTCCATTTTTCCGCATTTACCAAAACTTCTTCTTTATAGCCCCGGATTCTAAACCTCTGTTTAGCATTATTGAAGTTAACAGAGAATTTATCCATGGTACTGCAATTACGTCTTATCCGTACCATTTCTCCAAATGGAATATTATTAATAACCATTTTAGGAGGAGCACTATTCGCATGAAAAAAGCTATTACATGCTGTAGATTTCCTAAATAAAGTACTCTGCATTTTGTTGTTTTCTACATAAAATTGAATTTCCAGGAATTCCATTTGTTCCCTACTATATTGGATACTCAATTTAACATATAAGGATTATCATTAACACATGAGAATAATGTCATCTATATACCTCCCCCAAAAAACAACCAAATCAATCCATTGGGAGGCATTCCTGCCCTAGGCATGCTCCTTCTCATACCAGCCAGCAAGTATAGGATGGGGCAAACCTCAAACCCATTGCGGTCCCCTGTGTTTGATCAAACCACAGATCATCAAGAAGAAAATAATTTTTGGACAAAATAATATCAATAATTTCCATGATCACATTATTATGTTCCCGATGATCTACAGTTCCAGTACATAAAAAAACTCAATTGCTCTAGTGCCAAATTGTTTCTGTATACAGGTATATAGGCTGGTTACATCCATCGTTACAATCATCAAGTCATCTGACCAACAGAAATCCTCAAACTTATTAAGTATATCTTTACTATCCTGTATATAAGCAGGTAAAGTCTGTACAAACAGTTGCAGGAACACATCCCCATATTCAGACAACCTCTCAGTGGGAGAGGAAATACCTGAAATTATTGGTCTCCATAGGGGAAACTTACCTCCCTTAAGTATTTTTGGCAACATATATATACAGGGAAAGCGTGGATCCTTGACCATAAGATAACTGTATTCCTCATTCATAATCAAACCACTCTCATGTCAATCAATTAGACGCATGTTAATATATTCTCTTAGTGGTTTCATTGGATTATCCGAGATATGTTCATAGCAGATACAATTGACACAATTGAAAGTTGTCTGTTGATTTCCTGAATGTGGTCAATCTTGTTCATTACAACTACATTGCCCCCCTTATCCGCTTCCCTGATTACTATAGTTTGATCTGATTTGAGGGTCTGTAGTGCGATTCTCTCTACTTTAGTCAAATTGTCACCTTTAAATTTTGAATTTGTGGATTTCTCCACACATCTAAACAGATCCTTGGTGACCCTCATACAAAAAAGATCAATGTTATGATGTGTTCTATGTGGCACAAATTTTTAACTCAATTTTAGTCCACTACTTGTACGCACATTTTCTTCAATCCCCAAATCCTTTCTTAACCCCTTCGCTGTCAGTCCTTTCCCCCTCAGGTGCCTAGCCTATTTTTGGCTATTTCGGGCAGTTTGCGCTTTGGCCCTCATAACTTTGTGTCCACATAGGCTACCCACGCAAAATTTGTGTCTTTTTTTTCCAACCTCATGGGATTCTAGAGGTACCCAGAGTTTGTGGGTTCTCCCTGAAGGAGACCAAGAAATTAGTCAAAATACAGCAAAAATTTCATTAAAAAAAAAAAAAAAAAAACAGGAAAAAAGGGCTGTAGAAGAAGGCTTGTGATTTTTTCCCCTGAAAATGGCATCAACAAAGGGGTTGCAGTGCTAAAATCACCATCTTCCCAGCTTTCAGGAACAGGCAGACTTGAATCAGAAAACCCAATTTTTCAACACAATTTTGGCATTTTACTGGGACATACCCCATTTTTACGATTTTTGTGCTTTCAGCCTCCTTCCATGTAGTCACAGAAATGAATGTGAAACCAATGCTGGATTCAGGAAAGCTAAACAGTTCTGAAAAGTAGACAACATTCTGAATTCAGCAAAGGGTCATTTGTGTAGATCCTAAAAGGGTTTCCTACAGAAAATAACAGCTGAAATGAAAAGATATTGAAATTGAGGTAAAAAACAGACATTTTTCTCCACGTTTTACTCCATAACTTTTTCCTGCGATGTCAGATTTTTGGAAGCAATATACCGCTACATCTGCTGGACTCTTATGGTTGCGGGGATATATAGGGCTTGTAGGATCATCAAGAACCCTAGGAACTCAGCCAAAAAATGAGCTGCACCTTGCAAAAGGTTTTCATTCTGTACCGGGTATACAGCAAATCATTTGCTGACATTTAAGGAGTGAAAAATAGGTATCAAGAAAACCTTTGTATTTCTAAAATGAGCACAAAATAAGGTGTTGAAAAGCAGTGGTTATTTGCACATCTCTGAATTCCGGGTTGCCCATACTAACATATGAGTTACAGGGCCTTTCTCAAATAGATGTCTTTTTTACACACTGTCTTACATTTGGAAGGAAAAAATGTAGAGAAAGACAAGGGGCAATAACACTTGTTTTGATATTCTGTGTTCCCCCAAGTCTCCCGCTAAAAATGGTACCTCACTTGCGTGGGTAGGCCTAGTGCTTGCAAGAGGAAACGCCACATGGACACATCACATTTTTACCTTAAAATCTGACGTGTTTTTTGCAAAGTGCCTAGCTATAGATTTTGGCCTCTAGCTCAGCCGGCACCTAGGGAAACGTACCAAACCTGCACAATTCTGAAAACTAGACACCTAGGGGAATCCAGGATGCGGTGATTCGTGGGGCGCTCACCAGGCTCTGTTACCCAGAATCCTTTGCAAACTTCAAAATGTGGAGAAAAAAAACACTTTTTCTTCACATTTTGGTTACAGAAAGTTCTGGAATCTGAGAAGAGCCACATATTTCCTTCCCCCCAGCGTTCCTACAAGTCTCCCGATACAAATGGAACCTCACTTGTGTGGGTAGGCCTAGTGCCCGTGACAGGAAATGTCCCAAACCACAACATAGACACATCACATTTTCCCAAAGAAAACAGAGCTGTTTTTCGCAAAGTGCCTAGCTGTGGGTTTTGGCCTCTAGGTCAGCCAGCACCTAGGGAAACCAAACAAACCTGTGCATTTTTAAAAACTAAACACCTTGGGGAATCCGGGATGAGGTGACTTGTGGGGCTCTCACCACGTTCTGTTACCCAGAATCCTTTGCAAACCTCAAACTCTGGCTAAAAAAACACTTTTTCCTCTCATTTCGGTGGCAGAAAGTTCTGGAATCTGAGAGGAGCCACAAATTTCCTTCCACCCACCTTTCCCCCAAGTCTCCCAATAAAAATGGCACCTCACTTGTGTGGGTAGGCCTAGTGCTCACAACAGGAAATCCCCCAAAACACAACATGGACACATCACATTTTCCCAAAGAAAACAGAGCTGTTTTTTGCAAAGTGCCAACCTGTAGATTTTGGCCTCTAGCTCAGCCAGCACCTAGGTAAGCCTACCAAATCTGCAGATTTTTGAAAAGTAGACACCTAGGGGAATTCAAGATGGGGTGACATGTGGGGCTCTCATCAAGTTCTGTTACCCAGAATCCTTTGAAAACCTCAAAAGTTGGCCCAAAAAACACTTTATCCTCACATTTTGGTGACAGAAAGTTCTGGAGTATGAGAGGATCCCCAAATTTGCTTCCACCCAGCGTTCCCCCACGTCTCCTGATAAAAATGGTCGCTCACTTGTGTGGGTAGGCCTAGTGCTTGCAACAGGAAATGCCCCAAAACACAACGTGGACACATCACATTTTCCCAAAGAAAACAGAGCTGTTTTTTGCAAAGTGCCTAGCTGTGGATTTTGGTTTCTATCTCAGCCTGCACCTAGGTAAGCCTACCAAATCTGCACATTTTTTAAAAGTAGACACCTAGGGGAATTCAAGATGGGGTGACTTGTGGGGCTCTCATCAAGTTCTGTTACCCAGAATCCTTTGAAAACCTCAAAAGTTGGCCACAAAAACACCGTTCCTCACATTTTGGTGACAGAAAGTTCTGGAGTATGAGAGGATCCCCAAATTTGCTTCCACCCAGCATTCCCCCAAGTCTCCGGATAAAAATAGTACCTCACTTGTGTGGGTAGGCCTAGTGCCTGTGACAGGAAATTCCATAAAACACAACGTGGACACACCAAATTTAACGAAAGAAAACAGAGCTGTTTTTTGCAAAGTGCCTAGCTTTGGATTTTGGCCTCTAGTTCAGCCGGCACTCAGGGAAACCTACCAAACGTGCACATTTTTGGGAAAAGTAGACACCTAGGGGAATTCAAGATGGGGTGACTTGTGGGGCTCTCACCAGATTCTGTTAATCAGAATCCTTTACAAACCTCAACATTTGGCCAACAAAACACTTTTTCCTCACATTTCGGTGACTGAAAGTTCTGGAATCTCAGAGGAGCCACAAATTTGCTTCCACCTAGCGTTCCACCAAGTCTCCCGATAAAAATGGTAACTCACTTGTGTGGGTAGGCCTAGTGCCCGTGACAGGAAATGCCCCAAAACACAATGTGCACCCATCACATTTTCCCAAAGAAAACAGAGCTGTTTTTTGCAAAGTGCCTAGCTGTCAATTTTGGCCTCTATCTCAGCCGACACCTAGGGAAACCTACCAAACCTGTGCATTTTTTAAAACTAGACACCTAATGAAATCCAAGATGGGGTGACTTGTGGGGCTTTGTCCATGTTCTGTTACCCAGAATCCTTTGCAAACCTCAAAATGTGGCAAAAAAAAACACTTTTTCCTCACATTTTGGTGACAGAAAGTTCTGGAGTATGAGAGGAGCCCCAAATTTGCTTCCACCCAGCATTCCCCCAAGTCTCCGGATAAAAATAGTACCTCACTGTGTGGGTAGGCATAGTGCCTGTGACAGGAAATTCCATAAAACACAACGTGGACACACCACATTTTCCAAAAGAAAACAGAGCTGTTTTTTGCAAAGTGCCTAGCTTTGGATTTTGGCCTCTAGTTCAGCCAGCACTCAGGGAAACCTACCAAACGTGCACATTTTTTGGAAAAGCAGACACCTAGGGGAATCCAAGATGGGGTGACTTGTGGGGCTCTCACCAGATTCTGTTAATCAGAATCCTTTACAAACCTCAACATTTGGCCAAAAAAACACTTTTTCCTCACATTTTGGTGACAGAAAGTTCTGGAATCTCAGAGGAGCCACAAATTTGCTTCCACCTAGCGTTCCAACAAGTCTCCCGATAAAAATGGTAACTCACTTGTGTGGGTAGGCCTAGTGCCCGTAACAGGAAATGCCCCAAAACACAATGTGCACCCATCACATTTTCCCAAAGAAAACAGAGCTGTTTTTTGCAAAGTGCCTAGCTGTCAATTTTGACCTCTATCTCAGCCGACACCTAGGGAAACCTACCAAACCTGTGCATTTTTTAAAACTAGACACCTAATGAAATCCAAGATGGGGTGACTTGTGGGGTTTTGTCCATGTTCTGTTACCCAGAATCCTTTGCAAACCTCAAAATTTGGCCAAACAAGAAAACTATTTTTCCTCACATTTTGGTGGCAGAAAGTTCTGGAATCGGGAGAGGAGCCGCAAATTTTCTTCCACCCAGCATTCCCCCAAGACTCCTGATAAAAATGGTACCTCACTTGTGTGGGTAGGCCTAGTGTCCGCTACAGGAAATGCCCCAAAACACAATGTGGACACATCACATTTTCCAAAAGAAAACAGAGCTGTTTTTTGCAAAGTGCCTAGCTGTGGATTTTGGCCTCTAGCTCAGCCGGCACCTAGGAAAACATACCAAACCTGTGCATTTTTTAAAAGTAGACACCTAGGGGAATCCAAGATGGGGTGACTTGTGGGGCTCTCACCACGTTCTGTTACCCAGACTCCTTTGCAAACCTCAAAATCTGGCCAAAAAAACACTTTTTCCTCACATATCGGTGACAGAAAGTTCTGGAATCTGAGAGGAGCCACAAATTTCCTTCCATCCATTGTTCCTCCAAGTCTCCCAATTAAAATGATACCTCACTTGTGTGGGGGCCCAGGTGCCTGCAACAGAAAAAGGCCAAAAACCTGTAGAGATTGAGCATATAGCACAGCAAGTTGCTAAGCACATGTTTTTCTTTTATACATCTTTAGGCTGACTCTGCTTTGGGGACCCACACAAGTGAGGTATCATTTTACTTGGGAATCTGAGGGGAATGCTGGGAAGTGGGAAATGTCTGCCAGAGCTGTGATTCTACAAAGAAAAGTGAGGAAAATATGTTTTATTAAAAAAGAGGTTTGCAGAGGAGTCTGGGTAAGAAAATGTTGGGGGATACACGCAAGCCACACCTCCCTAGACTCCTTGGTTTGGTAGGTTTCCCTAGATGAAGGCCACACCCGGGACCAAAAACATAGGTGCCCCCAAACACAGGTAGTTTTGTAATATATCATTTTGACATGTCCACTTACTTCTGTGATGTTCCAAACACTAAAGTTGGTGGCATGCTTCATCATCAGGGTCCCATCTGAGACACCTAGCGTGTCACAGGTGTGCTGCGATTCCTGATTACAGTGGAGCAGGTTTTGTCATTTTTGCCACACATACTGGTTTGATTTGGCACGAGGGCGAGTGATGGTTCAGTAGATCAAATTTTATTAACAAGACATTTCACAAAAATGAAATGCACTGTTAAAAACTAAAAGGCCCAAAAACTGAATCAATGACTCACAGCTCATGAGCTGTAAAGCCGCGTCAAGGCACCAACCACTTTACCGTCCATTCTTCCACGGGCCCAGCACATTACAACACTCGCATCGACAGACAGCGCCACTCAAGGGCCCATCACTTACACACGCCCACCTGCCTGATACAGCAATCACACTAGCTGATGGGAGTGTGTGGACTGACGTTTGGCTGGCACTGACAGCCAAGCACCACCCCATGCATACCACCAGCCAAGCACCTCCCCATGCACACTGCCAGCCAAGCACCACCCCATGCACACCGCCAGGCACGAGCTAACCCATGCACACCACCACCCTAAGAACACCACCAGCCATGCGCCACACTACGAACACTGCCAGCGAAGTGCCACCCCACGCACACCACCAGCCAAGCGCCACCCCGTGCACACCACCAGCCAAGCGCAACCCCCACACACACCACCAGTCAAGCGCAACACCGCTAGCCTAGCGCCACCCCACGCACACTGCCAGCCAAGTGCCACCCCACGCACACCACCAGCAAAGCGCCGCCCCATGCACACCACCAGTCAAGCACCACACCACCAGCCAAGGGCCACCCCATGCACACTGCCAGCCAAGAGCCACTCCACACAAACTGCCATCCCTTTTTGTTGTTGTTGATAAACAACAAAGAAACTACTAACTATTTATAAAATAAGTACAAAACTACAAACACAAAAGTTCTAACTGAAAACATGACAGAAATGTGAAACTGAACATATGAAAATATAAAACAGGCAGTTTACATTTCCTGTTTCCTGTTCCCCCAGGGGGGGCTGAAACATATTTTTTAAAAAAAATCCCCGGTGCAGCGACCCTGGCCTAAGGGTTTGCTGCCCAAAAACATAATAAAAATGCAATCCCTGGTTCCTAGTAGGTTTCAACCCCCCCTGGAAGCAGATCGGCTGAAAAAATGGCCGATCTGCCCCCAGGGTGGGCCGAAACATTGATTTTTTATTGCCCCCAGGGGAGCGACCCTTCCCCAGGGGAGCAACCCTTGCCCAAGGGGTCGTTCCCCAAAATAAACACACTTGAAATGTGGTGCCTAGTGGCACCTAGTGGTGCCTGCGATCATGAAACAGGAATCGGTTGAAAACAGGCACAGGGGGAAAGGAAAAACTCTTTTCTTTCCCCCTGTGTCTGTTTCCCCCTCAAAAAGAGAAGGACCTTTACAAGCCCTCTCTTCTCGACATGTTGGAAGCAAATGGCTTCCAGCGCTTCCTCAGCAGCTTTTGATGACGTCAGCGAGGGGGGTCGGGAGTGGAAGGGGAAGCGATTCCCCTTCCATCCCCGACTGAGGGGTGTGGGAGAGAGGCTCACGGGGAGCGCTAGCGCTCCCCCCGTGGGCCGGGTGCAGGACGAGCTGGTCTCATCCCAAAGCACACGGCAACCGTGTGCTAGGATGAGACCAGCTCGCCCGCGGCACCCAGCGGGTTTAATTATCAATGTCAACCAATCCTTTCCCCTTTGGAGTTTTGATAAAGCGACTAACGAGCACTGTGGTGGAAACTGGTAGGGGCTGTCACTAGTTATAAACAGTATTATGTTCCTTCTCTTTTGTTGGTTTAGATTGAGTTTTCTGACATCATACATTAATATAAGTGCTCACAATCTGACTTTCGGGACAAAATATTTGTGTTAAAACAAAATCGATCGGCAGAGTTG
This sequence comes from Pleurodeles waltl, assembly GCF_031143425.1. Taxonomy (NCBI): domain Eukaryota; kingdom Metazoa; phylum Chordata; class Amphibia; order Caudata; family Salamandridae; genus Pleurodeles; species Pleurodeles waltl. The sequence continues at coordinate 513,153,081 of NC_090445.1, forward strand.
TAAATAGATATGCTTATTTGTGGATGATAAATCTGTTGGCCTGACAGGGTACTTTCTTCCCCAATATTAGATGACATTGTTGCCTTGTTCTATGGTGGTGGTGAGACTTGCTTGATCTTGACAATATGTGTGATTAATAATGGTGATATTGTTAGTGTGATTCAGTTATTTTTATGTTATAGTAGGTACTACTTTCAATGTACGCAGCATGTTGCCCATAGTAAACTCACTGTTTTAAACATGAAGGATGGAAATCAATTAAAAAATAAAAAGGATAAGGTATGGGGGTCTCTTAATTTGGTTTGATAATATAAATTATGATTATTGTATACAAAAACAGCAGAAAACTTTTGTGCAACCATTAATATATTTATACAAAATAGTCTTTTTGGTGACTATGAGTGAATGAAATAACACCGGCCGACTATGGGAGGGATAACATGACATTGAATATAAATATATATCGACAGCTATTAAAAATGAATATCTTTATTTGTGGAAACAGTTGTTTGAGAATATTGTGGAGGTTCTCCTTGTTTTAAAAACAAATAGTTTTATATGCATGTGTGTGCTCATAAGTTTGATTAGTCATTTTTTTGTTTATCTCATCATTAAGTTTGTAAGTTGTGTTGTTGTAATAGTGTGAATATATGTTCTTTTGATAGAAGTATGTGAAATTTGTATCAAAGTATGTTTTTCATTTATATTGATTTTATTTCTGAAATTGATTTTGTATATTGTTGGTATCCTTTGTCTGTATGTTAAGTTATTAGTTAAATATGATAGGTTAACATCAACTGTTGTATGTTTGTTTTTGAATTCATGATGCCTATGTGGGCTCATAATGTAAGGGTATTATTATATTTATTGTATTACAGCCCTGGGGAAGGTATTTTCTGAGGAAAAACTTGTTGGATGATGTTGTTATGAACGTGTTTTAACTTTGAGAGAAAATAATAATAAAGAGAAGATAACAATGAAATGATATTGAATGATTGGACTTTCTTAAATTTATGGAAAGTGGTGCACCATCAAAATCTAAGGTGGATCACTGGACCTGGTATATGGTGTGAGTACCTCTGGTAGCCACTACAAACTAGGCCAGCTTCTCACAGAGCACTTAAAGCATAATCGCTGCTTGCCGGGGCTCTGGCCATCAGCCACAGCCATGCCTTAGAGCCATCACTAAACAGCACATATGGTGAGCAGCCCATCTCAAAGAAGTTTAGATTGGTGGAAGTTATAGTCCCAGCTGTGAATTTTCAAAGTCATGTAATAGACATGTCAGATTATGTTTTTCCTCCATCTATGATGTCAGTCTTTTCAGTGAGAGCTCAGTTTTCAACTTGCCAGGAAAAAACGCTTTCCCTATGGACATTCCCAATGCCTGGAATTGCTATTTTGTGGATTCCAAGTTGTGAACATTGCAAGGGGGAATAGGAGCCAAAATCAGTTTCCACATCAATTGGCATATTATTCAGACATTTCTTAGCCATTTCAATGCACACTTTTAGCTGAAGAAGAAAAATTGCTTCATATTCTCGATTTAGAACTGGCATAATCTGGTGTAAAAATGTCTTTCCACCATTTTCTCTGAATTCGTTTGAAGTCAGCAAAGAAGCCTGAGGCCACAAACATCTAAGCACATATTTCTCAAAGCTTTGTTCCATTCAGTGTCTCAGAAAGTGATGCTGATCAGTGCAACGTATTGAATTTGGATTGCCTTTCCACAAATCATGATTTACCCAATATTTTACTATTGTTTTATTTTTCAGCTTCTGGCTCAGAAAGCATGTGCACGGAGGGGCAGGGCTCGGCCATGGGAAGGGGGGGAAGGTGAGTGCACTAAGTGTGCATCTCTGTTTGGGCAGCCGTGTCAGGCTTGGTTGGAGAAACTGCACAGACCCCAGTGCACATTCTGAGTGGCAGACCACGCCACTCAGACCAATTCTGGCACTGATCTCATGCTAGGCATAGCATGAGAGCAGCACCAGGATTGCAAGGGTAGCCTGTGCTGGTGTCCCAGGGACTGCTGGGACACCAGGAGAGCAGAGAAGTGAGGCAACAGGCAGCGGCGGCGGTGAAACAGTATGTTTAAGAAAATGTATTATTTTATTTCCCCCGTCCATCCCCTAGAGATTTGCAGCAACAGCTGCTGCTCTTAAGTAACACAAAGTAAAGCTTGCCCCTGCTTTCTGCTACTTTGCATTAAGAGGCGTCACATGGGTTGAACCTGGCTGTAATACAATTGCCCATGGAGTTTTATGCAAACTCCTATCTATTAAAAAAGGTAGACATGGATTTGTATCAAAAATTTACCCCCCCATAAAGCGTTTGAGGTAAGTTTTCTTTTCTCAAAACATTTCTTATTTTATTTTTAAACTATGTTTAAGCATAGTATTTTTTACAGGCAGGCTAGTCTTCCAGCACAAAACCTATGCTAGGCATCACACACATATCCTTACCATTGCACAATGGAGCAAGGCTGTGTGTTGTCACAAGGCAGCCTAAAGTATGCAGCAGAGGAGGAGAGAGCAATAGCTCCATATATACTAAAAGGTACTGCTTTCTCCTATTCTCTCACCTTCATGCAACACAGTGCAAAAAGCTTGACTGAAGTGCTGCACTGTGTGACTTCTTAATAAATTTGCCCCTATACATTCTGGCCCTCCATATTACATTGGCGGTAAATCCCACTTGCCGCCACAGTGACTGCCACCATCATACCGCCACGGTGGTGGATATCCATTCACCATATTATGACACACGCACACGAAACCGACAGAATACAGCCACATACACAAATCCGCCAGCCCAAAGTTCAGTTGTAAACTGTCGGTACCAACACCCATACAGTTACACCAACAAAACAATGCCCACCACATCATGACCCACGAATCACCAGGGTGGACGTTCAACAGTGGTAAACCATTGGCGGTACACACTGCCTCGCTCAGAATGGACACCCAAATACTAAACTACACAACATTGGACAGTTAAAAAAACAAACACCTGACACCCATACACACACCACACCCACCCACTCACACCACTATAAAACACACACCCACATTACCCACAATCCCTTACGAATACAAATCATTGCCACCAGACAGACATCAAGACCACAGCGACAAGTACACACACACACCCATACATCCCTCATGCACTGCACTACACACACCCAATCACACTACCAAGCACCCACACACTTACACACATCACACAACACCCATGGCCCCATAAAGGCAATCCCGTTTCACAGATGAGGAGTTGTGGGTCATGGGGGAGGAAATAGTCAGGGTAGAGTCACAGCTCTTTGGAGCACAGGTCCAGCAGATATACATTGCAAAGAAGATGGAGCTATGGCGGAAAATTGTGGACCTGGTGAACGCCGTGGGACAGCACCCAAGAACAAGGGAAGACATCAGGAAGAGGTGGAACGACCTACATAGAAGGTATGTTCCATGCAGCAAGGCACCAGCTCGCCATACAGAGGACTGGTGGTGGATCCCACCTCCTCCCACACAGCTCACAGCATGGGAGTTGCAGGTCTTGGCATTACTGCATCCTAAGGGACTCACTGGAGTAGCCAGAGGACTGGACACTGGTAAGTCAACATTTACCACTTATCACCCCTTATACCTGCATGCCATCTCACACCGTCATCCTCACTCCCATCACTCCACTCCACCCCACACACTGCACCAACACAGATGACTAACCCCAATGCCAAGCCCTGCATGCCATACCAATGCATGGACAGCCCTCCCAGCACTGCATGGACACCCATCACCAAAGCATGCACAGCAAGGGGGTACTAACAATCCCACAATACATCACCACACACATTCAAAGGTGGCAGAGCAACAGCAACAATAGAGGGGAAGATAGGGATGTACAATATGTTACAGGCATGAAGCATAATACATCACTTACGTCCCCACAGGTGCCGCAGCCAATCTCAGCAGAGAAGAAGTGCCATGACTATCCAGTCCCCCAACAGAAGATGCCCCCAGTGATGACAGTAACTCTTGACTTCAGGATCTGGATCAACAACCTGGCCCATCAGGGACCACTGGACAGTTAGTCACCCAAGCCCACTCACGGTCCACCAAAGAGCCTCCCCCATCAGTATCCAACACCACAGCACCCACCCAGCGTACCCACACCTCTGTCCCCAGAACACGTCAATCAGCAGTGTGCCCACCTGCACAGGGACCCCAGTCCACACCTCATAACCAAAACAATCAGGAACCTGGGGTCAGTGGCAGTGGGCACATCATTCAGGGGTTAGAGGCACAAGCCAACAGGGACACTGGGAGGACCGCTGTGCACCAGGGGGAAGACAGGCCCAGGGAACCTAATCTCCAGGAGGCACTCACCAAGATCCTTGGAGCCTACCAACATATCCAGGACACAATGGGCCAGATCCTTGACAACGTGCAGGGGAACAGGCGGCTGCAGGAGGAACAGTATCAGGGGATCAGGGAGGACTTGTAGGCCATTAACATCACCTTGATTTCCACAGCAGGGGTGCTGGCAGACATGGCCAACATCATGAGGGAGGCAACAGCACAGTAGCGGACCCCTACCACTAGTAAGTCCATTGACCAGCCCTCCACTTCTGCTGCAGCTAGTGGGCAACAGGACCCACCACAGGACCCACAGGCCACGAGTACCCCTCCCCCGCAGAAGGTGAACCACCCCACAAACGTTCCCTGCAGGCCAGACAGAAGCCAGAGACACTTGCCAAGACCACTGCCAGGAAATGAGACTCTCCCAATTGTCCCCCTTGTGTCCCACACAGTCATCTTGTCTACTTTGAACTGCCTTTGCTCCCCTTTCTATGGCCCCTTGGTCACTGGACTGGTGCTACAAACAGACTGGAACAATACCCTGGACTTTCCTCGATCATCACCAAATTCCATTGCACTTTTCCCTAAATTTCATAGCACTCCAAAAAACACCCTTGAACACAACTTGACTACTCATATTTTATGCTTTTATGGAAACAGTCACATCTAGTGCAAATGATCTGAACACTGTGAGAGCATAGCAATAAGGACCTGTAGGTGTCTGTAGTCATCACATCAGTACACAGTTCTTATCTCACTGACATATGTAAAATGACAAGCCATAGGTGACAGTAAGTTCTGATGCAATGGAAGTTAATGCCATCATGCTACAGCCACACAGAATACATCAATAGTCAGAGTAATGGTCATTTGCACTGTCTCACCTGTGTGTCAATGGAAGTATTGACGGATAACTGATGTTCTGTTGTCCTAATCCTCATCCTCTGCCTCCTCATCCTCACTGACCTCAGGGCCCACTGCTGCCACAGGGGCATCTCCAGTCTCCTCCTCCTGCAGAAAGGGTACATGCCATCTGAGGGCCAGGTTGTGCAACATTCAGCATGCCACTACTATCTGGCAGACCATCCCGAGTGAATAGCACAGGGATCTACCTGTCAGATGGAGGCACCTGAACCTGGCCTTCAGGATCCCGATGGTCCTCTCGATGATCCTTCTGGTTCGCCCATGTGTCTCGTTATAACGTTCCTCAGCCCCTGTCCTGGGGTTCCTCACAGGGGTCAGCAGTCACAATAGGTTTGGGTAGACAGAGTCACCTGCAAGTATTGATGGACAACATTTAGCCTCACACAATGATTTGGAGATAACACCTGATTTGGGGATACTAAAATGCTGTGGGTGAGGACCATGGCTCACCTATCAGCCACACCCTGTGCCTCTATAGCTGGGCCATCACATTTGGATCACCATTAATCAGAACACAGGCATCATGCACCGTCCCAGGATACTTAGCATTGACGAGGGAAATGTACTGGTCCACCAGGCACACCATTTGCACATTCAGTGAGTGGAAACTCTTCCAAATTCTGAACACCTGTTTATTCTGGTGGGGGGACTAACGCAATATGTGTACCATCAATGGTCCCAACAATATTGGGTATAGGTACCATTCCATAGAATCTTGCCTTCACAGTGGCCTGATCTTCCACCTGGGGGAAAGCTATGTAGCTGCACATGTGTTTCAGCAGGGCAGACAAAACTCTTGCCAGCACGAGTGAGAACATTGGCTGTGACGTTCCTGCTGCCAAGTCCACTGTCACTTGGAAAGAACCAGTTGCCAGGAAATGGAGTACCGATAGCACTTGAATAAGAGGGGGATCCCAGTCGGATGACAGATAGTAGATATCAGATCAGGCTCCAATTGGGCACACAGCTCTGTGATTGTGGCCCTGTCCGGTCTACAGGTGAGTGTAATGTGCCTGCCCTCCAGTGTAGCCAAGTCCACAAAGGGTATGTACACGGATGTATGTCTCCTTCTCTATTTATCTGCAGCAGTAGGTATCTAAGGGACACAAAAGTGAGTAGGCTGTCACAATTTTAACAATGGAACCACCACCTCAATGTACATAGTGCATTTATGTGATGGGACAGTGGGAAAGGCGAGGTATGTGCTAATCTAGGCAGTGACGCAGTTAAGGTTGATATAACCGTTGTCCACCACCATAAAATGGCAACCGTCTGTCCTACATGTAGGGACAGGTGGAAGTGAGGTAACTCTGCCGACGTCGGGCATTGTGCGGAAGGCGGTCTTGCACCGCCGTGCAATTCCTCATTGGTTAATATGGGGCTCTATGGAGTATAGTGGCCAATGGGGATCTGCACCGGCAGTGACGGTGTACACCGCCGAGGACATGACCGCCATTTTCTATCTGAGTCCTCACTTGTTTCCTGACCTTCAACAGGAGAACACCTACACTGTGTGTGCTGCTGTGACCTGTGTCTGGAACCTACCATGGCCTGTGTGAATGGGGAAAGGGCCCCTGCCTTCACTTCGGAGGAGTCGTAGCGGTTGGTGGATGGGGTCCTACCCCAGTACGGACTGCTGTATGGTCCTCCAGACCAACAGGTGAGTACACCCTGGGCACAATGCATGTGTGAAGGATGCATGGAGATGTGTGTGCAAGCATCGTGTCATCGGGGGAATGTCTTGTGCTGGTGTACATGGTGTGCGACAGCCGATGTGTGCGCCCATGGTGATGGAAATGGTGGGCCATGTGTGTGACAAGCTGGTTTGTATGTGTAATGGTGTCCTCCTGTCTGTATTACCTCTGCAGGTCAGCGCTGATCAAAAGAAGGGATTATGGTGTGCCATCACCAAGCACATGCGGACCCCAGGGGTCTATGGCAGGCCGTGCATCCACTGTCGGAAAAGGTGGGAGGACCTGAGATGCTGGCCACGGAAGACCACAGAGGCCCAGCTGGGGATGGCCTCCCAACGAGGAAGGGGTGCCTGTCAGAACCTGACCCCCAGGATGGCCTGCATACTGGCAGTGGCCTATCCATAGCTGGATGGGCACTTGAGGGAATCACAGCAGCCACAAGGGGGTGAGTACAGTGGGCATTATTAAAATAATTGGCAGGGGGCATGGGATCTGGGTGGTGGATGTGAGTTAGTGGGTGCCCCTAAGGCCAGGCCAGACATTGCAGCATGATTCAGCTCAATGGTAATGGGTGTATGGCAAATGCAGGTAACCTAGTCTGTTAGCATTCCATGGATAAATAGAAGAGGGACCGGGAGATTACAGGTCCAGTGTACAGTCTCCCAATGTAAACGTTATGAATCTAAGAGTACACTGTTCCTATCTAGATAGTTTATTAGAGTGAACAAAAATCTACAGGAGCAAGAACCCTCATGCATCGCAATGGATGACTGGCTTCATCATTGGGACAGCTCCTCGTTAGGCTGGTACTGCAATGCCTAACGGGCTCCCCCCATGGGGGAGCTCTTAACCGGGGTGCTCAAATAGTCGCACATCCAAAAGCATTTGTTTAGACTGGGTGCCCAATTCGAAGAACCCAAATGTAAATGGAGTGAATAGAACAAATTAAAATTGGTTCATCATCAACAAATATCACTCATAATTTAATCAGTTTTATGTGATGAAGACCAAGATTAAAAACAAGGCAGAGAGTCAAGGGTGATAAATGATGGTCACCCACTCTCAAAAAAACGAGGATAGACACTATACGGTATCACTCTATAGCAGGTCTACATGTTTCGCGTCCGAGTGGTCCAGCCGGATCCTATGACGCTTCTTCAGGACCAAAAGGAAATCTACTCCAAAATGAGGATAAGGACACGGGTCTCGAGGGTAGGTTAATCAGCCTACTGCCAAGGAATGAGAAAATATTAGTTCCTTTTCCTGACCTTGATCCTTTAAGCACTATCCTGAAATTGGGGATGGGTGACCTTTTCGTACGAGTAGAACTAAGTAAGTGACTACTTATTCTTAGACATTGTTGAATATTAGTTCTGGCATGGATTGGTGGACAACCGTGAAGGGCATTGGTTGTGAAGGGAGATGAAGAGGATTCTGGGATTACAGCCATTTCCTGATTATTGATTGTTGACAGAAATTTGTGAAAATGACATTTTTCATGGCTTTAAAAAGTGCACTTAGAGAACAATACATTCCAGCTAGGGTAGGAGACATTTGTCCACCAGAAGGTACTCCAGCATACATCGTAATTGAAGAGAAAGGTACCAGAGCGTGACTTTGGTTAAAACATTGGTGCAAAATCACAGGAAACGTTTTCTGAAAATGGAACATTTATTTTGATCATTTTGGAAAATCTGAGACAGGTGATGTATGGTCTAAGACCTCCACAAGACCAGGTCAGTTCAAAGCATTAGCGATCTGGGAGCTAATAGCTAGACAACAACAAGTTTGAGCGAAAAATGAGAAGTCACTGGCATAAGCTAGGTGGAATAATGACCAAAGACAGTTGAGATTAGATATCTTACAAGGTATTAGGTTATTTCATGCTATTTCCAAAGACAGTGAGAAAGATGTGAAGAAGGCTTCCATCAGTTGAAGAGCAGAAATCAGAAGAGCCTAAAAAGTTTTTTACTAATATTGAGGAATCAGACGATGAAGAATTTATTTTACAGATATTGAGAAATCATCCACCACCTTATGTGGCACAAGAAGATCCGAGTACAAGTGGTACAATCCCTACTGCACCAATACCAGTTACAGTGACACTGATCCTATACAAAATATTATGACTGAGAGTTCCATACAGGTTAATCCTGACATGGACCAGTGCTCAGTACAGACTAGTCCTTTTACACAAATGCCGATGCAGAGCAGGTAAAAAATTTTGAATATGGGAAATACAGTTGCAGGTTTGCTAAACCTTTACAACAGTAGGCATCTGCACAACTGAGTGTTCCTAGGATTTACCCAGATTTACCAATTTTGAACATAGTTACTAATCTAGTAGTGTCTACTGGACAGACATTACAGGAGCCGATGTTGATTCAACTCCAGAACCAACTCCAATATTGCTGCCAAAAATGCAACTACAGGAATTTCTAAAGTTTACTTCTTTAGCAAGTACGCAGACTGACATGTCTGTATTAATAGATCAGAACACAGATGTTGCACAAACATAAAATGTAGGGATGAGATTAAATCCAGATACAGTGTCAATACCTATCACAATTGGTCCACCTGTACCTTTATTTGCTCAAGGCTATAAAAGTGCAGATGACCGAAGAGTACAAAACCAGAATGAAAACACTAGGTTCATTTCACCTATAAGACAGATTCTAAATAATGCAAGGTTATTATTAGATTCAACCCCTATTAGACATTCAGATTTGGCAGGGTTATAAAATGGTTCTCAGCTGAAAATGATAACTCCTCAAATTGTTAGTTCAATCCAACAGCACTTGCTGAGTATACAACCTGGTAATATTTAATTGCAGGGTTTGACTGCACAGCAATTGTCAGTGTGGTTAGAAGAATTAAGTGCCTCTGATAATCGAGAAAAAGAAGGAAATTATAAATCGGACAAGATTGTTGATGGAAGAATGTGAGCTTCTTGAAGGGACGATGGGAGTAAATAGACTCAAATCTTACACTGAAGCTGAATTAAGATAATTATGTCCATTAATTGCAGAGGGAGCAGCTGACGTACATTAGCAACTACAAGAGTTAGCAGATAAACATGGAATACATCTTACGAAACCAAAACACCCGAAAAGAAGTTATAGATTAAATTCTGAAGCTGAAGATTTTGAGCACATGAGGTCTGCAAGGATGGTAACACACCTCAAAGAGCTACTTGAGAGAGTACAAATTTGGAGAGCACTAAAAAAATGAGAAGGCAGAGGGGTCAAGAATAGAGAAAAGCCGAGGAAAGGCTCAGATACTCCTCCTATAGATGTATCACAAAACAAAGAGCCAGTAAAAGCCTTACCAAAGAGAGAAATCCCTGGAGGAAATTTTGTACATGTCCCTTTGAGCAGAAATTACATCTTGTCATTTACAAATGATTACCCACCCTCGGTTGAGTTAGAAACCACTAGAATGGTATCAACAGATAGGCAGGTTTGTAAAACTTGCAAAATGTCTGTGGGAGGATTAAAACACTCTTTTGGAGATAGTTGTTCCAACAAACTTGTGGACCGAGTGTAAGAGGAGAGTGGACTGGCCAACAAGTGAGCCACCGAGAGATCTAGCAACAGGTGCACCATCTCCTGAAGTAATTAACTATTACTATAAAGTCAATGAATTTCTGAAAACGCGAATTTTGCTTAAAAACATTGATTGGCACTGCATAGATAGAATAGCTCAGGAAGCGAAAGAATCATTTCATGCATACTTTGAGAGGTTGCTAAAAGCATTTAAAATTACAGTGGAACTGAAACAATTGAGCCCAAAGACATCATTCATTTTGTGTTCAGGTTTGTTGAAGGACTCAGACAAGAAATTAGTCAGATGATTAAGAATCATTTGATTTGTTGACAAGCAAAACTGATTGATGAGGTGTTGCAGTATGCAAAATCCTGTAGTGATGAGATTGAATTGAAATAGAAAAAGTTGAAGAAAAGGAGGATTTCCAATTCAACAGTAGCAGCAAGGAATTGGTATGCTTCAGAATCAAGGCATAGGTAGAGGATGTGGAGGAATGGTGATGGGAAATGTTAATCGTGGTATTGATTTGAATTCTGTAATGATACAGGGAGACCCTCAGGGAAATAAATTGTTTCCTTGTCACATTTGCAAAGGCTTTGGACATTGACAAGAAAGTGTTCAATGAGAAATCAGGGGGGTGTTGTTCAACAGATGAATGGTGTCAATGCTTTTCAGAATATGGGAGGACAAAGAATGAGAAGACAAATTTCAAATTTCCAGAATAATCTGATGCAGGGTTTCCAACCCTTACAACCCATGCAGCCTATGCAAACTGTACAACCACATGTACAATAAGTACAATTACCCCAATTGCAGCAGATGCAGTCACAAGTGCAGATGGTGCCTGCACAACAAATTTAAATGCCTAGACAATTACAGGTACCACAAACCCCTATGGATCAGCAACAGGTGATGCTTTCTCAAGTGGTCACAGGTAAGAAAATGAACCAGAGTAATAATGCAGTACATTAATTTCCTTTACACAGTGAAAATGGAAACAACAATGTTTGGATGTCGGATAGTTCAGATGAGGGAGAATGTGTGTTGGCTGCTTCTTTAGAAGTGGATCAGAAAGGTCCCTATGTTAAAGGAAAAGTGCATGGTCACAAAGTCTTTTTTCTGGTTGATACTGGAGCTACACGTTCAACAGTGAGATCTGCAGAGGTTCCAGATTTACCTTTATCAGGGAAGACAATTAAGATTGTGGGAGTTGCTTATCAATATTTGACTAACCCAATTACAGAACCAGTCTTGGTTAAAAATGGCAGTTTTAAAGGTTTGCACAAGTTCTTTCCAGTGTTTGAAGTGAAAGATCTTCCTGTTGATTTACAGAAGACTGTTAAGTCTAACGTTTAGGAATTTTCAGGGACGGACATTGGGTTAATGGAGTAGAACCAGTTAAAGTCACAGTTAAGTCAAATGAAGTTTTCCCTCAGACGCCACAATATACACTGTCAGTTGATTTAATTGAAGGGGTGAAATCATTAATAGAGGAGTTTGAGGAGAAAGGAATTTTAAAAGAAGCGTTGAGCAGTTAATGTAACTCACCAAAAATGGGTCTGCGAAATCATGTGGGAAAATTCAACTTGTCCAGGATTTGAGAAAAATAAATGAAATCATGGTCAAATGTTGTCCAGCTGTGTCAAATCCAGCTGTGATTATGTTTCAGATCCCATGTGATGCTGAATGATTTACTGTGATGGGCCTATGTCAAGCGTTCTTTTCCATGCCTCTTCACGAGTACAGCAGATATCTCTTTTGTTTTAAATTCCTGAACAACGTCTACTGCTGATATAGAATTCCACAGGGATTTTCAGAGTCACCATCCATTTTCAACCAGCTCTTGAAAAATAATTTAAAATCATTAGTGGTGCCTTTTCAGTCAACACTGGTGCATTACATCAATGATTTGTTAGTTGCATCCAAAACAAAAGAAGTGTGTAAATATGATACGATTGCTTTGCTAAATTTCCTGGGAGACAATGGACATAACTGCAGTACTATCACAAAGAGATGAACTACTTGGGCCATCTGATTGAAAAAGGAAGTAGAAAAATGTCCAGAGAGAGAGTAGCTACAATTTTACAAATGCAAGTACAGAGAACACAAAAAAGTGAGGATGTTTCTAGGAATGTTTGGCTACTGCTGCCAGTAGATTCCAAATATTTCAGTACTTTCAAAACCCTTACAGAAGCTGACTCATGGAAATGTTTCTGATCCTGTATCGGTGGATGCAGCTTGTATGAAAGCATTTAATGATCTGAAAGAAAGTTTGTGTCAAGCTCCAGCTTTAGGTATGACTAACTACACTAAACCCTTTCTATTGTTTTGTCATGAACGTAATGCATGTTCTTTGTCTGTCTTGACTCATGGCGGTGTAAATCGACCAGAGGCATATATTTTTCAGCCAATTTGGAACCGGTTGCAGCAGCCTTACCAGGATGTTTGCAGTCCATCTCAGAGGTTGAGCAGAGCCTTGCTCAGAGCTAGAGCATAGTGATGGGTTATCCGCTCACTATAATGGTCCCACATTCAATTGAGATTTTGCTTACCAGGTCTAAAACCCAATATCTGACCAGCTCCAGGCTGACCAGATATGAGACCTCAATTTTGGGATCTCCTTAGGTTATTATTAAAAGATGTAAAGTGCTTAATCCAGCAACCTTACTTCCGATTAAAAAAAAATTCTCTGACAAATTGAATGATACAGAGCATTATTGTCTGGAAATTACAGAATTATGCACAAAGCCCAGAGCCAATATTAGAGATACTTGCCTGGAAGAAAATAACCAGATTATCTTTGTTGATGGTTATTTTTGAGAGATAATGTGGGCACATTAAGAGAAGGATATGCAGTATGTACTGTTACTGGCATATTGGAAGCTTCATGGCTTGGAGGAGTGTTTTCTGAACAAGTGGCAGAATTGGTAGCTCTTACTACAGCCTGCCACATTTCAAATCAAACAAATGTGACAATATATACAGAGAGTCAACATGGATTCAGCATTGTGCATGACTTTGGTCAGATTTGGTTAGAGAGAGGCTTTCTGACCTCTTCTGGTTCACCAATAAGGAATGGTAAGATAAGTCATGAGTTGTTACAAGCCATTCAAATGCCCGAAAAGGTTGCAGTGGTGAAATGCAGTGCACATCAGAGATCACAAAATTACGTGTCAATGGGTAATACATATGCGGATCAGGTCGCACAATTTTGTGCCTTGAATGGCATATCCTTCAAAGGAAACTGGGAATTGTGGCCTGAAAATGACGAAGTTTATGCAAATTTTACCACTCAAATTATTGACACTTTAGAAGTTTTGAAGACTCTTCAAGGCAATGTTGATAAGGAAGAGCACAGGGATTGGATAAAATCAAAATGTGTCCAAAGGGATGATGATGTGTGGATAATGGGAGAAGGGAAGGTAGTTTTGCCAAACAGTCTACTTGTTACGTACTGCGCTGGACTTCTCACCTCTGGATACCGGGTTGGCGAATACACCAAGGTGGTCATTACAACCCTGGCGGTAGGTGTTAAAGCGGTGGTAAAACCGCCAACAGGCCGGCGGAAATAAAATTGGAATTATGACCGTGGCGGAAGCCGCCAACAAAGACAGCCACTTTAAAACTCCGACCGCCAAGGCGGTACAGACAAACAGCGCGGCGGTCACCGCCAACAGACAGGCGGAGGACAATGTACCGCCCACAGTATGACAACCTACCAATCCGCCACCTTTTCCGGGGCGAATTCACCGCAGATAAAAACACGGCGGAAACAGCCATTTCAAAGGGAAAACCCTCACCTCTACACACCCCATGAGGAATCCGGACGCCATGGAGCCGGAACTCCATATTCTCCCTGCGATAGTCTTCCTTCTCCTATACGAGGATCAACAACGCCATCGGCGAAGACCACGGTGAGTACTGCACCCACGACATAGGGGAGGGGGAGGGAAAAACACAGGGACACACACAACCAACATCACAACCCCCACCCCGACCCTCACCCACTACAACACACACACCAATGCATAACCAAACATTACAGTAACAACCCCCAACCCCCCCGGAAGAATGCAAAGACAAAAGGAAATGAGTTGAACCATTGTAATATATCAAAATACAGTAACCAAATATATACATATATATATATATATACACATTAAATAAAATATACACCACGATTAGTAGTGCAGGTAATGCACCATTGATTGTCCGTGGACCACTGGGCCCAAAATGCATGGGCGAGGCCCACACTAGATACCTGATCAAAACGGAGAGAACACTGCAGGGGCATCAGATAGAAATACAACAGGCACCCCAGGGGGAAAGAAAGGGGGGCACCTCAGCCGGATGAGTGCACGGCGCCAGATCCACGAGGGGGCTCCATGCCCATTGATGTATCCTGGGGAGTGCAAAGCCACAGTCTCTCAAGTCTCTACAGTGGGTGGGTTGCCCACTGTACCATCCTGGGGAGTGCAAAGCCACAGTCTCTCAAGTCTCTACAGTGGGTGGGTTGCTCACTGTACCATCCTGGGGAGTGCAAAGCCACAGTCTCTCAAGTCTCTACAGTGGGTGGCTTGCCCACTGCCATATCCTGGGGAGTGCAAAGCCACAGTCTCTCAAGTCTCTACAGTGGGTGGCTTGCCCACTGTACCATCCTGGGGAGTGCAAAGCCACAGTCTCTCAAGTGGATTACAAGATCCACTGGTTCTGGAGGGGGACTGGTGCCCAGAATGCTTCATCCTGTGCAGGACAGACGGAGTGGATGCATGTCTCCACTGGTTCTGGAGGGGGACTGGTGCCCAGAGTGCTTCATCCTGTGCAGGATAGACGGAGTGGATGCATGTCTCCACTGGTTCTGGAGAGGGACTGGTGCCCAGAGTGCAGCACTCACCCCGTGACGGTCCCTGTTGCGTCACTGCCCCTGCCGCTAATGGGCTAGCAGTGTTTTTCATGGCAGTCTTTGCCCTGTTCAGCAGTGCTTGAGTTGACAGTTTCTGACCTGTTCAGCGGTGCTTGCCCTGTTCAGCGGTGCATTCCATGGCGGTCTTTGCCCTGTTCAGCGGTGCTTGAGTTGGCAGGTTCTGACCTGTTCAGCGGTGCTTGCCCTGTTCAGCAGTGCATTCCACGGCGGTCTTTGCCCTGTTCAGCGACGCTTGAGTTGGCAGTTTCTGATCTGTTCAGCGGTGCTTGCCCTGTTCAGCGGTACATTCCATGGCGGTCTTTGCCCTGTTCAGCAGTGCTTGAGTTGGCAGTTTCTGACCTGTTCAGAGGTGCTTGCCCTGTTCAGTGGTGCATTCCATGGCGGTCTTTGCCCTGTTCAGCGGTGCTTGAGTTGGCAGTTTCTGACCTGTTCAGCGGTGCTTGCCCTGTCCAGCGGTGCTTTCCATGGCGGTCTTTGCCCTGTTCAGGTGTCCTTGAGTTGGCAGTTTCTGACCTGTTCAGCGGTGCTTGCCCTGTTCAGTGGTGCATTCCATGGCGGTCTTTGCCTTGTTCAGCGGTCCCTGGCCTGTTCAGCTGTGCTTGCCAAGGCGGTC
Source organism: Pleurodeles waltl (assembly GCF_031143425.1). Classification (NCBI taxonomy): domain Eukaryota; kingdom Metazoa; phylum Chordata; class Amphibia; order Caudata; family Salamandridae; genus Pleurodeles; species Pleurodeles waltl. The sequence continues at coordinate 513,169,140 of NC_090445.1, forward strand.
CTTAATTGCCTAGCAGGCCTGTGGCTGGTGGTCCTTCATGGGTCAGCTGGGCTGTGGCTTGCAGGGCCCTCCTGGCCAGTGACGATTGGGCTGGCTTCCTGGGCAGTGACTCTGGCGGTGGCCTCCTGCCCAGTGACTCCGGCGGTGGCCTCCTGACAAGTGACGATTGGGCTGGCCTCCTGGGCTGTGACTCCGGAGGTGGCCTCCTGGCCAGTGACGATTGGGTTGGCGGTGGCCTCCTGGGCAGCAGGGATGATGGCGGTCTTCTCCACCGTGCTGCCCCTCCCAGACTTTGGAGATGTCTTCTGCCCCTTCCCCACCTTGGGAGGAGTCACAGCTGAGTCGACACTACCCCCGGGACCCTTGTGAGCGGCTTTGCTGGCAGGAGTCTTCCCCCTCTCCCGCCGGGCACTGTCCAACTTCTGGTGCTTCCAGGGGGGGGGGCTGGCTGTGCTGTGGCTCCGTGCCACACTGGCTGGCCTGGTGGCCGGTGCACTCCAGATACCTGTAACAGGCACCACTGGTCCCGGCGATTTTTTGGCTGAGGTGCTAGTACGGGACCTATGAGTTGGAGGGGGGTGGGAAAGAGGTCAAGGTTGGCCAGGAAAAGTTTCTTAGGAACACTGGGATGGGTAGCTGGAGGGGGTTTGGGAGTGGAGGAAGAGGTAGTGGTTGTAGGAGGTGTACGTTTGGTGATTTTGGGTGAAGGTGCATGCGCTGGAGGCTGTTGTGAGGTGGATGGCTGTTGGGTGGGTGTGTGCCTGCGTTTGTGTATCTTCGGAGGGGGTGTCACACACACACTGGGAGAGGACGCAGGGGACGTGTAAATGGGAGTGGGGGTGGTGAGTGCACGTGAGCGGGGTGTGGTGGTGGGTGTGCTGGTGCGGGACGTAGTGGCTGTAGAGGTAGTGCATGCAGGTGATAGTGTAGACGAGACTGGGAGGGAGGAGGGAGATGACGAGGAGGGGGACACAGTGGAGGCAGTGGATGTTGGTGTGTCTGTATGTGTGTGATGCTTGCGTGAGTGCCTGTGGGATGTGTGGTGCTTATGTTTGCCTGAGCTTCCCTTGTGTGGTGAGGTGTGTGCAGGCTGGTCTGATGGTGTGCTTGAGATAGGCTGGGGTCCAGGGGATTGGGTCTGGGTGGATGAAGTTGGAGGGGGGAGGCTAGACACAGGGACAATGGCTGCCATCAGTGCTGAGGCCAGAGTTTGCAGGGTTCGATGAAGGGCAGCCTGACCAGAATGAATGCCCTCCAGGAATGCATTTGTGTGTTGCAATTCCCTTTCTATACCCTGGATGGCATTCAAAATGGTATACTGCCCAACAGTGAGGGACCTGAGGAGGTCAATGCCTCCTCAATGAGGGCAACAGAGGTGACAGGGGCAGGGGCTGAGGTGCCTGGGGCGAAGGTGATGCCCACCCTCCTAGGTGAGCGGGCACGGGGCGAAGGCTGAGGGGCTGCTGGGAGGGCGGTGCTGGTAGGGGGGTGGCGGCTGTACCTGTAGAGGTGGGGGGCACAGATTTTGCCGCCACCACAAGGGAGCTCCCATTGGAGGACAAGTCTGTGTCGCTGGTTGCTGATCTTGTCCCCGCCGTGAAGCTCCCCTCACCCTCCGTCCCACTGGTGTATTCCGAGTCCGTGGTGGGGCCCTCCATGTCCATGTGGGATGCAGCTCCCTTGTGCTCCGGTGCCACTGTACCTCCGCCTGATGATGCTGATGCACACAAGAACAGGGAGACCACAAAAAGGGGGGGGGACAGAAGAAAGACAGGTTGAGTGCATGGCTTACCGCTACCGTTGGCGGACAAGACAGACACAGCAGCCCCCTGCACTACGTCACGCTGTTGGGCTCTACAGATACAATTCCTGGGATATGTCCTACATGGCTATGGTCGACATCTGAACACATAGATGACACAGGGGCATGTATATCTGTACTTGGCACTCTACAGAGGTGGGGTGGGGTGCCAAATGGCCTGCATTACGGAGGGGCCTAGCCTACAGAACTCGCCCTGGCCTAGGGAAACCCACAGCTCTCCTCCCCCACCCAGACACCTTCACTGCGCGCAAAGTCAGCGAATGATGTTGTACTCACCCCCTTGTGTCTGCTGTGATGCCCTCAGGCACCCATCCAACTCAGGGTAGGCCACCGCCAGGATCCGGAACATCAGGGGGGTCATGGTTCGACAGGCACCCCTCCCACGTTGGGAGGCCATCCCCAGCTGAGCCTCCACCGTCTTCTTGCTCCATCGGCGAATGTCCTCCCATCTTTTCCGGCAGTGGGTGCTCCGTCTGTGGTGGACCCCCAGGGTCCGGACGTCCTTGGCGATGGCACGCCAAATATCCTACTTCTGGTGGGCACTGACCTACATGACATGTACAGGGGAAGAAGAGAAGTCATTACCAACTGCACCGTCGAAGTGAGTGGCCCACATCCCTACCCTTGCCATGTGGCACATGCATTCACAGTCCTTCATGCATGCAGAACTGTGCCCCCTTCATTCTTACAACCAGCCCTCTCCACACAGGCATAGCCCATACAACGTGCTCCCTGTGTACTTACCTGTTGGTCTGGAGGACCGTAGAGTAGCGTGTACTGGGGGAGGACCGCGTCCACAAGCTTCTCCAACTCCTCTGCAGTGAAGGCAGGGGCCCTTTCCCCAGACGCACGAGCCATTGTCTCTTCCAGACCGAGGTCACAGCAGCACTTGCAGTGTAGGTCCTCTCCTGTCGAAGATCAGGTATCGAGTGATTCAACAGATAGAAAATGGCGGTCACATCCGCGGTGGTCACATCCGCGGCGGTGCGTACCATCACCGCCGGCGTACATCGTCATTGGCTCCTAGGACCCATAGGGTCCAATGTTAACCAATGCAGCATTGCGCCGCAGTCTGCGACCGCCTACTGCGACGGTGTACAACGCCAGCGCAGTTACCTCACATCCCATTGTCCCACTTTAGAGGTCAGGCAGCCGCCATTTCAGGGGCCCATATGGCCTCATTACCAACTGCGTCACACAGACCTAGGCCTTGTCGCGCAACACAAATACAGGCCAGATTTTGTGTATGAATGGTGTTCTGTGTAGACTGTGGGTACATACCTCTGAGTTGTTTGACTCTGTGGTCACTGTTGTCATTCCTAGGCACCGTCCGCTGGGACATGTGAGGAGATGGCGGAATCCTCCAGTGTACCGACCGCTGGTAGACCTGTCGACAATGGAGGAAAGACATTTGATCATCAACTACAGGTTTGACCATACCACAATCCAGGAACTGTGTGCCCAGTTGGAGCCAGACCTGATGTCAGCAATCCGCCATCCCACAGGGATCCCCCCTCAAGTGCAGGTGTTATCAGTGCTCCATTTCCTTGCAAGTGGGTCATTTCAAACAACAGTGGCCATAGCATCAGGGATGTCCCAGCCTATGTTTTCCAACGTGTTGTCCAGAGTGTTGTCTGCCCTGCTGAAACACATGCGGAACTACATCATTTTCCCTCAGGTGGATTATTTGCCTACAGTTAAAGGTGACTTCTATGCCCTTGGACATATCCCCAACAACATAGGTGCCATTGATGGGACCCATGTAGCTCTGGTCCCCCCCACAGGAGTGAACAGGTGTACAGGAACCGGAAGAGTTATCATTCGATGAATGTACAGATGGTATGCTTGGCAGACCAGTACATCTCCCAGGTAAATACCATGTTCCCTGGCTCTGTGCATGACGCCTACATGCTGCGGAATAGAAGCATCCCTTATGTGATGGGTCAACTCCAGAGGCACCGGGTGTGGCTATTAGGGGACTCTGGTTACCCCAACCTATCATGTCTACTGACCCCAGTGAGGAATCCCAGGACCACGGCAGAGGAACGCTACAATGAGGCCCATGGGCGGACTAGGAGGGTGATCGAACGCACCTTCGCCCTCCTGAAGGCCAGGTTCAGGTGCCTCCATATGACAGGGGGTTCCCTATTCTACTCACCAAGGAAGGTGTGCCAGATCATCGTGGCCTGCTGTATGCTTCACAACTTGGCTTTGCGACGACAGGTGCCTTTTCTGCAGGAGGATGGTCCAGATGACTGTGTTGTTGCAGCGGTGGAGCCTGTGAACAGTGATGAGGAGGAAGCAGAGGAAGAAGACATTTACAACAGGGACTCAGTTATCCAGCAATATTTCCAGTGACACACAGGTGAGAACACATTCCTGCCTACTACAAGTACTTTCACACTTCTACCTCTATCCTGTCTGTCGATTTCACACAGTATGGTAACTGAGTTGTACATTTCCCTTACGGTTTCACAGGTGTGGTTTACAACGTGTGTCATCTGCTTAGATTCCTCATGGACTTGAGATGTGTGACATGGGTATGTTGACATTACATTTGAAAACGCATTTTGTAACTTTCATTGCTAATACACATTTTCGAAATCACAGACTGACTCCAGATTGTTTTGTGGTTCAAGGGTGTTTATTGAAGTGCTCAATATTGGAGGGGGGTTGTAAAATGGTGAGAGGTGATGGTGGAGGAATGTCCATGGCAGAGTCCAGTCTATTAGTCTCACAGGTGCATTGCCCAGATGGGCATAGGAAGTGGAGCTGGGGCAGTTCCAAGATGGACAGGGTTACAAAGTGGGACATTAGTATGACAATCAAGGTGGTCTCATTCCTTGGCGGGGGTCTTGGCATCATGCTCTGTCTTGTTCCTGGATCTCAGGGACCGTTTGCGGGGTGGTTCTCTGTCTGCAGGGGGTGGGGTGCTGGTGTGGTGGTCCTGTGGCGGGGCGTCTTGTCCCCTAGCTCCGGCGGACGTGATGGGCAGTTCATCGTCCATGCTAGTGTCAGGGGCCCCTTGCAGTGCCACAGTGTCCCTCCTGGTGTTAAGTATCTCCTTCAGCACCCCTACGATGGTGCCCAGGGCGCAGCTGATGGTTCTGAGTTCCTCCCTGAAGCCCAAATACTGTTCCTCCTGCAGCCGCTGGGTCTCCTGAAACTTGGCCAGTACCGTTGCCATTGTCTCCTGGGAGTGGTGGTAGGCTCTCATGATGGAGGAGAGGGCCTCGTGGAGAGTGGGTTCCCTAGGCCTGTCCGCCCCATGTCGCACAGCAGCCCTCCCAGTTCCCCTGTGTTCCTGTGCCTCTGTCCCCTGGACCGTGTGCCCACTACCACTGCCCCCAGGTCCCTGTTATTGTTCGGGTGGTGGGTTATCCTGGGTTCCCTGTAGTGGTGGACACACAGCTGATTGACGTGTCCTGGGGATGGAGGTATGGGCCAGCTGGGTGGGTGCTGTGCTGGTGTTACCAGAGGGTGGAAGGTCTGTGGTGGCCTGTGACTGGGTGTGGGGAACCGACTGTCCCGAGGCCCATGATGGTCCGGGCTGGTCATCTGGATCCAGTTGGACAGAGCTGCTGTCATCACTGTGGGCCTCTTCTGTGGGTGGGGTGGAGATGTCTGGACCCTCCGGTCTGGTTACGTTGGGTAGTGGTCCTGCAGGGGTATAAAAGCATGATTATTGCATCTGTGTGTGTCATGGTGGGCAATGGGTGGGTGAGCGTGTACCCCAGTGCTAGCATTCCTTTATGTGGGCTTGTGTGATGATGGTTGAGGGGGGTGTTATGGGTATGTGCAGTGGGCATGCTTTAGTGATGGGTGTCCATGCTTTGTTGTGTCGTGCAGGGCTTGGTGTTAAGATGGATGGTTTGTGTTATTAGTACATTTGTGAGGAGTTGGAGTAATAGGGGAGGGGGCGAGGGTGGGGTCTGTGATAGCATGCAGGTAGGGTGGGGGATATGATAGTTAAGATTTGACTTACCAGAGTCCATTCCTCCACCGACTCGTGCGAGGCCCTCAGGATGCAGAATAGTCAAGACCTGCTCCTCCCATGTTGTTAGTTGTGGGGGAGGAGGTGGGGGTCCACCGCCAGTCCGCTGTACCGCAATGTTGTGTCTTGAGACCACGGAACGCACCTTCCCCCGTAGGTCATTCCACCTCTTCCTGATGTCGTCCCGATTTCTTGGGTGCCGTCCCACTGCATTGACCCTGTCGACTAGTGTGCTGCACCTGTGATCCAAATAGCTGTGGCTCTACCCCTACGATTTCCTCCACCATGACCCTGAGCTCCTCCTCAGAGAACCTGGGGTGTCTTTGCCATGCCATGGGGTGGTGTAGGTGATGTGTGGGGTGGTGTATGTGCTGATAAGTGTGGTGATATTTAGTGGTGTGTGGTGTTTTGTGCGTGGAAGTAGTGTGGGTGATGGTGTTGTGTGCCTGTGGATGCTAGTGTTCTTGCTGGTGCTGTCTCTCTCTGGCTTTCGTTCGTGATTTGTTGTCATATGGGTTTGTGGGTAATGTGGGTGTGTGTTTTATATTGTATTGGGAGTGTGGGAGTGGTGTGTGTATGTGTATCAGGTGTGTGTATTTCGAATTGTCCAATGTGGCGGTGTTTTGTAGAAGTGTGTGTATTTTGAGCGCGGCGGTGTGTACCGCCAATGGAATACTGCGTTGAAATACCTCCGCGTGGATTCGTGGGTCGTGATAGCATGGGCGTATTTCTGTTGGCGTGACGGTGGAAGTTTTGTTTTCGCCAGTTTATCACTGACCTTTGGTGTGGCGGACTTGTGTGGGTGTCTGAATTTTGTCTGATTTCGAGATGTGGGTCGTAATAGCTGTGGCGGAATTCTGCGGCCGCTGCGGTGTGTTGGCGGTGTTCTGCACGGCGGTAAGCGGCTTTTACCTCCAATTTTGTAATGACTCCCCAAGTCTTTTACAGGTTCTGGATACTCCCAGATAAGGGAGACCCCTTCTAGCAGCCAAGGTGCCGCTTGACAGGCTACACCAAAGCAGACCTTACCCTCCAGAAGGAGCCCCAGAGGGAAAAAAAACACAATACTGGGGAAAAAACCTCAAACAGGAACTCCTGAAAAAAAAACAAGAAAAAACAGGACTAAACAACAGGAAACAAAAATAGGTGAAAATCTCCCAAGGCAAAAAGCAGGAACAAAGAACAGGCAAAAATCTCCCAAGGCAAAAAGCAGGAACAAAGAACAGGCAAAAATCTCCCAAGGGAAAAAGCAGGAACAAAGAACAAGAGTGAACAGCACAACCAGAAGGAAGTGTTTGCAACGCAACGTGGAACAAGACTGACTGACTTATATACTGAGAAAAGGGAAGTGACATCACAGGAAAAGGAAAGAACACCATCTTGAATTGGGAAGACCCCATAGACCAGTATAGGAAAAAGGAAGTAGTATAAAAGAAAAACAGAGCATGCTGGGACAAAAACATGAAGAAGACAAGATGGACACAACATGGACAGAGACAGGTAAAAAGACCAGATAAACCCACCAACAACAAAAAAGAAGAAAAAAGGGCTACTGGTAAGTGTAGCGCGACCGGGAGCAAAATATATGCTTCCCAGAATGTGTAGTCAAAAAACGCGGGGAACGGCGCACCGAGCATCGGTAGCGCGTTCCATCCGCGAGGACAGAAAGAGACTCCGCGTCTGAGCGCGGCGTTACACTACTGACTCAAATTGCCATATACTATCATGGACAACCTCATGTGGGTAGAGATGCTACGTTCCATAGTTTTAAACAACATTGGTTTCATCCAATGTTTAGACAGGTTGCCATAAATTAATACATGTGAATTGGGAATGAGATAAGAGACTTTGCTGAATTTTACTTAAAAATACTTTGATAACTTTATTTGACAAGCTTCTAAACTGATTTTGACAACTTCTACCGAAAAACGGGTCATGAAAGTGTAAATGCACATTTGGAAAAAAAATAGGAGAGATAGAAAATAGAAGATTGAAGATTAAAGAATTGAACATTTTTGTCCTTTGTTTTTGTTTTGATTTTTGCTGCATAACCATACTTTTGTATTTGCTTTTACTTTTTGATTCCTTACAGACCATGGGAGACTTTAGCAAACAATACACTAAGAACAGATGTTGCAAATATATAGGTATTGGTTTGACAATCGTTTGTGCAATAGTATGTTTGTTATTGATTGTGAGTGTGATTGTCTTTGATTCGAATGGAGCCAACTATACCATAGCTGTATATACAACTACTACATATTTAGAATTAATTCCTACTCTTTCAGCAATAGATAGGCTTAGAATAGATGGAAAATACATACACAAAGCAAAAGAGCTTTCTTCTAATGTCTTCTATCGTTTATTGGGAGAGTATGTTGACACAATGGATGCGAAAAATTGCTATGTCTGTACGCAGATTCCAACCTCTGTTGAGGAGGGAATTTCATACCACAGCCTGCCCTTAACTTATGGCATAACTAGCAGTCTTTTACTAACAAGGTTCTATAATCAAGAGAGTATTCAATGTTTCTATTCAAATGATCACTTCGTGTTTTCCTTTGTGCCCATAATTAAATACTTGAGTAAAGTAGCTATGAATAATGACATAGTTTAGTAAGAGGATTCTTTGAACCTACATTAATATTTGAGACGGTATACACACACTGTAATAATCTAACCTGCTTACTAACACCTGTTGAAAAGAGTTTCTCAGAAAATACTGAGGAAAGAAGAATGGCGATGAAGGCTAAGATAGATAAGGGAATGGTTCAGCGAAACCCTGGAACTGATCATGCTTATATTGACATCACTAAACAAGGGAGGTTAGCTTTAGATGCACAACGTGTAGGAAAGCTTTGTATATATGGGCCACAAACCTATTTTGATAGAATATATGTGGGAACGAGTGAATGTAGACATGTATTTTCGTTTCAGAGTAAATGGACATTTATGTTGAATGGTCAGGATCCAGCAATGCCTGGTATCTATTACATCTGTGGTAAAAATGCTTATTACCGTCTTTCTAGAGGATGGTATGGCACATGTTATTTGGGAATAATCTTTCCGTAAATGTACCGACTGGATGATTTGAGTAAAGTTCCTAAATTGACAGAATTACAACCTAGACACAAGCGAGAATCAGTTTCTATCATTGTGGGTGACATATTTGGACGAATAATTCCTTCATTGGGAGTTGTTCTGAATTCACTGAAAACACAGAGTTTGTCTACAATAGTGGATAACATGTTAATGGATTTTTCAGGAGCTATTCTCCTTTTAGACACTGAAATGGCTGTGACAAGAGCTATGATTCTTTAGAACTGTCTTGCCTTAGACATTCTCTAAGCAAAGGAGGGCGGAGTTTGTTAAATTGTTAGGTCCATGTCACTGTTGCTCCTACATACCGGACAAGAGCATACTAGTTAGGAGCTTCATTAACAATTTAAAGAAACATGAAACAGAACTAAAAGAATTAACTGAAACTAATATTTGAGAAAAGGCAGGCAAGTGATTTGCAGCAGTGGGAAATTGGATTGGCAACCTGGGAGAAGGTATCATATTAAAATTTGTAAAATGGATTTCAATTATTGTGTTTTGTTTGATTGGAATATGCAGAATGTTCAAATTGTTTTGAATGATCAAAAGAAGATTTGAAAAGAATCAGAGGGTAGAATTTCAAATAGGAACATTTTATGGGGAGAATTCAAGAAGAAAGAACATTCACAGAAATGTGAAAGTAACTAGGTTTTAAAATGTGCATTTAAATAAATAAATTCATTTGGATTTTTTGTGTGATGACATATGTAGTCATCAGAGGAGGGATTGTGAATGCATAGATCTTGCGTGAATATTTTCCTCATACATAATCATACTTACATTTGAATGTATAAGGCATTAAATTCTAAGTTTTATGTAACACGCAAAATGTGCTTTTTAAAATTGGCCACCATCGAACGTGAGGCTTACACGAAAACTAACTATGAAAGTTAAGCATAGTGTTCAGAGGTAACATGGCTTCTGAAGAATTTAGGCCCATATTTTTACTTTTTTAGCGCCGCATTCGCCCCATTTGCCCCATTTTTTTTACGCAAAAGGGGCGCAAACTGGCAAAATACGATTGTATTTTGTAAGTTTGTGCCGTTTTTGCGTCAAAAAGCGGTGCAAATGCGGTGCTAAAAAGTATAAATATGGACTCTAATTTCTGAAATAATACAAGTATTTTCTTGTTCTCTGCAGGGCCTGAAGCTGAGCAAGGCCACTGTGCAATGTTATCTGTAATAACTGTTTCTAGTGTACTCTGTTCTTATGACTTCATGTCCGCTGTTAGACTAGCTCTATTCATTTATGTAAGAACATGTATCTAATTCTTGTTTTCTTTCAAGGATTCAGAACATTTCATCCTGTTCCTTCTGTTACTAAATATGTATAAGATAACCAGCAATGTCGAACAAAAGGAAACATTGAAACCGGACAGAAGAAACCTACTAGGATACTTTTGTATAAATCTGGGAATACATGAATGGAGTCGCGACCAACCAGAGTCATGTTGTTCTTTCTTCACCTGACTCTTTTCCAATAGAAAATTTATCATCTTTTATTATAACAAGACTACACCATTGTTCGGGCGATTATTCCTTGTGACGATTATTCATAGGCATTTCTTTACCAATTACTATATTTTGAGTTATTCTTTAGCCATATAGTCTACTGACTTTTGGTATTTTGTTATTTTCTGGGTTTAATTTACCTGTTCTATGATGAACTAATAGTCTGATGGCTTAGGCACATTATAGTCCAAACTACTAAACCATTTCCCCTTTCCTTGTTCCTGTTCTGTTCCTGACGTTGCTGTCCCCTTGATGAAGCCAAACCATTTGCTATTCTGTTAGGATAGGTTATTATTACTACGTCTTGTTCTTTGTCTTTTGTTCTACAGGTACCAAACTGCTGCTTATTTTTATAGTGTCACAGTTAAGTGTTTTCCCAAATTTGTGTTATTAAACCTTTTGCATGAAGTCCAACATGCTAATGCTAATCGGTGGTTAGTGAGATTTACTCTCATACTCATGAACTGTCGTTGACATTTGCTTTGTTGATTCAATGTATTCAATTTCTCTTGCTCAGATGCTATTGCTATTAGTTTATGTGTTCTCTATTGATATAATAATTCTCGTTGCGTTGATTAAGCTTAGATTCATTTGCTGACTCAATCAGCCTATATTGTTGCTTTACATGTATCATTTCATTTTGAGATTAATATTTGTGACCTTAGCTTTGTTACTATAGGGAAATGAACATTTTACATTCTTAATAAACTGGTGTGGATATTCATGGTCGCATTGATCATGGTGTATTTCTTTATTGACTTTATAATGATGTGTATTGCATTGTGTATTAATTGACTTGAAGTTTTTGATATTTTCTTTGAAGCAGCACAAAAGGTTCATCGACCTAAAGCATGAAATCCACTATCTAGTTTGTTAGTTTCAACTAAAATATAACCCCGATTTCTGCTTTAACACCCGTAGCAGGCATTGGGTGTTTCCCCAGGATGCTGGAAGTTGGGGGGCAGTTTTTCAGTGGTAGTGGCCGGTTTTCTTACTGGGAGCCGATTTTGCAGCAATGCTGCAAAAGTGGTCCCCCTAGTAACAAAAGAACAAAAACAGCAGTGCTTCCTCCTCCCTCCCCCTTGACGCCCAACCCGGAAGCAGGTTTGACAAAATTGCTAAGACTGCTTTGGGTTCCCAGTCCATCCCTGTGTAATTGTGCTCTGATTCCCAGCTACGAAGTGTCAGTGCCTCTTCTGATCAGAAACACTGACTCTTATTTCATATCCTGGAGTAAAGTGGGGGCTTAAAGTAATCTACCTCTGTACCACTCCTTCATTTGAAATTGTCTCCATAACAAGCCCATTTTCAGCTGAGGTCTACCAGCAACAGGAGCCAGTGTGGAACTTCCCAGACATCTTTCTGAGTGAAGATTCATTGGTGGTGCGTTTTATTCCCTTCCACCCTAAAAGACACATTGACGAGGTACAGTGGCATGAGCTTTTTCTGATGCTGTAAGCAGTCAGAGCGGAGGCCACGGGTAGGCATGGCTAATCTGGTGTTCTAGCTACCTTGGTATCCTGACAGATGTTGATGGAAAAATAGGAGGGGCGAAATTATGAAATTAGAATCGTATCATTATACTGCAGTCATGAGCAACCACGTTGCAATACTAACGCCTTATCACCTGTCTGAAAGTATATAGCGTCACCTCTTCTCAGTTTTTCCTGTGGGCTGGTGTACTTTGCATTTCCAGTGAAAATCATGTCTTCATTTGGCCATTTATTGTATCTTGCGGTGACAAACAATAAAGCAGCTATTAAAGCATTAACAATAATTATTTGCCATTAAGCCTAAAAGGCATAGAGAGTGCCACTTGCCAGACATTAGTCCAAAGGAAGTTTGGAACTTGCAAATCCTGTTTCTAGGATGTGATTGATGTGCCAAATTACCTGATGCAGTCCTGCTGCATATGTATTGGTAGACAGATTTTAAAATCAAACTGTTGTTCACTGAACTAAAATCAGAAATCAATGACATACACAGAAAACTGGAAATACTACCCTGCAAGGTGAAAAATAATACATCCTAGAAAGAATAATCATTTAGGAAAACATGTTTGAGCAGAGCATAGACTGTGAACATTAGAAGGTGGGTTAGGTGCTGTAAACACAGCCATGAATCGAAAAGACTAGAGGGAGAGTGATCAGGATGCTTCAGGAAGAGTTCCATATGCGATCCCTGTTAGAAAGCCAACAACTGCTTCCGGGATCCCACAGATGAACTGTGATTGAGCTTCCCTGAGAGGAAGGACCACAGAGACAGCCACTGACTGCCTCCAGTGAGCAGGATGAGCACACAGAGCTGAACCCAATGACCAGGGAGTGCTCACAGGTGGATCAGAATGGAGGCCATCATGGGGCTTACATTTTCAGAAGCACCACCCTAAAATAGCATGCTACACTGTGATATAGAAGACCAATTGTAGTGACTCATAGAGGCTGCTCTGATCAGAGGGAGGTCTGGACACTAATGAGATTGCTACGACAATGATAGCAGTAAGTTATCTGTGCCTATACAAGAGTAGACTTTGTATTGCAAATCCGACCCCTAGGGCCATATGACCTGCAGTAAGAAAGAGTGGAGCCCCGGGCACGAAGACTTGGCCTTTTCTTTTGCAAAGGGGCTAGGAAAAACAGAGATAGATCCAAATGTGATGGCATGCAATAACTGAAATATCTAATAACCAGATAGCCAGGTTGATTACTTGAAATTTTCAAGAGCTGAATTAACCAGTCAAGCTCCATACAATACGCAAAGCGATCAGCTTGGAGGGTCCTGCCAGTATTTCCTTGCAAGATACTCGCTTGCACAGTAGACTGATATAGAACATAATAAACCCAATTTCAGACCTCTGACACCCTAAAATGTGAGTGAGGTCTGATAGCATTCCTCGGGGACCTAGACTAAGAGTCGAAATAAATCACAAAAGATTTCAAATAAAAAAGACATAATATTCTGACAGATGTTGTGGGAGAAAGTGAGGTAACATTATTCCATGCCCATAATTCAAGTCAGTGCTCCCTTGCAGAGTTGAAGAAAAATAAAATAATGTGTGAACCAATTTGGCCTGAAGTTCATAATAATGTTGGACCCCGCTCACGATCGAAGTCCCCAACATAGGTACACATGTCATGCAAAAGTGCTAACACAATGGTGGAACTGTGAATCTTTTCTAAATATAAACACAAATCCACCCCTTAAATATTGAAAACACATTCTTCTCACATAGCCATAGAACACATTTTGAATAGACCTTATAACACAGTAATAGGCCAACAGAAAAATATAAATTCAAATTATAAAACTATCTGATCACACCCCAATAGCAAAGGATTTCTATGGGGGCACATCGGCTAAAGGGGGCGATATGGCGGTTTGATGTAAACCCATTAAAAGATAGCTTGCATGAATAAAACCTAAGGGAACATATCAAATACTACTTTACTCATGATGTTAAGGGTGAAATATCTCTAGCAACCACATGGGATGTTTTTTAAGCAATGATCATTGGAAGATGAAGAGCCCTCAGGAGTTGTAAAAAAAAAACTGGACTTTACTGAAAGTCAAGCTTCATTGGGATACTGAACAAACAGTAAATCCCCACAAGGAAAAGGGTTTAACCAGACTTCTGAGGGAGGTCACCACACTGAGAAGAGAACTCAATGTGTTGAACATGGAGAGTTCAGAAAAAGCCTTACTGATAAAGAAACATTGATTTTGTGAAAAAGCTATAAAAAACAAACATGTTACTGGCTTCATGCCGCATGATAAAGTCAAAACCAGAACCCCTAATGTGTGCAATCCAAGGGCCAGGCAACAAACTCAGAAAACAGATAACAGGGGCTTTCAAACCAATTTTTGGACCCTCTACACATGAGACTCTTGAATACTTTTAACCCCTTCGCAGCCAAGGATGTAACGGATATGTCCTTGGCTGTGGCGCTGAGGCACCAAGGAAGTTACGTTATGTCCTGGGACCGGCTCATGGGGGGAGCACTAGAGCTCCCCCCATGAGCCTCGCCTCGGCGCCCCTAGTGCAGGGAAGGAAGAGGAATTGCTTCCCCTTCCACCTCCGCCCCCTGCTCCCCCTGTGGCATCTGATGGCGTCAGCACGCGATCACGCGCTGACCTCATCAGAGGCCTGCCCCTCTGTGCTGGAAGCTCAGCTTCCAGCGCGGATCGGAGGAGAAATGCTTTTGCATTTCTCCTGTGATCATGTGGAGGGGCTAAGAAATGCATCAAAGGAAAGGAAAGGCCTTTCCTTTTCTTTGATGTCTTTCTCAGCATTTCTGCTGCCTGATCGCGATGCGATCGGGCAGCAGAAATGCCCATTAGACGCCAGGGAGTTTTTTTGTTTTGTTATTGACATGAGGGGAGCGGTCCCTTGGGCAAGGGCCGCTCCCCAAGGGACCAAATTATTTTGAGGCCATTTTTGCCCCCCCCCGGAACAGATCAGCCTAATGTTATTAGGATAATCTGCCCGGGGGGGGGGCAGAAACACCCTAGACACCAGGGCTACATTTTTGTTGTTTATTATTATTTTTTTTATATGTGGGGCGCAACCCCTTAGGCAAGGGTCACTCCCCTAGAGGCAAAATTACTTTTAGGCCATTTCTACCCCCTTTGGGGCCAATCAGCCTATTTTTATTAGGCAAACCACTAGACACCAGGGAATTTTTATTTTATTTTATATAATTGAATGAGGGGAGCGGCCCCTTGGTCATGGGCTACTCCTCAGGGGGGGGGGAAAATATTTGTAGGCCTTTTCTGTCCCCCCGGGGCCATGTCGGCCTATTATAATTAGGCAGATCTGCCCCCGGGGGGGGGGCAGAAACACTACACACCAGGGATATATATATTTTTTTGTTTACCTTATTTTTTTATATATAGGGAACGACCCCTTAGGCGGGGGTCGCTCCCCAGGGGGGTCAAATTGTATTTAGGCCATCGGTCTATTTTTATTAGGGGCAGAAACCACTGACACCAGGGATTTTTATTTTTTGCATCAATTTCACACAAGGGGAGCAACCCCTTAGGCAAGGGTCGTTCCCCTGGGGGGCAAATATATTTTGGGCCATTTCTGCTCCCCTTGGGGGCATATCGAACTATTTCTATTAGGCCGATCTGTCCCCGGTGGGGCAGAAACCACTTAGGCCCCAGGGATTGGTGTGTGTGTGTATGTTTTGTTTGAGGGGGCAGCCCCTTCAGCAAGGGTCGCTCCCCATGGGGGAACATTACTGTCGGCTATATCTGCCCCCCTTGGGGCAGATCGGCCTATTTTTGGAAGGCCCATCTACCCCCAAGGGCAGTGAGACCAGGAAACATTTTTTTTCCCAAAAGAAGAGAGGGGGGGTATGGACATCCCCCCACCCCAAATAAATGGGGCCAAAGTTGTTCTGCACACCAGTGGGCAGATTGGGCAATTACCCCCGATCCACACCCGGTGGGGGGGCAGAAAGTCTACTAGATGCCAGGGAATAAAAAAAAAAAAATAGTGCGGTGGTGGCTACCAACCAGTATGGGCCTGGTTATGCCCCCCCAAACTGAAAGGGGTAACAGTCTTTCAGCTCTCCCCCCCACACACTGAAACATCTTATCTCATGGCAAGCAAGAGGAAATTTGATTATTTTGGGTTTTGGTTTTACATATGGGCCATGAGAGCTTGGCTAACTCTCAAAGTCGTCCTACTTGAAATGGTGAGGGCTGCACTATTTTAACTTTGGGACTCTGCCATGTAGAAAAATCCACAAGACCTAGACACATCTGAAAACTAAACATCAGGGTGAGTCCAGGGTGGTGTACTTCACATGCACCCTGCACCATTTTATTACCCACAATGCCCTGCAAACCTTCAACTTTGCTGGAAATAACACATTTTTTCCCCATTTTTGTGTTGGAACCTTCCGGAATCTGCAGGAATCCACAAAATTCCTACCTCCCAGCATTGTCTCATCTATACCGATAAAACTTCTGTCCCAATTGTTAGCCTAAAAATGTTTTTTTTCCAACTGCCGTTTTGGACCCACATTGGTTCCCCCTCGGTTTTGACATGTTTTTGGCTCTTCCCTGTCATAGGCACTTGGCTCACCTACACAAGTGAGGTATCATTTTTACCGGGAGACTGAGGGGACCATTGTGTGCTAGGAAATTTGTCCCGGTGCGGAGATCCCACAAAGAAATGTGGAAAAAATATGTATTTTTTAGCTAAATTTGAGCTTTTCTGAGGATTCTAGGTAAGAAAACACTGGGGGATCCAGGCGTCACACCTCCCTGGCCTCACTTGGGTGTCTAGTTTTCAGAAATATCTGGTTTTGGTGGGTTTCCCTGTATGACTGCTGAGCCTAGGACAAAAAACACAGGTGCCCCACCCTCCCCCTCAAAAACAGGTAGTTTTGTATTTGATCATTTTGATATGTCCAAATAGTGTTTTAGGGCATTTCCTGTCACGAGCACTAGGCCTACCCACACAAGTGAGGTACCATTTGTATCCGGAGACTTGAGGGAATACTGGGTGGAAGGAAATTTGTGGCTCCTCACAGATTCCAGAATTTTCTGTCACCGAAATGTGAGGAAAAAGTGTTTCCGGCCAAATTTTGAGGGTTGCAAAGGATTCTGGGTAACAGAACATGGTAAGAGCCCCACAAGTCACCCAATCCTGAATTCCCCTACGTATCTAGTTTTAAAAAATGCACAGGTTTGGTAGGTTTCCCTAGGCACCGCCAGAGCTAGAGGCCAAAATCCACAGCTTGGCACTTTGCAAAAAACAGCTCTGTTATCTTTGGGAAAATGTGGTGTGTCCACATTGTGTTTTGGGGCATTTCCTGTCACGGGCGGTAGGCTCACCCACACAAGTGAGGTAAAACTTTTATCTGGAGACTTGGGGGAATGCTGGGTGTAAGGAAACTTGTGGCACCTTTCAGATTCCAGAACTTTCTTTCCCCAAAATGAGAGGGAAAAGTGTTTTTTTGGCCTACTGTTGAGGTTTGCAAAGGATTCTGGGTAACAGAACCTGGTGAGAGCACCACAAGTCACCCCATTGCATATTCCACCAGGTGTCTAGTTTTCAGAAATGCACAGGTTTGGTAGGTTTCCCTATGTGCCGGCTGAGCTAGAGGCCAAAATCCACAGCTTGGCACTTTGCAAAAAACATGTCAGATTTCAATGTAAAAATGTGATGTGTCCATGTTGTGTTTCCTGTCCCGAACATTAGGCCTACCCACGCAAGTGAGGTACCATTTGTATCAGAAGATTTGGGGAAATACAGAATAGCAAAACAAGTGTTATTGCCCCTTGTCTTTCTCCACATTTTTTCCTTCCAAATGTAAGACAGTGTGTAAAAAAGACGTCTATTTGAGAAATGCCCTGCAATTCACATGTTAGTATGGGCAACCCATAATTCAGAGTTGTGCAAATAACCACTGCTTCTCAACACCTTATCTTGTGCCCATTTTGGAAATACAAAGGTTTTCTTAACACCGATTTTTCACTCTTTATAATTCAGCGAATGAAATGCTGTATACCCGGTATAGAATGAAAACCCATTGCAAGCTGCAGCTCATTTATTGGCTCTGTGTACCTAGGGTTCTTGATGAACCTACAAGCCCTTTATATCCCCGCAGCCAGAAGAGTCCAGCAGACGTAACGGTATATTGCTTTAAAAAATCTGACATCACAGGAAAACGTTACAGAATAAAACGTGGCGAACCTCAATTTCAATATTTTTTTATTTCAGCTGTTATTTTCTGTAGGAAACCCTTGTAGGATCTACACAAATTACACCCTTGCTGAATTCAGAACTTTGTCTACGTTTCTGAAATGTCTAGCTTTCTGAGATCCAGCACTGGTTCCACACCCATTTCTGTCACTAACTGGAAGGAGGCTGAAAGCACAAAAAAATAGATAAAATGGGGTATGTCCCTGTAAAATGCCAAAATGGTGTTGTAAAATTCGGCTTTTTGATTCAAGTCTGCCTGCTCCTGAAATCTGGGGAGATGGTGATTTTAGCACCACAAACCCTTTGTTGATGTCATTTTCAGGTAAAAAGCCACAAGCCTTCTTCTGCAGCCCTTTTTTCCCATTTTTTTTTTTAATGAATTTTTGCTGTATTTTGACTAAATTCTTGGTCTCCTTCAGGGGAACCCACAAAGTCTGGGTACCTCTAGAATCCCTGGGATGTTGGAAAAAAAGAACACAAATTTGGTGTGGGTAGCTTATGTGGACAAAACGTTATGAGGACCTAAGCACGAATTGCCCCAAACAGCCAAAAAAATGTTTGGCACCTGAGGGGGGAAAAGGCCTGGCAGCGAAGGGGTTAAGTTAGACATTGTTTTTGAAAATCTTCCCATCTGAGTGTTGCAAGGGCATCCAAGGGAAGACACAGAACGCCCTAAGTACACGGAGGAAGTGAGAAATGTAAATAAAACTTTATCATCAAACAGTGCTCTGTCTCCCGATGGACCGACAGGAAGTTTTTACCAAGGTTTTAGCTTCATCCTGATCCCCCTACTCAGGTTGGGTAATAATACCTTCCATTACTTTGTGATGTTTTCTCTCACAATCAGGGATGCAAATGTTACTTTATTACATAAATAGAGAACGCCCCCCGCTCTGCTCACTGCCTTTAATTGATTTCAATGTTATGTTGAAAAAACATAGGCTAATCAATTCGAGGACTAGAGGACTTATGGATTCAACCAGATCAATCAACGATCATCTAAAAAGGGAACCTTTTTCTCTTCCTGCCCCGAGACAGTCTGCCCTTCATGTGAATTCAGCGCCAGTGGTCTTGGAGCAATGTGCATCCCTTACCAGGTTAAGACCAAGGCCCGAGGAGCCAACGTTGAGAGATACTAAGAGACTGCCATCTCGATCACAGATGATCATCATTCTCAGATAACACTAACTGATTGATTATTCATTAGATTTCGAAAAAGTATATAAGCCAGGTATTCTGGAAGGTACACAAGAAGGGGGTAACGTTGTTGAAGGAGCTATTCAGGCTCACGATACAGCCAATTAGATCAATTCAAAGGATCTGGGTGGGCTGCATTCTGCTTTTCTTGTCCTGAATTGTTGCAAACTTACAGCAGAAATTGGTTGACTCAGAGTAGTGCGAGTTTGTCAACAGTTATCATGTTTCAGGAAACTTGGTGGAATGAACCAGTCTATAGGACCAGCTTTAAAGCTAATTTCGCTAGGCCCTGTCCACCTGGTGGGTGCCTGGTCTATTAATTGTAGGGGGTGAATTTGTTTGATTTGTCACATTAAAACTCTGTCTGTTGTGTTCCAAGATATCCTAGGCCTTCATATAACAAGGACTAATGGGTTGTCGATAAACATATACTCTGTATATAACCATTTAATATCACATAGTAAGTCGTAACAGACCCTTGCTATCTTTGTTTATTATCTGTGCAGCTTAAAGCTAAAGCCCCCACTTTTTTTGCGAAGAGCCTTTAATATCACCTTCGAGCCACTGAATCTGTGCAATTTTTAACTGAAGATAACTGAAGAGGTGGCCGAAGCAAGGGGTATCAGATCACTTGATACTGGTCCCTTCATACCCTGTACAGATGTGACTTCATAACTTGTCCTGTTGCCACTTACCTACAGTTTACTTGGGTGTGATGGGAGATCTAAATTTGATAAAGTCAGATTATATACTTTTACAAGGGCAAACTAGAAATGCAGGATCCAATAGTTCTTACTGGCACTGCATTATGGGACACAATTATTGATTTCATTGTGGTCCCAGAAGAGACAGTGATCACATTGCAATGCATTTTAGCATTAGTTGCACTTTAATGTCTGTCTGTCTGCTCTGAAAATATTGGACCACCTTCTGATAAAGATAAGTGACATATTTTATTCAGTTGTTGGAACTTTTCTGACCTCCCTCTATGGGATATTCCTATTACTAATGTTCAATATTCCCTGTGTTCTCAACTCAAGGAATTGTTCCACTATACATCAAGAACCCCTGCCATAAAACAAATACAAAAATGAACACCTTGTGGTATTCTAGCAGTTGTCTTCAAATGCTGCACTCAGGTCTAGTAGAATGAACGCCGCTGATCCACCTTGGTCTAGGACCTCTCTAAGCTCCTACGTAGCTACCAAGAGCGCTGTTTCTGTACTACAACCCATCTGAAACCCGGTTTGAATAGGGTGTAGGATGTTATTGTCTTAAAGGAATACTGAGAGATCATGATTCATCACCTTTTTTACTAACGCCCTGAAGGAGGAAGATCGACCTGTAATTTTTGACTAACTCTGGGTCCAAAGAAGGTTTCTTTAGCAAAGGTCTAGCGATGGCATACTTCCATACATCTGGCACACTGCTACTATCGAAAGATGAATTGTATACGTCAGTGAGCGCTGAGAGAATGATGGCCCCACATTTCAGAAAGCATGCTTTGGGGTGCAGGGTCGAGTTGAAGGCCTGATTTAAATGTTTTTGCTATGGTTAAAATTTCCTCCTTCCAAACCTGTGGGAAAGCGAAAAGTTCAACCTTTGTGCTGTCGGGTGCAGTCTTCGAGAAGGTCTTATTTTTAGGGTCGAGCCTGCGTAGCATGCGCTCGCGCATGCGTATCGCAGCAAGACGCTTTTTAGGGTCGAGCCTGCATGCGTATCGCAGCAAGATGCTTTTGTATTTAGAAAAGGGCTCGGAGCCCTGTCAACTTCACGTCAGTGTTTTTTATTGGTTCGTGGGCTTGCCTAATAAAATCTGCTTGCTTTCATTAGTCGAAGGCAAGCATAAGTCATGCCTTTTCAGGTGGCTAGCCCTCCTCGAGCGCAGCGACCAAGTACAGAAAACATGCGAGGCTCGCTGTTTTCCATCGGGCTAGTGGACTTCTTTTTCTCTAATTTACAAGCGGGATCTCGCTTGGCAGAAGTCCAGCGCTTTACATAGTTAATTTCACTTTTTCGGGTTATGTACACAAATGCACTTTTGCCCGATAGGTGAAAAAAAGTCTGGTTAGGAGTTTACAACTCGATCAGCTCTAACATGAGCAAACGCGAGACCCGTTGCATTGTAAATGCTTGTTGTGGTTTGATGCCTCTAAAAGTGCTTCGTACATGAGCCTTGCTTTCCCAAGGAAATGACTGGCTAACAGCTCACAGTGGGCCTGCGGGGGAGGAGGGCCTGCTCCTGAGGTGAAGGGTTTCAGAAAGGAATTAGCAATATTATTAGTTCCTTTGAGGATTTAGGGGAGTTTTCAATCCTTTCTGCAAAATCATCCGTGCAGGCTTTCCTGATGGTGTGTTGATACTTTTTCAAAGCTTTTTGGGGCTAAGTTTACCAGTGCCATCATAACTTACCCTCCACTTCATTTCCCTTCTTTTACACCATTTCTTTAATTCTTTCTTTTAATCCATTAATTCTGCAGAAAATCACTGGGCTTTTGCCTGTGGTGGGGTTTTAGCTAGATCTTAGTGGGGTTGACTCATCTGGCACAGCATTTACCCATTCCTGCAATTGTGGATACAATGAGGATACATCTCCAAATGGTTCGGGCACTGAATTGCGTAATGCCATGTCCTAGCTTATTATGCCCAGTTTAGACCACGCCAAGTAATCCTTGATTGTGTCGCTATGGGGGCTTTATTACCTGCCATAGGAAGGAAAAAAGATATAATAAAATGGTCTGACCAACAGACAGAGAGGGGAGCTTTCACAGTCATGTCAAGCAAATGATCTTTGTTGTGTGTTGGTGAGGGGACAATTGAGGCTTACTTCCAAGTGCATTTTTAAGTCACCTAACAACGTAAAATTTGCCACCTGCAAACTATGAGAAGCTAAAACATCAGGTAAGGCCCACAGGAACTCAGTAGCTGGCCCTGGAGGACAATAGATGAGCAATGTAGAGAACGTATAGGTGTAGGAACGTTTAATCAAAAAACTTTCACACCCTGAAATCATGACAGAGGTGAACCTGGTTTCCAGGTAATTTTTGAATATCACTGCAACTCCCCCTACCCCCGGACTTATCTGCTCAATCACATCTTGCAATAGAATATCCATGGGGAGTGACACTGCAATATCACGCAGACAGTCATCTTTAAGTCAGGTTTCTGTCAGATATATAACTTCTGGCTGATTGTCCTCCAAAAATATAAAGATTTCTAACTTATGTTTTGGGAGGGACCTATAGTTAATTAAGAACATATGCTGCTGATGTTCAGTCTTGCTCTGTAAGTTGTTAACAATTTTACTTAGATGTGTGAACAAGTCTGTTGTCGCCTCAGGTTCTGCAAGCCCTAGTGATTGTCTACAGGTGGAGCACTCACTGGGTAGATTACTAGAGTCCATAGAGTGGTGGCTGTCCTTACCCACTTACCAATTGAGGAGTTTCAAAGAGTCCAAGGTGTAGCTGATCCTGCCAGTGATTAAATGGGGAGGAGTTCTGGCCCCGACCAGATGTGGGTGGGTGCAGAGGGGCTTGCATTTGGCCCGCCACGTCCATTACCAGCCCTCCTTAATTAATGCGGCCAGATGAAAGACTCCACCTCCAACCAAGATGTCTACTGTTAGTAGTTTAAAAGTGTCTGCTGACTCTGAACATTGCCAATTAAGTTAAAAATTGCTACACAGTCACCCATTTAACCATGTACCTGTGTTGAACATTTTGACAATGTATTCACATGTACAAGTACATCAGAGTTCATCTCACTTGGTAAAATTATTATTCCAATAAGCCCAGGGCATCTTTGCAAGAGGAGAACCCATGGCGACCCTGGCACTTTGAATCGGTTTGCTTATGTCAACTGTTTTACTTTTCATTTTCAATTTATGTGGCAAGAAAAGTCCCGTTAGGAATTTACAAAGCTAATAGCTCTAACTCGAGCAAATGCAAGACCCATTGCATTGCAAATGCTTGTTTTACTATTGCAGATACTCATGTTGCCATTAAGACCTTGAAAACATGTAAGGCCCCAGGCCTAGATAAGATCCCGGGGACTTGTTGTGTGATGATGTTGCATAATGAACTCCACATATCAATCTTTTATTCAATGCCATAGCTGCTTGTGCAGATGTTCCTGAAGGGGGCTGAGATCATCCCAATCTTCCAAAAGAAGGACGGGTAATCCAGGGAACCATAGGCCCATCAATGTATTGGACAACCTGCAAGATCTTTACTAAACAGCTGATCAATAAACTTGAGCATTGGATAGTTGAAAAAATGTATTATCATTCTTTCAGGCAGGCTTTAGAGCTGAAGTTGGTATCACCAATCAAGTGCTTTGGCTGTCTTAAATTCTTTGGAAATACATTCATTTAAGGAAAGATCATGTATATGTTGTTTAGGTTGACCTGAGGGTTGCCTTCGATTTGGTTCCCAGATATTTACTTTGGGAATCCCCGAGTCAATTGGCATGTCAACAGCACTGCTGTAGTCAAGCTTCATGAGAACAATTATGCGCAGGTACGCTGGGGAAAAAGGGGCAACCTACAAGTGGACCCACATCTGCAGAGGGATAAGACAGGGATGTGCTCTGCGCCCTACTCTCTTCTCTCTTTACATCAACAATGTTGGTGATACACTTCTGAGTTGTATACACAATTCTCCTAAATTAAATGATCTATCCATACTA
The DNA here is from genome assembly GCF_031143425.1 of Pleurodeles waltl. Lineage (NCBI taxonomy): Eukaryota > Metazoa > Chordata > Amphibia > Caudata > Salamandridae > Pleurodeles > Pleurodeles waltl. The sequence continues at coordinate 513,193,166 of NC_090445.1, forward strand.
GCGTAGCTCTTTGCTGATGATACTTTGTTACTATCTGGAATCCATATTTGTCTGCAAAATTTGTTGATCAAAATCAAAACTTCATGTGATCTCAAGGGTCTAGAAATCAATATACATAGAAATGTAAATGGCTATTTAGTCACATATGTCCTTCCGAGAGAATATCTGTATAGGTTCTGTCTATTTGTAGTGAGTGGAAGGATTTGATTATTTTAGAATACAGGTAGATAAGAACTTATGTTGGACCCCTCAACTAGAGAAATGCAAGGCAAACCTCCATCACAGGTCCACTGCTCTTTCAAAGTTTCATAGAGGATTAATTTCTAAATCTGTATCTCCAGTCCTGGAGGTGTATAAAGCCAAGGCACATTCAAATCACTTGTACAGATAAAAAATATGGGGCTTTGTAAATCGAGTGGTGTAAGACTGTAAGGGAGAATGCTGGATGTATTTTTAAATAACCCCAAAGTACATCTCTGATATTGTTATTTTTTTAGATTGCGCTGAAGAAAACTGAACATCTAGGTGCTCTAAGACCATGTTATTATGGGTTAGATAATGGCCAATTGATGAACTATCCTGTTATAGTATTAATTTGTTTGAAATAATAATCTTGGTATTTTGTAACCTTTACCTTGACTCTTTCATATTAGGTCCTGGATGAGCATACTGAATCTGAAGAATATGTGGATTGACTCAGCTTCAATAACCTCTGCATCCAAAGGCCTTGTAAAATAAAACTGATTTGGAACCATATGGAACCTAACTACATGAGAGCGCAATTGATGGGAGCTTAATGGCCAAATATCTAGAATTTAACCCGCTACCTCTTTCAAAACATTATTGAATAATATAGAACCACTTTTTTCCAAAACACTTTTTATGAAATTTCTTTTTGGAACTCTTTGCATCAAAAACTTCACATAGATGTGGAAAACCTGCAGAGACAATGATAGTTTTTTGTTCCCTGTGCAACAACCAGAAAATAGAAAACATTGAGCACCTGTTATCCTTTATTCCAGTAGACAATGAAGGGAGAAGGAAGGAGACCCGCCCTTCATCAATGTGTGCTTTCATCACTGTATGCCAGCCTTAAGTGTGTTTCAGTCTGACACTTCCTCTTGTATGTTGTTTTGCTTAAGCAGGTTTTTTTTATTGTGCTTTGAAAATTCATACCCTTGCTTTTGTCAGCCTAAGTGGGAAGGGTATACCCAGATATGGGTCCGTGCTCACTGCCTTACTGAATTCAAGCTAGCCTGGCTGAGGAGGGGTGATGTCCCAAAATCGGTCCGAGGATGCTTGTTTCTGGTCCAGGGAGGACCTGGCTTGGCAGTTTGGGCAGGGCTGTTCCTATGAGGAACAGGGTCAAGACTGGTTTCCACATGTTTGGGTCCAAACTGGGGTGGTGTGGCGGGCAAAAAAACTATGGATTAAACCCAGATCCTTGTAAGTGCGGAGAATATTTGCATTGTTCAGCATTCTGTCCATCATCTATTGTTTTTGCCTTCACATTCGGTAGCACTGGTAATGCTTTCTCTTCGTGGCTCACGGACCAAGTACAGGTTAATTAACTTTAATTAGTGTCCATCAGCTAACCATCCGCTGCTTGTCCTGTGGTAAAGGTATTATTTATTTTTCTCAAATAATCCATTTGCTCTGCACACGTTTTTTACAATTGCTCATTCATTCAAATTTAGGGATTTGTTGTTTTAGTGCATGTTAACCCCTTTGTTTTCCTGGTTCCTTTGTTTTCCTTGTACTTTTCTCTCCAAGTTATTGCAAATTTCACAGAACTCCATGTAACTTGGTTTCTGTCGCTGCCTGAATGAATCTCAAAACCATGTGGTTCTTATTCAGGAGGTTATCTATCGCAAAGACTATAATGCAACAATATAATGCAATATATAGAAAACCTGTACAATGTACCTCCTTTCAAATTCGTATTAATAATGACAATTAAAAAAAGTCCTTTCTACTATAATGATTTAAAAAACACTCATTCATCAGGCACTTACAATTGAGGAAGTTACATCAACGCTGCATTTAATTTTTCTGAAGAGCTATGACCCACCTGGCACACACATCAGCGTACTATTCTGAGTCTTCAAATTCGCCATGTGTTTGATGTACATTTACCTCCCATTTTCCATGATCCTTCTTCGTACTTTTTTTCTTATCCTAAGCATCTCATTTCTTATGATTTTGCTGCCTCGGAGTTTCCAAATGCATCGATGTTTGAACAAAGGTTAAGATATGCGTTGTGAAAATACAAACAAAAATACTGAACTTTACACAGAAGGAATGTTTGCACAAATAATGCAGAAAATAAAGACGTTGTGAAAAACCGAGTATAACTTTGATGAATCATCTGTGTGATATCCCACAGGACAGTTTGCTAGACAGCTGGGACGTGCTCACCTGACCACAGGGTGCTAAATTGTCATATGGGAATGTGCTTCTTATGCATGTTTGCCGCTATGGCTGAGAATCAGTGCCAGTGGTGATTGGGCTCTTATAGCCTTAACTAACCTAGTCTGGGTGTCATTTTGAGCGCTATTTAGATTTTCTTCAAATGACTTACTCTTCTTGTATAGCGCTTTGTATCTCACATCTGTAAATAACAGTTGTCACAATTACCTCATACTAAGACATTCCATTCACTGACCTACAGGTCGAAGGAAGGCTGAATCAGCCCTATAGGGATTCATCTGGTACACTGCTACTGATTCAACATCATGATCTACAAATGTAGTCAGCAGCAGCAAGCATTCATCTCAATGAGGCATCCTGCCTGCTTTTAGTGATGTACTGCTAAGAGAGGAGGTTGTGCCATCCACTGAAGCACAGTAGTGCTTTGGACAGAGGGATGGTGCAAAGTGTGTTGACACCGTGTTCTACAAAGAGACATAAATCAGACACGAGGTGGCAGTGTTTTTTACCAGTGTAATATGTGATTGTGCAGGGGCATTTGTCTGGTAACATGGCATTTACTGGGGTTGTAACCATTGGTTGTATGTAGTTGCTGCATTGCTCTTGGCAAAGGAGAGGGTACGGTTGCCTCAGTGAACAACATATTTTAGATTTACCCATGCCAGGAGGTTTGTGCTTTCTTTTCTGTCTGACAACCTATGCATAACTGCGTACCATATGCCAATCCCTGTCAATACTATCTACCAGAAATGTTACAAATGACTGCCACAAAAAAAACATAACAATTTGTTGGTGTTGTTATTGAGTGTGCACTCTTGTCCAACCTCACACTTTCATATTCTACTTCGAAATTGCTTTCACACTTATTTTGCCCACTGCATGTTGAAGTGTGAACTGAATGGTCAAGGAAATGGCCTTCCTATTTCTTGGATGATCCTGCTATTCTGCTTTTCCACCTTCTTTTGCCTGGCTGAAGACCTCGTGTCATCATTTCTTTTTAACAAAATATAGTAGGAAGTTCATGGAGAGAGTACGCTTTTTGACAACCCCTTAAACCACTGGCTTTTCCATGGTTGTCATGCGTTGCCATTGTCTGGATGGGCTGTCCATGCTGCTCCCCGTGTGCCCCCCACATCCAACGTCTTTTTCTTTTTAAATATTTGATTTACTTTCTTAGGAGGAGAACCCGTTCGTAAACTGCTTCCATTCTCTCCACCTTAAGAAAAAACATTTTTGTGCCACTTTTTTGTCTTATAATTTTAATTAGCTGCTCCATCTAAGCTCGACAAATGAAAAAAAATGGGACCCACAGCATTTTATAGGTGATAATGTGTAACGGTGTACGCACATGCATCATCACGCATGCACGCTGCTACAAAATGAAATAACTGTATTTCATACATTATGGGGTAATGATATGATTTGTGAGCAAATGGAAGCGTCAACGGCGGGACCGTGAGGAGCACCAGCCCGGCGTCTTCGCCTCGACGCGCTACCGAAGAAACTCCACAACAGCGCCGACCCTCTCCGCCGTCACTGCAGGACTTCGGACCCCGGCTCGCTCCGGCCGCGCGGCTGCCCTGAGGGCACGGGCTTCGGCGCGGAGCACTCGGTCGCTCGGTGGAGAGTCAGCATCTCGCTGGAGCCCGCCCACTGGTGGAAAAAGTTGGAAGGTCTGAAAACCAAGAAACCAAGAAACAAGCGCAACTCCCCATGGAAAGAAGCCTAAATCAAAGTGCAAGAGCTACCAAAACAAGCCCAATAAAATCAGAAAAGCATAGGTGAAAAGTGGTATGCTGAAGGGTCATCTGTAAATGAGGAAAACTACAAATGAAGACTCTACTGTTTCGCACATTCCCGCCGCCTGTACTTTTGACCGAAAGGACCCTGGTGGGACTCTCAGTCCCGGGATCCCTCCAGCAGCCGTCACCTGACAGGGGGAGGCTCCCTTTTCACGGCACTATATAGCGCGCCGCATTTCATCGCAGCACATTCCCGCCGCCTGTACTTTGACCGAAAGGACCCTGGTGGGACTTCCAGTCCCAGGATCCCTCCAGCAGCAGTTACCTGACAGGGGGAAGCTCCCTTTTCACGGCGCTACATAGAGCGCCACATTTCATCGCAGCGCGGGACGTCTTGCGCCCGTCATTGCCAGGAAGAGACTGGGCTGGGCCACCCCCTAATGACTTGTCTGTTTAGCTATTGGTCTTGGTTTAGAGGATTAAGGAATTTTGTTTGTTTAGTTTGATTAGTTTTATTTCACTACGAGCATCAACCGGCATTAAAGGGGCCAGTGGAGCAAGTCCTTATCATCCCTTGCTCCCAGGGGCTTCTTTTCCCTCTGATACCATTTGCACCTGATAGCAGGAAACAGGGCTGGGCTATCTTTTCCAGACGTGTTTGGTATCATCTAGCTTGGCTATTGGAAAGACGACATGGGGAAGCGGAAGGCCGATGATGTATCAGTATCCCACTCTCGGGTAAAAAAACCCCAAAAACGTCCTGATGGGAAAGTGGAGGGATGTTTTACCACAAATCTACAGCAATTTAAAACAATTGATTCACTGTTTGAAGAGGTTGAGGCAATACTGAGGAGTCCTTCCGTTACTGGCTCTTCTATTCCGGAAACTATTCCTTCCAAAAAGATTCCTGAACTCTTTAAGAAAAAAACACAGATGCATAGAGTAGAGGTTAAGGTGGATTTGCACCCTCCTCCTCATTCCCAGGTTGCAATTCCTTCACTTTTGGAGATCTCACCATCATTGGTGGAAACAAATGGATGCTTGCCTGTGGAAGGTGCACCTTCTTTGAGGTGCATGTCTCCGCCTCTTATTTCCATTCCTTGTTCAAATACGTTTTCGGTTTTGTCCTCTAATTCTGTAAGTCCTGGACACTCACAAACTTTATTCGTAGAAGGAACTGACAAGGATATTCTGGATAAAAAGATGGGCAGCAATGAAGCTTCTCAGTTAGCTACCATTTCTCAGAAATTAGATGATGTTAAGTGTCTGTTGGTATCTCTGATGAACAAAATCTCTGGACTCTATGATCAAAAGCCTGGTTGTAATTGCATTGTGCCGTATGAGTCTGTTCCTTCCTCTGATCCATTGATGAAATCCAAAAAATCTAGTCTCTTTACCTTAGGTGACAAAACAACTTCTCTTTCTACATATAATATCGCTAGGGGAAGTAATAGCAGCTCTCCAAGGCAGGTCTGTCTGTCAGACCGTTTCTACCATCAATGAGCGAGTTCCAAAATTAGGTGTAAACAAGTGTGGATACACCTCTGGATGGGGGAATATAGGTATTCCTTGTCCAAAAACCTCTCAGTTAAATTCAGGAGGAATGCCCTCTGCAGCAAGTTTTCGTGTTAGTTCCCTTTCAGTTACACACCCTGATTATTCGACATTTTCACAGACACATGACTTCAAGGGAAGGTCAAGAAGGAGGAGGGAATATGCCATTATATATTTGACTAGGGTGCCAAAGCTATCTCAGGGCAATAGAGAGTCGAGTGACTCTCTAATTAACAAAGTTATTCATTGGATACGTTCCCAGAGGAATTGCCTCTCTGCTATCCGGTCAGATATATGTGAGGTCCGCAGATATAATCAGTTGGGGTCGGAATTTGATTATATTTCAATTCTCTTTAATGATAGTAGTCTAGTCAATGATCTCCTGGCCTTCGACACACGGACAGGTACATTAAGTACAGGGAGGGAATCGAATCTCAGACTTAGTAGTCAGCGGCCTGGGGTCCCGCTATGCAGAGGATGCTGTACATCTGGAACTATTGTTGCTGGGGTTATTTCTCCTTCAGAGAACTCTTTACCATCTAAATCTGAGAATCCTTCCCCCTCACTTTCTGAATTGGACTGACTGATTGCCCCCTGCACAGTACCTCCTAAAATAATAATCGATGAGCGTCAACCTATGGGGACTCCATCTACTACCTCCCTATTGAGAACCAAGTTAATATCTACGCCTCCCAAAATCAATGTTATATCTTGGAATGTTGCAGGAATTAAGTCACAGTTGGGTGATCCGGAATGGGTAAGCTTTGTTAATAAACAAGATATCTGTCTTTTTCAGGAAACTTGGACTGCAGAACAGATATCCATACAAGGCTTTACAACCTATTTTTCTGCTGCCCAACCTGCCTTTAGTGGCTTTGGAAGACAGATAGGAGGGTTAATTATTTTGTTGAATAATAGCTAGAATGTGACCACTCCATGATAAAGTTTAATTCCTATGATTTGCTGGGTGTACAACTCACATTCCGACCTGGATTTAGGATGATAGTTATGAATACTTATGCAAGATCCGTTCCCCGTGGGTCAGAATCAACTGTTCTCACCCAGCTGACGGATTATATAGAGCTTTTGGACTCTTCAGACCTTCTGATTATAGTAGGTGACTTCAATTGTTCTTTTGTGCTGGACAATACCATCAGTAATCTGACTACTGAGGAGGACGAATATTGGGGTATTCCCCAATCTAAGGAAATGGTGCCTTTGCCTGCTTCCCGTGTTGCATCTCAGTTGTCTTCCCTTTGTCTGAAACATGGCCTGAGAGAATGTAACGGCCGCACTAAATCTGATCCAGAGCGAGCTATTACTTTCAAGCGAGGGCTCTCCTTTAGTACTATTGATTATATTCTGGTGGATATTAGGCTATGGTCAAGTTCACTGGACATGGAAATATTACCTCGCTTTGATAGTGATCATAATCCTCTGTGCCTTGTACTGACCAACTATGCATTTGCAAGAGTGCAGCATACAACGATCACTAATGTCCCACTCCCCTGCCTGAATCATAGACGTTCTCGGGTCTGCTGGCCGAAGGTTGAATCCAACCCGTACTTGATTAGGGAAATGTATTCATCATTTTTAAAACTTTTCGCAGATTACAAGGAACAAAAGGCCCCTGATATTCCCATTATGGCTATCCACAACAAAATGGTGGATTCCCTACAGGGTATTTTCTATAGGGAAATTCCTTCTAAACCGAGATCTTTTGACATCCCTCGTAAGGATTGGTATAATCAGGACTGTGTGCGAGCAAGATCTAATTTAAACAAGGCTGTAAAAAACTCTACCCAAGAGGCTATTAAAGATGCCCGACGTAGGTATGTTAAGGCCCTGAAACAAGCAAAAAAAGATTGGGATAATGAGATTTGGCAGAAGCTGCTTGAAGCAGTCAAACATCAAGATGACAGTTCCTTCTGGCGGCTGTTGGCCTCCAGTTCGAAAGGGGGTAATGATGTTATTGGTATGTATATTCAGCCCGAAAGATGAGTGTCTCATATTTCAGGAATTTATGCCCTGCCTGTACCGCAAGCTCTGGAGGTCCCTGGATATGATCAGTGTTGGGCTGTTACCAAGACTGCAACTGAGAGTATTGTTTTTACATTAGCCGAAACAACAGCTGCAATTAATTCTCTGAGGCCAGCTAAAGCTCCTGGTCCAGATAAGATTCCAGGGGACCTGTTTAAATCAGAACTAAAGATATGGGCATGGTACATAAATTTATTGTCTAATGCCATAGCAGCTGGTAGCCCTATTCCAGATTCTTGGCGTGGTGCAGAAATAATCCCGATTCATAAAAAGGGTGATGTAGGTTCACCTGCAAATTATCGACCAATCAGCCTTATTGATATCCTTCAAAAGACTTTTGCTAAGCAAGTCTTAGATAGGCTTACCGATTGGATCCAAGATAATCAAATCTTATCCCCTTTGCAGGCCGGTTTTCGGCCCAAAACTAACACCATGGACCAAGTCTTTAGGCTGTCATTACTATTTTGGAAGTACGTCACCCTATCTAAGCAAAAACTCTATGTTGCTTTTGTAGATCTAAGATCTGCGTTCGATTTTGTTCCAAGAGAGAAACTGTGGGGAGTATTAAACAAAATCGGTATCCCAGGAAACTTAGTGCATTTAATTCAAAGGCTACATGAAAAAACATTTGCACAAGTTAGATGAGGTAATCGGGGGGAACTCACTGACAAAATAGATATTAGGAGAGGAGTGCGCCAGGGCTGTGTTCTTGCCCCAACTCTATTTACATTGTTTATCAACGAGGTGGTGCAAGTTGTTACCAACTGCCAAAACGACGCTCCATCCCTGAATAACCACAAAATTCCAATTTTGCTATTTGCTGACGATTCCCTCCTGATCTCTAGAACTCCTATGGGTCTTCAGGTACTTGTGGATAAGTTTAGTTAGTTTTGTGGTGATTATGGACTTGAGCTTAATCATAGCAAAACTAAACTTATGACCCTGGGTTGTGGCCCCACTAAGAGATATTCCATTTTTTACAATGGCACCCCCCTAGGCATGGTAAGCTCCATAGACTATCTGGGGGTGAGAATTAGCAATAATCTGCATTGGGGGGCCCAAATCGATAAAAGTTTAGCTCTTTTGGCCCAGAGATCTGGGGCTATTCTACGTTTCCACAAGTCTACCTCTGAGAGAGTGATTACCCCAACCATTAAAATCTACCGAGCTAAGGCACAGAGTGCTGCGGTCTATGGGGCAGAAATCTGGGGGTCCTCGAACACTGGCAAGCTTGCAGTGGGGGAAAACAACTTTGTAAGGTCAACTTTGGCTTGTCCTCGTAATACTCCACTGCTGCCAATGTCCTGGGACCTTGGTCTTTCATGCATCTCAGATGTAATTGCCCTACGACCATTGCTTTTCTGGGTCCGCATATGGACCACCCCTGAGCTATCCGAATATAAGGAGTCTATTCAAGACATCCTAGATAGACCTAATGTACTTACCATTCCTTGGTTTAATCACATCTGAAAATGGTTTTATAGATTGGGTCTTAGCGACTTTTGGAGCCATCCAGAGAGTATAAGGAAGGATCAGAAGAACCATTTGAAAACTGTTTACTGGATGTATGTCAGGGAAAACTACCTGCTGTGTTCAACACACGGCAGATTGACTTTAGAATTTTTTGATTTCAAATGGTATCCGTATCTTGAACCATTTATGAATACAATTCATGATCCACTAAGTAAGAGTTTGTATATTCAGTTTAGATATGGTTGCCTGCCTCTTAAATCTTATGGTAGTACACGGAGCTTGACTCCAATTTCTGATCTTTGTCCTAGTTGCATTCACACTTCATAATCTATTGTACATTTTATGTTTATATGCCCCGCATATATGATTGCGCGACGGAAGTGGTTATGACCCGTGTGCAGAAATATGGGGATGAGACATTGCATGGCTGCCTTAAGGATCATGATGAGGGATACTTCTTTCCCTCTATCTTGTGCGGTTAGCAAGTATATTGTAGCTGCTTGGCATATACGTATCCGTTCCCTGGGAAAAAAATGATGATGAGGAATACATTTTTTAAAAGTTTTAACTATGCACCTAAGACTGAAATAAAACCCCATGTCTAATTTAAATGATAGGTACTAGGGGGTCAGGTGCATTTTGAAGGAAAGTAATTTTATGTGTTTTAAGGTTGAACATGTGTTATTCTATTTTATTCTCACCCTTTTTAACAAAAAATTTGTATTTGAATGTTGTTTTTTGCTTTTATGGTTGAAAGTAACCGAATAAAGCCATGTGAACTGAGAACTGTATCTTTGTGTCTTTTTTAAACACTTTTATGGCTATGCTTCACAGTATCACTGTGCTGTACAGGATCACATAATGTCATTAGCAAAACGAATACGTTCCCGGGGTGAGACCTATTGGCTTTGACAATGCTTGTTTATGATACACTCTTTATGCCGCAGGTTTTCAAGATTGACACTTATGTGGAAGCAATAAAATCTTGGAAGGAAAGGGAACGAGGAGAGGACTCCCCTTTGTATTTTCTCGCCAGACAATAGTTAGTGCACTATTGCATCAAACAAGCAAGAAACAGGTGCAGGCAATGACTGGATGTGTATTTTATTCACATATTGAAATGTTTCCGAACAAATTGCATTTGTAAAGAGCACGCAACGTCTAATTCCGAAAATGTCTACCTCTCATTGAAAGCGGCTGGGAGACCAGCCTTTGCAACACGCGAAAATTCTCGCTTGCAGATTAGACAGCAAAGTGAACATATGTGAGATGTTAACTGAGTCCAAGCGAAAAAAAATCAAAGAGCTCTTAGTCACCGCCATGTTCATTGTGTCGGCCTCCTCATTTGCTAACACCGTGTTACTGGAGCGCGCTGGCGAATGGTCTTTGTTTCAGCTGTCAGTTCTAATAAACACATGGGCTGTAATAGAGGGGCCAGTGACACTGCTGCGAAACACTATCCAGAAATGTCCGGCATGATCCTAATGTTATTTCCAACCTAATGGCTGAGCCTTCATTGAGACAACTCCTAATGGCAGATTAGCGAGATGCCGGGAGATGTATGAGGCTCCGTGGTGCTTTCAAGCAAAATACAACTTTGACCTATTGTTCCGCTGTAATGTAATAACAACCATTTTGAATAGTTGCATGATAATGATTTTTCACAAGATCGCACGTTCCCAGCTCTCAAACCCACACTAGCCTGGCTTGCCTCACTGGTGTCTGTCCTCAGATGGTAATGAACGAAAAAGTGATGAATAAAATGCTTCAATTAAACACTATCCTTGACAATTCGCTGAGCAGCATTCCATTCCATCGTTATTTTACTCACTGTTACTTCACGGATAGGAACCAACCACAAGCAAACTAGTGGTGGCTACAGAAGCCACTTTTGGGCGTACCCAGGCCACATTTACTTCTGCTCTGAGAAGCGCTGGAAGTGATGGACTAGTACTAGATTCCAGAGATGGTCAAAGAAGGTGCTGGTTCAGTCTGTGGAAGAGCCTTTGTGTGATCTTGTGATGATGATAAAGCTTTAATGTATTGGGATCCTGGATTGGATCGGTACATGAGCCAGTATCATGAATAGCCAGTATTGTGAGAGATTTCTAGAGACAGGAAGTTCCTCTCTGGTAAACCTTTAGTTTCCCTTGAAGCATGGGAATCTGTAAAAAATGAAAGGTATCTCTGGATTTACGATGGCTCCCAGTGGGATGCGTGCTCAGTATCCATTTTCCTAGAGCGTTGGTGTGTTTGGAAAGTAACACCACTATTGTGAGGCACTTGTGTCACAGACTAGTGCACACCTTCAAATGGCAAGGAATGTAACAGGTTGAACTCAAAGCAACTGAGCAGACATTTTCACTACCATTCTGGAGCTCCAAATATTATAACAAGGTTTCTTGGTTTCTTGTCATCTCTAATAGAGCCTCAATATTGTTAATACCCACCAAATTACCATATCCAATGGATCAAATAAGATGTGTTTTTCCAGAGATGAAAAATAGCATGGATAGTCTCATTTCTCTTTATTCCAATCCAATTGACTAGTCTATGTTGTGGTGTCATCTTAATATTTCTTTGCCACACACACTAAAACTTGCCAATTGAGCCAGTGATCAGACACAGCACTCATAGTTGTGGCATTATCTGCTTGCATGCCAAACATTCTTGTTTAACCTTTTTAGGTTGAAGCCTACCAGACAGACCAGCTGTCTAGTTTGCCTACAACTTCTTGTGGGCATTCTTAAAACTTCCATGGGAAGGGACTTCATCCATTGCTGACCATTGACTTTGTGGTCTGTAACTCACATTTTCTGGCTTTCTATTTGCTAGCCTTATTTGTAGTAGGATGTCTAGCTTCAGTTTGTTCCTCCCATTGTCAAAATCTAGTTCACTGTATTCTTCCACAAACTCACTTTCTGTAAACAGGCCTTAAAAGCTTGTTTTTATCTTGATACTTTTGCTGTGCATTCAAAGACAGAGGTCAAATGTAAGCAGGCGCTGTCTTCCAATGGAGCTTGATGTTTACTTTTCTTTCTCTGACGTCAAAGTGAGGGAATTTATGCGACAATCCTGCTGAGTATTCACGTGAAAGGAGAGAGAGCCAGGACGTTTTTTTTATTTAGCACACTAAAGAAAAATTAACTGTGCTGATGTTTCAGAATATATCAGAATTAGTGCAAATGAAGCACTTTTTTGTAATTCTAAAGTGTAGTGAAAACAAATACTTGAATACGATCAAAACACATCAGTACATTGTGATGACATTTGCACACATTATCGTTTGTGTGAGGTAAAACCATTTTTCAATGCAAATGAAATGGTCATTTCAATGGAAAATGTATTGTCTGTAATGGCAGAGTGTTACTACACTATGCATACACCATATTACACAACTCAACTCCACTCTATGTCCCTCCACCCCACTCCACTCCAAACCCCTTACTTTACTCCACTCCACTCCAATCTATCTCACTCCACTCCAATCTACCCCACTCCACCTTGTTACAGTCTACTCCAATCTACCCAACTCCACCAAATCTGCCCTACTCCATTTCAATGTACCCCACTGCAATCTACCCCACCTCAATCTTCCCATCCCACTTCATTCCACCGACCCACTATGATCAACTCCACCCCACTATAATATACCCCAATTCAAACGACTCCACTCTACTTTAATCTACCCAAATCCACTCAACTTTAATCCAATCTACCCCACTCCACTCCAGGCTACATGACTTCAGTCTACCTGACTCCACTCCAATCTATCCCAATCTACCGCAATCCAATCTACTCCACTCCACTCAGTCCAACCTAATCAATCCCACTCCACTCCAATCTATCCCTCTCCACCCACTCTACCACACTCCACTCAAATCTACTCCACTTTGCTCCAATCTACCCCACTTCACTCCAATCCAATTTACCACACTTCAATCTACCCCAATCCACCACACTCCAATGTACCCCAGTCCAACCCACTCCATTCCAATCTACCCAACTCTACTTCAATCTAACTCACTCCAAACTACTGCACTCCAATTATCCCACTTCAATCTACCCCACACCAAACTACCCCTCTCTGATCCCCCACCTCCTCTACTGTAATCCACCCAATCTACCCCACTCCACCCTAATCTCCCCCACTTCAGTCTGTTCAACTTCACTCCAGTCTACCCACTGCAATCCACCCAAACTGCCCCACTCCTTTCTACCCATATTTATCACACTCCATTCCACTCTAACCAATCTACCACATGCCACTTCACCCCAAACTACCACACACTACTGACATCTAACCCACTCCAGTCCAATCTAACCCACTCCACCCCAATCCACCTCTCTCCAACCCACTAAAATATACCCACCCCAGCCCTCCCCAAACATCCCCACTCCAATCTACCCATCCCTATCCACTCCACTCCAATCTATCCCAATTCAATCTACCCCACACCAATTTATCCAACTCCACTCTAATCTACCCCACTCCACTCCAGTCTACCCCACTCCAATCTACTCCACTTCAGACCACTCCTACTATCCCACTCTAAACTACCCCACTCCAATCTACCCCACTTCCCTCCAATCTACCCTACTATAATCCATCCACTCTACCCCACTCTAATCTACCTCACTCCATTCTACCCCACTCCACCCACCCCACTTCAGTCTACTCCTCTCCACTCCAATGCACCCCACTCCACTCCAATGTAGCCCAATCCACCGCACTTTACTATTCCCCAATCTACCCCACTCCACTCCACTCTACCCCAGTACATCCCACTCCACACTACCCGGATCTACCCCACTCAAGTCTACCCAACACCACTCCAATCTACTCAATTTCCTCAGCTCCAGTTTATTATACCCCAATCTACTCTACTCCACCCCACTCTTATCTACCACACCCCATCCCAATCTCCAAACCTACCCCACTCCCCTCCATTCAACCACAATCCACCACACTCCAAACTACCCCAATCCACCACCACTCCATTCCAATCTATCCTACTGTAATCCTGCCAACCTACCCTACTCCACTCCAATTTACTCCATTCCACTCTACCCAATCCACCCTACTAAACTCCAATCTTCCCCAGTGTTCCCTACTCCTGCATATCTCACTCCAAACGACCTCACTGTAATCTACCTCACTCTACCCCACCCACATCCCAATCTACCCCACTGCACCACAGCCTACAGCACTTCACCCCAGTCCACCCTACCCCACCCCACCCAATCTACCCCAATCCAATCTACCCACCCCCACTCCAATCTAACTCACTTCAATCTACCTCACTTCAATCTACCCCAATGCATCCCACTCCAATCTACCCCAATCCACACCCACTACATTCTACCCCATTCTACCACCACTCCACTCAACCCCAATCTAACCACTTCACACCACTGATTGATAGCCATGCTGAACAGCAACCGCATTGGTGTACAGCATGGCTAAAACACATTACCAAAGCCAATAGCTCTCGCATACATTAGATGTGTTGACTTTGCCAATGTTTGCTATATGGTGCTGCAGTACCTAATATAGGATTTATTGCACCTTCCAGAATATCAGTCTTAGAAAAGCTCCTTCTTCACACATAAAATCTGATACAACATTGAAAAAAGTATGTAATAATTATTTAGGAGCAATATCTAATGTAAGCACAACCGAGAGACAAGTATACCACAGCCAAATTACACCAAAAGGAATGAAGAAGCTACAGATTAAACATGGTTGAATTATACCAACCTGCCATCCCTCAGTGAGAACTCAGCATTGGGGTAATGTCCATATGACAGACCCAGCATATTACAGCCCTTGGGTAGTAGATTTGTTTATGGAATTGTTTACAATTGGTTAAACTCTTATGTTAGTATGTGCTTAGAATGGTCAATTCCAGCTCTGGCTACTCCGATAGGGCGGAGGAGCATCGCCCTCCTCCAGCAGCAGCAGCTGCCAAATTTCTAGAATAAAACGATAATAAACTACGTTTATTATCGTTTTATTGTAGAAGGGGCTGGGCCACAGGATGTGATGAGCACAGAGGGAGAGTGCTCAGCACTCCCCCTCAGTGCGGATATATGTTTGGCTGGCCATCTGGGGCCGACCAAACACACATGCGCACTAACCTCTGTCCAACCCGAGAGAGTAGGCAGATGTTTACAGTCTGCCTGGGAGCGCCCTTGCTGGATGATCCAACCAATCTGAACACTTCTGTCATGCTGCCAGCAGCACAACAGCAGCATTCAGATTGGCCACAGGGCAGGCTGGGAGCCTGTGCCTGAAGCCTGCGGCATAGGAAAGTGGAGTGGGGGTATGGTGGCAGATGCAGCAGCGATTCAGGTAAGTTTTGGGTTTTTAAAATTAATTTCCATTCCCTACCCCCACACTCTCCTTTCCCCCCTCATACGCCCCTCCCCGCCATGTCTTTGGGCTGCCCCGCCACACGGCGTGAGCTGCTCCTGGTCAATTCCAATAGCTTGAGCATGCTTTTTCAACAATAGATTCCGGGCAGCAACTTTGTGTCAGTAGCTTGGCAACTTCAGGTGGTTATTTATTCTGGCGTTAGAAGGCCAGAATAAATGAGTGCAAGAGGGAATTGAATAGGAGCCAAAAAGCTAAAATGTGTTTTGTGTAATGTTAAATGGAAGAGAAGTCTGTATGTATAATGGAGAGAATGGCCCTAATTATGAGTGGCTGGATAACTTTCTTGCTGTACATAAACTCCTGTTTATGCAGGTTACAGAATTATGAGTTTAGTTTTATTTAGCACATCAAATAATGTGTTAAACTCCAAAATCCGCATGTTATTCCCCATATACTCAAAATAGGTGTTCTCACACCTGATAAATAACGTGCCCTGTGATATTGTAATTTATCAGTGGCGACAAATAACACCTCAATTTGTAATCAGCTACAATGACTATTGTAAGCTAACCTGAAAGGCAACTTCCCTGGTTCTGGCTTTTCTGCAGGCTAGACCCTGGCCAAATTTGAATTATGCTACGTAATATGCATTACTCTTCATTATGCTTACTATGCAAAATTTCTGACTTTAGGTTATTCTGCCAATAAGTGTAATTATGCCATCGTTTGCAGTACAATTATAGCACAAGAGCAGGGGAGCAACTATAACTTGGGTGGCAGTTGTTCGCAGCCGTTGTGATTTTTGGGCTTTTTTAGCATATAAAGCGTCCTTGTGGCAAAAAGTGAGAGGACACATTTCACACTAAAATACAGCACAGAATGGCAGATTTGCATTGCACGTACATTTGTGCAATTTATCCAAATATTTGTGTAAATATGGGAAAACAAATTATGCGGATTTCGTACAAAACTTTTGCAAGTTGCCATAACACAAATTGATAGTCAAGGGTTATTAGGGTCGAGTCTGCGTCGCATGCGTTTGCGCATGCGTATCGCTAGCGAGACTCTTTAGGTATTAGAAAAGGGCTTAGAGCCCCGTTGACGTCACGTCAGTGTCTTTCCTTGGCACGTTGGCTTGCCTGTTAGAATCTGCTTGCTTTGATTAGTGGAGGGCACGCATACGCCTTTTCCGGATGTTAGCCCTCCTCGAGCACAGCGACCAAGTACAGAAAACATGCGAGGCTCGCTGTTTCCCGTCAGGTTTGTGGACTATTTTTTCTCTATTTTCACAGCACGATCTCGCTGGGCAGAAGTCGAGCGCTTTGCATACTATCGACCTTGTTACACAGTTAATTGCACTTTTGTCGGTTACGTTGTAATTGTACTTTTGCCGATAGGTATTATTACGAGTGAACTGTAGCAGCGCAATTGCGCTGTTTTTTTCTTTTAATGCAAGAAAAATCCGGTTGGGAGTTTACAACTGGGAATAGCTATAACTCCGACAAATGCGAGACCTTAGTGCATTGCAAATGCTTGTTTTTTTATTGAGGTCAACCTTTCTCTTTGGTAATTAACGTTCAACAGAAGATAGAGGTAGTTTTAAATGTTCTGGCTTTAGTCCCAAAAGCGGTTTGCTAAACCGTCTGCTGCTACTGCTGCTACACGTTATACACCTCTGATTAGATTTGCGCGGTCACTAATATGTGAGGGTCATTCTTCAAATCTCAGATGACCTCAGTTTGGATGCAAAAGTGAAAGAAATAAAACATTCTCCCACAACAGCCAGTCTGCTGCTAAGCACACATTTAAAGTTGAGATTTGGCAACTGACTAGCTAATGAATTTCTGATGTTGATTAGGTGGGTCAGTTGGATTAGTCAGTACTTTAAATAATTAATCCCGACACAATTGCTTTTATAGCTAGACCACGCTTCCTGCGGGAGAGATGAGTGTATTTCACCGGGGCTTCGGCCTACCGATTTCCATAACTTTTTCTTTTTTTAATTTTGTGGTCAGGTGCTGTCCTCCAGACTTTCCCTAAAGCTTCTGACAATTCTAGTTTTACAAATCTTTGCATTTTTTTAGATTTTGCACTACACAGAGCTCGAGGAATCACTAAGGCGGTCATTCTGACCCTGGCGGTCAAAGACCGCCAGGGCGGAGGACCGCGGGAGCACCGCCGACAGGCCGGCGGTGCTCCAATGGGGATTCCGACCGCGGCGGTAAAGCCGCGGTCGGACCGGCAACACTGGCGGTCTCCCGCCAGTGTCCCGCCGCCCCATTGAATCCTCCAAGGCGGCGCAGCTTGCTGCGCCGCCGAGGGGATTCCGACCCCCCCTACCGCCATCCAGATCCCGGCGGTCCGACCGCCGGGAACCGGATGGCGGTAGGGGGGGTCGCGGGGCCCCTGGGGGCCCCTGCAGTGCCCATGCCACTGGCATGGGCACTGCAGGGGCCCCCGTAAGAGGGCCCCTACAAGTATTTCACTGTCTGCTGCGCAGACAGTGAAATACGCGACGGGTGCAACTGCACCCGTCGCACAGCTTTCACTCCGCCGGCTCGATTCCGAGCCGGCTTCATCGTGGAAGCCTCTTTCCCGCTGGGCTGGCGGGCGGCCTGAAGGCGGCCGCCCGCCAGCCCAGCGGGAATGTCAGAATTACCGCCGCGGTCTTTCGACCGCGGAACGGTAACCTGACGGCGGGACTTTGGCGGGCGGCCTCCGCCGCCCGCCAAGGTCAGAATGAGGGCCTAAATGATGTCTGATTCATTTTTTAAATAATACAGTGCGCCATTACACAAACGGGTGTGCTGGCACTAATAAAGATAAAGAGGTCAACTGCTCCAAGCAAGAATGATTTTTTTAGCTGCTTATGAAAAATTTGGAAATTAGATTCAGTAGAAATTAAGCTTTTACTTGCCGTATTTTTTAAATAACATACTTTATTTTTGTTTAAGGCATATCAATGATCGCAGCAAAGTGCATGACGTTCCACATTCAAATATGATTATCTGATATTTACCAGAGGACTAGACCCCTATTACAATCGACACATGTAGTGCTCATAACTACCCACCCCACTCCTTCCTTGGTCCATCCATGCGTCTGACCATGGTGAGTTCTGATTTCGTCATCCAGAGTTCGGGATTGCATACCTCTGGGAACCACACAATGCCACTGTATTGACACTAGTATGCCCATGTTTTACCATGCTTCTGTGGGCAGCCCCTTGCCACATTAATGGGGACCTCCTAAGTCATGCAGCCATCCAAGCCTCTATTCCAGCCTTCTAAAAGAGGGGAGTTAACGCTCTTCCATTCTTTGGCTATGTCTCTCTTAGCAACTACTAGCTACGTACCTGTAATCTTCTTTACCCCACCTTCCCGACAGCCCATTAACACGCACATTATATATATATATATATATATATATATATATATATATATATATATATATGTATATATACAGAGAGAGAGAGAGAGAGAGACGGGAACCGAAATCCTATCTTTATGTCTATTATTCTCTTTACAGATAGCTTCTCCTTCTACCCCTCCTCCTGTTGCACTAATAAGTAAGCAAATAATAAAGGAGGTGCAACATAGGAAGGTGGGTGAATGTAACTGGGGCAACTCCTGATCTGGGTACTGAAGATTACAGGAACGTAAAAGGTTAATTTTACTATCATGGAGTCCTGCTCAACCCAGTTCTAAAGTATGAAGATCTCACAAGAAAACACTTGCAGCACCACATGAAGGCAGAAACATTTTATTCCAAAATGATCTTTCTACAGATCTCTCAAAACAATTGCTTAATCCCAAATTGGCAACGGGTTATGAAGTGTCAGCTTCTTCAACCAAACCTTCATATCAGACTGGAGACCAAGGGAACCACTTGGGAAAGATCTATTAAACACTGACAGAAAGCTTTAATTGCTACCCAGAATTCTGAGTGGAAGGAGCCAAGCCCTTAAGAACCCCATCCCTAAGAAAATCTAAAATTTGAAAAAGGTGAATAGTCGTAGGAGTCTCAGACTTGTCTGTGCACCACCTAGTGAACACCCTCCAATGTTTCTCATATAATGAAGAGTGGAAGCATTAAGAGAGGATTGAAGCTCCATAGCCACTTGTTCAGAACAGCCCAAACCTTGTAACCCGAACTGTTCAACAACCAAGATAATTAAATAAATGAATTAGTAGACAGGGATACTGCACCCAAGGAGGAACCAATGTTAGTTGAAAAACCTTCCCCTCAACATGTTGCGAAGAATTGAAAATCAAGGGTACCTTGACTAGAATAGGGTCACTAGAATACCTGACTCCTTCCAATCTTATTTTCTACAGCACCTGTGGAAAGAGGGGAACAGAAGAGAATGCAAAAAGTAATCACTGAGGCCATGGGGCTGACATGGCATCTATCACCCATTTTCCATGTTTAGGAAGACAGTGACTCTATACAAAACTGTAGACACATTGCATTGTCCTGGAAGGCAAACAGATCTTACCACAAAGAGACGAGCCAGAAAGAAATTTGAGTGAGTGCGTGAACCAGCATGTGAAAGCTGACAGAGGACAGAACAGTGTGACTCTGACAGTCCACCCAACAGTTCAACTCCCCCTTGATGTATATCAAGCTGAAGACCAGGGCATGCTGCTCTGCCCAAGCAAAAATCTGAACTGACAGGTGGCTGAGAGATTCTGCCTTTCCCCTTCCTTGATGGTTCAGATAGCACCTTGCCACCTGATTGTCTGTTATGACCAATACATTCTTGTGTGTCAATGGAACCTGAAAGGACAAAAGATTCTTCAGTATTGCACATAACTCTCAGCAATTGGATGGCTGAGACTTCTCTCAAGACCTTCCAACACAGGCCCTCATTCCAAAAGACTGGTGTCTATGGTTAATATTACTGGATATGAATACCAAAAAAATACCCCCTTCTTGAGATGTTCCTCCTCTAACTACCAAGACATATTATTGACTATATTGGTGGTAACCGGAATACACTGCTTATACTTCGCTGAGATCAAAAACCAATGATCCAGGGTATGATTGACCACAGATTTTAAATTAAAACAAGCCCATGGGACTACTGCTGTGGATGTTGCTAGCAGGCCCTGAGCCAAACATTGAACACACTTAGGGCCAGATATACTTAGCTTTGTTTTAGTGATTTCCTAATTGAGAATCTTTGTGATTCGCAATTAGGAAATCACAAACAGCTATGTACAACAGCCTGTTTAACATGTTTCCCAGTGGGTCACATTTGACCTACCTCATTAATATTTATGAGGTAAATCGCAAATTGTGACTCATTGGGAATCGCTAAAAACACAGGGATGGTGACCTACTGGGGACAGCAGACCACCATGTCTGTGATTGCTTTTAAACAAAGCATTTTTTTTTATGCAGTCTGTTTTCCTTCAGAAAAATGGGATGTGATTAAAAAAGAAAAATGAAATGCTTCATTTTAATTTTTTAAGAGTAGATAGTGGTCCCTGTGACCACTGCCTGCCCTTAAAAAACGTTATTGCATGCATGTACAATGAGGAAAAGGTCCTGGTATCCCTTGAAGACCCCTTCCCATTTGCGAATGTGTTGCCACCAAATTGTATTTGGTGGTGAAAAGCGAATGTTTTGCTACCGTATTTCAGTTGCAAACCATTCATACATACCAGTGTGAGTCGCTGTTAGGAAGGGACGCCCTTAACACACCCCTTCCTATTACCGAATCAAAAACTATTTTGTGATGTGGCAATAGGTTACTGAATCACAAAACAGGTTTTTGTGCATTAGAAAATGCTTTTTTTGGTCACAAACTGTCCTATTCTGTGAATTGGGCTGTTTGCAATCTGAAAAAAGCTATGTACATCTGGCCCCAAGTCTATGTCTGTCTTCCAAGAGGAATACTGCATACCATTATTGTCAAACTGGGCTCCATTGAATTTCTTGACTTGCAAAATAACCCATTTTGACTTTTGAAAGTTGATCAAGTATCCCAGCTCTTGGAGTGATGTGGTCACCTTGGAAAAAAAAGGAGAGGAAAGTAACCAGTCATCAATATGGGGAACAATGGTAACACCGGTTACTTTAGAAGCCAATACAGGAACTCAAACTTTGTGAAGAGACGTGAAGATGTTGCCATTGTAAATAGGAGAGCTTAGAACTGGAAATTACATCCACCCAGGGAAAATCCGAGGAACTGCTGACTGCCCACATGCATTTGGACATGAAACTGGGCATCCTGAAGGTCTAATGTCATGAGATAGTCCCTCTTCGAAATGATAGGAATGATAGATTGAAGAATTGCCATCCTGAAGAATCCCACTGTCTCACAGGTGTTCACAGCCTTGAGGTTTACGCTGGACAATACCTCCCAACTGCTCTTGAAAGGAGTACAATTCTTTAAGTCTTTGACTTGGTGGGATTGGATTCCCCCGCCTTTATCTGACAAGGCTTGTAGCCCTCTGATTAATGCAAGGTCTTTGATCTTTCCCCTTGGCCAGGGCTTGTTCTGGAAGACCGAACCCAGTCTGTATCTGAACTCGATTTGATAGCCTTGCTGTCTAACTGAGAGGACCCCAGGAATCAGTGACCACAAGAACCCATTGATTATGGAACCGTCTCAATCATCCCCACAGCATATAGTCATGTTTGCTGGTTGTAATCTTGTTGTCTGAAGGTTAGGACATTGGGATTTTTCATAAAATGCCCTTGGGCCTTGAAAGGGCCATATCTCCTGAATGGTAAAGGCCAATATCACGTGAAGCAAAGGTTTTGTGGTAGGAAAACCCTTGAAATACTGCAATATTTTGTTCTATTTAGCTGCCTTTTGAACCAACTCATCTAATTCAGGCCCAAAAGCTTCTTCCCAAAAAAGGTCATTTTTAGAGCAATATCATCTGGCTGGATTCCAGCTTCAAAGATTTATGCCTCCACCTTCTTATCCACTGGATCGGACAGTGTAGAATCCTCTGAAGCCAGACAAGAAGATGATGCCACAGATGCCAGAATCTTATTGAAGAATGTAGTCTGTGAAAAATTCTCCTCAAAGTCCTCCAACAAATATTTCTTGGTCAGGAAAATAGAATAGATTCGATGTCAATTTCTTTCTAGTTCTTAAGTGACATCAAGTTAATTATGTCATGCAGAGGAGGAATATTTACCACTGTTGTAGTATGACGTGCAAAAAAATCCAACGGTGTCCTGATCCTTTTCCTCAAAACCCAGCATTCCTCTAATATGCTTAAAAACTTCCCCCATCTGGTGGGCTTGTATAAAACATCCTTTATGATCCCCATTCATATCATCACCATCGTCAAGTTTAGCCCTTTTTTATTGAGGCTCTGTAACAGCAGTATCCACTGCTTCTTTAATCAATGCCTGCAAATTTGATTTGGATATCTGCAAAACCTTCCCCCGATCCTCCGGAGCAGGCTGCACATGATGCTTCTTCTCTGTACCTTTCTTGCCTCCATAGTACCTCAGGACACTGCCCCAGGAGTTGTGGAGGTGTCTAAATACATTTCCATGGTAAACAAGTCATGTCCCCAAAGACTTGGTAACCATGGAAAAAGCCATATTGCATGCCGAAGCACACCAGCGATGTCCAGGGATAGCTCTAACCAGAGCACCCTCACAATTTATCTGATCATGGCTGAACCTCCCTGCCCCAGCTCAGCACTTGGTTGGGGAGCTACTCACAGATGAAAGGGAGAAAGAACCGCCTGCCGAGCACAGCAGTAAGAATAAAGAGAACGAGGGTCCCAAACAAAGCTCAGTGAGAAAAGGAGAGAAAATTCTATAATAGAAAATGAATGGTTGAAAAATAATCCCTTACCTATGCTGAGGACAGGCCAATGGCAGGGACTGGAAACAAGACAGGCGGAGGCTTGGGAAAAGGAACTAGCTGTAAGAAGAAGAGTAGACAAAAAGGTAGGATTTTGGTTTCTGCCTCAGTCAAAAAATGTTACATATATATAATGAATGTGTTAACGGGCTGTCGTTGAGGCTGGACGCCTCATACTCTAGGACTGGGACAAGGAGGACTCCATGAGGGGGTAATGACAAGCAGAAGTTATTCCAGGCCTAAGGGGCAAGCATAGAAAAGGCTAGACTGTCTGTGCGTATCATAAGTAATTTAGGACTATTTACTATCTATGACATGATGAAATTTAAAGGTCTAGTAGGTCATTGAGGGGCTAGGGGAGAAGGGATGTCATGTAGCTTCTAGGCACAGAACTATGCAGGGCATTGTGACAATAGCAGAGAGCTTCGAACAGACAGCATTTATGTACAGGTAGCCAATGATGAGGGACCAGGTGTGAGGGAATACTAGTAAATGTGTTAAGAATGAGATGAGCAATTACATCTGCATCAACTACAATCTAGAGAGGAGATGGCTAGAGAGTTTAAGAAAAGTTGCAATAGTCCAGTCTACTAACGATGACAGACTGGAATGACATTTTCCTGGAAAAAGTGGGTAAGAGAGGAATAATTCTCCTTAGGACCTCAATCATATAAAAACAGATGATAGCTAATTTATTGATCTGCACTTCAGAAGATAATTTCTTATAAAAAGTTAATCTGATTGATAGGTAATAAGTAGAAAAGGTGTCTTCTATGTGTTTTGACAGTTGCATATTTACACAACTTTCCATGAATTCGTTTTTTTTTTCGCAAAGGGATGATAAACAGTGTTTTCTACAGAGCAGGCACCTTGGCAGAGGATGGAGAGACATTACAGTTTGATGTAACAACCAGGACCACTGACGAGGCAAAGGCTTAAATGAATTTAGCTGAGTAAGGATCCAATGTGGAGCCAGAGGAAATGTGACTGAGCCTAATACATAAGAATTAACATAATAATTGTTCAAGTGGGCGATGCCTATTAAAGGCTATGACTGAGTATTATTACTCATGTCTAAGTGATCATTACAGTAGACTTCTTCAAAATGAAATTTGTGGTCTCCGTATCAGTTTTGGAATCTATCACTTATGATTAAAGTATACCCAATAGTAATATACATTTTTATACATTATTTGATTTTGTTTTAGGTGTTTGTCAGAGTCCTGTGTATTATATCAGGTACACACGGAAATAAAAGTAAGAAAGCCTGTTATAGTCCAGTCAGCTGGGGAGAAACCCCTCTCAGACATTTCTTGATCACCGGTCAAGGTCAAATGATCTCTTGAAGATTTCCCTCTTTATAAGCTGCTGGGTCTCCCCCCCCGTGCTGAGCCCTTTTTTGGCTATTTGGGGTAGTTCGCGCTTAGGCCCCCCATAACATTTTGTCCACATAAGCTATCCATTCCAAATTTGTGTCCTTTTTTCCAACATTCTGGGGCTTGTAAAGGTACACAGAGTTTGTGGGTTCTCCTGGAGGAGACCAAGAAATTAGCCAAAATACAGCTTTTTTTTTTTTGGGTTGTGAAAAACAAGAAAAAGTGCTGCAGAAGAAAGCATCTGTTTTTTTCCCTGCAAATGGCATCAACCAAGGGTTTGCAGTGGTAAAATCATCATCTTTCCAGCTTTCAGGAACAGGTAGATTTGAATCAGAAAACAACATTTTTCAACACAATTTTGGCATTTTACTGGGACATACCCCATTTTTACTTTTTTGTGCTTTCAGCCTCCTTCCAGCAAGTGACAGAAATGGGTGTGAAACCAATGATGGATCCCAGACAGCTAAACATTTCAGCATAGTAGACAAAATGCTGAATTCAGCAAGGGGTCATTTGAGTATATCCTTCAAGATTTTCTTACAGAAAGTAACAGTTGAAATAAAAAAGATATTGAAATTGAGTTGAAAAAAACACCCCTTTCTGACTATGTTTTCTTCAATAACATTTTCCAGCTATGATAGATTTTTAAAAGCAATATATCATTATATTTGCTGGACCCTCCTGGTTGTGGGGATATATAGGCCTTGTAGGCTTATCAAGAAACCAAGCTACTCAGAGCCAATTAAATTTCCCCTTTAAAAATTATGTGTTTTTTTTCCAAGAGCCTAGCTGTGGATTTTAAGCTGCAGCAAAGATGTCACCTCCCAAACCTATACATTTATGGAAAGTAGACACCTAGGAAAATCTAGGATGGTATGACTTGTGGGGCTCTCACTGGGTTCTTTCACCAACAATCGTTTGCAAACCTCAAATTGGGTTTAAAAAACAACACTCTTTCCTCACATTTGGGTGCTGGAAAGTTCTGGAATCTGAAAGGAGCCACAAACTTCCTTCCACCCAGCATTTCCCAAAGTCTCCAGATGAAAATGGCACCTCACTTGCGTGGGTAGGCCTATTGCCCGCGACAGGAAATGCCCCAAAACACAATGTAAACACATCACATTGTTCTAATGAAAACTGCAAAGTGCCTAGCTGTGGTTTTTGTTCTATAACTCAGCCGGCACCAAAGGAAACCTTCAAAACCTATACATTTATGGAAAGTAGAGACCTAGGAGAATCCAGGATGGGGTGACTTGTGGGGCTCTCACCAGGTTTCTATCATTCAGAATCCGTTGCAAACCTCAAAACTGGGCTAAGAAAACACGTTTTCCGCACATTTCAGAGATGGAAAGTTCTGGTATCTTAGGGGAGCCACGAACATCCTTCCACGCAGCTTGTTCCCCAAGTCTCCAGGTAAAAATGGTATCTCACTTGCATGGGTAGACCTAGTGCCCACGACAGGAAATGCCCCAAAACACAACGTGAACACATCACATTGTTCTAATAAAAATGCATGTGGTTTTAGAAAAGCACCTAGCTGTGGATTTTGGCCTCTAGCTCAGCCGGCACCAAGGGAAATCTACAACACCTAAACATTTATGGGGAGTAGACACCTAGGAGAATCCAGGATGGGGTGACTTGCGGGTGCCTAACTGTATCACTGAGGCTCTGATAACCAGAACCTCAGTGTTGCTCTCTCTGCTTTTAAAATTGTCACTGCAGGTTAGTGACTAATTTTACCAATTCTCATTGGCACACTGGAACACCCTTATAATTCCCTTGTATATGGTACCTAGTTACCCAGGGTATTGGGGTTCCAGGAGATCCCTATGGGCTGAAGCATTTCTTTTGCCACCCATAGGAGCTCAGACAATTCTTACACAGGACTGCCACTGCAGCCTGAGTGAAATAACGTTCACGTTATTTCACAGCCATTTTCACTGCACATAAGTAACTTATAAGTCACCTATATGTTAAACCCTCACTTGGTGAAGGTTAGGTACCACGTTACTTCGTGTGTGGGCACCCTTGCACTAGCCAAGGTGCTCCCACATTGTTCAGGGCAAATTCCCCGGACTTTGTGAGTGTGGGGACACCATTACACGTGTGCACTACATATAGGGCAATACCTATATGTAGCATCACCAAGGTAACTCCGAACATGGCCATGTAATATGTCTAGGATCATGGAATTGTCAACCCAATACCATTCTGGTATTGGGGGGGCAATTTCATGCATCCCCGGGTCTCTAGCACAGAATCCGGGTACTGCCAAACTTTCTTTCCGGGGTCTCCACTGCAGCTGCTGCTGCTGCCAACCCCTCAGACAGGTTTCTGCCCCACAGGGGCCTAGCAGCCTGGCCCCAGGAAGGCAGAACAAAGAATGTCCTCTGAGAGAGGGTGTTACACCCTCTCCATTTGAAAATAGGTGTGAAGGGCTGGGGAGGAGTAGCCTCCCCCAGCCTCTGGAAATGCTTTGATAGGCACAGTTGGTGCCCTCTCTGCATAATCCAGTCTACACCGGTTCAGGGATCCCCCACCCCTGCTCTGGCGTGAAACTGGACAAAGGAAAGGGGAGTGACCACCCGTGCCCAGAGCTCATCCAGTGTGTCCCAGACCTCTGCCATCTTGGATACAGAGGTGTTGGGGCACAATGGACAGCTCTGAGTGGCCAGTGCCAGCAGGTGATGTCAGATACCCCTCCTGATAGGTGCTTACCTTTCTCAGTAGCCAATCCTCCTTTCTGGGCTATTTAGGGTCTCTCCTCTGGGCTATTCCTCAGATAACGAATGCAAGAGCTCACCAGAGTTCCTCTGCACTTCTCTCTTCGACTTCTGCCAAGGATCGACTACTGACTGCTCCAGGACACCTGCAAAACTGCAACAAGGTAGCAAGACGACTACCAGCAACATTGTAGCGCCTCACCCTGCCGGCTTTCTCAACTGTTTCCTGGTGGTGCATGCTCTTATGGCTGTCTGCCTTCATCCTGCACTGGAAGCCAAGAAGAAATCTTCCCACTGCTAATGCAGGCACCAAACTTCTGCATCACCGGTCCTCTGGGTCCCCTCCCATCCAGACGAGCGTGGTCCCTGGAACACAGGAGCTGGGTCCAAGTGTCTGCCACAGTCCAGTGGCTCTTCTGTCCAAATTTGGTGGAGGTAAATCCTTGCCTCCCCACGCCAGACAGCAATCCTGTGTACTGCGTGATCTGCAGCTGCTCGGGCTTCTGTGCACTTTTCCAAGACTTCCATTGTGCACACGCTAGCCTGGGTCCCCAGCACTCGGTCGTGCATTGCCCTACTCGCTGAGTTGGACTCTGACGTCGTGGGACCCTCCTTTGTGACTCTGAGTTGACTGCTGTACTCAGATCTTCTAAGTGCCTGTTCCAGTAATTCTGCGGGTGCTGCCTGCTTCTGTGGGGGCTCTCTGAGTTGCTGAGTGCCCCCCCTGTCTCCTCCTTCAAGGGGCGACCTCCTGGCCCTTCCTGGGCCCCAGCAGCACCCAAAATCCCCAACCACAACTTTTGCAGCTAGCAAGGCTTGTTTGCGGTCTTCCTGCGTGGAAGCAACTCTGCATCCTCCAGCACGCCATGGGACACCTTCTGACCAAAGGAGAAGTTGCTGGCAACTTCCGTTGTTGCAGAATCTTTGGCTTCTTCCACCCAGAGGCAACCCTTTTGCACCTTCATCTGGGGTTTAGTGGGCTCCTGCCTCCCCTGGGCCCTTGCGTGACTCTTGGACTTGGTCCCCTTCCTTTACTGGTCCTCAGGTCCAGGAATCCATCTTCAGTGTTTTGGTTGCAGTTGTTGTTCGTGCAGAATCCCCTATCTCGACTATACTGTCTATCTGGGGTTGTAGGGTAACTTTACTCCTACTTTTTAGGGTCTTGGGGTGGGGTATTTTGGACACCCTTACTGTTTTCTCACAGTCCCAGCGACCCTCTACAACCTACCATAGGTCTGGGGTCCATTCGTGATTCGCATTCCACTTTTGGAGTATATGGTTTGTGCTGCCCCTAGGCCTATTTCTACCTATTGCATCCTATTGTGATTCTACATTGTTTGCACTACTTTTCTTACTGTTACTTACCTGACTTTGTTTTGTGTACATATAATTTGTGTATATGACTTACCTCCTAAGTGAGGGTATCCTCTGAGATACTTTTGGCATATTGTCACTAAAATAAAGTACCTTTATTTTTAGTAACTCTGAGTATTGTGTTTTCTTGTGATATAATGCTATGTGATATAAGTGGTATAGTAGGAGCTTTGCATGTCTCCTAGTTCAGCCTAAGCTGATCAGCTATAGCTACCTCTATCAGCCTAAGCTGCTAGTAACACCTCTATTCTACTGATAAGGGATAACTGGACCTGGCACAAGGTGTAAGTACCACAAGGTACCCACTATAAGCCAGGCCAGCCTCCTACAGCCTTCCACACAAACACTGAGCTAGTTGCCTTGACACATGTCTCATACACCCCAAATCTATGTCAGAACAGAATCACATACCTCTGAAATGCCCTCATGAGGATGTCAAAGTGAAGGTGCCTGTGCAAAGACAAAACAAGGAGTATAGGCTTGAAAACATACCTATTACACAAATCACATAGCAAACAACTGGAAAAGTAATTATATTACAGGAAACTGATACAACATCAAGGTGGGCATATGTCAAAGGGTAGCTATTCAAGCAGCCTTTAGCTGAATATTGCACAGTATCAACTCCCTATTTGTTGCTAAAACACTCAACTTCACACATTCTCACAACTAAAGTTCATTGTAGTCACATTAATTACATCACATGACATACTTACAAGCATGAAAAGTAGCTGCTGATGCAATCTTCCTGCAAGTCTGTTCCTTCCTCTTCACCACTGTCATCCTCACTTAAGATTTCAGATTTTTCATCCAGTGGCACTGCAGGTTCCCCCAACTCTGGGATGTATGGGATATTCCTCCGTAGGACGATGTTGTAGAGAGGCAGCATGCCACAGTGATCTGACACACTTCTCTGGGTGAGTAGAGGAGGGCTCCACTAGTCCTGTCCAGACACCTAAACCTGGCCTTTGGGAAAGCAAGAGCCCACTTCACTACCTGCTGTGTTCTTCTATGGGCCTCACTGAAGCAGACTTCCCCTTGCAAAATTGGATTCCTTAGTGGCGTCAACAACCAAGGATGTTTTGGATATGTGGAGCCTCCTGTTAAGGAATGGGAAATATGTGCAACAATGAGTCACTCACTTCATGGTTGTAGCACCAGACATTGCACACGCACACAAACAGGGCAGATGTGGCTTACCAACCAGCCAGGCCTTCTCTGGGTACAGTTGTGACATCAGCTGGGGTAAGGTGCTGTTCTGCATTATGAAGGGATCATGGGCTGAACCCGGATAACGGGCACAGACATGAAATTCAGAGATCAGCAAAACAGACAACTTGCACATTGATGGAATGGAAGTTCTTTCTGTTACGATAAACTTGTTCATGGGCCTGAGGTGGGACCAAGCCAACATGTGTGCCAGTCATGGCCCCCACCACATGCGGGATGCATGCAAAACCATGAAAGTCAGCCTTCCATGGGCTACATCCTCAAGTGGGGGAACCAGACATCAAGGTGTTTATTGCTGAGAGGACAGCCTTCAAAACCAGACTGAACATAGGTTGGGACATACCAGCAGATAGGGCCACTATACGTTGGAAGGGCCCTGTGGCTAGGAAGTGCAATACTGACATGACTTGTACAATGGGTGGTATGCTGGTTGGATAACTAATGTCTGGCTAGCATTAGATCAGGCTCCAACTGATGACATAAGTCCACTATTGTTTGCCTATCCAGGCGGTAACATGTTATTATGTGCCTTTGCTCCATGGTCTGAAGGTCTGGAAGTGGATGGTAGACAGAAGGTTGTTGAATCCTCCCTCTCCCTGGGAACCTATGTATGACAAGACATGATTTGTAACATTAGTCAGTGTGTCCACAGCAATATACATGATGCATGTCAATCTTATCATGTGAGAAGGCATTTCTGAATGGGTAGACATGGCAATCAGTACACATCACAGCTGCAAATAACACAAGGGTCACGTGTGACCACCATAGTTTTCCATACATGTCCACAACATGTATATGGACCAAACTCAAAGATGTGCAACACAATTGCCCCTCAAAATATTACTGTATATCCTGGCCACCAAAATGACACAGGCTAGAATGTGCCCATGTGTGCCAGTTAGACTTCTTTTGTGCCTGTGATTACAATCTGCGTGACATTGATAGGACAATGTGCAGGTATTGGAGGCCAGTGCCATATGTTAAGTTCAGCCACATTGTGTTGTGTGAGATTTTTGGGGTCCTAGTTCCTCCTTCTGGTGGATGAACACATCTAGGTAAGGAGACATTACTGCCATATGCTGACATCTCTTTCCTCATGATTGCTGTAAATGTCAGACATCTTGTATGTGGATGACAGCATGAGCTGTGTATGCACGTTGTATGAGTCAGTTGAGAGTCATGTGAGCAATGTGTATAGTGCCACATATCTTTCAAAACATATCTGCCCTTGCTAAGCGGTTGTGAGGAAGGCATATCATGAATCACTATGTCCTTCAGTTTGCCACACACACCACATGCCAAATTGCTGTGAGCTACATGATGTACTCTCATACATGGAAGAGATGGGAATGGAGTGTCATGTAGTTGTCATTACCCAGGGGTTTGCTGATTCATTGTGTTGTGGATTTTAGGGACATGTCTCCCTGACATATTGCACACATCTACAGTGTACATTTCCATGCCAAATGTGTTGCCTGTGAGAGAAACATTAGCACTACCTCCATGACTGCATTGGGACAAATATCACTTGGTGAAATGTGCATTGTGGAATTGCTTCCAGTATGAAATGAGTATTTCCATGTCACCTTCCCCAGACTACTGTACTTTGGTCAGCAACATGGCAAGATTTTGGAGCATCATTTCTTATTGTTGGGTCATTATATATGTGATAAATAGATGTGTGCAAATCCTTGTGTGGGATCTGTGGGTATGCAGTTGGCAGTGACATACTATTTTATCACAACAGATAACTGAGGTATGCTCTATGGGGAAACACATTAAGGGTGTTGTGGTCTCCTACTAGTTCAATAGGTGTTGTGATTGCACAACTTCAGCAATGCAATTGTCGTTGTCTGAGATCCTGATTTTCCTGTGGGCAACTGTTGACACTTCAGATGGCATGCATGCATATGGTATGGCACATGTATGGACCACTTAGGTAAAGCTGGTTGCTGGGGCCTACTTTACATCATGGTAAAGTTTGCTAATCAGAGCTGTTGTTGTCTGTTATGACCAATACATTCTTGTGTGTCAATGGAACCTGAAAGGACAAAAGATTCTTCAGTATTGCACATAACTCTCAGCAATTGGATGGCTGAGACTTCTCTCAAGAAGACCACGGGGTATTCTGTTTTTGACCTTCCAGCACAGGCCCTCATCCCAAAAGACTGGTGTCTATGGTTAATATCACTGGATATGAATACCAGAAGAATACCCCCTTCTTGAGATGTTCCTCCTCTAACTTCCACAACATATTATTGACTATATTGGTGGTAACCAGAATACACTGCTTATACTTCGCTGAGATCAAAGACCAATGATCCAGGGTATGATTGACCACAGATTTTAAATTAAAACAAGCCCATGGGACTACTGCTGTGGATGCTGCTAGCAGGCCCGGAGCCGAACATTGAACACACTTAGGGCCAGATGTACTTAGCTTTGTTTTAGTGATTTCCTAATTGAGAATCTTTGTGATTCGCAATTAGGAAATCACAAACAGCTATGTACAACAGCGTGTTTAACATGTTTCCCAGTGGGTCACAATTGACATAACTCATTATTATTTATGAGGTAAGTTGCAAATTGTGACTCATTGGGAATCGCTAAAAACACCGGGACAGGGGACAGCAGACCTCCATGTCTGTGATTGCTTTTAAACAAAGCAAGTTTTTTTTATGCAGTCTGTTTTCCTTCAGAAAAATGGGATGGGTTTAAAAAAGAAAAATGAAATGTTTAATTTTAATTTTTTAAGAGTAGATAGTGGTCCCTGTGACCACTGCCTGCCTTTAAAAAACGTTATTGCATGCATGTACAATGAGGAAAAGGTCCTGGGATCCCTTGAAGACCCCTTCCCATTTGCGAATGTGTTGCCACCAAATTGCATTTGGTGGTGAAAAGCGAATGTTTTGCTACTGTATTTCAGTTGCAAACCATTCATACATACCAGTGTGAGTCGCTGTTAGGAAGGGACGCCCTTAACACACCCCTTCCTATTACCGAATCGAAAACTATTTTGTGATGCGGTAATAGGTTACTGAATCACAAAACAGGTTTTCGTGCATTAGAAAATGCTTTTTTTGGTCACAAACTGTCCTATTCTGTGAATTGGGCTGTTTGCAATCTGAAAAAAGCTATGTACATCTGGCCCCAAGTCTATGTCTGTCTTCCAAGAGGAATACTGCATACCATTATTGTCAAACTGGGCTCCATTGAATTTCTTGACTTGCAAAATAACCCATTTTGACTTTTGAAAGTTGATCAAGTATCCCAGCTCTTGGAGTGATGTGGTCACATTGGAAAAAAAAGGAGAGGAAAGTAACCAGTCATCAAGATGGGGAACAATGGTAACACCGGTTACTTTAGAAGCCAATACAGGAACTCAAACTTTGTGAAGAGACGTGAAGATGTTGCCATTGTAAATAGGAGAGCTTAGAACTGGAAATTACATCCACCCAGGGAAAATCCGAGGAACTGCTGACTGCCCACATGCATTTGGACATGAATCTGGGCATCCTGAAGGTCTAATGTCATGAGATAGTCCCTCTTCGAAATGATAGGAATGATAGATTGAAGAATTGCCATCCTGAAGAATCCCACTGTCTCACAGGTGTTCACAGCCTTGAGGTTTACGCTGGACAATACCTCCCAAAACTGCTCTTGAAAGGAGTACAATTCTTTAAGTCTTTGACTTGGTGGGATTGGATTCCCCCGCCTTTATCTGACAAGGCTTGTAGCCCTCTGATTAATGCAAGGTCTTTGATCTTTCCCCTTGGCCAGGGCTTGTTCTGGAAGACCGAACCCAGTCTGTATCTGAACTCGATTTGATAGCCTTGCTGTCTAACTGAGAGGACCCCAGGAATCAGTGACCACAAGAACCCATTGATTATGGAACCGTCTCAATCGTCCCCACAGCATATAGTCATGTTTGCTGGTTGTAATCTTGTTGTCTGAAGGTTAGGACATTGGGATTTTTCATAAAATGCCCTTGGGCCTTGAAAGGGCCATATCTCCTGAATGGTAAAGGCCAATATCACGTGAAGCAAAGGTTTTGTGGTAGGAAAACCCTTGAAATACTGCAATATTTTGTTCTATTTAGCTGCCTTTTGAACCAACTCATCTAATTCAGGCCCAAAAGCTTCTTCCCAAAAAAGGTCATTTTTAGAGCAATATCATCTGGCTGGATTCCAGCTTCAAAGATTTATGCCTCCACCTTCTTATCCACTGGATCGGACAGTGTAGAATCCTCTGAAGCCAGACAAGAAGATGATGCCACAGATGCCAGAATCTTATTGAAGAATGTAGTCTGTGAAAAATTCTCCTCAAAGTCCTCCAACAAATATTTCTTGGTCAGGAAAATAGAATAGATTCTATGTTAATTTCTTTCTAGTTCTTAAGTGACATCAAGTTAATTATGTCATGCAGAGGAGGAATATTTACCACTGTTGTAGTATGACGTGCAAAAAAATCCAACGGTGTCCTGATCCTTTTCCTCAAAACCCAGCATTCCTCTAATATGCTTAAAAACGTCCCCCATCTGGTGGGCTTGTATAAAACATCCTTTATGATCCCCATTCATATCATCACCATCATCAAGTTTAGCCCTTTTTTATTGAGGCTCTGTAACAGCAGTATCCACTTCTTCTTTAATCAATGCCTGCAAATTTGATTTGGATATCTGCAAAACCTTCCCCCCATCCTCCAGAGCAGGCTGCACATGATGCTGCTTCTCTGTACCTTTCTTGCCTCCATAGTACCCCAGGACACTGCCCCAGGAGTTGTGGAGGTGTCTAAATACATTTCCATGGTAAACAAGTCATGTCCCCAAAGACTTGGTAACCATGGAAAAAGCCATATTGCATGCCGAAGCACACCAGCGATGTCCAGGGATAGCTCTAACCAGAGCACCCTCACAATTTATCTGATCATGGCTGAACCTCCCTGCCCCAGCTCAGCACTTGGTTGGAGAGCTACTCACAGATGAAAGGGAGAAAGAACCGCCTGCCGAGCACAGCGGTAAGAATAAAGAGAACAAGGGTCCCAAACAAAGCTCAGAGAAAAGGAGAGAAAATTCTATAATAGAAAATGAATGGTTGAAAAATAATCCCTTACCTATGCTGAGGACAGGCCACTGGCAGGGACTGGAAACAAGACAGGCGGAGGCTTGGGAAAAGGAACTAGCTGTAAGAAGAAGAGTAGACAAAAAGGTAGGATTTTGGTTTCTGCCTCAGTCAAAAAATGTTACATATATATAATGAATGTGTTAACGGGCTGTCGTGGAGGCTGGACGCCTCATACTCTTGGACTGGGACAAGGAGGACTGCATGAGAGGGTAATGCCAAGCAGAAGTTATTCCAGGCCTAAGGTGCAAGCATAGAAAAGGCTAGACTGTCTGTGCGCATCATAGGTAAGTTAGGACTATTTACTATCTATGACATGATGAAATTTAAAGGTCTAGTAGGTCATTGGGGGGCTAGGGGAGAAGGGATGTCATGTAGCTTCTAGGCACAGAACTATGCAGGGCATTGTGACAATAGCAGAGAGCTTCGAACAGACAGCATTTATGTACAGGTAGCCAATGATGAGGGACCAGGTGTGAGGGAATACTAGTAAATGTGTTGAGAATGAGATGAGCAATTACATCTGCATCAACTACAATCTAGAGAGGAGATGGCTAGAGAGTTTAAGAAAAGTTGCAATAGTCCAGTCTACTAACGATAACAGACTGGAATTACATTTTCCTGGAAAAAGTGGGTAAGAGAGGAATAATTCTCCTTAGGACCTCAATCATAGAAAAACAGATGATAGCTAATTTATTGATCTGCACTTCAGAAGATAATTTCTTATAAAAAGTTAATCTGATTGATAGGTAATAAGTAGAAAAGGTGTCTTCTATGTGTTTTGACAGTTGCATATTTACACAACTTTCCATGAATTTGTTTTTTTTTCGCAAAGGGATGATAAACAGTGTTTTCTACAGAGCAGGCACCTTGGCAGAGGATGGAGAGACATTACAGTTTGATGTAACAACCAGGGCCACTGACGAGGCAAAGGCTTAAATGAATTTAGCTGAGTAAGGATCCAATGTGGAGCCAGAGGAAATGTGACTGAGCCTAATACATAAGAATTAACATAATAATTGTTCAAGTGGGCGATGCCTATTAAAGGCTATGACTGAGTATTATTACTCATGTCTCAGTGATCATTACAGTAGACTTCTTCAAAATGAAATTTGTGGTCTCCGTATCAGTTTTGGAATCTATCACTTATGATTAAAGTATACCCAATAGTAATAGACATTTTTATGCATTATTTGATTTTGTTTTAGGTGTTTGTCAGAGTCCTGTGTATTATCTCAGGTACACACGGAAATAAAAGTAAGAAAGCCTGTTATAGTCCAGTCAGCTAGGGAGAAACCCCTCTCAGACATTTTTTGATCACCGGTCAAGGTCAAATGATCTCTTGAAGATTTCCCTCTTTATAAGCTGCTGGGTCTCCCCCCGTGCTGAGCCCTTTTTTGGCTATTTGGGGTAGTTCGCGCTTAGGCCCCCCCTATAACATTTTGTCCACATAAGCTATCCATTCCAAATTTGTGTCCTTTTTTCCACCATTCTGGGGATTGTAAAGGTACACAGAGTTTGTGGGTTCTCCTGGAGGAGACCAAGAAATTAGCCAAAATACCGCTTTCTTTTTTTTGGTTGTGAAAAACAAGAAAAAGTGCTGCAGAAGAAAGCATCTGTTTTTTTCCCTGCAAATGGCATCAACCAAGGGTTTGCAGTGGTAAAATCATCATCTTTCCAGCTTTCAGGAACAGGTAGATTTGAATCAGAAAACAACATTTTTCAACACAATTTTGGCATTTTACTGGGACATACCCCATTTTTACTTTTTTTGTGCTTTCAGCCTCCTTCCAGCAAGTGACAGATATGGGGGTGAAACCAATGATGGATCCCAGACAGCTAAACATTTCAGCATAGTAGACAAAATGCTGAATTCAGCAAGGGGTCATTTGAGTATATCCTTCAAGATTTTCTTACAGAAAGTAACAGTTGAAATAAAAAAGATATTGAAATTGACCTGAAAAAAAAACACCCCTTTCTGACTATGTTTTCTTCAATAACATTTTCCAGCTATGATAGATTTTTAAAAGCAATATATCATTATATTTGCTGGACCCTCCTGGTTGTGGGGATATATAGGCCTTGTAGGCTTATCAAGAAACCAAGCTACTCAGAGCCAATTAAATTTCCCCTTTAAAAATTATGTGTTTTTTCCAAGTGCCTAGCTGTGGATTTTAAGCTGCAGCAAAGATGTCACCTCCCAAACCTATACATTTATGGAAAGTAGAAACCTAGGAAAATCTAGGATGGGATGACTTGTGGGGCTCTCACTGGGTTCTTTCACCAACAATCATTTGCAAACCTCAAATTGGGTTTAAAAAACAACACTCTTTCCTCACATTTGGGTGCTGGAAAGTTCTGGAATCTGAAAGGAGCCACAAACTTCCTTCCACCCAGCATTTCCCAAAGTCTCCAGATGAAAATGGCACCTCACTTGCGTGGGTAGGCCTATTGCCCGCGACAGGAAATGCCCCAAAACACAATGTAAACACATCACATTGTTCTAATGAAAACTGCAAAGTGCCTAGCTGTGGTTTTTGTTCTATAACTCAGCCGGCACCAAAGGAAACCTTCAAAACGTATACATTTATGGAAAGTAGAGACCTAGGAGAATCCAGGATGGGGTGACTTGTGGGGCTCTCACCAGGTTTCTATCATTCAGAATCCGTTGCAAACCTCAAAACTGGGCTAAGAAAACACGTTTTCCGCACATTTCAGAGATGGAAAGTTCTGGTATCTTAGGGGAGCCACGAACATCCTTCCACGCAGCTTGTTCCCTAAGTCTCCAGGTAAAAATGGTATCTCACTTGCATGGGTAGACCTAGTGCCCACGACAGGAAATGCCCCAAAACACAACGTGAACACATCACATTGTTCTAATAAAAATGCATGTGGTTTTAGCAAAGCACCTAGCTGTGGATTTTGGCCTCTAGCTCAGCCGGCACAAAGGGAAATCTACAACACCTAAACATTTATGGGGAGTAGACACCTAGGAGAATCCAGGATGGGGTGACTTGCGGGTGCATGACTGTATCACTGAGGCTCTGATAACCAGAACTTCAGTGTTGCTCTCTCTGCTTTTAAAATTGTCACTGCAGGTTAGTGACTAATTTTACCAATTCTCATTGGCACACTGGAACACCCTTATAATTCCCTTGTATATGGTACCTAGTTACCCAGGGTATTGGGGTTCCAGGAGATCCCTATGGGCTAAAGCATTTCTTTTGCCACCCATAGGAGCTCAGACAATTCTTACACAGGACTGCCACTGCAGCCTGAGTGAAATAACGTCCACGTTATTTCACAGCCATTTTCACTGCACATAAGTAACTTATAAGTCACCTATATGTTAAACCCTCACTTGATGAAGGTTAGGTGCCACGTTACTTCGTGTGTGGGCACCCTGGCACTAGCCAAGGTGCTCCCACATTGTTCAGGGCAAATTCCCCGGACTTTGTGAGTGCGGGGACACCATTACACGTGTGCACTACATATAGGGCAATACCTATATGTAGCATCACCAAGGTAACTCCGAACAGGGCCATGTAATATGTCTAGGATCATGGAATTGTCACCCCAATACCATTCTGGTATTGGGGGGGGCAATTTCATGCATCCCTGGGTCTCTAGCACAGAATCCGGGTACTGCCAAACTTGCTTTCCGGGGTCTCCACTGCAGCTGCTGCTGCTGCCAACCCCTCAGACAGGTTTCTGCCCCACAGGGGCCTGGGCAGCCTGGCCCCAGGAAGGCAGAACAAAGAATGTCCTCTGAGAGAGGGTGTTACACCCTCTCCCTTTGGAAATAGGTGTGAAGGGCTGGGGAGGAGTAGCCTCCCCCAGCCTCTGGAAATGCTTTGATAGGCACAGATGGTGCCCTCTCTACATAATCCAGTCTACACCGGTTCAGGGATCCCCCACCCCTGCTCTGGCGCGAAACTGGACAAAGGAAAGGGGAGTGACCACTCCCCTGACCAGCACCTCCCAGGGGAGGTGCCCAGAGCTCATCCAGTGTGTCCCAGACCTCTGCCATCTTGGATACAGAGGTGTTGGGGCACAATGGACAGCTCTGAGTGGGCAGTGCCAGCAGGTGATGTCAGATACCCCTCCTGATAGGTGCTTACCTTTCTCAGAAGCCAATCCTCCTTTCTGGGCTATTTAGGGTCTCTCCTCTGGGCTATTCCTCAGATAAGGAATGCAAGAGCTCACCAGAGTTCCTCTGCACTTCTCTCTTCGACTTCTGCCAAGGATCGACTACTGACTGCTCCAGGACACCTGTAAAACTGCAACAAGGTAGCAAGACGACTACCAGCAACATTGTTGCGCCTCACCCTGCCGGCTTTCTCAACTGTTTCTTGGTGGTGCATGCTCTTATCGCTGTCTGCCTTCATCCTGCACTGGAAGCCAAGAAGAAATCTCCCGTGGATCGATGGAATCTTCCCGCTGCTAACGCAGGCACCAAACTTCTGCATCACCGGTCCTTTGGGTCCCCTCCCATCCAGACGAGCGTGGTCCCTGGAACACAGGAGCTGGGTCCAGGTGTCTGCCACAGTCCAGTGGCCCTTCTGTCCAAATTTGGTGGAGGTAAATCCTTGCCTCCCCACGCCAGACAGCAATCCTGTGTACTGCGTGATCTGCAGCTGCTCGGGCTTCTGTGCACTTTTCCAAGACTTCCTTTGTGCACACGCTAGCCTGGGTCCCCAGCACTCCGTCGTGCATTGCCCAACTCGCTGAGTTGGACTCTGACGTCGTGGGACCCTCCTTTGTGACTCTGAGTTGACTGCTGTACTCAGATCTTCTAAGTGCCTCTTCAGGTAATTCTGCGGGTGCTGCCTGCTTCTGTGGGGGCTCTCTGATTTGCTGAGTGCCCCCCCTGTCTCCTCCTTCAAGGGGCGACCTCCTGGTCCTTCCTGGGCCCCAGCAGCACCCAAAATCCTCAACCACAACTCTTGCAGCTAGCAAGGCTTGTTTGCGGTCTTCCTGTGTGGAAGCAACTCTGCATCCTCCAGCACGCCATGGGACATCTTTTGACCAAAGGAGAAGTTGCTGGCACCTTCCGTTGTTGCAGAATCTTTGGCTTCTTCCACCCGGAGGCAGCCCTTTTGCACCTTCATCCGGGGTTTAGTGGGCTCCTGCCTCCCCTGGGCCCTTGCGTGACTCTTGGACTTGGTCCCCTTCCTTTACTGGTCCTCAGGTCCAGGAATCCATCTTCAGTGTTTTGGTAGCAGTTGTTGTTCGTGCAGAATCCCCTATCTCGACTATGCTGTCTATCTGGGGTAGTAGGGTAACTTTACTCCTACTTTTTAGGGTCTCGGGTGCGATATTTTGGACACCCTTACTGTTTTCTCACAGTCCCAGTGACCCTCTACAACCTACCATAGGTCTGGGGTCCATTCGTGATTCGCATTCCACTTTTGGAGTATATGGTTTGTGCTGCCCCTAGGCCTATTTCTACCTATTGCATCCTATTGTGATTCTACATTGTTTGCACTACTTTTCTTACTGTTACTTACCTGACTTTGCTTTGTGTACATATAATTTGTGTATATGACTTACCTCCTAAGTGAGGGTATCCTCTGAGATACTTTTGGCATATTGTCACTAAAATAAAGTACCTTTATTTTTAGTAACTCTGAGTATTGTGTTTTCTTGTGATATAATGCTATGTGATATAAGTGGTATAGTAGGAGCTTTGCATGTCTCCTAGTTCAGCCTAAGCTGATCAGCTATAGCTACCTCTATCAGCCTAAGCTGCTAGTAACACCTCTATTCTACTGATAAGGGATAACTGGACCTGGCACAAGGTGTAAGTACCACAAGGTACCCACTATAAGCCAGGCCAGCCTCCTACAGCCTTCCACACAAACACTGAGCTAGTTGCCTTGACACAGGTCTCATACACCCCAAATATATGTCAGAACAGAATCACATACCTCTAAAATGCCCTCATGAGGATGTCAAAGTGAAGGTGCCTGTGCAAAGACAAAACAAGGAGTATAGGCTTGAAAACATACCTATTACACAAATCACATAGCAAACAACTGGAAAAGTAATTATATTACAGGAAACTGATACAACATCAAGGTGGGCATATGTCAAAGGGTAGCTATTCAAGCAGCCTTTAGCTGAATATTGCACAGTATCAACTCCCTATTTGTTGCTAAAACACTCAACTTCACACATTCTCACAACTAAAGTTCATTGTAGTCACATTAATTACATCACGTGACATACTTACAAGCATGAAAAGTAGCTGCTGATGCGATCTTCCTGCAAGTCTGTTCCTTCCTCTTCACCACTGTCATCCTCACTTAAGATTTCAGATTTTTCATCCAGTGGCACTGCAGGCTCCCCCAACTCTGGGATGTATGGGATATTCCTCCGTAGGACGATGTTGTAGAGAGGCAGCATGCCACAGTGATCTGACACACTTCTCTGGGTGAGTAGAGGAGGGCTCCACAAGTCCTGTCCAGACACCTAAACCTGGCCTTTGGGAAAGCAAGAGCCCACTTCACTACCTGCTGTGTTCTTCTATGGGCCTCACTGAAGCAGACTTCCCCTTGCAAAATTGGATTCCTTAGTGGCGTCAACAACCAAGGATGTTTTGGATATGTGGAGCCTCCTGTTAAGGAATGGGAAATATGTGCAACAATGAGTCACTCACTTCATGGTTGTAGCACCAGACATTGCACACGCACACAAACAGGGCAGATGTGGCTTACCAACCAGCCAGGCCCTCTCTGGGTACAGTTGTGACATCAGCTGGGGTAAGGTGCTGTTCTGCATTATGAAGGGATCATGGGCTGAACCCGGATAACGGGCACAGACATGAAATTCAGAGATCAGCAAAACAGACAACTTGCACATTGATGGAATGGAAGTTCTTTCTGTTACGATAAACTTGTTCATGGGCCTGAGGTGGGACCAAGCCAACATGTGTGCCAATCATGGCCCCCACCACATGCGGGATGCATTCAAAACCATGAAAGTCAGCCTTCCATGGGCTAAATCCTCAAGTGGGGGAACCAGACATCAAGGTGTTTATTGCTGAGAAGACAGCCTTCAAAACCAGACTGAACATAGGTTGGGACATACCAGCAGATAGGGCCACTATACGTTGGAAGGGCCCTGCGGCTAGGAAGTGCAATACTGACATTACTTGTACAATGGGTGGTATGCTGGTTGGATAACTAATGTCTGGCTAGCATTAGATCAGGCTCCAACTGATGACATAAGTCCACTATTGTTTGCCTATCCAGGCGGTAACATGTTATTATGTGCCTTTGCTCCATGGTCTGAAGGTCTGGCAGTGGATGGTAGACAGAAGGTTGTTGAATCCTCCCTCTCCCTGGGAACCTATCTATGACAAGACATGATTTGTAACATTAGTCAGTGTGTCCACAGCAACATACATGATGCATGTCAGTCTTATCATGTGAGAAGGCATTTCTGAATGGGTAGACATGGCAACCAGTACACATCACAGCTGCAAATAACACAAGGGTCACGTGTGACCACCATGGTTTTCCATACATGTCCACAACATGTATATGGACCAAACTCAAAGATGTGCAACACAATTGCCCCTCAAAATATTACTGTATATCCTGGCCACCAAAATGACACAGACTAGAATGTGCCCATGTGTGCCAGTTAGACTTCTTTTGTGCCTGTGATTACAATCTGCGTGACATTGATAGGACAATGTGCAGGTATTGGAGGCCAGTGCCATATGTTAAGTTCAGCCACATTGTGTTGTGTGAGATTTTTGGGGTCCTAGTTCCTCCTTCTGGTGGATGAACACATCTAGGTAAGGAGACATTACTGCCATATGCTGACATCTCTTTCCTCATGATTGCTGTAAATGTCAGACATCTTGTATGTGGATGACAGCATGAGCTGTGTATGCACATTGTATGAGTCAGTTGAGAGTCATGTGAGCAATGTGTATAGTGCCACATATCTTTCAAAATATATCTGCCCTTGCTAAGCGGTTGTGAGGAAGGCATATCATGAATCACTATGTCCTTCAGTTTGCCACACACACCACATGCCAAATTGCTGTGAGCTACATGATGTACTGTCATACATGGAAGAGATGGGAATGGAGTGTCATGTAGTTGTCATTACCCAGGGGTTTGCTGATTCATTGTGTTGTGGATTTTAGGGACATGTCTCCCTGACATATTGCACACATCTACAGTGTACATTTCCATGCCAAATGTGTTGCCT
Source organism: Pleurodeles waltl (assembly GCF_031143425.1). Taxonomy (NCBI): domain Eukaryota; kingdom Metazoa; phylum Chordata; class Amphibia; order Caudata; family Salamandridae; genus Pleurodeles; species Pleurodeles waltl. The sequence continues at coordinate 513,236,682 of NC_090445.1, forward strand.
GTGAGAGAAACATTAGCACTACCTCCATGACTGCATTGGGACAAATATCACTTGGTGAAATGTGCATTGTGGAATTGCTTCCAGTATGAAATGAGTATTTCCATGTCACCTTCCCCAGACTACTGTACTTTTGTCAGCAACATGGCAAGATTTTGGAGCATCATTTCTTATTGTTGGGTCATTATATATGTGATAAATAGATGTGTGCAAATCCTTGTGTGGGATCTGTGGGTATGCAGTTGGCATTGACATACTATTTTATCACAACAGATAACTGAGGTATGCTCTATGGGGAAACACATTGAGGTCTCCTACTAGTTCAATAGTTGTTGTGATTGCACAACTTCAGCCATGCAATTGTAGTTGTCTGAGATCCTGATTTTCCTGTGGGCAACTGTTGACACTTCAGATGGCATGCATGCATATGGTATGGCACATGTATGGACCACTTAGGTAAAGCTGGTTGCTGGGGCCTACTTTACATCATGGTAAAGTTTGCTAATCAGAGCTGTTGTTGTCTGTTATGACCAATACATTCTTGTGTGTCAATGGAACCTGAAAGGACAAAATATTCTTCAATATTGCACATAACTCTCAGCAATTGGATGGCTGAGACTTCTCTCAAGAAGACCACAGGGTATTCTGTTTTTGACCTTCCAGCACAGGCCCTCATCCCAAAAGACTGGTGTCTATGGTTAATATCACTGGATATGAATACCAGAAGAATACCCCCTTCTTGAGATGTTCCTCCTCTAACTACCACGACATATTATTGACTATATTGGTGGTAACCAGAATACACTGCTTATACTTCGCTGAGATCAAAGACCAATGATCCAGGGTATGATTGACCACAGATTTTAAATTAAAACAAGCCCATGGGACTACTGCTGTGGATGCTGCTAGCAGGCCCGGAGCCGAACATTGAACACACTTAGGGCCAGATGTACTTAGCTTTGTTTTAGTGATTTCCTAATTGAGAATCTTTGTGATTCGCAATTAGGAAATCACAAACAGCTATGTACAACAGCGTGTTTAACATGTTTCCCAGTGGGTCACAATTGACATACCTCATTATTATTTATGAGGTAAGTCGCAAATTGTGACTCATTGGGAATCGCTAAAAACACCGGGACAGGGGACAGCAGACCTCCATGTCTGTGATTGCTTTTAAACAAAGCAAGTCTTTTTTATGCAGTCTGTTTTCCTTCAGAAAAATGGGATGGGTTTAAAAAAGAAAAATGAAATGTTTAATTTTAATTTTTTAAGAGTAGATAGTGGTCCCTGTGACCACTGCCTGCCCTTAAAAAGTTTTTTTGCATGCATTCACAATGAGGAAAATGTCCTGGGATCCCTTAAAGACCCCTTCCCATTTGCAAATATGTTGAATTGAATTTGGTGGTGAAAAGCAAATCTTTTGCTACCGCATTTCAGTTGCAAACCATTCATACATACCAGTGTGATTCGCTATTAGGAAGGGACGCCCTTAACGCACCCCTTCCTATTACCGAATCGCAAACCTATTTTGTGATGCAGTAATAGGTTACTGAATCACAAAACAGGTTTTTGTACATAAGAAAATGCTTTTTTTGGTTACAAACTTCCCAATTCTGTGAATCGGGCTGTTTGCAGTCTGAAAAAGCTATGTACATCTGGCCCCAAGTCTATGTCTGTCTTCTGAGAGGAATACTGCATACCATTAGTGTCAAACTAGGCTCCATTGAATTTCTTGACTTGCAAATTAACCCATTTTGACTTTTGAAAGTTGATCAAGTATCCCAGCTCTTGGAGTGATGTGGTCACCTTGGAAAAAGAAGGAGAGGAAAGTAACCAGTCATCAAGATGGGGAACAATGGTAACACCGGTTACTTTAGAAGCCATTACAGGAACTCAAACTTTGTGAAGAGACGTGAAGATGTTGCCATTGTAAATAGGAGAGCTTATAACTGGAAATTACATCCACCCAGGGAAAATCCGAGGAACTGCTGACTGCCCACATGCATTTGGACATGAAACTGGGCATCCTGAAGGTCTAATGTCATGAGATAGTCCCTCTTCGAAATGATAGGAATGATAGATTGAAGAATTGCCATCCTGAAGAATCCCACTGTCTCACAGGTGTTCACAGCCTTGAGGTTTACGCTGGACAATACCTCCCAACTGCTCTTGAAAGGAGTACAATTCTTTAAGTCTTTGACTTGGTGGGATTGGATTCCCCCGCCTTTATCTGACAAGGCTTGTAACCCTCTAATTAATGCAAGGTCTTTGATCTTTCCCCTTGGCCAGGGCTTGTTCTGGAAGACCGAACCGAGTCTGTATCTGAACACGATTTGATAGCCTTGCTGTCTAACTGAGAGGACCCCAGGAATCAGTGACCACAAGAACCCATTGATTATGGAACTGTCTCAATCGTCCCCACAGCATATAGTCATGTTTGTTGGCTGTAATCTTGTTGTTGGAAGGTAGAACATTGGGATTTTTCATAAAATGCCCTTGGGCCTTGAAAGGGCAATATCTCCTGAAGGGTAAAGGTCAATATCTCGTGAAGCAAAGGTTTTGTGGTAGGAAAACCCTTGAAATACTGCAATATTTGTTTCTATTTAGCTGCCTTTTGAACCAATTCATCTAATTCAAGCCCAAAAGCTTCTTCCCAAAAAAGGTCGTTTTTAGAGCAATATCATCTGGCTGGATTCCAGCTTCAAAGATTTATGCCTCCACCTTCTTATCCACTGTATCGGACAGTGTAGAATCCTCTGAATCCAGACAAGAAGCTGATGCCACAGATGCCAGAATCTTATTGACGAATGTAGTCTGTGAAAAATTATCCTCAAAGTCCACTAACAAATATTTCTTGGTCAGGAAAATAGGAATAGATTCTATGTCAATTTCATTCTATTTCTTAAGTGACATCAACTTAATTATGTCATGCAGAGGAGGAATATTTACCACTGTTGCAGTATGACTTGCAAAAAATCCAGCGGTGTCCTGATCCTTTTCCTCGAAACCCAGCATTCCTGAAATATGTTTAAAAACGTCCTCATTCATATCATCACCATCAACAAGTTCAGCCCTTTTTGATTGAGGCTCTGTTGATTTGATTTGGATATCTGAAAAACCTCCCCCCCCCATCCTCCGGAGCAGGCTGCACATGATGCTGCTTCTCTGTACCTGTTTCCTGCCTCCATAGTACCCCAGTACAATTCCACAGGAGTTGTGGAGGTGTCTAAATACATTTCCGTGGTAAACAAGTCATGTCCCCAAAGACTTAGTAACCATGGAAAAAGCCATATTGCATGCCGAAGCACACCGGCGATGTCCAAGGATAGCTCTAACCAGAGCACCCTCACAACATATCTGATCATGGCTGAACCTTCCTGCCCCAGCTCAGCACATGGTTGGAGAGCTACTCACAGATGAAAGGGAGAAAGAACCGCCTGCCGAGCACAGCGGTAAGAACATAGAGAACGAGGGTCCAAATCAAAGCCCAATGAGAAAAAGAGAGAAAATTATATAATAAAAAATGAATGGTTGAAAACTAAGGAGAGGCCACTCGCAGGGACTGGAAACAAGACGGGAGGAGGCTTGGGAAGAGGAACTAGCTCTAAGAAGAAGAGTAGACAAAAAGGTAGGATTTTGGTTTCTGCCTCAGTCAAAACAATTTACATATATATAATGAATGGGTTAACGTGTTGTCGTGGAGGCTGGACACCTCATACTCCAGGACTGGGACAAGGAGGACTCCATAAGGGGGTAATGACAAGCAGAAGTTATTCCAGGCCTAAGGTGCAACCATAGAAAAGGCTAGACTGTCTGTGTGCATCATAAGTAATTTAGGACTATTTACCAACTATGACATGATGAAATTTAAAGGTCTACTAGGTCATTGGGTGGCTAGGGGAGAAGGGACGTCATGTAGCTTCTAGGCACAGAACTATGCAGGGTATTGTGACAATAGCAGAGAGCTTCGAACAGACAGCATTTATGTACAGGTAGCCAATGATGAGGGACCAGGTGTGAGGGAGTACTAGTAAATTTGTTAAGAATGAGATGAACAATCACATCTGCATCAACTACAATCTAGAGAGGAAATGGCTAGAGAGTCCAAGAAAAGTTGCAATAGTCCAGTTTACTAACGATGAGAGACTAAAATGAAATTTTCCTGGAAAAAGTGGGTAAGAGAGGAATAATTCTCCTTAGGACCTCAATCATATAAAATCAGATGGCAGCTAATTTATTGATCTGGACTTTAGAAGATAATTTCTTTTAAAAAGTTAAAAGGTAATAAGTAGATTGATAGGTAATAAGTAGAAAAGGTATCTTCTACGTGTTTTGACAGTTGCATATTTACAGAACTTTCCGTGAATCTAGTGAGCAGACGTAGGAGAGATGAAGATCGATAGTTGGATAGAGTCTAGTATGGGTTTTTTTTCGTGAAGGGATGATAAACACTGTTTTCTACAGAGCAGGCACCTTGGTGGAGGACGGAGTGACGTTACAGTTTGACGTAACAACCAGGGCCACCGACGAGGCAAAGGCTTAAATGAATTTAGTTGAGTAAGGATCCAATGTGGAGCCAAAGGAAATGTGACTGAGCCTAATACATATTAATTAACATAATAATTGTTCATGTGGGCGATGCCTAATAAAGGCTATGACTGAGTATTATTATTACTCATGTCTAAGTGAGCATTACAGTGGACTTCTTCAAAATGAAATTTGTGGTCTCCGTATCAGTTTTGGAATCTATCACTTACGATTAAAGTATACCCAATAGTATTATACATTTTAATACATTATTTGATTTTGTTTTAGGTGTTTGTCAGAGTCCTGTGTATTATCTCAGGTACACACGGATATAAAAGTAAGAAAGCCTGTTATAGTCCAGTCAGCTGGGGAGAAACCCCTCTCAGACATTTCTTGATCACTGGTCAAGGTCAAATAATCTCTTGAAGAGTTCCCTCTTTACTAGCTGCTGGACCTTCCCCTCCCCGTGCTGGTCCCTTTTTTGGCTATTTGGGGTAGTTTGCGCTTAGGCCCCCATAGCATTTTGTCCACAGAAGCTATTGATTCCAAATTTGTGTCCTTTTTTCCAACATTCTGGGGATTGTAAAGGTACACAGAGTTTGTGGGTTCCCCTGGCGGAGACCAAGAAATTAGCCGAAATACAGCTACATTTATTTTGGGGGGGGGTGGAACGGGAAAAAGTGCTGTAGAAGAAAGTATCTGTTTTTTTCCCTGCAAATGGCATCAACAAAGGGTTTGCGGTGCTAAAATCACCATCTTTCCAGCTTTCAGGAACAGGTAGACTTGAATCAAAAAACAACATTTTTCAACACAATTTTGGCATTGTACTGGGACATACCCCATTTTTACTTTTTTTTTGTGCGTTCAGCCTCCTTTCAGTAAGTGACAGAAATGGGTGTGAAGCCAATGATGGATCCTAGACAGCTAAACATTTCAGCACAGTAGACAAAATGCTGAATTCAGCAAGGGGTCATTTGAGTAGATCCTTCAAGATTTTCTCAAGAAAGTAACAGTTGAAATAAAAAAGATATTGAAATTGAGTTGAAAAAAGCCACCCCTTTCTGACTATGTTTTCTTCGGTAACTTTTTCCAACTATGATAGATTTTTAAAAGCAATATACCATTATATTTGCTGGACCCTCCTGGTTGTGGGGACATATAGGCCTTGTAGGCTTATCAAGAAATCAAGCTACTCGGAGCCAATAAATGAGCTGCACCAAGCCTTGGGTTTTCATTATAAACCGGGTATTCAGCAATTAATTTGGTAAAATATAAAGAGTGAAAAATAGGCATCAAAGAAACCTATGTATTTCCGAAATGGGCAGAAGATAAGGAGTTTAGTAACAGTGGTTATTTGCACATCTCTGAATTCAGGGGTCCCCATACTTGCATGTGAATTACAGGGCATTTCTCAATATGACTTCTTTCTTACACACTGTCTTACATTTGGAAGACAAGAATGTAGGGAAAGACAATCAGCAATAACACTTGTTCTTCAATTCCGTGTTCCCCCAAGTCTCCTGGCAAAAATGGCACCTCACTTGTGTGGATAGGTATAGTGCCTTCTACAGGAAATGCCCCAAAACACACTATGGACACATCACAATTCCCCTTTAAAAATGATGTGTTCTTTGCAAAGTGCCTAGCTGTGGATTTTAGGCTGCAGAAAAGATGTCACCTCCCAAACCTATACATTTATGGAAAGTAGACACCTAGGAAAATCTAGGATGGAACAACTTGTGGGGCTCTCACTGGGTTCTGTCACCAACAATCCTTTGCAAACCTCAAATTGGGTTTAAAAAAAACAACACTCTCTCCTCAGATTTGGGTGCTGCAAAGTTCTGGAATCTGAAAGGAGCCACAAACTTCCTTCCACCCAGCATTTCCCAAAGTCTTCAGATGAAAATGGCACCTCACTTGCATGGGTAGGACTATTGCCCGCGACAGGAAATGCCCCAAAACACAATGTAAACACATCATATTGTTGTAATGAAAACTGCAAAGTGCCTAGCTGTGGATTTTGTTCTCTAGCTCAGCCGGCACCAAAGGAAACTTTCAAAACTTATACATTTATGGAAACTAGACACCTAGGAGAATCCAGGATGGGGTGACTTGTGGGGCTGTCACCAGATTCTGTCACCTATTGGGCTAAAAATACAGGTTTTCCACATATTTCAGCGATGGAAAGTTCTGGAATCTGTGGGGAGCCATAAACTTCCTTACACCCTGCATTTCCCCAAGTCTCCAGATAAAAATGGTATCCCACTTGCATGGGTAGGCCTAGTGCCTGTGGCAGGACCCTGGGGTGCTCCATTCCTGACGCAGATACTAGGCACAGGCACTCAAGTGGGGTAGCATTTTTATCAGGACTGGTGGGGAAACGCTGCATGGTAGGAATTTTGTGGAGCCCAGCATACTTCTGTAGTTTGTGTGACAGAAATGTAAGAAAAAATTGAGTTTTTATTCAACATTTCCCCTTTGCAGGGTATTCTGGGTAAGAAAACTTTAGGGAACCCATACAAACCACACCTCCGGGGACTTCCCCAGGTGTCAAGTTCCCAGAAATGTCTGGGTTTGGTAGGTTTCCCTAAATGTCCGCCGAGCCCAGGACCAAAAACGCAAGTGCCTGCCTTACAAAACCAGATTGTTTTGTGATAGATAATTTTGATGTCTCCACAATACAATTTAGACTGTGGAATTTGGGGCTGAACTAAATTGTGCAGCTCCCAAGAGAGCACTCTGTCTGTGCTTGTGGCCACATGTATCTGCTCTCTGGGTTGGGTTAACCCATTGTTGTCCCACTGCACAGACTGTGCTTGCGAAGGGACAGCATGACTGTCCTCATCACCTCCCTCAGAATCACTGAAAGAGGAGTTGTCGGATGGGACTCCTCTGACTGAAAAATCACTCCCAGAGTCTGCTCCATTGTCCTAACCCTCACATGCTGTCTCAGTATCTGCAGTCTCAGCCTCTGATCCTATATCAGAGCTGTCCTCCATAACACAAGTTAGGGGTTGAGCATCAGTCATACAACAAGACACCATCTCTGCTACTGGCTAAATGGTCCCTCTAAAACACTAGCCTACATAGATAGTCACAAGAATCCTGGTGGGTGTGTGATGTGTGCAACGGTAAAGGTCAGTCACCTTACCTTCCCTTCTTCCCTCAATCAGCAGGCTCTCTGAAGACCCTGAAAAAAAACAAAAAAGACCCAGTATTAGTTCACCTTACCACATACCCTTTGTCACAGTCTTTTGCACCCATTCCGACAATCATTTTTGATTCTCCCACTCCTCTGGCCTCCTTCTCGGATTCCCTCACTACCACCCAGCAAAAGTGCCCTTCATCTCTCCATAGTCCCCCTGGCACATACATTTGATTTGTATTAAATTGCAGGTAAGGGCTGGCTTTATTAACCCACTCAGCTATTCACATACAGATTTAGGGGGTTATTCTAACTTTGGAGGAGTGTTAATCCGTCCCAAAAGTGACGGTAAAGTGACGGATATACCACCAGCCGTATTACGAGTTCCATAGGATATAATGGACTCGTAATACGGCTGGTGGTAAATCCGTCACTTTTCCGTCACTTTTGGGACGGATTAACACCTCCTCCAAAGTTAGAATAACCCCCTTAATCTTTACAGCAGGCATATAAACCTTCTGAGCTACTTTATTGCATCAAAATAGGCACTAGACCAAAGTTGTATCTTTCTCTAGCAGAAACATAATCATGAGAGTTTTCTTCACTTTTTTATTGCTGCCTAAAAGCTGCAATTGAAATGCGGCAGTTGGAGTATGTGCATTGCTTTGAAGACGCTCTCTGCGAGACAACTATATATATATATATATATATATATATATATATATATATATATATATATGTGTATATATATATATATATATATATATACACATATATATATATATATATGTGTAAATATATATATATATATATATATATATAGAGGATGAGAGTGTCTCTTTCTCTCCTTATGTATATGAAAAGAGATCACTTTTATATGTGAGTGTGGTTTTCCTGGGGCCTGATTCCAGCCCCCAGGGAAACCACACATGCATTGACAAAAGTGATCTCTCTCTCTCTCTATATATATATATATATATATATATATATATATATATATACACACAAATTTCTCTCCCCTACAGTCTCTTTCCATCTCTCTCTAATTCTCTTTATATATATATACAGTATATTTTTTTTATAGCTGTGTGATTTCCCTGGGGGGGCGATTGATTAACACATCTATTAATAAAAAGATTGCCCTGCTCATGGGCGACTCACTGTCAGTTTCATTTTTTTAAAATGTATTCAGTTTCTACTTATTTTTAACCCATGAGGGGGCACCCCCCCCCCCGAGAGGTGAATATACCTTTTTTTTTTTTTAAATATATGCCCCCAGGGGGAGGGTGGTGGTCCATTTTCAGAGGGACCGAGGGGCTGACTCTCCCTAGTGTAATCCCTGGTGTATAATGGGGTTTCCTGGCCGTGGATAGCAGGGTGGCTGAGATCCATGGTCAGGAAACCATTTCAGGAAAACCTTGTTTGAAAGGGGAGAATTTCCCCTTTTAAACGAGGACTTCCTGAGAGGTGGGGAGGCCCTTTGGGGTCCGTTTTCCCCACCGACGCGGAAAGCAGCCTTTCCTGCTGCTACCTGCTCTGGTAAGGAAAACAAACTGTGACTTCAGTGCATGGCACGCTGACATCACAGAGGGACGGGTAGAGGGGTGGGGGGAGAAGCGCTTCCGTGTCTCCTGAGCGAGTTTTAAATAAAACAAATCCTATGGTGCGACGCACTGGAGGATTTTTAAAAAAACACTCCCTGGTGTCAGTAACTGCTCGTGTCTGCACCAGGGAGGGTGTGCGTGCGTCAGCCACTGGTCAACACGCGCACCTATAGGGATAAGGACTTTCATGAAATTAATATAGTTCAGTTATGCTCTGACGTAGGAATCCTGGGATCCTCAACATGCAGACATTTAGGCCCTCATTCTGACCCTGGCGGTCGGTGATAAAGCGGCGGCCAAGCCGCCAACAGGCCGGCGGTCTAAAATATGCAATTCTGACCCTGGCGGGAACCGCCAACACAGCCCGCCAACTTAACACTCCGACCGCCACAGCGGTACAAACAAACAGCGCGGCGGTTCCCGCCAACAGCCAGGCGGCAGACAATGTACCGCCCACCCTATTACGACCCACCAATCTGCCACCTTTTCCGGGGCGGGAGCACCGCCGATAAGAACACGGCGGAAACAGACTACGAACTGGAAAACGCTCACCTCTACGCACTCCACGCGAGATTCCGGCAGTATGGAGCCAGAGTTGCAGGTCATCCCCGCACTCCTATTCCTGCTCATATACCAGGAGCACGCCCGGCGGCGCGGAAGACATCGGTGAGTACTGCACCTACGACACAGGGGAGGGAAAAGATTACCGGCACACACCCACCCACCCACACCCACTACAACACACACATCAATGCATTCCCACAGATCACTGTCACAACCCACAAACCACCCCCCTCCGAAATAATGCAAAGACCAAAAGAAGAGATCATAAACGGGCAGATATATTGAAATATGTACACCAGTAATCCCAATAAATAAATAAACTATGTACAAAATATATACAGCTACTAAATGTAGTCCAACCACTGTCCGTGGATCACAGGGGTCCTGTGCAAAGGGGCAAGGCCCAGTCCCACGACAAGAACTCCACGGAGAGAACACTGCAGGGGCATCAGAAAGAAAATAGGACAGGCACCTCAGGGGGAAGGGAAGGGGGGGCACCTCAGCCACTTGAGTACACGACGCCAGATCCACGAGGGGACTCCATGACCACTGGCTCATCCTGGGGAGAGCAAAGCCACAGTCCAAACAGTCCATACAGTGGGTGGCCTGCCCACTGGCCCATCCTGGGGAGAGCAAAGCCACAGTCCAAACAGTCCATACAGTGGGTGGCCTGCCCACTGGCCCATCCTGGGGAGAGCAAAGCCACAGTCCAAACAGTCCATACAGTGGGTGGGCTGCCCACTGGCCCATCCTGGGGAGAGCAAAGCCACAGTCCAAACAGTCCATACAGTGGGTGGCCTGCCCACTGGCCCATCCTGGGGAGAGCAAAGCCACAGTCCAAACAGTCCATACAGTGGGTGGGCTGCCCACTGGCCCATCCTGGGGAGAGCAAAGCCACAGTCCAAACAGTCCATACAGTGGGTGGCCTGCCCACTGGCCCATCCTGGGGAGAGCAAAGCCACAGTCCATACAGTCCATAACAGACCCCACTGCCACTGGAGGAGGCAAGTTGGCCAGAGGACATCCTGCAGCCCTGCCCGAGATAGATCCTGCCCTGCCACGTCTGCCAAAGGGCCAGCGCTCCTTGCCTTGAAGGGCCCAGTTCAGCGGTTCTTGAGACGGCGGGCCCAGTTCAGCGGTCCTTGCCCTGAAGGGCCCAGTTCAGCGGTTCTTGAGACAGCGGGGCCCAGTTCAGCGGTTCTTGAGACGGCGGGGCCCAGTTCAGCGGTTCTTGAGACAGCGGGGCCCAGTTCAGCGGTCCTTGCCCTGAAGGGCCCAGTTCAGCGGTTCTTGAGACAGCGGGGCCCAGTTCAGCGGTTCTTGAGACGGCGGGGCCCAGTTCAGCGGTTCTTGAGACAGCGGGGCCCAGTTCAGCGGTTCTTGAGACAGCGGGGCCCAGTTCAGCGGTCCTTGCCCTGAAGGGCCCAGTTCAGCGGTTCTTGAGACAGCGGGGCCCAGTTCAGCGGTTCTTGAGACGGCGGGGCCCAGTTCAGCGGTTCTTGAGACAGCGGGGCCCAGTTCAGCGGTTCTTGAGACGGCGGGGCCCAGTTCAGCGGTTCTTGAGACAGCGGGGCCCAGTTCAGCGGTCCTTGCCCTGAAGGGCCCAGTTCAGCGGTTCTTGAGACAGCGGGGCCCAGTTCAGCGGTTCTTGAGACAGCGGGGCCCAGTTCAGCGGTTCTTGAGACGGCGGGGCCCAGTTCAGCGGTTCTTGAGACGGCGGACGGTCTATGGCCAACTGCTAATTGCCTGGTGGTGCCCTCCTGGGCAGCGGGGATGGTGCTCCTTCACTGCCCACCTGGGCTGTGGGTGGTGGGGCCCTCCTGGCCAGCTGGGCTGGGTCCTCCCTGGGCAGCGGCTATGGGGGTGGTGGGCTCTCCCGGGGCAGCTGTGCCAGTTCCTCCCGGGGCAGCGGCTATGGGGGTTGTGGGCTCCTCCTGGGCAGCAGGCCTGCTGCCTGACCTCTCCGACTTGCTGCCCTTGCCCTCCTTAGTCGTGGGCCTGTGGCCCTTGCCTCCCTTTGGAGCTGTGGCTGGTGACTGTCTCTGGGTGGTGTCCGGGGGGGATGTAGAAGGCGGGCTCCTGCGGCGCCCCTTCCGCCTTCTGCTCCTCTTCCCAGGGGGTGGGCTGGCTGTCCCCTTGCTGCTGGGCGAAGATCCAGACATGCGGGCTGGCGGGCTCCAATACCCCTGCACCCTTGTCAAGGGGGCTGCAGGGCTGGTGGTGGCTGAGGTGCTCTTCTTACCCCGACGAGAAGGAGGGGGGGGCTCAGGGTCAGGAAAGAAGTTAGTAGTGGCGAGGAAGAGCTTCTTGGGACAATGGAGAGTGGTAGGTACAGTGGGAATGGGAGTGGAGGGAGAGGATGTGGTTGTAGGTGAGTCACGTTTGCTGTCTTTGGGTGCAGGTGCAGGAGGGATAGGCTGTCGTGAGGTGGATGGCTGTTGGGTGGGTGGGTGGCTGCGTTTGTGTGGTGTGGAAGAGGGGGTGACAGACACAGTGGGAGAGGACACAGGGGACGTCAGTCAGTCAGTCAGTCACAAAACTTTATTCGGCAAATGCCATAAAAGTACAGACAAAAACACAAATACCACACAATAATTACGTTACAGTAAATAGATAGAAGAATAAAATAGTACCATATCTAAAACATTACGTAAACATCCGGTCTAAAATCTCATAAAAGAAACAAATAAAACTCATAACATAAGAAAAATCACAATAACAGAATACAAAGATTAACTTACAATATTAAACTATACATACATATACATTTAAAATGAAATGAGCCTTTTCCTAATGCTTAAAGAAGCTGTAACAAAATCTAATACAAAATGACAAATTTGTCTATCTGGCAATCTCTGAAAATATATTAAAGCTTCCTTGTAATGGATGGGTCTAACAGAACGTAAAGTGGGTAAAATGCAAACCCCTCTAGGAGCAGCATAAAAAGGGCAAAAGAGAAAAAAGTGCAAAGTACTCTGGGTTGATCTAGAATCACAGGGACAAAGAGGTAAATCCCTTTTCCAAAAACATGGTTCAGGAAACGCTACTTTAAAATGAATTAAATTAAGTCTAAAAAGTGTTAAAAAAGAAAGTATCTTAAAACTGGAAAACCAGGTCAGATAAGGTTCAAGGCATGGGGCTGTCACAACCTGAGAATAGGAATCAAAGGATTTTAATTTCAGAGAACTGTAAAATCTCAGGTCTGATATGTACTCGGAGTAAGTAGCCTTCAGAACGGACCTAGAATTTATAGTTAATAGGTGAGGTTCATCAAACATATATCTAAGACCTAAATTCTCAAAAGAGTTTCGTAGAAACATAAGCCAGGGGATCCTATTTGAATTTTCCAATTGTAAGCATTCGGAAATACAATCTTGGACCAATTTTGCCATTGGGTTTAGCCAACATCTAATCCAAAGCAATAATGGCGCCAAAAAAACCCTATCCTCCAAAAAACACTGACCAAGTTCTTCGTGACAGATGATATTTGCAGTACATTTTGGAACCAACAGTAATCTTCGCAAAAATTTATTTTCGACCCTCTGGAGAGATGGTACCTTTACACAGCCCCAGACGCCTGCTCCGTAGAGCACAGCTGCGGTACACTTAGAATTATACAGAGTTTTCATCTGTGCGGGGGGTCTATGGCCTAGTTTATTAGAGAAGCGAAAGATCGCTTCGGTGTTCCTTATCAGCTGTTGGAGCTTAAAATTAATATGAGTCTTCCAGGACAAAGAGGAACTCAAATGCATGCCTAGGTAACAAAAATCTTTGACCTTAATAAGAGAATGCCCTCCCATAGTAAATTGTTTGGATTTTGTGTTACGTGGGCCACAGGTCATGACAAAAGTCTTGGGGTAATTGACCTTCAAATCGAGGCTCGACATAAACTCATAAAATATGTCCAATAAGCCCTGTAAGCCATTTGCAGTACGAGCAATTAAAACTGCATCATCCGCATATAATAAAACTGGAAGTAATCTTTGGCCCATCTTCGGTACATCCTTTGCTTGTTTAACCAAAAAATCATAGAGCCCATTTATATAAATCAAGAAAAGAAAAGGGGCTAAAATACATCCTTGCCTTACGCCCCTGGTTGACGGAATAGGAGGGGTTCTCTGCCCAAATGAGCCGACCTGAACAGAAACCGTTAGGTCTGTATGTAGACGTTTAATAAGCTCCAATAGAGCCGGGTCACACCCTAGAACTTCTAGGATTTGCCATAACTTGGATCTGTTAACCAAATCAAAGGCACTGGTTAGATCGATAAAAGCCATATGGATGGACTCTTTCTTAACAGACACATATTTATTTAGTATCAATTGTAAGTTTAAAACTTGCTCAACTGTGCCCACACCGGGTCTAAAACCAAATTGGATGGGAGATAAAATCTGGGCATCTGTTACCCAATCTTCTAAACGGGACAAGATCACACTACCTAAAATCTTTGCCGTTGAATCAATAAGGGAGATTGGTCTGTAACAAGAGGGGTCTTGTCTATTACCTTTTTTAAAGATGGGAACAATAATAGCCGATTTCCATGAAGAGGGCACATTACTAGTTACCACGTTGTTCAACACATTTGTAACCAAAGGGCCCCAGAGCTCAATTTCTGATTTAAAAAGGTCGACAGGAACCCCATCGGGTCCAGGGGCCTTTCCCTGCCTTGATCTATCAATGGCACCTTTGACCTCATGGAGATCAAAAATAATATTTAGGGCCTTAAAGTTAAAATCTGGAGTAAAATGTGTAGCAGGAGTAACTGCCACATGCGAATTCTCATAAGTTTCAGAGCAGAAAACTTTCCTAAAATGATTTATCCAGACATCCTCAGTAATAAAACATTCATTGGCCAAAGAGTTCTTATCAGAAAAGTAAGGGTGATTTATCACTTTCCAGAATTTGGAAGTGTCCTTAAATTCAGATGCGGCCAAAAGATCGCTCCAAGCCCTGGACCTAATTTCGGATTTCCGTTTATCAAGGGCAACCTTATAGTCAGTCCTCGCTGATTTTACTAATTGACGTGCGGGAGGAACTGCTTTAAGAGCTTCTTTAAGTTTTTTATGGGCTAAAGAACACGCAGAATCAAACCATCTATGGACCACCGGCCCCTTCCCGGGCCTGTCCATCACCAGGGCGCGTGAAATATCACTACTTAAGGATTCGAATTCTCGCACAATACAGTCAGAGTCTAATTGCTGAGACAAACACGTATAAATCGTATCAGACCTACTTCTTACAATTTCTTGGTTAAACTTTTTAGGGTCAATTTTATCCCATTTTAAACGAATGCCACTATTTAAATTATAAACTGTAGCAGCACACAAATTTTTGTTCAAGGGTGCCTGATTTACTTTTAGGTCCAGTGTAATACTAAGAGGGTTGTGATCACTTGCACAATGAGGCGTAATCTTAAAATTTCTAATTAGATAAAAATCAGAAGAGCTGATAAGTATAAAATCAATGGTACTCCCCTTCAAATTCCCGGTGTAAGTGGGCGTATTACGGGCATCAGGGGCCAATTTCTCTGTAACGTGAACCAGATCAAATTTACAAATAAAAGAATTTAAGGCATCTCCTTCAGAGGTATGATTAAAATGAATTGGTGACTCTCTACCCTCAACAGGGAAGGCACACAAGTCCGTGTGTTCTTTACAGCATAAGGGAATATTAAAATCACCCACCCAGAAAATAGTTAAATCACTAAACTGTAAAGCATGTGAGGAATCTATAAAATCCATTACCTCTTCCAGATGGGTCATAAGGAAGCCCCGAGGGATATTATTATAAAAGTTTAAAATTAGAATATCCTTTTGCCCGCTTATAGAGACGAGAACAACCATAAAATAAGGGGAAGACCAAATTAGGGACACATTTAAAAGCGGAAGATTTACAGAAACAAGTACTAAAAGGCCACCACTAGCTCTCCCCATGTGAGAACTCCGTGCCGGCTGGCAAAAAGAAGTAAAGCCATTCAAGAAAAACATATCTTTAGACCAAGTTTCCTGTAGACAAATTATATCATAAGAAGAAATGAAACTCTTCCAGTCCGAATTGTTAGTTTTAGATCGCAACCCTGCTACATTCCAACTGAGCAGGGTTAGTGGTCTAAATGCAGAACATAATGATGAGACTTTGGTATTTAGATGAGTTTGTAAATCTGTAGTACACATTCCTGTGCCCCTGATACGCTTGGTTTGGACGGTCCCAACCATCCGTCTCTCTAAATTAGAAGAACAGTGGTGGGTCACCGATAGTCAATCATTCTCATCAAAGTGACTAAGGGTCGAGAATCTATTGCTAGTTGGAACGTTGACCTGTAAGAGAGACCTATCTGGCTCTTGGCTGTGCATGCTTAAATTAGTAATAGGACGATTTGGTAAAAGCACAGGGTCATAAAAATGGTGCAGGGAATGGATTTGAATCTTGTTATTTAACATATTACAATAGGCCGATTTAGTCAAAAAATAATCTACTGACTGAGGATTGGCAAACTTTAAAATAACATAATCGCCCTCCTTCAATTCCTTTGAGAAGCCAACCCTCTTCACCCTTCGGGCCATAAGAATCTTATCATTACGGAAGCCTGAAGAATTTGGTTTAAATTTAGAATTCAACCAATGGCCGGCTTTCCTAATTAAAGAGTGGGTATCTTCTAGTTTGCGGCACTCCAAAGGAGGAACGTTAGAAAGAACCAAAACGTACGGATTACAGTCCGGAGGTAAATGTAAAAAGTCTGCATGATTAGTGAATAAGTTGGAGCCATTGTCTTGCAACCTAGAGGAGTGAGCCTTCCTTGCTGGACATAATACAGGGTTATCCACAAGGGTTCCTTGGCCAGGGACAACTTGTAGATCAGACAAATAGTTACCGGCTCCTTGGGGTGCCAATGTAGGGGGAGGAGTAGGTAAATAAACTGATTCGGGGCCAGGGAGAATTCCCGAGCTAAGTGGGCCAGGTTTAGAGAAACTAGATAAAAGCCTAGTTACATCATTAAAAAAACAATCAAGCTTCTCGGTAATCAAAGTTGTAATTTTAGCCTCTAAAGTTGCACAAAATAATTTAAGTGTCGAGTCAAATCTATTAGAGCCATCTTCAGAAATGATCGTACTTGGAAGACATTCAGAGGTAAAAACCAAGGGGGCTGAAGGTTTGTTACTTTGGGTCAAATGGGTAGGTAAGTTCTTTTTAAAACCTGTGACCTTTTTTACATTTTTTGGCTTTTTCCCGGCTCGCCTCTTCTTCGTAGGTGGAGAAACAGTCTGAGAACCCTCAGAAGGAGGAGTAACTAAAAGGGGAGAAGAAGTAGTACGATCAAAAGTAGGAATTTTGTCTTCTTTCAACTGGATGGAGTTTGTTGTTAAGGACAGTGGTGAAAGACCAGTACTTAAGGGGGTAGGAGCGTGGCTGATAAGTTCCAGAGAAGGTTCCAGCGGAGGATATTGGACAGTACTTTGGACAGCCCCAATCCTTTCTTCTACATGTTCTAGTTCAGACTCAATGGCCCCCATTACAGAGGATAAATAACTGGTAATGGAGGACTGGAGGGAGCTGGACCCACCTATCCCCTTTTGAACATTAATTTTCCTTTTCCCCATATTTAATAAGAGATCGCACTGTACCTGGCGCAGCACACAAGTATAAATGACACTGTAGAGAGGAGAAGGCGTTAGAGGGGGGGCCCAGCCCGGCCTCTTCCGGTCGATGACGGGCGAAGGACGGGCCCGCCCTTTGCCCGGGCTTCGCCCGGGCGCCGCCCGCGGTTGCGGGCGCGCTGTGAATTAAAGAAGGGCTTCCCGCCCTATCAGCAGCTGAGGCTGCCTCCGGCAAAGTTTAAAGGGCTCCCGCCCAGGAAAGAAGTTGTGCGCGTCCCGCGGTTGCGGGCACGCTGTGAATTAAAGAAGGGCTTCCCGCCCTATCAGCAGCTGAGGCTGCCTCCGGCAAAGTTTAAAGGGCTCCCGCCCAGGAAAGAAGTTGTGCGCGTCCCGCGGTTGCGGGCGCGCTGTGAATTAAAGAAGGGCTTCCCGCCCTATCAGCAGCTGAGGCTGCCTCCGGCAAAGTTTAAAGGGCTCCCGCCCAGGAAAGAAGTTGTGCGCGTCCCGCGGTTGCGGGCGCGCTGTGAATTAAAGAAGGGCTTCCCGCCCTATCAGCAGCTGAGGCTGCCTCCGGCAAAGTTTAAAGGGCTCCCGCCCAGGAAAGAAGTTGTGCGCGTCCCGCGGTTGCGGGCGCGCTGTGAATTAAAGAAGGGCTTCCCGCCCTATCAGCAGCTGAGGCTGCCTCCGGCAAAGTTTAAAGGGCTCCCGCCCAGGAAAGAAGTTGTGCGCGTCCCGCGGTTGCGGGCGCGCTGTGAATTAAAGAAGGGCTTCCCGCCCTATCAGCAGCTGAGGCTGCCTCCGGCAAAGTTTAAAGGGCTCCCGCCCAGGAAAGAAGTTGTGCGCGTCCCGCGGTTGCGGGCGCGCTGTGAATTAAAGAAGGGCTTCCCGCCCTATCAGCAGCTGAGGCTGCCTCCGGCAAAGTTTAAAGGGCTCCCGCCCAGGAAAGAAGTTGTGCGCGTCCCGCGGTTGCGGGCGCGCTGTGAATTAAAGAAGGGCTTCCCGCCCTATCAGCAGCTGAGGCTGCCTCCGGCAAAGTTTAAAGGGCTCCCGCCCAGGAAAGAAGTTGTGCGCGTCCCGCGGTTGCGGGCGCGCTGTGAATTAAAGAAGGGCTTCCCGCCCTATCAGCAGCTGAGGCTGCCTCCGGCAAAGTTTAAAGGGCTCCCGCCCAGGAAAGAAGTTGTGCGCGTCCCGCGGTTGCGGGCGCGCTGTGAATTAAAGAAGGGCTTCCCGCCCTATCAGCAGCTGAGGCTGCCTCCGGCAAAGTTTAAAGGGCTCCCGCCCAGGAAAGAAGTTGTGCGCGTCAGGGGACGTGTAAATGGCAGTGGGGGTGGTGACTGCACGTGTGCGGACTGGAGTGGAGGGTGTGCTGGTGATGGAAACACTGGCTGATGGTGAGGTGAATGGAGGTGTGAGTGTAGACGTCACAGGGAGGGAGGAGGGAGACGAGGAGATGGGGGTCACAGAGGTGGTAGTGACTGTTGGCATGTCTGCATCGGAATGTTGCGTGTGTGAATGTCTGCGTGATCTGTGGTGCTTATGTTTGGATGAGCTTCTCTTGGGTGTTGAGGTGTGTGCAGGCTGGTCTGATGGTGTGGGTGGGACAGGCAGAGGAACAGGAGACTGGGAGGAGGGAGTTAGTAGAGGCAGGCAGGAGACAGGGACAATGGCTGCCGTCAGTGCTGAGGCCAGAGCCTGGAACGATCGCTGATGGGCAGCCTGACCCGAATGAATGCCCTCCAGGTACGCATTGCTGCGATGAACCTCCCTCTCCACCCCCTGGATGGCATTCAAAAGGGTAGTCTGCCCAACAATGAGCGTTCGGAGGAGGTCAATGACCTCCTCACTGAGGGCAGCGGGGGTAACAGGGGCAGGGCCTGAGGTGCCTGGGGCGAAGGAGATGCTCGGCTTCCTGGCAGAGCGGGCACGGGGCGAACGCTGAGGGGCTGCTGGGAGGGCGGTGATGGTGCGCTGGGTGGCGGCTGTACCTGTAATGGCGGGGGGCACGGATGGTGCCACCCCCGCAAGGGAGCCCCCTTCCGAGGACGTGTCCGTGTCGCTGCAGGGTCCAGTCGTCCCCGTCGTGGAGCTCCCCTCGCCCTCCGTCTCACTGGTCCAGTCTGACTCTGTGGCATGGCCCTCCTGGGCCATGTGAGATGCAGCTCCCTCCTGCCCCGATGCCACTTCTCCTCCGCCTGATGATGCTGATGCACACAAGCACAGAAAGACAAACAAAAAGGGGGGGGGAGAGAGAAATAAAGGGATATTGATTACATGGATCTCCGGGACAGTTAGCGGACATGAGAGACACAGATGCCCCCTGCACTAAGTTGCGCACTTGGGGTCCGCTACGCATTCCGTGGAACATGCCCTACATGCCTAGAGTTGACAACTGCACCCATGGATGACACGGCCCAGGGATGGCTGTACTGACAAACTACTGAGGGTGGTGGCTGGGGACACAGGGGCTTACGGGGGTGCCCAGCCTACAGATATCGCCCTGGCCTAGGGGGACCCCCAGCCCTCCTCCCCCAACCAGACACCTCCACTGCGCGACAACAGAGTAGATAATGCTTGTACTCACCCCCTTGTGTCTGCTGTGCTGCCCTCACGCGCCCATCCAAATCAGGGTAGGCCACCGCCAGGATCCGGAACATCAGGGGGCTCAGTTGACGGCAGGCACCCCGTCTACGTTGGGAGGCCATCCCCAGCAGAGACTCGGCGGTCTTCTTGGTCCCGCGGCGCATGTCCTCCCACCTCTTGCGGCAGTGGGTGCCCCGTCGATGGTGGACCCCCAGGGTCCGGACTTCCTTGGCGATGGCACGCCAAATCCCGATCTTCTCATGGGCGCGGACCTATGTGACACGTACAGGGAGGGAGAAATACCACGTTCAAGTTTGTCAGCATTTTCCTTGCCAGTGGCCCAACATGCCCCCCATCCCCGCCAGGCCCCCCGCCAGGCCCAACATGCCCCCCATCCCCGCCAGGCCCCCTCGCCATGCCCCCCGCCAGGCCCAACATGCCCCCCATCCCCGCCAGGCCCCCCGCCAGGCCCCCCGCCAGGCCCAACATGCCCCCCATCCCCGCCAGGCCCAACATGCCCCCCATCCCCGCCAGGCCCCCCGCCAGGCCCCCCGCCAGGCCCAACATGCCCCCCATCCCCGCCAGGCCCCCCGCCAGGCCCCCCGCCAGGCCCAACATGCCCCCCATCCCCGCCAGGCCCAACATGCCCCCCATCCCCGCCAGGCCCCCCGCCATGCCCCCGCCAGGCCCAACATGCCCCCCATCCCCGCCAGGCCCCCCGCCATGCCCCCCGCCAGGCCCAACATGCCCCCCATCCCCGCCAGGCCCAACATGCCCCCCATCCCCGCCAGGCCCCCCGCCATGCCCCCCGCCAGGCCCAACATGCCCCCCATCCCCGCCAGGCCCCCCGCCATGCCCCCGCCAGGCCCAACATGCCCCCCATCCCCGCCAGGCCCCCCGCCAGGCCCCCAAGCCAGCGGCCCCAAATCCAGATAGAATTAAACTCACTTGTTGGTCTGGAGGACCGTAGAGTAGCGCATACTGGGGGAGGACCCCATCCACAAGTTTCTCCAACTCCTCTCCAGTGAAGGCAGGGGCCCTTTCCCCAGGTGCAGCAGCCATTGTCCCTTCCAGACCGAGGTCACAGCAACACTTGCAGTATAGGTCCTCTCCTGTGAAAGTTCAAGTCGCAAGTGGATTAGTAGATAGAAAATGGCGGTCACGTCCGCGGCGGTGCGTACCGCGGCGGTGCGTCCCGCCACCGCCGGCGCCCTTCGCCATTGGCTCCTGAAACCCATAGGCTTCAATGTTAACCAATGCGGCTTGGCGCCGCGGTCTTGGCCCGCCGCCCGCCGCGGTGTGCCACGCCAGCGCATTGACCTCACATCCCATTGTCACACTTCACAGGTCAGGCAGCCGCCATTTCCAGGGCCCACATGGCTCAATTTCAAATGCGTCACACAGGCCTAGGCCTTGCATAGCCACTCAGACACGCCATTCACTGCATAGAGAATAGTTTACTGGGCTAGCTGTGAGTACATACCTGTGGGTTGCTTGACTGTGTGCTCCATGTTGTCCTTCCTAGGCACCGTCCGCTGGGTTGGGCGAGGAGACGGATGAATCCTCCCGTGTACCGACCGCTGGTGGACCTGTCGACAATGGAAGAACGCCACATTATCCTGACCTACCGTCTTAACCGTGCCACTATCCATGAACTGTGTGCCCAGCTGGAGCCCGACCTGATGTCCCCCATACGCCAACCCACAGGGATTCCCCCTCTGGTGCAGGTCATGTCAGTACTCCATTTCTTGGCAAGTGGGTCATTTCAGACAACCGTGGGAATTGCTTCTGGGATGTCTCAGCCCATGTTTTCGAAGGTGTTATCCAGAGTGTTGTCTGCCCTGATGAAATCCGTGAGGAGCTACATCATTTTCCCTGAGGTGGGCGAATTGGCTACAGTGAAGGGTGATTTCTACGCCCTTGGACATATTCCCAACGTAATTGGTGCCATTGATGGGACCCATGTGGCTTTGGTTCCCCCAAGAGACAGGGAGCAGGTGTACAGGAACAGAAAAAATTAACATTCAATGAACATCCAGGTGGTGTGTTTGGCTGACCAGTACATCTCGCATGTAAATGCCAAATTCCCAGGGTCAGTGCATGACGCCTACATCCTCAGGAATAGCAGCGTCCCTTACGTGATGGAACAGCTACAGAGACACCGTGTATGGCTATTGGGGGACTCTGGGTACCCCAACCTGTCGTGGCTACTGACCCCAGTAAGGAATCCCCGGACCAGGGCAGAGGAACGGTACAATGAGGCCCATGGGCGTACTAGGAGGGTGATCGAACGCACCTTTGGCCTCCTAAAGGCCAGGTTTCGGTGCCTTCATATGACAGGTGGATCCCTAATGTACTCACCTAAGAAGGTGTGTCACATCATCGTGGCCTGCTGCATGCTTCACAACCTGGCTTTGCGTCGCCAGGTGCCTTTCCTGCAGGAGGATGGTCGAGACGGTGGTGTTGTGGCAGCGGTGGAACCTGAGGAGAGTGACGAGGAGGAAGACGACGGGGCTGAAACAGACAACAGGGACAGAATCATTGCACAGTACTTCCAATAGGACACAGGTAACATTTCAAAGATAATTTAGTAAATGTTAACTACTCTCCTGCATCTCTGCTGCCTGTCTATTTGCCCCAGTGTATGATGACTGAGTTTTGGCTTTTCCCTCCCTATTTCAGGTCTGGGGTCCCCACTACGAGTCCTGTGCTTCGTTTCCCCATGGACTACAGCTTAGTGGCAGCTGTTTGTTGACTTCACCATGTACAAGGACATATTTACACTGTCATGTCAATTACAATCTATTGAAATCACAGCCAGACTCCAGATTTTTTGGTGCAAAATAGGTGTTTATTTAAGTGCTCAAAATGGGATGGGTGGTTTCAAGTGGGTGGGGGCTATGGTGAAGGAATGTCCATGGCAGAGTCCAGAGTAACAGTCACACAGGTGCATTGTCCAGAGGCCTGTGGAGAGATGGAGCATGGGCAGTTCAAGGATGGACAGGGTGACAATGTGGGACAGTGGGATGACATCAGGTGGTATCCATTGCTGGCGGGGGTCTTGACATCCTACTCTGTCTTCTTGCGAGATCTCAGGGCCCTCTTGCGGGGTGGTTCTTCTCCTGCAGGAGGTGGGGGTCTGGTGGGCTGCTGCTGTGCAGGGGCCTCCTGTCCACTAGCGCCGGCGGAGGTGGTTGCCTGTTCTTGGTCCAGGCTAGTGGCAGGGGCCCTTGGGTGTTGTTCAGTGTCCGCCCTGTTGTTGACGAGCTCCTGCAGCAGCCCTACCATGGTAACCAGGGTGGTGTTGATGGCTCTGATGTCCTCCCTGTACCCCCGATAGTGTTCCTCCTGCAGCACCTGGATCTCCTGGAACCGGGCCAGTACCGTCGCCATCGTCTCCTGGGAGCGGTTGTATGCTCCCATGATGGTGGTGAGGACCTCGTGGAGAGTGGGTTCCCTGGGCCTCTCCTCCCCCCCCTGTCGCACAGCTGCCCTCCGAGTTCCCCTGTTTCCCTGGGCCTCTGCCCCCTGGCCGGTGTGCCCACTACCACTGCCCCCAGGTCCCTGTTGTTGTTGGGTTATCCTGGGTGCCCTGTAGTGGTAGACACACCGCAGATTGACGCGCCCTGGAGACAGAGGCATGGGCCCGCTGGGTGGGAGCTGTGCTGGTGTTCCCAGAGGGGTTTGGGTCTGTAGTGGCCTGGGCCTGTGTGAGGGGAACCGACTGTCCAGAGGTCCCCGATGGTCCGGGCTGGTCATCGGTGTCCAGGTCGACAGAGCTGCTGTCATCGCTGACGGCCTCTTGGGTGGGGGGTGTGGATAATTCTGGCCCCTCCGCCGCAGTGTGTTGACGGTCGGGTCCTGCAGGGGTATAGAGGTATGGTTATAGTTTCAATGTGTGGCATATGGGTGTATCTGTGGGTTCTCGTGTCCCCAAGTGCTGGCATTTGTGTGTGGGGGCTTTGGTGAGGGTGGCTTGTGGGGGGGATGTGTATATGCATTGGGCATGCTTTGGTGATGGGTGTCCATGCTTAGTGGACGCATTCAGGGCTAGGTTTTGGGATGTGTGGGTTGTGATGGTGAGACATTGGCGGGGAATAGGTGTGCTGGGGGTGGGGGTGAGGATGGTGGTGGGGGTGAGGATGGTGGTGGGGGTGAGGATGGTGGTGGGGGTGAGGGTGGGGGTGAGGATGGTGGTGGGGGTGAGGGTGGGGTTCGAGGATGGGGGTGAGGGTTGGGGTCTGATTTGGCATGCAGGTGGGGGGGAAGCAGTATTGAAGCTTCAACTTACCAGTATCCATTCCTCCGCCGACTCCTGCGAGGCCGTCAGGATGCAGGATGTTCAAGACTTCCTCCTCCCATGATGTGAATTGTGGGGGTTGAGGTGGGGGTCCTCCGCCAGTCTTCTGCACGGCGATGTTGTGCCTGGATACCATGGAACGCACCTTCCCCCGTAGGTCGTTCCATCGCTTCCTGATGTCTTCCCGATTTCTGGGGTGCTGTCCCACTGCGTTCACCCTGTCGACAATCCTCTGCCATAGCTCCGTCCTCCGGGCAATGCTGGTGTATTGTATCTGTGTGCCGAACAGCTGGGGCTCTACCCGAACGATTTCCTCCACCATGACCCTGAGTTCTTCGTCTGTGAAGCGGGGTTGTCTTTGGGGTGCCATGGGGTGGTGTGTATGATGTGTGGGGTGGAGTATGTGTATTTAAGTGAGTTGAGTGTGGTGGTGTGTGTTGTTTTGTGTGTGGATAGTGTGTGGGTGATGGTGTTGAGTGGCTGTGGCTGTTATTTTTTGGATGCTGGTGTCTCGCTCTTGCCTTCTTTACGAATTTTTTAGCGTAGGGGTTTGTGGGTGATGTGGGTGTGTGTTTTATATTGTATTGTGTGTGTGGGAGTGGTGTGTGTATGTGTATCAGGTGTGTGGGATTCAAATCGTCCAATGTGGCTGAGTTTTGTTCGTTTGTGTGTATTCTGACCGCGGCGGTGTGTCCCGCCAATGGAATACCGCGTTTGAATGACCGCCGCGTGGATTCGTGGGTCGTAATGGCATGGGCGTATTTCTGTTGGCGTGACAGTGGAGGTTTTGTCACCTCCACCTTTCCGCCGACCGCTGGTCTGGCGGGCTGTTGTGGCGGTCGGATTTTCGGAGGTTTGCCTTCTGCGGGTCAGAATGACCGTGGCGGGTTTCCGCGACCGCGGCGGGATTATGGAGGATTTCTGACCGGCGGTAGGCGCCTTTTACCGCCGAGGTCAGAATGACCACCTTAGATTCTTGACTGCCAATATTTGGGAGTTTCGTTTCTGCTGTTGAACGGGAAATAAGAGACCAGGTGATAGAATGTTATTCAAAAACTCCTTAAACATATGCAATAGTGAGCCAACTTTTGAAGGTATGCCTAACCAATATGCCCAGTACAAAGCATCTTGAACTTGATGCTGGATTACACTGGAAGTCAACAGTGCAGTTTTAGTGCTGATATTTTCATGTACAATTTGGGAGCATCATTTCGAAATCTTTGTAGTCCATTTCCAAGGTTCTTTGAAAGGCAACTATAGATCACAGTACAATAGTGCATTAAACATATACATGGAGTGGGTGGGCTCAGAGGAGTCTTTTCCTCTCACCTCACACTATTAGCTGGTTGCTTTATCATTCCACCTCATCAGGAGTGTTTTATTGGCATGCATGAGGTGCTACTTTATATTTTAAAAGCACACTAACCATCACACATAAAATTATTTATCATACAGGTGAATTTTATACAGAAAGCAGATTTACTTTCTTTTCTTAGGTCTAAAATGCATCTTATGAATGTACAGTATGAAGCAAGCTGTCTTTTTTTATATGGCTTATTGCCTCATTACGGGTCTGATTGAGAGGATTCCATTTGTATAGTGTGTGTAGTAGAGGGACTGATGACTGCTAAGGTCAGTAGGGCCTGTCACTGTTACTTCACCCACCAGCCCCTCCTACAAAGACTCCTGTTTGTTAACACACAAATTAAGTGTACTTGCCTGGGGGGATAACATTTGTATAACATGTGTACTAGAGAGAGTGACTTGACTGCAACTCCCAGCAGGCCTTGTTTCTGTAACTCCAAACACTAGTCCAGAGTTCTCTTGTCCAAAAACTCCTGCTTGTTATCTCCCAAATTAAGTTTACTCACCTGGGGGTGGTACCATTTGTCAAGAATTGGGGAGTAGTGGGAGTGAACTGACTGCAGCTCCGAGAAGGCACTGTTTCTGTAACTCCAACCACCAGCACAAAGGTCACATGCCCTAATATATCTGTTGGTGAACTCGCGAATGAAGTTTACTCACCTGGGGTGGAGAACATTGGTCAAGTTTGTGTGCTGTAGAGAGCGTGGCATGACTTCAACTCCCTGCAGGCCCTATTTCTGGAACTCCAACCACCCATCCAGTATTCTCTTGCCCAAAGACCATCAATGTCTTAGCTCTCAATTGAAGTGTACGCATCTGGGAGGATGATATTTGTATAGTGTGTGTAGTACAGGGGGTGACATGACTGCTAATGCCAGGAGGCACAGTTTCACTAACTCAAAACACCACTCCAGTGTTCAGTTCTCTAAATACCCTTCTTTGGAAACCCACAAATGAAGTGTACTCATCTGCGGGAAAGACATTTATCAAGTGTATGAAGTAAAGGGAGTGACATGACTGCTAATGACAGGAGGCTCTATCTCTGTAACTCCAAACACAAGCCCAGTGTTCTCATGGTCAAATACCCCTGTGTCTTACCCTGTGTCTTTACTCTCAAATTAAGTTTACTCATCTGGGAGGATAACATTTGTATGGTGGTGGGATGTAGAGGGAGTGACCGGTAAGCTAAGCCCAACAGGCCCTGTGTCTCTAACTCCAACCACAAAAACAATGTTTACTTGCCCAAATCTATTTATGAACTCTAAATTGAAGTTTACTCATCTGGGAGGATACAGTTTGTCAAGTGTGTGTAGTATAGAGAGTGACCTGATTGCAACTCCCAGGAGGCATTGTTTCAGTAACTCCAAACAACAGACCAGTGGCCACGTGTCCAAATACCCTTGCCTGCTAACTCTCAATTGGAGTTTACTCACCTGGGAAATGACCAAGATACAGATCATGCTCAACTCTGAGATGTGATGGCCACCTAGCTCCATCTTGACCAGTTAACCCTATTGAGGACAGGAAGGACAGCTTACCCAGTGTGCAAAACAATGATCTCAAAGTCCTCAAGATGCATCACCAGAATGGTATTAGCTGCAGACACATTCACAATGCACTGACCACATGACGACTCTAGTCACTTGTACAATAAAGTCCTGGGTCTGCCTGCATCACAATCAACTAGGCCTCAAAACATCTAAAGACATATCTTGCCTAGCCACTGTTTTACCTGCACTGGTGGCAAGATGTCATTCTTAGGCAATCCTCCCAAGTGCTAATGGTCTGCACATTTTAGCAGCTGCTTGACTTAGATGGCATTGGCATGCTTCACAAATGTCAGGTCAGTACAACCAATATCATGGCTACATTCCACAATATGATTAACTGCAAAATAACTTTGTACAAGGTCTATGCTTAGTGTAACACTAAATTGTTGTAGGTAGATGTCACAATACAACCAGTAACATTGTATCTTTTACATCAACAGGTCAAGCTGCCACTGGACACACAGAGCCCACAGAAGAGACTGCCACTGCCTCCTTAGATTGAGCCTTCAGTGAAGAAGACATTCCTGGACGTCTGGACAGGGAGAACAGTTCTAGTCCATCTGGACAACCTGGTCAGACACCAACAATGAGTCTCACTATGGCCACATCAACACCTCCCAGCTTGGTTCCCTCAACATCACAGGCACTCATTCATCCTCCAACCTGTGTCCTTTGTGCAGTGTCTACCATTTTGTGACCCCCAGTCCTGGATCCTGAGTTGCAGCGCAACACTTTCAACAATGATGGTCCAGGACCCAGTGGGAGAGGGCACCCTGTGGAAAGGGCTCAGGCCCGTGGGGGTAGGGTACGTGGGAGGGATGCTGTGGGCCAACAGGGTGAGGCCACTGGTGCTGCTCCTGGCCAGGACACCATTAACCACATCTTGGGGGTCTATCAGGAGTCCCAGGGTGTTATTGGCCTCCATAGGAATATGCATGGACAGTGGGAGGCTCACAATTCCAACACGAAGTCCCTAGCAGGGGTGATTAGGGACATTAACACCACCCTGGGCAGGGTCTACAACACCACTCTACCCTTTTCTTTGGTGCATCAACACCAGGTCCTTCTTCATCGGTGCCAGCCACTGGAAGGGAGGCACTGTCAGCTGGACAAGCCCCAGACACATCTGTCTCTGTAGCAGCAGATCCCCCACTATGTAAGCAGGGAGGTCCAGTGAGTAATCAGGGAGATGCGGATGGCAAAACACCCAACACTGCCAACAAGTGACCTCTTCCTGAAGGAGCTCCTTTGTGTGTAAACTGTAAACTTAGCACTTGTATAGCGCACTACTCACCCGTTAGGGTCTCAAGGCGCTGTACTCATACCGCTATGGAACCCCTCCTGGCTTTTCCCTGTGAGGTGCCCACTCCTGGGCACCCCCAGGGTGAAGCCAGGCATCCAAGCGCTGTTGGGGCCGTTGTGGAGATTAAGCAAGCTATTGCCCAGAGTTGCAGAGTGGGACTCATTAATTAGATTAGGCACTGAGGCAAGAATTATCTGGTCCAAGGGAATTGAGCCCAAGACCTGCCGAAGCGGGACTTGAACCCTGGTCTTGAGCCAGATCTCTGCTTCAGGGTCTGCCGCTCTAACCATTGTGCCACACTTTCACACTGTGTCACACATTCACTCTGTTGGCTGATCGTGAACTACCTACCAGTTTCAATAGAAGGAGTACTCTGGACTTTGGACTCCCAGTGATGTGGCATCTATGAAAATGATGTTGTTCACCATGATTGACACCTTAATTTTATTATTTTTCTTTTTTCTGTCAAAATTGTATTTACTGCATCAGCACCGTAATAAATTCACCCATCACAAACCCATTGCCTGATTACTTGATTTCAACATTTTGCTATGTACAGATGTAAGACCATGTGAACCATTGGATGAAGACATAACATACTTGTAAATGGAGGGATATGTTACAGGCACGCAGTGTCCTGCTCAGGATTATAACCATTACATACAAACACATACGTACAAATGTCTGGTCACACCGAACATCTTATTCCAATATACAGCACATAGGCTGTCCCTATGTCTGGACCTTTTTGACATAAGAATGTGTGACTCATACTGAGTCAAGATACATATTCCAGGGTACAGTTCCCCAGACCACAAAAGGAAGGGATTTGTCAGACAATGTCCTTTAGATTAGGGAAACATTAAAGTGGATGATGTCAACAGTTTGAGCCTCATCACATACCACACCAAATTAATCCAACACCACATAATCCAAGATACAGACAGATGGCAGTACAACACTCCCTGATCACAGGGCCATCATAATCCAATAAGCATATATCTGGTCGTATGACGCAAACATATGTCAGTGTTGTGACACAGGCACTGTGGCCTGAAATGATGAAACACATCTACAGCTACATACAGGTCAGACAAAAATAGTGTTTAGCCAATGTGAAGGGTGAATTATTTGCTCGCAATCAATGACACATATGTCATGCCCACATGATGACACACATGATCTAATCAGCCTAAAACAGCACGTAAAACTAGTCCAATGTGCATATCTGGCCTTCCACCCAAACACTGTGCTAGTTGCCTTGGCACAGGTCTCATACACCCCAAATCTATAACCTACATTACCTAGAACAATCCATGTTCACTTTGTATGTCACAACAGAATCGCATACCTACCAATGTCACTGCTCTGAAATGCACTCATGAGGATGTCAAAGTGTAGGTGCCTGTGCAAAGACAAAACAAGGAGTATAGGCCTGAAAACATACCTATTACACAAATCACATAGCAAGCAACTGGAAAATTAATTACATTACAGGAAACTGATACAACATCAAGTTGGGGATATGCCAAAGGGTAACTATTCAAGCAGCCTTTAGCTGAATATTGCACAGTATCAACTCCCTATTTGTTGCTAAAACACTCAACTTCACACATTCACTACAGTTCATTGTAGTCACATTAATTACATCACAGAACACACTTACAAGCATGAAAAGTAGCTGTTGATGAGATCTTCCTGCACGTCTGTTCCTTCCTCTTCACCACTGTCATCCTCACTTAAGATTTCAGGTTTTTCACCCAGTGGCACTGCAGGCTCCCCTACCTCTGGGATGTATGGGATATTCCTCCGTATGACGATGTTGTAGAGAGGCAGTATGCCACAGTGATCTGACACACTTCTCTGGGTGAGTAGAGGAGGGCTCCACAAGTCTTGTCCAGACTCCTAAACCTGGCCTTTGGGAAAGCAAGAGCCCACTTCACTACCTGCTGTGTTCTTCGATGGGCCTCTTTGTGGGGGAAACCAGATATCAAGGTGTTTATTGCTGAGAGGACAGCCTTCAAAACCAGACTGAACATAGGTTGGGACATACCAGCAGATAGGGCCACAATATGTTGGAAGGGCTCTGTGGCTAGGAAGTGCAATACTGACATGACTTGTACAATGGGTGGTATGCTGGTTGGATAACTAATGGCTGGCATCAGATCAGGCTCCAACTGATGATATAAGTCCACTATTGTTTGCATATCCAGGCGGTAACATGTTATTATGTGCCTTTGCTCCATGGTCTGAAGATCTGGCAGTGGATGGTAGACAGAAGGTTGTTGAATCCTCCCTCTCCCTAGGTACCTATGTATGATAAGACATGATTTGTAACATTAGTCAGTGTGTCCACAGTAACATACATGATGCATGTCAATCTTATCATGTGAGAAGGCATTTCTGAATGGATAGACAAGGTTCACATGTGACCACCATGGTTTTCCACACATGTCCACAACATGTATATGGACCAAACTCAAAGATGTGCAACACAATTACCCCTCAAAATGTTACTGTATATCCTGACCACCAAAATGACACAGGCTAGAATGTGCCCATGTGTGCCAGTTAGATTTCTTTTGTGCAAGTGGTTACAATCTGCGTGACATTGATAGGACAATGTGCAGGTATTGGAGGCCAGTGCCATATGTTAAGTTCAGTCACATTGTGTTGTGTGAGATATTTGGGGTCCTAGTTCCTCCTTCTGTTGGATGAACATATCTAGGTAAGGAGACATTACTGCCATATGCTGATATCTCTTTCCTCATGATTGTTGTAAATGTCAGACAACATGTATGTGGATGACAGCATGAGCTGTGTATGCATGTTGTATGAGTCAGTTGAGAATCATGTGAGCAATGTGTATAGTGCCACATATCTTTCAAAACATATCTGCCCTTGCTAAGCGGCTGTGAGGAAGGCATATCATGACTCACTGTGTTCTTCAGTTTGCCACACACACCACATGCCAAATTGCTTTTGGCTACATGATGTACTGTCATGCATGGAAGAGATGGGAATGGAGTCTCATGTAGTGGTCATTTCCCAGGGGTTTGCTAATTCATTGTGTTGTGGATTTTAGGGACATCTCTCCCTGACATATTGCACACATCTACAGTGTACATGCCAAATGTGTTGCCTGTGAGAGAAACATTAGCACTACCTCCATGACTCCATTGGGACAAATTTCACTTGGTGAAATGTGCATTGTGGAACTGCTTCCAATATTAAATGTGTATTTCCATGTCACCTTCCCCAGACTACTATACTTTTGTCAGCAACATGGCAAGATTTTGGAGCATCGTTTCTTATTGTTGGGTCATTATATATGTGATAAATAGATTAGTGCAAATCCTTGTGTGGGATCTGTGGGTATGCAGTTGGAATTGACATACTATTTTATCACAACAGATAACTGAGGTATGCTCCATGGGGCAACAAATTGAGGGTGATGTGGTCTCCTACTAGTTCAATAGTTGTTGTGATTGCACAACTTCAGCCATGCAATTGTAGTTGTCTGAGATCCTGATTTTCCTGTGGGCAACTGTTGACACTTCAGATGGCATGCATACATATGGTATGGCACATGTATGGGCCACTTAGGTGAAGCTGGCTGCTGGGGCCTACTTTACATCATGGTAAAGTATGCTATTCAGAGCTGTTGTTCAAGTGTGATCATGGACATGTGCTGACCCTATTTCTCTTTGTGTTTGCAGCATTAGCCCAGGGAACCAAAGGAGACAGGGCACGGTCAAGTGGGAATGCATCTGGCCTTGGGACCTTGAGTCAAGACAGCACTGACACAGAGGGACCCAGTGGCCTGGAGGGTGAGGGGAGTGCCATGGGAGAGACTGGAACAACATCATCTTCATCATCAGTATCTTTCTCCACTGGACACTCCCTACTGGTGTCAGCACCATCAGGCATAACCCTCTACCATCTTTGTCCACTCCCCATTCTATCACCACCCTCCCTGTTGCTCCCCACCCAGTTGGCCCTGACCACTCACCCAAGAGGGTGGGTATCTCCTTTGTCGCACGCATGTCTGCCCCGCCCCTGCCCCTGTTACCTCTGCTCCCCTGAGTCCAGGAGGCTATTGACTTCCTGAGGAGTATCTCTATCAAACAGCTATTGTGAATGTCATCCAGGGATTGGCAACCCAACTGCAGCAGACCAATGCATTCCTGGAAGGCATTCATGATGCAATGTCTGGCCTATAGGGATCTTTTCAAGCTCTTGACTCCATACTGCTGCAGCTAGTCACCCTCCACCTTCTGTCCCCCCTCCATCTCCCTCTTCCTTAGCCAAACCCCCATCCTCCTACGTACCCCAAGTACACAGACCGATCTGCACCCACCCACCTCAACACACAAGAGGAGCACACATCGACCCAAGCATGTAAGCAAACAACAGACAACCACACAAAAAACATCCGTCACCACTTCCCCAGTTACCCCACCAACCCCAGCCCACTCACACATCAAGCATACCCAAAGGCACCACCTCAACAGTCAGTGACACACCCACCACACCCAGCCTACCAGCAGATACCACCACAACAGACACACAGACATCCACCATACCTGCAGACTCTACCGAGACTCGTAGACATACACCACATTCAGCATATCCGCAGACACCACCCACACAAGCACACACATCCACAACTCCATCCCCCAGCACCTTCACCTCCCAACCCCAAGACACACAAATGCCTACACTCACCCACGCAACAGACATCACACAAATAGAAGCATACCACCCACACACACTCACCCACAACATCCACACCGACACAGCAGACAACCACTCCCTCGATCTCCAAATCCCCACCTCCTTCTGCTGAATTTCCCCATGTTCCTAAGAAGGTTTTTTTGTTTTACCTTGACCTTTCCCCTGTTCCCTTCACACCTAACCCAAACCCAAGAGGCCCGACCCACCTCCCAACCCATCCCTTTCACCTCCAAGTACTCCCCTGTCACCCCTGCCAGCCTGCAAACACTCACATCCCTCCCCCATGAAGAAGCCATCCACCCGTTCCATACCCACCCATCCCAAATCTGACCCACCCCCCAAACATGATCCCTCAGGTTCCTGCCTGCCTACTTGATGCCTCTTCCTGTGGAGGTTCCCTGGCAGTTTAGTGTCAAGTGACAGTACAGTGATGTGCCTGAACATTTTATGATGTACTGGCCAATGGCCTTGAACTTTTCAAGTTTCAATTTATTAAACCCAAACAGTTATTTTGTTGGGTACACATTAGTCCTGCAATTCCTTTTCTACCTTTATGTTGTTCCTGAGTGACTTCTGTTGTCTGTCTACAGTAGTGCGTGCTTCAGCCTGCTTGCTAATCCATTTGCTGTTGTTTGCAAGTGTGTATGTTAACTGTATGGATATGTGAGTGTAAATGCAATGGTGGTGTCATGGTACAGTGTACTGTTTGGTACGGTAAGTATTTAATCTTGTGTTGTCCAACGGGAGCATGCACGGTGTTGGACCTGTCCCCCTGATATGGATTATGGATTCATCTAATGTGTGGCAGCTTGAGTTATGTTTGTGCAGACATGGAGTATGTTCAGTTGTGCTAGCATTTGACTGTGCATGTGTCCATTGCATTTGACTGTGCATGTGTCCATTTAGCTGTGCGTACCTTGCAGCTACTTCTTGTAGAGGTATGTCCCATGCGGTTGGAGTTGTGTGTGCTTTGTTGAGTTGCACTTCCACATTGGGCACATGGGCATGTCACTTGTGTCTAGTATTGTTTGTCCCTGAGATACATGTAGGGCCATTTCCCATGCAACTGTTGTTTAATCACTTTGCACAGGCACTTATTCCCACTTTACTTCCTGGCCTCGCCCTCAAACACAAATTATTTTAAACATATATATATTTGCATGGCAGTAAGGAAAGGAAACTTGACTTACTCCACTACAGGGTAAGTTGAAGGGAAAAGGCCAGGTAGATATAAGTTTTGCCATAAAATAATGGAGTGTCACTGATCATCATATGTCTAAGCTTTGGCTTAGTCAGTAACTGTAGTTGAAAGTTGACAAAAAAAGGGAAAACGTGAATAGGCGTAAATCCATTCTGGAAGCCATTAAATATATGAACCATTTGGTCAGAAAAATGTGGCTCATGCCAAGAATGTATTTTACAATGTTTTTGTTAGAGTGGAACAGCATGCTGGCCCCAGCATTGGTGAACTCTGTGGCTAGGAAAAAACATGACACATTTTAGATGCCTGCTACGCTTACACTTTTATTTTTTTAAACAAATAATACAAGCGCACTACATCTCTAAAGTTTGGTTAGCAGTATCTTCTCTTCTAACAAAAGTATCACTTTGGGCATTTTGTTGGTTGACAATGTTAGAAAAATCAGGTAGTCAAGCCAACGAGAAACTTTGCATAATGGAGTGGCAGAGCTATGATGACTCTGAGTCATTTGAACCACAATGAAGGGGTAGAATAAATGGGCCAATGAAGGACATGTGTTTTTTGTTGGCAAATGCAATGGGACCGTCCTCATACCACTTTGGTGCCATGCTGCACTGTCATCAAAACTGCTGGTATACTGAATAATAAATCTAACACAACATTGGGGGGCATCATGGCCACTCCCTCATTTTACTGTTTGAGCATGAGCTAGAAAAAGAAAGCCTTCTCAACAAACAAGCGGAAAATAGCTTGCTCGTGTCTGCAATCTTCACAGTAGAGTACCTAAAATCTATTCTCTTAGTCTTACAGTACCAGTTCACTGGATATATAAAGTGGGGGGAAAGGAAAACTTAATAACAAAGCAGAAGATAGCTGCAAGTTGGGATAGTACAGGCAGGAGGAAGTCTGCTACAGAGACATGAAATATAGAAAAAAAGGGTAATGCAAATATAACAAGTATTCACAAACATTAAATAGAATGAAGAGGATTTAAAACAAACAGTCATAACATAAAAACCAAGGAAGAAATATTCGAAATGGGGAGCGACAAAGGTTAAGCAAATACTATGAACAGGAGGATTTACTGGGGACAGCAGAGTTGTCAGTTGCAGCGGTGGCACTGGTGGTGACAGTAGTACGCGGCCTGACCCTCTGATGCAATCCTCTTGTCATTGGGTGCTGATGTAAGAAATAAAGAAGATAACAAAAATAGATTAGTGGTACAGTTAATCTACATATTGACATTGTACTTTTAAAAATCAGATCACCTATAATACCAGAATCAAGTTGACCTATTCCTAATTCCCTAAACCTAAGCCCTGTCCCAAATTACCTAAATTACATTTTGAACTACTAATGAATGCAATGAATGATCTTTGCTTATCAACTCCCTGTGATGGTCCTGTGATGGTCCAGCTCATTTTCCCTTTTCAACGCATAGATGCCTACTACACATCACTGGGAGATTGCTTGGGATTGTATGAGCTACATAAAAAGAAAGCCACTATCTTAGTGACAGGATAGAGGAGTCTGCATGACTTCTTAAATGTTCATCTCAAGCAAGTGCCTGTATTGATGAGTATAATTAGGTGGCACTGAGCACCTGGTTTGCTCAAATTGGATGAAATAAGATTTGTAACATTACATAAACGTAACTTACCTCTGAATGTGAGCAGCATGCTCTTTGAAAAAAAATATAAGTATTGTAAAGCATGACCAATAAATTATTACTCACTGAGCCCCTCTACCTGGACACCCAGCAGGTCCAGCAGGTCCTGCTCCCAGTTGAGGCTGTCGGCCCAGCGGTGCATCAACTGCTGGTAGGTGCATCTCACTCTAGTTCTCCTCTGGACGTACTGGTGCACCTTCCGCTACAACCGCTGATGCTCCTGCATGCCGTACCTACTCCCAGGCCTGCTGTCAGCATGGAGGGGGGATATTGTTGCACAAAAAGAAATCTACCACCTCTCCTTCTGAAAAGATGGTGCAGGGCGGCACCCACTGGCGGTGCCAGCAACCATGCAGTTAGCAGTGGCAATGGTTTCTGCCTCACCCATGCTCTGGTATGCTCTGGTATGGTGTTGGGTGGGGAAAAAAACCTAAATAGGAAAAATGAAGGGATAAGAAAGAAAGAAACAATAAGTAAAGGGAACATAAAAAAAGGTGCAAATGTCCCTGAAAAATAAAAAAAAGACAAAAATGTAAGATGTACAAACACAAATACACACACTAGTATAATAAAGGTGAAAGAGGGGGGGATGAGTGGGATAGTGGGATAACTGCAAATATCCAGGGCAGATTAATTAAATAGGCCCAGCACCATGCATAGAACAGGTAAAACAAAATGACTGTGCGCCCATGCAATTGTGTGGTGCTCTTCATGCTTGCTTTATGGCAAAGAGGGTCTTATTGGCACCAATCAGCACAAATGGGCAGCAAAGCACAATTCTGCCCACTCGTGGAGTGAGGTGGAATCTTGCGGAGACTTTTAGGCACTCCACAGTATTCAGCATAGCAGAACGCCACGAGTTCCACCCAGGCCTAAAGATTAGCTAAAACAAAGGTATCAGGATTCATTTCAAACAATTAAATTAGATAAAATTCTGATAAAAAGTGTTACATGGGAAGCCTTGAAAAAAGCTGATGTACTTGAGAAACACTTGTCAGCTGGACTTTTATGTGAAATTATTCATCATTAAAGGTACACATGGACTGAAAAATAAATCACTAGGAGCCTGATTTAAAGATTAGCAGTCCTGATCTAAAGATTGTCAGCCCATTAGGCTGATGTAGGACATTAAGGGCCTGATTTAAATTTAAGAGGAGGGGTTACTCTGTCACAATGGCAACGGATATTCCATCCGCCGAAATCTAAATACCATAGAAAACAATGGTATTTAGATTTTGATGAATGAGATATCCATCATTGTTGCTACAGAGAAACTCCTCTGCTGAGATCTAAATCAGGCCCTATGTCTGTCACCCCGAAGGACTACTGCTCATATTTAAAGAGATCACCAGCCCAGCAATAATCTCTGTTTCTTTAGAGGAAATGCTGGGACTGAAATACGAATGCCCTTCAAACAATGGGAGTTTTCTCCCAGAGAGTGGGGGTTGTTTTTTTCTGTTTAAGAGCACCAGTTTGTTTCTGGTAGTTACAAACCGAAAATAAGTAATTTAGACTGTCTGCTCAAAATAGGGCCCACAGTTTTATGTCCCTGACTGCCCCTCCTCCTTCAGCCTGTCAAAGTGAGCTTTAGAATAGCAGAAATAGCGGGGCATCCTAGTCGGAAAGGTTACGATCTGACTGATTCATAATAGAGCAGGAGGAATGAGAGGTTGCAAAGGCGATTTCAACACTTGGGTTTGGCTTCCTGTTGGACCTGAGTTTTAATTGAAATGAGATCTGAATTTTGTGCTAATTATCTAGGCTTCCACCTCACCCACTATGCTACCTTTTGCACGTGTTTCAGGAAGAAATATAGGAGAATATGAAGGCTACGAGTTTGGCGGTGTGCATAGCCTGTTCCGGCCATGTCTGCAAAAGAATGACTGCAGGTTTTAACCCAGAGATGCAAACACTGAAGGAAGAGATCAAGCATTGGACAAACTACATTAAGGCCCTCATTATGAACATGGCGTTCCGTTCCATACCGCCGGCGGTGGCGGAAGAAACCGCCAACAGAGGAGCGGCCTGGAACACCAAATAATGAACCAAACGAAACACACGCATCCCGCACACCACCCACCGCCAGGAAAGGAGTCCCGCTGACGACAGCAGAGTCCGCCCACAGGCCGTCGGAAAGGCCCAACCTGCCCATCAAATTCTGAACCACCATTCTGCCGCCAGTTCCGGGGCAGGAACCACCCCCACACAAAGCCAGGCGGAAAAGAAACAAAAAGAAAGAAGCACTCACAGGAGGTTAACAAAACGTGCAGCGGCAGCCATGGACAGAGAGCTGCAGATCATGCCAGCCTTGCTTCTTGCCATATATCTACAAAACCGAGACCGCCGGCGTTTTGGGAGGTGGGGGGTGGACACAGTGGGAGAAGACCGACAACTAGTGTGGATGTATGTTGGGTAGGTGTCTGCAAGTTGGGTGAGTGTGCTGCATGTGTCAACTACAGTAGAGATGGTGAGTGCAGGTTTGGTGTATGGGGTGCATGTATGGCTGTCTGCTATTGTGGTGAGTGCAGGAAGAGGAGCAGTAACAGTGAGTGAAGGTGCAGTACATGAGGGTGTGGATGTAGAGGGGACAGACAGGGAGGCGGAAGAGGCGGGCACACTGGGGGAAGTGGATGTTGTTGTGTGTGCAGGTGTCTGTTGGCTGTGTGAATGCTTGTGGTGGGAGGTGTGGTGCCTGTAAGCGGGTTTGATTGAGTGCTTTAGACGGGTGAAGGGAGTGGGGTGCTGGAAGGGGTAGAGGCGGTTGGAGGGGGACGGAATGGCCAGGGAAACTGGCTGCCGTCCAAGAGGAGGCCAGAGCCTGAAAAGATATCTGTAGGGCAGACACGGCACCGTGAATGCGATCCAGATAGGCATTGGTCTGCTGCACCTCAGAAACCAGACTCTGGATGGCACTGACGATGGTTGTCTGCCCTACAGAGATGGTCTCAGGAGGTCAATAGCCTCCTCTGTGAGGGCAGCAGGGCTGACTTTGGGCAGGGGAGGAGGTGCCTGGGGCGAAGGAGACGCCCACCTTCCTGGGTGGGCGGGCACGGGCAACTCGGTGGGGAGCAGAAGGGAGGGCGCTGATGGTATGGGGGTGGCGGAAGATCTCACGGTCGTGGTTTGTCCACTAGTGTCCGCCACCACAGCAGGACCCCCATCGTAGGAGGTCTCAGAGTCACTACCTCCTGTGGTAGTAGCCTCCCCCGTGGAAGTCCCCTCGCCCTCCCACCCACTGGTCCCCTGGGCGTCCATTGTCTCTGCCTCGGAGGATCAGTGGGCCGCTGCCTCCCCACTTGCCTATGCCTCAGCTCCCTCGCCTGATGTTGATGCTGTACCAGACAAACACAAGAGAACAGGGATGGGGAGACAAAACAGGAGAGACACTTGTAAGTAGCTGAATGCTGATACATGATGGCCAGCCATACACCTACCCAGCAGACACACCCAACAGTCAGCACTGTGCACTAGGCCCATGGCAATGGCCCTGACTACTGTACAGTATACTCACCTACACCCGTATCCTGAAATTGTATTGGAGCTGAGGTAGGTGAAACCTGACAGGGACACCCCTACACCTTTTGGGGAGCAGACAGTAGCTGGACACCAGTCAAAATCCCTGATCTAAGCACCGTGAGCCCTATCGCACACACACACCCTTGTGACTGCTGTGCAGCCTTCAAGCGCCCATCCAAGTCTGGGTACGCCACTGCCAGGATCCTTCGCATGAGGGGGATCAGTCCCCGACGGGCCCCCCTCCCACATTGGGAGGACTTCCCCAGCTGGGCTTCAGTGATCTTCCACGCCCAGCGCCGCAGGTCCTCCCACATCTTTCAACAGTGGGTGCTCTGCTGGTTGTAGACCCCCAGGATCCGTATCTTCTTGGCGATGGCATGCCAATGTGCCCTCTTCCGGTGGGCGCTGACCTGGTAGGGTGACACAGAAGTGGAACACAGAGGTCAGGCACCTGTACGATGGCAATAGCTGGCAGATTGTGAGACATAGGACAGACAGTACTCCCAGACACGCAGGACAGTGGCACGCAGCATCCCATGCACCAAGCCCCATCCTGGCTCACAGGAGCACACATCTGTGCAATCCACTCCATCCATCACTCACACAGTGCCCACAAAACTCAGACTCACCTGTACCTCTGGACGTCCGTAGAGTCTTCCGTACAGGGGCAGGACCCCTTCCACTGGTTTTTCCAGTTCTTCCTGGGTGAAGGCCGGAGTCCTTTCCCCTGCACCACGTGGAACATCCATAGCCAGAGGCAGGCCACAGCAGTACACATAGTCGTGGACTTGTGAGCACAGGATCAGGGAGTCAAGTGATCAAAGGATGAAGAACGCGCGTACGTTCCATGGCGATACGCCAGGATTCCCCATTGGCATCCATGTTAGCCAATGAGGTTGCGAACAGCGGTCAACACCGCCGTACACTGTGACGTCAACCGCTAGCGGTATTAGGTCACTTCCACAACGAAGGGGCAGAACTACAGTGGGCAGACATTTTGCCATCTCTTACGCATCTTGAAATTCATACTACTCACAATGCTGGGCCTACTAGCCATAAGAAGCACGTAGGCCTCTAGCCATTGAGTATATAATCACACATGATTTACTCCTTTCCCTCCTAGTGATGTACATGGACATCTGTCAGGTTGCAGTTATTGTACAGACACTACTGTGAAGAATGCAGTGCATGTATGTAGAAAATATGCCAGTGTATGTGTGCACATCACTCCTTTTTCTTACCCCTCATAGGTACCGGCCCTTGTGGCGTGGAAGGGCACCATCAGTGTACAGACCACTTGTGGACATGGGGACTATGGTGGAGCGTTAGATCATAATCACCTACAGACTCACACGTGCACTATTCCATACCTATGTGCATTACTGGATCCTGCACTGACTCCCGGAAATCGTAATCAGCATGCCATTCCAACTGAGGTGCAGGTGCTCTCCGCACTCCATTTCCTGGCCACAGGCTCTTTTCAAGTGACAGTAGGCATGGGTGCTGGTTTATCAAAGCCAATGTTCAGCCAGGGACTGACAAGATTTCTGAATGCATTTATACAACATCTGCAATCCTATGTGTGATTTCCCCAAAGAGCTGACTTCCCTGGCATCAAGTCTGACTTCTATTCCTTTGCAAACATTCCCCATGTCATAGGTGCCATCGATGACACCCACATAGCTATTATCCCCCCAAGAGTGAGTGAACAGGTGCACAGAAACAGGAAGAACTTTCACTCCATGAAAATCCAATTGGTATGTACTGCAGACAAGTACATTTCCCATGTGAATGCCATGTTTCTGGGTTCTGTCCATGATTCATTTGTTTTGAGGAACAGTAGTGTACCACAGAAGATGGAACAACTACAAGAGGACAGAGGGTGGATCATAGGTAAGTTTGCCTGTCACTAACTGACACATTGCTGAGAACCAGCCTGTCTGACTAAGGGGCATAACAATGACGACTCTGTATTGCACCATTTCTCTAGGTGATTCTGGCTATCCAAACTTGCGTTGGCTCCTGACACCAGTGAGGAATTCCAGGATGGATACAGAGAGGAAAAACAATGAGGCCCATGGACGTACTAGGAGGGTGATAGAGCATACTATAGGTCTCCTGAAGGCTTGATTCCGGTGCCTACATATCTCTGGGGGTTCCGTGGCCTATGGGCCTGATAAGGTGGGTAGAATAGTGGTGGCTTGCTGCATGCTGCTCAATGTGGCAGTGAGACATTCAATCCCCCTTTTGGAGGTGGAGGGTGCTATAGGTCCTGATCAGTTACCTCAGAGAGTTGAGGAGAGTGATGGTGAGGATGAGGAAAGGGAAGATGTCAATTCCAGGAACCAACTAATACAACTCTACTTCCAATAACTGTGTAGGACCTAAGCCAGTAAATGTGGTTAGTGACTGATACTGTAAGTGTGCCATGTCATCTAGGGGGAATTGGTTGTGATAGGCGAGACATGGATCTCTTCAGCATGGTACTGACAGACAATATATGCATTCCCGCTTTGCCTAATTTGAAACACACATTACCACCACCATGCACACATTGACAATAAAGTTGTTCCCTGCCAGTTGCATCCATACTCCACTTTGTTCAACATTGAAGACAGGGGACAGTGTTACAGGTGAGATATGTGGTTTATTGGTGGAATACAGTGAAAATGTGCCATGTACAGTGATGGAAGTCGTAATGGTTGCTTGTCCTCAAAACCGACTTGGTGGCAGGCGGTTGTCATAGGTGGGTCCTATTTGTAGTTTAGTACTTTATTTAGCCCTCAGCTAAATTTAGTTGGTGAATGGGTGGGATGGTTGCTTGGCAGTAGTAGCAGTGTCAATTGTTGGAGTGGGGCTTGTTCTTAGCTGGGTTTCCAGTGCCATATCTTGGCCTGAGACTACGTTTGGGTGCTTACTGTGGAGCTTCTTGGGGTGGCATGGTTGGGCCTCGTGATTCCTGGGAGGGTATTTCCTGTGCTGTTTCAGCTGCTTGGGTCATCTGTTGCTGGTTGTCCAGGGCTGTTGTTGGGGCCTGTTGTCCGGTGTGGGTGTCTGATTGTTTGTTGACCAACTGCAGCAGTGCTCCAGCAATGGTGGCCATTGTGGCATTGTGTTCTTTCCACTGCTCCATGGCCTGTTGGTGTTGTTCCAGCTGCATCCTCTCCTCTGACTTTGCTCCAGGGTGGATACAATCTGTGCCAACCTGTCTTGGGTATGTTGGTAGGCCCCCAATACCTCTGCAATGATGTCCTGGGCTGCTGCATCTATCCGGTGCCCTACCCCTGACCCACTGGGGCACTTGGCCTTGCCCTGGCCCCCTGTGTCTGTGTCCCCTGCGCAGGTCTTGACGTGCCACTTGTACTGGGGCCCTCATCTTCCTGCATGTTGGGGGGTGGGAGACTGTGGCCTCTGTAGCTGTGTTCCACCTGTTTGTGCCCTGGGTCCACTGGTGTGGGCATGCCTCCCCTGGCCTGCTGGGCCTGACTGGGTGTTAGGGGTGACAGTGTTTTCCTGGGTGGGGTTGCTGCATGGTGAGCATCTAGGGCTGTGTGAGGGGTCTGCCTGCTCATCAGTGTCCAGAGATCCTTCACCAGTGTCCTGTGATGTGCCTCTGTCTCCCTGGAGTGCTGTGGCACTCCTTGTCCCCTCGATTAGGGTTGCATGGGTGGTGGTACCTGTTTGTGGACATACAAAATGTATGTTACATATGCATGAGGGTTTGAGGTGTGCTGAACTGTGCAATTCTGTGCTGGTGTGCCTTTTAGTGGCCTTCCGGAGTGCCTTTGTGAGGTGGTCATTGCATTTAGTGGCAGTGGTGGGGTTACATTATGGTGGGGGTTATTTTTCCATTGTGGGCACATGCAGGGGTGGGTGGCTGTGCACAGTGGGAGTAATGTGGGCCAGGTAGTGAGTAGTGGGTGATGCAGGGTGGTGGATGTGGTGGGTAAAGGCTGGGTGGGGTGTGGGTCTAGGTGGGTGTGGGTGGGGTGGGGTGGTGCATGCATTACAGGTATGGTGTATATGGGTTAATTGTAGATGACTTATCCAAGTCCATTCCTCCAGTGAGTCCAGTGAGTCCCTCTGGGTGCAGAATGGCGAGTACCTTCTCCCAGTCTGTATAGTCGGGTGGTGTTGGTGGCGGTCCTCCCCCAGTCTTCTGCACTGCGGTGTGGTGGCTGGATGCCATGGCCTGGACCTTCCCCCGCAGGTCGTTCCATCTCTTGCAGATGTCGTCCCTGGTGCGTGGATGGTGTCCCAATGCATTCACCCTGTTCACAATGGTCTGCCACAGCACCATTTTCTGTGCGATTGATGTGTGCTGCACCTCAGACCGGAATATTTGTGGCTCCACTTTTAGGATCTCGTCCACCATGGTCCTTAGCTCCCTTTCGGTGAAGCGTGGATTTTTGGGGGGGGCATGGTGAGGGTGGTGGATGGCGTCTGGACTGGGGACGGGGTTTGGGTGCTCCTGTGTGGGTCGCTCTGCGTGTCCTGTCTGCTGGCATTCTCTGTCTGGCTCTGGTGCCCTCCATCTTCTGGTCCTGGTTTCATTGCAAGGGATTGTGGGGTGTGTCTGGGGGTGTTTTATGGTGTTCTGGATGTGTGTCAGGTGTGTAGGTGCTAGGCCTAGCCAATGTGTGCACTGGTTGCTGTTGGGCCTACTTGCCGCCCGTGGTGGTCCGAGCAGCCAATGGTCGTCCGCCCTCCACTGTCTGCCGAGGTGATTTGTGCATCATTATTTGGAGGGTGGGATGTGGGTGTGCTTGGCGGTGGCGGGGTGAGGTGGGCCGGGATTCCCGCCGACAGGGTCCTGGCGGGGAGTGGTGGTCTGGGACGCATTGGCGGGGGTTGGGTTTTTCGATCATTATATGGCAGGTTTCCATTTGCCGCCGCCAGCGGGATTCTG
The DNA here is from genome assembly GCF_031143425.1 of Pleurodeles waltl. Classification (NCBI taxonomy): domain Eukaryota; kingdom Metazoa; phylum Chordata; class Amphibia; order Caudata; family Salamandridae; genus Pleurodeles; species Pleurodeles waltl. The sequence goes on from NC_090445.1 coordinate 513,281,244, forward strand.
TTCACCCCCGCCACGGCGGTCGGCGGTCTTTTGCGCCATATTCATAAAGACCGCCTAAGAAACAGACACAGAAATTTCCATTTCCTTAATGCGTGAACAATGATAATAATACTGCTCTCAGGTGGAAATGCTGTTGCACTGCCCAATAGAGATAAATTCCTTTTACACTATTTCTTTCACATCTTTTGGGTGCTGCTATTGATATTGATGCACAATGCTTTGCTTTTTTATACAAGTTGTTTCGTGACAAAAACAGGAATTGTTGCTGCAGCAACAGAAGCACGCTGCAGTGTCTTTTTGCATTGTTAGTTCAGAAATGTATCTTTCAGCCATGTTTAAAGCTTCATATTGCAGAATTATGAAAGAATTTATTTCTCCAGGAAGTAAGCAAAGAGTCATCCATTTCATAAAGCTAGCAATGCCACTATATATGACTTTCTGATGGGTGCCTTAAAGCTTTATTGTGCTAACAAATCAAAGTGTCATACCCTTAAAACTTTGCCAATTGTTTCCAGGCATCAAGGTTGCTAACAAAGACTCACCATGGTCAAGAACTTGATCCTCTTGACGGTAAGATTTAGACGAAGCCTGGACATAGTTTAAATGCCAAAACTCACCAAACATGGCTCTCCAAGTCTTGCAGGAATGTGAATTCTCGCAGGGTTCCCAGAATAAGTGCAAATATCCACAGAGGCTATGGGCCACAGAATCAGGCAGGATGCTTACAGTGAATAAAACAGGACCCAAAGGCAATTCTCAGGGAGAGTATACAATGCCATAAGTAAAGTGCTTAGCTTGAGTGAGTGAGCATGGTCTCGCTGTACAGAATTCCTCCTAGAGTGGTTCCTCGATAACATGAAATACAGGCCTTTAGAATGGGCATGGCACATTTCGAGGAGATTAAGCTATGGTGCACTTAATCATAAGAGAGCTGGATGTGTCCAGACAAGATTACATATACTTGTTTTCTTTCAGTTCTTGTGGTGTGCCAGTACTTTCTTGATAAAAGGCCTAAAACACATTTGCTGCTTGAGCTACTAGATGTAGAAACAAAGAAGAGGCTGTTTTCCCATTTCCTATTAAGCTACTCGAAAGCCAACTGAAGGAATAGGTTTGGATAGCCCTTAGCAGCTAAAGGGTGAACATATCAGTAGAATAAACTATTGCAAGAAAGAACTCTCAATATTTCATTTTCAAAAGAGTTATAGTCTATTGTGAATAATGGGGTTCTCTTTTTTACCTCTGAACTGTCAAAAGGAAATAGACACAGTATTCCACTGTGGCCAATTCTGTTCACTCTCTAAGTGTACTCTTTGGCAACATTGATTACAGAGACTAAAGACATCCCACCCACATGCAGACCATCGAGCCCAACTGACTCTTTATATGCAATTATAAGGACCTCATGCATGTTTACGTTAAATTTATGTGGGAGATTTTGGTATGCAGACTATGGCCCTCATTACGACCCTGGCATTCGGCGGTAATTTGAAGAACGGTACTGCCAACAGGCTGGCGGTACCTTTTCCCAAATTATGACATTGGCAGTTGGCTTTAGGGTGGTAACGGCTGCTGGGCTGGAGACTTCAGTCTCCAGCCTGGTGGCCGTCACAATCTCACCCTCAGGATTATGACCCCACCTACCGCCATGATTTTTGTGGCAAGCGTAACGCCACGAAAACCATGGTGGTAGGCACTATCAGTGCCAGGGAATTCCTCCTCTGGCACTGATAGGGGTCTCCCCCACCCCTGTCCCTCTTCCCAGAGTCCTCCCACACCCTCCCACTCCCTCTCCTGCACATGTAAACACCCACATGCGCACACATAAACACTTATACACACACACATACCCCCACACACCCACGCATGCACACCTACAAACCCACACAACGCAAAAACACACCAACATACATTGTCACACACACATTTACAACATACATGTACACTCACATTCAGTCATTCACGCACTCATTCAACGCGACTCACACCTGCGTGCACGCATACAAAAACAGACACACACACCACCACACACACACACACAACACCCCCACACACACTACCTCCCAACCCCCCTCCTGTCAGAGAACCTGGCTTACCTGCTTGCAGGTGGTCCTCCGACAGGAGACGGGACACAGCGCTCCTGCCAGCAGCAGCGTCCAACAGCAAAACACTGCCAGGCCATATCATTGCTCATGATATGGTTGGCAGTGTTTTGCTGGTGTGGCGCTGATGCTGACAGCAGCGCCACCTTAACACCGTCTGCCGCAATGACCGTTGATGGTATTCCGCCAGCCTTCTGGCCGAATTCCGTCTATGGTCATAATGCGGGTGGGCAGCTGGTAGCCACAGCAACGGTATGTTGGCTGCTGTTGCCGTGGCGGTAGGCAGTCAATACCGCCAATGTTGTAATGAGGGCCTATATGCCAAATGATGTTGTGATGAACAATAGGATCAAGGTTTTGTTTTTTCCAGACCTAAGAAATTAGCAATAGATGAGTACAAATCCAAATAAGACGTTAATGCACTAGTGAAGAGAAGGAATTAATAGACATTAACAAACATGGACAAATCAAAGCTTTTGAAAAATCTTAGTCCTGCCCAATCTATTGTTTATTTGCTTTAAACCATCTCAATTCCTGCCTCTCAGATATCACTTCATGAAATGCAGAATATTATTATTATATATAATATTATGTTCTGGAGAAAGCCATCAACCTTCAACTCACCACCTTCCTAGAACAGAACCAACTTCTGGACACCTTACAATCAGGATTCTGGGCAAACCACATCACTGAAAATGCTGTGATTACCGCCACAGAAGACATCAGAAGACTCCTTGATCACAGAGAAATGGCTGCTCAGATCCTATTTGACTCACTGCAGCTTTCGACACAATCTCCCATAACACCCTCATAAACAGACTCCACAATTTAGGAATTCAAGAAGATGCCCTCAAGTGTACTGCCTCCTTCCTCACAGGATGCACCCAAAGCACCCACCTGACCCCCTTCACTTCTGCACCTGAAGACATCATCCACGGCGTACCCCAAGTATCAAACTTCAGTCCCACCGTGTTCAATGCCTACATGCCCTGCCTGGCAAATCTCATCAGATGCCAAGGCATCAGCATCATCTCCTGCGCCGATGATATGCAACTTATCCTCTCTCTCACCAGAATCTTCAACTGGATCCTCTCCAAAACCAGGAAGACTGTCACTCAAGCCCTCGTCATCAGCCACCTCAACTACAGCAATGCCCTCTACACTGGCATCTCCACTCAGCTACTCACAAGTCTGCAGACCTGTCAACAGCAGGACAGTGTGCGCTCTATGGGCGACGTAAATGCAAAAATCCAGTCCTTATGCAAAGGCATATTTCATGCATTATGTTAACCTTTTGCACTGCAGAGCTTTTACCTTGAAAAGTCATTAATGCTGTTTGTAATTCATTGTTCATTTGCCAGACTTGTTTGCAGGACTACGGGGTGTAGTCCTTTATTCTAAGACTTTCTAGAAGCCTTTCTTACAGCATGGTTGTGTGTGGCTCATTGGTGGAGCTTGGCTCTATAAAAGGGAGCCAGCCCAGCTCCAGGTGCTCACTATTCAGAGGTCCCGGTGCAGAGCAGCAGCATTTCCCAGAGCTCCTGTCCCAGAGGACTATCCAGTCATTTTCAGGCCTGCCCTCGTTTATATGGTGATCTTCAAGCAGGGCGGTAAGGGGGAGGTCGGATTAGGCCCCAGACTCCGTTTTCCAGTGACACTCGAGTTTTGGGCCTAAACTTGAAATCGCGTGTGCGATTGTTTTCATGGCATTTGTATCGTAAATTCCGAATCGCCAACAGTGTGTGCGATTCATTCCAGACATTTACTTCTTGGCATTCAGATCGGCAGTGTGCACGATCATTTCATGGCATTTGTATCGTGAATTCCGAATCGGCAACAGTGTGCGCGATTCATTCCAGGCATTTACTTCTTGGCATTCAGATCGGCAGTGTGCGCGATAATTTCATTGCATTTGTATAGTGAATTCCGAATCAGCAACAGTGTGCACGATTCTTTCCCGGCATTTAACTCTTGAATCATAGATCGGCAGTATGCGCAATTCATTCCTGGTGTTTAACTTTTGAAATACAGATCGGCGGAGTGCACGATCATTTCTAGACATTGAAACCTAGATGTGCAGTTTGATTAAGGTGCATAATATTCCCCACCATTTGAGTCTTGAAACTCTTAATCAGAGAGTGACATAGCAGTGTTATTCATGGTACTTGTACAGTTCATTCATGCAGAGAAAAACCCATGTGCTCTTTGATTCTTGCTACAATGCAGAGATTATTCTAAGAAGTATTTTGGAGAGAGTTTATTGTTCAAAATATAGGGGGTCATTACAACCCTGGCGGACGGTGTTAAAGCGGCGGTAAGACCGCCAACAGGCTGGCGGTCTTTTTTTGAGTATTAAGAACCGCCATGGTCATCCGCCACTTCTCCGTTCCGCCCGCCAGGGCGGAGATGACCGCTGGGCTGAAGACATGGGTCTCCAGCCCGGCGGCCGTGACAATACCGCTGCCGATATTTTGACCCGGCTTACCGCCGTGGATTTCCAGCGGTAAGAACCGCCATGAAATCCATGGCGGTAAGCACTATCAGTGCCAGCGAATTCCTTCCCTGGCACTGATAGGGGTCTCCCCCACCCCCACCCCGACTCCCTCCCCTACACCCCTCCACCACCCCTGCCACCCCCCAAAGGTGGCAGGACCCCCCCACACCGAACCCCGACATTACCTTACACATACACACCCGACACGCACGCAGGCACCACCAACACACATATACGCACACACACCGACATACATGCCAACATCCACACACACAGTCAGACACGCACACCCACATTCAAACATACACACACACATCCATACAGACATACCTACAGACATACACGCACTCATTCCCAAAACACGCAACACCCCCGCAAGCATACACGCACTCACACACCCCCTCTACATACACAGACGCACACCCCCATGCACCCACACAACACACAACCCCCCCAACCCCCCTGCCCTAACGGACGATCGACTTACCTGTTCCGTCGATCCTCCGGGAGGGGACGGGAGCCATGGGGGCAGCTCCGCCGACACCACACCGCCAACAGAACACCGCCACGCCGAATCACAGGACGTGATTCGCTGGTCGGTGTTCTGTTGGCGTGGAGGTGGAGCAACCTCCACTTCCCTGTCGCCCGTCAGTATGGCTGTTGGCGGCTCTCCGTCAGAAAAACGACAGAGGGCAACCAACAGTCATAATACGCCGAGCGGCAAACCGCCACTACTGGCGGTCTTCTGCACGGCGGTCCCTCGGCGGTCTTGTTAAAAGACCGCCAAGGTTGTAATGACCCCCATAATATCTTAATTCTGGAATGTTCATGAGAAAACCTTGCATAACCTTTCTTGATTTCCAGGTACCTAGATTCTTGAAGCCTAGTTATAGTGAAGGCCATTCATGTTTTCAACCTAAGTGTTTATTTGAAACAAAACTTATTGAAAGTCATTGTGATTAATCTTGCAATTGTGTTGTTTAACTCTTGCTTCCACAGGTCTCCTTCCCCGCTGTTCCCAACCCAAAACCCATTCCCCCACTTAGCCATTCTTTAACTCTGTGCTATATAACTAGTGGAGTTTGGAGCTGCCAAGAGGTGGACATGTTGGGAACATGCACAAGCCCTGAGGATCTGGTCTCCTTGACAAGACCATTCAGAAGGCGGTAGCCTGACTCCTCCGGGACCTCTCTAGATGCACTCACATCATCCCTCACCTGGGGAACCTCCACTGGCTCCTCATACAGAAGAGATGCCAATTCAAGATCCTCACTCTTGCCTACAAGGCCCTCAATGACCTCGGACCCTCGTGCATTAACCAACGTCCTAAGTTCCACCAACCCTCCTGACACCTCCGCTCTGCCTCTCTCGCCCTCGCCCACCCCTGCATACGTCATAGTCTCTATGGCGGCCACACCTTCTCATAGATCGCTGCAAGAGCCTGGGACGACCTGCCACCCCACATCTGGACATCCCCCTCACTGATGGACTTCAGGGAGAAGCTTAAAATCTTGCTCTTTGACTAGGCCTAACACCCAGATACCCTGCAGGATGATAGCATGCACTATACAAATGCATATTGATTGATTGATTATAGCCTTAGAACCCACAGTAGCGGGCTCTACCGACGATTAAAGGCCCACTCCCGTGTTAAAGGCCCGAGGCTATTAGAACATTCTGCCACTCGGGGGCAGAATGTTCTATTAAATAAATCTAATTCCTCAAATCCCCTTGGGCTCCGTGAGGCTTTGTTCACAGCTGTTGCTGTGAACAAAGAGAACATTGGAGTGTTAGCGCTCCGGGCTTTTACCGGCCAGTTAAAGCCCGGAGCACTCTATAGTTTTCAATGGAGCTGCCAACATTCCAATGTTCTAATATTAATTATTTCATCTTGAATCAATGACGAAGAGGCTGATTTAGAGTTTGACGGATGCCCCATCTATTCTTAATAGATGACTATTAACTCTAAAAAAGGAAGAGCATGACATCTGCTGCATTATAAAAATGATCCTCACATCGAAAACTCTAAACCAAAGTGACTGAAATAAAATTTAAAACTGGTGTGTGAGTATGAAACAGTTTGAACGTATGCTGCTTTGGCCTCTCCTTGAGCTCCAGCAAAGAACTGTAAATTATCTCATCAAATATTTTTTGATAATTAAATTGTGGGAAAATATAATTTTAGGGAAAAGACGTAAGATACATATGTCTCTGGCAAAATTAAAGTGAAGACAAAAATTGGATAAAAAAAAGAAGTTGCAAGGATACAAGTAAGTAGTTCAGTGTACATCCATATGCAATGATAGTGTACTTCTACCCCCAAAATCCAGCTACCTCTGATATCAGTCATTTAATGTATCTTTGGCACTGTACAAATGCTACACTGCCTTTTGTTTAGGTTCACGTCATACAAATCCATATATCCTTCAGTAGGATCAATGGGTCTGGAAAGGTACGGAGTAAGGGGAGCTTTTTAGAATCCTCAATTCTTTTCAGTATAAAGAACTCACTAGTCTACATATGTGATGGGCAATTTTATATGCCTGCGCTGATACAAGTAATGGATTTATTTGATGTCAATAAAGTTAAAATATTTTCAGTTTTGGAGGCCTATTTGAATTCACCATTGGAAATACTTAAACACGGTCTAATTGGAGAAATAGGTGCATATTAATTTAAATGTTGATCATGAAATTTCAAAATGTTTCAAATGACTTATGGAACACTGTGGAATAGAGATTCCTGAGATCATTACTAATGGCAAGACCCCTGTACAAGATAATATTATGCATGTCAGTGAATTACGTCAGGGGTTCGCTCTCAAAAAGTCCTGAAGCTGGCTACCCTGACATATCATCTTTTTGTACTGCAGCAAATCCATTACACATGGAAAACAAGAAATGGACTAAGGGCTAGATGTAGCAAGCAGTTTTGCCCATTCTGTGTCTATAGAAAAATGTGTTTGTACATATGGCCCTAAATATTCTAATTGCAAGCACAAGGTGCCAACGCGATAGGACCATGATATCCGCGTGTTCTTTTATTTCTTATCTGTATGGATACTTTTTAGGGTAATTAGCTATACAAATCTCATGAAATCACCTGATAATGAAATAAACCTTTCCGAGGACTACTATAGGCAAGGTTTTATGTTATTAGCACATAAATAGTGGGCTTTGGGGGAGCTCGTTCACCCACTGACTTATTTGGGTCAGTTGATTCATAAAATCCTAGTTCGGAGTGTCTTTTATGTTCAGAGTCAGTTCATAGCACTTTGTGTCTGTTTTCATTTTATAGATTAGATTTGGTGTTTGTAATTGGCCAACAAAGGAGTCTGTCTCTGATATCACAGAAGATGACTATATTTAGTCCCTTCCAAACTAGGGCCCATATTTATACTTTGTTAGTGCCACATTTCTGTCATTTTTTGACGCAAAAGTGGCACAAACTTACAAAATATAATTGTAAGTTTGCGCCACTTCTGCGTCAAACAATGACGCAAACGCAACGCTAAAAAAGTATAGATATGGGCCTAGGTGACATATATTTAAAGGGAGACTACGTCCCTCGTGAGAAGTGGACTCTTATTTTTGATAATGCCACGAACAGCAGTTATCTGCCTCATAGTGATTATGAGGTCTAAAGTCTTCCATGGATCTGTTTTTTTTTTAAACATAGTGATTTTGGCTGCTGAAATCAGTCAAAATATCCTTGTGAAAATTCAGGGAGAAATGAGGCTTTATTGGGAGATTCAGACCTAGAATTGCTGACTGCCCCCACAATGGCTGATTTTTAGGGAGACCTTCAGCAGCTAATTTGTAATTTCCTGCATTACCCTTACAACTCCCCCTTCCCCATCCGCCAGATTTACTGATTATAGAAAATCTGACTTTTCTGCATAGTCATCCCAGATTTTTCCAATTTGTTCTGGACCCTATTTGGGCTGATTTTAGAGCTCTGTGCACTTTACCCATGCTAAAAAGGGGCAATGTACCTGTGTTCCCCTTTTAAACCTAGTTAAATTGGCTTTGTCGTGTTTCACACACTTAACTTGTCTGTAAGTCTCTAGCATACATGGGCCAGGAAGTTAAATGTCACTCATGGACTGCAACACCTATTGTGCAATTCACTACAGTGACAGTGCAATTTTTCTACAGATCTACCCTGTATAGCCTGACTGGTGCAGGGTAAATAATCATTTTATACAGGCAAATACTTCTCTTTTTAATATCAGTAAGTCACCCCAAATATGCTCTGTAGCCCGCAAGGCAAGGTGCATGGTATTTACAACTGGGGAATGTGAAAAATTGATATTTTCATGTCTCTGCGGTTACAAGGCCCAAAAATCTATTTTTGCTGTGGCAGGCCTAGCTGTCCTATGTAGAAAACCAGAATACAAATTAAAATATTAACGCTGAACGTCAGAAATAAGACAAGCTAGAAATATAATGAAACTGATATTTTTAATAGTCATTAAAAATCCAATTCAACTATGAAGTTGGTTTTGTAATAACTATTAAGAAAAGGTAACGTTTAGAAAGTTATCTTTACCCTGCTAGTGTTCCTGGAGGATAATTTACATTAACTATCCAGCAGAAGCCACCCTGTATGTGGCCTGAATGAAGTATGAATGTTATGCTATGTGACTGCTTGTGTTGGTGGGAGGATGATCACCCTGACTGCTGAGGGCACAGAAAAAGGGAAAAATAAAATGGTAATAGAATTACTTTATTACCAGTTTATTGTTTCTCTTAGGGAGTGCCCAGGAGTCACCCCCATCAGCTACCTGGAGACAACCATAAATGCTGCACCCTTCTCAGAGCTCTTTCTGAACCTGTGAGAAGGTGAAAAGTGAGAAGAGGGCTGGCTCTGCTGTATGTAACCAGAGGGCAAAGAAGTGGACTGTCAGATGGTAAAATCTTTGACTTGGGCGAACCTGGGTGCTGTATTCGACCCACTTACACTTCATCCTGGTCTGCATCAAATTATGCAGGGTAGGCATGGAAACTGTGGAAGATGACATAATGGAAATTAACATGAAAGATGTGGTTCCAGTTCCAGATTAACATGGAGCAGTTAGGACAGCATCAGTATATAAGACTCACATACATTGGGTACACACATGGCAACATCCCTAGTTATTTAGATTTTTCACTAAAATAGTATGAGCTTATATACAAACCTTATAATATGCTACAGCATTAGCAGTCATTACTGACCAACATAAGGGGTGCGTGTGGAGGAGTGATGATAATGAAGAGTAGAGACTAGGAATCTGAAGACATGCTTTCACTACTTATGTTGCACATTGCATGCTGTAGAACTGCCATTCTTAGTGAACTAGGCCAATAACTTGTCACTCTTCCAGTTCTATGTTAGCAAGTCTGTGAATGATCAGATTGTTAAAAGGAAATGAAAAGGTGATTAATTAGCAGAAGATTGAGAAAGATGTTACCCTACAAACTAATTGAAAATCATAAACACTCAGTGACACATTTAAGAGCCCCTAGCGCTACTGGAGTTTCACTTTTAGTCACTTTTAGTGGTGCTCTGGTGGCTCTATGCACTGCACCACATTTACAAAGTGGTGTTAAGCCACTTTTTGTGGCTTAACGCCACCTTGTACTGTATATACGGCCCCTTAACATGCAACACTTTGCGTGGAAGGAGCATGCAATGGGTGTTGCTGTTGGTGTGCCACAACAACACGCATTGCATTTTGACACTGCCCCAGATTTACGAGTTTTCGTAAACCTAAGGCAGTGCGAAAAATCTAATTAGCAGGGCACCGCATGGAGAAATGCTTTCATTCCTCCTCGTTTTTTGCTTTTTCTATGTGTGCTGCATTAGAAAGAGCAAATTGCCATTTAAGTTTGCTTTTGTGCAGGAAGGTGTTCCTTCATGCACCAAATCAATCTCCTGCTCAATTCAGCCATCCTTGCACAATGGTGCAAGGGTTGCTACATTGATGCACGGTAGCAAATTCAGCGCCGGTGCAGGGGAAAATACAGAGGTGCATTGTATACTATTAAATAAGGCGCATCTCTGTGTTGTGAAAATTACGACGTGCGACGCAGCCAAATTTGAAGCAGTGACCTGTACTCTGATTTTCCCTTAAATCTGGCCCTGAACGTTTATTAATAAAATTGTTCAAATGAATGAAATGGTTAAATTATCATCACTGAAAATGAATTATAAAAGTACTTCCATGAAAACCGATAGCAAAAAAACAGTGTTTCACGGTGATGTTTGTTCAACTTGTCTTCTATATATCTGACCAGGATCTAGCTGGCTCCTGCAGAAGGCTCTAAAAGATTGAGCATAAAACACAAAGGCCCTCGTTAAAACCTTTGCAGGTGGCCTCTGCCACCCGCCAAGGTTGGACCGCTGAGCGGTTGCCTATGCGGCCGCAAACCCGTCTGCCGCATTACAACGTCCCCGCTGGGCCGGCGGGGATATTGGCCGTAACATGGAGCTGGCGGTGTTGCGGCCGTGCGACGGGTGCAGCTGCACCCGTCGCACTTTTCACTGTCTGCTGTGCAGACATTGAAAAGCAGGGTGGGGCTGTGCCTGGGGGCCCCTGCACTGCCCGTGCCAAGTGCATCGGCAGTGCCGGGGCCCCCAGGGGCGACGCAACTCCACTACCTGCCAGCCTTTCTATGGCGGTCTCTACCGCCATGGACAGGTTGGCGGGAACGGGAGTCATAATCCCCAGGGCAGCACTGCAACAGCCGGGACAACAATGGCGGGAAACCGCCGGTCCCGGCGGTGAGACCGCGGCGCTACCGCTGCAGTCATTATATGGCGATTTGTACCGCCAGCCTGTTGGCGGTACAATCGCCAAAACACCCCTGGCGGGCCAAAGTGTGGAAGCTGTTTTATTGAATAAATGATTGATTTTACCATTACATTCAGGGGAAAGGGAAGTGAAAGGCTGAGTCTGGTGTAAGCTCCATAAGGCAGAGTACCTATAGGATACTGTCAAGACAAATGTGTCAACCTCAAAAGCTCCAAATAGAGTAAAGAACAAATCTAGCTTCATATGAATGCATCTAACTGGACTAACATTGTGGATTCCTCCGTATAAGTGCTTTTTCATTGGAACTTCAATACATTTACATAACTCAAAAGTCTGCAGAAGGACTAACCTTACCCAAACAGCTCCAAGAGTTTGTGTATGTGTTGTGGGAGTACTCAGACACTGCATCTGGCATAAAACTTGATTATCATTCTTTGGTTGTAAATGTGTTGAAGACAGTTTTCTCTATGTCGATCTTCCTCAGATCTTCAGGGCACGTTTTCCAAGACTCCATTCACCAAAACAAAAGTTGTCAGGATTTCCCACAAAATAGCTGAGACCTGTTAATGCCTGAGTAAAGGATTCAACAAATAGTATCAGTCAGGGAATCCCACAAAGGTGAGCAGCCTCCTTAGGATTCTCAGGACCCTCTCCATGTTCCCTTACCTACATAGTAGTCATCCTATGGCTCTGCTGTCAGTTTAGAAACTAGTTTAATTGACATCATTGTCTGAGCACAACCTAAAGAAGTTGGTGCCTGTTTGCTAGTGCCATTTTAGGTCCTTTAGACATGATGGTCCTTTGTCCATGCATTTTGTTTCCATGCTTTTGATTTTATGTTCTGCTGTGTCACTGCTGTTTAAGGTCTTCAAATTTCAATACATACAAATAGAAAATGTAAATATTAATATACAACAAAAGGGAACCTCTGAGAATAAAATAAATGTTGTACTATTTCTTTTTGATATTTGTCTCATGCTACAGCAATATCACTTATGACATTTCGTTGAGGCCCTGTGGTATAACAGAAGGGGTCACAGATGATGATGTCCCCCCCTTTGCAATACAGATAGCAGTGACACACATACAGTGCCAACTCTACAAGGAAACAATTTGCCTCTGTGCCCATGCTGTATTATGCATGTGGGAACAGAGGCAAAGAAGTCTTACAAATGAGCACAAACAGTACTCCCCAAACAGTTGGAGCTCTATCAGTGTGCATCTTATGGGCAGCCCACTGGAGGATGGAAAGGGGGTCCCATAGACTAAGAATAAAGACCTGGCGAGTGCAGTCCCTCACTGCACCTTCCTGCAGCAGGACCCGCCCCCCCATTTAAAGAGCAGGCACAAACAACAGCTCTGTTCTTCAATCATATGCTGCCCCCCCGGGCAGCGAATTGATTGTAATAGAGCACATCATTCCTGTTTTTTTCCTGGTGCTCCTGTTTAAACGTGCTACATGGGGCAAAGAAGGAAAGTGTCCCATTATGTAGCACTGGCCCTGGTGTCAATGTGTGCTAAACAGCCTAGTGAATGGTTCACACTGAAAGTGTATAGATGTGATTTGTTTACAGGCCTGCTTCAGAGAGCATAGAACAGGTTAGGGAGGAGTGTACGACTATCATCATTTTAATGAAAACCAGTTGCAAGTCTTGGAAGTAAGATATACATTCTACAGCTGTAGAATAGTCTGCAAGGGATTAATCCAGAAGTTAATTAATTTGATCATTGCCTCAGGCTCGGTAATTGTTTTCTCAAACTGGTCAGTCTGCTGATTGAAATGTGTTGTTTCCTATAGTTTGATCTCGGTTTCTTGTTTGGTTAGGAAATATTTTTGCTAGCAAATATGTTAGGGCCAGATGTAGGAAACAGTTTGCACAAAACCCCTTTTGCGATTTGGTAACCTGGTTACCGAATCACAAAACGGGTTTGCGAGTCGCAATTAGGAAGGGGATTCCCCTTCCTAATTGCGAGTCACAGTGCAATCGCAGTTTGCACCCATTTGAAATGGGTGGTAACCCATTCGCAAAAGGAAAGGGGTCCCCATGGGACCCTTCCCCTTTGTGAATGGAACTGCAAACATATTTTCAGAGCAGGCAGTGGTTCTATGGACCACTGCCTGCTCTGAAAAAATGAAATGAAAACGTTTAATTTTTCGTTTTTGTAAATGCATTTTGTTTTCCTTAAAGGAAAACGGGCTGCATTACAAAAAAAAAGAACTGCTTTATTAAAAAGCAGTCACAGACATGGTGGTCTGCTGTCCGCAGCAGGCCACCATCCCTGTGAATGTCGCCATTTGCAAGGGGGTCGCACATTGCGACCCACCTCATTAATATTAATAGGGACACCATCCTACATTCCAATTTGCAACTCGCAAATTGCGAGTCACTCTAACTCGCGATTTGCAAGTCACAAATTGGAATCTGCCAACATCTGGCCCATGGTGTCTCCCAAACCATCCTTCAGCGACTGTTCCCTTTTCGGTGGTAGCTAACTAACCTTTCATCTCTTCATCAAAAACACCAATTGCTATAGCAAGTTATAGATGAAATATACATGTGCACTGCTACTGTTTAAAAACATGCAAATGGGCATGCAAGATGGTACGGTCAACCTGCACAAATATGCAGTGATCCTACATGACACTGGTGTGGTATAACAAGCAGATGGGCACTGAAAAGTCCATTGCTGCTCCAGCAACATCTTATATGATGTTCAAAAAGTTTGTTTTTCAAATTGTTAAATATAGTTGAGCTCAATTATAGCTATTGGAAATTACTTTATAGCAGTTTTCACAGCCGAAGAGTTTTTTTTCTAATTTGTGAAGAATAATTTCCAAACAGTTATCATTAAACCAACTGAAGACTTACGTCCATAACAGTGGATGAACGATTGACAGCAACAAGCCATCTATTCTGTTGCAGACCACCCTACTCATTTATAGGATTCAACTAACGTCACAGTTTATCAATAACAATGAGACTCTTACTAATTGCTGATTGAGGAAATGCCTCAGCTGTATGCAGGAAGGAGGACATGGAAAGGTTTGCTAAACCAGTGCCCCTGGCCAAGGTCGGCACTTATTGACAACTGTGATAGGCTGTTTATCTTATTGACCGCTATCTATATTAATGGTAGCTCCCTCTTTCTCCACATTCTACAGGACCTAACAAAGCTATGGGTTTTGCATGAACAAAAATGAATCATTCAGCAATAGACCACCCACTTCACAGTGTTAATTCTCTAAATGGAAAACAACATGATTGGCAATCCAATAGGTCTGCCTTCTTATAGGTGTGTGTGCTCTTTGCTGTAATGGCCATATTTGGTATGTGATATGTGTAGATGCAGACTAGGCATGGGTATAGAACTCCACTCCGCTGGTGGAGTTTGCGAATTCAGGCATTTTGTGCTCTGCACAGTACTGCAGAGTTCCTGAATTCCACACTCTGGCATGGAGAGGAGTTTGTTTGTGCTCGCAAGATTGGGTTTTGGTGGTCTCTTGCAAGCTTAATTATACTCCTGGGCCGCTAGTGAGCATGCACGAGACTTCGTGTTTGGTCGCGTAGCTTCCAGCCACTCCAGTGGCCAAAACAGTGCCAGTTGCGAGAGTGAACTCACGTCTGAAATAGATTTTCAACTCTAGAGCCACTAAATCCAATCAAAAAGAGATACTGACTAGATGTTCTTCTTCAATGGACCCTGCAATTTGTTTTTCATATTGAGAAGCCTTTTTTTTTAAGGAAGTGCGTTAGAGACCCCAACTTCCATTTCCTGTCTAGCATGCTCGTCCCATTGCTTTGTCCATCCCCTAGTCACTTTTCAGTCTGTATTCTTCTGTCTTCTGCGCTCCTCTTCTTCACCTTCTTCTGTATTTTTCTGTCTTCTGCGGTCTTTTGTCTTCTGTTCTTCGGCTCCTCTTCTTCTGTACCTTCTTCCGTGGTCTTCTGTCTTCTGTTCTTCGTCTTCTGTCTTCTGTACCTTCTTCTGTGGTCCTCTGTCTTCTGTTCTTCGTCTTCTGTCTTCTGTTCTTCCTGCGCCTGTCCTCCTGCTCCTCTCTCGTCTCTCTCCCTCACTCGCCTCCCCCTCTGTATCACCCCTATCTACCCCTATCGCTATCTGCCTCCCTCACTCCTCCTATCTACCTATCCACCTATCTCTCATTCTCTCTATCTATCTCCCTCACTCACCACCTCCTCCTATCTACCTATCTCTCCATCTTTCCCCCCACTCGCCACCCCCTCTGTTACCACCCCTATCTTCCTATCCTTTCACTCTACCTCTCACCCTCACCCACCTCTACAACCCCCCCTCCCCTATCTTCCCAACCGCACTCCTATCTCTCTGCCTAAACTCCTAAACTTCCTAAAACTCACCCCTCACCACCCTTAAACCCTCCTCCCCCTGCTCTTCTCCCCTCTACCTGTCCCCCCTCCCTCCGCTTTCCCGCCGCCACCTCCTGCACGCCCCCCAGCTCCCATTTGCCCCCAGCTGACCCCTCCCCCCCTCCTCCCTCTTATGGCGGCCGCTGCGCGACAGTGGTAGCGACCCTTGACCCAAGGGTAGGTCGCTCCCCCTGCCGCTACAGCTCCTCCAGCTCCTCCAGCCCAGGTTCCTGAGACCTTCTAGCAAGCCCAGCTACCTCGCAGTAAGTACCCCCCCCACCTCCCAGCCCCTCACCCTGCCCCGCGCTACTCACCCTCTCTCCTGCTTCTTTTCTTCTTCTCTGTTCTTCCTCTGCGCTCTCCTTCTGTAGTCTTCTTCTGTACTCTTCTTTCCCTCCTGCTCCCCGTCTTCTCTCTTCATCTGCGTGCTTCTCTCCCTCTCCTCTGCACCGCGACCCGCGTGTGCCTCCTCTTCTCTGTCCCTCTTCTTGGCTCCTTCCTCTGCTGCTCGCCGCCCCACTTCTTCTTCACCTTCATCTGTATTCTTCTGTCTTCTGTGCTCCTCTTCTTCACCTTCATCTGTATTCTTCTGTCTTCTGCGCTCCTCTTCTTCACCTTCATCTGTACTTTTCTGTCCTCTGCGCTCCTCTTCTTCTGTAGCTTCTTCTGTGGCCTTCTGTCTTCTGTGTATTCAGCTCCTCTTCTTCTGTGGTCCTATGTCTTCTGTGTATTCGGCTCCTCTTCTTCTGTGGTCTTCTGTCTTCTGTTCTTCTGTCTTCTGTTCCTCCTGTTCTCTTCTTTCCCTCCTTCTCCCCGCTCCTCTTCCTCTGTTAGCTCTGTTTCCCAACAGAGCTAACTGCTACCTACTCCCTGGTTCTTCCCGCTCCTGACTCGTCTCTCCCCCTCTCTATCACTCCTATCTACCCCCATCTCTATTGTAGGAGGCTGGACTGGCTTGTAGTGAGTACCAAGGGGTACTTGCACCTTGCACCAGGCCCAGTTATCCCTTATTAGTGTATAGGGTGTCTAGCAGCTTAGGCTGATAGATAATGGTAGCTTAGCAGAGCAGCTTAGGCTGAACTAGGAGACGTGTGAAGCTACTACAGTACCACTTAGTGTCATATGCACAATATCCTAAGAAAACACAATACACAGTTATACTAAAAATAAAGGTACTTTATTTTTATGACAATATGCCAAAGTATCTCAGAGTGTACCCTCAGTGAGAGGATAGGAAATATACACAAGATATATATACACAATACCAAAAATATGCAGTATAGTCTTAGAAAACAGTGCAAACAATGTATAGTTACAATAGGATGCAATGGGGACACATAGGGATAGGGGCAACACAAACCATATACTCCAAAAGTGGAATGCGAACCACGAATGGACCCCAAACCTATGTGACCTTGTAGAGGGTCGCTGGGACTATTAGAAAATAGTGAGAGTTAGAAAAATAACCCTCCCCAAGACCCTGAAAAGTGAGTGCAAAGTGCACGAAAGTTCCACCTAAGGATAAAGAAGTCGTGTTAGAGGAATAATGCAGGAAAGACACAAACCAACAATGCAACAACGATGGATTTCCAATCTAGGGTACCTGTGGAACAAGGGGACCAAGTCCAAAAGTCACAAGCAAGTCGGAGATGGGCATATGCCCAGGAAATGCCAGCTGTGGATGCAAAGAAGCTTCTACTGGACAGAAGAAGCTGAGGTTTCTGCAGGAATGAAAAGGGCTAGAGACTTCCCCTTTGGTGAACGGCTCCCTCTCGCCGTGGAGAGTCGTGCAGAAGTGTTTTCCTGCCGAAAGAATGCCAACAAGCCTTGCTAGCTGCAAATCGTGCGGTTAGCGTTTTTGGATGCTGCTGTGGCCCAGGAGGGACCAGGAGGTCGCAAATTGGACCAGGAGGTAGAGGGGACGTCAAGCAAGACAAGAAGCCCTCTTAGCAGCAGGTAGCACCCAGAGAAGTGCCAGTAAACTACGAGGATGTGTGAAACGGTGCTCACCCGAAGTTACACAAAGGAGTCCCACGTCGCCGGAGACCAACTTAGAAAGTCGTGCAATGCAGGTTAGAGTGCCGTGGACCCAGGCTTGGCTGTGCACAAAGGATTTCCACCGGAAGTGCACAGGGGCCGGAGTAGCTGCAAAAGTCGCGGTTCCCAGCAATGCAGTCTAGCGAGGTGAGGCAAGGACTTACCTCCACCAAACTTGGACTGAAGAGTCACTGGAATGTGGGAGTCACTTGGACAGAGTTGCTGGATTCGAGGGACCTCGCTCGTCGTGCTGAGAGGAGACCCAAGGGACGGGTAATGCAGCTTTTTGGTGCCTGCAGTTGCAGGGGGAAGATTCCGTCGACCCACGGGAGATTTCTTCGGAGCTTCTAGTGCAGAGAGGAGGCAGACTACCCCCACAGCATGCACCACCAGGAAAACAGTCGAGAAGGCGTCAGGATCAGCGTTACAGAGTTGCAGTAGTCGTCTTTGCTACTATGTTGCAGTTTTGCAGGCTTCCAGCGCGGTCAGCAGTCGATTCCTTGGCAGAAGGTGAAGAGAGAGATGCAGAGGAACTCGGATGAGCTCTTGCATTCGTTATCTAAAGTTTCCCCAGAGACAGAGACCCTAAATAGCCAGAAAAGAGGGTTTGGCTACCTAGGAGAGAGGATAGGCTAGCAACACCTGAAGGAGCCTTTCAGAAGGAGTCTCTGACGTCACCTGGTGGCACTGGCCACTCAGAGCAGTCCAGTGTGCCAGCAGCACCTCTGTTTCCAAGATGGCAGAGGTCTGGAGCACACTGGAGGAGCTCTGGACACCTCCCAGGGGAGGTGCAGGTTAGGGGAGTGGTCACTCCCCTTTCCTTTGTCCAGTTTCGCGCCAGAGCAGGGCTAAGGGGTCCCCTGAACCGGTGTAGACTGGCTTATGCAGAATTGGGCACATCTGTGCCCAAGAAAGCATTTCCAGAGGCTGGGGGAGGCTACTCATCCCCTGCCTTCACACCATTTTCCAAAGGGAGAGGGTGTCACACCCTCTCTCAGAGGAAGTCCTTTGTTCTACCATCCTGGGCCAGGCCTGGCTGGACCCCAGGAGGGCAGCTGCCTGTCTGAGGGTTGGCAGCAGCAGCAGCTGCAGTGAAACCCCAGGAAGGGCTGTTTGGCAGTACCAGGGTCTGTGCTACAGACCACTGGGATCATGGGATTGTGCCAACTATGCTAGGATGGCATAGAGGGGGCAATTCCATGATCATAGACATGTTACATGGCCATATTCGGAGTTACCATGGTGAAGCTACATATAGGTAGTGACCTATATGTAGTGCACGCGTGTAATGGTGTCCCCGCACTCACAAAGTCCGGGGAATTGGCCCTGAATAATGTGGGGGCACCTTGGCTAGTGCCAGGGTGCCCTCACACTAAGTAACTTTGCACCTAACCTTTACCAGGTAAAGGTTAGACATATAGGTGACTTATAAGTTACTTAAGTGCAGTGTAAAATGGCTGTGAAATAACGTGGACGTTATTTCACTCAGGCTGCAGTGGCAGGCCTGTGTAAGAATTGTCAGAGCTCCCTATGGGTGGCAAAAGAAATGCTGCAGCCCATAGGGATCTCCTGGAACCCCAATACCCTGGGTACCTTAGTACCATATACTAGGGAATTATAAGGGTGTTCCAGTAAGCCAATGTAAATTGGTAAAATTGGTCACTAGCCTGTTAGTGACAATTTGGAAAGAAATGAGAGAGCATAACCACTGAGGTTCTGATTAGCAGAGCCTCAGTGAGACAGTTAGTCACTACACAGGTAACACATTCAGGCACACTTATGAGCACTGGGGCCCTGGGTTACCAGGGTCCTAGTGACACATACAACTAAAACAACATATATACAGTGAAAAATGGGGGTAACCTGCCAGGCAAGATGGTACTTTCCTACATCTATCTTCCTATCTCTCTATCTCTCTCTCTGTCTCCCTCACTCACCACCTCCTCCTATCTACCTATCTCTCTATCTTTCCCCCCCACTTGCCACCCCCTCTGTTGCCACCCCTATCTTCCTATCCTTTCACTCTACCTCTCACCCTCACCCACCTCTACAACCCCCATCCCCTATCTTCCCAACCGCACTCCTATCTCTCTCCCTAAACTCCTAAACTTCCTAAAACTCACCCCCCAACCCCACCACCTTTATACCCCCCTCCCCCAGCTCTTCTCCCCTCTACCTGTCCCCCCTCCCTCCGCTTTCCCGCCGCCACCTCCTGCACGCCCCCGCCCCCCAGCTCCCATTCTCCCCCAGCTGACCCCTCCCCCCCTCCTCCCTCTTATGGCGGCCGCAGCGCGACCGCGCCGCTGGCGCGCCAGAGGTAAGCCCGTCTGCGCCCGTCTGCGCCCGTCTGCGCCTGGCCCGCACCCAGTGCCACGACCCCTGGTCCTCAGCACTCATAAACCCCACTGCTCCGCTACGACCCCACCACCCTCCATGCCCTCAACCCAGGACGCTCCAACACCTGCTTCCAAGCTAACCCAAAACGTACCCATGGACCTTTCGCCTGCCACTCCTGCAAACGTATCTTCCACCACGCAACTACTATGACCACCAGCCCACGCGCCATCAACCACCTCAAATGCATCCTGGTCAACGCTCGTTCGGTCCACAAGCACGCCGTTGAACTCTGGGACCTCCTGGACTCCACAGCACCGGACGTCGCCTTCATCACGGAGACCTGGATGAACGCCTCCTCGGCCTCAGACATCGCCATAGCCATCCCCGAAGGCTACAAGATTTCCAGGAAAGACCGCACCAACCAAGTAGGAGGAGGAATCGCCATCGTCTTCAAAGACTCCATCAGCGTCACCACCTCCACCGAACACACCCCCTCGCCGCAGAACACCTGCATTTCCAGATTTGCACCGACCCCAGGACCACCCTCAGAGGATCCCTCATCTACCGTCCCCCCGGACCGCGCGCCCCTTTCAGCGACTCCATCACCGACTTCGTCTCCTCGCACGCCCTTGCCTCGCCGGACTACATCCTCCTAGGCGACCTCAACTTCCATCTGGAACCCAACAACAACCCCAACACCACCGCCCTGCTCGACAACCTCGCCAACCTCTGCCTCAAGCAACTGGTGAACACCCCCACCCACATCGCCGGACACACGCTTGACCCCATCTTCTACGCCAGCAAACACGTCTCCTTCAGCCACGCCTCCACTCTACACTGGACCGACCACAGCTGTGTCCACTTCACATTCCGACACGAGACCCGCCACCTCCGCACTCAACCCATCCCTCGTCGACAGTGGAACAAAATCCCCGAAGAACAGCTCTTCTCCGCGCTCACCGTTAACCAACCTACCCTCACCACCGACGACCCCAACGACGCAGCCCTCAGCCTCACGAACTGGATCACCAACTGCGCAGACAACCTTGCTCCCCTCAGACGCACGCATCGACAGGCCAACACCAAAAAACCTCTCTGGTTCTCTGACACCCTTAAGGAATCGAAGAAAACCTGTTGCGCCCTCGAGAATGCCTGGCGCAAGGACCACACCGCTGACAACATGACCGCCCTCAAAAACGCGACCCGCGAACACCACCACCTGATCCGCGCAGCCAAAAGGAATTTCTTCACTGACAGACTGGACAAAAACAGCCACAACAGCAGAGAACTCTTCAGCATCGTTAAAGAGTTCTCCAACCCCAATGCCAACGCCATCACGCCCTCACAAGACCTGTGCAACTCCCTCGCCACCTTCTTCCATCGCAAGATCACCGACCTCCACAACAACTTCGGACACCAGACCCAGCCAAGCAACACCGAACCCACACCCCCTGCCATCACCCTCAACGCCTGGACCCACATCAACACCGAAGAGACCAAAACCACCATGAACTCTATCCACTCCGGCGCCCCCTCGGACCGCTGCCCTCACTTCATCTTCAATAAAGCCGACGACATCATTGCCCCGCACCTCCAGACCATCATCAACTCCTCTTTTTCATCTGCTACCTTCCCCGAAAGCTGGAAACACGCCGAAGTCAACGCCCTACTAAAGAAACCTACGGCTGACCCAAGCGACCTGAAGAACTTCCGCCCCATCTCGCTCCTCCCCTTCCCTGCCAAGGTAATAGAGAAGACCGTCAACAAACAGCTTACCAACTTCCTGGAAGACAACAACCTTCTCGACCCTTCACAATCCGGATTCCGAACCAACCACAGCCCTGAAACCGCCCTCATCTCAGTCACAGACGACATCAGAACCCTGATGGACAACGGTGAAACTGTCGCCCTCATCCTCCTCGACCTCTCGGCTGCCTTCGACACCGTCTGTCACCGCACCCTAATAACCCGCCTCCGCTCCACCGGGATCCAAGGCCAGGCCCTGGACTGGATCGCCTCCTTCCTCTTCAACCGCTCTCAAAGAGTCTACCTCCCACCGTTCCCCTCAGACCCCACCAAGATCATCTGCGGCGTCCCTCAAGGCTCCTCGCTCAGCCCGACACTCTTCAATGTCTACATGAGCCCCCTCGCCGACATCGTACGCAAGCACAACATCATCATCACCTCCTACGCCGACGACACTCAACTTATACTTTCCCTCACCAAGGACCCCGCCAGCGCTAAGACCAACCTACAAGATGGCATGAAGGACGTCGCAGATTGGATGAGGCTCAGCCGTCTAAAGCTGAACTCAGACAAAACGGAAGTCCTCATCCTCGGCAACACCCCGACCGCATGGGACGACTCCTGGTGGCCCACGGCCCTTGGCACCGCACCAACCCCCTCAGACCACGCCCGCAACCTCGGCTTCATCTTGGACCCTCTGCTCACCATGACCAAACAAGTCAACGCCGTGTCCTCCTCCTGCTTCCTCACCCTCCGCATGCTCCGCAAGATCTTCCGCTGGATCCCCACTGACACCAGAAAAACCGTGACCCACGCCCTAGTCACGAGCCGCCTGGACTACGGCAACACCCTTTATGCTGGGACCACTGCAAAACTCCAAAAACGTCTGCAACGTATTCAAAACGCCTCCGCCCGCCTCATCCTCGACGTACCCCACAACAGCCACATCTCCGCACACCTGAGACACCTGCATTGGCTCCCGTCAGCAAAAGGATCACCTTCCGACTTCTAACCCACGCACATAAAGCCCTCCACGACAAGGGACCTGAATACCTCAACCGACGCCTCAGCTTCTACGCCCCCACCCGTCTCCTCCGTTCCACCGGCCTCGCGCTCGCTGCCGTCCCTCGCATCCGCCGCTCCACGGCGGGTGGGAGGTCTTTCTCCTACCTGGCAGCGAAGACATGGAACACCCTCCCCACCAGCCTCAGGACCACCCAGGACCACTCAGCATTCCGGAGACTCCTCAAGACCTGGCTCTTCGAGCAGCAGTAACCCCCTCCCCCCTAGCGCCTTGAGACCTGCACGGGTGAGTAGCGCGCTTTACAAATGTTAATGATTTGATTTGATTTGATTTGATATAAGGGTGTTGTGTTTGTTTGCTTGGGCATGCACCCGTATTTCGTTGTACTTCATTTTGATATTTGATTTTAAAATTTTATAGTGTTGGGTGGGCTGGAGTTTAAGTATGGGCCTACTTATTAATTTAGCATTTTATTGATTTTTCACCTTTTGCAAAGGAAAATTGTTGCACAGCTTAGTACCTTTTCTACTTGTTTGTAACTTTTGCAATATTATTTTAGTATGTGGCCTAGATTTCCAAAGGGCCATTTAGCCAGTTGGCCCAGTACTAGTAGTCATCACTGCATGAAATAAATGTTTTAGTGGTATAAATTTGTAAATCCTCATTAAAGGCAGAGATGGCATTGGTTTAAATTTGAAATGTTGGCTATTGTTTGCATATCCTTTTTTTGCAAGCAGTGTATATATTGTGGAGTAATAATATTTGATGGCATGGGATTATGCTGTTTGACCATATCGATGGCAGCCATTTCGTGCATGCAGCCAGTGGTACTTTGCCATAGGCTTGCATGTGTTTTTTGCTTGCCATGGATCCTTGTTCCTTATTTTTGTTGTTCAATCATGTGGCTGGCAGCTATTTTGTCCATCCATCCAGCGTCCCTTGCCATAGGCTTGCATGTATTCTTTGGTTGCCATGCGTCCTTTCTCCTTGTTGTTGCTGTTTGACCATGTGGCTGGCTGGCTACCCAGTGTCCCTTGCCATAGGCTTGCATGTGTTCTTTGTTCTCCATGCATTCTCCTTGCTCCTTGTTGTTGTTTGACCATGTGGCAGGTACTTTGTGCATGCAGCCAGTGTGACTTTGACATAGGCTTGCATATGTTCTTTGTTTGTCATGCCTCCTTGCTCCTTATTGTTGTTGTTTGACCATGAGGCTGACTGGCAGCCATTTTGTCCATCCAGCCAGTGTCCCATGTCATAGGCTTGCATGTGTTCTTTGTTCTCCATGCCTCCTCATTGCTCCTTGTTGTTGTTGTTTGATCATCTGGCAGGTTGGCAGACATTTTGTGCATACAGCCAGTGTGTCTTTGACATAGGCTTACATACAAACAATATTAGTTATTGATCATTTGTTTATTAGGTTTCCATTTTTATTCTTTATCTATTACAATTTTTACATTTTTATTTTTGATTACATTTTTTATGCCATTTTAAAAAAAAATTTTGTAATTTTTTTTTGTTGTAATTTATAATTATTTTATATATTTCTATTTTATTTTCATTTTCATTTAATCCTGCATTTTGCCTTGATCCAATCCATTCCTTCATTCATCCATCCACCAAAGACGCACAGCTGCACTACAGCATTCAGTTTCTTACATGTAATTCCATTTGCTCCAGAACACATTGGCTGTGAGCACAGCAGACAAATCAATAGCATAATTATTTTTTTTGATGATTGTTCCATTTCCCATGGACCACCTTGCCCCCAAAGGTTATTTAAAGGATTATCCCATTTACCCATGCACCTCTCTCTGACTACCCCCGGTGTCTCCTTCAAAACAGATAGAGATAAAGCAACAAGCTAGATCTGCCTGTTCTGCTGTCTGATTTGAACTGTAATTTTTATGGTGTTTTGGTGTGATTTGCCTTTACAATGTTTGATTAAATTGGTGTATGACATAAGTAACCAACTGCACTAAGATTGCATTTTTCTGTACTATTTGTAACCTGCAACAATGCCACATTTCACTAACTACATGTTTTTCTTGCTTGGTTGTTTTTGGGTGCACAAGGGAAGACACCCCACAAGAAGGCCTTGTGGTTTCTTCGGTCCAGAGGCACCAAACTCTTTCGCTTGTGCATCTTAGTGCCACTGCCAACCTAGACCTTAAAATGGTCCCAAAGAGAGTTGCTCCCAAGAAAGTGGCCAGTGAGAAGAAGCTGTTTTTGCCAGTAGTGTGCAAGCCACAACCTTTTTTGGGAGACGTGTGCCTGCCACACCAGCCTCCAGGGAGGAAGCTGGGAGCAGCACTCCCACATCAACAGCACCACCCCAACCCAAGCTCAAGACCGTGCCTGTCAGTGAGGCAGCCACTGCGATCATGGTGACACCAACGAGCAGTGAGTCTGAATTGGATTTGTCCCTTTCACAAAATAGTATCCAATTGTTTCAGGAGACAGAGAAAAGTGGACAGCATCCATAGCCATATCTTCCCGGAGTTGCAGCAGAACAGGAGGTTGAGCTTCTTGCTGAGCAAGAACCTTTTCTTTAGAATCAATGGCTCCCAGATCTCCATCAAGAAAAAGGAAGGGCACTACTCCACCATCTTCTCCAGCTACCACTTTTGATGACGATGATAGGGACATGGAGTGGACCACAGCAGAGTTCGGGAGATGCCAGGAGAGGCAAGGGAAAAGAAAAGTGCCAGAAAGCCTTAGAATCATGGAAGGGATGATGACGACAAGCCAATCATTGCGGAAACTGGCACTGAGGAGTTCAAAATTACTATCCAACCTACCCAAGAATTGTGGCACAGGCAGCTCCCATATTTGCAAGACCCCAGCAGAGACCTGCACTAACCCGTACCTCCATAGAAGTATCCACTGCAGAGAGGCTCTCAACACTTCCACCTACATCCAGTTCTTCTTCAGGGATTGGCAGTGGCCCAATGAAAAAGTACTCCTCCCCAGTGGGCGACTGTTTTTTCGATTAGCAAATAGGAGAAGAACATTGCCATATGCTTCTTTTGCCACACAGTGTTCATCGAGGTAAGTCAGGTACACATTAGGGTACAGGAGGCCAGACGTCCCATATGAAAAAACATCACCCAATCCGGTGGGAGGAGCACCTTACAAAACAGCTCAACCTGATTTCGGTGGTGAAAGTGAGGAGAGCCATCGTATCCGAGAAGGGCTCCACGGATGTCGGATCAAGATCCAGGTTTACCCCGGTCGAAGGATTTTCATCTCGAAAAAACGACTAAGTCCGAAGGTAAAAATCACCACCGAGGAAACCGACTTCGCGTATCCGGACAAGGGCTCCAGGAGGTCGGATCCAACTGGCAGGTTCGTCCCGGGGAAGAAAAACATCAAAAAAGAGACTAAGTCAGAAGGTAACTTTTTAACCGAGGCCTCCCGCGACTTGTAGCCGAGCAGGGCTCCATCGCGGTCGGCCTGAAAGTTTGACTTTGCCCCGGTCCTGGTGCAACCAGATGACCCGATTGGCGCTTTTTGTTTCTAAGCGCAAGAAAATAATAATACTTTAAAAATTCATATCTCCGGTTCCCCTGAACCGATTTTAATTGTTTTTGTGTCATTTTAAAGATAAAAATATAAACTATTTTTATAAATTGGTTTTGGATTTTTAAACTGTTTCCTGTGTTTTATTTAATTACTGTTTTGTGATATTTGAATGCTTTACACTTTGTCTCCTAAGTTAAGCCTTGACGCTCGATGCCAAGCTACCAAGGGTAGAGCTGGGATTAATTTACTGAGACCTAACTGTACCTATGTGGAGGTTAGTGGCTTGTTGCTAGGTGTAGGTACCTACCTGCCCTACCAATAACCCATTTTCCAACATAATTGGAAGCAGCGACGGGATCCTGTACTTGTGTTCAATATCACGTTACAGTTTTAGATAAAACAAATTAAAAGTCCTTTAAATTGTCCTAGTGCAAAAATTGTTTTTAATTTTTAATGTTAATTTTTTTTTATTAATTTGGATTAATTTCAATTATTGAATTTTTGTAATTTTTCTAAATTCTTGTTACCAATTTTTGCAAAAAGTTTTTGTTGACACAAAACTAGGGAACCATGGAGCTTGATCTGGCTAGCCTACCCACACTGACAGTAGTCCAGCTTAGGGGGTTGTGTATAGAGAGAGGGTTGCCTGCAACCCCTGATCTCAGGAAGCAAATCCTGATTAAATCCCTGACAGCATGGGCTGAGGCCCAAGAGGTAGAGACAGAGGAAGCTCCAGAGGGGGAAGAAAAAGGGGAAGATGCTAACTCTAACCACTCAGGGGAGGGAAGGCATCCGAGCCTAAGTGAGGAAGAGGAAGAACGGTCCTCAGTGGATACAGTCACTAGGGGCAGACCCAAAGCTAGTGGTAGGAAGGGGGTCCTTTCAGGAGGAGAGAACCCATCCATCAGAGAAAGAGAGCTGGAAGCCCAGCTAGCCTACATAGCTTTGGAAGCAGATAAGCTTGCCCTAGAAAAGAAAAAGTGGGCAAGCAAAGAAAAAAAAGATGGAGGCAGCGAGAAAGAAACTGAGGTGTCCCTGGATGGGGGTTTTGCCCCCAGATTACCCAAAGGGGTGGTTCCTGCCTATGTAGAGGGAGATGACATAGATAAGTGGCTGGGGGCCTTTGAGAGGGCCCTCCAGATGAGGAAAGTCAAGCCTCAGTACTGGGGTTCACTCCTTTGGGAGTTAGTTCCCAACTCTGGGAGGGATAGGCTCCTAACCATGAGTGGGGAGGATGCAGACTCATACCCCAGTATGAAGAGTTGCTTGACTAAAAAGTTTGGTCTAACCCCAGAGCAGTATAGGCTTAAGTTTAGGGACACCCAAAAGACAAGCACCCAGTCCTGGGTGGACTTTGTGGACATTTCAGTAAAAGCACTGGAGGGCTGGATACAGGGCAACAGGGTAAGTACCTTTGAGGGGCTGTACAATTTGATTATGAGGGAGCACCTTCTAACTAATTATGTCCAAGAGAGGCTCCGCCAGTATCTAGTAGACTCTAGATTGACCAACCCCAGAGAGCTGGGGGAGGCAGCAGATGACTGGTTAAGAACTAGGGTTAACCAGAAACCCCCAGGGGGTGATCAGAAAAAGGGAGGACATGGTTCTTCTCAGGGGAAGAACCAGGGGAAAGATGACAAAAAACCCAAAGAGTCCTCACAAGAGTCCCCAAAAACTTCTCAGGGAGGGGGAACCCCGAGCCAATTCACTTTTAAAGGGAAAGGGTATCAGGGAAAGAATTTTGATCCTGCTAAAGCAGGAAAGTTTCAGGAGCTTGCTAAGGCCGGCAAGTGTTTTGACTGTCATCAGCCAGGACATAAAAGAGGAGATGCTATCTGCACCAAGAAGCCCCCCACTGGTGGTCAATCCCAGGGGATTGCTAGTGTAGGGTTGGGGGTGGAAGTTGGCCCAGGGGTGGAATCAGGGAACACTGAGGTCACCTTAGTATCCGTGGGTGGGGTGGACATTGCAACTATGGCCACCTTACCTCCCATCATGGAGAGGTATAGGCAGAGGCCTAAAGTCAATGGGACTGAAGTGGAAGCTCTGAGAGATACAGGAGCCAGTGTGACAATGGTCGCAGAAAAGCTGGTTTCTCCAGAGCAGGTCTTACCTGGTGTCTTCCACCAGGTGACTTATGCAGATACCAGAACCAAACTCCATCCCATGGCTATGGTGAGTCTGGAATGGGGAGGTGTGACTGGCCCTAAAAAAGTAGCTGTAGCTCCTGCCCTCCCAGTAGAGTGTCTACTGGAGAATGATCTTGAAGCATCTGAGTGGTCAGAAGTGGAAAGAAGGGTCCATGCACAGATGCTGGACCTCCCTGAATGGGTGTGTGCTGTGACCAGGTCACAGGCGGCACAACAGGGGAATGCTGGACACTTGGACCCTGGAACAATGGGCCAAGCCTCCAAGAAAAAGAGAAAAGGCACTGGGTCTGGCTTGCCAGCCCCAACAAGTACAGAGGGTCAGGAAGAATCCAACCCTGAGGGGGAGGATCTGAACTCTGAGGGAGGGACACCTTCCCTGCAAACTCTGCCTGACTTGGCAGAACTGCAAGGGGCAGGTGGGCCCACCAGAGAAGATTTGTGCCAGGGACAAAGAGAGTGTCCCACTCTTGAGGGCCTGAGGCAGACTGCTGCCAGGCAAGAACAAGGGGATACCAGTGGTACCCACAAGGTTTACTGGGAGGATGGAGTTCTCTACACTGAGGCAAGGGCCCTTAAAGAAGGGGCTACTAGGAGAGTAGTGGTCCCCCAAAAGTATAGAGAATTCCTCCTTACCTTAAGCCATGATATCCCCTTGGTCATTTGGGACAGACCAAGACCTGGAGCAGGCTGGTCAACCATTTTTTTTGGCCCGAAATGTCAGAAAAAGTCAGGGAGTTTTGCAGCTCCTGTGTCACCTGTCAAGCCAGTGGCAAGACAGGGGGCAAACCAAAGGCTCCCTTGATTCCACTGCCAGTGGTTGGGACTCCCTTTGAGAGGGTGGGGATTGACATTGTTGGTCCCCTAGACCCACCAACTGCTTCAGGTAACAGGTACATTGTGGTGGTAGTGGACCATGCCACCAGGTACCCTGAGGCAATACCCCTCCGGACAGTCACTGCTCCCACAGTGGCTAGGGCCCTACTTGGTGTGTTCACCAGAGTGGGATTCCCAAAGGAGGTGGTCTCAGATAGGGGCACAAACTTTATGTCAGCCTATCTGAAAGCCATGTGGGAGGAGTGTGGTGTTACTTATAAGTTCAGCACACCCTACCATCCACAGACCAATGGTCTGGTGGAAAGATTCAATAAGACCCTGAAGGGCATGATCATGGGTTTGTCTGACAAACTCAGGAGGAGATGGGATGTCCTCCTCCCATGCCTGCTGTTTGCCTACAGGGAGGTGCCACAGAAGGGGGTTGGATTCAGCCCCTTTGAGTTACTGTTTGGGCACCCTGTAAGAGGCCCATTGTGCTTGGTGAGAGAGTCTT
Source organism: Pleurodeles waltl (assembly GCF_031143425.1). Lineage (NCBI taxonomy): Eukaryota > Metazoa > Chordata > Amphibia > Caudata > Salamandridae > Pleurodeles > Pleurodeles waltl. Next base: position 513,311,167 of record NC_090445.1, read on the forward strand.
GGGAAAAGCCTCTCAAGGAATCCAAGGAGAATGTGCTGGATTATGTACTAGGCCTGCGGTCTCGCATGGCTGAGTATATGAAGAAGGCAAGCAGAAACCTGGAGGCCAGTCAGGAGCTCATGAAGCTCTGGCATGATCAAAAGGCTACAATGCCTGAGTATCACCCAGGACAGCTGGTGTGGGTTTTGGAGCCCATGGCTCCTAGGGCACTACAGGCCAAATGGACTGGGCCCTATCCAATCCTAGAGAAAAAAGGTGAGGTCACCTACTTGGTGGACCTTGGCACCCCCAGGAATCCTCACAGGATCCTACATGTAAACAGGATGAAACCCCACCAGGACAGGGCAGACATGACCATGCTGATGGTCACTGATGAAGGGAAGGAGGAGGAGGGTGAACCTCTGCCAGACCTCCTGTCCTCAAAGGAAAAAGATGGGTCAGTGGAGGGAGTGGTACTCTCTCCCAAATTGACAGATCAGCAACAACAAGACTGTAAGCAAGTCTTGGGACAGTTTGCTAGTCTGTTCTCCCTGACCCCTGGACTCACCAATTGGTGTGTCCATGATGTTGACACTGGTGACAGCTTGCCTGTCAAGAACAAGCTGTACAGGCTGTCTGACCAGGTCAAGGCCAACATCAAAGCTGAAGTGGCTAAGATGTTGGACCTGAAGGTAATTGAGCCCTCTGATAGTCCTTGGTCCAGTCCAGTGGTACTGGTGCCCAAAGCTAATCCCCAAGGTGGGAAGAAAGAATTAAGATTCTGTGTGGACTACAGAGGTCTAAATGCAGTCACTAGGACTGATGCTCACCCCATACCTAGAGCTGATGAGCTCATTGACAGGTTGGGGGCTGCCAAATTCCTGAGCACATTTGATCTAACCTCAGGATATTGGCAGATTGCCTTAAGTCCAAGAGCTAAGGAGAGGTCAGCATTTTCCACACCAGAGGGCCACTTTCAGTTCAAGGTGATGCCCTTCGGGATGAAAAATGCTCCTGCCACCTTCCAACGTTTGGTGAATAGAGTCCTGTCTGGGTTGGAATCTTTTAGTGCAGCTTATCTAGATGATATAGCTGTATTTAGTTCCACCTGGAGGGACCACCTGGTCCACCTGAAGGAAGTGCTTCAGGCCCTGCTTCAAGCAGGCCTGACTATCAAGGCAAGCAAGTGCCAGATAGGGCAAAGTTCTGTTGTGTACCTGGGCCACCTTGTTGGTGGAGGCCATGTACAACCTCTCCAGCCCAAGATCCAGACTATCCTGGATTGGGAGGCTCCAAAAACCCAGACTCAGGTCAGGGCCTTTCTTGGCCTGACTGGGTATTACAGGAGGTTTGTTCAGAATTTTGGGACCATAGTGGCCCCTCTGACTGAGCTTACCTCCAAGAAACAACCCAAGAAGGTCATTTGGACCCCAGAGTGTCAGAAAGCTTTTGACACCCTAAAACAGGCTATGTGTTCAGCACCAGTGTTACTGGCCCCTGACTATAGCAAGGAGTTTGTAGTGCAAACAGATGCTTCAGAGGAAGGGATTGGGGCAGTGTTAGCACAAGTTAATGAAGAGGGCCATGATCACCCAGTTGCCTTCATCAGCAGGCGACTACTCCCCAGAGAGAAAAAATGGAGTGCCATTGAGAGGGAGGCCTTTGCTGTGGTTTGGTCCCTGAAGAAGTTGAGGCCTTACTTGTTTGGCACTCACTTCCGTGTACAAACTGACCACAGACCTCTCAGATGGTTGATGCAGATGAGGGGGGAGAACCCAAAACTGTTAAGGTGGTCCATTTCCCTACAGGGGATGGACTTCACAGTGGAGCACAGACCTGGGACTGCTCATGCCAATGCAGATGGTCTTTCCAGGTTTTTCCACTTAGCTGATGAGGACTACCAGGGTGTAGGTTAGTACCCATCACCTTTCATCTGGGGGGGGGCAGTGTAGGAAAGTCCTTTTTTTTGCCTGATCACCCCCACTCTTTCTGGATAGGTACTGGTGGTTACTGACTCTTGGCTGTGCCCTGGGTACTGCTTACCAGTCCCAGGGCCAGTGCTCTGTGTAAAATGGATATGCAAATTAGGCTAATTATAATTGGCTAAGTTAACCTACCTATAAGTCCCTAGTATATGGTAGGGCATGTAGGTTTAGGGACCACAGCATAGGTGGTGCACACCTAGGTGCATTGCTGAGGTGCCCAGTGTCATTTTAAAAGCAAGCCTGCCTTGCTGGCTGCTTTTAAATTAAAGTTATATGCAAATTCGACTTTGGAATTAAAGGTACTTCCAAAGTCTTAAACTACCTTATTTTTACATATAAGTCACCCCTAAGGTGTGCCATATGTGCCCCTAGGGCTGGGTGCCATGTAACTATAAGCAGGGACTTTATAAAAATAGATTTATAAGCCCTGGTGAGGTAAAAACAGCCAAATTCGTTTTTCCCTCATTGAAGTAAATGGCCTTCATAGGCTAGAATGGGCAGACTTTATCTTAAATTTTAAAGTCTCCTTAAATGTTACATACCAAGAATTTGGTATCAAATTGATTGTTATAATAAATCCCACAACTTCCAGTTGTTGGATTTAATATAACTAGTTCAGGTAAAAAGTTTAGACTTTACCTAAAAAGTTGCCAATTTCAGCTCTGCATTGTTTTTGCTGCTGTGCTCTGATTGGCCAGCCTGCAGCAGCTTCTGCCAGGCTACTTTAATGAGGTGTGAAGTGGCCTGGCTTCACACAAAGGAATGTGCTTGGGGGAGAGAATCTCCCCTCAGCAGATGGTGAGGCAGGAAGGGGGAGGGCTGCCAAACTGGTCTTCAAAGGCAGAGAAGGACATCTGGAGCACCCAGCAACACCCCCACATCCTGCAACCCCAGACAGCTAGGTGCCCCCTTAATTAGATTAGGAGAGGGCAGGAGAGGGGTGTGTTTATGATTTTTAGCCACATCAGTGGGTGGGCTCAGCCAGATCTCTCCTCCAAAAATCAGATTCATCCATTTTGGATTTTTAGAGACTGTTGCCTTCTGGGATGGATTTTTGCCACACTTCCCAGGAAGTGGTCATCACAGGGGGACGACCCTGTCCCTGATTGGAGAACCAGGGCCCCCCTGCTTTTCACCCAGGAGCAAGGATAAAACTGGCAGACCTGCACCCACGCCTCAGATCCCCACCAAATTTCAAGAAGAAGGAACTACAAGGAGAAGAAGGACTGCCCTGCTGGACCCCTGGCCTGCACCTGGACCCTGCTCTCAGAAAGACTGCACCAGCTGCACACTTGGGCTTCACCACAAGAAGGACTTTGCCTGGCTTCCACTGGTTCAAGGAGGGACTCCCTGTTTGCTACAGGTGAAAAATTGCTATCCAGAGTCCCCTGCACCAACTCCTGAAAAAGTGACCAGCTGACCACTGTCCAGTGGCCAAAAAGGAGTTTGCGCCAGGTGCATTCTGGGAGTTGAAGTCTGCACTTCCCAAGGACCATCACAGAACTTCTGGACCCTTGGGGTGAGCTGTGGACCCCAAAAGAACCTTGAAAGAACATCTGGGTGAAGCCCCAGAAGTTTGGAAAAGATTGGAGAATTTTTTTTAAAAAGCTCCATAAAGTGACCGACCCGACGCGGAAATTCTAGCCGGCTTGCCTCAACCGCGACCCGGCCTGACTTCGTGGTTCGTCCCGGTAAAGAAAAACATCCAAAAAAGAGACTAAGTCCGAACGTAAAAAGTTGACTGGGACCTTCCAGCCATCGTATCCGAGAAGGGCTCCACGGACGTCGGATCAAGATCCAGGTTTACCCCGGTCGAAGGATTTTCATCTCGAAAAAACGACTAAGTCCGAAGGTAAAAATCACCACCGAGGAAACCGACTTCGCGTATCCGGACAAGGGCTCCAGGAGGTCGGATCCAACTGGCAGGTTCGTCCCGGGGAAGAAAAACATCAAAAAAGAGACTAAGTCAGAAGGTAACTTTTTAACCGAGGCCTCCCGCGACTTGTAGCCGAGCAGGGCTCCATTGCGGTCGGCCTGAAAGTTTGACTTTGCCCCGGTCCTGGTGCAACCAGATGACCCGATTGGCGCTTTTTGTTTCTAAGCGCAAGAAAATAATAATACTTTAAAAATTCATATCTCCGGTTCCCCTGAACCGATTTTAATCGTTTGTGTGTCATTTTAAAGATAAAAATATAAGCTATTTTTATAAATTGGTTTTGGATTTTTAAACTGTTTCCTGTGTTTTATTTAATTACTGTTTTGTGATATTTGAATGCTTTACACTTTGTCTCCTAAGTTAAGCCTTGACGCTCGATGCCAAGCTACCAAGGGTAGAGCTGGGATTAATTTACTGAGACCTAACTGTACCTATGTGGAGGTTAGTGGCTTGTTGCTAGGTGTAGGTACCTACCTGCCCTACCAATAACCCATTTTCCAACACCACCTATATCCCAAGAGTCACCTGTGTCAAAGGCCCAACAAAAGAAGAAAATCCAGGCTACAATTATAAGCCTGTTTAGGCAGAAGAGGCCTTATGACTACAACCACCCAATGGCACATTTGTACAATGGGAATTTGGCAAAAATGTTAGGGCTGGACCTTCTCCTTCTTTCTTTTGTGGAAGGAGTGGGATTCTTAGAGTTTGTGGTAGCCCTCTGCCTGAAATGGAAGATTCCAAGCCAGACCTATTTTGCCAGAGCTGCTGTTCCAGCACTGAATCAAGATGTGCTGCAATTGGTTGGATAAGCTTTGCAGCAAAGTGTTGTCCACACTGTCCACCTGACCACAGACATGTGGACCACTTGTTAGGCAACTGATTACATGTGCATCACCGCACACTGGATTTCTTTTCTGAGGGTAAATCAAAAGCTATCTACAGGTCTTGGCCCTGACAACATTTTTAAGAGCTTTCGGCGGCATGCAACAGTAGCTGTGTTTGCTATGGAGAAATCACACACAGCTGCAAACTTCTTGAAGGAATTTAATAACAAGTTGTCTGAATGGCTGCGACCCAGAGGTCTTCGAGTTGGAATTGTTGCCATGAACAATGGCAGGAACATAGTTAAGGACATAGCAGACAATGGGTATTTCAGGGTCCTGTGTTTGATGATTTGCATCAATTTGGTTGTGGAAGTCTTTCGCAAAAAAGAAGACATAGGCGGTCTTTCTGACCGCGGCGGTCGGCGGTCGCCGCCCGCCAAGCGGTTCCCGCCGAAAGACCGCACCGCGGTCAAAGACCGCGGCGGCCATTCCGGCTTTCCCACTGGGCCGGCGGGCGACCGCCAGAAGACCGCCGGCCGGCCCAGCGGGAAAGCCCCTTCAACAATGATGCCGGCTCCGAATGGTGCCGGCGGAGTTGAAGGGGTGCGATGGGTGCAGTGGCACCCGTCGCGATTTTCAGTGTCTGCAAAGCAGACACTGAAAATCTTTATGGGGCCCTGTTAGGGGGCATTCCCGCCATCCTGGTTCTGGCGGTGGACACCGCCAGAAACAGGCTGGCGGGAAGGGGGTCGGAATCCCCATGGCAGTGCTGCAAGCAGCGCCGCCATGGCGGATTCCCTGGGCCAGGGGAAAACCAGCGGGAAACCGACGGTTCCCTTTTTCTGACCGCGGCTTTACTGCCGCGGTCAGAATAGCCCAGGAAGCACCGCCAGCCTGCTTCCGCCGACCTCCGCCATGGCGGTCATGGACCGCCAGGGTCAGAATGACCCCCATAGTCAGCAACATACTGACCACCTACATTTGCAGCTGCACTCATTTCAGCCATTCTTTTAAAGCCCAGAAACATTTGCGGTTTATTCAGCGTGATAACAGAGTGCCAGTTAAAGCCCTGATACAGGAGGTGCCAACACATTGGAACCCAACTTATTATATGTTGCAACGTCTGTTTGAGTAGTACAAACTGGTCAATGACTCTGTCATTTAAAGAGGATCTGATTCAATTGGGAAAGCTATGACCATGGAGGTGAACAAATGGATCCTAATCAAATGCCTCACACTGATGCTACTCCCTTTTCAGGTTTTCACTCTGGAAGTTAGCAAGGAGGACAGTACAAAGGGCCAAGCTATTCTGTCATTGCATCTGCTACAGGTGCAGCTAAAGAAGGTATCTTAATGGTTTTCATTTGGAGGTGTGAGCGAAAACCCAGAAGCGCATGCCTTGGTTAATAGCCTAAGCCATTGCTTTACTAGTAATGCAAGGCTATAAAATGACATCATCTCGTCCAAAGAGTACATCTGTGCCAGCCTACTTGATCCATGCTACAAAAAAAAGATTTCTTTATCTGAAGGGGATGTTTCACAATACAAAAGGTGGATTGTTGAGCAAGCTGGAGAACTGGAAGAAGAATGACTGGAACTAAGAGTCCCACTTCACTCCGCAGTTCTGGGGTGCCATCTTCAACTTTCAATGAGTGCAGTCTTGTCTCACATCCACCAACCCCACCAACAAGAAAATTGGCAACAACAGCAATAGAAGAATCAGACACAACCTCTGCATTGACGTGGTTTCAAGTAGCAGGTCTTTACTCCAGTCGCAGGTGAAGGAAAAAGTGGTTGAGCAGATGGCAGCACCAGTGACCATTCAGAAGATGTTCCAGGAGTATCTGGATGACCCAAAAGAGGTGTATATGGAGCAATACCCATGGGAAAATGTGCCAATGGCCAGAGCTCAGCAGGCTGGCAATAAAGGTTCTGGCTTGTCCTGTAGCCAGTGTGTCCACTGAACATATATTTAGTGCAGATGGTGCAGTTGTTACAGTGTGAAGGGACAGTCTATCACCTCAAAATATGGATAGATTGACCATGATCAAAATCAACTAGCATTTTATACCAACTAATTACACTGTTCCCGAAACATCACAGTATAAGGAACAGGATGATTGGTCAGAATCAAGTGTGTTAGCTGACCAACTTTTGGGAGAACCACCAGAGTTTGATGACAAATCCTACTTCCCAGATTGAGTATGCCAGTGCTACAGTAAAACTTTTTATTTACATCTTGTTCTGCTTCTTTTTCTGTTTCCTTCTTTACAAAAAAAAAATATGCTAGTGCAACATTATGTTTGTGTCGGATTTATGCTGCCTGACCATAGATTTTATAGTCCGATATAAGCCTGGATTGGTGTTGGACCCATGTGCAGTGAAACCCCCACATGCCCTTCAGGATGTTGGAGATGATACCTGACTCTCTCACATGCCATTGCCTATCCTATTCTTTATATCACCTAGCAGGGCTGCCCTAGAAGGTCATTGATTACAAGACTGCCAATACCTAATTACAATATGTGGTTACCATCAAAGAGGAGATATTTTGTTCAACCCCCTTGCTTCGATTGGAAGAGATAACAACTAAGTAACTATTGCACCAATTATTGGTGATATATTGATTGATTGTGAATTTGTGAGTGATGACTGATGTATGTGGTGGATGACAGTGAAGAAGGGAGTTCAACAAATTTGTAAACTTGTTTTCAATGATTTGCAATGTTTGGGGGCTGATGGGTAGTCATTTGTTCCTGAAAGTGGTTGACCTTTTAAAAATAGTGAAATTTAGGGTCTATTCTTTGTTTCCTGGTTCTTCATAATAGACCAGTGACTTTAGTTACCAAACACAAATCCACACAAAAAAAATTCCAACTCTGTTTCTCTATTGTCCTTCAACAGCACTGCACTTCATAGGTCTACCTTGATCGGTTTGTGACTGGGACGGAATTACTCTGAATCTGGAGGAGGAAGATAGAAGGACCCAGGGTGAGACTACCTCAGCAGCTAAAAAGAAGAAAGTTATCGACTTCCAAGAGAACCCATGATGATGGTGAAGACTCTGAGGCCTAGTACTCACTCAGCTCTGTGAACATGGTGTGAGGTGTGTTCATTTGGAAATGCTGCTGAGTATGTATTTGTTGCATTGCTAGCTCTAACATGAAACTCCTCTTATGTTCTTGCTCTGTCTCTGAGTCTTCTTGGTACAGTCATGAATCCTTATGAAGCTTAACTTTCTTTCGTTTGTCCTTTTCCTTTACTCAATAATATAGCTACTATTTTTCTTTTTTTGTTAATACACAGCCTTCTCCTAGTCCTCTCCTGCACAAACAAAACTTGGAAAGCTCAAGAATCCAGCTTACCTGCTGGACTGGTTCAGACAGACACCAGAGTGATGGACGCTCCAAGAAGAATGAAGATGCACCGCCCAATTTGGTTATACAGTGTCATTTTCCTTTTATCAATCATAGGCCCATATTCATACTTTTTTAGTGCCGCATTTGCGTCATTTTGTGACGCAAAAGCAGCGCAAACTTACAAAATACAATTGTATTTTGTAAGTTTGTGCCGATTTTGTGTAAAAAAATGTTTAAATATGGGCCATAATTTTTAGAATTAGGTGGGTTACATTCAATCTTCCATATTTCAAAACTAGAAGACATAACAATAATGAAGTTACTAAACTGTGTCATACTTACCTATCCCTTTAATTCCTTCCACAACAGATTTATGATGGTGTTCTGGCCAGCGCCCCAACAAATACTGTCCTGGTTTCTTTTGTGTAGTGTTTGCCTTTGTCACACTTTTCCCCAAAAATCCCCTTTCCCATCCATTCATTGAGCCCCTAACCCTCTTCCCCCGGGTTGTGTGATTTATTGAGGTGTGACCTAATTTTACACCTTAAATGAATCACACACTTGCTGAGGCAAATATGGTGAAAGCAACACCAACTTACTGCATGACCTTCTACCTTCTATTACCTGAGTAATATGCCACACCGGTCCCATCAACATCTTCAATTATGCCTTGTGTGTGTTCTGTAAACATTTAACCTGGTCCAAACACTCTTGAGTCTGAGTCCACTTCTCCTGACTCCATGATTTCATTTCCTAAGTTTAGTTTTATAGCTCCCCACCATTGCTCAGAAGAAACTGATACTGCTAGATTTTATTATCATATAGTATCCTTTGTTATGTATCTAATGCTGTCATTGTGGTAGTTTGGTCTCAGTCTTCCTAAAGTTATGACATATGACCCATAAACTCACTGTTTTCTTTCAATCTAGTTGGCAGTGATTGAATAACCCTTTAATTAATCCTGCAGTTGGAGTTCACACATGGGAGGGAGTGCCATCTTCTGTCTTCCCTGTTAGTGTGCTAGCCTGCTACCACTAGTCCTAGCATCCCCTTAAGATGCCGCCTTAGGAAAAAACCTGCAGTAAGAAGGCTCCCTCGCTTCATCTATTCAGGTAAGGGAAGAACTATGGATTGAAGTGAACTTGTTTAGTTAGTACTTAACTCCTACTGAAGAAGATGTATGTGTATTGGGTTTTTGTAGACTAAATAGGGAATTGCAATCATCCCCTAGTGGTCAATAACAGTTGCAGAGGGCAATAGAGCAAGTGTATAAGTAAATGACGTACACCTTTTTTTAGCAGATTAAAAATAACAGGCCATACTAAAAGACAGTAGTGCAAACTAAAAGTCAAAAACACCAAAATAAAGATTTTAGATGCTATTGAAGTAAAAGAAAAACTGATCCCCTTTATTAGTTACAAATAGAAAACCCTCCCTCTCCACCCACAGTTGTCCCACACCTCTCCCTCTCTAAATAACTCCTTCTTCAAAGTCCAACAAGAAGTCCAAAGTCCAGCCCAGATCTCTCCCCACACTCTCTACCCACAAGAAGTCTCTCCCACCAAAACCTATAAATTAAAAAAGGGCTTAAAAAAAGGCAATGTCAATATGGGTCCGGAGCTTGCTGAGGCTGTGCTCAATGCTGCCGAGCCGGCTCTCCATCCAGTCCATCCGCCGTAGGATGCATCTGAGCAATAACCTGCTACAGTGGTAGGGTGCAGCAGCAGGTGCAGTCACCGACCCTGACTGCTGGTGGTGGCACTGCCAATGTACTGGCCGGGAGGCTGGGGGCTAGCATGCTGCTCTGCTGGGTCCTGGGTCTGAGGCAACTGTTTCAGCACTTCCTCCCCCAGGATCACCAGATAATGATATTGTGGCTGAATGTTCATCAGCCTCTGCTGCCACAGACGGGCCACTATCTCCTGCCTGGTTGGTGGTGGTCATCAGGCAGGTGTAGCTATATCGAGGAAAAGAAGGGAAAAAAAGAAAATTTGTAAATAATGCTCTAAACAAAGACTTATTAAAATGATAGATAGTACTTGGAACAGGAGCACTACATTGCTGGTCACCGAGGGGTGTTGAAATTTGATGTGATTATGGTTAGGAGAGTCAAAGCACCAATCTTTTATTTGTTTACCTACACATGCCTCACATAAAAAGCGCTGACTATCTGGTAGAAAAAAAAATGAAGGCAGAAAAAGACCTCTCATTATGACGAGTAAGGCATTATGCACTATAAAGGACAAGTTGTTGTGCCAAATAGCTGCAGGCATGCTAGTCAGTGCTTCAAGTATGCTGCTACTGTCTGTAGCTCAGGCAGCAGTAGCTGATAATTATCTATCTTTAATTCTAATGGCCCTGCTCTTCTTCACATGCCTGTCACTTAGTTTATTTCCTACCCTGACTCCAAATAGGCATATGAATAAATACGATATATCACACATGTCATGTATAAAATGCAGGTATATTTTTTGTGTCTGCCTTAAGTAGACGGGGGAACAATGATGCACTGCACTGCAGGGAAAGGACTGGGCTATATAGATTGTATTTGGCACGTTTTTCATAGAGAATCCCTATGCCAAACTTGCAATCAAATCAGGCACTTATTGGTCCCACTTTACTCACTGGTGTAGCCCACCATCACAAATTATTTCCAGCAAAGTAAGGAAAGTAAAGAAACTTGACTTACTTTACTGCAGAGTAATGCAGAAGGATTAGGAAAGTAGATAGAGCTTTTGCTTTAGAAGAATAGAGGGGCATCACTGATTTCTCCACAGAAGAAGAGCTCCCTTCTTTATTCATCCAAACAATATTCAATTGTTTTTTCATTCTTCCTCTACATACACCCATAGCCACCATGATTTAAGCTTTACTTTCTCCCATTCAGTCTTTCACCCAAATTCACAATCCTTTATCCATCCATTCAGTACTCACACCATCCACCCTTTCTTTCAATAATTCTTTCACCCATCCCTCCATTTACCCAACACCAATACTCATCCATGCATCCTTTTTCATACACCCACTTCACCTTTCCTTTCACTCTTTTCACCCATCCTTTCTTTCAACCTTCTGTTCTTTCATGTTTCCATCAAGCCATCAGTTTTAGCATACATTATGTGTGTTTTTGCTGAGTTGCAGATAGAAGAGGCCATAAGTAACCCAACCACCAAAGTAGCTGTAATGTGGGGAGGTTCATGAATCCGATCACAACAGCGTCCGTGTAGCTAGTAAGAGTAATTCTCAATAAACAAGCAATGTGACTTACCATTGCCCGTCCCTGCTGCCACATCTTCCCTGCTCCATCTGCTCCTGCAGAAGGTGAACTTGAGCTGATTCCACTTGTTGGTATGGCTATAAAAAACAGTATACAGTTTTTAAATGCCAGGCACACCGCCCCTTCTTATTTTTTCAAATAAAAAAAATGCAACCACAATTGTTACAGTTCGGTTAGCACTGCAGTATCGTCTGTCAAAAATATCACTCTGGACATTTTGTTAGAATGCTAGAAAATCCAGGTAGTCAAACCAAAAGCTTTGCATAATAGAGATGGGGAGCTATAGAATGTGAATGACGATGATTCCGAATCATAGAAGAGCAATGAAGGGGTGGAATTCAAAATGGTCAATGAAAGACCAAAAAAAAGATAACGCAGGAATAACAGGAATGAAGCAAAACTTGTATAGGGGAGTTTGAAAAAAGGGAGACAGTATAAGACAATAAACAAGGCAAAATTTGAAGTAATATAAAAGTTAGAGAAACAATAATAATGTTAAATAATAGGGCTTACTGGGATGAGCAGAGCCATCAGCATTTGCATTGGTGGTCAGCTCCTCCCCAACTCCTGCCCGTGCAGTCCCCCTCTTCTTGCTCTTGGTTGTGGATGTAACATTAGAAATAAAGAAGATAAAAAAACACATTAGTGGTACCATTAATCTCCACAAAATTATTATATAACAGGCAAATGCTATTGTATTGTACTTAAATCAAATCGCCTGTGATACTATACTAGTACTATCGTTGAGTTGCCTATACTCCTAAGATCCCTATTCCAAATTTCCTTAATAAAAACTGCTTTTGGAATTAATGCATTGCAAGGAATGATCTTTCATTCTATTCTCATTTCTCAAGCCCCTTGATGGACCAACTCAGTCTCGCTTTTTTGCAATGCATGTATACTTGCATCACTGTGAAATTGCTTGGGACTGTATGAGCTACATAAAGTCACAGAAAACACTAACTCACTGATATCAGTAAGTCACTATGGGGGCAGGAGGACAGAGTAGTCTTCGTTGCAATGACTTCTTAAATAATCAGCCAAAGCGAGTGCCTACCTATGAGTACGTTGATGTAGCACCAAGCACCTGCCTAGCTTTAACTGGATCTCATAATAAATAATATTCTTAATGTGAACTAAACATAACTTACCTCTGAGTGGAAGCCGCATGCTATTGGGAAAAAAGTTAGCATTGTAGAACACAAACACAATAAAAATAATAATACTCATCAAGCCCCGAGATCTCGGCGCCTAGCAGGTCAAGCAGGTCCTGCTCACCATCCATCATATCCGCCCAGTGGTGCATCAGCTTCTGGGTGGTGCGCTAGACCTGGGTGATCAACCGGTGCACACTAGCCCAGCGTTGCCGATGCTCCCACAGAGGGTCCACTCCCAGGTCTGCTGCCTGCTGCCAGCATGGAGGGGAGGTTGTGCTGCACATAAAAAAAACTGTGTTTCCACGTCCTCCTTGCTGAAGATCAGCTGAGGCTGCACCTCTTGACGGTGGCACCACCCACAAGGCAGGTAGCAGCTGTTACCCTGGTCTGCCATGATGCAGGGTAGGGTACTGGAAGAGAATAAAAGAAACAGGAGGAAAAGGAAGGAAGGAATAAGGGAAAAATAAAGGAAAAGTCACTAGAAACACAAAAAAAACTTAAAACTATATAAAAAAAAAAGATACACTAACAAAGTAAATATAAAGATAGGGAAGACCAAGTATAAGGGTGGAGGATTACAGAGATTGGGGTCAAATTGAAAGTTGAAGGCCCAGCACCATAAACAGTGTGAAAAAAAGATGACCACGCCCGTGCAAACTGCATGGTGTTGTTTGCGAGGGATTTTGAGCACAAGTACGTACTTCACATTGCGTTTGATATCAAATGCACTATGAACGGGCACAACGGAGAACACCATCGATTCACAGAACTCCACATAGTGCAGCAGAGTTTTTTAGCCGCTTTGCAGAGTTCTGCGTAGTATGACTCTGCGCACTCTGCTCTGTCCTAATGCAGATACACACATCTAGGCACGATTATTCATAGAGAAAATCCCCAGAAGCACACGCAGACATCAAACATACAGACAATCATGCAGGTAACACACACAAGGGGACATGCAGACAAGGCAAAATGTTAGTTGAATCTGTAGATTACGTCATGACTGTGTGGTTTTACATATGGATAAAGGGATTACTAAATTACTGCGGGTGTTTACAGTGGGGGTAAGTGCTTAATGGATGGGTGTGGTTGCATAACTGGATGGAAGTAAGTGTAGGTGGATGGATGAATGATTTGTTGCACATTGATGGATGAGTTTGTGGATGTGGGTGTGCCAGAATGTGTTTTAAAGAGTAAATTCCAATGGAATATAGCCAACAGTCCACCTTTTCCAACTAATATACCGCAATTAGGAACCTGGTGAAAAATGGGGCAATGCATAAAACAGTGGTTCAGAATGGCACAACAGCAGCCTTGAATCATCAAAGAATCATTGCTCCATAACCCTGACAGAAAACAAATACATGACAAAGACTATTAGAATTAGAATTTCTGTGATCAAACAAATAACAAAATACAACACACAAATAACTGAGTAAACAGCTTTACTCTTGCTCTCTGGGGGGATGATTGAAACTAGAGACAGCCCTACCAGAATGTAGGTTGAGTGCCAAAGAGGAGGAGGAGAAGAGATAAATGCTGCTGAGGTGGTGTGGAGGCAGAATGCTGGTAGAAGAACCTAGATTGAAGATCAAGTAGACAGGTAAAGAGAGGGAGAATAGGTTAGAAGTCTGTAGCACTTTGAATATGTGGGTTGATGAGGGCACAAGGGTTCGACTGTTAAGAAGGCTCAGCTGGGAGGACAAACCAACAAGGGATGAAAACAATAAAAGGTAGGGTGTTGAATTTTTTCAGAACTATTAGAGCAAAGTGTTACAGGCAATAACACTATTGCACTTCACACATATTACTTATATGTTTTTTTGAAATAGGACAAATCTCTTCTTACTAATATACATATATCATACATATTTGCCTCTTGTACACTTCTAGTATATATAATCACCATGTCTCTAATAGCACTTTCCCAATTATTTTTTTAAAGGACAAGTTATTTACCTTCTGTAGGACTCCTACTAGTAGAGACTCTAACTGCAGAATCCTCACCTTTTGAATAATCCCCAAGCGTCAAACTGGATCCGGAAAATCTTTTCAGCAGTACCTCTGAACACCAGTAGATGGTGCTGTGAAGGTATACATTGACACTGTTCTGCTCTAGAAGTGACATGCTGAATCTATATAGGTGCCAGTCCCACTTGCTGACATCAGTCACTTTCAAAGCTGTCCGTGCCTCCAGATTCAAAGCCACAACAGTAAACTGGCTTTGAACAATGTGAAGATTCCTAGATTTGGGACTTCATTAATGGATCAAACCCAGTTCAGAGAACAGGGAGGATGGGAGGGCTGGTGAGATATCTACAGTAAGATAGAGGGGGTCATTCTGACCCCGGCGGGCGGCTTGAGCCGCCCGCCTGGAGGGAACCGCCGAATGACCGCACCGCGGTCAAAAGACCGCGGCGGCCATTGTGGCTTTCCCGCTGGGCCGGTGGGCGACCGCCAGAAGGCTGCCCGCCGGCCCAGCGGGAAACCCCCCTCAACAATGAAGCGGGCTCCGATTGGAGCCGGCGGAGTTGTAGGGGTGCGACGGGTGCAGTGGCACCCGTCGCGATTTTCAGTGTCTGCAAAGCAGACACTGAAAATCTTTATGGGGCCCTGTTAGGGGGCCCCTACACTGCCCATGCCAGTGGCATGGGCAGTGCAGGGGCCCCCAGGGGCCACACGACACCCGTTCCCGCCATCCTGTTCCTGGCGGTAAAAACCACCAGGAACAGGATGGCGGGAAGGGGGTCGGAATCCCCTTGGCGGCGCTGCAAGCAGCTCCGCCATGGAGGATTCCCTGGGCCAGGGGTAAACCGGCGGGAAACCGCGGGTTGCCCTTTTCTGACCGCGGCTTTACCGCCGTGGTCAGAATGGCCCAGGAAGCACCGCCAGCCTGTTGGCGGTGCTTCCGTGGTCCCTGGCCCTGGTGGTCATGGACCGCCAGGGTCGGAATGACCCCCAGAGTCTCAGAAAGAGCATTATGGACGGTAAGTACTTGTTCTTCTGATAGAGACTTCAAACTGCAGAATCCTCCCCTTCTGAAATGGAGGTGGATCTGTGATTTGGCTCAAACCAAAAAGTGCAGGATGACTGAGTGGGTGAAATGCCCCTCTCAACAAACATGGCTTCTGGAATGTATAGAGTGACATCCACATAGCAGCCTGACAGATGTCCAGAACAGGAATTCTACATGCCAGGTGGAATGAGCTTGCAGCCCATCCAGAGGCTGCTTTTTGGGCATTGCATAGCAGATCTTAATGCAAAGGGCGACCCATTGGAAGATGGTTCTTTTCTGTCTTGCTTTTTTTCATATCAGCAAACCCCAATGTTCGTTGGCACGATCGATGTTAAAGCTGAGTGCACTTTTAGGGTCCAAAAGATGGATTCTCTCTTCTTCTTTGGAGGGGTGAGGTGGAGCATAGAATGCTGGTATAGGAGTGGTTTGACCAACTTTGAACATTGTCACAACTTTCAGCCAGAAGGATGCTTATGACCACAAAACCAGTTTTTATAGGAAGAATGTGAAATGTTGTGTGCTAACCCCCTCGAGGGTGAGAAGCCACAAATGACAGCTGTGAAGCAGCTCAAATGGAGTGCATGTCTGAAATGTGAGGACCAATTTAAGGCCCTATTGTGACATTACAAAGGAACATTGAGGAAACTTATGTTGAAGGCCTTTAAAAAAAAACACACAACAAGTGATGTAACTAGTAAAGGCGGATCTGGCAACAGTAAAAAAGGCTGAAAGAGCCAAAAGGTACCCTTTTGACTATGCCCAAAGCAACACCTTGTTAGGCGAGAGACAAAACAAACAATAAGATCATAAGCTTGGCCTAGACGAGGTTATTCTGGTGTGCTTCACAAACCCATAAATTTCTCCCCAAAACCGTCAATTGCCAAGATGACATCAATCACTTTTTGATTACGTTTTGGGGAGTTTAGCTGTTGCCAATCAATAGCTAAGATTGAAGGTGAAGGTTTGAGAAGCCGGAGTGCAGAATCCTTCCGGGTTTCTGTGGCAGAAGGTCATCCTGAAGGGGCAGTCTGACTGGAGGACAGATGCTTAACACCAGGAGCTCTGAATCCCCTATTCTCAATGCCCAATCCTTGGGTCTCTTGGGCCTAATCATCCCTGATCTTCTTCAGAGCTCAGGGCAGAAAAGGTATTGGGGGAAAGGCATACACTCTAGGCAGAATGTGGCTCCTAGTGACAGACTCCTTGGAAACTGCTGACATGTGGGTCAGTGGTGAATAGATCCAGCCAAGGTTCTCCCCATTCATGGAAGAGACCTTATGCCATCTCAGAATGTAACTGCCACTTGTCATCCACAAGATTTTGATGGCTGAGCTCATATGCCCTGGCATTCAAGGATCCTGCCAAGTGTTTCACCACCAGGGCCAGGAAACTTCCTTGATGGTCCAACCATTTCTAGAGGCACAGTGACTTCTGAACAGAAGCCATGGCCCAGCACTGCTCTGCTGTTGCAATACCACATCACAGTGGTGTTGTCCATCTGCACCTGTACCATCCACCCTTTGATAGATGGAAGGAAGGCCTTCAACACCAAGTGGATAGCCCCAGCTCCAGAAGGTTGATATGTATCTGGGACTCCACCAAAAATCAGAGGCCTCTGATCTCCACCTCTCCCAGGTGGTCACACCAACTGGAAAGAGAAGCATCAGTCACCACTGTCAGTTCTATAATGCAATGGTATCTGCATTGGTGGTAGGCAGTACAACGTGTGCCAGTGCAAGGAGAGAACAGAAATGCTCCATTGCATATGGGGCATTTTTGCACTCTCCTTTTCATTGAATGCAGAAAGTTCCATTGCTGTGCTGTGTTGCACGCAATAATAGCAAATACATTACTAGCCAAACCTTTTAGGTTATAATAGCAAAAATACCCTAAAATACATTACCAGTCAAATCTATTAGCTTTTTTATTTTCATTAAAAGTAACACCTCTGTCTGGAGATGATTCACGGGTTGTTTATCACACTTACCACATTTATGTAATTTTGCATATTTCCATAATATCAAATGTGTTGTGATGCACTTTTCAACACCAGCAATTGGGTTAAGTCTGCATTGTTCCCAACTTTCCTTTCATCCTTTTCTCACAGAGGAACACAAGAGGTGGATGGCCTTGCATGTCTTCTACACCCTTGAACTTGCTTCCATCTATACTTGATTTATTCACAGTTTTCTAAAATTGCCACCTGTAACCAGTACAACCATTCACTGATTAGTTGCCACACTGTGTTCTCCAAGAACAATTTCTATTCAAGTTTACCACATAAATTCAGCAGGCCTGAACTTGTATTACTGTAATATGTGCAGAGACAATAGGAATTCAGCCTTGGTTAAATCTATGGTATCTTCCTCATAGGACTAAAATATCACACTGTTTTATCCACTGGTTTTGAGTGCCAAATTTTCAGCATGCAATGTTGCATCAATGTTTGATAAATAATACAAAATTCATTGGATTTTTAGTATTTCACTATAGTTCAATAACAATGTATTTAATATGTCATATTTTGCTGTGTATGCCTTATAATATCACCACTTACAGTATAAAATTAATCTTGCTACTCCTTTTGGTAGCACTTTTGTGAGGATAGAATTTTCTACTGCTAATACAGTCTGTTCAACAACAGATCCTTTGATAATATTGTTGTGGCCCAAATATTGCTTTATTATGTGACTTTCTTACTAGTCCTGCTGGGGGCACCATCCAACTGTTACCAAACATTCACGCTAAAAACATTCCTGACCTATTTGCTTTGCCATTGCTTGTTGTTCTATTACACATTCCTCATTTCTGTTGGAAACCCGAGGAGCAAAGACTATGGCTCCCAGTGTCCTGTGAGGCAGGGGAGACTGCTGTAATTTCATTGCACCCGTCCACTTACTAAATGAAGCAGGCGGCCCCACTGCAGTGGATTCTTCATTTCTGGCACCAACCTGAAGGGCAAAGATTGTGGCTCCTAGTGTCTCCTGAGGTAGGGAAGAGACTACTGTCCTTTCATTGTGCCAGTTGGGCACACTAAAGGTAGCAAGCTGCCCGCTGCAGTGGATTCCTTAGTTCTGGTAGCAACCCAATGGGCAAGGACTATGACTGCAGTGTCCCCTGATGCAGAGGGAGACTGTCATGATTTGATTGTGCTAGTCAGATGCAATAAAGTAAGTGCACTGCCCTCTGCGGTGAATTCCTCATTTATGGCAGCAAACTGTGGTGCAAAGACTGGGTCTCTCAGTGTCTCTTGTGGTGGGAGGAGACTGCTATCATTTTGTTGTACCAATAAGGCACACTAAAGGAAACAGGTGTCCTGGCTGTGTGGAATGCACATAGAACGAGCCCAGGCGTGTGACTGGGCATAGAACAGTCCAAGAGTGGACCCATTCTGTGCCTATTCATACCTGACCATGGAGGGGCTAGGCCACACCTCTCTCATCTGCAATCATAACGAAATAGGTGGATTTACTTACTTGAACTTCATCATACAGTTTTACGGTACAAAATGCGCAAGAGGAAAGCACAATCAAATCTAGCCATAAAGGTACCCTCAGGTTCAATTGCAATCTTTTTAACAGGAGCAATTAACATTATTAATAAGGAAATAGGTACCATGGAAGAAAGGCTGGAAGTCACCCAGTGACTGTTTACAGAGGCTTTATCTACGGCAGCACAAATTAGGGGAAGTCAACCTACCCTCAAAACTGTAAAACCCCTTCCAGCTAAAAGCTCCAAACCAAACTCATATATTTCAAATTCACCTCTTTCACCAAACAGAAAACCTTTCGACCTCGCCATTGTCCCCACCAATAGCAAAAAGGAAAATAGGGCCAGTAAAACAAGGGACATGTATAGAAACAAATAAAATGATTCTGATTTCAAACTTTAATCTTCAAACCCTCTATAGTTCAGTAATCAACCTGGAGAAGACAATAAAGTTTGCCATAGAGAGCACCACAAGATGGCTCAACAATCTTGATACTGGGATGTCATAAATACTGGAGTTCCTCCAAAAACATCCTAATACTTAAGTGTTCTACCACAATCAGTCGCTAGAAAGATAGTAGAACAGGGAGAACGTATATTGAATATGGGCGCTACTGAAGGCCATATTACTGGCCATCTGAACCCTCAGAGAGACTAAGATAAAACACTGAAGGGTTGCCCAGCATCTGGGAACATTACCAAAATAATTAGCCTAACTCCCCCTAGTGAGCCCTTCAGGAACTCTTCCCAGGTAATTTCCTGGATGCAGTTTTCCAACAACAAGGGGACAAAGCCAATTTTTCTCTGACAGTGTCACTCATATTCCCCAAGAATCGACACCCTATGTTTTGATCGTAATAGGTTTTACTGCCTTGAGCCATAGAATAAGAGAATCCTGGGGGGAGTCCAAAAATAAAGTTGTAAATTGGGTTTCACAAATTACCTCTATGGTGAACCTCTTCTCTTGTGAAATAACAATGGTCAGAAGAGTCAAATAGATGGGACTCTCAAGGAAGTCTCAGGAGGGACTGTGTAATCTTGAATTGTAGGCAACCCTAACCTGGTAGAACATATTCTTTCAAGTCTTCAAAACATTGATCAAGGGAGTAAAATTAAAGTCGTAATGGTAGGTTATTTTTATAGACTCAACTAGTTTTTACCAGCCTTACAACAGTATGATTCTCAATCTCAAAGTGGTGTGATAATCCAAAATCCAGCATCCCCAGTGAATAATCATTTCAGCCCTTAATCTTCCTTGGAGAAACTAGATTGACTTACAAGCATCAATAGGTCAATTTCTATACCCGATATTGGGGAAGCTACTAGGCATCAAAGCAACATAACTGAAGCTATTCAAATGTCAGATTGGCAGATGCCATGAGGGAAATAGTATTTATATCCTGGAATATAGACAGTGTGGCAAATAAACTAATATGAGATTATTTGGTGAAGTATGTAAAGAAGGTACAAATAAACTGCAAACACACAAAAGGTGTGGGGTGCTGATAGAGAAAACTGGACATTTTTGGACCTGTTCAGGAAGCACTAGTTAGGTGCATAATCTCCAAGAAAGGTATGAGTGTGAAGAGTGGCTGTACCTTTTTGGGAGTTCCCTTTACGGACGAGGTGGTCTCACACACATTATAGGGTCATGCTTCATCATATGACCACCTACCCCCACCCAGGTAAGATGATACTACCTGGGTGGGCTCAACCTCGTTGTTAAAAGAACTGCAGAGGGAGTGCTGAGATTTGATCTAGCTGGCTAATACACAGGATCCCGATAAAGATTTGTGAATAATAATAAAATTACCTTACAAATCACCTGTTTTGTTTGAGGATGTTTTTATGTAGGAGTTTGTAGGTAAGAATAAAAACAAAGGTAGAGACTCCATTGAGAATGATGACTCAATGGGTCTAAAAATAGGGGACCAACATGTTTCTGCCCGCGCTAAGAGCTGGGAGGTCTGGGGCATTCATCAGGGTTGGGGATCCCTAAAGGGTGGAGAGCAAGATTACATGCTCGATGATATGGTAAGTGCTAAAAAACAAAACAAAAAAAAGGTATATATATGGGGCCTATGAGAAAAAGGCAGTTAGCCTCTGGTCTGGAATTCTCTGTGTTCCAGCCGCTCGAGATAAACTGCATACAAGAAACATGACTAACAAACACTTTTGATGCAGATGGTTTTATCACACTGTGCACAGCTGCCACGGAATGCATGAAAAGGTAGTTTAGCTGCCTTAACTTCCACCAGTGCTCCCTTTAAGATTCTTAAAACATTCTTATTTCACCTTATTACCAACTAGTACTATTAGGATCAGATAAATACTCCGGTATCCTGGTAATCAGTTAATGTAATAATATATTTGATGGCTCCAGGGATAAGGTGGTTCAGAATTTGAAAATTGAAAATTAATTATTTTTCTAGGACAGAGTGAAGGATGTGTTTGCAATTTAGGCAGGGGGTTTTCACCTAGCAAAATGTTCTGTAGCCTTGAACATGGTATGAGGTCTTAGTGATCCTCTAGAAGTGGATATTAATCATTTTAAACACAGCCCATATGATTTTATTTTTAACACGTTAATGACTAAATAAATTATGAACCATATGGATTCACATGATACTGGTGATGTCTGTAATCCTTCCACCTCAATTGGGACAAGAGGGCAGAGTACTACTGACCACATTTTAGTCTCAATTATTCAAAGGATTGTGCCAACTAGTTTACAGGTTGGGTAAATTGTGCATGTGTATGCATAAACACCAATCCAGAGTAGGAAACATCAACCTAGTGGGCTACAATACAATCAGAATAAAATGGTCAGGAGTGGATTTAGTGATTTCTACATCAGAGCTTATAAGAGAGAATAACGACTATATCTTATCTTGTCTGGATGAAAAAGCAGATAATGAAATGATTATTGGTGCTCACACTTCCATTTTAAAATCTATTAATTGTCAGATGCAAGAACAAACCACACACAGAGCTCACAGTAAACGACTTTACTCATCAGTGTAAAGCATGTCACTAACTCAAAATCCCAATAACCATGAAAGACCACACAATGACACCTCCCAGATTAATTATATATTGTTCTTCATAAGTTCCCCCCTAGTCATGGGGTCCTAACTCCTACATCTCTAAGACCTTATGGCCTTCATTATGACAACGGAGGTATTGACCGCCTACCGCTGCCGCGACAGCCGGCAAAATACCATCGCTGCAGCAACCTGCTGTCTGCCATTTTATGACAGTAGCCGGAATTCCAACAGAAGGATGGTGGAATTCCGGCTGCAGCCAAGGCGGCGGACGAAGGTACATCAGTAGACCGCCGCAGACCATATTATGACACATGATACTGCCTGGTAGTGTTCTGCTGGCGGACACTGCTGCTGGCAGCAGCACCCCGTCCCGTCTCCTGCTGGAGGACCCCCTGCAATCAGGTAAGTCGGGTGGTGCGACATGGGAGGGTGTGGGGGGTGTTGTGGGTGTGTGTGGGGGTGTGGGTGTATGTTTGTGTGTGCATGCATGCGGGTGTGTGGCGTGTAGAATGTGTGTGTGCATGCATGTTGTGAGTGTGCATGTATGTTGTGTGTGCGAATGCGTGGGTGCTTGTATGTATGTAAGTGTGTGTGGATGTGTGTTTGAATGGATGTATGCATGCGTGGGTGAATGTGGGTATGAGTGTGTATATGCATGTGTATGATGGTGCGTGAACGTGCGTGTCTGTCATGGGGGGTCTGGAGTGGGAGGGGGATGGGGCGGGGGAGACCCTATCAGTGACAGGGAAGGAATACCCTGTCACTGATAGTGCCTACTGCCATGGTTTTCGTGGCGGTAAGGAAGCCACGAAAACCATGGCGGTAGGCGGGGTCATAATCACACGGGTGGGACAGTGACGGCCGTATGGCTGGAGACTGAAGTCTCCAGCCCGGTGGATGTTACCGTCCTGGCGAACAGAGTGGTAAATTGGCGGTTTGGCTTTTGCCAAACCGCCAATGTCATATTTTGGGGAGGAGTACCGCCAGACTGTTGGCAGTACTATTCTCCAAAATACCGCTGTCCGTCAGGGTGGTAATGAGGGCCTATATCTCCCCCTTATGGAATAAAAAGACACAAACCAAAAATACGAACAAATAGCATTACATTTCTTCAATCAGCCCTGTAAGTGCTCATATAGTTCATCCAGACCATGTGGTATGATGTACTTGAGCTGTGCCCTTGGTAGACCCTAGGGGGTAAAGGTCTTATGTTTGATCAGAGTCCTCAGTTTGGGTGGTTTCTTCTGAATCCACAGAGACTGATGATTTAGGAGACAGATGTCTGAAGTAGGATGAGCCCCTTGTGATGGATTTTCCGGGATAATACACTATTGTCATATTTCCCTTTGAAGATTCAAAAGCATGATCTGCCTTTTGCTTTTGTTTTATGAGAACCAAATTGCCTTCCTTCAATATGACTTCTCGAGTTGATGGCGTTGATTGACTTGCGAATGTCTGGTAAGCCTCACATTGTACCTAGTTGTCACTGCCTTTTAACATTTTCCTTGTATGACTGATGGTTAGGTGTTGTGGTGCAGGACCTTCTTTTTTCTTTAGCCTTGCTAGCAAGGCTTTGTGGACTTTTCCAGTGGAGCTCCCTTGTTGGGCCTTCATCTTCTTCACAAGGCCTCTTAATGGCTGGAACGGCGCTTGCACTCCACATACAACAACTGCAGGATTCTTCATTTTGGCTTGGTCACACGTGGCATGCATGAGCAGTTTGCTATTTCCTGCAAACTCTGAGGGAGATCACTTCTGTTTCTTCAGGGAACATATCCCCTACTTGTCGCTAGTTGTCATTTCCTCCCCAGCCTGGTAGCAGGAGCAAGAACATACTGCACATGGAGCTCATAGTTCATAGTTAACGTTTTTACTTATCAGCGTACAAAAAGTAACTAACTCTCAATATCCCAATAACCATTAAAGACCACACCCTGACACTTCCCAGATTAATTACATAATGTCCATCATAAATCCACCTCTAGCCCTGGGGTCTTAATGCTTACAGTTCTAAGACACCACATTACTCAATATTTAAGCCGGACACATAAGGGTAAAGAACCAAGCACAAAAGGATGGTTTAACCATAGCTGCACCAAAGCACATAGGGACCTGATTAATCAGCGTCATGCTCATCCAACAGATCATGTAACAATCCAAAACAGTAGAGCACATTAAGAAAATGACTAAAAAAGCCTGAAACAAAGAACTACAAGACGCAGTTTAGGCAAATCTAGTACAGGCTGCAGAAACCAGGAATAATACCCTTTTTTGGAAGATTATTCATAGTCCCCCATTTAGGGAAAACTCTGCATTGAAACTTGAGAGTTTAAGTATGGAGGAGGCATTGAAGGATCATTTGCTCTTGATATTCTTGCCATCTGCAGGACCAGACCAAGAGGAGGTGGCACTCATGGATATAACTCAACCCTGTAATATTTTTTCCATAGAAGAGTTTACGAGAACACTAACTAAATCATTGCTGGGTAAAGCTCCTGTTTCCTGATGGAGCTCCTTTAGATGTGCATAAATGCCTTCTGCACCTCTGGATTCCTCTGCTCAGGATGGTTTGTAATGCAGCTGGGTCTGGGAGAATATCATCCACCTGGTCTGAATCTATAATCATTCCAAATTTTAAGAAGGACTATACAAAATGATCCAAAATGTTATAGACCTATTTCATTGCTCGACTCCTCAGTGAAGATGTTGGAAAGGGTCTTTCTGGAAAGATTAGAGGAATGGCAGAGGAGAACAACTTGCTCTTCCATGCACAGTATGGCAATCTAAGCCACTTAATGGGAAAAAAGTGGGCAATTTAGACATGTCTTTCATGGATTTAAGCTGTGCTTTTGACACAGTAAATCATTCAAACTATGGAAATGCATGAGTTCACTAGAAGCGCCAGATACATTGTTTCATTATTAGCCCAGATGTACAGTATTCTACGTGAAAGAATATGGTATTGATCGTGTGGGGAATTAACTAGATCATTTAGGATAAGTAGAGTAGTGAGACAAGGATATGTCTTTGCACCCTTTCTCCTTTCCCCATACATTAATGGAATAGACGAGAAACTGCAGACACTTGCTGTTGATACATCCAGAGTAGGACCCTTCCTAATACCATTTATGCTAAATGCATTTGATGCAGCTCTTTTAGCTCTAACCCCATTACGTCTGCAGGGTCTTATTAGTTTATTTACAGATTTTATGGAAAACATCGACTAAAGAAAAACCAAGGGAAAATATTTGGGCCCAAATTTATACCTTTTGACTCAAAAGTGCGCTAAGTTTTGCGTCCAAAACTTTAGCGTTGACTAGCGCCATTTTTTTATGACATCTGGGTGTGATATTTATACTATAATGGTGGGTGGCACTAAAAATAGGTTAGAGTCAATTCTTTTTACGTTAACCATTGCACCTTGTTGTAAGGCAAAATTACGTTAACGCCGTAAAAATGATTCTAACCCGTTTTACGACACGTAATCATGTCGCACAACGGAAATGCGCAATTTTTAACCGCATTAGCGTCAAATACAGACGCTAGTGGCGAAATCAGGGCAAAGGAGATGCAAAATGAACCAGAAAGCCAGGACAGACCCTAGGGTGACCCCAGTCAACCAGGAACCAGGCAGTAGGACACAGAGAAGACCCAGGGGAGGGAGAAGATAAAGAGAAAGTGTTTTAGTGTAGGTGAGGATGAAATATTGGTGAGAGAGGTGACAGAGCATCAACATCAACTCTTCGTCACCTCCAAATTGCCAATTGGCAGGAGAGAAGCAATTTGGCAGCAGATAGTAGACAAATTTAACAGTGTGGCAGAAGTGAGAAGAACATTAACAGAGTGCAAGAAATGCTGGCATGATTGTAGGCGAAGGACAACGGAAAAAATTACAAAGAACAGGAAGGCAGCACTGCAAACTGGAGGTGGTAGTCCAGTACCACAATAGGACTTGGACGAGATGGAGGAGATGGTTGAAGCGGCCATTCCGGAGGAACTGGTTACTGGAATTGCAGGACCAGACAGTGCAGACTACCAGGAAACACCACATATGCAGAGTAAGTTGCATGGGGGAAAATAATGCTAAATTGTCAAGTGCAAGAAGGGGGAGTCACATAGGACTCACACAATGCATGTCAAAGGAGCGCAGAGGGACACATTGCACATGAAGCAAGATGTACCATGCTGACATAAGCTACACATGTACCTAGGCCTTGGTAGTGCCATGCACCATAACACCTACACAACCTGGACATATGGGGTATGACTGTGAACATAATGAGGTATAATTCCACATTGACGGGCAGGGGATCGTGCATGGGCAAGTCTGGTGTTGGTAAGACTGACAGTGCAGTGTACCCTTTGTAGTTGCATGATGAGTCACATGTTGGGATGGCGGGTTGAAATCTGCCTGCTCATGGTAGGTCTGTGGGGCACTTACCACCACACTGTTGATGGATCAAATAGAGTCAGTGCCAGTCTTGGGGTGCATTGGATGTGACAGGACACACTGCACTTCGCCCCATGAATCAGGCAGTGGAAAGGGCAAAGGGGCAGGGAATGGGGACCCCTGCACTGCCCATGCCAGGTGCATGGGCTGTGCAGGGGCACCAGGGGCACACCACATCACCACCAACCTTTGCATGAGGGTTTCACTGCCATTCAAAGGCTGGTGGAAATGCGGGAACAGACCTGGAGAGTAGCATTGAACGTAATACTGGTCTGGTGTCATAAGACAGGTGGCATTGTCAGTCTGTAAGATGCTGGAAACCAAGCCTATGGGGCATTCCCCATTGACATCAGTTGCCACTACCACCTATGCTGTTGGGGGTGGTCATATAGACAATGGCAGTCACGTGGTCATAGGACTGTCGCACTTGAAATGAGGGACCAGTATGACTACCTGCGGAATAACCATCAAACTAGCTTGAGGCCCTGACCTAAGTTTAACTCCAGGTAACTGGCTATGTCTATAAACTCATTTACCATTAGGCACTGTCACATACATAATGATGTACACAGCAAAAATATTATACCCATGCTGGCCATCCCTGAGTCTACCCCTGTGTCAAATTAGCTGCACTGCCACCATGCTGCATCTCATGTATCATAGTGCAGGGATATCTGCGTTGAGGGGGAGATCATGGTTGTGTAGGAAGGCACACCTACCTGCACAGACAGAAGATGAAATTGAACTCTGCTAGGTCCATGTGCGCTGTGAAATGTAGCACACATACACATACATCAATATGAGGAGCTATGAATGGTAACAAGATCATAGTGTCCTTGAAAAGCCATCCCTGGGGTGGTGCAAGGTTTCAGTACCACATGGGTGTATGTGAAACATGCAAGTCTGGGACAGAGGCATATTGAGATGTGTGGTGCTGTGGCTTGAGCACTGCAACACCCGTTACAAGGCCTCACCATGCAAATGGATGCATAGGGAGGGTTGACAATGACAATATGGTGTCAAGCCACAAAAAGGATCTACATCACACCTAGTAGATATGACGCAGCCAATTGCTCCACCTGAGCTTCCCCTAATGTGACACTCAGGTGGGGCAAAGGGCTGAAAGACTGCAACCATGATGTACAGGAATAATGTTTGGGAACTAAGATGACAATGAGCCTCCAATAGCAAGTCAGTGACATGACATATCAACTGCCACAACACGGAAAGATTTTACTCCATCTCATTGCAGAGGGTGATGGCTCTCCTGCTGATATGCCTGTCCTGGAGTACCCTGATGACCTAGAAGACCAGCTGACAACAATCAGTGAAGAGACCATCCAAGAAGTCCTTGTACCCCTCCAGACACCACATCCAGTTGGAAGGAGGAGTAATAATGTAGCAGCCATCCCAGATGCTCCACCCAACACCCCAATAGAATGACCTGCCAGCACCGACACACAGCTGAGGACTCTGAGGACCACACTTGTAAATAAACACCTCCTACACAAACAGCATGTCATTGTGTATTGTGACACATCTACAACGCTTTGGAATTGTAATGTGTGTAACCATGTCATTAGTCACAGAGTGTCAGTCAAAGAATGCAGGACTATGGGGGCACATATCTACGCCCAAGGCTCCTACATGATAAACGACAATGCTGGTCTCACCCCTACAAGTAATTCACTGAGTATGTCAGAAATGTAGAACACATGTGTGCTTCACCCACTACATATGGCAGGAATGGCTGTGAAACAGGTCTCAGGCAATACTGTCAGCTGGGAAGTACCAGTAGAACACATTGGTGTGCAGCAGAGGTACCTAACTTCACCTGTAATTGCCACTCATTAGTTTTGCAGGATACACTTTAAATGTAGTCTGTTGTCAGATATGGCACAGTGCCCAACATTCCTACATATGACCCTTACATTGACAGCTCGATTACCACACCTAACCTGTCCAATACAAAGTAAACATAGTCACCTTGAGTGGTGGGTACACTGGATGTAAACCGGTGATGAACATGTCAAGAGAGGGATATGGAGGCAGGACAGAATCCCTAGGCCAACACACATATGGCAGTAGTGGACTGTCCTCTTTTGGAACGCACACAGTTCCTCATTGCTCATGTTGGCAGCTGTTAAATGGAGACAGGCAACCATCAGTGTCAGCATTATGTGGAGTGTGTACAGATTATGAACCAAACCAATGGAGGTATGCATTGCTTTTGCTTAAAATGTGATAAGGCAGCATAAACTTCACATAGATCAGGCCCAAACTTTCTCATCATCTGTGTCAATTTTCAACCATACATCACCAGTAACTTGAACATGTTATTGGGAGGATGAGATGATGTTGGTAACCAAAAGGGGTCAGTGCTGATAGGTGCACATGCAAGCCTGATCAATGCTACTGTCACCTACACTGTGAGCATCAGATCTACCTACAAATTTGGTATACCACTTCCCCTGTGCCTAAGGGGGGATGGCCATGCAATCCATCATCTCAACTGTCCTGGTCATCCACCAAAGCATGCCCACTCATACACAAAGTCAGGGAGTGGACCATATGTTAGGAGGACTGACAACTAGGAAGCTGGTATCCACTGGTCTATCACATGTACATTCATGTGTCCAGGTGTAGACATCCATCCCATCAATACCTGATCTGCCAATACTACTCCTTACACACCCATTTCCATGCCAGCACACGTTTGGCCTTGGCCTGCATGCACGCCAATGAAATTCCACATAAGTGTTACGTACATTGAGTGCTAAATACAGAGTGCCACCATGGGGGACAATTGCCAGCCCAGCCCTCCATATTCATGACAATACAGGGATGCACCAAATTGGGTTCAAAATGGTGCATCCCTGTGTTGTGAGAATGATGGAGTGCCCCACTTACACTTCTTAGTCACATATGGCCCTACATGTGGCTTCTCATCACCAATCGTGTAGGGGGCAGGTCCACCTGTAAGATATGAATGGAAAACCATGCTCATTGTCATGTCACTGACACTAATAGTGGACAACAAATTTCAATGTGTACTATTTTAGAGGAGTGAGCTAGTTAGCCTAGTGTAAAACAGTGCAACAGACACACCACTACAAACACACGATGACACAGACACTCAAGTGAGTGAGACCCACACATCTGCACACTTATACTGGGCCAAAGACTCATGCAGTGGTACACCCTGCAACAACCATATGTGGGCAATCTATAAAAGATGGAACTCCATGGCATAAGGGGGAGTTGTGTAACAAATGCATTACACTATCCTGGTGTTTTGCAAGACAAATGGCTCAGATACTCAAGCTTGTCCTGCAAGGAACCCAGAGACACTTTGTGATGAACATGCGGCTCAATTATAAGTCTGCAGTGATAATGCGTTGAGTAATCCATGACTGATGTGGCAAAGTTGTCTGATGGTATCAAATGCCCCATTTACATTGCCCCCTAATGCGGGTAAGCCTCCTTTGTTGACATAATGGCAGGGATCATGTGCGTGAAATGATGACAAAGCAGCGCTATACATGCATTGCACTACTTTGTTGACACAATCCAAGGAAATATGGTAGACTGGCGGTGTCTTGGCGTATCATACATGACACTATGCCAGGGCACAGGTATCACTGTGACATCTAAAATGTGTGACTTAGTGATGGCTGTGCATGACTCACCTGACATCTGACCTGCATTGCTATAATAGTGGGACATGTGACGCCCATGTCTAGACTGCGCAGTTACACTTCATTCTGGTTGCATGCAACCTGTCCACAGGCATAGCATGCAGCACTCCAACACATCTTCTAATTTCATTTAAGAGCGGTGAACAATAAATAGTATGCCAATGGGAGACTCACCAACAGGTCCACCAATCTCGACACCAAGATGATCGAGCAGATCCTGCTCCCTGGCCACCAGATCTGCCCAGCGATGCTTGAGCTGGTGCTCACTGCTGGTGCTATTATAGACCCTCTTCAGGTGGTGAAGCACCTTGCCCCACCGCGGCCACCTGGCCTCCATCCAGTAGCCTTGGATGACCTGGCCCCCCATCTCCAGCATCATTGGCAGGTAGTGAGCTACCAGCCATATAAAGCCACCCAACTCATCCTCTCCCATACTGGTCAACCTCCCCCTACCAGACATGTTATTACTGAAAAGGTTGACCACAAATACTTGAAAAAAAAAATAAATTAACGGAAACTCAAGCCAAATAACTAATCCCAACTATACCTACTGAATAACTAGCCTGGACAGACACCCCACAGTACAAATACAAATATACACAAATAACACACAAGATTACAAACACTGGGACAATCTACAGACAATATTTAACAAAACATGACAGGAGGGACACCACAAGATACAATACACATGGAAATCACAACCACCAACTCCAAAACACAACCACACAGTCAAACGGCGACAGACTGCAAAGAGAAAGTGAAACTACAACTACTGTACCATGCTTGTAAACAGGATGTCCAATTACATGACTTTCTGTCCCCATACGCCATGTTTTCAGTTAAGCGTGTATTTATATGACAGTGTGCATTTGAAATTTGCGTGGGTATTTTAGACGCATAACGCATGTGCGTCATTTTTATTGATGCATTACTGTTATGCATCGAATTCACTGAAAATCAGCATTGAGAAGAGTGCGAAGGTGGAATTGACGCTAAGGGCCCATGTGTTATATTCATTCCATTTGCGGATGTTTTAGACACATTTGTGTCAATTTTTTGTACTCAATTCCTGATTTCATGTTTTTGTTCCATTGTCTTTATATGCACCCTGTATCAATATACAAATGACATGGGCTGTGCTGCAGTGTGGCATGTTGTGTATGGCCACATGTGATAGTCCATGCAACAATGTGATGAGGGTATGATTCGTCTGTTACACCAATTTGTGTGCTACAGAGTCAACAGTATGGAAATAGTTGCAGATTGTGCATATGTATGCATGTGTGACAACAGTATTTCCAAATATGTATGACAGTCAGTACAATGCAATAGTTCTGGCTTGTGATTGTGAACTGTGTTTTTGTATGTGATGTGTCATGTTGTCATACAGAGCATAATATTTAAAACTGCATACACAGCTCAAGCATTGTTGATGATGGCTGAACCAATACTAACTATGAAAAGTTACCCATCAACTGTCTCCGTATGTAGATTTCGAGTTTATGGTGACTTGTGTGTGGCCTACATATATGTATGACATGTGTACATCTTTGGTACATACTGTATATGACACACTCTGCCTACATTCCACCCAGATTATGTTTTGACCACAAATGTTTGATTAAACTCATTGCATTTAGCAATGGTTGTTGGCTTTGTGTTGTGGACCTGCAGCCCTAGCTGCAAATGTTCTTATCCATACTGAAGTGCATTCCTCTGATGTGTTCGTGCAATGTGTGAGGTCATGTGTACCCTACGTCAGGATTGGGCCCCATGGCAATGGCAGTACAGATTACCATGGATGTACTGCGCAGGCCCAACTTCTTCCATTGCGTGTTATACCTGGGCAAATCATGATGACCACTGTTACCAATTATGTCCCCCCATTGTCACACATGTTCCGTGCAGCCATTGCAACTCTCACACTGAGTTGTGACAGTGATCTGTTCAAACATGACTAACTTTCTAATTTTGGTTATCCACTACCTCATGTGTGGGCCCCCTGCATAATTCCTATTTGCACATGACGTAGTTGTGTGTGATGAGCTATTGATGAACAAGTTGGCAACATGGTGGTACAAGACATGTTGTGGTCCATAGATTGTGTCCTTCAGTTGTCACATACCAGTGATGTGGCTATTAGTGATGTTTGTGATGGTGGCAGTACAATCTTACACATCACATATTATGTTGCAACAGTACTTGTCTGATTCGTATTTGTAACATGCTCCCTGAGGTTAGGCTCACAATCCTTTGGAATATGTAGCAGAGATTGAAGAAAGCAAAGCAGGATTGGTTGTCTAAGTGAAGTGTTTATTTACAAAATTGACAAAGTGATTTAAGTGGTTCTTAAGTGAAAAAGTTTTCAATTATGTGCTGTCTGCGGTGTATCCCAGCAGCTGTGTTATTCTGTTTCCCCTCCATTTCTTCACCACCATCCTCCTCCTCCTCAGGCAGCTCACACATGGGGACGTTCATCCGTGCGCATATGTTGTGCAGGATAGCAAATGTCATGATGATTTTGCAGACAATGTGTGGGGCACATAGGAGGCTGCCTCCTATGATGTCCAGGCACCTGAATCTTGACTTCAGGATGCCAAATGCCCTCTCCACGATATTCTGTGTTTTACGATGTCCCTCATTGTATGCACGCTTTGCTACTGGGCTTGAGTTTGCAAATGGGATCATAATCCATGGCTGTATGCCATAATCCTGATCTGCTGCAAAA
Organism: Pleurodeles waltl; assembly: GCF_031143425.1. Taxonomy (NCBI): domain Eukaryota; kingdom Metazoa; phylum Chordata; class Amphibia; order Caudata; family Salamandridae; genus Pleurodeles; species Pleurodeles waltl. The sequence goes on from NC_090445.1 coordinate 513,344,115, forward strand.
GATAATAGGTTTACGTTGTTGTTAAGGCTTTCAATAGGTTCGATGTAGCATGGCAGTTGTAATTTTGAGGTGATTGCGACTCATATGTGTTTGTGGCATGGGATGAGTTTCTGGACTTAGGCAAAGTTTTCTTAATACTGTGTTATTGGGCATGACCATCTTGAGTATTGGCTCAAGGTCCTGGGACGTATGATTTGAAATCCTAACTGATGGTCAGTATGTATGTACGATGCGTTGTGTTGTGCACCTTTGTATCAGTGTGCTATCACTAGAGGGGACATGACACATCCTTACAACACAATAGGATCAGATGTGGTGGCAACATTATAGCACTACAGAGCCTGGACATCCCAGCCATTTTGACATGTGTCATTACAGATGAAGTGCAACACTTAGGTCCATTTAAATGAATAAGTGACAATGCACAACACAGCTCCAACATTGGCAGCACTGCGCTGCAATATTTTGACTTTGCAAGAATGCACCATGTGTGAAATGTTACTAGGCATTCCTTTGTTGTCCCCTGCGCCAGTGGCTTATATGCAGCCATGCACTGACACTACCAACCTTGCACCAGGGTGCTTGTCTAGGTTCTCTGTGGATGTGGATGTGTCTGTGCAGGAAGGGACACCTCCATACACATATGTTGTTTTGATGGACAATTGGCTCTTTCTGTGTGGGCAACAGTATGCAGCATGCATTGGTTGGCACATTCATTAGAGTTCAAATCACAGTCTATTTCCTTATTGCAACCTCCAAATGGCACCCCTGGGGTGGTGTTTGATGTTGGCACTGCCTCAGGTTTTAGGTGATACCTACATCTTAGTCAGTGACATCATGCTATGTATCTTGTGGTGAAAGACCTACAGCAACACACATTGCATGCCCCTTCCACACGACGTGCTACGTAGGAGGGTGGGCAATTTCCAATGTGACTTCAATTCACATAAGAGTGGTCATCCGCAAACTTGTACATACAGTGCAGGCCATGACAATGGCACTGGGGACTCTTACAAAAGTCCCTTAGTGATCCTGAGTGGCAGCTGATGTTTGTGCCAGCCATCAGGGGTCCAAGGGTGTGTATCCAAGTGTTTCAGGATGATCAACATTATTATCAGTGTATCTCCTATCTTCAAAAACATGATTCAGCATTTATACTGTCAACACATGCACAGTGCAGGCTATGGGATGGTGCTTAGCTACTTTACAAATGTGTCCCTTTGCACAGTGCCTGTAAAGTCATTGATGTCCTCTATACTCCTACAGGGTCCTACTATGGCATCCATGATCTGCACTGTCTAACTGTGACTCTGCCCCATTTATTGTTACAGACATGATGGTGTTTTGGGTTAGTAAGTGGTGCATGTGAGGTGGCACTGCAGTATGTGGGGTGCCACTTCTCACAAATCTGGCACTTGGTATGTGAGGGGCATTAATTTTGTATTCCTATGTGTGTGTACCAATGTGTCAGGCAGATATGTATGCACACTACAGGTAAGTCAGGTATGTGTTGATGAAATGTAGTTGGTATTGGCAGCAGTTGTCTGGCATTTGATATTTGCTCTGGCAGTGACTTGCATGGCATGATCTGAGGGATCTGTGCCTATGTGAGACTTACATAATATGAGCATGGTGTATGCCATTGACATTGCTGTGCTATTCTTTGCTTGGTGTTCTGTGTGTGAAGAGTAAGTAGTAGGCAGCCTGTGGGCACTTGTAGTGGTTTATGTAGTTCTTCTGTTGGCAAAGGGTGCATATCTGCACCTGTCCTTCACGTGGTGTGCCTGTCAAGTTGTGGGTGTGTTATGTACATGTGGGTGTATGTGTTTGTGTATGTACTGATTGTGCTGTACTGCAGCATCGTGCATATGTGATGTTAGCTGCACATCTGTGTTACCCTGGCCATGTGTTTTTGTAGTGGTGTCTTGTGTGTATATTGCTAGGTTTGTTGACTTAGCTACAAGTAGGCCATTTCCATATTGTCCGTCCTGGAAGCGTTAGATAATGCTGCTGTGCCGGAATATGTAGGCGTCATGCACACTCCAAGGATACTTGACCAAAATGTTTGTGAATAGTCCCCAGTGGTCCACTATGGCTTGCACATTGATGGAATGTGTGTGCTTGCGATTCCGGTATATGTGCTCTGTTGCTGCAGGTGGCACAAGTCAGACATGTGTGCAGTCAATTGCACCAAGCACATGTGGGAAGCCATGAAATTGGTAGAACCCCTGTTTTATCTCCTGCTGCTTTTGCTGGGCGTTGGGGAAGCTGATGTGCCGGGTGCCAGGTAGATTATTGCGTCTAACACCTTTGACAGGAACGCAGAGAATGACGGCTTTTACACACCAACAAACAGAGCACATCTTATTTGAAATGAGCCACTTGCCAGCATGTGCAGGACAGCTAGCAGCTTTGTCACAGGTGGTATGTTTTGTGGGTTCTGCAGGCTGACTTTGATTTGTGGCTCAATGTGGTGCAGCAGGTGAAGTATGGCTTGTCAGTTGAGACTGTATGTCCTCATGATGTCTTGTTCCCTGAGGCCATGGAGGGTTGTCCTGTTTCTGAATACCCTCTCCTGCCTTCTGCGTTGCCTCCTGTGTTGCCTTTGTGGGCCGTGTTGTAGTGGTTGTGGTTGCTGTTGTTGTTGCTGTCCTGTGCGTCATCTCGCAAGCTGGAGCAGTAGCACTTCCATCTTGTACTGTGGATTTGTGATGTTGCTGCTGTGTGTTTTCCTTAAGTAGTGATGTTTTTGCCTCATTTTAATGCCTGGTCTGAGCCAGCATTAAAATTTGATGCAAATGGGAGTTAACGTCATTTTTTGGCTCCGCCTCTCACCCATGCATTTTTTTTGCCCGGTGGATAAATATGGAGCTAGGGGCTTAGAGTCATTTTTTGGACGGGAATGCCTATCTTGCATCTCATTGATGCAAGGAGGTTTAACGCATCTACAAAATGACATTAACTCCAATATTTTGACACTAGACGGGCCTGGCATCAGAATATAAATATGGAGTTAAGTTTGCGCTGAATTAGCATTAAAAAAATGACGCTAATTCAGCACAAACAGGGTATACATGTGGGCCTTACTATGTCATGCAAAAATAGGAAACAGAAGGCTCACCCCTTCTTTTTTAAAAGGTAGCAAGATTTAAAGCTCAAAGCGTTTTTGCTACTTAGACTTGCATTTCTTGGCTGATGGGGGCTGTAATCTCCATAGAGAAACCAGTATCGCAAATATGATAAAGTATAATGAGGGGGGTTAGATTCACTTCTAAGTTAGGGATTAAACCAATAAAAGAAATGCTAACACCCTACAATACCAAGATGGTTCCTGCTGTGATAAATGGTGCAGGAAAATAAAATTATACAAAGACAGGAGGATACGTTTCTGAGAAGATTGTTGGTGATTCCACACTCAATTCTGGGAACCAATATACATATGGAACTTGGGATTCTTTCCTTCTCAGATAATATAGAGGTCAAACCTCAGATTCATTTCACTCAAGCAATACTTTGAGATTGTATGGCAATGGAACTGGTTCACAAGTTACACTGGTTGTTACACATTAGAAATAGTTTACAACTTTAGATGCCAAAGATAAGCGTTTGTGGGAGGTACCAGAAAACATTGTACAGTTCCCCAAAATTACCTTAAAACACCATCTATGGGATAGGAGTGGACGGATAATTAATTTGAGAGATGAAACTAAAAGTACTATGGTGACCTATGTACAACAATATAGCTGTCAGGGATTGCAGAGCTATCTCAGCCTGGTTGGAAATGTTCACCACAGATTTCTTTTATCAAGATTTTGATGTTCTTTAATCCATCATATTGTTGTTTTTCCAAATGGAGTAAAGAGGGCCACAAATGATGTTAAATGCGAATGTGACCATACCTAGAAACAATCCACACTGCATTTAAGTCTTACCTGTAAATTGTACCTTGAATGCAGAAAAAATATTTGAAACCTCTGTTTCTATGTGAAATATTCTATGGCTACAGCAAGGCGTTCCAGTTTTTGATGGTCTTGAAGGACACTATGGTCTGTTATGCACTAGCAAAATACTTTGTAAATATAATAATATTTATAAGGAAAAGGCTGTCGAATATAGATATAGGCCCTCATTATGACATTGGCGGTAAGTCCCTCTTACTTCCATGCTGACTGCCATCAACGTACCCCCGCCGCCGCGGTTTACCGCTACCCATATTATGACACACACTTAGCAATCCGTCACTATACAGACACACACACAAGTCCGCCAGCCTAAAGGTCAGTGATAAACTGGTGGTACCAAAACCCACACCGTTATGCCAACAGAACTACGCCCACAGCATTATGACCCACGAACATTCAACCGCAGTAAACCATTGGCAGTACATACCGCCACACTCAAAATAAACACAACCTAACAAAACACCACTACATTGGACAATTTGAATAACACACACCTATACACCCACCACACCCACACCACTATAAAACACACACACACACATTACCCACAACCCTTTCTGGCTCAAACAATTTGCCACTGGGGAGAGAGTAGCAAGAGCATCCACAGAACCAGAGCCACAGAATACCACCACCCATACACCATCCATGCACCTCACAGCACACACCTCAACACATCACCCCGCACACCCTCACACACACCACTCACACTACACTACACCCATGGCACCACAAAGACACCCCAGGTTCTCAGAGGAGGAGCCTCATGGTCATGGTGGAGGAAATCATCCGGGTAGAGCCACAGCTAGTCGGATCACAGGTGCAGCAGACATCCATTGCTAGGAAGATGGAGCTATGACGGAGAATGGTGGACAAGGTCAATGCCGTGAGACAGCACCCCAGAACAAGGGATGACATCAGGAAGAGGTGGAACGACCTGTGGGGGAAGGTGCGTTCTGTGGTTGCAAGACACCTGATAGCAGTACAGAGGACTGGCAGTGGACCCCACCTCCTCCCCAACAACTAACAATATGGGAGGAGCAAGTCTTGGCAATACTGCATCATGAGAGCCTGGCAGGAGTAGCAGGAGGTCTCTGGTAAGTCAAATCTCTATTACTATCACCCCCTACCTGCATGACATCACATATCCCCACCCTCACTCCCATCACTCCAACACCTCACATACACCCCACCATCACAACCCACTCCTCCTACTACCACGCCCTGCATGCAACACTAATGCATGGACACCCATCACAGACCTGCATGGACACCCATCACCAAAGCATGCACACTTGAGATAATCACCTATCCAACCAAATCCCCACTCACACAAGCCCAAGCTGCCAGGGCAATCACAACCATACAGGGCAACACACCCCTGCACAAGATGGCACACGCAGAAACAAGAACACTGTATTTACATCCCCACAGGTCCCACACACAACGTCACCAGAGAGGAGGTGCCAGCAACATCCAGTCACCCCACAGAAGAGGCCCACAGTGAGGACAGCAGCTCTGCACGCTGGCTCTAGATGACCAACCTGGCCCATCAGGGGCCTCCAGACTGTCGGTTGCCCAGGCCCAGTCCCATGCCACCACAGAGACTCCCCCCTCAGGAAACACAACCACAGTACCCACCCAGCAGACTCATACCTCTGTCCCCAGGACACGTCAATTAGCAGTGTGTCCACCACTACAGGGACCCCAGGGCAACCCAAAAACACAGGACGATCAGGGACCTGAGGTCAGTGGCAGTGGGCACACAGTTCAGGGGACAGAGTCACAGGACAACAGGGAAGCTGGGAGGACTGTTGGGGCAACAGGGGGAGGACAAGCCAAGGGAACCAACTCTCCAGAAGGCACTCACCAACATCCTGGGAGCATTCCCAGGAGACGATGGGCCAGATACTGGCCAAGTTGCAGGAGACCCAGCGGCTGCAGGAGGGACAGTATCTGGGGATCAGGGAAGACCTGAGGGACATCCACATTACCCTGCTCACCATTGCAGGGGTGCTGGCAGGCATGGCCAACGGCATGAGGGAGGCAGTGGCACACCACCGGGCCCCTCACACTGGCCAAAACGATGAACAGTCCTCTCCACCTCCGCTGATGATAGTGGACAGGAGGCCCCTCCACAGGAACAACAGGCAACCAGTACCCCACCCCCTGCAGAAGGAGAACCACCCTGCAAACGGTCCCTGCAATCCAGGCAGAAGCCAGAGAACATTGCCAAGAACCCCGCCAGGAAATAAGACTCTCCTGATTGTCACCCTTGTGTACCACTCTGTCACCCTGTCCGCCTTCAACTGCCATTGCTCCACTTCCTATGCCCCATTGGACAATGCACCTGTGACACAAATATACTGGAACTCTTACCTGGGCTCTCGTCCACCTCACCATCCTATAGCAATACCCCATCCACTTATTAGCACATAAATAAACATCCTTGTAAAAAATACAAGTATTGAGTCTGTCAAGTAGTTGAACTATGCATTCGTTTAACAATTTGCAGAGATTGCAATTCAACTGTACAGTAATGTATACATAGATATGACCTGTAGTTGGTAGTACTGAGAATATCAGCCTGCCAGTGAAAATGTTCAATACAAAAATGCAATGGAAGGTGAAGTTACAATGTCTTACCTATGTGTCTCTGGAAGTACTGTTGTATGATTGATGTTCTATTGTCCACATCCTAATCCTCTACCTCATCTTTGATACTGTCCACAGGCTCCAACGCTGCCCCATGCCCATCTCCAGCCTCATCCTCCTGCAGAAAAGGCACCTGGCGACATAAAGCAAGGTTGTGCAACATGCAACATGCCACAACGATCTGGCACACTTTCTTGGTTGAGTAGTACAGGGAACCACCTGTTAGATGGAGGCACCGAAACCTGGCCTTCAGGAAGCCGAAGGTTCGCTCTATAATTTTTCTTGTTCACCCATGTGCCTCATTGTAACGTTCCTCTGCCCTTGTCCTGGGATTCCTCACTGGGGTCAGTAGCCATGAGAGGTTGGGGTAACCAGAGTCAACTGCAAATACTGAGGGACAACTGTTAGCCAAACACTAACTCTTAGGGCTAACCCCATACCCACACACCAACATATACTGGGTGGGGACCATGGGCTCACCTATTAGTCAAACCCTGTGCCTCTGGAGTTGAGCCATCACATATGGGATGCTGCTATTCCTCAGGATAAAGGCATCATGCACAGACCCAGGATACTTTGCATTGACATGAGAGATGTACTGCTCCGCCAGGCACACTCTCTGCACATTCATTGAGTTCATCTTTCGATTTCTGAATGCCTGTTCATTTCTCCGGGGTGGGACAAATGCAATATGTGTACCATCAATTGCCACAATGATGTTGGGAATATGTCCCATTGCATAGAAGTCAGCTTTCACTGTGGCAAAATCCTCTGTCTGAAGGAAAACAATGTAGCTGCGCATGTGTTTCATCAGGGCAGACAACACTCTGGTCCGCACTATTGAGAACATTGAGTGAGACATTCCTGCCGATAAGCCCACTGTCACTTGGAAGGAGCCACTTGCCAAGAAATGGAGCACAGATAGGACTTGCACAAGAGAAGGGGATCCTAGTGGGATGACGGATAGTAGAGATCAGGTCTGGCTCCAATTGGGCACACAGTTCTTGGATTTGGCCCTGTCAAGTCTGTAGGTGAGGATAATGTGCCTGTCCTCCATTGTTGCCAAGTCCACCTGGGGTCTGAACACAGGGGGATGTCTCCATCTCCTATTCATCTGCAGCGGTTGTAATCTAGAGGGCAAAACGATGAGCATCTGGTCAGTATTCAACATTTCCAAATTGTAAAATGCATTGCATGTTGTGACAGAATCAGTATGTTGTTGTATAGGCCCAAATGGTGCCTATGTGTGCTGTGACGCAGTTAGGTGCCATGGCCTCCCTCCATGAAATGGTGTCCGTCTGTCCTGTGTGGATGGACGGGTGGAAATGAGGTAATGCCGCTGATATTGTGTGCAGTTGCAGGAGGTGGTCGAGTACCGCCGTGCAACTCCTCATTGGTTGTCATTGGGCCCTATGGGTTACAGTAGCCAATGGTGATGTACGCCAGCAATGACAGTATGCAACTCAGCGGACGTGATCACCAATTTCTATCTGTTCTCTCACTTGCTACCTGACTTTCAACAGGAGAGGACCTACAATGCACGTGCTGCTGTGGCCTGTGTCTGGAACCGACCATGGCTCGTGTCACTGGGGAAAGGGCCCTTGCCGCTTAAGGCCATCACAGCAGCCACAAGGGGGTGAGTACAGTTTCCCAATATACTATTTGCGCGTGGTGGTGTGGTCTCCAGGTGGGGGATGTGGGCCTGTTGGTGCCCCTAGGCCAGGCCGGACATTGCAAGGTAGGTTCCTTTTTGGGCAGGGGCTGGAGTAGTTTTAGGGGCAAGGGTGGGGGGTTGGTGTGGTTTTAGGGGGGTGGGAGGATCACGGTAATTTTTAGGGGTGGGGGCCAGGTGGGACGCATGCAGGAACAATGGATGCCTATCACTAACGCCTTTACCAGGAATGCTTTTACCATGAAAAATCGTTGTTAAGGCATTCGTGGTAAAGGCATTAGTGGTAACAACGAGGTTGTTGTTCCGACCTCGTTGTTCAGGCATTCGTTGTTCCGGCAGGCATCGTTCCGACATACATTCTCCATTTGTACATATGTAAATATTGATTTGATTTTTGAGGACGTATTTCTAGTATTTTATCTTATTACACTCACTTCAATCAATTCCCTTTGTCCTTGCATTATTCCTGAGGGGTACGGGTGGATGTGTAATGTTGTTGCATCTGTTTGTGTGTATGCTGTTGGGGGTGGGGGTGCTGCATGTTGCGTGTGTGTCACTCTCTTTTTCCACCCCCCTCCCCTGTGTGCAAGGCGGCAGTACTCACCGTGGTCGTCGTCGCCGGCATTGGTATTCCTGGTGTAGGAGGAGGTAGACCAGCATTGGGAACACCTGCATTTCGGGCTCCATGGCGTCATGGTTCTTCCCTGAGTCTCCAGAGGTGAGTCCTTTGCCTTCTGTGTACTGTTTCTGCCGTGCTTTTGATATCATTGGTACCACCCCAGAAAAGGTGGCGGATAGGCCTCTTGTAATACTGTGGGTGGTACATTGTCTTCTGCCTGGCTGTTGGCAGTTACCGCCGCGGTGCGTGTTGCTACCGCCATGGCGGTCGGTGTCTTAAAGTGGCTGTCTGTGTGGGAGGTTTCCACCGTGGTCACAATTCCATTTTATTTACCGCCGGCTAGTTGGCGGTATTACCTCCTCTTTATCACCGACCACCAGGGTTGTAATAAGGGACATAGGGGGTCATTACAACCCTGGCGGACGGTGTTAAAGCTTCGGTAATACCGCAAACAGTGCGGCGGATAAAAAAATGTAATTATGACCCTGGCGGAAACCGCCAACAAAGACAGCCACTTTAACACACCGCCTGCCACGGCGGTACAGACAAGCAGCGCGGCGGTCACCGCCAACAGACAGGCGGAACCCAATGTACCGCCCATAGTATTACAACCCGCCAATCCGCCACCTTTTCCGGGGCGGATTCACTGTGGATAAAAACACAGCGGAAACAGCTTTTGCAATGGGAAAACGCTCACCTGAACACATCCCACGAGGAACGAGGGCTCCATGGACCCAGAACTCCAAATACTCCCTGCCCTTGTGTTTCTGCTCCTCTACGACCAACATCTACGTAGGCGCCAAAGACAACGGTGAGTACTGCACCTGCGACATGGGGAGGGGGGAGGCAAAAGTTAGGGGGACACCCACCAAACACCCCCACCCCCACCCCCAACCTCGCATAATACAACATACACACCAATGCATTCACAAAAATTACAGTAACAACCCACAACCCCCCCGGAAGAATGAAAAGACAAAGCGAAATTCGGTCAAACATTGTAATGTGGTATAATACATGTCATACAAAAATATACAGAGATATATATGAAAATCAGTCATAAATATATACATTACGAGAAGTAGTGCAGATATGTACATAACAATGTCCGTGCACCAACAGTCCAAAAATGCATGGGCGAGGCCCACAAAGGATACCTGACCACAATCGGAGAGAACACTGCCGGGGCATCAGGTAGAAATACAACAGGCACCTCAGGGGGAATGGAAGGGGGGGAACCTCAGCCGGATGACTGCAAAGCCAGATCCACGACTGGGCTCCATGCCCATTGATGTATCCTGGGAAATGCAAAGCCACAGTCTTTCAAGTCTATACAGTGGGTGGGGTGCCCACCGTGCAATCCTGGGGAGTGCAAAGCCACAGTCTCTCAAGTCTCTACAGTGGGTGGCTTGCCCACTATGCCATCCTGGGAAGTGCAAAGCCACAGTCTCTCAAGTAGATGCAGGTCTCCAATGGTTCTGGAGGGGGACTGGTTCCCAGACTGGATGAGTCTCCCCGTGAAAGTACCTGTCCTGTCACTGTCCCAGCTGCACATGGGATAAGGATGCCTGATGTGGCGGTCTATTCATTCCTACCCGGTGCTTGCCCTGTTCAGCGGTCTTCACTATGGCGGTCTTTGCCCTGTTCAGCGGTGCTTTGCCATGGCGGTCTCTGGACTGTTCAGCGGTGCTTAGACATGGCGGTTCTGGACTGTTCAGCGGTGCTTTGCCATGGCGGTCGTTGCCCTGTCCAGCGGTGCTTTGCCATGGCGGTCTCTGGACTGTTCAGCGGTGCTTTGCCATGGCGGTCTCTGGACTGTTCAGCGGTGCTCTGCCATGGTGGTTCTGGACTGTTCAGCGGTGCTTTGACATGGCGGTTCTGGACTGTTCAGCGGTGCTTTGCCATGGCGGTCTCTGGACTGTTCAGCGGTGCTTTGACATGGCGGTTCTGGACTGTTCAGTGGTGCTTTGCCATGGTGGTCGTTGCCCTGTTCAGCGGTGCTTTGCCATGGCGGTCTCTGGACTGTTCAGCAGTGCTTTGCCATGGCGGTCTCTGGACTGTTCAGCGGTGCTTTGCCATGGCGGTCTCTGGACTGTTCAGCGGTGCTTTGACATGTCCGTTCTGGACTGTTCAGCAGTGCTTTGCCATGGCGGTCTCTGGGCTGTTCAGCAGTGCTTTGCCATGGCGGTCTCTGGACTGTTCAGCGGTGCTTTGACATGGCGGTTCTGGACTGTTCAGCGGTGCTTTGCCATGGCGGTCTCTGGAGTGTTCAGCGGTGCTTTCCCATGGCGGTCTCTGGACTGTTCAGCTGTGCTTTGCCATGGCGGTCGTTGCCCTGTTCAGCGGTGCTTTGCCATGGCGGTCTCTGGACTGTTCAGCTGTGCTTTGCCATGGCGGTCTCTGGACTGTTCAGCGGTGCTTTGCCATGGCGGTCTCTGGACTGTTCAGCGGTGCTTTGCCATGGCGGTCTCTGGACTGTTCAGCGGTGCTTTGCCATGGCGGTCTCTGGGCTGTTCAGCAGTGCTTTGCCATGGCGGTCTCTGGACTGTTCAGCTGTGCTTTGACATGGCGGTTCTGGACTGTTCAGCGGTGCTTTGACATGGCGGTTCTGGACTGTTCAGCGGTGCTTTGCCATGGCGGTCTCTGGACTGTTCAGCGGTGCTTTGCCATGGCGGTCTCTGGACTGTTCAGCTGTGCTTTGCCATGGCGGTCGTTGCCCTGTTCAGCGGTGCTTTGCCATGGCGGTCTCTGGACTGTTCAGCTGTGCTTTGCCATGGCGGTCTCTGGACTGTTCAGCGGTGATTTGCCATGGCGGTCTCTGGACTGTTCAGCGGTGCTTTGCCATGGCGGTCTCTGGACTGTTCAGCGGTGCTTTGACATGTCCGTTCTGGACTGTTCAGCAGTGCTTTGCCATGGCGGTCTCTGGGCTGTTCAGCAGTGCTTTGCCATGGCGGTCTCTGGACTGTTCAGCGGTGCTTTGACATGGCGGTTCTGGACTGTTCAGCGGTGCTTTGCCATGGCGGTCTCTGGAGTGTTCAGCGGTGCTTTGCCATGGCGGTCTCTGGACTGTTCAGCTGTGCTTTGCCATGGCGGTCGTTGCCCTGTTCAGCGGTGCTTTGACATGGCGGTTCTGGACTGTTCAGCGGTGCTTTGCCATGGCGGTCTCTGGACTTTTCAGCTGGTGCTTTGACATGGCGGTTCTGGTACAGACATTGGTGTGTGGCATGACGTTCCCTAGACTGGGCATTGGTGTGTGGTATGACGTTCCCTACACTGGGCATTGGTGTGTGGCATGACGTTCCATGATAGCCCACCTGGGCTGTGGCAGCCGGGGCCCTCCTGGGCAATGACTCCGGCAGTGGCGGTGGGCTCTGGACCAGTGACGATACTTGGGCCCTCCTGGGCAATGACTCCGGCGGTGGCGGTGGTCTCTGGACCAGTGAGGATACGTGTGCCCTCCTGGGCAATGACTCCGGCAGTGGTCTCTGGACCAGTGACAATACTTGTGCCCTCCTGGGCAGTGACTCCGGCGGTGGTCTATGGACCAGTGACGATACTTGGGCCCTCCTGGGTTGTGACTCCGGCGGTGGTCTCCTGACCAGTGACGATACTTGGGCCCTCCTGGGCTGTGACTCCGGCGGTGGTCTCCTGACCAGTGATGATACTTGGGCCCTCCTGGGCTGTGACTCCGGCGGTGGTCTCCTGACCAGTGACGATACTTGGGCCCTCCTGGGCTGTGACTCCGGCGGTGGTCTCCTGACCAGTGAGGATACGTGTGCCCTCCTGGGCAATGACTCCGGCAGTGGTCTCTGGACCAGTGACGATACTTGTGCCCTCCTGGGCAATGACTCCGGCGGTGGTCGCTGGACCAGTGACGATACTTGGGCCCTCCTGGGCTGTGACTCCGGCGGTGGTCTCCTGACCAGTGACGATACGTGTGCCCTCCTGGGCAATGACTCCGGCGGTGGTCTCTGGACCAGTGACGATACTTGTGCCCTCCTGGGCAGTGACTCAGGCGGTGGTCTCTGGACCAGTGACGATACTTGTGCTCTCCTGGGCTGTGACTCCGGCGGTGGTCTCTGGACCAGTGACGATACTTGGGCCCTCCTGGGCTGTGACTCCGGCGGTGGTCTCCTGACCAGTGACGATACTTGGGCCCTCCTGGGCTGTGACTCCGGCGGTGGTCTCCTGACCAGTGACGATACTTTGGCCCTCCTGGGCTGTGACTCCGGCGGTGGTCTCCTGACCAGTGAGGATATGTGTGCCCTCCTGGGCAATGACTCCGGCGGTGGTCTCTGGACCAGTGACGATACTTGTGCCCTCCTGGGCAGTGACTCCGGTGGTGGTCTCCTGACCAGTGACGATACTTGGGCCCTCCTGGGCTGTGACTCCGGCGGTGGTCTCCTGACCAGTGATGATACTTGGGCCCTCCTGGGCTGTGACTCCGGCGGTGGTCTCCTGACCAGTGACGATACTTGGGCCCTCCTGGGCTGTGACTCCGGCGGTGGTCTCCTGACCAGTGAGGATACGTGTGCCCTTCTGGGCAATGACTCCGGCGGTGGTCTCTGGACCAGTGACGATACTTGTGCCCTCCTGGGCAATGACTCTGGCGGTGGTCTCTGGATCAGTGACGATACTTGGGCTCTCCTGGGCTGTGACTCCGGCGGTGGTCTCCTGACCAGTGACGATACGTGTGCCCTCCTGGGCAATGACTCTGGCGGTGGTCTCTGGACCAGTGACGATACTTGGGCCCTCCTGGGCTGTGACTCTGGACCAGTGACGACGGTGCTGGCGGTTGTGTCTCGGCCGCCGGAAATGATGGCGCACTTCTCCGCCATGACACTCACAACATGCTGGGCAGACTTCCTCTGGCCCTTCACCACCTTTGGGGGAGTCACAGCTGACTCTCCAATCTCCTTGGAACCCATGTCAGTTGCTTTCCCACCAGGAGTCTTCACACGGTCCCGTCGTCCACTCTCCAATTTTAGAGCCTTTACAGGGGGTGGGCTGCCAGTGCCTTGGCTCCGGGTCATACTGCCTGCCCTGGTGGCCGGTGCACTCCAAAAACCTTGAACAGGCACCACTGGTATTGGAGGCTTTTTGGCTGAGGCGCTACGACGGGACTGATGAATTGGAAGGGGGTGTGTGGGGGCAAAAAGGTCAACTTTACAGAGGGACAGTTTCTGACGAACACTGGGATGGGTAGTTGGAGGGGGCCTGGGAGTGGAGGAAGAGGAGGTGGTTGTCGGAGGTGTCCCTTTAGGTGTTTTGGGTGCAGGTGCCGGTACTGGAGGCTGTTGTGAGGTGGATGGATGTTGGGTGAGTGATTGCCGGCGTTTGTATACTTTGGGAGGGGGCGTCACAGACACACTGGGAGAGGACACAGGGGACGTGTAAATGGCAGTGGAGGTGGTGAGTGCAGGTGAGCGGCTTGTGGTGCTGGGTGTCCTTGTGCGATTCATGGTGCCTGTAGATGTGGTGCATGCAGGTGTGTGTGTAGACGAGACTGGGAGGGAGGAGGGAGATGAGAAGGAGGGGGACACAGTGGAGGCAGTGGATGTTGCTGTGTCTGTACGTGGGTGAGGCTTGCGTGTGTGCCTGTTGGTTGTGTGGTGCCTATGTTTGCTTGAGCTACCTGTGTGTGCTGACTTGTGTGCATGCTGGTCTGTAGGTGTGCTTGGGATGGGCTGGGGTACAGGAGATTGGGTCTGGGTGGAGGAGGTTGGAGGGGGGAGGCTAGACACAGGGACAATGGCTGCCATCAGTGCTGAGGCCAGAGATTGCAGGGTTCGCTGAAGGACAGCCTGACCAGAATGAATGCCCTCCAGGAATGCATTACCGTGTTGCAACTCTCGTTCTACACCCTGGATGGCATTCACAATGGTAGACTGCCCAACAGTGAGTGACCTGAGGAGGTCAATGGCCTCCTCACTGAGGGCAGCAGGGGTGACTGGGGCAGGGCCTGAGGTGCCTGGGGCGAAGGTGATGCCCACCCTCCTGGGTGAGCGGGCACGGGGCGAATGCTGAGGGGCTGCTGGGAGGGCAGTGCTGGTAGGGGAGGTGGCGGCTGTACCTGTAGAAGTGGGGCGCACAGATGGTGCCGCCATCACAAGGGAGCCCCCATCGGCGGACGAGTCCGTGTCGCTGCTTGGTGATCCGGTGGCCGACGTGAAGCTCCCCTCGCCCTCCGTCCCACTGGTGCATTCTGAGTCCGTGGTGTGGCCCTCCATGGCCATGTGGGATGCAGCTCCCTCGTGCTCCGGTGCCACTGTACCTCCGCCTGATGATGCTGATGTACAAAAGGACAGGGAGAGCAGAAAAGGGGGGGAGACAGTAGAAAGAGAGTTTTAGTGCATGGCATACCGCTACCGTTGGCGGACAAGACAGACACAGCAGCCCCCTGCATTACGCCGTGCTCCTGCCCTCTGCACATGCAATTTCTGGGATATGACCTACATGGCAAGGGTGGACATCTGCGCACATGGATGCCACAGGGGCAACTATACCTCGACTTGGCACTCTGCTGAGGTGGGGTAGAGTGCCACATGGGCTACATTACGGAGGGGCCTTGCCTACCAAACTCGCCCTGGCCTAGGGACACCCACAGCCCACCTCCCCCACCCAGATCCCTCTACTGCACGCAAAGTCTGCAGAATGAGGTTGTAATCACCCCCTTGTGTCTGCTGTGATGCCCTCAAGCTCCCATCCAACTCCAGGTGGGCCACCGCCAGGATCCGTAACATCAGGGGGGTCATGGTGCAACTGTTCAGCTGTGCTTTGCCATGGCGGTCTCTGGACTGTTCAGCGGTGCTTTGCCATGGCGGTCTCTGGACTGTTCAGCGGTGCTTTGCCATGGCGGTCTCTGGACTGTTCAGCGGTGCTTTGACATGGCGGTCTCTGGACTGTTCAGCTGTGCTTTCACATGGCGGTTCTGGACTGTTCAGCAGTGCTTTGACATAGAGGTTCTGGACTGTTCAGCGGTGCTTTGCCATGGTGGTCTCTGGACTGTACAGCGGTGCTTTGACATGGCGGTTCTGGACTGTTCAGCGGTGCTTTGACATGGCGGTTCTGGACTGTTCAGCGGTGCTTTGCCATGGCGGTCTCTGGACTTTTCAGCTGGTGCTTTGACATGGCGGTTCTGGTACAGACATTGGTGTGTGGCATGACGTTCCCTAGACTGGGCATTGGTGTGTGGTATGACGTTCCCTACACTGGGCATTGGTGTGTGGCATGACGTTCCATGATAGCCCACCTGGGCTGTGGCAGCCGGGGCCCTCCTGGGCAATGACTCCGGCAGTGGCGGTGGGCTCTGGACCAGTGACGATACTTGGGCCCTCCTGGGCAATGACTCCGGCGGTGGCGGTGGTCTCTGGACCAGTGAGGATACGTGTGCCCTCCTGGGCAATGACTCCGGCAGTGGTCTCTGGACCAGTGACAATACTTGTGCCCTCCTGGGCAGTGACTCCGGCGGTGGTCTATGGACCAGTGACGATACTTGGGCCCTCCTGGGTTGTGACTCCGGCGGTGGTCTCCTGACCAGTGACGATACTTGGGCCCTCCTGGGCTGTGACTCCGGCGGTGGTCTCCTGACCAGTGAGGATACGTGTGCCCTCCTGGGCAATGACTCCGGCAGTGGTCTCTGGACCAGTGACGATACTTGTGCCCTCCTGGGCAATGACTCCGGCGGTGGTCACTGGACCAGTGACGATACTTGGGCCCTCCTGGGCTGTGACTCCGGCGGTGGTCTCCTGACCAGTGACGATACGTGTGCCCTCCTGGGCAATGACTCCGGCGGTGGTCTCTGGACCAGTGACGATACTTGTGCCCTCCTGGGCAGTGACTCAGGCGGTGGTCTCTGGACCAGTGACGATACTTGTGCTCTCCTGGGCTGTGACTCCGGCGGTGGTCTCTGGACCAGTGACGATACTTGGGCCCTCCTGGGCTGTGACTCCGGCGGTGGTCTCCTGACCAGTGACGATACTTGGGCCCTCCTGGGCTGTGACTCCGGCGGTGGTCTCCTGACCAGTGACGATACTTTGGCCCTCCTGGGCTGTGACTCCGGCGGTGGTCTCCTGACCAGTGAGGATATGTGTGCCCTCCTGGGCAATGACTCCGGCGGTGGTCTCTGGACCAGTGACGATACTTGTGCCCTCCTGGGCAGTGACTCCGGTGGTGGTCTCCTGACCAGTGACGATACTTGGGCCCTCCTGGGCTGTGACTCCGGCGGTGGTCTCCTGACCAGTGATGATACTTGGGCCCTCCTGGGCTGTGACTCCGGCGGTGGTCTCCTGACCAGTGACGATACTTGGGCCCTCCTGGGCTGTGACTCCGGCGGTGGTCTCCTGACCAGTGAGGATACGTGTGCCCTTCTGGGCAATGACTCCGGCGGTGGTCTCTGGACCAGTGACAATACTTGTGCCCTCCTGGGCAATGACTCTGGCGGTGGTCTCTGGATCAGTGACGATACTTGGGCTCTCCTGGGCTGTGACTCCGGCGGTGGTCTCCTGACCAGTGACGATACGTGTGCCCTCCTGGGCAATGACTCTGGCGGTGGTCTCTGGACCAGTGACGATACTTGGGCCCTCCTGGGCTGTGACTCTGGACCAGTGACGACGGTGCTGGCGGTTGTGTCTCGGCCGCCGGAAATGATGGCGCACTTCTCCGCCATGACACTCACAACATGCTGGGCAGACTTCCTCTGGCCCTTCACCACCTTTGGGGGAGTCACAGCTGACTCTCCAATCTCCTTGGAACCCATGTCAGTTGCTTTCCCACCAGGAGTCTTCACACGGTCCCGTCGTCCACTCTCCAATTTTAGAGCCTTTACAGGGGGTGGGCTGCCAGTGCCTTGGCTCCGGGTCATACTGCCTGCCCTGGTGGCCGGTGCACTCCAAAAACCTTGAACAGGCACCACTGGTATTGGAGGCTTTTTGGCTGAGGCGCTACGACGGGACTGATGAATTGGAAGGGGGTGTGTGGGGGCAAAAAGGTCAACTTTACAGAGGGACAGTTTCTGACGAACACTGGGATGGGTAGTTGGAGGGGGCCTGGGAGTGGAGGAAGAGGAGGTGGTTGTCGGAGGTGTCCCTTTAGGTGTTTTGGGTGCAGGTGCCGGTACTGGAGGCTGTTGTGAGGTGGATGGATGTTGGGTGAGTGATTGCCGGCGTTTGTGTACTTTGGGAGGGGGCGTCACAGACACACTGGGAGAGGACACAGGGGACGTGTAAATGGCAGTGGAGGTGGTGAGTGCAGGTGAGCGGCTTGTGGTGCTGGGTGTCCTTGTGCGATTCATGGTGCCTGTAGATGTGGTGCATGCAGGTGTGTGTGTAGACGAGACTGGGAGGGAGGAGGGAGATGAGAAGGAGGGGGACACAGTGGAGGCAGTGGATGTTGCTGTGTCTGTACGTGGGTGAGGCTTGCGTGTGTGCCTGTTGGTTGTGTGGTGCCTATGTTTGCTTGAGCTACCTGTGTGTGCTGACTTGTGTGCATGCTGGTCTGTAGGTGTGCTTGGGATGGGCTGGGGTACAGGAGATTGGGTCTGGGTGGAGGAGGTTGGAGGGGGGAGGCTAGACACAGGGACAATGGCTGCCATCAGTGCTGAGGCCAGAGATTGCAGGGTTCGCTGAAGGACAGCCTGACCAGAATGAATGCCCTCCAGGAATGCATTACCGTGTTGCAACTCTCGTTCTACACCCTGGATGGCATTCACAATGGTAGACTGCCCAACAGTGAGTGACCTGAGGAGGTCAATGGCCTCCTCACTGAGGGCAGCAGGGGTGACTGGGGCAGGGCCTGAGGTGCCTGGGGCGAAGGTGATGCCCACCCTCCTGGGTGAGCGGGCACAGGGCGAATGCTGAGGGGCTGCTGGGAGGGCAGTGCTGGTAGGGGAGGTGGCGGCTGTACCTGTAGAAGTGGGGCGCACAGATGGGGCCGCCATCACAAGGGAGCCCCCATCGGCGGACGAGTCCGTGTCGCTGCTTGGTGATCCGGTGGCCGACGTGAAGCTCCCCTCGCCCTCCGTCCCACTGGTGCATTCTGAGTCCGTGGTGTGGCCCTCCATGGCCATGTGGGATGCAGCTCCCTCGTGCTCCGGTGCCACTGTACCTCCGCCTGATGATGCTGATGTACAAAAGGACAGGGAGAGCAGAAAAGGGGGGGAGACAGTAGAAAGAGAGTTTTAGTGCATGGCATACCGCTACCGTTGGCGGACAAGACAGACACAGCAGCCCCCTGCATTACGCCGTGCTCCTGCCCTCTGCACATGCAATTTCTGGGATATGACCTACATGGCAAGGGTGGACATCTGCGCACATGGATGCCACAGGGGCAACTATACCTCGACTTGGCACTCTGCTGAGGTGGGGTAGAGTGCCACATGGGCTACATTACGGAGGGGCCTTGCCTACCGAACTCGCCCTGGCCTAGGGACACCTACAGCCCACCTCCCCCACCCAGATCCCTCTACTGCACGCAAAGTCTGCAGAATGAGGTTGTAATCACCCCCTTGTGTCTGCTGTGATGCCCTCAAGCGCCCATCCAACTCCAGGTGGGCCACCGCCAGGATCCGGAACATCAGGGGGGTCATGGTGCAACGGGCACCCCTCCCACGTTGGGAGGCCATCCCCAGCTGAGCCTCCGCCGTCTTCTTGCTGCAGCAGCGAATGTCCTCCCATCTCTTACGGCAGTGGGTGCCCTGTGTCTGATGGGCCCCCAGGGTCCGGACCTCCTTGGCGATGGCACGCCAAATGTCCCTCTTCTGGTGGGCGCTGACCTACATGACATGCACAAGGAAAGAGGAACAGTCATTACCAACTGCACCGTCGTTGTGAGTGGCCCCCTCCCTACTCTGGCCATGTGGCCCATTCATTCCCATGCATTAATGTTCTATGAACTCTGCCCCCTTCCCTCTTCCAACCAGCCCTCTCCACCAAGGCCTAGCCCATACAACGTGCTCAATGTGTACTAACCTGTTGGTTTGGAGGACCGTAGAGTAGCGTGTACTGGGGAGGACCCCGTCTACCAGTTTCTCCAACTCCTGTGCAGTGAAGACAGGGGCCCTTTCCCCAGACGTAGCAGCCATCGTCGCTTCCAGACCGAGGTCACAGCAGCACTTGCAGTGTAGGTCCTCTCCTGTCGAAGGTCAGGTATCTAGTGATTGAACAGATAGAAAATGGCGGTGACGTCCGCGGCGGTGCGCATGATCACCGCCGGCGCACCTGTTCATTGGCTCCTGGGACCCATAGGGTCCAATGTTAACCAATGCAGCATTGCGCCGCGGTCTACGACCGCCTACCGCGACGGTGTGCAACACCAGCGCAGTTACCCCACAATCCCATTGTCCCAGTTTAGAGGTCAGGCAGCCGCCATTTCAGGGGCCTACATGGCTTAATTTACCTCTGCGTCACAC
The DNA here is from genome assembly GCF_031143425.1 of Pleurodeles waltl. NCBI lineage: Eukaryota > Metazoa > Chordata > Amphibia > Caudata > Salamandridae > Pleurodeles > Pleurodeles waltl. The sequence goes on from NC_090445.1 coordinate 513,364,427, forward strand.
ATAGCTAGGCCTACACTCAACACACATACAGGAAGGGTTTCGTGAGTGGTGTAGTCTTGTGTGTAACTGTGGGTACATACCTGGAGGAATTATGACTGATTCGTCGATGTTGTCCTTCGTAGGCACCGTCAGCTGGGACAGTTGAGAAGATGGCGGAATCCTCCGGAGTACCAACCGCTGGTGGACCTGTTGACAATGGAAGAGCGACATGTCATCTTCACCTACCGGTTTGACCGTGCCACAATCCAGGAACTATGTACCCAGTTGGAGCCAGACCTAATGTCACCAATCCGCCATCCGACTGGAATCCCCCCTGACGTGCAGGTGCTGTCAGTGCTCCATTTCCTTGCTAGTGGGTCTTTTCAGACAACAGTGGCCATGGCATCAGGGATGTCCCAGCCCATGTTTTCCAACGTGTTGTCCAGAGTGCTGTCTGCCCTGCTGAAACACGTAAGGAGATACATCATTTTCCCTGAGGTGGCAGATTTGCCTACAGTGAAAGGTGACTTCTATGCCCTTGGACATATCCCCAACGTCATGGGTGCTATTGATGGGACCCATGTAGCTCTGGTCCCCCCCCCCACAGGAGTGAACAGGTGTACAGGTACAGGAAGAGTTATCATTCAATAATTGTCCAGATGGTCTGTTTGGCAGACCAGTACATCTCCCAGGTAAATGCTATGTTCCCTGGCTCAGTGCATGACGCCTACATCCTGCGGAATAGAAGCATCCCTGAAATGATGGGTCAACTCCAGAGGCACCGTGTATGGCTATTAGGAGACTCTGGTTACCCCACCCTGTCCTGGCTATTGACCCCAGTGAGGAATCCCAGGACCAGGGCAGAGGAACGCTACAATGAGGCCCATGGGCGGACTAGGAGGGTGATCGTACGCACCTTCTGCCTCCTGAAGGCCAGGTTCAGGTGCCTCCATATGACAGGTGGATCCCTATTCTACTCACCGAAGAAGGTGTGCGACATCATCATCGCCTGCTCCATGCTTCATAATCTGGCTTTGCGACGCCATGTGCCTTTTCTGCAGGAGGATGATCCAGATGACGGTGTTGTAGCAGCTGTGGAGCCTGTGGAGCCTGTGGACAGTGATGAGGAGGAAGCTGAGGAAGAAGACAACGACAACAGGGAGTCAGTCATACATAAATATTTCCAGTGACACTCAGGTGAGAACATTTTCATGTTTGACATTACATTAACTTTCACAGGTCTACCTCTATCCTGTCTGTCGGTTTCAACCACTATTTGGTAACTGAGTTGTACCTTTCGATTACTGTTTCACAGGTGTGGTTACCAACGTGTCATCTGCTTGCATCCTTCAAGTACTTGTGATGTGTGACATAGGTATGTTAGCTTTACAATGGGAAATGCATTATAACACTGTCATTGATAATACACATTTTCGAAATCACAGACTGACTCCAGATTGTTTTGTGTTTCAAGGGTGTTTATTGAAGTGATAATTATTGGTGGGGGTGGTAAAATGGTGATGGGTGATGGTGGAGGAATGTCCATGGCAGAGTCCAGTCTATTAGTCTCACGGGTGCACTGCCCATCTGGGCATAGGAAGTGGAGCTGGGGCTGTTTAAGTATGGACAGGGTAACAAGGTGGGACAGTGGGATGACAATCAGGGTGGCCTCATTTCCTGGCAGGGGTCTTGCCATCTTGCTCTGTCCTGTTCCTGGATCTCAGGGACCGCTTGCGTGGTGGTTGTCCGTCTGCAGGGGGTGGGGTGCTGGTGTGGTGGTCCTGTGGCGGGGCGTCCTGTCCACTAGCGCCGGCGGAGGTGGTGGGCAGTTCATCATCCTGGCTAGTGTCAGGGGCCCCTTGGAGTGCCACAGTGTCCCTCAAGGTCTGCTGTATGTCCTTCAGCACCCCTACGATGGTGCCCAGGGCGGAGCTGATGGTCCTGAGCTCCTCCCTGAACCCCAAATACTGTTTCTCCTGCAGGCGCAGGGTCTCCTGCAACTTGTCCAGGACCGTCGCCATAGTCTCCTGGGAGTGGTGGTATGCTCCCATGATGGAGGATAGGGCCTCGTGGAGAGTGGGTTCCCTTGGCCTGTCCGCCCCCTGTCGCACAGCAGCCCTCCCAGTTCCCCTGTGTTCCTGTGCCTCCGTACCCTGGACCGTGTGCCCACTACCACTCCCCCCAGGTCCCTGTTGTTGTTGCGGTGGTGGGTTATCCTGGGTTCCCTGTAGTGCTGGACACACTGCTGATTGACCTGTCCTGGGTAGGGAGGTTTGGGCCCGCTGGGTGGGTGCTGTGCTGGTGTTATCAGAGCGTGGAAGGTCAGTGTTGGGCTGTGCCTGTGCAAGGGGAACCGACTGTCCCGAGGCCCACGATGGTCCGGGCTGGTCATCAGGATCCAGTAGGGCAGAGCTGCTATCGTCACTGTGGGCCTCTTCTTCTGATTATTGCATGTGTGTGTGTAATGGTGTGCAATGGGTGGGTGAGCGTGTACCCCAGTGCAAGCATTCCTGTGTGGGAGCTTGTGTGATGGTGGTTTAGGGGGTTGTATAGGTGTGTGCAGTGGGCATGCTTTAGTGCTGGGTGTCCATGCTTAGTTGTGTCATGCAGGGCTTGGTGTTGGGATGTGTGGTTTGTGTTATTAGTACATTAGTGAGGAGTTGGAGTGATAGGGGAGGGTGTGAGGGTAGGGGTGTGTGATAGCATGCAGGTAGGGTGGGAGATATGATAGTTAAGATTTGACTTACCAGTGTCCCATCCTCCACCGACTCCTGCGAGGCCCTCAGGATGCATGATGGTCAAGACTTGCTCCTCCCATGTTGTTAGTTGTGGAGGAGGAGGTGGGGGTCCGCCGCCAGTCCACTGAACCGTGATGTTGTGCCTGGAGACCGTTGAATGCACCTTCCCCCGTATGTCGTTCCACCTCTTCCTGATGTCCTCCCTATTTCTTGGGTGCTGTCCCACTGCGTTGACCCTGTCCACTATTCTTCGCCATAGCTCCATCTTCCTGGCTATTGATGTGTGCTGTACCTGTGAGCCAAATAGCTGTGGCTCTACCCGTACGATTTCCTCCACCATGACCCTGAGCTCCTCCTCGGAGAAGCGGGGGTGTCTTTGGCGTGACATGGGGTGGTGTGTGTGATGTGTGGGGCAGTGTGAGTGTTGATGTGTGTGGTGATGTGTAGTGTTGTGTGGTGTTTTGTGCGTGGATGTTGTATGGGTGATGGTGTTGTGTGCCTCTGTATGGTGGTGTTGTCTTGGCTGTGCAGTCTCTCTGGCCTTCATCTCTAATTTGTGGTCGTAGGGGTTTGTGGGTGATGTGGGTGTGTGTTCTATATTGTGTTGTATGTGTGTCAGGTGTGTGTATTTTGAATTGTCCAATGTGGCGGTGTTTTGGAGATGTGTGTGTATTTTGAGCACGGCGGTGTGTACCGCCAATGGAATACCGCGGTTGAAAGACCGCCGCGTGGATTCGTGGGTCGTAATAGTATGGGCGTGTTTCTGTTGGCGTGGAGGTGGAGGTTTGGTTTTCGCCAGTTTATCACTGACCTTTGGTGTGGCGGACTTGTGTGGGTGTCTGAATTTCGGCGGATTCCGAGATGTGGGTCATAATAGCTGTGGCGGTATTCCGCGGCCGCGGTGGTGTATTGGCGGTCTTCTGCACGGCGGTAAGCGCCTTTTACCGCCAATGTTGTAATGACCCCCATAATCTTTTGTTAGCATTCAATACGTTTTACTATCTGCGCGTTATTCCAGCTGCAGTCTGTTTTAAAATGATAATTTTAAAGTTTTATGATACTTTTATAGTGGAGCTATTATTACACTGGAATGGAGTTTTATGATATGTATTACTTTCTTTTATTGGTGATGGATTTATGTCAAGATGTTTTGCTTTTATGGTTCATCTGTCATATGAACCGAATAAAGATTAGATTGAATTGAGTTTTGGTAGATGTTTGTTGATGATATCCATTATAAAAACAAAGTAGATGCTCCCTCTATACAATTAAAATATGGAACTCACAATCTCAACATTTTAGCACTTTCTGCTAGTGAAAAAAAGTGTTACTCGAAGTGTTGAAAGATGCATACTAATGTCAAACTGTGCACATTACAAACAGAAATTGTATGCATGTAGCTATGTGCAGGAGCCATGAAGGAGAGTATAGTAAATGTTTACTGTTTGAGTTAATTTACCATAACTCATAACATGATTCACACATCAGGACAGCTAGTTCAAGAGACACACAGGGTAAACCCACTCCTCCCTGTCTGGAGCCAAATTAGACATAAGACAACATGGAAGGGGTTTCATTTTGGCCACTGGACACCCTTACTGTAACTGCATAATTTACATGCCATTTTGGATTTTGGTCAGTGTGATCCCTGCACCACGTTAATATAGTAGCATCACTCAGAGGGTTTTTTAAACTAAGACACTAAGGGGGTCATTCTGACACCGCCCGCCTGGAGGGAACCGCCGAATGACCGCACCGCGGTCAAAAGACTGCGGCGGCCATTCTGGCTTTCCCGCTGGGCCGGCGGGCCACCGCCAGAAGGCCGCCCGCCAGCCCAGCGGAAAACCCCCCTCAACAATGAAGCCGGCTCCGAATGGAGCCGGCGGAGTTGTAGGGGTGCGACGGGTGCAGTGGCACCCGTCGCGATTTTCAGTGTCTGCAAAGCAGACACTGAAAATCATTATGGGGCCCTGTTAGGGGGCCCCTGCACTGCCCATGCCAGTGGCATGGGCAGTGCAGGGGCCCCCAGGGGCCCCACGACACCCGTTCCCGCCATCCTGTTCCTGGCGGTAAAGACCGCCAGGAACAGGATGGCGGGAAGTGGGTCGGAATCCCCATGGCGGCGCTGCAAGCAGCGCCGCCATGGAGGATTCCCTGGGCCAGGGGGAAACCGGCGGGAAACCGCTGGTTGCCCTTTTCTGATCGCGGCTTTACCGCCGCGGTCAGAATGGCCCAGGAAGCACCGCCAGCCTGTTGGCGGTGCTTCCGCGGTCCCCGGCCCTGGCGGTCATGGACCGCCAGGGTCGGAATGACCCCCTAAGAGTTCATGTTTAGAAACCTCACTCTACAGTTCAGCTTTAACTGGAAGGTTTTAGGTTGGTGATCACACATGAACAAGGCCTACAAAATTAAAGGAACCCACTCCATCTTCAGAGGCATGGGTAGGAGCTCTACCAGGTGTCTGCCTGACATCCAGAGCAAGGTAGCAGGTGTATTGCTTGATGGCATTAGTACTTGGCTCAATTCACTAAGTATCTCACTAAAGCTCTCTGTAAGGATCTGCATAGGCTAATGTATCTCTCAATGTTTGTACAGCAGGGAATGTGAGGCTAATGATACTGGTATACCGGATTCAATTACTATAGTCTGTGTTCAAGTTACTGCTATGGCCCTCATTATTATGACATTGGCGGTAACAGATCTGCCACACCAGCGATGGCGGATGGACCGCCATCAACCGGTGGTGCAGCCCCCCCATATTATGAACTCGTTGGTCAACCCACTGAAACCAAGCCATTTTGGCGACAGTACCGCCAGTGCGGCCAGACCGCCGCTGATGGCGATTGCCATCCCTAGGCTGGCGGTAGTCACTGCACCACCCACCCTAAAATGACACTGCAGACTGCCACAATTTCCGGGGTGGGTCGCCCGCTACCAAAAGCCTTGTGGAAACAGCAAGTACAAAAGCACTCATGCACCTCCATGGACTCATATGACTCAAGCAAAGGAATGCCACCTTGAAATCTTCCTAGCGCTCTTCCTCGCCTTTCTCCTCCACGACCTCCGATGCCATCAGTGATTACACCTGCAGAGCACACAAGGGGTGGAAGGAGAGAGTGACACACCCACACACAACATACGCTCTATGCACGAACTCCAGCGTACACACACGCAACAGAACACCCATACTGAGACACATACACACACACAGAACACAGCCACGCCAAACACACACATCACATACACACACCCCAGATCACAACTACACAACCGCACCAACAAGCAGAGATAAAAATCACCAAAGCCCGTCGGCCAGTCCAACATCCAATGGGCACAACTGTGCTTGTCAAAGGCCTCAACTTGACTTGTGACAGCCTAATGGCCTCTACAAGGTAGGGGCATCAATAGGGCAGGCAGGCATCTAAAGGGTCTGGGGGTGGGTGTTTGGGTTTGGAAGGGAGGTCCTTGGACTTTGGCTTGGGAGTGGGGGTCCTTTTGCTTTTGTGTGGGAGGGGGTGGGGGTTTGACCATTGTCCTGGACAGAGGGGCAGGGTCCCTGGAGCAAAGTAGTGGGGCAGGTGCCTCTTTAGGGACAGGATTAGGCTTTTGTGGGTGGAGGGGCAGCAGAGGTAGAAGGAGGGTCACAGGAGGACTTGGAGGTGGAGGAACTTGGCTTGGAGAGGGAAACATAAGGGCAACAGGCAACACTAGGTGGGACAGGGTCAGGGGACAGGTCAAGGAGGGAAAGGAAAAGCTTCTTAGGACCAAGGGGGATAGATTGGGAAAAAGGTTTGGGAGTGGAGGTAGAAGAAGTGATCGTAGGGCATGTAGGTGTGCTGGATATGGGTGCAGATGTATGCAGAGTATGTGTGAGGTGAAGGACTGTTGAGTGTCTGAGAGACAGCTCGTGCGGATGAATATTGGGGATGGGGTCTGCATGTAAGGTGGGTGTGCTGCATGTGTAGGTGATGGTGGTTGTGGTGAGTGCGGACGTGGTGCATGGGGTATATGTATGAGTGTCTGCTGTTATGGTGACTGAGGGCAAAGTGGTGACAGGGAGTGAGGATTCACTGCTGGCAGGTGTGAGTGCAGTTGTGTTGGGAGGAGTTGCTAAGGGAGACAGGGGAGGTAGTGGCTGATGTCCTGTCTGCTTTGTGTGTTGAATGTGTGCATTCTCATGATGTGATTTGTGGTGCCTGTGTTTGTCTTTGCGTACTCTGTCTGTTGATTTGGGTGAGTGCTTGTCTGTATGTGTGGCTTGGCTAGGAGAGGGGAGAGGGCTTTGTGATGGGGCACAGGTAGCAGGAGGGAGAATGGAAGTACTAGCGACACTGGCTGCCATCAATGAAGAGGCCGGAGCCTGAAATGATCTCTGTAGGCCAGTCCAGGCACTGTGAATGCCCTCCAGGTAGGCATTAGTCTGCTGCATCTGGGATGCCAGGCCCTGGATGGCCTTAACAGTGGTTGACTGCCCTACAGAGATGGACCTCAGGAGGTCAAAAGCCTCAGCCTTGTGGGTAGTAGAGCTGTCTGGGGAAGAGGCTGAGATGCCTGCAGTGAAGGAGACGCCCACCTTCATGGGTGAGCGGGCACAGGCAACTCGGTGGACAACTACTGGGAGGGCGGTGCTGGTAAGGGAGGTGGAGGGCGAGGATAGTGCTGGGATGGTCCCAAAAGATGCCACCACCATAAGTGAGCTTCCATCAGAGGAGGAATATGTATCAGTGGTATCAGCTCCAGTCTCCCCCATAGTGCTCCCCTCACCCTCTGTCCCACTGATCTCCTCGGCTTTGGTGGCTCCTCAGATACTACTATACACTGTGAGGGCTCTTGTATACAGGACCATTACTGTGAGAAACCTGTCAATGACTGACATTTGTACATTGTCATACCTATCCCTATCACCCAGTATGGACATGTATAGATAGGTATGGATACCAATTGAAGATCCTGTATGTCCATGTGAAGCCCAACAAATTGGCACTGTGAAAATGACATGGAAAACTGTTGCTCAGATGCTCGCTTGGGGCACGCGTGGACTCTGGATGTGATACTCCCAGAATGTCTACCACAGACAGGCTAAAGAAGAGGTAGCTGGGTTGGCAGAAGTGTAGTCCGAGGACCAAGGCATTTTAGCGGAACAGCAAGTTTTCTCCTTAACCTATCAGAATCTGACGGAGAGCGGAGCACGCAACAACGCAACAACGCGATTCACACCGGTGCTGGGTGACTCACGGTGAGGAGGAAAGGAGGAGGACGCGACTCCCGGACAGCCACGGTAGGATGCGGCAGCAGCAGGTGGCAGGATGCGGCAGGACACCAGCAAGCCGTGACCCCCGACAGCCACGACAGGACGTGACAGGAGGCCAGCGGCTGCAGCGGTGGCAGGCAGACAGGCAACTGGTGGCAGGGAAGGTGGAAAGGAGCTGGTGGTGGAGCCAGAGAAGCGCTGTTAAGCCAGTAAGCAGGGCTAGACGACAAGGAGGGGGGGGAGAGGGAGCATTGTCCTCGCTCTCCCTGCTGTGTCTTCCCCCGTGCCGCGAATTCCTCACTGAGCACTTGGATCCCGGCTGAACCACCCGCCCGGCTCCCCCTGCCCTCCTGCCCCCCTGCTCTGCTTTACAGCAACCACATACTGGTGCCAGGAAAGGCACCAGGGCCAGAGAAGAGAGGGAAAGAGCCCAGAGAGCCCCCTCAGATGTCATAGAGGTGTGCAAGGCAAGGCACATTCAGTCCCCAGGCTTCCAGGCACCCTCAGACTGCAAAGCCCGGAATCCCTGGGACAAAGAACACACAACAAATACAGTGAAACTCAGTGACAGTGTAGGAATTGGCAAACTAGCGGCAAGCCAGTGATCACGAATCACCCAAAGCACTTGGCTTCATGCTGCCCTTCCAAGACTGAAGCAGCCAGCAAATAGACCATCATGATTAGCACACACACAAAATTACAACCAATCACCAGCCGAAGCACACAGATATTGCCTGTCAACCCAGGGGTGGCAGCAAGGATGACTTTAACACGAGGAAGGAAAAAAGCAGCAAAGAGGCAAAGGCAAGGCTTCCCAGGGGAAGGCCAGCACGAGCAAAAAAATTGATCGACAGAAAGAAAAATACCCCCAAACCTGACACAAACAAAGAAATCGCATTGCAAATCTCCAAACAAGGGCAAAAAAGCAGGGTACAAAATCACAGACTTCTTTCTCACTAAGAAGGAGTTGAACTCCACCAGCACCTTAATAGGTATAGCTCTTGACAATGACTCCGAGACAACAAGCGCAGTTGACGTGAAGACTGCACAGGATACTGAAAGGACCTGTGCGGGCCAGGGAAAAATCAACACACCAATTCCACAGCCAAATAAAACCAGCTAAACGATCAGCGCAGACATTCACAGATGTTACCTAAATGATACTTTTTCCACTTTAAACCTCAGTAACTGGAACAACTGGGGGGAGAGTCTGTGCTGCACTCCTTTTTCCAAACAACCCTTGCAAGTAGAGAACGACACAGACTGCATCATAATTGAGGAATTTCCACTGGTAGACCTTTCAGATACTTGCTCAGATACACCTCGAGGCAATCAGATTGCAAACAACAAAATAAAAGTGAGATCTACCTGTAGCACAAGCTCACCACGAAAAGATCACCCATCTTGTAATGTAACAACTACAACAACATCTGACACGCATGTATCCTCAGCTGTCATGGGCAATGGAGCAACCAAAGCAACTAGAGGAACTTGATGACTCATTAGACCACACAACGGGGGCTAAAGCAAATGTAGAACCATCAACATCCAGAGACTCGTTTAAGGCCTTGCTAGCAACAATGGACGCGATGTCAGCAGCTATCCAATTTCAAGCAGATAATCAAGACACTCAGGTAGATTTACTTAACATCCTGGCCATCCACATTGTGAGCATCGAAAACAAGCTACAATTCTTGAACGATCTGATAAAGAGGGCTCAATCCCACTCATACACCCAGCAGGTGACATGTCAGTGCTCCATCACAGGCGATAACTCACAAAGAACCCTGGATATCCTAAAAATCCAGACCCTTAGAACTGAAGAGCATTTTAGTAGTAGTGGCAAGAAGATCCCCAAAAACCTAATGAATAAGGAAAACCCACAAAACGCGAAGGAATTCCATGCGAAAAACAATAATATCAAGGATATTCACTTATCCGTACAGGGAAGGTCTCAGAGCAACACATAGGGCAGATCATGCCTTAGTACAGAAGAAATGGGCCCCCCATGGGCGGATCGAAGAACTAATTCCCAACAATTCAATAGTGGAGGAATCCTCCCTCACAAAACGGGAAAAGAAACGAAAAAGGAAGGCACGGAAATCTAAGGGGGTCCAGCAAAGCAGTATATGGAAATCATTTGTTAAAACAAATGACACGCAGTCTAAGGAATCAGAAACCACAGAACACAGAAACAAGACCTGCCTATCTAGTTAGATCAAGGCAAAACGGCCAACTAGCGAGGACAATTCTACGGGCGAACGAAGTGCTCTAGTTAATCAAGTAACAACACAGCAACAGTCTCTGAAAATCCCCTTTTCTAGTAACAAGCAGGGTAGCAGCCTTTTGCACAGAGAGATGGCCTTAGGAGAATTCCAGGGAAACAGAACAATCATCAGGCAGTGCCCAGAACAGGGAACTCAGCAGGTTACTGACAGGCAGGAAATTGGCAAACCCTGGGAATATAACCCTCAATGCACAAGCTCCGCGCACAACATGACTGTAACAAATCAACCTGCAGGCAACAACAAACAGATTTTAGACCATGGTTATCATCCTTGGTCAGATGACTGCACAAACAATGCGGCCCAAAAAAGAATCCCAGGCCACCAGATAATGCAGGACAAGGTGGCCTCAGAGGATAATATATTACTTTTCATCCCTTGCTATAATTCGAAGGGGGCTTTTGACATTCTAAATAGAGGCACCATTTTGAAGTTAATAAACGCTATTTTGCCCCTTGCTCACATTTCAACAACAGAACTGATGACCGTAGAGGTCACTCCACATCCAAACCATAAAGACAAAGAGGCAACGCTGACATCCTGGGCCATATCCGCCATTATTGATAACATTTTAGTACATCAAGATACATTTAGTGCATGGGGCATCGTCCTGCAAAAACTAGAACCGCCCAGATACCCTAACCTTCTGGTACCGCAACAAAAGAAGGGTGGCTCAATCTTAAAAGGGGCCGTGGGAGTAGAAACCTCCCAAAGCAGTTGGGACCACATAACAATTGTAAAGCACCAAAGCACGCTCCATCCTGGCATGCACCAACATATCTTCATTGGTACACCCTCAACAGTCAAACAGGCTGGAAGGCAAAATTTAAATGACAACAATCACAAATGGTCCTGACAAAAACCCAGAATGTATCCATATTTGCTCCTGGAACACTCACGGTCTACAAAATCTGGTTACCGACAGGGCGGCTCTGAGTTTCCTTCAGCAGTTTGAAATCGTCATGTTGCAGGAAACATGGTGCATGGAGCCGATACAAATTTCGGGATATTCTGGGATAGACGTCTCTGCAAAACAACCTAAAAAACATAGACACCCCAAGGGGGGCCTCACAACGTACTCCTCCACAAAAATCAGCTGGGTGATCAAACAGATCGACCTGGGAATTGACTGGCTGCTACCAATAAAATTGGAACATCGGGCGCCATCAGGCAACAACAGAACTTTACTATTGATCAACGTATACATACACCCTAATGAAACGCAAAACAATGAAAACATGGAAACATTGACCAGTATTCTAAAAATGCTGCAGAAGCAAAACAAGGACTCAATCCTCATTTTGTCTGGCGATTTCAGCTTTGATTTGAGAAAGGGCAGCACAAACGCCCTAACAGAATATGCGCACATATAAAGTTTGAAACTCTGGGTTTGCGCTGTGTGACGCCTCTTCCAGAGGACGCCTCATCCGCACAACTAACCTTTTCAAGTGCACAAAAAAATCCAACATCGACTTTACATTAATAAATGAAATCGAATTGCTACTGGTCTCAGCTTATAGGATCCAACAACACACAGAGAGCGACCACTTCCCACAAATTATCAAGATCCGGAATGAATGGAATCGGCTCCCCACTGCCAACATCATAATCTCAGCCCCAGTGACTTATGACACAAAATAACTGAAATTGAAGGGCCGGGCCTCAACAAAGTAATGGAAGAAGTATACCACAGTGTAGGCACAACCAAAGAGCTCATAGAAACATTAAGAATGCAGTAACAAGAAGAACACACCCAAGGAGAACGAGTGATTGCTTGGATGCACTTGTGTGATTCCTTAATAAATAAATTTTCCATAAAAAACATCTCCCAATTTCGGTCATAGAGTCAAAAAACTAAGTCAAGAGTTGCAAAGGAGAAAAGCCATGGTTCACCAGAACATTGCGTAAACGTTCCCAACACGTCCACCACAAGACAGCTCGAATACTCTGATTAGAATGTCACAGAGTCTAAGAGAGTCCAAGTGGGGAAAAGGGGATTAGGTAGGGAACAGCTGGGAAGGAGACCTGTAGGAGGCAAAAAGGTTAAAACACACAATATCAAGATTATATCATATTAATCATTACTAGGCTATGACTCTAAGCATTGTCATACTGGAAACATAGATAACTTAAGCATGGACTTAAATAACTAGGCCTCATGATGTCTGGATACCTGAGAGGGAATCAAGAAAGATTAATACAACTTTCCAATGAACTACTCAATGAAATGTTACACATGGATTAGAAACATCAGAACCTTCTAGAATTACGCTTTCAAATTCAAGCATAGTCATTTGCATGAGGACCAGGAAATAATCTGAATGATTTCTATAACACCATATGAATTGTACTTGAGGGACGTATTATGCACATACAAAATAATATCTAGAATTCTAACACTTTAGTTTTCTTAAAATGCAGGAACATGAATTGTGCACATTGCAGATTTCCAAAAAGGTTTGTAAATGCCATGAAATGATTGTGCACAATGAACAACATGAGTTAGACACGAGAAATGAATCGCGCGTCTTGCCGATTCGAAGGCCACCAAGTAAATGCCATGAAGTGGTAGCGCACGATGAGTAACATGAGTTTAGCACAAGAAATGAATTGCGCGTTCTGCCGATTCGAATGTCACCACGTAAATGCCATGAAATGGTAACACACAATGAATATCATGAATTAAACACAAGAAATGAATTGCGCGTCTTGCCGATTCGAAGGCCACCATGTGAATGCCAAGGAATGGTAGCGCACACTGAATATCATGAACTACGCACAAGAAATGAATCGCGCGTCTTGCCGATTTGAAGGCCACCATGTGAATGCCAAGAAATGGTAGCGCACATTGAATATCATGAATTACGCACAAGAAATGAATTGCGCGTCTTGCCGATTCGAAGACCACCATGTGAATGCCAAGAAATGGTAGTGCACACTGAATACCATGAATTTAGCACAAGAAATGAATCGCGCATCTTGCTGATTCGAAGGTCACTATATGAATGTCAAGAAATGGTAGCGTACACTGAATATCATGAATTAAGAACAAGAAATTAATTGGGCATCTTGCCGATTCGAATATCACCATATGAATGCCAAGAAATGGTAGCGTACAATGAATAACATGAATTAATCCCAGGAAATGAATCGCCCCTTCTTGCCAATTCGAATGCCACCTTGTAAATGCCATAAAATGGTAGAGCATAATGAATATCAAGATTTGTACACGAGCAAAGAATTGTGCGTCTTGCCGATTTGAGTGTCAGCATGTAAATGCCATAAAACATCAAGCGCACATTCACATGCAAAAGAGCAAAATTGTTTTATCATGCTAATTAGGCCTAAGAATTTGAAAACCTTCGAGAATGGGATCGGGGGGCCATCCCGACCTCCGTCTTACTGCCCTGATGAAGAATCACCGACAAAGTGAAAGGGAAAGGCCTGGAAGATCAAAGTAGGCCTCCGGAACAGGAGCTCAGGAAGTTGCTGCTGCACTGCACCAGGACCTCTGAATAGTGAGCACGTGGAGCTGGGCTGGCTCCCTTATATGGAGTCTTGGCCCAGCCCACAAACCACACCCAGGCCTGCTGCAGGGAAAGCTTCTAGAAGGCCCTGGAAAGGGACCACACCCTGACACACTCTGAAAGCCTGCAGCAGTACATTGCAAATGAACAGTATTTATATGCACCTTGAACATAAGTCTTCAGGATTAAACTCTGCAATGCAAAAGGTTAAACAACAGTATATCAGCACAATGCATAAATTACGTTATCTTGAGAGTGCTGGGTTTTTGCATTCTAGTCGACCGTAGAGTGCGCACTGCCCTGATGTTGATATAAAAGGACTAACTCAGGAAAAAAATCAACACACAAATGCAGGTATTGACGCAGCCACATGGGAAGCCCACGTACAGACAATGTTCTTACTCCAAGAGCACCATCTGAAGGAGGAGGCCACATAGAGAGCCAATGGCTTAAGCAAGACTAATTTTGGCTTCAGAGTGACAACGCAAACAGACTTACCTCTAAACGAAAATGAAGGAAAGCACGCACTAATGACCATCGACATAGAAATGCTGATGAGCCTTATCAAGAAACTAAAATTGGAAGGGGCAGTTGGTCAGAACGGAATACCGAACGCCTTGTTTAGAGGAGACCCTTCATTCTGGGTGCATTACTTGGTGCTGCTTTTTAACGATCTCCGAGGCACTACGGGTCTCCCAGATGCATGGAAAGGCAGCATTATTCACCCCATATACAAAGCAGGTAACCCCGCAAACCCTTCAAACTATAGGCTAATATCATTAATAGACGTGGAAGCAAAACTCTACGCATCCTGTCTACTGCAACTACTAGCAGAATGGATTCATGTTAGACAGCTAATTCCACAATGCCAGACAGGTTTCAGAGCTGGTATGGGTGTTTCCACTAACCCGTCAACCCTGGCCTTGCTGGGAAACAAAGCCAGGCTTAAGAAGAAAAGGCTATTTGTATGCTTTGTTGACCTAAAGGCAGTTTTTTGATTGCGTACTAAGAACCCGCTTATGGGAGAAACTGAAAGGTTGGGGCTTACCATGGAGCCTTCTTAGCGCAATGATGAACTTGTACACAGGTACCTGGGTGAAAGTAAAAAATTGGAGAGGGCAGCCACCTTACCAACAGAATATTAACAGCAAAAGGACTAAAACAGGGTGTGTATTAGCTCCCATGCTGTTCAACTTATATCTTGCTGACCTAGCCGAGGCTCTTGCTCCCGTAAATAATAGCCACCCACCCAATATTGGCCAAGAAAGGAATTGCATGGCTACAGTATGCAGATGACATAGTTTAACTCCGCCAAACACCTGTTGGGCTACAGCATAGCATCAATGCACTTTATACATACATAACAATGCAAGGCATAGAATTATATTTGGTAAAACTAAGTTTGTCCGCCTGGTTGATAGGAAGTTTAAATCTGCTACATGGTTAATAAATGGAACCCGGGTGGAGTTTGCACCCACATATAAGTACTTTGGATTCACTGTGGACTGCCTCTTGACTTTCAAGCCGCAGCTTGCTGTCACTCAAGTAAAAGCCCTCATTGACCCATGGTTTTAAAGTTCTAAAACAAAAACTGAGCTGCCCATCACACACTCACCTGCTTTCTTTCATGGCAGCGCGGCTAATGCCCACCGTCACTTATCGCGCCAAAATCATGCTGGGGAAGGAGGCAGTTTTATTCAATCAAGTCCAGACAAAGGCCTACAAAATAGTACTTCAGATACCACGACCAGCATCTCCAGCTCAGCTTCATTTAGAATGGGGTCTGAAAAACGATGAATTTCAGAGTAGATGTGCCTACATTAAATTATGCTGGAGAATGCGTGCAGCTGAGATTGGTACTCTAAACAACCTATGTTGGATGGAAATTGAGGAGCAACAGCGTCACAACGATAAAGGCACCTGGGGTGATCACTTAAATAACTTCATTAAAGTACTAGGTTTGCTAGAAGCCTGGGACCGGAACCCTGACAAAAAGGAGTTTTTTCGGAAGGCAAACGCTGTCACTAAGATGAAATCTTTAAATTCTGACAAACAAAAACTGACAACCAGACAGCATGCCTGGACTGTAATAACATCATACAAAACTTTACGGGCACAGGACTATCTAGCAGCAACCTTCAACCGGTCACTGAAACATCGGTTCATGCTTTTCTGCTTTGGGTTGATGGAAACAAAGGATATGGTCCCTTCATGGAGACAGCAAGATCTGACACATTCCTGTTGACTGTGTGGGTACAGACAAGAGTCATTAGAACACATTTTTTGTGTGTGCCCGGCTTTGCTAGGCCACAGGACATTCTATCTGAAAAACATTTTTAAAACACTGAACACACGCTCATGCAGGCCAGCCATTATTAGCTGGCTCAGCGGACTTTCAATTCCGTATTCTTGTCAAGGGACCAAATTTATGGTACAGTCCCCAGAAAGAATTAGTGAATAAGGTTGAAGCCGAGCGTGCATGGGCCATCACTTTATGATTAATAAAGCTCTGAAAGTTTAGTTCCAGCCAGGAAGCAGCCTTAGGTACAACTTAGGATTCTCACTGAGCTTAACTCATCCACAGTCATAGTGTTCGTAAGGGAGCAAGAAAGTCCTAAAGTTAAGCTCAAGCGATGGCTTTCCACAAACCCTTTTTCTGATGGGCGCTGACCTGCATCTGAGACACAGAAGGAAAGGCACATTAATGTAGACCCTACAACCTACAACATTCATAGGCCTACCAACAATACACAAATAAGCATCATACACAACTTCACACTTCCACAACATTCCAAGCAGTCATATCTGTAGGCACACCCTCCACTGGAACATCGTGGCTCCCGGGATCATGGCACAGCAGCACACTCAGTGGAGGTCCTGAATGGCTGGAGAGTCAGGAGTTACGTGAGATATACTGTAGAAAAAGGCAGTCACAGCCGCAGCGGTGTGCACCGTCACCGCCGGCGGCAATCGTCATTGGTCCCTGTATGACATAGACATCAATGTTAATCAATGAGGAGTTGCACAGCAGTTTTGACCTCCTACCGCCATGATGGCATACACTGGTGGAATGAACTCACTGGCATCTGTCCCCTGCATGCAGGACAGGCAGCAGGCGTTTTGCAATACAACTGTTACGAATACATTAACTAACAAAGTCACTACTCATTTCCAACATGGACATGTGATCAGTTACACTCTGGTACAGTGTTAAGTACAATTATGCAGCATGAACTTGGAGTGTGCACATATCCTGGTAATGACAACATGACATTATGGGAATGATCCTACATATTGATGGTGACTGTTGACTTGCAGTGACTGATAAGCATTTGGAAATGGGGCTATGGCAGTAGAGAGTCAACAAGGTGTCTCAGTGGCACACAGGGGAGACAGTTCTGGGGAGGCTTATTTCCTGGCAGTGAGGTTGGCCTTGGCTTCTGTCCTTGCAGGATGTCTGGGTCTGCAACCACATTTGCATAGGGGTTCCTCAGCAACAGGGGGTGGCTCAGTGATGGCTTGTGAGTCCTCAGGCATGACCATCATCCCACTAGCTGCTGCAGATGTAGAGGGCTCGTCAGTAGGTTGGCTAGTGGAAGGGGCCTGGTGGTGGATTGAGGACTCACGCAGGACTGCAACAAGCTCCTGCATCAAGACCTTCATGGGGGGCCATGGTGGCAATGAGGGCTTGCCACTCCTGCATGGACTCCTGGGGGCACTCCCCCTGCTTGCTCAGGTTCCCCCGACACATCTAATACCTGGCCTATCTTGTCCCGGGATTGGTTGTTTGCCCTGAGGACTTGTGCAATAGTTTCATGGGCAAGTGGCTATCTGAGTTGCCCTGCCCTGTGACCCCTAGGTGCACTCCTAATGGCCCTAGCGCCCTGTATCTGTGTCCCAGGACGGTGTGTGCCCATTCCCACTTACACTGGGACCTTCATCATCTTGTGTGGTGGGTGCTGACTCAGGACCCTGTACAGGTGGGCACACTGTGGATTGACGTGGCCTTTAGACACTGGTGTGGGGGCATTGGACGACAGGTGTTGTAGTGGCATAGGTTGGGGGGGCTTCATGGTGTCCTGGGTGAGGCTGGTGGAGGAGGACTGCCTAGAGAGCCCAGATGGGCCAGGTAGGTCTTCCAGTTCCAGACATCCTGTGTTGCTGTCAACTCTGGGGTCTTCATTAGGTCGGGGACTGGCTGTAAGTGGCACTGGTTGTTTGACGACATTCTCAGTGGCACCTTTGGATGACAAGGATTGTTATTCGCACCTGCCTGATGTACTATCCAGGGGCTGCAAGGTGAATGCTATGTGTCATGCTTCAGGACTCGGGTGTAGTTGTGCGAGCGGAATGTGCATTGTTAGTTGTCTACATTGTAATACATTGTGGGAGTCATAGTGCTTCATGCTGTACATGCATTGGGTGCATTTGGGAGTGTGGACTTTGGAACTGGTGTTGGGGGTAGGCTGGACATGCAGGGGATGGGGCAGCATGCATTACAGGTATGCTTCATACAAGGGTATAGGTGACTTACCAGTTTCCAGTCCTCTGGGGATTCCACTAAGACCCTCAGGGTGCAGGATCGCCAAGACCTTCTCCTCCCATGATGTCATCTCCAGGGGAGGATGTGGGGGTCAACCACCAGTCTTCATGTGGGCAATTAGTTGTCTGGACGCCATGGACTGGAACTTCCCCCTCAGGTTGTTCCACCTTTTGCCTATGTCGTCCTTTGTACTTGGGTGGCTTCCCACTGAGTTCACCTTGTCGATGATCATCTGCCATAACTCCATCTTCTTGGCCATGGACGTTTGCTGGACTCGTGCCCCGAACAGCTGTGGCTCTATCCTGATGGTTTCGTCCACCATGATCCTTAATTTGTCATCAGTGAAACGGAGGTTCTTGTGTCGGGACATGGTGAGTGTGATGTATATGTGAGTGTTAAAATGTACATGATGTGTGATGCGTGAGAGGTGTGCAAGTGCCTATGATGTCTGTGTGTAGTGCAGTCTTCAGTGTGGACATGCAATGTATGTCAGTTTTTCATTGTGGCAAGGGTTGTGGGTTGTGTGATTGTGTTTGAAGGGGGGAGGTGTGGTGTATGTATGTGTTTCAGGTGTGGTGTATTCGAATTTGTCTATGTGGTGTTGTGTTGCAGTGGAGATTCCATCTTGGCCTCTGTGGTCCGACTGCCAATGGATTACCACTGCGCTATGTCCGCTGTGCTGATTTGTGGGTTGTTTTATGGGGAGTGGTCTTATTCTGCCAAGGCAGTGTGGGTGGTGGCTCGACATCTCTGCCGCCTTCATACGGCCTGACAGTGTCAGTTTTGTGGCTGTGATCTGGTGATTTTATTTTTATGTGTCTGATTGGGTGGGTGGATTGCCGCTGCCTCTGCAGTCTTTTGGTGGTCGCCTCCACAGCGGTCCTTAGGGAAGACCCCCAATCTCATATTGAGGTCATATGTGTTTCGTCAATCCCTGAATGTAAACCTGGAAAGTAGAGAAATGATTTCAGTGCTCAATATGTTCTACATAATACTGACTACTAACCAGGCAGTGTTATCAATCAAAGGGCAGGGACAATTATTATGCTGCTTCATAGTGAAACTGACATATCTACATGGGTGTTGCTCCTTGTGTTTCTTGTTTTATAAAACACAGGAATCTGTAATCCCTCTATAAATGGCAGTCACTAATTTCTTTATGATGGATGAAATATGGCACACCAAGTCACTGATTATAAAAATAGATATCAGAACCATGGGGGTCAGCAGAAATGTTTTCGGGGGGGGGGGCATAATTTTAATGCCATTTATTCTGTGGCAGCATAACACTACTGTAGTCGTAGTGTTACACTGCACTGTACCTAAATCCAGCCCCCACTTGTCGTCCCTGTGGATGCCCTTGGTTAGAACTCGACTATCATAAGATTATTATAGTCAATTTCTGATGTCACAATGCCTGCTGTCAGAGGCAGCAGCTGAGGTGAAAGGTAGGTCAGGTCACAGAGCATAATAAAAGCAGCTGGCTAAAGCCGCAAATGGAAAGTTGTTTTTCTTTTTTTTGCTCTATTTTAATAGATTACGATTACAAGTAGCGAGAATATTTTTTTGCACTCCTTCGGTAGAGAAAAGTTAGAATCCTTCTGCAGGTTTCTACATGTTCCCAGCTACTGCAGCTTTTTTAACTGACTTGTAATAAACCGTGTCTAATATCTGTTTTCAACACATATCTAATAGGTTTTTGATGTGTTTAATTTTGCACTAGAAGGTTTATTTTTATATTTTATTTTTGCAAACATGCTAGCTCTTTCATATGAAAGACCTACCCACTAAGGTTTTAAAATATTTGTGGGAAAGGTCGTGGTCTGACTAAGAGTTATATGGAATAAAGTTTCCCCTGGCATACATGATCAGGATGTTGCAAGTCACCGCAAGTTACCTTGGAGTTCTACAACCTTATAACCCATATGGATTTATATTGAGATGTTTTACTTTTATGGTTTCTCTGTGATATGAACTCAATGAAGATTAACTTGAGTTACATTTTAGTAGATGTTTGTTGATCATTTTCATTATAAAATCAAAAGTACATGTTCCTTCTATGAAAATAAAATATAGACCTCAAGATTTCAACCTTTGAGTACTTTCTGCTTGAGAAAAAATGACTAACTCAAAGTGCAAACATAAATTTCACATGTGTGCATATGAAACACTTGGCAGCCATGTGCAGGAGCCAAGAAGGAGATTGTGAACACTGAATTTATTACTAATGAATAATTATGTATCATGGGTTAAGAAGTTGCATAGAATTTGACTAATATAGAAAATGATGTGCGACTTAGAAAATGTGCCCATTTGAGTGGCTGTCATTAAATACGAAGTGCTTTTATTAATTTTATTAAATTAATAACGTTATTAAGTGCATGCATTAAGACAATTTGTGATAGTGTGCCATATGAATGATTTTACATTATGTATTTGCTTATTCATTATAGGCCTTAATTAGTGAGGTTTGGTCCTAGTCTGCACAGCCTCATGTGAAGCTGCATTGTCTAATAAAATCATGGAAATGTATGTTCAGAGAAATAGAGATTTATTGTTCGCAGTGTGTTGACCAGACATTAGCAGATGTCTTTTTACTTTCTCATGAGAACTGCCTGCTAGAATGTCTTGTATGAAGAGTTGATACTTTGAATAGTTTGATGCGTGAGACAGCGATGTTCCCCAGAACCAACAATGGATGCACTGACTGGAGTATGAATCGCTACTAAAAGGTTACCTGATGAGTCTGATGATCTGAACTGGAGAAGAGGAAACAATCATCGACATGTGAAAGGCCGTTTAGTTATATCTTAGATTTGGGTTTTTGTTCTTATTGGACTAACTGTAAATGTACGATTTTTTGACCAAGGACAACATGGTAAGTCCTTAAGGACATTCTAGCCTAGCCCAATTTCACTAAGGGAGAAAAAGCTTATCCTGTTCTGCCTGAGGAGCTGAACAGTTCCTGATGATTTACTTCTATCTTTGACTTTATTGCTTACATGTCTAATGCTGATCCCTTAGATATTGCTCCTTAAATGGTTCAGATAGTTTAGAGTCCCCTGTGTCTGAACCATCCCCTTTCACTGCCCGATGCTGAAACTGACCGAACAGATGTCCAACTATCAAAGGGAGTCGCAGCTTGCTGATCCATATGAGGAGAGGAATCACAAAATGCTATTGTTCTTGTTCTTTGTTTCTAGGTACCAACCGCTATATTGACAGAGCCATAGCCAGATGTTTTTCCAAAAATGTACTTTGACTAAAATTGTTTTGCATGAAGCCCAAACATGCTATTTTAATCAGGAAGCTAGATAGGGAGACACAAAAAATGCTAACAAATTATTACTGAAGAGTTGATGTTGTTCATTTGCTGAATCTAGATGCATGATATTTCTATTGCGCAGTTGTTCTTGCTTTTAAATTGTACTGTGACTCTTGAATGCTTGAGATTTTAGAAGATTTGGTCAACTAGTGTTATTTATGTATGTTTACCACTTGAGTTTGAGATTAATTTACGTGACCTTAGCATTGTTAATATAGGGAAATAAACTTTGTAACTTTCACACAAAGGTGTGGTTATTCGTAGCCTAATGGGTAACAGGGTGTGAAGGTTACTGACTCTTAAGAGTACATTGATGATGTTTATTGATTATGATGTTGAAATTGCATTGGATCAAGGACTTATGGTGGAATCACTCTAAGCGTAGTCAGAAGGTCTCTA
Source organism: Pleurodeles waltl (assembly GCF_031143425.1). Lineage (NCBI taxonomy): Eukaryota > Metazoa > Chordata > Amphibia > Caudata > Salamandridae > Pleurodeles > Pleurodeles waltl. The sequence goes on from NC_090445.1 coordinate 513,386,474, forward strand.
GAATCTCTAACGCGTCCCCTTATAAATCAAATTTAAAAGACCAAATAAGGACTGATCCGCTAAGAGAAATGGTAGCAGAGGATGGTTAGTCTCCTTAAGAGCCCAATGTAATTCACAGATTTGGTAGAGAAGTTGGTAAAGGTTAAGAGTTTCAGATTCAATTAAACAAAGTGGAAAGATTATGGGGGTCATTATGACCCCGGCGGTTGGTGGTATAGTGGAGGTATTACCGCCAACAGGCTGGTGGTACCTACCTCCACTATTATGAAATTGGTGGTTTGGACAAAGTCAAACCATCAAGTGAACACACCGACCGCCACAGCGGTAACGACCGCCGGGCTGGAGACTAAAGTCTCCAGTCCGGCGGCCATCACTAGGCCACCCATGGCATTTTGACCCCGCCCACCGCCATGGTTTCAGTGGTTTCTGTACTGCCACTGAAACCATGGCAGTAGGCACTATCAGTGCCAGGAAATTCCTTCCCTGGCACTGATAGGGGTCTCCCCCTCCCCCGTCCCCAGAGTTCTTCCCCACCCACCCACTCCTGACATTTACACACATACATGCACATACATACACACCCATACACACACGCATACACACATTCACCCACACATTCATACATTCATACACACTCACAGCAACACTCACGAACATACATCCAGGCACACGTGCAATCTCACGACACAACATGCATGTGCACTCACACCCACTCATGCACACATGCATTACACACCAATGCACGCATTCACACCCCCACACACACCCCAACACATGCACACAACACCCCCACTACCCTCTTCTGTCAAAGAACCCAACTTACCTGCTCGGAGGGGGTCCTCCGGCAGGAGACAGGATGCGGCGCTGCTGCCAGCAGCAGCATCCGCCAGCAAAACACTGCCAGGCTGTATCATGGAACATGATACAGTAGGCAGTGTTTTGCTGGCATGGCGCTGCTTCTGGCAGCAGCGCCACAGTACCACCGTCCGCCGCCATGACCGTAGATGGAATTCCGCCAGCCTTCTGGCAGAATTCTGTCTACTGTCATCATGCCATGGACAGTCGGTAGCCCCAGCGATGGTATGTTGGCGGTCTGGCGGTAGGCGGCATTTGCCGCCAATGTCATAATGAGGGCCTATGTCTTCCTAAGAACCTACCGTGACTTTCCCAGAATCTTGGAGCTTGTCAGTGCTTGTTTTAGGATGTTTTTGGTGCTCTAGTGACAGTGTGAGTAAAATAGGTTTTGTGCGTGCACAGCTTAAGAAAATCGCAGGTGAATTGTGATGTTTGAGAGTGATTAGGGAGTTGCGTACTTCAAATGAAGTTGTTTAAGGAGTTTGCGTAATCCAGATGAAGTTGTTTAGGGAGTTTGCATACTCAAAAGTGAGAGAGTAGGGAAGTTGACGAATTTCACATGTGTGTAGCGCTTTGTGGTCAACATTGTCCAAGTGGTTGTTGGTATATGGACCCTGCCTGGTCTAAGGCTCCGGAGTTTTGAAAAGTATATGAGACACTGGGTTTATGTTGTAATTTGTCTGTTTAGTAGGTCAATCGGGCTTGGTTGACAAACTCAAGAGTGCATTTTAAAGGAGTGATAGCTGTTTCTGCAGAGATTTGGTGAGTCCTATGTGCACCCAATGATTACTTGAGAGTGAAATTTGCTGGTCGCATTTTGCTTGCGATTCAGGGAAACTGAGATAGAAGGAGTATCTGTTAGAGCGAAATGCCACAGTGAAAAACAGTAAGGTTTCTGAAACGATTGCATTACCTGCCTGTAGCAAACAGACAAGTTGTATGTTGATTTTATTTAGTGCTCGCAATATTTGCATTTACTTTTAAGTGGATCTGAGTTTTGGAGGGCAAGCTGAAAGGCTTTATCAGCCACAGTATGTGTGAGTGTGACATAATTTGAGCCGCGCTGGGATAGGTCGGTGAGTGTGAAAAGCCACGAACGGATTGGTGGACAACCGTGAAGTGTAATTGGTTGACAAGGTAGACGAAAAGGATTTTGGGATTGAAATTCACTTCTTGATTTGATTGAAAGTAACGTAAATTTGCTGAAATAAAAGATTTTTAAAGCTTTAAAGAGTGCCCTGAGGGGAGATATGTTTATTCCAACTAGAATAGGGGAAATTATACCACCAGAAGGCACACCTCTTATATCATGTTTGAAAAACAAGGTGCTGTACCATGTCTTTGGCTGGAACAGTGGTGCATAGAAACAGAGAGTGATGGGAGCTTAGCATTCCCTGCCTATCGAACATTTAATTTGAGGATTTTGGAGAATTTAAGGAGAGTAGTGTATGTTTTGAAACCTCCTTCGAGTCCCGCACAGTTTAAAGCATTAGCTATTTGGGAACTCGTAGCAAGAAAGCAACTGAAATTTAACAGAAGAGTGAGAAAAGCTGAGAAAACTCTAGCAGGGCTAGATGGGAAAGTGAGCAAAAATTGTGGAGAGCTGAGACTTTACAGGGAATTAAGTTGTTTCCAGCAATTACACAAGAGAATGGGAACGAGGCTAAAAAGATTACCAAGAAGAGGGATTTCATTTCCTTCAGAAGACAGAGAGCAGAAATCCACAGAGTCTAGGAAGTCTTTGACTTGTGATGAAGAGTCAGATGATGATGAGTTTATTTTGCAGTTACTGAGAAGTTGTCCCCACTATATGCAGCACATATGATAGGTTTAAGTACTAGTGCAGATCCTACAGTTCTGATACCAATTGAATCCACCCAGAGACAGATACAGGTTAGTCATAGTGTTCCAGCTACTTCTGTGATTCAAAGGCCTATGCCACAAATTTAGATACACAGAATTTATCCAGATGTAACTATTATAGATACTGCAACAAACTTAGTAGTGTCAACAGAACAAGCATCCCAATTAAGACAGGTTTACCAGAACCCGACAATGATTCAAGTAGAATCTACACCTAAATTGATGTCCTTCTTACAGACACAGACTATTCCAAGATACACCCCCATAACAGGATCACAAACAGAAATGTCTGCTTTGACAAGTCAGGAAATAGGAATAATATACCCTAGGGATCCAAAGGTCCAACCAAATCCAGATGCTGTGTCAGTACTGGTTACCATAGGTCCGGTCATACCATTGTTTGCCCTGGGAAATAATAAAGACAGAGAACAGAAAATTCTGAATCCAAGCATAGAGAGGGAGAGATTTACTGAGAATGCAAGAATGATGACTCACATGAGACCGACATTTGATGGAACAGGTCTGTTAATCAATTTGGGTTCATTTTGGACTCCTTCAAATAATCAGGGAAGATTCAACATAGGTTCCAATCCAAGCTTTGGGACACCAGAGACCCCAAGTATAACGTTACAGCAAGGGCCAGCTGTGAGTAATAACATTGCATTACAAGGGTTAACAGTTCAGCAGTTAAGTGAATGGTTAGAGATGCTGAGTAGGAGGAAGTGCCCTGAATTTGACCAGGCTTGGACTATAAGCAGAAAACATGATTGAGGGAACGATGGGGTCAGACAGAATTGACACATTCCAAGAAGATGAGTTATGTTTTTTGTGCAAACTGATTACTAATAAAGCAGGAATAGTCATCAGAAATGAGCAGACTTGACAAAAAAATATGACATAGAAATTGAGAAAACCAAACATTTGAAGAGGAGTTACAGATTAGAGTTCAACTCAAAGGACTTTGAGAACACGAGAATACCGGGAAGGAAAATCTACCTTAGGGAATTAGTACAGAGCATTCAAACATGGGGAGCATTAGATAAGTGGGAAGGCAGATGGGTGAAGAAAAGAGAAACAAAGAAAAGGGATTCTGCAAATCTTACTGCGAATGTCCAGCAGTTTGAGGATCCAGTGAAAATCTTACCAATGAGAGTGATTCCCAGAGGGAATTTTGTCCGTGTCCCGTGCAGCAGAAATGACATTCTGTCCTTTACAAATGATTATCTCAAATTGAGAGAAAAGCCAATAGAATGGCACCAGCAAACAGATATGTTTGTGAAACTCGCAAAATGCCTGTGGGAGGATTTGAACACCCTGTTAGAAATAGTAGTTCCAGCAGACTTATGGGTTGAGAGCAAAAGAAATGTAGATTGGCTGACAAGAGAACCTCAGAGAGATCCAGCAAAAGGTGCACCATCTCCTGACGTAATGAAAGATTACTATAAGGTGATAGAATTTTTTTAACGAGAATTGTGCCTAAGAATATTGAACGGCAGAAAATAGACAGGACAGCTCAAGAAAGGAAGGAGTCAATACATGCTTACTATGAAAGATTGTTAAAGGCATTCAAACATTGCAGTGGGACAGAAACAATTGAGTCGAAATACATGATTTATTTTGTGTTCAGATTTGTTGAAGGATTGAGACCCGAAATTAGCCAGAAAATTAAGAGTCATTTGATTTGATGGTAAGCGAAGCCGATTGATGATGTATTGCAGTATGCAAAGTACTGTAGTGATGAGATTGAGCTGAAACAAAGAAAATTGAAAGAAAAGACGATGGTGATGCAGATTAAAGCAGCACAATCAGCAATTCAGGGGAGTTTTCCACAGCAACAGCAGGGAAAAGTATTGTTTCAGAATCAAGCAGGAGGTAGAGGTCGTAGTGGAATTGGAAATGTGAACTGTGGTCCTGAATTGAATACTGTGGTTATTCAGAATGATGTGCAAGGAATGAAAAGAATGTTACCATGTCACGCTTGCGGAGGCCTCGGACATTGGAAACAGGAGTGTTGCTCAGCAGATGAACAAAATCAATTCTTTTTAAAACATGAGAGGGCCAAGAATGAGAGGCCAAAATTCAAATTTCCAAAGTAATGTGAACCCAATGAAAGGTTTTCAGCCCATGCAGCCAGTGCACATGCCACGTTTGCAAATGCCCCAGTCACAGCAAATGCAACCTCAGATTCAAATAGTACCTAGACAGAAAATTCAAATATCTCAAGCTCCAATGGACCAGCAGCAGGTGATGCTTCCTCAGCAGGTCACAGGGCAAAGGTTTAACCAGAGTAGTCGCACAATACACCAAAACCCACTACACAGTGAGGATGAATGGAATGAGGATTGTGTGTTCATATGAGGAGGAATGTGTGTTAGAAGCTTCATTAGAGGTAGACCAGAAAGGTCAGAACGTGAAGGGAAGAGTGATAGGTCACAAAATCTCATTTGAAGTCAACACAGTAGCTACACGCTCTATTGTGAGAACGGAAGAAGTTCCAAACCTGCCCCTTTTGGGGAAAACAGTGCAGATTATAGGAGTTGCAAACCAATATTTGACCAACCCAATTACAGAACCAGTTCAGGTTAACATTGGCAATTTTAAAGGATTACACAAATTCGTAGTTTGTGAACTGAGTCTGGTATCCTTACTAGGAAGGTACTTGCCATGTAAAACAAGATGTTCAATTACTTGCTAAAGTGATGGAATTACCTTTCAGAGAACAAGTGATGATGACGATGACCTGCCCACAGAAACGGATTTTGATACAGTGAATGAGGAGTACCCCTTGATCAGTTTCTTTCCAGTTTTCACAATGAGAGATTTTTCTTCTGACTTGCATGGAACAGTTAAAATAAAAGTGTGGGATTTTACAGGAAAGGACATTGATCTAATAAAAGGAGTTGAGCCAGTTAAGGTCCCAGTCAAGCCAAATGCGATTTTCTACCAGATTCCCCAATACCACATGGCACATGATACGATTAAAGGGATTGTTACCATAATTGCAGAATTTGTAGACCAAACCATTTTAAAAGAAGTGCTAATCAGTCCATGTAATTCACCAATAATGGGATTTCTAAAGCCATGTGGGAAATTTTGGATTGTTCAGGATTTAAGGAAAGTAAATGATATTGTGATTAAGTGTTGTCACATGGTGCCAAATCCAGCTGTGATATTATATCAGATCCTATGCAGTGCTGAGTGGTTCTCCATAGTGGACCTGCCACAAGCATTCTTTTCTGTACCTCTTCATGCGGATAGTCAATTTCTTTTCTGCTTGAAATTTTTGGATCGAGTCTACTGTTGGTGCAGAATTCCTCAAGGGTTTTCAGAGTCACTGTCCATTTTCAACCAGATCCTGAAAAAGAATCTGGAGTCATTGGAAATGCCTTTCCAATCAACATTAATCCGGTATATTGATGATTTGTTGGTTGCGTCAAAAACAAGAGAAGCATGCAAGTATGATACTATTGCCTTACTGAATGATTTAGGGAAGAATGGGCATAAAGTGTCCCCCAGCTAAATTACAGTAATGTCAGAAAGAAATGAAATATTTGGGACACCAAATTGAAAAAGGAGCTAGGACGATTTTGACAGAGTGTCACAGCCATATTGCAGATGAATTCTCCAGTGACACAGAGAGATGTCAGGATGTTTTTGGGCATGGTGGACTATTGTCATCAGTGGATTCCCAACAGTTTAATCATTTCACAGCCATTGCAGAAGCTGACTCACAAAGAAGATACCGATCCCTTAGTGTTATACCAAGCTTGTATAAAAGCCTTTACAGAGTTGAGAGAAAGCCCGCTCAAAGAGCCAGCTTTGGGAGTGTCTGATTGCACAAAACCCTTTATGTTGTTTTGTAATGAGCATGATGCATGTTCTTTGTCTGTTTTGACACAAGTCCATGGTGGTGTAAACTACCCATTAGCATATGTTTCAGCTACTTTGGACCCAATTGCAGCATCTTTACTTGGCTGTTTACGTACAGTTACAGCGGTTGTACTGAGCCTCACTCAGAGTGAGAGCATTGCGATGGGACATCCTTTAAGTGTAAGGGTCCCTCACTCCATTGAAGTTTTACTTACCAGAACCAAGACACAACACTTGGTGAATGCTAGGTTGATGAGATATGAAACTGTCATCCTAGGTTTGCCCAGTGTTACTTTGAAAAGGTGTACAGTGCTTAACCCAGCAAATGTGCTTCCAAAAGAAAATGTTTTAATTGACAAATTTTAAGAATTTGAACATGACTGTCTGGAAGTTATTGATTTTGTGCACAAAACTGAGACCTGATATTTGAGACACTCAACTGGAAGAGAAAGACCAAATAATTTTTGTTGATGGTGCCTGTTTAAGGGGTAACATGGGAACATTGAGAGCAGGATATGCTGTGTGCACAGTTTCTGGTATACTCAAAGTGTCCTGGCTCCAAGGAGTGTATTCTGCACACGTGGCAGAGTTGGTAGCCCTTAGAGAGTATGCCATGTCTCTGCACAGTTTAAAGTTACCATTTATACTGATAGCCAGTACGAGTTGGAATAGTCCACGACTTTGGCCAGCTATGGTCGCAGAGAGGTTTCATGACCTCTTCTGGTTCACCGGTTAGAAATGGTGAAAGGATCCATGATTTGTTACAAGCTTTACAAATGCCTGAAAAGATTGTTCTGGTGAAATACAGTGCACACCTGAAGTCACAAGATTTTGTGTCAATGGGAAATGGATATGTGGATCAAGGTTTTGCACATTGAATTGTATATTTTTTAAAGACAAATGGGAACTGTTACCTGAAGAAGAAATGTACCCAAATTTTGCACTACATGTCATAGATACTTGGGAAGAATTGAAAGCGCTTCAAGTTAATGTTGACAAAGATGATAGGAACAATTGGTTAAAGTTGAAATGTGTTCAACGTGAGGACGATGTATGGGTGCCCGGGGAGGAAAGAGGTTTTACCAAACAGTTCGTTGACTCAAATGGTTAGATATTATCATGGTCAAGTACATGTTGGAAGGGATGCGATGATTCTCACATTCAAACAGTTTTGGTTCAATCTAAAGTTTAGACTGGTTGCCAAAGCAATTTGCCAATGTTGCATCATCTGTCAGCAGATGAATGTGGGAAAAGGGACTGTGGTCAACATGAGCCATACTGGAGAAACGGGAGGTCCATTTAGCAGAATGCAGATGGAGTTCATTGATATGCCTGTGTGTGGAGGATTGAGATATGTGTTGGTGATTGTATTTTTAGTCACTGGATTGAAGCTTAACTCACCTGAAGAAATGACATCCTTACAGTAGTGAAATTACTATATATAGGGAACTGATACCGCGTTTTGGTTTCCGGTCTCTTTAGAATCAGATAGAGGAAGTCACTTCAAGAATTAAGTTATTAAATTATTATGTTCAGCTTTAAACATTGAGCAGAAGTTGCATTTTAGCTACCTCCCTGAAGCCCCAGGACTTGTTGAACAGATGAATAGTACCTTTTAGTCAAGAATTGCAAAGATGTGTTCGTCTACAAATCTGAAATGGCCAGACACACTGCTTTTGGTTCTGATGAGTATGAGAAACACACCTGACAGGAAAACTGGACTGTCGGCACATGAAATTCTCATGGGCATGGCAATGAGATTGCCTGCAGTTCCTGTGAATGCTCTTGTGAACATAACAGATGATATGGTGTTGGATTATTGCAACGATCTGGCTAATGTGGTTTGCTCTTTCTCTCATCAGGTGGAAGCCACCACACAGCAACCGTTTCAAGATCAAAGCCTCAACCTGAGAGTGGGAGATTGGGTTGGGATCAGAAAACATGTGAGGAAGACTTGCTTGGTGTCTCGGTGGAAAGGCTCATACCAGGTACTGATTACTACTACAGCTGTGAAGTGCACTGGAATTCTGAACTGGATTCATGCCAGCCATACTCGGAAAGTACCCTGTCCTTTGGACAATGACGAAGAGTTGTTGAGAGTACCAAAAACCTCCGGACCAACTCCAGAATTGGAGAAGAGAGCAGGAGAATCAGAGACTGAATCTGAGCAGACTGAAAACAGTGTAAGCACTCCTGTGAGAGACAAAGTGGAAAACAAACAGGAGAGTGACAGTGAACCAATCTCAACTGAGGCAGCAGGAGAGTCCAGTCAGAGGAGGGCTATCTTGAATCAGACTGTCTTGAAAGACAAAGAGAGCAAGCTACAGACCCCGAGGTGGAAGGAGTTGAGGCGGATCAAAGCCAAAATGATCTGACTCTTCCTGAACTAGTCACAGGTACATCAAGAGAAAATCCTGCAGAACGACAAGAAGATACATGTCCAACACTGAAAAGAACAGTGACGAACGGTCCATTGAACGGAGATAAGTGGCCAAAATCACAAGCCAAGAGAAAAGAAGCAATTACAGTGACAACTATTGAAGAGGAAATAAAAACAACAAGAAGAGAAGACTTGAGTGATGGAGAGCTGAATGGAGATTGAAGATTGAAAAGAAAGCAGAAGGTACTCAGGTCCTGAATGGGCGAATGCAATGACAAGTGAATACCAGAGTGAATTTTTGTCTTTTTATTTTGATCAAGAAATTCCAGGTCAATACATTGGCATCTGAAGAAGATCAATTAATTAAACTTTGTAAATTTGTAAACCTAAGAAAAGTGCAGAAGAGACTGTTGAAAGTAACTGGAAGAGACTTTAAATAACCTGATTTGACAAGCTGCTATACTGATCTTTGACAGCAAATTTACAGATTTTGACAAGCTACCTATTTTGACAGAAGGTCCTGGAAGAAAGACTGAGGGCTGTAAATAGCTGCTAAAGACGACTGAAGATTTTTGTCTTATTTTGCTGCATAGCTGTAATTTTTCCTTCTACTTTCTGATTCTTTACCAATCATGAGTAACCACAACCAACAGGTTAGGAAGAATAGATGCTGTAAATACATAGGTTTTGGTTTGGCGATTATGTGCATGATATTGTGCTTGGTGTTGATTGTGAGTGTGACTCTTTTTGACAAGATTGCAGCCAACCATACCTCTGCTTTAGAGACAACTACTACACTCACAGAAGTAGACAGGTTTAGGATAGATGAGAAGTATTTTCACAAAGGCAGTACCCAAGGAGAACTTTCTTCTAATGTTTTCTATTGCCTATTGCGTGAGTATGTTGAGACAGTGCATCCTAATAGTCTCACATGTTTGCTTGCTCCTATAGAAAAAAGTTTCTTAGATCAGGCTGATGACCAGAGAAAGGCATTAAAAGTGAAATTAGAGAGAGGCTTAGAAAAAAGGACATTTATAAATGGTCATGCATTTAGGGCCATATGTACGAGCACATTTTCCCTAGATACAAAATGGGTAAAGCCCTTTGATACATATGGCCCTTATTGATATAAAGACACAAGGGAAGTTAGCTTTAGATGCACAACATGTAGGAAAGCTTTGTGTATGTAGACCTAAATCTTGCACTGACACATTGTTTGTGGGAACGAGTGAATGTAGACATGTGTTTTTGTTTCAGAGTAAATGGATGTTCATGTTAAATGGACAAGACCCAGCAATTCTAGGAGTTTATTGGATCTGTGGTCCAAATGCATATTACCATCTTCCAAGAAGATGGTATGGCACGTGTTACTTGACAATAGTTTTCCCAAAGATTTATCAACTTGAGAATATGAGTAAGATACCAAAATTGACTGAATTTCCTCATGTTAGACAAAAGCGAGAATCATATTCTGGCATAGTTGGAGATATATTTGGAGCAATAATTCCCTCAGTAGGAGTTATTCTGACTTCTCTGAAAATTCAAAAGCTGTCACTATTGTGGATAACATGCTGACAAATTTTTCAGGAGCCATGATCCTAATGGATACAGAACTGCCTTGCATTAGACATCCTTTTAGCAAAGGAGGGTAGAGTTTGTAAAATGTTGAATTGCCAACATTGTTGCTCATATATGCCTAACAATAGTAAAAAGATTAGAAGTCTTATTAACAATTTGACTAATGATGGCGCATATTTGAAAGAGCTAAAAGAACCAGGAGTTTGGGAAAATGTTGGCATTGCTTCTGTGGGGAATTGGCTTGGCAACCTAGGGAAAGGGATAATTTTGAAAATAATACAGATGATATTGATTATTGTGACTTGTATAATTGGAACATGGTAATTTATAAATTGTATGATGCGATTAAAATGAAGAAATTGAAAAATGATCAGAGGAGGGATGAAGTTAAAATGGAAAAGCTCTTAAGGGAAAAATTGAAAAGGGATAGAAGAAATAAAAGTTAAAGGGAAAGCAAATTTTAGGTGAACAGAAATTTGTATGAAATGATGTAAGGTGTGATGACATATTTAGTCATCAGAGGAGGGATTGTGAATGCTGAATGTATTACTAATTATTGTTTATGTATCATGGGTTAAGAATATACATGGAGTTGGACTAATATAGAAAATGATGTGCAACTTAGAAAATGTGCCCACTTGAGTGGCCGTCATTAAACACCAAGTGCTTTTATTAAATGAATAATAATATTAATTGAAGTGCATGCATTAAGAAAATGTGTGGTAGTGTGTCATATTAATGATTTTACATTATGTATTTGCTTGTTAATTATAGGCCTTAAGTTAGCGAGGTTTGATGCTAGTCTGCACAGCCTCATATTAAGCTGCAATGTGTAATAAAATCGTGGGCATGTATGCTCAGAGAAATAACGATTTAGGTCCTCATTATGAACATGGCAGTCCGTTCCGCTCCGCCGGCGGTGGCGGTAAAAACCGCCAACAGAGGAGCAGGCCGGACCGCCAAATAATGAAGCAAATGAAACCCACCCATCCCGCGCACCACCCACCGCCAGAAAAGGAGTCCCGCTGACGACAGCAGAGTCCGCCCACAGGCTGTTGGAAAGGCCCAACCCGCCCATCAAATAATGAACCACCATTCCACCACCAGTTCCGGTGGGCGAACCACCGCCACACAAAGCCAGGTGTAAAAGAAACAAATAGAAGGAAACACTCACCGGAGTTCCACAAAACGTGCAGCGGCAGACATGGACAGAGAGCTGCAGATAATGCCAGCCTTGCTCCTTGCCATATATCTACACGACCGAGACCGCCGACGAAGACGACAACTGTAAGTACCCCAACCTACGACACAAGGGAGGAAAGGGCAAAGTTACATACCCACCCACTCTGCAACGCCCCCCCAACCCTTCCCAGCAGCACAAGTCAGACACCCCACACCAAGAGGGACGTACCCGACCGAAGGCCACTGCAACTTGACCACAGTACATTCAATAGCCCCACAGCCATAAATAATTAAAACAAACACCAGGGTGGAACTGTGTGCAGCCCAAACAGAGGCCACACAGAAACTTTAATATGTAGCTCACTTAGCGAAACAGTGCCAACAGGGCCAATGGCCAGTCCATAAAAAGTCATTTGTCCTTGGCCACAACTGGCCACACCTGACTCCCACAAGTGCTGAGTACTCCACTGAATGGGGCACCATATGGGGATCCAGGCACCTCACGGAAGGGGAGCAAAGGGGGGAGGGGGTGGGGATTTATGACGGGGTGGGAATTAGACTTGCATGAGGAGGTTGGAGGGGGTGGGCTTCGCCTTTGAAGGCGGTGGAGGCAGTTTGGCTCGGGTAGAGCTGGATGCCTTAGGCTGTGAGCGGGCCTTCTTCTTCACGGGAGAAAGGGCACGGTAATGGGAAGGCTGGACCAGGGTGGGCTGTGATGTGGAAGGAGCGAAAAGTGCAAGGAGGTGGGCACATTTAGGGACAAGACAGGGTGGGCCAGTGGGTTGGAACAGGTCTGCACGGGAGAGGAAATGTTTTTTGGGAGCAATTGGGGTGGGCGTGGATGAGGGCATGGGAGTGGAGGCAGAGGGAGTTGATGTATGGGGTGTACCTGTGCGTGTAGTGGGTGCAGGTGACTGCTCAGTATGCTGTGGTGTGGTGGATGTCTGATGCGTGGGTGTCTTGGTGCATTTGAGTGTTTTGGGAGGTGGGGGGTGGACACAGTGGGATGCATGTTGGGTGGGTGTCTGCAAGTCTGTTGAGTGTGCTGCATGTGTCAACTACAGTGGAGGTGGTGAGTGCAGGTGTGGTGTACGGGGTGCATGTATGGCTGTCTGCTATTGTGGTGAGTGCAGGAAGAGGAGCAGTAACAGTGAGTGAAGGTGCAGTGCATGAGGGTGTGGATGTTGAGGCGACAGACAGGGAGGCGGAAGAGGCTGGAACGCTGTGGGAAGTGGACGTTGTTGTGTGTGCAGGTGTCTGTTGGCTGTGTGAATGCTTGTGGTGCTTGTGTTTGGAAGTGTGCTTCTTGTGCGTTGATGTGCCTATAAGCGGGTCTGATTGTATGTTTTGGACGGGTGAAGGGAGTGGGGTGATGGAAGGGGTAGAGGAGGTTGGAGGGGGGATGGAATGGCCAGGCAAACTGGCTGCCGTCCAAGAGGAGGCCAGAGCCTGAAAAGATCTCTGTAGGGCAGACACGGCACCATGAATGCCATCCAGATAGGCATTTGTCTTATGCACCTCAGAAGCCAGACCCTGGATGGCATTGACGGTGGTTGTCTGCCCTACAGAGATGGTTCTGAGGAGGTCAAAGGCCTCCTCTGTGAGGGCAGCAGGGCTGACTGGGGCAGGGGAGGAGGTGCCTGGGGCGAAGGAGACGCCCACCTTTCTGGGTTGGCGGGCACGGGCAACTTGGTGGGGAGCAGAATGGAGGGCGCTGATGGTATGGGGGGTGGCGGAATATCTCATGGTAGTGGTTTGTCCACAATTGTCCGGCACCGCTTGAGGACCCCCATCAGAGGAGGTCTCAGTGTCACTACCTCCTGTGGTAGTAGCCTCCCCCCTGGAAGTCCCCTCACCCTCCGACCCACTGGTCCCCTGGGCATCCTTTGTCTCTGCCTCGAAGGATCCGTGGGCCGCTGCCTCCCCACTTGCCGGTGCCTCAGCTCCCTCGCCTGATGTTGATGCTGTACCAGACAAACACAAGAGAACAGGGATGGGGAGACAAAACAGGAGAGACACTTGTAAGTAGCTGAATGCTGATACACAATGGCCAGACATACACCTACCTAGCAGACACACCCAATAGGCAGCACCGTGCAGTATGCCCATGGCCATGGCCCTTACTACTGAGCAGTATACTGACCTACACCCATCCCCTGAAATTGTATTGGAGCTGAGGTAGGTGAAACCTGACAGGGACACCCCAACACCCTTTGGAGCGCAGACAGTAGCTGGACACCAGTCAAATTCCCTGCTCTAAGCACCATGAGCCCTATTGCACACACACTCATCCTTCCAGGCTGAAGTATGGCCTGTGAGTACTCACCCCCTTGTGACTGCTGTGCAGCCTTCAAGCTCCCATCCAGGTCTGGGTACGCCACCGCCAGGATCTTTCGCATGAGGGGGGTCAGTGCCAGACAGTTACCCCTTCCACGTTAGGAGGACTTCCCCAGCTGGGCCTCAGTGATCTTCCGCCCCCAGCGCCGCAGGTCCTCCCACCTCTTTCGACAGTGGGTGCTCTGCCGGTTGTAGACCCCCACTATCCATTCCTCCTTGGCGATGGCATGCCAATGTGCCCTCTTCTGGTGGGCACTGACCTAGTGGGGTGACACAGAAATGGAAAACAGAGGTCAGGCACCTGCACGATGGCGACAGCTGGCAGATTGTCAGACATAGGACAGACAGCACTCCCAGACATGCAGGACAGTGGCACGCAGCATTCCATTCACAAAGGCCCATCCTGGCTCACAGGAGCACACATTTGTGCAATCCACTCTATACATTACTCACACAGTGCCCCCCAAACCCGGACTCACCTGTACCTCTGGCCGGCCGTAGAGTCTGCCGTACAGGGGCAGGACCCCTCCCACAAGTTTCTCCAGTTCTTCCTGGGAGAAGGCCGGGGCCCTTTCCTCTGCACCACGTGGAACATCCATAGCCAGAGGCAGGCCACAGCAGTACACAGAGTGGAGTACCTGTCCGCACAAGATCAGGGAGTCAAGTGATCAAACGATGACGAAAGCGCGTACGTTCCGCAGCGGTATGCACCATCACCGCAAGCGGCGATCATGAGATGCCAGGATTCCTCATTGGCATCCATGTTAGCCAATGAGGGTGCGAACAGCGGTCAACACCGCCGTACGCTGTGACGTCAACCGCTAGCGGTATTAGGTCACTTCCACAACGAAGGGGCAGAACTACAGTGAGCAGACATTTTGCCATCACCTACGCATCTTGAAATTCTTAATACTCACAATGCTGGCCCTACTAGCCATATGAAGCACCTAGGCCTCTATCCATTGAGTATATATTCACACATGATTTACTCCATTCCCTCCTAGTGATGTACATGTGCATCTGTCAGGTTGCAGTTATTGTACAGACACTGCTATGAAGAATGCACTACATGTATGTAGCAAATCTGCCAGTGTACGAGGAAGGACACCATCGGTGTACAGACCACTTGTGGATATGGGGACCATGGTGGAGCGTCAGATCATAATCACCTACCGACTCACACGTGCAACTATTCAGGACCTATGTGCATTACTGGATCCTGCACTGACTCCCGGAAATCGTAATCAGCATGCCATTCCAACTGAGGTGCAGGTGCTCTCCGCACTCCATTTCCTGGCCACAGGCTCATTTCAAGTGACAGTGGGCATGGGTGCTGGTTTCTCACAGCCAATGTTCAGCCAGGTACTGACAAGATTTCCGAATACATTTGTACAACATCTGCAATCCTATGTGCGATTCCCCCAAAGTGCTAACCTCCCTGCCATCTAGTCTGACTTCTTTGCCTTTGCAAACATTCCCCATGTCATAGGTGCCATCGATGGCACCGACATAGCTATCATCCCCCAAGAGTGAGTGAACAGGTGTACAGAAACAGGAAGAACTTTCACTCCATGAACATCCAATTGGTATATACTGCAGACAGTACATTTCCCATGTGAATGCCATGTTTCCGGGTTCTGTCCATAATTGATTTGTTTTGAGGAACAGTAGTGTGCCACAGAAGATGGAACAACTACAAGAGGACAGAGGGTGGATCATAGGTAAGTTTTCCTGTCACTAACTGACACATTGCAGAAAACCAGTCTGACTAAGGACATTACAATGACGACTCTGTATTGACCATTTATCTGGTGATTCTGGCTATCCAAACTTGCGTTGGCTCCTGACACCAGTGAAGAATCCCAGGACGGATGCAGAGAGGAAATACAATGAGGCCCATGGACGTACTAGGAGGGTGATAGAGGGTACTATAGGTCTCCTGAAGGCTTGATTCCGGTGCCTACTTATCTCTGGGGGTTCCCTGGCCTATGGGCCTGATAAGGTGTGTAGAATAGTGGTGGCCTGCTGCATGCTGCACAACGTGGCTGTGAGACATGCAATCCCCCTTTTGGAGGTGGAGGGTGCTATAGGCCCTGATCAGTTACCTCAGAGAGGTGAGGAGAGTGATGGTGAGGATGAGAAGGGGAAGATGTCAATTCCAGGAACCAACTGATACAACTCTACTTCCAATAACTGTGTGGGACTTAAACCTATAATTTTGGTTAGTGACTGATATTGTAAGTGTGCCATGTCATATAGGGGAGATTAGTCATGATAGGCGAGACATGGACCTCTTCAGCATGGTAATGACAGACAATATATGCATTACCTCCTTACTTTGAAACACACATTACCACCACCAAGCACAAATTGACAATAAAGTTGTTCCCTGCCAGTTGCATCCATACTCCACTTTGTTCAACATTGAAGACAGGTGACAGTGTTACAGGTGAGAAATGTTTATTGGTCGAATACAGTGAAATGTGCTATGTACAGTGATGGAAGTCATAAGGGTTGGGTGTCCTCAAAACCGACTTGGTGGCAGCCCTGTTGGATGTCATAGGTGGGTCCTATTTGTAGTATAGTACTTTATTTAGCCCTCAGCTATGTTTAGTTGGTGAATGGGTGGGATGGTTGCTTTGCAGTAGTAGCAGTGTCAATTGTTGGAGTGGGGCTTGTTCTTAGCTGGGTTTCCAGTGTCATATCTTGGCCTAAGACTACGTTTGGGCACCTGCTGTGGAGCTTCTTGAGGTGGCATGGTTGGCCCTTGTGATTCCTGGGAGGGTATTTCCTGTGCTGTTTCTGCTGCTTGGGTCATCTGTTGCTGGTTGTCCAGGGCTGTTGTGGGGGCCTCTTGTCCGGTGTGGGTGTCTGACTGTTTGTTGACCAACTGCAGAAGTGCTCCAGCAATGGTGGCCATTGTGGCATTGTGTTCTTTCCACTGCTCCATGGCCTGTTGGTGTTGTTCCAGGTGCATCCTCTGACTTTGCTCCAAGGTGGATACAATATGTGCCAACTTGTCTTGGGTATGTTGGTAGGCCCCCAATACCTCTGCAATGACATCCTGGGCTGCTGCATCCATCCGGTGCCCTACTCCCTGACCCATTGGGGCACTTGACCTTGGCCTGGCCCCCTGTGCCTGTGTCCCCTGTGCAGGTCTTGACATGCCACTTGTACTGGGGCCCTTGCCTTCCTGCATGTTGGGAATGGGAGACTGTGGCCTCTGTAGCTGTGTTCCAACTGTCTGTGCCCTGGGTCCACTGGTGTGGGTATGCCTCCCCTGGCCTGCTGGCCTTGACTGGGTGTTAGGGGTAACAGTGTTTTCCTGGGTGAGGCTGCTGCATGGTGAGCATCCAGGGCTGTGTGAGGGCCCTGCCTGCTCACCAGTGTCTGGGGGTCCTTCGCCAAGGCCTTGTGATGTGCTTCTGTCTCCCTGGAGTGCTGTGGCACTCCTTGTCCCCTCCATTAGGGTTGCATGGGTGGTGGTGCCTGTTCAGGGACATAGACATGTCTGTTACTTATGCATGAGGGTTTGAGGTGTACTGAACTGTGCAATTTTGTGCTGGTGTGCCTTTCAGTGGCCTTCCAGGGTGCCTTTGTGATGTGGTCATTGCATTTAGTGGCAGTGGTGGGGTTACATTGTGGTGGGGGTTATTATTCCATTGTGGGTATGTGCAGGGGTGGGTGGCTGTGCACAGCGGGAGTGATGTGGGCCTGGTAGTGAGTTGTGGGTGATGCAGGGTGGTGGATGTGGTGGGTAATGGCTGGGTGGGGTGTGGGTCTAGGTGGGTATGGGTGGAGTGGGGTGGTGCATGCATTACAGGTATGGTGTATATGGGGTAATTGTAGATGACTTGCCGAAGTCCATTCCTCCAGTGAGTCCAGTGAGTCCCTCTGGGTGCAGGATGGCGAGTACCCTCTCCTCCCCGTCGGTGTAGTCAGGTGGTGTTGGTGGCAGTCCTCCCCCAGTCTTCTGCACTGCGATGTGGTGCCTGGATACCATGGCCCTGACCTTCCCCCGCAGGTCGTTCCATCTCTTGAGGATGTCATCCCTGGTGCGTGGATGGTGTCCCACTGCATTCACCCTGTTGACAATGGTCTGCCACAGCTCCATTTTCCGCGCAATGGTTGTGTGCTGCACCTCGGACCTGAATATTTGTGGCTCCACCTTGAGGATCTCGTCCACCATGGTCCTTCGCTCCCTTTCGGTGAAGCGTGGATTTTTGGGGGGGGACATGGTGAGGGTGGTGGATGGCGTCGGGACTGGGGACAGGGTTTGGGTGCTCCTGTGTGGGTCGCTATGCGTGTCCTGTCTGCTGGCGTTCTCTGTCTGGCTCTGGTGCTCTCCATCTTCTGGTCCTGGTTTCGTTGCAAGCGATTGTGGGGTGTGTCTGGGGGTGTTTTAAGGTGTTCTGGATGTGTGTCAGGTGTGTGGGTGCTAGGCCTAGCCAATGTGTGCACTGGTTGCTGTTAGGCCCACTTGTCGCCTGTGGCAGTCGCAGCCGCCAATGGTCGTCCACCCTCCACTGTCCGCCGAGGTGATTTGTGCATCATTATTTGGAGGGCAGGATGTGGGTGTGCTTGACGGTGGCAGGGTGGGGTGGGCCGGGATTCCCGCCGACAGGGTTCCAGGCGGGAGTGGTGGTCTGGGAATTTTTGGCGGGGTTGGGTTTCTCTATCATTACATGGCGGGTTTTAATTTGCCGCCGCCGGGATTCTGCTCACCGCCGCCACAGCGGTCGGTGGTCTTTCCCGCCATGTTCATAATGACCGCCTTATTGTTCACAGACGTTGTCTGTTAGAATGTCTTGTATTAAGAATTAATACTTTGTATAGTTTGATGCGTGAGACAGCCATGTTTCCCGGAACCAACAATGGATGCAATGACTGGAGTAGGATCGCTACAAGAAGGTTACCTGATGAGTCTGACAATGGGAACAGGAGAAGAGGAACCAATCATGGACATGTGAAAGACAGCTTAGTTATCTCTTAGATTTGGGTTTTTATTATTATTGGACTAACTGTAAACATACGATTTTCTGACCAATTTCAACATGGGAAGTTCTTTAGGATTCTAACTTAGCCAATTGCACCGAGGGAGATGCTTATTCTATTCTGCCTGAGAAGCTGAACAGTTCCTGATGATTTATTTCTATCTTTCACTTTTTTGCTTAAATTTCTAATGCTGAATGCTGATCCCTTAGATAGTGCTCCTTAAATGGTTCAGATAGTTTAGAGTCCCCTGTGTCTGAACCATCCCCTTTCACTGCCTGATGCTAAAGCTGACCGAACAGATGTCCAACTGATGAAGAGAGTCACAGTTTGCTGATCCATATGAGGAGAGGTATAACAAAATGCTATTGTTCTTGTTATAGGTTTTGTTCTTTGTTTCTCAGTAACAACCGCTATTTTGATAGAGCCATAGCTTGATGTTTTTCCAAAATTAACTTTGACTAAAATTGTTTTGCAGCTATTCTAATCAGGAGGCTAGTTAGGGAGACACAAAAACTGCTAACAAATTATTACTAAAGAGTTGATGTTGTTCATTTGTTGAATCTAGATGTATGCTATTTCTATTTCTTTTGCGCAGTTGTTCTTGATTTTAATTTATTCTGTGACTCTTGAATGCTTAATTGTCAATGCACTAGCTAAATTGAGATTATTTAGAAGATTTGGTCAACAGTTGTTATTTTTTAGATCAATTTACGTGGCCTTAGCATTGTTAATATAGGAAAATAAACGATTTAACTTTTAAACAAAGGTGTAGTTCTTTGTGGTCTAATGGGTCACGGGTTGTGAAGGTTACTGACTCTAAAGAGTACATTGGTGCTGTTTATTGATTATGATGTTGAAATTGCATTGGGTCAAGGACTTATGTTGGAATCACTCTAAGTGTAGTCAAAAGGTCTATCGAGCCTCTAACGCGTCCCCTTATATATCAAAATTAAAAGACCAACTAAGGACCGACACGCTAACAAGATCATAGTAATGTGTGTTGTATAAATTCATTTACCATCATTCATAAAATGGTTACACTAGAGACTGTTATCTGTTTCACACATCAAGACAGCTGGTTTAACAGACACACAGTGTGAGCCCCCTCCTCTTCATCCTGAGCTGATTGTGGGAAAGGAGATTGTGGGAAAGTTTTAAGTGGTTTGCAGCAAAGGTGATGGTGTGACCATGTATTATATGGGATAAAGTATCCCCTGACGTACATGATCAGGATATTCCAAGTCACCTCAGACTTCTCCAACCTTATAACCTATATGGATTTATAGTGAGATGTTTTATATTGAGATGTTTTGCTTTCATGGATTATCTGTGAAATGAACCAAATAAGGATTCAATTGAAAAACCTTCCATTATAAAAACAAACTTTCCTCCACCTTATAATAAAACTCAGTATTGGGGCTGATTCTTCTGTATGGTATAGTTACGGAACTCCTAGTTGACTTGCAATATCCTTATAATATATGGCAGGGGGTACTTTATCCCATACAAAATACTATTCCATTCTGTTAGGCATTTTTAAAGTACATAGCTACCCATAAGCATCTCAGCGATATTCGTGCAGGTCTGGTTGACTGGTGATTACTATAGGAGACAGCTGTCAAACATCCAGATTTTCAAAAGTTCATAGAAATTAGCTGTGCGCAGAGTGAGAGGTAAAGAGTTCCAGAGTTTACCAGCATTATATCTAAATGACTTGCCTTTTTGATAGAGGAAACTATAGCCCAACAGGAGTGGGTATATCTCAAATTTCTGCTAGTGGTGTAAAGTGAGATTAGAGATTGGGGGATCTGTGGGCCTTTATCTAGGAGTGCTCTGTGAGCTACCCAGAGGGCTTTAAATGTAATCTTCTAGGCCACCAGGAGCCAACGGAGGGAGAACAGAGATTGCCAAGCTGACTCGTGTCTAGGAATGTTGTAGAGAAACTGGGCAGGAGAATTCTGAACCACCTGCAATGTCATTACTATGGACTTTGGGGCTCCTAAGTACAGTGAATTTCCACAGTCCAGGCAGGAAAAAAATAAGTGTCAGAGGCACTAAACTTTTACAAGATGTTCTAGGTGTTCTAAACATGCCATAACAGGTTGCTGCCAATTTTACTGCCAGGGTACCCATAGTCAAGGATTTGTCCAACTAAACTCTCAATCTTTTTATGGCCGTCTTGAGGGTTGGTGGAGTAACCAGTAAGCCAGGTAATACCAGACTCAAAAGGGGATTAAAGGTATTGCCAAGGATCATAAAGTCTGTCTTATTCCCATTAAACTTCAAAGTGGAATTGTTCCTCTAGATACGTTTTCTAAACAAGGGCCTAAGGCCACAGAGCAGGGGTCCTGATTACGATAAAGAGCAAAATCTAGTTGAGTATCGTCCACATAAGGGGATATCAAGATCCCAAATAGAAGGACGATGTATGTAACTGGACACATACACAGGTTGAATAGGGTGGGCCTTAATGTTGAGGCCTGAGGTACTCCACAATTAACAACTTCCTCCAAAGACCTGGAATGTCCTGCTTCTGAGGTAGGATTGAACCCAGGAAAGGGCACGTCCTGAGACTCCGACACTGTGGATTCCATCAGTAAGAATATCATGACTAAGCATGTTGCATGCTGCACTGAGTTCAAGAAGAATAATAGCCACTGATCTTCCCTGATCTAAAATCATTTTGGCCTCCTCTGCAACTGCCAGGAGTGCAGTTTCAGTGCCATGTTTAGGTTTGAACCTGGTTCAGGTGAGGTGGAGATAATATGATCCTCTAGGAACTGAAAGAGGGACATGTTCACATGACTTTCCAGTACTTTACTCGATCCAGGGAGCATTGAAATTGGCCTATAATTTCCATGATCAAGGGGATCCTAATTTGATTTTTTGAGAAGTGCTTTTACCATGGCATGTTTCCATGTTGCCGGTACAATTCCTTCTGCTAAGGAGAGGTTTAATATTTCAAGAAAAACAGGATCCAAAACTTTTGCTAAGATGTGTGGGGGAGCTGGGTCCAAATGGGATCCTGACTTATCTTTACTAAGTGTTGAAGAGAGACTCTCTAACATCATGGGGAGAAGGCAGTAATTATAATGGTCTAACTGTCTATTTCTGTCAAGCCTGAGATCTGAGTCTGGATCAGGTTTCTGAAAGGTAAGGTAAATGCCTGGATTATTTTCTGGAAAAATCAAGCTAAAAGTTTAGGGTTCAAGAAACGGAGAATTGAAGGGGGAATCTAATAACGTTTTCACAATCTGGAATATTTCTCGCACAGCATTAGCGCCTGGTTTATGCTTTCATCATGGTATGAGGTCTTGGTGGATTTGTTTCGGAGTGATATTCTCTAGTGAGTTTCTATATTTTGCTTTGCTTATTTCACTATAATCTTTTCTCCAAAACCTCTCTGCTTTCTTGTACATTTGCCAAAAAACCCTGAAGTGAGGGGTGGACCATGGGCTGTCTTGTTTTTAGTGTGTCTAGTTTGGGTTTGGATAGGAATCACTTGATTCAGTGAATGAGTGATCCACTATGATAACTCGTTAGTTGCTATGTTAAGATCAAGATTAGATTTGGGTTCAGTCATGTTAAGGGCCTGTTTCAATATGTCAAGATGCAATTAGGCCCAGCTGTGGTTTTTCCATGTTTTGGGTCTGGGGGGTGGTCAAGGGATCTTCAGGACCATAGGGTACATGAAATGGTTGGTCCAGGTTATTAGGAATGGATCTAGGACTTTTAAATAAGGATCATTAGTGTGGTTGAATAAGTGACCTTTTTTGTGCGTAGGCCCTGAAACCATTTGAGTGAGTTGTACGGCCATTAAAGAGAGCGCTCCAGGAAAAGGTAAATGTGGGGCACATGAATAGAGCAAAGATCATACTTTCACAACTAGGGAATTGAGAGGGTTCAAAAAGGCATCTAAGATCAACTTTGAGAATTATGGTGAGACCCCCATCTCTCTTATTCTGTCAATCTTTCTTTCAAATATAATAGTCAGGTGGTAAGGTTTGTGCAAGATCAGGCCCTGATTCCACATGGAGCCAGGTTTCAATCAGAAAAGCAACATCTGGCTTATTTTCCTCTAAAAACAAAAAAAGGTGGAACTTAAGACATGATAGAGACCAGCGATTCATTAAGAGCAAATGTCTGGTGGGTTTAACGGTAGCCTCAGTCCTAGGGTTGTGAACCCCTGGGATTAGCTTAGAGTAGTGTTTACATTGTGCTCCCCCCTTTGCTATTTCAACTGAGCGCAAACAGTTGCTCTTAGGTGTGTGTGAAGGGATAATAAATGTGAGGCACAGTACTGTAACTCAGATCCCATTCGGGTGCAGACGGGCACAGAAAGGCTTTGCTGAGCATGTCCGCTGTGCGTCCATGCCCCGAGCTTCATTTAATAGTGAGGCAGAATTTAACAACTGGAGAACTAACCAAGATGGTGTCTTCCAGTGTCCACTTTGTACCCCAGCGCCGCCTTCACAATTTTAAAATGCAACAGTGTAAAAGAAGATGCTCACTAATATTAGACAATCTTTAAAAGAATTTAAAATGCCAGCAATAATCTCAGAATTAAAATGCCTAACATTGTTCACATATTTAAATCCCCGTTAGTTTTCACAATTGTTTTAAACAAATGTCCAGCCGTATTCATGTATTTAAAAGCCCAACAGTAATTCAACAGTTTTAAAAATATCTAACAGTATCGGGAAGCCAGACACTTCATCCAAAAAGTGCTCGTAGGCCGGGAGACACACTAAAAATGTAATAATATAATTCTATTGTATATGGTGAAAACTATACATGTACCTTCTGGATATTAAACAAAACAAAAAAATCTTGCACACACAGCATTACTTCCAAATCTATTTAGATTCAGACTTCAGACCCATACAAATGGCAGGAATTTGCAAAAAAATGATTCATGTGGGATAGGTCAAAGCAGAATTTTTCTCTCACCTTTTGAAGGCTCTTACACTACTCACTAACATCAACAGTTTTTTTTAAACACTGGTTTGCCATACTGTCTCAACAATAACAAAAAATCTATTCTTCTGTAGTAATAGGTGAGCAGAAAGGTTTGCATTGTCACAAGGTTTAACATATTCAGTGTCCAGATATGCCAAACTTGGAATCAGTTCCACATGTGGGACACTTATTTACTCTATTTTCTCTCCATGTCCAACTCTGGTGGTATGGGGACAGTTTGTTGAAGACACAGGTCTTTCAACTGACTTCACAATAAAAATATAATTTACTCTTTACTAGTAACAGGTCCACCTTACAGATTTGTATTGTTACATAGTTTAACTTATCCTTCAATGTCCAGACATGCTACCCTTCAAAGCAGGAGTACAATGCAATATCACATTGAAATCATGCAGCACAAAACCACAGCAGCATGCAAAACAACTGAACACACCATTACCATAACAAACAGTTACCCAGCAAATATGCACAAATGTTTTCATTTCACAATACTGCCTTCAGAATACTGTTTTCATAATACTGTGGTGTTTGCATCAAGCACAGCCTTACTTTACCACCTAGGTAATGAAATAGCACCAGTCAAAAATGTTTTGTGATTCAGTTCCTAGTCTCTGCTACAGTTTTGGTTTGCCAGGTGTCTGAAATAGTTTCAGGGCTGGAGTAGTGCTATATTACTAACTTAGAGGGTAGTAAATGGTTGCCTGTCCAAGGACCTTTCAAGGTACATGCTACCTTTGGCTGGAAATGCAGCATATGTTGACAATTCTAAAATTAACAACAGAACATACCACAATAATATATACAAAGTAACACAGAACATAACACAGCACATCAAAGCAGTCAAAACAGAATGTGTCACAACAACACAACAAAATCACATTGCACTTATTTAGCACAATCATACAGAAGCACAAAAACACAGCAGAGCATTTAAGCACCGCAACAAAGTGGCACAGAATAAATATGCACAAACATTCTTGTCACGCAGTAATATCTGCAGAATCCTGCTTTCATGATATGGTAGCAAAAGTTGTTGGGAAAAAGCACAACGTTAAATTACCACTAGGGACATGAAACAGAGCCAGTCAAAAGAAAATGTTGTTTACCTGCAGTGACAATTTTTCTGGTGGATACTTCATCTACCTGCAGATTCCTCACATGTGGAATTATCAAATTACCCCAGGCATTAGACTGGTTCCGGGAACTACAAAGCTCTCATATTTCTGGTAGGGGATGCTGATATCATTGCAATGCCAGAAGTGGCGTCAGATGATGTCACTGAACCCATATAGAGCCCACCCCGGGGTAGCAACTTCCTGTCCATTCATTTTTTTAACCCTTCAAGGCAAGCAGGTGGATTAGCAAGGACATTAAGTAGTGGAGTACTGAGAGCGCTGAAATTAACCTTAATAATTATTTCATGTATTCCAAGATTTGATGTACATATAAAATGTATTAACGTGAAAATTAACGTGTAACATGAAATGTGCCTACTTGATAGGACACCATGGAGATATGAAGTTATTCATTAATAATGTATTTACATGTATTAAGAGCTTATATATTTCTGAATAAGCACTACTCTGTCATACTTACAGTTAAATGCTATGAATTTCACTTGGGCTAACTAAAAGCCCTCAAGCTTAACAAGGCCACAGATAGAACTCAATGTCTGCCAAATACTTCAAATTGCAACGTTAGTAGAATGATCTCATGTCCGCTGTATAACTATGCAATTGTTTGAATCTTAAACATGTCCAAACTTGCACTAATAGAATGTTACTTCTCCCGAGGAAATACACGTAACTGGAATTGTATCTACAGTATTGTAACTGTGGTCTCGAAGTGTATGGGAAAATGGTGTTCTCGTTGACATGAACTGCAATCAACGGAAGAACACAAAAATGTATTCTTATTGTATGAACTGACTGCACACTAACTGAGAAGAACCAATCATTGACATTTGAACATTTGTCTAATATCTCTCTGATATGTAAATGGACAACCTTCACCGCAAGATGCCTCTGACCAATGAAAAGGTGGGACAACTTTAACTTAACTACACTGTTCTTGGAGCTTTGGGTCATTCAATGCTCAGGCATTATTCCTTTGACACTCTTTACGAGAGACTTTCTGTCACTTTGACATTTGCGAGCCTTTCTACTGACGTCCTGGTACTTTATTACTTTGAGTTGATTTCTATGCTCCATGCAATGATGCTGGTGCTTACTTTTGCGCTTGATGCTTAGAGACTAAAGCGCTTTGCTGCCTGCCTTGATACTTAACCTGATGGTTTGGAGAACTTAGAGCCCTGAATTCTGAACCATCCCCCCTTTCTCCAAATCCCCTTGGTCCAGAAGCTGATGTCCCCCTGATGAAAATAAATCTTCTTGCGGATGGTATAATTGTGTAGATGATTATTTTGTCTTTTGTTTTCCAGGTACCAACTGCTGCTTTTGATAGCACCCTAGCTAGAGGTTTTCCAAATTTTATGTTTCTAAAACTTTTGCGTGAAGCCTGACATGCTAATGCTGATTTGGAGTTAGTGAGGTTTTTCTCTATTCATCTGTTATGACAAAATGAACTGACAACATTCAATTGCTGATCAAATGTATGTTATTAGCATTGCACAATTACTCTTGCTATTGATCTGTACAGTTGCTATTGAAAGCCTAGTGATTACCACCTTGATAAAATTAAGATTCTCTAGACGTTTTGGTCAACCTGTGTTGTTTCTGTATCTTTATCATGTGGTTTTTGACGTAACCCTAGCTTGTTTAATATAGGGAAATAAACATTTTAACTGATACTAAAAGGTGTGGTTATTCGTGGCCAAATGGGTAATGGTGCGCAAAGTTACTGACTCTATTGAATTGTATTGTTTATTTAATGATATTCATTTGATGAGTGGGGTTGATGGTGTGATCATCTTAAGTGAGTCAAAAGGTTCATCGGCCTAAGGGAGCGTACCCCTTATTAGTTATCAATAACTAGACAGATAAGGTCACAAGCGCTAACAGTACCAAAGTTAATCTTAGGATCTTATTACCATATTACCTTCCCTATAACACATTGATCAAACAGGGATTCAGGTGGGTTGGTGAGGAATCTGTAGGGAGATAAAGGAACCACTAAAAAGATCGATATCACAGGTAAGTAATTGTTTGTTTTTAATATAAATATTTCTACCAGCAGATTCCTAACCTGTAGAATACATTCCAAAGCATTACCATTCCCCTGAAGAGGGTTGATGGATAGCTAGATGACTAAATCCTGAAAAATGGGTGTAGTCAAGCCGCTGTCCCTGCACATTTCAGAATCCAAGCAGTAATGACTGGCAATAGTTTGTAGGGATAGCCACGTAGCTGCCTTGCAAATCTTTGGGACAATGGGCCCTAATTAATTCCAGGGCTTACTTCTTATCCAATGCATCATAGGTATTTGGTCAGAGGGTACTCCATCATGACAGAGTTTGCTTCTGAACTGTTTTTCCTTTCCTGGCACCACAGCACTCAACGAAGGGGGGGATAGTCCAATCAAAATCTCCTTGATGTGGTCAAGGTAATAATTGACTGCCCACCGAGGATCAAAACTATGCAATCCATCCTCCTTTGTGGGACCGGGCCGGGGATAGAAAGTTGAAAGGGCGTTGGGCTGACTCAAGTTGAAGGGTGTCACCACCTTAGGAAGGAAAGCAGCCCTGGTCTGCAGCACCAATATGACAGTAAAAAAAGGAAGTGAATGGCAGATGGGAACCAATGGCCTATAATTCACTGATCCGTCTTGCTGTGGTGATTGCTACCAAAAACACTGTCTCAAGAGTTATCATTCTTAAATGATAAATGGAGTTCTCATCAGAAAAATGAAGAGAAGGTTAATTTTAAACTGGACTACAACAAAGGGAGTAGTTGGATTCAGGTTAGTCAACCCCTCTAAAATGCATCACAATAGGATATTTAAACAGGGAGGGCTGCACTGGGAGACAGATGAACGCTGACAATGCAGACAAATATCCCTTAACAGTGCCGAATGCACACTCAATATTGCCAGGAACAGCACAAACTGTAACATCTGGGATAACCTAGCTGACAAGTGATCTACATCATTGAAACAAAGGGTTACTGGGTTGTTCCATCTCCTAGAGTAGGCCAATTTAGTGGAGGGCCAATGAGCTGACAAGATCAAATATACCACCTCTGGTGGCAACTGAAAGGAGCACAGATGTCCACACTCAGTCTCCAGACATAAAGATGTAGGTCTTGTAGAAAGGGGGTCTCTCACATTCCACCCTTACCCCGCATAATGTGAGAGAAGGTTCAGCCTGAACAGCAGCTTGAGCAGGGGCCATAGGGAGAAGCGCTGAAGATCTGCATACCATACCACCCTTGGCCAATCAGGAGCAATGATAATGGCTTATGCCTGGTCTTGATGGATCTTCTTCAGAACCTAAGGAATTAAGGGTATTGGGGAAATGCATAATGAAGCTGAAAATTCCACTTCAACTGAAATCCATGCCCCAATGATCCCTTCAACTGATACTGTAGGACACAAAACTTCTGGCATTCAGTATTTTCTGAGGAGGGCGAACAGCTCTACCTGAGGAGTGCCCCACTGTGTAAAAATGTCCTGGGCTACCTCCAGTGGAAGCCACAACTTACAAGATAATGCTAGCTCAAGCTGTCAGCTATGACATTCAGAGACATCATTGGGTTATTGGCAGTTAACCAGATCCCTTGATGGTATGCCCAGGACCACAGACTCAGGGCAAGAAAATGAGAACCTACTCCCCCTTGCTTGTTTTTGTAACACATCACTGTTCAAGATCTTGGAAGAACAACCTTGGATGCAGTGGAAGAAGACCTAGAGCGCAAGCCAAATCATTTGCATTTCCTGTTGGTTGATGTGAAAACCCTGCTCTTTTGCAGACTTGAGGCCTCCAGATGGGCCTCCACCCAAGGTGGAGACATCTGTCACTACCTTAGCCACTCTGGAGAGGAGGAGTGAAGGCCAACTCTCAGCACAGGTTTGCCTTACATCCCCACCAACGCACTTCCGCGGCAGTGCTATGGGAGATTATGATGGAATGAAAGAGGTCTCCCCCATACTGGAACCTCTGCCTGAGGGGGCACCACTGCAGGGCACTCATATACCAACGTGCATTTGTGACTAAGAGAAAAAAGGAGCCTACAAGGCCTAGCTGATGTATGATCATCTGACATGGAATTTTTGTGCCTTGCTGGAAGGATGGGACCATTTCCTGGATGTTGGCAATCCTCTGAAGTGGAAGAAAGGCACAGAATAGGATGGTGTCTATAACTGTGCTCTAGAGACTTTGTGAGGCACTCAGGTGAGATTTGGGCATGTTGATCTAAATGCTCAGGTCGAGCAGGAGCAAGACTGTCGAGGTAGGTGACATGGTACCACCACTGATAACCAGCTTTCATTAGTCAGCTGCCCAGGTATAGGAAGATTGGAATGCCCGACCAGCGGTGGCTCGTGCATTTTGAAAGTGGTGGAGCGATGTAGTTCGACCACAGTATAATGCTCTAGCTAGCGCTGTCAGGAGTTCTAAGTTAAAAGATGAGGTGCAGGAGGAGTTCTCTCAGCTTGGTGCAAATTTTGTTTTTTATTGACATTTCAAGAAAGAGTACTACAGATTTGCAAATGATGTCCTCCTGCAAACCCCATGCTGAACACCAAGATCGAAGTCTGACTCGCAAAACTGCTCTCCATGTACACATCCAGGCACACAGCTCATCTTGCATTTATAATGGCACATCACACACAGACACCACCCTGCACTCACAGATACACTGCACAACATGTTGTGTGAGTGTCAGAGAGTTCCTGAGACGATGCGAAAATTTTCATGGCTCTGGTGTCATTGTTTTTTTTGTTTGTTTTTTTCAAATCTGCCATTGGGATTTTCTTATTGAAAATAAATAAAAAAATATTGAAAGTTTGCCTAATGGCTTTGCCATGTTGACAGAGCAGTTCATCAGCCGTTCAATGCAATGACAGGTACTGCTGTAATGCTGCTTCCTGCCAATGCAAATTGAATACAAATATACAGTGGGGATAGATATGAAACAAAGTACCACAGTGAAAACATAAATTAATCACTGGAAAATTATTTCTTTATTCACAATTAAATCTATTAAATTATGCTTGGTGTCTCCAAGTCACACTCTCAGGACTGTGTGCCAAACTAACAAAAAGCAATGTCACCAAGTGTATTATACAGACATAAAACAAGAGAACTATTGACAAATGATAAAATACAAAACAAAACAATTTAGAAAAAACATATATCAAATAGTTCCTTTTTGCACTGTTGTGCTTTAGCCTGTAAGCTGCTTAGCCATTCATTGGCGAGCAGTATTTCATTAGGGTAATGTAAATAATGTATCGTCCATCAGCCAAACCCTGTATCGCGGGTATAAACATCCGATACAGTCCAATTTTTTATCATCCAGTTTAAAAAAGAAATCAGATATACATTCCTCCGCAGATGTAGTCGACGCGTTTCGGCCTTTATAAATCTGGCCTCCTCAGTACATCAGGAACAGTGCCTTCTCAAGATCTATTTTATATTTCTTAATGTCCTGCTCTGATTCAGGAAAAGGACATCTTAAGAGTCACAGGCGAAAATGATCCAATGCAAATCCATAGGGAAATGCTTGCGCGCTTGTCGGGCATTCCAGCGTATCTATAATGCTGCTTCCTGCCAATGTAACAAGTGTCCTTTGGGCCAGCGGACATCTCTAAATTAGGCAGGTGACAGAGTACTTTACTCCATCACTCTGACAAAGTAAATTCTGCCAACCAAACTTTAAATTAGGCCCTAAGACTTCCCTCATGGATCAGTAAGCACTACAATACATTTGAAATTGAGCAGGTACAAGTTACATACAGGCCACTCACAGTCATCACGGGCAGCCTGTAGCATTAAGAAGAGGACAGAAATAAGATTTGTTGCACTTGGTGCCATTTATTCTTGGTCTCAGCCTGAGTTCTGCTTCTGTTAGAATGTGCTGTTGCCTGCCAGGAGTGGTTATTAATAGTCAGGTAATGTAATCAAGGCAAGTAAGTATATCTTAGTAGTGCTTAACTTATTGATAGTTTTATGCCCTAATATCACCAGTGTAGGCACCATCTCTGCCCAGCAAATTCAGTTAGGCATATATTGCCTACAATGACCTGGACCCTGGCCCCCATTCAAGATTGCTACCCGGCCATTTTTATACCAGCCTCACCAGTATTTTAATGTCCTGCCAGTAGAAATAATTGTAAAATCACCAAAAGGAGGTATTTTTTATCACATACATAAAACAATAAATATAAGATTAAAGCATTTAAAATGTGTTTTAGAGATATCTTCAAATCTTGCATGATAATTAAACTAAACAAAAATAGAAAGGTCATGTTAAAAAATAGAACAGACGATTTTATACTAAGTTACATTTCTGAGTTATGTCCGGACCTTTGCAGAATCTTAAAACTGAAACAAATGGCTGGTATTTTTATTATAGCTAAAGTGGCTATCCGGCTCTTCAGCCTGCACCTGTGTGGCATTTAACAATAGAGGAGACAGACACGAGCCAGATGCTTGGTTCTGGCTCAGCTTGAGGTCTACTTGGAACTTTAAATACAAAATAAGCCAAGCTTTTATGGGAGGTGATGTTGCTTAGTGGCCACAGGTACTGATTGTTAGACATTGCACCATTGGCATTCTTTTTTGCCTTCAGACCTCCTGTTTGTGCTGACTTTGTATTTGCTGTCCTGAGGATTCTGCACACTTTACCACTGCTAACCACTGCTATGTGCTTGTGCTCTCTCCTTAAAACATGTTAGACTAGCTTCTAACCAACTGGAATATTTAATTTACTTTTAGGTCACTAGTAAAGTGGCACTAGCCCAGGGACTGTAATTTAAATACTACTAGTGGGCCTGCAACACTGATTGTGCCACATTCTTAAGTGGCATTTTAAACATGTCTCAGGCCTGCCACTGCAGCCTGTGCGTGTGCAGTTTAAAACTGTCATTCCGAATGACCTGGCAAAGTAACTCTTTTGCCAGGCCCAAACCTTCCTTTTTAATACACATGTTTCACCTGTAGGGCAGGTGTCATGACCCATCCCTACTTGCAACAGCATGCTTATGTTCTCTGTAAAGGGCAGCGTCCCAGCCACCCTGATGTTCATGATAAGATATGCTAGAATGATTTATGTGTTTACTAGTGCCTTATGTTTTTGTTTGCATTCTACAAAGTGTGTTCTTTGCTGGTGATGGTGGTAGAAATTGTTATTGTAAAAGCAACAAGAGTACAGTTTTTCACTGGTGGCATGAGGTATGCTTCAGTGAAAATAAAATTAGGAATCGCACCGCTATGGATGAAAACTACATGGCAAATAAGAACCATGTGGTACACATGTCAACTGCTGATGACACATGGAGTAATCAGACATCAATCCCATGTGGAGCGTTAACCAGCAACACCCCCTCCATGTGCACAGAGGTATGCGGTTATTTAAACCATGCCATCCAACACAATACACTTGGCCTCACCCTTACTTCTCACCTGCTTCTTCGGTCCTACATACTTCAGCCCTGGGAGCTTCCTCATCCTCCTGCTCCAGCATGACTCTACCAATCTCCATGATGACTCTTCCTGCTGTAGACATATCCCAGGCAACGCATCCTTCGCTCCATCAATATGCTTGATATTAGTACCTTGATAAAAGCCACTAGGGTAATCTATGATATATGTGAAATGTGAATGTGCATTATTGTATTCGCCTTCTATGTTTCAAGAGTACAAGAACTAATTTTACCTGTTCTCCACAGAGCCTTGTTTTTTTTACACTTATTTCTGAGTTCCGACTACATAGACCAGTGACACCTGTTCTGCCGAGACCAGTCCTAATGAGCAGACGCGTTACGATTCAGTGGTTTGCCTTCTCTCTTTCACCCTCCATTTGCCCTTCCCTGTGGGAACTTCCTTGGTACTGTGTGTTCTAGCTAACACTTCTGATGGGGTAGTTCTCAAAAGGGGTTTGACCAGTCGTCACCCCATCAGAACTACTTGGAGATCCAGGTCAGTGGCTTTGACAGTAGGGCCTGGAAAGCAAGAGGTCAGGGTGCACTATATTAAAAAGCAGGTCATGTAACTTTAAGATTTACATGTCCAGGTAGTGAAAAAACCTTTACATTTGTTTTTCACCACTGCAAGGCCTATTTTTCCCATTGGATGACATTGGAGTTATCTTATTACATTTTATAAGTATAATTTCCAAATGGGAACAGGTGACCAGTTCATGATTGGTGTCTCGAGAATTGTAATGAAAAATCCTAACATATGAGGAAGTCAGATTTTAAATTACAATTTTGAAAATGCCACTTTTAGAAATTTTGCATTTTCCTGCCTTAGCCATTTGGTGCCTGCATCCTGTCTCTGGGACACATGATTGGGTGAGGCTGAAAGTTGGGGTTTTTTGTATTCTTCCTTGACAGCCACAAACAATGGAGAGCTTAGGTGTGACTGGATGCCTAGCCCCACATACAGTAGAATAGGCTGAGTTCTTTCTCAACATACAGGACTGCATACCCCCTGTAGTATGTTTGGAGCAAGGGCCAGGAAGGCAGGGCACATGTGCACTTCAAAGGCAGGCCTCTAGGAGCTTCTCCCAACTTCAAAGGCACAACAGGGTATAATGCTGGACCACAAACACCAACTCTCCAGTACACTTGTGGACCTGTGGAGACTCTGACAGGACGAAGGACTGCTGTGCTGCTCAAAGAACTGACACTCTGCTACACTGCTGCTCAGAAGGACTTTTGCTCTGCTGTCCTGACCTGCTGCCTGCTGCTCTCTTCCTTGGGTGAGAAGGACTGCACTGGCATCTGTTCAACCCAGAATCCAAAGTTACTCCAGTGGCATGCTGGCTGGCCTCCTGATCTGAATCCTCAGGGACACACATGGCTTCCAAAAACCTTGCGCCTGCACCTGGGAATGCCATCAGTGAGTCTACCTTGCCAAGTGGTATCATCCCAGTCCTGGACTCTTGGAATGGGCTTAGGGTGCTCTCCCAGAATCTGTGGATCCTAGTGGAACCATCGCATCTCCACTGCTGCACAACACAGAACTGAGCAGAACAGGCAAATCACCCCTGTGGTGTGGGTTGGACCCATCATCAAGACCCGCAATGCCTTTGCAGCCTCATCAGACCTGCCACTTTGCAATGCATCCTCAGCGTAGGCCCTTGCATCCCTCATCGACGGCAGCCTCAAAAAAGACGCCTTAACTGCACTCCTCATCCTTGACACCAGACTTCACATAACAAGCCCGGCTGATGGTATCCTCGATGATGATGGAGGCCCTTGCATAGCAGATTTGCCACATCTCTGAACCAGCGCAACACTTCGGCTTCACAACGCATCTTCAACATTGGCCCTCGCAACAGTCCGCAATCCAGGATTGAAGGTACTCTGTTTAACTGACTGGGTCCCTAGAGCCGAGGGAGGGGAGGAGGAAGGTTTAGGTGGAACGTGGGGTGTGGCTGATGGAAGGACAGGCTGTAACCTCTTTCTTTGATGGGAAGGACCAAGAGGTGCAAAGTAGAGGCCTTCCAGGCCAATAGAAAGTAAAACACCCAACCTCCCACAGGCTCTGCATGGGCATTGGGAAGGAACCTAGACCTGCCTTCCTGGTAGAGCAAGGGAGGAAAAGAGTAGGAGGAAGAGGATTGCTTGAGGCATCCACGGCCCTTGCCTCTGGTTCTACACCGATATTGCTTGACAAGCAGGATTTGTGATTGCTGGGTTTGGAGTTGAAAGGGCTGGCACTGTCAAATGAGAATCATCTTGAGAATCCATGAAAACACAGAAATTCTTTGTAGTCTCTTGCAGGAGGAAGTAAATGGATTCCCAGTGAGAGGGCTGTGGCTTTCCAGAGCCTGAGCTGCTTTTTTCCTAAACAGGCACACTCCATCAAATGGGAGGTCCTTCAAATAGGCCTAGACATTAGATAAAAAGGCAAGTGTTTGCAGACAGGTGTGCTCCTTATGGCAATGGGTGTACCAGTGGCAAGTACGACAGAGTCAGTGGTATCCAGTCTCAACTTAATGATGTGGCTCTACACATTTTGTCCATCCTGAACCACCTCCTGAAAGTGTACTCTCATATTCTCCATGATATGTGGTATCACCATCTGACCATGGCCCACAAAACATGGGTGTAGTGCGCCAGAAGGCATGTGCATTTAGGAACTTCATGGCCATGCTGCCAGCAGAAAAGGATTTCTTCTCTCAGGCCTCTAAGTGCTTGGATTCTCTATCTACAGTGACAGAGGGGAAGGTGCCTGCTAATTGTCCAGAGAAGATGGCTTGGATCACCAGACTCACCAGCTACAGGTGCAAAAACAAGAATGGTGGATCATCTTGTGCAGGACGGTATCTTCTTGCCACCAGCCTACTGACCACTGTTGTGAAAGTGGGTTTTTCCCAGCCTGCCATGACCATGTCCCAGAAGACTTCACTGAAGGGTAACAAGGCCTCCATAGATTTTGCTGTCAGTAGGAGGACTTTAGCAAAGACACTTGTCTTCATTTCCACTGTTGGGAACTGCAGATTCAGAACTTCTGTTGCCTTTTTCACCACTGAACGGAAAGCCATTGGAGCATATTTATAATGCCCTAGCGACACCTTGTGCCACATTAATGTCATTATTTTTTAGGTTAATGTGGTCCAACGAGGCAAAAATTCCCATGCTGTATTTACAGAGTGACACAGTGCATGCATTGCGCCACTCTGTAACCCTTTGTGCTACATTATGCCTGCGCCAGGCATAATGTATGCAAAGGGGGCGTTCCCCGGTTAAGGGAGCTGGAAAAAGGGCGTAAGGAAATCTATAAGATTTCCTTGCACCATTAATTATGGCACCTTTCATGCCTGCTAAAGAGCAGGCGTTAAAAGGGGGCTTCCATTCTTTAGAATGGGCCCTATGTACTCTGCAGGAGTAGGGCCACTCCTGCAAAGTACATCAATAGCGTCATGAGAAATTACACTATTGCCCCCCTACCCTGTGCCATGGTATTTTAAATACGGCGCACACATGGTGGTAGCAGGGGGGTGCTGAGGGGCGCTGGGAAAGTGGTACTGCACTCGGTGCAGCACCACTTACCATAAATCTGCCCCATTGCCTCCTGAGCAGGGGGCACTGTTGGAAATTCCATTTCCATTTCTTGAGAATTGTTCAGACCACTCACTGAAGATAGGCCTGCTAGCTTATGAACCTGATCATCTACACCATTTTCTTAAAATGCATATAGGTTTAAGGGATCCAAATTCGATCCAAGCAGATCATAGATTCTCTGTCTGTATTCCTCCGGTTTGGGTAGTCTTTGTGCATTCCTACTTGACCTGTTCTGTGGCATTGGTTCCGAAGATGTTGCTGGTGTTGCTGAGGTTGGCAGCATTGGTGTTGGTGGAATCAGCTGCAATGAAGAAGGATTCAGCGTCGTAAAATGGCACACCAGGGAGAATGAGGGAGGGATTAATATCTATCCTGGAAGAACATTGTAGCCAAGAAATTAAACACTGAAGTCCATAGGGCTCTGAGTGCCTCAAAGGTGAACCTGGTGGAGTAGTGGATTGGGCTAAGATGGAGTACATAACAGCAAGACTGAACATGTAGTCGGAAACTTTGGAAAGTAGGGTGTCGGCACAGGGTGTTTTGGTGGTGAAACCGGTGTAGATTGGTGTGGTTCCAGGGCCAGGTCTTGTGTGGCCACTAGTACGGGACCTCTCATAGGAGAAATGTCTGGTTCCATAATGTCAAACACTAGTTCCGAAGATCCTGTGGGAGACAGGCGTCACCTAGATGACTCCTTTTCTACCTGTTACATTTTTTTATGCTTCCTTCGTTTACCAGAGTAGTGTGAGGACAGTGACCTTGAGCACACCCTCAAACGGTCATGAAGGCCATTAAGAGTTTGGCGTTCTTTAGTGGTCTTCGGGTGCATTCTCAACCTGGAGTCACACCAGTGGGAACTGTGGTCTGACCCAAGACAATACAGGTAGATCGACCGGGGATCCATGATACACATATGTCCCTCAAAGTCCCTACAGGACTTAAAGACTGAACACTTAGGAGGAGACTTACTACTACACTAGAAAGTTTTTTTAGAAGGAAAACTCACAGCTCTCAGAAAGAATGCGCTTCAGATCCATGTTGAAGGTGTGGAAAAATGAAATTAATGTAGCTAAACAAGGGGTGGGCGCTATATGGCTTTGGTGACGCCACATGATGCCACTTCTAGCATTTGCATGAAGCCAGCACCACCTACTGACGATGTGAAAGCATTTAAGTTTCTGGATTCAGTCAGACACCTTGAATAATTCTACCTCTGAAGAATTTGTAGGTAGAAGTATGCATCAGAAATGTTTTGGGTTCTGGTCCTAGTGCCTAATAGCACCACAACACAGCTGCTAAAACCGGATGGATAAACAGAGAAACCCCCAGAGCTCCATGAAGTAGTTAAATATCAAAGGTTAGTGGCTTTGGAGAATTACACTTTTTAAGGAGAAGGTGTTCACAAAGGAGAAAACCGCTGGAAGAGGTGAATACACCGAAGGGAAAGCGTGACCACAGATTTGAACAAGCAGGTGGATATCAGGGATGCCAAAATATTCCAGAGAACAGCGGATGTCAATGCTGACCCACTGCAGGTATTTCAAGCAGTCTTCCATTCAGAGTACAGCCTCACAAAAGTACCAACTGAGAAGAATGACCTTGTCACTCACGGTTGTGTTCAAAACCCAGGAATGCACTAAATGAGCAAATCTGGATAGCAGAATATATATTGCTGGTAAATTAGAAACCGGCATCTGCCAGCGTCAACCCAACAACCCGTAGAAGCAGGAGGCTACATCTGGTCCATAGTAGTGAATGTTTTTAGAACAGTCGTGCAATGAAACCGCAGCAGCTGGAGTGGTATTCCGTCGCTGTCTGAGGGAAACGTCACACGACCACTTAACTGACTGCCAGCAATGTCTTGATAAAAACAAATTAGATTATTTTCTGTTGTAAATATTAACATTTTGAAGGTATGAGTAACAGATTTAACACGCAGCTTGCAGCTCAGGATCCTAAGAAAATAAACATTTTATGATTCAGTGGAGCACGCTGATAAAACATACCATGTGGGAAGGGCTTAAAATACCGAACAAGGTCTTAAAAACATACGGGGATGTGGTGTTTAAAATCCATGTGCGTAATACCACACTCCCCGACAAAGACCAACTTTGGAAGTTCTTTCTGGTAAACAGAGTGAAAAGAAGTACACATAGGAGAAACGAAGAACGCTCCAAAAACTTTTCTGGAGAAAATCTTTGTCACTCTATTCTTTGTTACATTTAAAAAATATAAATGTACCATTCTTAAAAACAAATCCGTGGAGGCAATAATGTAAGCGGACAATGTAAGCAGTGTAGTCTGTGAGAAAAGCTGCTTATTTGTTGTATTTCTATGGCAAATTTGGTGAGCAAGAACCAGGCTGTTGTAGAATGGAGAACTCATACTGAAAATGAGACGAGTTTCCATAAGTGATATACTTAGCACTGAGCTGAGATAGACCAGTATGTACGATGGAAAAGACAGCATAGTACAACTAGATCTATAGATAATAACACCTTGGCCATGATACATCATTTCAAATGACAGGTAAAGTGGCATGAACAAGTTCTGACTGTCTCTGCTCCTGATGATCGCTTCCACCATGAAATCACATGATGATGATGCTTATTTCTCATTACTGGCAGCCATGTTCTGGAGTTCACTCATCAAGAATGAGGATTGTCCACCACCACTTTGAATTCTGGTAGGTCGTAAAGATCTGGCAGTCACCAGAGATGACGTGGTCGTGAGCAAGTCGGATTAGAGGACAAGGATACATAATTGCAAGCCTTACTGTGTCAAATAAACACCTTTCTTCCACATTTCATGAAAAAGCTTAGCCACAAGGCTTCTGTAACAGGTCTGGAGCACACTTCCGAACCTCGAGCACAACACCTAATGTTTCCCGCAAAGGCCACACTGTAATCTACACTATACCAAGCATCCACGAAAAATTGGGGTGACCTCAAACCCAACCACGTGGAAGTGTTTCAGGTCCAGGTCTGTGTCTGAAATCATAAACGGATGCAGCAACAACACGATGCAATCTACGAAGTGCTTTAAGTGATGCACAGTAGCACATGTAGGTAAACATTACATTTCCTCAGTGGTGCTATGACACTCAGTTCAGAGTGCAAAGCCGCTAGGTTCATGCACACAATGATAATATACAACAACTAAGTGACTAGACAGTCACTAAACAACAAATTCTTCGAGGATGGACTTAAATATCGGGTAATGGGCACGGTAGTGGGAACTTCGACTGAATAAAAAGACCGATACGTGACTTGCTGCAGTCCTTTGGTCACACCTGTCAAACCGACGACTCACTAGGGCGGGCACTCTCAGTTAACAGAGACACACCCTTTCACACCACTGTATGCACATCTACCAAATTGAATGAAACTCAGGTATTCCATGGAAACTTTGTAATCTCTTGGAATGCCATTTCTCGCCTAATAATAGCACTGCAATTGCATAACAGATTACCACCTTCTAAATGACAAATAGCAATAATGGAATGATTGGGCTAAATCTCAAAAGCATCCTAACATGCAACAAGAAATTACGGAACATGTGATGACACTTACTTTAAGGAGCATTGGCAGGTGAAAACGTAAGCGATACAAAGGCTGATCCCTGCAGAAAAGTAGGAAGGGGTGTAGAACAAGACTTGATGACAGCTAGGGAGCCCGAGTGTTATGCATTCAAAGGAAAGGTCATTGGAAGTAAAGCTGTGATATCAAGGAGTTGAGTGAATCGTGTAAGTAATGGTCTAAGAAATAGAGAAGCACGCCCTTCGAGCAGGACCATAGTTACTCGCTGCGTGTCCCGACTTTAAATATCGCCTACCTCATTGCAATTTTGTCAGTTTCAAGGCCTGGCTTGCCGTTTCAGGCATCGGACATTTCCCTGGGAAGATGGAAGGGTGGGGGGCTGCTTTTGTTATTGAGGGGATGGTTTTGTAGCAGTGCAGCAGTTTTAAAAACGCTGCAGGGTTCTTTGTATGTCCATAGAAAGGAATTGGCCTCCCGGTAGTGATTCATATGCTCATGTATTTCATATTCAAATACTCAAAGAAAACTGTTTAATGAGCAATTCTACCTTGTTGGGAGGACATTACATCAATCAGGCAAATGTGTTTTAGGATAAACAGCAAAGACGCTTACTTTAGCGAATTGAAGTTGTATGAAAGGAGCTTTCCTTAACTTCTCATTCAATGGGGTTTGCTCCTTGTCAGTATCAGCATGCCTGCCCTCACTTTGAAACACACGATCATTAGGCCTCTGCCAAAGAAACTAACAATGAACCCAGAGTTAGCTGAGAGTTATAGCCCTATCTCCCTTTTGCCTGGAGTTAGAAAAATCCCAGAAAAAACAGTTAACAACCAACTCTTGATATTCCTGGAAGCTCTTGACATCCTACATCTTACTCAAACTGGATTTCGACCTGGAAGCAGTACTGAAACTGCACAACTTAACGTGACAAAGGATTCAAAAATGGTTCTTGACCATGGTAGCTCAGCTGCTGTCATCCTTCTTGATCTGAGTGCATCATTTAATACCGTCTTTTACCCAGTCCTATTGCAGAGGCTGGAAGAGGGGAGGATCACAGAGGAGGAATTAAATGTCTCTCCTCATTACTAAACAATCGCAACTTTTAAGTTAGTGAAAGGCCAATTTTTCAGCCACCCATCATTTGAAGTGCAGTGCTCATTGCGGAGGCTGGAAGAGGCAGGGATCACAGGGACGGCATTAAAAGGTTCTCTTCATTTCTAAACAACCAGAGCTTTTAAGTTAGTGAAGGGCCCTTTTTTTCAGCCACCCATCATTTGAAGTGTGGTGCTCCTCTATGAGCCCAAAGCTCTTTAACCTGTATATTCATTGTTTGTCAGACATATTCTGTGCCTTGGGATTCTCTATGGTGTCTTAAGGGGATGGCACACAGATTTTTTCCTTAACTCCTAATACAGCAACTATTTTGCAGCAACTTAACATCTGTTTAACACATGTTGCTGACTGGATGGCAGCCAGCTGCCTGAAGTTAAACAGTGATAAAACTGAGGTCTTGGTGGTAGCCAACAACAAGCTCACCATGGGTGCCCATGCCAGGAAGGTATCTTCAAGCTGCTTTGACCTTTTTCAGAGCTCTCAGGAAGACGCTTAGTTGCTTACCTGTCGCTGGACGAAGAGTGGTGGGACAAGTCCTCATTTTATCTCGTCTTGACTACAGAACTCCCTCTTCTTGATGAGTCCACTCTCAGTTATCAAATGACTTCATGTAATTCAGAATGCTGCAGCTCAAATTCTTTTGTGTATCTCCAAGTTTCAGACTGGCTCTCCTGCACTCACCACTCTACACTATTTACCCATCAGCAAGAGGATTCAGTTTAAAGCGCTGTGCATGGTCTATTGTACAAGACATAGAACTGGTCCTCGCATTCTCCACCAGCTGGTCAGAGCTTACCTTCCAAATAGGGCTCTTAGATCTAGCACCCCATGCCTTCTTTTTCCCCAAGCTGAAAAAGTCCAGGTGCAGTGGGCATTCCTACGCTTTTCTTGCCCCAAGCTGTGGAACAACTTGCTCATCACTCTTAGATCAAATGATAACTTACGTTGCTTTAGGAAACAACTTGGGACTCATCTATTTGCTTAAGATCTCAGTACCAAGCCTAACTGACCTTAGGGCCGGGAAGCCCATTTGGTAGCCATGCGCTTGATAACTCCCAAAGAGGATGATGGTAAAGATTCCTTCAGTGCCAGAAGTTCAGTTCTAAATAAGAACTAATCTGCTCATTGTTGGTTTTTAGAAAAAAAAGGTGAGACATGCAGGAAACTCACCAGGGTCTGTAGAGTCATAAAGTGTCCAGACCTCCCTTTGTAGCTGCATATGGATATTGAACAGAAATGATGAGAGAGCTTAGCTCTAACGCACTCAGCATTTGATTGGAAACTTCTTAGACACAAAGGGGGTCATTCTGACCCTGGCGGTAAAAGGCTCTTACCGCCGGTCAGAAGACCGCCATCATACCGCCGCGGCCGCGGTAAACCGCCACGGTCATTCTGACCCACAACTGCCAAACCGCCAAAAACCCGACATCCACTGAAGCCCGCCTCATCAGCGGTCAGCGATAAACTGGAGATGACCAAACCTCCACCGTCACGCCAACACAAACACGCCCATGCCATTACGACCCACGAATCCACGCGGCGGTCTTTCAACCGCGGTATTCCATTGGCGGTACACACCGCCGCGCTCAAAATACACACACATTTACAAAACACAGCCACATTGGACAATTTGAAATACACACACCTGATACACATACACACACCACACCCACACACCCATCACCATATAAAACACACACCCACATCACCCACAAACCCCCACAAATCGAAATTCAGAGACAAGGCGCAATACACAGAGAGAGAGCACAGGGAACGCAAACCACAACACACACAGGAACCCAACATCATCACCCACACCACATCTACGCACAAAACACCACACACCACCACACTCATCACCACAAACACCACCCCACACCTCATCCACACCACCCCATGGCACCCCAAAGACACCCCAGGTTCACGGACCAAGAACTCAGGGTCATGGTGGAGGAAATAATCAGGGTAGAGCCCCAGCTCTTCGGCACACAGGTGCAGCACACCACAATAGCCAGGAAGGCGGAGCTATGGCAAAGGATCGTCGACAGGGTCAACGCTGTGGGACAGCATCCCAGAAATCGGGAAGAAATCCGAAAGCGCTGGAACGACCTACGGGGGAAGGTGCGGTCGATGGTGTCAAGATACAACATCGCTGTGCAGAAGACTGGCGGCGGACCCCCACTCACTCCACCCGAATTCACAGCATGGGAGCAAGAGGTCTTGAACATCCTGCATCCTGAGGGCCTCGCTGGAGTAGGCGGAGGAATGGACTCTGGTAAGTCTAATCTCAACTACTTCACCCCCCCCCCAACCACCAGCATGTCAACCCACATCCCCACCCTCACCCCAAACCCCCCAGCACACATACTCCCTGTTAATGTCTCACCAACACAACCCACCCAACCCAACCCAAACCCCTGAATGCCAACACAAACCATGGACACCCATCACCTAAGCATGACCACTGCACATACCCACCCCCCCCCACAAACCACCCTCACAACTCCTCCCACATGGGACTGCCAGCACTGGGGGACAAGGGCACCCACAAATCGCACACCACGGCACACACAAAATCAATAACCATATTCTTTTACCCCTGCAGGGCCCGAACGCCAACACACCGGCCAGGAGGGTCCAGATTTGTCCATCCCACCCCCAGAACAGGCCCCCAGTGATGACAGCAGCTCTGTCGACCTAGAACCTGATGACCAGCCCGGACCATCGGGGACCTCTGGACAGTCAGTTACCCTCAGTCAGCCCCAGGCCACAGCAGACCTACCCCCCTCAGGAAACACCAGCACAGCACCCACCCAGCGGGCCCATGCTTCTGTCTCCAGGACAGGTCAAGCAGCGGTGTGTCTACCAGTACAGGGCACCCAGGGTAACCCACAACCCCAACAACAACAGGGACCTGGGGGCACTGGTAGTGGGCACACCGTCCAGGGGACAGAGGCCCAGGAACAAAGAGGAACTGGGAGGGCTGCTGTGCGACAGAGGGAGGACAGGCCTAGGGAACCCACTGTCCAAGAGGCCCTCACCACCATCATGGGAGCGTACCACCACTCCCAAGAGACGATGGCGACGGTCCTGGCCAGGTTCCAGGAGATCCAGGCCATGCAGGAGGGCCAGTACATGGGGTTCCGGGAAGAACTGCGCAGCATCAGTTCCACAATGGGTACAATCATGGTGGCACTCAACCAGATTGTCACCACATTGCGGGACCATGTGGCCCCCCAAAGGGCCCCTGCCACTAGCATGGAGGAAGAACAGCCCACCACCTCCGCCGGCGCTAGTGGTCAGGAGGCCCCGACACAACAGCAACGGCCCTCCCGGACCCCACCCCCTGCAGAACAAGAACCACCCCGCAAGAAAGGCCTGAGATCGAGGAAGAAGACAGAGTAGGATGTCAAGACCCCCGCCATGCACGGAAACCCCCGGATGTCATCCCACTGTCCCACT
The DNA here is from genome assembly GCF_031143425.1 of Pleurodeles waltl. Lineage (NCBI taxonomy): Eukaryota > Metazoa > Chordata > Amphibia > Caudata > Salamandridae > Pleurodeles > Pleurodeles waltl. Next base: position 513,430,820 of record NC_090445.1, read on the forward strand.
TGTTTACCCTGTCCAACCTTGAACTGCCCCTGCTCCACCTTCCACAGGCATATGGACAATGGACCTGTAGGAACGACAGTCTGGACACTGCCATGGACATGCCTCCACCATCACCCTGTTTGAACTATACACCTATTTTAAAACTTCAATAAACACAATTATTGCACATTAACCAACTGGATTCTGCTATCTATTTATTTAAACCAAATGTATTCGATATAACCAACAAAACATTTCTAGTTACATTGTGATGACAACATACCAGTGTCACACAGCGGTAGTCCATGGGGAAAAAAACCAGAGGGCACTCCGTGGGGATCAGATCACTGAAATAGGAAGTGATATACACAACTAAGTTACCATACATTGGGGTGAAAGGTCAGACAGTAGAGAGCCACTACAGTTACAGATATAATACAATGCAGGAGTAGATTATTACCTGTGTGTCACTGGAAATACTGCAATATCACTCTGTCCCTGTTGTCTGTGTCGTCCTCTTCGTCTTCCTCCTCTTCACTCTCCGCAGGCTCCACAGCGGCCACAACAACACCATCTGGACCATCCTCCTGCAGGAAAGGCACCTGGCGTTGCAAAGCCAGGTTGTGAAGCATGCAGCAGGCCACGATGATATGACACACCTTCCTTGGTGAGTACATTAGGGATCCACCAGTCATATGCAGGCACCTAAACCTGGCCTTCAGGAGGCCGAAGGTCCACTCAATCACCCTCCTAGTCCGCCCATGGGCCTCATTGTACCGTTCATCTGCACTGGTCCTGGGATTCCTCACTGGGGTCAATAGCCAAGGCAGGTTTGGGTAACCAGAGTCACCAATTAACCACACATGGTGTCTCTGTAGCAGTTCCATCACATAAGGGATGCTGCTATTTCGCATGATGTACGCGTCATGCACTGACCCTGGGAACTTGGCATTTAAATGGGAGATGTACTGGTCAGCCAAACAGACCACCTGGACATTCATCGAATGATAATTTTTACGGTTCCTGTACACCTGCTCATCGTCTTTTGGGGGAACCAAAGCCACATGGGTACCATCAATGGCACCAATGATATTGGGAATGTGTCCAAGGGCATAGAAATCACCCTTCACTGTAGGCGAGTCACCCACCTCAGGGAAAATGATGTAGCTCCGCATGTATTTCATCAGGGCAGACAACACTCTGGACAACACCTTTGAAAACATAGGCTGAGACATCCCAGATGAAATGGCCACGGTAGTTTGAAATGATCCACTTGCCAAAAAATGCAGTACTGACAGCACCTGCACTAGAGGCGGAATCCCTGTGGGTTGGCGGATGGGTGACATCAGGTCTGGCTCCAGCTGGGCACACAGTTCCTGTATAGTGGCACGGTTGAGTCTGTAGGTCCATTGTCGACAGGTCCACCAGCGGTCTGTACACGGGAAGATTCCTCCGTCTCCTCGCAAGTCCCAGCGGACGATGCCTAGGAAGGACAACATGGAGCACAGAGTCAAGCAACCCACAGGTAAGTGTCCACAGCATGCCCAGTACACGAATCTCTCGGGATTGAATGGATAGTATGATTGTCGGTGCAAGGCCTAGCCATGAGTGACGCAGTAGGAATGAAGCCATGTGGGCCCTTGAAATGGCGGCTGCCTGACCTGTGAAGTGTGACAATGTGAAGTGAGGTCATTGCGCAAGCGTGGCACACCGTGGCGGTAGGCGGTCGCAGTCCGCGGCGCAAAGCCGCATTGGACAACATTGAACCCTATGGGTTTCAGGAGCCAATGGCGGTGAGCGCCGGCGGTCGCAGTACGCACCGCCGCGGCACGCACCGCCGCGGCACGCATCGCCGCGGCCGTAACCGCCATTTTCTCTCGGCTTGATCACACGAGACCTGAGCATCCACAGGAGAGGACCTATACTGCAAGTGCTGCTGTGACCTCGTTCTGGAAGTGACAATGGCTGCTGCGACTGGGGAAAGGGCCCCCACCTTCAGTCCCGAGGAGTTGGAGAAGCTCGTGGACGGGGTCCTCCCCCAGTATGCGCTACTCTACGGGCCTCCAGACCAACAGGTGAGTACACGGGGGCAATGCATAGTGCCCAATGCCTGGGCTGAGTGGGGAGGATGTACGATGGAGGGGAGGGCAGCGAATGACGAATGCATGGCACGACAGATGAGAGCATGTGCCACATGGCAAGGTTGGGGAGGGGGGCCACTCACATCGAGCATGCAGAAAAGTGATGATGTTTCTCTTCCCCCCCTGTACATGTCACATAGGTCAGCGCCCATCAGAAGATTGACATTTGGCGTGCCATCGCCAAGGACGTCCGGGCCCTGGGGGTCCACACCAGAAGGGGCACCCACTGCCGCAAGAGGTGGGAGGACATCCGCCGCGGGAGCAGGAAGACCGCGGAGGCTCTGCTGGGGATGGCCTCCCAACCTAGGAGGGGTGCCAGTCGTACCTTGACCTCCCTGATGTCCCGGATCCTGGCGGTGGCCTACCCCGATTTAGATGGGCGCTTGAGGACATCACAGCAGACACAAGGGGGTGAGTACCAGCACATTCAGCTATTTTGCGCGCAGTGGAGGTGCCTGGGTGGGGTAGGAGGGCTGTGGGTATCCCTAGGCCAAGGCGATTTCTGTAGGATAGGCCCGTCCGTCAAGTATGGTCCTGTGCCCCCGCCCCCCACCTCTGTAGGGTGCCTAGTAACGCGATTCATGGACCTGTGTATACTGTGTGGGCAGTTGTCGCCCATAGGCTTGTAGGGCATGTCCCAGTGAATGAGTAGTGTACCCCAAGTGAGCAGCGTAGTGTAGGGGGCTTCTGTGTCTGTCCTCTCCACCAACGGTGTCCCCAATGCATGCACTCAACTTGTCTTTATGTTTTCCACCCCCCCCATTTTCTTTGTTTTACTGTGAATGTGTGCATTAGCATCATCAGGCGGAGGAGAAGTGGCATCGGCGCAAGAGGGAGCTGCATCTCACATGGCCCCGGAGGGCCATGCAACGGACTCCGACATGACCAGTGAGACGGAGGGCGAGGGGGGCTCCACCACGGGGACCCGTGGAGACGGCAGCGACACCGACACGTCCTCGGAAGGGAGCTCCCTTGCGGTGGCAGCAACATCCGTGCCCACCGATCCTACAGGTACAGCCGCCACCCAGCGCACCAGCTCCGCCCTCCCAGCAGCCCCTCGGCCTTCGGCCCGTGCCCGCAAGGCTAGGAAGCCGGCCATCTCCTTCGCCCCAGGCACCTCAGGCCCTGCCCCAGTCACCCCTGCTGCCCTCAGTGAGGAGGTCATTGACCTCCTGAGGACCATCATTGTTGGGCAGTCTACCCTTTTGAATGCCATCCAGGGTGTGGAGAGGGAGGTGCATCAAAGCAATGCATACCTGGAGGGCCTTCATTCGGGTCAGGCTGCCCATCAACGATCGTTCAACGCTCTGGCCTCAGCACTGACGGCAGCGATTGTCCCTGTCTCCAGCCTCCCTCTTCTGACTCCCTCCACCCAGTCCCACTCCCCTGTTCCTCTGCCTATCCCATCCACACCTACAGACCAGCCTGCACACACCTCAACACCCAAGGGCAGCTCATCCAGACATAAGCACCACAGGACACACAAGCATTCACCCAAGCAACATCCAGATGCAGACATGCCAACAGCCACTACCTCCTCTGTGTCCCCCACCTCCTCGTCTCCCTCCTCCCTCCCTGTGACGTCTCCACACACACCTGCAAGCACACCACCATCAGCCATTGCACCCATCACCAGCACACCCTCCACACCAGTCCGCACACGTGTAGTCACCACCCCCACTGCCATGTACACGTCCCCTGTGTCCTCTCCCAGTGTGTCTGTCACCCCCGCTTCCCAACCACACAAACGCAGGCAGGCACCCAAACAACAGCCATCCACGTCACGTCAGCCTCCTGCCCAAGCACCTGCACCCAAAGACAGCACAATTGACTCTCCTAAAACCACATCCTCTTCCTCCACTCCCATACCCACTCCAGCCACCCTTCCCACGGCTCCAAAGAAAATTTTCCTCTCTAAAGTGGACCTCTTTTCCTCACCTGACCCACCCCCTCCATCCCGTAAGAGTTCCACAAACACCTCAGCCCACCACCAGCCCAGCAACTCCAAAGAACGTCGTGCCTGGTTTTTGGAGTCCGCACTTTCCTTGGGCTGGGACATCGTCCAGCAGCAAAGGCACAGCCAGCCCCCCCCCCCCTGGCAAGAGGACCAAAAAACTGAAGGGCAGGCGCGACAGGCCTGATACGCCTGCCCCCAAGGAGGGTAGCCTTGCACCGTCACCTGCTACATTGGGTAAGGGAGCCAAGGGCCACGGACAGTCTGCCAAGGAGGGCAAGGGCAGCAAGGAGCAAAAGGCAGGGAGCAGCCGACCTGGCCATGAGGGCCCCACCAGCCCCATTCCGGGGGTATCGAAGGAGAGCCAGGGCCCCAGGACTCCATCACAGGAGGGCCCCGCAACGGAAAGGTCCGATGCAGACTGAGCGGCAAGTATTGGCCAGGTGTGGTTCACTGGAAACACAAGACAGGCACCGCTGAACAGGGCCCCGCCGTTAGGAGCACCACTGAACAGGGCCCCGCCGTGAGAAACACCGCTGAACAGGGCCCCGCCGTGAGAAGCACCGCTGAACAGGGCCCCGCCGTGACCAGAACCGCTGAACAGGGCCCCGCCGTGAGGAGCACTGCTGAACAGGGCCCCGCCGTGAGGAGCACCACTGAACAGGGCCCGCCATGAGAAACACCGCTGAACAGGGCCCCGCCGTGAGAAGCACCGCTGAACAGGGCCCCGCCGTGACCAGAACCGCTGAACAGGGCCCCGCCGTGAGGAGCACTGCTGAACAGGGCCCCGCCGTGAGGAGCACCGCTGAACAGGGCCCCGCCGTGACCAGAACCGCTGAACAGGGCCCCGCCGTGAGAAGCACCGCTGAACAGGGCCCCGCCGTGAGAAGCACCGCTGAACAGGGCCCCGCCGTGACCAGAACCGCTGAACAGGGCCCCGCCGTGAGGAGCACCGCTGAACAGGGCCCGCCGTGACCAGAACCGCTGAACAGGGCCCCGCCGTCACCAGAACCGCTGAACAGGGCCCCGCCGTGAGGAGCACCACTGAACAGGGCCCGCCGTGACCAGAACCGCTGAACAGGGCCCCGCCGTGAGAAGCACCGCTGAACAGGGCCGCGCCGTGAGGAGCACCGCTGAACAGGGCCCCGCCGTGAGAAGCACCGCTGAACAGGGCCCCGCCGTGAGGAGCACCGCTGAACAGGGCCCTCCTGTCAAGCACCGCTCCGCTGGGCCCTTCCTGTCAAGCACCGCTCCGCTGGGCCCTTCATCTCAAGCACCGCTCCGCTGGGCCCTTCATCTCAAGCACCGCTCCGCTGGGCACCGCCGTCTCTGAACTGCTCCGCTGGGCCCTTCCTGTCAAGCACCGCTCCGCTGGGCCCTTCATCTCAAGCACCGCTCCGCTGGGCCCTTCATCTCAAGGACCGCTCCGCTGGGCCCTTCCTGTCATGCACCGCTCCGCTCGGCCCTTCATCTCAAGCACCGCTCCGCTGGGCCCTTCATCTCAAGCACCGCTCCGCTGGGCCCTTCCTGTCAAGCACCGCTCTGCTGGGCCCTTCCTGTCAAGCACCGCTCCGCTGGGCCCTTCCTGTCAAGCACCGCTCCGCTGGGCCCTTCATCTCAAGCACCGCTCCGCTGGGCCCTTCATCTCAAGCACCGCTCCGCTGGGCCCTTCCTGTCAAGCACCGCTCCGCTGGGCCCTTCATCTCAAGCACCGCTCCGCTGGGCCCTTCCTGTCAAGCACCGCTCCGCTGGGCCCTTCATCTCAAGCACCGCTCCGCTGGGCCCTTCATCTCAAGGACAGCTCTGCTGGGCCCTTCCTCTCAAGCACCGATCCGCTGGGCCCTTCATCTCAAGCACCGCTCCGCTGGGCCCTTCATCTCAAGCACCGCTCCGCTGGGCCCTTCATCTCAAGCACCGCTCCGCTGGGCCCTTCCTGTCAAGCACCGCTCCGCTGGGCCCTTCATCTCAAGCACCGCTCCGCTGGGCCCTTCATCTCAAGCACCGCTCCGCTGGGCCCTTCCTGTCAAGCACCGCTCCACTGGGCCCTTCATCTCAAGCACCGCTCTGCTGGGCCCTTCCTGTCAAGCACCGCTCCGCTGGGCCCTTCCTGTCAAGCACCGCTCCGCTGGGCCCTTCCTGTCAAGCACCGCTTCGCTGGGCCCTTCCTGTCAAGCACCGCTCCGCTGGGCCCTTCATCTCAAGCACCGCTCCGCTGGGCCCTTCCTGTCAAGCACCGCTCCGTTTGGCCCTTCCTGTCAAGCACCGCTCCGCTGGGCCCTTCATCTCAAGCACCGCTCCGCTGGGCCCTTCCTGTCAAGCACCGCTCCGCTGGGGCCTTCCTGTCAAGCACCGCTGGCCCATTGGCAGTCCCGGTTCTGTGTCGGGCAGGCCTTCACGACGCACTCTGCCCACCATGCCTCCTCCATGACCAGTGGTCTCTGTAATCCACCTGATGGACTGTGGCTTTGCACTCCCCAGGATGCCACAGTGGGCAATCCACCCACTGTAGAGACTTGTGAGACTGTGGCTTTGCACTCCCCAGGATGGCACAGTGGGCAATCCACCCACTGTAGAGACTTGTGAGACTGTGGCTTTGCACTCCCCAGGATGCCACAGTGGGCAATCCACCCACTGTAGAGACTTGTGAGACTGTGCCTTTGCACTCCCCAGGATGGCACAGTGGGCAATCCACCCACTGTAGAGACTTGTGAGACTGTGGCTTTGCACTCCCCAGGATGCCACAGTGGGCAATCCACCCACTGTAGAGACTTGTGAGACTGTGGCTTTGCACTCCCCAGGATGCCACAGTGGGCATGGAGGCCCTTCGTGGATCTGGCGTTGTGGACTCATGTGGCTGAGGTGCCCCCCCTTCCCTTCCCCCTGAGGTGCCTGTCTTTTTATTTTAGTGATGCCCCAGCAGTGTTCTCTCCAATGGACTCGATCTCGTGTGTGGGCTTTGCCCATGTGTTGCTGCACATTGGCCCACGGACATTTGGACTTTGAATGACTGGGCCGGACTTTTGCTACTGGTATGGATAGAGTTCTAGATGTGTATTCATTCTTCATATATTGCTAAGGTCGCTATACTTTATTGTTGCAATAATATGGTTCTACTTTTATATTCATTGCCTTTTGTCTTTGTTTTTTGGGGGGGGGTTGGGGGTGTCACTCTGACTTTTTAATCTGCATAGGTGTGTAGGTATTTCGGTGGGGGTGAGGGTGGGGGTGGGTGTGTGGCGTATGTGTGTGCCCGTAACCTTTCCTCCTCCCCCCTCCCCTGTGTCGTAGATGCAGTACTCACCGTTGTCGTCTGCGGCGAGGTTCGTGATCCTGGAAGAAGAGCAGGAAGGCAATGGCTGGGAGGATGTGGAGTTCGGGTTCCATGCTGTTCCGATTCCGCGTGGAGTGTGTCGAGGTAAGCGTTTTCCATTGGAGATGTCTGTTTCCGCCGTGTTTTTATCGGCGGGGCTCCCGCCCCGGAAATGGTGGCGGATTGGTGGGTCGTGATAGGGTGGGCGGTACATTGTCTGCCGCCTGCCTGTTGGCGGTGACCGCCGCGCTGTTTGTTTGTACCGCCGTGGCGGTCGGAGTGTTAAAGCGGCGGCCTGTGATGGCGGTTCCCGCCAGGGTCAGAATTCATATTTTTAGGCCGCCAGCCTGTTGGCGGGTTGGCCGCCGCTTTAACACTGACCGCCAGGGTCAGAATGACCCCCAAAGTGTGCTGAACCACTGTCGGAATCTGCTCATTGAGAAAGACCGTAAACTTATTCAGAGCAGGACTGGTAATTTCTACTTTGGCAACAGTCTTTCAAGATGTAATGGTGAACGTAGTCCAAGATCTCTTGTGCTACTCAGATCATCAAGACCAGTTAAGGCCTCTTGATGATTTCATAAAACAGAAAGGCAACAAACCATTTGGAGCTCAATGATGGATCTTTTGAAGTTAAAAAAACTTAGAGTGTCCAATCAATTTGTTCCAATTCTTCAGCAAAAGTGCATTTTCACTGGAAAATCTAATGCAGAAATCCCTCTTCATAAATGTTTTTTTAGCATCTCCTATTCTCTCTTGTTTCACATTCCTTTGCCCTGCCTTTCCTTTGGCCTCCACATTACTGCCTCTGTTTTTTAACTAGGATGCACAGGCAGAGTGGCATTCTTGGAGTGTTTTTTTGTGCTAAAGTGTAACAAAAGCCATTGAAAGATGATCTGCCTATACATGAGACGCCAGTGTTGAGATTTTATGTGTTGTAAAGAATGCGGAAAACATAGCATTAACACAACCAATAGCTCTATACCACCCCGCTGTTACAGATGAGACTGACTAACTTAGCCAGTGCTTGCTTCCCATAGGTTGGGGGTTGATCTCATCCAAGACCCACTATCTTATCTTCAGAAGACTACTCTTCCGATTGGCTCTTTCTTACATAACCACCATGCTCAAACTTCAATGTACAGTATACCCCTGCATATGTAAACACATAATTTCAATATATCGATGTATTTAAACAAGTATATTTATTTGTACAAATACATATACTAACTATGTTTAAAAAAAATAAGGCTATTTTTTAGGGCTGTCTAATGGATGTATAAATATATAACATTTTATGCCTAACGTATATGGGTCACAGCATAGTTTTTATGTTGTTGGATTAGATGCTTATACATCTCTGTTTTATTCATCAATCACAATATGTAAAGATTATCATAACTTTTTATCTACAAGTGCTTCAATATTGAAATATTGAGGAAAATATAAAAATGAAAATAAAAAATAAAAGTATACAAATAAATTATCTTCTAGTACAGCAACACTCAAAACTTTGTGTTTATACAATACAACTTTTTATTTTGATATATTATTTTTCTTATACATGTATACCCTTTCTACGTAGTTATCTATCTATAAATGTATCACTTTACTCCTACTGTAGAAGGGATAAAGCACCTTTGACTCTCTTTAAGTCACTACTGCATGTCTCATCCTATACCCCTCTCAATGTATCCTCTACCTTCACTCTCTGACTAATCCCAAACCTCATGATACTACTATGATCTCCAAAACAACACTTTCTAGACTCTTCCCTCCTCTATGTCTCCTTGACTCACCCAAACCTTATTGTACTACTATGATCTCCAAAATAACCATTTTTAAATTATTCTCTCATGTATCCATCCTTTGGTGCATCCCAAACCTCATTTTACTACTCTGATCTCCCTAATCCCTTTATAGAATCTACCCTCCTCCATCCCCTCTTTTACTTATCCCAAACCTCAGCCTACTACTATGATCTCTCAGATAACACTTTCTAAACTATTCCCTCCTCTATGTCCACCACTCAGATTAACTCACATTTCCCTATGCTACTCCACCACTAATTATTTTTGAGTTCCAGATCAGTGTGCTACTCGCTGAAAAGTGATTTGATGCCTTGTCAGTGTTAATAAACGCTATATAAATACAAGTACAATTCAGGCAACCATAAAAGTGCCAAGATACCTCTGGTGAATAACATACCTGCTGGAGAGAGATCAAAGTTACAATCATAATCTAGCACAGTGAGCTATGAACTGCCATCAAAGAGCTGCATGCAAACTGCTTGGTACAGGTTAGAAAGTTATGTTTTTCTCCCACCTTTGATTATCCTAATTTTGCTAAAAAGGGTTTGTTTTGGTAGAAATAAATTATAAGTAAAGTCAACCCTAATAACTGTGTTACAATTTGAATCCTGAGTTTTTTCTTCCCCAGACCAAGCACTTTAAAAAAATGCCTACCAGTTTGCCTGACATGAGAATCCTACACCTTGCAGTCTCCTGTGTCTTATGGAACCTTTTTTTTACACTGGTCTACACACATATGATTCCTTATCTCTGTATGTGTGTGTTATGTAAAGTGCTCCTCCACACTGGTAAGAGAAGCACTAAAAAACTAATGAAATTAATGTGAGAGATGGGTTGTTGAGAGATAAGAGGCACACTTTTAGAGGGTTATGGTGAAGAAATCATTGAAGAGACCCAATGAAGATTGCTGTATGCTGGTGCAGTGTAAGGTCATTGTTTACCCTGGTTTAAAAACTAATAAAATTGAATATATGTAATGAAACTTGTTATAGGATGCACCATTTTTGCCACTGTTTCCCAAATTTTCTTGGGAGAGAGAATCCCCATAAGCTCTATTGTAGTGGTCAGGCTCATTTGCTACATAACCTATGGGTGCTAGTGTGAAAACACTTGCCCGGGCTGCTTTGGGTTACCAGTCTGGCCCTGGTCCGCATGCGCGAACTCCAGTCACTTTCAATGCAACTGTCATTTCACATGGAGTCTCCACTGAAATCTAAATAGTATCTGATAGGTTTGTTTGGTGCTGAGGCCACTAGAACTTTATATACAATTACAGCGCCCACCTATGCCACCTGACATAGTCCACAAGGAGTATGCTACAGGCTAAAAGGGCAAGAAATTTCATAGGGACTCTCACAGAGACCAAGGACCGAGGCTGAAATATTGGAATCATAACTTGAATGTCCTGGACATATTAAAAAGAAGAAAGGCCTTGAACAGTACCGTATCCAGCACAACTCAAATGAAATGAAGCCTCTGTGAAGGAGTCAGGTGCAATTACGGCTCATTGACCATGAACTCCAATGATGACAAGAGGTTCACCGTCATCTCAAGGTGGTCTACGACTGGCTGTGGAGGGCCCACTATTAAAAGCCATTCACTGAGGTAGAAGAAAACTGGTATCCATGACCACTGAAGATTGGCAATGACCATTGCAATCACTTTTGTGGACACCTGAGGCGTGTTGGTGCAACCAAAGGGTGGCACAGCAGACTGAAAATGCTCCTGACCGCAAGTAACAACTCTGGACTGTAACACAGGTATAAAAAAAAGTCCTACAGGTCCATAGACACCTTATAGTCACTCCTATGCAGAGCAGGGCCAGCATGAGCATTTTGAATTTGTTCCTCTGCAGGAAAACAATCAGAGGTTGAAGTGCTAAAATGGGTCAAGGGCCTCCATCCTTCGTTGGCACAAAGAAATAGCAAGAGTAAAACCCTTTTCTATGTCCAAGTCCAGAACCCTCTCAATAGCTCCTTTGGAAAGCAAACCTTGCACCTGTTGTAACAGGATGGACAGTAATTCTCTGAGATGGACTCTGGTGTGTGGAGAAGGGCTGGCAGAGCAGAACGAAAGGGTAGGGCATAGAACAAAGAACTGATTGGGCAATGCTGATCCATTTCTTAACCATTTCAACCCAGCTGATCTGGGGTGGTTGCGAATGTGAGCTGTTGAGTTTATGTTACATTGTATGATATATATAAAGTACTTCATTCCTCTAAGGTGGCTGCAAATCGATGCATGGTATAATTGGTTAGTTCAGAACTTAGAGGCAATACAGCTCTTAATTGTTATGGTTATGAAACAGAATGAGGAACAGGATGTCAGGAATACATTCCTAATTCATGGGGTAAATGATTACTAATTCACTAATGAGAGTTTTATGGAAAACAAGCATAGGTCAGAAAATGTGGTAGTTAGTTTGTCACACAACCTTGGGTCCATGCCCTAAAGTTACATCATTAAAGAGTATCCACACAGCTGTCTGTAGGAGGGCAGACACCAGTGAAAAGATTAGAATTCAAATATTTACAGTGAAACTATAGAATGCAGCTGCAGGACCATACTAGATAAGACCCTTCCTAAGAGACGTTGTACTGCACTCAGTGTGGTCAACAGTTCTGTGTAGGAGCAAATAAGCCCACCTGGCTGTGAGAGAGTGTTGCAGAGAAGGGATACCTTGGGAATTGGTGAGCACTCACTGTAAGGATTGATATGTCCCCTACATTCACCCTTGCTCATCTTAGAGTCTGCTGCATTGACTCTGACGAAATCTACCTCTTCCAAAAACGTGAGCAATCAATGATACCCCTCCTTCCACAGTTATAGACCGATCGCTAAGCTTAGATCCAACCACCAGTTCTACATGCTCCAAAGTGTGCATCCTGATTGTTCTGCTACTGGCTCCAGATCGACCAGTTTGACTGTTACTCAGTCCTGCATGCCAAGTGAAGCGGCCTCCTTGACTGCTAACCATGATGGAAGTGGACCCTTCACTAAGCAGGATGAACTGATAAATGGAGGGGTCATTGGGGAATAGCGGGGAGGGGCCCAAGTCAGGGAATGGGTTACCCAATCTCAATCTGCCACCTGACTGTTGTTCCTATGTGGCGATTTTCACTGGGGTGCCTCAAATTAGTCCAAATGATAATAAATATACCTCTCAGCTAAAGAATAAGGTCTGTCACTGGTTGTGCCAAAATGCAAATTTTAACTTTAGGGAATACAATGACATTTTGTTTATAAGGATGGTAGGGTGGGTGGGACCGGGTGGGCCCTGTGGCTAAAATCCTAACAGTGAATTCTGTAGTAATCAAATGTAAGCCACCTTATTGGCTAGGTGTCTGGTTTGCAGCGCGGAATCACTTCATGCCAGGGATGTGGGAATAAAAGTCCTCCTGTTAGTTTTTTTCTATAGACCCCTGCGATTCAAGCCCTTAATGCCAATAACTACGGGCTTGCAGTCTTTGGTGCAATTTGTTGTGTCCAGATCTAACAGATTTCTCCCTCTGACAGCTTTTGATCAAAATGATTGACCCCAGTACTGCTTCAACTCCCAAGCTCTCAGCCAGTAGGCCGCCATAACTTTTATCCCCACCAATTTCAGCTGGGTTTGGGTTAAAACAATATTTGGAATCCACTCTGAGAGTCTTTTGTTGGAAGGTGACCAGTGTTAGGGCTAAGTGCCAGAATCCTGAATGGCTAACTTCTGTTACTGAGTTTGATGTCCTCTTTCAGGAGACTTGGACCCAAGAACTGATTACCTCAATGGTTTTGATTATTTTTGTGTTGCAGACACCCACTGTCCTGGCAATAGAGCATGTGGTGGACTGGCAACCATGGTTCGTATTTCTTAAAAACTCAGGGTTATACCCACCCCCCTTACACATGCCGGGATACAGATTTTATGGGTGGTCATTTCTTGTGAGTGTCATTTTTTTGTAGGTAATTTTCATAATTCAGTCAGGGATCCTGGGCGTCAGATTGAGGTCCTATTCCAAGTTCCTTCCATTCTTGAGGCTAGATCCCTTAGGCACCTCAAGTGTTTTAATGTCATTTTAGGTGATCCTTCTGCAAGCTAACATTTGACCACAGAGGGAGAAAGCTGCTTAATGCTTAGTGACATGTGGGTTTATGTAAGATAACAAATATGGGGTCAGAACCACTGGCCTAAAATCCCACTTTTGTTGGTAGGGGAAAGAGGATCATCATCGACTATGTGTTTGCCTCTTGGTCCTTAGTGGGCATCATCAGCCCCGGATTGGTCCATGAGAACTGCTTCAGCGATCATAATCCTATTTAAGTAAGGGTGGCACAATGTGTTAGTGGTAGACCTAGCCCTGAATCAGGCCTTACTGATTTGGTCCCCCAGGATAAGGCCTTGAGGGTGAAATGAAGTAGCCTTCCAATTCCAAGCATGTCAGAAGCAGCAATTAAGTCCAATTTAGATGTTATTTTAGAACATTTATTATCCCTTGATTCATCTACATTCTCTGTTTTGGACACTTTTAACAGCCTAAACATGTCTATTAATGCTATCATGAGGGAATTGTCTAGACGTCAGGGATTTGTTTGTACTGGCTGCTTTAATAATGTTTGCAGGGTTGCAAACCAGCAGCTTTGTGAGGCTTTAAACCCTAATCATCACAATCAGTCTGGCATTGCATCAGCAAGGGTGGCCTACAAGAATGCCATCCAGGAATGAAAATCAGCCCTAAAAGACGCATCCTGAAAGTGATTAATTTCTACCTGTAAATCAGGGGATTCCAGGGGATTTTGGTCCATTGTCAATAGGAAGCAGCTTTGTGCGGCTGCTCCTGACAACAATGGTTCTCCTATTACTCCTGATCTTTGGGTGGTGCATTTTCAGAAGGTATTCACACTTAATGAGGGTGTGTCTGTGATTGCTCAAGATGAGTATCAGTCTTTTCCACTGAACATCAGTTTTGATATGACTGAGGTCCTTGCTGCTATCTTAGTCAGCCCCTCCAAAAAAGCTCTTGGCCCGGATCGGATTCTTATGGACCTTTATAAGGCAAAGGTCTCCCTCTGGGCCCCTGTTCTAACAAACACTCTGAATGCAGCCGCCCAGGTTAATAGTCCCTCCTCTCAAAAATCTGCTGTGATCGTCCCTGTCTTTAAAAAGAGAAATTGTCGGGACCCCAGATGTTACTGACCCATCTCCTGGTTAGATTCAGTTGTAAAGGTCATGGGGCGCATCATTCTACAGCGCATGGAAGATTGGGCCAGTGCTAACAACGTTCTTTGTCCAGGCCAGTATGGATTTAGGGAAGGAAAGGGTGCCATGGAACAGTGGCTAAATCTCAATTTACTGATTGGTAACTATGTGGTTGCGAAATAGGGGAAAATCCACTTAGCATTCATCGACCTGACTTGCGCTTTTCACAAGGTTATCGGTCAAAACTCTGGCAAAATTTAGTGGCCCTTGGGTTACCTTACCTTCTGGTTCATTTCCTTAGAGCACTCCATATGAATGTCAATGCCTCCGTTAGAAATGGGGTGGGGAGGAGGTAATGTACTGATTCTTTTAGCCTTCCGCGTGGGGTCAGACAAGGTTGTGTTGGCACCCATCATTGTTCTAATATATATTATCTGCCTCAATTGTCACTTGGCTCTGAATGGGAAAGACTTGCCCAAAGAGAAGTCCGCCTTTGTACCTTTTCAGTTGTATACGGATGACCCAGTATTGTTGTCACATCCTGCACATGGCCTCGAAGAGCTTGTTGATTTATTCGTTAGTTTTATGGATGAGCTGGGCCTGGATGTGAACACCTTAAATGCCCATTAAATGGTTTGTGGGAAGCAGCATTCCAAATCTAGACCCACAGCTATCAAGGGGAAGATTGTAACTAGGGTGGCAGCATTTGCCTATTTGGGGGTCACTTTTGACCGATTAGATAATTGGCGGCCTTGTCTTTCAAATCGCAGCACTCGTCTTAGAAATGCTTGCAGTGCTTTGTTTAAATTTGCTCTCACGGTCAGCAGTAAACCCTTCTTGCCCCTATTACACATATATAAAATGAAGTGTCTCCCTGTGTTGGTGTATGGAGCTGCTATACAGGGGATCTGCAATTGTGGGGTCATCGAAAATGTAAATAATTGTTTTTGTGGGAGGTTGTTAAGTGTGGGGCCTTCCAGTTCCACATTCTTCGTGCATGAGGAGCTGGCTCTGGATTACGTTGAGGATCATGTGAAATTGGCCCCATTGGTATTGTGGATTTCAGTGTGGAGTGGTGAGTTTACAGCTTTTATAAGGGATGTTATGAAGGACTGTGTATTGTCATAATATCCCATGGTTAAAGTATGTTAAGTGTGTTGCTCAGTCTCTGGGTTGCCCTGATCTGTTCAGTAATCCTCAACGTAGAAGTAAGTAGGACAGAAGGTCAATCAGGGATTTATTTTCAAACCATGCAAGGGACAAAAGGGAATATAAGCCTCTTGCCAGACCGGTTAAGCGCTCTGTTTTGCTTTTTAAATCAGTGGCTGGTCCTGAGCCATATCTCAGCTCCGTTTGGCATCTGCAGGAGAGGTCCTTTTTAACCAGGTTTCGTCTGAGAACAATTCGTGCCCATATATGCGTTCCTCCTGGTCAGTTTGCCCCAAATACTTTCCTGGTGTGCCCCTGTGACTGCTCCTCACTTCAGACATTGGAGTATTCTGTTTGATTTTGCAGCTATTATGATTTTTTGCAGCATAGGTATTTGCTCCCAATCTTGAAGACTAGGGGGTTCAGCAATTTTGTCCATCATTTCTGTAATTAAAATTTTAAATCATCCTGTGGTGGGGCTGGCTGTTTCCTCTTTTCTGAAGGGTGCACTGTTCTGGAATAAGATCTTAAATTCTTAACTTACCTGGGTATCTTTTTTGATGTATGAGTGAATTGGATTTCTGGTTTTACTCTCTTTTCGTAGTAGTGTGTAATTTTGAACCCATTTGAAGTTTTATTGTGTTTTCAATAAATGTGTCTGATTTTATTTGTATTGATATTCTTTTATGATGATTTTTATAATCGAATAAAGATTAACTGTCTGTTAAATATGGACATTGAGGACAGCATAAGGAAATGGAATGTGAGGCTCATAGAGGGACTCTATGTTCTACAGAGGCACCACATGAATGCCTTCTTTCGCAAATGAGATTACTGTTTCCCTATCAGTATACATGATTGGCAGTGGTGTCAGAATGTGCTTTTCAATCATAGTCACAAAGCAGGTTTTTTCTTGTTCTCTGCACATTTGCACCTACCCCTCCTGACTTTTCTTTCTAAAGGTGTGCCTAATTTCAAGTGGAAAGGTCCTATGCTACAGCTGGTGTTCCTGAATAAAGCATGTAAGCAGCATAGGTGTGTGGCAGTATGCCTGAACTATGTCCCCTGTGTGGATGGACAGTCCTCTGTAGGGAGTCTTGAAACAGCAGTCTGTTCAGAAGTTCAGGGTTGGCCTTTTGACAGGAACCACCCCTTTTGCTACCCAGAGGTGCAGCTCTCCAAAGGCTGATGGGTGTCAGATGTAAAGGTGTATATACTTTCTGTGCTCATGTTGTGGGTTTCTCTGAGTGGAGACCCAGCATCATGCCCTACTGTCCACCATCACCTGAAAACAATTTGTGTGCCAGCTTTGGAGGAATAGTGCCACACAAAGTACAGGAACTGTCTTGAACCAGTTTGAGGACAGCTGATGTAGAATACCCAAACCATGACTGAGAAAGGAGTTTTTCTTAAGGGATGAAACTGCCACTAAGCATTCCAGAAATGTACACTGACCAGTGCATGCAATAACCCACAGGGTTTTAGGAAAATATTCTGAGATCCAGGGCTGGTGCCTGTGACAGCCAGCTCTCCAGAGGTGAGAGAATATCACCCGAGGGAATCTGCAACAATTTGGTGGAGAAGCTGTGGTTCTGCTTTAAAAAAGATTCTGCCTTACCCACTCAAAGAGGATGGTGGAGGTACCTCAGAAGGAAATAGTCTAGATCAAGAAGTGGTGCAGTAATAGCTGCCAGGAGAGGACCTTCTCAGAGAATGAAGACTTAGGAAATCATCTTTCAGCATTGACTCTAGTGTGAATGTGGTGAGGTGCTGCCAGTAGCTGTGGCTGGCTGTGCATATCTAGTCTGCCATCAGGTGCCCCCATCATATCTGAAGAATTATTGTTGATTGCTCCCTAGCGTGTAAATGATTGGTTGGGTTGTCACAAAAAAGAACAGAAAGGCATCAATGAGAGTGAACCAAATGCAGGTCCTGCTTTCCCCGGGGCACTGAGTCCTTTTGAACTGCAACCTGCACTCATAACTGTGCTCATGATTGTGTGTCCTACATTCTTCATGCAGCACAAGAGTAACCTAAGCTGCATACCATGGTTGAGAAGTACTGAGCTCTGTGTGTTGCTCTTGACTGAGTGTCACTGTGCCTGCTGTTGAGTTGTTGAAGTCATCTAAGTCCCTGAGACATCTGTCACACATTCCAGAGATTCTAGAGCACATGTCCAGTTCTAATGGTGTGGAAATCGATGTACTATCAGGAGTGAATATGAAGCGGCACTGCTCTGCTCCCACCCACAAAGGAAGCATTGTTAAACAGTATACTAGAGTAGAAGAGTTGTTCTAGTCAAAGGAGCATTTAGAGCTAGTCAAATCCTGTACTACTGAAGTTGCTAAGACTCTGCCCTATTATAATTTTGAATTTTTAGGGGCATTTCAATAATTGATAACTGGTATCTGTGTGATGGCTGGGTGTGTCAGACAGAGGTTTTCACTTGCATTATAGAGGCAGAGCTTCCCTGCCAGTGGCTTACAGCTCATTGCATTGTGTCTGTAGTTCCTGGGGCTCCTTCTTTTATGGACTGCTATCCCCAACAATGAACATGATCTCCAAGGTGTCTCGAAGGAGCTCTTTGAAACTACCACAGCAGAAAGTGCAAGGGCGCTAACAGACCAGTATTTAGACTCAGATATAGCTCCCCTATGAACTCGGATTGGTGGACTCTGCTACTTATTTTAGTGAGGGGTTTGCCTTGGGGCTTGGAAGTACCTAAACCACTCCCCTGCTCAAATGAAGTGCATCTGGAAGGCCGGATGTTGACTGGAGAAGGTGGAACTAAGATGGAATGGACCACAAAGTGAATCCACCGACAGTGGCCTTGCATCTGAGGTCCCCACTGCAGTGACAGCAAATAAACCCAGCACCGTCACAAAGTGAGCATCCCTACGGGGTTGAAAATGGCAAGAGACTAGATTTGAAAGCAAATGAGCAGTGTGGTACAGTGACACTTGAATCATTGAACTTGCAGAAAGCAACACATACACAGCAGCATTCATATAGAAATTCCCCTCTAGAGTACATTCCTTTAAGTCCTAGATTTAGGATTTTAGTATTGTCATTGTATTGCAGTGTTCCATGTATATATGCAGTATTAGGTAATGGTACACTAAAGCACTCTTTTATCCATGAAAAGCACTGAGTAGGCATTGTATTATTGGAAGGTATGGGTGCACTGTAAAGTTCGAAGTCCTTAACCCGACACCACCCTCCTGACTAAGCTTTGGACTGCTCAACTGAGTACCCTGAGAATCAAGTGCTAAACGGTTGCAATTAGCATGCAGTTCTCCATGTCCATGGAAGGCCGAGCCCTAGGGCACGAGGGGCCATATCACACATATGGTGCATTTTCCTTGTTTTCCCCAGGCACACTTTTTAAAAGGTGCGCCCGTTGCAAACAAGGAAAATGTGCTGCATTAACATGAATACGCTTCCCCCTGGGCAACTGTGAACTTGCGCTGCCCTAAGGGCAGAACATTCATGTAAAAATCAGAGCGGCTGCTTTAAAGCCACTCCTTTTTTCACTATGCATGCAGCAACCGACCTGCCCTTTTAAGGGGGATTGAGATCCTCTTGCAGTCAGATGCATTGAGTGACTGCACCCACCTGCAGTCACTCAATGCATCTGACTGAAAGGGATGTGTGGGGGGTCCTCCAGGGGCCTGCCATCAGGGGGCACACTGACAGTCACCACTTTTTAGGTGGCGCACTGTCAGTGTGCACCCTGACAGCTTCTATGTCTCTGCACTCATGTCTATAGTACGGCGTGAACGCAGAGGCAAAGGGATTTCCTCATTTGCATGGGGCCGCAGCCCCATGCAAATGAGCAAACACCCTCTGGTGGTAGTGCTAGGGCTATAAGTGTGCAAGCGCTGTCCGTGTTACAGAAGTGTCTGCACAAGCGTCTATGACCCCTTCTGTAATGCCAAAGTGCCCAGGTACATACAAAGCAAGCACAAACACCCATTGAGGCCCCAGGGCACTTCTATAATACAGCCCCAGATGTAAATGGACCCAACCACGTCGGTGAAGTCCCAGTAACCTATTGGTGTGAATACCTCCAATGTGAGTATGAGTGTGTTTGTGGCCCATTTCCACCCTGAATGCAGCTGGAGACTGCACTTGCACACTTGACAGATACTTAGGGAACAATGCTCTCCCACCCAACACCCCCCCTCACATCAGTGGAAAAACAGGGGAACCTGTAGAGAAAAAGAAGGAAATGTTAACAAATGCATTTTTTAAATCAAATCAAATCATTAACATTTATAAAGCGCGCTACTCACCCGTGCGGGTCTCAAGGCGCTAGGGGAAAGAGGGGGTTACTGCTGCTCGAAAAGCCAGGTTTTTAGGAGTCTCCGGAAAGCGGAGTGGTCCTGGGTGGTCCTGAGGCTGGTGGGGAGGGAGTTCCAGGTCTTGGCCGCCAGGAAGGAGAAAGATCTCCCACCCGCCGTGGAGCGGCGGATGCGAGGGACGGCAGCGAGAGCGAGGCCAGAGGAACGGAGGAGGCGGGTGGGGACGTAGAAGCTGAGGCGTCGGTTGAGATATTCCGGTCCCTTGTTGTGGAGGGCTTTGTGTGTTAAGAACTTGCTTGTCTTCTTTTTCTAATTTTCTACACGTTTCTACAGTTTTACAATGCTAAATACTCTTTTGAAATCTGCACCTGTTACAAGTCCTCAGGAATATTATTTGAGTTTTTTTGAAAAGTCAAACAAATCTTAAATTTATTCCAAATGTAGTCACAAATCTACAGGAGTAAATTATTTTGTTTTACTGAGTTCTTCTCATGCGCCTTGCTCTCAATTAATGCTACTGTTTACCAGCATCTGTCTATCAGATTAGAGACGCTAGTGCATATTAATTAAAACAATTTTGACATGTTTCATCCCACTGTATGACAACAAAGAGTAAACATTCATCAGAATGAGAAGTCTTCGCTGGAGGTTTGAATGAGATCATAAATTACATATAAGCAAAAACGTGGCCGATCTGATGATCTGAATGACGAGTCGATGGATTTTGCAATAAAACCCGCTTGGAAACAAAACGTATTCGCTGCTGCTAGGATTAGCCATGCGGGGAGATGGCTGACACACAGAGCCTTTAATAGGTTTATTTGTTCCGAAAGACAATGTAGGCATGTGATTCAAAACCAGATGAAAGAGCTGGGGCATTATGCCTCCTATCATAGTCAGACATTCAAGTCACTTAAATCTGCAGCAGCATTTTTAGACTGCAGAAACATAAATGTTTAATTCCATTGAAAATAGTTTTAAAAAAGTGTTTTTTATTAAAAATTTCGGTTTTCCTATTTAAAAAGGTATCTTTTTTTACCTATTTCTCAAGGTGAGTAAAAATGTTTAGCAACTAATCCCACATCAGCCATAAACTCTTTCCTTTCATCGGTGGAAAAAAATTCTGTCAGGAACACATAAAAGTTTCCATTCTTAGAAAGACTCCGTCTCCATGTTTATCTATACATTCAGACACATTATATACATTTAATTCTTGCAAATACAGTCTTGCTGGAGAAGGGAAGCAGAGGATGGAGTAAAGTATCTCGAACCAGTTACTCCTTGTGAAAAACGCAGAATGTCATAGAATCATTTTTAGATTTACATAAACTGTGTGTTTTTTTTAATTCTGTGTATCTGGATATACCTAGAAGCCATATTGCACGATTGACATTGAGAATACTGTACCCAGAACTTTCCCGACATAGGAAATATGATCATGACACTTGTCAAGTGCATTGACTGTAAGTAATGAAACAAATTCATTAAATAAACTTGTTTAATGAATCAGGTTTTCTATAGGCACTCCCCTTTCAAATAGAATATTTCTCAAATGTGCTCCCAGCAAAACTTTGAAATCAATTGACCAAATGGACCAACAACATGTTTTTGTTTAAAAATTTCGTTAAAAAACGAGGTGACAAAATATTTCTGAATAGAACGAAATTATTTTACATAACAGAAATGAATGATGTCTTCTGAAATTTCGCAAATACTTAAGACATGACTTTTCCCACAGCAACGCTTTTCTGTCGTTTTTTTATCATGTGTACTGTTCCTTTGCCTGTGATGAAAAGGCAGGAGTAGATAAATGTAGATATAGCATTTAATGTGCTACAAAACATCAACAAGATCTTTCCGTGGTGCAACTCACTCAGCAACCTACTGTGCTGATTCTACTCCACAAGTACTGTCTAGACACCTTTAATTTTGCCTAAAGTCAGTCCTCTTCTCAAGAAATTGCACCAGTTCCACCTCGAGTAAGTCAATTATAAAGTGCTGTGCAGTTTACACATGGCATCTTTAAGAAACTGGGTTGTTGATTGACTGGAGAGTGAGCCCTGGACAAGCAGCAACCACTTTCCTTGCAGTGTATGGCATAAGTAAACCGCCAAATTAACCTGTGCTCAACCCATTGGTAGTTCGGCACAGAGCAGTCAGGCTGAACTTAAAGGCAAGGTGTAAAGTATTTTTGCAACACTTCAAAGAGAAAAACAGTGAAAACACCACAAAAAGTTTCTCATACTATGTTAGAAAAATAGGTCAACACATACATAAATAATGCACGACTAAAACAACAAAATTCCAATCAGTAGAACTGTAGCTATGATCTTTTTAAAGAATAAAGTGTAAAATAGCACCTAAAAGCATGAAGTGCCAACTATGGCTACCTGATCACGCTGGACTAGGTCAAAGTCAAAATTTCAGGCCATCTGTGATGGAGCACAGCTCAGATACAGTACAGAATTAGACCGGCTGAAGATCTGCCTTCTGAAGTTTTGTGCCAAGTGTCCCATTTGTGTTGAAGAGAGTCACCAGAAGCAAGGAGAGCACTACAGATGGTGGATAGGTGGCCTGAAGAGCAGGACAGGTGCCACAGCTGGGCTGGCTGGAGCTTCACATCGGTGGTCCAAGCAGGTGATAGATGATTGCTGTTCGAAGACATGGGCTGGCGGTGGCAGGCGCTGTTTACCGAGTGAGCAGCGGGGGTCCTGTGTGATCAAGCCCTTTCGCAGTTGCAAAGAGCCCAAAAGCTTGATTTCAAGAGTTTGAGAGCCATACCAAGGGTCCAGTACCTAAAAGGCCCCACCTTGGGGTCAGAAACTCACTGAAGACAGGTCCAGGAGCTGTTGGGGAGCCTTTTATGTCCCTGAGGCTCAGATGAGGAAGCCAGCAGACTATCCCTTGGAGTCACTCTGGGGTCCTGAGGTCAAGATTAAGTTGCAGGTCCAGTTCTTCTTCCTCAGTCAAGAGGGCAGCAGGCAGCACACCACAACATCAGGGCAGCAGTTCCTTCAGTGCAGCAGGCTAGCAAAGTGGCAGCCCTTATAGCAGCATAGCAGTCCTTTTTCCTGGTACAGTATCCACAGGTCCAGAAGTGTACTAAAGAGTTGGTATTTGAGGTCATTCTTTTATACCATGGTGCCCTGATTCAGGAACGTGAGAGAAGCTTCTAAATAGTGACTTTGAAGGTCACACCCTGCCCTGGCTCCAAGATGGCTGAAGTGACAGTATAGAATTGTTAGGCTTTTTGTGTGAAGACATAGCACAGGCTATTCAGATGTAAGTGGAGCTCTGCTCAGCTCTGCCTCCCTTCACCCACTCTGCCAGCAGATGAACCACTCAGGCACATCTAAACCTTCTATTGTGTGACTGTCTGGGAGATATTCACAAAGTCTGCCAGTTACACCCAGTCGTGTGACCAGGCCAGACTAAAGGCACAAAAGGCTAAGGGCAGAAAAAGGCCAACTTTCTAAAAGTGGCATTATTAATAGTGTGATCAAATGTCACCACTAAATCGGGTTTTTCACCCCAGTTCCAAAGGAGCTAAAGATGAACTGGTTATCTCTTTTCATTTGGAAATTGCACTATAAATGTAATAAGGTAACTCCAATATTATCCTATGAGAGGGATAGGCCTTGCAGTAGGGAAAACAAATTAAAGAGTTTTACAATAGCAGGACATGCGAAACTTAAAAGTACATCTTACCTTTTGAATGCACTACACCCTTCTCCAGTTCTACTGATTGGATTTTCATCATTTTGGTCTTGTTTTATGTATTAACATTTTTTTCTATTTTGCAAACTGATGTGGAACCCCTTTTGTGTGGTGCTTTCAATTTATTACTGTTTGAAGTGTTGCATACATATCTTATAAATAGCCTCTAGGTTATGCCTGACTGCTCTTTGCCAAGCTACAAAAGTGTTGAGCACAGGTTAATTTAGGTTTATCCTGTGTCTCACCCTGCGAAGGCTTGTGGCTCCTGCTTGACCAGCACCCACACCCCAGTCAAACAACAACCCATTTTCTTGCAAAGGTATACTATACTGGCTCCCAGACAAGATGTGCTGTAGGTTTCACAGTTGTAGCACCAGTGCAAACAGTTTGAGTCTGTAGGCACTGCACAAGAATGGAGATCTGCCATCTACCCACTTCTAGAGTTTGAGCCAACAAGCTCATATCTTCCAGGCCCAATCTGAGCACAATGGTCTTTTAATTCTACTAGTTTTCAGTCACACACACTCTGTATTACAGACTTTACCTATATTCATTGCCTGAAAGGACAAGTGCTGTGGAACAAATAATCTCATCCTGACCTAGAGGTGGTGTATATGCATAAAATGAGAAGGTTTGGGCCTAGCAAAAGGTTTATTTTGCGAGGTTGAAGTGGCAGTTTAAACTGCACACACAGGTTCAGCAATGGCAGGTCTGAAACATGTTTAACAGGCTACTTAAGTGGGTGGCACAATCAGTGCTGTAGGCCCAATAGTGGATAACATAAGAAGACAAGGACAGCCATGGTCATCATATATGATATACACATCAGTCCTGTAGCCCATGTAAAACCAAAGAAACTGTATAGTGTCTTTACATATATGGGTCTTTAAACAGTGTCTCATGTTTGAGCAATACGCAGTCTGCGCTTGGTTCACTTACTCACATATGACTGCATACAAATTGACAACATATATAATTGGCAGAAAACCATAGGCAAACCATTGTTGTGCCTTTTGATCTCCAGTGTTTCTTAAACATTTATTGAATGCAATTTTTTTTTAATGTTGTTAATTATTGAATTTCTTTAAAGAACTAAGAGGTTTTCAAACTTAAAGGAATCCCATGGGACTGGTGTGTATGCATTAAATTCAGGCTCACTGGTATCATTTCATTTGCAGGGCCTGGGTACATATTGTACCAATTCACTAAGGTCTTATAAGTAAATGCATATGCCAATTGGGAATAAGCCAATTTAACCATGCTTAGAGGAGAGAGCACGAGCCCTTCAGCACTGGTTAGCAGTGGTAAAGTATGCAGAGTCCTAATGCCAGCACAAATGAGATCTGAAAAGATGGAGACGGGACGAAAAACTTTGGGGGGAAGACCACCCTAACGCTGATAGGTCTAACAATATAATATTAATTTATCTTTTTAAGAGTAAAGACACAGAGGGTAGGCTCTATGCAAACTCAATATTTGTCTACAGCTAATCTGCTAAATTCGCCAAGATGTAATAAAAGCAGTTTGTGATGATGCTCCATCGCATTCTTGCTCCTAAACTCTGGAATTCGCTAATTGATGACCATGGTTCAATCCATTTCTTAGGCAATTCAGTTGTTTGCTAAAATCTCACTTATTTTTTTACAACAAAAGTAAATCTGTTCAAATGCCACCATTTTCTCATTTTAGCACCTAGGCACAACTAATTAATTAACATAAAATAATAATATGGAATGAAAGAACAACAACAATAACATGTTAGGTAAAATAACCATGACAAAGAAACACACACTTGCACTAACAGAATACACTTAACATATGAAGAAATGCCAAAATAAAGATGAAAAAAGAAAAATGCGAACAAAGAGCAAAAGCCATAACATAAAGTGTAGCTATGTACAATTTTCCTTTAATTAATAACTAGAAACCACATCACCAACGAACATGGAAGAACACATACCTGGGTACACCAATCTTTCATGCAGCTTGTATTTTTTTATCTCCCTCTCACCTCAGACCCCTCTCTCATTACTTGCTTATGCACTGATTCCAATTCCACACTCCAATGATCTTCTAGCTTACCCAACCACTACATGCTCCACCCCCCCCGGGACTCAATTGAACCACATGCTTTCTCACTCAAATACTGCTGAACTGACCTAAATATCTGCCCTTCTTTTTTTCACTGAGCTCTTTAGAAAAAAAAACTTTGCAGCTTTATTATGTGATGACCACCACACCAATGTTCATAGTCCTCACAATCCATCCTTTCTGCAACACCCAAACTCCTATCAACCCTCCTTCCACATTTCAACCAAAACAGATTCAACTTCAATCCCAACACTCTCATCTCCACTGACCTCTGTACACATACCTTCACGTACCTACCTGCTCTGGCAACCTTTCAGTCCTATCAGATTCGGAGTTATGATCCACTGAGTACCTGAATACCTATGTTTTAAGCAGAGACAAAAAATACAGTCATTTACTGATTTCTCCTCTGTTTTGGGGATAATGGTTAAGGGGATAGAGGTTATTACTGAAGGTTCTGCCTTATCCAAAGACTCTAAGGTAAACTGCATGCAGAATGTGAAGATATTATTTGATTATGTATGTACTATATAAAAGAAAGCTCATTCTCTGTTACATAATCTTCTGATTAAAAGACAGCATCACTCTGTCTTGATGTAGTAAGGGCATGGATGGAAGACAGAGGATGATAGGTTAGTATATAAAATAGGTTAGTTGGACCAATAATGTACAAATAATTCAAGCAAGCTAACTCATTTGAGCAGTGGATGTGCTTTGATGAGCCATGCACTACCTTGCAATCCATTGGAAGGTCCAAGGATGGTGTGTCAAACACACCAGTCAGCAACTAGGAGAAGATGTAAGAGACAGTTCACAAACAACAGAAAATGCTGTTTATAGTTGGTGTCTTTGGAACTGTAGTGAATAATCTTAACTCATGGTGAAGTCAGATTTTAAATTACAATTTTAAAATGGCTCTTTTAGGAAGTTGGCTTTTTATTTCCTTAGTCATTTAGTGCATGTAGCCTATACCTGCATCACATGACTGGGTGTAGCTGACAGTTGAGCTTTGGGTATTCCTCCTAGGCAGCCACACACAATAGAGAGCTTATGTGAGCCTGGTTTGGCCACAACTAGGGGTGGGTGGAACTCATGGAATTTGACTCAGAGGAATCTGACAGAGTTACATAAAAACTCTGCAAAATTCCACAGAGTTCTGCCAACAGGGGGAAGTAGACATGTTGCGCTGCTTGCACTGTGACTTAGCGCCAGGAGCATATTCCACTCTGACAAATCAGTACAAAAAATCACCACACAGTGTACTACAGGACACACCTACTTGAGTTGATTTTGCTGCAGCTCGAGTAGATTTTCTACTTGAGCAGCAGCTTTCTGATGGTGAATAGTCATAACCTCCCATTGTCACCCATGTTGGAAAAATCTTGCTGGATGTCCTTTTAGCAAACAAAAAATTAGCTAGGGGATGCCAAATCTCACTTGCTAATTTACTGTTTTGAAACTGTGTGCGAGAAAACAATTTTGCAACACGAGAACCGGTGGAATTTTGTTGGAACTCCGCGTTACAAGCATAACACAGAGTCAGAATTCTGCCTATTCTGCCTGCAGAAAGGAATATTTCACCTACCCCTAGCTGTCACTGGTAGGATGGGAGGGAGGAGTAGGGCACAGCCCTTCTTACAATTGAATAGGCTGTGTCCTGCCTCCACACAAAGGGCTGCATACCCCCTGTACTTAGTCAGCAGCCAGAACAGGGAAGGCAGGATGCCTGGGGACTTCATTGGGAAACCTCTAAACTGCTTCTCCTTCAAAGGCACAGCTGAATATAAATACTGACCCTCAGACACCAACTCTTAAGTACACTTCTGGCTCTATGGATACTCTGCCAGGTAGAAGGACTGCTGTGCTGCTGAAGGACTGCCACTCTGCTGGACCGCTGCCCTGCTGCCCTATTGCCTTGCTGTGCTGTTGCCTTGCTGCGCTGACCTGCTGCTTTTTTGCCTGGGTGAAAATAAATGAACCTGCGCCTCTTGAACCCTGGACCACAAGAGTTAATCTGCTGGCCTCTTGTTCTGGGCCTCAGGGGCATAACAGGCTCCTAGCCATCTTCAATAGCACCTAGATCCAGCTGGAGCAAGCCCCAGGCCCCCAAGCGGTGCTTCTCAGGCCTGGATCCTTGGTGTGGCCTCAGAGAGGTTAAGTTTAAATTTTTGGGCTCTTTGCAACTGCAAACAGGCCCAGTGATGCCAAACCCTTGTCATTCACTGTCTAGACCCTCAGATAACAGTGCATTAATATACCTCAGGAGGGATTTGGGGGTCGAATAATTTGTACAAACTTGCATGTGTGTCGAGTCATGTGTATGAACATGGTCAAATACTAATGCATTATGGATGAATATGCATACTAACCACTAACTCTGTTGACCGCATGCATGAATATGCTTAGAGACTATTCGTATCTTGAACTCAGAGGAAATGAGCCTGTAATTATTACTGGTTTGAGTTGATTATGTTAATATGGCCACAGTTCAAATACATGGCGCAAGTTCATCAAGTTAAGCAAGTTTATGGCATGCAAGACAATCTTGTGACAAATGCCAAGCCTATGTAAAGAAATTACATTGTTGGTTACTCTTGCTCGATGCACAGTGGTTATGGGCATGTTTGCTTTCTTTTTCGTTTTGTTACTAACATTTGTGCCTTTTTAGTTTCTAGTACTCGCTGCCTCACCAAGTTTCTACATCGTGGCAACCATCTTGCTTGTTGGTGATATATAAGCAGCCATACCCAGCTGCTGAGTGTGGCTTATTGAGAGTCAGAAATTACATCTCAGTATGCTGTTCTGGCAGCTTCCAGAGTCAGCTTTGGAGAACGTGGTAGGCCGCATGTTGCAGAGCGCATCAGGAATCAGGTAGGAACATTATTGTCCAGGTTACTATGAATGTGCCTGATGTATAACTCGTGTTAAAAGCCAGCATATCCAGCCTAAGACTTGTTTGATTTGGAAGATCAACATGCAGTACTAATCTTTTCCTGGCAGGACATTACTTTGAGTGTATTGAGCACCTCAATAGTAATACTATGGACACGAGTGAGATCTTTGGAGTACGATGTGGCATCACATTATCCTGGGTATAAGTTACATTGGAGTACTGGTGATTTGAAAATTATAAGGTAATAATAGTTAATACCAAGTCAAATATTGTGCATTACTGAGAACAGTGATTGAAACATTGTGAACACTTTGAGTTCAAGCACTGAGCATAATCCATAGAGAACACAACTACCTTGAAGGGACTATTTGTCACTATAATAAGCAATATTGAGACTTTCACTTATCAAAGACATGTGAACATGTACCATGATCAGAAGTTATTGGTGAATCCTTGGTCATAGAAGAACAGTATTTTACTTTTACAGGTAAAGACAGTATATTACACTTTGCACAATACATTGTGTTTCAGGTATAGAAGTAAAGATTCAGATAAACCTGATCGTAACTGATTGGACGCTATGTTCCAGATCTCCCTCCCCGCAGTACCCTCCCTAATTCCCTTCCCCTCATCTGGCCACTCTGAATCTTTGTTGTATAAAAACTCAGAGTCTGAGGTGCCGGAAGGTGGGCTTCTTGAGGGTACTGCTCCTCAGGAACCATTGGAGTCAGACACTAGCACAGCCCACAATGCAAAGTTTTGTCAGTTCAACTCTTCGAGCTACAACATCGACCACTCACATGGAGTGACACCACAATGCACCGACCAGACCGTCCATCTTCACACTTCGGAGACAACCGCCAGTGATGCCTGGCATGCTTCAGGATGCATCAAAGCCATCCACAATGCTTACCTGCGCCTCCTGGCCCTCTCCTCTGTGCATGATTACAAGGCGATGTACAATTTGTTTGCCAGAGAGCACATGTTCAGCAATTGTTTTCCAAAGCTGCGTCAACACCTAGCTCACTGATCCCAGGCTGGTTACTCAGGAGGCAGACCACTGCTCAGCACAAGGGTATACAAGAAGGTATCTGGGGGGATCCCCAAAAGGCTTGTCAGGATCCCCAACAGAAGCAGGCAAGGGGGAGAGAAAAAAAAAACTTCTCAAAAGATCTACAAAATAGTTCACAGTGAAGGAGGACAGGTTCTTTGATGAAAAAAAACAGGGTAGTTTGTCCCCAAGTGCTATGAGGGTTGGTCAGCATATTGCTTGGAGAGGAGATTACCCCAGTTTGTTTGGGAGGTAGAGCAGATATTATCCTACTGTCCCTGGGTGAGAAAGAGATAGTAGCCAAAACCTGCATGCATTCCAATACCTCTAAATAAAGGCAGGGTGCCACCATCAATGGACATAGGTTAGAGGTTCTGAGGGACACAGGAGCCAGTGTGGCTAATGTTAGGCAAGTATGACTACTGTAAGGTGTCATCTGGTGTACTCAGAGCAGGTAATCCCCAATACTTTCCACCAGGATGTGGTAGCAGACAACCAGGAAAGTCACTATCCCATGGCTCTGGTTCCTTTTGAGTGAGAGGGGGAGTCTCAGGTTCTCTAAAAGTATCCGTGAGCCCTGGCATGCATGTACATTGTCTGTTAGGTAATGATCTGGAGCAACCTCTATGTGAAGGTTGCCTGAGTGGGTGTGCCTGACCACATGGTCCATGGCTGCCCAAAGTGGCGGGAGTCCCTTGAGCCTGGAAAAATGACCTGTGCTGCTGTCAAAAAGAGGAAAGGAAAGGGGTGTCGGGAACCTTCCTCAAAACATCAACATTGATGGGCCATTGTTTGATTCCTGTCAGTGATACGCACTCAGGGAGATTACATATGACAATTAGTGCCATTTCCTGCTAACTAATGCTGATTCACACCTTAATGATCGCAAATAAAAGATTTTAAAATACATGTTCAATTAGGAAACTATAAAGTCCACGGTAAATAGATGTATTTTGAATGCATGCACAGTGACATCACCGTAATGTGGTAATTACAATCTAATTTCATTCAGATTTTATCCATTCAGGTTGTCAATGGTGTTTAGTGTCAAGTAGTACCAATCTGGAGCCATTACAAATAATATAGAGATGTTCATAGTTGTAAGATTGATTTTGCTGAGGTTATTGTTCAATACTTCAAGTATCTTATATGTGATATTATTGCACTCATGATGGCCTCGGCAGGAATGTCTCAACCTGTTCCATTTTTAAATTAAATTGGGGATCCTAATATTCCATGGAAAGAATGGATGAAATATTTGAATCCTACTTAATAGCTGTAGGGAGTGACAAATTTAGCCCAGTGAGAAAGCAACACATTTTACTCCATAACTTAGGTACATATGATAGGAAAATGTGTGAATCCTTACCTAAACCAGAGTTACCTCAAGACGAGGAGGAAGGTTATGATGACTATAAAATCACATATATTAAATTAGAAACTCAAATTGGGGATAAAATCAAAATTTTATTGGAATACTACAATTATTTTTCTGTTGCACTCAGGGTAAGCAGAAAAGTGTTACAAACTATGTAGCCACTCTTAGAGGGTTGAGTACTTTGTGCAAATTGGGGCAGTTGAATGATTCCCTCATTCATGATTGTTAGACCTGGCATATTTTTTTGCATCTTTCCTCTGTCTTTTTGTCTTCTGACCTCCTGTTTTTATGGTTTGCTGGACTTCATTTTTGCTAGTCTATTGTTTGTGCACACTTTAACACTGCATAACAGTGCTAAAGTGCAAGTGTTCCCTGTGTAAATTGTATTGGTTATTGGTTTATCCATGATTGGTATATTTGATATACTGGTAAGTCCCTAGTAAAGTGCACTATGTGTGCCCAGGGCTGTACATCAAATGCTACTAGTGGGCCTGCAGCACTAATTGTGCCACCCACATAAGTAGCCCTGTAAACCTGTCTCAGGCCTGCCACCACAGTGTCTGTGTGTGTAGTTTTTAACTGCCATGTTGACCTGGCAAGTGCACCCACTTTCCAGGCCCAACTCTTCCCTTTTTGTACATGTAAGGCACCCAAAGGTAGGCCCAAGGCAGCTCCCTGAGCAGAGAGCAGTGCACTTAAAAGGTTGGACATGTGTTAGTGGGTTTACATGTTCATGAAATACTGCCAAATTAGTTTTTCACTGTTGCAAGGCATATCTCTCCCATTGGTTAACATGGGGATTGCATTTAAATTCCCCTTAAGTGTAATTTCTCATTGGGAGCAGATTGAGATGTGGAGTTTGGGGTCTCTGATCTCACAATTTAAAAATACATCTTTTAGTGAAGTTGGTTTTTAGATTGTCCGTTTGAAAATGCCACTTTCAGAAAGTGGGTATTTTCTTGTGTAACAATTCTGTGCCTCTGCTTGGCTGCTGAATCCACGTCTGGATCAGACTGACAGTTAGGCTGGCTGTGAATTCACTCTAGACAGTGACACAAAGGGAGCTGAGGTGTGTCCTGCATATCCTGATGGGTCTTCCTGGGCTAGAGTGGGAAGGAGGAGCTGACACCTACACCTGAAAGAGCTTTGCCTGTCCTCACACAATGCAGTCTCCGACCCCCAGGAGTGCGTCTGAAACCAGGCCTGGGCAGGGCAGGATCCTTGGACAACAGAAACTTTCCTTTGAAGTTTGCCTACTTCAAAATCAGAAATGAGTAGGGGACCTAAAACCCCAGACTATCAGAACACTTCTGGATCAAGAGGAACCTCTGCCAAGGAGAAGAGCTGAAGAGCTGAGGAAGAGTACTGCCCCTTTCCTGTGTGTGCTTTTCTGGAATGGCCTGCAATTGCTGCTTCTACTGTGGAGAAGACAAAGACTGGACTTTGCTCTGTATCCTGCTTGTGAGGTTTCTCCAAGGGCTTGAAATAGAGCTTGCCTCCTGTTGGAAGTCTCTGGGACAGCAAAGGCTTCTAATTCATCTGCCTACAGCACTGGGAACTGTGTGTTTTGTGCTGTAACAGAAGAAAAAACACCTTGATGCCACTGCATGCACCGTGATCCGACGGCACAGCACTGAGCCGTACCCCGCTTCTCACCGCAACCCTGGTCTCACCGACCCCAACACCTGATGGCATCACTGAGCCACTGCTTGCATCGTGACCTGTGGGCCCCACACATTGCATTGCCTTGCTTCATACCGCAGCCTTGGTATCCCCGATACCGCCACTCTACGCTGACACTGATGCTGCTGCCTGCACCATGGCCTGAGGACACCGACCATGAGGTACACGAAGCACCATCCCCTCCCGCACTGCAGCCCCGGTCCACCGATGCCAGGGTCATCAACTCCAGCATCCTCAACAGACACCCCTCCCTGTACCGCGACCCATTACCACCGCAAGGATCTCGCCCTGTGGGCCTACTGATGACAGAGCTTTAGCAACAACACTACTGCCTGCACTGCAACCTGGAGACACCGCAGCGCCTCACTTCACACCTCAGCCCTGATCTCACTGACGCCGCAGGACACCATCACCGAACCGCTGCCTGCGCCATGATCTGTGGACACTACGCATCGCATCGTCCCACTTTGCACTACAGCCCCAATGTTATCGACACTAGCACAACCGACTTCATCATCTGCAACACGTGTGACTTCAAGGGCCGCACAAGCTCTGCACCGACCTTCAGAACCGATGCCCGCCGATGCTTGGCGATGCCAGCGATGCTTCACTTCGGATTGCATCACAAAGACCACAACGCCCTGCATTTCCAAGGTACTGTTAGCGGGTCTTCCCTACACTGTAGCTGTCCCGCAACCTTGCGGTCGGCCTGAACTGTTGAATTTGTTGTTCACAGCGCTGTGATAGCCCTGGAGAGTGCTATCAACTTCAAGGAACTGCATTTTTAGATAATTCTTGCAAAGATTTGTATCTATATTGCTGTTTGTTGGATTTTTCTGATTTTGGTCTTGTTTTACACAGGTAAATATTGGTTATTTTTCTGAACCTGGTATTGCTGTGTGTTATGTGCAAATACTTTACACATTATTAAAAAAAGAATTTAAAAAAAGCTTACCTGTTCCCATCGTCACTGCTGGCTGCCTCACTCCTCTGCTCTTCTTCTTGTGTCCCAGCATTCACTAACACACCAGCACAGGCTCCCCAACATCCCAGTGCTGTTCTCATCCTAAACCTAACATGACAGCAGTGCCAGGATTGGTCTGTGTGGCTTGTTCTGCCACTCAGACACTGCATGGGAGTCTGTGCAGTTTAGCAGTGTAGCACAGCCTGGTTGGAGAAACCTAGGTGTGCATGTGTGTTTGGCCAGCAAGAGACAACCAGCCAAACACACATGTGAATTAGTGCACAGGCTCCTCTCCTCAGCCCCTCCCTGCACATGTTGCTGGCTGAGCCAGCAGCTGAAAGATAAAACGATAATGATATATGTTTTTATTTTTCAGTTCCTGGCTTAGCCAGGGGGGTGATGCTAGTTTGCCATTGTGAAGGAGCTGCCCCTGGTTTAAATGTCTCACAACATTCAAAGACCGGTCCACTGTGGGCAAACTGTACGTAGTCAAAGAAGGATCCAATTTATTGGGTTGACAACACCAAAAAGAACTATTCATTAAATTGGATCCCAACAACCCAGAGCAAGTAATGGTGGTTAATCAGGCCAGCTCATGTGACCAAATCTACAAAGAATTCCCAGAGTTTTTCAATGATAATTTACATTTACTAATTTTAAACATAACATTACAGTAAAACCAGATTCCAAACCTACTGTACACAAAACTAGACCTATGCCACATCTAATGAAAGAACCTCTTGAGAAAGAACTCCACAGGATAAAATCCTTTAGTATAATACAACCCATTGAAAGCTCTAATTGGTTAGCTCCCATTGTGATCGGGAAGAAGAATCAAAACAAAGACATCAGCTTATGTGTAGACCTATGTGACTTAAATAAAGGCAGTTGGATTGAAATACACCCCTTCCTCGAATTCACAAAATTGTGAGCATTATGGGAGAAGCTGTGAGCATCTCAGTTCTCGATCTAGCCAATGCCTCTCATCAGGTCGAGTTACATCCAGAATCCAAATGGCTAACTGCATTCACCACTCCTATGGGTGCTTTCATGTTTAATAGGATGCCTTTCCGGTTGGTGTCTGCTGCCATTGTATTCCAGGAAATCATGCAGCACATTTTAAACCGAGTTCCTAAAACACTATGCTTTCAGAACGATGTTCTAATATGTGGGGCAATCAAATAACATGATAAACTTCTAAGAATCGTTCTCAACAAACTCAAGGAAGCAGGGCTATGTTAAAAAAAGTGTAAAATTGGAATGAGTGCAGTTGAGTATTTAGGGCATACCATTTCTAAAGACAGGTTCAAACCAAAATTGTGCTGGTTGGAGGCGGTCAAAAAAGTGAATGCTCCCAGAAATAAAGATGAACTTAAATTATTTTTGGAACTGGCTGAATTCATGGCTAAATAGGTTAAGAACTTTTCAGAAATTACTTACAACCTATGGGAATTATTACAAACTCACATTCTCTACAAACGGTCTGAAGACCATCAGCTATGCTTTGAAAAAGTAAAACATGCCATTTTATCAGCATCATACCTGTGAAATTTTTAACACAATAGAAGAACAATCCTTACAACAGATGCAAGCAACAAAGGCTTAGGCACAACTCTGTCTCAGGCTATAAAAGGTAAAGAAAGAATTGTAGCTTTCTCCTCCCAGGCCCTTCATAAGTCAGAGTCTCTCTTCTTGGTAGTAGAAAGAGAGGCCCTAGCATGTTTCTGGGCTTACAACAGCAGTCCCAGGATTGCCAGATGGGTCCTGGGACTAGAAAACTTCTGTTTCAGAGTAGAAAAGGTCCTTGGCAACAGAAATACTGCTTCTGACTCTTTATCTAAAGCATTTGTAGATATAAAGGAGGATTTTGAAACATCTGAGTATCCAGTCATGATGATTAGCTTTTCTGCTATCAATAACTGTTGGAAAATGGCCCTCTCTGAAGGGTCACTCCAAATTCTTTGCCTTCCTTCTTGTTTTTTGGATCTTGTTTTTGTTGGCTTTAGGACTCTGGGCATTTTACCAATGCTAACCAATGTTTTTTTTTATAAGCAACTTTATTAGTTTTATATAACAACATAGAACCCAACAGGTCACAATTGCGCTCTGTGGACTGAGCACTGCACAAGTCTAACGCATATAACAGAAGCATATGGTCAAAACCGCAGTTGTACTCA
The DNA here is from genome assembly GCF_031143425.1 of Pleurodeles waltl. Taxonomy (NCBI): domain Eukaryota; kingdom Metazoa; phylum Chordata; class Amphibia; order Caudata; family Salamandridae; genus Pleurodeles; species Pleurodeles waltl. Next base: position 513,466,601 of record NC_090445.1, read on the forward strand.
AGGACAAGGCACACAACACCCCTACATCAAAGACCCATCTGCGGCTCCATTTCCCCAGGTCCCCATCCACTTCCCCCACACCCTCTCATGTTTAACGGGGCAGCCCCTTGCTTCATAAACACGTTTTTTCAGCTGGGCGCACCAGTCAACCCCTCTGCACCACTTTGCCATTGCAGGAGCTGTCTCTGCTTTCCAATTCGCTGCAATGTCCCTCTTAGCCACTAAACAGGCCATTCCCACAAAGGTCCAGTCCGCTCTGCTGGATCCCACCCCCTCAAGGACTCCCTGTAGGATTGGCAATGGGGCAGGCTCGACCTCCTCCTGCAGGACTCTAGAAATCTCTGTCTCCACTGCTAGCCAGTAGGTCACAATGTGAGGGCAAGTCCACACCATATGAAAAAAGTCTGCGCTAGGGCCTGCGCACCGGGGACAATCAGCCTGGGGCCGGAGGCCCACTCTATGTAACCTGTTGGGAGTGAGGTACGCCATGTGGAGAAAGTAGGTCTGTACCACACGGAGAGAAGAGGTCATGGTCAGCGTTCTTGGGGCCATCAAAGCGTCCCTCCTGTCCTCGTCCTCCATCGGACCCACCCATTCTTCCCACCGCTCTCAGAGCTTATCAAGTGTCTTCGGTGTGTTAGTGACCAAAGTGCGGTATATACATGACACTTCCCCACTACCCATGTGTCCGATCAGTGTCTTGGCCTCAACAGGCTAAACTCAGGGAGAACCGTCCCCACTTGAACATGCACGTGTGATGCATGGCGGAGTTGCAGATATTTATGTAACTGGGTCCGAGCGAGAGAAAACTGCTGTTGAAGTTCCTGGAAGGACTGCATGTGTGAACCCACCCATATGTCACCGAGCAGCGATATGCAAATGAGGTCCCATTTATGAAACCCCTCAAGTGCCGAGACCTCTCCCAGCCACGATCCATGCCACAGCGGAGTCTGTTGAGTGAGACGGCGCCACCACCCCGACACCCGGTGCGCAGCTCTCCACCCCATCAGCACCACCCTCGTCACCTCCGCGGCAGATGGTCACCATACAGCATCCCAAACAAACCGGGGAAGCCCATAGTCAAGAGTTCTAGCTGGTAGGTGGGATCCAAACAACCCCCCCCAAACCAGTCATTAACCACCAGCAGGTGCATCGCAAGGTGGTAAAGGTAGAGGTTAGACATCCCCAGACCACCCTCATACCGACAAGAGCGAAAAGCCAGCCGAGGGCGGGAACTATGTCATAGGAACTGCCGTGCGACAGCCTCCATATCTTTGAACCATAACCTGGGGATGTGATAGGGGAAGTTCTGGAGCAGGTAAAGTAACCGGGGAAGCACCATCATTTTGTATTGCGCACAGGATGTTGAGGGGCAAAGACCGCCATCTCTGGAAGTCCTCCCTTACTCTCCGGGTTAGGGGCTCGACATTAAGAGACCATGCCAGCTCGGGCAGCAACGCTATATGCACCCCCAGGTACCGGAAGCTATTGCCTCGGATTGGAATTGCACTTTGCCAATTGTAGCAGTCCCTGGTAGGGCAGAGCGGAATCAACAGAGATTTACTAGGGTTACTTATCAAGCCTGAAGCCTCAGCGAGCAGCCCCAGCAGCTGCAGCACCCTAGGTCCACTGCTGGCCTGGTTGGCCAGGAACAAGAGTACATCGTCTGCATATAAAGCAATGCGGTCCTCCCTCCTGGTAGGCCATGACCAGCCGTCAATCAGGGGATCTTCCTGTATTAACTTTGCGAGCAATTCCATCACCAATGTGAATAGGAGCGGGGACATCCCTGGCGGGTTCCCCGGCAGATAGGAAACTGGTCCGACACTGCCCCATTTACCTGCACCCAGGCCATTGGATTAGAGTAGAGGAGTCCCACCAGTGCTCGGAATCGTGGCCCGAACCCGGCGCTCAAAAGCACTCACTGAAGGTAGGACCAGTCCACCGTGTCGAATTCCTTTTCAAAGTCCAGGAGAAGGAGCGCCAGAGGAGAGGTCAAGAGGACCCGATTGGCTAGTGCCACGTGCACTCGCCTAATACAATGCCTGGTTCTCCTAGCAGGCATAAAACCGCATTGGTCTGGGTGTATCAGCGAGGACAACACCCTCTTCAACCTAGTGGCCAACACTGTGGACAATATCTTGAGTTCAGTGTTGAGAAGTGATATGGGGCGGTATACAGAGCAACTTCGCGAGTGGGGACTAGTTTTAGGAATAACCACTATTGTAGCTTGGTCTATACCCGGGGGGAAAACCCTGGCCTTCTCAGCCTCCTCAAACATGGCTAGGAGGTGGGGGGCTATGGTATGTGAAACTTGATGTAAAACTCCACCGGGAAACCGCCGGGGCTGGGCATCTTGCCCACAGCCAGCTCAGATATAGCTGCAGCGACTTCCTCGAGGCCAGTGGGTTCGTCTAGGTCCTGTCTTTCCACCACGGAGATCCTTGGAAAGGACACATCCTCCAACAAGGGGGCCTCACTCTCCACTTGGGGCCTAGGCCGGTCTTCATGGAGTTTTTGGTAGTAGGTGGCGAAACTCTGTGTTATTTCGCACGGTGTCCGGGAAATGACTCCTGAGTCGTCAACAACCTCTGGAACAACTCTGCTTGCCATCGGTCTAGTTACAAGCCAGTGTAAGAACTTTCCGTTTTTATCCCCCCACCCATACACGTGGGCTGCTGAGGCTCGCCACTATGTTTCGCTGTCTTGAGAGCGGTGACCGATGCACACGCGGAACAGGTGAGCTGGCCCTCCAGGCGCACCACTCTAGCCTCAAGTGCCGACACTTTTGACTACGTGCGCATTCCCGCACCCGAAGGAGCTGCCTGGCATGCCCCCTAAGAGTGGCCTTGCAGGCAGCCCGGACTGTACCTTGAGACGGCACAGACACTGCTAACCAATGTTAACGTGCATCTGTACTCTTTCTAAAACACAGTAACATTGGCTCATACCCAAATGGCATATTTGATTTACAAAAAAGCCCCTACTAAAGTGCACTAGATGTGCCCGGGACCTGTAAATTAAATGCTACTAGTGGGCCTGCAGCACATAAGTAGCCCCCTAACAGTATCTCAGGTCTGTCAATGCCACTTTGACTTGGCATTTAAAAATACCTGCCAAGCCTTAAATTCTCCTTTCTTACATATACGTCACCCCTAATGTAGGCCCTAGGTAACCCATAGGGCAGGGTGCTATGTAGTTAAAAAGCAGGATGTGTACTTGTAAGTTTTACATGTCCTGGTAGTGAAAAACTCCCATTGTGGTTTTTCACTACTGTGAAGTCTGTTCCTCTTATGGGCCAGCATTGGAAATTCTCTTATATACTTTTAAGTGGTAAATTCTGATCTGAGTGGATTATACTTGTCATATTTGGTATGGTTGGAATGGTAGTAAGAAATCCTACTTACTAGTGAGGTTGGATTTTACATTACTATTTCAGAAATGCCACTTCTTGAAAGTATAAAGCACACAATGTTCCTGAAGAAATCATTTGCATACAAATATTTCAGCAATATTAAATTCTATTGGTGTTGTATTTAACCATAAATCAAATTCCATAAATGAATACATCATCAAATGGTGTGTAATTTGTTTCTGGGAAAATGAAGAACTTTGATATATTCACTAATAATATATCCATCAATATAGCAAAGCAACAAAGAGATTTGTTTGTGTTTTTCATCCAAGCTCGAATCAATAATCAGCTTTATGATTGATTCAAGCCCGGTGGACGTTTACGTGTTTGTGGTGAAATTACATCATCCTTCCGTTATACTGGAGTAACTGTCTAGTTTTGAATATGCCAGGTGACAAGGATTAAGCAGTCCTGTTCTAGCAAGTTGATGTTTAAAGCAACAATTATTGTGATTTAAACCACTTTGACACATTGTCCTGAGGATGGTCTTAATGATGGTTTGAGCCTTGGGAGACCAAAAAGGCGAACTTCTACTCTCCATGACGCAATTCTTCGCATGAGCTGCTGGAGTCCCTTAATAGTGATTTCTGATATAAGACTGTATATGGGACTCAAACCTTTTGTGGTTGGGGAGTCAGGAGTGTTGGTGCTCTCCTTCTGTCCCCTGGATGTAAAGGGGTTATTCACCGAATTCCTTAAAATTGCATATCTCAGGATCTACCTATTGGATTTTTATCCTTCTGGTCTTATTATATTGAGATAAATATTATCTATTTTCCTAAACTGGTGTAGAGTACTATTAGTGGTGTTTTCACTGTGTTACTGTATGCGTTATTGCACAAATACTTTACACATTACCTTCTAAGTTAAGCCTGCCTGCTCCGTGCCAAGCTACCAGAGGGTGAGCACAGGATAATTTAGATTGTGTTGTGACTTTCCCTGACTAGGATTTTGGTCCCTATTTGGACAAGGTGCATACCTCTGCCAACTAGACACATAATTTCTAACACTAATGATGAATGGAATACAGCTAATCAGGAGGATGAATCTTTGGCCAAACCTAAATTGTGTGCGGTACAAGGTTGGCCAAACAAAAGAATTCATGTGGATGATGACACCAAAGGTTATTGGGAAGTAAGGTACGAAATCAATGAAAATAATAACTCCTTATTTAGAAATGACAAAATCATACCTCCCACTAATCTAAGAAGCAAAATCATCAACCTTACCCATCAAGGTCATTTGGGCAGGAGCATGGAGTATTGGTTAACTAATATGAATTCCATGATAGAAGACAAAATCAAGGATTGCTCCAAACCCTGGGGAAAAATTGCTCTTGCTATTAATCTTTCAGGCATTGTGAAACATTTTGCATTTGTATTTGTGGAGTGCCACTCACATTGGGTTATAGTGAGAATGGTTCACCAGATTACAAAAGAGTCCCTTATTAAATTTCTAAAAGACACATTTTCCACTGAGGGTATACCAGCTACCTTTGTTACAAATAATGATGTACAGTTAACATCATCTGCAATGGCAGAATTTCTCTCACATCTCAACATAGTTCACCACGGTCAAAGAGTGTATCCAACTGGCTATCGTAAATCACATAAATGTGGAAAATGCTAACCAAGAGGTGCTAGGGGCTTACCACAGTACACCTAATTCCATTAGTAACATATCTCCATTCTCAGCATTAAAAGGCAGGAAAGCCAGCACCAAACTATATTCCTCGTGGTTAGCAAGTGGAGACAAAATTGGGAACAACTTCTCATCAGTTAAAAACAAAACCACTCTACACCAAGATTAATATAAAAGGTATTATGACATCAGACATTGCACATAAAATCAATTATGGAAGGTGGGTGAATGGATTTATATAAAAACCAGTAGGAAGAGCAGGAACAGATACAAAATATTTTGAACCGATCTGTATTGCCAACATCAAATAGAATGTGGTTGCCATGAAGTATGGATAGACTGGTCAAAAAGATACAATCATCTAGGCCCGTTGGGAAAGATACCTCGGGAACCAATTCCAACTGGAAGACACCTCTAAACAAGTAGAAAGAGGAGCCCACTTAAGTAAAAAACATCTAGAAGACAAATCCAAGCTCCATTTTGGAGAAAAAAATTACAAAATGAATATGTAAATGTTCTCTTGAGAATCTATAATGAACTCGGATTCAGCTTTTGGGTTATGTAGCAAGTATATATATTTATGTGTGGGTATATTTATTTGTTCCATCCTTTTTAATGTTGAAGAGTACACTGGATGTTTTATATCCTAATTAGTTATTTTCCATATCGTTTTGGCAGGTGGGAAGATGTATTGTAATATAGTAATGAATAGAATTAGTATGTTCCTACTCCCCTCCATCTTTAGAACGTTAGTACATTCCACCAGTTGCTCATAGAGCTTGCCTTAGAAGGGTCAGACTGACAGGAGAGTGAAAAGAGTGAAGGTCTGAGGAGACTCCAGAATTAGCAGTGGAGCAGTAGAGATGTGAAATAAAAGTTATATACAAGAAGAAATGATTGCCTTCAATGTCACAATAAGGTTTAAGTTTCACCTCCCTTTATCATTAATAGATTTTCTTACAGTAAAAACTGGATGTAACTGACTGGTTACTACCCCATGGCAAATGAAGAAGAATATTTCGCTTCCACAAAGGTGAGCAGATGGTAGGATGCCTTGAGGGAGGTGCAGAAGTAAATGTATCCTCAGTTGGTTTAATGCTTGGTTCTGTTCTTCACCCCAATTGCGTTTCACTCCCTTTCTGGTTAATTGCACAAAGGACTGTATGATGATAGAAAAGCCTGAATAAACTGCCTGTAGAAATTGGTGAAACCTCTGGCTTTCTGTACATCCATCATATTCTGTGGAAAAGGCTATTCTTGGACTGATTTGATCTTTGCATGATCTGTACCAATAACCTGGAACGAAATCTCCACAACTAAAAAGGTAACGGCTGGTACATCTAATAAACACTTTTTAACCTTAGCATACTGAGAGTGTTTAAATAATCTAGCAAGATTTTCTCTAACCTGGAGAGCAGTGGAATAGAGCAAGATATTGTCCAAATAAGCCACCAGGAACACTGCAGCTGTAAGTTATGGGGATCAGATATCATGATCAGGTATTCAAAATGTTTGTTATATTTGTTGAAAGCTATTTAAAACTCATCCCTCTCACACACCACACTAAATGATGTGCTCCTTGTAGGTCAATTTTGGTGAAGATGTTGGTTGATTTTACTTCATCAAGCAGTACGAAAATGGTTATGGAGTTCAATTCTCTGTGCTGAATGCAAGGTTGGTCATCCCTTCTCCTCTTTTACCATAATGGCATAAATTCTGCCACTTCAACTGGTTTTTCCAGGACTAAGGTCTACCTGGCAATCGTATTCCTGGTTTAGAGGAAATTGTATCAGCCCCTTTCTTTCCAAATACACCAGTGACTTCTTTGTAACGGATAGGGATTGCACACTCTTCACTACCACTCTTGTCAGTGGACATCAGAGAGATCTGTTAAAGGACGAAGCAAACAGTGACCGCATCTTGTCTGGCAGTGTGTTATGAGAACAGCAGTTCACACAAGACCATGAGATGAACAACATTTTCTGTTTTTCCCAATTAGTTTGAAGGTTATGATGTCTCAACACTGTTGCACTTCAGACAACAGAAAAAGAAGGTGTATTGATAATGTCAAAACATATCTTCTCCATATGTGCACCTTCTGCAGCCTTAAGCAGTGGTATAGTTTTGTGACAAACTGTTCCAGATATTAAAGCTGTTTCATCTATTTTTTTAATCTCTTCATTCAACAGTTTCTCTGTAATTATAATTTGGATGGTGGCTTGAAGCTTGGTGTCCATAAAACATTTGGAGGCCCTGGAATCTGCAAAAGTGTGCAACATGATGGGTCTTTGGGTTATGGTAATCAGTGCTTGTAAGAAATAATGAGCATGATCGTTAGTGGATATTTCAGTGATCTATAACTTTTTTCCTATCCATTGTTCAGGGATCAACAATTTCTTTTCTCTGCATCTGCAGGCAAGCTATAACCAAATGTCCTATCTTTCCACAGAAGAAACAGGACTGATTTCCTTCTGTGATCTTTTTCTTCCAAAGAAAGAATTGTTCATGTTTTTCAAGCTTGCATTGGCTTCCCAACAGATACAGAACTCTCACTACTTTCTGTCACTCTTGGAGTCCAATTTTGGGGGTTAAAAATCTTCCCCTCACCTCAACAAGATCTGTGACAGGCTTACATTGCACTGCCTTAACAGCCCAAAAACCAGCTACCTCTCCTGTCACTCACCGACGTTATGCTTATCTTTGACTCTGTACAGTGTTCTACTGCCTTAGGTTCACGCTGTAGAATAGCACATATATATCTATAGTATATAAATCAATCAACTCTGTAGACATTGTTGGCCAATTCACTAACCAACCTAACCGTGGCCTGGTAAAATGTGGACGCAGCAGACTCATCTGCAGCTTTTGTTGCCAAAAGTTGGTCTTGGCGAATATGTAGTTAATAAGGTCCAGGCTATTCTGTTTAAGTGTTATGAAACTCGTATGAGCAGATGAGTGGTATTTATTTTCTGGAAAACAGTTGTCTTTTGCGTAATGAACTGGGTCCAGCTATTCAACCAGAAATTCTGGTTCAAAATGAGTGGTGTGACCCACATTAATGTATCCTTATTTAGACATGACAACATGAAGGTGCTTTTAGCGGTACTCTAAAAAAATAATTGAGGTCTAGCAAAAAATGTATTTGACACTATGCCATAATTCTCTAAAATTGATGTGGATGTCTTCCAAACTTTCAGAAACTGCCAAGACAGAATTATTAGTTTTCGATATATTCCACTCTATATCTAGGTTTGTGCTACTCTCCTAGTTTTCAGCAGAAATATTAGTGCTCACCGTAAGGTTGTTAATATGTGGCAAGATCTCAGTAGAGCGAGCTGGACTAGGAATGAGCAGAGGAAGTCTGTTTACCAAAATGGTTCATTGCTGACAAACGATCTTGAGTTCTACATCAATCTTACTGATGGCTTGTGCTTGTAATGTAGTTTTCAGTCTGGTCAATTTTGGAACCGGCAAACTGTACAGTTCTGGAGCTGTAGACCCACTGAAAGCCCATGCCATTCCTGAATACCTAGGATGGCAAGCAGAAAGGAACATGCTGCCAATCATAGGGTTTAGGGGAAAAGCAGTGAAAGGAGCGTGAGAGAACGAGAAACAACACTAGACTGCAGCTAAGTCTCCATTATGTAGTCATCTCAATGAACGGATGAGAGCACTCAGTCTTAGGTCCCTCGTTTAAAAAAAAATCCTATACATGATTTGCAAGTATTAACCTCAAAGACGATGAGAGCAAGGGGCTAGAATATAGCGTTGTTAAAGGCCAGCCATAACTTAGCCCTTACCTTTTCCTGTTTCCGTTACAAGGATGGAGAGGGTGACCTTTCCTACTTGTCAGGGTGCTGTTCTTCATATGAGGCTAGGTGAACCGCATCTCATAATCAAGATAATGCAAGCATATGTAAAACAACATAGAAGAAAGTCCCAAAAAGCAGGGACCTCTAGAATGGGAAGAAGCACAATTTAGCCCACAAAATTCTTTCAAAATACAGCAAGAAATGTAGCAAGAAAATAAAGCAGCACAGGTAGCAGGACGGGAACAGAGATAAATACAAAACATATGAATAGACGCCCGGGTAAAGAGCGCATCAACATGTGCTTCAGTAGAACTGTTTCAATGCACAGGTGACGGATTACTAGCTTTGAAACAGAGTAACGCCAAACCTCAGCATCACAAGCGAAAGGTTGCAGTGTTGGAATGTGATACCACTTTCAATCTTCAAAATGAGCTGTGCTGTATTTGAAAGATCTAAACCTTTGGCCAATAAAGACTGATGGACAGGCAATTGACCTATCATCTATGGTAAGAAAACATGCTAACGCGTTCACAAATTTCTCCACACCAAGCATGCTATCAGCGCAATCTATGGCAAACTGAAATAGCCTACCTAGAAGCTCATCTCTCAGTGAGGTCTCGGTATGGGGTCCCACTTGAGTCTGGAGACGACCTTTTGATGGATGGTAATGCCCTGTCCATGTAAAGTGTTGTGGTCTCTTTGAGCCTGCATCTTCTAAACTGTGGCCTTGCTTGGCTCGACCCTTTGTGGCAGCTGCGAGGCATGTTGCAGTGATGGCCTCGAGAGCTCAGATGGTAACATGGCGTTAAGGGCTGGTAACACTCTGCTGGACAAGACATGAGATGCTGTGCCTTACTAGATGCGTGAGAGGTGGCAGTTGAGAAGGAGGGTTCAAGCCTCTGGAAATAGGTCGGGCAGAAGCAGCAGTATTTAAGAGCCTGCAGGGGGATGCTGCAATTACAGTTCCACTACAAACTGGCCAGCTTCAGCCAGCAGGAAAAGATTCCACACAAGACAGGGCTATAATTTGAGGACTGGTAGGCCAAGCCTCAATGCACCTCACCAATGCAAAAGAGTGTATTGTATTTCACGTCCCTTTCAGAAAAAAAGCTAAAGAGCAAAGTGTAACGCTAAATAAAAATCAGCAGACAAAACTTCTAGAACTAGTCAGAACTCCCATCCAGTGTAAAGGTAAGCAAGGACAAAATTCCTTAAATGAGATTGTTCTTCAAGATTCTAATTAGTAAGCAGCCATTTGAAGAGGGGAGGCAATTCTCAATTTAGTAGGAAAAGCTCAGTTTGTGTAAATGATGCCCCAGTGAACATGATTAGGATGCGTTTAGAGGATACACTTGAAAATACTATAACACAGGGACACAAAGAGCAAACCCACTTTTCACCTTGCCAAAATACCCTTATTGAATGAGTGAGGGAGACGGTGCACTCCACAGGCAACCCATGATGCTCCAAAGTCAGATATTCAGCTCTACATGTGTTGCTTGTGAAAACTTAAAGGAGAAAGTGTTTCTTTATTGAATATTACAAGTTTATAAAAAAAGTCTGAACGGGCTTAACAGAGAGTGCGACTGTGTAACCAATACACTGTCGTGAATTGGACACATTGATTGTCCTCTGTTGTGCACAGTCCGTCGGCACACCTATAAAAGTAAAACTACCTAAATATTAATTCAAATGAGGTGCACTGTCCTTGAATCCTGCATACACAAACTATAGTAGCTGCAGAAGTGCATGCATATCCTAAGTCAACAATGCAAGTGGAGTGAGAAAAGATTTCAAATTCTTCTAGTAGGAGATGTAATATCAAATTCCAAGCACCTTAAAAAGAGGTCTTGTACTTCGACTACCGTCTATTAGGTTTGAGTGGAGAATGTTATCCTAAATAAAGATGGAGTACTTGGATTTCCGTCTATTAAGGTATGAGTGGAGAATGTTATCGGAAATAAAGATGATTCCAAGCTGGCATAGCACAGTCTGACAGCAGAAATGCCAACCTTTCTAGTGGGCGTGTGAGTGAAAACATTTCACGCTATCACAGCAGTGAGTGCTGATTCCCTGCTCTCCCATCAGAAGCCTGGATAATAGATTCAGATTGTTTATAACAGGTACAGCCTCAGGCTCCATTAGTCCTGGCAGCATGTGCAAGGATAGGTTGCACTCGGGTAGCAAGAAATACGACTGTGTGTGAAGAAACCCTTCAGAAGAGAGATGAGTATAGAGATAAAGACTTCTGGCGCACGAGTTTAGGCTTGGAGCTCTCCATGTAGATGGTGCTACTATGAATTAAAGGCGTAATAACATGTATTGCTAAATACATTTGGCAGTGACGTTAGCATAGATTTAAAGGCTTTCTAGAAGAAGATGGGAATCGAGATTCCTAGCCTCATTAGGAACAGCTGTGTGTCTGTATTTTATGCTTCCTTTGGGCAGGGGAAATGAGTATGTTCTAAAATAGTTATCTAGTGAATTTAGGAGTACACGTTCTAAGCTTTTGTAGCAATGTGTGACTACTGGTTCAGATTCATCGCTCACCTGTCATTTGTGATTGATGGCTGTAGATTCTCAGGTCCTGTAGTTTCAGATGCGGTTTAATGCCACGTCAGTGGCTTGTATAGTACTTGACGTCATCCTTATCTCCTCAAAGGCGGCACTGTAGATAACAGGAAAGGAGGTGAGTGGGGGGGGGGGTATGGGCAGAGGAGAGGAGGGTGGAAGGGAGAGGGAAGACCTTGACATGTTATGTCACAATAGTGTTTTTATGGTACTTAAAGTCACCTTTAAACCGTGAGTTTGACCATGCATTATCAAATATAAAACCAGCAGTCTAAGCTACTCCCTCTTACAATGATGTGTGTTATATATGCTTTAACATCTCTTGTCAGCAGATATTTTAGGCAACTTTCGCATATATTTTCATTGAGAAGGCGGCGGCTGGTATCTCCTTGCATTCTTCAATAGAAACAACGCAGAGTGTATCTGTGATATGAAGCTGTTCCTGTAACACAATCACTGATACTCTCCCTTGCCTAAAATAAATGTTTATGATAAAACAAATTTCCCAAATAAATTCCACACATTCTTGGACCAAAGGGTGTATAACTCATTTGTGAATAATACGGTCTTGTATAAACAACATTCCACTGGTCTTCCATGTAATTCGCTCGTGTTTCCACTAGACACTCCATAAACGCTGTTATTGTTCTGCGTGTAAATGAAGACTGTAATAAAGGTGTAATATGCAGTCATGTCGTCTCTGTGAATGTAAGTACATTGTTTGCATGACAAAAGCGCAGCACGGATCATACTGAAGCAGAAGAGAGACAAAATCATAAACGCAAAAGTACTACAAAAAATGTTTATTTTTAGTGTGGTCTGCGGGTCTTAATTTTTAAAGTATTTTTCCAGCACACCTTGAGTGTTCCCACCTTGAATGAAAACTGGACATGATGGCAAATATACCTACACCCGTTTAGTCATCATGAACTTCCATCTTTAGAACTGTGGAACTGGAGAGTGGTAAAAATTAAACCACAGAGTCCCACCCACCGAAAGAAAATTGCGAGCAGAGGCACCGAGGGCCCGTGAGATTTCCTAGAAAGTGCTAGTACACTGACGCATCAAGAGGGAAAGGCAATATCTAAGTGGGAGAGAACGATGGGCTTTCGATGGGAGGCGCCTAGGATCCCCACAGGAAGGGAAAGCGACTGTTGTGTTTGAACCATACACTTAACACTGCTTTAAAACTGTGCACTCCATTGCTACTGTGGGTTGACCTGCACTCCTCCACATATTAAATAATGATCGTATGGAAGAGGGTTCCCTTGAGGATAAAGCATTCTGTTCCATTTCTTTTATTGTTTAGTCGAACCCGTAAAAAGGAGGCATGTATATTCACCTGTTCTTTGAAAAGTTTCTTTCAAAGTCTGACTTCACAATACTTCCTTAAATCATTAGGTGATCACTGCCACATTCATCAGACACACTGAGAAAATATCACATAACATTGAACACCAAAAACTTTTAGCAATACAAGGTGGCACCACAAATCAAATGTTCCAAAAAAGAAAAATATTTTCCCTAATAAGTTAATCTTATTCAAGGATATCAAAAATACTTTTAATTAAAAAACGAGCACTTCTTAGGAGAAATGAAAGTAAAAAAAAGGAAATCTAAGTGTGTTTCAGAATCTCATCAGAGATTCATTGATTCAATGGTTATCATTGACAGATTACGGACAACGTCTCTTTGTCAACAAGTGCATAAGAGAACATTTCTTGCCAAGAGGATTTGTAATAAAACTGCTCCTGACTTCTACCTATAAAATAAGTTATTTGCAACAATTATGCATCAGGAACTTCAAAGATTAAGGAACGACCAAATCAGCAAAAGTTTCAACCACACATGAATGACAAATGTGGGAAACTGGCACCTTGTTGCAGTCCCCTCCCGTTTGTCTAGTTTCTGAATGCAACTTGGGATGGAGTGCACTGGGATCCTGCTCACCAGGTTCACAGTGCCAGTGTTCTTTACCTAAAATTGCAAAGGCAATTGGAAGCACCCTTAACTACCACTATAAGTCCCATGTAAATGGGTACCCAGGACATGGAGTACTAAGGTTAGGCCCCTGAGGGCAGCAGCACTGATCGTGCCTCCCTACCTAGGGCCATGCATCCAGATGCACCCAGCATTGCCATTGCAGACGGAGTGCCCTGGTGCAAACCTGAAACATGCTCAACATGGCACACTACCTGCGTGCCCTGTCCACCATATACTGCATACATTATGGGTAAGAAATCCCTCTAGCAGTCCTTACAGCCCTAAGGCAGGGTGCGCCATACTAAATGTGAGGGCATAGCTGCATGAGTATATGGATATGCCCCTACTGTGTCCCAGCCAAACCTGGGACATAGTGAGTAAATAGAACAGACATTTTAATATATGTGCTGGACACTGGTCAAAACGGTTTTCCCAGCTACATAATGGCTACTCTGAACCCTGAGGTGTTTGGTATCAAACAACTCAGAATAATAAATCCAAACTGGTACCAGTACTAGATTTATTATAAAATGTACCCAGGGGTCACCTTGAAGGTGCCCCCTGCAAAAGTTAACTATCCTGGCATGGTTGCTGACTGGTTCGATCCAGCCTGCCACCTCCAGACAGCCAATATATAAACATTGGGGGAGAGCCTTGTCTCTCTGGTTTGTAAAACAATGACCTTCCTGGGCAGAAGTGCTAACAGCCCCTCCTCCAGGAATGTGCACTGCCCTGCCGGTGAGCTTCAAAGGGCTTACTGCCCTCGAAACTTGATTCCAGGCCTGCTGCTAGTAGCAGATGGCCTCCCCCTCTGCAAACCCCCACTTTTGGAGGGAGCAAATGGTGGAAAACCACACAAATGGTAGGAGGAGTGGCACCACCTGGCTTGCACCACCACCAAGACCCTTCATTTCATTTTCTTCCATCTTAGATGGAAGGAAAATAGCCAATTAGGTTTAGGAAAGTGACATTTCACTCAGAAAGTGTAGCCACCCAAAGGTAAGTGTCTCATTGGACACTACCAAGATCCCCCCTAAAACTCCCAGTAAATTCAATATTTAGTGGGCATCCCTGGACCAAGAAATCAGATTTGAAAGGACAAAGAGGACCAGCCCAAAGAAGAACCAAGGCACAAGAACTGTGGACCTGCTGCAAAAGAAAAAGCACCAAATCCTGCCTGGTGCACCCAGGACCCGACAATCACTGCTGCGGAGGAGCTGGACACTGGACTGATATCAGGAAACCCAGAGAACTTCCTGGCTTTGCCAATCGTCCAAGATCTTCCTCCAGAGTGGAGGTACCACTCTGCAACCAACAAAGAACCAGCAACCCAGTGAGGGTAATTTCACGGTATGGCCTAGATCTCCTGAACCAGAAGTTGCAGCCAGACCTGAAAACACACCAACAACCACCAGGACAAACCCTGCAAGTGCTTGTTAGCACTGTACTCCCTAGTGGCTGGATCGTACCAACACCCTGGGTACTGAACAGCTGACATCTGACAGTAAGAAAACCAGCTCCCCCAGAGCTGAAAAAGGATCAGGAAGAAGCCCCAGTCAAGGGACTTCATTAACAATCCAGACCTCCCACCAGAGTGCCCCCGTTGTCCTGTAAGCAGCCTTCAAAGAGACTTACCTCCAGCTCCAAAGGGCTCGTTGTGCACAGCTCCTGGATCACCAACTCACTTTGAACCTGGCTGCCCTGTACCCTGCAATGAGGAACCAGCTATTACCCAAGGGTCCCTCACCCTTTGCGGCCTCAACACTCCAAAGGGACCCCTTCGTCACCACCTTTAAACCAGCAAGAACAGACCTTTTCCAAGTGGTCCCCCTCAGTGGCCTTGCACCAGCTCCAAGAGACTTTCCAACACTGCTCCCGCCGGAACCAGGAGCTGCCCGAACCTCTCCAGTTGGCACAGTGTACCGATCAATGACCTCAACCAACCTGCAAAAGCGGAACTTGGTAAATCAACTGTGTGATTTTATATGCATTTTTAAAAGTGACTGCCTATTGATTCCTATGGTGAATAATTATGCACAGAAAGACTGCATTCATTAAAACTTCAAAAATCCATATCTTAAAATGTACTTAACCAATTTTGATAATTTGGTCTTAAAATGTATATAAAAATCTGACGTGTTTTTATAAATTGGTCTCGAGTTATTTATTCAAATGTGTGGGATGCAGGATTGATACTGTGAGTAAAACAAATGCTTTGCACTTTTCCAAGATTAGCCTAACTGCTCAACCCAGCTATCTAAAAAATTAGAGCATTAGATGATCTAGTTTTTGCCTCTGGAAACCAATGTGTGGTTGTCTGGGCCCCCTGCACAGTGTGCCTAGTTTTGCACACCACAGAAAGGGCCAGCCTCCTACAACAAAACCAAAAAACTACAGTCTCAGATGCAGAAAGAATGCATACAGGTTGCACAACCAATCGCAAATGAAATTATGGAGTCTCTGATGCACAGCAAGAAAGGCAAAATCCATAGAAAAAGCGCAAATACACTCCAAAAGCCAATGTATAGGTACCATTGGGGAACAGAGATACTTAACAACAACAGGACTCTGTTTCCAATCTTTATGACCACATCCCAACCCATTGGAAGTATTGGTAATGTCAAAGGGGCTCATGTTCTGTCAATCTAAACCAATGGTTTGAAGACCTGGAAGCAATTTCCAAACATCTCCAGTTCACTTGGAATAATTTCTCCACAACAAACTCGAGCTCATGCAAAACAGCACTAAATCTGTGGGTGTCTATCACAATAGAAAGAAACATAATTCTAGCTCTACCCCAGAAACAAAGTTCTGTCTGAAAACTATTTTTTTTATTTTGAAACCATCTAACACCCTTGTAATACAAGCAACACATTGGCAGCCTACTGCCACAGAACCCAGGACCTTATAGGTTCTAAATGATATCAGGATACAAAAAGAGAACAAACCTGGGCACCCAATCATGCTCAGGATCAGGTATGATTACTGAGAACATCTCTGATTGGGTAGAAGACATGCTAAAGCCATTCCAGAGAAAGACTCCCACCAACGGCAAGTCCAACACCAATCAAATGACCAGACCTAATTAACTCTTCCCTCTATCTCCCTACTGGAACATTACTGTTAGCCCTGAATTTGGAGTCACTAAAACAACATTCTGCATAAGGATGGGACACATGTTTACAAAAATCCCAATTCTAGAAGAAGAGTGCCAAATGACAGGCAAATATCAATGGGGCAATGGTGCCATGTATATGAGAGGGAAATTAATATATAAGGTAGTTATGTTAAGTAATGTTATTGTGTGTTTGCATACTGTACAACTCACCTCAGAGGGTATCCTGCTCCTGAAGGAGCTCTATGGGTCAAGCCAGGGTCAGGGCTGGGTGAAGAGTTAGATCTTCAGTTTCTTGTTGAATTCAAGTCTTGAGAAGGTTGTTCTGATTCGCAGGCTCAGGTCATTCTAGGCTTTAGGCATGAGTTAAGGGAAGGCATGAATGATGGTTTTTCATATGCAGTAGATGGGGAGTGAGAGTAGGAGTCTGGCTGAGAAGGTAGGTTTGCAGAAGTTAACGTGGTTATTGAGGTATATTGACCCAATGTTGTTGAAGGCTTTGCTTTGTATGTGAGCATGAGGAGCTTGAAGCCTGCTCATTTGTAGATTGGAAGCCAGTGGAGCTCATTGAGGTGCGGGGTGACATGAGTGTGGGGTGGGAGGTTGAGGGTGAGCCTGGCTGTTGAGTTCTGTATGTTCAGGAGTCTTCTGGTCAGGTAATTGTGGAATCCAGCATATAGTGCATTGTTATAGGGCAGCATGCTGGTGATTAGTCATTGAGTGAAGGTTTTGCAAGTGTTAGTGAGAAGCCATTTGAAGATCTTTTGGGGCATCTTGAGTGTGTGGAAGCAGGAGAAGAAGATTGCATTCACTTTGCTGGTCATGGTGAGTTGCTTGTCAATTTCTATTCTTGGGGTTCTTTGCATGGGTTGCCAGGAAAGGTGTTGGTAAAATCTCAGCAGGCCACCAGTTGGAGTCCCAGAGTGTGATGTCTTTTTTAAAGATTACTACTTCAGTCTTGTCTGTGTTGAGCTTGTGGCAGTTGGTTTTCATCCATCTGGCGACTTCAGTAGAGCAAACACAGAGAAATTGGTCCAGTTGTTTTGCATCTCGTTGGAGAGTACATGATGTGTGCATAACCATGGAATACGATGCTGAATCCGTGGGCATTGATGATGCTGGTGAGTGGGATCATGTAGACAATGAACAGAGTGCAGATGAATGAGGAACCTTGTGGAACACTCAGCAGATGAGGTTGATGGCATTTAAATAGAAGGGGGGCAGGATAACACAGTGCTGTGCAGTGTAGAGGTTGTGTATCTGTACTCTGTGTATGTGTGCCAGTGAAGGGTAAAATACAGGCATAATGCAGTACTGAGCAGTGCGTGCACTGTGAATGCAAGTGCTGGATGTACATGTGCCTATGATTAGTACAGTACCTGAAGGATGTAGTGTTGTGCAGTGCATGAAGGACAAATGTCTGTGCTGGGTGTCTGTGTACCTGGGAGTGCTACAATACAGGAAGGGTACAGCGAGTGCATGTTCAATACATATGCTGGATGTATGTGTGCCTATCTGGGTACACTACATAAAGGATATAGGGCCAGATGTATGAATCTGGCCCATTGCGATTCGGTAATTGCGATTTTTAAGAAATCGCAATTACCGACTCGCAAAGGACCATGGGCCAGATGTAGCAAATTTAAAATTTGCGAGGTGCAAAGTGCGAGTCCATGCGACTCGCACTTTGCACCTCGCAAGTTGGTATGCAGTACGGTGTCTCAGACACCGACTGCAACTCGCTATGGGGTCGCAATGACCCACCTCATGAATATTCATGAGGTGGGTCGCAAATTGCGGCCCCATAGCGAGTATAGGCACTCGCAAACATGGAGGCCTGCTGTCGTCAGCAGACCTCCATGTTCGTGACTGCTTTTAAATAAAGCAGTTTTTTTTTTTTTTTAAGTGTAGCCCGTTTTCCTTACAGGAAAACGAGCTGCACTTAAAAAAAAAACCGAAACCTTTAGTTTCGGTATTTTTTCAGGGCAGGGAGTGGTCCCTTGGACCCCTGCCCTGAAAAAATATTTGTGGGTCCAGTCACAAACTGGAAGGGGTCCCATGGGGACCCCTTCCAATTTGCGAGTGGGTTACCATCCACTTGAAGTGGATGGTAACTGCGATGCCATTTGCGACCGCGTACGCGGTCGCAAATGGTATTGCATACCACTCAGACTCGCAAATAGGAAGGGAACACCCCTTCCTATTTGCGAGTCGGAAATGCATATTGCGAGTCGGTACCGACTCGCAATATGCATTTCTGCATAGCAAAGAGGCATTTGCACCTCGCAAACGGCGATTTTCGCCGTTTGCGATGTGCAAATACTTTGCTACATCTGGCCCCATGTATCACATTTGCGATTCGGTAATTGCGATTTCTTTAAAATAGCAAATGCAATTACCAAATCGCAAATTGCGATACTGGCCCCATTCGCAGCTATGGGCTTGTTGGCTCATAGCTGCAAATTTTTTGCATTTCGCAAATTGCGATTTCTGAAACAGAAATCGCAATTTGGGAAAAGCAAAGAGCCAGGGTGCTGGGGGCCTAAGACCCCCTCTCCTGCACCGCATTTTTTTTTTTTGCACATGTAAAGTACACACATGCCAAAAGGGCATGTGTGCTTTACATATCAAATTTAAAAATGCAGTTTTCCTGCATTTTAAAATTTAAAAATTTTAAATTTTAAAATTTTGCACCAGGTTACCACCTGGTTGCAGGTCATGGTATTTTGCACTTGCAAAATACCATTCTGTGAAAAATCGCAATTTGCGATTTTTTGCAGAATTGTATTGCGACCTGGATTTTGTGAATCGCAAATTGCGATTCTCAAAATCCAGGTCGCAACGCAGAAAATCGAAATTTTTGTGATTTTCTGTTTTTGGTCTGCGAATGCATTTGATGCATTGCAGACCTCGATTTTGCACTCGCAAATGGCCGATTTCGCTGTTTGCAAGTGCAAAATCTGTTCATACATCTGGCCCATAGTGTTGGTCATTGCATGAATGTTAAATGCAGATGCTGGATGTATATGTGCCTATGAGTTGTACAGTACATGGAGGGTACAGTACTGAGTGTGCGTCGTTGCGAGGTGGCAACTCCATATGTAGAGTGATCAACTAGCATGGAGCCCAAATCTGGAGAGTGACTGTAAAAATTCAGGACAAAGGTTCAAAATTCTGGACAAAAAGGTTAATTGTACCTACACATGTGAGGAGGAGAGCCAGGTATCCCCACGCATGGGCTTGTGAATAGCATTTTGTATTATATGAGTGGAAGTACTACTTTATGTACTACAAAATGCAATTTGTAAAAGAAGAAATATGCACCACACTTACTCCAACACACACATCACCCAACTCATTGGATCATAACTGAAGGTTTTATGGTTGACAATCATCTGTACAAGGATGCTTGGAACAATTTCCCCAGTGATTTTAATTGGAACACTGTGGCACACTGGGCCAGAACTATTGGCTAAAACCTTTCAACATTTAAAGTTTGGATGTTTCACCCTAAACACATTTTCAAGGGGCTATTGTGGCAAATGGGGCATTCTAATGTACATTTCACTAGCACTCGGATTACAAACGGTGGCAAAAGATGAATTTCAGAGCACACTGCATCCCAAACACTGACCAAATGGGCTGTCATAATTTCTCTCTAGGAAACATTAAGGGAAACTGTGTATCGTAACACACATATTGCATGTAGTATATGTCAGAACTGTGTGGAAAATAAAGCTTTTGTACATGCAAGGATTTTAGGACCCCAGCCCTCCCAGGAAACTTCAGTAAAAGGTTAGGACAGCACTACATTTTAAAGCATATTGATCCAGATACATTAATCCAAAATGCCAGATTCATATTTTTCCTAGTTAGGACATGTTGTCATGCCAGTAACACAATTGTCTAATTAGGTATAAGGTATATATTTCCATGCTTATATCACAATAGCCTAGTTGAGTATGCATTTTTGTGCCAGTACTACAATAAAACAGTTGGGTCCATATTGTTATGCAATACCACTATGCCAATCAGGCACATATGTTGATGTAAGATTTACGATTGTTGCGTGTGGGTTTACATTGACAGGCCTAATTCATATTTGTCACATTTGAATGCCAGTATCACAGTGTCACAGTTCGATGCACATTGAACAAATTGGTGCAGCCGGTAGCAGGCAACTATATCCTCATTATACACTTCCCAAGGTACCATTACTTAGATGGTGTCACCAGCCTTGGAACCATTTTCACTGTTCTGACAAACATAATGCTTGAATTGACTTTAAAGTGCTTTTCGGCCACCAATGCCTGACTGCATCATATTTTCAATCACAAACAGTAGTGATATATATTGTTATCCTCACAACACTTCAAAATACTGCCTAGTATCTTCCTGATCTCTTCTGTCTGTCTCTAGTACGGTGGACATTAGAAAGTGATGTGCCTTTGTACATCCCTCCAACAAAGGTATTCTTACTGACATTAGAGACGGACACCAGCAACAGCAGAGATATTGCACACATTCTGCATAGGTATACGTCTACATCACCACAACACAACTATTCATGTCCTGTGCATTCATTTAATTTCTGATGTGTTAATTGGGAACCCAGAACTGGAAATTAAAGCCCACCATAAAACAGAGGTATCGGATAATCCGACTTCTGCAGGTCCATTAGTGCTGGAAGGCCAGCAGTTGAAGGTGACCGTTTATACAGTAAATCGTTAATTTCCTGCATTATGTGGTGAATGCATATTTACGGAAAAGAAAGATATGTTGTTTTATGGTTCAATATATAATTGATATATCTGTGTTGGTTTGTTTCCGACAATCCCCATTTTGGATAGGGCAGCAAAGAGAGACAGTATTTTTCACAAGTCACTAGTACCAGGTCTGAATATGGATTCCACTGGCTAAAGGTACTGTATCAGCCGTAACAAAAAAGGACCAAGCATACTGTCTGTTATATTTTGTCAAGCAAAATGGTAAATGTGTCTTATTTATTGACATGTGCAGGATAGACTCCATTAGTAACTGTGTTTGCTGCGAGAATATGGAGGTCATTATGATCCCGGCGGTAGGTGATAATGTGGCAGTAGTACCACCAACAGGCTGGCGGTACATACCGCCACATTATGACATTGGCTGGGTTGGCTGCAGCCAACTCACCAATTTACTATTCCTACCGCCATGGCGGTAGTAGCCGCCGAGCCGGAGATACCAATCTCCAGCCCGGCAGCCACTATTGTACCGCCAGCAGCATTTTGAGCCTGCCTACAGCCATGGTTTTCGTGGCGTTCGCAATGCCATTGAAAACCATGGTGGTAGGCCCTACCAGTGACAGGGAATTCCTTCCCTGTCACTGGTAGGAGGCTCACCCACCCCCTCAAACACTCCCCAGATGGCCCCCACCCCTCCTCCATCCGGGCCCCCCTTTCAATCCCCCAACACCCCCAAACACACACACATTCGCAGACATGCACCACGCATACACCCACTCATTCACACTGGCATACACAAATTCATTCACGCATACATCCATTCATCCTCGCACACATCTGTACACACATTCACACTGACATGCAGACACGCATTCACATTTCCATTTATACACGCATTCACATACATGCCTACACCCACGCAAACAACACTACACACACAGACTCATTCACGCACACACTCACACATTCATGCACACAACCCTACACAAACACACACACAACACCCCCAACCCCACTCCCCTGTCAGAAGCCCAATTTACCTGCATCCAGGTGGTCTTCTGGCAGCAGCGCCCATCAGCAGAACATCGTCAGGCCGTATCATGTGTCATGATACGACTGGCGGCCGTCTACTGGCATGGCGGTGCTGCTGGTAGTAGCGCCACCTTACGCCCGGATTTCCGCCCTTTTTGTGGTGGAAGTCCGGCTTTGGTCATAATCTGGTGAACGGATTGTAGCTGCGGTGAGGGTCTTTTGGCGGCCGTCACCGCGGGGATAGGCAGCTTATACCACCATTGTCATAATGTGAGCCTACATGTTTTGTGCTGTTTAGAAAGAAAAACCACAGTGATCCTGCCAAAGACGCCACTGGCCTGCACCTTGACCTGCCAACAACGCAAGGTGTTGCATCGCACCGCTTAGCACCGCAACCCTGGTCTCACCGACACCGCCATCTGATGCCATCACTGAGGCGCTGCTTCTACCATGGCCTGTGGACCCCTTACTTCAGCATTGCCTTTCTCACACCGCAGGCTGGGAATTCCTGACAACGCCGCTCCTGCTGACACTGGTGCCGATGCCTGCACCGTGGCTTGTGGACACCGCTCGTGAGGTACCTGAAGCACTGTCCTATACCGCACTGCAGCCCCGGTCCACCGACGCCAGCACCATCTACTCCAGTGTTGTCACCAGGCATCCCTGTTTGCACTGCGACCCGTGGATACCACACAGAGCCCGTCCCGCACAGCACCACCAACTTGGGCCTACCAACGACAACGCTTCAGCAACGACGATGCCGCTGCCTGCACTATGACCTGGTGACACCGCACACCGCACTACCTTGCTTCACACCACAACCCTTGTCTCACCGATGCCGCTGGATACCGTCACCAAGCCTCTGCGTGCATCGTCCCGCTTTGCACCGCAGCCCCGACCCCATCCATGCCAGTGCTCCTGACTTCATCAGCCCCGAGTTTGATCCACAAAGAGTGTGACTTCAAGGGCCTGACAACCTCCGTACCGACTCCCGGAACCGACACCGCAACGCCAGTGATGCTGCTCTCTGGATCTCATTGCGAGGATCACGACGCCCTGCAATTCCAAAGATACTGTTTGAGGGTCTTCCCAACACCGTAGCTGGACCGTGACGTCGCGGCCGGCCTGAACTGCTAGTTTTGTTGACCACGATGCTGTGATGGCCACAGGTGGAGCTATTGACTTCAAGGAACTGTCTTTTTAAGTAATTCTTGCAAAATTTTTACCTTATTTATTGTATGTTGAATTTTATTGTATGTGGTCTTGATTTATATAGATAAATATTGGCTATTTTTCTAAAACCGGTGTGGTGTCCTTTTGTAGTGATTGTTATCTCCGGCCAGGCGGCTGCTTCCACCATTGCGTTAGGAATGGTAAATTGGCAGGTTTTCTGCAGCCAACCCGCCAATGTCATAATGTGGCAGTATGTACCGTCAGCCTGTTAGCTATATTACCGCCACATTATCACCTACCGCCGGGGTCATAATGACACCCATAGCTCCCAGTGCTGTAGGCTGATGAAATCAAAGTCTTTGGTGTCCCTGAGACGTCCAACAGGAGGAAAGCTCTACTCCAAGCCCTTGTACAACTCACACAAGCAGGACACACAGCAAAGTTCACCCTTTGCTCTCTTTTAAGGGAGAAGTAGCAACTGCAGGCCAACTTAGCAAAGCAACACAGCAAAAGGCAATACTCCTCCTCCAGCTCTTCAGCTCTTCTCCTTGGCAAAGCTTCTTCTTGATCCAGAAAGATTTTAATAGTCTGGGGGTTTGGGTCTACTACTTATACCCCTTTCTGCCTTGAAGTAGGCAACCTTCAAAGGCAAGTCTCTGTTGTTGATAAGGTCCTGCCTTGCCCAGGCTTGGCCCCAGACATACACCAGGTGGTCATAGACTGCATTGTATGAGGGCAGGCACAGCCCTTTCAGGTGTAAGTGACCACTCTAGCCCAGATGGCCTATCAGGACATGCAGGCTATACCCCAGCTCACTTTGTGTCACTGTCTAGAGGGGATTCACAAACAGCCCAACTGTCTGTCTGACCCAGACGTGGAATACACAAGCAGGCAGAGGCACAGAATGGTTTAAGCAAGAAAATGCCCACTTTCTAAAAGTGGCATTTTCAAACTGATAATCTAAAGTCAATTTTACCGAAAGGTCTATTTTTAAATTGTGAGTTCACAGACCTCAAACTCCATATTTCCATCTGCTCTCAAAGGGAATTTGCACTTTAACAATATTTAAAGACAGCCCCCATGTTAACCTGTGAGAAAGATAGGCCTTTCAACAGTGAAACCCAAATATGGTGGTATTTCACTGTTAGGACGTGTGAAACACATCAGTACATGTCCCACTTTTAACATACACTACCCCCTGCCCATGGGACTACCTAGTGCCTACATTAGGGGTGTCTTACATGTATAAAAAGGGAAGGTTTAGGCCTGGCAAGTGAGTACACTTGCCAAGTTGAACTGACAGTTTAAAACTGCACACACAGACACTGCAGTGGCAGGTCTGAGGCATGTTCACAGGGCTACTGATGTGGGTGTCACAACCAGTGCTGCAGGCCCACTAGTAGCATTTGATTTACAGGCCCTGGGCACCTCTAATGCACTTTACTAGGGACTTACTAGTAAATCAAATATGCCAGTCATGGATATGGATAAAACAATCCCTGATACAATTTACATAGGGAACACTTGCACTTTAGCACTGATCAGCAGTGGTAAAGTGTGCAGAGACAATAAACTAGCAAAAACAGATCAGAAAAAATGGGAGGAAGAAGTCAAAAAGTTTAGGGATAACCCTGCAAAAAGGGCTATTTCCAACAGAAGGCAAAAGCAAAATGAAATCAAGTGCTTAATTGTGAATGGTTGCAATGTATGTTTGGAATGGTAAAATGAGGGAGATACGAGGGAGTGCATTCAGGGGAGAGTGAAAATAGAGTGCTGAAGAGGAAAGAGAGGAGGTTGAAAAAGTTCAGACGGATGAGAGGTGAAGAGAAATAGGACATAAATATCTAATGTAAAGCACACATAACTGAAGGCCATACTCCTTCTATAGGCCTCAATAAGATTTAATTTACTGCCTCTCAATTTCAGAATTGAAACATTTCCAATGTTAACTGTTTATAACTAATCATTGCTCTTACTCATTTATCTTATACAGCTATCAACCATTGATAAAGCTAATGGTACTGGCAGGTTTTAGGTTTATGTCAGTTGTTATGTTTCTGAATGCAATAACATCTCAGAGAGAAACCAAAACACAGGACGGGTGGCGCACTATGGGAAATCACAGAACTTTAGTTTACAATTTCTCTTTTAGAGAGCCCCCACTTTTTTCATCCCACTTAAAGGCCTGTCTGCACATATTTCGGTATTATTCATTGCAGCCGGCAGCTGTGGGTGCTTCCTGATGCCTGGTTAGAGCATTTTCTTCCAATGTTGATGCCGCATACAGTACAATACAATGAACAAGCATGCATTATGAAGGGTCAGAAGTTGTAGCACTGTACAGTTTTCACATTTAACTAACTGTTGAACGTATTAATTCAATAAGATATGGGGCCATTTTTAAAGTGTTTAATATTTCAAGACTATAGGTTTCCACTGCTTTGTAAACCTTGCTTTCTCACTAAATTAATTTGCTTTCAAATGTACCATTTGTCAATCTTTTTTTCATTTTTTTCTTGAGAGGAGGACCGACCTTGTACCCCACATTGTCCATTAAGCTTGCTTGCTTCAATCTCTACATAAAAGTACACTTCTGGATCTGTGGATACTCTGCCAGGAAGAAAGACTGCTGTGCGGCTAAAAGGACTGCCACTCTGCTGGACTGCTACTCTGAAGGAACTGCTGCCTTACTGTGCTGACCTCCTGCCCGCTGCCCTCTTGCCTTGTTCATGGAGCTGTATTCAAGCTTTTGGCCTCGTCATGACTGTGAATGGGCTTGTTCACACCAGGACCTCGTCGCTCGCACTGTGATTCTACTCGAAGCTCCAGCAGCAACCTCTTAATGATACAGCATTAACCACTATTGAGGGATCGCCAATGCAAAGTTGCACAATGCCTATACGCAATACTCTCCCTATTCATCATGGCCCACTCCATCCCAGACAAGACTCCTGGCATGGATTTGAGAAGGTAAACTTCAGCAAGCCTAACCTGGTGACTGTAGCCAAACTGCGCTCCATTGCAGTCAGCCTGAAAGTGTGTTTTTGATCTGGTCCAGCATGATCAGATATACCAAGTGGGCGATTCGTGCTTTTTGGCACTATTTTACGTAAACTCTTTCAAAACTCATAACTGTGTTTCTACTGATTGGATTTTTGTTGATTTGGTCTTGTTTTATTTATTAATTTGTACACCATGTTCTAACTCAATGTGAGATCCCTTTGTGTAATGTTTTGCACTTTATTAGTGTATGACGTGTTGCACAACCACTTTACACATTGTCTCTAATTTAAGCCTGACTGCTCTGTGCCAAGCTACCAGAGGGTTGAGCACAGGTTAATCTGTGTCTGGCTTGTCCTCATTCTGACAAGAATTGCGGTTGCTGTTTGATAAGGTCTCAGACCTCAGGTAACCAACACCCCAGTTCTTCACATCCTTTAAAACCCAATCAACGAGATATGTACACTTCTAAGCACCCCTCCCCACTACCTAAGGGAGGCACTTAGAGACTTACAGGGTGACAGGCAGAGTCGAGTCCAGGTCCTGTTGCAAGTGAACAGTTGGGCAGTTACAAGAAAGGACTCTTGCAGCTTGTTGTATCCCTATAGCTTGAACATGAGATCAGCCTTGTGACCCTTCTTTGTCCTAGGAACAAGAGGGAGAGCAGGTCCAGTCCTCCAGGGCTCTCTTCAGGTTACAAACAGCACATCCAGTCCTCTGCTGATATTCCTCAGGTGGTCCAGGAGGGTTCTGAAGTGGTTTCCTGGACATGCCACATTTATGCTGGACACAAGTTAGTGGGTGGTAATGGTCCCTGATGATGCCTTAACCAATGAGGTTACGGTTTCTGGGGCTAATCCTAGCCACACTGGGCATTTTCTAGATGGCTAACGTCTGTGGCCATTCTGAAGATGGACTCTTAGGGCTAGAGTGTATGTGGGGAGTGTAGTATAATAATCTTGGAGTCCTCCCATATCTAACACTAAAATCCAGTTTTAGGCAGTCCTTGTACCCACATCAACCTCAAAGACAGAGGTCTGATAAAACAAAGCAGATCTTCCAGCAGCCAGGCAGTGGATACATGCA
The DNA here is from genome assembly GCF_031143425.1 of Pleurodeles waltl. NCBI lineage: Eukaryota > Metazoa > Chordata > Amphibia > Caudata > Salamandridae > Pleurodeles > Pleurodeles waltl. The sequence continues at coordinate 513,494,153 of NC_090445.1, forward strand.
AATTGTTTTGTCATTGTGTTTTCCTCCTTTGAAATGCACCCCTAATGATATAAATATACACCCGGCAATCCTGACAAACAGGCTGTGACACTGTAATGTCAAAGGAGGCCCTCTGTGATTAGGGCCTGGCAGGCTCTGGAGACAACAGAAGGGTGAAGGCCTATGTCTTAGATACATCTGTTTGTGACAGATTAGACCTTTTGAAGTTATTCTAGTCCTTGTGCACAGCCTACAAATCAAGGGGGAATACCATGCAAAAAATCATCATTTCCAAAAATAATTTGTCACTTTTAGGGAGCAAAGCAGTTGGTGTGATTTGGTATCATTAGTTAAGGATAAGCCAAATGTTTACTCCATTCCTGATTTTGAGATGTTCTTAAATGTTTGTTGTCTTTCCTGGGTAGGAAATACATAGTTTTGTCAATTGTACCCAGAAGAAAATTCCATCAAAATGTCTTGTAGGTGGTGTGGGTACCATGGAGCTAGCCTAGAAAGAAGTGTTGTGTTCTGTAAATATCTTTGAGAAGTAGTTTTAAAGAATAATGGAACTTCGTCCTGGATTTCCCTGTGGAGACTACAGAATGGTTTGATGCCAGAAGAGATCCAGTGACGCCCTTGATGCAAAGGTGTGATGCATGCCTAGGACGAAGCTGTAGGAGCTTTCTTGCTGTGGTGTGCCTCGTAAGAAGCTGCAGACTGAACATCGTCTCCTATGCCGATGACACCCAGCTAATTATCTCACTAGCCGAAAACCCTACGACTGCCAAAAAGAACTATAATAATGGGATGGAAGCCATCGCTTCCTGGGTGAAGGAGAGCTGCCTCAAGCTCAACTCAGACAAGACCAAGATTTTCATCCTGGAACCCTCCACATTCGCCTGGGACAACTCCTGGTAGTCTATGACACACCTCTTCCCACCCTCCAACTAACCACGGATGCAACCTTGGCTTCATCCTGGATTCATCTCTTGCCATTACCTGCCAGGTCAATATCCATATCATATCCTCCTGTTTTCACACACTCCGAAAATCTTCAAATGGATCCCAAATGACTGCTGCAAGACTGTAACCCATGCCTTGATCACCAGCAGGCATACTATGGCTACACCCTCTACGCCGGCACCACCCAGATGAATCTGAAGAAACTACAGCACATCCAGAACTTCTCCACCAGACTCCACCTAAACATCCCTGCTTCAAACATCACCAAACACCTGAGAGACCTCCACTGGCTCCCTGTAGAGAAAAGGATCAACTTCAAACTCCTCATCCATGCATAAAAGGCTCTCCACGACCTAGGACCTCAACCACTGCATCACCTTCTACTCCCTCACCAGGCCTCTCTGCTCTGCTCAACAGGCACTAGCCACAGTACCCTGCATATGAAAGACCTCGGCTGGAGGAAGATCCTTAGCCTACCTCGCGGCAAAAAGCTGGAACACCGTGCCTCTTCACCTCAGGCAGTCTCCATCGTTACATCAATTCAGGAAGGACCTTAAGACCTGGCTCTTCGACTGAAGCACAGAGGACAAATCACCCTCAGCGCCTTGAGACCCCAACGTAGGAGTAGTCCACTGTACAAATTCTGATGGATTGTGTTTTCCATCCTGTACAATTTACTAAGGAGGAAGAGCAGTGCCGCTAGATACAGACCATTTGTACGAACTACTTGGATCACAGCAAGCATGACAGGGGTCTGTAATTTCTGTGGGAGATGAGTCAAAGTGTTTGTATTGTGTAGAGATGCTTCTTGTAACTTGTTTGACTTGAAGGATCAGTGATAGTCTGCAGTCCATAATTACATTGAGATTTCTTAATTAATTTGCTCTTGATGGCAGGGCCTCACGTTTGTTGGTGCAATGTTTGTTCTTTTGCAGTTTTCCCATTTGCCACAGTTAAGAATCTTGGTTTGTAAGAGTTAATTTTAAGATGGCTCATCTGTCTCCATTCATTAATTTGAAAAAGAAATGTCATGACAATTTTAGCCTGGGATGTGGAACTCCTATCACCTGACACCCAGGACAGATTGTTTGGGGTCAAGGGCAACAAGTTTCCATGTTTATTTTGTCCTTGGGATAAGTAGACCAACCCCCTACAGCACAAATCCTTTGGCTGCCAGTTTACAAATAAAGGAACTGTCTGCAGTTGAGGTAATATGTGTCATCAAATGTTAATGCTGTTTGAACTCATATTTATGGTTCAATAATGAAAAGCCTTCATTATTAGGATGAGCACTGTAAATTAACATTTTGAGGTCACACTGCACTACTGACAATGGTTCCAGTAATAAAAGGGAAGAAACCTTTATACACGTTTGAAAAGTTTAATAATATGAGGATAAGTATAAGGCTCCCAGAATGCTCTCTGATTAGATGCAAATGTTTGCAGAAGCTTGTAAGCAAGAGTGATGCTTCTTTGTCTTCAAAATAAAATTTCACCAAAAATTGCAATGGGGAAAAAAATGTTTTGCTACTAGGAAAATGTAGGTGCTATTTTTTTGAAGCATCATTTAGTAAAATGTTTTGATGCATGCTAGTATTTCCAAAAAATATTCCTAATGGAAAATCAATGTAACAATTTTCAACAAGATTAAGGGACGCATGAAAAGAAACAAGCACTGGCAAAGCCAATTGATACAACATTTTTTAGTGGGTTTCGGTTTTGTCAATGCCTGTTTTGTTTTGACATGGCTTTTTGTAGAACTTTATTGTTGTGGGAGCTGCCAGACCCTCGCCATTGTAACAAGCACTAGCAAAAAGAAAAGAAAAAATGTTTTTGGTCTTAAAAAGCACGCATTGCCACCAGTGGTGTAACAAAGGCCCCACAGCCCATCTCCAGGGGGCCCCCTCTGCACAGCACATGCCCTGAGTGAGCCCGGAGGGGGTGCCCTCCATTTTTTGCAGGGGTGCCCCCTCTAGTTTCGTTACGCCATGGATTGCGACAGTAGTTCCTGGCACTGAACAAAACTACTTGGTGTGCCAATATGCTCCTTGTGGAAGTGCAGAATGTGATCACTCACTGTAAAGCTAGCCGATAGACAGAGAGCAAAATAGAAGTTTAATAAAAACAAAAGGTCTTTGTTAACGCCAGAACTAATTAGGGACCCAAGTCTTAAAGAAAGTCACAAAACGGCACCCATGATAAATGCCTTTGAATTTGTGGCTTTCATTAATTCACAAGAACTTACAGAAATAGACCATGAAATCTTACTCCTAGAAAATAGTTTTACAAGTTTACTTTCCCTCCAACCACTTTTTTCCAAAGCAAAAAAAGACTCCAAAAGTGGAGAGGGTCCAAAGGCACTAGCTTCCTGTATAAAATGCCTAGTTCATTGCAAATTTATGTGGGGACTTTGCCGGGGGACATGGAACCAAGTCCTCCAAAGAAGAGATAAAATGACAAAAGTGGAAAAGTCCCTAGTTAAAGAAAGTTTGTTTGTTTAAGGTCCTAATGCCATAAATTAAAAAGAATTCAGGTGGACAAGATTTCAAAAGGCGTCGTTGTTAATCCAATATTTCCTTATTTATTTATTCTGTTGTGAAAAAGACAAGATATTTCCAGAAAAAAGGTACATCAATAAATGAATCCAAGAGAGACAAAGGAGTCAGCCAACACATGTTTCGCCCCTAACAGGCTTGTAAGCCGGGGCTTTCTCAAGGCTGAAAGGAAAAGGAAACAAAATCCAATTGAAAATAATATAATTTAGTGAGAAGAGTGATTAGAATAAAGCCACACCGAAAGGTGAGAAATTCCAGAATACGTGCGATGGTTTAGTATTCTCGGTTACTAATTTATCCCAAAAAGACAATGCTTAGGAACATTATTGAAAAAAGATGAAAAATATGTGAAAAAGAATAAGGAAAAGATCAATCCAAGGCATGAGAGATTTATTAGCTCTTGAAACTAGTAAAGATGAATGCATATAGAATTGTAAGTATGTGAGTGGATTAGTAAGGTCTAAGAAAGTCGTGATAAACGTGACCTTAACGTTAGAAACAGTAAATTGATAAACGGTAAGTGAAGAGTGAATGATACAAACAATGAATTCCGATATGATACCAGTGGTTAAAGTAATGTGATTAAATGGATATACTTAAAGTGGAATAGGGAGAGTGAAGGAGAATGTGCGAGATGAGGATTAAAAAGGTAATAAAGTGATAATAAAATGAAACAGAAAGACCGAGGGGTGTGATATAAAATCAAACATACCCTTTGGATAGAATTCAGCATTGTAATACAATTGTAGTGTACATGATTAGAAATTTTCTTAATCTGCAAAGGATACATATAACAAACATATAACTTGTGCCATGAGTATGAACATTAAATAAACATGAATAGTATAATCTATGTTACAATTGATAACTGACCATCTACCTTGAATGGTTAAAAGTAGGGAAAAGGAAAACAATGTAACCTGCCAATGTAGTGAAGATAAAAAAGACAATAGGTGACTAGAAAGGACTAATATATAATTTGAGAAATGAAAATAATACGTTTGTAATTTAGCAAAGGTTCGAGAGAGGGGCTCCTATTGTTCTAGTTGGCCAAGCCCCGTACTAATAGGAAGAGTAACTGCAAGGTTTGGCGGTTTGGCAAGGATGCGAGATATTAATGCTACTAATATAATAGAATAGAAAAGAAGGTTGGTGAATGATTGCAACCAACAGGCTCACCGAAAAAGGGCATCAGAATGCAGGAGGTCGCGTCTGTCTCCTGTGAAAAACGGGACGGGCGCGAAGGTATCAGCGTTTGGATTTATACACTGTGTCGAGCACAGAAAGAACGGAAAGTCCTACCTCGATGGTGTTAGCGAGGTAAGGAAAGAGAAAAAGATCTGCCTCGGACACAGATGGGTGGTGCCATCTTAGGCCGAAGGCTAAAGGGGCTGCCATCTTGTGGTGAAAAGAGGCCAGATTGAATAACAGATAAAAGGAAAGTAGGGGAAAGATAATAGAAAGCGATTAATAACGTAGGGAAATATAGGTATAAGGATAGAAAGAGGAATTATAAAAATGTAATAAGGATGTTAGATAAAGAGATAGAAATAAAAATGAAAATAAGGCTAAAATTAATAAAGATAAAGATAAAGATAAAGATAAAGATAAATAATAATAAAAAAATAATTAAAAAAAGAAGAAAACTTCCTTGTAATTGTGCAAGTGACCAGAGAAAGGGATTTAAGGTGGTGTGAGTCACTGGTAGATTGTGATGGGGAATTTAAGTTGAGAAATAACAGTGTCAGAAAAGACAAGGGGCACACTAACCAGACTAACCTAAAAATTAAACAAAAATATATAGAACCTTCATATGAGTATAAAGAAGAGGCATTTATATTCAAGATTGAACAAGTTTAAGTAAATACTTTACAGATTACATTAGCCAAAAATGCCACTCATGGTCTTTGTTAAGTCCATTGTTCACTGTGTCATGCTTGATTATAAGACAGCTTTCTTCCTGACATAAGCGTACCGCCTCTTGGGGATGATGTAATCCGTCGGAGTCCACTAAAAGTAAAAGTACGTTGGTGAGAGTGAAATTCCATAAAATGTTCAACTAGTGGTGCTTTTGAATCTAACTTCTGTATATTCCGATAGTGTTCTTGGATCCTGATTTTTAAAAGACGGGTGGTACTGCCTATATAGGCTTGATTACATGGGCACCAGATAGCATAGACAACTTGGGAGCTATCACAGTTAATAAAATCATAGATATGATGAGTTAGGTTATTGATGGTGACGAATTTGGATTTGGAAAGACCCAGCTTGCAGACAGAACATTTACTACAGGTATAGAAGCCTTTTGGTTTAGGCGGTAGAAAGGTAGAAGCTGACTTCTCTTGGAAAAATGATGAGCATAATTTGTTGCAGAGGTTTGGGGCCCGTCTAAAGCCAATTTGAGGATGATCTGTAATGTGTTGATTAACGGAAGGATTGTTCAATAACAGATGCCAGTATTTCCTTAGTAATTTTCGAATACGATGATGGCCATTATGATACACCGTGATGAACCGGATAACCGGATTTCTGCTGCTCTGTTGAGATTTATTGAGCAACTGGTTGCGATCCATGTCTCTCATATTTTTCCTCATGTTGTTAAGTGAATTACGGTTGTAGCCCCGGAATGTAAGTCTCTCAGTCATTTCAGAAGAAATAACGTCATAATCAGAGATATTAGTGCAATTGAGTCTGGCTCTCCTAAATTCACCTTTGGGAATATTGGGGATAGTGCTGGAGGGATGACAACTGGTGGCATGAAGGATTGAGTTAGCTGCTGTAGTTTTCCTATAGAACTTGGTCTGAAGTTTGTTGTCTTCTATAAATAACAAGAGGTCAAGATACTCAATTGAAGAGTTGGAGATTTGATAAGTGATTTCAATATCCCAAATGTTAGGTGTTAATGTCGGAATAAATTGGTGAAGAAGATTCTTCTGACCTTGCCAAATTAGGAAGATATCCTCGATGTAACGTCCCCAAAAAATTATATGTGGGGTGAAGTGTTCTGATCGGTCACTCCAAAGCCAATCATTTTTTCCCAACCCTGAAAGAACTTCTACTTCTGCCATTGTCAGGAGCAAATTTCCCACCTTTCTCATTTTGAGAAAAGATTAGGGAAGAGCTGGTGAAAATCCTTAAAACATGCAAGTTAGGTTTGCAGATGCGGAAAGGTGACAAAATAAGGAAATTGCTATAGTAGGGATTGAAATTGCAAACATTCAAGCCCTACTACAGTAGTAGCCCAGGCATAATCAGATAGGCTATTATCAGAGCTCTCACATTATGAGATTGCTGCCTGTGACCGGGCCGCCCCGGGCAACAGCGGGGAACCGGCAGAAACGGAACCGCTACGGCCGCGTTCCCAGGTTCCCCTGGAAACGCGTCCGCAACGAGGCCAGCGTCCTGAGGTTGCCTCGGCAACCTCCGGTGACGAGGAGGCTCCGGATTGGCCACCAGGCGGCCAAAAGACGGAAGCTCCGGTCGAGAGAGGGAGAGCCGGGAAGGAAGAGAGGAAGGAGAACGACGGCGGCGGCGGCGAACCGAAGGAGGAAGAGAGAGACGGCGACAAGGACATCGGAGGAGGACCCCAGTGGCCTGGAAGCGGCGGAACCCGAACCCAGAGGAACAGCGCCCGACCGGAAGCAGGGGAGACCAGCCCAGACCGACGAGAGGACCTCCACAGAGCCAGCCACGACCCTGGAGGGTCGTGGCTCTACAAGGTACGGTCCTTCTGGACAAACCGAGGGGCACAATAAAAGGGGAGAAACGCTGGGGAAGGGAGGAAGGCAGGGTGAGGGGAGGGAGGAGAGAAGGGCACTTTAGAGAGCACCGGGAGAGCACAAAAGGGTAAAGTACGGAATATACACAAGCCCTGAAGTCCTCACTGGCACCTATATCACACATAAACCCCCCCCCCCCTCCTTAAACCTTTTCCCAGTAAAACATATAAGTAGAAGACGTGGTATAAGGCGTCCGTTCCACTCACCAGCGGTATGTGTTCCCTTTTTCTTATATGTCACATCCGGGACCTGACGAGGACGATCCGGTACGCCACCTAGAGAAAAGGAAGAAAAGGGACACAGATTAGAAGGAAGATATTCACCAGTCCAGAGAAGAAACTGGCGCTAAACGTCGTACTGACTTTTCATCAGTTCTTATTTCAAATTACTAATAAATACTTACCTCAAAAACCCAAATTTACCTCTCCTGAGTGTCTATACTGTGGGGACTGTCTACACTGCCATAATTTATTGCCACACTACATGGCACCAAAGGGACAAGTAGATTTTTTACAGGAGAAGTAGATTTCAGAAGCAACCGATTCCATGGACAAGTAGATATTTTATTAAATTCTACACCCCTGTTTTAGCACTTTAAAGTTTTATGGCTTTAGGATAATTAGTTTTTTCAGCTGTGTCAAAAAATCAGTTGAGAACTTACTGGAGGTTCTGTGGAGGCTAAAGAAGATGGATTATTGTTTGCATTGTTAGATGACATGCTCTGAAATGCATCACTTAGCACATGGCAGAGCACACATTTTGGTGCAACCACCCTAGTGCCTGCCCTCGCAGCCAGTGTGTATCATGAGCTGTTTAAAATACAGGATGAAAATGCCATCAGAGTGATCGTGGAATGCAGCACTCAATGAAAGTTGTTAAGTGTGGGATTCTTCTTCTCTTTCTGAGCGAATGCATTGATTTCCAGGGTGTTTGCATGGTCAATACTTCTGATACTTCATTTACAAGATAGTAGCCTGGAAATTATTTGAAAATCCCAATTTAAGATGAAGTAAGGTCTTTCCCTGTGATGTGGTCCCTTCTTGGAACCATATATAAGGAGAAAACTCTATGTGAATGATGCATGACTATGAAGAAGTTCACTTATTTCTTTAATCAAAGTTTGTAACCTTGCTTACATTTTTGCCCCTGTATTCCTGCTTCTGGAAAGCTGTCTTTCCTGAAGAATTTAGGCCCATATTTAAGAATAATTGGTGCATCAGAGCTAATGCACTACTTTCTCTGTACCCTCACCCGGCACCTAAGGACACCATGGTTGCGCTGTATTTATAATACGGCGCACCATGGCAGTTGTTAGCACAAAGATGTCAACATTTTTTATCATATTGTGATGCTTTGCTACACTAGCATCAACAATTTAAGTAAAGTGCAAGGAGGCACATTGGTTTCTTTGGGAGCATCATTTTAATGCCTGTTCTGAGCAGGTGTTAAAAATTATGCCAAAATTGGCGCAGTGAAATCTGTTACATCTTACTGCGCCATTTCTGCAGGCCTGCTGGCGCCGGAGTCCCTCCTTGCATACATTATGCCTGGCGCATATGGGACTCGGAAAAAAACACTTTAGCCCCACCATAGCATCAAAAGATGATGCTATGGAGGTGCTAAGGTGGTGCTAGGGGCTCCTTAGTGCTTAGCTATTCTCTCCATTTCTAATCTTCATCCTCAATGAAAGTTCATAAAATTGCTGATGGTGTTTTCCTGCCTTTGTAGGGTTCATTCTTATATGGTACCCTCTTGAGGAGTCACTTGACACCCTTCATGAATACTGTTCATCCATACTTCATGAGTAGCATGCTACTCGGAGGAATCACTCTTTCCTCAGCACTTTAGAGGGAGACTCAACAGACTGACCAAGTGTCCATTCCTCGACACTGGTGTGTCATCAGTGTAACTGTCATTGAAGGGAAGTATTTAATCAGGCTCCCCAAAATGCATCCGTGAAAAAAATTGCATTTTCATTTTTGATTTGTGTTTTTGGATCATTAGAGAAGTAATGTAGCTTGGGTAGACATTGCTGATCCGGGCCAAATGTTTCTGGACAACATTTTTAAAAGTGGTGGATGTGTTGCAGTGATGATGCAATATTTCTGGAACCATGAAACCTATATACTTCATTTTGGTGTCAAAACATAGGTTTTGTTGGTCAAGTAGTCTTATAGAGACAGAAAATAACTGCTTGAAACAACCCTTCCATCATTTTCCAGAAAGGCAGCTCTATAATGATGTGTTTAGCAATCATAACGGTAATTTATTTTAATATTGTTTTTGTTTCAGGTTTTCCTTTGATTCAATTTCATAAACATGAGCAAAGCAGGTGGTAGCAAAGAATCTTCACCTCCTGACAGAGTTTTTGTAAGTGTAAAATCTGATGACTCCTTCAACAAATAAAAACATGTCATATGGTAAACGAATCCGAAAGAATAGCTAACATCAACTGTAGCTGGACAGAAGAGATTTCAAGATGCTGCAGAAATACGGCAAGACAAAGTTCACAAAAGATTGAAACTGATCGGTGAAGAGGATCAATTATTTTATCATTGTAACAACAAGTGCTGCAAGTCATATACAATGGAAAAAAGCCTGGAAAAAACTCAGCACAAAATAGCAAAAATCAGTGAATCACAAGAATCCAAGTCTAGCTATCACTGATTAAGCAGAGATTCTCATTAAACTGTGATGCAGCATAACCAGATTGTGCTTAGCAAATTGCTAGGGGTGGCATATTCCTGAATTAATAACCTGATTGCTGACATAAGCCAATGAGTAACAAAAACTTTCTTGATCTGGAGTCCTCCAATAGATCACTTTGCAAAAATGGACAATCCCATGATGCACCCATACAGATGAAAAGCTTTATTGCTAAACTATTATAGATTGCATTAAAGCAACACATTGGTATTCCATGATATTCTATGAGGGTGATCCGGTACTCTGAGGCAGAATCTAATTTGAACCTTTTATTAGTTGAGCTCAACCTACTGATCAGTAAGGGGAGTTTGACTGCTAGTAAGAAAAGTCAGAGCTGAAGTAGTGAAGAGTGCAGGAAGATATTTTGGACTTGACAACATTGTCCATATTCACTATCACAGTCCTTTTTCTATGATTGTATAGCAATTCGTAATGCCCCAGGTACGGAAGGGTTGCTGATCAAAAACCCACAGATGTGATATATGTGCAATACCTTTGAAATGTTACCACAGAAGAAAAACATGTATGCTAACCTGAGCACTGCCTACTCTAAGGGAACAGGTGAGGAGACCCAGCCAATATGTAGTATGAAAATATCACTAGGAACAACCTGACAAATATTGATCAAGACTACAACTCTGACAGCATGTCAGCAGTGCACTCTGTCGGATATGGGTAGGCAGCAGTATATAGACAGTTTTCTAAGGCAACTCCACAGAGAGTTTATGGGTAGCATGAGCTATGGCTTGAAGGGAGAGACCACAGCAGCCTTTAGGGTTGCCTGCTGGGTGCATCAGGGCTGTGTGATAGCTCAGTTTCTGTTTTCTCTAGATATAAATGTAATGGAGGAGCAGTTGGTGGGGATTGGGGTAGACTGCCCCCGTATCAGGGGTGGCAGTGTCCCAGCATTAATTTCTGCTGATGACACAGTCCGAAGAGCCAGGACAGCCAATGGCTTGCAGGGCCACATGGACTGTTATTGTAACTACATGTCGAGTCTAGACTTAAGGGTAAATCAGTCCAAAACCCATGTTATGGTTTATGGTGCAAAAAAGGAGAACCCCATTTTTAAAGTGAACCGCAACGGAGCCCGCACTGTCCCTACATTTGCTTACCTGGGTGCCCTGTTTAACAAACAGCTTACATGGGGACCTTTGGAAAATAGCAGGGTTGCTACCTTTTTAAAAGCGGTGGTGGCTGTGTTTAACTTTGCCAATAGATTAGGGCAAAAGATGTTCAAGGAACTCATAGCTATTTACAGAGCCAGGTGCTGTGTAGTTTCTTACCACAGGGCTGGATTGTGGGGCATCAGTGAGCAAAGGGGAATGGAGACTGTGAAGAATAGGTGTCTCACTGTTCCTACAAGTACTAGCTCCTCATCTGCCATACGGAGTTTAGGTTGGGGTATATTAATTATGTCATAAAAAGGCTACCTCTACTCCTGTGGCTTCAAATTTGGACAGGGAACCAGACCTTATTTAATTGGGCCATCCTCACTTATTGCCTCCAGCTTGATTGTTGTCTTGACATCCCTTGAATAAGGTATATCCGCAGCACTTACTGCAGTCTGGGGCTCGAAGACTTCTTCAATACCTTTGGAAGTCTTAAGGCAAGCTTTGTCTCCGAACTGAAAAGCAATTTTTTAGATCGTTGTTGGGCTAGCAGACTGCTGAGTGAGGCATGCAAACAAACCATTCAAGCTTATGCAGACATTCTCACAAACCCAGGTATTGAACCATACCTAATATAGGTTCTTGCTGAGCACAGTGCACTTTTGGGGCCCTTTTTTAAAGAATTTACCCATCTGTCCCTGTAATGCCTGTTCCACACAAAGCACTATGCACTTTAAGTTTTTGTAAATGTTATATGTCACTGAGAAGATAACATCTGTTACCTTTTTTAAAACAAGCCAAAATACAATTCACTAGAGCAGCCTTCAGCTGTTAACAGTCAATGCCAAGTCTGTGGATTTCTCCTCGAACCGCAGTTTATATTCAGCGGGCAATAAGGCAAAGGCCTCTATGATTTTGTAAGAGGCATGAACTCTGTCTTCCTTGTTCCATTGCGGTGGCTCTGCTCTATGTATAATGTTTATACTGCTTTTAATGACTGTTTTTAATGTTGCCTATCAATGTTTTTTATGATCTTGATTGAATAAAGAGTAATTCAATTGACAGTAGCTCAAGGAGTCATTATGTGTGTGAGTTACAGTTGAGAAAGGAGAATCATAAAGACAGTCATGGCAAGCACCTCATGAATCCCTCTCCTTAGCTTGGAAGTGGAGGGTTTCTTACCCTTCTGTGCTGCACCAAAAGGAATGAAGAAGAAATAAGTCTTCTAAAGAAAAAGAGTAGGGGAACTGTAGAACCAACCACTCTCTGAGCACTAAGTAGGTGGGGAACACTTACAACCAACACAACATTATTTACAACATGGTGGACAATCTCCCACTGGTGATTCAGGATGTGTTCACCAAATTTGGAGGTAGCCTGAATTGAAGGCTATGTGGTTAAAACAGGACACAAGACTCACTACAAAGAAGGCACCAACCTCACTTGCATCCTGAGTGGCAGTAATAACATCTAGAAAGATAACCTTAAAAGAAAAAACACTTGAATAGCTTTAAACAATCAGCTAGAGAACAATCAGTACACGGGGAAGGTATAAATGAGGACATAAATGGACTGGTAAAGTCCTAGCTAATTCAAAATTGTGGATGAGCTGAACACAATAGGTGTCAACAACTAGAATTCAACTCTAAGGATTCTGGATGGCCCTAAAGGCAACCAACAGGCCTCTGAAAAAGGAAACAGCAGGGCCAAGCACAAACTAATCTCTAGGAAAATCAGGGATATTGAACAGATCATATAAAGCTAGACCCTTATCTACCCACTACTTCAAAAGTGACCCGAATGACAAACATAAGTATGGAGTGTAAACACCCATCCTCTAAGCAAACCGATTCTCTGATTCACACTAAGGAGGGCCTCATGCATGGAGGACATTGGCCGAAAAGAGGGGAAGTCCCCATTCTGGAGCCACATCGAGCATCTGAGCCAGGAAACCAAGGATGCCTATGCTGTCAGAAGACAATCAGACCCACACGTCACTTCCTGCTCCCTTGTTGCACCAGACACATCAGGTGGACCTAGGTCAACAGAGATACAAACATAACCAGAGACCAACAACCACCAATGACTTGGTTACTACCATTAATCTTCATTACTTCAAGTCTTTACATCTAGATTGTAGGGAAAGGGAAGAAACCTATGGCTGCTCTTTCATCATCCCCCAGAAATTCCAAGATGCCCCCCTCACATATTAAGGGTGCAATATTTCTCTTGACCTCCTAGATAGAGATCATTTTCCAGTGCTTCTGATGGATTTTTAAAGTACTTTCCTTTCTAGAGGTATGAATTGAGAGAGTTATATCCAGTGATATACCACAGGCCTCTACTATTCACATCGCAAACTCCAAACCCTCAGGGAGAGTCAAACATTAAAAAACTTTAAAAACACTTGAATCTGTGAGTGAATCAGTCAACAGGCAGAAAAAGAAACAGAAAGTCCTCTAGCTCGGCCCCTTTTATTTGTGACACACAGGGTCTTCTTGTGGTGGCCATATTCGTTGGGGCACGGGTTGAGAGTTTATTTAGCTGGTTGAATACTGTCTGTGAGAGCAACTAGACTGAAGAGGTAAGAACTGGTACAAGGAAGATGGATTAGGTAGGTAACGAGCAGGACCCACTCACCAGAACATAAGGTAATATAGCTAAGAATGGAGCTTCACTTCTCTCTGCCCTGAGAGAAAAAGGTTCCCATACATTGTGTTAAAACATTCCAGGAAAAGTCTCTCAATTGGCTGGGCACCGAGTATGACCTGTGAAGCCTAAGGAGCCAGCCTCGACCTTTCATGGTCCTAGAAATATTAAAGGCATTTTGTTCTGCATCCTCAAAAGCCTAATTACCAGTTGTCTATGTAAACATGGACAATGATGCTGGGAGAGTGAGATACATCTAGTATGGGAAATATAAAACTGGAGAAACAACCCAAAAGGCAGGACTTAAAAGTAAAACTGTCTTAACAAGCAGCAAACCTCTGGAAACAATGGTGGACCAGTAGGGCTTGTAGGTGGAAGTGCTCTCTGGGGTTATGGTGGAAAGGAAGTTCTCCAGAAAAATCAAGGGAAGGATCCCTTGAAAAATCTCTATCATGAGTGGAATTGTTTTGGTAAATATTTTCATCTCCCCAAATGATGGTTGTGTGAAAATTGCATGACAAGGAAGTTAAAAAATAGTCTGTACCCAATAACCGAAGGGAAATGGAATGGCCACTCTCTAGTCCAGCTGAATAGCAATCCACGGAGCTTATAATTCACAGATCCTTGGTTCAAGAAATCACACAGATGCTGCAATCTGAGGGCAATTAACATAACACTGGCCACGTCTAAGCGCTAAGAATCTGAGATGTTGAACAGCCACTCCAGAAAAAAAAGACAGACCATCCTCCAACCACAGTGGAGTTAAGAGTCCGAAGAAAAAGTTATTTTTGTAGGGTTTTTTGCTGAGGGAGGATAGTCTTCTCTGCCCTCAAGTGTGGCAAAAGAAGCATGACCTTAGTACCTGTTCAATTCTGCGTTTGTAGCCAGTAGCAATTGTGGGCACTTAGGGCCGCTGTTTCACCACTGGTTCACCGGAGGCTGCAAGTGCAAAGATAGCGAATGCTTGACATCATCAGCTACCTACTTAGCCACCCCTCATAGCTGAGACCCAAGTAACATCCACCCTATTAAATGCAATTTCAGCGGCATGGATTATTGAGAGCATCCCTTATTCACATCCTCATCCTGCATTGCCTCCCTGCAGATACCACAGACAAAGGCATCACAGCAGTGGCATGTAAAGAATCAAACAACATGCACATGATATACTGTGCACTATATTTGAAGTATGTGCCAGTGTGAAAGTCAAAAAGGGAAGCAGCATGAGACTGCTTCAGGGAAAATTCAAACGCTCTTCCCTGTATGACTACTAAACGAAGCATCCACTGAAGGCACCTTAGTATGGCCTACAAAACTGAGTAGAGAGGAAATAATCTGCCATGTACCTGGAAACAGAATATAATCCTTTGGAAAATGAAAAGGCTGGTCAAATGTGAGAGAAAGAGACATTTTTAGGTTCCTCCAAAATGATGTTTACTCTGTCCTGATGGTGAGACAATGCTGCAGTAGGTGATTGGTTCCTGTATAGGCTAAAAAGAAAACCATGGGCTTCTGTTGTAGAAAAAAATAGGCACTCTATAATCCCATATTCTCATGTGAGGAGACCCCAGTCTGTGCACCATCTCCCTTCTGATATATTTATGTGAAGAATCACAGTGACTGAGCTCTGAAGGATCTCCTTCTTCGGGGGCAGAATTCATTTCCTGGGATGCTTAGGGGGAACTTCAGGGAAGTTTTTTTCCAATACCCTGTCAAAAGTGCTGTGATCTATACTCTGATACAGTTTATCTGTAACAACAGTTGTGGGGTTAGGTGGAGGTGAATCAGATGGGATCCACACTGCAAACTAATCTGGCAGCGCTAGAGTCAATCACAGGAGAAAAATGACCCATGACAGGTGGTTTAATGAGATTAATAAATTGCCCATTAGCTGAAGGATGAAAGGAATAGATCAGAGATAAGGAAAGGAAGAGTTCCTAACAGGAAGTTGGATCTAACCTGTGAAAGCACCTGTAGGAGGCTGGCCTGGCTTATAGTGGGTACCAATGGTACTTACACCTTGTGCCAGGTCCAGTTATCCCTTATTAGTAGATTAGTAGTGTTCTAGCAGCTTAGGCTGATAGAGGTAGCTATAGCAGAGCAGCGTAGGCTGAACTAGGAGACATGCAAAGCTCCTACTATACCACTTATATCATATAGGAACTATATCATAAGAAAGACAATACTCAGAGTTACTAAAAATAAAGGTACTTTATTTTAGTGAAAATGTGCCAAAAATATCTCAGAGGATATACTCCCTTAGGAGGTAAGTAAAACACACAAAATATACACACAAACCAAAATCAGGTAAGTAAGACAGTCAGAAAGTAGTGCAAACACTTTAGAATACAATAGGATGCAATAGGCATAGGGGCAACACAAACCATTATACTGAGAAAGTGGAATGCAAACCACGAATGAACCCCTATGCTAGTATAGTGTATAGAGGGTCACTGGGAATGTAAGAAAACACTAAGGGTGTCCAAGATATCCCACCCCAAGACCCTGAAAAGTAGGAGTAAAGTACTACTATTTCCCCAGTAACACAATAAAGTCGTGATAGAGGATTTGGCAAAGGCCACAACAGACTGCAAAGCACTGAAGACGGATTCCTGGACCTGAGGATCTGCAAGGGAAGGGGACCAAGTACAAGAGTCTCAAAAGTGTCTGGGGGGGGGCAGGAGTCCACTAAACCCCGGATGAAGGTGCAAAATGGCTGCCTCCGAATGGAAGAAGCTGAAGATTCTGCAACAATGAAAGATGCTAGGAACTTCTCCTTTGTGCAGAAGATGTCCCACAGAGTGCTGGAGGATGTAGAGTTGTTTCCTTGGCAAAATACCACAAACAAGCCTTGCTAGCTGCAAGAGTCGCAGTTAAAGAAAAACTGTGCTGCCCAGGCCCAGGAAGGACCATGATGTTGCCACTTGGGAGACAAGTCAGAGGGGGCCCTCAGCAACATAGAGAGCCCATGCACAAGCAGAAAGCATCTGCAGAAGTCCTTGAACATGGGCTCAAGAAGTCTGAACACGGCGGTCATCTCAACACTGCAGAAGAGGGTCCCACAACACCGGAGATCAACGCAGGGAACTGAGCATCACAGGACAGAGTGCTGGGGACCTAGGCTTGGCTGTGCCTGCAGGATTTCTTGGAAATGTGCACAGAAGCCCTTGTAGCTGCAGATCACACTGTGCACAAGATTACTGTCTGGAGAGGGGAGGCAAGGACTTACCTCCTCCAAATTTGGACAGTTGGACCACTGGACAGTCTGGGTCACTTGGGTCCACCACCTGTGTTCCAGGGGCCACGCTTGTCAGGATCAGAGGGGTCTGAGAGTACCGGTGATGCTGAAATTTGGTGCCTTCTGAAGCAGGGGGAAAATTCCGTCAACCCACAGGAGATTTCTTTGTGGCTTCCAGTGCAGGAGGAAGGCAGGCAGCCCCCAAAGCATGTACCACCAGGAAACAGTCAATAAAGCCGGCCGGATTAGGCGCTACAATGTCACTGGTAGTCTTCTTGCTATTTGGTTGCAGTTTTGCAGGCATTCTGGAGCAGTCAGCGGTCGATCCTTAGCAGAATTCGAAGATAGAAGTGCAGAGGAACTCTGGTGAATTTTTGCAAGTCGTTATCTGAGGAAAAGCCCACTGGAGAGAACCTAAATAGCCCTCAGAGGAGGATTGGCCACCTAGTCAGGTAAGCACCTATCAGGAGGGGTCTCTTACGTCACCTGCTGGCACTGGCCACTCAGAGGCCTCCAGAGTGCCCTCACACCTCTGGAAACAAGATGGCAGAGGTCTGGGACACACTGGAGGAGCTCTGGGCACCATCCCTGGGGTGGTGAGGGACAGGTGAGTGGTCACTCCCCTTTCTTTGTCCAGTTTCACGCCAGGGCAGGGACTGGGGGTTCCCTAAACCGGTGTAAACTGGCTAATGCAAGAAGGGCACCATCTTTGTCCTTCAACGCATTTCCAGAGACTGGGAGAGGCTACCCCTCTACAGCCTTTAACACCTATTTCCAAAGGGACTCTCAGAGGAAATTATTTGTTCTGCCTTCCTGGGACCGGGCTGCTCAGACTCCGGGAGGGCAGAAACCTGTCTGTGGGGTGGCAGCAGCAGTAGCTGCAGAGAAGACCCCAGAGAGCTGGTTTGGCAGTACCCGGGGTCCATAGTGGAGCCCCGGGGACGCATGGAATTGTCTCCCCAATACCAGATTTGGAATGGGGGGACAATTCCATGATCTTAGGCATGTTACATGGCCATATTCGGAGTTACCACTTTACCACTGCTAACCAGGGATAACGTACTTGTGCTCGCTCCTTTCAACATTGTGAAATAGGCTTCTACCCAAATGGCACATTTAATTTACTTGTAAGTCTCTAATAAAATAGTACTGCATGTATTCAGGTCCTGTAAAAGAAATGCTACTAGTGGGCCTCCAACACTTATTGTCCCACCCACTTAAGTAGCCTTTGTCATCATGTCTCAAGTCTGCCATTGCAGAGTAAGTGTGCATTTTTAAACTGCCATTCAACATGGCAAAATAAACCTTTTGCCAAGCCTAAACCTTCCTTTTTAATACACATAAGTCATTTGTAGGTTAGGCCCTAAATAGTCCATCGAGCAGGGTGCACTGTATTTAAAAAGTTGTACATGTAATTTTATGTTTTACATGTCCTGGTATTAAAAACACTTCTGAATTGTTTTTTACTATTGCAAGGCCTACCTCTCCCATTATATAATATGGTGTTGGCTTATTGTGTTTAATAAGTTATAAAGTTTGGATGGCAACAGGCAGAAAGGTCATGGTTGGTGTCCAAGGAATTGCATTTTAAAACTCTCTTTAATGGTAAAGTCAACTTTTAAGTCACAATTCTGGAACATTTAGAAAGTTGGCATGTTCTTACTCTAACCGTTTGGTGCCTGTCACCTATTTCCTGGGTCAAATGGCTAGGTGTAGTTGGCCTTGCTGTATTCCTCCTAGACAGTCTCACAATAGAGGGGCTGGGTGTTGGCAGAATGAGCCATCCTACCTTAATGGGGGGGGGAGTGGAGCTGTCAGCTATTATACTTGCACTTGGAAGGCACTAGCCAGCTCACTCACAAAGGACTACGCACTCGCCTCTTGTGTCCTCAAACTGGAACCAGGGCAGAAAGGCAGGAAATTCCATACACCTCTGTAGGGGGAACATTTTTGCTGCTTGTCCCACTTCAAAGGGGACATCGGGTATAAAATGGGATCTTCAGACCTACTCCTCAGTACGCTACTGGACCTGTTGATACATCAGAAGAAGGACTGCCTTACTGACCTGCTGCTTAAGGCCTCCCCTGCTTGCTGAGAAGGAAGACAGGACCTGCTCCTTTCATCACAGGCTGAAGTGAATCCAAGGTTCAGATGAATTACCTCCTGTTCTGGGCTACAGTGATCCATCAAACTTCAGAGGCCTTTCTGGATCTGCCCAGCTGACCTGCTGCAACTTGACGTGCCTGAGCCCTGCTGGCCTCTGATCCTGATCTCGAAGCGGTGACTTCCAGGTCACTTGCTGTGGGATCCTTTGAACTCCTCCATGAAGAAAATGATAAATCCTGAAGTTTTGGGCTCTTCATGATTACGAACGGGGTAGTTCATGACAAGATCTTGCCACCCACATCGACCAACCCATCTCTTTGTGCTACAGCAGGTGTCAGCAATGAAGAGCAACTCAAGATCTCCACCTCACATTAGAGAATTAACAGCCTACAGTGACTGCCAATGTGAGCCTCTAGCAACACTTGTTCGCAATGCTCAACAGGATCTCTGCTCTACTGCGATGACCGCCCACTAGCCCTGGCCTGTTCTTCACACTACAGTGACCACCATCAGTGACAGTCTTCCTGCACCTCACTAACTCCTCAACTGCGAATGAAAATCTTTGTGCTGGACTTTAGAAAGTACGTTTTTCAGCTGGACTAACCTGCTCCCTGTATCAGGCGCACTCTCCATCTTAGTCAGCCTAAGCTTGTGATTTTCAGCTGGATCTGTACGACCAGACCACCGCGAGTGACACTTTGTGCTTTAAGCGCTATACTTACCTGAAATCTTTAAAAATACATATCTCCTGTTCTACTGATTAAATAGTTATTGTTTTGGTGTCAAATAATTTATCACATTTTACTCCATGTTTCTAAATTGGACTGGAATTTTTATTCTGTTGTGTTTTTACTTTATTACTTTTTGTGTGCTGCATAAGTATTTTACACTTTGTCTCTAAGTTAAAACTGACAGCTTTTGTGCCAAGTAACCAGGGGATAAGCACAGGTTAAGCACAGGTAAATGACGAGGATTGTGGCTTTTACTTGATAAGGGTTTACACCTCCCTCTGTTACCAGCCCAATGTCTCCCACTTACCTTTTACAATAAGATAAGCTGCTGTGCAGCTCAGGTAAAAGGTTATATACACATTGTAAGGACCCACATGCACAAATTATTGTGCACATATGCAGAGACTAAGCAAGGACAACTGTTGTTTAACTCCACCTAGCACCTGAACAAAGATAACACTACTTAGACTAAATCAATATAATTTTGAATGAAGAACAGAGGGAATGCACAACCCCATTTTAGATGCAGCACATCATATCTTCTCTTTGCACTATATGCATATATTGTGCTTTACTATCTCTATATTTACTTTAGGGATTGATATCAGAGTCAATTCCTATATTCACAGGCCTGGAACCTAAATATAAATTCTGTTTTGTGCCTGTCTGGATTTCTTCAGAAATTATTAATTGCACATATTTTTCAGAGCCAGTCTTAATGAGATCCATGTGTTGAGCTGTCCTGATGGGAGAGTTAATTGTTCAGCTTCCCAGGATGCAACAACAAGGTGATGGATGGAATACTTGAATTAATCCCAGCCATTGACAAATTCTTAGGGCGGCACCTCGATCGATCATTTATCTCTCAGCAAGCCACCTCAGTTTGGTACCAACCATGCATGTATCAGTCTTGACCATGCTCCTCATGGGAACAGTCCAGCCAGTACTGCCAAGCGAGGTCCAGTTTGGGGAGGACCTGGCCTGACATTTTGGGCTGGACAGTTCCTATTGTAGGAGGGGCGAGACTGATTTTCATATAACTAGGTCCAAACTGAGGTTGCATGGTGTGCAAAATAAATATGGACTAGGATACAGCCCAGAGTGATTACCAGTGGTTGAACTTAATTTAAGCCTTCCATCCATCACTTATTTGTATACTTTAGTAAGTACCCCTAGGTGTAACAGCTATGCCCAGACTTGGCCCTTGAACTCTGTGTCATGAGTCCATAACAAGGGTGATACTGGTGCTTGGTTGCTTGTTTTCTGGTTCAGTGAGGATGTGGCCTGGCAGTTCAGGGTCAACTTTTCCGATTGGAGAACATGGTGTGCAAAATAACAATGTACTGGGATGCAGCCCAGAGTTGTTACCATAGCCTGAGTTTAATTGAATAATTCCATCCATCCCTTTTTGTACTTTAGAGTGCCATAAGTGGGATGAGCATGCAGAGAGTTTGGTCCCATATATACTGTGTCTTTGGAACCAAGTTAAATATATAACAAGGGAAAATCTATCCTTGGTTGCTTCTGCTCCTGTTCAGGGAGGACCTGGCGTGGCAGTTTGGACTGGATTGTTCCCAATGGAGCAGGGTCAGGCCTGAATTGCATATGGCTTTTTCCAAACTCACGTGACATGGTGTGAAAAATAATGATGGAATGGGATGCGGCCCAGAGTGATTACTCTGCATTCCATCCATCACTTTTTTGCATACTTTAGTGTGCCACTGTAAGTGGGACGGGTATGCCCAGACATGGGTTCTATGAACAATGTGTCATAGGATGAGGCTGATGAGCCCACCACAAGATGAAAGCCAGTCAGGGGTTGCTGGTGTTCCAGTTCAGAGAAGGCCTGGCCAAGCAGTTTGGGCTGTACTTTTCCCATTGGAAAAGATGAACACTGGCCCAAATTAAGGTGGAATGGTGTGCAAAATAACGATGGAATGGGATGTAACCCAGAGTGATTACCAGTGGCTAAGATGTATTCAATCATTTTATCCATTGATATTTTGCATTCTTCAACTTCCCAAGATGGCAAATCAAAGTCCTCTGCACTCAATTAACCCATTGTAAGAAACTGGGTTGTTAGTTCACTGGGATGTGAACCCTGGTTGAGCAGCAACCACAATCCTTGTCAGGGAAAGACACAAGCAAACCTCAAATGAACCTGTGCTCACCCTCTAGTACATTGGCACAGAGCAGTTCGGCTCAGCCTAGAGGCAATGTGTAAGGTATTTGTGCAACACTTCAAACAGTAAAACAATGAAAATACCATACAAAAAGGATCCTGCACCAGGTTAGAAAAATAAAGCTTAATTCAGTAAATAAATCTAATCAGTAGAAATCTCGTTATGAATTTTTAAAGATTAAATTGTTAAATAGCACATAAAAGCATAAAGCACCAACAAGGAATATCTGATCGGCAGACTGGGACAAAGTCAAAACAGCGATGGAAACTGAGCTGGCTAATGGGATACAATTAGGCCCACTAAACAAAAGTACCTTTAATGTTGGTTTGCAGGGCATTGCATGGATCCAAATCGAAGATACATCATGCAGCCATGGCAATGTTCCGAGTTGCAGTGTGGCTGTAGTGCGAGGTCCCATTGGTCAATGTCGAGGATCCCTTGGACGGGGCTTGCGATGTGAAGGCCAGTGTCGGAGATGCGATGTGCAGTTGAGATGATCTTTTGCTTCTGATGGAGGTTCATCGTCATCATCGAGGCTGCCACCAATTAGAGATGCAAGGATCTGCTTCAGGGGAGAATTGCTTAGCAGTGGTTCTGAAGGAGATGCGTCTACCCCAAGATGCAAGATGCAGCGGTGATGCAAGTTGTTTACAACGGGTGCAATCCACACAGCACTGCCGATGCATCAGTTCTGCTCGGAGATACACTAATCCGTAGAGGAGATGTGTCGCTTCTCCTTGGGGATACGCCTCTTGGCAGAGGCAACATGTCGGCTCCACTGGTAAGTACCTCAGGACCACTTCCAAGGTCCAGGACTGGGGTGGCAAACCTTGGCAGGGCAGACACACAGATGGCAGAGTCCAGGTGCAGAAGCCAGGATAGGTCAGGCCAGTTTAGTTTCAATCTTGGCCTGGGAGACTGCACCTTGCCCCCACCTACCATGTAGCACAGATAAAACATCTGGCACTTACTGGATTTGATAGTCAGACCTACCTGGTAAAGGGCCTGAAGCACCTCCTAGAGGTGGTACAAGTGTTCCTTCCAGCTGGAGCTGTAGATGCTATGTCATCCAGGTAGACAGCACAGAATGCCTCCTTCACATCTAGGACCCTGTTGACCAACCTCTGAAAGGTGTCAGGGAATTCTTTAAATAAAAGGGCATCAAGTGAAACTGCAAGTGGCCCTAAGGGATTGAGAAGGCAGACCTCTCTTTTGCCCCCTCAGTCCCAACAATCGGCCTGCAACTTGATGTGAGGTCAAAGGCACAAAGGAACTTGGCAGCATCCAGCCTATCAATGAGCTCATCAGCTCAGGGGGTGGGTTGTGCATCAGTCTTTGTGACAGAAGTGAGACCCGGGTGGTCAATAAAAAATGTAAGTTCTGGAGTGGCGCCCCGTGAGGCAGCCTTGGAGATCAACATGACGAGGTTTGACCGGGGAGGGTTGGAGGGCTCAGTCACCACTAATGCCAGCATCAGGGAGACTTACTCCTTGATTCTGGCCCTTACCGTATCTGACAACCTATGCTGTCTCCAGTGTCAATGTCATGGACACTAATGTGTGTGAGTCCAGGGGTGGGGGAGAAATATTATGGATGTAAACATAAATTAAGCAACAAAGCAGCATCGAAGTAGATGTTCTATAAACTAAGGTTGAGTTGTCTGGATGACTGCTTGAACCCACATTGATGTTTAAGGAAGCAGGCAGTGAAATGCTTAGAGCAGGAGTTAGCTTAGTAAAACCTAAATCTAAATTCTATCCCAGTCTATCGACAGGTAATAAAGTAGATTGATTCCCTGAAATGGTGATCAAAGATTTGGAAAAGTTGAAAAATAACTTTAAATAAGGAGAGAATATGACAAAGATGGAGTGAGAAGAATTGAAAAGATTGATGGAAGTGTTCATGGAAGTAATAAAACAAAAAGACAAAGGATGCAACATAGTGATTCTTGAAAAGAAACGAAATGCACAAAAAGCATCACAACAACTATAGCGTTTGGAATATTATACAAAGTAAGGAAATCCATTGAAAGATTGTAAAAAGTGGTACACTGACAAATTAAGTAATTGGAGAATACAAGGATTACTAGACTGAGATAAATATTGATTTTACTTATAGAAAATTGAGTGATGGCAATAATTTACTTTTTATCAAAGATACGTAACAGAAAAGTGAACCCTTCTGATACACCAATTGTTTCCCCTAAAGGTTAAATATTTGAGAGTACCTTAGTTTATATAGACCAATTCCTGTCACCAATGGTCAAGAATTTGAGTTCATATCTTAGAGATATAACAGATCTGGTCACACATTTGAAAACATTCCATGGAGTAGAACTTATTATTTGATATTCATGAATGTTGTTTCTCGAAATACTAGCAGCAGAGATGAAACAGATCTCAAAGTATGTTAGTATTTCTTGAACCTGAGAAATATAAACAATTTTGAACACCCATTGATGAAAGAAGAAATGGTGATGGTTTGTTTAGAACACAATGGCCCTCATTCTAACTCTGGCGGGCGGCGGTTGCCGCCCGCCAGACGGGAAGCGCCACTTGGCCGCCACGCGGGCAAAATACTGCTTCCCGCATTCTGACATTCCCGCTGGGCCGCCAGGCGCTAAGCAAATTAGCGCCCGCCGGCCCAGCAGGAATGAGGGCCGCAACACAGGAGCCGGCTCCGAATGGAGCCGGCGGTGTTGCGGCGGTGCGACGGGTGCAGTTGCACCCGTCGCGCTTTGACAGTGAAAAGCCGCCCTGGGCCCTGTTAGGGGACCCCTGCACTGCCCATGTCCAGGGGCCCCAGGACACACGTTCCCGCCAGCCTCTTCCAGGCGGTGAAAACCGCCAGAAACAGGCTGGTGGGAAGGGGGTCAGAATCCCCAAGGCAGCGCTGCTTGCAGCGCTGCCCTGGCGGATTCGCCCAGCCGGGGGTAAACCGTCGGCCCCGGTTTTCTGACCGCAGCTTTACCGCCGCGGTCAGAATGGGCAAGGAAGCACCGCCAGCCTGTTGGTGGTGCTTCCGTCATTCGTGGACCGCCAGGGTCAGAATGACCCCCAATATATTTCTACTCATTGTAGAGACAAATAGGCACAGATGTGGGACATCAATGTGAATATCATTCTCACAGTGATTTTCCAACCTCACCATGGGCTAGTGAGAGAAACCATTGCAATGGGAAAAAACAAAGAGATAACGAGTAAGATCGTAGTATGGCTGTGGTTTGTAGACATACAAAAAAGGTGTACACTGTTCCAAATGGAAAAATATAATCACTAGGCGAACATTAAAGTTCAGGAGCAAGAGCCCTCACACATCCAAGAGGATGTCATGCTTCATCATCGGGTAGCTCCTCGTCAGACCGGCGCTGCAATGTCTGACGGGCTCCCCGTAAGGGGGCTCTTTGCCGGAGATCTTTTAGGTAGCAGCCGTGGTAGCGGACACCACAAGACCTGGTGTTGCGGTCAGGCGCTAATCCTGGCAGGAGAGTGAAAGCTAAAATTGGTTCCCAGTCTTAATAGGAGCGAGTCAATTTAATTAATCACTGGAATAAGACCGGGACCAAGATTAAAAACAGAAGGAAAGTGTAAAATGAGGAATAATGCTCAACCACTTTCTGCATGGTGCTGGAGCTTAAGGAGATTATCGTCGGGCTCCTAGGACATGGTCAACATGTTTCGCGTACAGTGGTCTAACAAGATCCTATGACTCTTCTTCAGGACCAATACATAATAAGACTTCTCCTGTCTATATTACCGAAAGTTTGCAAAAATGTCAAACAAATCATATAGGGGGTTATTACAACTTCGGAGGAGGTGTTAATCCGTCCCAAAAGTGACGGTAAAGTGACCGATATACCACCAGCCGTATTACAAGTCCATTATATCCTATGGAACTCGTAATACGGCTGGTGGTATATCCGTCACTTTACCGTCACTTTTGGGACGGATTAACACCTCCTCCAAAGTTGTAATAACCCCCATAGTCACTTACAATGAAGTTCACTAATTGTCAGAAACCTCTAATGGTCGCCCATCCCTTGGTACATGGGGGGCCCCTTGGGAAGTAGCATACCGAAAGCGGTCACTATTTGTGGATGACGGCAGTCTGCAGGGGAACCTACCCTGACGTGCTATCCCGAAAAGACAACTTCCCGACTCGGTGCGAGTCTTTTAAAGAGAAGTTTTCCCGGTGGTTTGTAGACTACTTTTTATTCATTTGAGATGGTACAAAAGAGGAATATAAAATAATTCACCACAAATTGAATATAAATTATTTGAACCTCAGGTTAAGTTTTGAAATAAGCAACAAAAGAGTTACTCCAAATTACATTACAAAGAAAACCCATATCGACAAACAGTATCTTTATGCTAAGAGTTTCAACCAGCAATGCCTTAAAAACAATATCCGTTGTATAGAATTCCTAAGAATAAAAATAAGTTTGTCTACGACAAAGGAGATAGAAAAAAGGAATGCTGAAACAATGAGTAGATTTTTGAACAGGGGAATATGCAAGGAGTGTAATTAAAAATGTGCAGTAAGAGCAGCAACACAGAACAGACAAGATCTATTAGTCATTTTATAAATAATAAGGGGTAGTGAATGAGGAATCGACAAATGACATTAGGACAATCTTGACATGAACAAAATAATCAAAACATATAAAACAGACCTTGAGATAGAATTGGAGATTTTTTTTAATTAATCTCACATTGGGTAAAGTATTGGGAGATGTACCAACGGGTGCCTACAGAAAAGCAAAAAGCATCAAAGACATGCTTGAACACAGCCACATTGAGAAAATGAAAACAATTTAACGGTGGAATGCAGAAACAGATTTTGTCAAATGCAAGCACTTTACAATCTGACAAATTGTCAAATTGCAGTCAACATTAAAGAATTTGAAATGGGAAGTGGCAAAAAGAGAAGGATTAACAAAACCATATTAGGCAAGTCTACATTTGTGATGTACATGTTAAAATGTCCATATAATCTAATGTATAGAATACTGGAATATGCAAGAGCTGTAAAAAACAAACAGAATATATCCAGTAGCAGCACAATTTGAAGAACAACATGAGAATGATTGGAAAACATTGTGGGGGTCATTCTGACCCTGGCGGTCCATGACCGCCATGGCGGAGGGCAGCGGAAGCACCGCCAACAGGCTGGCGGTGCTTCCTGGGCTATTCTGACCGCGGCGGTAAAGCCGCGGTCAGAAAAGGGGAACCGGCGGCTTCCCGACGGTTTTCCCCTGGCCCAGGGAATCCGCCATGGCGGCGCTGCTTGCAGCACCGCCATGGGGATTCCGACCCCCTTCCCGCCAGCCTGTATCTGGCGGTGTCCACCGCCAGAACCAGGATGGCGGGAACGGGTGCCGTGGGGCCCCTGGGGGCCCCTGCACTGCCCATGCCACTGGCATGGGCAGTGCAGGGGCCCCCTAACAGGGCCCCACAAAGATTTTCACTGTCTGCTCTGCAGACAGTGAAAATCGCGACGGGTGCCACTGCACCCGTCGCACCCCTGCAACTCCGCCGGCTCCATTCGGAGCCGGCTTCCTCATTGCAGGGGCTTTCCTGCTGGGCCGGCGGGCGACCTTTTGGCGGTCGCCCGCCGGCCCAGCGGGAAAGTTGGAATGACCGCCGCGGTCTTTTGACCGCGGTGCGGTCATTTGGCGGTAACCGCATGGTGGGCGGCGACCGCCGCCCGCCGCGGTCAGAATGACCGCCTAAGTACCTGTGGAATTGATATTATGCAGAAAAATTGAAGGGTTGTGATGGATAATTGATACTGCATAGATTGAAATCATAGTACATTTTAAATATGGGGACAATGACCGCTAAAAGTTTGAACCAGGATGAGGAATTGTCTGTGCATCTCCTGCAGTTTTTGTCTTTTCTTTTTGTTTTGTTTTTCTTCTTTTGTGTTCATTTAATGTGTATGTAACTAGATTTTATGTTTTAAATATAATTGATCAGCAAAAGAAGGCTGTTATATTCCATAAGAACTCTCAAGTCAATAATTAGGTGGACTAATATAAATTGGGTTTGATATAGGGAGCATGTAATAAATACAACCCAACAGTTGGGAGGGAAAGAGTAAAAAGACATGGGAAGATGGACACCAACCCCACTATTGGACAGGATTGAAGAGTGGAATCAATGAGCATTTAACAGCCCAGTTCAGATGCAGGGACCCTTCTTTTTGGAGTAGAAGCCCACTAGGGGGCCTGAATGATGTTCCACAAACAAATAGAGAGGATTGGGGGCGTGACCTGACCATGCTTCAAGATGGGCACACTTAAACGTGGCTCTGCCTGCCGGACCAAACATCTGAAAGAATCTGCCCCACTGGGATGGTCTGGCATGCTGGACATAAGCCGCAGACCTGCCTGATTGACCATCCTCTCCACTGGGTGGCTACCAACTGTAGCGCTCCTGAACCAGCGTACCCGCTGCCGCAGTTGCCTGCTGTTGACGGCCTTGTGGGCCTGGTGGGGAGGATGATCAATGAGGCAGCACGGCTGCAGGGTCATGTGCTGCTGGACCAGGGTTGTCTGGCGCCTAACAACTTAGGGTGCCAGCCTCAACTCCTCTGGGGCTTACCTCATGTGCCCGCTGGGGACCGACATTGCAGGCCTGTGGCCGCATGGAATAGGTGCAGCCTATGGGTGAGGTGGATATGCGGTGCCCACTGTGGTGCTCCGATTGCTGCGGTGGACTTGTGCCGCTAGTGCCTGCCCGAGGGGCCGGAAGGCTCTGGGTGGAGCTGGTGGCCGGTGAGGTATGGGCTTCCGTGGCAATGCTCTGGACAAGCCCCTCCTTCCAGAGCTGAGACGAGCTGCCACTGACACCCCCTGCTGCACCGCAGTGAGGAGGCTGTACCCGCGTTCGTCAGTGGGCTAGAGAAAAGGATCCTGGCACAACCTACTAGGAAATTGGACCAGCCCGGGCGGGGACTCATACACACAAGGAAGTTGCACCCCACTCAATTCCAGACTGGGAGAGATGCTAGCAATTTAGGCTGTGATATGCCCATACACATAATGCTCCTTTCCCTGGAACCAGCACCTTGCCTGCACATGTGAGTATCTAACTGCACATGAGACTGACAATGGTTATGTCCTTGAACTGACTCCATCTCATGTTTCAGAGACATTTGCATGATCTGTCTTTGATATAACTGACTGGCTACTTCTATCTGCTATAAGATAGCCTAATTGATGTATATGAGGACTTAGGCCCTCATTACAACCCTGGCGGTCGATGATAAAGTGGCAGTAATATCGCCAACAGGCCGGCGGTAATTACCGCCAAATTATGACCATAGCAGAAAGAGCTCAGATAGACAACCACTTTACCACACCGACCACCTGGGCGGAAACAACAGGTACCATGGCGGTAGCTGCCTACAGCCAGTAGGAAGTCAATGTTCTGCCCACCATATTAAGACCCTGCAATCCGCCACCTTTTCCGGGGCAGTACCAATGACATCAAAAGCCTGGCGGAAACAGACCTCAGAAGGGAAACGACTCATCTTTGGAGACACAGGGAAGAACCACGCCGCCATGGAGCCCAAGCTGCAGATCTTCCCAATGTTCTTCTATGTCCTGCTCCACCATGAACACCAACAACGTCAAAGACGACCACAGTGAGTACAGCCACCTAGCACACAGAGGGGTGGGGAGGAAAAAGAGAGTGACACATACACGCACAACACACCCCCTCACCCCCAACACCATACACACAATCAGATGCACAAAAAAACATATTTACCCTGTACCCTCAGGAATAATGCTAGGACAACACCAATAGATGAAAGTGAGTGTAATAATATAAATACATCAAAAATACGTACATTAAATCTAAATTTATACACATATGTACAAATCAAGTGGCACAGCCCAGTCCTCAACGTGCGTGGGCCACAGGGCCACATCACAAAGTCCAAGGCCCCACTTGTCTCCTGCAACAACACGGAGAGAACACGGCAGGGGCATCAGTTTGAAAATAGGCAGGCACCTTAGGGGGACAGGGAACGGGGGGCACCTCAGCCGGAACATGGAATAACACCACTGGTCCTGGAGGGGGCAACATGCCCATTGCTCTTTGTCCTGGGGAGTGCAGGGCCACAGTCTCTCAAGTGGGTGACTTGCCACTGGTTCTGGAGGGGGCAACATGCCCTGTGCTTGATCCTGGGGAGTGATGGGCCACAGTCTCTCGAGTTGGTGTCTTCCCCACTGGTTCTGGAGGGGGGCGTTGTGTCCTGTGATCTTCATCCTGGGGAGGATGGGGTGAGTGAGTGCCATACCCACTGGTTCTGGAGGGGGCATTGTGCCCTGTAACCTTTATCCTGGGGAGTGCAAGGTCACAATCTCTCAGCTGGGTGTCATACCCACAGGATTTGCAGGGGGCAGGCCACACAACAGCCCATGGATGCAGGTCTAATGAATGTCCGCAGTCGGTGACGCCTGCTCAGTGGTGGCAGTGGTGCTGCAGCTGCTGCTGGTGGTGGTGGAAGTGGGGGGAAGCTCCAGCCCATCTCCTGAATGCTTGAACGGCTGCCCATTGCTGGGGGCGGTGCTGCTGGTGATACTGGTGGTGGTTGTGGGCGGAAGTTCCAGCCCATCCCCTGCAGCCTCGGATGGCTACCCACTGCTAGTGGCGGTACTGCAGCTGCTGCTGGTGGTGGCGGTAGTGGGGGGAAGCTCCAGCCCATACCCTGTAGCCTCGGATGGTTGGTGGTGGGTGCCCCGACTGAGGTCCTGCACCAGGCCCCTTCTCCTTCCTGCCTGCTGGTGCAGGCCCCTTGCCCTCCCTTGCAGCAGCTGGGGATGTCTCCTTGCCCTTCCTGGCAGCAGCTGGGGTCGGCTCCTTGCTCTTCAGAGTAGCAGCTGGTGCAGGCCCCTTGCCCTTTCTGGCAGCAGCTGGAGAAGGCTCCTTGCCCTTCCTCGCAGCAGTTGCAGATGGCTCCTTGCCCTTCCTGGCAGCACTTGGAACAGCTACCCATTCCGTGAGTCTGGCTGGTGCCCTGGATCCTTTGCCATCACGAGTTGCTGTGGACATTACTGGGCCCGTGGACTGGGTGGCTGAGGTGCTTGCCTGGGTTTTACACACCCTGGCCAGACATGAAGGACGGAGGGAGGGAGATGGAAGAGGTCAATGGTGGAGAGGAAAAACTTCTAAGGGACATTGGGGCGGGAAGAGGGAGAAGGTTTGGGAGTGGAGGATAAGGGAGTGGTTGTGGGAGGTGTCTGTCTGCTGATTTTGGGTGCAGGTGCATGGGCTGGATGCTGTTGTGAGGTGGATGGCTGTTGGGTGTCTGAGTGCTTTCGTGTGCATGGTTGTTGGGGTGGTATCTGCCAGTGAGGTGTGTGTTCTGATAGGTGTGCTGGTGATGGCGGTAATGGCTGAAGATGTAGTGCATGCAGGTGTGAGTGTAGACACAACTGGGAGGGAGGTGGAGGAGGAGGAGGAAGGGGACACAGTGGAGGCAGTGGATGTTGGTATGTCTCCATCTGGATGGTGTTTGTGTGAGTGCTTGTGGGATGAAGTGTGGTGTTTGTGTTTGCCTGAACCACTCTTGTGTGTTGTGTTGCGTGCATGCTGGTCTGCCTGTGTGCTTGGGATAGGTTGGGGTTGAGGGGAATGGGATTGGGTAGAGGAAGTTGGAGGGGGGAGGCTAGAGACAAGAACAATCACTGCAATCAGGGAGGAGGCTAGAGCCTGGATTGATCTCTGTTTGGCCGCCATGCCAGAGTGAATGCCCTCCAGGAATGCATTTGTTTGTTGCAAATGCCCTGCCAGCCCCTGGATGGCATTCACAATGGTTGACTGCGCAACAGATATGGATCGCAGGAGGTCAATAGCCTCCTCACTCAGGGCAACAGGGCTAACTGGGGCAGGGCCTGAGGTGCCTGGGGCGAAGGAGATGCCCACCCTCCTGGGTGAGCGGGCACGGGAAACTCGCTGAGGGGCTGCTGGAAGGGTGGTCCTGGTACGGGGTGGCAGCTGTACCTGTAGTTGGGGTGGCCACAGATGTGTCCGCCACCACCAGGGAGCTTCCATCAGAGGAGATATCTGTGTCTGAACTGTCCCCTCCAATTGCTGCCGTGGTGCTCCCCTCACCCTCCGTCCCACCCTCCCTCAGCGTAGGTGGTCTCAGCCTCTTGGGTCCTGTGGGATGCAGCTCCCTCCATCGCTGGTGCCTCTGCTCCTCCGCCAGATGATTCAGATGCACAGAAGGACAAGATGACAAAACAAAGAGGGGGGAGACAAAGGAAACACTTGGTCCATGGATGCACCAACACAGCAACCTCACACACAGGGAACATGCCTACGCACTATGCAGTGCACTACCAGTAACAATGCTAGTCACCAGGGGATGGGGAGGGACACAAACCACCAACCGCAGCATACCTGGGACCCACACATCCCTGACCAGTAGTGGATGCCTACTAGCTAGGTAGGAGGAACATCACTTCTGAACCCTGCCCAACATGGGACCTACTCTGCAATATCAGGCCTGGCCTAGGGGCACCCACAGACACACATCCCCCACCTGGATACCACCCTACCATGCATACGTTGTAATGATGGGCACTGTACTCACCCGCTTGTGGCTGCTGTGATGCCCTCAAGCACCCATCCAGCTCCGGATAGGCCACTATCAGTATGCGGCCCATCAGGGAGGTCAGGGTTTGACGGGCACCCCTTCCTCATTGAGAGGCCATCCCCAGCTGGGCCTTCCCCGTCTTCCATGCCCAGCATCTCAGGTCCTCCCACCATTTGTGACAGTGGGTGCTCCGCCTGTCGTAGAGCCCTGGGTTCCGCACCTCCTTGGCGATGGCACGCTATATACCCTTCTTTTGATGGGCGCTGACCTGCAGAGGAAATATACACAGGGAAAGGTATTAGTTAGACTGTCCTGCCTGTTACACCCATGGCCCACCATACCCCTTCTTATCCCCATTTGCACAGACATGGCCTAGCACACAAGCTGCTCGTCGCCCAGACATACACCAACCCCCCCTCCCCCCATATGGGGCCTTCACAAACACCACACCATGCATTCATGCCCCATGCATCGTGCTCACAGTGTATTCACCTGTTGGTGTGGAGGCCCATACAGCAGTCGGTACTGGGGTAGGACCCCATCCACCAGTCGCTCCAACTCTGCCGAGGTGAAGGCAGGGGCCCTTTTCTCAGTCACACGAGCCATGGTAGGTACCAGACACAGGTCACAGCAGCACATGCAGTGTGGGACCTCTCCTGCTGAAGGTTAGGTATCAAGTGAGAGAACAGATAGAAATTGGCAGTCACGTCCATGGCGATGCATACGGTCACCGCCGGCGTACATGACCATTGGCCACTGTACCCCATAGGTGCCAATATTTTCCAATGAGGCGTTGCACGGTGGTTCACGACTGCCTCCTGCAACGGCACACAACGTCAGCAGAATTACCTCAGTTCCACCTGTCCATCCGCACAGGACAGGCGGATGCCATTTTAGGGGGGGAGGCCCTGGATTACAACTGCGTCTCAGTTCACAGTTGTATAATCTGGACAAATGCAACAAATACATTTCATAATTACATCATGCATTGTACTGTTGTGGCTCCAATGTAGAGTTTATGACCGGCTCCTCACTCTTTTGCCCCCTAGATTGCAACCGCTGCACATTAATAGGAGATGGAGACATACCCTCATGTACAGACCCTTGGTCAACTTGGCAACAATGGAGGACAGGCACATTATCCTGACCTACAGACTTCACAGGGTCACAATCACAGAGCTGTGCGCCCAACTGGAGCCTGACCTGATATCTGTTATCCGTCACTCCACTGGGATCCCCCCTCTTGTGCAAGTCCTATCTGTGCTCCATATCCTGGCAACTGGTTCTTTCCAAGTGACAGCGGGCTTGGCAGCAGGAATGTCGCAGCCAACTTTCTCAATAGTGCTGACCAGAGTGTTGTCTGCCCTGATTAAACACATGTGTAGCTACATTGTTGTCCCCCAAGTGGATGATTTGGCCACAGTAAAGGCTGAATTCTATGCATTGGGGCACATCCCCAACATAACTGAGGCGATTGATGGAACACATATTGCATTTGTCCCCCTCCCTGGCAAAATGAACAGGTCTTCAGATATTAAAAGAGTTTTCACTTAATGAATGTCCAGATGGTGTGCCTCGTAAATGCAAAGTATCCTGGGTCTGTGCATGATGCTTTAATCCTGAGGAATAGCAGCATCCCAAATGTTATGGGCAAACTACAGAGGCACCGGGTGTAGCTAATAGGTGAGCCCTGGTTCCCACCCAGTGGATGTTGGTGTATGGGTATGGTGTGGGGCATACAGAATAGTGTGCGGCTAAAAGTTGTCCCCCAATATTTGCAGGTGACTCTGGTTACCCCAACCTATCATGGCTACTGACCCCTGTGAGGAATCCCAGGACAAGGGCAGAGGAACATCACAATGAGGCACATGGGCGAACTAGAAGGATAATTGAATGTACCTTTGGCCTCCTGAAGGCCAGGTTTCGGTTCCTCCATCTAACAGGTGGATCCCTGTGCTACGCACCCGAGAGGTCTGCCAGATAATCGTGGCATGCTGCATGTTGCATAACCTTGCTTTGAGACGCCATGTGCCTTTTGTGCAGGAGGAGGAGGCTGGAGATGGCCGTGTGGCAGCAGTGTACCGTGTGGACAGTAAAGATGAGGAGGATGAGGATGAGGACAACAGAACTGCAGTGATTAGACAATACCTCCAATGACACACAGGTAAGACAGCATAACTTCACATTTCATTGTCATTTTCTTGTTTCATATTGTCACTGGCAGGCTGTGATTTCCCACTTCTATGCCCACTCATTTTACCTTTTGGTAATTCTTTTTGCAGATGTTGGTGTCAAACTATCACTCCTGGTGTGTTCACTGCAGCCAACTACAGGTCTATCCTATGTGCACATTACTGTACAGTTGAAATGTAGTGTTTGAACCTTGTGAAACAAATACATACTTAAATCATTTGACATACTCCATACTTGTATTTTTTCAAAGTGTGTTTATTGCAGTGCTAAGAAGAAAAGGGGGAAGTGCAATGGGTTGGGGCGATGATGGAGGAAAGTCCAGGGTATAGATCCACTCTATTTGTAGCACAGGAGCATTGTCCAAGGGGAGATAGGAAGAGGAGCAATGGCAGTTCAAGGTGGACAGGGTGACAGAGTGGGACACAAGGGTGACAATCAGGAGAGTCCTATTTCCTGGCGGCAGCCTTGGCAATAGTCTCTGGCTTCTTACTGGATTGCAGGGAACATTTGTGGGGTGGTTCTCCTTCTGAGGGGGGGATGCTTGTGGCCTGTTGGTCCTGTGGCGGGGCCTTCTGTCAACTAGCGGCAGCAGAGGTGGAAGGTTGTTCAATTGCCTGGCTAGTGGCAGGGGCCCGCTGTTGTGAGGCTGCCTCTCTCATAATGATGGCCATGTCTGCCAGCACCCCTGCAATGGAGACCAGGGTGGTGTTAAGGGCCTGCAAGTCCTCCCTGATCCCCTGGCACTGTCCCTCCTGCAGCCACCTGTTTTTCTGCACGTTGGCTAGGATCTGGCCCAGCGTATCCTGGGAATGTTGATATGCTCCCAGGATCTCAGTGAGTGCCTCCTGGAGAGTTGATTCCCTGGTTCTGTCCTCCCCCTGGCACACAGCAGTTCTCCCAGCTTCCCTGTTGTCCTGTGCCTCTGTTCCCTGAACCGTGTGCCCACTGACCCCAGGTCCCTGATTGTCTTCGGTATGGGGGGTGCCCTGGGGTCCCTGTAGTGGTGGACACACTGCTGATTGACGTGTCCTGGGGACAGAGGTGTGGGTATGCTGGGTGGGTGCTGGGTGGGTGGTGTGTGACTGTGCCTGGATAACCGACTGTCCGGAGGTCCCTGATGGGCCAGATTGGTCATCCAGATCCAGGCGAGCTGAGTCGGTGTCATCACTGTGGGCCTCTTCTGTTGGGGGACTGGTTGGTGCTGGCACCTCTTCTCCGGTGACATTGGCTGGGATACCTGTGGGCATGTAAATGCAGTGTTATTGTTTCTGTGTGTGACATTTTGTGGATGGGTGGGTTGCCCTCCTAGGTTATTTTTGCCCTGGCAGCTTTAACTTGTGTGAGTTGGTATGTGGTGGGTTAGCTGATTCTCTCCATTCTGCATGCTTTAGTGATAGGTGTCCATGCTGGTCTGTAAGTGGTGTCCATGCATTGGTGGTGCATGCAGGGCTTGGCATTGGGATGGTTGAGATGTGACAGTGGGGTGTGTGGGTAGTGGTGGCGTGATGGGAGTGAGGGTGGAAGTATGTGATGGTATGCAGTTAGGGGTGTGATAGTAGCAAAGGGTTGACTTACCAGAGTCCAGTCCTCCTGCTACTCCTGCCAGGCCCTCGGGGTGCATGATTGCCAAGACTTGCTCCTCCCATGTTGTTAGTTGTGGGGGAGGAGCTGGGGGTCCACCGCCAGTCCTCTCTACAGCTCGTTGGTGTCTTGCTGCAATGGAACGCACCTTACCCCGTAGGTCATTCCACCTCTTCCTGATGTCGTCCCTTGTTCTAGAGTGCTGTCCCACGGCATTGACCCTGTCCACGATACTCCACCATGGCTCCATCTTCCTAGCAATGGATATCTGCTGCACCTGTGCTCCAAATAGCTGTGGCTCTACCCGGATGATTTCCTCCACCATGACCCTCAGCTCCTCCTCAGAGAATCTAGGGTGCCGTTGTGGTGCCATGGGTGTTGTGTGAGTAGTCTGGGTGAGGGTGTGTGGGGTGATGTGTTGGGGTGTGTGTTGTGAGGTGCGTGGGTGGTGTATAGGTGATGGTAGTATGTGGCTCTGGTTGTGTGAGTGGCCTTGCTGTCTCTCTCTGGTGGCAATTATTTGTATTCGTAAAGAGATGTGGGTGATATGGGTGTGTGTTTTATAGTGGTGTGGGTGTGATGTGTGTATAGGTGTCAGGTGTGTGTAGTTTGAATTGTCTAATGTGGTGTTGTTTTGTTTGTGTGTGTGTATTTTGAGCGCAGCGGTATGTACCGCCAATGGTTTACCAAAGTTGAATGTCCACCATGGTGATTCGTGGGTCATAATGTGGTGGGCATTATTGTTGGCGTAACGGTGTGGGTTTGTATACCGCCAGTTTATCACTGACCTTTGGTGTGGCGGACTTGTGTCTGTGGCTGAATAGTGACGGATTGGTGTGTGTGTGTCATAATATGGTGAAAGGATATCCGCCGTCTAGGCTATATAATTTACCAGGCAGAAAGTGGGGGCTAACCATGTCTAAAAGTCTTGTTAGGTTCAGAATATTCTGTTATGGCTGATTGGATACACTTGCGTAAAACGGCATCCCGAAATGCTCCCAGTGGGAGCCTAAACGTGAATGCCCTCATTGGGATCTGCAGGATGTAATATTAACTTGACTGATGCGTGGTCTGAAAGTGTATGGAGGAGATGTGTTACTTCTGTGACCCAGGTGTAAACATCTCTCGAAAACAGTCAAAAATCTATACAAGACCAGGCATTCTGGTGTGCTGAGAGGAATGTGCCTTCATGGGATGTTGGGTGTGTGTATCTCCATATGTCCAGGAGACAATTGTCGAGTATTATAGCATTTAGGGCTCTCACAGCCTGGGGGTTCAGGCTCTTGGCAAAGAAATGGCGGTCAATTTAGTGTTGCAGGGCTACATTAAAACCCCTCCATACGATCAAACGTGGGCCAGGCTCATAAATCAACCTCCAAATCCCAGAGAAGATATCCAGTCATCTGTATTTGGACCATATATAGCAGCACAAGCCATTTGGTGCCTGCGCAATGTACCTGTAAGTATAACATGCCAACCTTCCTTATCTATAGTTGAGTTTCGATAGCTACCAGTGTAAGCCTATTCGCAACAGGATAATAATGCATCTGGCATAATTAGAGTAGGCTGAGGTATAAGACTCCCCACACCAGTGAGCCCATTAGCTGAGAGCCATCACATTGGCCAGGCGGGTTTCTTGTAGGAAACATATGTCTATATTTTATGTCATAAAGAGGTATGAGTGCACCATTTGTGCTTTTATGTGATTATTGAGGCCATTAATATTTTATTTGATGCAGGCTATTGCTGCCGTATTAACTGCTAGTGCTCAAATGTGTGAGAGACTGGATGTCAGGCAGTGAATAGGATGCATTAAGGCATATACGCCTAGCAGGGTAAATGTGGCTTGTTTTGTATTAACAATGCCACCCCAACCCAAAAAAACAAGATATTAACTGAGAATAATTTGGGAATCATCCCTGGATGTGTAGATTGACCGGGCATACTCCCCTGCCAGAACAGCTAGGTGACTGAACCAAGGATAGTTGAGGCTTTCATGGCATTGCGTAGTTATTAAATGAACACATCCTGGACAATCGTGGCTGAGGGTAGCAGTGTTAGGTGGGCACATACTCCTCTGAAGCGCACAGCCCAGTAAATTTGGTATGTTATGGTGCTAGCCAAGGTGGTTTCCTGAGTTGTGGAGGTGAGTGAGATTAGTCATTATCGCTGAGACCAGGGTCATCCATGGAATGCAGCGAAGTTTGGCAGGATATAGTAAGGAATAAGAGATGTGACTTTTCTGTAGGAGATGTTTTACTTGCAGAACTTCACCCACGCTGCCCACACCGCAAGGGTGAAATCAGGAAAGAAGATTGTGTTACCTTGGGATGGTAAGGGGCCTCGCTCTTGGGCCCGTCGCAGAACTGTGTTGCGGTCCTAGCTATTTAGAAGGCGAGATATTATAGGGTGTAGTGGCTTCTCAAGAGGGGGAAGTGGGGCCAGGGAGTGATGAGCGTGCTCAACAATGAAGATGGTGAAAAGGTCCTTAGCAAAGAGGTTTCTGAGGAAATCTTCCACACGGTCCTCTATTTTGGAGACTACTGTTGATTCCGGGATGCTAGTGAGATTGCTGCGCCTAGAGCGTGCTTTCAGGTCCTCATCCTTAGCTTTAATTAGTTCTAGGAATGTATCCATTCGTAGTAGGTGTTCTTTGGCGTCGGCCTACAAGTCATCCACATCTGAGTCTCAGTTTTCAAGTACATCCAGGTGTTTTCATGCTTGTCAACATGCTGCTGACCTTGCTCCAGGTTGCTAGTGAGTAAGGCCAGTTTAGCGTCTATTGCCTTCAGGCTGCATTTTACATCAATGAGGATATCTTTGAGATCAGCCTCCTGCTGAACGATGCCTTCAGGGGTGCTGAGTGACTGGCCCTGGTGAGGGTCCTGATCTTTCTGGCGAGCCAGTCATTTATTGTCAAATGAGAGTTTTTGTTGTTTGGTATCATGGTTCCCCATCATGAGCAGAGGTAGGTCGCAACAATTCTCGGAGGGTGATCTTATGTGAGTCAATGGGGTGAGGAGAGGAATTATTGAAGACACCGATGGGAAGTGCACTGTTTGCCTAGTTGAGTACTACCCAGCAGATGAAAGATGTGGATGTACATGGCCCTCCTGCTCCCCACCTTGCCCTGGAAATGGAATTTGCCAGGGTGCACAAGCAGACTTGGGGAGAAATCTCACCAGGAGAATGGCAGATATTTGAGCAGCCAGCGCAGTTGATCCAATGGGTTTTTACTGATCATTTCCTGTGGCAGTCTTGCAAGCGTCTAGGCCCCCTGAATGTCCTCCCCCCGTGAGCTATCTGGGAAGTAGCACAGACAGTGGTGAGCACTAAGGCCCTCATTATCACATTGGCGGTGAGAGATCCTTTTCTCTGGGAAGCAGAACAAAGCTCTTCCAAAGTGGAGGTGCTAACACCCTCTCCCACAGAAATGTGCACTCTCCTGTTGGTGAGCTTTAAAGGGCTTACAGCCTTTGAAACTCGACCTCGAGGCCTGCAGCAGATGGCTGCCCCATTGCAAATCTCCACTTTTGGAGGGAGCAACAGCAGGAAAACTAACCAAAGGACAGGAGGAGTGGCTCCACTTAGCAAGCACCACCCCCAAGGTGTTGCATGAAAGATGATCTCTCCAGTTCATTTTCCTCATTGGAGGATCGAAGGAAAATAGCCAATCAGGTTTTGGAAAGTGACCTCTGCCCATGCTCCTGAGTGTGGCCACCCTAAGGTAGATAGCCTATTGGCCACTGCCAGGTTCCCCCTAAAACTACCCCTAAATACAGTATTTAGAGGGCCTTGCTAGACCAAGAAACACGATTCAATGGACAGAAGAAGATCAGCACTAAGGGGATCCAATACACAAGACCTTCTGCACAAAGAAAAGATGCCAAAATCTGCCTGCTGCACCCAGGACCCGACAATCACCTCTGAGGAGCTGCTGGACAACTGGAAACCCTCTAAAGAACCATAGAGAACATCCTGCCTTCACAAATCGCTAGAGAACTCCCTCCAGAGTGGAGCTACCACTCTAAACCCACAAGGAACTAACAAGCCAGTGAAGTCCACTTCACTGACCAGATGCTATCTCCAGAACTGGATGCCACAACCAGACCAAACTTCACACCAATGACCGCAAAGACAAACCCTGCCAGTGTGCTGAGGTTTGGTGGTACTGTACCCTCCAGCGGCTGAACCATATCAATACCTTGGGTATTTGTCACCAAGCTTCCGACATACTGAAAAACATCCCACCCCGGGACTGTTTAAGGACCAGGAGGGAGCCCTAGTCAAGCGACTCCAGAAACAACCTGGACCTCTGACCAGAGTGCCCCCATCGTTCTTCAATTGACCCTTGAACTGTTCTACCTCCTGCTTCTGAGGGCATCCTTGTGCAAAGCTTCTGGCTCACCCACTTGCTCTGCATCCAGTGACTGTGCCCTGCACTGAGGATCCAGCTGTGTTCCAAAGGTCCCCAACCCTTGCAACCTTGACACTCCAAGGGGGTCACCAAGATTCACCTTTAAACTTACCTGTGTATTGCTTTTTCAAGTTGTCCCCCAGAGTGGCCCTGCGCCACCTCCAAAGACCTTTCCCCGATGCTCCTGCGAGAAATTTTGTAGGCATTCTTAAAAAATATCCTCCATTTATTCCTGTGGTGCTAAATTACACACAAAAATACAATTTTTACTCCATTTCAAGAATTCATATCTAGAAAAGTACTCAAACTATGTTGATGATCTTGGTCTTAAACTTTTCATAAAAATCTGAAGTAGTTTTATAAATTGGTCTTGAGTTATTACTTTGAGTGTGTGAGATGCAAGATTTATGCTGCAAGTAAAACAAATGCTTTGTACTTCACCGAGATTGGCCTAACTGCCTGACCAAGCTGCCATAAAGATTTGATCATAGGTTGTCTAGTCTTTTACCCCTGTAAACCAACGTGTGTTTGTCTGGACCCTGTTCACAGTGCACCTAGCTTTGCACACTATATAGTGGATCAGCCTCCTACAGTCACCTCTCCTATGGAACTTCTAAAAGTGACGCCGGTCATCTATTCTAACCTATAGCAGCAAACAGTTACACAGAGCCAGCTGAGTTAACCGCCTTCCTTGACACCATACAACTGATACAGGTAGACCATGCACACTGGGAGTACCTGGATGCACCTATTACAGTGGACAAGATCATACAGGTGATAAATGACCTTCTGGGAGATAAAGCCCCAGGCCTGGGTGGTCTGACTCCAGCTTTTTATAGAAAGTTTGCTGCCCTCCTTGCCCCTCATTTTTTAACAATGTACCAATAATCCCTGGCTACCAGAATATTACTTCCCACACTGACAGAAGCTGTCATTATCACTGTATTCAAGCCAGACAGGCAGGCCAGGCACTGTGACTCTCATAGACCCCTTTCAATTATTAATGTTGAAAATAAGATGTAAGCCGAAGTGCAGGCAAATTGTTTGACCCTTTTGATCCCCTTACTGTCACTAATTGTTCGACCAGACCAATCGGGCTTTAATTTGGAGCAATCCACCTCATGTAATCTTTGCACTATGGGACAGATTTCCTGAAAAGTGGCACAGCGCAGTGCTGCACCAGAATTGACAGTGCCACACTGCATCACTTTAGAAATGAAGGGATGCGCTGTATTTATTAAAACACAGCTCACCCCTGCGTTTCCCCCGTGCTGGTGCAAAATTGTACTGCTTAGCGCCAATGCAGGTATCCTCGCACCATCGTGTAGGGATACCTGCGTTGAGGAATTTGATTGTTTATGTGCGGGAAGCTGTTACTTCCTGCACACAAACAATCAATAATGGTGACCTGGTGCTTCTGAGTGAGCTGCAGAATGCAGCACACACAGAAGTGCCAAAGCGTCATTTTGATATGGTTGTTTATGTGCAGGAAGGGACACCTTCCTGCACACAAACAATAATTTCTGGCATTTTGCTCTTTCTATGAATGCTGTACAATGCACAGTGCACATACAAAAAGCAAAAAACAAGGAGGAAGAAAAGTATTACTCCTCATTGTGCCTTGCTAACGCCATCCCTGGGCTGCCTCAGGTTTACAAAAACACGTAAATTTGGAGCAGTGTTAAAATGCAATGGTTGTTGCTGTGACACGCCCACAGCAACACCCATTGCACGCCCATTCCATGCAAAGTGCTGTGTGTGAAGGGGCTGTAATTACAAGGTGGCGTTAAGCCACAAAAAGTGGCTTAATGCCACCTTGTAAATACGGTGCAGGGCATAGCACCACTGGCGTTAGGAGCTCATAAATATGCCCCTATATTTGCCGTCATGCACCATCTCGCTCCTCACGTTTCACCACTAGCGGCCTTGCTTGATGCCACCAAGGCATTTGATTCCCTAGAATGGGACAACCTGTTCTCTCTCCTTCCGCGTATTGGAATGAGTATGTAATTTATAAACCAAATCAGACTCCCATACACCCTTCCAACCACTCGGTATGCTTAAATAGGATCCTCTCAGATCTGTTCCCCATCACTCTTGGCACACGGTAAGGATGCCCATTATCTCTCAGCTTATTTGCTATTGCGATGGAGCCATTGGCTGCTAGACTTCACAAACACTGCGCTGAAAGAGACATAGGCTTTAGCTTCAGGGGTCTTGTGGTTTCAATGTACATGGACGACATCACTCTATATAAGTAATCCCAGGGAAAACCTAATCCCGCTTACCCAGAAGTTGTACAATTTAGAGGCTACTCTGGCATCACTGTAAATTGGTCTAAATCCACTCTCTTTCCTCTCACAGATTCCACATTACCTTTCAGATGTGAATATCCACTAAAATAGGTGATAGATCCAATAGGATATTTACCTATTTGCTCAGTAGAGACCTAGAAGCGATTTGGCTTCCCAATTTTGTCGCACTCTAC
The DNA here is from genome assembly GCF_031143425.1 of Pleurodeles waltl. NCBI lineage: Eukaryota > Metazoa > Chordata > Amphibia > Caudata > Salamandridae > Pleurodeles > Pleurodeles waltl. The sequence goes on from NC_090445.1 coordinate 513,537,447, forward strand.
ATTGGCTTGAGAACAGGATTCCCATTTGTCCAAAATGCCAATGACTATAGCAGGCCACACTGCAATAGCTAAAATGATCATACAACCTAAACTGTTATACCTCTTCATCAATATACTGCTTCCTCTGAGGATACAATTCTTTAAGAGGTTAAAGTCTAACCTGATAGCACTATACTGGGCCAGGAACAGTCATGGGTGTCTTATGAAACCCTCACACTACAGCAATCACAAGGAGGACTTGGGGTCCCAGGCATGGTACTATATGCATTATGTGCCCAAGCCCACTTCCCCCACTATTGGATCCATCCCACCCCTTATCATTCGCATGTGGCCAATGAGACAGACCGCACCTCTCCCTGGCCTCTGTTGACCACCCTTTTCATCCCTCACAAGACTCCCAGAGGAGAAATTGACACCATTGAGTGTGTGCGGTGGGTCTGAGAGGGTATGCGCAAATGAGTTGGCCTATCTCTTTTGTATACCCCCTCTACCCCACTGGCAGACAACCCCACTTTCCCCCACTACAGGACCGGGCAGCTATTTCACACGCCACACAATGAAACATCAATGTATTCTTGGACCAATACCCGAACAGTCAACTCTTGCTGCCTTTCAAAGGCACACCATGAACACAACATACCTTTTCAGATACCCTCTTATATTTTCAGCTACGAGCTGTGTGTTGAGCAATGCACAGCACATTCCCGAACCCTCCACCATTCCTTTCAGCATTGGAGCACATATTCTCATTCCTCTACCCCGAAAATTGATCACCAGACTCTATCACCACATGCAGACTCACTCTCCAACTACCACCCCGAAATTACAGGAAGCTTGGAGCAAAGAGCTAGACTTCTCCCTGATGAAAGAACTGTGGATTTACTGTTGCAATCAATTAACAATGCTTTTGCCAAATTACAGGTTGCGTCTCATACACTTTAAATTCCTCCATCGCCTATATCGCGCCCCAATGCAACTTTTAAATGGGTCTTTCCACTCATACTAGATGCATATAATGCAACGTGCCACAAGCCACCTTCCTTCACCTCACATGGCAATGTCCCCCAGTGGCACGCTAATGGGCAGAAGTATATGATATTATTCACCAAATTACAGGTTCAATGCTACAACAGACTCCTTTGGCCGGATTGCTGTGCTACATTAAAGATACACCATCCCGAGAATGCAAACCCAATGCCATGTTGTCTTTGCTAGCTAGGCCATGCACTGTGGGAAGAAAACTAACCCCCCACCATAAAGGCATGGCTAGTTGATGTGGCTCACTGCCAGGAGTAACTCTGTAATTATTGGAAGCTAATGCTGCCTAGATCCTGCCCAGTAGACATATGGGAACCATTTATTGCATACATCAGCCAGAGAACTGATACTCCTTTAATGCAGAAAAATCTCCTGGGAAGGGTGCAAGTCACTAAACAACCAAATTCCTGGCGCTGGTTTCTTGTCTTCAAGAAACTGCTTACGCATTTAGTCCAGTGTGCCATGTGGGTTTTTCTTTTTTTGTAAGTTTTTGTAAGTTTGTATCACATTAAGGTCTTTTATCTGATCACTGCTTTGTATTCTGATACTAGAGATGTTAACACACACAACCGTTTATGGAAATTGTATGGATCCTGTGGCATTGTGTTCCTCTAACATGGCATATGCTCATGTTTGTCTGTTTTGTTTATGTAAGATTTTCATAATAATAATAATAAAAACAAGTAAATGCAATGGACTGGGTCTTGCATTTTCTCGAGTTAGAGCTATTAGCATTGTAAACTCCTAACCGGACTTTTCTTGCCACATAAACTGATAATGAAAAGTAAAACAGTTGCGAGCCGACGGTCGCCATGAGCATGATGGAGACACAGAAAAGTAAACAGAAGTTTGCAGTGACACGTATTGGCAAAAGTGCAATTATCCATGTAACGGCAAAAGTGCAATTATCCATGTTACCGGCAAACATGGAGAATTATCCATGTAATCAGCAAAAGGAGAATTATCCATGTAACAGGGTTGATGTCATGTAAAGTGCTCGACCACTGCCCAGTGAGATCGCGCTGCGTAGGAAGTAAAAAGAAATAGCGCAGAAACCATTCGGTAAACACGGAGTCTTGTATGTTTTCAGTAGTTTACCAGTGCTGTAGAGGAGGGCTAAACATCGGAAAAGGCATGACATATGCATGCCTTACACTAATTAAATCAAGCGAATTTTAAAAGGCAAGCCCACAAACCAGCCAAACTGATTGGCGTGGTTAAAAGCCCACAGAGAGATTGCAACAGGGGCCAGAGTGCTTGTGCGCGCTTGACCCTAAAAAGAGAGAGAACTAAATGATATGGAAATGCACCCAATAAATTTCCAAGAGGACAGTGAAAACGAAACGAGATACACACTTGTGAAAGATGGATGAATGTTTTAAGTAAGTAAGTAATATCTTTATTGTTTAGTTAATAAAAACCATAAAAATCAGCTCTTAATATGCCATATAAAATTCTCCTAAAATTCCATAAGCTCCTTTACCATAAAAAAACCTATCATAAAATCTATTTTTATAGGCTAAAGTGCAGAGTGCCAGCTTTCAGTTCGATGGTTGAATGTTGAAAAGAAATGACAATAAGGGCTATAAATATGGAAAGAGAGTAGATTATCACTGTGTGCCGGTAAGAGCAGCAGACTGATATATATATATATATATATATATAAAACAAAAAGACCACAAGATACATGTGTGCATAATCAGACTAGCAAATTATTCCTGCTTTTATACACAAATGGGTTTTGTGCCTGCTCCTACAACTTAAGAGTTGTGTATATATGTATTTATAAGTTAATTTGAGTTATTTGTTAAAAAATGTATTCCCTTTTTCCTTTTCCCAACCCTTTTCTCTCAGACCCATCCCAAACCATTCTCCCTATTATGAACCCCCAAACATTATTTTCAAACCTACTCCTTCTTTTCAGCCAATGCACTCAACTAACAGGCACTGTGCTACTTCTAATAACAACGCACAACTTCCCTTTTCTAATACATTCCTGACATTCTATCCCTACACAAAACACCACTAAACTCACAAGAACTCGAGAGCACAAGCTTACCGCAGCTAACCCACAATGGAAAAAGAAAGCACATATTACTAATCTACTATTTAACTCTAGTCTTGGGTTCTGGAGGATCATGCTACTCGCCAAAGCGCTTCAGGGACTCATCAGGGATAGTAGAGACTATAGAAATACAATTCAGAATTGCAATTATAGTAACTGAAAACAGAGTGCAGTACCCTTGGCGCTATCTCCACTTATAATGCTATTTCCTCATGCAAAAGTCTTTTTCTCAACTACATGAAAAAAAAATTGTAAGGGGCATGTGACGAACCCATTATTAATCGTGAAATAAAAAAAGACAAGTGCTGGGAATGCTGATCTTGGGTAACCTAATAATAAAAACAACATTTTGTTTTCACTCAATTATGGTAATTGAGAAAACGAGCTGCACTTAGCCTCAAGAGAAAACAAAACCACAAAAACTCTCAAACTTTTTTTACTAGGCTAGATGATATCACTTAATGCCTGAAGTATGGACAAATGTATACTTTGGTAAAAATAACTTGCGGTGCATTGGTGGGCAGTCCAATTACTTCGGAAACCATAGATGCAAAATCAAATCAAACAAAATCCAGATGCTTCAATAAACTCAGCCTTGTAACCTCTCGCCCCCACATGAATAATACTCAGTGATTGCTGTTTTGCAAGTGGACAGATTTTTAAAGGCAGCTCGCCTTCCTTGGAGCCAGAGATAAATGCAGCACTGTTGAACGCAAATATACTTCCTGGATTAATAAACTCGCCTTTCATCGCAGCACAAAAAACATTTAAATATGCCCTTCCCTTCAATTGTGTATGCAATGAAGCCTACCTCCAATCTGGCCGATAAATCTCGGGTCAATAGGTGGGAGCTCGTCAACTGGTTAAAGTAAACTGGTTAAAATTGGCTAAAGTAAAATGTTTCTCTCCTGAAATGGGAAGAACATTATATCATGGGTGGTAGACCTGTGAGGGAACACAGGATATCGGGGGCCAAACATTCCATGCACTATGCAAGGAGCAATATGTCGGATTAACAATTAAACCAGGCCTGTATATCCCTTTGATGAGCCTCTGCACTTGGGCCCAAAAGAAGTCCCTGGGAGATATGGGCCACCTTATGATGGCTGCTCATTTCCAAGGGCGTGGTGAAGCACTCTCTACACCAGCTTCAGTGCGGGTTGTTATTGGAAGATTAGATAGTAGATCCTTCTTAACTGTGATATGTGGCTCACAGGTCACAGGGCATAAACAGAAGTTAATAAATCTCACTGCTAGAAAGAAGATACTATGAGGCAGATTTACAAAAAGGTGGTGCATCAGTTCCGATGAGCCACTTTTCTTGCGTCCCCCTTGCACCCTCTAATGACACATGGTTGCGTCATATTTACCATACGCTGTACCATGGCGGTCGTTACTACAACAGCGTCAAAATTCTGGATGCTGTGACCACTGGACTAGCGTTAACAAATGTTTACGAAGTGCAAGAGGCCCCTAGATTATTATGGGTGCGTCACTTTAACACCTGCCCTGAGCAGGCATTAAATATAATGAAAAAATGAAATCTTGTCAATTTAACTGCACCATTTGTTTGGGCCTTCCTGCGTCGGACCCCCCCCCCAATACATTATGCCTGATGCAGACATAATGTGTCACAAGGGGTTGCAAAGTGCAGGAGAATGGCCACCTTAATGCCAGAGGAAAGCGAAAGTGCTAACCATGTGGTACCTATAATCTGTCATGCATGCCTAAGAATATAAAACATTATCACATCGGCAGTCGTTTTTTTGATGGCATAGTGATCCATTAAAGCAAATTATATTTGTGCCCTGCTAGGGTTTATTAAATCTAATTCTTTGAAAAGAGAAGAGATGCCTAGTTTCAGAAAAAGAATGATGCAGAAAAGGTAAGCAAGTTATAGATCGATATCCAGATATCCAGGTGTCACATCTGGAGTTTGGTCAAATCACTGGCTTGGCATTTAAAAAGATGATGGTGCAGGGGAAATTTTCCTCAGGGAAAAATCTAGCATTAGAAAACAGAGAGAGGCAGTTAGTAAAAAAATAACTTCCAACTTGGCTCCATTAAATCTGATTATATACTTTAAGCCTCAAAGGAAACAGTAGCAAAATAACTGGATCAAAATGCTCCTGTAGAGAGCACCTGCCTACAAATCTACAAAGCCCCTGGGTTTTCTGAGGAAATGAAAAAGCTGAAACAATGCTTATTGGTCTCTGCAATCCAAGATATATTGGCGCTGTCAACGGTATTTCTTTTAGCCATTGAGGAAACGGAGTGCTCCCGGTCAAGGTGGTGGCTGGATCTTTAAATCACGGCCAGTCAGAATGTCCCGAACAGCCACTATAGAGCTAGATTGAAGCACCCAAACAGTGGTGTACGGTGCTGCTGATCCAGCTCTATATGGGATAAGCACCATCATCGGGTGACCTAGCCAGGGGAACATGGACCCATGATAGCTGCATTCAATACCGAAACAAATGAGCAGCCATGGTGCAGCATAGCAGCGCTGCAAGTTTCTTGTAGAGCCATGATGGTCACAACATTGGACTACGGCAAGCAACGGAAGTAGTACCACAAGAAGTAGTGAGCGCCTCATAGCCCCTGGAGGCAAATACAGAGAATTCAACCTGTGGGTTGGAAATTTCTTTGCGATGACATCTGTTTGACCGCGCTCTTAAAGAACTAAAAAAGGAGTCTTGAACTACCCTACAAATGTTCACTGTGGAATGGTCAAAGAAAATTAGGTGGTGCTCTCGGGGAAGGCTAAACACCAGAAGAGGCATGACGCATGCATGCCTTTAACATATGAGTAGAATGACAAATGGAGCGATGATGGAAAGCAAATAGGAAGCCTATGGGGGGACTAAAGCCCACAGCAGTTGATACAGCATGTCTCTCTCGAAACAGCACGTGTGCAGTCTAGAGCCGTGACCTAGAAAGTAAGGAAAGTACTGACAAAGATGAAATTTAAGGTGGATAAATAATAGCTTTACAAACGTGATCTATGCCTTTACTTCCAGGCTAGAAAGGTCGTAGCAGAAGAGGTAACTAACCATTAAGAAACCCAATATTTACATAAGCTGAAATGTTTTTTGAGCAGGGTAGCTCTGTGAGCTAGGCTTATGAACATAGACTCAGTTGCATTAGTTAAAAGGTGTGACTCAATATTAGCCATGAAGGATTCAAAGGTACAAGTTTCCTAATTAAGGGCAATAATATGAGAAGGCATTATAACTCATCACTCATATTTATCACATAATTTCCTCGGTGTTTCAACAGGGGACCAAACTCATTACAGAGAGCACAGAAAAAGAGGGGTAAGCCCGAACTGATTTTGAATCCTAGGAAGATACATAAAAATACAGTTTTCTGAATTGTGCGTACTAGTTGACTATTTCTAAACCAGCATAAAGACATCAGATTAGGAGTTTGAGGGTTGACACAGCATTATACAGTGATCAGCTGTTCTTTAATTATGCTCACAGCTTGCTTTACCTGCACCCTAGAATATTATAATCAGTATCTCATGCCCACTCAGTATACTCAGTTGCCAGGTAAATCTGAGCGCTTGATCCCATACACAGTTGTGTCCCATGTCAGGCTCTTTTTAAATCAAGCACCCCTCAGCCCTCACGCTGTTACTTTTGGCACGCTTATTATAGCCATATTCCATACATCTTCTACCAGAGCTTGAAACTGGTTTGTCGCATCCGAAGCATTCTAGTCTTTAACTGCATGACTAAATCATCAAGTCTTGGATTGGCACAACTCAATGCAGTATGTTTTAGTGGGGGCAGCTCCTCACGTCGCATCCTGACTATGGATGAGAAGCCCTACATTTGTGGGTGGTTGATATCACCATCTGGGTTGACTCTAGTGCTTCTAGCTCTGAGTAGTTCTACTACCTATAAATGAGCTAACTGCAATACTGGTAAGCTCTACTAATGCAAGTTTATCTTCAGAGCTTGTCTGCACAGACAGTATACAAATTGGGTCCTGATATGTACTTTTTGACGCTAAACTGCACTAATGCAGTTTAGCATCAATAAGTAGAGCACTGGCTACCGCCATTCCAAGACACCTGCTGGGCATCTTATATATGGAATGGTGCAATCCAGCACAAATGGTGGGCTAACGTCATAGAGAATGATGTTAGCTGGGTGGGGGTGGCGGTATGGGAGTAGTGGGTTTAGTGTTAAAAAATGATGTTAGGCTGGTTAGAGTAAAAAAAGATGACTCTGATCAGCCTAGTGTCATTTATTGATGCTAAACCTACCATAGACATGACGCCTGTCTTTTAAAAGACAGGAGTCATGCCCACCACCCCAATGACTAGCACAGGGGATAAGGGTCCCTTGGGCATGGCCATTGCACCCACTGCCATGAATGGGGACCCATTTCTGAGCCCCCTACGGCACTTTAAGAAAAAAAGGTAAATACTTACATGTACTTACCTTGGATAGGGTCCCCTATCCTCGGCGGTCACTATTGATGCGGGTGGAGGTGTCCCTGGGACCTAGGGAGGGCACCTGTGGGCTTATTCCATGGTGTTCTGCCCTGACCCAGGCGTTAAATAATGGCGCTAATATTATTTAGGCTCGCCTCCCTCCAGTGCACAATTTTTGCACAGGAGGATAAATAAGGCACTAGGGCCTTTGAGTCTTTTTTTGCCCGGGAACGCCTACCTTGCATCTCATTGACACAGGGTAGTTTTCCGCAGGAAAAAAATGACTTGAACTCCAATATTTTGGCGCTAGACATATCCAGCACCAAAATATAAATATGGAGTAAAGTTTGAATTGAATTGGTAAATAAAATGATGCTAATTTAGCGCAAACAGAGTATAAATATGTCCCTTGGTCTTTTACTTTCTGTAGAACTTTTGACATGTTAAACAACTCCTGTCTGAGGCTCTTAATGAAGCAACTATGTTCCTGTACAATTTCTAACAGATCTGTTCCTGGTGTTTGCTCTGTGAATAGACTGACCAGGGCTTTAAGATTGCCACTCACTACCTCCTCATGGCTTTGCAAGGAGTTGGATGGAAGTTAACGTATTGTTGGTTTGCTTCACCTGAGCCTCTTCTAGGGCTGTAAAGAGTGTTTGCTACAGATGTATCCCCACAGCTGCTGGCATTATTGTTGGTATGAAGGTTGTCTGGTTGTTCTCTATTTAGTATAAACATTCTTCAACACATAACCAGTTGCCTTCTTCAGGATCACCTTCGGGAAATTCTTGAGGGCCTTATTGGTCTTTGTCTGTCTAATGTGCTTTGGTGTGTTTTATTGGCTACAGTGACAGGGTCATCCAATGCCTCTAATCTCTCAAGGGCCATCCTAATCCTCATTCACTCATTTTTATTCAAGGTGAGCTGTGGAGGAGTAGTGATGCAGAAACAGGAGGTTTCCAGACTTTATCATCCACATGCACCATGGTTCTCCTTAACTCTTACCTGTTAGGCCATGTTTTTCTCTACAATTACATGCGTGTAACTATGGCAGCAAAACCATCAAAGAACTTTCTGAAGTTTTTTGCTGTGGCTTCAAGAGTTCCTGCTTTGTACTGTGGCTGAAGAATAATTGGTAGTGTACTATGGCCTACAAGTGCAAGGCATGTGGCCGTACCGTGAACATTTGAGAATGTAATAGAAGATTAACTGAAGCCCCACTTTAACCTGAACTGTATCACTGCTCCCCTGTTCAGGGTTCTGTCTCTGTTTCTGGGATCAGGTACCTGGACCTTCAATGAGCCCCAGTTGAGGCAACAAGGCCTCAGTAATGAGTTATGGTATTTGATTTAATGCATGAGCTTCATGAGCTACATCTCGTCCACCCTCCATGGTACAATGATGATTAGATGTTGTATATGGCCAAGACTGTTAACACATCAATGAAGACCTAAATTAGTCACTAGACAATAATCATTTCTTCTGTCTAGAACTCTTTTTGAAATTGATTCTAGTCTCATACAATTTCACCCTTCACCCTAAATACATAATACAAAATATATATCAACACATAATAACATACGTGTATACCAACAAATAACTTATGACATAAAAATCCAGTAGAACAAGGTGGTAAGGTAACAACCGTACTCCAATCTTCTTGTGTTATTTAAACTCAAAGTGGCTGTAAAGCAGTCTTAATCAAGCACAGTCCACGTAACAGAGGTAGTTGGAATCGCAGGTGGACAAATATCCTTCATCCGTTTTAATTCAATGCGGTTCAATCCCTTTTAACGTATACCATTCATTTATTCCGCCAAAACTCCTCAATATGTATGTTGACGTGTTATGGCCATTCAGATTTATTGGCCTCATCAGGACATAGGAAGACAGATGTACATATTAAAGATCAATAAAACATCATACTTATATACCAATCAATCTACAACTATATATATATATATATATATATATATATATATATATATGTCAGAAATATCATCCAAGGCCATATAAAGCCCAATTAACCTCCCATAAAGTCAAAAGTAGTCCAAAGGAGAAAAGTGCGTACAGAGGATTCAGATGTATTAGGGAACATTGGAACTGCGACCTTCAAAAGTGCCCATCTCACACCATATTCTATAGATGTGAAAAACCAAGCCAATTATCAGTGGCAGCTGCATGCCACCTCTAGCACCTTCACCGTGTGTACAACTGCTGTGTGAAAACCATTGTCTGAAGGTGTCTGGATTTACATTCTTATCTGTCAACAAACTAGTTCGGGTGAAAATATAGAACTCGTATAATCAGTCACCTGAAACCAAAGACATAAAAATCCAGCTAAACAGCTCAGCGTAGCAGCGCTAAAAAAATAATGATGATGAATAGACCCTAGGTAAACTGTACTTTGTGACAGCAATCAGGGGGCATCTAAGTCCCCCATGATCCCGCTACAAGAGCAAACTGTCTTCCCAAGAGGGAGGAAAGCAGTGTGTCAACAGCAGACAACGTTCTGCCTGTGTGAAGTGTCCACATAAAGGAGCACACTCGTGCAGCCCAAGAACCTCACACTCACTATGTTGGAAAGGAGCTGAATTGGTTGTGGCCGTCATCTTTGAGCAGTGTTAAAGTTTATCTGCTTGTAGGTTGTAGAGAACTGTAAGGGAGCAAATGTATTTATTATGTCATCATGAGAGAACCCCTTTTTAGCACTTTTCCTTGAGTGCAAGAATAAAATAAAACACTTCTAAAAGCTTTATGGCATTACTTAAGTCCATAACAGTTGTGCACAATCTACAGATCGTTCGGCGGATGTCTTAAAACAACCAGTTAACCATATTGCTCTGTTTGTTGTTTAAATGAAGAGCAAATCAGAAAAGTCTGACACCTTCCAAGGCAAACCCGGTAAATAGCAAAGTATCCTGACAGGGCAATATCATGAACAACTAGGTCCTAAACAACTACTTGCCTAAACAACTACTGCTAAACAACTAAAAAGTCTCTACAATGAAGAACTGAACAACTACTGTCTAAAAAACGATTTTGCCTGAATAACGATCGCCTGAACAACGAATTTTAAAGTAAGCTTTTTTTTTTAATGGTTTATTAGATGTTTAGGATATATATATAAACCAAACTTTCCCCACGGAGAAAAGCGGCACACGCCAAGGTTCACTGTTGAAAAAGGCACTTTATTCACCACACACAAAGAAACCAGTATTTCCAGACGCGTTTCGGCTGATACCAACAGCCTTCCTCATAGGTACATGGCTCTTAGATTCAAATTCATCACTTGGTGAAACCAAACACCCATTTATACTGTGGCCTTAAAGCTGGACCCGCCCGTTATCACTGCAAGGAAATCAGGAAATTACGGTATGGATTCACCAACCGGTACTTTATTATCATAGCAAGTGAGTTCGGGAAGGGGAGTTTTACTGTTTGCAAGCGGCATTCAGTCAAGTGAAAATGTGAAGATAAGGACGCATTTAAAGGAGGCTGCAAAGAGAAAAATATAATAAAGCAAGTGTCGATGATAAACTTTGAAAACACTGTTTTAAGAAATACCGTAATACGTCTATTGGGCACTCTAAATATTATGAGAATTAATCTGTTTCAGAAATGCAACAGTGTATCTCGAAAAAGGAATAAGTGACAATAGTGATGTTTAAATATTGGGAACAGTGTATTGTTAAATGAGGAACCAACACAGCGCAAAGATGTTACCTACATGCACTCTATTAATGCGTGATTCAAGATTTAGAATAACACTACGACTTTAAGGCCACAGTATAAATGGGTGATTGGTTTCACCACGTGATGAATTTGAATTTAAGAGCCATGTACCTATGAGGAAGGCTGTTGGTATCAGCCGAAACGCGTCAGGAAATACTGGTTTCTTTGTGTGTGGCGAATAAAGTGCCTTTTTCAACAGTGAACCTTGGCGTATGGCGCTTTTCTCCGTGGGGAAAGTTTGGTTTATGTTCAAGCGAAGGTGCTCTGTCTTCGCAGCGCCTGGCCGCCCTGAAAAGTGGTTCAGCTGAAACGGAGCAAACAATGGTGATTTATTTCAATAATGGAGCTGGACCCGCCCGTTATCACTGCAAGGAAATCAGGACATTACGGTATGGATTCACCAACCGGTACTTTATTATCATAGCAAGTGAGTTCGGGAAGGGGAGTTTTACTGTTTGCAAGCGGCATTCAGTCAAGTGAAAATGTGAAGATAAGGACGCATTTAAAGGAGGCTGTAAAGAGAAAAATATAATAAAGCAAGTGTCGATGATAAACTTTGAAAACACTGTTTTAAGAAATACCGTAATACGTCTATTGGGCACTCTAAATATGTATGTATGTATTGGGCATTTATAAAGCGCATTCCGGCCCTAGGGCATCGAAGCGCTGACTGGGTGAGGCAGTGTCTACTAACAGGGAGACTCCAAATCTTTATTGCGGGAAGAGCCAGGTCTTAACCAGTCTCCTAAATGTTAGATAATTGTGTTCTTGCCTTAATTCCAGTGGGAGTGAGTTCCAGATTTTAGCAGCCGCTATAGTGAACGCTCTATCTCCCCACTTCACCTTTTTGGTGCGGGAAGTTTGGATTCGATAGGCGGAGGCAGATCGCAACAACCTATTAGGTCTATACTATTGCAGCTTGGTGGTCAGTTCCTTAGGCCCAATCCCATGGACGGCCTTGTGAGTAATGCAGAGAGCCTTAAAAGAGATCCGCTGGGCTACCGGAAGCCAGTGAAGATTTCTGAGGCACTTCTTAGCAGAGGCCACGCGGGGCAGCTTCAGTAGAAGCCTAGCAGCAGTGTTCTGCATCAACTGCAGCTTATTCAGCGATTCTTTATCCAAGTTGAGCAGAAGCGCATTCCCGTAATCCAATCTGGAAATGACTAGAGCCAGAGTAGCGATAATTCTGCAAGATTGTGGAATAAAAGGAAATACTTTTTTAAATTTCTTCAGAGTCCATATGCAGGTCTTGATTATCTGATTGACCTGGGGTTTGAACGACAATTGATCGTCAAACAATAATCCTAAATTCCTCGAGGTAGACCCTGGCACAGGAAGAGGGCCACACTCTTTGGGCCACCAGATGGAGGACCAGTGTTCCCTCTTGATCCCAAAGCACAGAACCTCAGTTTTTTCGCAATTCAGTTTTAGCCAGTTGGCCTTCATCCAGTTGTTCACTGCTATCATGCAGGCGTTGAACCGGGTGGCCACTTCCTCCATGTCTTTGTTAATCGGGATGATAATCTGGGTATCATCTGCATAGGAAATTGGGATAAAGCCGAAAGAGCGGATTAGCTCTGCCAGCGGTGCCACGTACACATTAAATAGCGTCGGGCTGAGAGAAGAGCCCTGAGGGACCCCACACGGCAAAAGATAGGCCGGGGATCTAAAATCACCACTGCTGACTGTGGCCCACCTATCTGATAGAAAGGACTCAATCAGCTTGAGAGCTTGATCTCTAATGCCTACCTGATGTAAGCGATCTAGCAGAATGTGAGAGGCAATGGTGTCAAATGCTGCCGACAGGTCCAATAGAACCAAAAAGACCCCCTGCCCCTCATCAACCAATCTGCGTATAGTATCGGATGATGCGATGAGAGCTGATTCAGTGCTATGGGATTTCCGAAATCCGTGTTGCGAGCTGTCTAGGCCCTCTGAGGCTGACAAGAAATCAACCAATTCTTTATTAATATGTTTTTCCAGAATTTTGGCCGCATAGGGAAGCAGGGCTATTGGGTGTAGATTAGTCAGATCATCAGGTTTGCCTGTTTCCTTCTTTTTTAAGGGAATAATAGTAGTTTCTTTCCATGCCTTGGGATACAAACCAGTTATAAGGACCTCCTGAACAATAGGGGCCAGCATGGATGCCACCAGCTCTGGTACTAATTGAAGAATGGCGGGGGGGCAGGGATCCAAAGGGGAGCCCGATTTGCATTCCAGAAGCAGCTTGCAAATTACCTCTTGAGATGGCATTTTAAATCTAGATAGTAGATATGGCTTATCTGGCGCCCCATTAGGTGCCACCACAGGGAGCAGTGGCATAGCTGTCCAGGGAGGAGAGTTCACCAGTTCCTTGTCCGAAATGAAGCTAGAGTTGATGTTAAGAATTTTACATTCAAAGAATTTGGCTATTTTGTTGCAAAAGTCTTGGGAGTTCTCTACTTTAGATGTGCCTAAGGGAGTAGTGAGAACATTGATAGTTCTAAATAGCTCTCTAGAAGAGTTGGCTGCCTCCCTGATTTTAAGTGTGAAATAGTCCGATTTGGCTACCAGACAGGCTTCTTTGTAAATGTTTAGGGCTGTTTTAACTCCGCTCTCTCACCATCCCTAGGGTTCAATTTCCAGCAGCGCTCCTTCTGCCGGTATTTTCTCTGTAAGATTTTGAGGTCTCGAGAGAACCATGGTTGGTTGGGTTTTTTCCTGGTACGTGAAACAGAAACCCTCACCGGCGCTAGTGAGTCCATTGCCTGCGCAATGCCCTGATTGAACCTGGCAAGCGGTGACAGAGAAGACGCCTTCAGATCGTTCCAGCTCTGTATTAATGCTATTTCCAACAGTTCTGCCTTAATATTTCTCCAGGGTCTTAGTAGTTTTTTCGGGGGAATGGGTGTCAGAGGCTGCTGTCTAACCAGAAATCTAAATGTCAGGAGCGCGTGGTCAGTCCACTCTAACGGGGTCGTTAAGAGATTCAGGGGGTCATTCCAACCCTGGAGGTCGGTGTTAAAGCGGCGGCTAACCCGCCAACAGGCTGGCGGTTCAAAAAATGTAATTCTGACCCTGGAGGAAACCGCCAACAGAGACCGCCACTTTAACACTCCGACCACCACGGCGGGACAAACAAACAGCGCGGCGGTCACCGCCAACAGACAGGCGGAAGACAATGTACCGGCCACCCTATCACAACCCACCAATCCGCCACCTTTTCCGGGGCGGTAGCCCCGCCGATAAAAACACGGCAGAAACAGACATTTCAAACCAAAAACGCTCACCTCCATACACCCCACGAGGAATCTGGACAGCATGGAACCCGAATTACACATCCTACCATCTATTGTATTCCTGCTCCTCTACCAGGAGCACGAACGCCGGCACAGAAGACAACGGTGAGTACTGCACCTGCGACACAGGGGAGGGGGGAGGAGAAAATATTACGGGGACACACATACGCGACCCACCCACCCCCACCCCCACCCACTACAACACACACATCAATGCATAGCAATACATCACTGTTACAACCCCCAAACCCCCCCGAAAGAATGCAAAGACAAAAGGAATAGATCATAAACAGTCGAATATATTGTATTATTGCCTTATAAAAATATCACACATTTAAAACTAATATATACATAAATATTAAAAGTCCGATAATTCTAGCTGTCATTGTCCATGGACCACTGGGCCCAAATCACATGGGCAAGGCCCACACAAGATACCTGACACCAACGGAGAGAACACTGCAGGGGCATCAGATAGAAAAACTACAGGCACCTCAGGGGGAAGGAAAGGGGGGGGCACCTCAGCCACATGAGTACACGACGCCAGATCCACGAGGGGCCTCCATGGCCACTGCCCCATCCTGGGGAGTGTAAAGCCACAGTCTCACAAGTCTCTACAGTGGGTGGGTTGCTTACTGTCCCATCCTGGGGAGTGCAAAGCCACAGTCTCACAAGTCTCTACAGTGGGTGGGTTGCCCACTGCCATATCCTAGGGAGTGCAAAGCCACAGTCTCTCAAGTCTCTACAGTGGGTGGCTTGCCCACTGCCATATCCTGGGGAGTGCAAAGCCACAGTTTCTCAAGTCTCTACAGTGGGTGGCTGGCACACTGCCATATCCTGGGGAGTGCAAAGCCACAGTCTCTCAAGTCTCTACAGTGGGTGGCTTGCCCACTGTTCAATCCTGGGGAGTGCAAAGCCACAGTCTCTCAAGTGGATAACAGTCTCCACTGGTACTGGAGGGGGACTAGTGCCCAGAGTGCTTCGTGCAGCCCTGCCCGACACAGATGCGGGCCTGCCCCTTCCGCCTATGGGCCAGCGGTGCTTGAGATGAAGGGCCCAGTTCAGCGGTTCTTGAGACGGTGGTGCCCAGCGGAGCGGTGCTTGAGATGAAGGGCCCAGCGGAGCGGTGCTTGAGATGAAGGGCCCAGTTCAGCGGTGCTTGAGACGGCGGTGCCCTGTTCAGCGGTGCTTGAGACGGCGGTGCTCAGCGGAGCGGTGCTTGAGATGAAGGGCCCAGCGGAGCGGTGCTTGAGATGAAGGGCCCTGTTCAGCGGTGCTTGAGATGGCGGTGCCCTGTTCAGCGGTGCTTGAGATGAAGGGCCCAGCGGAGCGGTGCTTGAGATGAAGGGCCCTGTTCAGCGGTGCTTGAGATGGCGGTGCCCTGTTCAGCGGTGCTTGAGACGGCGGTGCCCTGTTCAGCGGTGCTTGAGACGGCAGTGCCCAGCGGAGCGGTGCTTGAGATGAAGGGCCCAGTTCAGCGGTGCTTGAGATGAAGGGCCCAGCGGAGTGTTGCTTGAGATGAAGGGCCCAGGGGAGCGGTGCTTGAGATGAAGGGCCCAGCGGAGCGGTGCTTGAGATGAAGGGCCCTGTTCAGCGGTGCTTGAGACGGCGGTGCCCTATTCAGCGGTGCTTGAGACGGCGGTGCCCAGTTCAGCGGTGCTTGATTGAAAGGGCCCAGTTCAGCGGTGCTTGTTTGAAAGGGCCCAGTTCAGCGGTTCCGGCCCAGGCATGGGTGTCACTCGCCACCTGGCATGTGGCTGGCAGGGCCTTCCTGCCCATCTGTCCGTTGGCTTGCGGGGCCCTCCTGGGCTGCCGTACCGGGCCTCTGGGTGTCCTCCTGCACACCTGGGAGGGGGCTGGTGGGGCACTCCTGGGCAGCTGGCCTGCTGCCGGACTTGTCGGGCGTGCTGCCCTTCCCACCCTTCCCTGGTCGTCTGTGGCCCTTTGACACCTTTGGCGGTGTGCCAGGTGGCACCCCACTTCCAGACGGAGCCAGGGTAGGGATTTTGGTCCCTGGTGTCCGTGGCCTCTCGCGCCGGGCACTGCTAACTTTTGGGTGCTTTTCCGGGGGTGGGCTGGCCGTGCCTTGGCTCCTCGCCGGAGTTGTTGCCCTTGAGGGTGGGGGACTCCACAGTCCTTGGACAACAGTCCTGATAGGTCCTGGTTTGGTGGTGGCTGAGGTGCTGATTGCAGTCTTATGAGATGGACGGGGTGGGGGAGTTGTTGGAAAGAGGTTAAGGTTGGCAAGGAAAAGCAATTTGGAAAGAGAGTGACGGGTAGGTGTAGTGGGTATGGGAGTGGAGGAAGAGGATGTGGTTGTAGGAGTGTGAAGTCTGGTGTCTTTGGGTGCAGGTGCTTGGGCTGGAGGCTGTCGTGAGGTGGATGGCTGTTGGGTGGGTGGCTGCTTGCGTTTGTGTGGTTTGGAAGTGGGTGTGACAGACACACTGGGAGAAGACACAGGGGACGTGTAAATGGTAGTGGGGGTGGTGACTGCACGTGTGCGGAGTGTTCTGGTGGGTGTGCTGGTGATGGACGTAGTGGCTGAAGATGTTGTGCATGCAAGTGTGAGTGGAGACGTCACAGGGAGGGAGGAGGGAGACGAGGAGGAGGGGGATGCAGTGGAGGCAGTGGCTGTTGGTATGTCTGCATGTGGATGTTGCTTGTGTGAATGCTTGTGTGATGTGTGGTGCTTATGTCTGGATGAGCTTCCCTTGGGTGTTGAGGTGTGTGCAGGCTGGTCTGATGGTGTGTCTGGGATAGGCAGAGGTACTGGGGATTGGGTCTGGGTTGAGGAAGTTGGAGGGGGAGGCTAGAGACAGGGACAATTGCTGCCATCAGTGCTGAGGCCAGAGCGTTGAACGATCACTGATGGGCAGCCTGACCCGAATGAATGCCCTCCAGGTATGCATTACTCCGGTGCACCTCCCTTTCTACACCCTGGATGGCATTCAAAAGGGTAGACTGCCCAACAATGATGGTCCTCAGGAGGTCAATGACCTCCTCACTGAGTGCAGCAGGGGTGACTGGGGCAGGGCCTGAGGTGCTTAGGGCGAAGGAGATGCCCACCTTCCTGGGTGAGCGGGCACGGGGCGAAGGCTGAGGGGCTGCTGGGAGGGCGGTGCTGGTGCGCTGGGAGGCGGCTGTACCTGTTGTTGCGGGGGGCACGGATGTTGCCGCCACCACAAGGGAGCTCCCTTCAGAGGACGAGTCGCTGCCACTGACATCAGCACGAGTCCCCGCTGTGGAGCTCCCCTCGCCCTCCGTCTCACTGGTGAAATCCGAGTCAGTTGCATGGCCCGCCATGGCCATGTGAGATGCAGCTCCCTCGTGCTCCGATGCCACTTCTCCTCCACCTGATGATGCTGATGCACACATGAACAGGAAGACCACAAAAAAGGGGGGGGGAGAAATAAAGACATGTTGAGTGCATGGATTACCGCTACCGTTGGCGGACTAGACAGACACAGAAGCCCCCTGCACTACGCCGCGCACTTGGGGTCCACTACACAATGTACATGGCCTACAAGCCTATCGACGACAACTGCACACATAGATGACACAGGGCCATGAATACCTGAACTTGGCACCCTACAGAGGTGGGGGGCGGGGGCACAGGGCCATGCCTTACGGAGGGGCCTAGCCTACAGAATTCGCCCTGGCCTAGGGAGACCCACAGCCCTCCTCCCCCACCCAGACACCTCCACTGCGCGCAAAGTCACCAGAATGAGAGTGTACTCACCCCCTTGTGTCTGCTGTGATGTCCTCACGCGCCCATCCAAATCGGGCTAGGCCACTGCCAGGATCCGGGACATCAGGGGGGTCAATTGACGACTGGCACCCCTCCTACGTTGGGAGGCCATCCCCAGCAGAGCCTCCGCCGTCTTCCTGCTCCCGCGGCGGATGTCCTCCCACCTCTTCCGGCAGTGGGTGCCCCTTCTCTTGTGGACCCCCAGGGTCCGGACGTCCTTGGCCCACGATTTTCTGGTGGGCGCTGATCTATGTGACATGTACAGGGAGAGAAAAATTGTCATCACCTTCTGCATGCTCGATGTGAGTGGCCCCCCATCCCCACCCTTGCCATGTGGCACATGCTCTCATCTGTCGTCTGATGCATGACTCAATCGCTCCCCTCCCCACCATCTTTCATCCACCCGACTCAACCCAGGCATTGCCCACAAAGCATGCTCCCAGTGTACTTACCTGTTGGTCTGGAGGACCGTAGAGTAGCGCATACTGGGGGAGGACCCCATCCACAAGTTTCTCCAATTCTTCAGAAGTGAAGGCAGGGGCCCTTTCCCCAGTCGCAGCAGCCATTGTCTCTTCCAGACCGAGGTCACAGCAGCACTTGCAGTGTAGGTCCTCTCCTGTGGGAGATCAGGTATCGAGTGATTAAGCTGATAGAAAATGGCGGCCACGCCCGCAGCGGTGCGTACCGCGACCGCTGGCGCACATCGTCATTGGCTCCTGAAACCCATAGGTTTCAATGTTATCCAATGCGGCTTTGCGCCGCGGTCTTCGACCGCCTACCGCCACGGTGTGCCATGCCAGCGCATTGACCTCACATCCCATTGTCACACTTCACAGGTCAGGCAGCCGCCATTTCAAGGGCCCACATAGCTTAATTTCTACTGCGTCACACATACCTAGGCCTTTCCTCAACACTCATACACACCATTCAATGCATAGTGAATCGTGTTGTGTGCAAGCTGTGGGAACGTACCTGTGGGTTGATTGACTCTGTGCTCGCTGTTGTCCTTCCTAGGCACCGTCCGCTTGGCAATGCGAGGAGATGGAGGAATCGTCCCGTGTACAGACCGCTGGTGGACCTGTCGACAATGGAGGAACGACATGTCATTCTGACATACAGGCTTGACCGAGCCACTATACATGAACTGTGTGCCCAGCTGGAGGCAGACCTGATGTCACCCATCCGCCAACCCACAGGGATCCCCCCTCTAGTGCAGGTGCTGTCAGTACTCCATTTCTTAGCAAGTGGGTCATTTCAAACAACAGAGGCCATATCATCAGGGGTGTCTCAACCTATGTTTTCCAAGGTGTTGTCCAGAGTGTTGTCTGCCCTGCTCAAACACATGCGGAGCTACATCGTTTTCCCTGAGGTGGGGGATTTGCCTACAGTGAAGGGTGACTTCTATGCCCTTGGACATATCCCCAACATCATAGGTGCCATTGATGGGACCCATGTGGCTTTGGTACCCCCCAGAGAAAGTGAACAGGTGTACAGGAACAGGAAAAGTTATAATTCGATGAATGTACAGATGGTCTGTTTGGCAGACCAGTACATCTCCCATGTTAATGCCAAGTTCCCTGGCTCTGTGCATGACGCCTACATCCTGCGGAATAGCAGCATCCCGTATGTGATGGGTCAACTCCAGAGGCACCGTGTGTGGCTATTAGGGGACTCTGGTTACCCCAACCTTTCCTGCCTATTGACCCCAGTGAGGAATCCCAGGACCAGGGCAGAGGAACGCTACAATGAGGCCCATGGGCGGACTAGGAGGGTGATCGAACGCACCTTTAGCCTCCTGAAGGCCAGGTTCAGGTGCCTCCATATGACAGGTGGATCCCTAATGTACTCACCAAAGAAGGTGTGCCAGATCATCGTGGCCTGCTGTATGCTTCACAACCTGGCTTTGCGCCGCCAGGTGCCTTTTCTGCAGGAGGATGGTCCAGATGGTGGTGTTGTAGCAGCTGTGGAGCCTGTGGAGAGTGAAGAAGAGGAAGCCGAAGAGGACGACATAGACAACAGGAACACAGTAATAGAGCAATACTTTCAGTGACACACAGGTAAGAGTAGACACCGGCATATTACATTTACTTAAAGACTCCTACCTCTCTACTGTCTGACTTTTTCCCCCAGTGTATGGTAACTGTGTTGTGACTTTCCCTTCCGTTTTCAGAGCTGTGGGCCCCACTGCATGACATCTGCTTAGTTTCCCCATGGACTACAGCTGTGTGACAGCGGTTTTTTGGCATCACAATGTGAATAACAATTTTGGCACTGTCATCTCTAATACATTTGTTAAAATCACAGACAGACTCCAGATTGTTTATGTGCAATAAGTGTGTTTATTCAAGTTCTCTAATTTGGATGGGTGGTTGCAAATCGGTGAGGGGTGATGGTGGAGGATTGTCCATGGCAGAGTCCAGACTATCAGGTTCACAGGTGCATTGTCCAAATGCCTGTGGGAAGTGGAGCAGGGGCAGTTTAAGGTTGGACAGGGTGACAATGTGGGACAGTGGGATGACAATCAGGGCGGTATCCTTTGCTGGCGGGTGTCTTGACATGTTACTCTGTCTTCTTCCTGGATCTCAGGGCCCGCTTACGGGGTGGTTCTCCTTCTGCAGGGGGTGGGGTTCTGGTGGCCTGTTGGTCTTCTGTCGGGGCCTCCTGTCCACTAGCGCCGGTGGAGGTGGTAGCCAGTTCTTGGTCCATGCTAGTGTCAGGGGCCCTTTGAGGTGCCAGAGTGGTCTGCAATGTGGAGATTAACTCATTCAGGGCCACTACGATGGTAGCCATGGCGGTACTGATGTTTCTCAGTTCCTCCCTGAACCCCATATACTGTTGTTCCTGCAGAAGCTGGATTTCCTGAAACCTGGCCAGGACCGTCGCCATCGTCTCCTGGGAGTGGTGGTATGCTCCCATGATGGAGGAGAGGGCCTCGTGGAGAGTGGGTTCCCTTGGCCTGTCCCCCCCCTGTCGCACAGCTGCCCTCCCAGTTCCCCTGTTTCCTTGGGCCTCCGTCCCCTGGACCGTGTGCCCACTACCACTGCCCCCAGGTCCCTGTTGTTGTTGGGGTGGTGGGTTAGCCTGGGTTCCCTGTAGTGGTGGACACACCGCTGATTGACGTGTCCTGGGGACAGAGGTATGGGCCCGCTGGGTGGGTGCTGTGCTGGTGTTCCCAGAGGGGGATAGGTCTGCTGTGGCCTGTGCCTGTCTGAGGGGAACCGACTGTCCAGAGGTCCCCGATGGACCGGGCTGGTCATCTAGATCCAGGGAGACAGAGCTGCTGTCATCACTGTGGGCCTCTTCTGGGGGTGGAGGGGACATTTGTGGACCCTCCTGCGCGGTGACCTGGCGTTCGGGTCCTGCAGGGGTATAAAAGTATGGTTATTGCTTCTGTGTGTGCCAATGGCGTGCAATGGGTGGGTGCCCGTGTACCCCAGTGCTGGCATTCCTTTGTGGGGGCTGTTGTGACGGTGTTTTGGGGGGGGGGGGTGATGGGTATGTGCATTGGGCATGCTTTGGTGATGGGTGTCCATGCTTTGGGGCCGCATGCAGGGCTAAGTTTTGGGATGGGTGGGTTGTGATGGTGAGACATTTGCAAGGGGTAGTTGTGAAGGGGGTGAGGGATGGGGGTATGAGTTGGCATGCAGGTGGGGTGGGGGGGATGAAGTAGTGAAGATGAGACTTACCAGAGTCCATTCCCACAGATACTCCAGCGAGGCCCTCAGGATGCAGGATGTTCAAGACTTGCTCCTCCCATGTTGTAAATTCGGGGGGAGGAGGTGGGGGTCCGCCGCCAGTCCGCTGTACCGCAATGTTGTGCCTTGATACCATGGAACGCACCTTCCCCCGTAGGTCGTTCCACCTCTTCCTGATGTCATCCCGATTTCTTGGGTGCTGTCCCACAGCGTTGACCCTGTCCACTATTCTGCTCCATAGCTCCATCTTCCTGGCAATGGTGGTGTGCTGCACCTGTGTCCCGAACAGCTGGGGCTCTACTCGTACAATTTCCTCCACCATGACCCTGAGTTCAGCATCTGAGAACCTGGTGTGTCTTTGAGGTGCCATGGGGTGGTGTGGATGATGTGTGGGGTGGAGTGTGTAGTGATAGGTGGGGTGCTATTTAGTGGTGTGTTGTGTGAGGTGCGTGGAAGTTCTGTTGGTATTGGTATTGTGTGCCTGTGGATGCTTGGTAGTTGACTGTGGTGTATCTCTCTGGTCTTCGTTTGAACTTTTTGGCCGTAGGGGTTTGTGGGTGATGTGGGTGTGTGTTTTATATTGTATTGGGTGTGTGGGAGTGGTGTGTGTATGTGTATCAGGTGTGTGTATTTCGATTTGTCCAATGTGGTAGTGTTTTGTAGGTGTATGTGTATTTCGACCGCGGCGGTGTGTACCGCCAATAGAATACCGCGGTTGAAAGACCACCGCGTGGATTTGTGGGTCGTAATGGCATGGGCGTATTTCTGTTGGCGTGACGGTGGAGGTTTGGTCATCGCCAGTTTATCGCTGACCTTTGGTGTGGCGGACTTTTGTGGATGGCGGTATTTTGGCGGTTTGCCTAGTGTGGGTCAGAATGACCGTGGCGGTTTACCGCGACCGCGGCGGTGTTATGGCGGTCTTCTGTCTGGCGGTAAGCGCCTTTTACTGCCGAGGTTGGAATGACCACCTAAGTTCTTCCTCAGGGTGGGTGAAAATCCCATCAAGGGTGTGGCCAGCTCTATGAGTGTCCAACCCATGCTTTAGGACCCAGTCCAGAGCCGCCATGAGGTTGAGAAATTCAATAACCAGCGAGTCGCTTGTATCATCAAAGTGGATGTTGAAGTCTCCTAAAATAATTGCTTTAGGGGCTATGATCAGGGGTTCCAACAGGAAGGTCCATGTAGAAAGGAAATTAGAAATGGGGCCGGGGGGGCGGTAAATTAGCAGGCCTTCAGAGACCAGGGATTTGCCAAAGAAGAGTTTAAAGGCCATAGTTTCGCAGACCTCTGGCGCGTGGCTAGCGCTATTCCAAATGCAGGGGAGCTCAGACCTGCAGATAATAGCCAGGCCTCCTCCTCTCCCTGGACTCCTGTCTACCCTATAAAAAGAGAAACCGGTGAGGGCTGCCTCAATGAAATCAGGATCCGAGTCTGGCCTCGCCCAGGTTTCTGTTAGGAAGAGACCGTCTATGTTAAGGGTGGAAATGAGTTCATTGATTTCAAATTTGTGCTTGGGGAGGGATCTGGCATTAATGAGGGCAAAAGAGCCCACAACTCTAAAGTCCCTTATGCCTCCACCAGGAGCATATTCTGAATTGTTACCTCCTACTCCCCGGCCTCCCTGGATTCTCTGCTTTCCCACCGTTAATGGTATAGGCGCCGTCCAGTTGCACTGCACACACCTCCAGGCATGGGTAATGCCAGGGATAATTGTGTGCGTGCACCGGGGGCCCGCGAAGTTCTTAAGTTCAGAAATGGTGTACCTGTTCTTTTTAGCGCAAGATGCAAGGTCCCTGGACCTCAGGCCCGTTCTGGCGCGGACGGGCGCAGACGGGCTTGCCTTTGGAGCGCCTGCTGTGCGCGTCCGCTGCGCAGCCGTGTTGCTGCCCACATTTATCCCCCCTTGATGAAAAAAGGCAGATCAACTAGACCGCTAACCGCGGTCCCTGCCGGGAAACAGGAAGTGGGCTCTGACAGGCCCAACTTCCTGCAGAAAACGGGTCCAAAACCTAAAAAGGACCACCGGTAAAAATATACACCCTAACAGCCCTCAGAGGAGCGTAAACAAGGTGAGGAAAGTGCTTTCTAAAGATAAAAAGATAAAAGTTAAAGCACGCAAAAAAAATAGATTATCTTATGAAACTGGCCCTTCGGTGTTTCTTTTTTAAAAAAATAATTAGACACAGATTCAGTACAACAATGATTAAAGTCATAAAAATGCAGCAAATATTAGGTACCATTGACGGAATTAGTAAAAATGGCAGTAAACACGGAAACGCGCTCACCTCAGTCATGAGAATGAGAATGAATCTGTTTCAGAAATGCAACAGTGTATCTCGAAAAAGGAATAAGTGACAATAGTGATGTTTAAATATTGGGAACAGTGTATTGTTAAATGAGGAACCAACACAGCACAAAGATGTTACCTACATGCACTCTATTAATGCGTGATTCAAGATTTAGAATAACACTACGACTTTAAGGCCACAGTATAAATGGGTGATTGGTTTCACCACGTGATGAATTTGAATTTAAGAGCCATGTACCTATGAGGAAGGCTGTTGGTATCAGCCGAAACGCGTCAGGAAATACTGGTTTCTTTGTGTGTGGCGAATAAAGTGCCTTTTTCAACAGTGAACCTTGGCGTATGGCGCTTTTCTCCGTGGGGAAAGTTTGGTTTATGTTCAAGCGAAGGTGCTCTGTCTTCGCAGCGCCTGGCCGCCCCGAAAAGTGGTTCAGCTGAAACGGAGCAAACAATGCTGATTTATATATATATATATATATATATATATATATATATATATATATATATAGTTTAAAATTGAGTTTATATATATATATATATATATATATATATATATATATATATATATATATATATATATATATAAATTCTAAGCAACTAATAAATCTTTAGAATTTTTATATATATATATATATATATATATTTATGTATATATATATATATATATATATATAAATTCTAAACAACTAATAATTCATTAAAAAAAAGAAAAACTTACCTTAAAATTCATTGTTCATGCAATTGTTATTCAGGCAAAATAGTTGTTTAGATTCAAAGATAATACACTCTACTGAGAATGTATGGGGAATATACACAGTTTGGAAACAAGTCCTTGTAGTAATGGAGCCTGGGTAACTCAAACCAATCCTAACCCCAGTGTCTGTGCCAATCAAGTCTATAGGCTCCAATAACTCGATACCATGGAGGAAAGGGATTATTCAAGGGGAACAGATTAAATAGGCAAACTATCACTGATTCGTGGCCTTTGTTGGAGCCATACATCCTGCCCTCTCAACAAGAATCCTAGATCAATAACACCAATAGTCCACATCATGGCAGTGACAGCATTTGAGGCCATATGACTAGTACAGGACACTGTGGCAGTATCTGGTGCAATGACACATTCACCATTCAGTGGTGTGCGAACATAAATCCTGTCACCAATAATGAAACACATCAACAGCTACCTCCACTGTCCCCAAATTGAAGATGGAGCCAATGTGAAGAGAGAACAGTATGCTAGGGATGTGGTTTGAGCAACTCAGGTGGCACATATTGCCTTGATGGCAGCATCCCACAGAAAACAGGTCAAATACAATCTTCTGAACTTTCATGCCATCAGAGTGCAAGTTGTCTGCGGAAAAAGATTGTCCATCCCAAGAGGGTGTCTTTCTCAGGGTCAACACATGTTGACTTTGTACTTCCAAACAGCAACATATCACTACAAAGGTTACAACTTTGAAATCAGGGATGGCTCCTCCCCAATGGCGGAGGGGCATCTCACCCCTGGTTAAGAGCCAGAAGATGAAAAAATAAACGAATAACTTGCTACTGTTTTATTTTTCATCTGCTGGCTCAGGCAGCAGTACAGAGAAGGCAGGGCTGGGTCTCGGGAGGGGGGAGGAGGAGAGAATGCACTTAAGTGTGCATTTGTGTTTTCCCGGACATTTCAGGCCGGCCAAATACACATGCACACTTAGGTTTATCCAACCTGGTTGTGTTTAACAGCCAGGTTAGAGAAACTGCACACACCCTGGGGCTGTGTCTGAGTGGCAGTCCGAGGTGCTCGGACCAATCCTGATGCTACTTTCATACTAGTTTTAGCTTGAAAGGGGCACCAGGATTGCTGGAGATTCTGTGCTGGTGTCCCAGTAAATGCACCATGCAGCCAATGTTGAAATGACAGTGATTAGGTATGAAACATTTGGGGAACTGGAGTTGTCTGATGCTGTACTGTCATGAGGAGCTCAGCACATATTGTTGACCATTTAGCTCTGTATGATTTAAACCTGTGATGAAGCAACATATATTTAGACTTATTTTAGGTGCAGCAAGCTCATATGGCAATGGCTCACCATCATCCATCACAGTCTGTCCCAAGAGAATCCACACATGTCCAAACAACCCACAAATCCCTGCTCTCATTGACACACAGAAACCCTCCTCTGTTGCCCTCAGTCAGTGTATGTAAAATAGACCATGGGTTCTGACTCTTGAGAGTTTAGGCATGAAACCAATATAGGATGTAAGAACGATTATGTGCAAGGATTGCACAGGTGATTTGACCTACAGTAGCTCATGATGATTGTGAGTGATAATGGGTGTCTCTCACAGCAGAATTGGTTGCAGAGTTCTGACCAAGATGATGTTGTAGGCCTTAGAGGTAACACGAGGATCTAGCAGGGACTGATGGTGCACAAGAGATCATTGCAAATCAGTATTTTCACTCTACCTTTGACTGTCTTATTGACAAAAGAAATTGCAACTGTTTTGTAAATGTACGTTTGTTGGGAATACATAATGTCACCACAGTGATGTCAAACAGTGAATTGCCTTTTCCTGTTCATTTATGTTATCTATGCAGGTGAACACCCACCAAAAGCGGGATATCTGAAAAGCCATTGGTGTTTCATGCTACTAGATTCCTTCTCTTAAGGCAAATACCGTTGTGGGAGGACACATGGCTGCATGCACACAAGAGAATGCCAGCATTTACACAATGACATGATCGACAGTTGAAATAAATGTGCTCCATCTAATGATTGGGTTAGATGTGATGGTACATCACACGTGTGTAGTGGATGTAGGCTTCCTCACCAGTGACTGTGGCAAACTGCATAAATTGTGAAACAGCTGATATTTATGGCCTGACATTTCCAAGTTGGTGCTCTGACAATGTGAGAATGTTCATCTGCACAGACAGCTTGGATAGTCTGTGTACAGTGACTTCCTTCCTTAACTGACACATATTTGACAGCAGTTTCTCCAGCAAAATAATGATTCTTTATGTTGACAGTAACTAGTGGACCTGAGTTCTTAGCCCATCACAATTGTGCATGCAAGCCAGTCTGTGAATGGCAATATTAGTTTTCTGTGCATCCCACAGACATTTTGGCCCTCATTATGACATTGGCGGTAAGTCCCGCTTATCGCCATGCTGACTGCCACCAACATGCTGCCAGCGCGGCGGATTACTGCTACCCATATTATGACCCACACATAGCAATCCGTCACTATACAGTCACACACACAAGTCCGCCAGCCCAAAGGTCAGTGATAAACTGGCGGCAGCAAAACCCACACCGTTATGCCAACAGAACTACGCCCACAGCATTATGACACACGAATAACCACGGCGGACATTCAACCGCGGTAAACCATTAGCAGTACATACCGCCACGCTCAAAATACACATACTCAAACAAAACAACACTACATTAGACAATTCAAACTACACACACCTGACACACATACACACACCACACCCAATGCTGTGTGACAGGGGGAGGACAGGCTCAGGGAACCGACTCTCCAGGAGGCACTCACCAACATCCTGAGAGCATACCACCATTCCCAGGAGACGATGGGCCAAACACTGGACAAGTTGCAGGAGACCCAGCGGCTGCAGGAGGGACAGAACCAGAGGATCAGGGAGGACATGAAGGACATCAACACCACCCTGGTCACCATTGCAGGGGTGCTGGCAGACATGGCCAACACCCTGAGGGAGGCAGTGGCAGACCACCAGGCCCGGACACTAGCCACACCGATGAACAGCCCTCCACCTCCGCTGCCATTAGTGGACAGGAGGCCTGCCACAGGAACAACAGGCCACAACAGGCCACCAGCAACCCTACCCCTGCAGAAGGAGAACCACCCCACAAACTGTCCCTGCGATTCAGGCAGAAGCCAGAGAACATTGCCAAGACCCCTGCCACGAAATAGAACTCCCCTGATTGTCACCCTTGTGTTCCACTCTGTCACCCTGTCCACCTTGAACTGCCATTGTTCCACTTCCAATGCACCTGTGATACAAATAGAATGGAACTCTATCCTGGACTTTCCTCCACCATCACCCAAGCCCATTGCACAATCCCCTATACTTATTGGCACTATGGAGTCTGGCAAATGATTAAACTATGTATTTGTTTAACAAGCTTTAAACAATGCAGTACAACTGTACAGGAATGTATACATAGGAATGACCTGTAGTAGGCTGCAGTCAACACACCAGGTACCAGAGTGGGGCACAGATATCTGAAAATAGAGATGCCAAATGGTACAGTAAGTGGCCATTGAATTGGGAGAATCTGCCTGCCATGTACAATGTCCAACACAAAACTGTCAATGTAAAGTGAAATTACAGTGTCTTACCCGTGTGTCACTGGAAGTACTGTTGTATTACTGCTGTTCTGTTGTCCTCATCCTCATCCTCTGCCTCCTCATCTTGACTGTCCACAGGGTCCACTGCTGCCACACGCCCATCTCCAGCCTCATCCTCCTGCAGAAAAGGCACCTGGGGGCATATTTATACTCCGTTTGCGCCGGAATTGTGTCGTTTTTTTTTACGCAATTCCGACGCAAAACTAACTCCATATTTATACTTTGGCGTTAGACGCGTCTAGCGCCAAAGTCCATGGAGTTAGCGTCATTTTTTAGCGTGGACACCTACTTTGCGTTAATTATATGCAAGGTAGGCGTTCCTGTCTAAAAAATCGACTCCGAGGCATGTGCGTCGGATTTATACTCCCGGGCAAAATTCACGCCCGGGAGTGGGCGGGTCAAAAAAAATGACGTACGGCCGCTTTTGCGCCGTTTTTTAGCGCCTGCAAAAGACAGGCGTTAAGGGACCTGTGGGCTCTGAAGGAGCCCAGAGGTGCCCTCCCATGCCCCCAGGGACACCCCCTGTCAACCTTGCCCACCCCAGGAGGACACCCAAGGCTGGAGGGACCCATCCCAGGGACATTAAGGTAAGTTCAGGTAAGTATTTTTTTTAAAAAAAAATTTGTGGCATAGGGGGGCCTGATTTGTGCCCCCCTACATGCCACTATGCCCAATGACCATGCCCAGGGCACAGAAGTCCCCTGGGCATGGCCATTGGGCAAGGGGGCATGACTCCTGTCTTTGCTAAGACAGGAGTCATTTCTATGGGTGTTGGGAGTGGAAAAAAATGGCGCAAATCGGGTTGAGGCGAAAAAATTGCCTCAACCTGACTTGCCCCATTTCTTGACGCCCAAGCCCCATATCCCCCTACGCCGGCGCTGCCTGGTGTACGTCGTTTTTTTTAACGCACACCAGATGGCGCCGGCGGCTAACGCCGGCTAACGTCATTCGATAAATACGGCGCCCGCATGGTGCTTCAGAATGGCGTTAGCCGGCGTACATTTTTTTGACGCAAAACTGCGTTAGCGCAGTTTTGCGTCAAAAAGTATAAATATGGGCCCTGGTGTCTCAAGGAAATGTTATGCAACATGCAGCATGCCACGATTATTTGGCAGACCTTCTTGGGTGAGTAGCACAGGGATCCACCAGTTAGATGGAGGCAACAAAACCTGGCCTTCAGGAGGCCAAAGGTCCTCTTGATAATCCTTGTCTGCCCATGTGCCTCATTGTAATGCTCCTCTGCCTTTGTCCTGGCATTCCTCACTGGGGTCAGTAGCCATGAGAGGTTGGGGTAGCCAGAGTCATCTGCAAATATCGAGGGACACCTGTTAGTCACACACTAACCCTTATGGCCAACACCATACCCATACACCAACAGCCACTGGGTGGGAACCAGGGCTCACTTATTAGCCACACCCATTGCCTCTGGAGTTGAGCCATCACATTTGGGATGCTGCTATTCTGCAGGATAAAGGCATCATTGTCAGAGTCACCAGATCCTCGGGGTCTGTGCACGTTCCCAACACTTCCACCACAAGACAGCTCCAATACTCTGATTGGATTTATCACAGAGTCTAAGAGAGTCCAAGTGGGGAAAAAGGGATTAGGATGGGAACAGCTGGGAAGGAGACCTGTAGGAAGCAAAAGGTTAAAACACAACATCAAAATTACATCTCATGAAATCAGTACCATGCTACAACTCTAAGCTTCATCTTTTCCGAAAAACATGAACAACCCTAGAATAGTCCTAAAACTGACTAGGCTTTAGATGAGCGAATGCCTGAGGAGGAAACATGAAAAGTTAAATAGGACTTTCAGATTCGAGTACATTCTTTAGCATGAGAATCAGGAAACAATCTGAGCAATTTCTAAACAACCATATGAATCTCCTTTTAAGAATATATATCAGGAACACACAGCATTACATCTAGAACTCTGGTATTGTTGTGTTCATCTCAGAAAAAACATTGGGAAGTGAACTGCGCACATTGCAGATTTTTATATGAGTATTAAACACCATAAAGGATTGTGCACCATGAAATCACACAACGTAGATTCAAGGAATAAATCACGCAACGTGTCAACTTGAAATGCTACCAAGAAAATGTCTTAGAATAGTAGCGCACAGTAATTTACATTATTTATACACGAGGAAAGAATTGCGCGTCTTGCCGATTCAAATGCCACCATACAAATGCCAAGAAATGGTAGCGCACAATGAACAACATGAAAAGTACTCAGGGAAAGAATCGCGCGTCTTGTCGATGCAAATGCCACCATGCAAATGCCAAAAAATGGTAGCGTATAATGAATAACATGAAAAAACACTCAAGGAAAGAATCGTGCGTGTTGCCGATTCGAATGCCACCATGTAAATGCCAGAAAATGGTAGCGCACAATGAACAGCATGAATTACACACGAGAAGTGAATCGTGCGTTTCGCCGATTCGAATGCTACCATGTAAATGTCAAGAAAAGGTAGCGCGCGCGCAATGAACAACAAAGTTAAATGCTCATGAAACGAGTTGCACGTCTTGCCAACTCGTAAAACATCATGTAAATGTCAAGAAATATCAGCGCGCAATGAACAACGATGTAATAACGAAATCAAATCTTTATGGAATAAATTGTGCATCCTCTCTATTTGCAAACCACCACACAAATGTCAAAAAATGGCAGCACACAAGTAATCTGTTATTCATTTAAGAATTAAAATCAAGAATATGAAAATTCTCAATGACGGTGTTGGGAAATGTCCAAACACCGTCAGTGATCACCAATGAGAGATGAGTGCAGAAGACTGGAAAATCCAAATAGGCCGCTGGGACAGGAGCTCAGGAAGAAGCTGCTGCTCTGCACCGGGACCTCTGAATAGTGAGCACTGGAAGTTGGGATGACTCTCTTTTATAGAGTCTTGGCCCAGCCTAGAACCACGCCCAGGCATGTTGCAGGGAAAGTCTCTAGAAGGCCCTGGAAAGGGACCACACCCTAACACACTCTGAATGTCTGCAGCAATACATTGCAAATGTACAGTATTTATAAGCACCTTAAAAATGAATCTTTTGGATGGAATTCTGCAATGCAAAAGGTTAAACAATAACATATCATCACAAAGCATAAATTACATTATCTTGCGAGTGTTGGGTTTTTGCATTCTAGATGCCCGTAGAGCGCGCACTGTCCTGGTGTTGACAATCATGCACAGACCCAGGATACTTTGCATTGACATGGGAGATGTACTGGTTCGCCAGACACACTATCTGCACATTCATGGAGTGAAAGCTCTTTCGCTTTCTGAACACCTGTTCATTTCTCTGGAGGAGGACAAATGAAATAAGCGCGCCATTATTAGTTTCAATTATGTTGGGGATATGTCCCATTGCATAGAAGTCAGCTTTCACTATGGCCAAATCCTCCACCTGGGGGAAAACGATGTAGCTGTGCATGTGTTTAATCAGGGCAGACAACACTCTGGTCAGCACTATTGAGAACATTGGCTGTGACATTCCTGCTGCCAAGCCCACTGTCACTTGGAAGGAGCCAGTTGCCAAGAAATGGAGCACAGATAGGACTTGCACAGGAGGGGGGATCCCGGTGGGCTAATACCAGATATCAGGTCAGGCTCTGATTGGGCACACAGGTCTTTGATTGTGGCCCTGCCCAGTCTATAGGTGAGGATAATGTTCCTGTCCTCTATTGTTGCCAAGCCCACCAGGGGTCTGTACACAGGGGATGTCTCCATCTCTATTCATCTGCAGCGGTTGTAATCTAGTGGGCACAACGGGGAGCATCTGGTCAGTATTCCACATTTCACAACACTGCACTGCATTGCATGTTGTGACTGTAACAGTATATTGTTGTATAGGCCCAAATGCTGCTATGTGTACTGTAACGCAGTTAGGTGCCATGGCCTGCCCCCCCCCCCGAAATGGCTACCGCCTGTCCTGTGTGGATGGACATGGGGAAATGAGGTAATTCCGCTGACGTTGTGCGCCTTTGCTGGAGGCGGTCGAGCACTGCTGTGCACCTCCTCATTGGTTGTCATTGGGCCGTATGGTTTCCAGTGGCCAATGGTGATATACGCCGGCAGTGACGGTACGCACCGCTGCGGACGTGTCCGCCATTTTCTATCTGTTCACTCACTTGCTACCTGACCTTCAACAGGAGAGGACCTTCACTGCAAGTGCTGCTGTGACCTGTGTCTGGAACCGACCATGGCTCGTGTCACTGGGGAAAGGGCCCCTGCCTTCACCGTTGTGGAGTTGGAGAGACTGGTGGATGGGGTCCTACCCCAGTACCGAATGCTGTATGGGCCTCCAGACCAACAGGTGAGTACACTGTGAGCACGATGCATGGGGCATGAATGCATGGAGTGCTGTGTGTGAGGGCCTCGTGTAAAGGGGGGGGGTTGGTGGAAGGATCCTGGGCAGCGTGCTGCATGTATGGTGGGCAAAGTCTGTGCGTAAGGGGATGTGACGGCTATGGTTGGACATGAGTGTAACAGGCCGGACGGTCTGACTGATACATTTTTCTATGTGTATTTTTCTGCAGGTCAGCACCGATCAGAAAAAGGATATATGGCATGCCATCACCAAGGACGTGCGGACCCTGGGGGTCTACGGCAGGTGGAGCACCCACTGTTGCAAATGGTGGGAGGACCTGAGACACTGGGCAAGGAAGACGGCAGAGGCCCAGGTGGGGATGGCCTCCCAATGAGGAAGGGGTGTCCATCGACCCCTGACCCCCCTGATGGCTTGCATACTGGCGGTGGCCTATCTGGAGCCTAGTGCGTAGGGCTGTTCCCTGTGTGTGTGTTGTGTACACCAGAGGTGGTGTTGGAGCCGCCATTGACCAAGTGTATCCTTTGTCTCTTCCCCCCTTTTTGTTTTGTCACCCTGTCCTTCTGTGCATTAGCATCATCTGGCGGAGGAGCAGAGGCACCAGTGACGAAGGGAGCTGCATTCCACAGGGCCCATGAGGCCGAATCCACCAACGGTGAGGGCACCAGTGGGACGGAGGCCGAGGGGAGCACCACAGTAGAGTTAGTAAGGGACAGTTCAGACAGCGACACCTCCTCCGATGGAAGTTCCAGGTGGTGGCGGACACCTCTGTGCCCACCCCAACTACAGGTACAGCCACCACCCCCGTACCAGCACTGCCCTCCCAGCAGCCCCTCAGCGTGTTTCCCGTGCCAGCTCACCCAGGAGGGTATGCTTCTCCTTCGCCCCAGGCGCCTCAAGCCCTGCCCCATTTAGCCCTGCTTCCCTGAGTGAGGAGGCTATTGACCTCCTGCGATCCATCTCTGTTGGGCAGTCAACCATTGTGAATGCCATCCAGGGGCTGGCAGCTCATTTACAACAAACAAATGCATTCCTGGAGGGCATTCGCTCTGGCATGGCGGCCCAACAGAGATCAATCCAGGCTCTGGCCTCCTCTCTGTTGGCAGCCACTGTCCCCGTTTCTAGCCTCCCCACCAACTTCCTCTACCCATTCCCATCCCCCTGAACCCCAACCTATCCCAAGCACACAGGCAGACCAGCATGCACGCACGACAACACACAGGAGTGGCTCAGGCAAACACAAGCAACACACATCATCCCACAGGCACTCACACAAACACCATCCAGATGCAGACATACCAACATCCACTGCCTCCACTGTGGCCCCCTCCTTCTCCACCTCCCTCCCAGTAGCATCTACACTCACACCTGCATACACTACATCCTCATCCACTACCTTCATCATCATCACGCCTATCACTACACACCCTCACTGGAGGTCACCATCCCCACATCCATGCACATGTCCCCTATGTCCTCTCCCACTGTGTCTGTGCCCCCTCCTCCCAAAGTACACCAACACAAGCACTCAGACACCCAACAACCATCCACCTCACAACAGCATCCAGCCCATGCACCTGCACCTAAACACACCCGACACCTCCCACAACCACTTCCTCTTTGTCCGCTCCCAAACCTTCACCCTCTTCCTGCCCCAATGTCCCTAAGAAGGTTTTCCTCTCCACTGTTGACCTCTTCCCTACCCCCCGTCCTTCACATCGGTCCTGGGTGGTCAGAACACAGTCAAGCACCTCAGCCACCCAGTCCACGGCCACAGTATTGTTGACAGCCACTGCAGGTGGGAGAGGCTCCAGGGAACCAGGCAGCAGCACTGAAAGTGTGCCTGCACCAGGTGGGTCAAGGAAGGGCAAGGAGGCACCACCATCTGCCAAAGGGAAGGGCAAGGAGGCACCACCAGCTGCCAAAGGGAAGGGCAAGGAGGCACCCACAGCTGCCAAAGGAAAGGGCAATGAGGCACCACCAGCTGTCAAGGGGAAAGGCAAGGGGCTTGCACCAGCAGGCAGGAAGAACATGAGGCCTGGTGCTGGGACTCATTCGGGGCCCCCACCACCAACCATGGCGGATCGGCCATTCGAGGCTGCAGGGGATGGGCTGGAGCCTCCCCCCCACCACTGCCAGCACCGCCACCAGCACCACCACCAGCACCACTGCCACAACAGCAGCCCCAGTGGGCAGCAGTCTGAGGCTGCATGGGATGGGCTTGAGCCTCCCCTCACCACTACCAGCACCGCCACCAGCACCACTGCCAGCAACAGCAGCCCCAGTGGGCAGCCGTCCGAGGCTGCAGGGAAAGGGCTGGAGCCTCCCCCCACCACAGCCAGCCCTGACACCAGCCCCACCACTGAGCAGCCGTCACCACCGGCGGGCAGTGTGTAGTTCTGCCTCCATGGGTTGTAGTGCGTCCTGGACCCTGCATATCCTGTAGGTGTGACATTCAGGTGAGAGACTGTGACCTTGCACTCCCCAAGATCTGCATCACAGGGCACAATGCCCCCTCCAGAACCAGTGGAAGAAGACATCCACTCACCCCATCCTTGCCAGGATGAAGCACACTGGGCACAAGGCCCCCTCCAGAACCAGTAGAAGAAGCCATCAACTCACCCCATCCTTGCCAAGGTGAAGCACACTGGGCACAAGGCCCCCTCCACAACCAGTGGAAGAAGCCATCCACTCACCACATCCTTGCCAGGGTGAAGCACACTGGGCACAAGGCCCCCTCCAGAACCAGTGGAGAAGCCATCCACTAGAGACACTGTGGCTTTGCACTCCCCAGGACCAAGAAGTGGGAAAACCACCCACTTGAGAGACTGTGGCCCTGCACTCCCCAGGTCCAATCAGTGGGCAAACCACCCACTTGAGCGACTGTGGCCTTGCACTCCCAAGGACCAAGCAGTGGGCAAACCACCCACTAGAGAGACTGTGGCGTTGCACTCCCCAGGACCAAGCAGTGGGAAACCATCCACTAGAGAGACTGTGGCCTTGCGCACCCCAGGACAAAGTGATGGGCATGTAGCCCCCTCCAGGACCAGTGGCCTTGTACCATCTTCCAGCTGAGGTGCCCCGCATTCCCCGTCCCCCTGAGGTGCCTGTTTATTTGTGACCTGATGCCTCTGTAGTGTTCTCTCCGTGTTGTTGCAGGAGTGAGGTGGGGCCTTGGCCTATGTGTTATGGCCCTGTGGCCCACAGACATTGAGGACTGGGCAATGTCCCTCCATTTGTAAATGTGTATATACTTTTTGAATTGGAAGCACGTTTTTATACTTATATTTTGTCTTATTACGCTCACTTTAATCAATTCCTTTTGTCCTTGTATTATTCCTGAGGAGTACCGGGTGTATATGTAATGTTAATGCATCTGGTTGTGTATATGGTGTTGGGGGTGGGGGTGTTGCATGTGTGTGTCACTCTCTTTTTCCTCCCCCCTCTCTTGTGTGCTAGGTGGCAGTACTCACCGTTGTCGTCTTCACGTGCGTTGATGTTCATAATGCAGGAAAAGTTATACAAGCATGGGGAAGATGTGCAACTCGGACTCCATGGCATTGTGGTTGTTCACTGAGTCTCCAGAGGTGAGTCCTTTGACTTCTGTGTTCTGTTTTTGCCGTGCTTTTGAGGTCGTTGATACTGCCCCGGAAAAGGTGGCGGACAGGCCTGTCTTAATACAGTGGGCGGTACATTGTCTTCCTCTTGGCTGTTGGCGGTTACCGGCATGGTGCTTGTTGCTACCGCTGTGGCGTTCGCTATGTTATAGTGGCTGTTTGTCTGAGCGGTTTCCGCTGTGGTCATAATTCCATTTTTGTTACCGCCAGCCTGTCAGCGGTATTACCGCCACTTTATCACTGACCACCAGGGTTGTAATGAGGGCTTTGTGTCCTTAGTCCTGCCCAGAGGGTAATTTATTGATAGTGAGAAATTTGATCTTGAAAGGGACATGTGCATGTGGAAGGCTACATTACATAGATGTGTGTCCCATTTTGGGCAGACGAATTCCATCCAAAAATCTTAGCCTTTGGGAGAAGAGAACAAATATTAGCCCTGTACTGCAGTGGTTCAGAGATGTAGCCAGGCCTATGTGTTTACTCATGCTGTTGGAACCTTTTGTTGTGGAGTGAGCTACAAGCGTATAAATGACAAAGGCATACATGATATGAAAGAAGGGATTGGGAATAACTGAACTTGTTGTAAA
Source organism: Pleurodeles waltl (assembly GCF_031143425.1). NCBI lineage: Eukaryota > Metazoa > Chordata > Amphibia > Caudata > Salamandridae > Pleurodeles > Pleurodeles waltl. The sequence continues at coordinate 513,574,685 of NC_090445.1, forward strand.
TGTTGTGTGATGAACCGTGATGTCCAATTGTGTTCTCACAGATATACTATAATTGTTGTATTTTATTTTTCAGCAACTACTGGGCAAGGCAAAGGTGACAGCAGTCACATTGGCGGGGATGGAGCTGGCCACAGGGGACTGGGTGCTGAGACACCAACACTAAGGGACCCAGTGACATGGGGGTGAAGGGACTGGCCAGGAGGCCACGAGCGACTCAACATCTTCCTCGGAGCCCTCCAATGAAGACCAGTCCCTAGTGGGGGCGTACCCTGGAGAGACTGTGATTGCTATATCTTTGTATGCCCCTGCATTCTCAGCTCAACTCTCCCTCTTGCTCCTCCTCCACTTGGCCGTAGCCGCACCCCTAAAAAGGGGCAGCGTCACCTTTGCTGCAGGCACCTCTGCCCATGCCTTGTGTCCCAGGCTGCACTCTCTGAGGAGCCTTGGATCTTTTAAGAATGATCTGGAATAGCCATGACTTACCTTCTGTTTCAGCTGTGACAGGCTTTATTTCCATCTTGGACCTGGCCCAGGAGCAACTGGAGGACTGGTAGCAGCAAATTCATGGCAACAAGATACATAGAAAGCATTCAAAAGGTAGATTTCATGTTCATATAGCTGCCAATACGGCAGCTCAGGTGTGGAGGTTTAGCCGCCACAGTTGCATTGGTGGGACTGCACATAATGATTGGCTCAGCAGTGAAAGGGGCAGCCGCTTTAGCCTTTGGTGCTGTCATTGCGGGCAATGATTCTTGGCAGTGACTGTGGACCATCAGCGGTCCTTCTCTTCTGCCCTGCTGAATCTCAATAGGGTGGGCGGTTTTACTGCCGAAAAATCGATGGCAGAACCGTTACTGCCAACTTCTAAATCAGGCCCTCATTTTGGCATAAATGATACATATTTAGCATTTTTAGCAGTTAATTGCATGCCCCTATAAACAAAAAGGCCTGAGTGGCAGTAGTGAGGCAGTTTCAACTCCTAGAGAAAATAGTTAAAACTGTAGCTACACATGCATAGCTCAGCAGCATCCTATTTGGTTTTAGAAAGGTTTTAAGATGATGTGTTTGGAAATTATTGGAATCTGACCTAGAGAGGGTTCCGTATTGATTTCCTGATTGAGATCTATCAGCCATTCCACAACATTCTTTAACTATGAAGTTAGACAGCACTTTAATAGTCATCTCGTTCATCCTCCCCTACCTAGAAGTTAATATATGGTTATGAATATCAAGTGAACCATTTGTCAGAAAAACTGAATGAGTGACAGAAATCCTCCTCAATACCTAAAGTATATTTAGATGGACTCCTTGCCGTTAGTCCTTTCCAATCCATTCTGATGGAATGCTGATAATCTGTTGAGGGCCTCAAGGAAATCTCTTTAGTAAACTATTGTCTTTATCTTAGCCGTTAACCTGCAACTTTTACATTTGCGTATATCCTGAAATGTGTTGATTCATTTCAGAGTTCAATCTATGGCTTTTATGGACAGTAAATCATTTACTACAACCATGACCTGACAGCCTATGCTCCTTTTAGAATCGAAATGTCAAAAGTCAGTAGGAAAGGGACTATCATGAATGGTGCCTACCGGAGAATATTCATTTCAGATTTGAGCTGACCTTGTTGGCAAGATCCAACAGAAGTAATGTTCTCTTCCATCTCTCACTGTCCCACCAGTGACCACATATACTAGGATATGAGGCCAGTGATAAGAGCAGGCGAAGAGGATTGGGATACAAGAGAAAACAGACACAGGACTCCGTACTCACCAGTTCTGAGACCAAGTAAGGCTGCAAGTTGTAGTGGATCTCCACAAGACAAAGAGACATCTTAAGTAACTAGTTCTCTGTTGTTGGAAAATTTAACATACCTTTGATTGTGAAATGATTTAAATATGAAATGCTGTTTTAATTTCAGACCTGCTCTGTCCTAGGAATGATTGCATTACATATAACCCCAATCTTTAGAGTTCAAGCAAATGTGCATGAAGGCTCTCATGTAGTTAGTCTTAAGGTATTGCTTCCTCGCACACAAACACAAAATAACGGAAGAATATTGAGGTACAATATAACAACCTGTAAGTTCATGTAGAGGTGTATAGATTTACCATTCTCAACTCCACATCGACGGACTTTGAAGATATATGTACTGCATAGGTAAATATTTGTGGAGTTAGGTATTAAAAATCTAGACTTACTTTCTGTCAGTATTTTTCTTTAAATATATTTTGTCCTCGATATTCTGCCCCACCGATTATGTGGGGTCAATATTCAGGGGGTATACCTTCATTTAGAAGTTTTATCATTAAGACACCTGGTCATATGATTGTGTAATAGCACGTTTGTGTTCTTAACTTTCTTGTTGCCTCACTTTATATTATTAGGTAAGATCACAGTTTGATTTTTTCATTATGATACATGTTCATATGGTTGGATTGCAGTTAGTTTGTGTCCTTACCTTGCTTGTTACATGGCTTTAGGCTTTTGGGTAAGATCACAGTTTGAGTATAGAAGATGCCCTTTTCTATCACAATGTGAGAATATGGCTTCATTGAAGATCTTTTAGTGCTGGTCTGTATTCATTATCCAAGACTTTGACTGTCAGACAGTGTTTGGGGATAAAAAGAATTAGGGTGACTATCACTATTATCCTGCTAGTTTTCCTGAGGTGTCTTTCCTTTCAGAAATTCCCAGAGTAGTTTTAACCTTAAAGTTCTACCTGGGCCCCTTTTGGGTTTGACATGAGTTGGGCTCAGGCTACCAGTGACATGCCTGACCCTGCAGAGCTGTGTATGTTTATGAATCACAGAGGTGAACCCTATCATCGAATTTTAGGTAAATTACCAGGATCCTGAAAGGTGCCTTAGTTGTTCTGATGAGATCCCCCCACTAATATATGACTAGCAGCAAGTAGTACTGAATGAATAAAGGTCTTTGAATGCTCACTAGTGGGATGGAGAACCAGAGTTCCACAGGCTATCAGGGTCAGACAGGGAATGGGTTGCTTACAGAATTGATGTGGTACATTCAGAGACTTATGACATCAAGAAAAGACAGCTGTGTATCCACCAACAGTGAGCTGACTTTGCAGGGGACGAACCCAGACAAAATTGTACCCTTTCACTGGGACACACTGTACAACAAAGTATATCAACAATAAAGTGAAAAGGGGGCACATTGATCTGGTAGCATTTAGGGGTACCTGAAAGGGTCATGCCAAACTCTGACTTATATTACTTGTTAAAAGTCAACAAAATCCATATCAGGTTGTTGATATTTTTCTAAGGAGAATGTTTTAACAACCTGAATCAGAATGAGAATGGGCACTTTTGTACATTGTTTAGCTTTCTGGAGATGCCTCAGAAAGGCGTAGAAGAATGGTTCACTTTGTAAGTTGGAGTGGAAGTCTACATTTCCACAAGATGTAATTGTACTGAGAAAGAAATAATCCCCCTCTTCTGTTCATGATCGGCAATAGTTCATCATATTTGTCTGAACTCTCAATGCTAGTGCATGTAAGGGAGATGATAGCAGTATACCATGCTTTAAAAGCTACACACAAGCAATCTCCTGCTCTCCTTTCCCTGATCAGGAGCTCCTCCTCGTAGTCTGCTGATGCTATTTGTGTGATCACTGCAGAGCTCAAGATCTCTGGACATATACTCCTCTTGGTACAAAGTTCCTCAAACATGAACAGTGAAAGGAGGTTGTTCGAATGCGAAAGTCTGCAGTCCCATGTGTGGGTTTCTCAATTCATTTAGGTACAAGCACAGTTATAATATTTAAGTTAGAAAGAGTCAAATAATGTCCTGTCATAAAAATGTATGATGCATCACATCCTGAACTGCACTGCTGATAAATTGTGTTATGATGTTCATGAGGCAGGGTTTCTCACTATTTACCCAACTTTAAGACCAAAATTATTAAAATTCAATGAGTAGAACCAGAATTATGCATGTTTAAAGATTTCAATGAAAATAGTGCCCATAAGCACACAGAACTAACTGTGGGTATCTGGTCGCACTGGACTGGGACAAAATCCCAAATTCAGGCTGACCACGATGGAGCATGGTCCAGATACAGGGACCAGGTTTGGCCCACTGAACAAAGTAGCTCAAATCCTGGTTGCGGAGCATTGTGAGGTCCTACGTCAAAGATGCATTGTGCAGTGGCGGTTTCAGTGAACTGTGGGTAGCGATGTGAGGTCTGGCTTTGTCGATATGTCGGACAGCAGTGATGAAGGCATCGACAAGTTTAGGCTTGTGATGCCTGGTCCTACGTTGTTGTCGACGATGCCATTGATGGAGGCTTGAACGTGAAGCCCTGTGTCTGGGATGCTTCCCACAGTGGTGATTCTGAGGAGCTGCAAATTGCGATGCAAGGTCTTGAGTTGTGGATGCGGCAATCATCGGGTGCTCTGATGCAGAGCTGTGAAGAGATGCATTGCACTGCACCGTTCCTGCCCAAGAGACCAAGGCTGAGCTAGCAGAGCACCTTCAGGCCCACTTCCAAGGGCTTAGGACTGGGGTAGCACCACTTTGGGGACAATACTCACAGCAGACTGAATCTAGGTACTAGGTTCAAGGTGGTTTGAGCCTTTTCTCTCCCTGAGGCTTTGGTCAGGAGGCCAGCCAGCTAGCGCTCAGAGGAACTCAGGTCATCCTAGATTCAAGATGCAAATGCACTCATTTTCATTCAGGCAGCAGGGCAGCAGCTACATTAGAGACCGCGCTGAGTCTCCATTTTAGATTTCACGTTTAGCTAGACATCTTTTCTAATGGTGACTTATTTACTTGTTTTTACATTCAGATGATAGTATACTGAAAAATTACTATATGTGCAGCTTATTTCTAGTCAGCGTTGCTGCTATGCAGTCTGTACACTCTGCCCAAGGCTAGGCACATAGACTGCAATGTCCTTGTGTTATGTTGTAAATTGGAGACAACTCTGAGGCTCCAGACAAATTATGGCTTCAGCTCTGCACCTTTGACAAAGTGCAATATGAACAGTTATTTTATTATATAAAAAGCCTCTATGCTACATTCAGCAGACGAGCACATTTACTGGAATTACCCTGGACTGTAACTGAGCTGCAACCCTGCTGACTCTGACCTCCATCCTGCAAAGAGAGATAGCTTTCTGTCAGACCAGCTTCCTGGCACATCATACCCATGTTTAGGGGGTTAGGTTATCCCAAAGGATCTGGCAGAGGGTAATCTTGCTATGCTTTCAATAGTGTAGGTAGTAGCAGATAGGCATGCAACAATGTAGTAATTTACCATGCTTGAACTGATGAATTGTTTACCTTTTTCACCATTCCAATAATGCTGGTTAGAATGCTTTGTTTCATCAGTCTAATAATTGTTGCTCATTCTTTCTGTGCAAGAATACAGTTGTTTCAATAAATGTTTAAAAAGTCATTTTCATATCTTTTTTGTGGTTAAATTGGGCATGCAAAGAAACAATTAAAGGGTAAATCTGTTTCTAGAATTTCCTTGGGAATAACAGAGATCATGTTTGAGGTTGCTGGGAGCCTTGCAAGGTTAGGGGTTCAGATGGAGCACTGTGAGATAGCTATGAAACAGGGCCGACATTTCCTGAAGGTATAGATGGACTAATACCCCATATCCTGAAATTCATGTTGACCTAATACGCAGTCCTACTTAATTTCTAGGAACCGTATAACAGTAGCAGGGCAGTTGAATAACAGTCATTCTTGCAGTCAGCAGTCTTCTATAAGTCCAGATGTTGTCATGCCACGAGTCACAATATGGCCCGCTGTTCATGCCGCGACCTCCCTGGCATCCTGGTTTATTCAGCGGGACACCCTAAACACTTACCTGCAGCCCGGGGTTTCCTGCTGAGAGCCTCAAAGGGCCATTCTTAGCCATGCTTGTAACTGTGCTGGAAGCATTCATCTCCTTGGGGGCCATATTCTTGCTCCCTGTAATTTCTTCTTCCGAGAATTCCAGAGGAAGGGTTTTTTACTTAACCAACCCATCATTGAGTCGCTATCTGGTATAACTGGCGGCATTTCCCGATCCATCATGGTGACCTCACTTCTTCCTCAATGTCACTTCCTGTTTTGGGGTACATAAGGAACATAACTGTCTTTCTCCTTTGCATTGCAACACTCCTCACTCCTGCTGGTGTGCCTGCACTCCCATTGGGGTATTCTCACTCCTGTTGGTGTCTCCTCAACATTTCATTGTCGGTGGCATCATGGCTACCAGAAGGGATAGCCCCTGCCTTTGGCGGACGAAGACAACCAAAACCTGGACTTGTGGATTTTCCATCCCTCCAGGGCTACGAATAGAAGTCCCTCTGCTGAGGACTCTGACAGATTGCAATGCCCAATTTCTAGCCTTAGACTGTGGAAGCATGAAAGCTTCACAAGAATTATCTCAGGCTGGGCCAGTGGACCCTGCACAAACTTTGGTTTAGACAGTTAAACAACAAGTCCAAGAATTCCAAAAACTATGAAATGCTAACTTGGTCCTATCTCAAACGTTTACTGCCAGTGCATCTGACGCGCCAGCCATTTCTCCAGCAACCCTTGTTTTTTCTGGACATCCAAACAAATGAATTACATTTCTAAACTCCTGACAGTATTCTTCGCCTTCCATTCAGGTCACTATACTCTGCATAGAGCCAAAGTGCGGTATCGGATCTGGGCACTATCAGGCCCGGCATTAACATAAGCACCCCCTTTGGTAGCTACAGAAGACCTGAGCCCTTCTGATTATGTAACCTTTGTTACAGCCTTTAAACTGATTTTTGAAAGGCCTGGTTTATATTCTTCGGCTAAAGAAGCTCTTTGTAACATTCAGCAGGGTAATCAAAATGTTCTACAATACATCCCTTGCTTCCACCAGTTATCAGCTGAGACCACATGGGTGGAATGGACTCTAGTTACTCTCTTTCGCTGCGGCCTTTGCGAGGATATAAAAGATGAACTGCTACATTTGCCACGTGTGGAAACAATTGCAGTGTTAATGGATCAGGTCCGATCCATTGAACACTGGCTGAACGAACACAGGTATAAAAGGTACAGGGCCCGATTTCGTCAAACTCCAGTGACACATCTCAGTGCTCAAATGATTGACACTCCTGTTCCTGAGAATCCTTCAACTTCATGAGAGGAGCCTATTCAAACTGGGCAAGATTGCGGAACCTTGTCTGAAGCGGAACTGGAATATAAAAGAAAGTAAGGATTATTTATGTACTGCACCACATCTGGTCATCTAATCTGCAGTTGTCCCACATGTCCACAGACAGTTCTTAGAAACACAAGATCCTACCCTCTGTAAGAGGGGAAAGGATGGAAAAGTCAGGAAACCCTTCTATTTGTTCCTCCAGAAAATTGGTTACTCTCCTGTTCCTCATGCCCATGCTTCTGAAATATCAGAATTAAAAGGTGTTGGCCCTATTCGACAACAGGGCAAGCAGGTTGTACATGGAAGAAAAGTGGCACAAGAAAGGCAAATACCTCAAGTCCCCAAGGAATACCTTGAACAGGTTCATACAGTAGATGGAACACGACTGGTCTCTGGACTGTTTACAGAGATGACCACCACTTTAATGTTGACCTTTGGAAAACATCAAGATATCAAATCTTTTGATCGTATTAACTTACCCAACCCCATTATGATCTTAGGACTTAGCTGACATCAATTGGGAGGCTCAAACCATATCCTTATCTTTTCAATTTTGTCATCAATGTTGTTACATGATAGAAGACTACTGGGCTCCTAAGGAAACTTACAAGAAAAGGAAATTGAATGTCGTACAATTAGCATCATAGAGGAAGTCTCAGTTAATTATCAGAAGTATGAAGATATATTTCAGAAACCTAAGGAGGTATCCTTACCACCTCACTGTGAATTTGACTGCTCCATTGCCTTCAAACCTGGTTCACAGTTCTGCTTGGAAGAATTTATTCACTTTCAGAAATTAAAAAGTAGACCATAAGGCAGTATCTTGAGGAGAATAGTCCAAACGGACTCATCACATGTTCCTTCTCTCCTGCTGAGGCTTCTCTCTTTATTATGCCAAAGATAACCAAAGATGTATGGCCATGTATTGATTTCAGAGGATTCAATTTAGTAACCATAAAAGACCAATATCCTTTACCTATTATCAAGGGTATTTTATAGTCAGTCAGAGGAGTCCAAATATTAACCAAGTTACATCTTTGGGAAGCATACCATCTCTTTCATTTAAAAAAGGAGATGAGTGGAAGAAAGCTTTCAGAACTCCTGATTGGGTATTTTGAATATTGTGTTATGCATTTTGGGTTAAGCAATGCACCATTCATTTTCCAGTGGTTTATGGATCATGTATTTGCAGACCTATTAAACCAGAGTTTTGTGCTATATTTAGGTGTCATGCTTGTCAAGACCTTGATAGACTATGCGAAAATAGATTGTTCTGCAAGCCTGAAAACGTGAATTTGATCAGTCTGAAGTGGAATATTTGGGATACCATCAAAATAAAACAGAAATTGCCGTTGACCCCCCCCCCACCCCCCACCAGAAATTCTCTTCCATTCTGGAATTGACCTTCTCCTTCCTCTATTAAAGAGACTCAAAGCTTCCTTGGTTTGGCAACATTCCATTGCCAGGTTGTTAAGAATTTTGCTTCTCAAACTAGCCTGACCTCTCATGCGCTCAAGAAAGAGAACATAACATACAGATTTAGGTGGCCAGGGCAAGCTGAAACAGCCTTTCATAACTTGAAAAAAGCATTTCCAATGGGTCCAATTCTACATCATACAGGTATCTCCAAAAAGATTATAGTCAAGACGGACACCTCTGAGAGAGCAGTTGGGGCAGTATTGTTTCAACAAGAGGATGATGGGCTAGAACACCCCATTTTTACCTGTCACACGTCTTATCCAATTCAGAGAAGAACTACACAGTACTAGAATGGGAACTCTTGGTCATGAGATTAGCCTGCTGCGAGTGGAAACATTTCCTAATGTGAACCAAAGAACCTTTTGAAATCAGGACTGATTATCAGAATCTACAGTCCCTTCACAAAATGCAATTTTGGAACAGCCGCCAAGCAAGATCATCCCATTTCTTCAATCAACACAACTCCATTATAACCTATATTCCTGGATCCCAGAATATCATTGCTGATGCCCTCTCCTGATACTATTCTAAGAGTCTAACTATTTTCCAGCAGAATATCCTGTACCTACAATGCATAATCGGAACAACTCAGTCTTTTTTAGATAGAGTCCAAGTGGAATACACAAACTTTACTATAGGGACAAGGGCCTTTGCCTTCCAACCAAAGAATTACAGCTTGAGGCCCTTCAGATGTGCCATGATTCACCTATAGCTGGTCATTGAGGCATCAAGTCCACCACAGATTTAATCCTATGATACTTCTGGTGGCCATCTATACTTGAAGAAACTGAAGTATATGTCACTTTTTATCTAATCTGTGCTCAAGCTAAGGCGTCTCATGCCCGGCATCTGGAATGTTGTATCCCTTACCAGTTCCTCCTGCACCTTGGCAAATAGTGTCCATTGATTTAATTTTAGCCTTACCACCTTCTGCAGGGAATCAAGTTGTAATGGTGACTGCGGATTCTTTTTCTAAGATGGCACATTTCATCCCTCTAATAAAGTTGCTGTCCAATAGAGAATTTGGGAAGACTTTTATACATGAAATATTCCATCTATCCGGTCTTCCTCCAATCATTATCTCAGACCGAGACCCTCAGTACATATTTTGCTTCCGGAAACATTTCTGTAAATCCTTACACCTCAAGGCAGCTCTGTCGTCTGGATTCCATCCGCAAACCAACGGTCCTACCAAAAGATTAAACCAAAATCTAGAATAATACCTTTGTTGTTTTTGTAATTCAACTCAAAGTGTCTGGACTACTTATCTTTCTCTGGCTAAATTTTCTTATAACAATGCAGATTAGAGCACCTTAAAAACAATACCCTTCTTTTGTTTATATGGATATCATCCAAGCACCTTTCCATCGAGCTTACAGGACTCTACCTCAGTTCAGGCAGTTGCTACTTTTACCCAACTCCTACAAAAGATAAGGCAAAAAGTCTTCCTTAATCTATGGGAGTTCAAGCAGAGAATAAAATCCCCCAGTGGTGATCTCCAGGTCAGTCCCCATACTACCAAGAGGGTGACTAGGTTTGACTGTCCTCAAAATACTTGCCTTACAAAGTTTCACTAAACAAATAAAAAAATACCTATTTTGTGGGCCCTTCAAGATAGGTACTGATAATAAACCCAGTGGCCTTTCCACTTTAGTTGCCACATTCTTGGAAGGTGCATCCTGTTCTCTCAAACGCCACCTGTTTTGGTGGACGATGTTCCTGAATATGAGTTTGAGGATATTTGTGTCTCTTGTTTTTTTTCAAAACCATTTACAACGTTTGATTCATTGGAAAGGTTATCCTCCTAGTGACAGATCATGGAAAGAGGCTATCTCTATTCATGCTTCTATCCTGGTTCGCTGATTTATTTTGGCAATTCCCTGATACAGACACACCCAGGGCTTTAGGAGGGGGCATACTGGCACACCACAGATTGCAGCATGCCCCACAGTTCACTCCACTGCCTCCCCAGCATCCCGCATTATACAGAAGGCTGCCTTATACACTTACCTGCAACCTTGGGATTCATGAAAGGGGCCATGGAGGGCCAATCTTCACCTCTCTTGTCAGCTTGGCTGGAGCCTTTCCTTTTCTCGGGGGCCATATTCTTGCCCTCTGTAGTTTTTTCTTCCCAGAATCCCTGGAAAATGGGTTTTTACTTAACCAATCCACAATGGAGGCTCTATCATGTAGTTTTGCCAGCATTTCCAAACCCATCATGGCAGCATTACTTCTTCCTCTATGTCACTTCCTGTTTTGAGGTTTACAAGGGGCATAACTGTCTTTGCCTTTATTTTGCAAAACTCCTCAATCCTGCTGGGGTATCCTCGATCCTGCTGGGGTATCCCCACTCCTGCTGGTGTATCATCACTCCTGTTGGTGTCTCCCTGCTGGCGGTTCTTGCTCCTGCTGCTTCCCATCTGAACTGTTCTATCATCCTGGTTCTGGCATTTCCACTAGGCTTAGCTGCGCCTTCTGAGCCTTGCTGCAGTCCTGGTCATCCACCATCAGTGCCCGTCCTCATCTGCTTCTCGGGAATCTCCAATCGCCATCAGAGGTTTTTTCTCCTTCGAAGGTTTTCCTCTTGGGGCGTCCTTCTGAAGGGCACTATTGGCTTAGATGTTCCATTGTCTGCGGCATTGTGGCTACCAGATGGGGAGGCCCCTATTTTTGGCAGACGAGGACAGTCAAACCTGGACTAGTGGATTTTCCATCACTCTAAGGCTGTGAATAAAAGTCTGTCTGTTAAGGAACCTGACAGATATGTACTGAAGAGGGTCTGAAGGTCCAATATTTATACTTAGTGCCAGCTTTGAAGTCGGAGATGGTTCTGGAGGTTTCCACCCCCAGAGCTGCTTGGAATTTTCTGCCTCCCTGCCCTGGTCCCAGCTTGTCTGGGTCACAATAGACGGGTGTGAAAGCATTTGTGAGTGTGATGAGGCCAAGCCTGTGTTATGTGCAAGTGTGGTAGGTGACAGCTCCTCCACCTCATCATGTCAGAGATGGTGCATCCTGCCAACACCTATTCCCTCTTTGTTTCACAGTCTGGAAGCAGTACACAAAAACCAACTGCCAGCTACATCTAGTCATGTGACCCAGGATGCAGGATGCAAGATGCAGGCACCAAATGGTTAGGACAAGAAAGTGCCAACTTTCTAAAAGTGTTTTTTTTCAGAAGTGTGACTTAACATCCAACTTTACCATTCAAGAGAGTTTGAAATTACAATTCTTTAGACACCAAACTAGAGATTCCTAACTGTTCCCAATTGAAAGTTATCTCGTATTGAATGTAATAAGGTAACTCACTGTTATCATATGGGAGAGGTGGGCCTTGCAGAAGTGAAAAATGAATTTATGGGCTTTTCACTATCAGGACATGTAAATGTTAAAAGTAATTGTCTGACCTTTCAAATGTAATGAACCCAGCCCTATCAGCTGCTTAGGGCCTACCCTAAGGGTGGCTTATAAGTATTAAAATGAGAGGTTTAGGCCTGACAAAAGCTTTATTTTTCTAAATGGCAGTTTAAAACAGCACACAGAGGCTGCAATGGCATGCCTGAGACAATCTTGAAAGGCAATTTAAATGGTTGGCACAATAAGTGTTGCAGAGCCTCTACTAGCATTTATTTTATAGGTCCTGGGTACATGTACAACCACTTTATTAGAGTTTTATAAGTAAAATAAATATGCCAATTGGGTGTGAGCCAATGTTACCATGTTTAAAGGAGTGAGCAAATGCACATTAGCACTGGTTAACAGTGGTTAAGTGCACAGAGTCCTAAGGCAAACAAAAACTAGAGTAGCAGAAATAGAGGAGTAAGGCAAAATGTTTGTCGGGAGGCCACCTTCAGGCTGTAGGTCTAACATGAGGTATCCAAGGTCACATCACTGTTTGTGACTCTCCTGTGTTGTGATATGTATTCCTTCCAGACAGGGGATAAAGGGGCCTTGGGTGAGGGGAAGGGTGTTCCTCTCCTGAGCAGGATGTCCTGGGGGCTTCTACTTATCACCTACTGCAAGGTGGGTATGGTATCACCAGGGATCTTAAATAGAAGTGGCCATAATCTGAAATACATTTTTGCATGTAGTATAGTGCTTTGAACTCAACAGGACCATCAACTGGGAGCCAGTGAAGTTCATAGAGCAGGCTGGCAGTGGGATGGAACTCAGGGGGGGTGAAGTAGGGGTTTTGCAGCTGTGTTCTGTACTATCTGAAGCCACCTGAGAAGGCTCTTCATGACCCCTAGGTAAAGAATATTGCCATAATCCAACCTGGATTTGGTGACTCATGCATAAGCTCTCATCCAGCCAACCTCCCTGATTCCAAACTATGGATATAGAAGTGGGAATATTACCCCCACCTCAGGCCACAAAGGGTGGCCCCACAGATCAGGGAGCTTGCCCAACAATAGAATCTCGGTCTTTTCTCCACTTAACTTCAGGGATTTAGCATTCATCCAGGAGCAGACTTGTGTGAGGCAACTATTCAGAGTCTCTGCACTGTGGTTCTCCTGGGATGAAAAGAAGACAGTGATTGGGGTAAAAAGAGAGAGAGAGAGAGACCACACATTTTTACAATGTCCGCAAGTGTCCTTACCTACAAGTGAAAAAGAATAGGACTGAGAATGGAGCCATGTGGAACCCCAGAAGGTAGCGGGTTTGGCTTAGAGCGGTGTTGGTGGGTGTGGAACTAAAAGACACAATCCCATAGGAAAGTGCTCAGCCAGGACAGGGCCGTGCTCTGCACCCCCACAGCATCTAACCTTTGGAGTAGAGTGTTTTGGTCCACCATGTCAAAAGTTGCGCTGAGGTCTAGCAGAATCAATGTAGCGGTGCCACTGTTATCTAGTTGTTGTCTTAAATTATCTGTTATGGTGAGGAGGGCTGACTCCATACTGTTCCCTGCTCTAAAGTCAAATTGTGAGGGGTAGAGCAGGCCATTGTTTAATTTACATCGTGAGGTGCTTATTCATGTGCTTTTCTAGGACTTTAGACAGAGTAGGCAAGAAGGATATTTGCCTGTAGCTGGACCAGGTAAAGTGTAGGTGCATGACCACTGCTAATTTCCATCCCTTAGGGAATGTGCCTACCGAAATGGAGGCATTTAGAAGCTGTGTAAATAAATCCATAGAATATAGGTTGAGTTTGCCAAACACCTAAGTAGGGCAAGGGTCAAGAGGTGAGCCTGACTTCATGGTAGTGATGACGCGTCCCTTTATCATTAATTTACTCACTTTGGGACTCGTTTTAGGCCAATGAATCTTTTGACCCTGTTTGAAGACACCTTAGGACGAGATAGCTAATCAACATGTCAATCAATATGTCAATAATGTCATCAATATTTATTATAACAATGCACTTTACTTTAGTCAATGACATTTAATAAACTCTGGAAACTGTAGGAGGCTGGCCTGGCTTGTAGTGGGTACCAGAGGTACTTACACCTTGTGCAGGTCCAGTTATCCCTTATTAGTGTAGAAGAGGTGTTTCTAGCAGCTAAGGCTGATAGAAGGTAGCTATGGCAAAGCAGCTTAGGCTGAACTAGGAGACATGTAAAGCTCCTACTATACCACTGGTGTCATAAGAAAACACAATACACAGAAGTACTAAAAATAAAGGTACTTTATTTTTATGACAATATGCCAAAAGTATCTCAGTGAGTACCCTCGGTATAAGATATATACACAAGATATATGTACACAAACCAAAATTATGCAGGTAATAGCAAGAAAAGTAATGCAAGCAGTGTAAAATTACAGTAGATTGCAATAGGAGCACATAGGTATTGGGGCAACACAAACCATATACTCCAAAAGTGGAATGGGAACCACGAATGGACCCCAAACCTATGTGAGCTTGTAGAGGGTCGCTGGGACTGTAAGAAAACAATGAGGGTTAGAAAAATAGCCCACCCCAAGACCCTGAAAGGTAGGTGTAAAGTGCACCTACTACCCCCAGAGAGCACAGATGTCGTGATAGGGAGATTCTGCAGGAAAAACAAACACCAGCAATGCAACAACAGTGGATTTCCAGACCTGAGTACCAGTAAGGCAAGGGGACCAAGTCCAATAGTCGCGACAGTGTCGAGAGTGGGCAGGAGCCCAGGAAATGCCAGCTGAGGGTGCAAGGAAGCTGCCACCTGTTGGAAGAAGCTTGGAGTTCTGCAAGAAAGAAGAGGACTAGGAACTTCTCCTTTGGAAGACGGATGTCCCACGTCGTGATGAAGCTTACAGAGGTGTTCCAACACAGAAAGACCGCAAACAAGCCTTGCTAGCTGCAAGGGTCGCGGTAAAAATTTTTGGATGCTGCTGTGGCCCATGAGGGACCAGGATGTCGCCACTTGGAGGAGGAGACAGAGGGGGTGACCAGCAAGTCAGGGAGCCCTTACAGAAGCAGGCAGCACCCGTTGAGGTACCTGAAAAGGCACTTGGAACAAAAGTGAACCGGAGTTCACTCAAAGTCACAAAAGGGAGTCCCACGATGCCGGAGGACAACTCAGAAGGTTGTGCACTGCAGGTTAGAGTGTCGGGGACCCAGGCTTGGCTGTGCACAAAGGAAATCCTGGAAGAGTGCTCAGGAGCCGGAGCAGCTGCAAATCATGCGGTACCCAGCAATGCAGTCTAGCAGGGGGAGGCAAGGACTTACCTCCACCAAACTTGGACTGAAGAGTCACTGGACTGTGGGAGTCACTGGGACAGAGTTGCTGAGTTCCAGGGACCACGCTCGTTGTGCTGAGAGGGGACCCAGAGGACCAGTGATGCAGTCTTTTGGTGCCTGCGGTTGCAGGGGGAAGATTCCGTCAACCCACAGGAGATTTCCTCAGAGCTCCTGGTGCAGAGAGGAGGCAGGCTACCCCCAGAGCATGCACCACCTGGAAACAGTCGAGAAAGCCAGCAGGATGAAGCGATACAAGGTTGCTAGTAGTCGTCTTGCTACTTTGTTGCGGTTTTACAGGCGTCCTGAGCAGTCAGCGGTCGATCCTTTGGCAGAAGGTGAAGAGGGAGATGTAGAGGAACTCTGGTGAGCTCTTGCATTCCTTATCTCCAGAATTCCCCAAAGCAGAGACCCTAAATAGCAAGAAAAGGAGGTTTGGCTACCAAGGAAGGAGGATTGGCTACCAAGAGAGGTAAGAGCCTATCAGAAGGAGCCTCTGACATCACCTGCTGGCACTGGCCACTCAGAGCAGTCCAGTGTGCCACAAACACCTCTGTTTCCAAGATGGCAGAGGTCTGGGACACACTGGAGGAGCTCTGGGCACCTCCCCTGGGAGGTGCAGGTCAGGGGAGTGGTCACTCCCCTTTCCTTTGTCCAGTTTCGCGCCAGAGCAGGGCTGGGGGATCCCTGAACCGGTGTAGACTGGCTTATGTAGAGATGGGCACCATCTGTGCCCATCAAAGCATTTCCAGAGGCTGGGGGAGGCTACTCCCCCCCAGCCCTCACACCTATTTCCAAAGGGAGAGGGTGTTACACCCTCTCTCAGAGGAAGTCCTTTGTTCTGCCTTCCTGGGCCAGGGCTGACTGGACCCCAGGAGGGCAGAAACCTGTCTGAGGGGTTGGCAGCAGCAGCTGCAGTAGAGACCCCGGAAAGGCAGTTTAGCAGTACCCGGTACTGTGCTAGAGACCCGGGGGATCATGGAATTGTCCCCCCAATGCCAGAATGGCATTGGGGTGACAATTCCATGATCGTAGACATGCTACATTGCCATGTTCGGAGTTACCATTGTGACGCTGTACATAGGTAGTGACCCATGTACAGTGCACGCGTGTAATGGTGTCCCCGCGCTCACAAAGTCAGGGGAATTTGCCCTGAACGATGTGGTGGCACCTTGGCTAGTGCCAGGGTGCCCACACACTAAGTAACTTTGCACCCAACCGTCACCAGGTGAAGGTTAGACATATAGGTGACTTATAAGTTTCTTAAGTGCAGTGGTAAATGGCTGTGAAATAACGTGGACGTTATTTCACGCAGGCTGCAGTGGCAGGCCTGTGTAAGAATTGTCAGAGCTCCCTATGGGTGGCAAAAGAAATGCTGCAGCCCATAGGGATCTCCTGGAACCCCAATACCCTGGGTACCTCAGTACCATATACTAGGGAATTATATGGGTGTACCAGTATGCCAATGTGAATTGGTAAATTTAGTCACTAGCCTGTTAGTGACAAATTTTAAAGTAAAGAGAGAGCATAACCACTGAGGTTCTGGTTAGCAGAGCCTCAGTGAGACAGTTAGGCATCACACAGGGAACACATACTGTATAGGCCACAAACGTATGAGCACTGGGGTCCTGGCCAGCACGGTCCCAGTGACACATAACAAACATAAGGTTTTCACTATGAGCACTGGGCCCTGGCTAGCAGGATCCCAGTGGGACAGTGAAAACACCCTGACATATACTCACAAACAGGCCAAAAGTGGGGGTAACAAGGCTAGAAAGAGGCTACTTTCTCACACAACCCCCCCCCCCCCCAAACGAAGGACAATAAGGCTAACCTTGGCCAGTTGAGTCTTTATTGTCTAAGTGGTGATAAGTGGAGAGTAGCTCTGCAATAGACTGGTTACTCCCTTTATCATCCACTATATGGTTACTTCCCTGTGTGGATGTAATCTACCCTGTTTGAAGTTTTTTAGCTAACCAACAATGTGAATATATATTCTCAGAGTTCCTATCAGTAAGTTTTAGTTTAGAACAGTGGAAATTGTCCACTGGACCTATTTCTAGTGATGAGAATGCCAGACAGGGATGCTGTCTCAGTAAAGCCATAGCTGGGGAAAAACATTGTCCATATGGCTGTAAGAGAGAACAGGGATGCTGTTTCTCTTGTTTTGGAGCAGGGCAGGAATGCTGTCCTATGAGCTCCACACTAGGGCAGGGCTGCTGCCCCAAGTGTTTTGAGGCAGTGCAGGGTTGCTGCACTAAAGTTTCTCTGGGAGGGTTGGAGGGATGCTCCATGTTAACTAGAATGGCGGACTTTTTCTCACCAATATAAGTTATCCCACAGAGAGGTACTTCCACCTCAGGGAGTACAGCTGTGCCAGCTGATGGTTCCCTTGGTACAGGTGCCACCCCAGGAGAGGTTTCTCCTACCACAGGAATGGTATCCTGAATGGCAGGGTGGGTAGGGGATACTGTGATGCCCTTTTTACCTGTTGTTGGAGAAGGATCCTGAGTTTTCAGGCCTGTTCCTCTCCTTTGCTTTTTCATTTCAGTAGAAATGAGAGGAAGCAATTCCTCAGGGATACCCAGCATGGCTGCATGGGTATAAAACTCTACCTCAGTCCAATCTGAAGTCTCTAGGTCATTACCTAAGAGACAGTCTACAGGTAAGCTAGGTGACACTACCACCTGCTTAGGGCCAGTAACTCCACCCCAACTAAGCTGAACTATAGCTAAGAGAAGAAACTTAGTGGAGTTCTGGACATCAATAATCTTGTACTGTTGTCCAATGATGTGTTGTTCAGGAGGCACTAGGTTTTCAGTCACCAAAGTGATACTGGCACCTGTGTCCCTGTAGGCCTGGGCCTCAACACCATTTATTGAAACTGTCTGCCTGTGCTTATCCATTGTAAGGGGACAAGCAGCCAGTGTGGCAAGGCCCATGCCACTAGGTGTGACAGAAACTGTCTTGGGACTGACTACCCCAGTTTCTATGATGGACCCATAAGTGAACCCTTACTTTGACTGTTGCCAGCAGTCCCACCACTATTACCACTAGTACTAGGGGCACTAGAGTTTCATGTATTAGTGGTGGTTGGCTCAGGGGGTTTTCCTGGACAGGACTTATCCCCTTGCCAATGGCTTTTATTTTTACACACATAGCACCAAGGCTTTTTAATGTGTGTATGTTGTGAAGAAGAGGAAGAATTTGATTCATCCCCACCCCCTGAAGAGTGTTTAGGATTTGAAGAAGGATCTTTGGTTTTACCCTTATCCCCATGCTTATCCTGAGATTTCTCACCATCTTTCTTCTTGCCATCCTTGTCACCCCCTGTATGAACATTTCTGTTCACGCTTGTTCT
This sequence comes from Pleurodeles waltl, assembly GCF_031143425.1. Taxonomy (NCBI): domain Eukaryota; kingdom Metazoa; phylum Chordata; class Amphibia; order Caudata; family Salamandridae; genus Pleurodeles; species Pleurodeles waltl. The sequence goes on from NC_090445.1 coordinate 513,593,336, forward strand.
GACCCATTTGACTGCCTTCTTTCCCAATTCTTCGGGAGAGGTCAGATCTGAGTCCACTAGATATTGGTGTAACAAGTCAGACACACAGTTACTCAGAATATGCTCTCTCAGAATATGATTATACAGGCTGTCATAGTCAAATACTTTACTGCCATGTAACTACCCCTCCAAGGCCTTCACTGAACAGTCTACAAAGTCTGTCCAGTCTTGTGAGGACTCTTTTCTGGTGTCTCTGAACTTAATCCTTTATTGTTCAGTGGTTAAGCCAAATCCATCCAAGAGTGCATCCTTCAAAACTGCAAAATTGTTAGCATCACTTTCTCTAACAGTAAGGAGCCTATCCCTACCCTTTCCATTGAAAGATAGCCACAATATAGCAGCCCACTGCCTTTGAGGGACCCCCTGTACCATACAGTCCCTCTCAAGTGCAGCAAACCACTTGTTGATGTCACCCCCCTCCTTGTAAGGGGGGACTATCTTGTGCAGATTCCTGGAATCATGCTCTCTAACAGGATTACTATCAGGAATACTGCTGCTGCCACCATGGGGCCCAAACCCCAATCTCTGTCTCTCCTTCTCCAGGTCTAGGGATTCCCTATCTGAGGCCAGCTGTTGCTGTTTAAGATTCAGTCTGGTCTCTTCAACCCTCAACTTTTTGAGTTCCCTTTCTAACATGTTGTCTTTAGGGTGGGTGGGTTGGGAATGCTTGGACACAGAAGATAAATTGGAAACAACAGAGGGGGATCTGTCCCTAACTGACTGAACCCTAGCAACTTGGCCTCTAGGAATAAAGACTCCCCTACTATGATGGGAACCTCCATTACTACCAACATTACTAGGTGTCCTGCTAGGGGGCAGATCTGGTACAGAACTCTCCCCACCTGCCTCAAGGAGATCTCCTGAGTCAGAATGGGAACCCTCTATTAACCTCTCATTTGTTGTGCCTGCTTGGGACTCATCATTCACAATAAGCATGTTATATAGAAACTCTTTTGTAGGGTTCTTTCCTATCACTAAACCTCTATCTAAGCAGAGACTCCATAGGCTCTTGTAATTCAAATTGTCATAAGTAGTATTGACAATTTTAAGAGTAGAGTCTTCTACAGACATGATAGTAAAAGGTTTAGAAACAGTGAGAAGGAAGAAAAAGTTTCAGAACTTTTTAAAGAACAGAGAAAAAAAACTTTTTCTAACTTTTTAGAAGTTTTTAGTAAACTTTTCAGAACTTTGTAAAAAGTTTAAGAGGAGAAAAGCAAAACTTTTTGGTTAGGTGTACATACACTGAACTGTTTTGTATATTATTCTCTTATGAAAAGTACACAATGACAAAGTGGTAAGTAGTTACAAGTACTTATCCTACTGCTGCACAACCAATGTAGGAGGCTGGCCTGGCTTGTAGGGGTACCAGAGGTACTTACACCTTGTGCAGGTCCAGTTATCCCTTATTAGTGTAGAAGAGGTGTTTCTAGCAGCTAAGGCTGATAGAAGGTAGCTATGGCAAAGCAGCTTAGGCTGAACTAGGAGACATGTAAAGCTCCTACTATACCACTGGTGTCATATGCACAATATCATAAGAAAACACAATACACAGAAGTACTAAAAATAAAGGTACTGTATTTTTATGACAATATGCCAAAAGTATCTCAGTGAGTACCCTCAGTATGAGGATAAGATATATACACAAGATATATGTACACAAACCAAAATTATGCAGGTAATAGCAAGAAAAGTAATGCAAGCAGTGTAAAATTACAGTAGATTGCAATAGGAGCACATAGGTATAGGGGCAACAAAAACCATATACTCCAAAAGTAGAAAGCGAACCACGAATGGACCCCAAACCTATGTGAGCTTGTAGAGGGTCGCTGGGACTGTAAGAAAACAGTGAGGGTTAGAAAAATAGCCCCCCCCAAGACCCTGAAAGGTAGGTGTAAAGTGCACCTACTACCCCCAGAGAGCACAGAAGTCGTGATAGGGGGATTCTGCAGGAAGAACAAACACCAGCAATGCAACAACAATGGATTTCCAGACCTGAGTACCTGTAAGACAAGGAGACCAAGTCCAATAGTTGCGACAGTGTCGAGAGTGGGCAGGAGCCCAGGAAATGCCAGCTGAGGGTGCAAGGAAGCTGCCACCTGTTGGAAGAAGCTTGGAGTTCTGCAAGAAAGAAGAGGGCTAGGAACTTCTCCTTTGGAAAACAGATGTCCCACGTCGCGATGAAGCTTGCAGAGGTGTTCCCATTCAGAAAGACCGCAAACAAGCCTTGCTAGCTGCAAGGGTCACGGTAGAGGTTTTTGGGTGCTGCTGTGGCCCATGAGGGACCAGGATGTCGTCACTTGGAGGAGGAGACAGAGGGGGTGACCAGTAAGTCAGGGAGTCCTTACAGAAGCAGGCAGCACCTGCCGAAGTACCTGAACAGGCACTTGGAAGAAAAGTGAACTGGAGTTCACCCGAAGTCACAAAAGGGAGTCCCACGACACCGGAGGACAACTCAGAAGGTTGTGCACTGCAGGTTAGAGTGTCGGGGACCCAGGCTTAGCTATGCACAAAGGAAATCCTGGAAGAGTGCACAAGAACCGGAGCAGCTGCAAATCATGCGGTACCCAGCAATGCAGTCTAGAGTGGGGAGGCAAGGAACTACCTCCAACAAACTTGGACTCAAGAGTCACTGGACTGTGAGAGTCACTTTGACAGAGTTGCTGAGTTCCAGGGACCACGCTTGTCGTGCTGAGAAGGGACCCAGAGGACCAGTGATGCAGTCTTTTGGTGCCTGCGGTTGCAGGGGGAAGATTCCGTCGACCCACAGGTGATTTCTTCAGAGCTCCTGGTGCAGAGAGGAGGCAGGCTACCCCCAGAGCATGTACCACCTGGAAACAGTCGACAAAGCCGGCAGGATGAATCGATAAAAGGTTGCTAGTAGTCGTCTTGCTACTTTGTTGCGGTTTTGCAGGCGTCCTGAGCAGTCAGCGGTCGATCCTTTGGCAGAAGGTGAAGAGGGAGATGCAGAGGAACTCTGGTGAGCTCTTGCATTCATTATCTCCAGAATTCCCCAAAGCAGAGACCCTAAATAGCCAAAAAAGAAGGTTTGGCTACCAAGGAAGGAGGATTGGCTACCAAGAGAGGTAAGAGCCTATCAGAAGGAGCCTCTGACGTCACCTGCTGGTACTGGCCACTCAGAGCAGTTCAGTGTGCCACAAACACCTCTGTTTCCAAGATGGCAGAGGTCTGGGACACACTGGCGGAGCTCTGTGCACCTCCCCTGGGAGGTGCAGGTCAGGGGAGTGGTCACTCCCCTTTCCTTTGTCCAGTTTCGTGCCAGAGCAGGGCTGGGGGATCCCTGAAGAGGTGTAGACTGGCTTATGCAGAGATGGGCACCATCTGTGCCCATCAAAGCATTTCCAGAGGCTGGGGGAGGCTACTCCTCCCCAGCCCTCACACCTATTTCCAAAGGGAGAGGGTGTTACACCCTCTCTCAGAGGAAGTCCTTTGTTCTGCCTTCCTGGGCCAGGGCTGACTGGACCCCAGGAGGGCAGAAACCTGTCTGGGGGGTTGGCAGCAGCTGCAGTGGAGACCCGGAAAGGCAGTTTGGCAGTAACCGGTACTGTGCTAGAGACCCAGGTGATCATGGAATTGTCCCCCCAATGGCAGAATGGCATTGGAGTGACAATTCCATGATCTTAGACATGTTACATGGCCATGTTCGGAGTTACCATTGTGACGCTGTACATAGGTAGTGACCTATGTACAGTGCACGCATGTAATGGTGTCCCCGCACTCACAAAGTCCGGAGAATTTGCCCTGAACGATGTGGGGGCACCTTGGCTAGTGCCAGGGTGCCCACACACTAAGTAACTTTGCACCCAACCGTCACCAGGTGAAGGTTAGACATATAGGTGACTTATAAGTTACTTAAGTGCAGTGGTAAATGGCTGTGAAATAACGTGGAAGTTATTTCACGCAGGCTGCAGTGGCAGGCCTGTGTAAGAATTGTCAGAGCTCCCTATGGGTGGCAAAAGAAATGCTGCAGCCCATAGGGATCTCCTGGAACCCCAATACCCTGGGTACCTCAGTACCATACACTAGGGAATTATATGGGTGTACCAGTATGCCAATGTGAATTGGCAAATTTAGTCACTAGCCTCTTAGTGACAAATTTTAAAGTAAAGAGAGAGCATAACCACTGAGGTTCTGGTTAGCAGAGCCTCAGTGAGACAGTTAGGCATCACACAGGGAACATATATAGGCCACAAACTTATGAGCACTGGGGTCCTGGCTAGCAGGGTCCCAGTGACACATAACAAACATACTGACAACATAGGGTGTCAACTATGAGCACTGGGCCCTGGCTAGCAGGATCCCAGTGGGACATTGAAAACACCCTGACATATACTCACAAACAGGCCAAAAGTGGAGGTAACAAGGCTAGAAAGAGGCTACTTTCTCACAGAAACACCATGACTTTGCTGTCATGAATAACCACACCAGTTTAGTATGAATTTAGTGATATTTATTCCCCGTTGGTTACAATACTACAAGCAAGTTTATTAATCTCAAAACCAAGAAGCACAATAGCATAGTCACAATATGGCAACTCTGATAAGATTTAATCAAAGCAAGAATCACAAACATTACATTATAACCCGACGTCAGCATAGATTATTCTAAGTAGAGTATATTAGCGCATTGTTCAACAAAGCATAGATTCAGTCATTTGTCTATTTGCGTCAGTTCTGTGAACACCTCACCTAACCTCGAATTAGCATTGGCATGTTGGGCTTCATGCAAAACAATTTAGTAACACCAATTTGGAAAACATCTAACTATGGTTCCTGTCAAAAGAAAAGCAGTTGGTACCAAGAAAGGAAAATCAAACAGACAATCACAAGTTCATTGTCATATAGTTACCCTCCAAGTTTGGTCAGCACTCAGGTTCGGTTTTTGTCTTCAGGACATCAGTTGATTCGTCATCAAAAGGGATTCAGCTCCAGCAAAGGGGAAGGGGCACTTCCCTCACAAGGAGGTAAAGTGTGAATGAGCAATCTAAGGACAAGGATGGTTCTAAGTAAAATCAGCAAAGTCACTAGGCAAAGTGACAAAGTCTCTGGATCATATCAAATTAGATCATCGAATTTGTTACCCCATAACAGTTCTCACGTATTCAATTGGTGCTTATGATTGACGTCTTTAGTGGGTGGAATGTCCGGTATGATTTAATTGTCTTGTGGACCTTTGCACATCTTCGGTCAGTGACTCCATTGTCCGTACCGGTTTAGGCAACCTTGTACAAAGCATTAATCTACACTGTTGCATTCAGCTAAAATGTTACTACAAGCAGGATGAATTTCATGAGAACGGATCTACTACAGTTACATTCAGCTTCTAGTTTTTGAAAAACAAGAGTTCATGGCCCATGTTTATACTTTTTTAGCGCCGCATTTGCGTCATTTTTTTACGCAAAAACGGCACAAAATTGCAAAATACAGTTGTATTTTGTAAGTTTGCGCCGTTTTTGCATCAAAAAGCAGCGCAAATGCGGCGCTAAAAAAGTTTAAATATGGGCCCATGTCCTTTAGAAAGTCAGCACACTGCACGTTAGAAAAATACATTTAATATGAGAGTCAGGCAGCTAGGCCTCGACTCCTGCTAACTAAGGCCTAATGATTTATTAGCAAAACATTTACGTATCACTATTATTATTAGTGTAAAACCATATCATAACATCTCTATTTCAGTATTATTAGTCAGTTTCATTAGTCCCCGTATACATTGGCAGCACTCCCCGTGGGCACATTTCAAATCCACGTTTTAGTAAATTACATTAATACAGTTTCAATGTGGCATTATTACACATTAATTCATACACATTTCATGTTAATATAGATTATATAAGCTATGCTCTCTCAGTCCTTCCTCTGATGTCACCTGTCATCACATGAACCTTTCCCTTTCAACCTTTCACTTTCAATTTTTCACTTTGCGCATGATGCGCATTTCAACGTCTTGCCCTTTGTGTGAGCTTTCCCAAATTTCATTAAACATTTTCTCCCTTTCATTTTCTTCATTTCTTTTGCTTCGTTTTGTCAAATTTCTTTTAATTCTTTCATTTATTTTACATGCTCCCATAAACCTAATAAACAAATCAGGACAATCAATAGACCACCTAATATGTTTGCAAGTATCCCATTCCAAATGTTACTAAACCAACTCCCTATTCTAGTAGTTCCTTTCCCAACTTTTTACCAAACTCCAGGTTCCTTCAGCTCCTTCAAATCTGCACTATCTCTTGTTAGGTTAGTAAGCTTGCCTCTAATCTTCCTGCTATTGTCAGGTATGAACGCACAGCAATGGCGCTCGTTAAGCATTTTACAAACTCCGCCGGTTTTGAAGAGTCATAGCTCTTTCTTCAGCAAGTTCAGTATCCATCAGGAGTATAGCCCCGGTGAAGTTTGTCAGCATGTTATCCACAATAGTAGGCAACTTTCGAATCTTTATGGAGTTTAAAATAACCCCTACTGAAGGAATTATGGCTCCAAATATCTCACCAACGACCGCAGCCGTTGTCTCTCGTTTTTGTCTAGCATGTGGTAATTCAGACATTTTAGGTATTTGCTTTAAGTCATCAATCTGGTAAATCTTTGGGAAAACTATTCCCAAATAACATGTCCCATACCATCCCTTAGGGAGACTGTAATAAGCATTTAGTCCATATATATATTAGATCCCAGAGATCGCTGGATCCTGTCCATTTAACATGAATGTCCACTTACTCTGAAACAAAAACACATGCCTGCATTCACTCGTTCCCACAAATAAAGTGTCATGCTCAGATTTTGGCCTATATATACAAAGCCTACCTACATGTAATGCATCTATAGCTAATTTGCCCTGCGTCTTTATTGCAGTGTAAGCATAATCATTTGCATATGTGCATTTTTCTAATCCCTTTTCTAGCCTTTCCTTCAGTGCTTTGCGTCTATCATCAGTGTGATCTAAGAAGCTCTTTTCCACAGGCGTTAGTAAGCAGGTTAAATTATTGCGGTGCGCATAAGCTGTCCCAAATGTTAGTGTTGGCTTAAAGAATCCCCTAACTAATTTTATGCTGTGCTCTTTAGCTAATTTATTTAAAAACTCAATCACAGGCACAAAAGAAAACACTACATCTAAATTAGAGTAAAAATATTGCACATGTTCCTGGTCATAGAATCTTGTTAGCAGCAAACTACAGCTTATCCCTTACATTAGAGGCAGACTATGATAGGTGACCCTTTCTTGTACTGATGAAGGAATCTTTGTACACCCATTACAATTCTTTGCATCCATTGTGTCAACATACTCATTCAGCAAGCAATAGAAAACATTAGTAGAGAGTTCCCACTTTGAATTAGTTCCCTCATGTAAGTATTTTACATCCTGCTCAAACTTTTCCCACGGTGTTAGTGTAGCAGACTCAGGTTTTGAAGCATTGTAAGTCACTTTCTTATCCAACCATGGCATTCCCACAGTCACACCTATAATTATTATTGCACGTACAATACCTAAGATAGCACTTAACCAGCCGCACACCCTACCCTTTTTGCTACTACCTCTAGTGTAAGCCTGATCTGTAAAGAATCAGATAGCAGAGTAACTTAGAGCAAACAATCAACTTGAGAACGATTTAAAAGCTTTTTTTTTTTCTTTCTTCAAAGTCTCTCTTTCTCTCTGCGAGTATTTACAGCGTTTCACTCACCCCAGGACCCTTTTGTCAAATCAGGTTAACAGCTTGTCATAATCGGTTTTCAGAGTCAATTCAGGTTATCAGTGTCACATCCAGTAATTTTCATTCTCTTTTCATAGCTTTTCAGCTCTCAATTTCAATTTCACCATTTTAACAGTCTCTTTCTCAGTTTGAATTCAGGTGCTGTAGTATTGGCCTGGTACCTCTCGATCAAAACAGAGCGCTAAGAATTCTTGTTGCCATTCAGATGTCGTTGCATATGCCCATTCAGGACCTGCGTACCTTCTATTTGCGACTCTTTCTTTTCAGTCTGTGTTTGCTTTGCAACTCTCCGTCACTGAGACGTTCTTTTCTAGTTGTGTCAACTTCTTCCTCTAATGTATCACAAGGGACAACTTTCTCTCCTGCAGCTTGTTTCTTTGGCCAGTTATCACCTTTATGCGTTTTCTTTCTGCTTGGCCTTTTAGGATGCTGAACAGCACCCTCCTCTAGTGCTATGGTGTTTTCTCTTGACGGACCTGCAAGTGGCTCAGGAGGAGTCGGTGTATTTTGACCTCCTTCTGCTCCTTCCCCCTCGTCTTCAGGGTCTGTAACGGGCTCAAGTTCAAACCTGTATCCGTCTACTTCTGGGAGAACCTCTCCTTGTCTTGGGTCTCTTGCTGCCTCTGCTGAGATAGGCTCACTGTCACCTCTCTCGAGCTCGTTTACTGTTTGAGGGACTAAGTCGTCCTCAGTGGGCTCTCCTTCAGTCTCATTCCTCTTTGAATACTCTCTGGCCCTGAGACTTCCTTCTCTGCAGTTGTTGTTTTGGAAACTTCAAGTTCCTCATCAGTTGGACATGTCCCTTTCTTTGTGTGACTGGCATGTATCCAGTTTGGAACGCCTGCACATTTCACAGCAGTGGTTGTTGTCAGTATTACTTGATATGGTCCCTTCCAACGCGGCTCCAAACACGACTTCCTCACGTGTTTCTTGACAACCACCCAGTCACCGGCTTTCAGGGTGTGACCTGGATCACTGATCGCTGGCAATGTGTTAGCCTCCACCTGGTGAGAAAAAGAGCGGACCACATCAGCCAGACCCTTTCAGTAGTCCAACACCATCTCATCTGTGATATTCACAAGAGCATTTGCAGGTACTGCGGGCAACCTCATAGCTCTGCCCATCAAAATCTCATGGGGGGATAGTCCTGTCTTCTTATCAGGTGTGTTTCTCATTGACATCAGCACTAAGGGTAATCCATCTGGCCACTTCATATTGGTAGCTGCGCACAGTTTTGCCATTCTCGACTTCAAGGTACCATTCATCTGTTCCACTAGTCCTGATGCTTCAGGGCGGTAGCTACAATGCAGCTTCTGCTCAATGTCCAAAGCAGCACACAAGAGCTTAATCACCTCATTGTTGAAGTGTCTGCCCCTATCTGATTCTAAAGAGACCAGAAATCCGAACCGTGGTATTAACTCTCTAAGCAACAGCTTTGCTACTGTGAGACTGTCATTTCTACTTGTAGGGTAGGCTTCAATCCAGTGACTGAAAACACATACAATCACCAACACGTACCTCAAGCCTCCACACACAGGCATCTCAATGAAATCCAGCTGCATCTTGCTAAACAGACCTCCAGCTCTCCCTATGTGGCTCAAAGTCACCACAGTCCCTTTTCCTGCATTCATCTGTTGACAGATGATGCACCTGTGACAGGTAACCTCTGCGGCTTGCCTGAATTTCGGATTGAACCAATCAATTTTGAATAATCTGATCATTGCGTCTCTCCCAAGATATGCCTGACCATGGTAAAGCCTTGCAAACTGTGACAAAAGACTGTTTGGCAAAACCAACTTCCCCTACTCTGAGACCCACAAGTCTTCAGACCTTTGTACACATTGCATTCTCTGCCAGGAGCATTTTTCCTCTCTGCTAGCACGGCCCTACAGTGATTTTAGCTCATCTAATGTATCAACCATTCTTAATGCAAAGTTCAAGCATGTTTCATTTTCTGTTTCAGGTAATAGTTCCCACTGATCCTTGAACGATATACAGTTCAATGCGCAAAACCTTGCGACTTGATCTGCATAGCCGTTTCCCTTTGACACAAAGTCTTGTGACTTAACATGAGCATTGCATTTCACCACGGCAATTTCAAGAGGTAACTGAATCTCATGCAACAAATCCTTAATCTTTTCGCCATTTTTCACTGGTGAGCCAGAAGAGGTCATGAAACCCCTCTGTGACCATAGTTGGCCAAAATCGTGTACAATTCCAAATCCGTATCTGCTGTCAGTATAGATAGTGACTTTCAGGTTTGCAGCTGCGTGGCATGCCTTAGTAAGGGCAATTAATTCAGCCACTTGTGCGGAGTACACTCTTTCGAGCCAGGAGGCTTCTAGAATACCGGTGATTGTGCACACGGCAGAACCAGCTCTCAGTATTCCGACTGAGTCTCTCAAGCATGAACCATCAACAAACATAATGTAATAATTTTCTTCTAACTGTCTATCCTTAATGTCAGGTCTGGGTTTGGTGCATACTTCTGTTACCTCAAGACAATCATGCTCCACTTCCTCGGTATTACTAATCTCAGCATTTTCAACGGGAAGTAAAGTTGCCGGGTTCAATACAGTACACCTCTTGAGAGAAACATTCGGATACACCAGTGTAATGGTCTCATATCTCGTCAGCCTAGCAGTTGTCATGTGCTGAGTCTTAGTTCGAGTTAACAGAATTTCATCTGAATGTGGAACCATTACTGTTAAGGGATGCCCCATCACTATGCCTTCACACTGTGTGAGGCTCTGACCAACTGCTGCAATTACACGCAAACAACCCGGTAAGGCTGCTGCGACTGGGTCCAAAGTAGCTGAAAAATATGCTACTGGGCGGTTTGCACCTCCATGGACCTGTGTTAAGACAGACAAAGTACAAGCATCACGTTCATGACAAAACAGTAGAAAAGGCTTTGTGTAATCAGGCATACCTAAAGTTGGCGCCCTGCACATACACTTTCTCAATTCCATGAATGCCTCAATCTCTTCCTCTGACATGATTATGGTACCCGGGCCATCCTGAACTTCTTTACCTGTCAATTTCACCAGAGTTTTGGAGATTATCGAAAAGTTGGGAATCCACTGGCAACAGTATCCCACCATTCCCAAAAAGATCCTCACATCTCTTTTAGTCGTCGGGGGGTTCATCTGCAGTATGGCTGTCACCCTTTCTTTTGATATTCTCCTGGAGCCCTTTTCAATTAAGTGACCTAAATACTTCACCTCTTTCTGACAGTATTGTAGCTTCTTTGGGGACACTTTATGTCCGTTCTTTCCCAAGTGGTTCAGTAAGGCAACTGTGTCATACCTGCAGTCGTCTTTTGTTCTGGACGCGATCAACAAATCATCAATGTACTGTACTAGAGTCGAACTGAAAGGCAGTTCTAAAGATTCCAATTCCTTCTTCAATATCTGATTGAAAATGGAAGGTGACTCAGAAAACCCTTGAGGAATTCTGCACCAACTGTACACCTTGTCCAGGAATTTGAAACTGAAATGAAGAGGCACCGAAAAGAATGCTTGAGACAAGTCCACAACTGTGAACCATTCTGCATCACATGGAACCTGAAACATGATCACTGCTGGGTTTGGCACTATACGGCAACACTTTAACACAATCTCGTTTATTTTTCTCAAATCCTGCACAATTCGGACCTTTCGACAAGGCTTTTTCAGACCCATTATTGGTGAATTACACGAGCTGCTCAATACCTCTTTCAGAACTCCTTGCTTTACAAAGTCTGCAATTATCTGTAATACCTGGATGAGGACAGCTTGTGCCATGTGGTACTGCGGTACCTGAGGAAACACTGCGTTCGGTTTAACCTGTACCTCAACCGGCTCTACTCCCTTTATCAATCCTACTTTTTTTCCTGTCAGGTCCCACACCTTCTCTGTCACTGTTCCCTGCAACTCAGGTAGCAAGTCAGTCACTGTAAGCTTTGGGAATAAGGTTATCAAAGGGTATTCCTCATTTGTACTTTCCGTCTCTAGATCTGTAAATTGTCCATCATCCCCTTCATCATCACTGTTTGTTTGCACTTCAATCCCTTCATTAGAATAGGTAATCGAGCATTTCGTTTTACACAAGTCTCTTCCCAGTAGGGACACAGGACTAGAATCAGACTACAAATTTATGTAATCCCTGGAAATTTTCAATCTCAACTTGAACCGGGTCTGTAATTGGGTTTGTCAAATACTGATTTGCCACACCTACCACCCTTATGGTACACCCTGAAAGTGGCAATTTCAGAACCTCTGCACTTCTGACTGTAGAGCGTGGAGCTCCTGTGTCAACCAGGAATGAATCCTTGTGACCCATCGCCTTTCCCTCTACATAGGGTCCCCTCTGATCTTCTTCTAGGGATGCTGCAAGCCTGCACTCCTCACTGTCTGAACTATCATCCGACCATTCATCATTTATTCCATCCTCACCACGCAATGGGAACTGTTGCACTGTGTTATTTTGACCCATCATTTGCCTGTGACCTGTTGAGGAAGCATTACCTGTTGCTGTCCCATTGGAGCCAATGGCATTTGCATTTGCTGTCTAGGTACCATGGGAACCTACTGTTGTACCTGCTGCATTTGTGCTGGTTGGACACGCAGCATTTGCATTTGCTGCACGGGCTGTAACCCCTGCATCTAAACCATGTTATTCTGGAAGTTTTGATTTTGGGCCCTCATCTTTGGACCCCTCACATTTTGAAATGTACTGACATCACTGTGTTAAGCTCAAGCAATAGGTTTTAAAGATGAGCTTTATTGAATACCACCAACCCACAGCAAATATAAACACGTCCACTCTCACCAACCGTCCAGGCTCTCTTTGACCGAGATCCAATGACCTCATCTGGAACCTGGATGACACATGGATTCCAGACAGTGGTCAACATTCCTAAACATCCAACATTCCTAAGCATCCACAACACATCCCCTTTACATACATCAAAGATAATTAATAAAGAGAGACAAAAATACACATAACAAAACAGTGTGAAGAAACTCAGAAATACCTACAATACACAGAGGAGTATAATAAAAGATACAAATTAGCAGGTTACATAATCTTTCAACCACGCTGGTTTGGAACGAATCCTGGAAGGAGCTTTGATGCATGGTGTTGCCTTAGACCTACTTAAAAGATGATCTCCCTCAGGGTCTGTGGAATCTGCCAACCGGTTATTCCATTTCACTAATCTAGACATGCTCCACACATCTCCATTACCAAGGACAACCACATTCTTCCTAACTTCCTTGATGCAGTAAGGGCCTTTGAAACTTGACTTACCCTTGGTTATGAAACCAGGATCCTTCAGCAACACCATGTCACCAACCTTCCATTTAACATCAGAAACACTATATTTACGATCATATCGCAATTTGTACTTAGACTGGTAATTTTGCCTACGATCAGATGCCTTACTAAATTTCTCTTGGTCAAAATCTCCTTGACTAAACTTATTTCTAAACCAAGCAGGGGACATTTTGGTACACCCAGACCTTCCCCTCATGTACTCAAAAGGGGCGATGCCAGAGATACTATTAGGGGTATTACGATATGCCCACCACTGGTCCCTCAGAAGATCCGCCAGAGAAACTCTGGTTTCAATTGCTTCCTGGACACAGGATTTTACCAATCTGTTCATGCGCTCAGCAAGGCCATTTGCTTGAGGAGAATATAAGGCCGTTCTCAAATGCACAACAGCTAGGGAATCCAAAAAACACTTCATCTCCTGAGAAGTTAGCTGTACACCGTTATCTGTGATTAAGTGACTAGGTACACCTTACCGGGAAAATTCTTCCCTTAAGAACTCAATCACAGTTCTGGTGTCAACAAAATTCACACACTTAGTCACCACCCACTTGGAGGTATAATCCACTAAGAGCATGACAAGCATTAGCAGGTAGGAGATGAAATGGACCCATAAAGTCAAGTCCTAACTTCACCCATGGTTTTTCTGGAACTGCAACTAGGGAAAGTGGAGCTTTTACCACAATTTTGCTTTTGTCATTCCGTGCACAGGTCACACAATCTTTCACCACCGCTTCAACATCCCGGTCTAAACCTGGCCACCAATATACTGTTCTTAACCTTGACTTAGTCAAATTCCTGCCTAAATGGCCTTCATGAGCCAAATTGACAATCTTTCCCCTCAGACTAACAGGAGGTATGGACTTAGTTCCACGGAATAATTCACCTCCACTCAAAGACAGTTCATCTCTCACATTCCAGTACCCCTTTAAAGAATCTGAAATGTTTTTGTACTCAGGCCAACCTCCCACAACGAACTCTATAAGGTCATGTCTGTCAAAATCCTGAGTGGTTGCAGCTTTCCATTCATCTTCACTAACAGCCATCTCCCTCACCCAGTTAACCTCTCCCTCCTCTTCAGACTCATCGTCACCATCAATCGACGTTCGAGACAAGAAATCTGCGACCAAATTCTTGGGCCCAGGCACATATTCAACAGCAAAGTTATATTCCATTAATCCTTCAACCCATCTTTTTATCCTTGGTGTCAACTCTTCCCCTTTCTTGGAAGAAAATATTTGGACAAGGGGCCTGTGATCAGTTCTCACAATAAAAGGCAAACCCCACAAGTAAAATCTGAAATGCTTAACGGCCCACATGCAAGCGAGTGCCTCTCTTTCAATAACAGAATACTGTTGTTCAGCCCCTTTGAGAGATCGGGACGCAAAGGCAATCACCTTATCCTCTTGGTTAACTCTTTGGATCAAAACCGCTCCCAGCCCCCTGATACTGGCACCTGTGTACAAGAAGGTCTTGGCGTGAGTATCAAAATGACCTAAAGTGGGCATCTTCCCAATACAATCCTTCACAAAAGTGAAAGCCGCTGCACACTCATCTGACCAAAGAAATTCACACCCTTTCTTCAAGAGGGATCTCAGGGGTTGGGTCACACTCGAAAAGTTAGCAACAAATTTGGAGTAGTACTCTGCTAAACCTAAAAAGGATCTTACTCCGTCCCTGTCTCTGGGTTGAGGTGCTCGTATAATGGAATCAACCAATTCCAACTTGGGTTTGATTCCTTCATTGGAAATAGTATGGCCCAGGTATGTTACCGAAGAGACCCTAAACTTGCATTTCTCCCTCTTTACAGTGAGACCTGAACAGGCTATCTTACTCAATACTTCTCTAAGAACCTTGTCATGTTCTTCTACAGTACTGCCATGGACTAAGATATCGTCTTGAAAAAATAATACTTTAGTGACCTCACCTAAGATCTTCTTCATGATCCGTTGGAAACAGGCAGCCGCGGAAGCCAACCCAAAGGGCATTCTTAAAAACCGGTAGGCTCCCACAGGCGTCACAAATGACGTGAGGTGTCTGGAATCGGGATGTAAAACAATTTGGTGATAGGCTGAGGATAGATCCAATACACTAAACACCTTCGAGCCACCCAAACCAGACAACTCTTCAGAAATGTTGAGTAAAGGTTGCCGATCAACCCATATATGCCTGTTGAGATCTCTAAGATCCACACACATGCGAATCTGTCTCCCATTGTCTTTCGGCGCTAGGACAATGGGAGCCAACCACTCAGACGATTCTATCTCTTCAATTACACCAGCGCACAGAAGCTTATTCAACTCTGCTCTGAGTGGTTCTATCATCAACTTAGGAACTCTCCTCACTCTGTGCACAGAAGGAATAGCACCTTTCTTCAGAATGATTTTGTGTTCAAAATTAATCAAACATCCTAATTTGTCACTAAACACCTGGGGGAATTCCTTGAGAACCTCACAATCGTTATTCTCACCCTTCACTACCATAACTTGGCACTCAGAGTTGGGGTCTAACTTAATCCCCATGTCACGCTGATGACGCCACCCTAGTAGATTATTTCCACGCCTTGCTACATAAACCTTCCCCACAGTGATTTTGTCATGAAATTGGATCTCCATTACTTTGTACCCAATTACTTCTATCTTAACACCACCATAACCGACCGGATTGATATCAGGTTTAATTAAAGAATGGAGGTCTTCCCCAAAAATTGCTCGCCAATTTTTGTCCCCCACCATGGTATACGGAGATCCTGAGTCTGCTAACACTGTAACTAATCTGCCATCAAGTCTAATAGCACACTCGGGGGGCGTGGCCTGACGCCGATGGCAGAGGAAGCCTCTCCGTGAGGCTCCTGCCAGCGATTCCCACTCCGGTCCAGCCTGAAAGGCAGTGGACCCCCAAACCGCTCCATTGCCCGGCTGAATATGCGCAGGGGTCCCGAGGCTCATTTTGAGGGGTCCGGTCCCGGAGTGAAGAGAGTTTCGGGGCTGAATTGGCGGCCGACGGAGTGCCGCGGGAAAAAAAAGATGGCGGCCGCGATCTGAACGGCGTCCCCAGTGGCAGAAGAGCCACTAAAGCAATTCCATGCTCCTTTCCCGCTCACCCCTCTGGGAGACAGGAAGTACAAGGGGTCCTGGTGGTTCCCTCTGGGGTCCCACGCCGACGAACAAAGGGGCCCAGCGCGGCGTCTGTGCTCGGATAAGGACCGCGGAGCACACACAACATGGCGTCCGACACCCGAGGGAAGGACCGAGTGGATCAAGGTGAGAGGCGATAATTCCGGGGTTCCCCCAGAGCTCCTTTGGCAGCTCCCCTCTGAGGACATCTGATCGCAGTCTACACGACAGCGCCGGGGGGTACTTCTGGGAGGCTTGACCCCATGGACCGCCTCAGGTGAGCTGGAACGAGGAGGGCGAAGTCGGCGACTTGATGGGGCGAACCTGGCCTGCACTGGGACACGGTGCATGCGGCCCCCCTCTACGGGGGTCCCCCTAGATGCGCAGTGCTACATACAGGAGAGTGCAGGGGGCCCCCAGACACTGGATGGGAGTCATGCATGCTTGAAGGCACCCTCCACGAACGGCAAGGCTTTTTGGCTCGACGGGTCCACACCCTGACTGGGAGGAGAGAGAGTGTCCTATCTACCTGGTGTGTGGAGTACCTCAGGGGTTCTTAGCGGCCTAGAGTGCGGAGTGCGGCTGGCACTGGAAGGCGATAATCCTCTTACACGTGTACCGAGCGCCAGAAACAGCAAGTCTCTAATAAAAAGTTCGGCGATCCCTCTGGCAGTGCAGTATACAGCGCGGTGGTGGGAGAGTAGGGGTCCAGAGCCCACCGATCAGACGGAGCTGGAGCCATACCCCAGAAAATGGGTAAAGTCGGTCGCCGGAGGGACATAGAACAAAAAGGTGGGTCCCCAGCTGAGGCACAGGCAGTCCCGCCTGAACCCAGGAATGACGCTTCAGGAGAGGGCCGTGCCGACCCCACACTTCAAGATGTCCTACAAGCTATAACGGCTTCCCGTGTAGCACTGGAGGGGAAAATCGACGCTTTGGCCACAGATCTCACAGTACTGCGAGATGATCACCGCCGCCTAGCCGAAAAGGTGTCCACCACCGACAGACAACTTAAAGAGCTCCTTCCAGAGGTCAAAGATGCCACTAAGTCTACACAGCAGCTGGAGACCAGGATCAAGGCCCTGGAATTAAGGGCCGAAGACGCGGAAAATAGATCGCGTCGCAATAACATACGGGTGATTGGTATGCCTGAAAGTGTTCCACAAACTGGCCTGGCGGAGTTCCTCGAGCGGTGGCTCCGAGAGGACTTAGCGGGCGACGGACTTTCTCCTTTTTTTGCGATCGAGAGGGCACATAGAGTTCCGTCGCGTCCTCCCCCTCCGGGAGCCCCCCCGCGACCTATAATAGCCAGGCTTCTTCATTACCGGGATAGGGATTACCTGTTGCATCAAAGCAGGGCCAAAGGGGACCGCACAATGGACAATCACACGGTTCGTATCTTCCCAGACTTCTCCCGGGAAGTACAGAAACAACGGGCCACCTTCAGAGCTGCAAAACAGAAACTGCGTCAATTGGGTCTACAATATGGCATGCTATTCCCGGCGAAGCTTAGGGTAGTGACCAAAGACAGTACACAGTTTTTCACTACGGCGGAGGAGGTATGGCAATGGATTGATCTGCTTCCACATGAGAGGAATGGTCCTCCGGCACAGGGCCCTGAGCATGGACGTAGGAGAGGGGCTAAACGCAACACGGCCCGTATAGTAAATAGTCCCTCACCTGTGGAGATGCAAACTGAGAGACGAAAAGCCATGGAGGCAGCAGCTTCATTGAGCGGCTCTGATCGCGGATCCCAAGTACAGACTGCTGCGGACTGTGAACCATCTGATTCGGACCATGAATCCGAGACTTCCCAAGTATCCGACAGATCGGGCCCGGCCATAACACCGGGCACTTCTGACTGTATCATATGAAAGTCTTCCCATCGAACTACACTTGAGCCAGTTGTCCTGGTAATGAGAGCCTCCCCTGGCAGGCACCATGGTGGCCGGTGAAGAGGGTGTACTAGCTGTCACTATGGCGGTCGTACCCACCAGATGGATGAGACCGGGGTCCACAAGTACTACTATATCTTGCAATCCGGTAGTGGGGATTAGGGCGATGGCCCACTCCTTTTGTGATCTAGGAGTTACCCCACTTTCGATAATCTAGTTGACATTTCGCGAAGTTTGGATGAGAGTAGTTCAAACTTTTGTCCCGGGGAAGGGGAGTTGGGATGTTAAATGTTGGGGATTGTTTAGGGGGAGTGATGAGTGGTGGATGTTTAACACTGGTCTGCTGATGTTATTTAATGTGAGAGTAGGGATCTTCGTGGTATATGCTAGCCCTGCATGGGGTATGTCACAGATGGGGATTGAAACACAGTTATGGCGTCGTTAGGCACTTATAAATTTCTCTCATGGAATGTACGGGGCATGCACACAATGTCTAAGAGATATAAGGTATTCTCACATTTACAGCGGAGGGGGATTCAGATTGCGTTGCTCCAAGAAACACATTTAACCCAGGCTGAAGGGCTAGCACTACAGAAAAGGTGGAGGGGCCAGGTATACTATACCTCTTATTCCGCATTCGCCAGGGGTGCCTTGATATGGATCAGAGCCGGGGTTCCATTCCAGTTATTAGACACGCTCATAGACCCAGAGGGACGTTTTGTAGCAATCCGGGGTCGATTGGAGGGAAGAGATCTAGCATTGATCAATGTCTATGCCCCGAACTGGGACCAGGGTGAGTTCTTTACACGCTTATCGGGCCTCCTAGCCACCTATTTGCAGTTCCCCCTAGTGATGGGGGGCGACTTTAATTGTGTGGCCGATCCCTCCAGGGATCGCTCCCACCCTCCGTTACATGATTCCCCTCTGATGAGAGTAGCAGGGCTATTCTCCTCCTGGCAGGCGAGTTGGGGGCTGGTGGATATCTGGAGACGAGTACACCCAGAGACCAGAGACTATTCCTTCTTCTCCCCCCGGCATGAGCTCCATGTCCGCTTGGATGTGTTTTTCTGCTCCCCAGACATTTTCCCTCAGGTGCATAATGTTGAATACCTGACCCGCACAATTTCTGATCATAACCCTCTATTACTAGAGTCACGCTGGGGTTCGCCCCCCTCTCGCATCCCCACCTGGCGGCTGAAGACTGAGTCCCTAGAAGACGCACCCTTTCGGGAGGAGCTAAGACAACATATTACCCACTACTTTGTAGATAACGAGGCTTCGACCAATAACCCCTTGATTGAATGGGACGCTTTTAAAGTGGTGGTGCGTGGGCGCTGTATTGCGGGAGCAGTAGGGGTCCGAAGGACTCTACTTAGGGACACTGAACAAGCGGAGAGTGAGCTGCGAGAGATGGAGAAAAAAAGACCTGAAAGTCCACTCCTTCAACCTACTATCTTAGAGCTTAGAGCAACGGTCGCTGACTGTGTGGAGCGTCTTCGATGCTTTGACTACCAAAACTATATTACACGAGCACACGGGGAGAGAGACAAAGCGGGTCGGATGTTAGCTTGGGTAATATCGCAAACGCATAAAACATCCCCTATCCTGGAAATGATATCGGAGAGTGGAAATCCCCTTCACGGGCAGGAGCAAATTAACTCTCACCTCGTGTCCTTTTACGAACGATTATATAAAAGCACTCTTCGTCCTGTCGGTAACTCCACCGATAGTTATGTATCTAGTCTGCAGTTGCAGACACTACCACCAGATGTTGCGACACAACTTGAGGGAGCCATTACACAACCAGAGATTCGGAGGGCCATTAGAGAACTATCGAGGGGAAAGACTCCGGGGACAGATGGTCTCCCTATCGAATTCTATGCCACGTATATAGATTTGTTAGCTCCTAGGCTTGAGATTCTATATCAATCCGCCAGAGACCGAGGAGTTTTACCGGCAACAGCGAGGGAGGCGGTAATAGTGCCCTTGCTTAAACCTGGGAAAAATCCTGCGGAAGCTGGGGCATACAGACCTTTATCCATGCTGAACCTGGATTACAAGATCCTCAGCAAGATTCTGGCCTCTAGGCTTCTCCCCCACATGGCAACACTAATACATACTGACCAGGCAGGGTTCATCCCGGAGCGCAACACAGCGGATAACATACGCAGATTTATAGCGGTCATGAACGATCGAAAATCGTCTAGCCCAGCCCCTGGAGTGCTTGCAGTCGATATAGAAAAGGCCTTTGATAGCTTGGAGTGGGCCTTCCTTTATACAGTGATGTCCCGGCTTCGTTTCGGACCTGAATACATTGCCTGGGTCAGATTGTTGTATACTGAGCCCACTGCTAGGGTACGGACAGGACGGATAATATCCAGACCTTATGTCGTTGAGCGGGGTACCAGACAGGGGTGTCCCCTATCGCCGCTGCTATTTGCACTGGCTATGGAGCCATTAGCGGCCGCAGCGCGCGGTGGTGGGGGGGGTCCCGGCATAGTGGCAGGGGGCAAGAGACATCAAATAGCGTTGTATGCGGATGATCTATTGATCTTAGACGATGTACACAGAGACCTTTCCCGGACCCAGCAGTTACTTTCGCAGTTTGGTGAGCTTTCTGGTCTTCGGGTGAATTGGGGCAAGACCGGCCTGTTTCCGTTGAACGCTACTGTAACCCCACCATTAGAGTTGGGAAATGTCCAGTGGGTTCCAAGATGCCTCTCATACTTGGGGGTCAAGATTTTCCATGACCCAAAGGATATAATAGACAGCAATATTGGAGGCTCATTGCGTTCCCTCCGTTCCAACATGGCTTTCTGGCAAACCTTACCTCTATCTGTAGCGGGGAGGGTAGCCATCCTTAAAATGGTGGTGTTGCCTCGCCTTCTGTATCACTTCACGGTCCTGCCGGTATGGATTCCTAAGGCCATATTTGCAGAACTAGAATCCATGGTCATGGCCTTTATCTGGGGGGGTGGACGGAAGCGAGTGGCTCTGGCCAAACTTCAGAGGCGGTCCACAGACGGAGGCCTAGCAGTCCCGGACTTTGAGGCTTACTACTTGGCAGCGCAATTCCAATGGTTGGCGCAATGGATTGCCAACAGATCAGCAACAGGGTTGGGGGTA
Organism: Pleurodeles waltl; assembly: GCF_031143425.1. Lineage (NCBI taxonomy): Eukaryota > Metazoa > Chordata > Amphibia > Caudata > Salamandridae > Pleurodeles > Pleurodeles waltl. The sequence goes on from NC_090445.1 coordinate 513,614,548, forward strand.
AAGGCATTTACTCCCCCAGAGACTAGATTATACGAACTATTGTTGGGGTGTCCGGGTACTGGGACGCATGATTCCCTTGAATTTAAAGTCCTTGCGCGCTGTTGGAGGAGCTTTTTGTGTAAACTTAAAGTAAAGGCCCCTTACTCCCCCGACCTACCCCTCTTGTCCCTAAGAGCTTTGCCCCATCGGGGTGACTGGGGAGGACTCCAGTCCTGGGTGGAGTCCGGGATACAGACGGTAGGAGCACTATTTAAGGAGGGGGCACTGATGCCGTTTGAAGTCCTTCGGACACAATTCGGTCTACAGGGAGGACACTTCTTATTGTATGGCTCAGTAGTGGCTAGTATCAGGAAACACTGGCTGACACGGACAGGAGAGCTCACTACACAAACAACCTGTACATATTTGGCGACTTCTTCTGGCACCTTTAAGGCAGTTTCTAATCTCTACAACAGGGTTCAAGCGGATAGGAACATACCTTTGACTCAACTCAAATCGTCATGGGAAGTAGACCTGGGCACAACTATATCCGATGTGGACTGGGAGCGTATTCTGGGGGGCTTCCCCAAAATGACTCGCAATGCCAGATTTAAGCTGATTAATTTTTATGTACTTCATAGGGCATATCTCACCCCTGAGCGGATCAGCAGGTACTTTGAAGTGGAAGGAGTAAATTGCCCGAGGTGCGGACTAGAGAAGGCAGAATTTAGGCATATGTTCTGGAGCTGCCCTACGGCGGAGGTGTATTGGGCGGAGGTGAGCCGTCTGGTGGCTGGAGCGATAGGAAGAGAAGTCCCTTGCACAATAGGGCATTGTCTGCTTGGCTGGTTTCCATGCACGGCTAAGTACAAAATAACCAACAGGTTCCGGGACTTGGCCTACGTACTGGCCAAGAGGGAAATAGCGATGTCCTGGAAGAATCCAGTTGGGCCGAGACTGTCCCTATGGACCAGAGAATTAACTAGGTGGGCTGGGTGTGAGAGCGCTGTTTTACATAGCGAGGCCAGAAGGGGTTGGCGGCCCCTGGAGGTGGCGCAAGGTTGGGACGCGATATTAGACTCCTTTAAGGAGGAATGCCGATTAGGTCCAGTCCCCTGATTGAATGATGTTTGGATGTTTTGAGAAGTTACCAATAGTCCCAATCCATTGGTGCCAGTACAGATGACCCCGGGGCAGGATCCTACGGTTGGACTAGACGGGGTAAACACTCTCACACTGTGAGCGGAGGATTGACTCCTTCATAGCACACCTACATACAATACAACTGTCCAGATAAGCTACCAGTACCATCACTGGGGGGTGGGGCACTGTTGGGGAGGTTGAGGGATGGGGGGGTAGGGTAGTTGTTGCAACATCAGATTGCTGTTAGTGCAGAGATGTGTAGATTGAAAAAGCTCTTGATCTCAGAGTATATGTAGGTCACTGTATATTCTCTTATACTATGTTTACCTAATCATTGGTTGATCGAAATTGCAATAAACTTTGTTTACAAAAAAAAAGTCTAATAGCACACTCAGGCATGACGACTGGCCCAACATCCACTACACCACCATCGTTCTCAACATGGTTAATCTCATGATCAATACACAAAATCATTTTGTTAGTGTTATCAGCAATAATATCTACGTTAGATTTGTCACTATTGCAGACGCTAGCATAGTGGCCTTTTTTTCCGCATTTCCTACATAAAGAGTTCCTTGCAAAACAATTCAAACTGTTCGCCGTGTGTCCAGAGTTGCCACAGCGGTAACAACGCTGAAATTTGGTTTCTTTTCTTTTCTCCTGAATGGGTACAAGTGCTTTGTTGTCACTGCTGACCCTTAAAACTTCTTCTCGTGCCAAAGGCGCTTGTACGTTGGACAAAACGTCCTCTTCATGGTTATTCATTTCTTTAATCCAATTGCTAGTACTTTCCATTCCTTCAACAATTGCAATGGCTTCTTTCAAATCAGGATTCCTCGTCAACAACTTCTCTTGAACCCTCTTATTGTTCGTACAGCGCACTAACTGGTCGCGAATGAGGGAATCTGTGATATCACCAAAATCACAAGTACGTGTTAACGTGCGTAATGCAGCAACAAAGTTTCCTACACTCTCAGATTTTCCTTGGGATCTTGCAAAAAATTTGTGTCTCTCCAAAACAATGTTGAGCTTGGATTCAAAATGTGAAGCCAACATCGCTGCTGACATTTCATAAATATCTCTGGGTTCCCCCTCAGCTCCCCCTAGAGGTAGGGTTTCAAGACTATCATAAATGTTTCTACCTTCAATTCCTAAATTGTGCAATAGAATAGCCTGTTTTCTGGCTGGGGAGAATTTTTCCCCCCCAACAGCTAGTAGGTAAGAGTCAAAAAGATTCTTCCAACGTTTCCAAGGGAGAATGGGGTCCCCCTTATCAGATAAAAAGGGGGGCGGTTGAGACAACATGGGAGTAGCCATTCTAAGCTCTCTATACAGCACAATTAGTAATAAATACCCACAACAAGGTGAATAAGTGTGAGTAACAGCAAGATATGAACAAAATACTGGAAAAAAATATGGGTAAGTATACTAGTGTAACTGAACATTTGAAAAACACAATTCAGTATTGCAATGTTCAAAACATCTTCGAATTTCAAGTTCTCATGGAAGTGAAAATTGTGTAAAGGACGTAATCCGAATACAGTTAATGGTTTAGCGTTTCAAAATGCCCCTCACAGAGCTTACGCGCCTCCCGTTTCCAGGAGAAGAGACGCGTTGTGAAGGCTTCGTGCCGAGAACGAAAACGAATGCCTCTCAAGGCACGCGCTTTCCGTTGCCAGGGAGAGAAGACGCGTCACTATGGCTACGCATACAGTTCCTCGTGCGCCTCCCGTTTCCAAGGAGAAGAGACGCGCCTTCCGTTGCCAGGAAGAGAAGATGCGTCACTATGGCTACGCGTACAGTTCCTCGCGCATCACGCGCACAGGAAACTGTCAGAGGAGCCGTTGTAAGGCTCGCGCACCAAAAAGGAGAACGTAACCGGGACCAAAAAGGAAAAAAAAAAATCGACTCGATTAAACAAATGTTCACCAGCGCGGGACACAAACCGTGCGCTGCACTCTCCACCAGCGCAGGATACAAAACGTGGCTGCACTCCTCCACGCAAACCAGCAGAAGTGCCAGCACGCCAAAACTCCACTACGGCAGGGTGTAACCTCCAGTCGACATCCGCTGCGGCATCTCCAGGACTCCACCACACTGGCTCCCAAATCCAAAATCACCAAGCCAGGAGCCACAGGTGGGCCGATCCCGATGAGGAGTAAACAGAAGGTCCTTCAGGTAGGAAAACCGTGGGTCCTGGGTTGGTGGTGACACCTCGTCGCCAGTGTTAAGCTCAAGCAATAGGTTTTAAAGATGAGCTTTATTTAATACCACCAACCCACAGCAAATATAAACACATCCACTCTCACCAACCGTCCAGGCTCTCTTTGACCGAGATCCAATGACCTCATCTGGAACCTGGATGACACATGGATTCCAGACAGTGGTCAACATTCCTAAACATCCAACATTCCTAAGCATCCACAACACACTGCTTTGTTGAACAACACCATCCTGCACCACATTTGGGCATTCCCGCTTCCAATGCCCCACGCCCCCGCACGCGTGACATGGTGACACCTTCTTCATCCCCTGCACATCATTCTGAACCACAACAGTATTCGGGTCTGGACCACGGTTCACAAAACCTCGACCTCGGCCTCTCGGCTGTGCCTTAAACATGCCATTCCCTTGCGGTTACTGCTCTACTCCATTTCCCTGCATCCCTGCTTGCGCTGCCTTAATCTGCATCACCGTCACTTTCTCCTTCAACTTTCTCTGCTTCAACTCAATTTCGCATACTGCAACACCTCATCAATCGGCTTTGCCTGCCAACAGATCAAATGATTCTTAATCATCTGACTAATCTCTGGTCTCAGTCCTTCAACAAACCTGAACACAAGATGATTCATGTCTTTCGGCTCTATGGTCTCCGTGCCACTGTAATGCTTGAACGCTTTCAACAATCTCTCATAGTAAGCATGAATAGACTCTTTAGCCTTGTGTGAGGTTCGATCGATTTTCTGCCAATCAGTCACTTTCGGCGACACTTTCTGCTTCAAAAACTCAATCACTTTATGATAATACTTCATCACCTCCTCAGATGGTGCTCCAGTCACCTTATCCCTTGCCGGCTCCTGTGTCGGCCAGTCCACACCCCTCTTGCACTCAAGCCATAAGTCGGGCGGAACTATAATCTCAAACAGGGTATTCAAGTCCTCCCAGAGACATTTCGCAAGCTTCAAAACCTATCTGTCTGCTGATACCACTCTATCGGCTTCTCCCTCAATGTGGGATAATCATTTGTAAATGACAGGATGTCTCCTCTAGACCACGGTACATGGACTAGAACCCCTCCGGCTGTTTCTCTCATTGGTAACATCTTTACTGTCCCCGTGTCCGGTGTGACTTTTGCCTGATTTGGTTCCGGACCTTCGCCTTTCTCTTTATCTCTTTTCTTTGCCCATCTGCCTTCCCACTTCTCTAAAGCTCCCCAGATTTGCGCACTTTGCAGTATCTCTTTAAGATGAGCTTTCATTCCGGTAGATCTCATGTGCTCAAAAGTTTAGAATCAAAGTCTAATCTGTAGCTTCTTTTTAAATGTTTATATTGTATTTGTCTGCCAGGTTTGCCAACCTCTGATGCACCTTGCCCACTTCTTTAGTGATCTTGGGGCACAGATACCTCAATTCTGCTTCTGTGTATGACTCTAATCTGTTTACCCCCATTGTCCCTTCCACTAGCTCCGCAGCCTCTACACCCAGTCTCACAAAATTCAGGTATTCTTCCTTTTCTGGCTTATCTGCAGTTACCGCAGTATTTTGAGAAGCATAAGTCCTTTCTAACCACTCATTCAATTGTTGCGCAGAAAAACCTTGCAACGAAATGTTCCCTGAATGCATCAATGGTGACTGTGATGTATTTGTACTCTTTATTTGTGGGGCTAGCACACTTAACCCTGCTTGTCTCATTGCCTCCAAAGGAGCCCCAATCGGACTGAGGTCTAGCAAGGACCGGAGTCCTTCTGCTGATTGTTCTCTTGATGTTATTGGCTGGGGAGTTCCTGTGAACCCTCCTCTTACTACCTCTAGGGTTCTCATTCCCTGATCACACACGTCAGGCTTACCCTGCGCATACAAGGGTACTGGGGGACCAACAGTGATTGGTAATGATATGGCAGCTGGTGTCTGACCAGGTCCCAAACCCTGTGGAGCAGTAACTCCCAAAGCTTGACTCATTGTGGCTGGTGCAGGTACTGACTGAGGTCCTGCCGCTGGATTATAACCCGGAATCAGCTGTTGCTGCGGCTGGGGCAGCAATTGCAGAGCTGGCTCAATCTGCACTAGCTTTGATCTCGTGTATATCGGGTCGTGCGGCACCATCAGACTCTTGTTTGTTTCTAGTACTGGGACGTCTGGATAAATCCTCTGTATCTGTGGCGGAGGTTGCAACTGTATCTGTGCTTCTGGTGCAGTGGGTACACTGACACCATTCTGTATCAAAACCGTATCACTTGTCTGCATTGTATTTGTAACTTCCTTACTCTGTGTCTGATTCCCAGGACCCGCACTAGTGCTTGGAGCGGTGTCATTTATGGTATATGGTGGCGGGCGATCATGTGACAACTTCATCGTCTGAATCATCTTCGTCTACCCAAGACCTTTGAGTCTCCTTAGACTTATTAGAGCCCTTCTCTGTCTTACAGGTGGCTTTCTTTCCCTGTGTCTCATCTTCTTGTGTAATTGCCGGAAACAATTTAAGTCCGTCAACTATTCCCCTTCTCCACATTTTGCTCTCATTGTCCCATCTAGCCTTGGCTAAAGTCTTTTCTGCTCTTTTTATTCTCCTTTCAAGTTTTTGCTGTCTTTGTCGTATGGCCATTAAATCCCAGACTGCTAATGCCTCATACTGAGCGGGTCTCGGAGGCAGCTTTTGTACACTTAACATCCACCTCAAGTTCTCTAAATTTCTTGTACTGAACGTTCTGTGGTCCGAAAACGCTAAACATCCCTCTTTCTCTGTTAAATTGCACCACTGCTTCATCCAAAGACAAGGCACGACTCCCTTTTCCTCCATTACTATATAAGCTGGAGTACCCTCAGGCGGTGTAGGCTCCCCTTCACTCGCCATAATGTATGTGTCTCCTTTCAGAGCGCTCTGTAAAGCCTTCAAAAAATTAATTTTTGCGTCTTTTATTTTGTTTTGATCTAATCAGGAAGTGACTTTAATTCCCTGAACACTCTTCACCCACCTTTCTCAACCTATTGCCTCTCACGGATGGCTGTCAATCCGTGCGCGACCCCTCTCAGCAACTGACCTATCCCAGCGCGGCACCACTGACGTCACACTCACACACACTGCAGCTGACAAAGTCTTGCGGCTTTTCCTCCTCACACAAAACTAATGCACTATATTGCGAGCACCTTTAACCACAAAAACCCAAATTTGCTGGTTTACTACAGGAAGGGCAACACATTCGCTTCAGAACTTTACAGAGATTTCACTTGAAGCCTCGGCCGCTACTCTCTCTTTCTCAGCTCCCACATACGCAAGCAGAATTCGACCCGCAAATCCTACTCTCGACTTGTCAATGGTTTGCTCTAGTGCACTATAGAACTTGCCAAATCTCCATCGAACGTTTAAGACACACAACTTGACTCAAACCTGACTTGTCAACCACGCCCGATTGACCTATTAAACCACACAAATTACAACATAAACCCAAGTGTCTCCTACACTTGTCAATATACTCCGGAGTCTTAGACCATGACGGGTCCGTACATCACCAACCAACCACGTGGATAATTTTTTAGCACAAAGTGCCACACTCACATGAAGTATGCCGACTTCCCTACTCTCATACTGTGGAGTACGCCCACTCCTACTAAAACAACATTACCTGGCCTAAAACCACACAAGCTTCACAAATCACCTGCAATGAGCATAAGCTGAGCAAGCGCAAATTCTACACATGCTAAAACGCCAAGAACATTCCTAACTCACTTAGGCAGGCTTCCGAGGTCCCGGGAAAGTCATGGGGAATTTAGAAACACATCATACCTCCAATTTGCATTATCTCAGAAAAACAAGTCTAAACAATAATTCTCCGTCCTAGGGCCCCAAAGGGCCTAAACCTTCGCTCTGCTACCAGAACTGATGACGCGTCCCTTTATGATTAATTTACTCACTTTGGGACTCGTTTTAGGCCAATGAATCTTTTGACCCTGTTTGAAGACACCTTAGGACGAGATAGCTAATCAACATGTCAATCAATATGTCAATAACGTCATCAATATTTATTATAACAATGCACTTTATTTTAGTCAATGGCATTTCATAAACTCTGGAAACACCATGCCTTTGCAGTCATGAATAACCACACCAGTTTAGTATGAATTTAATGATATTTATTCCCTATTGGTTACAATACTACTAGCAAGTTTATTAATCTCAAAACCAAGAAGCACAATTACATAGTCACAATATGGCAACTCTGATAAGATTTCATCAAAGCAAGAATCACAAACATTAGAATGTAACACAACGTCAGCATAGATTATTCTAAGCAGAGTATATTAGCGCATTGTTCAACAAAGCATAGATTCAGTCATTTGTCTATTTGCGTCAGTTCTGTGAACCCCTCACCTAACCTCGAATTAGCATTGGCATGTTGGCTTCATGCAAAACAATTTAGTAACACCAATTTGGAAAACATCTAGCTATGGTTCCTGTCAAAAGAAAAGCAGTTGGTACCTAGAAAGGAAAAGCAAACAGACAATCACAAGTTCATTGTCATATAGTTACCCTCCAAGTTTGGTCAGCACTCAGGTTCGGTTTTCGTCTTCAGGACATCAGTTGATTCGTCATCAAAAGGGATTCAGCTCCAGCAAAGGGGAAGGGGCACTTCCCTCATAAGGAGGAAAAGTGTGAATGAGCAATCTAAGGACAAGGATGGTTCTAAGTAAAATCAGCAAATCACTAGGCAAAGTGACAAAGTCTCTGGATCATATCAAATCGCATCAGCATCTCCCTAACTAACTCATTTCCATGTGTTTTATCCCTTTTTCGCTGTATATTCCCCTAAAATTTGATTGGACAAAGGGTTGCACCCCACTATCTTATTTATCTAAATTAGATCATCGAATTTGTTACCCCAGAACATTTCTCACGTATTCTATTGGTGCTTAATCTACACTGTTGCATTCAGCTAAAATGTTACTACAAGCAGGATAAATTTCATGAGAACGGATCTACTACAGTTACATTCAGCTTCTAGTTTTTGAAAAACAAAAGTTCATGTCCTTTAGCAAGTCAGCACACTGCACGTTAGAAAAATACATTTAATATGAGAGTCAGGCAGCTCGGCCTCGACTCATGCTAACTAAGGCCTAATGATTTATTAGCAAAACCTTTAAGTATACCTATTATTATTAGTGTAAAATCATATCACAATATCTCTATTTCAACATTATTAGTCAGTTTCATTAGTCCCTGTATACATTGGCGGCCACTCCCCGTGGGCACATTTCAAATGCACGTTTTAGTAAATTACATTAATACAGTTTCAATGCGGCATTATTACACATTGATTCATACGCATTTCATGTTAATATAGATCATATAAGCTACGCTCTCTCAGTAGTGAGGAGGGGCCTGAAAGTCAGAAGGTCAAGAAGCTGAAGTTAACTTAGTGAACAAGTCCTGGCAGGATGACCCTGCTCAGTGTAGTAGTCTAGTAGGGTAGAGAAAGTGGCTTGAATGACTGCAACCTTTTTGGAGAATAAATGGCTAGCTCGTTGCTCTGAGGTTGTTATAGAGGGACAACTGGGTCTGTATTTTTGGGGTCAAACCGTGTCTTTACAACTTGGAAGAGTGTTTTTAAACAGTTTTGGGCAAAGCTCATTTCATCATAGAAAAAGGAGGCTCTAGATATGCAACAATGTTTGTGATAATCTTCTAGGGCCAACTTATACTTTGATTTCACCTCAGTGCTGTAGTATTTATGCCACAATCTCTCCAGGGATGTGCAGATCTTTTTATTTTCGTGCATCGTATTATTGAACCAGGGCTGGTGGAAGGGTTCTGTGGTGCTTTCTGATCATGACAGGGATTTAAGAGTCAAGTGGAGACTCAATCCAGCTATCAATGATGAGAGCTTAAGAAATCGCCAAGTTGTACAGTGCCGGATTGTCAGAGTTTCCTGCTAGCGTAGGTAGACTGGGCTACCCCTGACCAGGACTGACCTGGGATGAAGAGGGAAAAGGGAACTGCAAAATGGTCAGATGAGGCTAGGTGTTTAGCCTGATCAGCCAGTAAATTGTTGTTATTTGAGAAAATGGGGTCAATTAGATGGCCATGGGTGGTACCATTTTTAAGAAGCTGGATGTCACAGGCCGGAAGATCCTCAATAAGAGATGAGGTAATTTTACATGGCCTATTCCCAAAGTAGATGTGAAAGTCACCAAGAACTGTAAAGCTAGCATACCTTACAATGTAAAGGGATAGGGCCTCCATTAGACTGTAGCTGCAATTGCCCACTGGACCAGGGGAGTGATATATCAGAGCGTCTGACATGGTGAAGTTATAACAGAAGGACAGGGAGAACAGCACGGCTTCACGTCTTGGGAGGGGGAGTTTGTTTATTTTACAGACATAGGCCCGATTATGATATTGGCAGTCCGACCGTCGGACCAACAATCCGGTGGTCAGAAGGATGCCACCAGGCTAGCAGCCTCCTGACTGACGGATTGGAGTGCTCCCATGGGGCTGGATGGCAGAGACAATGTGGTGGCTTTGGCCTCAGCTCATAGGGAGAGCTGAGGCCAATGCCGCCACACTGTCTGTACCTCCAGCACAGTCTGACAGGGAGCCTCTGCAGTGCCAATGACATGGGCATGGGTGGTGCGGGGCCCCCCCTGTGGCCTCATCTTGACCTTTCTGCTGGCCTTTTCATGACAGTGTCCCCACTATGAAAAGGGCGGTGGAAAGGCAAGTCGTGATCAGCACGATGTTGCTTGACCACAGCTTTCCGCACTGCCACAACTGCAGGATCTCTGATCAGTTGCAGCAGTCTTGTGGCAGTCTGACCGCCAGCATCCTAATCTGGTGGTCAGACCACCAAGGATGCAGCAGTCGGACAGTAAGTACAGTGGTTCTAGGTCTACTACTCATAGTCGGGCCCATAGTGTGTTTTGAAAACAAGTGCAATTCCACCCTCTATCTTATTCATGCAATCCACTCTAAGGATGCAATAGTCTGAGGGCAAAATTACTACAGTGTCTGGTACTGAGGCTTCATTTAGCCATGGTTCTGTTAAAAAACAGCATGTGGGTTTGGGTCTGAGTCAGCAAAGAAGTAAAAAGTTCAGACTGCTATTTACCTGATGAGCGACAATTGAAATTAAAAAATTTGAGATGGGTAGTGCTGAGTAATTGTGAGGCATCATTTTTAGGGGGGGTGTGGTGACCTTTAGTAAGGGCTTGTGGTGCTATGTAAGGATCAAAGATCACAAAGTCACAGTGCGGGCAGTTTATAACCACCATGTTGGGATTCTAGGAGGAGTAGCAGACTCCTGCTGTAGTTCACACCTAGGTGTCTGCCCTTTTTTACCCTAGAGAGATTGCCCCCTGGCCCAGGGGAAAGGAAAGAACTAAAACATGGTGGTCAGGGTTGGACAAAGGGGGTGACCCCAAACAGAGGCTGGCCCTGGGTGTAAAAGTGCCACCCTCAGAATCTTTCATCATAGCACCCAGAAGAAGGACTGCCCTGCTACCTGAAGTCTGAAGGAAGACTGTACCTGTCTGGTGTGAATGTAGGACCCCAGAAGTTACTCCAAGGGTCAGTTGGCTGACCTCCTTTTTGAGCTACAGGGACATGACAAGACTACAGAAGCATTGCCTGCAGCTGCTCAGTATACTGGTAGCAGCTGAACCTGGCTGGATACTGCTGCTGGCCGCTGCAGGAGTGAGCTCTGTCTCTCAAGAGATATCTCCCCAGGTGATGGACCCTTGGCTGGTGTCAGAGTGTACTCCCCCTACCTACAAACTGTAAGAGCTGGACTCCAGGTGAAAATCCAGAGTTTCTGAGCTCTTCACATTGAAAAAGAACAGTCTCTGTTCTCCTCGCTAACATGAGTGTACTTTACTGAGACCAATGAAGGGCCTGCATTCTTACAAATACATTATAATCAAGTTTTCTAGTTAAACAGGGAAAAATTATGAAAATTATTATCAGCAAAAATTAGTAGTCAGATATGTTGTGCAAACACTCAATGGAAATCCAAAAGCCGACCAGCACATGGACACCCCTTTTTCGGAATTTCTAGCATGCTCAGTCAGATGTACATCGAGAGGTTATCCCTGTTTGCACCCGGTTTACTTGACTGTTTCATTTTGAAGTGACTTGGGCGTGGTGGGTGGGTACTTGCAGGCCTGTCATGGGGAAGCGTAAGGTCCAAATTAATCCTGTCTCGACTATATATGCTTTTCTGAACTGGGCCGCAGGCCTCCTTTATTAGGAAATTTGACTGGCGTGCATAGGCTCTCTTCCTCTCCATCTCTGATCTTGCCCTTGGAGTATTAGGTAGTACCTTATCTGCACCTACTATTCAGTTGTAGGAATGCATTCTCAACGACTTGTCATCGAGAAGATTCTTCTTTTTTATCCACACCTGTATTTGCTCTTCCAGATCAGGGAAATTTTCCACCCCTCTAGTCTTTGTGCCCCCAGCAGTAGTGTGGGAGTAGGCACTACTGAAGCCTTGAAGAGGGCCCCCAGAGCGACTGGAAAGAGGAAGAGGCTGGTGCTTAGTGGGAATTCCAAATGCACTAGTGCCAATTCGGGCCAGCCATCAAGGGACAATATCCCCGAGGTGCTGGGGGGCAAGTTAATTTGAACTCCTTAGTGGACTTTCTTCATTCTAATTTAGTTGCAGCCCTGAATGTTACTGGAGCCTATTCTCCAGCACTTGATGGCAACTGAGACAGAACTCTATAAAGTCTCTACATGGAATTGCTGACCACAGCATCTGGGTGCCCCTGTATCCACCTCTTCTCCTGCTTGTTCCTCTAATAATGCCTTGTGTTCTTTGCAGTCCAAGGCAGGGGACAAAGAGGTGTCAATTTTTGCAGGGCCGTTGAGGGCTGATGGGTCAGCAGTCACAGCTAGCACCTTAACCCACATGTCTATAGGGACTGTTGTGGATGGTGGGGCACCTGCATGCCCACAAGATTCCAGGATGGATATCATGTGCAGGGATGGCATAAATGTTCTCAGAAGTGTACCTTGAGATCCCCTTTGTCAAAACGCGTGCTCCTCAAATTGCCCCCTTATGTTGTTATTCAGGGCAATGTTCCCCCTCTATTGGCTGACTCTTTAGAGACTCTCCACCAATTCAGGAATAAAGCTGTGCATTGGCTGGACAAGAACACTTTAATGGGGGCTCATGTTGGAGTCCATATTAATATGAATTATGTGGTTCTGAGAGTAAGTTGGCTGGCGAATGAGTGAAAACCCTGGATGGTGACTATGTGGTCATAAACTTTAACAGGCCACATATGGCAGGGATGATTTTGGATTGCTTTAGGGGTGTGCCACTTAATGGTTCTCCCTCTTCCATCCTGACTATCCCACTGGCTTTCCTTTACAGACCTCTGGCTAGGGCTCCCACATACGACTCACTAGCTCCATCAGAGTTGACCCTCTCCAATAGGACTCCCCCCTTGTCTTGCCTGGATACATGTGACTGACTATCAGGGATGCTGCGCAGGTGACTGGCAAGGAGACGGTTTCTGTCTCACAGCTAATTGAGTTACCTTCAGATTGTATACCTAGAAATAGATGCAAACTCATTAGTTGGAATGTTGCTGACGTTGCAGGGAAATTTGACAATATCAAATGGCTGGCCTTTATTAGGAGTTTTGAAGTCATTTGTCTTCAAGAGACCTAGGCAACCTGAAAATGGTTACTTTTTACTGGGCTAGTTTTTTTTTACTACCAATGGAATCAAGGTCTGGTCACCCTAAAGGGGGTGTTGATCTGATCATCTTTGTCTCTTTGGCAATCAAAGAGAGGCTTGAGGTTTTACCTACCGGTGTCTCTATCTTGTAGGCTTTTTTATTTTGTTTTGGCCCTCATAAGTTGCTATTGTTTAATTGTTATAATGTCAAATCTATTCCACAGGAGGCCTGTACGGTTCAAATTTTGGGTTCCTTCATGTATAATCTGAAGTGCTCAAATTTGCATTGTGCATATATTGTGATGGTAGGGGATTTTAAAGTTTACTTGTGCGGGGACCCAAGAGCTAAAGAGGTCTTAACCCAGGCTGCCCTCTTGTGTCAGGTTCTTATTTAGAGCTTAGCCAACAGGATACCAGACTAACTCATTGTTACCTTTACAATGGTTCTTGACTCAAAGGGAGATTAATCCTACCTTTATAGGAAGAGACTGTGAGTAGTTTATAGACTTTATCTTTGTGTCCACTTCACTCCTGTCTCTTATTTCTAAATCATGTATTCCTTTGACCCCTTTTAGTGACGACAATCCAGTATGTGTTTCCTTTTGTTGGACACTCCTGATACCAAGTGCTAGCATTTGTTTTATAGTGGTCACTAAGGCCACTAGCCAGGGTAGGAGATTAAAGTGGTCTCAGATCACACAGGAGGACTTTTATAAATCATAATTTTTTAGTTGGAAAAGGAGACTGATATCTGTACATCCACCACAAGCACTCCATGTAACATCCTGAGCTCATTTTCAGAGATCACCAAAGCAGAGTCCAGGCTTTTGGAGGTGCCTACGTCTCATAAGTGTAAGAGATTTCCCAAATCGTTTGCCTCTGTCTATTCATTTATAAGTGAACCCTACGTCACAAGCCCCAACACTCGGCTTTGGTCAAGAGGTGTCAATGCCTGTGTAAAAGGGAGCTGGCCAGGCGTGAACACGATTTAAGGGAGGAGACCTGGGCTGATTTAACTGATGCTAACACCCTGACCTGTAACTCAAAATAAATCCTGGGGCAATGCCAATGGACCTCTTTTGCTCCAAAGCTGGCAGCTTAGCTGGATGCATATATTACTGAAGATTCATGGTTGGCTCATTTTGAGGACATCTATAGCTCAGTCCCATTGGAGCCACAGGGGAGGAAGTAAGAGCTGATAGGGTCTGCCACATTAACCTTCTCTCATGAGGAACTAAAGAAGGGAATTTTGGGTTTATCTACCAACAAGGCCTCAGGCCCAGATCGAATTCCACCTAACGTTTATGTTAATGATGTGGGTGCTTTGGTGCCTATTCTGACAGCCCTTATTAATGCAACAGTGCTTGTTGGTCCCACAGTCATGGGCTATGTCCATTATTGTACCAATCTTCAAGAAGGGGGACATAGATAGCCCACTCTGCTACATGCCCATCTCCCTACTTGACTCAGTGGTTAAGGTTGTAGATTGTATCCTTTTGGAGAGACTTTCAGTGTGGGCTGAGGAAAATAATGTGTTGTCAGAAGCCCAATATGGATTTTGTACAGGAAAGTCCACCATTGATCAGTGTTTAAACTTGTATTTGATCCTAGGAAAATACATAGCTGCACGTCCTGGTTGTATCTATTTAGGTTTTATGGACTTCTCATCTGAGTTTGATCAGGTCAACTGATCTAAGTTGTGGGAGATTATGTTGATGCTGGGGGTGGAGAGGGACATTGCCCTGTTCTTACGTGATCTCCATAGGGACACCAAGGCCTCAGTTAGTTTCTCTAGAGATCTACAGTGTTCACACAGTTTTAGTATTAATAGAGGGGTGTGACAAGGTTGCATTTTGGCCCCTTTTTTGTTCAACCTGTATGTTAACAGCTCAGGGCAGACTCTGGTTGATGTGAAAGCAGATTGCCCTCAAGTGGGGTCGCACAGTCTACCGGTTTTGCTTTATGTGGATGACGCAGTTCTTATGGCCAGAACTGCCAGAGGTCTCCAGTCCCTGCTCATCTCCTACGTCAGGTTTATGGAAGAGTTGGATCTATCGATCAACGAGAAGAAATCTTTTGTGATAGTGGTTGGGACTTATTCCACCAAACCAACCAAGTTCAATTTAGGACCCTGTGCTCTTCCCAAGGCCAGAGCATTCTCTTATTTTGGGGATGTTGTTTGACCCAGAATTATGCTGCCACCCTCTTATTAATAGGAAAAAGTAGGACTTTTTTGCGTGTGAATGCTGCAGTTTTTAGTATTGCTACCAGACACGGCAGTAGACCCATCAGGGCCTCTTGCAGATTCAGAGAGCGAAATGGTTCTCTATGGGAGTGAAATTTGGGGATATGCTAATCAGGCCGAACTGCAAATAGTGAAGAATATGTTTTTAAGGAGGCTTTTGTTCCTTCCACAAAATGCCCCTTCCTTTTCGGTGCATGAGGAGTTAGGTGTAGGCTATATATCAGACCTCATGGCCTTTTGCCTGCTTGCTCTTTGAACATCTGGTCTAGGCCCAGTATCAAAGTTAATAAGGAGATCCTGCAAGACTGTCTGTCTCTCGACCACGCATTCTACATTGCCTGGCTTAAGTATGTATCGGGCCTCCTTTCAGAAACAAGGTAGGAGTGATCTTTTTAGTTCTCCACAGGGCATTTGCACGGCTGACTGACTACACATGGGCTAAAGCTCACTTCTTCAAACAAAGGGTGCAAAAGGATACTTTGCATTTTACAATGTTTTGTCATTTTTATGTGATATCCCTAAAGGCTTATCTTGTCCTTGTTTTGGAGAGGGAATTAATTTTTAAAAAGTTTGTCCGGATCCTATGTGTCTGCAGATGCTCTTTGGGGATATTATTCTTAATGTACTTAGCCTCTTGAAAGTTGCTGTAAGGTTGAGAATTAGTTGTGATTAAGGCTTTGAAGTGTTTTATGGTGTCTATTATGTGTCATGATGTATTGTACCTTTGTTTTAGTGCACTTAGGCTCCGTTTAGGCTTACTGATGTTTTATGTAATATTTTGTAGGTATTTATTGTTGGTTGTTTTAAGCCCCTTGCTGTTCTGCCTCACTTTTATGGTTTGTATCTTCAAAACCAAATAAAGCTAATTTGAACTGAAATAAGTCATCCAGAGGTGATCATAGATAACAGCCTATAGGGTTGTACCACACATCTCAAGCAATTAAACAGGAATAGTTAGAGCATCCATACTCACTAAGGAATAAAACAAAGGATTCAACAGAACAAAAATCTATTATTCAGGGAGGCATGTGCGTGGGTGTTTATCATCTCAGGGAGATTTATTTCAGGACATTCACCTAAAAAAATTGTACACCGAAAGTCATAATACATAATAGATCTTGCAATATATTTAACAAACTACTACAACAAAAATAGATATTTGAAATATATAACAGCTGTTGCAAATACAATCACACTAAATGAAGACCACAGAAATGATGTGATCCCCATTTTAAAAACAGCTATTCAAGAATAAATATCCACTCATCATATTAAATGACATGCAGTTTATTTCTCCAACTCACTATTGGCTGTCCTTGCAGAGATGATTGCATTGCATTGTGATCTCCAAGTATGAAAAAGTTATATTGATAAGGCAAAGGGCCTGGTTTAGATCTTGGTGGAGGGAATACTCTGTCCCAAACATCACAGATATACCATCCACCTTATTACGAGCTCTATAGGATATCATGGGTTCATAAAAAGGTGGACGGGATATCCGTCATTTTTGTGATAGAGTATTCCTCTCCGCCAGGATCTAAATCAGGACCAAAGTCTGTAACCATAGAACTGGCAGATTTGAAGTACAATAAAACATCCTTCTATTTTGTGGTGCCAGCTGATTTAAAGGAATGTAAACCAAATTTCTCAGAATTAGAACATGGGTGCACCAAAAAGGAAGTGAGGAATTTACTTCAAATCATCACGTTACAGACCTAAATCAATTAAGAGTGGGGATGTATTCCACCCCACATTTTCATCACTCAAGAAACTGGAAAGAATGTCTTAATCGCCCCTTTTCAGTGTCTTCAAATATTTTTCTCAGTCCCAGTTAGTACATTAAAAGTTTACTTTTATAGAAATAGAGTATGTGGCATCTAAACCACTACCGATACTGCTCTCAGTAGTGCAGTGAAAGTGGCCAATAGGCTCAGGTTGATTAGGATATAGGGCCAGATGTATGAAAGCATTTTGCATTCACAAACGTTGCGAATGCCCGTTTGCGAATGCAAAATGCCATTTCAGAATGTATGAAATACATTCTGGACGCAATTTTAAGGAATCGGTAAAATAGCGATTCCTTAAATTTGCGACCCTGTTTAGAGAGTCGCAAATTGCAACTCTAAATTAGAAATCGCAAATAAGGATTCCTTATTTGCGATTCCTTAGCACATGTATGAAGCAATTCCTAAATGCAATTTTGGCATTTAGGAATCGCTAATTACCACCAAGTTGAACTTGGTGGTAACCATGTGCAAAATGTAAAAATGCATTTAAAATGCATTTTTAAATTGTACATGTAAAGCACACATGCCCTTTTGGCATCTGTGCAGCTTACATGTCCCCCCAAAAAATTTGGGGGTGCATCAGAGGGGGCCTTAGGCCCCCAGCACCCTGGGGTTTTGCATTTCAAAATTGCAATTTCTGGTTCAGAAATCGCAATTTTGGAAATGCAAAAAATTTGCAGATATGGGCCCATAGGTGCGAACGGGGCCGGTATCGCAATTTGCGAATCGGTAATCGCATTCGTGATTTTTAAGAAATCGCTATTACCGATTCACAAATGTGATTCATGGCACTTTGCGAGTCGGAAATAGCGATTTGTTAAAAATCGCTATTTCAGAATCGCAAATGGCCTTGATGATACATCTGGCCCATAGTTCTTAAAAGAGAAGTATGACAGACAGAAAGTTTTAATGCCCTCTAACAATTTATTCAAGTTTGCGTTCAGTAAAAGGAATGTATGCTGTATCCCAAAACACAACTTCACATGAAGAGAAGATATCCAAGCTTGAGAACATCTTTTATTTTGGTTCTTGACTACGGGATGAGGAGGGCATGGTCCTGGAAGTAGACAAGCAGGATATTATGCACAAAGTCAACACTGTCAATGGGACCAATGGTAATGTTGCAATTCTGCTCAGCACAGAGTCTCAGTGTCAAACAGAGAGCAGGTGGTGGAGCCAGACTGGAGCCATACTCTACAAACACTTTCACAGGTATTTTCCCTTATGAAGAGATGTTAGGTGTCAAAAGGGAGGCTACCTCAGCTTAGGATCTCTGCTGCATCGTTCTCTCTCACCACATTCCTGCTTTGGGGTAGGCCACGAGGGTTTTTTCTTCTGCTAAGATCACAGGTCTGACTTGAAGAAGGAAGACTGATCTGCAAGTAGAGGATCCAAGGATGTTTGACTCCTGCTGCCTGCTGGGGACTGGAACTGCTCTCCAAGTGGTTGACCTCCTGTTGCCTGCTACAAAAATCCAAGGACTCCTGAATCCCAGAATGTCCAGCTGGCCACTAAGGACTGCCTGAGCCTTAGCTGGAGAAAGACCTGGTGCCTATGAGCCTGCCCTGAGAACATGACAGCTACAGGAGTTACCAGGAGAAACATTCCCAGCAGATGGGTAAAAGTGGAACTTAGTCATTTTTTCCACCTCTGGAAGACCAATACAAGGGACCACATTTATCCCGCTTGGAGCTTTTTGCTGCAATGAAAATTAGTTCAGGAATCCTCGCAGTAAAGGTATCCAGTCTCATGGAACCCTGTCCCACTTCCAGCTTTGCTCAACTAATGGAGTTTGAGAAACTTAACATGACTTAGCCTAAAAGTAAAACCTTGTACCTTGTACGACAAATCAATCTGAGCAGGAAAGTGACCTTGTGGCTATGGAATCCACCTTTATCATGCTTAGAGCTTTTGGTTCCAAAAGCAGTGGTTTCATTGAGAGCTTGACAGAAGTGTGTTTGAGGGAGTCTCACTGGCTTCAGCTTCTGGCCATGTCCCAGTGGAAGATGTTAGACTCCAAGCTAAGCCCCAAACTAAAAACCAGTGTAACCTGCTGGGCATGGCTTGTATCTGCTCCATTGCAAGCAGTATGAAAGCATGTTCGTTCATTGGAAAACTGACATTTCACACTGATGTTTTGTAGTTTGTAGAAGCTTTTTACCTTAAAGCTTTCAAAATATCATATTTCTGGCTCCCCTTTTCTGAGTTTACTTGTTGTGGTGTAGTGTTGCTCATTACATTTATCTCAATTTTTCTGAATTGGTTTCAGAATTTGTATTGTTTTTGAATTTTCTTGACTTTAAAATTATTGGTACTGCTTGCATTTAACACATTTCTCTGGAGGTGCTACTGCTATGAGGGGTGAGCAAAGTTTCTCTTAGACCTGTGTTGCGTTCTTATCAGGATGTTTATTAAGTTGGTTAGGGTACATACTTCCCACATTAACCCGGTTTCTCACAATGGTGACAAAAGAATATGCAAGCTTAGAATATTTTGCAAAGAGACAGTTATGGCAGGCAGCACCTAGACATTCACAACTATTTGTTAGTGACTGTGAAGGACATTTAGCACAAAGTGAATTGTTGTGTGTCTTTTTGCTTTCTGAGTCCCTACTGGAAAGCACTGTTTGGTCAAAGTAGCCCTTTCGCTACATCATTTGTCCATACCACTCTCCCATTACTATGCAAACTGGGGTAGGTGGATTTATTAAGCTAGCTGGGTTACCAATACTCTGTGGTAAGAGATTCAAGCATGATTGTAAAACAACTGGCATTAGTCAGGAAACTCCCAAATATTCCCATTTCTCTGGGACTGCCAAATATGTTCATAAAAGCATGTGAAGTCTTTAACTGTGCTATGTTAGCAGCAAACCTCTAACTGGTACCTTTATTCTGAACCTGATGGCTGTTCCACAACAGCAGATTTGCTTTTGAAGAAGTAGTAATTGTCCTGGCACTGGTAGTAGTTGTCCGTAGTTATACATGATAGGTTTTCATCTGCTGACAGCCATGAAACAGCAGGTCACCTGTCCTCCGTGTCTCTCTTTAGCTCTTACACATGCTCTTATAGTGATAAAAAAATTATATGAGCACTCCAATGGCATGCTTTATGGTGCATTGTCATAATGTGCGCCTTGTTGAGTCTCCACTCATCTCTGGTTGTTGGTATGTAGTGAGGTGTCATCAGCCATGCCTTCAGGTACTATTCTCTCTTCGATGTAGGGGATTGAAGGGAGTCATAAGTGTTGAGAGTAATGTGTCTGCAAATGTGTGCCACACATCTAATTGGATATTGTTCTGGTATCTTTGTAGTACCATTGTTGCTGAGCCTGGAATAATATACAGGATGGCTACAAGGAGAGTTTTGCATTTGCAGCAGAGAGTAGCATAAACGAACTGAATATTAAGCCTGCTGCATCATTTGCAATTCAGGCACAGAAAGGGGGTCTTGTGGGCGTCTTCTTGGCTGCTTGTGCATTCAATGGCTTCTACAGCAAATGGAAAGCTACTGATGTCCTACTAGTCGTTCTTTGGTAATCAATTGTGGCATGGTTACTGTGACTGCATGTGTAGGAGGCTGGCCTGGTGTTTGGTAGGCACCTATGGTACTTACACCTTATACCAGGTCCAGGTATCATACCTCCACCCAAGTTGAACAGCTGGAAGAGAGGACCATCGGAACCACTTTGGTCTACCACCTGTGATGTGTTTATCCACGCAGTTCAGCAGGGAAAGGGATCCACCCTTGGGTCATTGATGCAGTTGGTGCCTGCAGAAGCAGGAGAGTGACTCCTTCACCCCAAGAGAGATTACTTCTTCCTTCTGATGCAGCTGAAGACAGGCTGTCCTCAGAGGGTGCACAACCGGGGAAATGTTGCAGTTGCTGGAAGGAGCGGAGATACAATGTTGCAGGAGGTGTCTTGCTTCTTTTGGTCTTGAAGAGTACAGATGCAGTTTCCTTGGTCAGAAGTGGAGGTTGCAGAGGAATCCTGCTGGAGTCTTGCAATTCGAACAAGACGAACCACACAAGAGAGGGACCCTAAATAGTCCTGACAGGGGGATTGGTCACCTAGCTGGTTGACCACCTGTCATGAGGGAGCTCTGTTGTCACCTGCTGGCACTGGCCACTAAGATGCTCTCAGAGTTCCCTGACAACCTTGACTAAAAGATGGCAAAACCCAGGGGCCCTCTGGAGGAGCTCTGAACACCACTTCTGGGATGGTGATTGACAGGTAGTGGTCATTCCCTCTCCTCTGTCCAATTTCGCACCAGAGCAGGGAATGGGGGTCCCTGAACCGGTGTAGACTAGTTTATGCGAAGAAGGCACCAAATGTGCCCTTCAAAACATTTCCATTGGCCTGGGGAGGCTACTCCTCCAAAGCCTGTAACACCTATTTCCAAAGTAAGAGGGTGCAACACCTCTCTTCCAAATGAAATCATTTGGGTGTAACACCCCTCTTCCAAAGGAAATCCTTTGTTCTGCCTTCCTGGACCTGAGCTGATCAAGCAACAGGAAGGCCGAAATCTGTCTGAGAGGTGGCAGCAGCTTGGGCTGCCCGGAAACTCTCAGAAGGCTGAAATGGCAATACTGTGGGTCCTCGAATGAGCCCCCAGAGTGCATGGAATCATACAACCAATGCTTGCAAAAGCCTTGGAGTATGATTCTGTCATGTTTGATACCAAACATGCCTATGTTCTGAGTTACCATTACGTAGCTGGACATAGGTATTGACCTATGTCCAGTACATGCGTAAAATGGGCCTGGAGTTCGTGGGGGCACCTCTGCTAGTGCAGGGGTGCCCTCACACACAGGTACTTTACATCCTGCCATCTGTGCTAGAAGGCCTGCCATAGGGGTGACTATTAAGGGATGTCGTGCAGTGAAAAGTGGCAGTGAAAGGGTGATCGCACCTTTTCATGCAAGCTGCAATGGCAGTCCTACAGAACCCTTTGTTTGGGCTCCCTATGGGTGGCAAAATATATACTGCAGCCCATAGGGATCCCCTGGAATCCCAATGCCCTGGATACCCAGGTACCATATACTAGGGACTTATAATGGGGCACTAGTGTGCCAATTGAGGGAAGAAATACAGTGATAGCAGGTGCCAACAACTAAATTTAGGGGAGAGAGCATAACTACGGGGCTCCTGGTTAGCAGGATCCCAGTAGACACAGTCAAACACACTGACAAACAGGCCAAAAGTGGGGGTAACCAAGCTAGAAAGAGGCTACTTTCCTACAACATGTGAAAGTGCAATGCATGCCACATCGGATTTTAATTATTGTACAGGAAACTTCTCACACAGTTTTACAGAAGAATGATTCTAAGATGGTAACTGTGTCCAGAGACTCAATTTAGTGGCCAAATGACATGGTATATTAGCACACATACGCCTCTTTATGAGTAAGTTGGTACTGGTGGAGTGCAGACTCTGCACAAGAAAGTAATTTTACCATGAGGTAAAACCCCACCAGTATCATGCATTTATGAGTTAATTACCTCAGAATGGTGAATAAAATGTGTGGACCAGTTTTAAAGCAGAATTCCACACAGTTTTACGTTTTCGGGGAAGGGGTGGTTATGCTCACATTTATCACTTTCTCTGGGTAGGTGGTAAAAGTGAGTTGGGGTGTAGGTGTTGGATGGGGGTACGGGGATGGGGCTTAAGAGGGTGATAGAGAGAAAGGGGAAAATGTGGTCTGATAGGGGAGGGAACAATGATTTTCCTTGCTGAACAAAAAGGTTGAGCAGGCACAGAGACAGAAGTGTGGCTGCTTTTGCTGCCAAAAACTACTTTGATTTCACCAGCCACAATTTTTGTTAAAATCTAGTCTGATGTTACCATGCCTAGGAACACCAGGCGCAGGAACACTGGGCTAGTCGTGATGAGGAGGAGCAGTATCTAGCCCAGGGATTCCACTCAGCATGACTCATAATGAGGGGCATGGAATCCTTTTCTCTGCATCATGGTGGGAGGTATGTTTTTGAAGTGTCCACCATAGACCATGAGTTGGAAAGCAATGATACAATTTTTGTGGAATTCGAACCTCTGTATGCATTGCAGACTGCTTCTTTTTCTTGAATTCTATTACCATGTGGGCTGTCCAAAACCTCCTGAGATATCAGAAGAGTATATGCACCAGATAAAGCAGCATTTTGAAAGAAGCCGTTTGTTCTTAGGGTGTGCTTCCAGTCAGTTTGGGGAAAACTAAGGGGCATATTTATACATGCTTTGCAGCCCTTTAGCATCATTTATTTTGATGCTAAAATGGTGCAAAGTGAACTTCATATTTATATTTTGACGCTAGACCCATCTAGCATAAAAATATAGGGCTTAGTGCCATATTGTGGATGCGGCTAACTACCTTGCACTAATTAGATGCAAGGAAGGCATTCCCTTCCATAATATCACATTAACCCCAACGCATTATTTATACTCTGGCGCAAAAATGACATGCACGGAGTAGGCGGACCTAAATAATGGTGCTCAGCCTTCTTAGCACCATTATTTAACTCCTGGGTCTGACCAGGCGTTAGGGGACCTGTGAACCCATTACCATGGCTAAAAACCATGGAATGGGCCCACAGGTGCCCACCCCAAGGCCCAGGAACACCCCCACCTACACCAGAGGGATGCCATAGGATGGGAGATCCCATCCAGGGTAAGTAGAGATAAGTATACTTTTTTTTTCAGTGCCACTGGGGGGCCCCTAAATGGGGCTCCCTGCCTGGCACTGAGTATGATGCCCACACCCAAGGGACACTGGTCCTCTGTGCTGGCCACTGGGGTGGTAGGCATGACTCCTGTCTTCACTTAGACAGCAGTCATGTTTGGCTGGTAGTGCGTCAGGAAATGAAGCTAGGCTGTTAAGCGGCATATTTTTTGCTGCTAACCAGCCTAGCATCATTCCTGTCTCACTAACTCCTCCCCCATCCCCTCCCGGCTAGCGTTTTTTTTCTGTAGACCCTAGCCTGTCCTATGCACCACTGTGCACCATTCCATTAATACAGCACCCGGCAGGCGCTCTGGAACGGCGCTAGCAGGCACTATGGATTTTGACGCAAGACTGCACCAATGCAGTTTTGCATCAAAATCCATAAATATGTGCCTAAATTTGTCTAATACCATTTTTCATGTACGGCTGTTCCATTCAGCTATCAGTGCCTTCAAAGGCAATTTGTTGAAGCTGAATTCCAGTAATAAGTTGCCTGGGTGAACATTGGTATGCAAATATGCTAGTAATCATAGGACTGTCATTACTTATGATGAAGAAGGTGTTAAGAGGTGCAGACCAATGATGTGGCGTGAGATGCGAGGATCCGGCACATTGAATCACACCAACAGATGCAGCTGAACACCAACAGATGCTGGTTAACATTAATCCTAAGTGGTAACTGGCAACCTTAATGGCAGCCTTTTGTGAGGGGGGGGCGAAGATAATACCTGAGAAAGCAAATGATGTGCAGTGGTGAAATCTGCCATCCAAAATCAGAGGGAAAGGCAGTAGATCAGGAAATAGTCAGAGGGAAGGGCATCTGGCAGGGGATGTAAGTTGAAGGGGTGAGGAAGTGAAGAAGGTGTAATCATCACTTCCTAGTCACTTTGCTAGATGTGATTAGACGACTCTCCACGGGCATTAAACCGTAGCTTTTTTAGGCAGTGTACATCATGGCAAAACCACTGTCTAGATTTTCACAATTTACCCCTTATTCGAACTGGAATAATATTACTAAATGAAATCAACATGAAGGCTTCATATGTATCTGTCAAATAAGAGAAAGAAATGGGCCCCAAAAGACCATGTAAGCAACATCAACTAAAAATGCACATGCTTGCCTATTAAACAAATTTCCTATTTGCTGTCACTAGCAAAAACTGTAAACGGTTTATTCATGATGACAACGAGTCTAAATTGACCATGGCGTCCAAGACTGCTGAGACAAACAACAAGGATTTCATTCCACCCTCGGGGAGGCAATCCGCTAAAATATTTGTTATTAAATATGCCTATTCCTAGAAAGGTGGGAAAAAAGGATTAAAAGTGAATTTGGGTTCTGCGACGTTTCCTGGTTGGTTGGTTTGTACTGAGAGTGCACAGAAGTTTATTTTTAGGGATTCTTTTGACTACAAAAAGAAGGATAAAAATTAACATAAAATTACATAATCTGAATTATTTCATAGCAAGTATTGCATTGGAATCACAGCTCCCAAAACAAATGTCTTGTTGTAAAACTACCAAACGCCCAACAATGCTGTAGGACATTTTTATTTTAAAAAAAGGATCAGTCAGGAAATCTTTTTATATTTATGCGATCTGACATTTAGGATTTGCACGTTTTCCCTTGGGAAGGTTCAGAAAATAAAATCCATTCTAGTGGTACTTACAATGCACGTGGAAGAACAAAGGACATCTCTAAGAGAGGAGTATTATCTTGGGGGGTTTCACTTGTCTCCGGAATAAGCAGAGCGGCTGCTCAGAACAAACAGTCTACTGCTTGCCAAGATTTAGTTTGTGAACATGTCATCCAGTGGGAGCAAGGGAATTCGTTCAGTAGAATATGCTGACTCAGTTAAACATGCTAGTCTTACTTTTTCTGCATAGAAAGCCCTTTCAATGAAGGAAATACAAAATGATTTATGTATCCTCCTAACATAAACATATGCATGTATGCCTCAGGTCGTGTCACCTTATGCACATATCTGTATGTTTTGTGATAAGTGCCAACACAAATAAAAATAACGTTAAGGCCCAGCCAATCCTTTTATAGAAACTACCTGCAATCTTAATACATCCTTCTCCAGCTATCCTCTAGCACAATTTGCCTCTAAGGCCCATATTTATACTTGACGCAAAACTGCACAAATGCAGTTTGCTGTAAAAAAAGTAAAGTGCCAACTTGCTTCATTCCAGAGCGCCAGCCGGGCACCAAATTTATGGAATCCTGCAAGCCGGCACAAAGGGTGGGCTGGCGTCTTTGAAAATTATGTTAGCCGGGTGGGGATGGCAGTATGGAAGAAGGGGGTTTTGCACCAAAAACTGACGCTAGGCTGGTTAAAGGCAAAAAAAAAATGCTTTTAACCAGCCTAGTGTAGTTTCCTGATGCAAAACCATCCATACCACATGACTCCTGTCTTTCAAAAGACAGGAGTCATGCCCACCACCCCAATGACCAGCACAGGGGACAAGGGTGCCCTGTGTATGGCCATTGCACCCAGTGCCATGTAGAGGGGCCCATTTCAGGGCCCCCAATGGCATTTAATTTAAAAAAAAATCCTTATCTCTACTTACCTGGGATGGGGTCTCCCATCCTTTGGTGTCCCTGTGGTGTGGATGGGGGTGTTCCTGGGGCTTGGGGGGGCACCTGTGCGCTCTTTCCTTGGAAATACGGCCACAGGTCCCCTAATGCCTGCTTCGACCCAGGCGTTAACCTGTTGTGTGCCGTGGACGTAATGGTTACGTCCATTGGGACAGTGCTCCTGTCCCAAGGACATAACCATTACGTCCTGCCATTGGAGCATGGCGGGAGCAGTAGCCTCCCCCCACACCCTCAGGGAAGAGATGGAAGGGGAATTGCTTCCCATCCCATCTAATGACATCAGCGCGCAATCGTGTGCTGACATCATCAGAGGGTACCGGTCATGCTGGAAGCCATTTGATTCCAGCGCGTCTTAGGAGAACAGGTAAGTTTTTTCTCTGGTTGGGGGGATTACTAAAAAATAGGCATCAAGGGAAAGGAAAGGGTTTTCCTTTACCTCGATGTCTATTGTAGCATTCCTGCTGCCCAATCGCACTTGACACCAGGGATTTTCTCTTTTTATTTATTTTACTACAAGGGAGCGGACCCTTAGTCATATTATTTATCGTCATTTCTGCCCACTTTGGGGGCAGATCGGCCTATTTTTTTAGGCCCATCTGCCCCCAAATGGGGAAAAAGCCAAGAAGACACCAGGGATTATTATTTTTTTTTTTTTGTGGGGGTTGCCCCTTGGGCAAGGGGTTCCCTGCAAAGGAGGCACAGAACTGTCGCAGAGGAGTCTGGGTAAGAACATGTTGGGGGATCCATGCAAGCCCCACCTCCCTGGACTCCTCCTGGTGTCTAGTTTTCAAAAATGTCTGGGTTTGGTAGGCTCCCCTAGATGACCGCCGCACCTGGGACCAAAAACGCAGGTGCCCTCCCTCCGTGAAAGAACAGGTAGTTTTGTAATAGATCATTTTGATGTGTCCACATTGTGTTTTGGGGCATTTCCTAATGCAGGCACTGGGTCTTCCCACACAAGTGGGGTACCATTTTTATTGGGAGACCTAGGGAACGCTAGGTAGAAGGAAGTTTGTGGCTCCCCTCAGATTCCAGAACTTTCCATCACCGAAATGTGAGGAAAAAGTTGTTTGTTTTTTTTGGCCAAGTTTTGAGGTTTGCAAAGGATTCTGGGTAACAGAACCTGGTGAGGTTTGGTAGGTGTCCCTAGGTGCCGGCTGAGTTAGAAGCCACAATCCACAGCTAGGCACTTTGCAAAAAACAGCTCTCTTTTCTTTGGGAAAAAGTGATGTGTCCACGTTGTGTTTTGGGGCATTTCCTGTCACGGGCTCTAGGCCTACCCACACAAGTGAGGTACCATTTTTATCAGGAGACCTGGGGGAACACTGGGTAGAAGGAAGTCTGTGGCTCCTCTCAGATTCCAGAACTTTCCATCACCGAAATGTGAGGAAAAAGTGTTTATTTGCCAAATTTTGAGGTTTGCAAAGGATTCTGGGTAATAGAACCTGGTGCGAGTCCCACAAGTCACCACATCCTGGATCCCCCTAGGTGTCTAGATTTGAAAAATGTATAGGTTTGGTAGGTTTCCCTAGGTGCTGGCAGAGCTGGAGGCCAAAATCCACAGCTAGGCACTTTGCAAAAAACACATCAGATTTCAATGTAAAAATGTGATGTGTCCATGTTGCGTTTCCTGACGCGGAGATGAGGCCTACCGACACAAGTGAGGTACCATTTTTATTGGGAGACTTGGGAGAACACAGAATAGAAGTTATTGCCCCTTGTCTTTCTCTACATTTTTTCCTTCCAAATGTAACACCTCATCTTGTGCCCATTTGGAAATACAAAGGTTTCCTTGATACCTATTTTTTTTTTTGATAAAGAAATTTTATTGATTTTGCAAAATTTAAAAAAAACAAATAACAAATAAATCATTTATGCATATTGATGAATTGGTGCCAACGGGCACTAAACAGTGGTCAATCCCAATATCCCAGACAACCCCTGTACGCTTAGATTGTGTATCTCTACGTTGTATTTCGTAAGTAACTCGTCCCACATAGGAGAGGAGGAAGGTGGTGTGTGTTTGTGTGTTTCGGCTCACCCTCTTGGTGTGTCATTCAGTTTGTGGGGGCATGGTAATCTATCGTGGCTTCCCACTTCCCCCATATCTTGTTATATTTTCGGGGGGAACCCCTAGCCTCGTACACTAGCTTTTCGCACTGCGCACACCAGTCCACCCCCGTTTCCACTTCGCCAGAGCTGGTGCCTTCTTGGCCTTCCAGTCCGCCATGATGTCTCTTTTGGCTACTAGGCATGCCACCCCCAGGAAGGTTCGTTCTGGTCTTCTCAGCCCAGAGTCCTCCATGATACCTAGTAGGAATGTCAATGGTGTCAACTCCGTATCAACCTGTAAGACCGCTGAAATCTCTCGCGATATAGTCCCCCAATATGTTTTAATCACTGGGCACACCCACACCATATGGAAAAAGTCGGCATCTGGACTCATACATCGTGGGCAATCATCTGTGGATCGGAGGCCCGCTTTATATAGTTTGGCGGGTGTAAGGTAGGCTGCATGGAGATAATAAGTCTGTATTAGTCGGAGACGAGTCGGCATCGTTAAGGTATGTGGAGCTGCCAGTGCTTCATTCCAGTCCGTCTCCTCCAGAGGTCCCACCCATGCCTCCCATTTCCGACGCAGCCCCTCTAAGGAGCATGCAGTGGCAGTAATCAATGTACGATATATCTGGGAGATGCCTCCCTTACCCAAGTTCCCCATCAATACCCTTCTCTCCATAGGGCTACTTTCGGGAATGCTATCCCCTGTCTGTATCTGCGTCAGTAGGGCATGGCGGACCTGGAGATATTTATAGAATTGTGTCTTGTTTAGCGAATAGGTTGCCTGAAGGCTCTCAAAGGTGCGCATGTGTGAGCTCTCCCATACATCTCCCAGTGTGGAGATACCTATATTATCCCATTTCTGGAATCCCTCCAGGTCGGCTACCTCTTTTAAGTATGTCCCATGCCACAGTGGAGTCTGTTGGGTAAGTCGCCCCCACCATCCCGACACCTTCTGGGCCGTCCGCCATCCCTGTAGTACCACCCCGGTTACCTCTGGGACCCCTCGTGAAATCGGGCCGCCGTACAGGGCATCAAAAATCCTAGTATACCTCAGTGTCTGGAGTTCCAGCCGGTATGCCGGATCTGTCCATCCCCCCCCCCATCCAGTCATTAATCACTAACAGCTGCGCTGCCAGGTGGTAGTAGTGAATGTTGGACATTCCCAGACCCCCTTCATAGACATCCCTCTGGCAAGTTTTAAGCGCCAGACGGGGCCGGGCACCACTCCAAAGGAACTGGCGAGCTAGTGAGTCCATATCTTTAAACCATTTCATGGGGATCGGATGTGGGAAGTTCTGGAGGAGATAAAGGAGCCTGGGAAGGACCATCATTTTATATAGAGCGATTCTACCAAGTAGGTTGAAAGGGAGGTCCCTCCAACGTTGGAGATCGTTTTTGATTTTTTTGGTTAGTGGAGTAATATTGAGCTCCCATGTTAATTCAGGGAGCATTGAAACATGTACCCCTAGGTATTTGAAGCTATTTCTCCGCACCGGTATGCTTTGCTGCCAGTCCACACATTCGCGGGACTGATGGAGGGGAACCAGCAGGGATTTATTGGGGTTCAGAGTCAGTCCTGAAGCCTCCGAAAAGAGATTTAGAATTTGCAGAATGCGTGGGCCACTCTTGGCCGGGTTAGAGATGTATAACAGGACATCGTCCGCGTATAGCGCCACTCGGTCCTCTGGGCACATCGGCCACGGCCAGCCCTCTATTAGGGGGTCTTCTCGTAGCAGTTTTGCCAGGGGTTCTATCGTTAGCGCAAACAGCAGGGGGGATAACGGACAGCCCTGTCTAGTGCCTCGGCTAATAGGGAATGTGTCTGAGACTACTCCGTTTACCTGGACCTGGGCCGTTGGATTAGAGTAGAGTAGTCCCACCAGGCCCCGGAATCTGGGTCCAAATCCATTTTTTATTAACACTTGTTTAAGGTAGGACCAATCCACTGTATCAAATGCTTTTTCGAAGTCAAGTAAAAGCAATGCCAGTGAGGTGTGTGTCGGGGTCCCACGG
The DNA here is from genome assembly GCF_031143425.1 of Pleurodeles waltl. NCBI lineage: Eukaryota > Metazoa > Chordata > Amphibia > Caudata > Salamandridae > Pleurodeles > Pleurodeles waltl. The sequence goes on from NC_090445.1 coordinate 513,644,990, forward strand.
TGTGCCAGTGCCAGATGTAACTGTCTAATGCAGTGCCTAGTGCTGCGGGCAGGCATGAAGCCACATTGATCAGGGTGTATCAGGGTGGGCATTGTGTCTTTTAGTCTAGAGGCTAGGATTGAGGCCAGTACTTTAATCTCAATATTAAGAAGTGAGATGGGCCGGTATGCCGAGCAGTTTTGTGATGGAGGTTGGGTTTTAGGGATCACTGCAATTGTAGCTAGGTGAATCCCGGGAGGGAAATGACCCCTCTGCTCAGCTTCCTCATACATCTTAAGTAGATATGGAGCAAGAATGTCGCTACATTTCTTGTATATTTCCGCTGGGAATCCATCTGGCCCCGGAGTCTTGCCTGTGGCAAGGCTGGCGATCGCATTGGTTATTTCTGTAATGCTGATTGCCTCGTCCATCCTTGCCTTGGTCTCCTGGGAAACCCTGGCAAGAGTTATGTCATTCAGAAGGGGGGATTCTTTTTCCATAGTGGGCCGAGAGTGTTCTGTGTAGAGGCGTGCATAGTAGGAAGCGAAGCTCTGGGCAATCTCAAAAGGTGTCTTAGAGAGGGTACCTGAATCATCCCTGATTTCGGGAATTGTTCTGTTAACTAGGGTGTGAGTGGCCAGCCAATGGAGGAGCTTCCCATTTTTGTCTCCCCACCCGTATATTCGTGCGGATGATGCCCTCCACATGTGCTTTGCTGACTCTAGTACTAAGTGCTTGATTTTGTCTCGAACTCTAATCAATTGTCTCATTGTAGAGGCCTCAGATGAGGTTGTTTGTTGGTGTTCCAGCTTTAGTGCTTCAGTTTCCAACTCGGTCACTCGTGATTCGCGAGCACGCTCACGCTCCCGTATGAGGCATTTAGCTTGCCCTCTCAGGGTAGCTTTACAGGCGGCCCATAACGTGCCCGGGGACTGCACCGTTCCTACGTTTAGTTCAAAATATTGTGGGAGGTGTTTCCTAATTTCAAGGGTATAATCAGTGTCTTGCAAGAACCATGCGTTCAGATGCCACACTGGGCGCCTAGTGGGATCTACTCCGCCCAGCCGGATACGTACTGGTGCATGGTCCGACAACCCTCGGGGCAGTATCTCTGCACCCGTGACGCCGGTGATGTCAAGGGCCGGCATAAATACCAGATCAATTCTAGAATGTGCCCGGTGAGCGGCCGACGTGTGTGTATATTGATGCTCTCTGGGGTGCCAAGTTCTCCATACTTCACACAAACCAAGGCTTTCAGCCCAGTCATTAAGGTGCGTAGCTCGGGAGGACCTGCCCGCAGTAATGTCTCCGGATACATCTAGTCTGGGGTTTAGGACCGCGTTAAAGTCTCCTCCTATCAACGTGGTTCCCTGGGGGAGTCTCGCTATTACCTGGCGGAGTGAGAGTAAGAAGGCGTCAAGCCCTGCTGGGGGGGCATATACGCATACGAGATTTAAGGGTGATCCACGAAGCAGCCCGAAACAACTACAAATCTGCCCTGCGGGTCAGACAACGTATATGTGATCACCATAGGCAGCGAGGGGTGGAGCAGGATAGCCACACCTCTGGAGCCTCTGGAGAAGCCTGCGTGATAAACTCGATCGAATCCTCCTCGTGCAAGCATAGGGCACTTGGTTCCCAGAAGGTGAGTTTCTTGCAGTAGGACCACTGAGGGGGAGTACCTACGGAGAGTATTGATTACTGCGGACCTCTTGCTCTTATCCAATAGACCGTTCACATTCCAGGAGATGATTTGTGTCAAGGAGCACCCTGCGAGGACTGTGTGGGAGTATTACGTTGTCGGGTGTATGCCAGTGGATACAGGGATGACCATTCTAACCGTAACAGTGTACTACTAAAGTTGTGAAAACCAGCCAACAAACTGTGGCTATCTATCTCCAACTCAAACTTCTTACCCCCCAACCAACCCCCACCCCATACTCCCTCCCCGGAAGCATCTGTCGCCCTAGTCCCCAACTTACACCAAACAGCCAGTGAGGCTGTCATAGGAGTGGAGTGGTGGACCCCTCCATTTAGTCGGATCTCTTACAATTGTTCATAAGAAGTCAGGCCATATTTGGCAAACCTCAGAGAGGAGAGGGGCCGGATCACCGGCGGAGCCCCCCAAAGGGGGGGCTCCACGGGCGACCCGACCCCCCTGGCTCTCCCCGGCACTTCCATCGGAGCTTCACGCGGCATCTCAGCCGAGCACCGGAGATAGGCTCAAGCGGTCATCGTCCCCAGCCCGCATTTGGCCCGCGACTCCAGGGGCTCACCGGGCGTTCCTTCCCCTCGGGTGTCGGACCCCCCTGCCGCTCCCTCCTCCATGGGGGTGTCCAGGTCTTTTTTCCTTCCCTTCCGGGATCTAGTACGTTTACGGCTCCTCCGGGGCCCCCCAGTAGGAAGAGGATCGTCGTGGGAGGATACTCCCTCTTGTGCTGTAAGTCTCTTGCGGGCCCCTAGGCCCTCTTCAGTGAGCCAGTCCCATGCCTCCTCCGGGGATTCGAAGAAGAACGTTTTGCCCGCCATGATGACTTTGAGTTTCACAGGGAATAAGAGCATGTATGGAAGTTGCATGGCTCTCAGTTTTTGTTTGACCTGTTCGTATGAGCGCCGACGGATCTGGACCTCCCGGGTGTAGTCTGGGAATATTAAAATTCTGTGATTTTCCCATTGAAGATCCTCGGAACGTCTTGCTTCTTTAAGGATGTTGTCCCGGTCTCTGAAGTTGAGGATGCGTGCAATCATCGGGTGCCTAGGGCCGCCCGGTGGGGGACGCGGGGCCAGGGCTCTATGGGCATGTTCCACCGCAAACCAGGGCGAAAGGGTTTGGTCTGGCATCCAGGTCCTAATCCACTGCTCCAAGAAGTCCGAGGCTTTATCTCCTTCTACTCCCTCAGGAAATCCGACAAGGCATAGGTTGTTACGTCGCGATCGATTTTCTGCATCCTCGGCACAACGGTGTAGCTCGGATGTTCGCGTTTGTAGCTGGGCCACTTTGGTTCGAAGATCAGCTAATTCGTCTTCGGTTTGGGAAACTCGGCCCTCTACTTCAGTGATTCTACTCACCGCATTTCTGAGATCTTGCCTGATGAGGCCCACATCCTCACGCACTTCCCCAATTTTGATCTCCACGGCTGACTGCGATGATTGAATGGCTTGGAGAATAGCACTTACTCCATCTAGTGCTGGGCCTCCAGTGGTTATCTCCCTTTCTCCCCTAGGGCCTGATGGTGTTGTAAATTGGTCGATCTTTTGCTGCTGGGAGGGAGGGGGTTGTTTGTTCGTTCTGTCTTTCCCCATTTTGTCTCAGGGGGTTGGAGGTAGCCTCTCCGGCTTTTACCGCTACCTCGTCTAGGTTCTGTACCCTTAGCGCAGTCACCGTGGGGAGCCTCGGAGGGAGTTTGCGGGTGCGATATCTTTTAGGTCATACGTGTGGTCTTCATCTCAGTTTCTTTCCGGCTTCCTGCAGTCGCTAGCCCCCTATCCCAGAACATGAAGTTTCTCTTAATCTTAATTCTCCTGATGGTTGGTCCTGTCCCTCATCGGCCTATCGCATTTGGCCAGGTTGGCTGATATATTAACGATAAGTTCAAGTATTCAGAGGAGTCCTTCCCCAGCATTTAGCATCGACGTTCATGGGGCCTTGCTTATTAAAGATTTGTGTGTGGTCTCTTTGACAGAGGGGGGACCGGAATCATCACCTTCCCCACTACTCCACCTGGGCCAGTCAATGATTTGTTTGCTCAATGGCCTCTCTTCCGGGGGGGGGGGAGCTCCCTCAGCGCCGGGTCCCTTCGTCCGTTTCACCCCAAGCGGCTGCTCGCCCCCGCCCCAATTCAAGCGAGGGAATCCCCACCGGAGCCCGCGCCTACCTGACTCATGGGGCGCGGGTCGCCGGGAGGCTCCCGCTCGCTGGTGGTGTTGTTGTCGAGCCTGGGGGGCTCGGATTCACGGTGCTCGTCTCGTCCGCACCGCTCCTCCGCGTGGGGGGCTCAGTCCCAGCCCCGGCCTCCACCGAGCCACACGTAGCGGCTCCGTCCGCGGCGGTCGCGCCGGCAAGCCAGTCCTCAGTTCCGGGCCCGGTAGGGCGCCGCAGCCCCAGTGAGGGAATCCCCACCGGAGCAGTGCGTTTCTCCCCCAGGTCCGCGCCCACCTGACCCACGGGGCGCGGGGCGCCGGGTCGCCGGGAGGCTCCCCCTCGCCGGTGGTGCTGTTTTTGAGCCTGGGGGGTTCGGACGCCAGAGCCCGGCCCAGGCAATCCTCGCTGCACTTGTGGCTTCCCGATTCACGGTGCTCGTCTTGTCCGCACCGCTCCTCTGCATGGGGGGCTCAGTCCCGGCCCCAGCGCCCACCAAGCCACACGCATCGGCTCCGCCCACGGCGATCGCGCCGGTAAGCCAGTCCTCAGTCCCAGGCCCGGCAGAGCGCTGCGAGCCGACCCGCCATCTTGGTTATCACTTTGCCTCTGTCGCTTCGTTCGCGTTCAGCTCTCACGGCTCGGAGCGCATCGCCGCCGGCCCCAGAGGGTTACTGAGAATTCCGGAGCCCGTGGGAGCACCCAGGTTGATTTTTAGGGTGTTGTGGCAGTCGCTTCTTGGGGCGGATGACGGAGGGGTCCAGAGCACTCTCAGAGTGCGACTGCCATCTTGACGCCCGAAGCCACGCCCCTGATACCTATTTTTAACTCTTTATATTTTACCAAATAAATTCCTGTATACCCTCTATACAATGAAAACTCATTGCAAGGTGCAGCTCCTTTATTGGCTCTGGGTACCTAGGGTTCTTGATAAACCTACAAGCCCTATATATCCCTGCAGACAGAAGAGTCCAGCAAACGTAACAGTATATTGCTTTTGAAAATCTGACATTGCAGGAAAAATTTACAGACTAAAATGTGGAGAGAAATGTCTGTTTTTTTACCTCGATTAAAACATTTTTTTTCAGCTGTTATTTTATGTTTAGATGTCTGGGATCCAGCATTGGTTTCACACCCATTTCTGTCACTAACTGGAATGAGGCTAAAAGTACACAAAAATTGTAAAAATGGGGTATGTCCCAGTAAAATGCCAAAATTGTGTTGAAAATTGTTGTTTTCTGAGTCAGGTCTGCCTGTTTCTGAAAGCTGGGAAGACGGTGATTTTAGAACAGCAAATCCTTTGTTAATGCCATTTGCAGGGGGAAAAACACATGCATTCTTCTGCAGCACTTTATTCCTGTTTTTTACAAAAAATCAGAAATTTTAGCTGTATGTTGGCTAATTTCTTGGTCTCCTCCAGGGGAACCCACACACTCTGGGTACCTTTAGAAACCCTAGGATGTTGGAGAAAAAGGATGCAAATTTGTTGTTGGTAGCTTATGTGGACAAAATATTATGAGGGCCTAAGCACAAACTGCCCCAAATAGCTAAAGAAAACGGCTTGGCACAGGAGGGGAAAAGGCCTGGCAGTGAATATGGTAAATAATAGCACTAAGTAGGCTTAGCACCATTATTTAGAACCTGTGCACCATTTTTGCAGGGAAAGATAAATATGCCGCTATGGTCTTTGAGTCATTTTTTGGACGGGAACGCCTACCCTGCATCGCATTGACGTAAGGTGGTTCCATGCATCCATAAAATGACTTTAACTCCAATATTTTGATGCTAGACGGGTCTAGTGTCAAAATATAAATATGGGGTTTTCGCTGAATTAGCGTAAACAAAATGACAATAATTCAGCGTAAGGAAAGTATAAATATGCCCCTAAGTTTAATTAATTCATGTGTCTCAAGCCTTGTTGCATGTTACCAGGGTCCTGATTTGTGCAAAATGGATCTGAGTATGTGACAGATGGACAGGACTAAGATTCCGACTGTAACTAACGTGGCGTTTTAGCTTTATTTTGCTAACAGAAACTGTATCTGATAGATTATCACACATTTTGACTTCTTATTTTGTAGTTGAGAAGGATTTTCCACTCTTGCAGTATAAATAGATATCTCCTTGCAGCTTGACCTTATGCAAGGTTTCTTCCAGTTAAACTTGCGCAAGTCCTGTGCTGGTAGAATCAAAAATATACAACACAATCGTGTCTGTATGCTTCCTAATTAATTAATTGGAGCATTGTCTTTATTCCCGTTTAACAACTATTCAGACTCGAACTGTGTGTGTGTTGGTGGGGGGTTCTGGACGTTTTCCTCCCAGATCCTAATCCATGGAAGGGGTATAAAAGAAACTAGCAAGTGGAGCGAGGCAAGCAGACTAATCTGTTGCTGGAGGCAAGTGCTGAAACTCTAAGTTCTGGTTTATGGTCTACTAGAATACAAGTATGTGGGGGAGATTTTCATGACTCACTAAATGTTACACTGCATATTTTAGATGAATACCTTAAGCTGTATGTCAAATAAATACAATATAGTTACGGCATACTACTAATAATGTAGAAATGAGTGATGACTATTGTTTGGAGAGTACCTAGCCTTTACCTTTATGTTCATTATTGTAATAGTATTTTTATTCACACTATTTATATGTGAATAGGACATATTACTTTCCACTACATTAATAAATATTAATATTTTGTGTGAACTAATTCTGGGGTTCAGGGCTGGGCTCTGCTGTACTGCATGCAGATATGCTCTCTCAGTTTTCTTTTTTACTATTAGCAACTCTACCCCACAAGGGTATAACTCAATGGGAGGGGGGAGGGTTCAGAGAGACCTGCCAGTTTTCATTTTCTCTAAATCATCAAAGTTTCCTTTTGGGGCTCAGGAAATCTACTGTTGTGGCCCATCACTAATCAGGGTAACACGAAATCCCCATCTTGCACATCGATTGTTACACATCCATCGTGTATGGAAATGAAACATTATTATTATTATTGATGGGTATTCTGAGTGAAAAAATATGAATCGTCGTGGGCCTTTACCCCTGCTTGAAATCAGTCATTTCTCCTTAGTATTTCTCTTCTATGAACCATTGATGACGATCTGTGTTGTGGATGCTGGCTTGCATATCTTTGTGTTCTGTTTGAAACAGCAGCTCTCAAACCGAAACACTTATGTTCACAGTTATATTTGTTTGTTTCATCCTATTAGATAAGTAATAGAACCAATTGTTCTTTTTTATTTCCTTGGATCACACACAGCACCCCTTTGGTAAGCAGTGTATTATGCTGCTATGTTTTCTAGAGCCAGTTCTTTATGAACTGCAACGAGTAAGCTTATTTTGTCCACTAAAGTTATTGGTGCCAGTCCAGAAAAAATGCTGGATGCAATACATCCTAAAGCCTCTAAAACTGCCCTAAGGGTGTAATGAAATGCATTTAACAAACCATCACTAACTGACTTCAACTGTGTAACTGAGCCTGCTGTTTTAGAAAGCATGCAAAAGTGTATCTCATGTTTCAATAAATGCTGGTGGATAGACTACATGTAAGTATTGTGTAACGCATGTTGCTTTCTGTGCTACCACAGTTGCACAGTAATCAGCTACAGATGTTAACTTTGTGTCTTGTGAAAGAAGGGAAACTTTGAGAAGTTGTTAGTTTTTAGCAAATACAGCAACATTGTGTCTTCTTGTGACTGCGGTAGCAATTCATAATCACTGCACTCACTTTGCATATTCACAGCAAACATATAAATAATACCTCTTTATAAAAACAGCAAGATATTACAAAGCGAATTAACTATGACCCCTGTTTCAAAAGTGTAGTTACATGAGAAATAGCTTCTTTTGGTGAAAAATTTAAGATCAAATATTTTCTGGAACACACTGTGTGTATAATACATTGTTTACATATTATTGAAGTTCATATTGAACTGCTGCAGTAAGCTGTGCATAAAAAGTTTAGACATTGAATAATATAGATTCATGGAATTTACCAACTAAAATCTAAAATAATAAGTGCTTCTAGTAAAGATGGCAGCCAAATGAGGCGCTCTGTGAAGAGTTCTGTGCCCTGGAGGCCTCCCGCCGCTGTTTATTAAGAAAGGGGCACCACTCTGAGTCTAAGGACAGTCTATTCCTCCCGCTGACCAACATCGAAGAGAGAAATGCAACAGCACAGACCAGTGTGATGAGGGACAAAATTACAAACATCACAGCCCACAAGCAAGTGGCCTGGTGGACCATGTGGGTCATTCTGAAACTGGCCCAAAGCCTGCAGAAGGACCAGGTCGAGCTGGTGCACTCCATCGGCACAGAGGTGGTCTGCTGGAGCTCAAAAACCAAGAGACAAGATGGTGGACAATTCAAGACTGTGAGCAGTGCAGTTGGACCCCTGAGGTTGAACACAGATAAAACAAACTAGTGGGACCCAATGTCAGGCATGCTTACATGCATAACTCAAACATTCTCTTCAGTTCGCCAAACCACATTATTAGACCCTTGCTAGATAGCTCCTGATTGAGACCCTCACTGGTGAGTAGTGTGCTTTACAAATCCCTGGTTCAAGCATTGAAGCACGCTAAATGTTGGGGGCCCACTAACAACTCACACCCTAGGAAGGCTGCCTTACTGACAAGGGGCTTTGATTTTCACATTCTAACAGGGTAAAGAGAAGGCCAAACACATGGGTCAATTTCGTGGGCATAACTTTGTGGAGCTTAAGCAAGAGAATACCACAAACTCACAGGATACTCTAGTTCATTTTGGGAGCAAATAAACTCCAACAAGTTAGTACCATCCCAGGATTTTTTCAAGGAACAACAGACAGTGTTGACCATAGTCTAAAACAATCCCAGGTGACATGGCGCTGCTCACCAAAGGAGACTTGAAAACCTTCCTTTCAGAAATGAAAGCCAACTTGGCAAAATCGTTTAAAGATGATCTACTCAAACTGCACACAGATATTGGGAAAGACATTAAAGACAATATTGAACTCATATGCCAATGCCTAGATCAAGCAGAATCATTCCTACAGAATGCAACAGATATAGCCCTTACAATAACATTTTGCCACCTCGGAGCACAGATGAGTTGACTAATTACCAAACATAAACACTTGGAAAACAGGTTTTGATGTAAAAATATACACATTCACAACCCGAAAGAGTGGCCAAAGAAGAAGATATGGTCAATTGTATTGTAGAACTATTCAGATTGGTCTTACAGACAACAAGCGGGAGTAGAAGGAGCACACAGAATTGGTTGCAAAGCTGCAGATAACAAAGACCAACCACAATACATAGTGGTCACGCTTCCTAGCTAGCATAAAATGAAAAAAAGTGTATTTTGTAATAGCAAGATTACCCTATTCTAAGAGTTGTCAGCAGCAACTCTGCAGTGATGGAAGGAATATAAGGACATCATAACAGAGCTCATCAAGAGGCAAATATGCTACCCTGGCTAATAACAGACAGACTACAGTTTCTGTGGAAAGGATCTGACTAGACAATAAAACCACAGAAGAGGGCTGCGCCATCCTGGGCCTGCACAAGGAGAGTAACAACAGCGAACAAGAAGTGGTCCAAACTCTGAAACAACTAAGACCCGAAGGCAAAGAGATGATGTCTAAAGGAGCAGGCTTAGTGCTTAATTTGAGCTGGTGGTTTCTGGTGCTCGGCACCAGCACTTATGACAGATTGCTACATGGTGGCTTTGTCTGTTTTGTTTAGAAATGAGGACAAGAGTTGTTTATTAATTCATTATACATTAAAAGGGACTGATTTGTGCTGTCCAAGCTATTCTTATAGTGTTGGGTGCCTGGAATAGTCAAAATTTTCACACATGTAGGAGTGTGTTGGTTAGTAGTTATGTTGATACTGTCAGTGGCAGCAATGGCAGGGGAAATGGGTTTTGCACATGGCATTAGCCTCCTGAGAAGGGGTCTGGCCCTTATATTTCTTCAAATTAAGCACTGAGCAGACCACTTCCTATGAGTTAAAACTGCAATGAAATGCTGAGACACTTGGAGAGGACTCAGGACTGGGCAATTCGCGAACAACTGTTCCACAGGTGGGAGGTGCTTACTGTTTGACCCAAAGTACTGAGCATATTACCAGGGCACAAAGTTGAGACTTAACAGACCTGAGGGATACAAGTGTATGGCTTACGCTCTCAGAGTTTATAAAAGCTTGTTCCCACCTGGTACCTAAAGGCGGATCCTAAACCCTGGCCTCTCCATATGAAGCCTTATTATGTTGAAATGGGGAAAATTTAGGCTGACATGTTGACCAGGCAGGGAGGGAGGAGAAACAGACATGGAGTTATGTTGGGAGCGTGGGCTGACTTACTGTACATGCTCATTAAGTGGAAATCTGCCACACACTCCAACTCTATGATTTTTACAGCAGGTCAAAGAGATCAGCTTTGTGATCTCTTTAGCATGGAGGTTTGAGGCAAATTTGTCCCCATGAGTCAAAAAGTTCTGTTAGTAATTAATATTTGTTATTGCTGTTACTGTTTAGGACAGTTGACTCACCACTAATGAGAAACATTTGACATTCAATCACTCTAAAATGAGGGGCCTCAATCAGTCCCATGAAAAGAGGAATGGGTTGGCATTCTTACATCATCTTTCTACAGGAAACGCACCTTTTAAGAAAAGATCGGTTGAGGAGGAAAAATAGGGGATAACCTGTCCAGGTGAGGGCATTGGGAAGCATGGAAAACGCTGAGGTCACCATAATGTTTAAAAAGGTCTTAACATTGCAATTTCATAACATTATGTGGGACTCGGAGGGCATATTCCCTAGGTTCCATGCACTGGAGCACAAAACTGAATTGACACTAATAAATATCTGTGCTCCCAAAACTCAACATGAACAGTTCATAACTGATCTAATTGAAACACTAGTGGACCCTTGTAATGGTAAGGTCATCTGGGAGTACTTTAACGTGATTTGGAACCCATAGATAGATGGAGCATAATGTTCTATCCTGTCCGTCAAGGCTTTTTTCAAAAGATTAAAAGCAAAATTCATTGATCACGGATTTTTAACACTGATAAGAGGGACTATTCATTTCCGTCCAATGTGTACAGGACATACACAAGTATAGATGTGATCTTTGTCTCTAAAGGCATATTAGACAATGTGATAGATACAAGGATTAAAAGGGGAATCAATATCTGACCAAAGTCAATTTAGTGCAGTACTAAGGGAGACTTCCTTTTCAAGAGAATGGAACAATTGGAAATTCAAAACATACCTCATTAGAAACTGAGTGCACAGAAAGGAGCTCTGCCAAAGCATACATGATTATTTTAGCAATAGCTGCCAAAAAGGCACATCATTGGGCAAAAACTAAGAGTCCTCTTCAGGGGAGCAGCCAATTCTTTACTGGCAAATATATGTAGAGATGGACAGCTTAGAGAACAAGAATTCTTAGTGGACTTGGAGAAAGTGGAAAGGGAACACAAACTTACTCCCTCATCAAGAAAGGAAAGGGAACAGCTGTGTGTACGGGCTGAGTGTGAGACCTTAAAACGGCCAAGGAGAAAATGATTTTATAGAGACTGACACAACAAAACGAGGGAGCAAAATATAGATGTGGGAACACATTGTGAGATTATGAGCAGAGGATGGAACAGACATCAAACTCAGAAAGGGAAAAACAGGAATTATTAATCAAGTTTTATCAAAAATCTATACACCTCAGGTGAGGAGAAACAAGAGGACATCTCCTGCTCTTTTTGCTTGGCACCCATGTGGACTTGTTTAACTCTTTCTGTGTGTCAGTGGATATTGCACCCATCATGAAGGAAGATGAGGCAGTGGTGATCTCAAAATCAGGGAAGCCACTTGAACACCCACAAATCTTATATGCCAATCACCCTTCTGAACATGGACATTAAGGTGGTCATTACAACCCTGGCGGACGGTGTTTAAGCTGCGGTAATACCGCAAACAGGCCGGCGGACAAAAAAAGGGAATTATGACCGTGGCGGAAACCGCCAACAAAGACAGCCATATTAACACTCCGACCGCCACGGCGGTACAGACAAGCAGCGCGGCGGGCACCGCCAACAGACAGGCGGAAGACAATGTACCGCCCACAGTATCACAACCTGCCAATCTGCCACCTTTTCCGGGGCGGATTCACCGTGGATAAAAACACGGCGGAAACAGCTTTTGCAATGGGAAAACGCTCACCTTAACACACTCCACGACGAAGGAGCCCACCATGGAGCCCGAACTCCAAATACTCCCTGCGCTTGTCTTCCTGCTCCTCTACGATCACCAGCAACGTAGGCGCCGAAGACAACGGTGAGTACTGCACCTACGACATAGGGGAGGCGGGAGGCAAAAGTCAGGAACACACACACGCAACACCCCCACCACCAACCCGACCCTCACCCACTACAACACACACACCAATGCATTTCCGAACATCACAGTAACAATCCCCAACCCCACCGGATAAATGCTAAGACAAAAGGAAATGAGTTCAAACATTGTAATTTATCAAAAATCAGTAAGCACATATATACATCAATATATACACATTCCAAATATATACATCATGAATAGTAGTACAGGTATGCACATTTCAATGTACGTGGACCACCGGGCCCAAAATGCATGGGTGAGGCCCACACACGATACCTGTCCTGGAACGGAGAGAACACTGCAGGGGCACCAGAAAGAAAAACAACAGGCACCTCAGGTGGAAGTGAAGGGGGGGCACCTCAGCGGATGACAGCACACGCCAGATCCACGACGGGGCTCCATGCCCATTGATGTATCCTGGGGAGTGCAAAGCCACAGTCTCTCAAGTCTCTACAGTGGGTGGCTTGCCCACTGTACCATCCTGGGGAGTGCAAAGCCACAGTCTCTCAAGTGGATGCATGTCTCCACTGGTTCTGGAGAGGGACTGGTGCCCAGAGTGCTTCATCCTGTGAAGGACAGACAGAGTGGATGCAGGTCTCCACTGGTTCTGGAGGGGGACTGGTGCCCAGAGTGCATCACGCTCCCCGTGACGGTCCCAGTTCCGTCACTGTCCCAGCTGCACATGGGCTAACGATGCTTGATTTGGCGGTGCTTTGCCCTGTTCAGCGGTCTTCACCATGGCGGTGCTTTGCCCTGTTCAGCGGTGCTTGCCTTTGCTGTCTCTGACCTGTTCAGCGGTGCTTTGCCCTGTTCAGCGATCTTCACCATGGCAGTGCTTTGCCCTGTTCAGCGGTGTTTGCCTTTGCTGTCTCTGACCTGTTCAGCGGTGCTTTGCCCTGTTCAGCGGTCTTCACCATGGCGGTGCTTTGCCCTGTTCAGCGGTGCTTGCCTTTGCTGTCTCTGACCTGTTTAGCGGTGCTTTGCCCTGTTCAGCGGTCTCCACCATGGCGGTCTTTGCCCTGTTCAGCGGTGCTTTGCCCTCTTCAGCGGTGCTTGCCTTTGCTGTCTCTGACCTGTTCAGCGGTGCTTTGCCCTGTTCAGCGGTCTTCACCATGGCGGTCTTTGCCCTGTTCAGCGGTGCTTTGCCCTGTTCAGCGGTCTTCACCATGGCGGTGCTTTGACCTGTTCAGCGGTGTGTGGCATTACGGTCCCTCAGTGCCCAGCGTTGCTGTGGCTGCAGGGGCCCTCCAGGGCACTGACTCTGGCAGTGGTCTCCGGACCAGTGACGATACTGCTGCCCTCCAGGGCACTGACTCTGGCGGTGGTCTCCGGACCAGTGATGATACTGCTGTCCTCCAGGGCTCTGACTCTGGCGGTGGTCTCCTGACCAGTGACGATAGTGGTGCCCTCCAGGGCACTGACTCTGGCGGTGGTCTCCGGACCAGTAACGATACTGCTGCCCTCCAGGGCACTGACTCTGGCGGTGGAACCCTGACCAGTGACGATAGTGGTGCCCTCCATGGCACTGACTCTGGCGGTGGTCTCCGGACCAGTGACGATACTGCTGGCGGTGGCATCCCGGCCGGCGGGGAGGATGGCGGCCTCCTCCGCCGGGCTGCTCTTCCCAGCTCACCACCTTGGGAGGAGTCACAGCTGACTCGGCACTCCCCCAGGGACCCTTGTGTGCTGTTTTGCTGGCAGGAGTCTCCACCCTCTCCCGTTGGCCACTTTCCAACTTAAGGTGCTTTACAGGGGGTGGACTGGCAGTGCTTTGGCTCCGTGTCACACTGGCTGCCCTGGTGGCCGGTGCACTCCACACATCTTTAACACGCACCACTGGTACCAGACTTTTTTTGGTTGAGGTGCTACTACGGGACCTATGAATTGGAGGGGTGGGGGTGGTGGGAAAGAGGTCAACGTTGCTCAGGAAGAACTTCTTAGGAACACTGGGACGGATAGCTGGAGGGGGTCTGGGAGTGGAGGAAGAGGAGGGGGTTGTAGGAGGCGTAACTTTAGGTGATTTGGGTGCAGGTGCAGGTACTGGAGGCGTGAGGTGGATGGATGTTCGGTGTGTGGGTGCCTGCGTTTGTGTACTTTGGGAGGGGGCATCACAGACACACTGGGAGTGGACACAGGGGACGTGTAAATGGTAGTGGGGGTGGTGAGTGCAGGTGAGCGGGGTGTGGTGCTGGGTGTTCTTTTGCGAGTCCTAGTGCCTGTAGATGTAGTGCATGCAGGTGTGAGTGTAGACGACACTGGGAGGGAGGAGGGAGACGACGACGAGGGGGACACAGTGGAAGCAGTGGATGTTGGTGTGTCTGTATGTGGGTGATGCTTGTGTGTGTGTGCCTGTGGGTTGTGTGGTGCTTATGTTTGCCTGAGCTACTTTTGTGTTTTGAGGTGTGTGCATGCTTGGCTGATGGTGTGCTTGGGATAGGCTGGGGTACAGGGGACTGGATCTGGGTGGAGGAAGTTGGAGGGGGGAGGCTAGACACAGGGACAATGGCTGCCATCAGTGATGAGGCCAGAGATTGCAGGGTTCGATGAAGGGCAGCCTGACCAGAATGAATGCCCTCCAGGAATGCATTACCGTGTTGCAACTCCCTTTCTACACCCTGGATGGCATTCACAATGGTAGACTGCCCAACAGTGAGTGACCTGAGGAGGTCAATGGCTTACTCACTGAGGGCAGAAGGGGTGACAGGGGCAGGGGCTGAGGTGCCTGGGGCGAAGGTGATGCCCACCCTCCTGGGTGAGCAGGCACGGGGTGAAGGCTGAGGGGCTGCTGGGAGGGCGGTGCTGGAAGGGGGGGTGGCGGCTGTACCTGTAGAAGTGGGAGGCACAGATGGTGCCGCCACCACAAGTGAGCTCCCATTGGCGGACGAGTCCTTGTCGCTGTTTGGTGATCCGGTGACCGATGAGAAGCTCCCCTCGCCATCCGTCCCACTAGTGTATTCAGAGTCCGTGGTGTGGCCCTCCATGGCCATGTGGGATGCAGCTCCCTCGTGCTCCGGTGCCACTGTACCTCCGCCTGATGATGCTGATGCACAAAAGAATAGGGAGAGCACAAAAAGGGGGGGGGATGACAGAAGAAAGACAGGTTGAGTGCATGGCTTACCGCTACCATTGGCGGACAATACAGAAACAGCAACCCCCTGCACTACGCCGTGCTCTTAGCCTCTACAGATGCAATTCCTGGGATCTGGCCTACATGGCTATGGTGGACATCCGCACACCTAGATGACCCAGGGGCATGTATACCTGTCCTTGGCACTCTACAGAGGTGGGGTGGAGTGCCACATGGCCTGCATTCCGGAGGGGCCTAGCCTACGTAACTCGCCCTGGCCTAGGGAAACCCACAGCCCTCCTCCCCCACCCAGACCCCTCCACTGCGCGCAGTCAGCTGAATGATGTTGTACTCACCCCCTTGTGTCTGCTGTGATGCCCTCAAGCGCCCATCCAACTCCGGTTAGGCTACCGCCAGGATCCAGAACATCAGGGGGGTCATGGTGCGACGGGCACCCCTCCCACGTTGGGAGGCCATCCCCAGCTGAGCCTCCGCCGTCTTCTTGCTCCAGCGGCGAATGTCCTCCCATCTTTTACGGCAGTGGGTGCCCCGTCTCTGGTGGACCCCCAGGGTCTGGACGTCCTTGGGGATGGCACGCCAAATGTCCTTCTTCTGGTGGGCGCTGACCTACATGACATGTACAGGGGAAGAAGAGAAGTAATTACCAACTGGACCGTCGAAGTGAGTGGCCCCCATCCCTACCCTTGCCATGTGGCACATGCCTTCACACTCCTTCATGCTCGCTGAACTCTGCCCCCTTCCTTCTCACAACCAGCCCTCTCCACACAGGCATAGCCCATACAAGGTGCTCCCTGTGTACTTACCTGTTGGTCTGGAGGACCATAGAGTAGCGTGTACTGGGGGAGGATCCCGTCGACTAGCTTCTCCAACTCCTGAGCAGTGAAGGCAGGGGCCCTTTCCCCAGACGCAGCAGCCATTGTCTCTTCCAGACCGAGGTCACAATAGCACTTGCAGTGTAGGTCCTCTCCTGTCGAAGATCAGGTATCGAGTGATTGAACAGATAGAAAATGGCGGTCATGTCCGTGGCGGTGACGTCCGCGGCGGTGCGTATCATCCCCGCCGGCGCACTTCATCATTTGCTCCTGGGACCCATAGGGTCCAATGTTAACCAATGCAGCATTGTGCCGCGGTCTACGACCACCTACCGCGACGGTGTACAACGCCAGCGCAAATACCTCACATCCCATTGTCCCAGTTCAGAGGTCAGGCAGCCGCCATTTCAGGGGCCCACATGGCTTCATTTACTACTGCGTCACACATACCTAGGCCTACACTCAACACACATACAGGAAGAGTTTTGTATTTGGTGTTGTGTTCTGTGTAGCTGTGGGTACATACCTGGGAATTTGTTGACTCTGTGGTCGCTGTTGTCCTTCATAGGCACCGTAGGCTGGGACATTTGAGGAGATGGCGGAATCCTCCGGTGTACCGACCGCTGGTGGACCTGTTAACAATGGAGGAGCGACATTTGATCATCACCTACAGGTTTGACCGTGCCACAATCCAGGAACTCTGTACCCAGTTGGAGCCAGGCCTGATCTCACCAATCCGCCATCCCACAGGAATACCCCCTGAAGTGCAGGTGCTATCAGTGCTACATTTCCTTGCAAGTGGGTCATTTCAGACAACAGTGGCCATGGCATCAGGGATGTCCCAGCCTATGTTTTCAAACGTGTTGTCCAGAGTGTTGTCTGCCCTGCTGAAACACGTAAGGAGCTACATCGTTTTCCCTCAGGTGGAGGATTTGGCTACAGTGAAAGGTGACTTCTATGCCCTGGGACATATCCCCAACATCATAGGTGCTATTGATGGCACCCATGTAGCTCTGGTCCCCCCACGCAGGAGTGAACAAGTGTACAGGAACCGGAAGAGTTATCATTCCATGAATGTACAGATGGTGTGTTTGGCAGACCAGTACATCTTGCAGGTAAATTATATGTTCCCTGGCTCAGTGCATGACGCCTACATCCTGCGGAATAGCAGCATCCCTTATGTGATGGGTCAACTCCAGAGGCATGGGGTGTGGCTATTAGGGGACTCTGGTTACCCCAACCTGTCCTGGCTATTGACCCCAGTGAGGAATCCCAGGACCAGGGCAGAGGAACGCTACAATGAGGCCCATGGGCGGACTAGGAGGGTGATCGAACGCACCTTCGGCCTCCTGAAGGCCAGGTTCAGGTGCCTCCATATGACAGGTGGATCCCTATTCTACTCACCAAGGAAGGTGTGCCAGATCATCATCGCCTGCTCGATGCTTCACAATCTTGCTTTGCGACGCCAGGTGCCTTTTCTGCAGGAGGATGGTCCAGATGACGGAGTTGTGGCAGCTGTGGAGCCTGTGGAGCCTGTGGACAGTGATGAGGAGGAAGCTGAGGACGAAGACATAGACAACAGGGAGTCAGTCATATAGCAATATTTCCAGTGACACACAGGTGAGAACAATTGTTTTACTATTACATTCACTTTCACACATCTACCTCTATCCTGTCTGTCAATTAGTAGCAGTATTTGGTAACTGAGTTGTACATTTCCCTTACGGTTTCACAGGTGTGGTTACCAACGTGTGTCATCTGCTTGCATCCTTCATGGACTTGTGATGTGTGACATAGGTATGTTGGCATAACATTTGAAAAGGCATTTTGTCACTGTCATTGCTAATATACATTTTCCAAATCACAGACTGACTCCAGATTGTTTTGTGGTTCAAGGGTGTTTATTGAAGTGCTAATTATTGGAGGGGGTAGCAAAATGGTGATGAGTGATGGTGGAGGTATGTCCATGGCAGAGTCCAGTCTATAAGTCTCACACTTGCACTGCCCATATGGGCATAGGAAGTGGAGCTGGGGCAGTTCCAATCTGGACAGGGTTACATAGTGAGACAGTGGGAGGACAATCGGGGTGGTCTCATTTCCTGGCGGGGGTCTTGCCATCTTGCTCTGTCCTGTTCCTAGTTCTCAGGGACCGCTTGCGGGGTGGTTGTCCATCTGCAGGGGGTTGGGTGCTGGTGTGGTGGTCCTGTGGCGGGGCGTCCTGTCCACTAGCGCCGGCGGAGGTGGTGGGCAGTTCATCGTCCATGCTAGTGTCAGGGGCCCCTTGGAGTGCCACGGTGTCCCTCATGGTCTTTTGTATGTCCTTCAGCACCCCTACGATGGAGCCAAGGGCGGAGCTGATGGTTCTGAGCTCCTCCCTGAACCCCAAATACTGTTCGTCCTGCAGGTGCTGGGTCTCCTGAAACTTGGCCAGGACCGTCGCCATCGTCTCCTGGGAGTCTTGGTATGCTCCCATGATGGAGGAGAGGGCCTCGTGAAGAGTGGGTTCCCTTGGCCTGTCCGCCCCCTGTCGCACTGCAGCCCTCCCAGTTCCATGTGTTCCTGTGCCTCCGTCCCCTGGACCGTGTGCCCACTACCACTGCCCCCAGGTCCCTGTTGTTTTTTGGGTTGGTGGGTTACCCTGGGTTCCCTGTAGTGGTGGACACACAGCTGATTGACGTGTCCTGGGTACGGAGGTATGGGCCCGCTGGGTGGGTGCTTTGCTGGTGTTACCAGAGGGCGGAAGGTCAGTGTTGGGCTGTGCCTGTTCAAGGGGAACCGACTGTCCCGAGGCCCACGATGGTCCGGGCTGGTCATCTGGATCCAGTTGGCCAGAGCTGCTGTCGTCACTGTGGGCCTCTTCTGTGGGTGGAGTGGAGATGTCTGGACCCTCCTGTGTGGTGGCGTTACGTAGTGGTCCTGCAGGGGTATAAGAGCATGATTATTGCATCTGTGTGTGTCATGGTGGGCAATGGGTGGGTGAGCGTGTACCCCAGTGCTAGCATTCCTGTGTGGGGGCTTGTATGATGATGGTTGGGGGTTGTTATGGGTATGTGCAGTGAGCATGCGTTAGTGCTGGGTGTCCATGCTTAGTTGTGTCATGCAGGGCTTGGTGTTGGGATGTGTGGTTTGTGTTATTAGTACATTAGTGAGGAGTTGGACTGATGGGGAGGGGGTGGGGGTGTGTGATAGCATGCAGGTAGGGTGGGGGATATGATAGTTAAGATTTGACTTACCAGTGTCCATTCCTCCACCGACTCCTCCGAGGCCCTCAGGATGCATGATGGTCAAGACCTGCTCCTCCCATGTTGTTAGTTGTGGGGGAGGAGGTGGGGGTCCGCCGCCAGTCCACTGAATCGCGATGTTGTGCCTGGAGACCACTGAACGCACCTTCCCCCGTAGGTCGTTCCACCTCTTCCAGATGTCCTTCCGATTTCTTGGATGCTGTCCCACAGCGTTGACCCTGTCGACGATTCTGCGCCATAGCTCCATCTTCCTGGCTATGGAGGTGTGCTGCACCTGTGCTCCAAATAGCTGTGGCTCTACCCGTAGGATTTCCTCCACCATGACCCTGAGCTCCTCCTCGGAAAACCTGGGGTGTCTTTGACGTGACATGGGGTGGTGTAGGTGATGTGTGGGGTGGTGTATGTGTTGATGAGTGAAGTGATGTGTGGTGGTGTGGGGTGTTTTGAGCGTGGATGTTGTATGGGTGATGGTGTTGTGTGCCTCTGTGTGGTGGGGTTGTCTATTGCTGTAGTCTCTCTCTGGCCTTCTTTCGGTTTTTTTGGTCATAGGGGTTTGTGGGTGATGTGGGTGTGTTTTATATTGTGTTGGGTGTGTGGGAGTGGTGTTTGTATGTGTGTCAGGTGTGTGTATTTTGAATTGTCCATTGTGGCGGTGTTTTGGAGATGTGTGTGTATTTTGAGCGCAGCAGTGTGTACCGCCAATGAAATACCGCGGTTGAGAGACCGCCACGTGGATTCGTGTGTTGTGATAGCATGGGCGTGTTTCTGTTGGCGTGACGGTGGAGGTTTTGTTTTCGCCAGTTTATCACTGACCTTTGGTGTGGCGGACTTGTGTGGGTGTCTGAATTTCGGCGGATTCCGAGATGTGGGTCATAATAGCCGTGGCGTTGTTCCGCGGCAGTGTATTGGCGGTCTTCTGCACGGCGGTAAGCGCCTTTTACCGCCAATGTTGTAATGAGGGCCTAAGATCTTTACGAGATCCCAAAGTGGTTTTATTAGATATGAAAGGAGAACAGGCAGGATGGGGGACACATTAGTAAATTACTACACAATCATTTATTTGGGGCTACTAACAGAATAATACTACTCTATTGGAAAAAGACAGAACCTCTTTAGAGGGGTTATTGGTGCCAAATCTATGCCTCACTCTGGCATTAGAGAAACTGCCCTTTAGTAAATTGAAATCAAACAAGAACATTCAAAAGATTTAGGGGGTCAACAGGCTGGCGGTGCTCCCGAGGGCATTCTGACCGCGGCGGTTCAGCCGCGGTCAGAAAGGGTAAACCGGCGGTCTCCCGCTGGTTTACCGCTGCCCCATTGAATCCTCCATGGCGGCGGAGCGCGCTCCGCCGCCATGGGGATTCAGACACCCCCTACCGCCATCCTGTTCATGGCGGGAAACCCGCCATGAACAGGATGGAGGTAGGGGGTGCCGCGGGGCCCCTGGGGGCCCCTGCAGTGCCCATGCCAATGGCATGGGCACTGCAGGGGCCCCCGTAAGAGGGCCCCGCAAAGTATTTCAGTGTCTGCTATGCAGACACTGAAATACGCGACGGGTGCAACTGCACCCGTCGCACCCCTGCAACTACGCCGGCTCAATTCTGAGCCGGCGTCCTCGTTGCAGGGGCATTTCCGCTGGGCCGGCGGGCGCTCTTTTGGAGAGCGCCCGCCGGCCCAGCGGAAATGTTTAAATGGCCGCCGCGGTCTTTTGACCGCGGTGCCGTCATTTGGCGGCAGTACCTTGGCGGACGGCCTCCGCCGTCCGCCAAGGTCGGAATCAGGGCCTTAGTTCTTCCTGCTTGAATATCTATCCAGTCTGCCCTTAAGATAGGCAATTCTGCTGAAAATCTCTTCAGCAGGCTTACGACCTTTGGTGAACCTTTGAAAGTGTTAAATTCCGGTCAAAGGTTTTTGGAAAAAGATACGAGATCTACCTTTGGGTGAATTGGTTTCTCTCCATTGAAGTAGTAGATAGTGGGAAATGGGAAAAAGCAGAGGAGTTTATGTTACAAGTAGAGTTTATGTGATTGGATATTACTAGTGGGTTCTCAAAGTCTTTGGCACGACTTGTAATAGCAATTTATAGCCTCTTTATTTATTCATGAATACATTACAATAAAGGCTGTCATACATAAAATGCATAGAGACATTTTCCAAATTGTCACACCATGCCATCTGTTTTCATTCCAAATATCTTTCAAACCTTAGTGCTACTTCTCTAGCAGAGCATCATGACTACTTCATGTGCAACACTGATGTATCTACCTAGATTTTGTGGACAATTAAGAAAAACACTCACATTTGTCTTCTCATTAATTAATTAAATGTGTTTTGTGACAGTGGTCCGTGAATTATCACTAGACTATTTGTGACATACTTTTCTCACTCTTTATGTTGTTACTTAACCATTACCAGGGCCTATACCAAATCCTATAAGGCATTTAGCAAATAGCTTATTGCACTGATTTCTGTGTGTGTTAGAAATGCATATTGCCTTAGAATAATAAGTTATTTTCAAAAGAAACGCAGTGTTTTCTAGCAATGTTTTTCCCTTGAAATTTTTCAACATTCTAGCCCACTTCAAAACAACAAAATGGGCATAAAGTTGATATGTTGTTGCTGATGCTTTAACAATCTAACACTAGCGAAACCAAAACATGGTGACCAGTGGTGTAACAAAACATGAGGGGGCCCCCTGCACAGTACATGGAGCCCCAGCCCGGACTCACTCAGGAGCTCTCAGGCCAGAAGACTGTACTGAGCGGGCCCACTGGAGCTTGGGGCCCCATCGCACAGCAGGGGCCTTTGTTATGCCACTGATGTTGACTATTGTATGATGTCATCGAAAAACACGAAATATCTTGAATAATAATCTGCTTGAAATAAAATGCCTGTCTTAGTATCTACCATGCTTCTGTTCCATGGCCCTCCATGGATGAAAAGGAGCATACCAAGCCCCAAATTATTTTTCATTATTGTCATTTAGAAAGGTGCATACGCCATTTTACACCTAGAAAGAAGAACATAACTCCCATTTTGATATCTCTGGTTTTAGAAATGCATGTCAGAAACAAAATGCTATTTTATGGACCTAGAAATATGGAAAATTAGCTAAGGATTGAGCTGAACTGTCGCAGGTAGGAAAAGAGAAGTCCTCCCATTCAAGGTAAGGAAACAGTACCCATTAAGTATAAGACAGGAGTAAGTACCAGTATCGCTACTTATTGTAATATTGACTACAGGCCTGATTTGTATATTGTCAGATGGGTTACTCCGTCACAATGGTGATGGCTATCCCGTCCACCAAAATCTAAATCCCATTAAATCCTATGGGATTTAGATTTCGGCGGACTAGATATCCATCACCATTGTGACGGAGTAACCAGTCCACTAATATCTAACTTAGGCCCTATATTTCTAACCAACCTGTTGGCAACAGTTGGTCCCAGGATCTTGTACTCTGATTCCTCCTAGTAAACACTGTGTTGCAGTGGGATTGCTTTAGGGTTAACAGTATACACACTCCTTATAGACTGATTATGTGAACTTTCCTTGCCCAGCTGTAATGTACTGGACCCGGACCTCCTAAATCTGGCCAATACTGTCCATGCACCATTTGGATGAGAAACACTACCATTTTAATCCATATTGCAAATGTGATTACTGTTACACCTATCCAAACATAAGTTCATTGGCCCCCAAGTACACACCTGAACATGGTCTATCTGTTTCTCCAATTTAGACTTTGACTTTGATTTAGAGCTAACGCAGATATGCATGACTGAACGTTTGTGGCCTGTGCCATGGTCATGCTAAGATGTTCCTCACTGCAATAATTGTAACTTTAATCATGGTGAGTTTTTGGTGCATTTATGATATTATTTCTGTTTCTTTTTAATATCCAGAACATTTGATGCAGATATTGCTGGTGGTGATGTTGCTGTGACAACATTAAGATAAGCAGCATGCTCTCTTTCACTTGTTGAGTTGCACTTGAACATCACAGAGAGATATTTCTAGCTGTGACACAGTCTGTGGTTTTGTGACACTGCTCTGAATGAACATGAAGAATTGGCCACATTGTATGGCTTGATTGAGTCTGTTCACAGAGTTAAGGTTTGTGTACCTTCAATAGCTATGACTGGCACAGGCATTCTGTAAGCAGGTTCAAACATTTCTCACTCATCCAGTTGGGGTACACATAGGGCACTTGCCCTTGGTAACCAGCCAACAAAAGTAGATATGAGGGGCAGCAGCCTGCACTTCAGACAGAAGTTGTAGGAACTGCTATAAATTCAGTAACAGACAATGTTGTGATTGATTTTCAGGATTTTTAATCCCCTATCCCCGAAGGCCTGGCATATACATGTTTATGTCAAATAATCCTTCATTAGTTATACCGCTAAGCAACACATGTTATGGAAAATTATGTAACACTCTCTTTCCACTATATATACATTATTCCAAAAGGATGTACCATTACTTAAGACCCTCATAGCAAAGGCTTGTTTCAGCATATCCTTGTTTCTCTGTACCACTGAGTGGACCAACATGAATGATATGAATTATTTAAAATGGTTGAGATGCTTTTACTAGAGGCATTTGTGTGGTGTGTAACTGTTGACAGTTTATTAAAGAAGATTGTACATTGCCATACATATTTCTGGGTTGCCTTGGCCATTAACACTTTCACTACCAGAGTAATTGTGCACATCCATGCCAGAGCTTTTTCCAAAAATCAGCATTAGCTTGTTCAAACTTGAGTTCCTCTTGGTTGTCTTTTTGTTCTCCCATACAAGCTATGGGCAAGATTTAGGGTTTGGCAGAACGGTTACTCTGTCACAATGGTGACAGAGATCCCATTTGCCGAATTAAAAATCCCACAAATGAAGCCCTATATTTTTTTCAGAACACTCAAGGCTATGTATTGGTGCAACTTCAATATCTCACTGCAACCTGATAATACAATAACAACTTTTGGAGATATTTGTATTTGTTAGCATCTTTACTCCATATTGTTGCATTTCTCAAATGAACAGCATAAATTCAGAATGCTGATTTAGGGAATGCTCCCTGAATGACTGTAGACTTTCAATACATGTTATGTGTGTTTTTTCTTGGGTAAAGAATTTTGATTATATATTAGCATAGATCATTAAGGTGTTGCAGAATCACTACTTATGATACACTGTTCATTTGATAACAAATATCAAAATCACAATTGTATGAAAAGTATAAAAATTATAGGAAAACCTTAATTGGTAAACTGGAGACAAACCTTCATTGTCTTGATTGGTCGGCTAGTAGAAAATGCTGAACATGACATTTAACATTTTATTTTTCAAAACATGGTAACTCGATTCTGTCTTCCTCACGCAGGGATAAACCCCTGCCAACACTTATCACCATCTATGTGTCGACAGGCAATAAACTGGGTACATGGTATTTGGGTAGTGTGGAAAGCAAGTGAAAGTGAAATGCCATTTTAGGGTACTTGTGTACCCTAAACCTTCTGAAAAGAAACAATGTGTGTTTTGCCCCAGCAAGAAGCCAGTTTAGATCTTTTGCAGCTAAGAAGAAATCCAGACAGTGCCTGGGTCTTTGATCTGGAACGAACCTATGTGTGTGCTTCAGAAAAGGAGCCAGAAGCTGTTTGGATTTTTTTCTTGCATCTAAGAACAATCCCAAACACGACAACCAGTGGCTCCTGTTTGAGTAACGACTATTTTCTCTTAGAATGTTTCTGGAGAACACAGAGCATTTTAAATCCCCTCCTTCCAATCCCAACATCCTGGGTCATTGTTTTATTTTAGGGTGAAAAGGTGATGGAAGGGAGGTGAGATGAGCTAGTCTGTTCCCCCACACTCCTCCACCCCTTCCTCTCCATCTCCAGGTACAGTGGTATCCACTCAACCTACTGTCCCGGGGGAAGAAAAAGAAGAAGGGATGTTATCCCTTCCCAAATCCAGCACTGTTTTCCGGAAATCTAGGTGAGTGTCCAGAGTGAGCTTTGTAGTGTCCAGCCTGTAGTTAGGGGTCAATCTATGACACTAACAGATTATCTCAGACAAAATGACTGAAGGGTTCTAGGCCAGAACAACCTACTTCCACATTAGTTCCTATCTGCTATTCTGCAAACAGGCCCAAAATGCCACACGTCAGGAAATTTCCAATATGGTGAAATGCTATAGTCAGACTAAACTGGGGCTTTTGGGGATGTAGGTGAGTTTGGGGAGTGTACCATGGTAATTCTAGTGTTCTCCAGCATCGAATAGTAAACTCCAATCTAATGCACGTACTGTACTCACAACCAAAACAAAGACACAAATCTAGTAGGACAAAAACAGGCTCCTTCAGCAACCAGACTAGCAATACAAAAGAATTGCCCTAGCATCTTGATTGCTCCCTTTGAAGGGAAGAAAACCTTTACATATGCTTTAGACAGGCTTGTCATTTAGGGTTTGACACAAGGCATAGAGACCCTACCCTGCATATTCTGCTGAGCTCAGAGGAGTCATCATTTTTCATTCTAGCCTATTGTGTTCTCCAGAGAAGAATTAATCACCTCATTGAAGGGTGAACACTGGCTGGGAGTAGCTGGAGAGTGAATGCAAATTAGCCTCTTAAAAGCTCAGACTGGTAAAGAGAACATTTCTATAAGTAATTATTCTTACTATTTATTAAAAATTCAACATCACAATTGGAATGGATTTTTAATAACTATCAAAACAATGGCTGACTGAGTTTTTTTGCTGGTTCCTGTCTGGAGTAAGTAGTATACGTATTTTAATCCACTCTCTGGTTTTCTATTTAAAACAGTTAGGCCTACACAGTGAACATAACTTTTTTAGCCTTGTCATTATATGGTAATGTTAAAATTAATTCTCTGCATGTCCCACTTTTAAATACCATGCACCCTAAATTGTGGGCTACAAGGCCTACATTGGGGTGACTTATTAATATTTAAAAGTGGCGGTATTTGAACAGGTTGTACTGCAGCTTTACATTACAGCAGTCAGGCTAAAATGGTAGGCATGAAGCCATGTTTTCCTTGTCACACTAGTTGATAGCATAATAAGAGATTCAGTCCAAAGGTGACATTTAACTTTCCATGCCTTAAGAGCAATGTATCTGGCCTTCTATACATTTTAATACGTCAAGTAGGCATAAGGCAATTTCTACAATTTTTATGGGTCAGAGCACATCCCTGAGAATGGGATTGCAGTGTGAGGAGTCTAAAAACTAGCAATGAAATTCACCATAAAATTAGGGTGATTATGCAAAAGGGGGAGTTTTCTCACACACTAGCTACATATGAAGATATAATTTTCTGTTTAATCCTTTCCTGTGCATATTGGAGTTATTAATTGATACAGTGTCCTACACCTGTCTGCATGAGATGGAAGGCATGTTTGACCAAATTGTTGAAAGCCCATCAAATGACAGAACCTTTTTGAGATATTTGGAAGTTCAGGTGTGCCACACATTTCTGGAAAGTCCTTTCCCTTTAGTGGATAGCTTGCATCATAAGAAAACCACATTCAAATATCTACTTTCTGATTTTCCGAAATTAATTTTGTACACTGAACTAACAATTATAGAGACTATTCTGCCTTATGTCAGGATGTTCTAATTTATCATTAGAGATGTATGTATTATAATCAAATTACAGTATACTCATACCCTCCTGTAGCAACCCAATGATACATGCTAAGAAGAGCCCTGTACTATTCGTCTACACCAGTTAAAAATGAATGAATCTATATTGTGTGTGTCCAAACCAAAACATACTGAAGTATTGCCACTCTAGGCCAGTACTTTAAGTGAAAAATTCATTTACTATGTCTATTTTGCTTTTATATTTTTCAATGTTTAAAGTGATTCAATAAAACTGTGCTGTGAATATTTTGCAGTGTATATTTTGTAGGGTGTTTGTTAAGTTTTTAATTGGTATAATGAATCTCCATGATGAGTTGGCTTTCCAAATAAGAAAAAGAAAGGTATTGACAGTAGGGTCCATTATACCTAGGCATGCAACATGACTAGTATTCATTTTAAAGTTGTGTGCCCCTGTCCATTAAAGTATTGACACCGAACCTCTGTTTCATTTTGCAACAAAAAGTACATTTGGAGTATTATTTCTGTTCCAATCCACTAGATTTTAACATAGCGCTGGAAAGATACATAATTCCCTTTTGGGTCATAGTAGCCTTAAAATGGCTGAGGCAGCAGGAAATATAACTTATCACCTGAGGAAGCCAATCTTCCTCAGTTGCTATTGTACCATACAAATGTATCATTAGAGCCAAAACACATATGAAGTTTCCCAAGGATCATTCCTCTATCTTATTCAATATCTTTATACAGCCACTTATCAACAACATAAAATTCTTTAGCTTTGACTGCTGGTGACAGCTAATTCCATTTTAGGTCCAGTGCTCAGATGCTTTGACCTGTTGTAAGTATTGTGGGCTTTTACCCATGCCCATCTCACGCTCACCACATTAATTCATTTCTGGGTTTGCCTTTCAAAAATCACTTGATGTCATTGGTAAGTGCTCTACGTTTTTCCTCCCTTGAGGCTGTTTTTGTCATGCCTTGAACACTGCCCCAGTTACATAGATTATTTCAGGATTGCCAATATACTTCAGCGTGGGCCAACTATTTTTTCTTTTGTCTCTCCTTTTGTACTACATGGCAGCCATAGCGCACTCAGGGCAACCAGGCACAACAGAGTGAACTCGATCAGTGGTATTGGAGCGCTGGTCACATTGTTTAATTACCTAATCAGAGTCATTTCTTGTGGCTCTCCCCTTAAAACATTTGAAATTGGTAAATGGTTTACATAAAACAGAAATCCTCAAAGTGAAAGCAGCTCTCCTGGCACAGCGGGAGAGCTGATACTACAATATTCACTACACTTCGGAAACTCGCTCCATAATACTTTGCAGAGCATTACTTTTACAAAACATTTTTGTTCATAACTCAGGCTGTGGTGATCCTAGGACAATCCCTCGCGTCCCCTGCCACTTCTGCCCCTGTGGCCCCACTCCCCTTGCAGTGTTGTGTTTTCCCACCCTCAAGCCTCCGAGCTGAGCAACCCCTTCCATCTCCCTCCCCTTCTAAATGGTGGCCACGCCAAAGGTGTGCCAAAGGCAAGCCCATCTGTACCCATTCATGCCTGAACCGTGCCCAGTGCGACAGACACTGGTTTACCGCACTATCCATCGATGCAGTGTCAACACCGTGCATGCCCTCTACACCAGAGACTCCACCACCTGTCACGGCACCTCACCTAAGGACACTGAAGGCCTGTTCTCCTGCCACAACTGTACCTTTACCTGTCCTTGCACCCTAAACCCCCCTTCCACTGGACCTCCCAGACACCTCACATGTATACTACTCAACACTCGCTCCCTCATCAAGCATACAATAGAAATTCGGGACCTCCTCGACTCCACTACCTCCAATGTTGCTTTCTTCACGGAGACCTGGATTACTACCCCCTCAGCACCAGACATCCTCAATGTATCCCCGATGGCTACAAGATCAAACGTCAAGATCGTGTCAACAGACCAGGAGCAAGTGTTGCCTTCATTCATAAAGACTCACTTTCCTGCATGACCATCGTCGATGTCCAGACCCCCATCACCGAACACCTGCACTTTCAGATCCAGACTACTCCAAACACCACCCTCCACAGAACACTCATCTACAGACCCCCCACACCCTACCCACCCTTCAGCAAAGCACTGGCCGAATTTATCGCTCCCCATACCCTCACCTCAACAAACTACATATTCCTCAGTGATCTCAATTTTCACATTGACAACCACAGCAACCCGAACAACTCTACCCTTATGGAGAATCTCGCCACCCTTGTACTTAAGCAACTGGTCAACCTCCCCACACATCCAGCAGGACACACCCTTGACCGTGTCTTCTCCACCGGAAACCACATCTTCTTCTCACACACCTCTGAACCCCACAGATGGATCACCATTGCATGCATTACTCCTTCACTAAGATGGTTGAATGGCACAACACCCACCACCCCCCTTGCAGCAACTGGACCGAGGTCACCGAAGCCCAGCTCACCACCACACTCCATCACTCCCCACCTCTAGACACTGTGAACGCCAACACCTTGGCCCACAACCTGCACCAATGGATCACCAACTGCGCCAACACCCTAGCCCCCTAAGGAAACCTGCCGGCAATCAACACCACAGGAGATCTAGTTGGTTCTCCCCGACCTCCATGAATTCAAGAGCGCATGCAGACGACTCAAGAGAAAGTGGAGAAGCAGTAAGAGCTCAAAAGACCACAAAGCCTTCAAAGTCGCCATCACATCACCCCAGAAGATACCCTGAAGCTCATGAATTCCACCAACTCTGTGGCATCCTCAGACCTATGCCCCCACCATATCTTTAATCAAGCTGGTGCCATCATTGCACCCGAACTATGCCGTACCATCAATCGCTCCACCAAAACCAACACCTTCCCAGATGCCTGGAAACACATGGAGAATAACACCTACCTGAAGAAGCACTCCGTAGACCCAACGGAGCTGAAAAGCTACATACCAATCTCACTGTTCTCTTTTCCAGCAAGGTAATCGAAAAAGCGATCAACGCACAGCTCACCGAGTTCATCGAAGCCAACCGCATCCTCGACCCTCCCAATCAGGAGCAACCACAGCACCAAAACCACACTCCTAGCAGCCATTGATGGCATCCGCACCCTACTGGACGGGGGCAAGAAAGCTGCCATCATCCTCCTCGACCTCTCCACTGCCTTTGACAATGTCTCCCACACCACCTTGTGCACCAGACTACATTACGCCGGCATCCACAGAAAAGACCTAGAGTGGATCCGCTCCTTCCTCACTGGCCGAACCCAAAGAGTCAGGCTCCCAACTTTCACCTGGAAGCCGACGGAAACCAGATGTGGAGTTCCCCAGGGCTCTTCCCTGAGCCCCACACTCTTCAATGTCTACATGACCCGCTCACCAAGATCGTCAGACACCACAGGCTCAACATTGTCTCAAACACTGACGACACACAGCTCTTTCTCTCGCTCACCAACAAACCATCAACAGCCAAAATAACTTTCACAACAGAATGAAGGCAGTCACTGACTGGTTGAGGGACAGCTTCCTCAAGCTCAAATCAGACAGGATGGAGATCCTCATCCTGGGCCCCATCACTACCGCCTGGGACAACTCCTGGTGGCCCAGTGTCCTTGGAAGTGACCCATCAGTGACCACGCATGCAGCCTCAGTATCATTCTCTATCACTGTCCGTGGCCCACCAAGTCAATGCCATCTCCTCTTCATGCTTTCATGCTCTTCACATGCTCCAGAAGATCTTCAAGTGGATCCCCATCAATGCAAAAAGAACAGTCAACCAGGCACTTGTCAGCGGTAAACTCGACTATGGCAATGCACTCTATGCGGGATCAACAAGAAACTCCAGTCAAGACTCCAGAGAACACAGGGCGCTGTGGCCAGACTGATCCTGGACATCCCCGCCACAGCCACATCTCTGCCCACCTGAGAGACCTACACTGACTCCCCATCAACAAATTCATCACTTTCAAAATGCTGACCCTTGCATACATGGCCCTTCCCAACATCGGACCTGCCTACCTCAACCACCGCCTCTCCTCCTACACTCCCTCCATGCATCTCCACTCTGCTCAACTGGCCCTCACCACTATCCGCAGGATCGAGAACAACACATCTGGAAGAAGATCCTTCTCCCACCTTGCCGCACAGACCTGGAACACAATGCCGCTCCACCTCAGGCAGTCCCCCTCGCTGGCTCAGTTCAGGAAGGACCTCAAGACCTGGCTCTTCAACTGACCCACATCCCCCAGCTAGCACCTTGAGACCACCTGGGTGATAAGCTGCACTAAATAAATGACAATTTATTGATTGACTGTGTGGTTATGCCTTCTAGGATCTAACTATATAGTTACATGACCATGTTTCTTACAAATGCTATTTTCATTGAGGTGTCCTCTGGGATGCTGTTTTAAGCATTACAGTAATATCAACATACTAAAATATTTGAGGCATGAAAACGTGCCCCAAAATGCTTTGCAGGACATTACATTTACAAAAATGGTTTGCTCATAACTCAGCCTGTGGTGGTCCTAGGACAGTGGGACCACCTTCAAGACATTGACCACAATGTGCTCTTTCTGTCTACATGGGGGTTCCGAAATAATAATCCCTACAACCATTCAATATCTTTTTAAGCTCTCTCAGGGCCAGAACTTTTGTCTAACAGCTAGGAGAAGTTATGTTTTACGGGACTTGTTTGTAACATCATTGCAATAGGCCTGCTAGTCTTGAAAATGAACAATGCACTATGTCTTCTAGGGGTACATTATGCTCTTTAAAGCTTGACTGTATGGCTATATGACCATGTTTCTTCCAAATGCAATTTTTATTGTAGTGTCCTCTAGGGGCTGTTCTGAGCATTGCAGTCAACATACTATAATATTAGGGGCACGAAAACACACACCATAATACTTTGCAGGGCATTACTTTTACAAAACATTTTGCTCATAACTCAGCATTTGGTGGTTCTAGGACAATGGGCCCACCATCAAAATGCTCTTTCTGTCTACATCATCTCTGAGTCCCGACACTAGGTTAGTGGGGACCTCAAAATTACCCCTCCCACCATTCAGTTTCTTTTAAGCTTTCTCATGGCTAGAACTTTCGTTTTACAGCTGGCAGAAGTTTTGTTTTAAAGGCTTTCTTTGTAATATCATTGCAGTAGGTCTGCTGGCCCTAAAAACACCCTCCAGGTGCTAAGCATATGGTTACCCTTCATTACTCCTGTTGTTTTTTCATGTGGTTATATCCTCTAGGGGCTAACATTATGGTTACATGACCATGTTTCTCACAAATTATATTTTAGTTATGATGCTATCTAGGGGTTGTTTTGAGCATTACAGTCTAATACCAAAAGTTTACTTCTGATGAAGGTTTATATGACAATTGCCTATGCTTTAATAATCTCTCCTTATAACAATTATGACCATGATCAACATCCTTATAACACTATGACTATTTGAACACCCTTGATATGGTTGGGTGATCCTTCTACTTTATTCCTCCTCTGTGGCTGTCTTGTATCTTATTTTGCAGAATTGTGTTAGCCAGCCAGCAACTCTGATGGTGGGGTAGAGAACGTGGTATTCTATTGGAATTAGCATGGCAGATTTAAATTAAAATGCTAAATGGCAATATTTACATTTTTTGCAGCAGATGAGAGGAAGAAGGTAAATGGGAGTGATTTAGTTATATGCAGGGCAACTGGATTTATATGGTAGGAAAAGATGAAATTATGGGGCAGAGTTGACCAATTTATGTGGCAAGAAAAGTCCAGTTATGAATTTACAATGCCGATAGCTCTAACTCAAGCAAATGTGAGACCTTATCGTATGCAAATACTTGTTAGACTGTATTGTCCTTTGGCTAAGACAATTTCTTCAACCCTGTTTATTAGTGAGCCAATCATGGATGAGCAAACATATGCTTAAATTGAACATGGATAAGCCTGCAGTGCTCCTCTGTGATCTTGACAATCTATGTAATGAAAAATTGTGACCACATGAATTGGGCATTTCTCCCGTGCCTGTCAAGAACTAAAGGATATTGGATTCTGTTCAGACAAGGAACCTTCTCTTGAAGGTCGAGTAAATTCTGTTATGTATTCAAGCTTCCACCAAGTGAAGCTCCTAAGCAACAGTCTTTTGGTAATTTATATGAGAGTAACCAGCAGCAGTAGTAGCCACTGCTATACTTTCCATGCTGTTTATGCTACTGTCTGCTATTTAGGCCTATCTACAGAGTAGGTTTCCAAGTTGCAATTAATTCAGAATATGGACATGAAAGTGTTTTCTTCCCTCTGTAAATTAGTTTTTTTAATGAATCCTCAATGCAAATTGCATTGGATAGACAAGGAGCAAAGATTCAGGTTTAAATCACTGTGCTTATCTCACCAAGCTCTGCATGCATCGCGGCTTCTGCAATTCAGAATGATATCAGTAGATAAGTGCCTTACTGCCTTTTAAGCTCATCCCAGGAGGTGAGAGCACAAGATCCTCCCTTATGATCTTTCTTTGCAGGAATGTTGTTCTCTGTTTTAGTCTCTAAAGTCTGGAATGAACTCAAAGCTTCCCTTCCAGATATCCCAGACCAGATAGCTTACAAAGAAAGTTTTCTCTTCAAATAGATAATTGAGTGATTTTTTCTATTGCCTTCATTAGCACCAGGATATCTTTGAGTGAACATCATTGTACATTTAAATTAGTATGTTAAGGGCAATTCAGTGTATCTATAGAGGACTGTATCATATTGGAGGCTCTACTAAAGAATATTTTGTGTAAGGATCTTCCGCATTCTCAGCAGCTTCTATGTCTATCCAGGAACAAAACATCTCAGTCATATAAAAAGAGTCTACTCCTGCTAAAAGCACGTTTACCCCAATAATGAGGAACTCCTTCCTGTTAAATGTGCAGTAAGAGCAGGGAGCAGCTTGTCAGGTATTTGACATTTTAGTTGCATCCATGCCTTGCATAAAGAGACCCAGAAATTGGTACTGTTAAAAAAGCCTGTTTCCTGTTCCCCCTCTTGAACTCTTTCTCATGCGAGTCTAGAAAGCCCATTTTCAGTTGACCCTCCCTGATCATCATGAATCATCAATTTCAACTCCCATGCTGCAGTCAAACTCCTCTACTTCAGGCTCAGTGTATTTGGAAATCTCTAAACTATAGAAAGATATTAAGAAGTTTGAACAAGAAAAAGTCTATCCTTATATTAAAGAGGACTTTGAGGCTGAAGATTTCTTCCGATTAAATTGCGAGCTTTCCCAATTTTTCAGGAAGATCCGCCTGCATTTCTTTTTTAAGGATCAACCCTTGGTCCCTACTACCAAGGATACTGGTTTAAGAAAACCATCTACTTTTGTCCCTCCATCTCAATCCCTTCCATGTGAGGTCCTCGCTTTTGAGAAAGCTGTTTTATCTGACCTCAACAAGATTCATCCGAGGCACCCATTCATTACTATATCCACATTAGAAAGGGAGGCTTTGAAGACTCTATCAGCAGATCAATCAATGGTGATTTAACCAGCAGACAAAGGGGGAGCTATAGTTATTATGAACATCACTGACTATAGACATCATGAATGCCTTTGTCTTTTGAACGATACTACTTACTATGCACCTCTCCCTTGTGATCCCACTGAGAACTTACAAATCCAGATCAGGAGTATGATCGAAGAGGCCCGTAACAATGCATGGATCTCCCCTAAAGAAGTTGAATTCCTTGATACCGCTCACCCTCGTACTCCTTACTTCTACTGCCTTCCCAAGATACATAAGGGCAAATTCCCCCCACCTGGGTGCCCTATTGTATCAGGAATTGGCTCAGTCCTAGAACCACTGTCTACTTTTTGCGACCATTTTCTCCAACCCTTGGTGAAGAATTCTAGCACCTTCTTAAAAGACACCAAAGACGTCCTTAATTTGATTGAATCCATTAATTCATCTACTGAGGTCCAGGCTTTGATTACCTTGGATGTAGAGGCCCTTTATACTAATATCCCTCAGGAAGCCACCCTACGAGTTGTGGAGTCTGCTCTTCTCCAAAGCCCATGGACCTCTCCTACCCCAATACATTTCGTTATGCAATGTGCTACAGTAGCCATGACCAATAATTTTTTCCAGTTCGAGGACTGTCTTTACAACCAAGTCCGAGGTACATCCATGGGCAGTACATTCACACCAAGTTTAGCCTGCCTTTACATGTATCGGTTCGAGAAAATGTTTATTCTACCGACATCTAAGCCCTTTCGTGACAGGATTAATTTGTGGCGGAGATATATTGATGATTTCCTCATTGTATGGCAGGGAACTCTTGAGGATGTGGATCTCTTCACCAATTGGGTCAATACTTTGGACCCCTTCTTGAGATTCATTGCCCACACTTCACCCAAACAGGTCTCCTTCTTGGACTTATTGATTAAAATTGACAACGGTAAGCTCATTACAGATACTTACCAGAAGAGTACCGACTGAAATAGCCTGCTACTTTATGACAGTCACCATCCCAAGGCCCTCCGTGACAATCTTCCTTTCGGCCAGTTCTTGAGGCTACGTCGTAATTGTAGCTCGGTACCATCATTTGATATTCAGGCCCAGGACCTCAAGCATAAACTTCACAATAGACATTACCCACTGAGCGTTATCAACCCTGCCTGTAAGAGGGCTTGCAATAACCACAGGGATGCATTATTGGCACCAGTGGTCAAGGAACCAGACACTCTTCTGACATGTGTATCGACATACTCTCCCTTGTCCAATACTGTTAAAAAAACGTATTAATAAACGTTGGACCATCTTAGAAAGCGGTGGCACACAGATCCCTAGGCCCTTTTTGCATTCAAAAGGACTACTAATATTAAAGACCTGGTGGTTCATACACGTCCCCGCCAGAAACAGGACCACTCGGTGCAGACCACCCTATGGAACCTTCCCCCTATCACTGGTCACTACCCTTGTGGCTCTTGTAATGTCTGCCCCCTCACAAAACGACTGGACAGATTGGACTTTGAATAAATTGGTACTTGGCACCTCAATAGACATACCAACTGTAATACACAACACTGCATCTACATGATTACCTGTCCCTGTGATCTACGCTATATTGGTATGACAACGAGGCCCGTAAAACAGAGGATTAATGAACATCGGAGCAACATTAGGTGCTCTCACATCACTACTAAATTGAGTTCTCCTTTTTTGGAAGCAAATCATGGTCCTGACGACTTATGGAGGATTGTCCTACACGCTCCTAGGCAGGCTAACAATGACTCTAAATACCTGTTTAGGACGGAACAACGTTGGGTGTTCAGATTGAAGACATTCAGTGAGAGTCTGAATGACGACATTCCTTGGTGTACTCTGACACCTTAATCTCATTTTGTGACATGAAACGGACTATGACTTCTGACACCTGATTGTTTTTGAATCTCATTCCTTACAGCCTTTTCCATCAATGCTGTAATTCACTTAGTCTAAAATTTTGACTAAGGTACACTATTTCTATCTCACCTGATTTCATGTCTTATTTTGTTTGCACTACAGACCATTGGTGTTTTTTACTTCATTGTTGGCCCGTTTATACTACAAAGATGTCCGCCGCGTAGTGCCTGTACACGAGTCCTTTTTCTCTATTTACTGTTCCCTGCCTGGCCGATGAAGGGACCGCGTCGGACTGACGTTGGGCATTTCTGACGCCCTGAACCACTTCCTGGGTCTACGCGATTAATCAAGTCCCAATGCTTTCCGATATTAACATCGGAACCGCGCGCCCTCATTGTCTACAGGAGCGCGGCCCAGGGTAGGTCTACGCCGCAGACCAGGGACTTCAAACTGTGAGTACTGTCGGTCGTTTTGAAAACTTACTTTAAGGACAGAGTTCACTCGGGACAGAGAGGACGAACATTCTGTTATTTCTTTACCTTTTTTCTTTACCCGACTTGTTGCACAACCGTGATTCTATTAACTTGACTGTGGGCTTACAGCTGCTAATAAGACCCACCCCAGTTGTTCAAGATTGGACATAGCTTTACTACTTCTGCCCTCACAATAGCTATTTTCATTTGATTTAGGAGGGACATAGTGATTTACCTGAGATTATGGCTATTTTTCCATGATACCTTTAGGTGGCAGCTTGTTGATGTGCATCCAACTTTTGTACACTCTTAATGTTTTTGTGCCTAGTATTACTCCCTTGGTTTGAGGCTTGTGCATTCCTATGAAGTCCATACTCTGCAATGGGATGGTAAGCCAATTTTGTTATTTCCTTACGTGCCACGCCTGGGACTGGTTTTTAAATCGTTTGATCACTTTTTTTAGGCTTTCAACATGCACTTTAATTCCTTCACTAATGAACCTTTCTATTCTCACTTTTATGCAGGGCGACTGGCTGACCAACTGACTATGACGGGCAGCCTTCATTAAGTAAGTGACCATCCAGCACTTATTTTTTTACATTAGTATAGGAGAAGTAGTAGCAACGGTCCTGAAGAAGCGTCACAGGATCATAATGACCACTTAGACGCGAAACATGTTGACCACATTTTTTTAGGATTTGGGGCACTACCTATGTCCCTTGAGAGGAGTGCAGTGGAACATTATTCCCATCAGCACTCCCCCCTTTTTACTTTTAATATTGGCCTGAACCTATCCCTGACTTATTAAATGTGATGTTTATGGTTCTGAGACAATTTTATCTTTTTCCTTCTCTCCTACATATTCCGATAGTCAGTATTCATCCTAGGTCTGACCTCATTTGGTTGATGATCTCTGGTTAAGTACCACCACCGTAATAGGGGTGGCCCGTCAGGCATTGCAGTGCCGGTCTGACGAGGAGGCTGCCCAGTGATGAAGCTTGACATCCTTTTGGGTGTGTGAGGGCTCTCCTTAACTACTGACTATCTCTAGCCCTGTGTGTATCTATATTCTTTATTTATGGAACAGTATACTAAGTTTATTTCATTCAGTGTATTTGGAGCCATTTGGGTCTGAAGAGGATTGTCCTCTGCTAGAGCGGATCCTGTGATGTTGAAGTGCACCATTAGTAACAGCTGCTGTGGAAGACTTAAGGCTTGCCATTGACTACAACAATGTAAATGCCTGATACTCTTTGACCTCTGTGGATATTGACACTGTGTTCTCCATACCATCCTCCCCTTGTCCCTTTGGAAATATATATGACTAATACATCTTACAAATAGTTTTCTTTTTTTCTTAGCCAATGTTCCAAAAGAGTCATTCTAGGTAAATGAACCTCAAGCACAACTCCTTCCAACTGTGTGGGGTTCCGAATGTGTCCATTCTCTCCCCTTATCTTTTCAATATGTAATTCAAACCTCTTTCCCGTCTTATCACATCACATGGCATCCATCGATTACTTGTACGGATGACACTCAAATCCTTTTCCAACTCAATGGTCAATCCCATTAGCTACCTTTTGCTCAGTAATTGTATGTCAGGTGCCAATGACTTGATAGATACGCCACAGCTCAAAATGAACCTGACAAAACAGAGGTTCTGATCTCTCGGAGTGGTACATCTCTTTGGAAATCTGAGGTCTGACCTACTGAAATGGGTTGTAGTCCAGTGCTTAACCACATACAGTCCTCAGCAAAATCTTAGCTCAGCCAATGAGCTTCTCCATGTGCCTCCTTTCACCATCACCAGAATTGGGGGCTCTTCCTTCTTCATTTTGGCCTCCAAATTGATGAGTTTTCTCCCTTCAGCTCTCTAGAATTTCTCTCCATTGTTAGGTTGAGCATAGCAGCACGCAAGCTTTCTGACGTGTTATTATCTATTTGGGCTTTTAACTACGTCCATCACTATTGCTTGTTCATGGGCTTGCCCTTCAAAAAACCTTTGTTATCATTGGTAAATGCTTTCTGTTTGTCCCTCCTTGAGGTGGTTTGGTTATCGCCTTCGACATCAACCCTGTTACATGATGAATTGCACTTTTGCTGATACGTTTGACTGGAAGCAAACTTTGTTTTCCTTTTTGTGTGTCTCCTTCACGCTCATGGCGTTGTGCTTTGAATCGGCTCACTTATGTGAAACTGCTTTACTTTTCATTTTGAATTTATGTGGCAAGAAATGTCCGGTTAGGAGTTTATAACGATAATAGTTCTGACTTGAGCAACTGCGAAACACATTGCATTGCAAATGTGTGTTCCTTTTGTAAACAGCCGAAAATCCACCTCTATATCCTTGCTTCGACTTGAAGGCCCATATTTCTACTTTTTCACGCAAAACTGCATTAACTCAGTTTTGCGTGAAAAAGTTTACCGCCAGCAAGGCCATTCCAAGACGCCGGCCAGGCGTCTTATTTATGGAATGGTGCAATCCGGCACAAAGGGTGGGCTAATGTCATGGAAAATGAGGTTAGCGGGTGGGGGTGGCGGTATGGGAGAAGGGTGTTTTGCACCAAAAGATGACGTTAGGCTGGTTAGAGTAAAAAAAGATGACTAACCAGCCTAGCTTCATTTCTTGTCTCTAAACCTACCATACCACATGATTCCTGTCTTATAATAGACAGGAGTCATGCCCACCACCCCAATGGTCAACACGTGGACAAGGGTCCCCTGGACATGGCCGTTTCACCCAGTGCGATGTATGGGGGCACATTTTTGGGCCCCCAATGGCACTTTAAAAAAGAAAAGACTTACCTATACTTACCTGGGATGGGGTACCCCATCCCCTGGAGTCCCTCTGGTGTGGGTGGGGTGTCCCTGGGACTTGGGGAGGACACCTGTAGACTTATACCATGGTGTTCCACCATGGAGATAGGCCCACAGGTCCCCTAACGACTGCCCTGACTCAGGTGTTAAATAATGGCACTGAGCAAGCTTAGCGCCATTATTTAGGCCTGCCTCCCTCCAGTGCACCATTTTTGCATGGGGGGATAAATAAGGCGCCTCGGCCTTAGAGTAATTTTTTGCCTGGGAAAGCCTACCATGCATCTCATTGACTCAAGGTAGGTTCACACTAGCAAAAAATGACTTTAGCTCCAAAACTTTGGCACTAGACAGGTCTAGCGCCAAAGTATAAATTTGTAGTTAAGTTTGCTCTGAATTATCATAAACAAAATTACGCTCATTCAGCGCAAAGCAAGTATACATCTGGGCGGAAGTTTCCTGTCAGTATCGTATTTCAGGACCAAGAGACCACTGGGTGATAGCGTGCGCTACAAATGCCAGTAACACCTAATAACCTAATACTATGGAACATGATGGAGGGAAGACTACCACACTCAATTGTCACCTGCTTTCAAATCAATCTGTGCCCTGGAATAATGATGAAGGCAGAGGTAGAGGAGGATCTCTACACATGCTGAAAGAAATGGGTGTAGGGTAGAGGTCTTGAAATCAAGGCGTAAGGTTTGGGCATGTCAGGAGAGGGAAGAGAATGGGCCGTGTGTAAAATCATTTGTTTTATTGGGTTAATGGATTTGTCATTAACATTTGTTTTAGCAGATGTGTGACTAAAAAAGGGGGGGTGAATGGAAGTCTAACGTTTTTGGAATCTAGTAAAGAAGGAATCAAAGACTTCTGAAACAGAGGATAGTTTATTGTCTGTTAATTGTAAAGGTCAGAGAGGTCATGAACAAGAGATATTGGAGATCATTTGAGATGGATCACACTTCGATGCTTCATCTTCCTTCTATATTGATACGTTATTATAACATTTTATGATCTGAACTGTAATGCTGTTTTGAATAAAATTGTGATTAAATAAAAATAAAAATGTCCACCTATAGATTTTAGATGAGGTCACAGTTGCCAAGTACAACTGGAAATAAATGGCATTATTCCCTTGCCACCCTAAAATACCTACACACCCTCATGGATGCAAAAAGAAATACTCTTATATACATAATGTATGTGTTTGTATATGTGGAATGACATTAGGCACGCAGGGCATGTGTGTATATATGTGTGTTTGTTCTATGATTGCTTATTGGTTGCTTTCTATACGTGATGAAGTGATGTAAAAGCCGTTGCAAAGTTGATATTTTACAGAGTTAAGTTATGCACACCTGTGAACTTCTTATAACTTTATTTTGCCCAGCGTGCTCATTTTCTACTTTAATATGAGTTTGAAATCCCTGCAAAACTACTATCTGATATTGATTTGTGGTGCATAGAACAAGTTTGAGTAAGGTTTTTGTGCTTCCAGCCGAACGGATCAAATTTGTCAGTCAATGAGGTAATTTACCCATCCATTCTTGATATATTTTGTTGCCTAGATGGATAAAGAGAAATGTTTAAGCTGGCTTGCATGATACTTCTAGCCAACAAACGTAACTAGATACCCCTTGAAACAACACAATCCTCTGTCTTAACATCTATTAGAACACAGTGTGATGTTAGGAACATCTAATTACTTCACAAACAGTTTAGTACCTTCTAGTAAATTGTGGAGTTCAGTATAAATAAAGATGTTAACAAAATTGCTGTTGGGAGAAACAAACTTCAATGGAGTTCAGCCAGATGTCTTTGAAGGAGTAGTTGTCTTATCCCCTAGAACTAGAGAGAAGTCACACAATCTGGTGTCCAGGTGCATCATTTATTGTAAGAAGAGACTAAAAACTCAATCCATTCATCACACAGACCAGCAGCCACTTAGTTGAGAATTTGCTGGCAGGAATAATCCTCGTTATTTCATCAAATAGTGACTGAGCCTGCAGTCAACGGTGGTGTCAAGGCTAAGTACGATCACAAACAACAGATCCAGTGTAGAGACTTCTGAAATTTTACCACTTAACCTACTAATAGTAGATGAGAAAATGAATCGCATCTCCTTTTTACCCCGGGCGTTTCCCTTCTAATTAGTGAAGCTTTGCATGAACTTAGAGGCAAGAAATCGTTAACAATTATTAACATTGCCATCCCACTCTGCCCACCAAAGCTCAGATTTAACACATGTAGGAGTGTCGTCTCACTGACATGTCCTAACCTTGATGCATCAAGGTAACATTTCAAAACAGTATGTCTTAATGAAAGGTTCTTTATGCAGATGTGATGATTTCTAAACAACTATGTGTCCTGATGATCACATTTCTAGGAAATATTTTGTGAGAACATCAGTGTTTCACTTGTATTCAAGAGATAGAATATTTACTGTTCAATTAGGCTGCTTTCCAACCAAAAACAACCATAATTTGGTGAGGAGTTTTTCAATATTGTGCATTTTCAGGCTCAGGCATTCCAGAGACATCGAGACGAGGCAACTTTATTCAGCGTTGCCTTAAATCTACCATAAAATGGAACATGAAGAAAAAAGAAACTTGAGTTTATAACTCAATGAGGCACTTAAAATATTTTTTCTAAATCACATTTTAACAAAATATACCAGCATCTCGAGGTAGAGGACACCAAGCAATCACAAAAATGCGAATGGTAGCATCCTTGAATTTCACACATAGCCAAATGAAGAGAAGACTATGGCATCTAGAGTCAGTATGGAACTCAGGGAGCCAGGTGGCCCACCTAGGGGCTGGGTGGATATTTAGGTGTTCAGTTGAGGGGTCTTATGTAATACTACCTATCAGTGGGGGAGAGGGTACACCAGGATCAATGGGGAGGGAATAGGGAAGCGTTGGGAGAATGATATGGTATGTGCCTGTGGGGTAAGGGGGAGGGAGGTGAAGTCTGCAGACCCCAAGGATGGGCATTCAGGTGGCGGGTAAGACAGTGTCGTTGTTTCAAGTATCTTTATGACTGCTGACTCGTGAGGTTGAATTCAGCGCATATTTGTGCGAAAGGTTTTATTTCTCCCCCCTGTAAAAGTTGTCAAATCAGTGATGCCTGCCAAGTGCCGTTGTGATCAACAGAAGGCCTTCCCTCCTATACGCAGGCTGGCATTGCCCCACAGGGGTGCATGGTCATGAAGAAGGGGATGTGCTCCATGGAGGCAGTGGGCATGCCTCCAGGATTGCATCATAGTTTGCAGGACCGGGATGTCTGAGTTATATCGCCACAACAGTGGTTATACAAGAGATGGGCAGTGCTTTGCACTTAGTAGCCCAATAGCTCTGCAAATGTGTTAATAAGGCCCAGCAAAGCCGGGAGGGAGTAAGGAAGATCCAAGAGAGTGAGAAGTATGTCATCCACATAGAGGCACACTGTGGATGTGCCCCTCAGGATAGGGATCCCAGAAGTGTATGGGGATTGTCGCAGGGGAGGCCACCAGAGGTTCCATAGCTAAAAGGAACAGCCGTGGCAAGAGAGAACAGCCCTGCTGGATTCCCCTGCTGACCTGGAAGGGATCAGATATGAAGCCACCGCAGCTTGCCTGTACAGTGGGGGTGTCACAGTGCAAATGGACCTTTGGCTATAAAGCTGTCCCTCAGGCCACCCTTGATCAGCATCCTCAAAAGTTACTCCCAGTCGATCTGGTTAAATGCCTTCTAGGCACCCAGGGAAAGGGCAAGGGCTTTGGTCTGCTGGTCTTTGTACATCCATGAGGCATGAGCGAGGGTGCACAGGTGATTCCTGGAAGTCTGGCCAGGGACAAAGCACACCTTGGTCTGATGAAACAAGGATGTAATCACCTCATGTAGTCAGGCAACCAGGACAATCGCAGGTATCTTGATGTCCCCATTAAGGAAAGAGATGGGATGATAGCTCCTGCATAGTAGGGGGTCCCTTCCAGGTTTAGGGAGGACCATTATCACTGATTTATTGGATATTGTGCCAAGGGAGCCTGTCATTTCCGCCTCACGGAATAAGTTGTAGAGGGATTCGACAATACCCATGCCCGCCCATTTATAAAATGTCATGGGAAAGCCTTACTCCGTGGGGATGATATTGTAGTAGAGGTGGGAAATAGGTTGCATAATCTCTGCCTTACTGATTTAACCATCAAGCAGTT
Source organism: Pleurodeles waltl (assembly GCF_031143425.1). Lineage (NCBI taxonomy): Eukaryota > Metazoa > Chordata > Amphibia > Caudata > Salamandridae > Pleurodeles > Pleurodeles waltl. Next base: position 513,688,855 of record NC_090445.1, read on the forward strand.
CCCTGCCAGAGTCATTGAGGATGGGGAGATGAAGGCTGTCAAGAAAGTTCTCTAAGTGCCCAGTGTCAAGGGCCCAGTAGAAGTCTGATAATTCATTGATGATATCTTGTGGTCAGGTGGGGTACGTACCTTCTGTCAACTGTATGGTCGGGATTGTGAGTGCCTCTTCCTGCAGGCAGAGTTAGGCCACATTTAGGTACCCTGCTTTCTCACCCTGTTTGTTCTGGTGGCCGCAGAGCCTTTGGAAGGTGTATTCGGCTTGGGACGTAAACAATGCATTGAGGTCCATGAGGGCCTTTTCCAATTGGTGGTGGGCAGAAAGGGAGGGCTGCATGGTGTATAGGTGTGTGAGGGACACTATCTCTCCTTCCAGGTCTCTTTGGCACTTTGCCCTCTGAGCGTTGGCCAGGGCTGCATCTTTCATAAGTTGACCTTGGATGGTTGCCTTTGCTGCCACCCAAAGCACTCCATGGGAAGACACTGATCCTTTGTTATTTTCCAGGTGTATGGAGATGTGTCTCACTAACTGAGGCTTACCCTGGGGTGTACTGTAACAGGAAACTATCAGGCACCATGGGTTCTGGCTTTGTGAGACTAGGCCTAGGTCTACGGCAAGCAGGATGGGTGAGTGGTCTCAGAGCACTGCTTCCAAGATCTGGGAATCTCGGGCAAGAGCAACCATCCAATATGAGACAAGGATGTAGTCCAACCTGGATTGGACATGAAGGTGTATTCTTTGTCATCCCAGTGAGCTAGGCACCAGTGTTCTGCCAGGCCGTGGTACGCAAGAAGGTCCTCCAGGGTGGCCCTGTCTGGATTGCTGGCTCCGTCCAGTGGCATGGTCCAGTACAGCATTGCATGCCAGATTTCAGGCTCCCCTATTCAACGTTGGGAAGACTCAATGAGAATGGGGTTAAAGCTGGAGCAGGAAAGGGAGTTTATTGCCCATGGGGGCACACAGAGAGCCAATGCGGAATGTCTGCTTTCCAATCATCAGTTGTGTAAACACATATCAAATGGACGGGTCTGACCAAGTCTTAAGAATGGTGGCAGGGAGGGACTTGCAAATAATTATTACTACTCTGCATTTCCTGGGGGGCTAAGGATGACAGATACTGTTGAACTCCCTCCGCACACAGTCCTGATGCAGTTTCTCAGACTCCAGGTGGGAGAGGTGGTTCTCTTGGAGCAGGCCCAGGTCCACCCATTTTAGGTAAGAGAGCACTTTCTGGTGCTTGATGTAGTGTGTCAGACAATTGACGTTCCATGAGATAACGCGCAGAGAGGAGGAAAGGCTGGGGTTGATGGATGCCCTCAGTGCGAGCAAGGAGTGTCACCTGACATGGGTATGAGGATCAGTGGGGATAGGATGGAACACAGTAGGTGCATGGAGGAGGGCATGTGGCCAGCTCAATAAGTGAATCCCCAGTGTAGGTGGGTAATAAAGAAAAGGTGAATGAGAAGGAAGTGGAGAAGGGTCTGGAGGTGGATCGGGGACGTTCCCAGTAAAGGGCTGGAAGCTGTAAACTGTGGGTCTAGGCTTGAGGAGCCAGTGCACCAGGGATTGCAAGGTTAGAGGCAGAGGATGGAGTTGTCAAAAACGAAGCAGGACTAGAAATGGATAGGTCAATGGAGGAAGGGGGGCGAGGCAGTGGAGCCTTGGATGTCAAGTACACTACAGTTTTACATCATGGTGTGAAATCACAGTTCTAAAATAGGGAGGGAGGGAGTAAGGGGCAGGATATTAACAAGGCAAATGCCAGCATTCATTATTAAAAACACTGTAGAACAGCGAGGAACATCTGTAGAGCACCATGGTATGTAACCTTTCGAATGCATATATATGTGGTTAAACATGAAAAAGAAAAACAGTGTAACATGGAACATGGAACATGGCTGAGTGCAGTAGTGTAAAAAATAGTCAAGCAATAAGTGCACAGGCTGAAGAATGATACTGGAGCTTGGAGGAACCAGGTAAGTACAAACACCATGCATAATACTCAGCTATCCAAAGCGCAGCAGATCTGGATTCAGCTCTTCTTGGTTGATCGGGGGATATTGGGCAGCACAGCATGGAGACCAGGTCAGCCAACTGGATTTTGAGGCTTTAATGGGAAGTGGGACTTGTCTTGGTTCTGATCATGCATGATGACAGCCATCGCCTTGAGAACCATGTCCCTGTCATTGTGTGATCTGGCCAGTCTTTCCACATCTCTGCCTCTTGCATGGGCAGCGTCAGGGTGCAAGCGACCATTGCACCCTTTCATGGCAGGCAGATCAGAGGAGGAGTGATGGGCAGTCTCTGAGTGCATCGAAGTGAGATTCATGTATTGTTCCCCTAGGCCATCCAAGAAAAGGCTGAGGGTGTCCGAGTTGTAGAAATTTTGGAATTTGCCATCTTTCGTGATCCTGAGTGCCAGAAACAACTCCCTGGAGAAGTCAGTCGGTCATATAGGTCATGAATTCCGGCCGCAGTCAGGGGTTGACTGGCTTGATCATGGCAGAGAAATCAGACGGTGATAGGGTGTGGCCAGTCTGGCATAGGTTGGTGTGTAAGGCCCAGGCGATGAGTATGCTGGAGTTCCAATCTGGGGGGGAGGGAGAAAGGAAGCCCTGTGAGGGAGGGCAGGAGGCCTTTGAAAAAGTCCTTGATTTCTGCCCCTTCAGTGTGTTCTGGGAAGCCAAAAAAGCAGACATTGTATCTGCAGCTCCAGTTCTCCAAGTCCATAATCTTGTCCCTCAGGTACAGGAGTTACTGATCCCTGTCTGGGATGGTATTGAGGCATTCTTCCACAGCTGTTAGTCTCAGTTCCACTCCCTCCACTCTGTCTTGGAAGCCGGCAATATCAACACAAATAGACTTGGTCTCAGCCGTGAGATCAGAAATCATGGTGTCCATGCCCTCCAGCTGGCGGCCCACTGCCATGACTTCTCTAAGAATATGCTCCATCATGGATTCTGGGGTCGAACTGGGAGGCGTCGAGGAGGGCTCCAAAAGTAGTAAGTTCTGCAAAGCAGCCATGGGTCGGGGCTGAGCTACCACCTCCAAGAAGAGTACTTAGCGAGAAGACTATGTGGAAGAACTGCCGGAGGGCATCACTGGAGGGAGTCTGTGGGAGGAAGCACTTCTTTGGTCCCCAGGGTCGGGGAGTGGTAGGCAGGCCCCTAAGCCAGGGTCTGACCATCGCCGGCCACTGGTGTGTAAGGTTGTTCAGTACTGTGTCCCACCCGGGAAGGGTGAATTGTCCTGAGTTGGTGCACCTTTTGGCAGGGCATCTGGTCCAGAGGGAGTCTGTGGTCGGTGCAGGGCAGTGGGGCGCGCCCTCCAGGTTCCAAAAGGTAGGCTACCTTGCACTACTGGAGGGTGATTGAGCAGCTCCCAGGTGCTGAACAGTGGTAAGTAGGGGAGGACAGGCCAAATTCCCTTTCATCTGGGGCCAATCTGGATGATGACTTTGGGGACTTAGGAGACCTAGGTCCCAGAAAAGGAGGCAGGCCATGTCTTGGTGCCCTAGATAGCAGTATGGACCTCGATGCAGGCAAGCGGAGGACTTTCCCACACATGTAACAAACTGGCAGACTGTATGTTACAGTGCCAGACAGCGTTGTATTGTCCATGAGAACCTTTCTCTGTTCCCCTTTGATGGTTGGGAGAACACCTTCAGCAGCAAGTGAATTTCTTGCAAATCCAGAAGGTTGATCTGGAGGCGAGTTTCAATGAGGGGAAACAGTTATCTGATCAACACCTCTTCTAGATGACCTTACCTAACCCAGTAACGATGCACCCATCATGACTGTTAGATCTGGGTGGATTACGGAGAGGGGTCTGCCACCATTCCTGGATACAGTCAGATAGATTGAATTGGTGTTTCAAGTCCCACTGCAGAGCCAGCAGGCACTAACTGGCATGGTCCAAAAGCAGGTTTCAGGAGGCCAAGAGGCCCAGAAGCCTCTGAGCCACAGTCACTGAGAACCAGGTCAATGGCTGCAATATTGAGAGCATAGCATGAATGTGCTGGACTCATTGATGTAGGGAAATAGTGCAGAAGAGTACCATATCAAGGATGGCTCATATGAAAGGGAGCTACTACGAAAGAGTCAGGTGTGACTTTGGCAAATTAAACCCAACCATGTTAACAGTTGTCTGTTGTATGAAAGTGGTTTATGACTTTTTGAGGCAAGCCCCCCCCCCCCTTCAGTAGCCAGTAATTGAAGTAGGGGAAGATTGGTGTCCCCAAGTTCTACCTATGTCCCACAACCATTACCATCTCATTTGCAAACACCTGAGGTGCATCAGTCAGGCCTAAGAGAACTGAAAATCCTTGTGGCCTACTTGAAACCACAGGCGGCCCATCTAACTGCAGGATGGGAATGTGAAAATATATGTCCCGTAAGTCAGGTGCCACCATCCAGTCTCCTGGATCTAGGGCAGAAGAACTTGGACCAGGGTGAGCATCTTGAACTTTTTCTTCCAGGGGAAATATTCAGAATGTAAAGATATAAAATTAGGTGGCGGATTCTGCCCTTCTTTGGCACCAGAAAGTAATAGGAATAGCAACGAGTCCCATCCTCTGATGCCAGGACCTTCTCTAGTTCTCCCTTGAACAAGAAAACCTGAATTTCTCAGCGGAATATGGACAAGTGGTTTTCCAGGAAGTGTTGTGGTGTGTTTGACATTGTTGGAGCATAGGATAGAAGGGCAGGGAACATATGTGTGCCATGTTTTGGAGCACACATTGATATGATGTGATGCTCCACCATCCAGGGAGGTGGAAAGTTATTCAACCACCTACTGGGTAATCATCTGCCTCAAGGGCAAATTAAAGTGGTTTTATGGTGCTTGTGGGGAGAGGGGTGGTGGTCTGGGTAGAACATTGTCCTAGGTCCCTGGATATTGTCAGCCAGTTTAACCACCTTGCCCTCAAAAGTATTGGGATGCCTGTTGTTGCTGAGGAACATAGCACTGCCTCTGCTGGAACCCCCTACCAACACCTCAAAGAGGGGTTGTTGTAGGGGGATCTGTTTTGAGCCATCAAAATGAAGCTCAACATTAGTTCCGACTACCCTACCCAAGTAGACTGTTGTCTCCAGGCTGGAACTGATGGTGTATTTCGCAACATCTTGGCTGTCGATTATTACAGAGACAATGAATCATGTGTGCAAATCAGTATATACAAAAATGTATATATGACAATAAGGATTACAAGGTATAGGTGTCATACATACTAGTGGGCAATACATTTTAGGAGTGTTGGTCTGGAGAAGCACAAACACAGGATTTAAAACATACTATAAGGGTTGGGGTTGGCTTTACTAATAAGAATGCATTTCTAACCAAGCAAACTATTTTTATCAACATTCAGATAATGAAAGACTGAGGAAAAAACATAACTTTTATCATGCACTTTTCATGCATCTCTATGATGATAGGTCGTGCGATATTTGGATTTTTACTTATGAATGCACATAACAAAAGTATCTCTGTGACAAAAGCAGTAACCCCTGAGCTATCCACATAAAATACAACTCTGTAATATGCATGATAAAAGTTTTTCACAGCAGGCATATAAACCATTTGCACTACTATATCATGAGCCAAAACTGCAGCTAGACAAAACCCCTATCTCTATCCAGCAGGAACATTATTCACCAGAGTTATCTTGACATTTTTATTGTAGCCTGAAAACTGCTGGACACACAGCAGGCTCTTTTAAACCCATAACTTATTTCTAAACGTAGCATCCTGAAAGTCTGCGCCAGGTGAATCTGCACTGGTTGCACCACCCTATAGCCAGCTCTGACAAAGAAATACAACTTTAGTCTTGTCAGGCTGCAGAGAAGCACATCAGACAGCTTATCAATGTCTTTATTCTCAAGAAAAGGAGGCTAGGTGTAGGATTTTATTATCTCCAGTGTCTACTACTGCAGCCCTTATTTGCTGTCCAAGGTATTAAAGGGCAGATTTAAGAGCCCATAGCACCTCCTTGTGCCACATTAGCGTCATTGTTTTTTTACTCTAATGATTTATAAAGTGGCGCAATGCACACATTGTGCCACTTTGTAACCCCTTGCACCACATTATGCCTGCGCCAGTAGGGGTGTTCCCCCATTAGGGGGGGGACGAAAAATGGCGCAAAGAAATCAAAAAGATTTCTTTACCTCATATGTTTTCTGCACTTTTAACGCCTGCTCAGAGCAGGCATTAAAAGGAGGTACACCATTGTTTTCCATGGGCCTCAAAGGACTTTACAGGATTAGTGTCAAAATTGTTGATGCTAATCCTGCAAAGCTCTGAACTGGATTAAAAAATGTTGATGCCAGTTCTCCTAACTACTGCCAAAGTGTGCCATATCTTAGATATGGCACACACATGGTGGCGTTAGGGGTGCATTAAGGGGTGTAAGAAAAGTGGCGCTTTTCTTAAATTAGGCCCTAAGAGTGTGGATGCGAAACTCAAGGCAGACATCTTTGCCTCCCCATGCAGCACCCCTCAAATTAAGCTTAGGTAGTAAATAGGCAAAAAGCTACTATTCACACTACCTGACACCTTAAACACCAAATGACTGGTATATGGGTGGGCTGATCCATGTGAGTGGCACGGGGGAATCCCCAATGGCTGAAGGTGGTTTACCCATTGACCCATTGAATGTATGCTGTTCCTTGAGCTGATCAAACATATGAATGGCCATCCAACTGAGCAATGACTGAAGAAGGCTGACAAAAAGCCTGTTTTCTTACTCTTAATAATAGTAGTGACATTAGTATAATAATAATAATAATAATAATAATAATAATAATGATAATAATAGTAATAATAATAGCAAGCAAGAGGCATGCACAGAGGTCAAGCTGTTTCAAGGCCATACCTAACATTATAAATTACTGAAGATTAATGGCTGACATTAGATTTATGCATAAGCACAACCTATCAATAACTGTTCTGAATTTCAAAAAGCTTAATCTGAAAACATACCATCTGCATTTCATCTCATTCTATTCTGCATGAACTAAATGGCAAAGTGTTTAAAGGAACAAAATCGTAATAAAACTTTGAAGCATCTTGGGTAGTAAGCAGAATTTCACAGTTATATGTGATTTCATGGAAAATCAATTTCATGGAATACCATTGCTGAGAAACCTTTTCACCTGTTTTATGGAAATTTGCAGATGAATGCCAATTAACATTTGAAAAAAAAAAATTAAAAGAATGGCTTTTTTCTAACGTGTTTTTGCATCCTTATTTTTAAAACTGCAAATACAATGGTTGCAGGCCTTACTTTTAGGAACATGTTTGTTTTAATGAAAGAGTCATTATTTTGGATTTATATATTTTACATTGTCGAACAATTGCTTTGAATGTTCTTAATTCACTGTCCTCTTACCATCTCTAAACACACTCATTCTTGACCCCCTTAATGCTCCTGATCATGCCTAAGGTAGGAGTGGGTAGATCTCACAGAGTTTGATTCTGTGGAATTTCATGGAGTTAGCTAAAACCTCAGTTAAATTCTGCAGAGTTCCGCGTGCGGCAGAATGCCGCCTGCACTACCAGTACTACTAACCAGTCCAGACCCTTCTTAGTGCTTCAGAGATCAGGCACATTCAGGCCAGTGTGGTGTGCTGGAGGCAGCGAAAGATGCTGTTTCAGGCCTCTTGTGCTGACACAGGCCTGGAGCCTGCTGTTCTCAACCACATCTGTAGACTTCCCTTCACCAACTGCCCTCCTTCACAAACTTGCTAAGGAGGGCCAACCACACCCCCTGTCTTGCACCAGGCTTCCAGCCCCTTCCTCTGCACTTACGAACAGTCCCAGACTGCACTTTCTTTAGGGCCCAGCGCTAGCAGCAGCAAACTAGCTCACCGCCAGCAACCTGGCATTTTCAGAGTACCTAACCTTGCTTGCCACTGGGCTCTAAGGCACTATCTCAAGCCACACACATCTCTATCTGCCGATGGCTGCCAGACTAACATTCAGTAGTTGATGCTCCCCTGGTCTCCAGCTCTCCCTGCTGGCCCTAGCACTATACCCCGTAACACCACTTCCTTTTTCAGGGACTCTTTAAATGGAGCGTTGACTGCAAGTTACCTTTTTTCCAAGCATAGACCCACCTCCCATGCAAATACTGTCAATGCCCAGTGCCAGCCCCGTGTGCACTCATAGAAGAGAAACCGAAACGAGAGTCTGACCTCTTGCTGTCTGCATCCAGGGTCCCGGTTGCCAGTGTCCTGGTTCTCTACCTCCCTCTGCCCCTTGCTCCTGGGCTCCTGAGGACAGTGAAAGGAGGGAGGCCTGGACCCAGAGCTGGTGCTTGTGCAGCTCCTCAGCAGCAGCTTGCAGTAGCTCCACGCTGCTGACCGGCAGAAAGCAAAGCCTTAGTTAGGGGTCTCCTTGCATGTCATAGGGCAAATATGTCTTCATTTTGTAAAGTGCAACCCAGTGAGCCCACACAATGCAAGCACAGTGTGCATGCAGGTGAGCTCTGCTCAACTGTGAGGCTGGTGGAGTTTTTTCCCAAACTTCGCGTCAGTGCCAAAAACTCTATTAACTCTGCCAGTGGAGCAGAGCTCTTTTGCCACCCCTAAGCTACACCCATCCCTCACACCTAAATTCCACCCATACCTGAATCCTAAAATCCTTTCTACTCCACAACTACACCCATTTCTGAACCCTAAAACCACCTCTCCGCCCCTAACCTCTGCCCATCCCTGACCCATTAAACTGCACCCATCATTACACCCTAAAAGATATTACTAACCCTAATCGATACCCATTCTTAAACCTAAAACTCAGCACTACCCCTAAATTCCACCCATTTGTGAACACAAAAAATGTCTTTCTATGCCTAAATCTCACCAGTCCCTGAACCCTTTAAACACTTCACCAACCCTAAACATTGAACATTCCTGACCCCTAGAAGCTCCTCACCACCCCTAAACTCCTCCCATCCCTGAAGCCTAAAAGCCCTTTCTGCATCATAACTCCATTTATCCTTGAACCCTTAAAGCCCCTATCTTCCATTACAACTCAACCACTGTTTAGTATACTTTTGGATTTCTCCTTAAAACTATCTTTCATTTAAAATGTTCCTCTAATTTGTAACTTAGTTGTATGTCCTTAAAAATGGTTTTCCCATAATTTGGTTTCCTCCAATGTGGTTTCTCAGTCTTTGTATTTTTATTAATCCACATAAATAAGCATTTTACCATACCATGAAGAAATAAATAATTAACACATTTTCAAAGGGACTACAAAATGTATGGTTACAAGAAATCTGTATCAGTCCTGCCAATGACTTTATAATATGTGGGATAACAGAATTGGAATGCTTCAGAGTATCAGAGTTCACCATCACCTTTGTGTGAAATCAGCTATTGCTCCTAGAATAAGAGAGGGTGTCCAATAATCAACACAGTTATGATGGGTATGCTTTGTCAGCTGATTTTTATTCCTGATGTTTAAAATGCAATCTGTGCCTTTTAGCACTTGGTATAATCCTCAGCATAGTGGCAGCCTCACCAAACACAGCAGTGATTGCAATATATGATCAAATACAAGTTTACAGCAGCACTAAAATAGGTGCCAATGTTCATTGTGGCTGTTTTCCACTAGTGCTCAATTGTAAATGACTGGAAAATCCTAGGTGTACAACGTAGGTCCAGAAGGACCTTATCAGTGCAGTTTCTCCACGAGGGTGAGGGATCATTGCCCCACACCGTCCACTGCGACCAGCAAGTGAAAAAATATAATGCCAATGAAACTATTTCATTACCGTTTTATTTTGTACCAATGTGCATGATGCAGTGCACCCAAGCCAAGAGACATGAGGGGTGTGTCCTCTGCTGCTGATTGGCAGCATGGAGTCCTGCAGCAGTGGCTGGCCGGATGCTCCAAAGTGCACCTCGGTTTGGCTGGCTGTCTTGTGACAGCCAGTCTGAGATGTGCACTTTGAAGCTTTTCATCCCGAGCTGTCTTAGACAGCTAGGTGGAGAGCAAGCACTAGCCTACAGGGCTGGAAGGAGTGTTCAGCCAAACCACTCCATCCAATTCTGGCTCTTCTTTCATGCTGGTTAGTAGCATCAGAGCAGTGTCTGGATTGGTTAGGGGAGCTCCACAGCAAACTGCAGTTTCTGAACACTGAGGAGGACGTACAGCAGTGGGTAAGTACCATTTATTTTATTTTTTTCATTTTAAATGTCAGTGTAGTTGCATGTTTTTTGGAGGTAAGCTTTGTTTTAAAATGGACTTTTGGAGGGGATGTCTTATTTTGGGCTTTTGGGAGAAGGAGTGTTTTCTTATCGGTTTTTGGGGAGAGGGGGTGTTTTATTCTGTTTTTATAGAAGTAGTGGAGTGCTTCGCTCTCCCCACTACTTTCAAAAGTTCACAGTCATCTTTATCTTATCAATGTCAGAGTATTCACATTATCATTCTGTAAAATATTTACTTTTCGATTTATTATTTGCAAATTTATCAAATAAAAACCCTGTTACTGTAGCATTTATCAGTTTTCCGGACTTGCGCTAGACCCCTTTTTTAATTATTGTGACAGAATGGTATCTCAGTGGCACAAGGTTAACTGTGCTGCTAATTTCTTTCTGCTATGAGGATTCATTGGGAGCAGGTATTTCCTTAAAACAAAATCAGTGGCTTACCTGGATAGGCCCCTACACTCCAGCTGGTGGGAAAGCGGCTTTGGGATTGTATGTTTTGTCATTTTAGTGCATGTAATGATCACGCTGTACCAATCCAAAAACAATGTAGAGCATTGGCATACCTTCTTTCTTACTAGAGTTATTTTTAGGTCAGGCTTATTAGTGTTAATGCAGCTGTTAGTAAAACATTAGAGTTACCAGTTGTTAAAAATAAACATACAGAGGGTTTAGAGTCTGCCAGAGGAGTATTATGCTCTCACCTTATGCTAATGCCCATTTGGTGAATTATATGGCCTTCAGGAAGGGCTTCTATTGGAGTGCATGAGGGACTATTATACTGCTGAAAAGTACACTTAGGGCCTGAGTTAAAGGCACTGATTCACAATGGTAAACTTAGACATTTGGTCTAAACTTAGACCAAACGTCTAAGTTTATGACTTTGGGAATTCATAAAGGGCATTTACGAGTAGTATCTTTAGGTCCGCTCTCGAGTCTGTCTCACACCTCACTCTCCCAAAATGGATATTCACTTGACTGATACAAGGAACACTAGGTTGCAGGGATCCTTTTTCTTCATGAGCAACAATGAGGCCCCACAAATACTTAAATCTTGGCACAAACAACATGTAGGTTTAAGGTGTACATGTCCTAGTAGCAAAAAAACTCATAAATTAATTTTTCACTATTGTAAGACCTACCTCTCCCATAGACTTACATTGGGTTGCCTTATTATATGTAATAAAATTACAGATTGGGAGCAGGTAGAAATGTCATGTTTAGACTTGTAATTAAAAATCCTCTTTTGTGAAACTCAGATTTTAGGTCACAATTCTGAAAATGCCACTTTTAGAAAGTTTCCACTTTTTTGTCCTGTTTTTGCCTCTGCCACTGTCCTGGGTTACATGACTGTGAATGACTCTGCTGTAGGGCTTTGTGTATTTCTCCTAGACAGTGAGATAATAGGGAACTAGATGTGGGAAGAATGGACCATCCTGCTAGATTGACTGGAAGCGGAGCTCTTGCTTGCCTCACTCACACTTCAAAGGGCTTGGCTCCAACACACACAAAGGACCCTTACACCAGCATTTTGTGACCTTAGACTTCTTGTATCCTTGGTAGGGGAAGGGAAGAACTTTCCTGAACCAGATGTGGGGATAGTATAGGGAATCCTACACTTCAAAGGCACCTGGTAGAAATATTGGACTTTTCAGGACACTTCTGTACCTGCAGGACATTACAGAAGAAGGACTGCTGCACTGCTACTAGAGGATTGCCTTGCAGCTTGAGGACTGGCCTGACCCCAAGAGGGCTGTCCTATTGCCTGAGGACTGCTCTGCTGTTTGTGAAGGAAGACTGGAGATGCTTACCTTTATCCCAGGCTACCTTGAGTGCCTCCAATGGTCAGTTGGTTGACCTCCTCTCCGAACTACAGGAACACAGCAAGCTCCAGAGGCCTAGCTTCACAGCCCGGCATACCAGCTGCACTGGACCAGACTGAACCTGCAAATGGACCTTCCTGAGCCCTGCTGCTGTTAGTTCCTTATCCCCAAGATGTGCCTCCATAGGTTCTGGACCCTGGGCTGACATCAGTTGACTTCCTCCTTTGAAGAGAGTGTAAAATCCTGAAGTTTTGGGTTCTTCATGTCCGCAAACAGACTCATTTGTGCTGAGACTCTGCCACCGATTACAACCGCCAACACGAAGCTCTGGTGAACAGGACACATTGCACTGTAGAAGCCTCTTTCAGCTTAGAAAAAAAAGAGACCAGTCAGTCCTGTGTGTATATAGCAAGATAATTTAATATGTGCAGGGGAACTGAAGGCTTGAGGGGCCAAGTCCAATTGGTTCAAATTAAGGAAGTCATACATGATCTTTTATTTTTACAAACCACAAGGTGTGTTCATGCATCTCATTAATCCTTAACATAAGCATGTAATAATTTCTCGGACAGTTCACAAACTATTACTGTTAAGCCTTTATACCGCACCAAACAAGGTAAGGTGCAGTACAGCAAGGACATGACAGAAAATGGTTTGCGTGCCTCACATTGCAAGATAGAACTTTCCATCTAACAGAGACAACACGTACACAGGATAGTATATTCTTCATATATATTGCTTCAGCTAGAGAGCAATGATTTTTCATGAGGGCTGTCTTGATAGCAAGCCTTGCATCATTATGCAATTTGAGCAAACAGAAAAGAACAGAAAACAGAGTTCAGCTAAGTCAGAGCTGTTCAACAAACATGCCTTGTTATCATTGAGTATCACAGGGCCTAACAGTCCCCAAATAGAGACAAGGTAAAATACAATTCCACATTCCGCCCTCTGATACTCAATGACAACCTACACTTCCCTCTGTAGCAGTGTGGTCATAGGAGTGACTTTTTCCTCTGGTGCATTCTCTTCACGGTGGTGCTGGTGACATGCAGCAGTATTGTTACAGCTTCTGTATATCAGTACCTTTATGCAGGTAGGACATACCTTTATTAGCGCACACATTGTTTTGAGCACCAATGTTTCCATCACCAGTGCCTCATTGAACCAGGACCCCCAATTGCTGAACCATGCACCTAATTTTTTCCAAATCCCGCCAGGATCTGTCGAGACAAACGCTTCCTTTGCCTCCCTTTCTACTTTTCTTATGTTTCCTATTGCCTTATGAATACTCCCACTATTATCCGGTATGTATACACAGCTGTCTTGATGGATCACGTGGCATACCCCACCATCCTTTGCTAGGATGACGTCTAACGCCATTCTGTTCTGAATTACAACAGCCCTTAGATCAGTGAGCTCCTCCGTGATATTTCTTAGAGCAGTCACTATGGAGTCCACCAACGTATCCACCAGTTTGGCCAATGTGTGCATTTTATATTCTGAATGCATAACCCCTAGTGGTGGCACTATCGCTTCCATTATTCCTAGGGCTTGATGTATCCAAGAAGGGGCCTTTTTTCTGCATATCTTTGGGCGTGCCACATTTGTTATCTGAGACAGACTTGTCACATGCGTTATGTGTGGTAGCACTAATGCTGGATAACAACTACCCTGCCACCCGCGGGCAGTCTGAAGTATGCAGAATTTCCACACACAAAGAAAAATCCCCGAGGTCCAGAGAGGCTCACTGACAGGTTGTTGAGGCCATCCCTAATTTTATCTAAATTAGTATAGCTGAGGTAATCACTGGTTCCCACATTTATGTTCAAGTTGGCATCAATGGCACACTCCTTTATTTAATTTTTAACCGGGGCGCTACCCTTGGTGTACTTGATGCACCAAGGTGCCTTCTTCTGCCCAAATAGTCTAAGAGATGGGCTGCCCACACTTTCTGAAGTCCTATCACTGGCCTGCCCTTTCTCCCGTACCCTTTTTGCCGTGGTGTTCAACCTCATTGTTTCTTTAAATATATCGAGGGTCTGCTGATCTCCAGAGGAAAGGTCAGTCTTCCACATGCTGTGCCATTCCTTTGCCTGTCCTTTCCATGTTCCCGCTTTCCTTTTCATTTGGTAATTTTTTTAAAATATTACTGTACACCATATCAAATGCTTTGTTACTAAATTTATTGTACCCCTCTGGGTAGATGGGTGTATACATAGCAATATGAAACATTTGCGGCTTCTAAACACAATTTACCCATTTGCACAAATGTGTTATTAGCATAACTGGTGTCCCTGTCTCCCTATCCCCTGATGTATTAGCCTGTAGTCCTTCACTTTTATTAGTATAGTTATGCTCATCGAGAAATGGTTTGTATACTTCATCTGCAAACAGTATTAATATAATTGGTAATATTATTCCCGGAACGGGAGTGCAAATGGCAGTCAGCACTGTAGACCATCTCCTCTCAATTTTCTTTTCATTGAGCATTGTCTTTGCTGCTAGTAGGACGATGTCAGAGACCAGAAAATTACATTTTTCCCAGTGTCTTTCAATAGGTAGGTGGTAGTTTATTATTTCTTCCTCTGTGGTACCCTCTAATGTGGCGTCAGAGGTTACCTAGCACATAATGTCCAGAGGGGTACATCTGTAGACAAATCCAGACAGGACCCGCTTGCATCCTATATTTCCAAAGGTGTGCAGCCCAAGCGGTCCAATGAAAATTCACCACAGGATCCGCTTGTACCCGTTGACCTTTGCGAGGGTGCAGCACAAGCAGTCCTGTCAGTGTTCCCTTGTCTTGTTTGTGGATCGGAGGTTGTATCCCGGCAATGGTGGCAGAACCCTTGTTGGTGTTACAGGTGGCTGTTAAAGATCCGTTGGTTCTGCCCCCTTTTTGGTGTGGGAGCTGTGGGTCCAGGAAGTCAGTCCCTCACACTTGACTGCTGTAACTGTTGTCAGAAGGACCTGATATGGTCCCTGCGACCGGGGCTGTAGACAATGTCATCTGGTCTGGTCTGGACTTTGACCCACACCCAATCACCAGGCTATAGTCCGTGTACTGGTGGTGTCTCTTCTTCTGATAAGGCCTGCAGCACCTGGTGGTGGAGATAACGTAGGGTCTCTCTTATTTTTTGCAGTACTATAACAATAGATCGTCTGTTATTGCTTTTGGCACCACAGACATGTGGCCAGGAATGTGCATGGGGCAGCTAAATAGTATCTCATGGGGGCTCAACTTGGTCACTGTGTCAGGGGTGCTTCTCATGGCGAGCAGTGCCAATGGCAGCGCATCAATCCAAGAGAGTTCTGTGAATGCACAGATCTTTCCTATCTTGTTCTTAAGTACCCCATTCTTCCTCTCAATAGCTCCTGCTGCGGGTGGGTGATAGGTGCAGTGCAATTTCTGGGTGACCCCTAGCCCTTTGCTGAGCCCCTGTATTACCTGAGAGATGAACACTGGTCCATTGTCAGAGCTCAGGAGAGTTGGGACCACAAACTGTGGGATACATTTCTTCAACAGGCAGTGGGTGTACCCTTGCCTGTGTTATACTGAGCACAAATAGTGCACTGCTTACATAAGTGTTCTGCATACTGATGACATTTCTAACTAAACCAACACTGCGAGAGCAGGAAGATCATTCCATCTCACCCCACATGCGAGGGGCCATTGAAGAGGCAGACCATCGAGGGAAGCAAAACTGATGGCAGCCATATCTTACCATTTGGGGCTACCCAACCCCACTCCCTGTTTTGTGTACAACCTCCCCTCTTCCATTCCTCTAGCTCCTGTTTCCCAGCCTCTTGTTGAACACATTTGGGAATCAAAATTTGTAAATTTTTCTTTATCTGGTGGGGTGGATGTCACTTGTACCATTTCATAGTCACATCCACTTAGGGCTATTCTCCTAGCTTCTCTATCAATAAAGGCATTGCCTGTGGAGATGTAGTCTTTAGAAGAGGTATGATCTGCACACTTTTCAATGGCTATCCTTCTTGGTAAAAGCAATGCTTGCAACAGTTCTGCAATCAATGATGCGTGCTGTATGTATTGGCCAGCTGAGGTGAGGAATCCTCTCATTGCCCACAACTGGCCAAGGTCATGTGTTACTCCAAAAGCGTATTGACTGTCTGCGTAGATATTTGCTGACCTTCCTTCCGCCAGCTTGCAAGCCCTCATTAGTGCCACCAATTCTGCTGCCTGGGCAATTTTTACTGTTGCCAACCTCCCTCTTAACAGCAATCTTTTCACGGTACCCATAGCATAGGCAGCCTGCAGTGTTCCATTTTTGTCCTTGATGCATGACCCATCGACAAACAAGTCACCCTCTGCGTCAGGGAGTGGGGTATCTCTTATGTCTGGTCTCACCTTCAGATCATGGAGGGCTTGTGTAAATCTGTACACTGGGGCTCCATCGGGCCCTTTAGCTGCCTTCTTCACTGGGAGGATCGGTGTGTTGTAGGGGCTGTCCTCTATCTCCCTTAGTACACCTTGCCTCAGTAAATCCTGTATTACCATGGTATGACCTCCTCCCCCTCTTTTGAAACCTTGCATTGTGGTACTTGCAGGAGTGGTACCCCGGGGTGTACAGTTACCTAAACTGAGAGGTAGTCCAGTACCCACACCACATCATTAGCTCCCTGTGCCCAGGCCTCTCTAGGGACGGAGTCCTGCAGGTCTGGTGGAATTCCTTGTGCTTTCCCTTGGGGGCCAAATCTCATGAATGCCTGTACCATTATTCCATTAGTTTTACTTTCCAGAAATACCCTTTCCAGTGAACAGCTGATAGTTCACTGCAACTTGCATAGGAGATCCCTTCCCATCAAGTTGACAGGGCAATATCTGCTGAATGTAAATTTGTGGTTTACAGAAATGGGGTCAACTACGAACTTCAGAGATTTAGTTAAGTATTCATCAATGGGTTGTCCTGTCATGCCCACGGCTGTTATTTGTGTTCCTGACAGTCGGGCATCTGGTGTGTCTGCTGCCTTCAGCCTTGACCTTGTAAACCTTGTGTCCACCAGAAAGGAGACTGTCTTATGCAGTACAGTGCCATCCACATATGGACCTTCCTGGCCTACTTATATTACCAGACCCATATTTCTGGGATGGGGGGAGCCATTCTCCTCCCTAGCCCAATTTACATCACTGTTCCATGGTGGCGGTGGAGGCTGGGGAATCTCTGATCTATTCTGATGGGGCTGTGAAGTATTAGTAGTACCGTCAAATACATTATCAGTGTAAGGTGGAGGTGGTATGTTTTGTTGTTGCCTTTGCTGGCTCCTACCTCTGGGTCCCCTGCCTGGGAAGGGGCAGTCAACCTTCCAGTGTCCTTGCTAGTGACAGTGGAAGCATGTAGCGCCTGGAGGAGGTTGAGAGGATGCTCTCTCATTTTGTCCCCTTCCCCGCCCTCTACCCCTCCCTCTGCCCTGTCCACAACTATAGAACTTCTCCTGCACCACTATCAACTTGAATTTTTCCCTTTTTGTTTTTTTCCTCCTCCGCCTTCTGCAAATGTGTTTGGTAGTCTGTGCAGCATTTGGCTGTGGCTAGTACCTTATCTATGGGCTCCTGCTGCCAACATACAAAAGATGTCTGTAAATCCGCCTGATTGGGCTGCTGTAGCCAATGTACAAATGTGGTGACAAATGCTAGCACCGCCTCCCCAAGTGAATTTTTCATCCCAGTACTCTGTTGGTATACTTGCAAAAGGCGGTCATAATAGCTGTTCACACTTTTATTCTTCTCTTGCTTTGTATTCATTGTTTTTGACCAGTCCACCTTGTCTTCCTGCACTATTCCCTTTATGTATTCCATAACCTTTTCCCTTGCCATTACTTTCTTGCAATCCTCCCATAAGTCTCTTGGTACAATTATATTGAACAAAGTATCGAGGTCTCTCCATAGCAATCCTCTTATTGCTACTATCCTATTCAATTCGGTGTACCACTTGTGGGGTTCCTCCCTAGGTTTTGGGAAGTCTTTGGTGAATGACATTAAATCAGAGCGAGTTCAAGGTACATGGATGTAGAATGGTGTGATGGAATCATCCTCTCCTGATCATACTATTGAGATCTCTCTTAGGGGCATGGTCAGTACTGCATCTGTCAGTACTGGAAAGGTGCCTGTCTGTAAATCACTAATAGCCTATGCTGTTGTGATGCTCTCCATTAATTCTTTCCACTTTTGTAACCCCTGTATGGCATATGCAATTTTTCTGTTAATTTAGGATCGTCCCAGGAGTGCAGTTCGCTATCTGTAAAACTGAGCTGGGATGTATCCCAGGCATATGTCTGTAGTAGGGAGGCCTCGCTCTTGGTGTCTTGGGTGTAGCTGAGGTGCACTTGGGGATGTTGGGCCATTAGGTCAGCACATGCTAATGTTAGTATTTCCTCCATGTGTGGTCTGGTATAGTAATTGTTTGCATCTGCCAGTGTCATCTGTTTGTCAACTACATCTGTTAATAATGTGCGACACTTCGCAATGCCTGCCCTGCGGAGCGTTTTCTTTTGTGCCGGGGGAGTTGCGTGGTGTGATGTGGGGTTGGTCGTTTTGCATGGGGGCTGTGAAATACTTTCTCTCCTGTGATTTTCTGCAGGGGGGATGCCTTGTAGGGCCTCAATCAGCAGATTTATGTTGTGCTATGTGATGTGCATTGATGCATATTTCCCAAATCCTTTGCTGTATTCCATAGGCGTCTAAAGTACTTTCCCCTGAGTCATCATTGAAGTGCTGTGCCCAGTATGTTCTCACCAGGAGGGGCATCTTGCCACCCTTCTCCTCGCATTCTTTTTGTAGCTGAGTGGTGTGCTAATGCTGCTTATTTTTCCAGCAGCATCAGCTACTTCCTCTTTTATTTCTTTCAGTGACAGGGCATCCGTCACTTTATCAAGGTCCATTCTGTGTGTTTCCTCTTTTGCCAGGTGCTCAGCCAAGGCACGAAAAGCTGCCTTTTCAACTCAGGATAGGTGAGAGGGTTTGAGTTCCTGTCACTGAGTGCTCTGGAGTGTCTTTCTTTACTTGGGCAGCTGTGTTATTTGTGTTTCCTATCCTCCCCATTTGTATGTCTTCTACAAGCTTGTCCTCTCCTCCATCCCAAATGATAGAAAAGGAGGGAGAGAAGATCAGAATTTCCACACCCTTGCGTTCCCGCTGTCCGGGCTGGGTGCGACTGTATGGAATTGAAGCCCACCTAATCCAAGGCTGGCGGCATACAGATGAAGTGATAGGCGGTGAACCCTTCACGCACTTGCATTCATACAGGTAGAATACAAAAAGGGGGGAACTGTCCCTTAACTTTGCCAGTGCTTCCTACCCTTTGCACTGGGTGTACCTAGTATTCCCATAGGCTAAATAGTAGCCAAATTATGAGTGCAGTGATAAAGCAGTTGGTACATATGATAGAAATATGAAAATATTTATCAATTGCAGATGGTTTGTCGTCAGGCGGCATTGCAGTCTATGTGTATGTCAAAGTAGCAGTCATGGGAGGATAACAATGTCCTGGTAAGGATAGCAGCCTAGTACTGTCAGTTTCCTTATTGTGTTGATATACCCCAAAAGTCAACAATAGGGTCCCAAAAACATACAAACATATGAACTACAGGCATACAGTATCAACAGTCATTGTCATACAAAATGGAGTATTGCAGGCACTCCACTGTTACACACAATCCACTGGTGATTTTAAAAGAAAGAAAGTATATACACAACACACAATAACCAAGGATCCCAAAACAACATTTCCCCCTGCCACTCAACTTTTGTTACCGGGGCCCATGCAGGTCTTCAGGAACATACCAAAGGCCCCCCTTCCTTGGAACGGGGTAATCTGGAAGACCAAGGCCAAAGGGTGGTGGCGGGCAAAGTAGCAGAGCACCATCTGCCTGATAAAATGGGGCAGACCCCTACCACCTGTCTGGCTAGAACTTCCTCCACAACCACTCTGGCTGGGGAACACTGCTGTCACAGCCCCTCTGGCTGAGACCCTATATTTTCTCCCGGCCCTCCGGTGGAAGACACAACCGTCACAGCCCCTCAGGCTGAGACCAAAGACAACCCCACCGGCTGCCCACCAAGACTGCTGTCCCAGCCCCACCGGCTGAGGACAATATTGGCACAGCCCCTCTAGCTGTGACCAGGGGCAACCCCTACAGTCACCCACAAAGACGGTCACTCTGGCCCCACCGGATGGGTACAAAGGTGGCACAACCTCTCCAGCTGCCCACACAGAACACAGACCCTCCGGCGGCAAGAATCACCATGAGCGCCACTAGTTCATAATACAAAAATGAAGGAGTACACCTATTACATCATAAAGAAAGGGAATAGGAAACTATAGGTGAAGAGGGAAAGTAGCAAATTAACACAGAAACCCAGAATCCGACATGTGGTGGACGACCACCAATTGAAAATCAGGAGCAGCCACCGAAGCGGGGGTGGCGCAGCTGGCACGCCACTGAAGACAGAGGAGAAAGAGAACCATAAAGAAGCTGACACTCAGAGGGAGGGAGATAGAGAAAATCAGAGCAAAAAAAGAATCCATGTAATCAACTTCACCCACTAGCTCTCCACTTCCCTCTTATCTAGATGCAGCCAAGGCACATAGGTCAGACGAGAGGTGACCAGGAGTTGACAGATACTCACCACAGCGCTGAGTCCCCTTCCAGGGAGGGCCTCACCTAGCACTGCAGGGGAGGTGCACAGGAGCTGGGGGCCCTCCCAAACAGCTGGGAGCCAGGCAGGGGAGACTGTCAATCCAAGCAGCACTACATTCTCCACCAAGATGTAGAAGCCTCTTTCAGCTTAGAAACAAAACCAGAGACTAGCCAATCCTTGAGGTATAGAGAAAGACAATTTAATATGTGCACGGGAACTGAAGGCTTGAGGGGCCAAGTCCAATCAGTTCAAATTAAGTAAGTCATACATGATCTTTTTATGTTTACAAACCACAAGGTGTGTTCATGCATCTCATTAATCCTTAACATAAGCATGTAATCATTTCTTGGACATTTCACAAACTATAACTGTTAAGCATTTATATTGCATCAAATAAGGTAAGGTGCAGTACAGAAAGGAAGTTACAGAATATGGTTTGCGTGCCTCACATTGCAAGATGTAACTTTTCATCTAGCAGAGACAACACGTACACAGGACAGTATATTCCTTCATATATATTGCTTCAGCTAGCGTGCAATGATAATTCATGAGGGCTGTCTTGATAGCATGCCTTGCATCATTATGTGTTTAAAGCAAACAGAAAAGAAGACAAAAAAGTGTTCAGCTAAGTCATGAGCTGTTCAACAAACAGGCCTTGTCATCATTGAGTGTCACAAGTCCTAACAGTCCCAAAATGTAGACAAGGTAAAATGCAATTCTGCAGCCAGCGACGACCAACAACGTGACATCTGCACTTTGCATTATAGCAATGACAACGTTCTCGCTGCCCCTGGTGACCTCTTTCACAGCAAACGGAGCTCTTTGCGCCAACTTAGCAAAAGTGACTTTTTACACTCCTTCCCCTGGTCTAGCACAGCCGGATGACATTGAGTGGCACTCTGTATTTTTAGGCACTATATTCAATTAAAACTTTGAAATTGCATATCTCTGTTTCTACTTATTGGATTTTTGTTGAGCAGGTATCATTTTATTTATTGAAATGTACTTTATTGTTTCTTTATGTGTTGTGTTTTCAATTTGTCAATGTTTGTGTACCTCATCATTTCTTTACATTTTGCCTCTCAGTTAAGCGTGACTACTTTGTGCCAAATTACCTTCTGTGGTTCACGCTGACAAGGATTGTGGTTGCTATTTGAGTGGAGCTTCCCACTGCCTCAATCAGTCACCCAATTTCTTACAATAAGCATTTACACATAATATATATGGACATTCTATAGGTGACATATGAGAAAGATCTGTGACCTTTTTCATTTTTTTCTTTGGAATTCTTTACAAAACAAAATCAAATGCCCGCAATATTGGTCATAGTTCACAAAAAATGGGGGGATAAAAATCTGGAGGCCATGTCACTAAAGATAGATTAATTTATAAAGTAATTGAAAATATATTTGATTAACAACCCTTACAATGTCAGTAAGATATTAATAGATTAACTCCACAGTCCAGTTACTTGTTGTAAATATTTAGCCACAAAATGTACAGTGAGGAGTGGCAAAGGAGGCATGTATGATTACAAGTGAGAAGCCCTAATTCAAAGGAACTGCCACACTATGCAGACCCCCAAATCTGGTAATTGTCAACTGGGTGAGTCTCAGTGTCAGTGCCAGCAACGTATATAGTGTGACGTTGACAATAGCCTCAGATTTAGTACACAGTGCCCACTGTCAACATTTATGGAGCCAAAAGTGTATCCAGTCATTTAATCTGAAAAGACAGATATAGGACTTACATGGGCAGTAAATGGACTCACTCATTCCTGCAGTCTATTTGGTGCGTTGAGTTGGGCAGTATAAGTGTTACTGTTAGAAATGGGGTTCTTGGATGGCTAGGGTATGCACCTAAGCCAGGCAGAACTCATCCACCCCAGTCAGGACAAGGAAGTTACACACCCAAGATAACCCCTGCTCATCCCCTTGGTAGCTTGGCACAAGCAGTAAGGCCTAACCCGGAGGCAATGTGGAAAGCGTTTGCACAACACACACAACACACTTGACACAATAAATACACCACAAAGGAAACACAACACCATGTTATATAAAATAACTGTATTGTACACATCAGTATTAGACCAGACATAACAAATATCAATAATACCCTGCTACACAAGCAGTTGTCAGAACATTACCCAGGTACTATTTCCCTGTAAAGCCAACAGTAGTAATATTAAAAAACATAGGTTACGGGTTGCCCTGCAACATAAGCAGTAGTCAGGTTGTCATAATTACTACCAGACCGGTAGATGTCATGGAAAACACATTAGCATGAAAGTTAGGCTATCCCTCTGAAGGCACATATCATGGAAACACCCCTGTATGGCACATAACAGAATAACCCTCCCAGACATCACATAAAAGCACTTACATTTATGGAGTGGTAATCTGATTCATGAACATCTTACACAGGAGCAACTCCAATTACAAAGATTATGGTGCAGTATTGGTGAAGTAGGGATGGGACCTCCATCAAGGGTTTCCCTTCCCACCCAGCTGCGCCACCTGGTGAGTGATCTGCTCAAGGAGAGGCTTTCCATGGGCACTTCTCCACCTCTCCTGTGCCAGAGATGCCATATGGAGATGCTCCCTTTCCACTGCAGCTCCGAAGTGCCACACTCCTCAGGCCCCAGTGAGACAAGACAAGGAAATAAAGCACTCTTTATGCTCTAGTGTCCATAAAGGTGCCAGAAAGCTCATGCAGAAAAGAGGTGGGGTCAGTAGGTGGTTTCTTCTATCTCACCCATGACCCTGGCACTCAAGAATCAGGGGAAAGGCTGACAACAGGGCAACACTCAGAAAAGCAATCCAGATGAGTCCTTTATTCCACTCAGCAACTGCTAGGCAGCAGGCCAACAAAAGAAAAGTAGGCCAGATGAGTTCTTTGTTGCAGTACAGCTTTCCTTTCGGCAGAGGTTCAGTCCCAGTTCCCAAAAGTGCTCTAAAATGTGGGGGAAAGTCCCCTGTACTTACACTCAGCTTGCGCAGTCTCCACAAAAGGGGGAGAAGGGATGCAACCAGTCCTAACTGGTTCTAGGAGTGTCCCCTCTCTCCTCCAGCACAACATCCAATCATGAGTGGGGGGTAAACAATCCCTTTGTGTGAGGCCTCACAATTATATCTGGGACAATTGAAGCCAGGAAATGTTATACTTCGGCAGGTGGTAAAATATCCAGATCATTTCCAAGGAAAACCACAGAGCACTCGTGTTTGACGTCCTGAGTTCCAGCTGAGGCAGCAGCATACCGTGTTGTGCCTAATGTTGAGTTAAGAGTCGCATTATCCACAAAGGGCAACTCACAAATGGCTTCCCGTAGCAAACACACCCTCAACACGCATGTCTGATAATGACCCCTCAGCGAAAACATCAACAGATCAGCGTCCAATGAAAGTAAGTGCTGCGTGGAAAGACAGACTTTCAGAGCACATTCAAAGGATGACAATAGGCATCAAAACACAGGCTGCACACAATCCAAAACCAGTCAGAATGACAGGGACCATTCACACTCCAGTTGTTCCAAGAGTGGTGCTCCGAAAGACTGCATCATGCATTCACGACACAGTTGCGCTGGTGGAAACACTTTGGGCCATATTTATACTTTTTGACGCAAAACTGCGCCGGCGCAGTTTTGCGTAAAAAATATTACCGCCGGCTAACGCCATTTTGGTGCACCGTGCGGGCGTCAAATTTATACTTTGACGCACGGCGGCGCAAACCACATGTGGGAGTCATTATTTTTGACGCACACCGCAGCATCAAGTCATAAAGCAAAATGTCGTTAACACGGCGGAAATTACTGTGGGTCGATTTACGACCCCGCAAACCGGATGTGCGCCATTTTTTGATGCAATAGCGGCAAAAAAAAACTTCATTTCACCAGAGGAGAGCCAAAATGGAAGATGACAACAGACCAGGAACCAGCCAGGAGGACCCACACAAGAACCAGGACACTTATAAGAAGAAAAGAAAGTGTTGCTTCAGTGCAGAGGGGCAGGAAATTCTGGGTGACGGAACACCAGCACCAACTGTTTGTCACCTCAAAGTTGCCAATTAGTAGGAGAGAGGCTATATGGCAACAAATTGTCGACAAGATTAACAGTGTGTCAGAAGTACGCAGAACAGTCATCGAGTGCAAGAAACGCTGGCATGACTGCAAGGGCAGGACCAAGGAAAAGATGGCCAGGAACAGGAAGGCAGCACTGCAGACTGGAGGTGGGAGTCCAGCACACCAGGAGGCCCTGGACCACATGGAGGAGATGGTCACAGCAGTCATCCCTGAGGAGATAGTCACAGGGATTCAAGGACAGGACAGCGCAGACTACCAGGAGACAACGCACATGCAGGGTAAGTCGCATGGGGAATTATAATGCAATAATGTCAACTGTGAGCGCGGGAGGATACCGACCACAAAATGCATGGAAGTCATCATATACATGGAGTGGCATGGGTAAAGGGGCACGGCATGGGGGCATGGCCTGCACAAACAGATGCTGGGGCACACCATTAACTACACCAACAACAGACCCATGGGGGCATACTGTCATGCCAACGATGGAGCAAAGGGAAAGCCACGCCAGGAGGGAAGGGCACAACGTCAAACTGACATCCCAGCACACGTCAGCCACCATACACCCTACATTAACTAGGGCCCTCTTAACAACCTCTAGCCATACGTACAACTGGAATGTAACTGTGACAACAGTTGCCACTACTACATCCGCTCTGTGTGCAGCTCAAGTAGCCAATGGCAGTAACTTCCCCATGGATCATACACACCTAAATTAGGGGGTGAGGATGACAACTTTAACAATCCCCAGAAACAAGACAAAGGCCCCAGTACTGTCAAATGTCAATGCCCATAGTTGTCGCAAACATCAGCCAATGTAAACATCAATAGGAGCTACACAGCACTAAGGACACACCCATGCTGCATATGTCAGGGTCCATCCTGTGCCTGGGGAACAATGCAACATCCCAAATGTCATACTGCTCAGACAACAGCATTGAGGGGGGGACACATGTAACAGGTCACTGAAATACACCTGCACAGTCAGAGGAGGAAATAGGACACTAATACGATTATCAGGGCAATCCAATGTAACACACATTCCCCAACATCAGCAGAACACATTACCAATGCCAACATCCATATTTTGTCATAACATTGCTATGCATAGGATATGCCACGTGTCAAATACATTTAAGTGGATGTGAAAGATCAGAGATAGGGGCAGGTCCAGATTGTTAAGTGTGCTGCCAGGGCCATCAGAACACCCACAGCCAGTGAAAGGTCTCACCATGAGAATGGATGTAGACGGAGGCTTGAGTAGGACAAGAAGGTGGCAATTCTCTATTTGGCCTAAATCAACACCTAGAGGCGATGATGCTGACAAGTCTAATAACTCAATAACATACATGTGACATGCAGGTGGGCCATAGGCCTGGAAGAATGCCCATCTGAAGGACTGGAGCAATATACACAAAACAAGATCACAAAGTGAATTCATCACAAGTCAGGCATGTCACATCAAAATTGCCACAACACAGCCACACTAATTGTACATTGTTTCATTGCAGAGGAAGATGGATCTCCTGGGGATATGCCTGCCCCAGATTTCCCTGATGACATGGATGAGGAGCCGATAAACATTCCCCAGGAGACTATCCAAAAAGTCCTTGAAACCCTCCAGACCCCACCTTCAGTCACAAGGATGAGCACTGAACAAGCAGCCATCACAGAGGATCCACCCACCACCCCAATTGTAATACCTGCCAGCTCCAATACAGCTGAGGACTCAGACGACACTGGCACCAGCTTTGAGAGAACTGTAGTTGGAGTACAGCGGGAGCTGGCCAAGGAGGTGCGGGTGGGGATGCAAACTATGGCAGCCAGCCTAGAGGGGGTGCGTTCGTGCATGATGTCATCTGCAGATCAGGCAGCAGCTATGCAAGCCCTAACATCTATCTTGCAAGAACTGCAGAAAACCCAGAAGGAAATCAGCACAGCTGTAATACAATTGACCCAACACCTACAACAGCAATCCTGTCAACGTGAGCACGACTGCAACATTGAACCCCTCAGGGCCGACCTGGCTGCCTACCATCGTAATGTGGCTGTTATTCTCAAGAACCAGCAGATACTCCTTGCTGCAGTACTGCCCTTAAGACCTTCACAGGGAGCAGCAACCGGGATGTCTGACTCCACGTCTTCTAACACTGAGGTGTGTGTTGCCCCTTCACAACCAACAACAACAAGGACAGGGGAGGCAACACACACATCAGAAGAAGAAGACATGGAACAGATCACATTCACAAGGAAAATTACCCGGAAGCACTAGTCCCTGCCACATGGCCAACTATTACCAAGGTCCTGCGCTTTGTAACTTGCCAGTCTTGCAACAACTGTACTCAAGCACTGTTCTGCAAACCACTGTATATCTTGTCACCCAGCCCAGTGATTGTCTCTCTCCTACACATTGGCAAATTCTGTTCCTCTGCACTGTCTGAAACATCAACCCCAGCATGTCAAAAGCATTTAGGTAAACCCTTGTGTAGGATCACAATGTAAGATGTCACTATAATCGACTCACAATCATGGACAATGTACAGATAGCACTACAGCACTTTTCAATAAATAGCACTTACACAACAATTCTGTCTCTGGGTAATGTGACATATCAACTGTGCAGTAGATAACTGAAATGTGCCTACTGTCAAATTACGTAGCTTGTCAATACAACTGTCCTGATATTATGTAGTCAGATAAATCAGCACAGTGCCCATGATTGCATCATACTCTGCCCTTCCTGAGGGTAAGATCTGATGAAGTGAGAAACCGTACACCATCATGTTGTGTTGGACAGAATAATGCTTCCTCAAGGGATATCTAAGTCATCAAATAGTGGCCGCAAAATGTTGTCAACATGCAATAATAACACATATAACAGTGTACACTAATCTAAGCAAACACTACAAAAACTGCATAAATTAAGGTGTCTGAGTTTACATACAAATAGGCAATCATGCTGAACTGTGTCACAAATGACGTATGAGAGTCATGAAGACAAGAACACAAGAGTGCCAATGAGAACTCATCTTATAAGGGTGTCCTTGATCATCACACTTCAGTCAGACCTAAAACTGTTCCCCCAATATCAAGTCTGGAAGCACTGTTTGTAACTTTGAAAACACACTTCTCAACAGAAACACATTGTCATCCATATTAACTGTGATTGGTGGTTGCAACGAAGGGTGGACACTTTGCAAGGTAGCTCTGGGCTAGCTGCCAATCGTACAGCTCAGTTGGGATTTGTTTGTAGCATAGGACACAAATGTAATAGTACAAAATGTATGTACACTGAATCCAAACCCAGGATCAAGTACCATTTAACACATACTGTTAAGGGTTAACCCAATATTTATTAAATGCTAATCACAGAAGAGGAAACTGAGGGAAAAATCTTACCTACCATAATCTACCCTGACTACTCATTACCCACAACTGTCCCTAACTAACCTAAGCTACACTTACTTATCACATGTAACAAAACGTTCTAAACATCTACCCCCCAACCCCCTTATGAGACGGGACACATGGAGGACAACACATACTAACCTAAACACATACTATACTATCCTAAACAAATATATATGTTTTTGTATTTTTTTTTAAACACTCAAGAACCCCAACATAGCCCCCCACCCACCCACCCACACACTTAATAAGTTGAAATAGAAAGAATCAGGACCCCCACCCCCTACCCACTAACACTAACTAAACTAACAGCCTATACTAACCTAACACTAAGCCCCCTAAGCCCACTAACTATAAGAACAAGGAAAGAGGAGGGAGGGCAGGGAATCATTTCCATTTCAAATACAGTCTAGAGGTTGGCCCTGCGGAGGGTCCTCTTGATTGACTTAACATGCTGGTTAATGTGGCGCACATCCCGGCTCAGGTGGCTTAACTTGCGCAGCACACGGTCCATCTTCCGTTCCATGTTGTGGAAGGCTGCAGGGTCAAAAGATGGAGCTGTGGCAGTCTGGGTACCGGTGGAGGAGGTCTGTGTGTGTGTGTGGAGCCAGGCCCAGTGGGCTGTCCTGCACCTGTAGCAATGCTGGGGCCTGGAAGTCCAGCAGATGTAGGCACAACAGTCCCAGCTGTGGGTGGGGCCACCTGGCTTGAAGTGGTGGTTGTGCTGGTGGTGGCTGTGGTGGGCAAAGTAGGCCCACCCTGTGGGAAGGCCCTCCATGCCCCGGAGGCCCGTTCATGGCGATATCGCCGGGCCATCCTCCTGAACCCCGACTCCACCAGCAGGATGTGCTGGTATCTCATGGGCCAGCACTGGAATTCACGTACTTGGTCTGGAGTCATGTTTGCAGCTGTGAAGACAAATGCAAATATTCTACATTAGTAACTGCATTGTGTGAAATGGCACAAGAAGTTAATCAGACAATACATCTACAGTACTTGTAACAGCTCATATCACAATACAGATCATTGAATGTCCCTAAGGAAGTACATGGCAGGCCAGCCTACAAAGGTCACATCACACATAGCACATCCATAACCTACAAGATGGGTAACAACTGGCTTTGACTTGCCATCTAAGTTCTGCCAGTTATCAGCTAAGAATCATGCTGCATATCCTCCGCCAAGACCTGGGCTACAAAAGTCAGTGTACGGAATGCAAAACCAAAGCCACATGGTCTGCAAGTTGTAACTGGACTTGCCAGTATAGTACCAAGTGCCATACCTGAGTGTGTATACTAGGTTCCAACCAAACAGTCACTTATTCACATGTATGTGTAACATACTGGTAGCATCAGTACTAGGTACCCCATTCACAAACCCATGCCTTGTTTGAGAGTGGGGGATGGATAAACAACTATCAATTTCCAACAACATGTACACCGAGGAGTGTATAGAAAACTCCACACGTATTTGGCTCTACACACACACCACAGGTAAGGTCTATCAACAATTAGGAGTCAGCAAACCCTAGAGCAATCATAGGGCCACACATGTCAGGAAATGCAGAACTTGGTACACAACATATACTTCCAGTAAGGCCTGACTTACATCAGACACAGAGTTGCAAGAACACCCATGATCATGATTTGCATGCACACCTAGGCCATTGCACTCAAGTTCCACATACTTGTAGCACTACATGTGGGAGTACATGCTGCTAGGAGGTTCTACCTACAGTTTCATAATTACGTTGGTAAATAGGGAAGCAGAAGTCTATTGGAAAGCTGTACCAATCTTGGAGAATGTGGGTCTGACAGGCTGACTGAATCGGAGCTGACTTCAAGTGCGACTCTTGTTGATACAAGTGTCATCCACATGACTAACCCCAGTACTCACAGTGGGGCCTACAGGAATGGCCTACAATCCCTACATAATACCATTGGATACGCATTGGCCAACTCAAAACATGTGAGAAACTAAAATCCCACTCATGGAACAAGAGAAATGATTGCCCAACGCATCACACCTTGCTATGCGTTCAACACACACGAGTCCATAAACAGCAAACACAACACATAACAGACATATCAACACTTACTGGAGTGGTTGGGGTCCTCAAATGTCGCCACCTCTCCCATAGTGTAGGGTGCCGGTCCACCTGTAAGGCATGGAAGGAAGAAATGTGCTCAAAATCTGTGCACAGAGCAACAATTTCATAAACATATACAATGTGTAGGCTGAATAAGGAAATGGCAGCCATTCAGACATGATGATACTGCATCTGATGTATCACGGCCAACTTGTACATAGCATGGGTCTCCTGTGACAGTTACACACATATCTGCACACATACATTGGCCCTAACTATCATGTGGTTGCAAACATGCCCGTAATTGGTGACCAGGAAAAAATATGGAGTGTAATCGTCTCATCATGTGCATCCAAGAGAGACAACCAAAGCCTGGTTACTTGAGGACTGCATTACCAGTCAACCATGCCTTGTGGCCATGACACATTTATTACACATAGGTACAATGTACAGAGGGAGGGGCAGGGACTTTTGTAAGCCCTCCTGTTGTTACATTTGATTCAATTGATGTGGCCCAGCTATGGTGATTTGCACCAACCATGGAGATGTGAAGCCATATGCATACCTTTGGACTGCCATCCATATTTGGAATGTGGCACAACTAACTCCAACAAACATTCTAAGATGTTAGCTGAGTGCACCTTACACCTTTTCACAATGTTTTCAAATCCAGATCTGACATGTATCCAAAAAGATCAAGGAACACAATAATCCCAAACATTCATAGTACTTCCGTGAACGCTTTCCTTCCACACTCACCAGACTCACATGAGACATATGTCTGAGCCACTTTGCTATTATCAATTGACGTGAAGGCAGCACTCATTTTCTGCATCATGTAGTGATTCTAAAGTCAGTCTAGCTATTGCTTCAACAAAGTTAGCCAATAAGTTGGTACATCTTTACTTCTCTGTCAATATTACCCTATATAGACATGATTGGCTCCTATTTTGTTTGGTTGTCTGACATAAAGGCCGCACCAATTTACTTCATGGAAAAGTATCCTGTAAGTTTGCTGAGCACGTGCTACCTGACAGCTAGCAATTGTGATCCTTACCATAGTGCATCAATTATCCCTGTATGTTTCCCCAGCATTACACACAGTCAGCAAGTTAGCTGGCAGACATAGTACAAATCCTCTTATGTCACTACAGAGCATTTAATTGTGCACATTTACATGATTAGTACTCACCAACAGTGCCACCAATCACGATTCCCAGGTGGTCCAAGAGATCCTGCTCCCTGGTGATGAGGTCAGCCCACCGGTGCTTCAGCTGGTGGTCACTCCTCTGGCTGGCACACACACACTGCAGGTGATGCAGCACCTTTCCCCACCGGATTCTGCGCGCCTCTGTTGGATACCCCTGTATCACCCTGCCTCGATCATGAGTGGCAAGAAATGGCACACAAGCCATATGAACCCCCACAACTCCTCTTCCCCTATCCTGCCAAGACGTGGCCTACCAGACATAGTGGAAATGTGAAAGGGAATAGGGGTAAAAGAAATAGAAAGGGGAAACGGGGGAAATTAGGGGTATAAATACAGATGAAAAGTAAACTCAACCACTAAAAGAGCCCAACTATCCCCAAACTAACACTACCCACAACAGACTCCCACAAACAACAAAAACACTAGGTAAATGGACAAATGGACACAAAACACAGTAGTGCAGTATACACCAACAATATTTATTTCACAAATGGACAATACAGATAGCACACAGGACAAAAAAGCACAAAATCTCAGGACACCACTCTCTACACAGCCACACAGTCTATAAGAATCATAGACTGCAAAGTGAAAGTGAAAGTACACCCACTGTACATGATCTGTAAACAGGATATTCTGTTACATCACTTCCTGTATGAAATGTCCGCCCTTTTTCATGTTATGCATCATTTTTTGTCCACCAATACTGTATTTGCATATTTTTTTTTTAACGCAAAGGAGTGAAAAGTAGCCTGCATCCAAATAATAGTACATGGCCTGTACAAATATCTGGATGCGGCCTAATGTTCACTCCTGTGCGTCAAACAAAATGACGCAAATACAGTGTTGGTGGGCAAAAAATGACGCTTAACGCTCGGAACGTCCAAATTTCAGTCCATTAACTGGTTTTGGGCAATTTTTCTGTGTTTTTTTGTTCTGTTACATTTGGGACACATCAGAGATAGGCTGATTGAACACACTATGGTGTTGATGTTGTATGTTCACATGTGTGACATCATACTGCAGCGGACCATGATCCGCTACTCCATTCACAGTATTTTTACGGTTGGCTGACGCAATAGATGGTCATAAGTATGGCCTACATATATGTGTTGCACAAATTTGGCATGTTTGGCACAAGGAGAGGATAGCAATGTGACGCACATATGTACCTAAATGCCTTTGGCTCAAAGCGTGTGCTTTGGCAACTAATGTATTTGTTGACCAAGTGTGTGTGTTTCACATGAAGCATTATTGCACATATGCTTGTATGAATGTGGCGTCCATGTGTCCAATCCTTAGATGCAAGTCATTGTGGAACTGAGAGAGGGCATGTGTTAGTCATACATGTATCAACATCCGTAATGTGGACTTCCAAGATTTAGGGTAACGTAGACACCACATGTGACAAAGCATGCACCAGTTGGATGGCTGACGCTTGTTCATGTCAATGGTCCACATTTTCAACATCCTATGTCCTAGAGTTTTGGTAACAGCTTCCTAGGCACTAGTTGGTGAATCCCACAGTGAGTCATACACATGCATTGAGGAAGTGGGTACCATGTTGTTTGCACAGACAGACAAGGGTGAATCTCAAATGTATGATGACACCACAGTTGAGGACATAGAAGTGAGCTACAACTATCAAGTGGCTGTGGTGGACCAGCATACAAGACAGCACGTGTCCACATATTTCCAGTGATCAATTGCACATAGGTGTCTTGTTCATGTGTGTGGTCCAATGATGATCCTGTATATAGTTTGGGGTGTAATTTGTCACAGTTTGGTCCAGGACTCATCATGAGTCAGTGGCAGCTATTCCTGTATCTACTGAGTATCCTTGGTTGATCAATGTGAGTAAAGTGGATGAGGACATGTGAACCTACATGGGGATGGTCCCACACTGTCACTAAAGACGTGTAATGAGACAGTCAGCAGGGCAACCTTGGTGTGCTGAGTGAGATAATGTCTCAGGTGTCATGTTCCGGCAGGTGTCATTACAACATTTGTACACAGGTTAGCCTCTGAAATTCCCACTGCATCTGGGAACATCATAGCCTCTGTGCTGATTATTCTCGCAGTTATTAACCACACACGGCCCATGAATATGTTGTGAGCACTGTGATTCTGTGTGTGAACTGTCATGGTCCTGACATGTGTGGATTTTTCATGGACATTATCAGAGGTTGCTGGTTCTGCTGAAGGCCCCGTACCCAATCCCTGCATACGGCCCTGGGACACTGTCACACTTTGTCATTCATGCATAAATGAGACCCAGACAAGGGATGGGCCATGGATTTTGCTTTTCCCAGAGGATTTTACTCAAGTGGTACATTTAAAAGGCAGATGATGCTATACAATGTATTTTGGTATGCATTGAAGAAGCCCATGCCCAATACCCCCTGATGAATGAGAGGTTTGCTAAAGCAAGTGTGGTACATATGTAGACACAGGGATATTTTAGTGTGACGCACAGACAGATGCCAGTCAGGCTGACAGAATGCAGGGTGATTCAGGATCCAGCAATTTGACAAGTTACATAATCAGTGGTCTGACTCAGACTGTTTGGAGGACGAACTAGACAGTTGACATGTCAAACTGTGTATGTCCTGTGTTTTTGAAGGTGACAAATGAACCCAAGCGCTGTGTTACACGGCTTAATTGGTATCAATGCCTAACGGTGTATTTGACAAAATGGCAACTCCTATGCTGTTCCAGGCATCAGCAGGGGCAGTGCTTGTTGAAATGGGTGGTGTGTATGGAGGTGATCACAGGTGTGGGCTGCATCAGTTTCTCACCAGTCCTGTAGGTGAGATTTGCATTCTAAGGGCCAACATATTTTTTCATGCAGGAAGCAATCTACAGGTGCTAACAGGGCTTAGAAACTAGAAGACAGTGTATAAATTAACCTGACGTCCATGCAGTCAGATGTTCTATGACAATGGCATACCATAAAAAAGGGTGTAGCACACTGGATTGCTATTGTTAGTCTGTGTGTGTAGAGGAGGTAATATCAGGGTACACATCTTAGTATTCCAGGGACCTCTTCAGACAGGTGGGTTGTGACCAGGTGCATGGGTGTGTCAGGAGTTGGGAAATGGGCTGACATGTACATGGAATGTCATGTGTGCAATGCTGCTCATATGAGTGGCACTTGTGCTGTCTATGTTCTGCTTCTATGGAACTCTAGTCAGAGATAGTCCTTGCAAATATTGGATGCAGTTGGACTTACTGCTGTCAAGGGTCTGGTCAGACATTCCTGTTACTGATGCAAAAGCACATCGACTGCCTCATGTATGAGGCTTGTTTTCCCCTTATTGAGTGATGGTGTCTTAGTTGTGTGCCATATGCTGCGTTGGACCTTGATTTCAACATGTATGTGTGAAATAGGTGTGGTCCTCTGCTATTGGCCTTCAAAGGAGAAATGTACATGATAGATGTCATTTACAGTGTGTGTGTATGTGACCATTGTATGTTAGGCATCACAATTGCTCTGGGATTTTCAGTGTTCTAATCAGTATCTCAGCAATGCTCCATGAGGCAACACTCTTATTCTGATAAGTAGAGATGAAGGTGTGCAAAAATGATTAGCCAGACCATGATATGGTGATTATTATAGGTGTTTATTTAAATTAGTTAACTAAAGTGGTGAAGGTGATTATATTTAAAAGAAATTGTTGACGATATGTTGCCCCCCTGAGTATACCAGTGGCTGTGTTCTGTAGTTCCCCCTCATGTTGCAGGCCAGCATCCTCCTCTTCCTCCTCTTCAGGCATGTGTGGCTCTGGGTCCAGGAGGGGAATGTTCCTTTTGATGCAAATGTTGTGCAGAATAGCACATGTTAGGATGATCTTACAGACCATCTCCGGTGAATGTAGGAGGCTACCAGCAGTGATGTTGAGGCACCGGAACCTTGACTTGAGGATGCCAAAGGTCCTCTCGACTATGCTGTGTGTCCTCCTATGTGCGTCGTTGTAGACACCCTCTGCAGCAGTACTCGGGTTGCCAATAGGGGTCATTATCCATGGCTGGATGCCATACCCCTGATCAGCTGCAAGAGAAAATGAATGGGATCATGTTGATGTAGCTGGCCCTATTAAAATGACTTTACATGGCAGTAGTTGTCTTGTGTTGTCTGTGACTCTTTTGTATTATAGTGTTCCTTCTTAGGCTTGTAGGATGTACCATCTGCATTGTGTTGTTTCCTTGGCTGAACAAGTGTTTGCCTGCTGACTGTTTGTCAGCAGTATGTTTTGGGATTTGCAGTACAGTGTGCCCACGCTAGCATTGTGACTTGTGATACAGGTGTCCCTGTGTCTTCACTGGGGGTGAGATGATAGTTCCATACACAGGTTAAAATTGACAGTGTTGTTAACACGTTCAAATCAATGTACCCTGGACATCCCATACCTTTAGACTTATGCAATGGATTAATGTAAACGTCATTGGGACACTTACATTTTGCAAGGTGACATTTAGGCAACCCACTCCACACGTTGTGATATTGGACGTCTTAACATTAGGCTGTACAGAAATTTCAGATGTGTGACAGGTTCACTGCAGACCTAAGAAACATGGCTAGCGATGTCACGACCTCAGTGTGTTCCTGTTGACATGTTGCTGTTGTGGTGTATGTGTTGTGTGTCCTAGAGGGTTGCTGTGCAGTGTGTATATAAGTGGGTTTTGTACTTACCAACAAGTAGTCCATTGCCATACCGTCCATCCTGGAAGTGTTCATTGATGGTGCAGTGACGGAAGATGAAGGAGTCATGTACACTCCCAGGATATTTAGCCACGATGTTGGTGATCAATCCCTGGTGATCGACAATGGCCTGCACGTTGATGGAATGTGTGTGCCTCCTGTTGCGGTAGAGGTGTTCAGTTGCAGCAGGTGGCACAAGGTGTACATGTGTGCAGTCGATTGCACCAAGGACATGTGGGAAGCAACTGATGAGGTAGAACCCCTGTTTTGTTTCCTGCTGCTTCTGCAGTGTGTTAGGGAAGCAGATGTGGCAGGGTGTAGGTCCAATGATGGCATCCAGTACTTTGGGCAAAAAGGCAGAGAATGATGGTTGTGATATTCCGGCAACCAGAGCACCAGTTGTTTGAAAAGAGCCACTTGCCAGCGGGTGAAGTACATCAAGCAGCGTGGTTTCTGTTGGGATGGTGCGGGGTGTCAGCAAAGTGGCTGCCAACTGCGGTTCAATGTTGCGCAGCAGCTGCTGAATGGCCTGCCAGTTCAACCTGTACCTCTGGATGATGTTGTGTTCCCTGAGGCCATGAAGGGTTGTTCTGGGGCGGAATATCCTCTCCTGCCTTCTGCTCTGCCTTTGGGGTCCCTGCTGGTGTTGTTGTAGCTGCTGTTGTTGATGCTGGGCTCTGCGTCTGATGGAGTATAAATATGCCCCTTTCAGTCCTCCTTGCTGCGAAGGGACAGCCATTGTTCAGAAAAAAGCAGCAACAGCAAGATGCCAAAGTAATCAGAAATCCCACGAAAACACTCAAAAATATTGAGTGTATGGCTGAAGGTATTAAGCTAAATAAAGTAAAAGGTGTGAACAAAACCAGAACCAACAGCCTTAAAGAAATGGGCGATTCCAATAGTATTGGACGTGTTGAATATTCAACTCAAGTGTTCACCAAAGTGTTTCAGAAAATTTGTGCTTAAAAGGGACTGAATCCTTGCCAATGACCTCCCAACCTGAAGCACATAGGTCTCACGTGTAGATGTAAGCACCACATGTTTTTGAAACATTAAAGCCTTGAGTCTACTCAACTTGTCAAAGTTCACATCAGAAGTAGCAATATGAGGACAAATGTCTGCTGCTCCTTTCAGATGCGCAGGGGGGAAAAGGACATTCCTGCAACATGTCACAATTTAAGAGACCAAAATGATATAAGCTATTACGGCTCACCTTCCACAACAGCTCTCACTGTTAAGGAGCAAATAGTTACCATTAGAAAGCACCTGGAACGCAGCTCTAATAAAAGGGACTGGAACTCCCTTCAGAAAACAAGCCAAATTTGTTGCAGAAGCATTACATGCCCCGTGCAAGGACAACTGTTTACAAACCATTGAATGGCTCACAGAAGTCTAGCATTCACTACTGCTAAGAAAGACCTCTTTCTTGCCATTGAAATATATGTACGAAAAGGGAAGCTCCCACACCTCAGGTATATAGCAATCTCCCAGCCTTTCATATCGGCCTACAGGAATGTGCTTCAAACAGGATGTGAATTGAAGTGTTGAAATAGGTAGATTTAAAACCCAGTGGATTAGCCATTCAACAGATGGTAATTCATCCACAGTAAAAGGCAACTTTTCTAATTTCTCAATTTTTAGCACAACGTATGATCCTTTCCTCTTAGCCATTACTTGTTGTTGTCACATTAAGTTGAATGTTGAAACAAATATCCCTTGCACTAACGTGTTACCAGGGAACGTGACCTGCTTTCACAGTTTGTAGTGTCCAATCCAACTGTATAATGTACCTTAGCTGAGTTTGTCCGTGGTGTAAAGGCGACATGTCACTCTGTACTATATCTATTGCAGAGGATTCAATGTTATTTAAGGTGTATATCCGGTAGGACAAGGTGTTAATCCCATTATCTACAACAGCTTATGCTTTCTGTAAATTTTCCTGATTAAGTTGCCTTAAATGGGCAGCCGCTTCTTGTTGGGAAAGTTTCCAAATTTCATTATACACTGCATATAAGAAGAGGTTTCTGCAATATTTTCTGGGGCCTAACAAGAAAACTTGCCAATCTGTTTTGTTGGACAGGAGAATGAGATGTTCTTTAACAGCATCTAGTGAGGAACTTTTTAACCATTGCTGCCATCATTTCCCTACACTATGTGTTGTTACTATACCCGAGTGCTCTGAGGTCACAAAGCGAGGGTCCAGCCTATTTGTTCTAAAAAAAAAACCTGTGGAGTTTACAGTACATGTATGGCACCCATTGGTGTCTACTGGGCACAATAACCACCCGCCTGGTTGTGAAAGTGATGTGTTAAATGTTCCATACTGGACCCATTAATCAAGCTGTTGTTCCGAAACATTTATATACTTTTGCCATTTATAAAATTTTGCAGGAGTAGGAATACTGGGCACATTCAATTCCTTAATCTTAGCTAAGCCTACACAACTTGTCTGTTGTACTGATTCATTTAAAAATATCATTTGAATAGGTATCAGGCATGCTCTAAATAAAGCTTAATTTCCTTTTATTGTAAATTTTTTGTTTCCCACTCATTTTCAAGTCTGTAGACTTCATCCAATAATCATAGACTTCTATGGCTAACCTGGAAACAAAGGAATCAGAATAAATTAATTTTGTGTCTGCCAATAAAATATTTTGGCTTTCCATCACTGGCAATTTGAAATAATACGACTCAGCATTTTTAACATTGTGCCCAGAAAAATATGCAAACTTTTCAGTATACGTTTTGGAACTCACCACTGGTGGAGTCGGACAGTGTTCCCACTGTGTATAATTAACAATAGTCTTTGGGGTAATTGCTCTGTGAATGAAATGATGTCCATAATAATTATACCAGAACATATCACCATAATTTTCTTTGGATTGGTACACATCTTCATTTTCAAATACTGTATACTACTGTAAATCAGACATCATGGCATCATGGAATCAATTGTTTTCACATCCCAATCATCATAAACTACTCTGGGTGTAACAACATTCATAGAAAGTTTGAATACATGTGGAATTTGAATGACCTCTGTCGGACCATATATCAAACAACACTTTTTCCCAAACAATCCCATCAGGAATTGGTATGGCAGAAATGTTCACCTGGGACAAGTCTCTGCGGACTTTGTGTGATGAAAAGTGTGGTTTTAGGCCTTCACCCACCAATTCAACTGTAAAGTATTCAGGAAGGTAATGACCATGTATGAGTAAAAAGAACACAATGACAAACCCAATCCAAAGGACAAAGGCAAGTGCAGTCAGAAAGAACCATAGGTAGTCCCAGGGTAAAATAAAGTAATTAATTTTAACCAATTTATCAGCATACATGCTCTTGGCAATTCTGTTGCAGTAGAGTAGAGGCAGATGAGTCAGTGAGGGTGTCATTGATGTCGGCAAAATATCCAGAAGCAGTTTGTACAAAAACTGGAGCCGTATTTGGAAATGGAGATCTTGCAGAAGACTCCCTCAGTGGCCATATGTTTGTGTATAATTCAAATAACATTAATCAATATTATCAATGTTATTTGTAGTAGGAGGAGTTAGTGGAACCAAAGAAAGCTCATTTTCCACCCTCTCCAAGATCGGAGAGGTGTCAGCATTGCTGCTGAAACCCTGTAGAGGGACATCTTGGTCTGTAGTGTGAGGGATTTGGGTACTACCCAGGAGTCCACTAGGTCTGCTGTGCAGGATAGGCCACATGGTGTAGCTTGATATTGTCAATGGAAACAAAGCGATTTTCTTTAGAACCAGGCAACAGTGGTAGAATAACAGTTCTGGGACTGGCATTCCCAGGACTGGAACCAGTGCACGATAAGAAGGACCAAACTCCTTTTTCACAGATATCTTTTCGCTCACTAGATCCCCAAGTTTTGGAATCCAGCCAGCAGATGTTACTGGTACATCCCTTATTCCCAAGGAGGCAGCACTGACATGCATTGTCGTCACAGAACTGTTGTAACTCCTGGAAGACAGTGATACTTTCATTTATGTCAAAAGGTGTATCTGCCACCTCCAAGCCAGGACCATCAAGATCTGGAACATACATTCATGTTTCAAACAGGAATTCGTATGAAGTACGCCCCTCCCCCCAGGGACCTTCTGGGCAGACTGTTAAGTGCTCTCTGTACTACGTAAAGGTGTGTAAGCCAACTATTACCTGTACCTAATACTCTGGCTGTTAAGGATTGCTTTAAATCTCGATGTTGTCGCTCCATGATACTAATTTCCGCAGGATGAAATGGAGACGAGTAATCAGTTGGACCCCTAACTAAGCCATGGCATCCCTGAAAGCCCTTGAGGCAAAAGCAGGGCCCTGGTCCGAGTGGAAAGCTGCAACAGCATTTGTGCTGATAAAGGCAATTCTTTAATAACAGTTCGAGCGTCAGACGAGCATTATGACCAAACCCATAGAAATCTTGTGCATGAGTCAACAGCGACTAAGATGTATTTGTATGCAGTATCTTTGGTCAGGGGACCACAATGGTCCAAGTAAACCCATTGTAATGGTTTATTGGACATAAGGAGGGGTGTCTGCGGTGGGCGTTTAACAATGGATACTTTTATTTGCAGGTGTCACAACAAAGGACATACTGCTTGGTCCGTTTATAGAGACCTGGTCATCAGTAATGTGCTTGCAACAATGAAATTGTAGCCACCACACCAGCATGGGCAGAAGCAACTCTCTCATGCGCTGCTTTAATCAATTCTGGTCTTTGGTCTTTATTGGGAATCACACTATTTCCCACCCCTGGCATCACTACTAGGGCTGTATTGAGGCATGATATGCAGTAGGAGTATTTAGCAGGATATTCTTTTGGTAAGGGCGTGCCATCAGCCGAAACGTTCACAGCTGCCAGTGTTTCATCATCCAATTTTGTTCTAGAACGAGTAGCGGTAGCAACAGAAGCTGTAGCTACTGCTGATTTGGCTGCTTCATCAGCATAAGTATTGCCTGCATCGTGTATTCCAGCATGCTGATGTCCTAGTGTGTGTACAACATGGACATTGGGTAGCGTTTCCTTTCCCCCACAGAAGTCTGTGTTTAATGGTGTGTTCTTTTGTATCTGTGAACCTATTCTGGCACCAGTAATGCAGATATTCATTGAAGGACTGGTCACAATAGTACGAATCACAGACAATCAGCGTCATCTGCTGAGGATACGTATGTTCCAGTGCCATCGCCAGAGCCTTGAGCTCTGCAAGTTGTGCTATGCGGTCCCCTAGAGCCTGCGTGTAAGCATTTTGTGGATGGAGCTTGCCATCCTTCATGTAG
The DNA here is from genome assembly GCF_031143425.1 of Pleurodeles waltl. Lineage (NCBI taxonomy): Eukaryota > Metazoa > Chordata > Amphibia > Caudata > Salamandridae > Pleurodeles > Pleurodeles waltl. The sequence goes on from NC_090445.1 coordinate 513,730,313, forward strand.
CCGGTTACAACTGCGCAAGCAGCGGAACATTGATGTTTGGAGTCTATAGCTGGTTGGGCTGAACCATCAGTGTACAAAATTGTCTGATATTGTTCAATAGGCAGTATGTTTGCTGGAACTGGATATTTGTGTTCAAATTGCAAAAACTCTTGAGTTTGTAATTTTGAGTCAAAAATATAACCAACATCAGTGGCCATCAGAGATGTTGTCCATTGGATCCAATGTGGATGTAATGCTTTAGCGTTTGGAACGCTAGCTTTGGTAAAAGCCTCAAGGGCTAGAATGGGAGATACGGCAATGATACGTTTCCCCTGGGTCAGAGGTCTCGCTTTAATGACAGCCATCTGAAGAGCAGTAAGAATTTTCTCAGTGGGAGCAAAATGTTGTTCAGCTGTAGAATACAAATGTGATTTGTATGCAATCGGGATGGTCTCACCCTCATTGAATGTCACGTAGGTGAAGCCAATAGCATCAGCCATTACTCTGATGATCAGATGTCTTTTATTGTCCCTTGTATGTAGGTGTATTGATTCAAGCATGCCCTTTTGTAATGCTCTGAGAATGTGTGTCTGTTCAACTGTCCAGAATTTTCTGGTAAAGTCTGGACATATTAAATCATACAATGGAAGGTATGTTCTGCCAAAATTCAAAAAGACCACTAAAGACTGAAGCTTTTTTATTGTATTTCATGGATGCGCATTTTTCCGAAAATTGGGAGGCAAGGCTTTTGACTTCATCTGACAGTTCGTATGCCAAAAACAGGACACTAAGGAAGGCTATTTTGTTTTTTTTTTAATAGAATTTATAGCCAAATTCAGTATATCCTACAACAATGCGGGCAACCCATCTCATATGTTGCATGAGGTCGTCATCCATGAGATAGATGTCATCCACGTATGACAATGCCTCAGGGTATATGTAGTGTAAAATAGATGTAACACAAACTGAGAACAGTCCTGGTCTGTTCGTATACCCTAGTGGGAGTCGGCAGAATTGTTTCTGAGAGCCTAACGTTTAGGTGCTATGTTTTGGCAGAAAAGCCTGTTGGAAATATTTAGTGTTGTTTTGTATTTTGTGAGCACAATATCGTTCATAAATTCTGTGCTATGTGCATTTTGTTTCGCAAATGTGACTGTTTAAATGTGTGTAGTCTAAAAGTATTCTATATGAATGATTGTTTTTAGTGACCAGAAACAATGGATTGTGCATTGGCAAAACACAGGGTTCAATTACACCTTGGTACTCTAATTGTTTGATGATTTTCCTCACAGGTGATTTAGCTTTATACTTTATTAGGTATTGGGGTTGAGGTTGGCTTTTAATTGGTATTACGTGATAGGGTGAATCTTTATCCCACCCTATGTGATTGCAGTATAACACAGGTGCCTGTGCCACTGGCCAATCAATGGTGTGTATTTTAACAAGCTTTCTGGGAACAAGGGGTGAGAAGGAGTTTTCAATAACCTTTTATCCATAAGGGAGATCGCTGACAAATTCTGGCGGCCAACCTTTTTCGGCCAATAGAATATCATAAATGGTGACAATGCGGTCCCAAAAGATAGAATCAATTGTGCGTTCAACGTCTCCCTCTAATTGTATAGTTACTTTATACACCCTGCCGGGCGTGGAGACACACGTCTGCAGTCTCAACTTGTCAGAAGTCATTAGTTCCTTTCACCTCCAGATGCTCTTGAAGATCCCCGTGAACTATTGTGACCTCTGCTGCACTTTCTAGCTGTGCCAGTGCCCACTTCCTGTTCTTCAGTAAAGCCCTCTTCCTGAGTGGCATGACGTATCGCAAATGCTGGCACCTTTTTCTTTTTAAACTGGGGTTTTAGTTGGGGAAGTTTCTCTTCTTTCTTAACCAAAACTTCAAACGAGCATTGTGAGTCCTTTCTCAGGTTCTCGTACTCTGTGTACTGCTCTGACCGTCCACCTCTCTCACTATGTTTTTCCGGTGAGTCCTGAAAGGAACGAGATAGGCGTGTATCAATATATTGATATCTGTCAAGCGTTATTATATTCTCTTTTTTCCTAAGATTATATCTATTCTGAGGGGCCTCAGAATGTGGAGATTTTCCCCTTTCTTTTTGAAGTGATTGTTGTTTTTATGCCAGCACCTTTTAGAACCTTCCGGTGCTTGCTTGCTATAATCTTTATAAGATCTACCTTGAAATTGTGGTTTAATTTGTCTTGCCCCCAGTCTATCTCGACCAATACTAAAGTTGGTCTCAGCGATAATCATTGGCAGCTCACATTCTTGGTCCTGTACAGGAACGTTCCCAAGGCTGCATGAACACTTCTAGTGCGCCTGCTTCCCCTTTAAGATTGCTTAATATAAATGAAGACACAGTGACAATGTTGCCCATTGATTTCATCCCCAAATCCAGGGCCGGGGCAAACCCGTATTCATCTTGAATTTGTTTTAACACCTCTGGAAGATTGGCAAGTGTTGGTGTACTGTGTGCAGTAGTATAGACCGTGGCAAATACCGTGCCCCATATGCTGTAGTTAGCTATTGCGGGAACCATTCCAAATGGCATGCACATAGTATTCTATGTTTGTCCTGAGGACCGGTATGGGGAAAGACTGCTTCCAACACATTTATTTTTTTAGCTAACCAAAACTGATTTTTTTCCCTCTTGGCGGGTGCTTTACCCATGATCGAATGTACAGTTGCCGGGTTAATACCTGGTGTAACTCTATGTGTTTGTACTGGGGCAGCTCGTGCCGGGTTAGCATTTAGAGTTGGCATTAGAAACTGTACTACCAGTCTGTATATTCCAGTAAGCTCTATATACAGGCGGCAGACCTCAGCTAACACCAAGGGTGCTGCATCAGGGTGTGGTGTATATGGCCAGGTCGGGCCATCATTACTCAGAGGACTTAACCTAATGTGTAATATTAAATGTGGTAGGGCACCATCAAGCCAATTGTTATGGTCTTGATAAGATAAAGGTATTTCTAGATATGCATAAGCTCTGTATTGTGCAGGTATGTTTGCAGGTATATAGTGTTGAAATGTGTTTGTGTTCCCATTAACTACTGGAAAAGTGACCCAAGAATAGAAAAATTCTGTTCTCTAGGCTGGATGAGCCTCAACAGCAATTGTGACTGGATCCACCTGGGCTATTAGACTATTTGCCAATAATTGCGCAGTAATGAGCGGTCACATATTAACTGCAATTATAACCCATTGTGGTTTTGCCATGTTAATGGTAAATGTGTGTTCAGAGATAAGGACACCAACTAGGGATTAATCCTTTTAAGGTTCAAGCTTGAACAACCTACAGCTTTTTGAGAGGTACTACCTATTCAGCTGAGGAGGAAATCTTCAACACCACGGATGTCTCAGTATGTAGTATCGAGGTGTCTTTAGCCTTTAGTGAGACAGAGATACTCAGGAGTTTCAGCGAATTATTGCCTGACCAAACGTTGGTGGCGTCATGTCGCGTAGGTACTCATTATGCTAATGGGGCTACTGGATTTGGTTGGCAGAATTGTATGAACTGTGGGCTACTAAGTAAAATTCCACACCATGTGACACCTGTCTGCCTAATCCGGGTTTCCCAGCTAACTAGCAGTGCCTTATCTCCACCCAAGAGCAGAGATGATTGTGGCAACCTGGTGCATGACAAGAAAGACTCCTCAGGGGAATCGTGGTCAATCAGATCTTATCCCTTTCTCTCAGTTACATTAGTCTCACGCAGGCAAAGACAACAGAGGAAGAATATAGGTCAACAAGGGTTTATTGAAGCAACTGCATCCTAGATAAAATGGCATGTATTACAATAACAAGGATGATAAAACACAATAAAAGCAATAAGGGGACGAGGAGAGTGAAACACAAAAATAGACCCACCATATTGTCACTAGGAGTAAGATATGGTTCTCCTACCTACACTATGTTAGAGCACAGCATAATAAGCCTAGTCCGCCTTTCAGGTCCCCCCCTGGGAAAACATAATCCCTCATACATTAGTAAGGAAGCCTGTAGTCTAGAAAGACACCGTCCCCATTTAGATCAAAGGTTCAGCAGTCTAAGAAAGCAGCTGTAGCAAGGCAATCAGCAACCAGCATGTAGTCGCGGTCATCTGGCTGGAATCTCCCTCTAAGGTGTATGGGACAAAGGAATGTTTTTATAATAAAACAGTTGACCTTAGCCTTGAAGAAAGCACAAAGTGAAATGAGTGTCCTACAGAGACCATACTGCTTTCCTAGGTGAACGAACAATTAGATAGAGAGAAATAAAACAACACAGCAAATGTGGATATTGCTAGGAAAATAAAGCGATGCCTGAACTGGGCTAAAGTGCACAACAGCAGGCCTAGTTTGCTAAAATTATGTGACTAAAATATGGCTAAAATAGCTATAGAACACACCAAGTGGACAAAATAGTAGGGACACTGGGGACAGCTGTCTCTACTTCCAGGTCAAGGGGGTTGCCCTGGACCTGGTTTTCCCACCAAGCGTCTATACCCTTGGGTGGGACTGAAGTTAAGGGAGAGTCGTCCCCTTCCCACAAACTCCGCTGTGGAAGCTTCTGCACCCCTCCTTGTGGGGTGGTACTACCGGTCAGCAGAGCTGGTGGGACACGGGTGCTAGTTGTCCTCCCATTTTCTCCTGACACTAGGGGATCCCCTCCAGTGGATGACTTCCCGGTACAGACTAAGTTCCCTTTCCGTGCCTCCCTCAGGGTGCTTTTCAGGAACTGCGGCGGGGCATAGGACCACCTAGAACCTGCACCCTCCCCACTCTGAAACCTGTCTGGGTTACTCTGAACCTTCCCCGTCCTCTGGTGGGGAGAACCTGAGCCATTCCCTTTCTGGTCACTCCCCAATGCCTTACTAGCTCCTCTAGCACTCAGCCAGAGGTCGGCCTCCTTACAAGTTCCCTGGGGTTGGAGAACTTACTCTGTGACAGGTGCTGGCGTAGCCCTGGAAAACAGCAATGGAACATGTGCTCTCTGACAATCAGATTGAACAGCCCTTTATAAATGTGTCCCTCTACTCCCACCAATATCTGAGCTCCTCAGGTGACATTGAATGGGAGGTGGCACTGCTCCCTTATTGGGTCCTCTCTCTCTAATGGCGTCCCTGCCCAGTCATCTTCTCCCTCTGTGTCAAACTCTCTGGGCTCATTGTCCCCCTTGGGTGTGGACTGGGAACTCACCACTCAGAGTCCTTACTAATCTCATGGTCCTCTTCAGGATCACCCTCAGAACCATCACCCCCTTGGCCCTCTTTTACCGTTGTTACTCAGTATGCCTCCTCAAAATTAAACAGGGCTCTTCTCAGGTCCGCCATATTGGATTCTTCACATCCAGGTATACCCCTCTCCCTACAGAATCCCTTTAACTCCTCTAGATTGTAGATCAACAACTTGTCTAGGTCAAAGTTAGACTCCATTTTGATGAGAAGAAACACAGGTGTAAAACAAGAGTCCCAAGTGCAAGTATATGACACAGGAGTAATGAATCAAAATGACTGGTTTGAGACAACAGGAGAATAATAAAAAAGAGAATTAGAACATGTAATGGTCTAAGTGCAATTTGTGGTGCAACAGTGAGTCACAATGGTATTGTGCAGGCACATGTCCTATCCTCACCGCTGCGAACCAATGTTAGAAATGGGGTTTCTGTTTGGCTAGGGTACGCACCTAAGCCAGGCAGAACTCACCCACTCTAGTCAGGGCAAGGGAGTTACACACCCAAGAAATCCCCTGCTCACCCCCTTGGTAGCTTGGCACAAGCATTCAGGCCTAACCAGGAGGCAATGTGTAAAGCGTTTGTACAACATACTCAACACACGTGATGCAATAAATACACCACCAAGGAAACACAACACCAAGTTATATAAAAATAAACTGTATTGTATGCATCATTATTAGACCAGACATAACACGGATCAGTAATACCCTGCTACACAAGTAGTTGTCAGAACATTACCCAGGAACTATTAACCTGTAAATCCAACAGTAGTCATAATAAAACGCAAGGGTTACAGGTTACTGGTTGTCTTTCAACATAAGCAATAGTCAGGGTGTCATCATTACTACCAAAACGGTAGCTGTCATGGAAAACGCATTAGCATGAATGTCAGGTTATGTGCAGAGGCTGTCTGAAAACTATGCACAAAGCCCAGCTGTCATTCTGCCCCAGACGTGAATTGGAGTCAAGCTGCAAAACACCAGAGTCATAAGTACAGAGAAATGCCCAATTTCTAGAAGTGGCATTTCTAAAATAGTAATAAAATATCCACCTACACAAGTAAACAGCATTTCTCACTGCCATTACAACCATACCAAACATGCCTATGCCACTCCTCATAGATCAGACAATACCACCCAGATAAAGAGCAGAGCATTTCCAATGCAGTCCTATGAGAAGGCAGCACTCACAGCAGTGAGGAAGGCTACACTACCAGGACAGGACACATAACTAGGCACATGTCATGGCTTTTACAAACATAGCACCCTGTCCCTAGGGCTACCTAGGGCCTATCTTAGGGGTGACTTAGATGTAGTAAAAGGGGAGTTCTGGGCCTGGCAAATATATTTACATACCAGGTCCCTGTGGCAGTAAACTGCGTAAACAGGCCCTGCGCTCGCAGACCTCAGACAGGTTTGAAAGGCTACTTCTGAGGGTAGAGCAAGCTGCGCTGCATACCCACTAGTAGCATTTGATTTACAGGCCCTGGGTATAGGGATACCACTGTACAAGGGACTTACAGGTAAATTAAATGTGCCAATCAGGTATAAGCCAATCATACCAAGTTTATAATGGAGAGCACATGCACTTTCGCACTGAGTAGCAGTGATAAAGTGACTAGTCATAACGTCAGCCAAAAATGATCTGAAAAATTAGGAGGTGAAGGCAAAAAGTTTGGGGAATCACCTTGCAAAAAGGGCCAGGTCCAACAGTTACCAAATCAACCCCTGCCCACAAGAATGCACAATGTGCATGCAAGAGAGCACAACAAGGCAGAGTGACATAGTGTGCAGTGTGAAATCCAGATGACAGAATCATTACAAATTTAGGGCCAAAGCCACATCACCCTCACAGGAGCAGTGGACAGAATAATGGCCACAGGCAATGCAGGCAGTCTGGGGATTAGGTTCAATCTGAACAGTGGTGGTGTCTAAATGTTAAAGAGACAATCACTATAGACATCATGAAAAAGAATGCAAATCACCTTGGCAGTTGTGGACCTGATCTCTTTTAATATGTTCAGGAGTGGTAGGCCTAGTGACCTGTGTAACTGTGTTGCAATATTTGTCATGAGACAAAAAGTCAGCCTTGTCAGTCACACAGTGGTTGTATTAGGAATGTAGAGGTGATGACATTTGAAAGGCAAATATTGTGCAAATTTAACTGTATACCTCCTAGTAACAGACATCCTATGAATCAATGTCAGAAATTACCAAGTCTGAATGACAATCAGATTACTCATGTCAACATCTAACCTAGGACACCATTACCTTTGCTCAGTTACATTGCAGAGGATGTACTCCTAAGCAGCTGTCTGTCTGGGCTGACAATTTGGATGAGGATGACAGCCTGTCAACCTTTGATCAAGACATCCTCTGGAAAATCCTGGCTTCCTTTGACACATCATCTTTGGTGCGGGAAGGGTCAACAGTGTTGCTGGGTCTCCAGAGGATCCACCCAGTGCACAAAAAACACCACCTGTCACACAACCCCCAGCCCTGGACTCAGAGGACCTACAAGTAGATTTTCAATGTTGTGTGGTAGGAGTCCAGAGGGGGGTAGTAGATGTGGTGCATAAGGGGGTGAAGACCATGGTGGGCACCCTAGAGGCAGTCCATAGGTGCCTCTGTCCAAATAAGGACACCTCGTCTACTATACGAGGCACCTCAACTCCGTTCTGTGGACTCCAACAAGCCTTCCCTGATATCGTTGGTGTCATGAGGCAGAGGTATGAACAACTACCCTGCTTAAGTGCGACCAGTGAGGTTGCCAAACAGCAGGAGGAAATACACAACATTCTGGAGTCCATGGAGTGGAAGAAGGACACATAAATTGCCACAATGGGTTCCTACTATTGCGACCTTGATGCTGTGCTTGCAAACCAGCAGGCCCTTCTCAGTGCAGAGCTGTCTCACTTGTTGGCACAGATAAAGGCTGCTGCGGACTGGGGATCCAAATTTTCAGCTCCTGATGTGTGTGTGCCTCCGTCACCTACAGCACCTACAACACCTCCCTCACAGGAAGCACCACACACATCAGAGAATGTAAATGTAAAACTGCCCAGTAGCATCACTCTGTGCCAAATTGCTTGTTTCTGCTTTGCCCGGTGGTGATCGATTCCAGTGTAGTTGACAACTGCTACAGGTCCCTATTTGCTGTTTCACATGTTGATCTCAACCCATTTTGGACTGTCAATGTGGTCTTACATTCCTATTGGCAATTTACTCATTCTCTTCCTCACTGAAACACTCTTTTCCCAAATATGTACAATGCCATGTATTCCCCATGTACTCTGTCAGGAAATTCTATGCCTTCGATGCAATTTTGGGGTTGTTGAACCAAGGGTGCCTCTTGCAACTTACTCCGATGTTCATTTGTAAATAAAATCACTTCCCTCACAGCTTGTTGAATGTCTGTTAATGGTCTGATGGATCTATGAGATATGCCGCATTCCTTTCCTTTTCCCCTGCACTGGTTTAAGTGTGGTTGTTTGACTTGTGGCTAGGTAACCAGTCCCACACTGGTACAGTATGACAAGCACCAATTGTATGTGTTATGTGAGATGCAACACTGATGTAGCTATATGTATACAAACCTTTGTGTGGCAAATGTGGACTTACTGTGTTGCACTGTCTGTCAAGAAGGCATTCCCAAAGCTGATATACATGCTCCCTTCTCCTTACTGTGTTGCACTGTGTGCCGATTACCATCCTATGTGCCTCTGTTCACAGACATGGGACAATCAGGTCACTATACTACCCTCTGTGATTGTGGCACTGTGTAGAAATGTGAATATGTGCAACACACACACACGGGGGCGTGGCCAACATGGCGACCAGAGCGGCAGGATAATTCTGCAGCTCCGTGCCTGGCCCACAATATTATCCTGTGTGCGGTGCCCATCGCCCTCCCGGAGGACGGTGCCGCCCACCTAACATTTCTGCACCATCGCCCGATGCAGCGACCCTCTTGGTGACGCCAGGGTCACATCGAATCCTGTGGAGGAGCTGTTGGCCTTCTGAGCCGACGCCCGCGGCGGTGAGCTTACTGCCCGGGGCCGTGCGCCGGCGCCGCCCCCGGACATCTGGCCCCCAGCGCGGCTCTGGGGTGACCCACGGGGATCCGGGTGCGGCCGGAGGGCCGTGGGGCTTGTACCCTGGAGATCGCGCCACATCAGAGCGCCTGCGCGAGGTCCCTCACCTGAGACGGGGTTGCTGTTGCGGCGCTGGAGCTCTCGGAGTACCCGGCGCCGCGCGACCTACATTACAACGGCGGCGCTGGGACTCCTCAGTCTGCGGGCTCCCTCCCCAGCAGGGACATATTCCTCGTTGATCTAACCGGATTGCAAAAGTAACTGTAACTGTGGCCCCCCATGGCGCTGGAACACGACTTTTGTTACGAACACGGCCTGATGGATCAGAGGCCATTAAAGGCACACTCACCTTAAAGCAGTAAGACGCCCTGAGTGCTGTGGTGTCGAGGGGGCATCGCGCTTTCTGGGGCGGCCACTCAGGGGATCCCCTGATGGGACACTGGGCGCCCAGGCCTGTTGGTTAGTCGAGGGGCTGCACCCCATTCGGCGACACGGATCGGGTCGCAGCGTGGGGGGGCTCGATCCTCCCCCCTTTTAGACCTGCTCATGCAAAGTGGGCAACGGTGAAGTGGGAGGGCTGAAAACTCCACCCATGACTTTCCTGCATGGGCAGATGCATAGCGTTGCCCCGCTCCCTCGTCGACGCTCTCATCCTCGGCCGGCATCAGCGCCGCGGACCCACGGCGTTCATGGCTTACTGAAAATCTCAACGGGCGCGCCAACTGCCTTACCCGCACAGTGCACGCTTCACACCCTGTTCGCATTGGCATTTTGACATTGAGCTGGGCATCTGGGCTTTACTGACGGGGAGGCCGGAGACGGGACAGCGGTTCTCAGGCGGAACGAATGCCCCTTCCGGGCTGCACTACGCGGGCAGACGCGGACCCTCACCGGACATCTGTTGTCACTAATTGCACTGTCACTGCTTTTGACCTGGAATCCTTGGGAGCACTGGGTATCGAGCTGCCCCCTCTGGCGAGGAGCACCACGCATGGCATCCGGCTCATCTGGGTCCTGCGAGTTATCGAGAGCGGTGGGAGCCACTTGGCGCGGATCAGTTAGACACCAACTGGGGCCAAAACAATAAAGACGGAGTGGCTAAACGTTGAATCTAAACTGACGCTAATATCAGAAAAGGACACGCAACCCCCTCCTGAACCACAGTCCAAGAGAACAAAGGGACGAGCCGAAGGAAGCTCGAAGTCGTGGGTGATCGCTCCCGGCAAACAACTGACTGGTAAAGTTGGCGTAACACACTATTGTAGATTAGCGCGGAAATCATGGTCAAACCTAAACACCCCAAGACAGGGTCCACTGGAGAGGGTGACCCTCCCCAACCGCCCTGCCATGGGGACTCGCAATCACTTACACAGCTACAGCTGAATGAAACATTACGCACGCACTCCCTTCAATTTTACAAAATTATGCAAGCAATAATGGACACTAAATCCTCGTTAGAGGGGAAAATAGACGCTGCAGTACAGGAAGTCTCATTGCTGCGAGCTGACCACCGCAAATTAACTGGTAGGGTCCACGACACTGAAACGTCACTGAAAACTATTCAGCCCGAAGTAGAAGAAATGAGAACTAGAATGCAAAAAATTGTACTAGACATAACTCAACTACAACGTAGGGCTGAGGAAGCTGAAGGCCGTTCCAGACGGAATAATATCAGATTCCTCGGAATCCCTGAGAGAATCGAACATCCTAAGGCAGAGATGTTCTTAGAGGCCTGGCTGAGGAACACACTTAAAGAGCTGTAACCCAACACAACTCCGGTGATCGAAAGAGCACACAGAATTCCGGGCAGACCACCTAGGCCGGGAGCACCGCCCCGACCACTAATAGCTTGCTTCTTGAATTATAGGGATAGAGACTTGGTCCTTCAACACTTCAGAACAGCTGACCAGATCATGATGGAGAACAGCAGGGTAACTGCCTACCCTGATTACACAATGGAGTTACAAAGCAGGAGAATCGCGTATAGTAAGATCAAGCTGCTGCTGCGAGAGAAAGGCATCACTTACTCCCTCATGTTCCCAGTACGACTGCGCATCGTTATGGACGAAAAAACCTTAATGTTCCCCACTCCCGAAGATGCATGGACTTGGATACACGCTAAGGGATTGGCCGACCCAGTCAGGGATGACGCGGTGTCTGGTGAGTGGTCCATTGCTAACTCCAGAAAGAAGAAAAAAAACACTAAAACATCCGCCCGCCCCACAAAAGCGCAAATGGCATTGGACCGTGCGCAAATATTAAAAGACACAAATTCATTCGCTCGTGGGATGCTGGACTCAAGGAGTGAAACGGATACCAATGACACTGCCTCACATGGGGGAGATACAAGCCCGTCTCCCTCCCCGTTGCGGGTGGGCCCGGACCTCACGCTGCGATTGGCAGACGAACTTTAAAGGGGTGGAGTTGCCATTCGTGGCCCCTCGCCGTCGGCGACAGCAACTAAGGTGCTGCACGACACCAACATTGGGACCCTCGCCCCAAGATCCACAGCGAATAACAGCTATCAATATGAGTAACTACAACTGAATCCTCGTAAACTGTACAAAGGCGAATGGGTCTGCAGAAGAGTGTAATATCCTGCAGATGGGCCACCCAAGGGATGGACATCAAGTGACCCACGACCCCCCACACCTGAACGGTATCCGAATGGAACTGTCTTCCCTGGAAGCCATCTCAGGCACCGGTTGTGCCACTTTATTTAACGGACGCATACAGTCCGTAATATCCTTTTGGTTGTTATATCCATCTCTTTCTTTTCTATCTTTAGCCCTCTACGGGCTCACTCCTCTCTCTCTGATGCTGGGGGGCTGGGGCAGGGGGGCTGGGGGCCGGGTGGGGGGTGGTTGGGGTGGGGCCGGGGAAGTGGGTGGGGGTGGACATGATGGGTACACATTAGATAGCTCCTGCGCCTAACCATAACACAATGAATAAGATACCTAGTTATAACCTCATAACTTGGAATGTGAAGGGCATGGCCCGGACTAGCAAACGTCATAGAATACATGCGTACCTAAAACGCCACCACATACATATAGCAATACTACAGGAAACACACATTACACCCACAGAGGCTGCTCGGTTAGAAAAGCGCTGGTTGGGCTCAATATATAGCGCTGGCGATTCTTCCTTTGCCAGAGGGGTGCTGGTTTGGATTGCGCCAGGTGTCCCTTATACAGTACAACACTGCACAAAAGATAAGGAGGGCAGGTTTATACAACTGAGGGGCTTACTGGATGGGGAGGAACTCGTGATAAATGGGCTATACGTACCGAACATCAAACAAGGTGAATTCTTACAAACCAAGACCTCTCAATAACCAATGATCTAACTTCATCATGCATTTGGGGGGGGACATGAACTGTGTCCCACATATAGATAAGGATAGATCACACCCCCGCTAGTGGCCGCTCTAATAATGAAAAACTCCCAAATGCTGGGCGCATGGATGAAGAACGTCGACTGATCGACACATGGAGACACATGCATCCACACGAAAATGTGTACTCCTATTATTCCCCAGTACACTTATTACATACCCGTATAGACCTCATCCTCACCTCACAGAATCTAACGCATAAAATAACAAGAGCGGAGTATTCCGCTAGGGTAATCTCAGACCACTGGCCACTCATAGTACAAATAAGATGGGGTAGGCCTCGCTCATGCATTCCCACCTGGCGGCTGCAAACGCAATTATTACAAGACCCCCCTTTTAGGAAGGACATTGCTACACACATCTCAGCATATTTCACATCGAATGAAGGGACGGCCACCTCAAGAGCCATCGAATGGGATGCACATAAGACAGTCATAAGAGGGGTATGCATATCAACCACAGTGGGAGTCCGGCAAACGCTAGTGCGCGAACTCCGAGCATTAGAACAAGAAATTCAATTAGCTGAGGGCGAGTTCGCTAAAGATGCCATAACACCGACCATGCTCACTAATTTGCGCACTAAATGGTCCGAGACAGACAGTCACCTCGGACACTTTGACTATCGACATCACATGGCCCGCACGCATGCGGAGGGCGACAGATCCGGTAAACTATTAGCGTGGCTCATAAAGAGTGAACACCAGAACGCATCTATAGGCGCTATCCGCCTGGAGACAGGTCGGATAGTCAATACTCAGGTTGAGATAAATAATGCTTTCAAAGAGTATTATAGCTTGTTGTACCGGGCTCGGCCTCCACCCACTGAGACCCACTTAGAAGAATTCTTCAGCAATATAACTCTAAGCAGCCTAACAGCTGCTCAAACTATTGAACTGGACAGCCCGATTGAGATAGCTGAAATCCAACGTGCACTGCTACAGTTGACACATGGCAAAGCACCTGGCAGCGATGGCATTCCCATAGAATACTACAGCACGTTCCAATCTCAGATTCTAGCCCCATATCTAGCAATGCTAAAGGAAGCGCTGGAACGGGGCCAGCTCCCTGAAACATGCCGTGAGGCTCTGATAGCAGTTTTACCAAAAGCAGGCCGTGATCCCTTAGATGTTCGCTCATACAGGCCATTATCACTACTAAACACCGATTGCAAATTACTCGGAAAAATATTAGCTAACCGCCTGCTTCCCTATGTGTCAGAGCTGGTACACCAGGATCAGGCAGGCTTCATTCCCGGCTGCAACACATTCAGCAATATCAGGAATTTACTGCGTCTAATGAGAAACTCCCCAGTAGAAGGCAGGCACCAGGTGGCAGTATCATTGGACATAGAAAAAGCGTTTGATACGTTGGGTTGGCCTTTCTTAACAGAAACACTCAAGCGGATGGGGTTCGGGCAAGTGTACATTGGTTGGGTGAGAACATTATATACTGACCCAACAGCTAGGGTTAAGACGGGCGATACGATCTCCGAAAAATTTAACATTGGCAGAGGCACCAGACAGGGATGCCCGCTATCACCACTATTATTTGCATTAGCCATTGAGCCTCTAGCCGCCCGCCTTCGCATAATGGCCCCCACGTGGGGTGTCTTGGATGGCCAGAAGCACCAGATAGTATCCTTATATGCGGATGACACGCTGATCTTCCTACGAGATCACTTGGGAGCCCTGCCGGGTCTGCTGGAAATTTAGCTCGGTGGCCGGATTAACAGTGAATTGGACAAAATCCTGCATATTCCCTTTGCGCCCAGTCCCCGAGGCACTGAGAACACCGTCGGGTCCGGGTGGCTTGAAATGGTGCTATACAACATTTAAATATTATGGGGTAAACATATACCATGACAGTCTAGATCTCAGGGATGTTAACCTCGGCCAAGTGGTCAGATCAATGAGGGGCTCCATGCCCTTCTGGTGCTCACTCCCACTGTCTCCTATGGGCAGAGTAGCTATCGCTAAGATGATAGTATTACCCCACCTACTCTATTATTTTATGGCGCTACCCTTAATACTTCCGAGCTCCTTCTTTAAACTACTGAATACCTTACTAACGGACTTAATATGGGGCAATGGCGTTGCATTAACAAAGGTCCTCCTACCGCTCAGGTTGGGGGGCCTGGGCGCCCCCAGATTTGAAGCGTACTACGCAGCTGCCCAACTACAATGGATATCCACATGGGTTGGCAACCCAACCGGGCCCGAAACTCAGAGGGTGTTGCAGGATCTCGAAGGGACAGAGATAATGCAATACCTCATGAATCGTTCTGATCCAGTGAACACTAACAGTGTGCTGCTGCACACTGCACACTGGGCTTGGGGCCGATACGCATTGCAAAACGCAAAAGTTCAGCAGTACTCACTGAGGATCCCACTGCTGGCCCAACCGACACTAGCAAAAATAGCAGCCAAAGTGGGCCTGAATACATGGGGTGGCAGGGGCATACTTACATTAGGTGACATCTACCAGGATGGGCAACTTCAAACCTATAAAGTGCTGGCCGATAGGTATGCGCCCGGCCGGGGAGGTTTCATAGCTTATGGTGCAATTCGGCAGGTAATGAGAGAGTGCTGGAGTAGAGGCAACTCGGAACCGGATACCTCCCCTCTGCTGCACGAACTGATGGGAAGCATAAACACCCCGTCAAGCATTTCAAATATATACAATATCCTCGCCGCCCAGGCTGAACACAAACAGGATCAGGCAAAAAGCAAATGGGACTGTGTGCTACCAGAACCACTATCCCCTAACTCATGGGAACAAGCGATAAAAATGAATCGCGAGGTTTCACGCAACCCGCGCTTCCGATACAGTTTAATTATGTGCATCAGACTTATCTATCACCTCACCGCATAACACGTATGTTTCCCCGGTCACCGCAAACATGCCCCAGATGCGACACCGAAGAGGCCACATTCTACCACATGACATGGGAATGCCTCCCGATCCGGAACACATGGATAGAGATAACAACATTGCTAGCGGAATGGACAAATACCACCTTATCCCCTACTCCTGAGGTGTGCCTACTGGGCATAACACCTCACCCCAAGAAACGCAAATGTACATATAAATGCATTGCCTTGGCACTGGTGCTGTATAGACGCCTGATCGCCATGAAGTGGAAAGCCCCCGGTGCCCCCAGGGTGGCCCAGTGGCGCGAAGAGGTAATACGCTGGACCAAAGCAGAAACACAGACATTGCAGAATCTACTGGATAGGGGTATACTAGTTAAAGGCCTGGAGGTTTGGAACTCGTTTTTGACAGCTGTAGAAAATAAAGACGATGTGCGTCCTCCCTGAACAAATGAGTAGGAGTGATTTGTCATCATCGCAGTGGCCACAGTTTAACATTAATGCGAGGGGCGCTCGGGGCATGCGGGGGGGGGGTGAGGGGGAAGGAAAAGGAATAATATAAAGAAAATAGTTTAAAAAAAATAATAAAGAAAATGAACCAGTATAAAATTGCGACGCCTTCTGCGCGTCCCCCTGGGCGCATGGCGGGAGCCTTGTGGTGCACTGGGGAGCACTGGGGCTGGGAGACCTCGGACCGCTCTGGTTCCTTCCTGCTGCGGCCCGTCCCCCGTGCGGGGCACTCCACGTCCAGCGGTGGGCTGGTCCCCTGTGGTCGTGGGGTGACCCGGCTGTGTGCTGATGAGACGTAACGCGGGGAGGTTCGCGCAAATGTCATGCTTGCCTCATGTGGATTGCCTCCTGACCCTCCCGGAGACTGGTTCCTCACCCTCCTGGGCCCTTCCTCTCCTCCACTGTCGGTCCCCTCCTCCCCCCCACCGTTGTGTGTCCGCCAGAGCCAACTCAGCGTCTATCTTATTTTCTTCTCTCTATGTTTCTTGTCTCTTGAACAATCTAGCACATGTTATATACACCTCGTACGGGAACGTGCAACTTGCGGAGCCCTACCCGGGCGTTGTTACACGCACATGAGATTTGCGTTTTGCTCATACGTAATAATTATATGTGTAATGCACGCTGAAACATACTGTAATATTTTGTATTCTCTTTACAATGTGGCCACTTGACCGTTAAAACAATAAAAATAATAAAAAAAAAAAAAATGTGCAACACACACACACAATCTTTGCACACTGTTGCCATTTGTGGAGAAGTGTGGCTCAATGGTTAGAGCGGCAGACCCTGAAGCAGAGATCTGGCTCAAGACCAGGGTTCAAGTCCCGCTTTGGCAGGTCTTGGGCTCAGTTCCCCTTGACCAGATAATTCTCGCCTCGGTGCCTAATCTAATTCATGGGTCCCACTCTGCAACTCTGGGCAATAGCTTGCTTAATCTCCACAACGGCCCCAACAGTGCTTGGATGCCTGGCTTCACCCTGGGGGTGCTCAGGAGTGGGCGCCTCACAGGGAAAAGCCAGGAGGGGTTCCATAGCGGTATGAGTACAGCGCCTTGAGACCCTAACGGGTGAGTAGTGCGCTATACAAGTGCTAATTTACATTTTAATTTACATTTACATTTCCACTTCCTTTGGATGTGACAGGGTGTCTGACAGTCAGTGCACAGTTGCAGCACACATACTCAGTACATGTGCACAATATTGCACATTGCCACCTGTGTTTGTTGTGATTCTTCCATACATGTGCTTATGGCACATGTTGTTGATACGCAAGCATGTTTTTGACCACATGATTCTAATCTGTGGTGTGAAATACACATGATTGTCTAGGTTCACATAACTAAGATATCAGTGTATGGAATGTTTGTAGTGACTGTGAAATGAAAGTTCGTACACATGTACACTTTACATTAATGTATTTACAAATGTACCAACTATTTTGGCAATTGGCATATTTTGCCATCAAACATGATCAGTCTGTAAATAAATGCTGGACTACAGTGTCCCTTTGATGTGTTCCTGCTACAGTACAGAGGTTTTCCCCTCTATCCTCATCATCTGAATCATCCTCCGCTGCTTTCTGCACATTCTGGCACTGGTACCACAGGACATGTCTGTACACAAATATTGTGCTGGATGCAGCACACAAGTATTTTTTTACAGACTGTTGGTGGTGAGTAAAGCAGCCGGCCCCCAGACAAATCAAGGCACTGGAAACGTGACTTGAGCAGGCCAAATGTCCTTTCACCAATGTGCCTGGTCCTGGACAGCACTCTAATGT
This sequence comes from Pleurodeles waltl, assembly GCF_031143425.1. NCBI lineage: Eukaryota > Metazoa > Chordata > Amphibia > Caudata > Salamandridae > Pleurodeles > Pleurodeles waltl. The sequence continues at coordinate 513,748,174 of NC_090445.1, forward strand.
AGCTGTGCTGTGTGGTCTGTGTATTCGCAAACAGGATTATCACCCTGGCCTGCAGAATGTATCCTTGGTCAGCTGAAAAGACAAAGGGAAATGAGTCAGCCAACGCACTTATGGTAAACTAACACAGTGGCTTTGTATGTCTTCTAACGTGTGCATTTGAGGTTTGCATTAGAGGTGTCCCCATAAGAATGGTACAAGTCTGAGGTATACTCCTCATACATGAGCACTTTGGGCCGTATTTGTGAAGCAAGCTGCAGGCCCCTTTTGAGAATGCCACGCAAAGCCACTTTTTGTGGCTTTTCATGGCCTTGTAGATATGGAGTAAGGTAATGCAGTGAAGGTCACTGCTTTGCCTTACTCTGCGTCAGGGGCATTCCATGGGCATTGCAGTGTGTTTTCCCATGCAATATCCATGGGGTTTGATGCATTTCCAGATTTACAAGAATCTGTAAACCTCACAATGCATCAAAATCTTACCCCTCCGCAGGGGGGGCAGAACAAGGAGAAATATCTTTATTTCTCCTGTTTTTTAACTCTTCCTATGTGTACTTAATTCTGCAGAGTAGATAGAAAGAGGAAACACCTCCATTGATTGGTTTTGTGTGGGAAGGTGTCCCTTCATGCACGAAAACAACCATGCCAACAACCACACAGACAACCACGGTCCAAGGGTGCCTGCCTTTGCGCTAGGCACCAATTTGTGTGCTGGCATAGCCAGAAAGGAAAGGAATCACCGCATGTAATTAATACGGCCTACTCCTATCCTTTTTTTTGATGCAGGATAGTGCAGCAAGAAGCCTTGGGGTGCTGCCCTGTGCCAAAATGTTGTAAATGAGGCCATGCATAGGTTAACAAACACAGATACGTCCATTGGGTAATTCCACATTTGCTGTTTTTGGGTCAGTCCTGTACTTCATATGTACTTACCAACCAGTAGGCCATTCCCAAATCGACCATTCTGGACTCTCACCTTGCTGATGGAGTGGCAGAAGATGTATACATCATGCACACTCCCAGGATATTTGACCAGGAAGTTAGTAAGCAGGCCATGATGATCCAAGATGGCCTGGACGTTCATGGAGTGCGTGTGTTTACAGTTCCGGTATATGTGTGATGTAGCTGCTAGGTGAACAATTTGCACATGTGTGCAGTCTATGGCACCCGGTACACGTGGGAAGCCAGTGTTGAAATAAAATCCTTGTTTGAGCTGAAGCTGCAGTTATTGTGAGCTGGAGAAGAGAATATACTGTGGTGTTAAGGATAGGATGGTATGCAGTACGATGTTGAGGAAAGCAGAGAAGGATGGCTGGGAGCTACCAGCCACTGTGGCTTTGGTGATCTGGAAAGACCCCGATGCCAAAATGTGGAGTACTGCCATGATCTTCACCTTTTACGTGATGTTGATGGACCACCCAGTTGGTGTTTGGAGCCTAGGTGCTATTCGATGCAACAATTGGATGATTGATTCCCTCTATAGCTGGTAGTGAGTGATTACTGCATCCTCCCTTAGGTCAAGAAGGCATTTCCAAAGCTGATAAACATGCTCCCTTCTCCTGTGCTGTGTTTGAGGTTGGGGGGGTGGATGGAGGTGTGTGAGGTTGGGATGGCGGGAGTTGTGGCCTACTCCATGCCACTCCCAGCTGCAAAATGAGGGGCTCCATGTTGTTGTTGAGAGTAGCAGACTGTCTGCCTGAGTTCTCTTTATGTTCCAATGTCAATGCGTCATTTTCTAGACCTCGGTTACCGATGTGCAGGATTTTTTATGCATTTGTTCACTTGTGGTAAACTCCCATTCAATGCCTCACTTTTCAGTTTCCTTGTAAATATTCAAGCAACATTTTTGCAGGGAAACTGACACCGGAATGCCTAACTTGCATTAATTAATACTTATGTGACACAGCCGGATCAAGTATAGGAAACTTTCAATGCAGGTCACCTACAAGTGACACATTGGCCTATATGTGTCACCCTGTACTCACTGCACCATTTTTGATCCATTGGTGATGCAAACTCTGTGTAAATGAGCTCCTAAGTTTTTAACCTGCAAACATAAGAACAGGCCAGCCCGAACTGCAAAGCTAGGTCCTCTTTAACCAATCAAGCTGGCCTCAAATGAAGAGCCCCAATTAAAGAGAAACCGGTCTTTACTTGCTTGTGAACCTGGCTTTGCAGTTCGGGCTGGACTCTTCCTATTGGAGCAGGATCATGGCTGATTTCCATAGAGATGAGGAGAGAGGTTTAGCCAGAGAGGGGAAAGAGGAGCACAAGCTCAGCAGGAGCTGGGTGTACCCACTGTGCATTCAATGTAGACCAGTTCCTGAGAAGTATATTGCAGGTAGCTAGCCCCAGGTGCTTCCATGTAGGAAGGACTAATGACTCCTAATGAACACCCAGCACTCTTTATAAGACCAGGAGGACTACGTCCCGCAAGTGCCTATGCTCATGAATATTATCAGAAAAAAGATTTTGCTTCAAATAGGAGAGCCTGGTCTGGTCTCCCAAATGGTGAATTTCTAGTTATGTCTATGATGGAGGACCCGCAGCAGGCTATGTGCCTTACTAGGGGAAAGATCTCCTCTCCAGGGACAACAATGAAGGAGAAAAGGAATGCATCATTTCAATGGGACAACATGTAAGGGTTCTTGAACAGCCGTGTGACAGCCGTGTGACAGTGGTCAAAAGGAAGGTGCGGGCACATTATGGCACAATGGAAGGTACCAGAGATTTGATGGATGTGTAATAACCTCAATTGCACATCTAGAGAACAAGATGGAGCACCTATAAAATATACCTTGTCAAACACAGAGGATCTTAAAATGGAAGTACAGCACTTTATGTGAGAATCATCTGGGGCCCACAATGTCTGAATGAAGAACTCCTTGGTTGCCCATCAAGCTCTCTGCATGTACTAGGGAAGGTGTGGGCTGCATGCTTGCTGAACTGTCTGAACCAAGCCAACATCAGCAAGTTACCAAGTTGGTTGCAAAGAAATCCAACATGACAGCAGAGGCCCTAAAGTACACATGTTCCTGATATGACTCTTGGAACACTTAAGTGTGGACAGGAACTGTAAGCCATTAAGAAATTCTCCGCAAAATCACATATTTTTAAACAGGGATAACAACTTTATATTTACATATACTGCGACTGCTGGGAGTATGTTCTATCGAAGAAGAGCACAGGGCGCCCAGCGGTTCTCAGGAGTAATATAATTCAGGAACTGGTCAGATGTTGCACACCATTTATAGACTGAAGCAGGAGAAAGGAGGTAAATTTGTGTAGACAGTCCCATATACTATTTTGCAGCACCTCTGAGCCAAGTATGCTGATGTGTTTTGCAAATAAAGAGCAGGCAAAAAATATTTATTTTAAAAAACTATGAAGTTGTTACATAGGGTAAGTGCATTTTGATGTTTTGTTCCTAAAGTAGAGGTGTGCATCAGTACTTTTCCATGTGCGCAAAGCAATTCCCTTACTTACTGACCTTTAGTAAAGCCTTTTTTCTGATTGAGACTCTGTCTAACCACAGAGACCACACCTTGTCAATTTCCCCAAGCACCAGATTGGATCTGGAACCATTTGCAGCAATTTCCATGTACATCGAAAGGTCTTATTGTTTGGCTCTACATCCAGTCTGTCATACCCTGTATACAACATTGGAGTCCTTATAGCTGGTCCACCTCTGTGCAATGACATCAGTTTCTTTCTGATTTTCATCTGTGCCGATGGATGCAGAGCAATTGAAATCAGAATATGGCATAGCGCCAAATTTCAAGTTGAAATACTTTTAATGGGTCCAAACCACAGATAAGGGGAAAGAGTGGATCGGTCAGGAATATGCGATTAGATAGCATCTCCACCTGAAAAGGTGTTATCAAAGGTGTAACTTGTTCTTCTGATAGAGCCTTCTAACCACAGATCCTCACTTTGTAAAGGGATACCAAGGCAGTGTTTCCCCAGGTGGTTTGTCTGTGGAATGACTCACACCCAGAAATCATGCAGGACAGATCAGGTTAAATGCCTTTCCCACTAGACCTGGCTATCTAGGCATTAATGCTTCTTGAATATGTGGAGGTACACCCAAGTCGCAGCCTAACAGAAAACCAAGGCTGGTACACTGTGCACCAGTGCAGTGGTAGCAGCCTTTTCTCTGGTTGAGTGCACTCACATTCATGCTGGGTGCTGTTTTTGACTACCATAGCTGCAAATAGCAGATCTATGTGCAGAGTACAATCTATACAGAGATGGTCCTCTCCTGCACTGCTTCTCCTGTTTTGGCACACAGCAACTTACAAAAAGCTGGTCATCTTGCCACTACTCTCTAGTTTGATCGACATAGAGGCTAAGCACTTTCTTAGGGTAAATGGGAAGAAGTTGTTCTTCCTCCTTAGAGATATGAGGCAGTGCAAACAAAAACCAGTAAGATTATGGATACTCTTATGTGGAAGGGTGTGACTACCTTCAGCAAGAATATTGTCTGGAGGACCAATTTATGCCGTAAAGATGTATATGGAGAGACAACAGACAGCGGCTGAAGTTCACTCATGCGCCCAGCCTATGTTAAAGTGATGAGCAATGCTGTTTTGATGGTAAGTAGATGGAGAGGACAGCTGTGGATTGGTTGGAAGGGAGTGCATATCAGGTAAGTGAGTCCCACTGCAACATCACAAATTGGGTTAGTGGGAACATATGCATCGGTCCCTTCAAAAAATGTACTACAACTGGTGACTTGAAGTAGGGTGGCTGATCAGGTAAATGTAAGGACCCCAAAATGGCTGAAATGGAATCTCTAAGTGAAGCCACAGCAAGGTATTGCTGGGCTATGGACAGGCAAATCAGGAGAACATCTGCATGCAGGGGTTGTATGTTTTGAGAGTCACACCAGACAAAAAAACTTCTCCCAAATTTAGTAGATGTACACCTGACTGCCAAGAATAAACCATCAACTTTAGTATGAAGGTCAAAAGATGTAAACTGTTGAAATTCAATCTAAACGCATGGAGGTGTAGGTTGAGCAGACCTAGGTGCAAGACTCGACCCCGCTGCTGCGATAGTAGGTCCACCGAAGACACAGTTGAATGAGGGGACAAGTGCTCATGACCAGAAGTTCCTGGGACCAGGCACTCCTCACCCAGGTCCCAGCCACCAGGATTACTTTGGTCTGGTCTTTCCTGATTTTCAGCACTGTAGGTGGGGGAAGGGATGGAAGGGTGTGCAGAAGTCCTGATCCCAAATGCTGATGGAAGGCGTCTCCAAGGGAGGACTGCCTTAGGAACTCCAACGCACAAACCTTTTGACATTATATGCTCTCTGTGGTAGCAAATAGATCAAGCCAGGCGTCTCCCAATTTCAGGAGGATGCCCTATGTCACCTCTGTATGGAACTGCCATTCATGATCTGCTAGGCACTGTTGACTGAGTTTGTCTGCCCTGTCATTTAAAGATCCTGCCAGTTGCTGGCTAATCAGAGAGTTGCCCTGAGAGTTAAGACACTTCCTGAGGTGCAGAGCTTCCTGGCACAGGACAAAAGATCCCTCTCCACCCTGGTTGTTACATACTGCATGGCATCCTGTTGTCAGTGGAAACCTGCACCCGATTTGCCTTGATGTTTGGGAGGAATGCTTTCAGTGCCAAGTGTGTCACTTGCATCTCCAACAAGTTGACGTAGACCCATGCCTCTGCCAGAGGCCAGAGTCCTCTGATCTCTACCTCTCCCAGACCTGAAACATTGCATCTATCATGATTGTTAGTTATGGGTAGTGTAGGGAATGGGTTTGTCACTGGTCCATTCACATTTGAGCAGCCATCATTGCAGATCTTCCATAGTCACCTTTGTCACCTAGATGGGCTCTATTCAGTCCCTTTGATGCTGGGCACACTGTGGCACATATTTTGAAGGAATTGACATAGAACAGCATTGCAATTCTTTCTTCTGCGCTGCCCTACTCCAATTCGAAAAGGCAGAAAGGCACTGGATTTAAAAGATACAATGCATTTCTGTCCTTTCCTCCTGTGCTGGTGCACAATTTGCTGCCTAGCACCAATGCAGGTACGCTTGCACCATGGTGCAAAGGTGTCTACATTGTTGGCAGGATTGTTTTTGTGGAGGAAGTGACACCTCCCTGCACAAAAACAATCCAGAGAGGCGTTTTCCTTTTTTATGTGTACTGCATTCTGAGGAAAGACAAAACAAGGAGAAATAAATGTGTTTTTCCTCAATGCGCCTGCCCTGGGGAGGTGTACAGTTTTAACAAATTCCCAGGTTTACAGATTCTTGTAAATCTGGGAATGTGTCACATCTCATGGGCGTTGTATGGCAACACCCATTGCAACGTCCATGGAACGCCTCTCTGAAGCAGTGTAAGGCAACGCAGCGACTTGTACGGCGTTGTCTTACACCATATCTATGAGGCCATGAAAAGCCACGCATACTGGCTTTGCGTGTCTTCATAGGTATAGGTCTGCAAACAAAAAGCGACACACCATTTGTGTAAGGGGCTTGAAAATATGCCCCAGAGACTTTAAACCTCACTGCAGACCTACAAGTAGGAAGCAGGAGGCCAACAGTCTCAGAAGCCTCAGAGCCACTCCCACTGCAACCATGTCTTCAGTGATCAATCGTCAAAGAGTGGGAAGGCTGGTATTCCCAACTTCTGTAGATGGCCTGTGACATCACCATTAGCTTTGTGAACACCCAAAGTGCACTGGTTGGGTCAAAGAGGAGCACAGTGAACTGACAGTGTCCTTGGCCTACTTGAAACAGCTGGTAATATCAGAAGGGACTGTAGGACGGAAATGTGAGAATATGTGTCCTGCAAGCCAAACATAACTAGGCAGTCTTCTGGATTCAGGGCAGACAGAACAAGGCCGTCATTTTGAACTTGTCCTTCCGGGAAGAAAAAGTGTTGAGGTCTAGGATAGGGCAGAGGCCTCTTTCCTCCTTCTGTGCCAGAAAGTAATAGGCATAGCAACCATTTTGAATTTCTGATGCCGACACCCTCTGTATTGCTCCCTTGTCCAAGAGAACATGAACTTATCCATTGAGTATGAACAAGTGGTTCTCTAGGAGGTATGATGGTGCAGACAGAGGCCCTCATTTCAGCTCTGGCAGTAAATCTCGCTTACTGCCGTGCCGACGGCCGTCAAGATACCGTGGCTGCGGCGGAAATCCGCTACAGGTATTACGACCCACATCTTGTAATCCGCCACAATACAGACACCCACACAAGTCCGCCACAACAAAGGTCAGTGATAAACTGGCGATAGCAAAACCCACACATCACGCCAACAGAAATACACGCACAGTATCATGACCCACGAATCAAAGCGGCGGCCATTCAACCGGGGTAATCTATTGGCGGTACACACTGCAGCGCTCAAAATACACACACATTTACAAAACACAACCACATTGGACAATTCAAAATACACACACCTGATACACATATACACACCACACCCGCACACTCACACCACTATAAAACACACACCCACATTACCCACAACCCCTTCAAAAAATTTTTGGGAAGAAGCAGAGAGAGAGAGAGACTAGGAAACAGAACACCGGCATCCACGGGCACACAACACCATCACTCATACAACATCCACGCACTTCAAAGAACACACACCAACACAACACATCACACAGTACAACAAACATCACCTCACACATCACCCACACCACATTATGGCACCTCGAAGACACCCCAGGTTTTCTGAGGAGGAGCTCAGGGTCATGGTGGAGGAAATCATCCGGGTAGAGCCACAGCTATTCGGATCAGAGGTGCAGCAGATGTCCATTGCTAGGAAGATGGCGCTATGACGGAGAATTGTCGACAGGGTCAACGCAGTGGGACAGCATCCAAGAACACAGGATGACATCAGCAGGTGACATCGGAAGGTGCGTTCCGTGGTATCCAGACATCAGGTAGCCGTACAGAGGACTGGCGGTGGAACCCCACCTCCTCCCCCACAACTAACAACATGGGAGGAGCAAGTCTTGGCGATCATGCATCCTGAGGGCCTCGTAGGAGTAGCAGGAGGACTGGACTCTGGTAAGACAAATCTTTAATAACATATCCCCCCACCCTACCTGCATGCTATCACAAACTCCTACCCCAACCCCCACACCCCACAGATACCCCACTATCACAATCCACACATCCCAAAACCAAGCCCTGCATGTCACACCAATGCATGGACACCCATCACCAAAGCATGTCCAGTAGAGATACTCACCCAGGCCCCAAAATCACCATTCACACAAGGGCAAAGACAATAAGGCAAGCATAGGAATAGAGGGTAACTCACCCATTGCACAAGATGGCACACACAGATTCAATAACTATGCATTTACACCCCAACAGGGCTCCTACCCAACGTCACCGGACAGGAGGTGCCAGACATATCCAGTTCCCCACAGAAGAGGCCCACAGTGATGACAGCAGCTCTGCATGCCTGGATCAAGATGACCAGCCCGGCCCATCAGGGACCTCTGAACAGTCAGTTCCCCTGCCACAGTCACAAACCAGTACTGAACCTCCCCCCTCAGGAAACACCAGCACAGCACCCACCCAGCGGGCCCCTCCCTCTGTCGCCAGGAGACGTCAATGAGCTGTGTGTCCACCACTACAGGGACCCCAGGCAACCCCACTAACCCAAGACAATCAGGGACCTGGGGTCAGTGGCAGTGGGCACACGTTTCAGGGGACAGAGGCACAGGATAACAGGGAAGCTGGGAGGACTGCTGTACGACAGGGGGAGGACAGGCCCAGGGAACTCACTCTCCACGAGGCACTCTCCAACATCATGGGAGCATACCACCATTCCCAAGAGACCATGGGCACGGTACTGACCAATTTTCAGGACACCCAGCGGCTGCAGGAGGAACAGTACCTGGGGATCAGGGAGGACTTGAAGTCCATTAACACCACCCTGGTCACCATTGCAGGGGTGCTGGCAGAGATGGCCAACACCATGAGGGACACAGTGGCACACCATCGGGCCCCTGACACTAGCCTGAACGATGAACAGCCCTCCACCTCCACCGGCGCTAGTGGACAGGAGGTCCTGCTACAGGACCAACAGGCCACCAGCACCCCACCCCCTGCAGAAGGAGAACCAGCCCGCAAATGCTCCCTGAGATCCAGGAGCAAGAGCGAGAACATTGCCAGGACCCCAGCCAGGAAATTAGACTCTCCTGATTGTCATCCTTCTGTCCCACTATGTCACACTGACAACCTTGAACTGCCATTACTCCACCTCCTATGCCCCCTTGGACAATGCACCTGTGATACCAATAGACTGGACGCCACCATGAACATTCCTCCACCATCACCCCAGCCCATTGCACATACCCCTCCACTGAATAGCTCTTAAATAAACATTGTGAATCACAAAACGATCTTGAGTCAGTCTGTAGTTTCACAATTGTGTTATTACAAACTCTCTCAGAAAAATAGCAATGTCGATGTTCATTTTCACATACCAATGTTCAATAGTTGTTGGGCAGCGGTAAACATAGCAGAAGGCAGAAAGTGGTACCCAGATCTGTGAAATGGAAAGCCAAAGTGAACTGTCAGGGTCCATACACAGAGGTAAAAAGGCAGAATCATGCAATGTCCTACTGTAGTCTGATATGAGAGGAGCAGTGCCAGTCTCTTACCTGTGTCTCACTGGAAGTATTGCATGATGATGTTGTTTCGGTTGTCTATTTCTTCTTCTTCTGTCTCCTCTTCCTCTCTGTCCACAGGCTCCACAGATGCCACAAGACCAACATCAGGCCCATCCTCAAGCAGAAAAGGCACCTGGCGTCGCAAAGCCATGTTGAGCAACGTACAGTATGCCACAATGATCTGGCACACCTTCTTCGGTGAGTAGTATAGGTAGCCACCTGTCAGATGGAGGCACCGGAACCTGGCCTTCAGGAGGCCGAAAGTCCGCTCTATTATCCTCCTAGTTCACCCATGTGCCTCATTGTAGCATTCCTCTGCCCTTATCCTAGGATTCCTCACTGGGGTCATTAGCCATGGCAGGTTGGGGTAACCAGAGTCACCTGCAAATATCGAGGATAACTGTTAGACACACCAACCCTTAGGGACTCTCCCATACCCAGACACCTCTTTAAACTGTGTGGGGACCTTGGCCTCACCTATTAGCCACACAGGGTGCCTCTGGAGTTGGCCCATCACATAAGGGATGCTGCTATTCCTCAAAATGGAAGCGTCATGCACTGAGCCAGGATACTTGGCATTCACATGGGAGATGTACTGTCTGCCAAACACCTCATCTGCACATTCATGGAATGGTAGCTTTTGCAGTTTCTGTACACCTGTTCATTCCTGCGGGGTGGGACAAATGCCACATGTGTACCATCAATTGCACCAATGATGTTGGGGATATGTCCCAGTGCATTGAAGTCACCTTTCACTGTGGGCAAATCCCTCACCTGAGGGAAAATGATGTAGCTGCGCATGTGTTTCAGCAGGGCAGACTACACTCTGGACAACACGTTAGAGAACATTGGCTGTGACATCCCTGATGCCATGGCCACTGTTGTTTGAAAGGACCCACTGGCCAGGAAATGGAGTACTGACAGGACCTGCACTAGAGGGGGGGATACCTGTGGGATGGCGGATAGCTGACATCAGGTCTGGCTCCAACTGGGCACACAGTTCATGGATTTTGGCACGATAAAGTCTGTAGGTGATAATGATGTGTCCGTCTTCCATTGTTGACAAGTCCACCAGGGGTCTGTATACCCGAGGATGATGCCAACTCATCATCTGCCCCAGCAGACGTTCCCTATGGAGGAGAATGGTGAGCAGAGGGTCATACACCACATAGCTTTCACAAGGGTGTTTTGAACAATTGTGATGTAATCGGTGTGTGGTGCTGTCTGTCCGTATTCCTGCCCAAAAGTGCTGTGACGCAGTTAGTTGCTCTGCCATGTGGCCCCCTGAAATGGCAGCTGCCTGACCTGTAAGGAGGGACAAGGGGAAATGAGGTAACTGCGCTGCCGTTGTGCAGCGTCGCGGTAGGCAGATGAAGACCGCGGCGCAATTCAGCATTGGTTATCATTGGACCCTATGGTTTCCAGGAGCCAATAATGATGTACGCCGGCGGTGACGGTACGCACCGCCGCGGACATGACCGCCATTTTCTATCTGCTCACTCACTTGATATCTGACCTTCTACAGGAGAGGATCTACACTGCAAGTGCTGCTGTGACCTGAGTCTGGAAGCGACAATGGTTACAGTGTCTGGGGAAAGGGCCCCTGCCTTCACCATGGAGGAGTTGGACAACCTGGTGGCTGGGATCCTCCCCAGTACACTCACTTGATGCCTGTCCTTCTACAGGAGAGGATCTACACTGCAAGTGCTGCTGTGACCTGAGTCTGGAAGCGACAATGGTTACAGTGTCTGGGGAAAGGCCCCCTGCCTTCACCGTGGAGGAGTTGGACAACCTGGTAGCTGGGGTCCTCCCCCAGTACACGCTACTCTACGGTCCGCCAGACAAACAGGTGAGTACACTGTGAGCATGATGGATGGGACATTAATGTATGGAGTGGGGTGGATGGAAGATACAGGGGGGTGGGCTGAGTCCAGCATGTGAGGATGCTCAGTGTATGTGTTTCTGGACCAGGGTGGGAAGTTGTGGCCAATGATTAAGAAGAACCGGACGGGTAGTAAAATCCATTTTTACTTCTCTTTTCCTCTAGGTCAGCGCCCACCAGAAGAAGGGTATTTGGCGTGCCATCTCCAAGGAAGTGTGGACCCTGGTGGTCCACAATAGATGGACCACCCACTGCCGCAAAAGATGGGAGGACCTGCGCTGCTGGAGCAAGAAGACGGCGGAAGCCCAGCTGGGGATGGGCTCCCAAAGTGGAAGGGGTGCCTGTCGCACCATGACCCCCCTGGTGTACCGGATCCTGGCGGTGGCATATCCTGAGTTGGATGGGCGCTTGTGGGCATCACAGCAGCCACAAGGGAGTGAGTACAGACTCATTCAGCTGACTCTGTGCGCTCTATGAGGTGTCTGGGTGGGGGAAGTGGGTTGTGGGTTCCCCCAGGCCAGGGCAAACGTGCCAGGGTAGATCCATTGTTAGGCAGTCTCTGTGGCACTTCAAACCCAAAAGTGGTAGTGGCCATCTACACCTAGTCAGGCTCCTGTGGGTTGCAGGTGTGCATCAAATGGGCTTAGGCACAGTCCCCCATGGGCATGTGATTTTCCCCTAACCTGCTAGTGCATGGCCTAGTGCATAGGGCTGCTTCCTGCGTGTTGTGTCCGCCAACAGTGGCATTGTTTCTGGCATTGACCATGTGTCTCCTCTGTCTTTCCCCCCCTTTTTGTTTTGTCACCCTGTCCTTGTGTGCGTTAGCATCATCTGGCGGAGGAGCATTGGCACCGGAGCAGGAGGGAGCAGCAACCCACATGGCCCAGGAGGGTGAATGTACGGCGTCTGAAGGCACCAGTGGGATGGAGGGCGAGGGAGCTCCACGACGGGGACAGGAGGAGACACCAGCGACAGCGACTCCTCCTCTGATGGGATCTCCCTTGCGGTGGCGGGCACCTCTGTGCCCACCGCAACAACAGGTACAGCTGCCACCCCACCTACTAGCACCGCCCTCCCAGCAGCCCCTCAGTGTGTTTCCCGTGCCCGCTCACCGAGGAGGGTGGGCATTTTCTTCGCCCCAAGTACCTCAGGCCCTGCTCCAGTCTTCCTCTACTCCCAAACCCTCTCCATCTTCCCGTCCCAGTGTGTCTAAAAAATGTTTCCTAGCTAACATTGACCTCTTCCCTACACCTACCCCACACCGTCCTTCCCCTAGGGCCAGGATGTCAGATCCAAACCCAGCACCTCAGCCACAAAAACCTCGAGCACTGTGGTCCCTGAAAGTCCAGTAACATCACGGGCGGCACCCATCAGGGCTGCCAGTGTGCCACCTTGTGAGGCCAAGGATCACCCTATTCCGCCACCTGCCAAGGTGAAGAAGGGGCCCACATGCTGTAGGGAAAAGCCGCACCAACCACCCAGCAAGGCCTCCTCCAACAGAAAAGAGGACAGTGCCAAGGTCCCAGCAGCGACTTCTAAGGTGGGGAAGGGACACAAGGCCAAAGAGAAGTCAGCTCAGGGCACGGAGCCTCTAGGTGAGGGACTGATGTCACCCCTTCTGCAAGACAGAACAGCAACCTGTACGGCGGTGGCCACCGCGCAACCACTGCCACCTGCACCACCACCTGCACGTCTGCTGCCTCTGCTACAGTCCCCAGCATCATCTCTAGTGGGCAGCTGTCCGAGGCTGCAGGAGACGTCCTGCTGTCTCCATCCACAGGTGCTGACACCTGCACCACCGGCAGCATCTCCGTCGCAGCCACCGCCGCAGCCACCGCCACCTGCCCCGCGACGTGCCCAGACAGTGCCACCACAGCCGACATGAACATCATCCCCAGTGGGCAGTTGTCCAAGGCTACAGGAGATGTCCTGGACCCTGCACACACTACATGAGGCACCACAACCAGCACTGGCAGTATCAGCAGTTGGCAGGCAAAGTCGCCGCAGGGTGGAATGTTTTCTCTGCCTCCATGGAGTATCATGCTAACTGTTCCCAGAAAATCTTGTGGCTCAGACACCCAGGTGAGGGAATGGGAACTGCCACACCCCATGTGCAGCACTCTGGGCACAAAGCCCCCTCCAGAACCAGTGGAGAAAAGCATCCACTAACCCAGTCCTCAGCAGGATGAAGCACTCTGGGCACCATGCCCCCTCCAGAACCAGTGGAGAACACATCCACTAGAGAGACTGTGGCATTGCACTGCCCAGGACCAATCAGTGGGCAAACCACCCACTTGAGATACTTGAGAGACTGGCTTTGCACTCCCCAGGACCAATTAGTGGGCAAACCACCCACTTGAGAGACTTGAGAGACTGTGGCTTTGCACTCCCCAGGACCAATCAGTGGGCAAACCACTCACTTGAGAGACTGTGGCTTTGCACTCCCCATGACCAATCAGTGGGCAAACCGCCCACTTGAGAGACTTGTAAGACTGTGGCTTTGCACTCCCCAGGACCAAGCAGTGGGCATGGAGCCCCCTTGTGGAGCAGTGGCGTTGTCCCATCATCCAGCTGAGGTGCATCCCCTCCCCTTCCCCCTGAGGTGCCTGTTTTTTTTCGACCTGATGCCCCAGCAGTGTTCTCACCGTTTTGAGGCAGGTGTCATGTGTGGGCTTCGCCCATGCATTTTGGGACCACTGGTCCATGGACATTGAATGGAACAGTATCCGGACTTGTGTAGTTGCTGTACATATTTCTATATACTGATCTTTTACAGTTATGTAGGCCTATCTGGATTTTCGATGATTACACTCGTTACAATCATTTTATTTGGTCCTTGCATTCTTCCAGAGGGTTATGGGGTGTATATGTAATGTTGATGCATGTATTTGTGTGTATGGTGGTGGGGGTGAGGGTGGGGGTGTGGGTGGGGATGTTGCGTGTTGCGTGTTTGTGTCACTCTCTTTTTCCTCCCCCCTCCCCTGTGTGCTAGGTGCAGTACTCACCGTGGTCGTCACCCCCGTCTTTGATGTTCCTGGTAGAGGAGGAGGTAAACCAACATTGGCAACACCGGTAACTCGGGCTCCATGGCGTCCTGGTTCCTCGGGTGTCGAGAGGTGAGTGATTTCCGTTCCGAGTACTGTATCCGCCATGCTTTTGTTGGCGTTGGTACCGCTCCGGAAAAACTGGCGGATTGGTGCCTTGTAATACTGTGGCCGGTATGTTGCCTTCCGCATGGCTGTTGGCGATTACCGCTGTGGTGTTTGTTTCTACCGCTGCGGCAGTTGGAGTGTTAAAGTGGCTTTCTGTTTTGATCGTTTCCGCCATGGTCGTGATTCCATTTTTTTTCCACCGGCCTGTTGGCGGTATTACCACCGCTTTATCACTGACCCTCAGGGTTGTAATGAGGGCCAGAATAGCTAGTGGAGTAAGGCAGAAATGGTAAGCAGTATTGGTTTTACACAATGTGGAGCACCCATTGTTTAGATTAGATATTTCTCCTGTAGGGGAGGTGGAAGGTGATGCAAATTTCTACTTGTTGATTGTGCACTGCTGAGGACAGATTTAAGTTGGTTTGTGGCAGTTGCAGGGTGGGGAGTTTGAAAGCACATTGCAGCAGATTGACTGGACACTATTGGCTGGGTCCCCAGCCCCGCCATCGAAAGGGCTGTTGTTTCTGAGGCCCACACTGGCATTGCCTCTGCTGGGAGGCCTACAGAAGCTTTGAGATGGGCACTATTGTTGTGGAAACTGGCTGAGCTGGGCCTAGAGAGCTGGAGGTTGCCTTGCTCTTCTTGAAGCACTACAAGACCAAGCCAACCTTCGCTCTGAACACACTAGAGCTGCTGAAGGCCATATCCATGAAGGACTGCTTGATGTCTGAGGATAAGCCTATGGAACAAATTCAGGCTTGTTCTGAAAGCCCTATCCATACAGCCGATAGTGTTCAGGCCAGATCTGATTGAATATTTTACTGCATTCTCTCCATCCAAAATCAGACTTTGCAGAGTTTGGCCCGAGTTCCGCTGAGGCAGCTGGCTAGATGTACGCCACCTTGTCCCATAGTGCATGTGAATATCTTTGCAGGATGCGGTATATGTTTATTGACTTAACGGAATCTCTGGCCGAAGTAAAAACTCTGTTACCGAATGTCTCCATCCACATTGATTTCCTGTAAAATGGACTAGTAAAGAAGTCATTGGGTTAAGCAAGCTAGAGGTGGCTTGAAACACCAGGCTCTCGGGAGTGGGGTGTTGGAGTATAAAATCTGACTCCCTGGGAGTGGGTCTGTGTCACCTTGCCACTTGCCTACTCACTGGGAGGGGGAAGATCCTGCCTTGACCTAGGTCCCCACCAGGACTTCATTGAGATCTTTGTTGAACGACAGTAGGTTTTCCTGACTAGGTTTTCCTGTTTTCAGGACCTCTGTCAATACATTAGATGTGACCTCCTGAGTGGCCAAAGTGAGGTCTACCACTTCAGCCACTCCCCATATGGCACTAGCAATGAAGGGGAAGTCGTCATAAGCTCTTGCCAAAGTTGGGGAACAAAGGCCAGTATCTGGAGATGTGGCGAGACCACTGGCATCCTGAAAGGCATCAAAGAGGTTGCTGTCATCATAAGTATAGTCCTCTTCATAGACATCTGCTCCATCATCAAAATGTATTGCATGTGAACATGATTCTGAGAGGACATATTTTTGAGGTCTGCAAAGTAGAGCATGTCCCTTGGAATCCAAGAAGACAATGGGCTCCTTCTCTGACATCAGTGACATCAGTACCAGTATCGGAGGGTGGATCTATGGCACCTCAAATGGCATTGGGCGAGTGCCACAACCAACATCAGTAAGACCTCCACCAAAGGAGGGGTTGGCATCGGATGTGCTGCTGAACCTGGGGTCACTAGAGATGGGTTCGAAGAAGGCCTCTGAAGTCTTCCACCTTGGTTGGAGGCCCAGTGGTGCAGTTGGCATCAGAGATGAATCCGCTGGTGTTAAAGAACCTGTAGGCCACCTCTGATCCTGAGGGCCTGAAGGTGTTCCAGAGGGATCAGGTGAGGCACCGAAGATTTTCTCATTGGCCAGTTTTAGATCTCTTATTTAGTGGAGTATCGCTGTCTGTTCGTGGTGGGATCAAAGCTGGAAAAGCATCATAAAGGCTTTGCCAAAAGATGCCAGCTCTGCAGCAAAGAGGTACTTAGCTCAGTGCATGACTTTGAATTATGGAAGCAGTGGGACGTGGAGCCATGTCTGGACTATGTATGCTTTTTTGGGGCATTATGGACTTACCAGGGCTGTGGGACTATAGAGAAGACCTTTTGTGGAAGTGACCCCAGGAATAGGAGCAGGAACGTGTCTGTGCCTGTGACTTCAACCGGGACCCTTTCGTCCTGAGCTTGTTGAAGACTAACTTGGCCTCACATTCTCGTGTGGCCTTATTTATTTTCTTACAGCAATCTCCCAACTTTGCGTCCTGCCTGGTCTTGAGACACCAGAGCCAGTCATCTTGGGTGTCAGTGATCAACATCTGTCAGCTATACTGTAGAACCAACACGGTTTAAACCCTGTTGTTTAAGGTGAAGACATACTGCACACTGTGATTTTTTTTTTAATGGAGAGCCTCTGCCAGGAATAACAGGGTTGAAAAGCTCCAGATCAGAATCAAAGGGCATGTAAAGAAAGTAACTGACATCCGATCGCAGAGATGGTGCAGATACAAGGACCCCAAAGTCAAGTCTAGGATGAAATGGACCCGATGCAAAACAAAATTACACCACATTAACGTGCAAGGGAATTGCTAGGAAGTCAGTCTGCCGGCTGGAGAAACTCACATGGCGATGAATCTGTGGTTCAAAGGCTTTCTCAGAATAGATACACATACAAGCATTCTCAGGAATCTAGGACAATTGAAGATTCACACAAATCCTTCCGGGCTTCTTTAAGAGTTCCAAACAGGTAATTTGTTGAACATCACACATGAGCAAATATCTGGCTTTTCCCCTTGCACTTTTTTGTAATAGGTCCAAACTTGTGCCCTTTTCAATATGTTTTATCATTTTTTTAACACAGGTGATACTTGCTATTTTAAATCACAAACAGCTCCAGCACATCTTTGTAGGAGGCTGGACTGACTTGTAGTGAGTACCAAGGGGTACTTGCACCTTGCACCAGGCCCAGTTATCCCTTATTAGTGTATAGGGTGTCTAGCAGCTTAGGCTGATAGATAATGGTAGCTTAGCAGAGCAGCTTAGGCTGAACTAGGAGACGTGTGAAGCTACTACAGTACCACTTAGTGTCATATGCACAATATCATAAGAAAACACAATACACAGTTATACTAAAAATAAAGGTACATTATTTTTATGACAATATGCCAAAGTATCTTAGAGTGTACCCTCAGTGAGAGGATAGGAAATATACCCAAGATATATATACACAATAGCAAAAATATGCAGTATAGTCTTAGAAAACAGTGCAAACAATGTATAGTTACAATAGGATGCAATGGGGAAACATAGGGATAGGGGCAACACAAACCATATACTCCAAAAGTGGAATGCGAACCACGAATGGACCCCAAACCTATGTGACCTTGTAGAGGGTCGCTGGGACTATTAGAAAATAGTGAGAGTTAGAAAAATAACCCTCCCCAAGACCCTGAAAAGTGAGTGCAAAGTGCACTAAAGTTCCCCTAAGGACAAAGAAGTCGTGTTAGAGGAATAATGCAGGAAAGACACAAACCAACAATGCAACAACTGTGGATTTCCAATCTAGGGTACCTGTGAAACAAGGGGACCAAGTCCAAAAGTCACAAGCAAGTCGGAGATGGGCAGATGCCCAGGAAATGCCAGCTGCGGGTGCAAAGAAGCTTCTACTGGACAGAAGAAGCTGAGGTTTCTGCAAGAACGAAAAGGGCTAGAGACTTCCCCTTTCGTGGACGGATCCCTCTCGCCGTGGAGAGTCGTGCAGAAGTGTTTTTCCGCCGAAAGAGCGCCAACAAGCCTTGCTAGCTGCAAATCGTGCGGTTAGCATTTTCGGATGCTGCTGTAGCCCTGGAGGGACCAGGAGGTCGCAAATTGGACCAGAAGAGAGAGGGGACGTCAAGCAAAACAAAGAGCCCTCTCAGCAGCAGGTAGCACCCAGAGAAGTGCCAGAAACAGGCACTACGAGGATGCGTGAAACAGTGCTCACCCGAAGTCGCACAAAGGAGTCCCACGTCGCCGGAGACCAACTTAGAAAGTCGTGCAATGCAGGTTAGAGTGCCGTGGACCCAGGCTTGGCTGTGCACAAAGGATTTCCACCGGAAGTGCACAGGGGCCGGAGTAGCTTCAAAAGTCGCGGTTCCCAGCAATGCAGCCCAGCGAGGTGAGGCAAGGACTTACCTCCACCAAACTTGGACTGAAGAGTCACTGGACTGTGGGGGTCACTTGGACAGAGTCGCTGGATTCGAGGGACCTCGCTCGTCGTGCTGAGAGGAGACCCAAGGGACCGGTAATGCAGCTTTTTGGTGCCTGCGATTGCAGGGGGAAGATTCCGTCGACCCACGGGAGATTTCTTCGGAGCTTCTGGTGCAGAGAGGAGGCGGACTACCCCCACAGCATGCACAGACAGGAAAACAGTCGAGAAGGCGGCAGGATCAGCGTTACAGAGTTGCAGTAGTCGTCTTTGCTACTATGTTGCAGGTTTGCAGGCTTCCAGCGCGGTCAGCAGTCGATTCTTTATCAGAAGGTGAAGAGAGAGATGCAGAGGAACTCGGCTGAGCTCATGCATTCGTTATCTAAAGTTTCCCCAGAGACAGAGACCCTAAATAGCCAGAAAAGAGGGTTTGGCTACCTAGGAGAGAGGATAGGCTACTAACACCTGAAGGAGCCTATCAGCAGGAGTCTCTGACGTCACCTGGTGGCACTGGCCACTCAGAGCAGTCCAGTGTGCCAGCAGCACCTCTGTTTCCAAGATGGCAGAGGTCTGGAGCACACTGGAGGAGCTCTGGACACCTCCCAGGGGAGGTGCAGGTCAGGGGAGTGGTCACTCCCCTTTCCTTTGTCCAGTTTCGCGCCAGAGCAGGGCTAAGGGGTCCCCTGAACCGGTGTAGACTGGCTTATGCAGAATTGGGCACCTCTGTGCCCAACAAAGCATTTCCAGAGGCTGGGGGAGGCTACTCCTCCCCTGCCTTCACACCATTTTCCAAAGGGAGAGGGTGTCACACCCTCTCTCAGAGGAAGTTCTTTGTTCTGCCATCCTGGGCCAGGCCTGGCTGGACCCCAGGAGGGCAGATGCCTGTCTGAGGGGTTGGCAGCAGCAGCAGCTGCAGTGAAACCCCAGGAAGGGCAAATTGGCAGTACCAGGGTCTGTGCTACAGACCACTGGGATCATGGGTTTGTGCCAACTATGCCAGGATGGCATAGAGGGGGCAATTCCATGATCATAGACATGTTACATGGCCATATTCGGAGTTACCATTGTGAAGCTACATATAGGTAGTGACCTATATGTAGTGCACGCGTGTAATGGTGTCCCCGCACTCACAAAGTTCAGGGAATTGGCTCTGAACAATGTGGGGGCACCTTGGCTAGTGCCAGGGTGCCCTCACACTAAGTAACTTTGCACCTAACCTTTACCAGGTAAAGGTTAGACATATAGGTGACTTATAAGTTACTTAAGTGCAGTGTAAAATGGCTGTGAAATAACGTGGACGTTATTTCACTCAGGCTGCAGTGGCAGGCCTGTGTAAGAATTGTCAGAGCTCCCTATGGGTGGCAAAAGAAATGCTGCAGCCCATAGGGATCTCCTGGAACCCCAATACCCTGGGTACCTCAGTACCATATACTAGGGAATTATAAGGGTGTTCCAGTAAGCCAATGTAAATTGGTAAAATTGGTCACTAGCCTGTTAGTGACAATTTGAAAGAAATGAGAGAGCATAACCACTGAGGTTCTGGTTAGCAGAGCCTCAGTGAGACAGTTAGGCACCACACAGGGAACACATACATATAGGCCACAAACTTATGAGCACTGGGGTCCTGACTAGCAGGGTCCCAGTGACACATAACAAACATACTGAAAACATAGGGTTTTCACTATGAGCACTGGGCCCTGGCTAGCAGGATCCCAGTAAGACAGTGAAAACACCCTGACATACACTCACAAACAGGCCAAAAGTGGGGGTAACAAGGCTAGAAAGAGGCTACTTTCTCACACAACCCCCAACAAACGAAGGACAATAAGGCTAACCTTGGCCAGTTGAGACTCTATTGTCTAAGTGGTGATAAGTAGAGAGTAGCTCTGCAATAGACTGGTTACTCCCTTTATCATCCACTATATGGTTACCTCCCTGTGGGGATGTAAACCACCCTGTTTGAAGTTTTTTAGCTAAGCAACAATGTGAAGATGTATTTTCAGAGTTTCTATCAGTAAGTTTTAGTTTAGAGCAGTGGGAATTGTCCACTGAACCTATTTGTAGTGATGGAAATGCCAGACAGGGATGCTGTCTCAGGAAAGCCATAGCTGGGCAAAAACTTTGTCCATATGGCTGGAAGAGAGAACAGGGATGCTGTTTCTCTTGAGTTGGAGCAGGGCAGGGATGCTGTCCTATGAGCGCCAGACTAGGGCAGGGATGCTGTCCTAAGTGTTGTGAGGCAGTGCAGGGTTTCTGCACTAAAGTTTCTCTGGGAGGGTTGGAGGGATGCTCCATGTTAACTAAAATGGTGCTCTTTTCCTCACCAATGTTAGTTATCCCACAGAGAGGTACTTCCACCTCAGGGAGTACAGCTATGCCAGCTGATGATTCCCTTGGAACAGGTGCCACCCCAGGAGAGGTTTCTCCCACCACAGGAATGGTATCCTGAATGGTAGGGTGGTTAGGGGATACTGTGATACCCTTTTTACCTGTTGATGGAGAGGGATCCTGAGTTTTCAGGCCTTCTCTCCTTTGCTTTTTCATTTCAGTAGAAATGAGAGGGAACAATTCCTCAGGGATGCCCAGCATGGCTGCATGGGCATAAAACTCTACATCAGCCCAACCTGAGGCCTCTAGGTCATTACCTAAGAGACAGTCTACAGGTAAGCTAGGTGATACCACCACCTGCTTAGGGCCAGTAACTCCACCCCAACTAAACTGAATTATAGCTAAGGGAAGAAACTTAGTGGAGTTATGGACCTCAATAATCTTATACTGTTGTCCAATGATGTGTTGATCAGGGTGCACTAGGTTTTCAGTCACCAAAGTGATACTGGCACCTGTGTCCCTGTAGGCCAAGGCCTCAACACCATTTATTGAAACTGTCTGCCTGTACTTATCCATTGTAAGGGGACAAGCAGCCAGTGTGGCAAGGCCAATGCCACTAGGTGTGACAGAAACTGTCTTGGGACTGACTACCCCAGTTTCTACTATGGACCCATAAGTGAACCCAACTACACCCTTAACTTGACTGTTGCCAGCAGTCCCACCACTAGTACCACTACTGCTAGGGGCACTAGAGTTTGATGTATTAGTGGTGGTAGGCTCAGGGGGTTTACCTGGACAGGACTTATCCCCGGGCCTATGGCCTCTGTTTTTACACACAAAGCACCAAGGCTTTTTAATGTGTGCAGGTTGAGAAGAAGAGGAAGAATTAGTTTTATCCCCACCCTCTGAAGAGTGTTTAAGATTTGAAGTGGGATCTTTGGTTTTACCCTTATCCCCATGCTTATCTTGAGATTTTTCACCATCTTTCTTCTTATTGCCATCTTTGTCACCCCCTGTATGAACTTTTCTGTTCACCCTTGTTCTGATCCATTTGTCTCCCTTCTTTCCCAATTCTTGGGGAGAGGTCAGATCAGAGTCTACCAGGTACTGGTGCAACAAATCAGACACACAATTATTAAGTATATGCTCTCTCAGGATTGTGTTATACAGGCTTTCATAATCAGTAACTTTACTGCCATGTAACCACCCCTCCAAGGCCTTCACTGAATGGTCAATGAAATCAACCCAGTCTTGTGAAGACTCCTTTTTGGTCTCTCTGAACTTTATCCTGTACTGTTCAGTGGTTAAGCCATAACCATCCAGGAGTGCATTCTTAAGTACTGTAAAATTATTGGCATCACTTTCTTTCACAGTAAGGAGCCTATCCCTACCTTTTCCACTAAATGATAGCCATAGGATAGCAGCCCACTGCCTTTGAGGGACATCCTGTACAACACAGGCCCTCTCAAGTGCAGCAAACCACTTGTTAATGTCATCCCCCTCCTTATAAGGGGGAACTATCTTGTGCAGATTCCTGGAATCATGCTCTTTTGCAGGATGACTATGGGGAATACTGCTGCTGCCACCATGGGTTTCTAAACCCAGTTTCTGTCTCTCCTTCTCTACTTCTAAAGTCTGTCTATCCAAATCCAGCTGTTGCTTCTTGAGCTTCAGTCTGGTTTGTTCCACTCTCAATCTATTGAGCTCCCTTTCTAACAATCTGTCATCAGGGTGGGTGGGTGGGACATGCCTTGAAACAGAAGTATGGTGAGAATGGACAGAAGGAGACCTGTCCCTTACAGAAGCCACCCTAACAGCTTGGCTAACAGAAACATCACTACCAGTATGGTGAGAATAAATGCTTTTGCTATGATGTGAGACAACACTATTTGTATGGTGTGACCCAACATCATTACCAACTATGCTAGACTGTCTAGTAATGGGCAGGCTAGGAAGTTTCTTTCCTGACTCTTTTCCTGGGGGAGTCACTGGATCAGATTGGGAACCACTAGCTACTTTTTCAACAGATGGGGCACTTCTTGCCTTATCTTGTTCTCTAAGCATGTTAAGTAACAATTCCAAGGAAGGATTCTTCCCTACACTCAAACCTCTCTCTATGCAGAGACTCCTTGCTCCTTTCCAGCTAAGGTGATCATATGCAAGTTTGGACAGATCAACATTTTGGCCTGTGCCAGACATTGTTAGAGAGAGTTAAAGTGATGGAAAAAGAGAAAAAGTTTGTCAGAGCTTTTAGAAAGACTGAGAAAAAAACTTTTTAAACTTTTTAGAACTTTTTAGAAAGTTAGAAGTACTTTTCAGCACTTAGAAAAGAGTGAGAAGAGGAAATGCAAAACTTTTTGGCAATGTGTATATACACTGAACTTGTTTTGTATATTTTTCTCTTATGAAAAGTACAATGACAAGAGTGGTAAGCAGTCTCAAAGCACTTATCCCACAGCTGCACAACCAATGTAGGAGGCTGGACTGGTTTGTAGTGAGTACCAAGGGGTACTTGCACCTTGCACCAGGCCCAGTTATCCCTTATTAGTGTATAGGGTGTCTAGCAGCTTAGGCTGATAGATAATGGTAGCTTAGCAGAGCAGCTTAGGCTGAACTAGGAGACGTGTGAAGCTACTACAGTACCACTTAGTGTCATAAGCACAATATCATAAGAAAACACAATACACAGTTATACTAAAAATAAAGGTACTTTATTTTTATGACAATATGCCAAAGTATCTTAGAGTGTACCCTCAGTGAGAGGATAGGAAATATACCCAAGATATATATACACAATAGCAAAAATATGCAGTATAGTCTTAGAAAACAGTGCAAACAATGTATAGTTACAATAGGATGCAATGGGGAAACATAGGGATAGGGGCAACACAAACCATATACTCCAAAAGTGGAATGCGAACCACGAATGGACCCCAAACCTATGTGACCTTGTAGAGGGTCGCTGGGACTATTAGAAAATAGTGAGAGTTAGAAAAATAACCCTCCCCAATACCCTGAAAAGTGAGTGCAAAGTGCACTAAAGTTCCCCTAAGGACAAAGAAGTCGTGTTAGAGGAATAATGCAGGAAAGACACAAACCAACAATGCAACAACTGTGGATTTCCAATCTAGGGTACCTGTGGAACAAGGGGACCAAGTCCAAAAGTCAAAAGCAAGTCGGAGATGGGCAGATGCCCAGGAAATGCCAGCTGCGGGTGCAAAGAAGCTTCTACTGGACAGAAGAAGCTGAGGTTTCTGCAGGAACGAAAAGGGCTAGAGACTTCCCCTTTGGTGGACGGATCCCCCTTGCCGTGGAGAGTCGTGCAGAAGTGTTTTCCTGCCGAAAGAACGCCAACAAGCCTTGCTAGCTGCAAATCGTGCAGTTAGCGTTTTCGGACGCTGCTGTGGCCCTGGAGGGACCAGGAGGTCACAAATTGGACCAGGAGAGAGAGGGGACGTCGAGCAAGACAAGGAGCCCTCTCAGCAGCAGATAGCACCCGGAGAAGTGCCAGAAACAGGCACTACGAGGATGCATGAAATGGTGCTCACCCGAAGTCGCACAAAGGAGTCCCACGTCGCCGGAGACCAACTTAGAAAGTCGTGCAATGCAGGTTAGAGTGCCGTGGACCCAGGCTTGGCTGTGCACAAAGGATTTCCACCGGAAGTGCACAGGGGCCGGAGTAGCTGCAAAAGTTGCGGTTCCCAGCAATGCAGCCCAGCGAGGTGAGGCAAGGACTTACCTCCACCAAACTTGGACTGAAGAGTCACTGGACTGTGGGGGTCACTTGGACAGAGTCACTGGATTCGAGGGACCTCGCTCGTCATGCTGAGAGGAGACCCAAGGGACCGGTAATGCAGCTTTTTGGTGCCTGCGGTTGCAGGGGGAAGATTCCATCGACCCACGGGAGATTTCTTCGGAGCTTCTGGTGCAGAGAGGAGGCGGACTACCCCCACAGCATGCACAGACAGGAAAACAGTCGAGAAGGCGGCAGGATCAGCGTTACAGAGTTGCAGTAGTCGTCTTTGCTACTATGTTGCAGGTTTGCAGGCTTCCAGCGCGGTCAGCAGTCGATTCCTTATCAGAAGGTGAAGAGAGAGATGCAGAGGAACTCGGCTGAGCTCATGCATTCGTTATCTAAAGTTTCCCCAGAGACAGAGACCCTAAATAGCCAGAAAAGAGGGTTTGGCAACCTAGGAGAGAGGATAGGCTACTAACACCTGAAGGAGCCTATCAGCAGGAGTCTCTGACGTCACCTGGTGGCACTGGCCACTCAGAGCAGTCCAGTGTGCCAGCAGCACCTCTGTTTCCAAGATGGCAGAGGTCTGGAGCACACTGGAGGAGCTCTGGACACCTCCCAGGGGAGGTGCAGGTCAGGGGAGTGGTCACTCCCCTTTCCTTTGTCCAGTTTCGCGCCAGAGCAGGGCTAAGGGGTCCCCTGAACCGGTGTAGACTGGCTTATGCAGAATTGGGCACCTCTGTGCCCAACAAAGCATTTCCAGAGGCTGGGGGAGGCTACTCCTCCCCTGCCTTCACACCATTTTCCAAAGGGAGAGGGTGTCACACCCTCTCTCAGAGGAAGTTCTTTGTTCTGCCATCCTGGGCCAGGCCTGGCTGGACCCCAGGAGGGCAGATGCCTGTCTGAGGGGTTGGCAGCAGCAGCAGCTGCAGTGAAACCCCAGGAAGGGCAGTTTGGCAGTACCAGGGTCTGTGCTACAGACCACTGGGATCATGGGATTGTGCCAACTATGCCAGGATGGCATAGAGGGGGCAATTCCATGATCATAGACATGTTACATGGCCATATTCGGAGTTACCATTGTAAAGCTACATATAGGTAGTGACCTATATGTAGTGCACGCGTGAAATGGTGTCCCCGCACTCACAAAGTTCAGGGAATTGGCTCTGAACAATGTGGGGGCACCTTGGCTAGTGCCAGGGTGCCCTCACACTAAGTAACTTTGCACCTAACCTTTACCAGGTAAAGGTTAGACATAT
This sequence comes from Pleurodeles waltl, assembly GCF_031143425.1. NCBI lineage: Eukaryota > Metazoa > Chordata > Amphibia > Caudata > Salamandridae > Pleurodeles > Pleurodeles waltl. The sequence goes on from NC_090445.1 coordinate 513,774,444, forward strand.
AGGTGACTTATAAGTTACTTAAGTGCAGTGTAAAATGGCTGTGAAATAACGTGGACGTTATTTCACTCAGACTGCAGTGGCAGGCCTGTGTAAGAATTGTCAGAGCTCCCTATGGGTGGCAAAAGAAATGCTGCAGCCCATAGGGATCTCCTGGAACCCCAATACCCTGGGTACCTCAGTACCATATACTAGGGAATTATAAGGGTGTTCCAGTAAGCCAATGTAAATTGGTAAAATTGGTCACTAGCCTGTTAGTGACAATTTGAAAGAAATGAGAGAGCATAACCACTGAGGTTCTGGTTAGCAGAGCCTCAGTGAGACAGTTAGGCACCACACAGGGAACACATACATATAGGCCACAAACTTATGAGCACTGGGGTCCTGACTAGCAGGGTCTCAGTGACACATAACAAACATACTGAAAACATAGGGTTTTCACTATGAGCACTGGGCCCTGGCTAGCAGGATCCCAGTGAGACAGTGAAAACACCCTGACATACACTCACAAACAGGCCAAAAGTGGGGGTAACAAGGCTAGAAAGAGGCTACTTTCTCACAATCTTCATGTACTGCATGTAGGAGGCTGGCCCTCTTGGTAGTGTGCAAAACTAGGCACACTGTGCAGGGGGTCCAGGCAACTACATATTGGTAGGGGGTCCAGACAACCACCCTTTGGTTTACAGTGATAAAAACCGACCGACTCGCAAAATGCATTTCCGACTCGCAAATAGGAAGGGGTGTTCCCTTCCTATTTGCGACTCGCAGTGGTATGCAATTCCATTTGCGACCGCGTACGCAGTCGCAAATGGAGTCGCAGTTACCATCCACTTGAAGTGGATGGTAACCCACTCGCAAATTGGAAGGGGTCCCCATGGGACCCCTTCCCCTTGGTGAATGGACCCCAAAATATTTTTTCAGGGCAGGTTTCGGATTTTTTTTTAAGTGCAGCTCGTTTTCCTTTAAGGAAAACGGGATACACTTGAAAAAAAAAAAACTGCTTTATTAACAAGCAGTCACGGACATGGAGGTCTGCTGACTACAGCAGGCCTCCATGCCAGTGAGTGCCCATAGTCGCTATGGGGCCGCAATTTGCGACCCACCTCATTAATATTAATTAGGTGGGTCTTTGCGACCCCATAGCGACACCGTTCTCCATTGCAAATTGCGAGTTGCAATTTGCGAGTCGCTCGGACTCGCAAATTGCAAGTCGCAATTTGCAAAGTACCTACATCTGGCCCCTAATGCTCTAATTTTGAAGGGAACTTGGTTGAGCAGTTAGGCCAATCTTGGAGAGGGGCAAAGCATTTGTTGTACTCACAGTATCAATCATGCAACTCACACACTCAAAGGAATAACTTGAGACCATTTTTAAAACTACTTCAGATTTGTATGTAATTTTTCAGATCAAGATTATCAAAATTGGTTAAGTACCTTTTGAGATATGAATTTTTGAAGTTTAAAGTCACTTTCTTTTGCAGGTCGGTCGAGGTCATCATTGGGCACACTGTGCCAGCTAGAGAAGTTTGTGCACCTCCCGGTTCTGGCAGGAGCAGTGATGAAAGGTCTCTGGAGCTGGTGCAGGGCCACTACAAGGGACAACTTGGAAAAGCACTGCACAGGTAAATTTAGAGGTGATTCCATAGGCTCCTTTTGGAGTGTCGAGGTTGGAAGGAGTGGGGGACCCTTAGAGCACTGCAGGTTCTTCCTTGCATGGCACAGGGTGGCTGGGTGCAGAGAGAATCAGTAAGCCAGGAGCTGTGTGCAAAGATGCCTTCTGGAGCTGGAGGTAAGTCAGTTCAAGGATCATTTGCAGGACAATGGGGGCACTCTGATGGGAGGTCCAGGGTGTTCCTGATGTCCTTCATCTGGGGCTTCATCCTGGTCCTTTTCCAGCCCTGGGTAGGCTGGTTTTCTTGGTGTCCAATGCTAGCTGACCAATACCAAGGGTATTGGTATGGTTTGACCACTGGAGGGCACAGTGCCATCAATCAATCAAAGCATTTGTAAAGCGCACTACACACCTGTGAGGGTCTCAAGGTGCTGAGGGGGGGAGGCTGCGACTGCTTGAACAGCCAAGTCTTGAGGTGTCTCCTGAACATACGTAAGTACTGTGTCTGTCGCAGGTGGGGGAAGAGTGTTCCAAGTCTTGGCGGCGAGGTGAAAGAACGATCTGCCACAGGCAATCATTCTGTGGATGCCTGGGATGGTGACGAGGGCAAGGTCAGCGGAGCGAATCTGTCGGGTCGGGGTGTCGAAGGAGAGCCGTCTGTTGAGGTATTCTGGTCTGGTGTTGTGCAGTACCTTGTGAGCATGGGTGAGGAGTTTGAACGTGATTCTCTTGTTGACGGGGAGCCAGTGCAGGTCTTTCAGGTGGGCTGTGATGTGGCTCTGGTGGGGGATGTCCAGGATGAGGCGTAAGGAGGCGTTCTGTACGTATTGCAGTCTTTTCTGGAGCTTGGCTGTTGTTCCTGCTTAGAGGGCGTTGCCCTCGTCCAGTTTGCTGCTTACGAGGGCTTGGGTGACCGTCCTTCTGGTTTCAGTGAGGATCCATTTGTAGATCTTCCGAAGCATGCAGAGGGTGTTGAAGCAGGAGGAAGAGACGGCATTGACTTGCTGGGTCATTCATAGCGATGGGTCTAGGAAGATATTCCAGGTTGCCTGCGTGGTCGGTGGGTGTCAGTCAAAACTGATATAACAAGCTCCCTTTTCCTAGTTGGTAACAACCACTCAACTTGGTTCCACCTGAGCCATGGTTGCTAAAAAGGTTCATACTCTAGAGTGTGCATTTAAAGGTATTATCCAATTTCTAAGTTGCCTTGTCACAATGAAAAGACACCTGGAACCAGACAGAGCATTAATTGTATTTATTTCAGGAGTTTTTAACTTTGTCTCGTAACCTCCATTAATCCTTACTTAAACCCAGAGTCCCCATTCTCACGGCCCAGTAACTAGATCTGATATCTTATTTACCATTTGTAACCCGTAGTAGCTCTTTCCAGTGGCTTGAAAATCAATTTCACAATTAGGTTTTTGGTTGCTGAATTTGGATGTGCACACTGCAGCATTAACTCTGCCATCCTGAGCCATCCTACTGGACCTAGGATAGTACCAAAACTCATACTAGGGTAAGGAGGATCTTGGCCTTTAGAGATGCAATATAATTTCTTTTCTGACACCTAAACATCACAGAGTAGACCATGGTAGTGAATTTTATTTGTAGGCTGCACAAGTTCTGATTGTATCTGGAGTCAGCTGTGTTATTGAAAACCCCTCCTGTAGGAAAGCACTCTCTATTGATTCTTATGTTCAGTTTTCATTGTTACCACAACAAAGTCTATGGGAATCTGATCTTGTAAGATAAAACTACCAATAGGATCTCATGTTAATTGTACGTAATATAGCACTTTAGAGCCTCACTTGTTGACGTGTTGCAGAAGACCACAGATTAGGCTTTCTGCCCAGAAACTCTCAGTTGTGTCTATGGTATACACCAATTTGATAGTCACCAATTACCATTGCTTGTGAATATGCTATAGATACCTTAATTAAGTTAATATTTGCATGTCAAAGTTATCAACCTTCTTCAGCCAATGAGGTGGTGTAACCACCCATGTCGTCCTAATCACCATCATCATTTGCTTAAGAATTTATACAGTTTTCAATAGGAACATTCACAGATTTTCAACATGCGTGTGCAGTGGAATACTTCAACACCTAGATCCAAGGAGGACCATCTACCATTTGACTTGGTATTACTTCAGATATTACAACCCTACTGGCTAAATAGGGTTGAGAGCTCTTATGTAGTCTGTTGCAACACTGCCAATACAGACCAAAAGTAAAAACCACAGTGTGAGAAAAGGCCCCTTTTTAACATGGTTAGCCCCGCACTTTTTGCCTGATGTATGATGGAGTTTAGAAATTGTACTGCTCAGGGCTCCTGCTAACCAGGTTCCCTGGGCCATAGCTCTTTCCCTTAAACAGTTGTGATGCATTGGCAAAATTGGATACACCTTTCGCTACCACTATAAGTCCCTAGTAAAAGGTACTTAGGTACCCAGGGCATGGGGTACTAAGGGTAGACCCCTGAGGGCAGCAGCACTGATTGCCCCACATTCTAGGTCCATGCATCCAGATGCACCCAGCACTGCCATTGCAGGCTGAGTGTCCTGGTGCAAACCTAAGACACAAACTCAACATGGCACACTGCCTGTGTGCCCTGTCCACTATACACTGTATACACTATGGATAAGACAACCCTCTGGCAGGCCTTCCAGGCCTAAGGCAGGGTGCACCATATTATATGTGAGGGCATAGCTGCATGAGCAATATGCCCCCATTGTGTCCTTGCCAAACCTGGGACATAGTGAGTGAACAGAGCAACCATTTTCATACATGTGGTGGACACTGGTCAACACAGGTTTCCCAGCTACATGATAGCTACTCTGAACCACGGGATGTTTGGTATCTCACAACTCAGAATGATCAATCAAAACTGGTACCAGTATTGGATTTATCCCTAAATGTTCCTAGGGGTCATCTAGGAAGTACCCCCCCCCTGCAAAAGCTAACTACCCAGGCACGGTTGCTGACTGGTCCTATCCAGCCTGCCACCTCCAGAAACCTAATCTACAATCCTTGGGGGAGAGATCCAACTCTCTGGTTTGTAGAACAATGCCCTTCCTGGTTGGAGGTGCTTCAAACAGCTTACCACCTTTGAAACCTTCACATTTGGTGGGAGCAAAGGTGGGAAACTACACAAAGAGTAGGAGGAGCGACCCCACCTGGCATGCACCACCCCTAAGGTGTTGCCTGTGAGGTGGGCACTCCATTTAATTTTCATCCATCTTAGATGGAAGGAAAAGTGCCAATCAGGGATAGGGAAGTGGTTACTGTAATGGGTGTAGCCACCCAACGGTAGGTGTCCCATTGACCATTACCAGGTTCCCCCTAAAACATCAACTAAATTCAGTATTTGGTGGACATTCCTAGACCAAATAATCAGATTCAATGGACAAAAGAAGGCCAGTAAAAAGAAAATCCAAGGCACAAGAACTGTGGACTGCTGCAACACGCAGGACCTGACAATCACCACTGAGGAGCTGCTGGACACTGGAAAAACTCCAAAGAACACCAGAGGACCTCTAGGCTTTGAAAATCACCCAAGAACTCCCTCCAGAGTGGAGGTACCACTCTGTGCCAACAAGTAACCAGCAGACCAGTGAGGGTCACTTAACTGACCATCTGCAAACTCCTGAACCGGTAGTTGTAGCTGAACCCAATGACACACCAACAACCATGAGGAAAAACCCTGCAAGTGTGCCAAGTTCGGTGGCCATTTGACTTGGTACTTAACATCCATTTTACTCAGAGTACTTTAATATCAAAGAGTATAAGTTGTAGGAAGGTAGTTCCAGACTTCCAAGTTCAGTTCTGTAAGAAATTGAGTTTTTGGTTGACTGAGGTATGAGCGCTGGTCAGGCAGCAACCACAATTTTTGTTAGAGTACGGCACAAGCCAACACTAAATTAACCTGTGCTCAATCCTCTGGCAGCCTTTCACAGAGCAGTCAGACTTAGAGGCAGTGTGTAAAGTATTTGTGTAATAGTTCAAACAGTAATAAAGTGAAAACACCACACAAAAGGTATCCCACACCAAGTCGGAAAAGTAGAGTTACTTTTAGGAAATACAACAAGACCAAAACAATAAGAATCCAATCAGTATGACCAGAGCTGGACAATGTTAAAGTTTTTAGTGAAAATAATGCCAAAAAGCACAAAGTGTCAGTGGTGGATATCTGGTCGTGCCGGATTGGGACAAAGTCACACATTCAGGCTGACTGTGATTGAGTGCTGGCAGATACAGGGACTCTGTTAGGCCTGCTGAACAAAGTACCCTAACTCCTGGTTTGTGGAGCTTTGTGAAGATTCCGTTCGAAGATTCAGTGCACAGCCTCAGCGATGTGTTGTTTCCAAGGTGCAGAAAGGCTACGATGCGAGGCACTGCATTGTTGTCTAGGATCTCACCAATGAGGGCATGCAAAGGGAATTCTGTCATTCAGGATGCATCATATAGTCGAGGCAATGCATTGGTTCTGAGGAGGTGCGAGGCTGTGATGTGGAGTCCAGCATCGTTGTTGAGGCTGCCATCAATAAGCCCTGCACTGAAGATGTATCACACTGCAGTGGTTCCTAAGAGGCTGTGGAGGCAATGTGGGCCTTTGCAATGGTTATGATTACGCAGCAGCGGTTCTGCTCAAGGATGTAGTGCACAGCAGACAAGATGTGTTGGTTCCACTGGATCAACAGATGCTGGTAGAGCGCCTTAAGCCCACTTCCAAGGGTCCAGGACAGGGCTGGCACCATTTGGCAGGGTAGACTCACAGATGGTAGAGTGCAGGTGCAGGAGCAAGGTTGTTGAAAGCCTGTTGCGATCCTAAGGCCTCAGATCAGGAGGTCGGGCAACTAGCCCTTGAAGTCATTCTGGGGTTCTGGGCTCAGGAGATGCAGGTCCAGTCCTTCTAACTCGGGCAAGAGGGGAGCAGTTCAGCAGTCCTTCAGAGCAACAATCTAAGAGTAGAACTCCTTTCAGCAGCACAGTAGTCCATTTTCCTGGCCAAGTACCACAGGTCCAAAAGTGTACTGAATATTTGGTGTCTGAGGAAAAGTATTTGTACCCAGATGTTACTTTGACGGGGGTGATGCTCCTCGAGTCATACCTTTGAGGTGCACAGGTGCCCTGCCTAGCTGGCCCTGGTGCCAGACTAACTACAGGGTGTATGAAGCCTTTTGTGTGGAGGCAAAGCACAGCCTATTCAAATGTACGTGGGGCTGTGCCCAGGTCCTTCTTCCCATCTTGCCAATGACGGTCCATCCAGGCACACCTATGCTCCCTATTGTGTGTGGCTGTCTAGGAAGAATAATCGAAGTCCAACCGTCAACTACACCCAGTCATTTGACTCTGAGACAGACTGCATTCACCAAATGGTTAAGGCAGGAAAATGCCAACTTTCTAAAAGTGGCATTTTCACAATTGTAATTCAAAATTCGACTTCACCATAAGACAGGATTTTTCATTTCAATTCCAGAAAGGAATTTGGTACTTGTACCCATTTGGAAATTGCAGCTTATTAAATATAAGAAGGTAACTACAATGTTAACCTTTGGGAGAGGTAGGCCTTGCACTAGTGAAAAACAAATGTAAGAGTTTTTCACTACTAGAACAAGTAAAACCTAAAATGACATCCTTCTTTAATAAATACATTGCACCCTGCCCTCTGTCCCCTCTAGGGCGTACCAGAGGGCTGATATATGTAATAAAAAGGAAGGTGTGGGCCTGGAAAAAGGTTCATTATGCCAGGTTGAAATTGCAGTCTACAACTGCTCACACATAGGCTGCAGTGCCAGGCCTAAGACATGTTTTAAGTGCTGCTTAAGTGGCTAGCATAATCAGTGCTGCAGGCCCACTAGTAGCATTTAATTTACCGGCCCTGAGCACAGGTATCACTACATTACTAGGGATTTATAGGCAAATTAAATATGCCAATTGGGTATAAACCAATCTTGCCATGTGTTAAGGTGAGAGCAGAAGCAGCTTAGCACTGGTTAAGTGCACAGTAGCACTGGTTAGAGTGTGGCACAAGCAGAGCCTTAAGGCCAGCAAAAACGAACTCAGCAAAACAGGAGGTCTGACAGCAGAAAGGTAGGGGGAAAAGTACACCAAGGATGCAGGGTCTAACAAGCTCCACAATGCCTAGCCAATGTTTGGGCTCAGAATAGACAGTACAGGACACTACATAGCAAAAAAATAGGTTATTTATCCTTCTTCAAGTCACACACTTTGTACATCTCAGGTAACTGCCATGGGTATTTATTAAAAGACTGTAGACTTGTGTACAGGTGGACCATGTTAAGTGGGTTTTTGTGCTAACCAGCACAGTCTCTCATGAGGTTATTGCAGGTCATGATTTTCAGAAAATGGGAAAATCAAAGTTAGCTGCATATCCTGATTACTCCTTTAACAGACTGTTGGAAATTGGGTTACTGGTTGAAAGGAGTGAAACTCTATTCAAGCAGCAAAAGAATCTCTGTCAGGGTGAAACACAAGAAAACTCCAAATTAACCTGCGATTAACCCTCTAGAAGTTTGGCACCAAAGCAAGCAAGCTTAACTTACATTCAGTGTGTAAAGTATTTATGTATCACTTCGTACAATAATAAAAGGAAAACAAGAAAATTCTCAAACCAATTTAGAAGAATAGAGTAAAATGTAATAGGTGGTCATCACAACCCTGGCGGACGGTGTTAAAGCGGCGGTAACACCGCCACCAGGCCGGCGGTAAAAAAATTTGAATTACAACCGTGGCGGAAACCGCCAACAAAGACAGCCACTTTAACACTCCGACCGCCAAGGCGGTACAAACAGACAGCGCGGCGGTCACCGCCAACAGACAGGCGGAGGACAAAGTACCGGCCACAGTATCACAACCTACCAATACGTCACCTTTTCCGGGGCGATTCACTTTGGACAAAAACACGGCGGAAACAGGGCTTCGAAGGGAAAACGCTCACCTCTACACACCCCACGAGGAACCAGAACGCCATGGAACCAGAGCTGCACATCCTGCCAGCCCTTATCTTCTTGCTCCTCTGCCAGGAGCACGAACGCCGGCGGCGAAGACCACAGTGAGTACTGCACCTATGACACAGGGGAGGGGGGAGGAAAAAAACAGGGACAAACACACGCAACACCCCCACCCCCTCCCTCACCCACGACAACACACACACTAATACATCATGATACATTACAGTTACACCCCGCAACCCCCCACCCCCCCAGAAGAATACAAAGACCAAAGAAAATGAGTGTAACCATTGTAATATATTAAAATCCAGTACGCAAAAATATACATATATACACTATAAACAAAATAAACACCAAGAATAGTAGTCCAGGTAGTGCTCCATTGATGTCCGTGGTACACTGGGACCACACAGTATGGGTGAGGCCCACACAAGATCCCCGACCATGACGGAGAGAACACTGCAGGGGCATCAGATAGCAATAAAACAGGTACCTCAGGGGGAGGGAAAGGGGGGGCACCTCAGCCTGGTTGAGTGCACGACGCCAAATCCACGAGGGGGCCACATGCCCACTGTTCAATCCTGGGGAGTGCAAAGCCACAGTCTCTCAAGTCTCTACAGTGGGTGGTTTGCCCACTGCTTTATCCTAGAGAGTGCAGAGCCACAGTCTCGCAAGTCTCTACAGTGGGTGGTTTGCCCACTGCTTTATCCTGGGGAGTGCAAAGCCACAGTCTCTCAAGTGGATGTCAATCTCCACTGGATCTGGAGGGGGCTTGGTGCTCAGAGTGCTTCATCCTGCCAAGGACTGAGGTAGTGGATGTCTTTCTCCACTGGTTCTGGAGGGGGCTTGGTGCCCAGAGTGCTTCATCCTGCCAAGGACTGAGGTAGTGGATGTAGTACTCCACAGGTTCTGGAGGGGGCTTGGTGCCCAGAGTGCTTCATCCTGCTCGTGATGGACTCAGTAGCGTCAGTGCCCTTGGCGCTCTTGGGCCAGCGGTGCTTGTGGCGGCAGTGCCCTGTTCAGCGGTGCTTGTTGCGGCGGTGCCCTGGTCAGCGGTGCTTGTTGTGGCGGTGCCCTGTTCAGTGGTGCTTGTTGCGGTGGTGCCCTGTTCAGCGGTGCTTGTGGCGGCGGTGCCCTGTTCAGCGGTGCTTGTTGCGGCGGTGCCCTGTTCAGCGGTGCTTGTGGCGGCGGTGTTCTTTGCAGTGACTCAGCTGGTGGCGGTTCTTCATGGCCCAGCGGGGCTGGTGCTAGCGGTCCTGTCTGGCCCAGAGGGGCTGGTGTTGGTGGTCCTGTCTGGCCCAGCGGGGTTGGTGCTGGTGGTCCTGTCTGGCATAGCGGGCCTGGTGCTGGCGGTCCTCTCTGGCCCAGCAGGGCTGGTGCTGGCGGTCCTGTCTGGCCCAGCGGGGCTGGTGCTGGCGGTCCTGTCTGGCCCAGCGGGGCTGGTGCTGGCGGTCCTGTCTGGCACAGCGGGGCTGGTTTTGGCGGTCCTCTCGGGCCCAGCTGGGCTGGTGGCTGTGGCCTCCTGGGCAGCAGGGATGATGGCGGTGGCCTCTTGGGCAGCAGGGCAGGTGCTGGTGGTGGCCTCCTGGGCAGCGGGGATGATGGCGGTGGCCTCTTGGGAGTGCCCAGTCCTGGTGCACAACCCTGTCAAAGGAGCCGCGGCAAAGGAGGAGATTTCACTTCCGATCCAACATGGCAGCCATAGGGGTAGGCGCCGGGTAGCCCTCCGGCAGGTGCTGGCGGTGGCCTCCTGGGCAGCGGGGATGATGGCGGTGGCCTCCTGGGCAGCGGGGATGATGGCGGTGTTCTCCGCCGTGCTGCCCTTCCCAGACTTGCAGACTTGTGGCCCTTCCCCACCCTGGAAGGTGTCGCAGCTGACTCCACACTCCCACCTGTACCGCTGGGAGCAGCTTTGGAGGCTGGAGTCTTCCCCCTCTCCTGCCGGGCACTGGCCAACTTTTGATGCTTCACAGGTGGGGGACTGTCCGTGCTGTGGCTCCATGCCACACTGGCTGCCCTGGTGGCTGGTGCACTCCAGATTCCAGTGACTACAGGCACCACTGGTCCTGGAGATGTTGTGGCTGAGGTGCTAGGTTGGGACCTGGAGAGTTGGGCCCTAGGATGCGGACGGGGTGGGGGAGGGGTGGGAAAGAGGTCAAGGTTGGACAGGAAAAGTTTTTTGGAAACACTGGGACGGGTAGCTGGAGGGGGTTTGGGAGTGGAGGAAGAGGTTGTGGTTGTAGGAGGTGTTCGTTTGGTGACTTTTGGTGAAGGTGCATGCGCTGGAGGCTGTCGTGAGGTGGATGGTTGTTGGGTGGGTGTGTGCCTGCGTTTGTGTATCTTGGGAGGTGGCGTCACAGACACACTGGGAGAGGACACAGGGGACGTGTGAATGGCAGTGGGGGTGGTGACTGCACATAAGCGGGGTGTGGTGGTGTGTGTGCTGGTGGTGGCAGTAGTGGCTGTAGATGTAGTGCATGCAGGTGTGAGTGTAGACAAGACTGGGAGGGAGGAGGGAGATGAGGAGGAGGGGGACACAGTGGAGGCAGTGGATGTTGGTGTGTCTGCATGTGTGTGATGCTTGCGTGAGTGCCTGTGGGATGTGTGGTGCTTATGTTTGCCTGAGCTTCCCTTGTGTGTTGACGTGTGTGCATGCTGGTCTGAAGGTGTGCTTGGGATAGGCTGAGGTAGAGGGGATTGGGTCTGGGTGGAGGAAGTTAGAGGGGGGAGGCTAGACACAGGGACAATGGCTGCCATCAGTGCTGAGGCCAGAGTCTGAAAAGCTTGCTGGAGGGCCGCCTGACCAGAATGAATGCCCTCCAGGAATGCATTTGTTTGTTGCAACTGCCTTTCTACACCCTGGATGGCATTCAAAATGGTAGACTGCCCAACAGTGAGGGACCTGAGGAGGTCAATGGCCTCCTCACTGAGGGTAGCAGGGGTGACTGGGGCAGAGCCTGAGGTGCCTGGGGTGAAGGTGATGCCCACCCTCCTGGGTGAGCGGCCATGGGGCAAAGGCTGAGGGGCTTCTGGGAGGGCGGTGCTGGTAGGGGGGTGGCGGCTGTACCTGTAGATGCGGGGGACACAGATGTTGCCGCCACCACAAGGGAGCTCCCATCAGAGGACGAGTCCGTGTCACTGGTGTCAGCTCCTGTCCCCTCCGTGGAGTTCCCCTCGCCCTCCGTCCCACTTGTGAACTCCGAGTCCGTAGTCTCGCCCTCCAGGGCCATGTGGGATGCAGCTCCCTCCAGCTCCGGTGCCACTGCTCCTCTGCCTGATGATGCTAAGGCACACAAGAACAGGGAGACCGCAAAAGGGGGGGGACAGAAGAAAGACATGTTGAGTGCATGCATTACCGCTACTGTTGGCGGACACGACAGACACAGAAGTCCCCTGCACTACGCTGCGCACTTGGGCTCCACTGTTCAATCCCTGGGACATGGCCTACAAGGCTATGGATAACATCTGCACACATGGATGACACAGGAGCCTGACTAGGTGTACTTGGCACTGTACACAGGTGGGGTGGGGTGCCACAGGGTCTGCCAGAACAAGGGGACCTAACTAGCACCCTCACCCTGGCCTAGGGAAACCCACAGCCCACCTCCCCCACCCAGACACCTCCACTGCACGCAAAATCAGCAGAATGAGAGTGTACTCACCCCCTTGTGGCTGCTGTGATGCCCCCAAGCACCCATCCAACTCCAGGTACGCCACCGCCAGGATCCTGAACATCAGGGGGGTCATGGTGTGACGGGCACCCCTCCCACGTTGGGAGGCCATCCCCAGCTGGGCCTCTGCCGTCTTCTTGCTCCAGCGGCGAATGTCCTCCCATCTCTTACGGCAGTGGGTGCTCCTTCTGTGGTAGACCCCCAGGGTCCAGACGTCCTTGGCGATGGCACGCCAAATATCTTTTTTCTGGTGAGCGCTGACCTACATGAATTGTACAGGGGGAAAGAAAAGTTATTACCAAATACCCTGTCACAGTCATTGGCCCCTATCCCTACCCTTGCCATGATGCACATGGACTCACCATCGTTTCATGCACGCCTCAGTCTCCCCCCCATCTTTCATCCACCCCACCCCACATAGGCATAGCCCATACAGCATGCTCCCAGTGTATTTGCCTGTTTGTCTGGAGGACCGTAGAGTAGCGGGTACTGGGGGAGGACCCCATCCACGAGTTTCTCCAACTCCTCCGATGTGAAGGCAGGGGCCCTTTCCTCAGACGCACAAGCCATTGTCTCTTCCAGACCGAGGTCACAGCAGCACTTGCAGTGTAGGTCCTCTCCTGTCGAAGATCAGGTGTCGAGTGATTGAACAGATAGAAAATGGCGGTCATGTCCGCGCGGTGCGTACCATCACAGCCGGCGTACATCGTCAATGGCTCCTGGGACCCATAGGGTCCAATGTTAACCAATGCAGCATTGCACCGCGGCCTTCGACCACCTACCGTCACGGTGCACAACGCCAGCGCAGTCACCTCACATACCATTGTCCCACTTTACAGGTCAGGCAGCTGCCATTTCAGGGGCCCACATGGCTTAATTTTTAACAGCGTCCAGATACCTAGGCCTTGCCTCAACACTCATACAGGCTAATTTTCGGATTATGAATAGTGTGCGGTGGAAGCTGTGGGTACGTACCTCTGAGTTGGTTGACTCTGTGTTCGCTGTTGTCCTTTATAGGCACCCGCCGCTGGGACATGTGAGGAGATGGCGGCATCCTCCGGTGTACAGACTGCTGGTGGACCTATCGACAATGGAGGAAAGACATGTGATCATCACCTACAGGCTTGACCGTGCCACAATCCAGGAACTGTGTGCCCATCTGGAGCCAGACCTGATGTCAGCTATCCGCCATCCCACAGGATTACCCCTCAAGTGCAGGTGCTGTCAGTACTCCATTTCCTTGCAAGTGGGTCATTTCAAACAACAGTGGCCATAGCATCAGGGATGTCCCAGCCTATGTTTTCCAACGTGTTGTCCAGAGTGTTGTCTGCCCTGCTGAAACACATGCAGAGCTACATCATTTTCCCTCAGGTGGAGGATTTGCCTACAGTGAAAGGTGACTTCTATATCCCCAACATCATAGGTGCCATTGATGGGACACATGTGGCTTTGGTACCCCCCGCAGGACTGAACAGGTGTACAGAAACCGGAAGAGTTATCATTCCATGAATGTGCAGATGGTGTGTTTGGCAGACCAGTATATCTCCCATGTTAATGCCAAATTCCCTGGCTCAGTGCATGACGCTTACATCCTGCGGAATAGCAGCATCCCTTATGTGATGGGTCAACTCCAGAGGCACCGTGTGTGGCTATTAGGTGAGCACCTGGAAGCTAGCCAGTTGGAATGGTTGTCTGGGTCTGGGGATATCCCTACAGGTTAGTGTGTGTCTAACAGTTGTCTCTCGCCATTTGCAGGTGACTCTGGTTACCTCAACCTGTCATGGCTACTGACCCCAGTGAGGAATCCCAGGACAAGGGCAGAGGAACACTACAATGAGGCACATGGGGGAACTCGGCGGATAATAGAGCGGACCTTCGGCCTCCTGAAGGCCAGGTTCAGGTGCCTCCATATGACAGGTGGATCCCTATTCTACTCACCAAAGAAGGTGTGCCAGATCATCGTGGCCTGCTGAATGCTTCACAACTTAGCTTTGCGACGACAGGTGCCTTTTGTGCAGGAGGATGGTCCAGATGGTGGTGTTGTTGCAGCTGTGGAGCCTGTGGACAGTGAAGACGAGGAAGCAGAAGAAGAGGACATGGACAACAGAAACTCGGTGATCCTGCAATATTTCCAGTGAGACACAGGTAAGAATACAAACCTGCCTAATACATGTACTTTAACACTACTACCTCTCTACTGTCTGTCGTTTTCATCCAGTGTACTGTATAGTCACTGAGTTGTCACTTTCCCTTACGATTTCACAGATGTGTGTCCCACAGTGTGACATCTGCTTTGTTTCCTCATGGACTAGAGCTGTGTGACATAGGTATGTTGGCATTACAATTGAAAGAGCATTTTGCCACTGTAATTGCTAATACAGTATTTCGAAATCACAGACTGACTCCAGATTGTTTTGTGCTTCAAGGGTGTTTATTTAAGTGCTCAATATTGGAGGGGGTTGTAAAATGGTGAGGGGTGATGGTGGAGGAATGTCCATGGCAGAGTCCAGTCTATTAGTCTCACAGGTGCATTGCCCAAATGGGCATAGGATGTGGAGCTGGGGCAGTTTGAGGATGGACAGGGTGACAAAGTGGGACAGAAGGATGACATTCAGGGTGGTCTCATTTCTTGGCGGGGGTCTTGGCATCATTCTCTGTCTTTGTCCTGGATCTCAGGGACCGATTGTGGGGTGGTTCTCCCTCTGCAGGGGGTGGGGTGCTAGTGTCGTGGTCCTGTGGCGGTGCCTCCTGTCCACTAGCACCGGCGGTGGGCAGTTCATCGTCCAGGCTAGTGTCAGGGGCCCCTTATTGTGCCACAGTGTCCCTCCTGGTGTTTAGTACTTCCTTCAGCACCCCTACAATGGTGCCCAGGGTGGAATTGATGTCTCTGAGTTCCTCCCTGAAGCCCAAATACTGTTCCTCCTGCAGGCGCTGGGTCTCCTGAAACTTTGCCAGTACCGTTGCCATTGTCTCCTGGGAGTGGTGGTAGGCTCCCATGATGGAGGAGAGGGCCTCGTGGAGAGTGGGTTCCCTTGGCCTGTCCTCCCCCTGTCGCACAGCAGCCCTCCCAGTTCCCCTGTGTTCCTAGGCCTCCATCCCCTGGACCGTGTGCCCACTACCACTGCCCCCAGGTACCTGTTTTTGTTGGGGTGGTGGGTTAGACTGGGTTCCCTGTAGTGGTGGACACACTGCTGATTGATGTGTCCTGGGGATAGAGGTATGGGCCGGCTGGGTGGGTGCTGTGCTGGTGTTTCCAGAGGGGGGAGGCTCTGTAGTGGCCTGTGACTGTGTCAGGGGAACCGACTGTCCCAAGGTCCCCGATGGGCCGGGCTGGTCATCGAGATCCAGTTGGACAGAGCTGCTGTCATCACTGTGGGCCTCTTCTGTTGGTGGTGTGGACATGTGTGGACCCTCCTGTCCGGTGATGTTGGGAAGGGGTCCTGCAGGGGTATAAAAGGATGTTTATTACATCTGTGTGTGCCATGGTGTGCAATAGGTGGGAGACCGTGTTCCCCAGTGCTTGCATTCCTGTGTGGGACCTTGTGTGATGGTGGTTTAGGGGAGTGTATGGGTATGTGCAGTGGCCATGCTTTGGGGATGGCTGTCCATGCTTTGTTGATGCATGCAGGGCTTGGTGTTGGGACGGGTGGGTTGTGATAGTGGGACATTTGTGAGGAGTAGGAGTGATGGGGATGAGGGTGAGGGTGGGGGTATGTGATGACATGCAGGTAGGGTGGGGGATGTAATAGTGAAGCTTTGCCTTACCAGAGTCCATTCCTCCATCTACTCCTGCGAGGCCCTCAGGATGCAGAATCGCCAAGACCTGCTCCTCCCCTGTTGTAGGGGAGGAGGTGGGGTTCCGCCGCCAGTCCGCTGAACCGCAAGGTGGTGTCTTGAGACCACGGAACGCACCTTCCCCCATTGGTCGTTCCACCTCTTCCTGATGTCATCCCTATTTCTTGGGTGCTGTCCCACTTCGTTAACCCTGTCCACTATTCTTCGCCATAGCTCCATCTTCCTAGCTATGGAGGTGTGCTGAACCTGTGATCCGAATAGCTGTGGCTCTACCCAGACGATTTCCTCCACCATGACCCTGAGCTCCTCCTCAGAGAACCTGGGGTGTCTTTGCCGTGCCATGGGGTGGTGTGGGTGATGTGTGCGGTGGTGTGTGTAGTGATAAGTGGGGTAATATTTAGTGGTGTGTTGTGTGAGGTGCGTGGAAGTTGTGTGGGTGATGGTATTGTGTGCCTGTGGATGCTTGGTAGTTGTTTGTGGTGTCTCTCTCTGGCCTTCTCTCGATAATTGTGGTCGTAGGGGTTTGTGGGTGATGTGGGTGTGTGTTTTATATTGTAATGGGTGTATGGGTGTGTGGGAGTGGTGTATATATGTGTATCAGGTGTGTGTATCTGGAATTGTCCAATGTGGTAGTGTTATGTAGATGTGTGTGTGTTTTGAGCGCGGAGGTGTGTACCGCCAATGGAATACCACGGTTGAAAGACCGCTGCATGGATTCGTGGGTCGTGATAGTGTGGGTGTATTTCTGTTGGCGTGACGGTGGAGGTTTTGTTTTCGCAAGTTTATCACTGACCTTTGGTGTGGCGGACTTGTGTGGGTGTCTGAATTTTGGCAGATTCCGAGCTGTGGGTCATAATAGCTGTGGCATAATTCCGCGGCCGCGGCGGTGTGTTGGCGGTCTTCTGCACGGCGCTAAGCGGCTTTTTCCCGCCAATGTTGTAATGAGGCCCATAATTATTTGACAGAAACCAAAATGACACAATTTCGGATTAGTAGATCTCGAGATATGCAATTTCAAAGATTCCAGGTAAGTAAAGCACCTAAAAGCACAAAGCGCCACTCATGGTATCTGGTCATGCGAGACTGGATGAACATCACAAGTTCAGTTCATGGTGAAAGGGTCAGTGAGGAATACGGAGTGCATCACAAATGGCTGACGTTGTAGCACAAAGATCCTGTCAGGTGTCGCAGACAGCTGACAAAGCTGTAGCATGAGGTGCAGATCTCACGCTGACAGGCATTATTGCCAGTCACTGTGGTCGGAAGAGCCTGGTTTGCCAGAACTTTGCGATAGTGGGCAGAAAGAGCTTGGCGCAAAGGGGTCTGTTCATGTTCCAGAACAGTTCAACACTTCAGGATATCTTTTTTTCTTTGGAGACGAGCTTAACTGAGGCCACATCAAGGGTCCAGGATCTGAGGATCACCTCTTGGGATTCAGGAACTCACTCCAACAGAGGCCATCCAAGCTCAGGAAGGTCTAGTTACAGGCCCAACTTAGCTAGGCAGTTGCAAGGAGCCTCTGGAGCCCTTATCTTTCTGTAGCTCAAAATAGTAAGTCAGTCTGCTGACCCTGTGAGTCACTTCAGTCTGGAATGAAGGGTCCAAGTCTTCCTCAGTAAGCAGGGCAGCGTCCTTCTGGCCGCAAAGCAGGTCCTGAAGTGTACTCAAGTGTTGGGTCTGAAGGTCCACTATTTGTACATGCTGTCCAGTTTAAAGTAGAAGTTTCGAGAAAATTTCCTTTGAACACCTTGCCGTTTCCTGCCTCCGCTGTTCTGGCTCCAAGATGGCTGCATGAAAAATGCAGTGGAGACTAAAACCTTTGTGCACCTTTTGGCACGCCTGTCAGTTACAAGTGGGGCTGTTCCCACCTCTGTCTCCCCATCATGCCAGTTGATGGCACATCCAGGCACACCTAATCCCTCTATTGTGTGGCTGTTTGGGAGAAATAAGCAAAGTCCAACCACCAACTACATCCAGACAAGTGACCCAGGAGTAGGCTGCAGGCAGCAAATGATTAGGGCAGGAAAAAGCCAACTTTCTAAAAGTGACATCTTCGAAAACTTTAACTTAAAATCTGACTTTAACATTAAAAAGGATTTTTAATTTAAGTTTCTCAGACAACAAACATTAAATATGTACCTGTTCCCAAACAAATGTTAGCACTTATCAAATGTAACAGGGTACACCAATTGTTGGAAGTGACCCTTTTTGCAGGGTTATCTCCAAACGTTTTGCTTCTGACCTCCTGTTCTTGATCCTGTGCTGAATTTTGTTTGTACTGGCTTTAGGACTCTTGGCACTTTACCACTGATGATCAGTGCTAAAGTGCATGTGCTCCCTCTCTAAATTGTAATGGTGATTGATTCATCCATGTTTGGCATATTTGATTATTAGTAGGTCCCTAGTAAAGTGCACTATGTGTGCCCATGGCCTGTAAATCAAATGTTACTAGTGGGCCTGCAACACTGATTGTGCCACCCACATGAGTAGCCCTGTAAACACGTCTCAGGTCTGCCCCTGCAGTGTCTGTGTGTGCAGTTTTAAACTGTCATTTCGACCTGGCAACGGCACCCACTTGCCAGGCCCAAACCTTCTCTTTTACTACATGCAAGGCACGCTACGTTAGGCCCAAGGCAGCCCCATTGGCAGGTTGCACTGTATTTAAAGGGCAGGACATGTACTGTGTGTGTTTTTCATGTCCTGATAGTGAAATACTCTCCCATAGGGTAACAGAGGGATTGTCTTGAGATATCTTTTAGGTGTAATTTCCCATTAGGGACAGATATTGATAAGGCATTTGGGGTTTCTGAACTCACAATTTTAAAATACATCTTTTGGTTAAGTTGATTTTTAAATTGTAAATTTGAAAATACCACATTTGAAAATAAAAGCGGCGTACTTGCTTGTATTCCACAGACAGGCAGAGGCACAGAATGATTAAGCAAGAAAATGCCCACTTTCCAAAAGTGGCATTTTCTTGCTTAACCATTCTGTGCATTTGCCTGTCTATGGAACACACGTCTGGGTCAGGATGACGGTTGGGCTGTTGTAAATTCACTCTAAACTGTCACAATAGGGAGCTGAGGCATGCCCTGCATATCCTGAGGGGTCTTCCAGAGCTAGGTTGGAGGGATGAGCTGACACTTGCACCTGAATAGGGCTGTGTCTGTCCTTATACAAAGCAGTCTCCAACCCCTGGAGTGTATCTGGGACCAGGGCAGGGAAAGGCAGGATCTTGTGAACTTCAAAGACTTTTCTTAGAATTTTGCCTACTTCGAAGGCAGACAGGGGTACAAGCACTGGACCTCTCACCCCACAAATTTAGAATCCTTCTGGACTGAGGACATTCTGACAGGAAGAAGAGTTGAATGCTGTAGGAGGGACTGCCACTCTGCGTGTTGCTTTGCTGCTTCTGTCCTGGGAGTGAAAGGACTGGACTTCTCTTTCTACATCCTGCTTCCAAAGGTTCTCCAAGGGCTTGGGCTAAACGTGCCTCCTGTGAGGAAGTGTCAGGGACATCAAAGACTTCAACTGCCAGCACCTGGGTTCTCTTGCTGAGAGTACTGACGTGCCACCTGATGCCAAATCCATTTCCTGGGCCTTTGGAAGTGAGTTCTGGTGTAACCAAGAAGAAGCAAGCACATCGACTCTAGAGCGACTTCAGAACCAGCACCTCTGGCCAACTTCATGCCACTGCCTGCACCGGAGGTGTGGTACCCGCTGACTGCAATGACACAGGTCCAATGCTGCCACAGCATCTCCAAAGTCCCCCCACAGCGTGAGTCCCGAGTGCCATGTCACCATTGTCTGCGTCACCCGACTCTGCCTCCAACATAGCAACTGTGGCCCTGTGATCATGGCACTGTGAAATCGACGGCTCCCGTCTTGACCTGCCGGATTCATCGACTGCATCTTGTCATAAGGAACCAACGCCTTACCACTGATGCCGCATCACCTTCCCTGAAACTGTAAGGAACTGATGCTTCATCTCCCCATAGCAGTAAGGAACCAACGTCCCACCGGCTCCAGTGACACCTCACCTCCCCAACTCTGTGCAATGCCTTTATTTCCTCTTTTTCCAACATACTTTATCTTGGGTCCATGCGACTCCATGACAAGCTGCACTCCCTAGCAAGTGGCGCTGGACTGTTAGGAACGACAACGTCAAGATGTCATGATAGCGCCAGTTGGAGCAATTGTGTTTCTAAGCGCTATACTAAGATTTAATGTTTGAAAATGTGTATCTTTGCTTGTGTTGTATTTTTGTCATTTTGGTCTTGTTTTACTCAGATACATATTGGCTATTTTTCTAAACTTGTGTGCAGTACTTTTGTGGTATTTGCACTGTGTTACTTTGCGCGCACAAATACTTTACACATTGCCCCTGTGATAAGCCTGACTGCTCATGCCAAACAACCAAGGGGGTGAGCAGGGGTTATTTTAGCTGTGTGACCTCCTTACCCTTACTAGAGTTAGGTTCACTACTTGGACAGGGTGCAAACCACTGCCAACTAGAGACCCCATTTCTAATACCAATGTTATGGGACAGATAGGCCTTGCAGTAATGATAAATGAATTTAAGGGCTTTTAACTACCAGGACAAGTAAAACTAAAAAGTACATGTCCAGCTTTTTAAGTACACTGCACCCTTCACTCTGGGATGTGTAGGGCTTTCCGTATTGGTGACTTATATATGGGTGACTTAAAAAGGAAGGTTTAGGCCTGGCAAAAGGTTTATTTTGCCAGGTCAAAATGGCAGTTTAAACGTCACGTACAGGCTTCCATGGCAGGCCTTAGATGTGTTTTAAGGGCTACGTAAGTGGGTGGCACAATCAGTGCTGCAATTTCAACATGTTTGAAGGAGGGTGCACAAACATGGTAGCACTGGTTAGCAGTGGTAAAGCGTGCAGAGTCCTAAAACCCAACAAAATTGGGTCCCAAAAACAGGAAGGTGAAGGCAAAGGTTTGGGGTGAAAACATCAAGTCTGACAGTCACACTCTTCAACTCTCCCTGTATTACAATCTCAGTCAAGAATGCCTTGTGTTTATCCCCTGGTTGGCTCTTCACTTTGTGCAATCGAGCTACTTGTCTTTTTAGCAAGGCGCATTAGCTGGGCACCTCTAGGAGTCCTTGGGGTGAGCAGCAACATGGGAAGTCTTGACTTGGTACGTGGGCCTCATCTCAACTGGTGCTCCAGAGCTCTAGAGCAAGGCAAGCAAAACTACTTCAAAGAATAATCACAACCCTTGTCATAGTGAACCCTCCAAGTCACTTAGTTAACTTGAGCTCAACCCCTTGGTAGCTATAGCACAGAGTAGACATGCTTAACTTAGGGGAATGTGTAGAGTATTTATGCAGACAGGCTTAACTTAGCGGAATGTCAAACATTAAAAATCCAAAACCTAATTTGAGCATCAGAGTAAGATTTAATAAACAAAATGGCACCAAAAGACAACAATTCAATATAGGAACCTGGAGATATGATTTTTAAAGCACCAAGAAAAAGTAAAGCCCCATTGACAATCAATATTCATTGTAGACAAGGGCTAAGATGCAGTTTCAGGCTGGCTGAGATGGAGCCTTGATGGGATAAACTAAGTGGTTTGGTCTTTGCAAAAGTCTGCAAGTTATAAAGTTTGAAAAAGTTTCTAAGTTCCACTTGCCTGGAGGAAACGCTTTTAAAGGTTTCTAAACTTTCTTCTGGTGGTCAAACAACCACAGAAGCAAACTTATAAAGCCCCCCATTTACACCTATTCCAAGGCAGAAGCACAGTCTAACAGCTGGTAGAGGCTGATGATAGCTGGTAGTGGCTGATGCTAATTAGCCATCTCACAGCTCAGCTAGATATAGGATAACTTTTATTTTCATTAATATTTATTTAAAATCCAAGTATCATAATTTTTTTTATTTAGGAACTATTAAAATTGTGGCTTCGATATTTTTCCAGCTGGTCCTACTCCAGAAATACAGTATTAGTATTTTATTCTGTGATCTACTTTTTATGTAAGACAGCTAGGCCTGCTACAGTGAAAATAGCTTTAGAGCCTTGTCACTGTGCGGACATGGTAACATTAATGACATACTAGTCAATAGTAGTTAGTGACTTACTAATATTGTAAAAGGAGGTTATTACCTCCATTGCATGATTTACACTGCAGCAGTCAGGTTACACAGGGTAGGCCTGAAACCACGTTTGTATTGCCATTATAGTGGATTGCACAATAGGTGCTGCACACCACAAGTGTCATTTAACTTCCAGGCCCTGGGAGCACTTTCTACACCATCTGTGATAGATTTACAAGCAAGGTAAATGTGCCAATTATGAATAAGCCAATTTAACCATGTTTAAAGGGGAAGCACAGGCACTTCACTCCTGGTTAGCAGGGGTAAAATGTTGTAAAGCCAATAAATATACAGTGTTGAAGGTAAAAGACAAAAAAACAGGGGGGACCACACAGAAAAGGTAGAATATCCTTTCCTACAGGGTGCCAGACATGGTTAGGGGTTGTGCATTGGGGTGTCACAGTTTAAACATTCCTCGTGGGGTATGAGTTGTTGCTAGTTATATTAGTTGACTGATACTACTGATATAATCCAAGGCTTCAGTGCCAAACACACATTGGCAGACCACACAGCATAAACTCAGGGGAGCGCCAAAGACACCATCTGTGGGGTAGCTGAACAGACTTTATTTAAAGGGCTAGTAGACCACCTTTCAAAAGTAGATGTAAAAAGGCTTGTGGCATTGCTGCATGTATTACCCACCACCAGGCTCAGGCTTCCTAACTAGTGGACAGTAGCCTTCCTAAACTACCAAAGGAAGAAGCACTATGTTTTTACGCTCAGTACAAAAGAGCACAGTAACACTGTGCAAAATCCAGAACATTAAAAGCATCACCAGTGGGTTATAGAAATGGAGTCCACTAGGTGAAAGCATACAATATCAATCAGAAAAACAAAAGTGACAAGGATGGCACAGCTGTCCACAGATGACAAGGACTTCACTACATCACCTTTAGAAGTATGGTATCAGTGAGATGCATGGAGTTTAGTATATTTCCAAAACATGATCAGTGTAATTTTTAGCCAAATTATTTGCATTTCAGAGGTTTTAAATCCAGAGCCGGGTTGGGGGGATGCGACTGGTGCAGTGGCATTGGGTGCTGACCTGGAAGAGGGGCACTGACCTTAGAGGGAGGCATCATGTTGAGCAATAACTTTCTATTTGAAAACATCTGCTGCAGATTTCCTTGTCTAGTAGCAGTTTTAAATCGCCATAAAGTAGCTGAGAGAGTTAGTATGCCTGCTGCAAAGAGCAGATCGTATGTGAATAACTGAGTGGATTAGTAAAGCCAGCTTTTATGTACTCTTTAAAATAAATGAATTGTATGTGAGAGGGGGTGATGTCGGGTGGTATTGAGGTAATCCGACGGGATGGTCATGGGGAAATGGGGCCAAAAATAATTGTTGCACATGGCACCACCTGCACTAAAGCAGCTCTGCTGAAACCTCAGAGGGAAATTTAAGAGCCCCTAGTGCTGTTCCAACACCACATTAATGTAATTTTTTTAGCTAAGGTGGCGTTAGAAGGCTAAAACGCCACGTCATATTTACAAAGTGGCGCAATGCATGCATTGCACCACTTTGTAACCCCTTGTGCTACATTATGCCTGCGCAAGGCATAATGTATGCAAAGGGGACATTCTCCTGAAAGGGGGGAGCTGAAAAAATGGTGCAAGGAAATCTCAGAGATTTTCTTGCGGCATTATTTTCTGCACTTTCAACGCCTTCTCAGAGCAGGCCTTAAAAGGAGGCTTCCTTTGGTTACAACGGGCCTCTGGGTGCTTTGCAGGATTAGCGTCAACATTTTTTACGCTAATCCTGCAAAGCACCAGACTAGAGTCAAAAATGTTGATGCTAGCCCCCTGACTACTGCCATGGTGCATCGTACTTTGAATACAGCACACACATGGTGGTATGAAGCGCCGATAAAGGGTGCAAGAAAAATGTGGCGCCATACTGTGTGTAGTGCCACTTTTCTTAAATATGCTTTCAGTATTTTGGAGAATGTCATGTCACTTCAGAAGAGCCATTCTGACTGACATATTCTATCAGGCCCCTTTTAAACTACAGAGGGAGCAAAACATTGCCTGATTTCTGGCACCACTAACAAGCCTCAAAATCTATTAACAAAAATGTGGTTTCCCATAAATGGGTCAAAAGCACACACCAGCCTCTAAAACAAGACCTAATGTGTTTTTGTTTGATTTAAAGAATATAAAGTGGGCAGTAGAAAAACTGTTGGAAGGTAGTTTGCTGGAATATACAGGATCAGAAATTGCTACAATAAGGCCATTGGAGGCCTCAGAAATGCCATTGATGCTAAGGTAGAGGGATGAGTTCAAAGGTCAAGCTGTCCTTTTGCCTGGTGCTGCGAAGGTCCTTGCTAAATGTGGAGGACCACAAACAATCTGTACAATGCATAAAGCCTTCAAGTGTAGGATAGGTCAAGCGACATAGAAAAGGAAAGAAAAAGAAGGTTTCAAAGAGTGAATATCAAAATATATCCGTACAGTAGCAGAATAAACATCTGGAGCTGGTGCGGTCAGATTTAGGATGCAAATGAGACTGAAAAAGAGAGCTCAGAAAACGTGCATTAGGTAGGACAAAGTTATTGTGAGAGGAGCATGTATGAGTGGCTCAGTAGGCCCGCAATTTAATAGTTGCAAAAACAGTCTGTTGTCCTCGCCACAAAGTTTGTATAGCCCAGTAGCCCCACACTTTAACAGCTGCAAAAACAATTTGTTATGCTTGCCACAAAGCCGAACCATTCCAAATACTTATGAATATGAGAGCATTGGAACAAAAAACACATTTTTAACTGAAATAAATTATTATGTTCATTATCAAAATGTAGTTTGTGTTGATTTATTCGTTTGATTGGTTTGTAAACAACCAATTATATTATGAAATGTGTCTTTTGCTTTTTTAAGTGTACTTGGCGCCTGATAGATACAACAGTGCTGTGAAACATAACCAACCACGACCCCTATTTGCAACATTAACTCTTAACATATGCCTTTTAGTTGCAATACCCATGACTGGCTTTTCAAAGCATGAATATTGGCTTTGTGATGCTGTGGCGTGCAAGCCAGCGTATACTGTGACAAAGAGATTTTCTTGATGACAACTTAATAGAATGTTGAGTAAACGTTTTGGTTTCTTTTTACTGTAGGGATCGCGAGACCAGCCCTCTGCATCCAACATGTCACCTTAATGTCATATCCAGAAACAAAACATTAATAAATGATATGTTTATAATCGGCTTTGTCACTTCGTAAAATAGGCTTTGCATGAGCTCATCCTTACTGCTAATGTTGTTTCACAAAGAGGTCGCCACTGTGATCCAAAGGCAACGAGGCCTGGCAAACAAATACAACTAAGTCTGGGCTCGCTGCTTTATAAAATGAGTGTTTTTGGGATTGATCATAACTGTGCTACCCCATTGACCACATCGCATACATTTTTCCAAAATATGTAATGCTGTCATGTAGCTTTGTTATTCGTAAGATTAATCGGAGAGGTGGGCCTTATAAGAAAAGCCTTAAAATTGAGTTTCCTGATCAAACTTCTACCTGAAATACATGACAAGATCATCTTGGATGATATGGCAAATAACCACATCTCTCTCTGCGAACAGACAATGCCTGTACAAAGCCCATCGGGTTACTTGTTCCTGAATTAATGCACGCATTTAATGTCAATGCTATCGATATTACAGACCATATTGATCAACTACGGCTGGACAGCTTGTTTGTAACTGAAACGTGGCTCACCCATACCCGTTGATTGTCTTGCAAGTTCACTGACGCGGTTTCTTCCAATTTCTGGAAGAAACTCTACATACCGAATACAATCCACGTCTGAATTTCCTCCTCCATAAAAAATAAAAAAAAAATTGTAAATTAGCACTTGTATAGCGCACTACTTACCCGTTAGGGTCTCAAGGCGCTGTACTCATACCGCTATGGAACCCCTCCTGGCTTTTCCCTGTAAGGTGCCCACTCCTGAGCACCCCCAGGGTGAAGCCAGGCATCCAAGCCTGTTGGGGCCGTTGTGGAGATTAAGCAAGCTATTGCCCAGAGTTGCAGAGTGGGAACCATGAATTAGATTAGGCACGGAGGCGAGAATTATCTGGTCAAGGGGAATTGAGCCCAAGACCTGCCGAAGCAGGACTTGAACCCTGGTCTTGAGCCAGATCTCTGCTTCAGGGTCTGCCGCTCTAACCATTGAGCCACACTTCTCCATAAGACTAGTATTGCAGATCAGCTATCTGAGGCAACCTGCTGATGCCTAATGGATGTCCTAAGGACTAGAGATTTCAATGTCAGTTGGCATTGCCCTTTAACTTATGATATCCTCTCTTTCATTAATTTAGTTTCAGAATTCAACACCAGGCGGTGTCCTCTGCTGCATCACATGTTAATGTGTCTAGTTTGGATTTGATTATTACAGGACAGTAAACATCTAATTTATGAAAACACTTTTCGACCACTTACCTATTTATTTTGTGTAATGATGCATTGAAGATGGGACTCCGACACCTTTCCATAGCAGTGTATTGCAAAACGTTTTGACAAGTGCTCAACTATTCAGAGGAAGTGTGCAACATCTGGGTGCCAACTCGCTCTGTTAGAGGTCAGTGCACTACATCATCTAGTTATGGTATCAGTCTGGCTGTCAAGAGAAGGATTTGCTGGCATCTTTATTATTTTTAATGGCACCTAAAAGTAGGGCTTCCTGGGACAACTGGCCACTGCTTCCAGTGGTTACCGTAAGACCAATTTAGTGGCTGGAAACGTTTTTATTAGATAAGATTCTGCCTAAACTTAGCTACAAATATTGGAAAAGCCAATAAGCCTCATCAGTGAAACCTAATGACTTTGCCAAGGCTTTGGGTTAGATACCTGCTGCAAATATTCACTACAACCTCACCATACATCTTGGAAGGGGATTTATCAGAATATAACAACTACATTCAAAGATGGTTTCTGTGGATGTGCGTGCATTCATGATGGCTATCTTTGAATACATTTGTATTGTCCTAAAAAATACTATTCAAAGTTAAGATCCATAAATGTGCACACCTCCACGGTACCCATATTTGAATGCTTTTATAATATTTTAAGAAATCCATTCAAAGATGGCCACGGTGAATGTAGGTGTATCTCGAGTGATCATCTTGGAATGAGTTTGTTAAAATAATACAAATCTGTTCCTAGATTCCCACCGCGCATGGCCAAAAACATTTTTAGATGGATACAAACAATAGCATGGCAGTACTAAAAGTAACAAATAAATCACGTGGGAGTGGAGTAGGGGAAATGGGTGTTGTAGGAAGTTGGCTCTGTATGTGCTATTTCAAAGTAAGGAATAGCATGCACAGAGTCCAAGGGTTCCCCTTAGAGGTAAGATAGTGGCAAAAAGAGATAATACTAATGCTCTATTTTGTGGTAGTGTGGTCGAG
Organism: Pleurodeles waltl; assembly: GCF_031143425.1. Taxonomy (NCBI): domain Eukaryota; kingdom Metazoa; phylum Chordata; class Amphibia; order Caudata; family Salamandridae; genus Pleurodeles; species Pleurodeles waltl. Next base: position 513,802,021 of record NC_090445.1, read on the forward strand.
CAGTAGGCTTATCCAAGGAGTAGTGTTAAGCATTTGTTGTACATACACATAGACAATAAATGAGGTACACACACTCAGAGACAAATCCAGCCAATAGGTTTTTATATAGAAAAATATCTTTTCTTAGTTTATTTTAAGAACCACAGGTTCAAATTCTACATGTAATATCTCATTCGAAAGGTATTGCAGGTAAGTACTTTAGGAACTTCAAATCATCAAAATTGCATGTATACTTTTCAAGTTATTCACAAATAGCTGTTTTAAAAGTGGACACAGTGCAATTTTCACAGTTCCTAGGGGAGGTAAGTATTTGTTAGGTTAACCAGGTAAGTAAGACACTTACAGGGCTTAGTTCTTGGTCCAAGGTAGCCCACCGTTGGGGGTTCAGAGCAACCCCAAAGTCACCACACCAGCAGCTCAGGGCCGGTCAGGTGCAGAGTTCAAAGTGGTGCCCAAAACACATAGGCTAGAATGGAGAGAAGGGGGTGCCCCGGTTCCGGTCTGCTTGCAGGTAAGTACCCGTGTCTTCGGAGGGCAGACCAGTGGGGTTTTGTAGGGCACCGGGGGGGACACAAGTCCACACAGAAATTTCACCCTCAGCGGCGCGGGGGCGGCCGGGTGCAGTGTAGAAACAAGCGTCGGGTTCGCAATGTTAGTCTATGAGAGATCTCGGGATCTCTTCAGCGCTGCAGGCAGGCAAGGGGGGGATTCCTCGGGGAAACCTCCACTTGGGCAAGGGAGAGGGACTCCTGGGGGTCACTTCTCCAGTGAAAGTCCGGTCCTTCAGGTCCTGGGGGCTGCGGGTGCAGGGTCTCTCCCAGGCGTCGGGACTTTAGGTTCAAAGAGTCGCGGTCAGGGGAAGCCTCGGGATTCCCTCTGCAGGCGGCGCTGTGGGGGCTCAGGGGGGACAGGTTTTGGTACTCACAGTATCAGAGTAGTCCTGGGGTCCCGCCTGAGGTGTCGGATCTCCACCAGCCGAGTCGGGGTCGCCGGGTGCAGTGTTGCAAGTCTCACGCTTCTTGCGGGGAGCTTGCAGGGTTCTTTAAAGTTGCTGGAAACAAAGTTGCAGCTTTTCTTGGAGCAGGTCCGCTGTCCTCGGGAGTTTCTTGTCTTTTCGAAGCAGGGGCAGTCCTCAGAGGATGTCGAGGTCGCTGGTCCCTTTGGAAGGCGTCGCTGGAGCAGGATCTTTGGAAGGCAGGAGACAGGCCAGTGAGTTTCTGGAGCCAAGGCAGTTGTCGTCTTCTGGTCTTCCGCTGCAGGGGTTTTCAGCTGGGCAGTCCTTCTTCTTGTAGTTGCAGGAATCTAATTTTCTAGGGTTCAGGGTAGCCCTTAAATACTAAATTTAAGGGCGTGTTTAGGTCTGGGGGGTTAGTAGCCAATGGCTACTAGCCCTGAGGGTGGGTACACCCTCTTTGTGCCTCCTCCCAAGGGGAGGGGGTCACGATCCTAACCCTATTGGGGGAATCCTCCATCTGCAAGATGGAGGATTTCTAAAAGTTAGAGTCACTTCAGCTCAGGACACCTTAGGGGCTGTCCTGAGTGGCCAGTGACTCCTCCTTGTTTTTCTCATTATTTTCTCCGGCCTTGCCGCCAAAAGTGGGGCCTGGCCGGAGGGGGCGGGCAACTCCACTAGCTGGAGTGTCCTGCTGGGTTGGCACAAAGGAGGTGAGCCTTTGAGGCTCACCGCCAGGTGTGACAATTCCTGCCTGGGGGAGGTGTTAGCATCTCCACCCAGTGCAGGCTTTGTTACTGGCCTCAGAGTGACAAAGGCACTCTCCCCATGGGGCCAGCAACATGTCTCGGTTTGTGGCAGGCTGCTAAAACTAGTCAGCCTACACAGATAGTCGGTTAAGTTTCAGGGGGCACCTCTAAGGTGCCCTCTGGGGTGTATTTGACAATAAAATGTACACTGGCATCAGTGTGCATTTATTGTGCTGAGAAGTTTGATACCAAACTTCCCAGTTTTCAGTGTAGCCATTATGGTGCTGTGGAGTTCGTGTTTGACAAACTCCCAGACCATATACTCCTATGGCTACCCTGCACTTACAATGTCTTAGGTTTTGTTTAGACACTGTAGGGGTACCATGCTCATGCACTGGTACCCTCACCTATGGTATAGTGCACCCTGCCTTAGGGCTGTAAGGCCTGCTAGAGGGGTGTCTTACCTATACTGCATAGGCAGTGAGAGGCTGGCATGGCACCCTGAGGGGAGTGCCATGTCGACTTACTCGTTTTGTCCTCACTAGCACACACAAGCTGGCAAGCAGGGTGTCTGTGCTGAGTGAGAGGTCTCCAGGGTGGCATAAGACATGCTGCAGCCCTTAGAGACCTTCCTTGGCATCAGGGCCCTTGGTACTAGAAGTACCAGTTACAAGGGACTTATCTGAATGCCAGGGTGTGCCAATTGTGGATACAATGGTACATTTTAGGTGAAGGAACACTGGTGCTGGGGCCTGGTTAGCAGGGTCCCAGCACACTTCTCAGTCAAGTCAGCATCAGTATCAGGCAAAAAGTGGGGGGTAACTGCAACAGGGAGCCATTTCTTTACACAAGCCCCCCCCAGCCCACAGGCCAGGAGACTCAGCCCAAGCTGGGAGAGTCTTCCTAGTCTGTCAGGCGAGGAAGAGTAGGAGAAATAGGCTGGTTAGTTGCAGGGCCTACTCTGCCTTACATCCTTCTGTTCAGGTCATTCCCTTTGGGGAACTGACCCACTTCTACAGTGATAGGACCTAGTCTGAATTGCCTCTTGTCTGCCTCTTCAATGTCTCCACCCATTCTTTTTATTTTGGGTTTAGAGGTATCCACCTCTGCTAATCTTATCTTGGCCAGGGTTACCCCTAGCTTACCCATAGAGGTTACCCAGAGCTGGAGTAACCCCACCATGACCAATAGGGTCAGGGGGCCTAACTTGCTATTTGGCATGGGGTCAGACCACCATGCTAAGGATAGTGCAGCCATAAAGGCTAACACCCAGCAGAGGCCACTGACAGCTGTCAGTGCCCAGAACCACACCTTTAGCTCTTCACCTAAAAGGGAAGGGGCTAAGTTACAGGCTTCTTTGGGTTCAGGTTGCCTGTCTGCTGTATTGGAGTGGGGGGTTACCACATCTTGTAGTAAACACCCTTCTTCCACTCTTTCTTCTGTTAGCTGAGGAGCCACCCACTCAGGTTTAACAGTTGCCTGACTAGCCAGGACTTCTTGTGGGTCAGGTTGGACTTTATCAGGGCCATTTTTGGAGTTCTCCCCTACTGGAGCAGAATCTCCTTGGCTTGCTGTAACCTTGGCTAAAGGTTGTCCACCCCTCCTACTCTGTTTTCTTTTCTTCTTTTTCTGGGGCCTGCTTGCATTTACTGCAGAGGCAGGACTTCCAGAATCCTTGGGAGAGGACTGGCACTGGACCAGTTCCTCTCTTGAGCTCTGACTAACCTCTGGGTAGTCATTTCCAAGGAGACAATCAAGGGGGAGGTCTGTACTGACTACTACCCTTCTCCAGCTAAGAGTGCCACCCACTTCTATGGGCACTAAAGCCACAGGCCTCTTAGTGACCCTGTCTAGGCTAACTCTTACCCTGGCAGTCTCACCTGGGATGTACTGGTTTGAGAGCACCAGCCTGTCATGCACAATAGTGTGACTGGCACAAGTGTCTCTCAGGGCAGTGGTTGGGATTCCATTCACCAGTAGGTGGTGGAAGTGTCTACTTCCCTCTGGAATCTCCAACTCACCTGTTGGGCCCTGTTTCCAGTTGAAGGCTAGGAAGACCTCCTCATCTGAGGAGTCATCTCCCATGGCTACACTGGTTACCCCAGGAATTTTGTTCTGGGGTTTGTTTTTGGGACAAGAAGTGTCCTTGGTGTGGTGCCCAGACTGTTTACAGTTGTGGCACCATGCCTTAGTGGCATCCCAGTTCTTACCCTGGTACCCACCTTTGTTTTGGGTTGTGTCTTGGGGCCCACCCACCTGTTCTGGTTTTTGGGGGCCTACAGAGGACTCTTTTTCTTTGTTTCTAGTGTTACCCACTTTCTCCTGGGGAGTTTTTGTAACCCCTTTCTTTTGGTCACCCCCAGTGGAAGTTTTGGTTACCCTAGTCTTGACCCAGTGGTCTGCCTTCTTTCCCAATTCTTGGGGAGAAATTGGACCTAGGTCTACCAGATACTGATGCAACTTTTCATTGAAGCAGTTACTTAAAATGTGTTCTTTCATAAACAAATTATAAAGCCCAACATAGTCATACACTTCATTTCCAGTTACCCAACCATCCAGTGTTTTCACTGAGTAGTCAACATAATCAACCCAGGTCTGGCTCGAGGATTTTTGAGCCCCCCTGAATCTAATTCTGTACTCCTCAGTGGAGAATCCAAAGCCCTCAATCAGGGTACCCTTCATGAGGTCATAAGATTCTGCATCTTTTTTAGAGAGTGTGAGGAGTCTATCCCTACACTTTCCTGTGAACATTTCCCAAAGGAGAGCACCCCAGTGAGATTTGTTAACTTTTCTGGTTACACAAGCCCTCTCAAAAGCTGTGAACCATTTGGTGATGTCATCACCATCTTCATATTTTGTTACAATCCCTTTGGGGATTTTCAACATGTCAGGAGAATCTCTGACCCTATTTATGTTGCTGCCACCATTGATGGGTCCTAGGCCCATCTCTTGTCTTTCCCTTTCTATGGCTAGGATCTGTTTTTCCAAAGCCAATCTTTTGGCCATCCTGGCTAACTGGATGTCCTCTTCACTGGAGTTACCTTCAGTGATTTCAGAGAGGCTGGACCCTCCTGTGAGGGAGCCAGCATTTCTGACTACTATTTTTGGAGTCAGGGTTTGAGAGACCCTGTTCTCCCTAAATAGGACTGGTAGGGGGGAATTTTCCTCCAAGTCACTATCTTCATCCTCTGTGTTGCCATCCTCAGAGGGGTTGGCCTTTGCAAACTCTGCCAACAGCTCCTGGAGCTGTAGTTTGGAAGGTCTGGGGCCCATTGTTATTTTCTTTATTTTACAGAGTGACCTTAGCTCCCTCATCTTAAGATGGAGGTACGGTGTGGTGTCGAGTTCCACCACAGTCACATCTGTGCTAGACATTTTGCTTCTAAAAGTTGGAATACTTTTTAAGAATCTAAAACTGGTTCTAGAATCTAATTCAAACTTTTACCAAACTTTTAAACTCTAAAAGAAATGCTAAACAGGATCTAACACAAGGCCCTAGCAGGTCTTTTTAAGAATTTAGAAAACTTTTCAAATTGCAAAAATCAATTTCTAATGACAATTTTGGAATTTGTCGTGTGATCAGGTATTGGCCGAGTAGTCCAGCAAATGCAAAGTCTTGTACCCCACCGCTGATCCACCAATGTAGGAAGTTGGCTCTGTATGTGCTATTTCAAAGTAAGGAATAGCATGCACAGAGTCCAAGGGTTCCCCTTAGAGGTAAGATAGTGGCAAAAAGAGATAATACTAATGCTCTATTTTGTGGTAGTGTGGTCGAGCAGTAGGCTTATCCAAGGAGTAGTGTTAAGCATTTGTTGTACATACACATAGACAATAAATGAGGTACACACACTCAGAGACAAATCCAGCCAATAGGTTTTTATATAGAAAAATATCTTTTCTTAGTTTATTTTAAGAACCACAGGTTCAAATTCTACATGTAATATCTCATTCGAAAGGTATTGCAGGTAAGTACTTTAGGAACTTCAAATCATCAAAATTGCATGTATACTTTTCAAGTTATTCACAAATAGCTGTTTTAAAAGTGGACACTGCAATTTTCACAGTTCCTAGGGGAGGTAAGTATTTGTTAGGTTAACCAGGTAAGTAAGACACTTACAGGGCTTAGTTCTTGGTCCAAGGTAGCCCACCGTTGGGGGTTCAGAGCAACCCCAAAGTCACCACACCAGCAGCTCAGGGCCGGTCAGGTGCAGAGTTCAAAGTGGTGCCCAAAACACATAGGCTAGAATGGAGAGAAGGGGGTGCCCCGGTTCCGGTCTGCTTGCAGGTAAGTACCCGCGTCTTCGGAGGGCAGACCAGGGGGGTTTTGTAGGGCACCGGGGGGGGGACAAGTCCACACAGAAATTTCACCCTCAGCGGCGCGGGGGCGGCCGGGTGCAGTGTAGAAACAAGCGTCGGGTTCGCAATGTTAGTCTATGAGAGATCTCGGGATCTCTTCAGCGCTGCAGGCAGGCAAGGGGGGGATTCCTCGGGGAAACCTCCACTTGGGCAAGGGAGAGGGACTCCTGGGGGTCACTTCTCCAGTGAAAGTCCGGTCCTTCAGGTCCTGGGGGCTGCGGGTGCAGGGTCTCTCCCAGGCGTCGGGACTTTAGGTTCAAAGAGTCGCGGTCAGGGGAAGCCTCGGGATTCCCTCTGCAGGCGGCGCTGTGGGGGCTCAGGGGGGACAGGTTTTGGTACTCACAGTATCAGAGTAGTCCTGGGGTCCCGCCTGAGGTGTCGGATCTCCACCAGCCGAGTCGGGGTCGCCGGGTGCAGTGTTGCAAGTCTCACGCTTCTTGCGGGGAGCTTGCAGGGTTCTTTAAAGTTGCTGGAAACAAAGTTGCAGCTTTTCTTGGAGCAGGTCCGCTGTCCTCGGGAGTTTCTTGTCTTTTCGAAGCAGGGGCAGTCCTCAGAGGATGTCGAGGTCGCTGGTCCCTCTGGAAGGCGTCGCTGGAGCAGGATCTTTGGAAGGCAGGAGACAGGCCGGTGAGTTTCTGGAGCCAAGGCAGTTGTCGTCTTCTGGTCTTCCGCTGCAGGGGTTTTCAGCTGGGCAGTCCTTCTTCTTGTAGTTGCAGGAATCTAATTTTCTAGGGTTCAGGGTAGCCCTTAAATACTAAATTTAAGGGCGTGTTTAGGTCTGGGGGGTTAGTAGCCAATGGCTACTAGCCCTGAGGGTGTGTACACCCTCTTTGTGCCTCCTCCCAAGGGGAGGGGGTCACGATCCTAACCCTATTGGGGGAATCCTCCATCTGCAAGATGGAGGATTTCTAAAAGTTAGAGTCACTTCAGCTCAGGACACCTTAGGGGCTGTCCTGACTGGCCAGTGACTCCTCCTTGTTTTTCTCATTATTTTCTCCGGCCTTGCCGCCAAAAGTGGGGCCTGGCCGGAGGGGGCGGGCAACTCCACTAGCTGGAGTGTCCTGCTGGGTTGGCACAAAGGAGGTGAGCCTTTGAGGCTCACCGCCAGGTGTGACAATTCCTGCCTGGGGGAGGTGTTAGCATCTCCACCCAGTGCAGGCTTTGTTACTGGCCTCAGAGTGACAAAGGCACTCTCCCCATGGGGCCAGCAACATGTCTCGGTTTGTGGCAGGCTGCTAAAACTAGTCAGCCTACACAGATAGTCGGTTAAGTTTCAGGGGGCACCTCTAAGGTGCCCTCTGGGGTGTATTTGACAATAAAATGTACACTGGCATCAGTGTGCATTTATTGTGCTGAGAAGTTTGATACCAAACTTCCCAGTTTTCAGTGTAGCCATTATGGTGCTGTGGAGTTCGTGTTTGACAAACTCCCAGACCATATACTCTTATGGCTACCCTGCACTTACAATGTCTAAGGTTTTGTTTAGACACTGTAGGGGTACCATGCTCATGCACTGGTACCCTCACCTATGGTATAGTGCACCCTGCCTTAGGGCTGTAAGGCCTGCTAGAGGGGTGTCTTACCTATACTGCATAGGCAGTGAGAGGCTGGCATGGCACCCTGAGGGGAGTGCCATGTCGACTTACTCGTTTTGTCCTCACTAGCACACACAAGCTGGCAAGCAGGGTGTCTGTGCTGAGTGAGAGGTCTCCAGGGTGGCATAAGACATGCTGCAGCCCTTAGAGACCTTCCTTGGCATCAGGGCCCTTGGTACTAGAAGTACCAGTTACAAGGGACTTATCTGAATGCCAGGGTGTGCCAATTGTGGATACAATGGTACATTTTAGGTGAAGGAACACTGGTGCTGGGGCCTGGTTAGCAGGGTCCCAGCACACTTCTCAGTCAAGTCAGCATCAGTATCAGGCAAAAAGTGGGGGGTAACTGCAACAGGGAGCCATTTCTTTACAGGTGTGATGTGAGTAGGGAAGCAACAGAGGTGTGTGGTTGGAGAGAATATTAAAAAAACAAATGAGCAGATAGCGAGGTGGTGAGAGAGAAAGTGTAGGGTGAGGCAGCACACAGAGGAGAAGACAGCAAAAACTGCATGCACTCCCACGAGGTGCTTAAAGTAATAGAAAAAAGTAGTTCTTTTTTGGAAAGTGGATTACTGCTAAGGGCAGGTAAGTATCTACACTTAGCGATAGGCCACTAACCCCCACTAGTTTCAGTAACGTCTCAATAAATTAACCCCAGCTCAACCCTTGGTATCTTGGCAAAGAGCACCAAGGCTTAACTTAGGGGTCAAAAAGAGTGTAAAGCATTCAAGTGTCTCAAAAAAGAAACAGTTTAAAAATTCAAAACCAATTTATAAACATAGGAAATATTTTTATCTTTAATTTGACACCAAAGCGACTAAAATCAAGTGAGGGGAACTGGAGATATGCATTTTTAAAGAATTAGGGCCTTATTTATACTTTTTGGTGCAAAACTGCACTAACGCAGTTTTGCACCAAAAAGGTTTGCACCGGCTTGCACCATTTTTTAGCACCAGCTGGGCACCATATTTATGGAATGGTGCAAGAAGGTGCAAAGGGTAGTCTAGCTTCAACAAAAATGACGTTAGGCAGGTTTGAGTCAAAATAAATGACGCTAACCAGATTAGCATAATTTTTTGACACTAAGGGGCATATTTATACTCTGTTTGCACTGAATTAGCGTCATTTTTTTATACTCTAATTCAGTGCAAAACTAACTCCATATTTATACTTTGGTGCTAGACCCGTCTAGCGCCAAATTTATGGAGTTAAAGTCATTTTTTGGAAGTGGAAATCTACCTTGCCTTAATGAGATGCAAGGTAGGCGTTCCCGTGGAACAAATGACTCTATGGCCTTAACGCCATATTTAGGGGCATATTTATACTCTGCGGCATATATATACTCTGTTTGCACCGAATTAGCGTCATTTTTTTACTCTAATTTGGTGCAAATCTAACTCCATATTTATACTTTGGTGCTAGACCCATCTAGCACCAAGGCCCTGATTTATATTTTTTTTGCGCTGCATTAACGTAACCTTGCTGGCACCATTAGTTGGCTTCACCTCGGGTCGTAGATGGCGGGTGCAGAGGTTACTTCAAATGTTGGGTCTTTGCTGTTTCGGAGGCTGCAGAGTCCTTTCTTGAGACTTTGTTGCAAAACAGAGTCCTTGCTCACAGGAGTCTTTAGTCTTTATGAAAGGCAGGCACTCCTCCTGAGTTTCCTGGAGTCTCTGCAACAGGATGAGTCATCTTTTTGGGCAAAGTCCATTGAGGTCAGCAGGCAGGCTCATGTGGCTGGTTTCAAGTCAGCTTCTCCTTCTTTTCCTTTTCTGCAGGTGTGACTCTCATTTGTCCTTTGCTTATTAGGTCATCAGGATCTGAGTTCCAGGGTTTCAGGAGTGCCACCTAAATATTCAATTTAGGGGCATTACAGGGAGTGCAAGGCCTTAACCAATGGGCTGCCCAACTTTAGGGTGACTACACCCTTTCTATGACCACCTCCACTGGCAAGTGGGCATAACCCTAACCCTAACCCTAGGGGCCTAGTTCCTTCCAAACAAGATGGAGAAATGTAATAAATAGTGTCTACTTCCACTCGTCCACTTTAGAGGTGGGACTGGCATTAAGTGGGCACACCTCCTAATCTACCTAATTTTCCCATCTCTGCTGCTGCCAAAAGTGGGTCCAGACATGGGAGTCGGTCATCTTTACCATCTGGAGAGACCTGGGTCACAATACAGAGGCGGTCATGCCTTTGAAGCTTCCCGCCATGGAGTGTCCATGCTGCCTGGGTGAGGTGGTAACACCCCCGCCAGTGCAGGCTTTTATCTCTGGCCCTCAAGAGTGCTGGCTGCCACCTTGTGGGACCAGAAATGTGTCTATGGTGGCTGAACCAGTCAATAAATCCATTAGCAGCTGGTAGGATTTCAGGGGGCATCTCTAAAGTGCCCTCTGGGTGCAGTTATTAATAATGCCCTCACTGACATCATTGAGGGTTTATTAATCTGAGATGTTTGATACCAAACATTGCTATTTTCAGAGAATCCATCATGTAGCTGGGGAACTCGTAGTCCAGCACATGCATTTAAAATGGCTTCCCTGGTCACTTACTATGTTTGAGAATCGACAAAGACATAGCAGGGACATACCTGCTCTTGCTGATATGTGCCACATGTAATATAATACACCCTGCCTTGGGGCTGTAAAGTCTGCTAGAGAGGTGACTTACGTGTATTGCAGTGCTTAGGGGACATGGCACACAGTCTGTGTGCCATGTTGTGTTTTCAATTTTGTCTGCACGAAGTCACGCCTCCTGAAATGGCAGCTGGTCATCTGCTCAGTGAGGGGTCCCTTCAGGTGGCACAATTCGTACTTCAGCCCGTAGGGGCCCTTCGTCATACTCCAGGATCCAGGTACTAGTGGTACCATTTACTAGGGACTTACAGTGGGTGCTAAAGGTTTTGCCACTTTGGAAAAATTAAGGTGAGGTTTTGGGGTAAGAAGAACTGGCACAGGTGTCTTGGTTAGGAAGAAATCAGTGCACTTTCAGTTGAAATTACACCAGAAACCAGGCACAAAGTGGGGGGTGATCATGTCAAAAGACGTACTGTCGTAGTTTGGACTCTTGCTCTGAGCAAGACTGCTGGTCTCAGGATGACAGTACTTTTGTTTGTAGGTGACTAAGTCTCTTCCTACAACTATTTGTAACTGTTGTCCAAACCTTACCGGCTTACTAGCAGTACCTCACCAGAAACACAATAGTAAAAGGTGATTTGTAGCAGTCGCTTACGCATGGACTCAAAGTACAATATCTCAGGGTTGTCGTGGTTAAACGGAAATTACCCTTTTCTCACAGATTTATTATGTCTCATACAAACAAAGGCAATAACACAGATGCAGTAAAGTTATAATAGTTTTTATTCAACATAACTGCAATTTGTGATAAGTTGCATGAACTGCAATGATTAGGATAATGAATATACCAAGCAACAGTATTGTAAAGAGGAGAGTCATTGTTATAAAGACCCCCACCATTATGCAATATATGAAAGAAATATATGTATATGTAAAAGATGGAATAAGCCCTAATACCCTAAGGAGAGTAGGTCTAACCTCCTACCTAAAAAAGGAAGAGCTGGGTTCGTTAAACCTAATCTGCCAAAGCTGTGTCCATGAGAGGAGCCCCCAACCCTCGTTACCTTGGAATGAGGTCTCTATCTCAGACTCCGCAGGGACACGAAGACTGGGTCAGTGTCAAGATGACTGCAGCATCGGTATCAGCGATGGTGGCGATGCCCTCTGGTCGGAATCCCTCTGATTATCTGTCTAAAAGTGTGTTGTATTTATACAGATCTACAAGGTCCCCTGACATAAGTGTTATTCATAACAATAGATAACAGGCATGCTTGGGACGGCAATTAATATCAACAATCCCTCGAAAGTATAGAGAGGGAAAATCCCTAAGTGTGAATGCCTACTGTATGTTTGTCTTTCGTGCTTGATCTTGACGCCTTGGCGCAGTGACACTGATAATAGAACCCATAACAAGTGGCCTAACTATAAACAAGGCCGCCATTTTAAAGGAAATAAATAATTAAATGGACTAAGCCAGAGCAAGCTAAGTAGGTTAAAAGTCACTGGGTGACGGGGGCACGAGTTTACAAGCCTACGGCTAAGCTAACTCCTGTTAACCCGTTAAAACAAACTAGGATTCACTACAGTACTTTCCTACAGTAACTCTTCAGCTGGACTAGAGTAACCAGAGGGTGGTGCTTTCTGCTTCTTGGTGCTAATATCACTAAAAACTTTACATTTCAATATCTCTGGTTCTACTAATTGCTTTTCATAATTCTTGTATCACTTTATTTATTAAAATATACTCAATGTTTTTTAATTGGTTTGGTATTTGTCTTGTGTTGAATTTTTCACTTTATTACTGTTTGTGTGCTGCCTAAATATGTTACACATGCCTGTATGGTAAAAGTGACCACTTATGTGCCAAGCTACCAGAGAGTTGAGCAAAGGTTAATTTCGTGTCTTTTGTGGTTTTCCCTGACATGAATTATTGTTGTTGATTCAGTGGGGCTTCCACTCCTCTCAACCCAATTTCATAACAACCATTCTATACCATTTCCTTCTAAATGGATTGTTTGGTGGGCTTCTCACAACAGTACATATAGGCTCAGACATATTATGGTTCTGATTTCATCAAGTAGCTGGTGTTATCGGAGGTAATTAATTTAATGGAAGATGATGAGAAAACTACTTTAGAAGTTTTTAACCAGGTGGTTCTGTAGCAAGCTTATGGGACTTAAAAATGTTTTTTGTGTGGTATTGATGTAATAATATAGAATGATCAACTTACCCGGTATTTTTGCAAAATTGTTTTTTCATTTCTGTTTTCAGTTTCCTTTATTATAGGGGTTGGCAGACTGACTTGGTTTTGGATAGGATATGTTTATTCATTATTGGTACAATTTATCCTCATAAGCATTAGAATCAATGACAGGCTGAGTATACAAGGATGTTATTGGTACAGTAAGAGATTTCCCTTTCTCTGTTTCAGTTTTTTTAGATATCTCCTTTTGAGGATTGGAGACGTTAAAGGATGATTTATTTTGAATTATTAAGAGGATCTGAAGGTATTAGGACAGTATCAAGAATGTTGTCTCACACACTGCAGTTGTGTTGATAGACAGGGTTTAGTACTAATAGTTTGAGATATATCGTCTTACTGTGTCATTTTCTCAGCAATATTAGTCAACTCATTAGATTATCTTAGAAATATAATCATGTTACTGTAAGGTCGTGATTGTAGAACATTACCAAATCAATGCTATAGAACTGCAATTTCAAGACAATGAAGAAGTCTAATCAAAACTGAAATGAATAATTAATATGAAAACAAGATGAACTGATTCATTCCTTTTCTATTTCAGTTGTGGACGTCATGTTTTAAGAAGATTTAATTAATATTTAATGTGATGTTATGATGAATAGGCTCTTTCTTTTTCTATATTTTGAGGAAGGATCTAATTTTATGATGATGGAATGATGATGTAGCTTGTTTGGGTTTAAGATGAAGTAATTTTTTGCTTTTTTGTTTCTCATTTTAACATGATATATGTTACAAGATGTTTTTGTTATTATTCAATTTGACAGCCCTGAAGAAGCAACAGTATTGCGAAACATGTGTTGGCTGTTTCAGTTGTTGATGTAGAAATGGAATACAATCACATATTGATTGGAAAAGAACTATTTGTCTGTTGACAGTTTGCCCTTGTATCATATTTCTATACCTTTTTCCATATGGATTTACCACCAGTTGGGGAACCTGAGATCTGAGTTTTAGTGCTACGCACAATTATCCTGCCTGCTGCCTTCACTAGGACCTAGTTTCCATAGGAAGAGTGTTTTTTATGTTGCTAATAACTGGCGCCATTTGACAAATCTTCACAAAATGTTCAATTCTAGTTTGCTAGTCACTTCACCTGCTGTCTGGAATATTTTGAGGTGATCTGCTAAGCAGGGGCCAAGAAAACCAAGGATGTATTTTCCCCATGCAATTTCCCATAGGGATTTTAGATATGACTGCGGGCCGAACCCGCCAAACAGAATCAAACCAAATTTTGCAGAAAGCTAGATCTTGCTCCAGAAATAATGTTCTTTTAATCTGGTGTAAACCTGTTCAGTAGTTTTGGAGTTATTAAAAAGATTTATGTATATTTAGAGATGTGGATCTACTGCATTGGATCAGTGGATCCATGCGCCAACAGCAATGCCATGATGGCTGGCTGCAACAATAGAGGAACATTGTGGCCACCATTTTGTGCATCAGACCTCGGGTTCAAGGGGGAACATAACATTGATGTGAATGGAAGAATCTTGACCCCATGGGACTGAAGGAGGGGTCTCTACGGGACCTTTTGTGGCCAAGAAATTGTCCAAAAATATTTTTTTGTCAGTGTGCTAGAATCCACTGTGAGACTTAGTGCAACCACCTTCGTCGCCTCCATGTTGAAACCGCGGATCCAGACCCCAAATAAAAAAAGATATGCATCCACTCACAGACCCACACACCTACTCACACACCCACTCACACATCCACTTACACACCCATACAACCACTCACACATCCATACAGTTAATCAATCACTCACACCCTCATGTACAAACTCACAAAACCACTCACACACCCACTCACAGACCCACACAGCCACCCACACATTCACTCACATACACACACTCAAACAACCACTCACACACCCACACGACTACTCACACACCTACTCACAGACCCACCAAACCACTCACACAACCACCCACAGACCCACGCAACTCACACACCCACTCACGCCCACTTACACACCCACACAACCACTTTCACACCCACTAACAGATCCATGAAGCCACTCACAAACACACTCACAGACTGACAAGAACACTCACGCACCCACTCACAGACACACATAGCCCTTCGCAGATCCACTCACACATTATGTTTTAAAAAATTGTGAAATTCACTTAAAAACAATGGTTGCAGGGACGCGATAGTGAGGAAATAGCATTTAATTTAAAAAATATGGGAATTCACTTAAAAAACAAAATTTAAAGGGCCGTATTAGTTAGGGAATAGAATTAAAAATAAACCTTAGCAATCCACCAGAAAAGACAAAGTTTACAGGGATGTTCTAGTTAGGTTCAGATTTTACACACAAAAAAACATAGTTCTAGTTATAGGTATCTCAAGTACTCATGACCTAAGGTAACTATAACTTGCGTCTTCCCCATGCGCTGCTAATCACCTTACATCACTCATGAAATCTTCTATGGCATAATTGATGATATCACTGTGACATTTGTTATGTTATGTTATGTTATTTGAACTTGTAAAGCGCCAGACCTTCCAGGGGCCTCGCAGCGCTACAGGACAACAACAGGAGCCAGAGATGAGAACTAGAGTTTAAAAAGCCAGGTTTTGATTGCTTTTTAAAAATTCAGTTAGTGGCTAATTAGTCGTATATTAAGATGGAGGGAGTTCCATAATTTGGCTCCCCGATATTCCATCATAGCGTCACCCCATCTAGCTTTCTTAACTTTGGGAAGTACGGCTAAGGCTGTAGATGCAGATCTGAGGGCTCTGGCGGGCTTGTAAAAGGTCACTAAAGTTTTTAACAAATGCAGTCCTCTATTATGTAATGATCTATGAATGATGCAAAGGATCTTAAAGTTCATACGCTGTTCCACCGGAAGCCAGTGGAGTGCGGACAGAGCCCGTTTAACAGAAGTGTGCCTTGGAATGTCAAGCAGAAGATGTGCTGTCGCATTCTGAGCCACCTGCAATTTGTTGACCACATATTTAGGAGAGCCAAGAAATAAACTATTACCATAGTTGAGTCGAGACAGAATGATTGCTTGTACAGTAAGTCTTTTTGTCAAAGGGGGGAGTATTCCCAATACCTTTCTCAAAGGTCTTAATGACCCAAAACAGGCAGCAGAAATGTTCTTGGCATGATGTTCCAGGGTAAGATGGGGGTCTAGCCAGATTCCCAAACTTTTAATATAATTCTTACGAGGTGGCATAAACTCCAGTGGGGAAGTGGACAAAGAATTATTGCCAGGATTAGAATGGTGGCTGAGGATCATTATTTCTGTTTTGTCCCCGTTAAGTTGAAGCATACTGTTGGTCATCCAACTAGATATTGCCTGTAAACATGAAGGCAATACAGATCCATCTGACCCTTCCATTGTGGAGAAAGAAACCATCAGCTGAGTATCATCTGCAAAGGAGACCAATGACAATCCAAAGGACTCCACTAGTTCTGCCAAGGGGGCCATATATATATTGAATAGGGTGGGACTAAGCGATGAGCCCTGTGGGACCCCACAGCTCAGTTTATACTGATCAGAGAGATGAGAACGGTCCAAGACCTGAAATGATCTATCCTCAAGAAATGATGTGAGCTAGTTGAGTGCGGGACCTTTGATTCCCGTTGCCTTTATCCTTTGAATCAGAAGATGATGATCTACTGTATCAAAGACAGCACTCAGGTCAAGAAGTATGACAGCTGTCATATGGACCTGATCCATTCGCTTTTTAGCCTCCTCCGTGACCGCTATCAATGCCGATTCTGTACTATGAAGAGGCCTAAAGCCCATCTATGTGGGATATAAAATATTATTCTCTTCCAAAAAAGTGGATATTTGGGAATTCATGTATTTGTCCAATATTTTAGACATGAAAGGAAGTAGAGATATGGGCCTATAGTTTTTAGGATCCCTGGCCTCTAGATTTGGTTTTTTTTAACAGGGGCTCAACTATCGCATGTTTCCATTGATCCGGAACACAGCCTCTCAGCAGGGAGGAGTTCAGCAATTCAGATAGAACAGGGACAGTAGCTGGAGCTCCAAGAGCTAATACATGAGGAGGAGCTGGATCCAAAGGGGAACCTGACTTTAATGTGGTGAGAAAGGAAGCAGTCTGTTCCTGAGATAGGGGGGAAAAATGTGCTAGAGTGGCTGTACTTTTTGGGGGGATTGTAACTTGGCCTACCAACTTGGCCTTGTCCTTTGGGAAATTTAAATAGATGGCGTTGATCTTCTGTTGAAAGAACCTGACTAGATTATTGCTATGTTCTTCTGAGGCTTCAATTGGATCAGACGCTATTGGGGAATGGAGAATTTCTTTAAGCACCTGGAAACCTCTTTAGGGGAGCCTCAGGTCTGTTCAATTCTATCGGAGTAATATGAACCTTGTGCTAGTCTTATTTCTGCATTGTAGTGCCTGATAGATTGCCTATATTCTTCCCTTGCAGCCAGGTTTAAAGATTTCCTCCACTTTCTCTCAAGGCATCTACACTTCCTTTTAAGTGTTGACAGATGAGGGGTGAACCACTGGGCATCAACTCTCCACGGGAGCCCGGTTATGGTCTTGTAGTGAAGAAGAGTGTCAAGACAGTCAGTGATCCAATCATTGAAAGGTTCAGTTTCTATCTGAGTGGCTTTGAAATAAGTCAATTTCTGGGTATTTAGGAGCTTAATCCATTAATCAGGATTAAGACTGTGCCACCACCTAGCTCGCCGAGCTGTGGGCTGGGCGGGGCCTTTTCCCAAGGAGATACCTAACTTTAGCAGGATTAGTAGATAATCGGACCAAGCCAGAGGAAGAGCGGGCATGGAGAGAAGCACTGTCAAGTTAATGAAAACTAGGTCAATAGTATGCCCCTTGTCATGCATCGGGCCTTTAACTAGTTGTCTTAGGTCGAGAGCTTCCATGTCTGCCAAAAGGTGTCTAGTCGCTATCAAGTCCGAATTATCTATTTGAATATTAAACTCACCTAAAATCGTAAGATTAGGTTTATTACATATTAGATCGGCTAGTTGGTCAGGGAAGGTATTTAAAAAATTATCGGAAGAATCCGGAGGACGGTAGAGCAGCACTCCTGTGAGAGTAAAAGTGGGGTTCAGAATCAGAGAAAAGAACATACTTTCGCAGCCCATTAACTGAAGGGGGCAAGAGCTAAGCTTAAATTCATGCTTGTATATGATCGCAACTCCTCCTCCTCCTCCTGCTCCTCCTCCTCCTCCTCCTCCTCCTCCTCTTGAGGTGGTTCTGTCAGTCCTTGCTATCAGGTACCCTGGGGGTAGGGCCAGAGCTATATCGGGTCCAGACCCATCATGTAGCCACGTCTCATTAAGGAACAGGGCAGCGGGAGCAATATCGCTCAGCAAAAGATTGATGTCCAACTTATGTGCTGGTAATGAGCGGCAATTTACAAGCAAAAAAGTCATATGAGAGTTAATATCAGTGGGAACCGTGGATTCCATGTACCGAGGGGCCCGTTTACAAGAGGGGCACGACCACCTATTGTCCCTCAAGTCGGGGCACACCTGGCAGGTATCAGGCATTTGAAATGAAATTACTGGTGAAAAAACTGTGCATGGCTGGGAAGCAAGAGAATGAAGGGCATTTTTTACTTCTAGCAATACTGTTGCTGACTCTTGTGTTCCCCTTGCTCCAATTAGCCATCTGAAGCGCTATCTCAGGTTGTGATATGTTCTCCTATTTTGCATGAAGCCTGATTGGCCCTGAGGAATCACTTTGGTTATTATTGTATACAGGTGTCTAACAAAGAACTTCATCAGAATTTTTACCTACATGTTTAGAGGGCTTATATGAGGTGCAGTACTTCAGGGGTTTTAACCTGATTCTGTATAAGTATTATGATTGCCATTCGTAAATCTGGAAAGAGTTGCCCTTACTTTTACATATGACTGTTTGGTGCTGTCACTTTATTGGCTAGGCATTTAAACATTTCTACTGTTTTCATTATTTCATCCACCTTTGCTTTCCCTGAATTTCCAAAAGGTACTCCCTGTAAAAGCTTCTTAATCAAACGGTCTCTCACAAAGCTCTCCAGCTACTTCTTGCTGCACCCAGTTTTTGATAAATACACTTTCCTCCAATAACTTACAAAAACTTGTCCTATCTCTTCTGCAGTTTCCACCCTATCATCATCTCCCAATGTCACTTGGATTTATCTCTGGCTCTCCTCTCTTTTGGACAGGCATGCCTGGAGTTTATGTGCTTTTGTACCTACAATATACAAATTGTACTGTTTGCTGCTATCATGTGGTCTGGTTTCCTCTTCTGGCCGTAATCTGTATTCTTCTCTCAATATCTACTTCTCTTGTGTGTGCCCTAGTTCGGGTGCTTCATGTTTGTGCTCTATTTTCACCAGCTGCTTCTCAATAACCTAGCCTTCAATTCCCTCTTTCTACATTTCGCCATAATTCTGAAGAAGGCTAGTCCTCTAGGCAAAGCTTTATAAGCTTCTCATATATGTAGCTCTGACTGCCCTTTTTCTCTTTCAAGTACCAGCCCCTGGTATCTCCTAGAAATTCCTTTACTTCTGGGTCATTAAGCTCCCAAGGTTCTAGTTTCTACCTCTGAGCTCGTCTCCGGAGAGTGGCCATTAGATGCGTAACCATTCAAGATGTTTGATTTTTCTTCATTTAGCTAATAAATGGTCCTGACAAAGGTGGAACACGTATCAGCAATGAATCACCACAATGTGCGCTGAAGTTTTTAATCATTGTTGAAAATTTAAATTGAAAATGTGACTGATTTCTTCCTTTTTCTTGGGACTTGTGACATACAACAGGGATCTTGTTTTTAAAATTCAGATGGACTGAAGTGTTTTATCATACCTTGACAGCAGAAGGTACAAAAGGAAAATTCACATTGCACAACCTTACTGCAAACAATTGCTGTTATTGTGTTCCTGCTCCTGCACACAGTAGTGGCAGCTTGCCAGGGTAATCTTCCACACACCTAGTAGTTTTTCCGTTTGTCTCGGCCAGTACAGGTATACCAACCTACCATTGGGAGCGGGAAAATAGACAGGTGCCCTGTGAACCTCGCCCAACCTATCTAGAATGGATATACATAGAGGACAGGTAGACCTGGAGAGAAAACACATATTTTTCGGCGTTCCCTTCCCCAGAGGCAGCACACTTGCAAGATATCAGGACTAGTATTACTGTGGCCTTTATTAGAAGCCAAGCAAGAACATGACACAACAGTAGTTTCTGTCTTTGTATACACCGGGGTGGTGTAACCGTGGAATGGTAATGCCTTCAGCTTAATTTGCAGCTTTCCCATCTTTGAAAACATAAGGGCATATTTACGTGGATTTGGCATAGGGCAGCTCACAAAGTCATCTTGCTGAGCTGCCCTACGCTGAAGGGAAAGTGCAGGAATTCACCGTATTTATGCAATACTGTACATTCCTCTCCTTTCCCCCTGTGATGACACTGTTGCAGCAGCCTAGCGCCAATGCAGGCACCCTCTCTGTTGTCAGCAGGATTGTTTTTGTGCAAGAACGGGCACCTTTCTGCACAAAAACAATCCAGAGAGGAGTTTTCCTCTTTCCATGTGTGCTGCACATGCAGCACACACGAAAAGAGCAAGAAATTAGGAGAAAAATGTTTTACTCCTTGTTCCGCCTCACCTCGAGGGTTATCAGGTTTGGGGCTTTCCCAGGTTTACGCGATTTTGTAAATCTGGGATAGCATCAAAATCCATGAGTGTTGCATGGGAAAACCCACCACAATGCCCATTGAACGCCACCCTGTCACAGAGTAAGGCAACACAGCAACTTGTTTTTTGTTGCCTCATAGATATGATTATTTAGTCAGTGCCACCTGAGCGTCAAAAAAAGTGACACTCCAGCAGCACACTAGGCTCATAAATATGCCCAATGATGCAGATGTACCTTGGCAATATAGGGCGGGCACTGAGGTAGTGACTTCATAGGTTTTTAGGAACCGCACTAATCCTGCTTCTTCATTGGCTGTCGCTTTGGCTGAAGCAGTCCCAGCAATGTGGACTACCAGTCCGATGAGAATGACATTGAGAATGAACTAATGCATAATCGCTCAACTGCAGCAACTTTGAAAGTCAACTAATAAGATTAGGGGTAGAGGCTAAGCATTGTGACTAATAAGGGAGTTATAGAGTATGAATGGAGTTGAAGAAATCCATAAAGCACACAGGAGCGGCTCGCAGTGCTTTGTAGGGGCGTGTGGGGGGGAATTAATTTTTAAAAAAGAACACTTACCTGTATTGTCGCCGTTTCTGCCACCACCATGCAGCTCATCTGCTGCAGGCTGCAGGCACAGGCTCCCAGCCTGCCCTGCGGCCAATCCTGATGCTGCTCACAGCAGCGTTAGGATGGGCTGGGAGCGCCCAGCCAGGGCGCTCCTAGGTAGACTGGGAGCCTGTGCTTGTGCTCTCTCCAGCCGGGCAACACAGTGCTGGGCTGGAGAGAGCACAGTACTCATGTGTGTTTGTCCAGCCCAAGACGGCTGGCCAAACATACATGCGCAATGAGGGGGAGTGCACAGCCCATGGCCCCGCCCCTTTTAGTACAAAATGATAATCAACATAGTTTATCATCGTTTTCTAGTAAAAGGTTTGCAGATGTTGCTGCTGGCGGGGGCAACGCTCTTTCACCCTTGCAGAGGAGCCGTGCCAGAAAGCACATGCCATAGGCAGGCCCGTAGCTTTGATTTATGTAACAATATTTTGTGAGCAGGCTGTGTTAGGAGCATCTCACTGAGTAACCTCCAACTCTTGGCTGATAAGAGTAAACTTTGAAAGTGACATCTTTGTCTCTTGAGAGTGCCCAGCTAGCAAGGAGTATGTCAACCATACCTAGACAAGGATTAGACCACCGACAAATAGGAACCATTATCCAGCAAAACAACAACCTTTGGTCCATACCAACAGTGGTAAACGGTTCACTAGTCCAGCAAGGGTTTGAGTACTTATAACCCGTAGGATCAAGGAATATTTCCCAGGAAGGCTCAACAGAATGGAGGAGGTCATAGCAATGAGCAGGTTATAGTGCCATGTTTCAGAAACTACATTATGTGCTTATTAAAAACACTTCTCAATGCACTACCATCGAAACTATCCGAGTGTTCCGCACTACACCAATAATGGAGGAACACAGGAAAATCGGAGGAAACGGGAGAACAATACAAGGAGAGAAGGCTGTGACGCTCCAGATGTTGTCTGAGGCTTCAGGATCCAGGAAGGCAAATAAAGTAACAGAAAATGGATTAACTAACGATAAAACAGCAGTTCAATATATGTCACTCATGGTTTGTAATTGAAGCTGTTAATCTTGAAGGAATCTCAAAACGAAACACACTTTCAGACTCAGATCAAAGACAGAAACACGGAGAGAAAAAAGGAAGAGTGACTGGGAACAAAGAGGGAAAGCAGAGGAAAGTGAAACTACCGAACACATAAAGATGCTCATGAAATGGAGGTCGGGTACAAACTGGCAGCAGCAGAGAAACGCCCTAACTGGCAATGTTGCTAGTCAAATTGCAAACCACTTAGTGACCTCAAATACTGTTCTTCTCTAATTGCCCCAGACACCTACTCGGGAACAGGAAGTGATTACAAAAGATCATCATTAACTCCTAAAGTCCCTGTGATGTTACTCCCAAATCAAGTTGGCTGTCACAACTACTGCCTCCTGTGCATTCTTTTGTGTTTTCTTGGCCAAGAAAGCCAGCTCTCATGCAGGACACCACTGCCACACCACATGGGAACCTTCACCAACTTTCCCTCGCTGCCATTGACACCATTGCCAACGTGCTCACGAATCGGGGCTGTGCCAGGACTTAACGCCCCTACCTGGGGAGTTCAATCTGTCAGGGAAACTCGGGCACATACTAGGATTCAGATGCATACTGCGTCAGCAGTTTTCCGGAGCATGTAACAGTATGAAAATAGTTACAAAGCAAACGTGGGTATTGACATCAGCCAAGTGACCGACCATGAGTAACTTTATTTGTAAAACTGGACTTTCTCAAAATGCCACACAACATTATGGGATACTTGGGCCTATATTTATACTTTTTAGGGCCTCATTTGTGTTATTTTGTTGACGCAAAAGCGGCCCAAACTTACAAAATACAATTGTATTTTGTAAGTTTGCACCGATTTTGCGTCAAAAACCGGCACAAATGCGGCACTAAAAAAGTATAAATATGGTCCTTGGTACCTGTACTTAACAGTACACCCAGCTAGAGAAGCAAAGGTGTGCATGCAAGGGATGGGCTCTTATGTGTACAAAAAAGGTTTTAGTCAATCGATGACCAACTGGGGAAAGGACAAAGGCCCTCATTACAACCTTGGCGGTTGCTGATAAAACGACGGTAATACCGCCAACAAGCGGTAACAAAAATGGAATTATGACCATGGCGGAAACCGCTCAGACAGACAGACACTTTAACACACTGACCGCCACGGCGGTATCCACAAGCACCATGGCGGTAACCGCCAACAGCCAGGCAGAAGACAATGTTCCGGCCACACTATTATGACAGGCCTATCCGCCACCTTTTCCGGGGTGCTATCAATGACATCAAAAGCACAGCGGAAACAGAACACAGAAGTCAAAGGACTCACCTCTGGAGACTCAGGGAACAACCACAACGCCATGGAGCCCGAGTTCATCATATTTCCCATGCTCGTCTACCTTTTCCTGCATTATGAGCAGCAACGCCGGTGAAGACGACCACGGTGAGTACTTCCGCCTAGCACACAAGGGAGGGGGGGAGGAAAAAGAGACCCAACACTTTACACACAATCAGATGCACAAACATTACATATGCGCCCCGTACCCCTCAGGAATAATGCAAGGACAAAATGATTGGAAGAAAGTGAGTGTAATACGTTAAAATAACATGAATAAGCGCATCAAAATACAAACGTATATACATATGTACAAATGTAGGGACACTGCCCAGTCCTCAATGTCTGGGGCCACAGGGCCACATCACAAAGGCCAAGGCCCCACTTCACTCCTGCAACAACAAGGAGAGAACGCTGCAGGGGCATCAGGTCAAAAATACACAGGCACCTCAGGTGGACAGGGAATAGGGGGGCACCCCAGCCAGAAGATGGTACAACACCACTGGTCCTGAAGGGAGGCTACATGCCCTGTGCAATGTCCTGGGGAGTGCAAGGCCACAGTCTCTCAAGTGGGTGGTTTGCCCACTGCGTGGTCCTGGGGAATGCAAGGCCACAGTCTCTCAAGTGGGTGGTTTGCCCACTGCTTGGTTCTTGGGAGTGCAAGGCAACAGTCTCTCAAGCGGGTGGTTTGCCCACATGCTCTGGAGGGGGCAACATGCCCTGCTCTTGGTCCTGGGGAGTGCAAGGCCACAGTCTCTCAAGTGGGTGGTTTGCCCACTGCTTGGTCCTGGGGAGTGCAAGGCCATAGTCTTTCTAGTGGATTGCTTCTCCACTGGTTCTGGAGGGGGCCTTGTGCCCAGTGTGCTTCATCCTGGGAAGGATGGGGTGAGTGAATTGCTTCTTCCACTGGTTCTGGAGGGGGGCCTTGTACCCAGTGTGCTTCATCCTGGGAAGGATGGGGTGAGTGGATGGCTTCTTCCACTGGTTCTGGAGGGGGCATTGTGCTGAGTGTGCTTCATCCTGGGAAGGATGGGGTGAGTAGATGGCTTCTTTAACTGGTTCTCGAGGGGGCAAGGTGCCCTGTGATGCAGATATTGGGGAGTGCAAGGTCACAGTCTCTCACCTGGGTATCAGACCCACATTCTTTGCAGGGGCCAGGACGCACAACAGCCCATGGAGGCAGGGCTACACAGAGTCCACCGGCGGTGACGGCTGCTCAGAGGTGGCAGAGGTGTCGGGGCTGGCAGTGGTGGGGGAGGCTACAGCCCATCCCCTGCAGTCTCGGAGGGCTGCCCACTGGGGCTGCTGCTGCTGGCAGTGGTGGCGGTGCTGGTGGCAGTGCTGGCAATGGTGGGGGAGGCTCCAGCCCATCCCGTGCAGCGTCGGACAGCTGTCCACTGGGGCTGCCGCTGCTGGCAGCGGTGCTGGTGGCAGTGCTGGCAGTGGTGTGGGGGGCTCCAGCCCTTCCCCTGCAGCCTCGGGTGGCTGAACCACCATGGTTGGTGGTGGGGGCTGTGAATGAGTCCCAGCACCAGGCCTCCTGTCCTTCCTGCCTACTGGTGCAGGCCCCTTGCCCTTCCTGTCAGCAGCCAGGGTTTGCCCCTTGCCCTTCCCTCATGCAGCTATTGGTACCTCCATGCTCTTCCTAGAAGCTGCTAGTGGTGCCTCCTTGCCCTTCCCTGTCGCAGCTGGTGGTGCCTCCTTGCCCTTCCTTGATGCACCTGGTGCAGGCACCCTGTCAGTATTGCTGCTGGTTCCCGGGATCCTTTCCCACCTGCAGTAGCTGTCAACACTACTGTGGCCGCGGACTGGGTGGCTGAGGTGCTCGTCTGGGTTCTGACCACCCTGGCCCGACGAGGAGGAGAGGGGGGAGTGGTAGGGAAGAGGTCAACAGTGGAGATGAAAAGCTTCTTAGGGACATTGGGGTGGGAAGAGTGTGAAGGTTTGGGAGTGGAGGAAGAGGAAGTGGTTGTGGGAGGTGTCTGTCTTCTGTGTTTGGGTGCAGCTGCATGTGCTGGATGCTGTTGTGAAGTGGATGGCTATTGGGTGTCTGAGTTCTTGTGTTTGTGTACTTTGGGAGGAGGGGGCACAGACACAGTGGGAGAGGACACAGGGTACGTGTGCATGGATGTTGGAGTGGTGACTGCCTGTGAAGGACGTGTAGTGATAGGCGTCATGGTGGTAGTGGATGAGGATGTAGTACATGCAGGTGTGAGTGTAGACGCAGCTGGGAGAGAGGTGGACGATGAGGGGGAGGGGGACACAGTGGAGGCAGTGGATGTTGGTATGTTTGCATCTGGATATTGTTTGTGTTAGTGTCTGTGGGATGATATGTGGTGCTTGAGTTTGCCTGAACCACTCTTGTGAGTAGTCCTGGGTGTATGCTGGTCTGCCTGTGTGCTTGGGATAGGTTGGGGTTGAGAGGAATGGGATTGGGCAGAGGAAGTTGGAGGGGGGAGGCTAGAAACAGGGACAGTGGCTGCCATCAGGGAGGAGGCCAGAGCCTGAATTGATCTCTGTTGTGCCACCATCCCAGAGTGAATGCCCTCCAGGAAAATAGGCTGCCAGACCCTGGATGGCATTCACAATGGTTGAATGCCCAACAGAGATGGATCACAGGAGGTCAATAGCCTCGTCACTCAGGGCAGCAGGGCTAACTGGGGCAGGGCCTGAGGTGCCTGGGGCGAAAGGGTGGTGCTGGTTACAGAGGGTGGCGGCTGCACCTGTAGTTGGGGTGGGCACAGAGGTGTCCGCACCACCAGGTAGCTTCCATCGAAGGAGGTATCACTGTCAGAACTGTCCCCTCCAGTTTCCGCGGTGGTGCTCCCTTCACCCTCCGTCCCACTGGTGCCCTCACCGTTGGTGGACTCTGCCTCCTGGGTCCTTTGGGATGTAGCTCCCTCCGTCACCGGTGCCTCTGCTCCTCCGCCAGATGATGCTAATGCACATAAGGACAGGGTAACAAAACAAGAAGGGGGAGAGACAAAGGATACCCTTGGTCAATGGCAGCAACAACACCACCGTTGGCATACACGACACACACACACAGCTCTACGCACTAGGCAATGCACTAACAGTCACAATGCTAGCCACCAGCCCATGGACAGGGATACCTAACACCAATTGCAGCATACCTGAGACCCACAGACACCTGACCAGTAGTGGATGCCTACTAGCTTGGTTGGAGGATGTGTACGTAAGACCCTGCCCAACATGGGACCTACCCTTCAATGTTCAGTGTACTCACCTGTTGGTATGGAGGCCCATACAGCATTCGGTACTAGGGTAGGACCCCATCCACCAGTCTCTCCAACTCCGCAGCTGTGAAGGCAGGGGCCCTTTCTCCATTGACACGAGCCATGGTCGGTTCCAGACACAGGTCACAGCAGCACTTTCAGTGTAGGTCCTCTCCTGTTGAAGGTCAGGTAGCAAGTGAGTGAACAGATAGAAAATGGCAGTCACGTCCGCGGTGGTGCGTACCGTCACCGCCGGCGTACATCACCATTGGCCATTGTAACCCATAGGGCCCAATGGTATCGAATGAGGAGTTGCATGGCGGTTCTCGACCTCCCCTTGCAAAGGCACACAACGTCAGCGGAATTACCTCATTTCCACCTGTCCCTCCATACGGGACAGGAGGATGCCATTTCACGGGGGGAAGTCCATGACACATACCTGCGTCACAGTACACATAGGCACCATTTAGGCCTATCCAACAATAAACTGATACAGTCACAACATGCAATGCAGTGTAGTGTTTGGAAATATGGAATACTGACCAGCTGCTCACTGTTTGCCCCCTAGATTGCAATCGCTGCAGATGAATAGGAGCTGGAGACATCCCCTTGTACAGGCCCCCGGTGGACTTGGCAACAATGGAGGGCAGGCACATTATCCTCACCTATAGACTGGACAGGGCCACAATCACAGAGTTGTGTGCCCAATTGGAACCTGACCTGATATCTGCTATCCGTCAACCCACTGGGATCTCCCTTCTTGTGCAAGTGCTATCAGTGCTCCATTTCCTGGCAACTGGCTCCATCCAAGTGACAGTGGGCTTGACAGCAGGAATGTCTCAGCCAATGTTCTCAATAGTGCTGGCCAGAGTGTTGTGTGCCCTGATCAAACACATGTGCAGCTACATCGTTTTCCCCCAGGTGGAGGATTTGGCCACAGTGAAGGCAGATTTCTATGCAATGGGACATCCCCCCAACATTATTGGGGCAATAGATGGTACACATATTACATTTGTCCTCCCGAGAGAAATGAACAGGTGTTCAGAAATAGAAAGAGCTTTCACTCCATGAATGTGCAGATAGTGTGCCTGGCGGACCAGTACATCTCCCATGTCAATGCAAAGTATCCTGGGTCTGTGCATGATGTCGTTATCCTGAGGAATAGCAGCATCCCATATGTGATGACTCAACTCCAGAGGCACAGGGTGTGGCTAATAGGTGAGCCCTGGTTCCCACCTAGTAGGTGTTGGTGTACGGGTATGGTGTGGGCCCTAAGGATTAGTGTGTGTCTAACAATTGTCCCTCAATATTTGCAGGTGACTCTGGTTACCCCAACCTCTCATGGCTACTGACCCCTGCGAGGAATCCCAGGACAAGGGCAGAGGAACGTTACAATGAGGCACATGGGTGAACCACAATAATAATAGAAAGGACATTTGGCCTCCTGAAGGCCAGGTTTTGTTGCCTCCATCTAACAGGTGGATTCCTGTACTACTCACCCAAGAAGGTGTGCCAGATCATCGTGGCATGAAGTATGTTGCACAACCTTGCCTTGTGTCGCCAGGTGCCTTTTCTGCAGGAGGATGAGGCTGGAGATGGGCGTGTGGTAGCAGTGGACCCTGTGGACAGTGAAGATGAGGAGGCATGGGATGAGGACAATAGAAGTGCTAGAATACGACAATACTTCCAATGACACACAGGTAAGACACTGTAATTTCACTTTACATTGGCAGTTTTGTGTTTGACATTGCCACTGCCAGGCTGATGTTCTCACTTCTATGGCCACTTACTGTACCCTTTGGCATCTCTATTTTCAGATATTTGTGCCCCACTGTCACTCCTGGTGTGTTGACTGCAGCCAACTACAGGTCATTACTATGTATACATGATTGTACAATTGTATTGCAGTGTTTAAAGTTTTTTAAACAAATACATAGTTTATTCATTTGACAGACTCCATACTTGTAATTATTCAAATGGTTTTTATTTAAGTGCTAATAAGTGGAGGGGGGTGGGCAATGGGCTGGGGTGATGGTGGAGGAATGTCCAGGTAGGAGTCCAGTCTATTTGTATCACAGGTGCATTGTCCAAGGGGGCATAGAAAGTGGAGCAATGGCAGTTCAAGGTGGACAGGGTGATGGGTGACAGAGTGGGACATAAGGGTGACAATCAGGAGAGTCTTATTTCCTGGCGGGGTCTTCGCAATAGTCTCTGGCTTCTGCCTGGATCACACTGACCATTTGCAGGGTGATTCTCCTTCTGCAGGGGGTGGGGTGCTGGTGGCCTGTTGTTCCTGTGGCGGGGCCTTCTATCCACTAGCAGAGGTGGAAGGCTGTTCATCGGTTTGGCTAGTGTCATGGGCCCGTTGGTGTGCCACTGCCTTCCTCATGGTGTTGGCCATGTCTGCCAGCACCCCTGCAATGGTGACCAGGGTGGTGTTGATGTCCTTCAAGTCCTCCCTGATCCCCAGGTACTGCCCCTCCTGCAGCCGCTGGGTCTCCTGCAACTTGTCCAGTATCTGGCCCATCGTCTCCTGGGAATGGTGGTATACTCCCAGGATGTTGGTAAGTGCCTCCTGGTGAGTCGGTTCCCTGGGCCTGTCCTCCCCTGTCACACAGCAGTCCTCCCAGCTTCCCTGTAGTCCTGTGCCTCTGCCCCCTGAACTGAGTGCCCACTGTCACTGACCCCAGGTCCCTGATCGTCCTGTGTTTGTGGGGTGGCCTGGGGTCCCTGTAGTGGTGGACACACTGCTGATTGACGTGTCCTGGGGACAGTGGTATGAGCCCGCTGAGTGAGTACTGTAGTGGTGTTTCCTGAGGGGGGAGGCTTTGTGGTGGTATGGGACTGTGCCTGGGGAACCGACTGTCCATAGATCCCTGATGGGCCAGGTTGGTCATCCATATCCAGACATCCAGAGCTGCTGTCATTACTGTGGGCCTCTTCTGGGGGGGACTGGATGCTGCTGGCACCTCCTCTCTGGTGACGTTGGGTGGGGGACCTGTGGGGATGTAAATGCAGTGTTATTGTTTCTGTGTGTGTCATCTTGTGCATGGGTGTGTTGACCTTTATGGTTGTTATTGCCCTGTCAGCTTTGCCTTGTGTGAGTAGTATTTTGTGGGCTAGGTGATTCTCTCTATTGTGCATGCTTTAGTGATGGGTGTCCATGCAGGTCTGTGATGGGTGTCCGTGCATTGGTGTTACATGCAGGGCTTGGTATTAGGAGGGGTGGGTTGTGATGGTGGGGTGTGTGTGAGGTGGTTGATTGATGGGAGTGAGGGTCATGGTGGGGGTTTGTGATGGCATGCAGGTGGGGGGTGATAGTAATAGAGAGTTGACTTACCAGAGTCCGGTCTTCCTCCTACTCCTGCCAGGCCCTCAGGATGCATGATTTCCAAGACTTTCTGCTCCCATGTTGTTAGTTGTGGGGGAGGAGGTAGGAGTCCACCCCCATTCCTCTGCACAGCTATTTGGTGTCTTGCTGCTGTGGAACGCACCTTCCCCCGTAGGTTGTTCAACCTCTTCCTGATGTCAAACCTAGTTCTCGGGTGCTGTCCCAGGGCGTTGACCCTGCCACGATTCTCCGCCATAGCTCCAGCTGCACCTGTGATCCAATTAGCTGTGGCTCTACCCGGATGATTTCCTCCACCGTGACCCTTAGCTCCTCCTCTGAGAACCTGGGGTGTAGTTGGTGGGCCATGGGTGTAGTGTGAGAGGTGTGGGTGAGAGTGTGTGGGATGATGTGTTGGGGTGTGTGATGTAAGGTGCGTGGATGGCATATAGGTGATGGTGGTGTGTAGCTATTGTCTTGTCTGTGGTGTTGATATCTCTCTTGTGGCAATTGGTTTTAATTGTAAAGGGTTGTGGATAATGTGGGTGTGTGTTTTATAGTTGTGTGGGTGTGTGGTTGTGGTGTGCGTATTTGTGTCAGGTGTGTGTTATTCAAATTGTCCAATGTGGTGTAGTTTTGTTTGAGTGTGTGTATTTTGAGGGCAGCGGTATGTTTCGCCAATGGTTTAGCACCATTGAATGTCCGCTGGAGTGATTCATGGGTCATGATGCTGTGGGCATTGTTCTGCTGGCGTAACGGTGTGGGTTTTTCTTCTGCCAGTTTATCACTGACCTTTGGGCTGGCGGACTTGTGTGTGTGGCTGTCTAGTGACGGATTGCTATGTGTGGGTCATTACATCAGTGGGGATAATCCGCTGCAGTGGCGGTAAGTTGGTGGCCGTCAGCATGGCAGTAAGTGGTACTTACCGCCAATGTCATAATGAGGGCCTAAATATTCATGCAGATTTGTTCTGTCTGTTATCTAAGTAATAAGCCAATTTCAATGAAAGACCTGGACGACATTCTAGCTCATCCTACCATATTGCAATATTATATTTATTCATTAGCAGAAGTCACAGTGCTCTCATTAAGGGTTTACAAAGACTAGGAGTTGCAACCAGAAATGACAACCAATAACTAGAGACAGGGCAGTGCCCTACACTCTTGTTCTTTTAATGCCAGCTGCTATAAGTAAGGCAGGTGGCATCAAGAGGGCTCTCATAATTCAGCGATGTCAGGTAACCTTTACAAAGACACAGCCAGAATGAAGATGTCATCAGTTGCATTGGCTCCCTTCCTGTGCATGACTCCAACAGCCAATTCCATTCTCAATATATTTAAAAAAATGCTTATGAGTGGAGTTCAGCAGAGGACACCAGAGAAGCAGGCTGTGAATACCTAGTTATAAGCATTCCTAGTTCAAGAGAAGATCTGTGATCGGTAAAATCACAGGCGCTCAGCTTGAGTAAGGGTAGCAGATAAACTTAGTATTAGTCCCGTTACTATCTTCCTTGATGAAGAGAGGTAAATGGATGCTATTCTCATTTAACATATCGGGAGAGGGTGGCAAGGCAGGTCTGCATGGAGGGACACTGAGAAAACCCTGGTAGCCTGATGCAAGTTTGTGTTTGAGATGATAACGCTGAGGGATACTGAAGGATAAATGGTGGCCATTTCAGAATGGGTTTGCAAACCTGATCAGTCCTGTAACTGTTGATAACTTGAATCAGCAGAGTGATTCATCTGGTCATCCTACAACTTTTTGAGGCTGGTGGGCAGCCAGTGCTCTTCATGCGTATGAGTAGTACACAAAATGCATTCACACTCGGAGACACGGCCACCTGAAGTTAACAAACACATGCCATGCTTCACGATGATGCAGCCATGCCCACTTGAGTAATTTCATGAATCTTGAGTTCATTTATGCTTATGGGGAGAAGTCTTTTCTTGATTACCAAATTTTGTTGATTTTGATGTTTTTGTTTATTACAGAAAATAGCACGAAAGAGAGCAATACACATTAGGCACACAATGCGATTTTCATTAGGCAATGTCAGCAGTTCAGTTAGAAAAGGATCTTTAGCACAACATTTAATGCACAAGTATATTGTAGTAGGACCACCAGCTCACCCACATCTTTCTGTGTTTTCTCTGATGTCCCTGTTCCATGTATATCTGTTCCTTCAATTTAGTGCACCAGTTCATCGCTGTCCTCCATTTGCCCTTGGAAGGGGCTTGGGGGATCTCCAATGTCATGCAATATCTTGCTTGGCCATACTGACACCAATACCTAAAAATGTGCATTCCACACAATGGCTGCCCAATTTATCTGGGATGCCCAGCAGAGCTATGCGAGGGAGTAGTCATCAGGGCATTCTATTATCTTGGAAAGTGTGGAAAAAATCTTAGCCCAGTAGCATGCAACGGTGCAACATTCCCAGACCTTGTGAAAGAATCAACAATTGCCACTAGTGCATATGGAGCAAGCAGTCCCATGTATCATCCCCATTTTATCAAGGAGGTGGAGGGAAAGGTAAGCCAAATGGAGGTATTTCAGTATGAGCAGGCGTAGGAGGGAAGAGATGAGCAGTTCTCACCATCCACTCTCATCTATGAGACCTACCCAGTCCTCCCAGTACTCCCTTATGGTCAGAAATCAGTCTGGGACATTGGCTATTAGGGAGTGGCATAAGGTTTAAGAGGCTCCCAGGCCCAATGGACCAAGAGTGATTTTGGATTACAGGGGACTGTATTCTGGTAGATTGATCAATGTGGGTTGGTGGACCATCAGGGCATGGTGTAATGGAAGGTATTTATAGAATTGGGACTTGAGAAATGTGAAATCCCCCTGTAAATCCAGAAAGGATTTAATCTGCAAACCGTTCCATACGTCGTCATCACATATCCCGCTAGTTGGGCCATTTTTAGAAGCCAGGTGCTGTACCATAAGGTTGGTCTTGTGTAGCTCTATGGTCACAACAGATCTATCACAGGACCACCCGCCAGCACATGTAAGGCACACTCCCTCCCTCAGGGAGTGACCAAGGAAGAGTGTTTCCATACAGCAGCCCTTCCGTTTTGGTGGCTGAGCAGAGAAACCTCGAGCCGAAAGGAGAAGCCTTCTTTTCAAGATGGCTTTTGCATTTACAAAATAGTCTGTGCCAGCTGCCACTGCCCCTGGCCAATAACGTCACAAAGGAGAATGCTCCTTTTGGCGGATGAAAGATGTTATTGACACTGTCCTAAAACAATGGCTAAAGGGGGTGAACAAAAACTCACTTGTGTGTGTTATGTACAACAGCTTGACTTTACCAGACCTAAAAGTCCAGCGTTTATGGTAAAAATGTTTGTTAGACTTGAAAGCTTGCAAAATAATGACTCCATCATCATTACCTTAGTGATTAGCACCACACCTTAGCCTTTAAATGGTATAGTTGGTTTTAATAACTTTTCCGACCATCTCAGAACTGGTTACTATGGGCCTGATTCTAACTTTGGAGGATGGTGTTAAACCGTCCCAAAAGTGGCGGATATACCACCTACCGTATTACGAGTCCATTATATCCTATGGAACTCGTAATACGGTAGGTGGTATATCCGCCACTTTTGGGACGGTTTAACACCGTCCTCCAGAGTTAGAATCAGGCCCTATATGTGGTAATTCCACCATTTCCAATCAGTATTTTGGCCAGCGATGAGATAAAGCAAAGGCATTTTTGGCAATTGCTAATGCTAACTGACAGAACCCCACAGGAGGGGCATACACTTCCCTTTTCTGTAATGGGCAGTATTGTTTTGCCACCAGTGGTTATCAATTAACGCTGGTAGGATTAATATCAGCCTTTCTGTTGAGTTCAATGTAGTCAGATTGAATAAATAACACATTTCCAGAGCATTCTACAGAGGTTGCAAGCAGTAGCATAAGGATAGCTACCTCCAAAAGGCTACCCTGCTAATTGTATCTTATGTTGAAGGTTCAAGTGTATCAAACTCAGACTGCCCATTTTGTTCAGACAAGCTCACTCCAACAGGAGGTGAGAGTAAATTGTGCTTAAACAGACACCAAAAGAGGCCCAGTGGTATGGTAAGTACAAACAATGAAAACACCCACTGTAACATGTAACGTAAAATAAATGCTTTCTTAAAATCCACTCACCTCCTGGATCTCTCACAGACATTTGCTGAGGCACAAACAGAAGGCGTAGGTCGTTTACCTTTCCCTGGAGATAGCTACTGCTGTGATTCACACGCACCTGAGATTGTTAAACATCTTTGACAGCCCTTTTGACTGACAAAGTCACCTTTAAAGCAGACTTGAATTTATGCTGTGGCATCAATCTGTTCTTCTATTGGAATTTTAGAAGCTAAATTGTTATGTCTTTCTAACACACAGCTTGTGCCTTGCTGATGGGTGAACATTATTCATTGTAGGATACAGGAGTAGTGTGTGATATATACATATTGTAAAGGGAAACTACATTTTTGAATTCATACACGCTAATATCAAATACATTTAATACAGCAACGGAACTGACACATATATCTTTAAAGGGTTAGAATAGTACATTCTGTCCCTTCATTCCAACGACTTGCCTCTTTCAACACTCCACATAATTAGTCTGGTGAAAATGCTCTTTCGTTTCTCGCGCTCTTGATCAAAGGCATGCTGGGAAAGTCAAGGCCAGGCTCAGCCACAAAGACTTGTGAATAACATGCCACCTTCAGCAAGAGCCACAGGACCAATTCCAGAGGGCCCTGTTTTGAGAAAATATTTGGTGCCCTTTGAAGTAAATGAATCATGAAGGCTTTTCAAAATAAAAAGTTGTATCTGTTTATGTACGTCTGCTCATTCATGCGGAAAAAAGGCACAATGCGTGTGCACTGCTAATTCGCACAGAAGATCAAATGCGTCTCCCACGCAGACATGAGCGGGCTTCACCAGCTGGGCCCTTAAGGGACACGTTCGCTCTTCTTCGCCCGAGGCCGTTGTTCTTCTTCTGCGCCACTGAGTGTAATTCTTAAAAATACAGTATGCTTTTTTGCTTTAACAAACAAAGAAAAGTTTGGAGTTGACAGAATTTCCTTTTAGTCTGCTGGAGGCCTTGAAAGTAAAATAAAAAGGTAATTGAGTGTTCATCCTACAGAGTTTGTGGGAAGTCAAAGTATAGACATACAATGAGGAGGGAAAGTCTTCAGCATGGGTCACTAGCCTTTGGTTTTGCTTATACACCGTCCACAGAGGCATCACTTGATGAGGTGAGATTACCACATGGAAAACTGATACCCCTGTGCATGGCAACTGCGGGTCACAGAAAGAGCAACAGACCAAGACTCCTTTAGAGAGGTGCAGTAAAATGTGGTAGCCAGATCGCCATGCGTTTTCTCACTTCTGTTTCAAGCAGTAATATGGAAACAGCAAGGACATATTGACAGTCAGAATTGTACACCCAAAAATGCAGATTATCCAAAGAAATACGTCAAGCAAGAATGACGTAATATGACAAAGGTGTTCAACAGCTACAGCTATTAGGGAGTCTTAATCCATCAAAAACCTGATTGGGGACCACTGATTACTGCACAAAAATTGTAGTATTTTAGCTGTGGCCACAAGCTTTTTAAGACCTATGGCCTGCATGGCGGTAGCTTGATATTGGCCGACTAAACGGCACCTGAAATCTAAGGACCATATGTACAAACACTTTTTCCCATAGACATAGAATGGGGAAAAACCTTTGCTACATCTGGCCCTAAATTCTTGCATTCTTGGTTTACTGTGTTACTGTTCGGAACCAACTATGGCACTACATCCTTCAGTTAAGGAATTTCACATCCTATACCATTCATTCAGAATGCTGGATTAAGGCTTACTGTGCTGCTGTGCTTGGGTTTCTTGGACTGGCAACATCAGATCAGATAGCCAGGACATCTATGGGTACTATAACACTCTAAGAGAGAGGAGTAGCATTGAGGCAATGGAACAGAAGGATAAACTGCTATATACGTTTTTTGAGGTGGGGGACTGGGTCACTCTCAGAGACGTGTACTTTGAACTTGCTGTGAGGTCAGGCCTCACATCTTGCTCCTTTCACGCTGACTTGTCATACTTCTCAGAGAAACTTTCTTTTGCTAACTATGCACAATTCCTTTATCAGGAGCATCGCAATGTTAGAGAGCTACTGTCAAATTTTCTCTGCAGTTTGCCTCTTATGTAAAGTGGGATTTTATGCTTTTCGGCTTGGGCACGCCCAACAGTTTGGAGATGAGTGCTGCGTAGTACCAAATTTAAAGGAAGTTTGACTTTGTCACTTGTGCTGTACTGCTGTAGAATGCATGGGCGTGGCGAAACTTAAAGGGACCCTCCTGCAAAGTGCCTGTAGTGCCCTTCCCCATGGACCGAGTAAGGGGCGTGTCGCCCATGCCCAGGGTATTGTGCTGAGGGGGCCCCTGGAGCTCGGGGCCCTCTGACCTGCAGGGGCTGCTGGGTCCTGAGTTACTTCCCTCATAGAATATGCCGAGTCCATTTTCCTTACCCGGACCTCTGTCTAACATGAGAAACAATCTAAATCTTTAGTTACTAGTTGGACACTTCAGTCTTTTCCTCCTTCAAATCCCTCAAGATAACATGTCCATTTTACTGTCAAGCACTCATGACCTAACTATGCTACACAATCTAATGGAAAACAAAAAATCCCAATTTGATTCACAGTTTGCTAAATATCTCTTGCTGAACTTCGTGTTTTCCCCCAAAAAGCACATTTTTGAGTGATTTTAACATCAACTGGGGTAACAACAATTACAAAAACTTTAAATCCCTGGAAAATCTCCTTTAAGTTCATGATCTTCACAAACACTCCTTATGCGCGACACACTTAAAGGTGCATACTGAAACTCATAATTGACAACCCAGCTCTTATTAAATACTCAGCAGCACTAGAAATAAACTGGTCTGAGTAGTTGCCAATACTGCTCTTGATACACACCCCTCATAGTCTTACAACGGGCAATTCTCCCACTCAGAATGTGTAGAAATGATAAGTTAAGAATGTATCTGACAAAGTGATGGGAGAGAAAGTCTCAACCAAATTGTCACTTTGTACACCTATAAATAATGTCAATATCTTGTTAACTAACTACTAGGAAATCATGACTTCAACAGTTCTCTTAGGGCCAGATGTATCAAGCAATTTTGCATTCGCAAACGGTGCGAATCGCAAAGTTCGGCAGTTTGCGAATGCAAAAATGCCTTTCAAGATGTGTGAAAGGCATTCGCTGTGCAATTTTAAGGAACCACAAAAATAGCTATTCCTTAAAATTGCGACCCCATTTAGAGAATCGCAAATTGTGATTCTCTAATTAGGAAATCGCAAATAGGGAATTCCTATTTGCGATTTCCAAAGCACATGTATCAAGCATTTCCTAAATGCAAATTGGGCATTTAGGAAATGCAATTACTACCAAATCCAATATGGTGGTAAGCATGTGCAATTTTTAAAAATGCATTTTAAATGCATTTTTAAAAATGACATGTGGCGCACACATGCCCCTAGGGCATGTTTGTGCTTCACATGTCCGCAAATATTTTTTTGGGGTGCATCAGAGGGGGACTTAGGGCCCCAGCACCCTCGGGTTTGCATTACCTAATTTGCGAATTCCTAACTGGAATTCGCAAATTGGGAAATGTAAAACCATTCGCAACTATGGGTCTACAGGCCCATAGGGATGAATGGAGTGCCATTCTGTAATTGAGATACGGTAATAGTGATTGTGAATTTTAAGAAATCGCTATTACCGAATCGCAAATTTCATACATAATATTTTGCATTTCTTAATTAGCGATTTCTTAAAATTTGCTATTTAAGAAATGCAAACCAGGAGCTTGACACATCTGGCCCTTAGTTCCTCCAGAGAATCTAAAATAACCTCAAAGGTGGACCAGCCAACCTCAGCTCTAGGACAAATTGCACAACAGAAGAGAAATTTACAATACTGAAAATACCTGGCAATCAACCAATTCTTCAATCATTCCTAACAATAGGAAACCCTTTGGGAGAAAATACAGGTCTGCAATCGTAGAAGCAAAAATCATAAATATAGATCAGTCCCCCAAGTCAATACTATTTTAAAATCAAGCACTGCTCTTGTATCTAACTCAGTACATCTGTGTATAAATGTGATGAGTTTCTAGCCTAAGTCAATGCCAACGTGTTCAAAACGAGAGACTCTCAATCACACTATCTGGCTAGCCAGCAAGAACTCACTCTCACACATGTATGCATTGAACTCACTTTCAACCAATTGGTCTAAAAAAACTCAACGTTATCATTTCAAACCCTAACCCTGCATATTTTAATCAAGATGCATTACCAGCAATTATCATGTTATGTGCATTTGTAAAGAGCACTGTCACCCACAAGGTTATCCTGGCACTGAGCAGGTGTGTGTGTGTCTAGTCCTGCCTATGGCAAATTGGTTTATTGAAAAACCAGCTCTTCAGCTTCTAGCGGAATTCAAGAAGAGAGGAGAAGTAAAGTAAGATGTGGAGTGGGAAGCCATTCCACACTTTAGGAGTGATGTAAGAGAATGCTTTTCCTCCTGTTCTGGTTCTGTATATGAGTGGGATGTGTGTGAGTGGGAGTCTTTCAGCGTGGAGCTGTCTTGGTGGTTAGTGCAAGGTGATGCAACTGGTGAGGTAGGTGGGACTGAGTTGTGTAGTGTCTTTAATGTGTGTTTGAAGGGTTTGAATTGAACATGTTTGTGTATTGGGAGCCAGTGTAGTTACCCGAGGTGTGGTGTGATGTGGGTTCTGTGTGGGAGGTTGAGGATGATGCTGACTGCCATGCTCTGGATGGTTTGGAGCTTTCTAGCGAGTTGCTTGGTAATCCCAGCATAGAAGGTGTTCCCATAGTCCAACCTGCTGGTAACTAGGTTGTGAGTGACAGTTTTTCTAGTGTTGTCTGGAAGCCATATGAAGATCTGCCACAGCATCTTCAGGGAGTGGAGGAAGGATGCAGTGACAATGTTGATTTGTGCGGTCATGTCCAGTTTGCTGTTGATGAATATTTCCAGGCTCCTGGTATCGGTTATAGGTGTGAGTCCAAGTTCAGCTGGCCACCAATTGGAGTCCATTGATGAGGTGTTTCTGCTGAAGATCACTACATCTGTCTTGTTAGGGTTCAGCTTGAAACAGTTGGTTTTCATCCAGGTAGTGACTTGCAGGCTCTGAGCTAACTTCCTGAGTTGAGGGAATTTGTCATAGAGGGACGTGAGTTATTTGTGGTCTGCATAGGATAGTATGTTAATGATGTGTGTGCAAATGATGGTAGCCAGGGGGATAATGGGCCTGATTTAGAGTTTGCAGATGGTACTCCATCACAAACATGATGGATATCCCATCCTCTATATTACGATTCCATTATATCCTATGGACATCAAAGGATGATGGATGAGATATCCGTCAGGTTTGTGATGCAGTAACCCAAACTCTCAATCAGTATCCATTGAAGAGGGTGGAGTTGAGCAATGGACCTTGTGGCACTCTTCAGATGCATTTGTGGGCTTCTGAGGATTAAGATGCCAGGCTGAGTGTTTGAGGGTGCAGATTCAGTGGAGAGCGGGTCCTTCAATGCCAATATCGTACAGACCTCAGATGAGTATGGGGTGTGAGACCATGTCAAATGCTGAATAGAGGTTGAGAGAATGAGGGCTGCCATGTCTCCTCTGTCAAGCATCATGCAGATGCTGTCTGTGGTGACAATGAGTGCTTTGGTTGGGCCTGAATCTGGCCTGTGTGGAGTTGTTAAGGAGCGGGTGGTTGCTGAGGTGGCCGGAGAGGCATCTGTTGAGTAGTTTATAACCTTTGCCAGATAAGGTAGGAGAGAAATGGGTCTGCAGTTGGAAAGCGTGGTTGGGTCAGCCAATGGTTTCTTGAGCAGTGGCATGTTTTCAGGTGTCCAGGAATGTGGCTGAGTCAATGGATGCACTGATGATGGGTGTTGGTGATTCCCTGATCAGTAGGATTCCTTTGGGTAAGACGTGGTAGGAGCAAGGGTCAGATGGAGGGCCAGAGTGATCGGTATTCATGGTGCAGCAATTTTGATGGTGGTAACAGCAGGCCAGAATGTTAGGGTTTGTTAATGGGCAGTGATGGAAGTTGAGTAGTGACAAGAACGAGTTCTGGCTGAGGGCTGAAGTTGCTGTGTATGGAGGTGATTTTGTTACAGAAGATTTTTTTTCCATTTGTGCTCCAGTTACTTGCAGTGGTGTTTCATCAGCCTGAATTCCTCTGTGTACCAGTTGG
Organism: Pleurodeles waltl; assembly: GCF_031143425.1. Lineage (NCBI taxonomy): Eukaryota > Metazoa > Chordata > Amphibia > Caudata > Salamandridae > Pleurodeles > Pleurodeles waltl. Next base: position 513,841,972 of record NC_090445.1, read on the forward strand.
TCTGTGGTCTGTGGTATGCTCTTGCTTTTATGCTGCACGTGAGGGAAGCCAAGGTGTGGCGCATGCAGTGATCCAGCTGGTGAGGTTTTTTTATGGCTTTCAGCGATTGGTTGGTGTGCTTGGACCACTGCACAGAGAGGGCATAAGCCCATTCCACTTCTGAGATGCTTTTCCAGCTGCAGTGAGTGGTTCTGGTGGTGGTAGGTGTGTGATAGTGCAGGATGGATATGCTGAAACTGACGAGGGCATGGTTTGTCCAGGTCATAGTTGCTACCTTGTCAATTGTCATGTTGCTGAATGAGAAAAACACAGGGCTTAATAGGTGTCTGGCGGTGTGGGTGAATTTGGTAATGTGTAGGCTGAAGTCAAGATTTCTGAGGTTTTCTAGCAGAGCCATAGAGTTTGGGCTGAAAGTTAAGGTCACTGAGGAGGTTGAAGGTGCTTGCTTTGATGATTAAGGGTGCGACAAAATCCATGATGTTGCTGGTGAAATTGGTGCGAGGTCCTGATGGTCTGTATAAGAGAATTCTGCCTATGGAGAAGTTGGCTGTGAGGTGTATCTTGAACATGAGGTTTTCTATGTAGCCGGTAGGGATTCCATTGTGTATCTAATGGTGTCTTTGAACTATGGTGACTACAACTGCAGGCTTGTGCTGGTGGTCTTCCTTAATGATCTTGTAGCCAGCAAGGGTGGCCGTAGCGATGTCCAGTGCAGAGGATTGGTTTAGCCATGTTTTCCTGAGAAACAGCAGGTCTGGAGGGGGGTCGTGCAGTAGGTCATCAAAGGGAACTTCATCATCTTTAATGAGCAATGGTGTGAACTAACCAGAAATCCTCTTCCTCAAAGGATTTTCCTCAATTCACTACAATGTGATCAATTCACCCCTATCCTAAAGATACTTACCCTGCTCATATTCTGTTTTCAAGGAATAGATCCATAACCAACCTTCGATTTCCATCGGGAAATGTGCATCCATAAAGGCAACTACATACTTAAAATCTGAAAACATTGTATGTAATTGCTAACCAGGTTTTCCCATGTAATGTATTGTGCAACAGCTAGCTTGAAAATCCTGTATGATGTTTATAGGTTGATCGCTGGAGGGGATATATGTCTCCTGGAATTGTTAACACTTATGGCTGCATTTGATCTTGAAAATCTTTTGTCAGTGATGCAACACTGCAAGGAAATCTAGGGACTAGTGCTTAATTGATTCACCTTCTTTCTATCAGAGTGACCTGAAATGTTAAATGTTTGTTGCCACTCTTCCACATCCACATTAGTGTCCGATGGTGTACCTCAGTGTTCAATCCTAGAACCTATAATTTTCAAAAAGTACATTAAACGAATTGGATCTGGGTGCAAAAGTATAGGAGTATCATTGCACCAGTATGCTGGAGACATACAGGTATACCTGAAAACCTCTTTGATTCAGGATATCATCACTCTGCAACACGTGCTCATTAAGTGGAAAATGCAGATGCCCATCCGTAATGTGCTACTCAATCCAACAAACACATAATTTATATTTTTCTCACCTAAATCATAGCATCTTTTACTTGGAACTACTTCACGAATAGACATCTACAGACATGTTACCTGGTTTCTCCCACTTGTGATCTTCAAGGATTGTACACTTCATGCGCCCCTCATCAGGAAACCTAATATAAATAAAAGTTGAAAAGCAACAAACATGTATCTAAAGGCTCTAAAGAAAATGAACATTTTCTGACATATAGTCAACTCAGTTTTGTGGTCCATGCACAGATTGTGTCTAGACTAGACTTTGGAAATGCAATTTTAGCAGGATCCACGCTCAATCCACTGAAAGCCTCCTTCTGTGTTAGCAAGGCTGGTCTCCTGGTCAAGAAATATGATCAGAAATCCCACATCCTCACTGGTTTAAATTGGCTTCATATTGAGGCACTCTCCAAGTTCAAATTCAGATGCTTCACACTAAATTTCAACACGCTATCTTGCTTCACAAACCTACCTCAAATATTTGGTGGTAAATTAAGCTTACTAAGCAAGCATACACTCCTACTATAAAGCCCCTGATTCAGAACATCTCATTCCCTGCACCATCATTCTGAGAGTCTGCAGCCACATTATGGAACTTTCATGCACAGGACTTTAGACTCAACTCAAGCCTAATATTTTACGGTTAACAGTTAAAGACTCACTTCTTTATGTTACAGCTCCCCAATTTGTAACCCACTAAATCTTGCTTCTTCTTGTTCATGGCACTGGAAATCTGATTGCATCAGAAGGTTGATGTTTCGTCTAATGGTACTTGTAACATTTTGTTCAACTCTACAGCGCTCACATTTTCTTGAGTAACAGGTGCTTAATTGTTCACTTCTTGGTAAACGTTTGTATAATTATATTCAACTTGTTATGTTGTTGCATCACGCTTTACTTCACAGTGAGGAAGGGAGCAACTAGTACAGAGCACGGATGTCTTTTTGGTATGGTACGGCATTTTTTTATATGAAAATTGCTATATAGTTGGCATATGTTGCATGTGTAAAGTTTCTATGGATTCATAAACTATATAAAATCATATTTTTTTCATAACGGAATGTCTGCGATCAAGAAAAAAATTATATACACTGTTATCTCCAGTGAGGTTCCTCTTTCACTGTGTAGATAGAGGTGGAACAGTTCCTAATTCTGCCAGCCAATTGTGATTCGTAATTAAAAATGCATTTGGACATTTAGGCCCGTATTTATACTCCGTTTGCGCCGAATTAGCGTCGTTTTTTTCGACGCAAATTCGGCGCAAAACGTACGCCATATTTATACTTTGGCGTTAGACGCGTCTAGCGCCAAAGTATGGTCAAATAGAGTCATTTTTTTGCGTGAACGCCTTCCTTGCGTTAATGAGATGCAAGGAAGGCGTTCCCGTCTAAAAAAATGACGGCGACGCAAATGCGTCGTATTTATACTCCCGGGCAAAAATCACGCCCGGGAGTTGGCGGGTCAAAAAACCCCGCATTTGCGCCACTATTTAACGCCTGGGTCAGGGTAGGCGTTAAGGGGCCTGTGGGCTCAAAATGAGCCCACAGGTGCCCTCCCCTGCCCCCAGGGACCCCCCCTGCCACCCCTGCCCACCCCAGGAGGACACCCAAGGATGGAGGGACCCACCCCAGGGACATTCAGGTAAGTTCAGGTAAGTATAATTTTTTATATTTTTTAATTTTTTTTGGTGGCATAGGGGGGCCTTATTTGTGCCCCCCTACATGCCACTATGTCCAATGACCATGCCCAGGGGACATAAGTCCCCTGGGCATGGCCATTGGGCAAGGGGGCATGACTCCTGTCTTTACTAAGACAGGAGTCATTTAAATGGCGTCTGGGCGTCGAAAAAAATGGCGCAAATCGGGTTGAGGCGATTTTTTTGCCTCAACCTGACTTGCCCCATTTTAAGACGCCCTAACGCCATTTTCCCCCTACGCCGGCGCTGCCTGGTCTACGTGGTTTTTTTCCACGCACACCAGGCAGCGCCGGTCTGCTAGCGCCGGCTAACGCCATTCCATAAATACGGCGCCCGCATGGCGCTTCAGAATGGCGTTAGACGGCGCTAAATTTTTTGACGCTAAACTGCGTTAGCGCAGTTTAGCGTCAAAAAGTATAAATATGGGCCTTAATTTATGTTCTTTCAGTCTGTCTTTGATTGCCCTTCATTCTCTTTATTGGGACATTGTAGATACTTCTGCCTCGAATTGGCCGTGTGAGAAAGGGAACATGATGGGTTGTGAGAGATAAGTGGGAAAGTATAATCATGCAAATATATTTCTGCACCGTCTTCCTGAATTGTATAAGGCTGATAATAACAGTAGGCACTTGCTGGAAGTTGATTAAATGCCCTTTCTAAATTTGACTAACATGCACTTTCCTGCAAGTAGCAAGTGTGCAAGCACATATTTTAAATACAAGAATTGGTGTCTAAAGGTTTCCTAATGCATTTTGAAATGGGTGTAGGATTTCAGGGCTATTCATTTATTTAGAAAATACACAATTTTAGATATAAACTAGGAGGGAAGATGGCAGGAAATGTGAAATACACATAAAAAATATGGCACTCCCAGATAAAAGCCACATTAAAATAGTTGTCTATGTCAAAGCATCAATGTAATCCTTTAGAAATCCAAAAGCTGTGAATCGACGGCGCGTGGCCATTCATTAGAGATTCTTGGGATGTAATACATAGGATTGCGTGGCATGGAATGTTCCATTTGCTATGGTAGGGTCTCAGACATCAATGAGATCATCCTACTGTACATAAGCACACTCAAAAATGTAAAGACTTCATTGGCAGTCTATAAATATCAGACGTTCCCCTCTGTCTGCTTAAAGTTTTATAAATAAAGTGCTATGTAATATTTTAGAACATGTCTCAGACAAAGCAGACGTTCATTGTCCCTTCGTTGATGCATCTTTTCTGTGATTTCCCGTTTGTGCAAGTTTTGTTAGTTCGTCAGCAATCATAGATGCTAATTCACTGGGTGCTAATAAGAATTGTTGAGAACACTGTGGTGATAGATCACAAAGCAATAATCCAAAGCCTACGTTATCCTTATACAAGTGTGGACTTCACGCTTGCACGCACGCGTTTTTTGTAACTTTGTGGGTATTCACTGTTATTCCTATGAAACTCAGACATTATGTACACATTCGCAATAGAGTTACACCCGCTTTTCTAACCCAGCGTATGTGTGCATTGGGCTTGCATCGGTTTACGAATACTGCCGAATTCTGGAATTAGTTTGATCCATGTTGTTTTTTCCTCTAACCATCATGCATTACTTGATTGAACTCCTCCTTGCAGCCGCTGACATTGGATTGGTCTGGTGCATTGGCACATGCTTCCTGCATTATTTATACGGGGTTGGTTACATTAGTGGTAAATTACGTGAATAGGCGTATGAATTGCCTATCTAAAGGTCTGTCAACGCTTGAGCTGTACCAGCTTTGTAGTTGGTAGCGAAATGCGCCATGGAGATAATTGGCCACCCCGTGATATTCCCCTGAGTGCATCCATTTTTCTGAACCCCGTCAGGCTGCTTACTACATGCACGTGTAAATAACACTTATGTGCGTGACTTAACATCTGGTTCTTTTCAATCATCTGTATCGCATCTACATTTTACTCCGGTTTTTAAACTGTGTAAGAGCGACTTTCACCTTTAAAAAGGCGTGTGCTTAATGCCAGACGCGTCTGTGCTGCACATGCATACATGTCTTCAAAGAATGTGGAACGTTTGCAAAGTAAGATTAGCATAAAATGTGTGATTAATACAAAGATGAATAAAAGTGCTCCTTCACACGGGAGAGTGAAAAGAGTGCTCTGGAAAATTCAGTTCAAGAGAGTTGAACATCCACACAGAGGTAACTTTGTGCCACACAGAGGTAACTTAGTGGGTATTTGTGAATATTTGCAGTGGCTTTCCCATACTCATCTGCACTTTTAACAAGCATTTGCAATGCAACGGGTCTCACATTTCTCCGAGTTAGAACTAATAGCAGTTATAAACTCCCAACCGGACCTTTCTTGCCACATTAAATGGAAAAAAAGAGCGCGATCGCACTGCTACAGTTTACTCGTAGTGAAACCTATCAGCAAAAGTGCAATTATCTATGTAACTGGCAAAATTGCAATTAACTATGTATCAGGGTCGATGTCATGCAAAGTGCTCGACTTCTGTCAAGCGAGATCGCGCTGCAAAAAAAGATAAAAAGAAGTCCACAAACCGGACGGAAAACAGTGAGCCTCGTATGTTTTCAGTACTTGGTCACTGCGCTCGAGGAGGGCTGACCACCGGAAAAGGCAGGATGTATGCATGCGGTCCACTAATGAAAGCAAGCGGATTTTAAAAGGCAAGCCCACGAACCAATGAAAGACACTGACGTGACATGGACGGTGCTCCAAGCCCTTTTCTAACTACTAATGCGTCTTGCAATCGATACGCATGTGGAAGCGCATGCTAGCGCAGGCTCGATTCTAAAAATACTACTGAGTGGCATGCATGTCAAAAGGAGGAGACAAGAGGGTCATTATTCCCCAAGTCCTTTCTTTTTGTAGGGCCCTACACTGTCGATACAACATCTATATACTGATTTTAAACCAAGTCTGTTCTATTTATTAATGACGGGGCACCTAACACAACCAATACCATAAATGGCATCAAATGCAGTTAGGTTGCTGACTCGGGCACTATAAAACATCTGACATGGATGCTGAATGATCAAGGTGTAAGTCTTGTAAAAAACTGTTAGAAAGTGCACCTGTATTCATTTTCTCAAGGTAGGTGTAGAAAAGGAATACATTATTTATTTTAGTTTTTTGGTCATTGCTACACACTACTATCAAGACATCTCAGAGCATGCACAAAGATAAGGTGATACAAGTAACACAGAAGAACAAGTTACTTACCTTTGGTAATTCCTTAGCTAGTAGAGACTCTATCTAGTCACAGATTCCTTACCTTCCAATAATCTTGAGGCGTCAGACTAGATCCAGACAATTTTTGAGCAGTACCCCTGCATGCCCATATGTGGCGTCATTCAGCTCCACTTCATCTGCCTCATCTGCGCCAGAAGTGACATGGGTGGTACTTATATAGGCGCCAACCCCAGTGAGCTAACGTCACGTCTCGATTTTCCATGCCAGGAGTGCAGAGCCATGGTGAGAACTGACCACTGGTGTGCAAAAAACTAGCTCCCTCAGAAGGGTGTCCCCTTCACTGCAATTGGCTCACGGAGCAGGGATCTGTGGCTAGATAGAGTCTTTACCAGATAAAGTGTTTCTGAAGGTGAGTAGCTTGTTGATCTGATACAGACTTTTTACCACAGAATCTTAACTTTAAAAGAGATACCCAAGCAATGTATCCCCGGAGGTGGGTCTGCGAAGCAAATATTAAATCAAAAAGTCCTGTGGAACCGAATGGTCGAAGTGCCTGTCATATCTGACCTGACTATTCAGACAGTAGTATTTGGTAAATGTGTGCAAGGATGCCCACGTTGCTTCCTGACAGATATCCAGTGCATGGACTCTGTGGGCTAGCGCAGTGGATGCAGCCTTAGTTCTGATGGAATAAGCCTGCAAACACTCAGGGGGTTGCTTCTTGGCCAATGCATAGAAGATCTTGATGCAGAGCTCTATCCATCTTTAGATGGTCCGTTTCTGCACAGCCTTCCCTTTCTTGGATCCCACTTATACAGTGAAGAGTTAATTGTCCACCAGGAACGCTTTTCTGTGGTCAAAGTAGAACAATAAAAATCTTTTTGAGTCCAGACAGTGGAGTCTTTTCTCCTCCCTCCTCTTTCGAGGGTTGAGGCAGAGCAAAGGAGGTAGACAGAGTGATGTTCTGGCATACATGGAAGCGAATTACAACCTTCGAAAGGAAGGAGGCATGTGTTCGGGGAACCAGTTTGTCCTGATAGAAGGTGGTGTAGGGAGGGTGGGCTGAGAGAGCCTGCAAGTGGCTGACCCTCTTGGCAGATGTTGTGGCCACTAGAAACACAGTTGTTATGGTCAGTTGTAGGAAAGCCCCCCGCCGAAGGCTAGCCACACTCCTAGGGTGGGCTACCTTGTCTGTACAGCCAAGGATGGCTCTGCCATTTTGAAAAGTGGTAGGGTAGTTCTGAGTAGAAAAGGTGCCACACCCCTCCAGATATGGTCACCTCATGGGTGGATTAGCTGCTGGGGCTAGTTGCCCATTAGATACTAGTACCCACACACCTAATGCCCCTAAATCTATAATTTAATGGGCACCAGACTCTCCGTGCCCAAATGGAACCACAAGAAGAACTTTGGCCAGGTCATTTGTGATCTTCTTGAGAACTCTTGGCAGAAGTGATATTGGCGGAAAGTCATAGAGGAAGTTAGAGCTCCACTTGAGATGAAAAACATTGCCAAATGAGATTTGCCTTGGAATCTCCAGTGCGCAAAACTGTTGACATTGTGTATTAATGGTAGTGGCAAACAGATCTAAACAAAGCTCTTCCCACTCCTTAACAAGTCCTTGCCCCACCTTCGGGTGGAGATGCCATTCCTGATCAACTAGGCATCTTTGGCTGAGTTCATCCATCCTGGTGTTCAAAGACCCCACCAGGTGTTGAGCCCCCAGGGAAAGTCTTTGCATTCCAGCCGTGCCCAAAGAGGCAGAGCCTCTTGACAAAGGGTCCACGACCCTACCCCACCCTGTCTGTTTCAGTACGACATTGTGGTGGTGTTGTCTGTGAACACCTGCACCAGCCTTCCGCTGATCAAAGTAAGAAAAGCTTTCAATGCCAAGTGAATTGCCTGAAGCTCCACAAGGTATATGTGGAGCTCGAGCTCTGGAGGAGACCAGAGTCCTCTGATCTCCACCCCTCCAGATGGCCACTCCATCCCAGAAGTAATACATCTGTAACCATAGTCAGCTCTGGTTGGGGAATGGAGAGGGGTCTGTCACTGACACAATCCCGGGTTTTCAGCCACCACTGCAAATCTTTTACAGTTTCCTTCAAGATCTGGACCAAATTGGTCAGCTTCACCTACTTCTGTGCCAACTGGGGCTTCAGGTCCCAGTGCAGAGCCTCCATATGCCAATAGGCATGGGTAATAAGCATGATACAGGAGGCCATAACACCGAACAGCCTCAGAGTCAGCCTTACCAAATCCAGAATAGAGGCTAAAACAATGGTATCATAGACTGAACATCCCCACCTCTAAGGAGGATAGGCTCGAAACTGCACTGTGTTCAGAATTGCTCCAGTGAAAGGGAGCGTCTGAGAGGGAGTCAGGTGTGACTTCAGCACTTTGATAGTGAACATCTGAAAGTGTAGAAGGTTTGCCATAGTCTGTAAGTGGGAGACAACTGCCTCCGGTGAGTCCACCTTCAACAATCAATCATCAAGGTAGGGGAAAACTGGAACCCCCAACTTCTGCAGGTGAGCTGCAATCACCACCATCACCTTCGTAAACACCAGAGGGATGCCTGTAAGACTGGAGGGGAGCATGGCAAACTGAAAGTGTTCTTGGCCTGCCATGAACCACAGGTAATGTATGTGGGCAGGAAGGACAGGTTTATGGAAATACATGTCCTGCAGGTCCAACCCTACCATCCAGTCTCTTGGGTTCAGGGCAGACAGAACTTGAGCAAGCGTGAGCATCTTGAATTTCTCCTTTTTCAGGAAAAGATATAGAAGGTCTACAAAAGGACGAAGGTCTCCACCCTTCATAAGCACCCGAAAGTAGCAGAAATAGCAACCACAACCTACTTCTGATGATGGCACTCTCTTTATGGCTCCCTTGACCAAGAAAACCAGTACTTCCTGATGGAGCAAGGAGAGGTGGTCTTCCGTCTGCCGGCCAGAAGTGGGTATCATGGGTGGAGGGGTAATAACAAAGGGGAGGGAGTAGAGACTTTGGACAATTTGAAAAATCCAACAGTCCGATGTTACTGACGGCCAGTTGTACAGGTGATGGCATATCCTGCCCATGATCGTCAGAGGGTGAATTAAAGGGATCTGGCGGATGCTGGGGCGGTGGTGGATTGACCAGACTTTTGGCTACTTGTCCCATGTGGTCTGTGGGACCTGAGTCCTCGGCCACAAAAAGGCTGGGAGGCCTTTTGGCCATGGTGACTGGGAAGGTATGGGCGTGGGTAGAGACCCCTTCTGTCACCACAAAAGGGACAAAAAGTGGACTGGGGGTGATGAGTGGCCATAGAAAAGCCCAAGGACCTGGTCGTAGCTCTGTTGTCCTTAAAGCATTTTAGTGCTAAATCCAACGCTAGCATCCAGTCTCTCGGGTTCAGGGCAGACAGAACTTGGGCAAGCATGAGCATCTTGAATTTCTCCTTTTTCAGGAAAAGATTGAGAAGGTCTACAATAGGACAAAGGTCTCCACCCTTCTTAAGCACCCGAAAGTAGCAGAAATAGCGACTACGACCTACTTCTGATGATGGCACCCTCTTTACAGCTCCCTTGACCAAGAAAACCAGTACTTCCTGATGGAGCGACGAGAGGTGGTCTTCCGTCTGCCGGCCATAAGTGAGTGTCATGGGTAGAGGGGTAGTAACAAAGGGGAGGGATTAGGACCTTTGGACAATTTGTAAAATCCAACAGTCCGATGATACTGACGGCCAGTTGTACCGGTGATGGCATATCCTGCCCATGATAGTCAGAGGACAAATTAAAGGGATTTGGCGGCTGCTGGCGTGGTGATGGATTGACCGGACCTTTGGCTACTTGTCCCATGTGGTCTGTGGGACCTGAGTCCTCTGCCACAAAAAGGTTGGGAAGCCTGTTGGCCATGGTGACTGGGAAGGTATGGACGCGTGCAGCAACCCCTTCTGTGACCACAAAAGGGACAAAAAGTGGACTAGGGGGGATGAGGGACCATGGAAAAACCCAAGGACCTGGTCGTAGCTCTGCTGTCCTTAAAGCATTTCAGTGCTAAATCCACCTCATCTCCAAAAATACAAGAGCCATCAAAAGGCATTGCCATAAGCGAGGATTGGACATCCCTTGTTCTCAGCCCCTAACCACTTTAGGAGTTTTTCACTACCAAACTGTAAAACCTAAGTACACATGTCATACTTTTTAAATACAATGCACCCTGCCCTATGAGCCTTTGGGACCTACCTAAGGGGTGGCTTATAAGTATTAAAAAGACAGTTTTAGCCCTGGAAAAATGTTTTTTTACTAGGACAAAATGGCAATTTAAAGCTGCACCACAAACTGCATTGGCAGGCCAGAGACATGGTTTAAAAGGCTACTTTAGTGGATGGCACGATGAGTGCTGCAGTCCACTAGTAGCATTTACTTTACACACCCTGGGTACTAGTGGAACCATTTACTAGGGACTTACAGATACATTAAATGTACCAATTAAGTGTAGGCCAATTTCACCATAATTGAAAGAGAGGACACAAGTACTTTAGCACTGGTTAGCAGTGGTACAGTGCACAGAGCCCTAAAGCCAACAAAAATGAATTCAGCAAAACAGGGAGGGGTAAAGGAAAAAATGTTTGGGGGAATACCATGTCAAGGATGTCAAGTCTAACAGCCTTTGTTCTGGATATGAGTTGAAGAGTAGAGTGAAAGACTGATTTTAGTGGTGTAAGCCTGGTCATACTGGGGTCTGGGTACAAAGTGTTGCTATATTAAATTATTGACATGGCCTGAACTACGTTATTTAGATCAGACCTCGTTCGGAAACGTCTGCTGTTGTGTTGCCTTGACTTTGACGTTCTGGTTCGAGTCGAAATTCCTAATACGCTAGCAGAAGCAGTCGTTTGGCATAAATGCATGAGACTACGATTCCTCTTTATGCATGAGGGCAACGGTAACTATAAAAAAGTCTCTACCATGCGTGGATATAGGTCACACATTTTGGTATCTAAGACATGCATTATGAATGAAACTGTCAGTGAAATATTCCATTAGACTTTCAGGAAGTGCTAGATCTAGATCTGAAACTGGCGCTCTGCCTTTACACTGCAGTTCATTTTATCCCAGCATGCAATTAAAAGCATGTGTCAGAAAAGATGAAAGCGTCCTCCTAAGGTGCAAGTACTTCTTCCAGAATTATACGACTGTTCTTTTGATGCATGTATAAACTGCTAAAACTATAAAAGAAGCACTCCTGGGATAGAAGGCGGTATAGGCATTGATTTCTAACCTAATGAAGCAGATGTACATTGCAGTATGGTACACTATACAAATAAGGCAGTGTTATGGTATTTTGTGTTTGCGCCGATTTTGCGTAAAAAAACGATGCAAATGCGGCGCTAAAAAAGTATAAATATGGGCCTGTATTTTGTACGTTTGCGCCACTTTTGCATCAAAAAGCGGCGCTAAAAAAGTATATGGGCCCATGTCTCTTGGTTACATCACTTCCCTCATTTTGGCCCTGCTGAGAAACAGCAGGTAATGGCAATATAATTTATAGAGGGCGGCAAAATGTATTCCCGTTTTGATTTTCACAATTATTTTTTATCCGTACTCATTGTAACTGTCCTAGTATATCTTATCTACTTTTACTATGTTTACATCGTTTGCTAACTAGGCACATGACATAACACATGTGTCGTCCACAGTCCAAATAATCATTTGCACAACCAATTGGTCAGACTTTTTTATGAAGTGCTGCTAGATTTACTGTTGATTGTGTATGTGTGGTTAAGCAAATTGGTAAGTGCAAGAATGAATCCAAGGGTGGATGAGTGGATGAATGAATGGATAGCTGAGTTCACGGATAGTCGCATGGATGAATGAGAGTGAGTAAACATTGACAAATGATTAAACATATGGAAAGACGGATGAATGGACACTTACGGTAATTGATAGATGAATGAGTGGTGGGTGAGTGAGTACAGGGCCGGCTGAGGGAAGAGTGCAGTTGTGGTCAAGGTCACATTGGTCGTAGAATGTTGCTTTCCCATCCCTCATCCTTCCACTCACTCTATTTAGCGCAATCACAAATTGCTGCAGTATATGTTGACTCCTTTCTTCAATGGGGAAAAACAAACAACTCCATTCTAACAATGATCATTTGTATACTACATAACACTATGGATGGATGCAAAGGAAACCTTTGCCTGAGAAATCAGAGTTATTGCTTTAGTGGAGCCAACAAACTTTCTTACTCCACCGAAGTGAAGCTTTGCCGCCTACAGTCCATGCAATCACCAGTCACAGAATGTCTGTCGCTACATGGGATGGACAATTTGTAACTGCCCGCAAAAGACCAGAAAAACACTTATGCTAGTATAAATCTGAATTGTTTGTTGGTATTTAATTACAGGTGTTAAGTACTAACCAACCGAATGCGCTAATTTTGTCAGCTTCAATAGAATAAATGTTTGAGGTAAAAAAATAAGAAGTTTCAAAAACACGCCATCAAGTTATCCAGGTTACATGTAGATGTTTGTGTTGGGAGTTGAACCTAACCAAATTCACTATTGTACCAGTGCAATAATAAGTCAGGATTATAGAAGTAGAACACCGAGAGGAGGGACTGGAGTCTTTAAATTGGACCATCCTTAATATCAGCATCACTGAACTCTAACAAGGTACGGAATGGAGGTTATGAAATATAGATTACTGAAAAGTTGGAAAACTAGACCGGTGACCACAGTGGAGGTGAGCCTTTTGTTGGAAAGCACGTCTGGATTAAGAAAGGCAGAAATGTATTCAACCGCTTTGCTCTTCCGCCTATTTCCCTGGCAACAACTCGCACTTGCATTAGCTATCCGCTTCTTGAGCTCCTTCACCTGAATTGAATTGAATAGTTCCCTAAGTATCCTTTCACTGCTTCCCTTGGGTCTGTGTTTTGTACTCTATGTCAGGAGTTTGACCGTCTGCTACTACACTGTGGTCTTTGGTGCTCCGGCGTCCTGGGGAGCATTGTCAGAATCCAGGTCGGTGCATGCCCTCACAGCTTTTATATAGGTAAGCTTGCCAGTTTGTGGGCTTGAAGTCTTCTCTGAAATTACACCTCTACAAAATGTTTGCTTACTGACCTCTAAACCTTTAGAGAATATGTTCAGCTCACTCATTCTCACACCCAAGAGCAAATGACTGGTCCCTCCCCTAGCAACTGTCATTTCAGTCCAAGTTTTGCCATCACAAACCTGAACAGCAAGCACTCATATGTTCTGTCTCCTTTCCCATTTTTTCCGCCTCTCAGTTTTAAGGTATTATGTTATTTGATACCTTCAGAGTGGGGGACACCTGAGACTCTTGGCGGATTTACATCTTCAACCGAAGCTTGACATAATATATTTTTGCAGTGCTTCATGACATTTTTTGTTTTTGTTTAATTTGGACTAGGTTAGGTGCTGTGTTAAAGCCCTGGGCAGTTCGGGCCTGCCAAACAGGCTTGCACAACTCATTGTGTGCAAATCCTGCAACATAGTCACGTGTAGCAGACAAATTGGACTTCATTATGGGCCCGGATACTTGAATTTAAACATTACCTTTTTTTTGAATGACAGTAATTTTTTAATAGAGTAAGTAACTTGACGCTTTTCCTTATAAGCTTTAGATCAAGCCTAGTAGCACATAGCCGAATCTAAGCCATGCCATCACGTACAATAAAAAAAGGGCTAACATTTACGTATGTTCTATGTTAATAGAGAGAATGCATGCAGACCGAAGGCTTTGAACCTTACACCGGTTCAAAAAACAATTTGTGTATAACTCTGCTTAGGAGGGACGTGCAAAATTAATTTTTATATCATAAAACTGATTGAGGAACATAGACATTAGTCTTCATGGTTTTTACTTTGGAAGAGTTTTAGAAGTGTCATTTTTTCATTAAACTGCTCTGATAGTTACGTCTCTTCCTGTAGCTAAGCCCACAGTTGTTCAACGGTTAATTGGTTTCGTACATACATACTTCCTTCCCTGGAGAGTTTTTCCATTGCGAACGATGAAAGCTTTTCTTAGACAAAAACCTTCCTACTGTTATGTTCCTTCTGTTTTGACAGCCATCTTTCAAGAAACGTTCTTTGTGCTTGACTTTTTCGGATGGGAGAGATCTCACAGACTGGAAGTGAGTCCTCCCAGGGAAGAGGCATGTCTCTGCTCTGACCCTAGAGACTTGATGAGGTTGACTCTGAATGGATCTACAATAGGGATAAGTTACTTACCTGTAAATCCTAGTTCTCTTCCAGGGGTATCCTCAGCAAAGTCACAAACATTGAATATTCCTGCCCTCGTGCGGGGATCCCGGAGCATATATAAAAACACACATGTATAAGTATGAAATATATATGAAAAATATAGCATTTTAGTAGATAATTTCCATACCAGAATCATATATACATGTGTATAACAGCAATGCAGACTATGTTGATAAACAGGCTAAAATGCTTTATTTCTATGGAGTTTTTTTTCTTTTTTTTTAAAAACACTCTCCCTTATAATTACAAGAAAACTTTCTGAAGCCCACTTGGAGGGCACAGAAAAAATACCAGCAACACATGTGAAAAGAGAAAAAAGAAACTACATTGAAAACAACAGAGCATTATTAGCCAATAGGCTGCATGCAAGTCAATACAGCAGAACCACAAAATTTGGCACCGTGCCTTTAAGACCCTGAGCACCTCCAGTATCCCACCATGCCTCAGGGGTGAAGGAGAGGTGACAGTTGGTTCACAGTTTGGTCAGTACTTTTTTACGGTGACAAAGAATCCAACAGATTAAATAGATGGTCTGTACTGCACTTCTAGGAGACCTGCGTCCGGGGAGGCGGGTGGGTTGTTTATGACTTTGATGAGGATACCCCTGGAAGAGAACTAGGATTTACAGGTAAGTAACTTATCCTTCTCTTCCAGGGGAGCCTCATCAATAGTCATAAACATTAAATAGATTAGCAAGCCCATCCCCTAACTCTGCGGACTGTCTAATAGAAGTGCAGGAAAAAGACACACACTATGCAAACAAATTTCTCAGAGACGCTTGACCTACTTGAGCGTCCGCTTTGGCATCTGAATCTAAACAGTAATGCCTAGTAAACGTATGTACAGATCTCTGTGTAGCGGCCTTACAGATCTCAGAGATTGGAACATTGTTAAGGAGGGCAGCAGTAGCCGCCTTTCCTCTTGTCGAATGAGCCTTAGGCCTAGCCAATAACTGTTTGTTAGCCAATTGATATGCAGTTACAATACATGAAACTATCCACCTAGAAATAGTTCATTTTGAGGCCTGTTCTCATATGTCCATAATTTACAAACAGGTGGTGAGATCGTCTAAACAATTTGGTCTTATCCAGGTAAAATTTTAGCACTCTTTTCAGATCCAAGGAGTGCAAGGCTTTCTCCGCCAGAGTATACGGATTGGGGAAAAAAGTTGGGAGTGATATAGTCTGATTAATGTGAAAATCCAACACCACCTTCGGTAAGAATGATGGATGAGTTCTTAGAACAACTCTATTCTCATGGAAAAACATATATGGTTCCTTGGAGGACAAAACCTGAATCTCACTGACCCTCCTAGCCGAAGTAATGGCTATGAGAAAAGCTGTCTTCCACGTAAGGTGTTGCAAAGAAGCTCTGTGAATAGGCTTGAAAGGAGGGGCCATGAGTTTAGATAATACTATGTTCAGTTCCCATGGAGGCGAGGGTTTTCAAATGGGTGGAAAAACCTTCTTTAAACCTTCTAAGAAATCCTTGACTACTGGCATGGTAAAGAAGGATTTCTGAGAAGGTGACTTACGGTAAGCTGTACTGGCAGATAAATGTACCTTAATAGATGACAACTGCAGACCTGATTTTGCCAGATGGAGCAGGTAAGACCATATGACCTCCTCCTGAGCCAGAATAGGATTCTGACTCTGTTGTCAACACCATATGTAGAATCTCTTCCACTTGAACGCATAAGAGTGCCGCGTGGAAGGCCTTCTGGACTCCTTTAAAATGTTCATGCATTCCTGCGAGAGCCCTAGATGCCCATACTGCAGGAATTCAGGAGCCATGCCGTCAAGCTCAGAGAGGGAAGGTTGGGGTGAAGAATCTTGCCTCCCAGCCTGCAAAGGAGATCCGGTCTGCACAGCAGCCTCTTGTGCGGTTGTTCTGACAGCTTGAAAAGATCTGTCTACCAGAACTGTTGAGGCCATTGCGGGGCTATGAGGATCATTCTGGTGTTGGATCTGTAGAGTTTGTTTATTACCGCTGGTATCAGGGGAATCGGTGGAAAAGCGTAGAGAAATATCCCTGACCAGTCTATCAACAGGGCATTCCCTCGAGACCCCGGACGGTAGAATCTGGACGCGAAGTCTGGGCATTTTTTGTTTACTTCGTCTGCAAACAGATCTAACTGAGGCTGACCCCACTGAACGAAGATGTCTGTGACGACCGCATCGTGGGCGTCCGCGAGGGTTCTGCTTAGGAAGTCTGCCTCCACGTTTTGCTGCCCTGGGAGGTGGATCGCTGTAAGAGACATTCCCCTCGCTATGAGCCAGTGCCAAATGGTTTGAGACTCCCGAGACAGGGGCCGGGATCTCGTGCCCCCTTGCTTGTTCAGATAATACATTGTTGTCGTATTGTCTGTCTGCACCAGCAGAGAATTTCCCTGAATCGATGGTGCAAATGACTTAGCCAGATGAACCACCCTGAGCTCCAGCAGGTTGATATGGTAGGTCTTCTCTTTGCTGGACCACAAGCCCTGAGCTTGAAGAGAACCCAGATGAGCTCCCCAGCCCTGTAGCGATGCATCCATTACCAGAGTGTCGGAAGGAATTGGATGGTGAAACGGAACTCCTACTGACAGGTGATGTCTGCGCGTCCACCATTGCAATGATTGTCGCGCTCCTACAGGAAGAAGCATCCTGTCCTCCCATTGACCTGTGTGTTGATTCCAGTTTTCCTCTAGAGCTTCTTGAAGAGGTCTCATATGCAATCTGGCGTTCGGGACAATGAAAATGCAAGAGGCCATGGAGCCCAACAGAGATGTCACCTGGGAAACCAAGAAGATCGTGACACTTCCTCCTTATTGATAATAGTCGTTCCTCCGAAGGATACACTTTTTCTTGTTCTGTATTCAGTATCGCCCCCAGGTAGTGGAGGGTTTGTGTTGGGGTGAGGGTGGACTTTTGGAAGTTGACTTGCAGACCTAGGGAGCGGAAAACATTGAGAACAATGTCTAGATGCTTTTTCGCCTGTTCCGGAGAGGAGGCTTTCAGTAGCCAATCGTCTAGGTATGGATAAATGAAGATTTTCTGCTTCCTTAAATGCGCCGCTACCATTGCTACACACTTGGAGAATGCACGAGGGGCAGATTTGAGGCCAAAAGGCAGCACCTTGAACTGATAGTGTTGAGAGGCTATCACAAACCGTAGGAATTTCCGATGTTTGGGTACGATCGGAATATGAAAATACGCATCCTGCAGATCTATGGAGCACATCCAGTCTACTCGATGCAGCTGAGGGAAAATCTGATGAAGAGCCAGCATTCTGAATTTTTGTTTCCGTATGAATTTGTTGAGCAGCCTCACGTCTAGAATAGGTCTGAAGACTCCTTCCCGACCCTTTTTTGCTACTAGAAAATATTGGGAGTATACTCCCTTTCCCCTTTGGGTGGCTGGCACCTTTTCTATCGCTCTTTTCTGCAAAAGGGCGCAAACCTTTTTGCGTAGTAAGTTCATGTGAGCAGGCCTCGACTTGGTTGGTGGCAAATGAGGTGGAGGTTGTCGGAAAAGAAGAGAGTATCCATTCTATAAAATGTTCAGCACCCATTTGTCTCTTGTTATGCCATGCCACTCGTGAGCGAACTCTGTGATACTTCCCCCAACCGGAGTGGTGGACGGTGTTAAGGGAAGCGAACCCTCATTGTTTTGCAGGGGTTTTGGGGGTAGACTGCTGAGGTCTGCTTGATCCTTGGTCTCTTGTGGCCTTGCGAGACTGGAAGAGAGGACGCCCTTGCTTCTGTTGCGGTCTTTGGGCCAATGAGGGGTTTGAACCCTCTGTTGGAACAGGCGCCTGTCATAAGGTCTGTACCTCCTTCTGAAGTCTTTCCTTCTTTCCAGACCTACTGCCCTCATCATGTCGACCTCTGCCTTCATACGTGCTATCTCATCATCCATGTGGGCTCCAAATAATGAGTTTCCGTTAAACAGAATATTCATGATACGCTGTTGCCCCTCCTGCTTTAACCCTGTGAGCCTCAGCCAGGAAGATCTCCTTGCGCAAATCCCCTTGCGCGTATCCATGTGCCGCCAAGTCCTCACCGTCTGCGGCTGCACTGATGATTTGATTGGACACCAGACTTCCCTCTTTAAGGATCTCCCGGAAGTCCTGCCTGTCCTCTCTAGGCAGCTTTTCCGCAAATCCCAGAGGGATCGATCATATCTGCCTAGGAGTGCTGATGCGCTGGAGACCTTCATCATCGACGCCGCCGTGCCACACATCTTCCTACCCAGAGAGTCCAGATGTCTACTCTCCTTGTCCAGCGGAACCGTTGAAGATGACGCCACTGAATGCGTCTTGCGGGCTGCGGCTAATATGACTGAGGCCCTCATTCCGACCCTGGCGGTCATAGACCGCCAGGGTGGCGAATGACAGAAGCACCGCCAACAGGCTGGCGGTGCTTCATTCGTCATTCCGACCGCGGCGGTACAGCCGCGGTCGCCCAGCCGGGTCCGGCGTTTTCCCGCCAGATTTCCCCCGGCTGGGAGAGGCTGCCCAGGGGATTTTGACCCCCTTCCCGCCAGCCTGTTTCTGGTGGTTTACACCGCCAGGAAGAGGCTGGTGGGAACGGGTGTCCAGGGGCCCCTGGGGGCCCCTGCACTGCCCATGCCACTGGCATGGGCAGTGCAGGGGCCCCCTAACAGGGCCCCAGCCTGAAAAGCGCGACGGGTGCAACTGCACCCGTCGCACACCTGCAACACCGCCGGCTCCAGTCGGAGCCGGCTTCAGTGTTGCAGGCCCCCTTCCCGCTGGGCCGGCGGGCCCTAACATTGTTAGCGCCTGCCGGCCCAGCGGGAAGGTCGGAATTGCACCAGCGGTCTTTTGACCGCGGTGCGGCCAAATGGCGGTTCCCGCCAGGCGGGCGGCAACCGCCTCCCGCCGGGGTCAGAATGACCCCCTGAGTCTGGTGGTGGATCAGCCCTGAGAAACAAAGGATCCTGATCAGGGGCCTTGTACT
The DNA here is from genome assembly GCF_031143425.1 of Pleurodeles waltl. Lineage (NCBI taxonomy): Eukaryota > Metazoa > Chordata > Amphibia > Caudata > Salamandridae > Pleurodeles > Pleurodeles waltl. The sequence goes on from NC_090445.1 coordinate 513,861,614, forward strand.
TTTTCAAGATCCTAGCAGGAGCTGAACGGAGGTTTGCTGGCGTCAAAAAAGTCTCCATGGTCGGCTGGAGAAGACCAGGCACGAGTGGCAACAACTTCCTTGAAACCGTTCTGTGTTGCAGGGTTTCAAAGATCACAGATGAGGAAGTTGAAGGTTCCGGGACATCAATGTTAAGCTTTTGTGCCCCCCTGAGCAGCACCTCATTGAAAGTTGTGATATCATCCACTGGGGAAACTCTAGCTGGTGGAGAATCCGTCAGAGTCACGGAGTAACCTCTTATGGAAGACCTTGACGATGTGGACCAAGAAGGGCTGCTTCTGTGATGGCCCAACCTTGACCTCCTCTGGGAGAGTGACCTGCTCCTAGATCTTGTGGTAGTGCGTCGAGGCCTAGTGGTAGATTGGCGAGACGTAGAGCGTGCCCGCTCTGCACGCGTCGTTGGCGATGGTGTCCTCGGAAGCAACGCTGATGGTGAGTACATGCGTGAGTACTGAGAGTCTGGAGAAGCCGGCCCCTTGTTAAGGCTCTCCAACCACCTTTGCGATAGGTTTATGGACGAGATGTGCCCTGACGATGAGGCCCTTGACCGTCTGGACGATCCACTCCTTATGGAGACCACTGGACTTGGTAGAGTGAGATTCTTGTCGGCCGGTGGTTGCTGACGCTCTTCTCCTTGAGAGATAGGCAATAGCTGTCTCGATGTCGAACGATGTACCGACGTCGAAGGAGGCCCAGAATGTACCGTAGAATGCCCAGGTCTCGACGTCGAGTTCCTCGACGGCGACTGGTGGTCCCTTGCATGTGTGCGACTCAACGTCGTATGCTTCGCCGTCCAGTGATGGGCCTCTGCTCTCCATGCTGAGGCGACCTCAACGTCGTCTTCCGTGCCGTCGAGGTTAGTAACGCCTTCAACGGCATATGAGCACAGCGTTGCTGGCTCGACGACGATCAGTGGGTTACCGTCGACGGAGATCTGTCCTGATGAGGGAGGTGATCTTTCAACATCGTATCCTTCAGCGATGACGTCGACGGGGAACAGACAGGTACTTTCTTACCAGCTGACGTCGATCTAGCCTGTCGCTCATGAGAATGGCTTGTTGACTGCCTGGGAAGAGAAGAGAATGATGTTTTCTGCCTCTCATGAAGTCCATGAAGTCTGATTTTCTCTCTGTCCTTCAGAGTCCTTTCGGACATGTTTTTACAGTGCCTGCATGTGTCAGGGCAGTGGCTCTGAGGTAAACACACAATGCAGAGAGTGTGGATCAGACTGGGCCTTCTTCTTCCCACAGGAAGGGCTCTTCACAAAAAGAGAAGGCATTTCCCAGACAGGAAAAAATCCCCTCACTCAGAAAAAGGTGAAAAACGTCGAGTGAAGGTAGAAAAAACAAGGTTTTTGAATATTTTTCTGTGAAAAACTCAGAAAAAACTGAGATCTCAATGCTCCAGGATCCTCTCAGAAGAAGCTGGAAAAAAAAACTGACCTAACTGTGAACCAACTGTCACCTCTCCATCACCTCTGAGGCATAGTGGGATACTGGAGGTGCTCAGGGTCTTAAAGGCACGGTGCCAAATTTTGTGGTTCTGCTGTATTGACTTGCATGCAGCCTATTGGCTAATAATGCTCTGTTGTTTTCAATGTAGTTTTATTTTTCTCTTTTCACATGTGTTGCTGGTATTTTTTCTGTGCTCTCCAAGTGGGCTTCAGAATGTTTTCTTGTAATTATAAGGGAGAGTGTTTAAAAAAAAAAAAAACTCCATAGAAATAAAGCATTTTAGCCTGTTTATCAACATAGTCTGCATTGCTGTTATACACAAGTATACATGATTCTGGTATGGAAATTATCTACTCAAAATGCTATGTTTTTCATATATATTTCATACTTATACATGTGTGTTTTTATATATGCTCCAGGATCCCCGCACGAGGGCGGGAATATTCAAAGTTTATGACTATTGATGAGGATCCCCTAGAAGAGAAAGAAAGGTACCCCAGTTTAAGTACTGCCTTTTTGTGATAAAGATAACAAAGCACTGGTAGTGGAAGCAGCTATAAGTTCTAGATTTTATTATTGTAAAAGCCTCTGTTGTTGTCTACCTTCATTCTAATTGCTGCAGCTGCAGTAAGGGTAGAACAAATTGATTTGGTTGATTAATGGTCCCTAAAGAAGGCATCACATCTTACAGAAATCCTCAATTGACTCGCTGAGGAAGATCACACCTCCATCAAGGTATAAACCATCACGGTTAAATGTATCCAGAATGCATCGTCATAGAATCTTCACAGGAGTAATGTCAGGAGCCTAAACCAATGACTTCTGTACAGCTCCCACCCATTTAAAACTTCAGCCAAGGTGGGAGAGGAATCTCAGTCATGGATGTCTATTCAGCAACATGTCAGGGTTAGAGAAAGTAATATCATGCACCCTTTGACCTCACTGATATCAAAGCAAGTGACATCATATGACATTTGGCCCTGTGTTTTCCCAGGAAGTGATGTCCTTTGACCTTAATGCGAGTGATAGTCTGATAATTGACATCTCCGAAGTTACCTTATAACGGTCATTAATGGAAAAATACAGCACAAATGTCTCTTTTGGATGCACCTACATTAGGGTGCTACCATAATCTTTGAAAGTGGTGGGGGGCAATACAATACTTGCCCTAAATTGTAAAGAGCAAGGTAAATGTACCAGGGCTATTTTGAATGGGATCGTGGGTAGGACGTTGTGAAAAAATGGGTCAAATAGTGTATTTTAAAGCAAATGTGTCACATAAATCTGTTAAGAATACATGGGCTATGAAAGGACATTGATAAAATATATAAGACCTTTCGTTGTGTGCCAAGCCAACGAAACCATCCATTACCTAGCAGTTTAACCCTTTTTTCAAAATGTGCTATGAGTGCCTGCATATGCCAAAATCAACCTCTGTTGTGCCATGTCAGCATTTTGCCGTGGGTGCCCGCATATTTAAAACAATACATATAACATACCAGTCACAGAATTTTGCTACTAATGCTATCCATGCATCATGAGTGACCCATTAGTCAAAAGTTACCTGCAACCTCTAAATAACTCCCATGCCCTCAGTTTACAGACACCTGCTGTGGAAATGGTTGTCTCTAGAAACTAGGAATTAATCTCTCTCCCTATTTAGGAAAACACTCGAAATGCACTCATTCCAGGTAAGTTGTAAGACCCATGTCAAAAGACCTTTTGTCATTAGCATGATGTTATAATATAAACAATCAGCTAAGCATCCAAAGACATACCTGTGCTCCAGACAGTTATTTACCATCCTTAATACTCCTCTACACATACATCTAGAATGTATGCTACCACAAAAACTAGCACAACCTACATGCTATGCAGACTAACTGTTGATAACGCGTCCAGCCCTTATAAATTACCCGTATGTGGACACGTTGGAGGTCGGTGAACCTTTTAGCCGAGTTGGGCTCTCCTCATCCTAGAATAGTCGAATCGCTTAAACCAATAATCAATAACTATTGTAATCGATATCCAATACTCTATTTCTAGGTCAGAATAACACATTAGGAATCAATAACAGTCGGTATTTTGACGCAACATGACCTTTTAGTCATGAATAACCACACCAGTTTATTAAAAGTTAATGAGTTTATTTCCCTATATTAACAAAGCTAAAACAATATATATGAGTCTCAAAATCAAATGATATATGTATACGAACATTACTAGCTGTCCATAACGGCGGAAGAAACGCAATCTACGCAAAATCTGAATTATAATACACTCGGTTACGGCAATGCAAATCACTAATATGAGTAATTGAATTTGACTAATTGCATACATCGGTCAGCATAACAAGATTTCAATTCAACATGGTGCGTCAAGTGAATACCTCGACTAACCTCTAATCAGCATTGGCATGTGGGGCTTCATGCAAAACGAATTTAGTCAACACAAATTTGGAAAACTTCTAGCTTGGGCCCTATCAAAATAGCAGTTGGTACCTAAAAGGAAAAACACAATGCATAATTAGCCTTTCATAATTACCAAATACAATCAGCATAGAAGGAAAGTCTTCGTCCTTCAGGTACCGGTTCGATCAGCATGGGGCAGATTGCAAAGGGGGCAGAGTTAAGGGCAAGTTTCCTTGCAGCAGCAAGGAGAATGGGGCAAAGTTACCGCATAGGCAAGACGGGGCAAATTAAAGTTAAAGGGGGTCATTCTAACCCTGGTGGTCGGTGTTAAAGCGGCGGCCAACCCGCCAACAGGCAGGCGGTAAAAAAAATGGGATTCTGACCCTGGCGGGAACCGCCAACACAGCCCGCCACTTTAACACTCCGACCGCCACGGCGGGACAAACAAACAGCGCGGCGGTCACCGCCAACAGACAGGCGGCAGACAATGTACCGCCCACACTATCACGACCCACCAATCCGCCACCTTTTCCGGTGCGGGAGCCCCGCCGATAAAAACACGGCGGAAACAGACTACGAACGGGAAAACGCTCACCTCTATACACTCCACGAGGAATCTGGACAGCATGGAACCCGAATTAAACATCCTACCAGCTATTGTCTACCTGCTCCTCTACCAGGAGCACGAACGCCGGCGCAGACGACAACGGTGAGTACTGCACCTACGACACAGGGGAGGGGGGAGGAGAAAAGGTTACCGGCAAACACATACGCGACACACCCACCCCCAACCCCCCCCCCAAATCCCTACACACCAATGCAGAGCAACAAGTCAGAGTGACACCCCTAAACCCCCCGGAATAATGCAAAGAAAAAATATATTGATCATTAAAATTGAAGTATATTATAGCATATTTGAAGTTAAGTGAAATATGAAATATCTAAATAAAATATATTACAACATGAACAATATATACATAGCCCAAAAGTCCGGCACATATTGGCTACCTTCCATTGTTCGTGGGCCAATGTGCATAAACACATGGGCAAAACCCACACACGAGACCCGATTCCATTGGAGAGAACACTGCTGGGGCATCAGATAATAAAACTACACGCACCTCAGGGGGAAGGGAAGGGGGGGCACCTCAGCCACATGAGTCCACGACGCCAGATCCACGAGGGGCCTCCATGCCCACTGTACCATCCTGGGGAGTGCAAAGCCACAGTCTCTCAAGTCTCTACAGTGGGTGGAGTGCCCACTGTACCATCCTGGGGAGTGCAAAGCCACAGTCTCTCAAGTCTCTACAGTGGGTGGGTTGACCACTGTCACATCCTGGGAAGTGCAAAGCCACAGTCCATCAGGTGGATTACAGACTCCACTGGTTATGGAGGAGGCATGTTGGCCAGAGTGCTTCGTGAAGCCCTGCCCGAAACAGATCCGGCCCTGCCAATGGGCCAGCGGTGCTTGAGATGAAGGGCCCAGCGGAGCGGTGCTTGACAGGAAGGGCCCAGCAGAGCGGTGCTTGACAGGAAGGGCCCAGCGGAGCGGTGCTTGACAGGAAGGGCCCAGCGGAGCGGTGCTTGACAGGAAGGGCCCAGCGGAGCAGTTCAGAGACGGCGGTGCCCAGCGGAGTGGTGCTTGAGATGAAGGGCCCAGCGGAGCGGTGCTTGAGATGAAGGGCCCAGTGGAGCGGTGCTTGACAGGAAGGGCCCAGCAGAGCGGTGCTTGACAGGAAGGGCCCAGCGGAGCGGTGCTTGACAGGAAGGGCCCAGCGGAGCAGTTCAGAGACGGCGGTGCCCAGCGGAGCGGTGCTTGAGATGAAGGGCCCAGCGGAGCGGTGCTTGAGATGAAGGGCCCAGCGGAGCGGTGCTTGACAGGAAGGGCCCAGCGGAGCGGTGCTTGACAGGAAGGGCCCAGCGGAGCAGTTCAGAGACGGCGGTGCCCAGCGGAGCGGTGCTTGAGATGAAGGGCCCAGCGGAGCGGTGCTTGAGATGAAGGGCCCAGCGGAGCGGTGCTTGACAGGAAGGGCCCAGCGGAGCGGTGCTTGACAGGAAGGGCCCAGCGGAGCGGTGCTTGACAGGAAGGGCCCAGCGGAGCAGTGCTTGACAGGAAGGACCCAGCAGAGCAGTTCAGAGACGGCGGTGCCCAGCGGAGCGGTGCTTGAGATGAAGGGCCCAGCGGAGCAGTGCTTGAGATGAAGGGCCCTGTTCAGCGGTGCTTGTCACGGCGGGGCCCTGTTCAGCGGTGCTTGTCTTGGCGGGGCCCTGTTCAGCGGTGCTTGTCACGGCGGGGCCCTGTTCAGCGGTGCTTGTCACGGCGGGGCCCTGTTCAGCGGTGCTTGTCTTGGCGGGCCCTGTTCAGCAGTGCTTGTCTTGGCGGGGCCATGTTCAGCGGTGCTTGTCACGGCGGGGCCCTGTTCAGTGGTGCTTGTCACGGCGGGGCCATGTTCAGCGGTGCTTGTCACGGCGGGGCCCTGTTCAGCGGTGCTTGTCACGGCGGGGCCCTGTTCAGCGGTGCTTGTCACGGCGGGGCCCTGTTCAGCGGTGCTTGTCTTGGCGGGGCCCTGTTCAGCGGTGCTTGTCACGGCGGGCCCTGTTCAGCGGTGCTTGTCTTGGCGGGGCCCTGTTCAGCGGTGCTTGTCTTGGCGAGGCCCTGTTCAGCGGTGCTTGTCACGGCGGGGCCCTGTTCAGCGGTGCCCCTGTTCAGCGGTGCTTGTCACGGCGGGGCCCTGTTCAGCGGTGCTTGTCTTGGCGGGGCCCTGTTCAGCGGTGCTTGTCTTGGCGGGGCCCTGTTGAGCAGTGCTTGTCTTGGCGGGGCCCTGTTCAGCGGTGCTTGTCACGGTGGGGCCCTGTTCAGCGGTGCTTGTCACGGCGGGGCCCTGTTCAGCGGTGCTTGTCTTGTGTTCCTAGGGAACCAGATCTGGCCAATAATTCCCGCTCAGTCGCCATCCGACGTTTTTCTAGCGGGGCCCTCCTGTGCTGGAGTCCTGGGCCCGTGGGTGTCCTCCGTCACACCCGAAATGGGGCTGGTGGGGCCCTCCTGGGCAGCTCGCCTGCTGCCGGACTTGTCCGCCCTGCTGCCCTTGCCCTCCTTCGCCGAATCTCTGGGGCCCTTGCCTCCCTTTGTGGATGTGCCAGGTGACGGTGCCAGGGTAGTGTCCTTGGGGGCAGCCGTCTCAGGCCTGTCGCGCCGGCCCTTCCCTTTTTTGGTTCTTTTCCCAGGGGGTGGGCTGGCTGTCCCCTTGCTGCTGGCCGATGTTCCGGCCCTAGGAGCTGGTGGACTCCAATAGCCCTGAACTATGGTCCTAGTAGGTGCAGGGCTTGTGGTGGCTGAGGTGCTGTTTGGACTCTTACGAGATGGAGGGAGTGGGCAAAGAGGTTAATTTTGGAGAGGAAAAACTTTTTAGGAGCAATGGGAAGGGTAGGTGCAGTGGGTATGGGAGTGGAGGAAGAGGATGTGGTTGTAGGAGAGTCAAGTGTGCTGTCTTTGGGTGCAGGTGCTTGTGACAGAGGCTGTCGTGAGGTGGATGGCTGTTGGGTGGGTGGCTGCCTGCGTTTGTGTGGTTTGGAAGAGGGGGTGACAGACACACTGGGAGAGGACACAGGGGACGTGTAAATGGCAGTGGGGGTGGTGACTGCACGTGTGCGGAGTGCTCTGGTTGGTGTGCTGATGATGGACGTACTGGCTGATGGTGGTGTGCATGCAGGTGTGAGTGGAGACGTCACAGGGAGGGAGGCGGGAGACGAGGAGGAGGGGGACACAGAGGAGGCAGTGGCTGTTTGCATGTCTGCATGTGGATGTTGCTTGTGTGAATCCTTGTGTGATCTGTGGTGCTTATGTCTGGATGAGCTGCCCTTGGGTGTTGATGTGTGTGCAGGCTGGTCTGTAGGTGTGTCTGGGATAGGCAGAGGAACAGGGGAGTGGGACTGGGTGGAGGGAGTTGGAGGAGGGAGGCTGGAGACAGAGACAATGGCTGCCGTCAGTGCTGAGGCCAGAGCGTTGAACGATCGCTGATGGGCAGCCTGACCCGAATGAATGCCCTCCAGGTATGCATTGCTCCGATGCACCTCCCTTTCCACCCCCTGGATGGCATTCAAAAGGGTAGAATGCCCAACAATGAGCGTCTGGAGGAGGTCAATGATCTCCGCACTGAGGGCAGCAGGGGTAACTGGGGCAGGGCCTGAGGTGCCTGGGGCGAAGATGTCCGGCTTCCTGGCCGAGCGGGCACGGGGCGAACGCTGAGGGGCTGCTGGGAGGGCGGAGCTGGTGCGCTGGGTGGCGGCTGTACCTGTTGTTGCGGTGGGCACGGATGTTGCCGCCACCACAAGAGAGCTCCCTTCCGAGGACGTTTCGGTGTCACTGACGTCTCCACGGGTCCCCATTGTGGAGCTCCCCTCGCCCTCCGTCTCACTGGTGAACTCTCAGTCGGTTGCAGGGCCCTCCGGGGCCATGTGAGATGCAGCTCCCTCGTGCGCCGATGCCACTTCTCCTCCGCCTGATGATGCTAATGCACACATGAACAGGAAAACCAAAAAAAAGGGGGGGAGAAGAATGAAAGACATGTTGAGTGCATGCATTGGCGGCACCGTTGGCGGAGAGGACAGACACAGAAGCCCCCTGCACTACGCCGCGCACTCGGGGTACACTACTCAATTATTGTGACTTGGCCTACAAGTCTATGGAGGACAACTGCACACATAGGTGAGCCCGGGCCATGGATAGCTGTACTTAGCACCCTATAGAGGTGGGGGGCGGGGGCACAGGGCCATGCCTAACGGAGGGGCCTAGCCTACAGAAACCGCCCTGGCCTAGAGATAGCCACAGCCCTCCTCCCCCACCCAGACACCTCCACTGTGCGCTAATATAGCAGAATGTGCTGAGACTCACCCCCTTGTGTCTGCTGTGATGTCCTCACGCGCCCATCCAAATCGGGGTAGGCCACCGCCAGGATCCGGGACATCAGGGGGGTCAATTGCCGTGTGGCACACCTCCTAGGTTGGGAGGCCATCCCCAGCAGAGCCTCGGCGGTCTTTCTGCTCCCGCGGCGGATGTCCTCCCACCTCTTGCGGCAGTGGGTGCCCTGTCTGTTGTGGACCCCCAGGGCCCAGACTTCCTTTGTGATGGCACGCCAAATGTCGATCTTCTGATGGGCGCTGACCTATGTGACATGTACAGGGTGGGAAAAGAAATATCATCACTTTTCTGCATGGTCGATGTGAGTGGCCCCCCCTCCCCAACCTTGCCATGTGGCACATGCTCTCATCTGTTGTGCGTTGCATTCCTCATTCGCTCCCCTCCCCACCATCTTACATCCACCCCACTCAACACAGGCATAGCCCATACAACGTGCTCCCTGTGTACTTACCTGTTGGTCTGGAGGACCGTAGAGTAGCGCATACTGGGGGAGGACCCCATCAACAAGTTTCTCCAATTCCTCAGATGTGAAGGCAGGGGCCCTCTCCCCAGTCGCAGCAGCCATTGTCTCTTCCAGACCGAGGTCACAGCAGCACTTGCAGTATAGGTCCAGTATAGGTCCTCTCCTGTGGATGATCAGGTCTCGAGTGATTAAGCAGATAGAAAATGGCCCGCGACCGCCGGCGCACATCGTCATTGGCTCATGAGACCCATAGGGTTCAATGTTAACCAATGCTGCTTTGCGCCGCAGTCTTCGACCGCCTACCGCCACGGTGTGCCACGCCAGCGCATTGACCTCACATCCCATTGTCACACTTCACAGGTCAGGCAGCCGCCATTTCAAGGGCCCACATGGCTTAATTTCTACAGTGTCACACAGGCCTAGGCCTTGCATTGCCAATCATACAAGCCATTCAATGCATAGCGAATCGTGTACTGTGCAAGCTGTGGTTACGTACCTGTGGGTTGCTTGACTCTGTGCTCCATGTTGTCCTTCCTAGGCACCGTCCGCTGCGACTTGCGAGGAGATGGAGGAATCCTCCCGTGTACAGACCGCTGGTGGACCTGTCGACAATGGAAGAAAGACATGTCATAGTGACATACAGACTTGACCGAGCCACTATACAGGAACTGTGTGACCAGCTGGAGCCAGACCTGATGTCCCCCATTCGCCAACCCACAGGGATTCCCCCTCTGGTGCAGGTTCTGTCAGTACTCCATTTTTTGGCAAGAGGATCATTCCAAACAACAGTGGCCATATCATCAGGGATGTCTCAGATTATGTTTTCGAAGGTTTTGTCCAGAGTGTTGTCTGCCCTGATGAAATACATGCGGAGCTACATTGTTTTCCCTGAGGTGGGCGATTTGGCTACAGTGAAGGGTGATTTCTATGCCCTTGGACATATCCCCAACATCATTGGTGCCATTGATGGGACTCATGTGGCTTTGGTTCCCCCCAGTGAAAGTGAGCAGGTGTACAGGAACAGAAAAAGTTATCATTCGATGAATGTCCAGGTGGTCTGTTTGGCTGACCAGTACATCTCCCATGTAAATGCCAAGTTCCCTGGGTCAGTGCATGACGCGTACATCATGCGAAATAGCAGCATCCCTTATGTGATGGAACAGCTACAGAGACACCGTGTGTGGCTAATAGGTGACTCTGGTTACCCCAACCTGTCGTGGCTACTTACCCCAGTGAGGAATCCCAGGACAAGGGCAGAGGAACGCTACAATGAGGCCCATGGGCGAACTAGGAGGATTATAGAAAGAACCTGGCCAGGTTTAGGTGCCTGCAAATGACAGGTGGATCCCTAATGTACTCACCAAAGAAGGTGTGCCATATCATCGTGGCCTGCTGTATGCTTCACAACCTGGCTTTGCGACGCCAGGTGCCTTTCCTGCAGGAGGATGGTCCAGATGGTGGTGTTGTAGCACCTGTGGAGCCTGTGGAGAGTGAAGAGGAGGAAGACGACGGGGACGACACAGACAACAGGGACACAGTGATACAACAGTATTTTCAGTAGCACACAGGTACGAATCAACCACGCCATTTTACATTTACTTAAAGTCTCCTGCCTCTCTACTGTCTGAGTTTCCCCCCAGTTTCTGTTAACTGAGTTGTGACTTTCCCTTCCGTTTTCAGAGCTGTGGGCCCCACTGCGTAACCTCTGCTTTGTTTGCCCATGGACTACAGCTGTGTGACAGTGGTATGTTGTCATCACAATGTAACTGAACATTTTTGCACCGTTATGTCTAATACATTTGTTCAAAATACAAGCAGACTCCAGATTTTTTAAGTGCAATAAGTGATTTTATTAAAGTGCTACATTTAGGAACATGATTGTAAAACGGTGATGGGTGATGGTGGAGTAATGTCCATGGCAGAGTCCAGTTTTCAGTCTCACAGGTGCATTGTCCATATGCCTGTGGAAGGATGGAGCAGGGGCAGTTCAAGGTTGGACAGGGTGACAATGTGGGACAGTGGGATGACATCACGGGGTATCCTTTGCTGGCGGGGGTCTTGGCATCCTACTCTGTCTTCTTGTGAGATGTCAGGGACCGCTTGCGGGGTGGTTCTTCTTCTGCAGGAGGTGGGGTTCTGGTGGCCTGTCGTTGTGTGGGGGCCTCCTGTCCACTAGCGCCGGCGGAGGTGGTAGGCTGTTCCTGGTCCAGGCTAGTGACAGGGACCCTTTGTGGTGCCACATGGTCCCGCAATGTGGTGACTCTCTGGTTAAGGGCCACGACGATGGTCCCCATTGCGGAACTAATGTTCCTCAGTTCCTCTCTGAACCCCATGTACTGTTCCTCCTGCAGTACCTGGATCTCCTGGAACCTGGCCAGTACCGTAGCCATCGTCTCCTGGGAGCGGTGGTATGCTCCCATGATGGAGGAGAGGGCCTCTTGGAGAGTCGGTTCCCTGGGCCTGTCCCCCCCCTGTCGCACAGCAGCCCTCCCAGTTCCCCTGTTTCCCTGGGCCTCTCTCCCCAGGTCCCTGTTGTTGTTGGGGTGGTGGGTCAACCTGGGTGCCCTGTAGTGGTGGACACACCGCTGATTGACGTGTCCTGGAGACAGAGGCATGGGCCCGCTGGGTGGGAGCTGTGCTGGTGTTCCCAGAGGGGGTTAGGTCTGGTGTAGCCTGTGGCTGTCTGTGGGGAACCGACTGTCCCGAGGTCCCCGATGGGCCGGGCTGGTCATCTGGGTCCAGGGAGACAGAGCTGCTGTCATCACTGGGGGCCTCTTCTGGGGGTGGGATGGACATCTCTGGACCCTCCTGGGCGGTGTGGTGGCGTTCGGGTCCTGCAGGGGTATAAGAGTATGGTTATTGCTTCTGTGTGTGGCATTTCGTGTAATGGGTGGGTGGCCGTGTACCCCAGTGCTGGCATTCCCTTGTGGGGGCTTTTGTGACGGTGGCTTGTGGGGGTGATGGGTGTGTGCAGTGGGCATGCTTTGGTGATGGGTGTCCATGCTTTGGGGACGCATGCAGGGCTAGGTTTTGGGATGGGTGGGTTGTGATGGTGAGCCATTTGCAAGGAGTTGGTGTGATGGGGGTGGGGGTGAGGGTGGGGGTATGATTTGGCATGCAGGTGGGGTGGGGGGAATGAAGTAGTGGAGATTTGACTTACCAGAGTCCATTCCTCCGCCTACTCCTGCGAGGCCCTCAGGATGCAGGATGTGCAAGACTTCCTCCTCCCATGTTGTGAATTCTGGGGGAGTAGGTGGGAGTCCGCCGCCAGTCCGCTGTACCGCGATGTTGTGCCTTGATACCATGGAACGCACCTTCCCCCGTAGGTCGTTCCACCGCTTCCTGATGTCGTCCCGATTGCGTGGATGCTGTCCCACAGCGTTGACCCTGTCCACTATTCTGCTCCATAGCTCCATCTTCCTGGCAATGGTGGTGTGCTGCACCTGTGCCCCGAAGAGCTGGGGCTCTACACGAACTATTTCCTCCACCATGACCCTGAGTTCTGCGTCAGAGAACCTGGGGTGTCTTTGGGGTGCCATGGGGTGGTGTGGATGAGGTGAGGGGTGGTGTATGTGTTGTAGAGTGTGGTGAGTGTGGTGGTGTATGGTGTTTTGTGCGTGGAAATTGTGTGGGTGATGTTGTGATTTGCCTCTGTGTGATGGTCTACTCTATGCTGTGCTGTCTCTCTCTGTCCTTCAGTCGCAATTGTGGTCGTAAGGGTTTGTGGGTGATGTGGGTGTGTGTTTTATATTTAATTGGGTGTGTGGGAGTGGTGTGTGTATGTGTCTCAGGTGTGTGTATTTTGAATTGTCCAATGTAGTAGTGTTTTGTAAAGGTGTGTGTATTTTGACCGCGGCGGTGTGTACCGCCAATGGAATACCGCGGTTGAAAGACCGCTGCGGGGATTTGTGGGTCGGAATGGCATGGGCGTATTTCTGTTGCCGTGACGGTGGAGGTTTGGTCATCGCCAGTTTTGCGCTGGCCGTTGGTGTGGTGGACTTTTGTTGATGTCGGGTTTTTGTTGGTTTGCCAGTTGCGGGTCAGAATGACCGTGGCGGTTTACCGCGACCGCGGCGGTGTTATGGCGGTCTTCTGACCGGCGGTAAGCGCCTTTTACCGCCGAGGTCAGAATGACCCCCAAAGTCTCTAGGGTGAGAATTCTGAAAGTCTCTTTCTCTGGAATAGAGAAAAGGGCATCAAGATGTCGTCCAAGATGACGTCTGGCATTTGGCTTCAAAGATGGCATCAAGGAAAATGGCTGACTTCTCTTTGTCCAGTGGGTTTAAGTAAGAAACATTCCAAATTCTGCAGGGTCTTTCATTGGAGGGTTCATAGGGTGACTTCAAATTGACCAATGAATAGTGTCTTTCTCCTAGTACTCATTTATGCATACATTGTCCTTGGAGCCTTGGAACACAAGTTGCAACAAAGTTTGCCAAGTATTTCGGTATCAGTACTTTTATTGTCCGCAACTGCAGAGACTGACCTTGTATCAAAGGGGATGAGACCGGCCTAGCACGAAACCTTGGAGATAAATGTATTAGTCATCTCTACTGGAAAAATACAGCCTTAAAGTAAAATATATGTTTTATTAATTCGAGCAAAAGCCACGCAGTTAGAATTTGAAACCAGGCAACTAGGCCAAAGCCTCTACTAAATTTAAGCTAAGCATAAAACGGTTCCAACAAGAAATCATAGCACATATTTGTAATTATGACGGATTACTACAATATTCAATTCTTCATGATTAATTAAGCTTGTTTATAATAATGGCGAACTACTCCGAGGGCACAATTTCCCTCGTACATTATTTTCTTTACTAAAATCACACTACATTATACAATTTTGGTTACATGATATATGAATATATGTTGGTCCTTCTTTTTCTGCGTCATCACTGCTAAATACGTTTCTACATCCAGAGTGTTGCATCAGCATTAAATGGCAATCATACAACAGTGAAAGTACGAGGTGTGGGCACTGGCAAACGCTGAGACTTATTACTGCTATGTATCTCGTTCGAACATTGACAACATTGCATGATGCAGCCCACCGTTTCAAGCAACGTTTGACAAGTAGCATCACTTCATGACGCAGTTTAGAAATGGGTTTATGTGATATCATTAATTCCATCAGAAAACAATGTCAAGTTCGGCCATTGAAAAAATCATTAATGTAATCTTTGTTGTCTTTGAAGGTGTCATTGGTGATGTCTTCTGTGAGATTTTACGTAATCACAAGACATGTGTTGGGGCTGATGTGTAATTCTGGAGGAGCCAAAGCATTGTCAGTCATTATTTTAGGATTTCTCAGATAAATTGGATAAATACAACATCACATTAAGATTTTTTTTTCAATAAGTTGACTTTCTTTCCATCAATTATATCAATTAATATAAACAATAATATTAAATTATGCATTACACCACATTCATTATACAATTAAAAATATTTTAAATACAAATATTTTAAATGAATAATTAATACAAAGTATAAACAAGTATACTCATTACTAAATTTAACATAGTGTAAATACTGAAGGGTATTACATCAATATAAATATTTCTGGAATACATGTGCCAAAATGTAGTATTTTAAAATACTGAAACACATAACAAAAATAGAAAATAACTACAAACAAAATTCAAAATAGACAAAAACTAAAATAAATGAAAACATTTAAACTTTCAATTCAATATTCCCTAAATATCTTTTAAAATTTCAGAATGAAGTAATGTACTAACCTAGCCCCAAACCCCCTACTCAAAAATTATTTTAAAAAAACAAACAAAAAAAGGAATTAGAATACACTGTTTTAAGTACAACCCTACACATGTTAGGGGATGCATACATTTTGAGGTAAGGGGCACAGGAATCTATTTATATCTTTCTTGAAGGTTAGTAGTTGTCGTGTGAGTCTCATCCTTTCTGACAGGGCATTCCATAGAGCACAGGCCAGAACTAGGATGGCCCAGCAACTACACTCTTCTGGCTTCTTGGTGGCATCTGCAATTTTTGTGGTTCAATCTACAGGACATAGCTTCAAAATATGTTTCAGATATGGGGGTGACATAACCTGGACAATATAATGAGACAAGGACAAGATTTTCTCGGATATGTTGTAACCACTACTGAAAGCCAAGTAATCCTTTGAAGACCAGTAATATGTAGGTTTTTTAGCAAATTTATAACCACCATACTTGCTGAGTTATCCTGATTTGCTGCCCATCTCCCAAAAGTCAATGCGTGTGCTAATTCTTAATATGCTCCCATTGATACCCATCTTTGTTTCTCAATCAGTGACAGTTTTCCGTGGGGTGATGACCTCCTCTACCTATTCACATATTTTTTTCTCTCCTTCATATGTAATCTAGGTTTTATTTTTGTTGCTTTTAATGTTCAAATTTTTAGGTAGGACAATCACGACCTCTTGTACACTTTAGTATACTTCCTTGTGGGTTTAAAGCCTGCCCACTGCTTTTGATTTGTTTGTGTCGGTGCCCTTTAAAAATCCTTGCTTCTAAGTGGTTAATCTTTCCTATTTGTCCCACCTTTTCTTCCTTTGTCTACTCCCACGGAGCATGACCCCAGTACTTGTACACTTCCAATTGTCCCATTATGGCATCTATTTTAGGGACTACTTTTTCCTTGTTGCTCTGAGCACTTTTTGACCTGGAGGCTATGTTGTTATCTCATCCAAGCTTGTTATCGCTTCCCTGCCTGCAGTTACTTATTTTTCATAATATTCTAAAATCACTTCATTACCCTGTGCCAGCCCCCCAAACACCTCCCACACTTTGCTGCTGGCATTTTATTACATTTTAAATCTCCTGGTGACCTCCCCCCACCACCATCTCCTGCCCCTCACTGCTTGCCATGTGAAACCCCTCCCCCCACTACCCTGCTTTAACCGTTTTTGTAATAATTGCTTCTCTTACCAAGTGGCAATGGCCCTGTAAATCGTTTTATTTTCTAATCCTTGGTATTATACTTTTTGGGCTGCTAGTGCAGCTTAGGCTTCAGCTGCACTGATAAAGAGAGGCAGGGAAGCAGCATCTTTAGTGCTTTAGACCACCGAGCGCCATCCATTATGTACATAGTAGGTATATTTATGACATTAGGTTAGATCTGTCGGTTAACACTCAGTTGCACTGCGGGCACGAGAAAGGCTTCTTTCCTGCAGGAAGGTAGACACATTGAGGTTAAAGAAATAAACACTGCTTCTAAATAAGACAGCCTTCAATTCATGTTCAATTTTATTCAGTGTTTTTCTTTTGGTTCTTTTCTCCATCGTTGTTGCTTGCTTCGTTCTTGTTGCTTGCCCCTCCTTTTGTTGCTGTTGGGCCATTCCTAACTCCCTCCTCCTACATTGTGATTCTTGCCCCGTCCATCTCCACTACGCTCTCACATTATGGATCCAGCATGGGAATCAACATTAGAAATCGACCCAGTGCGCACACAGCAGAAGAACAGTCTTAGCAGTTGCGGCTTGCAGCTCTTAAAAGGGGCAGGCGGGTGTGACGCGACGGGGAGGGTAAGGGTGGACACGGGGAGGGGGAAGCAGGGAGGATACATGATTTTTTTTTTTTTTTTAAACTTACCTTAACTCGCCGCTCCTCTGTCGCAGGCTGCAGGCACAGACTCCCAGCCTGCCCCGCGCCAATCCTGACTCTGCTCAAAGCAACATCAGGATTGACTGGGAGCCCCCAGCCAGAGCGCTCTCAGGCAGACTGGGAGCCTGTGCAGTCTCTCTCCAGCCCAGCAACTGTGTAGCCGGGCTGGAGACAGGCTACTGCGCATCTGTGTTTGGCTCGAACAAGGAGATTTGCCCGTGACACATGTTAAGAGGCTTATTTTGGGGGAGAAAATGTGGGGATACTTTATGGAACAGCAGCATTTATTTTTTAATGCATGTCATTTTGTTTTCCCGTCTTCTTCCGAGTGCGATGCTAGAAATGTGGAACTGGGAATATCGAGATGTGTGCAACTTGTTTCTTAAGCATCCCCAACACCCTCTACTTTTAAGAGTAGTGAGAAACACTACTAGAGCCACAGAATACTGGGGCAATGGCAGATGTGTGTCCGCAAATGGATACTGTATTTAATTCATTGTACACTATAAATAAATATACCAGTGTGTTTTATTTATAAACTATTACAGTATAATAACATTTGTTCGTAAGCTTCTTGTTCACTGAGAGGAAAGGGCAGAAATGAGAAACGTAGTTTGTGTCTACACTTATTGCCAGAGAGAGCTCCGCTTTCCACTACAATGTTTGTCATTTACATAGTGCTTGCTGCCAAGTCTATCTGCTTCTTACCGCTGTATATAATAGGTGTTTCTGTTATTCGAGCCACTGGTTTTTATTTTATCCACCTAGAACCGATGAAAGGCATTCTAACCTGTAAATAGAACGGGATACGTGCATGATGCATGCGTGAACAATGACACGTGCGTCTCTAGGCGCTGTTTTACTGAAGAAAGACAAGGCAAGCTTTTTGAAGCAATTGTGTTTTTATTAGTGTAGTGAAATTTACTTTCTAAATGTGAAACTTGCTGCTTGCATTGGCAACTATGTAACTAGGTAAGACATTGTAATTTACAACGCCAATAGCTCCAGACGTGCAAAAGCGAGACCTATTGGCTTTGCCAATGTTTGTTACTTATTCTGTACCACTGATCTCGCTTTCCAAGCGATGGTTCGGGGATATGAACTTATAAAAGGTTTTAATGTCTCCCTTGTAACTAAAAAACATTATTGAATGAGTATGCTCCAATGGTGAAACAATTTTCCCATGATCAGTTAGGCAAAAACAGATTTTGTAAAGAAATATATTGCACACAAAATTTAACTGGACTGTAAACCAAGGAAATATGTAGTCCACAAGAGTTATTACGACAGAAACAGTAAAGCAGGCGAGGAAGCCATAAATTGTGAAACGTCCATGGCAAATCGTGCTGAGGAAGAACTGCGCGCAGCTGCTGAGCAAGAGGATTCAATCTGTGAATTTTGAACACAGATCACACACATCGGCTTAGATAAAGTACATTCTTTTCCATACTTTGATTTAAAGTAGATAGTAAACATTAAATGGAGGCGAGTGCATGGCTTGAAAATGTTCACTCTTTTGGCAAACCATCCCTTAGGCTAGTTCTAATTGTCGAGCACTTTGCCACTTTTACAGACAATAGGAGGTATCACCAAAACATATAATTAATCCATGTACCAAAACGGACATCCTTTGCTTTTTTTATTTGCATTTATTATAGTGCGAACCTGGCCACAGGTTTACGTTTTCTTTTTTTTCTTGGATGGCGAGGGTGGGGGGTGGAGATGGGGCGGTAAGTGGTTTGTCCAGAATCCACAGGCAGTTGAGCCAAAGCCAGCTCCTATGTGCCAGAGCAGTCAGCTCTAGCCACAAGGCCACAACACCTTTCCTTTGCTTTCTGTGTTATGGATTGCTCTTCAACTATATATACTGCACAATTCAACACATTTAATAATTCATTTCCTCACCCCTGACCAGCGGTCCAAGCCCTATGTAAGAAAGGACAAATTAAAATGATAAATTATGGTAACCAAAAAAAGTAGATTTGGTGAGAGTAAGGCTTCATCAAAATATAAACTAATCCAGGTTTGCCAGCAGCTAATATTAGTAACCGGAGATAAATATGGTAGCAAAAGGAGTGGAATACAATGTTTCCTCCCAAACAGTACTTCAGTAATAGTCTTTTGTTTAATGTTTGCCACTGTTGGCTCTAACAATTGCCTAGTTCAGGAAAAAAATGTGTTTGGTGACCAACAAATATACACTCGCCATACTCAGGCCCTCATTACGAGTCTGGTGGGCTCTGGGCAAGACGGCCATGTGAAATGCCGCAACCATACCGGCAGTGGTGGCGGTGAAGCGACTGATGTATTATGAGTCACAAAACACAAACCACCCAAATATAGGCACAAAACCAACACTGCCAGGTCAACCCATGGCGAAAGAGTGACTGAACAACCGCCGACCGTCAGATTATGAATCACCCACCAGCACAGCGGAACATGCACAGAGGAAAACATTGGCAGTACGCACGTGGGGCGGAACAAAGAGGCACAGGGGAAAGTACCCAACACTACATTGACCAGTTCAAATAACCCACACCTGATAACCATACACACCACGGACACCTGACCATGCCACCATATGACTCCCCCACCCAACCACAATCCCTTGCGTCAGATCCGAGCAGCCACAGCCAAAGACAAGAAGAAGCATACCCCAAACACAGCTAACAAACATCACACAGCACACATTGCGCAAATCAACACCTCAGCCCACCAGCACTCAAAGCCAAACAGCCCCACATCACCACACACCCTGTACTGCACCCAACAGGCACTACATATACCCACCCCACAAGATGTCACGCCAGTAGTACCCACACTTCACCAACAATAAATTGCAGGTCATGGTGGAGGAGATCATCAGAGTAGAGCCACAGTTCATGGGAGTCCAGGTTCAACAGATATCAATAGCCAAAAAGATGAATTTAAGGCAGAGGATCGTCGACAGGGTCAACACAGTCGGCACATAACCACGCACAAGGGAGGACATCAGAAAGAGGTGGAACGACCTCAGGGGGAAAGTCCAGTCCATGGCTCCCAGGCAGAGGATAGCCATTAATAAGATTGGCTGTAGGCCCCCACGTCCTCCCCTCCAGATGACAACCTTTGAGGAGAAGGTCCTGGACATCATGTATCCCGAAGGCCCGACTGGCATCAGCAGAGGGCTCGGCACTGGTAAGTCAGCAATACCCCCCAGGCACCAAACACCCATGCCCAGCATGCCTCCCCACCACTCACCAAACCACTTCAACCCACCCCACTGACCCGATGCCATACACACCACGCCACTCGTCTGCATGCCACACGGCCCCACTCCCACCATCCTTACTCACACACCTCAAATGTATGGATTTCAAGCAGAATGTGGAAGAACCACAGCTTCCACAATCCAATCCAAACCAATGTCTGCAGTGCAGCAGCTGTCACTGCAATCACTGTGTAACAAGTCGAGCCACTGCATGCATCACAACAAGGACACAACAACAACAGTCACACAACTAACATCTACCGTATCCATCCACAGGTACCCCTGCCACTGACACCTTGCAGAGGATGCCAGGCTCAGACAGCCGCCCCCCTCAGGATGAAGGCCCCACTGGATGTTTGGATGAGGATGACTTTCCTGGGCCATCTGGGGCCACCCACCAGTCCATCAATGGCACACCCACCCTGGACACACCGGAAGACCCTACCCATGTGGCAACAACACTACAGCCAGACCCTGAACACCAAACCTGTGCCCCAGGTACCCAACAATCGGAGGTGTGCCCCGTAATGCAGCGACTAGGGTCAAGGGTACCCACCCCAGACATTGATGGCCCTGCTGATACTGGGAGTTGGCACACTGTGCCAGGGGCACAGGCACAGGGGACCAGGGCTAGTGGGAGGGGAACCATGACCCAGGGGTCGGCACAGCCACACCAACTGACTGCCCAGGAGGCTTCAACCAAGTCCTGGGTGTATATCAGCACACCCAGGACACAGTGGCCCAGATCCTCGCCACCATGCAAGAGACCCAACGGCTGCAGGGGCAATACCATCAGGAGGAAATGCAACAGTGGCAGACCCACAATACCACCATGGCCTCCATTGTAGGGGTGCTCAAGAACCTGACCACTGTCATGCGTGAATCCACCACCCACCAGCAGTCCCCTAGCACTGGCCACATCCCATCACAGCCCTCCACGTCAGTGGCAGTCAGTGGTATGGAGGCCGTCACAGGTCTTGCAGGACATTACCACCCCTACCCCTGTATCTGAGGAACCTCCACGCAAGCAGGGACGTCCAAGTAGACATCTAGCCTGACATGATGCCCAGACCAAGACCACCACCAGGAAGTGACCCTCTTCTGAATATTCTCCCTTGTGTGTGACACCCTGTTGACAGTCCACTCCCATATCACCGTCTATTCATGGCCAGCAGGCAGGACCTGGACTACCCATAGCTGGCCTTACCATTCTGATGATCTCCGCCGCCTTGACCCCACTCATCACTCCTTGCACCTGTACATCACAAATAAACAACAACTGAGCACAGTCCATGTCTACGTGTTTATTTCCCATGAGTATGTATGGAACAGCCAACATGTGTGCAAGTGGCAACCCACGCCCAGCACATTCATGGGAGGGTAACAGCATGGTGTGCAAAATTCCGGGAGGTCGATCGACTAGCAGGCAGTGGCAGGACATATGTGTCAATGGAGGCAACAGCCCAGGCAGGGAGCACAGAACACCAGTACATTGTCCTGAAAGGAGACCAAGACAGGGACAGCAATCACTGGAGGAGGCACAGATTCCAACTCCACACAAATGCACTGTAGGAACAGGAATCCAGGGCAAACATGCCAGGCAGCACCAAAATCAAATGGCCAGTACCAACACACATACACAACACATACCAACCCAATGGTCCCACCCTCACATCACCCAGCGTCAGACCTGGCCCCAAACCCACTGCCACCAACAACAATGTTGCACTGCCCCCCAATGTTGACTCCCAGGATGGATGCTGCACACATGCAACAACCCTGCGTGGCAAATGCATAGCACTTGAACTGGCAAATCAGGGAAGATTTAACATATGCATAGACTGCACCAGTGCACCAGCACGACACCTGCCTGACTATAGGCCTGACCTATACACTGTGACTACTTCAGTCATGGCCACATGTGACACCCCCCCAAACCCACCCTGAGTCAGAGTTGCAACCAATACTGTCAGTAGTCATACACAATATGTGGCAGCAGGGACAGGGCAGAGAGTTGTAGAAGACACATACCACACAGTTTCCACATACCTGCATCTCAGCTGAAGTAATGTCAAATCAGCTCCCATGTCCCCTCCATCAGTCGCTGGCACAGCTGCCCCTCCTCTGCATCCAGCAATGGGATGTGACGCCCCCAGGCGAATTATGCAGCATGCAGTAGGCCACAATGATCTGGCACACCTTCTGTGGCTTGTAGAGCAGGGCATACCTGGAGACGTGCAAACACCAGAACCTGGCCTTCAGCAGACCAAAGCATCTCTCAATGGCCCATCTGGTACGACCATGGGCCTCATTGTAACGGTCTTCTGCAGCTGAGGATGAACACCTCACGGGTGTCAGGAGCCAGGGCAGGTTGGGATAGCCAGAGTCACCTATGTGCTTAGAGGGAAGAGGCATGTCAAGACCAAGAGGGCCATGGGGCAGGGACAAAAAGGTGCAGTGAGCTGAGAGGCACACATATGCAGGGGTACATACGGATGAGCCAGGCACTGTCCCTCTTGAGTGGTGCCATCATGTGTGGATGCTGCTGTTACGCAGGATCTAGGAATCATGCACAGAGCTTGGGTACTTGACCATCATCTGGGAGATGTGCTGGTCCTGAGACAAACCACCTGCACATTGACCGAATGAAAGTTTTTCCAGTTTCTGTATACCTGATTATTCCTCCTGGGTGGCACCAGGGCATGTGGGATGTGTGCCGCAGCATTGAATGCAGCCTTGACTGTGGGCAGATCTGCACGTCGGGGGATCCGGATGTAGATGGCCATATGATTTATCAGGGCACACAGTGCATCCCTCAGGACGTTGCTGGACATGGGCTGCGACATCCCACTTGCGAGGTCCACTGTGACCTGAAAGGAGCCAGAGGCAAGGTAATGGAGGACTGACAACACCTGCACTGTTGGAGGGATGGCATTGGGATTGTGTCTGGCAGGCAACAGATCTGTCTCCAACTTGGCCCCTAGATCCATTATGGTCACATGGTTCAGGCGATAGGTTTGGATAATGTGACAGTCCTCCAGGGTAGCAAGATCGACTAGGGACCTGTACACCGGTGCATTCCTCATCTTCAACCATGCATAGTACCTGGGAACAGGATAGAGGTGGTAACATTTTGTGCAGCATAGACGTACGACACACTAAATTTCACACACATCACACATTGTAATTGTAAAATGGTTGCTGCCTGTCTGCATACATTGGACAGGTGGAAGTGAGATCATCCCGCCGGTGTAACACGTCATGGTGGTAGACGGTCACGACCACCGTGCAACTCACCATTGGCTCACACTGTTGCCATGGGAGGAATAAGCCAATGATGATTTGGCGCCAGTGGTGACGGTGATGTCCGTGGTGGCCATGACCGCCATTTGATGTGCTCATGCTCACTTGAGCATGAACCTCGTGCACTGAAGACCTCCTCTGCATGTGTTGCTGTGTACTGACTCTTGTAGCCAAGATGCTGCGTCGTGCAGGAGACAGGGCCCCAGCCTTCACTCAGGAAGAGTTGGTGCGGCTTGTGGATCGGGTCCTGTCCCTGTATGGACAGTTGTATGGGGCACCAGAGCAGCAGGTGAGCCCATTGTCATTGTCCTGTATGTGAGTTGTTCGCATGGGGATGGGGTCCTTGGTAGGTGGCAGTGTGAATGGAGCATGGGCATGGGTGAGGGGCAGATGGCTAGGTTGGCTAACGACACGTGGGTGTGGATGTGTGATGTGTGCTGTCCACTACTGTCCCAGGTATGCCATCCTACATGACTGTGTTCTTCTGTCTGTGTGAACCATGCAGGTCAGTGCCCATCAGAAGAAGGGGATTTGGCATGCCATTGGCAAGCAAGTGCAGACCCTGGGGGACCATGCCCAGCAGAGCACCCACTGCAGAAAGCGGTGGGAGGATCTCAGACGCTGGGCCCAAAAGACCGCAGAGGCCCAGCTGGGGATGTCGGACCCTGACCCCCTAATGACCCCCATATTGGCAGTGGCCTACCCTGAGGTGGATGGGTGCTGGAGGGCAGCACAGCAACGAGATGGGGTGAGTACTCCCTCTCACTTGTGAAATGTGCTGACATGGTGGCTCAAGGTGGGCACCACTGGGTAGCTGTAGCATGGATGCTTAGTACAATGATCTCCACTATGGGTTGTGTCCATCTGGGCAGGATTGACATCACAGGTTTGAGTAATGCCATGCAGTCAGTGGTAGCAGGGCAGACTCCTCAATGAAGTACTGTGTGGCCACCTACTTGCTAGATCTGCCTGCCAGCACATGGCAACTGGATCTTCAGAGCTGGGGTGTCAGGGCATTGTAATTGGTCCTGGCCAACCACTGGGCCAGGGGGTGGTATCCATGACCTCACTCAGCTGGCAGGCACTGCATGTATGGTGGGGTGGGTGCACCAAGTGGTGACAGTGGTGTTTGACATTAGCCAAGGGAGCCATCCAACTAGTCCTGCAGGATCCTCTTGGTTGTCCAGTCCTTTGTATGCATGTCACAACGGCCACGGGTAGTGTGCAGGGACTGGACAGGTGTGGCGGGTATGCCACTCCGTATGTCGAGATATGCCTCAGTGAGACCATCAGCGGTTGACATGTGCATTGTTGCTCTGTCTCCCATGGTGTCACCAAGTAGTAGGATGTACAGGGTTGGCAAAATATATCACGGCATGGCATCAAATGCAGGTTTACTACTCTGTATGACGGTTTTGCTGGCACTGACCGATTGCACTCTGTCTCTCTCTCTTTCTCTCCCTGTCATCCTCTATCTTTGTGTGCATCAGCATCACCTGGTGAAGGAGAAGGGGTACTGGCTAGTGGGGAAGCTGCAGCCCATGGGACCCAGGAGGCTGACACCAGCGGTGCCGAGAGGACCAGTGGGACAGAGGGTGAGGGGAGTGCAAAGGGGGAGACCGGATTGACCAGTACATCTTCAGATTCCTCCTCTGATGGAGGATCCCGGGTGGTGGCGGACCTATCTGGGACCACCCCAGTACCATCCTTGTCCGCCACCCCTCATACCAGCACCACCCTCCATGTAGCTCCCCTCCCAGTTGCCCATGTCCACGCACCCAAGAGTGTAGGCATCTCCTTTGCCGCAGGCACCTCTGCCCCTGCCCCAGTAAGCTCTGCTGTCCTCGATGAGGAAGCTAGCGACCTCATGAGCTCCATCTCTGTTGGAGACAACTATCATGAATGCCATCCAGGGACTGGCATCCCAGATGCAACAGACTAATGCGTTCCTGGAAGGCATTCACTGTGCCTTGTCTGGCCTACAGAGATCATTTCAGGCTCTGGCCTCCTTGTTGACGGCAGCCAGTGTCCCTTCTTCTTCTGTCATCCCTCCAGCTATCTGTTCCCAATCCCACATCCCTCTCCTCTCACCCATTCATGGCACACCTACTGACCCACATGCATCCACATCAACAGACATGGTACACAAGGACAAACATAGGTACCACAGATGTCACCACCGCCATGCACATACTCAACACACCCATGCAGACATGTCAACATCCACACCCTGCACAGACTCCCCAACCACCTCCCCCTCAGTCGACACTACACTCACACCTGCAGTCAGCATCACATCAGTCTCTGTTCCAGCCACATGTGCCCTCACTGCCATTTTCACCACATCTTCTGACCCCCATTCATGCACCCCATACACCACTGGCACAGGCACCACAACTATCAACACACCCACATGCAGCACATCCAGACACCACCCCAACATGTACTCACACATCCCCCTGCCATCTCCCTGCACCTCCCAGTACATCTAAACACACACAATCACCCAACAGTCCCCGAGCACACACATTTCATCCACCCACGCACCTGCACCCATGGCGCACCCACGTACACACCTCACAACCATACCCACTCCCTCCACTCCCAAACTTCTTTCCAGTGACCTCCCATATGTTCCCAAAAAACATTTCCTGCACAAGTTTTCCATGTTTCCCACCACTGCCCCAGTCCCTGTCTCCCCCAAGTGCCCTGCTACCCTTCCTCTGGCCCAGCCTTCTGCATCCCAGTCAGCCACTGCCCATGCCCCTCTGCCATCTGCCGCTTCCTCCCCTGTGAGGTCTACTGCTCCTGCTGCCAAACCCAAGCCCACACCCTCCTCTTCCCAGGCCAAGCCCACCCAATCCACCTCCAAAGCCAAGACCATGCCCACCCCCCCTTGCTAAGCCCCTACTATCCAAGGGCAAGCACAAACCACAGCCCCTTGCTAAGCCCAGGGACCCCCCCATCTAAGGGCACACCTAAGGGGCCCCCCTCCAGGCCCAGGTGGAGGGACCCCCTCGAAGCCCACGGACCCCCCATCCCCAGCCCCCTTAACCCCTTGGGTGCCTGCATTCCCCATTGATGCTCCTGCCCTGTGGAGGTCTGCAATTTTTAGTCAGGAGTCAAGTTGAAGCGTCTTCTTGTGCCTAGTGTGCTCAGGGCACTATAATTTTTGGACTGGCCCCTGGGACTGTATGTAAATACTTTTGATCACATTTTTAATATATGGTTATCATGCGGCACTACACCATTGGTGACACTGTTACCTACCTAGTCCTGGCTTTCATTCTCCATGTATGTGAAGTGGTTGTGGGTATTGGTGTGTGTGTGTGTGTGTTGGTACGGGTGTTTGTTTGCATGTGTGCATGGCTTGCCATGTTGTGTGTGTGTGTACTAACCTTGTTCCCTCCAGTGTGTACTAGGCTGGTGTAGTTACGGTTGGTGTTGTGGTCGCCGTCGCTGGTCCGGGAGTTGCAGGGCCAGGTAGAGGATTGGAAGGAGTTGCATTTCACATGCTATGGCGCCTACCAATGTGCCTTTGTTCCTGAAAGTGGGTGTTCCCTTTATCTTGTTCGCTTCTGCTAGGGTTTTGGTGGTGGCAATTCCGCCCCGGAAATACTGGCGTTGGGCGACCTCGTAATATGGTCGTGGGATACTGCCTGACCACCAGGATGGTGATGGCGTGCCAGCACTTCCGCTGTGGCGGCCTGGATGGTAACTTGCCTGTGTTCTGCAGGTACCTTTCCGGGACTTGTAATCAGGCCGTCTTCACCGGCAGGCCCCTGGCGGTGCGGCCACCAACTCCACGGCGGGAGTACGCTGACCGTAATGAGGGCCTCATTCTTTTACTGTCAATTTTTAGTCCACTCTTCCAGAGTCCTGAGATGTCAGCACAAAGCCAGCTCAAAACATCACGTCCAGATTGTCCATTCCATGCGCTCTTAATGAATTATATTGCTTAGACCACATACTCCAATCTGATTGAGGCATACAGGCAACTTAGAAGAGAGCATTAGGGGGCACAAATCTTCTGGAGCAAATGTAGTATGAACTGGAGGATACCGTTGGGGACCAGCACTTATTTTTTCTCATTAGACATTTTCCAAGCTCAAGACAGGAAAAAACACTCAAAGAGGAAAGACGAAGGAAGACAAAGATGGTAAAACCACCAAAAGGAATAACGCAGGAACCTGTACGAGTGAGATAAATGGACAGAGAGTGTCCGATAGTGGATTAAAGCATCTTAAGGTGGATTCAAGACTAAGTGGCCTTGCTATTCAGTGCACTGGCACTTAATAGCACCAGCTTCAGCTTCTCAACAGAACTTTGGGCACTGGCACTGTTGAACCTAGCCCATTTTGCATTCCTCCTCCTATTTTTATGACTTTCTTTTTGTTGGCTTTAGGACTCTGAGCCCTTTGCCACTGCTAACTAGTGCTAAAATGCATGTGCTTTTGGCTCTAAACATTATGTAATTGGTTTACACCTGTTTGGCATATTTGATTTAGTTGTAAGTCCCTTGTAAAGTGGTATACCATATACCCAGGGCATGTAACTTAAATGCTACTTGTGGGCCTGCAGTACTGAGTGTATCACCCATAGAAGTAGCATTTGTTAACCTGTCCCAAGCCTGCCACTAAGGTCCCTGTTTATGCAGTTTCCTGCAACTGTGAATTGCCATTGCCATTTAAAACTACTTTCCAAGCCTCAAACTCCCCTTTTACTGTGCATAGGTCACCCCTTAGGTAGGCCCAAGGCAGCTCTATAGGCAGGGTGCTGTGTAAGTTAAAGGTAGGATATGCACGTTGATGTCTTGCATGTCCCGGTAGTGACACACCGCCTATTTCATTTTTCACTACTGTCAAGTCTGCTCTTCTCATATGTTAGCATTGGGAATTCTCTTATACCCTATTATGTGGCAATTCCTGATAAGAAAGTAGTAGCTTGGTCATGTTTGGTATGTTTAGTTTAGTAATGATAAATTCTCCTTACTGGTGAAGTTGAATATCACAATACTATTATGGAAATTACACTTTTAGAAAGTGGGCACTTCTCTGTGCTTATAACTCAATGTGTTTTGCAGCCTGTCTCCATTACACCTCTGGCCTGGGTAACAGCAACACTTTGTGCATACTTCCTAGACAGCCACAACACAGGAAGGAATGGGTGTGACTAGAGAATTCATCTGCATACTGATAGTCTTCCTGAGCTGGGAGAGGCAGAGGTGGTTCACAATTACATGTGTGCCCCCCTCCCCGTATATATAGTAGCAGACCCCGGGGAATAGGGCCTCTGAGGCCAAAATTGGCCCAGGGAGAAGACAAATGCCACACTCCCCATTATTATGGTGCCAGACTCTGGAGGATGGGGTCAGTGGGGATAAAATCGGCCTGGGGAGAGGGGTAGCTTGCCTTTGCCCTAAAATATTTTGCAGAGCCCTGGGAGATGGGGTCACTGAAGCCAAAAGCAGCCCAGAGAGGGGGGACCTGTGCCCCCCTAAAAAATGCTCCAGGCTCTGGGAGATAGGGTCCTTTTGCCCGTCCCTTGGAGGGGGGCCCCATGCCATGCTGCCTTTGGGAGGATGGCTACAGGTCCTGCACGCAGTCCAGGCCTTGTGGCCAACTGCCCACATCCAAAGGCTGTGCACAGCTTGTGGTTGGCTGCCTGCAGAGGTTTGGCTGCAGTGCCTGGCTGCAGGCCAGGCCCTGCGGCCAACTACACCACTGCTGTTGTATTAATGTATGGTGATCAAATATTACTTTACGTAAAAAAAAAAAACTAGAAATATACTGAAAAATACAACGGTCTTAGGCATGTTATAGTTAGGAAATAGCATTAAGAACCATAGAAATTCATGAAAAAACAAGGAACATTAGTTATGTTCAGATTTTACGTTTATAAAACTATAGAAATTCAACAGTTACAGTTATATTTATCTAAAGAAACTATAACTCTTGACTTGAGGGAACTATACCTCACTCCCTCGCCATGCATTGCTGATTACACCACATATTAAATTAGTCACAACCTCTTCTACGACATGTCTTGCATGTCCTGGTAGTGGCAAACAGCCTATTTCATTTTTCACTACTGTCAGGTCTGCTCTCATATGTTAGCATTGGGATTCTCTTATACCCTATTATGTGGTAATTCCTGATAAAAAAGTAGTAGCTTGGTCATGTTTGGTATGTTTAGTTTAGTAATGATAAATTCTCCTTACTGGTGAAGTTGAATATCACATTACTATTATGGAAATGACACTTTTAGAAAGTGGGTACTTCTCTGTGCTTATAACTCAGTGTGTTTTGCAGCCTGTCTCCATTACACCTCTGGCCTGGGTGACAGCAACACTTTGTGCATACTTCCTAGACAGCCACAACACAGGAAGGAATGGGCGTGACTGGAGAATTCATCTGCATACTGATAGTCTTCCTGAGCTGGGAGAGGCAGAGGTGGTTCATAATTACACGTGTGCCCCACTCCCCGTATATATAGTAGCGGACCCCGGGGAATAGGGCCTCTGAGGCCAAAATTGGCCCAGGGAGAAGACAAATGCCACCCTCCCCATTATTATGGTGCCAGACTCTGGAGGATGGGGTAAGTGGGGATAAAATCGGCCTGGGGAGAGGGGTAGCTTGCCTTTGCCCTAAAATATTTTGCAGAGCCCTGGGAGATGGGGTCACTGAAGACAAAAGCAGCCCAGAGAGGGGGGACCTGTGCCCCCCTAAAAAATGCACCAGGCTCTGGGAGATAGGGTCCTTTTGCCCATCCCTTGGAGGGGGGCCCCATGCCCATGCTGCCTTTGGGAGGATGGCTATAGGTCCTGCACGCACTCCAGGCCTTGTGGCCAACTGCCCACATCCAAAGGCTGTGCACAGCTTGTGGTTGGCTGCCTGCAGAGGTTTGGCTGCAGTGCCTGGCTGCAGGCCAGGCCCTGCGGCCAACTACACCACTGCTGTTGGATTAATGTATGGTGATCAAATATTACTTTACGTTAAAAAAAAACCTAGAAATATACTGAAAAATCCAACGGTCTTAGGCATGTTATGGTTAGGAAATAGCATTAAGAACCATAGAAATTCATGAAAAAACAAGGAACATTAGTTATGTTCAGATTTTACGTTTATAAAACTATAGAAATTCAACAGTTACAGTTATATTTATCTAAAGAAACTATAACTCTTGACTTGAGGGAACTATACCTCACTCCCTCGCCATGCAATGCTGATTACACCACATATTAAATTAGTCACAACCTCTTCTACGACATGTCTTGCATGCCCTGGTAGTGGCAAACAGCCTATTTCATTTTTCACTACTGTCAGGTCTGCTCTTCTCATATGTTAGCATTGGGATTCTCTTATACCCTATTATGTGGTAATTGCTGATAAAAAAGTAGTAGCTTGGTCATGTTTGGTATGTTTAGTTTAGTAATGATAAATTCTCCTTACTGGTGAAGTTCAATATCACATTACTATTATGGAAATGACACTTTTAGAAAGTGGGCACTTTTCTGTGCTTATAACTCAGTGTGTTTTGCAGCCTGTCTCCATTACACCTCTGGCCTGGGTGACAGCAACACTTTTTGCATACTTCCTAGACAGCCCAACACAGGAAGGAATGGGCGTGACTGGAGAATTCATCTACATACTGATAGTCTTCCTGAGCTGGGAGAGGCAGAGGTGGTTCACAATTACACGTGTGCCCCACTCCCCGTATATATAGTAGCGGACCCCGGGGAATAGGGCCTCTGAGGCCAAAATTGGCCAAGGGAGAAGACAAATGCCACCCTCCCCATTATTATGGTGCCAGACTCTGGAGGATGGGGTAAGTGGGGATAAAATCGGCCTGGGGAGAGGGGTAGCTTGCCTTTGCCCTAAAATATTTTGCAGAGCCCTGGGAGATGGGGTCACTGAAGCCAAAAGCAGCCCAGAGAGGGGGGACCTGTGCCCCCCTAAAAAATGCACCAGGCTCTGGGAGATAGGGTCCTTTTGCCCATCCCTTGGAGGGGGGCCCCATGCCCATGCTGCCTTTGGGAGGATGGCTATATGTCCTGCACGCACTCCAGGCCTTGTGGCCAACTGCCCACATCCAAAGGCTGTGCACAGCTTGTGGTTGGCTGCCTGCAGAGGTTTGGCTGCAGTGCCTGGCTGCAGGCCAGGCCCTGCGGCCAACTACACCACTGCTGTTGGATTAATGTATGGTGATCAAATATTACTTTACGTTAAAAAAAAACCTAGAAATATACTGAAAAATCCAACGGTCTTAGGCATGTTATGGTTAGGAAATAGCATTAAGAACCATAGAAATTCATGAAAAAACAAGGAACATTAGTTATGTTCAGATTTTACGTTATAAAACTATAGAAATTCAACAGTTACAGTTATATTTATCTAAAGAAACTATAACTCTTGACTTGAGGGAACTATACCTCACTCCCTCGCCATGCAATGCTGATTACACCACATATTAAATTAGTCACAACCTCTTCTACGACATGTCTTGCATGCCCTGGTAGTGGCAAACAGCCTATTTCATTTTTCACTACTGTCAGGTCTGCTCTTCTCATATGTTAGCATTGGGATTCTCTTATACCCTATTATGTGGTAATTCCTGATAAAAAAGTAGTAGCTTGGTCATGTTTGGTATGTTTAGTTTAGTAATTATAAATTCTCCTTACTGGTGAAGTTCAATATCACATTACTATTATGGAAATGACACTTTTAGAAAGTGGGCACTTCTCTGTGCTTATAACTCAGTGTGTTTTGCAGCCTGTCTCCATTACACCTCTGGCCTGGGTGACAGCAACACTTTTTGCATACTTCCTAGACAGCCACAACACAGGAAGGAATGGGTGCGACTGGAGAATTCATCTGCATACTGATAGTCTTCCTGAGCTGGGAGAGGCAGAGGTGGTTCACAATTACATGTGTGCCCCACTCCCCGTATATATAGTAGCGGACCCCGTGGAATAGGGCCTCTGAGGCCAAAATTGGCCCAGGGAGAAGACAAATGCCACCCTCCCCATTATTATGGTGCCAGACTCTGGAGGATGGGGTAAGTGGGGATAAAATCGGCCTGGGGAGAGGGGTAGCTTGCCTTTGCCCTAAAATATTTTGCAGAGCCCTGGGAGATGGGGTCACTGAAGCCAAAAGCAGCCCAGAGAGGGGGGACCTGTGCCCCCCTAAAAAATGCACCAGGCTCTGGGAGATAGGGTCCTTTTGCCCATCCCTTGGAGGGGGGCCCCATGCCCATGCTGCCTTTGGGAGGATGGCTATAGGTCCTGCACGCACTCCAGGCCTTGTGGCCAACTGCCCACATCCAAAGGCTGTGCACAGCTTGTGGTTGGCTGCCTGCAGAGGTTTGGCTGCAGTGCCTGGCTGCAGGCCAGGCCCTGCGGCCAACTACACCACTGCTGTTGGATTAATGTATGGTGATCAAATATTACTTTACGTTAAAAAAAAACCTAGAAATATACTGAAAAATCCAACGGTCTTAGGCATGTTATGGTTAGGAAATAGCATTAAGAACCATAGAAATTCATGAAAAAACAAGGAACATTACAGGGAGTGCAGAATTATTAGGCAAATGAGTATTTTGACCACATCATCCTCTTTATGCATGTTGTCTTACTCCAAGCTGTATAGGCTCGAAAGCCTACTACCAATTAAGCATATTAGGTGATGTGCATCTCTGTAATGAGAAGGGGTGTGGTCTAATGACATCAACACCCTATATCAGGTGTGCATAATTATTAGGCAACTTCCTTTCCTTTGGCAAAATGGGTCAAAAGAAGGACTTGACAGGCTCAGAAAAGTCAAAAATAGTGAGATATCTTGCAGAGGGATGCAGCACTCTTAAAATTGCAAAGCTTCTGAAGCGTGATCATCGAACAATCAAGCGTTTCATTCAAAATAGTCAACAGGGTCGCAAGAAGCGTGTGGAAAAACCAAGGCGCAAAATAACTGCCCATGAACTGAGAAAAGTCAAGCGTGCAGCTGCCACGATGCCACTTGCCACCAGTTTGGCCATATTTCAGAGCTGCAACATCACTGGAGTGCCCAAAAGCACAAGGTGTGCAATACTCAGAGACATGGCCAAGGTAAGAAAGGCTGAAAGACGACCACCACTGAACAAGACACACAAGCTGAAACGTCAAGACTGGGCCAAGAAATATCTCAAGACTGATTTTTCTAAGGTTTTATGGACTGATGAAATGAGAGTGAGTCTTGATGGGCCAGATGGATGGGCCCGTGGCTGGATTGGTAAAGGGCAGAGAGCTCCAGTCCGACTCAGACGCCAGCAAGGTGGAGGTGGAGTACTGGTTTGGGCTGGTATCATCAAAGATGAGCTTGTGGGGCCTTTTCGGGTTGAGGATGGAGTCAAGCTCAACTCCCAGTCCTACTGCCAGTTCCTGGAAGACACCTTCTTCAAGCAGTGGTACAGGAAGAAGTCTGCATCCTTCAAGAAAAACATGATTTTCATGCAGGACAATGCTCCATCACACGCGTCCAAGTACTCCACAGCGTGGCTGGCAAGAAAGGGTATAAAAGAAGGAAATCTAATGACATGGCCTCCTTGTTCACCTGATCTGAACCCCATTGAGAACCTGTGGTCCATCATCAAATGTGAGATTTACAAGGAGGGAAAACAGTACACCTCTCTGAACAGTGTCTGGGAGGCTGTGGTTGCTGCTGCACGCAATGTTGATGGTGAACAGATCAAAACACTGACAGAATCCATGGATGGCAGGCTTTTGAGTGTCCTTGCAAAGAAAGGTGGCTATATTGGTCACTGATTTGTTTTTGTTTTGTTTTTGAATGTCAGAAATGTATATTTGTGAATGTTGAGATGTTATATTGGTTTCACTGGTAATAATAAATAATTGAAATGGGTATATATTTTTTTTTGTTAAGTTGCCTAATAATTATGCACAGTAATAGTCACCTGGACACACAGATATCCCCCTAACATAGCTAAAACTAAAAACAAACTAAAAACTACTTCCAAAAATATTCAGCTTTGATATTAATGAGTTTTTTGGGTTAATTGAGAACATGGTTGTTGTTCAATAATAAAATTAATCCTCAAAAATACAACTTGCCTAATAATTCTGCACTCCCTGTAGTTATGTTCAGATTTTACGTTTATAAAACTATAGAAATTCAACAGTTACAGTTATATTTATCTAAAGAAACTATAACTCTTGACTTGAGGGAACTATACCTCACTCCCTCGCCATGCATTGCTGATTACACCACATATTAAATTAGTCACAACCTCTTCTACGACATGTCTTGCATGTCCTGGTAGTGGCAAACAGCCTATTTCATTTTTCACTACTGTCAGGTCTGCTCTTCTCATATGTTAGCATTGGGATTCTCTTATACCCTATTATGTGGTAATTCCTGATAAAAAAGTAGTAGCTTGGTCATGTTTGGTATGTTTAGTTTAGTAATTATAAATTCTCCTTACTGGTGAAGTTCAATATCACATTACTATTATGGAAATGACACTTTTAGAAAGTGGGCACTTCTCTGTGCTTATAACTCAGTGTGTTTTGCAGCCTGTCTCCATTACACCTCTGGCCTGGGTGACAGCAACACTTTTTGCATACTTCCTAGACAGCCACAACACAGGAAGGAATGGGTGTGACTGGAGAATTCATCTGCATACTGATAGTCTTCCTGAGCTGGGAGAGGCAGAGGTGGTTCACAATTACATGTGTGCCCCACTCCCCGTATATATAGTAGCGGACCCCGTGGAATAGGGCCTCTGAGGCCAAAATTGGCCCAGGGAGAAGACAAATGCCACCCTCCCCATTATTATGGTGCTAGACTCTGGAGGATGGGGTCAGTGGGGATAAAATCGGCCTGGGGAGAGGGGTAGCTTGCCTTTTCCGTAAAATATTTTGCAGAGCCCTGGGAGATGGGGTCACTGGAGCCAAAAGCAGCCCAGAGAGGGGGGACCCGTGCCCCCTAAAAAATGCACCAGGCTCTGGGAGATAGGGTCCTTTTGCCCGTCCCTTGGAGGGGGGCCCCATGCCCATGCTGCCTTTGGGAGGATGGCAACAGGTCCTGCACGCAGTCCAGGCCTTGTGGCCAACTGCCCACATCCAAAGGCTGTGCACAGCTTGTGGTTGGCTGCCTGCAGAGGTTTGGCTGCAGTGCCTGGCTGCAGGCCAGGCCCTGCGGCCAACTACACCACTGCTGTTGGATTAATGTATGGTGATCAAATATTACTTTACGTAAAAAAAAAAACTAGAAATATACTGAAAAATCCAACAGTCTTAGGCATGTTATAGTTAGGAAATAGCATTAAGAACCATAGAAATTCATGAAAAAACAAGGAACATTAGTTATGTTCTGATTTTACGTTTATAAAACTATAGAAATTCAACAGTTATATTTATCTAAAGAAACTATAACTCTTGCCTTGAGGAAACTGTACCTCACTCCCTCGCCATGCATTGCTGATTACACCACATATGAAATTAGTCACGACCTCTTCTACGACATCATTGATAATGTTACTGCAACATTTGCAATAAAATTATTGATGAGAAAACTGTGCGTGGCAGGGACGTGAGGTATAGTTGCTTGAGGTAACTATAACTTCTGGATTTTTGTGGTTTTATATGCATAAAAAATGAAAGTAGGCTTTGTTTTTGTGTGAACAAATATATATATTTTTTTTATGAAAAAACTGTGCATTACGGGGCATGAGTTATAGTTACCTTAGGGCATGAAAGTGCCCTCATTCACGAAAGTGATTATTTAAAGCAGGTTCCTGCTCGTGGGAGCAATGGTGGCTCCCCTAGGACATGGGGAGCTGGATAGGACTGTGGGGGCCTTCAGGCTACCCCTGCAATCTTGTCACTCTCTCCTCCTCATCCATCCCATAATGGGATGGCAGAGAGAGTGAGAGAGATTGTCATTACAATGGTCTCTCCATGCAATGACTTCATAGAGTCAGACCAGCAAGATGTTTGGTATGAATGTTATAGTTACATTTGGATGCAGAGCAAAACAGAGTCACTTCTGGCCTAATGGTCAAGGTCTTGTGCTGTCACTTACTAGGCTGAAGGTTCAAATCCTAGGATTGCTTGGCAGTGTGTTTGGTATTTACTGGTGTTTGACTCTTAAACCTTCCTAGTGATGGAACATGTGTATTTCTTTTCAATCACATGTGTTTGTTGACTGTCATAGGTATGTCTGGAAACATCACAGTAATTAGTTACCAATAGCCTAAAGGTTAAGGTCACAGACCCTTAAGTTCTACTCCAAGTGTGTCTGTGGTCATTTTCAATCTTTAATATTTCTTTTAAACTTCAAAAGTTTAAGGATCATACTGAAAGGTGATCTCACTCCTTTTAAATGACAAATAATTTTCTTTGTAATTAATAGTAAGGAGTCACCTCTGTCCTAGTGGTTACGGTCTCAGACATGCACAGTAAAGGTTAAGGGTTCTAGTCTAGGTGAGTCTGTGGTCATTTTCTGCTTTAGTTTCTTTTCAACTATAAATATGTAAGTTACTCACTGAAAGATGATCTCACTCTTTTTAATTGACAAAAACATTTATCTTCTCCATTTGTCCAGAAATATCTCATCCGAAGTATATAATTCATCAAAGCCTAAATCGCTCACTCTCTCACAATCTCTCACTTTCTCCCTCACTCTGTCTCTGTCTCTCTTTTTGTCTCTCTCTCTCTTTCTCTCTCTCTCTCTCTCTCTCTCTCTCTCTCTCTCTCTCAGGGTTGGGTGGGTAGAGTGGTTGGATTGATGTATAGCAATAAAAATTACTATACGAGAAAAAAAAATAGAAATCCACTGGAAAAACAAAGGTTACACGAAAATTGTAGTTAGGAAATAGACTTTTAAAAAACATAGAAAACCATAGAAATTCACCTTTTAGAGTTATCTCAAATAACTAGTGCTTGTGTCCTAAGGTAACTATAACTCACACCCTCGCTAGGCACAGCTAATTACCCCGCAAATTGCGGCACTCATAACATCTTTGATAACATAATTGATACTATCAATTTAATATTGGCAGTAAAAAGTTTGACAAAAAAAACATGCATGGTGGGCGTGAGTTATAGTTGCCTTAAGGCATGAGTTATAGTTACTTGAGATAACTACAACTATAACAGGTGAAATTCTATGGTTTTGTATGTTAAAAATGGGAGCTTAACTATAACATCCCTGTAACCTTTGTTTTTTTAAGTGAGAAAACAAATATATATGTAACATAAACATGGGTATATATGGTGCTTTCCTTTGCTGATTCCAAGCCACTTTTAACTGCAAGCTCAAGGCAAGGTAGCAAACCCTTAAACATCCAACATACAGCGTCTCCTTAAAGCTTTTAATTTAGTGCACAAAGAAAATGAACTGTGGCTCCAATCTGCACAACATGATTTATTTCCTGTAGCAAAAAGATCAGCTCAACGCGTTTCGGAGCCCATGCTCCTTGATCATGAGTGGAAATAGGAGCCACGGTTCATTTTACGTTACGGTTTGTATCAAATGTTTTAAGGAGACTTTCCTCACTCAGGCCCCAATCGTCACAAAGTCCTCACGTTGGCGGTTCGTGTATGGGTCTGGCACTCCGTCAAATGATACTCCACAAGTTCTGCTTCTCCCACAGAAAGCACTCATAAGCGCTCAAAGTAACATGTACTTTAGTTCCCATCTACAATGGACAACAACAGCATGCTGGGTGGCACATGCAAAGTGTTTCGGCGTACAACACCTTGATCATGGGTGGGTTGCTTCACTAATGGAGAAGGAACACAACCATCAAATTGGAAAAAAGACAGAGGAAGACGCAGAGGCAAAGGCAGAAAGTCAGGAAAACCAGAAGAAATCAAACCCATGTGGAAATGGTGACAAGGGGATAGAAGGTATAGCTGTGATGGAAATAGGCTTTCATGTGATTAATCTGTCCACACAAACCCTGAATGACATAGAAATAAGAGTCTTAAAGTTAGGACTCTCATTATTTCCTACAAATGCCTTTTAACTTTGCCCGTAGTAGGACTAATCTATTCCAGTTTATCAGGAAATTGAAACTACATAAATGGCATGATATGAAGGGTACAGCAGGGACCCCAGCCCACTAACAGGGAAAAACAAGTAGCCTTACCATAGGTGATATAGATACCATGTTCGGTTTAGCAGAGTTAGACACGGAAATGTCTTAATCAGGAGACCTTTTTCTAACTCTTGACAATATGGGAATTGATCTAGATTTGAGCTGTCCTAGTAGATTCAGAGTAAAACCTACCTTTAATCCCAAATTGAATCATGATGAAATTGACACCTTTGAGACACTTGTAGTACAGGACTTGAAAAATGTAGCCCATAAAATACTCTGGCACACTGACAACCTATCTAAAATGGGAAGTGAGACTGTCTCCCGGAAGATACTGACATTGTTATAAGGCAGTCAGGCAAGGTTGTTAATGTTGTGATCCTAACAAATGCTCTATATCTGAAGGAAGGATTTCGCCAACTCACTGATCTGAGCTATTATGAACAAACTTGTACAGAAATCCAATGCCACTTATTATGACAGATTGGTAGAATGGTGGGAGACAGGTTTGACTGAATGGGAAGAGTACACCTTTCTTTATTGTGAGCACCCACAAATTCCCATGCTCTATCTCCTGCCAAAAATACCGAAAAACCCCACTAATCCACCAGGGAGACTAATTGTATCCTCCAGTAATTCTCTATTGGAGAACACATCATGCTATGTGTACCACTTCATCAGACCCTTTGTATGTACCCTTCATTCGTGCGGGACAGTAGAGACTTTTTTAACAGAATTGAAGGGATTGAATGGGAGGAGGACTTCCACTAATGGCATTAGATGTAGCTAGCCTAGTATTAGGCATAAGGATGGTTTTATGGCTGTAAAACACTTTCTGAGCGCACGCTCTTTCCCTCTTGTTTCATACAGGTATGATTTTACGAATGACAGAGTACTGTCTTGAAAATAACTTTTTTTTCTATTTGAGAATAAACTTTTCCGTCAAAAGCAGGGAACTGCGATGGGTACCTGCTTTGCTCCCAGTTTTCCCAGTCTCTTCATGGGGTGGTGGGACCAACAGTTATCTGAAACCCTTCATGAGTTTGATTCGAAGGCCATCCTATGGTTAAGATATATTGATGACATTTTTTTCATCTGGAAGGGCACACAGAGGGAGGCAGTTGGGTTTGTTCAAGAGCTGAATGAGAACTCGTACAGCATTAAGTTTACAGCACACATAGACACACATATGGTGGAATTTCTCGATATCCAGATTAGAGTCAAAGACATTGACATCTAACCTTTAAGGTAAGCAACAGCAGGTATATGCCTCCAGTAGTCACCCTAGAAAGTTGATTAAAAGTATTCCCTACGGTGAGTTTTTGAGGGCAAGAAGGAATTGTAGTACAGAGGCCACAGACAGGGAAGCTTTGCATCTGGAGTCATACGAAGCCGTAGGAATTCACCTATCTACTATGTGAAGTTTTTCAATTAGCTTGACTTGAAAATAGCCAGTTTTACATAGCCCATTCTACTCCAAACTCCAGTTTTTGGAAATCGATTTTGAGAGAATTGACCACAATTTTGGGAAAGGTGGTTGCACTGTGGGACCAGTCGCTATCTTGGACCTTGACTGTGATAACAGGGAACTGTATGATTCTGCAGTTGCAGCGTTTTCCATGTAATTATAGATGTAAATAATTTGCCACATAGTGCATTTATTGTGTGTGAGGTGCTGTGAGTGCAGGAAGACCTCAACCTGTCGGGGGTTTCAAGTCACAGAAGTCCTGGTCTGTGTGCAGCAGTCAGACTTCACCCATGTCTACAGCTAGAGTCGGCTCATGGCTTCCAACTTCAAAAGCCTACTAGGTTGTATAGGCCTAGTCTGGCCTTCGAACCCTGGGGAATGCTGAGAAGAGCCTCAATCACTTTCATCTTTTTTTTTAATCCTAGTTATTAAGTGGTACTATGGGCTTACCTTGTTGCTCCTTTATCCGCCTCTTGTAAGTGCTAGTATTTGAAAGTAGGTGCATCATTAAAGAGAACTGCGAATGACGTTTTGGGTACTTGTGTTTTGCAAATGTTCTTACCACTATGAGGGTGGGCTCAAAAATCGATTTTTATCTGTATTTAGTAATTAGCGTTAACACAGTATAGGCAGGAGAAAAGCCAGTTTGCCTTGCTAGTGTTGCTTGCCAACAAGAAAGCTATTACCTCAACTTTGCCCAACCACCAAACTTCTATCAGGAAGCAGTGTAACTCCATGAGGGAGTGTTTAATTCTATTAGCTCTATTTCCCCACACTGAAAAGAAGACCCGTGCCTTGAACAAGATGCCCTCAGTTCCTTCCTCTCTGCTAGAAATCTTGGAGCAAACCGAACATTAAGGCTGCATGTTAACACTAACAATATGCCTATAAAGCAGAGAAAACAATCATTCAATAAGGAAGCAAAGAATTATTCTAGCTCTTTACAATTATGGGAAACCGTAGCTGCTTGCTTCAAATTTGAAGCACTGTAGACAGATTTTCCCACTGTATTGCTAGTAGTATGCAGCCTTCTGATGAGGCCCCTCACACTTATTCTACAAAAGGTTGATTTAATACATTTAATGTTAAATAAGAGCATTAATTTAGAAAATATTTGAAACAAACGTTCAGCTAATGTATACCTCATGTAACCACATATCGCCCCCAAGGATAAATCTAAGGCATCATTTAGATACTAGCTAATGTGCAGCAGGTGAAATAGTAACAGTGATATTGACAAACTCCATTAATCCCTCTTCTGACATAATCTCACCAGATGAGAGAGCGCCTAAGGCCCCTGAGTCAAATCTTTCACAGTTGATTAACAACTATGAAAAAATTAGCCGCCATTCACATCTTGTGTCTAGCAGGTCGTCCACCGAGTAACCCCTATGCTGCCAGACATGATATGAGTTACTTATCAGCCAGACTAGTGAGTTAGGCTAGTAGAGATTCCATTGGCCTACCTCGCAAAGTAACAGCTATTATATCCCTATTCCCTCACTGTCTTTTTAATCATGGTATGAAAGCTATGAACTAATCAATTTAGGAAAAATAGGGCATTTTGAGCAAATTTATTCACTGGCTTTATCATACTCTAAATATTATTCAGCCATCCAGAAAGACATGATGGATGCCATCCACGTATGTTCTCAAGACATTTCATTTAGGAATACAACAGGCCATGGACTGCTAGCTCCGGATTTTTTGTGCCACCCCCCAAAATCCTCAGAAGAAGTAACTAAATCTGTAGCATCACAGAAGAGTGGGAAGGCCCCAGGCGTCGAAAAGGTATCTAAAGACCTCTACAAATGCCATACTGAGATAATGGGTCCTTATATGTTGATATTGGCCTATCCATTAGCACACCTTAACTGTTCTTCTTTTATATAGGATTGAGTTGAGATTATACATATTTTTAAAAAGGACCCTAGTGACCATCCAGCATATTAGCACCCAATTAGCCTCATCAACTCCTTAGAAACAATTTCTGGATACTTTTCAAACACATAATTTCATTTCTCTCCTTCAAGAAAAATTCTGTGAAAAAATCATAACTTTCGACCAGGCTAAATCTACTCATTAAAATAATGTTTCTTTAAGGAAGGAACCACTTTGCATCGCATTAGTAGATTTTAAAATGCACAGTTCTGCTGGGGATAGATTTCCATTAACCAGGTTGGTTTTCCAAAGGAGTCTTAAAGAAAGTACATTCCCTTACATTTGGTATACATCTGATGTTCATCTAGTTCTCACCAACTTCAAACAGTAGATAAATGTGATAAATAACACAAAAAATGCACTTTTCATATTGATCCAAGATTAAAGCTATAGACTGTCTTTGAAGGCATAGTTGCTCCTTCCCAAGGCTTAGAGGCAATTAAATCTCTACACAAAAATGTTGCTTGGGAAAGATAGGGCCTCCGTTGTGAAACAACTAAAAATGTATCCAACCTCAAAGATGTCAGACAAGGCTGCTTGCTTGCACTAGCCACATTTAGGGCCTGTTTAATCAACCAATCAATCAATCAGTTTTTATAAAGCGCAACTACTCACCCGTGAGGGTCTCAAGGTGCTGGTGGTGGGTCTGGGCCTCATTTGAAGAGCCATGTCTTGAGCTTCTTCCTGAAGATGGTGAGTGATGGGCTTTGTCTGAGGTGCGTGGGCAGGTGGTTCCAGCTCTTAGCTGTGAGATAGGTCGAAAGACCTTCCACCTGCGGTGGTTTTCCAGATGTGTGGGATGGTGGCTAGCTCCTGCTGGGTGGAGCAGAGGGGTCTGGCGGGGTTATGGGATGAGATGCCATGGTTCAGGTCGGCCGGTCCAATGTTGTGAAGAGCCTTGTATGTGTGGGTGAGTAGGTTGAAGTTGAGCAAATGGAGGATCCTCAGGTATTGAGAGATGTGTTCCTTGTGGAGGAGGTTCAGGACAAGCCTGACGGCGGCCTTTTGGATGAGTTGTAGTTTCCTGATGTTCTTTGTTGTGTTGCTGATGTACAGTGCGTTGCCTTAGTTGAGCTTGCTTGTGACTAGGGCATGGGTGATTATCTTGGGGCAGTCGACCGGGATCCATTGGAAGATTTTGCAGAGTTGTCAGAGCGTGTGCCAGCAGGAAGAGGTGACTGCGTTTACCTGTCGGCTCATTGATAGGGAAGACCGAAGATGATTCCTCGGTTGCGGGCTTGGTCAGTCAGAGTAGGCAGTGCGCTGAGCGATGTGGGCCACCCGGAGACGTCCCATGCTGAAGTGGAGTTTCCGAAGATGATGAGCTCGGTCTTGTTTGTGTTGTG
Organism: Pleurodeles waltl; assembly: GCF_031143425.1. Classification (NCBI taxonomy): domain Eukaryota; kingdom Metazoa; phylum Chordata; class Amphibia; order Caudata; family Salamandridae; genus Pleurodeles; species Pleurodeles waltl. The sequence continues at coordinate 513,904,915 of NC_090445.1, forward strand.
CATAAGGCAGGTCTCCCTCATCCAGGTGGCGACGGCTATCATTCCTGTGTAAAAGTTCCTCTTAGCTTTGCCCAGGTCTTCAGTGAGGGATATGATGAGTTGTGTGTCACCAGCATATGACACAATGTTCATTCCATGGTCTTTGATGATGGATGCAAGTGGGCCATGTAGATGTTGAAGAGCTTTGGTTCAAGGAGGATCCCCGAGGGACTCTGCAGCTGACTTCTGTTGGTTTGGATATGAAGGGTGGAAGCCTGACTCTCTGTGTTCTTCCTGTGAGGGAGGAGTGAATCTATTGCAAGGCTTTTTTGCGGATTCCTGCGTCATGGAGTTTGGTGCATAATGTGCTGAGGGAGACTGTGTCAAAGGCTGCTGAGAGGTCGAGGAGTATGAGTGCTGGGGTGTGGCTGCATGTCAATGCGTGTGCAGATGTCATTGGTGGCTGCAAGAAGAGCTGTCTCCGTGCTGTGGTTGCTGCTGAAGCCAGACTGTGAGGTGTCCAGAAAGTTGTTGCCCTCGAGGAAATGTCGCAGCTGGGCAGGTTCTGTGGGAGAAAGCTGTCATTGATGTCCTTAATCTTGCTGTGGAAGAAAGTAGCCAGTTTGGTTCGGAGGCCTTGCAACGGGGGATGTTGGTGGCTTCAGAGGGAGGATTAGTGAATTTGTTGATTACCGTGAAGGGTTTTCTCATGTTGTGCGGGAAGGTGTTGATGCGTTCCCAGAGTGCGGCTTTTTTTGCGTTTTGATGTGTTGGTGATGGGTGCCAGTGGCAGCTCTGAAGGAAGCGAGGTCTTTGCTGGTTTCACTGTTTCTCCATTCCTTCTCTAGGTGCCTGCAGGTGCATTTGGAGTTTTGGCGTTCAGTGGTAAACGAGCTGCCATTTTTTGGGATGCGCTTGACCAAAGTTGATCGGAGGGGGACTAAGGAGTTGGTGAATTCAGTGATCCAGGAATTGAGGTTACGCGCTGTGGCGTTGGTGTCATTGGTGGGGGGTGATTTGGCAAGGGTCGTGGTGAGTTGCTCATCTGTGATTTTGTTCCATTTCATGTGGGGTCCCTGGAGGCAGCTTTTGGGAGCGGTAATGGTGAAGTGTAGGCAGTGATGGTCGGTCCTGTCCAGGGTGGAGATATTTTTGATGGTAATCTGGTTTCTTGAGGGAAAAATTTGGTCTAGTGTGGTCCTGCTGCATGCATGGGCATGGTGATCAGTTGTCTGAGTTCAAGGGTGTAAGTGGTGTTTCAGTCGTTGAGATCCTCGAGGTGGAAATTCAAGTTGCCCAGGAGGAGGTAGTCGGTGTACACCCAGGCATTGGGGGTGGTGATATCTACAGTGGGGTCGATGAATGCTGGGCAGGTGCTGGGTGGTCTGTAGCCCAGGGTGCCGTAGATGGAGGAGTTGTGAGTGGCATGGATCAGGAAGTGTTGGTGTTCCATTGTGGTGCAGTGTTCTTCCGTGTTGACCATTATGCGAAGTGAGGACTTGTGTACGATGGCCAGCCCTCCCCCGGACGGGAGGGTCGGTCCTTCATTAGAATGCTGTAGCCATCCGGGATTGAGAGGGCGATGTATGGTCTGGAGGTAGGGTTGGTCCAGGTCTCAGTTAGGAATGCAATGTCTGGACAGGCGTAGTCGATCAGGTCCCAAAGTTCGGTGGTGTGCTTATGGAGGAAGCATATATTCAGAAGGAGGCAATTGATGAGGTTGTGGCAGGCATCGGTGGTTTTAGGTTAGGGGTGTTCCAGTTGTTTGTTGTGGCTGAAACTGAGGTTGCAGTTCCATTAGGAAAAAGGTCCGTGGGTGTCCTTAGGAGATGCAGTGCAGCAGGCGCTGAGATGTCTGTGTTGAGGCAGTGGAGGGTCTTGGCATCGTAACGGAGGGTGGCCAGGGAATGGCTTATCAGAGATTCTGTGTTCCTGGTGCCGCGGTCCAGGCGCGGACAGACACGGACAGGCACAGACGTCCTTGCCTTTGGCGTGCCTGCGGCGTGGCCGCATTAACAATGGGAGGGAGGCAGGTGGATGCCGTCACCTGGGAGGCAGGATGGTGGGAAAAGCACTTCACGGGGGTGAGGCGGGTGGGGCCACAGGGGCAGCAGTGGCGTGAGAGGGGAACAGAAAGGCAGAAAAATTAAAAAGACAGAAAAAAAGAAAAACTAAGTAAAAAACAGAGGTAAAATGCAGAAGTTTGAAACCTGGAGTACGGAGATACAGAGAGAGAGACAGAAAATACTTACTAGTAGATGGCCACTAGGCCACCAGGGATGAGGCTCAGGTAGAACGCGAAGGATGGGTTATTCAGGGCCGGTCTGGACGTAGCGGTCATTAGACATTTCTCCGGGAAGCTGGAAGGATGGGGACCAGTTTTGCAGCAGTGGGAGACACTTTTGTTACTGAGAGCTAGTTTTGCAGCATTGCTGCAATATCGGCTCCCTGTGATAAAGCAACAGTTCTTCACTCTTGAACCCCCAGCCCTCAACCCCCACTATTCCCCTGCTTTTTGGAGGCCGGTCCAACACATTTGCTTGGGCTGCTTTGTGTTCCCAGTCCAGCCCTGGGGATTTTCCTTCACAATGGGGACAGATATCCTGTCTACCAAATCCCATAGAACATAATGGGATTTAGATTTTGGCAGACTGGATATCCATCACTGTTCTGATGGAGTAATCAGTCCACCAAGTTCTAAATCAGGCCCTCAGTCTTTATAAAAAATAACCCTGCCTTCAACCCTTATTTTGATGTATCTCATGTTGCAAACTGTGGTGGAGGTTCAACACCATTTTTGATGATGATACCACATTTCTATCTATGACTCCGATGGGCATCTCTCTGCTCCTTGGCAAGATATCTTTATTTTGCAGTGATAAAGGATTTATGATTAATAAAAGCAAAACAAAATGTATGACCACAAATCATCATAAATCCTATTAGAATAATATCATTTTTGATTCACTTGTAATGGAAAGAATTGAAGAAATTGAATATTTGGATGCGCCTATTCCTGTTAGAGGACCAAGAATTGCGTAGTCAGGGCAGTAAGAGTATGTCAATTATTTATCAAAGAGAGGGTGCATTGAAAAGATTCTGAGAAGACACAGAGGTATGGCCTTAGTTTCAACACTTTCAACCATTTTTTAAGGTCAAGGCAGCTAGTGCTTCAACGTACTGAGTGGAATTGTTGGGCTACATCAGAGAAGAGAATATAGCTGCCAAGAAAATACATTTCAAAAACGCTTTCTCAGTCTCCTTAAATGATCCTCCGCTTTGCCCCTTTTAACCAAGCTTGTGTGGAAGCTGAAGCTCAATAATCATCTCAACCCCAATATTTGAACATGCCAAAATGTTACCTAAGTAATAGAGCCCCAGCATCTCCAGTTGAACTAGCGGTTACAGACTACATTCCTCATCTGAAAATACATTTTCGCTGAGGTAAACAGAAACAAATATTGGCATAAATAATTGAATTTTTTGCCACTAATGGAGTAAAAAAATTGATTTTTTAAAAAGAAATTGTTAACATGTGGTACAGAGAAAATATTCATGAAATGACATAAAGGCTCAAAATACACAATTAGAAATAAAAGCAGGTTCATAGAACACATTTATGCTTGGTTAAGAGAATCTAAGTAAGAATTCCAAGTGTCAAACTCGTGAAAAGTACAAACAAGTCCCACAGAGAGTCTAAGTCAAATGGGCATTCAAACATAAGGTCTTCAATAAAGGAAGCCTTAATGACAGTTCTAAAATCCAAAAGAACCCCAAAAGAAAACAGCCTAATGGACCAAACACTAAACTCAAGCAATTATAGTGCAACAAACTTTCCACACAAAGGTCACTTTTTGAAAATAGATACTGCAAATTCAGCATAGTATGCTCATAGTCACAATGGAAAATCAATAAATACTAACCCACTTTTTAAGGTAAGAGAAATCTTCCATCCTTTCTCTCAGCCTCTGCCGGAGATATCCAACACAAAATGAAACATCTCTCTAACAATGGCTCATAGAATATGTATATCCACACTAACACTTCCAGTGAAAGTCCTTACAAATGATACTTTGGGTATGTGCTGGAAGCTTCATTCACAATACGGGCTTTCTAACAACATTGTACATCACAATCACATTTATGTCATTCAACTCAAAGACAAGGGGAGAGATGGCTTTGAAGCGGAACACTGATTGGGAGGGGGAATGAGCAGGAGCAGGTTGAACAGAACATCAGAAACTACATTCATATTAGAAATAATGGTGTTATACATGAAAATGTGGCATAACGTTTAATTCCATTATCTACTCTTCTAAATTACTTAGGTGATTCATTTTAGGTTCAACATCATTAGCTCACTGCTTATGACTGTGCATCATCACAAGCGGCTGGGGAAGGGGCCTCAATAGGTAATATTACAGATCGCTCCCTTTGAGGAATGTGTGACTATACGAGGCATCTCCTCTTACCCCAGACCACGGGCCACCTGCCTTTACTGTTTAGGGCCTCCCACATTTGAGTTGATATTCAGGTAGGCCGAGAGTGTGCTATGTATGAGCCTTTCACCAATAATTTAGGAGAGGCACTCTCATCACACTAGATTTAGGAGGAATACCAGACGAATGCGCCAGTCCAGTAATGGCTAGATGAGTGGGCAGAAACATGTTGGTGAGTAGGATTACAGTGAAGGTATGAGTCATTATACCCAATAATGTCCCAACTTTGTTTTTATTTTACCAAAAGACATCATCATTAAAAGGTGTGAGCTACACTGGTGATCTGCTAGGTAATTGTATTCATATAACTGGATCCCTACATTATCCAGAGAAATATCATTTCAGCACTCCTTCAGGGTTCATTTAACCACAAGGTTGAGACCGTCCATGTGGTATTATCCTACCTGGGTGGGGAAAGGTGGTCAAATAATGAAGCATGACACTATAATGTGTATGAGACCATCTATTCCATAAGGAGGAATCCCCCTAATAGGTCCTCAAGACACATATCAAAATCATACTTCATCTTTATCAAGATCACTGAAAAGTGTGTTCCTACTATAAGTTGAACAGACCCTGCCGGTTTGTTCGCTAGATCCCCCCATAACTTTTGTGTATGTGGTTTTTGATTTGGGGGGGTAGTATGGGGGCTAGAACCTTCCTTGTCCCTCTCTATCTGTAAAATGTACATTATAAAAAACATCAATTATGATAAATAATTTTTGCAGAAAATGTGCACATTTTTCATATTTTTGAAAATGCTATGACAGATTGCTCCTCTGATTATTACTAATAATAAAAATACCATTAACTACTTTATTAGTCAGCCATTAGCCTTTTGAAGTCTTCATCTTCTTCGTTAGTAGGACGTTCAATTTCATCTTCTTTATATACTCATATATTCAATTCTGACAATCGTCAAGCTCAGAAAAATCCTTGGATCACCTTTTTTTTCCATGATTTTATATAAAATTATTTTCCTCATTTATTACTATATCTTTTCATCATACACTGTTAATCTGACTAAAAACAACAAAGAAATCGCACAAATCAACATTATTATTGCTTGTATTAAAATAGCTTGTAGAACTCCACCACAAATATTACTTAATCACTCACAAACTTTTTTTAAACTACTCTCTATTTCTTTTATGCAGGATCCTATAGATTCCCAGAAACCGGGTTCTACTAATGTTTTAATCTCTTGTTTGAGATTAGGTATGTGAGTAATGTATGAATCAAGAACTCCACTATAATCAGGAACTTAAGTACAATACATCTCTGCGTTACAGACTCTGGCCTCTTTTGCCAAAATAATATCTAATGCAAGGCGATTTTGAATCATGATTGCTCTAATTGACAGCATCTTTACATCCATCAGCTTAAAAGACCCTGTTTTATCCATGGCAAGACTGTCTACAACCCTAGAGAAAAGTCTAACTTTTATATCATTGATGGCTATTCCCACAGGAGGAAAAATAGCTACCAATATGTCCGAAACTACTTGCCCAAAGCTCCTCTTCATTCTTTTCAGATGGTGTTCCTCCTTCAATTCTTCTATATGATAGATTCAAGTGAAAATTTAAGTTGAATAACACCAACCCCAATCCTTCGGCAAATAAAAATATTTGTAATTTAATTTTAAATGTATGTATGTCTTCCTACACACATTATAAATTGCTCACAAATTAGGTTCTTCCCCTGTCAAGAACTCCCAACTAACGTCATAGGTATTAATATATGTCCTTTCTCCAGCCTTACCCTCTTCCATAGGACTAAACCTCACCACACGCATTTCCTCTCTTCCTTTGTCACTCCTTTCTCAATCTTGGATGTAAAGCCGAAAATCTAAATTCTTCTTTTGATCTCTCCTAAAGCAAGCTCCCCTTACCGCCTTTATACTTCTTTCATCGTACTCCATAATAATATCACGCTCCTCCTTACCTAGTAGATATGAATGAGAAGAATTAGTTTCAGCCTTGAATTGTATAATCTCTGTTGAAAATGTACCATATTTCATTTTTCCATCAGCTTTGTTAATGAACAGATTCTCTAGTGTCACATTGAAGTCAGTCAGGTATGGGGAAATAAATCCTTCACAGTTGATGACAGCTATTGCACATTGCAGAACAGCAGGTAGGAAAGGTCCAATTTCTCCTAGGTTGCCCCTTCTCCCACTGATTTAGGAGAGAAAGTGAAAATGAAGCATTTCTCAGTTTTCATCACCTCAATATACTCCTTAATCATTCTTGTGTAGACATTATCTCTAAAATTACTAAATAAATGATTTTCATGTACTGGTACTTACGTAATAACCAAATCCTTGCGATTAATTCTAATTGCAACATCACTCGTTATATGATTTCAAACAGGAGTCAGTAAGCAGACCAACAGGCCAATTATTATTAAAATATTAAAGTTAATAGCACCATCAATAAACTTTTACAGCAAGTAGTGTATCTCAACTACATGTTAGAAAGCAAAACAAAAATGTTTGTGGCAAAGCAATTATTAATTTCTTCTTTTGTTTGTGATAACACTCTGTATTCACTTCTCAGTTCTCATGTACAATAGGGAAGAACATTCATAAATCAAAGTCAAATTTCAAGTTCATAAAAAGGTTTCAGCAATCTTTATGTTGTGCTTCTCTTCTACTTTTCTCAGTCAAAAAATCCTCACCAATATTGTGATTCTCATCTAATTTCAAAATTTCAAAGTCCCTTAATCCCTACAGGTGGTTCATCTTCTAAGTCAATCACTGATTCTTTTAAAAAAATGTTATGACATTTTTCAATTGACAATATTCATCTTTATCAGTCTCTTTTTCCTTTTCCAATACTGTAGCTAGATACACCCACTCTGATGAAGCACACCTTCGAATAGGATCTCGTCTCTGGCTGATCTCTTTTCAATTGATGTTTCTTACTCATTAATTTGCCAGAGTGACTGCTTAGTTGTTTTTGGCTCTGGTTCACAGTGTTTTTTCTTGCAACTTCTTTTCCTACAAACTTCCTCAGCCCTTACCTCTTCAGTGACTATTTTTAGTCCTTGGTTTCTCTCAGAACTTCAGTTCTCACTTAGGGTATCATTCCGAGTTCAGCAGCGGCAATGCTGTAGGTTGCAGGGTGCACCAGCACCATCGCAGTGTTCAATGTCTGCAAAGCCATGCACTTGACATGGGCAGTGCACGCTTCCCCAGGGGGCCCCCCTACACCTGTTCTCTGCCAGCCTTTTCATGGCGTCATGACCACTGTGGTCATAATATGGCGCTCGGACCGCCGCCAAACCGTGAGTCTGTCAGTCTAGTGACCGCCAGACTCGTAATGGTGCCCTTAGTCTCAAACCTTGTTCAAAATGTCTTTTCAGTTTTCTTCTTCCAGAGGGTGTATTGTCATTTCTGATTTTCATTTGTAACTTGTCTGGCTCATCTATGCTGAACTGAGTCTTATTCTTCTTGCCATTTATGCTTTGCTTTTTTGTATGTTACCAGCTTTTCACTTTGATTGTTTTGTAACTGGACTACTGGAGTTTCAAGCTCTTCATCTGAACTGTTGCTCAACTGAAACTGTCTCTTTAGGTTTCTTCTTGAATTTTCAACTTGATTTCAGACTTCATTTTCAACCTGTTCTTCACCATTTACAAATTAAATTCTCCCACCCTCTGTTTACACACTGTGAATTCTACATGAATTATCACTACAACTGTCACTTTGTTCGGCAGTCTGTGCATCTTGATCATCAGCTTCTGCCTCTTCCAGTGTTTTAACTGCTCTAATTTTTTTGTATGAGCAGTGTGAATCCAATCAGGGACTCCGCACTCTTTACAGTACTACTGATGGTTAGGATAACTTGGTGAGGACCACTCCACCTGTTGTCCAGGCAACCTTTGCTGATGTGTATACAAATGGAGAATCAAGTCCCCCATGTTCATGTTGTGACAGGGTGTATACGAATAATCTGTGATTGCAACCACCTGGCGTAAAACAGATTTTACCACTTTAACCAGACCTAAACTAAAACAATTTCATCGGTTACTGAAACTAATGTAAAGTTCATGTTTCTTTGCTCTACCCATGATAATCTCATGGGGAGAAAAACCTGTCTTTTTTGTTTGGTGTACCTGTCAAATTCAACAACATAAGATGAAGTGCATCAGGCCACTTTAAGCCTCTCAACCGACATTTGCTAGTTTGATTTTGAGGGTATGATTAGTACTCTGCACCATACCAGAAGATTGTGGTTGATACCTGCAGTGGATTATCTGTTTGATCTCAAAAGTTAATCAGATTATCTGAAGCACCTCGTTCTTAAAGGGAGTGCCACAATCAGTTACCAGGGAAGTCAGGAGGCCAAAACATGGAATTAATTTCCTCAACAACATTTGGCTACTGTGAGGCTATCTTCTTGCCATTTGGGAAATGCTTTTAGCTGTTTCGTGTACATAGAGACTACTACCAAGATGCATTTAAGTCCATTACAAAGTGCCATCTCAATAAAGTCTGCCTGCAGTCTCATAAATGTGTCTTCTGATTTGCCCAATGTGACTCGTTTTAGTAAAAGTCCTTTTACCTTGATGGTTTAGGTGACAACCTAAATATCTTTCACAAATCTTCAGCAGCATGTCAGATTCCTGTCCTTTTCCATTATTTCCTAAACATTCTGATTAAGCTATCTTTCCCTGCATGAGTTTAATTATGTAAATATATTCACATGGGTTGCTACATAACCCCTTATGGGCTTGACACTTTCCAACTGCCTCTTCTTTTGGTTTCTGAATAGCATCCAACACCTCCAACATGTACATACAATTCTTAATAGGAGCAACTGAAGATGTTATGAATTATCTTTGCAGCCAGAGCTGACCATAGCCATGCACAGCACTAAATCCATACTGGCTATCTGTATAGATTGTCACATTAAAGTTATCTGGCAAGCATCACACTCTTGTTACAGCAAATAATTCTGCAGTATGTGCTGATTTCACATTTGGTAAAAAAAAATATGCCTCCTGAAACTCAGCATACTGCATAAGCAGTTCTCAATCCGCCATACAAACCCCTAAGACAGGAACCATCAACAATGTTAAATCTAAGCCCTTAAGTAATATCTGGTCTTGGCTTTGTGCATAACTCAGTCACCCTGATGGAATTGTGCTCCAGTTTGTCATCCACAATATTTTCCTTGCCTTCACAGTTATCTGAAATCAGTGTTGCCTGATTCGGGATATTACACCTTAGAATCAAAATGTTATGCACTTCAATGATAACTTGTTCATAACACATCAGCCTACTATTTGTAGTGTGCTATGTGTTTGTCCTTGTTCAAAGGATTTCAACAGAGTTTGGAACATAAACAGTTAGAGTTTGGGTCATCACAATTTGTTCTATTGCCAGACAAATGGCTGCAACTGATTTTAGACACATTGGAAGACTTACAGCAACTGGACCTAGTACTCCTGAGAGATATGCAGTTGGATGCATGAGTCTTCCATGCTTCTGTGCAATAATGGAGAGTGTGCAATGACTTTTTCATCACAGAACAAGTAATAAATCATGTGATAATCTGGCATCTCAAGTGTAGGTGCATGACCTAAACTCTTTTTTAGTTTCTTAAATGATTCAAGGCACTCATTATCAAATAGTACTGGATCTTGAACAAAAGTAAGTTAGCTTTACTGAAGGGTTGGCAATCTAGGAAAAATTTGGAATCCTCTGACAACAGTAGCCAACAATTCCCAAAAACATCCAAACCTCTCTCTGAGTTGTTGGGGGACTTAATTTCGGAACTAAAGAAATTCATTTTTTTTAACCCTTCTCAATATGGTGTCCATGATAGATAACCTCTTACTAACAATATTACATTTTTGTTGAGGAGTCCTTATGTCAATTTTCTCCTAAATGATTGAATAGAGCATTGATATCAAGTTTACAGTCTTCTTTTGCTTTTGGTGCCAACAAGAGGCCATCTATTGGACTAGGACTGAATTACAAGATCATTTTAAGATTTCTAAATCCTTCATAATGTCCTGGGGGGAAATTAAAGGACTCTCTGCATACCCTTGTGGGATCCTACACCATCAAGAACCTTATTCAAAAGTTTAAATGCAAAGAGAAACCGTGACTCCTCATGCAACAGAACTGAAAAGAGAGCTTGGCGCAAGTGAGTTACTGTGTACTACTCTGCCTCTGCTGGAATTTAAAACAGTAATACTGCTGGAATTGGAACCACTAGACAGCAAGGAACCACAATTTTAATAATCTTTTGGAGGTCTTGGACAATTTATTTTTCTTCTTAGTTTCTTAATAATCATTATCAGAAATTGAATGCCACGAAGCACTTCAATTATTCCCTGCTCGATTATTTTTTCAATCACTGGTTTCTTTTCCTCTTCAGCCTCTCTAGTTAGTCTGTATTGTCTCATTCTTTGGAATATTGCATTTGGTTTCACCTTATTTTCACTGGCTCTGCCATTTTAATCAATCTAATTTCCTTCCCTGAAAAAACCCATAAACTCTCCTCTGACTGTAAATCTTAAATCTGTAGGAAAGCCTTCTTTTGTTGACACTGGGCACATCTCAACTCTAAAATGCTATGCATTAATTTTGAAAAGTAAATCCTCATTTTGTATTTCTACTGCAGCACCATCTGGTATGCAGTAAAATACACAGTCAATTTACCTTGGGCCATGTGATTTAAAGTATTTATTCAATTTTTCACTAATTTCATATTAAACCTATCTGTCCCCTTTCAAATCGCTTTGTTGGAGCAATCATCAGCTTCTCTTTGAGGTTTTTCTTCTTCTTTTCGAGATAATTGTTACTGTTTTTACCCATTTAAAATCTCATCAATACCTTTTATCGACCAAACAATTCACTCTGCTGAATATGATTGTTAATCTCCAATCTCAGCCCGTTCACAAAGGTGGAAATAAAACCTCTAACAGCATCTTTCATCTCAACTATGCTTTTTAAAATATCTGCATCAACCTCTCATAATACAATAGGTTCCTGTGTTGGCCTTAAAATATGTTCCCAATTTATATCCCTTTCTAGAATTTGATTCTTCAGATGTTCAATAACTGCTTTAACTTTTTCAGCCGCATCTGGTGATGGTGCATAGTGAGGACCCTATTGAGGTGGTTCCTGCATTGGCCACCCTGCTACAACCTTACACTATAATTTCAAATAATGAATTCAAATCTGTGCATACAGTAGCATTGGAGAAAGGTGTGTCAATTTATGAGCCTCATCATACCACTCTGCTAGATCCTCTTTACATTTTTTAAACTTATGGATAAAAGCAAACATATCTGCTCTTATCCAAGGAATATACACACAATTCTATCCATGTACTTCCCTCAAAGGAAACTCTGGGCCTCACTGTGATGGTCAGGACTGCCGCTGTCGTGGCAGTCCAACAGCCACGTTAAGACCCTGGCAGTTAGACCAGGGTACCACCATAACCACCCCGATCCATGATCCAGGATCCCAACGGATTGGCAGTCACGGAGGTCAGAATCAGCCAGGGCAGCGCTACATTCAGTGCCAACCTCCTGATAGCTTTACCATCATGAAAAGGCTGGTCTAGAACAGGTGCAGGGGCATCAGTGGGGCCCCTGCATTTCCCATGAACTTGAAATGGGCAGTGCAGGGGTCTCCCTGCCCAGCATCCTCACCTTTGTGAGGGTGCTGGTGCACCCTGCGGTGGCAGCATTGCCGTCAGCTCGATTACAAGCCAGAAACAATGCTGCTGCCAGTTTCCAGCTGGGCTGGCGTGCAGAAACCCAGCCCAGCAGGAAACTCGTAATGGGTCCAGCAGGGAGGTGGTAGCCATTTTCGCTGCAACTTCCCCGTCGGAAGATAGGCGGACAATTCAAACCATCTGCCAAACTAATAATCAGGCCCTCTGTCACTGTGCTTGTCCACAACTCTGAAACACTTACCACACCTTTGCCCAACTTCGCTTCACTGTTCTTCATATTTTTCTTGTTTACTCTTCCTTAAACCACCAGGGTACTGCCATCACCACTGTGATCCATGATCCTGATGGGCTAGTTGTCGGGAGGTCGGAATAAGCCAGGCTGACGCTGCATGCAGTGCCGCCCTGCTGATTACGACCTTGTTCTCTGCCAGCCATTTCATGGTGGCTTTAAGCCATGAAAAGACTGGTGGAGTACAGGTGCAGAGTGCTACAGGGGGGCCCCTGCACTGCCCGTGCCCTTGGCATGGGTAGTGCAGGGGTCCCCCTGCCCTGCACCCTTGCAATATTCCTGAGCCTGCAACAATGATGCTGCCAGTTTTCCGCAGGACTGGTGGGCGGAAACCAAGGTTTTCACCTGCCAGCCCACCTGGAAACTAGTAATGGGTCTGGCAAGAGATAGCCAGTGTGGCGGGAACCTCCCCATCTGAAGTTCGGCGGATGGCTCAAACCATCCGCCGAACTCCTAATCAGACCCTCTGTCAGAGGGCTTGTTCACAACTCTAAATCACTCACTGCACCTTTTCCCAACTTCAATTCACTGTTCTTCATCTTTTTCTTGTTTACTTTTCCTTTTTTCCATTTTTCCTGATATGTCTTCAGATCAATTTGGGTAGCTAAACTTTTTTTTGTTGGAGATAAAGTCGGTTGAAAACAAAATCTGACATGTGTCCTGATTTAGATCTGTGCTACTTCAGTGAGACTAAGGATGAAACTGCCGTACATTTTTTACTAATTGGGCCTGCTTATTTGACCCTTCATATTAGCTGACTGGTGCCTATTTTAATGTCTGCAGGGATCAGGTACTAAAAAGGATTTCCAGAACCTTAAATCTCCATCTACTCTTCTCATCAATTCATGAAGTTCGTTCATTGTTAAAGCATTCCTTATGATTACAGTCTAAACTGATAAATTGCTGTAAGGATCCATCAGTAAAAGTAAACAGAATCATTTAATGTATTCCCAGGGGTGGTTTTGGTAGTATATACCAGCTTACGTGCTATGTAACAAACCTTCTTTGACGTGATATGAATTTTGTGCTGCAATTCATTTTATTTTTGAGTGACTCCGTTGCTCAGATATGTAGATTTTTATTACATTAACTGTGTATACTGAAGTACAATGTTTTATTGTACTGAAGTATTTTTGTCCCTATGTTACAATGTAAATCATTTTGTAACGAATTCTAATAGTTACAGATGGAAATAGGGTATTTTAATCAATTATCATTATTTTTGTAACATATAATACAACTTGTATGGAAGTTGTAACAATTTCACCTTCTTTATCCTTTAAAAAGTAATGGGCAAAAATTGAGTATTCATATCAGACTTTCAAAATGTGTTTTTTGTTATAGAGATTTTTTTATTGTGCAGTTGATGAACTTCTAAATGTGTTTAACCAGATTAAGACTTCTTTGATTGACGGGCATGAACATGAATGTGTGATCTGTTCCCAAGTACACACAGATGTTTTATGCCTCTGTAATAAGTTTTACTAATACTTACATTGGTCTTTATTCTATGCTCTCAGGTAGGTTTCAAATTAAATAATAAATCAGCGTCAGCTTAAGACCCTTCCAATTAACTGCAGCAGACTCAAATGTGCCCTGATGGGAAACATAAGGCTGAGAGGCAATTCCAGAAACAAAAAATCACAATATGAACATATATATCAAATGTGTAGGGTCTGGTTAGATTCCACACCCTGGATCCTTTTAAATTTAGGCCAGGCCGACCCCATACTTCACGCCTATGTCCAGGATAGTAGAAAAACTACAACTCGCAGCACTACCCTGGACAAGGACAAAGCTTTCAAGTATGGGCCAGTCTCGCCTGATATTAAAAGGATCCAAGGTCTGTAATCTAACGGAACCCCGGGACATGTCTGGTTTATTTCCATATAGTGAACTACAGTTTCACAAGATGCATATCATGGTATATTGGCTGTATAAAATAAGAACACCCTGAAGAAGTTAACAGTGGTGGGCAGTAGTCGAGCGCTTTGCATGACATCGACCCTTCCACTTTTGCTGGTTACCTGGATAATTCTACTTTTGCCGGTTACATGGATAATTGCACTTTTTCCAATATGTTTCACTGTGAGCTAACTTCTGTTTCCTTTTCTGTGTCTCTTTCATGCTCATGGCGACCGTTGGCTCGCATATTTGAAACTGCTTTACTTTTCATTGTCAGTTTCTGAGACAAGAAAAGTCTGGTTAGGAGTTTACAACGCTAATAGCTCTAACTCAAGCAAATGTGAGACCCATTGCATTGCAAATGCTTGTTCACTGTTGGTGCACCCCACTAAATGTATTTAGAGTTTTCGCCTAGTGGGTTAAGGTCATTTATCATGTTCAGGACTCCCAATCAGCTAAACGTGGAAAAAGTCCAAAAGGCTGCCTTCAATAGGAAAGACAGCCTGACATCCATAAACAAACAGACCAAACTTCGTTGAAGCATTGGTCAAACGTTTCCACCAATGGAGACTCTGCAAGGAGAAACACGGTGGTTTTGTGTACTCTAAATAAAGTGGGGGAAAAGTGAATTTGGCGAACAGGTAAGCGCATTATGTTTGTGGTCGTTTACCCTGTTCTACAAACTCTAAATAACGCACTAAGGGCCATATGTACAAACATTTTGTCCCATAGACACACAATGGGTAAAAACCTTTGCTACATCTGGCCCTAAGTGTTTGCCTAAACTGTTGTAAATAAATTGTTGCATATAGATCTAACCGGAAGGTTCTTTTGGGATGGAAATAATGGCTGCAAATGCAAATAATTTGTAACATCCATTGGTCTATGCACATTTAACGGAGGATTAAAGATGTGTTCGAAGGGTATCAAAATATTATTAACAGCAAACAGTGTTAACTCAAGCAGTATGTCCCTGTGCCCGTGTTTATAAAGGTACTTTAGGTGGGATGATCGATTGCTGGACATTAGTTTTGGTTTTGCTTCTAATACATAGCCATTGTTCCTACATGAATTATTTGTTTTGGAGATTTATGGTTTCATTTGTTTACGTTGCTGTCATGAAAACATATTGGATTTATGTCTCTTTTTAGTTCACAAACTAAAAATGCACCCACATAGGCTCTCTGACTGATGCAACGAAAATATTGGCTTTTTATCAGAAGTATATACTATGTAATGTTTTGCTGTATATGCCTTTTAAGTTCAACACTTACAATGCAACTTCATCTTCTGACGCGTTTCCATCTTTTTTATGGATGCAGCTTAATTCAGATACTGCAGTTTATTTAGCAAAGGGGTCCTACTCCCACTTTCCATTTTATTTCAACACACAATGTTGCTTCATTATGAGATTTTCTTTCAAAAATAGCGAGAGGCAACACACTCAAAGTTGCCCAACTATTGCCAAACATTTGCGCCAACAAAAAGCAAGACCTATTGGGTTTGACGTTGCTTGATTTAGTCAGATTTCATAGTCTTTCTAACAGCTGTTCTCCTTTACAGAAGGCGCCTTGCTCCATCAGCTTTCTGAGAATTTAGTTTTCTTTATTTTTATTATATTTGTAGACAAACGATGTATAGGTGTCAGCAAGATTACATATGTTATTTATTAGGTGTACCCTGCTACTGGTGTAGAGAAGTAGGTGGCAGTGATTAATACCTGATTGGAAGGGACTCTTCTCCATTCCATTGACAAGCTTTTCCTCCAGATCATAGTAGCTGAAAAAACAGAAAGTGTAAACAGCACAACATAAACCTGTGCCTAAAAAAGAAACAAGAAAGTCATTCTAATCTGTACCAGAAATCAAAATAAATGGAACGGAAGATAAGACATAGGTAATCATAAAAACAAGACCTACTCATTACCCTAGTGGACCACCTCCGAGAGAAGAAGAGTCATCCCAGGAATGATCACAAAATGCTTTCCTCGGCACCAAACAGAACGGAATATACGAAGTGTATAACCAAGACCCCTAGCCACTTAACTCAAACACAGTCCTCTCCAGCGCCTCATTGCAGCACCATTCAGAGAAAAGATAAAAGAGATACCAGCAGAATTCGATAGGCAGCTTTGTTCCTGGCTGCAACAGAAATAGTGTGGCCCACTGGACTGAGAAAACCTGCAGCTCTAATACCATGACATTTAACCTACTGAATGCACTTGTGTGCTGAGAATGGCTCGATGATATCAGCTGTATCCTTTCTTATTTAACCACGCCCCAAGATGTGCCCCTTACTAGGAGTTCTGTAAATAACATTTTGGATAAGAGATGTATAGGTTATTGATATCCAGGAGCGGTTCCACTCATGGGCACTCCTGCTCCATCCCACGAGGCAGTGACCCAGGCTCACTCATATGTGGAAGCTATGTAACAGCATGAACATCAGTGAAATGGCAAACTCTTAGGGACCCATGGCCCCATTCAGTGGTGCTTCGATGTGGGAACTCCTGCAAGAGCTTCAGCCAGGCCGCAGCACACCCTATATCTTGATGGAAAAGGTTGTCCTTGTTTAGTTACCTTCTTTCAGTGCATACATAGTATAGAAAATACCAGTTTGGTGATGTTGAATGCTGCTTGCATTGAGGGTGGCCGTTACATCCTCAAATGTAATCATTAAAGGGATAGGATGCAAGCAACACAATCATGAGCCATTTTCTAATAATTTTCAGTAGGTGACTTTAATCTTCTTAAAAGTTAATTTGATAGTGCTTTGCAAAACACCGAGGTGTTGTCCTATTGGCCTTCAGGTTGATGAACCTTCTGTGCTATTTCAGAACCTCTTGGTGAGTACTTTCAGCCAACGGTTTAGCTTTCATGGGACCTAGGCACTGAAAGAAGCAAGCTGGGCATCTCATGCAACAACATAGCTGTGGCATCTGATGCCATACGTTTCTCAATGCCTCATTGTGCACTTTCCTGAAGCCTAGAGCTGATGAAGTCTATGCATTTTCAAGGTTCTCAGCCAGCAGTTGCACTCCGAAGTGCTAGTAAACAGCTTACTTGAATCTTCTTGTGTTGTGGTTATTTACAGGGAAAAAGATTGCGTTTATCATCAAGCCATGCAGGCATTAGAGCTCATGGAGCACGTTCCATTGATGATTCAGAGGAGGGTAAATCAGAATAGACATGAGAACGCCACTCGCTCCAGCGAGACATGGAATTGCATTCTATAAGTCAAGCTCACAATACTACAGAGATGCCAGGCTGAGATAAATTTCAGAAGCGATCATCACATCATCACAGACTGGCCAGCTGAAGGGAAGGAAGCAAAGGAGCTGCTCAATCAGCAAATGGTCTGTTGGACCACAGTGTACGTGTCAGCTGCTGTGATTTGGAGCAAATGTATTAGGTGTAAATGGAAACTGAAACACACAAGGGTGAGCCCTGAGTTAAACAATGGAGTGATAGGTTTGTGGCTATTTCCACTCACAAATGTTGCCACTTTGGTATGTGCGGGGACGAAGAAGATATATATACTTTTACCATTTGTATGTCATGCATACACTATTGTAAGGATTCAAAGAAAATTGGGCCTATTTTGCTTTGCCATTGTTTGATTGGCTGGACTCAACACAGGTGATGGCACATCATTGACGGATGTAATACCAGCCTGCAGTGTCTCAGTGATGAGCACACTGTCTTGGAAAAACAATCCTAACTCGTTCAGTGGAATATGCAGGGATGCAGTTGTTCCAGGAGCTCCCTAAGAAGTTTGTTTCATTTTCTTAGTCAGTAAGTCGGGCTGCTCAGATAATTTAGAAGCAGCTGTGGTTTATGTAGTGCTTAAAAACGTCTATCACCATGCTGCTTGCGTATCTTGATGGTGCACAGCGTGGATTATTGAGTCAGCTGGTTGTTATGTGCAGCTTACCATCCGTGGAACTGACAAAGACTATGAGGGCACTGTTAACCTGGCCCGTGAAATGCAGAATATAACCCCTCTATCTTCTTCCAGCTCATCCAGGATGGCCCCCTATTACAAAGGAAAATGGAAATATTTATCTACAATGATGCACGTGGGCATTCCAAGTTAGGCAAAGAAAGGAAATTGACTGTCCTTCTGCACTGACCTGATAAAAGAGGATGAGTGGTCCTCGAGAAGTTACCAGTGATAAAAAGTTGGATTTACATTTCCTACCATGTATAAGTACAATACTAGAAAAGTACCATTTCGGACAGAGGTAGCTAAAAGCAGATTAAACAGTGGAGGAATCCACAACTTCTCTCAGAAAGGTAACATCCATGTACAAATTAAATACTTTTATTGATGAAGGTTTAAGGATCCAATTCTTTTTAACTTGTAAAAGCGACAAAATCAGGAAAGACTGCAGCTGAAAGATGAACTCCTGCTCCCATTAAGCGACGTCATATCTACTGCAATCATGGTGAAATACAAGATGATATTTGTGGGTGAGTTGAGGAAAGAGAATGTGAAGAAAATTGATATTAATGCAGTGGCATCAAAATTAAATGAAAAGAGGATGAGCAGGAGGTACAATTAAAAGGTCAGCCTTTCTGTGGTGGTCTCGTAGGACACATGGCTAACAACAGAGAATGCCCTGCTTCCAATGTGGCCTGCAACAAATATGGCAAAAGGCCATTTCGTGAAAAGTGGCAGGAGTGGTGGTAAAGGGGTAAGAACTAAAAAAAAGTTAAAGATGTTTGTGATGAGATTGTGTTACAGCTAGCAGGAAATAATGAAGGTAGTCCCTCAGCTATAACAATAGTAGAAGGAACACCATTAAAAATGATAACGGCTCGTGTTCAAGACAGACATTTCTACGCAAAAGGTTGCAGAATGCGTCAAACTTCAAAAGATGGATGGAGTTTGCCGGGGCCAGGCTATTTATATGATGGAGTATTTTCAAGCTGCAGGAGACAACGTATTAGATGAATGGCCTAACCAAAAGGATGTAAGTGTCTTCCTGGATCCCAAAGCCAAGCCAAAAGTACAGATCAATCAAGTGGAAGAGTGTTGTGCAGATTTTGAGAGCTTTTATCCGAACGTGTTTAAGAATGAACAATTAGGCCAGGTGCACAAAACTTGTTAATGATAGCAAATCTTCTAATTCACTAAACCAGTGTGTTTGAGACCACTAAAAAGCTTTTTCTAACCTACTGAACCCATTTATTGATTCTTTAGTTTAATTACCGTGGTACATAACTTACACCTGGGCAGGGGCGCCCCCTGCATGTAAGCTGAGGAGCGTCGCCCTTCAACAAAAATGTCCCTAAAAATACCCCAGAACTGAAAATTAAAATGGTAATAAACTCTCTTTATTTTTCAGTACCCCGTCCTGAACAGAGTGTCAGGATGAGGCAATTGCTGCCAGTGGCAGGAGGTAGCTGTGCACTTCTTTAAAGTGTGCGTGCTCCTTTTGCCGGCCGTCTTGCGATGGCCAGCCTGACATGCACACTTTAAACATCTCTAACCCAGCTGTACCCCGCCACCCCCCACCATGACTACCACCCAACCACTGCTGCACCTAGTATAATGAAGACCAATGAAATGATAAGAAATGACTTATCATGGCCGGGCTTAAACCTGGACCTGAAAGAAAGATCAGATAGTGTGCTGAGTTTTCTGCTAGTGTTAAAATTTGCAGGACTTGTATTGCGCCAATGGTGAGTAGAGAGGCACTTAGACCCCATGGGAGAGTTAGCATTTGATATTGTATGGCCACTTATAGTGGAAGGTTTAGCACATCCCACATCCTTGTTGGAGGCAATGGATATTTTCTCAAGGTGACTAGAAATGTCTTGCATGACAAGTCTGTTGCAGTGGTTAGGTTAATTAAAAATGTGTTCAGGAGAGATGGTTTCCATAAAAGTCTTCTTGTGGACAATGGAATACAATTTTGCTCTAAGGAAGTGGCATCTTTCTTGAAAATGTGTAAAATTGTACACAAAATGCTTGCTTTGTCATGCAGAAACTAATGGCATGGCTGAAAGGTTTAACAGAACAAACAGAGAAAGCATAGAAATAGAGTTACTGCTGTGTGCTTTAAGCCTCCCCTGTTCACACATGCCAGACTACACCATGAATTTTCATCAGAAACGTTGATTCACGCTAGGATGAGCAGGGCGTTTTGCTTGGTACTCCCACTCCACCTGTTTGGGGTGGCCATGTCTGAGAGACAATGCCTGATCCCCGAAAAGAGATGTGTGTCTCTAATTAACGGCTCAAGATGAAAACCTATTGTACTGAGGTCAACGAGCATTGTACAATTGTTTACCACCATTGTAACCATTATGCTGGTGTGCGAAATAACGGAAAATGGGCACTTGTTACCTTACTACTGCTTCCAAACCTGATGTGTTTTTGAGGATATTAAAGAAATAAAGATGTTTTTAAAAACTGTTTTGAGTAAATGATCTGAAATGGAACAGTAAGATACACAATAGCGTGGAAGCATCCCATCTATCTACCCACCTGGTGACGGGAAAGACTCCATATGAGTTGTTTAGAGGTCACAACCCCAACTCAAAATTATTTCTTGGCTGGATGAAGCACTCTAAATGTTGAACATAGGTGTCTATGAGTAATGAGTAAAGGAAGATAGAGGTGGAGAAGCAAAAAGAAAAGAAAGCAAAAAAGCTTGTTTTTATGTCTACTATACATATTTAATCTCAATTTATTTCATTTTTTTAATGTAAGAAGTATAGGTGGTGTTTCAGGCATCACTTACCTGACACCTGGCACTGATGAAGTCTATGCATTACAGAATGTTGAGCTCTTTTTTTGTCTCAGACTCTTCAACTGGCAGGTGTTCCTAGACTGACTGTGGCTGCGGTTCTAGTAAACAGCTTGTTTGAACCTTCATATTTAGCCTTCATTCCTTCTCCACAGTAATGTTTGTAATGTTAGGAGAATGGGCCTGAACTTAGGGTGACTGCCAAGAAGAACAGGATTTAAACAGTAGAAATACATAAATCAAACCTGAGTCCAATGGCAATTATATATTCCGAATATAGGGCCAGATGTAGCAAAGGTTTTTACCCATTCTGTGTCTATGGGAAAAAGTGTTCGTACATATGGCCCATAGTTCGCAAACTGCTTGCACATTGTCCTTTGGCCTATAGAGTAACTTAGGCCAATTGGCACAATCCAACATGCCAACCTTGACAAATGCACCTGTGATGAGGTAAAACATGCAAGCTAAGACATACTTTCTGCAAATGGGCTAACACCCAATTAATACGCCGTAATGTTTTGCTTTTGCTCGCCTTGTTTTTGAACTTTTACTGTGGTGGAAGTTTCACTGCCAGAGTCTCACTCACAGTAATTTCATGGTAAATTGGACTGTGCATGTTTACTGACAATATCTGCATCTAAGGTAAGACTGCTGCAATGCAGGTAGTGTAAGGGGGATTGAGTTGGTTACATATGAACACGTGTGCATAAGTGTGTGCATAGGTGCACAGGCTGTGTGTGAGAGACTGCAGTCTTGCACCTCTTGGTAGCTTCACACTGGTTTACATGCCTGTGGCAGTTCTAAGCTGCAAATGAAACCTATTAAGGTAACCTATTTTGACTGACCTAAAGCTTTCTTTTAAATATGTCACCCTTAGGCAGGCCTTATTGCCCATAAAGGCAGGGTGATTGATATTTGAAAGAAGGACATGTGAAAGTTACTGTTGAGCATGTCCTTACAGAGAAATGTCCCCAAAAGGGATTTTCACTGTAGCAATGCTTGTCTGCTCCCAAAGGGAGTCCTTCAGCTACATGGTTATATTTATGAAATGCTAAATTTGGATTGGTAACAGCTTGAGCTATATTTCAAAGACTCAGTGAATCAAAATGCAATTTAATAGACGAGTTTAGTCTATTAAGCAACTGACACTTTAGAAAGTTAAAAGTTTTGTGCCTAAAGTTTTTAAGTCTTCAACTGCCACCTGACAGCTGGATGGGTCCTTTGTGGTGAGATGTGTATTGCTCATAGACAGAGGACAAAAGGATTGTGTGTGGACAGACTGGCTAGATTCTATGCTCGAGGACTACTTATACTTCAAAGAAGACTCTCCTGTCACAAGCAGATAAAACTGACACCATGTCCTCACTTTTACTTCATGCCTCCAGCCAACTTGGCTCCAAACCTAGTGAGAAGGGGGAGCTGACCCAAAACTGGTTTAAAGTAACCACAGAGGGAGGAGAGGCTGCTCATTTCATGGCTATACCTCTTGGTGGGAACTGGAGCTCTGCACAGGGCAGGGAAATGTTTGCTGTACTAGAATATCCAAGAATGCTATGCAGGAGAGTTAGAACCAGGGTGGAGGGATGATGTGGCATCTTAGGATGTGCTGGAGGTGCCTGGTACCTAGAATTTGTCATCCATACTCATAAACACATGTACAAGGGAGAGACAGAGAACAAGACCCAGGACCTGGACTGCGACAGCAGCAACATCATGGACAGCTGGAAGGAGAAGTCACCTGATGCCCCTGATGGACTAAGGACTTTGCCTGCATCTGACTCCCAACACTTGATGGGTCTCCGCAGGGCCCAAGGAGTAGCTGGGGGAAGACTTGGACTCCACTGGCCCACCCAGATGCCATGCAAGACAGCCAGGAGGCCATGGGGGTCTGTAGAGCACAGAGAAGAAGGCTGGTGCAGGGAGCCAGTAAAGCCATCTCCCCCACACCCTTTAGAGGCCAAAAGGCCTATTGGAATTGCTCCTGGAGGCTAGAGCTCACCACCAGCAATATCATGAACCTATGATTGTTGAAATCAGCCCATCAGGCACCTAGTAATGCAATTTTTATGGATTTAACCTTTGACTCCTGCAAGAAAAAAATGGAGCGCGTGGGGCTCTGCCATCTTACCTTTTTAATTATTACTCACAGGGTGGGCCAGTGTCCGGGGGTCAGCGTCACATTAGTTATTGCATTTGCCTAGGGAAGCGTCGTGCATGGGACCCATTCTCCAGACTCGTTTCTGGCCCACGCCTGGAGCAACTACACATATCCCAGGGACCCCATCACCAGGGCAGGGACAGTGTACCACCAACATGTTTCTACCTGAAGGTCCAGCACCAAGACTGCTCATCCCACTGCAGTGAGATCCAGTGAAGCAGGCTACGTCCTGCTGTGGGAGCAAGAGAGAAGTGTTCCCACATAGCAGGAGCATCATTTGTAGAGGCTGGGTCCTGCCAAGTGCAGAGAGCTAGAGGTTCCACATAGGTCTTGGGGCTTCCCCATTAGGCCCCTATAATGAATGGGGACATCTAGGTGTCCCTGGTGGGACCAGGACACCCATAATACAAAAACTAAAAAAAAGGATTACTGCTTCCTGCTTCTGGGAAAGCTGATAATCAAACATCCAGGCAGCCATAGAGGAGCAACTCATAATGCCCCACCCAGGCCTACCCCTACTTTCCTTTTTACCTTCCTTATGGTGCCCTGAGAAGGGGCACCGGGCATCAATGTGATTATTAAGTGCTGTAGAGGGTTGCAATGGGTGCAGCAGCCCACAGTGATATTTACTAACTTGCCCTAAGTTTCCAAACACACAGAATTCATCACACCTCAGGGAGATGCTCACTATTGCAAAGCATTCTCTTTGCTGGAGCTTTTGCTGTACAGCTGGAAACCTAGTAGTTGGTCCCATTGATGCATTTTATGATGCCTGAAGTGTTAAAGAAAGGCTCAGACATGGTATTTTAATTTGCAATGCTTTATTTAAAATACTGCATTGAAAATGTAATTAATAAACATTGTAATGTTTTTTGTGAAGATTGCATTTAAATGTGGTTTTGGATTTCATTGGTATAATGATGACTTTTAAAATGTGATTAATGTTGTTTTAATGTATTGACCCTTTCACAAGGCCAATAGATTTGCCTTATTTTTTAATGTGATGACCCCTGGACAAAGCCAGTAGCCTTTCTCTGTATACTGATGTGGTGATCCCTTTACAAAGCAAAAGGCCTGCTATATTTAAAGTTGCAGCCCTTTATAATGTGATATTCAGTCAGTCAGTCAGTCAGAAAAACTTTATTCGGCATGCTGCCATAAAAGTACACATGCATATAAATATATCACCATAAGAAAATACAATACTTATTGTTTAACTCTAAAAACAAACTTCTTCAATCTGCTAAATTTACAAAACTAAAAAATCCAAACGAGTCCCTTAGCCCTTCTAGATCAGGATAATAGTTAGTTCTTATAAGATCGTATGCAACAATAAAACAGTATTTAAAATTGCACTAACAAATAGTCACATCAACTAATTCATATTGATTTCTAATAACAATAGCTGATTTGATAAAACTTAGAATAGAACTACACATTTGTTTAGATGAGAGACTTTGTATGCCAATCAGTCCTTCCTTATAAGAAAAAGTATGTAAGTTGTGCAAAATTGGTAGTATAAAAGTCTTCCTAGGAACTGAGTAGAGTGAGCAAAATAGAATAAAGTGACAAGTGCTTTGTTTCGAAAAGTTGTCGCAAGGACGTGACGGTAATATTTTTTCCCACACGCATTTTGTTGGAAACGCCACTCTAAAATAAAATCATATTAAATCTAAATAGTACAAGTAAAGAATATAGGGAGGGAAGCGGAAACCAAACAAAATAAGGTTCTATCGAGTTTGAAGATGAAATTTGTACATGTAACTCAAAAGATCTCAATTTCTCTGCCACTTGGTATCTAAGATTCATGACATACTCCTTATGATGGAATTTTACAATTTCCTTCACATTGGCAGGCATAAGCTCCAGATTAAGATACATAAACTCCAGGTCCAAATTCCAAAAACAATTTTGAATGAAATTTAACCATGGAATTTTGTTGTGGTTTGCTAATGAAGAACAATCTTTTACACAGTCCTGTGTTAAAATGGCCGCCGGATTTGACCATACTTTTACCCATACCAAAAGGGAGGCAATGTCTATCAGATCAGTAGATCAGTAATGTAGCCGATTCCAAGCTCTTCATGACATATGATATTCGCTACATTCTTGGGTACCATAAGTAGCCGATGGAGAAATGTATTCTCCGCCCGTTGCAATGTTATTGAGCTGGTATATCCCCAAAGGCCCCCCCCCCATAAATTGCCGCCGAAACTCATTTGGATTTATAGAGTGTGATGATCTGATGTACTGGTATGTGCCCTAGTCTACGAGCAAAGCGAAAAATTGCTTCAACATTTCTTTCCATTTGTTGGAGCTTAAAATTCAAGTGGGGTTTCCATGTCAAGGAGAAGCTTAGGTACAGACCTAAAAACCAAAAATCTTTTACCTTTGCTAAGGTGTTCCCCCCCATTTTAAAACATTTGGTACGTGTATTTCTAGGGCCACAGATCATTACATGTGACTTTTTAAAATTAACTTTCAGATCAAGCTCTTGTGTATACGTTAAGAAAAGATCCAAAAGTGTATGGAGGCCATTAGCCGTACGGGCTATTAAAATGGCGTCGTCAGCGTACAATAAAATTGGCAATTGCCTAAAACTCATTCTTGGGAAATCCTTACCGTTTTGAGCTAAATAACTGTACAAGCTGTTAATGTATAGCAAAAATAAAAAAGGTGCCAAAGTGCAGCCCTGTCTTACACCCCGATTGGATGCAAGAAGATGGGACCTTTCACCATGTTGACCAAACTGAATTGAGATAGTAAGATCAGAGTATAAACGTTTGATCAGATCCAACAAATCTTGCTCAACCCCCATTGTGTCCATTAGCGCCCACAATTTCACTCTGTTCACCATGTCAAATGCACTGGATAGGTCTATAAAAGCTAGGTGGATGGATTCCCTTTTAGCAATGACATATTTGCTAAGAATAAGGTGCAAGTTTAGGGCCTGATCCACTGTACCTAATCCAGGCCTAAACCCATATTGAATTGGCGATAGGATATTTGTACTTGCCACCCACTCCTCGAGCCGATTCAAGATGACACTCCCCAGGATCTTTGCCGTAGAGTCAATGAGAGAAATGGGTCTGTAACAAAAAGGGTCAAGCCTATTACCTTTTTTAAATATCAGGACAATTATTGCCATTAGCCATGATGAAGGAATAGAGCTTTGAATGGCACTATTCAGAACATTTGTAATTATCGAAACCCACAACTCAGGTAGAGATTGGAATAAGTCCACTGGTACCCCATCAGGGCCGGGGGCTTTCCCTGGTTTCATTTTATTTATTGCTATGGCAATCTCATGTATCTCAAATGAAATTCCACTCTTATTTGGAATGGAAGTAACCAGTGCCGAAGAGCCACAACCCTCCGTACCACGATTAGGGCCATTTGTGGACTGAAATACAGATGAAAAATGTTCTACCCAAACCCCCTCTGGTATCAGACAGTCATCCTCCCTATTCACCTGTCCTGAAAAATATGGATGGTTAACCACCTTCAAAAATTGAGAGGGGTCCCTCAATTCCGTGGCTGCCATGAGATCTTCCCATGCTCTGGTATGTATTTCGTTCTTCCTATCCTCAAGGACTGACTTATATCGACCCCTGGCCTGTATGACTATGTCACGGCTAAATGGAATGGTTTTAATAGCTATTTTTAAATCTCTGTGGGCAGCTGTACAGGTCGAGTTAAACCAGCGTTGAGGTTTTGCAGCTTTAGAGTGTTCACCATACGTCAATGCCTCAGAAATAGCGCGACTTAAAGACTCATAAGCAGCTACAAGATAGGCACAAACAGGTTGCAGAGATAAACAAGTATTGATGTGGACCTTATTTTGTGTTATAAATTCCTCATGAAAAGTGTTTGAATTTACTCTCTTCCACTTCATACGGGGACCAAAATTTGTTTTAAAGGCCACTTTCCCCTTACATTCTCTCCTAGGTAAAATTACCCTGGTTTTAAGGGCTAGTTTTATACTCAGGGGATTATGGTCACTTGCACAGTGGGATATAATCTTAAAATCCGCAATTTCGCCTTGGAGTGAGGGGCAGATAAGGATAAAATCAATAATGCTACCATTCATGCTTCCTGTATAGGTTGGTATTGTCCTCATCTGACTATTTGTCGTACCCCTTGCAAAAACCAGGTCAAATTTGTAAATGAGGGAATTCAGAGCGTTGCCTGAATTAGAGTGAATGAAATGTGTAAATGACTCTCTACCTTCTATAGAGGCACCACATATATTAGGTAAATCATGATTACACAACTGAACATTAAAATCTCCGACCCAAATCATATCAGATTCCCTATCCTGACATTTTTCTACAGAATCTAAAAAGTCTGTTAACTCTTCAAGGCTTCCTGGTAAAGCATTGCATGGAGTGTTATTATAAAAATTTAAAAGTAGGATATCCTTACTCCCAGCCATTGATAATAAAACCACCATAAAAAAGGTAGAAGACCAAATCAGAGAGACCTCAATTTTTGGAAGTAGTAAAGACACGAGTACCAGAAGCCCACCACTTGCTCTGCCCGCTATGGATGGGAGAGCTGGCTGAAACACAGAATAATAACCATCCAAATAAAAGGGGGTCATAGACCAAGTTTCTTGGAGACAAATAATATCATAACTAGATACAAACTCCAGCCAATCTAGCTTTCCAACTTTGGATCGAAGCCCTGCAATGTTCCAGCTAATTAAGGATAGAGATTTAAAGCTTTCCTGGGACTTATTCCCTGGCTCCTTAATGATAGCGATATCTATTGCATCCTGTAATAGTCTAACTGGCTCGTCCGACCCTGTTGATGATGTCAGAGATATATGCCCTCCCACCATGTCATTTCCCTGCGGAGTATCAATTCGGGACCCCTTCCCCTCCACTTGTCAATCATTTGCATCCAGGGGTGACAAATTTTGATTACCTTCAAGGTCGAAGGTGGGGTTCCATAATGGTACCTTTAACGGAGCTACATTTAATCCATAAGGAACCTTCATAGAGGGAATTGGTAAAATAGTCGGCTCATAGAAAAAACTTAAGGGGTGAATTTTGATCCCACCATCCCCCTTCGCGCACAATGGCAGGGTCACCAGCAGATAGTTAACCAAATGAGGGTTGCCAAAATTGATCACTATACAATCACCTTAATATGCTTTTTTAGACAGACCTACCCACTTCACCCTTCTTGCCATAATGATTCTGTTATTTAAGTCATCTTGATATCTAAGTTTCCTCCTCATCCAGTGTGCACATTTCCTTATTAGAGCCCGAGTATCTTCCTTTTGAGAACAATCAAGAGGGGGCACATTAGCTAAAACTAAAGCATATGGCATACTGTCCGGCGGAAGCTGGAAAACCTCCATTGGAGTGGTAAAAGATCCAAGGCTAGAGGCTGTATCAGGTTTCAACAAAGTAGTCGTACTGCCAGTCAGAATAGGCAAAGGGTCTATGGGTAAGTCACCATGAAAGGAAAGTCACAAGTAGATTTACGGGTGTGCCGAAATCTGATCGGGATCCATTGAGCAATTAGCTTGCTGTAAATCTTTAGGATGAGACACAATTTCCTGGATAGAAGAAACCGCAGGATGTATATCAGTTTTTATAACGGACTGTTGAGACAAAAATTTAGAAACTGTTTCGTGTAGTTGCTTGAATTTTGAATTAATTAATGATGTTAATTTCTCCTCTAAAGCCACGAAAAGCGGTTTGAGAATTTGGTCCAAGTTGGGCAGAGAGTTGTCATTTAAATTCCTACAATCTGGACCCAATTCTCCTGGTGGTAGGCCTGTCGTGGAAAAGTGATCAACTGGGGCATCCAAGGATGAAGAAATAGGTTCCTTAGCCCTCTGCGCTTGTTTTAACAGCTTGGTGCTTTTGCGATGTCCTCCAGCTTTCCTTTTTTTAAGTGGAGGAGAGATAGCAGCTAAGTGTTATTTAGTGGCTTCATTACATACATTAGGGGACTGTAGGGAGTACGAAACGTTAAATTTGTCTTTAGGTTGAGGCAAACCAGAATTGGAGGGGGCAGTTAAAGAATCTGTAGTCTGTATATGAACCGTAGGCTCTAAAGGGATTCTTTGAGTTAAATTGTTGGCTACCCCAATCCTTTCTTCTACTTGACCAATTTCGGTTTCAATGGCCCCAATAACTGTAGATAAATAGCTGGTTATTGATGAATGAATTGACGCAGCATGTACTCCTTCAGCCCCAGATGTGATGTTCTTCCTTTTGCCCATTGTGTTCAGATAAAAATAGGGCAAAACGCCCCAAATTAACCAAAGCAAACAATAATAGAGAACAGAAGGTGCTGTGTAACAGTTTAAATATGTAAATAGATAAACTACTCAGCTAGCAGGACAAGAATATGGTTTACTTCTTCTCTCATGCTTGAGAGCTGGACACTCGAGGCCTCCTGGTCTGCAAGCCTCAGAGGGGGGGCCCAGCCCAGCCTCAACCGGTCACAGACGGGCACAGGACAGGCCAGCTCTTGGCCCAGGCTTCGCCCGTGCACGTCCCGCACGCGACCCACGAAGCAGGTGCGCTTTCCAGATTTAAAGGGGCTAAGGTCCCGCCCCCACAGCAACCCGGTCCTCAATAGCAAGTCCCACGAAGCGGGCGCGCTTTCCAGATTTAAAGGGGCTAAGGTCCCGCCCCCGCAGCAAGCCGGTCCTCAATAGCGCGTCCCGCAAAGCGGGCGCGCTTTCCAGATTTAAAGGGGCTAAGGTCCCAACCCGCAGCAAGCCGGTACTCAATAGCGCGTCTCCCTCAATAGAGCGATATTCTATCTGGTATAGGCAAGGGAGGTATTGTGTTTTGGTGGGTCATGACCTATTAGGAGTCAAACATGATTTCAGAATCTCACCAAAAGTATTTTCCATCTACCTTAAGTATATATTTGTGACACAATGCATAATATTTAGTAGAGTGTAAACTGTGGCATCTCATGGACTAGTATCACTGAGGGCGGAGCCAGAAAGGATGCTGCCCATCCCCGGTGTCAAAAATGAGGAGTGCAAAGGATATGGTGGCGAGAAGAAGCAACACAATCACAGACACCAAAATGAGAAGCAAGTGGGAAACAGCTGGCTCGAGACAATTGGGGAGAAGGTGAATATTGTCAAAAGCAGCGAGTGAAAAGAAGCAGTCAGATTCACTGGTGAAGGAGAGGATGCCAGCGGAAGCTGTGAGACGGGTAAAGTGGTCGGCTTCACTGAAGAGAGTGATGCCAGAAGCAGAGGGAGGGTCCCAGCGCCCGAAAGAACACAATAACGCCTGGCAGTCAGGGAGGCAGCAAGAACGGGCAAGGTACCACAGCATAGAAGATGGACCTTAGGCAGAGGCTAGTGTCGGGGGCATCACGGTCACAGTGGTGGAGATGGTGCATTGGTTGAAAGGAGTCTTAAAATACCAGCAGTGGCCTTACACGCAATAGGCAGAGTGGGAGAAATTCCACGGGTAGTTGTGTGGTTGCATGCTTCACTGGCTCAGTTTTCACCTTTGTGTTGCAAACCAACATCCCTGGACACATTCTGGGTGCTGTTTTGTCCCAGCTAAATGATCCAGGCGCCCTGAAGCCCCTCTTACATCACAGCTGTAAACTCCATCCCAAGAGGTACACTAATCGGCAATCGAAAAACATCACCTTGCCATTAAATGGGCTATGGAAGCCCTACAGTATTACCTTTTGGGATGATCCTTCAAGGACCTGACAAATCATGCCCTCTGACCTCCAATCCTCATATACTTTGATGGTTCCTGGCTATACAAACTTATTTCATTTCAGACTTTCCATATCCCAGGGAAGATGCAGACAGGTGCAGACTACTTGTCCCGCCATCCTGTCTCTGAATGCCCCCTACAGTCATTCCTAGAGGAAGAGCAATGTGAAGAGGAACAGTTTTTTACCAGAAATCCAACTTGGGCGCCGAAGCTGGATATGGTGCTGCGGCATCCCACAAACTAGTCTCATTGAGAGCAGAGCCAGGAAGAACACCATCCAGCGCTGGTGTTGAAAATGAGAAGCACAAAAGAAATGGAGGCAAGAAGGAGTAATGCGATCCGGCACCAACTGGAGCAGAAAACGGGAGGCAGCTGGCTCGAGGCAACAGGAGAGAAGGAGGACGTTGGTGAAAGCAGTGAGTGCAACGAAGTGATCGGATTTACTGCTGAAGAAGAGGATGACAGCAGAAGCCTCAAGATGGGTGAATCGGTCAGCTTCACAGGAGAGAGTGAGGCCAGAAGCAGAGGGGGTCCCCAAAGAACCCCAAAAACACGTGATTAAGCCCTGTGACCAAAAATGTGGCAAGGAGGCCCAGGGTAACCCAGCCACAGCTCAGGAGACAGGTTGTGGCCAGAGGCAAGTGCCGGGGGCATCACAGTCTCAGTGGTGGAGGTGGTGGGTTGGTTGAAAGGAGTCTTAAAGCAACAGGAGGGGTAGTCATGTGAAATAAATCAGTCACTGGCACAATCCTGGTGGTAGTAGCACATAGACTATTTCTAATGAAAAACAGGCTTTGTCAATGTTGTAGTACTGGATTTATTTTGAGGATCTCCACATGCTGAGTGGCTGGACGGAAAGAGGGAGAGGTCACTTATGCAAGATCTAAAGATGTGGAAGCATGGAAAGGTTGGAGGGCTGCTTCTTTTCATGTTGAAATGCCTCTTTTGTCCCTAATTTGGTGACAAACAAATAGTTGATATACCTGGTCTCAATAAAAACAACTGGGAATGTATATAAACCTTGTCCCTAGATCCTTTCACTTACAACAATTTATTGAGTGTTATTGTTGCATTCCATTGGATGGAGATTAGTAGTCCACACCACCTACCCTGAGTAGGACTTGGACTGCTCTGCTTTGCTACCCTGTGAGAGACAAGTGCTACAGGGGGATACGTGGGCCCATATTTATACTTTTTTAGCACCCCATTTGCATCATTTTTTGATGCAAAAGCGGCGCAAACTTACAAAAAACAATGATATTTTGTAAATTTGTGCCACTTTTGCGTAAAAAAATGACACAAATGCAGCACTAAAAAAGTATAAATATGGGCCGTGGTTCTTAGTATGGAGACAATGGTGAACCTATTACTTAAGTAGTTCTCACATCCTGCACAACTAATACTGATGGTGGTGATGATAGTGTTGGCATGATGGTGGTGATGATAGTAGTGATAAGGCTGGCAGTGGTAATGAAGGAGGTGCTGGTGGTAATGGAGGTGGATATTGTGTTGTGTTACGTTATGTGATTTGCATAGCAGATTAATCACATGAAAGGCTTTCTAGGTTCAGTGAAACAGAAACAGTGACAGTAAAGTTGATAGTGGCAATAATTGTGCTGCCAGTGGTAATGGTGGAGGTTAATGTGGTGTTGGTAGTTGTGATATTTGTAAAAGTGTTGATTTTACCAATGGTGGTGATTTTAATGGTGGTGACAATAACTGTAATTTAATTAGGATGTGTGGTATGGTGGTGAATAATAGGTGGTGGAGAGATGGGGTTAACAGATTGGTATTATTCAGGATTGATGGGGCAGAGCCAGAATACAAACAGGAGCACCCAGCAGAAGGAGAGTGGTCTGGCGTGAACAGATAAGCTGTGATTTGTATAAAAGCGTGCACCTGGAAGTTACTGCGATTCTGTTTTGTGCTTCTGCTGGATATTGTGATTTGTAAACACATGTGGGAGCACAATGCTACTGCATCACAGGCATGCTGAAAGTGCATAAAGTAGGTTTCAGCAGAAGAGCTACACACAGTTATAAAAAGGGGGTGGTGTTAGGTAGGGGCAGCATTCTTGTGACACAGGAATGCCAATTTTCATTTGTGGAGTCTGGCTGTTCTAATTTGTGAATATGAGAAAACAATTAGGTGGCAAACTCAAGATCAGGTCGACAAAAACATTAAAAAATATATTAATGCTGGAACAGAAATTACAAAAAGGTCCTTTCTGGATAAATAAATGTATGAGATACATTTAAGTATTGAAAGTGTGATAACTCAGTGTATTTTTCAGATATAATATAGTCTCACGTACATTACAATGCAAGCATTGCAAGTAATGAGACACAGTCAATAGCATGAGGTAAGAGAATAGTAGCCATCAAGGCAGATGTGTGTTTTTAAAGAATTGATGGCAGAACATCTTGCAGTCAGTTGCATTTCAAGCCAGACCTAAATCTTGAGAGGGCAGGACAGAGAAAACCATGGACTATCACCTTGCAAACACATTCCACTACGGCTTCATGCTCATGATCTCGGAACTCATTGACTATTGCCAAACCTTTGAATTTTGTAGTGGACTGAGCTGAGGTAAAGACTGGAACATAGAGTTCGTAGACATTCTGCTTCTCCTCAGTGCACAACAGGCAGATAGTGAACAGCGCGACGGGGCTGGCCCTGGGGGGTCCTGCACTGCCCATGCCAAGTGCACCCCGTCTCACCACGTAAAAGCTGGCAGAGAGGGGGGTTGTTATCCCCAGGGCAGTGGCGAATTAGGACCGCCAGCACCACCAGTCCCTCCTGTGGAGGTAAACTGGTGGTGCTGGTGGGCCAACCGTGGCGCCACTGCCACAGTCATAATGTGGAGGTCAGACCACCACCACGACTCTGGCTGTCTTAATGATCCCAATAGTCAGCAAAATGAAGAAGAATGTGTTCCAGTGGGGCAAGGCAGCAGGCTGTACCTGCATAATTGTTGTGAAGTGGGATAGCCATTGGGTGAGAACCCACTGAAGTCTTTGGTTTAGTCATTGGTTTAAGTAGGAAAAGCAAAGAACAGGAGACATTTCAATTTCCCACCTACCAATATCCAACCGTGATCCACATACTTTTCATGTCTTTGGTTGGTGATAGAAATGAGGTCTCTAGTTGGCAGTCAGTTTATACCCTGTCCAGTAGGGACCCTCACTCTAGTCAGGGTAAGGGAGATACACACCTCAGATAACCCCTGCTCCCCCCATTGGTAGCTTGGAACAAGCAGTCAGGCTTATCTCAGAGGCAATTTGAAAAGCATTTGTACAATCACACAGAGTAACACAGTGAAAACACCACAAAAGAACTCCACACCAGTTTAGAAATATAGCCAATATTTATCTAAATCAAACAAGACCAAAATGACAAAAATCCAACAAGGAAAGATATGAATTTTTAAAGAAAAAGAGTCTTACTCCATAGAAATCAATGGATGCATTGTTTTAGCACAAAGTGGCTGGCATACGGCAAAAATAAAGCCACACTGGCGAGTGTGCATTGGAAAAGCAAGTGATGCATCAATTCCTTACTTGCATGTGAGGCAGTGCATCAATTTTTTCTCCGCCAGGTAAGCAATGCATTGATTCTTTCTTTGCAGGGAAGGGATGCGTCAATTTCTGGACAAGCAGTCTCAGGTCCGTGCGTTGATGTTGAAGATTTTGACGCCCAGGGTCAATGCATGAAAATTCTGACACGCTGTGCGAATGGTCCGCATTGAGAACAGATGTTGCATTGATTCTCATCCGCGAGGCAGGTGCTGAGTTGAATTTTTTGTCGCCGGACAGGTGCTGTGTTGGTTTTTCTGATGCGTTCACAGCCGTGCATGGATTTTCCCCCGCAGGTTACCAGCTTCCACTTCTAAGGGCCCAGGAACTGGATTTGGCACCACTTAGCAAGTCAGGACTCTGAGAATAAGAGCCCAGGAACTGGCAGATGAGGTCTTTGATGTCCTTGAGACTTCAGAACAAAGTGGAAGCTTAGTCCAAGCCCTTGGAGAAACTTCACAAGCAGGATTTCAAAAAGCAAAGTCCAGTCCTTTCCCTCTACAGGCAGAAGCAGCAGGCCAGCACAGCAAAGCAACAGGCAGAGTGGCAGGTCTTCCTCAAGTATTAAGCTCTTGATATGCAGACCACACCTCAGCTCCCTTTGTCTCATTGTCTACAGTGAATTCACAAACAGCCCAACTGTCAGTCTGACCCAGATGTGTATTCAGCAGCCAGGTAGAGGCACAGAATGGTTAAGCAAGAAAATGCCCACTTTCTAAAATTAGCATTTGTAAACAGACAATCTAAAAACCAACTTTGCCAACAGATATATTTTTACATTGTGAGTTCAGAGACCCCAAACTCCATATCTCTATCTGCTCCCAATGGGGCCCCCTCTGCCAGCTGTAGATGTGCAGCCATCAGTGCGTTCAGGGGCTGCCCAGGAGCCTCCCCCAACCACCACCACAATGCAGCTATCAGTGAGTGCAGGGGCTGCCCAGGAGCCTCCTCCAACCACCACCACAATCCAGCCATCAGTGAGTACAGGGGCTGCCCAGGAGCCTCCTTCAACCACCACCACAGTCCACCCTCCAGGGTCTACTGTGCAGACTGTCCCCTCCAGAACCAGTGGGTAAGTCACCCACTTGAGAGACTGTGGCCTTGCACTCCCCAGGACAAAGCAATGGGCATGTTGCCCCCTCTAGAACCAGTGGGAAAGTCACCCACTTGAGAGACTGTGGCCTTGCACTCCCCAGGACAAAGCAATGGGCATGTTGCCCCCTCCAGAACCAGTGGGAACGTTTCCATATTCGGCTGAGGTGCCCCCGTCTCCTGTTGAGGTGCTTTCCCAGTTGCCAAATGATGCTCCTGCAGTGTTCTCTCCGGCTGTGTCAGGGAACATGTTGTGCCCTGAAATGTGCCCTGTTGCCTTGTGTGCCCTCATGACTTTGGACTGGGCATTGGCCCTTTATGGACATTTGTACACATTTGGTTTGTGGGGTGGATTTTGCCATGCTAATACATTGTCATTACTCTAGCATTATGGTCCGTGTATTATTCTGCTGTGTGTCTTGTGCGATTGGTTTATATGTGCAGCTGGTTGTGTGTGTGGTGTGTGTGTGTCAGGTGTGTGTTGTGTGTGTGTGTGTCACTCTTGTTTTCCTCCTTCTCTCCCTCGTGTGCTATGCGGCTGTACTCACCGTCGTCGTCTTCGTCGGCGTTGGTGTTCCAAGTGGAGCATAACATAGAAGATCATCGGGAAAACTTGCAGTTCGGGTTCCATGGTGGCGTGGTTCTTCCCTGTGTCTCCAGTGGTGAGTCCTTTCACTTCTGAGCTCTGTTTCCGCCAGGCTTTTGTTGGCACTGGTACTGCCCCAGAAAAGGTGGCGGATTGCAGTGTCATGATATGGTGGGCGGTACTTTGTTTCGCGTCTGGATTTTGGCGGCTACCGCTGTGGTGGCTGTTGTTTCCGCCGTGGCGGATGGTGTGGTACATTGGCTGTCTATGTGAGTTATCACCGCTATGGTCATAATTTGGCAGTACTTACTGCCAGCCTGTTGGTGGGATTACTGCCACTTTATCACCCACCGCCAGGGTCGTAATGAGGACCAAAGTTAAAAGTTCAAGCCAATGGCGATGGAGCACGAGCCGGCTACAGTGACCCAGTTAGGGCCGCTAAACCAAAGTACCTTGAATCCTGGTTGCAGAGAGTTGTGTGGATCTGCGTCAAAGATGCATCACACAGCCGAGGCGGTGAGTTGGTTCCGAGATGTGATGAGGCTGCGGTGTGAGGTCTTGTTGCATTGACGTTGAAGATCCTGTTGACAGGGCTTGCAATGCAAAGGCCAGTGTTGAGGATGTGTTGCTCAGTCGAGGTGAGGTGTTGGTTCCAATGAGTGGTGAGGCTGTATATCAGAGTATCTGCTGCACAGTTGAGGCTGTCATCACCAGGAGATGTGAGGAGCTTTCACCAGGAGAAGCATTGCACAGTGGCGGTTCTGACGGTGATGCGTTGAACCCAGATGCGAGTTGCTGTGTAGGTGTGAGTCTGTTGTGACTGGTCCAATCTATGCAACAGTAGCGATGCATCAGTTCTGCTCAAAGATGCACTGCTCAGCCAAGGAGATGCATCGATTCTGCTCAGGGATATGTAATTCAGCATAGGATGCGTTGGTTCCACTGAGACAGCAACTTAGGCCCACTTCCAGAGGTTTAGAACTGTGATGGCACCGCTTGGCAGGGTAGACTCTCAGATGGCAGAGTCCAGGTGCAGATGCATGGAGATTGGAAGTCTTTTATGTCCCTTAGACTTCAGATCATCCATCTAGCCCTTGGAGTCACTCTGGCTTCAAGTGATGCAGATACAGTCCTTCTCACCCAGGCAGAGGAACAGCAGGCAGCAGAGCAGCACAGCAAGGCAGGAGTCCATCAAAGCAGCAGTCCAGCAGAGTGGCAGTCCTTCAGCACCACCAGTGCACTGAAGTGGTGGTGAGAGATGTCCAGTACTTATACCTAGTTTGGCCTTTGAAGTGCAGTAAACCTCAAAGACAGGCCTTTGAAGTGCACAGACGTCTTGGCCTTTCTTCCCTGGCTCTAGGCTCACTACAGAGGGTTATGCAGCCCTTTGTGTGGATACAGGACACAGCCTATTCAGGTGTAAGTCAGGCTATACCCAGCTACTCTCTCTCATCCTGCCGGAATGGTCCATCCGCTCACACCTATGCTCCCATTGTGTGTGGCTGTCTAGGGGGAATACACCAAGCCACCATAGACAAGTGATATGAGATAGGCAGCAAGCACCAAATAGCTAAAGTAGGAAAATGCCAACTTTCTAAAAGTAGCATTTTTAGAATTGCAGTTTCAAATTCAACATCAGTACAAATTGAAATTTTAAATTGTGATTGTAGAGACACCAAACTTCAAACGTTTATCCCTTCCAGAGTGTTAATTGCATTTAAAAGATGTAATAAGATAATCCCAACGTTATACAATGGGAGAGATAGGCGTTGCAAGAGTGGAAAATGACTTTGGGAGATTTTCACTACCAGGATATATAAAACTTAAAATTACATGCCCTGACTTTTAAATACAGTGCACCATTCTCTCTGGGTTGTCCAGGGCCTTCCTTAGGGGTGACTTATATGTAAAAAAAAGGGAAGGTTTAGCACTGGCAAAAGGGTTATTGTGCCGGGTTGTCATTTCAGTATGAACCTGCACATACAGGCTTTGCAATGGCAGGCCAGAGACATGGTTGAAAGGGCTACTTCAGTGGTTGGCACAATCAGTGTACTAGACCCATTAGAAGCATTTATTTTACAGGTCCTGGGTACATGTAGTACCACTTTACTAGGGACTGATAAGTAAATTAAGTAGGCAAATTAGAATAAACTAATATTACCATGTGTCAGGGGGAGGGCACAAGCACTTTAATGCTGGTTAGCAGTGGTGAAGTATACAGAGTCCTAATACGGGCAACAATGAGGTCAGAAAAGTAAAGAAGGTAGGCAAAAAGTTGGGAGGAAGACCACCCTAAGCCTGTCAGGTCTAACATTTTGGCACCTGTAAGACACAATTTTTCTAAGTCCCAAACCTTTGAAGGGACAATTCACTTTTACCTCAGCTATTTACTTAAAGCTCCCAGACTTCACAGGAGGCTCTCATGACTTTAGGGTTTGAACCACCAAAGGACTTGAGAAGGGTCCAGTGTGGGTCCAGCTGTGACCGGGCAACTGGGAATCTAGCAAAATTCATCTTTTCTGTCCCTGTAGCCACCCAGTAGGTCAGCCAGCTGACCCTTGTAGTCCACGTCTTTGTCTTCTGTACAAGAGGGAGCAGATCAAGTCTTTCAAGGCTCCACTTAGGATACAGTAGGCAGGGTTCCGTTCTCTTCTGATGTTCCGCTGGTCCAGAAAGTATTCTAAGGAAGGTTTTGTGAGATGCCACAATTATGGGTGATCCTATTGAGTGTGTGGGGGTGACTCCTGCCTCCTTCCTATTCAAAGATGTAAAATTTGCCTGGGTAACCCTACCCACTTTTTCATCAGTTCTTGTTTGCCCTACTGTTAACAATCCATCAATGCACTTTACTCTTAAAATCCAACATGGGGCATTTGTTAGAGTGACCACCTTTGGCATGGTATTCCTGCAGACGTTTTGCCTTCACAACCCTGTTTTTGCTGAACTTCCTTTTGTTGGCCTTAGGACTCTGTGCACTTTACCCCTGTTATCCAGTGTAAAGTGGTTTATCCCTCGCTCCTAAACATAGCAAAATGTACCTATCCTTGATTTGCTCACTTAATTTACTTGTAAATCCTTAGTAAATTGTTCTACATGTACCCAGGGCCTGTAAATTAAATGTTAAAAGTGGACTGCATTACGCATTGCGCACCCAAAAGATAGCAGTGTATAACATCTCTGAGGCCTGCCACTGCAGCCTGTACTGCAGTTTTAACTGCCATTTTGAGTTGGCAAAATAAATCTTGTCAGGCATAAATGTTCCTTTTCTTAACATCTTTATCATGTTATCCACTTACAATAATAACATAGAGAGGTGAACCATGCCCCTTACAATAAGATTACAGTAGCCAGAGAACAGACCATAGTAATAATCAATCCATACCTACAAGATAGCATGCCCATGTGGGGTTATCATGTTACCTTGCCCATTTCCCAGTCCTTTACTACAAAGCCTGTCAGCTAAGGTCCCCCTGCCTATGGCAAGCTGAGGGGGTGCGGGGCGCTAAGGCTGCCTTTGCCTATGCTCCATCCTTCTCAAGAGATAGCACCTCTGTGACATGACCCTGTGTCATTCCTGTCAGTTTAACGGGGGTCAACCCCCTCCTCCTGGGAGAGTTCATCCCTTACTGGGTCTGCCAAACTATGTAGTAAGTCGACCCATACCATACAATTATCCTCCACCTTTTCATCAGTTCTTACATCCCTCATTCTTCGCTCTCCCGCCACTGCCCAATCCCCCATGTCTCTCAGCCATGTGTGCAATGTAGGTCCCGTGTTTGCCAACCAGTGGATAGCAATTCACATTTTTGCAAGTAGGATCCCAAATTGTGCAAACCATTTCTAGATAAATGTTCCTTATTTATACTGCCCTACGGTACTCCCTAAAGGCTATTAGGGCAGGTTGCATAGTAGTTAAAAAAAATAGGAAATCTGTCCGTAAGTTTTATGTGTCCTGGCAGTGAAAAACTCCAAAAGTTTTATTTTACTGCAGCAAAGCTAACTCTCCCATAGACTAAAACTGAGTTCTCTTGTTGCATTCAATGAGGGATAACTTCAGTTTGGAAGTAGATAGAGAAATACTTTTTCCATTCATTTGAATTGTAATTTAAAATCCTATTTAATTGTAAAGTTAATTTTATATTACTATTCTGCAAATGCAACTTTTAGAAAACTGGCATTTTTTACCTAAACCAAATATGCCTTTCTGACAATATCCAAGGTTGTGTGACCGTTAATAGCTCTAATGTGGTGTGATGCGTATTCCTTTCAGACAGGGGCAAAAGGACCTTGGGTGTGGGAAGTGTGTTACCCTCCTGAGCAGGATGACCAGGAGGTTGTACTCTGCCCTTCCTGAGCTTCAAAGGGGAGCTTAAGTGCTATACCCACCCCATTCCTGACTTGTGAAGCTACCTGCCCTGTCACTGGCTAAAGCAGCACAAGCCTGGACCTGCCTGTCCTTTGTTACACTAGACATATTGAAGCCAGATCCAAGGGAAGGGAAAGAGCTGACCAGAACCATTAGGGTTAGACTAAGGGGGTTACCAGCACACACAGACTAGCACTCTTAAAACCTCTCACCAGAACATTCCTAGTCACGTGAAGATTCAGAAGAAGGAGAGACCTGCAGTTTGACAAAGGAAGACTGCACCTGCTTGACTTGAACTCAGGATCTCAGATTTTACTCCAAGGGTCAGTTGGCTGAACTCCTTTTTGAGCTACAAGGGAGCAACAAGGTTCCAGAGGCCTTCCTTGCAAATACCCAGCTGACCAGCACCAACTGGACCTGCCTGGGCCCTGCTGCTGGCCTCTTCTGGAGTAGGTCCTGACCCTCAAGAGGTGCCTCCTCAGTAGGGCAGTGGATGGAATGTAATAATCCTGAACTCTTGACTGCTGTCAGAGTATACACCTCAAATCTACAAACTGCAAGAACTGGACTTCAGGTAAAAATCCAGAGGTTATCGGCTCTTTACATCAGCAATGACATGAAGCATCTGCTCTTTGCCTCAGCCTTGACAACTAACTTTTCACGTTCAAACTCCGAACCGCTACCTGCTCTTCGAGCCAACAATGATCTCCTTGGGGCCCCTGCCAAAGCCAAGCTCTGACTGAGGCTCCTTGCGAGGAAGTGGACTGAGTTAGAAAGTAACTCTACACCAGGACAAACCTGGTCCATGTATGCCACCCATGCTCCATCACAGTTGGCTCCAGCCTCTGATTTTGACCCAGTCCAGTGCAACCACATAATCGCAAATGGGACTTTGTACTTTGTGGTGCTATTTTAAGCGAAATCTTTAAAAATTCAGAACTCTGCTTTCTACATATTGGATTTTTGTCATTTTGTATATTAAATGTATTCTATTTTTCTATATAGGATCAGGATTTTTCTAGTGTTATATTTTCACTTTATTATTATTCAAGTTATCCACATGTACTTTACACATTGCCTTTAGGTTTAGATTAAGCCTGATTACTTTTGTACCAAGCTACCAGAGGGTCAAGCACAGGTTTATTTAGTGACTTATTTGGTTCACCTTTCCAAATACGGTGTTTATTGCTTGAGTGGGGTGTTTCACACCCCTCAACTAAAATCCTGTTTTCTTACAGTAACCCTTCACCCCTTGGACAGAACCTTTGTGTATACCCAAAGTTGTAACCATGGAAATGAGCAGCCCCTTA
Organism: Pleurodeles waltl; assembly: GCF_031143425.1. NCBI lineage: Eukaryota > Metazoa > Chordata > Amphibia > Caudata > Salamandridae > Pleurodeles > Pleurodeles waltl. The sequence continues at coordinate 513,946,855 of NC_090445.1, forward strand.
CTGTGTCGCTCCAGACTGGTTTAGGAGACAGCTTTCTTCCCACTGGGTTTGGAGCCAGCCTGGCTAGTGTTAGCCTGGGTAACTAAGGCTTGCTTTTCTCCAGGACTCACTTTAGATCTGTCAGTGAAAGAGCAGACCTAATGTGGTGATCGGAATGTTGGATAGCTACAATGGGAGTAGAATGTGGGGATGGAATGGTCGGGCAAGGAGAATGTTGTGGGCGGCAGTTGCTGCGGGCGGTTGCTGGAGGATGTCAAGTTGGCATTGCTCCCTTACGATGAACCTTGTTTTTAATAAATTGAGTTGGAAACGAATTAGTCTTGGTGGCACGTTCTTTTATCCACAATGGCGACAAGCGGGAGAGGAGCAACACCACTTTAAAGTAACATAACTCTGTGTCTACTTTGCGTTTGGATTCTGCCGGCAAACTTCATGAACAGAAACATTTCCCAGAAGGAGAGGAAGGATCGGAAGAGCCGGTTTGCCACAGTAGTGATCATGCTTATTCGAGGAGTACATTTTGGAAGTGCAGGTACGATAAAATCGAAGCTGTGCGCAAGCATTTATTGACACATACAGTGAAGTGCACTTAGCGCATGGAGCAGTGCATGGGGCCTCATTGATGCGTACAGTGAAGTGCATTCTGGGTAAAAACACACCTTAATGCCTATGGACAAAACGTAAGATTATGTCTTGGCGGCCATCTTTGTTGTTTGGGAAGATTCCTTTTTACAGCTTTGGTTGTTTGGCAGTCGATGAGGATATTCACTCTGACTTTCTCTTCTATCCTGCACGTTCGGTGACATGCACACCTTTAATTACTGAAGGATGAGCAATCATCAGTTGGGTTGTTCAGCAATCGGTACAACCATTTACTTTGACTCTGCGCGTTTGCTGATGCGCACACCCAAAACAAGGAAAAAAAATATTTTGAGGGGTGACGCACTGGCCACACACACATACTTTGGGCAATGGAAACTGTGGCTACACGTGGAGTTTTATTGATTTACTTCTTATAGTGGGATATATATGTCTAGCATTCAACCACCACCTTTCTTTTTAGCTGAGCATGGAGACCCACCTATACCATGGGAATTGTGGTTGGATTTGTTTAAGGCATATGTGGAAGTATTAGGGAATGGGGAATGTACACCAGAAAGACATTTGTCCCTACTAAAGCACAGACTAGGTGCAATAGTTCTTAGACAATTTAAAAATATGCAGAGGTTGGACAATGTTGATGAGGAAGATGTGTATAAATGTGCTCTCAAACAGTTACGAGAAAGGTATGGTAGGAAAATTAACACAGTCATGGAAAGATATAAGTTTTACTCAAGAAGGCAAAAAGAAGATGATTCAATTGACCAGTATATGGTAGTGTTGAGGGGACTTGCTGTAACTTTTGCATTCGAAAACATGACATATGACCAAGTATTAAGGAACCAGCTATTGATGAGAACTAAATAAAAAAAGCAAAATCAAGAGTAACTGATGTCTTCCGGTGAATTATCTTAAAAACTGTGATAGAAGTGACAAGAAGTATTGAGATTACTGAGAGATGTATACAGGCAGTGAGTAATGAAAATAAAGACAATGGTACTGTATGTGCTGTAGGGAGTGAGAAGAGTGGTAAGTAAAAAAAAGAATCTTGAGGTTGGTAAAAGTAGAGGGCCACTGTGTTTTTCGATGCAGAGCTAATCCACATTTAGCTAATTCTAAATTGTGCCCTGCCATTGGAAAGACATGCAAAGTGTGTAAGAAGAGAGGACATTTTTCACATGTGTGTAAAAGTGTGAAAAAAGTAAATTGTATCATGGAGGATCCTAATGATGAGGAACTTGAGTATGGAATACATGATGTGGCATTAAGTGTGCTGAACGAGAACAGCAAAGAGAAGAAAGTTCAATTGCCTAAGTGTACATTAAGCATAGATGGAATATAGGTCACAGCTATGGTGGACTCTTGTGTGTAGTACACCATAATGGGGAGAAGGTTGTTTGACAAACTATGGTGTGGTAGATTGTTAGAGAATACTAATTCAAGCCCATGTAGTTATTCAGGTCATACAAGTTCTATTGTGAGGTCAGTGCAAGCTAAAATTGGAATTGCTGGAAAAATATGTTTAGAAAATGTGCTTATAGCAGAAAAAGGAGCTATGATTTTAGGTTGGCCACACATGACTGAACTCGGAGTGAGAGTTGACCCTAAATCTGACCCACCCGTGTATGCAGTGGGTGAGGGTAATATTAAAAGTACAAATTATACATATTCTGTCTTAAGGGAGGAATTTCAAATGTTTTTAGCAGTGAGTTAGGAACCTTGAAAATTTTTAAACATAACATAATCTGAAAAGAGAATGCTATACCTGTGCGGCAAAAGTTACGAAATGTTCCGTTGAATTACAGAGGGAAACTAAAAGAAATGTTGTGTGATTTATGGACATTATAGAACCAATTGAAAGTTCTGATTGTGTAACTCCAATTGTGATTTCCTTGAAATCCAATGGCGATCTAAGACTTTGTGTAGACTTACGTTATTTAAACGATGCTATTTGGGTGGATGCCTTCCCATTATCAAATTTGCAAGAATTAATGTTGTCCATTGGTGATCCTAACATTTTCTCAACAATTGATTTAGCTAGCGCTTATCATCAAATTCTGCTGGATCTGACCCCTAAGCACTGCACAGCCTTCATAACATCTGAAGTTTTGTTCCAGTACAAAAGGATGCCATTTGGTTTAGCCAGTGCATCCGCTTTGTTCCAAAGAGAATTATCTAGAGTATTATCAAATATAACTGGTGCAAACGTTTTTCAGAATGGCATATTGATATTTGGGAAGGATAAAAAGGAACACAATTGCATATTGAGGAAGATTCTACAAGCACTTGGATTAACTATGAAAGAACAAAAATGCAAATTTGGGAAACAACATTTGGAATATTTGGGTTGTCGCATAGGCTCTCAATATTCTAATGAGACTTCTGGATTTGAGCAGAAGAATCGCCTGCGGTGTGGAAGACCAAGTCTGACCCACTACAGGTGGCACCTGTCGCCCCAATCCGGGTTTTGCTCTGGCTAGCAGTGCCTCATCTCTACGCAAGGGCAGGGATGACTGGGCAGCCGAGCGCAATGACATAACTGATTTCTCGTGGTCACTCAGGTCTCATCCGTTTCTCTCAGTTACATTAGTCTCACATACACAATGATAAACAGAGGCGGTATATGTTTCGATAAGATTTAATGAAGCGACTGCATCTTAGAAACCATGTGCTACAATAACCAAGACGATACAGCATGACAAGATTAAAATTGTGACAAGGAGAGTAAAGCATGGAAATAACGCTACCATATTGTAACTGGAGTCAATAGACTAATACCTACCTAGGCACAGCATGTTAAGGTCTAATTCTGCCCTTCAGGTTCCCCTGGGAAGACATCATCCCATATACCTGAGCAAAGGCCTGAAGTCTGCATAAGCAGCTGTAGCGATGCATTCAGCAATCAGTGTACAGTCGTGGTTCTCTGGCTAGAATCTCCCTCTAACGTGTAACTGAGGGGGAAGTGTTTTTATAATAAAACAGCTGATGTTCTGAGAAAATGTCCCTACATAAGGATGTGTGTTTTTCTAATAATGTCAGAGACAAAACTTGTACCATGTTCACTGGCAACCTATCTTACTGCAGCCTTGAAAGAAGCACAGAGTGAACAAGAATGTCTTGTTTAGGAACATAGTGCTGGTCTAAGCAAAAACAGCTAGATGGAAAGAAATAGAACACGACCGCAAAAGTGGCTATGGTAAGAATAATAAAACGAAGCTGAATAAGATATATCTAGGTTAAAGTGCACAGCGGCAGGCCTAGTATGCTAAAACAACGTGCATGGAGCTATAACTAAAATACAACACCCTCCACTTGTCGGATGAAGGTGGTTCAAAGACTAAATATACATAAAAGCGACTAAGACTCAACCTAAGATATATATGTAAAAAATTTAAATAATGACAAGTTCAAAGGACACATCAGCATATAAAAGAACAAATTAGAATGTTAACATGTGGCGCAAAAAGTGCCGAATTTCAAGAGTCAGTCATTTTTAAAATTGCCAATTGAATCCAGGACAATGGAGGACAGGATATCTTCCACTTCAACAGGTGCTGAAGTTGGAAAGGCATCGCCGAGAAGGACCAGGGAGCAGTCGTGTTCCATAGTCTGAGCCTCAGCCAAGGCAAGAGCGTTCTGCGTTGTTCCCAATAATGAGTTAAGAGCCTCATCCTCCAGGAAGGGCAACTCATAAGCAGCTTCCCGTAGCAAACGCACCCTCAATGCACATGTCCGGTAATGAACCCTGAGCGAGGACATCAAGAGATCAGCGTCCAATGAAAGCAAGCGCTGCGCAGAAAGACAAACTTCCAGTGCATGTTCGAAAGAGCACCAAAGGCACCAAAACACGGGCTGCACACAATGCAAAACTGGTCTAGATGACAGAGACCAGTCACACTCCAATTCCTGCAGGAGTGTTGCTCCAAAGTACTGCACCATGCGTTCATGACACAGCTACGCTGGTGGGAGCGCTTTCATTCCTCCTTGTTGCGGCGGGACAGCCATTGCGCATGAAAAGTAGCAACATCAAAATGCCAACTATTGTAGCCAAAGTGTGGATGGCTGATGGTATTAAACCGAAAATGGAGGAGAAGGTGTGAATGAAACTAGAACCGACAGCCTTAAAGAAATTTGCAATTCCAGTAGTACTGGACACGTTAAGGCCCGTATTTATACTCTGTTTGCGCCGAATTAGCGTCGTTTTTTTCGACGCAAATTCGGCGCAAAACTAACGCCATATTTATACTTTGGCGTTAGACGCGTCTAGCGCCAAAGTATTGGCAAATAGCGTCATTTTTTTGCGTGAACGCCTTCCTTGCGTTAATGAGATGCAAGGAAGGCGTTCCCGTCTAAAAAAATGACGGCGACGCAAATGCGTCGTATTTATACTCCCGGGCAAAAATCACGCCCGGGAGTTGGCGGGTCAAAAAACCCCGCATTTGCGCCACTATTTAACGCCTGGGTCAGGGTAGGCGTTAAGGGGCCTGTGGGCTCAAAATGAGCCCACAGGTGCCCTCCCCTGCCCCCAGGGACCCCCCCTGCCACCCCTGCCCACCCCAGGAGGACACCCTAGGATGGAGGGACCCACCCCAGGGACATTCAGGTAAGTTCAGGTAAGTATAATTTTTTATATTTTTAATTTTTTTTTGGGTGGCATAGGGGGGCCTTATTTGTGCCCCCCTACATGCCACTATGCCCAATGACCATGCCCAGGGGACACAAGTCCCCTGGGCATGGCCATTGGGCAAGGGGGCATGACTCCTGTCTTTACTAAGACAGGAGTCATGAAATGGCGTCTGGGCGTCGTAAAAAAATGGCGCAAATCGGGTTGAGGCGATTCTTTTGCCTCAACCTGACTTGCCCCATTTTAAGACGCCCTAACGTCATTTTTTCCCAACGCCGGCGCTGCCTGGTCTACGTGTTTTTTTTCCACGCACACCAGGCAGCGCCGGTCTGCTTGCGCCGGCTAACGCCATTCCATAAATACGGCGCCCGCATGGCGCTTCAGAATGGCGTTAGACGGCGCTAAATTTTTTGACGCTAAACTGCGTTAGCGCAGTTTAGCGTCAAAAAGTATAAATATGGGCATAAATATGCGCCCCACGAGTTCACCAAAGTGTCTCGAGAAGTTGGTACTTAAAAGGGACTGTATCTCTGCTGACGCCCTTACCACCTGAATTACGTAGGTCTCGCTTGCAGATGTGAGAGCCACATGTTTTCGAAACAGTAAAGCCTTGAGTCCGCTCAACTTGTCAATATTCACATTAGAAGTAGCAATATGGGGCTAAATGTCAGCTACCTCTTTTAATCTAGTGAGAGGAAAAGTATGTTCCCACAGTATGTAACAATCTTAGAGACCGAATCAACATAAACTATTCTGGCTAGCATTCCCACAACAGTCTTCACCATTGAGGAGAACATAGCTGCTGTTTGAAAGCACCTGGAACGAAGGTCTAATCAAGGGGACTGGAACTCCCTTCAGATAACAAGCCAAGTTTGCTGCAGATGCGTTACACGCCCCATGCAAGGTCAGCTGTTTACAAACCATTGAATGGCTGACAGAAGTCTTGCATTCACTACCGCTAAGAAAGACTTCTTTCATGCCGCTGAGACATTTGTACAAGAAGGGTAGCTCCCACACCTCATGGATGTAACTATCTCCCAGCCTTTCATCTGCCTACAGAATGTGTTTTAAGCAGGAGGTGAATTGAAGTGTGGAAATAGGCAGATTAATGACCCTGTGTATTAACCACTCAGCAGATGGCATTTCAGCCACAGTAAAAGGCAACTTTTCTAATTTTTCGATGTTTAACATGACGTAAGTCGTTTCTTTCTTAGCCATTAGCTGTTGTTGTCGTGTTAAATGAAATGTAGAAAATATGTCCCTTGCACTAACATGTCACCAGGGAACGTGACTGCCTTCAATGTTTGAAGTGTCCAACCCAACTGCATAATGGATCTTAGTTGACTCTGTCCATGGTGTAAGGAAGTCTATGATGTCTATAGCAGAAGAGACAATGTTATTTAAGGTATGTATCCGGTCGGACAGGGTATTAATCCCATTATCTACAACAGCTAATGCCTTCTGTAAGTTTTCGTGGTCTATTTGCCTTAACCGGGCAGCAGCTTCTTGTTGGGAAAGCTTCCAAATTTTATTATATACTTCATACAAGAAGTGCTTTCTGTGTTGTTTTCTGGGGCTTAACAGGAAGTCCTGTAAGTCGGTGTTATTAGACAGGAGACTGAGGACTTCTCTAACAGCATCTAGTGAGAAACTCTTTAACCATTGCTGGCATAGTTTCACTACACTGTATGTTGTTACTATACCCGCATGTTTGGATGATATATAGCGAGGGTCCGGCCTACTAGTTCTAAACCCCCCCCCCCCGGAGTTTATAAAATGCTTGTGACACCCATTGTATCTATTGGCCAAAATAACCACCCGTGAAGTATTAAACGTGCCATTCTGACCCATTCATCGAGCTGATCTTCAGTTGCATTTATATATTTTTGCCATTTATGAAATTTTGCAGGGGCAGGAATAGTGGCCATTTTCCATTCCTTAATCTTTGCTGAGCCTAAACAACTTGTTTGTTGTACAGTTTCATTTAACAAAATCATTTGAACAGGTATCAGGCATGCTCTAAACAAAGCTTCCTTCCCCCGTATTTGCCATTGACTAGTTCCCCACACACTTTATAAGTCAATCGACTTCAGCCAATATTCATGTCCTTCTATGGTCAACCAGGAAACAAAGGAATCCGAATAAATACATTTCATATTTGTCAATAAGGCGATTCAGCATTTTTAACATCGTGCCCAGAAAAATATGTAAACTTTTCAGAGTATGTTTTAGAACTCCCTTGCAGTGGAGTTGGATAATGTTCCCATTGTGTGTAATTAAAAACAGTCTTTGGGGTACTTGTTCTGTGGATGAAATTGTGCCCATGATAATGATAGCAAAACATATCACCACAATTCTCTTTAGATTGATAAACATCTTTGTTTTCAAATACAGTGTAAAACTGCAATTCAGTTGTCATAGAATCAACTGTTTTCACATCCCAATCATCAGAAACTACTCCGGGTATAATTATATATTTCATTGAAAGTTTAAACACATATAGGGGGTTATTCTAACTTTGGAGGAGTGTTAATCCGTCCCAAAAGTGACGGTAAAGTGACGGATATACCACCAGCCGTATTACGAGTTCCATAGGATATAATGGACTCGTAATACGGCTGGTGGTAAATCCGTCACTTTTCCGTCACTTTTGGGACGGATTAACACCTCCTCCAAAGTTAGAATAACCCCCATAGTATTTGAATGACCTCTGTGGGGCCATATATATCAAATGTTACTTTATCCCACACAATCCCATCAGGAATTGGTATAGTGGAAATGTTCACAAAAGACAAGTCTCTGCGGACCTTGTGAGAAGAAAAATGTGGTTATAGGGCCTCATCCACCAGTTAAACGGTTGAATTTTCAGGAAGAAAATGAGCATGTAATAATAAAAATAATGTTTTAACAAACCCAATCCAAAGCTAGAAAGCCAGTACAGTCAAAGAAAGCCACAGACAGTTCCATGGAAAAATAAAGTAAGTTGCTTTAAGCCAATTTATCAGCTTACGTGTTTTTGACAGTTCAGGTGTCGAAGAGATGAATGAGTCCGAAACATTGTCGTTGATGTCCGCAAAGTATCCAGAAGCAGTTTGTGCAAAGGCTGGAGCCATGTTTGTAGGTGGAGTGGGTGTTTCCCGTGGTGGTTCAGCATAAATGACGCCATCCGTCTGTGTTTAAGTTCTGTCAAATCGATCAGTTATTCTGTATTGTTAGATGTCAGTGGAACCAATGCAAGATCATTTTACACCCTCCCCAAGCTTGGAGAGGCATCAGTGTTGCTGCTTACAGCTTGTAAAGGAACTTCTTGACCAGTAGTGAGAGGGATTCAGGAACTACTTGCTGTTCCTTTTGGCCGGCTGTGCAGGATTGGCCACATGATGTAACTTGACATTGTCGTTAGATACAAAGCAGATTTCTTTGGCACCTGCCAATGGTGGTAGAATGACAGTTCTGGTACCGTGTATTCCCAAGACTGGGACTGGTGCACGATAGGAAGGGCCTAACTCCTTTTTCACAGCAACCTTTTCACGTACTACATCCCCAACTTTAGGAATCCAGCCTGTAGGCGTTACAGGTACGTCCTTAATTCCTGTGGAGGCAGCACTGGCAGAATAGTTGTCGTCATGGAACAGTTGCAATTCCTGTAAGAAAGATGATTCTGCTGCCTCCATGACAGGACCATCAAGATCTGGAGCATACATTTGAGTTCCAAACAGGATGACCCCCCCCCGGGACCTTCTAGGCAGATTGTTAAGTGCTCTCTGGACTCCATACATTAATCCAACTACAACCCGTACCTAAGATTCTGGCTGTTAAGGACTGCTTTAAATCACGATTTAATTGCTCCACAACACTATTTCCCTCGGGATGAAATGGAGATGAGTAGTGGAGTTGGACCCCTAACAAAGCAATAGCGTCCCTGAATTCCCTTGAGGCGAAAGCAGGGCCCTGGTCCGAGTGGAAATCCGCAACTGCATATGTACAGATAAAGACTCCCAAATCTTTAATAACAGTCCGAGCGTCAGCCGAGCATTGTGGCGTCACCCATAGAAATCTGGAGCAGGAGTCAACAGTGACTAAGATGCATTTGTATGCACTATCTGGTGTTAGGGGACCACAATATTCCAAGTACGCACATTGTAAAGGTTTTTTGGAAGTTAGGAGGGGTGTCTGTGGTGGTCACAACAAAGGACATACTGCTTGGCCTGTTTGTTTAGGATTGGCCACCAATTACGGGCTTGTAACAATGATATTGTAGCCGCCACACCAGCATGGGCAGCTGCTGCCCCCTCATGTGCTGCTTTAATCAACTCTGGTCTTATATCTTTATTTCGAATATCTCGAACCCTACGCCTGGTCAGCGTTTAAGCAGCCTCCCATTCGGTAGGAATATTTAGCAGGAAATGCTTTTGGATAGGGCATACCATCAGCCGTAGCTTTCACGGCAGCCCATATATCCTTGTCCGGTTTCGCACCTAAGCAGGATATTGCAGCAACAGTGGCCGTAGCTACTGCTGACTTTGCAGCTTCATCAGCCAGTGTATTCCCAGGAACGTGTGTATTCCAACGCGCTGGTGTCCAATTGTATGTACAACATGGACATTTGGTAGCGTTTCCTTCCGATTTGCTACTTTCACCCACAGAAGTCTGTGTTTAATGGTGTTGCCTTTAGAAACTCTGAACCCATTCTGGCGCCAGTAATGCAGGTATTCATTGAACGACTGGACACAATAGTACAAATCAAAAACAATCAGTGCTAGCTGTGCAGGATCCGTATGTTCCAGTGCCATCACCACAGCCTTTAGCTCTGCTAGTTGTGCTGTGCAATCCACTAGGGTTTGTGTGTATGTATGTTGGGGACAACATGTATTATCCTCCATGTAGCCACTTACGACTGCGCAAGCAGCGGAGTATTGATGCTTTGTACCAATTGCAGGTTGCGCTGAGCTATCGGTGTACATGACTCTTTGATACTGATCAATAGGCAATGTGTTTGCTGGAACTGGGTATTCCAGTTCATATTGCAAAAATTCTTGAGTTTGTAATTTTGAGTAAAAAATGTAGACTACATCAGTGACTGTCAAAGACGTGGCCCATTGTATCCAACGTGGATGTAATGCTTTAGCGTTCGGAACGCTGGCTTTGGTGACAGCCTCAAGGGCTGGAATTGGAGAGACGACAATAATGCGTTTGCTGTGGGCTAGAGGTCTTTCTTTAATGACAGCCATCTGTACAGCAGTGAGAATTTTCACAGTGGGAGCAAAGGGGTGTTCTGCTGCTGAGTACAAGTGTGATTTGTATGCAGTCAGGACGGTCTCACCCTCATTAAAGGTTACATAGGTGAAACCAATGGCACCAGCAATTACTCTGATGACCAAATGTGTTTTGTTGTCCCATGTGCTACAAGCATGTCTGTCTGCAGGTCTCTGAGAATGCATGTTTGTTCGACTGTCCAAAATGTACTTGAAAAGTCAGGACGTATTAAGTCATATAAAGGTTTTATGCGTGTTGCATAGTCTGAAATGTAAGTTATGCCAAAATTTAGGAAACCCAATAGAGATTGGAGTTTTTTAATGGTATTTGGAGGTTGTAATTGTGCAAATTTTTCTAAGAATTGCGGCGCTAGGCGCTTTCCTTCACTCGATAGCTCATATCCCAGAAACAGGACGCTGAGGAAGGCTTTTTCTGTTTTTTTAAGTTGAATTTGTAGCCAACTTCAGCAAATCCCACAGCAATGCGGGCTACCCGTCTTAAATGTTGCAGCAATTCATCATCCGTGAGATAGATATCATCTACTAGGACAATGATTCAGGATCAGTGTCGTGCAAGATTGAAGTCACACAAGCTGCAAACACTCCTGGACTGTTCCAGTACCCCTGGGGTAAACAACAGAATTGTTTCTGGGAGCCTAGTGCACTGAAACTTGTTAAGTCTCTACTCTCAGGCGCTATATTTTGGCAGAAAAAAACATTGGAAATATCCAGTGTTGTTTTGTATTTTTTGCGCACTATGTTGTTCATGAGTGCTGTGCTATGTGAGTTTTGTATCGCACATGTGCGGGTATGACTGTTTAAGTGTCTGTAGTCTAAGACTATTCTGTATGAATGGTCTGGTTAAGCTACTGGAAATAAAGGATTATTCATTGGGGAGACGCAGGGTTCAATCACACCCTGCTATTCCAGTTGTGAGAGGATTTCCCTCACAGGTGCTTTAGCATCATATTTTATTCGATATTGAGGCTGAGGCTGGGGGTTGGTTTTTAATAGGAATTACATGGTAGGGGGAATCCTTGCCCCAGCCTACATGGTTGTGATTCAACTCGAGTGCCTGCGCCAATGCCCAATTAATGGCATAGGATTCTGCAAGCTCTTCCTTAACAAGAGGCAAGAAAGAAGGTTTGATAACATCTTCCCCTCATGGGCAAGTACGGCCAAATTCAGGTGGCCAGTTTTTTTCGGCCACAAAATATAATGTATATTTACTACGCAATCCCAAAAGATTGCGTCTATTGTGTGTTCAATGTCTCCTTCTAACTGTAACATTACTTTGTACACCCTATCATGCGTGGCGACACGCTTGTCCGCAGTTTCTACTAGTAGAAAGTCATCAGTTGCTTTCTCTTCCAGATGCTCTAGAAGATTCCGAAGAACTATTGTGACCTCTGCCACGCTGTCTAATAGCACTAGTGTCCACTTCTTGTTCTGCAAGAGAGCCGTCTTCTTGAGTGGCATGTCGAACTGCTGCCACTTTTTTCTTTTTAAATTGGGGTTTTTGTTGGGGAGGTTTCTCTTCCTTTTTAACAGAAACCTCTGTTGATAGTTGTGATTCCTGTCTTGGTTTCATGTATCCTGTTCTTTGCTCTGACAGCCTACCTCTCTCACTGCGTTTTTCCGATGAGTCCTGAAAGGAACGAGATTGGCCTATATCAGTATATTGATATCTGTCAGGCGTTTGTATATTATCTCTATTTCTGAGATTATATCTATTGTGTGGTGTCTCCGTGCCTGGAGATTCTCCCCTTTCTTTTTTAGGAGTTTGTTGTTTTTTATCCCAGCATTTCTTATTACCCTAAGGATTATGGTTTTATTGGTCTGGCCCCCAGACTATCTCGACCAATACTATTGTAGGTCTCCGCAATAATCATTGGCAGCTCACGTTCTTGATCCTGTTGAGGAACATCCCGGAAGCGACCGCTTCCCTTTTAAGGTTACTTATAATAATTGAGGATACTGTGGCAATTAATCGCATCCCCAAGTCCACGGCCAGGGCAGCCCCGTATTCATCTTGAATTTGTTTCAACACTTCCGGTAAGTTGGCAAGTGTCAGTGTACTGAGTGCAGTAGTATACAGTATGGCTAATACTGTGCCCCATGTATTACAGTTATCTATTGTGGGAACCATCCCAAATGGCAAGTGCATTGTTAGTATTCTATGTTTATCCTGAGGTCACGTATGGGGAAATACTGCTTTCAGTGCATTTATTTTTTAGGCTAACCAAACTGAATTTCTTCTCGTTTGGGGGGAACCTTACCCATAATCAAATGTACAGTTGCAGGGTTAATGCTTGGCGTCACTGCATGTGGTTGCACTGGAGCAGCATGTGCTGGGTTTGTATTTAATGTTTGCATCACAAACTGTACTAATCGTCTGTATATCGCCGTCACTTCAGTATATAAGCGACGGACTTCAGCCACCACTAGGTTTGCTACTGCAGGGTGCGGTGTGTAAATGGCAAATAAAGGCCAGGTAGGAATATCATTACTTAGAGGACCTAACCTAACTGGTAAAATTGTGTGGGGTAGGGCGCCATCAAGCCAATTATTATGTTCTTGATAAGATAAGGTATTGTCCAGGTACGTTTGCAGGTGTATAGTGATAAAATGTGTTTGTGTTCCCATCAACTGCTGGAAACCAAGAATAGAAGAGTTCTGTTCTGTAAGTTGCATGTGCATCCACCACAAATGTGACTGGACCCAACTGGGCCGTTAGGCCATTTGCCAATAAATGTGCAGTCAGGGGTTGTCTCATATTGACTGCAATTGCTAACTGTTGCGGATTCGTCATATTAGATGTTAAATTTGTTCAGAGATAAGCACACCAAATGGGGATTTTCCTTTTAGGTGTTCAAGCTTGAACAACCTCCAGCATCAGTTAGGGTGCCCTACTTAGCTGAGGAGGAAATCCTCAATGCCACGGACCTCTCCGTATATAGTACTGAGGTGTCTTTGTATATAGTAAGACAGAGATACTCAGGAGGACCTGAATATTAGAGCCTGACCAAATGTTGGTGGCACCATGTCGCGTAGGCTCTCATTATTCTAATGAGACTACTGGATTTTTGAGCAGCAGAATCGCTGCGGTGTGGGAAACTGAGTCTGACCCACTGCAGGTGACACCTGTCACCCCAACCCGGGTTTTGCTCTGGCTAACTAGCAGTGCCTCATCTCTACCCAAGGGCAGGGATGATTGGACAGCCGAGCGCATGACATAATTGATTTCTCAGGGAAACTGTTGTCACTCAGGTCTCATCCGTTTCTCTCAGATACATTAGTCTCACATACACAATGACAAACAGAGGCAGTATATGTTTCAATAAGATTTTAATGAAGCGACTGCATCTTAGAATTGTGAGGAAGTGGATGATAATGAGTGTGATGTGTCATTTACGTATGACGATGTCGTATTTATTGAAGATCATGGGATGGAATTAGAGTTTTCCAAGGAAAAGTGGGTCAAGAAAATGCAAAAAGATGGAATCTTAGAAAAGGTAAAGGAATTTCTTATGAAGGGATGGCCATCTTAGCTGCAGCTTCAAGGGGAATGTAGTACATTTTGGAAGATCAAGGATAAGCTATCCATATGCTATAACATCGTCATATGACATACGTGAACTTATTCTCAGGTTAGGAAATGAAGGGCATGGTGGTATAGCAAGTACCAGAAGGAAAATTAATGAAAGCTGTTGTTGGCCAGGGGTGGATAGTATTGTGGACCGTTGGGTGAGGGAATGCATGCAAGTGACAAGTCTGTCAAGCAAATGGTACCTCCGCAGATGGTCAAATTCCCTGAAGGACCTTGGCGGAAGGTAGTGATTGATTTTATGGGGCCTTTTGCCACCTTACCATCCAGAGAGGTGTATGCTATTGTCCTTATTGATTATTATTCTAACTGCCAGAAGTTAGTATGGTTGGCAATGTGTCCACAGATGTGGTCATCGACGTTTTAGAGGATGTGTTTTCCAGGGAAGGCATTCCTGAGACTCTAGTGACGGATAATGGTGTGCAGCTCACATCTAGTAAAATGAAATTATTCTTGAAAAATGATGGTATGAATCACCTAAAAGTGTCATTATATCATCCAGAGGGAAATGGCCAAGTTAAAAGGTTCAGAAGGGTAGTTAAGGAAGCTATACAGTTGTCTCTGAAATCTAACCTGTCATGGAAGAAGGCTCTTCAGAGTATGTTACTATCTTGTAGAATTATGCCCCATTCGGTGACAGGGAAAACCCCAATTGAGTTATTAAGGGGAAGAAAAACGTCTTCCAAGTTAGTTCCATGGTGGTTAAAGAATGAAAAAAAGGAGCAGGGGTTGACCAACAGTGATGATCTAATTAGGAAACATGTGCTAAAACACCAAGGTCATGTGCTGAGTAGAGTCAACGGAAAGAGAACCATGCCTAAACTCGTTGCAGGGCAGTATATACATGTGAGGCACGCTGTGTTCATAGAAAAAGGAGCAGCCCATTCGTCAAGTCCTATTAAAATAGTGAAGGTGTTGGATGGAGCTGTCAAGCTTGAGGGTGGTTAGATACGTTATCTGTGTCATGTGAGTCTGTGTGAAGAAGTCAACATGTGTGAAAACGATGATGAAATCAAGTGGTATTTGCTGAGAAGCAATTCCAAGTTGCAACTAGTTGTGGGTCCTGATATTCATTTTGATATATGTGCTGACTCTGGTCATAATGCAAACAAGCGTGTTTCGAACACTGATGGTATTCCTCTTCGACAAAGTCAAAGGGAAAAGAAATTACCTGGGCATCTCCAAGAATTCTTCATGGGACATTGAGCAATAGTAATGTAATGTGAATATTATTAAACTGGTTAGATGAAGAAATGTAGCCCCTGCAAAGTGCAAATTGGTATACCGCTATGTAAGGTAACATTACTATGTTTGTGTTAGTCAGATTTTTTTTTTTTTTTTTTTTTTAGGGTGGAGACATGTGGTGATCTGAATGTTGGATAGCTACAATGGGAGTAAAATGTGGGGATGGAATGGTCAGGTAAGGAGAATGCTGTGGGCGGCAGTTGCTGGAGGATGTCGAGTTGGTGTTGCTCCCTTACAACGAACCTTGTTTTTATTAAATTGAGTTGGAAAGAAATTCGTCTTGGTGGCGCATTCTTTTCTACACACCTCATCTTGGTCCTTTTGCAAGTCAGTGAAGTTCCTCGGCCCACCCCACCTGCTCTTCCTGCATGGGAAAGAAAAACACCGCCCCAATCCTAGGTTATTATCTCTGCTGTTGTAGCAGTTTTCACACCTCGTTGTCAGCAAGGCACTGGCAGGCCAGCTGTTCCGGATAATGCTAATTTGCCTAACACGGGCTCAGAAAGGAACAGTATAACTTTCTAAAATGTACTTATCCCACATACTTAATAAACATCTGACTTCACCAAGGACCTGGATTTTACAAAAACATTGAAATAGACTTTGACTGACTACTCTACCTGTTTTTGTCAAAAGGTACAGATTAAAGTTTATAATATGTACTTTGCCATTTTCTGGGATCCAGCTACAGTCCTGTCAGCGAAAATAGCTTTTGGGGGCTAGTCTCTGGATCAACATGCCAACTTTAATGTTGTACATGTTCCACTTTTAAATATAAGGCACCCTACGTTATGAGCAACAAAATGTACTTAGGAGTCACTTATTAATTTAATTTTTAAAAAGCAGGGTTCCCACCTTTCTGAAAGGGTTATTATGACATGGTTGACAGCAGATTTTTAGGTTTTTACAGTCAGGCTACATATGATAGACCTGAAGTCATGTTTTACAAGCACAGTCTTGGATGGCAAATCAGGTTGTGCAGTCCGCATTTGACATTTAACTTCCAGGCCATGGGTGCACTTACTGCACCCGATACTGGGGACATAAGCAAGTTAAATATGTTAATCAGGGATAAGCCAATGTAATCATGTTTGAAGGGAGACCACAGACATTTCACTTCTCTGGCAGGAGTAAAGTGCTCAGAATTCTAAATCCAGCAAAATAGATTGAGCCAAAATTGGAGGGAAAACACACCAAAGAAAATAATTTCCTACAGGATTTAATTATGTTTTGTTAGACTATTTTCTATCATATGATGCCCTGTCATGTTATGTTGTGTTACATGAACAGGGCCATATGTTCGAAATCCCAGTCAGTGGATTATGATACACCCTTCAGCCCTACCCATAGAGGTGCATGCAATATTTCCTGTTCAAAGCAAGGGACATTTTTCTTGAACTCTCATAGTTCCACTTCCCACCATCAGATAATAAATGGACAGAAACACTTTGCATTGCTGCTAATAAATATATTATATCGCTTAAGGATTTCTGGTTCGGGGCCAAGAATCATATTTAAGTTTGAAACATAATTAAATGTAATTTTGAGGAATGTTTTCACCAGCTTGATTATGAAAGCTAGTTTCTGAGCACTAAAATAGTCACTAAAATATAATTATGAACTTGGAATGCAGGAAATCCTGAATCCATTTCGCATTGTCTAATAATAAACTGTTCCATACACATTCAGGAACAGAGTGTAAAAATGTACCAAAGACCAATTGTGATTGTTATCAGTTAGTAGAAAAAGAACATAGGGATTGGATGGACCAATAGTGCAGGACAGGGATACAAAGAGTCTGCATTATTAAAACAATCAACGTTTGTTGTTTTCTCTCATGTTTGAAAAACCTGTGTGAAATGAGTTGGTATCCCGGATCTCCAGTTACCAACGGGAAATTGTTAACCTCTGTAAATAAAAGCCACCTCAATAGAGAGGTCAAAGACTGAATGAGCATGGCACCAAAATAAGTTTTCAACTACTTTAGCAGTTGTGATGCCTGATTCGAAGAAATACACACTGCTCCAGGTGACTTTAAATGCCAGATTCACACAAAAAGTATATTCCAGGCAAATGTTAGAGTAGAAGCAATTTACACCTGCGAGCGTTCATAAACCATGTATGTATGTATGTAACAGGTCTTACCTTTATGCACACAGGTGACTATGGCTATCCAAACCTTCCCTGGCTGTTGACACCAGTGAGGTAACCTGCCAAGGATGGGGAACTCCCTTTCAATGAGGCCAACAGCAGGATGAGCATATAACATGTAACCAAAAGGACATTTGACCTTCTGAAAGCTAGGTTCAGGAGGTGCCCTCCTCTACACTCCTCAAAAGATATGCCAGATCATAGTTGCCTGCTGCATGCTCCACAATCTTGCCCTGAGACGTCAGATACCATTGTTAGCTGATGATGATGAGGCAGCTGGACCAGTGGCTAGTGATGCAGACATGGAGAGTGATGAGGAAGCAGATGAGGATGGTGCAGATGACTCCAGGACTAAGCTCATCAATCAGTACTTCCAGTGACTTACAGATATGCTGAGTGTGTATTTGCAAGTGATGTGTATCCACATTGATTAGTGACAATGGTCCTCCTGATTCATATCATCAGTGATGTTGTAGTGTGTTCCTATCCCTATGTGTGTGTTGGGGGAGGTGAGTGCTTGAATGTAAGGTGCAGAGTTTATATGTATCTTATCTCACAAGTGTACTCACTACAGGTTGCTAGATTCACATCTCCTATGGACAGACCTGTGTTGAGCTGCATGTCTTGCATTATCTTGTTCTCATCTTATTCCACCCACTGACTGTGTTATGTCAATCAATGTATCTGCTACCTATGGCTTGAGGTGTTCATGCTCATTAGCTATTGGTAACTGTTTACAAAATAGAGTTTTGCACATGACAGATGGCAGCTAGAGTGAATTGTCATGTATTTCCTGTGACTTGGGATGTAGGAATGTCACCTGTTTTACCCTGCTTTGGTGGCAATCTACACTGAGCTGTATAACTATGTACTGGATATGTGCTTTGTGTGGCACCATGCCTTCTATCCTGATGGAACTCTGTGTCATGGTCTCTTTTGCAGGTTGGATGAGTTAATTTACTGTAGTGTGTGCCTAGAATATTGACAACCTCAAATCTGCCCAGGGACATATCTGTTGTTCTGTGTCTCCTGCAGAGGATGCCTCCCTCTGCTGTCCATTACACTGCCTGTTGGTTTAGGGGGGCATACTCACATTACATTTTACAGGCAAATCATTTGTACATGTTCAAAGAAAGACACATATGCTGTAGCTGTGATCAAATGTGTTTAATGTGCATACAGGGGAAATGTGAACATTCTATGATGCATACAGTGACAAACAGGTGATGAGTGGCGTCATGGTAGTTGTAATCATCAGAGTAGGTGGCACAGCTGTAGATAGCACAGGTCCAGTGTCCGAGGGCTATGGGAAAATGAAGTTATGTCATTGAATAGTCAGCATGGTGTCTCAGTGGCACACAAGGGAGACCTACCAGGAGAGGTTCACTTCCTGGCAGTGGCACTTCACTTCTTGGCATCTGCTCCAGCCGGATGTCTGGATGGATGTCCACTTTTGCAGGGGGGTTCAACAGCTACAGAGGGAGGGGTGCCAGAGGCACGTGGTTCCCCTGGCAGGGCCTCCATTCCACTAGCTGTAGCAGTTGTGGAAGGCTCAGATGTGGTGTGGGTAGTGGAAGGGGCCTGCTGGTGGGTGGAGGAAGCACGCAGGGTGTTGTTGAGGTCCCTGAGCAACCCCGCAATGGAGGTCATGGTGGCATTGTGGGTCTCCTGCAGCCTTTGGTTTTCCCCAACATGGTAATGATCTGGCCCATCTTGTCATGGGATTGTTGGTATGCTCCCAGGACTTGGGAGATGGTTTGCTGGTCATTTGACTCCCTTGGGTGCCCTGTCCTCTGGCTCACAGGTTCCCTCCCATGCCCCCAGCCCCCACGTGCCTCTGGCATGGTGTGCCCACTCCCAGTGTCACTAAGACCTTCATTGTCTTGGGTGTGAGGTGTTGACTCAGGGCCCTGTACTGTGGGGCACACTATTGATTGTACTGTCCTTGAGATACAGGTTTCGGGACAAAGGGTTGGCTTTGCTGTTGATGCCACAGGGTTGGGGGGGTTTTATGTGGTCGGGTGAGGCAGGGAGTGGTGGACTGACCAGGTGTCCCAGATGGGCCAGGTAAGTCGTCAATGTCTCACTGACTGTCTCTGATATCCTCTAGAAGGTGGCAGTGGCAGGGGTACCTATGGATGGAGTGAGAGAGAGTTAAATGGTGGCCGTGTGATTGGTTATCTCTTTTTCTGATACATACACTTGATTGACATGATTCCCAGCAATGGCAACATTGTTTGTGGATGGTGGATTGTGACATGTGTACCATGCTCCATTGAGGATTGGGGTCAATCAGGCTAGGGAACTTGTGGAGTGTGGGTGGGTTCAGATCCTGTGTGCTGGTTCACATGACAGGTGTGCCCTGTTTGCTTGTGGCAAATCAGGCTTGCTAGATGTGAATTGGGATGGCTGTACATGACATCAGGGTGTCCAAGTGGGAGGAGGGTATGCGTGTATGCATGGTAACTTGTCATGTCTGTGTATTTGGTGCATAGGGTTTACCTTCTTACTTTCTAGCCCATACTCTGTTCACTTCAGGGTTATTGATCTGGATAAGTGGCCTATAGGTTTGGTGACAGTGCTGTGGCTGTGTTTGGCCTTGATTGCCATTGTGTAGTGCTATTGCATTGCTATGATTGTTATGTAGTGGTCCTCAGTTGAAGCATCCAGTTGGTGTAGCAGTGCAATAGTCATACAAGCAAGAAATGTGCTGTGAAGTGGACATTGCAGGTTTTGATGTAGATGGGCTAGTGCATTGTGGGAGACTTAGTGCTTGTTATTGGCACTGCTAACCATGCACTTGCCAGGGACTGTGTGGGCACTGGGGCTGGGTCGTGGTGTGGCATGAAGGAGAGGGGCATTAGGTGATTACTTGGGAGGTGTAGTGGGAGATGGAGTAAATTGGAGACGGTTTGGGTGGTGTGGAAGCATGCTGGACAGGACAAAAGTGTGCCAAGGGAGTGGTAGTTACTTACTAGAGTCCAGTCCTTCAGGTATTCGAGTCAGGCCCTCTGGGTGCAGGATTTCCAAGACCTACTCCTCCCACGATGGGCGCTCTGGGGGAGGAGGTGGGGGCCCAAAACCAGTCCTCTGTGCTGCAATCTGGTGGTATGTCATGGAATGCACCTTCCCCTGTAGGTTGTTACACCCCTTCCTGATGTCCTCCTTTGTGCGTGGATAGTTGCCTACTGATTTTACCCTGTCGACAATTCTCTGCCATAACTCAATTTTCCTGTCAATGGAGGTTTGCTAGACCTGTGCTCCAAACTGTTGTGGCTCTACCCTGATAATTTCATCAACCATGACCCTCAACTCATCGTCTTTAAAGCGTGGGTGCTTTTGTCAGGACATGGTGGTGGTTATGTTGTGGGTGGGGGTGGGGGTGGCTGCTCTGTGTGCAAGGGTGCAGTGTAGTGTGCTAAGTGGGGTGGGGGTGTTTAGTTGTATGTAATGGTCAGTTGTGGTGTTTGTGTGTAATGGTTATGTGTGTTGTGTTGTTTGTGCAGTTGTATGGTGTGTGCTGAGTGAGATGTATATAAGTGCCTAAAGTATAAAGGTGGTGTCTGTCGATTTGTGCCTACTCTAGGTGTATGCGATTGTTGTTTGGGTTGCAAGGGATTGTGGGTTGTGTGGGGGAGTGTTATATAGTGCAGTGAGTAGGTGTGTCTCCTGTGTGTATGTGTGTCAGGTGTGGAGTTTTTGAGCTGGCCAATGTGGTGTTGTAGTCAGTCTGAGGTGAGTTTTTGTGTGCCGCGTTTCACACCGCTAATGGTTTTCCACTATGGTAGAATGACTGTGCTGTTTTGTGGGTCGTAATCTGGTGGTTGGTAAGTTGTTGGGCTGGCGGTGCTAGTGGTGGAACCATCTTTTTCCTACCCACTTGTGTCCTGGCGGTGTCGGATTTGTGCCTGTTTAATGGCGGTCTCCAGTGTATGACTCAATACGGCGGTCTTCCGAAAAGACCGCCAAAGTCGTAATGAGGCCCAAAGCATGTGAACTAATAAGTGTCTCCACTTCCTCAATAAGCAGATCAATGTCTCTGACAGTGCAGTTATCAAATTTCCTGATACTTTTAGAATATTTGGTAACACACTGTGCCGATTTTACAATCACCTGCTTACTAATGTCAGTTGTAAAGAAGAAAAAGCACAATAATACTATAATCCACTGTGAAATGTCTAACATAAATAAAAGTCAATCTCCACTGAAGTGAAGAAAAAAAAGGACAGATTGATGAAGTGGCAAAACTTTAAAATACCGCAAACTAAATGCAGGGATTGAATCTCACAGTCAATCTAACGTCTCTAGTCTATGTGACAAAAGGTGCCCAACCGGCAATACTAAAACATTTAAAGGACCTTTGATTTTGAGATCCTAAAGAATACAACCAAGTGGGGAGACCCAGACCAGCCTCCTCCAGGCTCTGACGAGTGCAGGCTGGGCCCGCCCTTGGCCCGGGCTGCGGAGAAATGCCTTAAGCTATGTAGCGCTCCTGAGTGCCTGCAGCTGGGAAGATGAAAGGAAGCATCCTGGTGCCAAAGAGCAGTTTAGGAGAATGAGTCCCCCCTCCAGTTCAAGAAAGCATGTCCCAGGCAGCAGAGAAATGTCCTGCTTTATGTAGCGCTCCTGAGTGCCTGCAGCTGAGGAGGTGAAAGACTGCCTCCTGATGCCAAAGTGCAGTTTGGGAGATTGAGTCCCCCTCCAGTGCAAGAAAGCATGTCCCTACAACACTCATAGGGCCAGATGTATCAAAGGGTTTTACCCATTCTGTGTCTATGGGAAAATGTGTTCGTACATATGGCCCATAGTCTTTTGCTAATGTGAAGAAGAATAAAGTGTCTACCAAGACCAGGATAGCAACCGCTTCCTGGCAACTTGTAGTGATTTGTAGTTTGTGGGTTTGTTCAGCCTGCTGCCGCGACACAGAAAGGCCGCTCGCCATGAAGTCCAAAACACCTGATCTTTGGGGGATCTCGGATGCACCACAACTGCCACTCACCTCATACCACAGCTGCAATGCACAGCAGCACAATCGCCGCCCTCTGGATAAAGGGGCCGAAATCCAGATGCACAAACAGGAGGTTGGCACGGGTGCAACGCCCTCTGTAAGGTTACCCCCTTCCCTGGAGCTGGCACAGCGACGTCGCTGACCCACGTCACGGGCTGAGAGAGGCAGAGTTGTGCGCTGCTCAGTCGCAGCTGCAGCACATCTGTTTATCAGCCATCCTGCTGTGTGCCCTTGCCACCCCGGAAGGAGATTCAACCATGGAGCATGACGGGAGCTCTACATGGTCACAACATTCCCATTGATAGACATGAAACATGTGCAGTGTGCTGCCTAGTATTTAGTCTCTCGCTTGCATGATTCTACCTAACCACCCCCAGCACATTGTGGTTCCTGGGACTCAGTCTGGGTGGGGCCCCCTCAGACCTTACCGTTCTGTGTACGCAG
This sequence comes from Pleurodeles waltl, assembly GCF_031143425.1. Lineage (NCBI taxonomy): Eukaryota > Metazoa > Chordata > Amphibia > Caudata > Salamandridae > Pleurodeles > Pleurodeles waltl. The sequence continues at coordinate 513,969,789 of NC_090445.1, forward strand.
CACCGTTAGTTTTGAGTTTCTTTTGCAATTATAAAAATCCTCTTTGTAAAACACTTCACTGATTCTTCCATCTGGCCTCCTGCTTATCAAACACACAAAAAATAAAATTAAATATGGTACAGTCACAGGGAAGAATGTGATGACAGGTGCCATACCAGAGACACACATCCAAAAATGTATACATCCAATTAGCCAAGCCCTATATGTGTGAAGCCGTGCCATCATGGGAGGGACATTGCTGTTCCTCAGAATGTAGCAATCAGATTATGGAAACTTAGCTGTCACCTGTGCGATGTACTGGTCTTTCAGGCACATAACCTGAACATTGATCGAGTGGTAGTTCTTCCTGACCCAAACACCAGTTCATTGGCACTGGTAGGGACCAAGGCTATACGGGTGCCATCTTTGTCCCCTATCACATGACGGATGTGTCCCATATCATAGAGGTCTGCCTTCACATAGGCCAAATCACCATGTTGTGGGAACCTGATGTAGCTGTCCAGGTGTTTCAATAAAACACACAGTACATCCTTCAACACAAGACTGAACATGGGCTGTGACATCCCTGCTGTCAAGCCCACTGTATTCTGAAAGGAGCCAGTGGCAAGAAAGTGTAGCACTGACAGGACTAGTACTGTGGGAGGGACTGTGTATGGCAGGCAATAGTTCAGGCTCCAACTGGGCACATAGATCCATGATGGTGTGATGTTTAGACGATAGGTCTGGATGATATACCTGTCCTCCAAGGTTGCAAAGTCAACTAGTGGTCGTGCATCTCTCAATCTCCTCGTGGCAGGGTATCTAGGACAGAGTACAAACTTTACTAAGTGATAAGTACTTCACACATGTAAGCAGAACATGTCATCATCGCACACACCTAACACTGTAGACATACATCGCACTGCTGACACATACTATTATGTGTAATCTGAAGTGTTACTGTTACATGTATGTCACATGTATTAGTTAAACTATGATGGCACAACATAGGCCGACTCTGCAGTTTGAACATAAATGTGAATGACGCACTTATTTAGAGACTGCAAGGCATGATATGTGCACAAAATGGCAACAGTCTGGCCTGCTGCACAGGACAGTTGGAAGTGACCTAAGTCCGCCGGCATATGTCGTCATGGCAGTAGGCGGTCGCAAATGCCATGCAACTACTCATTGGTTAACATTGCTGCCTATGGGGAATTGGGGCCAATGGCGATCACCGCCAGGGGTGACGGTTCTGTATGCGGTGGCTGTGACTGTCATTTTCTGCAGCCTTGCTCACTTGATCCTGACACTCTTGCAAGCAAGACCTTCACGAGTTGAGTTGCTGTGTCCTGTCTCTGAGAGCCATCATGCCACATCCTGCAGGTGATAGGGCCCCCTTCTTCACCCCAGAAGAGCTGGTGAAGCTCGTGGATGGGGTCCTCTCCCTGTACAGACAGCTCTATGGTGCACCAGAGGAACAGGTGAGCCTAATGCCATAGTCATGTGCAATAGGGGAGTGTATGATGGGGAAAGGGGTACGTGTACTGAGGAGTGAGTACATGCATGCAGGGGCCATGGAGTTGAGGCATGTGAGCCAAGAGGGTGGGCATGTGTGGGCACTTGGTGAGACGAATGTGTATTGTCCATGTGGGCTGTTGGTATGGGGCATGTGTACCTTACTTTCTCCTTCTGTCTGTGTCATCCATGCAGGTGAACATCCATCAGAAGAAAGGTATCTGGGGTGCCATCCTGGGGGTGCACAGCCGGCAGAGCACCCACTGCAGAAAACGGTGGGAGGACCAGAGACAATGGACATGAAAGATTGCGGAGGCCCAGCCGGTGATGTCCTCCCAACTAAGGAGGGTTGCCCATTGGACCCTGACCTCCCCCCCATGGCCCGCATCTTGCTGTAGCCTACCCTGAGGTGGAGGGACGTTTGAGGGCAGCACAGCAGCCACAAGGGGGTAAGTACTGACTGTATCCTGGCACTTGGCTGGGCTTCATGGGGATTAAGTGCCCCACTGCAGGTAAAGTGACATTGTTGTAATAAAATACTGTGTATCGTCTACTGGAAATGGATATTATGCACTCTGGCTGAGTACATATAGTAGATGTGTTGGCATGCTTAACTGTCAGTGGATGTACATCTCCCATTTCCATACCTCTCCAGGTCTGGAATGTGGAGATGGTCAAATGACATAGCCACATGTGTTGAGACCATCCTGCCTATGCAATGCATGTGAGTATTAATATCACCCTTAGCGCTGGGTATGACCAGCTACATCCATCTGCATTTGTGGCTCTGAGGTGTCAGTCCACTCCCATGTGTGTAGCATACTTGTATATGCTGCTATGAGACTCTAGTGGTATCACAGGGACTAAACACATCATGAACTGGTAATGGTATGAATTGAATGTGGGGCTGCCAATACATTTCCACAACACATATGGCCTTTATGGGTCTGGATTATTGATTTGATAGCTGTATTGCCATTTATAGGTGATCTGCTGACTGTAAGGTATGTGAAGTTTGGCAAATACGGACACTGATACATATACAATTGATGAGTCTGGTTGCAGACATCATGCATTCCTAGGTGCAATACTTGTGGGGATGTTACAGTGAAACCAATGGGGATGTTACAGTTAAACCAGTGAAATGGTACAAGAGGTGGTGACAGGTCTCATAATGTCACCATGGTATGTATATGGGATGTATGACAATGGCCTAGCAATTGATATGCTACATTGCAGTTACTGCCTACATCATGTCCTAATGCAAAGTTGGGGGCACATCTGATGGGCTGGGACTTTTCTGCTTGCCTTGCCCAAGCTGAAGTGTTAAATTAGGGGAGGTTGGCCAAGTTCATGTCACATGGCATATTGATGGGATTCTAATGTTGCATTTAGTCTCCCCTGGCTGGCTTATGTTGTAGTGGGATGTGTAAGTTGTGAACAGGCAGTGGTGTCGGTCTATGTGTGCCTAATGCATCCTGACATTTACCGTCTGAGATGTGTGTTGTCTTGGGCTCTGTGACAGGTGTTGTCATTTCTGGAATGGTGTTTCAGGGTGGGGTTGTCATGTTGCGCAGTCTGACAGGTGTGACTGCATGTATTGTGGCATTGTAAGAGGCCCATGATGTAATATGTGTGTTCCTGAAGTACATTTGTTATGACACTGCACTCAGTGAGAATGGATGTGTCATATGTGATCTATGGGTCTTTGTAGATGCAGCTAACAGTATGATCAGTTGTGATATATATGTGTTTGTTGTCTGCTAATCTGGCTGTATGATTGGGTCCGATTATTCAAATGCCTATACCACAGACTCTTATTTTACAAATCAGATGTCAACTGTTTGGGTGTCTGACTAGTAATGGCCAATTCAGTGTTAATTTCCATATTGGCGTCACTGTACTGAATGTTTGTTCTGGCATGTAATGTGACAGGCAGGTTCTGTGTGGTCTGTGTGTGGAGTTATCTTCAGTGTAATGGATATGTTACAGAGGGCATGGTCTGATCAGGTGTTGTAACTGTAGTGGCAAGAAGTGTTTTGTTCAGTCAGCTGGACATCCAATGGGTGATAGGTCTTAAGGTATGATGTGTATTTAGGCATACAATTGATACTGCATCCAGGGCATGCTGTGCCAGCAGAAATGGGTTTGATAGTCATCATGTGGATGACTCTAGTTGTGCTGTCCTAATTATATGTTAATATAGGTGTGAGGTTTGCAATACATGTGTGGGTAGAAGTGAAATGTTGTGACATAATGTAGGTAATGTATATTAGCACCTGCGATGGCCTACCCAGGATAAGTATTGTCACAGATGCCCTTGTTGACAAGTGTGTATGAGAGCTATGTGTAAACCCATTTTCACCCAATCTCTCTCTCCCTCCCTCTCTCTCAATTTTTGTGCATCAGCATCATCAGGCTAAGGAGAAGGAGAAGGGGCACAGGCGAGTGGGAAAGCAGCAGTCCATGGGATCCAGGAAGCTGCAACCAGCGAGAGCGAGGGACCCAGTGGAACTAGGGTGAGGGGAGTGCCATGGGGGAGACCGGATCTACCACCTCTTCTTCGGAATCCCCCACTAGTAGACACTACCTGGCAGGGGCAGACCCGTTTGGGACCACCCCAGCACCATCTTCGTCTGCCACCCCCTTACTAGCACTGCCCTCCCTGTAGATCCTCACCCAGTTGCCCGTGCCCCGCTCATCCAGGAGGTTGGGCATCTCCTTCGCCCCGGCACCTCTGCCCCGCCCCACTCAGCCCTGCTGCCTCAGTGAGGAGGCTATTGACCTCCTGAGGTCCATTTCTGTGGGTCAGTCCACCATCGTGAATGTCAGCTTAAGTCCAAGAGAGCAATGCATTCCTGGATGCCATTCATAGTGCCCTGGCTGGCCTCCAGAGATCCTTTCAGGCTCTGGCCTCCTCACTGATGGCAGCCAGTCTACCTTTGTCTACTGTCCCCCTTCCACCTACCTCTTCCCAATCCCAATCCCATCTCCCCAAACCAAGCCAAAGCACACATACATTTAGGCAGGCATCCACCTCAACCACTGACAATCACATGCACTACAAGACCCACCACCGGCATGCTCACAGACAACACCCACCTGCAGACACACCAACATCCACTACCTACACAGACTCCTCCACCACCCTCTACTTCACAGACACTACACCTTACACACCTGCAGCCACCACACCATCATTCACGGATCCAGCCACAGCACCTATCTTACCCACAGTCACCACAATATCAGACCCGCAGACCTCCACACCCACCAAAACCATGGACACCCCTACATGCAGCACATCTACTATACCTGCAGACACCACCCCAACAGACAATCACCCATCCAGTGTGGCATCTCCCTGTACCTCACCCCCTCCTCCCAAGACACCCAGCACCCACAAGCATTCCATGCATTCACTTGCACCCAAACCATCCACATCAAAGTCTTCTAACCACTCCCTCTCCCTCCACTTCCAAACCCTTTTGCCATGACCTACCCCATGTGTCTAAGAAGTATTTCCTCTCAGAGTTTTCCTTGTTCCCTGCTCCTCTTCCACAGCGTGATACCCCCAAGCATTCTTCCTTCCTCTCAAGTCGAGCCCTTCCACCTCCAAGTCCTCCGGTGCCCCCTTGCTAGTGCCCATGCCCCTCCCCCTGCCAAGGAGTCTATCCCTCCCAAGCCCAGACCCAAGGAGCCAAGGACCCCCCTCCCAAACCCAAGCCCATGCCCAAGGACCCCCCCTTCCAAACCCAAGCCCAAAGACCACCCTCCCAAACCCATGCCAACACCCCCTCCACCCCTAATCCCTGAGGTGCCTGCCTGCCCCCTTGAAGCCCCTAGCACATGGAGGTCAACTTGCAGTCAGTAGTCAAGTTGGGGCTTTCTAAGGTGCCATTTGTGCCTTTGGCACTTTGGACTGGCCATTTGCCTTTTATTTTTTACATACATTTATTATTATTTATTGTTCTTATTTATTAATACATCTGGCCCAACATGTTATTGGATCCGATGTTGACATACTTGTCCTGCCTTTCTTTCAACATAGCAGTTTGGTGTTTGTGGGCTTTGGTTTGTGCGTGGGTGACGTGTGTGTGTGTGTTGATTGTGCCAGCTGTTGTGCCTGGGCTGCATGTTTGGCCGTTCATTTGTCCTGCTGTCATTGCTATGTACTGTGTGAGATATGTTTGTGTTTGTTACATGCATGTATGTAGCAAAATTGTGTATTGTTTGTGTAGACATGTGTAATGGTGGTGTTGTGTGCCCTTGTGTGGTTGTTGTGTGTGCGTCCATGTGTGTGGTGATGGCTATGTCATATGCGTTGTGTGTGGTGTTTGCTTGTTGTGAGGTATGCTTCATTGCATGGCAATGTGATTATGTTTATTGGTTGTCTGTTGTTGTTAGATGTTGTTGTTAGTATGTTTTGTCATGTGGATATGTGCAATGATATTGCTTGGCAAAGCGTCTGTGTAGTTGCAGTTGTGTTGCCGTTGTATTGCTGTTGTGTGCATCAGTGCTGTAGTGAGTGGTTGTGTTAGACAGTGCCGGTGCTGTGTCTGCGGGTTGGTGTGTGTATGACACGTGTGTGTTAGCCGTGGTGTGTGTAGTACAGGTGTGTGTTTAGTAGGTGTGTGGTTATGTGTGTGTTTATCACAGTTGCAAGCTGTCCCGGATGTGTCTGTTGTGTGTGCTTGTGTAGTTTGGGTTTTCCCTCCAGTGTGACGTGGGTGTGTGTACTCACGGTTGTTGTCTTCGTCGCTGGTTCAAGAGTTGTTGTGCGAGCAGGAGCAGTGGGAGGACTTGCAGTTCCGATTCCATGGTGGCTCCAGTCAGGTATGTGTCCCAGAAGGTGGGTGTTTCCTTTTAAAGAGTTGGTTTCCGCCTGGGTTTTCGTGGTGGTGCGACTGCGGCAGAAACTTTGGCGGTGTGCAGCCTTGTTATGTCTGGCTGGAACATGGTCCCCACTGTACAGAAGGTGCCTACCACCGTCCATAGCGGCATGTCCGCACTGGCATGGATTGGTTGTGTTCTGTTGGGAAGACCACCATGGCCATAATTTGGCGTTCTTCGCTGCCGGCCCGTTGGTGGTACGACCGTTGCTGCCAACATGACGGTCCTGATACCACCAAACTCATAATGACCCTCTTTGTCTCCTGTGGATGACAGATAGGATTTAAACAACATTAATTCTGCAGAGGTTTATGCTAGCCAGGACGCTATACCCAAGGCAACCTATTGATGCAGTCTTAAGATAAGCCACCGGTTGTGCGCAAAGGGTAAGAGGGTTGCCCCATATCCAAGTATAGCAAGTTTCGTAACGGTACACAACGCAAAGACTGAGCTGAAGTCCCTGACACATCTGATATTTGGAAGAGGGGTGGGCACAACAAGTACAACCTTACACACGTAGACTTTTTCAATCATATGTAGTAATAGATTTCTCCCTCTAGAAGGGTAGAGACAGGATCCTATTCCATCTTTGTCCCACGTTATTTCCAGCCAGGCACAATGTAGTTCTTTGGCTTCAGAAGGCGGACTGGGCACCTTACTGCATGAAATTTTGGAAGAAAAAAAGAGGTAGGGGAATTACATCAATGGGTCTTCATTTCTCCTCTCTTCTAAGCAAAGTAACTGCTCCTAAAAATACCATTACTGATACCATCATGCCTCCTAAATCTAGTAATGAGGGGAAGAACGTAAACAAGATCAATAAATCTTTAAGCCTAAATCCCATCATGGAGAATCACCCATGAGGGGAGTAGATTGACTGCATATCCATCTTTCAAACTCCTCTTTGTCTATCTAATTATATTGACCACTATCCACCCAACTTGCCCTTCCGTCAGGCTATACGAACAATAAATGTGCACTCTTGTGGTATTTCTAGCTAATCTGTGGAATTGTCATCCATTATCTCTTGGAACTTAAAATCAAAAGCCATCTCTCTGGATTGGAATGCATATATAGATTCAAAAGACATCTGCTTATTACAGGAAACTTGGGCTTTGGAGCCTGCATTTAAGATGGGCTGCCGTAACTTTTCCATCCCTGCAATACGTGGAATGATAGGTCGCTCTGTAGTTGGGCTAACAATATTGATTAGATTAAATCTAGATCTAACAGTCAAACAGCTGCAAACAGGTTGTCCAGATATACTTGCAGTTCGCATTGATTTGGGGAATGCCAACTGTTAGAAATGGGGTCTTTGGTTGACAGTTAGTTTACCCCCTGTTCAAGCGAGGACCTTCACTCTAGTCAGGGTAAAAGAGAATCACCCTCAGCTAACCCCTGCTTATCCCCTTGGTAGCTTGGCAGAGCAGTAGGCTTAACTTCAGAGTGCTAGGTAAAGTATTTGTACCAACCCACACAGTAAATTAATGTAAACACTACAAAATGACACACCACAGGGTTAGAAAAAATAGGAATATTTATCTAAAGAAAACAAAATAAAACCACAATACACAAGTCAAGTTATCAATTAAAAAGCAAAAAGAGTCTTTATGTAGTTTAAAACACACACTAACACTGTTAGGGTGAAAATGTACCTTGGGTGTGTCAAAAATAACCCTGCACAGGCGAGTGTGCATCAAAAAGGGCTTTCTCACGAGCAAGACCTTGCATCATTTCTCCTTTTGTCGGGTCAGGCGCATCGATTCTTCTTCCCATTTGTGGATTCCCTGTCTGGGTCAGTTTGACAGTTGGGCTGGTTGCACCTCACGCTAGACAGTTACACAAAGGGAGCTGGGGTGTAGCCTACATTTCCTGATGAGCCATCTTTGCTAGGAGGGAGGGGAGGAATGGTCACTTACACCTGAAAGGGCTGTGCGTGTCCTCACACAATGCAGTCTCCAACCCCCTCGTGAGTGTCTGGGGCCTGGCCTGGGCAAGGCAGGATTTCACATTCAAAAGAGACTTCACTTTGAAGCACACCTACTTCAAATGAGAAATTGGGTATAAGAAGGGCACCCAAAACCACAGACTTTAGAACACTTCTGGAAACAAGAGGAACCTCTGCCTGGAGAAGAGCTGAAGAGCTCAGGAAGAAGAGCTGCCCTGACTGTGACTGTGCTTTGTGGAGCTGTCCTGCAGTTGCTGCTTCTGCCAGAGTAAGAGGGCGAAGACTGGACTTTGTGTGCCTTTCATCTTGAGAAGAACTCTACAAGGGCTTGATTTAGAGCTTGCCTCCTGTTGTTTGAAGTCTCAGGGACAGCAAAGACTTCTCTCTGCCAGCACCTGGAGTCTCTGGAGAGACTCCTACTCTGCAAAGTGGTGCCCATCCAGTTCCTGGGATCCTGAAAGGAGAAGCTGGCAGCCTAAGAGGAAGAAATTCACGCACAGAGCGCCGTGCAGGGAAAAGATCGACGCAAGTCCGATCTGCGGCTGAAGAAACGACGCGCCGCTGGTCCTGGAGCTAAAATTCGACACTCCAAAAATGCGACCGAAGAACTGACGCACGAAGCTGGAGAAATGACATGCAGCATAGCTGACGGAGGCTGGGAGATCGCAACCCACACTGTGTGGTTTTCGGATCATCGTGCAGCTGGATTTCCAACGCAAACACTGCTGGGCGTGTAAAAACAACGCAAGGCCTGCCTGGACCCGAGAGTGCTGACTGGATCGATGCATCGCTCTCCTGCGGAGAGAAGAAACAACATGCCCCGACCAGAGGAAAGGAGAAATGATGCAAGGTCTCGCTTGTGAGTGGAATCGACGCATTGCCAGCCCCTTTTGACGCACACTCGCCCGTGCCGGGTTATTTTTGATGCACCCAAGATACATTTTTACACTAACAGTGTTAGTGTGTGTTTTAAACTACCTAAAGACTCTTTTTGCTTTTTAATTGATAACTTGATTTGTGTATTGTGGATTTTTGTCGTTTTGGTCTTGTTTTGTTTAGATAAATATTCCTATTTTTTCTAAACCTGTGTTGTGTCATTTTGTAGTGTTTTTATTAAGTTACTGTTTGTGTTGATAAAAATACTTTACACCTAGCACTCTGAAGTTAACCTACTGCTCTGCCAAGCGACCAAGGTGGTAAGCAGGGGTTAGCTGAAGGTGATTCTCTTTTACCCTGACTAGAAGGAGGGTCCTTGCTTGAGCAGGGGGTAACCTGACTGTCAACCAAAGACCCCATTTCTAACATTGGTGATCAGCGGTTGGGATTTGGACTTGTATTTGTACTTGACATACAGTGATTAAGTGTACACTACTGTTTTGATTCCAGACCACTACGTGACCACATACTACTTGTCTTGTGATTTATCTTTTTCTCTTAAGGACTCCTTTTTGTTCTACTTCCATGATTTTGCTGATCCCTTGACTGATTCTTTTTACTTCAATGGGAACTTATTTTCTGCCTTTGGAACTTTGCACTTGTGACCATCATGTCTCAATCTGGAGTTGCAACAGCTGGAGCTGTGTTTGAAATAGAGAAACTGAAGGACTACTCAGTTGCTCAATTGAAACGGTTCCTTAAAGATCTTGACTGTCCCACTGAGAGCTCCACCAGGGAGGGGGAGTTGCAAAAGGCACAGAGGGCCTGGGTGACAGTCAAGGAGGCTGGAGGGCACACAGAGGAGGAGGATGTGAGTGGGGAAGTGCAGAAGATACACAGTGGTGTAGTGGAGGTACCTGTTATGCCTGGCGGACGGGTCCCCAGGAGGGGAAGCAGGGTGTCACCCAAGGGTCTGACTCCTGAAGAGTTACAGGACAGACAGCCAGAGAAGGCTCACCGGTTGAAATTCAAGGAGTTGAGGATGCAATGGGAGAAGGAGTTGGAAGAAAGAAGGAGGGACTTAGAGATCAAAAAGAGAGTTTGGGCTTATGAGCTCAAAATGAAGGAGCTGGAAGTCATTAGGGCTGAGTCCATCTGGAATGGTGGCAGCAACAATTTTATAGCCAGTGCTGATGAAGAAGTGCACATGTCCAGAGACGTGGTTCCCTACTTGAAGGAGGGAGTTGACACACATCTGGAGGTTCAGGGGTCTGAGGTAACTCCAGTAATGCACGGGGTCCCTGAGGTGGACTGGGGAACTGCCATGGGGAGTCCTATTCCTACTGGTGGGAGGGACACTCTACTGACTCTAGGTGAGAGTGACAGGGAGAGGGGTTCCCGCCAGGTAAAAGTCCTGGTTATGAAGTGTGAAGACATCCCAGAAGAATGTGGGTTGAGTGTCAGGGACAGTCAGGTACTATCTCATCAGTCTCAGGAGGGTGATGTGGGGTGCTTTTTCAAAGCAGTCACTGGATGGTTGGGTGAAGGGTAGTTTGGTTAATTCATATGAGGGGCTGTGTGATGTAAATGCTGGAGAGCATATGTCTAGTCCTTATTTTCCAGAGCTACGCCAACACCAGGTGGAGTGTGAGTTTTCTGACTCCAGGGAACGTACACTGGAGACAGACCTCTGGGTGAGTACCAGAGAGTCTGAAGAGGCATTTAGGGGTGCTCTTGAGGGGAGTGGTCTAGGTAGTTCCCAACCAGGTGAGGTAGGGCAGGATTGCAGTGTCCCACGTAGGTCCAGGTTTAGTGGGATGGGTGAGGGACCCCATGTCCAGTCTCAGAGGAGAGGGAATGGGGATGGGCTGAGGCCCAAGGTGCCCAAGATCAGGTCCCAGGTCCTGGAGGGTTCCATAAGGGAACACCAGGAGGGGAGCCTATCCTGTACTGTAGGGCCATCTGTAGGGGGAGACCCCACAGTGTCAGGAGAATTTGGGGGGGGCAGCTGTAGCCAGCGTCCCACCAGTTCTAGTGTCTGGCAGTGCCACTCTTAGTGAGGGGGTGCAGAAGTCCAGACAGAGGGTTGAGAGGGGATTGCGGACCCCAGTGGAGAATCTGGAGGGTCAGGGGTCAGCTCAGAGAGCAGATCCCCCCAGGAATGACCTTGGTGAGACCATTTCTGGGGTGGGGGGAATCCAGACTCTGTCAGATGGGCAGAGGTCAGGAGACCTGCGCCAGCCAGACTCTTGTGTGGCCCTTGGGGACAGTGTGTCCCTTCAGGGGGGTAAGTGTGCAGCCCTGGAAGTCATGGTGTGCCAGGCAATGGTTCAACTGCAGGGTGGTGACTCAGGGTTGAATGATCATGCCAACTCATACCCCCACCCTCACCCTCACCCCCATCACATCCTGCTCCTTGCAATTGTCTCCACATCACAGCCCACCCATCCCAACACCAAGCCCTGCATGCGACCACAAAGCATGGACACCCATCACCAAAGCATGCCCACTGCACATACCCATCCCCCACAAATCACCGTCACAAAAGCCCCCACATGGGAATGCCAGCACTGGGGTACAAGGGCACCCACCCATTACACGCTATGGCACACACAAATGCAATAACCATACTTTTATACCCCTGCAGGACCCGAACGCCACGTGACCGCGCAGGAGGGTCCACAAATGTCCACTCCACCCCCAGAAGAGGCTCACAGTGAGGACAGCACCTCTGTCCACCTGGATCTAGATGACCAGCCCGGCCCATGGGGGACCTCGGGACAGTCGGTTCCCCTCAGACAGCCCATAGCAGACCTTCCCCCCTCTGGAAACACCAGCACAGCACCCACCCAGCGGGCCCATCCCTCAGTCCCCAGGACACGTCAATCAGCGGTGTGTCCACCACAACAGGGCACCCAGGTTAACCTCCCACCCCAACAACAACAGGGACCTGGGGGCAGTGGTAGTGGGCACACGGTCCAGAGGACAGAGGCACAGGGAAACAGGGGAACTGGGAGGGCTGCGGTGCGATGGGGGGGACAGGCCCAGGGAACCCACTCTCCACGAGGCCCTCTCCTCCATCATGGGAGCCTACCACCACTCCCAGGAGACGATGGCGACGGTCCTGGCCAGGTTTCAGGAGATCCAGCTTCTGCAGGAGGAACAGTATTTAGGGTTCAGGGAGGAACTACGAAACATCAGTTCCGTATGGCCACCATTGTAGGGGCTCTGAATCAGGTAGTCACCACATTGCGGGACACTGTGGCAGGACAAAGGGCCCCTGACACTAGCATGGACCAAGAACTGCCTACCACCTCCGCCTGCACTAGTGGACAGGAGGCCCGCCACAGGACCAACAGGCCACCAGCACCCCACCCCCTGCAGAAGGAGAACCACCCCGCAAGCGGGCCCTGAGATCCAGGAAGAAGACAGAGTAAGATGCCAAGACCCCCACCAGGAAAGGATACCTCCCTGATTGTCATCCCACTGTCCCACATTGACACCCTGTCCATTCTTATACTGCCCATGCTCCACTTTCCACAAGCATTCGGACATTGCACCTGTGAGACTAATAGTCTGGACTCTGCCATGGACAATCCTACACCATCACCCCTCACCGACTTGCAACCACCCACCAATATAGGACACTGAAATAAACAGTTATTCGACAAAACAATCAGGAGTCTGGCTGTGATTTTGTATTAATGTATTAGACATTACCGTCCCAAAATGCATATTTACATTGTGATGCCAACATACCACTGTCACACAGCTGTAGTCCATGGGGAAATAAAGCAGATGTCACGCAGTATGGCCCACATCTCTGAAATTGGAAGGGAAAGTCACAACTCAGTTACCATACACAGGGGGAAAAGGTCAGACAGTAGAGAGGTAGTAGGGGTTAAGTATATGTAATATGACGGGTTGGACTCTTACCTGTGTGTCATTGAAAATACTGCTGTATTACTGTGTTCCTGTTGTCTATGTCGTTCTCTTCGGCTTCCTCTCCTTCACTATCCACAGGCTCCACAGCTGCTACAACACCACCATCTGGACCATCCTCCTGCAGAAAAGGCACCTGGCGTCGCAAAGCCAGGTTGTGCAGCATACAGCAGGCCACGATGATCTGGCACACCTTCTTTGGTGAGTACAATAGGGATCCACCTGTCATATGTAGGCAGCGGAACCTGGCCTTCAGAAGGCCGAAGGTCCGCTCGATCACCCTCCTAGTTCTCCCATGGGCCTCATTGTACCGTTCCTCTGCCCTTGTCCGGGGATTCCTCACTGGGGTCAGTAGCCAGGACAGGTTGGGGTAACCAGAGTCACCAATTAGCCACACACGGTGCCTCTGGAGTTGACCCATCATGTAAGGGGTGCTGCTATTCCGCATGATGTAGGCGTCATGCACAGAGCCAGGGAACTTGGCATTAACATGGGAGATGTACTGGTCTGCCAAACACACCATCTGTACATTCATCGAATGATAACTATTTCTGTTTCTGTACACTTGTTCACTCCTGCTGGGGGGTACTAAAGCCACATGTGTCCCATCAATGGCACCTATGATGTTGGGGATATGTCCAAGGGCATAGAAACCACCTTTCACTGTAGGCAAATCCTCCACCTCAGGGAAAACAATGTAGCTCTGCATGTATTTCAGAAGGGCAGACAACACTCTGGACAACACCTTGGAAAACATAGGCTGGGACATCCCTGATGATATGGCCACTGTTGTTTGAAATGACCCACTTGCAAAGAAATGGACTACTGACAGCACCTGCACTACAGGTGGGATCCCTGTGGGTTGGCGGATGGGTGACATCAGGTCTGGCTCCAGCTGTGCACACAGTTCCTGAATAGTGGCTCAGTCAAGCCCGTATGTCAGTATGACATGTCTTTCCTCCATTGTCGACAGGTCTACCAGCGGTCTGTACACGGGAAGATTCCTCCATCTCCTCGCATGTCCCAGCAGACGGTGCCTATGTAGGACAACAGCGAGCACAGAGTCAATCAGCCCACAGGTACGTAACCACAGTTTGCACAAAACCCAATTCCCAATGCATTGAATGGTTTGTAGAAGTGTTGATGCAAGGCCTAGGTATGTGTGACACAGTTAAAAGTAAGCCATGTGGGCCCTTGAAATGGCGGCTGCCTGACCTGTGAAGTGTGACAATGGGATGTGAGGTCAATGCGCTGGCGTGGCACACCGTGGCGGTAGGCGGTCGAAGACCGCGGCGCAAAGCAGCATTGGTTAACATTGAACCCTATGGGTCTCAGGAGCCAATGACGATGTGCGCCGACGGTCGCGGTACGCACTGCCGCGGTATGCACCGCCGCGGGCGTGACCGCCATTTTCTATCTGCTTAATCACTCGATACCTGATCTTCGACAGAAGAGGACCTACACTGCAAGTGCTGCTGTGACCTCGCTCTGCAAGAGATAATGGCTCATGCGACTGGGGAAAGGGCCCCTGCCTTCACTGCTCAGGAATTGGAGAAACTCGTGGATGGGGTCCTCCCCCAGTATGCACTACTCTACGGTCCTCCAGACCAACAGGTAAGTACACTGGGACCATGCTTTGTGGCTAATGCCTGTGTTGAGTCGGGTGGATGAAAGATGGTGGGGAGGGGAGCGAATGAGGCATGCATCAGACGACGGATGACAGGATGTGCCACATGGCAAGGGTAGGGATGGGGGGCCACTCACATTGAGGGTGCAGAAGGTGATGACTCTTTTTCTCCCCCTGTACATTTCACATAGGTCAGCGCCCACCAGAAGATAGACATTTGGCGTGCCATCGCCAAGGACGTCCGGGCCTTGGGGGTCCACCACAGACGGGGCACCCACTGCCTGAAGAGATGGGAGGACATCCGACGCTGGAGCAGGAAGACGGCGGAGGCTCAGCTGGGGATGGCCTCCCAACGTGGGAGGGGTGCCAGTCGTACTTTGACCCCCCTGATGTCCCGGATCCTGGCGGTGGCCTACCCCGATTTGGATGGGCACGTGAGGACATCACAGCAGACACAAGGGGGTGAGTACAACCTCATTCTGCTGACTTTGCATGCAGTGGAGGTGTCTGGGTGGGGGAGGAGGGCTGTGGGTATCCGTAGGCCAGGGCGATTTCTGTAGGCTAGGCCCCTCCGTAAGGCATGGCCCTGTGCTCCCGCCCCCCACCTCTGTAGGGTGCCAAGTATAGTTATCCATGGCCCTGTGTCATCTATGTGTGCAGTTGTCGTCCATAGCTTGTAGGCCATGTCCCACGGATTGAGTAGTGGACCCCAAGTGTGCGGCGTAGTGCAGGGGGCTTCTGTGTCTGTCCTCTCCGCCAACGGTGTCGCCAATGCATGCACTCAACATGTCTTTATTCCCCCCCCTTTTTTGTGGTCTTCCTGTTCATGTGTGCATTAGCATCATCAGGCGGAGGAGAAGTGGCATTGGAGCACGAGGGAGCTGCATCTCACATGGCCCTGGAGGGCCATGCAACGGATTCCGAATACACCAGTGAGACGGAGGGTGAGGGGAGCTCCACAGCGGGGACTCGTGCAGACATTAGTGACACTGACTCGTCCTCTGAAGGGAGCTCCCTTGTGGTGGCGGCAACATCCGTGCCCCCCGCACCAACAGGTACAGCCGCCACCCAGAGCACCAGCACCGCCCTCCCAGCAGCCCCTCAGCGTTTGGCCCGTGCCCGCTCACCCAGGAAGGTGGGCATCTCCTTCGCCCCAGGCACCTCAGGCCCTGCCCCTATCACCCCTGCTGCCCTCAGTGAGGAGGTCATTGACCTCCTGAGGACGCTCATTGTTGGGCAGTCTACCCTTTTGAATGCCATCCAGGGTGTAGAAAGGGAGGTGCACCAGAGTAATGCATACCTGGAGGGCATTCATTCTGGTCAGGCTGCCCATCAGCGATCGTTCAACACTCTGGCCTCAGCACTGATGGCAGCAATTGTCCCTGTCTCTAGCCTCCCCCCTCCAACTTCCTCCACCCATACCCTATCACCTGTACCTCTGCCTATCCCAGACACACCATCATCCCAGCCTGCACACACCTCAACACCCAAGGGAAGCTCATCCAGACATAAGCACCACACATCACACAAGCATTCACACAAGCAACATCCACATACAGACATACCAACACCCACTGCCTCCACTGTGTCCCCCTCCTCCTCGTCTCCCTCCTCCCTCCCTGTCACGTCTCCACTCACACCTGCATGCACAACATCTTCAGCCACTACGTCCATCACCAGCACACCCACCAGAACCCCCCGCACACGTGCAGTCACCACCTCCACTACCATTTACACGTCCCCTGTGTCCTCTCCCACTGTGTCTGTGACCCCCTCTTCCAAGCTACACAAATGCAGGCAGCCACCCACCCAACAGCCATCCACCTCACGACAGCATCCAGCCCAAGCACCTGCACCCAAAGACACCAGACTGAAGACTCCCCCACCCCGTCCATCTCATAGGACTCCAGTCAGCACCTCAGCCACCACAAAAGCGGGACCTGTAATGACAGTGTGCCATGGGCTGTGGAGTCCCCCACCCTCAAGGGCAGCCAGTTCAGTAAGGAGCCAAGGCACGGCCAGCCCACCCCCGGTAAAACATCCGAAGATTGTCAGTGGCCGGCGCGAGAGGCCGAAGATACCAGGGACCAAAATCCCTACCATGGCTCCGGCAGGAAGTGTGGTGCCACCTGGCACACCGCCAAAGGTGGGGAAGGCCCACAGGCGAACAGGGAAGGCTGGGAAGGGCAACACGCCCGACAAGTCCGCCAGCAGCCAAGCTGGCCAGGAGGGCCCCGCCAGCCCCATCCCAGGTGGGCAGGAGGACACCCACAGGCCCGGTACTGCAGCCCAGGAGGGCCCCGCAAGCCCCACCCCAGGTGGGCAGGAGGACACCCACAGGCCCGGTACTGCAGCCCAGCAAGGCCCCGCCAGCCACACGACAGATGGGCAGGAAGGCACCGCCAGCCACAGGTCAGGTGGCGAATGACCTCCATGCCATGGCCGGATCCGCTGAGCTGGACACTCATCCGATGCACCGCTGCACTGGCCACCGCCGTCTCAAGCACCGCTAAACTGGGCACCGCCGTCTCAAGCACCGCTGAACAGGGCACCGCAGTCTCAAGCACCGCTGAACAGGGCACCGCCGTCTCAAGCACCGCTGAACTGGGCCCTTCATCTCAAGCACCGCTGAGCTGGGCCCTTCATCTCAAGCACCGCTGATCTGGGCACCGCCGTCTCAAGCACCGCTGAACTGGGCACCGCCGTCTCAAGCACCGCTGAACTGGGCACCGCCGTCTCAAGCACCGCTGAACTGGGCCTTCATCTCAAGCACTGCTGAACAGGGCACTGCCGTCTCAAGCACCGCTGAACAGGGCACCGCCGTCTCAAGCACCGCTGAACTGGGCCCTTCATCTCAAGCACCGTTGAACTGGGCCCTTCATCTCAAGCACCGCTGAACAGGGCACCGCCGTCTCAAGCACCGCTGAACTGGGCACCGCCGTCTCAAGCACCGCTGAACTGGGCACCGCCGTCTCAAGCACCGCTGAACAGGGCACCGCAGTCTCAAGCACCGCTGAACAGGGCACCGCTGTCTCAAGCACCGCTGAACAGGGCCCTTCATCTCAAGCACCGCTGAACTGGGCCCTTCATCTCAAGTACCGCTGAACTGGGCACCACCGTCTCAAGCACCGCTGAACTGGGCCCTTCATCTCAAGCACCGCTGAACTGGGCCCTTCATCTCAAGCACCGCTGCACTGGGCACCGCCGTCTCAAGCACCGCTGAACTGGGCACCGCCGTCTCAAGCACTGCTGAACAGGGCACCGCCGTCTCAAGCACCGCTGAACTGGGCCCTTCATCTCAAGCACTGCTGAACTGGGCACCGCCGTCTCAAGCACCGCTGAACAGGGCACCGCCGTCTCAAGCACCGCTGAACTGGGCCCTTCATCACAAGCACCGCTGAACTGGGCACCGCCGTCTCAAGCACCGCTGAACAGGGCACTGCCGTCTCAAGCACCGCTGGACTGGGCCCTTCATCTCAAGCACCGCTGAACTGGGCACCGCCGTCTCAAGCACCGCTGAACAGGGCACCGCCGTCTCAAGCACCGCTGGCCCATTGGCGGACGGGGCAGGCCCGCCTCTGTGTCGGGCAGGGCTGCACGAAGCACTCTGGGCACCAGTCCCCCTCCAGAACCAGTGGAGACTGTTATCCACTTGTGAGACTGTGGCTTTGCACTCCCCAGGATGTAACAGTGGGCAACCCACCCACTGGAGAGACTTGAGAGACTGTGGCTTTGCACTCCCCAGGATGTAACAGTGGGCAAACCACCCAATGTAGAGACTTGAGAGACTGTGGCTTTGCACTCTCCAGGATGGAACAGTGGCCATGGAGGCCCCTCGTGGATCTGGCGTCGTGGACTCATCTGGCTGAGGTACCCCCCTTCCCTTCCCCCTGAGGTGCCTGTAGTTTTGCTATCTGATGCCCCTGCAGTGTTCTCTCCGTTGGAGTCAGGTATCCTGTGTGGGCTTTGCCCATGTGATTTGGGCCCAGTGTTCCACGGACAATGCCTGCTACAATGATCGGACTTTAAAATGTATGTATATAAAGGTTTTAGATTTGTGATATATTTTTAAGCCAGTGATACAATATATTGCAATGTTTAGAATCATTTCCTTTTGTCTTTGCATTCTTCCGGGGGGTTTGGGGGGTGTAACTCTGAGTTGTTGCTATGCATTGATGTGTGTGTTGTAGTGGATGAGGGTGGGGGTGGGTGTGTCGCGTATGTGTGTCCCCGTAATTTTTTCCATCCCCCCTCCCCTGTGTCGTAGGTGCAGTACTCACCGTTGTCTTCTGCGCCGGCGTTCGTGCTCCTGGTAGAGGAGCAGGAAGACAATCGCTGGGAGGATGTGGAGTTCAGGTTCCATGCTGTCCAGATTCCTCATGGGGTGTATGGAGGTGAGCGTTTTCCGTTAGAAATGGCTGTTTCTGCCGTGTTTTTATCGGCGGGGCTACCGCCCCGGAAAAGGTGGTGGATTGGTAGGTTGTGATGGGGTGGGCGGTACATTGACTCTCGCCTGTCTGTTGGCGGTGACCGCCGCGCTGTTTGTTTGTCCCACCGTGGCGGGCGGTGTGTTGAAGTGGCGGTCTCTGTTGGCGGTTTCCGCCAGGGTCGGAATTCCATTTTTTTTACCGCCAGACTGTTGGCGGTTTAGCCGCCGCTTTAACTCCGACCGCCAAGGATGGAATGACCCCCATAGTAATGTGTTTTACATGTCCTGACAGTGACATATTGCTAAATTCGTTTTTCACTGTTGCAAGGCCTGTCCCTCTCATAGGTTAACATGGGGGCTACCTTTAAATCTGATTAAAGTGTAGATTCCCTTTGGGAGCGGATGGACATGTGGAGTTTGGGGTCTCTGAGCTCACAATTTAAAAATACATATTTTAGTAAGGTTGATTTTGAAATTGTGTGTTTGAAAATGCCACTTTTAGAAAGTGAGCATTTTCTTGCTTATACCATTTCTGTGACTGCCTGTTTGTGGATTCCCTGTCTGGGTCAGTTTGACAGATGGGCTGGTTGTACCTCACACTATACAGTGACACAAAGGGAGCTGGGGTGTAGCCTGCATTTCCTGATGAGCCATCTGTGCTAGGAGGGAGGGGAGGAGTGGTCACTTACACCTGAAAGGGCTGTGTCTGTCCTCAAACAATGCAGTCTCCAACCCCCTGGTGAGTGTCTGGGGCCTGGCCTGGGCAAGGCAGGATTTCACACTCAAAAGAGACTTTACTTTGAAGTAGGCCTATTTCAAAGGAGAAATTGGATTTAAGAAGGGCACCCAAAACCACAGACTTAAGAACACCTCTGGAAACAAGAGGAACCTCTGCCTGGAGAAGAGCTGAAGAGCTGAGGAAGAAGAGCTGCCCTGCCTGTGACTGTGCTTTGTGGAGATACCCTGCAGTTGCTGCTTCCGCCAGAGTAAGAGGGCAAAGACTGGACTTTGTGTGCCTTCCATCTTGAGAAGAACTCTCCAAGGGATTGATTTAGAGATTGCCTCCTGTTGTTTGAAGTCTCAGGGACAGCAAAGATTTCTCTCTGTTAGCACTTGGAGTCTCTGGAGAGACTCCTACCCTGCCAAGTGGTGCCCATCCAGTTCCTGGGACCCTGAAAGGAGAAGTTGGCAGCCTAACAGGCAGAAATCCACGCACAGAGCGCCGCGCGGAGAAAAGATCGACGCAACTCCGATCTGCGGCTGAAGAAATGACACGCCGCCGGCTCCGCAGCTCAAAATCGACGCTCACGGAAAACACGACTGAAGAATCAATGCACGGAGCTGGAGAAACGACGCACAGCATCGCTGATGGAGGCTGGGAGATCGCATCCTGCGCTGCGTGGTTTTCGGATCATCGTGTGGCTGGATTACCGACGCAAGCACCGCTGGGCGTGTAAAAACAATGCAAGACCTGCCCGGACCCGAGAGTGCTGACCGGACCGACGCATCACTCTCCTGCGGAGAGAAGAAATGACGCACCCCGACCCAACGAAAGGAGAAACGGCGCAAGGTCTTGCTCATGAGTGGAATCGATGCATCGCAAGCCCTTTTTGATGCACACTCGCCCGTGCAGGGTTATTTTTGATGCAACCAAGGTACATTTTCACGCTAACAGTGTTAGTGTGTGTTTTAAACTACCTAAAGACTCTTTTTGCTTTTTAATTGATAACTTGACTTATGTATTGTGGATTTTTGTCGTTTTGGTCTTGTTTTGTTTAGATAAATATTCCTATTTACAACAATAACCTGTGTTGTGTCATTTTGTAGTGTTTTCATTAAGTTACTATGTGTGTTGGTACAAATACTTTACACCTAGCACTCTGAAGTTAAGCCTACTGCTCTGCCAAGCTACCAAGGGGGAAGCAGGGGTTAGCTGAGGGTGATTCTCTTTTACCCTGACTAGAGTGAGGGTCCTTGCTTGAACAAGGGGTAAACTGACTGTCAATCAAAGACCCCATTTCTAACACCTATAAATCACAACAATCCCCCCATCCTGTTCCAGGTCAGTCTATCCTGAAAATACCGTACCTGGATGGAAAGGTTTGGACCAGATCAGGAGCAGGGTTCTCATGTAGTCAAGTCTCCGTGAAGAAAAGCATATCAGGTATTGAGTCCTTTAAAAGCTATCCAATTTGTGGGCTGCCAAAGAATGGAAATTAACCATGAACATACGACTCATGGTAAATGAGAAGGGCACATGTTTGTCAAAGTCCAGCCGAGGTAGAAAGCCACAATTATCACAGGTTGACAGAGGAAGATTAGGGTCCGAAGAATGATGACAGAGATCAGCTATGGGGGATTAAAGTGCCCGTAATTGGTTAGCAGTGAAAGTTTCCTTGTTTTGAGTAGAAGGCCATACCTCCTGGCCCCCAGTCACAGGCAGGCGCAGATGGGGGCAGACAGCTTGCCTTTGGCATAACAGTGATGCGCCCGTGCTATCGTACACATTTAAGGGCTACAAGCTCTAACAGGCTTCGTCCAAACTTTGCTGATTAGAAGGTCCTAACCAGAATGCATCCTCAAGCATTGATGGATGTTAGAAATGGGGTTTCTAGTTGGCAGTTGCTTCCACGCTGTCTAAGTAGGAACCCTCACTCTAGTCAGGGTAAGGAGGTCACAGCGCTAAGATAACCCCTGCTCACCCCCTTCATAGCTTGGCACAAGCAGTCAGGCTTATCTCAGAGGCAACGTGTAAAGTATTTGTACACACACAGTAACACAGTGAAAACACCACATAAGTACTCCACACCAGTTTAGAAAAATAGCCAATATTTATGTGTGTAAACAACAAAACACTAACATTCACAAATAAAGATCCAAATTTTTAAAGATTAATTCTTAGTAAAGTGCTTTGAAACACAATAGCTCCAACTGGGGCTATCACAACGTCTTGACCGAGTCATTCACAACAGTCTGACACCACTCACGAGGGACTGCGGGCCAGTCACAGAGTCGCAAGGACCCCAGGTACAGTACCTTGGAAAACGAGGAACCAAAGACATTGCATGGAGTTGGGGAGGTTAGGAATCACTGGACCCAGTGCGGCGTCGGTTCCTTACTGCTCCCGGGGAGGTGAGGCTGTGGTTCCTTACTGCTAGGCAGGGAAGGTGAGGCCTCGGTTCCTTATGGTTGCAGGGGAGGTGACGCGGTGATGGTCGTGAGGCATTGGTTCTTTACAACAAGGCGGGGTTGTCAACACCAGAGCAATACGCTCTCTATTGGCGACAAAAATGCAAAAACCCAGCACTCTCAAAACAAAGTAATTTATGCATTGTGCTGATATGTTGTGGTTTAACCTTTTGCATTGCAGAGTTCAATCCGGAAAACTTATTTTTAATATGCTTACAAATACTGTTCCTTTGCAATGTATTGCTGCAGGTTTTCAGAGTGTGTTAGGGTGTGGCCCCTTTCCAGGGCCTTCCAGAGACTTTCCCTGCAACATGCCTGGGTGTGGTTCTGGGCTGGGCCAAGACTCTATAAAAGAGAGCCAGCCCAACTCCCAGTGCTCACTATTCAGAGGTCCCGGTGCAGAGCAGCAGCTTCTTCCTGAGCTCCTGACCAGGCAGCCTATTTGGATCTTCCAGTCTTCTGCCCTAATCCTTCATTGGTGATCATTGTTCCAGGCGGTAAGACGGTGGTTGGACTGTCCCAACACCGTTATTTAGAATTTTCATATTCTTGGTTTAAATTCTTAAATGAGTAACAGATTACTTGCGTGCTACCATTTCTTGACATTTATATGATAGTTTGCAAATAGGTAAGACGCGCGATTTATTTCATAAAGGTTTTACTTTGTTATTCATTGCGCGCTACCATTTCTTGACTTTTACATGGTGGCTTAAGAACTGGCAAGACCCGCAATTCATTTTATGGTGTTTAAACATTGTTGTCCATTGCGCGCTACTATGTCTTGACATTTACATGATGTTTTACGAATTGGCGAGACGCACAACTCGTTTCATGAGCATTTAACTTTGTTGTTCATTGCATGCTACCATTTCTTGACATTTTACATGGTGGCTTAAGAATCGGCAAAAGAAGCGCGATTCGTTTCATTGTACTTTGATCTTGTTATTTATTGTGAGCTGTTATTCCTTGACATTTACATCGTGTTTTACGAATCGGCAAGACGCGCAATTTGATTAATGATGATTTTACTTTGATATTCATTGCGTGCTACCATTTCTTGGTATTAAAAATGGTAACACTCGAATTGGCAAGACGCACGGTTCTCTCCTCGAGTGTAATTCATGTTGTTTATTCTATGCTACTATTCTAAGATATTTATTATGTTATATTCGAGTTGACAAGTTATGTGATTTGTTTCCTGAATCCATATTGTGTTATTCATGGTGCACAAACCTTTTATGGTGTTTACTATATATATATATATATATATATATATATATAAATCTGCAATATGTGCAATTTGTGTTGAAACATTTTAAGAGTACACAGAAGGCCAGAGTTTCTAGATGCAATATTGTATGGTCCTAGTATACATTCTCAAAACAGGATTTATATGACTGGTTTAAAATTTAGTCAGAATGTTTTTTCTGATTCTCATGTAAAGGAAAGTACTTGAATAAGAAAGTTTTCATTTAATTCATCTTGATTCCCCTACAGGTATCCGGTCATCTTGAAACTTAGTCATTTTAAACTTAACTCTTAGATTGTTCATGTTTTCAGAGTGACTAGGCTTAGAATCATAGTCTAGTATTGATTTCAGGAGATATAATTTTCATATTGCGTGTTCTAACCTTTTTCTTACTACAGGTGTCCTTCCCAGCTGTTCCCTTCGTAATCCCCTCTTCCCCTCTTGGACTCTCTCAGTCTCTGTGATTTATCTATCAGAGTCTTGGAGCTGTTCAGTGGTGGACGTGATGGGAACGTGCACAGACCCCGAGGATCTGGTGACTCTGACAGAATAGTGAGCCCAACAAATTATTATCCTCCTGGCTTGTGTATGTTCTCAGCATGGCCACGCTAGACGAGTTAGTCAAGGCTATCACCCAGCTCCAAGCAGAGGTGGTATCATCCAAAGAATTGACAACTAGCTTAGCAGAGAGAGTGAGTCAGTTGCAAGATAAGGTAGAGAAGAAGGAATAAAGTCCCACAGGTGTGTCTTGGCCAGGTACTTCTTCTCAGGCTTCTGGAAGTAATCCGATTTCCCTAAATGTTCCTTCTGCAATTCCTTTAGCTCCCCCAGAACGTTTCTCAGGTGTCCCTTTGAAAGCGCAATCTTTCCTGGTTCAAGTGGAACTACACTTCACCTGCAGACCAAATACTTTTCCCGGTGTCCAGTCCAAAGTAGCTTTCTTGTTATCATATCTGTCTGGGGATGCAGCTACTTGGGCAATTCCTCTTGTGCGTAAACATAGTCCCTTGTTCTATAACTGGAGAAATGTTGTTCGTGAATTTGAGAGAGTTTTTGATCGTTGAACTGTAACACAGTCAGCAGATCGTGAATTATTAGATTTACACCAAGGAAATCAAGACCTAGTGTCGTATTTAGCCAACTTTACCGGCTGGTTGCCGAGACATCCTGGCCTGAAGAAAAACAATCGGTCTTGTTTTACAAGGGACTCAAAGAGGAATTAAAAGATATCTTAGCGCAAATCGATCCACAACCTACAGACTGTCAAGAATTAATAAATCTTGTCTTGAGACTTGATCATCATTTAGCAGAACGTAAAGGAACGCGCAAAAAGATTGAAAAATATTCATGGCGCGTTCATGATAACAGAGACTCAAGAACTCCGAAAGAAAGAACGCCTGAAGCGATGGAAATTGGAACCATCAGAAGACCTTTGACCAAAGATGAAAAGGTCCTCCGCAGAAAAAATGGACAATGTCTTTATTGTGGGCGAAAAGGTCATTTTGCCAAAGATTGTCCAATCAAACCAAAGAACAAGCAAGGTCCAGTTCAGAAGGTCGCAGCCAATGCACCAGTTGAGTTGGAAAACTAAAACACCCGAGATGCAGAGAAGGGTTGCTCTTGGGTGTCACTGTGTACCCTTCACAATCTAGACATCTTAAACTGGAAATAAGAGTTCAGGTCAAGAAAAAGATCTATTTAAAAAAGCTCTAGTTGATTCTGGGGCTACTGGGAACTTTGTTGATGTCCAATTGGTTCGTGCAGGGGGGATCCCATGTATTGAAAAGAAGACCCCAGAAATCATCCAGGCAGTCGATGTAAAACTCTTGACTGGAGGTCCGGTAACTCTTCAGACTATCCCCTTGTCGATGATTTGTGAAGATAAGATTCAAAGAAAGAAACATAAAGAGAAAATCATCTTTGAGGTGATCCATGCTCCCCAATATGGGAATATCCTCGGCTTGCCATGGTTAACTCATCACAATCCGGAGATCAATTGGGCAGAACGAAAAATCATGTTCTCATCTGCGCTATGTAACAAACAATGTCTCCAAAAGATTCAAGTACCAAAAGTTTGCAACTCTTACATAGCTACTGCCGCGGAGAAAGAAATTCAGCTGCCCAAACAGTATTCATCTTACAAAGATGTATTTGATGAGAAAGGAGCAGAGACTCTACATCCTCATAGATCTTATGACTGTCAAACTGATCTAGCCCCAGGTGCAATACTTCCCAACTGTCGTGTATATGCCCTGTCAGAACATGAAAATCAACATTTACGAAAATACCTAGATCAATTTTTGGAGAATGGCTTCATTCGCCCCTCTAAGTCTCCTGCAGCTTCGCCTTTGTTTTTTGTTTCAAAAGCTAATGGAGAACTTCGAACTTGCATCGACTATAGGGGTTTGAACAAAGTCACCATCAAGAATAAATATCCTTTGCCCCTAATTCCGGTCTTATTGGAACAAGTAAAGAAAGCAAAAATCTACACGAAGCTTGACCTTCGAGGTGCTTATCATTTGGTCAGAATGAAAGAGGGTGATGAATGGAAAACAGCATTCAAGACAAGATATGGCCTTTTTGAATACACCTTCATGCCTTTTGGTCTGTGTAATGCTCCAGCAGCATTTCCATTTTTCATGAATGACGTTCTTAGAGAGTACCTCGACATATTTGCCATAGTCTACATCGATGACATTTTGATCTACTCAGACAATGAAAACGAACATGTCCAACATGTAAAGAAAATTTTTGCAGCCCTTCGAAAACACCATTTATATTGCAAACTAACCAAGTGTGAGTTTCATGTTACCACAGTTGAGTTTTTAGGGGTTATTCTTACCCCTCAAGGTATGGTGATGCGAGAAAAGAATGTAAAAGCTGTATCAGATTGGCCCACCCCAAAGACTGTTCGTGATGTACAATGTTTCCTGGGGTTTGCAAATTTTTACCGGAGGTTCATAAATCATTTCTCCCAGACAGTGGCTCCAATCACTAAGCTACTAAGAAAGAAAGAAAAGTTTGAATGGTCCCCAGAAGCTGATCAAGCCTTCTCGACTTTGAAGGAAGCTTTCTCCACTGCCCCAGTCTTGACTCATCCTGATGTGAATCAACCTTTCATAGTGGAAGCTGATGCTTCAGATGTAGCAATAGGAGCTGTCTTATCACAACGAAATAAAGACACTGGTCAACTTCATCCTGTAGCTTATATGTCTCGGAATTTGAACGAAGCCGAACAGAACTATGTCATTGCTGAAAAGAGTTTCTGGCGATTCGTGACGCCTTTAAAGAATGGAGACATCCTTTGTTGGGTGCCAAATACACTGTTACAGTATATACTGATCATCGTAATCTTCAATTCATGAGTTCCGCCAGACTTTTGACCCCACAGCAATTACGCTGGATACTTTTTTTTGCCGAATTTGATTTTGTAGTAACCTTCCGGCCTGGTAAAGATAATCGCAAGGCTGACGCCTTGTCCCGTCATGAGTCTACCTCGTTGCCTGCATTTCAAGCCTCCAGAGCTATTGTTGCTCCTGACAAGGTTCTATGTATCATAAAAACTGAAGATTTCTTTGAAGAAATTTGCAACTCTTTCACTGTTGAAAATTGGCAAACATGGGCCCAAGCAGATCCCAAAAGGTCAATCAAGCAAAGTTTACCCTTTCATAACGCTCGTTTGTTCGTACCCACTACCAAACTTCGCAAGATAGTGTTTCATTGGTTGCATGTTATACCTAAAGCAGGTCACCCAGGTACTCCTAAAACTCTTGAACTGATCCAACGCTATTTTTGGTGGCCTACCCTAAAAAAAGATGTAAAAGCAATGGTAAACAACTGTGAAGTTTGTGCTCGCATTAAAACAAGTCATTCAAAACCAAAAGGGTTGTTACATCCACTTCCAACCCCAAGTCGTCCATGGGAGCACATTTCTTCAGACTTTATTACCGGTCTGCCAGTAGTTCAACAGCATTCAGTAATTCTGGTGGTAGTAGATAGTCTCACGAAATGTGGACATTTCATCGCCTGTAAAATATTGCCCACTTCTAGTGAATTGGCAACTAGTTTACTGAACAGAGTGGTTCTTTATCATGGACTGCCAAAGGTTATCCTCTCCGATCAGGGGTCACAATTTTCCTCCAATTTCTGGAAGACATGGTGTAAAACACTCCAAGTGACAACTACGCTATCTACTAGTCACCATCCTCAAACAGATGGTCAAACGGAGAGACTAAATCAGACTTTGAAACAATACCTACGTGCCTACCCTGAAAAGGCACTTCATTCTTGGACATCTATGCTCTGGTTAGCTGAGTTAGCTTACAATAACTCATTCCACACTTCTATTGGCGTTACACCCTTTTTTGGTTTATTTGGCTATCATCCTGACACCTTGCCCATCACAATTCCTCAAGAAAGTTCTCTTACTTCAGCTGTGTCAGAAACCATTCAGCATTTACATCAAACCCAGAAACTGATTCAGCAGCATTTAGAAAAAGCCAAACAAAAATATAAAAGGCATTATGACAAGAATCATTGTGAGGGACCACAATATCAATCAGGTGACAAAGTGTGGCTTTCCACAAAACATATAGACTTCAAGAAGAAGCACATGTTTAACCCTAAATTCATAGGTCCTTATACTGTCCTTCAGCAAATCAATCCGGTGACCTATAAACTACAATTGCCTAGATCCTTACGGATTCATCCAGTGCTCCACACTTCCCTCTTGAAAAAGGCAGTCCAAAAAGTCCACCCTCATCCAGCTCCTGTTCTAGTACAAGGGGAAGAAGAATACGAAGTCAAGAAAGTGTTGGATTCTAAACTGAGAGGGCGTAATCTATGGTACTTAATCTCATGGAAAGGTTATGGTCCTGAAAGTAACTCATGGGTTTCCGCATCTGATGTTCATGCTCCAGTACTTGTGAGACGCTTTCATCATCTTAATTCAAGCAAACCAGGCCCTAGAGCGCGTCTGGGAGAGAGGAGTACTGTCAATACCAGAGCAATACGCGCTCTATTGGTGACAAAAATGCAAAAACCCAGCACTCTCAAAACAACTTAATTTATGCATTGTGCTGATATGTTGTGGTTTAACCTTTTGCATTGCAGAGTTCAATCCTGAAAACTTATTTTTGATATGCTTACAAATACTGTTCCTCTGCAATGTATTGCTGCAGGTTTTCAGAGTGTGTTAGGGTGTGGCCCCTTTCCAGGGCCTTCCAGAGACTTTCCCTGCAACATGCCTGGGCGTGGTTCTGGGCTGGGCCAAGACTCTATAAAAGAGAGCCAGCCCAACTCCCAGTGCTCACTATTCAGAGGTCCCAGTACAGAGCAGCAGCTTCTTCCTGAGCTCCTGTCCCGGCGGCCTATTTGGATCTTCCAGTCTTCTGCCCTAATCCTTCATTGGTGATCATTGTTCCAGGTGGTAAGACGGTGTTTGGACTGTCCCGAAACCGTTATTTAGAATTTTCATATTCTTGGTTTAAATTCTTAAATGAGTAACAGATTACTTGCGCGCTACCATTTCTTGATATTTATATGGTAGTTTACAAATAGGCAAGACGTGCAATTTATTTCATAAAGGTTTGACTTTGTTATTCATTGCGCGCTACCAATTTTTGACATTTACATGGTGGCTTAAGAATTGGCAAGACGCGCGATTCTTTTTATGGTGTTTAAACATTGTTGTCCATTGCATGCTACTATTTCTTGACATTTACATGATGTTTTACAAATTGGCCAGACGCACAACTCGCTTCATGAGCATTTAATTTTGTTGTTCATTGCACGCTACCATTTCTTGACATTTTACATGGTGGCTTAAGAATCGGCAAAAGAAGCGTGATTCGTTTCATTGTACTTTGATCTTGTTATTTATTGTGAGTTGTTATTCCTTGACATTTACATCGTGTTTTACGAATCGGCAAGACGCGCAATTCGATTAATGATGATTTTACTTTGATATTCATTGCGTGCTACCATTTCTTGGTATTTTACATGGTAACACTCAAATTGGCAAGATGCACGGTTCTCTCCTCGAGTTTAATTCATGTTGTTTATTGTATGCTACTATTCTAAGATATTTATTATGCAATATTCGAGTTGACAAGTTATGTGATTTGTTTCCTGAATCCATATTGTGTTATTCATGGTGGACAATCCTTTTATGGTGTTTACTATATATATATATATCTGCGATATGCGCAATTTGTGTTGAAACATTTTAAGAGTACACAGAAGGCCAGAGTTTCTAGATGCAATATTGTATGGTCCTAGTATACATTCTCAAAACAGGATTTATATGACTGGTTTAAAATTTAGTCAGATTGTTTTTTCTGATTCTCATGTAAAGGAAAGTACTTGAATAAGAAAGTTTTCATTTAATTAATCTTGATTCCCCTACAGGTATCCGGTCATCTTGAAACGTAGTCATTTTAAACTTAACTCTTAGATTGTTCATGTTTTCAGAGTGACTAGGCTTAGAATCATAGTCTAGTATTTATTTCAGGAGATATAATTTTCGTATTGTGTGTTCTAACCTTTTTCTTACTACAGGTCTCCTTCCCAGCTGTTCCCTTCCTAATCCCCTATTCCCCTCTTGGACTCTCTCAGTCTCTGTGATTTATCTATCAGAGTCTTGGAGCTGTTCAGTGGTGGACGTGTTGGGAACGTGCACAGACCCCGAGGATCTGGTGACTCTGACAGGGGTAGATGAATCCAGCAGGTCAAGACGTAAGGTGTCGACTTTGGGGAGTCGCGATCACACCACGGGGCCACAATTGCTGCGGCGAAGTTGGAGTCAGATGTCACGGAGGTTGGTGAAACGGCACTCTGGACTTATGCTGTGGCAGGACTTCGGGGGGACTGTGGAAGCATCATGCCTGCAGCGTCAGTTGTTTCACTCAGAGGGGACCTCGGCTCCGGTGCAGGCAGTGGCACAGAGTCAGGCAGCAGGGCCAGTTCCGAAGTCGCTCGGGAGTTTGTTTGTTCTTGATTACACCAGAAGTCACTCTCCAGGTGCCAGGAACTAGCTTTGGCACCTCTTGGCAAGACAGGACTCTGAGCATGGGAACCCAGGTACTGGCAGATAAAGTATTTGATGTCCCTGAGACTTCTTAACAGGAGGCAAGCTCAGTCCAAGCCGTTAGAGAATCTTTAGAACAGAATGTGGAATGCAAAGTCCAGTCCATTCACTCCCAGGACAAAAGCAGCAAGCAGCAGGCCAGCACAGCAAAGCAACAGGGAGAGTGGCAGTCCCTTCTACAGCATCCAGCTCTTCTTTCTGGTGAATGGCCTTAGTCCAGAAGGATTCTAACTTTGTAGGGCAGAGTTCTAGTACTTATACCCATTTCTGCCTTTGAAGTTAACAAACTTCAAAGAAAAGCCATTGTAGTGCACAAGACCCTGCCTTTCCCTTCCCTGGCCCCAGACACACTCCATGGGTTTGGAGACTGCGCAGTGTAAAGACAGGCACAGCCGTATTCAAGCGCAGGTGTCAGCTTCTCCCACCACTCTAGCTCATGAAGACACATCAGGGTATGCAGGGCACATTTCAGCTCACTTTGTGTGACTGTCTAGAATGAATTCACAAACAGCCCAACTATCATCCTGACCCAAACGTATATTCCACAGCCAGGCAGAAGCAAAGAATGGTTAAGCTGGAAAATGCTCACTTTCAAAATGTGGCATTTTCAAAATTACAATTTAAAAAACAACTTCACCAAAAGATGTATTTGTAAATTGTGAGTTCAGAGACCCCAAACTCCACATCTCTATCTTCTCCCAATGGGAAACTACACTTAAAAGATATTTCAAGGCAATCCTGATGTTACCCTATAGGAGAGATAGTCCTTGCAATAGTGCAAACAGAATTTAGCAGTAGTTCACTGCCAGGACATGTAAAACACACCAGTACATGTCCTCCCTCTGTAAAACACTGCACCCTGCCCATGGGGCTGCCTTGGGCCTACCTTAGGGGTGACTTACATGTAGTAAAGGGGAAGGTTTGGGCTGGCAAGTGGGTACACTTGCCAGGTCGAAATGGCAGTTTAAATCTGCACACCCAGACACTGCAATGGCAGGTCTGATACATGTTTGCAGGACCACTCATGTGGCCCACTAGTAGCATTTGATTTTCAGGCCTTGGGCACACTTGGTGCACTACACTAGGGACTTACTGGTAAATCAGACATGCCAATCATGGATAAACCAATCACCAATACCATTTATACAGAGAGCACTTGCACTTTATCACTGGTCAGAAGTGGTAAAATGCCCAGAGTTCTAAAGTCACCAAAAACAAAATTCAGCACAGGATCAAAAACAGGAGGTCAGAAGCCAAAAGACAGGGGAAACTAAGCAAAGGGCTGACAGGTCTAACAATGGACAACGACGATGCGGTGAGATAAAAACAGGTGAAGTAAGTTACAAAATACTGCCAAGTATTTCAAATAAAATACCTCCCAGATTTTTGAAGTTTCACTGAAGTGAGTTAGAAAATACTGTCAAGTATTTCAAATAAAGTGCCTCCCAGATTTTTGCAGTTTCACAACAGGACAGAGGAACCTCATGTAATTACAATTTTTAAAGAGCATCCCAGCTATCATACACATTTAAGGACTATGAGCTCTAACAGGCTATGCTCAACCTTTGCTGATTGGAAGGTCCTAACCAATCTGAATGCGCCCTCAAGCTTCGATGGACAACGCAATTGCGTCAAGATAAAAAAAGGTGAAGTGAGTAAAATAAATACCCCCAATATTTCAAACAAAATGCCTCACAGATTTTCGCAGTTTCACAGCAGGACAGAGGAACACGATACGGGTGGGTGAGCTACTGCCTTGGAGGGAGCCCAGGACGGGTTGGGCTTCAGAGCTAGCAATAGCAGGTGGTAGATTTGGGTCACTTGGGGTTTGAAAAATACAGGTGGAAAGGACGGGGTCTTTTTCGATCTTCATGTGAAATGCATGTCCAGAACACGTTAATGCCATAGAAGTCTCTCAGTGGCTAGGGGATAAGCAGTCAAGCAAGGAGAAACAAATGAGCAGGGCTAATTTGGTTGTATACCTGTTACCATGAATGTTAAATCTTTTCGAATAGTTTCATGTAACATTAATGGAGCGAACAACCAAGTTAAGTTTAGGTCAATACTTCAATGGCTTAAGGCGTAGCAAGTGTAGATAATTCTGCTTCAAGAAACCCACCTTAGGACACAATCCAAATTGCCCAAAATGCCAAACTTTATTTCTCAAGCATTCAATTAATCCGCCAATACAGCTGTTCGGGGTGTGGCAATTCTGATTTTGAGCAATATAATGGGTGAAGTGCAACAGGTTGTTAGGGATCCCAAAACCAGATGAATTTTAGTCAGCCTGAAAGTAGAGAACCAACTTTTCCACTTGGTCATTTTTTATGGCCCAATATAAGATGATATAACCCCCCTTAGTGAAATATACAAACTTTTGCTCTTACTCTCAGGCTTTTTCATGATGGGGGGACTTTAGCATTAAACAAGACATCAAGTTAAACTTGTCTCATGGAAATAAATAACAAAACAAACCAAGAGCCTATTTTGTTTTAGCCAAAGTTATTAGTGATATAGCCTTAGTAGATCCTTGATGTCAAGAATACTCACAGGCACAAGAATTTACCTGTTTTTCTAAATGGTTTACTTTAACCTCCAGGATCGACCTTTTTTAATTTTGCATCAATGGGTGAGGAGAAATCCCTGCATATTAGCAAATCCGTTTAAGGATCATTCGGTCCCCTTGCTTGATGTAATCCTAAATATTAATCGGGTAGATCGGCTGCCACAGTAGCTGGATAAATCACTTATAGTACATACCAATTGGTCAAGAATTATGCGGTCCGCCCTTGAGGATTTCCTTGCCAGGACCATAGGCTCATCCTCTACATTCGCAGTTTGAGGGCATGCAAAGCTTTTGCTAGGGGTGAAGCAATTTCTTTTGAAGCTCAAATATGCTAGTTGAGAAATGAAAAAACATTAGCTTTGCACCAGGAACTAGACCAAGTAACACTAGCCCATTCAGCACTCTATTCCCAAGCCTCTCCGGCCAGAATTACAAAAGCAAGTCGGGGTTTAAGGGAGCATTATGTGTCCCAGGAAATTATAAACCAGAACACGTTTCCAAAAATACTATGAAGAAAGTAAACACACTGGGAAGTTTCTGGCCTGGTTCGTTAAGAAAAGACGAATCAATGCATCTATCAACTCAATCTACGATGAGGCTAGGCACCAAACAGCCAACCAACCTGTAGATATTAATAGGGTATTCCTAGAGCATTACACCAACGTGTATGCCTCCATGTCCATAACTACCTCAGAACAAATAGATGAGTACATAGGGGCAGTTGAACTGCCAATAGTTAATAGCGAACTTCAGACTTCCAGGATAGTGCCAATTACACTTGCTGAAGTAAAAGACGCCATCAAAACATCTCCTACCAAGAAAGCCTGTGGGAACAATGGACTACCAGCCGAAATGTATAAAATGTGTGCGGCTCACATTGCTGAATTTCTAGTTATATTATTCAATTAATGAAACGTTTGACAACTGCGAGGTGCTAGTTTTTTACAGAGGCAGTGATTAATAGTTTCCTAAAAAAGGATAAACCGTCAGATAGTAGGCCGGGTTCATATTGCCCCATTAGTCTCTTGAATAGTGACTATAAGCTATTCACACAAATTATAGCATCTAGGTTAACCTCATTAACACAAACTGTGGTCCACAGGGATTAATGTGGATTCCTACTAGGAAGAACTATTTTGACCAATACCAATTCCTTGTTGCAGGCTATATACTATTTCTCAAAAACTAAGATTGATTGCTATCATCATGCTTGATGCAGAAAACCTTCCAACTTAGTTCAATAGAAGGTCCTATTTGCTATTTTGTGTCGGTTTAATGTTTAACCGAAATCGGTATGTTTGTTGAAAAATCTATACAGCATACCAGAAGCCAAAGTTATTGTTACCTCGTATTTGACTGGAACTCTGTTAATTAGCTGTGGTACATGGCAGGGCTGCTGTATGTCCCCGGTTTTATGTGCCCTATTTATCGAGCCGGTAGCTGCTGCTTTGCAACAAGATCCCCAGATTAAGCCCTCTCTGCAGGGTGCACCAAAGATCAAACTGTTTGTGGACGACATGACCTTGTATTTTGCTGCAGAGGAGCAGATTATCGGCAGAGCATTCACAAAAATCAAAACATTTACTGATCTAGGGGGCACAGAATAAATCATACAGAATCAGAAGCCCTTCTTTGCAACAGCTCTGAGTTAGTCATACCTATTGATATGCAGCCACACTTTCTAACTTCTCAGCCTATTAGATATCTGAGAATATTTGTGTCCCATAACTTTTCTGACTTATATCAACTTAACTACTTAACAACTCCCAACACAGTGCATATTCTACTATGGCAATGGCAGTCTTTTCCCCTAACAATCATTGGATGTATAGCTCTGATTAAAATGATGATCCTCCTGCTGTTTCTTTTTATTTTTTCCAACGTTATGATTAAGGTTTCTCAAAAATATTTCAATTAAGTAGATCAGATGCTCAGCCAATTTGTGTGGCAGGGGAAAACAGCTCGCACTAAGTTGATGGCACTACAACTGAACATTGAGGACAGGGGCCTAGTGTTACCTCACTTCAAGAAATATTAGCAAGCTGCCTTTCTAGATTGGATTATTCAGCAGTAGTACCATGTAACTTACTTAACTTTTATCTTGATCAAATGCTCCTAGAAGATGATATTCGGCTCTCCCATTTTCTCAAAATTCTCAAGCTTCCAAAATGCACCAGAAACAAGTTTCCCCATATATTGTTTTTCACATACACTCAACTGGGAGAAAAGTTTCATTTTCCCCAATTCCATCCTTCGATGCCAATAAGGGAATGTGGCCTGCTGGGCTTACAGGTGAAGATCTGAGTTATGAAAGGCTGGGAAAAGGTGAGAATTTATCGATTTGGTGACTTTACACTGACAGGGACTATGAAATCCTGGGATCAGTTAGTAACAGGCAATCCTGCGATTCCCCTCTGCCCTGTTTTTTCCTATCTTCAAATCTATAATTGTATGCAAAGTATCCAGCCACCGATGAATTAATTAGCCCTCACTATCAGTCAGGCATATTTTACTGGTGGCTTAACAGGAGTGGCCAAATGGTATCTAATGCTTCAACAGCAAATTTACCCAGCAGTAGTCCCAGTCACTCTAAGATTGAAGCTACCATTAGGTGGAAGATTGACCCACAGGCTTAGAATCGCTACAACCAAATGGCTCACAAAGCCATTAAAGGTACAAATTGTAGAAGAATGGCTTTTTTAAAATGGATGCTTTATTTTACACTATCTTGCATACACAAAATATTTCCTACTACTTCTGGGTAGTGTTTTAGATGCAGGCATAATATAGGAGATTGTCTACACGTATGGTTCACCTGTGCCGGTCCAGACCATTTTTGGAGGAAGGTATTTCAGTGGATTAGTGCTAAACTTCAGGTGGTCATGACTCCAGATCTCGTTGGAGCCCAGAATTCCCATAGCTCAAAACCTTCCTGTACGGCAACAACAGCTTTTTTACAGCATCTCTAGTGGTTAGTAGTACAAAAGTGGAGATCGGCAGACGTTCCTTCTTACGATTCCTCGGTAAACAAAATAGAACAGGTTAATTTGTAAGAAAAGCTCTAATCACAAAGAGTGGGAGTGCTAAAGAAAAATTGGGATATCTGGGAGTGTGAGCCTAGCCAGTGGCTAGATAATGCGAATTACATACTGCAGTAAGAAGACATATTATTAGCAGTGCTTTAAATGGGCCAGTACTGTCCTGTACTGAGTACCGGCACTTTTGTATTTTTAGAGGGAGAGTACCTGCATTTCTCAAGAAAAACATAATACTTTTCATTGGAGAGTACCTGCACTTCTATTTTTCCATTTCAAGCACTGATTATTATTGAAATTTATTAGAATTGTATATATGAATTCTGGACAAAGGAGAATCAATGTCTATCTTCTATATGTAATATTTCTTTAATTTAAGGGGAACGACTTAAGAAGATATATTATTGATATTTATTAGAATCGTATATATGAATTTTGGGCAAAGGAGAATCATTGTCTATTTTTTATATGTAATATTTGTTTTTAATTTCTTTCATTACCAATGAATGAACTGCTACCTAGAAATCTTCAATGAATGCTTCCTTATTTGTATTGCTTTCGACCTTTTCTACCTGAATATCTAGATATAATATTTAAAAAAAAATCAATGGGCACTTTGCGCATGGTTCACAGTGCGGTGGAAATGTTTGTGAATCACACAAAAAAAATCATCGGTTTCCATGCTCGAATTCTGAAAGTGAATTATTTCTCGCACACAATGCCAGCAGCCGGAACCTAAAGTTGCGGAGGAGGGAATCCGTGAGCACTAGGACCCCGCGGCCATGTGTCAGTGCTGTAAAATTGACATGCCCTGGTTCCCCTCATCTCTTTCTGCCGCCTTTCTATGCCTGGTTCACAGCAGCAGGTGGTGGTATGGTCTCTCGCTGGAGGTGACATCTCCTTCCACAGCCCCTCACTCCCTGCGCTCTCTGAAGGGCTCCCCTGTGTGGTGGAGGAAGGAGGTGGGAGGGAGGAGTGAGCCTGGCCAGACCCAAAGCCTGCTGCTGCATCCCAGCAGAGAGGCTCTGCCCTGCCCAATGAGAGCCAGGGGAGGCAGAACTGTCAACGACTGGGGCTTTCCTCTCCCCTCCGCTCACAGAACCCGCGCATCGCATCCAAAGGCAGGACCGCTGTAAAGACTGCCGCGAACTCGCTGTTTGTTCCTCGGTTGCTCTTCAGGAATCACAGCAGCTCTAACCACTACTCGCCTTACTGACGTGTTCTGCTTGGTTTCACGTTGAAGAGGAAAACTGCATTATTTTGCTAATTAAAAATTTACTTTTCCTGGTTGAAAAAAGTTACCAAACAACAGATCCGTGCTATCGACGTGGGAAACTAATAAACGAGAAAAAGGGTATAAAAGATGAAGAGAGGGCACCCCAAGCCTGGCAAAACTAAAGATGCTGACAAAAGACACTTTCAGATGAGCCCCATCACGTGTCAGGAGTAGCAAGGATTGCGAAAGGCGCCCCGTGATCGCGAACCCGAGAGAAATCTGGATTTTCCGTTTCTAGTTTTGGAAAGTGGCGTGGGGAGATAGTATGCTCAGTCTAAACAGCCCTAAAGGATGTCGGAGGGTTCCCGCGCAGCCGTGCCCTGCTCCTGGGAGACCCGGATCAAGGCTCTCCAGTAGGACAGGGGCGCCCCCCGAGGGCACCCATGCCAGCTCCCGGTTCTATCTTGCCTTTATCCTCATCCTGCTCACGCTGACCCCGCGTGCTGACTCTTCTTGGTGGTGAGTGCCCTTCCTGCTCTTAACACGTTCATGTTCAACTCGATTTTAATCCACGATGATGGGGAAGGGGGGATCCAGGGTGCTCCCGTGGAGTGGTTTGTGTGAGATGAGTACAGATAAAAGTCATCAAGCGCCCGCCACTTAAGAGTTAACCTATGTGCTTAGGTAGTGAGGCTGCGTGGGCTGGCTCGTGCCACCCAGTGCGTGCCTGGATGTAACGTGCACGTGTGTAGCGCCTTACTGCCGTTAGCGTGGTAGCCTGTTAGCGGTTGACGCCCTGTCGAGTCTGTAATCCTCTGTCGGGGTCTCTGTGGGCTGCTGGGAGTGTGTCTGGTGTGTTTCGTATTGTTTCCGAGACGAGTTGCGTGATGCGTCGGACGGCAGGAGCGGGTGTTACTTTGCAGCAGCAGAAGCACTCGATGCTCTGAGCTCCGTCTGGTATCTACCTGCCTGCTAGGGGCAGTATCTGTTTTTCTGTCTGTCCTGTTTATGAAGGGAGGACAGGAAGGGCTACCGATTCCCTGTTAGAGACAGTGCCAGTCCGCTGGAGGCAGGGTGTCCTTCCTGGAAGCAAAGACACGTGCATTTACATCACGAGAGCGGCTGGTACCCGCTGTCTGGTGATGCTGCCCATTGAGTCAGACATTCGATGTAGTTGTCTCTGTCTGTCTATCTGTGCATGCCTTGGTTTCTACCGGCTACCTGAGTCTCTAGACATCATTATACCAATGTCTGTGTATCGAGCCCCCTGTGCTTTAATTTGTGCACATCCCGCATACTGTCCGAGCTTCAGTGTCTATCCTGTGTCTGACTGCTGCTTCAGTGAGTGATGCTATCATGCAGGTGAGTTCGCCTTAGCTATCATGCAGGTGAGAGCGCCTTAGCGACAGAAAGTGGTGCTTCAGTGAGTGATGCTATTATGCAGGTGAGAGCGGCATAGCGATAGAAAGTGCTGAGAGCGCCTTAGCGAAAGAAAGTGCTGCTTCAGTGAGTGATGCTACCATGCAGGTGAGAGCGGCTTAGCGATAGAAAGTGCTGAGAGCGCCTTAGCAATAGAAAGTGCTGCTTCAGTGAGTGATGCTATAATGCAGGTGAGAGCACCTCAGAGGTAGAAAGTGCTGTTTCAGTGAGTGATGCTCTCGCGCAGATGAGAGCGCCTTAGAGATATAGAGTGCTGCTTTAGCGAGTGATGCTGGCAGCAGGGGAGAGAGTGCCTTAAAGACGTCAACAGCTGCACCAGTGATGGTATCATGCAGGTGAGGGTCTCATACAGACAAAATGCTCCTGCAGTGAATGATGCTATCATGCAGGTGAGTGCGCCTTAGAGATAGTAGGCTCCTTACAGACGCCAATAGCCCCATCAGTGAGTGATGCGAGAAGCAGGTGAGAGCGCCTTAGAGACACTAAGTACGGTTTCATTGAGTGATTGTCGCATGGAGGTGATAGCGCCTTAGAAGAACAACGTGCTACTTCAGTGAGTGATGGGGGTTAAATGGGGGTGAAAAGACACACACACGAACAGCTGGATCGGTCAGGGATGTTGTCATGTAGGCGACAGCGCCTTGGAGACACCAAGAGCTGCTTCAGTGAGTAATTGTCGCAAGCAGCTGAGAGTGCCAGACCTAGAGCTGCTTCATTGAGACTTTTAGCTGCTTTAGTGAATGATGTTTGGAAACAGGTGAGAGCACCCCAGAGCACGAATTACTGCTTTATTGAGCGATCTTCGCATGTAGGTGACAGCGCCTTAGAGGGGCGCAGAGGTACTTCAGTGAGTAATGCTGGCATGCAGGTGAGAGCGCCTTGGAGCTACCAAGAGCTGCTTCAAGGAGCGATGGTCGCATGCAGAGTAGAGCGCTTTAGAAACATAATAAGGGTGCTTCGTTGAGTTATGCCCACATGCAGGCGAGAGCGCCTTAGAGATACCAAAAGCTGCTCCCGTGAGTGATGCCGACATGCAGGTTCTACGGTTCCCTTCTCACCGTGCACACTTAAAATCTGAACCACTGCAGAAATTGGCAGCTCTTAAATACAAGTGAACATTACTTACCACTGACCAGATCGGCCCTATGCTTGCATGAAGTCGTAAAGAAGAGGATGTCCTTTGACTTTTTGTGTCATAAGTCATCGAGCACAATCCCTGTACTACTGCGTTCCATCACTGTCCTACTGGGAGGCGGCGCTTCATCGCAATAAACTGGTGGGAGGCGGATAAAACGCAATAAACCGATAGGCCATGAAGTGTCACACAATAACCAGGAAGAGCGACGGATGGGACGCAGTGAACCCCCAGGACATTGGGTGGGACGCAATAAACCTGTGGGGCAGCTGATATAACGCAATTAACATGCAATGCAGTGGGTGGAACGCAATAAACCGGTAATGCAGTAGGTGGAACGCAATAAATCGGTAATTAAGTGGTTGGGTAGCGAAAACCGGTAATGCAGTGGGAGGGGCGCAATAAACCGGTAATGCAGTGGGTGGAAAGCAATAAACCGGCAATGAAGTGGGTGGAACGCAATCAACCGGTAATGCAGTGGGTGAAACGCAATAATTAAGTGGATGGAAAGCAATAAACCGACAATGAAGTGGGTTGAACTCAATAAACGGCAATACCGTAGGTGGAACGCAAACTTGTAGTGTTGTGGATGAAACGCAATAAACAAGGGCAGTGTGCCAGATGAATGAACAGACTCATGTTACGCTTTCAGATGTGTACTTTTATTCGCACTGCTCTCTTAAAATGAGCCATGAATATCTTGATACCAAAAAGGTCGTGTAAATTGGAACTGCACGCATTAAAAACGAAAACTCGCACAAACACCAGCACCTTGAAGCTTGATGTAGTTTTATCTTTCTCAAAAAGGAGGGCGCCTGGATCAGATTTTTCGATATACACGTATGGGTGGTATTGTGAAACGATACCCGCCCGTGCTTCGACGTACCAGGAGCACAGAGTCAAAAAGCAAAGAAATGGGGTGGATTATTGATAACAAATAAAACTAAAATTAAAATTAAAAAACGACTCCCTGACAAACTCTAGTTTGCGCCGGGTCCCTTGGCGTTCAGCTGCGACTCGTGGAGGTGATGTCTTGTTTTACTGCAACGCAGCGATCACGCAGCAATGGGCTGAGATCAAGGGCGACACAAGCTCACATCTTGCCTGAGTGTCATGAAACGCACGTCAGCGCCTTGCCTGTGCACTAATAGCAGTCCTAACAATTATAAGCAACGCCAGTGACGGGCAGGTGACCGCGCCAGGACAACATCAAGTCTGCATTCATTCCCTATTTGCATTTGAAGTGCCCGGAGATTTATATAAAACGATCTTATTCTTATCTGTTAAATGTGTTTATTCGGGTTTCTGACATTAACCTTTTGTATTTCACATCAGCCCCTCGCTTTGCGGTTTTAGTGCCGCTCTCCCTCGGGAAAGTCGAATGTGATGTGACCACAACTAAAAACTACAACTGCTCTTATCTTGCCCGCACACGTAACTGCTTGTGTCAGTTTTACATACAAATATAAGTTGTGAAGTGCATCTGAATCCCCACGAAATATCGACACACAATTCATCAACGCCGGATACGGTTTTTAAGTCAAATATATCATTCATTAGATGTTCTTAATTATCAATGTATTTACTGAATTAAATACTGAGATGCAAAATCATCCCTTCCAATAATAACGCTACCACGCCACATTTATTTTTAACAAGAGACACCCCAAGTATGCCACGAATGTGGGAACAAAAAGTTAATTAAAGGGCGCAATAATGGATTAGTGACGCGGGTTAATGGCACTGCACGCGGATAAGCGGTGCTCTCGAGTGCGGAGCCTCTGGCAGTAACTACGGATCTGAGGCTGGGTGGGATATTGGAAATGCATGTCGGGCATCGCATTAAGGCACGTAAAACGGGCTTAGAAGCAAACAGCGTAGCCAAAGGCAGTGCATTTAAACCATTCACAAATAATGACACTTGAGGGAAGCTACTTGTTTTAAAGCGCCAAACTGAGAATGAGTTGGGTTTTCTGATAAAAGCACTTTCAGGGAGTGCATAGTTATCCTTTAGTTGTCATTTCCCGTTAACTTTACAGACGCACAAACTCAGAATTATTTTCCTATTAACATATCCTTGTGTTTCCGCTGTCCTGGCGAGTGACAACTCTCTCCACGGTCAAAAAGCCTGTTAAGGGAGTTAGTGCACAAGTAGTGCCTTAACACGGTATTGCATTTTATAGCGCT
Organism: Pleurodeles waltl; assembly: GCF_031143425.1. Lineage (NCBI taxonomy): Eukaryota > Metazoa > Chordata > Amphibia > Caudata > Salamandridae > Pleurodeles > Pleurodeles waltl. The sequence continues at coordinate 514,012,105 of NC_090445.1, forward strand.
AACTCCCCCGGGCAGTATGCTGCTCCAGAGCCCAAGTCCGCTGGTTAACCCAGTGCTTATTACTGGTTACTGGTTAAGTTTTGGGCTCCGAAGGATCCCATTCCCTGCATCGACCCCAGTCTCTGTGGAGGAGCAGGTAGGGGTGCTCATTTTGTGGGGTATGAGCGTCCATGTAGATGGGCGGTGGGATCCAAAGGCGACCAGAGAAGGTTACATGGCCTTAGGTTGCAGGGTATGACTCAAAGGAGGACAGGCTGTGATCTTCGAGATGTTATCATAACCCCGCACTTGGTGCACTCCAAACACTACATATAATAGCTCATGGGTGGGAGGCCAGAGCATTGCACGACCCACTCTGAACTTCCCACCTGCCTTCTTTCTGGTCAGGGTGACTGGGAACCTAAAGCAGCCCTGGCAAAGTTTGTCAGACCATACCCCGTAGGGTGCATACTGAGTGCAGTGAGCAAGCCTGACCACTATAAGGAGGGTTTGGGGGCGGGGGAGTCTCTGCATTCTCCAACACATTTATCATTATATATTCAATTGCATTAGCTTTTAAAGTAGAGTGAATGGTGACCTTACAGTGCACCAGGAGTCAACAATCTTTATTGGGGCTCTTCAATGATTCCCTCACTATCACCATCCAACAGTGCCCCTTATTTCTCCATAGCACCTCTCTCACATGTATTGTATTTTTTTTATAGCGCCTGTCACACAGGAGTAGGGTGTTGGAGCACATCACACACAGATTCTTAGACGAAGAATCATATATGTGTGTGATTAAGTTTATAAGGAATGTTACCAAAGACAAAGGGGGCTACAAAGTAAATAATTCATGGCATTCATATGGCTAGGCATTTTTTTAAGAGTACTTGCTCTGGAGAAGTAAAAACAGGATTCAGAAGGTAACACTGTGGTTAAGGTTGGCTTTGCTAATAGGAATTTATTTCTACCTAAACAAACACTTTTTTCACAACATTAGGATAAAGAAAGTCTCAGAAAAAATATAACTTTCTAACCTGTACCATGCAGTTTGCATGCTGCTGTTTGATAACACTTGATAGCTCACTGTGCTAGATTATGATAGTAATTTGTGAACTGCACAGTAACAAAAGGATCTATGTGACAAAAGCAGCAACTCATAAATGCTGTTATGTGATATGCATGGTACACATCCTTTTCAGCAGGCATATTACCTCTCTGGGCTACTTTTGATGAGTCAACGCTGCCACTAGCCATAACTCCAGTCTCTCTCCAGCAAGGGTCATTAATCACCAGACTTAATATGACACTTTTATTCTTGCCTGAAAACTACTGGATATACAAGGAACTCTGCAGCAGGTGCTTCAAAACGGCTGCACTGCTACAAAAACGGCCCGGTAACAAAATACCCCCGTCACATCCCCCCCTCTCCAGCGCCCGAGGAAACGCACGATCTCCAGTACCGCCAGTCCGACCAATTTTTTGGTGCATTCCTCACAAGAAACATGCGCTTTGAGTCACTGCATCTTTCATTCAGTGCGCTTTGTCACGGAAGCCTTAGATAAAGAGGCGCTGCTGTGCTGTCTGCCACCATCAAGCCGCGCTTCATTGGCCGATACATCCACAGGACACACGGCTCACTTTCCTTAATTGTGATCTTCAGTTTAAGAGGCGGATGGACAGTGGTGGAAGCGGGATTAAAGAAAGTGAACTTTGTATTTGTATAATGGTATAATGCAAATGCATAATGGAAGCAAAGAGGGTCAAAGACAAGGAGACTCAGAACCACCAAATAAACAGGTAAACGGGTCTGTGAGAAATACATTTTAGAAAACTTGTGTAGGCAGGTCTTTCATCACCTAGAAAAATGCCTTAATCTGAAAAAACCGATGTGTGCTGTTATGAGCCGTTGGGTCTGCACTCATGGTAGAACTTAACACAAGTAGTGAGTAAGGAAGTGAGCGGCGGGGCATCTGTGCGGTAGGTTCTTGTCCTGCAGCTCCACTTCAGGGAAGTGCGAGTCGTGCTGACCAGTGTCGCGAAGCACGTGAGGACATTGTGAGGCGTGGAGTCGGCCACAGAGTGACTCACGTGCGCCCAAACCTAGCGCAGCCCTTCAAGCACTAGACAGTGTGACCGCGGATTGTGTCTGTGTGCGAGACAAAGGACAGGCGTGTGCGAGGGACTGCGCATTTGTGAAAGAAGGGGTTGGTATACGTGAGTGAGGTACGGCGTCTCTGTGCCTGTGTGTGGGGAGGGGGCCTGTATATGAGGCTGGGGCCCATATTTATACTTTTTTAGCGCCGCATTTGCGCCGCTTTTTGACGCAAAACGGCTCAATACAGTTGTATTTTGTAAGTTTGCGCCGCTTTTGCGTAAAAAAAATGGCGCAAATGCGGCGCTAAAAAAGTATAAATATGGGCCTGCGTGTTTACGAGAGATGGGATTTCTGACTGGGCTCTTCGCATTACAGTCCTGGCATTTGGACCCCATTTTGGGTCTGAGTGTGAGAAAATGTGCCCAATGATGGAGGGGTGTGCGTGTGTAGAAGAGAGAAAGCGCGAGCGAGACAGTCTGTTGATATTTGTGCTTATGCGGTGTGTTTTGTACAGCTTTCGAGATGTGACACTGGCAGCGTATTTCATTAATGCACTATGTGATACCGTGCAAAGCCTATAGAACGCCTCATCCACCAGGAGCCCCGGCTTCCTTCGCGCGTTGAGATGAGTCCCTCGTACCGTGAGTGCTCTAATCACACTAGATTGATAAGGCACAAACGAAGTGGCATTAGTTCGAGCCTTGTGTTCTGTTTTGCGTATGTCCGTTGTTGCTCCACAATGGCATATTTGATGGTAACAAGTGTTTGAGTTTCGAACGTGCCCCCTGCTCTTAAACATTCCTTTAGTATTTTTTCCAACCCAGTCCAAGCGCCCTTTCTTCCATTAAGAGTTTGGCTTTATGACCCGAGTTTAGAAGCGGACCCGGTCGTCCTCTTCCTTCAAAGGGATGCGCCGGGGTGTCCTCTGCCAGGTTTATGGCGCGTTGTAACATCTCCAGAGAGCCCCTTTCATGTTCTCTGCTCGAGTTTCCTTCAGATCTCGGAGGTGCAGTGGACGGAGTCTCTAGGAGTTCACAAGCGCTGGGAAGCCCCAGCCTGCCTGTTAAGTGGACCTTTGAACTTGAGAGCTACAGCTCGTTTTAATACCGTCCAAATCACTACCGTATGCCTGCCTGAAATCTATATGGGCAGAGGTGACACCCATTGCCTCGGTGTAAATGCACCCCCCAGATCCGCGCCCCCCAGGGTCTGCACTTCCCCCTTGTAAAGAAAAAGTGGCCTCACACAGAGCCGAGCAGAGCTGCTGAAACAGGAAGTGACCTATCCATGCACGCCCGATCGTCGGGCCGCCGTAATCCCGTTTTAGCAACCTCTGGGTATTTAATTAATTAAAAATAAATGAAGGTGAAAATAGTCACTGAACCCTGAGCCTCCGAGTCCCATGCGGCCATTTTAATTTAATGTTTCTGACAATGTGAAAAACAATAGCACCGGAGCTCTTTTGAAAGAACATTTTTAGAGCATCAGGAACATCTCACATAAGAGGTGCTGGAAATCGATCGGTGAGTCGTTTGGTTAGAGCCGGCTTATTCAAACCCGATGTGTTTAGGATAGAATTGGCACATTAACAGAAAGAACAGGGTACAGTACTTGGCGTGTATCTATTATAAGGTTATATACACTAAGTATACATTCGCATTACGCATATAAACAATTTAAGGCACATGGATAGAAAGTGTCTTGGCAAGAGTCACGCATTTCACGCAATTTGTTGGTCAACTAGTAAAGCAGGACTCGAACTCAGGTCTCTCAGGTTCCAAGCGAAGTAACCTGAGGCCTAATTCAGGGAAAAAAACAGAAATCTAAGTTTTCGACTACAATTGGCCCTCAATCAGTGCTTAATTTGTAAATAAAGACGTGCCGGTGCTCAAAACTCTCCCTTGAAACACGCGGCTGCTGCAATTAAATGTGCGAACACAGAACATTGAGGCAGCGTAATCCTAAAGCCATCTCGGTTTTCTTTAATACATTTTTTTAACATAAGAGGGGCTCGCCCTGCCCCTTCAGCTTACTCCTGCAGTTTTGTGCTTTCTCCCTTTGTGATGCTTGTTCGCTTTCTGTTCCGCCGCCTTTCCCAAATGTGGCTTTTGCTTGCAGTAGATGTCTGATGCAGAAAATAAGTGCCGGCCGTCAAAAAAAGGTGCCGGTGCCCCCCGCCGGAAACCACCGGGTCAAATTAAGTACTGCCTTTCCTAACAGTGGCCAAGAGAACAGTATCACGAGGGAGTGTTGGGGAGCTCGTTTTGGTCTGTTCTTTGGTTTCCAGTACCGCAATTATTGGGTCTGAAAACTTTGGACCTGATAATTCTGGATCAGGCGGTATCCTGCCTGGACTTTGGTGCGAAGCTGCAAGGGTTGCGGGCAGCTGTAAAAACACTGGCTCTACTTGCTCTGTAAAGGCAGGATGAGGGGAGCAGCCAGTGGCATAATGTAAAATAATGGGTTCCACTTACACAATGTGGAGAGGGGCCCTGAGTCTCTCATATATCACAGATATTATCCTTTCTAAGTTTGATTGGGGCCTGCTAAAGGGCCTGGGCCCCCCTGAAGGCTGACACACACTCTTCACCCCAGGGGCCGTTGTTACACTCCTGGCAGCAGCAAACGCTCTGCCATCCCCACACTGCCGCACCACGCACCCACACTACAGACCAGTAAACTGGCCCTGCACATATTTACCACCGACCCAAGCAGATGCTACATACGGGCCTATTAGTTTCCCTAGAATGAGGAAAACTAGTATATTTTCATCTGGTATTTCTGGTCTAATTCTCCATACAGAAAGAAATAACTCATAATTCATGGATACAGATGCATGGATACCAGAGAGAATCAGAGACAGCAGTGGTCCTGTATCTCTGCACACATATACACACAATTTGTACTGAGCCACTAATAGTGTAAATATCTATATGTCTTGTGAATCACAAAATCCCAAGGTGTTTACCTTAGTATTAAAAACAAGTAGTAGATTTTCAGGCTGTTTTCTGGCAGCACGGAATAACTGTGCAATTGCACATTTTACTTTTTAACCCTCTTTAGGTGCCCATGGAATAAGTTTTCCCATGTCGCAAAAATACTGTCCTAACATACCCTGAAGATATGTAAGTCTACAGGGTTTTTTCTTACCCTAGTTGAATACCTCTCCAGTGGTGTTTAGGATTAAAGTTTTGAGGGTAATTAATGCAGCAGAAGTCACTGGAGAGGTTTGTGAATGCCCTCAAAGTTGAGGTTTTGTGGGTGCTCACCAAATGGTTGATGCCACCCCCTATTGTGCCTCCACTAGCAGCAACAACAACAAGGTGATGGATGGAATGCTTAAATTAATCTCAGCCATTGGCAATCACTTGGGCCGCATCACAAGCCATCATTTTGCACTGTGGAATATAAGCAATTTAGGGCCGGTTTCACTCTTATTATGGGCTCTTCAGCCAGGTATAGCTTTATTCTAGTGGCACACGTCTGGGCATACCAGTCGCACTTAGGGCATCAACTATAACAGCACAGTGATAGATGGAATGCTTGAATTAATCTCAGCCATTGCTAATTGTTCAGGGCTGCAGTCCAGTCAATCATTTATTGCCCACCCTATTTCCCTAAGTTGGACGGGTATGCTCAGGTATGGGTTCTCTGCATACTGTGACACTGGAACTAACCTGTACCTGGCTGTTGATCCCATAACTAGGGAAAAACTAGTCCTGGTTTGCTTGTGCTCCAGTTCAAGGAGAACCGGGTTTGGTAGTTTGGTCTGAACTGTTCCACTGAAGCAGGGTCTAGACTGATTTACATATAGCGGGTCAAAAAAGAGGTGACATGGTGTGCAAAATAATGATGGATTTGGATGCAGGCCTGAGTAATTAGCAGTGGCTGAGATTAATTCAAGCATTCCATCCACTACTTTTTTTGTGTATGTTTGTGTATCTCCCTAAGTGTGGCAGATGTGCCCAGACGTGCATCCAGTGCATACTGTGTCACTGGAACTAAGCTGTACCCATCTAATGAGCCCATAACTAGGGTGAAACCAGTCCTGGGTTGTTTGATATCTGGCTGAGGAAGGACTTGGCTTGGCAGTTCAGGCTGGACTGTTTTTATTGGAGCAGGGTCACAACTGATTTGCATAAAGCCGGCTCCAAGCTGAGGTGTGCAAAATAACAATGGATTGGGATGCAGCCCGAGTAAATGCCAGTTGCTGAGATTAATTCAAGCATTCCATCCCTCACTTTTTTGTACACGTTAGTGTGTCACCCTAAGTAGGACGGGTATGCCCAGATGTAGTACCTATGCAGACTGTGTCACTGGAACTAAATTGTACCTGACTGATGAGCCCATAATTAGGGCAAAACTGGTTATGGGTTGCTTGTGCTTGTGTTTGTGTTTAGGTTTAGGAAGGAGATGGCTTGGCAGTTCAGGCTGGACTGTTTCTATGTGAGCAGTGTCAAGAATAATTTGCATATAGCTAGGTACAAACAGAGGTTACATGGTATTCAAAGTAATGATGGATTGAGATGCGGCCCAAATAATTATCAGTGTATGAAATTAATTCAAGCATTCCAACCATCACTTTTTTGTACATGTTCGTGTGTAGCCATAAATTGGATGGGTATGCCCAGTCGGGGGTCCCGCGCATACTGTGTCATTGGAACCAAGATGTACAAGGCTGATGAGCCCAAAACTAGGGAAAAACCGTTCCTGGGTTGGGCTGCTTGTGTTCTGCTCAGGGATGACCTGGCTTGGTAGTTCAGGCTAGACTGTCTGATTGGACCAGAGTCAAGGCTGATTTGCATATAGTTGCATCCAAATTGAGGTGACAAGGTGTGCAAAATAACGATGGGCTGGGATGTGGCCCAAGTCACTTAACAGTGGCTGAGATTAATTCAAGCATTCTACGCATAACCACTAGCAGCACCGGGTTTCTGAAAAACACCTGTCACAGTTGGAGATTTTCCACTACCTTACGTTATATTTAGGATTGGAAAATTCTGTGACAGGATATTTTGAATGCTGAACCCCATATTCTACCTATGACAGTCATAAACCCTGAGACTTTGAATATTTGACTCTAAACTCTACATTTTACAGTCGCAAATGACTGCACAGTATTTTGAAAATGAGGCTCCTAGTTACTATAAATGGGCAGTCAGGGGTGTGCAAAACATAATTTTTAGTAGGCTCAAAGCAGTGATTTGAGTTTGTCCATATATTGTACTCTACAGAAGAATCTGCAGCTTCAATATAGACATGTAAATGGAGACAATGGATTTGATTGGGTTTAAGGATTTCAGATTAAACATGCATATTTCTAACCGATGGGCTTGGCCACCTAAGGTGTCTACCTTGAGGCCAAAGGCGTTGATTGCTATAAGAAGAATAGCTGAAAAACTCTAGTGCTTTTTTGAAAGTGGGATGTGAAAAAATGCATTTTCTAGATCTATGCTGTAGATGCAGTGTCCTTTTTAGATGGCTCAGTGAACATTTTTAAGGCCACAACTTGAAATTTTAGCTTTTGTTGAATTTTTTCAGCTCTCAAAGGTGAGTGATTTCCAATAATTCGTTAAGCTTTTAGTTGCTAAGCAAATACCTAGAGTTACCACTTTGGTAATTTATGGATGCTGAAAATGTTTATCTCTCTCCTTTTTGTGCACATGGCTGAACATTCAGTTGGCTAGGAGACAGGGTGTTATCTGGCAGAGCTTGCAACTTCGCCTATGTTTCTTAGGAACTGAGGAGAACTGAGAAACTTGGCCTCGTCGCTAACTTGTCAGAAATCATTTCTATGGAGATGGGTCCAGACTGTCTGCTGTCCTTTCCCATACTAAGGTGGTGTAGGTGATGATGTCAGATATGTCCAGAATTTATGCCTCCCTTTCCAATATAGGAGGGTTCAGGTGAGGAGGTCAGATACATCCAAAATGTCTGACATCCTTTCCAATAATGGGGTGGTGTAGTTGAGTAGGTCAGATAAGTCCATGTCCACCATCCTTTCCCACACTGAGATGGAGTAGGTCAGAGGGACATTCAACCCAGTGTTGGTGGTTTTAGGAGTAACTTTGCCAACACAAGAGAATGATGGACAGAGTGCTGAAACTTTTCAAACACTCACCCCGGTCACAGATCTGAGTTTAATCCATTGTACATTTGCTCATCAGGACACCTCTGTTTGGACTCAGCCATATGCAAATAAGCCTTGACCCTGTTCCTAATGGGAACAGTTCAGCTCGAACTGCCAGGCCAGGTCCCCCTGGATCAGAAACAAGCATCCTGGGACCAATTTCAGGGTATCAACCTTTATCAGCCAGGCTAGCTTAAATTCAGTGGCACAGTGAGCACGAGACCCACGTCTGGGCATACCTTTCCCACTTAAGGCAACTTTAGCAAAACAAAAGGATGATGGACGGAGTGCTGAAACCTTTCAAACACTCACCCCCAGTCACAGAGCTCGGTTTAATCCATCGTTCTTTTGCTCACCATGCCACCCCCGTTTGGACCCAGACATATGCAAATCAGTCCTCATGGGAACAGTCCAGCCCGAACTGCCAGGACAGGTCCTCCCTGGACTGAAAACAAGTATCCTGAGACTGGTTTTGGGGCATCACCCTTTATCAGCCAGGCTAGCTTGAATCCAGTGGCACAGTAAGCATGGGACCCATGTCTAGGCATACCCTTACTGGTGTCCATAGAACTTCATCAGAAAAAAATATGTTACATAAAAACTGTATTAGATTCATTTTATTCCAGAGATAAGACTACAGTGGGAACATACTAGCATGTTTGAAACCACCATATGCTGGCCTCCTAAGTGACCTGATCTTTTCAAGGGTTTCTGAAGGCTGCAAACTTAATATCAGTGAGAAAGTTAGGAAATGGATATTGCATACAGCACACAGACCTAATCAACTTTAAATGGTATAAACTGAAGGAAAGTAGTGAAAAAGAATAATAGGGAACACCACGGAGTCCTCACAGCTTTACTTGTGTTGCAGTTGTTTTGCAGTCACATTCATATAAATCGTCATACCTTGACAAGGGAGCACAGGGCATTTGTTGACAGGTAGCACAATAGTTCCCGAAAGTCCAATGGATGAAAGTCTGTGTCTGTAAAGAGGACCTAAAGGGTAGTGTATACTATTGTGAAAGAGAACTATTGTATTGCTGTTTTTGTGATTCTGTCACTACGCCTATGGGTGAATTCAAAGTGAACAGGGGTTATAGATGGGACACTTGAACAGTATAGTCTGATGAGGAGAGGAATATGAGATGTGTGAGTGCAATATGTCCTTTGTGGAAAGTGTTTTGGTGTCATGTATATATGGCAGAGACTGATAAAGCTGCTTCACAGCAAACACGTAGCTGGTGTGGTAGAAAGTTTGAAAATACACTGTCATCCAAGCAGATGCCTATCATCTGTGATGAAGGTGGTGACATACAGTTTATGCTCACCAGCTATGATGCCTAGGCATGAGTCCAGATATGAAGGTGCTACATATGAAAGTGAAGTTTGTTGCAACTGTAGTCTAGGATCCTGGGTCTATTCTGGCTGAAAGAATCTAACAATAGGAACTGGCATTATGCAGCAGCCAGGTGTTTGCTCTCAGGATTCTTCCAAGATCGGTACACAGAAGCTTGTAGGAATGGGCATTATATGATGATATGATGAGCCATAGTACTTGCTCAACAATGGCTCTACCAAGCAGTGAAGTGAGGAGCATTGATTGCTCGCAAGCCAAATTCCAGTTTTTAAAGTTTAACTAAGTGCGACAGCGATCATTTTATAGTAGTGGGCATTATACAACTGGACTAGGCACATCTTTGGAGGGTTAGTCATGGAATGGCAGATGAACACTCCAAGGGAAGATTAGGCGGAAGTGGTGCAGCCAGAGGAAGTGTGGCCTGTGGTTGCGGATGGATACCGGATACTCCCAGGAATACGGCAAGCTGCCTTTTATGCTGCTCATGCTATTGGCACATAGAGCACATGGAGTTAAGAATCACATTCAATTTAGGTGAGCCTTAAATAAATTAAGGGTCTGATTTAGAGTTTGGTGGAGGGGTTACTCTGACACAATGGTGACAGGTATCCTCTCCACTGAAAAATGAATTCCATTATATCCTATAGGATCTATATTTTGGTGGACAGCATATGAATGTGACGGATATCCTGCCTGTCTTTTTAAGATCTTCATAAGCTATAATGGGATTGTAACACAGTGGATGGGATATCTGTTACATTTGTGATGAAGTAACCTAGGGTTACCAGAATTTTAAAGCCAAAAACCGGGACATTTAACAACAATAGAAGAGGGACTACAGTTTTACTTCAACTGAGCGCACAGAATGCCAGCGTAGAATTACGGAAGAGACACTAAGAACGTATATAAAAGGCAGTTTTTAAACCAGGATTTTGCCTGTTAATTAATTTCATTTCTCATTACAGCTGCTAACCTTCCATGCTTTGGAAAACATAAAAAGGCACTGCTTACCGTTTTCAGTCGACTCGGGACATAAGCCACATTTCATGAAATCTGCCGGGACAGCTGGTGAAAAACCAGGACTGTCCCAGCAAATCCGGGACAACGCCCTATGCCAAACTCTAAATTAGGCCCAGAATCCGGTTACAGGTGTGTCCGGGGAGGTGAAGTAGGTTAGTGTGTGAGGAACAGGTAAAGGTTGGTTTTCCAGTGTAGTTGGTAGAGTCAGTTGAGGGTTGGTTGCAGAAAGGGAAAATGAATGAAGAAACCCCAGAATTGAATATGGATTTATTTTAGCCTTGAAAGTTACATGTTAGAGCGCCCTTATCATGAAGCTAATAAATACCCTTCACATCTGCTGAGAACAGACAGCTTCACTCTTGGGAACTGAACAGCTGTACATCTCAAATCGTCATCTTTGACTGACTTAGGGAACCTGACCTGTGCTCATAAATCCTAACTGTGTACTGTGACACAAATGTGGCTCTGTCCCCTTGTCAAGTCAGTAGTTACCTTTTCAGCTTTATAACTTGAAAAGGAGTGTCTCTATTTCGTCAAGGGAACAATGGCAACATATTCACTGCAGCCAGAATATCTACTGGTGATGTGATTGGCTGTTTTTCCGCTTCCCAACTACTCCCTGTGTAACCCACTGGGAAGCCCTCGTAAATCATTCGTGCATTCCTCCATTCAGATTCACATTGCTGCTTAAGAAGATTTGTTGTTTGGATTATCTTGCCAAAGACAGTCACAAGATCCCTTCCATAACAACTTTTTCGTGCACACTGTCTTTTTGGAATAGCACTGATATAACTCCTGTGCCAAGGCGCACTTTGCTGCAGCGTGTACTACATAAGCGCAGTCAATCAGCATACCAAACACATCATGCAAAAACATGCTGGTTGACGTGAATGTGCCACATTTCTGAGAGCTGAGGCAGCATTATGCAGTGAACTCTTCTTGCAGTCACGCAGGCCCAAAATACAGACTGACCAAGAAGGGTGCTGGATATCTGAGAGGTGGCGGACAACCACCAATCAGCTCCAGATCACCTGCTGCTAAACTGACTGCAAGAAACCTGCATGCCACGGTTCAAAATACAAGCTCTAGTCAAAAAAGTGACAAGAGTTGCACCAGAAACGCCCGTGAATATGCCCCCATTTTTCTAGGGTAAGAAAACGAAGTGCGCCAAGGCTCAGAGCTGTTACGCCTTTAAGGGATGCAATTCCAACTATTTCTTTAGGTTGCTATTATAAACAGAAGTGCACATAGTGACTTATTACAGTTTATACTAATAACTGCAGGAGTGTGTGAAACTGCTACTTTTTTATCTATACAATCTTTCAGAATAGATTTGTTTCTGGAGATACTGCTGGCAACATGACTTTTCAGAAGTGAACTTCTCGATGTTGCTTTATCTACGATTTATTTTTGCTGTGCTTCAGGACTTATTTACAGATGTAAGCTTCAGTTCATTCGGGCAGATGAAGCCAGGATTGCATAACTTTCGAAAAACACTTACTGGATGTCTGTAACTCTCTAGCATTAGACAACATGCATGATCATCGTGTTATAGACCGTTCAACATGTGTAAAAGAATAACAATATCGAAATTCATACACAAAACACTACCAGACAATTTATTTACTTCATTTTCATTTAAACAAAATAGTATTCATATTCTGGAGCAAGAGTCAGAGTATACTTTCCCACGTCTGCAGGAACTACTTAATCGGTCACTAAAATGTGGGTCAGTACCCCCTCGTGGTAACATGCAGTAGTAAAGCCTTTGCTAAAAAAGTCATCTGGACCCGCTATGTGCTGGAAACTACAGATCCATCCCTCAACTACCAGGAGTGGGTAAACTTTTTGTGAAGCATATGAAGCAACACTTATCACTATTCCTAGAATCAACCAAAAATCCTCATCCCACTCAAACTGGTTTCAAGTCACAGCAGATTACCGAAATGGCATTATTGGTGGTAGTAGCATAACTTAAGATGCTCTTGGGCCAGAGAGGCTATGAAGCAGTTATACTTTTAGAACTTAGTGCTGAATTCGATACAGTACACCAAGCAGTTCTTACTCGGAGATTCGCTAATGTGGGTGTAAAATACAGTGCATTAAAACGCCTCATGTAATTTATAGAGGGTAGGACCTTTCCAGTGATACATAAAACATGCTATTCAAATATATTTCCCTTGAAATGCGGCGTACCTCAGGGCTCGGCACTGAGCCCAACACTTTTCAAACTCTATATATCCCTTGCTGAGATTATACAAGCATTTGGGTTGTCAATAGTCTTGTATGCAGACGACACCCAAATAGTATCATCCATCTCCCCAGATCACTGTTCAAAATAACAGCTGCTTGCACCCTGCCTAAAGGAAGTGGCCAATTGAATAGCAGTTGTTGCCTTAAACTCAATGGAGATAAAACTGAGATCATGTTGTTGGGCAACAACCTCAACAATCAGCCTCTGACTGCCTGGCCAAACATTTTAGGAAACACTCCCTTTCCCAAACCCCCCATAAAGAATTTGGGTATCAGGCTAAACAACACACTCACTATGGAATCCCATGCAAGGAAACTCTTTGCTATGGTTTACTCAGAATGCTCAGGAAAGTTTTAGACCTTTTCCCTCTCTTTTCCAGAAGACTTATCAGACAAGCACTGGTGATATCTTGCCTGGACTATGGGAATTCTATGTACTTTGGCTCCCTGCGCTATGTAAACAAGAGGCTACAGGTAATACGAAATGCAGCAGCCCGCCTCCTTATTCGTAGACATCATTCAGCACAGAGTGCACTAGTAGAGCTCCACTGGCTCCTGCTTGAACAACAGGTGCAGTTTAAGGTCCTTTGTATTGCTCATAGAGCCTATTAGAATAAAGGCCTACAGTTACTCCAATCCGTGGTGCAGCCCTATATGCCAGGTAGGGGGCCCTGAGGTCAGCAAACGTGCAACTCATGATGGTTCTAAAAATCTGCAGAGCGAGAAGGGGAGGGGAATCCTTTTCTTATTTGACCCCTAAGTGATGGAACTCCTTGCCAATTAGGTTGCACCAAATGAACCAGGAACTTACTTTTAGAACATTACTTAAAGCTTGGTTGTTTGTGAATTAACTGACCTCTGGATTTTGTACTTGGTCTCAGTGTTGCGTTGGTGCAGGTTGGATCTCAGCGCTGGAAAGTCTCTGGGTAACCACACGCTTTACAAATTCAATAGAACAGAACAGAATAGAAAGTTCAAAAACACACATTTGGACGCAGGACTGGGGCCTCGCTACAGCACAGTTGGCACACCAAACATCCTTGGTGGAACAGACTTGAGTAGTTCAGCAGGGAATAAAAACACACTCATTACAGCGGTGCTCTTAAAATTACCATTTCAAAATTCTTAATAATAAGTAATACAATTATGATAATCTAGATAGGTGATAATACCGTTCTTTTGTTCATGATCTAGTTAGTTTCCCAAATAATTACAGGCACGTGTTTTGCACCAATGCTAGTACTTTTTCAATGGGCCAATAGAGTGAAGGCTCACAAGACTTACAATTTTGTCTGACACTGAAGTTATTTTGAAATGTGTGGTGACTCTTCCCCTAAAGTGGAGGCAAAAAGTAGCATGATACAAATTGATAATGCAAACTGTATCAAGATAGGGCAATATGAAAGGATGTATGGTAGATGTCCTTGGCCACCTTTTTAAGGGTGAATGATTGAGTGTCACCAAATTTTCTATGATCTCTATCTTATGTGGCAGTCAAGGACTTCAGGGGCAGAATATAATAGAACACAGATAAGAAGAGCTGTTTATTTCTGCTTGTAACAGAAGGTTTGAAAGGCCAGTGGCCTAGCCAGAAAGCATTTGCTTCTTGGAAAGCAAGCATCCACCACCCTTAAAGGTTAATGAATGGAGGTTATAAGATAACTTTCCAATATGGACCTCACTGTGTGAATGTCCTTGGTGGCAGGGGAGCATTGTACACTGTAGCTTTATTTTATGTAGGTACATTTTCAAGAAAATGAATATCAATAAACTTCCTTCTTGCTCTGCTCATCTCACAGACTGGACTCAGGTGTCTGTCTCCTTGCTGTTCCTGTCTCCCAGTCTTATCTACACAAATTTCAAAATGAAGAAGTTTGGTTAAACTTAAACCTGCACACGTATGGTACCCCAGGGCTTTCCTCACTGTTCTATGGGCTCTGCTAGTTTAGCACCTATTTCTCGGACCTCAACTCATACTACTAACTTGTAAAATATATGTAGTTACCAGCCACTACGCAGTTAATGATCCCCAAATTCAATCACTCAATGTTTAGTGACTATTTCTTAGTGACATACGGACTAGTTTGCTGGCCAAATGTCTAAGGAGTAAGCAGTTGGCTTTGAGATCTGTTGTGATCTATAATTCACAGGTTTGAATCAAGTAATGTTGACTCAGACTTTAATTATTATGTGGTAAGTAAATTGAGTAGCACTAGGGCCAGAAACAAGAATTGCAGGAAAAAACGGCATACAGAACAGAGCCAGAAACTACCCTTACCTAAAACGAAGAGCACCATATTTTAACCTTTTCCAATAATTTGAAACACAGATTCCCCAGGAATTACCGCATGCGTTCTCCAGCAGTGCAAATCTACCAGAAACATCTGAGAATGTATCAGGGGGTGGAATGCCAGTACTGTAAAAATGTGGTAATAGCGTTGCAAGAAACGGAATTATAGGCCACTTTTCTATTCAAGCCTTGTAGGTGATCAGGGGATAAATGGTTTAAACTTAACACCTGATACTTATAGAGCAGAGACACAGGCGTTATAGATGGTCGGATTGGAGAGCAAAATCAGCCTCTGCAATAATGTTCAAACCAGCCCCACACTTCAGGATGCCACTGCTAGAAAGGGGTAATTGGAGCCTCATGGCTGGGTCCTGCAGCCAGTCCAGCTATGAAAGCAGCTCTATAGCCTGAAACTACATGGAAACTGACAGAGTGGTCAATCCAGCCCTTGGTATATACATTTTCCCACCAGAGGTCTTACAACTTTAAGTGAGCAAAACTCTTTTGGAATCGTGGCCGTAATGCTTTGTGGTTTGGAGCAGAATCATTTGGCTGCAACGAAGGCACTCTGTAGCAAGAACCAATTGTTTAGAGAAAACCTATGGTGTCTTTTCTAAAGACTCGATGACATCTTTCCACGCCTGCTCAGAGCAAGCAGCGGGAATCAAAAAGTTCAGAAGACAAAATATTCTTCTACCAGGATATGTGTGCAACCTGAGGTTACAAACGAGATCCCTTCAGGCAATATCAGTAACCCGAAGTCACATATTAGATCCTCGCAGTAACCTGAAGTCACATACTTTATCCCCGGAGGGCAATAGCAGTAATCTGAAGTCACATACTATATCCCTGCGGGGAAATAGCAGTAACCTGAAATCACATACTATATCCCCGCAGGACAATAGCAGTAACCTGAAGTGACATATTAGATCTCCACAGGGCAATAGCAGTAATATGAAATCCCAGATTAGTTTCCTGAAGGGCAATATCAGGGTTGTATTGTTATGAAATTAATGAAATGGTGATTCGATCACAAAATACAACCGCTATATGGTATGGCTCTACAAACTTGCAATACGCATCTCAACAGCTGCAGCCATTGTATCAGGTGACAGCGTTTAACACAAAGAAACAACGTAACATAAAGAAATTATATTATTTGTTTCTTTCTCTTGAAAGGCTCTGAGAGAGGCAGCACTTTTATTGAGATCAGGCATACAACAGACCAGCGTCATTGTTTTCTGCTTTCAAAGAACACCTACTTATGGTACCTAAATACTTCACGTAATTCAGCTCTACTACAGTCTAGCATCATCCTCTCTCTACAATCTATTTACATCTTCCTTCAAATCAGCCTGCAGTGTCATCCACCTTTACCAGATCAGCCTATTTCCATATTGCCCCCATTAATCCCCCTCACTCTTTTACCCACCATTTCATACCCCCTGATCTCCACATCCTACGTCACACACACTATGGCTTCATAAGCCATCCTTTATCCTTGATTTTTTTAAATTTCCCATGAGCCCAGAGACCAGTGAGCCCTTTGTTTACTCATAGGTGCTTATTCCCATCTCACCATCTCTCTGCTTTATTGGATTGTAGTTAGATATATTAGAAATGTCTCATTCGGTCTTCTAAAGTCTTGCACCAAAGCTGTCCGTCTCCTTCACTTTACGAGCCCTGAGCCCTGGAGAACCTAAATAAATGAACAAAGTTGCATGTGTGCAGATGACAAACCTAGCTTTGAAAAGCAGGGAAGCACTGCTAAAGTAATGCATGAAATTAAACTAAGGAAGTAGCACTGTCCAGGTGGGGGGACTGTTCAAAGATCTAATAGAGATTAGCAGGGGACGGTGGAGCCGCACCTCAGAGGGGATAGTAGATTTCTTACTGGCCTCTGCTGGTTAGTGTGATGGGTCATGTAGTCCCGGTGATCAGGTTGCACTTTGCTATATTGTGTTAGCAGTTGTATATTGTTATACTGTATAGGTAGGTATTTGTATCATAGTGCTTGACTTACCGCTTGCAAAGACTTGCTAGTCAAAGGGAAGAGGGGTGGCATTATTTTGTTTCTATTAATGGGATGATAGAAGTGATATAGCATGGCAGGCATTAATACACCTAAACCGCAGGTTAGCAGAAAGCAGGGAGTGAGGTGCACAGAAGGGATTGAGAATGAAACGAAGAGGAGTGAGGACATCGGAGAGAGATGTCACTTTAAAATGTTCTGTTACCCGGGCACGGACATTTTAGAAGCCCAAAATGTCGATTTTTCACTTTTAAGGTCTGCCAGTGCTAAAACATACTGAGCAAAAATCATGAAATTAACATTTGGTGGGTAACTCTACTTTCAAACTGAAATATTTCACATCTGAATTACGAGTCATTGGTATGTATGTGAAAAGAAAGCCAGAGTGTTAGAACAAGTTAAACGATGTAAAAAACACAGAAAATGATTGAAAAAGAAAAATATATAGGGAGTGCGGCATTTAAAATAGGAAGACGGCCTCATATGAAAGCAAAGTAGGAGGGAGACTGGAGCCAAAAACTTTGGTGTAACACAGAATGAAGTTCCCTACATCTGTTAAAAGTCAGGCTTAAAGAGTAACGCTGGATTGCTGCGAGATCACACTGTGCACCCACGTTGAACTTGGGGGCTCAAAAACAGCATTTTACAAACGTATATTCCTCAATCGGAATCACGATAAGTCAAATTTTCTTAAGGAGCACCGAGGAAATACCGCATCTCTAGATTGATATCCCTTAACACAAGCAAATTTCCCATGACAAAGGAAGGAGTAAGTGCTATTCTAGGGGAGCAAAGGGGGGCGAACACAGCCACCAACACTCATTTTACTAAGTGAGGAGGGTTCTCCTCAAAGAAATCCAGCTTCTCCGTCGAGAAAAAAAGTTGCCTATGATAGTACACAACTGTCCATCATATATGCTCAATGCTTTAAATGGGGATAAAGACGTGCAGGTACTCACAATTTAAAGTGCCTATTTGCTCATGAGACTTGCCGATACTCTCCTATTAAATGTATTGCAATAGTGCTGACGAGTGCAGGTACTGTCCCTCTCAAATGAAAGAAGTGCAGGTACTCAGTAGCGGTGTGTATCTGCCTATTTAAAACACTGTATATGCTTGAAGAATGTTCCAGCTGATGGAAATTTCAAATGCATACATTTTAGGTACTGGGTGACTCCATAATGAGCACAACAGTCATGGGGTCCTGAAGTACCCATGACATTCTTTGTGAATTCTTCATAAATCGGAACTCTATTCTTAGGTATTAGCATCAAATGAGAAGATCTCCATCTTTTAAACTTGGACCTGCGTAATCAGGGCCTTGTGACAGGGAACTAAACATACCCACTTGTAATGAAACACTGTATAGCCGTACATTTATCCTGAAAACATTTTGAAATATTAGTTATGCATATATGATATGCTCCATATTCCTCTTACATCCGTGGTGCCTTATCAGAAATGAATACCGTCCATCAGTTGAGAGAAAGAAGCTCTGAGCCTGTGGTTAGATTGTATTTCTAATTCCGTTTCCATAGGCCTGCAATAGAGCCCAGAGGCATAACTGTATTTGACAGTATTTACTTAGTCTCAGATAAGAGTTAGAAACTCTCACGAGATTAGGCGCTAATCGTCAATGACCCAGAGAGTTCATGCGATTGTACATAGTTTACTGATCACACAGGAGTTCTCGCCTGTCCAACGCACAAGTCAAGCACACTTTCCTTAATCTTGCAAGGAGAATCTTATTTCGACTCCAACAGCAATCAGGGTGATGTGTGACTGAATGAACGCTGACGTTTTTTGGGGGGCACTAGGGCAGAATGTGGTTGGGAAGATAATGGTTTTCTATAAATAAATGTTAACTATTGCATATTTCATAAGCGGCCCAGGTATAAACAGAATAGCAGACTGTACAACAAACATACCTTAAAATTTAACAGGTTATATGAGACCACGTAATTGGTGAGACAGGAAGCAAAAAGAAAAAAAAAGAAACCCTACATTAGCTGGAGATTAATAAGGCCCTGTTTCAGGAACAAGGTTCATTTATGTCATTGATGTATACATACTCGGATCCAACTAGGAGATGCTATTTCAGGAAGTCTGCGATACTCTCGCCCAGATTTAAGAAAAGTGGCACTTCACACCATGAAGCGCCACTTTTCTTGCGCCCCCCTAATGCCACCATGTGTGCGCCGTATTTAAGATACATTTGTGACCCTATTGTGGTGTTTTGCTCTACTAGCGTCAAACATTCTGAAGCTAGTTGAGCAAAGTGCAAGGAGGCCCATTGATTTCAATGGGTGCGTCATTTTAACGCCTGTTTTGAACAGGCATTAAAAATGACGACAAAAATGGTACAATTAAATCTTGTAGATTTCATTGCACCATTTTTGAGGGCCTCCTTATGCCAGTATGCCCCTTTGAGTACATTATGCATGGCGCATGCATAATGTGGCACAAAGGGGTGCAATGCATGCATTGTTCCACTTTGTAGATATGGCACAGCATTTTTGGCAATCTAATGCCACTTTAGCATCGGAAAAATGACAGTAATGTGGCGTTAGATGGTGCAAGGCCATCCTTAAATTTGGGCCTCTGTGTTTTTATAGGAACTCTTCAGTATAAAGAAATCAAGCACTGGCAAAACCATTAGGGCTGCTCTTCATAATGCGAGTGCTGAGCTGATGGCTTTGCCAGTGTTTGCCTGCAAAGTTTTGTTTAAAAAAAAAAGTAAAAATATATATATATTTTTTAAATACTGTAGGAACAGCAACATATATTATTTTACCTCAAGCTTGACTTCAATGTTTTCAATCTTTACAAACTTCATAATTCATTTTTCAAATACTCTTCGCTCAGGAAACTCTGAAAATTATTTTAAAATAATGAGAAACTGACAGAATATGAAGGGACACCATTGCCAAGACCTAGTTTATTTTTCGCAGGATTCAGCCATTTGGCCTTCTGCAATATTCCAGGGAGCAGACTTATGGGCCCCTAGGAAAAGTATCATGCTAAGTACACATTTTGCCTCAGAGACCAGCTGAGTGGATGCTGCTATTGGCCCTTCCTCTAGTGCCATAAATGCCTTTATGTGACAAAGCCTGTGCTTTAATGCAATATGAGGAATGCAGGAGGTAAAATAAAACAATCCTTAAAGTCTTCTCTTCGGACATACCCCTCAAAAAAATCCCTGTTGCTGTAGGTTTACTAACTGTGAGGGTTATGGAGCAAACAGTGTTCAGGTGGATATTTGGTGGGTGGGAGGGTTGAAGCAGGACAGGAGGAATAGAACTAGAAAACATATCCACTCTCATTGATTGCAGAATGTAAAAGAAAATAGTAGCTCCCTACATGTGAGCAGTGGAAAAATACAAGTCAGACGATCAAAAATATTGTAAAGAGGTTATGCTCTAGGGTAGGGACAAACACAAGAAAAGCAAGGCATGACATCTAATAAGAAGCAAGCAAATGAGAGTAATAAAGGCAACCAATAGTAAGCAACAAGTGGGCTGTAAGCCCAGTGCAAATTCACAGTAGGTCTGTCATTACCAGAAAGCTTCTGCTGTCTGGTAGGCAAGACCTAAAACAGTTCTGTTTACCCAGTCCTGGGTGTCTAATAATTACATGTAAAAGGCATTCTAGAACATTCCTTTGATTGATGATGTCTCCTTAGGGTTGAGAGCTACTGTGACTACTCTGACATCATTAACTGGCTGGGTCCTTTAATACAGACATCCCATCCGTAGTGAGATTTCTCTGCTCTGCTTGAAGCGTCTCTCTTTCATTCTTATGTCTAACACTTGATCATGTTTTTGACTGAGAATAGCCAGAAAGGGAAGCATTTTCCCTTGTGTCATTTCTAGCATGAACTCCCATCCCTTGTAGCCCCAATCGTACTCTCATTTCAATACACACTACTCATTACCTCTATCACAGCCCATGAATGTTGATACACAAGACTTGTATCACTGTTGATGTTGGAAAGAGCAAGGCTGATATTGAGCATTTCATTTACAACCATCATTTAAGTTTGGAAACGTCAGTGCTCACGCAGCTCTCTCTCTCGCAATTGACATTTCTTTGCCATTGCAGCTACAGATGTGCGACTCCTCAACCCATTAATTATCCAATTAATATTTCTTCATCCTCAATCCTCTGGGTCGGAACCACTCCTCAAATTACTCAGACCTACAACAAAGTGATCTTTCAATGTTACTCTCCCAATGGCTCTTACATGTCACCTGACTTCCCCACATTCTCCCAATACCTGCTTCATGATTTCCTTCCAAATTGATGTATTGCACCCCATGCTCGTTCTCATACTAACATTTTGTATATCGTACCAAGCTCAGTGTGAGCTCCTCTCTCTCAATGTCTTTTTCTTAGGTATTTGAATTAGATAACTTAATGGTTGTTTTGATGGGCGCAGGTCAGTACAATTTATCACAGTGCAGTGTATTACGGAGCAGGAAATTAGTTGTCCTCTAATTAACTTCATATTCATTTCTGCCCATTTTAATTATTGTGTTTATTTGCAACCTCAAAAGTTGAGACACCTGAGCATTAGAGTTGATGGCACTCAGGCCCATATTTATACTTTAGTTGCCCCAAATTTGCATCAGTTTTTTTAACGCCAAGTCGGCGCAAACCTAACTCCATATTTATATTTTGACATTAGACATGTCTAACGTCAAAATATGGGATTTTGCTAAATTTTTTGGATGCATGCACCTACCTTGCGTCAATGAGATGCAGGGTAGGCATTCCTATCTAAAAAAGGGTGCTATCCATATAGCCCCATACTTAATCCCCTGTGCTAAAATGATGCACGGGTGGGAGGAGGGGCTAAATAATGGTGCAAAGCAATTAATTGCTTGCTTTGCACCATTATTTAACGCCAGGTGTTAGGGGACCTGTGGACCCATTTACATGGCTAAACACCATGTAATGGGTCCACAGGTGCCCTCCCCAAACCCCAGGAACACCCCTACCCCCACCAGAGGGACACCAGAGGATGGGGGACCCCCTCCCAGGTAAGTAGGGTAAGCTTTTTTTTTTGCCATAGGGTACCCTAACATGGGGCCACCTGCATGGCACAGGGTGCATTGGCCATGGTCAGGTGACACTTGTCCCCTGTGCTGGCCATTGGGATGGTGGGCATGACTCCTGTCTTTCCTGAGACAGGAGTCATGTTTTTGGTGTTGTGCGCTAGGAAATGGCGCAAGACTGGTTAGAGGCATTTTTTTGCCTCCTGACAGGCTAGCGTCATTTTCTGATGCACAACCCCCTCCTTCCCTACCCTCACCCGACTAGCGTCTTTTTGTAAGAAGCCATCCCAAGTTTAGTGCCGGCTTGCGCCATTCCCTTTAATATGGCACCCAGATGGTGCTGTGGAATGGCGCAAGCCTGTGCCATACTTTTTGCAGCAAAACTGCGTTTGCGCAGTTTTGCGGCAAAAAGTATAAATTTCGGTTTAAATGTTTAGGAACTGTTCGTAATGTATGACTGTGTAGATAAATGGCTGCATTTGAGAATAATCAAGAAATATATATTCAGAGACTTAGAAACTAAGATTGGCTCAACCACAGTTGTTAACTAATGTGAAGACCTCCTGGATGGGCTGAGCAGAAGTTCCGGATTTGCCTGGAGAGTCTCAGTTTTCCGAGGACTCGTCTGGCATCCCAATGCTTTATTCAGTTTAAATATATGTCCCAGCTTTTGGGACAAAGGTCAAATCATCCTGAAACCAGATTTGAAACACATACTTTAGTTTCCACAAGCCACCCTAAAGTCAGAAACAACTAAAATAGTTTATTTTTTAGTTTCAGTCAAGGAAAGAGGATGTCAGCTGCATGCTCCCATGGGTTGCGGTGGGGAGGTTTGAGGTGGGAGGGAGTGGGGAAGGGGCAGGAAGAAGGCAGAGGTTATGAGTGTTAGAACGATTTTTCAGTGTTTGAACATTACTGGCACACACTGATTGTGTGTGTGTGTATGTATATATATGTATATATACCTCGCTGAACACAGCTCAAGGCTGCATGGTCGACTGCCTGTTTGAGGGAACTCATCACAGACCAGACACTGAGGTCCAAGCCCTCTTTTCTTAATCCTGTGAGTGTGCTTGGTCCCTGCACTTCTGTGGGCCTCCCCTGAGAGTCAAGGCACCTCACTGGCTCTTGCAGAACCATGCAAGCCCCCCAAACAATTTAGTTTTTAAATTTGCCTGAAATTAGGCAAATCCCCGTTGCTTTTGTAACACGGAGGTATGGTCAAATTCCACTGATCGGCGTGTGGCAGATTCTTGGTACCTTATGGCAGTACTAACTGCTGGAAAGTAGGGGGATCCCATCAGATCCCAGTTCTGGCAGCTATTTCTGGGTGGGCCAAATCTAATGAAACCTGTTGAATTTGTCCTGGTGCCATTGTCCACCAGCAGGGCTTTCTTATTTTCACGTCCAGCTGGGCCCAAAACAAAGGTCTAATTGAAAGGGCCATCAGCCCTTCTCTTGAGCCTATTACCTAGATGTCAATGCAATGGAAGGAAACAAAGGCACACAGCATAACACTTCACCTGTGCTTTAGAGAAATTATGACTTAGAGGAAGGTTTTGACTTTTCAACTCCCAACATAAGAGAGGTGCATCCAATGTAAGAATGCAAGGTTTATCTGTGTGTATGAGTAATTACAAACATAACGATTTCAATGGCACCTAGTATTTTTTTTAAATTTAATTCCTTTACAGAGCTAAGTATCCTAGTGCTGGGAGTTAGGCACTTTACATCAGACACAGAGGCACAATAAATTATATATGTATCTAAATCAAGTGTAGAGACAATGAGATATGTAAGGGGTAGGAATCACATATATCCTCAGTACTTGTAGATATTATATGATAAGAGTGAATGGTTGGGAGAAATACGAAGTCACAATATGAAATGTTAAGCACTGATTTTGGTTGTCTGTACTAACAAGACTATTATTTCACAAAGAAACCCTTCTTTGCGATCTTAAATGAACACTAGATTTTGAAAAATACAATAAGAATCTGAATCCATGACTCACAGTTTGTATGCAGCTCCTTGATTCTGGTAAATGGATCACTGTGCTATATACAAAGGACTGCAATTTATGAAATGGAAGTAATAAAATGATCTCAGTGTCAAAAGCAATGTGCTTTGCAGTAGCCACAATAACCTTCTATCCTTCTTTATGAGTAAAAACTGTGGCCGGATAAAACACAGAACTCTCCCAGAACTGTGTTAACCACGAGACTTGTCTTACAGCTTTAATAATCCTCTCAAAATTGCTTGGCCTACAAAGACCTCTATAACAGGTATCTTCACCCTGTAAGATATTTTAAAGTGCAGCTTCTTGTGGCCGAATAAGTAATTTAGAACAGATTTATTGCCACATATGTGCTAGTTGCCAATGTATTTGCAGCATATTCTTTTTTAAAAAAACCTATAGATTAACTGTCAGACTCTGCTTTTCAACCTTTGACCTTGTTACTACACCCCATTTCCTCTGCCACACCATGGCCCCCAATTTATGGGTTCCCCAAGTATTTTTTTATTTAAATTCCTGCTCTGGCTGTACTTGTCACTTTTGAAAACAGAGCCCATATAGTTAGTGTCTAGAAACAGTATGTCATGCCATGGGCATACCCGGAGAAATACCGAGGAGACAGTCTGGTGTACATGTATTCTCAAGTCAGTTTACAATGTCCCTGCTAATTATCGTTTTTGAGGATGCTTGCCAGAGGCCAAAAACATAGTTGAAGCTCCTAATGAAGAGCACTTGCATCTGGTGGACGCTAACAGTGTTATGCCTGTCACCTATACAGGCTCTGATAAGGGGAGCACAACATGCAATGCCCTATTGCCACCGTTGCGTCACTTTTAGTGACGCTTCAGTGGTGCTATGCACTGCACCATATTTACAAGGTGGTGTTAAGCCACTTTTTGTGGCATAACACTACCTTGTAAATACAGCCCCTTCACATGCCGTACTTTGCGTGGAAGGGGCATGCAATTGTTGCTGTAGGTGTGCAACAGCAACACCCATTGCATTTTGACGTTACCCCAGATTTACAAGTTTTTGTAAACCTTGGGCAGTGCCAAAATGTAATGCCACCCCAGGGGTGGTGTTAGTATGTCACAATGAGGAGGACTGCTTTAATTTCTCCTCGTTTTTTGCTCTTTCTACGTGTGCTGCCTTTTACTGCAGCCCACATAGAAGGACAAACAGCTATTATAGATTGTTTTTGTGCAGGAAGGTGTCCCTTCCTGCACAAAAACAATCTCCCCACAGCACAGCCATCCTTGCACCATTGCACAAGGGTGGCTGCGTTAGTGCTCGGCAGCAAATTTAGCACCGGCGCGGGGCAACACAGGGGTGTGCCTTTTTTCTACTAAATAGACTTAATAGCATAGGCCATCCCCCCTAGTTTTTTCATTGCACTTAAAACCTTGAGCATGGGAAATGCCAAATATATACACTATTATGAGGTCATTATTAGACTTAAACCACAGAATGCAGCACACAGAAAAAGCAAAAGTTTTTGTAAATCTGGGGCAGCATCAAAAGCAATGGGTGTTGCGGTGGAACGTCGACTACAACACCCATTGCACGCCCTTCTGACGCAGAAAACTGCGTCGTAGGGGCCCATATTGACAAGGAGGTATAAAGCCACAAAAACTGATGTTACACCTCCTTGTAAATATGGACAAGTGGTTAGCGCCACTGGAGCATCGCAAACAATTAAGCTCCGGTAAAGCTAGGGCCTTGTAAATCGGGCCCCAAGAATCTAGTCACAAAGTTGCGGCATAACTGTGATGCACCTTCCTCATGTGTTAGGTTTGTGAGCATGCAAGGATGTTGGATGAGCCCTAGATCTGTGTAGGACTTGAGGTACACTACACGTATACACTCTACATTAGGCCTATCCCGCCTGATGCAACAATGCTGTTGCCAATGTTTCCTTAATTAAAAACAGGTTTTGGCAAAATGAATACATCCGGCTTTGACAAGCTGGTGTGATTTTATGTATTTTTTGGTTTTGTTTATTGTAGGTACTTTATTATTAACATTTTTAATGTGCAGCAATGACAGTGGCCCAGATGCAGCATGTTTATTTGACAAAAAATAAGCTTCTTCTGGTAGCAAGAAAACACACATCTTTGCAGCAATCTGTTTAAAGAAGGGAAGAGGATGAATAGAGAGGAGCTCCCCTGGGGATATGGACAGTGCTTTAAATGAGCCGGTACTGTCCGGTACTGAGTAGTCACTTTTTTATTTTGCGAGAGAGAGTACCTGCACTTCTCAAGAAAAACGTAATACTTTTCATTGGAGATTACCGGCACTTCTCATAAAAATCTATTTTTCCATTTCAAGCACTGGATATGGATGGAGAATGAGAAGAGCATTGGGATATACTGACGGAGTGAACAAGTGAGATTGTGAGATACAATTGATCGGTTACTTGACGTTATTCCACTTATAGAAAGTTAGCGAGAACCTGGGGTCCTGAATAGGAATCCTATGGCGTGGGAGTGCATGAAAGGGTGCAGGAGGGCTAGCAGGAGTTACTTGGTATTTTGAAACAGCATTGATGGATGCATTAAAAAAGAAAGAAAATGGAAAAAAACATGACACCACCTATATGTGGCAGCCACCTGCTTGCAATAAAATCTTCAATGAAAATAAAAAAATAACAACAATTGCATATACATTTAATATAACAGTACAGGTGCGTCCCAGCTGTAATGTGCACTTATCATAGGTATAGAAACCATTTTTACTTATAATGAATATGACAGGAAAATATGATTCTTAAGGGCGCAAAGACATCGGTTTTGAATTACTGTAATTTAAAGCACCAAAGATTAACTTTTTTTTTTAAAAAAGGATAAAGAATGAAAAAAAGCAATGGCAAAGGAAAGTATTGGCCCACCAATCCTGGCATGGAAGTGCACATTCTTTTTAGGCGGATATGCACGTCCGATCAGAAAACATGTCACACACAATACCAGAGCATCAATTCCTTAAGTAGGCTAACTCTCTGCCTCATGCTATCTGGGAGGAAGCAAAATGTGAATAAATGAATGTATTCTTTATTTATATTTTTTACTATTACATGAGGTCGGCGAGACCTACGATAAAATTTTATGTAAACCTATAAAAAAAAGTACTGCATTCTTCGCCACAACCCGACCCTCCTCTTTTTGCAGCAGGAGGGAGGATGCAACAAAGGGGTGGTCGCCTGAAAAGAGTAGCACCGCATCATTATGTCCTTTTGGCACAACTAGCTACTATGTGGGGGCAGGAATGACAGCATCAAAATATGCTGCTCTAAAATCCGTACCGCGCAGACACAGCATTGTGACCGTCCTCCCTGCAACTTAAAATAACATTGGACATAGAATCAGGAAATTCGTTGCTCATTCTTCAAACCCGCTCTTTTGTCAAATTTTCAACATACTGAATATTGTCAAGCGTGAAACTGCAGTCGTTAATGTGTTAATGAGGACAGCTGTCACCTCTAGATGCCAAAGATGCAGACTGGAAGAATGTTGACACTATTACAAAAATGTAATAGAAAAATAATTATTAAATGTTTTTATTTCCAAGCGAGGCAGATCATGTAAACGACAAGCTGCAACAAAATGAGGAAATTAGTGGCATGAATCATTCCAAGGTGTGAAAAGGTTTAGCACGACCGAATTACTCTTTTCCCATATGGACGTCATAAATTCAAAAGACTTGGAAAGAGGATTCCGTACATTACCTTCCAACATTTTGACAACTGCTTTTGGAGGATGGGCCGATTCCTGGCACTGCCCCTGAAAAAGGGGTGAGTCACTGGGCAAAGATTAGATAGTCCACCACCATGGGGCCAATGCACAGTAGTTTTTGCACACACGAGCAAAAGTGAAATATGTGGCACGAAATAACAAGTCCCGGTTAACAGGAATACTTCTGTGAATTTAGTAACCAAAGATGGTGCGCACAACTGGGGAAAATCTTATCGGTGGGCGAATTTTCACTAGTCACAAGTGTCAGGTAAGGATGTGGGGACAGTGGGGTGCTTTTTTCCACTAGGCTACCAGAGAGGATATTTTGCTTATGATTAATTCCCACAAAGTCGTAATTTTGTGGGTACTCCGAAAACTTTGCAAAGTTACATCCTCACTCTCTACATTTCTAAAAGTGCTCCTAATCTAAATTTGTATACACAATGGCAAAGGTATTGGAAATGTCTAAAACACCCCAATTATTTTTAAAGTGTAGCGAAGTGATTCCTTCATGTTGAATTAATTCCATGAAAACAAGAAAGATGGATAAAATGTCCAGGTGCATTTTTTTAGGTCGAGCCTACCAAATGTGCTGTCTGGTTGCAGAGGGCATATTGTGGGCTTTCCAAGAACGTACAGGGGATTTGGAGTCCGCTCTTGCTTACCATTGGGTGGCTTTTCTGTCAATCTCGTTTGCCTGCTTCTTCTTCGAGTCCCAGCTTGTCGATCTTGCAATTGTGCCTCCTGACGACTATAGCCATTTCTTTGACTGGTGGCTTTAATGCATGCGCTGTCTGTTTTTAGCAAACTGTTTATTTCTTTCTGTTTAAGCACTCACTGAAAGTGAATGTGGTTTCCAGTTCTCTACCCCATGTGCTTTTCTCCCCACTCCACGGAACACCCCCTTACCATGTGCTTCTCTCCTCCACCAGCTCTCATTTCACTTCTTGCCCCTCTGTCTCCTTCTAGGCTCCCCGGTCCATATTGCTCTCTTTCATTCATGTTGCTAGACCTCCCACTGGATTGTTTCTCCCCTCTGGTCCTCCTGGAGAAGCAGTTATTGGCATATAAGAATACAGTCATTTGTATTATAAGACTGATCATGACATTGCTGTCCGTGCAGCGAGTTATCACCTCCTGTTTGTGTGGGGCAAAAACATTTGCCCTGAACAATGCCCCTCTTTCCTTAGCAGTCCTCTCCCTTTTTCATTGTTAGGTCATAAAAATATGGCCCCCAATGGTATAACATTAGCCCCCACAGCCGGTGTGTCTGAGCTCCAGGGGTGGGGTCCCCTCAGCACAGTACACTGAATGGTGGTAGACCACTGAGTGGGTTCCAGGGGAGGGGCCCTCTCCATGTACTTTGTAGAGGGGGGACCTCAGGTTTCGTTACACCACTGCCAACAGCATATCTTTCCAGCAAGAAGGCCCCTGACAGGGTTTTGAAAGGTTGACATGGCCATGCTACACACAAGCGATCTCTTCAGGGGCGTGTGTGGTTGTTATTTCCGCATGACAGCATGCTAAAAATCTGTTCATGTCTACGTAATCACTGGGTTGCATGCAACGCAAAAGTTGAACCTTAAGAAAAGGCTGCAGAGAAAACCCTAAGGCCCTTATGTAACATCACATTTCCCCATATACACAGAATGGGTAAAACCTTTTCGTACATCTGGCCCTAAATTGTGTCTGATGGGAAACGTGCCCATAAATAGACATGGTCCTTGTGTGACATCTGATTAAAATAGAATTCACATCCCTAAATTAGCATTTTAATAAATGCTCCCAGCGTGAACTCTTTTAGTTGCTCTCATGCCACAGGATGCTTAGGGCATGGTGTTATCACTGGAGTCAAGAGGACATGATGATGGTGATGAAACACAAGAGTGATTGACATCATTCAAATGCTGCACATATTCAGAAAAAACAGTGGTGAACTTTGAAATTAGTGAGTTTGAGGAAGGGTTGTTTACTGAGTGAATAGCCCATTTCCATTTGATATTTATAGAAATCTCGAAAAAAAGACTTGGCTACATCACATCTATATGAGGGAGCTGTGGCACATTGAATGTTAACACCCAACTTTCGTTCTTTATGTTAATGTTGCTTAAACAAACATAATAGCTCAACCAGTGTGTTGGTCTCCCTTATACCAGCAAGGGTACATTGAAACTTTGTCAAGCATCATGGTTTCAATCATTTTATTATAGCCTCTCACATGTTGCATATAATTGGGTGATGAGCAAAAAGATTCTTTATGGATTTTTAAGTGGCGCATACCAATTTTCAATGAAGGTTTAGCCTCATAATAGAAGTAATGGCTTGCTTGTGGGTATGTGTAAGGTTAACAGAGCCACTCTAAAAAATCTCTGACATTACATTTGGCACTTCTAAAAACACTCGAGTAATAGTTAAGGGGATGAAATCCCACCTCAAATAATCATCACAATCTTTGCCAGGGTGAATCAGCAAAATAGCTAAATAAACCAGTTTTTTGACAGCTTGGCATAAAATAGTCAGGCTTAACCTAGAAGCACTGTGTAAAGTATGTATGCACTACTCAAATAGTGATAAAGTGATAACACAACACAAGAAAAATCCCAAACTAATCTAGAAAAATAGAGAATATTTTAATAAATAAAATGACACCAAAACGCCAAAAATCCAATAAGGAGAATCTGACATGAATTTTAAAAGTTTGATTTAAATGTGCCCAAAAAAAGCACAAGTACCAACCATGGTTTTCTGGTTGCGGTAAACAGGGTCAAAGTCAAAAGCTAAGGCTGACCGCTATAGAGTGTGGGTCAGACACAAGCACCAGGCTTGTCCCGGTAGAAGGTTTACCTTCTGACTTAGAATTTTTTATTGAGGGAAAGTGGTTGTCAACAAGTTATCGGCAGGGCAAAATGCAGGTTGCTGAATAAAGGGATCCAGGTACGGTTGTTGACAAAAGAGAGAAAGCTCCAAGCAGGCAAAGTCCCAGGAAGGCCTAGATGTTGACTGGTTGCTGTTAGGCATCAGTCCCAATGAAGTCTTCTAAGTTTGGACTTAGAAACATTTCTGGAAGTTAGATCTCCTTAGTGAGGCAAACTGCAAGTTGAGTCCGACCAACAATTCCATGCCAATGGCGATCCCGGTCTTCTCCCGGTAATTTGGAGGAAAACTTCGCAAAATGTTGCAAGTCCCAGCTTTTGCAGTGTGGACAAGAGGAGTACACTCTGACACCAGCCAAGGGTCTAGGGCCTTGGGGGAACCACTTGGGGGTTAGAACTCACTCAAACAGAAGCCAGCAGAAGGGTCCAGGCAGATCCAGTAGGAACTGTGGCAGTTGGATAGTTGCAGGGAGAGAGACCTCAAGAACCTTGTTGTGTCCCTGTAGCTCAAACAGGAGGTCAGCCAACTGACCTGGAAGTCACTTTTAGGACCTGGGTTAAAGGCAAGTAGGTCCAGTCTTCCTTCAGGATTCAGACAGCGGGTCAGCCCTTTCTATGATCTTCACAGGTTCAGGAGTGTTCTGAGGAGAGACCTGGAGTTGCTAGATTTATGTCCAGTGCCAGCCTGTGTGAGGGACAAACACCAGACCACTCTCTAGCCAATGAGGAAATTGTTCCCAGAGATGACCCTACCCATATCTGTAGCACTTTCTGTAGGATACTGTAATCTATCCCAGAGCATGCCTGTCTATTTAAATCCAGTGAGGCAAACTTCTTCCACTCTTCAAAGCTCATTGTGCCCACCTAGAGGTGTATTGGAGATGGCCCTTAGGTGATTTCCCTGCAATGTTTTGTTTTCCATCATGGTATTTTGCTGCCTCTCCTT
Source organism: Pleurodeles waltl (assembly GCF_031143425.1). Lineage (NCBI taxonomy): Eukaryota > Metazoa > Chordata > Amphibia > Caudata > Salamandridae > Pleurodeles > Pleurodeles waltl. Next base: position 514,043,888 of record NC_090445.1, read on the forward strand.
GCGTGCCCTTAGGACTCTGGGCACGTTTCCATTGTAATGCAGTAGGAAAGTGCTCTTACCCTCCCTACACATGCTAGGAGGTGCTTAAATGCTTGGTTCGGGTGCTGTACCCCAGAATGCCCTGTAAAAAGGTACACCACATACCCGGGGCGGGTAGAGCTCTGACTACTAGTAGGAAATTGCACTGAGTGTGCCACCCCCTAGAATAGCCTGTGAAGCATGTATTGGGCCTGCAAATGCAGGTCGGTGGAGGTACAGTTGTGCTTGGATTTAAGTTGGCAGTACTAACTTTATAGCCAATACTGAGGGGCCCTCCACTACCCCTAGAGCACCCCTGAAAAACAGGACGGGGAGTACCTACAAGGCTGGGAAAGTAGACATGGGTGTCCCATGCCCGGTAGGGAAGAACCCCCATGTGGGTTCCCTACCTAGGGTAGTCAGCTCTTCCCATATGATTTTGCTGATTCACTACCTGGAGGCCTTAGGGCCACTGGGCCCTTTCCCTCTGTCAATACAGTGTAGAAGTGGGCCCGCCTTCCTACATGTAGGAGGAAGTGCCAATGGCCAGTGTGTGCACACGTACCCACTGGCGTGCAAACATGTGCTGAGCCTATCATTAGTAGGCCTGTGTGCGCACTTACCCCTGCAGATGGCATGTTCAAATATGTAATTGAGCCTGTCATAGCAGGTTTGAGTGTGTGCACTAGCACCTATGATGCTTTAAACCTGTATCCAGCCTGCAGTAGCAGGCCTGTGCATGCACAATAGCACATAGGAGTTTTTCAAATATGTATCTAGCCTGTCGTAGCCTGAGAAGCACTAGCACCTTTGGTGCTTTAAATACGTATCTCATCTGTATTAGCAGGTCTGTGTGCACACTTACACCTATGGTGTTTTTATTCACGTGTCCAGCCTGCCAATGAAGACTTGCATGTGTGCAAAGGCACATAAGCCCAGAGAGTGCAGAATACCAATGTGCAGATTTAGTAACACTTCATGCACAACCAGGACTGTCCAGGGTGACTCAAGTCATCATGCCCCAGATGTTGTGCCCACTGCCAGGGTGGTGCTGAATTGGTAACTATTTGTTTATTGGAGGGCCTGGCTTGGCTGGGTGCCACTGTGAAGAGGTTGTACCCCAAAGTGACCCCCCCCCATGCCCGGGCCGGATGTCACAGCATGGAGATACCTGAGTGAACTTCCCGAGTGGTGACCAAATCTCCATTTGTCAACTGTTTCCTGATCAGCAGTTATCTCTTCCGTCCCCTCACCTTTGCCCCAGTATACTGGATAAGTGTACCTCCAGCCACAAGAGAACTAGGATCTGGGGAAAGGGTGCTCTCATCTATAGCTTGTGGGGATGCAGGGTAGTAGGAACTGATTGGAGGAAGGTGTGGACCGAGGGTAGGTCTGCGAGCACAGTGACCACTAAGTTGATGGATATCAGTGCACCGCATTTGGGTGCTGGGAGCGAGTGCGGGAGAGTTGTACTGATATCTGTGGCACCGCATAGCGGTGAGGAGTGAGTGAGTGGGAGTGATTGCTGGTGGTTGACTACACCACACATCGGTGTTGCCATACGCGTTGTTTCTTTGTTAGAAGACTATCACGGTTGACAGTGGGTTTTACCTGCGTGGCCTATTCGCGGAGCTGTAATTCTCTGTAGTACACATTGCTGCTATCCTTGTGAACCAGGGTGCATCCTATAACTGTGTAATATCGAATTGGGATAATTGCTAGGTTGGGTCTTGTACTGACAATGTTTTAGCACCGCATGACGATGCTGGGAGGGAAAGTATTATTTTTCTCATGTGTACATACTGCTAATATCATTTTAAGACAATTGGGCCTAGTAATGCTAGTGATATTCGAAATGTGACTTATGCCCAGAATTACACGATGTTCATGTTGTGTTAGGTAATGTGTGTGTTGAATACAAACTTTATTTGCATACGCCTTGTGTGAAGTCTCTTTTGTGACGCTCAGTGTAGTTGTTATGGGGAAGCCCTGAGCCAATACTTTACACATTGCCCTTATGATAAGCTACCAAAGGGTGAGTGCAGGTTATACAGTGAGTGTAATCACCCACCCTTGACTGGAGTGGTAAGTTCTGCCTGGCTGGGGTCCCGCCTCAGCCAACCAGAACGTGCTGCCTCCAACAAGGTGACTATGGAAAAGGACACTCCCTCCCTTGTGGTCACTCCAAACGAGTACTGGGGAGCCTCCCACTGGGTTTGGAGCCAAGCTGCCTAGGAAGACAAAGGGAGCAGGCCTAGGAGTGTGCTTTACATGCCAGCCAGAGGCAGGCTATGCTGCCTTTGAAGCTCATGAAGGGGCTGGGCACAATTCCCTAGGCCATTCTGCTCAACAAGGAAAACAACTCTCCACATCCATGCTATTTGATCTCTCTCTGGGAGCAATCTACATCTCACCAGAGGGGAGCCATTCAATAATCAGTTGACACTGGACACTGGCGGAAAGTCCCCTTTGGTTTAGGCAGAGAAAAGACAACTTTCATAAAGTGTCATTTCTGTAATAGTATTATAAAATCTGACTTGACCGTTAAGTTGGATATTAAATTATTATTAAAACAGGTCCTTGAATAATTTTTCTAGCTGCTGCCAAACTGAAATTAAGCCCTATAAGTTGTTATAATGTAGCTTAGATTCTCCCTATGGGGGAAATACTGGGGGAGTTTTACCACCAGGACATGCATAACTTTAAATAGACATGGCCTACATTTTACATAGCATGTATCCTGCCTTGTGGGCCTTTAGGACCCAACTTAGGGTTGACACATGAGTATTAAAATTAGGGTTTAGGCCTGGCAAAAGGCTTATTGTGCCAGGTCATAATGGCAGTGTAAAACTCCATACCTAGGCTGCAGGGGTGGACCTTGAAACATGTTTTATAGTGCTAGTTTGGTGGAGTGCTGCAGCTCACTAGTAGCATTTGATTTATAAGCCCTGGCTACATGTAGTGCCTTATTCTAGGGGCTTACAAGTAAATGAAATGTGCCAATTAGGAATATATCAATGTTACCATGTTTAAAGGAGAGCACACTCACTTTACCATTGAGTAGTGGGGGTAACGTGTGCAGAGTTATTTTGCCAACAAAGACAGATTCAGTGACATGATCTGTGGAAATGCCATACAAAAGATGGTCCTTCCCAACAGCACTAAACTATCTGTATTTCTCCTCATACTAATGCCAAAGTTGATTATATTTTTCTGGCATAACACTTTATTGCCTTTAATCCCTACAGCTAACTATGTGATGATTTGTTTTCAGAGAAAAAACTTTTGTAAGATGTTTGCTGTTAATCCCCACTGCTACTTATGTGATAATTTGTTCACAGAGAATATTTTTTGTAAAATGTTTTAAAAAGTGATGGAAAGTGCACTTTTATAGCATAAAACCTAAACAACCTTGCCTAATTTCTTGTGACAATCTGAAAGTATTCAGGCCTGTGTTCTGTATGATTTTAGATATCAACAGTTAAGATAGTGATCCTCATTATATTTCATCCAGCAATATCACATGTGCTGATCATGAGTGTTGTTCTTCCAGAAGAGACAGAAACCCTTAGAGGTTGTAGTAGTGATGCAGTGTTTTCTTGCTTAGAGACATATTACTAATAATAAATGTATAAATATACTATAAAACAAATGGCTTCCTATTTTCTACCAAGGTACTGAGCACTCCATTCTACCAAGGGTAATGTCACCACAGCTATGTTGATCACTTCTTCCATTAGTTAAAAGCACTTGCGGAATTCTTTATTAATTGTCTTATTATTGCAATTTGTTAGATTTTGTCTATCTCACAGAGTAAGCTGTTGGGTTACAAAAGACCAATTGTGTGCTGAACAGAAACATACAGTAGAATGAAATCCTACCCACTGCTTACCATTGGTTGACTTATTTTCACTCATTTGCTTATTCAATGGCTGTCCTTGTCCATCTTGTGTTTGTCCCTCCACTGGAGCATAGCCTCTTTACCATCCTTTTGATCCTTCCACTGTCCACTTTTATGGACCTACCTTTTTCTTTAGGTCCCGTTTACAAGACAGCACAAACTGTCTGGTTGTGAAAGGCCTATTGTGGGCTTACCAAGAATTTTCCAAGAACTTACAGTGGACTTAAAGCCCATTCTTGCTTATCGTTGGTGGCTTTATTGTCACTCTCTTTTCCTTGCTCCTTGTTGATGGCTTTCCTTGTCCATGTTGTATTTGTCCTTCCCTGCAGCATGGACACTTTACCTTACTCTTCACAGGCTGACTTCTGTTCTTCCACTGTTTTCTCTTTTTTATTTTTTATTTACCACTCCACTATAGTACATGTGTGCATTAAAGTTCTCTCCCTCTTGTGCTTCTCCCCCCACCAAATACACACCCCCTGTTCCATTTTACTATCGCCCATTCACTCTTTCTACTCTATACTTCTCCCGGCAATTCCAATGTTTGGTGTTGTGTTTTCCCTGGTGTGCTGCTCCTCCATGCCAGTGTTACTATCTCCTTTCTGTGCTGCATTTCCCTCTTTCCCCAGCTTCATTATAAATTTATACCCCGTGCACTCCACATTGCATCCATCCAGCCCACTCCCCCACTCAGTACTCTGTTGCCCTCCCCAAATCAGAACATTCTTTAAAAACAAAAACAATTGATATATTTATTTTTTGGATGATCTGGGACAAATTGCTGCCAGCCCTCCAAAAAAGCACACATATTGTTTTCATTGACCAATCTAATTTGTACCTGCCATCTTAGAGTGGTCAACAAAAAAGAACACGGCACTGTCATCAATCTATGATAACGCAGGCATGAAGACACATGCACACACCCACAGAAGGACGCAACTGCCCATGGCGGGTTAGCTGTTGTGCTTTTTTTGTGCCAACGCTGCATAGCATCAGCAAAAGTATTGTGACTATTTGCCTATGCTGTTTAACGTCACCAGAAAGCACCGGCATTACTAGTAGATTCCAAAGGCGAAACCTATTGGCGGCAGATGTTACGTTTTTCAACTGTGAGGGGTACTCCAGGGAACCCATGAAAATTATACTTTTTCTGAAGAATATGTGGTACATTTGTGAATCAGGAAAACAATTGGAAAACGATGCAAACAGTAGATATTCGCCGACTATGTGTATATGTTTGTGGCTAGGGGTTAACATTAGCATGGAAATTCTCATTACTCGATATTAGGACTTCTTAAAGGTTTTGGCTTTTAAGTTCTACTTGAATTGTGAATCAAGTTCGGACTCGCTCTGACAATGACTGAAAGGAACAAATGTCTCAAGCACAAAATGAATCCTAAATAAACATAAGTGGTTAACACAACTGTCAGTACAACGAAATGTTAACTCCACTTTTATCATGGTGCCAAAAACATTGGAGTAGGAATGTGTATTGCCACTGTGATCTGGTGGACTGAAAGGTACATCTAAAAAACTAATTTGAGAAGCGCTAGCCAGAGACCACAATTTTACCTTTTATATTGGTTTGGGGAGCTCCCTTTATTTGCTTTGTAATCTCTTACCAGTAGCTGAGGGTCTTTTAATGTAGGGCTCATCGCAAGGCCGCAACTAGAGGACAGTGGATACATAGGTAGTTAATTATATGTTTTGCCATGTCAGTTATTCAGTCGATGGTAATATGTGGTCCTGGTCATGATTGTTGGCAGGGCTTGGCTCCTTTTGTAACACAGGTGGTTTTGGTGTAGGGTGACTACCTTCTTGAAAATGCAGGTGTGAGCTCTAGTTCTGATGATTTGTGAGCACAATTAGCTATTAGATCTGAGATACAGAATGGTGTGCCGCAACCAAGCCTTGAGACAAAATATGTTTTTCTGCAAAGGATAAATAGTTCCCAAATTGGAAACCGGAAAGACAGATTTCTTACCATTAACCTAAACATGTAAGGACTGTCATAAATCGGACCCTGCATGATCTCTCTAAACTCATGCATATCTCTTTTTGTTTACAGACCTGAGTCTGTAAAATCTCTGCAGCATGAGAAGATAATCCCTGCCAGATGTCTGATCCTGCACGACATGTGTACCCTAAACTATAGCACTCCTGACAGAGGCCTGAGTCTGCAAGACCTTTGTAAACCGAGTCTAGCTTTACCATGAGATGCTTGTCTGAGAGCTTAACCTGCAAGATCCATCTACAGTGAGACATAGGTTTCCTGCCAAAAGACAACATGGAAGTTCTAAATTACCAAATGGTCAGCTTTGATGTGAAGCAAACGTCTGAGCTTGAAGGATCTCTGTAGTTTGATGGTTACAACTGCATTTATGTCTTAAATATCTTGTAGCTAACCTGAAGAATCACAGTCTCAGATACCTGGACTTTCAGGGTTTGTGTAACCTCTAAACCCGAAGGATATCTCTCCTGTCATAGGGCAAACATGCATCTGTAAAATCCGTGTAACCTTAAGGATAGCTTTGTTATCTGATGCCAGTGCCAGTAAAATCTCTGCAACCCAGAGGACATCTGGGCTGTCAAATGACCAAGTCCGAAAGTTATCTGTAATCCCAGTGATACCTGTGTGGTCACAGGGCTGTGCTTATAGGATTTTTGTAGCCTGGTTAATAGTTCTGTTGTTATATAGGCCATTACTTATCAGATATGTGTAGAACATGAGGTGGCTTAGCTGTCTCAAGTTTGAGCCTGTGGGGTATGTTTAATTTCTTAGATGTGTCTGCAGCTTTTAAGCGCTCTGTAACCTCAGAAATACGTTTCTGTCTAAAGTATGCAGAATTTCTATGACGGGGGAAGGTTGCTCTCTCTGCTGTGTGATCTCTGAAGATGTACTATCGCTTTAATCTATGATACAGCCCTAAAACTGTTAGATATTGGTAACCGGAGGAACTGCCACCCAATAGTCTACCCTCGCTGAGCTACTAAAAGCCTGCGTCTGTAGATTTGTGGAACTGATAAATAGGTATTCTGTCTTACACCTTACCTAGATAGCTCTCTAAACCGAGGCATTTGTTTGCTATCCAAAGCATAAATGCTAAATGCTAAATTTCATAGCTATGTTGTATAAAATCCGACTGTATACAATATCTGAAATCAAGCAGCTTTAAAGCTTGAGCAAACATAATCTCTGTAACTCAATATATTACTATCTTGGCTTGTAAAATATGAATAACCCAGACTCCATCTTCTCTGGTGTTCAAAACTCAAGTTAGCATTGCTTCTGAGAGTCAGGTGGTATCTGTGACTTCCTATTGTATTTATGTTGACTCGACCTAATTCATATATACATTTCTCCAGGTGTGGAATCGAAGGACAGGTCCTATGCATCCTACTAGCATAATGTGAACTGTTAGGACTGTCAAGCTCCATGCCACTGTATCTGCATTATTAATCTGCAAGCCAGAACAAATTAACAGGACACAGCGACAAGCCATCACTATAAATACGATGCCTCTAGAGCACCTATGTTCTATACAGCAAGCTTATAAATAAATATCTCTACCTGAAAACACAGCATTCATTACGTTTATAAAATGTGCACTTAACATAAAATGTTGTAGAAGACACTGGAATATGACAGCATTTAGCTAAAAGCAATTGGATTAAATACATTTCTATCTAAATTGTATGATTGTCAAGTGTTTTAATATGTATGCTAGAGTGATATTGTATTCTTTCTGCAGTATAATATCTAAGAACGGTTACTAATTTATGTGTTTATGGATGTGATTTATAAAGCAACACGTCTCCTTTCAAGCAACTTAACAGTGCTTGCAGAGTTATGAAAAAGAAAATGCTGAAGATGGTAGCAATGAGAGGTCAGTGTCTAGTCAGGCATACCAGTAACTGTGTCACAAATCCGTCAGTTCTTGAAGTCTAGATGTTGCCATCAGTGGGCTAAAGACAAGTCGTCAGTTCTTGAAGTCTAGATGTTGCCATCAGTGGGCTCAAGACAAGTCTGCCCAGGGACCACAACACAGTAAGATGGCCCTGTGCTGCTATGCTTATTGATTCAATTTGGAAATGTTATCTCTGTATTATCTCATTAAAATGGAGTTCTTGTCTGGAAACAGCTACACCACTTCTGCAATTTTACGTTTGCATTTTACATTTATACAGCCACACAAGGCATTCAAAACATTCCGGAGAATTAATATTAAGAAGTAATTGGGGGTGAAACAACATGGAGTGTTATCTTTTTTGTTATAGGGGCAAGAACGACGTGCAAGTGGCATGCTTCAGAAGTGGAGTTTAGCTAGTCTGTGACATCTACTGTTCATGGACGTCAATTCACCGAAATGCAAACGGTAGCGGAAGTGATATCAGAAGCCCTTTTACCTCCACTTTCATTCACACACAAATACTTACATATAAACACAAATTCACACGTGCATATGCGCTCTCTCTCACAAAAACACACTCTCACCCGCAAGCATGCACTCAACCTACATTTAAAAGCATTTTTTACTTACCTCAACTTCCAGGGAAGGGCATATTCCAGCTAATTGTACTCCGTTTTTTATGCACTAATAGTGAATAATAATGTATTGTTCACTGTTAGTATGATAGAAATTGACAGAAAACTATGAGAGTGGAGCCCCAGTTGACATCCATAAGGTCCAGCTGCCACTGTGTTTCTGGCACTGGCTTTGCCACCTCTGGGGCCAGGAGTGGCAATGGACGTCACAGGGGTAGCAAAAGGCAAGCCAGGGGTCGCGACCCCTGAGAACCCCTAAATTATGTCAATACCACTGTTTTCCTTGGTGGGACTGATATAAGGCAGTGATTTATGTCTGGCACTAGCAGTAACAGTTCTTTGGTAATAGCATGTTGTGATAATTTTTATCAAGGTATCCTTGGAGTTTCTAGGTAAATGTAAACATGGTAATAATATTTCAAATGTTAAACATTTATAATTTTTGAAGCATGTTCAGTACAAAATACCAAGTGGAAACACTTTTCTTAGGAGAAAAGATAAATGTGTTATATTTTGAAATTGTAAACATCAAATGCACATTTAGAAAATTAAACTTAGTACAGAGAATGGATGCAAATTGCAGTGTATCAGTAAGGTAATTAGATTTATCTATAGTTTCTAAATACAGTGTTTCTCGCCCTGCATTTTGATTTGATTCTCAGTTATAGGCTTTTTGCTACACTATACTAAAGCTTTAAAATAACCTATAATTCGTTTTTATGGTCGAGCTTGAAAGACCAGCTGTCCTCAGACAATTGTGTGAGTGTCATTAGAAAGGGACTTGGCTCCTCCCACATGTTGTAAACCAAGAGTACATGTTTTGATGGGGCAAAGGGTATGTGCTTCCAAAAACAAGTGGTTCCCTCCTTACAGCTGTGGTCTTTTTGTTTATTTATCCAGCTGCATGAGCTTGAACTTTCAGGGGCATACTCATGACCTTGCAATGCTATTAAAGTGCCTTACATAACTAAATAATTTAACATTTTTTAGCCTGGCAGCAGCACTGATGAGAGGGAGCAGTCATTAACCTACATGGATGTTTAGGTCTTGTTTGACAGTGCCACTGTCACCTATCTTTTTAACCTAAATCAATATTATCCTACAGTTCTTTGCTTCCACATGAATACACATCCAGTCCTGTGCTGTTTACTCGTAATGATCTTGTAACTTACAGGTAATCTTTATTACCCCGAATAGGGCTCTTCCTCATCCAAGTCCTTACAAACTGAGGGGTAAGGCCCTCGCAACAGCCATAGCATGCTAATCCTACTCTTATTTTTTTATTTTGATTATTTTGCACCTTCCTCCCTCATCTCCTCCTGTTATGTTACCAAGCAAAGGCACAAGGTGCAACCAGAGAAGGATGGAGGGAAGAGGGCTGGGGAGGACCCCTAATTGGGATAATGAGGATTACCAGTAAGTAACAAGCTCATTACCCCGCATGGAGTACTCCTCGTCCAAGTCCTTACAAACTGAGAATATAACAAGCTCAGAAACGACTATAGAGCACTTATGATGCAAATGCAGAATAGGTTTTTATTCAAAACAAACATCACTTTGCAGCAGTAGCCAAAAATTGTGACCCAACAACACCCTCCAAGTCGGCACAAACAGAAAGACAGATGATAAAGAAAAGTATGGAGGGAAGACTAAGTGGCCGCCCGGCAGATCTCCAAGAGGGCCACACCCTAGCCTCCACCCATGTGGTAGAAACCACCCTAGTGACCTGCTTTGGACATCAGAAGGAAGAGCCTCTCTGACAAACTCATAGGCGTGCGCAATGGCCTGTGGGACCCAGTGACTAAGAATCTGAGTGGAGACCTTCTTACCTTTCGCCACTGACCCGTAAGCAATGAACAAAGAGTTGGACACCCTAAACAGTCTTGAAACCTCCAGATAAGCCAAAAGGCCCCTTCTGACATCCAGAGTAGAAGGGTGCACAGAGGAAGAAGAATCCACAAAAATCGTCAAAAATGCCTCCTGAGCCAAATGAAAGGAAGACATCACATTAGCATCAACTTAGGATCCTGGCGAAGCACTGCACGGTCCGGAAAAAAATTAAAATATGGAAACAATACAATGAAAGCTCCAGTCTCATCAAGAAATCTAGCAGAGGTAATGGCCACCAAGACCACATTAGCTGATAACCGCACCAACTCTGCCTCTTCCAAAGGTTCAAAAGAAGCACCCTGCAACCCCTAAGAATAAGAGCCTGGACCCAAGAGGGAACTTCCCTTCTAAAAAGAGGGATGCCACAGTCTGAACTCCGAAGCAGCCAGAAAACCAAAGGTGATATTGTAGAAAAATCATCAGAAAAGGACTTGAATGCCTTAATCACAGCCCACTGAGCAGAAAGGTTACAAGGAGTCAGGCCGTTAAGGAACCCATCAAGCAAAAAGTCAAGAACTGGAAAGGAGTCAAAGACCGTAGGAACCTCAGACCGGGCCAAACACCATTTGTAAAAATAAGCCCAGTGTTTCTTGTAGGATTTAAGGGTAGATTGCCTTCGAGATGACTGAATCTTCGAAGCCAGCTGAGAGGAACATCCCATAGACTCCAACCCTATGCACTCAAGTACCAAGCCATCAGATTCAACCTGAGAAGCACCTGGAGAGACAGACATGAAAACAGAAGAGTAGAGGGCGTTCAAGAGAGATGGAGGACCTGGCCCTGGGACAGAGCCAGAAGGAGAAAAAACCAATGACATCTGGCTATAGAGGGGCAATGAGGATCACCTGAACCTTCTCCCTTCGGACCTTCTGGAGGACCCTTAGTACGATGGGAATTGGGGGAAGCATATAGCAGCCCCTGAGGCCACGGAATCGACAGGGCATTCACCGCCCATGCTAGAAGAGACAGATTCTCCATACAAAAATCCCGGCACTGAGCATTTGCTGGGGACGCAAAGAGGTCCAGCACAGAAGAGGAAAAGAGACAAATGGTATGTCACTGAGGATGAGATGTTCCTGCTGAGGCTGTCTGCCCCAAAATTAAATTCCCTCTGAATGTAAACTGCCACCAGATCCTGAACATAGCCCTTCCCAGAGAAATATAAGGGGCGCAATCGGATCAAGGGACCCACACTTCTTACCCCCCCTGCCTGTTCAAGTATGCACTTGCCACTTGATTGTCAATATGGACCACCACATTGTTGCCCCATAAGCTGTGCTGGAGCCCCACCAAAGCTCTCTGGACAGACATTAGTTTCCTCCAATTCGAAAGTGCTTTTGGGTTAAGCACTCCAAGAGATTGCCGGTGTGTTTCAGCTGTATCCCTCAAGTGCTTCTCTCCCTCTACACTCCACATTCCTTTCCGTCAACCATGTGCCTCTCCCCACTCCCTCTATGTCGCTCCCTTACCCATTGCCAATCCTTCCCACCCCTACCTGTGATGCTTCTTCCCACCTAGGCCCTCCTCCTCTCATCTGTTGCATCTTCACCCCACTGCCCATCCGTATTGAATCCCCCTACCTGTGACCTGCTTCTCTCTCCCCCATTGCTTCTCCACACCCCGTCCTCCATGTTGCTTCCACCCCCCCACTTTGCTTCCCCTCACCCCAGCCCTGTTTTGTGCCTCCATCCACCCATACCGTGTGTTGATTTCCCACACCTGCATTTCAATAAAAAAAAGTTTGTTATTTTTTCCTTTTGATTTACTGATCCACCTCTGTAAATAAAAAAAATGTCCTCGCTGAATTTTGTAAGCGTGGGCATGCGCACATCTACAAAATGATGCGACATCTGCATCATAGCACCATTGTTTTTACCTTGTTTTCGTTAGCCATGTTGCATAGCATCAGGAATGCCGTACAGCATGGCTAAAAACCATTGGCAAAGCCAATAGGTTTCAACGAAAAGACCTATTGGCTTTGCAAATGCTTGTTTAATTTTATTTAGTTCAACCCGTTATATGCTATTTTGAGGCAGCAGTGGTTAAAATCTATGTTCTTCAAATATAATATCTGGAAGGTTACAGACGTGCTTCCTTTTTAATGAAGCATACACAGTTGAACATTTTTATGGTTAGCCTATAAAATTAGAAATAACAACCGTTCACTACAGTTAACTGTTGCGGTTAAGTAGTCAGGCTTGTAAACGTCATATGAGATGCCTGGTTTTATTTCCAGAGACTTGTAATGAGGTGTGCATTTCTAAGTGAGATTTTACTTGTGTATGTGATTAGTTAGTATACCTTGCATAGTGTTAACTATATATGATGTTTTATAATTCTGTTTATATGATTTATTTGTTTACAATGTATTGCCTTTTTTAGGCTAAACTATGAACTTACAGTGATCAATATTTATTTATAATTGAGGCATGTGCAGAAGGGCCAACGTAACATTCTGTATCAGGAAAGCATACCTTGCACACTAGGAATGTTCCATAACTATCCAGCTTCATTGGCAAACACATTAGTTAGCAAAGCTGGTCCGAAATCCACTTTATTGCCTATTGAGATCGCATGGAACTAAAGTACATGTGCGCCAGCAAAGAACATTCACACCAATTGATGTGCATGTGCTCCAATGAATTTACAGTCACACCAATAATTGCACATTTATGCAGGATCTACACAACGTAATATTCATAGGAGTCAAGTAAACATTTATAAATTGAATACACCATTGAACAAACCCTATTCCATCAGGAAAATGATTACACATTAATATGCGCATCACTACGCAAATATAAAAAGACTACACCATATTCGAATTAGTCATCTCAATATTGTGCACAACAAAACTCTGCTTAGTCACTGACATCCACTTTAAACAAGAGTTGGCAAAGTCAATAGGTTTAGCCTTTGTTTTTTCTTTCCATCTAACTGGATTCTAAACTATCAGAAACATGTTATAATAATGTTTGTTTTAAATTTGATAAATCGTTAATGGTTTATCAAATTTAAAACAAACATTATTATAACATTTTTTCTAATATCTGTAATCCAGTTGGATAGAAAGAAGATACAAAGGCGAAACATATTGGCAAGAGGGCTTGAGGTGAAGAATAAAGAAGACGGCAGTGAAGAAAAAAGACAGGAAGAAATAAGACAGAAGGTGGCAGTGAAGAAAGAAGACATAAGACAGCATGTGCTACAGAAGAAATAGGACATCCAAGAAAGAAGACAGAAGATGGCATGCTGTAAAGAAAAAAGAAGACAGCAAAGAAAGAAGACACAAAGCTTCATGCGGTAAAGAAGAAAAACAGAAGACAGCTTAGGAAGAAGACAGAAGACGCCATGCGGTAAAGAAGAAAGAAGACAGTGAAGAAAGAAAGCAGAAGATGGCTTGCGGTAAAAAAGAAAGAAAGTGAAGAAGGAAGACAGAATATGGCATGCAGTAGAGAAGAAAGGAGACAGGAAAGAAAGGAGACAGAAGACGGCATGAGGTAAAGAAAAAAGAAGACAGTGAAGAAAGAGGACAGAAGACGGCATGCAGTAAACAAGAAAGAAGACAGCAAAGAAAGAAAACAAAAGATGGCCAGCGGTGAAGAAGAAAGAAGACAGCATTGAAGAAAGTAGACAGTGAAGACGGCAGTGAAGAAAGAAGAAAAAAGACGGCATGCAGAAAGAAAAAAGAGTACTTCAGCATCTTAGCCAGAGGAAGGACACTGACCAATGTCCAATAGGAAGTGACCGGAAGGAGTACTTGGTCCAGAGGTAACTCGACGGCATAATCGGTGAAGAAGATGAAAAAGACAACAGGAAGTGATGTGCAGACGACATGCAGGCCAATTAGAAGCAGGTAAATCGGAGAGATGTTGGAGTAAGCCAATGGTATGTTCAAGTAAGTAAGGGGATGGTTCTAAGCCCCTGTTACATTTTTTTTTACTAGCAATAGATTTCGCAAGCAGTGCACAAGCGCATGTGCAGACGAAACCTAAAAATTGACTCAATTGAGAGAAACAAAGGTTTCATTGGAAGTTAATGTTACTATGGATGTAGCTTACCAGATTTAAAAAAGATTGGAAGGTAAAGTTACTATGGGTGTAGTTTACTAGATTTAAAAAAGAAAACGCCACTGGAACAGAAATACATATATTAAGGTGCTTTGAAAATTCATAACACAGCTCTCAACAAAGCACCTTATCCCACTGTGCCTTCCGAGATAAGTAATCACTAATTGAATTTCCCAGGCCCCTCACTTTCCAAACATGTTGCCATGCCAGTTGGGCATCATGAAGGAGTTAGTTTAATGGTGTACAGTAAACTATGAAAGCATTATTTAAATAGTAATACCAGAGTTAAGCTGTGCTGTTTTGGATTCCTTAACATGTTTCCATCTACCATCATAAATAGGGTTTAACCCTGATATTTTCTAAAAAAAAAAAAGATCACTAGTTAAAATACTGAGCCCCTCTTTCTGGTCTTGACAGAATTATCATGAAGTGAACCAGCCGGAGGTAGTATCACTACTACACTTATCCATGTTGCCCTCATTTGGTTTTTAAATTTCAATTTCGAACTATGAAGGTCAAAATGGAAATAAATGTGCAGTTGTGATTTTGCCGACTGATAAATCAGTATTTCCTACTCATACCAAGACTCATTTCTCCAGGCAAATTCCTTCAAGTAATACCTATTTGAGATTCCTCAAAGCGCTCAAAATAAGGTTGTGCGTGTAGAAACAATCTTCACTTAGAATGGTCAAATAATTTAGGAATTTTTTTTTCCCTTCAATTACTTTAGGGCTGTGAAGGTCTTGCGAAAGAAAGAATCAGCTTCCGGCAATTCAAATGGTTGTTGTAGTTTGATCGGCGAACCAGAAACTGTTCCATTTGTTTCATATCAAACCCAGTTGCTGCTTAGAAATCCCAATAATAGAGAAGCCTGAAAATGTATTTCTTCACAGATTGTCTAGTCCACACAAAATTTAGGCTAAAAAAACTGCCATAGCCTAGGGTTCTGGAGTCCCAAGGACTTATCTATGTGCTTACACAGCCTGAAGGATCATGGTGCATGGTTTATGATTTTGGAATGAAGCCTTCAGGTTGCAGAGTAGTGGGGGGTTACAAACTAAATATTTTGGGAGTTTTCATCCCCCAGGCTCTGTAGATGAATACAGACTTTGAACTTGATCCTTGCTACCACCAGGAATCAGAGAAGCACTTTCTGTGTTGACCTGATGTGGTCTCGTTCGAAGAGGTTCAGACACATTTTGGCAGCCTAAGGTTGCAGTTTTCGAAGGATATCAGTGAGCATCTTTGGAAGCCCTGAGTAGACAACATTGCAGTTGTCAAGACATCCATGGAAAGTCCCGTTCTTAGCTCTACCCAGTGATCCATCTTGAGTAAAGGGAGAACACTGCAAAGGCATGAGAGGTGCATGTAAATCCCTCTAAGCACTGCACTGCCACGGAGGGTGAAAAAGAGCTTGTGTTAAAAATAACTGTCAGGTTTCTTGCTTTTAGTGAAGGGTTTTGGGGCAAGCAGTGAGAATTTGTCAATCAAATCACCAAGATGCTAGTTTTGGCTCAGCTCCTGAAGAGAAAGCATTCCTTCTTACAGCCGAAGATGTGATTCGAGCATACAGTGGAGGTGACCTGGTTCACTGGGCTGTTCTCTAACCTGACAATTTGAAATCAATTTAGGATTCATGAGTGTAGATTTGGAAATTATTCCACTTAACTGATTCCTATTTTCTAAATGTTACTGCAGCGGAGGGATTTAATCCAGGACATGGCAATTCTAGCCGCTCATTCCCCGGTCATTGACTTTTCCAGGAACATTACTTGGTGCACCAGTGTCACAAGCTGCAGAGGGGTTCATGTGCATTTTGGCAGTTTTTCTTCATACGTGGAGAGGAGGAAAGATTATCTGATATTGGCTTAGGCATCTTCTGTGCTCCTCAAGGGTTTGAAATCTGACTAGTGATCATAAAAGAGGTGGTTATGTTCCATATATTCTTGGATCAATCTTTTAACCTTCGTTTCAGTTAACTTTTTAAAATAGGGTAGGAATAGGGTGATGATGGTGACTTTCAGAGATCAAGGAGAAACTCTCTTCAAACGAGAGGTATTTGCTATTTTAATGGTATCATCAGCAAACAACCAGAGAAATTGTTTAATACGTGTAGGCGTACAGGGTGCCATGGGTATGTGAGATACTTCAGTCTTGGATGTCACTTCTCACACCTTATATGCTGCTGACTAAAATTTGTAAAAGTGGACGGAGGGAAAGGTGGTATGGTGGGAGTGGAGTGAGATGGTGAAGACTTGGGTTAAGCGTGTGTCATCAATGATGCTTATTTTGAGAGAAAAAGAAGTCTTGATTATTGGTGGATATTAGCGTGTTTTTGAGGGTGCCTGTGTTAGACAAATGCTTGATAGATGCAGATTATCCTCATTTGATTAGCGCCCTTGTAGATGCTTTTTCCAGAGGAGCTCATCCTCCAACAAGGGCGTGAATGGATCATTCCAGCTCTATTAGTTCTCATGTTACTGTTCATCAGTGGATCTGATGCTCAGTCTTTTTTTAAAACTTGTCTGGGTCGAGCAAGGCTTCATGCTCATCAAGAATTAGATAGGTCAGATTTTATGTTTTGGTAATTGCTGTCTTAACATTTCTGAGATGCCGAAATAGGATGGGTGGAGGTCACTTCATAGGACATTTTCCTTCAGTAGATGCTGTTTAGTACGTTGTGCAAAGTGCAGTGTGGTGCCTAGGAGACAATTATGAGCACCAAGAAATGTTTTTGACAATAGTCTTTTTGCCTCAGGAGACCACATTTTTCTGCCCCTTCTCATTGCTGAAGCAAGGCTGCAGCAATGAAAAACAAGCAGTGACTCCATCCCCTATTTGTGAATCATTTGCAGCGTCGGGGACGTCAAATTAATGCCAGCACGCAGTCATACTGACACCACTGCAGCCATACTTAGCAAGAATTCCTATATCATAATCTAATTACAGAGCTGGTTCGAAGAGAGCGATAAAGAGAAAGCAGGGTATCTGGTATTTACATCATGAACTAGAGATGCGTTGGTGACCTTTCTGCTCTTCGCAAATATTAGTGCTAAAATTAGACAGCCAGACACTGTTGTCCATAAAGCACGCTGCTGGCACATAAGCGTCTCTGAAGACAATCAATCCTCTGTAGCCGTGAAAGCTCTTAAGCTGGAGGTCGTTATGCAAACTTTGGGCAAACTTTGCCAGTTGTTTCCGAGCTGCGCATCTCTCTCGCTGCCTGCGCTCACTTCATCCTCGAGTGCACTGGGACCCTGCCACGAGTTTTCACTACAGCGCCATGTGTGACGGCCTGAGGCTGCAGGCACGCCGCGCCGTGACACGTTTACGAGCAAAGCTCAGGTAAGCCCTTTGCATGGAAAATGACAAAGCTGGACGAAATTAGAAATGAACCAGTCTGTCTGCCACTTTCTCATTAGTCTGGAGCCGGGGAGAGCTTCGCTTCCTGATGGCAAGGCTTAGCCAATCAATGCGTTAAGCCAAATGTAGTCATGACATTTTGAAGCTGCATTTAACACTTTTCATTCTCTTGGTATCACACAGTCTGAAGAGGGAACACAAAGGGATCTCCTTATATGTGCAGCCTCTGAATTGGTTAGTCAACTGTGCAAGTTATAGGAAAGGGTCGTAGAAGCCGTTGCCTGCAACTTTTTAAAAAACACATGTTTTAAACCTTAATGAAAAGGCTTCCCTACATTCCGTATTCCCAGTCACAGCCTCTTCCTGACACATTTATAGGCAGCGAGCAATGCCCTGTGCTGACGTTGTAAAATGGTGTGAGGAGTGGACCTGACCTGGCCTTCCCATCATGTTTTACACAAGAAGTGCATACACGGGTATAGAGCTTTTTATCTTCTAGATGTTGTTAGAGCATTGTTTCCTCACCTATGGAAAAAGCCAATGAGGGCACAGATGCCCTTTTTCTTCTACAAGAATCCCAAGGCTTATTCAGGTGAGTTGCATACCATGAACCTGACCACGAGTTTCTATACTATTTCCAAGCCACCACCCATTACTTCAATTTGTTACGTTTTCTACTGCGCACTAATACAGTGATGTAAAATCCAACGTTCTAACTCTTAATTCAGAAAGTACCATACCAGAATCTGGAAAAGTAGCCACACACGTTTACATTGACTTATTCAACTATACACAAATTCACTCTTCCAGGACCATCTCAATAGCATAAATCTGATTTTATTTCAACTATGGGGTCATCTAGTTTAAACCTAATACTGATTCAAAACATTTACTTTCAGTCTTTCGAATGCAGTATTTTTAGGAGTGAAATGATATACAAATGGCCAGCAAAGAGTAAAACTGCAAAGAGGGGTGTGTGTGGATGTCTCACGCAACTCTTTATTGTGGCCAGTAGTCTTTAAAATCTATAGACCGCGCTGTAAAGACCTCTAAGGATTATGGCTTCTGTTCCCAGATGTACACTGATTATCCTTGGTGACTGCATGCATAAACTCTTGCCCCCGTGACTATTGCCCTTCCAGCTGCCTAATTCATACCCAATTTTACTTACCCTAAGGACTAAGGGGCTCATTTACAAACCCCTTGCGCCACCGTTGCATAATTGCACCAGTGGCGCTAAGCAGTCTCCTACAATGCGCCACATTTACAAACTGGCCCAATGGGACCATTGCACCAGTTTGTAATGCTTTGAACCACATTATACCTGTGCCAGGTATAATGCATAATGAACCTGACCACGAGCTACTCTACTATTTCCAAGCCACTACCCATTACTTAAAGGCATTCCCACATAAAAAGCAATGCAGAACCGGCGCTGTGAAATTTGCAACATTTCACTATGTAGTTCTGCAACTTCACTGTGTCCAAATTGTAATGCCTGCTCGGTGCCGGCATTAACCTGATTCATGGCTTTTTAACATGGAAGCTTTCCTTGCATTGCTGGAGTAGCGCCATTTTTTTGACGCTACTCCAGCAATGTGTGACTTTAGTACCACAGATGGATGCATCAGAATTTCTGACCCATCTGTGAAAATGTGCCCCATGGAGCTCTGTATTGTAAATACAATGCATCTGTGGTGTCGTTAGGGGGTGCAAGGCAGCACAAGAAATCTGATGCATCAGAGCCGATTCGTCACATTCTTGAAAATGAGGCCCAAATTGTTTTTTACTTTCTTCTTCAAAAGAGCCATAGAAATGGGTGAATCCCCTTTCCGAGGCTACTGTGAACCCTGGAAGCCCAGTCTGGCTCCAGACACTTCAGTAGTGAACAGGTGAAAAATAATTTCAAAAGACACCTTTCTCACCTTAGGTAAAAAAATGCCTCATCTCTGAGCTTTGGCCAGAAAGTAGTGGTCGTTTTAAGTTCTCGATTATGGCAATGTCCTACCAAATGAACACTGTGCAGACTCAATAAACATGAACGAATATGTGCACACTCCGTGTTTCTTGTCCTGCAATAGCTATTCCCTATGTTCTGAACAAGCAGGCTCATAAAAAGCTGATGTGACACGAAAGCTTGATATTTAGAGTCTTAAGACGGAAGCTCCGATGCAAGAATTATCGAACCTCAGACAAAATGGCAATGAGGTACATTTTAAGTCTATTTGTTGACAGCTGACAGCCCCAGTGGTGGATTCCTAATGCAGCTGATTACATTTTGCCACCTCTAGCTTCAGCCCTGTTGATTGGACGGTGGCGTGGGTGTGTCAGCACCGACGTTAAACGCAGATCAAGAGTTGTTTAAGCCTACCTTCCACTGTCAAGATACTGCTAGAAGGTATCACATGGGCAAACGTTTTGTAGAGAATAATAGCTGCTGCGTGGCAGTTGTCTAAAGTAAGCCTTGCCAGGTGTCAGGCAGCATTTTGTTCTTGCTATTGATAAATATAACTTGGGAACCCTCAAACTGCCATTAGGGTAAGTGAGGAAGCACATGCACTCCAAAGTATTCCCATAAAAAGTGTCTAATATTCAGACTGAGGCAGGGGACTCGTGTAATCACAGATAACTGCTAAAACCTTGTAACACAACGCTGAGGCGGATCAGAGCGATATACCAAACCGACATCACAAGGCCGCCCTCAGCCTCGTGTCCCAATCATGTGAAAGCCTCCACAGACAGCCAGCAGCACGACGAGACCACACTAATG
This sequence comes from Pleurodeles waltl, assembly GCF_031143425.1. Lineage (NCBI taxonomy): Eukaryota > Metazoa > Chordata > Amphibia > Caudata > Salamandridae > Pleurodeles > Pleurodeles waltl. The sequence continues at coordinate 514,064,446 of NC_090445.1, forward strand.
GACGAATGGACGCTACGCACCTTCTTGTAATATAAAATAACGTGTTTTTTATGCCTGTTTTTTATCTCACAAGATGTTTCTGCTTCTCTTCCCGGGAAGCTATGATCTTCAGCAGACAATATTGCTGTAATTCGAAAGTAATTGCTGAAGCTTTGTTTTTTTCTGTTTTTTTTTAACTATCTATTTCACAGAACTATGCACAGAAAGGATAACAGTAACACTGAGCGGCATGTACGTATGCCATCTGAAGCCACGAGGCAATCATGCTGCACCTCAGGTGGATTGTGCTTCCTAACATAATTATTAAACCTTTGCAAAGGTGCTGAGGTATTTATGGCCCGGCGCAATTGCCAGCAAGGAGAATATCTGTGCAAATGCACATAAAGCTGCCAAGCTCTGTTCCCAGCTCAACTCCCGTGGAAAGTTATTAACCGGGACATTAGAGGCTTATGGTGAATGACGTAATCAACTTTAAAGAAAGAAACCATATGGGGTTGTACCAAGGACACCTTTAGCCCTGACTATAGCGCCAGGTATTTTGATGAAATGATGAATATAAGCCAATGATCAAAATACTCTCTATAGCTCTCCTGTCTCTCTCTCTCTCTCTCTCTCTCTATATATATATATATACATGTGTATATGTGTGATATGTGTGTGTATATACACATATATAGATATATATATAGTCACTTAAAGAAACAAAGGTTACAGGGACGTTATAGTTATGTTCTGAATTTACTCGCACAAAACCATAGAAATTCAGCAGTTATAGATAGGGTTATTTCAAGTAACTATAATTCGCACCCTAAGGTAACTATAACTTGCACCACCGCCATGCACAGATTTTTCTTTATTAATTTGACTGCTAATGCAACATTATTGAAGTTGTCATGAGTACTGTAATATCTGGGACAATAAGCAGTGCATGGTGCGAGTGCAAGTTATAGCACCATCACCTGACGCCCCCAGCACTATAGGTAAGGGGTCAGGGCGTCCCTACCCTGGCTTCTTTTCTTATTTTTCATCTTTTTTCAGGGACTCTGCTGAAGCCATGTCCCAGTATGGCTGCCAACACTTCCTTGTTGAAGTTTTGGCAGCTGATCGAATCTCAGTACGAGATCAAGAGGGTTTGTGGAGCCTTCATATTCCGATATGTACAAAGTTGAATTTTCTTTACTATCTCGAAAACTACTGAACAGATTTACACTAAATAACAAAAAGGGTGCTTTCTCGACCAGGAGCTACTTTTCTGCCAAATGTGGTGCAATTCTGTCCAGTGGTTCGGTTTCTAGACCTGTTCAAAAACCCTATGGGAATTAACATGGGAAAAGCATGTTTTGGTGACCCAGCCCCTTTTTCTTGGCCCCCGCTTGATGGATCATTCCAAAACTTGCCAGAAAGCAGTCGACGTGAGCATCAAATTTGTTTGGGAAAACTTCATGAAGATTCATCAGTCAGCACCAAGGATACAGGCAACTAAATAAACACTTTTTCTATAGTCCCAACTATAACTACCTAGTGGCGACTGCCACTAGGTAATACATATATATATGTGTGTATATATATATATATATATATGATATGTATCTATATATATATATATATATAAACTTGCTATCAATCATGATATTAAAGAAGCATGTCAACTACATACTTTCCTCTTTCTTTCAGGGTCAAACTCGTCTTGATACACAGTATCAAGTCTGTGTCCCTTACAGAATCTGTGGATGAGATAATGTGAGTTCTGTATTAGGGTAGAAGTGCAGCCACCATGCTTTTAGATTTGTTAGCCACCTTTGATACCATCTTACGTAAGATTTTACATTCAGGTTACAAGAAATCGATGTCGGAGTGTGGGCCCTTGGTTAGCTAGGCTCCTAATTTTGTGATGACACTAAAAGGTCAGGATTAGCAAGCACTGAGCTGCTGTCAAAGCAGCTCCATGCTTGCTGAAGGAATGGCACTGGCTGCAGAGGAAGCCTTAAGGTGGACTCATTTTCCCTTTTTTTTGTAATAAAAAAAAATTATAGTTTTTTTAAAAACAATAAACAATTTTTTTATTTAAATTGAACACAAATATCGCATTCCAGGTACATGAGATATTAAAGCTTACAGGGACTTTATGTTAGGCTCACATTTTAAACGTACCAAACCATAGAAATTCACCAGTTATAGTTAGAGTTACCTCAAGTAACTATAACTCACTCCCCCGGCAATGCACTAATTACCCCACAAATTATGGCACTCATGACTTCTTTGATAACATCATTGATAATATCAGTGTTATATTTGCAGTAAAATGTTTGACAAAAAAACTGTGCATGGCAGGGTCGTGACTTATTGTTACTTTAGGGCATGAGTTATAGTTACTACAGCCCGAACCGCAGTTGGCAGAAAGGTAGCTGTTGGTCAACAAAGCACCCTTTTTGTTATTTGGTGTAAATCCGTTCAGTAGTTTTTGAGATATGTATAGGGATGCAAAGGCTCTGTGAACCCACCCTATCTCAGGCTGAGGTCTGATTAGCTTCCAACACTTCAACCAGGAAGTGTTGGCAGCCATTTTGTGACTCAGCTTCAGCAGGCTCCATAAAAAAAGAGATAAAAAATAAGAAAAGGAGCCAGGGTAGGGACACCTTGACATTTTAGCTCTGGTGTTGGGGTCCCAGAGGAACCCATCCAGGGCAAAAAAGCAATTTATTTTTCAATTTTCACAAAAAAATTAAAACAAACGCTGGCTCCCGTGCTTGTTTTGAATAGAGTCCCGGGTGGGCCAGGTCCGGAGGCATTGTTTAAGAAAAGGAGGGGGGCACTTAGGGCCCCCCTCATGAGGCTTTTGGAACTCTAAGGACCACCACCTCCCTGGGGTTTTATTTATGAAAAAAGGAAGGAGGGATATGCCCCCCCTCTTGAAGCGCCATTTAGGGGCTAAATGAGCAGTAATGGGGAGCCGCATGGACCTTCCTGAGCCCTGGGGCCACCACCTCCCCGGGGCTAAATTACATGTAATGGAGGGGACTGCGGACACCCAGGCCTGGTGACTACCACCTCCCTGAGGCCAAATTTTTAAAAAGAATGGGAGAGGGGCTGCACTGCCCCCCCCCTCCGAGGCCACATTTGGCCCTATGGACTACCACCTCCCTGGGGCCGGCCCTGAAAACTAAAAGGGGGGGCTGCACAGCCCCCCTCCTTGATCCAATAATGGCCCTGGAGACCACCACACCCCCATGGCTGGCTCCAGCTATGTCCAGGGGTGCCCAACCCAGGCAGATAGCTGTTTGCTGTGACAGACAGTCAGAGTAAACACTCCAGCGAGTGAGAGCTGTCAAAGTGCTCTGGCCTGCTGGAAGCGGAGGTTTCTCTGTGGTCAGGGAAAGAGATGAAATGATTGCTTTTGCACACAAGGAGCTGCAGGTTTAGCATCTCCCTGTGCGCATAACAGTGCCAGCTCTGACAGTAGGCAGGGAGCTGGCTAGGACCGTGGGGGCCTTGAGGCTCCTCCTGCAGTCCCACTGCACACTGGGTGCCCTCTGGGGCACACTGGGTGCCCTTTGGGGCACCCAGGAGACATAGCAGGGCCATGGGGAATGGGGTTCCTGGAGCCAAAATCGGCCTAGGGAGGGGGACTGTGTGGACCCCCTCTTCTATTAAGTGTGTTTACTCAGCGATACCATCTTGAAAAGGGATCTGAAATCCTTTTGGGAGGTAAATGCATCACTGATCTTTTGGAGCCCAATCTGTATGTGACTGTGACAAGTGGGTTCTTTCTTGCCCTCTTCTGGTGAGAGCAGAGTCCATGGCTCTCTTTAAATTGCTAAGAGTATACAAATGGGCAAATCACCTGGAAGCTCTGCCTGCTTGGCCCCACACCGTCCACTGTAGTAGTATGCAAAAGTCTTCCGGCCTTTTATCTGGGTGATGGACAGCTTACCAAAGGGCCCTCAAGTGCATTTACCACCGACTTTGGTGCAGTGTTCTTGATGCCGAGGGATATGAGGATATCTTCCCAAAATAAAGAAGCACTTACGTCATATAGATAATAGGAAGGACCCTGGTTTGTTGGAGATTTAAGCCTTTGTAGTCTTACTGGCTTCTCTAAAGGAGTGCTTATGTTAACACATATTTCTAGATAAAGACGCACCATGAACAATCATATTGCCAAAATGCACACAAGGTCACTGGTGGCATTCCTTGTGCTCCATTATGCAGCTGTAGTGTAGAATACGTACTGGACATTTATCCAATGAGGCAGAAAGAACTCCATTTGGGTAAATATTTTGTGCAAAACTGTGGACTCTTGCTGCATAAAAGATCAGGTGAGGTTCTTTTGTGACCGAGTCACTTACACAGCTACTGACACACCTACACAGATACTCACGCACCCATTCACAGACGCACTAAGACACTCATGCACCCACTTGCAGACCCACTCAGATTCATGTACCCACTCACAGCCTGACTCAGACACTCACCACCCACTCACAGACCCACTTAGACACTCATACACCCACTCACAGTCTGACTCTGACATTCACACACCCACTCACAGACCCTCTCAGACATTTATGCATCCACTCACAGACACACTCAAGCTCATGCACCCACTCACAGATCCATTCAGAGACTCATGCACTTACTTACAGACCCACATTGAAACTCATGCACCCACAGATGCACTCAGAGACTCATGTACCCACTCACAGTCCTACTCAGACACTCAAACACCCATTCACAGACTCACTCAGACCTTCTTGCACCCATTCACAGACCCACTCAGAGACCTATGCACCCACTCACAGACCCAGGTACTCATGCACACACTCACAGAATCACTCAGAGAGCTATGCATGCGGGTTTCATGGCATTTGGTTGGGTAGTCATATTGGTTTGCCCGTTGGGTAGTTATAGTGGGTTGGCCAAAGGTCATGCGGGGCACTGGTTGGATTAAAGTATACTAATTAAAATTACTTTACGTAAAAAAGAAACATAGCAAAACTATGGAAATGCACTTAAAAAACCAAAGTTTACAGAGAAGTTATAGTTAGGATCTGAATTTACTCAGACAAAACCATAGAAATTCAACATTTATAGTTTAGGGTAGCTCAAGCAACTATATTTCATGCCTTAAGGTAACTATAACTCGCACACTTGCCATGCACAGCTAATTACCCCACATATTACATCACTCATGACATCTTTGATAACATCATTGATAATATCAATGTAACATTTGTTGTAAAAGTATTTAGGAGAAAACTGTGTATGGTGGAGGCGAGAATTATAGCAACCTTACGGCACAAGTTACAGAGACATTAGCTAACCTTAACTATAACTGCTAAATTTCTATGGTTTTGTGTAAGTAAATTCAGATCGCAACTATAACGTCCCCGTAACTTTTGTTTTTTTAAATTACTTTTTCCCCATTTTGGGGCTTCTTTTGTACAAAAAGCAGTGGTATGAAACCAATATATCACAGTGAATCGTGTCATAAGAAACATTTTTCATTGTTGCCTGTGAAATACAGATTTCACATTATTGCTGACAGCCCCAAACCACTCTGCAGAGCTGTAATATTGTCAAGGTTACTAGGGTTAAGTGACATGGAGGACCAAATTAGGTGAAAGGTTATCTAAATTATGTGATAAAAATGCAAATTGTGTGGCTCATTCTCGGGCAGTATTTTCATCCTTTTATTCATTGAAGATAGAAACAATTTTTGGTCAAATCTGCAAACTTTAGTTCAAATACAGTAAATCATTAATTAAGTTGTAAACATTGCAGCCACTGAATTGCATAAATCGCTGACCTCACGTGGTGAAAGGTTAACAAAACTTAAACATTCTAATAACAGTCAGTGACCATTTCCAGCTGCAGTATATATATATATATATATATATATATATATATATATATATATATATATATATATATACATATATATATAATTTATGAAAGCATGTAGAATTAAGGACAAGATTTACGGGTCTGTTTTTATGCATGAACATTTATTATCCTGCATGACTGAACAAATTATATGCAACTGTATGATAATAAGGTGTGCACTGTATAGTGGCATTTCATATGCTTTGTATTTAAAAGGGCTACTTGGTATCTGTTTATGTGTCTCTTGACTCCTCTGGCAGGCTGAAGACTTTAATGCTGAAAAGGTCAGCAACAGAGCAGGCAAGCAGAGCAACAGCAGGGCATCATACTTATTCCGAGCCCTGAGGAAACGGGCACAAAGCAGGTCCATGTTTAGGAAGCCTTGTATTAGGCAGTGTTCTTTGAGGGTAAATTTTAGCAATGCTTTTAGTGACCCAGATATCAGCAGAAGGTGACAATTTATGTCTCATGTTTGACAGCTGCACTGACACACATATTAAATGTGCTAATGTTTTTATTTTCTGGTGGTCAAGTTATGCCTTCCTTATTAAATAACATTTCAGTGAAATAAAATTGAGGTTAAGAAAATTAAGTTTTCTAATGTTTAATGTGTGATTTATGAGTTTAAAGACACATCCTGAAATACAATAATTGCACTTCTCTGCCACATTTACTTAAATGTACTGACAAAGTTATTATTTAAAGTAAAATGTATTTCTCATACTAATGACGTATTATATTGATATGTTTGTAAGTTTATATTTTACATGTTTTATTAAATTGCAATGATTAACACTAATGCAACTGATTTTCTTAAATGAGGCCTGTAGAGCACATATTTTGCAGTCTTGTAAAAGTAATGAATCATTGTTCTTTCTAATGTGAAATTCTCTCTACGTTCCGTTCTCATGAGAAGCTATGCAAGCAGCTAAAGGTTCATTGTTCAATTTCCCAGAAACTTTTAGTTTAGTGGCCTTGAAAAGAACACCCTGGCCTGTAGACTTAACGTGAAATAAAATCTTGCCATCACTGGATGGAGTCACACAGATGGAACATGTTTCCCAGGGAAAGTCTGAGAATTTGATGGACTGTTGCAACTTCAAGATCACCCATTGCTGATGATTGGATTATGCCCCTTTTGCATGACCTGACACCATCAATCCAGCGAATCAACGTGATTTATGTGTTTCATATTGGGGACGGACTTTGAAAATTTAGAGCAGATCCTCAGACTCTCAGACCCTCAACCAATTTTTAGGCCAGTTTCTTCCCTCTATCTGCATCCTTCCTAACAGAATTTTGCTGCTGATCCAGATGCTTTGCTGATGAAGAATCCCTGAATGCTGATCCCTTGGAGAGGTACACCTCTCTCAGTTGATTGCCATTTACCCTTGACTTGTCCATTTTTCTAGAATAAAATCTATCATGCTGACACTCACTCTTTTTATTTTTCTAGCTAGTATTCTGTAGTCTGAGATGTATTTCAGTAAGTTATTTTTGTCTTGTTTTGCATTTTTACCTGCACGTGTCTGTCCTCACACATGCGTTTCCTAATTTTGTTAGTTGTAGGGACAACCTATGTCCAGCCCAAAATGTTATACTCTGCTTAATTGAACTTGATAAATGTTGATAAAATATGACCTAAGATTTATTTCTGTATCTCAGATAAATTAATTAATGATATGCATGATTCTTCTTGAATGCCTAATTGAGTTAATGCTAATTTGTTTGAACTTGTTTCACCACTTTGGACAGCCTATGGTGCTTATATACCTTTATAATTTGATTTTACACACTGTCTTTATGACACTAACTTTGTGGTTGTAAAATAAACTTTTGAACTTCATTCCTGATTGGAGTTTTCTTGCCATGGCCACATTGGTCATGGTGTCCAGAGTTTTGGGGTGGTGTTGATGTAAGTTTGTGTATGGGTTAGCAACGCATTTGATTCCTACGAAGGATTAAAACACACCTGCAGTTCCAACATAGATTTAAGTCCATGAAGACCTTCTTTGAGCTAGAGTGGAGCTACAGCTCACATTCTCAGTCCTTAATAGTTGGACAGTAGCCCACAGCTAGACAATACCCATGTTTCCATATAGTTCACAATTCCCATCAACTAAGTTAGAACATAGTTTTGCTTCTCTAAGAGGTTTCTGACAGCAGGCAGTACTTCGTTCAAAGAATGTAAAGTGGGCGTTGTTGCCTTCATGACACCAGACAGGTGCAATTTCCAGGGGCCAGCTATGGAGGGAGACAATGGGTTTGATTCACAAACATAGGTATAGGTTTTATATTAAATGTGGGAGAGACTAAGAGTAGTGGTGGGAAAATTGTGAATAATTACTAGAAAATGGAAGGGGTTAAGTGAAAATTAAAGAGGGATTTATGGGGGGACATGCTAATTCAAAACACACAGTCTCATAAAAGTAAGACCATTGGAATTCACAAAATACAATTCTAACATTACAACAACCATTATAGTGTTAAAACAGGCTTAAATGTGCTCAAGCCAGCCATGGAGTAAGTCAAGCACCATACATGGCCAACTACTGGAACTGACACATATTCCCAAATAAAACAATGGAGGCATCAAATTAATCTAAAAACCTATAGAAATTATCATACAGCAAATTGCGGAGGGTGACCCACCTTTGATAAAGAATGCAGTATCTTTCAGCTGAAAGGACATTTTGCAAGAGTATTGTCGTAACGCAGAAGGAACAGAAAAGCAAAAATAGCTCAACTTTTGCATGAAGCTTCCTGTGACTCACAGAGAGATGTTAATGCACACCCAGACTGTAAAAGAATCATACAGATGGTACAAGATATTGGTAACTCAGACAAGGAAAGACCTCCATTGCTGTTATGTGCACACTAATGGTTTTATGAATAGCTTTGACCTTAATGGGAGGTGCTGGGTCGCCATTTACTGTCATACCAAGTGAAACATTTGAGCCATTGTTCATCACAAAGGTGGCCAAGCTCCTGAAGCCTGCCACCAGAAAAAGTGACTTATGAAAGAAACAGAAGTATGTGTAGTTTCAAATAAGCGCCATGGGCCAGAACAGGACCGAAACAGGGCAATGGGAAACAGCATGAATCAAAACAAACTGTGTGCCCACATCCGCATGGACTCCCCTCCAGACTCTCGTCCAGAATTGGGCAGGAAGGCATGAGACCCAATCAGCTGTGTTTCAGGTAAGAACCAGGGCCAAAAACAGGGCCAGAAGAATGCAGTGGGGAACAGCATTAATCATACCAAAAGTGTGCACTGACATCTGCAGCCAAGCCGTGATGAACTCTCCCAAGAGCGGCCACAATATCTGCGTCTGTGGCACTGCTGATGTCAAGGTCAGCAGCCTTCGTATTGCCTCTCTGTTCCTGGCTTCCCTCATTGGCAACACCAGTATCCTTGCCGGCATGTCTGCATGTCACTGATGTAGGAGGGAACATTACGAGACAACCATCACGAACCACAGCTTGCTGCTCGTATGGCAGATGTGAGTGTGAGCACCCATATGACCCATAGTGCCAGTGCGCCATCCTGTCTGACCTAGCCCTGAGCTGCCATCTTTCCCGACACACCCCAAGTTTCCAGGACATCTGATTGGGTTTCATGCCTGCCTGCCCATGCCTGTTCAATTCTGGAGGGGAGTCCTCGTTCAGCGGGCTAGTGATTCCAGGCTCTGGGTCAGCTGCAGGCAATCTTATGGGGGAGAGAAGAAGGTGATCATCCTCTGCTTCAGCTTCTATTCTGCCGCTTCAGTCTCTCTCTGTGAGGCTAGTGACTGCTCAGACATAGATCTTGGCTCTTGGTGCATATACTGTTGCAATCGGGAGCCCTGATTGTTTACTTTCTTTACTACCTTCATTGTTAACTTGGACATTTTCGAATCTGTGGCAGTGAGAGGCGACCCTGATCTCTAAACGTTTGTTACTTCTTTTGTTTGGAGTTGGCTTTATAGAGAATTGGGCTTGGGACAAGATGCCTGCAAGGGTCCAAGAAAGGAGGGTGGCTGGACCCTATCTGGGACCAGATGGCTATAAGGGCAAAGAAGAAGAGTCTGCTGTCTGGCAGACAGAGCAAGGGAACCTACAGAAACCACAGTAGGCCTCAGGAGGGAGGCAAGGGGGCTATTCAGCTCTAAGCATTGTTGCTGGTGCGCAGGAGGAAAAGGAGGCAAACACAGATCTGGCACCAGTAGAGAAGGGAGAAATTGAGGAGAATCTGTCTGGGGATAATACACCAGCCAGAGCTAGTGGTTTAAGGAAAGGCAGGGTCCAACCTCAATCACAGCAGACATTGGATTCTTTGGTAGCTCCCCTCTTGTCTTCTGGGGCTGCCATCCTGATCAGCGATGTTGGTTTAGGGAGCAAAGAGACTGCTGCCCAGGCCCAAGCTCAAACCCAAGGGACAATGCACATTTCTTCCCTTCCCTCCCTGTTGGTGGCACCCTCTTCAATTATGGGTCTCTCGCCTAGTACATCATCTCTTGTTAAGAAAGTGACTAGGCCTGAGGGTGGCCCACCACCAAACCAGAGGAGCTTGTGTCAGGAACCTTCGATCAGGGTCTAATAGATCCTACTCCTATTGTGGAGGATGAGACAGAAGAGTTACTGTGGGACCCCAAGGGTACAGAGCTGACCCCTACAAAGCTGTTCTTCTGAAAACCCAGGTGGTCCTTCATAAACTTAAAAAAAATATTGACATTTTAAAATCCAGAGTGGTTACAGTGGGATTGTCTCAATTGGCCCTCCAAAAGTTGGTGGAAGTAAATAGCTCTAAGATCACTCAGCAGGACCCACACGTTTCTACACTTTCCTCCAGGGTAGAAGACCTGTAAAACAGGTCGTGCAGGAACAATCTCTGGGACCTAGGGATTCCGAAGAGGACTAAAGGAGATGATCCCATGGGTTTTGTGGTGTGCTTGTTTTGAGAGGCACTCCCTGCTTTTAGTGACTGGGTCATGGACTGCATGATTCAGTAGGCTCATCACTTTCCCTTTAAACCACCCAAGAAGCCCTCTCTTATCCGTGTGCAATCCTGATATATATTGGGAATTTCATCCTGCGTCAAGAGATACATCGAGCTGCTATTCCTAAGCTCCCAGTCAAAGCTTGTGTGGTGGAATTTTTAGGCTGCTCCGATTTGTGCCACCAGACTGTTGTGAGATGATTGAAACTTCAGGAGCATATCCCTGCACTTCAAAAGCTTAGTGCAGAGGTCTCGCTAATAAAACCAGCAACCCTGCAGATTCGTATGGCGGGTCAGACTTTTTTCTGCTATGAGAGCCCCAGAGTCCTGGAATTATTATCGAAATGGCAGCCCAGTGAATGAGAAGGGCTCTCTTGCGCTCGGCATGCTCTGATTTGGTTTAAAGGATCAGTGCGGTTTACTACTGTTGCCTGATGTATGTGGCCAGGAGCAGTTTAACGGGCTGGGTTCTGTCAACAGGAATTTGATTCTGGGTGAATCCTGTTGTAATTTCTCCTCTGTTCTTCCTCTATTCCTTCTACCTCACTCTCTGTCTCTCCTTGGTATTGGCTCCATCCCCCATGTTTCTATCCTCTTTGCTACTGTACGGGGTCAAATGGGGCAGTACTTTTCTATTTAGCTTGTTAGATATGTATTTTGTTTATGACAGCACTTATTTGACTGCACATATTTTTATTGTTTGGTGTCTACTATTGATGGGCTGGCCCACATGAGCTGTGATGATTAATAATCATAAAGGGTGGGGGTTAGGGACCCTTTCTTCATGGGGGCATAGTTGGAGGGGGTTGGATGTCCCTTATGGAAATTTGGGGTCTACGAGGGGGTAGGGAGAGGTTCTGATGTCACTTTTGTCTTCATCTGGGTTTTTTGTGGATGGGTTTGGGGAGATGCTCTGAAGAAAAATATAAATGAGGTCTTATTTGGTTGGAAAAGGTGAAATCAAGAATGTTCTTCCATCATCTAATAGGTTGTGCTGGATGTCCATCTGAGTATGTCAAAGTGTGGCTAGGGGTGGTCCTGAGCAGTGGATTCATGTTCTTGCTTGGAATATTAATGGTTGAAAGCATCTCATAAGCTCAAATTAATAAAAGAGGAGCTACACTATCTTCATCCACATAAAGTTGGTCTACAGGAAACTCATCTCCTGAATACACAGTTCTCTCTTTTTGGATGACCTGGGGTACCTAGTCTTTGTCTCTTGATTACTTCTTCCCAGAGAGGGATTGCCCTGTTGACTCAGGATAAGCGTTGGGTACTCATAGACCACTGTTTGGACGTGGGCAGATGGTGGCTTGTTGCAGTGGTCAAGAGGGGCCAACTTTACTTCACATTATGTGTACTCTATAGGGCCAACACTGATGACCCAGGGATAATAGTCTGTTATCTGAGTTACACCAATGGCCTGAACCATTGACTTCAGTCTCAAACCATTTATCAATTCCTCCTATTGCGGTTGGGGGGGTTAATTGCCCTGGGGCGACTATCTATTGCTCAAAGAAACTGGCCGGGGCTGCCTTGTTGCAAGTGATGGAATCCTATTCTCTGGTTGATGTTTGGTGACACTTTGGGGTGAGGTCATGGGGTTACATACTTTTCTGCTCCTTACAAGCCCTTTTCCTGGATAGATATGTTCCTTGTTAGCCACTCTCTTGTGCCCCATCTTAGTATCTCCCTGAACCCTACAGTTATAACAGACCATAATTCATTGTCTCTTTTTATTCCGGTTGAGGGTTTGTTACTATATTCAAAAGCACTCATTTTAGAGGAAGCGTATATTTATTCTATGGCCCAGGAAGCCACACTTTTCTTGGAGTGTAATCTGGCTTCAACATCTATTCTTATGGTTTGAGATGCTTTCAAAGCCGATTGCAGGGGCCATACCATTAATTATGCTACCTTCTGCCAGAAGCAGCCGAAAGCAGACTGCCCAGGTCAAGGTTAATTCTCGGCTCACTCTTACCCATCTCGATTTTCTTATGGTTATCACTGTAATCGCTCTAGATCAGGGACTTTTGTGTCTTGGATGGATCAGGTTGTAATAGCTCAATCTTCCCTCTGGGAACATATGCTTGATAACGCTATGAAGAAGGCTCGGGCCAAGCAATTAACTTTCTTCCAAAACAGCAAGGAAATGGGCTGAGAACTCTCCTTTCAGGTTCGGGATAGAGCCAGTTCTTTCCTGGTCATGCTAATCAGCTTGTCTGTCAAGGTTACCATGTATGATCTATCTGGAAGAGACTCAAGAGGGTGATAAAATGGATGTGGTTGCTTGTGTCAGAGACACATGTCTCATCCAAGGTGTGCAAGTGAATGAAGACAAATGGTTTTTAGAAAGTGCCATGAATGAGGAATTAAATGTCATGAAAATGTCTATTTACAATGGCTAACCCTTGTGTAAGAGTATTAGGGGTTCCCGCCATTCATTTTCCAAAATTTCTTTAGAAATAATTGTGGTCTGTGAAAAGGCGACTGTATACTCCCACAGGTCATGTGTGAAACCCTGATAAACCATGGTCACATATGACATATGGGTATGTCTTCTTTAATAAACTTAACAAGACAGTATTTTTGGTGGCTGGGCATGGATGCTGAAGCCAAACCTTAGGTAAAGCAGTGTGAGGCTTGTTTTGCCTTAGATAAGATTTATAAGACCACATACTCAGAGGTGTAAAGTGCTCTTGACCAACTTTTGCTTAGTAGAAAGTAGGTATAGATATGTCCAGACTTTTCAGAAATGTGCCTGCAAATATGCAGCATGCTATGGTTCTCATTCATTGGTTGTTGTGTTTACCAATCAAAATAACCTGAAGCAATGTTTACTGGGAGGGTCACTACTACTGTGGTGTTAACGTTTCGAATAGATGTGTTCTGTCTTGAGGGTTATCCTAAATGTATTGTCAGTGACAATGGTATACAGTTTATTTCCACTGAAATAAATTCCTTAATACCAATGGTATAAAACACATTAAAACATGTATGATCCCTAGAGTAATGGCCACATTTTAATGAGTAACTCAAAGAAAGCGTCCGCTTTGCTCTGGTGTAGAACATTCCTGTAGTCTTGTCTATTACGCTCAACACTGTCACTGAAAGGAAGCAAGTACACTTCTTCAATTTGACCCTGGTGGCTCAAGTCCAGACTACACCCATCCAATACAGACCACACACCAAACCCAAACCATCAGACAGAGCAACCACTAACATACTTCAGCAACATTGCAGATCTAAAGCACAGCCGATCTAAAGCACATTATGATGAATTACATAATGTAGTCATGTCAAATGTTAACATTGGTGATTTGGTAAGAAATTGAATTCTTAGCCATGTAGGGAAAGGTAAAAGAACATCTTTTTTAGACCTGTGACAGTGGTTAAAATCAACAAAGAGAGTGTCATCACTCAAGGTATGTTAAAGTGTTGAAGTTTAAAAAAGGCATCTAAATGTAACAATAAACATATACTTGATAGTCCTAAGACATGGGCTGGCATTTAAACTGATTCGGCTCACTTTATTTTTCCACTAATACAGGAGTTTGATCAATCCATTATTAGGGATGGTTGATCCACCACTCCAGCACACCCCAACCAAACCCCACCTTCTAAACCCCCTATCTTCAGTGCCACAAAGGGTTCACACGGGGAGTATGGCTCGGTAGCTTAATGGGTGAAATGTCATCCTAAACGTAGAGTGCCACCTTGCAAGGCTACGCAAGAATATTAACTTTGCTCTTTATTAAGTAAGAAAGATCGTATTTTGTTTTCTTTTACTGTGGTTCCTACCTCTCCATCTTGTCCCCCCCCACCAGGTTCACAATTGTGGTTCATCATGGAACATTGGAGTTGAATGTTCTAAGATAAAAGTGTACCAGCTTTCCTGATGCTGACCTCCATATGTAGTGAGCACATAAATAAAGCTGCTACTTTAGCCACTGCAATGTTTCCTAGTTGACTTTCTTCCCGACAGTTCTCTTAAACTGTGAGTAACAGCGTTTTGCCTGAAGACATGCACATCCACCTAAATAGAAATACACTTTAGTGCCATAGCTGGTGAGTCTGTGTTTTTTTACTTCTAATGTAAAGAACGTGTAGATGACATTGGCTGACCCAATGCCCCTCTCTGTATGCATACATGTATATATTTTTTAATACAAAAATTAGGGTTGAACCTGCAAAAGCATGCACAAGCATATGTGTCTCGCTTGTGAGACAGTATTGTTTGCAAAAAGGTATTGGAGCACTCCCATTGCTTATTGTTTGTTGGCTGCAGCATCACTCTTCTTGAATCCACCTTAATTGGCTAGCACCTGCCAAACATAATTTCAGATCTTCATTGTAGAGCAGAGACCAAGAAGAGAGTATTCAAACTTAATCAGTGTCCGTTCACCGCTCCCGATGTGGTGGTATTATTTCTTACCTCCTCCCACTAACGGTTCCTGCTGCTCCCTCCATGGTGTTTTTTATTAACATCATGAAAAATCAAGCTGTGAACAATTTATTATCTCCTCTTATAATTATATTTCACTTGATCAATATTCCTCCCCCTCATGCTAGGACTCGAATATGGTCACTAGTAAATGCACTGCATCAATAAATCATTTGTGACAAGGTCAAGTTCCACTCCATATTCACAGAACAGATAGGAAGGACACTGTTGTGCAACTGAGCTCGAAGAAAAGAGCTCTGTTGCTGCCGTTGTCCCCAATCTGCCTCACTCGAATCTAATATAGTCTAGTTCACTCCAATGTACACCACTCAAATCTACCACAATCTACCCCATTCCACCCTATTCCAATCTACCCAATTGTAATCTATCCCACTCCAATCTACTCAGCTCCGTTAAATCTATCCCAATGTACCCCACTCCAATCTACTTTAATCTACCCCACTCTAATCTCCTACACTCAACCCCACCACACTTTACCTCTCTCTTTCCCACGCTATCACACTCTGCCCCTTCACCCTGCCCAAATCAACCCCACTTTTCTCTACCCAAATATAACCCACTTCAGTTTACCCCACTCCAATCTACACCAATCTACACCATTCCAATCTACCCCACTCAATCTACCCCATTTTAATCTACCCCACTCTACCCTACTTTACCCCACCCCACTCTATCCCAGCTACCTCACTCCACTCTACCCCAATCTACACAACTCCATTCTGCCCCAAGCATCCCCACCCATTGGCTACCCAATCTGTCCCACTCTACTCTATCCCAATCCACCTGACATCAATGTACCCCAATCTATCCCACTCCCCTGTTCCACAATCTATCACACTCAACTCTACCCCAATAGACTCCACTTCAATCTACCCTGATCTCTCCTACCCCAGTTTACCCCTCCAATCTACTCCAGACAACCACACCACAATCTATACAAATCTACCTCAATCCAATCAACACAACTCTAACCCAATCTACTCTACTCCAATCTACCTCACTGTACCCCACTTCACCCTATCTCAATCTAGCCCACTCCATCCTACCCCACTCCAATCTACCTCCACTGTACTAAAATCTACCCAACTCTACCCACTCTACTCTACTCCACTACAATCTACCTCACTGCAATGTACCCCACTACACTCTACCCCAATCTACCCCACCCCACTCTACCTCCTCCATCCCATTCTACTTCACTCCACCCCACCCCAATCTATCCCACCCCACTACACTCTTCCCCAATCTACCTCACTCTATCCGACTCCAATCTATCCCACTCTACTTCAATCTTTCCCACACTCCACTCTAAGTCAATCAACCCAGTCTTACCCACTCCACCCTACCCCAATATACCCCCTGCAATCTACCCCACTCCAATCTACCTCAATCCACCCACCCACTCCACCCCACTAACTTTTAGCTATGCTCAACAACAGACACATTGGTGTACAACATGGCTAAAACATAGCCAATAGTTCTCGCGTAGGCTAGACCTATTGGCTTTGCCAATGCTTGTAATTAAACGAGGCTAATGAGACAGAAGGCTTTAAGCCTGACCTAACAATGGTGTTGGCCACAAGAGTCAGGACTTTTAGAGCCGTCTGGAGTTAATGTGTTACGGACTGCTCCAGCCTGAAATGGAATTGCTGTGTTGCCAACATGTTACTAATGATAAAAACATGCAGTGCATGACGGCTTGGTGCATTTATTCATTTTGTAATTAAAAAGTACTGTGAAAAGCAACAATGACAGACACCAGAATGAAAAGTAAGAAGATGTGCCTTTATTCTGGCACTTCAGCTACGCTCGCACCCCAAAAGTACACCAAAAAATAATCGAGAAAAGAATACCACTCACAAAAGACAGCACAATATGACACAAGTACTTACATTACTAACAAGCAACGCTGTGCAGTTGTAAACAAAAAAATAACTGTGCAGGTTACTTCAAAACAGTTTGCGTTGCGTGTTAAAATTATTGACTGCCTTTATCTCAATTTCTTTACACGAATCATTGTAAAAATTAACTGGAGGGTCCAAAAACCTTCACTGTAGCTGGCACTGGAAGGGTATCTGTCGCGAGGACGATAAATGGTGGTTCTGGTCTCTGCTTCTTGCTTCACAACTAAGGTGCTCGAAACATAATCCTCAACACCCGACCTTTAAGACCAATAATCAGGGCTCCCACATTTACCAAGCCAACTTATTATTTCTATAATTATCGCCATAACAATGATGTCTGACTTGGTATTGGCCCTAATGCCTATCCAAATTCATAATTTGCAGAACTGTAACTTTACATGATCCCCGAAAATGATTCACAGGACTCTGATTTCACTAACGAAAAGTGAACTTACCCGCATTCATATTTCTTGTGATATGTCTGACTCTTTTCTTTGGTGCTTGAGAGCAGGTAGGGAGCTGGTTGCTTCCCTCACTGTTGGAACCTTCCAAAAAGATGCTCAGAGCCACCTGAATCACCTGTGTTTTGCACGCCTTCAAATCCCCTTACCGTTTCTCTTTCGTGCCAGAATACTTCCTGCCAACGGCGAGAAGCTTATTAGGTATCAAGCAGAGCGTGGCCCTCATTACGTCCCTGGTGGACGGCGGTATTTTGGAGAAAGGTACTGCCAACAGGTTGGCAGTACCTTTCCCCTGAGCCAAACCTCCAATGTACCACTCCATCCACCAGGGTGGTAACAGTCTCCAGGCTGGAGACTTCGGTCTCCAGCCAGGTGGCCGTCACTGTCCCACCTTCGGGATTATGACCCCGCCTACCGCCATGGTTTTCGTGGCAATCTTACCCCTACGTAAACCATGGTGGTAGGCACTATCAGTGCCTGGGAATTCTTTCCCTGACACTGATAGGGGTCTTTCCCACCTACCTCCCTCTCCTCAGAGTCCTCCTCCTCCCTCCCTCTCCCGCCCCTGACATACACACACCTACATGCACAGACATACACACGCATACACACACCCATACCCACATTCACCCATGCATGCATACATTCATTGACACACACATCAGCACACACTGAAATACATCCTAGCACACACGCATTCACACCACACATTATACACGCACACTCACACCCATTCATGCACACACGCATTCCAAACGCCCCACACCTGCATGCACGCACACAAAAACACACACTACCCCCACACACACACACACAACACCCTCCACCCCCTCCCCTGTCGGAGCACCCAACTTAACTGTTTGCAGGAGGTCCTCCAGCAGGAGACGTGACGCGGCACTGCTGCCAGCAGCAGCGTCCACCAGCAGAACACCGCCAGGCCGAATCATGTGTCATGATACAGTCGGCGGCGGTCTACTGGCGAGGCGCTGCTGCTGGCCACAGCGTCACCTTATCGTCACCCGCCGCCATGACCGTAGCCGGAATTCTGCCAGCATGCTGGCGGAATTCCGGCTACAGTCATAATATGGCAGATGGTAGGTAGCCATGGCGACAGTCTTTTGGCGGCCGTCGCAGTGGCGGTAGGCGGCATTTACCACATAGGTTATAATGAGGGCCCGTGTCTTCCTCTGCCGCTTTCTATTATCAAGTGGGATCATCTTTTAAATGCCATGAACTCCAGTAATGTCTCAGTCACAACTACACTGTGCTAGAAAATATGGGCCCCTTATAGTTTGATTGCATCTTTTGTCTATGAACGTTTAATGTACACATTTTTAATACTAGTAGGATTTAAAAATGATTATATTTGAGAAATCTCTTGAAGGTATATTCAAAGTCACAACAAGAGTCTGCTCCAGGCACTCGCAATCCATGAGGTCGTCTTTGTGTTGAAAGTGCTTCTTTAGTGATTTTGTGTGTGTGTTGGAATGTTTGATTGCGAGAATGATGCAACAATAATATGAATGGAGTGCTGAACAAGTTTGTGGATGGACGAATACATCAGGGAATGTGTGGATGAATGGCGGATGAGTGAGTGCACTCATATATGGCTAAATGGATGTATGGTTCATGAATGAATAAACGGGACAAGGGCAATGAGTGGTAAGCAAGAGCAGTAGTGTGGAGATAGCAGTATGGAAGAATGAGTAGTGTATAAGATCGGAGCAGTGAATTGATGATTGCGTAAGTGTATGAATGGAAAGGTGCATAACTGAGTGAATGAATCCTTGTTTAAGATTTCAGATACGATTTACACTGTTAGGTCTACTGAAAATTGGTAAATTTAAGTATATATGTTTTAATTGCAATTACATGTTTACATGTTTGCAAACAATAAGAACTGTACTGTAAACTGCTTTTCATTTTCAGGCTTCTATTCTGCATTATTTGTTCCTAAAATATCATAATTGTTAATTTATTGATGACTGCATTTTCTGATGATGAGTATGTTGTTTATGTCCCTGCACACCTGGATGTATTTTTGTGAGGTGATGAGGAACATACACTAATCTGGCAAAGTTAATTTTCTTGGTTATGCCAGCTAGTGTCCTCTTTGTGGAGAAGGCCAGTGGATGGATATATGTGTATTTCACTGAAAAAATCAAAGGTTAAAGTAATGTTATACTTAGGTGAATTTCTCATTTTCTCAGTGACAGCATTAACATTTTGAACTAAACAAAACACAGAAATTCACCAGTTGTAGTTTGCAGCACTAACTATTAGCTTTCTTTGAAAAGTTGCATAGATATTGAAAACCCCTATATTTCCCCTATATTTGTGGTTGACTTATAATGGGAACTGTGCTTTGTGTAAAGTGTATGGTATAGGCTCAGTGTTGCATATCATGCTTATTTTCAATGCCTAAAGGAGTAGTTTCTGTGTTAGTAGAACAGATGCCTGACCTTCTCCTGAGTTATTTTGTATTTACTGTCAGACCTCTAATGCTATAGTAATTTATACACCTGTACGTAGGAAAACGAAGATTTGATGATATCACTGGTGATGTCATCAGTGATGTCATCAATGTTGTCATTTGAGATGTCATCAGTAACGTAATTAGGGGTGCCATCAATTATGTCATTTGAGATGTCATCAGTGATGGCATAAATTATGTCATATAACTTGTAATGTGTTTTCAAATGTGAGGCCATAAGCAGTACATGGCGGGAGTGCAAGTTATATTTAGTGTTGCTAAATATAACTGGTGAATTTCTGTGATCTTTTTAGCTGTCACTGAGAAATTCACCTAACCATGATGTTACTTTAGCCTTTGTTTTTTTTTCAGTGAATTTCTAAGGTTTTTTTTTAATTCAACAACAGATATTTTTTATAACACCTAATGATTACATTACTTTAACCTTTGTCTTTTTCGGTGCATTTCTAGGGTTCTTTAAAAGCAGTGGTTCCCAATCTTTTAATGTCTGTGGATCCCTACTTTTTCATTACTGGAACCCAGGGACCCCACTGAATCATTATTGGAATATGGGGACCCCCCACTGAGTCATTTCTGGAAGCCATGGATCCAGGCCCATATGTTGTCGATGATTTGAACCCCAAAACAGTACACAAAAAATACAGAAAGAAGCATTCCATCAGACACATGCACAAATGCTTATACAGTTTATTTAATTTGCAAACAAAAAAATAAATACAAAACTAAAACAAATTCAATAAGGAAGGTTGGAACTTTTATAAATTCACCTGATGCCACACATTGTCCATGTTATATTTTGTTTGATGCACCTGCACTGCTCCCACTAATCAATTTGAGGATACTAATTTAAATTTTATCTTCCAATTTCAATTGTACATTTAACCACATTATTTATATACACTTTATTAAACTGTTAATATTAGTTAATTTTCTAAACAGTCACGAACCCCTTGAGGCCTCACGAACCCGCCGGGGTCCCTGGACCACAGGTTGGTAACCACTGTTTTAAAGTACAATAGTTATCTTGGTGTGTGTCTATGTATTGTAGAATGATTTTGTAATATGTGTTGTGCTTTGATTTTATTTTGGAAAAATAATCTTTTTTTTCCTGTAACATAACAGGGAATTGAACAGATAACTATTCAATATTTTAGTAGTGAACGTTTATTTGCTCAGTTCTTGTACGATAGGACATGGATAACTTTGGCTTTGTTTGGCAAATCTTCACAAGATTTTCCCAACAAAAAAAAAACGATCATCCACCTCAGTCCCTTTCTGAAAAGTTATGAGATTAGCCATCAAGCAGGGACTGAGAGAAAAGGGTGGTCCCAACCTGCAATTTACCCATGCAATTTTCTAGGGACTTTTGATCAGTGATACCTTGAACGCAGCTGAATGGAATTGCACCGAATGTGGCAGAAAGCTAGATCTTTGCCCAGAAAGTATGACTTGTGTGATTTGATGTAAATCTGTTCAGTATTTTTTGATAAATTATGGTTCAAACTTTATTTATATCTGGATAAGTGAGTTTGTAGAAGACTTGTGGTCAAACAACTTAAAAAAATAGAATGATCTGGTTTGTCGAGAAGGCTGTTTTCCCCATCGACTGCCTTACGCCCGCATGAGTACACACTATGATTGGCTGGTCACAACCTTAAGAGAAATATTACAGCCAACATTACAGGACCAGGGGAAGGTATAAGGAGGCAGGGTAAGGGTACTGAGAAATCCCCCCTCAGAGACAAATTTAAAAAACTTTTCTTTTTGGGCACCTCAACGCCGCAGGACTGCCTAAGGGGCCCTCTGCAGGCACCTGGAATCCTGCAGGACATCTGCAGGAGTTAGCGAAGCTCTTTGCTCCTGCAAGACTAAAGCAAGATCAACAAAATAAATGTGAAAAGAAAGTTGTGGGGCTGGTGTCTGTTGAATTGGGGGAGATGGCTGGCTGCGGGGATTGGGGTGCAGGATCTGGTGGTAGGCCAGGCCCTGCACCCAGCCTCACAGCTGTGCGTGATGAGGGGGTTGACATATTTACCTCTGATAATGTGATTTTAAAACCCAGAAATTCACTTGAAAAAGGATAAAGTGGTGTTATAGCTAGGTATGATAAGAATTTAGTACTTACATAAAAAAACAAAGGTTAGAATGAAATTATAGCTAGGTAAAAATGCTAATTTAAACATAACATTTTAAATGAAGAAAACACTGAAATTTAGCAGTTATAATTAAGTCAAGAAACTATGACTCACATCCTCACCATGCATTGTTTGTGACCTCACCTAACACTCATGACATCCTATGACATCACTGATAACATCACTGATAACTAATGAAATGACAACATTGATTACAAAACTCTGCATGGCGAGGAAAAGTTAAAGTTTCTTGAGTTTACTCTAACTAGTGAAATTCACAGTTTTTTTAGTTTAGAATGTAACATTTAAACTGACATTTTCACCTAACTTTAACACCACTTTAACCTTGCTTTTTCAGTGAGAAAAATATGTATGTATGTATATATATATATATATATATATGTAAATATATATACATACAAGAAATGAATTCAAATAAAAAGATGTTAGATAAGGATGAAATTTATGAAAAGATATTTTGGTAAAAATATACACTGCATAGAAAAACAATGTAATTGTAAAGGATGTTTTAGAAAGAGATTTTTTGCAAAAGATGTTTTGAAAAACCATGTAATCACATGGAAACGCCAATGCAGGGCCAATGTGTGCCAACAGACATAAGGTGTCAGCAGTATACAGGACACCAGAAAAACAAGAAGCCTATGACCCTCAACAAGGGCTTGTGCCTAAAATATCAGGATCATAACCTCAGTGTCCCATGACGTGTGGGGTGGATGGAAAGGCTTTTAAAGCCACTTAAAGTCCAAGCTGATTTGCATGGGCTGAAGATGAGATGTTGGAGCATTGATTGAGAACCAGAAAGTGAACAGCGATGAAATCATCACACGCAGGAGGTCTGAGATGAGCTGAGACTTGAACAGCTAGTCATCAAGTTAAGGAATATGTGGATTCCAACCTGCAAAAATGGGCTGGGACTACCAACATCAACTTTGTGAATACCCAGGCAGACCAAGTACCATTGCAAGAGTTGTAGCAAATCCTCTTTAAAGGCCTCAATCTGCTACAGAGTCGACAAAGGCCAGGACAATCATTGCACGTTGGCTTGATAGCTGATAATGCCTCCTACTTGCATTTTGAATTCAGAGTCTGGCCCTCAAGTTGCCAACTATGTGTTATTTTTGAGAGTGGGGGAAAGTTGGGAGCTTAGCTGTGGCCCCACTTCAAAAAATTTGGAAAGCAACTGATGTAAGCACCCTTGGTTGGTGCCTACATGCGGCTCCATGTCATCACACCCAGACACAGGACAGACACATTATGGAAGATAATGGCCCAGCCATCTGGTGCATGAGAGCTGCTGCAGAGTTTTCAGGAACAAGTCTGGCACCTGGATAAGAGGTCAGGAATGTAGGGTTAAAAATATCTATCAGAAACTCCATTTAGTGCAGAAAATCATAGGTGGATGCTGAGATTCCAGTCTCACCTTGAACTTCTAACTCTTCACCTCTGTGGTTTTTACTGACATTTCTGTGCTCATTTCAAATTAGACTTTGCTGGTGAGATGGCTTAGCTGGAAACAACTTCAATATCAGTGAGTATAAATTGAGTATAGGTTAGGTTCTAAGATCCTCATTGCATTGTACTGAAAGTCCATATTCCATTGTGGGCATGCCTTCTAGCTATCAATATTTACTTACATAAATTTGTCCGGCTACAAATCTAGTGTGTCTCACGTGTTTATGAGTTTAGAAAAAGAAAAAGGTACTTTTCATAGTAACTCAAGGCACCATATTAAAGTATACAAGTATTTGGGTGTGCACAGCCCTTGACCAGGATTGACAGCTGGAATCCCACAAAAAAAGTAGATTGAGATCGCAGATAGCACTTACAAATGGAGCAGTCATTTGAAAATATTGCTCCATCTTTCACTGTGAGCAGATCAGCAGCCTCATGAGAATGGGCTAGGGCTTTCTCTCTTAATCGGAGTGCCTGCATTTGACTGCAGGAGGGACCATCCAGGTACATTGAGTGGCTGATACCTCACTGTAAATAGAGAGGGATATCTATCACTGTGAACTAGCAGCCCAGCGGTGAATGCGCCACAAAGTCAAGAGTTTCGCTGGTGACTGACAGAAACAACCTCTAAATGGATTACTGCAACTGCGAGTTTGGCTGTTTTGGCATCTCTTGGTTTTGTGGATGCCATGCACTCACCCAACTCAAAATTACCCCCTTAATCACAGAACTTCTGTGGGTGCAATGACCAAAAGATAGTCAAGCAATGTAAAGCATTACTACATAATGAACAAACAAATTACAGTGTTTTGAAATGTTTCTAATATAGCCAATGAAAACAATAAGATATGTTCTCACATAAGTTTTTTCATCCTACGGATATAGATAGTTCTGTGTAATCACAAAGAAGCCTTTAAAAAGCTCCACATGGAAAACATTGATCTGTAACAATGAACTAATGCTGCCATTAGCTTTAAATCTAATATAATTTCTTAAAATAGGTAAAGCATTACCAATGTCCTATATGGTGGCCTGATTTCTTCAATTTCAGTAACTTAGGGATGTTTCTTCTACCACCAATTAACCCTTCCTAAAACAAAGTCTCTCTCCCTAGACCCACCTGAGCAAATGTTCTCTAGCTTGGTTTGATACGGGTAGCATTTATCTCTTCAAAACCACCATCATGTTCTCCTGCTTCTACAAGAGGGTCTGTGTAGGTCACTCAGTCCAATTGACAAGCTGTGACTCCCCCTCCTCTCATCTCCTCACCACCCCACCCACTAGGACACTGCCTGTCCACCATGCTCCTAGTTGTAGGTTCCAATGACCCAGGACTGCAAGTTATTTTAGTATCCATACTCACCTGCCACTCTGCTAGTCACTTCTCAGTAAATCCAGGGTCTATTTAACAAATTAAGTTATTTTTAAACAGGCACAAACATGCAATATTTTCTTTACATATTTTTGATTGGATAGGCTGTTCATCATGGCAGTGCATTTCCTGGATTGTTGCATTGATCCATTTGTATTCATTGGCAATGCGCTCAGTTAGTCTGTATGTTACACTACATGTGACACTGTAACTCAGTTGTTTTGTTTATGAAGAGCCTCCTATTTTTTATTTACGATAAATTAAGGTTATTCACAAATCACCATTGCACATTCACTTATTTTACTGTGAAGTCATGATAACATATTGTTCGAAGTAAAGAAGTGCTCATACATAGGTTTTCTTACAGATGCAGCAAACATACTGCCCCACTGTCCAAAGTATCTACTTTGTGGTTTGTCTTATAAGGTGACCACTTGTAATGCACACTTTACCTTCTACTTTTTTTAAAATGATCTCCTTAAAGGGTATGGCTTATCTGATAATGCACACTTCTGGGCAAAGGGCTCTATTCCCAGGTCCAATATTGCTGTAGCACAAGAGATTGCTTCATTATGGCATTCTCTCCCTATGACAGTTCAGGGCACTACAAGCAAAGTCACTCAATATTACCAAATACTTCATCTAAGAAAATGCCAGACCTATTGACTTTCCTAAGGCTTCTTTAAGTTTTAACATCGGGAAGCAAGCTTCAAAGCTGATCTTTCAGGCTGCCAGATGGGTGATGAACACCTCTCTTACCTGAGAAAGCAAAAAGTATCTTTTTGCCATAAAGCTGGCCGTGGCAAGGCATAGTCACAGGAATACCATTGACCATCTCTTGCTGGGCTGATCATTCAAAGAAAATCTTTCCTAAATCTGTTAGTCCATTGCATCAGTCCTCATTATTATTCAGGTGCAAATGGCTGCTCCAGAAGGAAGCAAGTGCATTTAATTTCAGCACATCTGTTGTACAAGAAATTTGCACTGTAATTTGTTACAAATAGTTTGTTTGCTAGAAATATGTTTCTCAACAAATTTGGATTCTCATGTTGTGCGCTTTCTAGGAAGTGATCTGTAGTAACACTGAAATATCAACACCACCTCGGTTCCTTAATGTATAATTGCATTTCCAGGGAGAACTGAACAATTTCTAGATCTGAAAGATCTGACAAGATTTGTGACAACCTGAAAAATCCAAACAGGAACTTATCAAACACAAGTGAACAATAGATCATGAAGGATGTATGCTAAATTAGCGATATACAATGATTTCATTAGGCAGGTGAAGCCTCACATACTTCCCTTGTAAAAGCCTATCCAGAGTAGTGGAACTTACCCCTTTAGCCTATGTCTACACCCTTACATCGCTTTTTCATGCTAACAGGACGAGTGCTAATTGATACTGAAAATGGGTATGCCTTTTCTCACAAATTCGAAGCTCTTTTTTCAAAAAGCTAAGACTAGATGGATGTTGGGTGATTTGTTTTTAGGTCTTTCCTATCAGACAACATTTAGCTGGTTGTGAAAGACATCTTGTAGACCACACTAAAACCTTACAGTGGGCTAAGATCCCCACCAATTACTTACAATTGCCTGGCTTTATTGTCCCTCTCATTCAACTTATTTGAGAGTTTTATAAAGTGTAAACATGACCCAAGAGTATCAGAGTGCTGTACAGAATTAGCTAACATATAGAATATAAAGCAACAGAGTATTTACAAGTAGCTTGCAATTTGATTTTGTTGATTACAATATATTGCAATGTATACAGGGCCTCATTTATGCGGGAATGATGCAGCACACATAGAAAGAGGAAAAAATCTGGAGAAATAATGTTATTACTCCACGTTGCACCACTATCACACCGCCCTTATGGTTGCGTAGTAAATCTGATGTATTACCAGCCTTTCTAAATCTGGGAATGTGTAGGATTCCATCAGGTTTTAAGGGTGTTGCATGGGAACACCCACCACAACACCCATGGAACGTCCCTTTCACGCAGAGTTATGCGTGAAAGGGTACCGTATTTACAAAGCCATGAAAAGCAATGCAAGGCGGCTTTGTGTGTCCTTGTAAATAAATGCTGGCGCACTGCACCACAGGAGCATCAAAGCAAATGATGTTCCAGTGGCCCAATGTGCTGCTGGGGCCTTGCGATGAGGCCCACAGGAAGGTAATTGTGTAGACAGAGATTTACAGGTAATGCTACAGTTGCATATGATGCATCCAAGCAGTTTACATTGTAGCTTACAGATAGTATGACTGATAAGGCAAAGCTTGATAATATTAACAGGTAGGTAACAGTGTAATTCGAGATTTACAGGTAGTGCTACAGTTGTGCCAAATATGTTTAAAGAGTTTACAGTGTAAGGTTACAAGCAGTAATGCTAAATAGGCATAACTATAGCTAACCATTGCACAATCCCATCAATAACTGCCTTAGTCGTCTTCCTGTCCCGCTCCCCAGGAGCATAGTCTCTTCACCATACTTTTGATTGGCTGGCTTCTTACCTTCTACTGCTCAGATTTAGGAAATGACTTGTTTCCTTTTCTATCAGCACTCCATGACAGTGCATGTGTTTTCTAGCTTTCTCCCTCATGGGCTGCTACCCCTGACAAACTCCTGCCTCCATGCATGCTCTGTGTTGCTTCTTCATTCAAACCCTCAATCCCTCCCCCCCACCCCAATAAAAATCTCCTCCAGCCTAAAGCACCTTTATTGCCCTCTCGCCCCTATCCACTCTCTGTCTCTTCGCCTTGCCGGCTGCTCCCACCCACTCCTCGTGATCCTTTAAAATTAATTTTAATTTTCGATTTTTCGGAGGTCTCAGCAGCTGTAGTTTACTACATAATCACTCCATGTGTCCAAAGGCGTTTTCATACGGGTAAAATTTTATTTTTGTTATTTACTGATCCAAGTGGTGTCACCATCTTGAATCGGTAAATATAAAAGAAAAGAAAATGACACCAGCTTCCTTTCATAGCCACGCACCTAATAAATGACGCACCCACTAGTTGCAGATGCATCAGCGTGCCTTTTTTTCCCGATGCTGCACAGCATCAACAATTTCATGTATCGGCAACCCCAATGTCAAAAATGCAAGACCTATTTGATTTGCCATTGATTTGTTCACCTTGAAACCGTTTAAAGAAGGTGTAAGGGAGAGTCCCTTTTTAAAGTCGAAAACCCACATGCAGAAAATGTCATAATAGTTGTACGTGGAAGAATTAAAGAAACTTGACACACTCTATGCTAGATTGAAAGAGCGTACCTAATATTCCCCTAAACATTTAAGAAAAAGAACACAGTATGATGATTTTCCACAAAATGTAAGTGGATCCAAAATGAGCGAGCATGAAATCTTTGTGCACAGCATGTTTTAGTAATAGATCAACTTAGGCCCCGGTGCGAATATAATGTTTGATTGAAAGGAAGCACTGGAACTTGGAAGCTCAAGTCTTCCTGAGCAACATGTGCTTTCTCAGGCCACTTGCCAGTCAGCATCTGGAACTCCCTGGAGTGTGACAGAGTAATTCGGATGCCATCTTCTATGAGTCCGATGCCTCTCATTCAAGACTGCTAATAAGTATGGCGATATCTGCCAACGGTAGTGGTGTTCATGGATCTGTAAACAGTTGCCCACACCAGGTACCAAGTAACCACCCAAATCGCCAGATGATTTGACTTTCACCAAGACAGACAGCCTTCAAGCTCCCAGAGGGAAATGACGCTGTGTTTGTTGTTTGTAGTTCTTTTTAGGTCTGACGTGGTGTAATGTATCTGTGGGTTTTTAACCACACCCATTACTATCACTCATTTGTGGGTTTGCCTTTCAAAACTCCTTTGTTATCATAGGTAAATGCTTTATTTTTGTCCCTCCTTGGGGTAGTTTTGTTACGGCCTTGGCCATTGACCCTGTTACACAGATAATTGCGCTTTTGCCGATATATTTGACTGCGAGCAAACTTATTTTTCGTTTTGTGTCTCCCCTTCACTCTCACGGCAGGCATTGCACTTTGAATCCGCTTGCTTATCTCAACTGTTTTACTTTTCAGTTTCAATTTATGAGGTAAGAAAAGTCCAGTTAGGAACTTACAACGCTAATAGCTCTAACTCGAGCAAACATGAGACCCATTGCATTGGATATGCTTGTTGTTGTTGTTGTTGGCGTTTTGCGTAATACATACATATTTGGTCTGCAAAGACATATTTATGAAAAGTGGCGCTGCACTATTCTTGCGCCCCTTAGTGCCCCCCTAACGCCACCATGGGCTCCATAAATATGGCCCATTGTCCGACCTGTGGCCAACACATATTTGTCCCGGTTGGTGTTTTTGAACGCTATATAACTTGCAATTAAATACAATTTACATCTTTATTTAGAAGGCTATTTGTAAATTTTATTTTCAATAATAAGGGAAATCCATCATAAAAGGAACTGCAAATAAAGGACAAAGAACGAATTCCAATATATTAAAATAAAAGCGAGAACTCGCTTGTCATCCTCAACTATGTGCAGTGGAAGAACAATAATTGGAATGAAATATGATGCATATGATAGCTTTTTGTATAAAAGTGAGGAGGTTTATCATTCCCAGTCACGGTGCTTCAACCTTTACTTGAATTCTGTCCAAATCTCTTCTGTTCTTGCCAGGAAAATGCAGCCCAATGGCAGAAAGCAAAACTATTCAGAGTCCGCATTCCCAAAAAAGAATAGTGATATCTTTGCTTTCGGTCTGAGATAAGCAAGAACACTGGCCAGAACTTGTGATGAATGTGGACAATCTCCGACATCGCTGAAATCTTGGGTCAACGTCTCTCACAAACCAAATAAATAGCCTATGGGATTCTGCTCAACGTGCCAAGAACGTCCGCTTGAGTTTCCCTGCTCATTGGAATACATAATCAATCTTTTACAAGCCTCATCCATTCCCAACAGTTACTCATCTGTCTTGGGTTTTTATCTCTCTCTGCACTTTCTGTTGCTAAGGATGGGAAGACACAGATATCCAGCCAGGTTCCTGTGTTTATTTGAGGCTGCCACCCTCTCCCACTGCATTGCAAACGTTATTTTTTCTAGACTAACAAACCTGCAGCAATTCATGCCACACCAAGCACAAAGCACATTTTTCTAAAATGTTCTGAACCATTTTCAAAATATGTTTGGACTTAAAAACAAAGCTCCAACTCTCTACTGGGATGGCTGTAGGCAATGGAAAGCACATACCTACAGTTCACATGTAGATGTACTGATCTCTATTACTGTTCCACAGTAAAAAAAAACATTGCTTTAATTCACAAACATGTTTAACTGGAGCCTCTTCTTTGGTAGTCAATAGGTCTGGTTATTTTTAAAATGAAGTGCTCCTTCTTTGATTGCTGATTGGCTGGGTGAATATGTTAATATGAGAACGAATTAATGGCTGGATGAACGAGTGAGTGGATGTAGAAATGGAGAAATGATTGAGTGGTGCAGCGCCACTTTACTAAATTTGCCCCATAGTTGGATTCGTCAGCTAATAACTGAACAAATACGAGAAATTCGCAGCGCGGGACAGTCTAGTGTCTCTGTCTTAGGAAAGGATTTTCTCATTCAGACGCTCCTAGTCTCTCAGGGTCCCTTTTTAGAAGCCAAATTGTAAATGCGCACATTATTCAATTGCTGTTTTTGTGAATATAATTAATCTACACGCATTTGCTTGTCCGTAAACCAAGGTGGAACAAAACAAGGTTGTTTCATTGAGTATTTCATATGCAACAACTATCTCAATTTGTATATTTTGCTGCAAAGAGTGAATGGTGCCTGTTAGTAGTACAGTTTTTTTCCTAACTTGTCCCCAATCATTTTGTTAAAAGACCTGGTGCGATGGCTCAGTGGGATAGTGGCCACCTACACACCCGCATAAGGCTCGGATCACAATAGAATCGGCTTAGCAGCTCATCTATCTAGGGTCTATAAAAGAAGCACCAACAAATAGGTAAATATTATCATATACAATTTGAGATGTTGAGACAATTCTGCATGTGTCGCACCCTATATTCATTCTCGGGTATTCCAAAAAATAGTGGTTGGGACAGGTAAATATTGTTACTCAGTCTTCTATTATAATGGCTAAACTGGCCATATGCGAAACTGAGAAAACCCCATATAGGTTGAGGATCAGGCGTGGCTTTTAGTGGCGATTGAGGATCATCAGCAATCCACCACGGCAATCAGCACTACGGGGAACACACATACTTTTCTTGTAGACATGTACTCATTCAGTGGGTAGTAAGTTTTATTGTGTATGATTTTAATATGCATGAAATTATTAAAATTAAGTAAGAATCCTTGTGCATTAGCAACTTAAAACTCTAGAACAGGAATTTTAAAACGGTTAAAACATCCCGAAAGAGGTGAAATGAAAAGAAACATAAGAGGTTGTGATTCACCTCTTAATGTATATTTACCTTTATCGGCCAAAGATGTTAAAATGTTCAAGGCAAATTACCAGGTTCAGAGGTTCTTGCAATCACGTTGCCAAGTGAATCAATCTAATGTCTCACAATTTACTAAGGGCTAGATGTATGACCTTTTGTCTTGTGGTTCCCAATTTGTAATTTGTTTGTGAATTGCAACAAAAATGTACAACCTGTGTTAACCACAATGTTTGTGATTCCCAAATGGGTCACAAGGGATCTGCCTCATTATTATTCATGAGGCAGGTCCAATTTGAAACCTATTTGGGAATGGCCACACTCACACGGATGGTGGCCTGCCTGGGTCAGCAGACCACCATGTCTGTGACTGCTTTTTCAATAAAGCAGTATTTTAAAAAAAATGCAGCCCGTCTTCCTTAAAGAAAAAACAGGATTCATTTAAAAAATGACAATGAAAAGTCCATGGGGACCCCTTCTCATTTGCAAATGGGTTAACACCAATTTGAAAATGGTGGTGTTAGCACGCCTGGTCCTTAGTAAGTAAACTTACAAGGGGACGCATATAGGCCGATGAACCTTTTGGATCACATGGAGTATCCTAGCCATGTAGCGACCAATGTTATCAATATTCAATATACCCAATCAATAACCACTAAAAGAATTATTAATCATTAATCAATGTCAACATTACATGAATAACCACAACTCAATATACGTTTTTGCAATTTTATTTCCCTATTAGTTACAATACTAGTCCATTGGTTAATTCAAACTTTATTCAATCAGCTTTCTGAAATCCTGCTTGTGAAGTTTCTCTAAGGGCTTGGACTGAGCTTGCCCCCTGTTCCAAAGTCTCAGGAACATCAAAGACTTCATCTACCAGTGCCTCTTGCTGCTGGGAGTATTGACTTATTAAGTGGTGCCAAATCCAGTCCCTGGGCCCGTGGAAGTGGAAGCTGGTAACCTGTGGGGGAAAATTCATGCACAGCTGTGTGCACATCAGAAAAATTGACGCACAGCCTGTCCTATGGCTAAAAATTCAACGCAGCGCCTGCCTCGCGGCTGGAGAAACAGAGCAGCGCTTGTCCTCAACACGTACTCTTCAAACAGTGCATCGGAAATTTCCACGCGTGGATCATGGACATCAAAGTCTTCAACATCCCTGCACGGACCCGAGGCTGCATACCCCGAGTCGATGCATGACCTCCTTTGCGAGAAAAGAATCAACGCACAGCCTCCAGTGCAAGTAAACAATCAATGCACAGCCTCACTTACGAGTAACAAATCAACACATCGCTTTCTTTTCTGCCGCACCGTCACACTTGTGGCTTTTTTTTAATGCATACTAGGCACTTTGTGCTATAACAATGCATCCATTGATTTCTATGGATTAAGACTCTTTTTATTTAAAAAATTCATATCTTTGCTTGTGTATGTTGGATTTTTGTCACTTTGGTCTTGTTTAATTTAGATCAATATTGGCTATTTTGCTGAACTGGTGTGGAGTCCTTTTGTGGTGTTTTCACTGTGTTACTGTATGTTTTTTTGTTCAAATACTTCACACATGGCCTCTGAGATAAGCCTGACTGCTTGTGCCAAGCTACCAAGGGGCTGAGCATGGGTTATCTGAGCTCTGTATCCTTAACCTGACTGGTGTGAGGGTCTCTGCTTGGACAGAGTGCAAACTGACTGTAAACCAGAGACCCCATTTCTAACATGGCCAAAGACAGAAAAGTCTCTAAGTGAAGAGCACAGAGGTGGCAGAGATGATTTAGCTCAATGGTCCCACTTCACAAGGGTTCAATTTCTAGGAAGGGTATGTGTATTAATTGAAGGTCTCAGCTACAGACAACTTTAGTTGTCCATTGGCCAGACAGACTGTTTGCAATATACATGATACACTTTGGTTCAGCCCCTTGCTCATGACTGGAAGGTTTGTCTATCTCAGCGGTCTCCTCTTGATTCAATGGCTTTCCTTCCAATATATTCAGGGGCGTAGCTTGGTCAGTAAAATTGGAGGGGTGTGAGCTTCAAATTTTGCGATAATTAGACTGGCATATAATGTATAAATAAATACATTATACCACAAGCAGGGTGCTTGGGAGGGGCCTAAGGGGCAGTGAAAAGACAGAGGAATGGGGATTGGTAGGGGAACTAAGAGGGGGAAAACACAATATTTTGTAAAATTACCAATATTTTTGAGACTTTAAAAACGGAGAGGGAGAGAGTGTGTTTGCATTTTTCTCTGAATTAATGTAAAAATACCTGGTGAAACCCGGCAGATATAGCCCCATACCCAACTGAAAGCATCTGTACTCAACTATTTATCAGAAAATTCATTTATTAAGGGGTTGTACCACCCAACACACGTTCCCCCCCCAGAGCTACGCCCCTGGATATATGAGACTGCCCCACCCAGGAGCATTTCAGTTTCAGTGTTCTGATGGGTTTACTATATCATTGCTTGCATTCAAGGAACTACTTTTCTGTTTCACTTTATGAATTCTACGGGAGTGCATGTCACTTCTTGCTCTCTCTCCTTGTGCTGCTTCTTCTTACGATTTCCCCCATCCCTCTTGATATCCATGCTGCTTACCCTGTCCATTCCCACGCTGTTCAATTTCTTTTCTAATACCTTAATACTATTTTTCTGGTCAGGGTCACTTTTTATCCAGTGCTTCCCAATACTGACTGACCAGCGTTAATTTTTTTAAATATATTTTTTATTATAAAAAAAGATGCTAAGTGCTGCATGGCTCCTCGCTACCTTTTCGTGTGACTTTTTTCTCTTTTTGAAAAAAAAAATACTGTTCTAACATGGGTGTCTGCAAGTTTGGATACTTAAATAAAAATGTTCACCAGCATCATAATGCATACATGCACATTGAATCCCACACATCAGGCACATGCATGTGCAATTGTTGTGAAGCCAGCAGCCATCTTGCAATAGGTTTTCTTTATTGGAAAACCCACTTCAAAACATGTGCACACATGAAATTGCAAAGATCAGCATTGCCAATGCTTGTTTACTTGTGCTGGTTAGAGGTTGGTGGAGAGGAAATTCTATTGTAATGGTGACGGTGTTCCCTCCCCAACAACAAGGTGGTCTGCCACTTGATTTAAACGTGGAAGGCACATTTTTGACTACTCCACTGTAGCCAGACTTCTCTGATGGCCTGATGGAATAACGGGCATCGGAGAATTGGCTGAATATCCATCCATCCAAAAAGTTGGGCATATAGCTGTTTTATTAGTGTCCCTCACCGCCAGGCAACCCCCGGCAGTAGGGAACAGTAAAAAACAGACAAATGGCACCCAGAAGACTCCAATAGTGAGGGGGCAGTATCTGTTACTTTCAAATTGAAAATACAGCTTCTTGTTTCCTGGTGTGTCTAAACGTTTGTTTCGTGCATACTGGAATGCTGTAAGACATGTTTCCATCACCCTTTGTTGAAAATGCAGTTATTACTTCTGAAGTGCCAGGACCACCAAATAAGTATGGAAAATGTTACAAGCCATTGGTTACACTGTGACAATTAAAACTCAAGGATTTAACATTTTCTGTCTCTTTCAATTTGTTATCTACTGTCACTCTACATAACGGTT
The DNA here is from genome assembly GCF_031143425.1 of Pleurodeles waltl. Lineage (NCBI taxonomy): Eukaryota > Metazoa > Chordata > Amphibia > Caudata > Salamandridae > Pleurodeles > Pleurodeles waltl. The sequence continues at coordinate 514,099,638 of NC_090445.1, forward strand.
TACCTGGTTACATCCATTACGATTCCATGGAAACCCAGATGGTGGTGTGCAGTTTAAATAATAAATTGAATAATGAGCCATCGATTCCCCAGGCTCACAATTTGGCCCAGAGAAGCACAAGATTGACACAATTAAAAGCAGTGATGTAATCCACAAAACATGCAAATACTTTTTTGCGGAGCGGAAGATTTCCTTGCTGGCTAATGTAGTCAGGGTAAAGTTGTTCTAAAGTATTTACCAGCCAGTTTGAAATTTAATTTGCCTATAACCTAAAAGGTTATTTTTCTTGGCCCAATTGTCTAAATTTGCTAGGAGGTGTTTGGCAAAGCTCTTTCCTTCCTCATTCAGTAAGGAGTAATCAGCAGTTGCTCAGGTCTGATGTGTTTCCTATTTTATATGAAGGTTGCACAATTGACCCTTTCTACAATGGTGAAAGGAACTTTATTTTGTAAGGATGTTCCAAATAAAGGGAGGGTAGTCACTGCAATTCCACTGATGTCAGTTTTAATGTCAACTGGTATGCTTTTAGGAAGATTTGCTATGTACGACTAGAGCAGAGAGACCGAACGTTCAAAGAATGATTGTTATTGGTTCCCAAAGAGGGGGTGCAAATAATTTGTCACCACTGCTTTCATATATGCATACATAGACTTTGTTTAGGTTTGCTCCAGATATAGAACAGTCTAACACGTTTTTACTTTCACTGCAACCATTACCTATTAGGAGGCAGATTTTCCTGCTCTCTCTTTCTTTTATTGTAGAGCCAGCTGGTTCAACAATTCTCTAGATTCTCTCTTTTTATCTAGTGGTGGTGATCTTAGAAGTATGCTTGAGTTGTCTGATTTCTAAGTCTCATGGGTTGATAGGCAGCGTCTTCAAGATGTTGTAGAGAGGCCTCCTGTAGGCTCTTTTGCAACAGATCTTAACTTTAAGAGAAAAGTGTTTAGTTAGGTATATTGGTGAAAATTGCTTCAGTCCTTGTGAGATTAAAGACAGGCATATTAAGGAATCACTGAAGAAGTACCAAGTATGGTTTCCAGCAAGACCTGTAAAAATCACTAACTGCAGCATTCAGGGGCATAGATTCGAAGCTTGCCACGAGCTTGCCATTTTCTCACAAGGTAGTTGTAAGAAACTGAGTTATTAGTTAAAAGGGATTGCAGCCCCACTCAATTAATAAACACAATCCTTGTCAGGGTGAACCACATAAGTCAGTAAATAAACCTATGCTTTACCCTCTGGTAGCTTTCCACAAAAGCAGTCAGGCTTAATGTTGAGGCAATGTGTAAAGTATTTAGGCATCACTCAAACAGTAATAAAGCAAAAACACAATCCAAGAACAATCTTAAACTAATTTAGAAAACTAGAGTACATTTTAGTAAAATAAATGGCACAAAACGACAAAAAAACAATTAGTAGAACCAGAGTTGTGAATTTTTAAAGTTTTGGTCAAAATAGCACCAAAAAGCACAAAGTGCCACTCGCGGTGATCAAGGCACACAGGACTGTGTCAAAGGCACAAGCTCAGGCCAACCACCATAAAGTGCAGGTCAGACAGAGTGATAAGGTTCATCCTGGTAAAACATTTCCCTTCTCAAAGTCAATTCCAGCAGCAGGACAGACACATGTGCTAGTGATGCGTAGGCATTTTCTCCAGTCAGAGCTCTCGTACTGGTGCGGCACAAGGGATCGCACCATCTGACTCCAAAAGCCTGCACTTCTTGTGTTTGAAAGGCAGAGAACTAGTAGTAAGCCTACTACTCTTCTCTTCAAGCCCTTTCATTTCGCTCCCACACTCCGTTCTCAACAAATCCAAGTTTCTTTTCCTCACCAAAATGAATACTTCAAAGCTGCTGCCCATTGCTCCCCTTCACCCCATCTGGTGAAAATCAATACTCTTATCCCCCTTTTCCTTTTTACTCTGTCTTTTTTGCCATCTTCTTGCCCTCCTCAACATTTCTTCTTCACTAACAAACCTTTGCCCAATAAACACCATTATCATCTCAATATTGTCCTCAATGACAGGCTCCCAAAACTTCTATTTAATACTCAGAATGGGTGATAGGCTAGGCAGCTCCACTCCTTTATGATGCAGTTCCCCTCAGAAAACGATCATAATTCAAAATAAAGAAAAGGCAGGTAGTGTTGCTATTGTTCACAAATCGCATCTCAGCAACCTAATTTCTCTACTTTTTGCATCCCAGTGTAAATATTGTCTGATAAGGAGCAACCTTTCATCACAATTATATCATTCTTTATCCTCATTTACTAATCTCACATACAACATGGCACTTTCAGTAGTGTAGCAGTTCAACTATGATGGTCTACTCCCTTACACTAAGAGTTCCTACTAACTTCAACATACTGGATCACTCTCCAGCCAATTCCCTCTTTTTTCCCCAACCAAAGCTTTGGTCTTGTTTGGATTCAGGGTTGAATCCTACAAACCTAGTGCTAATTGAAGATTCCATTGCCAGTCAGCAACTCCCTTTTGTACCATGATCATCTCAGCTCCTCAGCAACCGGTTTACAGAACCCAATTCTGAGCAGGTAGTCTGTTACCTAAAATGCAATTTCAGATTCGTCTTCAGCCAACAAGAATCAGTCTTTCAGTCAGAATGTCTTCTTGATATCAGTATTGATCAAAACTTCCAGAGAGTCATGAGTGGGTAATAACAATAAATCTGTATCCAATTTGGCACTGGTCAGTGTCTAATCCCTGAGCATTTTCTACACATGGATAAGGATGTGTTGTCTTAGAAATCGACAATGGCCTGTTGCAGTGATATTTCCAATAAGAGGCAGAGTGCTCTCCTACTTTCCACCTCCATCTATTAAAAATAGGCTAGGCAAAGTTTTTGAAATAATTCTAATCCAGTATAACCTCTGTAGGATTCCCCACAGAACAGAGTATCTAGAAGGTCTATGCATCGAAGAACTAGATGATAGAAAACGTATGGAGTGGTAAATAGCTGTGCATAAGCAAAGGGCAGATCCCAAGCCATCTCCGGCATATTTCAGGGAGCCCCATTGAACCCTTAAGGAATGACTGATGGTGACCCATGTCTATTAGTATTTCTGTATAGGTGTGCTTTTCAGCACAATAGTGGTAATTGGTGCATTATTTATCATTGGCTGGAAAAGCTAGACAGTACACTTTGCCTCATAAAGAGGATATCAAGGCCTAATTGCATATTTGATATTCTCATGACTATTTACCTATATGCTGTAATTTTCATAACACTCACTATCCGACTTTAGAATTCTTGTTGTGTATGAATGCATATAGTATTTGTAGAGCGCAAACCTAGCCAAAACACAGCAGAGCACTTCAGGGGGTCAAAGGCAATCATAAAATCAACAAGTGATAGCAGAGGTAGATGAGTTCTGCGATCAGAAGTATATGCTATATCTGCATTCTCATGTAGTGTTCTTGAAATCAGTGCATCATCATTTCTTTCTTAAACAGGAGCAGGGATGGGGTGTACGAAGAGAAACAGAGATGTTGTTCCACATCCTAGACTCATCCTTGCTGCCTTGTTTTTTCTCTTTTACACTTCTTAGTCTCCTGTCTGATAATGTCCTGGCTGCAGGTGAGCCTAGAACCCCTGCGGATGGTGGGCCTGGCTTCAATATAAGCAGGTGTGTTGCTTGTACTGGCTTTGTAAACAATACAGCTGGTTTTGAAGATGGTGCTGGCCTGCATGGTGAGCCATTGAGGTCCAGCAGGATGGGGGTGATATGATGATATGATTATATTTTTTCAGGCCCTATGTGAGATGTGATGCAGCATCTAGAATGCCCTTAAAAGGGGGCAAATGTGGAGTTTGGGATGCCATGGACCACCATCCAGGTGAAAGAGTAAGAGGACTTTCAGCTGTCAGCCGAGGAGATGGCATTTAGAAAGCAGCCATGACATTTACGTCCAATGTGGTCATTAATACCTCAGATTTTGCTTAAGCCTAAATAGTTTCCAGAGCTTTGAGGTTTAAAGGAGGTCAGATAAATTGGGGTTATATAAGTTAAGCCATACAGTCGCCTAAGCATATGTACCTGGGTTCCAGGCTGAGGTTTGCTTTTAAAAAGATGCAGTGGTATTCTGAATTTTCTCGTCCCACCCAGCAAAACTGATTAACATACTCCAAACTATTAGTAAGGTAAGCCATTTAAACAATGACAGCAATATGTGTAGAGGAAAATCCCCTTTTTAGGTAGGATGTGTGATATATTTCTTGCAATGAAAGTGTGTATAAATACGAACTATATATGGTGAATTGTGTTCAAGCAGCAGGGAGCTAACAAGCACTAAAGCTAATAGGCTGCCATTTTACCACTTCAATAAGTCCAGACATTTATACTTAATCCCCTCAAAGCCGTCACTAAAGAGGATGGAACATATCAGTACGTCAAAGGCAAGTTGCCTTTTCATCACTACTGAGGAACTCGATTCCAGAATATCTGTACTCCTACAAACGGCAGCATCGTTTGACAAAAATCTAACCTGTACAATGAAATGTTTTAATTAGGAACGGAATGACTCCATAAAAATGATTCGAATTCTTTAGAAACCAAACAGAGCACCGTGATAAATTACATCCAATTAGCTAAGAAAATAAGTTAGGGCAATAATGCGCAGTTAAGAACCACAAAATATTCTTATGTGATCACCTTTATCTCAGAACCAGAATTACACTATTACCAACATTATATTGAAATTCACCAATTGTTTTAAACGTATTGGTTTGGACCACAGAAATTTGCCAATCACAATAGCACAATCACAATAGCACCTGTTGAAGGATATTTCCATTTTCGACGAAAAGGGATATAGTTATACCAGCTAGCTGAATGCGGTCTTATAAGTATGTATTCTTTGCTTCGCTTGCCGCGGATTGAGAGTTGGCTATGGCTCATGGTCACTCAAATTCCCACCCACCGGATATGAAATTTCCGTTATGAGAAAATGACATCCAGCTTTCCTGATGAAACATATTTTCAGGCCCAGTGACTCAGGACAGACTGCTACTGTGTGAGTCAACTGGAAAGATGATCCTATGATCCACTGACCTATTGTTATACACCGACCAAAATTCAGTTTAATGTCCGGGCTATTTTGCGAAGTGCCAATCAAGGGGTACATGCAGTGCTTTTCTCTGGGAACTCTTTAGTAGGGAGTCACGGTGTGGCAGAAGAAAAGGGATGGAGTCACGAGGCGCGGAGCTTGAAAAGCAAAGCCTGACAGTCAAGTTATACATTTATTTAAACACAAATCTGCTGCAAGGACATTTGCAACAAGGACATATGTGACAGTAAATCTGTTCTAGATTACTTAATTGATAAAAAAAGAGGCTGCAATTTAAAATATCTTTCCTGGCTAAGACACCTGCTGCTGAGACCACTGTGTGCCCTGCAATTCTGAGAGGATTATACTAGCAATAACATAACTTATGTAGTTACCACGGTTCTGAAAGAGTTATGTATTTTGCCCAGTCATATTTTCGACTCATAAAGTATCATAGACGGTTAATGTGCCTGTTGCACAGCGTATCATGTGACATGCAGATCACAGATGTGTATTTTATTTAGACAGGCAAATGGGCTTCTACGTTTGAAACGAAGATCATTGTGTTACTTCCAGTTCTTATGTTACAAGCCTAATAATATAGCACAGCGATCTATTTACTGGCATCAAGGAGATGGATGCATACTGTATGTGATGGGCTTAGACCCTTATTGTTTTTTTATCAATATGTTGGTATTCTAAGATTGCAAAAAGGGTTTCTTGGGAAGTAATAAAGTCCCTTTAGTACAGGCAAACACAATCCTTGCATTACCTTTTATATCCTGACTTTGTGTTTCTCTCAGCCACTCACTCTTAGCATTTAGGGCCATATTTATACTTTTTGACGCACAACTGCGCCAACGCAGTTGTGCGTCAAAATTTTTAACGCCGGCTAACGCCATTCCAAAGCGCCATGCGGGCACCTTATTTATGGAATGACGTTAGCCGGCGCAGCTGACTGGTGTGTGTCAAAAAAAATGACCCACACCAGGCTGCGCCGGCATAGGGGAAAATGGAGGTTGGGCGTAAAAAAATGGGGCAAGTCAGGTCTGAGGCAAAATTTTGGCCTCAACCCGATTTGCGCCATTTTTTTTTACTCCCAACCCCCATTGAAATGACTCCTGTCTTAGCACAGACAGGAGTCAAGCCCCCTTGCCCAATGGCCATGCCCAGGGGACTTATGTCCCCTGGGCATGGCCATTGGGCATAGTGTGTAGGGGGGCACAAATCAGGCTCCCCTATGCCACAAAAAAAAAAAAATATATACTTACCTGAACTTACCTTAAGTTCCCTGGGATGGATCCCTCCATCCTTGGGCGTCCTCCTGGGGTGGGCAAGGGTGGCAGGGGGTGTCCCTGGGGGCATGGGAGGGCACCTCTGGGCTCCTTCCGAGCCCACAGGTCCCTTAACGCCTGCCCTGACCAGGCGTTAAAAAATGACGCAAAAGCGGCTGGACGTCATTTTTTTTGACCCGCCCACTCCCGTGCGTCATTTTTGCACAGGAGTTTAAATAAGGCGCACATGCCTTGGAGTCATTTTTTAGACGGGAACACCTACCTTGCATATCATTAACGCAAGGTAGGTGTCCACGCTAAAAAATGACGCAAACTCCAAGATCTTTGGCGCTAGACGGGTCTAACGCCAAAGTATAAATATGGAGTTGGCTTTGCGTCGGATTTGCGTAAAAAAAAAACACGCAATTCCGGCGCAAACATAGTATAAATATGCCCCTTAATGTCTACAATTATGAATGATGTGTGATTCCTACACCTGTTAACCCTTGTTGTCTTATGTTACATCTACTCTACATTGAATTCCATAATTTAATGATTTACTCTGCCTCTGTGTGTGATATAAAACTCAGTTGTGGGTTTACTTGTTACTATGGTTATAGAACTGATGTGCGTAACTCAGAATCCTGTGACATGGGATTCTGAGGAGATGAGTTGATGAAAGGAGCCTTGGAGACTGCCTGCTTCGGTTCATCAATAAACTAGATACATCATACTAATCGTACCTGCTTGTAACACTGGCAACTAAGATGCCTGGGAGGAGACAGTCGCTACCACCAACCTGTCCTTACTGAACCTACGGCGCAGGAAGAAAATTTATATGAAGAAAAAGTGTGCTGATGTTGCTGATAGTGGGATCACAGCGGCCGCTTCTGCTTCACAATTAAAAAGGTACATTTTATTAGTGTGGTCTGGAGCAACGCTGCTACTTATTATTATTGTGCAGGTGACATATTTAATCTCTAGCGTGAGCTACCTTGAGACTGGATTGGATCGATTTTAATAGTGTGCTTCACGTGCTGCCACATGACCTCTGCTACCACTGTGCTACAGTACTCACTGGCAGGAGCTAGCCTGGGTAGCCGTTGTTTCCTTCTGCATTATCAATGATGATGTTGTAAAAGATGTCATGAGTGTTATAATCTGGGGTAATTAGCAGTGCATGGTGAGGATGTTCCTAACTATAACGTCTCTGTAACCTTTGTTTTTTTCAGTGAACTTCTATGGTTTTTTTTAACGTGAAGTAATTTTCATATACGTTAATCCTAGCACCGCCGCACCCTATACCCACCCAAACCCACCTATCCCCACGCCACACATGGCCTTCAGAAGTGCGCAATGGAGTTTGGCCACATGGCCTAGCCTGCGGCCAATCCCTGTGGCCAACCCCCCAGCCACCCAACCCCGTGCTGCACACAGCCTTTTTCCTTTTGAGAAGGGGAGCTTCAACTGGGGCTCCTGCTACGTTTAAATTTGTAAGTGCTTCAATGTAATTGTACAAAACCACAGTAATTCAGCAGTTATAGTTAGAGCTCTTACAAGCAACTATAACTCGCGCCCTAAGGTAACTATAACTCCATGCCAGGGGGGTGGTCGCAAAGCCTGGCCTGCAGCAGGCCTTGCAACCAAAATCTTTGGCTAGATAGAGTCTCCACCAGATAAAGCATTACCAAAAATTGTTCATCTGATAAAGACATCTAGCCACAGCTTCCTTATCCTAAAATACATACCCAAGCAAAAGCTCCCCATAGGTGGGTCTGCGAACAGATTTAGACCAAAGAGTCCAGGAGGACTGAAAGGGCAAAATGCTTGTCATGATGGACCTGATTATGATACAGACTGGCAGATGTCCAGGACAGGAACTTTATGAGCTAACATAGTGGTCATAGCCTTAGCTCTGGTAAAACAAGCATGCCACCATGAGGTGGTTGCTACTTGGCCATTGCATAGCAGCTTTTTATGCAGAGCACAATCTGTATTGAGATGGTTCGATTCTGCATGGCTGTTTCTTTTTTCTCACTTTTGGGTCCAGCTGGTGGAGAGACTCCTCTTTGGAAGGGTGAGGCAGAGCAAAGAAGGTAGGCAGTGTGATGGTCTGGCATACATGAAAAAGTGTCACCACATTTGTTGGGAAAGACACACGTGTTCTCAAAAGCAGTTTGTTTGAGAAAAACATTATGTAAGGAGGATGCACAGAAAGCGACTTCAGTTCACTAACCCTCCTCGCCGAAGTAATGGCCACTAGATAAGTGTTTTAATGGTCAAAAGGCATAGAGGGCAATTGTGCAAGGGTTCAAAGGGTGAGCACTTTTGGAAGGTCAAGACTAAGTTCAAGGCCCTTTGCGGTATGATGAAAGGTTTTAGTGAGGGGACATATGTTGTAGTCCTTTTACAAAATGAGTAAGAATAGGTGAGTTAAGTGGAGAGGGGGATGATATGGCAACCTCAAGAATGCTAATGTGGCAGACAAATATCCTTCTACTATGCCTTAAGCAAAGGCTAACAGGAGACAATGGCAGGTGTATACAGGATGAGCAATGTCTGGCTGGCCTCTGAGAAACTTGGGAAGGCATGGAGCACACTCACAGGCAGGTACTGCAGGTGACTCATCAGACCGAGGCCTACACTGGTCACATTATTCATGTTCATCGTCTGGTGACTTGGACCAGTGCAGCAAAGTCAAAGAGCGCTCAAACCCCTTGGAATTCTTTTATTCTTTGTGGGACTGACCTAATGATTTTGAGCACAATGACGAGTACCTGGAACAGCTCCCTGAACGGGCCAGGGACCTTCCACATCACAGGGCCTGGAGCGTCACAGAGTCAACAGACATTGGGCAACCAGGTACTTCAGGGAGCACGCCTACAGTGCCTTGGGGCTCATTACACAGCAGTTATCCCAGTCTTAGAGTCATGGCCCGGTTCCAAGCCCCAGAGACAAACCAGATGAGGTCTGTCACAGACATCTGCAAGGTTTAACCCCCACAGGTTTTCTTGGGTGATATCCTCACACAGTGGGAGACAAGGTCTTAAACAGTTGTCCAAAACATGAACAGAGGTAGCTTTTTCTACAGCTGTGTGGATGGCGCTGAAAGGAAAGAAATTATATTAGCATGCTGGTGTAGGACCTATAGAACTACTGCACGTCACTTTCAGCATAAACAAGCTGACATGTAGCCAAACAACCAATGCCCACTGGCGAGCAGTTGTACAGCCAAAAATGTCCAGATCCATTCTGACATCTGGGGAAGAGTCTAAAGTAAGGAATATGCGATTAGAAGTCTCAATCAGAATGATGAATTGTGATGTAGTCCTCCAGATGGAAGGCCAGATCTCACCACTGATTGTACAATCTGAAAATCACTCTGTATTCATTGTCAGAATTAGATCAGTGGCATTACAGATGCTGTGGATCTCAGTGATCACCCTACAGGAAGTACAACCTAACCAAAAAGTCTGTTATTACATAAGATTTTGTAAAAATCTGTGAAGCAAAATCGAAAGTGCATGAGGGACCACTGAACAAGAGGTGGCTGAATAATGCCCTGCCTGTAAACATCAGGGATATATATTGTCAGAATATGCTTGTGAGAAAGTGGTTTATTAGTTTGGGTGGTTTGGTGTCCATCACAGGTAATAAAGTCACTGTCTTGCTAGGTCCAGATAAATATTTCAGTAATGTAAACCTGAGCTTAACCATTGGTAACTATGGCACAGAGCAGACACGCTTAACTTAATGACAATGTGTAAAGCATTTAGAAGTACCAAAGCAATTAAGAAGTCAAAAAAACAACACAATAAAAATACTACTTCAATTTTTAAATATAGAGAAAAATGTAATAAGCTAAATGACACCCAAATGATAAGTATCACACAAGAGGATTCAGAGATATACATTTGTTATGATTTAAGAGACAATAGCAACAAAAAGCGCAAAGGGCCAATGGTAGTCAATGGTCACAGTAGACTGGTGCCTAGGAGCAAGTTGAGGCTGACCACTATTGAGAGCATGTCAGATACAACAAGTAGATTGGCCCCTCTAGGGCCTGGAAGTTGGAAAATTCGAAAATATTTCTAAGGGAAAAGGGACTTTGTCATTCTTCTAAGAAAAAATTCTCCATGCAGGATCAATGCAGAATAAACCTGACAGAAAAAGTTTTGAAAACGTTCACACACTTATTGTGGTGCACAAACAGCCAAACAACCACAGGAGTACACTTCCAAGGCTCCCAAGATCTCAGAGGGAGTACTTAGAGATTCCCAGGGCAGGCAGAAGGCAACAGCAAAGTCCAGTCCAAGAACAGTTGCCTCTGTTCAGCTGGGATTCTTCACATAAATGTCCTCTTCAGCTTTTCTCGTTACAGGAGCCACCCAAGGGATCAGCCTTATGATCTTTGGAGATCTTTCTGTCCTTGGATTTCAAGTGGAAGGATGGGAATCAAACCTCCTCAGGTCATTCTCACAGGTCGCAAATGGCAAGTGCAGCAGGTTCAGCCCACTTGGCATTCTTTTTCAAGTCCAGTAGTGTTCAAATTAAGCTGCCTTATGGTGCCACATTTATGGCACTAGCTAGTGGGTGCACATGACTCCTTGACACTCCCTAGCAAATGTTATAAACGTTTCCAGAGGCAACCCTACCCACGTTTTCAGTAGATCCGTTTGCCTTACACCAAATAAGCCCAAAATGCCATGTACCAGGACATCTTCAAGGTGGTAAAAGTATTCAGTTACACTAAACTAGGGCTCTGTGGGCTGGGGATGTGTACAGGAATGTGATAGGGAAATCACCAGTGTCCTTCCACATCTAACACTAGTGTCCAGTTTATAGAAGGCACTGCACCTATAACATACACAGAGACAGTTGTCTAGTAGCATAAAATCAGTTATTATACTAATTGATTGCACAATAGGCGCTGGAGTCCACAGGTACCAAGGATGTTTTTCCACACCATGTACTATGGCCCTATGCTAAAGTTAAAAAGGCTAATCAGGAATTAACCCATGTTTACATGTTTTAGGGGCCAAATCACATACACCGGACACTGGACAACATTTCCACAGTGTGCAGAGTCTAAACCCCAGCAATAAAATTAGACAAACAATGGGAGAAACCATGAAAAAATGATATTTTCTCTCAATGCTACTTTGAAAAAGTATTTAGATACTAAGGAATTAAGCACACAGTAAGAAATGATAAGTCTAATAGTCAAATCACAAATAGCACTTGCATGCTTACATGAGGGAAGTTGGTATCTACAGACATTGTTGCTGAGAAACAGAAAGCTCCTAATTTTTTGTGTGACCCAGAGCATCTGGGAAGTATCTGTTTCACGCACCATACTTAGGCTTTTATAAACAGATTAAGGACAGTTGGAAGAAAAAGAGTGGTAGTGTCAGTAATACTATAAGAAACATTCCACTTACATGAATGATAACATTAAGAAGAGAGAAAGAAGAATGAAAACCTCCTGGGTTTCAGTCTACTGCAGTGTATAGGATCATTAATTGATTAACTGAATGGAACAATAGCAAGTCTGTCAAGGACTCTGACATCTAAGATGTTCAGACTATAAACTGAGAGACAAGCTACTGTAAGTCATATTGCTTCAAAGGAATGAGGCTGATGATTCTGTCACTGAACACAGAATAAGTGAACTGAGTCAGATCAATTGTGGCATTGGGTAGACTTCAGCCATGCAAAAACAGTGAAAAATGATCTGTGGCAGAGGCAAAGTAAATACATTTTTCAAACAAAGCAAATCTGTAGAAGTTACATTTCTATTCAATAGATCTTGCTCCTATATTTCCAGCCTAAGATACTGAGTTAACCTTAAATAGACAATAGGTATTATATAAATTGCCAAGCATTATTCAGCAGCTGAGTCACCCTTAAATAGACAATAGGTACTATATAAATTGCCAAGCATTATTCAGCAGCCAGTCATCACGCTGATAACAAGCTAGCATGCTTTGTAGTATATAATGTTTTCATGTATTTGTGGTTTTATGTAGCGAGGATAGTGTGGACACGATGTCAAATTTAGAAAAAAAAACTTAATGGGAAACAGTATAACATACCTCAATGATTCAATGTCTAATGGTGCAGTTTTTCAAAGTTTGTTGAGGCACATGAATATCAGTTTGACTTTATTTCGCAATGGAAAGATTAGGCAGATTTTGAGATACTGTAGGAATTCCATCGAGGCCAAACACGATTCTCTGTTGGTCTGATTCTTGGAGTTTGCAATATGTGTCATAGAATCAATCAGAAAGAGGATAGCAAGTACTACTACATCAGTAGATTAGATAGTGTGGTGCTTAGAAATTGTTTCATGCACACCTTAAATTAAATGTTCCTCAAACCGCGGAACCCACTGCCAGCGCTGCCTTAACAGTACGCTGCCTTCTGATTTTATTGCTGATTAAAAGGATTGCCCAAAATTTATATGAGGGTGCCATGCTAATAGTGTAATATGTGCAACAGCATGAAACCTTAATATACATTTTTGGACACATCTAAAGGGCATTTTTGGACTGTCTTTTTATGTTGAATGCTCGCAGAGTGATGAGTTGTGCCTTTTAAACAGCATTGGCATTTAATACTTTGATCCCAGTGAGATCAGATTACATTTAATTCATTTCCTACAAAGATGAACACTGCACATGATAAGTTGGTTTCATGCAGCTAGTGCACTCCTGCAGAAGTTTCCTCCTATCCCACCGTGCCTTCCGAGTGTTGAAACGGTGAAGTAAGAAAAAGTTGTAACTTGAACCAATTTTGTTTAGGATTTACATATATGATTTGCTGGTTGAATTTCTGAAAGTCCATTCTGTTCTATCCACCCTAGTCAGAAAACATACATGCACCTTAACTGATGTTAATGGCATATTGCTATGTGATCATACTAAAGAAGGTTTACAATGGAGCCTACATACACCTTAGCCATACTTCCAAACTAATTACCTGATGGGTAATCTTAAAAGTGTTAGATATGACTGTCGTCACAAGGTACTATTATATGATGAATTATGAAGATGACTGTTGGCTTCATCCAAAAGGCGTGTTGTGGAGAATGCTATGTATACACTTAAGTTACTCAACAGTTCTTATGGTTCATTTTTTTTTTATGGGCATCAAGAAAAATATATACATACAGCCAAGATGTGCCCTATTTTGAGCAACTTTTTTCTAACAGTGTAAGCTGTTATTTCCAAAATGATTTACTGTTTGCACCATGTATCTATAAGCATTGGGAAATTCACCCCTCAGAACAATTGGAAGTTAGGGAGTTAGTTTTAAACTTGGATGCTTTGAAAAAATGTAACCAGTAGCTTTAGAAGATTGCACAATGTCCTTTTGAAGACTTTCTGTATTGTTCAGTTTACTTACTGTTCCAATAAGTATGTATTTCAAGTTTTCACTTTTTAAAAATCTTTTTTCTCCTATACAGGCTGCTTCACTTTCTTTACTTCCCCAGTCCTACACTTTGATGTCTCCTTCTTGACCCATATTTCTCTCACTTGTCCTTCTCGTACAACTTTCACTGCTTGCACTGTGCATCCTCTCAGACCTTCTCACTCCACTGGTTGTAGGTCCCAGTATCATGATTGAAATATCGTACTGCATATATGTGGTGACCATTATTTCGTTTACTAATTTATAGTCAAAGGAACTGTAAATTGACTACTGGAGCTCTCACAGAGGTCTCATCTTGGGTTCAGAAACCAAAAGCACTTGGGTGAGACACCATTACTCATCCCTCCACTGGAAGTCAATGGGATCTTGGGACTCAGTAAGGAGTCTGATAATTAGATTCATTTATCACAAATCAATAACATGGGAAACATAAATACTTTTAAACTCCATAACCAATTTTACCATAAACAAGACTCCAAACTGAGCAAAGTTTTAAAGCTTTATTGCAACTACAAAGCTAATATATTGTAAATGGTGTGCAAGACTAAGGTATAAACATAAATGAAAATCATAGACTGACCAAAGCGTCTAAAGAGATTAAGCCTACCTAGCATCAATACTATTAAACACTCAAATAGAATAACACACATTGACAAGTTATAACATGCACATTAAAATCAGATTTCAAAGCAGTTGATAGTGACATCAGTTAATCATCAAAATTCGGTTAATAACATTTAGGGCCTGATTACGACTTCGGCGTAGGGAATTACTCTGTCCCAAATGTGATGGATATCCCACCCACGGCATTACGAGTTCCATAGGATATAAAGGACTCATAAGTTGGCGGGCAGCATATCTGCCACATTTGGGACAGAGTAGTCCCCTCTGCCGAAGTCGTAATCAGGCCCTTAGTTTTCAGGGCTGGGCCATCCTTATCTCTAATACAAATTTGGAATTGCATGTGTGGGAATGAGCTAACGCATGCAGGAAAAACAAAAGAAAAGACAAAAATAATTTGAAAAAATCATCTAACTAGGATAACCCACTATAAAAATAACACTGGTGTAATTATCTAAACTGAAAAGGAAAACAAGAAACCACATTTAGGTGATACCTCTCCTCATGGGACAGCAGACAAGAAGGTTTCATCAGGCAGAACGTTCACCGCTTCACAGCATCAGTAGAGAGCAGCATCAATGTAGTGCAGAACACGGGCTACACATAGGGCAAGTCAACAGTTCACAATTGATTTGGGCATATTAGTACTGAACAACATAAGTCAATGGGACAATTAGATAGATTGACATTAATTCTTTATAAAGCATCAAAGAGTTGTAGGGATTAAGGAGAAGAGAGAGTCGCCTCACATCAGGGGTATCAGCAAGCTAACCATCACAACTGACTAAATGTTTTTAAAGTCTCTCCCTAACTAGAAATGTCCACGAGTTTCTGATTGGTCCTCCAGGTGGGCTTATCTTGCACACAAGGATCAATATCCAATTAGAATGTCAAACACCCATCAAGTTTGCAACTACTCTAGATTTTCTCTGGGAAGATTCATAGTCATCTCAATTAATTCATACAAGTCTGCCAAAATATGATACTTATTTGTGTGTTGCAACTTTGGGATCCTTTCTCACAGCTCACAGAATGACTTCACCAGTTCTCAAACAAAATGAAAAAGGCTTCCTGTCTTGTTCAACAGCTAGCACAAATACTGTTACATTTATTAACATTGAAACTTGTTCTTGGTCTCTAATCCAATAGGTCATTTAACAACACGTTAGCAACCGAGGAAATAATTCAGGTCAGAGGGAAACAGAGTAAGCAAGTAATTTCCCTCTACCACTGCAAAAATGAATCTTCAGGCCTAGTATAGCTAAGAAAGCCTAAATAGATATTCATACAACTAACACATAAATCCTATTGCACACCTTAAAATTTGAATCAAATATTCAAAGCATATTATTTAATTGCAAACATTATTCACAACATATTAGATATTTAAAAGTGCATTTATTTTTCTGCACACATGTAGCTCATGTTAATAAATTCATTAAATCAATATACGAATGATTAATTCATGCTCATTTAATACTCTTGATGTACTTCATCACTACTATTTCTCTAAAAATAATACTTTCAATATTGATTCATGTAAATAGTTCACTCAAATATAAATGCACAATATCTTATGTTAAAACACAATGTCAAATATGAATGGAGTCCTCATTGTCCATTATATTTCAAACGTGCAAATTTTACATTTTGTGTTAATTTTTCTGTTAGGCTTTTAAATGAAGGTTTGTAAGTCACCATTTGCCAACGTCTATGCCACTAATGTATTAGTAACATTTGACCTCTATCAGTCCCTCCTCTGATGGCAATCTGTGTCGTCACAAAAGGACATTCTCATTTACAATGAGACAACTCAAAGTCTTGTGGTATGATAAAGCATAAGTCTAGGTCTGCGGTAATTTTAATTTCTCTTACTGGTGTTGTGATATAGGTTTCTCATATTTTCCATTTGAATATCTTCCCTCCTCTGTCTGTTCTGTACTCTTTGTTTCTTCCAGATGTTGTAAGACTTGTAAAATCCTAGAGCACAAATTATGTACATGGCCACAATCAATAAAGGTTTCAGGATCATTCTCACAAATCCATTTCCCAGATTTCCAACCCAACATCCTACTTTAGAAAATCCTTCACCTACCTTTTCCCAAATATATGTCTGCTTCAGGTCATTCAAGTCAAGTTTTCCGACTTGTCAGATTAGAAAGGTATCTCTTTACTGTTATCAGGTATGTAAGTACAGCAGTATTGCATCTTTACAATTCCACAGACTCTGTCTTCCGTTGCTAACAGGATGTTTAACGCAAAGCAATTCTACAAAATAACTGATCTTACCACAACCATTTCCGTGCCCATTAGGAGCATTGCTTATCTACAATTATCTACAATCGTTGATAAATTCCTTATCTTAATGACATTTAGGATCACACCGACTGATGGAATAACAGCTCCAAAAATATCTCCAGTAAAAACTACTTGCTCCTCTTTTAATCCTAATTTTAGGTCTCTCATTCCCTGCTGAATCGTCAATGTTGTCTACTTGGTAGATTTTCAGGAAAAACACTCCTAAATAGCATGTGCCATACCAACCTTTTGGTAACCTGTAATAAGCATTCTTTCCACAAATATAATATACACCAGGCACAGTGGGATCTTGTCCATTTAACATAAAATTCAATACATTCTTAAACAAAAACACATATCTGTATTCACTCGTTCCTACTAACTTATTGTCAATTTTCGATTGTGGCCTAAGTATACAAAGCTTCCCTACATGTTGCCAATCTAAAGCTAGGTGTGTTGTGATCTGATTTCTTCTTGTAATGGTGTGAAACTTTACCCTTCTCTATCTTTTCTTCATTGCTTTTCTTCTGTTGTCAACTTGATTAATGAACTCTCTACTTGTGTGAGACACATTTGATTATTCCTGTGTGCATATGCTGTTCCAAATGTTAGTGTAAGTTCAGAGAACCCACCTACTATATATATGTTTTCAGCCTTTGCAATGTTGCTCACACGCTGATTAATGGGAACAAAAGAGAACAGAAGAGAAAACGAGGTTGAAGTTTGAGTAAAAAATACTGAATGTATTCTTGATTGTATAAACGGGTTAACAATAAGCTACAACCAATGCCATACGTTAGTGATAAGCTATGATATGTGATCCCCTCTTGTACTGATAAAGGAATCTGTGTACACGCATAACAGTCACCCATGTTCATTGTATCTACAGACTCATAGAGCAAATTATAATAAACATTGGAAGACAAATTTCCCTTTGTGTTCACCTAAATAAAGTAATCCATCATCCTTATGTTACTTATCTTGTTTAGATAATGTTATTCCCTGCACTAGAGTTGCTGTGCTTTGCATATCATCTTTCATTGAAACACTCAATCCTGCAATCAGCAAAATGCACACAATCATACATACTATGACTAAACCAATGCACACATATTTACATTTACTACATTTACCCTGTTCTGGATTCATGGCTTCTGTAGAATCAGAGAGGGAAAAGAAAAAGAAAAATTCAAAACAAAAAAACAAGCAAAAATCAAAATCAAAGCTGCTTTTCAAAAAGTTATTCTGCACTCATTTACAATAGTTCTTGATCTCTCTTCCTAACAGACTCACAGGACTTGAATCACAGACTACGAACTGATGCAAATCCTCAAATGTTCCTATTTTAACCAGAATGAACTCTGTAATGGGGTTTACCAAATGCTGATTTTTACTCCAACTACCTGAATTGTCCTGCCTGAAAGGGGCATATTAGGGACTTCTGCAGATCTGACACTGGAACGAGTTGCTCCAGTGTCAACCAAAAATGAAATAATGTGACCCATAACACTTGCATTCACACAAGGACCACGCTGATCTACCACCACTGAGGCAGCAAACACACATTCTTCCTCTCCTGAACTCTCACTCAAATATTCCTCATTCACTTCATCATCACTGAAATCCCTAATGGGTATTGTGTGATTAACTGATTTACGTTTGCATTTGCTCTTTGGTTTGCACTCTGCTGAGGATCCATTGCCTGTTGCTGTGCCATCAGAGCTTGAGGAATCCTCATTTGCTGTGGGGCCTGAACATGCTGTTGGGGAAATTATACTTGTTGGGGAAATTGCATTTGTACTGTTCCTGTAGGAATATTCATGTTTTGATTTTAGGGCATTTGAACTCTTTGATTTGGAAATTGACTGCTGTCGACCATCTGTGTAACACCACCACCTTGCACCGAATTATTTATGCTATTATATGGACACTCCAGTATCTGACGTTGCTGCATGCATGACAACGGAGAATTCTCTTAATATTTTGAACAACAGTCACATTGACGTTCGGATCTACTCGAATTCCACAACCTCTACCTCTAAAGTGAGGCACAAAATTGCCCTGCTGTTGTGCTCCCTGCATTCCTCCTGTGTTCACCATTCCTTGCAATCCCTGCATTCCTGCTGCCAGGGCAGATTTAATTTGTATCACCATTACAGTCTCTTTAATCTTTTCTGCTTTTATTCAGTTTCACTACATCTCTTGCCGGCTCACATGTTGGCCAATCAACACTCCACTTACACTCAACCCAAAAACCTATTGGAACCACAATTTCAAATAAAGCGTTCAAATCTTCCTACCGATACTTTACAAGGTTAACGAACCTCTCCGTTTGCTGGTACCATTCAACTGGTTAATCACTCAACTTTGGGGTAATCATAAATAAATGACAATGTGTCAGTTCTACTCCATGGGACACGAACAGAATTCCCTCTCAGAATTTCTCTAATTGGCATCATTTTTACAGCTCCCTCAGCCTGCTGTACACCATTTGAAGATGCAGTCTGCTTTTTCTTCTGCTCTCTTTTCTTTGCCCATCTGCCTTCCCATTTATCCAATGCTCCCCATGTCTGGATGCTCTAACTCAATTACTTAATGTGAATTTTCATACTAGGTGATCTCATGTTTGCAAAGTCTCTACAATTGAATTCTAACCTGTAACTTATTTTTAACTGCTTGGATTTATACATCTCATCTTCATACTTTTCTCCCAGATCAGCTCCTTTCCCATAGAATTTTCATTGGAAGAACCTAATCTGTCCAATTTGAGTGTACCCTCAATCATTTCATTCAATTCCAATTTCAGTCTAGCCATGTTCAGTGTTTTGTCTCACTCTGGTGTGTTTTCCTAAACTGATTCTCCACTAACACTAGCTAACCATTCAGTTAATTATTGAGCTGGCAATCCTTGTAGACTAATATAATTACTATTACCTTGAGGTGCAAGCTATGGAACTACTACGGAATGTGGGGGGCATGTCATACCAATCAACAGACCTGCTTTATCATGTATCTGATTAGAACTAAAAGAATTCATAGGAGTCATGGCTGGCATAGTAGTGCTCAGACTCTCCATTTCTGCGTTAGTTCCAAAAGGAGTATCAATTGCTAATACCAGATTTGGAATCTGTGGACCACTCTCATTATTACCTTGTGCATACAACTTGACAACTGGACCTATTGTCACAGGAACTGTTAATGCATCTGGCCCTGACAAATTTGTTTGACTTGATGGGAATAATAATCCTTTACCCTGACCAGTTAATACTGTACCAAAAGTCTGATTCAACTGATTTGGGGCAACATTCTATGGTGTCATTACTGGGGAATACATGGGTATTGTCTGTCTTTGGTCCACAATCTGTGCAGGTGTCTGCACGTTAGGAGTAGACTCAAATAGTGTAATTCCTGAATTCTGATTTGGATGTGACATAACAGGAACTGTAACATTCTGAGCTGTATTAGCAATTGGAACTGTCAGATAAACCACTGACACCTGTGTTACATTAACACATTAACAGTAGGTACATTTGAAGCTATCTGAACCTGGATTTATGCAACTGGGGCTGAGGCAATACTTGGGAATACATTTTTATTTACTGATTCAACTGCATTATATGGTGGGAGACGATTCTGCAACAACTGAGTTATAAATTCATCATCTGAGTCACTTTCGGTGGCTGTTACTCTTTTGTGTACATGTAACTTCTGCTCCAAATCTTCTTCAGGTTTCTTTTTAGCTTTAGATCTGACACTTCCATCATATTCCTGTATTATTGCTGGGAATAATTTCATTGTATGTAATATATTTGTTCTCCACGTTGTTTGCACCTCATCCCCATTTAGCTTCTGCCTGCGTCTTTTGTCCTTTCCTCACTCTCCTCACAAATTTGTGAGCCACTTTCTGCCTCACAACTAATTCCTAAATGGCAAGTGCTTCAAACTGTGCAGGTCTAGGAAGGGGTTTCAATTCACACAACACCCTCCTCAGATTCTCTAATATCCTTAAATTAAAAGATCCGTAACAGAGGAAAGCTAAGGTGCCTTCGTCCTCAATTATTTTACACCATTGATTTACCCAAAGACATGCTGAAACTCCTCTTTCCTCCATTACTTCAAATAGTTTACCCTCAGGTGGAGTAGGCTCACCTTATCTAACTGGAATAAAAACATCTCCAACGCAGTCTTGTCCACCAATCTGTGTGCAGCTTTTCTCACTTACCGACCTATCCCAGCACGAACCAAATTACAACACATTCACTTTAGTCTGCAGCTGTGACTTACTTCAGGGCTGTCTCATACACCTCTCACGCATACACCCTAAATGCAAATATTGCGAGCACAAAAACCAAAGCTGTCTGCTCACTATGGGTAGGACTCAAAAGATTTGAAAGCTGTATGGTTACACTTCTGACTGTGGCTTTCACACATATGCAAATAAGATTTGACCTGCAAATCTCACTCCGATTGATACAGATTTTCCCTGTGCACTCAGGATTCACCTAATACCAACCAACAACTCACATACTCAAGGAATCTACTGGTATTGTCGACAGCGCTCAATCGACCAACACCTCACTGCAATAAATTAATGGAGTGTCTCCATACACTTGTGTGGTGTTCCATACTCTTAGGCCTTGTAGGACCCACAAACATAACAACCACATGAGCAATTTTTAGCACAAAGCGCAACATTCACTTGGAGTACACAAACTCCCCACTCTCTTACATGGAGTACGCAAACTCCCTACTCATTTACTTGGAGCACGCAAACTCCCTACTCACTTCATACATTACACTTCACCGCAATGTAGCCGAAAGCATTGCAAGCGCAAACCCTACTCAAAACACATAACGTACACTTGCAACGCAATACTGGAATTCATCAACACCAACACTTCCACCAGAAACAACTCATAATGTGGGCAAAATCCAATTCCCCTCCTCATGAGGCAAAACCAAAACTATGCTACCAAAACTATTGGAACGCTCGCTGAGGTCTTCTTTCCGCCTCGGGTTCAGAAACTGCAAGGACTCTGGTGAGACACCATTACTTATCCCACCATTAGACATCGACTGGATCTTTTGACTCAGTGAGGAATGTGGTTTTTTGATTCATTTATCACAAATCAATAACATGGAGCCTAACCTACAACATTCAATGGCATCGGCAACCAACCAAGGACCCAAACCCTCCATCACCCTTCTCTTGCCAACCCCACCTTCACATTGCCTTGCCTATTCTTTAAATTCTACTGGCTTCTCATCCTTCAAAATACACTTTGGAATACATCACCCATCAGTTTAAACAATTCCTTTGTCACTCTTACAAGTGGTAAAGGTTGACGTCTTTCAAACAAGGAAGGACAAGCTAACTCTCACACAGCCTTCATTGGTAGGGGTTGTGTTTGGTTTATTAACTTCTCTCAAGTGCATTTTCCATACATTTTGTTTCTTGTATCTATGCTTGCTTCACCTTTGTATGAGCGTCCCACACTCTCACCAAAATAAAATTATGATGATTTTCCTGTTATATCTGTGTGATGTTGGTAGTCTGACATACATGCTTTAATGGCAATACTACAGTCAGACCTTGCACACAAACCAAATGTTAACCTCCTTTATGCACTTTATTACGTCTCTTCACCAATCCATTGCTACAAGGAAAGTAAAATTTGTCTTATTTCATCTTTCAACTTATCTGCCATGGGGGACCTCTACAAATATCAAAACCATCACCTGACCAATAAATATCTCTTGCCATTCCACATATTAATTATCATTGCAATGGCTAGATAGGGACAAGACTTTCCTTGTCTATACCTTTTTCAAACACTTATCTTTCCAAGCTGGATAAATGATGTGTAATGGCTTATGATTCCATACAAAACTAATGTAATGGCAAACCTTATTCTCTACACCTCGGTCAGACTAAGCCCCCCAAAATATTGTTATGACCTCTCTCTTCATGGCACCGATACGTGAATAGGGGAAATGAGCTGACTTCAAACTTCTTTCTCGCCACCAGCAATATGTTATATTAAGCAGATGCAGAGTTGTAGAGCATACTATCACCCAGGAGGGTATCCTGCTGCTGCACTAGCTCTATCATTCAGAAACAACTTCATAGCCAAATCATAAAATTGTAAAACCCTTGTCTAGTCAACTGACCATGATGAACTACACATCAGATCCTCCTACTGCATCCAATACTACCATTCCTTCAATGAACTACTCAGATAAAAAAAAACTCTATTACAAATGCTACCTCACGCTCCTCATTCCTAATTTAACAATCCCAACATGAAGCCTTGTCAAAACATCAGCCATGATCTTTTTACAACTGAAGAGCAAATACTCCAAACATGATTAATATTCCTGCAGTCCACAATGCCAGTTCATAGTCCTTGGTGTGACCTTCTGTTCCCCACATTAGTAAAAGAAAAATCTACTAGTAACATATGATTCGTTTGAACCAAAAACTTCCTACCACATTCCAAACTGTCAGAAATATGCAAGTCCTTACCAATACACAAAGGCTTCTTTCTCCACCACTAAATAATTTAACAAATCTCCTCAAAAAGTTATTTATTCAAATAAAACTCCCTCCTCAAAATCGTCTCACCTATAATAAAAAGCACATACTTACTAATATATGTTAAAATAATTGGTTTGCAATCTGTATCAAAGGATTTTAATGGAAGATCTTTGGATAATTCACATGTTAATCCCATGCAGTCCTTCTTAGAAACATTTTGTACATTACTCGTCATGTCCAAAAATGAAGAAATGTGGTTCTTGATGGTGAAATATGGGTCTCCCATATAATTTCGTGTAGCACCCCCTTTCTCTTAATATGGCATCCCCAATCCTGTACTGTTTATTTCTTTTTATAATCAAGTGGGATGATGAAGAGTAAGAAGTCAACACACTCGACATTAATGTACCCAAAGCCTCATGCAAAGCAGAATCATGCTCTTCAACGGTTTTTCGAAACACCAACATGTTATCTTTGAAAAAGTATTACCCCTGTGAACAACTGATGCAGCTAACTTTGGAATGTGTCAGAGGATGATGCTAACCCGCCGAAAGGCCCAGTTTAAACCCATAAGCATCTTCTGACATAATTAGAGCGGTCAAAGCTATAGAATCCCTATTGGGACATTTTTTGGAGCTTTGAAGGTGACAGGACTAAACTGGTGAACACTGTTGCCCCCCACTCATTGTCACCAGTGTTTATGTTTCCTTCTTATAGCATGGTCGTCAAGCAAATACTAGCAAATAAACTGAGCTCTGCATACAATCTCAATTTTTCTTTTGTTACTTAGCAAAAATATCAAGATCCAACCATTTCAATGTTTCTGTGTTCTCCCGCCTGGATGTGTATGGCTTATTGGAAATAAATAATGCAATCCCATCCTTATCATCACATGAAAAGCCCACAGGCTGCTTCATTCGCACCATTTACCAATAAACGTTTGTGCTACATAACAATGAGCCTAGTGATACAATACACCTCATCATGATAAACCTGCACTTTGAGTATGAGCAGAAAGTACCATCCAATATACAGTATACATGGAAAGAAATATTTTTCCCGCTATTCACATTGTTTGCCTGTGTGTGTTTGGGCTCGCGAGGACCTGTGGCACCCTGACAAAAAAAAAACATGATTTACTAAACTAAATTAAAGTAAGTTTACTTATTCCTAAGGGTAGTGATTTTCTTTCCCAAAACATAAGAATATATGGAAATGCTGAAGAGACATATTTGAAAGACTTTGGGTGATATTGTACTTTTGTGGGGATTGCAAACTGATCCTGTAAATTCTGTCTGGTTTTGTAACACGCCAGTCTTGATTGCCATTCACCAGAACTGAGCCATATATATTTTATTGGGCCTGCCTTTGAGTCTCCATTTGAATGTCACATTTAGGCCCATATTGGCTTCCATAGTCAACTATATTAACAATTTCTCCACTGACGTGCATTGAACTAGTTCAGCTAATTTTTATCCATGTTGCTTTAGTGATTTTTCCGTTTAACTTCCTAAGAGTTATCTTGCATTTGGACCAAACTAGTGAGACAAGGCTACTTTAAGGAGCTATTTGTTTTGCCTCAGTAAGGTCTACCTGTGGTGTGCATATTACCCAACCTTTGTTTTAATCCAATAATAAAAGACTTTGGCCATTATTTCCTCTCAGTCCTCCATGTGGGCTTCTCACAATCCCCCCATCACTCTGCTTCTTTCCCTGCTTTTATTTTTTTTCCCTCCCTGTCATTCTTTCTGACACTCTTTCACCCACCTTGTCACATTCAGCCAATCGTTGTCACTCTTTTTTCCTGCCTGTCTCCTTTCCTCTCCTCTAGTATTTCTTCCACCCTCTTTGTCACAATACCCATGTGTCACTCTTTTATCCAAGTCACTATTTCTTAGAACTTATTTGTCAATGTATGCCAGTCACTCTACAAATGTTTTTCACACCCTCGTTCACCCAATTCCCCATTTTAATTCTGTTTGGGTTGTGGTGGGCATTTGCACATTCTTCAAATAAAGTCTTAACAGCTGTATGTACAAAGGCAGCTGAGCGTATATCTCAAGAGCCACGTAGAAACCAGAAACCAGTCATTTGCTTCCTTTTCACTATACTGTACACAAGATACCAAATCTTGATAGCATCCATCTTCCCACTCATCTCTTTCGAGGTTTCCTGATATCACTCAGCACCACAGGATTTGTTAATGTTGTGCCAAACAGTAACACCTATGAGTCATTGTAAGTCAATGGGCCTGACCAAGTCCTATTACTTTGTCCATTAGGCGGCTGTAATAAATTGACATACCAAGCAGCTTTAACCTATATTGATCAACAAAACTATACTAAAAATAGCCCTGGGTTATTACCAACCTGACATTGAGGGACAGCTATGTGTTCTCCTTTACATCCACAAGATTGTATGGCCCTTATGCTTCTCTGGGTATCATAGAATGTAACTAATATCTCCCAATCTAACAAAAGAGCTTCAGGTCCTAGTTTATGTTTCAGAGCGCTTGATTACTGAACCAGCTAACAATTGCATTAAAACTATAACATTGTATTGTTTTATGCTTCATAACATAGAACAAAGAATTGGTATAGTCCACAAGAATACCATCTTGTTTGACCAGTTCAAAGGTTTTGACTCGGAGGGCACATGTTACTAGACAATAATTCAGCAAATGTTACACTGTAAGAAGTTGTAGTCAGATTTAGCCTTTGTAAATATATGTAAAATAGCAGTTGCTATGTGGCAGCAGGCATTCCCCTTCATAATGGCCATTCTACCAACTTTTTCACATTAGGAGTACAAGACAATAGAAAAAGTGGGAGATACAATATTATTTCCACTTGTTTATTAGGCACACATATTGAATATCATATGGACCAAAACATATGCATGCTATAAATTTATTCATTTTAAAAAGTGTAGCCCATTTTTATTTTTTTAAATATAATTTTCATTTTGTTGCAGGTATTTTGGAGCACTAGGTGCCCGGGTGATTTGTGATAACATACCTGGATTGGTGAATAAACAACGACAGCTGTGCCAGAAGCATCCCGATATCATGCAGGCCATTGGGGAGGGTGCCAAAGAGTGGATCCATGAATGCCAGCGACAGTTTCAGCACCACCGATGGAATTGCAGCACTATTGACAGAGACCATTCAGTTTTTGGCCGCGTCATGCTAAGAAGTAAGATGTACAATTTATTTTCTCTTCCTGTCTCTATAGCTAACCATAGGGAATTTACTGTTATCCAAAGCTTTATTACATTACAATTCCTCAATTACTGGATTGTCTGCAGTTCGAGACCAATTTAGGGGGTGGCTCCTTCCTGCCAGCAGCAGAAGCTGCAAAACCTTCAACAAATGAAACAATAATATTATAGTTTTGTTTGTTAAAGGGGTGGGGCCACGGAGATGACGAGCAGTGAGGGGGAGTGAACAGCACTCCCCCTCACTGGGCATGTATGCTTGGCCATCCATCTCATGCTGGCCAAACACACATGTGTAGTAGGGTCTCTCCAGCCCAGCAACACAGTGCTGGGCTGGAGAAAGCCTGCACAGGCTCCCAGTCTGCCTGGGAGCACCCTGACTGGGTGCTCCCAGCCAATCCTGACGCTGCTTTGAGCAGCATCAGGATTGGCTGCAGGGCAGGCTGGGAGCCAGTGCCTGCCTGCAGAGAGGAGACGAAGGAGCGGAGCGGCTCATGGCGGTAGGGTAAGTGTTTATTTTTTTATAAATATGTGACCCAAGCGAGCCGCTACTGCAATTTAGTAATTTTACTGTGAGGGCCGCTCTAGTTCATTTGTCTAGACCGTTAAACCTTGACCTAATTGTTTCAACCATTTTGAGGAATTTTCTGTGTAGAGTGGGGAAGAGGAGGAGGAGATGCGTTCTCCATCCTTAGCAGATATTAGGACACATTCTGACTATCTACAATTCAAAAAATAGTTGAATAATTTATTAGGGTCACTGCTTTTTTCAGCTATCATAGAACTTATCATTATGGTGGCAAACTAAGTCAAATGAAAAGCGCAAAAGTAGGTAAGAATAATTCTGATCTCTGAGTAGAAAGCAAGGCAAGTCTAGGATTTAGATATAAATGCATTTCTATAGCATGAAGGTTGTATAAATAGATTGCTGTAGAAAGCTGTGAACTCAATTCTGAAGTTTCAAACAAACTTCAATGTAAAGTCGGGTTGTGACATCATCTAATTTTGTGGTTGTCATGTCTTGGTTAAAGGTGTGCCACAGAGGACCTCTGACCCCATGCTGTATCATATGATAATCAGAAAAAATGCCCACAAATGAACTGAGACAAAGAACCTCAGTAGATTCTTGCTAATTTGGGTCTTATTAACAAAATATATTAAATATTTATTCTTACTGTATAATACTTTAAACGATCAAGATAATTTGTGTGTTATTTGTACCTTGATTTTAATAGGGTATGCTATAAATGTATGTTATTTGGAATGATTGTATGGAGTTGGAATTTAAAACAAGCATTTTCAATGCAACGGGGCTCGCATTTGCTCGAGTTGGAGCTATTTGCGTTGTAAACTCTTAACCTAACTTTTCTTGCCACACAACTTAAAAGAAAAAAAAACAGCGTGATTGCGCTATGTAAAATGCAGCGCAATCACGCTGCAGGGAAAATTAACAGATAAAGTAATCCAGAAACCTGGCTCAAAACATCGAGCCTCATATGTTTCTAGTAGTTTACCAGTATTGTGTAGGTGGGCTAAACACCGGAAAAGGCATGACGTATGCATGCCTTTAACAAACGAAAGCAAGCAGATTTTAAAGAGCAAGCCCAGGAACCAATAAAAGAGACTGACGTAACCTGGGCGTGGTTTGAAGCCCAAAGAGAGATTACTTTATGGACGGAGCACTTTTTGCTCGACCATAATAAAAGGTGTGTTTGGCTGTGTTTAAAGGAACAATTGCAGGCACAATGACATTGGAAGAATTTGCATCCTCTTTAAAAGTTGGTAACCTCTACTAGTATTCCAAGGTAATTAGAATCATTAGCTCAAGCATTTCCATCACAGTTATTGTTATGTGTTGGGTCTTTCTAAAGGGAGTGCCTATGTCCAGACAATGTATCCCTTGAACTATGTGCCTGGCAACCTTGCTTGGGTGAGGCCCATTGAAGATGAAAAATATCGGGGGTTACTTGCTACCTTGTGTGGACGGATGTAGCAAAAACAGTCTTACTTTTATTAAAACACTGGAAAGTTGAGAATTCCTTTGAAAACAGTGTAGTAGCTCGGGGCTTATAATGGCTGGTATAAGCCCAGGGCACCAAGAGTTTAATGTTAATTATCATGTTTCTCCCTTTTGAATTTAAAACTTTCTAACCTTAGTCAGTGGATTGTTCTGCCTTCTGCCTCGGGCTGTACTGGTTGTTAAAGGCCCTCTCCCTCATCATAGGCCTGATCTGCACTCAGGTCCTTAAATAACTGATATGTCCCTCTGCAGAGGGCTACTTTGCTATAATGGAAATTAGAGGAGCAATGCTCTGCATTCCATCATCCCTTTGTGAACATAATTAATTGCATGAGTGCTGCCAACTGACAATTGCCTGAGACTGTCTTCTTCCTTTAACAGAAGATAAATCTTGAGCTTTGAGAAGTCAGGCTAATCAGTGTCTCACTGAGAAAGATTGGATTCTGCTGTTCCTCTTTGCTCCCAAACCACAATTTAATAGTAAATTTGGTTCAAATCATCAACAGATCCAATACAACAGGGAAGGTCAAGTACCAATAATGGTTTATGTGCCCATCTATTATCTGAATGACTTTTATCTATTATCTGAATGACAACCTTCTGCTTTAGGAAGAGTATTAATGAAGTTAGTCTTTTAGCGGATAGATGACTGATCTGAAGACGTTCACGCAGGGTAGGAAAGATCAGGTTGATATAAGATCGTATGTATTGCAGGCCAACTTGAAAGTTTAGAGTCCTACAGAAATAAAGCATGTAACATTACACCACTTGGTGAGATCACTCACAGCCATGGATGCACCTTCACTTGCACGCTGGTGACAGATCTATGTCTCATTCCGAGGTAACTCAGAGACAGTCTAGTCTGTGGAGTCCTTAAATATGCTACTTGCATAGGTTGTCACTTAGGTTGGCACTAATAAATTGAATCTTCTTCTGTGTATTGGTATTTTTAACTGATTTTCTCAGTTTACATGCATTTCACCACAGATGAAACATAAAGACATATGTGTTCACAAACTTACGTATTTCAGAGATAGAAATAAGGAACCCTCCGACAAGGAAAAAGAAAAGGAATATTGGCGCAAATAAATAAACAATAACAGCTGCATCAGCTAGAGTTAAGCAGTGGAGAAAAGCAGAATCTTAACCAAACACCAGTTCTTTAAAAAAATGACAGTAATAATATTGGGCCTGGCGGCCTTGTGTGGAATATCCCCCTCACACTTCAACCACCCCTTCATAATGCTTTCCCTACTGCGAGGTCAGGGTTGTACAGTGGACAGAGCAATGTATAGCCCTGAATTGTATTTTAACTAGCAGCACTCGAATTAATCATAAATATACTAATACATTGAAACTCAAAGCACACATGATGGATGCAGGAATTGATTATTATGGGCTTTGAAAGCAACTGTTGGCATTGGGCAAGTGCAAGAATGAGATCCCATCATGTATAATGTGATTTTTGTTCCTGTGACCAAGGTGCATACCCTTAATTGCCCTTTGAACAAACATTAAAAGTCCTTTCTTTAGCAGCCACAAAGCTTTATTTTTTTGTGTATAGGATGGACCATCCAACTAGTGCAGAATACTGCCATACAGATGTAGAAACAGGTCTGGTATTTAGACAAACTAATTTGTATTTTATAAAACATGAATGATAACTAATACAAGTTTCCTTGCTCTTTTAGGGACAGTTTATGTCAACTGAGGCAACAGACTATTCATTTTTTATTCATTAACCATGGTGGTGGTAATATTGTAACCTGCAAGGGGTAGTGTTGTATTTATTCGAAGAAAACATACGGTACCCACTAGGAGCCACACTGAGTTTGTCAAAATTATTTCACATTGAACAATAACCATAAGGTGTCAGAATTTATTTGAACAAGTACAAGTGGAGATTAAGGATGTATAGCATAGTAGTGGTTGGTGACGAGCTACTATGCTCCTGGAACACCATTAAACCATAAACATTAATAAACCAAAATATAAGAGATAGCAGAAGTGACATCATGCACGTTCGGTCTCAATTACATCACTCTGTTCACCCCTTACCCAAGCACTAGTCCCTTAACAGTCACATATTTGATGATGAGATGGAAAGAGGAGTGAAAGCAAGAAGTAGAACTCCATGTCTGTCCCTCCTGCTGTCTTCATGACCCATGAGACCAGGGGCAGCAACAGAGGGGCTGGGGTAGCAAAAGGCCAGCCTGGGCAAAGTACTAGTTTTACAAAAGGGGCAGCTAGGTGGAGCTGTTGGCACAGCTGACACATTCCGTCCTGCATTGGTTTTTGTGAGTTCAGGGCATTCCTCCAATGGATGGCATATTATCAAAATTAACTTTCCCAAAAGCTCCAACAATAAAGCAACATTTCTGTTTTTGTTGACCTTGCTATTACAGCTATCATGTCTGCTAACATAAAGATAAAAATGTATATGCGTTACATTTTAATGGTCCAAGATTAAAGAAATGAGCTGTTTCAGTTGGTTGACGTAACCATTCCAGCCAGCCTGGGGCCAATCACACTCGAATTTTAATGATGCTCTTCAAGAAGCCAGAGTTAACTGCCTGATCTCTGTCCTCCTCTTAGCTGCAGCCCCGAAAGACATTTTCACCTCCCTGAGCCACTTGCAAACACTTCCACAACACCAGAAGCAAAAGGCTACTAAGCAGTGACAGATGTCAAGTGTATTCAGTATCTGGCAGAACTAGGGGCGCCTTGGCTCCTCCTACACAGCCCGGATAACCACGTTCTTCGTTCGGCCAACCCTACCCAAGTCTTTGCTGATGGAATCTTTACTTCCCACACAAATAGTGCCAATATCGCACATCTAAAACAGCTCTTCAACTCCACAATACAGTAAACATCCACGCTGCCTCCAGAACGCCTGTTATTCTGAATATATATCGAAAATGAAATCGCCGCATAGTTGTGCGTTCCAAAATTTCTAAATGCTAGTTTATCGAGATTATACACGTTTTTATGGTTCAGAGAGTTGGCGCAATTCCCGTCCAAGTGAAGCCACAAATCTTTGTTATTGTTCAGTCAAAAAATCGGAGCTATCCAGAAACAACACTTGGTCTACCAGCAGACAAAACAAATGTTTTCCTGCCACATGAGAATAAAAAATGGTAATGATAGATGTAGGCAATGCAGGAGCATAATATTTCTGCTCCTTCAAGGCTAGAACACTATATATCCTATGGACAGAATGTACAACCGGATAAAACAACAAACATAACCCCTCATCACATGAGCCATTTTATGTCGGCAGCCTGACAAGGATAATGAAAAACGCCTTTGCTGCAGTTCAGTCTGTCTCTTCCTTGTACCCGTAATTAGGACATCAAATAGATTACTTTTGTAAAGGCACCTTGCTATGGTCGAATGCTTTCTCTAATATCTTGTACTTACAGACAAACTGAGCAATTGTTGGTTTATTTTTTGATTCATTGAAGGGGCTGTCACGCCATTCGCAGACATTTTCTACCATGCCTCTTTTTGCTAGCTGCCTTAAATGTATGAATGTATGAATATAATTATTATTATTATTTGAGTCACCGATACCAATCCGAATATCTTTTACAGTCCGTACGAAAGCCTAAAATACAAAAAGTATATTCATTTAACAAACCAAATTATCGCAAAATCGGCACAAGAATCTTGAATTACAGTATTAAAGAACCAATAATAGGCAAAGCCATAAGGTCTAGCTTGGCGAGCCTGAATTTTTGCAAACATATGCAATAGGTGTTTAAAGCGTAAGAGCAATAAAAGGTAAAACTGCTCCCATTTAGAGGTAGCGTGTATAGGTTTGCAAAAATAGGAAGCAAAACAAGAATTTCAAATACAATGGGTCTCGCATTTGCCCGAGTTAGAGCTATTACCGTTGCAAACTCCTAACTGGACTTTTCTTGCCACACAAATTGAAAATGAAAAGTAATACAGTTTCACATAAGTGAGCCTATTCAAAGCGTCATGGCATCAGCGTGAAGCAGTACACAAAAGGAAAAAGAAGTCGCTCGCACTCAAACGTGTCGGCGAAAGTGCAATTAGCCATGTAACAGGGAAGATGTCCAAGGCGGTAACTAAACCGCCCCAAGGAGGGACAAACATAAAGCATTTACCAACAAAAATAAAGGATTTTTGAAGGTCAAGCCCATAAACCAGTGACAGTGATGGGCATTCGGTGGGCATGGTCAAATGCCCAGATACAGGCTAACACGTCGGAAAAGCAGTGTTTGCGCGCTGATATGCTCAACCTAAAAATGATACATTAGAAAAATAAATAAAAACATGAAACATAAAAGCAGAAATGAAAGCAGAGAATGGCCTTCTAGGCCTGCCTGTAAGATGACTACTTTCCAGGGCATGGGTGCTCGCAAACATTTCCCCAGGTGCCACAAAGTAAGGTCTGCTGTGTGCCCGAAATTGATGCCAGCACGGTTGCAGTGGGACTTTTTGTTTGTCTAAGTCGTAAGCTTTCTACCGCACCTTGGGGTAAGTCTTCTCTGCTTCCTAACACTACCTTGGGAGAATCAAGTGTAAAAAGGAACTGACTTAATTACTGGATTGTGTTAGTGCGTTGGTCCTTAAAAAGTAAACTTACAAGAAGATGCGTATAGGTCGATGAATCTTTTGATTAGCTTGAAATATCCTTGTTATAGTACTAGCATTATCTACAGTAATCGATTAACAATAATCAATAATCATCAGACAAATCATTAATCAATACTTAATTAAAGTCAGTAATCATCACACCATGACTTTTCAGCCACAAATAACCACACCTTAGTAAAAAGTTTAGTAATTTTATTTCCCTTTAGTTTACAATACTAATTCATAAAATTTTGATTTAAGGCTCAACTTAAAATGCATACGAGGAACAGTATTAATTAGCAAAAGACAGCAAAAACATAATCAAATCAAGGCTTGTATATTGAAACACTCTAGAAAATTAGCGCAGATCAATGAAAGAATCAGCTTCAATATTTCAACTCTGTCCATAAAGTTCAGCAACACAGTCCGTCAACCATTTGTCTCTGTAATCTGTCAATCGTCAGATAGAAACCCATCAAATCCAGATTAGCATCAGCATGTGGGGCTCCATGCAAAATAATTTTGGAACAAGAATTTTGAAACATCTAGCTAAGAATACTACTAACACAACGCAGTTGGTACCTAGAAAGAAAAGGCACAAAAATGCAATTCAGTCCTATTGTCATATCTACCTATCCACGGTATGGGTCAGCAAACAGAATCAGTCTTCGTTCTCAGGTCATCAGTCGATCAGCATCACATCAGGCTCTCGGTCAGAGAGTATGAGCCCAATGACAGAATCTCAAATCTCTTCTTCTTCTCAATATCGTATCTCATAATGGGGTGGTATCTTCTGAAAATGTTTCCCCCTGTCACGTTGTTATATCAAAGTCACCCAAACTATCCCCTAATTTCCAATTGGTCAATTAATCATATGTTATTACTCTGTACAATGAATTAACTGTCCCAAATCTATGAATTCTAATATTTCTCCTTTCTCATGTCGTTGATTGGTTCGCCTTACGATGTTCTCATCATCCGACTCGTCAGGTATCAAAATTGTTGCATCTTCTTCTTCAGTCAGTGTCTTCGTTGTTCGCGTCTTGGGAAAAACATCTAGCACATTTTACATACAATATGAAACATTACTAGAAACATCATCTGCTGTCCGTCGGTTCCCATAGAAAGCTTCGGTTAAACATTTTACTATAACAATGAGCATTTCACAGTTAGTTCACTCTGTCAGCATTTTCTATTAAACGCTAAGAAATACAGTTTCTGCATGAGGTCTGGCAAGACTAGGCCAAGACACCCGCTAAGTTAAGGCCTACATTAATATGTAAGAACATTTTCCATAACTCCCAATATGACATATTACTACGTTAATCTAATACATTGTCAATATTTCAGATGTTTTAGTCATTTATTTATTATATTATATTTATTAAACACTGGTGGCCATTCTCCAAGGTCACAATTTCAAACGTGCACATTATTTTTCTACGTTATTTATTTTCTACAGAATTCATTATTCAAAATACATAAACATTCACTAATAATTTCTAATTAAAACATTTGTGTTAGTAATTGTAATGGAATAGAATTGCACAATGTGAAATCATAAAACCTGGGATTAATCATGGCTTCCCGACTTAACCAAATTGTGTGATCCTAGGCAATCCTCTAATTTCACTTTGCCTTCTTTTCCTTCATTTTGACATACAAGAGCACCTTAAGATACATATGGTCAAGATATATGCTGAGTAAAACTTTCTCTTGTGTATGCTGTATTAAACTATAATGATGTCAATCTATAATAACAACCCAGGCCACCCAGAGGATTCCTCTTAATAACTGACTTACCTCTTCTTTCAGTATTGGCATTGTTGCTAGGTTCGGTGGAGACATGACTGTTTCTATGTTCATTTTCAAAATTGTTACTTTTGAAAAATACATCTCAAACTACTGATGCAATCTGATGTATTAAGCTGAAACTTATGTTAATGAAATGCACTTTTTTAATTTTGAAGAGACTTTATTTTTACGCGTTTGTTCAAAGATGTTTTAAAAATGATCGTTGTTAGACCTGACAACCCTAGGGTGGTCATCCCCAACTTTTTGCCTGCCTGCCTCCCTCCATTTTTCTGACACAGTTTATTCTGGTTTTAGGACTCTGCGCACTTTACCACTGCTAACTAGTGCTAAAGTGCCTATGCTCTCTCCCTTAAACATGGTAACATTGGTTCATCCCCAATTGGAATATTCGATTTACTTGTAAGTACCTAGTAAAGTGCACTAAATGTGCCCAGGGGCTGTATGTAAAATGCTTCTAGTGGGCCTGCAGCACTGGTTGTGCCACCCACATAACTAGCCCCTTAACCATGTCTCAGGCCTGCCATTGCAAGGCCTGTGTGTGCAGTTTCACTGTCATTTCGACTTCGCATTTAAAAGTACTTGCCAAGCCCTAAACTCCCCTTTTTCTACATAGAAGTCACCCGTAAGATAGGCCCTAGGTAACCGATAAGGCAGGTGCCATGTAGGTAAAAGGCATGACAGGTACATGTGTGTTTTATCTGTCTTGGTAGTGGAAAACTCCTAAATTCGTTTTCCACTACTGTGAGTGCTGCTCCTTTCATAGGATAGCATTAGGGCTACCCTCATATACTGTTTGAGTGGTATATTCTGATCAGAAAGGGGTAACCAGGTCATATTTAGTATGTCCAGAATGGTTATAGAAAATCCTGCTTATTGGTGAGGTTGGATTATACATTACTATTTTAAAAATGCCACTTTTAAAAAGTGAGCATTTTTTTGTGCTTAAAATCCACCTGTGCCTTACAGCCTGTCTCCAATCAACATCTGGGCTGGGCTGGTTGACAGCTTCCTTGTGCATTTCACCCAGACAACCACAAACACAGGATACTCAGTCAAACCTGCACTCATCTGCATACTGAATGGGTCTTCCTGAGCTGGAAGGGTGGAGGGCCTGACACTTACATTTCAAAGACTAGTGGCCTGCCCTCACACAATGGACTGCCAACCCCCCTACTGGGACCTTGGCAGACAGACCTACAAGGTGAATTTGTGCACTTCAAAACCACTGTTTGAAGTCTCCCCCACTTCAAAAGCAATTTTGGGTATATGAATTGGGTCTCTGACCCCACCAAATCAGACACTTCGGGACCTGAACCTGTCAAGAGGAACTGCCTGGCTGCCCAAAGGACTCATCTGGATTGCTTTGCTGAGAAGGACTGCTACCCTGCTGTTGCTCTGCTGCCTTGCTGTGCTCTGACTCTGCTGAGAAGTGGTCCTCAAGGGCTTTGATTGAGCTTGACTCCTGTTTTCTGAAGTCTCAGGGCCAAAAAGACTTCATCTCTTCAGGAAACCCCTTGTGCGCAGAAAATCGACACACAGTCTGCAGGAAATGACGCATGGCCATTTTGGGCCTGAGAAATCGCCGCACAGCCAAAACAGAACAACCCATCCCGACTTCCCGAGTGAAGAATTGACAAAGTGCCTGCCTTGGGTCCGGAAATTTGATGCACAGCCTACCGGGTCGATGCACAGCCGAACCAGAATAACGCAGCCCGACTTCCCGAATGAAGAATCGACGCGTGCCTGCCGTGCGACAGAAAATTAAACGCATCGCTTACCGGATCTATGCAATGCCTGTGACTTCTTCCTGCATACCCAAGATTTTCCTCGCATCGTCCCTGGGCATCACAAAGATCCCCGCATCGCAGTGAGGAACCAAGATTGCACACCAGAAATTGACGCAAAGCCTCTTGCAGTGTGGAAAGAAACAACTCATCATCTGTGCTGCGTCAGAAAATCTGATGGATACCCTACTTTTCGACGCATCTCCTCCTCTGTGGTCTCCGTGTGTGTTACTTTTGATGCAAACCAGGTACTTTGTGCAAACAAGAGACAACTGTTGATTTCTAAGATTTATGACTCTTCTTAATCCTGCAAAAGTGATATCTCACCTGTGCTTATTGAATCTTTATAGTTTTGACCTTAATTTAACCAAATAAATATCCTATATTTTCAAACCCCGTGTGTGTATTTTTGTGGTGTTTTCACTGTGTTTCTGCATGAATTATTGCACAAATACTTTATACATTGCCTTCTAAGTTAAGCCTGACTGCTCGGTGCCAAGCTACCAGAGGGTGGGCACAGGATAATTTGGATTGTGTGTGATTTACCTTGACTAGGATTGTGGTCCCTATTTGGACAAAGGTGTATACCTCTGCCAACTAGAGACCCCATTTCTAACAATCGTGTTCCCAGAATTAAATGATGCGGGACACCTTATTTGCTTATTTCAGTTAGTCTAAATAAACGCCTGCCCGTTTAACTAATACCGTTATGAATGTTAGTGCTCTCAACAACCCAGTGCGGTCATTCAGCTGGGGGCTGCTCGTGAATGCCAGGAGGGTTGCATACGGCCCCCAGGCAGTACTTTGAGTATCACAATAACAACTTTAGAACGGTTGTGGTATAATTCACAGCACACCATCATTCCCATGTGAAAGTGCTGTTCCCAGGGCAAACATCCCAAAAACACCCTAAAGTTTCCAAATATAACAACATAAGGGAGAAGTACACTAGCAATAGCAATCTGGAAAAATATCTTACGCTATCATATCAGAACAATTTCATAAAGGCCTCTAAGTCAAAGAAAACAATTGTTAAGAGACCTAGCAGATGAGCAAGTGCAATCGGAATCAAAGTGTCAACCAACTGGATAGTTTTGTGTCATCCACCAATTCAGTGTTTCAGAAATGCACAGAAGTTCCAATGAATAGATCACGGTGCCACAAACAATTGCAACATTGGCATGGACACAGCCAAAGTGTTTCTTCCCCAAACGTTGGTACTTCTTCAGGGCTGTTAAAAACATATTAACATAACCATGTACATTTTATAGATAATTGCAAAAAAAAAGATAACTTAAGCACAACAATAAACCCTACAAAATAGAGAAAATTAAAAACCACAGGACACCATGTGCACACAACAATTAATAAATATACAAATCCAATGGGAAAAATAGTACAATTAAATTCCCCAAGAAAAATCAAGGCCACACAATGCTAACAATATTAATTCAACTTTTTTTCGAAGTCAAAGAGTCAAAGGGCTAGTTTTATACCCAATGACACATGTAACAATGTAAAATATTACAAATAGTTTACATGAACAATTTATGATACTGTCCGTTATAACAGAAAGTCAACAAACAAAACATCAAAATTATACAATACTGTGCAAATCTAAACAGAATACACCCCTGTCGAGTACACATCTCTAATCAGTGTGTTGGGCAACAAAGGATCTCCAATGCGATATAGGCACAGCACATACATTAATTATTTTAAAAGATATAGGTAGAGCTCTTATAGATAAGTAATCGATATCCAAGTGGTAGGTAGAACAAAAATGATTTAAGTTCTAAAATTCACTTACCAAGAGCAAATCTATCAAGTAAAATTGCAAAGTAAATGATTCAAAAGGTTTTTGCTTCACAATGATGATCCATCTAATCAGTGAAAATATAACTAAACTATCATCTAATAACCAAAAATCAAAAAAATGAGGCATACTATAATCAAAAAGAGAAAAGAAACTCTACATGCCAAACTAACACCACAATTCACCTAAATCAAATAATATGAAACACAGTTAATCTCAGAGCCTTGTGACATGACTTGCCAGCACACACAGTTAAACATGTCTTTAACATAAGCAGTGTGTGCACAGGGGAAACACTAATATGCACACACTCCTTAGATTTTGGGGCCGCAACAGAAACTGAATATGTGCAAAAAGCTCAGAACATCTAACACACGAGTCGGCGATCTTAGGCAGAACAAAAGCTCATTAACAGACATTGAATATAACAGTAAAAATATTAGACCTAATTGACTCAGCTTTACAAATAAGGCAGTCTAGTTTGAGCATAATCTTCCAACATTTGCTGTGTCTAATTGTCACACAGAAGACAGGGCATTCAAAATAATTCACCTGACTTAGGGGGTCATTACTAGTTTGGCAGTCTGACTGGCGAACTGCCAAATCCGTGGGGGTGAGGCTGCCATCATACTGGTGGCCTAACCCCGCCCTATTATGATGTTTCCACAAGGCTGACTTGCGGAACATCATATTATGATGTTTCTGCTGGTCGACCCAGTGGAAACAGTGTGACAGCATTGGCCTTGGCTCCCGTAACCCTCAGAATGTGCATTCCAGCACCCTTAGAATGGCATTCCAAGGGTGCCGGCAGAGGGGGCCCCAGCACTGGCCTTCCACCAGACTTTGCATTGTGGTGAAACCACCATGGAAAGGCAGGTAGAAAGTGGACTTGTGATCTCTACCGTGGCTGACCATGACTCCGACCACCTCCAACCTTCCGGGATCCGTGACCCCATGTGGCGGCGGTCTTCTGGTGGTCCGAACACCAGGATCGTAATCTGGTGATCGGTCCGCCAGGAGTGCGGCGGTCACACCGCCATTGCGGATTTAGCAGTCCTCGGACCACCAAACTCAGAATGACCCCCTTAGTCCACACAAACACTCTCAGAATGGTGCAAACACCAAAACATACAAACCTCTTGTACTCAAACCACAGCAATTATTATAAATCTGAAATACAAAAACAGTAAGGCACTGGATGTAATACACCCACAATTTCTCAACCAGCACAACTACAAAGCTGAATGAAACCTAAGAGATCTAAACATTGACATTCTTAAAGTAAAACATTTCTCTCTACTATAACCTAACAGCACAAAACTGTACTCAAACCACAGCAATTATTATATATCTGAAATACAAAAACAACAAGGCACTGAATGTAATATACCCACAAGTTCTCAACCAGCACAACTACAAAGCTGAATGAAATCTATGTGATCTAAACATGGACATTCTTAAAGTAAAACATTTCTCTCTACTAGAACCCAACAGCACAAAACACTTCTAATAGTAGCATGCCCACACTCTTCAATCAGCACTGATAATGATTGATACTAAGCCAAACCAATTCCCTCTACCGTAACTTACCAGCACAGAGTAATACACCTGTACTAACAACATGTTCTGGTTGTGCGTTGCAAAAGCCATCTAATGCATGAGCTGTTTAAATACCCAGAACCACAGCCTGAGTAATGTGTGTAAAAATGGGTAAAAAGGTTTCACAAACATATAAAAAAGGTTTCACAAACATATCAGGTATCTTAAAAGATCAAACAATATAACACTACCATGGAAGAAAATTACAATAAAGCACAACTAATTCAAAACAAAATGTTTGTAATACTGCTCACCAACATCTTTTCCACATCTCGTAATGTTCAATGTAGATGTCTGTATGTCAAACATAGTAAATTATCAGCCATCTTAAAATCTGTCCAAGCCAGCTGCTATGTAAAAAGATAGTAATACTGTGTATCGAAACTTCTCTCAAACCTTATGAAACTCCTCAACAGTGTTTGTAAAATGAACATAGTAACCCATTAGTCATCTAAAAATTGGACCAAGTTGAGTATCACACACTTGTCACAATTAATAAGTATCATGTCAAGGAGCAAGCTAAAACATGTATATAAAAAAACACAAAGAAGTTATTCTATATATCCAACAGGAAAGATGTACGTCCACTTCACTGACACTCAAATCTTATATTAGTTCATAGACATGTCTAAAATCACGAGCATTGTGGTTCCTCAGCAATCATATAGTGAGGCCAAGCAGATAAATGAACACAGAAAGTGATTAAAGGTATAGATATGAATTGATGTGCACCAAAATATTTCTCAGATCTTGTAGTATTTCACTTGAACAATACCCAAATAATGTAACAGCTAATATAGATGTTTACCATGACAAGCATATTCATTCCTCAGCCATCATATAATAAGTCCAAGCCTTATTGATCTTTATTAAGGCCATGTTCTACTGTTCTTTAACAAGAAATCCATTTGGGGTCACTTCTGAGTGAGCATTCTCTATCATCCCCACAGGCATCAACCCCAATGCAACTGTGTCTATTCCATGACATTTGAGTGGACATTTAACATTTCTGTCGCACTCATGTGAAGTCAAAGGGAATGGTGCATTTCTATTGGGACTGGCAGTGACATGTTTTGCTATTCTTAGCCTAAGTTTTCTAGTGGTACTGCCTTCAAAGAGCTTACCACATGCACAAACAATGGCATAAACTACAAATGTTATCGAACAATTGATGAATGTATTGATTTTATGGCTGGTGTTATACTTGAAGCTGCTCCTCCCTCCCCCCTCCCTTCTTAATGGCTGGCGCTGCGCGTCGCGAGTGAGCGACCTCTGACCTGCCTTAGGTCTAGAGCTCGCCCCCCACGTCCGCAGCACCAACCTGCTGTCTCCTGCCTCTGACCCCCGCCCACGCTCCTGCTAGCATGTTCGAGGCCCTCCTCCACCCGCAGGCACCCTCCTGCGCCTCATCCCTTGTGTCTAGTGGGCTCTAGTAAGCTTCACTTGACCCGTGTGCCGCTTTCCGCCGTCCTGTAAGTGTTTTCTATATTTTCAGCGCCTTGCCTCCTTGCGCTTCTGCCCCCGTCGTGCCCCTTCTGATTGTGCCACTTTTCGCCGTCCTGTGAGTGCTTTTCTATTGTTTTTTCAAGTGCCTTGCCTCCTGCGCATCTGCCCCCTTTGTGCCCCTCTGATTGCTGTACCCCGATTGTATTTTGTGCCATTAGTGTATTTTTGTGACTGTTTTTCAAATTGTGCCCGACTTTTTTGTGCCTTGTTTTTCTTGTTTTCGCCCCTCGGGCGCTCCCCCTTGCAGTCCTCTCCCTGCCGCTGCCTCCCTGCGGCCCCACCCCCCTCACGCCCCCATTCGCCGCTCCCTCCCGTCTCCCGCCTCCCAGCTGCTCTTCCCTCCCCCCTCCCTTCTTAATGGCTGACGCGTCGCGAGTGAGCGACCTCTGACCTGCCTTAGGTCTAGAGCTCGCCCCCCACGTCCGCAGCACCAACCTGCTGTCTCCTGCCTCTGACCCCCACCCACGCTGCTGCTAGCGTGTTCGCAGCCCTCCTCCACCCGCAGGCACCCTCCTGCGCCTCATCCCTGGTGTCTAGTGGGCTCTAGTAAGCTTCACTTGACCCGTGTGCCGCTTTCCGCCGTCCTGTAAGTGTTTTCTATATTTTCAGCGCCTTGCCTCCTTGCGCTTCTGCCCCCGTCGTGCCCCTTCTGATTGTGCCACTTTTCGCCGTCCTGTAAGTGCTTTTCTATTGTTTTTTCAAGCGCCTTGCCTCCTGCCCATCTGCCCCCGTTGTGCCCCTCTGATTGCTGTACCCCGATTGTATTTTGTGCCATTAGTGTATTTTTGTGACTGTTTTTCAAATTGTGCCTGACTTTTTTGTGCCTTGTTTTTCTTGTTTTCGCCCCTTGGGTGCTCCCCCTTGCAGTTCTCTCCCTGCCGCTGCCTCCCTGCGGCCCCGCCCCCCTCGCGCCCCCATTCGCCGCTCCCTCCCACCTCCCACCTCCCAGCTGCTTCTCCCTCCCCCCTCCCCTCTCCCTTCTTAATGACTGGCGCTGCGCATCCGCGCAGCGGGCGCGCCGCTGGCGCGCCAGAAGCGCACCAGAGGCAAGCCCGTCTGCGCCTGTCCGCGCCTGGACCGCGCCCAGCACCACCCCCCCTGGTCCTCGCGCCCCATGCCTTCGTTACTCGGCCAGCGAACTCCTCGCCTTCAACCCTGGCCCCTCCACAGAGTGCTTCCAGGCCAGCCCGAAGCACACCAAAGGACCTTTTTCCTGCCGCACCTGCAACAGAACAACGAAGCCAGCAACAACCAACACAAACCACCTGCACTGCATCCTCCTCAACACACGCTCCGCACGAAAGCACGCCATCGAACTCTGGGACCTGCTCGACAGCACCACCCCAGACGTAGCCTTCCTGACCGAAACCTGGTGGAACGACTCCTCAGCCCCTGACATCGCCATCGCCATTGCCATCCCTGACGGCTACAAGATCACCAGAAGAGTTCGCACCAACGGAATCGGCGGAGGAATAGCCATTGCCCACAAAGCTACCCTCAAGATCCATACCCACACGGACGACACTCTCAAAACAGCTGAACACCTCCACTTCCAGATTCACACGGACCCCAACACTACCCTCAGAGGAACCCTCATATACCGTCCTCCAGGACCAAGAGCCCTCTTCAGCGACACCGTCTCCAACCTCGCAAGCACCCATGCCCTCACCTCTTCAGACTACATCCTCCTGGGAGACATAAACTTCCACCTGGAGAACAACAATGACGTCAACACCGCATCACTGACCACCAACCTCTCCAACCTCGGACTCCGTCAACTGGTCAACACTCCCACCCACATCGCCGGCCAAACCCTTGACCCACTCTTCACTTCAAGCAACCACATCTCTTTCACCCACACCTCCGAACTCCACTGGACCGACCATCACTGCGTCCATTTCTCCTTCAAGAAAAACACCAACAACCACCGCACCCCTCTGCCGCCTCACCGCCGCTGGGGAAAAGTCACCGAAGACCAACTCACCAACACCCTCGGCAAAAACCCACCACCAGACCCCACCGACCTGGACTCCACCGCCATCAACCTCCAACAATGAATCCTCAACTGCGCCAACATCCTAGCCCCACTCAAGAGACCCACCGCCAACCAAGAAAAGAAAAAAACAGCCTTGTTCACAGACGAACTAACCACCTCCAAACGCACCTGCCAGAAACTCAAGAAAAAATGGATCCTCGAGCGCACACCCGAGAACCTTGCTACCCTCAAGGAAGCCAACCGTAAACACCACCAACTGATCCGACTCGCCAAGCGCTCCCACTTCACAGAACGCCTTAAC
Organism: Pleurodeles waltl; assembly: GCF_031143425.1. Lineage (NCBI taxonomy): Eukaryota > Metazoa > Chordata > Amphibia > Caudata > Salamandridae > Pleurodeles > Pleurodeles waltl. Next base: position 514,143,523 of record NC_090445.1, read on the forward strand.
AACAACGCTCACGACTGCAAGGAACTCTTCAGCATCGTGAAGGAACTCTCCAACCCCAACGCCAACGTCAACGACATCCCTCCATCCCAGAAACTCTGCGACGATCTCTCCACCTTCTTCTACCAGAAAATCGCAGCCATCCACGACAGCTTCAACACCTCACCTCCGCCAGACCCCACCCCAACAACTCCTCCCACGCCGACCACATCACCACCTGGACCCAAGTAGACGACGCCAAAACCCTAAAAACCATGAACTCCATCCACTCAGGATCTCCCTCTGACCCCTGCCCACATCACGTTTTCAACAAAGCCGACGTCGCCATCGCCCCCATACTCCGCAAGATCATCAACCTTTCCTTCAACACCGCTACCTTCCCGGACAGCTGGAAGCACGCAGAAATCCAACCTCTCCTCAAGAAACCTAAGGCTGACCTCAACGATCTCAAAAACTTCCGACCAATCTCCCTCCTCCCTTTCCCAGCGAAAGTCATCGAGAAGATCGTCAACACACAGCTCGCCCACTACCTTGAAGACAACTCCATCCTAGACCCCTCCCAATCCGGGTTCAGACGAAACCACAGCACAGAGACTGCTCTCCTCGCCGCCACAGATGACATCAGACTACAAATGGACAACGGCGAAACCTCAGCCCTGATCCTCTTAGACCTATCAGCCGCCTTCGATACAGTCTGCCACCGCACCCTACTAACCCGTCTACACGAAGCCAGCATCCAAGACAAAGCCCTCAACTGGATCTCCTCCTTTCTCTCCGGCAGAACCCAGAGGGTCCGACTCTCACCTTTCCACTCCAAAGCCACCAACCTCATCTGCGGCGTCCCCCAAGGCTCCTCACTAAGCCCAACGCTATTCAACGTCTACATGGCCCCCCTCGCACAACTGGCCCGCCAGCACAACCTCAGCATCCTCTCCTACGCCGACGACACCCAGCTCGTCCTCTCCCTGACCAAAGATCCTCACACCGCCAAAGCCAACCTTCACGAGGGACTGAAATCTATCGCGGAATGGATGAGCTACAGCCGCCTAAAACTTAACTCCGACAAGACGGAAGTCCTCATCCTCGGGCGCACCCCCTCGGCCTGGAACGACTCGTGGTGGCCCACCGCCCTGGGCCCTCCACCCACCCCAGCCAACCACGCACGAAATCTCGGCTTCATCCTCGACTCCGCCCTCACCATGTCCAAATAGGTCAACGCAGTCTCATCCTCCTGTTTTAACACCCTCCGTATGCTCCGCAGGATCTTTAAGTGGATTCCAACAGGAACCAGAAAGACGGTAACCCAAGCCCTCGTCAGTAGCAGACTCGACTACGGCAACGCACTCTACACAGGCATCCCAACAAAAGACATCAAATGACTCCAACGCATCCAGAACGCATCCGCCCGCCTGATCCTCAACATACCCCGCCGATGTCAGATCTCCCCTCACCTGAAGGACCTCCACTGGCTCCCCGTGGACAAGAGGATCACCTTTAAACTCCTCACCCACGCACACAAGGCTCTACACGACACCGGACCCACCTACCTGAACACCAGACTCAACTTCTACGTTCCCTCACGTCAACTACGCTCTGCCAACCATCGTCCCCCGAATCCAGCGCAAGACCTCTGGCGGCAGATCCTTCTCCTACCTCGCCGCCAAGACCTGGAACGCACTCCCAACCTCACTACGCCAGACCCAGGACCTCCTCACCTTCAGGAGACTCCTCAAGACATGGCTATTCGAACGATAGCAGCACCACCACCCCCCCCCCCAGCACCTCAAAACACTAACGGGTACATAGCGCGCTTTATAAATTATTGATTGATTGATTGATTGGTAGTTTTATTCAAGCTTAACTGGTACATTGAGCATTTGGTACAGATGGAAAAGCCAATAGGTTGTGGTGGTAACCAACTTTTTCTCTTGTCCTTACAAGGGACACATAATTAGGGCTAACAATATCCTTAGTGTTGTGTCCTCTTCTATATGTGACTAAAGGTTTGTTAGTTACCAAGCTTTTCAAACCCGGCACCCTGGGTAGTAGCCCCCAATGCTTAATCAAATACCTGCCACACCTGATGGCTAGAAGTGCTATAGGTTGTAATAAAAGCCATTCAACCACTTTTCCTACTTCTACTGTTTTTACTCCTAAGAATATCTTTCCTCTTGGTTTTTCTCACTCAACTTGTGTGTCTTCTAGTAACTTAATGTTATATCCTCTCTGTACCATCCTATTGGTCATCTGATTAAGGTTGCAGCACATTCCACCTATTCACTATAGTTCCTTCCTACACTTAACATCTCACCAAAAGGAATTGATTTAACGGTATTGGAGGGGTGGGCACTAGTTGCTAATAATGTGCTATTGCACACAGTAGGTTTATGATATAGTGTGCTCTGAATTCTCTCACCAGAGACATAAAGGGTAATATTCTAAAATGCAAAATGCTCCTTTGATGCTGGCCTCAGCCTGTCGGCTCATTGTTTGCTGTTGCCTGGAACCTGTTCCCCTCCACCAAATTTGTTAATGATTGTCCATATGCAAATCTTCTGTATAGAAGGGGAACGGGAGCACACTTCCTCACATAACAGCACAGTTTTCCCCTCTGCTTTGTGGTAAATGCAGTACAAAGTTTGTGCTTACTTGAATATTAGCTTTAGTTTTTCACCAGGGTTAGTGCAGATAGTGCTGTATATCTCCAGACACTTGTTTCTGGATTTTATCCTTCATCGGTGGAGACCAAAGAATACATTTCATCAGGGGTTGCTAAGAATGCTGTCACACTTCCATCACGTCTCAATGCCTCTCACTGCCGTACAGGTGCATCTCCAAAAGCTTGTCAGCTTGTTGGCTCCAGGGAGCCTTTTTAAACAGAAGAGGGATGGTAGCACCCTGCCTCACATCACAACACAGTTCACTCCTTTGCATTGTGGTAAATGCAGTAGAACGTTTGCGCTTACTTGAACAAATAGTTGCAGTGTTTCATCAGAGTTGGTGGAGATAGTGCTGTACATCTTCAGGCACATGTTTGTGTATTTTATCCTTCATCAGAGGAGATCAGAAAATGAATGTCATCAAGGGTTGCTTGGAATGCTACCACAGTCCTCTCAGGTCTCAGTACATGGTCTTTATATTGTCTGTACATACCAGTAGTGAGGATCCTGAAATCAGCAGGAGGAAAGATTGAAGGCCTAATACAGTGAGGAGCTTCACTCAAGAGACTGAGAGTGTGAGGAATCAGAACCAAGAGACTGACAGTGTGAGGAAACAGGGGTACACGTACTTGTAATTCCACAAGTTTGATGTGTATATGAGACTCTTGAGGTGAATACCTTCCATTGACCTTTAAATCGTGGTGTTGAGCTCTCCTACCTTTCAGGGAGGCATCAGTGGTCATCACAAATGTGAAGATGGGAGGAGGAAAGTTAATCCTTTCAACATATTCTGGTCCCGCATCCATCATGATATTGCGCCTTTTATCTTCTTTGTTATTTTGATGATGTTATCAAAAGAGTTTTGGTCTTGCACACATTGAGTTCTAGTTCCTTTCAAAATATTCTTATTCATAAATGCCAGTTTGGAATCTGGATAATGCAAAATGACAGCATCCCGGGGAATGATTTGTAAATGTGCACCGAAATAGACTCTCCTTTTTGGAGTTTGCGGGGAAGAGCTGAAAACCTTGTCACCCTTTCTCTTGAGGTTTTTGCTTTGTTCTGCGTCAAGAATTGCCCAGAGTAGTCTTATTTTTCTTCCTGATTTAAGGAAGATGTGTGCTAGTTGAGTGTTAAAACCAGGGTGTCGAAGACTTATAGAGAAAGCCTTTTTAGAATTTTTGACAGCTCGAAAGGACAAAGGCTTGACCAACTAATCATCTAGCTAAAGGAAAATTCCTGTTCCTGAGGTAAGCAGCAACTGGGGCCATGAATTTGGTGAAAATGCTTGGGGCAGATTTATGACCGAAGTGAAGGACTCTGAACTGATAAAGGCAACCAGCCATGCAAATCTTAAATATTTTCTGTAGACTGGATGCATTGGAATGTAAAAATGCACATCTTGGAGCTCAAGAGATGTCATGTAAGCTCCCTGGTTTAGCAGTTGAAGTATTTCTTTCAGTGTAACTGTGCAAAAGGATTTTTTCTTTATGAATATGTTTAGCTGCCATGAATGATGAAAGCATTTGAATAAAAACCTGTGAGTCATTGGGAGTAAGGCATGTGTTCTGCTGCTGCTTTTGAAGCAGCAATTCTATCTCCAATTTGTTTTGTTGAAGATGATCAATGGGCCTACGTTGTGGTGGGTTTTTAGGTGACATGTGGATGAATTCTATGGTGTGCCCATTGTCTTCTTATTATAGGACCCACAGTTTTTTTTAATAGATTTCCAATATTTGTAGTAGTTGGATTTTCATCTGCCTATAGGATGAAGGAAAAGAGTAGGTGGTGCAAGGTAACATCACTGACATCTGGAGAATTCCTGTGATCTTTGTTGTGTCAGTCTTTCTGCTGGGTGCCTGTCTGCAGCAGACAGATGGTGGAGGTGTTCTATACTGTTGAGGATGGGACTGCTGGTTGTCACTATGCTGAGTCGCCTAGTAAGATTGATAGAAAAAAACTAGTACCACCTTTAGGGAAAATTAACTCTCCTCTAGAACCTTGGAAGGACTGAGATCTTCCCTATGGATCTTGCTGTATCTGTATACACATTTATGGATTGTAAACCATCTTCAAAATGCTTTCCAAACAAAGCCTTCCCATCATATGGCATGTTGACAATGTAGGCCTGTGCTTCTGAGCATAAATATGCTGCCTTGAGCCATCCCTGTCTCAAAAGGATGGCTACTTCCTGCAAGTTGATGGAAACATGTTGAGGCTATGTCTATTGATGAGTCAATTAATTTAAGACCAGGGGCCAGATGTACCAAAAAAGCAATTTGCGACTTGCAAATTGCGAGTCCCTGCGACTCGCAATTTGCAAGTCGCAAATTGCTATGCAGTACGGTGTCTCAGACACCGACTGCAACTCGCAATGGGGTCGCAATGACCCACCTCATGAATATTCATGAGGTGGGTCGCAAATTGCGGCCCCATTGCGAGTATGGGCACTCGCTAACATGGAGGCCTGCTGACGTCAGCAGGCCTCCATGTTAGCGACCTGCTTGTCAATAAAGCAGGTTTTTTTTTTTTAAGTGTAGCCCGTTTTCCCTAAGGGAAAACGAGCTGCACTACAAAAAAACCCGAAACCTTTAGTTTCGGATTTTTCAGGGCAGGGAGTGGTCCCTTGGACCACTCCCTGCCCTGAAAAAATATTTTGGGGTGCAATCACAAACTGGAAGGGGTCCCATGGGGACCCCTTCCAATTTGCGATTGGGTTACCATCCACTTGAAGTGGATGGTAACTGCAATGCCATTTGCGACCGCATATGCGGTCGCAAATGGTATTGCATCCCAATGCGACTCGCAAATAGGAAGGGAACACCCCTTCCTATTTGCGAGTCTGAAATGCATTTTGCGAGTCGGTAACGACTCGCAAAATGCATTTCTGCATTGGGATACGCGTTTTGCGACTCGCAAACGGCAAATTTTGCCGTTTGCGAGTCGCAAAACGTTTGCTACATCTGGCCCCAAGTTCTTTCACTTCCAGCACAATGGATTTCTCCTCATTCTTTGTTTCCTCTGGAAGTATTCTATAATTGAATTCAAGTAAGACCACATCTGTTGGTTGTATTTCTCAAGAAAAGCCGGTGAACTGGAAGCTCTAACAGGGGTATCAGCCATTACAGACCACACTGTCCCTATCAGGTGGCATAGAGAAGCAAGTTAAAGGATATTTTGACCTTCTTTGTGCTGCTTGCATCACCAGACTCTGTTTGAGGGTGGCCTATGAGACATGCTTGAGAGTTTTCAGTACCTTTGTATTTCTTATATAGGAGGAGAATGATGGCTACCACCCTTGTTGGATTTTTCATTGTCTTCAAGTCCTCCACCCACATAAAATCAATAATTGGGATGGACTTCACAGACTTGAGCTGGCTCTTTAAAGTCATATAGGGATCATTCTGATAGTTCCATGGGTAGAGGCAGAGGTAGGTCAGGTCTGTGATGGAGAATTAGCTCTGGTTGGGGTAGGCAGAGTAGATAAAGCTGGGATGTAATCACCCTATTCAGTACCCACATCCTATGGGGCATTGTCATGTTTCTCCCCCTCCTCCTGTTCTTTATCAGAATAGATAGCCTCATGTGTAGGAGGAATAATGGGTCTTGAACCTTGAGGTTCCATTGATTTAGCTGGCAACCTAGGGCTGCTTAGAGAAGGAATGGTGTTTGGAGTTCAAGGTGTTGATGGCTAAGTGGAGTCTGAGCCCTACAGTGATGTTGGCTGAACAGATTGTTCCGGGAACTTCATATAGTAGCCAGTGAACATTAAGAATAGGTCCTTTACCAATGCTCCGAATACCTGCATCAAGGGCTCCTCTCTATAATAGTAAACCTCTTGATTTTAGTGTGCATGGCTGGGACAGAGATTGTTCAGGGTAAGAATATTTGCCTTCCACATACTGATCTTCGTCATCATCCTCCTGATATTTACCATTCAGTTAGGTAGGGCTGGAAGCAGGCCCAAAGGGACCCTCATTGCCTAAAACTTCTGTTTCCAGTAAATGCCTTGGCAGAAAAGGCAATATGTGTTCTGATAAGATAGGCACTGGAATACTATTGTCTGATGTCAAGATAATTTTTAAAGTTCTTGTCAACAAGTTTATTCTGTGCCACTGTTGGGATCACTGTCAAAAGTTTTTCAGTGGTCAATAATATCATAGTAGATGTTATAGGCTTACGGCTCGTCATCCACCCTTTGTCTTCGATGTGTGTCATTGATGATTATTTTGTTGACGGTGTCATAGATGAAGGATCCATCAATAGTCATTTTCACTTCAACTTCGTTGAGTCGTGGGACTTGACCTTCAGAGATGGTATGGAAGGTTCAGAATATGTTCTTAGTAGGCCTGAAAACACCTTATTTTCCTGGGAAGAAGGGGAAAACGGAGGATGGTAGCCAAGGCCAAGTACCAGTGTGAGTTTGCATCTGCTGCTATTATATGTGTGGTATTCTGTTTTAAGTGTGTGCATTAAATTATATTATCTAATTAAATCGCCAGGTTGGACATTCAGTTATTGTACTGCCGGGTGGGTGGTTGCTGATTCCCAGATTTGCTCACCTCCACACAGCCCCACTTTTTAAAAATAATTAAGATTACGTTTTAAAAAAAAAATGTACAATTATTTTGAATGAATACAAAAACACAACCTTGAATTAAACATACTAAATACCAATCACATATTAAAATGCAAGTGATAGATTTTTCAAACTTTTTTTATTGAAAATAATATTTATAAATTAATTGAATCTATTTTAATTAGTTTAAAAAAAAATGCAATTTCCTGAGTTAATAGAACATGTTGCAAAGTATTTCATCCATAGCACAGACTGTGACACTTTTGAAGCATAGCAGCTGATAATGCATTTAAAACAATGCCACTAAAAGAAGCAATAATAGAATTAAAAAAATAAAATAAATGGAATACAGAGCATAATAACCATGTAAAAGGACACAGGCCGTAAGTTATCATTGTGCCCAGGCAACTAACTAAACTGGACCCACAACAATATCTTGCCATCTTTCTTACAATTACACTATATGGATTAAATAAATGCAGGATTTGGGGTGAGTAATAGTTATCCTCAGTCCAGAAATTTTACAGTGTCACTACATGTTAGAAATGAGATTACTGGTTGCCAGAGGTATGCACCCTGAGCAAGCAGGAACCACAGTCCTAGTCAGGGTAAGTCACCAGCACACCCTAAATTAACCTATTCTCCTTCTGCTAGCTTGGCACGCAACAAGCAAGCTTAACTTAATGCAATGAGTTAAGTATTTGTGCAACACTTCAAACATTAAAATAGTGAAAACACCACACAAAAAGGTATCACACCCAGTTAGAGAAATATAACTTAATGTAATAAATAAAACAAGACTAAAATGGCAAAAATCAAACAAGTAGAACTTGAGTTATGAATTTCTTAAGAATAAACTGTAAAACAGCGCTGAGAAGCAAAAAGCACCAACCGAGGATATCTGGTTGAGCTAGACTGGGACAAAGTCAAACGTTCAGGCAGACTGTGATTGAGCAAGAGCCAGCTACAGGACTCAAACTTTTCCCACTGATGACTACCTGGGTTGAGTCGTAGTCCAAGGTAAGATGCGGAGTGCAGAGACGGTGCCGTAGAGCTGGTGGTCCACACAGCTGGGGCAGTGTGTGGGTTCGAGCTGCACAATAGTGACGATGCATCATCAGCAATGCACACAGTCCAAAGGATGTGCCGTAGTTGATCCTTGCAACTGCGGCAATGTATCGGTGTTGATCCTCGCGAAGGCGGCGATGCGTCTACAGAAGATGCAATGAGGTGGTTCTAGGCTTCATGTCAATGGCGATTCTCTGGTTCTAGTTTCTGCATTGACTGTGATGTATGGACTCTTCTACGTTAGGGGTGTCTTACATGTACTAAAAGGGGAGTTTAAGGCATGGCAAGGGGTTTTAAATGCCAAGTCGACATGGCAGTGTGACACTGCATTCAGGTTTCAATGGCCTGGGAGATGTTAAAAGAGCTACTTACGCGGGTGGCACAATTAGAGCATCAGGCCCACTAGCAGTATTGAATTTACAGGCACTGGGCACATGTAGTACACTTTACTAGGGACCTATGAATAAATTAAGTATGCCAATTAGGTATATACCAATCAAAACCATACTGAGGGAGAAGGCACAAGCACTTGAGCACTGGTTAGGAGTCGTAAGGCCAAAAAAAAAGAGTTGAGCAAAAAGTGGAGGGAAAAAGGAAAACATTTTTGCGGGTGACCTTGCAGAGAGGGCCATTTCCAACACTACACATTTATTATTTCTATAAAATATCAAAAGAAATATAAAGGCATAAAGAAAATTCTCAAAGATGAACAATTGATCCTAATACAAAATGTCCAGTAATACCCCAGCGTTGCATCGTGGTATGAAAGTTTCCTTCTTGTTTGTTATTAGTTAGTTCTCCTTCCTATGCAAATTGTAGCTTAATGGAATGGGTTCTGTAAATTAGATCCAAAACATTCCATAGGATATCCTTTCAGCAACTTTGGACTTTAGTTCTTCAAATGGTTTAAATTACAAGCACCTAACAAGCCTTTTGAGGGAGTGCTTCCCCATTTCATCAAGGCTCAATACACAATAAATTGTCCCATAGTGATAGAAAAACACTTTGATGAACACAGTAAGGTATCATAAACTCTTCATTATGAGATTTATTATCTCAAAGGTCCAGGGAGAAGAATAAGGACTTAGTCAGATCAGACTCATTATTATGGATTATTAACTATGAGACAACATTGCATCTTTTAATTCTGGATATTTTTAACTAGAATCAAGTACATCACTGTTTATATTTGAGACCTGTTCAGCAACAAAAAATAAAAGTGTAATAACGCTAACATTTCTAAACTAATAACTTCTTCGCTTGCCCCAAGCTCGTATTTATTTTTACGTATATAGTGTAGTGAAAATATTACTAACAACCTGGGATACTCTCAGTGAGGTGTGTGCTTGGTCTTCTTTGTGCTCTTGACATTTTGATTTGTACCTTTTGTCCAACAGATATGGCAGAGCTCACTGAAATCAATTCACTCTTTTGTCTGAAAAATGCACATTTGACAAAAACAAAAAAGAGATGTGTGTGCCTTACTCATTCTGTGTGAAGTGTGCGTGTCTTACTCATACTGAGTGGACAACTGCCACTGCATATCTACCCCTTTGGTGCCACCCATTTCTCTTTCTTTTCTGGTGTACACAGACATGTACCTGTAGCTACAAACTAAGACAGCAGTAGAACATCCATGGTTAACTACCAATACAGAAAAATGAAATCTTCTGTTTTGATAAAAGAAAATCTGTATCTCAGATTTGGACTGTCCCTATCCATGTGGAACTAGCTTGTTAAGACCTTCAGTTCCTACCCTTAGGTAGAATGTTTGTTTTTCACAAACTTCCCTGCACAGTTTGCTTATGGCATGATGGAAATGTTTCTGAATTGCCAAAATATGAATTTTGCGATCTGTCGCAAGTACATTTAGCATGTGTTGCATTTTACACCTAGAACCCTAGCTTTTTTGTGAATCATACTAGTGTTTTAGAATGTGCACTGGCAGTAACCGCCTTAAATTAAGGGTCAGCTGTACCGTGGCACTCGAATGGGAGGCAGTAGAAAGCATGGTGCTGAAGGCATTGCCCAGCCAGTGTCCTATTCTGCCTGATTGAGACATTCAGGACTCTGGGGAATCCCCAAATATCCTCTTCGCACAGGTTTTCTCTAAAAAAACATGTTGTTGCTTGTATAGTCATATTTCGCACCTCACACAATGTGCTCTAATTGGAAAAAAAGCTAGAGTTTCCAGTTTTCAAAAAGTTAACACTTTGAAGTCACCTTCAAAGGTTTACAATTGTTACAGGACATGTGTTGCTGGTTTAACACCAGCATTAAACATCTGTACATTCAAACAACACATTTAAAATAGCAGCCTCCTTTGCTGTACAGGGAGAGACTTGGCAGCTTGCTCTAGATTTAATGCTTTTGGGAGGTATGTGATCCCAGCATTTCTACTCTGCAGGTATCAAAACACTCTGTGTGAAAATGGCAGATATTCCTTGAGGAAAGGTACTGTACTGCATGCACGATCATTTGTCTTCCAGGTTCTGACATCGCACATTAAATTTGAAAAACAATGCCATTATCCCTCAGACAACATTTAAATTCACTTGGAAAAATATAACCACAATTGGCGCATAAACCTGTGCTAGCATACAGTTTAAAACCAGTGTGACAGATTCTGGCAGGGCTCATTTTGACAAAGACAAATAATTTACTAAGTATGCTTGGATTCTCTTGGAACAATGTTATGTGTATTTTTAACGACAGTATTGATTAATTTAAAGAACATTCCTGAAAATCAGCATAGTTACACCTTGTACAGCTGAATCGCCAACAAGGGTTTGTGCAATTATATTTATCGTTAAATTATAATATGATCATTACACCACAGAAACTGTCTTGTTTTGTATGTGATTATTTTTTTATTGTCAAATAATCAATTTTAAAATAATAGTCTAAATAAACAACAATATTGGATGTTGATTGCTTCATTCATCAACATTCTTGGCTTTTTTGTTGGACTGAGGTTTTTGACCTCTGAGTTATTTTCTTTAGAAGTTCTACACACAAAAAATGTTGACACCACAGTTATATAATCAATTATGTGACATGTAATGTCATAAGCAGTGCATTTGGGTGTGTCATGGTTGAATAGCTAACCATACGTAGGTTACTGGAGTGGTTATTCGATTTTGGTACCATAAGGTCCTCTCAACCCATGTTTCTAAATGAATTTGCAGTGGTTTCAACACCTGTATTACACAGGAATGATGGTGATACTCTACACATATTTTCGATAATCTGCAGAAATGTTAGCATTAATGTGATGTATGGGTTTCCTCCAATGGAGAAATGGGGGGCAATTCACATGCTGAGCCCCCCCTGCTAACTAGTATTCAAGCATGACAATGAATTTAAGTAGTAAAAGCATCAGCACACACTCCCAGGTTTTATCATTGGTCTATGTTTAATCTGCATCCAATCTGAAAAAGGTAAATGCAATCTAGAAATGTTATTTGCAAACAGGACCCAGTTTATGTTTCATGTTGCAGGGAGCATCTTCAAAACATCTCACTCAAACGACAAATCTGTTGTTAATACAAAAAATCATGTATTAAGAAAACCCTCTTCCCATTAAAAAAAATTGATATATTTCTATTATTTGTACTATGTATAAACAGACATCATAGAATGGTATTTAAGATGCTGCGTTCAATAATTATTTCCAATTTGAAAAAATATATTTTTCATGCTAACTGCACTAAAATTAACCAGTTAAAAAAACACATAACAAATTACATGTATATTAATGTGCAACATCACCAACCCAGGGTTTTAATGACATTTGCAAACCACTCAGACATCGCTTCCTGCTTCATTATGATACCAGACAAAATATAAGAATACAGAGCTCTGTGGAGTTGATTGTTACTTTGTTACTGGATGTGTAAATGTGACTTTCTTATGTGTACATATTGTTACTATTGTGTCCAAGTTGCATATCTGTAGGTTTGATGTTCTTATTTTTCACCCTTTGTGTGGTTCTTATTAGTGTCATGAAATGTTACTAATTTTATTTCCCTTACAATTGTACATATATCTATTTGTGTGTCTGCCAAACCAACATGATTTTCCAGGCATAAATGTAGACCTTACTTTAAGACTTGAATTTCATCTGGAATTAAGTCATGATGGACAAATTCAACACTTTCAATTTTTTGTTACCTCTTTTTACCTTCCCTGTCTTGTTTCCCTTTTCCAGTCTGCTTGGACATATTGTATTTCTCTCTCACCCTCTTGTTCTTTTAATTTCTTTCAGTCCCCCACCTCAGCCCTTGCCTACAATGCTATTATTGTATCTGATCCATGAAAAATATTTAAATACCTTTGGAACCCAACAGGCAAAAATATTATAGCAGGTGAAAATTCAAATTTTCACCATTTTCATGCAAGTTGGCTATCTTAATGAAATATAGAAACACCTTTTTTACACTTCTTTGATGTACATAACATTGTGGTGACAACAGTGCAAATGAAGCCAAAGGATGTATTTTTTTCCACAACCCAGCAGCTTCCATCAGTAAAATATAATTAAGTGGCTTAATCATGTATAATGTACCAAGCTGATAATCTCAAATTAAAAGATTTTTCAAACTGACCAGACACAATTGATACATCAATTTCAATAAATTTACAGAAAAAGAAAGATTGACTTTTGTTCGCTTATACTCAACAGTGTCATCAGAAATAAGGAAGATAATTTTGAGGATCTAGTTAGTGGTTCAATTGGATATGAATATATTGGATTTCTCCCTGCAAAAACTACGTTTGTGTACCAACTAGGACAAATATAAACATAACAATACACAGTTCTCTAAATTATAGCTGTACCAATTTTACAAAAGCATCAATTGCAACACATCTGTACATCATCAAAAGGTTCAAAATAAACAGCTCTTGTGACACCAGCTTCAATATATACATCTACAAATGTCCATGTTGGTTGTCGTATATTAGCAAAACGATGAGACAGAAGTTAAACTGAGGCGTCAAAAACATAAATAAAAATGTTAAAATTAGGAATACATTTTCACCAGTAAAAAAACACTTTCTGGAAAATAATCATACAATAGTAACCTTAGGTCGATGTCAAGTGATTGATGCAGTCCCCAAACAACAGCAAAGAGTAGAAATAAAATGTTATCTCAAACAAAGTACAGTGGATCAACATTTTTGATACAATTCCCTGAGAGCAGTGAACAAGTGTGGAGGATGGACTTGTTACTTGTAATTACATAACCTAATTGATAAATTTGAATAGTAATGGGGGAAGTTATTCTATTGTGTTATGAGTATTTAGGATTTAGTAGAGATTAAGGGTCTTGTTTAGGCCTTGGCAGGAATCCTACAAGTGTGATTGGGGTACTGACCCCTGCTACCTTGGTGGAGCACCGTCTATTTAATTTAGAAATCTCTGCCTGACAAAGATCTCTCTGTTGCGAAGGGAGCTGTTGGTCGCCAGACCAGCACCCCGATTGGCAAACTTTTTTGTTCAGTGAAAACAAACTCCTAGTCCGCAGGTATGCAAACAAAAAACTTCAGATATATCCATGGCTCTAAATAAATTACAAGAGAATTCATCATTTTGCAGTGTAAGATGGTTGAAATTTTGAGAGGGATGATCATGATGAAGTAAAAGTGCTGGGAGCTCCAAAACATAATGATTAAAAACGTAAGACCCTTAAATAATGTTTTCTTAAATGTAAGGATGGATCGACATGAGAAAATACATTGATAATGATAAAAATTGCAATGAATAATTTAAAGACAACAGATTTTTTTTTTACCTCAGGTACAAGAGAGATGATTTAAAAAAAATATATATTTAAATAGCAAGGGACCTGATGTACAAAGCCCTTTTGCATTTCTTAAAGCACAAATCAGTATTTTGGGGCATTAAAAAATGCAAAACAGCCTCTTTTGATGTACAAAGGCCTTTAGGAAATCTCAAATTTCAATTTCTACCATGTAGGCAATTTGCGATCACCAGAATAGGAAATCACAAATAGGGATTACCCATTTAAGATTCCTATTCTGATGTACAAAGTATTTCCTAAATACGATTTGGGCATTTAAGAAATGCAAGTACCATAGAATTGAAGTTGGTGGTAACCATGGGCAAATGTAAAAAAAAGCACCCCAAAATGCTTTTTTTTTAAATTGCAATAGATATGCACCACTTTTTTGGGGGTGCATCAAGGGGGGGCCTTTTGCCATTTGCCATCCTTGGTTTTGCATTTCCCAAATAATGATTTCTTAGTAGGACAGCCTATTGACATAAATGCAATGTTGTAGGAATCGCTATTAGGAAATCAGTATCTCTATACATAACATTTTGCAATTTCTAGATAGCGATTTCTATGAAGTTATTTAGGAAATGCAAAATGGCATTTTAGTATATCTGGCCCCAGAACCTGTGTATGTTAGCAGGAACAATGCTTCTTCTCCAAGGGTGTAAAGCATTAATCTTTAGCTCTCTTACTGACTGTCATAGTTCCAGCGCACACAATCACAGGGCATCTCCCAACACCAAATAAAGCCATTAAGCAATAAACATGGCTGAGTATGAAGAAGAGAGTAGAGGAACTGACTGAAACATTAATCCATTGCCATTGCCCATTCCATTTTTGATTACTCTATTAAGTTGCGGGGTGTTGTTTGTTTTGACAATGTCTTTCAGTCTCACTAAAAGTATGAGTAAGAGGGCAGTGGTGTCTAGGTTTTGACTAGAGAGCGGTGGAATAGCAAGAGACTCAGAGACATAAAGGGATGCAACTTGTCTTAAAACAAACATGCACAGAAGTGAATCAGAGGAAGGGGAACTGAACAGTGACAGTATTGGATAATAGAACTGACAATGACAGAAAGTGTTGTAGGCTGCCTTAAAAAGAAATAAAGCACAGTGAAATTATGAAAAAGAGCAGAAAACATTAAGAGAAAGCAGAGGACTAAATAAAACAGACATTTGGTGAGAACAACATGGAGAATCGAGACGGACATGACAGTGGCAATGATTTTGGAAATGAAAGAGAACAAAGGTGTTGCAGTGAAATATGTCAGTTGGATATCAGGAAATGTGAGAAAAAATGGAATGTCTGCTACTCCCTCACTTCAATTAATTACATTACATTAAGAAGACCTGCCTCCAAAGACACCAATCACCAATCACCAACTGAAATATAAGCATGTTCACTCATCCAGTTGATACCAACTGAAAAGCTGCAACCCAAACCAGTTGGCCTGCAGCAGACTAGGTGGGAGGGAGGAAGCAAAATAAAAGGGAGGCTATAGAACTCAGAGAAATTCAATTTCCAGTAAGTAATTGCAGCATGCCTCATCATACCCGTCTCCTTACAGTTGCAAATGCCACCAGAAAAAAAGGTTTTTAATGCCAAAATCTTTATATCCACTGATTCTAGGGGCTCAAGAGGTGGGTACTTT
Source organism: Pleurodeles waltl (assembly GCF_031143425.1). Lineage (NCBI taxonomy): Eukaryota > Metazoa > Chordata > Amphibia > Caudata > Salamandridae > Pleurodeles > Pleurodeles waltl. The sequence goes on from NC_090445.1 coordinate 514,159,276, forward strand.
AAAGACTCTAAAACAAATGCAAGATCTCAAGTAGGAAAAACAGGACTATAAATAAGGTATATATTTTTAAAGCCCCTGGCCAGACGCTGAACTAAACCTTTGTCATCTGAAATATTTCCTTATGTAGTCCTAAAAAGCTCTGATGTCTCTCCACCTGATCCTCAAAGAAGGGACCTTAACACCCATATGAGACCCACCCTGAAGAAAAGAGAAGATGTAGATTAACTCTATCACTTGAGGATCAAAATGGTTTCAAACACACCATTTACTAAAAGACCTTCAATGCTTGTTATAGGATTTTAAAGTGAACAGTCTATTAGATAACGGAAGTGTCATAGCCAAAGATTTCCAAAGACCTCTACATTTTAACCTTAGCCTTTCAACCTCCATGAAGCTAATCTAAGTCTTGCTAGTTTTTTTTATATAACTCCAGAAAAACTAGAGGAGGCAGATAAGTGGGAAACTGAAGCTCCTGACCCATCCTCACAGCTATCAGGAAAAGAAACCAACAAGGGCGGGACCATGCTGGAGCAATTAAAATCACTAGTGCCCTCTCTATCTTGAGTCTGATCAAAAACATGAGAATTAGAGTATAAGGGGAAAAGGTAAAGAGAAGTACCCAAGGCCACGCACAGGTTAGAGCAGCCACTCCCCACGCTTCCTCCTCTCAACCCCTCCAGCAAAGTTATGTATTTGAGCATTGAGAGGAACTCAGAAATATCTATTTTCAACCCCATCTCTTGCAAATCTGAGCACAAACACAAGAGGATGCAATCAAAACTACTGGGATGCAAGAATGGTCTTAACCGAACTGTCTGCAATCGTGTTGCAGGGTCCCTGAATGTAAACTCCTCAAAATGAATTCACATTCAGCTCTGCCCAGGAAAAATATGGTCAGCAATTTTGGAAAGGGTTGCTGATCTTGTCCCTCCCTGCTTGTTCACATAAGACTTCGCCATCATGTTGTCTGTACTGTCACTGAGAAAGTGACAAAGAGCATGCAAAGCAAGATGAATAGCTTCTAATTTCCTTCAGGTGGAGATTCAAAAGCTCTGCAATAGAGACCAAAGACCCTGCACCTGATGAGACTCCAGCCAAGCACTCCTACCTTTTAGACTGCCATCTGTCATAATAATAACTGGAGGGGGAGGAGAAAGAAGAATATCCTTAAAAAGATTATGAGAGTCTAGTCACTACCTCTAATCCTGCAAAAAACTAATCGGACAATGGGATCTGGTTAGACGGGTCCAGAAATATCAGATTTCAGCAGCTCAGAATGTATCTTATTATTTTGGGCAGAGGAAAACTGGCTCATAGACCCAAAAATGTCATTGGTGCCAGAGCTCCATGTATCTGTGACCATAACATAACTGCTGGAGCAGAATGGGAGAGAGTAGTTACAATATGATCTTGACTTTTGATAAGCCTCTCCATAGAAAGAATTATCAAATCATTTTCTGTGTGAAACCTTGCACCTATGAAGTCTCATTATGTGATCAGCTTTAACTTTTTCAAGTTTCTCAAGAATCCATGGCTCCTTATAACTGAAATAATTATTTTTGTCTTTGGTTGCAACCGAACTCTTGATGAGTCAATTAGCCAGTTATCCAGTTGTGGGTGAAGGAAGATCCCTTCCTTCTGAAGCAGTGTCACCAATGGTGTTTAAACGTTTGTGAAGATGTTTGGTGCCAATTTCAGCTCAGAAAAACAGACCATGAATTGAAAAAGATAGTGGTCCACTGCAACTTGTAAAAACCTCTGATGCTTATTGTTTATTGGGATGTGTAAATAAGCACGCTAGAGATCCACAGTGGTAAGAACAGTGCCTAATTTGTAAAAGAATAAGGGCTGGTGCCCTAAACTCTACTCAGAAGCCTGCAGCCAGTGCTATTGAACGTTAGCGCACCAAATAGACTTGAATTCACCTCAGGCTCTTTACCCCACTAGCAGACGTTGTCTGCCCCATTATCTCCCTCCTTTATCCCTTTGTGATGTTTTTTTCTCATGTGTTTTTCTCTCTCTTGCTTTTGGTCAGTATCTGATGAGGCAAAATAAGTGCCAGTCCCCAACAATTAGTGCCAAGCACTAGCTGAAAACCAGAGAATGATGCTTTGCAGTGTCACCATCTTCAAATACACTATTTCTACCCAAGAACTCTGTCTCTAAGTCCACATGGGCCTCTAAGCCCCCAAAGACTTTTACATCAAAAATAGTATTGTCCAATTTTGTCCTGAGGGAATGGAATGATCACTCTTTTTTCCCATTGAGTCTGAACCGAAAGCCTTTCCCTAGAGAGTTGTACTTGACTGGGTCTTTGGGAACAGGTGTAAAGATGAGCCTCAAATCTGGAGAATATTCTGAGAAGTCTATTGCTTGATAATGCTTACAGCCACATGATCAGAGTTGTGCTTTTTGATAAGCATGAACAACCTTCTGGATCCTTCCACTCACTGCTTCTGGTGACGGACAAGGGTAGTTGTCAGGACTTTCACCTATAACATCTAGGTTGATTGCTTAATTTGTCCTTTCTCCCTGAATGTTCAGGCTGGAAGCTCTTCATCTTTGATGAAGAAGACTATGAATTCTTTTTTAGATGATTCAAAAGAATTATGATTCCTAGTTTTATAGGAGTTGGATCATTTACCCTTGTTCAGTACAGTGTACTTTCTGACCTTAAAGGGCTTGGGGATAATTGTGCCCATTAGATTGCCAAATAATTTCTGCCTGTTCAAAGAAATGTTCAGGAGGAATGAAATTTCTGATGCACCGGCCTTCCATTTCCTCATCCAGAGCTTTCTTCCAGCCAAAACAGTTGCTGCCACTGCCACTGAAGGTGACTTTAACATGCCAAAAGAGATGCCAGCTAAAAGTTGAATTTCCAGCTCCATCTGAACACTGAGCTCCAAACAGTTGGTGCCCTCCCGAATTGCCATAAAAAGGCCCTTGAAGTCCTTGACCAATGACACACTGCATACAGGGAGGAAGTACCTGCTTAAAGGCACATATTATCAGCAGCGAATCCTCTTTTTAGGACATTCTCAACTTTTTGTCTACAGAGTCTCTTGGAGAAAAATCCTCTGGACTGGAGAGTAGTCCTGTGGAGTGAGTCCACCTTCAGATTGTGTGGGAGCATTACTTCTGCTTCTTACAGAGAGAAAAGCATCTATAAAACTCTGCATATATTTTCTTGCTCAACATCCTTCCATTCACCAACGATTAGATCTCTGAGATTCATGTGTAAAGGCATGTGTTAGGAGTACAAGGGAAAACCCAGGAATCACTCAGGGCCTTGGCCATACAAATATCCAAAAAGCACAGTGGTCCCCAATAAAAATGAATACATCATATTTTACTCAAAACACAAAAATATGAAAGAAGCAATAACATCATCAATGTAGTGGGTGCTTAGTGCAGAAACGTCTTGGTGCTCTCTTATAAGTGATACACATATTTGATAAAACCTGATGAGTATGTGTATCAACACAACAAGAATCGCACAGCCTTTTAATGTAATATGCAAAGCACACAGGGTCATATCAATGATGTTTCAATCCCTGTGAGAGTCTCGGGATCATCATTATCATCAGAACTCTAGAGGCTAGGGGAGCCCGAGGAAGTGACAATAGTTTGTGGTCCCCAACTCCCTTGAAGTTGTGTTTAGGTCACACTTGGAGAGGGACTGAAGTGCAACAAGCGGGTCTGCTTATGGAGACACATGCACTCCCATGGACGAGCGGACTGCTTGTTATTTATTTGACTAATGCACTTCTGATTATAACATCACTCATGCTCATACAATTAGCAGTTGTCACCCTCACCTTTCAGGCCGACCCTTTGGTTAGACTACCTGGCACCATTTGCTTGGGGCCCTTGGGGCCCCATCCAAGCATAACCTGCACACTACTTCAGGGAGTGGGAAACCACATATTATAGTCTCTTCCTGGGCTCCCCTATCCTCTCGAGTGCTGATGATGAACCCAAGACTCTCACAGGGATCGAAACGTCATCAGCATTAAACATAGCCATACTCTGCACATTGCATTAATGGGCTGTACAATTCTTGTTGTATTGGTACACATACTGATCACAATTTATCACATATATATATATATATACATATCACTTAAAAGAAAGCACTGAGCATGTTTCTGTACTAAGCACCCACTGTGTCTCTGTTTTTATTGTTTCTTTAATATTTTTCTTACTTTGAGTAAAATATCATTTGTACACAAGATGATGTGTTGATTTTTATTAGGAACAACTGTTCTCTTTGAATACTTGTGTAATGGCATGGCAAATGTGCAAGGTGTGTAATACTGAGTAAACAATCCCTTTCTATCTTCCCAAGTTGAAAATAAGGAACCTTAGATTGTCTCTGATGTGCTACAACGCCAGCACCTCTTTTTTCATATGTATATCCCTAATGAGAAGGAGCTGGGCAACTCATATTTTGAGTGAGAAGACCCATCCTGAGAGGTTGCGCCACTGGACTTTAAACTTCTGGAATTCTTTGTCATGTCAATGTCTTTTGTAGCAGGCACCTTGGAAACTGCTGCCTGCACCTCCGTTGTCATCAACACAGGAATACTCGGATAAGGCTGGAGACCCTAAAGTCCTACTTCTTCCCACAGGTACTGCCTCGTCTTCAGAAGAGGAACCTGAATAGATACGCCTCTTCTTTCCACTTCTCTTCCCCTACATTGCTGCCAGGAACAGCCTGCCACCTGTCTGAGAAAAGGCTTTAAGTGAAAAATGCCAGCTAAAATTAGCACCAATGCAGAAACTTGAGTTTATCTTACCACTAATAAAAATCACAATCTCCTACAGCCAAAGGTAAGAGAATATGGAAAGCCTACCAAATTGTATAAAATACCTGCCCAAAGAGTGACTTACTGATCCTCCTGAAGCATTCCAGAGCACTTTGAGGCTCTGGATACTCTTGTTATGTCATCGATGAGGCTGAATTGCAGCTTCTTCTCGCTCTGACCAGGAATGAAAGCCCCAACACAGCTGGGCCACTCGGTCACTGTTGACCCGCCCAGCCTTGCTAGGCACCGCATACCACTGCCACAGCTTCTTTAACAGTACAGCAGTGTACCGAGGAGGGTCAGGCCTACCTCACAGCAATCTCTGGAGAAAAACAAAATCCATATCTTTATAGCCGCAGCTTCACACATGGCTGCCTCGTGAGTCCATAGAGACAAAACTAAAACAGGACGTGTGACAAGAAGGAGGGCGCATATATTTCAATTGCTGATTGGTGATTGGTGCCTATGGAGGCAGGCCTGACACATAATGTAATGAATATAACCGCCGGAGGGGCGAGGAGGTAATGAAAATATACTGCTCAATCTAAGCATGTTATCTGAAGCCGCATGCAAGGATTTTAAACAGTGCGGGGCCTTATCATTTATCGTGAGCACTATACGTACTAATTAAAGATACAGTCTCTGTCACAGTTTTGGGATGGTTGGGGCCTTAAGTAACTGAAGATCTGGACCAGTACTATTTTACCACCCTACACAGTAATAATAAACAGGTGCTTGTCATGGGACCTTTAAAGGCATGTGTAACTTTTTCACAGTAAAAGAATCAGCATTTGTTGAAATATCTCAAATAAACACTGAAAACAGTATGCAAAACAACAACCACATTACAGCATAACATCAAATTGCACAAATTCAGGACCAAAAAGAATGGAACACATAACCATAACAACAAATGCCACACAACTAATATGCAAAAACATTGTCACACATTACCACCTCGAGAAACCTTCTTTCTTATTACCTCATAAAATGTTTTTCAGCCAAAGACTGCCTAAGTCGCCACCAACATATGAAAAGGTAATAATGTTTTGTGATCTGGGCCCTATACATTAACCCTGTCGAACAACTGCTTTCTACAATGATAGTGATTTCTGACACTTTTAGTAATTATGGCATCCATCTACACAGGATACCGGCAGACAGAGTCTTTCCTTGTTGTGATCCCATTTTTAGAAAGCTATCAGCAGCAGCGGAACTGAAACCTCCTATTAGGCAAATATTGGAAACTCATCAAAACATCGCTTTTGAATTTTTCATCAGTGCAAAACGCTGTTTCTTCACTGACCAGGATTCGCCGGGGTTTAAAACATATATACATTTTTGTTTACATACCCATTTAAAGGTAAAGATCATCACAATTTTATAAAGCCTTTCAACTTGAGATAGGCAGGCACTGCGACGTTATGTGTGATCCTTCGTTCTATCAATCTTACGTTTAACGAATACATTTCTGAGTTCAAATTTCCTTAAAATGCATTTTCTATACTATGTGAGCACTGTTAAAAGACTACGTTGTGGTTGTAAGCCTACATTACATTTTCGGATTTAAACGTTTTATCCTCTAAAATAACATACTCCCCCGAATTGTTTTTTTCTTTGACCTACAGGTAGCAGAGAAGCGGCCTTCGTATATGCCATCTCCTCTGCTGGAGTAGTATATGCCATCACTCGGGGCTGCAGCCAAGGGGACATAAAGTCCTGCAACTGTGACCCGAAGAAGAGTGGCTCAGCCCGAGATAAGAAAGGAGAATATAACTGGGGAGGCTGCAGTGACAATATAAACTACGGAATTAAATTTGCCAGAGCATTTGTGTACGCCAAAGAAAAGAAAGTAAAAGATGCCCGGGCGCTTATGAACTTACACAACAACAGGTGTGGAAGGATGGTGAGTACAGAATTTACATAATCATTATTACATCTTAAGGCCACTGAGAGTTCTGCTCAATGGTACGCGAACTTGCAGTGGAAGCAATTTACTTCATCCCTAGTTAGGACATGGCTAGGTCTGACTTTAAAGCAGTGTTAAGTCGCATCACATAAGAGCAGGCACCAAACCTAGCCCTGTCATATGCAAAATGATCTGCTGTCCTCAATAGACCTGTACAAAAAAAAAGAAACATTGTGGGGTGGGAGTGGGACTGCATAAAGCAGCAATAAACAGAGGAAAATCACTGTCTCAAATATACACTGAGCTCTTGGATGCTAATGGGTGGAAGGATGGTTGTGTAAACATGTTAGGTAAAGAAGCAAAAAGTTCTTAGTTTAGGACAAACCTTGGTGTGAAGAGATATATAAAAATAAATAATGTACACTTTTTAAAACAAGTGTGTGACTTTATAAAGGCATTATATTTTTTTTAATGTTTCTTATCATTTTAAAGACAATGGGCCTCATTACGAGTTCGGCTGTCCTTTCACAGGACCTCCAAAGCCTCAGCAGTCAAAAGACCGCCAGTACTGGAGGTCTTTTGCCCGCCATAATAGAAGTGTTCAGCTGGGCCAGCAGGCGAAAGTGGAATTTTCGCCCGCTGGCCCAGCGGACCACTCACCACAACATTGACGCCGGCTCATAATTGAGCTGGCGGAAATGTTGTGGTGCGCCGGGTACGACAGCACCCGTTGTTCATTTAACTGCCCGTAATTTGGGCAGTCAAATGCACGATGGGGCTGTGCAGGGAGCCCCAGGGGCCCCCTGATGCCCCCATTCCGCCAGCCTTTCCATGGTGGTGTTTACCGCCATGGAAAGGCTGGCGGATGATGACTTGTAATCTCCAGGGCAGCGCTGCTTGCATTATAACCGCCAGGCTGCAGGCTAGCTGCAGTCTGGCTGTGTCAGTGGTTTGACTGTGGTGGCTCTGCCATGATCATAATGGGGCAGTCGGACCGCTCTGTCTGCGGCGGACCGACCACCAGATTCATAATGAGGCCCAATATCTGGATATCTGGTCACACGTTCATGTCAAAAATACATCATATATCACTGAAATGAAACTGTATATGGAGGAAAAGGTGGACCCTCAAAACACTGCTGTATGTTGCTCTCCAGCATGAAATCCTGTTTGGAGTACTCTTACTCCTCTACATAAAGCAGCTGCAGTTCATGTGGCTCTAATGTAAGGACCAACGAGACCACAGTACTGATGGCAGTATTGATAAGAGGACATTAGAATCTATTATCATACCATTTGATGGCAGGCAAAGGCTATGTGCTGAAAATACTATGCAAGCCAGACGTGGCTTCTTCCTCTGGGTAATGGATTCATTGTTCTTCATTCCCTTATCGCATTAAGCTTCCTATGTGGATGTTGGCTGAGGGAAAAAGGTTTGTTATGGAGACACATTTATTTTTGGGTTCAGGTGTGTCCTGAATCCAGTTTATAATTTATGCCAGTCAGTTGTGTAATTTATGCCAGTCCTCTGCTTCAGCAGCTTAAGTGGGGGATGCCACTGGACCCGATGGTCCGGCAAAACGACCTCTGAAACGTTTGTTAGGTTAATTTGCAAAATCTCATAAAAGCAGATTTAGTGAATAGGGGTCAAGGGCAACTAAGTGAGCCAGGTTCCTTTAAAGAGATAGAAATTATGAAAACATCAAAAATGGTTAGGCATCAAACAGAACAGAAGGAGAGAGAAAGGTAAGAGGGAAAAATAAAATGAGCAAAGAAAGAAAGATTGGAGGTAGTAAGGATACAGGGGAAAGGCAAAAAGTGTGTGAAAATACAGTAGTGTGAAAGGAAGGAACCAAAACAGTAAGGAATGAAAAGTAAAAGGGGAGACATAAAAGGAAGGAATGGTAAAAAGAACAAATTAAGAAAGGAGGCAAGGATGGGTGGAATGATTGATGGAATGACTGATTGATGGAAGGATATTGGATAGAATGGTGGATGGATGAGTGAGAGGACGGGTAAATATGTGAATGGATTATAGAATGGTGAAAAGACCGATAGAAGCATAACGTGTTGGAAGGATGAAAAAGTGAAAGAGCGCCTGAATAGAGGGTGGATAGAAGGCTGAGAAGATGAATGAGTAGATGGGTAAATGAAGGGTGAATGGAACTATTCTAGGACTGGTCTCTTTGCTCACTCTGTGAGGTTTAATTTTCTGGCTACTCCATTGATAGCACTAGTTGCTAGTGTTGGGCAAAGGCCGTCATTTTTGTGCTGTGGAACTTATTTTTTATCATCAGACTTTCACCTAGGTAGAAAAAGAAGGCGGCGCTAAGATAAAGGAGGAAGATAAAGATACGAAAATAGAGACAAAGGGACAAAGCAGGCATACCAACAAACCTCCTTAATTGGATAAAGAGATACGAAGTGTAAGACGGCCTTGGCATTCAAGAACCTCAGCATTCGACCTGGTAGGCCCCTAAATAATATGTAGGGTCCTGCACTGATTTATTTTTACACATTAGCTACTGCCAAGTCCTACATACCCATGGCTTTTGGGTTTTGAAGTAACCGGCAATAGCCTGATCTACTTTTTGAACAACCATTGCTGACAGTTTATTATTACTAGTGCTGAAATAAATGAACCGAGACTGCAAGAAAGCGGCACGATGAAGCCCTATCAAGCTGTGGGAGGGTCATTTAATATCGAATTGTTTGTATTTCAGATACACATCATAAGGTAGTTTCATCATAGGCACATTTGAACTCAAGATACAATACGTTTTATATCATTTTTTACAGATGACTGTTTTGGATGATAAATACAAACAACTAATTGGGGGTTTTCAAATGTTTGACCCTAATTTTACACAATAATTTGGATTCAATAATATATATTATCAAATTTGGAGTTTCTAGGTAAGTATCTCAGGGCTACATTTCTGCAGCTCGGGCCTTCTCTCCAGTGTCATACTTCTCCATTGTAATAAAAAAAGTGCATGATGATCTCCTGGTGTTCTGATGTTCTAATTAAATATGTTACTGTAATAATAAGCTCTGAACATACCCCACTTATACACAGATAGCTAACAAGAGGGCTTTTAACTATGCATGTGTGTGTGTGCATACAGAGAATTACTTCCCAATTTTGATGGAACAAATACGTGACACACATATTATCTTATAACCCAGCCAAGTTCTGCTTCTCATCGCATAGCTAGGCGCATTCATTCAACTTTGTCAGCAAAGAACATTTAGTCAACTCTGTCATTTCTCTCAAAATTGTGTTGATATGCGATATGCTGCAACACCTGTCCATACCCAAAAAGTCCATCATTTTGACCATTTGGCAACACCAAACCTCACCACTATAGGTGGTGTGTACTGGTTGACAGCTCCACGTGTGCATTCCACCCAGACAGCCATACACACAGGACACTCAGCTGCAGCTCCATTCATCTGCATACTGATTAGTCTTCCTGGGCAGGAAGGGTGGAGGGGCTCTCACTTACACTTCAAAAGCTAGTGGCCTGACCTCACACAAAGGACTGATCAGCCCCCACAAATATTACCCTATGAGTTATTGCACAAATACTTTAAATTGCCTTATAAGTTAGGCATTCCTGTTCTGAACGAAGGATAATCCTAAATAGCCTTCCAAACAGTGTCTGTAAAAAGTGGAGTGTGAGGGGGGGACATGCGAATCTCATTTAGACTTCAAGCTCTTTACAAGGGATGATTTAGGTGATGCAAGACTTTTTTATATTTTTGAAGTAGAGTGGCCACTTGTAAGAAATTGGGTTACTGGTTGACTGGGGTGTGAGTCCTGGTCAAGCAGCAACCACAGTGCTTGTCAGGGTAATGCACAAACAAACCCTAAATTAACCTGTGCTTAGCTCTCCGATAGCTTGGCTCAAAGCAGCCAGGCCTAACTCAGTGACAATGTGTAAAGTATTTGTGGAACACTCCAAATAGTAAAACTGAGAAAACACCACTCAAAAAGAATCCCACACCAGGTTATAACACTAGAGCTGAATTTCATAAAAAACAAGACCATAATAACAAGAATCCAATTAGTAGAACTGGAGATATTGAATTTTAAAGTTTTTAGTGAAAATAGCACCAAAAGGCTTAAAAAGGCAATTGTGGATATCTAGTTGTGCCAGAGCGGGACAAACTTACAAGTTCAGGCTGACCACAATGGAGTGTGTGCCAGCTACAGCAAGCCAGTTAGGCCCGTTGAACAAAGCAGCTTAAGTCCAGGATTGCAGAGTGTTAAGTGGCTCTGCATTGAAGATGTGTTGCGCAGCCAAAGAGATGCATTGGTTCCAAGATGTGGCAAGGCTGTGGTGTGAGGACCTATTGTGTTGGCATCAAAGATCCCATTGACGGCACTTGAGAGCGAAGTCTGGCTTCGAGGATGTGGCGCGCAGTCGGACTGGCGCTCTGGTTCTGAAGAGCTCCAAGGCTGCAGTGCGGAGTCCGGTGTCGCTGTCAAGTCTGCGGTATTGTGGGTTGCAGAGGCAATGCAGGTCTTAGCGATGGGTCCAATCCATGCAGCAGCAGAGATGCATAGGTTTTGATCGGGGTTGCGCTGTGCAGCAGAAGAAATGCATTGGTACCGCTGGCTCCGCTGGCTCCACAGAGGCTTGTAAAGCATCTTAAGCCCACTTCAAGGTTCCAGGACTGGGGTGGCATCACTTGGCAAGATAGACTCACAGATGGAGGAGTCCAGGTACAGATGTAAGATTTGTGAAAGCCTGCTTCAGATCTACAAACCAGAAAACTGGGCCCTGGGGTCGCCCTGGGTTCAAGAGATGCAGGACCAGTCCTTCTCACCCATAGCAAGAGTCCAGCAGATTGGCAGTCCTTCAGCAGCACTGCAGTCCTTCTTCCTCTCATAGTCTCCACAGGTCCAGAAGTATGCTAAAGTGGTGGTGTCTGAGGTCCCATATTTATGCCCAACTGTGACTTAGAAGTGGGGGAGAAGAATCTAGAAGTGTTCCTTTGAAGTCCCCAGGCATCCTTCCTCCCATGCCCTGGCTCCAGTTTAACTACAGGGGGTATGCAACCCTTAGTGTGGAGGCAGAACACAGCCTAGTTAGGTATAAGTGGGGCTGTTCCCAGGTCCTCCCTCCCATCCTGCTAGTGATGACCCATCTAGGCACACCTAAGCTCCCTATTGTGTCTGACTGTTTAGGAGAAATATACAGACCCAGTTCCAGTTGTCAGCTACACCCCATCATGTGACCAGAGACAGGCTTCATGCACTAAAAGCTAAGGTAGAAAAATGCCAACATTCGAAAAGTGTCATTTTCAGAATTACAATTTATAATCCGACTTAACCATTAGTTAGGATTTTAAATTGTGATTCCAGAGACACGAAACATGAACTGGTTATCTCTTCCCATTTGAAAATTACACTTATAAAATGTAACAAGGCAACTCCAATGTTATCCTGTGGGATGGATAGGCCTTGCAGTAGTGAAAAACAAAATTAAGAGTTTTTCACTACCAGAACAGGTAAAACTTAAACCTGCATGTACTTCTTTTTAAATATATTGCATCCATGCCCTCTGGGCTGCACCTTAGCACTGGTTAGAATTGGTAAAGTGCCCAGAGAGTTAAGGCCAGCTAAAAGTAGGCCAGAAAAAATGGAGGAGGAAGTCAAAAAGTCTGGGGAAAGACCACCCTAAGGTTGACAGATCTAACACGGCCTTTCCTAGAATTGCCCAGTATGGAGGGGAAGTCAGAGGGTGGGGATGAGCTAATTTCACAAGAGCCCTCTTGAGTCTGAGAAAGTTGTAAAATTCAAAATCTCGCAAAGAGTATTTCCCATGCAGTGTGGAGAATGGCATAGGAGCCTCCCTTGAACCGAAATCACCAAAAAAGTACCCAGTGTGCCCACTAGATAGATTTTAAATTGTACTAAAAACTTGAACCTGCAAGTGCTTGAATACAAGTCAGCTAGCCTGATATATTGTAAGAGTAGCAATTGGGGGAGAATTTCAAGCAAATGTGATTTTAATTGCAGCCACATTGGGGGAGCTTTGATAATGCGAGAACCCCCAAGTTTCTGACAAGAAAACCATATGGTATCTAGAGAAATCAGGGAAGTTAAGGCCTTCTTTATGTTTGTTTATTTGAGAATATCTATGGCTATTCTGCCCCTCTTGTCCTTCCTTAGGATGTCAGCTATATATCTATCCAACGACATAAAGAAACTAATTGAGAGAGGTGGGATTCATACTCCACAGACAGCTGACCAGGGGCACAATCATCATCTTCATGGTTTCGGTCCTACCCTACCAAGTGATGTATTTGGGTGATCATGATGTCAGGAGGTCCTTAATCTTGCTCAACTACTTTCATTAAGAGCCATGTATTCTTTTAGGTCATTTTTAAACCAGATTTTCAAATATTTAATTATAAGATTTGCCACTTCAGATGTAAATCTTCCACAACCCCTGAAGAGCAACAAACATTCAGGGAGAAAGATTTCATTTTTCTCACTATTAAGGGAAGAGCAAGACACCACCAAATACCGTTCTATCTCCTGAATGATGATCGGAATGGCTTGGCCTGCATCCTCAGAGGAGATCAGAATGTCATCGGCATAAGCAGCCCCTGTTTGTCTATATTACTAGTTGTCTGCCTCACCTCTGATATTCTAAATTTTCTGTTAACAATAGAAATAAAAGTAGGGACAAAGGGCAACCCTGGTGTGTACCTTGAGATAGCCTAAACGAATGTGACAAATGACAACTGACTCTCACTCTTTTCTCCTGGTTCAATTATACAGGGAGTGCAGAATTATTAGGCAAATTAGTATTTTGACCACATCATCCTCTTTATGCATGTTGTCTTACTCCAAGCTGTATAGGCTCGAAAGCCTACTACCAATTAAGCATATTAGGTGATGTGCATCTCTGTAATGAGAAGGGGTGTGGTCTAATGACATCAACACCCTATATCAGGTGTGCATAATTATTAGGCAACTTCCTTTCCTTTGGCAAAATGGGTCAAAAGAAGGACTTGACAGGCTCCGAAAAGTCAAAAATAGTGAGATATCTTGCAGAGGGATGCAGCACTCTTAAAATTGCAAAGCTTCTGAAGCGTGATCATCGAACAATCAAGCGTTTCATTCAAAATAGTCAACAGGGTCGCAAGAAGCGTGTGGAAAAACCAAGGCGCAAAATTACTGCCCATGAACTGAGAAAAGTCAAGCGTGCAGCTGCCACGATGCCACTTGCCACCAGTTTGGCCATATTTCAGAGCTGCAACATCACTGGAGTGCCCAAAAGCACAAGGTGTGCAATACTCAGAGACATGGCCAAGGTAAGAAAGGCTGAAAGACGACCACCACTGAACAAGACACACAAGCTGAAACGTCAAGACTGGGCCAAGAAATATCTCAAGACTGATTTTTCTAAGGTTTTATGGACTGATGAAATGAGAGTGAGTCTTGATGGGCCAGATGGATGGGCCCGTGGCTGGATTGGTAAAGGGCAGAGAGCTCCAGTCCGACTCAGACGCCAGCAAGGTGGAGGTGGAGTACTGGTTTCGGCTGGTATCATCAAAGATGAGCTTGTGGGGCCTTTTCGAGTTGAGGATGGAGTCAAGCTCAACTCCCAGTCCTACTGCCAGTTCCTGGAAGACACCTTCTTCAAGCAGTGGTACAGGAAGAAGTCTGCATCCTTCAAGAAAAACATGATTTTCATGCAGGACAATGCTCCATCACACGCGTCCAAGTACTCCACAGCGTGGCTGGCAAGAAAGGGTATAAAAGAAGGAAATCTAATGACATGGCCTCCTTGTTCACCTGATCTGAACCCCATTGAGAACCTGTGGTCCATCATCAAATGTGAGATTTACAAGGAGGGAAAACAGTACACCTCTCTGAACAGTGTCTGGGAGGCTGTGGTTGCTGCTGCACGCAATGTTGATGGTGAACAGATCAAAACACTGACAGAATCCATGGATGGCAGGCTTTTGAGTGTCCTTGCAAAGAAAGGTGGCTATATTGGTCACTGATTTGTTTTTGTTTTGTTTTTGAATGTCAGAAATGTATATTTGTGAATGTTGAGATGTTATATTGGTTTCACTGGTAATAATAAATAATTGAAATGGGTATATATTTTTTTTTTGTTAAGTTGCCTAATAATTATGCACAGTAATAGTCACCTGCACACACAGATATCCCCCTAACATAGCTAAAACTAAAAACAAACTAAAAACTACTTCCAAAAATATTCAGCTTTGATATTAATGAGTTTTTTGGGTTCATTGAGAACATGGTTGTTGTTCAATAATAAAATTAATCCTCAAAAATACAACTTGCCTAATAATTCTGCACTCCCTGTAAAGCTATAAACATGGGAATTAAGTCCAGATCATACATTTCAAGCGCAGTAGGTAAAAAGGTCCACAATGCTTTGTCAGAGGCCTTCTTCTGCCCCAAGGGCCAACAGAGCCATAGGGGAATGTACATTCTTGGCTCTATCTAGTACATGAAAGAACAACCTGATATTATCAGTGGCTAGTCTATTCTTCACAAAACCCATTTGAGCCAGATGTATGCTCTACAGCCAATCTGGAGCTCTTTGAGATAAGTGTAAGAACTCCATTTCTCTTGTGTACTGCTGGGGCACAGACAGCATCTGCCACCCATGTGTGTTTTATAATTACACACATAAAATTGTTAGCATGATCAGGCTGAGTATAGATGTTGCACATAGGGCCACTAGCGTCACTGTTTTCACATCAGATAGTATAGTAGAATCATTTTGCTCATGGGCTGTATAATAAATAGGACAGATTTTCCCTGTTAGTACCATGGTGCACCTTTAGGCAGGTTCACCAGGCACAAATGGGGGACAATGCTCCTTACTATGATGAATGTGCTGCCCTCAGGACAGCAGTGATTTCACGCTGCCTTGGGGGCAGTGCATTTAGTGAAATACAGAGCAGCTGCTTCAAAGCAAAGGGGAGAGAGCTCCTCTGGCAGGGAGGTGCAGTGAGTCTCTGAAACAGCCTGCACAGAGATGTCTGTAAGTCCGTAAGAACCCCTTTTAACCCTCCAGCAGCCCACCCTGACAAGGCACACTGAAAGTGTGCCACCTTTTTGTGGCACACTTTCAGTGCACCTCATAACTGCACATTTGCCTCTGCATACAAGTATCAAATATGGTGCAGGCACAAACGCAAAGTGATCCTTTGTATGGGGCCATGCCCCCATGCAAATGAGGGAACACCCTCTAGAGACAGAGCTGGTGCTGCATGTGTGCCAGCGCAATCAGTATTACAGAACGGGCCACACAAGCCTCTGCAGCCGCTTCTGTAATACTAAAGTGCTCCAGGGGGCACTAAGAAGGTGCACAAGCCCTTGCACCAACAGGGCACTTTCGAAAGTTATGCCATAGTGCTAACAATCTTTTATACGTTCTCGGTGCCAAGTACATTGGTACACCATTTGAAATGTTTTGTGTAGATGACTCCATGAGAGAGTGTAATGGCATTGTAAAAAAGCATCAAAAGATAAGGTCAAATGAATAAGGTACATTTTCGGACTAAAAATGTAAAGCTATCACTGGATAAAACTGTCTTGATTGAAGAAACATCTTAAGGGCAATCAGGAAAAAAATGTAGCTAAAAAATTGCAACGTTTTGCGTGATTGTGTTCATCGCACAAAGTATGCTTTGAAAAACAGTACCATGTCCATCGCTCACGTGATTTAAGAAAATGTAGAGGGGGTGAGCACACCATCATGACAACATCCCAATGCACTACTGACATTACATTACCATGTATACCCTTGGAAGAGACCGCTAAAGTTTTGAGTGTGATGCATTCCACGCTCCCGATCTCACAATAAAAAAGACGCCTGTATATTCCTTGTGAGCGTAGCATCTCAATACCTGTGCTTGAAGTCTACAATATAATATTTAATTGTCTTTACATTTGTAATTATATGCACTTCATTCCCCTTATGAGAAGCCAATGCACGTTAGTGGACCGGTACAATCCTACAAGGCAGGCAAGTGTCCCAAGTCTGATGGGTGTTTAATTGAAGTGAGGCCTCTGTGGGAAGCGTTTTGGTGTTCATGAGTGCTACAGTGTTGTTATTCCGTTGTAGGTCACAGCGCCTACGAGAGTAATGGCAGAACTACGAATGAAAGGTAGACCTTATGGCAGCATTTTCCGGTGTGTTTGTGCTTCTACTGTTACAATACTATTTCCTTTCTCTTCCTTTAGGCGGTAAAACGTTTCATGAAGCTGGAATGCAAGTGCCACGGCGTCAGCGGATCTTGTTCGCTAAGGACTTGTTGGTCGGCTATGTCAGACTTTCAGAAAACTGGGGATTACCTTAGGAAAAAATATAACACAGCCATCCAAGTGACAATGAACCAAGATGGGACGGGTTTCATGGAGGCCAACAAGAACTTCAGAAAAGCAACAAAAAATGACCTAGTGTATTTTGAGAACTCTCCAGACTACTGCCTAATGGACAAATCAGCAGGTAAAATGCAGCAATGTTTGTTCTGTTTCTAGGGACTTGGGCGAGGTAGATCATCAGCCAGAGCAAGTGGTAAGCTTATGCTGATGAACACATTGAACATTTTCAAGAATGTTTATCTGTAACAGTGTAGAGATGTGACTTGTTTGTACAACAGTAGGGTAGGGCTTTCGGGTTAATGCTGGTTGGTAATTGTTGAAATGTGTAGTTGTAGGCACAGTTGTTTGGTTATAGAATTCTGCTTCCGGATTCGCATACGTCGAGTTAGTCGCTCACAATTTGCAAGCCTCTTCAGCATTTCGAAGCGAAGGGACATGAAATGAGGACACTCAATTAAATGTTTGCAGTGCTCTATGCACTACAGGATGTGTAATGTATAACAGATCTCACCCAGTGATGGTTGTTACCTGAGCTGCATGAACGTTAGCTTCCATGGTGCTCCTGTCTAGATAGCTCCTATCCATCGTGTTGTTTGTATTAGCTGCAACTGATCCCATTTTTCCACATAAGTTGATCTGCTAAGGGACATGCTTTCTCCATCTGGGTGGAGGTATACGGCCTGGGTGAGACATTCCTGCCATCTGCTGGGCAAAAAGTTACAGGTGCTTCATCCTAGCAACCACGAGTGCATGTGATGCCGGCCACGGCATGTGGTGTCCTTCAGTTAGCTGCTGAAAATCAGCAGTAAATGCTGAGACAAACTCTACCTTGTAATGCAACCAACACACAAGATCTACTGATCGTTCACAACCCAGGCACTAGGCAAAACCTGCTGGTTAGCGTGGATTTGGAGCAAGTATACAGAATATATATGCCCTGGTTCACAAACATTTCTACCACGAGTAAGTGTAATTTATTCCTATAGTAAGTCAAGACCAGGTCTTAACAAAATGTATTTCTGAATCTGCAACATGTTCAAAAACTGTGTGCCAAAATCGGCACTGTTCAACTCCTAGGAATTTTAAGCTTTTCATTAATTATTGATTTACTAAAAAGCTGATGCTTGGTACATGTAGTTTGAACACATGCAAACAAATAATTCAGGGTATGCTCGGAATCCTCTGGAGAAGGTAGAGGAAAGTAATGTCACTGTATAGTATCCCACCTGACATTCTCCTGGAGGTTTGGAGGCCTTGGAGGCTGATTTTAGGACATGGGGGCAGTGCAGGGGCCTGCCACTTATCCAGCTTCCCCAGGTAAAAACAGCAGGCAGGCGGGGTACGTGACTTTTCTTCAGGAGAGAGAGAAGAGGGGAGGAAGGGGGGGAGAGAGCAGAGAGAGCTAGAAAGAAGGGGTAAAGGCTGATTTGAACATTTTCCCCAGGATTGGTTTAGGTTCCCAGTCTGGCCCTGGAGGACTCCATTACTTAATCGGGCAATCTGCGCATCCGCAATGGACGCATACCCAAGGCATTTACAACAGTTTCCCTAACTACTCTCATGAGGATCATCTGGTACATACCGATTGTATTCAGATCATAGTAGAGAATGGAAGTACTAATTCTGAAGGCCCAGGTAGGTCTACTTGTCTACACACAGCACCCACGCTAAAATGTACTTAATTAATACTTGTTGTTTACCATGCCACAGGACTGAAATTAAAGAGTCGATCAGTAAGAATGATTTGGATGTGGTGTTAATATCTGATAACTCAGGTCCTGACATGAAACAGTTTCAAAAGAATACAAAAATACATTTCCTAGCAGGATAGCCCCGCATGAGGTGTAGCAGCTACTTTTAGAAACAACGTTGCAGTAATAGCGTATTTTGAGATAAATATAATAATTTTATAAAGGCTGGGTCAGACCACCCTCTATTAAAAAAGTTCCGCCGAATATCGTCGCTGCTTCTTGCTCCAAAACGTTTGGAGAAACATGTAACTAAATGCCACCTTCAGTACAATAATTGCTTAAGCATAATGCAGGCAGGTCTTAGACCATTGCACAGCACGGAATCTCTTATCCATGTAATTCTGGACGATTTGAGGATCTATTTAAACATTGGACATGTAAAAGCTCTGGTTTGATTAAACCTTTCTGCAGTCTTCAGCACGGTTGATCATGCTATATTGATAGACTATGTCGCAGCAGCAGGGATTGAACTCACACAATCTGTTAAATATGGTTCTTATAGGCTCAAAGTTACCCATTAGGTTTAGTGAACCTCAGGGCCTTCCCTTTCTCCACACCTTTTTAATACCTATGTGAGCCTCTTAGCTAATCCTCCGATGGCAAAACAAGTCAGAGCCTATAAATTTGCACATGATATATAAATGTCAGTGTATTTAGACAATAATCCTTCCTCTTTCAGCAAGTTTTGAGATTTATATGGAAGTGTACTGGCAGCAATAAGTTGGATCTTATCGCAGTTAAAAAAGAGATTCTTACTATTAACAAGTATACTGTTTTGTTTTTATTTTGTGGTTGGACACACACTTGCAGGTGGAGGTGGGCCCATTACACTCTTCCTCCTTTTGCAGGTCAAATTTCAACAGCAGTGGTAGCCTCTACCTTTTACCTTAAAGTCTTACGGAAGATCCTCCCCTTGTTATCCTCTGGAAATATATGTCAGTTAGATCTCTTATGGGGGGGCCAGTGGGGTAACGGTGTAGCATGACAATGCTAACTCCTTTTTTTTTTTTTTTAAACAAATGTCAATTGTTTTGCCCTGGTATAAAGTACGAACATTGATATACAAGTTGTCATACAGTCCCATAAACAGTAGAAAAACAGTTTTAGTCTAATTACCCCACCCTAATCCAATGGCTCACATGTTCATGCCAGGAACACTGTCTGTTCTCCAGCGATTCCCCTCCCCAGGCACCATTCATAGGAGGCGTTCTTGTTACAATGACAAATTCGTCCCTTCAACTTTTGCAATAAATATCAGTGATATGTAGTAGGGGGATCAGACTCGGGGAGCCAGGCGACAGGCTCGGTGATGGGGGTCAGGAAGTTTCAAAGCATTTCCCAGGCCCGTGCTGCATCTAGTGTTCCCAGACCACATCTGGCCTCTCGGAGCAGCACCTCACTTTCTTAGACCCCCCCACCTCTCCAGTTCTCTTCTCCAAGTCATGATTCTAGTGCCCCTTGGGGCTTTCCAGTGTCTGGTGAGCTCTCTTTTCGCCAGGAGAAAGGCTAGGTCTTGGAACTTACTTGTGATCTTGGTTTTAGGAGTGAGTGGGTGCCAATTCAAGCGGCAATGTTCTGAGGTACATGGAACTTCTCTCTCCACTATCTCCATGACAACACCTGTAATGTCCCTCCAATAGTCGGTAAGCTCTGAGTACCTCCAGAGCACTTGGATCAAGTTGGTCCCCATTTCTCTGCATCAGGGACAGTGTGCCTCCTCTGTTGCATAGTACTGATTAACCCTATTGGGTGTAAGATACGCTCTATGTAATACATACAAATGAATCAGTTTGAATCTGGCGTTCCTAGAGACCTTGGGGATCTGCCCCAGTATGTGTGTCCAGTCCTCATCCTGAATTGGCATCCCAAGATCTTCTTCCCAATGGGTTTTGAGAGCATTCAAGAGTAGTAACAAGCCTCCCCTAATTATTCTATATAGACGCGTAACAGCTTTGAATGTACCCGAGGAAGTAACCAAGTACTGGCAACTCTTGGTCTGGGGAGGTTCCGCCAATCCAGATGCCCAGTGCTTACGGACAACGGTTGTCACCGCTCAGTGTAGGAAGAAGTGACCTTGAGGGAGAACGAAGCCCAAGTGTAAATCCTCAAATGGGAAGAAAGTCCCCCCCTTCAAATGAGGCAATGATCATTTCACCAGCCATCAACCATTCCAACAGTACCCTCCAGCTACTCCAATGTGGCAGTACCTCCAGAATCCTGATTGGCAAGTCCGACATATATGGAATCTTCATTCCAATTTTTTGCAGGCACCCGTGTCAACAATTTTCCAGCACTCCAGATTCCGTGGTGGAAGGGCAATGCACTGGTTCACTCTAAGGATCATTCTCACCAATGTGTACTGATCAGGTGCATCCGGTCTTAGGTCTCATCCTGGAGATAGTCGCCCCTCCATCCACTGCTTCATCCATTGTAGCTGGGCAGCGAGATAGTACATTTCAAAATCAGGGGTGGCCACCTCTCCGTCCTCCACTAGTCTTTGCAAAGTATGCAAAGCCACCCGCCTGTTACCTGACCCCAGTTGAAAGTCCTTATCTGTGATTCAAGATCCCAAAATGTCACCCTAGAGAACCAGACCAGGAGCATCGTAAAGTAGTAGAGCAACGGGGAGGGCAGCCATTTTCAGTAGGGCAACCCACCCCGCTACTGATAGTGGGAGTGCCTTCCAAAACTCCCAGCTCGTTTTAAATTTGCTAATGGCCAGTCCTATGTTGCTTTCCAATAGATCAGCCGGCTCATGATAGATCCGTACTCCCAAGTATTGTAGGCAGCCAGGCCCCCACAACAACTTTGTGGGAAATAACCAGGACTTCTGCCAGTGAACCTGCTGCCCTGACAGTGAGACAAACTATTCCAGTAATACCCAAACACCTCAGAGTGCACTCAATGCGTTCTGCAGAAACATCAGGAGGTCATCAGCATACAGAACAATGTAATTGCCCACTAGTATGCCACACTAGAAGTTTCTTGTCCTGGCACAGCAAGCCAAAGGCTGCACTACTGTGGCGAAAAGTAGAGGCAACAAGGGGTAACCCTGCCTAGTCCCTTGCTCCACTCTGTAGCTTTTGGAAATTACTCACCTGTGCTTACCCGAGCTGGGGCAGTTGGTATACATTAACCTATGAGAATGCTAACTCCTTTTATTTGGAAAATAATGTGGTCCACTGTATTACTGGGTCCCCACATTTGGCACAATCCAGGCTATTGCTACAAAAACTTAACTGGCGCCTGATTAAGCAGAGAGCCCAGAACAGAGTTCTCTGCATTATCCAGAAGACTTTGCAGTGTGAGACACCAGCATTCATCAACAGATGCATGATGAAATATGTGCCACAAATGACCCTAAATTCAGCCAGATATCATAGACAAAAAAATGAAAGGCAGATCTTTTTCTGCCACCAGTCTCTGGAACTTTCTACCATCTTCACTATGTCTGGAAAATTCTTCTGTTTCCGTCATCACCTTAAAAAATGGCAAGTTTTACTTATCCTAGTTGCTTTTCTCACCCCTACAATAACTACTTCTGTGCCCGAAAGGCAAAGGAAAAACTTAGTAATAACTGTGCATAGAAGAAATATTTGTAACATAAAGCAATTGCACTCTGATAGTAATTTTCATGCATTTACCACTGATAAACCCCTACGCTGGGTTACATGCGGCACGCTTTGTGCTACAAACCTATTTTCCATCGCTGAATACTGCTGAGGTGGTAATTCCCCTTTTAGCACTGCATTATGTATGCAGGAAACACGAGTATTGATAATTTCAGTATTTGTAGCAAAGTACTACCTGTTATTGGTTAATGCTCTCCAAAGAGTCGTATTTTGGCATGAAATTATCCTTCAAACAGGTTGAAAATTGACATCTTCTTAAGCCCCATTGCCTTTATATTCAAAACATTATTTACAATTATATATTTTTAAATTAAATGAAGTACTGTTACTTCTGAATATTTCATTATCTTTGTAATAGCCAGATAATGTTGTATGCACTTTTAAGTGTTTAAATATGCATGTGCTTTGTATGTTTACTAATACCTCTAACAAAAAATTACTAGTGTTTGGCAAATACAGAATGTGCTCTACGGCTAAGAACTGAAAGAAGTAGAAGATTTCTGATGTTTATATTATCTGGTCCAATCATCAACACTTGAACAAGACACTTGCTCAGATGTTATAAAAATATATGTTAGTAATGGAAAGTTTCTGTTAGACCTGACATCCTTGGTGTGGTCTTCCACCAAACTCACTCCAGTTTTGTGAAATTCATTTTTGTTAGCACTAGATCTCTCTGCACTTTACCATTGCTAACCAGTGCTAAGGTGCTTGAGGTCTGTCTCCAAAACATGGTGAAATTGGCCTACACCTGATTGGCACATGTAATGTACTTATAAATGCTTTGTGTATGGTACTACATGTACCGAGGGCCTGTGAATTAAACACTATCAGTGAGTCTACAGCACTCTTTGTGCCACCCACTAAATTAGAACCTTAAAACATGTCTAAGCCTGCCATTACAGCTTGTAGTGGAGTTTTAAACTGCCAATTAAACTTGGCAAAACAAACCTTTTTGCTAAGCCTAAATCTTCCTTTTCAAAATATATGTCACCCCTAAAGTAGACGCTGGACAGTTCATAGGGCACGGAGATTTGCTTTTAAAAAGTACAACATGTGGTTTTAGGTTTTACATGACCTATTAGTGAACAATTCCTAAATTAGTTTTTCAGTGGTGTAAGGCATATTCTCTATAGGATAACATTAGGTTACCTTATTACAATTAGTAAGTGCTAACTTTTGATTCGGAGCAGGTAGAAATCTCACATTTGGACTCAAATGACTTGTAATTTAAAATTGTCTTTAACGGTAGAGTTGGATTTTAGATTACAATTTTCAAAATGCCACTTTTAGAAAATTGACATTTTCCTGCCCTAAAGCTTCTAAGGCATTCTAGGAGTTATGAGAATCCTGGGCCTGTTAATAGCTTCTGCATTGAGGATGTCTGTTGGGCACAAACAGGGAACTATAGGAGAGTAGGTGTGGGCAGGATGGCCAAACCTGTTCCCTGCCACACTTAGATTTCAAAGGGCTTGCATCTAGCATACACAAAATAACTTAACACTAGTCTTTTGTGACCCTAGAGTTTTTTAGCCTTAGCGGGGGAAGAGAAGAACTTTCCGTGATAAGATGTGGGGACTGAAAAGTCCCCCACTTCAAAGGATGGTACCATGTATAAATATTGAACCTCTTGAGCCACTCTTCAGTACACTCCTGGACTTGCTAAATCATACAGGAAGAACTACCTTGTTTCATAGAAGACTGCTGTGCTGCTTAAGGTATGCCTTGTTTCCCTGAGGACTACCCTGCTACTGGAGGCCTGCCTTGTTTTTCAGAGGCTGAAGAGTGCCTGAGGCTTGCCTTGCTCCCTAGAAGACTGCTCAGTTGGGTAAAGCCTGCACTGCTGCTGGTGGCTTGCCTTGTTCCCCAAAGGACTGTCCTGCTGCTTGAGGCCTGCCACGCTCTCTGCGAAGGAAGAATGGACCTGCTCCCTTCATCTCAGATTACCTGAGTGAGTTCAAGGGTCAGTTGCCTGACCTCATCTTCTGAGCTATAAGGACACAACAAGTTCCAGAGGCCTCCCTACAACTGCCCAGTTGGCCTGTTGCAACTGTATGTCCTTGACCTGCAAAAGGACATGCCTGAGCCCTTCTGGCCTCTGCTAGAGTGAGTCTCTGATTCCCTCCATGTGCCTTCCCAGGTCCCAGACCTTTGGCTGGTATGTGAGTGCTCTACAAGAAAAAGAGAAATCCTGACATTCTGGACTCTTTGCACCGGCATTTGAGCAGGTAACTTTTTCAACAGGACTAACCTGGTTCCTGTATTCGGCTGATTCTCCATCATGGTCTGCCTGAGCTTGTGACTCTCCTTCACTCCCCTGGACTAGCACAAATACATACCTGCAAGTTACTTTTGGTCCTTTTATGCGTTATACTTACCTAAAACCTACAATTTTATTGATTGGATTTTTGTTGTTTTGGTCTCATTTTATTTATTTCAGCTTACACTATTTTCCTAAATAGGTTTGGGATTTTTCTTCTGTTGTGTTTCCTTGAATTACAATTTGTGTGCTGCATATATACTTTAAATATTGCCTCTAAGTTAATCCTGAATGCTTTTGTGCTGAGCTGCCAGAGGGTTAAGCACAGGCTAATTTAGTGTTTTTTGTGGTTCACCCTGCCAAGGACTGTGGTTGTTGTTGAGCAGAGGTTTGATCTGTCCTCTCTATACAATATCCTAGTTTCCTAAAGTTTCCTAGAGCAAATGTGTGCATGGCTATTTTGGCAGGCAAATTTTGGGGGCAGCTGAATTGATACTATAAATGGATTATAATCAAAGGTTGAAACCATCACCATTGACTCGACTGCTGCATAGCCAAACCAAAAAAAGAAAAAGAAAAGTCCATAGTGGTAAATTCACGAACCCCCACCCACTACACAAGAATTAGCTTGAATCTCTTTTACAATACCCGTGTCCATTACAATATGACGAGCTCTGTTCCTGAAAAAGAACACAGAAAACATAAAAAACAAAAGTGCTCAGATGGTGTAAATTCACCCACAAAATAAAGTGTTTCAGACATCTTTCATTTTTCTCTTGAGTTCAATACATGGAGAGTGAGCATTGGATCTGACCCCTTTAAAATAGTGGATTGCCTGGATGAGACCCTATCAGCCACTGATTAGGGAAATTGTTACTCATATCTTAGATCACTCTGGGGGCATATTCTAGTCTTGTCGCAGTGCTATTGTCTGTTTGGATATTTCTTTCCACCTTGTAGTAAGTGCTACATTCAAACATACATTTTCTCACTTTCTATTCTTTGTTTCATACATGCATTGCAAACAAAAATAAATACTTTTTCATTTTTGTACTGCTAGACACTCTGGTTCCCTTTATGGGAAGGCAAATGAATTGCTAGGGACACCAAAGGGTAGTTCCAGTGATGCTTTCGTATCCCTAACAACCATATTCAGCTGTTGGGCAGCTTCTGCTGGGCTGCGCTGTGAAGCTTCTGTACCAGTCTGCAGCTAAAATACAGATTCAGTACACCTGTTGGCTATGGCATAGACAATAATTCTGACATGCAACCAGACCTTCTGGCTTTGTCAATGCTTATTATTTCACGTTAGGTGACCTATAAAATACAATTGGTCCCTAATAGCTGTATGTATTAAGCAGTGGATTTCTTGGAAGAGGAACATTTTGAAATTGGCAAGAGCCCCTAAAGAAGAACCATGGTGAACAACGTATCTTCTTCATCACATAAGAAGCAATCTCCTTCCTCCTTTTCAGTTTTTTATCACCGTCTACCACATTGCCCACACATTACTAACACCCTGATGAAAAAGTAAATTATTTAAAAGTTAAAAGCAGTTCTAAATGATCTTTATACTTTAACTGATGAGTTAAGAAATGTATCATATGACTCCATGAGATTAAGGATACAATGCTCCCGTCTCAAGGATTTCTTTTACAAATCCTTGTTTTCTGCTGTGTTAGTGAAATAGGAAGAACAGAAGTGAAGCAGCACTAATACTCCTGAAATGCATTAGGTCATTGAAACTCAGAATTTGAGCACAATGTCCTTGTGGGCACGGAGTGATATGGTAATCTAATTTATTAACAACTGTATTAAACCTCGGGCAGAGTTTGGATGCAGCTTTGTGTATACATTTTTATGAGACTTGAAAGAGGCATGACAGACTAGACAAGCCTTCCACGCGGTAATATGCATGTTCTGCTGAGACCAGTGTTCACAGCACCAACCTCTAGCTCATCCTTTGAACATTGTTTTTCAAGTTCATAAAACATGCTTGTAGGGGCAGAATGTTCCTGCATTTAAAATGAGTAGTTCAAACTTAGTTACATGAAAGCTTTATGCTTCATTAGACACACTGTAATGTGTCCATAAATGGCCATATATTTGGCGCAACCCTCTGCTTCAAATTACTAAACTTTGGTCCCACGGACGTACCTTCGAGGGGTTGGGGTGTTACACCCCCATAATAACTGTATTTTCTGGTAAACAGTAGGGTACAGGTGCTTTCAGTCGGCTATGATGAGGTTAAGAATGTAAGGACATCACTGAGATATCTCATTAATAAATGATGGATTAATCCAGAATACTGTGAAGCATTGCACAACCGTTCTGAAGTGATGCAAAGACCATAGTGAATTTATTAATGTACAAGGGGATCCAACGACATTCCAAAGATCTGGAATCCCCTAAATATAAACCTGGGGCTTTCTCAAGGTTTAAAAAACAATCCAACAACATACATTCCATAATACAAAATGAGAAAACCGGAAAATAAAACCCCGAATTGGGCAAGTACACTCATAGAGAGAGAGCAAGTATATAGGTACGCAGAGAAATGTGAGCGGGCAAGGAAGAGAGAAACAATGAGACAGATATGCCAGCAGACAAATAGTGGAAGCAGTAAAGAAAGAGAACATTGAAAAAGAGGAGGGGTCAAAGACAGTGGACAGCCGAATGGAATTGGATGTTAAATTCAAAAGGCATATAGTAATGCATTTTTAAACCACGTGCAGTTCATATTGACGAAGGCAGCATAACCCAAATGCCCAGCCGCGCACAGGGAATACCCAATTGGAAGAAATATATAGCGTATTAAATATGAAGTTCCAATAATTCAATATATAAATCCCACACATGTGGGCATAGCAAGTGAGTCATAAAGAAAAATATAAAGAAATGTCAAAAATAGAGATCAAAAGAAACAGCAAACACAAAATAGGTATGAAGAGAAATTAGCCATCCATAAATAGCAAAATTATTATTGGAAATTGATCCATTGATCTCAGAGTCAGTATCCAAATAATGTACAAAGTTAGCAAGGTAAAGAGCGTCCAACAGGCATTTTTTCATAAACAAATGAGTAAGCTATAATCATGTATTTCAGTGAGGGGGTAGGCCCAAAGCAATGTCATATGGAGACGATATTCATGAGCAAAACAATAGTAACATAATGAGATTAGCCTACATATGGGTACTACAAAGGAAAAAGATGGGGCATCATGGAGGGATGGTGAGGTGTATGTTGCATTTCTCGCTGAATTTTTACATACTGACAGGCAAAAACACACAATTGTGTCTCCCTCGCTGTTTCGAAAGTCTTCAAAAGGTTGGTTATTTTGCAAAATATTGTTTTCTCTCTCTTAGTACTCCTACCAATCCGCATTCGTCTCCCTTTCCACTGCCCCTTAAGCCCCTTTCCTATGCCTTGCTTGCCATATATTTTATTTAAACATTATATGCCAGCGCGATTGTTGGGAAACCTTTGAAGCACAACTCCCCTATTCCCCAATTTTACTGACCAACACGCCCCTACTTGGCCACCTAAAAAAATCACCACTAAAGTTAGGATGGCCAGAGGAAATTAGACATAAAATAAAGACTTGCGTCTTGGATTACAGACTTGACTCAAAAAATGAAAAATAAGGGCAGGCAAATAATAAGAACCACCCAACTGACACCACCAAATTTGTCAGCACTTCCGTTAGAATATTAATCGTTCCAATATGTGTAAGCAATTTTGGCTGAATTTATGTTCTTTTCAAAGGACAAAATGTTTGCTTTGCCATACTTTCGGAGTCTTTAGTTTTGTGAAGTATACCTTTACTTTTAATTGTACTTGTTCATAATATAATATAGAAGCAAATTGTTTGTAGACAACTGTAATAGCAAAGTGAGTAAGAGAGAGGGTGAGCGAACTAGTGTATCATCCACTCCCAAGATGAACGCCCATGGTACCTGTGCCTGACTGCCTTTCAAGTTCACTGGCTATGTTCAAAACTAGCAAAATATTTTTTGTGCTAAGTATCCTAAACTCTCCCGCTTTGATCACTAGTGCAGGATACCACGTTTAAAACAACAATCATATTTTATGAGTAATTAGCAACTTGTTTAATTGAGATCACCCTATTAAATAAAAGTGAATGGTAAAATCAGTTTACAAGCACTGCTATTCTGCTGAAATGTTGTTGCGGAACTACTCATTTGTTTCACCAAGCAAAGTTTCCAGGTGATCATAAAAGAGAAGGCCACACTATTTGCCACAATTAATATACCAATAAGATTATGTGCGTCTTTGGTGGCTTTTTAGCATTTCCATCTCCATTATACAATGTCAAGGGGCAATTGGTTCACTGAGGAAGTGCATTTCACACCTGTCATCTGTGAATGTCCCTTTAAAATGTTAATGTCCACCTTCTCCGCTGACCTTGATGGGCCTTTAATCCTTCTGCTTTGCAGCGGAGTCCAAATTGCCCCCCAGAGAAACGCTCGGGCCACAGGGAAAGATCAAAAGGAGTTCTTTGCCAGAAGAATGTCAAGCCATCAATCCAAGAAGAGGAGACACTGGAAATAAAAGACACCTTGTCATCTCATGTGGCTGCGAATAGCTCACAGGGTGCATGAGATCAAAATAAAATAGACTTAAAATTGTAAGTGCCTGCGCCTACAAAATGGATAGGAGAGATCAGAGCTTACACAAGGCGATCAATACGAGATTCGAACGACTGTATTACATTCCACACCTACAGGATGCATTGACAGTTAATAAACTAAGCAACTTGTAAATAGCTCACAAAGGAATAGATACAAAATCAAAGTCAACATGGAAATGTCTCGGTAGTGCACAGTGAGTGTATCAAACATCAATCTGCATTTAGCCTTTTTCTAGGCACGTCCGAATTTGGCAGATATAGGAATTTAGGTTAAGGGAGTAAAAGTAATCCCGATAGGTTCATATAGTGTTGTCAAGTGAGTCAACAGACTTCTCCTGGTTAAGGACTATCCTTTATTTAAAACAAATGAGTCAAACTGATTGTGCACTATGCTCACTGCCCGGTTCGACACCCGTAATCATAACATATAAACATCTAAACGGTTCCACAGCGTACCAGTCCCTTCTCCCTCAGGGATTCCAATTCGAGTAAGTCACTCCTGCCTTGGATTGGCTGGGGGGGATAACATCTCGTAGGAGGTCTACTATTGCATCCTCTTTGCATTGTCATCTGTGCATACTTTTCGAAGCCTACTGCCCATCCAGCAGATCAGCTCTCCAAGGGCTGGCCAAGTGAATGGCGATGTGCCTTCTGTCCAGCACCAGTCCCAGTTGTACCACATCTTTCTACCATCTAGGGGAGTGGCAATAGTCCTAATAGGCAATGGTGTATCATCAGTTCAGCCCTAACTCCTGTTACCCCTCCCGAAGTATCTCCTCCCAAATGGGTCTCGCCACATGGCACACCCACGTCACGCAGCTGAAATGGAGGGGGTCCCACTGAACCTCGTACACCCAGTCAAACTTGTCTGGCAGACCCTGCGTAGTCGCTGCAGAGTCAGTTAAGACCTATGCAGGTAATACAATTGTGTCAACTTAAATCTAGTGTTGCTCGCCACTTCTTGTATCTGTGCCCTAGCGCGTCTCCACTCTCCATCTGAGAGGGGGGCCTAAAGGTGTCCATCCCAATTGTGACAGGCAGACGCTACATTTGTCTGCCTGTTGTTATTTAGGGCAGCATACAACCGGGAGATGATGCCCATAGTTGAACCCAGATCCAATACCACTGTCAGGAAGTGAGTCATTTAGTTCATCTGGGAAAGTCCTCCCTATCTCTCGGACTGTGTGGGACATGCTCGCCTACTGCAGAAACTGCCCCAGCCTTACCCCTAAGTGTGTCCCCACTTCTGCTAGTGTCATGAAGGTGCCATTCAGAAACAGGCCTCCTACCCTCTGACAGTCTCCCTATACACAGTGCAAAACATCCATGGAGTTGTAGATGCGTGTGAAGATGTGCAAGTACCAAATGGGAAAAAGCTTAGCATATGGCACACACCTCAAAACCTGGGTGACCACCTTTTTCCATGCCTGTACAACCTATGACACTATAAAGCGGGTGCCAGCTGGCATTCTGCAGCCCCTCATGAGTAGCCTGGAGAGCTCTTCTGCTGTAACCAACCCTTCTAGAAATGCCTCCTTCCATTTGGGGCCATCTTCATACCACAATGCAGCATATTGGAGAAGGCCAGCCAGATTGTACAATTTGAGGTCCAGGAAGCCAGCCCGCCCTCGGTAAGGTCTAATTTTAGGACCCCTAGTCAGACTCTTCTCCATTTTCCTGCCCACACTAAGGACATTAACAATGCATTACGCAGCCAAAAAAAGGAGATTGGTAGAAAAATAACTAGCTCTATATAATGTAGAGACATCTGTGAAGCAGGATCATTTTATCAAGTGTCACTCTGCCCATAACAGACAGTGGTAGTGTGTTCCAAAAT
The DNA here is from genome assembly GCF_031143425.1 of Pleurodeles waltl. Classification (NCBI taxonomy): domain Eukaryota; kingdom Metazoa; phylum Chordata; class Amphibia; order Caudata; family Salamandridae; genus Pleurodeles; species Pleurodeles waltl. The sequence continues at coordinate 514,190,518 of NC_090445.1, forward strand.
TTAATGGAAGCTACGACCGCCTACCATCCTACCCATATTTAACTTGTATTGTTGCCAGTGGTCATGCGTTAGCTGCATTCCCAGATAATGGAATTGCTGCATCTCCCAGGGCAGTCCCACCCTGGGGCGATCAGTCGCTCCATAATCTACCAAGGACGCCACAGGAAAAAGGATTGATTTATGGCAATTATCATGCAGACCCAACACTCTCCAAAAGTAGCCATAATGCGCAGGAGGCACGGTACCAACCGTTCCGGGTCGGTCACATATATCAGGGTGTCATCGGCATACACTGACACAATAGACGTTGTGTCTCCCACTCATACACCTCAATTCTTAAGCTTGTCTCATAGATGTATCACCAAAGGCTCCATGGCTAGTGCAAAGAGGAGTCAAGACAAGGCGTAACCATACCTAGTTTCCATCTCTGTGCTGAACACGTCCAACCACCACCTATTCATTGCACACTCTCACCCTGGGTTCTGTGTATAAAAGGCACAGCCACAATAAAAATCCCAGACTCAGACCTATCTTTTGCAGCACTTCCTATAGATATTCTCAGGACAGGTTATCAAATGCCTTCTCAGTTTCCAGGGCAACTATCTCTGCCCTTACCACTACACCCTGAGTTTCATGTAGTACATGAGAAAGCTGCCAAAGGTTCATGTGGGTGCCTCTCCCTGGCATAAAGCCATACTGGTCTCTGTGCAGCAAGCGCATGACCACGTGGCCCAGATGCGTCACAAGCACTTTTGCTAGCAATTTAATATTCACATTATGCATAGACAGTGGCCGGTATCAACCGGGGTCTACCTGGTCCTTGGCAGGCTTTAAAAGCAGAATAATTAGAGTCTCTTGCATGTGGATTGGTAAGGCTCCATTTTTCCTAGCCTCACGGAGAGTCTCCAAAAGCCCAGGGAGCAAGATGGCAGAGTAAGTACGGTAATACTCAACCTGGAGACCATCAGGTCCGGGGCATCTCCCAAGAACCATGTTGCGAAGGGCCTCCTGTAATTCCTCCAACTGTATCTCCCCATCCAGGCCTTCCCTCTGGGCCATCAACAGTCTGGTGACATGACCCCATTTAAGAAATCTTTCACTCCGCGTGCCTCATCATATGCCGGGGTCACGTAGACCCCTGACAGGTGACCTTGCAAAGTCAGATTTATCACTGCCTATCCAACTGCCATCCTACTGCCCGGCTGAGTGAGGGAAAGAATCACTGGTGGTGGGCCACTCACATTTGAACAACGAAGCCAGCATCCATCCAAATCAGTCTCCCTCTCTATGTAGCTTCTCTCTATAATCCCTCCAAACATGGAAGTCTAACCTGTCAACGGTATTCACGTCTCATCTGTGCACCTCTGCCAGCTCTGCATCTCCCAGCACCTGCCCCACTGTCTGTCGCTGCAGACGAGTAAGGAGTTCCTCACCCTACCTCAGTTTCTGTTCCAGTTTCTTTCTGGTGCCATGGGTCTTACTAAGAGTCTCAGCCCTAATGACTACCTTTAAAGCACTGCACTCCATTCGGCATGTGCCAGCAGTATTTCTGTTGGTGTCGAAGTGGCCCTGCAATGTCAGCTGCATATATGCCTTATATTCAGGGTCTACCAACGACTCCAGCCACAGCCTCCAGAGAGGAATGCTTGGCCTGCGTCCACGTACCACACACTCCAACATCAGGGGGCATGATCTGACAGAAAGCACACCTGATATCTCACCCCCAGATCATTCAGTGTACCATAATCAGTTAACAGAAATCAGACCAGTCAACTATGGGCCAGTGTGTGGGTGTGTAACAAGAAAATTCCCTTGCCGTCGGGTGGAGTTCCCTCCAGATATTTACGGACTGTAATCTAGACAATGTTTCCCGCAGTCCCAACACCATGTACAGTTTTGTTCCCAATCTGGGAGGGTGCCTATCTAAATGTCCATCTAGGATACAATTGAAATACCCTGCCCATATTATAGGCATTCCAACACAAGGCAGAAGCTTGGAATCGAGCTTCCCAAAAAAAATGCCATTATCAGTGTAAGGCGTGTACATGGTAAGCAGGCATATCTCCCTACCACCTAGTATGCCATTCAGTAACCCATACCACCCTTCCATGTCAGCGGTGTGACTGTGCTGCTCGAACTGGACCCCAGGTGCCACCCAGATAGACACTCCCCTGATATATGAGTAGTATGTTGAGGAGAATAGTGGCCCTCTCTACTATTTCTGCAGTTTCTGGGCTTCCCCATCCATTAGGTGCATTTCCTGGAGCTGCGCAACGTGAGCCCCCACCCTCCTCAGGTAGGCATATGTCCTGTATCGATTAACAAGTGAGTTCAGGCCTCTCACATTCCATGTGAGAAAACATGTGGTTTCTCTCATTGTGAATTAATATATATTAAAGGTCTGGGGCCCCACCACAGACCCCTGTCCCAATCCCCTGCCCCCGCCCATCCCCGCCACCCAGCTAGAATCACCACATGTAGCAAGAAAATAAACCCTACTAAACAGATGCCCCTCCACCCCCCTCCCTGGGTAAACACCTCAGAACTCAACTAGTATCTCCCCAGCCATACATCTGTACCCACACAGCCATAAATAATAAAACCTAAGATACATTAATGTGTGATGGACCCTACACTACACCTCTCTATCAGCTGATCTATCCAAGGGGTGAAGTGCGGCCCAGGCTAAGTTGGTGGCAGCCCAATTCTCAGTCCAACCCCTACAACCAACCCTCCCGGTTCCATACACACTCCCCACATATAAGAAGCACAACTGCAAACATGAAGGGGGTGTTCCGATTGTGGTCATACCTCCCTCAGTGATCCCGCCCCTCAGGTCCTGAATCACCTCACAAGGAGTATTGTTTCCAGCTATGTCCCAACAAAGGCTAAAGTTTGTATTGTCTCTTCCAGTTGGGCAGAATTTTAGCCAACAATGTCCAGCAGCTTGTCTGCTTTTCCCCCAGCTCAGGAACAAGCCTCCTGTTTCCCCCAAACCTGATGTCTACACGGCTACAGGCTGAAGACATTGTATGGCACCACCTGCTAGGCCAAGTCTCTCTCTGTTTCTGGGAGCTGCGTGTCCTCCAACAAATCTGAACCACTCCTAGTAGATGCAGTAGAGGTGACCATCTCTACCAGCTACCTAGCCTCCTCCCTTTCCTGGTGCTGTATTCCAAGTCCAGGGTGCCATCCTGGTGTACCACAACCTTCTTTCTGGATGTAGAACACTGTCTGCATCTGCATCCCTTCCTCCCCATAGGTACAGTCTGTCTTCCTCTCCGGGCTCCCTCAGGAGAGCCCCCTGGAGTTGGAGCTGGGATTCGGTCTCCTCTGCAAATATCTAGCCAAGCCCAGATGTCCTCTGGCTCCGCAAAAAAGTGTAATCGACCACCATGTATCACTTTCACTTTAGCCAGGTAAAGTAACATATAACTGAGTCCCATAGCTTTCAGTTTTAGCTTAAAACCACTAAATGACTGCATTAGTAGCTGAATGGTTCATGTACAGTCTGGGACGATATATATGACATGGTTCTCAAAGGATGGGTCACCCTTCTGATGCACCTCCTGTAGGATGGCATCCCGGTCTCTGTAGTCGAGGATCATCACTATAACGGTTCTTGGGACACCTTCCCGAGGTAGGGCCGATGACCTGTGCACCCTCTCCACCACAAACAACTGTGAAATCCCTGTGTTCCAGTGTCGCTCCTATCCAGCCCTCCTAGAACAATTCTGGGCATTTGCCCTTGGCACCCTCGGGGAACCCAACAAATCTCAGATTGAATCTGCTGGATCAACCCTCTGCATCTGCTATTGGCTTCTCCAGCTTGTGTGACCAGGTCTCAAGCTTGTCCACTGTAGCCCTCAGCATCGCCATTTCCTCTTGCAGTTTGGACACCTGCTGTTTAGTTTCAACTGATATTTCAGCCATGTTACATACATCAGTCCTCAGCGAGTTGCCATCCAATGCTATGGCTTCGATCTTTACCTGTACCGGCGTGCTCAACGTCTTGATTGCCATCAGGATCTGGGCTACAGTTGCACCCTGTGGCTCTTGCAGTCTCTCACTGTCCTCTGCCAGTGGGCCACTCCCTGCCCCAGAGGCAGAGAATTGGGCGATTTTCATTTGCTGCACACCACTACATGCGCTGTCTTTACCCATTGTTCATGCTAGATCAGTCGCATTCTGCTACTTTCATCCATTTTGCAGATACAAGGGCAGTGTGCACCACTCGCACCCCGAAAGGGCCAATGGGGTCGGCCACGTCCACCATGGAGCAGGAGCCCTTTGGGTGTGCCCCGCACAGTTATCTGTATTTCAAGTCAGATTATGCATTCACAGGACCTGTCTTTGCAGGACACAGCATCTTTGGCCCGCTCCCCAACCAAGAGAGGGGGCCAGGGCCACGGCCAGCTCTGCAATCCCACTAGACACTTTACACTCCCTCCGTCTGCTGCATCACACACCCAGGCACCTCCACAGCCCACCAGAGGGATCATCTTCCCCACAGTCCTTCAACACTCAGCAAACCCCTCACTGCCAGTCTGCAGTGATGGCACCAGGTACATTAGGGTGACAGTGCGAGCACCACCTCTCGTTTTAGGGCTCCCCTGCCACCGGTCACAAGTGTAGAATGATTCCTTCAAGGGAGGTGGTGTAGAACAGACATGAATCAGGCACAAACCTCGGGCTCCCATGTGGCAGGGTCCCTCATGGGCCAAACTGCCCCTGGGTCCCTTGCCTCACCCTACTCTCAGACTGTTGGTGGATCAGGCAGCTCCATGGTTGTGTACCCCATAGTCAGCGCTGATGGTCTCCAGGCAGTGCCATGTCTCTCCTGGCTGGTCAATGTAGGTCCCACATAGGGCCCCCAACTGTCAAGAAGGGGAGCCCTAAGGTGGGTGTGGGCACAGTGATCCTGGAGCCCTCATGCCCCATTTTGGTAATTATCAGTGGAGTGAGAAGGGCAAGCAGGGTCTTCCAGGTGTGCCTCTCATTGGGCCAGAGTTGTCACACTATCAGGCACTGGGGTCGCCGATACTCCTGGGCTCAACACGAGCCCCCGGCACAGCGTACAATCCATCAGTCATTTTCTTACTTTCAGCAGGGGGTGGAGCAAACAATAAGTCACTGTCTCTACCAGACAGTCCTGTATGGACAGTGCCTCTTCACCGGGTCTCTTTGGCCGGGCCTAATATGCCGACCTCCCCAGGCTCTCCTCAGCCCTCTGGGAGCAGTGCGAGTCACTGCAGCATGTTGTCTTTGGTCGTGGGGCTGGGGCAGGCTACCAGCAGCTCCCCCACTTTTACCCCATACATGAGTCCCACACCGGACCTTCTCACACGGCCCAGCGGTGGGGGCCACCAGGCCTCTCACAGTTGCAGCTGACCACGGTGCAGCTGGCCTTAGTATCCTCACTACAGCAGGAGGCAGAGTAGGCAACCAGCAGTGCGCCTCACCTTACAGCTCCTTTGCAGTAGCTGCAAGTCGCCGCAGGGATGCCTCATTGTCCTGGTGGTTCAGAGGGTGCCAGCGTCCTCTAGACCCTTGCCTCCTTCATCAGCCTATGTGGGGCTCGCCAAGAGGCATCAGTCTGGTGTCTGTCGGGCTGCCCCAGGAGCAAGTGAGGGACCCCCAGCACTCACCTCCCCCAGCGTAATTGGAGTCATGGACTCTACAGGGTCCTTGGGGGTGGCAGGATGAATCAGGATTGTGAAAACGGTCCGGAAACACTGCCAGTCGGCTATCTTGCTGGTCACATATTAGAAAAGTGATTATGGTTAAATAAATACATATTGCATATTTACAGAGTGGGAGCAAAAGATCATTATAGCTCCTGAGGGTGTCAGGGTCATGCAATTAACTGTGAGGGCATATCCCTGGAGGGGAGCACCGGCAAAGAGTGTTTTTGAGAAAAATGTCTTTGGAAGAGAAGAGTTTTAAGGTCCATTTTAAGGATCCGAAAAGAGGTGGTGGTGCAAAGGTTTGGAGGTAGTGAATTCCAAATTCTAGCCCCATTACCTGAGAAAGATTGCTCCAGAGTCTTTCCCTTTTGTAGGTTGGAGGTTCGGGCAGCAGATTTTCAGAATTTTGTGAATGTCTAAAGCCACCTAATATCTTGAGTTTGTTTGCTAGGAATTGACGGTTGGAATTGTGAATGGCTTCATGAGTGATACAAGCAGTCTTGAACATAGTCCTTTTTTTAATAGGAAGCCAGAGAAGAGTTAACAGCATAAGTCTGATATGGTAATTTCGTTTGGCCCCATAGACGAAATGCGCATCCAAATTGAGGATGGATTTTAAAGAAGATAGGTGAGTCTTGGTGGCACCTGGAAGCAGGAGAGAATTACAGTAGTCCAGTCTGAAGAGTACCAAAGATTGGACAAGAGTTTTCAGGTCTTGTGCAAGAATGTAAAATCGGTTCCCCCCAGAGAAGTCACAGTTGGAAGTGTGCATCCTTTGACATAGTGTTGATTTGGGATTGGAGGTTAAGTCTTTTGTCCAACATGACAACTTTGGATTTGGCGCTGTTGATGATGGTAGGTTTACTGTAAAGAATATTTATATTATCCATCCAGATGGAGCATTTGAGGTAGAGATGAGAAGGAATTCAGCTTTAGGTGATGAGACTTCAATTCTTGGATGGAGTTGAGGGTGGTGGCGAGAAGTGAGATATTGTGTGCTGAGGATACCTTGAGGTAGAAATGGGTGTCATCAGCATAGTGGTGATGAAGGATCTTGGCCTCTTATAAAAGGGCTCCTAGCAGTTCAATGTAGAGACTAAATAGGGTCAGAGCAAGGATCAAGCCTTGAGGGACACCTTGTTCCACAGCTTTTGGAGTTGAGAGAAAGTTTTCAATTTTAATCATCTGAGATCTCCCCATGAGGTAAGATTAAAACCATTTAAGTACTAATCTTCAATTCCCATTCTTTATTTTAGTGTGTTAAGAAGTGCATGATGGTTTACGGTATCAAAGGCTGCAGAAAGGTAACAAGCATTTTCAATGCAACGGGTCTCGCATTAGCTTGAGCTAGAGCTATTAGCGTTATAAAGAAAAAAAATGAAGCGCACTCGCACGATCGCGCTGCATGGAAAATGAACGGATAAAGTAGTCCGGACACCATGCTGAAAACATCGAGCCTCGTATGTTTTTAGTAGTTTACTGGTGCTGTGTAGGTGGGCTAAACACCGGAAAAGGCATGACGTATGCATGCCTTTCACAAACCAATGTGAGTGACTGGCGTGACATGGGCGTGGTTGGAAGCCCAAAGAGAGGTTACAGAATGGGACGGAGCGCTTTGCGATCGCCCATAAAAAGGATCAGGAGGCAGGAGCCCCTGTATTACAGCAATGTTGTAGTGCTCTGCAACACTTTAAAAAGAGACTTGTAACCCAAGTGATAACCCCAGCCCGGTATCCTTGATTTACAAACAAATATTTCTAAAAGCGTTTCTAATTTAAAACATGATTTTTCTGAGTAAATTAGAATGTTTAGGGGGTCATTACAACCCTGGCGGAAGGTGGAGAACCGGCGGTAAAGCCGCCAACAGGCTGGCGGTCTTACTCTGTGGAATTATGACCATGGCGGTTACCGCCATGCTCATCCGCCGGTTCTCCGTTCCGCCTGCCGGGCTGCAGACCTGGGTCTCCAGCCCGGCGGCCGTCACTATACCGCCGGCGGTATTTGGACCCGGCTTACCACCATGGATTTCCAGCAGTTTGAACCGCCATGAAATCCATGGCGGTAAGCACTATCAGTGCCAGGGAATTCCTTCCCTGGCACTGATAGGGGTCTCCACCACCCCAATGCCCTCCCCTACCCCCCCACTACCCCTGCCACCCCCAAAGGTGGCAGGGCCCCCATCCCCACCCCGATCCCCAACATCACTTCACCCATACCCACACGACACGCACGCAGGTACCACCTACATACTTACACGCACACATGACGACATACATGCCTACCTCCACACACCCAGTCAATCACGCACACCCACATTCAAACATACACGCACACATCCATACAGACATACCCACAGACATAGACGCACTCATTCCCATACACACAACACCCCTGCAGGCATACACGCACTCACACACCCCCTCTACATACACACACCCCCATGCACCCACACAACACCCCCCCAGCCCCCTCCCCTCACGGACGATCGACTTACCTGGTCCGATGATCCTCCGCGAGGGGACGGGAGCCATGGAGGCAGCTCCGCCGACACCACACCGCCAACAGAACACCGCCACGGTGAATCAAAGGATGTGATTCGCTGGGCGGTGTTTTGTTGGCGTGGCGGTGGAGGTGGAGCAACCTCCACTTCCCCACCTCCCGCCAGTATGGCTGTTGGCGGCTCTCCGTCCGTAAAAGGACAGAGAGCTGCCAACGGTCATAATAGGCCGAGCGGCAAACCGCCACCAATGGCGGTCTTCCGTACGGCGGTCCCTCGACGGTTTTCAAAAAAGACCGCCGAGGTCAAAATGACCCCCTTAGTCTGAATTGATGAAACCTTCTGCTAATGAAAAAAACCATATAGGAAACAAATATGAAAATACAGAAGGACGAATTCCCAAAAAGTGCAGAAATCAAGAGACTTATGTGCCACTGACTTCCACAGATTTTCTCACTTTTTCCAATTTTCAAATGAGAAACAACTTCCATATTTTCCATTCTAGTGGTACAGAAATGGCACAAGGGGACCTGTATGTATGTATATGAAATTTCCATAGTGCAAACCTAGCCAAAAGTAGACCACTGTACAAGGTCAAAGACAAGCATAAGATCAAAGAATGGCAGAAGAGGTAGCTGGTTTATGAACATTGTGATGTAGTGTTCTTTTAAAGAAGTGTGTCTTCAACTCTTGCCCATACTGAAGCCCTAATGGATAAGTGGTTGTTGCTCCAGGGTGCTTAGATGGAATTATCCTGCTACTTTGTTTTCTCTTTCTTGCACTTCCTAGTCTGCAGTCTGTGTCATCCTAGTAGCAGGTGTGCTGCGACCCACTAGTTTTGTTTGCAAGACATGCAGGGATGTTGGTCCTTATGGTTTGTAAACGATGTGGCTTGTTTTGAACATGGAGTAGGCCAGCAACGGAAGCCAATAGAAATGGGGGGACGTGATGTGGTCATATCTGAAAAGACCTTGGATGAGACTTACTGTGGCATGTAGGATGCCCTTTAGGGATGCCAGTGTTGATTGTGGGAGGTCACAGAGCAGGACGTTACCACCATCCTGATCCAAGAGTATTAGGGGGTTCAACAGAAGTTCTGAAGTCTCTTTCTGGAAGGCACTGTTTCACTTTCTTTAGTAGAGAGAGCTGATATCATCGGTCTGTGTTTTCTGTGCCAATGTGTTCTTTAAGGGTGAAATTGATGTTCCATGTGAATCCAAGTGGCTTGACATTCAGTGAAAATTAAGATTCAAAGCCATCAAAGTTCATATCATTCATCAAGGTTTGTACTGTTTCTTGTTTGTTGTTCTTGGAAATAACAGGAATTTTCTCTGTTGGTTTGAGCTTCACCTAAGCCCTGGACATCCAAGTCTAGAAGATGTGCAAGCAGTGTTTCAGGCCTTGGGTGTCTGAAGTGGAGAAGACTCTCCATTACAGCTGTGTAACATAAGCATATTGGTGAATGTTGGTGCTCTCATCTGTGAGTAGATGAATTGTAGGTAACTGATGGGCCAGAAGTTGTGAGGTCATCAGGGTGTAGTGTAGGTTTCTGTATGAGTAGGAAGATCTGGACTGTCTTGAGAGCTTTTCGGAAGATGCTTTGAGTGCAAAATTCATTGACAAAGGAGCGTACGGGTAAGAGAGCATCCCATAGAGTGTTTTGGTGAAAGACCATAGTAGGACATCATCTTCAGAAGAAGTGGCTTTGAGAGAGCTGAGTATATTGATAAGATCTGCAGGAGGCAGTGTTATATTTTAAAATGTTATGATCCTAACTGTTTGCACATGAGCTATCCTAGCCTTCACAGTTCTGGAATTGCTTTCCTGAGGGTAGAACCTTTTGAAAGCAGTTGCAGAGTAGCCTGGAGGATGTGGAGGATTTGGAAAAAACCTAGTTGGAAAAATACAAGAAATTTTCAGAGCAGTCTTTGCAAAGCGGTGGCAAGGATTTGAGGTGCGGATAAAATTATTTATTGCCTTCTGTCTCTTCACACAAGATTACTCTACTCTGCTGAAGGTGCATGTAAATTTCTGGTGTACCTGGTGCTGATGTTTTTGGGCCATGGTCACATTTGGTGACCAGCATTATTTAAACAAATTATGCAGCCTTACAGTTTTTGGAACTGGTATTGAGGCATTCCAGGATTAGGTGAACAGTCTCCATTGCAAGCAATATTTGCTGGTGTTTTAGTCTTCCAGGATTCTGTGGGTGAGCGCCATAGGAAGGCCATATGTGATGTATTGCTGCAATCCAGGATTTAACAAGACATTGATTTCAGAATTTGTGTGCAGCTCTGTCCCCATTGTTATTGTTTTCCTGAGGGTAGACACTTTTGAAGACATTTTTAGAGTGGCCTGGATGATGTGTAGATGGTTGCTGTTGCTTGCTGTTGGTGCCTCATATATAGAATAAATCTATTTAGAAAAGTACAAGAAGTTGTCAGAGCAGTCTTTACAGGTGGGGCTCTGAAGGCTGACAGTTGCAGAATTCTACCGGAAGGGGTGGGCATAAAAGATGAAGTAGGTTTGGTGTTGGTGATTTGCTGTTAGTTCTTCTGTAGTTTTTCTTGGAAGAAGACGTTGATGGCATTGTACTTTTCTGTGTAGTGAGGAATATGTGGTTCTGGAAGGAAGGTGATGTAGTGCTTGTCTTGAAAAGTATTCTCCTTCTGTTGGAGGCTGCATTCATGGTGTTGGTGTCGCACTTTGCTTTGACTGATGTTGTGAGCTGTCTGTGTGTCAAACGGAGAGGTATTATGAGGTCAGCATGCACTGCATGCCCTATGACCCTGCTAGGTAGTAAAAGCCAGAAAAAAATCAGATATAGTGGGGCCCTCATACCACTGGTTCCCAGGGTGTCCGCACCTGCAGCACTATTGTTAGTTGTTCGCTTCCTTGTATTTTTGAAAAATTTACAAAGGTACTTTTACAAGAAATAGTACAATGCACAGATAAATACTTTAATCTTAATGACAATACTGATATGTCTCCATCCATCTGATATTAAGCATTTAAGGCCACACTGAGGTGGAACTTATTTTCATTATGGCAAACATAAACAAACATTGCTTCCTAGAAATTCAAGAATTAGAGATGTAGATACATTCCGTAGTACAGCATTATGAGCTCACGCAAGTGTTAGTTCTATTGCATCAATTAAATGCAATGAGGGGTAAACCTAGAGGCATGCTGGTCAATAGGGCAGAACTCATGCTCTTACACTTGAAGCAGTACTCAGATAAGATCCATAATTAAGTGGTGTAACTTACAGAAAAATGAGCACATTCCCATATCAAACAAATGCTTATGCTACATGGCAAAATTCTACAGTCTGATAAACTGAAGGAATTTCAGACCTTTTACGAGACACCGTATACAGCAGAGCATTCTTCCTTCATCTCGCAATATAGCTAAATCAATGATGTACACTTAACAAAAATTCTGTGCATATGTGCCGAACAATGAGGGAACCCATACATGATGAGGAAGCAAAAGCCACAATCTAACAACTGAAAGCTGGTAAAGCAATGTGCCCAGAAGGCTTTACAAAACCATTCTTGAAAGCCTTCCTGAACAAACTAGTCAAGAGACTAATATTTTTAGGTTAAGCGTAAGCGTTTGACCTTGTGTATACTTTTAAATATACTTCTACTGTGGGCTTAAAGCGATTTCATTTGTTGGTTGCAGTGTCCTTTAAAAATCCTTGCTCACTAGTGGTCAGTTCTGCCTCTTTGTCTCTCCTTTTTATCTTTCAGACCAGTGACCAACTATTGTAAAAATACACATTGTCCTCTTTGTCTCTTTTGTAGGGGACTTTTTTTCAATTTTGCCCGCTCATCTTACACTGTGGCTGCGTATTAAAGAGCAACCACGCTTCCTCATGAAAGTCCTCCAGCACATCTCCCTTCCCCCCTCTGCAAACATAAAACAGCAGAGGCAGGTGTTTCCAGTGCCAGCTGGTCCTCGCTCTCTTAGTGTGTTTCCCTTTATTAACGCCGCACACCGTGCTTTATCGTTAAATATTTTTAAATATGACAGCTGCCTGCCTTCGTTTTTATTCTGCACAGCGCCGCTTGTTTACTATATACTGATGTGCACCTTTAAATGTTGTGGTCTATGGCTCTAGCACATAGATGTTTACTGCCATTGATTAAATACAGGAAATAAGGATGCTTGAATGGAGCATGTTGGGCATGGCAGTAATGATGAATGCGGTCGGCGTTCTGGTAATTGAAGCAGTGGCATTTCGAAGTCCCGGTAAGAGGGACACACTTCTTGATTTCGGTAGCATGTTTTTTCATCGGGCACTGTTTCTTTTGTAAGCACCACAATGAGCGCATGGGACAGCACAGTAAGGGTCACTTTTTATTTGCGTACACATCTTTCATTGAGACACATATGTCATTCGGTAAGGGACACCTTTTTTCTGCGTACACAACTTTGATTGAAGCTCAGATTTTGTTTCGTAACTTAGTAGCACATATCGTTGGGGCCTATCATACAGCGTGGGAGCCGGCATTGGTACCCCGTGGTTTTATTCTCGATAAAAGTCAGTGGCATTTATTCTGGTTAACATCACTGGCATATATATTTTTGTTTGTTGTTTGTTTGCTACAATGTGGAACACAATTTAGGCTCCACATCTTGGTGGATTTATCATGCATGGTGCGCACTGAGTGAGACATGTGAAGCACACATTATGGTTTTTAGGTCGAGAGTTCAAGCGCTTTGACCTGTTGTATGTATTATGGGGTTTCAACCAGGCCCACCACACGCCCATCACTTTCATCGTTCATGGGCATGCCTTTCAAAAATCCTTTGTTATAATTTGTAAATGCTTTACGTTGTCCCACCTTGGGTCGGTTTTGTTACCGCCTTGCAGACGGCCCCTGTTACATGGATAATTGCACGATTGCCGATACGTTTGACTGCAAGCAAACTTCCTTTTCTTTTTGTGTGTATCCTTCGCGCTCATGCTCATGGCAGCCATGATGCTTTGAATCGACTTACTTACGTCAACTGTTTTACTTTTCATTTTCAATTTAATTGGCTAGAAAATCCAGTTAGGAATTTACAATGCCAATAACTCTAACTGGAGCAAATGTGAGACCCATTGCATTGCAATGCTTGTTATTTAAAATACTTGCTTCTGATGATTCAGTAGCACATCTTACAGACCTATTGCTTCACTTCATACAGACGCCAAACTTAACAAAATCTGAAATACTGGCAAACAGACTGGATGTTTTTAGCTTGGGATTTATATAGTGACCAATCAGGTTTTGTTAAGGGCAGACATACTCTCAACAATGTAGGTAGATTATTCCATATGAGAAAGTCATGAAAATACAGATGCCCGTGCTTCCAGTCACTCTAAAACCAGAAAAAGCCTTTGACTCAGTGGACTGTGGGTTTTTTAAACTGGTCTTTGTGAAGGTGGGGATGAGACCTCGATTTATCAATGATTATTGCTAACTATACTACCCCCAAAGCCAGAATAGCTCTCAATGGCAGATGTTTCAGCTGGTAAAAAGTATGTGACAGGGATACCTTCTGTCTCTCCTATTGTTTGCTCTTAGCATTGAGATGTTGCCATCTTCTATCAGTGAAACAGAGAATATTCAAGGGATACAATTTGTTGCAAAGGGACATAAATTAGCTCTACTGCTAACTTCTCTGGAAACACACTCATGCAACTGGAATATTTTGAAACCTATGAGGATTACATAATCAACAACGCTAAATCGTAGGTGGTAATATTAACCTTTCTAGAGCAACTGTAGATGCTCTACATGCCAGATTCCAACTTAGGAGGACCTCCACTCAAGTTAAATATTTGGCAATAAATCTCACACCAAATGCTCAAGATGTATACAAAACTAATTATCTCTCTCTGCTTTCTGAGTTCAAAACTGAAAACGACCTATGTAAGTAGACACCTCACTTCCTCTCTTCGATTGTTTGTATCAATGTGGTAAAAATGAACATTGTGCCCCAGAATACAAGCACTTCTGATCCTAGTGGAAGAGAGTTTCTTTGACTCCTTTCAAGATATGTTAACACAAAATGCTTTGGAGTGGTTCTAAACCCCAAGTCCTTTTGGAACTACTACTACAAAGTAAGATCAGGGAGGATTAGCACTGTCTGATTTTAAATTATGTTATTATGCAACACAAATGTGCAATGTGGTAGAGTTGTTAAAGAAAGAAGTAGATAAGTAGATATATGATGCCCCTCATGAAAAGGGCATTTATGACTAATCCTTCCAAAAAGTGGTTTGGCTTTGCAAATGGCACAAATCATATAATGCCTACCTTGGCACATCTGTCAATACCACACTACACATATGGAATACCATCAATAAATGTGAAGCCCACACTACCTATCTCTACTGTAAGAAATTAGGTTATTGGTTGAGGGGAGTGGAAGCCGCACTCTGGCAGCAACCAAATTCCTTTTCAGGGTGAACCACAAAAGTCACTAAATCAACCTGTGCTTAACAATCTGGCAGACTGGTAAAAGGCAGTTCGGCTTAACTTAGAGGCAATGTGCAAAGTAGTTATGCAGCATACAAACGGTAATAAAGTGAAAACAGAACAGAAGAAAAATCCCAAACGAGTTTAGTAAACTAGAGTACATTTTAATAAATAAAATTATACCAGAACAGCAAAAATCCAATAAGGAAAACCAGAGATGCACAAAGTGCCAACTTCGGCTATATGGTTGCACTGGACAAGGACAAAGTCAGAAGTTCAGCCTGTCTGTGATGGAGCGAGGGCCAGATATAAGGACTAGGTTAGTCTTGCTGAGAATTGTACCTTATGTCCTTGATGCGAGGCTTTGCTTTGGTTCCCATGAGGAGCTTCGTGCTGCATTGGTCCTGATAAGGTTGCTGAACCAGAGCTGTGATGCAAGGTCCTGCATCGAGTTGCATCACACTGAGCTGGTTCTGATGAGGCTGCTGATCATGAGCTGTGCGATCATGAGGGGTGCGATGCGAGGTCCTGCATTGAGTTGTGCCAGTTCTGGCTGTTAGGCAGGCAGGAGTAGACTCTGATGCTAGCCAAGGGCCCAGGACCTGAGGAGGCACGTCTGAGGGATCATGAACTAACTCCAGCAGAGGCCAGCAGGGCTCACGCAGGTCCAGTGCAGCAGGTCAGATGGGCAGTTGCAGGGAGGCCTTTGGAGTATGTCCATGTAGCTCAGACAGGAGAATAGCCAATGTACCCTTGGAGTCACTCAAGTTACTCTGGTATCAGGCCAGTCCTTTTTCTACTGGTCCAAGGCTCTGCTGATGGGTGGCCCTGGAGTTCCAATATTTATACCTGGTCCCAGTCTTTGAAGTGGGTAGGATTCCCTATACTAACCCCACCTCTGGTTTTGGAGAGTTCTTCCCTTTCCCTGTTAAGGATCCACACTGTCTGGGGTGACAATAGGCTTTGTGTGTGTGCTGGAGGCAAGCCATTTGCAGTGCAAGTGGAGCAGGGCACAGCTTCACCCCCCCTGTCATTGTGGCAGGATGGACCATACTGCCCACATCTAGTTTCCTTTGTGTCACTGTCTGGGAATAATACACAAACCCCAACAGCAGAGCCATTCGCATTCATGTGACCAAGGACACTGAAAGAAGGCACAAATGGCTAGGACAGGAAAATGTCAGCTTTCTAAAACTGTGAATTAAAATCCGACTTTACCATTAAAGGGGATTTTATATTACAATGTATTTGCATTCAAACAACACATCTCTAACTGCCCCCGTTCCAAAGTTATCACTTATTAAATTTAATAAGATAATCTAGTGTTTGGTAAATGGGAGAGATAGGCCTTGCAACACTTAAAACTTATTTTAGGACATGTAAAACTGAAGTACTCACGTCCTAGAGTTTAATTACAATGACCCTAACTTATGGGCCTTTAAGGTCTACTTTAGGGGTGACATATATGTATTAAAAAGGAAGGCAAAAGGTTTATTTTGCCAGGTCCAAATTGCAGTTTTAAAATGCACTAAAGGCGCAGTAGCAAGCCTGAGACATGTTTTAGAAGGCTACTACAGTGGGTGGCACAATGAGTGCTGCAGGTCCACTAGTAGTGTTTAATTTAGAGACCCTGCATAAATGTAGTGCCATTTACTATGGACTTGCATCTAAATTAAATGTGCCTATCAGGCGTATGCCAATGTTACCATGTTTAAAGGGAAGAGCATGAGTACTTTAGCACTGGTTAGCTGCGGTAATGTGCCCGGAGCCTTAAAAGACAAAAAAATAGTCTAGCAAAGTAAGCAAGTGAAGGCAAAAAGTTTGGGGTGGATCCTGCAGGGAAGGCCAGGTCCAATACCTCCCCTTACACAATGATTTGTTTCAATGCAGATTTCCTCCGAACAATGGAACAGGGGGCTTTCGCTAAGTAGCAGCAGGGAGAGTGTAGATACATAGCAAATATGTTCCATCTAGGGGCCATACAATCTTTTACACAATGTAATTTAGATTTCAAAATACCAGAAATAGTACAGTTACACTATACACAACTACAACAAAGGTCTTATCTCTGCGCTCAGTTATTGTCAGGCACTCGTCCAGCTAGTCACTTACAGTTCATATATTTCACAGTATATAATCAGTATTCATCATTTCATATAGTATTTATTATAATTTCTCACAGTCCATATACATGCCCATGTGGCATCCACAGCGATCCTTATAATTTTTGAAAGTCCAACATAAATTCATTAAGTATCCATCCAAATTCAAATCGTATAAACTTCAAATTTCCAACGTTACATCAGCCTTATATTCATCAACTCAGCCAACACGTGTTTCGTCATGGAAATCTCCCACTAGACTTCATCAGGGCTGTGCTAATATGTAACATAGAATTTAGTTCAAAGTAACACATCTGTAATGTTGCTAATTTAGCTCACCATGCGGAGCTACCCAAAACACCAACTACAAACAATTCCATTTGGGGAGCTAGTGAGGGCGAGACGTAATTGTAGCAGGGATGATGATTTTGAGAAATGTTTACAAGATATGACTTTACGCTTTGAACAAAGAGGCTATAACAGGATTACTATCAAGGCTGCACAAGAAAGGATCAAGAAAATTAAGAGAACAGAGACTCTACTACCACGCCTAAAACCTCGAGAGGAAGATACTAATAAGGTACGATTGATTACGGACTTCAATGATAGTGCATATATCATGAAAAAGATGATGAAACAACACTGGAACATTCTTAAACAAGACGATATTTTGAACAATTTTACATCATCAGGTCCGCTAATTACATACAGAAGAGGAAGATTATTGAAGAATCTATTGTGTCGGACCTACTCAAGACCCAAAACCAAGGAGAATTGGCTCACAGTAAAGAATTTATGCTTCTACAATTGTGGCCACTGTGGTGTTTGCAAATGGGCTTGTCATGGCATAATGGAGTATGTTGACTGTACCGGAAATGTATATCAATTAATATCACATATGACCTGTGGCACAAAGTATGTAATTATATCATCAAATGCAAATGTGAACGTATATATGTTGGTAGCACGATACGTCTATTGAGAGTAAGAATTGGTGAACACTTGAGTGCATTAAAACAAATGGATGAGAGATATCCGATTGTACAACATATAGGCCCTCATTCTGACCTTGGCGGGCGGCGGAGGCCGCCCGCCAAAGTCCCGCCGTCAGGTTACCGTTCCGCGGTCGAAAGACCGCGGCGGTAATTCTGACTTTCCCGCTGGGCTGGCGGGCGGTCTCCTTCAGACCGCCAGCCAGCCCAGCGGGAAAGAGGCTTCCACGATGAAGCCGGCTCGGAATCGAGCCGGCGGAGTGGAAGCTGTGCGACGGGTGCAGTTGCACCCGTCGCGTATTTCACTGTCTGCGCAGCAGACAGTGAAATACATTTAGGGGCCCTCTTACGGGGGCCCCTGCAATGCCCATGCCAGTGGCATGGGCACTGCAGGGGCCCCCAGGGGCCCCGCGACCCCCCCTACCGCCATCCGGATCTCGGCGGTCCGACCGCCGGGATCTGGATGGCGGTAGGGGGGGTCAGAATCCCCGCGGCGGTGCAGCAAGCTGCGCCGCCGCGGAGGATTCAATGGGGCCGCGGTACACTGGCGGGACCCCGCCAGTGGTGCCGGTCCGACCGCGGCTTTACCGCCGCGGTCGGAATCCCCATTGAAGCACCGCCGGCTTGTCGGCGGTGCTCCCGCGGTCCTCCGCCCTGGCGGTCAAAGACCGCCAGGGTCAGAATGAGGGCCATACTGTCTTGCACTGAAAATACCCATGCAAGTATAAAATTATTTGGTTTAGAACACTATGCACCCCAGGGGAGGTAACAGGGAATTACAGCTGAGACATAAGGAATCATTATGGATTATGAAATTACAAGCGGTGGATGTGGGTCTAAACACAGACCATGAATTGGAATACTTCTTGGGAACATAAATGCATGATTTTAAGAAAATCCCACACATTAGGTCAATTAGAAAACATGCACACGTATTTTTTATTTTAGCAAAATTTGTAGCTCATAATCAATATATATGCATAAGTAATATTCTAGATTAGGTCAATAATTACTATCATTAATACCTACAGGCATTAGCTAATGTAGTAATAGATACATAAAGTAGAAATAATAATATTATTACTGTCTATTTGAAAATATATATATATTCAACAATTTCTATTGAATTAATTATCTTGGCAACATGATTTGGAACAGGTAACAGTTTAATACACATGAATCACAGTAGGAACCCAAATGGATAGTAATTTTCATATTTAGCTATAATGTTCAAAACTACTGAATATCGTCAGTATCCTTATCTTGATTAGTAGACTTCTTTGATCTATGATTTATACTTGAGTCAAGAGTAATAGTATTTACGTATGAGTGAGACAGATAGTTTTAGTACACATGAAGAAGACATGGGGGGTCATTACAACATTGGCGGTATAAGGCGCTTACCGCCGTGCAGAAGACCGCCAACACACCGCCGCGGCCGCGGAATTCCGCCACAGCTATTATGACACACATCACGGAATCCGCCGAAATTCAGACACCCACACAATACGGCCACACCAAAGGTCAGCGATAAACATGCGGAAACAAATCCTCCACCTCCACGCCAACAGAAACACACCCATGCCATTACGACCCACGAATCCACGCGGCGGTCTTTCAACCGCGGTATTCCATTGGCGGTACACACCGCCGCGCTCAAAATACACACACTTCTACAAAACACCGCCACATTGGACAATTACAAATACACACACCTGATACAATTACAAATACACACACCTGATACACATACAAACAACACTCCCACACACCAAACACAATATAAAACACACACCCACATCACACACAAACCCCTACGACCAGAATTTCTGAGAGAAGGCCAGAGAGAGACAGCACAGAATAGACACCTCACACACACCACCCCATGTCACGCCAAAGACACCCCCGCTTCTCCGAGAAGGAGCTCAGGGTCATTGGGGAGGAAATAATCCGGGTAGAGCCACAGCTATTTGGCTCACAGGTACAGCACACATCCATAGCCAGGAAGATGGAGTTATGGCAAAGAATAGTCAACAGGGTCAACGCTGTGGGACAGCACCCAAGAAATAGGGAGGACATCAGGAAGAGGTGGAACGACCTACGGGGGAAGGTGCGTTCCACGGTATCCAGGCACCACATCGCGGTACAGCGGACTGGCGGCGGACCCCCACCTCCTCCCCCACAACTAACAACATGGGAGGAGCAAGTCTTGTCCATCTTGCATCCTGAGGGCCTCGCAGGAGTCGTTGGAGGAACGGACACTGGTAAGTCAAATCTTAACTATCATATCCCCCACCCTACCTGCATGCTATCACACACCCACACCCTCACACCCTCCCCTATCACCCCAAAGCCTCACTAATCTACCCATAACACCAACCACCCATCCCAACCCCAAGACCTGCATGACATAACTAAGCATGGATACCCATCACTAAAGCATGCCCACTGCACAGACCCACAACAACCCCCAACCATCAGCACACAAGCCCCCACACAGGAATGCCTGCACTGGTGTACACGCACACCCAACCATTGCACACCATGAAACACACACATGCAATAATCATGTACTCATACCCCCGCAGGAACCCGAAGGAACGTCACCACACCAGAGGGTCCAGACAACACCACTCCACCCCCAGAAGAGGCCCACAGTGACGACAGCAGCCCTGCCCTACTGGATCCTGATGACGAGCCAGGACCATCGTGAGCCTCAGGACAGTCGGTTCCCCTTGCCCAGCCACAGCCCAACACCGACCTTCCACCCTCTGGGAACACCAGCACAGCACCCACCCAGCGGGCCCAAACCTCCCTACCCAGGACAGGTCAATCAGCGGTGTGTCCACCACTACAGGGCACCCAGGCTAACCCAACACCCCAACAACAACAGGGACCTGGGGGCAGTGGTAGTGGGCACACGGTCCAGGGGATGGAGGCACAGGAACACAGGGGAACTGGGAGGGCTGCTGTGCGACAGAGGCAGGACAGGCCAAGGGAACCTACTCTCCACGAGGCCCTCTCCTCCAGCATGGGAGCATACCACCACTCCCAGGAGACAATGGCAACGGTACTGGGCAAGTTGCAGGAGGCCCTGCGTCTGCAGGAGGAGCAGTATTTGGGGTTCAGGGAGGAGCTCAGGACCATCGGCTCCGCCCTGGGCACCATTGTAGGGGTGCTGACGGACATTCAAAAGACCTTGAGGGACACCGTGGCACTCCAAGGGGCCCCTGACACTATCCAGGATGATGAAATGCCCACCACCTCCGCCGGCGCTAGTGGACAGGACGCCCCGCCACAGGACCAACACACCAGCACCCCACCCCCTGCAGACGGACAACCACCACGAAAGTGGTCCCTGAGATCCAGGAACAGGACAGAGCAAGATGGCAAGACCCCCACCAGGAAATAAGACCACCCTGATTGTCCCCCCACTGTAACACTTTGTTACCCTGTCCAAATCAGAACTGCTCCAGCTCCACTTCCAATGGCCAGATGTGCAATGTACCTGTGAGACTAATAGACTGGACTCTGCCATGGACATTCTTCCACCATAACCCATCCCCATTTCACAAACCCCCTTCATTGTTATGCACTTAAATAAACACCCTTGAAACACTAATAAAACTTGAGTCAGTGAATGATTTTGAACTTTGTATTGTCAATTACAGTGTCAAAAATGGTTGCCCATTGGAAGGCCAACATACCAATGTCACACATCACAAGCCTTTCAAGGGTGCAAGCTGTTGACACGTAAGTTACCACATTAGTGAAACTGAAATGGAAGGGGACAACTCAGTTAACAAATAGTGAGTGAAATGTAGGTACAGGATAGAGGTAGACATGTGAAAGTTAATATTATTTTAAACCTGAAAATGTACTCACCTGTGTCTCACTGAAAATATTGCTGTATGACTGACTCCCTGTTGTCGTTTTCTTCTTCATCAGCTTCATCCTCATCACTGTCCACAGGCTCCACAGGCTCCACCGCTGCTACAACACCGTCATCTGGATCATCCTCCTGCAGAAAAGGCACCTGGCGTCGCAATGCCAAATTATGGAGCATGGAGCAGGCGATGATGTCGCACACCTTCTTCGGTGAGTAGAATAGGGACCCACCTGTCATATGGAGGCACCTGAACCTGGCCTTCAGGAGGCCAAAGGTGCGTTCGATCACCCTCCTAGTCCGCCCATGGGCCTCATTGTACCGTTCCTCTGCCCTGGTCCTGGGATTCCTCACTGGGGTCAATAGCCAGGACAGGTTGGGGTAACCAGAGTCTCCCAATAGCCATACACGGTGCCTCTGGAGTTGACCCATCATATCAGGGATGCTGCTATTCCGCAGGATGTAGGCGTCATGCACAGAGCCAGGGAACATAGCATTTACCTGCGAGATGTACTGGTCTGCCAAACATACCATCTGGACATTCATTGAATGATAACTCTTCCTGTTCCTGTACACCTGTTCACTCCTGCAGGGGGGGACCAGAGCTACATGGGTCCCATCAATGGCACCTATGACGTTGGGGATATGTCCAAGGGCATAGAAGTCACCTTTCACTGTAGGCAAATCCTCCATCTGAGGGAAAATGATATATCTCCTTACGTGTTTCAGCAGGGCAGACAACACTCTGGACAACACGTTTGAAAACATAGGGTGGGACATCCCTGATGCCATGGCCACTGTTGTCTGAAATGGAGCACTGACAGCACCTGCACGTCAGGGGGGATTCCAGTCGGATGGCAGATTGGTGACATCAGGTCTGGCTCCAACTGGGTACATAGTTCCTGGATTGTGGCACGGTCGAACCGGTATGTCACGATCAAATGTCTCTCTTCCATTGTCAACAGGTCCACCAGCGGTCGGTACACCGGCGGATTCCGCCATCTTCCAATATGTCCCAACTGACGGTGCCTAAGAAGGACAACAGCGAAGAAACTGTCACCATTCCTCCAGGTATGTACCCACAGTCACACACAAGACTACAACAGACAATTAACCCATCCGGGAAATGTTTTGAGTGTAGGCCTCGGTATGTGTGACGCAGTAGTAAATGAAACCATGTGGGCCCCTGAAATGGCGGCTGCCTGACCTCTAAACTGGGACAATGGAATTGTGGGGTAACTGCGCTGGCGGTGGACACCGTCGCGGTAGGCGGTCGTAGAGCGCGGCACAATGCTGCATTGTTTAACATTGGACCCTATGGGTCCCAGGAGCCAATGAACAGGTGCGCTGGCGGTGATGATGCGCCACGCCGCGGACGTCACCGCTGCGGACGTCACCACCATTTTCTATCTGTTGAATCACTAGATACCTGACCTTCGACAGGAGAGGACCTACACTGCTAGTGCTGCTGTGACCTCGGTCTGGAAGAGACAATGGCTGCTGCGTCTGGGGAAAGGCCCCCTGCCTTCACTGCACAGGAGTTGGAGAAACTTGTGGATGGGGTCCTCCCCCAGTACACGCTACTCTACGGTCCTCCAGACCAACAGGTTAGTACACAGGGAGCACATTGTATGGGCTAGGCCTGGGTGGAGAGGGCTGGGTGGAAGAGGGAAGGGGGCATTCGCTGCTGCAGCAAGAAGACAGCGGAGGCTCAGCTGGGGATGGCCTCCCAATGTGGGAGGGGTGCCCGTCGCACCATGACCCCCCTGATGTTCCGGATCCTGGCGGTGGCCTACCCGGAGTTGGATGGGCGCTTAAGGACATCACAGCAGACACAGGGGGGTGAGTACAACCTCATTCTGGGGACTTTGCGTGCAGTGGAGGTGTCTGGGCGGGGGAGGTGGGCTGTGGGTGTCCCTAGGCCAGGACGAGTTAGGTAGGCAAGGCCCCTCCGTAATGTAGGCCATGTGGCACTCTACTCCATCTCAGAACAGAGGCAAGTTGATGTATAGTTGCCCCTTTGCCATCCATGTGCGCAGATTTCTACCATTGCCATGTAGGCCATATCCCAGAAATTGCATGTGCAGAGGGCAGGAGCACGGCGTAATGCATGGGGCTGCTGCGTCTGTCTTGCCCGCCAACGGTAGAGGTATGCCATGCACTAAAACTCTCTTTCTTCTGTCTCCCCCCCTTTTCCTGCTCCCCTGTCCTTTTGTACATCAGCATCATCAGGCGGAGGTACAGTGGCACTGGAGCACAAGGGAGCTGCATCCCACATGGCAATGGAGGGCCACATCACAGACTCTGAATGCACCAGTGGGACGGAGGGCGAGGGGAGCTTCACGTCGGCCACAGGATCACCAACCAGCGACACAGACTCGTCCGCCGATGTGAGCTCCCCTGTGGTGGCGGCACCATCTGTGCGCCCCACTTCTACAGGTACAGCCGCCCCCTCCCTTACCAGCACCGCCCTCCCAGCAGCCCCTCAGCGTGTGTCCCGTTCCCGCTCACCCAGGAGAGTGGGCATCACCTTCGCCCCAGGCACCTCAGGCCCTGCCCCAGTCACCCCTGCGGCCCTCAGTGAGGAGGCCATTGACCTCCTCAGGTCACTCACTGTTGGGCAGTCTACCATTGTGAATGCCATCCAGGGTGTAGAACGAGAGTTGCAACACGGTAATGCATTCCTGGAAGGCATTCATTCTGGTCAGGCTGTCCTTCAGCGAACCCTGCAATCTCTGGCCTCAGCACTGATGGCAGCCATTGTCCCTGTGTCCAGCTTCCCCCCTCCAACTTCCTCCACCCAGACCCAATCCCCTGTACCCCAGCCCATCCCAAGCACACCTACAGACCAGCAGGCACACAAGTCAACACCCAAAAGTAGCTCAAGCAAACATAGGCACCACACACACCACAGGCACTCACACAAGCATCACACCCATACAGACACAGCAACATCCACTGTCTCCACTGTGTCCCCCTCCTCCTCTTCTCTCTCCTCCCTCCCAGTGTCGTCTACACACACACCTGCATGCACCACATCTACAGGCACTAGGACTCGCACCAGGACACCCAGCAACACAAGCCGCTCACCTGCACTCACCAACTCCACTGCCATTTACACGTCCCCTGTGTCCTCTCCCAGTGTGTCTGTGACGCCCCCTCCCAAAGTACCCAAACACCGGCAATCACTCACCCAACATCCATCCACCTCACGACAGCCTCCAGTACCTGCACCTGCACCCAAAACAGCTAAAGTGACACCTCCTACAACCACCTCCTCTACCTCCACTCCCAGACCCCCTCCAGCTACCCATCCCAGTGTCCGTCAGAAACTGTCCCTCTGTCAAATTGACCTGTTTGCCCCAACCCCCCCTCCAGTTCATCAGTCCCGTCGTAGCGCCTCAGCCAAAAAGCCTCCAGTGCCAGTGGTGCGTGTTCCAGGTTTTTGGAGTGCACCGTCCACCAGGGCAGGCAGTAGGACCCGGAGCCAAGGCACTGGCAGCCCACCCCCTGTAAAGGCTCTGAAATTGGAGAGTGGACGACGGGACCGTGTCAAGACTCCTGGTGGGACAACAACTGAAATGGGATCGAAGGCGATTGGTGAGTCAGCTGTAACTCCAAAGAAGGTGGGGAAGATCCAGAGGAAGTCTGCCCAGCCTGTTGTGAGTGTCACGGCGGAGAAGTGCGCCATCATTTCCGGCGGTCCAGACACAACCGCCAGTACCGTTGTTACTGGTCAGGAGACCACCGCCGGAGTCAGTGCCCAGGAGGGCCCAAGTATCGTCACTGGTCCAGAGACCACCGCCAGAGTCATTGCCCAGGAGGGCCCAAGTATCGTTACTGGTCAGGAGACCACCGCCAGAGTCATTGCCCAGAAGGACCCAAGTCTCGTCACTGGTCAGTAGACCACCGCCAGAGTCATTGCCCAGGAGGGCCCAAGTATCGTTACTGGTCAGGAGACCACCGCCAAAGTCATTGCCCAGGAGGGCCCAAGTATCGTTACCGGTCAGGAGACCACCGCCACCGCCGGAGTCAGTGCCCAGGAAGGCCCAAGTCTCGTTACTGGTCAGGAGACCACTGCCAGAATCATTGCCCAGGAGGGCCCAAGTATCGTCACTGGTCCAGAGACCACCGCCAGAGTCATTGCCCAGGAGGGCCCAAGTCTCGTTACTGGTCAGGAGACCACCGCCAGAATCATTGCCCAGGAGGGCCCAAGTATTGTCACTGGTCAGGAGACCACCGCCGGAGTCAGTGCCCAGGAGGGCCCATGTCTCGTTACTGGTCAGGAGACCACCGCCGGAGTCAGTGCCCAGGAGGGACCAGGATCCCACAGCCCCGCTGGGCGATGATGGAACGTCAAGCCACACACCAATGTCCAGTGTGGAGTTCGTCATGCCACACACCAATGTCCAGTGTGGAGTTCGTTATGCCACACACCAATGTCAGTATCCGAACCGCCATGTCAGAGCACCGCTGAACAGTCCATAGACCGCCATGGCAAAGCACCGCTGAACAGGGCAAAGACCGCCATTGCAAAGCACCGCTGAACAGTCCATAGACCCGCCATGGCAAAGCACCGCTGAACAGGGCAAAGATCGCCATGGTGAAGACCGCTGAACAGGGCAAAGACTGCCATGGCAAAGCACAGCTGAACAATGCCAAGACTGCCATGTCAAAGCACTGCTGAACAAGGCCAAGACTGCCATGTCAAAGCACCGCTGAACAGGGCAAAGACCGCCATGGCAAAGCACCGCTGAACAGGGCAAAGACCGTCATGGCAAAGCACCGCTGAACAGGGCAAAGACCGCCATGGCAAAGCACAGCTGAACAAGGCCAAGACTGCCATGTCAAAGCACCGCTGAACAAGGCCAAGACTGCCATGTCAAAGCACCGCTGAACAAGGCCAAGACTGCCATGTCAAAGCACCGCTGAACAGGGCACAGACCGCCACGGCAAATCACCGCTGAACAGGGCAAAGACCGCCATGGCAAAGCACCGCTGAACAAGGCCAAGACTGCCATGTCAAAGCACCGCTGAACAGGGCAAAGACTGCCATGTCAAAGCACCGCTGAACAGGGCAAAGACCGTGTGGGTATGAATAGGCCCCCACATCAGGCATCGTTATCCCATGTGCAGCTGGGACAGTGACAGGACAGGAACTTTCACGGGGAGACGCATCCAGTCTGGGCACCAGTCCCACCCAGTACCAGTTGAGAACTGCATCTACTTGCGATAATGTGGCTTTGCACTCCCCAGGATAAAGCAGTGAACAAACCACCCACTGTAAAGACTTGTGAGACTGTGGCTTTGCACTCCGCAGGATGGTACAGTGGGCAAACCACCCACTGTAAAGACTTGTGAGACTGTGGCTTTGCACTCCCCAGGATGGTACAGTGAGCAAAACACCCACTGTAAAGACTTGTGAGACTGTGGCTTTGCACTCCCCAGGATGGTACAGTGGGCAAACCACCCACTGTAAAGACTTGTGAGACTGTGGCTTTGCACTCCCCAGGATGGTACAGTGAGCAAACCACCCACTGTATAGACTTGTGAGACTGTGGCTTTGCTCTCCCCAGGATACATCAATGGGCATGAAGCCCCGTCGTGGATCTGGCTTTGCATTCATCCGGCTGAGGTGCCCCCCCTTCCCTTCACCCTGAGGTGCCTGTAGTGTTTCTATCTGATGCCCCGGCAGTGTTCTCTTGGATTTTGGTCAGTTATCTATTGTGGGCCTCGCCCATGCATTTTTGGACTGTTGGTGCACGGACATTGTTGTGTACATATCTGCACTACTTCTTGTATTGTATATATAATTATGACAGATTTCGAGATGAATTCAGTATATTTTTATATGATATGTATATTGGCACATTACAATGTTTGCCCGCAATTCGCTTTGTCTTTGCATTCTTCCGGGGGAATTGTGGGTTGTTCATGTGATATTTTTGACTGCATTGGTGTGTATGTTGTGATATGCGAGGGTGGGGGTGGGGGTGTTTAGTGGGTGTCCCCCTAACTTTTGCCTCCCCCCGTGTCGTAGATGCGGTACTCACCGGTATGTTCAGCACCTACGTCGCTGTTGTACGTAGAGGAGCAGAAAGACAAGGGCAGGTAGTATTTGGAGTTCCGGCTCCATGGAGTCGTCGTTCCTCGTGGAGTGTGTTGAGGTGAGTGTTTTTCCATAGCAAAAGCTGTTTCCGCCGTGTTTTTATCCACGGAGAATCCGCCCCAGAAAAGTTGGCGGATAGGCCTGTTGTGATAGGGTGGGCGGTACATTGTCTTCCGCCTGTCTGTTGGCGGTGACCGCCACGTTGTTTGTCTGTACCGCCGTGGCGGGCGGTGTGTTAAAGTGGCTGTCTTTGTTGGCGGTTACCGCCAGGGTCATAATTCCCTTTTTTTGTCCGCCGGCCTGTTTGCGGTATTTCCGCAGCTTTAACACCGTCCACCAGGGTTGTAATGACCACCATGGTGTTTTAGTCCTCTTTCTGTTACTATGAATGGTGGAGAGACAAAAAAATCTAAGTAGGACATAGCAAAACGGGGTGCCGGCATACGTACGCAACACGTAGACGTGGTTATTTGACATCGGGTGCTTATCAAGCTCGTTTGATGAGCGTACTCGCATTGGATGGTAAACAAATACAGGATATTGGCCATAAGAAGGTAAGCGGGTGGAGTTGCCACAAATATAACCTTAGCAGTACAGTTTGGTAACTGAGATACAATCATATTGAAAAATTACCGGTTAGAAATTATACTCAGGAATAATGAGGGTTCTACTAATAGAATTCAGCAGTATAGCCCGTGGAATTGATTTAGAACCATCCTGAGGGGCTAATATGATCATACACCTCAATGTAGGCACTTGGAGTGGCTCCATAAACACATGAGCGTGACTTTGGTTATTTTGGATATAACCATTTAAATAATTTTCTTCATGTTTAAACTAGATGGTGACTGATCGTTATACATTCTAACGTTAATCTATCAGTTAGGGCTCTGAATAACTACAGATAACATACTATACAAGTAAGTCATATAAACTATTGGTATTCTAGAGAAATGGAGAATAAACAATGGTATACTTAGATGGCCAATAAACTATGAACAAGGAATTTACGACAGCATAAGGATTAATACTTGGAAATAAGGAATCTAATAAATAATAAAGGTCAGTTTACATTAAAAATATGGTAATATTCACAGGTGTGTGCATGTACACAGGGTGTGCACTAATTTGGAAACAGGGTGAATAATTGCATGGGAACTAGTATAATTCTCACATAATGTAATTAAGACATTAGGAATGTAACCACCTTATAGTACTCATTACTTTACAACATAATATAGAGTCTACACACAGGGAATATTACACAGATAATATTCAACCAAAATATTGGAGATATCATATTGTCACCCACTTAACACCGCATGGTGAGCTAAATTAGAAACATTACAAATGTGTTACTTTGAACTAAATTCTATGTTAAATATTATCACAGCACTGATGAAGTATAGTGGGAGATTTCCATGACGAAACACGTGTTGGCTGAGTTGATGAATATAAGGCTGATGTAATGTTGGAGATTTAATGCAAAGTTTATATGATTTGAATTTGGATGGATACTCAATGAATTTATGTTGGACTGTCAAAAATTATAAGGATCGCTGTGGATGCCACATGGGCATGTATATGGACTGTGAGAAATTATAATAAATACTATATGAAATGATGAATACTGATTATATACTGTGAAATATATGAACTGTAAATGACTAGCTGGACGAGTGCCTAACAATAACTAAATGTAACTTATCAGTAACTTGTTGCTGGTATACAGGGTTTTTTGGGGGTATTCACCCTGCTCAGTGCACCTTCTAGGCTAGCAAAGCAGTAAATCAAGGGCAGGAAGCGCCATTATACTCTGTGAAAACTTACCTAACCATACTAACTTGTCTCTGCGCTCACCTGTTTTGAACAGAAGAACAACAGCCTACTGACGTACAAAATATGGTATTCAAGTTCAGTTTTCAACTACATTTGATTAAAGCTGGTCAACGTTCTCAATGGAAGAACATTAAAGGCTTGTGTAGAGTGATTACGTCTCTGTACTGCTTTTAAAAAAGAATAATGTGGAAGACTCTAGAACAGAATGATATTGAAGGAACTGTTAGCAAAAGTGAAGGTCAGCTGGAAGGATGCATAGTTGATTACAGTTGTATGTTAGAATATGCAAAACTATCATCAGACAGAAATACTGTGTCCACAATGTAATTTACAAAAATATTGTCCCATTAATGTAGATTTTCTGTTTTAAACTCTAGCGGAGTGATATTTTTATAAGTGATATTCAGGATATCCAGTTTCTATCGCAACATATTTTGTTACTATCGTATCATCATAAACTTTATTTCAATCACCAAGATCATAAAAGTACAGCATGTATAAATAGATCACATAAAAAACATACAGACGTTACAAAGGAATAAAACCATCATATAATACAGCTGATAAGTAATGGGGTCTCTAGTTGGCAGACAGTTTACACCCTGTCCAAATAGGGACCCTCACTCTAGTCAGGGTAAGGGAGATACATAGCTCAGTTAACCCCTGCTCACCACCTAGGTAGCTTGGCACAAGTAGTCAGGCAAATTTCAAAGACAATGTGTAAAGTATTTGTACAAGCACACACGGTAACACAGTGAAAACACCACAAAAGGGCACCACACAAGTTTAGAAAAATAGCCAATATTTATCTAAATCATACAAGACCAAAAGACAAAAATCCAACATACACAAGTACAGATATCAAATTTTATAGTAAAAAGAGTCTTAATCCATAAGAGTCAATGGATGTGTTGTTTTAGCACAAAGGATCTGGTATGCATCAAAAATAAACCTGCAGGGGCATGAGTGCATTGTTAAAGCAAGCGATGCGTCGATTCCTTACTCACATTTGAGGCAGTGTGTTGATTCTTTCTCCACTGGGTAAGCGATGTGTTGATTCTTTCCCCACAGGGAATGGATGCATCCATTTCCAGACAAGCAGACTCTGGCCCATGTGGAGATGTTGAAGATTTTGACACCCAGGGACGATGCTTGGAAAATCCAGACGAACAGCAGGGATAAATCCACGCTGAGCTGGTGATGCTTTGATTTCATTGGCGCTGCGTTGACTTTTCAGCCATGGTGCAGCCGTTGCGTTGATTTTTCTGCCACTCGGCTCCGGTGTGTGCATTCTTACCTTAGGTTCCCCAGCTTCTCCTTTCAGGGGCCCAGGGACTGGATGTGGCACCGCTGGGTACGGGTCTTATCAAGAGAGCCCAGGTGCTGGCAGATGAAGTCTTCAATGGCCCTGAGACTTCAGAACAGGGGGCAAGCTCAGTCCAAGTCCATGTAGAAACCTCACAAGCAGGATTTCCGAAAGCAAAGTCCAATCCTTTCCCTCTTAAGGTAGAAGTTGCAGGCTAACACAGCAAAGCAACAAGCAGAGTGGAAGGTCCTCCTCAAGCATCAAGCTCTTCTCCTTGGCAGATGTTCCTCCTGATCCAGAGGTAATCTAAAAATCTGGAGTTTTGGGTCCAATGCTTATACCCCTTTCTGCCATTGAAGTAGGCAAACTTCAAAGGAAAGTCTTTGTAGTGCACAAGACCTGTCCCCTTCCTTTCCCAGACACACACTAGGGGGTTGGTGACTGTATTGTGAGAGGACAGGGAAGCCCTTTCAAGTGCAGGTATCAGCTGCTCCCAACCACTCTAGCCCAGGAAGACTCATCACGAAATGCAGGACACACCTCAGCTCCCTTTGTGTCACTGTCTAGAGTGAATTCACAAACAGCCCAACTGTCATTCTGACCCAGATGTGGATTCAGCAGCCAAGCAGAGGCACTGAATGGCAAAGCAAGAAAAATGCTACTTTCTAAAAGTGGCATTTTTAAACTTACAATCTAAAAAGCAACTTCACCAAAAGATATACTTTTAAATTGTGAGTTCATAGACCCCAAACTCATATTTCTTTCTGCAGCCACAGGGAAATGACACTTAAAAGGTGCTTAAAGGCAATCCCTATATTACCCTATGAGAGAGATAGGCCTTGCAATACTGAAAACTGAATTTAGCAGTATTTTATTTTTATAAACATGTTTTATTGTTTTTTAAAGAAAGAAAAGGAGAAGAATGAAGAGTATAGAAGAGCACAGGTAGGAGCTAGCTGCACCAGCTTGTACACATCACATAAACAACGCAGATCATCAGTATGGTACATCAACATTATTAGCATTCCACCCCGGGCATACAATAATGAGCGGTTAAGGGAGAAGACCCAGCCATTTCCCCCCCACACCTTTGCATGCTTGTGTGTACAGCCCCTTGCCTCATAGACCGATTTTTCTTGACTTGCACACCACTCAACTCCATGTTTCCATTTCCATAAAGACAGGCCTGAGGCAGTGTTCTAGTGGCTGCACTGTCTCTTCTCACCACCAGTAAAGCCATTCCCACAAATGCTCAGTCGCCCTCGAACCCTCCAGTTCATCCATAGAGCCCAACAAGACCAGTTTGGGGGACATCTGCTGTTCTCTTCCCAACACTATGGTAGTTCACAGAATATCTTGCCACAGTACACCTCTATACAGGGGCACTCCTGCAGTATTTTAGTATCAGGACAAGTAAAACACACTAGTACATGTCCTACCTTTTAAATACACTGCACCCTGGCAATCGGGCTGCCTTGGACCTACCTTAGGGGTAAATGTCAGACAGTAAAAGGGAAGGCTTGGGCCTGGCAAGTGGGTGCACTTGCCAGGTCAAACTGGCAGTTTAAAACTGCACACACAGACACTGCAGTGGCAGGTCTGAGACATGTTTAAAGGGCTAAAAATATAGGTGGAACAATCAGTGCTGCAGGCCCACTGTAGCATTTGATTTAGAGGCCCTGGGCACCTCTGGTGCACTTTCCTAGGGACTTACTGGTAAATCAAATATGCCAGTCATGGATAAACCAATCACAAATACAATTTAGACAGAGAGCATATGCACTTCAGCACCGGTTAGCAGTGGTAAAGTGACTAGAGTCCTAAAGCCAACGAAAACAGGTCAGAAGAAAATAGTAGGAAGAAGGCAAAATGTTTGGGGATGACCCAATAAAAAAAGGCCAGGTCCAACAACAACAAAGAACTCGCAAGCGATCACATAAAAGATTGAAGTAGAATAAATTTAGCAACAGGGCCAGCTTAAAATAGTTCAGTTAAAAAGACCACTGTTTAAAAAGAGAGATCCAATTGTTTCTTACAAGATGTACCTGGATCAATAAAATATGGTAACAGTACACATTAAATAATCTCTGTGCAAAAACTGACCTTTTCGATTACAGCATGTGTCCATCAATATACAAAGGGAAGGCAGGTAATAAAGCTAGACCTAAGATCATTGTCTCTATGCTGTTCAGCCACTGGAAAACATCGATTTCAGGTGCTATTTGAAAGCCCCCATGAAAATCAGACAACACTTTATTGTCCTGAATCCAATCCTGTAGGCTAAAGCATTTCTCCTCTGATCACTGGAGTGGGCAAGAGAGGCATCAAAGGAAAGGAAAGGCCTTTCATTTCCTCTGATGTGTCTTTCAGCATTTCTGCTGCCCGATCGTGATGCGATCGGGCAGCAGAAATGGCCACAAGACACCAGGGAGTTTTTTTTTTTTTTTAAATTTATCTATAAGGGGAGCGGCCCCTTGGGTAAGGGCCCCTCCTCAGGGGGGCAAATTATTTCAAGGCTATTTCTGCCCCCATTGGGGGAAGATCAGCCTTTTCTAATTAGAAACCACTGGACACAAGAGATCATTTTTTGTTTGTTTTTATTTTTGTT
This sequence comes from Pleurodeles waltl, assembly GCF_031143425.1. Classification (NCBI taxonomy): domain Eukaryota; kingdom Metazoa; phylum Chordata; class Amphibia; order Caudata; family Salamandridae; genus Pleurodeles; species Pleurodeles waltl. The sequence continues at coordinate 514,224,020 of NC_090445.1, forward strand.
ACACGTGGGGAGCGACCCCTTAGGCAAGGGGCACTCCCCAGGGGGGAAAATGATCTTTACGTCATTTCTGCCCACTTTGGGGGCAGATCAGCCAAAACCACTGGACACCAGAGATTTCTTTTGGTCAATTTCACGCAAGGGCAACAACTCCTTAGGCAAGGGTTGTTCCCAGGGGGGAAAAAAGGGGGGCAGAAACCACTAGACACCAGGGATTTTTTTTTTGCATCAATTTCATGCAAGAGGAGAGACCCATTAGGCAAGGGTCATTCCATTGGGGGGAACAAATTTATTTTAGGCCACTTCTGTCCCCCTTGGGGGCAGATCAGCCTATTTTTATTAGGCTGATCCGCCCCCAAGGGTGGCAGAAACCACTAGGCACCAGGGATTGTTTTTTTGCAACAATTTCACACAAGGGGAGCGACCCTTTTGTCAAGGGACGCTCCTTGTGGGGGACAAATTTATTTTAGGTCATTTCTGCCCCCCTTGGGGACAGATCAGCCTATTTCTATTAGGTTGATCTGTCCCCGCCCCCAGGGGGGGCAGAAACCACTTAAGCACCAGGGATTGATGTGTGTGTATTTGTGTGTTTTGTTTGGGGGGGTAGCCCCCTGGGCAAGGGTCGCTTCCCATAGGGGCACATTACTGTTGGCCATATCTGCCCCCCAGGGGGCCAGAAAGCCCACCAGAGGCCCACCAGTGGCCATATCCCCTCCCCAAATAAATGGGACCAAAGTTGTTCAGCCACCGCTGGGCAGATGGGGAAATTACCCCAATCCACTCCCCGGGGGGGGCAGAAAGCCTACTAGATGCCAGGGAATTAAAAAAATTAAAAATAGTGAGGTGATGGTTACCAAGCAGTATGGGCATGGTTATGCCCCCACCCGAACTGAATGGGGTAACAGTCTTTCAGCTCTTCCCCACACTATAAAACATCTTATCTCATGGCAAGCAAGAGGACATTTGATTATTTTGGGTCTTTGTTTTACATATGGGCCATGAGAGTTTGTCTAACTCAAAATCATCCCAGTTGGAATGGTGAGGGCTGCAGGCTTTGGACTTTAGGATGCTGCCATGTAGAAAAATCCACAAGACCTAGACACATCTGAAAACTAAACATCTGGGTGATTCAAGGGTGGTGTGCTTCACATGCACCCCACACCATTTTCTTACCCACAATGTCCAGCAAACCTTCAACTATGCTGGAAATCACACATTTTTGCAACATGTTTGTGATGGAACCTTCCGGAATCTGCAGGAATCCACAAAATTCCTACCTCCCAGCATTGTCGCATCTATACTGAAAAGAATCTGCCCCACTAAACCCGTTTTTTTTCAAACTGCACTTTTGGTCCCGCTTTGGTTCCCCCTAGTCTTTGACACGTTTTTGGCTCTTCCCTGTCACAGGCACTTGGCCTACTTAAACAAGTGAGGTATAATTTTTACCGGGAGACTGACAGGAACATTGGGTGGTTGGAAATTTGTGCAGGTGCAGTGATCCCACACAGAAATGTGGGACAAAATGTCATTTTTTAGCTAAATTTGAGGTTTGCTGAGGATTCTGGATAAGAAAACACTAGGGGATCCACACAAGTCACACCTCCCTGGATTTCCTCAGGTGTCTAGTTTTCAGAAATGTTTGGGTTTGGTAGGTTTTGCTCGATGACTGCTGAGCCCCCGCAAAAACAGGTAGTTTTGTATTTGATAATTTTGATGTGTCCACATAGTGTTTTACGGCATTTCCTGTCGCGGGCACTATGCCTACCCACACAAGTGAGGTACCATTTTTATCGGGAGACCTGGTGGAACACTGGGTAGAAGGAAGTTTGTCGATCCCCTCAGATTGCAGAACCTTGCAGCACCGAAGTGTGAAGAAAAAGTGTTCTTTTTGCCAAATTTTGAGGTATGCTAAGGATTCTGGGCAACAGAACCTGGTGAGAGCACCACAAGTTACCCCATCCTGGGTTCCCCAAGGTGTCTAGTTGTCATAACTGTCCAGGTTTGCTAGGTTTTCTTAGGTGCCGGATGAGCTAGAGGCCAAAATCCACAGCTAAGCAGTTTGCAAAAAACAGCTCGGTTTTCTTTGGGAGAATGTGATGTGTCCACGTTGTGTTTTCGGGCATTTCCTGTCACGGGCACTAGGCCTACCCACACAAATGAGGTACCATTTTCATTGGGAGACTCGGGGGAACGCTGGGTGGAAGGAAATTTGTGGCTCCTCTCAGATTCCAGAACTTTCTGTCACCGAAATGTGAGGAAAAAGTGTTTTTTTGGCCATTTTTTATACAATCGCATGTTGAGTCCCTTTTATTGTGTATTTATTGTGTCATTGGTATGAGTGTGTTATGCAAACGCTTTACACATTGCCTCTGGGGATAAGCCTGACTACTCCGTGCCAAGCTACCATGGGGTGAGCACGGGTAATCTTTGGTGTCTAATTTACTTGCCCTGACTAGAGTGTTAGGTTCTGCCTGCCTTAGGTGCCTACCCTAGCCAACCAGAAACACCATTTCTAACACCAACCAAAAAGGTTTGTGAGAAGGAAGGGGCAAAGACAGCACAAAGATGTTGAATTTAAAGAACAAACTGAGGGGCACAGCCATGGATTACTCAGATGTAAAGCAACCATAGCCTTAAATAAGATCTTCTTCTTAGTGGGCAATCAGTACATTTGTTTGAGGACAGGGGAAATAAGTTCCTGTCAGGATCACTAGTGATGCAAAAGTCTGTCTGGGAAACACAGATAGAAGACATCACCATAGTCCAAATGAGACTGAACTAATGCAGGATCACTGGGACACGGTGGCATTTATCAGTAAAGGGCAGCATATTTCATGGAAGTTTTTGTTGTCAGAAACATGTATGAACAACTCTGGAGACCTGATGTTGTAACGTAATGTCAGAGTCTAAATACATTTCCAAATTACCTACCACCTTTGAGAGCCACGAACAAGGACCTGGAACCTTGGGCCAGATGGAAGGGTTTAATTTGTGAATGTCACTTCTGCTGATTTTAAAGGTTGTTTTTGAGGGACTGTGTTTCAAGAAGTTGGTGGCCATCCAGTAGTCTAGACTGTAGTTGGCTACCAGTGTGATGCAAACAGACGTAGAAGACAATTGTGTATCGTCCAAATCTCCTTTACTGCCATTTCTCTATTTCTAGCCCATTCTCCTCTCCCTTTGTCGTTTTTCATTCCAGTGTCTCAAATGACTCTGACGAGGCAAGAAGAGGATGTAGCAGTGGTTTATAAAACACAAAAAGTAAACGTTAACTTCTTTTTATGGAACTAAAATAAGACTGCATCCCTGCATGCTCTTAAGGTGTGGACTCTCAGCACGTTCAGTGTTAACTATACTAGGCAACTGGCTATGGAAAGGTTCTATTTTCAGGGATCATTTAGAGTGTAACCTAGCATCTAAAATGTTTTAAAACCATACCATAAATCTGTTCCTGGAATTAAAATCTCTGCAGCAGTGAGTGGCACTTTACCCTTTTGTAATCATTAAAGATCTTTTATTACACTATCGCAATTCCCCCCACTGAATCTTTGCAATTATCTGTTTTCATTGTTCAAAACAAACCTTAGACAATTGGTCAAGACAACGTAGAGAAGTGGACAAAATATATCAATGTATGTACCTGCCTACAGAAAACTACCTGCAACAAGGATTCCTGCCTAGTCCTCCTTCAGTGTTGAAAAGGCATAAATATTCTCCGTTCTCTCAACGAAAAACTTAGAGACCCATTTGTCGTTGAAGTTCAGACACCCATCAGCTTGTCTCATATAACCCAATCTACAAATCATGGACCTTTAACCATGCACTCCAGAGGGTGTCTAGAAACCCAACACAAACCAGAGTGCTCCAGAACCTCTCCATAAGTATTAAACTCTATTTAAATATGGCAAATGAACCACAGAGAAAACAATTTAGGCCTTTGGGGGGTATGAAAAGCACCTTGTAAATACCAATGAAATGCTATATTCCTTTCACCAACCTATGAATTTTGTGAGTTACACCATACATATGTGGGTTTAATAGAATACAGCACTTTTTCTATTTGTGAATTAGACAAGGCTTTACAATTTTTGATGCAAGATGAAAAAAAGCCAAATTCGGAGTAGTTAAACCCTAGTTTAAAGTCTCAAAGCAATATATGTGTGTTTGTTTCCAGAGTGTGAGATATATCTATGTTGAATGCTTCCATTATTCTAGCCTTACACAGCATACAAAGTCTTGGTGTTTTTGAGGGTCCATCACAGAAAAGAGTTGGTATGGCTATTGATTGATGTGCCAACCGTAATATGATTATGTTGTGTTTGTTGTTAGGTGAGTAGTTATATGCAATGTGTCTTGAATGAATTAACTTGGTGTTTGACCATGGTACAGTATCAAATTGCTTATGCAGTTCTAAGTGAGTAAGCATGTGTTTATCCAAAACGAAAAAATAAAATGTTAATAACGTACATTACGTAATCATGATTTTATTTTTCCTTGTAGGGTGAGTCAGGCTGGGCTGGAGGGAGGGGGCCAGAGGAGGGCTATGTGCACACAAAGTGTGCATGTTTTTTTGGCCAGCCGAGTTAAGTCGGCCAAAAAGACATGCACACTTTGCATGTTCTCTATCTGGCTATATACCACAGCCGGGTAGAGAGCATGAACAGGCTCCCATTGCCAGTCTGAGTGGCGAAGCATGCCCACCCAGACCAATCACAACGCTGCTTTGAGCAGCATCGTGATTGACTGGGAGCCTGTGCAGCTGGGAAGAAGAAGAGGACAGAGGGGAGATGAATGTGTCTCACCTCGAAGGTAAGTTTTTTTAATTTTCTTTTTCTTTTTAAACGCCCCTATCCCTTTGTGCTCTGTCCCACCTTGCCAGCCCTGTTCAGTGGCAGCCACCACTGCTCAAATGGCGATGCATATCAAGTAAGTGGTGCTAAATAATAATGATGGGTGCTATATTTATATTATCGAGCTAATCACATATGTAAGTCAAGTTGTATAAATAATATGTATTCTGTCTTAATGTGTTATATTGTAGCAAATCATATGGCTTTATTACAAAAGAACTGGAGCGCTGTTGTGATCCAGCTATACCATAGATCTATGCTGTGGCCAGCAAGCTATCTAATGAATCCTTCTGAGTGTTATGCAATGGATGTGTGATTAGAGATGCATGCTGTTGTGAGCCTGGCGATGGCAGACTACATAGCATAGCTGCAATATTTTGGATGTGTGCACAACGTTTTGCCTAATGAGTCATGTTAGGTATTGTTTTAAGGACCTCATTAAAATGGCCCGTTAAATTATGATGAGGCTGGGAACAGCAGTTACCTTCACCCACCCAGAGTTAACATATCCAACCCTCCTCCCCTGAGTATCAATTATCTCTTGAGGGTTGGGGTAGTTATTGGATGGGCTCTGGATCCACTCATAATGAGATTCTTATTGGTGACAACCAACCAAAACCCATATTGGTGCTGTGCTAGGTGTGTGTGCAATCCTGTAGCCAACAACACCTTTTGTGAGTTTGTGTGGGTTGTTAAATAACCCTCACAACCTATAGGACTCGGAGGCAGCCAGCAGGCCCTCACCCCAACACCGGTCATACACAGACCGACACCTCGTTTCGTTGGAAGAAGTATTTATTTTATTTACTTTGTTAATATCAAAACATTATTCATTCATCATATAAATCATTTCATTAAACTTTCACTGCAAAACCAAAATTAATATCAAAGGAATTTTGTACAATTTACATCTATAACCATAAATCATTTTGACAGGATCCCTTCCTGTCCTGAACCTCCTTTGGACCACACAGGGACTGGACGTCACCTGTATCCCTAGGGGGGGCGGTACCCCTTCTTCCTCTGTTCCTTGCCCACATGCTCAGGGTTCCGCCCCCTCTCCAAACACCAAACAGCCAAGGGGTGTAACGGGGCGGCCCAGGGCATGAGCCCCGTGACCACCCCAGTGATCTGGGCTCCCTACCCCCAATCTGGTGTGTACATCCGCAGGTTGGTCCAGGACTTCAGGATCCTATCTCTGGTGTAATACCGGGGCCCTTCCCTTGGGGACCCCTCTGTTGCTTCAGGTTACTTTAGTACTTCTTCTTCCACCTAATAATAGGGAGAGGGTGGGTGGGACAAAAAGTCTCTGTCCGCCTGGGTCGCCGCTGCACTGCAAAGAAGAAGGCCGAGCCTTCTGGGGGGTGCTTTTAAGCCCCCCACTGGAGTGCAGCAGCCCAAACTGGAACGGACACAACGTTGGCCCAACGTCCCTACTCGCGTGTAACTTCCGCCAACACGCCTCGCGAGGCGTGCAGGTGGAAGTAACTGGCAAGCCCGTGCACAACTAGTGTGGAGGGTCCGGCCCCCGGCCCCCGGCGTCCCCGATCCTTAAGGGGTCGCGCTCCCCCCATTTTGGGGGGGCACTTTTCCAATGGCATGGCTGTGCTGTGTAGGATGTGAATATAATGTTCCTGCTACTTCGATAGTGGTGAGTGCGAGCAAGAGCTCTGAGACAGCATGCAATAATTATAGCAGGGTATTATTGGATTAATGGTATATGTTGCACCTAAAGTGTTTACTTTGATGCTCAAGTGAGCTATGGGATCAATGCAGACAACAATAAAACATACTGTCACTAAGTTAAAGTGGTTAACAACTGGCATGCACTGTAGCCTCTGGCACATTAAGGCAGTATCCGGGGTTATGAGACTACACCTGGTATATGTGTTCAATGCCTAGTCATCCGAGACTGGTACTTGTTAGTTAATGGTGTAAGCTGGTAATATGAGGCTGTAAATAGTATCTAGAAAGCAAGACTTACTGGTGTCAGTACTGATTAATTTTCATTTAAATCAATCTTATGGAAAGTGATTAAAGCTTTCAGGTCACCTTCACTAAATAGACTCCGCTTGCATATCTTGTTTGAACATATCCAAAACAGTCAGGATTAACCTAAGCTGTGTTTCTTTCGTCTAAGGCTCTCTTGGCACGGCTGGAAGAGTATGCAACAAGACCTCGCGAGGGAATGACAGGTGTGAGATCATGTGCTGCGGACGAGGTTATGACACCACACGTGTCACGCAGACCATCAAGTGCGAGTGCAAATTTTATTGGTGTTGTGCAGTCAGGTGCAAAGACTGCGAGGAGACTGTCGACGTACACACATGTAAAGCCCCCAAGCGTGCTGAGTGGCTGGACCAAACTTGAGTTCTTTTAAGCCCGCCATAAATTGACAGTAACAAGGACTATGGGCCGTGCAGTTCTGGGAGTTGTAGTTCAGTTGCATGGCTTTTATTTAAGTAATTTTGCAAAGCACTAAAGAGAGTACTACATTTCCCAGGAGTTGCTTTAGACCCTAGCAGCTGTTCAGTCAAAGAAAAAACTAATCCTTACTGTAAAAGGAGTTTGCAATACGTGATTGAACTGTGAAGCTTTTATTTGTAATTTAATTTCCCAGTGGACACTATAACTTCAAAGCAGACAAGAGAACTGAAATAAGACTGACCAATACCATTTTAGTATCTTGAAAGAAATTCACTTCGAAAACCTGAAAAATACAGGCATAATGAAGAGTGCACATGCAAAGTTTTATTGCATTTTTTACATGATGAAAAATCTCGGCATACCAGGTTGCTGCTGCTACACAAATGAACTATTTAAGAGAACAATGTCGGCGGAGCCTTTTCCTTCAAAACTTCAATCTGAAAGAACAAGTAGAGATAAAACATGTGTAATACAAATTTTCCATACCCTCTGAACCTGAACTACAGTGCTTTAACAACGTATTCCTGTGATAAGCAAATGTATAAAAAATCAAATCCTGCATCTAAAAATGTGGGAACTCCAATTTATTAAAGCAAACTAATATAACAAAGAAGCCTTTTGTTTTTGTGCTTGTACTTTGAGTATACGGATTCAGCATCTTAAAAAGTAATTATGAATGTATATTATAAACATATTGTATTTCTCTGTGCAATAATATCTTGTTTTCAATGTGATGTTGATGGGTGTTTACGTGACGAATCATGCTTTGCCTCTAGCTCTTTTGTAAATATGCACTACAGTAAGAACAAAATATACTAAAACAAATGCTACAACACACAATCGTTGGTCCAAACGAGTAAACAAAGGGGGTTATTACAACTTTGGAGGAGGTGTTAATCTGTCCCAAAAGTGACGGTAAAGTGACGAAAATACCACCAGGCGTATTACACGTCCATTATATCCTATGGAACTCGTAATACGGCTGGTGGTATATCCGTCACTTTACCGTCACTTTTGGGACAGATTAACACCTCCTCCAAAGTTGTAATAACCCCCATAGTCTTTAATAGCTTCCTGAAACACAGAAGGTGTCTTTGAGTGACAGACAGAGCACAGTTAGTTATTCATGTTTGCCCACTATATGAGCAGTCAGCATATTGAACCTTAAGGGAGGGTGCTTTCTATTGGAATACTGTTACTGGTCTAGTCTTCCAAAAGACGAGGATATGCTTACTCCTAAGATGCCACATACCACTAACCAGGCACCTCTATCTTATTGCGCAACATGGAGCTGCAATGTGAACTCGGCATGAACACAGTATGAATCCTGGATATCCAATGCTATGATGGATGACTGAAACACGGCGAGGGTATAGGCCACTCAAGCGATCAGTTTCATGGTGTGATTTGACAGTGAATCTTACATTGACATCTCATGCCCTTCTCCTCTGATGTCAGCCTATCACTGGTCCACTTCTTAGCGGATAGAGAAAAAATGAAAGTGGGAGTTGAGAGAAAGCTGTAAGCTCTTTTTTCATGCGCAGAGGACAAGCATGGAAACATGGCTTTATTTTCAAAGTGACAGAGAAATTGAAAGGTTCCCAAGAGCAATGCTGGGATCCACAGCCCTTCGAGTCTCCCCAGCCAATGCAATTTTGGTCTGTGAAAGCAAGAACCCCAAGCTGTCTTTGTTCTTCTTAATGTTCCATGGTGTGAGGTAGTAGAAGAAACTGAATACCTCATTCCCTGTAGAGGCATATTTGGTTTTATCACCAATGAAAAATAAAAACTTGTTAATGTGCAGAAGTTAGGTGACGTCTGCTTAATGGCTACTTGTATGGTTATGTAAGACTCTCATAGGGAGCCTTTAGCATGAACAGCATTTTTTTAATCCAGTTACTCATTGTTATGACGTAGCAACACTATATTGTGTGCAGTCCTGTATGAGAGTGTAGCAGACATAAAATGTCCTGAGCTTTTGTAGGAAAGCGTCTCGTGGAGGCCTATTCTTCGGAAATCATTTGTCCATATCTCAGATTTCAGCACTGTGTGCTAGTTGGCTTACCTCTTCTGAGCCGCAAGCTTGTCAATGTACACTGAAAATCTATTGCCCAGGTTCCTAGAAACAACAGTCCTCACATCTAGTTCTGTGCCTTGGAAGAGAAATGACGGTGGTTCCTATTTGCCAATAGTGCTTCCCAAACGCCATGGTGTTCGGTTTCAGGACACTTATTTTCAAACCAAGCATAGCACAATATTTTCCTGAAGCATGTAGTTTTGCTTGTAAGGATTTTAGTGTCATTGGTGACTTTCATAAGTTATGTGTTGGGAGACAATACATAAAACCTAAATATTGGAACAAAGACAAGCGTAACAATTAATGATAAGTGGACCAGTTTGATCCAGAGTACCAGGATAGGATTTTGATGAAGACACTTCCACAGTAAGCCCAAACTTAACCACATCCTGTTGTGCTGGGTACCCAACAAGTGACTACATAAGCAGAATGAGCATTGTATCAGGCTTTCTTTTTTGCAAGCATTTAATAAATGCTAATATTATGCTTACAGTTGGAAGCAGCCAAGACAACCAAGCGTTGTCTGACGTCATTCTGTCATCTTGTGAATTCCTCTGTGTTTCGCAACCTCAGGTCATGATACCAATGGAATACTTGATAAGTAATGTTAGTGTATTGTCTATAACACTGTAGTCACGGGAAGCGCTTTATAGCACTTTCTCAGAGAAAAGTCTGGGTGCTTGAAGAAGCCAATTACACTGAGAGAAAGAAAAAGCTTTTTATGAGCTGGCAGGAGCAGACCTTTTTTAAATGAGAAATAACAAAGTTTGTCATTTCCTAATCTCAGCAATGTTTGGCATGTGTGGTAAAGTTTTTTCTGACGAAAGATACTCCATCATCAAAGGATCTGTGAATAACTAATGGGTTCTTCATTTACTCGTTGCATAACAGGAAGCCAGTACAGTTCACTAAGGACTGATGCAGTGTGGTTGCTCTTCCTTTTTGCATTTGACAACGTACGTATGTGGAAAGGCAAAGATAAAGGATATTCCCATAATAAAACTGAATGAGATTTGGGCTGATGAGACCACGGTATTATAATGGAATGAATGAAAAGAAAGTCTCTGCTTAGAATTTGTATGTCCATTAGTTGTTTATTCAATTTCTAGAAATATGGGCAATTAGTGATCTACCAATCACACAAAATTCTTGAATGTAGGAACTGATAGGAAGCAGGTGCCCATAGATGTCTAATCAATGAGTATTAAAGGTTAGCATTATCTCAGATGACTAGGACTTCTTCCTTTTGATTATCTGAAAAATGTCTGTCCTCAATTCACTGACTTAGTAAGATAGGTTTTATAATGGAATACAATCGTAGCAATCCATGCTGACCAACATTTAAGCATCATCAGCATTGGTGATATATCGGGCCGACATAATGCAACCAAAGCAAGTGTAAACAAATGGATATGATAAGAGGCTCTCAGTTTTATATGAAAAAAGATGGAACTGTAATGCGTTAAATGTTCCACTGAGAAAGGAAGACAAGTAATACAATCCCTTGTTTCAAAAGACAAATTCTGATTTTGGAACACTTCTGTAAAATAGTTTGATGCATTTAGATTAGATTATAAGACGTCTTCCAAGTAAAATCAGGTTCTAGAATAACGCAAGGGGTTAAAAAGGATTAATAGACAAACTGATCACTCACCTTTCCATTTTCCTCAGCAATTACTTAAAATTAGAGAAAAACGAAAAACACAAGATTGGCCACCTGCTCTGTCTCTTTTTGAAGCATCAAGAAGCATTGAAATGGCTTTCATTATATTTGGTGTATAGCTTCAAAGGGTAATGACGGTCAATGCCCCCACTCAAAGCTGCTTTATTAACAGGTTTCAATTATTTTTCAAACATCCCTTAGCTAATTTTATAGAGCTTGTGTTTAGAAAAAGTGAAGAACTGGATCTATTCTTGACTGTAGAAAAAATCTTACTTTTAGGAGAAGATCTATTCTTGACTGGGGAACAAATATTACTTTTAGAAGACAGTATCAATCACTGTGTTGGAGGCAGTCACATTCACAAAAATATTTGTGTTTTAAGATGCATCAGACTGGAACCAAAGGAGAAATCATTGTCAAAGATTGTAACACCAATTCAATATTTTCATCCCAAAAGAATAATTTGCTTTAATGCTGTATACATATAATTGAATCTGTGTAGCCCAGCATCAACCATAGGTTTATAAAATAATTTAGCTATATTATATATAAAATTTGCAATAGTGCATTTGCAACTACAGATAGAGGTGAGACCTTCCTTTTACTACTTCAACATCTAAGCTCGGACTTAGAGCTTACGCATCACAATCTCCTCCTTCATCTTCTCTTTGAAAGAGCAGGCATCAAGATACCAGCCTTTTTGAGGGGGTGTTAGAGCGCCCAACAGCAAGATGGCTGCACTCTGCTGATGCTCTGCCGGCCGGAGGTGAAAATCCTTCATTAATCCTAGACTTTGGCAGCCATCCACCTCTCTGAAATTTGTGAATGTAAGCAGATTGCGGGCTGTGGCATAATCAGCCTGCCTCATGCAGCTGCTGATACAGCGGAGACATGTTGCTGGATGCATAGTGCGGCTTGAACTAAGAGGCGGTGGCTGTAACACCGGGCGGAGTCATCAACTCAGGCCACGCCAAAGGCCTGTCTAGACTATGTGCCCGGAGCCCCCTCTGGTGCAAACTAGATACACAAAATAACGCACACTTGGATTACGAAGATGGGGAAGAGTGACACAGGGCAAACTAAACTCTCTTTCCATAATTACATCAAACACTCACTATGAGGTCACCGCAACAGGAGGCGCCAGAGTCGCACCCTGCGGATAAACCTGCACCCTCTGATATCCCTCTCATGTTTTCAGTCTTGGCTCAAAGGGATTCCTGGGGGCGGGGCAGGGCAGTGCGAACGGTGGGTAATAATTAACATTTAAAAAATAAAAATAAAAAACTTACCTCAGTTACCGCGCCGCTCCTCTCCTCTCCTATGTCGCTGAACGCAGGCACAGGCACCTAGCCTGCCCTGCGGCCAATCCTGACACTGTTCAGAGCATCTGGGTTCGTCGGGAGCCAGGTGTAATAACCACTTTCTCCCGACAAAAAAGGCTCTTCAACACACGGATGCAAAGTACTCACTGCTATACCCGGCAAAGCTGTGCGTCACTCATGCTTGCAAAACCTTCATTATTGCGGATCCTAAATAAACTGCCAAATTTGCCAGGACTATCCAGCTGAAATCTGATAACACATCGGAAGTTGACGCGGACCGTGATGAGACACATCTCAGCGACACAGATTAACTGGGCTGGAAAACAACTGGCGAACAGGAATTACCAGCTTGACTGGTTCTGATTCTGTGATTCCCCTGAGCCCGTACATCTATTATCAATATTGCCAAAGTTGGGGAGAGACGAAGGGTGGATGATGTGTAAAAGATGCAACACTCCTACATGAATACCACTGGGCTGCTATGTACTCCTGGCTGGTCTGCTTTTAGCCTCAAATGTTATATCTTCAGCAACACCCTGTAGATATATGCTGCCTTCAAGAAATACATCTCACTACAAATATATAAGCCCGATTACGCTTGGTCTAGGTTGTGAAAGTGACAGGCAGCCTGCAACTCTAATTATGGCCTGCAACTCTAATTATGGTTGGTGGTAGCAATCATTATCAAAAGAGGCTTACCGTGTCACACACATCGAGCAATTTGTGACACCCAGGGCAGATTTGTCATAATCTCAGGAGTCTTGCTAGCTCACGCTGTCACTCTTATTTCTGCATATGGCCCTAATACAGACGACCCCCAATTCTTTATCGTTGTTTAGTGTTTAGCTGGAACAATGGGCCCCCGGTCGATCCTGTGGGCGGGGACTATAATATAGTGCAGCAGCGCAGCTTTGCACCATCATGGATGAGTTTGCCCTGATAGATCTTTGGCGGTCTTGGAACCCTGGTCAGAGGGAGGGTACATGCATCATGACAGCACACTCTGCGTTGTCTCATCTTGACTTTTGGCTGGCATTAAGACATGTGATGGCCTGGACAGTCAAGATCTCTCATTTACCTAGGACGCTTTCAGATCACGCTCCTGTTTTACTGGACTTAAGCTTCCATCCTGGGCACTCTGCGCCTTCTCAAGAAGTCTCCCATCAGGATCCATGCGGGATCCGATCTTCCAGGAGGACATTAAGAAAGCTATAGTTGAATTCTTTGAGCACAATGATAATGGAGAGACTTCGGGGTCGACCTTATGGGAAGCCTTCAAGGCTGTGATTAGAGGAGTGTGCATAGTGAAACAGGCAGGCGTGCTCTGCTCTCCATGAGCTGACCTTGAATGCTTAGAGGCGGAGATCAGAAAACTCAAACTTCGATTCTTTGACGAACATCATATCGCTACACTCTCATCCTAATGTAGTAAAATATCAGATTATAAAGAAGCAGCGCAGCGGGAGGTGAACTATCTTGGAAGAGAGGTGCATGCAAGGTGGTTTGGAGAAGGGGATTGACCGAGCAAGTGACTGGCCCAAGTGCTCTGCAAGCTGTGGGTGAGCAAGTATCTCTCAGAGCTTCATGATGATCATATGAGCACGGAGGCTATGCAGACACTCATGACTGACTTTTACTCAACTCTCCACTGTACTCAGTCAAGGAGTGGAATCCCCGGACTTCCTAGAATACTTTGACTCCATTCAGCTCCTGTGGCTTGATGAGGGACACCGAAGATATCTGAATGAACCCTTTACAACAGAGGAAGTGATCCAGATCTCATCAACGCCATGCCGACCAAGAAGGCGCCTGGCCTCAATGGCTTTACAGTCACATTTTATAAGGGATATGCCCCTTTGATTGCTCCTCACTTGCTGGCCATGTATGCAGAATCGCTGTCTATCGGGATTCTACCGGTATCTCAGCAGGAAGTCCTCATTGTGACTATCCTTAAACCGGGCAAGGACCCCGGTAGGTGCAACACGTATCAAACATTGTCCACAATAAATATAGACAACAAGATACTAGCCAAGCTTCTTGCTTCACTGCTCTTGCTGTTATTGCCCGGTATAGTGAGACCTGACCAGGCTGGTTTTGTGCCGGGTAGATCCACAACGCACAACCTATGTACATTCTTTGCTGTTCTACACACATTGACTGACCCGGTGCTCCCAACTACCTTAGACTTCCCGCTCACATGGGCGGATGGGCCTGTCAAGTATATTGTAGTGTGGCTTAGTAAAGAGGCGGATGAGCTGTGGAAAGCAACTATGGCCAAATGCTCACATGGCTGGAAGATAGGCATGAGAGATTGCGGCGATTGCCTCTGTCGCTGAAGGGTCGCCTGCCCATTGCAAAGATGGCGGCGCTTACCAAATTTCTATACCTCTTTCTGAACCTGCCTGTCTTGCTGCCACTGCATTTTTCGGCACCAGCTTCAATCGCATCTTATCTCTTTGACCTGGGCCAGCAAACAGCTGCGCAATGACCTAGGGACGTGTGCCAGGCTGTGCAAACTGAACCTGATATCTATGGGTGACATTTACCCCAATGGCATTGCAGCAGACTCTTCTGGAACATGGTACTAATCTCTTTTATGTGTTCACATACTATCAACTTTGAGCAGCACTTCAAGCTTTAGACAGTACGTTCCCTGAGGCCCTGTCTATGTTCCAGGCACTTCAGATGATGCTGACCAATCCATCCCCTTGCAAACTGATAACGCAGCTTTACTCAGAAATGCAGGTCAGAGCGCCAATTTGCACCCCCAAGAGTAAGGTGGCTTGGGACTCAGGTGTAACGCCAGTTCTTACAGATGAACAATGGCAATATTGCTGCATGCAGACAAGTATGCTTTCTCCCAACTACAGGTTCCGCCTCATCCACCACTTCAAATATATACACTGATTATACTACACTCTTGTGCTCCTACTCCGCATGAGCCTGGTTGCGGATGCACGCTGCATACTGTGCTCCCATCACTCTGTCAATTTCTTACATCTTGCCTGGAAATGCCCCAGCAGCTTCGATTATTGGGATGAAATATTTGGTAGAATTCAAGACATTACAGGGAACTGACTTGAGCGTTGTTGGGATATGTACTGCTTGCTAAGCGAAGGGTGGCAAATTGATGGGGAACACGTGCTTGGACGCTTGTAGCAGATTGGCTTGTTGATGCTACATACTGTCAGGAGCAGCACGCGGCCTATTGTAATCTTATGCCTCTAAACTCTCAGCCAAAGATATCTGGCTTCCCATTGACCGATACCTGCATGCTCAACCTGTCACAGCAGATACTGAGTGAGATGGAGTAAATGCTGTGCCCTTGACTAAATTAACAAATATTGACAGATTTTGCCTTTTGCGCTCTCATGAAGATTGGGCTTTGTAACTTTGCTTGACAGACCTTTGCATCCCTGTCATTGTGGACATGCCCATTGGTTCATGCGCATGTGAGTGACTACTCTATATTCCCCTTCCCACTTTCTCATTCTTTTCCTATACATCTGCCTCCTCTACGCTTGTCATTACTCCATTCAAAGAACATTACCTTGAAACATGCATAATATAGGTTAATTTGTATGCATAACATTGTTAGAGATGAGCTATATCTCCATGTCCATGCTGTACTCTGCTGTATTTGTTGTTTCAAAGAAATAATACAAAATATAATTTAATTAAAAAAAATACCAGCCTTTCTTCGTTTTCCTGCTTCTGATTGACTCGATTTCAGCAGCTGTTTAAAACCTTCGTACCTTTAGAAGGTCTTGTGTGCTCCTCTCCAGAATCTCCCATTTCACCTATTCTCTTTGTATCTATCTCTGGTCATCATTGGTGCCAAGTGGCAATTAGTTGAACTTTGTATCTTCCTACTTATTTCTTAACTATGCTGAAAGTCATTGGCACCTACGCTATTGTTTGCAACATAAACTACAGATCACCAGCAAAACCAACCTAAAGTCGTAGAAACATGGGTAACCAAAACTGATTTACGATGCATCACTCACAAGCCCATGTTTCTATCTTAGGCCAGTCTAGCATTCATTCCCAGCCCCAAAGTCAAAAGACTAAAAGTCAAGTTCAAATGTATTTAACACATTACAGTCGACCGAGCTTTAGGGTATCAAGCAGGTAAAAATAAGACAATAATAGCCAGGGTTTTCGCATCATTGATTGTGGTTAAAACATTAGGAATCATACAGGTAAAATCATTTTGTGAAACAAACACACAAAATGACTACAACTACGGTGTAAGAATTTGCACAATGGAACCACCAATGGATTGAATATAAACTACATAAAATTAAGTTTACAAATTGAAAACTTAACTTAGTCTACTTGTTGAGATGGAGGCTGAATTAAACAATGTTCTAAGTCATAGTAAATAAAGTGAATAGTCAATTTATGGTGGGAGCTTTCAAGAGGGGAGGGAAAATAAGGATGCATGGGCTGATTAATAAAATTAATACATTAATAAATTGTTACATTTGGGCAATGGACCACCTGAACGATGACCACGTAATAAAAAAAGCTGGAGATGGGGCTCAACGGCAAGTAGTATGGTAAAAATGCCTCCTTAATTACATTTAGCAGTAAAGAGAAGCAATACAATACAACTGGAGCATGGTTGCTAAAAGTCAGTTTCCTGTTAAACTGGGTTAGCTCCAGCATCCCTTTCCTAAATCAAATTCTCAAATACCACTGGATAGGAGAAGGAACTCATTGAAAGTCCCTTTTTTATACTTCCACTTGAGTTACACGTTTCTTTAGTTTTATCCTCAATGCAGACATATACTGGTTTTCTAGCTACAGCTTTTGATACTTCTTTTTTTAAGTTTAGAGAGAAAATGTATTGATAATTAATACAATAGTGAACAGATATAAATACATTTGATGACAGGAGTGAAATAACAGTTAAATTTCATGAGAAGCGCTTATTGAGGAACACAATAGATATATTAATGCTTTAAAAACATAAGTATATATGCATATATTAAATATATTAGGAGAGGAAGTTATAAACAATGTAAGTAAGCACAATAAAAAGGTAAAGAAAATAAATTCATGGCGGTTTAGAAACCTCCTAATTTCTAGGAGAATGATTATACGAAGAGTAAGCCAAAGAGTTTAGGTAATTTGTAATAGGTAACCATAACATGTCTCTTTTGATAGCAAGGGATATAGGGGAAACATAAGCTCTATCCAGCCTATGATTATAACATATACCATACCACCAAGCTTGAAAGGATAATTAAGAAGAGTCCTTCCAAGTTTTTGTAATTTGTTGAAAAGCAACAGCCATTAATAAATCTAGGATTATGATAGAACTTTTTGGAAGACAAGATCAGTCATCTGCAAGGCTGCCTAAAAATATATTTGTAAAGCTTAAGGTAACTTGAGTTTTAAAAATAGTATTAATTTGACTCCATACTTTAACCCAAAATTTAAATGTATATGGACATTCAAAAAGCATATGTTTTAGATCTGAGATCAGCTAAACTGCAGGACCAAGAAGAGGACGAAAGGTTAGAATTCATTATATGTAAAGATGGAGGTTTAGTTAATAACCTATTATATATATAAAAAATAAAGTTTGAATTGCATTAGCTACTCTTGGGGATTTTCTTATTTTAATCCACACTTTATTCCATAAAGAAGGTGAAAATGAAATATCCAAATCTTTCTCCCATTATATTTCTATTGCTGATTTAGGTCTATCATCAGGAAGAGCTGTAATTGTTTGATAAATACAAGAAGCTGATGCAGACTGTAGTAGCAGATCCTTAATTGGAGAAGGACGGACCGAAGGTGCTTGCTGAACTGAAAAAGATTGATATGAACTATTTACAACATGTATTAAATCATCATATTTCCTATGAAAAGAGGATGGAAACAAAACAAAAAAAGTTGTGCCTGGATAAAAGAAAGAGGGGAATCATTTTCAAATAGTTGATGCACCCATCTTAACCCCTTAAAATGTCATGATTTCCAGTAGATGGTTCTATTATTTAACTTGATGTGCTTATTGTACCAAATTGACACATTTAGAAACTGTACTTTGTCTGCATTGTATAAGCAAAAATAGGCTGCAGAATTCGGCATGAATTTTTCAAAATCGGGAGGGAGATAGATGTTGGTTTATCTGACAGAGTTAATACCTTCGGAAATGTAAAGGGAACAACAAATTACTTTTCAACTTCAACCCATAAAGGTAAAAAAGCAGAATCATCTTCATTCAATAAACAAGAAGCTTGCTTAAGAGAAAAAGCCTTATAATAAGAGTGAAGATTCAGAAAATTAACCCCTGCACAGATTTTAGGTCTCATCACTTTTTTGGAGGGACATTCTGGATCTCTTATTATTCCATAAGAATTTGGTTAGAATAGAGTTCAGTCTCCTAAAGTAACTATTAGGGACATTAATTGGAATGTTTGATAAATAAAAGAGAATTACAGGAAGCAACATAATCTTAAAATAATCTAATCTACCCCACCAGGATAAAAATAAAGGGTTCCATTTAAATATAAGAGAATCAAGAATAGAAAATAATTGCAAAAAATTACAAGAAATTGTATCTTTAAAGGAAGGTTTAAACCAAAGACCTAAATATTTAATTTTATGATTGTTCCAGTGAACATTTGAAGATCTAAAATCTTTAGGAAGGCAACATTTATTTAAAGGAAGTATTTCACACTTATCTTTATTTAACTAATACCCTGAAATAGAAGCAACATTCTGTACTTCGAATAGAAAAGAAGGAAGTGAAGATTTCAGGTTTGATATAAAAAGTAACATATCATCAGCATAAGCAAAAAATGTTAGCTGTCTTTCCCCATACCGGAAACCATGTAAATATGGATTAGCTCTAAGTTTCAATAAAAAGGGTTCCAAGACAAGAACAAATAAAAGCACTGACAATGGACATCCCTGACAAACTCCTCTATGGAGGGAGGACGAGGGAGAGATTAGACCATTTATAAAAATAGCAGTCTTAGGAGAGGAATAGAATAATAAGATGAGATTTATGAATTTAGTCCAAAGCCAAACCATGAAACCGTTATCTTTTCAGATAACGACCCACTTAACACAATCAGAAGCTTTTTCAGCATCTAGAGCAATTGCAGATAGAGAATCCTTATACTTCACAGACTTACTTAAAATATTAAAAAATAATTGTGTGTTGTCGGATAATAAGTGTCCTTTAATAAATCCAGACTGCTCTTTACCAATTAACTTAGGGAGAATCAATTCCAAACGCATAGCAATCATTTTAGCAAAAATGTTATAGTCCAAATTTCCTAGAGATGTAAGTCTATAATTCTTACAAAACTTTGGATCTTTGTTATCTTTTGGTATAGGAACTATTAAAGCCTCTTGAAAAGATCCTCCAGAGGATTTTGCATTAACAAAATAGGTGAAAAGTTTAATAATCTTGGAACTAATAATTTAGAGAAACGTAAATAGAATTCAAAAGTAAAACCATCTGGGCCTGGAGCTTTACCTTTTTTAACAAGATTTAGTGCATTAGGAATGTATTTAACGGAAATATCAGTGTCAAGAGCAGAAAAATCAGAAGAGGGAAGTACAGGTGGATTAATGGTAGACAAGTATTGATCAATAAGATCCTGCGTGGGAACAGAATCAGGAGTAAATAGCTGTGTGAAGAAATGAACAAATTCATCCAAAATCTCTTCATTCTGATGTAATAAAAAATTAGAGGAATTATAAATAGATTCTATCTTTGTTCTATCTTTTTTAATTTTAAGATAATTTGCTAGAAGTTTTCCTGATTTAATTTGTCCCCGTAATACTTAGCACTGGATTTAAGAAGATAAGATCTAGCAATATCAGTCCAGTTTGTATTGAAAGTTAATTTAGCTTGAAGTAATTCATTAAGACAACTTGTAGACTTGAAAGAATAATATAGGTTTTCTAATTGTTTGATATGTTCCATTAAATTAAGTAATTTTTTATTAGCCATTTTCTTTTTATTGGCAACATAAGAAATAATAAAATTCCGTGAGGCCTCTTTAAAAGCATCCCAAATGATCTGAACAGATATCTGAGGGGTATCGTTTTCTAGAAAGAATTGTGTGGCAAACTTCTCAAAAAGCTGAGTAAAATTAGTATCAAGAAGTAATGAATTATTAAATCTCCATCTAGTACTTGGCTGAGTATGTGCAATAAGATCAATATCCATACTCACTTGAGCATAATCTGAAATTAACATGGAGCCAATTTCCGAACTCAAAACATGTTGTACAAAATGTAGTGAGAGAAATAAATAATCAATCCTCGAATGGGAAGAATGTACTGGGGGTAAAAAAGGAAAATTCCTGTAATGTGGGGTTACAAAATCTCCAAACATCTGTTAGTGCTCTTTGTTTAATCATAGAGATAAATTGTGAAAATATGGTGGATGGTACAAATCTGGAATTGGATTTATGATTAATAAAAAGATCCATAACCATATTACAAAATCCTCCAAAAATTAAATATTTATCAGAAAGAGTCATTAACTTAGCTAATATTTCATTCCAAAAAGATTTATCAGGTTGGCTTGGAGCATAAACATTAAATATAGTTATAGAAAGTATTAATTGAAATTATAACCCATTTCCCATCTCATCAATTTCTTGAGAAAAATCAGAAATGTCCAAGGCTTTAGGACACAATTTAATAACCCCTACCCATTGTCTTTTAAGTTTGGCAACCTCATCACCTGTTATATGAGTCTCTTGCAGCAGGGCAATATCAGCTCTCAGTTTTAAAATATGTGTTAAAACTCTTTGACATTTTATTGGGTATCCCAAACCTTTAACATTCCATGAAAGAACTCTAATTGTCGTTTAATATAAAGAATAAGTACTATAACCATGAATTAATGCATATAAGCCAATTGTTAATATGAAGAAATTGAACCAAAAGGAACAATTTAACGTACAGAAAAAGAAGAATAGAACTATGAACAAGAGAAAATAGAAATAAGAAAAGGAAAGGAGGAAAAAATAGTAAAAGAGGAGGGAGGAAGCAGAAGAGAATGAACAGGATATAATATAGAAGGAAACATTAAAACTACAGAAAAAACTCAGAACTAGAAATAAAAACATATCTATAAGACAAAAACAACGTGAGGGTGATGAAACCACAAAGGGAAGACGGCGCAACCTTTACTCCACGACTGCAGATACGGAAGGGAAGAGAGAGACCCGGCCACACAGATTGCTACCACAAAAGACAGGTACTTAAATAAATGAAGATCTAAAAAGAGGGGAAAATAGAAACCATTCAAATCCTTTAGATAATCTAACACTCTTAAGATTACATTAACCAGAAATGGGCATATCGATTAAATAAGAGCAAAAAGAAAACCAAAAATCAATACAATGGTCAAGTCTCTGATATTTTGAAAGTATTGAATGTTTTACCTCTACAAGAATCAATAAATTGCTGAAGTAATACTGGATCCTCATATGTGGTGGTCTTATTATTGTACGTCACCTTGAACAAACATGAATGGAAGAGACCATATCGCGCATTAAGCGACTAATGCCGGATGCATATCCAGAAATGTAATTCGTTTGTCCGCCGTCGACTTAGCATAATCCTGAGCAAAGAAGAGATTGGATCCTGACCACGTGATCCGACCTTTAGCTCATGCTGCTCTGAGAACCTTTAGCAGGTCTACATACTCCAAAAAATAAAGTATTATTCCTCTTGGTTTCTTTGACGTCGAAGCCAAAGAAGAAGGATGACCAAGTCTATGCTCTCTTTGTATATTTAAAGCAGGAGATGTAGGCAGGTCCAGAATTTTGGGCAGAAACAATTGAAAAAAAAAATGAGTCTGAACCTTCAATTCCTTCAGGTAGACCATCAATACATTGATTGTTTCTTTGGTTCTGATTTTCTATAACCTCTGCATGCTTCTTCAGCCTAGTAACTTAAAATTGTAGGGACTTCGTAGATGCAACTGAGTCTTCAAGCACTTCCACTCCTCGTTCCACACGCAAGACTCTGTTCTCCACAAGAGACCATTTGTCATCCAATATTTGTAATTGTTTATTTGTATCTTCCATATATGGTTTAAGAGGCCTTGTTTCCTCAAGAAGTAACTCTATAGATATGGTATCGACAACTTTAATAGGAGATGGAGGATCCTTTTTAGCTCTTTTATTTGTGGACGTCAAAACTGTCACTGGAAGCTTGGACGATACTTTATTAACAACATTAGAGGGAGAAACAGGTGTTGAAGATGTAGTATTGAGAGTAGTAGCCCCTGTGCTCTCCATATTTGACAAAGGAGCAAATGAGTTTGATAAAGGAACTTGTATTGCTCTGTACTCTGTTATTAGTCAATTGAAGGTTCCTAGATCTGCCCATAGGCACAAATATATAATTCTGCCCAATATGTAGTAAAACCTATATTTTATGAAGTGAAGTTCCACCTCAGAAAAGAGAGTAGACCAAAATACTAAATAAACTGGACAAAATCTTCCAAAAAGCAAGATACGATGAGTAGAAAGCATAAACATGCAATTTAGTCCAAAAAGTGCAAAAAGAATCTCTCAGACAGCGATGTATAAAGCAAAAAAAAAAAAAAGAAATTGTGAGGTTAAAACAAAAACAAAATGGCAGTCGCAATGAATTCCTCAAATGACCGCCATGTAGGTCAGTCAAATAGGGCATAAAAAATACTTTTCAAGTCATTTTAAGGGGAAAAATGCATTCCATGCACCTTCTCCTAACTTTTTCTCACTTCAGGAGTCATTAAATATGCCCGAGGACACGAGCAGCTCTCTCGGCTCCCGCCACAGTCACAGAGCTCCGATGAAGGTGGCCATCTTCTTATGGTGCAAGGCCATGCCCCCAGCTTTAGATACTTCTATAATAACATTTCTTTTGTCCTGCATTAGGTCTTTCTGTCTGGTATCTCGTACAGTACAATCAGAATCTGAAGTGGACAAAACTCCCTCCTATCAAAATGTTGCAAACTTTTTTTCTGTTCCACCTGCTTCTCTCGCTAGCATTTGCAGTCTGTCTACTGTTTGGAGGCCTTTAGGAGATTTTTTTGCTTTATATTCACTTAATTCTAGGCGATAATCAAGACTATACAGAACTGTAAGACATCTATGTTTCCTATTGGATTTCCTTTCCATACTGTATAAATATTGGAAGTAGGAGTCAAATGAATAGCCTACTAAAAGCATGTCCTTTTTCATTTCCAGCTGTTTTGACCCAGGTCAAGAAGACTTCTGTGTTCGTACTGCACCTTAATTTCTCCAGAATCCTTTCCTTAAAGCATTTCCACTCTGCCCAGCAATCAACTTTGCTTGTCTGTCGTTCAGACGTCCTTTGAATGATGATTCAGCTGACTAAGAGATGTTGTTTCTATAGCCTCTGATATTTTCAGGTGATGCACGTGACAGTAAGTGAGACAATAATTCTGCTAGGTTTCTGCTAGAGTAGCAATCTGTGTGCGAAAACACTAGCTGAAATTACCTGCTCACTGTGCAGGAGTTCCTAGGAGAAACAGATTACAGGTTGACATCCCTGTGACTGCGGAATAGCCATCTTAATCCCTGATAACCACTAAATATCTGTGAAATATGAGAGACTCAGAATCCGCTCTTCATATTCAGCAGGAGGACTTCATTATTTGTCCTTATAGCACTGCACTCAGTGGAGCTCCAGCTCCCACATCTTCCAGCACCGCCTGGGTAGGACGTAGAGAGAAAGGCAAACAATTGCACAAGATATTAGTCAGTATTGTGATTCACACAGCTCCGGCATCTCTTACTCTTCATATTCCCATCAAGAATTGCTTAAGAGCTGTATGTGTTCAGCTCACAATTTATAGAAGTTGCCTCCACGTATGAGTCAAGAGGACTATAACAGAGTTTAAGAATAAATTAGTTTCTGTGTAATATCTTTACCACCTCAAACTTCGCACACACCGTTTGCAACATTTCAGAATGGTTCTGAGTGCTTGTCATAGAACCTTTTGGTGCTATGGTAATTAGTGCTTCAAAAATGGAGATCAGATGGCCTTAATGCTTCGCTGTTATTTACATTAATTTTCTATGCATGATCATGCCTTTGTCTGTATAATCCTAGGATCCTCGCACTAAGTAGGTCACAGTAGATTTATAGTGATCAACCCAGTCAAGTCAAACAACTAGAACATGTTCAGGGAAGAATACAGACAGCTAGGAAGAGATTCTAGTGACAAACGTAAATGTTGGACTCTCTTGTCAAACAGTTTCACTGTACACGTACCATGTCTGTCTAACTGCAGTTGTTGCCATTGTGGTTTTTAAACATTTTAGTCCCTTCTCCTACACTCTCCAAATGAGCCACGGGATATCCAGAGATGTGCAAAAACCATAAGATACCCAAGCATTAATTTCTTTCCATTACATCCTAGACAGCTCCATTGAGGACACTAGGTAATAACTTGCAGGCTTCAAGTACCTTAGCATCTAGACATCCTATCTCAAAGGTCAGAAATGTATCTCTAAACGTTTCAGAGGGAGGGGATTAAAGGGATGGAAGTTATCACAAAGAAAGACATACTTTAAACTTGATCTCCCATATATACCCTGACCCAAGTGTGCAAGCAACTTGGATAAATTCTACAACTTGCCATATAAATGAGGCTAAGGGACTAATTAGGACTGTAACCTGCCCAATAACTAAGTCTTGTTTTTATCATTTTAACATTTTATTTATGTAGTCCTATAAACAAAGGCAAAACAGTTGCTCCTTCATAATTAGGCTGACAATATTCACAGTTTAAGATGTAATTTGTTTGCATACAAAGAGGAATCTCATAGAAAGTCAAAGATACCTTCATGAATGTATGGTTCCTCTCAGTTTATTAACTTTTTCAATTTTGTACTTGTGGGTACCCTGACACCAAGCAGTGAAACTAGAACCTGTTTCTTAAGTGGTTAATTTAGGGCTGTATGAGCTAGCCCCACATACATACGCCTGCCTCATATTAATTGTGCAAATGCACATCACTTCCTTCTTGAAAAAAAAGGAGATGAACAGAATGAGATATTGTCTGTTGCCTGAAGGGTTGTCAGGAGGGCAGAGTAATCAAGGCATTAGAAAGAGGTTGGCTCAGTTGAAAATGAGGGTTAGGGTGATGTATGATGTTATCCATTTCATAAAGGGTGCCTTAGCAGTTAGTTTGCTTTCCCCATTGTCTCAATATTGTTGGGCAGAGGAAGGCAGGACCTTGTTTCTGTCAATTCATCTGCCTGCACCTCATGCCTGGTGTCTAGTGGGAGAGCTCTGCTTTCCAACTAGGGCTGCCTCTCTCCTCCTTTTACTCTGTTTCTCTCTCCATGTGCTCTCTCTTCCGTGTCTGCTCCTGTGCTCTTTTTTGCCATTCGCTCTCCTAAGTGCTTGTTTGACACCCGCTTTACTCTTGCTTTATTTTGCTTTACTTTTGCTTTATTTTGCTTTTTGTTTGCTTTACTTTTGCGTTACTCTTGCTTTTCCACTCCACTCTCTCGCTCACTCTAGCCGCCCGCCCCCCTCCACTCTCCTGCGCTGCTCTCCCGCCACTTCTGCCCCGAGGCCCGCCCCTTTTTCACACCATTTTCACCCTGCTCCCACCTCGCAGCTGTTCTCTCCTCCCCTCCCTCCCTACTTAATGGCGGCTGCTGCGTGGTAGGTTGAGCAATACCACTGACTTTGTCAGTGAATTGCTCTGCCTCCCATGGTTCCACCTGCTAAGTAGAGCCCTCATTCCTCACTTCTCTGAACTCCTAACCCCTATCAGGAGTTCAAGACCCTCCTCCACCCGCAGGCTTCTGCCTGCATCTCATTGCTGGTGTCTAGTGGGAGAGCTCTGCTTTTGTACTAGGCTGCTTCTCTCTCCCTGTGCTTTCCCTTCCATGTCTGCCCCCCTGTACCCTTTTTTGCCGTTCACTCTCCTCTGTGCTTTTTTTGACTTCCACTTTACTTTTGCTTTATTTTGCTTTACTTTTGCTTTTCTTTTGCGTTACTCTTGCTTTTCCCTAGACTCTCTCTCTCTTGCCCTCCCCCCACTCTCTCCTCCACCGCTGCTGCCCCCATGGTCTTGCCCTCTCTGCTCTCTTGCGCCACTCTCCCACCACTGCTGCCCCGGTGGCCCAGACCCCTTTTTCCCGCCGTTTTCACCCCCGCTCCCGCCTCCCAGCTGTCCTCTCCTTCCCCCGCCCTACTTAATGGCGGCCGCTGCGTGATAGTTTGAGCAATACCACTGACCTGGTCAGTTAACTGCTCTGCCTTCCGTGGCTCCACCTGCTAAGTAGAGCCCTTGTTCCTCGCTCCTCTGAACTCCTGACCCCTGTCAGGAGTTCTCAGGCCCTTCTCCACCCGCAGGCTTCTGCCTGCGCCTCATCCCTGGTGTCTAGTGGAAGAGTTCTGCTTTCCTACTAGGCTGCCTCTCTCCTCCTTTTCCTCTGCTTCTCTCTCCGTGTGTTCTCTCTATCGTGTCTGCCCCCCTGTGCTCCTTTTTGCCATTCATTCTCCTCTGTGCCCTTTTGACTTCCGCTTTACTCTTGCAGTATTTTGCTTTACTTTTCATTTATTTTGCTGTTCTTTTGCGTTATTCTTGCATTTCCCTCCATTCTCTCTCTCTCACTCTCGCCCTCCCCCCTCTCCTACACCGCTGCTGCCCCCGCGGCCCTGCCCCCTCTGCTCTCTTGCGCCACTCTCCCACCACTGCTGCCCCGGCTGCCCAGTCCCCTTTTTTCCCCGCTGTTTGCACCCCCGCTCCCGCCTCGCAGCTGTCCTCTCCTCTCCCTCCCTACTTAATGGCAGCCGCTGCGTGGTAGGTTGAGCAATACCACTGACCTGGTCAGTGAACTGCTCTGCCTCCCGTGGCTCCACCTGCTAAGTAGAGCCCTCGTTCCTCTGAACTCCTGACCCCTGTCAGGAGTTCGAGGCCCTTCTCCACCCGCAGGCTTCTGCCTGCGCCTCATCCCTGGTGTCTTGTGGAAGAGTTCTGCTTTCCTACTAGGCTGCTTCTCTCCTTTTTTTCCCTCTGCTTCGCTCTCTCTGTGCTCTCTCAATCGTGTCTGCCCCCCTGTGCTCCTTTATGCTGTTCGCTATCCTCTGTGACCTTTTGACTTCCGCTTTACTCATGCTTTATTTTGCTTTACTTTTGATTTATTTTGCTATTCTTTCGCGTTACTCTTGCTTTTCCCTCCATTCTCTCTCTCTGACTCTCGCCCTCCCCCCCTCTCCTCCGCCACTGCTGCCCCGGGGCCCTGGCCCCTCTGCTCTCTTGCGCCACTCTCCCGCCGCTGCTGCCCCTGCGGCCCAGCCCCCTTTTTTCCCCCCGTTTTCACCCCCGCTTCCTCTTCTCCCCCCTCCCTACTTAATGCTGGTTGATGTGCGGGCATGCCGAAGGTGCACCAAAGGTAAGACGGTCTGCGCCCACCCGTGCCTGGACCGCGGCCAGCGCCGGAACCCCTGGCTCTTGCCCCCCCCACAACTGCCACACATGTCTTCTTTATGACAACGCCACCCTCAGCGCCCTCAACACCAGCCGCTCACCTGCCTGCCATCAAGCCACCCTGCAGATCACCCTCGGACCCTTCTCCTGCCGGAGCTGCACCTTCACCTGCCTCCACAACAACAACCCACCCACCAAGGCAGGACGCAACCATCTCAGATGCATCAACACCCGCTCCATCCACAAACATGCCGTCGAACTATGGATCACCCGCAGGGACCACTCCAACAAACCAGGAGGAGGCATTGCCATTGTCCACAAGAACACCCTCAGGATCACAATCAGCACCGAAGACACCCTCAGCACCGCCGAACACCTGCACTTCCAGATCCACACCGACCCAAACACCACCCTCCGAGGGACCCTCATTTACAGCCCCCCAGCCCCCGACAGCAGTTCAATGACTCCATCACCGACGTCATCAGCACGCACGCTCTCACATCCACAGACTACATACTCCTTGGGGACTTAAACTTCCACCTCGAGAACACCAACGATAACAACTCCACCACCCTGCTCGCCAATCTCTCCAATTTCGGCCTCAAACAGCTCGTCACGACACCCACCCACTCTGCAGGACACACACTCGACCCAATTTTCTCCACCAGCAAACACGTCTCCTTCAGCCACACCACCGAATGCCACTGGGCAGACCACCACTGCATCCACTTCTCCTTCGAGAGACCCACAACTCACCATCTCCTGAGACTGAACCTCACACCTCAGATGGAACAAGGTCACCGAAGACCAACTTATCAACACCCTTTCCCAGAGCCAACCCATCAACACTACAGACACTGACATAGCGGCCAGCAACTTCAGGCAATGGATCAACGACTGTGCCAACACTCTCGCCCCGATCAAAAATCCTTCCAACAGACGCACTGACAGAAAGGGCTTCTGGTTCACCGCCAACCTCCAAGAATCTAAGCAAACATGCCAAAGACTCGAAAAGAAGTGGCACAAGATCAGACTCTGAACAACCACACAGTCTTCAAAAACGCCATTTGCAGACACCACCAACTCATCCGAACCGCCAAGAGAACCGCCTTCAAAGAATGCATCAACAACGCACAAAACCACAAGGAGCTCTTCAACATCTTGAAGAAACTCTCCAACCCCAGCTTCATCGCCAATGACATCCCGCCATCACAAGACCTTTGCGACTACTAGCCACCTACTTCCACCACAAGATTGCAGACATCCATGACACCTTCAGCACTCAGAGCCCCCTGTCAACCACCGACACCACATACTCACCACCCACCAGCCTCCAGCTTTCCTGGATCCACATCAACAACAATGACACCATCGAAATCATGAACACCATCCACTTCGGCTCACCATCCGACCCCTGCCCTCAACCCATCCTCAACAAAGCAAGATCTGTCATCGCACCCCAACTCCGGAATATCATCAACAGTTCCTTCGAATCCACCACCTTCCCGGAGAGCTGGAAACACACCGAGTTAAACACCCTCCACAAGAAACCTAAGACGGACCCAAAGGACCTTAAGAACTTCCGGCCCATCTCCCTGCTCCCCTTCCCTGCAAAAGTCATAGAGAAAATTGCCAACAAACAACTGTCCCGTTTCCTTGAGGAGAACAGCATTCTAGACCCTTCCCAATCTGGATTCTGCAACAACCACAGCACCAAAACTGCCCTCATCGCTGCCACCGACGACATCAGCACCATACTGGACAACAGCAAAACCACGGCCCTCATCCTCCTGGACCTCTCAGCCGCGTTCGACACTGTCTGCCACCACACCCTATGCACACACCTCAGCAATGCAGGAATCCGCGACAGAGCCCTGGACTGGATCACCTCTTTTCTCACCGGCAGAACTCAGAGAGTCCGCCTCCCTGCATTCAGCTCTGAAGCCACCAAAATCATCTGCGGCATACCCCAGGGTTCGTCCTTCAGCCCGACCCTCTTCAACATCCACATGGCTCAGCTCGCTAACATCGCCCGATCTCACAACCTTAACATCAACTCATACGCCGATGACACCCAGCTGATCCTTTCCCTCACCAAGGACTCCACCAAGACCAACCTCCACGAAGAAATGAAGGCCATCGCCAAATGGATGAAGGACAACTGCCTTTTGACAAGACTGAAGTCCTCATCTTCGGCTCCACTGCCTCCGCATGGGATGACGCCTGGTGGCCTGCCATACTGGGAACCACTCCTACACCCACTGACCACGCACAAAACCTGGGATTTATCCTGGACTCCTCACTATCTATGACCCAGCAAGTCAATACCATCTCCGCTTCCTGCTTCAACACTCTCCGCATGCTACAAAAGATCTACAAATGGATTCCTACGGAAACCAGAAGAACAGTCACCCAAGCCCTCGTAAGCAGCAAACTGGACTTCAGCAATGCCCTCTACGCAGGAACCACAGCCAAACTCTAGAAAAGGCTGCAACGCATCCAGAACACCTCTCCACACCTCATCCTGGACATCCCCCACCACTTCAAACTCCTCACCCATGCTCACAAGGCACTGCACAACACCGGACCAGAATACCTCAACAGACGAGTCTCCTTCTACACTTCGACCCGACAGCTCCGCTCCGCTGACCTCGCCACCGTCCCATGCATCCGCAGAACCACCAGTGGCTGGTCATTCTCGCGCCTCGCCGCCAAGACATGGAACACTCTTCCCACCCAGCTGCGTCAGACCAAGGACCTCCTTACCTTCAGGAGACTTCTCAAGACTTGGCTGGTCAAGCAGTAGCAGCCCCCCCCAAGCGCCTTGAGACCTTCACGGGTGAGTAGTACACTTTAAAAGTTCCCTGATTGATTGATTGAATGCCAGATTGCACAGTGTTTTTAATGTCCAGATGTGTAAGGAATTCTTCACCAAGCAAACATGCGAATGGTGAAAACAGTACAAACAATCTATTCATTCTGATAAAAATCTGATAATACCTTTGCACCAAATGTGGAATGAGCTCTTAGGGTTACCTTTCTGCTGGTGGAGGACTTCTTGACAGTCTCCAGTTTGTCAGATGCAAGACCTACATATTTATGAAATTTCATTTCTAGGCAATCCTGAACTAATGTTGAAGGATGGTGGAAGAAGTGCAGCAGTCTCCCTCCTTCCTTGTCATTCACTGTTGGATCATATAAAAACAGTTGGCATCCTGGATGGAAAGTCCCTGGCTCCATTTGGAATGGTGTGATGTTGAACTGAATAGGTGTTCTTAAATGCCTTTCCACCAACTTTTTCTGGGAGGACACCACCTTACCCTTTCGGGGAATAATCATCACTATAACAAACAGAGCTATTTGGGATTTCTGAAGACAATGACTACGCTGTTTTTTGAAGCTTGGTACTTCTTGTCTAAGAACTTTGAGGTCTTTCCTCCATAGAGACAGATGAAGCAGGACCAAAACCAGACTTACCAAGGCCAAGTGGTTGATAATGGTCTGACTAACCTACTGTGCTATCTTTGCTCTTTTGAAGAACCCACAGGATCCCACAGGATGAAATGAAAGGAGGTAGGATAAAATAAACAAGAGTTCTCAAATTTCACAGAGCACTAGCACATCTATTAGGAGATGGGACCCTCTGCCATCCAGGAGAAGACCTAATTCCATGTTGTAAAGCAGTTTGAGGGACACCAGAGTAAATAAGGGCCTTATTTATATTTGGGCAGATGCTGTGTTGGATGCCCCGTCCAACTTCTTAACAGTGCACTGATGTCAATTGCACTAGAAATAAGGAGGATGGGGACATCTGTCACTTTCTGCTGGATGTCCCACTCTGACAACTCTAGTAAAGTCTCAAACACTCAACATAAATAACCATCTCATTGTATTCCTCTCATTCGATTTAAATGTTTTGCTTGAATACTGTGCCAACATATGATGCTTCTTCAGGGCAATTTTCATCAGTAAGATACAACACAAGTAATTTTGGAACAATTGTTGTTCTTTCTATCGTCATTTCTAATTACATTGGTCAAACTGATTTTTTAACTACAATTAGTTACATGTGTTCTAAAAGCAAAAGAAAAATATGAAACAAAATCCTGATTAAATGCAAATTTTATGATGTTACATGTACGTATAGGTAACTGTATTTTCTCAGATCCGTAACATTGACAATTGAGAAGTCCAAGTGATCTGTTGATTTAAGATCACTTTGAAATTGAAGAGCGCATGTTTTAAAACCATCTCTGTCATTTCAAAACATGAACCTTCAGTTTGAAACTGCAGCATGTTGAACTCCAACATACTTTATTCAGAGTAACACAATGATTATCCGTACAGTGAAACACATCTCAGGTATTTCTACGAGACTTTACCATTTACTACTGCTTGAAAATGCTGGCAACCTTTACATACAAACCGGTGGTACCGGAAGGAACTCCTGGAAGGCCCCCGTTGCACTAGGGACTGGAAAAACTGCTGTTGCTCCAAGATTCATATTGGCTGGGAGGATGGCGGTGTCATCTGTTCTTGCACGAGGAGATCCTCTGAAGCTCTCCCCGTGCAAGAGCAGATGAATTACCAATAAGACAGGTGAGACATTATCATGTTAGGCACTGGTGTTTCTCAGAGTTTCCATTACGGCTTGTTCCTCCTGCATTTCTGGGACCCTAGTGAAGTTCCCAACACAAGAAGAGGCTGTCTGCTGGCATTGGGTTCCTTATTTATAAGGTGTGATAGCAGCACCAAATATGACGTTGAGTGAAATATCATGCAGATTTTGGTGCTTTTCTGCTTCTCTCAAGTCAAAGTTCTCACTTCATTCAAATGAAGCTCTATACTGCTCAACTGCCACATGCACCAAATGGACAAAGCAAAAGCTAAAATATATCCTTGACAAGCTGGGAGGCAACAGATATGGGCACAGAAACTATAGACTTGACTCTGTGATGCCGAGTCAAGAAGCTACCTAAGGCATGTACCCTTGACTTATGCTTAGGAAGAAGACTTGCTCAACCTCTAAATGCAATAGACCTGAAGCACAATGCCCAAAAGAAGAGACTGTCTAGGTCCTACTATGTAACCATGGCTTGAGACTCCTGGGTTGTCACAAGTGTATTCAGCTGAAATAAGATGTTACTAGGAGAAAAATGGTCATGCAACCAGGGGCTTTCACCTTCCATAGGTCTATAGGATCACTACACCCTTTCTCAGCATGCCAGCGATGAAGCTTGTCCAGAGATACTCAGCACAAGCTGCACCTACTAAGGTGAATAACTACAGACTACTAAATGAAGTAAGAATGAACTACATTCACCATGATGCAATGG
This sequence comes from Pleurodeles waltl, assembly GCF_031143425.1. Classification (NCBI taxonomy): domain Eukaryota; kingdom Metazoa; phylum Chordata; class Amphibia; order Caudata; family Salamandridae; genus Pleurodeles; species Pleurodeles waltl. The sequence goes on from NC_090445.1 coordinate 514,257,146, forward strand.
GGTTGCCTGCATGCTGGAGTGTGAGGCAGGGTGCTCCCAACTGTTTCCTGTTTACAAAGGCTTCCTAGAGCCAGCAAGCTGACAAGCTGTGGTTGAAGTACCTGCTGGCCAGTGAGTGGAAACATGAGAGGACTTTTGGCAGCATTTCCAGCAACTCCAGAGATAAACCTGCTGCTCTCTGCTAATGAAGATCTAAACCCAGAAACGCGTGTCCAGTGATTTACAGCACAAGGTGCACATACTAAGCTAAAAAAGTACATACTACTTAATGAATTAAGAACACACTTGCACTACATTTATCGTGATGCAATGGGGCTGACTGCATGCAGAAGAGTGAGGCAGGGTGCTCCCAACTGTTTCCTGGTGCTTGGTATGTTTACCTTCTTTTTACCAGCAGAACTTAATGGTCTATTAGGGGCATACCAGGTAAAGGCAGACCTAAGGTACGTAGGGCCTAACTGATGGAGAGACTTGTACACCAGGTATAAGGCCTTAAAATCGACTCTTTTCCTAATTGGGAGCCAATGCAAGGTCCTCAAACCCTCCCTCAATGAATAGCTCTCGGGTAGTCCAAGGACTAAACGAGCTGCCACGTTTTGAATCATTTGGAGTTTGTTGAGGAAGAATTGCATTGAATTTAAATACAGTGCATTACAATAGTCCAGGCGCGAGGTAATAAGAATCAGCACTACTGGCACTCTGATCTCCCCTGGAATAAATGGGAAAACCTTTCTCAGCATCTTGAGTATCCAGTAGCAAGAACTCACTGTCTTGCTAACCTGGCACTCAAACGTTAGCACATTGTCAAAGACAATACCTAGGTTCTTTGCCTCCTTTGCAGGGATAGGTAAAGGCCCACATGCCTCTGGCCACCAGCTACTATTCCAAGTGGAGTAGTTGGCACAAAAAATCAAGATTTCCGGTTTTTCTACATTAATTTTGAGCCAGTTTTCATCCAGATGTTAAACGTCATGCAGGATTTAAATCTAGCAGCCACCTCTGTCCAGTCCTTGATGACCGTCATGATGATCTATGTGTCATCCTATACTGAACGTCCCAGGACTGTACCAGCTGTGCCAGTGGTGTGACATAAAGGTTGAACAGAGTGGGGCTGAGGGAAGAGCCCTGCTGCACCCCACAGGGCAGTTGAAACAAGCAAGCCCTAAAATCTCCAAAGCTCTCTAGGCTGGTCCTGTTCATAAGAAAGGGCTCTAGCAGTTGGAGAAACTTGTCCCTCAGTCTAGCCTGTCACAGCCTACTCACCAACAAAGATGGAGAAACAGTGTTGAAGGCTGCAGACAGATCCAGCATTACTAGAATAGCCGCTCTGCCTTGATCCACCTGATGCCAGTTGAAATCCGACACAGTAATCAGGGTGGACTCGGTGCTGTGATTACTCCTTACCCATGCTGCAAAGAATCAAAGCATTCATTCTCACCAAGAAAGTGAGCAATCTCTTTATTCAGATGTTCCTCTAATATTTTTGCTGGGGCCAGCAATAGTGAGATAGGCTGGAGATTCTTCAAATCAATTGAGTATACCACTGGGTTGCCCTGTTTACTACACTTGCATTATCTCTGCTACTTTAATTACACATCAGCCTAGCATAACCTACAATGAAGTAATGGTTTGAAAAATGTTAGTTGCTAAAAAAAAAAAACAGTACCCTAATTGTTTGAAAAGGTACGGTCCCGGTTGTACTCATCATAATAGAATGATTTAATTATTTTCCCTTCACCTTTGACCTCACACCACTTCTCCCTAATGCTACTTTGGCGAAACCTCCTATTACTTCAACCTCCTATCCTATATAGTCTTCCTCGTCTTTACCTACTCTTTCCCACCTTTCATCTTCATGCAATAATAAAGGGAGCTGACCTCACACATTCTCTCTCTCCTCTCCTTTTAATCACTTTCACTATAGGCAACTTGTTGACCTCACTCTCTCCTTCACTTCTTCCTCTAAATACACTCAGCACCTCCTTAATGACTGCCCTCCACCTCCACACAGGTTTGCATCGAACCACAATATATGACATAAAAGACACTGACCCAGACAAATGAAAACTCTAAACATGCTAGGGAATCTAACCTGCTCTTACTTTCTCAAACTCCTCTCGCTATCCATCCTGATGCTCGAGGCTTATTTCGTGCTTCAGAGGTTTGCTCTGCTGCTACTAGAGGGCCGCCTTTGTTGCTTGAAGCCTGCTGTCAGGACTAAATCTTGTCTGATCAATAGTACTAACCTGTGATATCTGGCCCAGCAGGAATGATGACCAATGAGTGTCCTAACATGCCACGCAATGCTCAATGTGGTGGTCAAAAGCCTCGCTAACCCAAAGAAACCCCGAAGGGAATGGGGTAAAAGGATAAAATAAGAAAGTTAGCCAACCGCTGGCCAAACATCCTCTCACCTGTATTCTCTCTCTACTTCTTTCTCTTTTGAGGCTGAAGTTCTCGCTAGAATGTTCCACGTGTGCTAGAGGAGAACATACTCATATTAGCAACAATAAACCAACTTCACTCCTGTGTCTCCACACCTCACAACAGACTAACACTTTCACAATCTATTAAACCTGGTTAGTATCGCCAGGATACAGAAATATGGGTTTGGTTGGCACAAGACGCACTTAATCACCAGGGTCAACACAGTTTTAAAAGGCTTGTGCAAGTTGCTCTATTCTCCAAAGTCTATTCAGCTTTGTGTTGGTTGCACAAATGCACTAGCTAATAAGCAGAAGTTCTAACTCCCCAGTTGACTTCTGTAATTTAGGGGCATATTTATAATCCCTTAGAGCCACCTTGCACCACATTAGCATCATTATTTTTTGTGTTAATATGGCCCAACGAGGCAGAAATCCCTGTGCGTATTTACAGAGTGGCCCATTGCATGCATTGCACCACTCTGTGACCCTTTGCACTACAGTATGCCTGCGCCAGGCATAATGTATGCAAAGGGGGCATTCCCCTGTTAGGGGAAATCTATGCAATTTCCTTGTGCCATTTTTTACGGCACTTTTAACGCCTGCTCAGAGCAGGCATTAAAAGGGGGCTTTCATTATTTAGAATGGGCCCCTATGTACTCTGCAGGAGTAGCACTAACATTTTGCCATTACTCCTGCAGAGTACATCAATAGCATCACATTGTATGGCACTATTGCCACCTGCCCTGCGCCATGGTACACCATATTTTAAATTCGGTGCACACATGGTGGCGGTAGGGGGGGCGCTAAGGGGCACAGGGAAAGTGGTGCGGCACTCAGTGCAGCGCCACTTTCCATAAATCTTCCCCTTAGTTTGTTAAAGGCTTCCTGCAATAATCTTTAGCGCTTGTTAGAATTGATCAATGGCTTTGCTGGGATTGTGCGGCATGCATGGCTGTTGGTAAGTATTCCACTTACTGACACTTTTCTTGTTTTCAGGAGCTGCTGCAGGTCAGAAGCTTCAATGAAGACCAGATGTCTCTGTTAGGTGGAAGATGCTGTTGCTAGAAGACCAGGCGAGGACCAAAATCAATTAAGAGTTGCTCTCAGGATGGTCATTCCTTGAGCACTGATTGTGATTTTTATTCTCTTTTCCTTCCTAGCTGGGTGCTGACATTTGCACATCACATGAGACCACCTTGGGAGCTTTCAGAACTATTCAGGATCCCTTGTTGCAAGTTCTAAAGAATGTGTGTTATGTGCCTCAAAGGCATTTGCATGTTATAACCTTTTACTACTTTTCAACATGTTATACTCAATGTGCACTTTCTTTTGGCAATGGCAACCGAATGACAGCTGGACAATATTCAGTATAGCAGTGATACCTTGTTTCTATATACATTTTTTCGCTCCCTTATTACTGCACTCAGGATGCTCTGCCACAGCTTGTGTCTCAATGCGTGCAAACTGGGTGTCCAGGTCTCATCTTTTGGGAAAACTGAGACACTTAATGTTGATGGGTGGGTGAGTAGGGAGAGTTGTCCTCTTGCATTCAGGGCAACCATGACACCCACTTTCTACCCTAAGAGGACTGCCCTGCTGTTTTAGGCCTGTCTGCTGTTAGATCCCCGGACTACCAGAGTGACTCCAAGGGCTAGTTTGCTGGCCTTCTGTTCTGAGCTACAGGCACACAAAAAGATCCAAGAACTTGAATCTTACACCTGGACCCTCCCTGAAGTGTTTCCAAACTTCCAAGTGATGCTCACCTAGTACTGGACTCTTGAAAAGGAGCTAAAGGTGGCCAAACAGCCAAAAACAAAAACTTGGGACTTGAAAAACTTTTCATCAAAAAGTGGCCTGAGAAGCGACAGGAGGCCAGGACCTACCTGCTCACTGATTTGCTAAAGGTGAATCTCCAATCAGCTTGACTTTGTGGTAGCCCCAGCTACGTTTTTCTCTGAAAAAGGAAATCCTATTCAGCAGCTCTTCATCAGAAGGTTATCCAGCCTCATGGAGCCCTCATCAGTTACAGCCTGCAACTTCATCTCACTGGAAATTTTCAACTTCCAAAAAAGTGACGAAGTACGAATGTAGAAATCTTCACCGTAACTTCACCCAGCTGCTCCCCAGTGGCGACATCTCCTACTCAGACACCATCGGCTGACTTTTCCTGCGGAACTGTATTATCTTAGACATTTTTCTTAAAATTTGTTCTAAATCCAGAGGTAAGCTGAGACCAGACCCAATCCACTTCTCGTATCTGAACTGCCTCCCTTGTGGTTGGGCCTTAACTTTCGACCTTGTCCTGGTCACGAGTGGCTAGAAGTCTACAGTTGGCACTTTTGATCTTTTAGGTGCTATTTTTCATTAAACTTTTAAAAATTCATACCTCTTGTTCTACTGGTTGGATTTAATTTGTTTTTGTTTTAATATAATTTTTGAAAAACAACTCCCTGTTTGTAAATTGGGGTGGGATTTTTCTTGTGCTATGATTTTGCTTTATTACTGCTTGAGTGCTGCATAAATAATTAACACATTGCCACTAAGTCTGACTGCTTTTGTTCAAAGCTACCAGAAGGTTAAGCACATGTTAATTTAGTGACTTTTCTGGTACACCCTGACATGGATTGTGGTTGTTGCTTGAGAAGGATCGGAACTTCCTCAATCAAAAACACAATTTCCTACATCACCATTTTTAGAAATTGTCTTCCAATGAAGATTGACAGTAGAATAACAGTAGTCTCTTTCAACATCAGTCATCAAGCACTTTATCTGATGTTGAAAGAGAATGAGAACATTTACAATGTTCTCAGTCTCATTCCTTCATAGATAAATCAACTAACCCTGACACAATGTTGCTGTCACAGATGCCTTTCAGATGTATTCAAATATGCTTAATATCAGTTACTGGAAACAGCCCCATTGAGCAATCATCACATCGTTCTGTCCTCACTGAACATGCCCGTGGCATTCTAAAATTCTGCCAACTTTATTACTACTATAGATATCATAACCTGGAAGAAAGTTGCTGTAAAATCCTTTCAAGTATCCATTTCCATCCTCCCTACGTCATATCCAGTAGTGTCTGTAAGACAATTCCACAAATGTTTATTGGTGGCTTTCAACATGGTGGTCTTCTGAAAACTATACATTATTAACCTTACAGAAGTGGAGCTTGTTGGTTAAATGCAAACTACAATAAAACAAAAACTAGATACCTTGAATGAATTGGAGGAAGAGATTAACTGCCAGTGATAAAAAGCATCCCCAAAGGCGATGGAGAATCAAGCAAACCACAGTTTAAAAAAAGGCCAAGAGGTCGCACTACACTCAATGCATCTTGGAGGCCACATGCCTGTTGTATGTTTGCCCTTTCGGTCACATGAAATGTGTTGCTTTTTTATTGAGTTCTAGTTGTGTTTGGCTCCACATGTCAGTGTACTTTATCCCTGCTAACCAGTGGTGACATGCTTGTGCACCCTCTGTGACACATTAAATTGCTTGTAAGTACCTAACATGTGCTACAACTTGTACCCAGTACCCAAATTAAATGCCACTAGTAGACTGCAACACTCACTGTGCCTCGCACTACACTAACCCCGTAGAGCATGATTACAGGACTGCCCTGCAGCCAGGGTGTGCAAGTTTAAACTGCCATTTTGACCTGGCAAATCAACCTTTTGTCAGGTCTAAACCTTCCTTTTTCATACTTATACATCTTATACTCCACTCCTTAGGTAGGCCTTATAAGCCCATAGGGTAAGAGGCGTGATATTTAAAAAGTAGGGCATGTATTTATTGTTTTACATGTCCTGGCAGTGAAAAACCTTCAAAATAGTTTTATACTGTGGCAAGGCTGTCTCTCTCGTAGGAAAATACTGGGTTAGACTATAATTTCAGTTTGGGAACTGCAAGAAAAATTATCCAATAATCATCTCAATAGAAATTTTAATTACAACTTAATTGTCAAGTTGAATTTTATATTACAATTTTGGAAATGGCACTTTTAAAAAGCTGTCATTTTTCTACCAAAGGGCCTTTCTGCTAGTATTATATGACAGGTGACAGCTCCCTTGGGTTGAGATGTGGATTGCTTGTGTGTGAGGATGACAATCCCTTCCTTAAGCAGGATGGCCTGGGAGTTGTGCCCAGTCCTTTTCTGAGCATCAAATGATGCCTACTCCATCAGTTTCAGATGTAACTCACACTTTGGCCTGCCTCTCCTTTGTCTTCCTAGACATCTTAGCCACAAATCCAGTGGGAGGTCAATCTGCCCCACAACTGTTTGGAGTTACCACACAGGGTGGTTTGCCATTGTCATAGCTGTACCTCTGGGTGGACACAGGAAGCTCTGACAAGAGGAAGAAAGATTCTCTAATGCTGGCTTTAGGAAAAGAGGGGTACTGTGAGATAGTTTACATTAAAACACACAGGAAGTGCTGCAAAGGTGGGTAGGGCCTGTCATGCCCTTACCAGGTCCCAACTGGGAGACAACACTGGAGCCAATGATGGACCTCCAATCCCTCTCAGGATGATGCAAGATCCAGTGACGGATATCTCATCTGCCAAAATCTAAATCCCATAGAATAGAATAGGATTTAGATTTCGGCGGACAGGATAGCCATCACCGTTTTGATGGAATAACCTGTCTGCCGAGTTCTAAATCAGGCCCTAAGTCTCTAGTCCATGAGCAAAAACAGTTCAAGTGCCAGGGTTGTAGGAAGGGTCTGGAATGAGAACAAACGAGGAACACTTGAGGAACTTGTGGAAAAGGAACTGGAGACAAGTCTATAGTCTTGAATATGCTGAGAGCTGGCCTGCTTACTACTATAAGAGGATTAGTGCTCACTAACCTGATTGGAAAGTACTTAGCCTTATCTATCACTTTAGTTGAAATCCGAAGGCAGCAGGAGGCTTGGTGCAAGAAGCTCAACAGGAGGCGGAATTGTAGCTCATGTAGAAAGACACTAGAAGCATTGCAGAAGCTAGGGTCAAAGGATCATCAGGAAGGTTTGGAAGTCTAGAGCGCTGGAAGTTCTGGGCGACTCAGGAGGAGAGCGCAGGGACAAAACTTGTAAAGGAATGGAATACTGAAAGAACCGGGTGGCTCAGGAGGTGAGTGCACGGCTAATGCTTACCCAGGACGTGGACGAGACTTAGCCCCAATGTAGGATCAAAGAGGGTTCATACTGGAAGCAATCAGTGTTCCAGAAAGACCTTTGTCCCATGTTGAAGCATTGAATATTCCAATGAACCTGGGGAAAATCATGTGTTACATACAATGGATATGTGGCCGTGCAGGTGGCAGGTGCAAATGGTAATTGGCAACAATAAATAAGTAAAAAGGAACCCCAAGTGCATGATGGTACAATTCAATGGTTCACAGTGGAAGGGTAACTATCTTAAATAGATATGTGATATCTGCTGATGCAAAATAGACTAAACATGAATAGCAACAGAACAGGAGGGTCAATGGTTCAAGCTTCCTGGAAGGGAAATCATTGAGTGCTTGAGACTGGAAGGTAACACAGGGGCCGCATGACATGGAGTACTCGGGGTGAGGAGGTGCCATAAAGGAAAGGTGACATCAGCATAGTGAGTAAACCCCATCGCACATAGGGCACACAATGAAGTTGTGACAGTTTTACCCCACAAAGAACAATCTACAGGGCGTGGTTTGTCAGAGAGGCGGGCATGAAAGAAACAAATCAGGTGAGGGGCATGAGCATTAATTACTAGCTGGTTCCTAAGAGTTTTCCTCACTACCAGACCCATTCCATGCAATTACGTAAAACAAACTACCCTTAACACGCCTTAAATCTAGAATCCTTTGGACTCCCAACTCTAGGTGACCATCAGGGGTTACAGGTGGATGAGGAGGAGCGTGACGGGTTTGGGCATGATACAGTTTGAAGAGGAAAAAAGTAACATAGGGTGCATCTGGAAGTTGGACCTGGACTTTTACACAGTTACCTTTTCAATTGGAAATGGACCAATAAATTCAGGTTGCAATTTACAAGTACCATGTAGTCTTACGTTTCTTGTGACAACCCAAACCTGATCTCCAATTCTGCACTTCGGTAGTTGCTGTTGATGTTAATTTATATTTCTCTTCATGTACACCTTAACCTGTTGTAAGTGCTTTATTACCTATTTTTGTGAGTCAAAGAGGTGCCTTACAAAGTTTTGTATTGCAGATACATTTTCAGAATTCATAGCAAAGTTTGTAGGTAACATACATTGACGGATGGCAGTTACACAACAGAAGTGGGAGATCCCCTTGGCTGAGTGTGGTGGGATTGTAGGCATACTCAGCGAACAGTAATAAGGACTCCCAATAATCAGGAGTACAAGTCACAAGACATCACAGTGCATGCTCTAAAACCTTATTTACCCACTCCGTCACTCTATCAGTATATGGGCGACAGGCAGGCAAGAGTTGGGCTTCAATGCCCAATGATGTGCACAGACTATACCACAATCTTTAAATGAACTGCGGGCTCCTATGAGACACAATGACCAAAGGGAGCCCATGCAACCACACAATGTGTTAAACAAACAGCATGGCAAGAGCTTTGACAATAGGTATTTCTTCAAGGGCAATAAAATGTGCCATCTTGGAGGGAAGATCAATTACTACCAAAATGGTAGTATAGCGATTGGAGTTGGGAAGGTCAGTAATAAGCTCCATTGTGATTGCATGCCAGGGATAAGGAGGTATGGGCAAGGCACTTGAATAACCTGAAGGGGCAGAGTGCAATGCTTTGTCTTGAAAACGTGCTGGGAAAGTCTGAATGCAGTCATGCACATTCTTAGGCAAAGTAGACAACTCAAACCATAATTGACAATCTATTGAGATCTCTAGGATTCTTAGAGGCTCTACTAATGGAATGCCAGGGCACCCAGTTAAAGCTTCTGGTCTTAATTATTTTGTAGGAGTAGATAAGGTGGTACCATGAGAAGGAAACTGATTGTGTACATGATGACCTTTTTCAGCTACCCTGAAGTCGATTTTGTCTCTATTCGCCCTCAGCCTAACTCTACCCAAAAATAACTTCTGGTCACAGTGACTCACAATATGCTCTGATGGGACCGTGTTCTGGGAAGTCAGTTCTTGAGTGACCGGACTAATATGACTCTGTTCCGCCGGCAATATCTCTTTTAAAAATAGGGAAATTGGGATCACGTTGCATGTCATACTGTTGTTCTGTATAGAAACCCCTCCCACTGCTATCCGTGAGGCACTCACTTCCACAAGAAAATGCTGCTGAGGGCCTCAACATCTACATACTGCAGTCTCATTTGTATCCATGGTTACATCCTTGGGCAACAAGATAGGGTACGAGAATTAACAGGATGTATCGTTCCTGAGACCTTTTGGATATGTGAAGATAGACTTTTATGGGACCAGCACCTCTGGCTTCATGAAGACGCAATACACTAGGAACAACATGATGAGGCAATTACCATCAATACACTAGCAAGCCTCTACATAACAAACAATGCATGGCATCAGTAACCAACACTTACAGATTTCTTCAAAATCATGACATGAGAACAGAATAGTCAAATTCTTGTATAAGAATTTCTGGGACTCTCGAGAAAGATGCTAAAACCCTAATTGGAGCCTCAGACACCCCTTGGGTAAACTTGGAACATAGACTGGAGTTACTGACACTTCCAATGTTACACATACATAGGTTGGAGTTTGAGGTACTCTCAAGGTATGCTAGAAACAAGGCTACACTCTGTAAATAGGTTGGAGTTACTGGCATTCTCAAGAAATGGGTTGGAGTTGCTGGTACCCCCAAGCAAAGTTACACTCGAAACATAGGTTGGAGTTTGAAAAACTTCCATTGTATGTTAGAAACAAGGTTACACTTGGTACATAGCCTAGAGGTACTGACACTCCCAAGGAATACTAGAAACAAGGTCATACTTTGTACATAGGTTGGAGTTACTGACACTCCCAAGGTATACTAAATGCACAAAATGGAGGTTACAAGGTTCAAACAAAAGAACATTCTTCTTGACACTTCCGTTCAATAGAGAAACACAGAATTAAGGGGGTTATTCTAACTTTGGAGGAGGTGGTAATCCGTCCCAAAAGTGACGGAAAAGTGACGGATTTACCACCAGCCGTATTACGAGTCCATTATATCCTATGGAACTCGTAATACGGCTGGTGGTATATCCGTCACTTTACCGTCACTTTTGGGACGGATTAACACTCCTCCAAAGTTAGAATAACCCCCTAAGTCTCTAGTCCATGAGCAAAAATAGTTCAAAGGCCAAGGTTGGAGGGAGAGTCCGGAATGAAAATAAACAAGGAGCACTGGAGGAAAATTCCGAAAAGGAACTGGAGACAAGTCTATAGCCTTAAATAGGCTGAAAGACAGGCTACGATAAGTTAGTGTACACTAACCTGATGGGAAAGTACTTAGCCTTGTTTAGCACCTTAACTGGATTTGAGGTGGAATCATAACTCACACAGCAAAACATTAGAGGCGTCACAGAAGTCAGGGTCACATGATCATCAGGAAGGCATGGAAGACTAGAGTGCTGGAAGTTCTGAGTGACTCAGGAGGAGAGTGCAGGGACGAAGCTTGTGCAAGACTGGAAAACTGGAAGATCTGGGTGATTTAGGAGGTGACTGCAGGGATGATGCTTACACAGGAGAGGGACGAGGCCAATCCCTGATGCAGGTTCAGATGGGGTATTGAGACTGGAAGCAAAGAGTGTTCTAGAATGGCACGTGTCCCACATGGAAGCATGGAATATTCCAACAAACCTGGGGAAAATCATGTGTTACAAACAATGGATATGAGGCTCTGCAAGTGGCAGGTGCAAATGGTAATGGCAACAATAAATAAGTCCAACGGAACCCCAAGTGCATGATGGTACAATTCAATGGTTCACAGTGGAAGCGTAACTATCCTAATAGACGTGATCTCTGCAGGTGCAAAGAGACTAAACCCTCAAAGCAACAGAACAGGAGAGCAATAGTTCAGGTTTCATGGAAGGGAAACCATGGAGTGCTCAGGACTGTAAGACACTACAAGGGATGCATGACATGGAGTACTCAGGGCAGGTAAGCACCACAAGGAATGGGTGTCATGAGCCTGGCGAGTAAAACCCACTGAGCTTAGGGGACAAGATGGAGTTGTGACAGGTTCTTCCCTGTGAAGCTTTACCCCATTAGTCAGGAATTGGCCACCTACAAGCTGGCACTGGGCATAAAAGTGGACCCTACAGTACCCTCTCTCAGAAAATTTCAGGAACTGAGAATATCACAAGAAGGAATGTTCAGGTGCCTGAACCATGAAGGAAGACTGGACCTGATTGCCTTGAACCCAGCACCTTAGGAGTGTCTCTAAGTGTCAATTGGATGACTACCTGTTTGAGGTGGAGGGACACAACAAGCTTCGAGAGGCATCCATGCTATCCTTTCAAGGGAGGAGTCCCCCTCCCCACATCCAGAGCCCTTTGACCACTGTCTGGGAGCAATACACATCTCACCCGGATAGCCATCATGGGTTTGGTGACCTTTAGGATTTTAGGCAGGAAAATTTCACCTTTCTAGAAGTGTAATTTCCAAAATAGTAATATAAAATGTAACTTGACCTTTAAGTTGGATTTTAAATTACTATTAAAATGAGTCCTTGAATCATTTTTCTTGCTAATCCCAACCTGAATTTAGCACTTATTAAAGGTAATAGCGTAAACTAGTATTAACCTATGGGAGAGCCAGCCTTTCCACAGTAAAAAAACACTTTAGAGTTTTATGGCTTCCTGAGTATGTACAACATTAAACATACATGCCCTACTTTTTAAACATTATTGAACCACGCCTATAAGAACGTAAGACCTACCTAAGGGTGACATACAAGTACTGAAAATAAAGGTTTAGACCTGGCAAAAGAATTAGTTTCCCAGATCAAAATGGCTGTTTAAACCGCACACCCAGGCTGCAGTGGCAGGCTTGGAGACATACTTTACAATGCTACGTGAGTGGCACAATGAGTGTCGCACCCCATTAGCAGCAATTAATTTAGAAGTCATGGGTACAAGTAGTCCCATCTATTAGAAACACAGAGTAAACTAACTGTGCCAATCAGGTTTACAGCAATTTTGACATTCTTAGCAGGGAGAGCACAGCCACTTTACCACTAGTTAGCAAGGGTAAAGTGCACATAGTTCTACAGCCAACAAAAATAGAGTTCAGTAAAAAGACAAAGAATCCTGGGTGACCCTGCAGGAAGTCTGTTCATATTTCTGACACATGCCTCTACAAGAGAAAATCTAGGGGACACTAATCACTATCTTGATGGGCTTCACTGCTGAGGTGACAGAACATAAACAATTGGCCTCCTCTGCAGTGGCACTTGACTATTCTCTGCCCCTATGAACCTATCTGTACCCCTCACCCATCAGATCAGCCTCCCGGGCAACTTGGCTTGCTTAGGGGGAATCATTTTCCTCATATCCAGACCCCATTTGGGAGGCACCTAACCTCAGCTTGCCCACAGATGTATTCCATTAGGGAGATAGTACCACCATGGCCAACATGATGATGTGGCCCATTTTGCCCCATAAGTCTGGCTTCCATCCCCAACTTAGGGAAAACTCTGCAAATAATGGCAACGACCAACAAAGGTCAATGATGGCTGCCTGTGTCAAGAGCCAGAGCCCTGGCCATTAATGTCAGATGGAGGCTCCAACCTGGGGCCTTGAGCAGTCCTGACTTCCAGCCTTGGTACTGCCAAGGAGTTCCTCACTGGCTCCAGGGTCGATCTGCACTCTTAGGTTTCTCGGTGTGGGGGGCAACAACCTGGGTAATAGGCACCCTACTTCCACTCTCCCACCTGCCATCTGAAGGGTGATATCCTGAGACCGACGTCTGAGCCCAGGGAGTGTACCCTGAGGCTGAACAGGCCCATGGGTAGTCAGGCCTTGAAGGGGGAACACCACGACTTTCAAAGGTGACACCCTGTGTCTTGCACGGGTCTGTCGGGTGCAGGTCTCCTGTCTTCTGTCTCTCAGACAGCACAGGCAGCACCTCCAGGTCAGAAGTGGCTTCTTTAGGCTCAGCCTAGGAGTGTTCTTCACTCTGAGTGGGCAACCCCTGATCCACTGTTCATCCCACTGTGAAATGTGTCCACTTCTACCACCTGCTCTCCATCTGAGCTTCTGCACACTCCATTTGGGAGCAGTACTGCCCGATCTTGAGCTTTGGGGGCACCTGGGTGCCCCACCTAGCACTTCTATCACTGGTGATACTTCCTTTCCCAGGATTCATTCAAAGGGCATATGGCAACTGACAATCATCCACCCTCCTGTGGGTCAGAGTCAAAGACGGAAAACATCATGTCCATGTGTTTAGGATACACCCTGCATACTTGTCCTTGCAACTACTACTGCGCTGGGGATGTGACTCTTTTACCTCCCATAGGCACCTCTGTGTAGCTGCAACCATCATCAGTGGACAGTGTGGCACTTCTGGTTTTCAGGTCCAGTTTTCTTCTGTCTCATCTAAAGTGCCAGCAGAATTTTCTTCTCCTCTAGAGCTAGCCTCTTTTTCTCAAAATTTCTCTCAATATCTCATTCCCCTTCCCCTCCCCACCCCCCACAGACATCTTGCTGCAGCTGCTTCCCCTTTCCTCTCTTTCATGGCCAGCTTTTTCTCTTCCAAGACTGGAGTGGCCAATTGCAGCCTCAGCCCTCTCTCAACTCTTTAGGCATCAGGATGCGGGAGGGCACACTGCTACCGACCGTGGACTGGGCATGGGACCTCACTTCTGTGGTCCCTTCTTCTCCTCTCTAGTTCTGGGGCCATTTCCAGGATATTTTCTTTCTCCTCCGCATCTAATCCTCCTCTTTTGCACCAACATAATAATTCCCCTGTAATGTACACTGTAACATGCAGACCTCTCCCCAAGCTCTAAGGGTCCTCAGTTTCTTGAAGCCTTCTGCTAGCTTCAACCTCCTCCCCTTGCACACATTTTTCAGCTCTACTGGAGTGAAGCTTTCAATGTTGCTGAGATCCCCCTTCATTCTCGCAAACAACCAAGGGGCAAAATAAGAGAATAGGAGTGGTAAAATTTAGGAAAAAGTAAACAACAAAAATGCCAGAATTTAGAAATCAAAAATCAATTTTGATGTGAGATTACAATAAGGGATTTTTGGTTTTACACAAATCACTGAGTTGCACTGCAAAAACAGAAGCACTGAATCCCACCACAGAACACCAATTTAAGAAATTGGAGTATTAGTTGAAGGGAATGATAACACACCTGCAATAATTAACACAATCCTTGTCAGGATGAACCACTAAAGTCATGAAATAAACATGTGCTTAACTTTCTGGAAGCTGGGCACAAAACAGTCAGGTTTAACTTAGAGGTAATGTGCAAAATATTTATGCATTAATCAAACAGTTATAAAGTGAAAACACAACACAAGAAAAACCCTACATCAATTTAGAAAAAAAGAGAATATTTTAATAAATAACATTTCACCAGAATAACAAAAATCCAATGAGTGAAGCCAGAGATATGAATTTTTTAAAAGTTTGAATTAAGAATAATTCCAAAATAGCACAAAGTGCCAACCACGGTTATGTGGTCCCACTGGGCCTGGTCAAAGTCAAAAGTGAAGGCTGACCACGATGGAACGCAAGAAGGATACAGGGACCAGGTTTACATTCTGACATGCTTCAAAGGGCTGTTTTAGTCAATAGCACGAGTGCTGAAGCCCACTGGTAGCCTTTAACATGCAGGTACTTAGTGCATGCACTAGCATACTCAAAGGACTTAGGGTAAATTAAATGTACCTATCAGTTGTATAAGATTGTTAACAAGGAGAGCACAAGCACTTTACCTCTGGTTGGCAGGGCTAAAGTACACAGGGGGTTATTCCAACTTTGGAGGAGGTGGTAATCCGTCCCAAATGTGACGGATTTACCACCAGCCGTATTACGAGTTCCATAGGATATAATGGACTCGTAATACGGCTGGTGGTATATCCGTCACTTTACCGTCACTTTTGGGACAAATTACCACTTCCTCCAAAGTTGGAATAACCCCCACAGAGTTATATATGGCCAAAACAATTGGGTTTAGCAAAAAGGCAACAGAAAAAAAAAAACTGTGTGACTCTGCAAGAAGGGCACATTTCTAACAAATATCATGTACCATTAATAATCAATTGTCATCATCACAACATTCATAGGTAGCATTCATAATTGCAAGCATAATTTAGCATGGTGAATGAGGGACGGCTTCTGGAAAGATGTAAAGGCATTTTGTGATTTCAGTAATTACTACATTGTTGAACCCTTCTCCAGAAATGTAATATATCGGTCTCATTCAATATCACAACGCAGATCTCAGGGGAAAGACAGTTCGCAGCAGACGATTCTTGTGAAATGATCCTATAAGCAAATTATTTTTATTATCGCAAGACAGGTAAACACAACATTATGTCCCTCTAGCATTTGATGCAATACTTATGCAGTTGGTTGTGATCCTATTGTTTGATGGACAGTGAGCCGAGCAGGATGGAGTATAACGGTGTTCCACTCATAAAATGCTGATATTTAGTCTGTATGCTGCTAAATGTACCTAAAGTGTAGAGCAGCACATCAACCCCAAACAGAATCAGAAAAAAATCTGCTGCAAAAATGCCGAGCACTGGCAAATCCAATGTCTGGCTATTGTGTACTAACACACGCAAACACAGTTCTTAGCATGTTAACGCCAGGCCTATTGACTTTGCCAACACTATTTTGCTACTTGTCATATGATAGGCGTTTTAAGGTATTCTGTACCTAGATTAACATGTGGACCATCTTTCTCCTGTAACACTCCCCTAGGCAAGCTGCGTGAATAAGCAATACCTAATCGCTCGGAACGCTTAGTCTGAAGGAGAAAGAATGTGTGAGTAATTGCACTGCTGCCACACAGCAATGCACCGAACTGCAGACTACCGGCACGTTAAACATCTGGAACTCGTCAGAAATGTTATGCTGACTATCGAAATTCCATTTTCCAATGACAGTGTTCACAATACAATTATGTTATAACCACAATGTGTGTATACAAAATGTAGTAATGATTTAAATGCCTGGGACGTTAACCTCTTAAATGCTAGGTTCGCATAACAGTTGTGCGTCACCTATTCCTTTTTTTGTGTTGGCGCTCCAGAGTTGTCTCTAGACCCTCGGAAAGTAAAAAGGTAACCTTTTTATTTTAGGACGTTAATCACTTTGTACTGTATGCTGATTGCCAAAAAGCATAATATTGTAACCTATATAAATGCATATTTGTCAATTTCAATGACAAATATGTGACATAAATGTTTTGCATTTCATTCTCATGTCAATTATGTGAGCCTTCAGTTGAATAGATTACATGTCTGACCACTCCACTCTGGGCGAGAGGCACTTGTCGCAACATTTATTAATGCATGTATATATTAATGGAGGTGTGGTGCATGACAGAGACTCGCTTTCAAAAATGCTTTCCGCAATGTCGCAGTCTCAGATAGGGATCTGCATGTTTGTGGCACAGGTGTGTCTTATAAACTGCCTAAACCCATCCTCAGCCTCTTCATACCTGTGTCCCTGCAGTCCTTTCTTTGTTTGCGGTGTGTTGCTAAGGTATGTATTTTGATGGCTTAGGGGGTCATTCTGACCTCGGCGGTAAAAGGCGCTTACCGCCGGTCAGAAGACCGCCATAACACTGCCGCGGTAAACCGCCACGGTCATTCTGACCCGCAACTTGCAAACCGCCAAAAACCCGAAATCCACAAAAGTCCGCCACACCAAAGGTCAGCGAAAAAATGGCGATGACCAAACCTCCACCGTCACGCCAACAGAAATACGCCCACACTATCACGACACACGAATCCACGCGGCGGTCTTTCAAACGCGGTATTCCATTGGCGGTACACACCGCCGCGGTCAAAATACACACACACATAGAAAACTCAGCCACATTGGTCATTTTGAAACACACACACCTGATACACATACTAACACCACTCCCACACACCCAACACAATATAAAACACACACCCACATCACCCACAAACCCCTACGACCCGAAATTATTGACGAAGGCTAGAGAGAGAGCACAGAATAGACAATCCCACAACAAAGAGGCACGCAACACCATCACCCACACAGAATCCACGCACCAAACACCATACACCACCACACGCACCACACTCATCACCACAAACGCCACCCCACACCTCATCCACACCACCCCATGGCACCCCAAAGACACCCCAGGTTCACTGACGCAGAACTCAGGGTCATGGTGGAGGAAATAGTCCGTGTAGAGCCCCAGCTTTTCGGGGCACAGGTGCAGCACACCACAATTGCCAGGAAGATGGAGCTATGGCAAAGGATAGTGGACAGGGTCAACGCGGTGGGACAGCATCCACGCAATCGGGATGACATCAGGAAGCGCTGGAACGACCTATGGGGGAAGGTGCGTTCCATGGTATCAAGGCACAACATTGCGGTGCAGAAGACTGGCGGCGGACCCCCACCTACTCCCCCAGAATTTACAGCATGGGAGGAGGAAGTCTTGCACATCCTGCATCCTGAGGGCCTCGCAGGAGTAGGCGGAGGAATGGACTCTGGTAAGTCAAATCTTCACTACTGCTTCCCACCCCCACCCCACCTGCATGCCAGCACATACCCCCACCCTCAACCCCACCCCCATCACACCAACTCCTTGCAAATGGCTCACCATCACAACCCACCCATCCCAACACCAAGCCCTGCATGCGACCACAAAGCATGGACACCCATCACCAAAGCATGCCCACTGCACACACACATCACCCCCACAAGCCACCCTCACAAAAACCCCCACAAGGGAATGCCTGCACTTGGGTACACGGACACCCACCCATCACACGAAATGCCACACACGGAAGCAATAACCATACCTTTATACCCCTGCAGGACCCGAACGCCACCACACCGCCACGGAGGGTAAAGAGATGTCCATCCAGCCCACAGAAGAGGCCCCCAGCGATGACAGCAGCTCTGTCTCCCTGGACCCAGATGACCAGCCCGGCCCATCAGGGACCTCTGGACAGTCGGTTCCCCACAGACAGCCACAGGCTACACCAGACCCAACCCCCTCTGGGAACACCAGCACAGCTCCCACCCAGCGGGCCCATGCCTCTGTCTCCAGGACACGTCAATCAGCGGTGTGTCCACCACTACAGGGCGCCCAGGTTGACCCACCACCCCAACAACAACAGGGACCTGGGGGCAGTGGTAGTGGGCACACCATTCAGGGGACAGAGGCCAAGGAACACAGGGGAACTGGGAGGGCTGCTGTGCGACAGGGGGGGGACAGGCCCAGGGAACCGACTCTCCAAGAGGCCCTCTCCTCCATCATGGGAGCTTACCACCACTCCCAGGAGACGATGGCGACGGTACTGGCCAGGTTCCAGGAGATCCAGGCACTGCAGGAGGAACGGTACATGGGGTTCAGAGAGGAACTGAGGAACATCGGTTCCGCAATGGGGACCATCGTCGTGGCCCTTAACCAGATAGTCACCACATTGCGGGACCATGTGGCACCCCAAAGGGCCCCTGTCACTAGCCCAGGCCAGGAACAGCCTACCACCTCTGTCGGCGCTAGTGGACAGGAGGCCCCCACACAACGACAGGCCACCAGAACCCCACCTCCTGCAGAAGAAGAACCACCCCGCAAGCGGAACCTGAGATCTCACAAGAAGACAGAGTAGGATTGCAAGACCCCCGCCAGCATAAGATACCCCCTGATGTCATCCCACTGTCCCACATTGTCACCCTGTCCAACCTTTAACTGCCCCTGCTCCATCCTTCCCCAGGCATATGGACAATGCACCTGTGAGACTGAGAACTGGACTCTGCCATGGACATTACTCCACCCCCACCCATCACCGTTTTACAATCATGTACCTATATGTAGCACTTAAAATAAATCACTTATTGCACTTAAAATAACAGGAGTCTGCTTGTATTCTTAACAAATGTATTACACATAACGGTGCAATAATGTCCAGTTACTATGTGATGACAACATACCAATTTCAATAAGCTTTAGTCCATGGGCAAACAAAGCAGAAGTCACGCAGTGGGTCATACAGCTCTGAAAAGGGAAGGGAAAGTCACAAATCAGTTAACAGGAACTGGGGGGAAACACAGACAGTAGAGACGCATGAGGCCTTAAGTAAATGTAAAATGGCGTGGGTGATTCTTACCTGTGTGCTACTGAAAATATTGTTGTATGACTGTATCCCTGTTCTCCGTGTCGTCCCCATCTTCTTCCTCCTCTTCACTCTCCACAGGCTCCACAGCTGCTACAACACCACCATCTGGACCATCCTCCTGCAGAAAAGGCACCTGGCGTCGCAAAGCAAGATTGTGAAGCATACAGCAGGCCACGATGATATGGCACACCTTCTTTGGTGAGTACATTAGGGATCCCCCTGTCATATGCAGGCACCTAAACCTGGCCTTCAGGACCCCAAAGGTCCTTTCTATGATCCTCCTAGTTCGCCCATGGGCCTCATTGTACCGTTCCTCTGCCCTGGTCCGGGGATTCCTCACTGGGGTCAGTAGCCACGACAGGTTGGGGTAACCAGAGTCACCAATTAGCCACACACGGTGTCTCTGTAGCTGTTCCATCACATAAGGGATGCTGCTATTTCGCATGACATACGCGTCATGCACTGACCCAGGGAACTTGGCATTTACATGGGAGATGTACTGGTCAGCCAAACAGACCACCTGGACATTCATCAAATGATAACTTTTTCTGTTTCTGTACACCTGCTCACTTTCTTTGGGGGGAACCAAAGCCACATGGGTCCCATCAATGGCACCAATGATGTTGGGGATATGTCCAAGGGCATAGAAATCACCCTTCACTGTAGCCAAATCGCCCACCTCAGGGAAAATAATGTAGCTCCGCATGTATTTCATCAGGGCAGACAACACTCTGGACAAAACCTTAGAAAACATAGGCTGAGACATCCCAGATGATATGGCCACTGTTGTCTGAAAAGACCCACTTGCCAAAAAATGGAGTACTGACAGAACCTGCACCAGAGGGGGAATCCCTGTGGGTTGGCGGATGGGGGACATCAGGTCTGGCTCCAGCTGGGCACATAGTTCATGTATAGTTGCTCTGTCAAGCCTGTATGTAAGTATGATATGTCGTTCTTCCATTGTCGACAGGTCCACCAGCGGTCGGTACACGGGAGGATTCATCCTTCTCCTCGCAAGTCCCAGCGGACGGTGCCTAGGAAGGACAACATGGAGCACAGAGTCAAGCAACCCACAGGTTCGTTCACACAGCTTGCACAGTACACGAATCGCTATGCATTGAAAGGCTTGTATGAGTGGCAATGCAAGGCCTAGGCCTGTGTGACGCAGTAGAAATTATGCCATGTGGGCCCTTGAAATGGCGGCTGCCTGACCTGTGAAGTGTGACAGTGGGATGTGAGGTCAATGCGCTGGCGTGGCACACCGTGGCGGTAGGCGGTCGAAGACCGCGGTGCTAAGCTGCATTGGTTAACATTGCACCCTATAGGTTTCAGTAGCCAATGAGGATGGGCGCCTGCGGTCGTGGTACGCACCGCCGCGGTACGCACCGCCGCGGGCGTGACCACCATTTTCTATCTGATTAATCACTCGAGACCTGATCATCCACAGGAGAGGACCGATACTGCAAGTGCTGCTGTGACCTCGGTCTGGGAGATACAATGGCTGCTGCGACTGGGGAAAGGGCCCCTGCCTTCACCTCTGAAGAATTGGAGAAACTTGTTGATGGGGTCCTCCCCCAGTATGCGCTACTCTACAGTCCTCCAGACCAACAGGTTAGTACACAGTGTGCACGTTGAATGGGCTATGCCTGTGTTGAGTGGGGTGTATGTAAGATGGTGGGGAGGGGAGCGAATGAGGAGTGCAACGCACGAAAGATGAGAGCATGTGCCACATGGCAAGGTTGGGGAGGGGGGGGCCACTCACATTGACCAGGCAGAAAAGTGATGAGATTTCCTTTACCACCCTGTACATGTCACATAGGTCAGCGCCCATCAGAAGATCGACATTTGGCGTGCCATCGCCAAGGACGTCCGGGCCCTGGGGGTCCACAACAGACAGGGCACCCACTGCCGAAAGAGGTGGGAGGACATCCGCCGCGGGACCAGAAAGACCGCCGAGTCTCTGCTGGGGATGGCCTCCCAACGTAGGAGGGGTGCCAGCCGCCAATTGACCCCCCTGATGTCCCGGATCCTGGCGGTGGCCTACCCCGATTTGGATGGGCGCGTGAGGACATCACAGCAGACACAAGGGGGTGAGTATCAGCACATTCTGCTATCTTTGCGCGCAGTGAAGGTGTCTGGGTGGGGGAGGAGGGCTGTGGCTATCTCTAGGCCAGGGCGCATTCTGTAGGCTAGGCCACTCTGTTAGGCATGGCCCTGTGCCCCCGCCCCCCACCTCTGTAGGGTGCCAAGTACAGCTATCCATGGTCCGGCCTCACCCATGTGTGCATTTGTCATCCATAGACCTGTAGGCCTAGTCACAATAACTGAGTAGTGTACCCCGATTGCGCGGCCTAGTGCAGGGGGCTTCTGTGTCTGTCCTCTCCGACAACGGTGTTGCCAATGCATGCACTCAACCTGTCTTCATTTCTCCCCCCCCCCCCCATTTTCTTTGTCTTCCTGTTCATGTGTGCATTAGCATCATCAGGCGGAGGAGAAGTGGCATCGGCGCACGAGGGAGCTGCATCTCACATGGCCCCGGAGGGCCATGCAACAGACTCCGAGTACACCAGTGAGACGGAGGGCGAGTGGAGCTCCACAACGGGGACCCGTGGAGACGTCAGCGACACCGACACGTCCTCGGAAGGGAGCTCCCTTGCGGTGGCGGCAACACCCGTGCCCACCGCCACAACAGGTACAGCCGCCACCCAGCGCACCAGCCCCGCCCTCCCAGCAGCCCCTCAGCCTTCGCTCCGTGCCCGCTCGCCCAGGAAGGCGGGCATCTCCTTCGCCCCAGGCACCTCAGGCCCTGCCCCAGTTACCCCTGCTGCCCTCAGTGAGGAGGTCATTGACCTCCTCAGGAACATCATTGTTGGGCAGTCTACCCTTTTGAATGCCATCCAGGGTGTAGAAAGGGAGGTGCATCGGAGCAATGCATACCTGGAGGGCATTCATTCGGGTCAGGCTGCCCATCAGCGATCGTTCAACGCTCTGGCCTCAGCACTGACGGCAGCCATTGTCCCTGTCTCCAGCCTCCCTCTTCTGACTCCCTCCACCCAGTCCCAGTCTCCTGTTCCTCTGCCTATCCCATCCACACCATCAGACCAGCCTGCACACACCTCTACACCCAAGGGCAGCTCATCCAGACATAAGCACCACAGATCCCACAAGCATTCACCCAAGCAACATCCAGATGCAGACATGCCAACAGTCACTACCACCTCTGTGTCCCCCACCTCATCTCCCTCCTCCCTCCCTGTGACATCTCCACTCACACCTGCATGCACACCACCATCAGCCAGTACTTCCATCACCAGCACACCCTCCATTACAGTCCGCACACGTGCAGTCACCACCCCCACTGCCATTTACACGTCCCCTGTGTCCTCTCCCAGTGTATCTGTCACCCCCTCTTCCAAACCACACAAACGCAGGCAGCCACCCACCCAACAGCCATCCACCTCACGACAGCCTCCGTCACAAGCACCTGCACCCAAAGACAGCACACTTGACTCTCCTACAACCACATCCTCTTCCTCCACTCCCATACCCACTACACCTACCCGTCCCTGTCCTTCCAAAGTGCTTTTCCTTTCCAACCTTGACCTCGTTCCAACCACTGACCCACCCCTCCATCTGGTAAGAGTCAAATAAGCACCTCAGCCACCACCAGCCCTGCATCTACTGTGACCATAGTGCAGGTGTATTGGAGTCCACCAGCTCCTAGGGGAGGAACATCGGCCAGCAGCAAGGGGACAGCCAGCCCACCCCCTGGGAAGAGGACAAAAAAAACTAAGGGCCGGCGCGACAAGCCTGAGACGGCTGCCACCAAGGACAGTAGCCTTGCCCCGTCACCTGCCACATCATCAAAGGGAGGCAAGGGCCACAGAGCTTCAGCGAAGGAGGGCAAGGGCAGCAGGGCGGAGAAGTCAGGCAGCAGGCGAGCTGCCCAGGAGGGCCCCACCAGCCCCATTCCGGTTGTGACGGACGACACCCACGGGCCCAGGACTCCATCACAGGAGGGCCCCGCGACCGCAAGGTCGGATGGCGACTGAGCGGGAAGTCTTGGCCAGGTCTGGCTCCCTAGAAACAAAGGACAAGCACCGCTGAACAGGGCCCCACCGTGACAAGAACCGCTGAACAGGGCCCCGCCGTGAGAAGCACCGCTGAACAGGGCCCCGCCGTGAGAAGCACCGCTGAACAGGGCCCCGCCGTGAGAAGCACCGCTGAACAGGGCCCCGCCGTGAGAAGCACCGCTGAACAGGGCCCCGCCGTGACAAGAACCGCTGAACAGGGCCCCGCCGTGAGAAGCACCGCTGAACAGGGCCCCGCCGTGAGAAGCACTGCTGAACAGGGCCCGCCGTGAGAAGCACTGCTGAACAGGGCCCGCCGTGACAAGAACCGCTGAACAGGGCCCCGCCGTCTCAAGCACCGCTCCGCTGGGCCCTTCATCTCAAGCACCGCTCCGCTGGGCCCTTCCTGTCAAGCACCGCTCCGCTGGGCCCTTCATCTCAAGCACCGCTCCGCTGGCCACCGCCGTCTCAAGCACCGCTCCGCTGGGCCCTTCATCTCAAGCACCGCTCCGCTGGGCCCTTCATCTCAAGCACCGCTCCGCTGGGCCCTTCCTGTCAAGCACCGCTCCGCTGGGCCCTTCCTATCAAGCACTGCTCCGCTGGGCCCTTCCTATCAAGCACCGCTCCGCTGGGCCCTTCATCTCAAGCACCGCTCCGCTGGCCACCGCCGTCTCAAGCACCGCTCCGCTGTGCCCTTCCTGTCAAGCACCGCTCCGCTGGGCCCTTCATCTCAAGCACCGCTCCGCTGGGCCCTTCATCTCAAGCACCGCTCCGCTGGCCACCGCCGTCTCAAGCACCGCTCCGCTGGGCCCTTCATCTCAAGCACCGCTCCGCTGGGCCCTTCATCTCAAGCACCGCTCTGCTGGGCCCTTCCTGTCAAGCACCGCTCCGCTGGGCCCTTCCTGTCAAGCACCGCTCCGCTGGGCCCTTCATCTCAAGCACCGCTCCGCTGGCCACCGCCGTCTCAAGCACCGCTCCGCTGGGCCCTTCATCTCAAGCACCGCTCCGCTGGGCCCTTCATCTCAAGCACCGCTCCGCTGGGCCCTTCCTGTCAAGCACCGCTCCGCTGGGCCCTTCCTATCAAGCACTGCTCCGCTGGGCCCTTCCTATCAAGCACCGCTCCGCTGGGCCCTTCATCTCAAGCACCGCTCCGCTGGCCACCGCCGTCTCAAGCACCGCTCCGCTGTGCCCTTCCTGTCAAGCACCGCTCCGCTGGGCCCTTCATCTCAAGCACCGCTCCGCTGGGCCCTTCATCTCAAGCACCGCTCCGCTGGGCCCTTCATCTCAAGCACCGCTCCGCTGGGCCCTTCATCTCAAGCACCGCTCCGCTGGGCCCTTCATCTCAAGCACCGCTCCGCTGGGCCCTTCATCTCAAGCACCGCTCCGCTGGGCCCTTCCTGTCAAGCACCGCTCCGCTGGGCCCTTCCTGTCAAGCTCCGCTGGGCCCTTCATCTCAAGCACCGCTCCGCTGGCCACCGCCGTCTCAAGCACCGCTCCGCTGGCCACCGCCGTCTCAAGCACCGCTCCGCTGGGCAACGCCGTCTCAAGCACCGCTGGCCCATTGACAGTGCCAGTTCTGTGTCGAGCAGGGCTTCACGAAGCACTCTGGGCACCATGCCTCCTCCATTAACAGTGGAGTCGGTAATCCATCTGATGGACTGTGGCTTGCCACTTCCCAGGATGGAACAGTGGGCAAGCCACCCACTGTAGAGACTTGAGAGACTGTGGCTTTGCACTCCCCAGGATGGCACAGTGGGCAAGCCACCCACTGTAGAGACTTGTGAGACTGTGGCTTTGCACTCCCCAGGATGGGACAGTGGGCATGGAGGCCCCTCGTGGATCTGGCGTCGTGGATTCATGTGGCTGAGGTGCCCCCCCTTCCCTTCCCCCTGAGGTGCCTGTAGTTTTATCATCTGATGCCCCAGCAGTGTTCTCTCCAATGGTATCTGGTCTCCTGTGTGGGCTTTGCCCATGTGTTTGTGCACATTGGCCCACGGACTATGGAACTTTGACAGAATGGGCAGGACTTATTGCCTATGTATATATTTTTAACTATGTTCATTCCTTATTTTGTATCTTTCATATTGCATATTTCCCATAACTTCAATGGAGCTATATTATACATATATTTTAAAGATCATTTTAATTGTGTCTTTGCATTATTCCGGTGGGTTTGGGGGGTGTCACTCTGACTTGTTGCTCTGCATTGGGGTGTAGGTATTTGGGGTGGGGGGGTGGGTGTATGGCGTATGTGTGTGCCCGTAAGCTTTCCTCCTCCCCCCTCCCCTGTGTCGTAGGTGCAGTACTCACCGTTGTCGTCAGCGCCGGCGTTCGTACTCCTGGTAGATGAGCAGGTAGACAATAGCTGGTAGGATGTTTAATTCGGGTTCCAGGCTGTCCAGATTCCTCGTGGAGTGTGTAGAGGTGAGCGTTTTCCCGTTCGTAGTCTGTTTCCGCCGTGATTTTATTGGCGGGGCTCCCACCCCGGAAAAGATGGCGGATTGGTGAGTTGTGATAGGGTGGGCGGTACATTGTCTGCCGCCTGCCTGTTGGCGGTGACCGCCGCGCTGTTTGTCTGTCCCGCCGTGGCGGTCGGAGTGTTAAAGTGGCGGCTTGTGTTGGCGGTTCCCGCCAGGGTCAGAATTCCATTTTTTTGACCGCCTGCCTGTTGGCGGGTTGGCCGCCGCTTTATCACCGACCGCCAGGGTTGTAATGACCCCCTTAGTGTTTTAGGGGGTCATTCTGACCCCTGCCGGCGGCGGAAGCCGCCCGCCGGGCGGGAACCGCCAGAAGACCGTACCGCGGTCAAAAGACCGCGGCGGTCATTCTGACTTTCCCGCTGGGCTGACGGGTGACCGCCAAAAGGCCGCCCGTCCAGCAGGAAAGCACCAGCAACGAGGAAGCCGGCACCGAATGGAGCCGGCGGAGTTGCTGGTGTGCGACGGGTGCAGTTGCACCGTCGCGATTTTCAGTGTCTGCTAGGCGGTGCATCCTCCAACCCCGGCCCTGGCGGTCCATGACTGCCAGGGTCGGAATGACCCCCTTAGTCTGCTCTGGCTTCAGCGCTCACTTCCGAGTCTTCTGCCTTCTTGCGTCTTCCCCTTCTTTTTGTTCTAGGTCATAGCATAAAGCTGCAGCTGAGAGAAACCAAGTGTTAATCATGTATCATTCCCCTTTCCACGACCCAGTGTAAAGTGAATTTCTGATTACCGCCTTTGGGCGGTTAAAGCTACAATAATCTCCACTTCCCACTTCCATTTTGTCTATTTTTTTGTTAAAAGTATTCATATGTTCTTTGAAACAGCAGCCATAGTCAATCTTGATGCGTCACCTCTAAGCGAACCATGCGTGTCAGTCGTAAGGTTTTTGGCTGGCTTAATATTCAGACTTCATGTTTGACGCATGAGATGCCCGTCCTTAAAACTGATCACATAGGTGAGGTTTAAAGATGGCCACTTCATAAAAGAGCTCCGTGATGTGATCCCTCATTTCCATTGAGCAAAATCTGCTGTAGTAAGGGGGCACTAGAAGCAGAAAAACAGTATTAACACTTCAGAACATAGCAGCAACAAATTAACACAATTGTGACAACTAAAAGACCTGGCGTTATCTCATTTGATGTGCCACCGCAGCGTTGGCCAACTTAGACAAGAAGGCCGGCGACCAAAGCAAAGCAAGCCTAAATGGAAGTAGTAAGGCCACAAAGCCGAGCAGACACAGAGGGACTGATTTAGATCTTGCTTGTCAGTGTTACCCCCAAGACATGTCGGACCTGAGTACTCCTTCAAGAAGATGGTGTTCCACCCCCTGTATTTAAATGCATTGTGGCTTAGCCAAAGACCGCCATGATGAAGCACTCTTCCTAGCTGTCAGTCAGGCGAGTTCCAGCCAACAATATTTAGATGTTTCAGCTGTGGAGGCTGTGTCATACTGGCCAATTGCTGATGGATGGAGCCCATTACTGGACCAAAGGACATCGAACAATGGCAGTGGCTATGGAATTTAGGTAAGTCACACACAATCACTGTACCTTAGCCATATATGTGCCCCTGCACGATGCACGACGCATCACACCATATATACACTATTATCCATTGCTATTCCAACATCACACAATCCATTTATGCTGAAAATACCAATTGTCAGACATCCATGACACAATATACACACACCATTGACACAACCACAATAGCAAACACAACTAAACACTCAGCTACACAAACACACTCACACCAAAGCACAACTATACACATCACGACAATGTCTACCACACAACAATAACACTCACCTGAACGTTACACACAGCCACACAACACACCACACATACACAACATCAGACCCATGTGCAAGAGGCACACAGATGGACACAACCACATCACCCACTCCAGCTCCCTCTACCTCAACCAGCCAATCCAATTCTGCACACACATTCATGTACTGAGCCACATACACAAGACGCAGCACAACATTACCTGTACAGCTTCCCTCTGCAATGCACACACATGGACACAGTTGACAAGAATGATTGACTGTCATTTTGGTGCCAGCATTCATTTGGCAAAAATAATGACACCACAATGTCGTGTGTATGTGTGCGATACATGTGCCAGGGTGTCGCCATCCATGTGTGACACCATTGTGGTCATGGCATATGCATGTCACAGTAATTTAAAAAAAAGGATTGTGACATGTATATGCCTGCAGTGGCACAACTTCTCTTAAAGGGCCCACCCAACATACCCTGGCAATGTGGGTTCTTTACCTTCGAGTCTGGAGATGGGAGGGGTCGTGTTTCCTCCCTGGGTCAGTGGCAGCAGCGTTGGCAGATCTTGTCCTGTCATCTCCAGTCAAAAACAAAAGTGGAATTGGGAGAAAAGATATGTTTTTACCTCATTACCCCCCCAGTCCACCAACTCAAGTGTGGAGATCGGACCGCCACAGTTGGCTTGGTGATAAGGCACATCCAAATCTAAACGGCAGGAAAGGTGGCTGGAGTCCTACCAGCAGCCACTATTTCCTATCGCGGCATCGACACAGGTGGAGTTGCTTGGGGGAGACGGCGGGGGGAATGCAGCATATTGTCTATGGGACCGCCAACATCTAAATATGACGGGTGGACCGTCATGGTGTCAGACGAATTTCCAGTCAAAAAAGTGATGGCAGGATCATTACCGTCAGGGTTGAAATCAGGCCCAGAGGTCTCACCACCATGAGGAAAATAACATCAGTTAGCCATCACAGAGGACAGCTCTGACCATGAAGCGAGAGAAGAGTGAGCTAGAGAGGGGCCATCATTCCAATGGCCCCCATCTGGAAAAAACTAAAGGTATGGACACAAAAGTGGAGGTCTCAAAAACGCTTAGTGGAGGAGACACAGGCAGAAATATTATTCCACAAAGTAAAATAAGAGTCACACTAATAAGCTCTATAGAGAGCTCAAGCCTGAAGCAGGAGGAGATAGAGCCCATAGTCAGCAGTTTGAGAGTCAAAAGTGATCTACACAAACTTACCTTAAAAATATCAATTTCCTCTACCCAATTAGATCGATCCATTGACAATGGCTAATGTCCTTGAGGGTGGCTATACCTTTCTTGTGCCTATTCCCTGTCCTCCAAACCAACATGGAGGATTCTGAAGGGAGTGGGTGACCTCGCTCTGGACCCCTTGGGGGTGGTAACTCCTCCCTGTTTTGCCTAATTTTCCCACCAGACTTGCTGCCAAAAGTGGGGCTTTGTCCAGGAGGACATCTCCACTAGCTGGAGTGCCCTGGGGCACTGTCACCCGAGGCTTGAGCCTTTGAGGCTCACCGCCAGGTGTGTCAGTTCCTGTAGGGGGGAGGTGTGAAGCACCTCCACCCACAACTGGCCTTGTTTCTGACCACAAAGAGCACAAAGGCACTCACCCCATGTGGTCAGAAACTCGTCTGAAAGTGGCAGGCTGGTTGTTTAAGATGCCCTCTGTGTGCATTTTTCAATAAATCCCACACTGGCATCAGTGTGGGTTTATTGTGCTGAGAAGTGTGATACCAAACTTCCCAGTATTCAGAAAAGTCATTATGGAGCTGTGGTGTTCGTAATGACAAACTCCCAGACCATAAACTCAATATGGCTACATTGCACGTACAATGTCTAAGAATAGACTTAGACACTATAGTGGCATATTGTTCA
This sequence comes from Pleurodeles waltl, assembly GCF_031143425.1. Lineage (NCBI taxonomy): Eukaryota > Metazoa > Chordata > Amphibia > Caudata > Salamandridae > Pleurodeles > Pleurodeles waltl. The sequence continues at coordinate 514,287,089 of NC_090445.1, forward strand.
TGCAACTATTCCCTCACCTGTGGTATAGTGCACCCTGCCTTAGGGCTGGAAGGCCTGCTAGTGGGGTGACTTACTTATGCCACAGACAGTGATTTGTGGGCATGGCACCATGCGAGGGGTGCTATGTCAACTTTGTCTTCTTCTGCTCATCAGTACACACAAGCTGCAAGGCAGTGTGTATGTGCTTGGTGAGGGGTCCCCTGGGGTGGCATAATACATGCTACAACCCTTAGAGACCTTCCCTGGCCATAGGGCTTTGATACCAACGGTACCTTTTACAAAAGATTTAACTGTGTGCCAGGGTTGTGCCAATTATGGATACAAAGGTACAGTTTAAGGGAAAGAACACTGGGGCCTGGTTAGCAGGGTCGCAGCCCACTTTCAATCAAAGTTGGCATCCACACTAGGCAGAAAGTGGGGAAGTAACCATGCCAATAGTGGCACTTTCCTACAATTATGCTCGATAATTATTACAGACATCAAAATACTAGTGAAAATTTAGTGCTGCACTGTGCACCTATGAAACAACACAGAGCAGGAGTGTTGCCACATAGTGGCATCCAGAGGTGTAAAATTTCAGGACGCAATAACTTAAATATCCTTTGGCAGTGCCCAAATATACATCTTTATTGGACTTACATATGGCATCAAACCATCATTATCTTCCAGACATCTGCACACCTCTTAGTGCCTTTAGACAAACTCCATGATATGGTAAGACCTATATTCTCTCAGAAATATTAGACAACTTTTTTGTGTGGAATTGATATGTCACTAAGAAGCGATGCAAACAGAAAGTATCACTTATTTATAAATCACCTGTACCCTTTACTAAATCAGTGATTGGCTAAAAAATAGCTAGAACTGATTCAGTTGCAACAGTTGAGGAACATCCTCAATTGCAACAGAGAAGAAATATTCTTAGAATGGCTTGAATGAAGATCCAGGTTCCTGTATTCTTTGAACTAAAATATTTTATGGATAACACATTCTGGAAATGTAATACCTTGATTCTGCCATAGATCAAAGAACGGAGATGTCTTTTCTTTCCAACGCTTAACCACCAATATTAGCCTAGAAAGTACTCTGTATAAACTTAACAGTTGAATTATTACCATACATAACCTAGAAGGCCCTTCATTTATCTTTAACAAGGTCAAACTGCCACCCTATTAGACTTGGTCCTTCATTATGAAAAGCCAAAACTTTAGATCAGGGAAACCTGTGGGTGTGACAAGGATAAAACATATATATGTACCTGGCATGAGTACACTTTCAGTGTTTAAGGCCCATATAAGGATGGAGATTCAAGAAAGTTGAACCAGACAATCCAAACCCTGCACTCTAGCTAATCAGATTGGCTGTTGCTTGGTCTCAGAAGTGACATACAAGACACACAAAGAGTTGATGTTCACCAATCCATAATTAGTAGTCAGCTGGTCCTTATCAGCTCTACACCAATAGTGGCACCATACTAACAGCAATTAAAGAGGTAATGGATACAACTGTCCCATGTCCCTAACTTACCAATGTAGGGCCTGATTCATAAAGGTAAATATCTAGGTGTAACTCTCCTTTTTTGCTGATCCCCATTTCCAAGTGGAAATGTGCACATAGGTGTAGAGTTGCATGCCTCCACCCACCGCAAACGTGGGGGTGGAGCATCCTACAACAGCATTTATGAATGTAAAGTTACTACTAGTAACTTTTCAACTCTTGGTGAGCATGTCCACCACCGGATAGGAGGAGGATGTCCTTACAGCAATTAAAGAGGAATCGATTATGTAAAAAATGTGTATTAATAGAATAATTTAAATATCCACATTTAATTTAGAAGTTTACATTTTAATCAATATATATATATATATATATATATATAGAATTTATATAGCGCTTACTACCCCTGACGAGACATTGAAGCGCTTTTCAACGAGCAGCACGCTACTCCAAAAAGGACTGGTGGTGGATTAGAACAGCGAAATATAATTTGGGTGGTGGATATGTGAATCTGATCGATATATATACATATATACTTCTTAAAGGTGGTAATTCGCAAAATTAAACAGATATTGGGATTCCCCATACAGGAATCTCCAGAGGTGGTACAGAGTGGTGCTAGGTCTGTGAAACAGAAAGTCAATGCATATAACTAAAGCACAGATTATTGTAATAAGGTATTTGCTAACACCACACCAACAATTGATAGCCTCAGACACAAAGAAAATAGAGCTCCCAAACAGAAGATAAACCAAATTATGGATGGTGCTGTCTATAGAGAAGATAATGTAAAACCTAAACAAGTACAAGACATTTCAATAAATTTGGCAGCCCCTGACTGACCATCTCACAAGGACTGAAAACAAGACGAGGAGGCTACAGAGAATAATGGTCCTAGAATAACTACAGAGGATGGGCACTAGATACAAGGGGTGCATGGATGGAGCAGGGAAGATGTTTTCAAACTGACAGCTATAACTGGCCAGGGTGTGTGAGAACGGCAGAGAAGATTCCAGGGCAACAAGCATCAGCAAAGCCAATAGTCTTGCCTATGTAAGATTTATTGGCTTTGCCAATGTGCTTTAGCCATGTTGTACACCGGCGTGGCTGCTGTTCAGCATGGCTAAAAATTAGTGGCAAAGAGAAGAGTGGTGTGGAGTGTCATAGAGTAGAGTGTCAGAGTAGATGGCATGGAGTTGTGTATTGGAATGGCATTGAGTGGAGTTGCGTAGAGTGGCAAACAGTGGACTGGTGCTGAGTGCACTGGTGTAAAGTTTTGCAGAGTATAGTGCTGCAGAGTGCAGTGGCATAGAGTACAGCGGCATAGAATTAAGCAGCAAACAACTAAGCATTGTAGAGCGCAGTGGTGTAGATTAGAGTGGTGCATAGTACAGTGCAGTGTAGCAGAGTGGAGTGTTGCAGAGTAGAGTGTTGCAGAGTAGAGTGTTGCAGAGTAGAGTGGTGCAGAGTAGAGTGGCACAGAGTCCAGTGGCATAGAGTACAGTGGCAAAGAGTGCATTGGAGTAGAGTACAGTGACAGAGTACAGTGGCGTAGAGCGGTACAGAGTAGAGTGGCATAGAACGGGGTAGGATAGTTAAGTGATGCAGAATAGAGCAATGCAGAGTACAATGGTACAGAATGCATTATTGTAGAGTAGAGTGGCATAATATTCAGTGGTGTAGAGTACAGTGCTGCAGAGCAGAGTGTCATAGACTGCATTTCTGCACAGTGCATTGGCGTGGACTAGTGTAGAGTAGAGTGGCACTGAGTACAGTGGTGTAGACTACAGTGGAGTGGGGTAGAGTAGAGTGGACTGGTGTAGAGTGCATTGGCATAGAGTGTTGCAGAGTATAGTGACGTAGACTGCAGGGACATACAATACAACAGTGTGCAATGCAGCATTGTAGAATGCAATGGTGTAGATTAGACTGACCCATAGTAGGGTGCAGGGGTGTGGAGTGGTGAAAAGTAAAGCTGTCATTGAATGCAGTGGTGTACTGTACAGTGGCATACAGTGCAGGGGTGTAGAGTGAAGTGGAATAGAATGGCATAGAGTGGTATTGAGTAACGTATAGTGGCATTAAGTGCAGTGTGGTAGAGTAGAGTGGTGCAGAGTTCAGTGACAGAGTGCAGTGATGCAATGTAGAGTGGAATAGAGTGCATTGGCATAGAGTGCAGCAGAGCAGAGTAGAGCATCATAGAGTGCAGTGGCATAGAGCCCATTGGCATAGACTACAGTGGTGCACAGTAGAGTGCAGTATCGTAGAGTGCAGTGGTTCAGAGTAGAGTGGCAGATAATGCAGTGCCGTGGAGTGGAGTGGTGTAGAGCAGATTGTTTCACAGTAGAGTGAAGTTGTGTAGAGTAGAATGATGCAGGGTAGGTTGTTGTGGCATACAGTTTAATGGCGTATAGTCAAACGGTGTAGAGTGCAGTGGCATAGAGTGCATTTGCACTGAGTTCAGTAGCATAGAGTGCTTTGTTGCACAGTGGATTTGAGTGGAGTTGTGGAGAGCAGAGTGGATTTCTTAGACTGGAGTGGTGCAGAGTGCCTTGGAAAAGAGAGCAGTCGTGTAGAGTAGAGTAGCGTAGAATGCATTGGTATGGAGTGAAGTGGTGTAGAGTAGAGAGGTGTAGAGTGAAGTGGCATGGAGTGGAGTAGAGTGCAGTGGAGTAGAGTGCTATGGCGCAGAGTGCAGTGGCACAGAGTGGTGTAAAGCGGATTGGTGCAGAGTAGGAAACACTGACATAATATCGGAACCAGCAATATTGTGGACAAAAATATTGTGTTAAAAATATTGCTTACAAAAATATTGTTTTCCTATATTTATAAAGGTAAGTATAACAATACAGAAAACATAATATTGTTAAAACAACCTACAAAAGTATTGTTTTTAATATATATGTGTATATAATGCAAAATAGTAAATCTTAATTATTTCAATGAATAATTTTAATATAATGTAAATTAAAAACATTTAATGGGAATTTAACACTATATAAAATGTATATACATATGTAAACATACACAAATATACAGTATAATTAAAACATATATTGTACATTATATTACATTTTGTGACCCACTTATGTAAATGTCCTACTATTAAAGCATGTATCTATCCATATATATATATATATACTTATATATATATATATATTTATATATATAAAACCTACTGGCAGTCGCCAGTAGGTAGTTATAGCTAGGACCATGTTTCCATAGGAAAAGTGTTTGCTTCTTTGAAGTCGTTTTTGAGAAATGTAGGGAAATTCAAATTTGTATATCTCTGGCCGTGAAGTATTCGCAAACAAAGATGAGCTTGTGCAGGGAAATGCAAGCTCTGATTGGCTGCCATCACTTCAAATCAGGAATGTTGGCAGCCATCTTGGGACTCGGCTTGAACCGAGTCCCAGAAAAAAAGTAAAAATAAAATAAAAGGAGCCAGAATAGAGATAACCTTAACCCTTAGAACTGGTGGGGGAGGTGGGGTTCCACAGGGACACGCCCAGATCCAAAACACTTTAAAAAAATATATATATTTTTTGCCTCGAGATCGTAATATTTGTGGCAAAATAAAATAAAAAAAGCATGTGCTCCCACGATTATTTGTTTTATAGGCCCCCAGGTGGGCCAGGTCCCGGAGGCATTCTAAATTTAGTATGAAGGGTCCTCCTGACGCTCCCCCACAGCTCCAAGGACCACCACCTCCTGGAGCTTTTTACTTTTTTTATATGCAGGGGGGCAGCACCCCCCTTTGCCCTGCGGAATGCCTCTTCCCCAGGGCATTCAATTTAATATTTACTTGGGGCCCGCAACCCCTTGGCGCCCTCCGGACCACCTCGGTAGGGCATCCATTCAAAAATCTGCAGGGGGCCCGCAGCCCCGCTGTCCTGGCAACCGTCACCTCCCCAGGGCTTCCAGTTAAGTATATGCAGGGGGCCTGCGGCCACCCCGCAGCCCTGGGTCTTTGCTTTAAATATATGTGGGGGGCCCATGGTGCCCTTGCACCCTGGGGACCACCACAGCTGGGACAAAGCTAAAAAAAAATGAAGGGGGGCCCTATGGGACCACCGCTGCCCTGGGGACCACCATCCTCCAGAGCTTCTAGTTAAATATATGTGGAGGGAATGGCCCCCCTGGGCCCCGGGGACCACTATCCCCAGGGACAATAATGAAGGTAGATGCAGGGGAGCTACAGCCCCCCATGCCTGGAGACTACCACATCCTGGGGCTTTTAGTTAAATACATGAGGGAGGGCCCGCCAGGACAAATTGTAAAAAAAAAAAAGTAAGAGGTCCCCAAACCCTGGGGACCACCACCCACTGATGGTCCTGGAGATTGCCACACCACAGCCAAGCCACTGCAAACACTCTGCTGATGGCAGCGGGACCTTTAAAGCAGGTCCATCTGTAAAATAGCAGAGCTTTCATCTCTGTCCCCTGCACGCGCGCAGGGAACAGAGATGAAATGCTTCAGCAAGCACAGAGCTGCTGTCAAAGTAGCTCCGTGCTTGCTCACGCGATGGCACTGCCAGAGACGCTTTAAAGGGCTAAATAAATGTAAAACAATACATAAACACTGAGCTTAAGTGCAGCTGGACAATTTTTTTATTTAATTATCGATTTTAACTTGGAAACAAATAACTCTTTTTGAGTATATCAAACATCAAGGACTAAAAAACTTGATCTGTCTCCCTCTCACTTTCTTTTGCTCTGTCAATCAATTCTCCCACTCACACCCACTCACGGTACCACTCAGACAATAATGCATCCACTCACAGACCCACTCAGGCACTCATGCATCCAACTCACAGACCCACTCAGACCCTCATGCACTCACTCAAAGCTCCAGGCAGACCCTCACGCACCCACTCAGACCCACTCAGTTATGCACCCACTCACACATCCACTCAGATGTCACACACCCACTCCCAGACCCACTGACACCCTGATGTATCCACTCATAGACCCACAGATATACTGACGAACCCACTAAAACACTGATGTATGCAGTCTCACACCCAGACAGACACTCTGACAGCCATGCTTACCCCCAGAGATGGCCTCTCACACCTATTCTCACACACAGAGAGGCCACAAACACCTTCCGCAGTGCATGCACAATGGGCTGTGCACAGCATCAGGTTGGGTTTTTAGGGGGGTTGGCAGCAGGGACTGGCTGCAGCCCAGCCCCAGTGAGCATCCTCTACTTTGCACATGAGAAGGCTGTGCACAGTGCAAGGTTGGGTGCTTATAGGGGTTTGGCCAACCACCTCTGCTCACGGTCAAAGGCCATGCACTGCGATGGTTGGGTTAGCATACAATAATGAAAATTACTATATGTTTAAAAAAACATAGAAACTCACTGAAAAAAACAAAGGTTACAGGGATGTTATAGTTAGGTTTTGGATTTACTGATACAAAACCATAGAAATTCAGCAGCTATAGTTAGAGTTCTTTCAAGTAACTAAAAATCACACCCTAAGGTAACTATAACTCGTGTCTTCGCCATGTACAGCTAATTACTCCACATATTATCTCATTGCTTACACATCCTATGCCATCGTTCATAGTCTCACTGCAACATTTGCAATAAAATTATTGATAAGACAACTGTGCATGGTGAGGGCGCAAGTACTAAATAATAACAATAGACATATTTAAACAATATTAGGAACAGTCTGAGCACAATAGATATACTATTCCCACTCCAGTCTGTGCCACAGTAGGGAAAGTGTTGGAATTTGAAGGTGTTTATTTTACTATTCCCACTCCAAACTGTGCATCAGTAGGGAAAGTGCTTCACTTCAAACACACAACATAGTTGAATAACCCTATTAATTTACAAGAAATCTAAAACTCTTAATAGAGACAATATTAATATATATATATATATATATATATATATATATATATATATATATAGGTGTTATATTAAGGACCTAGTTTCTACAGAAAAATCATTGTTTTACTTGCCTACATCTTTGGAGCCACTTGACAAATCCAAAAGAAATTATAGTCATGTCAGCTGGTACATGGAAAGTTTCAGGGTGATCTGCCAAGCGGGGGCTGAGAACAAGAGAGGGTCCCAAAATACTTTTTCCCCATTCATTTTTCTATTGGGGTTTTGCACAGTGATAGCTCCCAAACCACTGGACGGAATTACACCAAATTTGGCAGAAAGGTAGCTCTTTGGTGTAAATCTGTTCAGTAGTTTTTGAGCAATTGAAGAAAATTTGTAGATTTAGGGATGCAAAGGATTCGCGAACACTCCGATTTCATGCTGAGATCTGATTGTCTACCAACACTTCAACAAGGAAGTGTTGACAGCCATCTTGGGACTGTCAAACAGCTCCTGCTGTCAGAAAGAGGAGTTTTCATCTGTTTCCCTGCTCGCAAATATGCGTGCGGGAAACAGATGGAAACATTGCTCATCCAAGCAGGGAGCTGCTATTTAAAGCAGCTCCCTGCTTGTGGGACCAAAGCCTGCTCCCGGAGGGAGTCGGCTAAGACTGCGGGGGCCTTGATGCTCCACCCGCAGTGCTGTCACTCTTTCTCTTTCATCCCATAATGACTTCTAAAAAATAAACACACCACAGGAGGAAGTCACTTGTGGCATAATGGTTAAGGTAATGGTTAAGGTCACAGACCCTCACACTGAAAGTTGAGGTTTCTAGTCCTGGTGTGTCTGTTGTCATTTCCCTACAGTAATTTATTTTCAACATTTAAAGTTCATAATAAAAGGGGATCTCACTCTTTTTAAGTGACAAATAAATTGTTGTTTTCAATTTGTCCAGAAATATCTCATTCTAAGTATCTCACTCACCAAAGCCTAAAATACTTTCTATTTTTCTCCCTCTCACTCTCTTTCTCTCTATCAATTTTTCTTTTTTAATCTTTTTCTCCCACTTACACACCCACTCAGACACCCACGCACCCACTCACAGACCCACTCAAACTCACACACCCAGTCACAGACCCACTCAAACCCATACTCACCCACTCGCACACCCAGACAGGCACTCTCACAGCCACTCTCACCCCAGATATGCTCTCTCACACCTATTCTCACCCAGAGAGGCAGACCATGAACAATTCCTGCTATGCGCAGCCAAAAGGCCATGCACAGAGTGGGGTTGAGTGGTAAGGGGAGATGGCTGCACGGTGTGCCTGCGGCCACCCACCGCTGCACATGGCCTTATCCATTCACGGCAGTGGTTGAATTAACATATAGTAATGAAAATTACTTTACAGTTAAAAAAACATAGAAATTCAATGAAATAAACAAAGGTTACAGGGACGTTATAGTTAGGAAACAGAATTAAAAAGAACATAGAAATGCACTGCTAATTACCCCCACAATTTACAGCACTCGTGACATCTTTGGTAGCAGCAATGATAATATCAATGTAATATTTGCAGTAAAATTTCTGATGAAAAAATTTGCATGGCAGGGATGCAAGTTATAGTTACCTTAGGGCACGAGTTATAGTTACTTGTGACAACTCTAATAGGTGAATTTCTGTTAAGTGAATATATATATATGCACAATTTCCCACACTACACCCCCACAAAAGTAGCAGCCCACACTTAAAATATAACAAATATGTATAACACAATTAACATAATCATTAATCAGTCAAATAATTATTAGTGCAGTAATAAGTAATTGTTAATTACTTAAATAATTTCCCATCCTATGTCCCCTATGAACCCAGCAACCTGCAATTAATATATAACTTAAAAATATAATAATTGCACAATTCACATAATCAATTAAATTATTATTAAATTAATAATTAATGGTTGATTTTTACTTAATTAACTTACCACCCTAAACACCTCGAAACCCAGCAGTCCTCACCTAATATGAAATGTAAAAAATGTAAATATTACACAATTTATTTAATTAATGAATAATTATTTAATAAAAAATCATAACTGTTCATTATTTATTACGCACTTAACTTCCTATCCTATATCCCAGACGCCCAACTGCCGACGCCTAATATATAACTAAAAATATAATTATTGCACTATTTGAATCATTAATAATCAATGAAACAATTAAAATACATTAATAATTGTTAGTTAATTCTACTTAATTAACTTCCTACCCTCTACCAATACAAACTTAGCAACCCTTTATGGCACTATAAATTACTATTATCAATTAAATTAAAAATTATAAATGACTTAAAACTACAAACTATATTTAACAATATTATTAACAATTATACAAATGACACTAAATTAATATATGAACTAAAACACAAAGATAATGAAACAATGATATTTTGACAACTCTATCATTAACCTCTTAGCTGCTGGGCCTTCCCCCCCCCCCCCCCCCCAGTGCTGAGCCCTTTTTTGGCTATTTGGGGTAGTTTGCGCTTAGGCCTTCATAACTTTTTGTCCACATAGGCTATCCACGCCAAATTTGCGTCCTTTTTTTCCAACATCCTAGGGGTTCTAATGGTACCCAGAGCTTGTGGTTTCTCCAGGTGGAGACCAAGAAATTAGCCAAAATACAGTGAACATTTCGTTTTTTCCCAAAAAATGGGAAAAAAGGGCTGCCGAAGAAGGCTTGTGGTTTATTTCCTGAAAATGCCATCAACAAAAGGTTTCTGGTGCTGAAATCACCATCTTCCCACCTTTCAGGAAAGGGCAGACTTGAATCAGAAAACCACTTTTTTCAAAACAAATTTGGCATTTTACTGGGACATACCCCATTTTTACTATTTTTGGTGCTTTCAGCCTCCTTCCAGTTAGTGACAGGAATGGGTGTGAAACTAATGCTGGATCCCGGAAAGCTAAACATTTCTGAAACCTAGACAAAATTCTGAATTCAGCAAGGGGTCATTTGTGTAGATCCTACAAGGTTTTCCTACAGAAAATAACAGCTGAAATAAACAAATATTGAAATTGAGCTGAAAACAACATCCATTTTTCTTTATGTTTTACTCTGTAACTTTTTCCTGCGATGTCAGATTTTTTAAAGCAATATACCGTTATGTCTGCTGGACTCTTCTGGTTGCGGGATATAAAGGGCTTGTAGGTTGATCAAGAACCCTAGGTACCCAGAGCCAATAAATGAGCTGCACCCTGCAGTTGGTTTTCATTCTATACTGGGTATACAGCAATTCATTTGCTGAAATAAGAAGAGTGAAAAATAGGTATCAAGAAATCCTTTGCATTTCCAAAATGGGCTCAAGATAAGGTTTTGAGGAGCAGTGGTAATTTGCACATCTCTGAATTCCGGGGTGCCCATACTAGCATGTGAATTGCAGGGCATTTCTCAAATAGACGTCTTTTTTACACACTCTCTTATATTTGGAAGGAAAAAATGTAGAGAAAGATAAGGGGCAATAACACTTGTTTTGCTATTCTATGTTCCCCCAAGTCTCCCAATAAAAATGATACCTCACTTGTGTGGGTAGGCCTAGCGCCCATGACAGGAAATGCCCCAAAACACAACGTGGACACATCCCATTTTTTTTAGAGAAAACAGAGCTGTTTTTTGCAAAGTGCCTAGCTGTGGATTTTGGCCTCTAGCTCAGCCGGCACATAGGGAAACCTACCAACCCTGTGCATTTTTTAAAACTAGAGACCTAGGGGAATCCAAGATGGGGTGAATTGTGGGGCTCTGACCAGGTTCTGTTACCCAGAATCCTTTGCAAACCTCAAAATGTGGCTAAAAAAACGCGTTTTGCTCACATTTCGGTGACAGAAAGTTCTGGAATCTGAGAGGAGCCACAAATTTCCATCCACCCAGCGTTCCCCCAAGTCTCCTGATAAAAATGATACCTCACTTGTGTGGGTAGGCCTAGCGCCCGCGACAGGAAATGCCCCAAAACACAACATGGACACATCCCATTTTTTGACAGAAAACAGAGCTGTTTTTTGCAAAGTGCCTACCTGTAGATTTTGGCCTCTAGCTCAGCCGTCACCTAGGGAAACCTACCAAACCTGTGCATTTATGAAAACTAGAGACCTAGGGGAATCCAAGATGGGGTGACTTGTGGGGCTCTGACCAGGTTCTGTTACCCAGAATCCTTTGCAAACCTCAAAATTAGGCCAAAAAAACGCTTTTTCCTCTCATTTCGGTGACAGAAAGTTCTGGAATCTGAGAGGAGCCACAAATTTCCTTTCACCCAGCATTCCCCCAAGTCTCCCATTAAAAATGGTACCTCACTTGTGTGGGTAGGCCTGGTGCCCGCGACAGGAATAGATCACACAACGGTCAACGTTGGTCCTTACATGAGGCAGCTGTTGACCCTGGGGTGATCCATTCCTGATGCAGGCACTAGGTGTAGGCACTCAAGTGGGGTAGTGTTTTTATCAGGACAGGTGAGGAATCACTGGGTGGTAGGAATTTTGTGGATCCCAGCATATTCCTGTAGTTTGTGTGACAGAAATGCGAGAAAAATAGAGTTTTTTATTCAACATTTCAGCTTTGCAGGGTATTCTGGGTAAGAAAACTTTGGGGAATCCACACAAGTCACACCTCTGTTGACTCCCCCGAATGTCTAGTTTCCAGAAATGTTTGGGTTTAGTGTGTTTCTCTATATGGCCGCCGAACCCAGGACCAAAAACACAGGTGCCAGCCTTACAAAACCAGTTTGTTTTGCGATAGATAATTTTGATGTCTCCACAATACGATTTGGGCGATGGAATTCGGGGCTGAACTAAATTGGGGAGCTCCCAAGAGAGCACTCTCTCTCTCTCTCTGCTTGCCGCCGCATTCACCTGCTCTCTGGGTTGGGCTAACCCACTATTACCCAGTTGCACAGACTGCTTGCGAAGGGACAGCAGGACTGTCCTCATCACCTCCCTCATAATGTACTGGAAGAGGAGTTATCGAATGGGACTCCTCCGACTGAAAAATCACTCTCAGAGTATGCGCCATTGTCCTATCCCTCAGATGCTGTCTCAGTATCTGATGTCTCAGTCTCTGATCCTATGTCAGAGCTGTCCTCTAAAACCCGAGTGACGGCAGCAGTCATCCATCAAGATGCCATCTCTGCTATTGGCTAAACTGTTGCTCTAAAACACTCGCCTACATAGACAGTCACAAAATCGATGGTGTGTGTGAGATACGTGCAACAGTAGAGGCAACCTTACCTGCGCTTCTTCCCTCAATCAGCACGTTCTTTCAAGACACTCAAAAAACACCTTGTCACATACCATTCGTCACAGTCTCGAGCACCTCCTGCGCCCAGTCCAACAATCATTATTGGTGCTCCCACTCCCTCCTCCTCGGATTCCCTCATTACCACCCAGCAAAAGTGCCCTTCATCTCTCCATAGCCGCCCGCACATACATTTCATTTGTATTATAGTGCAGGTAATGGCTGACTTTACTAATGTACTCAGCTATTGACATAAAATACAGATTTGCTCTTTGCAGTAGGCAAATAAACCTTCTGCGCTTCTTTATGGCGCTAAAACTGCCACTAGACAAAAGTCTGATCCTTTCGTAGCAGAAACATAATCACAATACTTACTTGACTTTTTAATTGCTGCCTAAAAGCTACAGGTGAAATGCGTCAGTTGAAGTATGTGCATTGCTTTGAAGACGAAAGCTGCAACTGCAAGACAACTGGTGGCAAATCTATATATATATGTAGATAGATATATATATATAGAGATAGATCTATATATATATATATATATATATATATCACTTTCATATGTGGTTCTGGTTTTCCTGGGGGCCGATCGCAGCCCCCAGGGAAACCACACACATATTGACAAAAGTGATATATATATATATATATGTATATATATATATATAGATCTATCTACATAGATATATTGACCTCGCGGTGCGCTGACGTCACAAAGGGGCGGGTGGGGGGCGTGGGGAGACACGGAAGAGCTTCCGTGTCTCCCTGGGACCCCAAAAGAATTATAATAATCCTCGGGTGCGACGCATCCGAGGATTTATTAACCCCCTCCCTGGTGTCGGCCACTGGTCGTGACCCGCACCAGAGAGGTAGTGCGGGCGTCGGCCAGTGGCCGACGCCCGCATTGAAGGGGTTAAAAATGATATTAACAACAACAACATTCTAGACAACAATATTATTACCTACAAAAATTTATCTTCTTGACAATTATACTTCTGCACCATGATACTTTTGTATAACAATATTTTTTTCTGAAATTTCTGTAACTCGATATTTAAAACTCAATTATTTGCCCAAATACAGCAGAGTAGAGTGCAGTAGCATAGAGTGGTGCAGAGCAGAATGGAGTGAAGTAGAGTGGCGTATGTATGGTGTGGTAGCACACTGCCATTACAGACAACACATTCAATTGAAATGACTATTACATTTGCACAGACATGCCGTTTTACTGATAAAAGTATCAGGCACATAAACAATAAAGTATGGAAATGGCATCCATTTATTTTCAACACACTCCAGAATTAATAAAATATGCTTCATTTGTTGCTTTCCTAATTCTGGTATATTCTGAAGTACTTTTACAGTTCATTTAAATGTTGTTGCGTACTAGAAATAAACCCTTTCCTATCCCTAGTTATCCAGCAAGGTTGTCACATAAATCGTCTCACTTTGAATGCAGAGAAAGAAACGTAAACACCAAGTTCCCTCGGAAGACAGAGCCTGATATTTTACCTCCGTCTTTGAATTGACAGCAAATATGACAAGGTAAGAGCAAGATTTCCAGGCCTGTTTATAGAAATCGCCCTCGTGGAAGAATACAGAGAGAGGTAGTGTGAAAAGGATTTGCTTTTTGGGAGGGTCAAATTGAAGTTGACAGCCTAAAACAAAGAAAGCCAGCTAATAGAAAACTAGAAAATTTAAGTTACAAACCACAAAGTCAATTGTAAGCAATGGGTGGAATGAATTTCAAGGGAATGTTTCTGAATATCCCAAAGGTGTCTTTAGCAAACCAAACAGCTGCGCTGTCAGGTAGGCTTCGACCTAAAAATGAATTGAAGCTTGTCTTAATTATAATTTTAGAAATGCCAAATGTACTGTTTATTTTAGATATGTTTATGGTAGGAAATTACACTGTGCATTGCTGCCCAACCAGGACTTCCCAGCGCAGATGACGGTCACAATAATAGGCTCAATCTGCACTTTAAAGGAGTCAAGCCATTAATTGTTTCCTAAACGCTGTTTCACTGGGACACTGTTAGAGCTGGTATGGCAGAGACTTCCAGAGTTTGAAAGAAAGGACATTAAAAGACTGCCCAGCCTTGCCGCCTTCTATGCCTAGGCAATTAGCTAGTCTTTGGTCAGAACACCTCAGAGACCATGCAGGAACACAGGGCTGGATCACATGACAAAACGATATATGGCCTGACCAACGCTCAAAATGTGATGCAAAGGGCCTTGAATTGGACATGCTTCTTTGCTGGAAGAAGTGAACAGAGACTGACTGGGACTTCGGAATGTGAAGCAGCATATAGGCAGATGCATTCTGCACTGCCTGCAGAAGTCTGATGGAGGACTGATAGGTGCCCAGATACAGTGAATTCCTATAATCCAGGTAAGAGGTCATGATCGACTGGATGGACAGGGTTTTGAGTATGGTCAGGAAGGGTCCAATGTATAATTTTGAGGCTTCTAAGAAGCAAAAACCAGCAGCTATACAGCTTTTTAATCTAGAATTCAAGATGAGTTTGTTTTCCAGATAGATACGCAGATTATTTACTACCAGTTTCATCAGAGAGAAAGGGACAAGATTTTCAGGCTCCTAGGCTGTGGTCCAACGGAGGGTCAGATTTCACACCTCAGTCTTATAGCCATTATGTTTGAAACAAATCTGACTAATCCATTTTGCCACTGCTGAAAGACTGTTCCTTAAATGTCCAGGAGAGTTGCCCTGTTCTGGATATGGATAAAATACCGGCAGGGTGTCAACATCATAAGATAATAGGGTAAATCCCAAAACGTCAACTACATCTGCCAAAGGACAAACATATATATTAAAAAGGATTGGACTAAGGGAGGAGCCATGCGTCATCTCACAAGTGATTGGCAGCAAGCAAGGTGGAGAAGAACGGCTTATCATAGACCTGAAAATGTTGTTCCTTCCGGAACAATATCAACCAATCAAAAGCCATGCTGTTGGTACCACAGGCCAGAAGTCATCCAAGCAGCATGTTATGAGATGCTGTGTCAAAGGTGGTGCTCAAATCTAGCAAATCAATAGCTGCAGCGCCACCATGATCAAGAATCCACCTGTGATTTTCCAAAACAGTCTGTAGAACAGACTCTGTGCTGTGGTGGGGATGGAAGCCTGGCTGAGAGGCATGGAGCAAATTAGGTATGCAGAAAGCTGTTTGTAAATGTACTTTTCCAGCAACTTTCCTGGATAAATTAGAAGTGATATTGGCCAATAATTCTCAGGTTTTGGAACATCTAGTGTGTATTTTTTTTAAACAACGGGGCAACTACAGCATGCTTCCACACAGAGGGAACAACAGCATTGGAGATTGACAGGTTCGACAGTTCAGATAAAACTGAAAAAATGGCAGTAGGTGCAGGTTTTAAGACATAAGATTGAGCGACGTCCCAAGGGGAACCAAGTTTGACCAAGTTGGTAAGAGTTGGTAGATCATCCAGTAATATGGGCTAAAAGTCAACAAGGTAGTGGGGGACAGAACTTCCCAAATCCTCAACCCTAGAAGACCGATTGTTAGACAAATTTATGCCATGCAAAGCAATATCCTTAACATATAAAATAACTGATTAACAACACCCGTAACACCTTACTGGATCTGGAGGACATGTGGACCACTCACTTAGAAGGCCTGAAAGATGATGAATCCGTAGAGGCCCTGGCATCTCTGAAGAAAGCATCCATCCAGGCAAGATTTTGATTGTTCAACTAAAAATAATGCACCGCACCTATTATACACCACACGCCTTTTTCAAAATGGGCAAAATACTTGATCAAAAGTGTAGGCAGGGATGTGGTCAAAATGGGACCTTTTAACACTTCATTCGGGATTGCCCACTGATACAAAGGTTTTGGGATTCGGTGATGGGATGTATGGGTTCCCTGTGCAACAAACAGTTCACCCTTGCTACAAAATGGTGCTTATTAAATATCTGAGGTGAAACTGACCTGGCTGGCATGGAGCACACATGGGTTACACTGGAAATGACTGTGGCCAAAAGGAACAATGGACAGAGCAAACACCACATTTATTAGAATGGAAGCAAGATATGGGCTGGTGCATGCTGGCAGAAAAACCGATCTAAGAAGGTAATGGATGCCCCAAGATATGGACTAAAATTTGGGGCCACTGGAATGAGTATTGATGGCATTGCTAATACTGTCCACTGATATACGTTTTTACTGTCAAAGTCGATAGGCGTGGACATTCTAGGCTTCTAGAGAAGGACAAGCATATTTAACACATGAAGGTAGTAAGGCCTAAGTCACCTTTGCTATGCCAGGACACAAGATGCATCAAACACCCACACTCCCTATCGCATCAACCATCTGTCTTCAGCAAAAAATAGTAGTCTACCTGAATAGTGAAGTGAGCTTCTTTAATCAGATAAATTAAACAAATAACAGTGTGCATACCCTCAGGTCTACTGGTGTTGTCACATTGTGTCACTATACATTCAACAATACAATAAAATAATGACACCATTAAGACACATTTGAGAGATTTACAACAATTATGACCATGCAAATGACTATTAAAAAGCCATGCCTTTGAATTTGGCATATTGAACATAGCAGAAAGTAAAAATTCCAATGAAAATTATATTTCTATTGTTGAACTAGGTTATCCAGTAACCACTAAAGTCCCAGAAATTCAATGGATCCATGTACTCCTAGCACACACAAAAGGCCAGACCCAAAAGTGATGGAAAAAAATTTTAAACTCTCCAAAGGTCAATGATCCTCCACCTTGGAAGACATTCTAAAAATATCTAGGGGCTGCCGCACTCCAGGCAGATCCCTGGAAACCAGTTTTATTGTTTTATTTAACCATGCCCATGCATGTCAAACACCACCAGGAAACATCTGCACATTTTTCTAGGCTCCTAAGGCCTTACGGTAGCTCCTATGTCATGAGGTATTGCTGCTAACTCTGCTAGTATGTATTTCCTTCTTTTTTTACAAACACACACCCACACACACATACACAACCCATTTGGTCTCGTCAGCCATTGGCCCAGGTTCCTGAATGCTAGCAATGAAGTTAATTTCTTTCTCTCCTCTGTATGGCCTGCTTTGGCCTCCTTCAGATGTGAGCATCCTGGTTCACAGAGTCACAGGCACCAGGCCCAGGGGCACACAAAGATACCACTAAAGGAAGTATAATATACCCATAGGAGAAGTTCACTTTCAGTGCTCCAGGAGGACCTACAACACTCCAAGTTCCCCCCAGAGGTATTTCAAAAACTGCTCATCACTGGTGACATGCTATCACTGTTTCGTTTTGCTTCAAGAGACATACTAAAACACATTATATAATACTACATCTAATGTGTGATTTCTAAGTTAAGTCTGGTCAAAGTGATACTTGCATTATAATCCACCATAGCTAAAGGGTGTTTATGTTACATTAGGCATATTTAATGCAGGCCTCAATTAAATGATTCCTCTTTACATCGAAACTGTGCATGGGGCTGCCATGTTTTATCACACTATTTCTCTCGTTTCAGGATCCAAGCTAGACTGCAGTAGTTTATACAAATGAATAGTTGAAGTTGTTTGGTTTCATGTGACAATATTATTAGTGTTAGTTTCACTGTAACTGAATAATTGGTTTCTGTCTCAGACGCCCAGTGAGGCCTGACCGTGTCACCATGCTGTACTAGATATCTTCTGAAGGCTGTGCAGCTGTGATCTTCCTTTGTGTGATGAGAAAGAGGGTGACAACACGTTATTAACGAAATGCTGAAATTGAACTGGTTTCCGCCTCCTGGGAAATGTGGCATATGTTGCAGTTTGCCAGATCTTATATTTTCATTGTGCATTGCTGATCTAAATAGTTTCAAATGCTCCTATCTGATCTTTTGAGAGCAGAAGCCTCTTTCTACTCTCTTGATACTCTGTGATTGTTTTCTTTCTGTTCATTGAGGTGTACCCTGATGTAGTACTGTTCTTCTTTCCCTGATTGAACCTTCATTTGGTTCTGCTTTAGAGGTTTTACTCCCTGACAAATGCTGCTTAAACTTCCCCACACCTCATTGAATCCTTAACTTTCCCCTCCAGGGGTACTGAACCTTACTAAATTTTCTTAAGGCAATCTTTAAATAACCCTTGTATCTGCTATTCCGACGTTCATTGGGCAATACCAAAACATACTTTTATAATGTGCAAAATGTGCTTCCCTCTGATTACATCAGAGTGTCACACTGTGAGTGGTCAGTTCAGTTGTGTGGCACTGAGATTGAATATTAGTGTTGTATTGTGATTTGCTGAGAACTGCCAGTTATCTCAATTGTAGTTTATTGATTATCTGCTGTGCTGTGCATAGAGAAAAGATAACATTTGTTAAGAAACTGAGAACTTTGTTGAGGGTTAATGTTATAATACCTGTTCATGAGGACAAGTAGGTCCCACATATTACATCAACGTCAGGTTACATATGTGTATTTGGAACAATGGAATAAGATCACTGTGAATGAAGGGTCATTGCAGTTTTCCCTACCTGGTACACAAAATCTCAGAGTAATTAGGAATTTGAGGCAAGTATCGTATGAGATCAAATCTCCACCCAGACCAGATCAATATGAGGGTCTGAATGCATAGGAGTTTGCTGCCCATGCAAAGGAAAACAAGAAGTATCAGAATTAAGCAAAGAATAAGGTCCATAGTTGGGTGGAAGCATGATTAGATGCTGAGCAGCAAGAATGGATGGAAAATGTAATTGTGGGTATTAAGATGTATCCTGTATTGATAAGAGACAGAACAGAAAGGAAGCAAGCATGAAAAGGGGTTGAATTTAAATGAAGAAAGATAGGTGGAATGATAGTACCACTAGTGATGATTTCCTAGACAAGCTATTGGCTTCTTGACCACATCCATATAATCTTGTCCAGCAGGCCTGAGGGAATCTACAGCCCATAGTGCTCCCACAGTCTTTCGACCTAGGTGTGAGTGCACCAGTAGATCAGAGTATCCTGGGAGAAGGTATGCCCCTTGTGGTGCAAGCTCCACTAGCAGGAGTTCCAAATACTATTGTTGTTACCCCACATTGTCGTTCCTACAATGACAAAGCCCCCATTAGCCCAAGCACTGGTGCTACTCTGGATACAGGAATAAATCCCTGGATCATGATAACTGCCGTTGTGAGTGGGCGCATTGTGGAAGTTGAGGAAAGCCTAGAGTCTGATACCCCAGAGGAGGATGAACCAGTAAAGGCATTATTTGTTTTGAGAACAAAGACAGAATTTGAAGAAATCCCTTAAGGTTATATAGAACTGGACTTTGAAAATGAGTACACCAAAAAATAAATGTTGTTCCTGTGCTGCAAGGCTTGCGTGAGAGGCCAATGGCATTCTACAAGGAGCAGCAGCATAATCTGGGATTGATTTGTCTGAGAGTCAAACTCTGCAGATGAATTTCAGTATGTTCATGAATGAGGAGCTTCTCAAGAATATGTAAATGCCTGGACTGATGTTACATCTGAGAGTATTAGTTAACATTCAAAAGTGGAGTGATACTCAAAGCATTAAAGATCAGTGGGCTCAGAAAGACTCACACCTAAGATTATGCAAATGCAAACACCCCAGAACCCTAGCATGCCCCAAGCCCCGTTGATGTACCATAATTTGTATAATTAAGATTTAATATGAACCCGAGCCCCAGAGTTAAGCAAATCCCTTTCACAAATTTTGGCAATCTCCAACAGTTCCCAGTCATTGATAGTTTTGGAGATCCTAGTTCTGATCAATCACAATGACAGTGCCTATGAGTAAAGACAGATTCTGTTCTTGGTGTAGTCTTATCAGAGTGGTCCATATGTAGAAGGAGAGGTGAATGCCTACCCTGTGTCAAATTTGATTGGCATCAGTGCTACCAGTTCTACTGTAAGGACCAGAGAGGTCTATTTACCTATTCCTCTCAGGATAACAAGTCCAAGTTGCCTATCCTTTTTCAGTTAGGGTCCCTGTTTATTAGGTCTCCTCAAAAAGGGCCATTGGTTTGTAAACTATAAATCGAGTCCAGTAAATCTATTGGACATGGATTTTCTCTGCAGAATAAACTATGTGATCTATTGTACACCAGATGGTGTCAAGCTTAAGACACACAATGACGATGCAGACTTTAAACCAAACACATAAAAGTCAACTGCTAGATTGTTCCTGGTCTTGACAAAAAAAGACATACTTCCAAAGAAAAAACTCAGAGAAGGCGAAAGTCTAAAATTATACTGGCAAAGCTATTGGCCTGATCCAAGACACTGAACCTGTGAAAATAACAATCAAGTGGAATGGTGAGTATACCTGAATGCCCCAGTACAACCTCTCACAAGAGGTGGTGGGTGGAATTGCTCTCTTTATTGAGTCCATACTGAAGCAAGACACCTTAAAAGAGATATTAGGAAGTCCCTGTAATTCTTCGATAATGGACTTAAATAAATCAAATAAAAAATGATGGATAGTGCAAGACCTGCAAAAGGTCAATAATCTTGTCTCTTGGTGTTCCGTGGTACCAAATCTTGCTGTGATACTGTTTCAAATACTGCATGATCCTGAGTGTTTCAAGGTCATTGACCTGTGCGAAGCCTTCTTTTAAATTTTGTTGAATGAGGACAGTCAATTCCTTTTTGTATTGTGATTACAAAATAAAGTTCTGGCATGGTGCCAAAACCCACAGGGGTATACAGAAAATCCTTTGCTCTTCAATCAAATACTGAAAATAACTGGAGGCCTTGCATTTGCCTTGCAATTCAATTCTGATCCAATATATTGAAGATGTAGTGGCATTAACAACACAAGAAGCATGCAGACAAGACACCGTTGCCCCGTTGAACTATTTAGGTGAAAATGGGCATAAAGTATCCCCCCACAAAACTGCAATATTTTCATAAGTCCTACATTTAGGACACCATATTGAGAAAGGAGCTGGCAATGGTGGGCTACTGTCAACAGTAGATCCCTAAAGTTTTTCTATTGGTAAAGCCTCTATAGAGGTTGACACACAAAGATGTGTCTAATACACTACCATAGCACAGAGACTGCATCAGTAGTGCCTTCCTCAAACTGAAAGAACATCTTTGCTGTGCCCCTGCTGAAGAAATGCTAGACTATGGAAAATATTTTATGCTATATTGCAGTGAGAGGGATGGGTGTTCTCTCTCACTGCTCACACAATCCCATGGAGATTCCAAACATCCGGTTACTTGCTTCTCAGCCACTCTTGGCCCAATAGCTGTTGAATGGCCAGTTGCATCTAGGAAGTGGCCACAGTTGTTGTCATCATTCAGCAATGTGACTGGACTGTAATGAGTTATCCCCTTATAATTATGGTGCCCAATTCTGTTGGAATCCTGCCTACCTGAGCTGCAACTCAGAACAATAGCAGACTAACACATTAAAAACAGGTTGTCTTTGCAGTGGAGAATATCATTCTGTGGGGGTGCCTCTGACTTCATTCTACCAGATTGTTACCCTAACCTGTGACTGATGAAAATAATGATGGAGTCGACCACAACTGTTTTGAGGTTACTGAACCATGTACCAAGCCAAGATCTGACATTCAAGATATTCTTCTGATAGAGCATGATCACAGGTTGTTTGCAGTTCGCTCTTGTTTAAGAGATGAATGATGGAGTTTTCTTAAAGCAGCCTATGCCATCTGCGCCTTAGAAGGTATAGTGGAAGACTCCTGTTTGTGTAATCTAGCTTCTGTACATGTGGTTGAACTGATTGTTTTTACTAGAGCTTGCTGTGTCTCTAACAATCTAAGAGTCACCATCTTCAATGATAGTCAGTACGGGTTTGGTGTCGTCCATGATTTTGGACAGTCATGGTCCCAGTAGGGTTTCATGGTCCTCCCTTCCGAAATCGAAATTATATCATGAATCTCTTAGAGACAATACAGCTGCCTGTTGAAAAAGCTGTTGTCAAGTGTGCAGCACTCAGGAGCAGATGAGATTTTGTGATGCTGGTGAAGTAGCTAAGTACTACGTTCTTGGGTCTTGCACATTTAGTGGAGATTACTTAAATGAACCTGAATGCAATGTCACCTGAAGCCTCTTCTTAATTGCTTGGAAGAGGTCAAGAGGTTGCAGGAAGATATTTCATATAGTGAACAGGAGGGATGGGTCAGAGCTGGGCCAGACATATTCATGGCCTGATACATATAGGGAGGGATGGAATAGTGCCCTTGTTTAAAATGCACTGGTTTAATCTCTAATTCTGTGTCACTGCCGAGGACCTATGTCACTGATGTGTCACCTATTAACTGTTAAATGTGGGCAAGAGGACCATGGTAACTTTGAGGCATGTAGGGATTTCAGGTGGTCATTTTAATCACATGCAGTTGGATTTTGTCAAGATGCAGGTGTGCAATGGACTCTGAAACATCTTAGTTGTGGTATGTATTTTCTTGTGCTTCGTAGAAGTGTACCTGACTAGGAGAAATGGCAGTGTCATGGTAACCAAGCTAGGTTAGAAGGAGTTGGTCCCTCATTTGCACTTCCGGTTTCTTAGGAATCAGATCTTGGTACTAATTTTAATAATGAGGTGAAGAAAATGCTTTGTGAAGCCCTGCAAGTAAACCAGAGGCGTCATTGTAATTACTGGCCTGAAGCATCAGCTTTCTAAACTGTGCACGCCCACATGCCTTAAATGGCCAAATGCCCTTCCCTTTGTGCTTACAAGTCTTTGACGCACTCCTGATCGGAGGAGAGGACTGTTACCACAAAAGATCCTCATGGAAATTGGGCGTGGCTAGTTGCCAATGGCGAAAGTCGCAAAGTGCGGAGATCCTGCGGGCGAACCCCATCTGGCTCCATCATGTCATCCAAACCCCCACCTGCAGACGGAATCGCACCGCCGACCCCCACCAAAAACCCTAGCGGGCAGCATGACAGCCGGGGAATCATTGACGGGGCACAACATACCCATTACTCTGCCGCTTGAGTACCAATGGCACAGCCCCAAGATGGCAGCTCTGGGACCGTGCTGCCCGACTCCCGACACGACTGAGCCAGTAAACTGACGGAGCCCCCTGACGCTGTGACCAACAGCTGCAACTATCTCAGGCACACCTGGAGACACGGGGAAAGACTCCCCCTGAGAATGGCTCGCATCGACCCTGTCTTCGGCCCTCACCACTGCATCTGCAGGCCTCAATGCGCAGACAGGAGGAGGCTCCCTTCAGATGCCTGCAACAGCAGTCTACCAGACAAAACAAGATACAGGAGCATTGGGCGACGCTCCTCCTCCCCCACCTTATGACTTTGCAGATCTGGAAGGCCCTTGCCAGGGGGGAAATGCTGAAATGAAGGAAAGATTTGTGACATCACCTGGAGGCAGCGCAGCACTGATAATGGACACTTTGCCCTCATCTGTCCAGGTACCATAACAGAGAAGACAACGTTTGTGTTCCCCAGCAACCTGCAAACCAACAGGACCTCTGAACACACCACAGAAAGCACCCCTGCAAGACCTCCTCGCCTCCCCCAGCACAGGACCCCATAATTCTAGCTCCAGTATCTGCACTGGGCATACTAGATTGGCCAGGGATTTAAAAATGTAAAACTTAGCAGTGGGGGTCCTGATACCCGACAATGGCCCCCTAGAGAATGTTTTGACTGATTTGGACCATGCTGGGCCTCTGACACACCACGTTGGCAACTAATCACCCACACACATAACGCATGGTGAAATTCACTCGAGCGTGCAGGAACCAGGCTAGACTGAAAGAGGAGATTGGACATAACCATCTTCTCCCTCAACTGCTGTAGCCAGGGACATCCGGGGAAGAGACGGCGGTCTAAACCTCAGTGTTCCATTCTTACTACACCTGCCTCCGGCGGCTCCACGCAATTTGACCCTAGGCAACACAACGCCCTCTCCCTGGGGGAGGAGATCACTGACATTCCTCTTCAAGAATCACAACGTTTGGGGTACCTGGCCCCCCAACTCCAGGATCCCTACCTCAAACCAACACCAGGGGGAAATTAGCAACCAAAAGAGAGTATGAAGCTCGTGAAATGCCCTTGCAGGAACTTGAGACCCCCAAATGTAGGGTGAGGGAGGAACCTCTGAACCAACAACCTCAAGAGGCCCCACCCTCTGTGACATCATGCAGGGCATAACATCCTCCAGAGAAGCAGTAGAGGCCAAGGTAGACACTCTGGTCTGTGACATGGGAATTCTGCATGACGGCCACCACTGCTTGACAGAAAGAGTCACCACTGCCAAAAATGATTTACACAAGCTGTCTCCATAGTTAACAACTGTAGGAAGCTGGCCTGGTGTGTGGTGGGTACCTAAGGTACGTATAACTTCTACCTTAGGGTCCAGGTATCCCTTATTAGTGTAGTGTAGGCAGTGTCTAAAAGCCAGGCTCTCTAGAGATAGCTGTGGATGAGCAGCCAAGGTTTATCTCGGAGACATGCAAAGCTCATGCAATACTACTGTAGTCACACAGCACTTACACACATGAAAGAAAACACTCAGTGTTACAAAAATAATGGTACTTAATTTTAGAGACATAAATACCAAAAAGAACTAGAGAGGCAACCGTCCAATAGGAGGTAAGTAACACACTAGATATGTACACTAGTAATAAGTAATAGGCATAAAAAGTGATAGAAAACACTGTGAATGCAAATAGACAATAGTGAACCTAGGAGGAGCCCAAACCAAACACTAAAAAAATGGAACGCAAATGCAGGACCTCCACCTAGGTAGGTGGAAAGTGCAGAGGGGAGCTAGAGGAACTAGAAAACCCCAAAGATAAGTACCACAGTGTCCCCCAGTGACCAGCAAAAAAGGAGCAAGTTACAGGATTTTCCCCAAACCACCCAAAATGAAGAAAACTAAGAAAATGCAACACCAAGACAAGACTGCAAGAAACTAGCTGTGGATTCCTGAAGAGAAAGACCTGTGGAAGAAGGGGACCAAGTCTAGAAGTCACAGAAGAGTCCAGTGGGGGCAGGAGCTACTACCAACCCAACTGTGGTTGCAGGATTGGGTCGACGGTAGGGCAAAGATGGTCAGGAATGTAGCTGTGGAGCAGGTGAGAAGTTCCTGGAGGATGCAGTCGATGTCTCATGCCTAATGGATGATTGCAGTTGGTCAGTGGTATGGAAAGGCATTGTTGCGGTTGGTGCCTGTGAGTGCAGGGGAGTGACTCCTTCACTCTGAGGGAAATTCCTTCTTCCTTCTCATGCAGACTGAAGACTTGCCACCCTCAGAGGATGCACAGCAGGGGAAATGTTGCAGACACTGGAAGGAGCTGTCAAAAAAAAATTTGCAAGCAGAGCCTTTGTCGTGGATGCAGATTGTCAGTTCCTGAAGGGTCCAGTTGCAGTTCCAGTAGCTAGAAGTCAAAGCAGAGGTTGCAGAGGAGTCCTGCTTGAATCTTGCAAGCCGAATCTGAGGACCCACCCAAGAAAGAGGCCCTAAATAGCCCTGTAAGGGGAATTGGTCACCTAGCCAGGTGACCACCTATCAGGAGGGGGCTCTGATGTCACCTGCCTGAACTGGCCACTCAGATGCTCCCAGAGGTCCCTGCCACCCTTGGATTCAAGGTGGCAGAACCTGAGAACCCTGTGGAGGAGCTCTGGGCACCTCCCCAGGGGTGGTGATGGATAGGGGAGTGGTCACTCCTCTTTCCCTTGTCCAGTCTCGTGCTAGAGCAGGTAATGGAGGTCCCTGAACCCGATTAGACTAGTTTATGCATGGAGGGCATCAAATGTGCCCTTCAAAACATACCAGTGGCTTTGGGGGGGTACCACTCCCAAGCAAAGTGACACCTATCTCTAAAGAGAGAGAGTGTTATCCGCGTCTTCCAAAGGAACTCCTTTGTTCTGCCTTCCTTGGCTTGAACTGTTCAAGCAGCAGGAGGGCAGAGACCTGTCTGAGGGGTCGCAGAACCTTGGGCTGCCCAGAAAACTACAGAAGGCTGGTAGGAGCAATGCTGGGGTTCATCTTAGGAGCCCCCAGAGTGCATGGAATCATACTTCCAATACTGGCAACAGTATCTGGGTATGATTCCAACATGTTTGATACTACAAATGCCTCAGTTGAGAGTTACCATTATGTAGCTGGACATTGGTAGTGACATATGTTCAGTACACTCATAAAATGGAGTCCCCGCACTCACGAAGTCCAGGATAATGGAACTGAAGTTTGTTAGGGCACCTCTGGTAGTGCAGGGGTGCTCTCACACAAAGGTACTTGTACCCTGCCCTCTGGGCTAGGACAGCCAGCAACAGGAGTGACTTACAGTGACCTGGTGCAGTGACCTCTATTGAAAAGGGTGCATGCACCCTTTCACACAGGCTACAATCGCAGGCCTGCAGATACACTTTGCATGGGCTCCCGATGGGTGGCATAGTACATGTTGCAGCCCATGTGGATCCCCTGAAACCCCAATGCCCTGGGTACCATATACGAAGGACTTATATAGGGGCACCATTATGCCAAATGTGGGATGTACGGGGTTCAAGTAACCAAGTCTGAAGGGAGAGAGCTTAATCATCTAGGAAAGCCAGCGTTTGAACAACAACTTACTTATGGGAGGGGGAGTTTCTAGAATTCTCCTCTCCAGCTTGTTTAAAGTATATAAGAGGGAAGCATGGTGACCATGGTTAGACAGAACTCATTTCTGGAAGGGGACACCTTGATCAGATCCCATTGTGTGTAGTTCTCTCTTTTCACGGTCATTTGGCTACACAACTTGAAGCTCGCAAAGAGATGATTTCTGTGTCAAGTCCCATGGTGATCCATTTTTAATTCTTATTTGTAGCCTTGCGTTGTGGATGAATATATAATCACTATATATATATATATATATATATAAATATATAAATTTTTCCATGGTTGAAGCAGTGCATTTCCTTTGTTTCCTCCTATGATCATTATTACTCTACTGCTGTGATTATTTTCAGAAGTGCACTTGTGTTGCTGCATTTGACTTAAACGCTCACATTATGCTTTACCTGTACGATCCTTGAGTGCCTTCATAAATTCATTACTCAGACTAAGAGTGCTGCATCCTTGGCATTCCTTTCATTTTGTCATCTCTCAGTCTGAAGTTGAGCAAAACACGGTCTTAACTGTGGATGTCACCACAGAAGGTACACCGTTCTTCCGAACCCCTGAGGAGGTATGGGACTGGCTTGATCTCTCCTCCCGAACAGACAAAACTAAGCACACTACAGAGACTAGCCCGCATCACCAAAGGCTCCCACAAAAGCTGAAGCAAAATGAGAATTGGAAAGAGTCATGATGGGCGCAACCTGTTTGAGTAACTCTGGTGCCAGCCCCAGATCACTGTCGGATGATGAGTCAGACCACAAGATAGATACTGATCAACGATTCACCTCCTCTAGGGGCTCCAGTACCAATAAGCCTGCTGTCACAAAGGGAACATCTGATTAAATTATATAAGCTAAATGGCTGGCTAGTCAAAAACACTGTATGTTAAGACCCACCACTAAGGGGGGTTTAGGTGGTTTAAACAATTGCTTATTCAATATCCTGCTCTCAAACGTTTACACACACTACAAAATGGCCAGCCTAATGGGGGGGCCTTAGCAGGATGAAGACGTCACAGCACCTCCACTTTTGAGCTATACAAGGGCTCTCCCATGCTTGTTTGTTGGTTGACTGATTGTTTGGATGGGAGGTATTTGCCTGTTTGTCATGGGGAAGAGGACTTGGGAAAATAGTTTTTTTTTGTGTAAAGGGCCACCTGTGAGTTACAATGTATCAGCTCAAGCATTTATACACCACAATGAGTTGACATCATTACCATTATCGGCTACCATGCAAGGGGATTATCCTCAGAACCACACTTTCTGACACCAATGACGACACAGATGACCTATAAAAAAAAATGTCATGGAGCATAAGGGGAATGCATATGATGACTAAAAGGTATAAAGTGTTCTCCTAACTGAACAGATGGGGAATACAAATAGCCTTACTCCAGGAGACGCATCTCACCTCCAAGGAGGGGGTGACACTCCACAGGAGGTTGAGGGGTCAGCTATACTATACAACATAATTGGCATATACTAGAGGGGCATTGATTTGAATTAGGTATGGTGTCGCATTTCAAATCACAGGAGATATCATAGACCCAAAAGGCAGATGCGTGGCAACACTGGGGTACCTTGAGGGACAGGATCTGGCATTGGTCAGCATGTATGCTACAAATGTAGAGTAGGGGACCTTCCTGTCTACCTTTTCAAGAATGTTTGCCTCCCACCTAACTCAATCGATTATACTAAGCGATTACTTTAACTGCATAGCAGATCCCTTGCTTGACCATTCACACCCTCCTCTACAGGACTCCCCAGTGACTAGGACAACCAAGATCTTTACTAACTTGCATCCACAGGTAAAAGACTACTCCTTCTCCCCATTTCACAAATTACATACATGTGTTCCTCTGCTCCCCAGACATTCATCACCAGACCCACAGGATCGAATACTTAGCACACACACTCTCTGATTATAACCCAGTACTACTGACCTTGGGGGGAGACCACACTTCCTCAATTATTCATTCAAAGTGGACTGACAAGTAGCACATAATACTTTCTTGCATGAAGTGAGGAGTTATTGTCACTCATGACCTGTAAAGAGGAATGTCGCTTCATTGTTTTTCATTTGGTCCGTGAAAGTGATACGATTGGATTCAGAGGATCGAGGTAAAGTGGCAGACTGTCCCTTTTCTGTAGATCATTAGAATTATACCACATGTATACTAGTACAATCTTGCAGAGTTCATAAGAGATTGTTCCCCCCCGAGTGTCACCACTCAGAAGTTATTATACTATAGCGTGGTCCCTAACAAGGGGATTGGACTATAATTTCCTTTTACACCAAAACATGTGTTGACCGATGTTTGGAGGAATTCCAGCTCACAACAGTGCAATTGCCGAAAATCGACATTGTGTTTTCCATTGCATGATGTTTTGTATGTGTGGAATGGGATATGAATGGCGAGAATGAGAGGGTATGCTGCTTGTATGTGAGTGGGGACGAATGAACATTGGGGAGTTTCAAATTTGTTGGTTATGATATTCTTCTCTTGTAAATAGTTTTATAGAGAAAAAAACACTCAGAGAACATCATGATATATAACCTTTTTAGATATGTTTGGATGAAATTACATTAAAGTCAAATAAATAAAATGTTTTAAATGAATTTGTTTAAGTCAGTATTGTTCATTGGGGGATCAGAGCCGATAGCACTGTTCAAGCTAAATGAAGCAATAAAGGTCACATGAGACTTTTTTTCTTGTTGGTTTGAATACTCAAACAAGCACCTAAAATATCTCAAAATGCCTGATTCAGATTGATTCACTTCTATGTCATACACATGGCTTATCTCACTACTTACATACATAGTCTCCTCTACATATCAATAGATATTTTCATACGAACACGGAGGCCTGCCTCAGGTGTAACTTAACAGAAGCCGGTGTTAAGCACATGACATGGGACTGCCCAATTTTAACAGGTTAATAGACGGATGTCACCACAACAATATCTGACACAATAGAAACAAATATAGCCTGCTCGCTTGGCCATTGCATCCTCCATTAGTTTCCCAATACATCCAAAACAAAAAGCTACAAGTCGATTTCAGGAACTCGCTCTAGTCACAAAAAAAGAAAGAAATCACAAGAAACTGGAAAAACCCGAGGTGCCCTCGAGTGACGACATGGCACAAGGAGCTCGAGCACTGGGTGGTGTATGAGGAAGGGATCTTGCTTAGAGAAGCCCGGAGAGCAATATACACACTATCAAAACGGCAAGGGCATGGGAGACACCAACGGCTGCCCTAAAGGAACCAAGCAGCCACTCTGCCTCCTCCTCGCTGGCAAACTCGCCATCACAGCCTGCTTCTTAAACCTGTGATCAATATAGCCCTCAAATCGATAACAGCAATGAACATTCCCCAATTGAGGTAAAGCATTGCAATAGAGACACACCTACCCACCTAGCATACCCCACAATTGTGCTTTAATAATGTCACTCATAGCATTAACATTACTCTTTGGCTGCCATATAAGACCTGACTCACAGGAGAGGAAATGGGAAGGCAAAATGAAAAGGCTAGGATTTGGGAAGCTTTAAATTAGGGCTTTATGTTACTAGACATCTATAAGGAAGGTCAAGTTAAACTAACTGAAGGTAATTCTTACACCTGTTTTAATAGCTCCAATTTGAATATTATTGTATTGATTATTCTACATGCAACTGCTAAACTTGAAATAAAGTCTGTCTGTCATGAAAAGAGCAATAAGACTTCCCGCTGTGCTTACAGGTGATATGGTTTTTGACTACTGCTAAGGACTGGTTGATGTGGTGGGTTCTGTCTCTCATAATATTGAAGAAGCAACTCCCCCTTTCAAAACCAAAAACAGTGCCACAATTTTGGAGACTGAGTCTTGGTGAAGAAACAGATAGTTAAAGTAGGCCTCAGTGAAATGAGTCCTGCTTTCATCGAAATTGTGCTTTTGGATGTTTGTGTTATCTCACTCTTTCTCTTGCTTTAGGAGCCACGCTAGACTGTAGAAGTTTACATTAATGATAGTTTCAGTTGTTTGGTTTGACGTGAAAACGTTTTCATTGTTAGTTTCACTGTAACTGAATAATTGGTATTGTGGCAGCTGTGATCAGATTCGTCTGACCATGATGGCCCATCCCATACGAGATATTGTCTGAAGGCTGTGGAGCTGTAAGATTCCTATGTGTGATGCTGAGAAAGTGAGCGACAACACCTGTTCAACGAAATGCTGAAATTTGATTGTTTTCCACCTCTTGGGAACCGGGACATGTGTTGCAGTTTGCAGAATCATTATGTTTAACTAGTGCCTTGCTGATCTTATCTACTCTTTTGAGATCAGATGCTCCTTTCCACTCTTTTGAGACTGCTAGAGTGCCTGGTCCTTAGTAAGTAAACTTACAAGGTGACGTGCATAGGTTGATGAACCTTTTGATTCACATGGAGTATCCTAGCTAGGCTAATGGCAGTCATACCAATGATTAATACACAATTCAATAAATATTAGTCATCATTAACAATGAATCAGAAACATAACAGCCCATGACCCTCAAGTCATGAATAACCACAACTCACTAAACGTTTTAGTAATTTTATTCCCTATTAGTTACAATATTAATTCATGCAATATAGTTCAAACTTTATTCGAGTCAACAAGTCTGTATCAATTCATTAAAAGGTGCCAAAAACATAGCCTAATCAAAGCTTGCATCAGACTACATTCTAAAGCAGTAGCGTAAGTCAATAATCGAATCAGGAATGAATAAGTCAACATAAGTAGCAGAGTTCAGCAAATCAATTCGTCAATCATTTGACTCTGTGTTTGTCAATGTCATAAGGTAAGAACCTCACCTAACCCAGATTAGCATCAGCATGTGGGACTTCATGTGAAAAACAATTTAAAACATGAATTTGGAAAAAACATCTAGCTAAGGGAAAACTATTAGACATTACCTAGAAAGAAAAGGCACAAAAGTTCATTCAGTCACATTGTCAAATCTAACTATCCTCGGTGTGGATCAGAAACAAGTCAGTCTTCGTCCTGAAGTCATCAATCGATCAGCAACACATCAGGCTCTCAATAGCATGAGCCCAATGACAGAATCTCGAATCTTCACCACATCAATTTCGAAATAAGGTCTTCCCTACATCTGCACCTAACATCTCTGTAGTTTTCCCTCTTTGTCACGGCATTATGTCAAAGTCACCCAGACTATCCCCCAAATCCTAATTGGTCAACTAATCACCAGTTATGACTCTATCCAATAGTATATTTACTACAAATCTATGAATTTTAATATTGTTCAGTTCTCATGTAGGTGATTGGTTCACTTTGCGATGTCCTCATCATCTGGCTCGTCAGGTATCGAAAATGATGCATTTTCTTCTCCAGTCAGTGTCTATTGTTCGAGTCCTGGGAAAGTATGCTCTGAGCGCTTTACACAGTAGCTGATACATTCTAGTTTCGATTATCTCCTGTCCGTTGGTTCATGCAAAGGTTTTAGCTAAGCAATGTTATTAAACAATAAGCAGTTCACAGTTGGTCTGATTTTCAGCATCTTTCATTGAGCGGTAATATTCAGCTTCTGCACGAGGCCTGGCAAAACTGGACCACAGCTTCGGCTAAATTAAGCTCTATAATATAATGCAAAACATAACTTATATCGCTCAATATGACATACTACTACGTTATTCTAATACATTTTCAATAGTCCACATATGTTAGTCGTTCTTTTAATATAATTTGTGAATCTTGGAAGTCACTCTCCGAGGTCACAATTTCAAACGTGCACATTATTTTTCTACATTAGTCATTTTCTACATTTTTTGTTATTCAAAATGCATAAACATTCATTAATAAATTCTAATTAAGACATTTGCGTTAACAAGACTCCATGCTTATTTTACTCCTTCCTATTGAGTTAAACTCTGGGATAACTCCATTCTTTTTAGCCTGATTGAACCTTCACCTGGTTCTGCCTTAGGGGCTTTACTTGATGACACCTGCTGTTTAAACTTCCCCCAACCTCATTTGAATCTGTAGCTCAGCTTTAGGGAAGTTCTTCCCAGGGGAACTGAACCTTGTTCAATTTGCATATGGAATTTTTTTAATAACCTGTCTTTGTATTTGCTACCCTTGCTTGCATTGGACTAACCCATGATTTTATAAGGTGACTATTGATTTATGATCAATTTGATTGATTTGAGTTTGTAACTTTGCTCATCCGTTAATAAACCTTTATGGTTTGCAAATCTGCTACTCTCTGTCATCCTTAGGGGCAAAACGTGCTTCACTTTCATTGATATATTGTTGAACTGTTGATGTTTATGACTGTGTTGAAGTAATCAGGTGAAATCAGGCCTACAAAAATGACATTGATACTCATCTCTTAACCTGATAAAGACATAGGGTGTTCTGCACAAAATATTGTGGGCAGAAAGCCTGTAATTTACAAACTTGTAGGCTTTAGGATCACAAATTCTAAAGGTGCAATGTACAAATGGTACTATGTTTTGACACTTAATTACTTATTGTGATTCAAATGGTGAATTATATTTGAAAGGTGTGTGTTCTCCCCTTTCCAATTCATAATGCATGTGTCAATATGTTGACACCACAAATGTTGATTAGATATCAACCTGAAGGAATATAGATTTGCAGAGTGGAAGCCTTTATTAATGGACAACTTTGATTTTCAGCTGCGTGCATCAGGGGAATAGATAGTGGTTTCAGTGAACACTGCATTCTCCCCCTGATGTCCCCTTGCTGTGTGCCATGTATTTCTGATTTCAGCTCCTGTCATTCCAAGGCAGGTTGGGTACCCAGATTCCATATCAAATGCAAATTTTGCACTTCAACAATGTTGTACATCCGCTGCAGCACAAAATAAAGGTGAGGTCACAAAATAGTGGCAAAACTATGTGACCCCCCAATACATTGGGCTCTTAGAACTGTGTGACACAGACACACTAAGGGGGGTCATTACAACATCGGCGGTAAAAGCTTGCAGAAGACCGCCAACACACCGCCGCGGCCGTGGAATTCCGCCACAGCTATTATGACCCACATCTCGGAATCCGCCGAAATTCAGACACCCACACAACTCCGCCACACCAAAGGTCAGTGGTAAACTGGCGAAAACAAAACCTCCACCGTCACGCCAACAGAAACACGCCCATGCTATCACGACCCACGAATCCACGCGGCGGTCTTTCAACCGCGGTATTCCATTGGCGGTACACACAGCCGCGCTCTAAATACACACACATCTCCAAAACACCGCCACATTGGACAATTCAAAATACACACACCTGATACACATACAAACACCACTCCCACACACCCAATACAATATAAAACACACACCCACATCACCCACAAACCCCTACTACCAAATATTTGAAAGAAGGCCAGAGAGAGACTACAGCAATAGACAACCCCACCACACAGAGGCACACAACACCATCACCCATACAACATCCACGCTCAAAACACCCCACACACCACCACACATCACCACACTCATCAACACATACACCACCCCACCCCATGTCACGCCAAAGACACCCCAGGTTTTCCGAGGAGGAGCTCAGGGTTATGGTGGAGGAAATCCTACGGGTAGAGCCACAGCTATTTGGAGCTCAGGTGCAGCACACCTCCATAGCCAGGAAGATGGAGCTATGGCGAAGAATCATCGACAGGGTCAACGCTGTGGGACAGCATCCAAGAAATCGGGAGGACATCCGGAAGAGGTGGAACGACCTAAGGGGGAAGGTGCGTTCCGTGATATCCAGGCACAACATCACGATTCAGTGGACTGGCGGCGGACCCCCTTTCTTTCTCCCCCACAACTAACAACATGGGAGGAGCAAGTCTTGACCATCATGCATCCTGAGGGCCTCGGAGGAGTCAGTGGAGGAATGGACACTGGTAAGTCAAATCTTAACTATCATATCCCCCACCCTACCTGCATGCTATCACACAACCCCACCCTCACCCCCTCCCCTATCACGGCAAATCCTCACTAATGTACTCATAACACAAACCACACATCCCAACACCAAGCCCTGCATGCAACACCAAAGCATGGTCACCCCTCACTAAAGCATGCCCAAAGCACATACCCTTAACACCCCACCAACCATCATCACACAAGCCCCCACACTGGAAAGCTAGCACTGGGGTACACGCTCATCCACCCATTGCACACCATGACACACACACATGCAATAATCATGCTTTTATACCCCTGCAGGACCACTACCCAACATCACCAGACAGGAGGGTCCAGACATCTCCACCCCACCCACAGAAGAGGCCCACAGTGATGACAGCAGCTCTGGCCAACTGGATCCAGATGACCAGCCCGGACCATCGTGGGCCTCGGGACAGTCGGTTCCCCTCGCACAGGCACAGCCCAACACTGACCTTCCACCCTCTGTTAACACCAGCACAGCACCCACCCAGCGGGCCCATACCTCCGTACCCAGGACACGTCAATCAGCGGTGTGTCCATCGCTACAGGGAACCCAGGATAACCCACCACCCCAACAACAACAGGGACCTGGGGGCAGTGGTAGTGGGCACACGGTCCAGGGGACGGAGGCACAGGAACACAGGGGCACTGGGAGGGCTGCTGTGCGACAGGGGGCGGGCAGGCCAAGGGAACCCACTCTCCACGAGGCCCTCTCCTCCATCATGGGAGCATACCACCACTCCCAGGAGACGATGGCGACGGTCCTGGCCAAGTTTCAGGAGACCCAGCGCATGCAGGAGGACCAGTATTTGGGGTTCAGGGAGGAGCTTAGAACCATCAGCTCCGCCCTGGGCACCATCATAGGGGTGCTGAAGGACATACAAAACACCATGAGGGACACCGTGGCACTCCAAGGGGCCCCTGACACTAGCATGGACGATAAACTGCACACCACCTCTGCCGGCGCTAGTGGACAGGAGGCAACGCCACAGGACCACCACACCAGCACCCCACCCCCTGCAGACGGACAACCACCCCGCAAGCGGTCCCTGAGATTCAGGAACAGGACAGAGCAAGATGGCAAGACCCCCGCCAGGAAATGAGACCACCCTGATTGTCCTCCCACTGTCCCACTTTGTTACCCTGTCCACATTGGAACTGCCCCAGCTCCACTTCCTATGCCCATATGGGCAATGCACCTGTCTGACTAATAGACTGGACTCTGCCATGGACATTCCTCTACCATCACCCATCACCATTTTCCCGCCCCCTCCAATAATTAGCACTTCAATAAACACCCTTGAACCACAAAACAATCTGGAGTCAGTCTGTGATTTTGAAAATGTGTATTTTGACAATGGCCAAATCCGTTCGAAAATGTAATGTCAACATACCTATGTCACACATCACAAGCCCATGAAGGATGCAAGCAGATGACACACGTTGGTAACCACACCTGTGAAACCGTAATGGAAATGTACAACTCAGTTACCATATACTGCTACTAATTGACAGACAGTATACAGGGAGTGCAGAATTATTAGGCAAGTTGTATTTTTGAGGATTAATTTTATTATTGAACAACAACCATGTTCTCAAGGACCCAAAAAACTCATTAATATCAAAGCTGAATATTTTTGGAAGTAGTTTTTAGTTTGTTTTTAGTTTTAGCTATGTTAGGGGGATATCTGTGTGTGCAGGTGACTATTACTGTGCATAATTATTAGGCAACTTAACAAAAAACAAATATATACCCATTTCAATTATTTATTATTACCAGTGAAACCAATATAACATCTCAACATTCACAAATATACATGTCTGACATTCAAAA
Organism: Pleurodeles waltl; assembly: GCF_031143425.1. Classification (NCBI taxonomy): domain Eukaryota; kingdom Metazoa; phylum Chordata; class Amphibia; order Caudata; family Salamandridae; genus Pleurodeles; species Pleurodeles waltl. The sequence continues at coordinate 514,324,115 of NC_090445.1, forward strand.
ACAAAACAAAAACAAATCAGTGACCAATATAGCCACCTTTCTTTGCAAGGACACTCAAAAGCCTGCCATCCATGGATTCTGTCAGTGTTTTGATCTGTTCACCATCAACATTGCGTGCAGCAGCAACCACAGCCTCCCAGACACTGTTCAGAGAGGTGTACTGTTTTCCCTCCTTGTAAATCTCACATTTGATGATGGACCACAGGTTCTCAATGGGGTTCAGATCAGGTGAACAAGAAGGCCATGTCATTAGATTTCCTTCTTTTATACCCTTTCTTGCCAGCCACGCTGTGGAGTACTTGGACGCGTGTGATGGAGCATTGTCCTGCATGAAAATCATGTTTTTCTTGAAGGATGCAGACTTCTTCCTGTACCACTGCTTGAAGAAGGTGTCTACCAGGAACTGGCAGTAGGACTGGGAGTTGAGCTTGACTCCATCCTCAACCCGAAAAGGCCCCACAAGCTCATCTTTGATGATACCAGCCCAAACCAGTACTCCACCTCCACCTTGCTGGCGTCTGAGTCGGACTGGAGCTCTCTGCCCTTTACCAATCCAGCCACGGGCCCATCCATCTGGCCCATCAAGACTCACTCTCATTTCATCAGTCCATAAAACCTTAGAAAATCAGTCTTGAGATATTTCTTGGCCCAGTCTTGACGTTTCAGCTTGTGTGTCTTGTTCAGTGGTGGTCGTCTTTCAGCCTTTCTTACCTTGGCCATGTCTCTGAGTATTGCACACCTTGTGCTTTTGGGCACTCCAGTGATGTTGCAGCTCTGAAATATGGCCAAACTGGTGGCAAGTGGCATCGTGGCAGCTGCACGCTTGACTTTTCTCAGTTCATGGGCAGTTATTTTGCGCCTTGGTTTTTCCACACGCTTCTTGCGACCCTGTTGACTATTTTGAATGAAACGCTTGATTGCTCGATGATCACGCTTCAGAAGCTTTGCAATTTTAAGAGTGCTGCATCCCTCTGCAAGATATCTCACTATTTTTGACTTTTCTGAGCCTGTCAAGTCCTTCTTTTGACCCATTTTGCCAAAGGAAAGGAAGTTGCCTAATAATTATGCACACCTGATATAGGGTGGTGATGTCATTAGACCACACCCCTTCTCATTACAGAGATGCACATCACCTAATATGCTTAATTGGTAGTAGGCTTTCGAGCCTATACAGCTTGGAGTAAGACAACATGCATAAAGAGGATGATGTGGTCAAAATACTCATTTGCCTAATAATTCTGCACTCCCTGTAGAGGCAGAAGTGTGAAAGTGAATGTGATAGTAAAAAAATTGTTCTCAACTGTGTGTCACTGGAAATATTGCTGTATGACTGACTCCCTGTTGTCTAGGTCTTCTTCCTCAGCTTCATCCTCATTACTGTCCACAGGCTCCAAAGCTGCCACAACACCGTCATCTGGACCATCCTCCTGCAGAAAAGGCACCTGGCGTCGCAAAGCAAGATTGTGAAGCATCGAGCAGGCGATGATGATCTGGCACACCTTCCTTGGTGAGTAGAATAGGGAACCACCTGTCATATGGAGGCACCTGAACCTGGCCTTCAGGAGGCCGAAGGTGCATTCGATCACCCTCCTAGTCCGCCAATGGGCCTCATTGTAGCGTTCCTCTGCCCTGGTCTTGGGATTCCTCACTGGGGTCAATAGCCAGGACAGGTTGGGGTAACCAGAGTCCCCTAATAGCCACACCCGGTGCCTCTGGAGTTGACCCATCACATACGGGATGCTGCTATTCCGCAAGATGTAGGCGTCATGCACATAGCCAGGGAACATAGCATTTACCTGGGAGATGTACTGGTCTGCCAAACATACCATCTGTACATTCATGGAATGATAACTCTTCCGGTTCCTGTACACCTGTTCACTCCTGCGTGGGGGGACCAGAGCTACATGGGTGCCATCAATAGCACCTATGATGCTGGGGATATGTCCCAGGGAATAGAAGTCACCCTTCACTGTAGCCAAATCCTCCACCTGAGGGAAAACGATGTAGCTCCTTACGTGTTTTAGCAGGGCAGACAACACTCTGGACAGCACGTTGGAAAACATAGGCTGGGACATCCCTGATGCCATGGCCACTGTTGTTTGAAATGATCCACTTGTAAGGAAATGGAGCACTGATAGCACCTGCACGTCAGGGGGGATTCCTGTGGGATGGCGGATTGGTGACATTAGGTCTGGCTCCAACTGGGCACACAGTTCCTGGATTGTGGCACGGTCAAACCTGTAGGTGATGATCAAATGTCGCTCCTCCATTGTTAACAGGTCCACCAGCGGTCGGTACACCGGAGGATTCCGCCATCTCCTCAAAAGTCCCAGCTGACTGTGCCTAAGAAGGACAACAGCGACAACAGAGTCAACAAAATCCCAGGTATGTACCCACAGCCACACAGAACACGACACCAAATACAAAACTCATCCTGTATGTGTGTTGAGTGTAGGCCTAGGTATGTGTGACGCAGTAGTAAATGAAGCCATGTGGGCCCCTGAAATGGCGGCTGCCTGATCTCTAAAGTGGGACAATGGGGTGTGAGGTATCTGCGCTGGCGTTGTACACCGTCGCGGTAGGCGGTCGTAGACCACGGCGCAATGCTGCATTGGTTAACATTGGACCCTATGGGTCCCAGGAGCCAATGAGGAAGTGCGCCGGACGTGACCCCCGCGGACGTGACTGCCATTTTCTATCTGTTCAATCACTCGATACCTGATCTTCGACAGGAGAGGACCTATACTGCAAGTGTTGCTGTGACCTCTGTCTGGAAGAGACAATGGCTGCTGCGTCTGGGGAAAGGGCCCATGCCTTCACTGCTCAGGAGTTGGAGAAGCTAGTCGACGGGGTCCTTCCCCAGTACACGCTACTCTACGGTCCTCCATACCAACAGGTAAGTACACAGGGAGCACGGTGTATGGGCTATGCAGGGTGGAGAGGGCTGGATGTCAGTAGCAAGGGGGCAGAGTTAAGCGACCATGAAGGACTGAGAATGCATGTGCCACATGGCAAGGGTAGGGATGGGGGCCACTCACTTAGACGGTGCACTCGTTAATGACTTTTCTTCTTCCCCTGTACATGTCATGTAGGTCAGCGCCCACCAGAAGAAGAACATTTGGCATGCCATCGCCAAGGACGTCCGGACCCTGGGAGTCCACCAGAGACGGGGCACCCACTGCCGTAAAAGATGGGAGGACATTCGCCGCTGGAGCAAGAAGACGGTGGAGGCTCAGCTGGGGATGGCCTCCCAACGTGGGAGGGGTGCCCGTCGCACCATGACCCCCATGATGTTCAGGATCCTGGTGGTGGCCTACCCTGAGTTGGATGGGCGCTTGAGGGCATCACAGCAGACACAAGGGGGTGAGTACACTCACATTCGGATGACTTTGCGCGCAGTGGAGGGGTCTGGGTGGGGGAGGAGGGCTGTGGGTTTCCCTAGGCCAGGGCGAGTTAGGTAGGCTAGGCCCCTCCGTAATGCATGCCATGGGGCACTCCACCCCACCTCTGTAGAGTGCCAAGTACAGGTATACATGCCCCTGTGTCATCTATGTGTGCAGATGTCCACCATAGCCATGTAGGCCATATCCCAGGAATTGCATCTGTAGAGGCCAAGAGCACGGCGTAGTGCAGGGGGCTGCTATGTCTGTATTGTCCGCCAACGGTAGCGGTAAGCCATGCACTAAACCTGTCTTTCTTCTGTCGCCCCCCCTTTTTGTGCTCTCCCTGTTCTTTTGTGCATCAGCATCATCAGGCGGAGGTACAGTGGCACCGGAGCACGAGGGAGCTGCATCCCACATGGCCATGGAGGGCCACACCACAGACTCTGAATACACCAGTGGGACGGAGGGCAAGGGGAGCTTCACGTCGGTCCCCGGATCACCAAACAGCGACACGGACTCGTCCGCCGATGGGAGCTCCCTTGTGGTGGCGGCACCATCTGTGCCCCCCACTTCTACAGGTACAGCCGCCACCCCCCCCTACCAGCACCGCCCTCCCAGCAGCCCCTAACGCTTCGCTCCGTGCCCGCTCACCCAGGAGGGTGGACATCACCTTCGCACCAGGCACCTCGGGCCCTGCCCCAGTCACCCCTGCTGCCCTCAGTGAGGAGGCCATTGACCTCCTCAGGTCACTCACTGTTGGGCAGTCTACCATTGTGAATGCCATCCAGGGTGTAGAAAGGGAGTTGCAACACGGTAATGCATTCCTGGAGGGCATTCATTCTGGTCAGGCTGCCCTTCATCGAACCCTGCAATCTCTGGCCTCAGCACTGATGGCAGCCATTGTCCCTGTGTCTAGCCTCCCCCCTCCAACTTCCTCCACCCAGGCCCAATCCCCTGTACCCCAGCCTATCCCAAGCACACCATCAGACAAGCATGCACACACCCCAACACACAAAAGTAGCTCAGGCAAACATAAGCACCACACATCCCACAGGCACTCACGGAAGCATCACCCACATACAGACACAGCAACATCCACTGCCTCCACTGTGTCCCCCTCCTCGTCGTCTCCCTCCTCCCTCCCAGTGTCATCTACACTCTCACCTGCATGCACTACATCTACAGGCACTAGGACTCGCACCAGAACACCCAGCACCACACCGTGCTCACCTGCACTCACCACCCCCACTACCATTTACACGTCCCCTGTGTCCACTCCCAGTGTGTCTGTGCCGCCCCCTCCCAAAGTACACAAACGCGGGCACCCACACACCCAACATCCATCCACCTCACGACAGCCCCCAGTACCTGCACCCAAATCACCTAAAGTGACACCTCCTACAACCACCTCCTCTTCCTCCACTCCCAGACCCCCTCCGCCTACCCATCCCAGTGTTCGTCAGAAACTCTTCCTCAGCGACGTTGAGCTCTTTCCCACCACCCCCACCCCTCCAATTCATAGGTCCCGTAGTAGCACCTCAGCCAAAAAAAGTCTGGTACCAGTGGTGTGTGTTAAAGGTGTGTGGAGTGCACCGGCCACCAGAGCAGCCAGTGTGACACGGAGCCAAAGCACTGCCAGTCCACCCCCTGTAAAGCACCTTAAGTTGAAAAGTGGCCGATGGGAGAGGGTGAAGACTCCTGGCGGAAAAACAGCTCACAAGGGTCCCGGGGGAGTGCTGAATCTGCGGTGACTCCTCCCAAGGTGTTGAAGGGGCAGAAGAAGTCTCCAAGGTCTGGGAAGAGCAGCACGGCGGAGAAGAACGCCATCCTCCCCGCCGGCCAGGACGCCAGCGCCAGCAGTACCGTCACAGGTCAGGAGACCACCGCCGGAGTCAGTGCCCTGGAGGGCACCAGTATCGTCACAGGTCAGGAGACCACCGCCGGAGTCAGTGCGCTAGAGGGCACCAGTATCGTCACAGGTCAGGAGACCACCGCCGGAGTCTGTGCCCTGGAGGGCACCAGTATCATCACAGGTCAGGAGACCACCGCCAGCGTCAGTGACCTGGAGGGCACCAGTATCATCACAGGTCAGGAGACCACCGCCAGCGTCAGTGACCTGGAGGGCCCCGGCAGCCACAGCCCCGCTGGGCACTGACGGACCGTCATGCCACACACCGCTGCACAGGTCAGAGACAGCAAAGGCAAGCACCGCTGAACAGGGCAAGGGCGCCATGGTGAAGACTGCTGAACAGGGCAAAGACCGCCATGGCAAAGCACAGCTGAACAGGGCAAAGACCGCCATGGTGAAGACTGCTGAACAGGGCAAAGACCGCCATGGCAAAGCACCGCTGAACAGGCCAAAAAGCAACATGGTGAAGACCGCTGAACAGGGCAAAGCACCGGCATGGCAAAGCACCGCTGAACGGGCCAAAGACCGCCATGGCAAAGCACCGCTGAACAGGCCAAAGACCGCCATGGCAAAGCACTGCTGAACAGGCCAAAGAGCGACATGGTGAAGACCGCTGAACAGGGCAAAGCACCGCCATGGCAAAGCACCGCTGAACAGGCCAAAGACCGCCATGGCAAAGCACCGCTGAACAGGCCAAAGAGCAACATGGTGAAGATCGCTGAACAGGGCAAAGCACCGCTGAACAGGCCAAAGACCGCCATGGCAAAGCACCGCTGAACAGGCCAAAGAGCGACATTGTGAAGACCGCTGAACAGGGCAAAGCACCACCACAGCAAGCATCGTTAGCCCATGTGCAGCTGGGACAGTGACGGAACAGGGACCGTCACAGGGAGCGTGATGCACTCCGGGCACCAGTCCCCCTCCAGAACCAGTGTAGACCTGCATCCACTCTGTCTGTCCTTCACAGGATGAAGCACTCTGGGCACCAGTCCCCCTCCAGAACCAGTGGAGACTGTTATCCACAAGAGAGACTGAGACAGGATGGAACAGTGGGCAACCCACCCACTCTAGAGACTTGAGAGACTGTGGCTTTGCACTCCCCAGGATGGTCCAGTGGGCAAGCCACCCACTGTAAAGACTTGAGAGACTGTGGCTTTGCACTCCCCAGGATGGAACAGTGGGCAACCCACCCACTGTAGAGACTTGAGAGACTGTGGCTTTGCACTCCCTAGGATGGTACAGTGGGCAAGCCACCCACTGTAGGGACTTGAGAAACTGTGGCTTTGCACTCCCCAGGATACATCAATGGGCATGGAGCCCCGTCGTGGATCTGGCTTTGCACTCATCCGGCTGAGGTGCACCCCCTTCCCTTCCCCCTGAGGTGCCTGTTGTATTTCTATCTGATGCCCCTGCAGTGTTCTCTCCGTTTGTGGACAGGTATCTAGTGTGGGCCTCGCCATGCATTTTGGGCCCAGTGGTCCACGGACATTGAAATGTGCATACCTGCACTACTAATCGTGATGTATATATTTGGAAACTGTATATCTATCTGTATATATTTGGTTACTGTATTTTGATACATTACAATGTTTGCACTGATTTCCTTTTGTCTTAGCATTCTTCCGGGGGGTTGGGGGTTGTTACTGTGCTGTTTGGAACTGCATTGGTGTGTGTGTTGTAGTGTGCGAGGGTCGGGTTGGGGGTGGGGGTGTTGTGTGTGTGTCCCCCTGACTTTTGCCTCCCTCCTCCCCTATGTCTTAGGTGCAGTACTCACCGTTGTCTTCGGCGTCTACGTTGCTGGTGATCGTAGATGAGCAGGAAGACAAGCGCAGGGAGGATTTGTAGTTCGGGCTCCATGGTAGCCTCCTTCCCCGTGGAGTGTGTTAAGGTGAGCGTTTTCCCATTGCAAAAGCTGTTTCCGCCGTGTTTTTATCCACTGTGAATCCGCCCCGGAAAAGGTGGCGGATTGGCGGGTTGTGATACTGTGGGCGGTACTTTGTCTTCCGCCTGTCTGTTGGCGGTGACCGCCGCGCTGCTTGTCTGTACCGCCGTGGCGATCGGAGTGTTAAAGTGGCTGTCTATGTTGGCGGTTTCCGCCACGGTCATAATTCCCTTTTTTTGTCCGCCGGCCTGTTTGCGGTATTACCGCAGCTTTAACACCGTCCGCCAGGGTTGTAATGACCACCTAAGTGTTCTACTGAACTGTAATCCCAATATCTAGGCAAAGCAATGAGAAGTGGTTCTGCTGACCGCAATATATCCAGAACGGTCAGGTTTAATTAAATAAGTTAGCAACAACATATATGTTATACTTAACACTATACACAAGGTCACAGTAGATTAGCTTACAATGCACCTCTGATCTTCGATTTGGAAAACGTGTTTTTTTACCCAGTAGAGTGGATATTCCTGAAAAATGCTTTAGTTAAATGGGACATGGGTACCAATATCCGCATACTCATCTTGGCAAACTGTGCATGCCCCTCAACCAAATGATTTGAAATAGAAAGATTTCCCAGACCTGTATGTTAATGAGAAGGAAAGGTTGGTTCTTTATCTCCCTTGCTGTTTGCTTCCTCATAGAGGCTTTGGTACAAATACATTAAGCGGACAAGGTTCTCTGTATGCCAACTAACACAACAAGCCCTTCTCTGCAATTAAAAATCAAGCATTGGCAAAGCCAATAGGTCTGGCATTAACTGTGAGCCTTCTGGCAATTCTTGTTTTGTTATGGTTTTTACAAAATGTTATTGTTTGAAAATAGATCAGCTCTTATCAATCTAAAAAATAAAATCATTTGCTTCAGGCAAAAAATGTTTTGGTGTCAAAGAAACACTGATTGCAGTACTCTCGGGTACTGACGGAAACTACTTTATGTATGGGTGTGTTCCTTTTGAAAGGGTAACATGGTGTAACTCATAGTAAAGACAGTCAATGGATGAAGTAGGCTGATACATTGCTCCTTAACGCATGTTGGAGTGGGTAGAAACAAATGTGAATGAAAGACTAATGGCTGAAGTCTGGTTAAAACCCCTACAACATCATCATCATTATCTACTTTATATTGATAAGTTCTCACCGTAAAAGTACATTTAACACATTTTAAAAACCTCAGTATGAATCAGGAGTGGCTCCTCCGCAATGGTGGAGGAGCATCGTCCCCCTGGCTAAGAGCCAGCAGATGAAAAATAAAACAAAAGTTTACTGTTGTTTTACTTTTCATCTGCTGGCCCAGCCAGAAGTGCAAGGAGGGGGCGGGGCTGGGCCACAGGAGGGGAGAGAGGTGAGGGAATGAAGTGCACAAATTTGCGCATGGGTATTTGGCTGTCCGTCTGAGGCCAGTCAATTACACGTGCTCTTAGGTTTCTCCAACCCGACTATGTTGAACAGCCGGGCTGGAGGAACTGCACAGACCCCAGTGCACTGTCTGAGCATTCAGACTAATTCTGACGCTGCTTTGTTTTGCATGAGAGCAGTGCCAGGATTGCTGGGGAGCCTGTACTGGTGTCCCAGTGAGTCCTGGGACACCATCAGGAACAGAGGAGTGAGGCAGCAGGGCGCAGCGGCAGCGGAAATGGTGGAAGGTCAGTCTTTTTTTCATTAATTGTTTTCCCCCATCCCCTCACCTCCCCCATTGACATTTGCGGCAGCCACTACTGGTAAAAATACAATACCATACAAAACATCACAAAACGTTGATTTGAAATATTTGATTAATAAAAAAATGGCAATAATAGGGGTAGGAAAGAAAAAAAAGAATCAGATGAATTCAAAAGCATGCAAAGGAAACAAAAGAAATAAAATGGTTGTACAAGTCAGTTAAATAAATCACAAACTGGTCTACTAAGACGTTAGTTTTAGGATCCGCTAAGTATTCCAAGTGTGGATTAAGAAGTTCTCCAAGGAGTCATGAGATACACATAGGTCGATGGATAACACTGACTGTTCCTTCCACTTATATGTGCAGTATTTAATACATGCCATACAATAGATTGTTTCAATGGTAATACCCAAATAAAACATGAATAACTAATTGATCATCATTAAAATACCAAAGCTAAAAACATATAAAATATGGTCCATAGCGAAACACTAACTAGTAGATACAGTTGATACTGTTTAGATTTATAACAACATTTTAATTCTCGTATACCAACTTGATAGGAGGGAACGGGACACAGCAAAAACTTTAATATATCTTGTCTGATTTTAAGATCCGCAAGGCCTCTTTGTGCCGGGTAACATGTACCAACAGCATATGGGTATAATCCACTTCTTCCCCTGGGCCACATATGCTGGACAGAAAAAGAAGTAGCAGGCCTAAGCTTCCCTATAGTGGGGACACCCAAGGCAACAGTCAGAGGATGCAGAGGTGCTGACATCACCCCCAATTGCTGGTGAACCCTATTGGGAGTAGAATTCCATACCTAAATTTGAAATATAAGCTTTTGAGTCAAGGTTGGTGAAATATCACCTAGAAATGGCTCGAACTGGGGCATTTTTAACATCCAAGAAATGATAGCTAATGACCCCAATTCCAATTATCAGAATCAATATTTAGATACTTTTGACAAAAAGAGTGTCTTTAGGAGGTTTATCTTTCTTAATAAAAGTCATTGTAGTCCATATCCTCTGGAGGCCCAGTGTTGTCAAACACCATTTCACACAATTGAGCCATGGGGTCTTGCAGTCATTATCTGTCGCTGAAATCTCCTACAAACATGCTCTATATGGTGCTGCCTCCTCAATACACACAGGCCTAAAGTGAGAAGAGTGTCTGGTAACAGACTTCCCAAGGTGATGGGCAGTCATTATGTGTCCCTTGTTAGACACCACTTGGAAAGGTTCGGCATCATAACAAGCATCAGATTTTCTTTTGCACATCAGTTGGGCGATCACCAAATCTTTTCTACAAGAGATGTCTTTTGCATGTCGCGCTTTGTCTGCATACGCTTTCATTTTATGCTTGTTAACCAAGTCCCTTGTATGAATCGTGTTTTCACTTTTGTCTCTCTTGATGGGCCATTGATGATAACCTTTATTTAAGTCAAGTCGAGAAAAGACCTTGCCACCAATCAATTACATTATCATGTCAGCAATGTGTGGCCCTGGATGTCGTTCTTGCTCAACTGCTTTGCTTGCCTGACGTATATGCGCACAACTCCTTCGCTGTCCTTTTTTGGCACTACTACAATGGGAGAAACACCTGGTGTTGGACCAGTGGAATGCTCAATAATTTTGTGCTTAAGTAATGGTTCAAGTTCTTTTTCAACAGCTTCTTGTAAATAAAAAGCAATTAATCAAATCCCATATCAGCATCTGTGTTAAAACTGAGCAAACAGGCACTTGATGCTTTACCTTGAAGCACATGGATCAGTGTGTTTACCTTCATTTTCTTATGTTTCACTGTCACTACAACTGAACCTGGACTTTTTATCTGCATAGATGCAGCCCAAGTATACGCTTTGTCTTTGCCAGGGTAAGCCGTGGTAATGAAGACAGTTCATTGTAATTCCCTTTAGGGATTATATTTATTGATGGACCACTGTCAATAATGAAAGGTATCAAACAACCATTTATTTTCAAAGTATTCTTTGGACAGTGTTTGTATGATTTTGCTGCTTTGGCATGTCGACTTTTCTTTCAATTACATCTTTCTTCACATGGGTCCCACGTGAGAGGAGGAAGAATTGTTTGACGATGATTTAGATGAGGGTTGACTTCATTTTGTATCTATTTGCCTCAACTGATGTCGCCTCTTGGCCAGGTATGTGTGTGTGTGTCTAGAATGTTGCTTTGCTTCTGAAACATTCTTGGTGGACATTTTGTCTTTGCACCATCACGCATTTACTTTTTTCTTCACTTTACACATGTTGGAAAATGGTTCTCTTTCCCACAGCCTTTACAAATCTTTTCAATGGTGGGACACTTTCCGTCATGTAGAAATGAGAATCCACATCTAAACCACATCTTATTTTTACATGTGGACATAACTTTGTGTCCTTCATCCTTCTGCTTCGGATTACTTTTCACACTCATGACTGACTCGCTGAGGGCACCTCGGGCCTCTATGTCAGCAGCTTGTCTTTCAGCACGTTCCTCAGCTCTGGCAGCCATCAAAACTTGCTTCAGACGTAGATGTTCTCTCAGTATTCACAGACTGAATGAATCAGACAAGCATCCATCAATACCTCTAGCTTCTTCATCATTAAATTCATTGAACTTACAGTGTTTGATGAGTGCACTGAGTCTTTCCACAAATTCATCAACTGTTTCACTAACCTTTTGACGTTTTCGACTGAAAATGTATCATTCATAATCAATATCTGAACCGGATTGCAGTTGAGTTTCAACACATTTTTAATCTAACATACATGACTTCTTCATCAGTTCTCAACATTTTCTTTATGACTTCTTATACACCATCACAAGCAAGATTTTTGAGATATTTGATAATCTTCCTGTTATCAGTTCCTTCCAGTGCATCAATGAAATCTTCAAATGTCTATCCAAGCAGTCCATCTATTGCCAATATTTTGTTTCTTGGTGTTATCAAAAGGTGGTGGTGGTTTCAGGAAGGTGGCAGAATTGCAGACCAGTGTGGAACTTACTGATGTTGAGAGTAGAGTGTTCTCTGACACTGTGGGATGATCATGTTTGTGCAAACTTTCTTTAAAGTCTTTTGACGTGTGAGCATCAGGATCATCTTTATCATTAATTGGAACAGTATTTTTTCTCTAAGCTGCCATCTTCAAATTTCATGAATCCAACGGTTACCTTCAATTATTTCCTCTTTGAAGACCTATGAAGTTGTCCTGATCCCCACTCATCAGCTTAATGAGCAACTGCTTTGGGTACAGACAACTAAGTAAGCACAACCCTGAGCACTTCTCCTTGAGCCACTTCGTTGACTGCTGTGGCTCGATGACTCTCTTTTAGCAGGCTCAGTAAATCATTTAATTCATCCTTTTCACACTTCAGTTTGCATTTTCTGACACCTCGTTGATCCCTGTTTTGTAGCACTTCTGTTTGCAGCATCATTAGTAGAATGATTATGTTCGACTGCACTTTGTAAACCTGGTTGTATCCGCCTTCAGCGTTGACGCTCCTTACAATACATGAATTTATTTTGTGTGGCAGCGCAGTAGCTTTTAGTAGGGACTTGGTCCTAGCTACTTAACCAATGATTCACAGACTTCTTAGTGAACCTCTCATTTCATTCAAATGCTTCACACTGGCTAGAGATGCACTTTGACTCCACATATGCCAACCGTTGAGTCAGCAATTCAACAAAGGAACATGTGGCATGCACAAGCAGTTTGCTTGAACCACAGTATTGTGGGTACACTAGCACATCCAAGAGTTTCATTACAGTAAGGTGCTATTGCTTGCAATATTCAATTTATTTGGGTACACATTGTATTCCACCTGTTAAACTTGTGCCAACTGGAACTGCCAAAACATGTGCTCTTCACACTGTGATCTGTATTGAACATGTGCCACAATCAGGAGGCTAATTGGCAATTTCCTTAACAAGCAATCAACTTCCAAAAATCACATGTGCACATTTGCTTATTTAAGCATGTTTGTGAGTCTGAGGTCTTGCTTGGCTTTGTACCTAGTGCTCTGCTCACCTGTTTCCAAGCAAGTCAAGTTCCTTGACCTCCAGACTGCTTCCAGTAGAGTTCCAGTGCAAGTCAAGTTCCTTGTTCTCAGCCTGCCTCCAGTCGAGTTCCCGTGTACCTCGTTCTCCAACCAGCTTCCAGTCATGTTCCAGCATATCTCGTCTTCCAGACAACCTTCAGTGGAGTTCCAGCGATCCTCACCCTCCGGTCAGCTTCCTGCAAAGTCCCGGCTTTCCTCTTCCATCTTCTGCCTATGATCCCGTATTTCCTGTGAAAGAGAGAAAGTAAGAAACGTGAAAAACCCAGTTTGGGTTCTTCTGAAAGTAACTTCAAGGTACAGGAAGATTAATCGCTTACATGAAACAAAACACAGCTCTGTCTTTAAATCATTTATTACAATAAGAACTAGCATGATTTATCGCTTGGGTAGGAATCCAAGATACCGCTAAACAGACATATTTCCTGTAACAAGCTCTCCCCTGAGAATTAGGAGATCGGAAATAGAGCAAGTTTATCAAAACTATTGTTGGCAAGAGATTATGCCAGAACACAAAGTCAACTTTAGTCAAGTTGATTGTTTTTGAGTTAGGACATTTCTTCAGAGACTCTGAAAGTATTGTGAAAAGAGGAAGATACTTGTTCAACCTTAAAGAAATGTATGCACAATATGTGAACAATAACTGATATTTTGCAATAGTTTATGCATATTCAATGTATTATTGAAGTAATTCTTTTGCAGCTCAGAATCCTAAAAGCCAAGAATCCAGTATTTTGAGAAATCAGACGTCCTGACATCCAACATGACATGCAGTCAAAGGTCCGGCAGTCCAATTCTGCAGTCTATGAAGCAGAAGCTGGTATATTCTCTTTTTATCTTCCCAAAACCCCCTTCCCCTTAAGGACTTGAGAGAGGGCAATGTACTCTTCATTGCAGTCACGTTAGTCCTCACCGGGATTAAGGAATTGTCATCGCCCCTTCAGAATCCCTGGAATTCAGGTGAGTGGCTTGCACAGAACAGAAAGCCAAGCCACAACATTAAAGTTCCCATGGGGTGAAGTCATCATGAATCACAAGTCTGTAACTTATTCCAATCATTTAACCCCTACTGAGCAGTTGGCAGTCCTAATATAAAATTTACAGGAACAACTCCTGAAATTACAAACCGAGAATCAAGAGCTCAGGGAGACTCTAACATATTCCACATCCTTCATGCAATGGAGGGATCCCTCAGGTCCACAGCCAATTATTAATGACCCAAATTTTGGTACTCAACCCTCCACTTTCACTCCTGCTAATCCCTCTGACCAGAATCTACATGTAACAGTCACCACTCTGACATCTGTGCTGTTGGCCAACTCTGAAAAATTCACTGGGGATAGTTCTTGCTTTGCTGCTTTCATTAGCCAATGCATTTGCATTTTTTGTGTAAACCTCAAATATTTACATCTGATGCTGCTAAGGTAGCTTTTGTAGTTTCCTATCTTGGTGGTGTTGTCGCCAATTCGTCTATTCCATCTATTGAAAACAATGATCCCATCCTATATAATTTTACCACCTTTAAGGCAGCCCTAACGCGATTGTTTGCAAAACATATTTTTATCCAGTCATGTGATAACAAATTATTAAATTTACGACAAGAGTCCAAGGACCTCCTCACTTACATTACTATTTTCAACCGGTTAATTACTGAGACTAGATGGCCTGAAGAAAATCGTACATCTCTTTCTTACAGAGGCCTGAGGGATGATTTAATAAATAGTTTATCCTATATCACTGAATTACCAGAAGATTTTACTGAATTTATTGATTTATTAGTGAGACTAGATCATTGTTTAAGAGAAAGGAAATCTGGACATCCCCGAAGTGAGCCCAGGGTAGTTGTTTTTTAAAAAACAGATAAAAAAGAAATTAAAGAAAAAGTACAGGAACAAGAACCCATGCAAGTTGGGGGAGATAGAGGTCCCTTATCTATTGAAGAGCAGAAATGGCGCCATAAGGTCAATCTGTGCCTATACTGTGGTAAATCCAGTCACCTTGCACAAGACTGCACAGTTAAACTCAAAAAGAAAAAAAGCTGTTGCTAGTTTGAGTGTTCCCAAACTGCAGTAGGAAAACTAATGCTCTCAGAGAGACCTGAGCTTGCCTCTCTGAGAGGGTCCCTTTACCAGATCTCCCAATACTTGACTAATGTCCTAAACTGTGTACCTAGACACCTGACTATTAGAGTAACCCTCAGTCTATCCCCTCAATACAGACAAAGTCTGTCAGTGCTCATGCACTCAGGTGCTACAAGTACCTTCCTTGATCTGGCCCTGGCAGCCAAGCTGGGAGTGTTACGTGTTACCAAGGCAGTACCCAAACCAGTTAAGGCAGTTGATGGCTCAACCTTGTCCTCTGGCCATATTCGGTTTCACATTAATCCATTAACCATAGTATGTGACAATGGCCATACAGAAGATACAATCTTTGACTTAATTGATACCCCCACCAATGGTGTTATTTTTGGCGTTCCCTGGCTGGAACACCATAATCCTAAAAGTGATTGGGTTTCTCAAACAGTCACCTTGGACTCCCCCTTCTGCATGACCACTGCTATCAGGAAGCCCGCTGTACTGTGATACCCTTATATTGTGCTGCATCCAATGACCCTTTTCCCACTATTCTACCAGAAGTCAAAAGCAACTCAGTGGACACCCCATAGGGTTAATGACTGTCGGATAGACCTAATTCCTGGAGCAGTCCTTCCTTGCAGCAGAATATATGCATTAACAGAACCCAAGAATCAATATATGTGCAAGTATTTTAATGAGTTGTTGGATTTGGGGTTTATAAGACATTCTACTTCTCTCATTTTGTCACCTCTTTTCTTTGTGGTAAAATATTCTGGAGATTTGCAGGCTTGTATTGATTACAGGATGGTTAATAAAGCAACCACCAAAAATCGTTATTCCTTGCCTCTGATACCGGTCGTGTTGGACCAAGTAAGGGGGTCCATCATTTATACCAAGTGAGACTCTTGCGTTGCATATCACCTGACCTGTGTCAAGGAAGGAGACAACTGGAAGACAGCCTTTCGGATAAAGTTTGGTTTGTTCGAATACACTGTGATGCACTTTGGACTTTGCAATGCTCCGGCGGCATTCCAATACATCATCAATGATGTATTAAATTAGTTCCTAGATGTCTGAGCTGTCGTCTATATAGGTGATATCTTGATATTCTCTAAAAATAAGCAGGAACACACTCAGCACGTTAGGTCCATTCTGCAACGTCTATATGAACACCTCCTCTATGGCAAATTAGAAAAATGTACTTTTAACACTGACTCAGTAGAGTTCATTGGATATCACTTATCACCCAGCAGCATTACCATTGACCTAAAAAAAGTAGACACTATTCTTTCATGGCCAACCCCTACATTTGTTAAGGATGTCCAAAAGATTCTTAGTTTCGACAATTTTTATAGGTAATTCATCCCACAATGCTCACAAATAGTGGTCCCTATAACCACCTTATAATAGAAGGGACAACCATTTATCTGGTCTTGAGCAGCAGAACAGGCTTTCACAAATCTCAAAAGAAGTTTCCCCTCTGCTCCCGCAGCCATTTTATGTTGAAGCTAATGCTTCCCAATTTGCTCTGAGAGGTGTGATATCGCAAAAAGATCCACAAACAGGGCATTTCCATCCTGTGACCTTTTATTATAAAAAACTCCATTCAGCTGGACAAAATGATACCATTGCTGAAAGAGAACTATTAGCTATTAAAACAGCATTTGCTGAGTGGTGACATCATTTGCTGGGAGCAAAGCACACTATCACCATCTAGCCCGACCATAAAAATGTGCAGTGTTCAGTTCAGGCTTTGACGCCTAGACAAATGCACCGGCTTCACTTCAGCGATTTTGACTTTATTATCACATACAGACCAGGGACCAAACAACTTCAGTCAGATATCTTGTCATGTATAGGGCACCCAGAAGATGCTAGTTCTTGTAAACCTCCCAGTATAATACCTGCAGACAGAGTGCTAGTTCTAACCACAATAGATATATTCATGGATAATGTCAAGAAGGCATTGCATTACTTACCCCCAAACAGTGGCTCAAAAAACATATAATCGAATCAAACCGGACTATTACTTACATTCAGGGAAATTGTACATTCAACGCAGAAATTGCAACATCAAGTACTAGTCTGGAGTCGTTATTCCACTGTGGCTGGACATCCAGATATACAAAATACTTTAGAAAACTGTTCTCAAAATGTTGTTGGAAAACCATGCACCAAGATGTTTATGACCATGTAAATTCATGCCCAACCAGTGCTCGGAATAAATCCTCACACCTCTTTGGTCTTCTCCAACCCTTGCCAATTGCACCTAAACCATGGCACACAAACAGCATGGATTTTATTACAGACTTACCAGAATCAAACAAACCTACTACCATGTGAGTTATAGTAGACCTTTTGTCAAAAATGGCACATTTCGTGCCACTCAAGAAATTTTCAACGGCTGCTGAGCTTAGCACTCTCTTCCTACACAATATAGTCAAACTCCATGGCTTGCCCGCCAAAATTATCTCCAATCATGGAACTAAATTCACATCAAGATTTTGGAAGGCCTTTTATGCCTTTTGCTATTCACTTGGCATAGAAATAGCCCTATCCACTGAATACCACCCTGAAACGGATTGTCAAATGGAGAAAATTAACCAGGCATTAGAAAAAACACTCAGGTGCCTCCTGTCCTCACTAACAGGGACGTGGGACCAAGCTGTACCATTGGCAGAATTCACATATAATAACTTGATCCACTCAGGGTTAGAGTGCTCACTGTTTTATTTTCTCGCTGGCACCCATCCCTGTAATCTCCTGTTAACCCTTCCGGGCTTAACCCTTTCAGTCCCCTCTGTCACTGAACGATTAAAGATTTTATAGGGCATCCAATGGAAAGTGAAAAACAAGCTAGTTAAACACAAGACTCAAATGAAATTACAAGCTGACAAGCACAGAAGCCCTGAACCCACGTACCAAATTGGAGATTTAGTATGGCTCTCTACTCGTAACATTACCCTAGCAGGTCCCAGAAAACTGCAACTACGTTATCTAGGACCATTCAAGATCACACAAGTCTTAGGGCCAGTTGCGATGAAGCTGCAACTACCTCCTGAATATATGGAACACCCAGTATTTCATGTATCTCTCTTAAAACCCTACCACCCAAACCCCAGACCAGACTCACCACCCCCTAAAGTCATTGTCAATGGGCATCAGGAATACGAGGTACATCACATTTTAGATACTAAGTAAATCCATGGTAAATTGCATTATCTGATAGACTGGAAAGGATATTATCCTTCTGAGCGTTCTTGGGAACCCCCATCTTTTGTTCATGCACCTCATTTGGTGTGACAATTTCATCTGTTAAATCCTATATAACCATGCTCAGCACATCAGTCTTTTGGATAGAGAACTGTTGGGGGTACACTAGCACATCCAAGAGCTTGATTACAGTAAGGTGGTGTTGCTTGCAACATTCAGACTTATTTCAGTATATTCATTACATCCTTGAATATCAAGTTTGCAATAATCAATGCTTGTTAAGTGTCCCATTTATTATAATGATTATACACATTCAGGGGTGTGGAATTTATTAAAATATCTACTTGTCCAGGGGACAGGTTGCTTCTCAAATCTACTTGTCCTGTAAAAAGATCTACTTGTCCCTTTGGTGCCATGTAGTGTGGTGACAAATTATGGCAGCAATTAATAGCCTCTCTGATTATGCCAGGGCTACTACCATAGTAGGGCTTGAATACTTGGAGTTTCAATCCCTACTGTAGCAATTTCCTTATTTTGCCACCTTTCTGCAGATCTGCATACTGGGGCTGGAGGAAGCAGTAAGCAATAGTTCCAGGGCTGGAATGCCTTTGAGTCTGCAAACCTACTAACCTGCATGTTTTAAAGATTTTTACCAGCTTCTCTCTAATATTTTCCCATAATAAGAAAGGTTGGACATTTACTCCTGACAATGGCAGAATTAGAACTTCTTCCAGGGTTGGGAAGAAAGTGGCTGGAGGGAAAATGAACTTGCAAATGCTCAATAGATTTTCACATGAGCAAATCTACACATCGTATTTACCCACGCTAAAATACAGTTCACAAATATTTTATAGGGGTACGACATATACCATGGGTGCACTTTTGTGACTTTCTTTAAGAATTTGGGGCCACAAGTAGGTAGATTCAGATTTGTGACCTGCAAATTGCAAGTCGCAAATCCGAATGTAGGATGGTGTCCTTGACACCATCTGTGATTCGCAAGGGCTTCGCAAATGCCCACATCATGAATAATCATGAGGTGGGTCGCAATTTGCGTCCCCCTCACGAATGGTGGCCTGCTGGAGACAGCAGACCACCATGTCTGTGACTGCTTTTCAATAAAGCAGTTTTTTTTTTTTTTTTTTTTGTAATGCAGCCAGTTTTCCTTAAAGGAAAATGAGATGCATAACAAAAACGAAAAATGAAACGTTTTCGTTTCATTTTTTCAGAGCAGGCAGCGGTCCACAGGACCACTGCCTGCTCTGAAAAAGTGTTTACAGTGACATTCACAATGGGGAAGGGGTCCCATGGGGATCCCTTCCCTTTTGCGAAAGTGTTACCACCCATTTGAAATGGGTGCAAACTGCGATTGGTTTGCGCCCGCGTTCGCGGTCACAAAACAATCCTACATTGCACTGCGAGTTGCAATTAGGAAGGGAACACCCCTTACTAATTGCGAGTCGCAAACCCGTTTTATGATTCGGTAACCAGGTTACTGAATCGCAAAACTGGGTTTGTGCATCGCAATGTGCTTTTTGCACGTCTCAAACAGCGAAAGTCGCTGTTTGCGACATGCAAAAAGCTACCTACATGTGGGTCTTGGTCCCTAATTAGGTCTGGTGTTAACAAAGACATTTTGTTTTTATTAAACTTCTATTTCTCTCTCTTTCGGCTGGCTTTACTGTGAGTGATCGCATTCTGCTCTTCCACAAGGAGCATATTGCCACACAAAGTAGTTTTGTTCAGTGTCAGGAACTACAGTGGCAATCAGTGACGTAACGAAACTGGAGGGTGCCCCTTTGCAAAGAACATGGAGGAGCCCCCTCTCCACACTCACTCAGGGCAGGTGCTGTGCTGACGGGGCCCCCTGGAGGGCGGCTGCGGGGCCTTTGTTATGCCGCTGGTGGCAACGTGTGCTTTAAGAGTTCACAAACTTTTTGGGGGGGGTTTGCCAATGTTTGTTACAATGTTGAGGGCCTGGTAGCTCCCACAACAATAAAGTGTTACAAAAGCCATGTCAAAACAAGACACGCATTGATGAAACTAAAAGACGTATAAAAGTATGTCAGATCAGTTGGCTTTGTCAGTGTTTGTTTATTTTCATGCTTCCCATAATCGTGTTGAAAATGGTTACACTGATTTTCCATTAGAAATATTTTTGGGAAATACTAGCATGCATCAACACATTTTACTAAATGACACTTCATTTGCATATAATCAGAGAGCATTCTGGGAGCATTATACTTAGCCTCTTAGTCTAAACTTTTCAAACATGTGTGTACACGTTTTTTTTTTTTTTGTACTGGAACCAACGTCAGTAGTGAAGTGTGACCTTAAAACATTTCTTTACAGCACGCACCCTAATAATAAAGGCTTTCAAATAATGAACCATAAATACAAGTTCGAACAGCATTATCTTTTGGAAACACATTACCTCAACTGCAGAGAGTTCAACTCTCTGTAAACAGGCAGCCAAAGGGTTTGTGCTGCAGGGGGTTGGGCCTACTTGTCCCAAGGACAAAGTAAACATAAAAACTTGTTGCCCTTGACCCCAAACAAGATGTCCCGGGCGTCGGGCGCTCCAACCGTAACTTTCACAATGTGATCTGTATTAAGTGTGCCACAATAAAGGAGGATAATTGCTCATTTCCTTAACAAGCAATCAACTGCCAAAAAGCACATTTGCTTATTTAAGGATGCTTGTGAGTCTGAGGCCTTGCTTGGCTTCGTACCTATTGCTCTGCTCACCTGTTTCCAGTCAAGTAACGTTCCTTGTCCTCCAGTCTACTTTCAGTGGTGTTCCAGTGCAAGTCAAGTTCCTTGTTCTCCAGCCAGCCTTCAGCCGAGTTCCTGTTTTCCTCGTTCTCCGACCAGCTTCCAGTGAAGTTCCAGCATTTCTCGTCTTCTGGACAGCCTCCAGTCAAGTTCCAGTGATCCTCGCCCTCTGGTCGGCTTCCTGCGACGTCCTGACTCTTCTCTTCCGTCTTCTGCCTACAATAATGTATTTCCTGTAAAAGAGAGAAAATAAGAAAGGTGAAAAACCCAGTTTGGGTTCTTCTGAAATTTTCAAGCAATTAACTTCATTTCAAGGTAAAGAAAGACTAATCGCTTAAATGAAACAAAGCAGAGCTCTGTCTTTTAAATAATATATGACAATAACAATTAGAGTGATTTATTGTTTGGGTGGGAATCCAAAACATTTTTTCAACAGACATTAAGAAACAACGTATTTCTTGTTACAAGCTCTCCCCTGAGAATCAAGAGATCGGAAATAGAGCAAGTTTATCAAAACTATTATTGGCAAGAGATTTTGCCAGAACACAAAGAGGCCCATTAGTCAGTGTAATAGGCTGCAAGGATCTGGGCCTGGCCGGAGGTATAAGCCAATAAATGAAAAAGTGTACACTGTTCCAAAAGAAACTGTCTAGATGGACGACAAGTGTCAGTATTATGATAGGAGTGCCCTCAAGCGTCGTAATAGACGCTAGGCGTCATCATTGGGCTAACTCCTCGTCAGACCGGCACTGCAATATCTGACGGGTCACCACCCATATGGTGCTGACACTGAACCGAAGGTGGTATCGTGAGTCCGATGGAATCTACAGTTCGTGCTGACAATAAAGGTTAAGGAGAGTGAAAAGGAAGTTAAAATTGGCTCTGGACACTCAGGGGGTTATTCCAACTTTGGAGGAGGTGGTAATCCGTCCCAAATGTGACGGATTTACCACCAGCCGTAATACGAGTTCCATAGGATATAATGGACTCGTAATACGGCTGGTGGTATATCCGTCACTTTACCGTCACTTTTGGGACGGATTACCACTTCCTCCAAAGTTGGAATAACCCCCTCAGTCTCTAAATTTAATTACTCAGGATGCGGTCAGGCCAAGATTAAAAACGAGAGGGGAGTACTTAGGCGAAATAATGGCCTCCGGTACTCTTAAGAAAGGGAAAGGAAGAGAAATACTCTATCCTAACACTGAAGGGTCGACATGTTTCGCGCCTGTGCGGTCAGACAATGATCCAATGGCGCTTCATCAGGACCGTGTTTAGTGACTTCTCCTATAGAAAAAAGAAGTAAGTGCTAAAAGGTCACTTACTATGCGTAGACTAATCGTCAAAGTCAGTCAAGTGGTAGGTCGCCCATCCCATGTGGAAGAAAGGCATCATAGGGACGCGTAAACCTCAGACCAAAGGAGATTGCATTGGGAACTTCCTTAAGTCCGGCCGAGCACCTACCCGGGAACGCGTGCTTCTCAGCATGCTGGCATAGAGGTCAAACCTCTATGTCATGCCGGCTCTACAAAGCAGTGGGCGGGGCCACCACAAGGAGAAAAACGCCGGCAAGAAAACTGAAACGGAGATGCGGAGGCAGAGGAAAGCGGATATGCGGAAAAGAAGGAAAGCGAGGACGCAGATGAGAAGGAAAGCGAAGACGTAGAAACAGAAAGAGTTGTAGACGTGGAGTAGGAGGAGGGCAGAGGCATGAAGGAGGAGAACAAAGGCAGCGAGACAGAGACGGCGACAACTGAGGAAACTGGAAATGTACGGCAGGGAACACCGAATTGGAACTCGCAGCCAGAAGACTGAGGGGGAGACAACGCAAAGGAGCTGGCCACGTTACAGAAGGAACGTGGCCTCACCAGGTACGGGGCACAAACTGGGGAAGGGGACGGAAGGTCACAAAAGGGGCACAAAAGAAAGGAGCACTGCTTTTTTTTTAAATTACGAAAAGGCTCACGAAAAATCACTGAAACAAACCAAAACAAAACATAACTAAGGAAAGGCACTGGGTGAAAGGAAACACTGTACTAATTTAAGAGAAAGAGAAGATAAAAAAAACGGAGAGAAGGGCACAGGAGAAATGAAAGAAGACAGAAAGAGGGAAAGAAAAGACAGACAGGAAAGAGCAATACCTACCATATAGACCAGCGTACCTTCTAAAACAGGCTTCTTGTTTTTCTCTCCCTCTCCCGGTGGATGATCTTCTGGATCCCTGAGGAGCCAACCTGCAACCAGACAGAAAAGAAAATAAGGAACAGGAAAGAACGAAAAAAAGAATACAGCCTACAGACGGACAAATAAGTAGAGATAGAAAACTAAGAGAAAAGAAGAGATAGTTATTGGAGAAAACAAATAAAGAGTAAAATACGTACACCCAAACTGTGTACTCACGTATCCATTTATACTTACCTGTCACAGTCAGGTTGATTGTTTTTGAGGTTGGACATTGCTGACGAGACTCTAAAAGTATTGTAAAAAGAAAAAGAGTCTTGTTCAGCCTTATAGAAACGTATGTACAATGTGTGAACAATAATTGGCATTTTGCAATAGTTTCTGCAAATTCAATGTATCATTGAAGTAATTTTTTTGCAACCCAGAAGCCTAAAAACCAAGAACCCAGTATTTTGAGAAATCAGAATTCCTGACGCCCAACACGACACGCAGTCCAGGGTCCAGCAGTCCGATCCTGCAGTCCACAAAGCAAAAGCTGGTATTTTCTCTATTTCTCTTCCCAAAAACCCCCTTCCCTTTAAAGACTTGCGAGAGGGCAATGTACTCTTTATAGCGGTCACGTTAGTCCTCACCAGGATTGGGGAATTGTCAACGCCCCATTGGAACGTCTGGAATTCATGTGAGGGCTCACACCAAACACA
The DNA here is from genome assembly GCF_031143425.1 of Pleurodeles waltl. Classification (NCBI taxonomy): domain Eukaryota; kingdom Metazoa; phylum Chordata; class Amphibia; order Caudata; family Salamandridae; genus Pleurodeles; species Pleurodeles waltl. The sequence goes on from NC_090445.1 coordinate 514,348,014, forward strand.
CAGCAAACTCTCCAGGAGAGCACTTTTTTCTTCAGGTTACTTATCCCCTATCTCATTGCCAGTTGTAGCATCCTTTCCGGCATCGGTATCCATCAATGACTACACCACACATGGAGCTGTAAGTCACACTTATTTTTTTCCTCTGCGTGTACCTGTGAACTCCCCATATTCTAAACCAAACTTTCACTATATTCTATTCTAGGGATTATGTCACTCTGATATAGTGTCTGTTAGGAGCCAGAAAGTTCATATCATAAAACATGTGAGACACTGCTATTATATATAGTTTAGTAAAATCAAAAGATCTTGGCTAAAGCCTGAGCTAAAAACACAATGTTTTGGGTTTAAAAATTGCCTGAAGCCCTTTGCAAATACTTCAAGAGGGTGATTCAGTAGCTAGGTTTCCTCCATATTTAAGGTTAACCTCTGATTTGTTACAAACATTGTAACAAACTCTGGAGAGAGGGAGAAAGTTAGAGCTATTGGTCTAGGTAGGAGGCACTGCATAAGGTTGCAATTTTTTACTATTTTTCTTATACTCTATGCAAACACTGCCTGCTTGAATCCCTAATACCACTTGAAGCATCACAATTGGTTCAGAGCTCACTTTTAAATGTGTTATTTGCAGATGACGCAGTCCTATTAATAATGACAAAAAGCATTAGCATATGCAATTGGTGTCACCTGTAAATGATGGAATGGAGAGTTTGGTTGTTATGCTCATAACTTTGGTGCTTCCAGGTGACATTGCCATCTTACATGACATCACAAAGGTCAAAGTATTTGTTTCATTTTGTTGTGGGAATGAGAAACCATTGTATTGGAGGTATAAATTACTGACAAGTATAAACTGTAACTGTTTCCTGTGGAAGCAGTTTAGATAGAATCTAAAGATAGAAGAGTCTGTACTGTGAACAGGAAAAAGGGACTACACAGAGAAACTGGAAAGTTAAACTAAGAAGTGGCCTGAAAAGTTGGTCTGAAGAAATGAACTGAATTGAGAGCCTGGAAAAAGGGAGAGGACCTCCACTTGGAGGAGGCAAGCATACTTTGTATGCAATCTCAGCGGGTTGGCTCACACTTTCATCCTCCCCTAGTTTGAGCCAAAAAGTACCACTAAACGGAGTAACCACAAAATCTGTTCTGCACAGTCCTACAGACATGCAACTGTTTATTTATTTTAGGATATCAGACTCATGATAATGGAGATGGCTGGACTACAAGGGAGACACCAGAAGACACAAGGAGTTGCAAAGTTATGTAGGAAGTGAACCTTTTATCCACTAAACCCTCTGAGAGAACAAGACTTACAGTCCTGTTAGCCACATAGCAAGTTAGACCAGTACAAAAGGTCCCTGTCAACAACATTTAAGAATGAATGAGCATGAAAGAAACACAGGAGTTATGAAAACTTATGGGACAATCATAAGGAAACAACCAGGCCAAATCCAGTAATGGCAGCATAGCACCAGTGTGAAAAAATAGTTGAGACACAAACCTCCATCCACTCAAAACAAAGAACCCCAAGTACCCCACTTTCAAAACAGCACATGGAAGTGCACATTGTCTTAACATAAGTGGTGTACAAAGTGCCTGCCGATGGATGGCCTCAAGACCACAAATGATATATCTTAGCCCAAGACCACAGTGAGCACCATGGTGCTATATTGGAATTGAAAATGTATGCTGGCAATATGAAAGAATGGAATACTGCCCACATAAGGGACATTTGAGGCAAGACCAAAACCAAAACTCATCCAAAGAAAACAAAGTAATGTGGAAATACTAGCTTGGGTGAGACAAAAAAAAACATGAGGGGGAATCCAAACAACCAGAAGCAGCCTTGAGAAGAAAGCTATCAAATCAACGTGCTGATTGAGGGAAGAAGCGCAGGTAAGGTGACCTCTACTGTTGCACGTATCACACACCCACCAGCAATTCTGTGACTGTCTGTATAGGCTAGTGTTTTAGAGCAACAGTTTAGCCAGAAGCAGAGATGGCATCTCGTTGGATGACTGCTGCTCAAGCCCTCACTCGGGTTATAGAGGACAGCTCCGACATAGGATCAGAGACTGGGAGACTGCACGAACAGTGAAGAAGAAGCCTATGTAGGCCTGTCCCTGGCCTTGGACAGGATGAGGAGATGTGCCTGGGGGGCCCTGAGATGTACTGAGACATGCCTGCTCCTGCCCCTTCCGATATCAGGGGGGTGAAGCAGGCCATATTCTGAGTTGGGCATGCCCCCAGGTTAGGAGGAGATCTGGCCTGTTACCAGGACTTCGAGGGAACACCCAGGGTAGTGGAGCTCTGGGATACAGGCAGCTGCAGCCCCACTGTGAGGCCCTACTGAAGAGTGAGCCAGGCTGGGTTCCCAGAGGACCGAGTAGTGTCTGTACTGGTTGAGAAGGACCCATAGGCTGCAGCAGTACATGTCCCTCTGTACGGCTCTGGCTCTAACTAGATCCTTGGGGAGCCCAACCCTCGCTGCCTGAGGCCTGTACCAGAAAATGGGAATGCAGTGAGAGGACTGGTGACTTGGGGCGAAGACCCTGCCACCTCCTGCTGCCAATGACTAATGCCTGGGGCACGCTCATGACATAGAGTGGTAGCGATGAGAAATACAGGCTGTACCATTGGAGGCTCATTGATGTGGTCTGCCAAGCACTGGTGGAGGACATGGCCACGTACGTGGTGAGATATTGAGGGTGGCCATCCCACCTATTGCAGTTACCAAAAGAGTTTCCTGCCTTAGATCTCCCTTTTCACCCGACTAGGGAAAAAGGGAGCTCCAAGACAGAAAACTCTTTTGGCAACTGCGCATCGGGGAAAGATTGCCTTTTCTTCTTATCCCCTGTGGCTCATCGCTTAATCTATGTGATGAATACAGGGTTTTGCAGTGCACACACCCATATATAAAATCAGCTGACAAATGTGGCTCTCAGGAAGTGGCGAAACATCTCACAAGTGGCTGTGCACATAGCCCCATCACCAATGTGAAGGGAAGTGGAGCATCGTCATCCTTTCAGGGTAAGATAGATTGGTTTACTTAGTCAGAGGCAAACAAAACTGCTCCCCTATCAGAGGGAGCATCAAAAGACCAGCAGCAGCATGAGGGAGTTCTGGCATCCGCTACCACTAGCCTACAAACAATACACATCTCAAGTAAAGCCCTAGAAGGACAGATAAATGAAGTTGGTATGGAGGTGTCCCTCATGCCAAGATCTGAGTAAGGTGATGGGTCATATAGGGGCTCATTCTGAGCCCGGTGGGCGGCGCCCGCCAGGTGGAAACCGCCGAAAGACCGCACCGCGGTCAATAGACCGTGGGGGTCATTTTGACTTTCCCGCTGGGCCGGCAGGCGATCGCCAGAAGATCGCCCGCCGGCCCAGCGGGAAAGCCCCTGCAACGAGGAAGCCGGCTCCGAATGGAGCCGGCGGAGTTGCAGGGGTGCGACGGGTGCAGTAGCACCCGTCGCGATTTTCACTGTCTGCGTAGCAGACAGTGAAAATCTTTGTGGGGCCCTGTTAGGGGGCCCCTGCACTGCCCATGCCAGTGGCATAAGCAGTGCAGGGGCCCCCAGGGGCCCCACGACACCCGTTCCCTCCATCCTGTTCCTGGCGGGTTTTACCACCAGGAACAGGATGGCGGGAAGGGGGTCGGAATCCCCATGGATTCTCTGGCCCAGGGGAAATCCGGCGGGAAACCGCCGGATCCCCTTTTCTGACCGCGGCTTTACCGCCGCGGTCAGAATGGGCACTGAAGCACCGCCAGCCTGTTGGCGGTGCTTCCGTTGCCCATGGCCCTGGCAGTTTAGGACCGCCAGGGTCAGAATGAGGGCCATAGTCTCCTCAATGGAAGGTGATTACACTCCGATACTGGACTTTACAAAGCTCCAGGATTTAGTGAAAGGCGTGCAGAAGACACAGAAACCATATCCAGACTTAACAACCTACACCTGTGGGTGTCCCATAGCACAGCGACGGATTACGACCAGAGTAGTTCTTTACCACATGGTTCAGATCCTGGTATCCAGATGTGATGCTCTCAACCTGTGTCATTACAATAAGTGCACCCAGGCCCCTCCTTTGGCTGCTTCATTACTCAGACAGATACTTTAGCCTTAGAGAAGCCCCCACCTGACAATCGGTCTTTCTGGACTTCTTTAAAATTATGATCTTCTCTGCCTATACAGCGAAAGTTCAACAGCAGAGAAGGATCTTTGGGGGTCATTCTGACCCCGGCGGTAAAAGGCCCTTACCGCCGGTCAGAAGTCCGCCATCCTACCGCCGCGGCCGCGGTAGACCGCCACGGTCATTCTGACCACCAACTGTGAAACCGCCAAAAATCCGACATCCAAGGAAGGCCGCCACATCAGCGGGCCGCGGAAAACTGGAGATGACCAAACCTCCACCGTCACGCCAACACAAACACGCCCATGCCATTCTGACCTACGAATCCACGCGGCGGTCTCTCAACCGCGGTATTCCATTGGCGGTACACACCGCCGCGGTCAAAATACACACCCAGCTCCAAAACACTGCCACATTGGACATTCTGAAATACGCACACCTGAGACACATACAAACAACGCTCCCACACATCCAATCAACTATAAAACACCCACCCACATCACCCACAAACCCCCACTAGTTGGAAATCGGAGCGAAGGCGAGAGCGAGAGAGATAGAGAGAGCGAGCACAGCAATAGAAAACCCCAACACACACAGGAACCCAACTTCATCACCCACACCACATCTACGCACACATCACCACATATCACCACGCACATCACCACAAACACCACCCCACACCTCATCCACACCACCCCATGGCACCCCAAAGACACCCAAGGTTTTCGGATAAAGAACTCCGGGTCATGGTGGAGGAAATCATGAGGGTTGAGCCCCAGCTCTTCGGCACACAGGTGCAGCACACCACCATAGCAAGGAAGGGTGAGCTATGGCAAAGGATCGTAGACAGGGTCAACGCTGTGGGACAGCATCCCAGAAATCGGGAAGATATCAGAAAGCGATGGAACGACCTACGGGGGAAGGTGCGCTCGATGATCTCCAGGCACAACATCGCTGTGCAGAAGACTGGCAGCGGACCCCCACCCACCCCACCCCAATTCACAGCATGGGAGCAAGAGGTGGTAAACATCCTGCATCCTGATGGCCTCGCTGGAGTACACGGAGGAATGGACTCTGGTAAGTCGAATCTCAACTACTTCACCCCCCCCAACCACCAGCATGCCAACCCCCCCCTCCCTCAACCCCAATATCACCCCCCAGCACATACCCTCCCTGCCAATGTCTCACCAGCACAACCCACCCTAAACAACACCAACCCCTGAATGCCAACACAAACCATAGACAGCCACCACCAAAGCATGACCATTGCACATACCCATACACCACCCCCAAACCCTCACAACACCTCCCACAAGGGAATGCCAGCACTGGGGGACAAGGGCACTCAAAATGCACGCCATGGCACACACAGAAACAATAACCATACTCCTTCACCCCTGCAGGGCCCGAACGCCAACACACCGCCACGGAGGGTCCAGAGATGTCCATCCCACCCCCAGAACAGGCCCCCAGCGAGGACAGCAGCTCTGTCGACCTAGAACCTGACGACCAGCCCGGACCATCGGGGACCTCTGGACAGTCAGTTCCCCACACACAGACACAGGCCACAGCAGACCCAAACCCCTCTGGGAACACCAGCACAGCTCCCACCCAGCGGGCCCATGCCTCTGTCTCGCGGACGCGTCAATCAGCGGTGTGTCCGCCACTACAGGGCACCCAGGCTGACCCAACACCCCAACAACAACAGGGACCTGGGGGCAGTGGTAGTGGGCACACCGTCCAGGGGACAGAGGCCCGGGGAAACAGGGCAACTGGGAGGGCTGCTGTGCGACAGGGGGGGGAGGACAGGCCCAGGGAACCGACTCTCCAAGAGGCCCTCACCACCATCATGGGAGCATACCATCACTCCCAGGAGACAATGGCGACGGTACTGGCCAGGTTCACCGAGATCCAGGCACAGCAGGAGGAACGCTACATGGGCTACCGCTATGGGGACCATAGTCCAGGCCCTCAACCGGATAGAAACCACATTGCGGGAACATGTGGCACCGCAAAGGGCCCCTGTCACTAGCCAGGAACAGCCTACCACCTCCGCCGGCGCTAGTGGTCAGGAGGCCCCCACACAACAACGGGCCCCCAGAACCCCACCTCCTGCTGAAGAACAACCACCCCGCAAGAGGAACCTGAGATCTCAAAGGAAGACAGAGTAGGATGCCAAGACCCTCGCCAGCCTAATATCCCCCCGGATGTCATTCCACTGTCCCACAGTGTCACCCTGTCCAACCTTGAACTGCCCCTGCTCCATCCTTCCACAGCCATATGAACAATGCACCTGTGCGACCGAGAACTGGACTCTGCCATGGACATAACTCCACCCTCACCCTTCACCGTTTTAATACCATGTACCAATATATAGCACTAAAAATAAATCACGCATTGCACATAAATCATTCTGGAGTCAGCCTGTATTAATTACAAATGTATAACACATTACTTATCAATAACGTTCTGTAATTTATGTGTGGACAACATACCGATGTCTATAAGCATTAGTCCATGGGCTAACCAAGCTGAAGTCACTCAGTGGGTCATACAGCACTGAAAAGGGAAGGGAAAAGTAAACTTCAGTTTAAAAGAACTGGGGGGAAATACACAAAGCAAAGATGCAGGGGGCATTCAGTAAAAGTTAAATGGCGTGGGTGATTCCTACCTGTGTGCCACTGAAAATACTGTTGGATAACTCTGTCCCTGTTGTCTGGGTCGTCCTCTTCGTCTTCCTCCTCTTCACTCTCCGCAGGCTCCACAGCTGCTTCAACCCCACCATCTGGACCATCCTCCTGCAGGAAGGGCACCTGACGTCGCAATGCCAGATTGTGAAGCATACAGCAGGCCACGATGATCTGGCACACCTTCTTTGGTGAGTACATCAGGGATCCCCCTGTCATATGTAGGCACCTAAACCTGGCCTTCAGGAGGCCAAAGGTTCTTTCAATGATCCTCCTAGTTCGCCCATGGGCCTCATTGTACCGTTCCTCTGCCCTGGTCCGGGGATTCCTCACTGGGGTCAATAGCCAAGGCAGGTTGGGGTAACCAGAGTCACCAATTAGCCACACACGTTGTCTCTGTAGCTGTTCCATCACATAAGGGATGCTGCTATTTCGCATCACATACGCGTCATGCACTGACCCAGGGAACATGGCATTCACATGGGAGATGTACTGGTCAGCCAAACAGACCACCTGGACGTTCATCGAATGGTAACTTTTCCTGTTTCTGTACACCTGCTCATCGTCTTTTGGGGGTACTAAAGCCACATGGGTCCCATCAATGGCACCAATTATGTTGGGGATATGTCCAAGGGCATAAAAATCACCCTTCACAGTGGCCAAATCTACCTCCTCAGGGAATACAATGTAGCGCCGCATGTGTTTCGTCAGGGCAGACAACACTCTAGACAAGATTTTTGAAAACATAGGCTGAGACATTCCAGATGACATGGCCACTGTTGTCTGGAATGAGCCACTTGCCAGAAAATGGAGGACTGACAGAACCTGCACTAGAGGGGGAATTCCTGTGGGTTGGCGGATGGGGGACATCAGGGCTGGCTCCAGCTGGGCACACAGTTCATGTATAGTGGCTCGGTCAAGTCGGTATGGTAGTATGATGTGGCGTTCTTCCATTGTCGACAGGTCCACCAGCGGTCGGTACACGCGAGGATTCATCCTTCTCCTCGCAAGTCCCAGCGGACGGTGCCTAGGAAGGACAACATGGAGCACAGAGTCAAGCAAGTCACAGGTACGTTCACCACTGCATGCATAGCAGACAATTATCTGTGTATTGAAAGGCGTGTATGTGTGGCAATGCAAGGCCTAGGCCTGTGTGACGCAGTACAAATTATGCCATGTGGGGCCTTGAAATGGCGGCTGCCTGACCTGTGAAGTGGGACAATGGGATGTGAGGTCAATGCGCTGGCGTGGCACACCGTGGCGGTAGGCGGTCGAAGACCGCTATACGAAGCCGCATTGGCTAACATTGAAGCCTATGGGTTTCAGGAGCCAATAATGAGGTGCGCCGGCGCTCGCGGTACGCACCGCCGCGGTACGCACCGCCGCGGGCGTGACCGCCATTTTCTATCTGCTTAATCACTCGAGACCTGATCTTCCACAGGAGAGGACCTATACTGCAAGTGCTGCTGTGACCTCGGTCTGGAAGCGACGATGGCTGCTGCGACTGGGGAAAGGGCCCCCGCCTTCAGTTCCGAAGAGTTGGAGAAGCTCGTGGACGGGGTCCTCCCCCAGTATGCGTTATGCTACGGTCCTCCAGACCAACAGGTAAGTCCACTGGGTGCACATTGAATGGGCTATGCCTGTGTGGAGTGGGGTGGATGCTAAGTTGGTGGGGTGGGGGGCGAATGAGGAGTGCAACGCACGACAGATGAGAGCATGTGCCATATGGCAAGGTTGGGGAGGGGGGGCCAATCGCATCTAACATGCAGGAATATGATGATTTCTCCTTCCCACCCTGTACATGTCAAATAGGTCAGCGCCCATCAGAAAGTGGACATATGGCGTGCCATCGCCAAGGAAGTCCGGACCCTGGGGGTCCACAACAGACGGGGCACCCACTGCCGCAAGAGGTGGGAGGACATCCGCCGCGGGACCAGGAAGACCGCCGAGTCACTGCTGGGGATGGCCTCCCAACCTAGGAGGGGTGCCAGTGGTACCCTGACCCCCCTGATGTCCCGGATCCTGGCGGTGGCCTACCCTGATATGGATGGGCGCTTGAGGACATCACAGCAGACACAAGGGGGTGAGTATCAGCACATTCTGCTATCTCTCTGCGCAGTGGAGGCGTCTGGGTGGGGGAGGAGGGTTGGGGGTGACATTAGGCCAGGGTGCTTTCTGTGGTGTAGTCCTCTCCTTTAGGCATGGCCCTGTGCTCCCGGCCCCCACCTCTGTAGGGTGACAAGTACAGCTATCGATGGTCCAGCATCACACATGTGCGCCTTTGTCGTCTCTAGACCTGTTGTCCTAGTCAGAAGTACTGAGTAGTGTACCCCGAATGCGCGGCTTAGTACATGAGGCTCCTGTGTCTGTCCTCTTCGCCAACGGTGTTGACATTGCATGCACTCAACCTGGTCTTCGTTTTTCTCCCCCCACCCTTCTTCTTCGTCTTCTTGTGCATGTGTGCATTAGCATCATCAGGCGGAGGAGATTTGGCATCGGAGCACGAGGGAGCTGCAAGTCACAAGGCCCCGGTGGGACCAGGAACAGACACCGAGGGCACCAGTGATCCGGAGGGTGAGGGGAGCACCACAACGGGGACCGGTGGTGACACCAGCGACACGTCCTCGGATGGGAGCTCCCTAGCGGTGGCGGCAACATCCGGGCCCCCCGCCTCTACAGGTACAGCCGCCACCCAGCGCACCAGCCCCGCCCTCCCTGCAGCCCCTCAGCCTACGCTCCGTGCCCGCTCGCCCAGGAAGGTGGGCGTCTCCTTCGCCCCAGGCACCTCAGCCCCTGCCCCTGTTACCCCTGCTGCCCTCAGTGAGGAGGTCATTGATCTCCTCAGGACACTCATTGTTGGGCAGACTACCCTTTTGAATGCCATCCAGGGGGTAGAAAGGGAGGTGCATCGGAGCAATGCCTACCTGGAGGGCATTCATTCGGGTCAGGCTGCCCATCAACGATCGTTCAATGCTCTGGCCTCAGCAATGACGGCAGCCATTGTCCCTGTTTCCAGCCTCCCTCTTCTGACTGCCTCCACCCTGTCTCTGTCTCCTGTTCCTCAGCCTATCCCATCCACACCATCAGACCAGCCTGCACACACCTCAACACCCAAGGGCAGCTCATCCAGACACAAGCACCACAGAACCCACAAGCATTCACCCAAGCAACACCCAGATGCAGACATTCCAACAGTCACTACCACCTCTGTGTCCCCCTCCTCCTCGTCTCCCTCCTCCCTCCCTGTGACGTCTACACTCACACCTGCATGCACACCACCATCAGCCAGTGCTTCCATCACCAGCACACCCTCCAGTCCAGTCCGCACATGTGCAGTCACCACCCCCACTGCCATTTACACGTCCCCTGTGTCCTCTCCCACTGTGTCTGTCACCCCCTCTTCCAAGACACACAAATGCAGGCAGCCACCCACCCAACAGCCATCCACCTCACGACAGCCTCCAGCACATGCACCTGCACCCAAAGACAGCACACCTGACTCTCCTACAACCACATCCTCTTCCTCCACTTCCATCTCCACTTCTCCTACCTTTTACCTTGGTCCTAAGAAACTTTTCCTTGCTAATCTTGACCTCTTTCCCTCCACTGACCCACCCCCTCCATCTGCAAAGAGTCCCAAGAGCACCTCAGCCACCACCAGCCCAGCTTCGAGTGTCACTGTGGTGCATGGGTTCTGGAGCCCACCCTTTGCCAGCAGTGACACCTCAATCAGCAGCAAGGGGACAGCCAGCCCCCCACCAGGCAAGAAGACCAGGAAGCTGAAGGGCCGCCGTGAGAGGACTGACACGGCTGCCCCCAAGGAGCCAAGTACGCCCACTTCACCAGCCACAACAGCTAGGGGAGGCAAGGGCCCGAGAGCCCCATCTAAGGAGCGAAAGGGCAGTAGGGCGGAAGAGTCAGCCAGCAGGAGCGCGGAGCAGGAGGGGCCCACAAGCCCCATCCCGGGTGTTAGGAAGGACACCAAAGGGCCCAGGACTCCGTCACCGAAGGGTCCAGCAACAGCACGGTCGGAGGGCGACTGAGCAGGGAGTCCAGGCCAGGTCTGGCTCCCTTGACCTACTGGACGAGCACCGCTGAAGAGGGCCCCGCCGTGCAGAAGAGCACCGCTGAAGAGGGCCCCTCCGTGCAGAAGAGCACCGCTGAACAGGGCCCCGCCGTGCAGAAGAGCACCGCTGAACAGGGCCCCGCCGTGCAGAAGAGCACCGCTGAACAGGGCCCCGCCGTGCAGAAGAGCACCGCTGAAGAGGGCCCCGCCGTGCAGAAGAGCACCGCTGAAGAGGGCCCCGCCGTGCAGAAGAGCACCGCTGAAGAGGGCCCCGCCGTGCAGAAGAGCACCGCTGAACAGGGCCCCGCCGTGCAGAAGAGCACCGCTGAACAGGGCCCCGCCGTGCAGAAGAGCACCGCTGAACAGGGCCCCGCCGTGCAGAAGAGCACCGCTGAACAGGGCCCCGCCGTCTCGAGCACTGCTCCGCTGGGCACCGCCGTCTCAAGCACCGCTCCGCTGGGCCCTTCATCCAAAGCACCGCTCCGCTGGGCCCTTCATCCAAAGCACCGCTCCGCTGGGCCCTTCATCCAAAGCACCGCTCCGCTGGGCCCTTCATCTCAAGCACCGCTCCGCTGGGCCCTTCATCCCAAGCACCGCTCCGCTGGGCCCTTCATCTCAAGCACCGCTCCGCTGGGCCCTTCATCTCAAGCACCGCTCCGCTGGGCACCGCCGTCTCAAGCACCGCTCCGCAGGGCCCCGCCATCTCAAGCACCGCTCCGCTGGGCCCTTCATCCCAAGCACCGCTCCGCTGGGCCCCGCCGTCCAAGCACCGCTCCGCTGGGCCCTTCATCCAAAGCACCGCTCCGCTGGGCCCTTCATCCAAAGCACCGCTCCACTGGGCCCTTCATCCCAAGCACCGCTCCGCTGGGCCCTTCATCCCAAGCACCGCTCCGCTGGGCCCCGCCATCTCAAGCACCGCTCCGCAGGGCCCCGCCATCTCAAGCACCGCTCCGCTGGGCCCTTCATCCCAAGCACCGCTGGGCCCTTCATCCCAAGCACCGCTCCGCTGGGCCCTTCATCCAAAGCACCGCTCCGCTGGGCCCTCCATCCAAAGCACCGCTCCGCTGGGCCCTCCATCCAAAGCACCGCTCCGCTGGGCCCTCCATCCCAAGCACCGCTCCGCTGGGCCCCGCCGTCTCAAGCACTGTTAACGGTTCACTGTGCCCACCATGCATCCTCCTTGACCAGTGGAGACTGTAATCCACCTGATGGACTGTGGCTTTGCACTCCCCAGGATTGATCAGTGGGCAAAGCACCCACTGTAGAGACTTGAGAGACTGTGGCTTTGCACTCCCCAGGATTGATCAGTGGGCAAGCCACCCACTGTAGAGACTTGTGAGACTGTGGCTTTGCACTCCCCAGGATTGGTCAGTGGGCAAGCCACCCACTGTAGAGACTTGTGAGACTGTGGCTTTGCACTCCCCAGGATTGATCAGTGGGCAAGCCACCCACTGTAGAGACTTGTGAGACTGTGGCTTTGCACTCCCCAGGATTGATCAGTGGGCAACCCACCCACTGTAGAGACTTGTGAGACTGTGGCTTTGCACTCCCCAGGATTGATCAGTGGGCAACCCACCCACTGTAGAGACTTGGGAGACTGTGGCTTTGCACTCCCCAGGATGACCGAGTGGGCATGGTGGCCCCTTCGTGGATCTGGCGTCGTGGACTCATGTGGCTGTGGTGCCCCCCCCCGTTCCCTTCCCCCTGAGGTGCCTGTAGTTATTTCATCAGATGCCCCTGCAGTGTTCTCTCTCCAAAGGACTCAGGTCTCCTGTGTGGGCTTTGCCCTTGTGTTGCTACACTTTGGCCCACGGACACTTTGAATCTCGTTAGTTGTGCAGGACTTATTGCCTCGGTTTTTCGTATGAACTGGATATTGAATTTGGATTTTTGAGTTGTTATTGCTATTTGACCGTGACTTATCAGTGGTTTTTTTTTCCCATAAATTTCGAGTCACTATTTAATTATGTCCTAGTTTTCTTTACGGGGGTTTGGGTGGGTTCACTGTGACTTGTTGCTCTGCATTGGTGTGTACATGGTTTGGGGGGGTGGGTGTTTCGCGTATGTGTGTGCCCGTGACCTTTCGTCCTCCCCCCTCCCCTGTGTCGTAGGTGCAGTATTCACCGTTGTCGTCTGCGCCGGCGTTCGTACTCGTGGTAGATGAGCAGGTAGACGAGAGCAGGTAGGATGTTTAATTCGGGTTCCATGCTGTCCTCCTTCCTCGTGGAGTGCGTAGAGGTGCGCGTTTTCCCGTTCATAGTCTGTTTCCGCCGTGTTTTTATCCGCGGTGCTCCCGCCCCGGAAAAGGTGGCGGATTGGCCGGTCATGATAGTGTGGGCGGAACATTGTCTGCCGCCTGGCTGTTGGCGGTGACCGCCGCGCTGTTTGTCGGTCCCGCCGTGGCGGTCGGAGTGTTAATGTGGCGGTCTCTGTTGGCGGTTCCCGCCAGGGTCAGAATTCCATTTTTTGGACCGCCGGCCTGTTGGCGGGTTGGTCGCCGCTTTATCACCGACCGCCAGGGTTAGAATCACCCCCTTTATGCCGTAAAGCTAAGCTTCAGGTGATGGTGATTAATTACATTCTCATCTACCACGCCAGGTTACAGGCAGTACATCAAGGGAAAACATTTTTTTTTTGATGATGTGAAGGAGGGCTGGAGATGGGTGGAGGAACGGCCCTCGCCAAGGCCTTCTGAAGGAGACCAGCTCGCCCAAGAAGTGGACACCTAGAAAGTGGTTCCTCTACCCCGGCATGGTGCCCTAGGCGTTGAGGATTTGCCAAATCTGTCACTGGTATGCAAGGCATGAACAGAAACTCATCATTGTCCGAGGGTGAGGAACCAGCTTCCTCAAATCTGGACCTGCACCACAGAAGGAGACCCCACCACCGGATTAACGACAATAGTGAGTGGAAACTGGAGCGAGCCACGGATGGGAAAGGGGTTGATGCAGACAGGCTGTCAGCAAGTGGGGGAGACAGGGGTGTCCTGCAGATTGCTCCGGGGACTGATAGGCAGTAACGGAGTCCAATTTAAGCCTTCAAACATCATGCAGTGAGTTTGCAAATAAATCACGTTGTAAATTGCTATGAGAAGGGCGGGTGATTGGCCAATGCTCTGTTAGTGGTATGTTGTGGGTAGTTTTAGCTGAGGGTGACAGATAGTTCCTTTCTAGAAGTGTGGGGTGGGGGAACCTTGGGAGAGGGCTACTTGTTGGATCCCTCAATTGAGGTTATTTGAGCTTTACATCCACAAAGGAACTAGCACCACCACCAACTGGGTCTATCCAGGAGTGGTGAGTTAAGGAATCTGGTCCAGACTCACTAAGGGAAGACACAAACACTGTGAGTCCTTGAAAACAATGATTCACAGTGTAAAGCTGGCTGGGTTCAGTATGTGTTAAACAGCTATGATCCATTCACTAGCAGGAGTGCGTAATGCAGGAAGTATGATCAGTTAGGCAGACACAATATACAGCCATCTTTTAAGGTATGCCTTATGGTGACTTAAACCAACTGACCACCCTGTCATGGAATGTTAATGGCCTGTTCAACACTCTTGAAAAAGGGTTGGTTACACAATATATTAGACTGCAGGCCCAGGATCTGGGACTATTGCCAGGAAATGCATTGGTGAGCAACAGTGTTCGTTGTCTCAATAGGGGGCAATAAGTGACATTGGCAAATTCTGGACACATCAGAGGGTCACTAGGGATGGCGGTTCTGCAAAAAATACACTTTTTTCAGGTTGACAATACTAGGCTTGACTTATTGGGTAGATTTGTTGGGGTTCAGGGATTCATCCTTATTTTTTTGAGTGCATACTAACACCAGCAACCCCTGCTGCAAGCACTGGGACCATATTTCTGAAGTCAGAAGACAATATGCACATAGTAGGTGAGGATTTTGATGGAATATGGATAGAATGCTCGACAGATCCTTCATGAATTTAGCCTCGACCAAATAGGACATCACGCTTGCGCAATTCATGCACATGTTAGCCTTCTTAGATGTTTCTAGATTAAAGCACTGCACAGACAGGCAATACTCCTCTTTTTCAAAGGTCAATGGGACCTTCTCTCAGCTGGATAATGAGTTTGTTCCAGCTCGGGAATGCCCCGAAACGTTCACAGCTGAATGCCTGTCGGGGTGTTTCAAATCCACCCCCTCCTAAAGGTGACAAAGGGAGACAGAAGCAGTACCCAGAAGGGTGATTGGCAACTTAGTAGCTGGGAGCTTCACTATAAAGAAGGGATCTACGTTCTCCGTACAGACTCATTGTTTTATTTGAAAGAAAATAGAGAATCAGTGATACTTTGGGAGGCGTATAAGATGGTACTCCAAGAAACGGCACAAGTACTTATAGCCCAGAAGAAGAATAGTTAAGATAGAAAATGAGATTAGAGTTTGAGAATTGGCAGTTTAAAACTGCACAGACAGACGCTGTAGTGGCAGGTCTGAGCCATGTTTACAGGACTACTCATGTGGGCGGCACAACCAGTACTGCAGGCCCACTAGTACCATTTGATTTACAGGCCCTAGGCACCTCTAATGCACCTTACTAGGGACTCACTAGTAAATCAAATGCCAGTCATGGAAAGCCAATTACACATATAAGTTACACAGGGAACACTTATACTTTTGCACTGGTCAGCAGTTGTAAAGAGTCTAGAGCAAACAGAGTCCAGCACACACAAACAACCTGGGAAGCAGAGGCAAAATATCAGGGGAGACCAAGCCAAGGATGCCTAGTCTAACATGCCCAGTTTCTGGTGAAGAACCTAACAGTGGTTTACCAAGAGTTTCAAGCTGATGGAGATGTTTACAACTTTTGCTTATGGGAAGAACATCCTATACATTCTTCAGAACATCCCATGCCCCATTCCGAACACCTCCTTTAATAGAGTGGATGGCACAATGTGCACATTGTTCTGGGACGGGAGCACCCCCCTTAAAAATAGCCTTGCAAATGTTACACAGAAATGCCTACAACAATGGCATCTCCATCCCAGACCTTATGGCATACTATTGGGCCTCCAAACTGTAAGAAATAAATGAATGGGGATTTGCCCCCCAAGGCAATCTGGTGACAAGATTGGAACAGCACCTGATGGAAGTGTACATACACATACATTACATGTATGGCAAGTCACACAGATCAGCGCTTCTGTGGCGGAACACAGCCTGAATGGAGGCATGGGAGAGAGCCACAAGCTTTGAGGGATGACATCACAGGAGCTATTGGGCAACCCCCCTTGGAAAAGCAACAGGTTGAAGGAAATGCAGAAATTGGCAGGCTACATAAGGTGAAACCTAATAGTTATCTCCACACTGGGTGATATGGCTGGAGAGGACAAGATTAGATAATTTCAAATTTTTCAGGGACAGTATGATTTAGACCTTTCTTAAGAGTTTCCTTACCTCAAAGTAAAACAAGCCCTTAAGGAGGAATCAATATAGTGGGCAGACTGGAAGTTAGCAGCACCAACGAAAGAAGGATACTATCAGAAGAAATAAACAGAAATGTAGTCTCCTTCACGTATTGCAAGCTTATCAATAACAGGCAGGATAATCTATTGTACCTCAGGCCCTGGTGAGAGTCAGAAGTAGGACAAATGGAGGATGTATACTATGAGAACACACTAATAGTTCTACACAAGGTAGTGATTAAAACATGTTTGAAGCTTATCCAATTGAAAATATTACACAAAGTGAATTACAAAAGAAGTAGATTATTTTAGATGGAGATGGCACCTTCCCATAACTGTCTTAGATGTGATGAAATTGAAGGTTCCTTTTTCCACAAGATCTGTGAGTGTTCCCTTATTGAAAAGTACTGGCAGAAGATAGTTGAGGAACTCTCTGAGATTATGGGGTTGTCAGTCCCAGCTACCCTGTACTTTGTTATCCTAGGGATACCAGTGAATGTGGATCTCTTTAGGAAACTATTCTTGTTTTACACTCGGGTTTGCTCTGGAGGAGAGAGATATAGCGAGACAATGGAGGAGTGCTGTGGTACCGACTAAAGACATGTGGATAAAGGGCTTGACCTATTGCATGAAGGCAGGAAAGGTGGTGTATGAAATGAGGGGATCCCACTGAAAGTTTGAAAACATTTGGGGAGGAGAGGCTGGAGATTATACTGTAGTATGGGCTTCATTGGTAGGTGTGATTAACTCCAGGGTCTTCACTGATGGAAAGACACCCAAATTGGCAGCTCGGACTATGAGGGAAGGGATTGAGTTGCAATCGTCTCTTGAGGTGAGTGAGTCAACTGCCTCATATATCAGAGACATTGTCGAAAAACTTACAGGCCATCATTTGATTAGCCTGACCCACAGTAGATAACATTTTGTGTAACTTCCTGTATATGTCTACGTTTGATGGTGGGAAGTTGTATGTTGTAAAAATGCAAAACAATCACAGTTTTATTTTAAACAATTGCAACTATTATGGGTTTTTTGACTTCAATAATTATTAGGGCATCTGAGTCAATGTCATGTGACATCACTTCCAGGGAAGATTCAGGATGAGAGGCCATATGACTCCCCTTCTTGTGATGTCCTTGAGGTGAAAGGGTGTGTGATGTTACTTCCGCTACCTCTGGCATTTTAGCGACTTTTGATCTATAACAAGCCACACACCTGCAATCACTCATCATAAAACATCTGAAAGGTCCACTTACACTTTAGATGGTAAGTCTGGCTACTAAAGAGCAAAACAAGCTTCTAAGAGGAACTAAAATATTTTTAAAGAAGAAATGAGTTTGATATTCAGCTATCTTCCTTGTCCCACCAGTAATAGGTCCATCTCTTACAAGCAGATCCTTTTTCACCAGGAATCCGTGTTAACAACATTGCTTTTTTTGGAATTCGTGAACATTTGGGTTTTCCCTGGTAGGTTTTTTTAATGTAGCTGGGTATAGTATGGGGTATACCATTTGAGCACCCTGGAACTATTTGTTACCTCAAATGTGTGCTTTTCAATCCTCTGGATTTTAGGCTTTTTTCCTCTCTTTCACCTGCTGCAATATTGTGTCTCTGTTTCTGTAACTACAAATTCTGGCAATGTTCACTCTGGGGAAGGAGGTGCCCCAGAAGGAGGGAAGGGCATAAGAGACTGATGTGCACATTTGACTTGGAGCATGGTAGACAGACAGGTTGGATCTGTCAAAGATATGTAAGAGGATATTTTCAATAAATGTTTCCTTCCACCCTGTTTTGGTTGATTCTGGTTGCTAAGATGCAGGGGTTGTTTCTACAAGAATTCACTTTGTGATCTACATTTTAGCCTTTATATTCTCTAGCAATTTCTCCATATCCAGTAGTTTTTCGTTATTAGTCACTGAGCTGTCTTCAATCTTGGAGTTGCACTTCTCTGCATTTACTTTATTTTGTTTATCAAGCCTCGCTAACATTTGATTAATTGGGTGCCCAGGACGAGCTGGTCTCGCCCTCGGCAACGTTTGCCCAGTGCCGAGGATGAGACCAGCTCATCCTGCTATGAAGCGCTCCCCTGATAGCTAAGCACCCCTCTCCCCTGGGCAGGGATGGAAGGGGAATCGCTTTGCAATCGCGGGCTGACCTCATCAGAGGCCTACCCCTCCGCGGATCGGAGAAGAAATGCAAAAGCATTTCTCCTCCGATCACGTGGCGGGGCGAGAGAGGCATGAAAGAAGAGGAAAGTCCTTTCTTCTCCTTTCATGTCTCTTTTAGCATTTCTGCTGCCTGATCGCGATGCAATCGGGCAGCAGAAATGCCACTAGACACCAGGGATTTTTTTATTATTTATCGTTTATGTCATAAGGGAAGCGGCCCCTTGAGCAAGGGCCCGTCCCCAGGGAGGCAAATTATTTTTCGGCCTTTTCTGCCCCCGGGGGGGCAGAAACCCCTTGACAAAAGAGATATATATTTTTTTTATTTGTGTTTTTATTTTTATATGTGGGGAGCGACCACTTATGCAAGGGTCGCTCACATGGGTGCAAAATGAACTCTAGGCCATATTTTTATTTGGTCAATCTGCCCCCAATGGGGGCAGAAACCACTAGACACCAGGGATTTTTTTGTTGTTGTCAGTTTCACGCAAGGGGAGCGACCCCTTAGGCAAGGGTCACTCCCCTGGGGGGGATTTTTCTTAGGCCATTTCTGCCCCCCTTGGGGGCAGATCAGCCTATTGTAATTAGGCTGATCTGCCCCCAGGGGAGGCAGAAACCACTAGGCACTAGGGATTTTTTGCGCCAATTTCACGCAAGGGGAGTGACCCCTTAGGCTAGGGTCGTTCCCTTGGGTGGCAAATTTATTTTAGGCCATTTCTGCTCCCCTTGGGGGCAGATCGGCCTATTTGTATTAGGCCGATCTGCCCCCAGGGGGCAGAAACCACGTAGGCACCAGGGATTGGTGTGTGTGTGTTTTGTTTGGGGGGCAGCCCCTTGGGCAAGGGTTGCTCCCTATGGGGGCACATTATTGTTGGCCATATACTATTTTTGGAAGGCCCATCTACCAGAGACCAGGGAAGATTTGTTTTTTCTAAAAAAGACAGTGGGGCTTTGGCCATACCCTCACCCCAAATAAATGGGGCCAAAGTTGTTCTGCCCACCGGTGGGCAGATGGGGCAATGACCCCTGATCCACTCCCCGGGGGGGGGGCAGAAAGCCTACTAGATGCCAGGGAATTCAAAAAAATAAATAGTGGGGGGTGGCTACAAACCAGTATGGGCATGGTTATGCCCCCACCCCAAATGATTATTTTGGGTTTTGGTTTTACATTTGGGCCATGAGACCTTGTCTAATTCTCAAAATCGTCCCACTTGGAATGGTGAGGGCTGCACTTTTTGGACTTTGGGACGCTGCCATGTAGAAAAATCCACAAGACCTAGACACATCTGAAAACTAACCCTCGCGGTGAGTCCAGGGTGGTGTACTTCACATGCACCCTGCACCATTTTCTTACCCACAATGCCCTGCAAACCTCCAACTTTACTGAAAATCACACATTTTTCCCACATTATTGTGATAGAACCGTCTGGAATCTGCAGGAATCCACAAAATTTCTACCACCCAGGATTGTCTCATCTATACCAATAAAAATTCTGCCCCACTTGTCAGCCTAAAAATGTTTTTTTTCCAAAGTGCCCCTTTGGTTCCCCCTCAATTTCGACATGTTTTTGGTTCTTCCCTGTCACAGGCACTTGGCCCACCTACACATGTGAGGTATAATTTTTACCGGGAGACTGACAACATTGGGTGGTAGGAACTTTTTCCCGATGCAGTGATCCTACACAGAAATCTGGGAAAAATGTGATTTTTTAGCTAACTTTGAGGTTTGCTGAGAATTCTGGGTAAGAAAACACTGGGGGATCCACATAAGTCACCCCTCCCTGGATTCCCTCGGGTGTGTAGTTTTCAGAAATGTTTAGGTTTGGTAGGTTTCCCTATATGGCTGCTGAGCCTAGGACCAAAACTGCAGGTGCCCCCCTTCCCCGCAAAAACAGTTAGTTTTGTATTTGATCATTTTGATGTGTCCACATAGTGTTTTGGGGCATTTCCTTTCACGGGCACTAGGCCTACCCACACAAGTGAGGTACCATTTTTATCAGGATACTTGGAAGAATCCTGCGTGGAAGGACATTTGTGGCTCCTCTCAGATTTCAGAACTTTCCGTCACCGAAATGTGAGGAAAAAGTGTTTTTTGGGCCAAATTATGAGGTTTGCAAAGGATTCTGGGTAACAGAACCTGGTGAGAGCCCCGCAAGTCACCCCATTTAGGATACTCCTAGGTTTCTAGTTTTAAAAAATGCACAGGTTTGGTTGGTTTTCCTGAATGCCGGCTGAGCTAGAGATCAAAATCCACAGCTAGGCATTTTCCAAAAAACAAATTAGTTTTCAAAGTAAAAATGTGATGTGTCCATGTTGCGTTTCCCGTCGCGGCCATTAGGCCTACCCACACAAGTGAGGTACCATTTTTATTGGGAGACTTGGGGGAACAAAGAATAGCAGAACAAGTGTTATTACCCCTTGTCTTTCTCTACATTTTGTCCTTCCAAATGTAAGACAGTGTGTAAGAAATGCCATGTAATTCACATGCTAGTATGGGCACCCCGGAATTCAGATATGTGCAAATAACCACTGCTTCTCAATACCTTATCGTGTGCCCATTTTGGAAATACAAAGGTATTCTTGATACCTATGTTTCACTCTTTATATTTCAGCAAATGAATTGCTGTATACCCGGTATAGAATGAAAACCCATTGCATGGTGCAGCTCCTTTATTGGCTCTGGGTACCTACGGTACTTGATGAATCTACAAGCCCTACATATCCCCGAAACCAGAAGAGTCCAGCAGACGTAACGGTATATTACTTTAAAACATCTGACATTGCAGGAAAAAGTTACAGAGTAAAACGTGGAGAAAAATGGCTGTTTTTTCACCTCAATTTCAATAGTTTTTTATTTCAGCTGTTATTTTCTGTAGGAAAACCTTGTAGGATCTACACAAATGATTCCTTGCTGAATTCTGAATTCTGTCTATTTTTCAGAAACGTTTAGCTTTCCTGGATCCAGCATTGGGGTATGTTCCAGTAAAATGCCTAAAGTGTGTTGAAAAATGTGGTTTTCTGATTCAAGTCTGCCTGTTCCTGAAAGTTGGGAAGATGGACATTTTAGCACCACAAGCCATTTGTGAATGCCATTTTCAGGGGGAAAAAACACAAGTCTTCTTCTGCAGCCCCTTTTCCCCATTTGTTTTTAAAAAAAAAAAAATTCGCTGTATTTTGGCTAATTTCTTGGTCTCCTTCAGAGGAACCCACAAACTCTGGGTACCTCCTTGAATCCGTAGGATGTTGGAAAAAAAGGATGCAAATTTGGCATGGGTAGCTTAAGTGGACAAAAAGTTATGAGGGTCTATGCGTGAAGTGTGCTAAATAGCCAAAAAAAGGCCTGGCAGCGAAGGGGTGGTGTCTATATTTCTGTTGACATTTGGGATAAAAGGTTTTCTCCACCCTTAGGCCTGAACGCAATCTTTCCTGGGAAGTGGCTGATGTGGACAGCCAGCAGCTCGCCTGGATTCATGTACAGCCAAATCTCACTCCACCACTGGTGACCACAACAGCAGTGCCGGCACATCATCTCACTGGTCCCTACGCCAGCCTTCTTCAATTCTTGTGCTGCGGCACCAGCAGGTTTGTGTCCTTTGATGTCAGCCAGCCCTGATTGACACAAAACCACAGCAGGTCTGCTGGGCTATTCAACGGAGAGCAGGGGTTAAGGTGTCCTCGCTGGTCAATCCCATCCAGCACGGGGAATCCACAAAACTGCTGGCACCAGAGTGCGCCTGTGAGCACCAAGGTGTTGTAGACCACTGCGTTTGCACCGCCGATCCTCAGTTCGTGCCTCCAAAGATAGTTTTTGGTTTTCAATAACTGACAAGACTTTGACCACCAAGAAGTGAAACTCACTGTATCTGTCGGAGAAAACGCCAACATGTATAGTTCATTAATGATAAACTCAACAGACACCCTTCACATTCTTCGACAGGCTTGGGAGACCAACACAGGCCCCATTAAGAATGCAGACTGGGAGTATTCCCTTGGCACCTCATGAGAAAGGTATATCACCCAAATATTGGTTCATTCAATTTAAACGCTTAAACCACGTTTGTTACACAAGGTAGTGTTTATAGCCTATGCATCAGGTTCCCTCTCCTACATGTCTCAGATGCTACTCATAAGAAGGAGATTTTTTCTCTGTAGGTTCATGAGCTGCAGAAGCATCCAAACTTTCTGGAAGACCGTAAAAAGGTCATTCTAAGTTCCTAAATTGCATTGCTTAACATCTTAAATGATTTGGGCCTCAAACAGATAAGAGAAACTCTTTTAAGGGATGTTGCACAAGACAGAATAGATACTTGTAGCCTGCTATAACCACCAATATAAGCGGCACGTGGGTGCCATCCAATGCAATTGTATCCCCATTGCAAGGGTTTTGTGGTGGAAAAATGAGGCTTTGTCTTGGGCAGAAAATATCCTTTCATTGGCAGTGGACAGGGGTTGCAAAGCACTTACAGAGGTTGAAAGCAGCTATGTAAGGGGAGCAGTTATTCCAGCTAGGTGACTCAGAAGGGATGTCGCCGCGTTTCACCTCATTCCATTGGACTGTTAGACACGGCGACTATGGCATTTTCGAATGCTGACTCACCAGCTGAGATTTAATGCAGTAATCCCCTGCCGCTGGCTGGAGTTCCACGCATGTCTCATGTTTAGTATTAATGGACTTGAAGACTGTATCTAAAAAAACTCCCACACAGGTCTCGACAGGTTACACAAATATTAGTCCAAACTTTCCAATAAATCTGTCCCTAGGGCAAAGATCCGCAACTCTCCTGATCTCTGCCTCTGGAAGTAGAGGCTTGCTGTTCGAAAACCACATGTGAATCCCGGGGACTGCTTCTTTGTCTTGCAGACCGCCTGTGGAAAGAAAACAGTGAAGGAAATGTATCCAACACAGTCCGCTTGAGAATTGCACTAGTTGTTGTTGTTGGTGATGCCGGACAGCTGGGTACATGCCGGAAACCTATATTGCCGTGTGGTCGTGTCGAATCAAGCCTGGTTAACCAAGAGGGCACACAAGGTTTAATCTAGTTTTCTAAAGCGTCTGTGAAATAGGCTTCTCAAAAGGGGGCCTGCCTTCTTGTAATTCTCATGAAACATAGACCCTTGCGTTTAAACCAGATTTGTGCGCACAGTATTTCACAGTTCATCATTGCACTTTCTGCGTGTGCATTGATTTCATTAAGTAAAATAGCAAACGTTGGCATGGCCATTTCATGCGGTAAAATGACTGAATTCTTGATCCAGACGTGTTGTGATGCTTGCAATTCTTTCTGATCTTGAGAATTTTTATGAAGTGTTTCTAATTAGTAGCTGAAAAATGGACGCAATGATCCTGAGATAACTTGTAAACCGTGTCCATGTGCTTGACACTTCTCCATCTGGGTTGAGTTAAAAGCACGCGATGTTTGTTGAAAAGATTTACAACTGTGAGATATGTGTGAATGACTGTGGGGCACAACTAAAGAAGTTCCTCGAATCAGCCATAGGGAGGCCAACAAATGTTGTATTCCGAATCCAGTTGTTTCAAGGAACTACATGTGATGTCCCATTCTTAGTTTTTTTTACTTTGACTACATTTACAATCTCACTGTTACGTTTTTAGGACTCTATGGAATGTTCTAAATTCAATAAGGCTAGTAATTATTTGCCCCCGAAGTAGCATTTAATAATATTTAAAGCCATCTGTATCAATATTCATTTATTTAGATTTTTCTAAGTCTTACCTTGGTGTCGCCCAGACATTATACAAGGATTCAGGTTTATTCTGCATAAACAACATAAACGTTGTTAATATAAGAACAGCTGCTGCTGAGTTCGTTCTAGAAAAATATCTGAAATAGAAAGTCTTTACCAAATACCAAATTCAATTGCACTTCTAGAAAAAAATCGTAAAATAGTGTATGATGCAAGAGGAAGAAACGGATGAGAGAACACATGGACACGAGTGATTCAGATTTAGCAGTTATGACACCTGTGACCCTAAATTATGAATACTGCCTGTCCCCTACAATTGGTACTAACCAAGGCCCTAATCTGCCGTGTTAAAGCATTACAGAATAGAAACGCCTACCACCATATGAGAATATCTCATGTCCTTAACCTTAGAACAGCCGCGGTGCTGCTGGACCCCCTACCGGCGTGAAGTTAGGACACGAAGAGGAGGAAGGAGAGGAGACACGGAGCAGGGACGGGAAAACCCTCCCGTATATTTACACTTGCCGGATAGCGGCATACCATCTCGTAGATTACGAGAGCGCATTCCGGCGCGAGGCAAGACGCCGGCAGCGCGAACTGTTACGGGAAGGGAAAGTGGTGGAAATTGGGAGCGCGCTGCTCTCGAAGTTCAGAGAGTGCACGCTCTCACCTCCAGGGTCACGTTGAGGGGAGCGACCGGAGGCAGAGCAAGCAGGGGCAGCACAAGACGTTTTGGCAGTATGGCAGGCAGGACTGAAGAGTTACTGCCTCATTCAAGAAGAAAGGATTCCCTCTCTCCACTTTCAACGCTGGGGCCTCTGAATTTGCACCAAGGCAACATGAATGACGAAGGAGGTCAGGTACTGGGAGAGGGGGGTGGACATGTTAAGGGAAGGGGGCTCTTCATTCATATTTCCATGTCAGGTCAGCAAGGACATGGTTAGTGGCCCTGAGAGCTCTTTGGCTAGTTTGCTGGGAGAAAAGGGGGCAGCACCGCCACAGCAAAAGAAGAAACCTGAGGGAAGGAAAAAGCAGCCCTCCCCACGCTCTCAACAGAGAATAACCCCCTCGTTGAGGGTATTTTTTAAAGCCAAGAGCTTAGGCAACGTTATGGCTACTTCCAATATGTCCCCTCCCCCTGCTTCTTTGGATGCAACTCCAAATAAAAATGTATGGTCCGAATGTGAGGAGGGTGAGCAAGAAGTTGTGTACGGGAGTGTTTTCTCTGTCTCATCTGTACCCACTTTAAGTGAAGGGGGGTAGTATGTCTATGCAGAAGCAGGCTTCGCCTGGTATAGGAACAGAGACCCCCCAATAGCAAAGTAATGACACCTCAGAGGGGAGGATACTGGATTCCTTGAGTTCCCAGCAGGACCCATCACTGGAGCCGAATTCTGCGCATATTCAGCCATCGTTAGAGTCCCTGCTGCACTCTTTATCTAAGGAAGTCAGGCAAGGATTCGTGGTATCACAGAATAACCAGAAAGGGACCCAAGAGGTCTGTGAAGCTTTGGGGGCGAAGATGGATATTTTAACACAGCGAACTCAGATCCTGGAAAATCAAGTGACTCAACTTAATGAAACAGTGGAGAAACATACAACTGATATTGAAGTATTAAGGATGACGGGAAACCAGAATACTGAGCACTTGGAAGTATTCGAAAATAACGCCATGAGGAATAACATTAAAATAATGAATGTTCCAGAGGGGGTTGAGGGAGATAATATTAGAAAGTTTGTGGTAGGTCTCCTGAGTCAATGTGGGATGTGGGAGGGGCCCGAGGATTTGCTATCCCAAAATATACAGAGGGTCCATAGGGACCCTTTTCAGAAATGACCAAATGCCACTAAGCCAAGAAGGATACTGGTGAATTTTCTCACCTATGTTATTAAGGAAAAGATCCACTCTAAAGCATTGAAAACTGAAACTTTGAATGCAAGTGGTTTCTCTTTTGAAATAAGATTGGATGTATCGTGGATGACCTCCAACCGTCAATGGGAACTCAGAAAGAGATTGGAGGAGTTTAGGAAACTGGGGGCCACAGCCCAATTAAAATTTCCAGCAACTTTGAGAGTAAGGAGAGAAAATCGGATGTATAACTTAATGGGGTTTCCACGAAGCGGATTCTCTCCTTGAGAAATTTAAGAACAACTAAATTACGTTGGGATACCTGGTTGCTCTCCTTTCTGCCTTTTTTTTTTTTCCTTCGGTGGGGGTCTAGCAGCACCAAAATGGCTGGTTAGCCAAAAAAATGTTGGGGGGGGGTTCCCCAGGTAGGTCAGAGGGCGGGTACTGGGGGGGGGGGGGGTTTGGAGGGTGGGGGGAATGGATTGGGTGGGGGGTGGATCAGGTACAGGGGAAAATGTCCTCATTATAAAATGGATCGACCCATAATACTTTTTATTAGAAGGCTCGTTATGTTTGGAAAAATATATAAGAGGGATGGCTGCAGGTAATCTTCAGATTCTCTCGTGGAACGTGAACGGGTTGAGAGTAAAGGCAAGGAGAAGTTATATTTTGCAGTATATTAAGGATTCCCCGGCACAAATTATAATGATTCAGGAGTCCCACTTGACATCTCTAGAAGTACAGAAGATATTTAAACCTCTGGCTTGGGTTAGTCAAATGACGTGTTCTAATAATACATCGCATTCAAAGGGAGTGATAATTTTGGTTAAGAGAGCTGCCAATGCCCTGATCATGTGCACTCAATCAGACACAAAAGGTAGATGGGTTATGGCGGATGTTAAAATTAATCAGACCATTTATACTTTGGTATCTTATTACGGCCCCAACGTAGATGACACGACCTCTCTACGGGAAATATGTAATGCACTTTTGGAAACTCAGTATCCAATTATAATAGCAGGCGACTTTAATGTGGTTTTAAATTATACGTTGGATAAGTCTTCTGGTAGTAAGCCCTGTGGGTCTCGAAAATCTTTGGCGTATATCAAAGTGATGATGGATCAGTATGCTTTGGTTGATATCTGGAGAGAATTACATGGTTGCTCATGCAGTTTTGCCTTCCATAATAGAAAATTCAGGCACCATTCTAGGATAGATTATTTTCTGCTAGCTAAGACCCTAAAGGCATGTGTGGTGGATGCACAACACGTCCCTGCCCACTTATCTGACCATGCCCCTGTTACGGTGACTCTGAAGGAAGATGGCCCGCGGTCAGCAAGGAGGTGGACGTTAGATCGCTCCCTACTAAGCAACATGGAGGTGGTAGAATGTTTGTCGAGGGAAACCAGGTAGTTTTTTGAGGATAATTGGAATTCTGCAGCACCCTATGTGGTGTGGGATGCATATAAAGCCTTTATTAGGGGGGTTCTGATTTCCATTTCTGCTCGGAGAAGCAGGGAGTACAGATTAGGCATTCATAATATTGAGAAAGAATTAGAGAGCTTAGAGATAAAATTGGTCGAGGCGCATTTGACTGGGAAAAGTGAAGATTCAATTACGTTAAATCTGGTGACTAAGAGAGCAGCACTCTCAGCATTATTAGAGGCGTGAGTAAGAGAGAAATGGGAGGCAAGTAAGTTCACAAATTCTGAGTATGGGGAATGCGCAGGGAATTTATTGGTGTGGAAAACTAAGTCTGATCTTATCAGAAACCAAATTTCAGAGATAAGAGACCCTGGTACAGGTGTGGTTGTAACAGACTCCTTAACAATCCAAAGGGCATTCCAGGGTTTCTTTTAAGCTTGATATATAAAGAGGATCGACCAGAAGTGGCGGGAGAAGAGATGCCAGGGGTAGAAGAATTAATCTCAAGGAAACTTGAGGAGGAAGGGGTGTCTCTTTTGGAGGAGGAAATTTCGGAGGGAGAAATAGTGCAGGCTATCTCCAAAATAAAAAAAGGGAAGGCAGCAGGCCCTGATGGCTTACCTGCTGAGTTTTATGTAAAATTAGGAATTATTTTATCTCCTCTGCTCAAAGATCTTTTTAATGCAATTTGAGGAGGGAATCTCAATTACCAGGGTCTTGGAATGAAGCAATAATAACTGTCATATTAAAACCCGGGAAAGATTCTTTGTGTTGCGAATCATACAGGCCAATTTCCCTATTAAATAATGATTACAAAATATTCACAAGCAAACTCGCCAGTAGATTAGGGGAGGGTATTGCGCCCCTGATTCATGAAGATCGAAAGGGTTTTTTAAAAAACAGGTATATGTATCAATTATCCCACAAATTGATTGGAGCAATTGATATGGCATCAGTATCGGGTCTCCCTCTGGCGGTATTACTCTTGATGCTACTAAGGCGTTTGACAGAGTAAACTGGGCAATCTAAATTATATTTTAGTACAGTTGAACTTCGGGCCAAGGTTTTTGGGGGCGATCAAAAGTATCTACGCCAATCCATCGGCAAGAGTTTTGATAAATGGGAGTTTAACCTCTCTGTTTTCTATTACTAGAGGGACCAGACAGGGCTGTCCTCTCTCCCCTCTGCTCTTTGATGTGTATATAGAGCCGCTAGCTGGTATGATTAAAAAGGATGCTTTAATAAAACCTTTTGTTTATAGGGGCTGGGAGAAAAAGGTATCTATGTATGCAGATGACCTTATAATTTATACTACAGACCTCCTCGCGGCGTTAGACAGAGTGGAAGGGATAACACAACATTTTGGCCAGGTATCGGGGTATCAAATTAATATGTCAAAGATGGAAATCATGACTTGGAACATTGATACCCATCATAAGCTAATAAAGGAGGAGATAAAATACCTTGGAGTTAAGATACCACAAGAGTTGGAGAAAACGTCATTGGTAAACCTGACATTTTTGACGCATCAGATAGATAAATTGTTATTAAGCTGGGTACATCTTCCTTTAACTCTATAAGGAAGGGCGAACTTAGTTAAAATGTTTATTCTTCCGAAGCTCACTTTTCTTTCTAACATCGTTTCGCTGGAATTTGCGAAAAAAGAAAACAGGAAATACAATCAAAGATAGATAGTTTTATCTGGGCTTATAAGGGAATTAGGATTGCCAGGAAGAAGCTTAGTAGAAGTTATTTTAAGGGAGGAATTGCTCTCCCGGATATCCAGTTGTATGTATGGGCATTTCAGTTAAAGATCTATTAGTAGCAGAGGATGTCGCCCCACAAAAGGAGGCTATGCTGAGTGGCGAAGGGGAAGGAGAGTGGAATTTCCTATATAAATTTGGCCACCCAAAGTTCTATAAAAAAAGTAAGGCTGAAATCACTAAAGGCAACGGCCACTTTGTGGGTAAAAATCAGGAAAATTACTCATTTATCGTATTACAGTGCTCATGCTCCCATTTGGGACTTCCCCGGAACCCCGGTGTAGGCGGGTGTCGCTCACCTCGCCTACCATCGCACAACAATGGCAGTTGCCGCACGCTTCCTCCGGCACTAGTTCGTGTCGTCAAGGAGACGCGTGGGGCGGAGACGACGATCGGCACCGGACTTCCGGGTTGCCGCGTCTTCACAAAAGGAAGACGCCGCAACCGAACGCCGCGGAGTAGAGCTGGAGGAGCAGGAGAGAAGCCGCACAGCCGCATCCAGAAAGGAGAAGACGAACGAAGACGCCGAACGTGAGGAGACGGCCGCCACTGGATCGGAAAGACGCGCTGAGCTGACGTCCAGTCCAGGCACTGAAGACACGGAACCGCCGAGAGAAAGAGAGACAGCCTGCCACGGCCCTGGAGGGTCGTGGCTGTACAAGGTATGTGCGCTCTTCAGAGGCAGCCACAGTAAAGGGGAAAAAGGGGAGTTGGAGGGAGGAAGAGGAGAAGGGGGAGGGCAGGAGTAGGCTAAGAAAGGCTATTCAGGGAACAGGGACTGGGGAAATCACAGACCATCTTCCCACCCGATCCCTAGCCTGACAGAGCACCATAACAGCCTGCTCCCTTAAATTCCTAAACCCTGACTAAAACACCACCTCCTATAATTCGTAACCCCTCACACTTCCCCTGCACTAACCACTCAATTGAGAGATAATAAAATATCGTCCCACTTACCTGGCCTATCCTTTTGTTCTTCAGAGAAACCGCGAGACCCAGAAGAAGCCACCTGAAGGTCGCCACCTAAGAAGAAGAAAAAGAAAACTATTAAAGGACCCTTATAAACCCACCACCCACGTAGAAGAGAAAATCCACGAAGAAAAGAAGACCTACCATCATTGTTATTTTTCCATCTGTCCTATAATACAAATAAACCACGTATCAGCCCTGTTAAGGGTTCTGAAATCCGAGTCCGTGTCCTCTGTACCCCTGAACCCAACCCCACACCCGGAATGTCTGAAAGATGTCTTGGCTCGCCCTTTGAGGGAGGCAGGTATCATGGAATGGGGACGAGTACTACAGGAGGGGGTATTGAAGCCTTGGGGAACATTTGTTGCTAGCCAGTGCTCGATGTCTAGGTTCAAATATTATCAATTACATACATGGGTAAGACCATTAAGGATAGCGGAAAAGGAGACCAATGAGTTGGTGGAGCTGTTACGTAAGAATCTTCCATGTAAGAAGGAAGCCGCTACTTATTATAGAATATTCTTCGAGTGTTTGGACAGTTTAGATGATAATCAGAACTTCCCGGGCTCCTTATGGGAGGAGGTGGCAAGTAAAGAGGAGATTAATTCATTATGGGTAAGCTCCTGGCAACGTCTTTATAGAGTAGTCAAGTCTGCTGCCCTTAGAAAGAACCATCTATTTGTTCTGCATAGAGCATATTATACTCCAAAGAAGTTAAACAAAGTCAACAAAAATGCCCATGCAGCCTGTATAAAGTGTGGGTTAGTGGGGACAGACGATATTCACATGTTGATGCTATGTTCTCGGGTTTCAAACTTCTGGGGGGATGTGTTTGAGACTATCTTCTGTGATGCATGCCCCACTGGTGACCTCCCCGGCCTTAGTTTTATTTGGTGGAACCTTAGAACTGATAAACCTCTCAAGTACTCATAGGGATTTGTTATTTTCTTTAATACTTTTGGCAAGACGGGAGGTTTGCAGGCATTGGATTTCTCCTACTCCCCCAACCTGGTGGGAATGGGTGGATGCTGCAATAAAAATATGTCAATTGGATCTTTGTAGAACTTGATCCAATGACGTCAAAGAACTATGGCAATCCTGGGTAAGTTGGTTTTCTCTGAGTATTAGTTCTTGAATATATTGTTCAATGATTATTTTCAAGGAAAGGGTGGCATACAGTTATTCCCACCTTTCCGCTATGAGTCTTCTGGATGAGACCGGCCTTTTACCTGATCCAAAATGTATCAGAGTATATATTGGGTCTGGTCATAATAGAAGTACTATAAGAAATATGAGGACAAAAATAAATATTAAATAAATAATGGAGATAACATCATCATATAACTCTGTCCAGAGCATGCTGGGGTCGCTGCATGGTTTGACCTTCAAGTAAACAAATCCATGAAACAATAATTTAATCATACACTCTACCAAACTGCAGTACAACATCTGATATATCATGCAGTTGTGAATATCAGACAAACACAGCTGTAGGGTAATTGCTGCATCTTCCCTGACTGCTTAGAGTTGCATAATGGGACACAAAGTATCACATGATGCTCTCTCCCTGCTCACAGTCGCAGCTCGCAGCGGTAATAAAGAGCAGGGCTGCTGCCGAGCGAGGGGTGGCGGAGGGATGATGGAGGGGGCAGGAGGGGGGGGGTACATTGATTTATTTGAAAAAATTAAAAAACTTACCTTCTCCGCCGCTCCTCTCGCTCCCAGCCTGGCCTGCGGCCAATCATGTTGTTGCAGCGTCAGGATTGGCTGCTGGCGCCCAGCCAGGGTGCTTCCAGGCAGACTGGGAGTCTGTGGAGGCTCTCTCCAGCCCACTAATTGTGTTTCTGGGCTGGAGAGAGCCTACTGCTCATGTGTGTTTGGCCGGCCCGAGACAGCTGGCTAAACACATATGTGCTCTGACTAGGGAGTGTGCACTCCCCCTCTGCTATTCACCCCCATGGCTCCGCTCCTTTCAGAACAAAAGGATAATATTGATTATCCTTGCGTTTATTAAAGGTTTGCAGCTTCTGCTGCTGGTGGGGGGAAGGGGTGACACTCCTCTGCCCTAACAAAGGAGCTTCCACAGCCTGCTCATGGATCTGAAGTAGGGACTGTTGCTAATGAGGTGCAACCAATATCGAGGCAGTGTTAACAAGCCAAGAAATGACAAAATAATGAAGTAATACTACCACAAAATGGGCCGCAGTATTTTGCATGATTTGCCTTTTCTTGCCTCATAATTTGGCCCTCCCCTTCCAGGCCGGAAATCACTGAAAGTTGTGGTTTTCATTGTTGGGTGGGTAGGGTTTTATGATAAACCATAATAAGTTTCACACACCATACACAGAGTAGGGGTTTAAATGTTGTCTACACATACTCCTCACAATGGTCAAAGTTCTAGTCCCAGTAATAACTTACATTTACTCGTAGTTAGACTTTCGCAATGACATAACAAAACCATACTGCTCACCTGGAACATCTGAAGTCTCAACGACCCCCCCAAAGCGCATGAAGTCCTAGCATTCTTGGTCAGACTCCATGTCAAAATAATAGTATTATAGGGAACCCATTTGACTGGATGTCGGGCTTGTGAGTTTGCAAGCAGGTGGTGCTCTGTCAAATATATTTCATCTTACTCCAACTATGCTAGAGAGGTATCCATCCACACTAAAAAAGGTACACCATTTTACGCATTTAATGTAGTACGAAGTCCCATGGTGATATTTGCAATAATGCAAGACTTCTAAATGAAGAATACACTACGTTCAACACAAAAGGGCCCTAACAGACAACCCTAGATTCTTCTCTAAAATAATGAAACCTTGGTCTGTCCCCGAAAACAATAGCTTGAGGTGGTGACTTTAACATGGCGTTAGATGTGGCTATAGACTGAGAAAGCTCGATTTTTAGGCATATATCCTCTATGGTTCAAGGATTGAAACAAATATGAACACATTAAATCATCAATCTACAAAGATGTAGACATCCCTAAACTCCTGAGTTTACATTTCACTCAACAGTACAGAACACTTACACTAGAATAGGTTACTGGATGGGCACCAAATACTTAGCAGGGTGGAGAACCACTATCACACGCAAATTTAGAATGTTTTAAGATCTGACTATTTAGACTCCTGGTACTTCTGTACCCACCCGGATACGGCGATTCCACCAAAGGGCCCTACTTGATAGCCTATTCCATGCAGAACTGAAGTAAGCCATCACTTGTGTTAGCGCTTCAGACCGTAATAAGTAAACTTACAAGGGGGCGCAAATAGGTCAATTAACCTTTTGACTTGTTTAAAAAGTTCTCACCATAGCTCCAGTACATGAACCAATAATCAATTCACAATAATCAACAGTCATTAGTAATCAATAAAATCAATAATCAAGGGAGTCAGTAAAGGTCACACACCATGACTTTTAAGCCATAAATAACCACACCTCTAGTAAAAGTTTAGTAAGTTTATTTCCCTCATATTAACAATACTAAAGCCATGTAGATTAACCTCAAAATCAAATGAAACACATATATGAACAATACTGGTTGTCCACAGCGACGAATGAAACGCAATCTAATCAAAGCTTGAATCACAACACATTCTAGTGCTACAATGCAAATCAATGGCACAATCAGTTGCAATAAAGATATGGCATACATAGAATTCAGCAAGATAACTCGTCAAACATTTGTCCCTTTAATTCATCGGTCAATTTGAATGCCCTCAACTAACGTCAGATTAGCATCAGCATGTTGGGTTTCATGCAAAACAATTTTGAACACAAACATCTAGCTATGGATCTATCAAAACAGCGCACTTGGTACCTAGAAAGAAAAGGCATAAAATGCATAACAGTCACATTTCATAATATTTACCTATCCACGGTATGGGTCAGCAAGCAGAATCAGTCTTCGTCCTCAGATCATCAAATGATCAGCAATAATCAGGCTCTCAGTCACAGAGTATGAGCCCAATGACAAAATGAATCTCGAAGCTCTTCTAAAGTCTCTTCTTCTCTCAAAATCACAGTAATTCTGAATAATTCTCCTCTGTCGCATATCAAAGTCACCTAAACTATCCCCTAATTCCCTATTGGTCGGTTAATTGTAAGATTATACTCTACCCAATAATATTTCTATACCGAATCTATGAATTCTAATATTTTACTCTTCTCATGAAGTTGATTTGTTCACTTTATGATGTCCTCATCATCCAGCTCATCAGGTAACAATATTGTTGCATCTTCAGCTCCAGTCAGTGTCTTCATTGCTCTCGTCCTGGGAAAGTACATCTCACACACATTACACACAAATTGTTACTCTAGTGGGAACATCATCTCCTGTTAATCTGTTCTCACAAAAAGCTTCTATTAAGCACTTTTAACAAGACAATGCACATTTCACAGTTTAGTTCACTTGGTCAGCATTTTTATTAACCACTGAGAAATACAGCTTCTACATGAGGCTTGGCAAAACTAGGCCAAGACACTCCCTAGGTTAAGACCTACAATTAATAAAACTAGATCATAGTTCATAACCCTTAATATGACATATTACTACATGAATCCAATACATTTTTCAATATTTCATAAGTATTAATTATCAATTACTACATTTCGTGAACATTGATGGCCATTCTCCGAGGTCACATTTTCAAACATGTGCATAATTTTTCTCTACGTTATTTAATGTTCTACAAAATTCATCATTCAAAACACATAACACTCATTAAAAAAAATCTAATTAAAACACCTGCTCTAGCACTAGCTTTTTCACATGCAAGGCTGATTTCGTCTCCAGTTCTGTGGTGTTCTTGAGGGCCTTAAGGTAATAATCAGGGGTGAAATCATAGCTAAACATCATGAGATACTCGAATCAACACTGAATTTACTATTTAAACTAAACAATCAGTTAAAAGACCTAGAAAACTATCTAGCAACAGCTGAGTTCATAAACTGATTGAGCTCCATAAATTTCACCTTAGTAGATATTCTGGAAAGAAGCTGACACAGAAATGCATTTCTTAGTAAATCCAGTCTTGCCAGAAAATATGGGGATGGCGAAAGACGAATTCAAACATTGGCTAGATCATTAAAGAAAGCCCTGGGGAGTCAGTGAAATATCAAACAATTGAGAACGACCCAGATCAACAGATACAAGCACAGAAATATTGTCCACTTTTGCCAATTTTGACATACCTCGTAATCTATATACCTCACAATCCTCTGCACAAAAAAAGAGAATCCTAAACAATTTAAAGCCCATAGCCTTAGCTTAGAGAAAGAACACAGACCAATAGTTTCTGCTTGAATAGTACAGGGAGTGCAGAATTATTAGGCAAGTTGTATTTTTGAGGATTAATTTTATTATTGAACAACAACCATGTTCTCAATGAACCCAAAAAACTCATTAATATCAAAGCTGAATATTTTTGGAAGTAGTTTTTAGTTTGTTTTTAGTTTTAGCTATGTTAGGGGGATATCTGTGTGTGCAGGTGACTATTACTGTGCATAATTATTAGGCAACTTAACAAAAAACAAATATATACCCATTTCAATTATTTATTATTACCAGTGAAACCAATATAACATCTCAACATTCACAAATATACATTTCTGACATTCAAAAACAAAACAAAAACAAATCAGTGACCAATATAGCCACCTTTCTTTGCAAGGACACTCAAAAGCCTGCCATCCATGGATTCTGTCAGTGTTTTGATCTGTTCACCATCAACATTGCGTGCAGCAGCAACCACAGCCTCCCAGACACTGTTCAGAGAGGTGTACTGTTTTCCCTCCTTGTAAATCTCACATTTGATGATGGACCACAGGTTCTCAATGGGGTTCAGATCAGGTGAACAAGGAGGCCATGTCATTAGATTTTCTTCTTTTATACCCTTTCTTGCCAGCCACGCTGTGGAGTACTTGGACACGTGTGATGGAGCATTGTCCTGCATGAAAATCATGTTTTTTTTTAAGGATGCAGACTTCTTCCTGTACCACTGCTTGAAGAAGGTGTCTTCCAGGAACTGGCAGTAGGACTGGGAGTTGAGCTTGACTCCATCCTCAACCCGAAAAGGCCCCACAAGCTCATCTTTGATGATACCAGCCCAAACCAGTACTCCACCTCCACCTTTCTGGCGTCTGAGTCGGACTGGAGCTCTCTGCCCTTTACCAATCCAGCCACGGGCCCATCCATCTGGACCATCAAGACTCACTCTCATTTCATCAGTCCATAAAACCTTAGAAAAATCAGTCTTGAGATATTTATTGGCCCAGTCTTGACGTTTCAGCTTGTGTGTCTTGTTCAGTGGTGGTCGTCTTTCAGCCTTTCTTACCTTGGCCATGTCTCTGAGTATTGCACACCTTGTGCTTTTGGGCACTCCAGTGATGTTGCAGCTCTGAAATATGGCCAAACTGGTGGCAAGTGGCATCGTGGCAGCTGCATGCTTGACTTTTCTCAGTTCATGGGCAGTTATTTTGCGCCTTGGTTTTTCCACACGCTTCTTGCGACCCTGTTGACTATTTTGAATGAAACGCTTGATTGTTCGATGATCACGCTTCAGAAGCTTTGCAATTTTAAGAGTGCTGCATCCCTCTGCAAGATATCTCACTATTTTTGACTTTTCGGAGCCTGTCAAGTCCTTATTTTGACCCATTTTGCCAAAGGAAAGGAAGTTGCCTAATAATTATGGACACCTGATATAGGGTGTTGATGTCATTAGACCACACCCCTTCTCATTAAAGAGATGCACATCACCTAATATGCTTAATTGGTAGTAGGCTTTCGGGCCTATACAGCTTGGAGTAAGACAACATGCATAAAGAGGATGATGTGGTCAAAATACTCATTTGCCTAATAATTCGGCACTCCCTGTAAGTGCAGTGGGCACAGCTTTGAAAAACCTTCAGTCTGGCAGAGCTCCAGGAACCGATGGTCTTCCAGCTAACCACAATATCTGTAACTTACTGCAACACATTTGCTATGAATGTATGTTGAATCGAGACAGAATGGTGTATTTCCTACAACCATAAGGGAAGCCCTAGTATTTACGCTGTTGAAACCGGGAAAGTCAACCAGTTCACATGATTTATTTTATCCACTATCACTAATCAACACAGAAAATCATAACGGTCTTGATCAGACAATAAGATCCTTATGGTCTTGGTCAGACAATAAGATCAAGATTCTTTTAATGAGAGACCTGGTCTTTCTTGACCAAATGGATTCATACCCTGGTGGTAAACCTCGGTTAACCTGAGAATGCTGTTTACAGTTATGCAGATCAGAGTAGATGTGGGAAAATGAGCAATATTTCTGGATGCTACCAGGGCATTCGATTTAATTGAATGACCATTCCTTTTCTTGGTCTTGGAACGCATGGAATTGTGGATGGACTATCTGGCATGTGTGAAACAGTTCTATGCTCACTGCTCAATGAAGGTGTGAACAGGCTAATCTCACAAACAATGAATAAGGTACTTGACAAAGATGTCCCTCTCCCTTGTTTTATTTGCTTTGGTGGAAGAACCACTGGCAGCATCTTTAAGCCAATCATGCGTCGGACAAAAGGCTAACAATTTGGGAATAAGGAAAAGTCTTATTGTTACAATATACCAGTGATAAACTCCTACTCATGAAAACCCCAGAGAACAAATAATCCCCCATTATCAGATCATTTGTAGCATTTTGAAATCTGTTTGGGTTATGCATAAATTGGGAGAAAATGAGTATGTTCCCACTTACCCCTGTGTACAAATAGAAGAGTCCCAGAATGCCAATGCAATGGGAAGAATCCTCTATGGAATACATTCAATACCATATCTATGTGACCCAGAAGTGGTGATTAGATGCAACTATGGGGTGCTTTTTGACAAACTGACTTTGTGGGTAGATTACTGGATTAAATTACCATCATCTGTGCTGCAATAACAGGCCTTATGAAGATGATGATAATACCATGATGGCTCTACATATGTAGCAATATACCCTTTTGCACACACAATACATTTTTCAAATCTTGTGTGTCTTAATGATACACTTGCCATGGGTTGATAAGCCACCCACCACCAGATGACTCAAACATATAAAAGGGTTTGGATAGCTGCACCAGATGACAAACTAATTTTACTGCACTACAGCACAAACCAAACATGTTTGGTGGAACCATAACATACCAGTCGTTTAGCTGTGGAGAGAAAACCGATAACTCCAAAGAACTCACATGATTAAATGCACTAGAGGGCCTGGAAAAAATTAATGAATATACTGGAGACACTTTCCTCTGTACCCCAGCGCCCCACTTCAAGATAATCCACTTTTCCCGCTGACTGCTGAACGCAGAAACAAATCACATTTGGTAAACCTAGTTATACCCCCCCTTGGAACATTTATTGTAATATTTATAGCATTATAAGATTTTTAAAAAGGGGGTGACGTAGGACTTCTATGCATAAGCTTATACTTCCATCTGCAAGCCATTGCTAAGTCAGAATTTCTGACTTATTCAGAGGATCCACGTCACGTGCTGGGCAAACTCTTATGTACTACACCAAAAAGAAACAAAATAGTTACCCATTTGTATAAAATCGCACAAGCTTTCAGCAAAAAGTTTGAAATATATTCCAAGGCAGCCTGGGAGAGCGACCTGGGCAAACAAACTACTGATGGGAATGGGAGAACTGCTGCTCCCAGACAAGTGAAATATCACTTAATAGCAGATGTTGATTTCTTCATCTTAAATTTAATCACAGGGTGTATTGTCCACTTCTGATCAGGAATCACTGTAGTTCAAGATGTGATTGATGCAGGGCTGATAGGAAAGATTGTATGCACTTAGGGGGTCATTCTGACCCCGGCGGGCGCCGCCCGCTGGGCGGAAACCGCCCAAACACCGCCCCGCGGTCAGATGACCGCGGGGGGCATTCCGACTTTCCCGCTGGGCCGGAGGGCGATCTGCAAAAGATCGCCCGCCGGCCCAGCGGGAAAGCCCCAGCAAAGATGAAGCCGGCTCCGAATGGAGCCGGCGGATTTGCTGAGGTGCGACGGGTGCAGTGGCACCCGTCGCGATTTTCAGTGTCTGCCAAGCAGACACTGAAAATCTTGCTGGGGCACTGTTAGGGGGCCCCTGCACTGCCCATGCCAGTGGCATGGGCAGTGCAGGGGCCCCCAGGGGCCCCACGACACCCGTTCCCGCCGGCCTCTTCCTGGCGGTGTAAACCGCCAGGAACAGGCTGGCGGGAAGGGGGTCGGAATCCCCATGGAGGATTTCTTTGGCCAGGGGAAAACCGGCTGGAAACCGCCGGTTTCCCTTTTCTGACCGCGGCTTTACCGCCACAGTCAGAATTGGCCAGGAAGCACCTCCAGCCTGTTGGCGGTGCTTCCGTGGTCGTTGGCCCTGGCGGTCAATGACCGCCAGGGTCAGAATGACCCCCTTAGTGTGGATATGCCCCAGTACATATTTATTAGTTTAAATTATTCCAAGAACTATCTAAAATTGTAAATGTTCTGCGTCGTTCATCAATATTGATGGAACTACTAGGCTAGAGAGAGGCTTTAAGGAATGGTCGAAGTCGGCAATTGGCCAGAGCCTCAACCTCCCAAGTGCCCCTCTGGGAAAGTGTACTGCTTCTCAATTTGATTCTGCATCTTCCATTTCTCTCTCTCTCCTGCCTACCCGTGGCTCCATTTCTTTACCCAGTAGCATTTCAAGGATTTTTGGGGTCCCGGGCAACCGTTGTTGTGTGACCTTGTTAACCTCTAAGCTGCTGGGCCATCCCATCCCCCCCCCTCCCCCCCCCCCAAGTGCTGAGCCTTTTTTTGGCTATTTGGGGTAGTTTGCGCTTAGGCCTTCATAACTTTTTGTCTACATAAGCTATCCATGCCAAATTTGCGTCCTTTTTTAACAACATCCTAGGGATTCTAATGGTACCCAGAGTTTGTGGTTTCCCCTGGAGGAGACCAAGAAATTAGCCAAAATACAGTGAAAATTTCGTTTTTTTCAAAACAATTGGAAAAAAGGACTGCCGAAGAAGGTTTGTGGTTTTTTCCCCAAAAAATCACCATCTTCCCACCTTTCAGGAACGGGCAGACTTGAAACAGAAAACCACATTTTTCAACACAATTTTGGCATTTTACTGGGACATACCCCATTTTTACTATTTTTGGTGCTTTCAGCCTCCTTCCAGGTAGTGACAGGAATGGGTGTGAAACCAATGCTGGATCCCAGAGAGCTAAACATTTCTGAAAAGTAGACAAAATTCTGAATTCAACAAGGGGTCATTGGGGTCAAAATGGCCCCCAGGGAAACCCTACAACAACTAAAAAAAAAAATATAGCCCCCACAGGGTGTCGCCTTGCCCACAGGCGTCCCCCTGTCCATTTGTTTTTATTCTACCTTTTTTTTTTTTTAAATATGCCCCCGTTTTCCGTGGGGGCCGGCCCCCCCAAGTAAAAGCCCTGGTGTCTAGTGGTGTTTCCTGGCCCCCGATCGCAGCTGTGCTACGATCGGAGGCCAGGAAACACTTTCAGGAAGGCCTCGTAAGAAAGGGGAAAGTCTCTCCTTTCTTACGAGGCCTTCCCGAACGTGGGGAAGGCCGTTTGGGGGCGTTTTCCCCATCGGAGCAGGAAGCGGCCTTGTGGCTGCTTCCTGCTCCAATGGGGAAATCAACAAGGTGACGTCAGTGCGACGTCACAAAGGGGCGGGTGGGGGGCGGGGGGAGACACGGAAAAGCTTCTGTGTCTCCCGGGGATAAAAAAAAAAAAAAAATCCTCAGGTGCGACGCACCCGAGGATTTATTAACCCCCCCCAGCGTCGGCCACTGGTCGTGACCCGCACCAGGGAGGTAGTGTGGGCTTCAGCCAGTGGCCGACGCCCGCACCCAAGGGGTTAAAGTTTAATATTTAAGTTAGTATTGTTTGGCATCATGGGGCATGAATTGTCAGGTAATGAGTGATAACATTCGAATTTGTACCATACATGGGCCACTAAAATATGTTTTCACGGCCCCCACAAAGACCTTAATATGAATATGTTGAGCTTTCTGGGGGAGGTAGCTCGTAGCACCTGCAAAATGGCTGCACTAGCAATGCTCCTCGCAAAGAAACTGCTGGCGGTCATATGGCGACCACTTAAAGGTCCTGCTATACTACAATAAAAACTCAGAACTATAGGCCGCACTACAACTGCCCACCACATATCCTAATCTATTTAGAGTCCCCTACAGGCCTACTTGTTATACTACAATGAAGAGACAGTCACTAAAACATAAACAAGGCAACCTCAGACACTACACAAATATAAAAATACCATGTAGTCACAAATTATGTATAAACGAAAACAGGTAGTTTTGTATGTGTGGCACAAATTTTCAAAGTAAGAGATCTAACTAACAACAGAACTCTTTAACTAGTAACATAGTGTAAGGTGAGACAAACTGAGAGTACACTACTTACATAAATGAGCCACGAAAAAACAGATATTACTAGAGACAATTCACATAATGGTTGATGCACTAATGTGGTGTTGTTTAATATCTTTTGTGTGCACAAGAACTTACTTTTTTATTTTACAGTGGTTATGGCAATGCTTGTAAAATTAAAATAAATGAGTGAGTAGCAGCCTGGGGAAAAAAGTGTGCAGCACAATAGTATAAGGAAAAGCCATGCCCAACCCTCAGTCAGTCATTCCAACAGGTAGGTGACGCTCTTAAGGAAGGGAGGTGGGATCTTAAATGTAAGTTCAGCTGCAATGACAACTCCTTACGCAGGGCCACGATTTTACCAAATTTCACTCCCCTCATAGGAGAGAGGCAGCAGACTCCAGCTTAGCTGGTCTCTTTTCAGCACCTGAAGTAAAGGAAGAATATTGTGTTATTAGACTTTAGCCTAGTCTTTCGCAATGTGGATTACCAGGTTTTTTTTAAACCCTAAATCGTAACCCAGACAAAAAAGTATGACACGTTTAGAATCTTATCCACCCTTGGGCCGTAATGATGATGGTGACACAATAAAGGAGAATTTAATCAGTGTAGAAATTTACTTTGACTTCCAGATCCAGAGTCCAGCTAAAGCCCGTCACTTCTTCATTCAGACAAAGTGGCCCAATCGCTAGTGCAAAAAGTAGAGGTAAAAGTGTGCATCCCTGCCGGACGCTCCATCTGATAAGAAAGTGGTCGGACACAAATGCACGAACCTTTATAACCTGCACCCTTGCTCCATGTCTCTTGTACAGAAAACAAATGCAAGAGACCAGTGCTTAATTTGTAAATGAAAAGGTGCCGGTGCGCAAAGCAATCCTCTTAAACATGCGGCTGCTGCAATTCAATGTGTGAACACAGAATACTGAGGCAGCGTAATCCTGAAGCCATCTCGGGCCTCTTCAATCCATATAAAGCCACCTCCTGCCCTTTCAGTTCACTCTTGCAGCTTTTTACTTTCTCCCTTTGTGGCGCTTTTTCATTTTTCTCTTCCTCCGTCTTTCCCATCTCTGTCTTTTGCTCGCAGCAAATGCTTGAGGCAGAAGAATAAGCCCCGGCCCTCAACAATTCGTGCAGGTGCTCAGCACCGGAAACAACAAGCACAAATTAAGCACTGCAAGAGGCAAATATAGGGTTACATTTCATTCTAGAAAGGAGGAGAGACACATGCTTTAAATCAAGGTTATTAAATGTTTTTCGAAATCAAGGGGAAGTGTGGCTAGTGGATCCTATATCCAGTGAACCAATGCAGGGCCTTAAATAAGAACCTAATGTTATGGTGCACAGATCTTTGATGCATAAAGCTACTTCCTCGTGGTGAATAAGAGCTTGTAGGGCTGTCAGTAGTCTGCTATCCTTACTTTTGACCACAATTTTTGCATGTGCATGAATAAGAGTGTAACAAGCCTGTATGAGTTGCACTGGTTTGCCAGGTAGCTCGTTTTCAGGGGTGTGGATAGGACTACATCGCACATGCCCTTAACAAGCTGTCCCCTCTCAAGAGAAGAGTCTAGTATTTCAAGCAGGAGCTGGACAACAGATGCTGAAAAAAACACAGAGTTCTGCCAGAAGACCATCGAGTCACAGGGTTTTCCCTATGGCTCTCTGGATAATGATCTTCTAGACTTCCTCTACTGATATGCTGTCAACCAAGGCATGATACTAACTACACGAAAGTCCGGCCACAGGAAGAGTAAATATGAAATCATGTAGCTCTCCCTGGGATTTGTGCTAAGAGCTGCCAATACTATTACTGTCTGTTGCATTATCAAATCTCTCCCTGTATCTAGGATTCAACCTACATGTCTACACTGCTCCTGCTTTGAATCAACTAATGAAGGCATTTCCCTGTCTTGTAACAAAGTGCATACATCTGTTCTTTTATGCAATCCAAGTCCCATCGGTCTCCTCCATAGAGCATCTCTGATAATTGAGTTTTGTGAGACTCAGCTCTTGGAGGATCTCTTCTCATGCATCACTGCATCATTAGTCCTCCAGTTTAAGGACAATAGCCTCAAGCAGATGAATGGTATGGTACTGTCACTGTTTATTTTAGCAATGTATTCTAGCACCCTACCTCTTAACACTCAAGCATTCAAACCGATACTTCTCTAAAGGCCAGATGTAGCAAAACTAGGTTTTGCGACTCAGAAATTGCGACTCGGAGCCACTCGCAATTTCTGAGTCGCAAAACCATATGCAGAATGGTGTCTCAGACACCTTCTGCGAGTCGCTATGGGGTCGCAAAGACCCACCTCATTAATATTAATGAGGTGGGTGACATTTGGCGACCCCATAGCGAGTCCCTGCACTCACAAGGATGGTGGCCTGCTGAAGTCAGCAGACCTCCATGTCTGTGACTGCTTTTTAAATAAAGCAGTTTTTTATTTATTTTGCAGCCAGTTTTCCT
The DNA here is from genome assembly GCF_031143425.1 of Pleurodeles waltl. NCBI lineage: Eukaryota > Metazoa > Chordata > Amphibia > Caudata > Salamandridae > Pleurodeles > Pleurodeles waltl. The sequence goes on from NC_090445.1 coordinate 514,392,091, forward strand.
TAATGAAAAACGAGTTGCAAAATAAAAAAAATAACGAAACCTTTTGGTTTCAGTTTTCAGAGTAGGCAGTGGTCCATTGGACCACTGCCTGCTCTGAAAAACCCTTTTTGGCAACATTCACAAAGGGGAAGGGGTCCCATGGAGACCCCTTCCCTTTTGCGAATGGGTTACCACCAGTGTGACTCTGGTGGTAACTGCGAATTGCTTTGCGACCGCATTCGCGGTCACTAAGCAATTTAGCATAGCGATGCGAGTCGCAAATAGGAAGGGAACAACCCTTCCTATTTGCGAGTCTCATTCACAATTTGTGAGTCGGTACTGACTCGCAAATTGTGAATGAGCATCGCAAAAGGCATTTTGCATGGCGCAAACTGCGATTTTCGCAGTTTGCACCATGCAAAATGCTTGCTACATCTGGCCCTTAGTTACTTGCCAGGCAGGTAAAGGGAAACATTTTCTGATTAAAGTGCTGAGTGCATTTGTTCAAAGAAAAATTAGCTGTGGTCTATCATGCGTTGTGACTGCTCCTACTGGACTAGCTGCTCGAAGGTAACTTATCCCAAGATTTTGAAGCCAATACAGCAAAGGATTTTCCTAAAAAATGTGCTTTCCTAAAAAGTGGGACAGAGACCAAGAATAGAAAGGATGAAAAAAAAAGATGTGTGGGGTTATAATTAGTAATACAGGCTTTGATTGTATCAGCCCCAATATCGTATAAGGCTCAAAAGGTCAGGCAGAATGATTTAAAGAAAATTATTTGTTGTGCTGGCATTTTGTGCAATGTCTGCCTGATCTCAGTAATGTGCTCAAACCTGTGCAGACTGGCTGCAAATCTGACAGAAGTATGTTGAATCAATTGCAGTCTTGATACAAGCTTATCAGAAAGCCCAGGTACTGGTGTAATCCAGACTTGAGAGGATGGATGGATCTACCATCCAAGCTTGATGTTTCTGTGGAATTACTCAAAGACTCATCCTCAATAGCTTCTACTGTAAAGAGCAAGAAGATACCACCAAATTTACCTGTGCTTCAAGGGAAAATTATTTGTCTAATTCAAAGCCCAGCTTTTTATGACTTTCATGGGAACAAGGGGGGTGTCTAACCAATGAGGCAAAAGATTAACATTCTAAAAAAATAGCAAGATCCAAAAATTGAAATCTCGGTTATGTCACCATTTAATTTGAGATTTATTTCTCATCTGCACACAAATTGCAAATAAACACAGATTGCGAAAATGCTGATCCTCCCATATGGGAGTCAAAAGTGAAGAAAAGGTGTAAATCTTGGCGTGTGACATCCAGTCCAAAAAAAACAAGCAATATTCATATTAGCAGTATGCAGATATTAAATAAAATCATGATATCATGAGCCTTGAAGTACCCCACATAGCAGTTCATTAAATCTATACCTTAAAGGATGCACTGATAAAGAGTGGCTACAGTTCAACTATGGTACAGAGAAAGGTCAACCAAGCCAGTGGAATTCCTCTAAGGCCCACATCAATCAGACAGTTTATCAAGATGGAATGATCAATCGTATTAAAGGCTGAGGAAAGGTCTGGGAGAATAAGACTTACTGGATGTGCTTTGTCTAGGTCTTTTCTAAGATCATCTTTGGGGAGGACAACACAGTCTCAGGACCCATACCTGGTTGAAAGCCAGTCTGTGCCAACACACTGTTCCGGTCAAGAAGATTAGATAAACATTTTGCCACATACTTTTTCCCTCAATTTAGCTATAATAGGGAGATGAGAAATGGGTCTATAATTTGACTCAGAAGAAGAGGATCAAAAATGGGTCTCTTTAAACAATATTCTATTCCTTTGGGAAATGTCCAGATGAGAAGGAATGTTATAAAACAACTGAGGGCAGGTGGTGCTACCTGTAGCAAATCATGAACAGTTTTAGGGGACAGGAATCATTCAGAGATCCAAACATGATGGATGTCAACAATTGAGAATTGCATGATTCGTGAATCAGTGGAATAGAACAGTGGGCATTGCTTGTGGCTGGGAGAGGAGGAGGGGATACATCTTATAAATCCTGTGGAGGAGTTTGATTCAGTTTTTAAAGTTGTGCATAGGGACTGAATCTGATGTACAAAGTAGGAGGATATCTATCACAGATTTGTTGAGAAGGTGGGAAAATGCTGACTGTGTATGGAGGATTAATTAGATCATGTACTATTTTAAAGACGGATTGAGTTGAATTTGGCTGCATCTTTGATCAAATTTCCACGACACAAGACTTGGCTTCGTGAAGACAGACCTTATAAACCTTAAGAGATGAAATATAGCCTAGAAGCAAAGGGCCATCATAAGTTAGACGCTTTCCTTTCTGCAACCTGACTCTTACCTTTTCTACCCTGAGCTCAACAGTAAAATATGGACAGAAGGGTCGTTTCCAGTCAGTCCTCCTTGAAGGGTTTTCCAAAAAGAGTTGAGCAAATTACAGCTGAAATGTGAAGTGGAGGCTTCCAAATCCTTTCTGCTCTCCAACAACTAAATATTCTGGTTGGCAGAGCACCCCATTAATATTAATGAGGTGGGTGACATTTTGCGACCCCATAGCGAGTCCCTGCACTCACAAGGATGGTGGCCTGCTGAAGTCAGCAGACCTCCATGTCTGTGACTGCTTTTTAAATAAAGCAGTTTTTTTTTATTTTGCAGCCCATTTTCCTTAATGGAAAACGAGTTGCAAAATAAAAAAAATAACTGGAGCAGTACCACATGAGTTTCACACCATGAAATCTGTTTATCTGTTTTTCTTCTACATGATAAATCGCTACATTAGCATTTTCTTATTTTAACAGGTCATTTTTGTCAACATTTCCAAACTCTAATCTTCGAGTAAAGGAGAAACTGTAGAATGTATTTGTAATGTAATTTTCCCACAAATCATAATTTATTGTGCAGCCTAATAAATAATTTTTTTCATGATGGAAATTGAATCAAAAATGTAAATACATTTTATTTTATTTTCAGTGTGTGTAAGCTGTACTTGCTGTCAGAAATGTTTTTTTCCAGTTCCATCAAACGCTTAATTTTATCACAAGAAAGGCTTGTGTGCTGCTCAGGATGCGGCATCATAAAGGTCAGATACTGGTTATAAAAATAACTGAAACTGTGTTTGGTATTTTATTTTGCCCAAAAAAGATTTTAAATGTCCGATAAAAAAGGGATATGTGGGATTTAAACAGAAAGGGCAAATTCAAATAACAAAGAAGGGAACTCTAAAAAACTTTTTATTGTACCTTTTCAAAGTTTTTAAATAAAGGACTAGAGGAGATCAAAAGAACTGGCCATTCCCTATATTTAAGTAAACTGATTTAACTAAAACAGTAAAAAAAATAATGAAGCCTAATAATATATAACATAAAGGTGTTTGTTTTACCAAATGGGGCCATGAGACACGTTGAGAAAACAGTATGGAAAGTAAAATCCAGTTTATTGTCAATGGTTATCTGTATTCTCAGCAGAGGTGAAAGTGATTGGAGCAGGGTCCAGTTCTTCAGGCTAGTAGGTAGTGTGCAAGACAGGGATTATCAAGGATTAGGATCTCCTTTCTGTCTGTATTTTGCCATAACGAGTTCATCCAGCTGGCCACTGCAAACATGCAATCTTTGAAATTAGATTGCAGTGATGAAAGTATTTAGTCTGGGAATCGGTTAGCTGTTATCAGGAAAAGTGTAAAATCTCAGCTCAAAGGTATCGATGAGGGCTGCAAGAGGGGGGACATAGGTGTCAAAAAGAGTGCGGCTTGGATTAGAGCCACGGAGTACCCCAAAATGTATCTCATTAAAATATGACTGATAGGTAAATGATAGAGTGTGAGTGTCATGCTAGAGAGGGGTCCTCTAAGAAAGATTAAAACAATTTGAGGGCAGAGAAAAACAGTTATATGTTAGCAAGACGGTTCACCAAGATGCTATGGGATACTGTGGACACTTTCCTTCAAAAAGGTTTGATGTGCAGGATCAGTGACGGGTAAAGTGGATTCAAAACTGTGCCATATATTATTTACCAAAATGCTCCACCTTGGTTTTTTATCAATAGATTTAGTCTATTAAAATTAACGCAGTAATGTATTCACCATGCAATAATACAAAGCAAAAAATCAGTTGTATGCACAAGGCACATGAATTGCCTAGAGATACAATAGACAAACCAGGTTAGAATAACAATCGAATAGCAGAGTCATTTAGAATAAGTAACAAAATGCTCTAGACGAAGAAAGCAAAGCCCGTAAAAATATGTGCACATGTGGAGAAAGCCTGATAATAATTAAAAATAAGCCATCAGTAAATCTGTGCCAAATAAGTTAACATGTGCCTGCCAACAAGAGTGTTCAAAGCAGCAATATCATTTAAAATACCCTTCTGGCATAAAATGATTTGAAGAGAGTCCATATGAAGAACCATTTAAAAAAGGACTTCACAAAGGAAAAAGAAAAGAAGAGTGAGTAACTGACAACATCAACCCGTTTAAATACTAAACATTCAGTCAGCACAGATTTAGGAAATAAGATCTGAAACAAAAGTAAAAACACTTCTTTCACTTTCTGTCCAGACACAGGTATCATTAAAATAGAATTACTCTATGAATTTTAGCACAAGCATTCATTATTCATGCAATTTGTCCACTAAAAGTAAAATAACATCATTCAAATACATTTCATAAATTATCGTTTTGCACTTCGTTCTTCCTGCACACATCAAGCTGAAAGAAGCTTCATATAATAGACAATGAAAAATACACTTCTGCCAAAAGCTATCGAATTTGCTCTTGAAGACGTACATCTTAATAGTTAAAGAAAGAGACAGAGACTATCAATGACCAGCAGTTGCAAATTAATTCACAATTTGTTTCCGTTTTAAAGGGAGAAAAACTCATGCACATTTATTTTTTGTGCATGTTTTAAGAGATTTCAGTTAACAAAACAAAAACAATATCAAGTACGTTTTTATTTTGTTATTTATCTTTCTCAGTACAATATCAAACACTGCCAAGGTGTCTAAAAGAACAAAGGCTGGCTCTCGGGTAGCACACACAACATTAATTAGAGATACCAGGGCAGTTTCTGTGCCAAAAGATGAACAGAACCCTGATCGTTCATAAAGACGAACATTGTTTGTTTCTTTGAAGGTAGCTATTGTTCATTTATGAAACTCTGTGATTTTAGCAGGAAGAGGTCGAAGTTAAATAGGTCCATAAGCAGCCAGAAAATTAGGACTGGCAGTAGTATTTTTCGAGAGTGGATTAACTACTGCTTTTATACAGACCTCTAGAACAGAATTATAAAGAGTACTCGAAACAACTGCAGTAAAAGATGCAATAATTTTAGCAATTGCAGTTAGACAGATGTGGGGAAAGGTTGAGGTAATGGAATTCAATTTGGAGAGCATAGCTTTATTGGTTGTAGCACACTGGGCTCTAAACATCATGTTTTCCGTCCTAATTAGCACTCAGCACCAAAAAAGGACAGCTTCCCTATTTGCCGTTCACACCTTTCCTTTTACTTCTGTCTACATGTTGACACGTTTATTCTCAAATTCAAACCCCTATGATTGGCCAGTACTCTGTCCAAACTGTCTACTATTATATTATTCTTTGTAATAGGTTATTGCAAATGAGCATTCCTTATCTTGCAATTCTCTTTCAAATTTCTAAACACAGAAGGCTAATGCAGTCAAAAGTGTTTATAAAAACCTAACCTTGAAATGGGGTAAGAGCAGAAGCACCAGGTTTCCTTGAATGCAATTGCATCAATACAGCCATTTTGGATGAGGACGGATATGGACGTGGCATTAGAAACTACAAACATACAGTTCACAGTGGAAGACTAGATATGATGTGTTAGAAATTGAAGTGAGGATTCTTCTTGATTATGGTACCTCATTCTGGGAAGTCCAGTCTCAGTTACTAAAAGACTTCAGGTAATACCGAGTCCAGCAACTCGAATCCTTTTGGGCATCCCCGAATTTCAGGCTGCCTCCTCTGCACGTGCCACTTTACACTGGTTATCTATACATAAGAGGATTTAGTTTAAAGCTCTCTGCATGGTCCTTTGCCATAGGCACACAAAGGGTCCTAGAATCTTTCATCATCTGATCTACCCATACCGCCCCAAAAGTGTGCTAAGATCTAGCAACCTGAGCCTTCTTTCCATCCATACAGTGAAGAAAGCTCAGAGTGGTAGGTGTGTTTTTTGTTACCGTGCCACCAGGCTGTGGAATGCCTTACCCCTAACTCTTAGGATGACTCAGCTTCAGGAAACCCTTGAAGACTTATCTGGCTGTTTAAGATTATTGTGTTGGTCAACCTCCCAGCGCTAAGAAGCCCATTGGGTAGCCATGCACTTAATAAATTCTTTGAATTCAATTGAATTTTGAGGGTACTTGGGCTATTTGATATTAAATTATGTTTAGGAAAAATAGCTCTTGAGATTTTGGCAACATACTGTTACAGTATCTATGATCATGTGATATTTGGATGTGTGTGGTGTGTTAAAGATAATGCGCATGGAAGAATGATGCAAAACATTGTTTGGAGTGTGCTTTTCACTTAATGGAAGTAGATTTGTTTAGTAAGGTGGCACAAGAGCGCTCCAAAAAGGAGAGTGCTTGAAAGAGCAAAAGGGACAAAGAGATAAAGAAAGATGGAGTGTGTGACTCATAAGCTATCTCTTCTCATGCAGCTCATTCAATTTCATTTTTAAGTTGAACAGCTGATTTTGAGGAGTGTATAAGAGATTTGTTGTCTGATTAGTATTAAGTGGATTTAATTAAGTATGTGGTGAGTAATTTCACTTCTCATGTTAATCATGCTTATAACTTGCTGAGTTCTTGCATGGAAAGTCAGTTCTGTGCTGTTCTTTTGATGTAGCTGGGCAGGGCCAGGAGGTTTATTGACAGAGGCTTGCAGTAACAAGGGGGCCTAGTAATGGCTAATGCAAGGCCTTAGCTATAGTCCTTGAGAATATTTAAGTATCTGTGAGTGTAGGAGTAGTTTTGTTGCAGGTTATGAACTCAACTATCTTGTTTCATGATGGCATTATGTTGGTTGTTTTCATTCTCCAAGGGTGTGAGGGTGGAAATGTAGAGATGGGATGAACATGAGCTAGTGGTGTCCTAGTCAGTAAATATGGTAGGTCTGTCATCACATTTAATATCCATACCCAATCTATTGGTTTTCATGGGCAATAGGGTATCAAACATTGTGATCAGTATGATGAGACTAATGTCTGAGGACAGGACCTTGACCTTCCCATTTTCATACGGAGGGATATGGAGCTTGTGTTTCTGGCTATGGTAACTAACCTTAGATAGTAAGTTTTGTTTTCATAAGGAATTGTTGTGATCTTTAAGACAAGGAATCGGTAGCAGACTGGATGCAAAGCAAGTGCCTAAAGCTCATCTCTGACAAGATGGAAGTACTGTTTTTCTACAACAAGACCTCCCCATGGGCCGCCACCTGGTGGCCACTGGAGTTAGACCAACACCCACACCCCACACAAGAAATCTAGGGAATATCCTAGATTACAAGCTCACCCTGAAGGCTCAAGTCAACACAGTGTGTACCTCCTGCTTCCACATCCAACAAATGCTGCTAAAAATCTTAAAACAGTTGCCTCAGAACACCAGACAGACTGTCACACAAGCACGCATCACCAGCAGGCTGGACTGTGGTAACACTTTCCATGACAGAGCCTCCAAGCAACTCCTACACAGACTTTAGACCATCCAGATCACTGATAAAAGATTCATACTCGACCTCCTATGCTGCATCACACCACAACTCAGGAAGCTTCATTGGCTCCCCATTCACAAAAAAATCAAACATCTCATGCACATGTACAAAGCCCTATACAACACAGGACCAGAATACCTGACCAGCCACATACAAAAAAACGAACATTGATCATTCTTCTACATCACACCCAAGACATGGAATGACCTACTTCTACACATCAGAGCCTCCTCCTCACTTCTTGAGTTCTGCAAGAAACTGAAAAATTGTCTCTGGATTTGCTCTTGGGTGATCAGTATGCTGCACAAACCAATATAACATAACCTTAAGTGTGGAAAATATATAGGAGCACAAACCACGTTTGTGTGCAAAATCAACCTTGGCGGATAATCAGTAGTAGATGAAAAGAAGGAAAATCACATTTAGGAGGAAAACACATTTGGTGCATGTCACGAGGTAGAAAATAGGATAAACCTACCTGAACTTTGAATCCAAACATAAAGTCAGTGGGTCTGTCGGGTAACTTACATAACAAAATAGGAAGAATAGAAAATGAAAAAATGACTAACAAATACTATCAGACATCTTTCACTCCCCCTTCCTTAGACTCACCTAACACTCACAATCTCATTCCTTTCTTCCCATTCCTTTCAGGCTCAACTTTCTTTCCTCATCCTTCTCATCTCCTACCCTATACCTCAGTCCACATCGCTCTTCTGTTTTTCATATTCTCATATCTTTCTACATATCTCTCAGTGTCACAGCTCACTTCAAGCCTCACACTTGCTCCACCAGTTTGCACCTGATGTGCTCTGTTACATTAAAGGCAGATTGCATGCTTTGGCACTCCTTGTTTGTTCAGTTGTGTATAGTTCATATGTTTAAATATATTTACCAGCATACAGTAATACTGTAGAATATGTCTTATAACATTGCCAATGAAAGACTTAGGCAGAACATGGAAGACTTGAGATATCCAAATCAATCTAGCTGGAGCAATACATTTGCATAGGGCAACTGAGAGCTGTACAATGGGTTGTCCTCAAGGAGCAAACGCAGTGCCAGATGGTAGTCTGTCTTCCTTGGTGAAACTGTCTCTTGGTGGAGTCTCAGAGTCATGATCTTTCAAACTCATGCCTTATTTATCCCCGGGTCAACAAATATTGCCCATACACATCCTCTAAGGCAAGGTCTGTGCATACAAAAGGCACACCAGTGCTTCTTGCTTCAAGATGTGGCTCTGTTTTTCAAAAAGATGGTGGGACAGCAACAGAGTCATGCATTATCTTACTATTCTATTGTAACAGAGTGTTTGTAGGAGGTATAGATAGAGACCTCTGCAGGAAAGAAAGGGATCTTCTCATGTCTTGGCATTAGAGGTGACGGGTTTGGCTCAAAAAAGGCTTGTTTCAGTGCAATTTTAACATTGTGCTGCAGACAGAACTCCCTTTGCACCACAAATGTTATTTTCACAAAATTAAAATATTGAGGTAGGAATCAGATTGCAACTCCTTGCTAAAACTAGGTAATTCTGTATTGGAGGCTTGTAAGGGACAAAAGATCTCCAACCCAAAATTCCCATTCATATTCTGCAACTGTCTGGGTAAAGTTTATACACACGGTACCGCTGTAAACAGAGACAAGTTTTATGCAAAATGTGGAATATTAGTTGAAGTGGAAGGTAGCCCTTTTCAAGTAATAATGACATTATTCCTTACTAGGTCCAGTTAGGTCTCAATAATTAAAATCTAAGCTTAACCCTTAGCACAATAAAAATCCCAATCCAACGTATACAAATAGAGAAAATGTAATGAGCAAATGTACATCAAAATGGCAAACATCAGATGTAGGGAACTGAAGAAATAACTTTTCAAAACTGCTGTTGTTTCTAGCTCCAAGAATCACAAAGCACCAACTGCAGGTATCTGGTCGTGTGATACCAGTTCAAAGTCAAAAACTAAGGCCGACCTCAGTGGAGTATGGTTTAGATACAGGGACTAGGTTACGGTCAAGTAGAAAGTTTAAACTTGTGACTTAGGGCCTGATTACGATTTCAGCAGATGGCATACTCCGTTACAAACCTGAGACATATTCTGTCTGCCATATTTCGATCTCCATCTGATATAATGGAATCGTAATACGACGGACAGGATATCCGTCACATTTTTGATGAAGTAAACTTGTCTACCAAAATCGTAATCAAGCCCTTTGTCTCAGAATGGAAGCTGAAAATCCTCAGCAAGGCAAAGCAGCTGGATGTGGCTGAGAAGGGTTCCACAAGATCAAATCACAGTTGAACAAAGTCCTGGTGAAGCAGTTGACTTCTGAGAAAGGTCAGAGCAGGAGAAATGTGCACCTATGGAAGGGCTCTAGTTTTTGGCAGTCAGGATTGTTTCAGCAGGGCGAACCAGCAAGTTGAGACCAACGCTAATGCAATGTCGTCAGGCCAGTGGTAGCCTTTGGTTGTTTCAGGAAACGTTTTTCAGTCCCAGCTTTTCTGGTAGGACAGGGTAGGCAGGGTAGGCAGGTGAAGTACACATTGACGTTTATCCAAGAGCCCCAGGGCTCTAGGAGATACAGCCTGGGGTCAGGACTTACTCTAGGGGAACCTACCATCAGGGTCCAGAGCAAGATTCAGGAAGATGGGCTTCTTGCAATTTTTGTGTCCCTGTCCCTTACCAGGAGGATAGCCAGTTAGCCCTTGGAGTCAACTCTTCTGTCCTGGGTTCAAGTGGGAAATAATGTAGCCTGTGGGGTTTCTCGCCACATTTTACAGGAGGTGCAGTCCTCTTCAGAAGCCCAAACAGAGTTCAGAAGGTGCAGCAGCTTCTGCCTTCATCATATCCAGCAGTCTTCTGCATTTGGCAGCCAGGGATGATACATTTATTCCTGGCACTAGCTTTTGGGAGGGAAAGCCTCCCTGGAAAACAGGAATAAAATTTCCACCTCAACCTTAGCCAGTCTTACATAATTTCCTGTGGATTTGGCACTAAACAATCCCACAATGCATCTCTCTGCCAAAATCCAAAATGTCAGAATGTTTTCTTCCTTTGGTCAGAGCTAGGGGAACACACACCCACGAGGTGTGGTCAATATAAAGAACAACTGTCCCTGCAAAACAAGTTCTGGGGCAGGTTTTCCCTTTCTTGAGATTAGTGTCTCTCTGGCTACTTATACCAATGGCAGGCCTAGGTGTGGGTTACATGTGCTATTGGTAGGGGCTGTCCCTTTGAAGATTGTACAGTTAGCGGCCACATTCCCTCAGGCATACTGTCAGGAGGAAGACATACCTCCTCCCAGCCAAGGCCCCTTTGTTCTCTTCCTGACATCAATTCACAACTCCCAGCAGGCTGAAAGGTGACAGTTGGGGATTATCTCAGAAAGGGTTAGTAGACAATTTAGGTAAGATAATGGCAACTTTCTGAAAGTTTAATTTTTAAAATAGCAATTTAAGCCCTTATCTGCTGGGCCAGTTTCCCCCCAGCACTGAGCCATATTTTGGCTATTTGAGGTAGTTTGAACTTAGGGCTCCATAACTTTTTTCCAGATAAGGTATCCACACCAAATGTGTGCCCTTTTCCCCAAAATCCTGTGGAATGTAAAGGTACCCAGGGTTTGTGGATTCCCCTGGAGGGGACCAAGAAAATAGGCAAAATGTAGAAAAACATGGTTTTGTTTTAGGAACATAGGGAAAAGTGCTCCATATAAAAGTGTCCCTAAAATGGCACCCTCAAACAGTGTGCTGTGCTAAAGCCATCATCTTCCCAGTTTTCATGAACACATGGAGTTGAATCAAAAAACCTAATTTTCTACCACAGTTCTGGCATTTTTCTAAGAGGTAGCCTATTTTTCCTATTTTTTGTCATTTCAGCCTACTTCCAATTTATGGTGGAAACCAGTGTGAAACCAATGTGTGATCCAAAAAATCACTTTTTTGGAAAAGTAAACAAAATTCCAAAATCAGCAAGGGATCCTGTGTTGATTCCTGAAGTTTTTCCCCAAGGAAAATAACTGTTGAAATAAAATAAATATTGGAGATGAGTAGGAAAAGTTGGCATTTATGACATTTTTATCTTTTACTATTTGTCACAATGGCTGATTGAAAAAAGCAATATACCATTATGTCCGTTAGACCCCTATGGTTGCAGGGATATATAGGGTTTGTAGATTCTCCAAGAACTCAAGGTACCCAGAACCAACAACTGAGCTGCACTGTACAATGGTTTTTATTGACCAATCCTGATAGCAAAAGAGGCAGAGTGAAAAATGGGTATCAATGAATTTTAACATTGTGCTGCAGACAGAACTCCCTTTGCAGAAAACCTTGCACCACAAATGTTATTTTCACGAAATTAAAATGTTGAGGTATTAGTCAGATTGTAACTCCTTTTTAAAACTAGGTAACTCTGTATTGCAGACTTGCACGGGACAAGGGATCTCCAAACCCAACATTCGGGTGCCCATTTCATGTATTTATGAAATGGGCACAAGATATAGAGTTTAGCAGCAGTAGTTATCTCTACATCTCTTAACTTGTGGGTACCCGTACTAGCGTATGATTTGGAGGATATTTTTCAAAATATTATCTTTCTTATACACTGGCTTACACATTTGAAAAGCACAAATGCAGCAAAATCCAATTGGTGATATCAAATGTTCTAATATTATATGCTTTCACAAGTCTCTCAATAAAAATGGTACCTCACTTGTGAGGGTAGGCATTTCCCATGACAGGAAATGACCCAAAACACAACATGGGCGCATCACATTTTTCCCCTAAAAACTGACCCTTTTTTTACAATGTGGGTAACTCTAAATTTTGGATCCTAGCTTAGCCGGCACCTAGGGAAACCTAGGAAACCTGTCCATTTTTTAAAACTAGATACTTTCTCTCTGTTTTCTTATCCACAATTACGTGCAAACCTTAAACTTTGACTAAAAAACGTAATTTTCCTCACATTACTGTGATGGTAAGCTCTGGAATCTGTGGGGAGACAAACATCCTTCCACCTGGCATTTCCCCAGGTCTCCCGATAAAAATGGGAGCTCACTTGTGTGGGTAGACCCAGTGCCCACTATAGGAAACAGCCCAAAACACAACATGAATGCATCATATTTTTCCACAGAAAACGGGCTTTTTTTTCCATAGTGGACAGCTCTAGATTTTGGACCCTACTTTAGATGGCACCTCAGCAAACCTAGCCAACCTGTGTGTATTTGAAAAGTAGGCACCTACAGTTATTCATAGTGGGCTGACTTGTGTGACTCTCACCACATTTTGTGACCCAGAATCTCTTGCAAACCTCGCACTTTGGGGAATCCACACAAGCCAGACCTCCCTGGAATCCCCCAGGTGTCAGTTTTCATAAAAGTCTGGGTTTGGTAGGTTTACCTAGATGGCCGACTAGCCCGGGACCAAAAACATACTTGCAAATCCAGATTGTTTTGTGATAGATAATTTTCATGTCTCCACAATATGTTTTGGGCCCTTCCCTGTCGCAAGCACTTGGCCCACACGCACAAGTGAGGCATAGATTGTCTCTGGAAACTTGAGGGGACGGTGGGTGGTAGGAAATTTGTGGCTGCCTTCAGATTCCAGGACTTTGCTTCAGGGAAATGCAAGAAAAATGTGTTTTGTAGGCAAAGTTTTAGTTTTGCAGGGGATTCTGTGTAAAAAACAAACCAAAAAGCCTTATAAGAGCCACGCAGGTCATGCACCTCTGGAGCCCCCTGGTTGTCTATTTAAAAAAAATCTGAAGGTTAGCGTAGGTGTCACAGTGTCCTTTCCTCGGGATCTGCACGCCGCCGAACAACAGGCCCACCTTCCAGCGTCACCAACTCAGAAAGCTATTATAGCACAGAGTTATGGTGAAGCCAGTCGGGGAAGGGAATTAGGATAGGGAACAGCAGGGAGAGAGTTCTGAAAAGGAAAAATGGTTAAGCATGTATGTATATACTTGTTCATAACAGCATTAACATTAAATTATACATTTAGACAAAGGCGTCTCCGTGAATGCAAGTGTTGAGACCCTTATGGAATAAACAAAGGTGTCTTAGTGGATGCAAGAGTTGAGACCCTTATGGAATAAACAAAGGCTTCTCCGTGTGTGCAAGAGTTGAGACCCTTATGGAATAGACAAAGGCATCTCCGTGGATGCAAGTTTTGAGACCCTTATGGAATAAACAAAGGCGTCTCTGTGTGTGCAAGAGTTGAGACCCTTATGGAATGAACAAAGGCGTCTCCATGAATGCAAGAGTTGAGACTCTTATAGATTAAACAAAGGCGTCTCCATGAATGCAAGAGTTGAGACCCTTATGGAATAGACAAAAGTGTCTCCGTGGATGCAAGTGTTGAGACCCTTATGGAATAGGCAAAGGCGTCTCCATTTGTTCAAGATTTGTGACTCTTATGGAATAAACAAGGCGTCTCCGTGAATGCAAGAGTTGAGACCCTTATGGAATACACAAAGGCGTCTCCGTGAATGCAAGAGTTGAGGCCCTTGTGGAATAGACAAAGGCGTCTCCATGAACGCAAGTGTTGAGACCCTTATGGAATAGACAAAGGCTTCTCAGTGTGTGTAAGAGCTGAGACCCTTATGGAATAAAGAAAGGCATCTCCGTGAATGCAAGAGTTGAGGCCCATAAGGAATAAACAAAGGCGTCTCCGTGAATGCAAGTGTTGAGACCCTTATGGAATAGACAAAGGTGTCTCCGTGTGTGCAAGAGTTGAGACCCTTATGGAATAGACAAATGAGTCTCTGTGAATGCAAGTGTTGAGACCCTTATGGAATAGACAAAGGTGTCTCCGTGGATGCAAGAGTTGAAACCCTTATGGAATAAATAAAGGCGTCTCCGTGGGTGCAAGAGTTGGTAGAATCATGATACTTCAGGATGTCGTGAGCATTAAACAAAACTGGGCGTGGCCCTTCTCTGAATCTTGGAACAAGAACAATTAGTAAAATCATAATACTTCAGGATGTCGTGAGCATTAAACAAAACTGGGCGTGGCCCTTCTCTGAATCATGGAACAAGAACAATTAGTAAAATCATGGTACTTCAGGATGTCGTGGACATTAAAAAAAACTGGGCGTGGCCCTTCTCTGAAACATAGAACAAAAACGAACTGAGACCTCTGAACCTTGAGAAGGCAAGAGCTTGGACCTTGGACATACTCTGAACATCAATCATGTAACTACTATGCATTCATAAACATAAAACGTTTGGTCTCAGTCTAGAAATTCGCAAAGACTTAAATATGAATCTCACATATCATCAAAGGCTTAAATATGTCTCTCACATATAATGCTTCCAAAAACAGTGAAACTATGATTTGCTTATCTTCAAGATGTTTTCACATTTGCCACCTGGGCCTGAAAGTTTTATTCATGTAAACTGAAGCGCCTTGATTATTAGACCAAGGGCGCTTTACTCATATGAACTGAAGCGCTTTGATTGGTGTGCGAAGGGTGCTTTACTTCCAATGAACTGAAGCGCTTTGAATGTCGTGCCATGTGCGCTTTACTCCTGTGAACTGAAGCATTTTGAATACCATGCCAAATGGGCTTTACACCTTTGAACGGAAGCGCTTTGAATACCATGCCAAGTGTGCTTTACTCCTGTGAACTGAAGCGCTTTGAGTACCATGCCAAGTGCGCTTTACTCCTGTGAACTGAAGCGCTTTAAATGTTGTGCCCGGGGCGCTTTACCAGTATGGCCTGAAACGCTTTGCTCGTTACGCTAAGGGGCGCTTTAGCTTTTGGAATTAACTACTTCCTTCAAACTTGGATTCAGCAAGGCCTTACCGCTACGAGTACGACCTACTTGTTTTTGAATGCACCATGGAAACAAGGATACTTCGGTTAGATGACACTCTGCCATTCAGGAACTCTGCTCTTCTCCAGAGAAATCCCCACGAGGTCTGGCTGCATCGAAGTCTTCAAAATAGTGAGCAACGTGCTTGGGTGTGGCTGGGCCTAACAGGCCTGCCACACCCCAAGATGGCTGCTGTCTCTAGAAAATGGGAATTGTAGTCCCTTCATGGAATAGCACTGATGAGTACATCTTGTCCACCAATGACCTGAACCTGCAGCTTTATGAGCTTTGCCACAGGGCAGACAACGTTGATGGCCACCTTTGGAGCAAGAGGGGATGACAAGTGGTGCGCAGAAAGCGCTGCAGAGCCACGCAGCGGAGTTTCGGGGGGACCTGGACTGCGCATGGTTCTATTCCTAACATTACACCCCTCTCCCAAGCGCGGTCCAGGGCCCGGTTTACCAGGATGGAGGAATTGAAATCGTCGCACCAAACATGGTGCATGGACATTTTTCTCAGGTCCCCATGAGTCATTTTCCGGTCCATATTCCTTCCAGGACACTAAATACCAAAGGGAAGATCTACGATATCCGGAGTTTAGGATAGATCGTACCTCATACTCCCAATGACCTTAGCCTAATGGAGGAGCAGGTTTCGGAATTAAAGTGTGAAACAATTGATGAATTTTTAAGGACGATGGCAGCTTTAGTTTGTATGTTACAGGGCTCACCTGTCGAAGCACTTCATAGGCCCTTATAAATTTTGGATGGAACATATTTTCAGTCTTGACCACAACTTCTGGTGTGGTTTGGGCAGAAGCAGACAGCCTTACAGGTAAAATGTGGGGACGGCGTCCACATGAGCCATAGAAAGGAGTTGAGTCTATAGAAGAATGGTGGGAGTTGTTGTGAGCCAGCACTGCTACAACTTGAATCTTTTTCTTAGTCATTGGCACGCCATTAGCTTTGGGCTCGAAAAACAACAGAGAAGCTGGTAGTGATCTTGATGATTTAATTAGTTTGTTGACTAAGCATTGATTGAGATATTCTCATAAAACTTGGTTCTTTTTCTCATAGAAGACATCAGGATATTCTGAATACTATTTTGGCAGGTGGCTGTGGCAACAGAATGTTGGGGATTTTCCTTTTTGTCTTCTCTTGGTAGAAGACACTTATCTAGGCAAGAAAATGAAGAAGGATGTAAAACCTGTTTGTGCTAGTCTATACTTGGATTGTGTAACACTAATCTCAGCATTCCTGTCATTTTTGCAAATTATTTGTATTGATGAGGTTTGCATAGTTACAAGCCCTCCTGCCAATTCACTACCATCAACTGCATGAACAATTTCAGGGACCTTTTTCTTTATACTGGGTATCTGGTAAATTTGTTATCAGGTTTTAAATTGTATTAGATCATCTATTGCTATTAGGGACCGGTATTAATATCCTGTAATTTATTAATTTTATTTCATGCTGATTTTTAAATCTTATTCTTATGTTCAGAATTCTATACCCTATATATGTGGTTTAGTATAGCTTTTATTCCAGAGGAAGAAAGGTTTTTATTATATTTTAGGGTATTTAAACAGTTTTTTAGTATTATATTGCATGAAACTAGTAAACGTTCTGATAAGAATATTGGAATATCTGTGAAAGAGGAACTTGGATAAGAATATTCTGTCATCCTTTTCTTTGATAACATATGTAAGATGTGTTTTACTTTTTTTTTTTGTCTGTTTGTTCCTTCGGAAATCTGATCTTAATTTGTACTTTTATGGCAATTGCCGAATAAAGTTCTTTGACTGACTACTGGGTATCTGTGAATTTAGTGCTGTTTGTTGATCCACAAACTTTTTGATTGTTCCTGACTCTATTAAAACTTGTACAGTTTGTTGTTCTAGGATTCAAGAATATTTGGTATGGCGATTTGTGCAAGAACAGACTGAAGGGATTGTCAATTTGCCCAAGAGATCCCCTTTGTTTTTTCATGGGCTCTTTAGTGTTTCCTCTGGCCAAGTGGTTTCCACCACTAGCTGATTGAAATGTGATAAACACATTATCAAGTCTTTGTTTCCTTGACGTACTCCTAGTAACTCTTTGTTTTCAGTAAAGGAACTGTCCAAATAGCGGCATCGCTAGTCCGGTATGATAATAAGAATACAATTCTAGATTATGGGTCCGGAAAAGCACAAGGACAACAAGTAAAATGCAATTCCACCTATGTGAGCAAACACTGAACCTTATCAACCAAATTGTCAAAAAAAAAAAAAAAATTTGGAGTCAGTTAGATCACTTTGCACTTGATTAATTACCTGTATGAGGGTATTTTGAGGAGGCCATCTTGATCAGCCGACGTACAGACCGAGAGGAAAATATAAACTCGTGGGCTCACTATTCTGTCACAGTGTCCTTTCCTCAGGATCTGCACGCCGCTGAACAACAGGCCCACCGGCGTCACCAACTCAGAAAGCTATTATAGCACAGAGTTATGGTGAAGCCAGTCAGGGGGAAGGAAATTAGGATAGGGAACAACAGGGAGAGAGATTTGAAAAGGAAAAATGCTTAAGCATGTATGTATATACTTGTTCATAACAGCATTAATATTCAATTATACATTTAGAGAAAGGCGTCTCCGTGAATGCAAGTGTTGAGACCCTTATGGAATAAACAAAGGTGTCTTAGTGGATGCAAGAGTTGAGACCATTATGGAATAAACAAAGGTGTTTCCGTGTGTGCAAGAGTTGAGACCCTTTTGGAATAGACAAAGGAGTCTCCGTGTGTGCAAGAGTTGAGACCCTTATGGAATAAACAAAGGCGTCTCTGTGAATGCAAGAGTTGAGACCCTTATGGAATAGACAAAGGTGTCTCCGTGAATGCAAGAGTTGAGACCCTTATGGAATATACAAAGGCGTCTCCGTGTGTGCAAGAGTTGATACACTTATGGAATAAACAAAGGCGTATCCGTGAATGCAAGAGCTGAGACCCCTATGGAATAGACAAAGGCGTCTCCATGAATGCAAGAGTTGAGACCATTATGGAATAGACAAAGGCGTCTCAATGTGTGCATGAGTTGAGACCCTTATGGAGTAAGCAAAAGCGTCTCCATGGATGCAAGAGTTGGTAGAATCATGATGCTTCAGGATGTCATGAGCATTAGCCAAAACCGGGAGTGGCCCTTCTCTGAATCATGGAACAAGAACAATTAGTGAAATCATGATACTTCAGGATGTCGTGAGCATTAAACAAAACCGGGCGTGGCCCTTCTCTGAATCATGGAACAAGAACAATTAGTAAAATCATTATACTTCAGGATGTCGTGAGCATTAAACAAAACTGGGCGTGGCCCTTCTCTGAATCATAGAACAAAAATGAACTGAGAACTCTGAACCTTGAGAAGGCAAGAGCTTGGACCTTGGACATACTCTGAACATCAATCATGCAACTACTATGCATTCATAAACATAAAACGTTTGGTCTCAGTCTAGAAATTTGCAAAGACTTAAATATGTATCTCACACATCATCAAAGGCTTAAATATGTCTCTCACATATTGTGCTTCCAAAAACAATGAAACTATGATTTGCTTATCTTTGAGACTTGTTCACATTTGCCACCTAGGCCTGAAAGTATTACTTATGTAAACTGGAGTGCCTTGATTATTGGACCAAGGGCGCCATACTCATATGAACTGAAGCACTTTGATTGCTGTGCGAAGGGCGCTTTACTTCCAATGAACTGAAGCGCTTTGAATGTAGTGCCAAGTGCGCTTTACTCCTGTGAACTGAAGTGTTTTGAATACCATGCCAAATGCGCTTTACTCCTGTGAACTGAAGCACTTTGAATACCATGCCAAGTGCGCTTTACTCCTGTGAACTGAAGCGCTTTGAATACCATGGCAAGTGCTCTTTAGTCCTGTGTACTGAACCACTTTAAATGTCGTGCCCGGGGTGCTTTACCTTTTGAAATTAACGACTTCCTTCAAACTTGGATTCAGCAAGGCCTAACTGCTACGAGTACGACCTACTCATTTTTTAATGCACCATGAAAACAAGGATACTTCGGTTGGATGACACTCTGCCATTCAGGAACTCTGCTCTTCTCCAGAGAAATCCCCACAAGGTCTGGCTGCATCCAAGTCTTCAAAATAGCGAGCAACGGGCTGGGGTGTGGCTGGGCTTTATAGGCCTGCCACACCCCAAGATGGCTGCTGCCTCTAGAAACATGGGAATTGTAGTCCCTTCATGGAATAGCACTGATAAGTGCATCTTGTCCACCAATGACCTGAACCTGCAGCTCTATGAGCTTTTCTACAGGGCAGACGATGTTGATGCCCACCTTTGGAGCAGGAGGGGATGACAAGTGGTGCGCAGAAAGCACCGCAGAGCTGCGCAGTGGAGTTTCGGGCAGGACCTGGACCGTGCATGGTTCTATTCCTGACAGTAGGTGTCAGCTGAGCTAGGGACCAAAATCCACAGCTACCCATAATAACAAAAAAAACAAGGAGTTCCTACTAAAGGTCATCTTCCCCACAGAAATAAATCCAGTCCCAGTTTTTTAAAGTTAATCCACACTAACACTGGTTGGTTTTAGCACCTCCAGCAATACTGGTTTCAAAGCATAAATACTTATTCAAGTATCTGAATATTGACACTAAGCCTTCTGAAGGTGAGCCAGAAAGCCATGTCACGAACGACATCAATCACTTTATGGTCCATTCACATGCCATACAAGCACCACACACAAGACTATCAGACCGCCGACCACAGACCCAATCCAACCGATCAGTGAACTCATATCAACGTACTGCCTTTAAGCAAGGGCCCATCACATTCATGCCACACAGGACGGAATCAGTTTGACTACATTCTACAAACTATCTAGAAACCGCCTCCTTTTTTCTGAACATTACTCAACGCATCCCTAATGAACCCTTACTAATAGCTTCAATGACAGCCACATGAGGCTCAGGAAGACATGACTTTCATGTGCCTTTATTGTACCCACTGTGCTAATTCAACTCCTACCAGTCTATGAATAAAAGTTGAGGGTGTCCCAGTACGCTCCTGAGGCGTCATTCCTCAAACTGAGTGAGCATATCTACCTATTAAACTAAGGCAAACATACTGGAAATTTTTCCGAAGTTCCCTAAAAAGAACATCATAAACTATAAAGAACTGTAGTTTATGACACAGGGTAGTCTGTGAAAAAATTGCATATGTCCCATCCACCGTTATGTGCAGTGCTGCGACTGGAATGCACTTATCATACTGCAAACTGAACATCTACTAAATTCTAACAGAGGATGAACATGGCAAGCAGGTCAAGCATTTACCCATTTGTGTCATAGTAATTCAGTATCGGGGTGAGCACCAATGCGTTTGAATCCAAAGGTAAAGACGAAGTGGTATGTGTATCTGTCTGTATTATCTTTACTATCTGTCTTCTTACTATGCAGTATCCCTGGGAAAGCACACCGACCATAAGTTTTTCTTACCCATTCACGTATCCGTCCTCATCAGAGTCCTGGCTAATCCTATGTAATTGCTAAGTGAAACTATACTGATTCCTTCCGACCCTACTTAGCTACTTGAAGCTCAAAAAAACTTGTCTTACATGCCCCATCAGTAAAATTTAGCATGCTAAACCCAACTCTGTCTCGTTTGTGGATGGAAGTTAGGGGTGTCCGAGTATGACTTCCACAAACTGAGTGAGCATATCTACTGTTGAAACTAAGGCACACATGCTGGGGAATACTGCCTGTTTTCCCTAAAGTAATAAGCCAAACAAATGTCCTATGGGACTCATTCACTACACTTCTACTTTTGCTTTGACAGTGGGAAATCTCAATTAGTAAATTGTATCAAACCCAATGTTATTGAAGAGGGGTGCAGGACACAATATCTTGTATGATGATTGTTGTCACATCTCATACTAAAGATGTGAAAACAATCATCCTATAAGATATTGGGGGTCATTATGACCCCGGCGGTAGGATCACCAACAGGCTGGCAGTACATACCACCACATTATGACATTGGCGGGTTGCCTGCAGCCATCCTGCCAATTTACCATTCCTACCGCCATGGCGGTAGCAGCCGCTGGGCCATAGATAATAATCTCCAGCCCAGGGGCCGCCATAGTACCGCTGGCGGCATTTTGAGCCAGCCGACCTACCAGTGACAGCTCCTTTCCTGTCACTGGTAAGAGACTCACCCACCCCCAAACACTCCCCAGATGCCCCCCACCCTCCCTCCATTCACGCTCCTTCCCTTCCGATCCACCACTCCCCATACACGCACACACCGGCAAACACGCACCACACATACACCCACTCACTCACACTGGCATACACGCATTCATACACGCATACATCCAGTCATGCTAGCACACATCCGTACACACTTTCACACTGTAATGCAGACACGCACTCACATTAACATTCTTACATGCATTCACACACATGCATATACCCACGCAAACAACACTACACATAAAGACGCATTCACACTCACACATTCATGCACACAACCCCACACACACTCCGCTGTCGGAAGCCCAACTTACCTTCATACAGCACGTATTCCGTCAGGGAACGGGTCCGGGCACTGCTACTGCCAGCAGCGCCCGCCAGCAGAACACCGCCAGGCCGTATCATATGTCATGATACGGCTGGTGGTGCTCTACTGGCGTGGCAGTGCTGGTGGTAGCAGCGCCACCTTACCACCATCTGCCAGTATGGCCACAGGTGGATTTCTGCCCTTCTTGTGGCCGAAGTCCAACTGTGGTCATAATCTGCCGGACAGAGGGTAGCCGCAGTGATAGTCTTTTTGCGGCCGTCACCACGGCGGTAGGCAGTTTATACCACAAATGTCATAATGTGGGCCATTGTGTCCTGTACCCCTTTTCAATAACATCGGTCATTATACAAGTTACTAATTGAGTTTGCCCACTTTCAAAGCAAGTAGATATGTTGGTGAATAAGTCCCACAAGACACTTGTTTGACTTATTACACTTACTCTGGTTCTTGTGGGCAATCAGGGTAGTCCTTGTGTAGTATACATAGGTTCTCTAACAAGCACTTCAAAATCCAGTCAAGCCTTTAACATTTTAGCCCCACAGGGTACTCCGTGACAGCCTGGTATATGTTCTGTCCACCAGTATGTGCAGTGTCAGGACTATAATGCACATGTCAGTTGGCCAACAGAACAACTACTGTGTTCTGACGGCAGTTAAAGGTGTTGAGCACCCTATAAGGAAGTCCATGATTTCCTGAAGGGGAATAACTAAAATTCTGCAGATGCTTGCCTACGAAAGTAGTGGCTCATGGACGGTAGGTATTCATGCACAGCCACTGAGGGGAGTACCTAACAGCAGCTTCAACTCAGTCAACTTCCCAGTACTTCACTTTAGTATGAAATAACATAAAGAAAGTAGGGAAACACAGGGATGGCTGAGATGGGCACTGGAGACAGCAAACACAACTCTCCTCTCTCTTTCTGTGCTTCAAGCAGACTTTTCATAGACAGCATGATTGATCAGTTTTAGGTGCGTTAGGAATGCGATCAGCACAGTATCACTTCTGCACCTTTGCCACATCCTCCAGAACACATGAAGTGGAGGCTGCTGCTTTTGTAACAATAAGATTTTCAATAAAAGACCACTGAAAGTTAAGGAAAGACATGAGTCTTAATGTGGTTGTCTGGTGATAAACAACATACCCATTATATGTTCCCATCTGGATCAGGTAGGTAAACGGTTTCTTGTACCAAGTTTTATGACTCACATCATATGGCTGAAGAACCGGGTCATTCTTATCCACTCCGACCATGTACCTGTTGTAATCAAGGACACAGGTGGGCTTGTGAACTTCGGCCATTTGACCCCGAATCGTGATGGGGAAGTGCTCTCATCATGAATTGTATTTGAGCATGCAAGCACGCATCACGCCTATCCGAGAACCTGACTGCGAGTAGTTTGTTGGAACGCAACATAGTGCTCTGGTATTTTTGGAGGTTTTTGAAAATGAGCTCCTCTGGGAATCCTTTGAGGCAACAACGAAAAATACCATAGGCCACAGTGCCAGCTTTGTACGGCTCACTGAACAGCTCTACTCCCGTATAGAAACTGTCCACATATAGGTTATAACCTTTGTGAGGGAGTGGCTGAACAAGCTCCCATGCAATCTTTCCTGTGACCACTAGCATGATAGGGCAAGCTACAGGGTTTAGAGTGGAGTCTTTCCCTGTAAACACTTTCAAGGTGTATACATAGCCAGTAGGGCTCTCACACAACATGAACAGTTTCATGTCTTAGGGCACTCTTTTACTAGCAATGTACTGCCTTAACAGCAGCCCCCCTTTCTACAGGATCAAGGACTCATCAATGGCTATATTCTTTCCAAGAGTAAAAATCTGTGGAAACCTGGCAGACAAATGTTCCATGACAGGCCGAATTTTGAACAACCTGTCATGCTCTGGATGGTCCATGGGCAATGATGCAGAATTGCCACTGAAAAGCAACATGCATTGCAATAGCAAAAAATTATCTCTGCTCATGTACGGTTCAAAGATGGGGATTACCTAAATCATGCCAGTAGACCGGTAGGACAGCAAGTTTAGTTTCTGCACTAACCCCATTTTAAACATAAGTCCCAAAAATATCTTCAACTCCCTAAGCAAAGTGTGAGTCCACTGGCGTGCCCTTGAGCGGGGCACTAGAGTGTCTCCATATGCCCTCAAAACTTGTTTGGCACAAAAATTTGCTTGCTACACAGTTTGCTCAAGGAAGTCAGCATTCAAACGGAGATGGACGCAGTCAATTGGCAAAAAGTTGGGCGTATCTACTGAAAATTCAGCTTTGCCAGTTGAAGGCAGAATTTGTGGCTGACCTAAATAGGGGGGCTGCCAAGAGAGCACTCCTTCTGAGCTTGCTGCCGCATGTACCTACTTTCAGGGTTGGTCTTACCTGCTACTGTTGTCCCACTCCACAGACTGTGCTTGCAAAGGGACAGCACATCTGTCATCATCGTGTTCCTTAGAATCGCTGGAAGATGGGTCTTCGGATGGGACTTTGCCTACTGAAAAATCACTTCTAGATTCTGCTTCATTGTCTTCTTCCTCAGATGCTATCTCAGTATTTGGTGTCTCAGTCTGTGATCCTGCCTCCGAGCTGTCCTCCATAGCCCAAGTTAGGGGTTGAGCAGCAGTCATCCACTGAGACACCATCTGTACTACTGGCTAAAACCATTTTTCTAAAACACTATTCTACAGAGAATGCAGATATGTTGTTCTGAAACAGTTGGTGGGTGTGTGCAGGAGAAAAGTGTACAACAGTAAATAACGCTCACATTACCTTGTTGTTTGCAGCCACTTCAGCTGCTGCCTTGAAAGTTTTGGAGTGAGTCGTCAAGCAGGGGCCAAGAAAAAGGGTGTGTGCCAAAATGCTTCTTCCCTATGCAATTTCCCACAGGGATTTTGAACATGACTACAGCCTGAACTACTGGACGGAATTATATCAAATTTGGCAGAAAGGTAGCTCTTGGTCCGGAAAGAGACTTTTTTGTTATTTAGTGTAAATCCGTTCAGTCGTTCTTGAGTAATTAAGGAAAAAAGAAACTTAGATATCTGGGCGGAGCCTAAGCACAGATCTCATAGTGAGATCTGATTGGCTGCCAGCACTTCAACCATGAAGTGCTGGCATCCATCTTGGGACTAATATAGATGATAACACCTACTAAATGATCTTCAGAGCTGAAAACGACACCTAAAGCTTAAATCTAGGGGAAAAATACACTTTAAGCTATATATTTTATAGATATGTATATATATATATATATCAAACAGCACAAAATGCTGAGGCACCAGTTTAGAGAACATCCAAGCATTTATTCACAATGAAAAAAGCAGCTCCCACCGAATCCTCCTGACGCGTTTTGGCTGGAATGCCTTAATCATAGGTAAGTAGTTGCAGGTGTCCATAAAGCCAGTGCTTTTAACTTGTAACCCATGTGACTTGATAATCACCAACTACATTTCCCATAGGGCACCATGTTGTTATAGCCTTTACACTGCAGTATTTAACCTTAATTCTCTTTTTCACTTTAAAAAACAAAAATTATAAGGACGTTATAGTTAGGCTCACTTAATCTTAATTTATGCTGGCATGGCGTAAAAGATACCACAGTTACAGTCAAAATTCATAATAGTGCACTATTGTAGAGCTGTTGTCCTTTTTTGTAATCGTTTACAACCGCCAAAAAGTTTTTAGAACTGCTAGAAGAGATGTAACATACATCCCCTCCATCCCTTGCTCACCTCCATTCAATGTCGTGGTTAAATGACATGCAGTAAGGAAGCAAGCAGGTCATGCCCCCAAAAATGAATTCACAAACACAAGCTGGCTTCGTAGGGGGCCACCGACCCTGCAGGGCAGCCTCAGCTCCTAGGAGAAGCATGCAGTTTAACATCAAACAGCACAAAAGTCTGAGGCACCAGTGCAGAGAACATCCAAGCATTTATTCACAATGTAAAAAGCAGCTCCCACAGAATCCTCCTGGCGCGTTTCGGCTGGAATGCCTTAATCATAGGTAAGTAGTAGAGCCTTTTTTGTTATTTAGTATAAATCCATTCAGTTGTTTTTGAGTAATTAAGGAAAAAAGAAACATAGTAATCTTGGCGTAGACTAAGCTCAGATCTTATAGTGAGATCTGGTTGGCTGCCAGCACTTCAACCGTGCAGTGCTGGCAGCCATCTTGGGACTAATATAGATGATAGCACCTTCTAAATGATCTTCAGAGCTGAAAACGACACCTAAAGCTTAAATGTAGGGGAAAAATACACTTTAATATATATATATATATATATATATATATATAACAGTACAAAATGCTGAGGCACCAGTTCAGAGAACATCCAAGCATTTATTCACAATGTAAAAAGCAGCTCCCACAGAATCCTCCCGACACGTTTTTGGCTGAAATGCCTTAATCATAGGCAAGTTGTTGCAGGTGTCCATAAAGCCAGTGCTTTTAACTTGTAACCCATGTGAGTTGATAATCACCAACTACATTTCCCATAGGGCACCAGGTTGTTATAGCCTTTACACTGCAGTACTTAACCTTAATTCTCTTTTTCACTTTAAAAAACAAAAATTATAAGGACGTTATAGTTAGGCTCACATTTTAAATCTACAAAACCATAGAAATTCACAAGTTAAGGTTATTTCAAGAAAATATAACTTGCGTTCTCGCCATGCACAGTTTTTTGGCCAAAACTTTTACTGAAAATATTACCAATGTTATCAATGATGTTATCAAAGATGTCATGAGTGCAATAATTTGTGAGGTAATTAGCAGTGCATGGCGAGGGCGCAAGTTATAGTTAACTTAGGGAACGAGTTATAGTTCCTTGAGATAATGTTTAAAATGTGAGCCTAACTATAACATCCCTGTAACATTTGTTTTTTTTAATGAATTTCTATGTTTTTTTTATTCTATTTCTTAAGCACAACGTCCCTGTAACCTTTGTTTTTTTTCAGTGAATGTCTATGGTTTTTTGACATATATGCCCTCATTATGACATTGGCGGTAAATCCCACTTACCGCCATGCTGACTGCCACCAATATACCACTGCCGCAGCGGATTACCACCACCCATATTATGACCCACACATAGCAATCCGTCACTATACAGCCACACACACACGTCTGCCAGCCCAAAGGTCAGTGATAAACTGGTGGTACCAAAACCCACACCGTTACGCCAACAGAACTACGCCCACAGCATTATGACCCATGAATCACCGCGGCGGACATTCAATGGCGTAAACCATTGGCGCTACATACTGCTGCGCTTAAAATACACACAACCTACCAAAACAACACTACATTGGACAATTCAAACTAACCACACCTGACACCCATACACACACCACACCCACACACCACTATAAAACACACACACACATTACCCACAACCCTTTACCATTACAAACAAGTGCGATAAGAGGGATAGCAAAACCACAGACACACACCACCATCACCTATACACCATCCACGCACCTTACATCACACACCCCTATGCAGCACCCCACACATCCTCACCCACACCACCCACAATACACCCATGGGACCACAACAACACCCCAGGTTCTCTGAGGAGGAGCTAAGGGTCATGGTGGAGGAAATCATCTGGGTAAAGCCACAGCTATTAGGATCACAGGTGCAGCAGACATACATTGCAAGGAAAATGGAGCTATGGCGGAGAATCGTTGACAGGGTCAACGCCGTGGGACAACACCCCAGAACAAGGAATGACATCAGGAAGAGGTGGAATGACCTCCAGGGGAAGATGCGTTCCACAGCAGCAAGACACCAACTGGCTGTACAGAGGACTGGCGGTGGACTCCCAACTCCTCCTCCACAACTAACAACATGGGAGGAGCAACTCTTGGCAATCATGCTCCTGAGGACCTGGCAGGAGTAGGAGGACTGGACTCTGGTAAGTCAAATATATATTACTATCATCCCCCCTAAATGCATGCCATCACAAACCCCCACCCTTACCCTCACTCCCATCACTCCACCACCTCACACACCCCACCATCACAACCCACCCCTCCCAATACCAAGCCCTGCATGTAACACCAATGCACGGACCCCTATCAGAGACCTGCATAGACACCATCACTAAAGCATGCACATTAGAGAGAATCACCTAGCCCACAAAATCACTACTCATGCCAAGCAAAGCTGCCAGGGCAATAACAACCATACAGGGCAACACACCCATGCAAAAGATGTGACACACAGAAACAATAACACTGCATTGGCATCCCCACAGGTCCCCCACCCAACGTCACTGGAGAGGAGGTGCCAGCAACTTCCAGTTCACCCCCAGAAGAGGCCCACAGTGATGACGGCAGCTCTGGATGCCTGGATCTGGATGACCAACCTGGCCCATCAGGGATCTCCAGACAGTCTGTAACTCAGGCACAGTCCCATACCACCACAGAGCCTCCCCCCTCAGGAAACACCACCACAGTACCCACCCATACTTCTGTCCCCAGGACACATCAATTAGCAGTGTGTCAACCACTACAGGGATGCCAGGCCACCCCACAAACACAGGATGATCAGGGACCTGGGGTCAGTGGCAGTGGGCACACGGTTCTGGGGACAGAAGCACAGGACAACAGGGAAGCTGGGAGGACTGCTGAGGGACAGGGTGAGGAGATGCCCAGGGAACCGACTCTCCAGGAGGCACTCACCAACATCCTGGGAGCATACCACCATTCCCAGGAGACGATGGGCCAGATACTGGACGTGTTTCAGGACACCCAGCGGCTGCAGGAGGGACAGGTCCTGGGGATCAGGGAGGACTTGAAGTCCATTACCACCACCCTGGTCTCCATTGCAGGGGTGCTGGCAGACATGGCCAACACCATGAGGGAGGCAGTGACACACCACCGGGCCCCTGACACTTTCCAAAACAATGAACAGCCTTCCACCTCCACTGCCGCTAGTGGACAAGAGGCCCCGCCACAGGAACGACAGGCCACCGGCACCCCACTGCCTGCAGAAGAAGAACCACCCCGCAAACAGTCCCTGCAATCCAGGCAGAAGCCAGAGAACATTGCTAAGACCCCTGCCAGGAAATAGGACTTTTCAATGTCACCCTTGTGTCCCACTCTGTCACCCCGTCCACCTTGAACTGCCATTGCTCCTCTTCCTATGCCTCCATGGATAATGCACCTGTGATACAAATAGACTGGGCTCTATCCTGGACTTTCCTCCATCATCACCCCAGGCCATTGCACATCCCCCTCTAATTATTAGCACTTAAATATACACCACTTGAATAAATACAAGTATGGAGTCTGTCAAATCATTTAACCATGTATTCGTTTAACAAGCTTTACACACTGCCATATAATTGTACAGTATTGTTTAAATAGGAATGACTGCAGTCAATACACCAGGAGCGATAGTGAGGCACAAATATCTGAAAATAGAGATGCCAAAGGGTACAGTAAGTGGCCATGGAAGTTGGAAAATCAGCCTGTCAGTGACAATGTCAAATACAAAACTGTCAATGTAAAGTGTCATTACAGTGTCTTACCTGTGTGTCATTGGAAGTACTGTCTTATAATAGCACTTCTGTTGTCCTCATCCTCTGCCTCCTCATCTTCACTGTCAACAGGGTCCACTGCTGCCACACGCCCATCTCCAGCCTCATCTTCCTGCAGAAAAAGCACCTGGTGACATAAGGCAAGGTTGTGCAACATACACCATGCCACGATGATCTGGCACACCTTCTTGGGTCAGTAGTACAGGTATCTACCTAATAGATGGAGGCAGTGAACAATGGCCTTCAGGAGGCCAAATGTCCTTTCTATTATTCCTCGTGATCACCCGTGTGCCTCAGTGTAATGTTCCTCTGCCCTTGTCCAGGGATTCAACACAGGGGTCAGTAGCCATGAGAGGATGGGGTAACCAGAGTCACCTGCAAATATCGAGGGACAATTGTTAGACACACACTAACCCTTAGGGCCCACATCATACTCATACACCAACAACCCCTGGGTGGGAACCAGGGCTCGCCTATTAGCCACACCTGGTTCCTCTAGAGTTGAGCCATCACGTATGGGATGCTGCTATTTTTCAGGATAAAGGCATCATGCACAGACCCAGGATAATTTGCATTGACATGGGAGATGTACTGGTACGCCAGGCACACTATCTGTACATTCATGGAGTGAAAGCTCTTTTGATTTCTGAACACCTGTTCATTTCTCCGGGGGGGGACAAATGCAAAATGTGTACCATCAATCGCCCCAATAATGTTGGGGATATGTCGCATAAATATCAGCTTTCACTGTGGCCAAATCCTCCACCTGGGGAAAAACGATGTAGCTGTGCATGTGTTTCAAAGGTAAGAAACATCTCTCTCCTAAATCCTACAAAAATCAGCTCAGTTCCAATGATCACAAAACTGTAATATCAAAATCCAAATTTAATCACAATATTCATAAATATCTAAACGTATACATCTATTGAAATCATTGTTCAACATAACACCCCCCTATAATTAAGTCAAACAAACATTAATCTAAGACAGACAAGACCATACAACAAACACATTGACAGAAATCACGTACACATATCACGTAACATATCAGTTCAAACATAGGAACATAGTTATCTAACACATCTCATAAAACATGTAAACTATAATCCAAATCATAATAAATGTCTCAAGGATTACAAGAAAAGCAAGAACAACATATATACAAGTACTCATGATTGTCCTTCAAATGCTGACTGACTTAATTTGCTGATGATAGTTCTTCAAAAGTTCACTGACTTTATTCAATCCACTGCATCCTGAGAGTGAGAGACCTTTCCAACTCCCACTCTCAATTCAACATAATTAACATCCAAGTGGTTTCTAAAGTATCACTCATTCCCATATGCAGCATCCAATTTGGTAGTGAGCCATCCAACTCGTCGACGCGCGTTTTGGTGGACTTGCGCAAACAGTATGTATAGCTTAATTGCCGCCACCTTCCTCAGGGCATTAAATTCTTAATGAAGCATGGAATCTTCTCTGCCATTCTATATCTAATGAAAATCAATATACATATATCAATCACAAATGCCCATAATGCCAAACATCTAAGTATAATGTGTCTGCTCACACCCACTACCACATCTGAAACAGTGTCAGAAGGGGGCCTCAAACCACATGCAACATACACCAAAACTCCCAAACCTGTTTATCAAAAAATGCAAAACCACCCAGTGAAAGAGAAAAAGAATATAAAGACTGCCCAGCGACAGAATACCTAATAAAGCTGCTTACCAGGGCCAACAAAAACAAAGAACAGCAGCTTGTCACTTCATCGTCTGATGCAAATGCCGTTTTATACTACAAAAAGAAATCACAAAAAATCTAACACATCCTAAACAAACTACATTAAAACATGTGCCTGACTCGCTTGCCTATTCTGCCATATGCCTTGAGACGCCTCTTACCTCTAATTTGTAGAAACGGGGGTCGTCCAAATATCCAGTCCAAATAGAATCGAATAAGACAGGACCTCTGCGTAACCCAGTTACTTAAAGCTGCCGTAGACGTACAGCAGACCAGGATATCATCAACAGAGAAAACGGATATTCGCCACCCATTTACTCTTTGCCCTAGTGCGGCGGCCATCTTAAAGAGGGCAAGAGTGCATTATGCTGAGTGCAGAATGCAGAAATTGGTCAACACAACAAACGTCCAGGCAATGCCGCTGTGTCCGAACTGATTTCTCCAAAAAATATATAAAAAAATATGGGAACATTTAATCAGGGCAGACCATACTCTCGTCAGCACTATTGAGAACATTGGCTGATACATTCCTGCTGCCAAGCCCACTGTCACTTGGAAAGAGCCACTTGCCAGGAAATGGAGCACAGATAGGACTTGTACAAGAGGGGGGATCCCGGTGAGCTGATGGATAGCAGATATCAGGTCAGGTTCCAATTGGGCACACAGCTCTGTGATTGTGGCCCTGTCCAGTATATAGGTGAGGATAATATGCCTGTCCTCCATTGTTGCCACGTCCACAAGGGGCCTGTACATGGGGGGATGTCTCCATCTCCTATTTTTCTGCAGCGGTTGCCATCTAGGGGACAAATGGTGAGTAGCTGTTCAGTATTCCATATTTCCAAACACTACACTGCATGTTGTGACTGTAGCACAATATTGTTGTATAGTCCCAAATGGTGCCTATGTGTACTGTGACGCAATTAGGTGCCCTAGCCTGCCCCCCACCCATGAAATGGCATCTGCCTGTCATGTATGGAGGGACAGGTGGAAATGAGGTAATTCCGCTTACGTTGTGCGCCGTTGCGGGAGGGGATCGAAAACTGACGTGCAACTCCTCATTGGATCCCATTGGGCCCTATGGGTTACAGTGTCCAATGGTGATGTACGCTGGCAGTGATGGTACGCACCACTACGGATGTGACCACCATTTTCTATCTGTTCACCCACTTGCTACCTGACCTTCAACAGGAGAGGACCTACACTGCAAGTGCTGCTGTGACCTGTGTCTGGAACCGACCATGGCTCGTGTCACTGGGGTAAGGGCCCCTGCCTGCACCGCTACAGGGTTGGAGAGACTGGTGGATGGGCCCCTACCCCAGTACCGAATGCTGTATGGGCCTCCAGAGCAACAGGTGAGTACACTGTGAGGATGATGCATGGGGCATGAATGCATGGAGTGCTGTGTGTGAGGGCCTCGTGTGTGGGGGGTTCGTGGAAGGGCCCTGGCCTGCGTGCTGCATGTATGGTGGGCAATGTCTGTGCGTAAGGGGATGGGAGGGCTATGGTGGGACATGAGTGTAACAGGCCGGACGGTCTGACTGATACCTTTTGATTTATGTATATTTCTGCAGGTCAGCGCCCATCAGAAAAAGGGTACATGGTGTGCCATCACCAAGGACGTGCGGACCCTGGGGGTCTATGGCAGGTGGAGCAACCACTGTCGCAAATGGTGGGAGGACCTGAGACGCTGGGCAAGAAAGACGGTGGAAGACCAGCTGGGGATGGCCTCCCAACGAGGAAGGGGTGCCCGTCGAACCTTACCCCCGATGGCCCGCATACTGGCGGTGGCCTATCCTGAGCTGGATGGGTGCTTGAGGGCATCACAGCAGCCACAAGGGGGTGAGTAGAGTTTCCCAATATACTACTTGCGCGTGGTGGCGTAGTCTCCGGGTGGGGCATGTGGGCCTGTGGGTGCCCCTAGGTCAAGCCGGACATTGCAGGGTAGGTCCCATGTTGGGCAGGGTATGATGTGAACCACCTCCAACCAAGCTAGTAGGCATCCAATACCGGGCAGGGGTCTGTGGGTCTCAGGTATGCTGTTATTGGCGTTAGGTATTACTGTCCATGGGCTGGTGACTAGCATTGTGACTGGTAATGCATTGCCTAATGGGTAGGGCTATTCACTGTGTGTGTGTATCTTGTACACCAACGGTGGTGTTGTTGCAGCCACTGACCAAGTGTATCCTTTGTCTCTTCCCCCCCTTTTTGTTTTGTCACCCTGTCCTTCTGTGCATTAGTATCATCTGGCGGAGGAGCAGAGGCACCGGTGACGGAGGGAGCTGCATCCCACATGGCCCAGGAGGCCGAATCCACTGACGGTGAGGGCACCAGTGGGACAGAGGGCGAGGAGTGCACCATGGCGGAGACAGGAGGGGACAGTTTGGACAGTGATACCTCCTCCGATGGAAGCTCCCTGGCAGTGGTGGACACCTCTGTGGCCACCCCAACTACAGGTACAGCTGCCACTCCTGTACCAGCACCGCCCTCTCAGCAGCCCCTCAGTGTGTTTCCCATGCCCGCTCACCCAGGAGGGTGGGCATATCCTTCGCCCCAGGCACCTCAGGCCCTGCCCCAGTTAGCCTTGCTGCCCTAAGTGAGGAGGCTATTGACCTCCTGCGATCCATCCATGTTGGGCAGTCAACCATTGTGAA
Source organism: Pleurodeles waltl (assembly GCF_031143425.1). Taxonomy (NCBI): domain Eukaryota; kingdom Metazoa; phylum Chordata; class Amphibia; order Caudata; family Salamandridae; genus Pleurodeles; species Pleurodeles waltl. The sequence goes on from NC_090445.1 coordinate 514,426,173, forward strand.
TGCCATCCAGGGGCTGGCAGCCCATTTGCAACAAATAAATGCATTCCTAAAGGGCATTCACTCTGGCATGGTGGCCCAACAGAGATCAATGCAGGCTCTGGCCTCCTCTCTGTTGGCAGCCATTGTCCCTGTTTCTAGCCTCCCCCCTCCAACTTCCTCTACCCAGTCCCATTCCCTCCAACCCCAAACTATCCCAAGCACACAGGCAGACCAGTATGCACACAGGACAACACACAGGAGTGGTTCAGGCAAATACAAGCACCACACATCATCCCACAGTCACTCACACAAACACTATCCAGATGCAGACATACCAAAATCCACTGCCTACAGTGTGCCCCCCTCCTCCTCCCTGTCCACCTCCCTCCCAGTTGCGTCTCCACTCACACCTGCATGCACAACATCCTCATCCACTACCTCACCAGCACACCTATCACTATACACCCCTCACTGGCGGTCACCACCCCCACAACCATGCACACGTCCCCTGTGTCCTCTCCCACTGTGTCTGTGTGCCCTCCTCCCAAAGTACACAAACACAAGCACTCAGACACCCAACAGCAATCCACCTCACAACAGCATCCAGCCCATGTACCTGCACCCAAACACAGCAGACAGACACCTCTACAACCACTTCCTCTTCCTCCACTCCCAAACCTTCACACTCTTCCCACCCCAATGTCTCTAAGAAGCTTTTCCTCTCCACCATTGACCACTTCCATACCCCTCCCCCCCTATCCTTCACATCGAGCCAGGGTTGTCAGAACCCAGACAAGCACCTCAGCCAACCAGTCCATGGCCACAGTAGTGTTGACAGCTACTGCAGGTGGGAGAGGATCCTGGGAACCAGCCAGCAGCACTGAAAGTGTGCCTGCACCAGGTGCATCAAGGAAGGGCAAGGAGGCACCACGAGCTGTGAAAGGGAAGGGCAAGAAGGCACCACCAGCTGCGAAAGGGAAGGGCAAGGAGGCACCACCAGCTGCAAAAGGGAAGGCCAAGGAGGCACCACCAGCTGCGAAAGGGAAGGGCAAGGGGCCTGCACCTGCAGGCAGGAAGAACAGGAGGCCTGGTGCTGGGACTCATTTGGAGCTCCCACCACCAACCATGGTGGTTCAGCCGTCCAAGGCTCCAGGGGAAGGGCTGGAGCCTTCCCCCACCACTGTCAGCATCGCCACCAGCACCACTGCCAGCAGCAGCCCCAGTGGCCAGCCTTCCGAGGCTGCAGGGGAAGGGCTGGAGCCTAACCCCACCACTGCCAGCCCCGACACCAGCCCCGCCACTGCCACCACTGAGCAGCTGTCACTGCCTGCGGACAGTGTGTAGTCCTCCCTCCATGGACTGTAGTGCATCCTGGACCCTGAAAATCCTGTAGGTGTGACACCCAGGTGAGAAACGGTGACCTTGCACTCCCCAAGATCTGCATCACAGGGCACAATGCCCCCTTCAGAGCCAGTGGAATAAGCCATCCACTCACCCCATCCTTCCCAGGATGAAGCACACTGGGCACAAGGCCCCCTCCAGAACCAGTGGGAGAAGCCATCCACTCACCTCATCCTTCCCAGGATGAAACACACTGGACACAAGGTCCCCTCCAGAACCAGCGGAAGAAGCCAACCACTTGAGAGACTGTGGCCTTGCACTCCTCAGGACCAAGCAGTGGGCCAACCACCCACTTGAGAGACTGTGGCCTTGCACTCCCCAGGACCAAGCAGTGGGCAAACACCCACTTGAGAGACTGTGGCCTTGCACTCCCTAGGACCAAGCACAGGGCATGTAGCCCCCTCCAAGACCAGTGGTGTTGTACCATCTTCTGGCTGAGGTGCCCCCCCATTACCGTCCCCCTGAGGTGCCTGTGTATTTTCGACCTGATGCCACTGAAGTGTTCTCTCCGTGTTGTTGCAGGAGTGAGGTGGAGCCTTGGCCTATGTGACGTGGCCCTGTGGTCCATGGACATTGAGGACTGGGCAGTGTCCCTCCATTTATAAATATGTATATACGTTTGTATTTTGATGCACTTACTCATGTTATTTTATCATATTACACTCAGTTTCTTCCAATCATTTTGTCCTTGCATTATTCCTGAGGGGTACAGGATGTTACTGCATGTGGTTGTGTGTATGGTGTTGGGGGTGGGGGTGTTGCGTGTTGCATGTGTGTGTCACACTCTTTTTCCTCCCCCCTCCCTTGTGTGCAAGACGGCAGTACTCACCGTGGTCGTCTTTGCCGGCATTGCTGCTCATAATGCAGGAAAAGGTAGACAAGCATCGGAAAAATGTGCAACTCAGGCTCAAGGGCGTCATGGTTGTTCTCTGAGTCTCCAGAGGTGAGTCATTTGACTTTTGTGTTCTGTTTCCGCCGTGCTGTTGATGTCGATGGTACCGCAGGTGGTGGATAGGCCTGTCACAATACAGTGGGCGGTACATTGTCTTCCGCCTGGCTGTTGGCGGTTACCGCCGTGGTGCTTGTTGATACCGACGTGATGGTCGGTGTGTTAAAGTGGCTGTCTGTCTGAGCGGTTTCCGCCGTGGTCATAATTCTTTTCTTTTTACCGCCGGCCTGTTGGCAGTATTACCGCCGCTTTATCACCGACCTCCAGGGTTGTAATGAAGGCCATACTAATTTTCATTACTATACGTTAATCCAACCACCAACGCAAATGACCTTTGGCCGTGAGTGGCGGTAGTTGGCAACAAGCCCCTGTAAGCACTCAACCTTGCACCGTGCACAGCCTTTACTCGTGCACGGCAGGTGTTGCCCGCAAGGCCTGGCCTGCAGCCAGATCCTGTGGCCAATCTCTCTAACCACCCAACCCCACCCTGCACACTGCCAGCTGGAGTTGGACACAGCCTATCTCTCTGGGTGTGAGAATAGGTGTAAGAGAGTGTATATGGAGATGAGAGTGGTAGTGATAGTCCCTGTCTGAGTCTCTGTCCGGGTGTAAGAGTGCATGCCTCAGCATCTTAGTGGGTGCGCCAGTGTCTGCGCAGGTCTGTGAGTGGCTGCATAAGGGAGGCAATGGTTCTGTGAGTGGCTGAGTGAGAGGGTCTGCGAGTGAGAGCCTGAGTGTCTGAGTAGGTATGTGAGTGGGAGGAAGAGACTGAAAGAGAGAGAGGGAGAGAGTCAGAGAGTTATTTAGCCTTTGATGGATGGTATCCTAAGAATGGGATAAAAAAAGAGTAAGATCACCTTTCAGTACGAGTCTTTAACATTTGCAATTGAAAAAAAACAAAGGAGGGAAATAACTACGGCTACACCTGGAGTCCAACCCTGAACTCTCAATGTGAAGGTCTGTGACCTTCACCATTACGCTATCTTTTTTTTTCAATCATCTGTTTTATTAGCCCTTTATGGGCTATCTAGGACTGTTGGGGGAAGCTTCAAGGCCCCCCCGGCAGTCCCACCCCATTTTTTTCATTTTTTTCCCTTTACAGGCCACCTGGGACCGCGGGGTGCCTTGAGGCCTCCGTTGTGGTCCCAGCCAGCTCCTGCCTCCTGCTTCCTGCATGAGCCGGCATTGGTCCAGCAAGCAGAGAGCTGCTTTTAATAGCAGCTCCCTGCTTGCTGGACCCATGTTTTCATCTGCCTTCCCTGCACGCAGGGCAGACAGCTGAAAACTCTACTTTTTGACAGCGGGACCTGTTTCACAGGTCCGGCTGTCAGAAAGTGGAGTTTTGTTTGCCGTGACCTGGCTACAGCTGTCAAATCTGAAGCCAGGTCACAGCAAACAGCTTTGTTACGGGGGTGGACCCCCTGAGATATAGCAGGACCTGGCTTTGGGGGGTAGCAGTTTCCAGGGTTTCAGTGGCTCTTTGAGGGGGGCTGTGTGGCCCCCCTCCAACGTGTATAGCCCTGGAGAGGTGGTGGTCCCCAGAGCTACGGGGATCCCAAACTGATCCCCTTTCTTTAGGATTTCCCCAGGGAAGTGGTGGTCCCTGGGGCTGCAGGGGATCTTGTGGCCCCCCCACACCAAATGTCTGTAATGGCCTGTGGAGGTGGTGGTCCCTGGGGCTGCGGGGTGGGTGCCCTCCCTGTGTTTTAATTGTTTCAAGCCCGGGGCAGGTGGTGGTCCCTAGGGCTGCGGGGGGCCACTTGGTCCCCCACACACAATTTAAAGATAGCCTTGGGAAGGTGGTGCTCTCCGGGGCTGTGGGGGAGGCCAAAAGGCCTCCCCCACACAAATAAATCCTTTAGCCATGGGAGGCGATGGTCCCCGGACATATTTTCTACCTTGCCCTGGGGAGGTGGTGGTCCCCAGGGCTACAGAAGGGCCGGGCAGCCCCCCATCAGAAATAAACATGCTCCCGGGACTTGGCCCTCCCGGGGGCTTAAAAAGGATTAAGGGCCTGATTACAACTTTGGAGGAGGTGTTAATCCATCCCAAAAGTGACGGTAAAGTGACGGATATACCACCAGCCGTATTACGAGTTCCATAGGATATAATGGACTCATAATACGGCTGGTGGTATATCCGTCACTTTACTGTCACTTTTGGGACGGATTAACACCTCCTCCAAAGTTGTAATCAGGCCCTAAGTGTTGGAGCCTGTGCTTCATTTTTTTTTTTTCAGCAGATCCTCTGTTATTTCTGCTGTTAATTCTAATAAAAGAAATGCTTTTTAGCCTGGGGGGTTGGTCCCTCTGAGACCCCAACACCAGCTAAGGGGTCAGGGTGTCCTTACCATGGCCCTTTTCTTATTTTTCAATTTATATTTCTTTAATTTTTCTAAAAATAATGAACAGATTTACACCAAATAACAAAAAGGCCTCTTTTTGGACTAAGAGCTACCTTTCTGCCAATTTTTTTGAGGATCCGTCCAGTGGTTTCGGCACTATCGCTGTTCAAAATCCCTATGGAAAAATTAATAGAGAAAACATGTTTTGGGACCCACCCTTTATCTCAGCCCCCGCTTGACTGATCACCCCAAAACTTTCCAGACAGCAAGTGAAGTTAGGATTCATCAAATGGCGCAAAAGTTATTAGCAAAAAAACATTTTTTTCTATAGAAACTAGGTCCTAACTATAACTACCTAGTGGTGACAAGCACTTGGATATAGATATATATATATATACATATATATATTTATATATATCACCTGTTACAGGACTCTGGAACAAGGACCCCCATTTAAATGATTTGTAGTAAATGAGGTTTACCCACTGAAATGCATTGTGGTAAATGCAGTGTTTTGATGGTCACAAAAAGGAGAAAGTATAATGGGTAATAGCAAATTTTAGTTACAATATATATAAATAATTAGTTGATGGTACTATACTAATTTTAGGAATTGTGGTGTGTTCTAAGGTGATTCTACCCTGCAAAAAAGGCCTTCCGCTGGCCTTTCATGTATCATGTTTGAGGGAAAACTAGTTTGTCATGTTTTTACCATAGAGGTTATGGAAGGTGTTCCAGAAGCTGGAATAAGACCATGTTTTCTGTAAATTCGCACTGCCTTTCTCAGAAATCTGAGAACAAAGTCTGACATTCTCAGTCAAACATGTACTTCCAACAGGAGCAGCCAGTCAGTTGATTTCCCTGTGTACTACTGTAGTATCCCAAAGTGTTCTAAAGAACAACTAGAGCACTAACAGTCTTAATTTGACAAACATGTGGCACATCTGAAGCCATCTTGATTGAATCAAACTAGTAAAACGTAAAACATTTATTTTAAAAAGAGACATAATAAAGGGGTACATAGAAATTATGGTTAGTGCTGTGGAAAGAAATAGTCCTGTTCTAAGGGAGTTCTCAAATATCTTCCTCGTCTATTTCATTAAAACATTCTAACATGCAGACTAAAACATGGACTTTCAACACCACCAGCAGACTGCCAGTTAATTCCCAGGTAATCAGTAGATTTACTGCACTGTTCTAATGAGCAACTAGAGTGCTAACATTCTGAATTCATGCTAAAAGTGCAGCATATCTGAACACTATCTTGATGGAATCAAAGTGTAAAACTGATGGCATTTTTTTTTTTTACTAAGGATAGTGCAATAAATGAGGAAAATAGGGAGCTTCCTAACAAATAAATCTCTCAAGATGGCCACCAGAGAAAAAAAGAGCCAAATGTTGCACACATTTCACCCAGAGGTAGTCCAAGTATAGCCCAATGACAGAATAGTGAAAAACACTTAGGCCCTCATTATGACATTGGTGGTAAATCCCACTTACCGCCAGGCTGACTGCCGCCAACATAACGCTGCCACGGCGGATATCTATTCACCATATTATGACACACACACACTAATCCGTCACTATTCAGCCACACACGCAATTCCGCCACACCAAAGGTCAGTGATAAACTGGCGGTATCAAAACCCACACCGTTACGCCAACAGAACAACGTCCACAACATTATGATCCACGAATCACCAGGGTGGACATTAAACGGCAGTAAACCATTGGCGGTACATACTGCTGCACTCAAAATACACACACACTAAGAAAACAGCACCACAATGGACAATTCAAACTACACACACTTGACACACATACACACATAACACCCACACCACTATAAAACACACACTCACGCCCGATCTGACGGTATTCCTGGAGGCTCCCCCCGCACACTTAAATACCTCAATACAGAACACGGAGCGCCGGGACCGAGAGGACCAGTGCGCCCCGCTGGGCATCTGAGATAGAGAAGGTGCCAAACCACCACTACTGGAATCCACTAGCTGGGCGACAGGGGACAGGGGCAGGGACAAAGACAAGCCATACATGAACTGGAAGGACTAATCAGAGACTAAAACACAGAGTAATAGCCACAAAGCAAGAGAAATATACACCCTCTCGATCTCCCCCCCTCCCTCCTCCACCCCCACTTTTTGCCAATATGAGGACCGGGCATTGGAAGATGCCATACTGTGGATAACAAAGACCGTCCCTCCTCCACTTCTTCTCCAGAGGGTCTCCCCTCCACCTGATCTCCTCCGGCCAGACAAGGAAATACCTGGGACCGCCTGGAGAACCCAGCTACAACATTAACAAAAGAAGGATAAACTAAAAGTTGAGAGACCTCTGAATCCGTTTGACTCTCAACACGCGGAGTGGCGGGACGGAACTAGATCAGATCTCCAAAGGACCCCCACCTGAACCTCAATTAAACTGAGAAGACTCCATCGACATACGCGATCGATCAATCGCTGAAACCCTTGGGTGGCCAAAACTAGAGCCAGGTATCATGGGAAAAGATAAGTCAGCCAAACAAACGGCAGCACAAACTCGCATAGACCAATTTACCACGGGCGCAACGAGCTCCCGGACAGAAGATCCTACCCCTAATGAAGGCGGCATGCCTCGGACAACGTCCAGTGTCCTGGCGGCAATCCTTCAGGCGATCCAGGCTTCTCAAATGGCTGTAGAATCCAAAATAGGTGAGGTAAGAGTGGATGTCGCTTTGGTCCGGCAAGACCTTCGCAATGCAACGGCCCGAATTACAGAAGCTGAATCCAGAATCTCCGTAGCGGAAGATGAAATAACCGCCCAAGTGTCAGCACTGACCAAGCGCACTACAGAGCTGCACAGGAGGGCAGAAGACGCAGAGAATAGATCCAGACGCAACAACCTCCACATGGTGGGTCTTCCTGAAGCAACTGTGGAATCAGCCCTGGCCTCATACCTTGACGACTGGTTCAAATCCTGGATGCCAACGGACCGTCTCACACCATGGTTCACAATTGAACAAGCTCACAGATCACTCCGTGCAAAACCCCCGCCCGGATCCCCGCCCCGGCCGGTGATAATCCACCTATTTAACTTCAAAGACAGAGACATGGTGCTGCAGGAAGCACGCTCCAAAGGAGATCTTCTTTGCAATGGAGCGAAGGGCCTCCTATTCCCAGACTACACGTATGAAGTACAACAACAACGTCGTTCATTTATTGAAGTGAAACAAAAACTAAGGTCAATGGACATTCAATACCGTCTCTTATTCCCAGCGAGACTCCGTGTAATCTACGGTAACAAGATTTACTTCTTTGAACAGCCGGCTGCAGCATGGGCATGGCTGACGGAAGAGATCCTGCAGGACACTCACAAACCAAGACCACGACCAGTACCCAAAATAATGTTAACTCACCAAGGGGGATAGCGGCCCAACCGGCGCCAACGCACTCGCTCCCGGCAGCGAAAAGAAAGACGTGGATCCCGTTGAGAGTACCCCCTGGAGACCTGCCGATCAGAGCCACGAAACCCACAACCACTGGAAACCTCTGGACACACACCCGGAAACCAAAATCCAAAAGAGGCAGCCCATCCCCTACCAGAGACATTGGAAGACACAGACTTGTCCTGCAGTCCGATGTTGTGATCCCATAGACAGAGAACTGCTCCGGGAAAGAACTAAACCACCGACAAGAAGAACACAATACCTAATGAAGTTACCTACCAACCACCATATATTTACTCATGATCTGACAATATGGAGGGGTCCACCACCAATACCACAGCTCCACCAGTTGAAAACCACTTCATTAGTTCTAGGAGTGAGGTGTTATGTGTATGGGCGACAGATGCTTCTGGGGGGAAGTATGGGGAGGGGAGGGAGTTGGGGGGCAAGGGAGTTCAGGTCTAGTTTTAAAGGCCAAAGTTAATAATTCAATGCCAATATATTGTTTATATTTCTTAATCAATCCACAAAGCAAGAGACTTAGAGAGACGGTCGACACAACAGGAGCAAGGGCTCAGCAACAAAGAAACCAAGAGGCAAGCCTCCCAGAATCTCAGAACTCAGTGGTTCAAAGCTGGGTCATCCATTGTAAGAGTCTATTAAAAAATACACCCCCCACATGGGTCAGGTGCAGATTATCTCGTGGAATGTCAATGGTCTTCTTGACAAGATCAAACGTACCACAGTGTTCAACTCCGTACACAGATACCGACCAGAAGTCCTCATGTTACAGGACACACACCTCCTAGGAGACAATTGTCCCTTCCTAGCCCGCTGAGTATTCAACAGGGTATACCATGCGGGTTTTGCTCGTGGATCGCGGGGGTGGCCATATTATTACACCATACATTCCCCATGACTCACGTCCAGACATGGAGAGATAAACAAGGGCACAATATAGCCATCACTGGCAAGATCGAGGAGGCCACAATCAATATAATTAGTGTCTACGCCCCCCCCTCCTTAACGAATAAAACCCTCCAAGCCGTCACACCAAACTACTCGCAGATTTACCCCCTGGGCGTACTGTACTAGGCGGCGACTATAATGCAACCCCAGATCCGGCCCTAGATGTAGCTGGTCCACTCTCAACATACAGACACACATTAGCAGTGAAACTTAGTGGATGGCTCTCTGCGACAGGGCTCTGTGATGCCTGGCGAATATGGCATCCGAGATGGCAGCAGTTCACCCATACTTCGGCAGCCCATGGCTCCCAATCCAGAATAGACCTGGTTCTTCTCCCAAGTACAGATTGCACAACCCTCATGCACATAGAAATATTAGCTAGAGGTATCTCTGATCACGCCCCACTCTGACTCACTCTGGGCCTGGCCCAATCCCGGCTCTGCCCAATGTGGCGGCTAAACGCATGGTACCTCCAAGACAAACAATACAGAGAACAATTGCACCAAGCACAAACAGAATACTTTCAACTAAATGAAGGGTCAGTGACCTCAATGGGCACCCTGTGGGCAGCGGGCAAAGCGGTACTACAGGGTGTGGCTAGGAATTTGATACGGAACCAAGAACGTATCAAAACTCAACAAATCGCACAACTAGAATCCCAGGTGATGCATCTTGAGAACGAAAACACAACAAACCCAAGTGAGGGGTTGACACGACAACTCCTTCTAATTAGGGAAGAAATCCTCAGAAGCTGCGAAATACATATGGAGGGCCAGCACGGGGAAAATTTATGGATGGGGGAACAAAACTGGGAAAATGTTATACTGGTTGGTCTCCCACCATCAGGCTTCCAGGATTGTCCATGAAATTTACGACACAAAAGAGAACCTGGTTACAGAACACTCCGAAATTGCAAATGCCTTTGCCAACTACTACCGCACCTTATACCAAAAGTCCACACGCGTAGATCTACATCAGGCCCGTCAACTACCAGATAAGGCCCCCCTACCACAGTTGCCCATGGTGGAAACACAAATTTTGGAGGAACCCATAGAGGCAGAAGAAATTGGGATGGCGATCTCAGCACTGAACACAGGCAAGACGCCTGGCCCCGACGGGTTCCCCTCGGAATACTACAAAATATATAGGGAAAACCTGATCCCACACTTAATGCACCTTTTCACAGAGGCCGAAAAGAATGGAGCATTCCCCCAAGAACTAGATAATGCCACGATTGTAGTGCTCCCCAAAACCCAACCTCCCTCACAACATTGTGCGGATTACAGGCCAATATCACTGATCAATACCAAAATTAAAATCTTTGCCTCCATCCTCGCCGCTCGTCTGAAAAGGGTCCTACTGCAACTAATTCAGCCAGATCAATGCGGGTTCATGACATCCCGCAGTACACGACACTGTATCCGTCGACTGCATGTGGCTCTGGCGGAGAAACACAGACTGCCCCGAAACCTTGCTCTTTTACTTATCGACTTCGAAAAAGCCTTCGACTCGGTTGATTGGGGTTTTTTCCTCCTGGTGCTCCAACGCGCAGGCTTGGGAATACGATTTTGCCGCCTGATCTAATCACTATACAATAACCCTACGGCCCGTGTACAGGTCAATGGGACATTGTCCCCCAAATTTGAGATTCGTAGAGGCACACAGCAGGGATGCCCCCTAGCCCTTCTCTTATTCACTCTAGCCTTTGAGCCCTTGGACAGATCCAATATACCGAGGATGGAAATGGGGTCCATCCCGAGAAGACAGGATAGCACTATGTGCAGACGACGTCCTGCTATACATGGAGGAACCTAATATAACTGGTCCAAGAAGTCTCTGCCTCTTACGGCAATATGACCAAATATCAGGACTCAAGATGAACTCCACCAAATCAATCCTGATCCCACTAGCGAACTCGTGAGACTGCTTTGACTGGCAAAATACCATACCCCTCCGCAGGATTAGTTTTAAATATTTGGGCATCTGGGTATCCCTTCTTCCTGAAATGACCTGGGCCAAAAATCTATCTCCTTTTCTAAATCGAATCAAAACAGATTTGTAAAGATGGCAAACCCTACCACTAAATGTGATGGGCCAAGTGGCCTTATATAAAATGGTGATCCTACCAAGGCTCTTATATATCTTTCAGAATTTCCCCCTCCCCATTCCTCGCTCCTGGTTCAAAAACCTTGAGGGTATTACAGGACGATTTCTCTGGTGGGGCGCTAGGCACAGAGTAGCGACACAACACTGCCGGAAAGGGGTATATGACGGGGGCCTGGGCGCCTCAGACCCCTATTTATATTACTTAGCCACCCAGCTAATTGTGATCCATGACTGGTTCACTGGAGGATGGGATGACCCGGCCTATAGAACGGAATTGGCAATCCTGGGTTTCCCAAATATCCTTGACTTACTATACGGATCACCACTTCTTCGTGACATGGAAGAGATAACCAGGGTGGTATTCTTGGCATGGCGCGCCGCACTGCGATACACTCACTGGAATGCCATTGTCACCCTCCAGACCACGTTATGGAGAGGGAAATGGCTAAACACCTTGGCTGCACTGGAAGGTTTTGCAGACTGGGATTTAATAGGCATCTCCCTTGTAGGTGACATATGGGAGGGAGGAACCATGAAAACATTTCAGGACCTGCAGACAGAATTTCAACTAAATCAGACGCAATTCTTTAGATACCTCCAGCTAAGACATGCCCTGAGGACCCACCTGCCCACAACAGGCCCCATGCCGGAATTCAACCCACTCGAAGACAAATTGCTTATGGGAAACCTAGAGGGGAAAGGCATTTCTCAAATTTACAAAACACTAATTAATAATACCCCCGACAACTTAAATTTAATAAAGACCAAATGGGAGTCTTGGGTCGGTGCTCTGGATTAAACGGAATGGAGAAAGGCCTTAATGGGACCTAGGATACTGGCGGTGTCGGCTAGGCTCCGTGTGATACAATTCTACTATCTATATGGAGCATGTCAGGCGCCATCCAGACTATACAGAATGGGAACCCGCTCCACTGCTAAATGTCCAAGATGCTCAAGTGACCCAGCAGATTTTTTCCACATGGTGTGGTCCTGCCAAACAATACAGAAATATTGGGATGGGGTGGCCCGGGAACTGGAAATGGTCCTGGGACAAGCATTACAAAAATCTGCGAAGTTATTCCTAATGGGAGTAATGGAAGAAATGGGAGGAACACGTGCTAAGTGCACTCTAGCGGCCGCAGCGCTGTTGGTTGCCAAAAGAGACATTGCCGCCGCCTGGAACTCCCCCGAAGGCCCATCACTCCGGCAATGGAGGAAAGGGGTAGACTGGTGTGCAAACCAGGAGAGATTGGTATTTGAGTCTAGGGGTGCCCACACAAATATGAGAAGATATGGGGACGATGGCTAGAACAACTGACATAATCCAGGAAGACCATACAGCTAATACTGTAATAATCAGATATAAATTGTTACTAGTACTACTGCCAGTCTCACTACCAATATTATTGTTGACTATAAATATGGATACTGAGATGACAATGAAACTTCATCGGATACCCTCGTCTTTTGCTTTGAACCCTTTTTCCCATTTCCTTTTGAAAATAATAAAAAATTGTTTATCAAAAAAACACACACTCACATTACCCACAACCCTTTATGAATACAAATAATTGCCAGCTGAGAAAGACAGCAAGGGCACTCACACAACCAGAGCCACATACCACCATCACCTATACACCACCCACGCACCTTACATCACACACCCCAACACATCACCCTACACACACACCACTCACACTACACTCATGGCACCACAACGACACCCCAGATTATCTGAGGAGGTGCTAAGGCTCATGGTGGAGGAAATCATCCAGGTAGAGCTACAGCTATTTGCACTCCAGAAGAAGGAATGCCATCAGGAAGAGGTGGAACGACCTATAGGGGAAGGTACACTCCATTGCAGCAAGACACTAACTCGCATTCCAGAGGACTGGCAGTAGACTTCCACCTCCTCCCCCACAACTAACAATATGGGAGGAGCAAGTCTTGCCAATCATGCATCCTGAGGGCCAGGCAGAGGTAGGAGGAGGACTGGACTCTGGTAAGTCAAATCTCTATTACTATCACCCCCAAACTGCATGACATCACATACCCCTACCCTTACCCTCACTCCTATCACTCCACCACCTCCCACTCCTCCCAATGCCAAGCCCTGGATGCCATACCTATGCATGGATACCACTCACAGTCCTGCATGGACACCTATCACTACAGCATGCACACTAGAGGTAATCACCTAGCCCACCAAATAACAACATACACAAGGCAAAGCTGGCAGGGTAATAACAACCATAGAGGGCAACCCACCCATGCACAATATGTCACACACAGAAACAATAACACTCCATTTACATCCCCACAGGTATCCCAGCCAATGTCACCAGAGAAGAGGTGACAGCAACATCCAGTCCCCCCACAGAAGAGGCCCTCAGTGGTAAGAGCAGCTCTGCTCGCCTGGATCTGGATGACCAACCTGGCCCATCAGGGACCTCCGGACAGTCAGTTACCCAGGCACAGTCTCACACCAACACAGAGCCTCCTCTCTCAGTAAACACTACCACAGCACCCACCCAGCGGGCCCATACTTCTGTCACCAGGACACGTCAATCAGCAGTGTGTCCACCACTGCAGGGACCACGGAGCACCCCACAAAGCCATGATGATCAGGGACCTGGGGTCAGTGGCAGTGGGTACATGGTTCTGGGGACAGAGGCACAGGACAATAGGGAAGCTGGGAGGACTGCTGTGTGCCACAGGGCGGACAGGCCCAGGGAACTGATTCTCCAGGAGGCACTCACCACGATCCTGAAGCATACCAACATTCCCAAGATTCGCTGGGCCAGATCCTGGACAAGATGCAGCAGAACAAGCGGCTGCAGGAGGGACAGTACCTGGGGATCAGGGAGGACTTGAAGGCCATTAACACCACCCTGGTCTCCATTGCAGGGGTGCTGGCAGACATGGCCAACAGTATGAGAGAGGCAGTGGCACACTAGCGGGCCCCTGACACTAGCCACAGTACTGAACAGCTCTCCACCTCTGCTGCCGCTAGTGGACAGGAGGACCTGCCACAGGACCAACAGGCCACCAGCACCCCTCCCCCTGCAGAAGGAGAACCACCCTGTAAATGTTCCCTGCGATCTAGGGAGAAGCCATAGACTATTGCCAAGACCCCCGCCAGGAAATAAGACTCTGCTGAATGTCACCCTTGTGTCCCACTCTGTCACCCTGTCCACCTCGAACTGCCATTGCTGCCCTTCCTATGCCCCCTTGGACAATGCACCTGTGTTACAAATAGACTGGAATCTAACCTGGACTTTCCTCCATCATCACCCCAGCCCATTGCACTTCCCCACTTCAAAACACTGCAATAAACACACTTAGAAAAAATGCAAGTACGGAGTATGTCAAATGATTTCAAAATGTATTTGTTTAACAAGGTTCTTAAATTGCAATTCAACTGTACAGTAATGTTTACATTGGAAAGTCCTGTAGTTGCCTGCAGTGAACACACCAGGAGCAATAGTGGGGCACCAACATCTGCAAAAAGAGATGCCAATGGGTACAGTGAGTGGCCATAGCAGTAGGTAGGAATTCACAGCCTGCCACTGTCAATGAATTGTGAAATAACACTGCCTTACCTGTGTTTCATTGGAAGTATTGACAAATAACTGCACTTCTGTTGTCCTCATCCTCATCCTCTGCCTCCTCATCTTCACTGTCCACAGGGTCCACTGCTGCCACATGGCCATCTGCAGCCTCCTCCTCCTGCAAAAAAGGCACATGGTGTCTCAAAGCAAGGTTGTGTAACATACAGCATGCCACAATGATCTGACAGACCTTCTTGGTAGCACATGGCTTCACCTTTTAGATGGAGGCACCGAAATCTGGCCTTCAGAAAGCCGAATGTATGTTCAATATTCCTTCTTGTTCGCCCATGTGCCTCACTGTAGCGTTCCTCTGACCTTGTCCTGGAATTCCTCACAGGGGTCAGTAGCCATGAGAGATCGGGGTAACCAGAGTCACCTGCAAATATTGTGGGACAACTGTTAGCCACACACTAACCCTTATGTCCCACACCATACCCAAACACTAACATCCACTGGTTGGGAACCTGGGCTTACCTATGAGCCACACCCTGTGCCTCACATTTGGGATGCTGCTATTCCTCAGGATAAAAGCATCATGCACCGAGCCTGCATACTTAGCACTGACATGGGAGATGTACTGGTCCACCAAACACACCATCTGCACATTCATAGAGTGATAACTTTTTCAATTTCTAAAGACCTGTTCGTTTCGCCGGGGGGGGGGGGGTAGACACATGCTATATGTGTCCCATCAATCGCACCAGTGATGTTGGGGATATGTCCCATTGCATAGAAGTCAGCCTTCAATGTGACCAAATCGTCCCCCTGGGGGAAAACAATGTAGCTGCACATGTGTTTAATCAGGGCAGACAGCACTCTGGTCAGCCCTAATGAGAACATTGGCTGTGACATTCCTGCTGCCAAGCCCACTGTCACTTGGGAAGAACCTGTTGCCAGAAAATGGAGCACAGATAGCACTTGCACAAGAGGGGGGATCCCAGTGGGATGACGGATAGCTGATATCAGGTCAGGCTCCAATTGGGCACACAGCTCCGTGATTGTGGCCCTGTCCAGTCTACAGGTGAGGATAATGTGCCTGTCCTCCATTGTTGCCAAGTCCACCAGGGGTCTTTACATGGGGGATGTCTCCATCTCCTATTCACCCACAGCAGTTGCAATCTATGGGGTAAAATAGTGAGCAGCTGGTCATTATCTATACATTGTAACCACTTCAGTACAATGCGTATTGTGATTGTTACAATATTTAGGTGAAATATGTCCAGATTGTGAAAATGTGAACTGTGACACAGTTAGATCCATGCCCCCCCCCCAGAAATGGCATCCGCCTGTCCAGTATGGAGGGACAGGTGGAAATGAGGTAATTCTGCTGACGTTGTGCGCCGTTGTGGGAGGCGGTCGGGAACCGCCACGCAAATCCTCATTGGTTATCATTGGGCCCTATGGAGTACAGCAGCCAATAGTGATCTACGCTGGCGGTGATGGTACGCACCGCCACGAACGTGACCGCCATTTTCTACCTGTTCACTCACTTGCTACCTGACCTTCAACAGGAGAGGACCTACACTGCATGTGCTGCTGTGACCTGTGCTTGGAACCTACCATGGTGCGTGTGACTGGGGAAAGGGCCCCTGCCTTCATCTCAGCGGAGTTGGAGCCATAAGTGGATGGGGTCCTACCCCAGTACCGACTGCTGTATGGGCCTCCAGACCAAACGATGACTATACTGTGAGCACGATGCGTTGGGCATGATTGCATGAAGTGCTTTGTGTGAAGGCCTTGTGTAGGGGGGGATTGGTGGATGAGCTATGGGCAGCATGCAGCATGTATGGTGGGTCATGTCTGTGCTAATGGGGATGGGAAGGGGCATGGTGGGCCATGAGTGTAACAGGCAGGACGATCAGACTAATACCTTTCCCTCTGTGTATTTCTCTGCAGGTCAGCGCTTATCATAAGAAGGGTATATGGTGTGCCATCGCCAAGGATGTGTGGACCCTGGGGCTCTACAGCAGGCGGAGCACCCACTGTCTGAAATGGTGGGAGGACCTGAGATGCTGGGAATGGAAGACGGCGGAGGCCCAGCTGGGGATGGCCTCCCAACGAGGAAGGGGTGCCCGTCGAAACCTGACCCCCTTGATGGTCCGCATACTGGCAGTGGCCTATCCGGAGCTGGATGGATGCTTGGGGGCATCACAGCAGCAGCAAGGGGGTAAGTACAGTGCCCTTCATTTCTACTTACATTTGGTGGGGTGGTATCTGGGTGGGGGATGTGTGTCTGTGGGTGCCCCTAGGCCAGGCCTGACATAGGAAAGTAGGTTCCATGTTGGCCTGGGTTCTGATGTGAAATTCCTCTAACCAAGCTAGTAGGCATCCACTACTGGCCAGGGGTGTGTAGGTCTCAGGTATGCTGCAGTTGGCGGTATGTGTCCCTGCCCATGGCCTGGTGACTAGCATTGTAATTGGTAGTGCATTGACTAGGGCGTAGGGCTGTTCCTTATGTGTGAGGGAGCTGCATCCCATAGGACCCAGGAGGCAGAGACCACCAACACTGAGGGCACCAGAGGGATGGAGGGCGAGAGGAGCACAACGGTGGAGACTGGAGGGGACAGTTCGGACACGGATACCTCCTCCGATGGAAGCTCCCCGGTGGTGCCCACTCCAGCTACAGGTACAGCTGCCACCCCCGTACCAGCACTGCCCTCCCAGCAGCCCCTCAGCGAGTTGTCCATGCCCACTCACCCAGGAGGGTGGGCATCTCCTTTGCCCTAGGCACCTCAGGCCCTGCCCCAGTTAGCCCTGCTGCCCTGAGTGAGGAGGATATTGACCTCCTGCGATCCATCTCTGTTGGGCAGTCAATCATTGTGAATGCCATCCAGGGGCAGGAAGCCAAAATGCAAGAGTCCAATGCATTTCTGGAGGGCATTCACACTGGCTTGGCGGCCCAACAGAGATCAATCGAGGCTCTGGCCTCCTCTCTGATGGCAGCCATTGTCCCTGTTTCCACCCTCCCCCCTCCAACTTCCTCTACCCAATCCCATTCCCCTCAAACCCAACCTATCCCAAGCACACAGGCAGACGAGCATGTACACAGGACAACACACAAGAGTGGCACAGGCAAACACAAGCACCACACTTCATCCCACAGGCACTCACACAAACACCATCCAGATGCAGACATACCAACATCAACTGCCTCCACTGTGGCCCCCTCCTCCTCGTGCTCCACCTCCCTCCCAGTTGCATCTCCACTCATACCTGCATGCACTACATCCTCATCCACTGCCCCCATCACCAGCACACATCCCCTGTGTCCTCTCCCACTGTGTCTGTGCCCCCTCCTCCCAAAGTACACAAACGCAAGCACTCAGCCACCCAACAGCCATCCACCTCACAACAGCATGTAGCCCATGCACCTGCACCCAAACAAAGCAGACTGGCACCTCCTACAACCACTCCCTCTTCCTTCACTCCCAAACCTTCTCCCTCTTCTTCCCCCAATGTCCCTAAGAAACTTTTCCTCTACATCATTGACCTCTTCCCTACCCCTCCCGCCCCAGGTGCTGCAGGAAGGAAGGGCAAGGAGCCAGCCCCAGGTGCTGCAGGAAGGAAGGAAGGAAGGGCCTGCACCAGCAGGCAGTAAGAGCAAGGGGCTTGGTACTGGGACTCAGTCAGAGACCCCACCACCAACCATGGTGATGCAGCCGTCCGAGGCTGCAGGGGATGGGCAGGAGCTTCCCCCCACAACCACCACCATCAGCAGCCTTGCCATCACCTACAGTGGGCAGCCATCTGAGGCTGCAGGGGATGGGCAGGAGCTTCCCCCCACAACCACAACCACCAGCTCCACCAGCAGCACTGTCACCACCTGCAGTGGGCAGGCGTCTGAGGCTGCAGGGGATGGGCTGGAGTCACTCCCCACCACCAGCTCCACCAGCAGCACCGCCACCAGCACTACCACCAACAGTAGCAGCACCAGTGGGCAGCCGTCCAAGGCTACAGGGGATGGGCTGAAGCCTCCCCCAACCACCACCAGCAGCAGCAGCACCACTGAGCAGCCATCACTGCCGGCGGACATTCTGTAGACCAGCATCCATGGGCTGTTGTGTGGCCTCCCCCCTGCAAATCAAGTGGGTATGACACCCAGCTGAGAGACTGTGACCTTGCACTCCCAAGATCTGCATCACAGGGCACAATGCCCCCTCCAGAACCATTGGAGATGCCATCCACTCACCCCATCCTCCCCATTATGAAGATCACAGGGCACAATGCCCCCTCCAGAACCAGTGGAGAAGCTATCCACTCGCCCCATCCTCCCCAGGATGAAGTTTATAGGGCACGAAGCCCTCTCCAGAACCAATGGAGATGCCATCTGTAAGGAAATGCCTCCTTGGCATGGTCACCCCCTAACTTTTTGCCTTTGCTGATGCTAAGCTATGATTTGAAAGTGTGCTGGGACCCTGCTAACCAGGCCTCAGCACCAGTGTTCTTTCCCTAAACTGTACCTTTGTCTCCACAATTGGCACAACCCTGGCACTCAGGTAAGTCCCTTGTAACTGGTACCCCTGGTACCAAGGGCTGTGATGCCAGGGAAGGTCTCTAAGGGCTGCAGCATGTCTTATGCCACCCTGGGGACCCCTCACTCAGCACATGCACACTGCTTCACAGCTTGTGAGTGCTGGTGGGGAGAAAAAACTAAGTCGACATGGCACTCCCCTCAGAGTGCCATGCTAACCTCACACTGCCTGTGGCATAGGTAAGTCACCCCTCTAGCAGTCCTTACAGCCCTAAGGCAGGGTGCACTATACCACAGGTGAGGGCATATGTGCAGGAGCACAATGCTCCTAAAGTGTCTAAGCAAAACCTTAGACATTGTAAGTGCAGGGTAGCCATGAGAGTATATGGTCTGGGAGTTTGTCAAACACGAACTCCACAGTTCCATAATGGCTACGCTGAAATCTGGGAAGTTTGGTATCAAACTCAACACAATAAGGCTCACCCGTTTTGTTATAGCGCCCCAGGGTTTCCCAGCTAGTGGAGATGCCCGCCCCACCGGCCACTGCCACCACTTTTGGCGGCAAGACTGAAGGAGATAATGAGAAAAACAAGGAGGAGTCACCCACCAGTCAGGACAGCCCCTAAGCTGTCTTGAGCTGAGGTGACCCCTACCTTTAGAAATCCTCCATCTTGAGTTTGGAGGATTCCCCCAATAGGATTAGGGATGTGCTCCCCTCCCCACAGGGAGGAGGCACAAAGAGGGTATAGCCACCCTCAAGGACAGTAGCCATTGGCTACTGCCCTCCCAGACCTAAACACACCCCTAAATTCAGTATTTAGGGGCAACCCAGATCCCAGTAAATCAGATTCCTACAACCTGAAGAAAGAAGAAGGACTGCTGACCTACAAGCCTGCAGAGAGGGAGGAAGACAACAACTGCTTTGGCCCCAGCCCTAACAGCCTGTCTCCAACTTCGAAACCCTGCAACCAGAGACGCATCTGACAGGGACAAGCGACCTCTGAAACCTCAGAGGACTGCCTTGTGCCAGCCTGCACCACTAGAGTGACCCCCGGGTCCCTTCATTGTTTCCTATCTAAAACCTGACGCCTGCTTCGCACACTGCACCCGGCCGCCCCTGTGCCGCTGAGGGTGTGTTTTGTGTGCCTACTTGTGTCCCCTTCAGTGCTCTTCAAAACCCCCCTGGTCTGCCCCCCAAGGACGCAGGTACTTACCTGCTGGCAGACTGGAACCGGATCACCCCTTTTCTCCATAGGCGCCTATGTGTTTTAGGCACCTTTTTGACCTCTGCACCTGACCGGCCCTGAGCTGCTGGTGTGGTAACTTTGGGGTTGCCTTGAACCCCAAATGGTGGGCTGCCTATAACCCAGGACTGAGACTTGTAAGTGTTTTACTTACCTCCTAATCTAACCTTTACTTACCTCCCCCAGGAACTGTTGATTTTTGCACTGTGTCCACTTTGAAAATAAGCTTATTGCCATTTTTACAAACACTGTATATGTATTGCTTTTATTTAAAGTTCCTAAAGTATCTAAGTGAAGTACCTTGCATTTTAAGTGTTTAATGTAAATCTTGAACCTGTGGTTCTTAAAATAAACTAAGAAAATATATTTTTCAATGTAAAAACCTATTGGCCTGGAGTAAGTCTTTGAGTGTGTGTTCCTCATTTATTGCCTGTGTGTATACAACAAATGCTTAACACTACCCTCTGATAAGCCTACGGCTCAACCACACTACCACAAAATAGAGCATTAGAATTATCTAATTTTGCCACTATCTTACCTCTAAGGGGAACCCTTGGACTCTGTGCACACTATTTCTTACTTTGAAATAGTATATACAGAGCCAACTTCCTACACCATCCACTCACCTCATCCTCCCCAGGAGGAAGATCACAGGGAACAATGCCCCCTCCAGAACCAGTAGAGAAGTCATCAACTCACCTTATCCTCCTCAGAATGAAGATCATAGGGCACGATGCCCCCTCCAGAACCAGTGGAGATGCCATCCACTCACCCCATCCTCCCCAGGATGAAGATCACAGGGTGTGATGCCCCTTCCATTGCCAGTGAGCAAGTCACCCACTTGAGAGACTGTGGCATTGCACTCCCCAGGACAAAGCACAGGGCACAATGCCCCTTCCAGTGCCAGTGGGCAAATCACCCACTTGAGAGACTGTGGCCTTGCATTCCCAGGACAAAGAGCAATGGGCATGTTGCCCCCTCCAGGACAAATGGTATTGTTCCATCTGCCGGCTGAGGTGCCCCCCAGTTCCCCGTCCCCCTGAGGTGCCTGCCTATTTTCCAAATGATGCCCCTGCAGTGTTCTCTCCGTGTTGGTGCAGGAGTGAAGTGGGGCTTTGGTCTTTGTAATGTGGCCCTGTGGCCCACGGACATTGAGGACTGGGCAGTGTCCCTGCATTTGTAAATATCTATATACTTTTTGATTTGTAAACACGTATTGCTACTGTTTTATCTTATTACACTCTTTTTAATCTATAGTAGTTGTCCTTGCATTATTCCTGAGGGATATGGGGTGTATATATTATGCTACTGCAGATGTATGTGTGTATGCTGTATGGTGTAGGGATGGTGGTATTGCTTGTGTGTGTCACTCTCTTTCCCCCCCACCTCCCCTGTGTGCTAGGCGGCTGTACTCACCGTGGTCGTCTTCGCCGTTGTTGGTGTTCGTAGTGGAGCAGCACATAGAAGATAATTGGGAAGATATGCAGCTCGGGCTCCAAGGCGGCGTGGTTCTTCCCTGAGTCTCCACAGGTGAGTTGTTTCCCTTCTCTACAGTGTTTCTGCCAGGCTTTTGATGTCGTTGGTACCGCCCCGGAAAAGGTGGCGGATTGAACTGTCTTAATACAGTGGGCGGAACATTGTCTTCCACCTGGCTGTAAGAGGTTGCCGCCATGGTGCCTGTTGCTTCCGCCCTTGTGGTTGGTGGGTTAAAGTGGCTGTCTGTCTGAGCTGTTTCTGCCATGGTCATAATTTTGCGATATTTACCGACAGCCTGTTGGCGGTATAACTACCACTTTATCAGCAACCGCCAGGGTTGCAATGAGGGCCTTAATTTGTTTTTTTTTTAAGTTTGTATACCACGGCCTTAACCCACAGGTATTGGAGTGCTTTACATGACCATCAGCTATATTACACAAGGACACATTCTTTTTGGTTTTAGGCTTGGGGAGATTAAGGGCTCAGAATCACAGATTGTCGAGCTGACACCAAAACTCAAACTTGTTTACCCAGTTACAAAGTCTGCAGGACTTGCCATAACGTCATATCATCTCCCCTAAGTGTAGCAAATAATCAAGTGATCAACTGGATTAAAGAAATATATAGATAGCAAAAAATTTAAAAGCGCATTGTAGTTATTTGCGAACTTAAAAAATGTGTCCTCATTTTAGTTTTTTAGAGCACTAACAATAATTTCTATAGGAATAAGACCCTCTCATTTTTGCATATTCTAAAGGAAATGCTTTAGGTATTACACTTTTGATTACATCAAAATTATGTGAGGTGTACCACACTTTTGTATTAAATATTGAATATTAGCAATCTAGTTGTTCATTAGAATACTCAGGGGTAGCAGAGGATAGGGGCATGGATTCAGATAGTTGAGGGCACAGGAAAGGATGCAGAGACAACAAGCTGACCATGCTAGGCAGGCGAGAGTGGCAGTGGCAGCACAACAGACTATGGAGGGCAGGGTAGAGGGGTGCAGGGGCAAAAAAACACAACCATGCAGGACAGGCAAGAAAGGCTGTGGCAATATAACAGACCATTGAGGGCAAAAGGAAGAGGCAGTGGCATACAACCATGCATGCCAACAGACCTGATTCAGGCAGTAAACTGCTGATGTTATTAAGATCGAAAGGGTTTTATTTTAACAGTCTCCTGCCTAAATCCTCCTCATTTTCAATGCAAGTCAATGAGGAAAATCAATTTCCCCAAGTTTTGTTTTCAAAATCTCCCTCTTACAAAGTTCAGAATGTTGGCAAGTACAGTACATTGGATCATAGAGGGCAGGAGTAATGGGGTAGGGATATGGACTTGGATAACAGAGGGCAGGAGGGAGATGGGTAGGGGCACCAAACTGACCTTATAGGGCAGGTGTCAGGGGTTTCAGTAGCACCAAATACCACACAGGGCAAGCAGGATGGCAGTGCAGTATGGCAGACCATGCAACAGTGATGGGATAGGGCCATGCACATGGACAACAGACAGCAGAGAGGAAAAATGCAAGGGCAGCAAGCTGACCATACCAGACAAACAGGAGGGAGAGTTGCAGCCCAACAGACCATGAAGGGCAGGAGGGAGGGGCAGAAGCACGATAACAGACCAGAAAGGCATGAGGGAGGAGATAGGGGCCAGCACATAGAAAACAGAAAGTAGAGGGTACGGGGGCAGGGCAGGTGCATTAAGCTGACCATGGAGGGCATGCTGGATGTGCACTGTAAGCACAACACATCATGGAGGGCAACAGTGAGGCTGTAATGGCATACACACAGACAACAGAGGGAAGGTGGGAGGGGGCCACAGGCAGCAAGCTGACCACAAAGGGCAAGTGGAAGGGGCTCTGGCAGCGCAAAAGACCATACATGGCAAGCAGGAGAGTTAGTGGCAGCACAACACCAATCGCGGGCAAGAGGGAGGGAGCAGGGGTATGCACAGAAGACAATGGAGGAAAGAAGGGAGGGGTGGTGGCTGGAGACAAACAAGAAAGGGCAGGGAAAGGAGCTTCACAACAGACCACACAGGCCAGGTAGTAGGAGCAGCTGCAGCACAACAGAGCATGGCATGGAGAGCAGAAAGGAGTGGCAGCAAAATGGACCCTGCAAGAAAAGAGTGAGGGAATAGGGGCATGGAACTTGGACAGGCAGGGTTGAGGTGGCAGGGAAAGGTAGCAGCCATCTGACCATGTTCAGCAGGTGGGGTTGGAGTTGCAGTTCATCAAAACACCCAGAGTAGCTAAGAGGAGCACTGGCAGGTCCATATAACATGATGGGCAAAAAGGAGGGAGCAGGGGCATGCACAGAGACATTGGCGAGCAAGGAGGATAGGGGCAGCAAGCTAAGCACAGAGTCTAAGCAGAAGGGAGCATATAATTGGCACAGGAGGGCACCAGGAGTGGGCAGGTACATCAAACTAAATGGAAAACAGTGGCAGCACATCAGACCATCCAGGGTATGAGGGAGAGGGGCTGGTACATGGACTCACACAACAGAGGGCAGGGAGGAGGTAGATGGGGCAGCAAGCTGACTGTTAAGGGCAGGCAGGAAGGGCAGTGGCAGAACAACTTTGTCAAACGCCAGGTGCTGAAATGTGTATGTCAAAGTTTTCCTGTTTGATGCCCAATAGAGAAAGAATTCAGCATTGCTTGGTGAGCGTGCAACCTCTTTTTTCTGGGAAAGGAACGTATCGTGAGACTATCCTGAGCACGCTGCCCCCACTGCGATAGAGGAGCAACGGCTTCTTGGCAGAACTTTGGTGACGGAAAAAAATAAATTTAAAACATATATATATATATATATATATATATATATATATATATATCCATCCTTCAGGTATCGCTTGAATTCCAGCCTCTTAAATAATGGTGAATCAACGGCAGGATAGCGAACCCTTATAAATCCAAATAACGCGTTGTCAATAAAACACACGAGGAACCTCGTGTTAAGAAAACAACGTACTGTGACTCTTGTGCAACAGCGTGTCTATTTTTCAATGCAAAACAGAAGCCTCCACTCTTTGTTTACAGGTTAAAAGTATACCATGCATATTCAATGATTAAATATCTGCACGTTACTGTC
Organism: Pleurodeles waltl; assembly: GCF_031143425.1. Taxonomy (NCBI): domain Eukaryota; kingdom Metazoa; phylum Chordata; class Amphibia; order Caudata; family Salamandridae; genus Pleurodeles; species Pleurodeles waltl. The sequence goes on from NC_090445.1 coordinate 514,451,266, forward strand.
TTCTAGACATAAACAAGGAAGACGGACTAATGCAAACCCTAAATTTTCTACGTAAAAGTGTCAGCCATATTGGAATGTAATACATTTTGTTGTCATACATCCTGCAAGATGAATGAAAAACATGCACAATATCGTAATTATCACTTCATAAACTTATAAATAAAAATGCAACTTATAAATTATACAAATAAAGAACCTATCGATTTTCTTTAAAAAATATATAATTTATGCATTCTTACTATGAAATGACTTATTGCCTTAAAACATAAAACTCTTACTAAATATCACGTAGACATAATTTGACTCCTAAATATAATACCTACTTTAACTTCTCTCATTTTGAATTATATACTTAGACCTTCACTTAGAAATAATTTTCTCAATCACCATAAACCGCACTGACGCTTCCTTGATATAATAGCTCTTGTGCTTTCATCAATGTGCTTCCATTGCTGAAAAATCATACCTAATAAATAAGAAAACAAACAAGACTTAATCAAAATCAACACTAATGACTCAAGAGAGTATTCAATGTAAATCCTATCAAATATCTAACATAACATAACCAAAACCCCTACTATATTGAGAAAACTAATTTCAAAAGAACTGGTTGTCTCAGAGAGCTTATACAAAATTCCAAATTTAACAATGCAGATCGATAACACTGTTCACAAATATATATGTCTCTATTTTATCCCAAATGGACTGATAATTCTTCGTCAAGGTTTAATCCTCCCAGATAAATTGTTGCATATTTTATTATAAACTTGGACTCCAACCTCCTAAGTTCCTGTTCTTTATTACCTCCTCTTACAAGGGCAGGGATATTATCTAGTACACAGTATTTCAGTAAATACTTTCATTTGATGAAATGTAGCAAAATGTCTTGCAATAAGGTATGTTCTATCTTCCTTAACAATAGCCCTCATGTGTTCAAGCACACTTTTTTGCTTTATGAATTGTACTGCCAATATAACACTTATTGCATGGACAGCTCGAAGCATACACACAATATTCTGTGTTACAATTCAAATGCTTTTTAATTATGAAAGGACGACTGTGTTGTGATAACTGAATTTCCCAACAATTCTTACTACCCTTGCATGCTTTGCACTTTCCACAAATAAAGAAGCGCTGAACTGAAAATTCTCTGCACTTTTGTGTAGGCTGGATCAAGCTTGTACATAGTTTGTCTTTCAGAGAGGGACATCTCCTGAATGTAATTTGAGGTTTTTGTCCTATCACATCTGCTAGATGTTCATCCATTTTTAGTATAGTCCAATATTTATTCAAAGTCCGTTTCACCTCCCACACCTGAGTGTGAAAGGTCGTGATAAATCTTATAATTTGGTTCTCCTCAACCTTATCTATATTGCATGGAATCAATAATTTCTAGCAGTCTAATGATAACACTTTCTTACAAGTACTATCTATAAGACTGCGTGGATACCATCTCTCAAGGAATCTTTTCCTCATAATTTCTACTACGACAAAAAGTCACTGTTGTCACTACAATTCATTTTAGCTCTCAATAGTTCCCCATAGGGAATGCTACGTATTAAATTCCTAGGAATACAACTGTTCGCACGAAGTAGACCATTCCCTGCCGTTGTTTTGCAGAACAGAGTACTTGTTAATCTCATGCCTCTAACCTGTAATTTAAGATCTAGGAATTCTATTTCAGAGCGATGTATATGGGCTGTAAATTTCAGATTCATCTGATTGACATTCAATTGTTTAACAAAATCTAATGCTTGATTCTCACTACCATTCCAAATGCAAAACATTTCATCAATGTAACGCACCCATAAGACCGCATGCTCGTCAAACAGTCGGATATTATAAACCACCTGCTCCTCCCACCAGCCCAGAAAAAGTCCTGCATAGCTGGCGGCAAAGCAAGTACCCATCGCTGTCCCTTGTATTTGTCTATAGATTTCATTAGAAAAAATAAAAAAGTTATTAGTTAAACATGTCTTCATCATCTGCACCAATATATCAGTATGTTGTAAAAACGATATTGATCTTGCTCTGAAGAAATATTTACATGCTTTGATACCTAAGTCATGAGGAATGCAGGCATACAAATTTTCCAAATCTAAAGTAAGTAGTAAAAATTGTTCATCCCATGGAACATCATGAATTCTTCTAAAAAAAATCCCTAGTGTCCTTGATCTAAGAAGTTAGAGCTTCAACAAAAGGTCGAAGACAATAATCAACATATTTAGACGTATTCTCAAGCATACTACCTCTAGAGGAAGCAATAGGTGTACCTGATGGATTAACAGAATTTTTATGTAATTTGGGCAACAGATATAATACCGGGAGCTTAGGATAGTCACATCTCAAAAACAAATATTCATCTTTCACAGTGATTTTTTTATCAAACCACATTTGTAATTTCTCCAAATATTTTTTATTAGCTGTAAGATATTTATATATATTCGCCTACAAAGGTTTTGCACTTTGGTTCATTATTTCGTTTGGCTCCAGCAACCCACTTGGGGCAAAATGATAAAATTGCAGGACCACTATAACCAGCATGCACTGTTATTCACTTGAGAGGCCCACTGGGGCGGACTGGTATTCAAAGAGACTAATCAGGTGCCTGTAAATAGACAAGCTGAAGCCATGCCGGTCTTTTCAGTAAGTAAGAAATGCCTGGAACACTTCCAGCACTGGCTGCACCTACGAGGGTGAAACACTTTTATATTTTTCTCTGCTGAAGAAAGGATTGACCTAGAAACACGTGTCCAGAGATGATTTTATAACTTAAGGCCTGGAATAATGAAACTGCTTAAAGAATTCACTGTGAGTTGCTGGCTTTGCTTTTTCTTCCCGTTTATATAACCTGTTGGGAGTGCGCTTTCACATGAGGACAACTTCGTTTTTGATATTTAACCGGCCTGTCCAGTCGGGAAAGCAGCACCACTGCACATCGTAGCAGGTCTGTGTGACTAAAAATGGATTGTCACATAAGAGCAGTCAGGTTGGGATATTCACAGCAAATCTGACAATTTTACTTTGGATTCGCCTACAAAGGTTTTGCACTTTGGTTCATTATTTTGTTTGGCTCCAGCAACCCACTTGGGGCAAAATGATAAAATTGCAGGACCACTATAACCAGCATGCACTGTTACTCACTTGAATGGCCCACTGGGGCGGACTGGTATTCAAAGAGACTAATCAGGTGCCTATAATTAGACAAGCTGAAGCCATGCCGGTCTTTTCAGTAAGTAAGAAATGCCTGGAACACTTCCAGCACTGGCTGCACCTACGAGGGTGAAACACTTTTATATTTTTCTCTGCTGAAGAAAGGATTGACCTAGAAACACGTGTCCAGAGATGATTTTATAACTTAAGGCCTGGAATAATGAAACTGCTTAAAGAATTCACTGTGAGTTGCTGGCTTTGCTTTTTCTTCCCGTTTATATAACCTGTTGGGAGTGCCCTTTCACATGAGGACAACTTCGTTTTTTATATTTAACCGGCCTGTCCAGTCGGGAAAGCAGCACCACTGCACATCGTAGCAGGTCTGTGTGACTAAAAATGGATTGTCACATAAGAGCAGTCAGGTTGGGATATTCACAGCAAATCTGACAATTTTACTTTGGATTCGCCTACAAAGGTTTTGCAGTTTGGTTCATTATTTCGTTTGGCTCCAGCAACCCACTTGGGGCAAAATGATAAAATTGCAGGACCACTATAACCAGCATGCACTGTTACTCACTTGAGAGGCCCACTGGGGCGGACTGGTATTCAAAGAGACTAATCAGGTGCCTGTAATTAGACAAGCTGAAGCCATGCCGGTCTTTTCAGTAAGTAAGAAATGCCTGGAACACTTCCAGCACTGGCTGCACCTACGAGGGTGAAACACTTTTATATTTTTCTCTGCTGAAGAAAGGATTGACCTAGAAACACGTGTCCAGAGATGATTTTATAACTTAAGGCCTGGAATAATGAAACTGCTTAAAGAATTCACTGTGAGTTGCTGGCTTTGCTTTTTCTTCCCGTTTATATAACCTGTTGGGAGTGCACTTTCACATGAGGACAACTTCGTTTTTGATATATATATATATATATATATATATATATACATACACACATATATAGAGAGAATTCTCTCTCTGTATATGTATATATATATATATATATATATATATATACACATCTAGAGAGAGCGATTCTCTCTCCCTCTCTCTCTATATATATGTAGTATATATACATATATTTATATTACACAAACGTAACCAAACTACATGCACTCAGGCATTGTGAGACGCATTTCAAAGACAAATGTCTTGTTCACTACACACAAGTGCAGCCAAATTAAAAACATTTAGAATACTCAAGTAAGCAATGCAAAAGGGACTCCTACACAAGTTGAAACGAAAGGAGAAAAAGAAAAGAAATGAAGAACGGCAGCGCCATCTTAAAATGTACTGTCTTAGGCTATACATTATGGGCCTGATTCTAACTTTGGAGGACGGTGTTAAACCGTCCCAAAAGTGGCGGATATACCACCTACCGTATTACGAGTTCCATAGGATATAATGGACTCGTAATACGGTAGGTGGTATATCCGCCACTTTTGGGACGGTTTAACACCGTCCTCCAAAGTTAGAATCAGGCCCTATATGTTTTCAATTGTTCAATTTGTCGCGGTTTCCTTTAACTATCCAATTCATAAAATCAATCAAAATAAGCAGCACTGCCTTTAGGCACATAATTACCAGTTTCCAAAATTTTGTTTATCTTGATTTCACAGATAATGAAATGAAAACAAGATTAAAATAAATTAGAAATAAAGTAATTATTTTGAAGTAAAATAAAATTACATAACGTGCTGCGTCCTGAGTACAGGGAAAAAAAAACTCTCCATAATTCTATGGGCCCACCGTAAAATATACTTTATCCACTTCATTCGTGCATCTAGAATCACTTGGGTGTGAGCAGTACTGCGTTTGAGCCCATGTTTACATATACAAGCCAAATATTGAAAATGTATTATTACAACATACATTTGAAATCAAATAATGTGAACAGCACTAAATTTAGACCAATAATTGCCAATTCTCCCAAAATTCTCAGGATATTCATCTTGATTTCAGGGATGGTGAAAAAGAATACATTAAAATAATATACAATCAAATCTCATACTCCGTACTATCCGCAAATATTTTGTCCATAATTATATATACCCAATTATGGAGCAATCTGGTCAAAATCCTGCACAACAAACCAGCTAAAAAACCCTGAACGGTACTGCTGCTGCCTGTGATAGCGCTCCGGAGGTGTGGTTCGCAACAACAGTCATGGCAGAGCTGTCTGACTGGAGCAAGGCGGGCATAGTCTCGGGAGGCCTTCAAGTAGGTGCGCCGGTGGGCGAGGCCTGGCTGGGTGACCCCCTCCGCCAGGCGGCCCTGGTGGATCCGTGGTGTCCGGCTGTGGCGCCCTGGGGTCACAGTGTTACACAGAGGCGGTGGTGAGTGTGCGCATTGGAGGCCTGTGAACAGCACGCCGCTGGGGAGACGCGGTGCTGAGGCGGCGAGCACTGTGTGTGAGGGGCCGATTGAGGAGAGGCCTGGCCAGGACTGGGCCGGGCACAGTGTGAAGAGAAGCGGGCCGCTCGCCCCGGAGGGTGATGGCTGGATTGCCCGGTGGGCGGGGTCAGTCTCCGGCCCCCTGTGATCTGACTCACCAAGATGGACGATTTTGCAGCCAAATATTAGCTGCCCCTCAGACCAAGGTGCGTAGGCATTTGTTATACTCCCTAGGCAGATGGTGAAGTGTCGGGCAGCGGAGGACCCGCGTGGACTAATCTTGGCAACATGATTGGAACAAAACAACAGAGAAGGAAGGTGGGGCGGCCTGTGAGAGTGGGTGAGGTCGCCCTGCTGAGGACAGTGTTGGTCACTGTAGGAGGCTGGCCTGGCTTATAGTGGGTACCTGATGGTACTTACACATTGTGCCAGGTCCAGTTATCCCTTATTAGATTAGTAGTGTTCTAGCAGCTTAGGCTGATAGAGGTAGCGATAGCAGAGCAGCTTAGGCTGAACTAGGAGACATGCAAAGCTCCTACTATACCACTTATATCATATATGTACTATATCCTAAGAAACACAATACTCAGGGTTACTAAAAATAAAGGTACTTTATTTTAGTAACAATGTGCCAAAAATATCTCAGAGGATATACTCCCTTAGGAGGTAAGTAAAATACACAAAATATACACACAAACCAAAAATCAGGTAAGTAAAAATAGTGCAAACACTGTAGAATACAATAGGATTCAATGGGCCTAGGGGCAACACAAACCATATACTATGAAAGTAGAATGCGAACCACAAATGAACCCCGAGGCAAGTGCAGTGTGTAGTTGGTTGCTGGGAGTGTAAGCAACCACTAAGGGTGTCCAAGATACCCCACCCCAAGACCTTGGAAAGTAGGAGTAAAGCACTACTATTTCCCCAGAAAGACACTAAACTTGTGATAGAGGATTTTGCAAAGGCCTCAAAAGACTGCAATGCACTGAAGACGGATTCCTGGACCTGAGGACCTGCAAAGGAAGAGGACCAAGTCCAAGAGTCGTGAAAGTGTCCAGGGGGGGCAGGAGCCCACTAAACCCCGGATGAAGGTGCAAAATGGCTGCCTCCAGATGGAAGAAGCTGAAAATTCTGCAACAACGAAAGGTGCTAGCTGCAGGAGTCACAGTTGAAGAAAAAGGGTGCCGCCAGGGCCCAGGAAGGACCAGGATGTTGCCACTTGGGAGACGAGACAGAGGGGGCCCTCAGCAACATAGAAGGCCCACGCACAAGAAAGTAGCACCTGCAGTAGTCCTTAAACACGGGTTCAAGAAGACTGAGCATGGCGGTCATCTCAACACTACAAGAGAGGGTCCCACGAAGCCGGAGCTCAACTTAGGGAGTTGAGCAATGCAGGACGGAGTGCTGGGGACCTGTGCTTGGCTGTGCATGAAGGATTCCTTGGAAAGATGCACAGAAGCCCTAGCAGCTGCAGTTCACGTGGTGCACAGGTTTACTGTTTGGAGAGGGAAGGCAAGGACTTACCCCCTCCAAATTTGGGCAGTTTGACCACTGGAAATTCTGGGTCACTTGGGTCCACCACCTGTGTTCCAGGGGCCACACTCGTCAGGATGAGAGGGGTCCCGGAGTACTGGTGACACTGAAGTTTGGTGCCTGCTGGAGCGGGGGGAATATTCCATAAAGCCACAGGAGATTTATTTGTGGCTTCCAGTGCAGGATGAAGGCAGGCAGCCCCCAAAGCATGCACCACCAGGAGACAGTCTAGAAAGCCGGCAGGATTAGGCGCTACAATGTCGCTGGTAGTCTTCTTGCTATCTTGTTGCAGTTTTGCAGGCGTCCTGGAGCAGTCAGCTGTCGATCCTTGGCAGAAGTCGAACAGAGAGGTGCAGAGGAACTCTGGTGAATTCTTGCAAGTCGTTATCTGAGGAAAAGCCCACTGGAGAGACCCTAAATAGCCCTCAGAGGAGGATTGGCCACCTAGTCAGGTAAGCACCTATCAGGAGGGGTCTCTGATGTCACCTGCTGGCACTGGCCACTCAGAGGCCTCCAGAGTGCCCTCACACCTCTGGATCCAAGATGGCAGATGTATGGGACACACTGGAGGAGCACTGGGCACCACCCCCTGTGGTGGTGATGGACAGGGGAGTGGTCACTCCCATTTCCTTTGTCCAGTTTAGCGCCAGAGCAGGGACTGGGGGTTCCCTGAACCGGTGTAGACTGGCTTATGCAAGGAGGGCACCATCGGTGCCCTTCAAAGCATTTCCAGAGGCTGGAAGAGGCTACTCCTCCCCAGCCTTTAACACCTATTTCCAAAGGGAGAGGATGTAACACCCTCTCTCAGGGCAAATTCTTTGTTCTGTCTTCCTGGGACTGGGCTGCCCAGACCCCAGGAGGGCAGAACCCTGTCTGTGGGGTGGCAGCAGCGGTAGCTGCAGAGAAAACCCCAGAGAGCTGGTTTGGCAGTACCTGGGGTCCATAGTGGAGCCCCGGGGATGCATGGGATTGGCACCCCAATACAAGATTTGGAATGGGGGGGACAATTCCATGATCTTAGACATGTTACATGGCCATATTCGGAGTAACCATTGTGGAGCTACATATAGGTATTGACCTATATGTTGTGCACGCATGTAATGGCATCTCCGCACTCACAAAGTCCGGGGAAATGGCCCTGAACTATGTGGGGGCACCTTTGCTAGTGTAAGGGTGCCCTCACACTTAGTAACTTTGCACCTAACCTTCAGCAAGTGAAGGCTAGACATATAGGTGGCTAATAAGTTACTTAAGTGCAGTGAAAAATGGCTGTGAAATAACGTGTGCGTTATTTCATTCAGGCTGCAGTGGCAGTCCTGCGTAAGATTTGTCTGAACTCCCTATGGGTGGCAAAAGAAATGCTGCAACCCATAGGTATCTCCTGGAACCCCAATACCCTGGGTACCTAGGTACCATATACTAGGGAATTCTAAGGGTGTTCCAGTGTGCCAATTAGAATTGGTAAAAATGGTCACTGGCCTATAGTGACAATTTTAAAGGCAGAGAGAGCATAAGCACTGAGGTTCTGGTTAGCAGAGCCTCAGTGACACAGTTAGTAACTACACAGGTACACACATTCAGGCCACAAACTTTGAGCACTGGGGTCCTGGCTAGCAGGATCCCAGTGAGACAGGCAAAAACAAACTTACATATATATAAAAATGGGGGTAACATGCCAGGCAAGATGGTACTTTCCTACAGTCACAACTTGCGAACTCTGTTGGGAGTGACTGCGGGGGGTGCCTCATGGCTGAACGCCAAAACTCAGAGTGAACTGTGTGTCCCCCAGAGTGCGCACAATGGGCAAGGCAGACAAGAACCAGGCCAAGCTGCAGTTTGACCGGCGCAAGTCAAGCGGCCCTGCGAGTGATGGGGTGGACCCTGGCTTGGCAGGGGGATCTGGCGTGTCCTCAGGAGAGGAACTAGATTTAAGACAAATCTTGGAGGCGATGCAGCATAGCTTGACCCAGATTGATGGTAAAATAGATTCCCTTTCCTACTGCATGGACAGAATGACTGAGCACTTGGATAAGCATGCTGAGCGGCTCAACCAATCGGAGAGGCGGGTATCCGCGGTGGAGGATGGTCAGGCATAGATGGCCACTGGTCATGCTAAGCTGAGTAAAGAATTAAGGGCCAGATGTAGCAAAGCTTTAGCAACTCGCAAACGGCGAAAATTGCCGTTTGCGAGTCGCTAAAGCCACTTTGAGATGTAGAAATGCATTTTGCGAGTCGGAACCGACTCGCAAAATGCATTTCCGACTCGCAAATAGGAAGGGGTGTTCCCTTCCTATTTGCGACTCGCAATGCGATGTAATTCCATTTGCGACTGCGAATGCGGTCGCAAATGGACTCGCAGTTACCATCCACTTGAAGTGGATGGTAACCTAGTCGCAAACGGGAAGGGGTCCCCAGGGGACCCCTTCCCCTTTGTGTCTGGCATTAAAAATACATTTTCAGAGCAGGCAGTGGTCCCATGGACCACTACCTGCCCTGAAAAATACCGAAACAAAAGGTTTCGTTTTTTTTTCAAAGTGCAGCTCGTTTTCCTTTAAGGAAAATGGGTTGCACTTAGAAGAAAAAAAAACTGCTTTATTTAAAAGCAGTCACGGACATGGTGGTCTGCTGTTCCCAGCAGGCCACCATCCCCGTGAGTGCCCTGAATCGCCATGGGGTCGCAAATTGCGACCCACCTCATTAATATTAATGACGTGGGTTTTTGCGACCCCATAGCGACTCGCAGAAGGTGTCTGAGACACCTTTCTTCATCCCAACTTGTGAGTTGCAATTTGCGAGTCGCTGGGACTCTCAAATTGCAACTCGCAATTTGGGACTTTGCTACATCTAGCCCTAAGCTCCTTACAAACTAAAGTGGACAATTTGGAGGCAAGATCTGGGAGGAACAACTTGCACATAGTGGGGGTCGCAGAGTCCACTGCGATAGATAGCATGAAAGGCTTCATTGAATGCTTGCTGGTGTACCTGCTATGACGAGCCACCTTCTCTGATCTCTTTGTGGTGGAGAGGGCCCATTGCTCCTTGGCGACCCACCCACCTCTGGGTGCCCCTCCGTGCCCCATTATAGCAAGGCTGTTGAACTACAGGGACCGAGACGCAGCTTTGCGCTGGGCCAGGGAACTAAAGACGTTACAACATGAGGGCATGACGATCTCGCTTTATCCGGACTTCACAATGCAGGTGCAGGAGGTGAGACAGCAGTTCATCGCTGGGAAAAAACAGCTAAGAGAACTACACTTGGAATATTGCATGCTTTAACCAGCTAAACTAAGGGTGGAGGTGGACGGGAAGACATTATTTTTCAGAGCTCACAAAAAGCTTGCTCAATTCGTAAAACGCAGAGTAGTAGATAGAGGAGGCCGCGGAATGGAGGACACTGGTTCCTATGGTGTTGGTGTTTGAATCACACATATACATTTAATAGCCTGAGGGGAACATTTATAGTGCTACTGTGGCAGAGACCATGCTACTGTGCTCTACATGATTGACTGAATGATGATGGAGGGCTGCAGGTTTGGTACACTACCAGTAAATGTCCGTGCCATTGGTTATTTGGCAGTATATGGCAATGATAGTTTTTTTTTTTTTTACACAAATCATTTTAATACACAATAGTTTGTTTGTCACAAAATTATAGGTGGCCGGTGCATAGGAGAGGTACAAAGTGTCTGGGCAACATCCACCTGAGCATGTGCAACACTTATAGATGCAAGAAGGGGTAGTTCTATTTTAGTAGGGGAGCGATGGTGGGTGGGGAGTTAGATGTCAGCTAGGTGTGTTGGGGTATTGCCTGCTGTGGGTGGAGGGGCACGGGTTGGGGGAGTTTTGGGAATTAACTGTTGGTATTGTGCTGTATTAAGTTAAGCGATTGTAGACTCATGGACAAGTTAGGGCAGACACAGAGTTGTGTTTATACAGTAGTTAATGACACATAACCATTCGTGTCCAGACCAATACGGGGGCCTTGGCAGATTCCGACTGGTTACGTGGAATGTGAGAGGTCTAAATGATGCTCGGAAGGTGCGTAAGGTTGTGGCCTATTTACACAGACACAAGGTATATCTCGCTATTATGCAGAAGATGCTCTTGCCACTGGGCAGCCCCAGGCTCACTCCTAAAGGACTACAGGGGCAGTTCTTGGTGGCAGGTTTCACCTCTCACGCATGGGGTGTATTGATCTGGGCTTCGCGGTCCTCCGGAGTTAGCCTCTGGGAGGTTGCAGTGGATCCGGGAGGAAGATATATTGTTGCGCAGTCGGGTGGGCGTGCTGCTCCGTTTCTACAAGTTAGCATATATGGTCCAAATTTAGATAATCCTCAATTCTATTTTGATTTAGCTGCCAAGGCAGGTTCCGGGGGGGCTGCCGCAGATCTGGGGGGAAGACTTTAACTGCACATTGAATCCCACACTTGACAGATCGGGAGGAGGAAACCGTAGGCCAGCAGCCACAGCTGGAGCACTAACAGAGGTGGCATCTGAGCTAGGGTTGGTGGATATATGGCGAGATAGACACCCAGACGGGGGTGGATACACGCATTACTCATCTGCACACAACTTGTATACACGTATAGATTTGTGGCTGGCTGCCAGGAGTCTGTTGGGCAGTTTGCAATTGGAGGCTCCTTGGACAAGAACGTACTCTGACCATTCACCGGTCCCATTGATAATGTCTTGAGGCACACGACTAGTTCCCCCATTCTCGTGGAGGTTCCCCCCCTACTCGCTGCTAGACTCAGTCTTTCGGGAAGGGCTAGCCACAGCGATTGGAGGCTTTTTTCAGAATAATAAGGGTTTGTGGGCAGTGTGTGCACGGTGTGGGAGACTTTTAAAGTGTATATCAGAGGTATCACCATTGCCAAACATGCTGGGGTTCTGAGGTCGATTAAGGGACATCTGTGCTCACTGGAAAAAGAACTTGCGCAGCGGGAGCATATGCATAGGGCTGACAGCCGGACCCTAGGTAATATACACGTTAAATTGATTGAGTTTCAGGACACAGTTCTCACGGATATTCAACATTTGGGGAAATATGCCACAGCTCGTGCGTATGGGGAGGGTGAGAGACCGGGATTGGTGTTGGTAAATGTAATCCGTCTTAATAGAGAAAAAAGCATGATTATAGCAGTGCAGGCTGAGGATGGCAGTTAGATTCAAGAACCAGATTTTATAGCAGGCAGATTCCACAACTATTACGAGCCTCTTTACGCCTCCAGGGTTGCCCCGGATTGGGAGGCGCTGATGGATTACTTTGCACATATTGATATGCTGCAGTTAACAGACACGGATAGGGAATCTCTTATGGCTCTTTTGATCCTAGAGGAGAAGGACAGGGCGATAGGGAACATGGCAGAAGGTAAGGCCCCTGGCCCTGATGGGCTCACCGTGCAGTTCTATAAAGCCTACAAAGACCTATTGTTCACGCACCTGAAGGAGGTTTATGAAGAGATGGTGGAGGGTGGACTTATGCCCCCGTCAATGCGCAAGGCGATGCTGATCACACTGCTTAAGCCGGGTAAGCCCCAGATGCAATGCTCATCTTACCGACCAATTTCATTACTGAATGTGGATGTTAAAATCTATGCTAAGGTTCTGGTGGATCGCTTAGCCAAATTGATGCAGAGGATGGTCCGGCCGGAGCAATCGGGGTTTGTTCCGGGCTTTAGTCTTATTATGAACCGCTGCACATTGTTTACTCAGAGCTGAGGGCAGGGATGGTTTTTCTAGACGCCGAAAAGGCATTTGATTCGGTGGAGTGGTGCTTCATGAGGGCAGTATTACTGTGATTCAGAGTGGGAGATATTTTTCTGCGTCTAGTGTCAACACTATATGGGGAACAATCAGCCAGGCTAAGAGTCAATGGGATAGTGACTGACGCTTTTCAAATCACTAGAGGCAAGAAGCAGGGGTGCCCGTTGTCGTCCCTTTTGTATGAGCTCATGGCTGGGCCCCTGGCGTGTGCCTTGAGAGAATACCACGGGCATTGTGGCCTCCGCTTTCAGAATCATACTCTTGTGCTCCCAGCTTATGCGGACGACACATTATCATGTATCAAGGACCCGCAGCGCAATGTTGCTCCGGCTCCCTGGGAAATTGCGAGGTATGGCACATTCTCTGGTCTTAAGGTTAACTCGAGCAAATCCATTATGCTCCCCCTGACACCGGTGACTGTACAGGTAGATGTGAGGTTCCCTCTCAGGTGTGAGGTAAGTTCGGTTCGGTACCTGGGTATTAGAGTTCATACGGATCCCAAAGTAGTGGCGGACAATAATTTTGACGCTGCACTCAAGACTCTAGCAACTGACGTGGATCAGACTCCCACTGTCTGCACAGCTCTCATGAAAATGGTGGTGCTCCCTCATTTCTGTTCCTTTTCCAGAACATCCCTATGTTGCTGCCATGGCTTTGAGAGTTTTGCCTATTAAATTAGTGTGGGCAGTTAAACAGCCGTGAGTAAAATGGCACACCCTGACTCTTCCCTATGAGCTGTGTGAACTAGTATCCCTGGTACCCTTGCAGAGTAAAATATTTCATGTTCCAAATAGGCACTATGGAGAGTTTGCGTCTCTGAACTCCACTATGCGGGCCTGGCACGGACTGCTATATAGACAAGGACTGGCCCTGCTGTAAGTTTAATACAGGCTACGCGCACTCTGAATATCACCACCATAGGGGATTTGTGTGAGGAGGGTGTTATGGGAATTGATAGAAGAGCGGGCTAATGGGTCGATTGAATTGCCCCGTTACCAGCATTACAGGGTAAGACATGCTATGGCAGCGCTTTTGGGGGAAGATATGCCAGAGCCCCCAGATATGCAGGCCTTGTATGCGGTAGTAACGAATGGCCAACCCCGGCAATTGGTGTCCTGTCTATACGCACACATACAGAACACAGGTATACATGAGCTGAGGAAAGGCTTGAGTGGCAGGGGGATTTGGGGTTACAGCTAACACATAACCAGTGGCACTACTGCCGTTCTTTGACTCGTACGATCTCTTTGAAGGGCCAGCATCATCTGATGCACTCTAAGTACTTAAATAGAGTATATAACACTCCCCTCAGACTCTATAGATATGGATTACGCACCAGTGCTAATTGTTCCAGGTGTGGCGAGGACCAAGCAGACTTTTTTCACATGTCCTGGGCCTGTGCTGGGGTGCAGCGTTTCTGCTGGTCAGTGTTCAGGGAACTGGAGGGAATAGGTGGACGACAGCTCAGTCGCGAACCGATATTGGCACTCCTAGTTTGGGATAGAAACTTACCAAAATCAACTAGTCGGTTGGTGGCAATTGGTTTACTGCTACCCAAACGTTGCATTGCTATGCGCTGGGATCGGGGTCCGGTGCCAACAGTGGAAGAATGGCATAGAGCTATGGTGTATTGTAACACACAAACAGATATCTATAGTGAACTGCTCCCCCCAACTAATAGGCCCCCAAAGCACTGGGACATTTATAAGCAATATTTGGTTGGTAAAGAAACTGGAGAGCCGGAGAGCGTGTGAGCCCATACTTGTATGGGCAGCAATGATCGGATATGTGGTGGTACGGGCCTGGATATTTACCATCATAGCAATGTGGAGACCCCCTGTTCAAGCTGTTTGGGCAGCTATTGAAACTGCATGACTCTGTGGTATTTGTCCATATATACCGTAAATGTATGCAATTGATTTTTTGTATGTGGAAGTGTTAAAATGCTCAAATAAAAATAATATATATATATATATATATGTATACCCAATTATCAACTCCAAGATCTGCTTTCACTCCTTAATTCGTTCATCTAAATCCAGTAAAGGTGGACAATACTACCATCAAACCTGTGATTTCATGTACAAACAAAATATCAAATGTCCATCTCCTTTCGAGACCAATAGACCTAATGATTAAGTGAATGTGCTAATTTTACATAGTTAATGAGAGTCCACTGTTGCAAAACCAATAAAGGGATCGAACCAAGGCAGTCCATCCTGGAGTACATTAATCACCCAAGAGTATGTTAAATTCTTCTTCTGTGTTCAATCCCAGAGGATGTTTTGTTTCCAGATCATGGATGTACCTCAATTCACTTCTTCGAAGTTTGAGTTCTCTGCTGCCACCACGTGGGTTCCATTTCATTTGGTCAATGGTAAAAAACTGAAGCAACTCTCTATTACTGCAATTAAATTCTGAAAAGGGGCGTGCCACAGGATAGTGGCTACCCCGATTAGTGATCTCCCTCATATGTTCTGAAATCCGCTTTTTAACTTGATGAATTGTGCTGCCCACATATTTCTTTCCACAAGGGCAAAGTAGAACATAAATTGCGTAATCCAAACCCATATTAAATCAAACAAGTTTGTAAAAAGCTTAGTTTTCAGAGATTATCTGACAATAAAAGATGTTGCAATCACAATACAAAATCACATATCTCTGAATCAATAAGCAAATTACACATCTTCATAAACTTATGGCTAGCACAACAAAATCAAATATACGCTACATTGCCAAAACCAAGTGATCCCCTGCACATTTGCCATAACTCATTATACTTTGTGTAACAGCATAAACCAGTGGAAGTGCATTACGTAAAATATACGTCTGATGTACAATCTTAGGGCTTGCATGCTTAGTGCTACATGACAATAAGTCTAAATGCCCCAATAAGTAGTCAATTTCGTCCAAGTGGGCTTAAGTGCACAGTGATCGTGATATTTGCATGCACCCCCATCTTGCCCCTTTGGGCTGGTAAGCCATCCAGTCTGGGTGAAGGGATCATATCCCTACCCTCCATATATTGATAGCATATCCTCTATTGTATACACCAGTTATGTCCTAATGGACTACCAGCCAGAGTTTCCATGCCCGACGGAACTGTCCTCAGTGAGTTCCACCCCCTGTTGGCAGAAAACATACATTGGTGTGGTCATCTTCTGAGTGATAGAAGTGCCGCCCAGGGAGAGAAACATGCCCATTTTATCATGCAGTTACAACAAAATGTACAGTGTCCAGTATTTAATAAGTGCCAATCACCAAGTGATAACCTGTAAAAACAAAACAAATACTATACATGTTAAAATCAGGAAAGCACATAATCCCCACAGACAAGAAGCTGGAGAAATAAAATTACCTATTGTTCTGTTCATGCAATATGCACATTAAATTTTTCGCTCACATTTAAACTCCCTGGGTACAAGGTGTTAAAATCCAAAGTCTATTGAGATTCAAGGATTCTCAGTCTAAGTTATCTGTCCCCTCCCGAATATCAGGGGCAATAGCATTGAGAACCAAGAATTTCAAAGGTTTGTCATTTTGGAAGTGCAACTCAGAGATATGTCTTGCTACTGGATATTGTAGATTGTTATTCCTTATTGCTCTCTTGTGTTCCAGAATAGGCATCTTTGCGCTGTGAATCGTATTTCCAATATACCATTTCTCACATGGACAAATCAAAGCATATTCATGATAGTTGGGATTGCAATTATACATCCCCATGATTTTAAAATTCCTTTTGCTTCCCGGGACCCAGCACAGGCTTTGCACTGCATACAACAGTAGAAACCCTCACATTGATCTTCCTTATTCCCATTGGTAGTTTCCATAATATGACATAGACTATACTTCAATGACCTACTCCTCCAAAAGGTTATCGGTGGGGCTTCAGGGATCCACTTATCAAGGACAGCATCAGTTTTTAGAATAGACCAGTTAGTACTCAAGATTTTTCTTACATCAAAAGCTTGACTGGAAAAGTGGTAATAAATCTAATAAACCCATTGTCCTAACTGTTTTTCTTCTTTACTGCATAAAGCACTTTGGTTCGTTCACACGTCCCCACTCTCTTTATAGACTGATCAATCACCTACTGTCCATAACCCCTAGCCCTGAACCTTTTTGTCATAGTATTGACTTCATCCTGGGAGGCCTCTTCAGTGCTACAGTTTTATCTCACACATAATAAATCAATATACAGGATACTATATGCGAGTTTGGATGGATGTGAACTGGAAGCACTCAGTATACTATTACCAGAGGTGGGTTTTCTGTATAGCTTAGTACTTAGTTTTCCTTTGTCAACCTCTACTTCCACATCCAGAAATACAATTCTGGTCTCACCAATCTGTTCTGTAAATTGTATGTTGCAGGCGTTAGTATTCAGTTCTGCCACAAATTCTGCAGCAGATGCTAAGCTTCCTTTCCAAATCATAAAAATATTGTCAATAAAGCGCAGCCAGAGAATCACATGTTCTTCAAAGGCAGGCAACTACGTGGGCACCTGCTCTTCCCACTAGCCCATGAACAACTTTGCACAGCTTACGGCGAAGAAGGTGCCCATCACAAGGCCTTGCACCTGGCAGGACAGCTGTTTGTCAAACAGAAACAAATAGTCATCAAAAAGTATGAAATCATATCAACAATAATTTCAGTATGTAACAATTATGAAAGTGATTGTGCCCTCGAAAGTGCCTCACTACAGCAATGAACACGTTATGCTTTATGTTAGTGTTCAGACTACATACATCCAAAGTCAAAAACCTCCTCCCAGTGCACCCCCTCAATTAAAGTGAGGAAGTGCGTTGCATCTTTCACATAGGCTAGCAATGCTGAAACAAACGTGTGGGGTAATGGTCAACATATCTGGATGTATTCTCTATCAAAACCTTGATATTCCGGGGATCCACATAAAGTAAAGGAATTTCTGGACTCTTTGACAGTTTTCTTTGCCTGGGTAGGTTATTTGATCAGTGCCTTGTATGACCCCGCACTAGCTTGGGTGACCCCCTTGGTCTCTGCTGAGGATCTTGTATCAGCTCATTATCCTGCCCTTCTTAAACTCTTTAAGCAGATGTTTGAATGACCCGGGTTGGAGGCAGCTGCTGAAGAAGCATTGTGTGATATACAGCAAGGCAATCAGGATATATTACAAAATATAACCCGCTTTAAACAGCTAGCAGCTGAGACCACTTGGGTGGAACGCACTTTTGTAACCCTGTTTCACCGAGGACTTCGAGAAAAAATAAAAGATGAATTGGTGCATTCTACTCAATTTAGATCTCCGAAGGAATAGATGGATCAAGCATTGAATATAGAGTATAGATTGTGGGAACGTAAGATGGAAAGGCGTAAAGACTCGGTTACAGTATCAGTCCGGATTACCCCATTCCACAACCCGTCATTCTGAGGAAGACCATCTTGAGGCGAATAAGTCTACAGAAGAAGAGCCCATGCAGAAAGATCTGGCCTGTGGTCCTTTATCTGACTCTGATAGAGAGGATAGGCGATGAAGGGGCCTTTGTCTATACTGAAGCAAAGCTGGTCACTTGATACGGATGTGTCCTGTCTGCCCTTCCAGACCTTTGGGAAACGCCAGCTCCCGCCCCCTGTGAGAAGGAAGGGGATGGGAGGAGTAGACTTACCTTCAATATGTTCCTCCAGAGAGAATATCTCTACTCTGTTTATACTGTCTGTTACGTTACAGTGTTCCCAAAGTCAAGAAGAGCAGGTTTTTGCCTTAATGGATTGTGGAGCCAGCGGTATATGTTTGGATGAGACTTGGGCCACAGAAAGAGGTATACCATGAGTTCCTAAAGAAATGCCGGAACAAGTCCACACAGTTGATGGGTCTCCTTTAACCTCAGGGCCAGTGGTGGATTCTACACCAACTCTCTGTCTACGTTTTGGGAGACACTAGGAATACATTACCTTTGATCTCATATCCTCTCCAAATTATACCATGATATTAGGAATTCCCTGGTTAACTCGGCATAACCCATATATCAATTGGGAAACAAGAACAATATATTTATCATCACAGTTTTGCTAACAGAACTGTTATTCCACAAACTCGTATTGGTCTCCATAAGGTTTAATTATTTCTTTCAAAGATACGAACTGCTCTATCAACATGATACAGGGAGTACCGAGTTATTACCAAGAATACTGTGACATATTCCAGAAACCTTGCAAACCCATTTTACCTCCTCATCTGGTCTAAGACTGCGCCATTCCTTTGATTTCGGGAGAAGTGGTTCCCTTTGGACGGATATATTTGTTGACTGAACAAGAAAAGAAGGTACTTAAAGAATACCTCAATGATAATTTACAGAATGGTTTAATCGCCCCCTCTTCACCTCCTACAGGGGCTCCTCTTTTCTTTGTTCCAAAGAAAATGAAAGATTTGGGTCCCTGTGTTGACTTTCGCGGACTTAATAAAATAACCATCAAGGATCGATATCCCTTACCCCTTATTAGGGATATACTTGACGCCGTTCAATGTGCCAAGAGGTTTACAAAATTGGATTTGAGGGGTGCCTATCATCTCTTATGTGTCAAAGAAGGAGATGAATGGAAAATAGCCTTTCGTTCTCCATTTGGCCATTAAGAATACTGAGTCATGCCTTTTGGTTTAACAAATGCACGCTCTATATTTCAATGATTCATGGACTCCGTGTTTTCTGACTTATTGAATCACAGTGTGGTGATCTATCTGGATCTGAACAGCATACTAAGCATGTACTTCAGGTTTTGAAAAGACTCAGCTGTACTGTAAACCTGAAAAATGTGAATTAAACAAGACTGAAGTACAGTATCTTGGGTTCTGCATCAATCAGACTGGAATAGCTATGGATCCAGACAAAATACAAGCCATTTTGGATTGCCCCTCCCCCTCTTCTGCTAAAGAAACGCAATGCTTCCTAGGTCTCTCCAACTTCTAATGGCAATTCATACAAGACTTTGCCCATCAACAAACTTTTTTCACCCAGGGAGAAAATCTGAAGAAGGGATTTGTCTGGACAGACAGTGCGGAAATGGCCTTTCAAAACCTGAAATGGGCCTTTACCCAAGCTCCTATCTTTCGACACCCGGATACAACTAAGAAGTTTATAGTAGTCACTGACGCCTCTGAGAGAGCAATTGATGCAGTTTTACTTCAGAAACAAGAAGACGATGGTTTGGAACATCCTATCTTTTACTTATCCCACATACTGACAGAAGCCGAACGCAATTATTCTGTGTGAGAATGAGAATTACTTGCTCTCAAGGGTGCCTGTAAAGAATGGAGACATTTCTTAATGGGTACCAAAGAACCGTTTGAAGCAAGAACTGATCATAATTCACAATGTCTCCAGAATTTCCAATGTCGAAATAGCCGTCAGGCAAGATAGGCTTTATTTTTCAGCCAATATGACTTCCTTGTGACCTACATTCCCGGATCTCAGAATGTAGTAGCTGATGCATTATCCCGTAGCTATCCAGAAAGCGCTAACACTTTCTCTCCAAATAATAGAATCCAGTCAAATCATCTGGGTTGCTCAGTCCTTTCTTGATCGTGATAAGTCAGAATACCAGTATCTTCCACTTGAAGAATGAAATAATTTGAGTCCTCAATTACAAAATGGATCAGGACTACTTCTATTATCAAAACACACTATTTTTGCCAACTAAGAAAGTACAGACCGAGGCTTTACAGATGTGCCATGATTCTCCCGTAGCTGGACATCGTGGAATTAAAAAGACACAGGAGTTGCATTTACATTCTTTTTGGTGTCCTACTCTTAAGACCGATGCCGAATCCCATGTAACATCATGTCCTGATTGTGCTCAAACCAAGACACCTCAGACCAAGCCAGCAGGGTTATTGATGCCTTTGCCTGTTTCCTCTGCTCCATGGAACACCCTGTCTACAGATTTCATATGTTCATTACCGTCTTCCTCAGGGAATCATGTCATCATGGTAACTGTTGATTCCTTTACCAAGATGGCGCATTTCACAGCCTTAAAGAAATTGCCTACACCTAAAGAAATGAGTCATATATTCATGCAAGATATCTTTAGCCTACATGGC
Source organism: Pleurodeles waltl (assembly GCF_031143425.1). NCBI lineage: Eukaryota > Metazoa > Chordata > Amphibia > Caudata > Salamandridae > Pleurodeles > Pleurodeles waltl. Next base: position 514,472,185 of record NC_090445.1, read on the forward strand.
CTTCCACAAGTAATCATTTCAGACCGTGCGACCCCAATACGTGTCACGTTTTTGGAAGGCTTTTTGAATCTTACTGCATATTGATGTCTCCCGCTCATCAGGATTTCATCCACAAACTAACGGTCAAACTGTACGCTTGAATCAGGATCTCCAACAGTATTTACGTAGTTTCTGTAATGCCACTCAAAGTAACTGGTCGGATTTCCTTTCTTTAGCTAAGTTTTCCTTTAATACGGTACATAGCGCAACAGGAGCAACACCTTTTGATTCCACCTATAGTTTCCATCCCAAGACTTTTTCCACTATCCCTTGTGTGCTGCCTTCTGTTCCAGTGGTTAGATCATTTGCACGATGACTCCACCACATTCAGGACCTGATCCATATTACTCTTTTGGCTTCTAAACAAACTATGAAAAGAAAGGCTGTTAGCCGACATCGGGTGGCACCATCATACCAACCGGGAGACAAAGTGTGACTTTCGTCTAAATTTCTGCCTTTTCTTTTTTCCTCAAAATAAGTTTAAACCCCTCTTTTAGGGTCCTTTTCGCATACTTCAGTTATTGAATTCTGTCACTGTTCCGCTACGTTTACCCCAGACTTGGGAAGTTCATCCAGTTTTTCATGTCTCACAGCTTAAGCCTTTTGTTCCTGATCCTTACCATAAGTGTTTTCAATGTCCTCCTCCTCTTTCTTTGGATGGCCATCCTGAATATGAGGTACATGAGATCTGTGATTCACGTATCTTTCGGAACAAGCTACAATTCCTGATTCACTGGAAAGGTTATCCCCTCAGTGACTGTTCATGGGAAGATGCTTCCTCAGTTCATGCACCTCGTTTTGTTCGCACTTTCTTCTCTCTTTTTCCTGACAAGCCTGGGGCCTCTGGAAGGGGGCCTACTGCGACGCCACAAACTACCGCAGCATCTATCTATCGGACTGCAGCTGGGTTGGCAGTCCACATTTCGGGTCACCGGGACCACCGCAGCCTGTTTTTCTGTGTTCATTTTGCTAGGGTGTGGCCCAAGAGGAACATTCCGTGCCCTGGGTCACGCCGCAGCCCCTGCCAACCTCCCTGATGTTACTTCTACTCACCTCCTTGGGTCTTTTCTCTTCTTTCCTCCTTTTTTCTTTTTCTTCTGTCTTTGTTTCTTCTTGATCTCCATCTTGTCTTCTTCCTTGGTGTTCTTCTTCCAAGCATGCCTTTTTCCTTTTCCTTTTCTACTTGGTCTTTTTTCCTATTCATTTCTATATGGTCTTTCCCAATCCAAGATGGTGTTGTACTTTCTTCCTGTTGTGTCACTTCCTGTTTTCTGGTAAATAAGCACTGCAGTTCTTTTCTTCCTTACATTGCAAACACTTCAGTTTTGGTGGTGATCCTCACTCCTGTTTTCCATTTTATCCGTTCTCCTGCTTCTTCCTGCAAGATTATATTCTATATTTTTCAGTTTTTTCCATTTTTTAGGAGTTCCTGTGGTAGAGGTTTTTCCCCCAATTTTGTGGGTTTTTACATTGCTACAGTCTTGCTTTGGCGTCTTTTCCAGTCAGCAGCACTGTGGCTACTAGAAAGGATCGCTCCTACCTTGGTTCCAGGTATTCCTTCAAGTTTTTCAGCCTACAGTGGTAAGAGACGTGCAGACCGTGACACATCCTTGTGCAGCTTAGGTAGTAAATATAGTACTGGAATGAATGGATGTTGACATCTCCAGAACTAGCATTCCTCCCACTAAAGGAGTCCCTGATCCTTCCAATCACCTAATAACATCCATTATTTCTGATTGGAGATTTTTACCTCTTGTAAACTACTCCTCCTATTACAGGCCTGGTCTCCCAACTGTCGTAAACCTTCCACAATGTAGTCAGATTTTGTTACCGCCATCAGGTTACCACCTTTATCTGATTGTCAAATGACAATACAGGGAGTGCAGAATTATTAGGCAAGTTGTATTTTTGAGGATTAATTTTATTATTGAACAACAACCATGTTCTCAATGAACCCAAAAAACTCATTAATATCAAAACTGAATATTTTTGGAAGTAGTTTTTAGTTTGTTTTTAGTTTTAGCTATGTTAGGGGGATATCTGTGTGTGCAGGTGACTATTACTGTGCATAATTATTAGGCAACTTAACAAAAAATAATATATATACCCATTTCAATTATTTATTATTACCAGTGAAACCAATATAACATCTCAACATTCACAAATATACATTTCTGACATTCAAAAACAAAACAAAAACAAATCAGTGACCAATATAGCCACCTTTCTTTGCAAGGACACTCAAAAGCCTGCCATCCATGGATTCTGTCAGTGTTTTGATCTGTTCACCATCAACATTGCGTGCAGCAGCAACCACAGCCTCCCAGACACTGTTCAGAGAGGTGTACTGTTTTCCCTCCTTGTAAATCTCACATTTGATGATGGACCACAGGTTCTCAATGGGGTTCAGATCAGGTGAACAAGGAGGCCATGTCATTAGATTTCCTTCTTTTATACCCTTTCTTGCCAGCCACGCTGTGGAGTACTTGGACGCGTGTGATGGAGCATTGTCCTGCATGAGAATCATGTTTTTCTTGAAGGATGCAGACTTCTTCCTGTACCACTGCTTGAAGAAGGTGTCTTCCAGGAACTGGCAGTAGGACTGGGAATTGAGCTTGACTCCATCCTCAACCCGAAAAGGCCCCACAAGCTCATCTTTGATGATACCAGCCCAAACCAGTACTCCACCTCCACCTTGCTGGCATCTGAGTCGGACTGGAGCTCTCTGCCCTTTACCAATCCAGCCACGGGCCCATCCATCTGGCCCATCAAGACTCACTCTCATTTCATCAGTCCATAAAACCTTAGAAAAATCAGTCTTGAGATATTTCTTGGCCCAGTCTTGACGTTTCAGCTTGTGTGTCTTGTTCAGTGGTGGTCGTCTTTCAGCCTTTCTTACCTTGGCCATGTCTCTGAGTATTGCACACCTTGTGCTTTTGGGCACTCCAGTGATGTTGCAGCTCTGAAATATGGCCAAACTGGTGGCAAGTGGCATCGTGGCAGCTGCACGCTTGACTTTTCTCAGTTCATGGGCAGTTATTTTGCGCCTTGGTTTTTCCACACGCTTCTTGCGACCCTGTTGACTATTTTGAATGAAACGCTTGATTGTTCGATGATCACGCTTCAGAAGCTTTGCAATTTTAAGAGTGCTGCATCCCTCTGCAAGATATCTCACTATTTTTGACTTTTCTGAGCCTGTCAAGTCCTTCTTTTGACCCATTTTGCCAAAGGAAAGGAAGTTGCCTAATAATTATGCACACCTGATATAGGGTGTTGATGTCATTAGACCACACCCCTTCTCGTTACAAAGATGCACATCACCTTATATGCTTAATTGGTAGTAGGCTTTCGAGCCTATACAGCTTGGAGTAAGACAACATGCAAAAAGAGGATGATGTGGTAAAAATACTAATTTGCCTAATAATTCTGCACTCCCTGTAGAGTGATCCCTTCTCAAATTTTCTAAACTGATGACCTGTTCCTCAGAAAGATTCCTCTTCCCCATCCAACTCTATTGCATCTTGTTGGACTTTTTAGTTTATGCAGGGTCATCCCCAATCTTTTTGCCTCCTGCCTCCTATTTTTTCTGACCTGTTGCTGTTGGTTTTTGAACTCTGAGCACTTTACCACTGTTAACCAGTGCTAAAGTGCATATGCTCTCTGTGTAAATTGTATGGTTAATTGGTTCTCCATGATTGGCATATTTGTTTTACTGTTAAGTCCCTTGTAAAGTGCACTAGAGGTGCCCAGGGCCTGTAGATTAAATGCTACTAGTGGGCCTGCAGCACTGGTTGTGCCACCCACATAAGTAACCCTGTAATCATGTCTCAGACCTGCCAATGCAGTGTCTGTGTGTGTATTTTTACACTGTAAATTCGACTTGGCAAGTGTACCCACTTGCCAGGCCTAAACCTTCCCTTTTCTTACATGTAAGGCACCCCTAAGGTAGACCCTAGGTAGCCCCAAGGGCAGGGTGCAGCGTATGGATAAGGTAGGACATATAGTAATGTGGTTTATATGTCCTGACAGTGAAATACTGCCAACTTCGTTTTTCACTGTTGCAAGGCCTGTCTCTCTCATAGGATAACATGGGAGCTACCTTTAAATATGATTAAAGTATAGATTCCCCTAGAGAGTAGATGGACATGTGGAGTTTGGGGTCCTTGAACTCACAATTTTAAAATACATCTTTTAGTAAAGTTGATTTTAAGATTGTGTGTTTGAAAATGCCACTTTTAGAAAGTGAGCATTTTCTTGCTTAAACCATTCTGTGACTCTGCCTTGTTTGTGGATTCCCTGTCTGGGTCAGTTTGACAATTGGGTTGTTTTTCACCTCGCACTAGACAGTGACACAAAAGGGGCTGGGGTGTAACCTGCATTTCCTGATTAGCCATCTCTGCTAGGAGGGAGGGGTGGAGTGGTCACTCTCATCTGAAAGGACTGTGCCTGCCTCTGACAATGCCGGCTCCAACCCCCTAGTGTGTGTCTGAGGCCTTGCCTGGGCAAGGCAGGATTTCACAAGTAGGTGTGAGTCCCCTTTGAAGAACGGTGACTTCAAAGACTAAAATGGGTATAAGAAGGGCACCCAAATCTACAGACTTTAGAAACACTTCTGGAACCAAGAGGAACCTCTGCCTGGAGAAGAGCTGATAGCTGAGGAAGAAGTGCTGCCCTGCCTGTGACTGTGCTTTGTGGAGCTTTCCTGCAGTGCTGCTTCTGCCAGAGTAAGAGGGCAAAGACTGGACTTTGTGTGCCTTCCATCTTGTGAAGAAATCTCCAAGGGCTTGAGTTAGAGCTTGCCTCCTGTTGTTTGAAGTCTCAGGGACAGCAAAGACTTCTCTCTGCCAGAACCTGGAGTCTCTGGAGAGACTCCTGCTCTGACAAGTGGTGCCCTATCCAGTCCCTGGGCCCTTGAAAGGAAAGCTGGTGGAAATCGATTTCGGACAACTCCGGACCGACGCCGCTGCTGAATCCGGTGACGCCGCCTGCACCGGACACCGTGACCTTCGCTGGAACGCAACGCTCTTCGCAGGCCCGACGCCGCAGCAGCCCCGCTGAAGTCCGCGACTCCGTGGAAGTCGCCGCACCACGTCATGACCGACGCCGCTCGAAGTGCACGGATTCAACGTTTCGCACAGACGCTGCGATTCCCGACTTCGCGCATCGGCTTGTTTTCACTCTTCACCAAAGGTACTGTACTTGGGGGTCTACACGACTCCGTGTCCAGCGCCGCTGGTGTCGGCTTGTTGGGAATAACTCCATCACGACGCCGTGTTAACATCTCATCGAAGCATTTTTGTTTCTAAGCGCTGTTTTTGAGTTTAATCACTAAAAATTCATAACTTGACTTGTGTATGTCGGATTTTTGTCGTTTTGGTCTTGTTTTGTTTAGAGAAATGTTTCCTATTTTTCTAAACTGGTGTTGTGTCATTTGGTACTGTTTTCATTAATTTACTGTGTGTGTTGGTACAAATACTTTACACCTAGCGCTCTGAAGTTAAGCCTACTGCTCTGCCAAGCTACCAAGGGGGTAAGCAGGGGTTAGCTGAGGGTGATTCTCTTTTACCCTGACTAGAGTGAGGGTCCTTGCTTGAACAGGGGGTAACCTGACTGTCAACCAAAGACCCCATTTCTAACATTGGTGATCAGCGGTTGGGATTTGGACTTGTATTTGTACTTGACATACAGTGATTAAGTGAACACTACTGTTTGAGTTCAGACCACTACGTGACCACATACTACTTGTTTGGTGATCTTTTGCTTTTTCTCTTAAGGACTTCTTTTTATTCTACTTCCATGATTTTGCTGATCCCTTGACTGATTCTTTTTACTTCATTGGGAACTTATTTTCTGCCTTTCGAACTTTGCACTTGTGACCATCATGTCTCAATCTGGAGATGCAACAGCTGGAGCTGTGTTTGAAATAGAGAAACTGAAGGAGTACTCAGTTGCTCAATTGAAACAGTTCCTTAAAGATCTTGACTGTCCCACTGAGAGCTCCACCATGGAGGGGGAGCTGCAAAAGGCACAGAGGGCCTGGGTGACAGTCAACGAGGCTGGAGGGCACACAGAAGAGGAGGATATGGGTGGGGAAGTGCAGAGGATACACAGTGGGGTAGTGGAGGTACCTGTTACGCCTGGGGGGAGGGTCCGCAGGAGGGGTAGCAGGGTGTCATCCAAGGGTCTGACTCCTGAAGAGTTACAGGACAGACAGGCAGAGAGGGCTCGCCGGTTGAAGTTCAAGGAGTTGAGGATGCAAAGGGAGAAGGAGTTGGAAGAAAGGAGGAGGGACTTAGAGATCAAAAAGAGGATTTGGGCTTATGAGCTCAAAATGAAGGAGCTGGAAGTCATAAGGGCTGAGTCCAGCTGGAATGGTGGCAGCAACAATTTTATATCTAGTGCTGCTGAAGAAGTGCACATGCCCAGAGATGTGGTGCCCTACTTGAAGGAGGGAGTTAACACACACCAGGAGGTTCAGGGGTATGAGGTAGCTCCAGTGATGCATAGGGTCCCTGAGGTGGATTGGGGAACTGGCATGGGGATTCATATTCCTACTGGTGGGAGGGACACTCTACTGACTCTAGGTGAGAGTGACAGGGTTAGGGGTTCCCTCCCAGGTAGAAGTCCTGGTTATGGAGTGTGAAGACATCCCAGAAGGGTGTGGGTTGAGTGTCAGGGACAGTCAGGTACTGTCTCACCAGTCTCAGGAGGGTGATGTGGGGTGCTTTTTCAAAGCAGAGTCACTGGAGGGTTGGGTGAAGGGTACTTTGGTTAATTCATGTGAGGGGCTGTGTGATGTAATTACTGGAGAGCATATGTCTAGTCCTTATTTTCCAGAGCTACGCCAACACCAGATGGAGTGTGAGTTATCTGACCCCAGGGAACTTACACTGGAGTCAGACTTCTGGGTGAGTACCAGAGAGTCTGAAGAGGCATTTGGGGGTGCTCCTGAGATGAGTGGTCTAGGTATTTCCCAGCCAGGTGGGGTAGGGAAGGATTGTAGTGTCCCAGGTAGGTCCCAGTGTAGTGGGATGGGTGAGGGACCCCATGTCCAGTCTCAGAGGAGAGGGAATGGGGATGGGCTGAGGCCCAAGGTGCCCAATATCCGGTCCCAGGTCCTGGAGGATTCCATGAGGGAACTCCAGGAAGGAAGCCTAGCCTATACCGTAGGGCCATCTGTTGAGGGAGACCCCACAGTGTCAGGAGAACTTGGGGGGGCGGCTGTAGCTAGGGTCCCACCAGTTCTGGGGTCTGGCACTACCACTCCTAGTGAGAGAGTGCAGAAGTCCAGACAGAGGGCTGAGAGGGGGTTGTGGACCCCAGTGGAGAACCTGGAGGGTCAGGGGTCAGCTCTGAGAGCAGAGACCATTTCTGGGTTGGGGGGAATCCAGACTCTGTCAGATGGGCAGAGGTCAGGAGACATGCGCCAGCCAGACTCTTGTGTGGCCCTTGGGGACAGTGTGTCCCTTGAGGGGGGTAAGTGTGCCCCCCTGGAAGTCCTGGTGTGCCAGGCAATGGTTCAACCGCAGGGTGGTGACTCTGGGTTGAATGATCAGGTTCAGGGGGTAAACTCTGACCTGGTGGGGGGTAGGTATGCCCCCCCAGGAAGTCCTGGGTTGCCAGGCAGTGGTCCAGTCTGTGGGTACAGACCCTGGACTGGAGGATCAGGTGCAGGGGGTAAACCCTGACCTGAAGGGGTGGGCGGTTTGCCCAATCACCCCTCCTGGTGTGATTTCAAGGGGTAATCTCCCTGATGGTGTGGTGCAGAACCCTGAGAGTAGGGGAAGGGGAGGGAGAGCCTCACCCCTGGCCCCAGTGCAATCTAAGGGTACAGACCCTGGATTGGAAGGCCAGGTTCAGGGTGTCCCCCCTGATCTGGAGAAAGGGGCTACTGCTAACAGTGCCCCTACCATGTTGTCTTCTGGGGGGGCACTCCTAGTTGGCGAGTGAAGGACCCCAGAAGAGAGGGCAGGGGGAGGGAAGCCTCACCCCTGGCCCAACCTGAAGGTACAGACCCCAGGTTGGAGGACCAGTTGCAGGTTAACATCCCTGCACTGGTGGAAGAATTGTGCCGGACTGCATCTACAAGCACCCGGACAATTTTGGACTCTGGGGGTGCCGCTCCTGCAGGGAGGGTACAGTGCCCCAGAGGGGAGGACCAGGGTCAGGTTGTCGTCCCTGACCTGGTGGAAGGGAGAGTGGTCAAAGGGTGTCAGACACCTGGGGCTACCGCCCCCCACTCCCCACAGTCACAGTGGTTGGAGAGGCCTGAGGTCAGGCTCTCATCCCTGACAGTCGTCAGGGGTCACTGTGGCTTGCTGTCCTGGTGGACAGAGTTGCCCCTGGGGGGTGACGACAGTCACCCCCCAGGGGTGGAGTGGGCAACACCACTGTGTTGGCTCTGGTGGTGCTATCTGCCCATTGGGATACATCTGTGAGCAAAATAAAGTGAGGTGCTGCACAGATGGTATCTGCAGATGTGGAGAAGGGTTCCCCATGGGTTAGCGTAGTGGGCCCTGAGAGTATGGACAGAGGGATCCAACTGGAGTCAGGAAGGCGTAGAACTGGAACATGCCCCTGCTGTTGTGGGCCTGGGTCCTTGTTATATCGCCCCAATCAGGGAAGTACATCAAGGTATTGATTGTTCTCCCCTGGCTTTAGGCTGGTAGGGGGTCGTGTTGGACTTTTTAGTTTACGCAGAGTCATCCCCAATCTTTTTGCCTCCTGCCTCCTATTTTTTCTGACCTGTTGCTGTTGGTTTTTGAACTCTGAGCACTTTACCACTGCTAACCAGTGCTAAAGTGCATATGCTCTCTATGTAAATTGTATGGTTAATTGGTTCTCCATGATTGGCATATTTGTTTTACTGTTAAGTCCCTAGTAAAGTGCACTAGAGGTGCCCAGGGCCTGTAAATCAAATGTTACTAGTGGGCCTGCAGCACTGGTTGTGCCACCCACATAAGTAACCCTGTAATCATGTCTCAGACCTGCCAATGCAGTGTCTGTGTGTGTATTTTTACACTGTAAATTCGACTTGGCAAGTGTACCCACTTGCCAGGCCTAAACATTCCATTTTCTTACATGTAAGGCACCCCTAAGGTAGGCCCTAGGTAGCCCCAAGGGCAGGGTGCAGTGTATGGATAAGGTAGGACATATAGTAATGTGGTTTATATGTCCTGACAGTGAAATACTGCCAACTTCGTTTTTCACTGTTGCAAGGCCTGTCTCTCTCATAGGATAACATGGGGGCTGCCTTTAAATATGATTAAAGTGTAGATTCCCCTAGAGAGTAGATGGACATGTGGAGTTTGGGGTCCCTGAACTCACAATTTAAAAATACATCTTTTAGTAAAGTTGATTTTAAGATTGTGCATTTGAAAATGCCACTTTTAGAAAGTGAGCATTTTCTTGCTTAAACCATTCTGTGACTCTGCCTTGTTTGTGGATTCCCTGTCACGGTCAGTTTGACAGTTGGGTTCTTTTTCACCTCGCACTAGACAGTGACACAAAGGGGGCTGGGGTGTAACCTGCATTTCCTGATTAGCCATCTCTGCTAGGAGGGAGGGGTGGAGTGGTCACTCTCATTGGAAAGGACTGTGCCTGCCTCTGACAATGCCGGCTCCAACCCCCTGGTGTGTGTCTGAGGCCTTGCCTGGGCAAGGCAGGATTTCAAAAGTAGGTGTGAGTCCCCTTTGAAGAACGGTGACTTCTAAGACTAAAATGGGTATAAGAAGGGCACCCAAATCTACAGACTTTAGAAACACTTCTGGAACCAAGAGGAACCTCTGCCTGGAGAAGAGCTGATAGCTGAGGAAGAAGTGCTGCCCTGCCTGTGACTGTGCTTTGTGGAGCTTTCCTGCAGTGCTGCTTCTGCCAGAGTAAGAGGGCAAAGACTGGACTTTGTGTGCCTTCCATCTTGTGAAGAAATCTCCAATGGCTTGAGTTAGAGCTTGCCTCCTGTTGTTTGAAGTCTCAGGGATAGCAAAGACTTCTCTCTGCCAGCACCTGGAGTCTCTGGAGAGACTCCTGCTCTGACAAGTGGTGCCCTATCCAGTCCCTGGGCCCTTGAAAGGAAAGCTGGTGGTAATCCAAGGAAATCGACTTCGGACGACTCCGGACCGACGCCGCTGCTGAATCCGGTGATGCCGCCTGCACCCGACGCCGTGACCTTCGCTGGAACGCGACACTCTTCGCAGGCCCGACGCCGCTGCAGCCCCGCTGAAGTCCGCGACTCTGTGGAAGTCGCCGCACCACGTCATGACCGACGCCGCTCGAAGTGCACGGATTCAATGTTTCGCACAGACGCTGCGATTCCCGACTTCGCGCATCGGCTTGTTTTCACTCTTCACCAAAGGTACTGTACTTGGGGGTCTACACGACTCCGTGTCCGGCGCCGCTGGTGTTGGCTTGTTGGGAACGACTCCGTCACTACGCCGTGTTAACATCTCATCGAAGCATTTTTGTTTCTTAGTGCTATGTTTGAGTTTAATCTCTAAAAATTCATAACTTGACTTGTGTATGTCGAATTTTTGTCATTTTGGTCTTGTTTTGTTTAGATAAATATTTCCTATTTTTCTAAACTGGTGTTGTGTCCTTTGGTAGTGATTTCATTAATTTACTGTGTGTGTTGGTACAAATACTTTACACCTAGTGCTCTGAAGTTAAGCCTACTGCTCTGCCAAGCTACCAAGGGGGTAAGCAGGGGTTAGCTGAGGGTGATTCTCTTTTACCCTGACTAGAGTGAGGGTCCTTGCTTGAACAGGGGGTAACCTGACTGTCAACCAAAGACCCCATTTCTAACACATCTTAGCTTATTTAGCTTTTTAATGACACTTTTTTTCAAAAACATCAAGAGCATCACTTTAATGTTGGTATATAGGTATATTTTGAATTGAAGGGGCCAGTACAAGCAGAATCTACCTCAAATCCCAGTTACAGCAAATTAATATATGGATCCTCGTGTCCCTCAACCTCAGTTTCAAGCATTGTAAGAGTGTGAAAGTTTTCAACATCTGCAATCTGTAATACCCTTACCACTTTTAGCCCTGTGTTTCAAATGGAACCATTTCTTGAGTTTCAATTTTCTCATAAAACAAAAGAGATTTATTCTAGTTTGTACGTAATCAAAGTTGCCAGAGAGGCAAAAAGATAAACCAAGTGAAAGGAGCTCAACTTCACCTTTAGAAAGAGTCCGATGAGATAAATTAACAACATTAATTTCTGCTGTTTCTTCACCCTTGTTGCCATTCTCACGGGTGTATCTTTTTCTTTTCTGGGCTCTTGATTTTACTTGCATGTTACTCTTGGTCTTCCGTGACCACCTCTGCCCCTTCCCATCCATGTGTTTTGTTCCATATATTTATCTGTCTTTTCCTTTGAGAGTACTTTGGACTGTTGTAAAACTTTGCTCTTGTTGACATCTCCGTTAGAACTCAAATTTCCTCTTAAAGTTGTTTCTGAGACATCAGACAGGCTACCATCAGAGACATCACTCTCTCCAGGATCCATATTCGATTGCATGCTGATATTTCCACTGGTGCCTTGTTTATCCACTGATGGGTAACTCTAAGCATATAAGGGATCATAATTTTTCTGAAAGGTCAAAGTCCTTCCAGCCTTATCATTTTTAAAATCTCATATAAATATTTGCTGATCCGTATTCATTATTTCCTCCTATCCAAACACATTTGTAGCTTGGTAGACAATTCCTCCAAGACCTCTTTGGTCATTAGGCTCTGTAATTCAATCAATACTTTAGAGATCTCTTCAAGCAGTCTGGTTCGAACCTTTGCTGCATATTTGATCAGAATTTTCATCATTACTATTGAGCAATTTTTTTAATTGGTTGCCCACTCCTACAACATATCGGGTTCAGGATCCTCATAGGTAGGAAGGGTGAATATTCTCATTCCCCGTGGTACCCTCTCCACATAAATGTACTGTTGTGGGGATTCCATCTCCCACCACTTGGAAATTTCTTTCTTGTGTAAGCGTTCCATTTTCCCTGTAAAACAGGCCCTTGCTTACTGTCACCTCCACTCCAACTAGGGTCCTGGTTGCTCAGAGTAGGTTTTATTTGAGCAAAGAATAGCACATTCCATTTTTCTTTTCTCCTTGCCTTCACCGTTGAGGCTATACTGCAATATAGAAGATACACTTATTGTTCACAGAGCTAATATCCCAAGCAATATATGCTCAGTCTCAATGGGATACGTGCTATCACTGCTGCATTTAGCTCAAAACCAACATCCGTGTGCTGCTCAACACACATACAACAGTTTATCCCTGCTTCCAGAGCAGCTCCGTTAACCCAAAGCTGGTGTTAAGTGAACACACTCATATGCTGATTGGCAATAATGTAACCTTAGGTCCAGAAGTACTCACCTGGTCTCATGGAGCATTCAGGAAGGGTCCTCCGACCCCGCTGCATCCCCTCCTTAGAGCCAGGCCTCCAGCTCAAACTTCTTGTTTTGCAATCCACACGTCGTTTCCAGAGTGAGATCCCTACAGCTATCCCTTTGACTTTGGCAAATTTCTCACGTCCCACAACATCTCACCTGTTGTCATCAGCGGGACCCCCTCATACAGGCACCAGTAACTCAGGCAGCATATAAACTTCCAACATAACTCTTCATTCCTTCATCTGGAGATTTAGAAGCACTTTGGTACGGCAGTCCAAGATGGGAAACATGTGTTTCTCTCACCACGTAAAAGAACTCCGCAGATTTTAATTATGCGGATGGTCCTCGCCCTACGCATTTCATCCGTAGCCTTGATCATGGTAGGAGGCATCAGAATTTGGTTTGCATTTAAACACACCATGAGTGAAAACAGAAGAAGGACACAAAAAATCTTTGCAGCAATTAACATTGATTACTACTGCGGTTGCCATATTAAAGTGTTTTTGAATCATCATACAGAGCATAAATTATGTTTACATTCATATTCAAACCCATATTAAATCATTCTTCCGTTTACACTCATTGTGTGTTTAAATGCAAAAACAATTCTGGTGCCCTGTACCGTCATCAAGGGTACGGACAAAATGTGTAGCGCGAGTACCATCTGCATAAATAAAATCTGCATTTAGCAAACACATACACAAGTGTCTGGGGAGTTCTTTTATGTGGTAAGAGAAACTGTGGGACATATATATATATATGTATTTTATTTATTTTAATTTTTTTAACAGATGTTTGGTTTTCCTGGGGGCCGATCGTGGTCCTAAGGAAACCACACATCTGTGAAAACACAATTAGCCCTCAAAGGGGGGCCAATCCCCTGTCAATTTCGTGGCTTTTATCAATTTTTTTGTTTCATTATATTTAACCACTGGGGGACAATCGTGCCCCCACCAGGGGAAAACCAAATTTTTGTTTCAATAAGAGCCCCCGTGGGCCAACCCCCTGCCCACCACCCCCCCAGATGAAATCCCTGGTGTCTAGTGTGTTTTCCTGGCCATAGATCACAGCATGTTCATGATCCATGACCAGGACACCCTTTCAGGAAGGCCTTGTTTGAAAGTGCAGATTCTCCCCTTTCAAAGGAGGTCTCCCTAAAAGCTGGGTCAGTTTTCCCCATTGGAGTTGAGCACGGCCTTACCTGCTGCTATCTTGGCTCTGATGGGAAAAACTGTGACGTCAGCGTGCCTCGTGGAGCACTGACATCACAGATGGGCGGGAGGGGGCATAATGTGGGGGGGAGAATCCTCCAGTGCTATACACCAGAGGATTCTTTAAAGCCCTCCCTGGTGACGGCCAATGGCCATCAGACACACCATGTAGGGTGTGCCTGTTATGACCATTGGCCATCACACGCACTCATGGGAGAAAGTACTCTGACTTTAAATTCTGATTGGATTTTAAATTTGAATTCCTATTAATTTGAGTCATTGGATCATGTGTACAGCTATTTCCAAACTGAAGTAAGGCATTAAAAGGTGTTATAATTAACCGGTGCTTTTCTATGGGAGAACCAACCATGCCACAGTGAAAAACAACTTTAGAGATTTTTTTAACTCCTATGACATATAAGGCTTGAGAGCACATGTCCAATGTCTTCATTGCCATACACCATCCCCTTAGGTATTTGGGACCTTCCTTAGGGGTGACTTACCAGTATGAGAAAGAAGGTTTAGGTTTGGCAAAAGGTGTATTTTATAAGGTAGGATTTGCAGTTTAAAAATTCCACAGCTACGCTGGAGTGGCAGACCTAGAGTTGTGTTTTCACTTACCATTTTAGGAGTGGCACAAAAGGAGCTGCAGCCCACTAGTTACGTTTAGCTTACAGGCCTTGGGTACACAGAGTAGCAGGTATGAGGGACTTATTGTTGAGCTAAATATGCAAATCAGGTAATAGTCAATTGTACATATACTTTAGGGGTCAGAGCACATATACGGTGCCCTTGTCAGCATCCTATTGATTTGAGTGAGTAAACCAGCACTAAATCTAGCACAAAGTGGTGGCACAAAGTGAGGGTGACCCTGCAAAAACAGTTTTTCCTTACACAAATTAGTACTGGCCCTACTCTTCATTGAAATGGTCCATTCCGAACTGCCAGGCAAAGTCACCTCCAGAAGAGAACTCAAGCAAATCAAGATCTGGGGTTGTATGTGATCTCTTCTGGAGCGGACCGAAACTAACAGCTTGGGGTGGACTGTTCCCACGAGAAGCAGCATCAATGCTGATTAGCATAAGTCAGCCTCTGACTAAAGTGATACTATGTGCAAAAATGATGGGTTGGAATCGTGTCCAGAGCGATAGACAATGCTTTCACTTGGCAAGCTATCCACCCATCACTTTTTGTGTTCTTGTTATTAAGAATGTGAACTTTGGGACCAATGTCTGTTCTTCCCAATGGCCTCTCTCTGCACAAGCATTGTGTAAGCTGGAAATCTTGACAGCTTACTCTTTGTGAATGGCTACCATCCACACTCAGCAGGTGCTAACCATTCCATGCAAAAAAAAATTGCAAACCATGTGTGCATTTCCTTGTGAATCACAAGGACGAGGTATGTTCATTAGCTACCCATTTCCCCCTGTGACTTGCAAAGGATTGCAATAAAATAGCAATGCACATCTAGAAACGCAGTGCATTTCTCTGCAATGCGAATTTAGACTTTCATTAGCAAGATCACTTGCAATGTGGGCTCATCTTTAGTGAAATCATTCATCGCCAGTAAACACTGGAATACTATTTAGGTTAGCTGCAACTAGAGCTCCCAGCCCACCCTCATTGCTCACCTAAAGATCTTGCCGCAGGGGTTAACGCATTGTAAGCAACTCTCCCATGGGACGTATGCGGCTTTCTGGATTATTTTCTGTGATCTCTCTTACACTGACATTTCACACTGCATGCACTCAAGAGAATGAAAGCAGCACAGAGTACTGAGCAAGAACAATGGTTGAAAAAGCGTAAAGCCAAAAACAAAAACCAGCAGGAAACATGGAAATAAATCTAAACTATCAAACCAAGTGCCAGAAGATTATTACATGCTGTAAAAGAGATGCCAAGGCAGGCTGAAAAATGAAAATCGTTGAGAGTTTAGCTACTGGTGCCTTTCATCCCTCTTATTGCACAACAGCCAGGATTAAGCCATGCATTATCCTTTTCATCATTGCAGAGTCCTCTAAAGTGGCCATTGCTTTTAGACGGTTATCCGTCGCCATCTTTAGTGACTTGCCAGCTTTGGCTGCAACTTAGCGGCACCAACACTGAACACACGGGGTTTTGTATGGGGGCAACACTGCGGATTTTCGAGTGCGTTATGACACCAAGATCAGGGCACAATGGGGACGGTATAATCCTGCCAAAGCAAAGCTGTCAATCCCCTCAGCAGGACTCTCAGGGAGCACTGGATTCCCACCAGAACTCATTAGGGTCGTCCCTTCACCTGCTGTGCGGCCCTCCATTCAGGCTCCTGTCTCGGGCGTTTGAATGCTGTACAGTGGGCTTCATCAAGCGCCCTCCCCTCCAGCCTTTCATTTCCCACCATTGTTTTCAGGCGGACGTTGAAAGAGAAACCTCATAAAGAAGGACAATTTTTCATAAGTCTCTTCAGAAATAGACCGCGGGGGAACGAGAACAGGCATTCCTGCACAGGAGTTTAACGTAGACAACTGAATTTCCAGCTCCTGGCATGAACAGGTACCAGACGCAGAGGGCTCCTCGTAAACAAGCAACTGAATCCCCTAGAGCACTGCTCTGAACTAGGGAAGAAGGCCTCACATGGCAAAAAAAACGTAGCACACGGCCTCTTGTTATTAATGAGGCAAGGAGCAACCTTTGGACCTCGTTCCACTGAGGCCGAGGAGGCTGGCGCTTTCACATCAGTTCCAAACTCAGTCTAATATAAACACGTTATAAAACGGCACGAAGAGTCTGAAGAGGCAGTGATATCAAAACATACTAATCTTTAAGCCCATCGCTGCTGTGTTTACAAAGGCCTTTCTTTCCTGGCGTTGCAATGCATTTACTTATTCATGAGGGATGTGCGGGGCTATTACAGCAGGCACGACACCCAGGACACAGTACCAGGGTGAGGCACGCGCCCTAACGCAGACTGCATGGGCTACGTTTTACGCGTGGTCAACAGGCGTGTTACATTTTAAATTCGTTGCACGATTTACGGCGAAAGCCATTTTCTGCAGATTACTAAAGCACATTTATAATAAATGGGAGTTTGTAATCTTCCTGCAAACTGGTCTATTTATCAGATTTTCAGTAAATTTCTAATATGTGCGAACTTGTAACCTCCCTGCAGACAGGTTTACTCTGAGGTGAGAGAATGAACATATAATAAATACACCACTGTTCGGTTACAATCGCCTTTCAAACTGCTATTATTTTCGTCAAAGTGCTTGCTCATCTTTCCAGCTGCTGATACCTATTTAAGGATTGCCCTCCGTGACCTTATCTGCGAGAGGTGGGAACCTTGTATAAACGTGTGCCTTCTAAGAGAGAGCCGGCCGCCCAAGCCTGCGTCTCAACAGCCACTTTCTGCCTCTCCCACTGAAAAAGATTCTTGAAGACCCTGTTCTTCTTCCTGGCATTCCGATAATCGCAACCTCTCTGGCATTGCCTTGCCCAGTTGGACCCCAGAGTATGTCACTCATAAACCTCATCCCCCCAGGGTATCATGATTCTTGCTATTTAAAGGGTTTGCCATCTTGATGGATTATCTCCAGTCTCTGTCCATCGTTACTGGATTTGAGACCGGTTCCCAGTATTATGGTAATAAAATGTTCCATATTGTTACCCGCTGATTTCTGTTTATGGGCTACGAGAGGGTGGTAAACTGCGTGACAAAAATCCAAATACATTAAAATTAGACAATTACAAAATACGATTCAATATTAAACCAAAAGAGATAAATGATAATCGAAAGGGTGGTTAAAAAATAAACACGTTATTTAATTTCTCAAACTCTCCAGTGTGGTGTCCTTTTGAAGTAGCTGCCATAAGGAAAGTAGAGTTGGAGTAATGAAGATTACAGTTGCGTAATATGAGCATCACCTTCCCGGCTCCCCCTCAACCTCTTTACAAGACTGCAGATCGGGTCCACCCAAACAGACAAAAACACTGTAGTACCAGTGTAATGCATCAACAGATGTGTTACAATTGGAATTAATAAACAGATAAACAGTGGAATGGCTGAAAAAAACATAGCAACGCAACACGGAAAAATAAGCTATAGCTGGAAACTCTGTGCTTTTAACATCGTGTTTGCTGGAATTCAGGGAACATTCATTAATTTCGTTAGGAAGTTCTAAATCCAAAGAGGAATCATCTTGCGGTCCCCTACATTAGAGCAATGAAATAGCAGAGAACTTTGAATTGATGGACTCTTCCATATAAAGCACTTTTCCGGAAATCAGGATTTTAATATCCTAAACTACTCTAAATCAGGTTAAAAACCTATGGTAAAGAGGCAAAGTAGAAGTTGTGGTTCAATTGGCCACAAATATCAATGAGCAAGGTATCTCACGTTTCTGTCCCTGAATTTGCCATTCCTCTTCTTCATGTGCTGTGAAAAAAGTCAAACATCACCACACCCAATTTCCAAAAAGACAATCGTCTTGACAAAAATAAAATGGACAGAAACGTAGTCAACCTGCCAAAAAGATTCAATAGTTTACTATCAACTGGTTGGAAAGGCATATGTACAGTTCAGTGCTCCAGTGAAGCCAGCAAGTGACTGACCTCCCTTTCTGGTGATCTAGCAGTGTGAAAGCATAAGAGAAGGACTATTTCCCTTTTCCTCGTGGCAGGCTAACAGAACCTTTGCCAAAGACAAAGGGCCCAGAAAACCAATGGCCTCTTCATAAACACACATAATTCCCATAATTCACCAAGTCATCCGACAAAAGAAATTGTTGCTGAAAAGGACTATAGTGTGAGACAACATCTTCTCAGTCCATGAGGCTGTCAACACTAGAGCAGATCACAGACTGAAACAATTTGATTACCAATTGTATTTTAAGTGCAAATTACTTCAAAATACATCCATCTAAATGCCCACTGGGACCTAATACACTCAAGAGTTCAAGAAAAGACCAAACGGGAGGCTAAAATTACAGTAGACACCACAAGATTCAGAAAATACTCATCCTGCAGTAATACCTTCACTACCCCAGAGCTCCAAGGGAATTGGGAGCATTCTTGGTACTAGGCCTTTAAAGGTGCTGAGTGATGACTATAAGCATTTGCAGTGAACTGCTATGGAGTATTTTAATAGATGCTGCTGAACTACTGGAGAAACCTAGATTCTTGATCCAAACTTTTATGTTTCATTCAGTCTTAAATGGCAGGAGGAGAGTGTGTGCCAGTGTAAGGAAATGCCTCCTTGGCATGGTTGCCCCCTGACTTTTTGCCTTTGCTGATGCTATGTTTACAATTGAAAGTGTGCTGAGGCCTGCTAACCAGGCCCCAGCACCAGTGTTCTTTCCCTAACCTGTACTTTTGTATCCACAATTGGCAGACCCTGGCATCCAGATAAGTCCCTTGTAACTGGTACTTCTAGTACCAAGGGCCCTGATGCCAAGGAAGGTCTCTAAGGGCTGCAGCATGTCTTATGCCACCCTGGAGACCTCTCACTCAGCACAGACACTCTGCTTGCCAGCTTGTGTGTGCTAGTGAGGACAAAACGAGTAAGTCGACATGGCACTCCCCTCAGGGTGCCATGCCAGCCTCTCACTGCCTATGCAGTATAGGTAGGACACCCCTCTAGCAGGCCTTACAGCCCTAAGGCAGGGTGCACTATACCATAGGTGAGGGTACCAGTGCATGAGCATGGTACCCCTACAGTGTCTAAACAAAACCTTAGACATTGTAAGTGCAGGGTAGCCATAAGAGTATATGGTCTGGGAGTTTGTCAAACACGAACTCCACAGCACCATAATGGCTACACTGAAAACTGGGAAGTTTGGTATCAAACTTCTCAGCACAATAAATGCACACTGATGCCAGTGTACATTTTATTGTAAATTACACCCCAGAGGGCACCTTAGAGGTACCCCCTGAAACTTAACCGACTATCTGTGTAGGCTGACTAGTTTTAGCAGCCTGCCACAAACCGAGACATGTTGCTGGCCCCATGGGGAGAGTGCCTTTGTCACTCTGAGGCCAGTAACAAAGCCTGCACTGGGTGGAGATGCTAACACCTCCCCCAGGCAGGAATTGTCACACCTGGCGGTGAGCCTCAAAGGCTCACCTCCTTTGTGCCAACCCAGCAGGACACTCCAGCTAGTGGAGTTGCCCGCCCCCTCCGGCCAGGCCCCACTTTTGGCGGCAAGGCCGGAGAAAATAATGAGAAAAACAAGGAGGAGTCACTGGCCAGTCAGGACAGCCCCTAAGGTGTCCTGAGCTGAAGTGACTCTAACTTTTAGAAATCCTCCATCTTGCAGATGGAGGATTCCCCCAATAGGGTTAGGATTGTGACCCCCTCCCCTTGGGAGGAGGCACAAAGAGGGTGTACCCACCCTCAGGGCTAGTAGCCATTGGCTACTAACCCCCCAGACCTAAACACGCCCTTAAATTTAGTATTTAAGGGCTACCCTGAACCCTAGAAAATTAGATTCCTGCAACTACAAGAAGAAGGACTGCCTAGCTGAAAACCCCTGCAGAGGAAGACCAGAAGACGACAACTGCCTTGGCTCCAGAAACTCACCGGCCTGTCTCCTGCCTTCCAAAGATCCTGCTCCAGCGACGCCTTCCAAAGGGACCAGCGACCTCGAAATCCTCTGAGGACTGCCCCGGCTTCGAAAAGACAAGAAACTCCCGAGGACAGCGGACCTGCTCCAAGAAAAGCTGCAACTTTGTTTCCAGCAGCTTTAAAGAACCCTGCAAGCTCCCCGCAAGAAGCGTGAGACTTGCAACACTGCACCCGGCGACCCCGACTCGGCTGGTGGCGATCCAACACCTCAGGAGGGACCCCAGGACTACTCTAAGACTGTGAGTACAAAAACCTGTCCCCCCTGAGCTCCCACAGCGCCGCCTGCAGAGGGAATCCCGAGGCTTCCCCTGACCGCGACTCTTTGAATCCTAAGTCCCGACGCCTGGGAGAGACCCTGCACCCGCAGCCCCCAGGACCTGAAGGACCGGACTTTCACTGGAGGAGTGACCCCCAGGAGTCCCTCTCCCTTGACCAAGTGGAGGTTTCCCCGAGGAACCCCCCCCTTGCCTGCCTGCAGCGCTGAAGAGATCCCTAGATCTCCCATTGACTTCCATTACAAACCCGACGCTTGTTTCTACACTGCACCCGGCCGCCCCCGCGCTGCTGAGGGTGAAATTTCTGTGTGGGCTTGTGTCCCCCCCGGTGCCCTACAAAACCCCCCTGGTCTGCCCTCCGAAGACGCGGGTACTTACCTGCAAGCAGACCGGAACCGGGGCACCCCCTTCTCTCCATTCTAGCCTATGTGTTTTGGGCACCACTTTGAACTCTGCACCTGACCGGCCCTGAGCTGCTGGTGTGGTGACTTTGGGGTTGCTCTGAACCCCCAACGGTGGGCTACCTTGGACCAAGAACTAAGCCCTGTAAGTGTCTTACTTACCTGGTTAACCTAACAAATACTTACCTCCCCTAGGAACTGTGAAAATTGCACTGTGTCCACTTTTAAAACAGCTATTTGTGAATAACTTGAAAAGTATACATGCAATTTTGATGATTTGAAGTTCCTAAAGTACTTACCTGCAATACCTTTCGAATGAGATATTACATGTAGAATTTGAACCTGTGGTTCTTAAAATAAACTAAGAAAATATATTTTTCTATATAAAAACCTATTGGCTGGATTTGTCTCTGAGTGTGTGTACCTCATTTATTGTCTATGTGTATGTACAACAAATGCTTAACACTACTCCTTGGATAAGCCTACTGCTCGACCACACTACCACAAAATAGAGCATTAGTATTATCTCTTTTTGCCACTATCTTACCTCTAAGGGGAACCCTTGGACTCTGTGCATACTATTCCTTACTTTGAAATAGTGCATACAGAGCCAACTTCCTACATTGGTGGATCAGCGGTGGGGTACAAGACTTTGCATTTGCTGGACTACTCAGCCAATACCTGATCACACAACAAATTCCAAAATTGTCATTAGAAATTCATTTTTGCAATTTGAAATTTTTCTAAATTCTTAAAAGTCCTGCTAGGGCCTTGTGTGTTAAGTCCCTGTTTAGCATTGTCTTTTAGAGTTTAAAAGTTTGTTAAAGGTTTGAAATTAGATTCTAGAAACAGTTTTAGATTCTTTAAAAAGTCTTCCAACTTTTAGCAAAATAATGTCTGATACAGAGATGAATGTGGTGGAACTCGACACCACACCTTACCTCCATCTTAAGATGAGGGAGCTAAGGTCTCTCTGTAATATCAAAAAAATAACCATTGGCTCCAGACCTACCAAAATTCAGCTCCAGGAGCTGTTGGCAGAGTTTGAAAAAGCCAACCCCTCTGATGATGACATCACAGAGGAAGAAATTAGTGACTTGGAGGCCAATGTCCCTCCTCCAGTCCTAAATAGGGAGAACAGGACCCCTCAAGTCCTGTCTCCAACTGTGTTAGTCAGAAATAGTGAGTCCCTCACAGGAGGGTCCCACATTTCTGAAATCACTGAGGATGCTCTCAGTGAAGATGACCTCCTGTTAGCCAGGATGGCCAAAAGATTGGCTTTAGAGAGACAGCTCCTAGCCATAGAAAGGGAAAGACAAGAGATGGGCCTAGGACCCATCAATGGTGGCAGCAATATAAATAGGGTCAGAGATTCTCCTGACATGTTAAAAATCCCCAAAGGGATTGTGACAAAATATGAAGATGGTGATGACATCACCAAGTGGTTCACAGCTTTTGAGAGGGCTTGTGTAACCAGAAAAGTGAACAGATCTCACTGGGGTGCTCTCCTTTGGGAAATGTTCACTGGAAAGTGTAGGGATAGACTCCTCACACTCTCTGGAAAAGATGCAGAATCTTATGACCTCATGAAGGGTACCCTGATTGAGGGCTTTGGATTCTCCACTGAGGAGTACAGGATTAGGTTCAGGGGGGCTCAAAAATCCTCGAGCCAGACCTGGGTTGACTTTGTTGACTACTCAGTGAAAACACTAGATGGTTGGATTCAAGGCAGTGGTGTAAGTAATTATGATGGGCTGCACAATTTATTTGTGAAAGAACACCTGTTAAGTAATTGTTTCAATGATAAACTGCATCAGCATCTGGTAGACCTAGGACCAATTTCTCCCCAAGAATTGGGAAAGAAGGCGGACCATTGGGTCAAGACAAGGGTGTCCAAGACTTCAACAGGGGGTGACCAAAAGAAAGGGGTCACAAAGACTCCCCAGGGGAAGGGTGATGAGACAGCCAAAACTAAAAATAGTAAAGAGTCTTCTACAGGCCCTCAAAAACCTGCACAGGAGGGTGGGCCCAGAGCCTCTTCACAAAACAATGGGTACAAGGGTAAAAACTTTGATCCCAAAAAGGCCTGGTGTCATAGCTGTAAACAGCATGGACACCAAACTGGAGACAAGGCCTGTCCCAAGAAAGGTTCCACTCCAAACTCCCATCCAGGTAACACTGGTATGGCTAGTCTCCAAGTGGGATCAACAGTGTGCCCAGAGCAAATCAGGGTCCACACTGAAGCTATTCTAGTTTCTGAGGGTGGGGTGGATTTAGCCACACTAGCTGTCTGGCCGCCTAACATGCAAAAATACAGACAGCAACTCTTAATTAATGGGACTAGAATAGAGGGCCTGAGGGATACAGGTGCCAGTGTCACCATGGTGACAGAGAAACTGGTTTCCCCTGGCCAATACCTGACTGGAAAAACTTACACAGTCACCAACGCTGACAATCAGAGAAAAGTACATCCCATGGCAATGGTTACTTTAGAATGGGGAGGGGTCAATGGCCTGAAACAGGTGGTGGTCTCCTCAAATATCCCAGTGGACTGTCTGCTTGGAAATGACCTGGAGTCCTCAGCATGGGCTGAGGTAGAACTAAAAACCCATGCAGCAATGCTGGGTATCCCTGAACTGGTGTGTGTGAAAACAAGAGCACAATGCAAGGCACAGGGTGAACAAGTAGAGCTGGAGTCTGGAAGAATGGCCCAGCCTAACAAGAGAACAGGAAAGTCAGTTGGGAAACCAACTACAACACAGCAAAAGAAAGGGAACCTCTCTTCTCAGGAAGAAGTTCTGCCCTCTGAGGGAACTGAGCCTTTGGAGCTTGAACCTTATCAGGTTGAGCTCTTAGGCCCAGGGGGACCCTCAAGGGAGGAGCTGTGTAAGGGACAAGAAACCTGTCCCTCTCTTGAAGGCCTTAGGCAGCAAGCTGCTGAAGAGTCCAAAGGCAAGAAAAATGGAACGCATAGGGTCTATTGGGAAGATGGACTCCTGTACACTGAGGCCAGAGACCCCAAACCTGGTGCCACTAGGAGAGTGGTAGTGCCTCAGCTGTTCAGGAAGTTCATCCTAACATTGGCCCATGACATTCCCCTTGCTGGACATTTGGGACAAACCAAGACGTGGGAGAGGTTAGTCAACCACTTCTACTGGCCCCATATGTCCAACATGGTTAAGGAGTTTTGCCTCTCCTGCCCCACCTGTCAAGCCAGTGGTAAGACAGGTGGACATCCAAAGGCCCCCCTCATTCCACTTCCAGTGGTGGGGGTTCCCTTTGAAAGAGTGGGTGTGGACATAGTTGGTCCACTGGAACCCCCCACAGCCTCAGGAAATATGTATATCCTGGTAGTAGTGGATCATGCTACCAGGTATCCTGAAGCTATTCCCCTTAGGTCGACTACTGCCCCTGCAGTAGCCAAGGCCCTCATTGGTATCTTTACCAGAGTGGGTTTCCCTAAGGAGGTGGTGTCTGACAGAGGTACCAACTTCATGTCAGCATACCTAAAGCACATGTGGAATGAGTGTGGGGTGACTTATAAATTCACTACACCATACCATCCACAAACTAATGGCTTAGTTGAGAGATTCAACAAGACATTAAAGGGCATGATCATGGGGCTCCCAGAAAAACTCAAAAGGAGATGGGATGTCCTCTTGCCATGCCTGCTTTTCGCTTACAGAGAGGTGCCACAGAAGGGAGTAGGATTCTCACCCTTTGAACTTCTGTTTGGTCATCCTGTAAGGGGACCACTTGCCCTTGTTAAAGAAGGCTGGGAGAGACCTCTCCATGAGCCTAAACAGGACATAGTGGACTATGTACTTGGCCTTCGCTCTAGAATGGCAGAGTACATGGAAAAGGCAACCAAAAACCTTGAGGCCAGCCAACAGCTCCAGAAGTTTTGGTATGACCAAAAGGCTGCACTGGTTGAGTTCCAACCAGGGCAGAAAGTCTGGGTTCTGGAGCCTGTGGCTCCCAGGGCACTCCAGGACAAATGGAGTGGCCCTTACCCAGTACTAGAAAGGAAGAGTCAGGTCACCTACCTGGTGGACCTGGGCACAAGCAGGAGCCCCAAGAGGGTGATCCATGTGAACCGCCTTAAGCTCTTCCATGACAGGGCTGATGTAAATCTGTTGATGGTAACAGATGAGGATCAGGAGGCAGAGAGTGAACCTCTCCCTGATCTTCTGTCATCAGACCCAAAAGATGGCTCAGTAGATGGAGTGATCTACTCAGACACCCTCTCTGGCCAACAGCAAGCTGATTGTAGGAGAGTCCTACAACAGTTTCCGGAACTCTTCTCCTTAACCCCTGGTCAGACACACCTGTGTACCCATGATGTGGACACAGGAGACAGCATGCCTGTCAAGAACAAAATCTTTAGACAGTCTGACCATGTTAAGGAAAGCATCAAGGTGGAAGTCCACAAGATGCTGGAATTGGGAGTAATTGAGCGCTCTGACAGCCCCTGGGCTAGCCCAGTGGTCTTAGTCCCCAAACCTCACACCAAAGATGGAAAGAAAGAGATGAGGTTTTGTGTGGACTACAGAGGGCTCAATTCTGTCACCAAGACAGATGCTCATCCAATTCCTAGAGCTGATGAGCTCATAGATAAATTAGGTGCTGCCAAATTCTTAAGTACCTTTGACTTGACAGCAGGGTACTGGCAAATAAAAATGGCACCTGGAGCAAAAGAGAAAACAGCATTCTCCACACCTGATGGGCATTATCAGTTTACTGTTATGCCCTTTGGTTTAAAGAATGCCCCTGCCACCTTCCAAAGGTTGGTGAATCAAGTCCTTGCTGGCTTGGAGTCCTTTAGCACAGCTTATCTTGATGATATTGCTGTCTTTAGCTCCACCTGGCAGGATCACCTGGTCCACCTGAAGAAGGTTTTGAAGGCTCTGCAATCTGCAGGCCTCTCTATCAAGGCATCCAAATGCCAGATAGGGCAGGGAACTGTGGTTTACTTGGGACACCTTGTAGGTGGAGGCCAAGTTCAGCCACTCCAACCCAAGATCCAGACTATTCTGGACTGGGTAGCTCCAAAAACCCAGACTCAAGTCAGGGCATTCCTTGGCTTGACTGGGTATTACAGGAGGTTTGTGAAGGGATATGGATCCATTGTGACAGCCCTCACTGAACTCACCTCCAAGAAAATGCCCAAGAAAGTGAACTGGACTGTGGAATGCCAACAGGCCTTTGACACCCTGAAACAGGCAATGTGCTCAGCACCAGTTCTAAAAGCTCCAGATTATTCTAAGCAGTTCATTGTGCAGACTGATGCCTCTGAACATGGGATAGGGGCAGTTTTGTCCCAAACAAATGATGATGGCCTTGACCAGCCTGTTGCTTTCATTAGCAGGAGGTTACTCCCCAGGGAGCAGCGTTGGAGTGCCATTGAGAGGGAGGCCTTTGCTGTGGTTTGGTCCCTGAAGAAGCTGAGACCATACCTCTTTGGGACTCACTTCCTAGTTCAAACTGACCACAGACCTCTCAAATGGCTGATGCAAATGAAAGGTGAAAATCCTAAACTGTTGAGGTGGTCCATCTCCCTACAGGGAATGGACTTTTTAGTGGAACACAGACCTGGGACTGCCCATGCCAATGCAGATGGCCTTTCCAGGTTCTTCCACTTAGAAAATGAAGACTCTCTTGGGAAAGGTTAGTCTCATCCTCTTTCGTTTGGGGGGGGGTTGTGTAAGGAAATGCCTCCTTGGCATGGTTGCCCCCTGACTTTTTGCCTTTGCTGATGCTATGTTTACAATTGAAAGTGTGCTGAGGCCTGCTAACCAGGCCCCAGCACCAGTGTTCTTTCCCTAACCTGTACTTTTGTATCCACAATTGGCAGACCCTGGCATCCAGATAAGTCCCTTGTAACTGGTACTTCTAGTACCAAGGGCCCTGATGCCAAGGAAGGTCTCTAAGGGCTGCAGCATGTCTTATGCCACCCTGGAGACCTCTCACTCAGCACAGACACTCTGCTTGCCAGCTTGTGTGTGCTAGTGAGGACAAAACGAGTAAGTCGACATGGCACTCCCCTCAGGGTGCCATGCCAGCCTCTCACTGCCTATGCAGTATAGGTAGGACACCCCTCTAGCAGGCCTTACAGCCCTAAGGCAGGGTGCACTATACCATAGGTGAGGGTACCAGTGCATGAGCATGGTACCCCTACAGTGTCTAAACAAAACCTTAGACATTGTAAGTGCAGGGTAGCCATAAGAGTATATGGTCTGGGAGTTTGTCAAACACGAACTCCACAGCACCATAATGGCTACACTGAAAACTGGGAAGTTTGGTATCAAACTTCTCAGCACAATAAATGCACACTGATGCCAGTGTACATTTTATTGTAAAATACACCCCAGAGGGCACCTTAGAGGTACCCCCTGAAACTTAACCGACTATCTGTGTAGGCTGACTAGTTTTAGCAGCCTGCCACAAACCGAGACATGTTGCTGGCCCCATGGGGAGAGTGCCTTTGTCACTCTGAGGCCAGTAACAAAGCCTGCACTGGGTGGAGATGCTAACACCTCCCCCAGGCAGGAATTGTCACACCTGGCGGTGAGCCTCAAAGGCTCACCTCCTTTGTGCCAACCCAGCAGGACACTCCAGCTAGTGGAGTTGCCCGCCCCCTCCGGCCAGGCCCCAAGCGTGAGACTTGCAACACTGCACCCGGCGACCCCGACTCGGCTGGTGGCGATCCAACACCTCAGGAGGGACCCCAGGACTACTCTAAGACTGTGAGTACAAAAACCTGTCCCCCCTGAGCTCCCACAGCGCCGCCTGCAGAGGGAATCCCGAGGCTTCCCCTGACCGCGACTCTTTGAATCCTAAGTCCCGACGCCTGGGAGAGACCCTGCACCCGCAGCCCCCAGGACCTGAAGGACCGGACTTTCACTGGAGGAGTGACCCCCAGGAGTCCCTCTCCCTTGACCAAGTGGAGGTTTCCCCGAGGAACCCCCCCCTTGCCTGCCTGCAGCGCTGAAGAGATCCCTAGATCTCCCATTGACTTCCATTACAAACCCGACGCTTGTTTCTACACTGCACCCGGCCGCCCCCGCGCTGCTGAGGGTGAAATTTCTGTGTGGGCTTGTGTCCCCCCCGGTGCCCTACAAAACCCCCCTGGTCTGCCCTCCGAAGACGCGGGTACTTACCTGCAAGCAGACCGGAACCGGGGCACCCCCTTCTCTCCATTCTAGCCTATGTGTTTTGGGCACCACTTTGAACTCTGCACCTGACCGGCCCTGAGCTGCTGGTGTGGTGACTTTGGGGTTGCTCTGAACCCCCAACGGTGGGCTACCTTGGACCAAGAACTAAGCCCTGTAAGTGTCTTACTTACCTGGTTAACCTAACAAATACTTACCTCCCCTAGGAACTGTGAAAATTGCACTGTGTCCACTTTTAAAACAGCTATTTGTGAATAACTTGAAAAGTATACATGCAATTTTGATGATTTGAAGTTCCTAAAGTACTTACCTGCAATACCTTTCGAATGAGATATTACATGTAGAATTTGAACCTGTGGTTCTTAAAATAAACTAAGAAAAGATATTTTTCTATATAAAAACCTATTGGCTGGATTTGTCTCTGAGTGTGTGTACCTCATTTATTGTCTATGTGTATGTACAACAAATGCTTAACACTACTCCTTGGATAAGCCTACTGCTCGACCACACTACCACAAAATAGAGCATTAGTATTATCTCTTTTTGCCACTATCTTACCTCTAAGGGGAACCCTTGGACTCTGTGCATACTATTCCTTACTTTGAAATAGTGCATACAGAGCCAACTTCCTACAGCCAGGTACCATGAGGAAACACATGCTCAACTGCCAAATCTACTACAAGGTTACACAGAAGTGTTACCAGGGGATACCACTCAATGCAACAAAGATCCACTAAAAACAGGCTTAGCAATCTTCTTCAGTAGAGTCTTGAAATATGCGAGAAGGGAGGAAAATCTTATTACAGGAAAGCCAAAGGTAAAGAAAGGGGTCCAACTCCCAAGGATCTTGTTAGAACTAAACGTCACTGAGCTCGTCCTAACATTATCTCCCCCCAACCCATCCCTCATCCAGAAGTCCTAGTTACAGGTGAACAGTGGACATTATGGAGTCTGCATCAGTGTGTGTGTGTGTAAGGGAGAGGAGCACAAGGGAGACTACTAAAGGACGTGGAAGTCCACACAACAAGGGGCTCCAGGATAAACCAACATCATGCATGGAGCTTGAAGCCGCTGACAGGCAAGTTCTTCTTTTATTGAGCACCTCATTCTGGTGGGGGGCCTACCCTTGCTCTCTATACCCAGCACACCTGAAACCATTAAGCAATCAAGAAAGGCCTATAAAAATGCACATCCACAGAAGTGCAGTGTCTTGTCAACCTACTCAGTATGACAGATGACCGACTGAGACCGCTCCTGTTGACAAGACCTGCTCTTGTTTTCCTGCTGTAACTGTCTAGGTATTTAGACTATTGTTAGTCATGTCAGCCTTAGGGTGGTCTTCTCCCTAACTTTTTTGCCTTCCTCCTCCATTTTTGTGGATGTCGTTTTTGCCGGTCTTAGGACTCTGTGCACATTACCACTGCTGACCAATGCTAAAGTGCATGTGCTCTCTCCTTAAAATATGGTAACATTGGCTTATCACCAAATAGCATACTTAATTTACTTGCAAGTCCCTAGTAAAGTGTCACTAGATGTGCCCAGAGCATGTAAATGAAAGGCTACTTATGTGACTGCAGCACTAATTGTGCCACCCACTTAAGTAGACCTCAAAACATGTCTCGGCTGCCAGTGCAGCCTGTGTGTGCAGTCTTAAACTGCCATTTCGACCTGGCAGAATAAACCTTTCTGGCTGCATGAGCGGGTGGAGCTGGACCCAGCCCTACTTAAACTTGAATTGCTGTGTCCTGCCTCCACTCAAAGAGCATCATACCCCCTTGTAGTTAGTCTGGAGCCAGGGCAGGGAAGGCAGAATGCCTAGGGCATCAAAGGGAAACTTTTAGAAGCTTCTCCCCCGCAACAAAAGCACAACTGGGTCTAAATACTGGACCTCAGACACCAACCCTTCAGTACACTTATAGATCTGTGGATACTCTGCCACGAAGGAGGACTGCTGTGCTGTTGAAAGGACTGTCACTCAGCTGGACTACTGTCTTGCTGCCCTGCTACACTTGCCTGGGTCAGAGGAATTGGACCTTCACCTGAACCCAGGACTCCCAGAGTGACTCCAAATGCTAGTCTGTGGGCCTCCTGTTCAGAGCCACAAGGACACAATAGGTTCACAACCATTTGAACCAGCACACAGATACAGTTGGAGCAAGCCCTTGACCCCCAAGTGGTGCCTCTCATGTCCTGGACTGTTGGTGTTGCCTCAGAGAGGTTGAATTGAAGTTTTTGGGCTCTTTGCCACAGTGAATGTGCCCGCTGGCGTTGCCTCAGAGAGGTTGAATTGATGTTTTTGGGCTCTTTGCCACAGTGAATGGGCCCGTTGGTGATGAAACCTTGTCAGTCGCCCAGCCCGCCAGAGCGAAGTTCAGTAAGCCCGACCCTTCAAGCTTCACCACCATCAACTGCTCATGGGAAGTGCTGTCACGAAGCACTATCCTGACTGTTTGCAACAACAGCAGGATCTTTGCCCAACAGCGATGCCCGTCTGCAATACCAGGCCTGCTCTTCATGCCACATCGACGACCGTCTGCAACGCTTCCCTGCTCATCGCAGCCTCCACCAACATGAACAGGACTCTTTGTGATGGGCTGAGATGTTAACTTTACAGCTGGACTAACCTGGACCCTGTATCTGACCAGCACTCCATTGAGGTCGGCCTGAACTTGCAACTTTCTCCTGGTTTCTCACAATCAAATAGTTGCATTGGTGCTATGGGTTTTTTGGCCATATTTTCACTGAAGTCCTTTAGGATTTTTAGTTCTACTGGTTGGATTTTTGTCATTTTGGTCTTGTTTTATTTATTTAAAACAAATACTATTTTTCTAAACTAATGTGGGATCATTTTGTGGTGTGTTTTCACTGTGTTACAGTTTGAAGTGTTGCACAAATACTGTTCACATCGCTTTTGAGTTCAGCCTGACTGCTCTGTGCCAAGCTACCAGAGGGTTGAGCACAGGCTAAATTAATCTTTGCTTGTGACTTCACCCTGAGAAGAATTGTGGTTGCTGCTTGAGTAGGGTTTCATCCCCCTCAAACAGTAACCTGATTTCCTACAACTTTGCACAGACTTTGTTCCAGTTTCTTACACACTTTAATTCCTCTTTAAAGAAGGTTCAATTGATTTTGGCCCAACCTTTCTCCTGCTTTGGACCGATGCTCTGCCCCCTATTATTTTGACTAATTTAGACTCCTGATCCAGAGAAGATATCTTGGGGACTAGTTCTGAATGATTACACTGACATGCACTTCTGCCACCGTACAACCCTTCTCCAGCGGGATTTATCACCATTTCTCTGAAAAAGCTGCTGGGGATATATTATTATCAGCATTACATTCATGATCGGATAGGTTACTTGGCAAATATGACAGTGGGAGGAGGGTGAATTAACAAGAGCATACACTTACAGTGCACTATAAGGACATTTTGCTCATTGCTCCCCTTGTCTCACCTCATCTCTCTTGGTATTGCATTTCTTTCCCTACCCGATAGGACCAATGAGGGGGGGAGGGGTCCGAAGGGGTTTTCCTGCTATCCATTCCTATCTTGGTAAGCGGTCTTTCCCAAAGGAGATAGAAAAGCACCTTCTTTGGATTCTGGCCAAATCATAAAGCTGAATGTTAGGTTGGCCAACTGGAATAATTGAAGAGATCTGCCTCATGGTCAATTGAGGATTTTGTTATAGACCACCATTGCTGGTCTAAACAATATACATACTACAAGTGCTTTGTGACATCTCAAAATGACAATCAGATATGTGATGGTATTAACAAAGTCTATCCTAGCAAAACTCTCCAGCATGCCTTCTTTTAACCAATGCCTGCCCAGGACCTCGAACTTTAAACAAAATACCTCAAAATGGACTACTCAGTACAGTACCCAGATCAATGGACTATGATAGTAGGAAATACCAATAAAGGGACCTGCAAAGTTGCTCAAAGCTGGCAGTTTATTGAAAACTATAAACTGCACACCTGTCTATGACACTTCTTCATCCATCACACTGCTAAATGCTTTGTTCTATAACACAATAACTGTACCTCAGTGCTATCACACACAACATGGAAACACTTCAAGCACAGGAATAAAACACAGACAACAAACTTCCAACCACACACCCTACAGTGTGTAGAATGCTTCCCATGTAAGCAAGTGCTTCAACATATATAGGAGTAGTAAGTGCCATATAAATGCTGCAATACAGACAATGCAATACAGTGAAAGCAGTGTACTGTGCCAGTGTTTGCCAGCATTTGTGGCAGTGGACAGAAAGGCTAATTTGACAAGAGCACATCATGTGTCTAAATCCACTACTAGTCAACCCCTGTCGCTCCAGCCAATCCCTTCTCTCCATCCCTTTTCCTTACTCCTCCCTTCCCAGCAATACAATACAGGATGTTCATTGCCATGAAGTGTATTTATGTCTTGTGTCTTGTTCAAGTGGGTGGGAGGAGAAATGAGAGAAGCTAAAGGGACTAGGAAGGCGAAGACAGGACTTGGAAGTAGCACTGAGGGAAGATTAAGGGCACTGAAAATAGAGTGAGTAGAGTATGGGGCATTATCAGAAGGAGAAGGCAAGTGTAGCACAGAAGGTAGAGTGTGATGTTCTGAGGTGCTGCTATATAGTAATTTCTCAGATCTTAAGATATCTGCCACACAAGAAGCTGCACACTGCAGAAATACAGTGATGAATGCTGTTCTCTGCAATTCCTTTACAGATACATAAAAGATAATACAAAGACCCACCAAGAAGAGAGATCATCCTGAACCTTGTCCAACCCCAACCTTCACCAGTTCTGACAACTGTCCTAGCCAGTCACATCAGAGCAACTGAGCACTACAGATGGCACTATTCTCTCACACACATGCATAGAAGGGGCTAATCTAAGCATTCACAGAAATAATACCACAGAAGCCATACATCCCCTCCTTTTAATTCAACAATAAAAATGTATCAGTACACTTGCCATTCTCCTTCAGCACATTGCTACTCTCCTTATTTCTTACTTACCATATTATACCCTGCATACCCTTCACAATATTTTCACACAATCCCAAAATGATCATGAGTTATAGCCATAACCAGCACCCTCAGATTTGTCCTCAGCATTGCCTCCCCGAAACAAATCCCACTAATGTGCCTCTGGTATTTTCACACGGTTGTCCCCCTAAAAAGTATACTTTTAATATACCTCAAATTTTATTAACATGTTCTCTCCCTAATACAGACAGCTCTAATGTACCTCTGATTTGTTTACAAGGTCCTCTTCCCAACACATAGCCTTCTACTGTGTGACTCTGATTTTTTCATGAGGTTTTTTCCCTGACACACATACTATTGTCACTAGTTTCTCTCCCCAATATACACAGCTTTAATGGGCCTCAGCTTTTTTTTCAAAAGGTTCACTCCAAGACAAAAAGACCTCCTATGTGTCTCTGATGTTTTCAAGAGGTTCTTTCCATTATACATATCTACATCTAATGTACTTTATATTTTCTCACAAGGTTTTCTTCCCTAAAAAGAGATTCACTCTTTGCACTTAATCACAAAGCATGCACTTAAAAAAATTACATTCCCTTCCTGTCAACTGCACCTTCCACATTTGGTGTTAAACTCTAACATAAATGCAACCATGTATGAAACAGTTGTATTCAGCAATAGGTGGCATAAATATTGTAAGAAATCGGTTTATTGATTGAGGGGGTGAAAACCCTACTCAAGCAACAACCACAATCCTTGTCAGAGAGAACCACATAAGTCACTAAATTAACCTGTTCTTAACCCTCTGGTAGTTTGGCACTAACGCAGTTAGGCTTAACTTAGAGGTTCTGTGCTGAGTATTTATGCAGCACCCAATAGTAACAAAGTACAACACCACAAGAAAAATCCCAAAGCAATTTAGGAAAATAGTATACATTTTAATAAACAAAATGAGAAGAACACAACAAAGATCCAATCAACAGAACTGGAGCTATGCAATTGTTAATATTGGGTTAATTGATGTTGATGCACACAGAGATACATTCATATATATTTATATACACAAAAGAAGTCATATCACCATTATTAGATTCCCCCATCGTGAACTCTCCGCCAGCCCTGGCACAAAGGTACGTGGTCAGGCAGGCTCTGAGGCCCAGGCCTGAGGATGCAGACTGACAGGTCACAGGTGAGGTAGCACATAGCCGACAGGCATACTCACAAAGAGGAAACTTTGATTAGATCCCACAAAGAGGCGCAGCAACACTACAATAGTCCCAGGAGATTGGCCCCATTAAAAGACACATGGCCAGAGGGGTGCATGCATGCCCCAAAACACCATAAATTTAGATGCCACATGTAGTTAGGAACACATAGTCAATCAGAACACAGCACACACAGCACATGCAGCGACCATGCACCCCTCAGGTCAGGCATCTGGACACATTACCAGCTGACCCACATTGTGTCCACGCAAGGTCGAAGGCCATCTGCATTTGTTATCAGGAACTCACTTTACAACTCCATGACAACTGTTCAAATTCTTGACCAAGAAAGGAATGTTACTTATTACTTTATGGTGCTCAGAGAAATGTATAAAAATCGCTCCAAACTGATGTATATTGAAACAGTGTTCAGTCCCCGGTTCTGTAACCGCTCTCACGGCCGTAATGTTTAATTAAATTAACTGTTCCTGCTTTGCCAAGACGCCCCTTGTCTTTTATTTTTTAAAGGTAAATTCCTATTGGAGCAATATTTTGGCGAGTCAGATAGGAGCTGATTAGTACCTCAGACCCGACTGCGACCAAAGGAAGGGGACCCCACGTGGATGGATTCACTTTTGTGCAACAAGAAGAGTGAGTAGACACCACAATTGATTGGAAGTTCTGCTGAATCCACAGGGTGGTGGTCCATCCTGAAGCCTCTGTCAGAAGGGTAAGAGACTACATTTGAGCCTTAGCCCTAGCATTTGGGGAATTGCAAACTAGGAAAAACTGTAACACCGTGGTAAGTCACCTTTTTTTGATTATCAACCCCAGGAAAGGTGTATATTGTTTGAATATTGTTTGGGTTGCTGATCGATTGGACCACTGGGCGTGACACAGATGATATGCATAAGGCTCTGGTGGGACATAGGGTCAACATTTCTGTATTAAGGGGTGCGTTTTTTTCTTGAAACACTGGGCGTGATGTAGATGGTACGCATAGGCTCTGGGTGTCATATAGAGCCACACCTCGATCTTACTAGGCTAAAAAGGTTTTCTCAGTGCTACCGGTTTCCCGTAAACGCATAAAAAAGCTAGAACTGTAACTGTACCCTATAAGACTACCCAAGTTCATCATGGAATCACCCCTAAAGCATATGCAAAATAAATTCCCTAGGCAGGCTAAAAAGGTTGACAAGTTTTGACATGAATGGCGCGCACACATATCCTTGGCCAAAAGAGGAAACCTTTGGCACCAACATAATTGAACACACGAGAACACACATACAAACAAAATACATAGGTCAGAAGAAGGAAAAAAGAGAGGCAAACAATGTAGAATCACAATAGAATGCAATAGGGAGAAATAGGCCTAGGGTCAACACAAACCATATACTCCAAAAGTGGAATGCGAACCACGAATGGACCCCAGGCCTAGTGTACTGTGTAGAGGGTCGCTGGGACTGTTAGAAAACACTAAGGGTGTCCAAGATACCCCACCCCAAGACCCTGAAAAGTAGGAGTAAAGTTACCCTACTACCCCAGAAAGTCGAGATCGGGGATTCTGCAAGGACAGCAACTGACTGCAAAACACTGAAGACGGATTCCTGGACCCGAGGACCTGGTCACGCAAGTGTCCGGGGGGGGGGCAGGAGCCCACTAAACCCCGGATGAAGGTGCAATAGGGCTGCCTCTGGGTAGAAGAAGCCAAAGATTCTGCAACAACGGAAGGTGCCAGGAACTTCTCCTTTGGTAGAAGATGTCCCACAGCGTGCTGGAGGATGCAGAGTTGTTTCCACGCAGAAAGACCGCAAACAAGCCTTGCTAGCTGCAAGAGTCACAGCTGAGGATTTGGGGTGCTGCCAGGGTCCAGGAAGGACCAGGAGGTGGCCCCTTGGAGGAGGAGACAGAGGGGGCACTCAGCAATACAGAGAGCCCATGCAGAAGCAGGCAGCACTCTCAGAAGCACCTGAACAGGCAATTAGAAGATCTGAGGACAGTGGTCGACTCAGAGTCACAAAGGAGGGTCCCACGACGTCGGAGTCCAACTCAGCGAGTTGGGCAATGCAGGACGGAGTGCTGGGGACCTGGGCTAGGCTGTGCACAAAGGAAGTCTTGCAAAAGTGCACAGAAGCCCGAGCAGCTGCAGTTCACACAGTACACAGGATTACTGCCTGGCGTGGGGAGGCAAGGACTTACCTCCACCAAATTTGGACAGAAGGGCCACTGGACTGTCGGAGACACTTGGACCCAGCTCCTGTGTTCCAGGGACCACGCTCGTCAGGATGAGAGGGGACCCAGAGGACCGGTGATGCAGAGGTTTGGTGCCTGCGTTGGCAGGGGGAAGATTCCGTCAACCCATGGGAGATTTCTTCTTGGCTTCTAGTGCAGGGTGAAGGCAGACAGCCCTCAGAGCATGCACCACCAGGAAACAGTCGAGAAAGCCGGCAGGATGAGATGCTACAATGTTGCTGGTAGTCTTCTTGCTACTTTGTTGTGGTTATGCAGGCGTCCTGGTGCAGTCAGCGGTCGATCCTTGGCAGAAGTCGAAGAGGGAAGTGCAGAGGAACTCTGGTGAGCTCTTGCATTCGTTATCTGAGGAATAGCCCACAGGAGAGACCCTAAATAGCCCTCAGAGAAAGGCTACTGAGAAAGGGAAGCACCTATCAGGAGGGGTCTCTGACGTCACCGGCTGGCACTGGTCACTCAGAGCTGTCCATTGTGCCCTCACACCTCTGCATCCAAGATGGCAGAGGTCTGGGACACACTCGAGGAGCTCTGGGCACCTCCCCTGTGAGGTGCTGGTCAGGGGAGTGGTCACTCCCCTTTCCTTTGTCCAGTTTCGCGCCAGAGCAGGGCTGGGGGATCCCCGAACCGGTGTAGGCTGGCTTATGCAGAGAGGGCACCATCTGTGCCCATCAAAGCATTTCCAGAGGCTGGGGGAGGCTACTCCTCCCCAGCCCTTCTCACCTATGTCCAAAGGGAGAGGGTTTAACACCCTCTGTCAGAGGAAATCCTTTGTTCTGCCTTCCTGGGACCAGGCTGCCCAGGCCCCAGGGGGGCAGAAACCTGTCTGAGGGGTTGGCAGCAGCAGTAGCTGCAGTGGAGACCCCGGAAGTTAGTTTGGCAGTACCCGGGCCCTGTGCTGGAGACCCGGGGATGATCCTAGACATGTTACATGGCCATGTTCAGAGTTACCATGGTGATGCTACATATAGGTATTGACCTATATGTAGTGCACGCGTGTAATGGTGTCCCCGCACTCACAAAGGCCGGGGAATTTGCCCTGAACAATGTGGGGGCACCTTGGCTAGTGCCAGGGTGTCCACACACTAAGGGCCAGATGTAGCAAAGGTTTGCAAGTCGCAAATGGCCTGAATCGCTATTTGCGACTGCGCAAAATCGGAAATTGGATGCAAAAATCCCATTTCCGACTCGCATAAAGCGATGCGAGCCGTTACCGACTCGCAAAATGTGCGACCCCATTTTGCGACCCGCAAATAGGAAGTCGCAATTTGCGAGTCGCAAACCATATGCAATTGCAACTCGCAAATTGCGACTAGTCGCAAAAAGCCCAGTTTGCATGTCCCATTTACCACTAACTCAGAGCAGGTGGTAATCATTACCAAAGTATAAAAGGAGACCCAGAAGGCATCTGGGTTACTCAAGATGGCGGAGATATACCTGATAGCAGTGAAGAGGAGAGTCCACGCAGCCCAGCAGAGGAGGAGGAGGAGCCAGAGACAGGAGAAGATTTACAGAACAAGGCAGACTCTTTTTCAGCAAACTGAGGAAGAGATCTACGACAAATACAGACTTAGCAGCGCAGCTATACTAGAATTAATTTAATTACTCAAACCACAGCTAGAAGGCCAGACTCTGCGCGGCTGCGCCATCCCTACGCATGTGCAAGTGCTATGCTCACTGCACCTCTTGGCCTCGGGGAGCTATCAGGGGGTCATTGCTGTGGCAGGTGGGGTATCTCAAAGTGCACTATCAAGGTTCCTCAGGGCATTCCTAGATGCCATACTCACACACGTCTCACTACATATACCTACCCAGGAATGAGGCAGAAATTAACAGCACCAAGTTGGACTTTTAACGTATTGCCAACTTTCCCCATGTCATAGGGTGTGTAGATGGGACACATATTCAAATATGCCCTCCTGCAAACCTGGAATATCTGTTCCGCAACAGAAAGTGTACCCACTCACTCAATATTCAGGTTGTTTGTGACGCCCATTATGTCATCACTGACATTGTAGCGAAATTTCCAGGCAGTACTCATGACTCATAAATTTTTAGGCACAGTGGGATACACCAACGCCTGGAACGTGGGGAGTTTGGAGACGGATACCTCCTAGGTAGAGCTGCATACACCTTGTAATCATAAACACAGATCAATGTGCACACCAACCAGGACTTTCTAACAGTGTACTGTTTGTGCCCAACAGGTGACAGTGCATATGCACTACGGCCATGGATAATGACTCCGTACTTAACACCCAGCAATGAATGTGAGAGACGATACAACAGTGCACATAAGAGGACCAGGAACCTGATTGAACGCATCTTCGGATTGCTGAAAGCACGGTTCAGATGCCTCCACCGAAGTGGAGGTGCCCTCCAGTATACCCCCATTACGGCATTCAAAATTGTTGTCGCATGCGCTATCCTGCACAATATTGCCACCCGACGTGGGCTACCTCTCACCCATGCAGACCCAGATTCTGAGGATGAAGAGCAAGAGCAACCACATCGCCATCATGGGGATCGGAGCATCGCAAATCAAGGCAGACTGAGACGGCAACACATTGCAACCCAATACTTTGGAAGGTACGTGTCAACTTCAACCATACTCACCTATTGACCAAAAACTCCATTTCTTAAGTGGAACAAAAAAAACTATTTAATATGTGCAGAAATTGAACTATTTACAATGACAAACTGTGCAGGGAGTTCAGAAAGCTAACCATGCATGGGGCACACTGCCGTCATGTGCCCCAACATCAGGGACAGTGTTTAGTTTATGACCTACGGTGGCCTCTGCCAGCCTGGCTGGTCCCAGGTTGTTTAGCAGTGCTCTGCCTCGTACTCCCACTCCGGAGCACCCTGGTGTCACCAGCAGAGACACTGCTCACAGTGGAGCCCTCTTCGCTGTCCTGTGAGGTGTCCCCTGTACCCCTGGACACATGTCGTGCCTCCATTAGATCGATCACATGGGTGATCCGGCCCAGGCCTCTTGCCACATCCCCTGCAAAGTGGCCCATTTCCACTTGGAAGCCGACTGTCCTTCTTGACAGCCCAGTGGTGTTGACTGCCAGTCTGCTAATTGATGAGGCCATCCTGTCCAGCCTCTGGAGCAGCTTGCGGTCCCTGCGCCGCCCACCCTCGCTCTGTGACAGCAGTCCAGCCACCAGTTCCCGCATGGACAGGGCTAGGTCCCCAGTGTTGTTGCCTATGACGTCCAATTGTGCATGGAGCTGCTGCATGCTGTTCTCATTGCTCCTTACAAAGCGGTGCAGAACCCCACTAATCCTCCCTAACATTTGGTTCTGCAGGCGCTGACCACGTAGCAGTTGTGCCTCGGTCATGGTGGTGGATGGACGCCCGGACTCTGCCTGCAGCCCTGCTCTCCTCAACCTGCGTCGCCTGCGCAGCGGTGGATGCCCTGTGAGATGTACCGTGGCACTCCTGGCTTTTGGTGGTGCAGCCTCCGGAACCACTGTTGCAGCAGGTGTTGTCATCAAGGGGATGGTGTTGGTGGTGCAGGTGGGAGTGGTGGCAGCTCCTGTGCTTTCCTCATGGGGCTGGCTGACTGTTGGCACCTGGCTGCTGTGGCTGGTGGTGGGGTCTTGTGGGAGACCTGTGGGACATGGGGAACAGACTGTCAGTGTCTACTATCTGTTGCACACTTCCTAATAAACATTTGCCTATTGACTGCCTACTTGACTACATTGCCCATAATGTATCATTCTGGTGTTTGCTACCCTGAAATGGAGCTATCTTGGTTGTGCATGCCCCTGTGTACATGGTGGGTGGGGGTATGGCATTGATGGGGGTACAGGCATATCACATGGTACTCACCGGTTGATGTTGTGGGCTCAGAGGTGTCCAGATCTCCGAATCCTGTGACAGCCTCCTGCTCCAGGGTCTCCTCCACCCTTTCCTCCAGGGGTGTGGGTGGTGGTATGGATGATGGTCCCCCTCCTGTGCCTCTCATCTCCCGGAGCTTTTCTGCCACCCTCTCCTTGGTCCGGGAGCGGAGGTCATACCACCTCTTCTTTATTTCATCCACACTCCTGTGGCTGACCCCCAGGGAGTTCACCTTTTCCTGAATATCCAGCTAAATTTGTTTTTTAGTTGAGTCTGGCACATTGAGGGCTGCCTTCCCAAAAAGATCATCATAGTGCTGACAGCATTCCTCTGTCAGCACCTCCAGCTCCTTCTCAGAAAATTTCAATTTCCTCTTTCTGGGAGTGTCTGCCATTGTTGCTGTAGCTCTGTTTGCAGTTCTGATGTTAAAGAGGGTGTGGTCCTCCCTCCTCCCAGGTGTATTAGTAAACTTCCTGGCTGTGATGTCATCATCATGTGCCAGGAGGTGTTTTCAGAGTGTTCTGGAGTGGTTTCTGGAGGGTTCTGCAGCACCTGCAATCAATTTACATGATAATCGCAATTTGCGACACCCACTCGCAAATTGCATGTCAGTTTTTTGCGCGGTCGCAAAAAGCGACCTCGCAGACAGCGGACTCGCTATCTGCGTTGCGACTCCGGGTGCGAGTCGCAATTTGTCCCCGGATATTGTACCTTCATTCCTATTAGCGACACGTAATTTGCGAGTCGCACATGCTCGCAAATTGCGAGTCGCTAATTTTTTTGTACCTACATCTGGCCCTAAGTAACTTTGCACCTAAACTTCACCAAGTGAGGGTTAGACATATAGGTGACTTATAAGTCACTTAAGTGCAGTGTAAAATGGCTGTGAAATAACGTGGACGTTATTTCACTCAGGCTGCAGTGGCAGTCCTGTGTAAGAATTGTCTGAGCTCCCTATGGGTGGCAAAATTAATGCTGCAGCCCATAGGGATCTCCTGGAACCCCAATACCAATATAGGTACCATATACAAGGAAATTATAAGGGTGTTCCAGTGTGCCAATGAGAATTGGTAAAATTAGTCGCTAGCCTGCAGTGACAATTTTAAAAGCAGAGAGAGCATAAACACTGAGGTTCTGGTTAGCAGAGCCTCAGTGATACAGTTAGGCACCACACAGGGAACACATATAGGCCACAAACGTATGAGCACTGGGGTCCTGGCTAGCAGGATCCCAGTGACACATATCAAACACACTGACAACATAGGGTTTTCACTATGAGCACTGGGCCCTGGCTAGCAGGATCCCAGTGAGACAGTAAAAACACCCTGACATGTACTCACAAACAGGCCAAAAGTGGGGGTAACAAGGCCAGAAAGAGGCTACCTTCCTACAGTAACTCAGTGAAAGCACTACAAAATGACACAACACAGGTTTAGAAAAAAAAGATAATATTTATCTAAACAAAACAAGACCAAAATGACAAAACTCCAACATACACAAGTCAAGTTATGAATTTAAACAGCAAAAAAGTCTTAAATCCATTAGAAGACAGTGAGAATGTTGTTAGTGTACAAAAGTACCTGGGTAGTGTCAAAATAAAGCCTCACGGGCGAGTGTGCGTCAAAAAAGGCCAGCAATGCGTCAATTTTTCACCCGCAGGCGAGAGCGTGCGTCGTTCCTTCTCCGGTTGGGTGGGCAAGCATCGTTTCCTCTCTCCCGCAAGACAGCAATGCGTCGATCCGGTCGGGCACCTCGGGTCCGGGCAGGCTTTGCATTGATTTTCCATGCCCAGCGATGTTGCGTCAAAATCCGGTCCCCCGGTGTCAATAAACTGCGCTGCGTGGGGCTTGTGTTGTTAACAGTAGCAGCTGTGGGTGTTGCGCGTTGTATCTCCAGCCACGTTGCATCAATCTCCCAGCCACGATGCAGGTGGTGCATCGATTTTAGCTGCGAGGCCCACAGAACATTATTTTTCAGCCTTGGAGCTGGTGGTGCATCAAAAGTTTCCGCGCACAGAGATTCTTGTGTGGATTTCTGTCCTTTTCCACCAGCTGCACCTTTCAAGGGCCCAGAGACAGGTTAGGGCACCACTTGGCAGGCAGGACTCTCAGCAGAAAGCCCAAGTGCTGGCAGAGAGAAGTCTTTGTTGTCCCTGAGACTTCAACAATAGGTGGCAAGCTGAATTCAAGCCCTTGGAGATTCTTCACCAGTGGGAAGTCACACAAAAGTCAGTCTTTGTCCTCTCTCAGGCAGCAGCAGCAGCTACTGCAGGCCAACCGAGCAAAGTTCAGTCACAGG
This sequence comes from Pleurodeles waltl, assembly GCF_031143425.1. Classification (NCBI taxonomy): domain Eukaryota; kingdom Metazoa; phylum Chordata; class Amphibia; order Caudata; family Salamandridae; genus Pleurodeles; species Pleurodeles waltl. The sequence goes on from NC_090445.1 coordinate 514,514,869, forward strand.
CAAAGGGGCAGTACTCCTCCTCCAGCTTCTTCAGCTCTTCTACTTGGCAGAGGTTCCTCTTGGTTCCTGAAGTAATCTGATTTTCAGGGGTTTTGTGTGCCCTTCTTATACCCCTTTCTGCCTTTGAAGTAGGCCAACTTCAAAGGAACATCTCTGTTGTTCTCAAGATCCTGCCTTGCCCAGGCCAGACCCCAGACACACATCAGGGGGCTGGAGACTGCATTGTGTGAGGGCAGGCACAGCCCTTTCAGGTGTGAGTGACCACTCCTCCCCTCAGCCCAGATGGCCCATCAGGATATGCAGGCTACACCCAATCTGCCTTTGTGTCTAGAAGAGAGGTGCCTACAGCTCAACTTTCAAACTGACACAGACAGAGAATCCACAAACAAGCAGAGCCACAGAATGGTTTAAGCAAAAAAATTACTACTTTCTAAAAGTGGCATTTTCAAACACAATCCTAAAATCAGCTTCACTAAAAGATGTATTTTTAAACTGTGAGTTCAGAGATCCCAAACTCCACATGTCTATCTGCTCCCAAAGGGAATCTGTGCTTTAATCATATTTAAAAGCAGCCCCCAAGTTAACCTATGAGCACGATAGGCCTTGCGACAGTGAAAAACGAATTTTGCAGTATTTCACTGTCAGGACATGTAAAACACATAAGTACATGTCCCATCTTTAACATACACTGCACCCTGCCCATGGGGCGACCTAGGGCCTACCTTAGGGGTGCCTTACATGTATAAAAAGGTAAGGATTAGGCCTGGCAAGTGGGTACACTTGCCAAGTCGAATTGGCACTTTAATACTGCACTCACAGACACTGCAGTGGCAGGTCTGAGCCATGTTTACAGGGCTACTAATGTGAGTGGCACAATCAGTGCTGCAGGCCCTCTAGTAGCATTTGGTTTACAGGCACTGGGCACTCCTGGTGCACTTTACAAGGGACTTACTAGTAATTCAAATATGCCAATCATGGATAAGCCAATATATACATATAAGTTATACAGGGAACACTTACACTTTAGCACTGGTCAGCAGTGGTAAAGTGTCCAGAGCAAACAAAACATCAAACACAGAGTCCAGCACACAGAAACAACCTGGGAAGTAGAGGCAAAAGGTTTATGGAAGACCATGCCAATGATGCTAAGTCTAACAACAATCTTGCTAGTAAGTTGTGAGAGCCAAACAAGAAGTACAGCCCCCTGGGGGTCCACGCAGGGGACTGTGTGTCAGACTCCCACGAGCATCTTGCGAGAGCCATCACTTTAAAAAATATATATAAAGAAAAATCCATCCCACTTTTATTCACTACACTATTATACATTAGCATTAAATAGTAACTGAAAACATAATAAAGAACCATATGGAATAGATGACAACAATATTTAGAAGCTTACAACCTCGCAAGTCTCCCACAAGTTTCTTGCAAACCTCTTGCAAGAGTATTGACACCTGAAAAGAAATATTGCTGGTGACATCACTCGTTATTAGAGTTACAGCAAGTGAGCATATAAATAAATTCAATTAAATATTTATCTGTTTAATTCTCACAAACATTTTACAAAGAATTTTGGAAACTGTTGCTATATTGTTATGATAAAAAAAGTTTTTCTACTAAGATAATATCTAAACACAACATATATTAGACATTCCATCATACATGCAATCACAAAAATAATAAAGTTGCTTTGAAAAAAAAATAGAAGTTCACAGAATAAACACAAAGGTTAAAGTAACAATATATTTAGGTGTATTAAAAATATCTATTTTCATTAAAAAACAAACTTTAGAAATTCACTTAAAAAAAAGCAAAGGTTAAGTTAGAGTTATAGTGAGGTTAATTGCTTTGTGACAATGTTAACGTTTTGAACAAAAAAAACACAGAAATTCACAGCTATAGTTAGCAGCACTTACCATAACTTGTGCCCCTGCCATGCACTGCTTATGCCCTCACATAACATCACTTATGACATGTTATATGACATAATTTATGACATCACTACTAACATCTCAAGTGACATAATTAATGACATCACTGATGTCACCTAAAAGCCAGCTCTATCGCCAGCCACTTTTCGTTGGCATCTTGCCTATTTTTTCTTGCTGCACAGCACGAGGATACAGCTTCTCATATTTGTAGCTTTATGGCTTCTTAATGCCACTGCTATGGTGCTTTCTTTTGATGTACACAAGTAGAGACTCCCTGGTCTTCAGCCCTTTTTCTTCTAACAAAGAGCAGATAGTTCTAATGGCACAAGTGAGTCTTGCCTTCCCTTCCTCTAGTCTATTTTACCTTCTGTTTCACTTATATTACGCGACCCAAAAGTTCACTGCTATCCTTGACTGGTTTTCAGTCAGCGGTATTGTAATCCACATATGAAACTGCATACTTAATAAACACGTTCAAGATTTCACGATTCTTAAAGGCTCTTTATTAGATAAAAAATGTTTAAGGTTATATAAAGCCGCAGTAGGAACAGGGACACACACTCACACTGCTCATCATAGATCTTCGCCAGATCTGCCAACTGTCCTGACCAGTCAAACCATGAGGATTCACACAAGCATGGGTTCAAGTGGCTAATGGAAGCACCAACAGAGAGAACAGAGATGACACTTCTTAACATTCAAATTCGACTTTCAATTTCCATCAACTCAAAATGTGGCTTCGACCCAGTCAGTCATCCCTTAGTCGTCATAAAGAGATTCGTTTCACTAGCGCTTTGCATTTTTACAAATAAATGAAAAACATACCAAACATCAAGGGAGACGTGCAGTATTTGTTATAGTCACAGACATTTTAGTGCAGAAATAAAAAACTCTAGGTAACTTTGCAGCCAGGAAAGCCACTTGTTGACAAATGCAGGAATCGTACTTCAGTTTAACGACCCGGACCCCAGACTACTGTGCAGCCCGCTGAGGACATCACTGATTTATCCTTTGAAAATAAGAGTTATTGGATGGATTTAAGTGCATTCTTGTGCAAACCATGTATAAATTAAGAAGCTGGATTTTGTTTGGAGGATAACTGCAGCGCACATTCAGCCTTAAACAGCTTGGATTTAAAATAGAACATTGATAGGTGCTTTTAGTTAGCTACTGCACTGTATTAATGCCGTAAACAGACCAATAACCATTAGATGTCCCAACCACATCTTACAAACTTCTCATAAACAGATAAGGGTTGTCTATTTTTAGTTGGTTTTCTTGTTTATGCACTTCTAAAGTAGTATGCTGCCACACAAGAAGAGCGGGATAAACAGAGAAACCACAATCCGTCACACTTAACGGAGACATCTGTTCAAGCCACAAGCGTGTGGCCTTATTTTGGAAGTCCCTTTAAAGTGACACATGTATTGTATCACAGTATGTTTTGTGACATGAGAAGGGAAGAAACAGAGCTGAGGTAGTAAACAGTGTATTCAGCACGTATTGCAGGCTCCCATGGTACAAAACATTGCACACCTACTTCAGGAAAAAAATGCAGTATTTTCTTCTCATATGTTATAGGTAATATATAACTTAAGCTAGGTAAAATATTTGTGAGAGTTGGCGGTCTCTTGTCCACTGGTGTTCCAGTGCAAAAATGACCGCTTGCAGCCAGAAGCAATAAAAGAAGTAGAAACGTTCAAGGCAGGTACATATTGCGATCTTCTGCAGCAAACGCTTTGCTATTATTTCCCTCTTACAGTGACAGGGCAAAGTCACTGAGTTGTCAGAGTAAAAAAAAAAGTCATTTATATCAACAACCACTACGTACTGCTGTCTCCAATCTGGCTTTTGTTCTGTTTTCAGCGTGAAGAAAGCCAACCAAGGGTCTCAAAGATAAATTGCGTTCTGGATGAGGGTGATCACTGTTTGGTCATACTGCTTGATCTGTCAATTTAGTTCCACACAGGAACATAGAATGCAGTTTTGTAACTATATCCTGAATTGAGTATCATCATTCATCCATCACTGTGACTAACTGGTTGTTAGAAACTGGGTTCCTGGTTGTCAGAGTATGCACTCTGTACAAGAAGGAACCACAATCCTAGTCAGGGTAAGTCAGATATGCACTTTAAATTAACCTGTGCACACCCCCTGGTAGCTTGGCATAGAGCAGGGCGGCTTAATTTAACACACACACAGAAACACAATGAAAACACCACAAAAGACTCCACACAGGTTTAGAAAAATAGAGATCAGTTAAGAATAAAATGAAAAATATTCAGTAAGTAGAAGTCAAGGTGAATTTTTAAAGAATAAACTAAAAATAGTGCTTAGAAGTAATTAGCAGTCAAAAGGCTACTTGAGGTCGCGAGGGACCAGTGCATATCCAAAATTCAGGCTGACAGTGTTTGAGAGCGGACACAGTTCCGGATAACTATCTCTGAAGCTTTACCTTCTCAGTTTGGTGTGAAGAGTCCGTCTGTTGGTGGGAGGAGCCACCAGGTGTCACGGATGGACGGGCTGGAGCCTTGCAGTCACAAACAGTGATGTTGCTTAGTGAAGAGACAAAATTGCGCCTGCTCACACTGAGCTGTTGTGCGAGCAACATGGTTCTGGTGTGAATGGGCCTGTTCGCGAAGACCCCAAAAGCTTGATTTGAAGAGCAAAGAGAGCAGAAAGATCACTTCCATGGGGCCAGGACTGGAGAGGTGGCTCTTGAGTGAAGATGGATCCAGGAGCTGTAGCAGGTGAGTTGAAAGATGCCCTTTGTTTTTTGAGACTACAGAAAACAGGAGGCAAGCCCTTGGAGTCACTCTGGGTTCAGGTGAGATGGGGCCAGTCATTGTCCTCAGCAGGGCAGAGATCAGCAGGGGCAGCTCAGCAAAGCAGTGAAGCAGTTCCTCAGAACAGTCAGTCAATCAGAGTGGCAATCCTATAAGCATGGCAGTCCGTCCTCCATCAGAGTTCTTCACAGGTCCAGTAGTGTACTGATTTGGTTGGGTCCGAGCCCCAGTACTTATACCCAACTAAGCCTTTTAATTTGGCACAACTTTAAATCAGCTCCTTGAAGTGCACAGGTCCCTCTTTCATCCCAGCTCTGGCTCCAGACTATCAGTAGGTGGTAATCAGCCGTTTGTGTGGGGACAGGCACTACCCTATTCAAGTGTGTTAGCTCTCCTCTACCCTTCCTTACCAGGAAGAGCCATCAGAATGCAGATGAATGCAGACATACCTAACCTTCCTGTTTTTGTGGCTGTCTAGGGGGAATGCACAAAGTGTAACTGTCACCTACCCCAGACATGTCTTGGAGACAGGCCGCAAGCAGTCAGAGGAGAAAAATACCCACTTTCTAAAGGTGGCATTTCTAAAATTGTAGTGTTAAATCCGACTTTACCAGTAAAGAGGACTTATTACCAGTCGAGTGATATTAAAACATGACATAACTACTCCTTTCTGATCAGGAATTACAGCTTAAAAGTATATTAAGGGTATCCAATGCTGGCCTATGAGAGGAGTAGGCCTCACAGTAGTAAAAAAAACAACTTAGTAGGTTTTTCACTACTAAGACATGTAAAACTTAATAGTACATGTCCTGCCTTTTACTTACATAGCACCCTGCCCGATGGGCTACCTAGAGCCTGCTTTAGGCATGACGTATATGTAATAAAAGGGGACTTTAAGGCTTGGCAAGAGGTTTTAAATGTCAAGTTGAAGTGGCAGTGAAACTGCACACCCATACGCTGCCATGGCAGGCTTGAGACATTTTAAAGGGCTACTTAAGTGGGTGGCACAATCAGTGCTGCAGGCCCACTAGTAGCATTTAATTTACAGGCCCTGGGTATAAGGTTTACCACTTCACAAGGGACTTACAAGCAAATTAAATATGCCAATTGTGGATACAGCAATATTACCACGTTTAGGGGGGAAGCACACGCACTTTAGCACTGGTCTGCAGCGGTAAAGTGCTCATAAATCTCCAGCAGTGCCTATATCTCGAGCAATGCATAAATCTCCAGCAGTGAATGACTGAAAATGTAATCCTCATCCTCACCAAACTCAAGATTAAAAATAAACACAAACCTCCTATTCTTGCTAAACTCAAACTCAGTGGGTCCTCCACTTCTCTCTTCATCACAGTAAAATATTTGGGTTTCTTTGGGTTTTACTGTTGACAACACTATCACTTACACCTGCCCAGTTCTTTTGTGTCTTAATAATTTTTTAAAACATTTTTTTCTTGATATTATTTTTATTAAGTCAGATTTCCAGTACACCCTGTGAGCCACTCTGTGGTACTCTGAGTTCATGGATAATTGTATTCTATGAAATACTGCTCCAGTGTTCCACAGAATGCCGTATGACCCAATACAGAATGTTTATGTTCAAATAAAGAACAGTTTTCATCTGCTGAATGGCAGAGATGGTTAGGATGATTGCAGCTACGCTTTACTAATAAACTTTATGAAGATAACACAGAGAAGCATTCACATGTCTTTATGAGGATTACTTCACAATTTACGAAGGCAATGAGCTGTGTGGAGCTGCTGAGGAACCCACCATGTATTAACCCAAGGAGTAGAACCAACAACATCTTATCATCTAACAGATAAGCAAAAGTTGCTTCTATTCATAATCAGCCGGGACGCTGTACGCGCATGAAGGGTGGCATGATGCTTTCACAAGTGGGGCAATAGGGCATAGGACCGCTCCCGCTCTTTCACCAGGCCTTTGTGTTTCACCACATACTCCTTCCCAGTACATGTTTTCCAAAGGAACAATCGGCATTAAAGAATGCACGCATGTACGTGATGATGTAATAAATGTCAGAGGCCATTTTAGTTTGGGAAGCATTTTAACTGGCACCGAGCACCAACCGCACATGCTTAAAAATAAAAAGCTTTGTTTTTCACCAATCAGCTGCGCTCTTTTATGAGGCTTTTTGCATTTCACGGCCTACTCCTTCCCAGTACATGTGTTCCCAAGGAACAATCGGCATTCAAGAATGCATGTACGCAATGATGTAATTGACGACAGAGGCCAGTTAAGTTTGAGAAGCATTTTGACCAGCACCAATAGCGCATGCTTAAACATAAAAAGTCAAGTTTTTCACCAATCAGCCGTGCAATACTCAGATATCCACAGAAGTACAAATTTCAGCAGAGCAAGACTCAAACATAAATTATGACCATAGTGGTACGCACACTCGTTTGAAGCATATCAACAACCAGTAATACGCATACTGGTAGTCAACTGTTTTTGAGAGCGCCTACTGCAACACAGTCTAGTGGAAGACGGTATGACTCAGTGATGGGCACACTCATAAAGCGTGTCTACTGCCAGTGTCGCATACACGGATAAAGTGTACCAAACAGTCAGTGATGCACACACTGTAAAATTTTCTAGCATTCGCATCAAGAATTTCTAATTCTATTAAGGACACGGAGGCGAGGATTATGCTTCTCCTTCTTTGCTGTTTATTAAGAAAAACCATAGACAGCAGCCAATCAGAACATATTTAATAAAAAACTACAAATCCCAGAAAAACCTGAACTGACATCATTTCCCGTACGTCAGCCCCGATGCCTCAGACTATATAAGCAGCAAAGAACCATAATGTGTCCTCTTTCTTTGCTCTGAATATAAACCGTAAGTCACCAGTCCCATAAAAAAACTGCGGCAAATTAAACAGGAGAACAGCCTCTGAACTTGATTCGACGTGGAGCTTGCAATCAAGCCTGAAATCTTCCCGTCATCCAGTCTTCTGATCTGGAGCTGCAAAAAAGAAAGAAATATTCTCGTCATAGACATTTGGTGAATACAAACTATCTCAAATACCAATCAAGAGGAACTTAGGCAAACCATCCCTTAGTTAATCACGTCAATGAAAACACATGCAACATAAAAGACTAACAATTCTTTGGCATCAACCTTCAGAATATAAGACATCAGACCGATTAATTACCCAGGCCAAAGAGAGGGCGGGTATGATTACTAATAGGGTGGGATAATCCTCGCCTCCGTGTCCTTAATAGAATTAAAAATTCTTGACGTGAATGCTAGAAAACTTTACATTCTATGGCAGGACCAGAGGCTTGGATTATGCTTGTTTAAAGCTGGTGTATCACATGGAAGCCACATCAAGGATAGGTTTATAATAAAGTCTCTTAAAAGAGGAATTTGTCGACCAGTCTGCCGCTCTCATTATGTCTTGCAGTTGAGATCCAAGGCCGAAAGATTTGGACGCCATTGCGCCCCTGACAGAGTGAGCCCGAAAAGTGGAAGTGTCAATACCAGCTTCTGATAAAATCCACTTCACCCAGCGCACCTATGTAGCTGAGGACACAGGATGAAATGGCTTTTGTAAAGCAATCAAAAGTTGACCCCCAGCAGATTGTCGAAATTCACTGGTGCGATCTTCGTATTCTCGCAGACATTGCACAACACACAGTTTAGGATTCTCAGAAAAACTAGGATAAGTTACTTGCCTTTAGAAAGTTTTCGTCCTCCGGGGTATGGAGAAAGTCACACCCTCAGGAGAATATACTTGCAATATCCAGAGCGTGAACATCAGATACTCTCCTACAGGAGATGAGGCCTAATAGAATAGTCAGCTTTGCGGACAAATGCTTCCTGGATAAATCTGCATTGCAAGGCCATTTCTGCAAAAAATTTAAGATGATATCCACATCCCATAAAAATGCATACTTGGGATGAGGAGGATTAGACATCCGGATGCCTCTCATTACTCTGCTCACCCAGGGATGTTTCCCCACGGGTTTCCCTTCCACAAAAATGTGTCCAGCAAATTTAGCTGACCTGTAATTATTAACAGAACAGTAGCTCAAACCTTCTGAGGCTAGTTCAGCTAAGAAGTTAATCACATCTGTAATGGGTGGAGTCTGCCCAGGAGGCCGAGATGAAGGAGATAGCGCTCTCCGAAAGGCTCGGCAAATACCAGCGTTGCCCGAAATGCACCAGGCCATGAGATGCAATTTGTTCTGAACAATGAGAGGATGAGGTTGCCCCAACGGGTTTAACAACAGATTGGGGCTGAACGGAATCTGGACAGGAAGGTCTCAGGAAAGCTCCAACAGGAGAGGAAACCACGTCTGTGCTCTCCAAGTTGGAGAGACTAGAATCAATTCCGCTCACTGTCGCATCACCTGAGCTGCCACTCTCGGGAGCATGATGAATGGGGAAAATGCATAGAGGAATGGGCCCGTCCAATTCTGCAGGAAGGCATCTGAGGCAATGGCCAAGGGGTCCGGTCTCCAAGACAAAAATCGGTCTATCTGGTAAGAAAGACGAGATGCAAAGAGGTCTATATGACATTGACCCCATCTCATCTGTAACGCATGAAAAATGGATAGCTGGAGTTTCCACTCTCTGGGGTCTTGGAGATATCTGGAATTCCAGTCCGCCACTACATTGAGCTGACCCGGAAGGTATTCCGCCATTACAGAAATTCGATTCTGCAGGCAGTATTGTCAAAATGTTCTGGCACTTTGGAGAAGTGCTAGAGACCTCGTTCCTCCAAGTTTGTTGATATAACGGACAGCTGAAATGTTGTTCATTCGAAGCAGAACGCAACAACTGGACTGTGGTGCCATCGACCGCCAGTGGAGACGGTGCCACAACGAGCTCCCCAGACCCACTTTCTGGTGTCGGATTCCAGAATAACATCCGGGCGAGATCCGAATATGGCTCTGCCGTTCCAGGCTGCCATGTGATCTAGCCACCACTGCAACTCGTTGCGCATCTCTGGGGTGAGGTCGATGAGCTCTGAATAATTCACCTCCCTCTGAAGATGGTGGATCTTGAGACGTTGAAGTGCCCTGTAATGCAAAGGGGCCGGAAATATGGCTTGAATGGAGGATGCCAGAAGGCCCACTATTCTGGCCAAGATCCTGAGAGAAATCCTGTCCTTGAGGAGGACTGACCAGATCTCCTTCTGGATTGAGCGTAATTTCTGGACCAGTAAAGACAAAAGGGAGGTAACAGAGTCTATCTGGAACCCCAGGAGTTCCATCTGTCGAGCAGGAGTCAACTTCGATTTGGAGACATTGATCAGAAAACCTAACCCTTGAAGTAGTTGAATGGTCCATTCGAGGTGTCGCTTAAAGGACTGAACGTCCTGTGCCATCAGGAGGATGTCGTCGAGATAGACAATCATCCAAACCCCCCGGGATCTGAGGTTCTCCACCACCGGGCGCATGACCTTGGTGAAGCACCAAGGCACTGAAGAAAGGCCAAAAGGAAGAACTTGGAAATGGAACCATTGATTGTCCCACTGAAACTGTAGGTATTTTCTGTGTGGAGAAAAAATCGGGATCGTTAAATAGGCATCCTTGAGGTCCAATCGGGCCATCCAGTCGCCCTCTCTGAGAGTGTCTCTGAGCAAATGTATCCCTTCCATTTTGAAGTGCCGGTAATAATCCAACTGTTGAAATCTTTCAGATTTATCACCAGTCTGGAACCCCCTCCTTTCATGCTTAATGTCAAGATAGTGCTGCAAAACCCCAAAGGGTCCGGGTGGCAGGGAGTGATCGCTTCCTTGGCCATCAGTTGATCTATCTCCTGTTGAACAAAGGTGCGATCGACGCGGGGAAAAAGGATTGGTGGAGGCATGACAGACTGCAGGGGGGTCCCAAAAAACTCGAGATGGAACCCTGAGACCGTTTCCAGCACCCAGAGATCGAACGTCAGAAGGTTCCAATTGTGTAAGAATTGACTGGTCCTGCCCCCCAGTACCACTGAAGAAGTGCATATCAGTCTTACCTTGAGAGGTGGAGTTAAAGCTGGTGCTGAATTGGGAGCGGGCGCCGCGGTTGAAGCGGCCTCGTCCAGCACGAGTCTTCGCTGGGTAGAAGGTGTCCCTGTCTTGGGCCGCTAAACCTCTTCCTGCGGAAGTATAGGTTGTGGGAGGGCGGCGAGAGGCATTGCGGCCGGCCAGACGCCCTCGACTTCTGCCGGCCCTGGCAAAAATTAGTTCGTGAAACACCTTGTTCATGGAAGTTTGTGCTTTGTCCAGCGCCGTAAAGGTGTGGACAAACTTCCCCAGATCTTTGACGAATTATCCCCAAAGAGGAGGCTGTCCGTCAAAGGCCCTGGTTCCGCCGTGGCTAGTTTAGGATCTATTTGAATTAAGATGGACTTTCTTCTTTCAGAGGAGAGGTCACAATTCGCGTTCCCGCGCATACATGATGCTCAATGCGCCGAACCTGCCAAGGTGTCTGGGTCGATGACCATGCCGGATTCTTTAGCTGACACCGTCAGGTCTAGGATCTTGCAGAGAGGTCCTGTCAGGTTGAGGAGTTTGTCCTGGCACATTTTCCAGGACCTGTTGATGCCTTTTTTCGGGTACTTGGAGAAACTCTTAATGAAGGTGGCTAGGTTAGGGTCCGATTCGGGTGTAAGGGCCACCTTATGTGGAATGTCTGGGCGGGGCATTCGGACCTCAGTCTGCCACGTACGTCCTTGTCCAGGGGTTTCCTGAGCCGAGAATAAACGTAATCCGAGACCGTAGGAAGGGGAGTCCAGTCTGAGGATCTCGCGTGTACTATGGCCTCAGGGTCAAAATCAAGGGAAGAAGGGGGTTCTGGGACCTCACAAGTCGGGGTGGAGGCTGAAGGGGAACGTCTTTGGCGTTTGGGCCGGGGAGAGTCTTCGTCAGAGCCAGAGAGTGAAGCGGGAGATTCGTCTGACTGAATGTCGGGAGGAGGAGGTAAAACTTGGGTGCTGGTAGAGGGCTGGGCGTAGTATTCGTGATCTGTGCCCAAAGATTGCGACAGTCGGGCTAAAGGAGCTGCGTGAGGCCAATTAGAGGGGCAAGACTTTTGGCTGTCCATCAGAGGGACTTGAAGCTAGCAATTACTGTGGCCGCGTTGAGAATCGGCTCAATAATCTATGGGCCTTCGCAATTAATAGGGGGGGGTACCCCGACACACTATGCCACCCCGGAGGCTGTCAATATATCAATCTGTAGCCAAGTAGGTGCTATAGCGGCACAAATCCCCCTCAGGAAATATCCTGTAATAGCCAATTTCCAACCCAGGCTAATGGGCGTAGGAGGGGTGTCAATTCTCCACTGTGGAAAAGCACTTTCTGGAGCTGACTCAATGACCGCCGAGTCAAGCGTGGGCTCACTGTCACTATCCAAACAGTGAAACTAACCCACGGGATTTTACGCGTGGGAAGTGAGCCAAAGGAAGGAACAATAAAATTGGCGCAGAAATGCCGTGCCCCTCAGCCTCCCGGCACCCCGCCGGGCACCTAAATAATGCGCGATGCTACAGGAGTGCGGGATGGAATACTAACACTCGCGTCCCCGCGCTACTCCGATCGGCAAAAATGCCGAAAGACAAGAGTGCACATTATACAATAAAACAGCATAAAAGAAAAGATGACGCCACTTATCTGATGCGTAAGTAGCAAAGAAAGAGGACGCGTTATGGTTCCTCGCTGCTTATGTAGTCTGAGGCATCAGGGCTGACGTACGGGAAATGATGTCAGTTCAGTTTTTTCTGGGATTTGTAGTTTTTTATTAAGTATGTTCTGATTGGCTGCTGTCCATGGTTTTGTTAGTCAACAGCAAAGAAAGAGAAGCATAATCCGAGCCTCCGGTCCTGCCATAGAATCATAAACTGCATCAACAGTCAGAGTGCACCCTCAGAAAGCGTATCTATTGTCAATGATGGGCATACTCATAAACTGCATCAACAGTCAGTGATGGTAACAACAATCAAATAGTACTTACTGTTTATCATTGGAATTATTGTACAAATTATCAAGACACCAGTAGTTGGCCAGTTAGTTTACTCACTTTAAGCTGAAAGAAACATGCATTCTGTCAATCCAGTGCCTCCTCTTTTGGAATCCCCTGGTGATCATTCTATTAAGTGGAGGAACTGGTGAGATGCAGTCCAAACTTATTTTTCTGCAAAAGGTGTGTCTAGAGTTTGCCCAGACAGAAAAAAAAAAAATTGTTTTGAAGGACTATCAATTTGTAAACACTTACCTGGCGTGGCAAGAGCAGAGGATGAGGAAATTGATAAATGTATGGAAGCCAAAAAGAAACTGGGGGTTAGTATTGTAGTACTATGCCTTTACAATTTTTATGCGAAAACAACTGTCTAGTGAAAATGTTGGTACATATGTTCCTGCACTCAGAAATATAGTTGCTCATTGCTATTTTGAGAACTTTATAGATCAGTTGGTTTGGGTCCAATTTATTAGTCACTGCAATAACAAAACAATCCAACAAAAATTATCGTCCTTAGGTAATTCGACATTAGATGAAACTTTACTTATCGCTAAAAGCACAGAAACGTCTCAGATCTCTGTAAAGGAGTTGGAAGACAAAAACGACAGCGTGAATATTGTGAAACTCATAGACAACAAAGTTGCAACAGATAGTAGGACCAAAGAAAGTAGAGAAGCAGCAAAATTGATCAGATGTAATTTTTTCATTCAAACTAATGGTTACTTCCAATGCAGAAACCCAGAGCATCCCAAGGGTGGAAGACCATGTCCAGCAAAATTGGTCACATGCAGAAATTGTAACAAAATGGAACCCTTTTCCGAAGGTGTGTCAGAGTATAAAGATAAATCCAGTCAAAGGGATCAATGTGGTCATGGAAGGTTCAGGAGAAAAAAGTGAAACCAGTTTTTAACAAATGGAAAACAAATTGAAAGACATGGTATTAGTAATCAGGGGAGAGGAGGTTAACACAGGGGATACTTTTGAATGTGTTGATCCTTATTGTTTAAAAAACGTCTCATTTGATTGGGATGTCACATGCATAGAAGCATTTGAATGGATTAAAGAGCAGTTGGCCAGTTCCTAAGTGTTAAAACCATTTAACCCCAAAGTGTCTTGCTGTATAACGGTTGATGCCAGCGATCAATGTTTGGGAGCCGTACTCACCCAAAGTGACGCAAGGGTAGAAAAGAAGATCAGATATGCGTCCAGGATGCTCAGGGATCCTGAAACACACTTTTCTACCATTGAGAAAGAGCTTTTGGCTTGTTGGTGGGCTATGCTAAAATGTAAACCTTCTGTGTGGAGAACCAAGTGTAGGAGTCTGGCCTGGTTTGTAGTGGGTACCTAAGGTACTTACACCTTATACCATGTCCGGTTATCCCTTATTAGTGAAATGTAGGCAGTGATCTAGCAGCTTAGGCTGTCTAGAGGTAGCTGTAGCAGAGCAGCATAGGCTGAACTAGGAGACATGCAAAGCTCTTGCAATAACACTATAGTTACACAGTACTTATACACAATAAAAGACAATACTCAGTGTTACCAAAAATAAAGGTACTTTATTTTAGTGACACAAGGCCAAAAATATCTTTGAGACACTACTCCTTCTGGAGGTAAGTATTATACACAATATATACACTAGTAACCAAAACCAGGTAAGTAAACAGTCACAAAATAGTGCAAACAGTAGAAAATACACTAGATTGCAATGGACCTAGGGGCAACACAAACCATATACTAAAACAGTGGAATGCAAATAATGAATTTCCCCCTAGGCAAGTGTAGTGTGTAGAGGGGTGCTGGGAATGTAGGAAAACACCAAAGGTAAGTAAAGTACCCCACCCCAGAGCCGAGGAAAGCAGGAGTAAAGTACAGCAAGTTTCCTCAGGACACACTACAAGTCGTGATAAGAGATTTTGCAAGAACCAAGCAAGACTGCAAGCAACAAACAATAGATTCTTGGACCTGAAGACCTGTGGAGAGAGGAGACCAAGTCCAGAAGTCGAAGAAGAGTCCAGGAAGGACAGGAGCCCCTGCCAGCCTAGAAGATGGCACAAAAGTGGATTCTCAGATAAGAAGAAAAATACAGAAGAGCACCAAAGAAGATGGCTGTGGGTTCCTGCTTGGTGCAGGTGATGTCCCACGTCAAGTTGTTGGATGCAGGCTGTTTGCGTTCCTGGATTTCGCCAACAAGCGTTGGTTCAAGCAAGTACGTGGTTTGCGTAAAAAAGGAGCTGTCTGGACCCAGGAGGGACCTGGGGGTCTCAACTGGGACTGAGGAGACAGAGGAGGCTCTCAGCACTTCAGAGAGCCTTCAGAAGACCAGGCAGCACCCACGGGAGTCCCAGAACACGGCGACAAAGAAGATGCAAAGTGCAGTCGTCGCAGCACTACACAGGAGGTCCCACGCCGCCGGAGAACAACTCAGGGAGCTGTGTGTCGCAGGATGGAGTGCTGGGGACCTGGGCTATGCTGTGCACAAAGGATTCTTGGAAGAAGTGCACAGAAGCCCAAGGAGCTGCAGAAGACGCAGGGCAATGGGGAACTGTCGCAGCATGGGGAGGCAAGCTCTGACCACCAAATTTGGACAGCTGGACCTTTGGACAGTCTGGGTCACTTTGGTCTACCACCTGTGTTCCAGGGAGCACGCTCGGCGTCAGGAGAGGACTCCCAGAGAGCTGGTCGTCATCGCAGAAGGGTGCCTGCAGAAGCAGAGACGTGACTCCGTCACTCCATGGGAGATTCCTTCGGTTCTTCTGGTGCAGGGTGAAGACAGGCAGTCCTCAGAGCGTGCACACCTTGGAAACTGTTGCAAATGCAGGTTGGAGCTGAAGTTGCAGGTCACAGGAGTCGTCCTGGATACTTTGTTGCAGTTACAGCGGTTCCTGGAGCAGCCTGCGGTTGATCCGACGGTCAGAAGCTGAAGCAGAGGATGCAGAGGAGTCCTCGAGGAATCTTGCAAACTGAATCTGAGGAATCACCCAGAGGAGAGACCCTAAATAGCCCTGGGAGGGGGATTGGTTATCTACCCAGGTATGCACCTATCAGGAGTGGTCTAGGACATCCCCTGCTGGCACTGGCCACTCAGAGGTCTCCAGAGGGTCCCGACACCTTGGAATCTAAGATGGCTAATTCCAGGGACACTCTGGAGGAGTTCTGGGTACCACCTCTCTGGTGGTGATGGACAGGGGAGTGGTCACTCCCCTATCCTTTGTCCAGTTTCATGCCAGAGCAGGGACTGGGGGTCCCCGAACTGGTGTAGACTGGCTTATGCAAGGAGGGCACCATCTGTGCCCTTCAAAGCATTTCCAGAGGCTCTGGGAGGCTACCCCTGCCAAGCCTGTAACACCTATTTCCAAAGGGAAAGGGTGTAACACCCTCCTCCCAAAGGGAATGCATTGTTCTGCCTTCCTGGGATTGAGCTGCTCAGTCTTCAGGAGGGCAGAAACCTGTCTGTGAGGTGGCAGCAGCTGAGGCTGCAGTGGAAACCTAAAAAAGCTGGTTTGACAGTACTGGGGGTCCATGGTGGAGCCCCCAGGGTGCATGGGATTGCCCCTCCCATACCAGATTTGGAATGGGGGGACAATTCCATGATCATAGACACCTCACATCGCCATTGTGAAGCTACATATATGTATTGACATATATGTAGTGCACGCATATAATGGTATCCCCGCTCTTACGAAGTCCAGGGAATTGGCCCTTGTCAAAGTGGGGGCACCTTTGCTAGTGCAAGGGTGCCCTCACACACAGTAACTTTGCACCTAGCCTTCAGTAACTGAAGGTTAGACATATAGGTGACTTATAAGTTACTTAAATGCAGTGAAAATGGCTGTGAAATAGTGTGTGTACTATTTCACACAGGCTGCAGTGGCAGTCCTGAAGAAAGGTTTGTCTGAGCTCCTTCTGGGTGGCAAAAGAAATGCTGCAGCCCATAAGGATCTTCTGGAACCCCAATGCTCTGGGTACCTTCACCATATACTAGGGACTTATAAGGGGAGTCCAGTGTGCCACTCAGAATAGGGATATGGAGTCACTAAAATGCAGTGACAAAATTGGTAAGTAGAGAGAGCATAAGCACTGGAGTTCTGGTTAGCAGAACTTCAGTGACACAGTTAAGTATACTGACAACACACACATAGGCCACAAACTATGAGCACTGGGGTCCTGGCTAGCAGGATCCCAGAGAGACAGGCAAAACACACTGCCAAACAGGCAGAAATTGGGGGTAACATGCGAAGAAAGATGGTACTTTTCTACATAGTACTACAAGTATATTGAAAAACCAACCACAAACCCTTGGTGGCAATATTGAGTGGAGCTATGGTGAGCGATCAAACCCCTCGCATAGCTAGGTTGTCAACTAAGCTGTTGCAATTTCATTTTGACATTGTACATATTCAAGGGGCAAAGAATGCAAAGGCTGTTGTTTTTGTCTAGGTGCCACTTATTGGAAAATAAAGAAGTGCATGATGAAGAGTATGAGGAAGATTGATTGCAGCAATCAACTTGAAAAAGATGTGTGCTATATCTGAGGCTGAATGGAGGACGGGAATTGTATCTGATGAAGTCATGAAACAAACCATCAAGTATGTTTCGAATGAATGACCAAACAAGAAGTCTGTTGAAGTAGCCTGTCAACCTTTTTGGAAAGTAGCAGACGAGCTGTCATTGGAAGAGAGCCTGTTACTCAGAGTTGAAAAATTGGTGCCACCTACAAGGGCGAGGTACAAACTCATAAAAATGGCTCATGAAGGACATTCTGGTTGTTCTTTTACAAATGCTGTTTAAGGCAGACTTTTTGGTGGCCTTCGAAGGATAAGGAGGTAGATGAATTTGTCAATAATTGTGCCATTTGTGCTACTTCAGAGTATTTTTTTTCCTGAGGAAGCCATCTTTACAACCAAAAGTTGGGATTGATCTAGTAGGCCCACTCAATGCTCTCTGCCAAGCCAACATTGGTATGCATTGGTTTTGGTTGATTTGTATTCTAAATAGCCTGAGGTAAAGTTTGTGTCAGAGCCAAAGCAAAAACAGTGGTGGAGTTTATTAAAAATATTTTCACGCAGGAAGGTTTCCACAGTTTTTCCTGTCAGACAACAGCGTCCAGTTTGTGGATGAAGAAGTTAAAAGTTTTCTACAGTCAGGGGATGTCAACCACATAAGAACATCACTGTACCATCCCCAAACCAATGGCCATGTAGAGCACATGAACAGGGGGATGGTATATTGTTTTAGGTGGGCAACAACTAATAATTACGTGGTTTTGAATGCTGTGAGTTCCATGATACGGTTCTATACGACTAGTCCCCAAATTTCTATGTTGGAATCTCCTTTTGAATTGTTAAGAGGGAGGATGCCTTTCACTAAGATATGTCCGAGATGAATGGGAAAACTGATAAAATACAACGTGTCATTGGAGGAATTTGATGTGACAATCAAGAAGAATGCTGCAGTGGCTAATACTAAGCAAAAAACAGTCTACGACAAATGTTCCAGAATGAGTGAGATTGAGCTAAAAGAACATGTTACTTACCTTCGGTAACAATTTATCTGAGACATATTCTAGTAGCAGATTCCTTACTTTAGAATTTCCCCCAGGCATCAGACTGGATCCGGAGATTTTTCTTCTAGCAGTACCCTTGCGTGCCGTTAGGTGGCGTCGGTGGACTGAGCGTCCGTCATTGGCGTTGAGATCGCCGTGATGACGTCTGGGTCATACATAGGGGCAGTGATGTCAGTTTCTTTTCACAACTTTCCACGCCAAAACGCGGAGCCATGAAGAACATTGGAAAGGGAATCCCAGTCCCTAGAAATCAGTCCACAAGTGGGGAGGATGGGTAGGTCGGTAAGGAATCTGCAACTAGAATATGCCTCTACCATATATATCATTACCAGAGGTAAGTAACTTGTTCATCTGATAGAGACTTCTAGTTGCAGATTCCTTACTTTAGAATAAATAGCCAAGCAAAATCATCCTCGGTGGTGAGCTGTGAACCAAGATCATACTAAAAAGTCCTGCAGGACCGAACGACCAAAGTAGCCGTCTCTGCAGACCTGACTGTCCAGGCAGTAATGTCTTGGGAATGTATGTAGCGATGCCCACGTTGCTGCTTGGTAGTTATTCAGGACAGGAATTCCGGTTACTAACGCTGTGGAACCAGCAGTTGCTATTGTGGAGCGAGCGTGCAAAGTCCTCAGGGGGTTGCTTCTTTGCCAAAGCATTTCACAGTTTGATGCAAAGTAGTACCCATCATGAGATGGTACACTTCTGCATTGCCTTCCCTTTTTTCACACCCACATACCCAACCTCAGTTGATCGTCCACCTGGAAATCTTTAGTATGATTGAGGTGGAATGCCAACGCTCTTTTTGGATCCAGGCGGTAGAGTTCTTCCTCTTCATGAGAAGGATGTGGGGGTGCGTAAAAAGTAGGCAAAGTGATGGATTGGCCTACATGAAAAGGCTTACCAACCTTGGGAAGGAAGGAGGCCCTCGTACGAAGCACCTCTTTGTCAAGGTGAACAGACAAAAATGGATGTTTTGAAGAAAGAGCTTGAAGCTCACTCACTCTGCGAGCAGAGGTGATGGCAACAAGAAATGCAGTTTTGAGAGTAAGGAGCCACAAGGGACAATTGTGTTACGGCTCAAAAGGGGCACACATCAAGTAAGTGAGGACCAGATTGAGGTCCCACTGGAGCATATTAAATGGAGTGAGAGGAAATAAATGGATGAGTCCCTTAAGGAATCTACCAACAATAGGAGATTTGAAAAGTGAAGGTTGGTCTGGCAATCTAAGAAAGGGCTGAGACGGCCGATAAGTAATCTTTAAAGGTGCCCAAAGCAGAGCCCTGCTGGGCTAAAAACTGGATGAACAAAAGAACTTCAGAGAGAGGAGCAGAGAGGGGGATTAAGAGTATTGTTGGTAAATGATGCCACAAATTTATGCCAATGACAGGCGTATACCTTTTTGGTGGAGGGACGCCTAGCTGCCAAGATAATGTCACAGACCTCGGGCAGAAGGTCAAAAGCTGTCAACTGCCACCACTCAGTCTCCACACATGAAGGCGAAGATTGGACAGGTTCGGGGTGGAGAACCGTCCTCTGTTGCTGCGACAGAAGATCCTCCTGAAGAGGCAGTCTGACTGGAGGATCTGTGGCCATGCTCAATAGCTCTGGATACCATACTCTCCATGCCCGGTCCGGAGGGACAAGGATTTCTTGAGCCTGGTCATTCTTGACCTTCTTTAGAACTCTGGACAGAAGTGGTATAGGCAGGAAGGCGTGAAGGAGGCCTGAGTTTCACTCAAGATTAAAAGTGTCACAAGAAAGTGCTGCCTTAGAAACTCCAATGCGCAAAACAAATGACTGTGCGCTCTCTGTGGAGGCAAATGGATCTAACCAAGCCTCTCCCCACTGCTGAAAGAGACCTTGCAACACCTCGGGATGGAGACACCATTTGTGATCGACTATGCATTGACAGCTGAGTTTGTCTGCTCTGGCATTCAGAGACCTCACCAGATGTTGAACCAACAGGGTAATGCCCTGATGTGCCAGCCAAGTCCAGAGGTGCAGAGTTTCTTGACAAAGTGTCCTGGACCCTACACCGCCCTGTTTATTGCAGTGCCACATGGCGGTAGTGTTGTCCGTGAACACCTGCACCACTTTCCCTTTGAGAGAGGGAAGGAATGCTTTCAATGCAAGCTTGATCGTCCGGAGCTTCAGAAGTTTGATGTGACATCATGCAGTGACAGTCACGCATGGTTTGAACCCGGTCTTTGGAGACATCCTCGATCCACCAAAAGTCACCAAACTATACAACAAAAGTGTCAAAATTGGTCAAAAAATGACCAGAGTCGCTCTCTCTGGATCAGCGCGTGGCGCAGAAAGAAAAGAACTGACATCACCACGCCAAGGCGGTGCCTATGTACGACCCTTATGTAATCACGGCGACCACGACATCAGCAATGGACGTGGAGTTGACGGACGCCATCTGATGGCGCGTAAGGGTACTGCTCGAAGAAAAATCTCTGGATCCAGTCTGATGCCTGGGGGAAATTCTAAGGTAAGGAATCTGCAAACTAGATGTCTCTATCAGATATAGGTGATGTTATCCTTATCAGGAAAGGAGCACACATCAAGAATGGAGGTGAGAGGTTCAGTGGTGATAGACAAGGTGTGGGGTAATGCAGTCAGAATGAATGGATGTGATTGGTGAAATGTTGTTAGAGTGGTGAAGTGTAGGTGTGACCAATATCTACAGAATTATATAATGACCCCTAGGGGTGTGATGAGAAATGCCAAGGAATGCGGCAACACTGGTCTCTCCATTACTTGAGAGAGTAATGATGTGGTTCGCAGGAGCAACAGAGTAGGTAGACTACCAAGCAGGTTTAGATAAACCAGCAATATAGGAATAAGAGTCAAACCTTACTAGGTAACTGGTTTGTCACTTTAATTATGTAACATTGTACTTTCTTGTAGCTTATCAGTTGAGGTGTTTGTTTTTACGTAACACAATAGGTTGTGTAAAGTTTTGTGTCTCTTTCTTATTTTTACAGTTTTATATTGTTATTTTCCATACCCTTCCTTTTAGTTCAACGCTTACGATTTTACAAGTTTTTACAGGGGAATTACACAATTGTTGGTTGTGTTAAAAGTTGTTGTATTTAAGGGGGGAAGTAATGTAGTACTCTTAGTTCACAGCTCATTGCATTCTATGGAATACTGCTCCAGTGTTCCATAGAATGCTGTATGATTCAACATAGAATGTTTCTATTCAAATAAAGAACAGTTTTAATCTGTTAAGTGGCAGAGATGGCTGTGATCACTGCAGGTCCACTATACCAATAAACTTGATGAAGACAACACAGAGAAGTGTTCACAAGTCTTTATGAATATTAATACACACTGGTAATCACTTAGGGTTGCATTACAATCCATTGGTATTTTGAAAACCATGCCACCTTTATTTGGACCCAGCCAAATCAGTCTTGACCCTGTTCTAATGGGAATATTCTGGCCTGAACTACTAGGCTAGGTCCTCCCTGAACCAAAACCCAGAACCAGTTTCACCCTTATTCCCAGTTCCCATTGGTCAGGACTGATTTCCATATTGCTGGGTCCAAACTGTGGTGGCATGCTGTGCAAAATATCGAAGGACTGGGGTGCAGCCCGAGTGATTACAAGTGACTAAGATTAATGCCAGCATTTCATCCATCACTTTTTTGTATACTTTAATGTGTCATCCTAAGTGGGACAGGTGTGTCCAGACGTGGGTCGCATGCACTCTGTCACACTGGTACTGAGCTATACCTGGCTGATGAGCCTTAACTAGGGGGAAACCAGTCCTGGGATGCTTGTGTACCTGGGCTTCCAAATTGACAGCAGAGCATCCCTGCAAATGCTCAAAAATTACATTCATAATAGGGCAGGATCTCTCATATATGCCTTCAAAAAACTTGCAAACAATCTTCCCAGGACTATCTCCAAGCCCCTTCTTGAGGTAATCAGGGCAAAGCTGACATCGACGATTGCATACGGCTCAGAGGCCCTGTACAGTAGGGATGCACAGCTTCTTGACACCCTGATCATAAGAGCATATTGGAAGACCTTTTCATTACCTGCTGGGGCATCCCTGACCCAAACACACCTGGAGTTTGGACTCACCAGCCAAAAAGTAATGTACCAGGGGTCATTTGTAAAATTTTGCCACAATCTCCAGAGCTCGCATCCTCACACATTAAATCAACTCCTATGGAAAGAAATGGAGTCCCAAAGAGCGTCTTTTGTACCTAGAGCATACCTGGATCAGGCAATTGTAGATCTACAACTGGGTGTAGCATAGAGCGAGGCAACCTTGTCTCTGGCCTTCAAAACCGTAGTAATTAAAGCCTTGCATCACCTCTCTTTCATTACAGACAAGAGCATGCTGACAAGGAGAACACATGCCTACTTGGTTATAAACAGCTACAAGGACCTGCACTTCCATCTTCCACTTAACTGGCAGCTGGCATCTCTGCAAAAGTGAAATAGCAGCTCATCAGACATCCACTAGAAGACCTCCCAACCCCAGACCTGGCTCCAAGATGGTGGAACACGGACATAGCATGTGCTTGTCCTGCCCTCCTGATAGAGCGCAGATACTGGCTCAAATCAAGTCCCTTATCAAGAGGAATCAGAACATGCAGAAGAGCAGTGATTGAGTCCCTGCTAGCCACTGATCTCCGGCTAATCGCCTGCTTTAATACATTGCTGGCATGTGCAGCAAAGAGGCTAAATAACTAAACCGTTGAGTTCAACAGATCTCCCCGGAAAACTTGAGAACAAGATCATTGCCACTTCAGCCTGGACTGTGACTCTCCGTCCCATGTGGTGTTTCTTAGCAACCTATTCCCAGTGGCAAGACTTTATGAATGCACACTCTGTACAAGTAGCTCCACAGGCTTAGCCCTCACATGTATTATCAAAACACCCCAAGCACTTGCATTTAATGATTCATTTGAACAACGCATTTAACCATACTTCTGTGCTCCTACTTTTAACTTAATAACCTTTCTAATGTGCACGGTCCTGCTCTAAACAAATCCTTTTGACAATTGAGGGATCCTCATGAGCTTCCTTTTCACTAATGCTTGTATCACTTTTAAAGTTCCTTTTGTATGCAATAGTTTTTAATAACGGTGCACGTATTTAATAATAAAAAAAGTCTTCCGGTCCAGGGAGGACTTGGCCTGACAGTTAAGACCGGACTTGCTCCAAACTCTGGTGGCATGGTGTGCAAAATAACGAAGGACTCCATCGCTTTATTTATTTACTTGGTAAGCAACAAAAAGCATACGGGTTGATGTATCAAAGGGAGTTTCCAATTCAGTGTTCATGGAAAAATGTACATGAGGGCTACAGTGTGTGTCATGGACTTCTCATGCTGGCACCAAGAGCGTTAATCTGCTCCCTGACTTAAGTTTCTATACGCACTCACTGGCAAAACCTTGCACAAAAAGGTTTTTGGTAAACTACAATGTCTTACTTGCAAAGAGCTACTGTATGCGCTCAAGGTTCACCAGACAGAATAAAAATCAGCTTCCGATCTGCAGCAGTGTTGGAAATTCAAGTGAATTGTGGTTCAATTAGAAACCACGGTCCCTATTTTATTTCTGCTGAAAGCCAGCCTATCAGTTACTCTGTGGTGTCAGGAAAGACAGTGATAGGAGCCAGCTCCCGATATGATGCATGTGAGGGAGCCGTTCCATTTACAATCCAACATGAATGCTGGAACACGTTCAACTTTAAAAAGCATTACAATGGATCGCTTACCACACGGGCCTCTGCGGATGCCGAGTGAAATTACCCGAACACAACACGTCTATTAATCATGCTCAATGATTTCATGGGACCAAACTGCGCCGGTTGCTTCAAACTGCCCCGCCAAAGAAGATCGCTTACCTGGATTGAGCTCCGAAAGTTATGTCGACTGCTTGACCGCGAATCAAAAGTAATATCAGTCCAAGGCTGGGATGTGGTTTGATGCATAGCTGAGTGCTTCTAACAACAGAGATGATTACTGAAAGAGGAAACGAAGTACTTGCCGCCCTGGTCGAGTGCCAAAGTGCATCGATGCTCCAAGTCGATTAGAATATCAAGGAGACCGGACAATGGGAATGGACAGAGGCCCCGCCCATAGGACACCTTTAAATAAAAAATCTGTGGCCAGAGTTTTCACAAGAGCAGAGCAGAAATTACCTGATTTTTTTTACCATCTATCAGCAGAAATCGATCCCTGACAATCCCTAACACTACATATAACGCTTCCTTTCCATCCCTATCTTCAGGTGAAGATCAGTCAATCAATCAATACATTTGTAGAGCGCGCTACCCACCCGTTAGGGTCTCAAGGTGCTGAGGGGAGGGGGGGTGTTGCTACTGCTCGAATAGCCAGGTTTTGAGGCACTTCCTGAAAGTCAGCAGGTCTTCGGTCTGTCGTAGGAGCAATGGAAGGGTGTTCCAGGTCTGGCAGCGAGGTGGGAGAAGGATCTGAATCCGGTGGTCGCTCTTTGGATGCGGGGGACGGTGGCGAGAGCGAGGTCGGCTGAGCAGAGTTGGCGGGACGAGATGTAGAAGGTGAGTCGTCTGTTGAGGTAGGCTGGACCGGTGTTGGGGAGCGCCTTGTGTGCGTGGGTGAGGAGCTTGAAGGTTATCCTTTGGTTGATGGGGAGCCAGTGTAGGTCTCTCAGGTGGGGAGTGATGTGGCTGTGGTGGGGGGCATTGAGGATCAGGCGTGCGGAGGCGTTTTGTATGCATTGTAGTCGTTTGAGGAGTTTGGCCGGGGCTCCTGTGTAGAGGGCGTTTCCGTAGTCAAATTTGCTGCTGACGAGGGCCTGGGTGACTGTTCTTATTGTATCTGTGGGGGTCCATCTGTAGGTCTTGCAGAGCATGCGGAGGGTGTTGAAGCAGGATGAGGAGACGGCGCTGACTTGCTTGGTCATGGAGAGTGTTGAGTTGAGGATGAAGCCCAGGTTGCGTGTGTGGTCGGTGGGAGCGGGGCTGCTCCCAGAGCGGTCGGCCACCAGGAGTCGTCCCAGGCTGAGGGGTTGGCGCCGAGGATGAGGACCTCTGTCTTATCTGAGTTAAACTTTATTTTGCTGTTCTTCATCCATTCGGCGACGGCCTTCATTCCTTCGTGGAGGTTGGATTTGGCGGTGAGGTGGTCCTTGGTGAGGGAGAGGATCAGTTGGGTGTCGTCGGCGTAGGAGATGATGTTGAGGTTGTGTAGCCGGGCAACGTGGGCGAGCGGGGCCATGTAGACATTGAATAGTGTAGGGCTGAGGGACCATCCTTGGGGGATGCTGGAGATGATCTTGGAGGCTTCGGATCAGAAAGGGGGGAGGCAGACGCTCCAGGTTCTGCCGGAGAGGAAGGAGGTGGTCCACTCCAGAGCTTTGTCCCGGATCCCTGCGTTGTGGAGGCGTGTGCGTAGGGTGCGGTGGCAGAGAGTGTCGAAGGCGGCAGAGAGGTCCAGGAGGATGAAGGCAGTGATTTCACTGTTGTCAGCAGGGCCCTGATGCCATCGGTGGCGGCGATGAGGGCAGTTTCGGTACTGTGGTTGCTGCGGAACCGTGACTGGGATGGGTCCAGGATGTTGTTTTCTTCGAGTTAGTGGGTCAGTTGTCTGTTGACGATCTTCTCGATGACCTTGGCCGGGAATGAGAGCAGGGAGATGGGACGGAAATTCTTGAGGTCTCTCGGGTCCGCCATGGGTTTCTTGAGTAGAGGATTGATCTCAGCATGCTCTCAGGGTAGGTCGCAGTCTCGAAGGAGATGCTGATGACTTTGCGGAAGTGGGGTGCGATGGTGGCGCTTGCTTTGTTAAAGATGTGGTGCAGGCATGGGTCTGACGGTGATCCAGAGTGGATAGTGCTCATGGTTTTGATTGTGTCGTCTACGTTCACGTTGGTCCAGACGATCAGAGGGTCGTAGTTGAAGGTGGGTGGAGAGTCTGAGGAGTCGGTGGTTGACAGGGTGGTCTGGCTGTTGAAGCTGTCATGGATGTCTGTGATCTTGTGGTGGAAGAAGGTGGCAAGGGAGTTGCACAGGTCTTGTGATGGTGGGATATCGTTTGTGCTGGAGCTGGGGTTGGAGAGTTCCTTCACGATGTTGAAGAGCTCCTTGCTGTTGTGTGCGTTGTTGTCAAGACGGTCTTTGAAGGTTTTCTTGGCAGATCTGATGAGGTGATGGTGTTTGCTGATGGCGTTCTTGAAGGCAGCATGGTTGTCCGGTGTCTGTTCCTGGAGCCATTTTCTCTCCAGTTCTGGCAGGTTTGCTTGGAGGCTCGAAGGTCCACGGTGAACCAGCGGGCTTTCTTTTGAGGCCTCTGTTGGAGGGTTTATTGAGTGGGGCAAGAGTGTTGGCGCAGTCATCGATCCAGCGGCAGAGGTTGCAGGCTGCGAGATCGGGATTGGTGGGTTCAGTGGGTGGTTTTCGGGCGAGGCTGGTGTTCAGCTGATCTTGGCTGTCTTTGCTCCAGTTGCGGCGGGGGAAGTATTGGGTGCAGTGGTGCACGGTGGGTTTCTGGAAGGTGAAGTGGACGCAGCGGTGGTCGGTCCATGGGAGTTCGGTGGTGTGGCTGAAGGTGACGTGGGGGCTAGCGGAGAAGACGGGGTCCAGCGTGTGGCCGGCAGAGTGTGTTGGTGTAGTGACCAGTTGTCTGAGTTCAAGGGTTGCGAGGTTGTCGATTAGGGTGGTGGAGTTGTGGTCGTTAATATTCTCCAGATGAAAGTTCAGGTCGCCGAGGAGGATGTAGTCAGCGGAGGCTAAGGCGTGCCTGCTGACGAGGTCGGCGATGGAGTCGCAGAACTGAGGCCGTGGTCCGGGGGATGTGTAGATGAGAGTTCCTCTGAGGGTGGTGTTGGGGTTGGTGTGGATCTGGAAGTGCAGGTGTTCGGCGGTGCTGAGGGTGTCGTCGGTATAGGTCGTGACCCGGATGGTGTTCTTGTG
This sequence comes from Pleurodeles waltl, assembly GCF_031143425.1. Lineage (NCBI taxonomy): Eukaryota > Metazoa > Chordata > Amphibia > Caudata > Salamandridae > Pleurodeles > Pleurodeles waltl. The sequence continues at coordinate 514,542,054 of NC_090445.1, forward strand.
GACGATGGCGATTCCGCCTCCGACTCCGTTGGCGCGATCCCTGCGGTTGATCTTGTAGCCATCCGGAATGGCTATGGCAATGTCCGGGGCCGAGGAGGCGTTCATCCAGGTCTCCGTTATGAAGGTGACGTCCAGGGTGGAGGTGTCGAGCAGGTCCCAGAGTTCGACGGCATGTTTGCGTGCGGAGCGGATGTTTAGTAGGATGCATCGGAGGTAGTTGCCGTCTGACACAGTGGGTAGTTTGGCAATTTGGAGGCTGGTGAAGCTGCAGTTCTGGCGGGTGAAGGATCCGTGGGTGTGCTTCGAGGAGGCCATGAAGCAGGCATGTTATCGTCTGGTGTTGAGTGCGAGGAGGGTGCAGGCTTGCCTTAGGCCCAGGGATGTGCCCAGGGACAACATTCGGCCATTTTTCAAAAGAATACGTGCAAGTATCACTAGCTTTTTCAAAACTTTAAACTTTTTGAAGTTTCAATGATTTAATAGTGTAACACAAACTAAAATATTACACCTTGGCACAATGTTTTGATTTTACGATTGTGAAAAGGGCAAAAAAGGTTTGGAATGGTTTGGTGCAGTGATAAATTACAGAACCCTTCTATGGCATTGTTGGCCATAACCCTATAACTTTGGGACCAAGGGCCTAATTACGACCTTGGCGGATGGGATACTCCGTCACAAATGTGACCGATTTCCCGCCCGCCGTTTTACAAGTTGAAAAGGATATAATGGAACTTGTAATGTGGCGGGTGGGATATCCGTCACGTTCATGACCAGTGACGGCTGCCGCCAATATCAAGGGGAGGGGTGAGGGATGATGATGGGGGGGGCTACGGAGAGGAAACAAATACATGAAAAAAAAAGGACTTCTGCGGCCTCGCTCGTCCACCTTTCCTTTTCTGGTACCATGAGGTACGTTTACCTTTTCATGCTAAACGTAGCATGAAAGCAGCATCAGGATTGGTCTGAGCGGCTCGGACTGCCACTCAGGCACAACCCTGGGGCCTGTGTAGTTTCTCCTGCCTGGCGCTGTACACAACCGGGATGGAGAAACCTAAGTGCGCATGTGTGTTTGGCCGACCTGAGATGGCCAGCCAAACACACATGCGCACCGGGGTGCATTAAATTCCATATCCCCCCTTCCCATCTCCCATGGCCCATTCTGACCTTCCCTTTACATGCTGGCCGAGCCAGCAGCAGAAAAATAAAACAATATTGAAGTATCTTTTTATTTTTCCACTGCTGGCTCTTAGCCAGTGACGCGACGCTCCTCCGCCATTGCGACTGAGCCAGAGTATCCCATCCGCCAAGGTCGTAATCAGGCCCCAAGCCTGTGTGCATGGACCCAATAATAACAATAAGGCACATGTTTACATAATGTTAAGATGCATTTAACACAATGGAAAAGTAAACAAGTGACAAGTAAGAAACAGGTTAAGTACCTGTAACTACAGTTTTCCAGCTTTGGTAGCTTCCATAGCTGGCATCTTTGATTATTCTCCCTCATTAGGACCTGCAACACTGCTATTTTAAAAACAGCTATAAGCATGGTTAAAATGAATATAGGCCGAAGAACAGTGTGTGTTTATTACCATATTCATATTGCTGCAAAGCAGCCAAACGTCAGCCCATCAGATAAAAGTACCAGCACTCTCTTTCCTCTATAGACCACAACTGCTCAGGTTTTCGAAGAATGAGTTGAAAGATAGCAACCGTTGAGCTCTGACAGGAGATGGTGGTTTACATGACACAGGTTAGTAAGTTATTTCTCCCCAGCATTGGATCCTTCATAGATTACCGTGTGTGAATTAGACTAGCAAGCAGTTCATAGAACAGAAACAAAGCATTAAGCAGGCTCATGTTTTGATCGTGAAGTTCCAGGTCAATATTGTGGTACTTGAAGTTGGCGTCAAATAAAAGAGACTGTGTTAAGCTGAAATTGAATAAAGGGAAACCTGAGAGAAGAGTCTAGTGAAAATTACCGGATGTGACACTGTTAACCTGAATTGACTTTTGAGAACAGATTGTGACAAGCTGCTAACCTGATTTGACAAAGACCTTGGGAGTGAATGAGAACGCTGTAAATACTTGCTGAAGAACTTTTGCCTCGCTTTGCTGAAGAAAAAAACAAAAAGAGTTATTAACCATCCTCAAATTAGTGTTTACACCTATAGTACTTTACTTTCTGATTCTTTACAGATCATGCCTAGGTCGGGAGATGACATTGAGGGGAATAAGCGCTGTAAATATTTGGATATTGCTTTGTGAGTGGGTGTGTGATATTCATTATAGCTTTGTTTGTGGAAATGCGTTTGGTGGATGAGAGTGAAGCGAACAATGCTGCAGTTTCTGAGACTGCTACACTAACACCATGGGAGAGGTTTGAGCAGGATACAAAGTATTTGCATGATGAAACTAATACGAAAGGGGAGCTGTCTACTAACGTTTTCTATCACCTGCTGAGTGAGTATGTTGTCACTATGGATGCGAAGGCCTGTTATGTGTGTACACAAATTCCTCTTTCAGTCCAAGAGGGGGTTACATATCACAGTTTGCCACTAACCTACGGGATTAGTTGTAGTTTGGTACTAACACGTTTCTATAACCAAGAAGAAGTGCAATATTTTTACTCAAACTATGATCTTGTGTTCTCTTATGTACCTATCATAGAAGACTTGAATAGTGTAGCTAAATATTACGCCATAAAGCTGATTAAGGGATTCTTTGAGGCTAGAATGACCATTAGACCATTAGCATTAGAACACGGTTGGAAGGAACCAAATGTGTCTGTTCTGCCGCCGCTTGTTCATTTTAATCAGGGAATTGCCTTGGCCATTGACTCACTAGCCCCTCTGAAGGCCTATGCGCCACGTACTGGGAAAAAACCCAGCCAACCATGGTTCTCCAAGGACCTCAAATTACTTCAGAGGAAATATCGACAACAGGAGCGCCGCTGGAGACTCAGTCCCACCTCTAGTGAGAAAGCGAATTTAAAATCTGCTCTAAATACCTACAAAGAGGCTTGTTTTATGGCTAAATCAGATTACTACACTTTAAGAATTAGAGAGGCGGCTAATTCCTCCAGAGAGTTGTTCAAAGTTATTAACGCCCTTACCCCTCCCCTTGGTACGCCTGAGTTGGAGAACTCTCAGGACTTCTGCAACAAAATAGCTAAATTCTTTGAAAGCTAAATTTTAAACATTCACTCTAGCTTCATTTCTGGCAAGGCTCAGGGGAACTCCTTCCATATGGATGCTACATCGATGTCCCCCTCTGCTGCACTCACTGCCACCCTCGATAATCCTCAACTACTTTCAAAGTTCAATACTCCATCTCATGATGCAATCTGTAAGTTGCTTGACGAATGTAAATCAGGCTCCCCGTTAGATCCCTGCCCCCCTGCCATTCTTCAATTGGTCCCTGAGTTGGTGGCATCTACGTTAGTCCCCATCTTTCAGGAGGTTCTCACTACCAGCATATACCCTAATGCATCTATCATCATCCCCCTAAAAAATAAGGAAACTGGAAAGAATGATGACCTAACTAATTTACGCCCCATAACTTTGTTTCCTCTTCTGGCTAACATTTTTAAAAAATATATTAATAAAGAACTGGTCAATTTCTTGCTAGATTCAGGGGGCCTAGATGTCTCTCAACATGGATTCCGGAAATCCCACAGTACTGAATCTGCTCTCATATTTTCATCAGATACCATTCGCAGACTGTCCCTCCTGCAGCCGCCTGTTCTCCTGCATGTTGTCTAGGATCTGGCCCATCGTGTCCTGGGAATGTTGATAGGCTCCCAGGATCTCAGCAAGTGCCTCCTGGAGAGTCAGTTCCCTGGGCCTGTTCTCCCCCTGGCACACAGCAGTTCTCCCAGTTTCCCTGTTGGCCTGTGCCTCTGTCCCCTGAACCGTGTGTGCCCACTGCCACAGACCCCAGGTCCCTGATTGTCTTGGGTGCAAGGTGTGGCCTTAAGTCCCTGTAGATGTGTCCTGCGAACAGAGGTGTGGGTACTGTGGTGGTGTTTCCTAATGGGGGAGGGTCTTGGTGGTGTGTGACTGGGCCTGGGTAACCGGCTGTCCAGTGGTCCATGATGGGCCAGGTAGGTCATCCAGATTCTGAAGACCAGAGTTGCTGTCATCACTGTGGGCCTCTTCAGTTGGGGGACTGGATAGTGCTGGCACCTCTTCTCCGCTGACATTGGCTGGGGTACCTGTGTGAATGTAAATGATGTGTTATGGTTAATGTGTCTGACATATTGTACTACCATGGCTTCCCCTCTATGGTTGGATTTGCCCTGCCAGCTTTCACTTGTGTATGTTAGTGTATGGTGGGATTGTTCTCTCTGCTATGTATGCTTTAGTGACGAGTGTCCATGCAGGGCTGTGAGGGGTGTCCATGCATTGGTACAGCATGCAGGGCATGGCATTGGGATGAATGAGATGTGATGGTGGGGTGTGTGGGATGTAGTGAAGTGATGGGGGTGAGGGTATGTGATGGCATGCAGGTAGTGGGGTGATAATAGTAGAGAGTTGACTTACCAGAGTCCAGTCCTCCTCCGACTCCGGCCAGGCCCTCAGGATGCAGTATTGCAAGACTTGCTCCTTCCATGCTGTGAGTTGTGGGGGAGGAGGTAGGGGTCCACTGCCAGTCCTCTGGATAGCGAGCTGGTGTCTTTCTGCAATGGAACGTACCTTCCCCGTAGGTCGTTCCACCTCTTCCTGATGTTGTCCCTTGTTCTTGGGTGCTGTCCCACAGCGTTGACCCTGTCCACAATGTTTCTTCATAGCTCCATCTTCCTGGCTATTGATATCTGCTGCACCTGTGCTCCAAATAGCTGTGGCTCTACCATGATGATTTCCTCCACCATGACCCTTAGCTCCTCCTCTGTGAAATGGGGGTGTCTTTGTGGTGCCATGGGTGTTATGTGAGGTGTGTTGGTGAGGGTGTGTTGGGTAATGTGTTGGGGTGTGTGATGTGGAGTGCGTGAGTGGTGTATAGGTGTGTGTAGTGTGTGGCTCTGGTTGTGTCTGTGGTCTTGGTGTCTCTCTGTTGGCAATGCTTTGTAGTCGTAAAGGGTTGTGGGTACTGTGGGTGTGTGTTTTATAGTGGTGTGGGTGTGGTGTGTGTTGTTTGAATTGTCCAATGTGGTGTTTTGTATGTGGGTGTCCATTGTGAGCGTGGCGGTATGTACCGCCAATGGTTTACCGCCATTGAATTTCCACCATGGTGATTCGTGGGTCGTAATGTGGTGGGGATTGTTCTGTTGGCGTAATGGTGTGGATTTTGTTACTGCCAGTTTATCACTGACCTTTGGTCTGGCGGATTTGTGTGTGTGGCTGAATTCTGTCGGAATGGTGTGTGTCTGTCATAATATAATGAACTGATATCCGCTGCCAACGCGGTAAGTTGGCGGCCGTCACCGTAGCGGTAAGTGGGATCTACCGCCAATGTCATAATGTGGGCCTATGTTCTGAAATTAATATTTGTATTAATTATTGCTGCAATACTTTATTTGTATTGGTGTTTTATTCGCTATGGAAAATGCTAATAAAACTAGTTTATAAAAAATAAAAATTTGCTATGATTAATGGGGGTTTTGTCTTACCAGATTCTCTAAAATATCAAAGTTTTGATTTTAAAACAAGGTTCTTTTTGATTCAGTCCTACAGACCTATCTAAGTCACCGTCATGGTTTCTCATTGAACAAGGATTAGTCACACCCTTCCCTTTACCTGCATTATTATTAACTATGTTCAATTCTATAACCCTACTAAACACATCCACCATTTTTAAATCCACATAACTAATTTTGCAGGATTCAGAATCTCTTTTTCAGTCTCCTATTTCAACTATTTTAAATCTGTCGTTCTGGTATAACACATTAATGAAACTTGCTAGTACCTCAAAATGTTTGCAATCTTGGATAAAAGCAGGTATTTTTTACTTTAAAAATGTATATCATAATAATACTTTAACTTTTGCTGAATCACAAAAACTTATTTTACCGTCCTCTGATACTTAATGAACCTTTGCGCAATTCCATTTGTAATTCTTTTCCTAACAATTTACCTCAGAGCATGACTTCTGATTTAAAAATTAATTTTCTAACAGTAGCTGTATCCCTGTATGCCGATTCAAACTTTTACAAAAAAATTGAATAATTTAACAGGGGTTAATATTAACTCTCTTTCTACAATTTGGAACAATTAACTCAACATATCTGTTTCCCAGGATATATGGAAGAAAATATGGATGATTAATATTTCTGGTTGGCTCCCTGTTACTTTATATCAAACCAACTCATTTATACTGTATAATTGTTTATGGACTCCTTTGAAATGAGACCATTAAAAGCTTTTAGATTCTTCAAAATGTTGGCATTGTAATTTGAATGCTGGTTCGTTAAGACATATGCTGTATGATTGCACTATTGTTTCTAAATTTTGGAAAGAGGTCTGAAATATTATTAGGAACATTTTCAAAATGTAAGAATCTTTCTTATGATATGTTGATTAGTTAATCCATTTAATTATCCACAAACATGTAGATTTATGCAACAAACTACTACATGTTCTGTTATCTGCTGCTCTAAAATCAACTACTACAAATTGGAAAATGCTTCTTTATTATCAGTCTATTGGTCAAAGATAATTGTTTACTAGACGGGGAGCTAATTTAACTCCTACAGGGGTTTTCCATAATACTTCTACTTATCACTTATAATCGAATAATGGTTATATAGCATTATATTTATAAGATAGTTTTTATTAATATGTAGATTAAGGTTTTTATGTTTAAACTATTCAAATTGTAAGTTTGAGCTCTACTTTGTTTTATTTACATTGATCTTCTCTTTACTTTACTTTTATTTATAGTATCTCATATCATTTTTTTTGTACATGTATATTCCTCATAATTGTTACTGGTTTAAAATCTTTTATGTACCTTTTTCGGTGCTGTTTTTTGTATGGCCCTTCATCCTATCATAAAATTCAATAAAATATTCTGAACACTAAGTCCATGGTGAGTGACTTACTGTGGGTGTATTGCAGGACAATAAATAATGTGACAAGTCTTGTTCTGTTTGATCTGATGAGAGGAAGGAAGGCAAATACTAGGTTTGTCGCCACAAATTCCAGAGTTTTGAATTCCAACAGAAACTGATATTTACCATTTCATTAGCTGCCATTTAATTTACTGTCATTTCCTAGTATATTTTCCTATTGGGTATAGGTGTTGATTTATTTGTATTATTTCCTTATCTAAATCTCACTATGGCCATTTCTTTGCGCTTTTTGGCAGTTTTTGTGTACATTATTTTTTAAATAAATAATTTAAAGTAGCCTGAAAGTCACCGTTGCTAACCCTAACTGTAAATCTAAAATTTAATATATATTTTGCATTAGTGTATTTTAGATACACTTATTACTCTTTCTTTTTATATGCCCCAACACTAACTATAACACAGTCTTAGCTTTAAATATCTCTAAATTACAATTAATTGAACAATTTCTAGTTATCTCAACTGTCCTCATTTTAACTGTTTTTCTAAAATAAGGCCTTGATGTTAATTTGCTTTCTCATGAACTTTGTTTTATTGATTTTCAGAAACACGACAACAGAAAGGGCAGTGCAGAGTCATCAAGCATTAAAGAGGAATAATCCCCACATCAACATTACAGGTCATTCAAATAAACAGTAGCACATATATCATGATTAGGTATCAGAAGCATGTCTTATTAGAAACAGCATTCGACGTGAACCAATCATTATTCAGTGTACAGAACAGTAAATCCAACAATGTCAAACTTTGCCATCACATCTACTTCATGTCTTTACATAATACACAGACGTCACACCCCACAATCCAAGCTATCTTCAGGGCTGGAGTATCCCTCACCATGGAATTTATTGTGAAAGAGCCCCCAAGCCGTAATCTATCCAGAGTACCATCATCCGTATGCGAAATATGCATGTAACTCTCCTTTGCCACCCCCCACTCACCTAGATCCCGTAGCCATAGGGATATCGTTGGCACTCTAGTGCCCATCCAGCCAACTGCCACTCACCTTTCTGCCAACAGGAGTGCAAGCTGGGTAAGTCTATAAGGCATTTTCTATCCCCAGGGTCTCACCACTACTCCCTGAAGGCAAGCCAGTGAGGTCAACGGTATCAATATACCTGTTACTCTCACTATCCTAGGCACCACCGCCCTCCAGAACCCCTGAATCTCAGCACAAACCCAGGACAAATGCAAAAAGGTGGCCCCTGGCCCCCCGCATCTCACACATCTAGCCGCTCTAGATGGGTCCACTCTATTCAACTTACTAGGAGTTATATAAGTGCATGAAATGCAGCAATTTAAATCTATGATTGCAAGACATTCTCTTCACCAGCTCACAGGTGCGCACCCAGTCCATATCAGCAATGGATACCTCCAGTTCCCCCTCCCAGAGTGCTGCATAAGGCTTACAAGCAAATCCTCTATATCGCCTTACAGAACAATGTAATCAGGTGTTTCCTCTCCCCTCAATTGAGTAAGCCACCCAGCACCCGAGAAGGCTGCAGCGCTTTAGGAAATCCAGCCCATTCCTCCTGAGGTGTGTGCACCAGCTTAGCATACTGAAGGATGTGCCCTGGCCCTACACCAAATGTCTTCTGCACATCTTGAAAGGTGAGATAGACCACACCTGGATACAAATTGCAAGCCACTTGGCAGCCACCTCTTCTCCATTGTTCCATGGATAAATCCCTCTCGATAGCCTTAAACGGTTCAAGATCCCAAAGCCTCCACTCTCACTCAAAGGGTGTCCTGTGCAACACCCTCCCAACTACAGCTTCCCAGATCGCAGCTGTATGCCACACCAAACATAGGACAGGTTGCTCTGACCTACCTCCCCGCATCAATAGGCATGCTAAAGTATCATCCCCCAGCAGGGCCACAAACCTCTTCTCCCAACTGTTGGAGTCCGCTAGCCATCATGCAGCATGATGTAAATGTGCAGCGTAATAACATTGCATTTCTGGGATTGCTAGAACTCCATCCTCCAAATCTCGTTTGAGGGTCTTCAGAGTAAACCTGCTGTGCCGTCCCACCCAAATTAACAAGATCAATAAACCATCAAGCTTGCTAAAGAAATCTGGGTTCCAAGTGGAAACACTACATTCTGGACCAGACAGAGGTAAGGTGGGAGGAAGACCATTTTGGCCCTGCTGCCCTTTCAATTACTGATAGGGGTGATTTGTTCCAGAATCCTATTGAGCCTTCAAGGCTTGCTATGACTATGTCTATGTTCAGGCACTTATGGACCACCTCAGTGTGTGCTACCTGGATGCCCAGATACCTAAATCTCTCCATCAACCAGCAAAGGCCCAGCATGGGGAGTTAGTCTACTGGCATGCCCACCAATCTCCAAAGGGAGAATAACAGTTACTTGTAAGCATTAACCTAGAAACAGGATACCGCACCAAATCTAGCCAGCAATCCCATCAATATCAGCACTGACCTGCTGGGGAAGCGGACATATACCAACACATCATCTGTGTATTGGGATACAACATGTGTAGAGCCTCATACTTTTATACCCCATGGCTCCAATTCCCTGCGTAACAATATGGCCAGCAGTTCGACTGCCAGTGCAAAGAGGAGTGGGGAGAGAGTAACCTTGTCTAGTCCCCCTCCTGACTGGCCATGCCTCCGATAGGGCACCCCCCCACCCTGACATGGACCAAGGGGTATGTATATAGTTGTTGCACCAGCCACAAAAGACGGGCCCAAATTCCAGTCCTCGCACAACTGCCAGTAAATAAGGTCACTTCACAGTGTCAAAGGCTTTTTCTAGCTCTAGGGAGACTAGCACCAAGTCACGGTTATCTCCCATAGTTTCATGCAGCACATGACTGAGCCTTCACAGGTTTAATGCCATGCGGCAAGCCGGCATAAAGCTGTATTATTCCTCATACACCAACCCCCGAATAACTCCTCCCAGCCTCATAGCCAGAAATTTACAGAAAATTTTAATGTCCAAATTAAGCTTTGTAAGGGGCCTATACGAGGAGGGGTTAGCAGGGTCACCTCCAGGTTTTAGCATAAGACATATAGGCCCTCATTACAACATTGGCGGTAAAAGCCACTTACCGCCGTGCAGAAGACCGCCAACACACCGTCGCGGCCGCGGAAATCCGCCACAGCTATTATGGCCCACAGCTCGTAATCCTCCAAAAATTAGACACCCACACAAGTCCTCCACAACAAAGGTCAGTGATAAACTGGCGAAAACAAAACCTCCACCGTCACGCCAACAGAAATACGCCCACACTATCACGACACACGAATCCACGTGGCGGTCTTTCAAACATGGTATTCCATTGGCGGTACACACCGCCGCGCTCAAAATACACACACATTTACAAAACACATCCACATTGGACAATTCAAAATACACACACTTGATACACATACACACACCACTCCCACACACCCAATACAATATAAAACACACACCCACATCACCCACAAACCCTTACGACAACAAATCACGAACGAAGGCCAGAGAGAGAGAGACACCACCATCAACAACACTAGCATCCACAGGCACACAACACCATCACCCACAGAACTTCCACGCACTGCACACTACACACCACTACACACCAGCACATTCATCACCCCACACACCTCCCCGCACATCACTTACACCCCCCCATGGCACGGCAAAGGCACCCCAAGTTCTCGGAGGAGGAGCTCAGGGTCATAGTGGAGGAAATCGTCTGGGTAGAGCCACAGCTATTCGGATCACAGGTGCAGCACACCTCCATTGCAAGAAAGATGGAGATATGGCGAAGTATAGTGGACAGGGTCAACGCAGTGGGACAGCACCCAAGAAATCGTGATGACATCAGGAAGAGGTGGAACGACCTACGGGGGAAGGTGCGTTCCGTGGTCTCAAGACACCACCTGGCGGTTCAGCGGACTGACGGCAGACCCCCACCTCCTCCCCCACAACTAACAACATGGGAGGAGCAGGTCTTGCCGATTCTGCATCCTGAGGGCCTTGCAGGAGTAGGTGGAGGAATGGACTCTGGTAAGTCAAATCTTAACTATTACATCCCCCACCCTACCTGCATGCCAGCACATATCTCCACCCCCACCCCCATCACTCTAACTCCTCACAAATGTCCCAACATCACAAACCACACATCCTAACACCAAGCCCTGCATGCAACAACAAAGCATGGACACCCATCACCAAAGCATGCCCACTGCACATACCAATACACCCCCCTAAACCATCATCACACGAGGTCCCACACAGGAATGCAAGCACTGGGGTACACGGTCACCCACCCATTGCACACCATGACACACACAGATGTAATAACCATCCTTTTATACCCCTGCAGGACCCCTACCCAACATCACCGGACAGGAGGGTCCACACATGTCCACACCACCAACAGAAGAGGCCCACAGTGATGGCAGCACCTCTGTCCAACTGGATCTAGATGACCAGCCCTGCCCATCGGCGACCTCTGGACAGTCGGTTCCCCTGACACAGTCACAGGCCACTACAGAGCTTCCCCCCCCTGGAAACACCAGCACAGCACCCACCCAGCGGGCCCATACCTTCGTTCCTAGGACACGTCAATCAGCTGTGTGTCCACCACTACAGGGAACCCAGGCTAACCCACCACCCCAACAACAACAGGGACCTGCGGGCAGTGGTAGTGGGCACAGAGTCCAGGGGACGGAGGCCCAGGAACACAGGGGAACTGGGAGGGCTGCTGTGCGACAGGGGGCAGACAGGCCCAGGGAACCCACTCTCCACGAGGCCCTCTCCTCCATCATGGGAGCCTACCACCACTCCCAGGAGACAATGGCAACGGTACTGGCCAAGGTTCAGGAGACCCAGCGCCTGCGGGAGGAACAGTATATGGACTTCAGGGAGGAACTCAGAACCATCAACTCCACCCTGGACACAATCGTAGGGGTGCTGAAGGAACTCGTGAACACCAGGAGGGACACTGTGGCACTACAAGGGGCCCCTGACACTAGCCTGGACGATGAACTGCCCACCACCTCTGCCGGCGCTAGTGGACAGGACGCCCGCCACAGGACCACCACACCAGCACCCCACCCCTGCAGAGGGAGAACCACCTCGCAAACGGTCCCTGAGATCCAGGAACAAGACAGAGAACGATGTCAAGACCCCCGCCAAGAAATGAGACCACCCTGATTGTCTATCCCACTGTCCCACTTTGTCACCCTGTCCATCCTTAAACTGCCCCAGCTCCACTTCCTATGCCCATGTGGGCAATGCACCTGTGAGACTAATAGACTGGACTCTGCCATGGACATTCCTCCACCATCACCCCTCACCATTTTACTACCCCCTATTGAGCACTTAAATAAACACCCTTAAAGCACAAAACAATCTGGAGTCTGTCTGTGATTTCGGAATACTGTATTAGCAATAACTGTGTCAAAAAGCTTTTTCATTGGTAATGTCAACATACCTATGTCACACAGCCTTAGTCCATGAGGAATCAAAGCAGATGTCACACAGTGGGACCCACATCTGTGAAACCGTAAGGGAAAGTGACAACTCAGTGACCATACACTGGGTGAAAACGACAGACGGTAGAGAGGCAGTAGTGTTTAAGTACATGTAGTAGGCAGGTTTGTATTCTTACCTGTGTTTCACTGGAAATATTGCTGGATCACTGAGTCCCTGTTGTCCATGTCCTCTTCTTCTGCTTCCTCGTCTTCAATGTCCACAGGCTCCACAGCTGCAACAACACTGCCATCTGGACCATCCTCCTGCAGAAAAGGCACCTGTCGTCGCAAAGCCAAGTTGTGAAGCATACAGCAGGCCACGATGATCTGGCACACCATCTTTGGTGAGTAGAATAGGGATCCACCTGTCATATGGAGGCACCTGAACCTGGCCTTCAGAAGGCCGAAGGTCCGCTCGATCACCCTACAAGTTTGCCCATGGGCCTCATTGTAGCGTTCCTCTGCCCTGTCCTGGGATTCCTCACTGGGGTCAGTAGCCATGACAGGTTGGGGTAAGCAGAGTCACCTGCAAATGGCGAGGGACAACTGTTAGACACACACTAACCTGGAGGGATATCCCCAGACCCACACAACCATTCCCACGGACTAGCTTCCAGGTGCTCACCTAATAGCCACACACAGTGCCTCTGGAGTTGACCCATCACATAAGGAATGCTGCTATTCCGCAGGATGTAGGCGCATGCACTGTGCCAGGGAACATGGCATTCACATGGGCGATGTACTGGTCTCCCAAACATACCATCTGTACATTCATGGAATGATAACTCTTCTGGTTTCTGTACACCTGTTCACTCCTGTGGGGGGGGACCAAAGCCACATGTGTCCCATCAATGGCACCTATGATGTTGGGATATGTCCCAGGGCATAGAAATCACCTTTCACTGTAGGCAAATCCTCCACCTGAGGGAAAACGATGTAGCTCCGCATGTGTTTCAGCAGGGCAGACAACACTCTGGACAACACGTTGGAAAACATAGGCTGGGACATCCCTAATGCTATGGCCACTGTTGTTTGAAATGACCCACTTGCAAGGAAATGGAGTACTGACAGCACCTGCACTTGAGGGGGGATTCCTGTGGGATGGCGGATAGCTGACATCAGGTCTGGCTCCAACTTGGTACACAGTTCCTGGATTGTGGCACTGTCAAGCCTGTATGTGATAATCATATGTCTTTCCTCCATTGTCGACAGGTCCACCAATGGTCGGTACACCGTCCCAGCGGACGGTGCCTATGAAGGACAACAGCGAGCACAGAGTCAAACAACTCAGAGGTACGTACCCACAGCTTACACAGAACACCATTCATAATCTAAAAAGTGGCCTGTATGTGTGTTGAGCCTAGGTATGTGTGACGCCGTTGAAATTGTAGGCATGTGGGCCCCTGAAATGGAGGCTGCCTGACTTGTAAAGTGGGACAATGGGATTTGAGGTAACTGCACTGGCGTTGTACACCGTCGCGGTAGGCGGTCGAAGACCGCGGCGCAATGCTGCATTGGTTAACATTGGACCCTATGGGTCCAAGGAGCCAATGACGTTGTACGCCGGTGGTGACGGTATGCCCCACCGCGGACGTGACCGCCATTTTCTATCTGTTCAATCACTCGATACCTGATCTTCAACAGGAGAGGACCTACACTGCAAGTGCTGCTGTGACCTCGGTCTGGAAGAGACAATGGCTCGAGTGTCTGGGGAAAGGGCCCCTTCCTTCACATCGGAGGAGTTGGAAAAACTCGTATACGGGGTCCTCCCCAGTACACGCTATTCTACGGTCCTCCAGACAAACAGGTAAGTACACTGGGAGCATGCTGTATGGGCTATGCCTGTGTGGAGAGGAGTGGCTGTAAGAAGGAAAGGGGGAGAGTGCTGCACGCATGATACGACGGTGAGTGCATGTGCCACATGGCAAGGGTAGGGATGGGGGCCAATCACTTTGACAGTGCAGTTGGTAATAACTTTCTCTTCCCCCTGTACAAATCATGTAGGTCAGCGCCCACCAGAAAAAACATATTTGGCATGCCACCGCCAAGGACATCCGGACCCTGGGGGTCTACTACAGACGGAGCACCCACTGCCGGAAAAGATGGGAGGACATTCGCCGCTGGAGCAAGAAGACGGCGGAGGCTCAGCTGGGGATGGCCTCCCAACGTGGGAGGGGTGCCCGTCGCACCATGACCCTTCTGATGTTCAGGATCCTGGCGGTGGCGTACCCGGAGTTGGATGGGTGCTTGAGGGCATCACAGCAGCCACAAGGGGGTGAGTACACTCTCATTCTGCTGATTTTGCACGCAGTGGAGGGGTCTGGGTGAGAAGGGGGGCTGTGGGTTTCCCTAGGCCAGGGCGAGTTCCGTAGGCAAGGTCCCTCCGTAAGGCCGGCCATGTGGCACCCCACCCCACCTCTGTAGAGTGCCAAGTACACCTAGTCATGCCCCTGTGTCATCCATGTGTGCAGATGTCGTCCATAGCCTAGTAGGCCTTTTCCCAGGAATTGAACAGTGGAGCCCAAGAGCGCGGCGTAGTGCAGGGGGCTTCTGTGTCTGTTGTGTCCGCCAACGGTAGCGGTAATGCATGCACTCAACATGTCTTTCTTCTGTCATCCCCCCCTTTTTGTGGTCTCCCTGTTCTTGTGTGCATTAGCATCATCAGGCGGAGGAGCAGTGGCACTGGAGCACGAGGTGGCTGCATCCCACATGACCATGGAGGGCCACACTACGGAATCAGACTTCACCAGTGGGATGGAGGGCGAGGGGAGCTGCACGGCGGGGACAGGAGCTGAGACCAGTGACACAGACTCATCCTCTGATGGGAGCTCCCTTGTGGTGGCGGCAACATCTGTGCCCCCCCCATCTACAGGTACAGCCGCCACCGCCCCTTCCAGCAGCGCCCTCCCAGCAGCCCCTCAGCCTTCGCCTCGTGCCCGCTCATCCGGGAGGGTGGGCATCACCTTCGCCCCAGGCACCTCAGGCCCTGCGCCAGTCACACCTGCTGCCCTCAGTGAGGAGGCCATTGACCTCCTCAGGTCCCTCACTGTTGGGCAGTCTACCATTTTGAATGCCATCCAGGGTGTAGAAAGGCAGGTGCAACAAACCAATGCATTCCTGAAGGGCATTCATACTGGTCAGGAGGCCCTTCAGCGAGCATTTCAGTCTCTGGCCTCAGCACTGATGGCAGCCATTGTCCCTGTGTCTAGCCTCCCCCCTCCAACTTCCTTCACCCAGACCCAATCCCCTGTACCTCAGCCTATCCCAAGCACACCTACAGACCAGCATGCACACACCTCAACACACAAGGGTAGCTCTGGCAAACATAAGCACCACACATCCCACAGGCAATCATCACACACATGCAGACACACCAACATCCACTGCCTCCACTGTGTCCCCCTCCTCCTCGTCTCCCTCCTCCCTCCCTGTCTTGTCTGCACTCACACCTGCATGCACTACCTCTACAGCCACTACTACCATCACCAGCACACCCACCACTACACCCCGCTCACATGCAGTCACCACCCCCACTACCATTCACACGTCCCCTGTGTCCTCTCCCAGTGTGTCTGTGACGCCCCCTCCCAAGATACACAAACGCTGGCACACACCCACCCAACAGGCATCCACCTCACGACAGCCTCCAGCGCATGCACCTTCACCCAAAGTCAGCAAACGAACATCTCCTACAACCACAACCTCTTCCTCCACTCCCAAACCCCCTCCAGCTACCCGTCCCAGTGTGTCCAAAAAACTTTTCCTGTCCAAGCTTGACCTCTTTCCCACACCTCCCCAACCCCGTCGGTCTCCTAGGGCCCGAACTAGCACCTCAGGCACAACATCCCCAGGACCAGTGGTGCCTGTAGTCACCGGAATCTGGAGTGCACCGGCCACCAGGGCAGCCAGTGTGGCACAGAGCCACAGCACAGACAGTCCCCCACCTGTGAAGCATCAGAAGTTGGCCAGTGCCTGGCAGGAGAGGGGGAAGACTCCAGCCACCAAAGCCTCTCCCAGGGGTACAGGTGGGAGTGTGGAGTCAGCTGCGACACCTTCCAAGGTGGGGAAGGGGCACAAGAAAGTCAGCAAGTCTGGGAGGAGCAGCATGGCGGAGAAGACTGCCATCATCCCAGCTGCCCAGGAGGCCACCGCCAGCACAAGCCCAGCTGCCCAGGAGGCCACCACCAGCACAAGCCCAGCTTCCCCGCCAGCATATGCTTAGCTGGGCCATGAAGGACTGCCAGCAAAAGCCCGCTGGGCCATGAAGGATCGCCAGCAAAAGCCTCGCTGGGCCATGAAGGACCGCCAGCAAAAGCCCCGCTGGGACATGAAGGACCGCCAGCAAAAGCCCCTCTGGGACAGAGAGGACCGCCAGCACAAGCCCCGCTGGTCCATGAAGGACCTCCAGCAGTTTAGTCACTGCAAAGGAGGCCGGCGCTCCAAGCACCGCTGAACAGGGCACCGCTGTCTCAAGCACCGCTGAACAGGGCACCGCCGTCTCAAGCACCGCTGAACAGGGCACCGCCGTTTCAAGCACCGCTGGCCCATGAGCACCAAGGGCACTGACGCTACTGACTCCGTCACCGGCAGGATGAAGCACTCTGGGCACCATGCCCCCTCCAGAACCTGTGGAGATTGTCATCCACTACCTCTGTCCTTAGCAGGATGTAGCACTCTGGCACCATGCCCCCTCCAGAACCAGTGGAGAGATCCATCCGCTACCTCTGTTCTTAGCAGGATGAAGCACTCTGGGCACCATGCCCCCTCCAGAACCAGTGGAGAGATCCATCCACTACCTCTGTCCTTAGCAGGATGAAGCACTCTGGGCACCATGCCCCCTCCAGAACCAGGGGAGAGATCCATCCACTTCCTCTTTCCTTAGCAGGATGAAGCACTCTGGGCACCATGCCCCCTCCAGAACCAGTGGAGACTGTCATCCACTACCTCTGTCCTTAGCAGGATGAAGCACTCTGGGCACCATGCCCCCTCCAGAACCAGTGGAGACTGTTATCCACTTGAGAGACTGTGGCTTTGTACTCCCCAGGATTGAACAGTGGGCAACCCACCCACTGTAGAGACTTGAGAGACTGTGGCTTTGCACTCCCCAGGATTGAACAGTGGGCAACCCACCCACTGTAGAGACTTGAGAGACTGTGGCTTTGCACTCCCCAGCATTGAGCAGTGGGCATGTGTCCCTCTCATGGATTTGGCGTCATGCACTCAACTGGCTGAGGTGCCCCCCCTTTCCCTCCCCCTGAGGTGCCTGTTTGCTTGCTCTCTGATGCCCCTGCAGTGTTCTCTCCGTCATGGTCGGGGATCTTGTGTGGGCCTCACCCATACCATGTGGGCCTCTCCCATACCATATGGGCCCAGTGTTCCACTGACTTAATTGTAGCACTACCTGGACTACTATGCTTGGTAAATATTTTGTACATGTTGTATATATATATTTTTGCCTACTTGCTTTTAATATATTACAATGGTTACACTCATTTTCTATTGTCTTTGCATTCTTCCAGAGGGGTTGGGGGGTGTAACTGTGATGTGTCATGCTGTATTAGTGTGTGTGTTGTAGTGGGTGGGGGTGGGGGTGGTGCGTGTTGCGTGTGTGTGTCCCTGTTTTTTCCCTCCCCCCTCCCCTGTGTTGTAGGTGCAGTACTCACTGTGGTCTTCGCCGCCGGCGTTCGTGCTCCTGGTAGAGGAGCAGGAAGACAATCGCAGGGAGTATGTGGAGTTCCGGGTCCATGGCGTCCTCGTTCCTCATGGGGTATGTAGAGGTGAGCGTTTTCCCTTCAAAGTCCTGTTTCCGCCGTGTTTTTATCCGCGTTGAATCCGCCACGGAAAAGGTGGCGGATTGGCCTTTGTGATACTGTGGGCGGTAAATTGTCCTCCGCCTGTCTGTTGGCGGTGACCACCGCGCTGTTTGTTTGTACCGCCGTGGCGGTTGGAGTGTTAAAGTGGCTGTCTTTGTGGGCGGTTTCTGCCACGGTCGTAATTGAAAACTTTTTTCCACCGGCCTGTTGGCGGTCTTAGCGCCGCTTTAACACCGACCGCCAGGGTTGTAATGACCACCATGATCTCTTCTCGCAAAGTCAGCGGAAGGATCCTTTTCGTTCACGCCTCGAGCAGTACTTTCAGCAGCTTGTCCATGAATGCAGTGGAATAAGCTTGGTAAAACTCCACAGGGAAGCCACCCCCACCAAGAGCCATTCATTTATTAAAGGGACTAACAGCCATAAGGGTGATTTCCTCCTCCATCCCTAGCATACAGTCCCTCACCAGGTTAGGTAGCCCAACCCCTGCCAGAAACTCCTCCATCATCCTGTGTGGCCTAACCCCTTTGAAATGTTCCACAAAGGTGGCCGGACGCTCACCAAGGTGCCATCAAGAGCACACATGTGTAGAATGGGGGGGGGGGGGAGAATCTCCTGTTCTTCCCTGTTCTTCCCTCAGGATCCACGCAAGGAGCAAACCGGATTTCTTCCCCTCCCTGTGCAAAAGAGTTTATTATGCCACCAGTGTACATTTGTCCAAGGAGCCCCAGATCATTTGAACCTCCCTCTGACCTTGCAGCACCCCAGCCCGTGCCACCACGAGTACACCTCTGACCTATGCAAGTCCGCCAGGTGACGCTTCTTTGCCCTAAGGTCTGCTGCATGCCAGAGGTGGTCCCTATACACGCCCCTTTATGACCACCTTGAGGGCCTCTCAGCCCATAGCCCTGGAGGGTATTGTTTCCCAGTTTAAGGGTAAATAATCAATGAGGGATGTCAACAGCTCATCTCTGCATACCGTGTTATTTATACGTTCAGGAAGAATGTGCCAACTGCGCACCCAGCTTGCAGCATCCCCCCACTGCAGCCTAAGCAATACAGGTGCATGGTCAGAAAGGAACCGCCCCAAATGTGTTACCGCAACTACTCTCAGATGATCCGGTCCAGCTATTAACATACAGTTCATACGGCTAAAAGTATCATGAGTTAGGGAATGGCAGGTGTATTCCTGACCCCCCAGGTGTAATGAACACCAGGTGTCAGTGAACCCCAGGTTTCGTGTGACTGCAGCAAGGGAATTGGCAGTCTTTATATCGCCATCAAGTATACAATTGTACTCCCCTGCCCAAACTCCTGATTTTAGTTTATATGCATTCTAAATAAAGAAGTTGCTTTATTTTCTTCACCCACCTTCATTGTCAGGAAAGTATATCGTAGGAGAAGGGATGGGTGATAGATTACTGCCTTAACTCTATTAAAGCAGGAAAATGGAGCCTACAAACTCCCACTCTACACAGTTATGTGATATTTTAGTTCCTGCTGCTAGACTGAAACATATTCTTACTGCCCAAGTAAAGTATAAAAAAATTACAACTTGGAACAATTCAAATATTTTAGTTGCTGTACTAGGAGAAGCTGGGTTGTAATGCTAGAGTGATGTGCCCATAAGATGGGACTTACTGACACATTATGTGAACTCTTGAGCAAGCTGTAATGGTTATCTTTTTTGAAAATCTATTTGTATGTATGGAGGTTTGCACGATAATAAATCCTGAAAGTTAATATTGACCTACAATAGGATCACATCCAATGCATTGGGAGGTCATTGTGGGAGGTATATATAAGTGGAATTAAGAATAGTAATTGCACTTACTTTGCAATTAAGTGATAAGACAAAATAGCAGACTCAATATAATTGTCATGCTATATAATGTCCCACAACAAGCTGAAATACTTAACCTGTACTTGATTGACATCAAGACAGCCGCACATCCCCCCAGACTCCTCCCCATTAGTGCGGAGGAATGTCGGCCCCTTGCTGCCAGCGCAGCAAAGATAAAAAATAAAATGGGAATAAAATGAATTAATCATTATTTTTTCTTTTTCCCTTAACCCAGCTCAAGCCGTGTTTGGGGGTGGGGCAACTGCTGCTGTTTGGCAGCAGGGGAGTGGTGCTCACACCTGTTTAGAGTGTGCATGTCATGTTGTCCAGCTGTCTTGAGATGGTCAGACTAACATGCCCATTTTAAACCTCTCCACCCAGATATCTTAGCTGGGTGGAGAGCAGGCACAGGCCCCCAAGTGCCTTAGGGAGCATCGAGGCAGCCTGCTCCAACCAATCCTGGCACTGCTTTCATGCTGCTTAAAAAAAAAAAAGTTACTTACCTTCGATAACGCCTTATCTGGTAGAGACACAAACTAGCCGTGGATTCCTTATCTTAGAATTCTCCCCCAGGCGCCAGACTGGTCCAGAAATGTTTCCTACCTCTGCGTGTTGGTAGAGGGAGTCTATCAACTCCGCAGCGACATCGTCCCCGGACATGAGGTCAGCGGAGTCCATATATTCCATCCTCCGAAGCGCTGATTCCAGTTTCTTCAGTGACTTGAAGCAGCAGAACAACGCGGAACCACAGAGAAACTGGCAGTGAAATAGTAAAACAGAGTAATAGTGCCAACCAGTATAAATCTAGAAAACACCCAAAATCACCCAAAGCGAGACTGAAGAGTACATAGTTTGCAAGCGGGGAGGATGGGTGGGTCGATAAGGAATCTGTGGCTAGTCTTTGTCTCTACAAGATAAGGCGTTACCGAAGGTAAGTAACTTGTTCATCTGATAGAGGCAACTAGCTGCAGATTACTTATCTTAGATCTAGATACTCAAGCAATCCACCCCCTCGGAGGAAGGGTATGAACGGATCACACCAGTCTCGCAAAGAACAGCCCGGTAACACAGAGGAATAACCAGGCTCGAGACAGAGAGGGCAAGGGAATAACAGAAGTTACTCACATGAAAAAATGACCGGCAAATCCATAGCGGAAATGCTCGTCCTGACCCGGTAAAGGAAAGTGTCCACAGGAAACTAGGCAGCGACCACACCCATAGGGGAGTGCAAACTGCGAAAAAACTGAGATAGACCTAGAAAACATGTGATAGAAACATGTAAAAGAGTCAAAGTAGAAGAACAAGTGTAAGCGTGCTATACAAACAATCTCATAGTCACAATGAGATAGTACCCCAACAGAGGTGATAAACCGAAAGAGGACAGGCAGACCAGCAGCGTTTGCCTCAGAAGGAGCAGGGAAAACAGCTCCAGGCCCCAATGGAATAATAAAGGGGAAAAAACAGGAAGGCCCTGCGTAAAAGTGCAACGTGAATTGACATACACAAGGCAGGGCACGAGAGAAAGTCAAATAGAAAACACTGTAGCGGAACTAGAATGACAAGGTAAAAGACATTGAAGGTCCCTTGTGAACCCAGAGCAAAAAAATGAATGGGAGAAAAGAAATGAAGGGGATCACAATAGCCCAGAGAATGAAAACAGGCTTGAAAACAAAGAAGTAACCTGACATGGGAACCGGAAGCAGAATAAGCATCCGCACACAAAGGGGCCTACAGAACTGCCAGCAGGAAAGCAGAGAACATATCGAACGAGGCATGACAGAAAAGCAAACCAATCATGGCACACCGAAGGAAGACGGGGTAGGAAAGGAACAAGGAATTGGCGACATGTTAAGAGACAAAAGTCAGAAAAGACCCACTCCATGAAAGAGCGAAGGTCTATGACCGCGTCCAGGAGGATGTGAAAGCATGGAAGACAACTGTTGGCCGTGGCCAAGGAAGAAAGATAGGAATTATGCAAGGTGACAAAAACACCATATGTATAGTAAAAACATAGAACTCTGCCTGAGGCAAAAGGATGGAACGTAGGGGAAGGAACGAACATAAGCAGTGCTCAGAAACAATGAACAGGCAGTCAAAAGACAGTTGTGAAGAAAACAAGCACTGCAGCCATGCCCAGAAGGGAACCAAACTACCTGTCATCATTAGATCAAACAAGAATAATGGAAGGAAGACTGACAACAGGAAGCAAACACTAACACACTACCAAAGCCACCACAAGGAACAAGAAAGGTAAGACAAAAGGCACCAACAAACCTTAAAAAGCCTGCACAAGGAAGGGCAGGAAGAGCACCATACCACTCTAGTCGAAGTGGGGGGAACCGTGGAATGTGGTGGCAGGATGAAAAAATCGAAGAAAAAGGCATACCCCTGCATAGGTAAGAAGGAGGAAGGAGAGGGAGTACAACAAAAGAATCCACAACATCCTGTGGGAAAGAAAGAACCTGTGAACAGCATGGGGAGAGGATAAATTCAGAGAGGACTAGAAAGGAGGAGGCAAGTGGTAAAATGGAGAGAATAATAGTACTGTCCATGTATGCTTATGTATGTTTTTTTTTTTTTTGTATTTACATAAGCAGTGTTGCATAGGCTAGCCGGAGACCCCCGGAATGGGGGAGCCAGGGCCATAAAAGGAAAGAGATGCAAACACACTGAGCCAGTGTGTAATGCCCGTGGAAGAACTGGAAATAATGAAGAATACGGTTAGAAGCAATCAAGGACACCCTGTAAGACAGGGAGGGGAATCTGCAACAAGCACCAATATGAGCCTGTAGCAGAGAAAAACAAGGACAATGTAGAACCCATTAAAAAATGGGAAAATAAACCGTCCCAGAAGATATAATAATAAGAAGTTACACCAGAGGTGTAGACCCTACAAAAAGTAGGCAAGAAATGGCTCATGGAGGAGTACAACAACATATTCCCACATGGGAAGAAAAACAAGGTAAATGTGCAAAGAGGAGTACTACCAGAAGCTCAAAAGAGTGAACGTTCAACCTAATCTCCATATCAACAGAGACGACAGGCAAGATGCCTAGGGTAAACTAAAAGAGAGGCAATGTTGTTAGAACGCACAGCAAAAAAAGAACCATGAACTGTGGAACGAAAAGTCCAAAAGGAGGCAAAGGGATCCGCCAATAGATATGGCCAAATGATAAGAGGGCACCCGGCCCACCTCCGAAATCGAGCTACTACTTGACATGGTGAAAATCTGCCAAATGTAAACAAAACTCAGAGTCATAACTCACAGAAAAAACATTCCATGGAACCACTGCTCCCCTGAATGAGCAGCAACCAGGAAATAATGAAGAGCACCACCAAAGGAACTGCAACAATATCCAAAACAGATTTACAAAGCACAGTGAACACAGTGATAAGAGTCTGATGTGCACTCAGAAGGCAAACAACCTCATAAAAATGCGAGAATACGGAACAAGAAAATGGATGAGGCATAACAGGACCCGCAAATGACATGAATTGTAGTGCAAATATAGTTGCAGCAGAGTAATGCGACTGCAATAGAAGAGGACGGACATCAGTCCCCACCATGGGAATCACAAAACCGGTGCAAAGCAGAATCTGCATGCATCCCAAAAAGAGATTTGCCATTAAATGGCATGCCAAGAAGAGCTTCCCGCACTGAAGATGAAAAAGTGACGACTGACAACCAAGCCCTGCGATGTATGGCAACAGAAGTGGCCATGATCCGACCCACGGAATCAGTAGAATCCATGCCTGAGCAGACCATAAGTCGAGCAGCCTGTTGACCATCCCTAATCAAAGGCGTTGGGGCTGTGCGAATATCCTCAGACAGCGATGGTAATAATCTTTCCAAGAGTCCCAGAGTGCATAGGAAATACGGGCTAACACACAGGAGGTGTTGGTGGAACAAATAGCGGCACTAGAAAAGGCGAAAATACACCTGCCAGCAGCATCCAGCTGACTAAATTCTCTGTGAGGTGGAGAAGAAAGAATCTGCAACAAAGCATGAATGCCCAAATCAGTCTGGACAACAAATCCCCAAGGAGTAGGAAGGTGGCGAAGGCACAAGGGATCTTCCTGTGCTGGCCAATGTCTGTGTGAAATAGAACGGTCCACTGAAGGACAAGTGACCGGGTGATTCCAGACACCTATAAGGATGTTGTACAGAGGCTTGCAAAAAGGTAGAACCGGTTTGGGATCTGCCTGATCTGGATTCAAAGTTAACAAGGGATCTGTACATAATTGCACCACAGGTAGATTTAAGTTCAAAACATCTGCCACTTTTCTCAATACATCTACGAAAGCAGTGGTGGCCTCTGTTGCCAAACCAGGTGACTAAAGTAAGCTAGACACTGGGGAGGAATCTAGGCCACTAGCCATGGCCAAATCAAGCACCCAATCAGAGGATGAACCCAGAGGGGACCCCATGACGGGATCTTGAGAATGTGAAGAAGGTCCAGATAATGAATCAAGCACAGGCACAGCATCTACTGTGTAATGGCCCAGCGTCGGTGTCGGCCGACGTCGAGTGGGGGAAGCAGCGGCGTCAGACACTTGCGAAATTAGTATATGCCTATCAAGAGGAGTTGACTGCCCTTACGGCGCGTGAGCGGCGTCGGAACAACAGGATCAGGCGGAGGAGACAGAGGTCATACAAGACTGTACACCGATGCTGATCTGACTCCGGAGTCGAAGTCGAGTGTGTGAACGGGCACTGAGGTGGAAACCGCCAGCAAAGATCCCATCACAGCATTCACCACCTCCATAGGCCATAATAACGTTGCATTTGGTTCATAGTCGCCTTGGCGCCTGGATAAAGCGGAAGGGAAGGCGTTCACTCGGGTGCAGAATCCAGAGGAGGAGAATGCGGGGGTGGTGACGTCGAAGGGCGTGATGGCATCCGGGAGGACTTACTTGGAGACCCCA
The DNA here is from genome assembly GCF_031143425.1 of Pleurodeles waltl. NCBI lineage: Eukaryota > Metazoa > Chordata > Amphibia > Caudata > Salamandridae > Pleurodeles > Pleurodeles waltl. The sequence continues at coordinate 514,567,195 of NC_090445.1, forward strand.
AGGGACCTCCTCGAAAGGAGCTTCATGTGACGCTCTCTCAAAGACATCGGCTTCAGATGATGGCAGGCATCACAGTTGTCAGCGTCATGATGAGACCCCCAGACCCCACAAACACAAGGTTCCTGCTGGGAACAGAATCCACAAGGTTTAAACTCAGAAGGCATATACACTATTAAATTATAAAAGGTAATAAATGTATACCCGAAGTTGGGTAGAAAAGGCCAAAGGGCCCGAAGTACTTGCTACACCGGATCCGCGTTGCTCGCGTAAAAAAGAAGAAACTGACATCAGCACGTTGGAGGAGGGAATATATGGACTCCGCTGACATCATGTCCTGGGACGGAGTCGCTGCAGAGTCGCTTGACGCCCTCTACCGACACACAGAGGTACTGCTGAGGGAAAATTTCCGGAACCAGTCTGGCACCTAGGGTAGAATTCTAAGATAAGGAATCTGCTAGTTATCTCTACCAGATACTATTAGCAGCATGAGTGCAGCATATGGATTGGTGTGGAGAATCACTACAGACCAGCGTTAACGGACTGTAAGGAAACGTGAGGACCGGAGGAGGAAAACCAGTACATGCTGGGCTAAGTACGTCTTTATTTTTATATTATTCCCACTGATGAGCCTTCAGCCTCATCACCAGAGCTCTCAGTCGTGGTTTATTATAAACACTGTTTATAACGAGGCATGACTTACAACTTTGGCATTAACCATAAAGGCATTGCTGGTCAGCGGTTGTCTCACTAATTACTCAGGGTACCAGCCGCCACTGAAGATGGACCTTTACTTCAACTCCTCATGACCTACTACAGATGAGCAAGTATTTATGGATTTACTTGAACAGATGTAGTGTGCATATATCCTTCACAGATAATGATCCCTGAAGAAACAATTGAGCAGTCAATAAAATAGCAACAGATTATGGTCATCTTTAACATTTCACACATCGAATGCCAACAAAAGTGCTTAAGACTGGGAGACAGGAACTGTAATTGCACACATCAGTAAAGTAAGAGGAATTAATTACTATTTTGCCCCTCTTCTGCCTCACTGTTGTGGCATAGTGCAGGTAACTCAGTCTGAGACAGGCACCTTCTTGCATGATAAAAAAATGGAAGAGTATAAAACATCCACGCCTCAAAGCGCCTCCAGTTCTTCTGATTTTAGCATGAACAACCATTTTGTCTGCAGCATTGATGGTCATTATTGTGACTATTATTGTTGTTTCCCCACTGTTAGATGAGTCCTGCTGCCAGAGACTCACACCAGCCCCCTCAAAATGAGAATGAACCATGGTCACACTGCCCATTTTTTTATGGATCCAATGGATGGACTAAGATAGTTCTTGGTGGACGGACAGTAGATGACCTGAAAAGCAGACACAACTAATGTATTCACACTTGTCGCAGAGTCAGGCATGACCATGCAGTCCCCCAGACAGGGTGAGGATGGTGGCTGAGCCAATGGGAAATGACATTGTAAGCAGAGGGAGGACAATTCAGCGACTGTCTGCTACACAGAAAGGCATAACAAAGCATTCATTTGTTGAGCTCCTCACCACAAATATCTCTATATGGCACTCACTATGAAACAGAAAGCAGAGCACGTACTATGGAGCTCAGTATGGTGTCTGTAATGTTTAGCAAACACGTGCAGGAATGACCACATGGCTGCTTGTAGACGTTATCTACCTGATCGCCTCTACAGAAAGAAGTGGAAGCAGCCATGCTTCCTATATATTCCCATATAGAAATGGGCACAAATGTCCTTCAGAGGATCTTTCTTGTTGAAGGCATAGCAGGCCTTAATACAATCAGTGACCCACAACTAGAAATGGCCATTCAGTCTTCACCTTTCCTTTATAAACTCTGGCAAAGCCCATAAAGAGCTAACATTCCATTCTGTCTTTGTTAGTGTGATCGATGTAATGGGACAAAGAATGACTTGGGACACAGAATGGCTTGGGTCCAGTCTATGCAGCCATTCTTCCCCTTTAGGAGGATAATAATGAGGCAAGAAGGATAAAAGACTAATGCCTGTCCATGTGAAAGGAGGATACTGCCTTCGGTAGGAAAGATGAGCAGGCATGAACAATCAACATTTCCAGACAGAAAACTGTGAAAGGTGCATAACTGAAGTTCTCTGGCCCTATGGGTTAAATCTATTGCCACTAACAGTACAGTCTTCAGATTAATAAATCAATCTGAGCACCTGTGCATTGGCTCGAAAATGGATGTTGTGAGGAGTAAACACAAGATTCAAGGAACACAAACAATAAACACAGTATGAGGTAACAATTAAAGTAAACCTTTTGGAAAACGTACCATTTGAGGCAATCTAAAAAAGGATGTCCGTGGCTTGTGAGATAGACACATAGGCATACAGGTAAGTGTTTTGCTTCACTAATGACCAAGATGAAACACTCATGCACTGACAAAAATCTCTGGAATGCGCTTCTTAGTCTAAAGTAGACATTTATTAAAGCACTTCTTAAGGTTCATAAAGGAGATTAGCATGCTGAAAGCACACGTTTAAAAATGGTCACAGCAATAAAATGAAAACATGTACAAATGATTATCCACTGCCATATACACAGCAAATATATACATGCAAAGATACAAATACCTATATTGACAAATATATTCACACACAATGCAAAGCAAATAATTAGTAAAATATTAATCACCCTGGGCCTGTCTGGTGCTTCATCCTTCTCATGCCAGCAAGTCATTGACCCTGGTTTGACTGCAATGAGAAAGAGAGATCTACCCTCATGGGAAATATATTAGGCATTCAACATCTTAATCCTGATTGAGGTCTCTAAATCTCCCCACCGTCGACCTGGGTCTCTTATATACTTTTAACAAATAAGAGATGAGAATTCTAGAAACACCAACTCCACTGCATAAGTTTATCATAAAAAAATTGCTGGTTACCTTAGGCCAGCTTTGAAAAGAACACATTGGGAATTGGCCTAAATCCCAAGGTGCCCTCTATCAAAACAAAACCGTTCCCTGCCGTCCTAGTACATTCTTATCAGCCTAAGCCCTTGGTGAGAAAGAACACGCAGAATTAAAACATAAGCAAGAAGCACATTGTATCATGGAAAAATATGTGTAGCTTTTAACGTGGCGGTGGCTAATGCTAAAATAAAGTCAATAGGCAAAATGAAGTTGGTGGTCAATAATGTGACGGTGTGCTGCTAGGCTAAGTGCAAAGTGGAGTCAGTGGTCAAGACACAAATATCATTACACTAAGATAAATAGCTTTGGTTGTCATTATATCAATAGACACTGCCTTGTCTATTGATATAATAATGGCTGGCGGCGATGTTATCTGACAGAACCTAAAGGGTGCTCCCCGAATGGAAGGCAGGAATGCCCAGATAGCTTAATGAAAACCCCCATCTCCAGCACTTGCTTTGATATGGACCAAAGGCCTCCCATTGTCATATCACCCCCCACGCCCATGGATGAGGCATGTGTGACTACAGTAGCCCATGCCTGCGGTGGGCTGAAGGAGGACCCATCAAGAGGCTTGGAAGGTCCTCTCCACCAGTGTTGATCTGAATGAGCAGACTGGAAGATCTGCACCTGAGCAGATGTTACCCTGATATTGCAGCCTTTGTCTTCTTAGGCACCAAGGAAGAGCTCTAATCTTCCATCGGTGTGAGGTACCAACAGGATGCCTAAGAACACAGGAGCAAGCATACATAGGACATGCAAAAAAAGGATTTGTTTTAGAGTCAGAAATATTGGAATCATACCCTTACTATACACGATCTCCTGATTAGTAAAAAGCTTCATTTGGGTTGTGAAGGTTATCCTCTGTGCTGGAGTGAGATTTGGCATTGATAGTAAAGCCCTAGTCAGGAAGGAAATTAACTGTGCACTAAATATGTACTAGTTATGCAAGTATAGCAATTCATGGACTCCTGACCATCTAAGTGAACCCTCCTTTCTCTCTGCATTTTAGAAAAGACATGAGGAGCAGTCATCAGTTTTAACGGTATGACCATGAACTATTAATGCGTGTAGCCCACCCTGAACCTCAGGTAATATCTGTAAGTGGGGAGGATTGGCAGATGGAAGCAGGCGTCCTGGCAGTTCAATAATGCCAGTCAATATCTCAAAGTGTGAACAGCAGAACTTGGCTCAGGGATAGTATCTTGAAATTCTCCTGCAGAATGAACAAGTTCAAGAGATATTTCACGAATGGTTCTCACAACCCTGTCTTTCTTAGGGAACCAGGATGTAAAGGGAATAAAATTCCATGCCTCCTCAATCTTAATCTTGGCTCCTCCCCTCCAGATCAACCCCCCAAATAAGCCTGTTTGTTCAATATAAATTCAAGGAATATTCTAGAGAACACTTTCTGGTAGAAAGATGGCAGGCAGTGGGGACAGAAAGGGTAGGTATAAGCCTTGAAGATTAGCTGAATGACTCAATGATTGTCTCCCAATAGGCAGAGAAATGAGAACCCCTCCACACCCTCTAGACGATGATGGTATCAGAGAGGTTTTGAGGCAACAGAGGTGGCCAAGTATGGAGAAGACTGGACCTGCTGCAGTAGCTGGTGATGGTGGTGCTTAGATCCACTTCTGCCCCAAAAAAACTGGTACACGAGTTGGGACATCTGGATCGGTTGAGAAGGTTATTGCAGTTGGGCTGCAGTGTCCTCCATAAGCCTTGAAATTTCCTGTGCTGTTGGAGGAACTATCTCCCTGAGCAAGCCCAGTAAACAAGCCATAGCCTTACCACTTTTGAAGCATTTCAGGGAGTAGTCATATTTCTGTCATAACTCTACCACTTTTAAAGCATTCCAGGGAGTAGTCAGCCTTCTGACTGAACAGTGGCTTGACATTGAAAGGTACAACCATGAGGTTTGCCTATACATCTCCTGAGAAAGCCAGTGAAACTCATCCAAATGTGGTAGTGTAGCGTAAAAAGCCTCGCCTACGGACCAAACATTGGCGTCTGCAGAGTACAGGCCACACTTTAGGAATTGTTTGAAGGAATCCAAACCATTATTCACCAGTGCACAAAAATGGTATTTCATGTGGTCTGGTAGGTTGAGGACTGTCGGTTTTGCCAGTTCTCCCAAGGCATGGATAGAACAGCACCAGAGACAGGAGGCTTTCACTGTTCGGAAGACGGGACTGCCAGAGGTAAATGTTTTGTGGCCCAGAAAGTCAGTTTTTTCACCTATCCATCCAGAGGAGCAGATGGAAAGGAATCAGATTTGATTGAAGAAGCTTGCATCACCAGAATTTCTGGAACTGGGAGTCACCCAGAGGGGGGTGAGACAACAGGCAATACATACACTGTAGGCATAGGTCATATGACAATTTTTGTGGTCTGTTGGACTTGAAAAGGGTTTTTCCCAAGCAGCAAGAACAAGTTCTAGAAGGCAAAGGGGAGCAAGGGCTTTAAAGCTGAAGATAAAGGCTGCAATATTTCTGTGAAAATAATAGATTCTGCAGAGAGCACTGTCAACTTTAAAGGTGAACAATCACCCACATCTGCTGAAGTATCTAGGCTACTTACACATTTTGTAAATCTAGATGTAAGCTATCAGTGCGGATGCGGTAGACAATTATCAAATCTATAATTTTTTGTGTGGCACTAATCGTCATCAGCAATGGCAGTATAGCCTCAGAGGGAAGCCAAAATTGTGCTTCCCTCAAAGCAAATCTCTGGGCCCTGGCAATACGTTCTATTAAGAGCTCATAATCAAATCATGCTATCACCTCTTTAGCCACTCAAATGAATTCTTTGATTATGAAGGCTTTGGAGGGAGATGCTATACCCAAAGTCTGCTGCAATATCCTGAAAGAACAAGTTATTTACCTTAGGTAACACCTTATCTGGTAGAGACAATATCTAGTTGCAGATTCCTTACCTTAGAATTTCCCCCAGACGTTAGTCTGCATCCGGAGATTTTTCTCGAGCAGTACCCTTGCGTGCCATCAGGTGGCATTGGTTAACTCTGCGCCCATCGCCATGGGTGCCAGATAGGACGTTGCGGGTCCTATATAGGCACCACCAGGGCGCGCTGATGTCTGTTTCTTTTCACAAATTTCCAAACCAGAAGCCCTGAGCCATGAAGAACACTGAACACTGGTGCATCAAAACTAGGGCCCTGGAAGGGAAGTCCCTATCCCTAGAAATATGTTCGCAGAGCAGGGAAGATGGGTAGGTCGGTAAGGAATCTGCAACTAGATATTGTCTCTACCAGATAAGGTGTTACTAAAGGTAAGTAACTTGATCATCTGATAGAGACATCTAGTTGCAGACTCCTTACCTTAGAATAGATACCCAAGCAATACTATCGCCGGAGGTGGGTCTGTGAACCAAGATTATACTAAGAAGTCCTGCGGGACTGAATGGGCAAAGTATCCGTCCCTTCGGACCTGACTGTACAGGCAGTAGTGTTTGATGAACATGTAAAAGGATGCCCACGTTGCCGCCTGACAGATGTACAGGACTAGAACTCTGCATGCTAGCGCAGTTGTTGCAGGTGTCGCTCTGGTAGAATGAGCATGCAAACCCCCTGAGGGTTGCTTTTCAGCCAATGCGTAGCACATTTTAATGCAGAGAACGACCCACCTGGTGATGATTGTCTTCAGCACTGCCTGACCTTTCTTCGCACCCACATAACCAGCAGAAAGTTGATCATCCACCCAGGACTCTTTGGTACGATCAATACAGAACACCAACACTCTTTTTAGGTCCTGGCAGTGGAATCTCTCCTCTTCCTTACAAGGATGTGGGGGTGCATAAAAAGTAGGCAAGGTGATGAATTGGCCTACATGAAAGGGCATAACCACTTTTGGTAGTAAAGAAGCCTTAGTGCAAAGCACCACCTTGTCAGGATAGATGGAACGGTAAAGCGGCTTAGATGACAATGCCTGCAGCTTATTCACCCTGGGGGCAGTGGTAATGGCCACAAGGGAGGCTAATTTTAATGTTAGAAGCCTGGGAGGACAATTGTGGAAAGGTTCAAAAGGAGCACACATTAGGAATGTCAGAGCCAAATTCAAATCCCATTGGGGCATGATGAATGGGGATGGAGGAAATGTGGGTAAGGCCCTTAAGGAACCTACTAACAATAGGAGACTTAAACAAAGAGGGTTGGTTGGGTAATCTAAAAAATGCAGCAATGGCAGATAAATACCCTTTGAGGGTGCCCAAAGCAGAGCCCTGCTGGGCCAAAGAAAGTAAAAACAAGAGAACCTCGGAGAAAGGTGCAGAGAGAGAGTCAACAGACTTGTCTGTGCACCATGCTACAAATTTATGCCAACAGCAGGTGTATACCGTTTTGGTGGAGGGACACCTGGCTGCCAAGATAACCTTACATACGTCGGGCGAAAGGTCAAAAAGTGTCAACCTCCACTGCTCAATCTCCATGTAAGAAGGTGGAGACTGGACAGGTTCAGGTGGAGAACCCTACCCTGCTGCTGTGACAGAAGATCCTCCCAAAGGGGCAGCCTGATTAGAGTATGGATGGCCATGCTCAATAGCTCGGGATACCAGACTCTTCATGCCCAGTGCAGAGCCACAAGGATTACTTGGGCCCAGTAGTTCTTGATCTTCTTAAGAATTCTGGGCAGAAGTGGTATGGGCAGAAAGGAGTACAAGGGGCCAGAGCTCCACTCAAGACAAAAAGCATCACTGAGCAAGTTCTGCCTTGTGCAGTACTGCTGACATTGCACATTCTCCGCTGAGGCAAACCGATCTAACCAAGGCTCTCCCCACTGCTGAAAGATACATTGTACCATCTCCAGATGGAGGAGCCATTCATGGTCGACCAGGCATTGTTGGCTGAGCTATTCCACTCTAGCATTCAGGGAATCCGTGACGTATTGAAGCACCAGGGAAATGCACTGATATTCCAGTCATGCCCAGAGGTGCAGAGCCTCCTGACAAAGGGTCCATAATCCCATCCGGCTCTGCTTGTTGCAGTACCACATGGCGGTGGTGTTCTCCGAGAATACTTTCACTATTTTCCCTTTGAGAGAGGGAAGAAATGCTTTCAGTGCCGGTCTAATCACCTGGAGCGCCAACAGGTTGATGTGGAGCCCAGAACCGCCGGAGACCAGGCGCCTCTGATGCCTGCCTCTCCCAAGCGGCCTCCCCATCCCAGGAGTAAAACATCTGTCACTTCTGTCAGATCTGGTTGGGGAAGGGAGAGGGATCCGTCTCTGACCCAATTGCGGTTTGTTAGGCGCCCCTGCAGATCTTGTGCAGTTCCCTCTGAGATCTGGACCATGCCGGAGAGAGATTCCACTTATGTTGCACCCACTGGAACTTAAGGTCCCACTGCAGAGCCTACATATGCATTCTGGCATGGGTCACTAGTAGGACGCAGGAGGAAATGACCCCTAGAAGCCTCAGAGCCATTCTCATCGAAATCCAGGATAGAGGCTGAAAAATAGATACCATAGCTTGAATATCTTGTACTCGCGGCTGTGAATGCAGGAGGTCCGCCTTAGTCTGAAGGTGGGTGATGACAGCCTGGGGCGAGCCTGCCTTCAACAGCCATTCCTCGAGGTAGGAGAAGACTGAAACCCCTGACCTGCGCAGATAAGCTGCAACCACCGGGCATCGCCTTGGTGAACACCCGGGGGCCCTGGTAAGGCCAAAGGGGAGCACGGTGAACTTAAAATGCTCATGGCCTACCACAAACCCCAAGAAACATCTGTGGGTGGACAGGACAGAGATATGAAAATAAGCATCCTGCAAGTACAACGCTACCATCCAGTCTTCCTGGGTCCACAGAAGATGAGACCTGAGCCAAAGTGAACATGTTGAACTTCTCCTTCTTCTTGAGAAAGAGACTGAGGGACCAGAGGTCTAGGACTGGGCAGAGGCCCTTGTCCTTTTTGGGCATCAGAAAGTACTGTGAATAACAACCGCGACCTACTTGTGGCACCCTTGGCCAAGAGAGAACTATCCTCCTTGCGGAGAAGTGCCAAGTGATCCTTCATCATTCAATCATAAGATGGTGGCCTGGATGGAGGGGTACTCTCGAAGGGGAGGAGTAGCCCCTTCAGATTATCTGCAAAATCCACCTGTCTGATGTGATGGACTGCCTCAGATTGGTCCCTGGTGGGGAATCATGCGACTAGGAAGGTTTGGGGGCAGCTGCAGGGGGGAGCGGTGGACTTGCCAGACCGCTGGCTTCCTGATCCATGAGGACGGTGGATCCCATGTCCCCAGCCAGGAAGAGGCAGCCCACCATGCGCAGCACAGTGGCTGGAGGGGAATGAACTTGGTTGGGCACCCCTTCCGTAGGGGTGAAAAGCAGACTAAAGGGTCAAGGGGCAGCTGCGAGACCTAAAGACCTGGCTGTAGCCCGAGAATCCTTGAAGTGCCCGAGCGCAGAGTCTGCTTTGTCCCTGAAGAGACAGGTGCCCTCAAAGGACATGTCCATAAGGGTGGATTGGACATCCCCCGAAAAGGCAGACCTCCTCAACCAGGTGTGGCGCCTCAAGACCACCATTGATGCAACCACCCTGCCCAGTGAGTCAGTCGTGTCCAGCCCACATCTTATTGAGAACTTTGATGCATCTCTCTAGTCAGCAACAGCCTGGGAGAGAAAGGCCCTGGTCTCCTCCAGGACCTGTGGCAGCACTTGCACAACTGTATCCTATAGAGTACGGGTATAAGGGCCCAAAAGGCATGCAGTGTTCACAGGCTGCAATGCATGGCAGGAGTAAGAAAACATCTTCCTAATTTGATACACCCTCTTGGATTCACTGACCGTGGGTGCAGAAGGTAATGCGCCCTGGGACGTAGAGGCTTGAATAACTGAGCTCTCAGGGGTGGGGTGTTGCGTCAGGAACGCCGGGTCATTTGGAGCAAGTCTATGGCAGGGAAAGCTTGTTGTGTTCACAGGAGCCCCTGTGCTAGGTTTGGACCAGGTACCCAGCAGGACATCAGCATGGGCTTTATTAAAGGGCAAAAATGGTTCAAAGGATGAAGCCCCAGGCTGAAACACCTCTGTCAGGAGGTTAGCCAGACTGCCACTGAAGGTAGCTTGAGGTCCAGGACCACAGCTGCACTTCGCACCACCATGGACTAGGACACTCCCTCCTCCGTAGCCACAGTAGGAGGAGAAAGCATGCTAGTTTCTGGGGAAGTACCCAGACCACTGGTTTCACTGAGGTCCATCCGCCAGTCCATAGAGACTTGGAGCTGGTATTCCAAATGGTCCAGCAACCACTACCATCCCTCACCGTACCCCAACCCATAAGAATAAGGGTCAGGATCGGACATGGGGGCAAGGCCCCTGTTGAAGTCGGAGTTGCGAGACACTAATCTGGTTCCATTTCAGAGTGCCAATAATGATGGGGATCAAGGCCAGCTGGGGGCACAGGCGGCGTCGGAAACATTGATGTCTAAACTGGCTTTGTTATTCTTCAACTTCTTCTCGTGCCTTGACTCACCCAACTTTCCCGAAAACGTGGAGTGGAATGAAGATGAAACGGGGCTCTGTGCCTGTTCGTGGTGTCGCGTGGGCTCTCATTATCCTAAATGAGACTACTGGATTTCTAGGCAGCAGGATCGATAACGGTGTGGGGGACTGAGTATGACCCACGTGTAAGGAACTCTGTCACCCTAAATCCGGTTTTGCTCCGGCTAACTAGCAGTGCCTCATTTCTCCCACGGGGAAGAAATGATTAGGCAGCCGAGCGCATGACATCTTTGGAACTTCTCAGTGAAGTCGTGGTCACTCAGATCCGAACCAACTCTCTCATTTACAATATGATCTCATATACAAATGACAAAGACAGTATAAGTTTTATATAATGTTTTAATAAAACGACAATACAACATAGTAGGATTGATATAGTCACCAGGAGAGTAAAACATAAGAATAAAGCTATCATATTTCCTAACAGTTTCTACTCTCCCTCTGCTTGTTCTATTTAGAGCACAGCATGTTAAGCTTCTAGCTTGCCTTTCCGAATCACCGGGGAGACATACGCCCTCATACCTGAGCAAAGGCCTGTGATCTGATTCAGCATCTGCAACGAGGCAGTCAGCGTCTAGCTGTGGGTCTCTGGTCGGAATCTCCCTCTTGCATGTATTGGGACAAGGAAGTGATTTTATAACTAACATGTCATCGTGATCACAAAATGTCCCTACGCAGGAATGCCAAATCTAAACTCCTACCACGTCTATCGGCAATGTACCAGACTGTATCCTTGACTGAAGCACAGAGTGAATATGTTATGAAGAACTCCAGTGCTGAAGTAGGCAAAACAGTGTGATATGAATAAAAAACAACACCGTAGAACTGGCTATGTGAAAAATAACAGTACGAAGCCTAATAAAAAGCATTTAGAGCAAAGTGCACAGAGGCTCTAAGCTGTCAGCAAATGAATAAAATACATTCAGGGCAAAGTGCACAAAGGCCTAAAGCCTGAAGCTAATGCGCAAAGTATACGTAAAACTAACCACACTACAGTGGGATCTTCCTCTTGACCAATATCGGGAGAAATGCAGAGCCGAGTGCCGCTCCCTCGAAGCTTTCGAATTCATGGCCTGGCACTCTGAGCACGACTTTGGGTTGTGGTCGTGCTCCTGACACCATAAGCACACGATCTGAGGATCCGTCACAGGCATCACCCGATGACAGGGTCAATAGGGTTTGAATCTGGTCTTAAGGGAAGACATCCTCGATGCACCAGATGTGTAAACACCCAAAAAGACCAGTCAAAAAGTGACTGAGGGGAAGGTCTTCTTTGGATCAACGCCAGTTGGCGAGGAAAGAAAAGAACTGACGTCAGTGTGCTGGGTTAGCACATATATAGGGCCTGCAGCATCATATCCGGAGCACACTACCCCAACAACAGACACATAGCCGGCCAATGCCATCTGATGGCGCGAGGGGGTACTGCTCGAGAAAAATCTCTAGATCCACACTGACGTCTACGGGAAATTCTAAGGTAAGAAATTTGCAAGTATACGTCTCTATCACAAACTTTTAAACCAGCAGCAAACCCTCCTTTGGCATGCAATCTAATTCCGAGGGACTAACTCGAATATGCTGTGGCATCAGTGCAATGCGACTCCCACTGACATATAGTCTGCATTTTGTACATTGTGTGTTTCTCAACATTTTGAACTGTTATTGGTTATAAGATTTTATTTAGCCATCACAAAACCAAGACACATTAAAAATTCATTACAGAAGTGGGCCACACGTTTGGTGTGCTTCCTGATGCTCCTGCATCAAACTTTCATGGGATCTGGCCACTTCTGTGTTGCTAGAATTTCATCAGCCTTCTTGTTAGCAGACTAAGTCATACCATTTTGAGGCAGCCATCTGAGTGCAGAAATGTCTATGGGTGGCTGTTACATTACAGATAAAAGTTTTCAGAAATTCTGTCTCGGATGATGTTCATCCTGAAACACCCTCAGTTCTTGTACAAATCTAATGATGTAACAGTATTGTGAAAACCATGAACATGATAAAAAAAGGGAATTTCTTGTGAAGCAACAAGTATTCCAGAGAAGTCATGAACTTCATTTATGAAGGGATTATGTGATAAAACTCTGTTACTAGTTCTAGAGCCAGGAAAAAGAGGGGGTGGGACTGTGATCACATGCTCGATATAACAAGAAATAAACTAATTTTGTTTCTGACTTGGTTCTTTTGTGGGGAGGGGGTCTGACAGTCGTAGGTCGCTGGGATCACAGGGGCCGGGGCATTGTATGGGGGGATATTAATAACAATTTAAAAATAAATAAAAAATTATGTGCACGTCTTGCCACGCCGCGCATCCTCTGTCTCCTCAGCAGCAGGCAGGTACAGGCTCCCAGCCTGCCCTGCAGCTAATCCTGTTGCTGCTTAAAGCAGACTAGGAGCCTGCGCTCTCCAGCCTGGCAACAACGTGCCGGGCTGGAGAGAGACAGTGTGTATGCATGTTTCACTGGCCAAACACACATGCGCACTGATGAAAGTGTACAGTGCATTCCCCTCATCCCCGTCATCCCCAATCCCCTTCCCCTCTAACAATGGAAAGATAATAAAGTGGGTTTATTATCCTTTCATTGTTAAAGTATTTGCAGCGGTTGCTGCTGGCGGGGGGCGAAGCTCCTCCACCATAGCGGAGGAGCCGCCGCTAGGGGCTGACCGGGAAATATGTCTTACATGTCTTTGTAAGGGTCTCAAAATAATTGCCTAAAAATCCTAAAGAATCATGCACAAATAAACAGTCATCCTCTGTGATCCAGCAAGGGAACCGGTAGCCAGAGAGCCATTGACAGTAGAGAGCCATTGACTTTAGTGGTACTGGCATCCCAGATTACAAAAATTATAAAAAAGCACAGTCCATTGTAATTTGAAGGTCATGGACAGAGGGAGAAGCACAAGATAAGTTATATGTATATCATTCACTCCTCCTTGCTGTAAAATCAATTTTATTTCAGCTCACAAATTGCTGTACATTAATTTTAATCAATAAACACAAAATGTAAATTCATCAATCCATTGGTTAAATAACATCACAAGGCTTTCGTTTATGTTGTTTGAATGTGGATGAATGTAGCACAAATAATGGCATGTGCAGGTATCATGAACCTGCATGTGCCATTATTTGTGCTACATTCATCCACATTCAAACGACATAAACGTTAACAATCAATAATTACACACATACACCCAACAAACCTTGAAGAGGGCTAGCACTTGGCTGAGCTGCTCCACTCCACAGCGGAGGAGCCTGAGGCACATGGATGGAGGTCACCCAGAGACTGGGGAAGTCGAAGTCAAGCCTGGATGAAAGTCAATGGCATTATCTAACCTTTCTGTCCAAAGCATGCAGTGAGATTGGGAGGTGACATCTGTTCAGGCTGTGATTCGCTGTGAGATTGCCCCTGCTGAGCAGCCATGGAGCCAGAGGCCTGGAGCCACTGGGACTGGTGAATCGATATGGTTAAGGGGACACCCAATCTTGGACAGAGAGCAGAGCTAAGGAGGCTTGGCTTGGGCAAATGATGCTTGAAGCTAGAGGAGTGCATTTGGTAGACTCTTGGAAGTGTATTGACTTGAAAGTCAGTGAAAATTAGGCGGTATATCAAAACTTAAAAATGGAGTCAAAACTCTCCACACTATGGAGACTCACCACAGCATGTCAGAAATTGGAAGAAAGGGTGGAGGATGGGAAGGGTCATGCACATAGGATAGGGCCTGTGGGTATTCGGCTCCCCACAGTATGCAAAAGGTAATAATCTTGAAACTTTTCTCGAAAAATGGCCCACACCTTGGTCATGGCTGTCACACTCTCTTCGCACTTCATGCCTCAAATAGCCTACTGGATGCTAATTCAGAGGTCCCTCAACATGTACGTCCATCAAAGGCTGATAAATGTCATATTCCTAAACTGCAAGGATATTTAGAAGATGGTATGGAAGGCCGGCTTTGTGATTTTTTCTAAATTCCTCCCTATGCAGGGCCTTACTCTCTGCCTCAGCGCACTTGAAGAGGGCAACAGCCCAGACTGTAGTGGATGGAGGGATTGCAGCTTTCCAGCGAGAGGTGACTGTGCATTCTGCCATGAGGAGGGCCGAATGAGTGAAACAGAGTGCAAAGTCGTCAGTTTTGAAGTGCTTGTAGATAACAAGTGCTATCATTAACTAGTCTAGAGGAATAGGTGTAGTAGTGAGGGATGAGACCAAGGGGACAACCTTGGCTCAATACGGCGTCAGAGTGGGACACAACCGTAACATGTTTTGACGGTCAGCCAAAGCAGTGGGGGTTGACAGCATTAACAGAGGGGAAAATGAGTTAATCACCGGTCGAAAGAGGTACGCTCTGCGAAGGATGTAATATTGGATCAATTTAAACTTGGTATTATGAGATCTGCCTTGGGGAAAGGCAGCACCAGAGTCCATTCTGAGTTGTGTAAGACCCTACCGGCATCCTCCTCACATTTCTCCTTAAGACAGTTAAGGCAGCAAGTAGAATGAGGCAAGAAGGCTTTATAAAATCAAGTGACGTCTGTGCCCTGTCCTTACAGTGTAGATGGCCTGTTCCAGGGAGTGCGTCTCTGGCTCAGTGTCTGCAATGGGCCAAACATGGGAGAGGTTGTGCTGTTTGCAACCGTAAGTCAAGTAATCCTCTCTGTACAATGTAACTTGGTCGATGAGGTCCTCAAAAGCAAGGTGGCAGCCTTCCTCAAATAGGTCACAAAGGGCCCCAAAATTGGAGTGGTGCCAGTGTGTCAAGTCACCCCAGCTGAAAGCATAAGGGAGGGTTGCCACTAGTTCAGTTTATAGCCCAGACATGGACCAAAGCGCAACTTGGCAAGCACTACTCGGAGACAATCTATATGTCAGAGGAGCTCAACGAGGAGTGAATCCAAGGTTGCGAAGAACTTTCAGGCAGTGTGACAGGTACATCAATGAAATAATATAAAAAGGAAGGTGAGGGAGGATAATCATTTTAGAAAGGGTGATTTTCCCCAATCGGAGCTAGGAGTAGCATTTTCCAAATGCCACTTAGGAAGTCAGGGAGGAAACGACTTTCGTCAGGTTTGCCATCCAGCAATTCTTGATGAGAGTGAAAGATCCTAATCCACACAGAATGCAAAGAGGTACCCTCTGCATGGAGAGAATTCTCACCTAGCAAGGGATCAGCGGCAGAGAAAGCGACTTCACTCAGTTCCCACACAGGCCAGATTTGGCTGCGAAGTCCTCAAGGATCTGGCCCAATTCAGTGGTGTATCAATGGAGGTTTCTGAGGTATATCAGGAGGTCGTCAACATGGAGCGAAATTACATGAACGCAGTCTTGCAAAGGGAACCACCAACCTGTCCCCTTTGCCCTCATGAATGCTACTAGAGGCACAATGACAACTGTGAAGAGTGGGGTGACAGTGGGAAGCACTGTCTTGTTCCCCTACCAATTGGAAAAGGAGCAAAGATGAGCCATCTGAGCTGGACCCAGGCCTGCGGCCAGGAGCAAAGCAAGAGAAGCATAATACAACTCAGGGGTCAAAGCATCAGAAAACACCTAAGAGGAAATGCCACCACAGACTTTTGAGGGCCTTTCTGAGGTAAAAGCTGGGACACTAAGCAAGGCTAGATCGAGGTGGCTGCTTCCATGATTCTATATGGCCAACGAAGATCAAGTGATGTGCTCCTGCAAGGATCAGAGTGAATCAGATCAGAGAGAAAGGGCAGGATCAAGTAGCCTGGATTTTCTTGAAAATCTTGTAACCGGAGTTGAGGATGGCAATCGGCCTGTACGATGACAGGTCATCCGGTGTGGAGTCCTGTTTAGGCATTGTGACAAGCTATGCCTCTCGGAGAGAGGGAGGTAGTAAGCCATCCATCAAGCACTAAAATTGCAGAGGAGTGGTAGAGGTTGAGCAGTAGGCCACCAGTAACAGGCATTTTTGCCTGCCACTAGGTCCCTATTGCTGGTGGATTGATCAGGCATCAAGGTTTGTGTGAGAAGCAACTGGTAAGCATTGGTGCGAAAGGTCAGCTAGGAACTTCACTGAGCGGACACAAGGGGGTTCGGGGTCTTCTGCATAGAGATAGTGATAAAAGCCTGAAACTCAGCAACAATAGGCTGTTGAGGGTACATCTGCACTCCAGTGGGGTTTTAGAGAGTGGTTGTAGAGTCCCAAGAGGCCAACCAGGCCAGGAGCCTGCCAGCCTTGTCACCTTCTAAGTGCATAGAAGTTGTTTAAGCAGTGTAATGCAGGTGCCAGAGCCTCTCCTCTCTGATAGGGTGGTCTTGTTGGCGCACGCGTTAGGGAGCCCCATGGAGAGAGGAATACAGGACAATCTGGTGCGAGTACAAGTCTCTTCAGCTCTCGAGATGTAGTCATCAGTACCCCATGAACTGTTAATGTTTTATAAATACAGTGGCCGCAGACAACTACTTTAAGAGCTAGGAAAGCCAGCTGATCAACATTAAGGGCGTAGAGGGAGCCAAAGACCAGTGGCTCACCATCAAGGGAGCCCTCATTATAGCATAGATACCTTTGGGGTGTATCAAGGTTGTCTCCGGTGTAAAAGGGATGCCCATTCGGATTCAGATCAGGACCTTTTGGGCAAACACAGTATAAGTCATGGAGCTGATTTGTCCTCGCCACCTCTTTCAAAGCTGCAGCACACTTCTGGAGCTGTGACATGCGTCCCCTGAAAAAACACGACATGAGCGTGTTTACATTTTAGAAATGAGTCAATCTTGAGGCACCTACTAGCCTGTGGACCTCCTGGATGTTCTGAGACGAGGAGGATATACTGTGCTATTCGTTGGGCAGGTATGGGAGATGGAGGAAGAAAGCTTCAAACCCCTAGCCATGGGAGCAAGGAATGTTGGGATTAATCTGTTGCATCAGGGGGCAGCAATGACAATGAGGAGAGGCCAGCAACACAGCTCAGGGAGAGGAAGTACAAGGGGAAGGGAAAAAAACAAACCTGGCAGCTCGCAAACGGCAGGCCACCCAAACCAGTGTGTGAACAGTCTAGTCGTCGTAACCAGGGGGAATTGTTTTGACGGGAGGAAGGGGGAAACTGGAACTAATGACAAAGTTGGCTGGTATAAAGACCCTGTGCCCAAAACCGGAAGTTAGAATGACCCAGGACTTAGAAAAGGGGAGTCGGGCAAAAGCCGGTAAGGGTGTGCAGGACTAGTAAGGACCAAGCAAATAAGATAGGGCTGAAGAGGAGACGAACAGCAGTCTTCCCAGGGCTAGGAAAAGCCAGGGTCATCTGGGATAAAGGGGAAGGAGGCGGAGCCACCCTGTGCTATAGAAGGCATAACCTGAGACTAGATCAACTTGTCTGCTGACTGGGGGGGGGGTCACTAAAGGCATAGAACTAGAAGATGTAATGTGCCCAACATAGAAGAATTATCATCATCTTTTGATGAGGTGGACATAGCTGAGAGCAGTTTCGATCCAGAATCACTTAAGGCAGCCATCATGTCTTTCCAGCTCTGGGCTGCTCAGGGGAGGGAGCAGAAGGATCAGACCCTGTACGAGATTACTGAGGTCGAGGGTGGCGGTGGTGAGTAGGGCATTTAGAGGGGGTCTGTTGCAAGGTTTTTCCACTTGGGAAGGTGCTCCTTAGCTCTCCACCTAGCACCAGGCCTCTGCGGGGTCACTGAAAAATAGGGTGGTGCAATCAGTCATAATTTTAAGTTTTGCCAGAAAGAGGAGGGGTTGTTTGACACTCTTGTCCTGAAGTTTCCTCTTCACCGCCAGAAAGGAGGCCGACGAATGTTGAACCGCCAAGGTGTAGTCTGGGAAGAGCAGGATTCAATGATTCTCATATTCAGTGCACCCCGCTAGGTGGGCAGCTCGAAAGATCTTATCCTTGTCCTGCCTGCTGGGGTGCACCTGGAAGTGGGCGCTTGGATGGAAGGCAGTCCCCTCTTTCAGTTGAGAAGGATGAAAGGTTGACTCTGGTGTGAAGAATTTTATTCATCATTTTTAGGAAGTCTGCTGCATTGGATTAATCTGTCCCCTCATTGAGACCAACCACCCGAATACTGTTTCTGCAAGAGCGACCCTGAGCATCCTTGGCCCTACCATCGAGGAATCTGACTTGGTCTGTCAAGTTAGAGAGCTGACGTTGATCCTCAGTAGTTGAGTGAAGGTCGTTTAGCGCCGCAAGCTTTCTCTGGTCGGGTTCAGCAGTCCAATGTCCAGAGCAATGCTGTCAATTTTGCTTTCAGTGCCAATTGTGAGGTGTTAAAAGGCTCTAGGATCTGCTACAGAAGTTTAGCGGTTTAACCCTTGGGAACCCTCCTAAAAGGGTGCAGGTTCTGAGCCAAGGGGGTTGATTAGAGCGAGATGTGGGAGACTTCCCCATTGCCAGCCACAGGCAGGTGGGATAGCAGAGAGCTTGGGTGGTGCACTGGTAGCAGTGGGGGGGCAGGGCTCAATACGAAGAGGGCCTGTTTCATAGAGGCCCTTTCCAACAGTCATAAGCATGTGGGCGCACTGGCCGTCCAACAAGGAGGAAAGCAGGGATGCCCAGCCCCAGGGATGGATGCAGGGTAGTGCCATCCGTGGCTTAGCGGCAGGGTGGGGGTTCAATAGAGTAGGTGAGTGTACGCACATCCTGCAGGTGGGCCTATGCTTCTTCCAAATCTATATCCAATTGGCATAGAAATAGAGCAACTCCTTTGAAGGGATTTTATACTACTGCAACTCATCCAGGACAGCGCATGACAATTACAATTAAATTATAACACACGAATAGAACTACACTTCAATGAGCAGGGATGAAGGTGGTCAGTTGTCAGGTACAGCTATTAAGCTGAAGGTGCCAGTTTTAGTGTTCCATCATAAGAGCCTGAGATGTAACTAGGAGAATGGTGAAGAGGACTCGCAAAGTGTCTCTGAGCCTGGCCTCAGGATAAAATCTGTTTGCTTTCCCTCCAGTTAAGGTCCCCACTCGTAAGGAAATTTAGCTGTCTCATGTAATATGTGCCACTTACCCCACCTCTTTTATAGAGCAAAAGGAGGCCTCGTTCGAACATCCCCCTTGCTTAGGGCTGTAGCATACAAGGCGATCTAAAGAGAGCTAGATCCATTTACTGCCATTACCACTTTTTATATGCCTATATAGAGGATTGTCTTTATCATGTCTAAGAAGCAGGGAACCAAAAAGATTCTGCTGCGCAAGCTCAGTGGAAATGGACATTTGAAATGATTTTAAAATATGCACCCTAATGTTAGTAGATGACCTGCCACAAACCTCTGCTCAAAACAGAATCATAAGGGAGCTGTGACTCCAGTATTTTAAATCACTTCTTATCTCGAGGAAGGATCTGCATGCACATGGAATTATATTTCCTAGACACTTAAAAGACAACTTGTTCATCTACCCTAGGCAGAAGACATCCTTATGAGGTATTAACCCCCTGTGGCTAGCTGCTGCATGCAACCCCAAGAGTGTCTTTCCGAGGACTGTAGCGCCTTAAGTGCAAAGGAGAACAATATGAAGCCTGGGCCACATTTACCCCAGAGCGCTTTTCACTGTTCAGGCTGGACATTGAGAAGATCCAGCATTCACAATTGCCTATTACCCAGAGTTGTGATAAAGCCTGCTGCACAAACTCCCCAGACAAAAGAATCTTCATTTATTGCAAACTATCAACAAACCCAAGGCTCCACACAAACTGTTATGTAGTACAGTGCAGACTTCCACATTTGGCTCAGGTACTGGAAGTGACCTGAAAGCATACTGTCACATCTTCGTCGACTATTGTAAGGAAACAGCTAGTAGAGTGCTTGGATTCAGAGCTCGGCCCCATCCATTTTGTTTTTTTAACCACTGTCCTTTTGCACCTCCACTAACTCACACGTTAAATGTGCATTTTTTATGTATTTATATTTTTAGTCTGTAAAGCACTTTTAAACCGAAAGGCATTTTAGCACTGACAAATACTCAGAGAAAGTAGCCAGCTTACTTGTGGCATTATTTATATACCAAGAAGAGGGGAGGTGGTAGAACAAAGCTGACCTGATAATGTTAGATTACAGCCTCAACATTTAATCCACTAAGGTACCTGACGCATCAGATCAAGCGAATTTAGTACTGGAAATCCTGTCCTTTGTAGAATGTAGTCCTCCCAGAGAAACATGTCTGAGGGCTCCTTTCCTAGAAAGGACAATGCCCCTCACTCATTCAAGTGGCATGCTTCATCATCAGGACCAACCTTTATTTTGAAGACAAAGGTTTTAGACAGTGGACCCCTTTGGAGCTATTTAATTGGAAGAGTGGGTGAGAGTGCCTGCCTATTAAGCAATGTCTCTGAGGCCCCTGAATTGTAAGCTAAAAATGTACAGAGTGCTGCAGATTGTAATTTTATTGTTCTCTACCTATCACATGATTAACAATGAAAGTGTTTGGGAAGCTGTGCAATGCAGAAACCAATTATGCCAACATGTTTCAGCCCACTATTTCAGGACAAACTGAGGTCCAGGGCATTCGTCAGGGCAACGGGGGAAATTACTAATGTCGCCTTATATTGACTGTATAGAGGCATACTGTACAGTCGTAAATAGGGTACACCTTGCCTGCATTGTAGCAGCCAAGATTGGTCCTTATGGCCTGTGGGAAATACCAAATTCAGGTTATTAAAGCATATACCTGTATCAATACACAAATAGTTTTTTGTGAAACATGGATGAGAACTGACCACAAAAAGACACACGTGCACCACCATACACAAAAAAACGGTGGCTGCTGCCATTAAACAGGAGTAGCGGGGTGGGAGATTAAAAAAAACATTTAAAAAAAAACCACTTACCTGGGCACGTCGGTAGACACGTTTGTCTCCTCGGTCCTCTTATTCGTCCAGAAGCACACATGCTTCCAAACTCTCAGTCAATCACACTGCTGCTGTCACCAGCATGACAGCAGCACTGTGATTGGTGTGAGCAGCCTGGTTCGGCACTCACAGAGGGACTGGCACCTTTTGCACTTTCTCCTTCCAATAGTGAAATACTGCCGGGTGGACAAACACAAAGGGTGCATGTCAGTTTGGCCAGCCCAAAACCCAGCCACCACTCCATCCTCCAGCCCCACCCCACCCTACCCTGGCTCAGCAAAAAATAAAACGATAGTAACGATCCTTTATTATCATTTTATTTTTCTTCTGCTGAAAAGTAGGGGGACGATGCTCCTCTACCTTAGAGGAGGAGCCGCCCCTGCAAAAAAATAAAACATCACCATGTGCTTAATAGCGCAATAGTTCTGTTTGTTTATGTGCTTTATATTTCATTCTCATCAACTATGGCCTAAAATAGGACCACCTGGCCAAGACCTCTAGTTTTGCAACCGTGGTATAGTAATGTAAGAAAACATAAGAACACCATTAAATTCCATAGGAGAGATCACATAGGTGAGATCAAGTTCTCACGCCTCTGTTATTCACTGCTAAAGTCTTGTGTCCCACAGGTCCGCTGCACAGGACAGACACTGCAGCAGAGAACAGTTTTAAAGTGCAGCATCTCAGACTTCTCGGCGATCTGGGCACAACTAAATTCCACAGAAGAAGGAACTCCCACTACTACTTAATCTGGTGTGTCATTTCCTTCTCTAGCACAATAGTGACATTTTAAAAAAAATTCATAATGATGGTAGTAGATCATTCCAATCCTTGGGTGCCAGGAGATTGAAGGGTTTTCTCCTATAACGGCCCTTCATCATCTTCAGAATGGGGAATACCAGTAATATCAGGAGCACAGGGTGTGAGTGGGTCTGACGGGCTGTAAGACTCTTGAGAGCTAAGACTTGTCCTGACCATAGCGACCCTTGTGGTACAAAGGCATACATTTGAACTGAACTATTTAGTTGATGTCCAGCCAGCCTTTATCTATAAGCCCTTGTGTGACACAAATGTACAGAGGTTGCTAACCACTCTTGTATGAAGATTGTGAACTTGCTGAAAACTTAAAAGAAAATACCATGGGCGACCTACATACATACTACTGCATTAGTCCGGCCTGGAGAGTATTCAAGTAACAATCAATGGAGCATGATGGGGCATGGGAAGGAAAACCAAATGTCAGAATATGAACAAATCAACAAGTCCACTTTTTTAATGTTTGCTGGTGGTCAAAAACTTAGCATGGAACTTAACATGAGCTGTAGGTAAGGAGGAGTCGGCTAAAGCTCAGCATCCTAGCACTCAGAGTTTTTACCAATCAAAGAACTAGAATTATATTTAAAAATGTTTTGTCCCATCCACAAATTAATATCATTCAGGCAAATATTCAATTTGAAGCCATAATTGGAGACATTCTTGCCAAGCCTAATGATCATATTGTCATCTTCACAGGATTATGCTCTGCAACTATGATGGCTGATAGGGTCAAACAAGGAGGGATATATATGTTAAAAAGCCTGGGAGAGGAGGATGATCCCTCTGTAACCCTCATACGAGACATTGCCCTCATCAGTTTTATATAGAGGAAGCGAGAAGGCTTTGCTGCCATCTTTTAAGAATGGCAAAATGACTTCAGCACTATGGGGGTCATTCCGACCCTGGCGGTCCATGACCGCCAGGGCCGGGGACCGCGGAAGCACCGCCAGAAGCCGCGGTCAGAAAAGGGGAACCAGCGGTTTCCCGCCGGTTTTCCCCGGGATTCCGACCCACTTCCCGCCATCCCGTTCCTGGCGGTTTTTACCGCCAGGAACAGAATGGCGGGAACGGGTGTCGTGGGGCCCCTGGGGGCCCCTGCACTGCCCATGCCACTGGCATGGGCAGTGCAGGGGCCCCCTAACAGGGCCCCATAATGATTTTCAGTGTCTGCTTTGCAGACACTGAAAATCGCGACTGGTGCCACTGCACCCGCGCACCCCAGCAACTCCGCCGGCTCCATTCGGAACCGGCTTCATCGTTGCTGGGTCTTTCCCGCTGGGCCGGCGGGCGGCCTTTTGGCGGTCGCCCGCCGGCCCAGCGGGAAAGCCAGAATGGCCGCCGCGGTCTTTTGACCACGCTGCGGTCATTCGTCGGTTCCTGCCAGGCGGGCGGCTAAAGCCGCCCGCCGCGGTTGGAATGACCGCCTATATCTCCTATCCCTCTGTCGCGAGGTTGGTGCAGCAAGAGAAGACAAAGCAGAGTTCGAGAACAATAACTCCTATCTTGTTCCCATCCTCAAGAATGCATATGACTTTGACTAGCACAAAGAGAAATGCAGAATCCATTCCCCATTCTGGTGAGAAGCCCAAATGCCATGTGTACAAGCCATTCATCTGTTCTAGGAAATAGAATAGCTTTTTGGCCACAATTGTTCTAGTTTATACTTAATGCTGGAATGAATGTAATGCATCAACAGCAGCTGGTGTTGTTACGGTCAAGATTATTTCAGAAGGGGGAAAGCAACCCCTTTCTTTTAACAATCAGGTATAATCCCTTTAAGTAAACTGGTGTTGATAAAACCAGTTACGGAGTACACAATGTTAGGCGCCAAGTCTTTCAAGTACTGAGGAGGGCAGGTTTCTTCAGGAGAACTATAATAATAATTTCTTTCAAGTGGATGCACTAAAGGGCTGGTAGGTACTATCCACGCCTAGCATCCAGAGTTGTGGGCAGGTTTGTACCCCAAGGAATTACCAACTTAAACTGAAATGGGAAGGATCAAGATACTCTCATCACATGAATAAGGAAGACTCTGCTGTCTACCACCAGTGCCCACGAACTGACAGCTAAATAATTTTTAAACTGCTCCTCATCAGTTTGAAGATATGGAACTATTTAGAGATGAGGTGGCCCTTTAAACAAGCACATCATATGCCCATGTACCTACTACACATATGGGTGTATGTAAGCAATATATGTTTTTTGCAGTCAGATTCTTACTCCATTTTAAATACTTTGGGTGTTGCTATGGGCAAGATGTTCTTTCTCATGCTTAATGATTTAATTACTTACTGGTAATATTCGTTGCTCTGAATATCCTTTGTCTTGTACCAAACGTACTGTTATGAGCTGTCCAACCTCTACTCATGCACCCCTGACCTTGCTAGAACCAATCAAATTTCAAAGCATAAAAAAAAAACTCTACCTTTACCCCCAAACCCCTCCTATCAATCAGGAGATGAAGAGGGATGGAGCCTAAAAAACTCCCTGTATGTCCCCAAGCTAATAGGATGATTCAGGTTTTGACCCAGGAATTGGGAGGGAGGGCCGGAAGTATTGGTATGAGAAAAAGGGCATTCGGAGTAATGAAGATTACTGGTAAGTAATTGAATAATTATAAACTCAACCCCTTTTCTCGTCCCAATACTTACATTTATGAGGATGTACCAAAGCTGTGCAAGAACAATTTGAATCTCAAAAAATTAGCCCAACTCTTGGCTAATGCAAAGACAACATATTTATTGCAAAGCAAGAAAGGAAATAGGAAAGAAAACTGATTATTCAAGGCCTAACAGCAGCTAGAATCCTTGTACTAAAATCCAGAGAATCTCCCACATTCAGTCTGTAAGAGAAATAAAAGGTAGAGGGAGACGTCCAAGTGGCTGCTCTACAAATGTTTATAACTGAAACACCACCAACCTCAGCCCAGGAGGCTGCCATTTCTCAAACAGCTCTCCCCTGAACTCCACCAGGCATCTGTGTGCTTTGTGAGGGAAATGCATTAGAAATCAAAGACCTAATGCATTGACTTAAAGTAGGCATAAATCCCTTCTATGACAGAGAATACCAACGTTTATTATCAAATTCTTGCATTGTCTGAAATCCTGTGTTGTGGACACACAGATTTTCACTGCCCTCAATACATCCAATGTGGGTCATGCTTCCTCCTCAGGAGTAGAGAGCTGGAAAAAAAGGTGTCGCGTAGGCTCTCATTATTCTAATGAGACTACTGGATTTTGAGCGGCAGGATCACCCGCGGTGTGGGGAGACTGAGCCTGACCCACTGCTGGTGACACCTGTCGCTCTAATCCAGGTTTTCCTCCGGCCAACTAGCAGTGCCTCATCTCTACCCAAGGGCAGGGATGACAGGGCAGCCGAGCACATGACATAATTGGTTTCTCAGGGAAGCCGAAGTCAATCAGGTCTCATCCGTTTCTCTCAGTTACATTAGTCTCATACATACAATGACAACAAAGGCAGTATATGTTTCAATAATGTTTTAAATGAAGCAAGTGCATCTTAGAAAGCAAAGCGTGAGCTGCAATAACCAGGATGATACAACATGACAGTATTAAAATTGTGACAAGGAGAGTGAAGCATAAGATTAACGCTACTATATTGTCATTACAGTCAGTAGACTAACTCCTACCTAAGCTATCATAGAGAACAGCGTGTTAAGGTCTAATTCTGCCCTTCAGGTACCCATGGGAAGAGATCATCCCCAATACCTGAGCAAAGGCCTGCGGTCTTCAAAACAGCTGCAGTGAAGCATTCGACAATCAGCATACAGACGTGGTTCTCTGGCTGGAATCTCCCTCTAACGTGTAAGGGACAGGGAAGTGTTTTTATAATAACACAGCTGATATTCTGAGAAAATGTCCCTACGTAAGGGTCTGTGTTTTCTACGAATATCGGAGACTAAACTTATATCACATTCGCCGGCAATGTATTTTGCTGTAGCCTTGGAAGAAGCACAGAGTGAGCAAGAATGTCTTTTTGAGAACAGAGTGCTGGCCTAGGCAAAAACAGTTAGATAAACAGAAAATAAAACAAGACCGTAAAAGTGGCTATTGTAACAATAATAAAATAAAGCCAAATAAAATATATCTAGGTTAGAGTGCACAGCGGCTTGGCCTAGTGTGTTAAAATAATGTGCATGGAGCTATAGCTAAAATGGCTACACAAGACCCTCTTCCTTGTCGGTTGAAGGTGGTTCAAAGCCTAATGACATATAAAATTGTTTCTAAAAAGCTCAACCTAAGATATACATGTAAAAATTAATGTCAATTATGGCAAGTCGAAGGGACATGTGAGTATATAAAAGCACAATATAAAACGTGATCATATGGCATAAAAAGACTGAATTTCTAGAGTCAGTTATTTCTTAAAAGTTCCAATCAATTCTGTGACCATAGAGGACAGGAAATCTTCCAGTTTGGCAGGTGTTAAGTCGGAAAGGCATCACCAAGAAGGATCAAGGAGCAGTTGTGTTGCACAGCCTCAACATCAGCCAAGGAGGCATTCAGTGGTGTGCCCAATGATGAATTAAGAGCTACATCCTCCAGGAAGGGCAACTCATAAGTAGCTTCCCATAGCAAACATAACTTTAACGGGCATGTCTGGTAATGAACCCTCAGCGAGAACATCAACAGATCTGCGTCCATTGAAAGCAAGCACTGCGTAGAAAGACAGACTTCTAGTGCATGTTCGAAAGAGCACCGGAGGCACCGAAACACGGGCTGCACACAATGCAAAACCGGTCTGAATGACAAAGACCAGCCACACTCCAATTGCTCCAGGAGTGTTGCTCCAAAATACTGCATCATGCGTTCACGACACAGTTGCACTGATGGGAGCGCTTTCATTCCTCCTTGTTGCGGCCGGACAGCCATTGCGCATAAAAAATAGCAAATAAAGCCAAAGTTATTGGAAATCCCCCGAAAATACTAGAGAAAATTGAGTGGATGGCCGATGGTATTAAGCCGAATATGGAGGAGAAGGTGTGAATGAAACCAGAACCAACAGCCTTAAAAACGTTTGCGATTCCAATTGTACTGGACGCATTAAATATCCATCCCACGAGTTCACCAAAGTGTCTCAGAAAGTTTGCACTTAAAAGGGACTGTATCTCTGCTGACTGCCTTGCCACCTGAAGTGTGTAGGTCTCGCGTGCAGATGTACGGGCCACATGCTTTTGAAACAATAAAGCCTTGAGTCTGCTAAACTTGTCAAAATTCTCATTCGAAGTAGCAATGTGAGGCCAAATGTCAGCTACCTCTTTTATCTTAGTAGGGGGAAAAAGTACGTTCCCGCAGCATGTAACGATCTTATAGACTGAAACAACATAAACTATTCCTGCCCGCATCCCACAAGTCTTCACCATTGAGGATAACATAGCTGCCGTTTGAAAGCACCTGGACCGTAGTCAAGGGGACCGGAACTCTATTTAGATAACAAGCTAAATTTGCTGCAGACGCATTACACGCCCCATGTAAGGACAGCTGTTTACAAACCATCAAATGGCTGACTGAAGTCTTGCATTCACTACCGCTAAGAAAGACTAATTTCATGCCACTGAGACATTTGTACGAGAAGGGAGGCTCCCCCACCTCATGGATGTAACTATCTCCCAGCCTTTCATATCTGCTTACCGGAATGTGTTTTAAACAGGAGGTGAACTGAAGTGCAGAAATAGGCAGATTATTGACCCCGTGTATTAGCCACTCAGCAGATGGTATTTCAGCAACATTAAAAGGCAACTTTTCTAAATTCTCGATGTTTAGCATGATGTAAGTCGCTTCTTTCTTAGCCATTAGCTGTTGTTGCCGCGTTAAATTGAAGGAAGAAAATATTTCCCTCGCGCTGACATGTTGCCAG
Source organism: Pleurodeles waltl (assembly GCF_031143425.1). Lineage (NCBI taxonomy): Eukaryota > Metazoa > Chordata > Amphibia > Caudata > Salamandridae > Pleurodeles > Pleurodeles waltl. Next base: position 514,595,206 of record NC_090445.1, read on the forward strand.
AGAACGTAACATGCCTTTTTTTGAAGTTTGAAGGGTCCAACCCAGCTGCATAATGGACCTTAGCTGACTCTGTCCATGGTGTAAGGAAGATATATCTGTTTGCATAATGTCTATAGCAGAAGAGACGATGTTAATGTTAATTAAAGTGTATATCCGGTCGGGAAGGGTATTATTCCCATTATCCACAACAGCTAATCCCTTTCTTAGATTTTCCTGGTCTATTTGCCTTAATCGGGCAGCTGCTTCTTGTTGGGAAAGCTTCCAGATTTAATTATATACTTCATATAAGAAACGCTTTCTGCTGTGTTTTCTGGGGCTTAACAGGAATTCCTGTAAGTCGGTATTATTAGATAGGAGACTAAGGTGTTCTCTAACTGCATCTAGTGAGGAAGTTCTTAACCATTGCTGGCATAGTTTCCCTACACTGTATGTTGTAACTATACCCGCATGTTCGGATGATACATAGCGAGGGTCCGGCCTATTAGTTCTAAAATCCCCTGAGGAGTTGATAAAACATTGGTGACACCCATTGGTATAAACTGGCCACAATAACCACCTGCCAGGATGTGTCAGTGAAACATTAACTGTACCATTCTGGACCCATTCGTCGAGCTGTTGCATTTGTATATTTCTGCCATTTGTAAAATTTTGCAGGGGCAGGCATACTGGGCGTGTTTAATTCTTAGATTTTTGCTAAGCCTAGACAACTTGTTTGCTGTACTGTTTCATTTAAAAATATAATTTGTACAAGTATCAGGGATGCTCTAAATAAAGCTTCCTTCCCCCTTATTTGCCAATGTCTAGTTCCCCACACACCTTTTAAGTCAATCAACTTCAGCTAATATTCATAGCCTTTTATAGTCAACCGCGAAACAAAGGAATCTGAATATATAAATTTTGTATTTGTCAATAATATGCATATGTTTTCAATAGGTGGCAATTTAAAATAATACGACTCATCATTTTTAACATCATGCCCAGGAAAATATGTAAACTTTTTCAGAATACATTTTGGAACTCTCTTGTGGTAGAGTCGGACAATGTTCCCACTGTAAAAATTTAAAACTGTTTCGGGGCTGCTTGCTCTGTTTATGAAATGGTGGCCATAATAATTATAGCAAAACATGTCACCATAATTTTCTTTAGATTGATAAACATCTTCATTTTCAAAAACAGTATAATACTGCAATTCAGGGCTGCCTTCTGTCAAGAAAGCAGAACATGGCGGGCTGCACTAGGGAAGCAGTGCGTTAGAATGTTTACCTGTTTACCTGGGTAGTGAAGGTGGTGGTGCTGTCTGGAAAGAGAGGGCACACTTCCCTGATGTGTCGGCCAGTGTCGAGGGCAGGAAGCACGTTGAGGAGCGCTGTAGCGGCGCAGTCGGTGGCAGATGTGGGGCATTGGAGCAGCGCCGCGCTGGAGCTTCGTCGGAAGCAGCGTGTATTCCCCTTTGGGGTAACGGTGGCAGTAGCAGCACAAGCAAGGCTGCCGGAGTGGGGCAGAGGAGCCCGGAGTGGAGGTGTGGAAGGGTGCGAGGGGTGCAACGGCAGAGGCGGAGGCAGTGACAGCCGGCGGAGCAGCGGTAAGACAGAGCGGGGGATTGTGGCTCACACCCCCCCCCCTAGGATTCTGGAAGAAGGTGGACTGGGGCGGGAGGTGTCTTGCAAGGGGCGGAAGGGGGGCTCTGTAGCAGGGAAAACAAGGGGAGTAGGCAAAAGTAAAGAGCCTGAATGTAGCAGGAACAGTGTGAAGAGGAGGAGTGAAAACAGACATAAAATTAAAAGTAAACTCACGCCTTCCTTGAGGTCTTACTTCAGGGTTAGACCTGAGGTTATCGTGCTTACTCCAGGGAAGGTAAAGACTACCCAGAGTAAACAGGTAATGGAGGTTCCTGGCCTGCAAGTAGGAGATCAGAATGGAGGTGCCATTGAAACAGTGGAAAATGGCGCACTCCCGCCTCTCCAAGCCAATGGATGTTCCAAGGAGATGCAGGTAAGATTTGGTGTTTCTTCTCTTGTTCAGAGCAATAGTGAGGACTCTGCCTCCCTGCAAGACGTTGATCCATCACCGGTGGCTCCTCAGATGCTTAGGATTCAGACTGTGATGGAATCTATAGCTCCCATTGCCCCTTGCCTCACTTCAGGCTCCTCAATCGAGACAATGATCCTCTCCATTTCTGAAGATATAAAAAAGGGCTTTGCAAATTTCGAGATAAATCAGGGGGAGATAAGGGATGCCTGTGAGGCATTCGAAAGAAAATTTGACATTCTGACGGCAAGAACTCAAGCCTTAGAAGAGACTGTGGGGGGGATGAAGGAAGAAACTGAGATTACATAAATAAGAGATTACATAAATAAGAGATTCAGGTACTAAAAGGGAAAGAGCAGGAGCTACAAAATAAATTAGAGCAATTGGAAAATTACTCACAAAGAAACAACCTGAGACTATTGAAGATACCAAACGGAGTGGAAGGGGTGAACTTGAAGTTCTATGTGGTCTCCCTTATCAAATCTGCAATTGTGCTTTATGAAAGTAAAGAAGAAATTGAAAGGGATATTCAGAGGATTCATAGAGACCCCTTTAGGAGGATGTGAGGTTTGAGATTAGGTCAGATTTATCTAGGTCTACCATAGATAAGCAATGGGAGTTGGGGAAACGCTTGGAGGAATTTAAGAGCTTAGGAGTTCGAGCGCAGTTAAAATTCCCTGTGTCTCTCCGAGTTATGTATAATTACAAAATGCATAATATAAGGGGTGTTAATGGAGGGGATGAATTGTTGGCAGCAATTAGGAGTGGGCAGGCCGAACGCCAGTGAAGGTTTTTTTCTTTTTTTTAGTGAATGATCATACCCAGAAATACAGGAAAGTTCTAAAAATGGGGCTAACATCGGCCCTTAAATTGGGGCGGTTCTCTATGGGAGGGGAGGGGAGGTGGGTTGGTGGGGGGGTCACTGGGTGGGGAGCATATGGGGGAAATAGAAAAAAAGCCTTGTTCACCTCGGTCAGTCGTTATATTGCACCTTAGGGATAGCTATTAGGGGTAGGGGTCAGGGGCCTAGAGGAACTGTTTCCAAAATTCTTTCATGGAATTTTTAATGGCTTGAGAAGTAGAGGAAGAAGAGATAGAATATTACAATACTTAAGGGACTCACCAGCACAAATTTTGGTCTTGCAAGAGATGAGTGTATGAAGTTATTTAAAACACAGAGGTGGGTCCAAATGTGCATCTGTACCGAGCACAACTTCCACACAAAAGGTGTGGCTATATTATTTAAACAGCAAGATAATATAGTAGTATTGGATGCAAGATCAGACTCAGCAGGGCGTTGGGTTATATTCAGGGTACAGGTTGGCGGTAGAAATATTGTACAGGTAGGGTATTACCATCCGAACTGCGACGATGTAGAACCACTTAGACGGATATTCTCCCAGCTATGTGGGTTTTCAGACCCGGTTATAATGATGGGAGCCTTTAACGTAGTCTTAGATAATAAATTAGATAGGTCAGATAATTGTAAATCCTTAGGAACTCCGAAGTCCCAGCAATATTTGAGGGGGATGATGAAGGAACTTGGCTTGTGTGATATATGGAGGCAGAGAGTTGGAAACAAAAGGGATTTCTCTTTTTTTAATAAAAAATATAGACATGCCTCCCGTATAGATTATTTTCTTTTAGATATACGGTTGAGAGAAAGTGTGGAGAATTTAGTATACTTGCCAGCTCACTTATCAGATCACGCAGCTGTTTTGCTAGAAATTGCTTGGATTCCGAAGACAACTAGCAAAAGGTGGACATTAGACCGTTCATTATTATTAGATGATGAGGTGGTATTTAAATTATGCAAGGAGACAGAGCACTTTTTCAGAGTTAATGTAGGGTCTGCTTTGCCATCAGTTGTTTGGGATGCCTTTAAAGCAGTTATAAGAGGGAGTATTATGAGCACATCTAGGTGTAACAATAAGCTATTTAGGAATGAAATAAGAACAGTAAATGCTTAGGAATGAGCATCAGCTGGTGGAGACGGGTGAGACGGAGGCTTTGAGGATTAATTTGGATAAATTGAAGCGACAGTTGGAAGATGTGCTACAAGGTAAAATTATAAATAGGTGTGAAGCAAGTAAATTGGCCCATTTTGAATATGGTGAAAACGAGGGAAAGTTATTAGCTTGAAAGAGTAAATCAGACCAAGTAAGGAATTACATTAAAAATTTAAGTAGATTGGTTAGGAGAAAGAGTAACGAATATTAAGTCTATTGAGATGGTGTTTCAAAACTTTTTAGGCAAGGGTCGCTCCCCTGGAGGGACAAATTGTATTTAGGCCATTTCTGCCCGCTTTGGGGGCATATCAGCCGATTTTAGGTCAATCTGCCCCCAAGGGGGGCAAAACCCACTAGGCACCAGGGATTTTTTTTTTGCGCCGTCACGCAAGGGGAGCGACACCGTAGGCATGGGTCGCTCCCCGGGAGGGTGGTGGGGCAAATTTATTTTAGGCCATTTCTGCCCCCCCGGGGGAAGATCGGCCTATTGTTATTAGGCCGATCTGCCCCTGGGGGGGCAGAAACCTCTAGGCACCAGGGCAAATTTTTGTTTGTGTTTTTATTTTTTTAGAGATGGGGAGCGACCCATTAGGCAAGGGTCGCTCCCCTGGGGGGCAAATTGTATTTAGACCATTTCTGCCCCCCCTCAGGGGCAGATCGGCCGATTTTAGGTCAATCTGCCCCCAAGGGGGGCAGAAACCACTAGGCACCAGGGATCTTTTTTTTTGCGCCAATGTCACGCAGGGGGAGCGACTCCGTAGGCAAGGGTCGCTCCCCGGGGGGGGGGAGGCAGGGGCGCAAATTTATTTTAGGCAATTTCTGCCCCCTGGGGGCAGATCGGCCTATTTTTATTAGGCCGATCTGCCCCCAGGGGGGGAAAGAAACCTCTAGGCGCCAGTTCTAATATTTTTTTTTTTTTTTTTTAGAGATGGGGAGCGACCCATTAGGCAAGGGTCGCTCCCCTGGGGGGCATATTGTATTTAGACCATTTCTTCCCCCCTCGGGGGCAGATCGGCCGATTTTAGGTCAATCCACTAGGCACCGGGGATCTTTTTTTTTGCGCCAATGTCACGCAGGGGGAGCGACCCCGTAGGCAAGGGTCGCTCCCCGGGGTAATTGGGGGGGGGGCAAATTTTATTTTAGGCTATTTCTGCCCCCCCTGGGGCCGGCTGAGCTAGAGGGCTGTCGTGGGTGCTAGGCCTACCCACACAAGTGAGGTACCATTTTTATCGGGAAACTTGGGGGAACGCTGGGTGGAAGGAAATTTGTGGCTCCTCTCAGATTCGAGAACTTTCTGTCACCGAAATGAGAGAAAAAAGTGTTTTTTTGGTCAAATTTTGAGGTTTGCAAAGGATTCTGGGTAACAGAACCTGGTCAGAGCCCCACAAGTCACCCCATCTTGGATTCCCCTAGGTGTCCAGTTTTCAAAAATGCGCTGGTTTGCTAGGTTTCCCCAGGTGCCGGCTGAGCTAGAGGCCAAAATCCACAGGTAGGCACTTTGTAAAAAACACCTCTGTTTTCTGTGAAAAAATTTGATGTGTCCAGGTTGTGTTTTGGGCCATTTCCTTTCGTGGGCGCTAGGCCTACCCACACAAGTGAGGTACCATTTTTATCGGGAGACTTGGGGGAACGCTGGGTGGAAGGAAATTTGTGGCTCCTCTCAGATTCTAGAACTTTCTGTCATCGAAATGAGAGGAAAAAGTGTTTTTTTGGTCACATTTTGAGGTTTGCAAAGGATTCAGGGTAACAGAACCTGGTCAGAGCCCCACAAGTCACCCCATCTTGGATTCCCCTAGGTCTCTAGTTTTCAGAAATGCACTGGTTTGCTAGGTTTCCCCAGGTGCTGACTGAGCTAGAGGCCAAAATCCACAGGTAGGCACTTTGCAAAAAACATCTCTGTTTTCTGTGAAAAAATGTGATGTGTCCACGTTGTGTTTTGAGCCATTTCCTTTCGTGGGCGCTAGGCCTACCCACACAAGTGAGGTACCATTTTTATCGGGAGACTTGGGGTAACACAGAATAGCAAAACAAGTGTTATTGCCCCTTGTCTTTCTCTACATTATTTCCTTCCAAATGTGAGGCAGTGTGTAAAAAAGACGTCTATGGGAGAAATGCCCTGTAATTCACATGCTAGTATGGGCACCCCGGACTTAAGAGATGTGCAAATAACCACTGCTTCTCAACACCTTATCTTGTGGCCATTTTGGAAATACAAAGGTTTTCTTGATACCTATTTTTCACTTTTTATATTTCAGCAAATGAATTGCTGTATACCCGGTATAGAATAAAAACCCACTGCAAGGTGCAGCTCATTTATTGGCTCTGGGTACCTAGAGTTCTTGATAAACCTACAAGCCTTATATATTCCCGCAACCAGAAGAGTCCAGCTGACGTAACGGTATATTGCTTTAAAAAATCTGACATCGCAGGAAAAAGTTACAGAGTAAAACGTGGAGAAAAATGGCTGTTTTTTTCACCTCAATTTCAATTTATTTTTCTTTCAGCTGTTATGTTCTGTAGGAAACACTTGTAGGATGTACACAAATGACCCCTTGCTGAATTCAGAATTTTGTCTACTTTTTAGAAATGGTTAGCTTTCTGGGATCCAGCATTGGTTTCTCACCCATTCCGGTCACTAACTGGATGGAGGCTGAAAACACAAAAAATAGTAAAAATGGGGTATGTCCCAGTAAAATGTCAAAATTGTATTGAAAAATTGGGTTTTCCAATTCAAGCCTGCCTGTTCCTGAAAGCTGGGAAGATGGTGATCTCGCCCCCGCAAACCCTTTGTTGGTGCCATTTTCAGGGAAAAAACCACGAGCTGCCTTCTGCAGCCCTTTTTTCGTATTTTTTTGAAAAAAACAAAATTTTCACTGTATTTTGGCTAATTTCTTGGTCTCCTTCAGGGGAACCCACAAAGTCAGGGTACCTCTAGAATCCCTAGGATGCTGGAAAAAAAGGACGCAAATTTGGCGTGGGTAGCTTATGTGAACAAAAAGTTATGAGGGCCTAACCGTGAACAGCCCCAAATAGCCAAAAAAAAGGCTCGGCACAGGAGGGGGGAAAGGCCTGGCAGCGAAGGGGTTAAGGGGCAAGGTCTGCCAGCGCTGGAGATCATCTTTGACCCGTCGGAGGAGTGGAGAGATGTTAAGTGCCCAGGCCAGCTCCGGCAACAAGGCCACCTGCACCTCCAGATACCTGAAGCTGTTATGCTTAATGGGGATGTTTTGCCTTTGCTGGTGCTAAGTTATGATTTGAAAGTGTGATGGGACCCTGATAACTAGGCCCCAGCACCAATGTTCTTTCCCTAAACTGTACCTTTGTCTCCACAATTGGCACAACCCTGGCACTCAGGTATGTCCCTTGTAACTGGTACCCCTGGTACCAAGGGCCCTGATGCCAGGGAAGGTCTCTAAGGGATGCAGCATGTCTTATGCCACCCTAGGGAGCCCTCACTCAGCACATGCACACTGCTTCACAGCTTGTGTGTGCTGGTGGGGAGAAAATGACTAAGTCGACATGGCCTTTGTCCAATTTCGCACCAGAGCAGGGCTGGGGGATCCCTGAACCATTGTAGACTGCCCTATGCAGAGATGGTCACCATCTGTGCCCATCGAAGCATTTCCAGAGGTTGGGGGAGGCTACTCCTCCCCAGCCCTTCACACTTATTTCCAAATGGAGAGGGTGTAACACCCTCTCTCAGAGGAAATCCTTTGTTCCGCCTTCCTGGGCCGGGGCTGCCCAGACCCCAGGAGGGCAGGATCCTGTCTGAGGGGTTGGCAGCAGCTGCAGTGGAAACCCCGGAAAGGCACTTTGGCAGTATCCGGGTTCTGTGCTAGAGACCCGGGGGATCATGGAATTGTCCCCCCAATACCAGAATGGTTGGGGTGACAATTCCATGATCTTAGACATGTTACATGGCCATATTCTGAGTTACCATTGTGACACTAAACATATGTAGTGACCTATGTGCAGTGCACGCGTGTAATGGTGTCCCCGCACTCACAAAGTTCAGGGAAAGTGACCCCCACAGTCCAGTGATCCTTCAGTCCAAGCTTGGTGGAGGTAAGTCCTTGCCTCCCCACACCAGACAGCAAACCTGTGTACTGTGTTATTTGCAGCTGCTCCGGCTTCTGTGCACTTCTCCAATGATTCCTTTGTGCACAGCCTAGCCTGGGTCCCCAGCACTCCGTCCTGCAGTGCTCAACACTCTGAGTTGGACTCCAACATCGTGAGACCCTCCTTTTGTGACTCCAATTACACCAATCTTCTAAGTACCTGCTCCGGTACTTCTGCGTGTGCTGCCTGCTTCCGCGGGGGCTCTCTGAGTTGCTGAGCGCCCCCTCTGTCTCCTCCTCCAAGGGACGACATCCTGGCCCTTCCTGGTCTCCAGCAGCACCCAAAAACCTCTAGCGCGACCCTTGCAGCTAGCAAGGCTTGTTTGTGGTATTTCTGAGTGGAAACACTTCTGCAACATCCAGCACACCGTGGGACATCTTCCATCCAAAGGAGAAGTTCCTAGCCCTTTTCGTTGTTGCAGAATCTTCGGCTTCTTCCACCCAGAGGCATACCTTTTGCACCTTCATCCGGGGTTTTCTTTGCTCCTGCCCCCCCAGACACTATCACGACTCTTGGACTTGGTCCCCTTGCCTTGCAGGTCCTCAAGTCCAGGAATCCGTCTTCAGTGCTTTGATGGTGTTTGCGGTTCTTGCAGAATCCCCCTATCACGACTATTGTGTCCTTTTGGGGTAGTAGGGGAACTTTACTCCTACTTTTCAGGGTCTTGGGGTGCAGTATCTTGTACACCCTGACCGTTTTCTTACAGTCCCAGCGACCCTCTACAAGCTCCCATAGGTCTGGGGTCCATTTGTGATTCGCATTCCACTTTTGGAGTACATGGTTTGTTGTTGCCCCAAGACCTATGTTCACCTATTGCATCCTATTGTGATTCTACATTGTTTGCACTACTTTTCTTACTGTTACTTACCTGTTTTGGGTTTGTGTACATATAACTTGTGTATATTACTTACCTTCTAACTGAGGGTACTCACTGAGATACTTGTGGCATATTGTCATAAAAATAAAGTACCTTTATTTTTTAGTAACTCTGAGTATTGTGTTTTCTTATGATATTGTGCTATATGATATAAGTGGCATAGTAGGAGCTTTGCATGTCTCCTAGTTCAGCCTAAGCTGCTTTGCCATAGCTACCTCCTATCAGCCTAAGCTGCTAGAAACACCTCTATTCTACTAATAAGGGATAACTGGAACTGGCACAGGGTGTAAGTACCACAAGGTACCCACTATACGCCAGGACAGCCTCCTACATAAGCCTACTGCTCGGCCACACTACCACAAAATAGAGCATTAGAATTATCTACTTTTGCCACTATCTTACCTCTAAGGGGAACCCTTGGACTTTGTGCACACTATTTCTTACTTTGAATACACAGAGCCAACTTCCTACACCATCCATCCATCCATCCATCCATCAGGGTGTCCTCTCTCAGTAATTTCGCCATGGGCTCTATTGCCAGTGCGAAGAGAAGCGGGGACAGGGGACACCCCTGGTGGGTGCCTCGACGAATGGAGAACAGGTCTGAAATCACTCTATTTACCTGCACTTGTGCGGTCAGAGTAGAGGAGTTTCACTAGGCCACGAAACCTAGGGCCGAACCCATTATTCATTAACACCTGATCCAGGTAAGTCCAGTCCACGGTGTAGAAAGCCTTTTCAAAATCTAGTAGGAGGAGTGCCAATGGAGGGGTCAGAAGGCCCCAGTGGGCCAGTGCTACATGCAGGCGCTAATGCAGTGCCTAGTGCTTCGCGTGGGCATGCAGCCACATTGATCTGGGTGGATCAACAAGGGCAACACCCCTTTCAATCTGGTTGCGAGGATCGTGGACAATACCTTGATTACGGTATTGAGAAGGGAGATGAGGCGATAGGCAGAGCAATGCCGTTGAAGGGGGGCTAGTCTTGGGAATCACCACTATGGTGGCCTGATCAAGGCCCGGGGGAAAACCACCTGTCTCTTCGGCCTCCTCGTACAGAGCGAGCAGGTGGGGGCCTAGGATATCACTGCACTTACTGTAAAGCTCTGCCGGAAAGCTGTCCGGGCCCGGCGTCTTGCCTAGTGCAAGCTTCGCAATCGCCTCCCCAACCTCCTTGAAGCTGATAGCCTCATCCAGGCTGCACCTCTCTGCCGGTGAAAGCTTAGGGAGGACAACGTCTCCCATCAAGGGGGCCTCACTCTCTGATTGCGGCTAGGGCCGCTCTTCGTAAAGTGGCGAACCTCTGTGCAATTCCGCTACGCGTTTTGGAAAGAGCCCCCGACTCGTCAACTATCTCGGGGATAACTCAAATCCGTCAGCGGCTGGGCCGCCAACCAATGCAGAAGCTTTCCATTTTTATCCCCCCAACATACACAAGGGCTGCTAAGGATCACCAGATATGTTTTGCTGTTTCAAGAACCAAGTGTTTAATCTAATTTCTAACCAGGGCAAGTTGCCTCGTTGTGGAGGATTGCGTAAAGACAGCAAGCTGGCGCTTGAGTCGTAATGCCTTAGCCTCAAGGCTGATACCTTAAGGTTGTGTGCCCGTTTCCGCACCGGCAGGAGATGTTTAGCTTGTCCCCGGAGGGCAGCCTTACACGCCGCCCAGACTATGCAAGGTGATCGCACCGACCCCAAAGTGTGATCAAAGGAGTGAGGTGATCTTTCACCGCCTGGGTATACTCCCGATCTTGGAGGTGCCAGGCATTCAGACGCCACATTGGGCGCCGAGTGAGGTCCATATCCCCTAGACAGATTTGTAGCGGTGCATGGTCCGAGACCCCGTGTGGCAATATCTCCGCCCCAGTGACGCTGGAAACATCCAGTGCTGGCATGAAAATGAGATCAATTCTGGCATGCATATGGTGTGCCGCCGACGTATGAGTGTACTGTCGTTTTTCTGGGATGCCATATTTGCCAAACCTCACATAGGCCGATGCTCTCAGCCCAATCGCTCAATGCCGACGCCCGATGGGAGAGGCCTGTGGACACGGGGCCAGAGATGTCTAACATTGGATTCAGAACAGCGTTGAAGTCTTCACCTAGCAGGGTCGGCCCCTGCGGGAGCCCCGACAACAGGTCTCCGAGAGCAAGCAAAAATCGGATACCACAACATAGTGCCCTTGTGATTCGGACTGGGTAGCAGTTACCACTATGGGCAGGAAATGGTGCAGCAGAATCGCCACCCCCCTGGAGCCCCAGAATAACCTGCGTGGTAAACCCTGTCAAATCTTCTGTCAGTGAGACCGGATCCTCTGGGTTTGCGCCTGTTCCCACTATGTCCACCTCTTGGCAGCTCCAAACTCTACTAGCTATCATAGCACAGAGTTAAAGAATGGCCAAGCCGGGGATGGGGTTTAGGTTGGGAACAGCAGGGAAGGAGACCTGTGGAAGCAAGAGTTAAAAATACAATAGCAAGGTCATTCACATTAATCTTCCTGAACTTTGTTTTAATTCTTTATGCTCTAATAACATGAGAGATCAAGAACCTTTCAATAACGTGACCTTTTTATACTCATATGCTCTGAACATTAAACTCTCTCAATTTATTCCTTGGAATAGCACTTACATCACAACAAGAGTACATTTGTTCCCAAAGCATTAACTGCTATAGGATTCATGAATGATACTGTAGAATAGGCAAACTGACTAAACTTGTTTTGTCTAGAAAGATCACACTCTGTTTGATCTAAGTTTCAAGATTCAATTGCCCAGAAATTATTGGGGACCTTTTTGCCAGACTGCGCATCAAGACTCAAGTACCTGGAATGATTGTGTGCTCTGCCGATCTGAACTGCAAGGGTTAATTGCCAAGAATGAATCGCCCACACTGTTGCCAATTCAACCATCAAGATTCAAATGCCTCGAAAGGATCGCGCACTCTGCCGATCCGAACTGCAAGGGTTAATTGCCAAGAATGAATTGCGCACACTGTTGCCGATTCAACCATCAATATTCAAATGCCTCGAAATGATCACGCACTCTGCCGATCAGAACTGCAAGGCTTAATTGCCAAGAATGAATCGCGTACACTGTAAATCACAAAACCTAAAAACTCAAATGTTTTTATAAACGGAGTCGGGGGCCTACCCCGACCTCCGACTTACAGCCCTGCTTGAAGATCAGCAAGATAACGAGGACAGGGCCAGGAAATGTCCAAGTAGGCCTCCGGAAAAGGAGCCCAGGAAAATGCTGCACCGGGACTTCGGAATAGTGAGCACGTGAGGCTGGGCTAGGTTACTTAAATAGACCCAAGCCCCGCCCACATGCCACACCCAGCCAGGCCGCAGGAAAGGCTTGAAAATGAACAATACATAACAAACAGCATTAATGACATTTCAAAATAAATACCTGCAATGCAAAAAGTTAGTATGCAATATCAACACACAATGCATGAATTATTACATTGCATAAGGTTTGTCATTTTGCATTATGTTGCCCCAGAGCGTGCTCTGTCCTGGTGTTGCCAGTACTCCCCCCTCCCGAACGCGCTCTAGGGCCTGGCTTGTCTGGGTTTAGGGGGTGAAAACGCCGCACTAGTCGTGGAGCATGAACGTCAGATGCTGAGAACCATGAGTCATTCTCTGGATGTATCCTTTCCAAGATATTAGATACCAGAGAGTACGACCTCTAAATTTTGAATCCAGAACCTGTTTTACTTCGTATTCCAATACTCCTTGTACCAGTACTGGAGTTGGTCGAGAGCGAGTTTTCTGGAAAGCTCTTTTCAGGAGAGAAGTATGAAACACTGGATGAATACGTAGTGATTTTGGTAACTGTAGTTTGTAGGTTACTGGATTGACCTGTTGAAGAACTGTGTAAGGACCTATATATTTGGGATTTAACATATGTCTTTTCTTGAAATCAATGTGGCGTGTGGAAAGCCACACTCTATCTCCTGGCTTATATTGTGGTCCCTCACAATGTTATTTGTCATAATGTTTTTTATACTTTTGTTTTGCTTTGTTTAGATGTTGCTGGATTTGTTTCTGGGTTTGATGGAGTTGTCATATTGTTTCTGACACTGCTGGTGTAAGTGAAATTTGTTGTGGAATTGTGATTGGCAAAGTATCTGGGTGATAACCAAATAGACTGAAAAAGGGCGTCGCCCCAGTAGAAGTATGATACGAGTTATTGTAGGCCAGTTCAGCTAACCAAAGCATTGATACCCAAGAATGGAGTGCTTTTTCAGCGTAAGCACGCAAATATTGTTTCAATGTTTGATTGAGTCTCTCAGTTTGGCCATGTGGTTGAGGATGACGACTGGTAGATAATATAGATGTAATTTGCAGCGCTTTGCACCATGTTTTCCAGAAGTTAGAGGCAAATTGTGATCCTCGATCGGAAAGAATTACCTTTGATAATCCGTGATAACAGACCACTCAATTTAAAAGTATTGTTTCCAATTCACTAGAGGTAGGCAATTTCCTGCAAGCAATGAAATGTGCATATTTTGTGAGACTATCTACCACTACAAGGATTGCTGAGTGATGTTGAACAAATGGCAGTCCTGTAATAAAGTCTATTGATATGTATTCCCAAGGTCGGAGTGGAGTTGGGAGATGATGTAACAGTTCTTTTGGTTTTGAATGACTTGTCTTGGTACAAGCACAAACTTCACAGTTAGTTACCATTTGCTTGACGTCTTTTGTCAAAGTAGGCCACCAAAAATATTGTTGGATTAGTTCAAGTGTTTTAGGAATACCTGGATGACCTGCCGTAGGTATAACATGCAAATAATGAAACACTAATTTGCGCAACTTGGTAGTGGGAACAAATAAACATGCATCATGAAAAGGTAGGCCTTGTTTGATTGATCTTTTGGGGTCTGCTTGAGCCCATTTCTGCCATTTTTCGATGGTGAAAGAATTACAAATATTTTTAAAAAAATCTTCAGTTTTAAGGATACAAAGGATTTTTTCTGGAGCAATGATAGCTTTTGGGGGCTGGATTGTGGGTAACATGGTAGAGTCTTGTCTGGACAAGGCATCTGCTTTGCAACTGTCTTTGCCGGGACGAAAGGTTACCACAAAATCAAACTCGGCAACAAACAGCATCCATCGTAATTGTTGAGGAGTCAAAAGACTAGCTGAACTCATGAACTGTAGATTACGATGATCTGTGTATACTGTAATAGTGTACTTGGCGCCTAGCAAATAGTGTCTCCACTCTTTAAAGGCATCACTGATTGCTAGAAGTTCTTTCTCAGCAATGACATAATTTTGTTCCGGTTCGTTTAGTTTTCGAGACATGTAAGCTTCAAGGTGTGGCTGACCGGTATCTTTGTTGCGTTGCGATAACACTGCACCAATTGCCACATCTGAAGCATCTGCTTCTACTATGAATGTGTGTTTAGTATCTGGGTGAGTCAAGATTGAGGCGGTGGAGAAGGCTTCTTTTAAGGTTGAAAAAGCCTTGTCAGCTTCTGGAGACCATACAAATGGTTCTTTCTTTCGTAGTAACTTGGTGATTGGTGCCACTGTCTGTGAGAAGTGGTCTATGAATCTGCAATAGAAATTTGCAAAACCAAGGAAGCACTGAACATCTCGAACAGTTTTTGGGATTGGCCAATCAGATACTGCTTACACTTTTCTTTCTGCCATGACCATGCCTTGAGGGGTAAGGATGACCCATATAAATTCAACGGTGGTAACATGAAATTTGCACAATTTGCAATATAAATTATGTTTCCGAAGGGCTGTGGGAATCTTTTGGACATGTTGTACATGTCCGACTTCATTATCAGAATAGATTAGAATATCATCAATATAATCTTTTGCAAATAGATCATAGATATTCTCTAAGGACATCATTCAGAAAGAATTGGAACGCTGCTGGAGCATTACAAAGTCCAAAGGGCATGACTGTGTATTCAAATAGACCATATCTAGTTTTAAAGGCGGTTTTCCACTCATTGCCTTCTCTCATCCTGACTAGGTGGTAAGCTCCTCTTAGGTCTAACTTGGTGTAAATTTTGTCTTTTTTAACTTGACCCAACAGGACAGGGATCAAGGGTAATGGGTATTTATTTTTTACTGTGATTTCATTTAATCCACTATAGTCTATACAAGTCCTAAGATCCCCATTAGTCTTGGAAACAAAAAAAAAGAGGAGATGCTGCAGGAGACTTGGAAGGGCGGATAAATCCATTTGCTAGAAATTGATCTAAATAGCTTCTTAGATATTGATTTTCGTGTTCAGACAGGACATACACACGACAACTAGGGAGCATAGCACCAGGAGTCAGATCAATTTGACAGTCATAGGGTCTGTGAGGTGGCAAGGTTCCTGCTTTGTTTTCATCAAAAACATCAAGGAAGGATGAATAATGCAAAGGCAGCGTTACATCTTTTTCAGTGGCTGTGGCTAAGTGGGATTTGTGGGAATCTGTGACTCTTGATATCTGGAGACATTTTTCTTTACACAGAAGTGAAGAAAACGTGATATTCCTTTTTTGCCAATTTTTTAAAGAATTATGGTAACTTAACCACGGCATTCCTAGGATAATTCCATACTGAGGAGCATGGATTACATCAAAGATTATTTTTTTCTACATGTTTGCTGTCTTGATTTCCCCCTTTACAGATCACAGATAAGGGGAAGGTCTCCAGAGTCACCTGACCTCCAGCTAGGAGTTTTCCATCTACAGCTTGTATTATTTCTGGTGTTTTCTTCTTCTTACATGGGATCCCCCATGTTTGAATCAATTGTGCATCGATAAAATTGCCAGTAGCCCCGGAATCTACTAAGGCTTTCTTTAGATACGTTTTTTGTTTTACCAGTACTTCTAGATCTCATTTTAAATGTCTTGACTCAAGTAAAACCTTTTCAGCATCTTGTGAAGGGTCCACGTTACACCCAATAGCAACCCTTCCTTACACCTTGGGTGTTCTAGTTTTCCTGATTGATCTGTGCATTTGCTACAACCTTCTTGGTAGGGGTTTGTTTACTTTTTGGTTTTGCTGTACATTCTTTAGCGAAATGGACCTTTCGACCACAATACAGACATTGTCCGTTCTTTCTACATAGATCTTTCTCTTCTTTCGTTAAGGGCCGCCTGATGGTTCCTATTTCCATTGGTTCATGATTGTTGTCTCCATGAACTTGTGATTCGCTATGCTCATGAACACGCCAGGAATTTTTCTCAGTCTTTTTGTGTGTTTCCCGTCGTTCTGCAAGACGATGGTCTAGTTTTAAAACAAGATTCATCAGATCTTGACAATCCGTGGGTTGAGGATCAATCTGTGCAAGAATGTCTTTTAACTCATCTTTGAGTCCTTGACAGAACAGGGCTAATCTCTTTTCCTCAGGCCAGGCCATTTCTGCTACCAGCCAATTAAAGTTAGCCAAGTAAGAGACAAGATCCTTATTTCCTTGTCGCAATTCTAACAGTTCTCGGTCTGCAGACAGAATAACTGTTCTTCGATCAAAAACACTTTAAAATTCTTGGACAAAGTCTCTCCAGTTATAAAGCAAAGGATTATCTTGACGCATGAGAGGGATTGCCCAGGTGGCTGCGTCTCCAGTCAAATAAGAAATCAAGAAGGCCACCCTGGATTGGGGATCAGGGAAGGTGTTTGGTCTACAGGTGAAATGCAATTCTACTTGAATCAAAAAGGATTGCACCTTCTGAGGATCACCTGAAAACCTTTCTGGGGGAGCCAAAGGAATGGGTGTGGGAACTGTGAGTGATATGTTAGTTGGAGGATTCCCTCCTGAACTTTGAGGCGGAGGATTAAGCCAACCCACACCAAGAGGACTTTGCTCCTTCTTTCCCACTCTGTCTTGTAACTGATCCACCCTTTCTGCTAGATTGGCTGCTATGTTTTTAGATTCGACTACATCCAATTGAAGCTGCATAATTACCTTAAGTAACTTGCCCAATGTGCCATATTTAAAACCTAGCACAAACCAGGAGGATTAAAATTTGTGGGCTCACTATTCTGTCAGCGAGACCGGATCCTCAGGGTTTGCGCCTGTTCCCAATATGTCCACCTCTTGGCAGCTCCAAACTCTACTAGCTATCATAGCACAGAGTTAAAGAATGGCCAAGCAGGGGATGGGGTTTAGGTTGGGAACTGCGGGGAAGGAGACCTGTGGAAGCAAGAGTTAAAAATACAATAGCAAGGTCATTCACACTAATCTTCATGAACTTTGTTTTAATTCTTTATGCTCTAATAACATGAGAGATCAAGAACCTTTCAATAACGTGACCTTTTTATACTCATATGCTCTGAACATTGAACTCTCTCAAGTTAATCCTTAGAATAGCAATTACATCACAACAAGAGTTAATGAGTACATTTGTTCCCAAAGAATTAACTGCTATAGGATTAATGAATGGTACTGTAGAATAGGCAAACTGACTAAACGTGTTTTGTCTAGAAAGATCACACTCTGTTTGATCTAAGTTTCAAGATTCAATTGCCCAGAAATTATTGCGCACCTTATTGCCAAACTGCGCATCAAGACTCAAGTACCTGGAATGATTGTGTGCTCTGCCGATCTGAACTGCAAGGGTTAATTGCCCAGAATGAATCGCCCACACTGTTGCCGATTCAACCATCAAGATTCAAATGCCTCGAAATGATCACGCACTCTGCCGATACGAACTGCAAGGGTTAATTGCCAAGAATGAATCGCGCACACACTTGCCGATTCAACCATCAAGATTCAAATGCCTCTAAATGATTGCGCACTCTGCCGATCCGAACTGCAAGGGTTAACTGCCAAGAATGAATTGCGCTCACTGTTGCCGATTCAACCATCAAGATTCAAATGCCTTGAAATGATTGCACACTCTGCCGATCAGAACTGCAAGGGTTAATTGCCAAAAATGAATCGTGCACACTGTTGTGGATTCAACCATCAAGATTCAAATGCCTCGAAATGATCGCGCACTCTGCCGATCCGAACTGCAAGGGTTAATTGCCAAGAATGAATCACGCACACTGTTGCCGATTCAACCATCAACATTCAAATGCCTTGAAACGATCGCGCACTCTCCGATCTGAACTGCAAGGGTTAAGTGCCAAGAATAAATCGTGCACACTGTAAATCACAGAGCCAAAAACTCAAATGTTTCTAGAAACGGAGTCGGGGCCTACCCCGACCTCCGTCTTACCGCCCTGCTTGAAGATCAGCAAGATAATGAGGACAGGGCCAGGAAATGTTCAAGTAGGCCTCCGGAACAGGAGCCCAGGAAAATGCTGCTGCTCTGCACCGGGAGTTCCGAATAGTGAGCATGTGGAGCTGGGCTGGATTCCTTAAATAGACCCAAGCCCCGCCCACATGCCACACCCAGCAAGGCTTCAGGAAAGGCTTGAAAATGAACAATACATTACAAACAGCATTAATGACATTTCAAGATAAATACCTGCAATGCAAAAATTTAATATGCAATATCAACACACAATGCATGAATTATTACATTGCATAAGGTTTGTCATTTTGCATTATGTTACCCGTAGAGGCGCACTGTCCTGGTGTTGACATCCTCCCTGTGTGAGGATGAGGCATTTGGTGCCAAGCAAATGGGTCTCCTGGAGCAAAACCACGGAGGGGGCATACCTGCGAAGCGTATTAAAAAACGCTGACCTTTTGATCTTGCCCAGGAGCCCGTTCACATTCCATGAAAGAACCTGCATCAAGGGCAAGGGGGACCCCGCGTGAGGTGAATTAATGAAGGCATGTGTTGCATGTCTGCCAGTGGCCCTGGGTGTGACCACCTAAAGGAAGAAAAATTAAAATGACAACAACCTAACCATGGTGAAACGTCAAAACTATGCATCATGAGTAACTCCCCTCCCCCCAACCACCGCCCACCACATACTTCCACCCCTGAAGCATCTGTCACCCAAAAACCCAACCAAAACCTGGGAACCAAACGGCCTGTTCTGTGTGTGGAGTGGTGGACCCCTCCATTCAGCCGGATGTGTGCAATCTAGCCCCTATTCCTAACAGCAACCAACGACAAGCAAGCGGTAAGCGCCCCCAGGCTAAGTCTCCAGGAGGCAGTCTAGTTGTCTCACCCTTCAAGTGAGCGAGGGAGTCTGGCTGAGCCGGTCCTCCTCCACTGCCTGTGTGGGTCCCCCGATCACTGGGGCAGCCAAGGGAGCTCCTCTGGCCGGATGGCTGGGCCCCTGCTGCGATTCCTCAGCAGATGGGCTGCTTGGACCACTCCTCTTCCTGCGGCGGGACCTGGTGCGTCTGCGTCCTCCACATTCGTCCGTGGGAGCCACTGGTCAAGGACCTGGGGAGTCCCCCAGACCAGGGGGGACCCCTCTGGGACAGCCGGCCCTCCTCAGTAAGCCAGCCCCATGCCGCTTCAGGTGAGTCAAAGAAGAAGGACTTCCCATCCATAAGGACTTTAAGGCGAGCGGGGAAGAGGAGCATATAGGTTAACTGCATTGCCCTGAGTTTTTGCTTAACACTTTCGTAGGAGCGGCACCGGGACTGGGCTTCACGGGTATAAACCGGGAATATTAGGATCTTGTGGTTGTTCCAACGGAGGTCTGGGCACAGTTTAGCCTCCCTAAGGATGGCGTCGCAGTCTTTGAAGTTCAGGAAGCGGGCGATCATTGGCCTCCTGGGTCCCCCAGGCGGGGGTCTGGGCGTGAGTGCCCTATGGGCCCGTTCAATTGCAAACCAGGGGGACAGGTACTGCTCTGGCATCCAGGATCAAATCCAGCTCTCCAAAAACTCAAGCGCCTGGTTCGCCTCCGCCCCCTCTGGGAAACCAACGAAGGTTATTGCGCCTGGAGCGGTTCTCCGCATCTGCTGCTCGGCGGTGAAACTCTCCTGTGTGGGTCAGCAGCTGGGCAACCTTGGACTTGAGGTCTGCAAGCTCGCCCTCCACCTGGGATACACGACCCTCGACCTCTGTAATGCGGCTCACCGCTGTCTGCAGATCTTGTCTCAACAGGCCCATATCCTTGCGCACCTTGCCGATTTTAGTCTCTACCGCCAATCGTGAGGACTGGATAGCCTGGAGGATCGCATCCACCCCGTCCCACTGTAGACCCCCCAACACCAGGTCACTCACACAAGACCATAAAAGTGGCTATTGTAACAATAATAAAATAAAGCCGAATAAAATATATCTAGGTTAGAGTGCACAGCGGCTTGGCCTAGTGTGTTAAAATAACGTGCATGGAGCTATAGCTAAAATGGCTACGCAACAAGGGGAACATTATTTCCTGTTGCTGATGGAAAACGGGAAACAACGTTGAGGAGAAACCCCGTTCCCAGTTTAAAGATCAGTCTACCAGCAAACATTCATGAATAGGGAGGCTAAATGGACAACGATTCTAACTCCCCAAGTCTATGGGCTGATGTGATAGCCACTAGAAAAAATATCTTCCCGATCAATGCTTCAGGCTTACACTCTCTAAAGGTTGTAAATGAGGAGACTGTAAAGCCTTGAGAACTAATGGCAGATCCCAAGCAGGTGTAGCATTCCTAACAGGTGGCTTAGTCAAGGGAAACCCCTTTAGAAGGTGGTATCCACAATATTCAACTCCTGAACACCCCAAGGGGCCCTTATTGATATAATTGCTATCCATTGTACTTTGAAAGTAGAGATGGCCAACCATTTTTTAAACAAATCCTGTAAAAACGGAAGCACCCAAGAGGAGTGACAAGTAGTAGGGCAGTGGTTCCCAAACATTTTCGACTTGCGGCTCCCTTGCCGTTGGCTGCAGTGCCCCATTATGTTACTTTTTTCTAGGCTGAACAGGGAATGTAAGCACAAGCCTAGGAAGCACTACTATTTTTTTCCCTGAAGATAATTGGGATGAAGCTGATGAAGGTATTGTAATTATAGATATAACAAAATATCAATATAACAGTTGTTTAATAGAAAACTTTAATTGGTTGAGACAAAACAATAATCTTTTGCACTGGGGCCGGCATGCCATATTTATTCCGTGGGGCATGAGATCTGACCCATGTAAGACTTTCTATTGTATTAAGTTAAACTTTGCATTCCTTAAGATCTCTACCAGGTACTGCTGGGCCCCTGCCCATTCCCCACCTGCAAACTGCATGTGCGTGTCTGCCTTTCATGCCTCTCTCTACTGAGCCAGACTGATCCACATTTGACTTGTTACAACGCCACATACCATGGTAATGATCTTTCCCGTGCATTAGCAATTCCTGCCAGAAAATGTGCACTGGTGGCTTCGCAACACCAAATACTTCCAAGAGGCCTTGAGCACACATACTACCGCCCCATACATCTAAAAGTGCCCCACTGGTAGCTCCACAGATTCACATAATGTTCTGAATAATTAAAGCTGATGACCCCTCAGAAAATGTGCCCAGAGCGTCAAGTCCCGCCTCCCGCAAGTCAGTACAGTAGGCCTGGCTGCTAAAGGTTTGAATTTCACGTACCACCATAATGGGAAGGCTGACGCGTGGGTCCTTGATATCTTTAGTACAACGCAGGCATAACTTCCATGTCTTATCAGCAGGTGAGAGTGAAGTCTCAACAGTTTTTGACAACCATGGACTTCAGAGCCTAGTGTCTGATGAAAGGAAGAGTAGTCCCAAAACAACTGCCCTCATCACCCCCTTCTGCACCATCTGGAAACCCACTGCAGCCTTTCTCTCATATAGTAAGTCGTTTTGGTGGTAATTTTGGGCACCTCCCATCCCTCAGAGACCATGCCACATATAACGAAGCTCATATCCAACAACAGCAAATTGCATGTCGGTAACGTCAGTAGTGAGGAGTGTTCTACTGCATGGTACCAACTGTACCTCAACTTGAGATACATTATCGATGGCTGCTGATGTCACTTAAAACTTCTCAAAAGAAAAAAAACCTAGCTTCGGCAGGAAACTGAATAGCTTTGTGCTGACTGTAAGGACAAATCTAGTAGCATTGTGATCTCAGGGAGACCCCTAAGCACCAAGGGTCCGAGTGACAGAACACCTGGGCACCTCGGGGCTGACAGACACGTCCTTGAGTGCCTCAGAACAGAGGTCCAGGCGCTTTTGAGCGCGAGGATGAAGCACCCATTCAGCAGATCCTCATGGCGGAAGGGTAGTAGAAGATTCCGGAGTATTTTGGGTATGAGACACAGGGCAAGGCTTCTAGGGTAATTAATGATTTTCTACGGTAAGTGACCAACATGTACTTACCATTCACAGATGGCCACTATCAATATACTGTAATTGACGCATAGCAGAGGAACACAATGAGCAAGGGTGAGAGCGGGGTGAAGTATTAATGATGATTTGAAGGCACAAGAGCGCTTAGGACAACATATTTTTGGAGGGTAGTGCAGGGACTTTGGAAGCCTGGAGGGTGTGTCTAGCGGCGGCTGCTGCTTCAGGGAGGCCAGCACATGAGGTAGACTTGGACAGTTTGTAGGTAGGGGCCAATGCTCCAAAGAGTCCATGGCCCGTGGGAGTCTTGCATTAGCCCAGTGGTTCACAAATTGTGTGCGGTGCCCCTGGCTAGTTTTCACAGTGCACCGGGGAGCTGCGGTGCACAGATTGGAAACTACTGTAGTAGAGTTTAGAGACATGTTTGCGCATCACCTAAAAAAGGATAACCAGTGATGATTGTAGGAATTCCTAGAGGACAGCCTCCTAGAATGTTGTATTGAGTCCGCCACTGAGGAGGAAAGACCCTGCAACCTCAAACCCCTCCTTTCAATAGCCATATTGTCAGACACAGTTTCCTGCATGTCTGGGGAAGATTTGGAGAACCAAGGGGACAGGGATTTGTAGGCAGAATTCACTCTTGTGCATTCACCATCAATTTCAATGAGGGAAACTAAGTTTCAGAGAGAGAGAAGAGAGAAGATTACCCTTTCTCCAAATGACTATCCGAAAGGTTAGAGAGGCTAGAGACTGGGACCATGTGTCGGGCTTCCTATGTAAGATTTTGTAACTGTGCTGTCTGTTTATATTAACAAAACCTGTTTGCAAAGCATATGAGAAGTGTAGTATAGCTAGATAAACTGCCCTCAACTCCCTCCAATCAATTCGATGGGTGAATCGTGTCCTGTGGTAACCACTTCTCCTGAACTGAGTGCCTGCCCAGGGTCATGCCCCACCCCTATTTGCTTGCATCTGTATTCAATACCTGGGGAGGGGGAGAGCTACAGGAAAACTCTTGGCCAGGTTTGCAGGATCCAACTACCATTAGATCAACTGCCAGATGTCAGTTGAGAGAGGCACCATGTGTTCCAGGGGATGTGATTCTAGCTTCCAGTGAAGCAGAAGCTGCTGAACCTGGGGACCAAGGTGAAGATGAGCCCAGGGAACTGCAAACACACGCAGCCTGTAGAGAAGTAACAATGGAATCAGAAGCAAGAAGACAAGAGCTATCATAAATGTAACTAGTAGATAAAGAACCATACATACCATGTGACCCTGAAGGCGTAATCAATCTATTGCCAATGCCGCAGGTCTGTTCCTCAAAGAAAGTAATAAATTCCTTAAGGCCTGTGCCCAGGACTGGGGGAGACTGGCCACTCCCAGATTAGTCTGGAAATGAGTGTCGATGAACTGTAGATCCTGAGTGGGCTCAAGATGAGATTTCTCCAAATTTATAATAAGACCAAAGTCCTTCAGAACTTGGCAAACCAGATGTATCTCAGAATGAAGAATTGAATGTAATGGAGAAGCCAGTTATCCAAGTAAGGGTGAAGTTAAAAACTGAGTTTGTGCAGATGAGCGACAGCAGGAGCCATCACTTTGGTTAAAACCCTTGGAGATTTTGAGAAACCAAAAGGAAGCACCCTGAATAGCCAGTGACGACCTTCCATACAGAAACAAAGATACTGCTAATGAGGTGGATATATTGGGATGTGGAAGTAGGCATCTCTCAATTCCAATGACCCAATCCATTCTCAAGGGTGAATGAGAGGAATTATATTCTAAAAATTATCCATCATTAACCAGGGTTTGTTCAGAAACACATTGAGGTTCATCAAGTTTATTATCAATCTGAATTTCCCAGACGGATATTGCACCAGAAACACAGTGGAATAGAAGACCTCCCTCTTTGGTCTTCTGCAACTGGTATTATTGCATTTTCTTTTATACCAGCTCTGCAATTTCTTGTGCAAGGGCAGGAAATCTGTAAGGGTTCCGTGAGAGGAAAGAATGCACTGGACCTGACCAAGGTGGGATGCTTGCAAAATTCAGTGAGTAACCCCTTTCTATGATACACAGGACGTACGCATCAAAAACATCCTTTTGCTACTTGTGAAGAAAAAAGGAAACACACGCTCCCACTGGCATAGTCAGGAGTGCTACCTGGGCTTCACAGGGAGGGTAGGTTGAGGTTTGGAAAACTGCCTCTTGGGAAAGGATTAAGGCTGCCTGTTTCTGCCCTGAAACCTAATAGGAGGAACCCACTGATGTCTGCTTGGAAGCCTTGTGAAGCAGGTCTGTTTTTGGGCTGAAAGCTGAAGAGCCTTATAGAGCATATTTTCCAATTGTCTCCAAAGAGTTTACTGCCAGTAAATGGCATATAGTGCAACCCAGACTTTTGAGCACTATCAAACCTTCCAGTCTCAGGTAAATGTAGCGTCAAGCAAAAATAGACGATGCAAAAGGGAAATTGATGCTTTTAAAATGTCACAGAAGATGTTCACAAGAAACAGTCTGCCTTTCCATATTTGTAAACAATTCTGAACATTGAACCCCTTCCTGACTGGCAGAGGTGAGTGAATAAAAATCTTTGACAAGGGATTGGGGGGAATAAACTGCATACATGGCCAAATGCAGGGGCTACATTTAATGCCTTTTACATATTCTTAAATTCCCTCAGAAGAAGATCTAAAACATCTTTATTTACTACGAGGCAAGTAGGGGAACTAAAGTGTAACTGATGAAAAAGACCCATACTGGTGCTGGGCAATTCATCTTCCGTAGGGATATTTCAGTTGTCTCCCAGATAACTGAAGAGAGTTAAAAGGTATTGTTTCTGAATGAATTTAGACCTAGGAGCTGCCTCCAGAACCCGAGTCCCAGGGACCTGAAAGCTGGCAATCTCAATGCCAGAACAGGGGTATCAAAAGTAACTAAGTTAATACAAAACATAACTATAAACGAAAAGTGACAGAAATATAACTCATTACTCTCTAAGCTTTGTATTTCGCTTATTTCCCCCCTCTTCTCTCTTTTTTAGGGTCAGGCCTGTGACAGCACATTAATATGCACTCTTGCTAGTGAGACTCTATAGTATACAATATAGGGCTTGTAATCTGCCCACTGCTTACCATTTGTTAAGAGTTCATGTCACTGCTTTGCTGCATCCTAAATGGCCAGCAAAGGCCATGCGTCACTTCTGTTCCTTTCTCTGGTGCAGGGACCAAGCACAGATTGATTACATTTAATTGGTGTCCGTTTGCTGATTGTGCCTTGATTCAAGTGCAATATTTTTTACCCATTTTTCTGCTTTCCCCTTCCACCACTTCTCTATGTAGCTGTCCCCTTCGTCCCCACCCTTCTGTTCTTGCTTGCTTAAACCAGCCCCCTCCCTGAGTCCATCCATGCTTGCCCCTCCCGCTCTTACATCCAAAAATAAAAAGAGCTATGGTGCGGTGCGAGTGCTGGCCATCACAGCGCTTTCTTGATAACTTTAATTCAGCCATGCTGCACAGCCATGCTGCTGTATATGACTAAAAAGCATTGATAAAGTGAATAGCTCTTGTGTAGCTGACACCTATAGTCTTTATCAATGCTTTTTTGACAGGGATGATAACACTGAGGCAAGATTATTTGTTCCAGCGTAGTATTTGTCAACAGTCACAATCAAAAAATATTTTATTTAGCACAGAAGACTGTTTGAAACATTTGCATTTAATTCCTGCTAGTTACACGTATGTGTTTTCTTCGTTAGACAGTACTGTTAATCGAGTCATTCTGTGACCCTCTGTCGATTTAAGAGTGTAGTCCTGCTTTTATGTTTGTGGAACATACTCAGTTTGGGTTCTCTTCTTATGCAGCAATCCCCAAAAACACAGCACTCGCGAACAAGGCATAACTGTATAAAGCAAGAAATCCCTAGCACCACTATACACCCTAACACATTATATTAACCCCTTCGCTGCCAGGCCTTTTCCCCCTCCTGTGCCGAGCCTTTTTTTGGCTATTTGGAGCAGTTCGCGCTTAGGCCCTCATAACTTTTTGTTCACATAAGCTACCCATGCCAAATTTGCGTCCTTTTTTTCCAACATCCTAGGGATTCTAGAGGTACCCAGACTTTGTGGGTTCCCCAGAAGGAGGCCAAGAAATTAGACAAAAAACAGTGAAAATTTCATTTTTTTAAAAAAATTTGGAAAAATGGGCTGCAGAAGAAGGCTTGTGGTTTTTTCCCTGAAAAGGGCATCAACAAAGGGTTTGCGGTGATAAAATCACCAGCTTCCCAGCTTTCAGGAACAGGCAGACTTGAATCAGAAAACCCAATTTTTCAACCCAATTTTGGCATTTTACTGGGACATACCCCATTTTTACGATTTTTTGTGCTTTCAGCCTCCTTCCAGTCAGTGACAGAAATGGGCATGAAACCAACGCTGGATCCCATAAACCGCAACATTTCTGAAAAGTAGACAAAATTCTGAATTCAGCAAGGGGTAATTTGTGTAGATCCTACAAGGGTTTCCTACAGAAAATAGCAACTGAAAAAGAAAAATATTGAAATTGAGGTGAAAAAAACATCAATTTTTCTCTAAGTTTTACTCTGTAACTTTTTCCTGCAATGTCAGATTTTCGAAAGCAATATACCATTACGTCTGCTGGACTCTTCTGGTTGCGGGGATATATAGGGCTTGTAGGTTCATCAAGAACTCTAGGTACCCAGAGCCAATAAATGACCTGCACCCTGCAGTGGGTTTTCATTCTATGCCGGGTATACAGCAATTCATTTGCTGAAATATAAAGAGTAAAAAATAGCTATCAAGAAAACCTTTGTATTTCCAAAATGGGCACAAGATAAGGTGTTGAGAAGCAGTGGTTATTTGCACATCTCTGAATTCCGGGCTGCCCATACTAGCATGTGAATTACAGGGCATTTCTCAAATAGACGTCTTTTTTACACACTGTCTTACATTTGGAAGGGAAAAATGTAGAGAAAGACAAGGGGCAATAACACTTGTTTTGCTATTCTATGTTCCCCCAAGTCTCCCGATAAAAATGATACCTCACTTGTGTGGGTAGGCCTAGCGCCCGCGACAGGAAACGCACCAAAGCGCAACGTGGACACATCACAGAAAACAGACCTGTTTTTAGCAAAGTGCCTACCTGTAGATTTTGGCCTCTAGCTCAGCCGCCACCTAGGGAAACCTACCAAACCTGTGCATTTCTGAAAACTAGAGACCTAGGGGAATCCAAGATGGGGTGATTTGTGTGGCTCGGACCAGGTTCTGTTACCCAGAATCCTTTGCAAACCTCAAAATTTGGCTAAAAAAACACATGTTCCTCACATTTCTGTGGCAGAAAGTTCTGGAATCTGAGAGGAGCCACAAATTTCCTTCCACCCAGCGTTCCCCCACGTCTCCCGATAAAAATGATACCTCACTTGTGTGGGTAGGCCTAGCGCCCGCGACAGGAAACACCCCAAAGCGCAATGTGGACACATCACAGAAAACAGACCTGTTTTTAGCAAAGTGCCTACCTGTAGATTTTGGCCTCTAGCTCAGCCGCCACCTAGGGAAACCTACCAAACCTGTGCATTTCTGAAAACTAGAGACCTAGGGGAATCCAAGATGGGGTGATTTGTGTGGCTCGGACCAGGTTCTGTTACCCAGAATCCTTTGCAAAGCTCAAAAATTGGCTAAAAAAACACATGTTCCTCACATTTCTGTGGCAGAAAGTGCTGGAATCTGAGAGGAGCCACAAATGTCCTTCCACCCAGCGTTCCCCCACGTCTCCCGATAAAAATGATACCTCACTTGTGTGGGTAGGCCTAGCGCCCGCGACAGGAAACGCCCCAAAGCGCAACGTGGACACATCACAGAAAACAGACCTGTTTTTAGCAAAGTGCCTACCTGTAGATTTTGGCCTCTAGCTCAGCCGCCACCTAGGGAAACCTACCAAACCTGTGCATTTCTGAAAACTAGAGACCTAGGGGAATCCAAGATGGGGTGATTTGTGTGGCTCGGACCAGGTTCTGTTACCCAGAATCCTTTGCAAAGCTCAAAAATTGGCTAAAAAAACACATGTTCCTCACATTTCTGTGGCAGAAAGTTCTGGAATCTGAGAGGAGCCACAAATTTCCTTCCACCCAGCGTTCCCCCACGTCTCCCGATAAAAATGATACCTCACTTGTGTGGGTAGGCCTAGCGCCCGCGACAGGAAACGCCCCAAAGCGCAACGTGGACACATCACAGAAAACAGACCTGTTTTTAGCAAAGTGCCTACCTGTAGATTTTGGCCTCTAGCTCAGCCGCCACCTAGGGAAACCTACCAAACCTGTGCATTTCTGAAAACTAGAGACCTAGGGGAATCCAAGGAGGGGTGACTGGCGGGGCTCGGACCAGGTTCTGTTACCCAGAATCCTTTGCAAACCTCATATTTTGGCTAAAAAAACGCATTTTCCTCACATTTGAGTGACAGAAAGTTCTGGAATCTGAGAGGAGCCACAAATTTCCTTCCACCCAGCGTTCCTCCAAGTCTGCCGATAAAAATGATACCTCACTTGCGTGGGTAGGCCTAGCGCCCGCGACAGGAAACGCCCCAAAGCGCAACGTGGACACCACCAAAATTTTGGAAGAAAACAGAGGTGTTTTTTGCGAAGTGACTACCTGTAGATTTTGGCCTCTAGCTCAGCCGGCACCTAGGGAAACCTACCAAACCTGTACATTTCTGAAAACTAGAGACCTAGGGGAATCCAAGGAGGGGTGACTGGCGGGGCTCGGACCAGGTTCTGTTACCCAGAATCCTTAGCAAAGCTCAAATATTGGCTAAAAAAACACATGTTCCTCACATTTCTGTGGCAGAAAGTTCTGGAATCTGAGAGGAGCCACAAATTTCCTTCCACCCAGCGTTCCCCCACGTCTCCCGATAAAAATGATACCTCACTTGTGTGGGTAGGCCTAGCGCCCGCGACAGGAAACGCCCCAAAGCGCAACGTGGACACATCACAGAAAACAGACCTGTTTTTAGCAAAGTGCCTACCTGTAGATTTTGGCCTCTAGCTCAGCCGCCACCTAGGGAAACCTACCAAACCTGTGCATTTCTGAAAACTAGAGACCTAGGGGAATCCAAGGAGGGGTGACTGGCGGGGCTCGGACCAGGTTCTGTTACCCAGAATCCTTTGCAAAGCTCAAAAATTGGCTAAAAAAACACATGTTCCTCACATTTCTGTGGCAGAAAGTTCTGGAATCTGGGAGGAGCCACAAATTTCCTTCCACCCAGCGTTCCCCCAAGTCTCCTGATAAAAATGATACCTCACTTGCGTGGGTAGGCCTAGCGCCCGCGACAGGAAACGCCCCAAAGCGCAACGTGGACACCACCAAAATTTTTGAAGAAAACAGACCTGTTTTTAGCGAAGTGCCTACCTGTAGATTTTGGCCTCTAGCTCAGCCGCCACCTAGGGAAACCTACCAAACCTGTGCATTTCTGAAAACTAGAGACCTAGGGGAATCCAAGGAGGGGTGACTGGCGGGGCTCGGACCAGGTTCTGTTACCCAGAATCCTTTGCAAAGCTCAAAAATTGGCTAAAAAAACACATGTTCCTCACATTTCTGTGGCAGAAAGTTCTGGAATCTGAGAGGAGCCACAAATTTCCTTCCACCCAGCGTTCCCCCACGTCTCCCGATAAAAATGATACCTCACTTGTGTGGGTAGGCCTAGCGCCCGCGACAGGAAACGCCCCAAAGCGCAACGTGGACACATCACAGAAAACAGACCTGTTTTTAGCAAAGTGCCTACCTGTAGATTTTGGCCTGTAGCTCAGCCGCCACCTAGGGAAACCTACCAAACCTGTGCATTTCTGAAAACTAGAGACCTAGGGGAATCCAAGGAGGGGTGACTGGCGGGGCTCGGACCAGGTTCTGTTACCAAGAATCCTTTGCAAAGCTCAAAAATTGGCTAAAAAAACACATGTTCCTCACATTTCTGTGGCAGAAAGTTCTGGAATCTGAGAGGAGCCACAAATTTCCTTCCACCCAGCGTTCCCCCACGTCTCCCGATAAAAATGATACCTCACTTGTGTGGGTAGGCCTAGCGCCCGCGACAGGAAACGCCCCAAAGCGCAACGTGGACACATCACAGAAAACAGACCTGTTTTTAGCAAAGTGCCTACCTGTAGATTTTGGCCTGTAGCTCAGCCGCCACCTAGGGAAACCTACCAAACCTGTGCATTTCTGAAAACTAGAGACCTAGGGGAATCCAAGGAGGGGTGACTGGCGGGGCTCGGACCAGGTTCTGTTACCCAGAATCCTTTGCAAAGCTCAAAAATTGGCTAAACAAACACATGTTCCTCACATTTCTGTGGCAGAAAGTTCTGGAATCTGGGAGGAGCCACAAATTTCCTTCCACCCAGCGTTCCCCCAAGTCTCCCGATAAAAATGATACCTCACTTGCGTGGGTAGGCCTAGCGCCCGCGACAGGAAACGCCCCAAAGCGCAACGTGGACACCACCAAAATTTTGGAAGAAAACAGACCTGTTTTTAGCGAAGTGCCTACCTGTAGATTTTGGCCTGTAGCTCAGGCGCCACCTAGGGAAACCTACCAAACCTGTGCATTTCTGAAAACTAGAGACCTAGGGGAATCCAAGGAGGGGTGACTGGCGGGGCTCGGACCAGGTTCTGTTACCCAGAATCCTTTGCAAAGCTCAAAAATTGGCTAAAAAAACACATGTTCCTCACATTTCTGTGGCAGAAAGTTCTGGAATCTGAGAGGAGCCACAAATTTCCTTCCACCCAGCGTTCCCCCACGTCTCCCGATAAAAATGATACCTCACTTGTGTGGGTAGGCCTAGCGCCCGCGACAGGAAACGCCCCAAAGCGCAACGTGGACACATCACAGAAAACAGACCTGTTTTTAGCAAAGTGCCTACCTGTAGATTTTGGCCTCTAGCTCAGCCGCCACCTAGGGAAACCTACCAAACCTGTGCATTTCTGAAAACTAGAGACCTAGGGGAATCCAAGGAGGGGTGACTGGCGGGGCTCGGACCAGGTTCTGTTACCCAGAATCCTTTGCAAAGCTCAAAAATTGGCTAAAAAAACACATGTTCCTCACATTTCTGTGGCAGAAAGTTCTGGAATCTGGGAGGAGCCACAAATTTCCTTCCACCCAGCGTTCCCCCAAGTCTCGCGATAAAAATGATACCTCATTTGCGTGGGTAGGCCTAGCGCCCGCGACAGGAAACGCCCCAAAGCGCAACGTGGACACCACCAAAATTTTGGAAGAAAACAGACCTGTTTTTAGCGAAGTGCCTACCTGTAGATTTTGGCCTGTAGCTCAGCCGCCACCTAGGGAAACCTACCAAACCTGTGCATTTCTGAAAACTAGAGACCTAGGGGAATCCAAGGAGGGGTGACTGGCGGGGCTCGGACCAGGTTCTGTTACCCAGAATCCTTTGCAAAGCTCAAAAATTGGCTAAAAAAACACATGTTCCTCACATTTCTGTGGCAGAAAGTTCTGGAATCTGAGAGGAGCCACAAATTTCCTTCCACCCAGCGTTCCCCCACGTCTCCCGATAAAAATGATACCTCACTTGTGTGGGTAGGCCTAGCGCCCGCGACAGGAAACGCCCCAAAGCGCAACGTGGACACATCACAGAAAACAGACCTGTTTTTAGCAAAGTGCCTACCTGTAGATTTTGGCCTGTAGCTCAGCCGCCACCTAGGGAAACCTACCAAACCTGTGCATTTCTGAAAACTAGAGACCTAGGGGAATCCAAGGAGGGGTGACTGGCGGGGCTCGGACCAGGTTCTGTTACCCAGAATCCTTTGCAAACCTCAAAAATTGGCTAAAAAAACACATGTTCCTCACATTTCTGTGGCAGAAAGTTCTGGAATCTGGGAGGAGCCACAAATTTCCTTCCACCCAGCGTTCCCCCAAGTCTCCCGATAAAAATGATACCTCACTTGCGTGGGTAGGCCTAGCGCCCGCGACAGGAAACGCCCCAAAGCGCAACGTGGACACCACCAAAATTTTGGAAGAAAACAGAGGTGTTTTTTGCGAAGTGACTACCTGTAGATTTTGGCCTCTAGCTCAGCCGGCACCTAGGGAAACCTACCAAACCTGTACATTTCTGAAAACTAGAGACCTAGGGGAATCCAAGGAGGGGTGACTGGCGGGGCTCGGACCAGGTTCTGTTACCCAGAATCCTTTGCAAAGCTCAAAAATTGGCTAAAAAAACACATGTTCCTCACATTTCTGTGGCAGAAAGTTCTGGAATCTGAGAGGAGCCACAAATTTCCTTCCACCCAGCGTTCCCCCACGTCTCCCGATAAAAATGATACCTCACTTGTGTGGGTAGGCCTAGCGCCCGCGACAGGAAACGCCCCAAAGCGCAACGTGGACACATCACAGAAAACAGACCTGTTTTTAGCAAAGTGCCTACCTGTAGATTTTGGCCTGTAGCTCAGCCGCCACCTAGGGAAACCTACCAAACCTGTGCATTTCTGAAAACTAGAGACCTAGGGGAATCCAAGGAGGGGTGACTGGCGGGGCTCGGACCAGGTTCTGTTACCCAGAATCCTTTGCAAAGCTCAAAATTTGGCTAAAAAAACACATGTTCCTCACATTTCTGTGGCAGAAAGTTCTGGAATCTGAGAGGGGCCACAAATTTCCTTCCACCCAGCGTTCCCCCACGTCTCCCGATAAAAATGATACCTCACTTGTGTGGGTAGGCCTAGCGCCCGCGACAGGAAACGCCCCAAAGCGCAGCGTGGACACATCACATTTTTTCATTGAAAACAGTGCCTACCTGTAGTTTTTGGCCTGTAGCTCAGCCAGCACCTAGGGAAACCTACCAAACCTGTGCATTTCTGAAAACTAGAGACCTAGGGAAATCCAAGATGGGGTGACTTGAGGGGCTCTTACCAGGTTCTGTTACCCAGAATCCTTTCCAAACCTCAAATATTGGCTAAAAAAACGCATTTTTCACACATTTCGGTGACAGAAAGTTCTGGAATCTGAGTGGAGCCACAAATTTCCTTCCACCCAGCGTTCCCCCAAGTCTCCCGATAAAAATGATACCTCAGTTGTGTGGGTGGGCCAGGTGCCTCCAACAGAATAAGGCCCAAAACTTGTAGAGATACAGGGGATAGTACTGCGAGTTTATAAGGACATATTCTTTTATACATCTTTAGACTGACTCTGCTTTGGGGACCCACATACATGAGGTGTCATTTTATTTGGGAGACTGAGGGGAACACTGGGGAGTAGGAATTTTGTGCTGGAGTGGTGATCGTACGAAGAAAAGTCAGGAAAATATGCTTTTTTTAAGCACATTTTGAGGTTTACAGAGGAGTCTGGGTAAGAAAATGTTGGGGGATCCACGCAAGCCACTCCTCCCTAGACTCCTTGGGGTGTCTAGTTTTAAAAAATGTCTGGGTTTGGTAGGTTTCCCTAGATGAAGGCCGCACACAGGACCAAAAACATAGGTGCCCTCTTCCCCCCAAACACAGGTAGTTTTGTAATATATCGTTTTGATGTGCCCACATACGTCCGTGATGTGCCAAACACTAAAATTTTGAAAAGAAACACACTTAGGTTATGTGAAAAAGACCCCTCACCCACCAACCGAGTTGGTGGCATGCTTCATCATCGGGGTCCCACCTGAGGCACCGAGCGTGTCATAGGTGTGCTGCGACGCCTGATTACAGCGGAGCAGGTTTGGTCATTTTTACCACACATACTGGTTGGATTTGGCACGAGGGTGAGTGATGGTTCAGTGGATCAAATTTTACTAACAAGAGCTTTCACAAAAATGAAAAGCACTGTTAGTAACTGAAAGGCAAAAAACTGAACCAATGACTCACAGCTCGTGAGCTGTAAAGCCGCGACAAGGCACCAACCGCTTTACAGTCCATTCACACAACTTTCATACATGACACACACAAGGCCATTCACACCGCCAGCCACGGGCCCAGCACATTACAACACTCACATCGACAGACAGCGCCACTCAAGGGCCCATCACTTACATACGCCCACATGCCTGATACAACAATCACACCAGCTGATGGGAGTGTGTGGACTGGTGTTTGGCTTGCAGTGTGTTGCAGTAGCCAACATCAAGTCAATATGTACAGTCTCAGCCAAGCCCCACTCCACACACAATGGCATCATATTTTTTTTTTTTTTAACAGAGGAACCCCTAACTAAGTAGAAAGAATTACAAAACAACAAACACAAAAGCTCTAACTAACAACATGACAGAAATGCTAACCATGAAACTAAACACATGAAAATACAAAACAGACATGAGTTTACACTCATGGTTGTTCCCAGAAATTCTTCTGGGTGTGGTAATTCTTAAAACAAGCACCGACACACAGCCCAGGCTTTGAAGGACAATCTGGGCAGTACATTCGAGTCTCCCTCCGTATACCTCTTCGAAAACACACTCTACATTTCTTAGCTGGAAAGTCTTTTTTGGGTGTGGGAGGAATGTGCTCAGCAAAGTGGCGATCTTTCAATCTAGCCACATCCTCCACCACTGCTTCTCTAGGAACTCTGGCCTGTTCCACCACAATAAGGCTCTCTATCACTGACTCCTGAAATTTCACAAATGTCATCTTTGAGTCTGGAGACCTATCCCTAAACACAATAAAAGCATTGAAGGTTGCTAAGTGGAAGAGGTGAAGTGCTAACTTCTTATACCAAACATAAGACTTACGAATAGCAGTATAAGGTTCCAACCTCTGGTCAACTCTATCTACACCTCCCATGTGCTTATTATAATCTAAAATGCACACAGGTTTGCGCACTTCAGCAACCTGGCCCCAAACAGTCACAGGGGAAGTACTCTCATCATGGATGGTACTTAGCATGTAGACATCCCTCTTGTCTGAAAATTTCAAAGCTAGCAGCTCCTCGTTCCGCAAGGCACAGCACTGTCCCCTCTCAAGTTTTTTACAGACAAGCTCCCTTGGATAGCCTTTCCGGTTAGAACGGATTGTGCCACAAGCAACTGTGTCCACTCTAAACAATTCCTTGAACAACTGCACACCAGTGTAGAAGTTATCTACATACAAATGGTGACCTTTGTTGAACAGTCGTCTACCAAGATCCCACACTATTTTCTCAGTAACTCCAAAAGTGGGAGGACAACCAGGGGGGTCAATATTGGAATCCCTACCAGTGTACACACGGAAACTATACACATATCCTGTCCTACTTTCAGACAGCATATACAATTTAATTCCATATCGTGCCCTTTTGCTAGGAATGTACTGCCTAAAAACCAAACGACCCTTGAAGAGGACCAAAGACTCGTCCACACTTATCTCTTTGCCTGGAACATAGACCTCCGAAAACCGATCTACAAAATGATCAAGGACAGGCCTAATCTTAAAAAGACGGTCAGAATCTGGGTGATCTCGTGGCAAGGCTAATGCATTGTCAACAAAATGCAGCATCCTAAGAAGAAGCAAATACCGATTACGACTCATGGTAGCTGGAAATATAGCTGTTGCCATCAAGGGACTAGTAGACCAATAAGAAGCCAGTGACGGCTTCCTTATCAACCCCATCAAAAAAGTCAAACCCAAAAACTTTTTTAGCTCCTCCAAATTTGTGGGAATCCACTGGGCAGCTCTAGAGTGTGGCCTAAGTCTAGCAGCGTTGTCCCTCAAATGCTGCTCCGCATACAAATTAGTCTGCTCAACAATCTCTTCCAAAAACACATCATCCATGAATAACTCAAAGAAATTGATAGGCATAAAGTTCTCTGTATTGGCGTTACACCCCGGGAGACCAGTAAAGGCAGGCAACTCTGGCTGCTCCATGTTTGGGGCAACCCAGACATCAGGTCTTCTAACGGGAAACCTTTCAGCCCCAGGTTGCTGCACTATTGGCACATCAATGTCCTCCTCTAAAACAGAACCTTCATCTGCACTGAGTGTGGCTTCATCATCAGAAGATTCCCCTCCAACAGAAACATCACTGCCAGAATCTCTGACTTCCTCCTCTGCCTCAGATGCAGAGTCCGTCTCATAGTCATGATCAGACTGTGACTCAAAAAGCATACCAACCACCTGCTGAGCGGTCATCCTGCGGCTAGCCATGATCTCTCCTGCTAAAATTAACTGGACAAATTCACCACCAACAACCAGCACTGTGTAAGACAAGTAACAAAGTGTAGCTTTGTTAGTAAGAGTTACAAACTCAAAAACTATACCGCTCACTTGCCTGAAAAAGCTTGATTCACCAGCAACTACACAGCAATCACCAATGATATCCCACTAAAAAGAAAGAAAGAAAGGCAAATTAGAAATAAGACACAACAAATATCATTGTGCACAAACCTAAGGACAATTTCACACACAATCCTGCATTTAGTACACCCCCTACAAACATGTCATTCATGCATGGCAACAATACTCCTTTGGAGTAAATTGTTTTTACTTACCTAAAACATGCAACTGTGCAAACTGCAGGTCAACCACCGCCAAAACCGCAAGGAGCCACAGCAAATAAAGCAAAAGCTTTGAACTAGAACAAAAAGGAGGAATTTTTTTTTTATCACAAATGCAAAGACTTCTTCAGTTGACAAACACCCCACCATCAAACATTTTAGAAATTGGTGCCTAAGTGGATTCTGTCATAGGGGCAGATGGGCCTACTAAAAAAATAGGCCTGTCTGCCCCAAGGAAGCCAGAAAATACCTTTAGTACTGTGTCCCCATGGAGAGCGACCCTTCCCAAAGGGGACAGCCCTCAAACAAAAAAAAACAAAAAAAACACACACAACACTATCCCTGGTGCCTAAGTGGCTTCTGCCCCCTTGGGGGCAGGTGGGCCTAAGAAAATAGGCCCATCTGCCCCCAGGGGGTGTAGAAATGGCCAACAGGTCAATGCCCCCCTTGGGGGGGCGCCCCGTGACCAAGGGGACGCCCCCCCACAAAAATAAACAAATAAAAAAAAATCCCTGGCATTCTAGTGGTTTCTGCCCCCCTTGGGGGCAGATCAGCCTAAAAATAATAGGCTGATCTGTCTCCAAGGGGTGCAGAAATGGCCTGGGTACATGTGCCCCCAAAGTGGGGGGCGACCCTTGCCCAAGCCCCCCCCCATCCACTAACACACACACACACACACACACTATCCCTGGTGTCTACGTGGCTTCTGCCCCCCTTGGGGGCAGGTGGGTCTAGAAAAATAGGCCCATCTGCCCCCAGGGGGGGCAGAAATGGCCAACAGGTCAATGCCCCCCTTGGGGGGGCGCCCCGTGCCCAAGGGGACACCCCCCCACAAAAATAAACACATTAAAAAAAATCCCTGGCGTTCTAGTGGTTTCTGCCCCCCTTGGGGGCAGATCAGCCTAAAAATAATAGGCTGATCTGTCTCCAAGGGGTGCAGAAATGGCCTGGGTACATGTGCCCCCAAAGTGGGGGGCGACCCTTGCCCAAGCCCCCCCCCATCCACTAACACACACACACACACACACTATCCCTGGTGTCTACGTGGCTTCTGCCCCCCTTGGGGGCAGGTGGGTCTAGAAAAATAGGCCCATCTGCCCCCAGGGGGGGCAGAAATGGCCAACAGGTCAATGCCCCCCTTGGGGGGGCGCCCCGTGCCCGAGGGGACGCCCCCCCACAAAAATAAACACATAAAAAAAAATCCCTGGCGTTCTAGTGGTTTCTGCCCCCCTTCTGGGCAGATCAGCCTAAAAATAATAGGCTGATCTGTCTCCAAGGGGTGCAGAAATGGCCTGGGTACATGTGCCCCCAAAGTGGGGGGCGACCCTTGCCCAAGCCCCCCCCCATCTACTAACACACACACACACACACACTATCCCTGGTGTCTACGTGGCTTCTGCCCCCCTTGGGGGCAGGTGGGTCTAGAAAAATAGGCCCATCTGCCCCCAGGGGGGGCAGAAATGGCCAACAGGTCAATGCCCCCCTTGGGGGGTGCCCCGTGCCCAAGGGGACGCCCCCCCACAAAAATAAACACATAAAAAAAAAACCCTGGCGTTCTAGTGGTTTCTGCCCCCCTTGGGGGCAGATCAGCCTAAAAATAATAGGCTGATCTGTCTCCAAGGGGTGCAGAAATGGCCTGGGTACATGTGCCCCCAAAGTGGGGGGCGACCCTTGCCCAAGCCCCCCCCCCATCCACTAACACACACACACACACACACTATCCCTGGTGTCTACGTGGCTTCTGCCCCCCTTGGGGGCAGGTGGGTCTAGAAAAATAGGCCCATCTGCCCCCAGGGGGGGCAGAAATGGCCAACAGGTCAATGCCCCCCTTGGGGGGGCGCCCCGTGCCCAAGGGGACACCCCCCCACAAAAATAAACACATAAAAAAAAATCCCTGGCGTTCTAGTGGTTTCTGCCCCCCTTGGGGGCAGATCAGCCTAAAAATAATAGGCTGATCTGTCTCCAAGGGGTGCAGAAATGGCCTGGGTACATGTGCCCCCAAAGTGGGGGGCGACCCTTGCCCAAGCCCCCCCCCATCCACTAACACACACACACACACACACTATCCCTGGTGTCTACGTGGCTTCTGCCCCCCTTGGGGGCAGGTGGGTCTAGAAAAATAGGCCCATCTGCCCCCAGGGGGGGCAGAAATGGCCAACAGGTCAATGCCCCCCTTGGGGGGGCGCCCCGTGCCCAAGGGGACGCCCCCCCACAAAAATAAACACATAAAAAAACATCCCTGGCGTTCTAGTGGTTTCTGCCCCCCTTGGGGCAGATCAACCTAAAAATAATAGGCTGATCTGCCCTCAAGGGGGGCAGAAATGGCCCTAAAAGACATGCCCCCCAAAGGGGAGCGACCCTTGCCCAAGGGGGCGCCCCCCCATCCACTACACACACAATCCCTGGTGCCTAAGTGGCTTCTGCCCCCCTTGGGGGCAGATGGACCTAAAAAAAAATAGGCCGATCTGCCCCCAAGGGGGGCAGAAATGGCCAACAGTTCTCTGCCCCCTTGGGGGGGGCGCCCCTTGCCCAAGGGGGCACCCCCTCCCAACATACCTGCACAGAAAATATAATTCCCTGGTGATCCAGTGGTTTCTGCCCCCCTTGGGGGCAGATCCGCCTAAAAAGTAGGCCAATCTGCCCCCAAGGGGGGCAGAAATGGCCGTAACTAATTGCCCCCACAAGGGGAGCGACCCTTGCCCAAGGGGCCGCTCCCCGCCAGCAAGAAACACGAGCAAACAACAAAAAAAACAAATCCCTGGTGTCTAGTGGGCATTCCTGCTGCCCGATCGCAATGCGATCGGGCAGCAGGAATGCTCAAAGAGACACCGGGGGAAAGGAAAAGCCTTTCCTTTCCCCCGGTGCCTCTTTACCCCAAACCCCCCACCCACCGGGAAGAGGAACTCACCTCTTTCCTCGTCGCCGCACAGGAAGCAAATGGCTTCCTGTGCGGCGAAATCCCCATAATGAAGTCAGCGCGCGATCGCGCGCTGACGTCATTATGGTGGGGTGGGGGGGTCGGGGGTGGAAGGGGAAGGGCTTCCCCTTCCATCCCTGACTTTGGGGGGGTGGGGGGAAGCACACAGAGGGAGCGAGAGCGCTCCCTCTGGGCTGTGTGCCGAGGACGTAGTGGTTACGTCCTCGGCACAGCAGCACTGTGCCGCGGGACGTAACCACTACGTCCGCGGCACAGAAGGGGTTAATCAATGTGGTACACAACAAGACACAACATAAGATGGCAGGCCACACAGAGTAGCCCAACAGGAACAACACTGCGCCACAGTCAAGAAAGCACAATGTACAAGTTACTTACCTTTGGTAACAAAATATCTGGTAGAGACTTATTCTAGTCGCAGATTCCTTACCTTAGAATTTTCCACCAGGTGTCAGGCTGGATCTGGAGATTTTTCTTCGAACAATACCCTTGCGCGTCGGTCGACTCCGCAGGCGTCGTAAGCATCGTGGTCGCCGTGATGACGTTGGGAATAGTACATAGACGCTGCCCTCACGCAGTGACGTCAGTTTCTTTTAACGACTTTCCACGCCAGAGCGCAGAGCCGCTAAGAATACTGAGATTGGTGCGCCGGAGCTAAGGACCTGAAAGGGGGAATCCCTGTCCCTAGAAATCAGTTCACAAGCGGGGAGGATGGGTGGGCGGTAAGAAATCTGCAACTAGAATATGTCTCTACCAGATATTTTGTTACCGAAGGTAAGTATCTTGTACATCTGATAGAGACTTCTAGGTGCAGATTCCTTACCTTAGAATAGATACCCAAGCAATGCCATCCTTGGTGGTGGGCTGCAAACTAAGATCATACTAGAAAGTCCTGCAGGACCGAATGACCAAAGCAGCCGTCCCGACGGACCTGACTATCCAGGCAGTAATGCTTAGCAAACGTGTGCAGGGATGCCCACGTAGCTGCCTGACAGATATCCAGGACAAGAACTCTGCGTGCTAATGCAGTGGAGGCATCAGTTGCTCTGGTAGAATGAGCACACAAGCCGTCAGGAGGCTACTTTTTTGCCAAAGCGTAGCACATTTTGATGCAAAGAAGCACTCATCGAGAGATGGTACGCTTTTCCACCGCCTTCCCTTTCTTTGCACCCACATAGCCAACAAAGAGTTGATCGTCCACCCGGAGATCCTTGGTACGATTGAGGTAGAACGCCAACGCTCTTTTTGGGTCCAGACGGTGGAGTCTCTCCTCCTAATGGGAAGGATGTGGGGGTGCATAGAAGGTAGGCAAAGTGATGGACTGGCCTACATTAAATGGTGTAACCACCTTAGGAAGGAAGGAAGCTCTAGTACGTAACACCACTTTGTCAAGGTGCACAGACAAGCATGGAGGCTTTGAAGAAAGGGCCTGAAGCTCACTCACCCTGCGAGCAGAGGTGATAGCGATGAGAAAGACAGTTTTGAATGTGAGGAGTCGCAAGGGACAATTATGCATTGGCTCAAAGGGGGGTACACATCAAGAAAGTAAGTACAAGATTAAGATCCCACTGAGGCATGATGAAGGGAGTGGGAGGAAATAAGTGGGTGAGCCCTTTCAAGAACCTACTCACAAGAGGAGATTTAAAGAGGGAGGGCTGATCAGGAAGCCTAAGAAAGGCAGAAATGGCAGACAGATACCCTTTAAGGGTGCCCAATGCAGAGCCCTGCTGGGCTAAAGAAAGAATGAACAGAAGAACCTCTGAAAGAGGGGCAGAAAGGGGGTCAACAGATTTGTTGTTGCACCATGCCACAAATTTATTCCAACGACAGGCGTATACAGTTTTAGTCGATGGACGCCTGGCTGCCAAGATAACATTACAGACTTCGGGTGGAAGGGCAAATGGCATCAACGGTTGCCACTCAATCTCCGTGCATGAAGGTTGGACAGGTTCGGGTGGAGGACCGTCCCCTGCTGCTGCAACAGAAGATCTGCCCGAAGAGGCAGTCTGAGTGGAGGATCGATGGACACTATAGCTCTGGATACCACACTCTCCGAGCCCAGTCCGGAGCCACCAAGATAACTTGGGCCCGGTTGTACTTGATTTTCTTGAGAACTCTGAGCAGAAGAGGGATAGGCGGGAAGGCGTAAAGGAGGCCGGAGTTCTACTCGAGACGTAAAGCATCTTGGAAACTCCAACGCACAAAACAGCTGACATTGCGCGTTCTCTGCGGAGGCGAACAGATCTAACCAACTAATCAAGAAAGAGACCGTGCGCCACCTCCGGATGGAGACGCCATTCGTGATCGTCTGCTCTGGCGTTGAGAGAGCCCACCAGATGCTGAACCATCAGGGTAATGCCCTGATGTACCAGCCATGTCCAGAGGCGTAGTGCCTCCTGACAAAGGGTCCAGGACCCTACCCCACCTTGTTTGTTGGAGTACCACATGGCGGTAGTGTTGTCTGTGAACACCTGCACTACTTTCCCTTTGAGAGAGGGAAGGAATGCTTTCAACGCAAGTCTGATCACTCGGAGTTCCAGCATATTTATGTGGATATTCCCCTGATGCTGCACCCACTGGAACTTCAAGTCCCACTGCAGAGCCTGCATATGCCACCTGGCATGTGTTACTAGCAGGATGCAGGAGGCCAAGAGGCCCAGCAGCCTCAGAGTCTGTCTCACCAAAGCCCAAGACCAAGGCTGAAAGATCGGAATCATAGCCTGAATGTCTTGGACTCGCTTTTTGGGAGGATAAGCCCGAAAAAACACTGTGTCCAGAACAGCTCCAATGAAAGGGAGCGTCTGAGAGGGAGTCAGGTGTGACTTCGGCACATTGATAGTGAACCCCGGCTGGTGCAGGGGATCCG
Source organism: Pleurodeles waltl (assembly GCF_031143425.1). Taxonomy (NCBI): domain Eukaryota; kingdom Metazoa; phylum Chordata; class Amphibia; order Caudata; family Salamandridae; genus Pleurodeles; species Pleurodeles waltl. The sequence goes on from NC_090445.1 coordinate 514,637,661, forward strand.
CCATAGTCTGAAGGTGGGAGACCACTGTCAGGGGCAAAGGCGCCTTCAACAGCCAGTCGTCTAGGTAGGGGAAGACTGAGACCCCTAACCTGCGCAGATGAGCTGCAACCTCTGCCATCACTTTTGTGAACACCCGAGGGGCACTGGTAAAGCCAAAAGGGAGCACGGTAAACTGAAAGTGCTCGTGATCTACCACGAATCATAGGTAAGGTCTGTGGGCAGGCAGGATGGGGATGTGGAAATAAGCGTCCTGCAAGTCCAACACTACCATCCAGTCTCCTGGGTCCAAGGAAGACAAAACCTGAGCCAGGGTGAGCATTTTGAACTTCTCCTTCTTGAGGAAGTAGTTCAGGTCCCGAAGATCTAAGATAGGACACAAGCCTTTGTCCTTCTTTGGTATCAGAAAGTAGTGGGAATAACAAACACAACCTATTTCTGGCACAGGGACCTTTTCTATAGCTCCCTTGGCCAAGAGAGCCACGACTTCCTGGCGGAGAAGCACCAAATGATCCTCTGGAAGGTGATGGAAGGATGGTGGCATGTGTGGTGGTGCAGATTCGAAAGGGAGGGAGTAGCTGTAAGGAAATGCCTCCTTGGCAAGGTTAACCCCTAACTTTTTGCCATTGCTGATGCTAAGTTTTGATTGAAAGTGTGCTGGGACCCTGCTAACCAGGCCCCAGCACCAGTGTTCTTTCCCTAACCTGAACCTTTGTCTCCACAATTGGCACAACCCCGGCACTCAGGTAAGTCCCTTGTAACTGGTACCCCAGGTACCAAGGGCCCTGATGCCAGAGAAGGTCTCTAAGGGCTGCAGCTTGTCTTATGCCACCCTGTGGTCCCCTCACTCAGCACATGCACACTGCCTCACAGTTTGTGTGTGCTGGTGGGGAGAAAAAGACTAAGTCGACATGGCACTCGCCTCAGAGTGCTATGCCACCCTCACACTGCCTGTGGCATAGGTAAGTCACCCCTCTAGCAGGCCTCACAACCCTAAGGCAGGGTGCACTATACCACAGGTGAGGGCATATGTGCATGAGCACTATGCCCCTACAGTGTGTAAGCAAAACCTTAGACATTATAAGTGCAGGGTAGCCATAAGAGTATATGGTCTGGGAGTTTGTCAAACACGAACTCCACAGTTCCATAATGGCTACACTGAAATCTGGGAAGTTTGGTATCAAACTTCTGAGCACTATAAATGCACACTGATGCCAGTGTGCAATTTATTGTAACAAACACCCAGAGGGCATCTGAGAGATGCCCCCTGAATACCAACCCGACTTCTAGTATAGGCTGACAAGTTTCTGCCAGCCTGCCACACACCAGACATGTTGCTGGCCACATGGGGAGAGTGCCTTTGTCACTCTGTGGCCAGGAACAAAGCCTGTACTGGGTGGAGGTGCTTCTCACCTCCAACTGCAGGAACTGTAACACCTGGCGGTGAGCATCAAAGGCTCACCCCTTTTGTTGCAGCGCCCCAGGGCATCCCAGCTACAGGAGATGCCCGCCCCTCCGGCCACTGTTCCCACTTTTGGCGGCAAGGCTGGAGGAGATAATGAGAAAAACAAGGAGGAGTCACCCACCAGTCATGACAGCCCCTAAGGTGTCCTGAGCTGAGGTGACCCCTACCTTTAGAAATCCTCCATCTTCAGTTTGGAGGATTCACCCAATAGGATTAGGGATGTGCCCCCCTCCCCACAGAGAGGAGGCACAAAGCGGGTATAGCCACCCTCAAGGACAGTAGTCATTGGCTACTGCCCTCCCAAACCTAAACACCCCCCTAAATTCAGTACGTAGGGGCTCCCCAGATCCCAGGAAATCAGATTCCTGCAACTTGAAGAAAGAAGAAGGACTGCTGACCTACAAGTCTGCAGAGAAGGAGGAAGACGACAACTGCTTTGGCCCCAGCCCTACCGGTCTGTCTCCAATTTCGAAAACCTGCAACCAGTGACGCATCCGACAGGGATCAGCGACCTCTGAAGCCTCAGAAGACTGCCCTGGACTAAAGGACCAAGAAACTCCTGTGAACAGCGGTCTTGTTCAAAACCAGCTACTTCTTTGCAACAAAGAAGTAACTTTCCAAAACTGCACGTTTCCCGCCGGAAGCGTGAGACTTCTCACTCTGCACCCGACACCCCCGGCTCGAGATTCAGAGAACCAACACCTCAGGGAGGACTCCCCGGCGATTGCGAGCCCGTGAGTACCCAGAGACGACCCACCCTGAGCCCCTACAGCAACGCATGCAGAAAGAATCCAGACGCTCCCCCTGACCGCGACTGCCTGTAACAAGGGACCCGACGCCTGGAACCAACACTGCACCGCAGCCCCCAGGACCTGAAGGAACTGAACTTCAGTGCAGGAGTGACCCCCAGGCCACCCTCTGCCTAGCCCAGGTGGTGACTGTCCGGAGAAGCCCCCCCTGTGCCTGCCTGCACCGCTAGAGTGACCCCCGGTGCCCTCCATTGTTTCGTGTCTAAAACCCGACGCCTGCTTTGCACACTGCACCCGGCCGCCTCTGTGCCACTGAGGGTGTGTTTTGTGTGCCTACTTGTGCCCCCCCTGTGCTCTACAAAACTCCCCTGGTCTGCCCCCTGAGGACGCAGGTACTTACCTGCTGGCAGACTGAAACCGAAGCACCCCTGTTCTCCATAGACCTATGTGTTTTGGACACCTCTTTGACCTCTGCACCTGACTGGCCCTGAGCTGCTGGTGTGGTAACTTTGGGGTTGCCTTGAACCCCCAACGGTGGGCTGCCTATGCCCCAGAACTGAGACTTGTAAGTGTTTTACTTACCTCCTAATCTAACCTTTACCTACCTCCCCCAGGGATTGTTGATTTTTGCAGTGTCCACTTTGAAAATAGCTTATTTCCATTTTTACAAAGACTGTATATGATATTGCTTTTACTCAAAGTTCCTAAAGTATCTAAGTGAAGTACCTTGCATTTAAAGTGTTTAATGTAAATCTTGAACCTGTGGTTCTTAAAATAAACTAAGAAAATATATTTTTCAATATTAAAACCTATTGGCCTGGAGTAAGTCTTTGAGTGTGTGTTCCTCATTTATTGCCTGTGTGTGTACAACAAATGCTTAACACTACCCTCTGATAAGCCTACTGCTCGACCACACTACCACAAAATCGAGCATTAGAATTATCTAATTTTGCCACTATCTTACCTCTAAGGGGAACCCTTGGACTCTGTGCACACTATTTCTTACTTTGAAATAGTATATACAGAGCCAACTTCCTACAGTAGCCCTTCCAAATTATTTGCAAAACCCTCCCGTCCATGGTTATATGTTCCCAGTGGGGCAAGTGATGGCAGATTCTTCTACCAACTGAGCGGGAGTGAGGGGACGGACAAGAAAGGTTTGGAGGCTGCAGCGGGGGTAGAGGTGGACAAGACAGACCTCTGGTTCCCTGTCCCACGGCCATGTGGGATTCCATGCCCACGCATAGGCTGTCCAGCGTGCATGGCCCGGTGGCTGGGTTGAGGATGCGACAGGGCGCCCCTTCCTTTGCCACGAAAGGGATGAAAAACGGACTTTGGGGGGCGTGTGATGGAGGACAGGCCAAGGGACGTAGCCGTAGCCCGGGAGTCCTTGAACCTTTCCAAGGCCTAATCCACTTTGTCTCCAAAGAGACAGGTGTCATCAAAGGGCATGTACATGAGTGACTGTTGGACATCCCCCGAGAAGCCAGAAGTACGTAACCAGGCATGGCGCCGTAAGGCCACTGTCGTCGCAACCGATCTGCCCAGAGAGTCGGTCGAATCCAGCCCACAACGGATGGATAACTTTGCCGCGTCTCTCTCATCTTTCACTGCTTGGGAGACGATAGCACGGGCCTCCTCCGGTATCTGCGGCAGGACTTGCGCAACCGCATCCCACAGTGAGAGGGAATAACGGCTCAAAAGACATGCGGTGTTCACGGACCGCAGTGTGAGGCTGGAGGAAGAAAACAACCTTCTTACCAAATTGTTCCAGCCTTTTAGATTCCGGGGGTGCAGAAGGGAACGCGCCAGAAGAAGAGGACGCCTGGATTACAAGACTCTCAGGCGTAGGAGGTTGGGACAGGAACTTTGAGTCGTTCGGCGCAGGCCAATGGCGGCGAGCGATAGTCCTGTTCACAGGAGCTCCTGTGTTGGGTTTGGACCACGTACCCAAAAGGACGTCAGTGAGGGCCTCATTAAATGGGAGAAGGGGTTCTGACGTAGAAGCCCCAGGCTGAAGCACCTCTGTCAGGAGAATAGACCTGACTTCAACAGTAGGTAGCTCAAGTCCAAGGACCTCAGCCGCCTTACTATAGGTAGCTCCCTCTGCCGTAGCCACGGTAGGAGGAGACAGCATGCCAGTGTCAGGAAAAGTATCCAGACCACTGGCTTCACTCAAGTCCTGTGTCCAGTCTATAGTAGGATCTTCCTGGTATTCATAAGGGTCCAGGGACCCCTCCAATTCCTCCCTGTATTCGTACCCATAGGAAAATGGGTCAGAATCTGACCTTGGGCGAATAGGGCCCACTGAAGCCGATGGCAGCGTCGGCCGATGCCGCTGCGAGTCGTCGGGTATGAGAATTGGGTCAACGTCAATAGTGGGCACTACAGACGTAGGGAGCGTCGATAATCGACCCGGCGCCAGGGAAGGTCTTGATTGTGCGGCCGGCGTCGGTGCAGATTCGCACACAGATCCGGAGGTGACCTCGGTGGCCGGGGCCGAAGCCGCCGGTGCGGAACCCGAAGGCCCCTCAGCCAAGCCCATGGGCCCGAAGGCGCTGTATCGGGGTTGGCACGCCCAAAGATGAGGCGCATGGCCTTGTAAAACTCTGTAAGTTGGGCAGGGGTCGCTCCGGCTCTGGGAAACTCTGGTAAGCGTGGAGTCGACCCAGACGTAGGCTCTGAGGACGGAGGCCTAGTGCGTGGACGCTCGTCCTGCTTTGCGTCGGCTGAGCGTCGGGGTGAAGTCGGAGAGCGATGGGACTTCTTCGACTTCTTCTTACCTTGACCTGAGGACTTTGAAGACGACGAGTGGTGATGGCTCCGCGACCGATCTCGGGACCTTCCTCTCGAGCGACACTGGGACCTACGCGGATTCGAGTGCCGGGCAACCATCAGCTTTAGGGACCGCTCCCTCAAAGCCTTTGGATGCATTGCCCGACACTTGAAGCACGACTTTGGGTCGTGGTCCGCTTGAGGCACCACAAGCAAACATGATGAGGATCCATTACCGACATCATCCGATGGCAGTCCTCACACGGCTTGAAACCGGTCTTCGACAAGTTCGACAAAACAGTTGAATTTGGCTAAAAAATTGCCTAGGGTAGCTCTCTCCGGATCAGCACGTGGCGAGGAAAGAAAAGAACGGACATCACTGCACGAGGGCGGCGTCTATATACTACTCCCGATGTCATCACGGCGACCATGACGCCTGCGGGGTCGACCAACGCCACCTACCGACGCGCAAGGGTATTGCTCAAAGAAAAATCTCCGGATCCAGTCTGACGCCTGGGGGAAAATTCTAAGGTAAGGAATCTGTAACTAGAAGTCTCTATCATATAAATATGTATAGATATATAAATATATATAGGTCATACAACACAACGAAACACAACATAAGACTACACAAAGCACACCACATACCATACAACAGACAGCACAAATTATTGTGTCATACAAACTAAAGTAACACAGTAAAATATAACATATCATGGAGCCGCATAGGAAAACACCACATCACATAGAACATAAGATAAAACATGACATCATATTGTGAGAGTGGTGAGCAGTTTCCCAGATACTGACTCACCACAGATGTCCTGAAATGTAATTAATTTTGTGTATTCTCAACAAACTAACCAGCACACTGAACAAATGCCTTATCCTCTCCCTTCTTTCCCCACTTTCGTTATATTCTCCCTGGTTATCACTTCCTCTCCCTCTTGGCCTCCCGCCTTTAGTTATCGGCCCACTATTGCTCTTCCACTTTTCATCCCTAGCCCTCCTTTTCAACTGCCCTCTTGCCACTCCTTTTATTACAGGCTCTCTGCCTGATCCCCACTTACCCTACTTGTCTTTTCTCAACAGACTCCCTGTATTGTCTGCACTCCACCTGCTCCGACTTTCATCACAAGATCCATTTCACTCCTTTTTCCCTCATTTTGTCTCCATGGTTTTATTTCCACCACAACTGCCTGACATCTCCTCCTCTGCATCTTCTTTCATTACAGACTCCCTATAACTCTTCTTCTCCTTATTTCATCATGTGCTTCCTGTCTCTCCCAGCCTCCCCTTTCATCACGAGTCCAGCCTTCCCTCTAATCCACCAGCTTTTATTTCATCAAGGGGGGTCCATGGATCTATTCTCTCTCCTGCTTCTCCTTTCATTACAGGCTCCTTCGCTGACATCACGCTTTCTCTATTGATCTTTTCTTAACAGGCTCCCTTTGTTGTCTGTTTTCCACCTGCTCCTCCTTTCATCACAAGATCCAGTTCTCTCCTTTTGTTTCTCCTTTTCTCTCTATGCTTATTCCACTTGCAGCTCTGTCCCTCCTCTCCTCCCCTGTGTACTATTTCATTACAGATTGCATCTTCTCGTCTTCTCCTTCTTTCTTTACGTGTTCAGCATCTCTCCTATACTCCCCTTTCAGCACATCATTCAAGTCTGCCTTCTCATCCACCAGTTTTTCCTTTCATCAAGGGGGTCCTTCGGTATGCTCTCCACCCTGCTCCTCCTTTCGTCAAGTCTCCCTGTGACTCCACTTTACTACCGCCTGGCAAACACACGCGTTCATGAAGGCCCATGAACCTTTAAGGCCAAAGGCTATTGTATTTTTAGGGTCAAGCGCGCAATCGCTCTGGCACCTATTGTAATCTCTATGTGGGCTTTTAACTACGCCAATGTCACGCCCATCAGTTTGGTTGGTTCATGGGCTTAGCTTGATTTCATTAGTGAAAGGCATGCATATGTCATGCCTTTTCCAGTGGTTAGTCTTCTTCGAGAGCACAGGTAAACTACTGAAAACATATGAGGACTCATGATTTCCATATGGTTTCTGGACTACTTTTTATTTTTCTTTCCTAAGCAGCGCGATCTCGCTGGGTAGTGGTCGAGCGTTTTGCATGCATCGACCATGTTACGTGGATATTTGATAACTGCCAATACGTTTGACTGCGAGCGAACTTCTGTTTCCTTTTGTGTGCTCCTTCACGCTCATGCTCATGGCGTGGCACTTTAAATCGGTTTGCTTATGTAAAACTGTATTATTTGTAATTTTTAATTTATGCGGCAAGAAAAGTCTGCTTAGGACTTTATAACACTAATAGCTCTATGTCAAACAAATGCGAGACCCATTGCATTGCAAATGCTTGTTTTCCTTTGGAAAGAAAAATAATTAATCTCCTCCGTACACCACACCAGGGCGTCAGAGTGAACTGAAACCCTACCCCAGGAAGCCTTCATGCTCACTTGAGCAGAAACAAGGGATCAGGATATGAAAAAAGGCCAACACCTCCAGGAATCTAGATAAGGGTGCGATCAGCGAAATTAACAAGATGCCAGTGGCGCTTACTATCTTGTTGTCCTAGGTGGTTTGACAGCCGCCAGGCAGCCGGGGCTAGCGTGGGTGAAAGCAGCCACCTGAATTAGTAAGCACAGGAGAAGTGTGGTAAAAAAGTTGGCTCTGCGCTGAGGGATCAGAAACACATGCAGCATGCCCTCATAGTTGTCACAGCTGATTATAACAAACCTAAAGCTTGCGTGGCCCCAAAGCGGGCACCAAATGGCGGAACATGGAAAACACTTGGGCCCCCTACGGCACACTAAGGCTTTTGGAAAAAAAATCCCTATCACAGAGATCAGCCAGCCAACGTAACCTGAAAAAGGAGGAACTACGTCACCCCTAAAGGGACAAGCACCCTACATCGACCTGTATATCAAAAGGCCTCACATTTTAACAAAAACTGGGAACCTTAACAGGTGACGGAGAAAACAGACCTATACTCCTGATACCATGACATGAACAGCATCATACTTAAGAGGATTACAAAAGGGAGGAAAAAGCCTGGAATCTCATACCCTGGGAGGCCCTCCTCCCAAGGCTTACCTGAAAAAGGGCTCCACAGACTCCAAGGTCCATAAGGTACTGATGAGCAGATGACGAAAACAAGAAGAGTTTTGGGCTCCAGCCCACTTCATTACTAGATTGATAGGAGGGGCTTGGAGGTAAGGGAGGCTTTTTTGCTCTGAACTTTCTGATTGGTTCTAGCTAGGTCATGTGGTGCCCGATTAGAGGTTGGACACCTCATATTAGTAAGTATCAGTTCGAGAAAAAGGGTTGAGGTAATAGATACATTTTTTATTTAGATATTATGACGCAAGGATAATGAGTCAACTAGCCAGTTTTAAAGTTTTGTCTAATAGGAAAAGGAGAGAAACAAGTAGGCATGGTAACAGTTTAACATAAGTTTGGAACAGTGCTTAATTTGTAAATAAAAAGGTGCCGGTGCCCAAAGTCCTCCTCTTAAACATGTGGCTGCTGCAATTAAATGTTCAAGCACGGAATACTGCGGCAGTGTAATCCCGAAGCCATCTCGGACCTTTTCAATCCATTTAAAGCCACTCCCTGCCCCTTCTGCTCACACCTGCAGCTTTCTGCTTTCTCTCAATGTGACCTTTTTCGTTTTTCTCTTCCTCCGTCTTTCCCAAGGTGTATTTTGCTCGCAGCAAATGCTTGAGGCAGAACACTAAGCGCCGGCCCTCAAAAATAAGTGCTGGTGCTCAGCACCGGAAACAACAAGCTGAAATTAAGCACTGGTTTGGAAGAAACCACGTTTGTCCGCAGTCTCGAATAAATTACATATATTTAGGGATGCGAAGATAGGCACATATGCACCTTCTCAAAGACCCCTTGAAAGTCATGTGTGGTATTCGGAAATAAGAGAGACACGTCTGCCTCTACCCCCTCGTGACAAGGACAGCCTGTTTTGAATGTAAGGGTGGCAAAAAAAGATACAACTCTGGCAGAGCTTTCCATATCAAATTCATAATTGAGTATTTTTTAAATGTGGAGATGAAATTAGTCAGTTTAAATATGTGCTTTCTGATATTAAGGAAGAATTTGCTTAAAGTGTGACAAGATGGAGATATCAATGACCGGCGTGTCACTGCATGAGTCAATATATTTTGGATTTTGCAAAGTGTTGCGTGCATCCTCGATGTCGATTCATGATACCCTTTTACCTCTCTCAAGTGATGCATCAAATTGCTGATGGTTATTTGTTTCAGTCTAGGGTGATATGCTTTGTATTCAGAGTCTCAAATCTACAACTTTAGTGCTGAGATTATTCCCACTGCAGGGATACCCTCTCAAGACCACAGGTTCAGAAAAAAAGGAGTGCGTGATTTAATTCACATCTTGAAGTTCTTACTGAGTAGATGATGACTTGGTTGATATCTCATGTTAAAGTCCAAAATGTACTCTGGAATTCAATTTCCGCTGGAATTCTATCAAACTTTCCTTTCTGATTTACAGTCAGATTTATTGTTCACTTTCTGTCAGATACAAAAGGGGTGTGTACCCCCGGACTCCAGGGCCTCAGCCAATATCATAATTTTCCCCAATAAGAGCAAACCACCAAATAATGCTGGGTCTTACCATTCTATTACACTTATCAGTAGTGACACAAAATTCTTGCCACACAGCTCTGTTATTATCAAGTTAGTGATGCCATGGTAGCAAAGCTTCATCACTGGGGGAGATACCACAAATCATATTCGCTGTGTGATAGCCTTTTTTGACGCAGCATCAGTGTCAGAATCCCACATGGCCTTAATCTTGGTCAATGCAGAAAAGGCTTTTGATAGGGCCACCTAGGCCTACCTATGGTATATCATGAGTCGGTATGGTATCAGAGCAGGATACTTTAGGGGCTTGCAGGTTTTATACCAAAACCCATGTGCTAGGGTGCTTTTGCGAGGGGGGAAGTCTGGTATGATACAGATTCAAACAGGCACTAGGCAGTGGTGTCCCTGCTCCCTGCTGTTATTTGCATTGTACATTGATCCATTTATCTGAAAATTTGCAGTGGCCCAAGGGATTACCCCTATCCAATACCACAGCTGGGATACCAAAATTCTTGCTTATGCGGATGATGTGGCCATGGCCCCCATTAGTCTGGCGGATGCATTAGCCCAGATAGAAGGATTGGTGCAGGTATTTGGACAGTTTTCTGGCTATTTGCTTAATCAGAGCAAGACCCAGGTGGTTTTCAATCACTTAGGCGGGTTTAATGACAATAGGGTAACAAAGAAGACAACCTATCTGTGTGTTACTAATAGAGTAGACCTGTATCAGGTGGTCTAACTGAATTTCGCACTAATATTGAAAAAGGCAGACAGTGAGTTGAATAGGCTGAACAAGCTGCATCTTTCTATTATGGGACAGCGCAACATCATTAAGAATATCATGTTGCCCAAACTACTTTACTTTTTTCAGGCCATCACTCTTGAGATCAAGAATTGTTGGCTCCTGGCCAGGAGTGAGTGGCAATGCAGTTTATCTGGGGTTACTCTAAGCCTAGACAAGCAGAGCAAGACCCAGGTGGTTTTCAATCACTTAGGCGGGTTTAATGACAATAGGGTAACAAAGAAAGCAACCTATCTGTGTGTTACTAATAGAGTAGACCTGTATCAGGTGGTCTAAATGAATTTCGCACCAATATTGAAAAAGGCAGACAGTGAGTTGAATAGGCTGAACAAGCTGCATCTTTCTATTATGGGACAGCGCAACATCATTAAGAATATCGTGTTGCCCAAACTACTTTACTTTTTTCAGGCCATCACTCTTGAGAGCAAGAACTGTTGGCTCCTGGCCAGGAATGAGTGGCAATGCAGTTTATCTGGGCTTACTCTAAGCCTAGACAAGCACTTACGTATTTAACTCTACCTAGGGAGCGAGAGGGCTGGGCTGTTCCAGATTTCAAATTATACTACTGGGCTGCAGCACTCCAATATATGGGGCCACTTTTTAGGGATTCGAGAGGGCAGCAGCATATACCCTCTATATAAAAGCGTCTGCTGGGGAAAGTGGCTAGAGGTAGTATGTTGAGACAGTTGGAACCCAGTTACTGCAAGAAAGTCCGGTTTAAGACATTACAGGGGGCCCACAAGGTTTGGGCTCCAATATGTAAGAAGTTGGCTCTGGGGTGCTATCACTATTATATATTAATCTGGAACAACCCACTTTTACCAGACATTTTCAGGGGATACCCAATGACGGACTGGGTGGCCGGTGGTATTGAGACATTGGGGGACTTTTTTCTCTTGATGGACTTGCCTCTTTTGAAATACTGCAGGACAACTTTGGGATTACCTGAAAGGATTTTTTAAATTTTACTACAAATAAGGGGCTTTTTTAGTTGAAAGGTGGGTGGAGTAAGTGGTTTTCAGAAGTGTGGAATGTTAGATTATCTGGTGGGGGGGTAATCCTACTCTATCGGTCAGCTTTATGGTAATCTGAGTACACGTATGTCGGATGATTTAGGTAAATATATTAAGAAATGGCATGATGTGTTAGGGGCCTCGGAACTGGCTTTCCTTGACTCACTGGAACTAGGGTGTACGGTCTTAATAGGTACAGCATTACAAGACCATCTTCGATCTGTACTATACTCCCCGGAAAATTGCCAGCTGGGGTAGGACTGATGGTATTTCTTGTCCTCAGAGTCAATACTCAAAGGCTGATGCCCCCACATGTTCGGTTGGTGTTGGGGCCTCGAAGCCTTTTGGGTACAAATTGCAAAGTTCTTGTAATGAGCTGACACCACATCTTATTCAGTTGGGAATCGGTGATGACAGGGTTCCTGCGGTAGCACAAAGATTTAATTTTTATAGCTATGGGCGTGGCACACCTTAGTAAAGTGTCTTGTTGGCTTGATAAGCATCCCCCTACCTTTCAGCATTGGTTTGCCCAACTCCTGGCTAATTTTAATCTTGAAAGAGCGATTTATGAGGAGAGGCCGCAGGGCGCTTAAGGGAAGAGAGATCTGGATGCCATTCTGGGAATGGCACAGGAGCTTGGCACCCTGAATGAACAGAGATAAGCATTAGGCTGTCCTGAACTGGATTAGAAGGGATGGGATGAGCAGCCATAGAATTGGAGTAAAGGGCTATTGAACCTGCAGTCCGAAATCAGGTGATGGAGGTTGCACACTATCCGATAAGAGGATTGAGAACATGTTTAGGACAGGGCACTGCTAGGAACATAAGGCGCAGCTGGGATGATCATCAGTGATGAATGGCATGTTGCTATTGTCTATGTTTTGCTGTTTGAGGGATTTTTATCAAGCTTTCAATGTGCTGCTTTTCATTTTGTAAAATCCCAAAAAATACTAAACAAAGGAGAGAATTCAGATCAAAACAAGGAAAATTCACTCTTTCTTTCGCACCTTTTTTTGGCACATCAGTTAGGCCAACTGAATACATTAGCTTTGACTGAACTAGTATATTTAAAACAAGAGGCTCGAATCAGAATAAGACCTCCAATTTCAACTGAAAAGTTCTCATTTTTTACTCATTAACAGAATAGGTGATTCCTCAATGTAAAACAGAGGCTAACACTGCAAAACCTCTTTCAGTAATTTCAGCATAACCTTATATCAGGCACTTACGCTTGTACAAAATGTTAATTCCTCTCAAAATCACGAAGGAAAGCATATACACGTCTATACAAGTCTTAAGATCGATGTTAGACTTTTCATCCTTGGCGTGGTCTCCCTTAACTTTTTGCCTCTGTTCCCCAGGTTGTTGATGTGTGCTGGACTCAGATTTTACTGTTTTTGTTACTCTGGGCACTTTACCACTGCTAACCAGTGCTAACGTGCAAGTGCTCCTGTTTAAAATGTGTACGTAATTGGTTCTCCATGATTGGCATATTTGTTTTACTGTTAAGTCCCTAGTGAAGTGCACTAGAGGTACCCAGGGCCTGTAAATCAAATGTTACTAGTGGTCCTGCAGCACTGGTTGTGCCACCCACACAAGTAACCCTGTAATCATGTCTCAGACCTGCCGCTGCAGTGTCTGTAAGTGTATTTTTACACTGTAAATTCGACTTGGCAAGTGTACCCACTTGTCAGGCCTAAACGTTCCCTTTTCTTACATGTAAGGCACCCCTAAGGTAGGCCCTAGGTAGCCCCAAGGGCAGGGTGCAGTGTATGGATAAGGTAGGACATATAGTAATGTGGTTTATATGTCCTGACAGTGAAATACTGCCAATTTAGTTTTTCACTGTTGCAAGGCCTGTCTCTCTCATAGGCTAATATGGGGGCTACCTTTAAATATGATTAAAGTGTAGATTCCCCTAAAGAGTAGATGGACATGTGGAGTTTGGGGTCCCTGAACTCACAATAAAAAAATACATCTTTTAGTAAAGTTGATTTTAAGATTGTGCGTTTGAAAATGCCACTTTTAGAAAGTGAGCATTTTCTTGCTTAAGCCATTCTGTGACACTGCCTTGATTGTGGATTCCCTGTCTGGGTCAGTTTGACAGTTGGGTTGTTTTTCACCTCGCACTAGACAGTGACACAAAGGGGGTTGGGGTGTAACCTGCATTTCCTGATTAGCCATCTCTGCTAGGAGGGAGGGGTGGAGTGGTCACTCTCATCTGAAAGGACTGTGCCTGCCTCTGACAATGCCGGCTCCAACCCCCTGCTGTGTGTCTGATGCCTTGCCTGGGCAAGGCAGGATTTCACAAGTAGGTGTGAGTCCCCTTTGAAGAAAGGTGACTTCAAAGACTAAAATGGGTACAAGAAGGGCACCCAAATCTACAGACTTTAGAAACACTTCTGGAACCAAGAGGAACCTCTGCCTGGAGAAGAGCTGATAGCTGAGGAAGAAGTGCTGCCCTGCCTGTGACTGTGCTTTGTGGAGCTTTCCTGCAGTGCTGCTTCTGCCAGAGTAAGAGGGCAAAGACTGGACTTTGTGTGCCTTCCATCTTGTGAAGAAATCTCCAAGGGCTTGAGTTAGAGCTTGCCTCCTGTTGTTTGAAGTCTCAGGGACAGCAAAGACTTCTCTCTGCCAGCACCTGGAGTCTCTGGAGAGACTCCTGCCCCGACAAGTGGTGCCCTATCCAGTCCCTGGGCCCTTGAAAGGAAAGCTGGTGGAATACAAGGAAATCGACTTCGGACGACTTCGGACTGACGCCGCTGCTGAATCCGGTAACGCCGCCTGCACCTGACGCCGTGACCTTCGCTGGAACGAGGTGCTCTGCGCAGGCTCGACGCTGCAGCAGCCCCGCAGAAGTCCGCGACTCCGTGGAAGTCGCAGCACCACGTCGTGACCGACGCCGCTCGAAGTGTGCGGATTCAACGTTTCGCACAGACGCCGCTATCCCCGACTTCGCGCATCGGCTTGTTTTCACTCTTCACCAAAGGTACTGTACTTGGGGGTCTACACGACTCCGTGTCCGGCGCCGCTGGTGTCGGCTTGTTGGGAACGACTCCATCACGATGCCGTGTTAACATCTCATCGAAGCATTTTTGTTTCTAAGTGCTATTTTTGAGTTTAATCTTTAAAAATTCATAACTTGACTTGTGTATGTCGGATTTTTGTCGTTTTGGTCTTGTTTTGTTTAGATAAATATTTCCTATTTTTCTAAACTGGTGTTGTGTCATTTTGTAGTGTTTTCATTAAGTTACTGTGTGTGTTGGTACAAATACTTTACACCTAGCAATCTGAGGTTAAGCCCACTGCTCTGCCAAGCTACCAAGAGGGTAAGCAGGGGTTAGCTGAGGGTGATTCTCTTTTACCCTGACTAGAGTGAGGGTCCTTGCTTGAACAGGGGGTAACCTGACTGTCAACCAAAGACCCCATTTCGGAAAATTCACTCTTTCTTTCGCACCTTTTTTTGGCACATCAGTTAGGCCAACTGAATACATTAGCTTTGACTGAACTAGTATATTTAAAACAAGAGGCTCAAATCAGAATAAGACCTCCAATTTCAACTGAAAAGTTCTCATTTTTTACTCATTAACAGAAGAGGTGATTCCTCAATGTAAAACAGAGGCTAACACTGCAAAATCTCTTTCAGTAATTTCAGCATAACCTTATATCAGGCACTTATGCTTGTACAAAATGTTAATTCCTCTCAAAATCACAAGGAAAGCATATACACGTCTATACAAGTCTTAAGATCGACAACAGAGGATGTCGGCTTAACATTCTGCGATTCTGGGGAAACCACTTAACACCCTGTGACTCAGAAAAAAACACCAAACTCTGGCTCTATGGGGATCGACTCTGTCACGAACCTCGTAGGCCTTCTCTTCAAGCAGCCTACATTGTAAGAAACCAGTGCATCTTCACCAGTGGAAAAAAGGGTTTCACAAGATCCATGATTTCATCTGTTGTACTACAGGTGTTTGTTGTCTGCTCCATACTAACATATTAACAAACAACAATTATAATGGGTGTTTTTGACAAAAAAACGAAAAAAGGGGGCATTCATGTTAAAGAACATGGTCATTGAAATTAGAGGCTGAACAGATGGTGGGTCTAGACCAGTGATTCTTAACCTTTTGATTTATTTGGACCTCACTTAATAATTACTGGAACGCGGGGAAGCCCAATGAACCATTATCGGATTCTGGGTACCCCCACTGAGTTATTCCTGGACGCCTGGGACTACAGCCCAGGTATTTTCGATGACTTGAACACCAAAACAATACACAAGTAGAGAAACAAGCCTTGATCAATTAAACAAATGAGGAACCATTTTATTTCATTTGTATTTATTAAAAAAATACAAAATTGTAATAGGAAGGTTGGGCCTTTCCTAAATTGAACTGAGGCCACTTACTGTCCATGCTATGTTCTGGTTTATGCCCTTGCCCTCATCCCAGAATCAATGAGGATGCTAACTTAATTTTAACCTCAAATCCTTTTGCATTTAAAGAACGTTTTAAATTGTACAATGTGCTCCTTTTCTTTGTATAAAATGGTATTAATCTCTAAATATTATTTGATTTTCTAAGCAGTTGCGGATTCCCTTAGAAGGCTTTGAGGACCCCCATACCACACCTTTCATTACTTTAGGGAGCATTTTGCCTGACAGACGCAACTAAATCCTCTAAGGCAAGCTGTAAAATCTAATGCACTTTTGAGAATTATTCTATCCAAAACATACCTTCCTGTTCCGGAGTACCTGTTAACACAGCACGTCCCCGCACAGATACTCAGCAAAGCTACGAGATAGGAAGTCAAACATCCAACAAAGTGCCGGACATAAAAACAGAGAGTCAGAGAAGAGACAGAGTCCAGCTGGAATCAGTCCCGAGGGAGTGCGACATCAAAGAGGAACTCCGACTACTGCCACAGAAGACAATCTACCCTGAGGTCACCCCGATGATACCACTACTCAACCAGCAGGGGCAGCGAGGTGTGCATCCCCGACCACCAAAGCCCCGATGCCAGACCTCGGCCTGCGGCGAGTATTAGGTGTAGGTTACATACAAATCGCCGTCAAATCCATCACACTAGTGAACAACTGGGGGCAGGCATTATAATCATGAACGTCGATTCATCAAAATGTCAGGGGTAGTGGAGGGTCTATCCCCTTGCCATTTAACCTTTACTTTCACTCACACACGCATGCAAACGCAATGCACATTTACAGATACACGCACTCGTTCTCACATAAGAACACATTCACCTTCAAGGCGCACACAGCATGCATTTAAAATCATTTTTTAGCTACCTCAGCTGCCAGGGTCAAATTCCAGCAAATTATATTTCATTCTTTATTACACTATTTGTGAATGATAACATTATTTATCAGTATTATAATAAAGAAATTGACAACAAAACAAGGAAAGTGTGGCTTTCCCTTGTGTGCCTGGGACTGAGTTTGCCTCCTGGGAGACGAGGGATCGCAAGGGGCAAGTCAGGGGTCTCAGCTGCGACCCCTGGTGGCCCCTAAATGGCGTCCATGATTATAACTGCCTTTTCCACTGACTAGCTTCATTTATATTGCACTAATCATTTTGGGATATTGCCTGCCAGTAGCACTTACTAGTTAGGATACACCGAAGGAATTGAACGCCTCAGAGTGATGCTTGACTTTTAGGCCCAGGTCCGAGCAGGGGCGTAGGAGACACTAAATTTCTGGGGGGGACAGGGACAACCTTGAGGTGGGCCCCCTGCACAAAGTTTGCACCCAGAAGGGTTGCCATGGTGGGGGGAGATGGGGAAGACGGTTGCTTCCAGTCGAGTCCTGTGTGGCCTGCAATTCCCTGTCTGCTGGGCCCTTTGCTGCCTGTTAGGCAGCAACAGGCTCTGTGATGCTGTTCGCCTGTGTGAAGTCCTAAGAGGCCTGCACTGCCTGCTGGGCGCAGTGCTTCCTGTCGATTCCTGTGCTGCCTGTCAGGCACTGTGCTGCCTGTTGGGAGCTTTCTTACTAGTCAGGCTGTATAAGTCTCTGGGTCTCCGCCTGCCTATGAAGGCCAGTAAGGCCTATGATTGCTGCTAGGTCCTTGTCTGACTGTCAAGTGGCAGTCTCTGTGCTGCCGCGTTCCTGTGAACTGCTGTGCCTTCTGATAGGGCCGTCCTTAGTGCTGGTGGCGCCCTTTGCGACATTGTTTGTTGGTGCCCCCCAGTGACCACCTCTGCCACGGATTCCCTCACTACTATCCATCACCACTCTCTCTCAGATGCATTTCATTCGTTTTATAGCACCACTCATACCAGGAAATATCCCTTACAACGCAATCAATGCAATGCATTGACCATGCTGCCATTACCACAAATATGGGTCTAGCACACATGCCTTTACCACACATATCTTTACCACACATATGCGTGGTTACAGCATAGATAGCGGTCTAGCTGTCCGGGGGGAACAGGAAGAAGCAGAGGAGAGAGAGGTAAGTAGGGCTGTGGCTGGGTTTAGAGTGGGAGGTTGGGGTCATTTTTAGGGCAGGGTAGGGTCGGGGTAGTTTTTAGGACAGTGTGGGGTAGGTTTTAGGGTACAGGGTGGGGGTCATGTAGTATTTAGGACAGAGCGGGGTAGGTTTTCGGGTTCAGGGTGGGGGCAGGGGCATCAAGGTAGTTTTTAGAGCAGTTCAGGGTAGGTTTTAGGGTTCAGAGTGTGGGTCGGGGTAGTTTTTAGGACAGGGCAGGGTTACTTTTAGGGCTCAGGGCAGGGGCAGTTTTAAGTGCTTGGATGGGTGGAGTATGGTATCAGGTGTAAGGGGGCAGGGTAGGGAGAATTTACCACGCATGTTCCTTTACCAAACATGCTTTTACAATGAAATTCGTTGTAAAGGCATGCGTAGTAAAGACACGGTCATTGTTGAGACCGCAATGTTAAGGCATGCACGATATACGCATGTGTTGTTCTATCATTCATCCCTCATACCAGTCTAGGGTGTCAAAGCACTTTACATCACACAGACATTACGCAGAGACAATCATCATATATGTGTAAATCAGTGTATATGAAATGTTACATAAGACAGAGGACTACAAGGTGTAGGTGTCACAGGTCATCCATACTGGTAGCAGGTATAGTTTCAGAGTGCTTTATCTGGAGAAGGGCAAACTCAGAATTTAAAACACAATACCATGGTTGGGGGCTCTCTTTAATAATAAGAACTGCACTCAAATCAACTTGTTTTGCAACATTAAGTTAATCAAAAAGTGGGGGGAAATCATGATGCTCTAATCTATACCTTGATGTTTGCATGCAGCTCTTTGATGAGTTCATTGCTCACTGTTCTATATTCAGTTTTCATTTATAAATTGCAGGGGACAAAAAAGGAGCTCTCTGATGTAGGAAGCTGGCCTTGTGTGTGGTGAGTACCTATGGTATTATCACCTTATACCAGGTCCAGGTATCACCTTATTAGTGAAGTGTAGGCAGTGTCTAGAAGCCAGGCTCTCTAGAGTTAGCTGTGGATGAGCAGCCAAGACTTATCTAGGACACATGCAAAGATCATGCAATACCACTGTAGTCACACAGCACTTACACACATGAAAGAAACACGTGTTACGAAAATAAAGGTTCCTTATTACAGTAACACAAACACTAAAACACTAGATAGGCAATACTCCAATAGGATGTAAGTAACACACTATTATATGTACAGCAGCAATCACAAATTGGCATAAAAAGCAATAGAAAACAGTGAAAAGCAATAGGCAATACTAAAGGCCTAGAGGGGACCAGACCATATACTAAGAAAGTGAAATGCGAAAGCCGGGTCCCCACCCAAGGAAGTGGAATTGGTAGAGGGGAGCTGGAGGAACTAGGAAACCCCAAAGGTAAGTACCAGAGTGCCCCCCAGCGACCAGGAGAAAAGAGGTAAGTTACAGTTTTTTCCCTGACCCACCAAAAGGACTTCAGAGAAGGATATTGCAAAACGCAGACAAGACTGCAAGAAACTAGAGGTGGATCCTGGAAGAGTAAGACCTGGAAAAGAAGGGCACCAAGTCCAGTTTACGTAGGATGGTCCGGTCGTGGCAGGAGCCACAACCCACCCATCTGTGGATGCAGGAGTTGGTCGACGGGGAGACGAAGATGGTCAGCAATGCAGCACTTGAGCAGATGAAGAGTTCCTAGGTGATGCAGTCGACGTCCCACGCCAGATGAAGAATTGCAGTCAGTCTGTGGTGTGGAAAACCCACCAACAAGCCTTGGCAAAAGCAAATGTCGCAGTAGGAGAAAAGTGGAGCTACCGGGGACCAGCAAGGTCCAGGGGGACTCAACCCATGGAGGGGAGTCTCAGGTGACCATCAGCAAGGCAGAGAGTCTGGAGGAGGAGAGGCAGCCCCCACAGAAGACCTACAGGCAAGGAGCCCAGGAGCTGTAGAGAGGCCCACAGCACACCTGAAGAGAGGTCCCACTTCACAGGCGAAGCACATTGAGGGCTGTGCTTTACAGAGAAGAGTGCCGGGGGTAGCTGCAAGAGATGCGGTGCATGGGGGTACTGTCCTGCATGGGAAGGCAAGGACCTACCTACTCCAAAGTTGGGCAGCTGGTAGAGAGGACCAAGGAGACCACTCCAGACTACCACCCCTGATGCAGGATCCACGCAGCTCAGGAGGAGAGGAGAGGAGATCCACGCAGCCGGTTGTTGTTGCAGTTGGTGCCTGCGGATGCAGATAAGTGACTCCTTCACTTCAAGGAATTTTCCTTCTTTCTTCTCATGCAGACTGAAGACTTGCTGCCCTCAGAGGAAGCACAGCTGGGCAAATGTTGCAGTTGCTGGAAGGAGTCGGAGAAACAATGTTGCGTGGCAAAGTCGTCGCTGGAGCTGCAGATTGTAGGTTCCTGTGAAGTCCAGTTGCGGTTCCAGTGGCCAGAAGTCAAAGTAAACGTTGCAGAGGAGTCCTGCTGGAATCTTGCACGTCAAATCTGAGGACCCACCCAAGAAGGAACCCCAAAATAGCCCAGAAAGGGGGATTGGTCACCTAGCCCGGTGACCACCTAGGAGGGGGCTGTGATGTTACCTCCCTGACCAAGCCACTCGGATTCTCACAGAGGCCTCTGCCAACCTTAGATTCAAGATGGAAGAATCAAGTGGCCACCTGGAGGAGCTCTGGGCACCACCCCTGGGGTGGTGATGGACAGGGGAGTGGTTACGCCATTTCCATTGTCCAGTTTCACGCCAGAGTATGGGCTGAGGTCCCTGAACTGGTACAGACTGGTTTATGCAAGGAGGGCACCAAATGTGCCCTTCAGAGCATACTAGTAGCTTGGCGAGGCTACCCCTCCCAAGCCTTGTAATGGAGAGGGTGTTGCCTCCCTCTTCCAAAGGAAATCCTTTGTTCTGCCTTCCTGGGCATGAGCTGCTCAAGCAGCAGAAGGAGGGCAGAAATCTTTCTGAGGGGTGGCAGCAGCGTGAGCTGTTCGGAAGACCCCATAAAGCTGGTAGGAGCAATGCTGGGGATCCTCTAAGGAGCCCCCAAAGTGCATGGAATCATACAATCAATACTGACAATAGTATTGGGGTATGATTCTGACATGTTTGTTACCAAACATGCCCAGGTTCGGAGTTACTATTATGTAGCTGGACATAGGTAGCGACCTATGTCCAGTACAAGTGTAAAATGGCGTCCCCGCACTCACGAGGTCCAGGAAAATGGAGCTGGAGTTCGTGGGGGCACCTCTGCTCCTGCAGAGGTGCCCTCACACACAGGTACTTGCACCCTACCCTCTGGGTTAGGAGGGCCTACCATAGGGGTGACTTACAGTGACCTGGTGCAGTGGCCTGAAGTGAAAGGGTGCAAGCACCTTTTCACGCAGGCTGCAATGGCAGGCCTGCAGACACAGTTTACATGGGCTCCTATGGGTGGCATAATACATAATAAATGCTGCAGCCCATGGGAACCCCTGATCCCCCAATGCCCTGGGTACCTGGGTACCATATACTAGGGACTTATAAGGGGCACCAGTATGCCAAGTGGGGTGTGTGTGTGGTCCAAGCAACCACATTTAATGGGAGAGAGCACTGGGGTCCTGGTTAGCAGGATCCCAGTGAACACAGTCAAAACATACTGACAACAGGCAAAAAGTGGGGTAACCATACCAAAAAGAGGGTACTTTTCTGCATCTGACAAAAGCAGAAACCCACTGACCTATTCACATTATATACACTTTGTGATCTGCATGTAGACGGCCTTTGTAGCAGGCATAGTAACCCTGTACGTTATGATGAGTCAAAACTTCCACTGGACAAAACTTCAGTCTCTCTCCAGAATGACCATTAATCACCGGAATTATTTTAAGATTTTTATTGTTGCCTGAAAACTGTTGGTGGCAAGGAACATCCAGCAGGTGCTTTTAAAGTCACAATATACTTGCAAACATAGCACCCCCATCCTAAGTCAGCACCCAGTGCGGCAGCACCGGTTGCATCGCCCTAGCTGCCTTAACTTGCCCTGTCCATCTCTTAGGCCATCTGGTTCTTCCTGGGACCCATGCTGTGTGCTGGTCTCTCCGCTGTCTATCCAGCAGTGTCAGGCTCTGTTCCACCATAGCCTGTGAAGTCCTGTAAAGCCTGTGAGCTGCCACAGTGCTGGCTTCGCATCCACAGGCCATTGGCAGGAAATGAGATTTACAGACAGCCCTTGCCCTTCAGAGCGGGCTTTCACAAATACCAGGAAGGCTGAGGGAGAGACAGGTGACAGAAATGTTGGGGGGGGCAGGATGTCAACTTAGGGGACAATAATTAGCACTGGGGCAGGCAGGCTGGAGACAGAGGAGAGAAGAGAGTGAGAGAGAGGCAACAGAAAGGGGGCCCTAACAAACACTGGCGCACAGGGTGCCACTAGCGCGCTAAAGCCTGCCCTGCTCATATCTAACAGTAACTCAACAATACGGTTTTTAGAAAGGGAGATACTCTGCAACACAGCACTGTATTTAAAAAGAAAGGGAGTTACTTAGCAATAGTTTATTTAATTACCCAAACCTCCTTACCTTCTCAAATCTTGCTGCTGTCTTCAGGGTTCGATCTTCAAGGGACAGGAAGGGTCTGGCTCAGGAGGGACTGGATGCACACAGCAATCAACAAAGGGCCTCTCCTCTCCCTTTGTTCTCAGAAGCGCAGACTGCAGGCAGCTGTGGCGGCAAGGTGAGAAAGAATCCCTTGTGTGCTGCAGCACAACAAAAGGGCAGAGGGCGAGTGTCCTGGAGCCAGGTCACAGGTCAAGTGCAGGGCCATATAGGTAGCGCTTTCATGCGCTAATGGCCCTGCGAATTACAGGAGAAGGGAAAATTCTTCTGTCCCCTCGTCCCCCCCACCCTTGTCCCCCGTGTCCCCCCCACTCCAAAATCTGGGGGGGACATATCCCCCGCGTCCCCCACACTTCCTACGCCCATGGGTCCGAGCACTCTACTGCAAAGCTCAATCTTTGAGCCTCTAAACGTACGACACCCACATCTGACTGTGTATTTGTGTGGCTCATGAGGATGAATCCTTTTTTGTTATACTCATTGCACTGTTGTGGACTCGGCACCGTACCAGTTTGTCAGTATGTATGCTCACCTGGATGATAGTAAGGCAGGGCTTTCTCGGTCCATGGAAGACAAATGCCAAGCAAAGTCACAGTCAGAGCAACTAAAGGAAACACTTCAACCGTTTCACAATAATTGTGTCTTCACCTCCGGAGTTTATTTTTGGCATGTTTCTCATTTGTAGGAACTGACACGTAAGAATAAGTTCACGTTATGCAACGTGATATCCACGTCAATCATAATCTTTCAGTTCCTTTGCTTGAATTGTGTGCAGTGGCTGCTGAGAGTTAGTTTCAGCTGGGGCAGTTTACAGCCCAAAACCAAATCTAATATACTTATATAGCAAGTAAACCATGGGCATCACAGCTTGGAGTTTCCTAGTCCAGTCTAACTCTCAGAAAAAAGATATATGACAGAACTGAGAGTTATCTTGGAGATAAGGGAAGGTTGTTTCAACTCCATAGGTCAGCTGAGATTAGACACCAAAGAATTTCTTTCTGATGGGCAGAGCAAGCCAGTCCCATGTGGACTGACCTCAGATCTTGAATCAACGTTTACCAGCTAATGGGGCTAAGAGCAAAGCATTGGCGTTTGTTCTGGGCCCCTAAAGTTTATCTTTGACTTCAAAGAGAGCAAAAAAGGGAAGACACGATTGGCGAAAGATTTTCAAGTAAGCACTCTGGCGGCAGTATTTAAAAAAAAATTAAACTACTCATTTGAGTGGAAACGTTCAATAAACTGCTACAATAATCTATCCGTGAAACAGTAATGGTGTGCACCATTGTAGTTTTTGCTTACAATTAAAAGAATAATTCAGGCTTCTTCTACAAATTAATTTGGTACCAACAGTTCTTACATAGAGCATTTGCTTGATTCTGTAGGTGAAGGTGGTGGTGAAAACAAACTAAAACTTTGCCTTCAGTTTCCGGGGGAATGACAGTGGAATGGGTGACGAACCATCAAGAGCAGAACATGCTTTGATTCCAATAGCATCAGCTGAATCATTGAAGTATTATGCACTAGACAAATGTATTGCATCCAGATTTAAATTGTCCCTGTCAGATGATTAAGTAGTATAGAATCCTTTTCCACTTTTGGTATATTCCTGTTGGAAAATAAATTCCTTTGTGAGGGTCGGTTATAAATCACTACTGTGCACACATTGATCAGATTCCGCAACTGGGATCTGAAATGGATACTAAGATTAGCTTTCTTCATTGTGTTATGAGTTCCAGCGTAGCCTAGTTTTAGTACGATTAACCGCTAGTTAAGACTGTAAGAGTCCTGTTGAAGAGGTTTAATTGGTTCGTCCACCCTTTGGGGTTAATTCACAATATGAACCACCCTCCTTCCTTTTATTCCATTTCCATTTTAGCCTTGGAATAGGTCTACTGCTGTCAGATTAAGAGGAGTGGAGTGCACAAGGTGACTGAGTAACACGGAACAAAGTCATGGAGAGGATTCAAACTGCTTAAATCTCTGAAATTATCACAGGGTCTTCCCTCTAATGCTGTCCTAAGGGGGAATCTGCTGTATGTATGGATAAAGGATCTGAAAGAGTGGTAACAAAAGCAGTTCCTATTTGTCCTCAAGACATGAATGTCCAAGGTATGGTGTACAGTCATATTCCATACCCTGTGTGCCAAATTGAGAGCATCTGGTATCCCAGTTTTGGGGTTTTGGCACCAGCCTCATGCCAATCTACAAAGTGAACAAAGGCCAAGGTTTGCCCATTCACAAGACACCAGTCCTAGGCTTGTACTGGATCAGGAGCAGCTCACTAAGCGCACTCTTTTAGTGACAGAGGACTGTCCCTGCCAGGGGTTCATGAGAGTATCACAGTGGTGGCCCCATAATGTGTTTATGGAAATCCAAGTGTAAACAAACCTTTCACTTGTGTCACGAGAGTGGAGGCCCAATGGCCCACTCCTACAATGGTCTCTTTTACAGATGAACCTTTATTGTTGTACTAAGATACAGAGTGCATGAATATACAGTATGTATGTTGTGTGGTTTGTGTTGCATACATAAATGAGTGCTTTAATAAACCACAGAGACAGGGTTGCAGGTTCCATTTTGGAAAGACTTGGACCTGTCCATGTGCCCAAGATGAAGGTGAGATTCCTTTCCCAGACAGTGGTAGTGTACTGCTGACATTACTAAGACTGGAGGGAGGGAAATGAGACAGTGGAGCGGGGAATGAGGTAATTGGCTTCACCCTTAGAAAAACTATTTTTTGATCAAAGAGTTTGAAGAAATAAGCAATATGTTTGAGTTTCCATTGAGTCCCTCTCAGTCTGTCCATGGTGCTGGTGGGTGGAACTGTTAACAAGTCCCTTTATGATCATTTATTTCACATCAGGACTCGTTTTAGGCCAATGAATCTTTTGAGCCAGTTGAGAGACACCGTAGGACGAGAGAGCTAATCAATATATCAATCAATACATCAATAACGTTATCAAAATTTATCGCAACAATACATTTCACATTAGTCAGTCATTAATCAATTCAATCAACACTACCATGACCTTTCAGCCATGAATAACCACACCAGTTTAGTAGAATTTTATGAATTTTATTCCCTATTAGTTACAGTCTAAGATTAGATGCGTTAACCTCAAAACCAAGAAACACAATAGTATAGTCACGATATGGCAGCTTTGATAAGATTTCATTAAGGCAAGAATCACAAACATTAGAATATAACACGGCGTGAACATAGATCAAGTTTAGCAGAGTGTCAATATCACGTCAGTTCAACACAGCATAATGTCAGTCGTTTGTCTATTTGCGTCAGTTTGGTGAACACCTATCCTAACCACTGATTAGCATTCGCATGTTGGGCTTCATGCAAAACAATTTAGAACACCAATTTGGAAAACATCTAAGTAAGGTCAAAAGCAAGCAGTTGGTACCTAGAAAGGAAAAGCAAACAGACAAATTACAATTGCATTGTCATAATTACCCTCCAAGGATTAGGTCAGCACACGGGTTCAGTCTTCGTCTTCAGGACATCAGTCAAATCGCCATCAGTCAGGACTCAACTATAGGGCAAAAGGGGCACTTCCCTCATAAGGAGGAAAAGGGCAAGGATGATTTTCAATAATCTCAAGTCACCATTCTGGATAAAATCAATAGCATTCCCGAACCCACCTAAATGACCTCTCTGTGACATGGGTTTTTATCCCTTTTTCGTGGTACATTCCCCCAAAAGTCTATTGGACATCTTCTATACCCCACTATCTTTAACCTATCGAATTAGACATTAGGTAATCCTAATCTTCATACCATTTTGGTTTACAAGTCTTTGATTGGTCTTCGCAATTGACGTCTTCAGAGGTGGCACGTCCGGTGTGACTTCATCTTTTGGTATTTCTTTGAACATCTTTTGGTCAGCAGTTCCATTGTATTCACTGGTTTAAATGACCTTGTACATTACATTAATCTACACTTGTTTCAATTCATTTATAACATTTAGTCCATGGCACAGAAAATGCGCCTGAGAACGGATTTAACATGGTTACATTCATCTTCCAAGTTTGAAGAAAAAGAACATTACGGGGTCACGGCCCCTTGTGAGTCACCACACTGAAAAATAGAAAAATGCATTTAATATGAGAGCCAGGCAGCTAAGCTGCAGCTCACAGTAATTTATGGCCTATGAGGATTTTCAATACAGATTTAATAACGCAAATGTAGGTATAAGCTTATTTGAACATAACAAACATTTTATTCATCATTATTAGTTTGCGTATACATTGGTGGCCACTCATCGTGGTCACAATTCAAGTGCACATTTAAGCAAAATCGCTATTATTATAGTTTCTATGCGGCAGAAATTTTACCACTAAAGCCTTATTGCTTGGTAAAACGAAAGTAACTGTGACTTAGATGCAGCACACCATCTCCAAGCATGACCAGTGGATTCAAGATATGATATTTTGCAGAGTGCAAGTTGGAATATATTTTGAGGACTTACACCCACGTGCACGGCCTAGCTACATCTGGGGCCTACTTCGTAATTACCTCGGGCAATCAGAAAAGGCAGACCACTCACATGGACACAAATGGGCATTAGATGGCTTTTCAGTGGCTGATGATGCGGTCACATAGGACGGCATTGTGGGATAAGTCTACCTTTGCTCATTGCAAATGTCGACCCCTAACAGGTACTATATGAAGACGTGATCTTTTGTTGTATTTTGTTCTAACTCATCAGTAAAAGCTTATGTAAAATATTATATATATATATATATATATATATATATATATATATATATATGTGTATATATAAGATGTCACTTACCGAGTGAACATCTGTTCGTGGCATGTTCCGCTGCAGATTCACATGCTGTGCATTATACTTCTGCCATTGAGTGTTGGGCTCGGAGTGTTACAAGTTGTTTTTCTTCGAAGAAGTGTTTTGGAGTCACGAGATCGAGTGACTCCTCCTCCTCGGTTCCATTGTGCATGGGCATCGACTCCATGTTAGACTGTTTTCCCGCAGAGGGTAAGGTAGGAGTGATAGAGTATATGGGTGAAAAGAAAAGAGATGTCCATGCTAATGCAAATCTATATATATATATAAATAAATATATATATATATATATATACACAAACATACATACATATGTACAAATGTTTTTAACTTAAACAACTACAGGCTCCTGAGGAGGTGGAAGGGTGCATGTGAATCTGCAGCAGAACATGCCACAAACAGATGTACACTGGGTAAGTGACATTTTCCATTCAGTGGCATGTGTAGCTGCAGATACACATGCTGTGCATAGACTACAAAGCAGTTTGTCCTCCCATAAAAGCGGTGGTCAGCCTGTGGGAATTGAAGTTGTTTGAAATAATGTTCTGAGTACAGCTTGACCTACTGTGGCTTGTTGTTGTGCTAAAACATCTACACAGTAGTGTTTAGTGAATGTATGTGGTGTTGACCAAGTAGCTGCTTTGCATATTTCAGCCATTGGTATATTTCCTAAAAAAGCCATTCTAGCACCTTTTTTTCTTGTAGAATGTGCTTTAGGAGTAACTAAGAGTTATCTTTTGGCTTTAACGTAACATGTCTGGCTGCATCTTACAATCCATCTTGCCAACCCTTGCTTTGATATAGGGTTACCTGTATGAGGTTTTTGGAAAGCTACAAACAGTTGTTTAGTCTTTCTAAATGGTTTTGTTCTGTCTATTTAATACACTAGAGCGCTTTTAATGTCTAATGTATGTAGAGCTCTTTCTGCCACAGAATCTAGCTGTGGGAAGAAGACTGGCAGTTCCACTGTCTGATTTATATGGAAAGGCGAGGCAACCTTTGGCAAAAATTTGGGGTTTGTTCTTAGTACAACTTGTGTACCTGGAAGAACGGTTCTTCAATAGTGAAGCCTGTAATTTGCTTACTCTTTGTAAAGACATAATTGTGACTAGGAAGGCAACCTTCCATGTTAAGAATTTCATTTGACATGAGTGCATAGGTTAAAATGGTGGGCCCATAAGTCGTGTAAGCACTATGTTTAAATTCTAAGAGGGAATCGGAGGTGTCCTGGGTGGAATGATGCGTTTTAAACCTTCCATGAAAGCTTGAATAACAGGAACTCTAAATAAGGAGCTGTGTTGTATATTTTGTAAATATGCTGAAATTGCAGTAAGATGCATTTTTATGGAAGAAAATGCTAAATTTGATTTCTGTAAATGAAGTAAATAGCATACAATATCTTGTATTGATGCTGTTGGAGGGGCAATTTGTTTAGATAGACAGTAATAACAAATCTTTTCTATTTGTTAGCATAGCACTGTCTAGTAGTGGCTTTTCTTGCTTGCTTAATAACCTCCATACATTCTGATGGGAGTTGGAAATATCCAAATTCTATGACCTCAGGAGCCAAATCGCTAGATTGAGTGTTTTGGGATTTGGGTGCCTGATTTGCCCTTTGTTTTGTGTCAACAGATCTGGTCGGTTTGGGACTTTGGAGTGTGGTATTACTAACAGGTCTAACAATGTTGTGTACCACAGTTGGCGGGCCCACTTTGGTGCTATGAGTATCATATTGAGTGAGGTTTGACGCAACTTGTTGACTAGAAACGGAATGAGTGGGAGCGGGGGAAAAGCGTAAGCAAATATCCCTGACCAATTGATCCATAGAGCATTGCCCTTGGATAGAGGATGTGGGTGTCTGGATGCGAAGTTCTGACATTTTGCGTTTTCGCTTGTGACCAACAGATCTTTTTTTGGTGTTCCCCATTGTTGAAAGTATTTTTGAAGTACTTGAGGGTGAATCTCCCATTTGTGTGTTTGTTGGTGAGTTCTGCTGAAAATATCTGCCAATTGGTTGAGTATCCATGGAATGTATTGTGCTAACAGGTGAATTTGGTTGTGGATTGCCCATTTCCAAATGTTTTGGGCTAGAAGGGAGAGTTGGGACGAATGTATCCCTCCTTGCTTGTTTAGGTAATACATGGTTGTCATGTTGTCTGTTTTGATAAGGACATTCTTCTGTGTGAGAAAGGTTGAAAAGCTTTGAGTGCTAGGAAGACAGCTAACAACTCTAAGTGATTTATGTGTAGTTGTTTGTGTTTGGCATCCCATTGTCCTTGAATGTGGAGATTGTTGAGGTGAGCTCCCCAACCAATCATTGATGCATCTGTTGTAATTATGGTCTGAGGCACAAGGTCTTGAAATGGCCGCCCTCTGTTTAGATTTGTGGAATTCCACCACTGAAGGGAAAATGCATGTTTGGCGGTCTATCAACACTAGATCTTGAAGTTGACCGTGTGCCTGTGACCATTGTTGTGCAAGGCACTGTTGTAGGGGCCACATTTTTAGTCTTGCGTGTGGAACCATTGTAATACATGATGCCATCATCCCTAAGACCTTCATGACAAATCTGACAGTGTACCGTTGATTTGTTTGTATCTGTGTGACTATATTTTTAAATGCTTGTATTCTTTGTGTATTTGGACATGCTAGCGCTTTTTGAGTATTTAGTATTGCACCCAAATACTGCTGTATTTGGGCTGGCTGTAGATGCGACTTTTGGTAATTTATTGCGAACCCTAGAGTGTGCAAGGTTTGTATTACATAATCCGTATGGTTTTGACACTTCGTATGACTGTTTGATTTTATTACCCAATGGTCTAAATATGGAAAGACATGTATATGTTGTCTTCTTAGATAGGCTGCGACTACCGCTAGGCACTTTGTGAATACCCTTGGAGCTGTTGTTATTCCAAAGGGTAGCACTTTGAACTGATAGTGCTTTTCTTGAATGACAAATCTGAGATATTTTCTGTGTGCAGGGTGGATGGGTATATGAAAATACGCATCCTTGAGGTCTAATGTTGCCATGAAGTCGTGTTTTTGGGATAGTGGTATAACATCTTGTAGAGTTACCATGTGAAAATGTTCTGACAGGACGTAAAGATTGAGGGTCCTCAGATCTAATATTGGTCTGAGGGTGCCATCTTTTTTGGGAATCAGGAAATATAGCGAATAAACTCCTGTCCCTATTTGAGCTTGTGGTACGGATTATATTGCTTGTTTCAGTAATAGAGATTGGACTTCTTCCCGTAACAGGTTGATGTGTTCTGTAGATAGTTTGTGTGACCTTGGTGGAATGATTGGGGGAG
The DNA here is from genome assembly GCF_031143425.1 of Pleurodeles waltl. Taxonomy (NCBI): domain Eukaryota; kingdom Metazoa; phylum Chordata; class Amphibia; order Caudata; family Salamandridae; genus Pleurodeles; species Pleurodeles waltl. The sequence continues at coordinate 514,668,290 of NC_090445.1, forward strand.
TTTGTATCAATTCTAGGTAATAGCCATTGCGGATAATTGATAGTAGCCATTGCGGATAATTGATAGTACCCATTTGTCTGTGGTAATGTTTTGCCAATTTGCGTGAACTGCTGTAGTCTTCCCCCACACGAGAGGTGTGGAGTGGAAGGGGATGAGACAAGTCACTGCTTAGGGTGCTGTGGAGGTTGCTTAGAGGTCTGAAATTTCCCTCTGTTTCTGGGATACTGACCCCTATATGTGCCCCTAAAACCACCTCGTTGGTATTGTGGTTGGTAGGTTGGTTTCGCCTGCGATGTGGATGCTTCTAATGTCTGTGGTCTAAATCTACCTCAAAACTGCGGTTTCCAAAAGGATCCCCTGTATGGTGTGGAGTATAGTGCACCCATTGCTTTTGCGGTGTCTGAATCTTTGCGTAATTTTTTAATGGCTGTGTCAACCTCTGGGCCAGAAAGTTGTTTCTTATTGAATGGCATATTTAACCCAGCTTGCTGTATTTCGGGTTTAAAACCCGAAGACCTGAGCCATGCATGACTTTGTATTGTCACTGCAGTGTTGACACTTCTAGCAGCGGTGTCTGCTGCATCTAGGGCAGATTGAATATGATTATTTGTAATGGCTTGCCCTTCTTCCACTACTTGTTGTGCCCTCTTCTGGTGTTCTTTGGGGAGATGCTGAATTATGTCTTGCATCTCATCCCAATGGGCCCTGTCGTATCGAGTTAACAGTGTTTTTGAGTTAGCTATCCTCCACTGATTCGCTGCCTGGGATGCAACTCTCTTCCCTACTGCATCAAGCTTTCTGCTTTCTTTGTCGGGTGGGGGAGCATCTCCCGATGACTGGGAGTTTGCCCTTTTTCTGGCAGCGCTGACCACTACCGAATCTGGAGGTACTTGTGTTATGTAATCAGGATCAGAGGGAGGAGGTTTGTACTTTTTCTGTATCCTGGGCATAATTATACATGCCTTAACTGGCTCATTGAATATTTGATCGGCGTGTTTTAACATGCCTGGGAGCATGGGGAGGCACTGGTATTTTGAATGTGTGGAGGATAGGGTATTAAACAAAAAATCCTCTTCCAGTGGTTCAGTGTGCATGGTGACCCCATGGTATGCTGCAGCCCTAGCTAAAACCTGATTGTAGACAGTGCTATCCTCAGGTGGTAAACGCTTAGAGGGATAGCTGTCTGGGTCATTGCTAGGAATGGGATCTGGATCATAAAGATCCCATGGATCTACATTGTCCTGTTCTGAGTCAAAAGAGTGTCTGGGTGACTGCACTGGGGTAGGACTAATAGGAGGAGAGGTATGGAGGTGTGGAGAGTGAGGAGGAAAATGAGGAGGAGAAAATTGAGAAGGTGGTGGTTTCTCCTTCGGCTTTGGCACTTTAGCAGGAGGCTGCATAGTGTCCAATTCCTTCTGAAAGGCTAGCTTTCTCTTTGACTTTAGAGGAGGTGCTGTTAGGATCCTGCCTGTCTCCTTATGGATATTAATCTTGGCTTGTCTTTCGTCCGTAACTTCAAGAATTGGCTGTACTTGATACTCCTCTTCAGAGGTTTTGTGGCTTTCTTTTAGTCTCTTTGAAAGTCCATGCTACTCTGTATATGCTGGCCTTTTCGTCTCCGAAGCCCCTTTTTTTGGGATCGAAAAAGATGATGCAGTGGATGATCTCGGCTTCAAAAGGGATTTTCAAATCTTCAACTCCGAAAAATGGTGTTTGCTCGAGTCAGACACTGAGCCTTTTATTGCCTCCGATGGTTTGGGAGGTGTGGCCTTTTTCAGTGCCGAACTGGTAGTTTGGTCACTGGGAGTCTTTTTTTGGGATGAGCTATGGCCTTCCGGAAGTGGCATACCCGAGGCCTTATGTTTTTGTTTTTGGGAGGGTACATGGGCAGGCGTACTCACATGTTGTCCCGCCATGACTGGTCTGTCTTCCTCGGATTCCTGTTCCGAGTCGGAACCTCGAACGGAGACTGCTGTCTGCATGATTTCTTCCTCCTCCACGTCGAGATGTTCGGTGCTTCTGGACGCCATCTCGAGTCTTCGTGCCCTCCTGTCTCCATGAGTCTTTTTGGAACGGAAGGCTCTACAGCACTCAGAATTTTCTTCCTGATGATCTGGGGAAAGGCAAAGATTACAGACGAGATGTTGGTCTGTATAAGGATATTTGGCGTGGCACCGAGGACAGAATCGGAATGGAGTCCGATCCATGAGGCTTCCACACGGTCGGCCCGAGTTGGGTGCGCACGCCCCGAAGGGCGAGTCTAGTTGTCTTCTCCAACGGTACCGATGTGTCGATGGAAAATGTAAACCCGAACGATACAATACCGACTAAAAGGAAGCGTTTTCCGAATCGAAATCTCGGAGCGAGAGGAAACATGTCCGAATCCGACGGCGGAAAGAAACAAATCTAGCATGGAGGCGATGCCCATGCGCAATGGAACCGAAGAGGAGGAGTCACTTGATCTCGTGACTCCAAAACACTTCTTTGAAGAAAAACAACTTGTTTCACTCTGAGCCCAACACTAGGTGGCAGAAGTATAATGCACAGCATGTGTATCTGCAGCTACACATGCCACCGAACATTTATATGTGTATATATATATATAATTCTAAGAGCTGCTGATTACTGTCTCTGAAACTGTCATTTGGTATGGTGAAGGATGTGACTGAATTTCCTGTTATCAGAGTGTGAAGGGCCCTTTAGAAGGGGGTCAGCCTTTGATCTCTCTCACTGATTTCTGTCAGGCGTGGCTGTTGATCATCAGGTGACCTCATTGTGCCTTTTGTGGGTGCTCTAACATACAGATAACCCTGCTATAAGCAGCATCACTCAGGACAAAGACAGAGACCGGAAGACACCCTTAAGACAAAAAGAGAACCAACCCAAACTCATTTGCAAAGTGCAGACAAATAAGACACATACCGTGTCTGCCATTCCTCTGAAATGGTGGGAGCTGCTAAGCCACTTGTTCCAGTTCCAAATTATCTTAGGCCAAGGAGGGCAGTGCTCTATAGAGTAACCGCAGGACTACCGCTCAACCAGAGATGAGGTTGGCCTGACATTCAACTACACAGAGCGGGAACATCACCGGGAATCTGATATGGAGCAAACAGGTGATGGTATGTCCTGGAAAGAACATATATTACCCCCTGCAAGAAGGGGGAAGGATTGAACTATCTCTGCAGGAAGAGCATACAACTGGTGTGGCCAAGAAAAGTTGTGGATTCTTTAAAAAAAAAAAAAAAGACTTGTGAAGAGCAGGACCTCCTGGCTAAAAGCTGATCACTAGCACCAAAGTGGAAGATTTTTGGCACTGCTGTAGTGTGTTCAAGGGGATCTTCTAGCTGATGATGCAGTCTCAGCCACAGCACTTGACTGAGTTTGCTCGTGTAGTCTGCTTCACCAAGCAGTCTGTGCTGCTGAAGAAGAAGCCTATCAAGCTGTGGTACTTGCTCCAAGTGCACCTGAACAGACTTGATATTGTGGCTAGTCCCAGCACTTGCAAATTTTGTGCTGTGAGGACTATCCTGCTGGAATTAAAGCTGCTACGTCGAAGAACTGGACATTATGTGCTGTGCAACTGAGTGGCTGCCCATGACACTATTCCAGAAATGTGCCCGATCAGACTCATCCGCTGCTGGCCCACAGCGCGTTGATACAACTCTGCTGCAGACACTTGACCTACGTCTGATGAGGATTACATTGATGCCATGGCCCTGACAGGCTCAACTGGCTGAATTGCCCCACTGCAGCCATAGATGCTGTTTAACCAGAAGTGTGTCGCCCGCCTCCAGAGCACTGCGGCGTAGCTCAAATTTATCCACCAGGAGCGGAGCAGCTGTCTGGCCTGACCACAGCCAGTGCACCTCCTATTCATCGAGAAAGTAACAGACTGCAGTGCGGGAAGCATACACAAGGCGTACCATGGAATCAAAGTGGGAGTGGGAGACCGAGTTCTTGCTATTACTGCATTAGACTGTTAACCAAAAGGGGGCAGTGCTGCACGAGACCCACATACGAGCGACCTTCGAGTAAGGGAGGTAAAAGGGGCAGAGAAAAGGGCCACCTCACCTGAAAGGAATAGACTGGCACTTCTAACTCAGGTATCTGATATGTTTTATGATAGTTTATAGTATTAAGTTTTACTGTGTAATAAAGTACTTTTCTTTTTAAAAGATAAAACTATCACAATATTGCCGCTAGGTGTCTGCTGAGTCTGTTGTACCACCACATTAAACTATTTGAGAAACTTGTGACTGCTTGCCATTGCTACTTCAGAGAGTCAAGTGCGGAAGGGTTTGCATTTTCGCTCATTTTTGCAGAGCTTGTTAGAATAGAGCCTCAGACATCAAAGGCAAACACCCCCAGCCACCACATCTGTTGCCCAGTATCCATGCATGCTCTGTAGCTACCCAAACAGGCTTTGACGACCGTCAACTAACTTTAGAGATTTATATCATCAAAGTCATTTTGAGTCTAAATATTCTATCATTCCTTCCAAAGGAAGTGTGAAGAGGTTACGTCCTCTAACTTTAGCACAGATCCTTTTTATCGCAATTCGGACTAAACTATGATAATGTCAATAACAACATAACAGCAAAAATGATTGAATTATTGCCCAGCCTTCCTTGTCCATTGAATTAAAATATATATATTCTCAATTGGGTGATGAAAACTATCATGATCTTCTGATCGATCAATGTATAGGTAAAATGTTCATCTGTCAGCAAGCTACCAACAGTAACCAGTTGCTTAAACCATAACAAGTGTTGCTTATTGAAACAATTTTATCAGGAATGCTTTTTGTGAAGTTTTGCAACAACAAAAACCTATTTGCAGTGATAATTCTACTTCCAAGACCCAACTCAATAAAGGATCGGGATATGGAAGGAGAAAAAATGCATCACTGGTGAGGCTCTTGCAGATCAAACAGAGACAAGTGTGTGCCACATGGCTACGTTTTCTGACACCTTTCTTCGACCAACAATAGCATTTGCCTAACTGAAATTTTCAGTAACAAGAGTGTCCAATCAGCTCTAGACAAACAATTGTAATACAAATATCAGGTATGTGTAAAGAGATGTCTTACACCTTGCTAGTAGAGCCAACATATTTCCAATACTGCATGGTAAGTGATCTAACTCAAAACTATGCACTAAAGTGGTATACTGCATAATCGTTTGAACTCGCAGAGAGCCCAATTCAAAAAGCTTAAGATACACATGTATATTTACTACTATGTCTAAGTGTAATGTTATAATTATTTTGCTATTCACCATTTCAGGTGTAGACTTACAGACCACCACCTCAAATAAAGGGGTTGAGTCTCCGACTGCAGGAGTTATAAGTGGGAAATTTACTATCTTTGCACTTGTAGGTGGGGATCCCTGCCACCATGGTGGATATCTGCCTTTGGAAAATTATAGGGAACACTTATAAGGTTTTATTAATTTAAACCTAGAAGTAATAAAATTCAATGTTAGAGCATATTAACTCATCAAATTAAATGTGTGTTAAATAATTAGTATAAATTAATGTAAATTATAAAAAGAAAAAGATGTTTAATAATTAAAAACTTTCCTGTAACCTTTGTTTTTTTCAGTGAATTTCTATTTTTTTTAACATAAAGTAATTATAATTACTATACCTTAATCGTGCCACTGCCGTGCGTGGTAGCGGTTGGCCGCAGGGCCTGCAGTCAAGCCCCTATAACCACCCAAGCCCGCGCACAGCTTTTGGTCATGCATGGCTGGTGTTCGCTGCAAGGCCTGGCCTATGGTGCAGCCTGCGGCCAAGCCCCTATAACCACCCAAACCTGCGCTGTGAACGGCCAGAGCCTGACCTGCAGCCAGACCCTGTGCCCAAACCCCTATAACTACCCAAACGTGCATTGCTTATGGCCTTCGGCTGTGCATGGCAGGGGTTGACCACAGGGCCTGGCCTGTGGCCCTATAACTACCCGGCCCTGCATGCATAAGTCTCTTAGTGGGTCTGTGGGTGTGTGCATGCGTGTCTGAGTGGGTGTGACTGAGTGTGAGTGGGTACATGAGTGTAGTAAGTGAATTAGTGTCTGGATGAGTCTGAATGTTTTTTTAAAATGTTTTCGGTGTTATTTGCAAATTCGTTGTGGCGTTACACAGAAGACAGTGCTGACGGTCGCAGTGAATTTCACGAGTGAGAAAAAAACTGTTCTTTGACATATTTTACTCATAACGGGTTCCTCCAACACCCCTATATTCCTCTCATGGGGTCAGCTGTGTCATTTCCCTAAAACTGTACTATTGCTTCCACAATTGGCACACCCCTGGCACACAGCTAGGTCCCTTGTAAAAGGAACCAGTGGTACCAAGGGCCTTGTGGCCACCGATGGTCCCTGAGGGCTGCAGCATGTATTGTGCCACCCTAAGAACCCCTCGCCAAACACATGCACACTGCCATTGCAGATTGTGGGTGCTCGTGGGGAGAAAAAGGTAAAGTCAACATGGCACCCCTGTGGCATAGGTTAGTCACCCCTCTAGAAGGCCTTACAGCCCAAAGGCAGGATGCACTATACCACAGGCGAGGGCATGGCTGCATGAACAATATGCCCCTCCAGTGTCTATGTCCATTGTTCGACATTGTAAGTGCAGTGTGGGCATATTGAGTACATGGGCTGGGAGTTTGTCATTACGAACTCCAAAGCTCCATGATGGCTTCACTGAAGGCTGTGAAGTTAGGTATCAAACTTCTCAGCACAACCAACCTACACTGATGCCAGTGTTACATTTATTGTGAAATGCACACAGAGGGCATCTTAGAGATGCCCCCTGTATTTTACCCAACCCTCTAGTGTAAGGCTGACCGGTCTGTGCCAGCCTGCCAGTAACAGAAGACAAGTTTCTGACCCCATGTGGTGAGAGCCTTTGTGCTCTCTGGGGTCAGGAACAAAGCCTGCTCTGGGTGGTGGTGCTTCACACCCCACCCCACTGCAGGAACGTCAACACTTGGGGTGGGCCTCAAAGGCTCCTGCCTCGTGTTACACTGCCCCAGGGTACTCCAGCTAGTGGAAATGCCCACCCCCTGGACCAAGACCCACGTTTTGGTTGCAGGTCCGGCGGACAAATTTGTAAACACCAGGAGGTAAGCCCACCCCAGCTAGGACCACCCCTGGACCTGAGGTGAACCCCTCCTGGCAAAATGCTCCAACTTGCTTTGAAAGATGCCAGCTAATAGGGCTAGGACTGTACTCCCCTTCCCAAAGGGAGTGGGCACAAGAAGGGTGTAGCCACCCTCAGGGACCATAGCCATTGGCTACTGCCCCCTGACCCTTATAACACCCCTAAATCTAGTATTTAGGGGCACCCCTGTACCTTGTGCTTCAGATTCCTGGCGACCTCAAGAAGAAGGAGGACTGAAGAGCTGACCCCAGTAGTGAAGTCTCCAGGCACAAACTGACTTGGCCCCAGCCCTACCAGCCTATCTGCAGCTTCAAGACTCCTTCCACAAAATGGTGATGCATCCTACAGGACCAGCGACAGATACAAACCCCCAGAGGACTGCCCCCACCACAGGACCAAGAACTCCAGAGAACAGCAGCCCTGTCCAGAAGAAACATCGAAGAAGGACTCCAGATCCACCCCGGATCCGTAAGTTCTGCCCTCTCTGCCCCCAACACCCATGGCCCATGTCCAGGTGGCTCACGGGTCCAGAGTAGGGTCCCAGGTGATTCAGACCTTAAGTGCACCCTGGGTTGGCCCCTCCTGGCCAACATGACGACGTCTGCAGCCTGAATCCGGATGACCCCTCTGACCGTGCCCGGATCTGACAAAGATTCCCAAGTTCCGAAGGCACCCCTGCACCCGCAGCCCCCTGATCTTGGGTAATCCGACCAATGGTCCAGCAACATCCAGAGGGCTTCTCTCCTACCTGTCCAGCCTTTCTTTTTCTGCAACCAATCCCCTAGACTCAGCCTGCAGCATCTTTGTGACCCCAGAGTTCCTCTATTGAAAATCACTGGGCGCCCTACGCTGTATTTGCACCCTGCACCCGGCTGTCCCTTTGCCGCTGAAGGGGTGTGTTTGGTGCTGACCTGTGGCCCCCCCAGTGCTGACCTAAATGCCCCCTGGTCTGTACCCTGAAGTCCCGGGTACTTACCTGCAACCTGTCTCTTTCTCAGTGCTCCCAGTCTCTAAAGGATTCCATTCAAATCCCGACACCAAATTTGACCTCTGCACCCAACCGCCCTGTGTTGCTGGTGGTGCACTTCTGGGGTCAACTTGAACCTTGACCTGTGGACATCCTAACCTGTGAAGACTGGGACCATAAGTCATGTACTTACCTGTACACTGTACTAACACTTTACCTCCCCTAGGACAGCATAGCTTCCTATGAGAAACTGCAGTGTCTACTTTTGAAATTGAAGTGTTACTTAATTGGAAAATGTTTTATCTGCAAAACTTAAACAAAGTACATTTGATATATGACATTGATAGATTCTTCTGAGAATCCGATTTTAGTCCCACTAGGGCTTCATGAAGGGCGTAGGTGGAAATGTGTTGTAAACCTTTCAGAAAATGCATCACAATAGGTGATTTGAATAAGGACAGTTTGTTTGGCAAACCTAAAAAGGCTTAACTGTACAGACAGCAAGCCATTTCTGGGCTAAACACAAAGCAAACAACAGATCAGACAGTTTTGCCTGCAACAAGTTCAACTGACCTGCACCACACCACGCCACAATACTGTCCCTGTGTCAAGCATACACAGACGTCGTTGAAGGATGTCTAACTGCCAAGATGATAACTACCTTAGAAGGAAGGTCAAAGGGGATCAATTGTTGCCTCGAATCTCTAAACACAGAGGTGCAGGTTGTGCAGGCTTAGGTTGCAGGATTCTGCCTTGCTGTTGTAACAGGAGATCCTCTGAAGTGGTAGGCTGATCGAAGGATAGATGCTCAAGCTCAAATGCTTTGGGTACCACACTCGCCTGGCCCAATCCAGAGCCAGTAGAATGACTTGGGCCGGGTCATTCCTGATCTTCAGAACACAGGGCAAGAGGGTTATCGGGGGAAGGCTTCGAGGAGTCCCGAGCACCACTCTAGATGGATTGCATCATTGCGAAAGAATATTCTTAGGAACTCCAGTGCATAAGAGTGCTAGCATTCCACATCTTCAGCTCCGGCGAAGAGATCGAGGCAGGGCTCTCCCCATTCAGCGCTAAGAGTATCACCTGAACCACTAGCAAACTGATGTGAGGAAGGTCTCCATCAGAGATCAGAGTCCTCTGATCTCCACCTCTCCCCACAAGACTTCCCCAAACTATTAGCAACACATTAGTCATCACTGTCAACTCTGGTTGAAGCAGGAAGAGGGGTCTGCTGCTGGTCCAACTGGATTCGACCAGCCACCACTGCAGGTCCCTTGCAGTCCTCTGACATCCGGGTGTCGTCTGACAGGTTAACTTGATGCTGGGCCCACCCAGGCTTCAGGTCTAGTGGGCCCAAAAGGCTTGGAGCCATCCTCACTAACATACAGATCAGATGCTAAACCATTGGGATCATATCCCAAATGTCCTGGACTTACTGGTTTGGAGAAAAGGCTTGAAAGCACACCATATTCATGATGCTTCCCCTGGAGAGGAGAATCTGTGAAGGAGTCAGGTGTGACTTTGGCAAGTTGACTGGGAATCCCAAAAATGTACGGCGGTTTGAAGTCATCTGGAGGGTGTCTGCAACTAACTGTGGTGAGCCTACCATCAACAGCCACTCATTGAGGCAGCCACTCATTGAGGCAGGGGAAGACTGGTACCTTCAACAAGGAGCAACGACCACTGCCATCACCTCTGTGAACACCTGAGGGGCCCTGGTGAGGCAAAAGGGAGCACACAAGCTAAAAGTGCTCATGGCCCATCATGAATCACAGGTATTATCTTTGGACATGCAAGAGTTTGATGTGAAAATAAGTGTCATGGAATTCCAACACCACCATCCACTCTCCAAGGTAGAGAGACCCTCGAACACGGTGAGCATTTTGAAATTGTTTTTGAGCAGAAAGGCATTGAGGGGTTGATGATCTAGAATAGAACAGAGGTCTTTGTCGTTCAGTACAAGGAAGTAGCAAGAAAAACACTCAGTCCCTACTTGGCAGCTTCTCGATGGCTCCTTTGGCCAAAAGAGCCTGCAAGCCCTGCCATAAAACAGACATGTGGTTCTCCAAAAAGTTGTCTGAAGAAGGTGGCAGGTGCAGTGGCATAGCCCTCTTGGAGAATCTGCAGGATCTATTTGTTAGATGTGATTTGGTGCTCCTTCTACAGCAGGCAGCTGATCCTGCCTCCTACTGGGTAGCAGTGTATTTGCAAGGGTGTACTAAAGGAGTTTTGATGTTGTGGCCAGAGAGGTGGAAGATTGGGATGAACACTGCACCTGGCGGCCAGGTCAAGTCTGCTGGGCCCACATCCCTCACCTTAAAAGGGATGGTAAGCCTGGTGTATGGAAAGAGAACCTGGATGTTGCCGATATGTCAAAGCCTCTGGCATATGCCTGAAAATGAAAAAAAGCTGGGGGGGGGGGGGTTCCCTGAATGGAGCTTAAAGGCCCAAGGAGCATAGTATGGCCCAACGTTCCTTAAAATGCACTAGGGATGAATCTGCCTTCTCACAAAGTAGGAAACAGCTATAGGAAGGAGCTGTTGAAAGACACATACATTCAAGATGCTTGGACATCATCCAAATAGGCAGTGGACCACACACAAGCGTGGCATCAGAGCACCATGCTGGTTCCTATAACCCCCACCTAGTCAGTATGTGGTGTCCACGCCCTAACTCATGACACATTTTTGCATGCATCTTAATCATCTTGAATAGATTGGGCTAGAGAAGCCTTTAAGTCTTCAGGACAGCAGGAGAGCTCTCACCCTCTGTGAGACCGTGCTTCCTTGGGGTAGTCTCCCCTATCGTTTTTGCCTGCTTCCCATGTTTTGTCTGTGTGCTGGACTTTGTTTTTTCTGGTTCTGGTACTCTGGGCACTTTACCACTGCTGACCAATACTGAAGTACAAGTGCTCCCTGTTTAAATTGTATGTGTAATTGGCTTTTCCATGACTGGCATATTTGATTTACTAGTAAGTCCCTCAGAAAGTGCACTAGAAGTGCCCAGGGCCTGTAAATCAAATGCTATTAGTGGGCCTGCAGCACTGATTATGCTACCCACATGAGTAGCCCTGTAAACATGGCTCAGACCTGCCCTGCAGTGTCTGTGTGTGCAGTTTTAAACTGCCAATTTGACTTGGCAAATGTACCAAATTGCCAGGCCCAAACATTCCCTTTTAATACATGTAAGGCACCCCTAAGGTAGGCCCTATGTAGTCCCAGGACAGGATGCAGTATATTTTAAAGGTAGGACATGTACTGATGTGTTTGACATGCCCTGACAGTGAAATACTGCCAAATTAGTTTTTCACTGTTGCAGGGCCTATCTCTCTCATAGGTTAACATGGGGGCTGCCTTTAAATAGCTTTTAAGTGGAGTTTCCTTTTGGGAGCAGAGAGAGTTATGGAGCTTGGGGTCTCTGAACTCACAATTTAAAAATACATCTTTTGGTAAAGTTGGTTTAAAGATTGTCAGTTTGAAAATTCCACTTTTAGAGAGTGGGCATTTTCTTGCTTAAACCATTCTGTGAATCTGCCTGCTTGTGTATTCCCTGTCAGGGTCAGACTGACAGTTGGGCTCTTTTTGAATCTCCACTAGACAGTGCCACAAAGAGACCTGTGGTGGTGCCTGCATATCCTAATGGGTCATATGGGCTAAAGTGGAGAGAGGAGCCAACACTTACACCTGAATGGGCTGTGCCTGCTCTCACACAATGCAGTCTCCAACACACTGGTGTGTGTCTGGGGCCAGGCGCCCTGGGCAAGGCAGGATCTTATGAACAGAGACCTTCCTTTTAAATTTGCCTACTTCAAAGGCAGAAAGGGTTATAAGTAGTGGACCCAAAGCCCCAGATTTTTCTATTACTTCTGGACTCATGAGGAACCTCTGCCAAGGAGAAGAACTGATGAGCTGGAGGAGGAGTACTGCCCCTTTGCCTGTGAATGTACTTTGCTGGGTTTGCCTTTAGTCACTGCTTCTGCCTGAAAGAGGACAAATACTGGACTTAGTGGTATATGCCTGCTTGTGAAGTGTCTCCAAGGATTTGGACTGAGCTTGCCTCCTGTTTTGAAGTCTCAGGGATATCAAAGACGTCCTCTGCCAGCACCTGGACTCTCTGTTGAGACTCTTACCCTGCCAAGTGGTGCCCATTCCAGTCCCTGGTCCCCTGAAAGGTGAAACTGGTGGAACCAAGGCAGAAATCCACACACAGGAGCTGTGGGGGCAAAAATGTTATGCAACACCTGCAACGCAGCTGTAAAAATTATGCACCGCCTGCATGCGACTGAGAAATTAACGCACCACCTGCATTGTGGCTAGAGAAACGATGCAACACCCACTTGTGGCTGCTGAAATCGATACATGCCCCACGCAGTGCGGTTCCTCATCACCGTGCGGCTGGATTTTGCAAGCATCGTCGCTGGGCGTTGTTAGACCTGGCAGCTTTTTGGCGTGTCTCCCCTGCCTTTTTGCCTTCTGACCCCCTGTTTGTATGGTATGCTGGGACTCTGTTTTTGCAGGTTTATGGTCTCTGGGCACTTTACCACTGCTGATCAGTGCTAAAGTGCAAGTGCTTCCTATGTAAATTGTATTGATGATTGGTTTATCCATGATTGGCATATTTGATTTACTAGTAAGTCCCTAAAGGTGCCTAGGGCCTGTGAATCAGATGCTACAAGTGGGCCTGCAGCACTGGTTGTGCCACCCACATTAGTAGCCCTGTAAACATGGCTCAGAAAACGCAATGCAGATTAGTTTGCGCCAATGCAGTGGCTGTGTGTGCATTTTTAAACTGCCACTTTGACTTGGCAAGTGTACCCTCTTGCCAGGCCTAAACCTTCCCTTTTTATACAAGTAAGGCACCCCTAAGGTTGGCCCTCGGTAACCCCGTGGGCAGGGTGCAGTGCATGTTAAAGGTGGGACATGTACTGGTGTGTTTTACATGTCCTGACAGTGAAATACTGCGAAATTCGTTTTTCACTGTTGCAAGCCCTCTCTCTCTCTCGTAGGTTAACATGGGGGTTGCCTTTAAATATTAGTAACGTGCAGAGTCCTTTTGAGAGCAGACAGAAATATGGAGTTTAGGGTCTCTGAGCTCACTATTTAAAAATACATCTTTTAGTGAAGTTGGTTTTTGGATTGTGAGTTTGAAAATGCCACTTTTAGAAAGAAGGCATTTTCTTTCTTAAATCATTATGTGACTCTGTCTGATTGTGGATTCCCTGTCTGGGTTAGTTTGACAGTTGGGCTGTTTACACCTCTCCTCTAGACAGTGACACAAAGGGAGCTGGGGTGTAGCATGTACATCCTAATGAGCCATCTATGCTAGGAGGGGAGGGAGGAGTGGTCACACACACCTGAAAGGACTGTGCCTGCCCTCACACAACACAGTCTCCAACCCCCTGGTGTGTGTCTGGGGTCTGGCCTGGACAAGGGAGGATCTTACAAACACTTGAGACTTTGCCAACTTCAAAGGCAGAAAGGGATATAAGTAGTGGGGCTAAAACCCCAGACTTTTAGAATCTTTCTGGATCAAGAGGAACATCTGCCAAGGAGAAGAGCTGGAGGAGGAGTACTGCCTCTTTGCCTGTGACTGTGCTTTGCTAGGTTGACCTGCAGTTGCTGCTTCTGCCAAAAGAGAGCAAAGGGTAAACTTTGGTGTGTATCCTGCTTGAGAGAGTTCTCCAAGGGCTTGGTGTAGAGCTTGCTTCCTGTTGGAAGTCTCAGGGATATCAAAGGCTTTAGTTTAATCTGCCTACAGACCTGGGCTCTGAGAGTTTTGTGCTGTTCAGGAAGAAAAACCACTGCGATGCCGCCAATGACGCCACTGGCCTTCGCCCTGACCTGCCAACACTGCATGGAGTCGCACTGCCCTGCTTCTCACCGCAACCCTGGTCTCACCGATGCCGCCATCTGATTCCGCCACAGATACCGTCAACGAGTCGCTGTTTGCACCGTGACCTGTGGGCCCCGCACTCTGGCATCGCCTTGCTACCGCCGCAGCTTGGGCACCCCAGACGCCACCGCTCCTGTTGACACTGGAGCCACTGCCTGCAACGTGGCCTGTGGACACTGCTTGTGAGGAACACAGACCACCGTTCTGTCTCGCACCGCATCCCTGGTCCACCAAAGCCAGCACCGACTTCAGTGTCAACAGATGTCCCTGTCTGTACAACGACCTGTGGACACCGCACGGAGACCGTCCCACGCTGCACTGCCGACTTGAGCCTACAGACGACAGCGCTTCAGCAACAATGACGCTGCTGCCTTTACCATGACCTGGTGACACTGCACGTCACAATGCACATTGCACTGACCCGCTTCACACCACAGCTCTGGTCTCCCCAACACCGCTGGACGCCATCACCGAGCCGATGCCTGCACCGTGACCTGTGGGCACCGCACGTCGTATCGTTCCACTTCGCACCGCAGCCCCGACGCCATCCACGCCAGTGCTGCTGACTTCATCAGCCCGGAGCTCTACGTGTGTGACTTCAAGGGTATGACAACCCCCGTACCAACTCCGGAACCGACACTGACGCCAGTGACGGCGCTCTGGGGATCTCATAACGAGGATCACGATGCCCTGCGATTCCAAAGGTACTGTTTGCGGGTCTTCCCAACACCGTAGCTGACCCGCGATGCCATGGCCAGCCTGAACTGTTGGTTTTGTTGATCACGATGTCGTGATAGCCCCAGGTGGAGCTATCAACTTCAAGGAACTGTATTTTTAAGTTAATTCTTGCAAAATTCATATTTTTATTACTGTATGCTGAATTATTCTCGTTTTGGTCTTGTCTTATATAGGTAAATATTGTTGTTGTTTTTTCTAAAACTGGTGTAGTGTCCGTTTGTAGTGTGTTCACTGTGTTACTGTGTGTTATGCGCAGATGCTTTACACAGTGCTTCTGAGATAAGCCTAACTGTTCGTGCCAAGCTACCAAGGGGGTGAGCAGGGATTATCTGAGCTGGTATCTCCCTTATCTTGACTAGAGTGAGGGTTCCTACTAGGACAGGGTGCAAACCGACTGCCAACTAGAGACCCCATTTCTAACAGGTGTCAAAATCGACATGAACCTGCCCGAACTTGAGATGCCCGTCTGGAAATCAATGCATCGCTCTCTTGCGTGAAAGAAGAAAAATAACAAATTGCCTACCCGACCGGAGATGAAACGACGCACGGCCTCACTTGCGAGTAAGGAATTGACACATTGCTGACTTTTCTGATGCACGCTCGCCTGTGCGGCTTTATTTGTGACACAAACCAGGTACTTTGTGTAACATCAACACATCTATTGTTTTCTATGGAGTAAGAATCTTTTTAATTTAAAAATTCATAACTTTACTTGTGTATGTTGGATTTTTGTCTTTTGGTCTTGTTTGATTTAGATAAATATTGGCTATTTTTCTAAACTGGTGTGGTGTCCATTTTGTAGTGTTCTCACTGTATTACTGTGTGTTTTGGTACAAATACTTTACACATTGCCTTTGAGATAAGCCTGACTGCTTGTGCCACTCTACCATGGGGGTGAGTAGGGGTCATATTAAGTGTGTATCTCCATTGTCCTGACTTCGGGTTGAAGGTTGAAAGCTGTTACCTTCCGCCATTCAATCTCCATGCAAGAAGGCTGAGACTGGACCGGTTCCGGTGGAGAACCGTCTCCTGCGACTGAAGATCCTCCCGAAGGGGCAGCCCGATCAGAGGATAGATGTCATGTTCGATAGCTCCAGAAACCAGTCTCTTCGAGCCCAGTCTGGAGACACAAGGATTACTTGGGCCCAGTCATTCTTGATCTTCTTGAGAACTCAATGCAGAAGTTATACAGGTGGAAAGGTGTACATGAGGCCTTAACTCCACTTGCAACGAAAAGCGTCGCCCAGCGAGTACTGCCTTGGAAACTCCAGCGTGCAAAACTGCTGACATTGTGCGTTCTCTGCAGATGTGGACAGATCCAACCAAGCTCCCCCACTGCTGAAAGACATTGCACACGTCCTGATGGAGATACCATTTGTGATCGACCAAGCATTGTCAGCTGAGTTTGTTCGCTCTGGCGTTCAGCGAGCCTGCCAGATGTTGAACCACCAGGGAACTGCCCTGATGTTCAAGCCATGTCCTGAGGCTCAGAACCTCCCAACAAAGAGTCCACAACCCCACCCCGCCCTCCTGCTTGAAACCAGTACCACATGGCGGTGGTGGTCTCCATGAACACCTGCACTACTTTCCCTTTGAGAGAGGGATGGAATGCTTTCAATGCCAGTCTGATCACCCACAGCTCCAAAAGACTGATGTGGGTCCCGGACTCCACCAGAGATCAGACACCTCTGATCTCTCTCTCCCCCAAGTGGCCGCCCCACCCCCCCGAGACATGCATCTGTCACTACCATCAGATCTGGTTGGGGAAGGGAGAGGGATCTGCCTCTTACACAATCGCAGTTTGTCAGCCACCACTGTAGATCTTATGCAGTTCCCTTCCAGATCTGGACAAATTCAGAGGCTTTCCCCTGAGGCTGCACCCACTGTAACGTCAGGTCCCATTGCAGACCCGCATATACCATCTGGCATGTGTCACCAGCAGGATGCAGAAGGCCGTGAGGCCCAGCAGCCTCAGAGTCATTCTCACAGAAACCCATGATAGAGGCCAAAACTTTGGTATCATAGCCTGAATATTGTGGACTCGCTCTGGAGGATAAGCCCTACACTGCACTGTGTCAAAAATGGCTCCGATGAAAGGGAGCGTCTGAGAAAGAGTCAGGTGTGACTTCAGCACATTTACAGTGAACCGGTGCGAATGCAGGAGGTCCACCGTAGTCTGGAGGTGGGCGACGACAGCCTATGGCGAGGCAGCCTCCAACAGCCTGCCATTGAAGTGGGGGAAGATTGAAATCCCTGACCTGCACAGATGAGCTGCGACCATCACCATGGTGAACACTGGAGGGGAGCTGGTAAGGCCAGGGGGGGGGGGCACGGTAAACTGAAAGTGGTTATGGCCTACCGTGAACTGTAAGTAACGTCTGTGGGCAGGCAGGACGTGAAAGTAAGAATCCTGCAAGTCCAATGATACCGTCCAGTCTCCTGGGACCAGGGCAGATAAGACTTGCGCCAGAGTAAGGATTTTGAACTTCTCCTTTCTGAAGAAGATTGAGGGACCAAAGGTTTAGGATAGGAGGCCTTTGTCCTTTTTCAGCACCAGAAAGTAGCAGAAATAACAGCCACAAACTACTTCTGCCACAGGGACCCTCTCTATGGCTCCCTTTGGCCAAGAGAGCTGTAACCTCCTCGCAGAGAAGTGCCAGGTGATCCTCTGTCATCAGATCGTAGGTTGCTGGCATGGATGGAGGAGTAGTCTCGAAGGGGAGGGAGTAATTCCTTTGGACTATTTGCAAAACCCACTTGTATGACGTGATGGACTGGCAGCGGGGCAGGTGATGGTGAATGCTGCTGCCGACTGATCCCTGGTGGGGAAGCGTCATACTAGGAATGTTTGGAGGTCACGGCAGAGGGAGGGAGGGGGTGGTGGACTGGCTAGACCACTGGCTCCGTGATCTATGAGGATGGTGGATTCCATGTCCCCGGCCATGCAGAGGCTGGGCAGCATGTGCAGCACAGTGGCTGGAGGGGAACGGACGTGGTTGGACGCCATTTCCATAGCCACTACAGGGGTAAAAAGCAGACAGAGGGGCGAGGGGGTAGCTATGAGGCCTTAGGACCAGGCTGTAGCTTAAAACACTCAACTGCCAAGTCTGCTTTGTCTCTGAAGAGGCGGATGCCATCTAAGGGCATGTCAATAAGGGTGGATTGGACAACCCCCAAAGATCCAGATGTCCTCAACCAGACGTGGTGCCTGAAGGTCACTGTCATTGCAACCGATCTGCCTAGTAAGTCGGTCGTATTCAGCCCACATCGTATTGTGAACTTCGCTGCATCTCTCCCATCAGCACTTGCGCAACCGTGTCCCATAAAGTATGGGTGTAGTGGCACAAAAGGCATGGGGTGTTCTTGGACCGCAATGCCAGGCTGGGGAAAGAAAACATCTTCTTCCCAAGTTGGTATAGCCTCTTGGATTCCCTATCCGGTGGTGCAGAAGGGAATGCCCCCGGGGACTGCAGGCTTGGATAACCAAGCTCTCAGGGGTTGGGTGGTGCATCAGAACACTGGGTCATTTGGAGCAGGTCTATGGTGGCGGGAAATTGTACTGTTCATAGGAGCTCCTGTGCTGGGTTTGGACCAGGTCCCCAGCAGGACATCAGTAAGGGCTTCATTAAAGGGAAAAAGGGGTTCAGAAGAGGAAGCCCCAGGCTGAAACACCTCTGTCAGGAGGTTAATCCTGACTGCCACCGAAGGCAGCTTGAGGCCCAGGACTTCGGATGCTCTTTGCACCACCACTGAGTAGGATGCTCCCTCCTTCGTAGCCATGGTAGTGGGACAAAACATGCCAGTGTCAGGGGAAGTGTCCAGAGCACTGGCCTCACCCAGGTCCATCCGCAAGTCCATGGGATCTCCTAGCTGGTATTGTAAAGGGTCCAGCTACCCATCCCATCTCTCACTATACCCTAACCCATAGGAAAAAGGATCAGGATCTGACATGGGGGGCAAGGCTTCCTGCCTATGTGAGTCGGTGTCACGTGACCACGATCCAGCTCCATGTTGGAGTCGGCAATAAGGAATGGAATGAATGACACCACTTGGGACAGAACCAGCATCTGGGAAGGTCAAGTTGGTACGACCAACGCCTGTTCGGATCCCAGAACAGATCTATGGGAGCCACCTCGAGCTGAGGCCGAAGCCGTCGGGGTGAAACCCAAGGGGACCCCTGTCAACTCTGCAATGCCTGAAGGCGCTCCAGCAGAGTCAAACTTCCACAGGTGAGGCACAAGGTCTCATAACATTCCTTAAGATGGGCAGAGGTTCCTCCGGCTCCCAGAAATTCTGTTTATATTCGTCCAACGAAAATTCACCAGTCTGAGATAAGAGTTCAGGGATGTAAGGGCAAGTAAGGGCCAGTAAGCTCTTTTTTTCAACAGATCACTGCATTTTGGACTAACTTTAGTTTAAGTTGGTGTTTTAGCTAGTGTTTCCAGATGGATGCTATTTTCATTGTCTAGGTGTGACTGAATTAGCACCGTAACATACCATTTTAGCTCAATGAAAATAAGGTGTCATTTAGCATAGTCATCAGCAGTTTAGTAGGAAAACACAAGTATAGATTTAAAAGAGAAGGAGAAAATATTGATCCGTAAGGGACACTTCAGCTGATTTTATAGAGCTCGAAGTAAGTGGGGCATGATGAAAGGCTGAAATGTATCTATTACCAATGATTATAACTGGCAGTGCGCACCTCTGTCAGTCTAACTGGATTGTATGATTGGTGGTGTGAAAGACCACAGACCGATCTAGTAAAGCCAGGGTCTCAAAACACCCGTCATCAATTAATGTACATAAATCATCCAATACTAAGAGATCAACCAATTCTGTTCTCTACCCTGCATGGGACGCCAGCCTGGAACAAATCTAAAAGAGGATTACCAGCTTTGCATTTGTGTCCATTAATTTTGATTCAGTCATGGGGTGTGGTAAGAAAGGCGTCAGACTTGATTAATACTGGTTGTCGCCTTGACCACCAGACTTTCAGTGTTGGGTGCTGTGAGAAAAAAATCTAGAAAATGATTGCAGTTTACCCAGCACCTCTTTTTCCAATAACCTGCACCAATAGTATGGCAGGGATATTGGGGTGTGGACATGCTTGCAACATCTAATTTATGTTGTCTGACATATTTTGTACCAGCCTCATATGGAATTAACCACTATACTCCTTTTCCCCCATACCCTCTGTCTGCACTCATCCTTTCTACTTCACCTTTTGACTCCTTTATATGTAAATAGGTCCTTCAGCTTCCAACCCTCAGGAAGCCGTTCAATTCGGCCTTCTATGAATGTCTTTCTCTAATTCTTCTGTTATCACGCCTCTTCGCAGGTCTCGGTCTTCTGACATTGTGCTTCTTCCCTATAGCCTCCAATGTGCATTCATGGGGATCCTGCCAGATACTGTTTCCCTACAGTTCTCCTTTCTGCTCATAAGCCTCCGCTGTAATCCACTCAGTTGCTGCCGAGCAGCATTTTCAGCCATCGTGCTTCTGTAGTAGGTGAGATGCAGTTCGAATGGCAAAACCCCTGGTGCTGCAAAATAGAAGGTGGTATGGCGTTTGTCAAAATGGGATACTGCATCTTAAGACAATATTTTAGTTTTTCCTATCCAATGCCATCTCTTGAAGATCTTTAGAGCTAGCTTAGAGTCAATCACTGGATGGGCTGTGAAGCAGAGAAGGCTCTCACGCTGCGCAGTAAGGATGTAAAATTAGCAAGGCTGAAAAAAACAAGATAAAAAGTTTGTTGTAACAATTATTTACTACCCGTTGTGCACAATGTAAATTAAGACACCTTAATAACTCTGTCGAGATAGTGGAGGTGGGCATTCGCTAAAAAGGGAAATGGGAATAACACTGTCAATAAGATATAGCAATAGCCTGTTTGTTAAATTACTTCCGAGTTGTTTGCATTGCCAAGCAACCAGAAAACGCAATGCAGATTAGTTTGCGCCATTTACGAGTGAATGTCAGTTCAGATGTTTTCTCAGGCGCGAGGACAAGAAACTGATCTGACTCAACGGAGAAACAAACCAACTGTGTTCCCCCTCTGGTTTGTGGCTCAAACTATTTTGTATTTTTGGGCTCAGTCATCAAATAGTTTGTGAATTCTGCCAGAAAACATTAAGAATATTAATCTCTCATAACACATATACACTCTAAAATCAAATAAGCATATCATACAAGGGATACCATCAGCTGCCCCTACTGCTGTCAGAGAGAAGCTACAAAGCCCAGTTTAATGTACAGAAGTGTTTTAAGGTCATTCAGCACTTAAAGAGTTGTGGGACAAAAATCTTTCAATCAGATACACCACCTAGAAAAGGGAAACACTCTTGCTGATTTAAATGTTTCCAGGAAATGAAGACATTTCAAATCTTGAAAAAAATACTTGATTTATTAGGTCGACTTGCCTTTTCTATCACATTACATACATAAATGATACTGCAAAGACCTTGAAATTATACAGCTCTCTGTAACTGCTAGTGCCCTACAAGCACATGAACTCTTCAGTCCCGCAGGCGCTGTCGCTGCTGCCGGGACCAAGGTGTTTGTCTATGCAAACACTGGGTCCAGCACTGCCATCTCCCAGGTGTAGCTGTTATCCATCCCTACAAGGAATGCGGCAGGAGTCTGAGGAATGTTCAGTACACGGGACATTCTTGTTAGATGCGAGTCAGCTGATGCCAGAGACCGGATGGCATGAAGCTCTCAACCTTTTCCACTGCAAACTTGAAGGGAGAGAAGAGCGTGCCGAAGAACTGGAAGAAATTAAAACACGGACCGTTAAACATGCGCACTCTACCTCAAACAGCGCTAACAAATGCGGATATGAGGCGCACGCCAAATCCCTATTTGAAGCAATTTGCTTAAGGTAATACCTAAAGATTGGGAAAGAAATGTCAGTCACAGCTATCGAATATATGGAGAATGCATAATTAGTCATTCTGACACAAAGTCACAAGTCAGCACTTTAAGGTATATTTTATAATTGAAAGAATATGTCCAATTTTCAGGTGGTGCCCAAGCAAAGACCAGAAATAAACCTTATCTGAAAACTTGCCGACGCTGTTCCACATGCGGAAACATGCAGAACGGGAGGGAACAACCTGACAGTCTGACTTATGAAATTGATTTGACCTTGAAGTCCTGATTTAGATTCCGGTGGGGAGGGGTTACTCGTCACAACTGTGACGGATTTATCGTCCGCTGAAATCCAAATCCTATTGTTTTCTATGGGATTTAGATTTCGGCGGACGGGATATCCGCCACCGTTGTGACGGAGTAACCCCTCCTCCGGAATCTAAATCAGACCCTTAATTGCAACCTTAAACCCTCATGATGGAAGCAGCCAACTAGACAGGAGAGTCGGGCAGGCTTGATGTGGCACAACTCGAAATCCCCACATGTTAAGGCCAGCGCTGAATCACATTGCTAAGGCAACTTTGAAAGGATTGCACCCTCTAATAAACTTAAACATTAGTCAGGAACTTAATTCAGATGAACTCAAAATAACTTTATACATAAGGTGCCGAAATGTCTACATTGCCCCCCTCGCTCAACTGGCCCGCCAACATCATCTCAGCATCATCTCCTACGCCGACGATACCCAGCTCGTCCTCTCCCTGACCAAAGACCCGCTCACCGCCAAAACAAACCTCCACGAGGGACTAAAATCCATCGCCGATTGGATGAACAACAGTCGCCTGAAACTCAACTCCGACAAGACGGAAGTCCTCATCCTCGGACGCACTCCCTCGGCCTGGAACGACTCATGGTGGCCCTCCGTCCTCGGACCCCCACCCACCCCTGCCAGCCACGCAAGAAACCTCGGCTTCATCCTGGACTCCGCCCTCACCATGTCCAAACAGGTCAGCGCCGTCTCCTCCTCCTGTTTCAACACCCTCCGAATGCTCCGCAGAATCTTCAAGTGGATTCCAACAGAAACCAGAAAGACGGTGACCCAGGCCCTCGTCAGCAGCAGACTTGACTACGGCAACGCACTCTACACTGGCATCCCAACCAAAGACATCAAACGCCTCCAACGTATCCAAAATGCCTCCGCCCGACTGATCCTCAACATGCCCCGCCGAAGTCACATCTCCCCTCACCTAAAGGAACTCCACTGGCTCCCGGTAGACAAGAGGATCACCTTCAAACTCCTGACCCACGCTCACAAGGCACTTCACAACACCGGACCCTCCTACCTCAACACCAGACTCCACTTCTACACCCCAACACGTCAACTCCGATCCGCCAACCTCGCCCTCGCCATCGTACCCCGAATCCAGCGCAAGACATCCGGCGGCAGATCCTTCTCCTTCCTCGCCGCCAAGACCTGGAACTCTCTCCCCACATCCCTTCGCCAGACCGAGGACCTCCTCGCATTCAGAAGGCTCCTCAAGACCTGGCTCTTCGACCGCTAAACCAGCAGCGCTCACCCCCCCCCCCCCCCCCCCCCAGCGCCTCGAAACCCTGACGGGTACATAGCGCGCTTTATAAATACTATGATTGATTGATTGATTGATTGAAATGCCATGGGGTCTCAAAACGAATGCTCAGGAAGGAAAAAACGGAGACTCTAGAAAATGTCACATTTACGTTTTGTCTGAGGGTCCCAATTAAAATCTCGTCATGTCAAAGGCAGCTTGGTTTAACTCATGGGCGTAGGAAGTGTGGGGGACGCGGGGGATATGTCCCCCCCAGATTTTGGAGTGGGGGGGACACGGGGGACAAGGGTGGGGGGGACGAGGGGACAGAATAATTTTCCCTTCTCCTGTAATTCGCAGGGCCATTAGCGCATGAAAGCGCTACCTATATGGCCCTGCACTTGACCTGTGACCTGGCTCCAGGACACTCGCCCTCTGCCCTTTTGTTGTGCTGCAGCACACAAGGGATTCTTTCTCACCTTGCCGCCACAGCTGCCTGCAGTCTGCACTTCTGAGAACAAAGGGAGAGGAGAGGCCCTTTGTTGATTGCTGTGTGCATCCAGTCCCTCCTGAGCCAGACCCTTCCTGTCCCTTGAAGATCGAACCCTGAAGACAGCAGCAAGATTTGAGAAGGTAAGGAGGTTTGGGTAATTAAATAAACTATTGCTAAGTAACTCCCTTTCTTTTTAAATACAGTGCTGTGTTGCAGAGTATCTCCCTTTCTAAAAACCGTATTGTTGAGTTACTGTTAGATATGAGCAGGGCAGGCTTTAGCGCGCTAGTGGCACCCTGTGCGCCAGTGTTTGTTAGGGCCCCCTTTCTGTTGCCTCTCTCTCACTCTCTTCTCTCTCCAGCTTGCCTGCCCCAGTGCTAATTATTGTCCCCTAAGTTGACATCCTGCCCCCCCCAACATTTCTGTCACCTGTCTCTCCCTCAGCCTTCCTGGTATTTGTGAAAGCCCGCTCTGAAGGGCAAGGGCTGTCTGTAAATCTCATTTCCTGCCAATGGCCTGTGGATGCGAAGCCAGCACTGTGGCAGCTCACAGGCTTTACAGGACTTCACAGGCTATGGTGGAACAGAGCCTGACACTGCTGGATAGACAGCGGAGAGACCAGCACACAGCATGGGTCCCAGGAAGAACCAGATGGCCTAAGAGATGGACAGGGCAAGTTAAGGCAGCTAGGGCGATGCAACCGGTGCTGCCGCACTGGGTGCTGACTTAGGATGGAGGTGCTATGTTTGCAAGTATATTGTGACTTTAAAAGCACCTGCTGGATGTTCCTTGCCACCAACAGTTTTCAGGCAACAATAAAAATCTTAAGATAATTCCGGTGATTAATGGTCATTCTGGAGAGAGACTGAAGTTTTGTCCAGTGGAAGTTTTGACTCATCATAACGTACAGGGTTACTATGCCTGCTACAAAGGCCGTCTACATGAAGATCACAAAGTGTATATAATGTGAATAGATCAGTGGGTTTCTGCTTTTGTCAGATGCAGAAAAGTACCCTCTTTTTGGTATGGTTACCCCACTTTTTGCCTGTTGTCAGTATGTTTTGACTGTGTTCACTGGGATCCTGCTAACCAGGACCCCAGTGCTCTCTCCCATTAAATGTGGTTGCTTGGACCACACACACACCCCACTTGGCATACTGGTGCCCCTTATAAGTCCCTAGTATATGGTACCCAGGTACCCAGGACATTGGGGGATCAGGGGTTCCCATGGGCTGCAGCATTTATTATGTATTATGCCACCCATAGGAGCCCATGTAAACTGTGTCTGCAGGCCTGCCATTGCAGCCTGCGTGAAAAGGTGCTTGCACCCTTTCACTTCAGGCCACTGCACCAGGTCACTGTAAGTCACCCCTATGGTAGGCCCTCCTAACCCAGAGGGTAGGGTGCAAGTACCTGTGTGTGAGGGCACCTCTGCAGGAGCAGAGGTGCCCCCACGAACTCCAGCTCCATTTTCCTGGACCTCGTGAGTGCGGGGACGCCATTTTACGCTTGTACTGGACATAGGTCACTACCTATGTCCAGCTACATAATGGTAACTCCGAACCTGGGCATGTTTGGTAACAAACATGTCAGAATCATACCCCAATACTATTGTCAGTATTGATTGTATGATTCCATGCACTTTGGGGGCTCCTTAGAGGATCCCCAGCATTGCTCCTACCAGCTTTATGGGGTCTTCCGAACAGCTCACGCTACTGCCACCCCTCAGAAAGATTTCTGCCCTCCTTCTGCTGCTTGAGCAGCTCATGCCCAGGAAGGCAGAACAAAGGATTTCCTTTGGAAGAGGGAGGCAACACCCTCTCCATTACAAGGCTTGGGAGGGGTAGCCTCGCCAAGCTACTAGTATGCTCTGAAGGGCACATTTGGTGCCCTCCTTGCATAAACCAGTCTGTACCAGTTCAGGGACCTCAGCCCATACTCTGGCGTGAAACTGGACAATGGAAATGGCGTAACCACTCCCCTGTCCATCACCACCCCAGGGGTGGTGCCCAGAGCTCCTCCAGGTGGCCACTTGATTCTTCCATCTTGAATCTAAGGTTGGCAGAGGCCTCTGTGAGAATCTGAGTGGCCAGGTCAGGGAGGTAACATCACAGCCCCCTCCTAGGTGGTCACCGGGCTAGGTGACCAATCCCCCTTTCTGGGCTATTTTGGGGTTCCTTCTTGGGTGGGTCCTCAGATTTGACGTGCAAGATTCCAGCAGGACTCCTCTGCAACGTTTACTTTGACTTCTGGCCACTGGAACCGCAACTGGACTTCACAGGAACCTACAATCTGCAGCTCCAGCGACGACTTTGCCACGCAACATTGTTTCTCCGACTCCTTCCAGCAACTGCAACATTTGCCCAGCTGTGCTTCCTCTGAGGGCAGCAAGTCTTCAGTCTGCATGAGAAGAAAGAAGGAAAATTCCTTGAAGTGAAGGAGTCACTTATCTGCATCCGCAGGCACCAACTGCAACAACAACCGGCTGCGTGGATCTCCTCTCCTCTCCTCCTGAGCTGCGTGGATCCTGCATCAGGGGTGGTAGTCTGGAGTGGTCTCCTTGGTCCTCTCTACCAGCTGCCCAACTTTGGAGTAGGTAGGTCCTTGCCTTCCCATGCAGGACAGTACCCCCATGCACCGCATCTCTTGCAGCTACCCCCGGCACTCTTCTCTGTGAAGCACAGCCCTCAATGTGCTTCGCCTGTGAAGTGGGACCTCTCTTCAGGTGTGCTGTGGGCCTCTCTACAGCTCCTGGGCTCCTTGCCTGTAGGTCTTCTGTGGGGGCTGCCTCTCCTCCTCCAGACTCTCTGCCTTGCTGATGGTCACCTGAGACTCCCCTCCATGGGTTGAGTCCCCCTGGACCTTGCTGGTCCCCGGTAGCTCCACTTTTCTCCTACTGCGACATTTGCTTTTGCCAAGGCTTGTTGGTGGGTTTTCCACACCACAGACTGACTGCAATTCTTCATCTGGCGTGGGACGTCGACTGCATCACCTAGGAACTCTTCATCTGCTCCAGTGCTGCATTGCTGACCATCTTCGTCTCCCCGTCGACCAACTCCTGCATCCACAGATGGGTGGGTTGTGGCTCCTGCCACGACCGGACCATCCTACGTAAACTGGACTTGGTGCCCTTCTTTTCCAGGTCTTACTCTTCCAGGATCCACCTCTAGTTTCTTGCAGTCTTGTCTGCGTTTTGCAATATCCTTCTCTGAAGTCCTTTTGGTGGGTCAGGGAAAAAACTGTAACTTACCTCTTTTCTCCTGGTCGCTGGGGGGGCACTCTGGTACTTACCTTTGGGGTTTCCTAGTTCCTCCAGCTCCCCTCTACCAATTCCACTTCCTTGGGTGGGGACCCGGCTTTCGCATTTCACTTTCTTAGTATATGGTCTGGTCCCCTCTAGGCCTTCAGTATTGCCTATTGCTTTTCACTGTTTTCTATTGCTTTTTATGCCAATTTGTGATTGCTGCTGTACATATAATAGTGTGTTACTTACATCCTATTGGAGTATTGCCTATCTAGTGTTTTAGTGTTTGTGTTACTGTAATAAGGAACCTTTATTTTCGTAACACGTGTTTCTTTCATGTGTGTAAGTGCTGTGTGACTACAGTGGTATTGCATGATCTTTGCATGTGTCCTAGATAAGCCTTGGCTGCTCATCCACAGCTAACTCTAGAGAGCCTGGCTTCTAGACACTGCCTACACTTCACTAATAAGGTGATACCTGGACCTGGTATAAGGTGATAATACCATAGGTACTCACCACACACAAGGCCAGCTTCCTACATCAGAGAGCTCCTTTTTTGTCCCCTGCAATTTATAAATGAAAACTGAATATAGAACAGTGAGCAATGAACTCATCAAAGAGCTGCATGCAAACATCAAGGTATAGATTAGAGCGTCATGATTTCCCCCCACTTTTTGATTAACTTAATGTTGCAAAACAAGTTGATTTGAGTGCAGTTCTTATTATTAAAGAGAGCCCCCAACCATGGTATTATGTTTTAAATTCTGAGTTTGCCCTTCTCCAGATAAAGCACTCTGAAACTATACCTGCTACCAGTATGGATGACCTGTGACACCTACACCTTGTAGTCCTCTGTCTTATGTAACATTTCATATACACTGATTTAAACATATATGATGATTGTCTCTGCGTAATGTCTGTGTGATGTAAAGTGCTTTGACACCCTAGACTGGTATGAGGGATGAATGATAGAACAATACATGCGTATATCGTGCATGCCTTAACATTGCGGTCTCAACAATGACCGTGTCTTTACTACGCATGCCTTTACAACGAATTTCATTGTAAAAGCATGTTTGGTAAAGGAACATGCATGGTAAATTCTCCCTACCCTGCCCCCTTACACCTGATACCATACTCCACCCATCCAAGCACTTAAAACTGCCCCTGCCCTGAGCCCTAAAAGTAACCCTGCCCTGTCCTAAAAACTACCCCGACCCCCACTCTGAACCCTAAAACCTACCCTGAACTGCTCTAAAAACTACCTTGATGCCCCTGCCCCCACCCTGAACCCTAAAACCTACCCCGCTCTGTCCTAAATACTACATGACCCCCACCCTGTACCCTAAAACCTACCCCACACTGTCCTAAAAACTACCCCGACCCTACCCTGCCCTAAAAATGACCCCAACCTCCCACTCTAAACCCAGCCACAGCCCTACTTACCTCTCTCTCCTCTGCTTCTTCCTGTTCCACCCGGACAGCTAGACCGCTATCTATGCTGTAACCACGCATATGTGTGGTAAAGATATGTGTGGTAAAGGCATGTGTGCTAGACCCATATTTGTGGTAATGGCAGCATGGTCAATGCATTGCATTGATTGCGTTGTAAGGGATATTTCCCGGTATGAGTGGTGCTATAAAACGAATGAAATGCATCTGAGAGAGAGTGGTGATGGATAGTAGTGAGGGAATCCGTGGCAGAGGTGGTCACTGGGGGGCACCAACAAACAATGTCGCAAAGGGCGCCACCAGCACTAAGGACGGCCCTATCAGAAGGCACAGCAGTTCACAGGAACGCGGCAGCACAGAGACTGCCACTTGACAGTCAGACAAGGACCTAGCAGCAATCATAGGCCTTACTGGCCTTCATAGGCAGGCGGAGACCCAGAGACTTATACAGCCTGACTAGTAAGAAAGCTCCCAACAGGCAGCACAGTGCCCGACAGGCAGCACAGGAATCGACAGGAAGCACTGCGCCCAGCAGGCAGTGCAGGCCTCTTAGGACTTCACACAGGCGAACAGCATCACAGAGCCTGTTGCTGCCTAACAGGCAGCAAAGGGCCCAGCAGACAGGGAATTGCAGGCCACACAGGACTCGACTGGAAGCGACCGTCTTCCCCATCTCCCCCTACCATGGCAACCCTTCTGGGTGCAAACTTTGTGCAGGGGGCCCACCTCAAGGTTGTCCCTGTCCCCCCCAGAAATTTAGTGTCTCCTAAGCCCCTGCCTGGAAGGGACTCTCCCCTAGGCCTACACCAAGTCAGGGGTTTCCCATCCGTGCACACTGTACTGTGCTGAGCGGGGGCCTTTATTCCGACGACCTGAAGGGCAAACCGTCCCGAGCACAGAGGAGCAAATTAAACCCTGCATACTGCAAACAGCTGGGAAGCTTGTGACAGGACTTGTTTATACCATTCCAACTGCAGAGCTACCGAGCAATTGGCACAGGCCTAGAACATGTCCACATTTCCCAGAGGTAAACACAATCCTAAACTGTTTAGACATAACGAAAGAAAAAGTTAAGCAGCTGGGCAAGGGCGATAATTCTCCGGTTTCGTTTAATGAGCATTGGGGAAACGGTAGGGATTAGTTTTGAAAGCAGAGCTTATTATGAGCGGAAAAATAAACCAAACAGTCCTGGTCTCCGAAGGACACCGAGAACTTGTCAGGTTTCAACTTCTGCTGCACTACCTGTTTTATTTTGTCCCCCAAAAATTCCTTGCTTATTATGAGGGTACTCGGTTCAGATCAGCACCATTAAAAAGAGTCAATTCTAATGCAAACGTTAAACTGAAAACAATACGATGTAATTAAAACACAACTTAATGATCTGAAACCATTGGGAAGGAAGGCTTTGAAACGGCTACATTAATAAACATGGTTTTTATTGTCGAACGATAGTTCATTCATACAGAATTGCCAAAAATGATGTCGAGTTTAATTTTTGCTCTTGGATTATTTTTGCAGTTGCAATGAAAAACCTATTCTGGACCAGCACTGCATGTTGAGGGCACTGCAATGCATGAATCAAACTTGATTTGCAAAATGGCCTTTAGATGGGGTTACCTCAAAAGGCAGGACTGCATTTGCAGTGCGATGCATAAACCTCCGTTTTTTCTTTAATGCTGCATAATTGAAAATGTGTGTCAAGGAAATCTTGGTTGACATAGCAGCATTTCCGTCTAGTGTTAAAAGCAACATTTTCATTGTCTTGGCAAATAAACATGAGAACACACCATCCACTATAAAATGCAGTAGGAATAAACATTTCTCTGCAGTAAACATCATGCTCCCCAGGGCCCTTTTCGTACGAATTTTCATGTCAAAATCAAGGCCAGAAGCGAAGGTGTGGGTTAGCAAACTTTTAGGGCGGAAAGCTATTTCTATGCTTCCCGGAGTACATGCAATTGCTCAGAATAAGGTTATGTGTCTGCTAAAAATGACAACAAATTTAAAATGCTATCCACAACCAAAGACGTGTTCATCTGTTTGAGGTTCAGCAATCTCTTAAACGTGACATGTCCTAAGCAGTGCTTAATTTGTAAATAAAAAGGTGCCGGTGCCCAAAGCCCTACACACACAGCTGCTGCAATTAAATGTGCCAACACGGAATACTGAGGCAGCATAAACCTGAAGCCATCTCGGGCCTCTTCAATCCATATAAAGCCACCCCCTGCCCCTTTAGCTCACTCTAGCACAGTGGTCTCCAAACTTTTTAATGCCGCACCCCAACCAGTTGAAAAATACAAATCATTGCCCCCTCCCACAGAGTTTTTCACAATTATTTTATAAAGATGGCAATGTTTAAATACGTCCAGACCTATTTAAACATTGACGTTACTGTTACCTTTTTAAAAATGCAATAACATGCTTCTGCTTAAAGTAAAGGCCTGGTATCTGTATAATGCTGCTTTTGGCCAGAGTCTGGCGCCACCCCTGGGATCACTTGAGGCCCCCCTAGGGAGGCCAGCCCCCAGTTTGAGCAGCTAGCACCTTTCTACTTTCTCCCTTTGTGACGCTTTTTCGTTTTTCCCTTCCTCCGTCTTTCCCATATGTGTCTTTTGCTCCCAGCAAATGCTTGAGGCAGAAGAATAAGCCCCGGCCCTCAAAAATAAGTGCTGGTGCTCTGCACCAGAAACAACAAACACAAATTAAGCACTGGTTCTAAGAGCTGCAAGGTTTGAGAGTTAGCACATAAAGCGATATTTAATATTGTCCCGCACAAAAAATGTAAAGAACCATCCACTTAAATGGACGGAAGAGAATAAGAATGATCTTATCCACGACCCTCATTCAGAGTGCTGCAAGTGGCTGGGCTCCATGCTGGCCACAATCTTGGTGAGCCCTGACTTTGCAGTTGGGAACATGAGGAAAGACTAACACGAGAACTAGAAAGGACCAACACGGGTCACAGTGTGATTTGAGAACCCCCTGTAAAAGAGAGTGCGAGCCAACAAATAAATTCAGTACAAGCTCACAGTTACACCAACCTAGCTGCTAAATATTTAGGAGCGCGCAATAGTCTCAATTACACATCTACAGTAGACACAAAGTTCGAGTGTTTACAAAATTTGCCCAGATGCACAAAAACTCCGAGGACTTACTATGGAGATCCATAACTTCCTAAGAAATGTGTTTTTGGAGAGTTTAATAAAGCTATCCGTGTCAATGCTGCAGGCCTCAGATTGCCTGCTGAGGATCTTTGGCCACTAAGGTAGCTAATTAAGCTGATTACGCTCATCGGGAGTATGGCTGCCAAAAAATATCTGACAGGACTGCAATGGGCACCAGAGGGAGGTGTTTCTGGTGACACTAAGGCAGCAACAGTAACAAAGTCATGAAGGAGGGGCTGGTTTCCCAGGAAAGAAGGTCTCCTTAAGATTCCCAAGAAGACGGATAGTCTGGGGGTGGGGGGTACTTTGCTGTTCACAAACCTGGAGGCAATCAGGGAATACCTCTCTTCGAAGAAGGATGCACTAAGCAAACAGAGCAAGGGGAGATTGGCCAGGAGGGTGTCCAAGGAGGAGAGGGATAGTGACATAATGCGGATTACAGTATGAGATTGTTCCTCATTTGAAGGCTTATGGAAGCAAGACACACTGGACAGTTTTGAAAGCTGTCATGTTGAATTTAGTAGCTGGGTATTCAATACTCTGATGTGTGTGGGTTATTTGACTGCTTTCCTCATGCTCTTACTCCTCCACCTGGGTGGACAGCCTGGGTTCACAATATCATAAAAGTGTTGATTTTTAGTGTAAAAGTCAATCAGTGGTGTCTACTGACTAACTATCAGTTTGACCCTGCCATGTCTAGTGTATGTGTAGTCAATACAAAGGTTAAAATAAAAACAGGAATGCAAGTGAGATGATAATTGCAAGGCACCTTTGATGGCCCCTTTCCGATTTGCTGTTTGTAGAGCTGTGAATAATAGAAAATATTAACAATATTTATAACCCTCAGGGAATGAAAGCCAAGTTGAATACATATGTGAGCAGCAAGTGCTAAACTTCAACCTTTTAGTGCAAATATCACACGGATAAGAATGGAACTGGACCTTTATGCTCAATACCCCTTTCCCTAACAAAAATGACTTCACTGCCTTATTTAGTGCAGTCTTGCAAGTGCCATTACTTAAACACATGTTCCTATTTACTGTTCGTGGCCTACAACGCCCAACAGCAGTGTCTTGGAGGGAGATCCTGAATAACGAACATCACTCAACATGTTCTCGTCCATAACCCAAACACAAATTAGCCGCGAGAGGCATGGAGGAATAGAGTGAAAATACAACATAAGCAGTTCTTTTTTAGGGTACTCACGGCTTTAGTTGAGTCACAGCCTTCCTTTAACAAAATCCTGGTCAATATCTTGATTGTTTCATTCCATTTTACTGGAGGTGCATTAGCAACATAACATGTTTTCTTAAAACTGGTTCTCGATATAGCCTGTGCCGCCCACACATACAATACAATTTATAATGATACTCGGCATTGCTACTGCGTCCTGTAGTCGGTCCTCTGGACTGTACAATACACCCTCTGCCCCCGAATATTGTGGCGTGTTATTTTGTTGAATGGAATTCACACTTTGAGGCCCACAGCTTATTTTGCATCGTTATTTGTTAATTTACCGTTATTTTACCGTTACCCAGTGATAGTCAGCTGCTCACCACGTACTTACCTTGGCCACAACTGAAACAAATATTATCACTGAGTTACAAACATGTTGATCTGTCCCCCCAACAGCCAATCACCAAATGAATCAAGTATATGTTGTTCTGCTTCCAACATACAGATTTCCTATCCCCACATACATCTATTCACCCAGAGCACGCTGTTGCAACCACCACACAAGTATGGCATTCAACAATTCCCTTCACATACAAACAAACATGCTCAAACATTGCATCATCCATCCGAAGACACCCATGCCCCCAAAACTCGAGTCTAGCCACCAGTAAAACAGATATTCAGATCAGTTGCCCTAGAGAACTGCAACTCAGACAAAAAAGACTCAATTTCTGGTATCCGTCTACCGTCAAAATGGAGCTCTATAGTTTGCACCCAATATCCATAAAATATCCTAATTTTGTGTCCGCTGTACTCCAAACATCCACATACATGTCCTACCCTTAAATTCCGAAATAGACATCTGTACCTACTACCCTACGATCACCCCCTCTTAAAAATATATATCCTGCCTGGTATCAAGATCCCTTCCACAAAAGACCTATACCAAGTGTTTTGTAGGCCACAATACACGTGACCTGCATCGCCCACCAGCAAAGAAGAGCACTTTCAGCACTTTGTATCCTGCCCACTCTCATTACCCCAACACCACCATAATTGGCATCCAATCACGTTGCACAATGGACACAAAAAAATGGGCCCCTGCCACCTCGAAAATAGACACACACCCATATCTTGTATCCTGCCATGGCACACCCGCATCATATTCCACAGAGAAGAAAGCCACCACATACACAGAATATCATCACCAGCAAGCCCTCCAACCAGATACTATTCTTATTGCCACACCCTACAAAAGAACATATCGAGGGTGTTGAATTTTCTAAAATATCTACTTTCTTCCAAAAGCTTCAATAAATCCGCTAGTCATGTTAAAAAAAATAAAACCATTGTCCCTTTTAGTGCCACCATGCAGTGAGGCATCATTCTTATATCAGAGCTCTGATAATAACCCTTGTGATTGTGCCAGGGCACTTTTTAAATCAGGGTATGGATTCTAGCAATGCTCTGATTTTGACAACTCTCTGCAAATCTGCATACACAGACTGGAAGAAGGAAGGACGGGATAGTTCTAGGGTTCCAAGATTGGCATGTCCAGTTATTCTGTGCACACATGTAAACTTACATATAAAAGGGTATTCTCCAACTCTTCTCTAGCTCTTCCCACACTGAAAAATAGTATACATGGAAAGTGAATTTGCAATCACTGATTCTTATGCATGAGCAATTATACTTGTGTATATGTTTGCTCATGAAAAATGGATAGAAACCCCAGCTAAAGATTATGAAAGGTACTTGCATGCGCAACCACGCCTATTCTCCAACCTTTCAGCAACACCTCAATCTTATACACAGCTTCAAATTTTTTGTACTACGAGTAGAGCACATCTCTGATTCTCATGCACCACACCAAATACTTTCAATAAATCCTAATCTATAACTGCCTTTCAAGCAAAGATACTGAAAGAGCCTCCCAGAAACTCAATGTCACTGGGAGTTATTTGTAGCTTTGTCAGTGGTAGGAAGCACTAAGTAAATTCTACCATACAATAGAAATATAGGGTGGGAGTTGATTACTGCATGCAAAGCCCAGAGGAAGGAATTCTGCTTTACCAAAATATAATGTGCCCCTGGTGCCAATCAGGTAAGAACATTGAATAAACACTAATTTCCTATAATCAGTGTTTGCTATATGTTGCAGTTCATGTTTTAAAAGCGTTTATTGATCTAGTAAAACTATGTTTACCTTTTTGTGTTATTCAAGTATTATGATACCCACTTGAAAAAGTGCTCAACTATAAAATGTTGTCAACATCTTTAGTCTACTGTTAAATTTGAGTTAGTCAAGGATGACTAAATAATGTTGGCAAAGGTTTAAACTGATAAAACCAAATAACACTCACCCCAAAAAAAACACTTTTAAAGCATGCAGTACCACATTCAAGCAAGATGTAACAAAGTAATTATAACTATTACATGGTGCGCCCATACAACTGAAAACAAAAATGTGTGTGTTATTTCTTGAAACCTGACACCAGCTTTTGAATATAAACATGGCTTGAAAATTCGTGCTTCTCTACATTAAATAAGCATTTATTTAAACTTGACCACCCTTTGCCCCAGCAGAGTGGATGAAATATGTGGTATTATTTATACATGGAATAACATGAATTAGCTAGATGTCCTTAAAGAAGACCTTTTACCTAACAATTGCCCTAGACAGCTGACATGAGAACAAGAGTAGGCACAGGTTTGAGTTCACTAAAGGAGTACCACATCAGTTATATTATAAGATAGTTCAATCAGTTCTTGAGCCAAAGAGTTCACCCTGGTAAGTGTTAACTTCCTAACTGAAAGTATCTCTTTGTGAGATCAAGTTACAGTCTCTCAGTTTTTTGTTTTCAGCCGCATGTTACCTGTTAAGCGGAGATGCGGCTGGGTGCAAGCTTGGTGGAGGGCAAACCTCTCTGGATTTCACTAGTAGTGCCTTCTTTGGTAGTGTGGAACTGCAAGTGGTGGTCTTGTTTCTCACTCGGACTACCACAATAAACAGCGCAGCAGGCCTGGTTGGTGGGTGGTTATCTTCAGCAGTTGTCGTCTTCGGACACTGAAGTTGTTCAGTTTATATGGCTTCATTAATATCAGCAGTCTCCCCAAGTGCCACACCACAAAATGCAGAGAATAATTTCTTGCAATTACACCACGGCATCAGAAATGCTAGACATGCCTATACAAGGCCAGTAAACTGCACAGCGCCACAGTAGTGCAGAATCAGTGCTCCCAAAAGAGGGAAACCTGTAACAACAATGTCCCCCCACTCCCCTCTCCCCTCTCCCCGTGAGTGAGAAATTGGTGCACATCAGAGGGTCTGGGCTCACCCCAGGACTTACCAGAGTTTTGCATGGGCCTCAATGGAGGACTCAGTCCCAACAGGGAACAGGCAGATGTAGTGAGGGGGCGGAAGGGGCATGGACAACTAATATTAGGACATGCCTCCCAAAGAAAGAACACGTAGTCCAGTCAATAAATATAAGCAGTCTTCCTTCTGGTGTCTCCATCACTCCGAGAATAAGGACCAATGAGAAAAAAGTGGGAAAGAGTCAGAGCAACCCTGCCTGTTTCTCAGCCCTTTATAACCCTAGGTTTCTGAGAGGGAAGCAGAACTGGGTGGTGTGTTCCAGAGGTATTCTGACTGGTGCCTTCTCTCTCTTTTCCAGTAAAGAGAACAATACCAGGACCTATATGAGAATGGTTATCTGAGAAACTAAAACTTGGACCTAGGCACATCGTATTGCCTAAAACATTTGCGGAAGGACTATTGCGTTTGTATGGACTGACTTTAGGTCTTATGGACTGAATCACTCCAATAAATATGCCAAATATATCAGTAAAGTTGTCCAGAGAAAGTGAAATCATAAAGCTTTAAATGGAGACAAATACCAGTTAATAAATTGTATTTCTTTACTGTAGAAGGCTAGGTTATTCAATGGGCTAGATTTAATCATTCCAGTGCCCTGAAGATAATTTCCTCATAAAAGTTGTATTCCTGCGAACGGGCAAACAACTTCTTGAAAGTCACCTCCCTATAGGTATTGACTCATCTAGCATGGCGCAAATCAATTAATTCCATTCCAGAGTCCACAGAGGAAAAGCAGAGTGTCTGCTTTTAAATTGTTTTTTATGTCATGAGCAGCATATGTTTTAGGGATGTGCTTATCATAACAAAAGATCAAAACCAGGGTCTTCAAAATTACAACTTTCTCAGGGCCTTGGAGTCTTTGCCCTGGTCATCTTATTTGAATAAACATCAACCGCCTGACAGTTAGTAGAATGAAAAGCGAGCTGAATTAAGAAGAGGAACTGTCATCACAGACTTGCCAACTTCACCGAAAATCTCAGTGTGAGGAGGGAGCGAGAACTTGGAGGGGCCGTGGCCTCATGCCAAGAAGCACAGAAGAGGCACTTTTGCCCCCATCCAAGCCCCAAACCCCCTCCAAAAAAAAAAAAAAAACAAGCTTGCTGAGGTTGCTGCCACTGTTTATAGTGTTTTTCATCTTGTTTTCCATGTCACCGTGAGATATTGGCTTCTCACCGGGAGACCGTGTGACGGGACCCAATATTGTGTGTCACACAATGGCACTGTGTGAGTTGGCAGGTCTGCCATCATCAACGTTTTTACTAAGCTATGTAGCATGGGAGATGGAAAATCAGACACCACACTCAATACAAGGTTTGAAACCTCATTTTATGTCTAAGTTCAAAGTTTAAAGCACTCAACCGGCTCCTATGAGGAATCCAACAATTCACAGTGTGTCCTAGATTAGTGTTTTCTCTCAGCGGATTCTCATTTGTGGTGCAAGAATGAGAAAGAAAGGTGATGTTTTATATTTTTATATCTTGAGTGATCTTGAGACTGCTTCTACTGGATCAGAGACAGTCTATAAAGTGGTACAGTACACCTTGGTAAGCGAACAAAACTATGAGTACTTCTCATGCTGGTCCGAGGTGAAGCAAATATGGTCTCTCTTGCTCCCCTTCATTGAATTTTGGGGACTGAGTTTAGAGACTTTCAGGTTGCAGCCCACGCTTCAAGACTATGGTGGTCATTATGACCTTGGCGGTCCTGCCCCGCCACACCTGCGGTTGCAGTTAGACTGCAGACAGCATGGCGGTTCAGGACCGCCAAATTATGACCATGGCAGTGAACTGGCTGCATTGCAGCCAGTTCACCACCTGAACTCCAGGGCGGTGAGACCACCTGGTTGAAGGTTGACCAACCT
Source organism: Pleurodeles waltl (assembly GCF_031143425.1). Taxonomy (NCBI): domain Eukaryota; kingdom Metazoa; phylum Chordata; class Amphibia; order Caudata; family Salamandridae; genus Pleurodeles; species Pleurodeles waltl. The sequence continues at coordinate 514,706,250 of NC_090445.1, forward strand.
TGACCCAGCGATCCACCTATCACCGCCTGCAGTATTGAGTATCTTTTCCAATAGGGATTCTGTGGCAGCAGCCCTGCCACAAAATCCCTGGTGGTAAAGATACTGGCAACAGGAATACTAATTCCTGTTGCAACAACAGGACTCCCGAAACCCGCCTTCAAACACACGGTCACGACACCCCCCTAACCCCAGCATACAGGCATTCACACAAGCACAAAGATACTTGCACACACGCACATAAACACACACACCCATCCCCCTTAATTCACACACACACACACACACACATTCATGCACACAACACTCAAACCCCCTTCCCCCCCTCAGACGATCACCTTACCTGGTGGTCGTCCGGGAGGGAAGGGGGTCCATGGCCCTCCCTTTACAGCCAGCCCCCGCCAACGCAACACCGCCATGCCGGTGGAGCAAGCTCCACTAGACTGCAGACCGCCGGTATGGCTGCTTTCCTGCCAAATAGTGTCGGAGAGCAGCCAGCAGCCATAATATGGCGGCAGTGACTTCGGCGGTCTACGGAATAGACCGCCAAAGTCATAATGAGGGCCTATGTGTATACAGACTGTGGGTCAACGTGTTGTGAAAAAATTCTCTCCATTGGTAACAATATTTCTGGTTAATACATCTTCCAGCAGATTGCTCACCTTTGGATAATCCTTCCAGGCTACAGACTGCTCTGGGAATCAGGGAAACTTTTCCCCAGCAGTTTCTCCCCAGTGGCTCCAGGTGGCACAATGCACCTTCAATGACAATTTCAAAGTTGCATGATGCATGCAGAGACAAACCGAGATGGTATTAACTACGGCAACAAATACAGCACACAATTGGTTTGCATATTTTAGATAATTATTAACCGTGGTAGCAACTCACAGGTTAGATGGAGGGTGGTTATACATTTGTGGAAGAATATGTATTTATCAGAAACATTCTATCCTATTTATTCTATTCACAGGTACCTGTAGAGTGCATGTCTACCCATCTGGGCCTCCCAGTGCTGAAGTAGCTACAGATAACCCTCCCATTTAGCAATTTAGTTAAATAAGGCAGTTTTTAGTAATTTGCAGGATTGGAGTTCTGACTCTGTTTTCCTTAATGATTAAGGAAGGGAGTTCCAAAGTTTTACGTGAAAAAGCATCATCCACCCCCAGATGTCTTTATTTTTGTTACTGTGAAAAGTTGGTAGGTGGAACGCAGTATTCTTATAGGATTGTAGACAGTAAGTAGCCTATGGATCAGCTTTCTCAGTGACCTTAATAGGCAAAAGCAAGTTACGGCTAATGTTTTTTCCTTGTATGGCCATTGAGAGTGTGTTGTTTAGCCAAAAACCCAGGCTCTTAATCTCCTCTTTGGAAATGGGTTGTTCACCCATACCATCTGGCCGATTTAGCTCCATTCACCAAGCAGGGTTATTTCCTACCACCATGACCTCAGTTTTCACCCCACCGAGCTTAAGACTACTGGATGCCATCAAGTCCACAACCTTTTTAGGCAGTTAATGAGCTGATTGGATGCTTCAGTCATTTGTTGAGAGAGGGAGGAAATAATCTGGGTGTCATCCGCATAGGATATTGAGGAAATACCATGGGCCTTTATCATTTCTGTTAGTGGATGGACATATAAATTGAACAATGTGGGGCTCAAGGAGGACCCTTGTGGTACTCCGCATCCCAGTGAGTAACTCTTCGAGAATGAAGTTGCCTCACATACTTGGAAGGTTCTGTTATGAACGAACAAGGTGATCCATTTTAAAACTCTTCCTCCGATCCTCACCTCTTCTAACCTCTTTACTACCAGTGGGTGAGACACGGTGTCAAAGTCACACTCAAGCCCATCAGAATTAGGGCAGCTGTCCCTCTTTCATCCAAAATGGATTTGAGTTCTTCTGTGGCAGCCAGCAGTGCTGTTTCCCTGCTGCTGCCTGATCTGAAGCCAGTTTGAGATGGATGAGAAACTCTTGGTTTCTAAGTAAAGGGAGAGGTTTCTATTCACAAACTTCTCTAGAATTTTGCTAGGACCTTGAGGAGGTAAATTGGGCAATAAGTTTCGCATTTTGTAGGGTCCGCAAAAGTTTTCTTTTAACAGTGGCTTGACAATGGCATGTTTCCATGTCGGAGGGACTGCTTCAGTTTTAAGTGAGACATTTGACAGATCTGTTAGTATAGTTATCACTGGCTATGCAGCCGTATGCAGATCAGCTGGGGGAACCTGATATTACAGTTTTAAGACTCTCTAAGGTATCTTCATACATGATATCTAGGAACTCCCTTAATTGACCATGTCTCCAGTGTGGGACGCCGTCTGAGTATTCCACCTCTCCCAGTGTGAGGATGATACTATTAACCTACTCCAGAAAGAACTTAGCTAATATACTGCATCTCAAGTCTGAAGGAGGGTGGGGGGCAGGTGTACTTTTTACTGGATTCAACAGACTACCCACCAAATTAAACAACTCTTTAGATCAGTTAACAGCATTGTCAATCTTTGCAGCAAAATAATTAACTCTTGCTGCCGTAATGGCGTAATGACTTTTTACTGCCTTTTTATAGAGCTCGTTACTAATTTCATCATAGTTGTTTTCTCTAATTCCTTTCAAATTGTTTTAATTCCTTCTTAAGCTTTACAAGCTCTGGTGAAAACCATGGCGCCTTTTCCCTAGGGTATTTAGGCTTCTGCAGCCTCAACAAAGCCAGGGTATTTGCAGCATTCTCTAATCATGTTTCAAATTTCCTGTATCTACTGGCCAGATTTCCCTCCATTACAGGGGTGGAAATCTTAAGTTTATTTTTCCACTCCCTACTATCAATTTTGACCAGTTCTGGTTGGTACGGTACCAACATTATAGTGTTTTTAAACTCTACCTGGAAGGGATAAGTTCTCTATAGGATCTCTTGAAGTTAGCTCAGATGTATTTATTAATTTTGGGTCAAGTAGGTTGCCATGCTTATGGGTAGGACCAGTGATTCAAAGTGTTAGTAGAACTGCTGCAAAGTTCATTATGACGTTTTGTGATACTTCAGAGTTTACATTTTCTAGATGCATATTTAAATAGCCACTAACAAAGTTAACACAAGGTTCAAATCTAGTGAAGAACAATGAACTAAGTGGGAGTAAACCTTTAAGGAAATATGCTAATGGCGACTGAAACAATTAAATCTGATCAGAAAGATATATGTATTGAGACAGCCCAACCTAATAGCCTTTACCCATCACCACTGCCAGGCACTGCTGTACGTGGGACATGGCAAACTGCAAGAGACCAACAATGTGAAAGTCTTCTGACATGCACCACTGAAAACATTTCTTCCAGTAACCAGCATCAATGGATTTGGGAGCAGGCTTCCTGCAACCAAGATGACATGTTTAACTTAATCAGGTAGGCTGAAGGACTCAAGCAGACACTGCTAAATCTCCATACATGAAGCCACAGTATTTTAAGTTTTGGGTGGAGGACCTGACCATCTTGCTATGAAAGAAGGTCGACTTTGTGCAGAGGAGGAAGAGGTGGCAGAACGTTGAGTTGCAACACTTCGGCACACCAGATCCTCCTAGCCTGAAGTGATCAGCTATGCTCATTACTAATGCACCTTTTGCAGTATTTTCGAAAGGAGCAGAATGGGTGGAAATGTGTACAGTAGGAAAAGAGAAAGGCTGAACCTGAAGTCATGTCAATGGAAATCCAACTGAAGTGTACAGCACAAAACTGAGGACAATGTCTGAGGACATTTCCTGTTATGGGAAATGTGAAGAAATGAATGTATGGAAAAACCAATCACAAGAATATAGCCTCTATCACTTTGGTGTGTAGTTACACAGAGATATGTTATAAAGTGTCTGCTCTCACATTCAAGGAACTTGTAAGATGAGCCACTACCCTGAAAATTCCCCACTCCTGTCCTGTGCAAAATAATCTGAATCTTGCTTACTGAGAGGCAAGGGATGCAAGGGAGAACGTATTTATGGCAAAATGGATTCAGAAGGTGGTGATCCAGGATTAAACCTGTTATTCATGGAGAGTAAGAAGTAAACAAAGTGGAATCCTGTGCTCCTTTCTTCAAGAGGTACCAATTCTAGGACCTGTTTGCACAGGGGGCAAGACATTCTGCTTCCAAAATCTCAGTGTGTGGCAATGAGTATGTCTAGCTGGGTTGATGGAGGTCAGAGGGAAGGGGCAGGGGGAGAAGGGTGTAATACTTGCAGACTAGCTAAATAAACCATCAATCTGTGATGATGCTCTCCTAACTGGTGAGGAAAAGGTGACCATTCCACCCACCAGAAGATGATGGATTGGAGGAAGTGGGGAGTCAGTGATGTTTAGAAGCAGTAAAGCTGGCAGAAGATGGTGAAGAATGGATCTGTGGCTGCTGATAATGGCATTTCCTAGATTCACCTAAAGGTCCACCGAAAGGATGGGTACAGTTGCCAGGGTGTCTGGACCAGATGAGCAGGTTGGCTCTACTGTGCTGGGCCTGCCCTGGAGTAGCCTCAAAACTTCCTATACCGTTGATCAAATGACCTTGCTGGGGAGGCCACGATACATCTAAACCATCAATAACCAGATCCATGAAAGTCTTTTGATCTGTCAAACTCATCAGAGTGAGCTTGAACAGCTCCAACAGGGTATGAACAAGCTGACCAAGATTGCAGGATGCATTTACAGTGCAAGGTTACATGAAACACAGACTATTCACCCAGAGAGACATGCTTCTTTGACCCTCTATTAGGAGGGGCTCTGGGAAAGGCATTCAGGTTTTAGTGCAAAGAAGCAACTTTGACGAGCAGACGTTCTGGGGAAGGGTGAGAAGATAAAATGTGGGTGACCTGAAGCAGGTCAATGGTGTCTTGCTAACTGCCTGTGGACATCTGGGACCCCAAAACTATTTCCCTCATGCTGCCATTACAGGATGCATTAAAGGCTCATTAAATGCCAAGAAAGGTTCCACTAATGAAGGGGAGGGTTGCACAATCTCTGTCAAAATGTTATTGCTTTCTGTGGAGGCAAAGTCTGTCAGTTTTAAGGATTCTGCTGCTTTTTATACTCCAGTAGGAAATGAAGAAACAATGGGTCTGAGTGACCAGTAAAGTCCCTTTCTAGTATAGTGTTAAGGCCACTCATTACTTGTATGTCCACATGCAGGCCAGCACATGTGTTCTAAAGAGGAGAGGCTATCAGCTGGTGAATCATTGTGTTCTGTTTGGACACCATCCTCATTGGGCAAAGGGAGGGCTTTTGAATCAGTAGCAAATAACACATCCATGCAGATGAATCTCTGAACCTTAAGAAAGTGCTCTGTCAAAAGAACACAATTGGAGGTTGCCATACCTTTTGCTTGCCACGCATATAATTTCTTGCAACTCTGAAATGCGCCATCCTAATCATCACCGATGACTGTGTCTGTTTTGTTACTAACAGAGGCTCCAATAAAACAGGAGACAGTGCCTTGGTAAGCTTTGGCTTTGTTTCTGGTTGTTGGGATACAGCACGTGGAGGAATGACATTGGGTTTTTAGACTCATTGATTGCAGGATCATGTTCCTACATGGGGGATGACAGAGGATCTTGCATAGACAGCCAGTAGAACATAATGTTCACTGGTTGGCTGATAGAGCCGGAAACTCTGAATTTATCCCAGGATGGAAAAGAGTCTAATCAAGTAATGGCGGCAATAATCTGAACCATTTTGGGATTGGGACAGTGTCCTTTAGAAAGAATAGGATTTCTTTTTTATTTTAATGATTAGTGTGTTTTGCGTGGAAAGCTCTTTTGGTGGGTCATTTCCTGTGAAGGTTATTACTTGGGTGTAGGGGGGAATGTTTTGGCCTATTCCGGCACCTTTCGCCAATAACAGGTTGGCTGTTCGCTCACTGTTGCCTTTAAGTGCATACACATACAGTCACAGGCTTTGGTGTAAAATTCTGAACCCAGATACCACATGCAGATGTCATGCGGGCAGAACAAGGGCATTTTCTTGCAGTTTTCCGCGGCACGGTTTAAAACCAAAAAATCTGAAAGGAGACATATGACCTAGTCGCTGTCGAAATGCTGAAGAAGTTTGGCAATGAAACACTAAGATAGTGCTCCAGACCATGTATATGTGGCATAGAAAACAAACTGAAACTGCGCGTTTCCCTCTTATGGTCCTCACAGCCTTGCTGGAGCACTGCGAGGCCCAGAAGAGGGAATTCCCCCTCCCCTAAGACTCTCATTATTGGTCCAGCATTGCAAAGCTCAAAGGAGGGGCTCCCCTCCCATGGGATTTGTTGCCACTTAAGGGTGGGCAACACTTGCAGTCCTCATGGGTCATAACCTGTGTGACGAATGCCTATTCGAGAAGGGACTCATTACAGTGGTGTTTTAGGGAAAAGGGTTATACATTTTCTATTGTCTGGTAAATAAGTCTTTTAACATGTTGCTTTAATTTTCTAAGAGAGGTAATGTTAACCCATTAGCACTGAGATGCCGCATTTAGATATGAAAGTTGAGCTCTTCCGTTCGCACCCATTGAGTTGTTTAACCCATGACTGCCTACTAGAAACAATTAGCAGCAAAAGTCTACGGGTCTCACCTTGGGGACCTACTGGCTTTGGACCTATGCAGTCTTGCAGTGTTGTACAACACAGACAAAATACCTTTTGCCAATGCTGCAGCATCGGCAAAAAAGAAAAACAAATCTAAAGAAAGAAAAGCAAAAAAATCTTCATAACTCCATGTGTGGTCGTTCCCTAAATGTGAGCAGTAAGGATACAAGTTGGCTAATCAGTTCCAGCACTTGAGTAATGTGATTAGGCCAATATGTTAAAAACAGGAGCACTAGGTTTATGTTCCAGGCCACACACTGAGTAGTTGCTATATTCTCGGTTTCCTAGTCTGCTCCTATCTGCGTTCAGAGGCAGTCATAGCAAGATCCTAGCAATGGTATCAGTTTGGTCTCCATGAAAACTTCTTGATCCAACAAGAAGTGTGTCTTGATAACTCCGTGTGCCCGCCTCATGTTGTGTTTTATGGTATTTAAGTAGTGCCCATTGTTATTGCTGTTATTTACCATTTACCTAGAGACGAACCTGCCAGTGTCACATAGCAGTGCTTTTATGCGTCCAGGGTTGCCCTTGCTAGGTTTCCATCGCAGACATGCCCATATTGCAGCTTTCTCATCTTCAGACGGACGAACAGATAAGATGCTGAGGTTGAAATCCAGGATTTGCTGTTTGCACACGGATTTTGGCAGCATGAAATCATTACCTCACTGAACTATATAACAGAAAAATAACTGCCAGCAAGTCAGGATCGTAGCTGTCAGTTTCGTCAGTAGGTGACGTGGCACCAGGCCCAGTTGCTAACCCTGTATCACTTATTTACAAGTCTGGGATGAACCAGTAACTGCTATTGCTTTCTTAGAGTAGATATCAGCAAAATCCGCTGTTCTAAGGCTTACTTAGTATTAGAAGAGGACGGTTCCTGCTGACTCCAAACTGGATTAAAATTATCGAGGGATGTGGAAACTATGACAGCTGTCTCAAAGTGGTCACAACATTCTTTGTTGGCTCAGGCATGATTGCCTTCTCAAGAGTAAAGTCACGTTGCTCTATCACAGCATGCTTATCTTTCTGGGACAAAAAAGCAGCAGCAGAAGAATATATTCACAAGGTGTTGCCAAAGACCGCACAATTTGGACAACTGGAAAGGTTGAGACTAGAAAGCATTTCTCCTGAACCATAACTGAGGTTGCAATGATTTTGATGGCAAGGCCAAGAAGCTACTATTCCGAAGGAAACGTCACAATGCTGTCGGGCCTGTTTCTTTTTGGAAGACAGTCTTTATTTCCAGCATGTTTGGGTAAAATGGTAAAGCCAGGATATAAGTTAAGGCTCAGCGCAGTGGTAAGAATGCATCACTGGACCACATCTAGTGGTGGTGTTCAACAACTCCAGTGAATTGCCCATCTTATTAAATGCGCTGTCAATGTGTGTGTGCGTTTTTTAAAAAACTTTACAGTACTCACTACCTGTATTGAGCCTGTTTTAAGCTCTCCAATATTTTTATGTAATGGGAAAAAGATAGTGAGACCTTTACGCTGGGTTCAAGGCTTTAGGTGCCTAATTGGCAGGATCTGTGATGGAGATTCTTGTTGATGATTCAAAGCTTAACCCAGGAGGGGGTAAAGGTATTGGAACTCAAATACAGTATGTCACATTAATCATATCTGATAAGCACATCACCTAGCTATCTAATTACTTCGTTTGGAAGATTCTGATTTAGAGGAGGTGGTTGTGAAATGAAACACCAAAAACACGTATTTTGACCAAATGTCCCCCATCCCAAACAAATGTCTTGTGATGTCTCTGCATGTGCAAAGTGTCCTGTAAAGCGATTACGGAAAATAGGCCACCTTTCAAAACTTCAGGGTTGCCAACCCAACTGCGGAGGGGCCTGGCTCCGATAGGCAAGGCGAAGACTCCACAATTGACTAAAGGGTGTATGGCTAAGGCCAGATGGTGGAACTTTTTTTTAACAGCTGTAGTTAAAATGGCCTCTCTGTCTAGGATGGATTGGCCATTGGTGCATAATCCAAAAGGCTGCTACAGCCTTAGGGCTGGTGTGCAGTCAATATGCCCACTCTCACAAAGTCAGTTGGTTCACTATCATGTACAGAAGGATGCTGGGTCAAACTGGGCAAGCACAGCATGTTGTGCCCCTCCTTCCACCACAAATCCCAAACCTCAGGGACTGACACAGAGACCTACGCAAATTGCTGGTTTTGAACAGGCCAATTAGACTTGGCCTCCAGTGTAATGTTAGGGGATGGTGGGGGGAAAGGTTCTGGAACAGTAGTCTAAGGTGGGGGTCAAGGGGTGGCTGAGGCACGGGAAGGGAGTATCATAGGGTACATCAATGCACACGAAGTGATGTGCCAGTCATTGAGTTTATGCTAGTAGTTAGCCAATAGGTTCTGTGGTGCTGATCTTGCAGTAGAGGTTGAAAGGACTAAAGAATCTTGGTTTGATAGTCTGAGAGAATGTTTGGAGTAAATTGTAGATGAGAGAGAGGGTCTTCCAAGAATCTTGCTTTCAGTTTCTTTTTAACCAAAAGTGAAGGAAGCTGACCTTGTATGTGGTGGGTACCTATGGTACTTACACATTATACCAGGTCCAGGTATCCCTTCTTAGTGAATTGTAGGCAATGTCTAGAAGCCAGGCTCTCTAGAGGTAGCTGTGGATGAGCAGCCAAAGCTTATCTAGGAGACATACAAAGCTCATGCTATACCACTGTAGTCACACAGCACTTACATACTTGAAAGAAAACACTCAGCTGTACAAAAAAGGCACTTTATTTTTGTAACAAATCACCACAAAATACTAGACAGGTAGGGGTTGGGGTAGTTCTTTCTCAGCACAAAATGTGCCCTTCAAAGCAAACCAGTGGCTTGGGGAGACTACCCCTCCCAAGCCGGTCAAACCTATTTCCAAAGGGAGAGGCTACCTCTCCCAAAGGAAATCCTTTGTTCTGCCTTTCTGGGATTGATCAGATTAAGCAGCAGGAGGGCAGAAACCTCTCTGAGGGGTGGCAGCGGCTGGGCTGGCCGGAAAACCCTGTAAGACTGGTGGTAGCAATGCTGGGGGTCCTCTAAGGAGCCCCCAGAATGCATGGAATCATACTTCCAATACTTGCAACAGTATGGAAAAGCGCCCCCCAACATGGGGGGAGCGCGGCCCCTTAGGGGTCGGGGGCGCCGGGGGCCGGACCCTCGTACTAGTTGTGCGCGGGCTGGCCGGCTACTTCTGCCCTCACGCCTCGCGAGGCGTGGGAGTGGGAGTGGAAGTGGCACTGGGGAAGAAAACGTTGGTCCGACGCTGGAGCCGGACCGGTTTAGGCCACTGTGAGCCAGTGGGGGGCTTAAAAGCACCCCCCTGAAGGCTTGGCCTTCTTCTTCTTGGCACGGCGGCCTGAACGGTCAGGCTTTCAGTTGATTTTGATGAAAGTATATAAAATAAATACTTCTTCCAACGAAATGAGTGTCTTGTCGGTTGGTGTATGACCGGTGTTGGGGTAAGGGCCTGCTGGCGGCTTCAGAGTCCTATTGGGGTACGATTCCGACATGTTTGATACCAAGCATGCCCAGGTTCGGAGTTACAATTATGTAGCTGGACATTGGTTGTGACCTATGTCCAGTACAAATGTAAAATGGCATCCCCGCACTCACAAAGTCCAGGAAAATGGATCTGGAGTTTGTGGGGGCACCTCTGATACTGCAGGGGTGCCCTCACACACAGGTACCTGCACAGGTGTACTGACCTGTAGTGAAAACGGTAGCATGCACCCGTTTCATGCAGGCTGCAATGGCAGGCCTGCAGAACCCTTTGCATGAGCTCCCTATGGGTGGTAGAATAATTGCTGCAGCCCATAGGGGTCCCCTGGAGCCCCAATGCCCTGGGTACCTAAGTACCATATATTAAGGACTCACATGTTGGGACCAGTATGCCAGTTGTGGGAAGAATTTAGAGGAGAGCACAAAACTACTGGGGTCCTGGTTAACAGGAACCCAGAAGACACAGTCAAACATATTGACAACAGGCAGAAAATGGGGGTAACCATGCAAAGAAAGAGAGTACTTTCCTACACAACCCCCCCAAACGAAGGACAAGAAGGCTTACCTTGCCCAGATGAGTCTTCATTGTCTAAGTGGAAATATCTGGAGAGTCCATTTGCACTGGAGTGGTTACTCGCATTCCCTATAGGGATATGGACCACTTCCACAACTTGGGATTTTCTCCCTTTATCTGTTTGAGCCATAGAAAGGGCTTGTGGTCTGTTTGAACAATGAAGTGAGTGCCAAACAGGTATGGCCTCAGCTTCTTCAAGGCCAAGACCACAGCAAAGTCCTCCCTTTCTTTAGCTGATCAACACTTCTCTCTAGGGGTCAACTGTCTGCTTATGAAAGCAACTGGTTGATCCTGGCCCTCAGTGTTGAGCTGAGAAAGAACTGCCCCCACCCCTACCTCCGAAGCATCAGTTTGGACACATAGGGGGTTATTCCAACTTTGGAGGAAGTGGTAATCCGTCCCAAAAGTGACGGTAAAGTGACAGATATACCACCAGCCGTATTACGAGTCCATTATATCCTATGGAACTCGTAATACGGCTGGTGGTAAATCTGTCACATTTGGGACGGATTACCACCTCCTCCAAAGTTGGAATAACCCCCTGAATGTTTTGGAGTTGTCTGGGCTTGTTAGCACTGGTACAGAGCACATTGTCTGTTTAAGGTCCTCAAAAGCTTTTGAACAGCTAGCTGTCCATAAAACATTTTTGGCATCTTTTTAGATGTGAGGTCATTAAGAGGGGCTACAATGGAGCCATGATTATTGATGAACCTCCTGCACTGCCCAGTGAGGCCTAGGAAGGCTCTCACCGGGGTCTGTGTGGTACTTAGAGGCCTTGATAGTGAGGCCTGCCTTTTGCAGGGCCTCTAAAACATTCCAGGGGTGGACCAGGTGGTCATCCCAGGTGGAGCTAAAGAGTGCTATGTCATGGAAGTAGGCTGCACAATAGACTTCCAAACCTTGGAGGACTGTATTCACCAGCCTCTGAAAATTGTCAGGTGCATTCTTCAAACCAAAGGGCATAACAGTAAATTGATAATGCCCTCCAATGGTTGAGAATGCAGTTTTTGGTTTGGCATCCTCTGACAATTTGATCTGCCAATATCCTGTGGTCAAGTCAAAAGTGATTAGATACTTGGCAGATGCCAGTGTATCTATTAGCTCCTCTGCCCTAGGAATAGGGTGAGCACCAGTCTTTGTGCCTGTGTTAAGCCCTCTGTAATAAACACAGAACCTCATCTTTGTTTTTCATTCTGTGAGTGTGGTTTTGGTACCAGCACCATTGGGCTAGCCCAGGGGCTGTCAGAGTGCTCAATCCCTCCTAGGTTTACCTTCTGTTGCACTTCTGCTTTGATACAATCTCTAACATGATCAGGTTGCCTGCAAATCTTACTTTTAACAGCAAGCTGTCCCCTGTGTCAATGGTGTCTTCACACCATGTTTTCTGACCAGGTATTGGAGAAAAGAGTTCAGATAACTGCCCCAGGAGGTCCCTGCAGTCCTCTTTCTGAGATTCAGAAAAGCAGTCTGCTAGGACAACTCCATCCACTGAGCCATTAGCTGCAGTGGTGAAAAAGAGGTCAGGGAGAGGGTCACTCTCTTCTTCCTGTCCCTCATCAGTAGCCATGAGCTGGGTCAGATCAGCCCTGTCATAGCAGTGCTTAAGGCAGTTCACATGAAGCACGCTGAGGGGGCTTCTGGGAGTGCCAAGGTCCACCAAATAGGTGACCTCACCCTTTTTATCCACTATAGTGTGGGGACCACTCCACTTGTCTTGGAGTGCCCTGGAAGTCACAGGCTCCGGGACTCACACTTTCTGCCCTGGTTGGTACACAGTTAGGACAGCCTTCTGGTCATGCCACTGCTTTTGCAGTTCTTGGCTGGCCTGAAGGTTTTAGTGGCCTTTTTCCATTTACTCAGCCATCTTTGATCTGAGGCCAAGTACATAATCCACAATGTCTTGTTTAGGGGGCTTGAGAGGTTGTTCCTAGCCCTCCCTTACGAGTGCAAGTAGACCCCAACAGGGTGTCCAAACAGAAGTTCAAAGGGGCTGTAGCCCACTCCCTTCTGAGGAACCTCCCTGTAGGCAAACAGGAGGCATGGTAGGAGGACACATAATCTCCTCCTGAGTTTTTTTAGAGAGTCCCATAATCATGGTTTTTAAATCTTATTGAACGTCTCAACCTAACCACTGGTTTGGGGGTGGTAAGGGGTGGTGCACTTAGAAGTACACCACATTCCTTCCACATGGGTTTAAGGTATGCAGACATGAAGTTTGCATCCCTGTTTGATACCACCTCTTTTAGAAGCCCATCCTGGAGAAGATTCCCAGGAGGGCTTTTGCCACTGCAAGAGCTGTAGTGGTACTTAGAGGTATAGCCTCTGAGATACCTTGTGGCATGGTCCACCACCACCAATATGAATCTGTTTCCAGAGGCAGTGGGCAGGTCTAGGGGGCAACAATATCCACCCCAACCCTCTCAAAGGGAAACCCAAGCGCTGGTAGTGGAATTGGGGGGCCTTTGGGGTGCCACCTGTCTTGCCACTGGCTTGACAGGTGAAACGGGAGCAACAGAATGCCTTTAAATCTTCAGACATATGGTGCCAGTGAAAGTGTGGGACAAGTCTGTCCCAAGTCCTGCTTTGCCCCAGGTGACCTGCCAGGAGTATGTCATGTGCCAGGGTCAACAAACGTTCTCTATACTGTAGAGGTACTACCAACCTCCTGGTGGCACCAGGTTTGGTTTCCCTTGCTTCTTATTATAAAAAGTTGTCTTCCCAATACACATTGTGGGTGCCACTGACATCCCATGCTTCCTGAAGGCTAGCTTGCTGTGTTAACCCTTCCAGTGTGGGGCAGGTTTGCTGTGCCCTACTGAACCCCTCCCTGGCAGGCCCCCTTGCACCTTCAAGTTCAGCTATGTCAGCTTTCAACTCTTCAGGTGTGGGTTCTACCAAGGAAGTAGATTCCTCTTCCTCAAAGGAGGAAACTTCACGAGAGGGTGGGGTAGGGGGCAACATTTTGCTCTTTCTACCCTTGGCTTTGAAAGCCTCTTGGGCCATTGTTCCAGGCTCCAAAATTCCTTTTTCTTTTTGCTTCTTGACCTGAGCCATGGTCAAGGCAAAAATAAGCCCTGAGATGCCCAGCATTGCTGCATGGGCCTCTAACTCTACTTCAGCCCAAGCTGAATTCCCCAAGAGACACTACAGGTAAGTCTGTGGACACTAAAACCTTATTTGGGCCAGTAAACCCCCACTCCCCCAAAGCTGAAATCAACAACTGCTATGGGGTGGCATACAATGTTGTTGTGGGCATCAGTTACTTGGTACTGATTACCAAGTAGGCGTTGCTGAGGGGACACCAGTTTTTCAGCCACTATGGTGACACTGGCACCTGTGTCCCTGTAGGCATCTGCCTGAACACAATTTATCAATGGCAGTTGCCTGTACTTACCCATGTTAAAGGGACAGGCAGCAAGGGTGGCAAAATCAAAGCCCCCACCCGAGACTAAAACAGCCTCAGTAGTTTCCCTAACTAAGCCAACCCCCACCACACTTCCTAAAGTGAGCCCAGCCACACTCTTGGAATGGCTATTACTGCCTGACCCACCACTACTGTTGTTACTGGGGGCACTAGTGGTAAAGGTGGGGGTTGTAGTGGTGGGTGGCTTGGTGCTTTTCTGCTTCTGCCCTATGGCCCTTGTTTCTACAGACATAGCACCAAGGCTCTTTGTTATGGGAAGAGGAAGAGAATTTGGACCCACCTGCAGATGAATTTTGTGGGCCTGATGACTCTCTTGGTTTGTCTTTTATCTCCACCCTTGTCCGGAGACTTACCGGCTTCATTTTTCTTGTCTTCGTCACCCCCTGCGTGAGCTTTCTGGTCACCCTTGTTCTGACCTATTTGTGTGCCTTCTTTCCCAATTCTTGGGAGAGGTCAGATCTGAGTCTACCAAGCACTGGTGCAACAAATCAGACACATAATTATTGAGAATATGCTCTCTCAGAATTAGGCTATCCAAGTCCTCAAAGTCACTGACTTTGCTACCATGTAACCAGACCTCCAAAGCTTGTACAGAGCAGTCCACAAAATGAATCCAATCTTTGGAGGACTCTTTCTGAAGAAAGAAGACCTGTGGAGAGAGGGGACCAAGCCCAAGAATCACAGTGGAGTCCAGGAAGAGTAGGAGCGAATACCCACCCAGCTGTGGATGCAGGAGTTCGTTGAGGATGATGAAAAACAGGTCAGCACTGCAGTCCTGGAGCTGGAGAAAAGTTCCTGATGGATGCAGATGAAGTCCCACGCTGGATGGAAGATTGCAGACGGGTGTCGGTGCAGCAATTCCACCAACAAGCCTTGGGAAAGGAAAACTCGCAGTTAGTGGAAAAGAGGTGCTGCCAGGGACCAGAAAGGCCCAAGAGCACTCAACCCAGGTGGGGGAGCCACAGGGGACCCTCAGTGTTGCAGAGAGTCCATAGGAGCAGAGGCAGCACCCACAGGAGTCTCACAGGACGGGGACACAGGAGTCGCAGAAGAAGTCCACGCAGCACTACAAAAGAGAATCCCATGCCGCAGGAGAACCATGCAGGAGGCTGTACTTTGCAGGATGAAGTGCTGGGGGCCGGAGCAACACATCGCCTGAATATCCCTTGGAAGAGATGCAAACAAGCCTTGGCAGCTGCAAGAGGCTCAGTGCACGGGGGTACAGTCCTGTGTGGGAGGCAAAGGCTTACCTCCAACAAAGTTGGATAGCTGGCAGAGAGGACCATAAGGACTACTCCGGGACACCATCCGTGATGCAGTATCCACACAGCTCAAGATGAGAGGAGATTCACACAGCCAGTCGTTGCTTGCAGTTGCAGGGGAGTGACTCCTTCACTTCAAGGGAGATTCCTTCTTCTTGTGCAGGCTGAAGAGTTGCAGTCTTCTGAGGATGCCCAGCTGGGAAAATGTTGCAAAGCTTGCAGGAGACGTGGAAACAAAGTTGCAGAAGAGTCTTCTTCATTGTAGCAGCGTTTGTCGGTCTCTGGAGGGTCCGGTTGCGGTTCCAGTGGCCAGAAGTAGAAGCTGCAGAGGATCTTGCAAGCCGAATCTGAGGACCCACCCAAGAGAGAGACCCTAAATAGCCCTAAAAGGGGGATTGGTCAATAAAGAGGTAAGCACCTAACAGATGGGGGCTTTGACATCACCGGCCTGGCCACTCAAATGCTCCCAGAGGTCCCTGCCAACCTTGGAAACAAGATGGCAGAACTCAAAGACCCTCTCGATGAGCTCTGGCCACCACCCCTGGGGTGGTGATGGACAGGGGAGTGGTTACTCCCCTTTCCATTGTCCAGTTTAGCACCAGAGCAGGGACTGGAGGTCCCTGCACCGGTGTGGACTGGTTTATGCACAGAGGACACCAAAATGTGCCCTTCAAAGCAAACCAGTGGCTTGGGGAGGCTACCCCTCCCAAGCTAGTCACACCCATTTCCAAAGGGAGAGGGTGTTACCCCACTCTCCCAAAGGAAATCCTTTGTTCTGCCTTCCTGGGCTTGATTAGATCAAGCATCAGGAAGACAGAAACCTGTCTTAGGGATGGCAGCAGCTGGGCTGCCCGGAAAACCCTATAAGACTGGTGGTAGAAATGATGGGGGTCCCATAAGGAGCCCCCCAGAGTGCATTGAATCATACTTCCAATACTTGCAACAGTATTGGGGTATGATTCCGACATGTTTGATACCAAACCTGCCAGAGTTCAGAGTTAACATGATGTAGATGGATGTAGGAAGTGACCTATGTCCAGTACACGCGTAAAATGGCACCCCTCACTTACAAAGTCCAGGAAAATGGATCTGGAGCTTGTGGGGGCACCTTTGCTAGTGCAGGGCTGCCCTCACACACAGGTACCTGCACCCTGCCCTCTGGGCTTAGCGGGTCTACAATGGGGGTGACTTATAATGACCTGATGTAGTGACCTGCAGTGAAAACAGGTGCATGCACCTGTTTCACACAGGCTGCAATGGCAGGCCTGCAGAACCCTTTGCATGGGTTCCATATGGGTGACAGAATAACTGCTGCAGCCCATCGGGATCCACTGGAATCCCAATACCCTGGGTACCTAGGTATCATATACTAGGGACTTACATGTGGGGACCAGTATGCCAATTGTGGGAAGAAAAGGGTACAACTTAAATGAGAGAGCAAAACTACTGGGGTCCTGGTTAGCAGGGATCCAGTAAACACAGTCAAACATACTGACAACAAGCAGAAAATGGGGGAATCATGCAAAGAAAGTGGGTACTTTCCTTCAAAAAGCCAGTGTATTGACCTGAGGGCAGGTGCAATTTTGTTATAACATCCTTGGCTTAACAGGAGTCAAGAGACATCACCCTTTTCAAGTTGGCAATTGTCTCCTCAAATATCAGGGAGAGGGTACTTACTATTTTAAACATTTTTAAAAATGTAAACGTCTAGAATTTCTGTAACTATCCCTCAACCCACTTATTCCACATTGCTGGATTTCCTTTTCCTATAGGTGTACACTGCACTAAGTGTACTAAATATCCCTCTTGCTTTGTTGCTTTAATTTAGACCTTGACTGTTCATTAACTTGCTCTATGTAGAGTTTGGTGGGTTTGCCACAGGTCACAGTTTGCTGTGCCTTTTTAGGGTTGAGCCTGCGCTAGCATGCGCTTGCGAGAGGCTGTAGTAGTTAGAAAAGGGCTCGGAGCCCCATCCATGTCACATCAGTGTCTTTCATTGGTTCGTGGGCTTGCCTTTTAAAATCTGCTTGCTTTCATTAGTGGAAGGCATGCATACGTCCTGCCTTTTCCGGTGGTTAGCCCTCCTTGATCGCAGCCACCAAGTACTGAAATCATACGAGGCTCGCTATTTTCCGTCCCGTTTGTGGACTACTTTTTCTCTTTTTTTGCAGCGCGATCTCGCTTGGCAGAAGTCGAGCTTTGCAGGACATTCACCCTGTTACATAGTTAATTTCACTTTTGCCGGTTACGTAGATAATTGCACTTTTGCCAATAGGTTTCACTATGAGTGAACTGTAGCAGCGCGATCGCGCTCTTTTTTCCATTTAATGAGGCAAGAAAAGTCCGGTTGGCAGTTTACAACCGCTAATAGCTCAAACTCGGAGAAATGCGAGACCCGTTGCACTGCAAATGCTTGTTAGCCATTGCTTCTTCAATCTTTTAGTTCAGCTCTATGCAACTCTTAAAATGGAGTTTGAGATTACTTTATGTACTTAGGTTGTCAGTGTGTGGGTGTCGTCTAGCCATTGGTGATTATACCTAGTCATATATCAGTCATGAGCTTGACATCCAAGTCGATGTCTCCTCTTATCTTTTGCCATCTGTGCTTTCTGTTCTTAGCTACAGCACTAGCAGATTACTCACCCAATCCAGCAAGCTTGCTGAAAAACCACATAGCTTATTTTTGGACTTCACTGGCATAAAAGGGATGTTTCGGATTCAACCTAAGACCAGCTAACTTCCAAGCTGTTTGACTAAGGTAATGCATTTCCACTTAAAGGAGATTTGAAAAATATTTGCACTTTTTAATTGGGGTTATTATTCACATTTTACCCATTTTACGCATATCCACATGAGGTAGGTAACTTCTTGCTGAAACTGCTTCAACAATGCCAAAAAATTAATGGTCAATAGTTGTCACTTCCTGATGTTACATCAGTGGCAAATTATAGGAGCTCAGCATTTCATTTATGGCTAGAACTGGCCCTGTATGTAGTCCCAACCTCACTTCCCAGGATGAAGTAGGAGACTCCTCAGTTACAGCCGATTTTAGTAAATTTACCACTGTTTGGCACCAATACTGAAAAATCTTCCAATGGCAGCCAGACACGTGCGGAAGCTTCTAAAATGATTAATCTGAAAGACGAGCTCTCAATTAGAAAACATGATTATGGTTTTTGTAGTTCAGGGTGCCGAGACGGAATCCCCTATTTCAGATCGGTGAAAAACAAAACAAATTCCATACAAAAATGTTTATTTTTTTTCTTCATTAGGTAGAACGAGAAGAATTGCATCTGTGGGGTTCCCTTTGCCACCCTTGACAGTCAAAGGATTTGTACATCGAGATGTTCAGGAAAAAAAAAAAAAAACAATCAATGGAAATGTATCGTTTTTTCTGCCACAAAATCTGATTTACCGTTCAAATAATGCATGGATGTATGTATCCTATTACCACGTGCATCATTGGGAACACCAAATTGGTATATTTTTCCAACAGTGAAAGGTAAAATAGTCTGCCACTGACCTGACATTGGTAAAATCGGTAGGTCTCGTCTTTGCAAGAGCTGTTGGCTTTGCCAATGTGGTTTAGCCATGTGATACCCCAGTGTGGTTGCTGTTCAGCAGGGCTAAATGTTTGTGGCATAGAGGAGAGTGGTGTGGAGTAGCTTAGAGTAGCATAAGGTGGCACAGAGTGTCGTGGAGTGTCAGAGCGGAGTGCTGCAGCATTGTAGAATGAAGTGGTGCAAACTAAAGTGATGCAGAGTAGACTAGAGAGCTGTATAGTGAGGTGGAATGATGCAGAGTGCAGTGGCATAGAGACACAGAGTGGAGTGGTGCAGGGTAGAGTGCAGTGAGATAAAAAAGGCCCCCACAGCATGTGTGTGTGGGTTGGGGGGGAGGGGGGGAGGTTACTGAGCTCCAGGTACGCCTCAGCACAGTACTCTGGCCTGAGAGCTCCTGCATGAGTCCGAGTGGGGGGGTGGACCTCCAGTACTGTGCAGGAGGGAGGAGGGCCCCCTCAAGTTTCATTACGCCACTGTTGCAGTGACAGAGTGGAATGGAGTGGAGTGGTGTAGAGTGCAGTGGTGTGGAGTGGCATCAAGTAGCGTATGCCCGGGGTGGTTGTGCACTGTTCTTACCATCAAGACATTTTCTATTAAGATTACCATTACATTTGCACAGACATACAGTTTTACTCCTACAAGTGTACAACACACAAACGATGTGTGGACATGTCATCATCTTGTTTCCACCACCCCTCAGAATTATTTGTGCTTTTCTAATTCCGATATATTCTGAAATGTCTGCCCAGTTCATTACAGACATTTAAACTTTGATGTGTGCCAGAAAAGCCCTTCGCAGCAATATTATCACATAAATCCTCTCACTTTGAAGTGAGGCAAAAAAGTAAACACCAAGTTCCCAAGGAAGACCGAGTCTGACAACGCCTGTTTACAGAAAGGGAGCACTTTGAAGGATACGGTAAATAAGGAATGTTCTTCACAAGGGATGGACTCAAGCTGGACAGCCTAAAATAAATAAAGGCAGCAAATAGAAAGCAAGCAAATCTGAGTTACAAACCACAAAGCCAATGGTAAGCAATGGGAGAAATGCATTTCCAGGGAAGCTTTCTGAATGACCCCTAGATGTCTTTAGCAATCAAGACAGCTCTGCTGTCTGGTAGGCTTCAACCTAAAAAGAGGAGCTATAGGAGAGGAAAAAGTGGAAAGAAGCGAGAGGGTGCAGGTGTGTATGTAATTTCCTCTAGCGTCAAAAGAACAGTGTGGCTGTGGTTAATTGCCCGGGGCCCCACTCTAAATAGGGCCTTGAGCCCTGCTCTCAGAAACATGAAAGCGAAGGTTTATGGTCCAAACAACCGGAAAAGCAAGGACTGATGATGTTATGATTTAAGCCACCAGAAAGCGCCTAGTGATGGAAGTTTAGTGGGCACTTCCATGCAGTGAGAAATCCTGTAGATCAGCGATACTCAAAGTACGGCACGGGGCCACATGCAACCTCTACATGTGACCCCTGGTCAAGCAGCACCACTGGGATGCTGTTTACTTGACTCCGCACTAACATTAAAAGATGTAAAATAAACGGGCAAGCATTTATTTGAGGGTGAATTGAAGTAAAAGGAAAGGAAGCAACTAGGCTGCACCGATTAACTTTAGGAACACCTTCAATTTGAAAGACATCTTGCAGCAAACGTGTAAAAATATGATATTGGGTCTGATTTAGAGTTTCGCTGATGGGTTACTCTGTCACGAACATGATGGATATGCCATCCGCCATATTACAATCAGCATAGGATATAATGGAATTGTAATACGGCAGACGGGGTATATGCCACGTTTGTGACAGAGTAACCCCATCCTCCAAACTTTAAGTCAGGACCAAAGTCTCCTCAAAATTCAAAAAGGTTATTTCACTAACATGCAGAACCATTGGATTAAATCAGTTCATTGAAAAGTATTTTTTTTAAGTAATAACATTAAAACATGAATTTAGCAATATTCATGCTGCATCCCACCCTCTCAACAATGCCAATAGTAAACTAAGAGGCAAGTCAGTTGTTAGGTGCATCCTTTGGGTTGCCTGAGATGCTACTGTACATAAAATATATTTTATTAAATCAAACTTAGGAGAAGATTTAGCACTGCACACATCCTGAAGTCTTGTAGTTTGAGGCCCTCTTGTATGTTGTAATGATGAAAAGGAGAGAAAGTGAAATAAAACAATTGCCTAGGATCATACAATTTATTCAAGAGAGGAAGCCGGTATTGCTCAAGGTTTTTCTAATTTCACATTGTGCAATTCAGCCACTAGATGTACATGCTTCGCCTCCCCCTACACCATCCTTACTTCCCCACCCCCTTAACAGCCACCCAGCTGGCATCAGTGAGGCCCTTAATCACATCACGAACCAAACTTTCTGGCCCCTGGAAAAGTGTTTGTGAGTACCCATGTGGCAGATTGCGTGCAGCTTTCCAGTTACACTGCAGTCTGTCACTGCTGCCTTTAAAAAATAAAAAAAATAACATCCTATGCTTTGCTGCTGCTTTTGTTACATACAGAGATTCTTATATGTCTAAATACTGAAAACAGCTATGAGTTGACCGGCATTCGTACAGCTCTGTCAAGGATCATTACCGGAGTAGCATGAGAAACTTCATGTCAGTGTGAATGTGCACTGGTGGAGGTGTGTGTGGGTCTCTGGTATGGAAATGCAAGTGTCTTACCTATAATGACCAAGTTACACTGGAAGAATTGAGCGTCTTTGTACTGGAATAGCAAGGGGGGGACGGGCAAATGTGGTGTTGGTGCGTGCATGCATGCAAGGTGAGTGGTGTAAATAAAAATAATAAAAATACTTACCTTGCTTGCTGCACGACATCTGACCTCCTACTCGCTCCGGCCTCCTGTCTGGCTCCAGCAAATTCCCTGAAGCAATCCTGGAGCTGCTTTCATGCTGATACCCAGCATGAAAGCAGCACCAGGATTGGAGGGAGCGGCCTCTCTCATCGCTCACAAGAGCGCTGGAGGCCTGCGCTTTCTCTAAACCAGCTGTTTTAAGACAGCTGGGTTACAGAAATGTAAAGTGCGCATGTCTGACTGGCAGTCGGTTCAGGATGGGTGCAGAAAGAACAAGCGTCTGCTCGAGGTAGAGCTATTAGCATTGTAAATTCCTAACTGGACTTTTCTTGCCACTTAAATTGAAAAGGAAAAGTTACACAGTTGATATAAGCGAGCCGATTCAAAAGGCACTGGCCGCCATGAGCATGAGCGCAAAAAGAAAAAGAAGCTCTCTCGGAGTCAAATGTTGCGGCAATTGTGCAATTATCCATGCAACAGGGGCAGTCTGCAAGGCGGTAACAAAACTACTCTGAGCAGGGGCAAACGCAAAGCATTTATCAATGATTACAAAGGATTTTTTTAAAGACAAAGCCAAGGAACGAGTGAAAATGATGGGCGTGTGGTGGGCGTGGTTAAGAGCCCACAATGCTTACAACAGGTCAAAGCGCTTGCACGCTTAACCTAAAAATGAATGATACAATGTTTGTAAACAATTAAGGAACCCACAATACATTGTGCACAACCCAGACCCCGCAAAAGTCTGACAGCCCTGTAGGATTCTTCCCAACTTGTACCTGTTCTCTGCGAGGGGCACTCAATTTTTTATCCCTGAGCTATAACTGCACCACTGTAATTTTGTACTGTGTGAACCTTGAACACTTACTGGCTACACCCTGCCTCTTCCGCCCTTTAGGGAAGCCTTCGCACAGAACGTCCATGTTGTGCTCGTGAAAGAACAAAAGGAGCAGTTTCAATTATAAACGGAGGTTGCAGGCTTGCTCGGTTTTTCACAACGAAACAGAAAATCCTACAACTGGATGGGACGTTCAGAGGTGATATGTGCAATATCATTAGAGGCAAAAGCAGTACTCAAAAGGAAGGAGTTTGACAAGTCACTGATCAAGGGGAAACAAACAAGGAATCAGTAGAAGGTCACCCTTCAGTGAGAAAGAGTAACCTCACGAGAACTACAATTGTGAGTGAACCAACCAATGAGATTAGTTGGAGTACGCAGTAGGGTGCTGTTAAACATACTTAAGTATGTCAAGGAGCATCTGAGGAACGAAGTAGAAGCAGAATGGCAATAAAGATATTCTGCCTTTCATTTCCAGAATCAATCATTTAAAAACATCCACTTTATAATAGATTTAAAGACTGAGCCAGTGACAAACAAAGCCAAGAATGTGTTTGATTGGAATACCAGTGCTGTCTGGCCTTGAGTATCCGAAGTAACTCTTTCCGTAAATTGAACAAGGATTCCAAACAATGAAAAAACAAACCACATTTAAAACTTTCTGGAAATAACACTGAGGTACAAATCCGACTTTATATAAAGCACGTACAACAGCAAAAACAAACGTGGAAATACGAAAATTACAATAACTTTAATTTGCATAACACATCTTTCACGATTAATCAAGCAGATAAGTAATGACACCGGTAACCAAGCTAGCTAGTTGCAAGGGAAGGTGAAATTAATCACTGGCAAATTCAACTTCATTTTTACACAAAGATTAACAGAACCTTATGGAAAAGGAGACTGTGATAAGGAGCACAGCAGGTTCTAGCAGTAAATAATTAGCACATTATAAAAAAACAGATTCAACTCTGACTTTAATATTACAGAATACTCCTTAGACAACTGTGAGAAAAGGGCTTTTTGCTGGTTCACCCCCACTTTTTGACTATTAGGTGCTGATGTAATGACTCAAAGTGCACCAAGGCCTGCTAAAAAGACCTCAGTGCCAGTGCTCTGACCCTTAAAAGTTTATGTTTAATTGGCTTGCACCCAATTGGTGCAAGTTAATCTTACATAAAATCCCTAGCATACAGTATCAGGGGTATCCAGGGCCAGTAAGTTGAAGTATCCCTCATGGACTGCAGCAACTATTGTGCTACCACAAGTGTGACAGAGTAAAACATGTCTCCCAACCGGCCACTGAAGGCTGCAGAGCAGCTTTAGACTGCTGACTCAACTCTGCCATTTAAACTGACGACTAAGTCCAGTACTTCCTTTCTAATACATCTAAGTCACCAATAAGGTAGGCCTGTCGAGGCCTTAGACAAGGTGCTGAATATTAAAAAGCAGAACATGTGTTTTTATATGTCGTAACAGTACAACCCCCCAAATTATTGTTTTAACTTAAGAAAGGCTAGTAGCCCCATTGTCAAGTACAGAGTTACAAGCTGACCAATCAGCGGTATGAACTTCTGAATGGGACTACTTAAATTGCCACTTGAAGGTTTCCTGGTAGTCATTTACAGTTGCTGGACACGAGAGAGCCTTCTGCCCTCCTGGAAAGATGGATGAAAGACTCCCATGAAAGGACACAAAAGAGGCCTACAGTTGGAAGAGGTGTTACAGCTGCCTGGCAGGAAGCCAAACAGGGTGTGAGCCCAAAAGGCATGCTTCAAAGGAGAAGCTGCCTTTGAAAGGCAAATGATAAACACACAAGAGGGCTGCTCTTTTGTTCTGGCAAGCAGGTTGGTGTCAGGTCGGAGAGTGGGAAAGAGTTGCCAAATCAGTTTCCCATGGGCGTTTAGCCCTCAGGTAGCCACACCACAAGGGTGAGCTAACAAGCTCCACAAACACAAGGATTATTCCTTCTTGGGAGTGGGCAGAAAACTGTACATTGGAATAGCTAGATGCCACACTTTGCACGTAGTCATCAAATGGCAGGAGGAGACCTGGTAGCTCATTGGCTAGTAATCACCGTCTCCTCCAATAACATGTTGTCGGGATAAAAGTGGCACCCATATCTCAGATCACATCTGCACTGAGAGACCAAAGGAGGACTGCTCTACTGTCCCCTGCACCCAGCAAAGAGAGGCTGCATTGAAGACTGGACTGCAGCTGCTGATCCTTGGGCTAGCAAATAGAGGACTGTGCCTGAGGTGGCCCGCTTGAGCCCTAGAGAGCCAGACAGAGAAGGTGTACCCCAAAAGTTAGTTGGCCGACTTCCTGTGCCAGGACCAGGGCCACAAAAGCTGAAGAAGCCACCTTAGCGAGTTGGTAGCACACAATAGTTTGATCTCCAGTGACCGATGAAGTACAGTCTAGGAGAACTGAAACTCAAGAGCTGCACCCGCATCTGCCGGACCAGGGAGAGCCATGGGAGTGTAGTCTGGTGGCCCATCACAGACATTTGCCTCAGTTAAGGAGAACCACTGGTTTCACTGTGACCAGAGACAATCAGACCAGTGGCAACTGGTACTTGGCTAGGCTTCACTTGGACTTCGATGGGCATCGACCTCCGTGGTCAAAGTTGCCCCACTGTGTTCGTGGACAAAGGGGTGACCGCAGGAAGGCCCAAACTACCGAATCGAGATCCTACGCATCTTCATCATCCTGTATCTCATGCATCAGGACCACTTCATTGATGTGTATGGTGGTTTGCACATACAGCCTGGAACTGGATTGCAGACTGCTTTGACTGCATGCTGTCTGTCTAAGCTTTACTGGCACCTCTGACTTGCCTTTTGCTAGAGTTGGTCACCCAAAGTGGGCCATAGTACCTGTACACAACTGTGTAAAAGTTTTCACAACTTTTCTAAGTAACCGCTAACCATTGTAGTTAATAAAGCTTTCCTGTATTTTGAGTGAAAGTAGTTATTTACAGTTTGCTTGATAATTTATTTCACCTGAATCCGCTACAAGATCTATTTATATAAATTGGTGTTGGAGTTCCTTTGTGGCAATTTTTCTTTTTCATTCAATTGTTTTGGTACTTCTAAAAGCTTTACATTTGTTCATTTGTCAAAGTCAGACTGCTCAAAGCCACAGCTACCCAGGGTTGAGATAAGGTTTTACAAATGAGCACAACTGGACCTAAGACGGATCAGTGAGTTTATTAAACAGTGAGGTCGCACAACCACACCACATTATAAACCACTTTCCTCACAACATTCCTCTTTCTCGTGCTGTATTCATCAATCAAATTTTCATTTTAAAAAAATCAAACCTTTTGTTTTTATGCATTACCACCAATTAATATTTTACCATTAATAATTGAGAGCGCCAATAATAAACACCAGCCATGCACATTTTCTTTACAATCTGTAGTGCTTCACACTTTTCAAGAAAGGTTTACTTTTTTGTATTGCTTGGACATTTAGGACACGTCTTAATGAACAAGTTACTTACCTTTAGTAACACTCATTCTGGTAGGTACTTTATCTAATGTAAGATCTGAAAGACTTATCAGCATAGCCTCTGGGGGCCAGCAGGTGGAGTCGTGCATTTTTGCGTCAAGTTCGCTCCACCCTGGAAGTGACGACTTGAGCAACATATACGCAACACCCAAGCACCCTGTCAGTTTCTTTTTGGACCTCACCCATGGAGCCCAAAAATTAATTGTTTGTGCCAGAGTGCTGATCTCTAATTTGGGATCTTTTTAAGACAAAGAAGAGCCCATTCCTGTAGGAATGATAATCTTTTATGTGGTGTACTCCCAGATTTTTGCTCTATGCACTTTACCCCTGCTAACAAGGGACAAAGTGCCTGTGCTCCTCCTTTCAACATAATGAAATCAGTATACTCCAAACTTCCATTTTGGACTTGCATATAAATTCTTAATATATGGGACATAGCATACTCAAGGCCCATAATTTACATTTCACTAGTGGACTGCAGCATCTATTGTGCTATCTGCTATAGTGATAGTTTAACACATGGCTTCAGGCCTACCACTGTAGTCTGACAGTCTAAACACTGCAACTCAACCTATCAAATTAAACCGCTTTGACAGGTCAAAACCTATCCTTTAAATATTAATAAGTCACCCTATGTAGGTCTTGTAGTTCTCAGAACCGGGTGCATGGTATTTAAATGTAGGATATGTAGAAATTTTATGTTAACATATCCTTACAGTGACTAGTTCCCAAAATCTATTTTTCACTGTTGCAGGCCCAGAGTACAATTTAATAACCCTAAAAATTTATCTCAGGAATGAGATTCGCAAGACAAATAATTAAACAATCACTTATAGGAGTTTTAAAAAATCCAATGGAATGGTGCAGTCAGAGTTTAATAGATATTAAGGAAAAGTAGCCTCTAGAAAGTTACCTTTTTCCTGCTGGAAGATCCTGGAAGCTAAATTTGTACTTGCTCTCCCACTTCTACCAGCCAGGCCAGTAATTAGCATCTGAATAGGTGTGAAATGCTGTGAAGTGCTTCTCAGAAGCAAACAACTGGCTGACCTGAATGGGCAGAGATGACTCCTTTGCACCTGACAGAACAAGTAGCGTACAGACCTAGGCACCCTTTTTGACATTAGTGTCAAAACATGCTTGAATGTCAAATCCTACTTGAAAGGCCTGCTAGGGGAGCGCTTGAAGCAAGGTAAACTGAATGCCAAAGCAATTCTTGTGTATCCATTGTTTCGTTGCTAAAAGGTCTGCTGTGTCCCACTAGACGTCTGTCTCTTGGATTTTACATATAACGCTGGGGCGCACTTGAAAGGAAGGAAACAGAATTTCAAAACAATTCTTGTGTATGCACTTCTTGGTTGCTGCAAAACCCTGCTCTATTCTACCAGTCTGCTGTTCCTGGTTTTTTTGGGGGGGAGGACAGTGATAGTGGCTGGAGTTTACTACTAGATGTGTAATAACACTAAGATTACCAGAGAGCACTTCCCCCACACATACTCCCAGCCCTCAGAGCCCAAGTTTAATGTGGCAGAATACGTCGGCCATCTTGGAAATGGCCAAAGTGGGGTAGGGTTGGCCCCAGGTTTTTTTACTCTACTGGTTAGGGTATGCCTAGGAGTCACTCCCATCCATTAGCCTGTGCTCAGCATAAAAGTGGCATCTCCAGTCAACCACTTCAAAACATTCCTGGTCAAAAGGAAGATCAGACTAAACCTGCTTTCTGCGACCTGAGAAGTCACAAAGGATTGGGCCTGCTGCCTCTTGTACCCATGGACAAAGAAGTGGACTCCAAAAGTTATAAAGCTGACCTCCTTTTAAAGTTACAGGGACATAACAAGCTACAAGAGATTTTTGCAAGCAACTGCCCAACTGACAGGTGGCAAAGGGACCTGGACTGGACCCTGCTGTTTGGTCTCTAGTCTGACACCTGGTGCGTCCCTAAGTGCATCCCTTAAGGTCCAGGGGGCTCTAGTAATATACCCCAGAGAATTGGAAATGAAACAACAAAAGTCAGAAGGTAAAATCTTCGACTAGGACGAACCTGGGTGGAGTTCAGGAAGAAAGCTCATCTAGGACAGATTGCACCTAGGTCCTAGACTACTGACTACCACTGATACTTATTTCTACTTAAAAACGTCATATCTCCGGTTCCCCTTTTTTGTGATATATCTATGTTTTTTTTTTTTAGTTTGTTCATTACATTTTATGATTTCTTTAAATGTGGTATGGAATTTATATTGTCTTGCATTTCAACTTTATTACTCTTTTTGAACTGCATAAATACTTTACACATTGCCTACATTACGCCATCTCCTCTGTGCCAAAGCTAGTTGAGGGTTGAGCTCATGCTAAGATAGTGACTTTAAGAGCTCACCTTGCCAATGTTTGTGATTATTCCTTGAGGTGGGTTAGTCACGACCTCAAATAATTATCCAATTTCGAATAATGCCACATAACGGGAAGGTGAGAGGAAAGTGAGAAATCTACAGTTAGCCAGCGTACTCACCAGAAAGAGTGTTACCGAAAGCAGTAGCTTGCTCTTCTGATGGATATTCTAAATCTCATAATTGTAAACTGTGGAACAGATAGCAAAGCAGTACCCCATTGGGCCTGGTGGTGTGGGCTAAACTGTTGTGGAGGCTGCCTCTTAGAAATTACGCAGTAGATTTGAATACATAGGACTGTCCATCTGGGCAGAGTCAGTTTCTGTACCACTTTGCTCTTCTATGCCACAGATAATCCGACAAAGAGCGGTTTGTGTACCTGATGGTCTTGGGTACTATTGATGTGAAAGCTGATCACTCTTGAGGTCCAGCCACAGAGTCCCTCTTTAGCTTTCGAGGGGGTCACAGGGGGTCAAGAACTTTGGAAGAGTGATGGACTAGCTGACAAGAAGTGAAGATACAGCTTTCAGGAAAAAGGCCGCTCTAGTCCTTAGCACCAGTTAGCGTGGGGAAAAAAAGGTGTCTGGAATGACCAAGTTTGAAGCTGGCTCACATTACATGCTGAGGTTATCACAATGAGAAAGATTGTCTTAATCGTAAGGAAATGTAGAGAGCAGCTGTATAAAGGCTCAAAGGGAGAATACTTAAGGAACACAAGAATCAAATTAAAGTAACACTACAGCATCACAAAAGTTTTGAGGGGAATACGTGGCCCAAAACCTTGAGAAACCCATCACAATAAGCAATTTGAACTAGGGCGGTTGGTTGAGTAAATGCAAAAAGGCACAAAGGGCTAACGGATAACCTTCAATAGTGCCCACTGCAGGTTCTTGCTGGGTCAAAGAGACATCCCACAGTCTGTGAAAATGGGTCTGTGTTAAACTTGTCTCAGTGTCCAGCATAACAGATTTTATAGAAGAATTCCTGATGACAAAACAATATTCACTACTGCAGAAAGAAGAACAAAAGCAGTCAAACTGCCACTGCTCAATCTCCATGCATGGAGGTGTAGATAGTGCAAGGCCTGGGTGCAAGACCCTGCCCTATTGCTTTGACAGAAAATCCTCCTGAAACAGCAGTTTGACTGGTGGACAGAAGCTCATGCCCATAGATTCTATATACCACAATCTCCTGGCCCAATCCAGAGCTACTAAAATGACTTGGACAGGGTCATTCTTGATCTTCTTCAGAACTCTGCAGCAGCAGTGAGAAGACATACAGGAATCTAGTGCTCCACTCTCTTCAGATTGAGTCTTCAAAAGACAGCTTTCTTGTGAACTCTAATCTACAAAAATGTTGACACTGTGTGATCTCAGTGGTGGCGAAAAAAAAAAATCAAGCCAGGGCTCTCAATTGTTGGAAAACATCCTGCATCACCTACAGATGTAGTTGGCACTCGTGACTAGCTAAGCATTGCTGGCTGAGTTTATCCACCCTGGCATTTAAAGA
This sequence comes from Pleurodeles waltl, assembly GCF_031143425.1. Lineage (NCBI taxonomy): Eukaryota > Metazoa > Chordata > Amphibia > Caudata > Salamandridae > Pleurodeles > Pleurodeles waltl. The sequence continues at coordinate 514,736,224 of NC_090445.1, forward strand.
TCCCACCAGGTGGTGCACAATCAGGGGAATGCCCTGAAGGTTCAACCAGGTTCAGATATGCCAAGCCTCCTGTACAGAGAACAATAGAACACTTGCCCTGCTTGTTGCAATATCACATGGTGGTGGTGTTTCCCTTGAAGACCTGAACAGCCTCCCTTTGATGGTTGCCAGGAAAGCTTTCAGCACCAAGCTAACAGCCCACAACTGCAGTAGAATGATGTGAAAGTGTGTTTCTGCTAGAGACCAGAGTCCTCCGATCTCCACATCTGCCAGATGACCTCCCCAACTCAGCAGAGACATATCTGTCTCCGTTGTCACCTCTGGTTGAGGTGGAAGAGGGTATGAAGCTGGTCAAACTGTGGTTCAGCAGCCACCACTGCAGATCTTTTGCAGTTTCCTCTGAAACCTGGATCAAGGCTGACAGATTCCTTTGGTGCAGGTATCACTGGGACTACAGATTCCACTGCAGGGCCTGCAGATGCCATCTGGCACGGTCGACAAGCCGGACGTAGGTGGCCAAGAAGCTTCAGAGCCATCTTCATTGAGACCCAAGACTAAGGCGGTCATTCTGACCGCGGCGGGCGGCGGTCACCGCCCGCCATGCGGTTACCGCCGAATGACCGCTCTGCGGTCAGGAGACCGCAGCGGCCATTCTGGCTTTCCCACTGGGCCGGCGGGCGACCGCCAAAAGGCCGCCCGCTGGCCCAGCGGGAAAGCCCCTGCAACGAGGATGCCGGCTCCGAATGGAGCCGGCGGAGTTGCAGGGGTGCGACGGGTGCAGTGGCACCCGTCGCGATTTTCACTGTCTGCCAAGCAGACAGTGAAAATCTGTATGGGGCCCTGTTAGGGGGCCCCTGCACTGCCCATGCCAGTGGCATGGGCAGTGCAGGGGCCCCCAGGGGCCCCACGACACCCGTTCCCGCCATCCTGGTTCTGGCGGTGAAAACCACCAGAAACAGGCTGGCGGGAAGGGGGTCGGAATCCCCATGGCGGCGCTGCAAGCAGCGCCGCCATGGAGGATTCCATGGGACAGGAGAAAACCCCTTTTCTGACCGCGGCAGAATAGCCCTGGAAGCACCGCCAGCCTGTTGGCGGTGCTTCCGCGGTCCCCGGCCCTGGCGGTCATGGACCGCCAGGGTCGGAATGACCCCCTAAATCTGAAACATTAGGATCATAGCCTGAATGTCCTGGACGAGTAGTTCTGGAGGAAAGGCCCAAAAGTGCAGTGTACACAGGATGGCTCAGATGAAAGGGAACTTCTGTGAAGTAATCAGGTGTGAGTTTGGCACATTGATAGTGAACCCAAAAAATGTAAGGGGTTTCACTCTGGTCTGGCGATGGTCCACAAATGACTGGTAAGTTTTACATCAGCAGCCAGTCATCAAGGCAGAAATAAGCAGCTACCCGACCCATAGAGGTAGGCTGCAACCACCGCCATCACCTTTGTGAACACCCAAGGGGCACTGGTTGACTTTCTGCAGGACACACCAGTTGGATATTATGTCTTGCCATCCATGGAGAAAATGAGTAATCCTGCCTCTCACCAGGTGGTTGTATGTCCCTAAGGAGAAACTACAGCAGCTTCGAGGCTCATGCCAGAGGAGGTGGGGATTGGGAAGTCCAATGCCCCTTCTTAACTGGACACTGTCTGCCAGATCTCATACCCTGAGAGGACTCGGTGCCTGTTTGTTGGGGTGATGAGCCTTAAAGCCCCTATCGATGCCTCAAGAGCGGCAACATTGTTGAGGATACTGCCTTGTGGGTACAGAAAGACAGAGGGAGTGCACAACAGGTCTACACTGTATAAAGCACTGGAGGGCACAGTCAGCCTTCTTCCAAAACGGAAATCTTTTTTAAAAGGCATAGCGATGATTGCCACCTGAACGTCACCTGAGGCGACTATGGATCTCATTTATACATGGGGCTAGAACACTATGCTAGTGCCAACCACTCTGCCTAAGCAGTCTGTTGTATCCATGTCTGATATACTCTGCTGCTTCTTGGCCATCTAGAATAGTCTGTGCCACGGCACGCCAGAAAATGGAGGTTCCCCAGGCTACTTTATTTGTTTGCAAACCTCTTGCTACATGTTTCCTACAGGCACCTTTTTTTGTCTTGAACATAATGCTTGTGGAATGATCAGGAACAAGGTGGCCCTCTCCACACTGCAGCTGTTGCTTGAATGCAGTGGACTGGGGGCCCTGGTGCTTGACCACTATTATGTGACAGCCCAGTTCCAGTGGTCGGCCTCAAATGGCCTCCTTCGGGTGGCACACAGGAGTCACCATAAAGCAGTGAGACCATTGCCCAGGACTCCAGGGTATGGCCCAGAGTCACTATTTGACTCGATACGTGTCTTTTTGGTCCACAGTGGGCCCAGCAGGAGCAGAACTGTGGGACGCTGCGGGGGTGGGCACCCTGGGTATCTGTTTTAAGACAGGGCAATTATCCTGTTTGTCCTGCCGATGGAGCAAATGGATCTCCCAGGTGGTCAGTTTCTAGTACATAGGCACCTGTTGACATAGCTAGCATGCCTGTGGGGCATTACTGACACAGGACCAGTCCCACACTCCCCGATGCCGACCCTGTATACGTTGGCAAATGGGCTCTGTATGGTCACCTGGCTCACAAAGGCTATCTCCTGTAAGGTACACGACCCACTGGCGACGCACCTCGGAACAGGGTACTGGCCGTTCTCTGTATGGAAAGGAGTAGAAGAGAGCCCAGGGTTATCCACGGAAGCTCTGTTCCAGTATATCCACCAGAACATTCTGCATAGGGCCTATTTAATGCCACCCAGGTTACATAAAATATACCCAACTGTGTCGCTGGAGTGCCAACGCTGTTGTGCTCCTGTGGAGGATATACTACATATGATTTGGAGCTGGCCCAGCACTTGTGGGTGGTGGACGGAGATCTGCGAGGTCATCACCTATTTCACAAGCCATTGTGATCTAGACAATGCAGCCAGCTGTCTGGTGGGCCTTTATAAGTAAAAAAGCAAGCAGTGCTATGAACCATTTCATATATCTAGCCCTGATGCTCTCCAGGAGGATGACTGCAATGCACTGGAAGGTCCTTGTAATCCCCCGAATAGCACAGTGGTGGGGGTTGGTGATCAGGTGTGGTGGAGGCAATCGTGCTTCCCCGGGGTGAGGTGCATGGACTGAGGAAGTGCCCCACTGAATCTGCATGAGATCAGTGAGCTGTAGGGACCTGCGGAGAGCGATGCTGGCTCTGCATAATGAGGTGCCTCCCTGTCTGGTGGGATGGCAGCATCACCCCCCCCTCTTGTTCTTTGTTTACAAAGGGTACCCCAACTTCTGTGACTCCCACCAATGGGTGGATTTTGCAGGGAGCTTCCTTTATACGGCAGCAGGTAAACACCTTCATTGGGGATGCATCATTTTCTCCATTGCTTGACTACATGCCTGCAGAATGCTGGATTGGCACTTCCAAGTCCTAAAAGAATAGAGTGCAAGCTTAGGTTACACCTGTGTTCCTTTTTTGAAAGAATGGGATAGGCTCAAGGTTGTTGCTTGGTATTTATATTTCAAAGTTGTTGTCCCATCTTGTTGCTTAGGGCTATGTTGGCTTTGAACATGTATGTTATAGAACACTGAGTATATCACAGTATGATGCTTGTCAGATTTGTTGTACATCATTTGCACCAAAAAACAAATAACAATGGTTTAAAAAAAAAAAAATGAAAACACAATGGTCTGTGCCAAACTGCCACAAAATTATTCTGGGACTGCTGGTAAGATAGCAGCAACCGAGTCTTATAATGCTTGGGAGTATCTTCCCAGAAAACAGCTGGTGTTGGCAGGGTGTGGCTGACGGGTACATTCTTAAATGCTACAGTTCTTTTTAACTCTGTCAGGCAGTGTAGAGGGAAAATAATTGGCATTAACCTTGCTAGTAAAAGCCTGCACCATCAGAATCTCAGGAGTAGGAGTAGGATGTTGTGTCAAGAAGGCCGTGTCACCCGGAACGGGTCTGTGGCAATGTGAGAATTGTCTGTTGACTGGTGGTCAAGCATAGAGTTCGGGGTCAAGTACCCATGAGGGTGTCTGTCATGTCCTCGATGTATGGCAGTTGGGGTTTCTCTGGCTTATAACATTTCAGTGAGGCCTCAAAGGGTGAATCTAAAACATTGGCTGCCTGTCTGATGACCATGTTGTTTTGTCGTATGAAGCACACTCTTTCATGGAAGGATCAGGGGTAAAACTAGCCCTGCTTTAGGAGAAGTGTCCACCCCACTGGCTCCTGCAGGTCCATATACAAATTATTACATCCTATATGGAGAATTCGTCCTGACCATCACCATCATTGCCAAATGGTTGGCTCTGGTCAGAGTACGATCCAAATAATTGATTAAGCACCGGAGGCAGCTTATAAGAAAAGGCAGTGTCTTATAAGAATCTATGTGGGCCAGGCGTGTAGGAACTGAAATTGCCCATGGATTCAGCCAAGGTGGAGACAGATTCAATTCCGTGTGGGACAGGACTATAGGCTTGATTTCCTCCTCCGGCATTGGTGCCTATGTCAACATGGCTTGAACCAGCATGGATCGTGGTACCGGATGTAGAGTCTGCTCCAGATTTGAAGATTTTCCAAAGGCCTGGTCAGGAGGCGCATGCATCTCCAAGGGCAGAGACACTGGTGGTAACACTACTGGAGGGCTATGTGGCTCAAAAGTGTGACAGAGAGAGATGGCAGACTGTCAGAGATGCAGAGCATGGCATCCTTAAATGGTGTCACCAATGGACCTGGAGGCAGCAGTTCCTCTAAGGCTTAAACCATGTAGTTTTCATAGAGGGTGGACATATATCCTTGCACACTGGAAAGAATTTAGGAGAAAAAACTCATTAACTGATGAGATGGAAGTAGAAATTAGCTCCAAATTCGAGTATGAAGGTGCAGAAAAAAAGGAACGGATGTCAGTTCACTGGAGTGGTGCCTAAACGTGGCTAAAGTAATCACTTCTGGGTCAGGAAGAAGTTGATACAGAGCTGCAAGATGCCACCCTACTAGTGCGCATGAGCTATTCTACAGGTGAGGAATCTATGGTTAAAAGTATCTATAAAAAAGTATAAAAGTATACACAGAACAGTGAATTAGAGGGGGGAGTTGAGGTATTCAAAGTTATATGATCTGCCACTACAAAATTACTTTATGAAGTAAATTATTGAAATCAATAATTATGCATTCCTCTCTTATTCATCAACTATGCATGAAGGTGACGCATCTCACTACCACTCACTACTGAGGGGAGGTAGAATTTATGGATTAGCCAATCTTGATAATATCAGGAATTCTTGGACATAGGGTGGAGCCACAAAGAAGATGGCTTAGGACACATGCCAAAAAACTCCCTGACCTGATAACAATAATGGGATTCTGACAACTCTTCACCCCGTCGGTTACGTGGGTGTCTAGGTTGCACAGCAACTGAGCAGAGACTGGTGAGCCAAAGAACAGTTATTTATGCCATGGATGAAGTCGCTGTTTAGGCTGGGCATGGGCTGTCACACTTAAGCTGCCAGAGGAGGATGCTGACAAGGGGCCTGGTGACTGTTCCTGGTATAAAGACTGGACTGATGTGGGGCCAGAGTGAGCCAGGATTTTCTACCTGCGCCATGCCCTCCCTCCATATGTCAATACGTTGATGACTGAGCTTCATGCCGACAGAGTAGTCCTGGATGTGGCCTCAGCGGGTGTGGAGATCGTCCAGATTACAGATGCCGCCTTAGGTGCTAAAGATGGCAGAACAAGAGCTCAGTCATGAGAATGGTGCACTCACTCCTGGACCCTGGACTGCGCCATCAGCATCACCCAACTGCCTGCTTACCTGAGAGGGGAATGACACCTGGGGCATGTGATCGGTGAAGCTGTAGAGGCTCCCGCCGGAAGGGCCAGAGATTGCCAGAAACTGTAAAGGCTTTAGAGGGGGTAAGCTATACACCCTGGTAAAAATCACCCCAGAATTGGTGGTAGGGCACAACTTTAGGTCGCGCCAGTGTTAAGTCTATTTCCTCTGGGGCACACGACATACCAGGCTGTGTTCTACACACTGAGCTCACAGCAGGCCAAAAGAACGTGCCTCTGTTGCACAAATCAACTGATTACAGAGCCTGATACCGGAACCAGGACGACATGATGAATGGTGACCTTGGGCCAGACAGGTGGTTCTACTGATCGAGTGACACAGTATTTTTGTGGGCCAGAGACGGTTATGAGGCATGGAGATCAGAGAAGGCCTCAAGGAAGCACTCCTATCCCCGGGAAACAGTTTTAATAGGGCCCCCGTAAAAGGCACATTTGACTCTAGGCAGTAACACTGGATACCCTGGGCCACTACCCCACAAATAGGATTAATTCTGCACCTGTGAAAAATAAATGACTGGTGTGCCTGGAAAAAAGGGGAACCCTAAACCTGACTAGGCATCACTCATGAAAGAAAAGAAGCTGATGCAGGACAAGACCCCTGCCGAACCTCCATTAATTAATTCTAAACAGCCTTGGGAAACCAAGTGGAGCAGTTTAGGAAAACTCTAGGGGCAATTTCAGACACAAGAGGGATCCTGGAGGCCAAGATCAATGCAGTGGCAATAGATGTGGGGCTGCTCAGCATGGACCACAGGAAATTAAGGACAAGGGTAATGGGCACTGAAAAGGAGATAGTCCAGATGGAATCTCACATGGGAGAAATGCATGCACAAATCAAGGACCTGACAGATGCAGCAAGACATCTCCAAGAATGACTGGAGGATGCAGAAACCCTCTAGCAACGGTTTAACATCTGGATCACTGGGCTCTCGGAAAAGGTAGAGGGACAGAGCACAGAATTATTCTCAGAGCAATAGCTCATCAAAAACATTTATGATAGTAATCCCCCAAACCTCCTCACTGTCGAAAGAACCCATCTGATACCAGTTCGCCCTCAGGGCCCTCCTAGACCCATGGTTGCCAGGATGTTAAACTTCAGGGAAAGAGATTTTATTCTTTAGGTGGTCCCTAAGCATGGTCCAAAGAAGCCCATAGGTCCAGTACAAAGAAAACAAAACTCTGTACTTGTGATCAAGGCAAAGTTCCGTAGGGTAGGACTGCCGTATGTACTCTCCTCCTTTCCCCACAAAGCTCTGAGTAGTCAACAGACAACACTTCCTTTTTTGTTCATGACACCGGAGGAAGTTTGCAAGTGGCTAGAAAGGAATGCAATGTCCAGAACAGGGAAAGACCAATGGAACACCGTAGAGATGAGATCTTGAAAGCGAACTACGTGACAGAAATCCAGAGCCTCAGGGAGACCTTTGAAACAACAGAGTCTGAAAGGGCGTTACTAATCACAGATATTACAAGCAACAAAGGCTCCTAGGGTGTGGCATTCTAGATCAGTTCAGAGCCCTCCGGGACAATCCGGACTATGGGGATGAGGATTCAACACCATCTCTGAGACCAGGTCCAGCTATGACTCCTATGATGAAAGACAGTATCAAATGAAGGTTCCATTCACACCTTGTCATCTGAAATAGGACATTTATGAGACAATGACTCCGATAAGTGACCAGGGTGCAAGGATTGGTAATGTTCACTAAGTGTGGTTGTCGGAGGTACGGAACGCTTAATCTCATAGAAGATTCAGCAGACTTTGCATCAATTCTATTAATTTAGATGCTGTAAAGGTTTCTAGTGCTTTATGAGGAGCTTGAGTGGGTTAGCAAAAGACCTTTCTGTTGTTCGGGGAATGAGAAGTTACCAGCTTACATCATGAAAAAGTGGGACGGGATGTATAAGTCGTATGTAAGTCGGAGCACACACTGGCATATGGAGGGCATCATGAATTAGAGGCATGAGTTGAAGGGTGATAGTGTAGTGCCACTCAAACGGTGGACCTAATCCTTCACTATCGCTGAGAGACTATAGGAAAGATGCACATCTTATCCTGGAATGTGACCAGACTTGGCAATAAAATTAAGCAAATGATAGTGGCCCAATTTATCGTGAGACTAAAACCAAACATAATATTAGTTTAAGAAGCACAGTGAGAATGGGCTTAAGTGCCATGCAGAGGCATCTATGTCCCACCAGCACATGGAGGTGGAAACCTCATTCAAGGTGTAGCCATACTGGCTAGAAGCCCCCTTCCCCTTTCACATCACTAAGTTTGATCGGGCTCCAGAGATAGTGTGATAGGAGAAACAAAAATCCAGGCAGCACTTTATAAATTAACAAGGTTACGGGGAAAAGAATTAAAAATGATTAATCCACTCCAACATATCCCCTTATTTTCCCTGGTAACCTTGTTCACATATAAAGTTCTCCCTGGAATATAGTTGAGCCCATCCTGGTTATCAGCAGCCACGATGAACCTGATGATGAAGCATGTCACTAATGGATTGAGTGAGGGTTATATTTTAAAAACATAGTGCTCGCCTGTGTTTTTTAAAAATATTGAAAAAATCCAAACCAGTCAGGCATTAGGTTATTGGCAGATGGATACTCTTGGTGTCTGGCTATTGTTTTGGGAGTTTGTATCCAAGCTTACCGTAATTATCATTAGACGGTCTCTCATCCCTTCCTAGAGGTCCCCCTTTTTCTTAGGGGACATCCCCTTTTGTGTAAGCAGGCAGTTTTGGAATGACCTTGTGTGCTGTATCTAGCAAAGGATGAATGTAATGACCTAGGACACAGGTAGCCATTGTTGATTTTAGTTCATACCACCAAAAGGGAAGATCATTTTGGCAGACTGATCCATCGTTTTACACTTTCTGTCTGAAGGTGTAGTTGGAAATGAGCCAAGGGTGAATTCTGAAGAGCAAGAGGCTTGGACTACTAAACTTTCTGGAGAAGAATTAGTTCACAGAAAAAGTGGGTTCCAGGTTCTGGACTAATAGCGTCTTGCTATTGACCTAGAAACCACATTGGCTTTTCTCAAATTGCTATGATGGGCTCTGTTAAGGCCTTATCACAGGGTAGGAGAGGTTCAGAGCCTTGTTAAGTGGAGTTTAGAACCTCAGTCAATATGTTAGATTCTACCTCAGTAGATGGAAGAGTAAATTTAACATCTCTGCTGCATTGTGCATTACTGAATGGTACGAAGCTACTTCTGGAGGTGAAATAGAAGGGGATAGTAGCTCCTACTCAGGGGATGTTTCTAGACCACTAGACTCTCTCAATGTGTCAAAGTATGGGTTTAAAGAGAACTGTGTTGTATTCTAAGGATTCTGTTCCTCGCGCCGTGCGATGGAGATTGGTGCGTGTCGGCGCGAGGAATAGAATCAAGGGGAAAAGAGAGCCGAGCGCGGAGGAGGCAGCGGCGGTTGCGGTGTCTCCGTGTCTTCCTCCCGGTTATGTTTGGATCTAACCTCTGTTATTAAACAGACGTATATAAGAGCCCACAGCTTCTGTTTGGATTATTTCACTGGCGACGAGGGTGTACTGCTGACCGGGAGGAAAGACAAGAGACTTCAGAAGTTGTTTATTTTTATTGCAGCCCTCTTATGGAACTGTGTTTACGTCTCTTCGTAAATCCTGCAATTGATCTTCGTGAGGCTGCAGCTTCATTGATAATTAACCCTGTCTCAAGGGAAGGATCATAGTGTTGCTAAGCAACAAGGAAAAGCATTTTCCTGGAGGTTTTCAACTGCAAGAAAACTGTGGTTGCCTAGCAACCGTGAGTAGCTTTCTCAGAAAGTCTTTGGGCCTAGAATGTTGCTAGGCAACCGGTGTCATAAGGGTTTTGGCTGTTTTCAAGCCTAGATATTGTATATTCTGGTAACAATTTAACTTTTGAAGGGGTTGGAGCTGCAGTTTTATATTAAACAGCTGGAAGTGGCATTTTGTGGTGCTAAGACAAGTTTATTGAGAAAATGGAAGGATTTACTGCACCAAGTTTTTTTTTAACACTCCTGGAGAACCTATTGTAGCCTGGGAGGACTGGAAAGAAGGTTTTGAAGCGTATGTCCTGGCCGTGGGTGGAGATATATTTACTGCATCCAGAAAATTGGCCATGTTGAAGCATTGTTTGGGTGCGGAAGGAAGACGCATTTTGAAACATTTACCATACCCTTATGAGGATGGAGACCAAGATGAGGATGAATATGAGGTTGCCATGGAACAGTTAAACTCCAATTTTGGAAAGAAGAAAAATGTCGCTGTGGAGCGTTTTAATTTTTTTTAAAGGAGCCAATTGCCAGGAGAGTCTGTGGAAAGCTATTTGGCAAGTTTGAGGATTTTGGCAGCCACCTGTAATTATGGGCATTTTCAGGATGAAATGCTGAGGGACCAGCTGGTTTTGGAAGTTAATGATAGGAAAATTCAGGAGAAACTATTGAATACAGAAGATTTGACATTGCAAAAAGCCATAGACTTTATCAAAAGGGTTGAAATAACGAATGATGGCTTAAAGGAACTATCTACCACGTCTGGAGTGGTGAATGTGGTCAATGCGGAAGATTCTAAGTTCAAGAAAAAGGATTCATTTGGAACTTCTGGGAAGATGGATGGAATGAAGGACGTTTTTTGTTACAAATGTGGCCTTAAAGGGCACATTGCGACTGATGTTTGTTGTCCTGCGGCTGGACAAGTGTGCAGGAAGTGCAAGTCCAAGGGTCATTTTGCAAGGGTGTGCAAAGGGAGGCAGATGAGTACAAGAAGGGGTAGAGGTGCAATCAATTCAGTGGGGAGTGATAGTGAGGACATTGACAGCCAATTTATTTTGCAAGTGGTGGATGTTGGGAGTGTGAGTTCTTGTGGTCCGCATTGCGTCGTTAGAATTGATGGGGTAGATGTACTCGTGATGGCTGATTCAGGGGCAAGATATACTTTGATTGGAAAAGAAAACTTATCTAGTTTTCCATCTCATGAGATCAAACCACCGGATGTACGATTACTAGCTTATGGTAACAAGCCCATTGAGCTTGTGGGGTATATGGATGCTACGCTGGAGTTCCAAGGGACAGTTGTCAACTCTAAAGTATATTTTGTGGAGGAGGGTACACATTTATTGGGTTGGCCGCAACAAAAAGATCTCGGCATAATTCTTGATCCGAATCACCCTGATCAAGTTTTGGGTTCGAAGTCTAATGTACACATGGTGCATGTGTCTAACTTTGTAGGGGAATTCCCTCAAGTATTTAGTAACAAGCTAGGAAAGTTGAAGGGTTTTATGCATAAAATTGTTTTAAAGCGGGATGCTGTACCTAAGGCGCATAAACCACGTCCAGTTCCCATTGTGATGAGGGAACAATTACGATGTGAATTATCCAAGTTATCCGAGCAAGGTGTGATTGAAGAAATTGAAGCGTCTGAGTGGTTGGCCCCAGTGGTGATCGCTAAGAAGGCCAATGGTGACATGAGTTTGTGTGTGGATTTGCGCGATCTTAATGCTGCTATTTGGGTGGATAGGCATCCTTTGCCCAACATTAGTGAGATGTTATCTACAGTGAAGGGGGCAAGTGTATTTTCTACTTTGGATTTATCATCTGTGTATCATCAGATTGAGTTACACCCTGAGTCACGAGCATTAACCTCTTTCATTACTCCAGAGGGGGCATACAGATTTAGGCGCATGCCTTTAGGCTTGGCATCAGCGTCGTCTGTATTTCAACTGGCAATGCACCATTTACTGAAGGATATCTCAGGAGTAACTTACTTTCAAGATGATATCTTGGTGTTTGGGAGTGACCAGAAAGAGCATGATGAAGTTATGAGAAAGGTGTTGAGTGTTTTAAAGGAGAGCGGATTGACGATCAAGTTGGAGAAATGCAGACTGAGTGTGCCAGAAGTGGAGTATTTGGGTCATTGCATTAATAGGGATGGAATTTCGCCTAAACTTAATTTAGTAGAGGCGATAGAAAGCGCGCCTTCTCCAGCTGGCAAAGATCAATTAAGCTCATTTTTAGGTCTAGCGGATTATTACTCAAAGTTTATTTCCAGGTTTGCTGACAAAACTGTGCACATGAGAAAGTTATTATGCGTGAGGGAGAAATTTGTATGGAGTGAGGATTGTGAGAGGGAGTTTTGTTTGTTGAAAAAACAAATTGCCTCAGCTCCAGCTCTTAAGCCGTTTGACACCAGAGATGAGATCATTATTAATACGGACGCCAGTTCCGTTGGGCTGGGTGCGGTGTTAATACAAAGAAGAGGGGGTGAAGAAGTTACAATTGCATATGCTTCCAGACCGTTGAGCTCGTCTGAAATGAATTATTCCACCATTGAAAAGGAGGCATTGGCATGTTGGTGGGGTGTTGACCATTTCCACAAGTTTGTCTGGGGTTTAACATTTGTGATTCGTACTGATCATCGTCCATTAATAGAAGTATTTTCGACTAAAGGAGCAGGTAGGGCCACTCCTAGAATTGCTCGTTGGGTGGCCAGAATGTTGGAGTACAATTATGATTTGGTGTATTTTCCTGGAAAAAAAAATGTGTTGGCCGATTGTCTGTCTAGGCTTCCTGTGCGTTCAGTGCTGGGGGGAAAGGGAGAACCTGAAGTTGATGAACTCATTGCATATGTTGATGTGGATATTGGATGTGTGACAGAAGGTAGAATTTCACATGAGGAATGGGTGTCAATGGTTCAAAAAGATGTTGTGCTGCAAGAAGTGATGGGTTATTGCCGTCATGGGTGGCCAAGTAGAGGTAGTGCTTCTTGCGATGCAGAGTATTTCCGCCATGTTGGTGTGGAGTCGTGTATGGTGGATGGAGTTATGTTCAGGGGCGAGCTGTTGGTGGTTCCTACTGGCTTGCGGAAACGAGTATTGGAATTGGCTCATGAGGGCCATCTCGGAATGAGCGCAACTAAAAGACGAATCAGATCGGAGTACTGGTGGCCAGGGCTTGATAGGGAGGTGGAACATCATGTAAGGGAGTGTGTGTTGTGTGCATGGAGTGATAAGTCACAAAGTTGTTAAAAAGGATCCTGTGGTGTCCGACAAATCGGATGGGCCGTGGAAAAAGATAGCTATTGATATTATGGGTCCGTTTAATATTTTGGGAAGTGTGCCAAAATATGCTTTGGTGGTTGTGGACTATTTTTCCAGGTGGCCAGTCGTGAAATTTGTAGAAAACATAAATACTGTGTGTGTTGTGGAGTTTTTGTCGGATTTATTTGACATAGAAGGTGTTCCGGAGATGATAGTTTCTGACAATGGTGTGCAATTTGTATCAAATGTTATGAAAGAGTTTTTGTGCAATTTTGATATACAGCACATCAGGGCATCTGTTTATTATCCACAGAGTAATGGTTTGGTGGAGAGGTGGAACAGAACGCTGAAAGAGGGGCTGCAATTAGCGATCTACAATGGTATAAATTGGCGGAAGGCTGTGAAGGACCTAGTTTGGTCATACCGTACAGCTCCCCACAGTGTGACGGGAAAGTCACCTTTCGAGGTCATGAGAGGTAGAAGACCGAGGGCATTGTTGTCAAAGGGTGTGGTGAATAAGAAGTTTAATATGAGTGATATACCTGGTGATTACAAGGTTGGTGATTGGGTGCGAGTAGTGAAGGGTGCATGGACAGCCAAAGGGGAGTCTAGGTTTTCAGAGCCTTTGGAGGTGAGAAAAGTCTATAGGTACGCTATGTTGCTGAGTGATGGTAATGTGTGGAACCATGGGAAGGTTATAAGAGTGCCTGGAGGGGGCAATCAGGAGAAGTTGCCCGACATGGGAAGTAAATCGGGTAACAGTGTGGATGATAATACCAGCACTGGTGAAACCTCATTGTGTAAAAGAAGGCATGAAGGCGTGAAGGTGAGAGACAGGTCAATGTTGAAAAGGCCTAAGAGATTAGATGATTATGTCGAACAGTAACTTTGACAATGTGATTCTGTTAAGATATACTTTATTGAATCGCCAATATTTTGTTTATTCTTCATGATTAATCATTTCGTCTCAGTGGGTTACAATTGTCATAGATCTGTTCAAGTTAGGCTAAAGTTTTCATGTTGTAAAATATGTTGATGTTATTTTCTTTTGAAGAAAAGGGGGTGTGTTGTATTCTAAGGATTCTGTTCCTCGCGCCGTGTGATGGAGATTGGTGCGTGTCGGCGCGAGGAATAGAATCAAGGGGAAAAGAGAGAGCGAAGCGCGGAGGAGGCAGCGGAGGTTGCGGTGTCTCCGTGTCTTCCTCCCGGTTATGTTTGGATCTAACCTCTGTTATTAAACAGACGTATATAAGAGCCCACAGCTTCTGTTTGGATTATTTCACACTGTTCACCAATATCTTCCTCCTGCACCCAAGGGTCATCATCTCTGAAGAAAAGCTGTTGTTCTGCCAGTCTGTGTGCTTCTTTCCAAGAATGGTGTACTGGTAAAGAATCAACCGGCTGAGTAGATGCTGGAATATGTGTCGGAGACAAAGGAGCTGATCGGTAGAGTTGCTTCCAGCACCGGCAAAAGTTGCACCTCAGAAGAGAGATAGGAGGATCAGCTGGGTGGCGTCTATCTTCGCATCGCAGTTCTCTGTGTCTCCATAATTGGTGGAGCTTGCTGGGCAGTTTAGCTGGGCCAATGGTATGTACGGTACAAAGGGTGCATGCTGGGAAGGTACTGAGTCATTTCCCAAAGAACAGGCTAATGCACCTCGGGGACCTGAAAGCGCACCAGATTGGATCATAGCCCTGTTGAAAATATTGAACATTCTGTTCAGAAAATTATCTAGGTCTGTATCTGAAATTGGAAATGCAGTGTGTGTATTCTCATCCTGGGGTCTAGAAGCAACACTGCAGGGATTACCAGCATCTGTGCAGTTGATGCTGGAGCCGGTAAAGTCCCAGGCACTAGAGCTGTTGAAGGAACAGGCATTATGGTAGGTGGATCCATGGAGCCGATTGAGGTGGGACATTGTGACTAGCACTGGTATGATCTGGCGTTCAGAGAACCTGCCAGGTGTTGAACCACCAGGGTAATGCCCTGGTGTTCCAGACATGTCCAGAGACATACAGCCTCTTGATAAAGGGTCCACGACCCCACCCAGCCCTGCTTGTTGCAGTACCACATTGCGGTAGTGTTGTCCGTGAACACCTGCACTAGTTTCCCTTTCACAACAGGAAGCAATGCCTTTAATACTAGCCGGATGGCCCGAAGCTCCAACAAGTTGATATGAAGCCCGGATTCCGCTGGAGACATAGACCTCTGATCTCTGCCTCTCCCAGATGGCCGCCCCATCCCAGGAGTGACGCATCTGTCACTATCATGAGATCTGGTTGGGGAAGGGAGAGGAGTCTGCCTTTGACCCAATCGCAGTTCACTAACAACCAGTGCAGGTCTTTTGCAGTTCCCTCCGAGATCTGAACCATGTCTGTAAGATTTCCCTGATGCTGTGCCCATTGGAACTTCATATCCCACTGCAGAGCCCTCATATTCAATCTGGCATGTTTGACTAGTAGGATGCAGGAAGCCAGGAGTCCCAACAGCCTCAGAGTCTGTCTCATCGAAATACAGGATAGAGGCTGAAACATCAGTATCATAACCTGAATATCATGGACTCGCTTTTCGGGAGGATACTGCACTGTGTCCAAAACAGCTCAGATGAAAGGGAGCTTCTGAGAGGGAGTCAGGTGTGCCTTCGGCACATTTATAGTGAACCCCAGCGAATGCAGGAGGTCCGCCATAGTCTGAAGGTGGGTGACGAGAGCCTGGGGCGCCGGAGCCTTCAACAGACAGTCGTCCAGGTAGGGAAAGACTGAAATCCCTGTCCTGTGCAGGTGAGCTGCCACCACCGCCATCTCTTTGGTGAACACCTGAGGGGCACTGGTGAGACACAAGGGGAGCACGGTAAACTGAAAGTGCTCGTGGCCCACCTTGAACTGCAAGTATCACCTGTGGGCAGGCAGGATGGGGATGTGAAAATACACATACTGCAAGTCCAATGCTACCATCCAGTCTCCTTGGTCTAGGGCAGACGACACCTGAGTAAGAGTGAGTATCTTAAATTTCTCCTTTTTGAGGAAGAGACTGATGTCACTTAAATCCAAGATGGGGTGAAGACCCTTGTTCTTTTTCGGAATCAGAAAGTAGCGGGAATAACCGCCACTGCCTACTTCTAACATCAGTACCTTTCTATGGCTTACTTGGCCAAGAGAGCCGTAACTTCCTTGTGGAGTAAGATCAAATGATCCTCCCATCAGCGGTTCTTTTACGGGAGGCATAGAGGGAGGGAAAGACTGGAAGGGAAGGGAACAGCCCTTCTGTATGATCTGCAAGACTCATTTGTCTGATGTTATGGACCGCCAGTGAAGGAGATGAAATTGAATCCTCCCTCCAACTGGGCAGACATGGTCTTGCAGAACCATATTAGGAGGGCTTGGGCATTGCGGAAGAGGGGGGCTGGGTGGTGGGCGACCTCTGTCTAGACCCTCTGGGTCTGAAGGTACCACAACCTTGTCCTCGCACGGGATGCTGTGAAGCCGGAGGACGGTGGCTAACATGTGGTTGGTGTGGTACCACGCCCCTCCCGAAGCCTCGAAAGAGGAGATAGACAGACTGCTGACGAGCCGGTGCTGAGAGGCCCAAGGATCTGGCCGTAGCTTGAGAATCCTTGAACATCTCAAGCGCAGAGTCTGCCTTCTCACCAAAAAGGTGTGAGCCATCAAAAGGCATGTCCATCAAGATCGAATGGACATCCCCCGAAAAGCCAGTGGTATGTAGCCTGGCGTGGGGTCAGAGGGCCACTGTCGAAGAAATTGCCTTGCCAAGCGAGTCGGTCATCTCCAAGTCACACCCAATGGTAAACTTGGCTGCATCTCTCCCATCATTGACAGCTTGGGTGCGAGTGTCCAGTACGCCCTTCGGGACCTGGGGCAGCACCGTATCCCATAAAGTATGGGAAAAACGGCCCAATAGGCAAGAGGTGTTTACTGACCTCAATGCCAAGCTGGAGGAAGAAAACGACTTCTTTCCAAGTTGGTCCAGCCTCTTGGATTCCCTATCCTGGGGGAGTGGAAGGGAAGGCACCACAGGAAGGGGAGGCTTGGACCACCAAGCTCTCTGGGGTGGGTTGGGGTGGGGTGTTGTGTGAGGAAACTAGGGTCACTTGGGATTGTCTATGGCAGCGGCTGATTGCCCTATTCACAGGAGCCCCTGTGTTGGGTTTCGGCCACGTTCCCAGAAGGACATCTGTGAGGGCTTCATTGCTCTGATGTAGCAACCCCCGGCTGAAGCAACTCCGTCAGGAGATTAGTCCTGAGTGGCACCGTAGGCAAGTCTACGCCCAAGATTTCAGCGGCCCTATGCACCACCATGGCACAGGATGCCCCCTCCTCCATAGCCACAGCGGGAGGAGACAGCATGCCAGTATCTGGAGAAGTATCCAGTCCACTGGCTCCCCCTAGATCCTCATACCAGTCCTCATGCTCCAATCCATATTCCAAAGGGTCCTGAGACCCCTCCAACTCCTCACCTGTGCCTGGCTGTTCCAAATAAGCCCAAGGCACTCATCTGGGCCTAATCGGTGCTGTCAAAGTCGTAATCGGCGTTGCACATCATCATTCTGGCTCCGGATCATCCCGAATGAGGATGGGGCTACCACCACCACTGGGCCTGGTGGTGGAGGGAACGTCGACGTAGGGCCCGGCGACAGAGGAGGTCGACTGTGAGAATACCGTGCCGGTCCGGATCCACTATCGGATCCTGGGGTCCCCAATGGCGCAGAGGCCGAAGCCGCTGTTGTCGAATCCGATGGGGCCCCTGCTGTCCCCACAGGGCCTGAAATCCCACCGAGGGTGCAGCCCGCTCAAAACCAAGGTGAATAGCCTCGTAAAATTCCTCAATTTGAGCAGGGTCGCTCCGGTTCCTAGAAAGGGGGAAGACGCCGAGTCGACCCTGGCGACAGATCCGTAGAACCGTGCTTGGAACTTTGACGTTCCCTGGACGCCTTGTCGGCCAACAGGCGTGACTAAGTCAAAGTCCGCTTGGACTTCTTCTTTTTGTGCCTCTCTCCCTCAATGCCCCGATGACCTCAAATGCGAGGAAGATGACTTGGGGCTCCTGGAGCAGTGCTGCGACCTCCTCTTAGAGCGGGACCGTGATCTCAGAGTCACACCGACCAAAGACGGATGCAGGGCCACTTGATGTCTCAAGGCCTTAGGAGCCATTGCCCGGCAGTCGGAGCACGACTTCGCATCATGGCCGTTCGATGGCACCAGACACAAACTTGGTGCGGATCAGTGACCGACATGGCGCAATGACATGCGCCACACACTTTGAATCCAGTTTTCCTCGAAGTCATTTGCACAGACAATCGAAAAAGTCTTCGACGAAATGACGAAAAAAGGGTAGCTCTATCAAGACCTGCGCTTAACCGGCACAGAAGGAAAAGAACTGACGTACGCGTGCCTGGGTGGTGCCTATATAGAAGACCGTGACATCACAGATGGCTCCAACGACGTCACGTGGAGCCGGACAATGCACGCGGATCCTAACGACGTGTCACAAGCTACTCGCCGTTTATGTCTTTGGCCCCCTGGAACTGCAGAAGGTTCTTGATTCTTGTAGGTTCTGCCTTGACCAAGGTAATGGCAGCCCTTTCTGGTAGCCACTGTCCTGCCAACGAAGTAAAGCCAAAAAGCAGTTTGTGCCCTCCAGAAGACGTCCCAGAGGAAAAAACCCAGATGGAAAAACCTCTATAGGAACTCCCTGTAACAAAAAGAAGCAAAAAGGTGACTCTTCCAAACAGAAAAAAACAATTCTGGAAGAAGATGGTACAGGCGAGGTAAATAACTGGAGAAAAATAAGCAGGAGCAAAGATCACCACCAAAGGAAGTGTTGCAGCGCAAGGAGAACAAGAATCACTCACCTTATATACCCAAGAACAGGAAATGACCAACAGGCAGTAGAAAGTCACCATACTGGATTGGGAAAGAAACATAGGAACACAGAGAAAAGGCGCCATTTTGAAAAAGGGTCCTAAGGCATGCAGGGAAAAAAAAAGGAATGCAGGGAAAAAGAAGAACATGGCTGCTGAATGTACACATAAAAACAAGAGAAAAAGAAAAGAAAAGAAGAAAAAAGGACAGGCTCATCAGGTAAGTGAGGGGTATGGGGGGGAAGGTATCCAAGTTAATATTGAGGGCGTGTTGCGCCCAAGACTCGCCGAGGCCCCATGCCCAATTTAGGGCCTCGTGCGAGAACATAAAGCACAGAAGGGACGTGGCACGCCCAGCCACCACGTGCCGCAGTCCGTCGCAGCGCGACACAACGCCACCCAACGGCACGCACAGAGTACTGCTCAGCAGAAAAATTCTGGATTGGAAGCTGACGCCAGGGAATTCTAAGGTAAGGAATCTTCAGCTAGAAGTTTCTACCAGATAGAGGTGAGCAAGAAGTTAGATCTTCGATTGACTGGGTGCTCATGTTGTCATTGGGTCACTCCCATATTGGTGCTCAAGCAAAGACCTACAGACTTGCCTTTTTGTGTCGACTATTGGGTCCCTCAGTGAGATGACCAAAAGTGATGCATACCAAATTCACAGAATTGATGAGCTTGAGCACTGGGCTGGCAGCTGCATGCTTCTTGAGCATCTTTGATCTGACCAGTGGCTATGAGCTGACTGCATTAGCATCTAGCGCCAAGGAGAAGACTGAAGAGGGATTGTACCAGTTTAGGGTCGTGCCTTTTAAGTTCAAGAGTGCTCCTGCCACTTTTCAGTACTTGGTGAAAGCCCTTTAACAAGCTGTGTGCACTAGACGTGAATATGGTGAGAGATTACATGGGGTCTTGAGGTATCTATTTATACTCCTTTTCGACCCTAGACCAGACATCTCTAACTTTGACACAGTCTCTGAAGTATTTTTGTAGAATATTTGTGCATACTCTAGCATCAGCAGAAAGTAGACTCGCCCCTCTTTCTCTGACAGCATCTCTATGGGGAAAGGATCCTCAACCACATGAAACTTATGATGGTACGTTGCGGTTAGGATGACCGTGTGGTATGCAGTGGTATTTATGGGCTACAGCTCCAAAGACCGGTTGTCAAGAGGATCAACATTGTGGTTGTGCCACAGGTTGTCTCCAAAGCCTGTGGATATTGGATAATTACAAGTGGCTGGCTGATCTGCAGTGGGACCCTAAACTAAGTATGCATGAAAGACTGCTAGTGATTGTGACTTTCCAGATGACAATGAAAGTAGTGGTTTGGGCTCAGTAGGCTTTGTCTTCTTCGGATTGGTGTATGGCCTGAGCTCTTCTGAGATTGCTTCCTTTAGTGTGAAGTGAGGTTTTTTATGATAGAAACAGCTCAGTGACAGCCATGCCTTATAAGCCATCTCAGTCCACCAACCCCCTCCCCAAAAGCCAATCTTCGTGCCAGGAAAGCATCAAGACCCTTAGGTCAAACCTCTACCTTAAGGTACCTCAAACAAGGCACCCAGGAGTCTACACTGCACACCTGGGGACAGACATAAATTACAAAGTTAAAGATGGCATCAATTTGGAGACTCACTCTGATCTCATTGTCTGGAAACGGGATGGCCCACCGTTGTCACCATTTGAGTAAGTTCCTTTAACATCTTCAACATGAAGTGTTGCTGATGGTTCAGGAGAACATTAGCACTGAATTCTATAATGCAACCACCATTTATCTCTTTGGTGCCAGATTGTCATCTTACACCTCACAGGCTGAACAGGCCTAGTCCCTTGGGAAACAGAGTTGCAGAGCCAATGGTGGTTTGACAAGAGAAAACTTATTGTTACACAAGTTATTCTCCTATGATTTGGCACCAACGGTTTCAAGCCAATTTGGTTCCAAAGGGGTCAACCATTGCACAGTGTTCTTGTGAATTGAAGGTAGTGATTCCATTCTCTCTATGTTGAAAATCTTGCTTTTGTATAATGTCACTCTCAGAGCTTTTAAGGATACCTCCCAACACAATGCATGAAAAATGCTTTTTAAGGTGGACCTATGCCCTGGTGAAGTGCAGGTTTCAGGGGCGACATCAGGTTACCGCCAAACCAAACTCCCTGTTTCAAAAAAATAAAACCCAACTTACTATGTACACGACCCACACTAGATAGGAGTGTGCAGAGCATGTGATCTACAGCAGCACATACTGCACACGCATTCTTTCTATATGTTATACTGTGTTCATAATACTGCAAAGGCAATATCATGACTTAGGATTTTAAATGATTCAGCCTCTTTAGCTCCCTAGTGGTAAATGTATGTTACTTCAGCTCCATGAAACGTAAGAAGGGACTCCTGTCAGCTGTTGATGATACAAAGCTTAATAAAGTAGAGTTTTAATTTAACTTGAGAACACTAGAAATTGGAGTTTTATAAAATGTGATCCTATTTTTAAAAAAACAACTAAAATCAAGCAAAATGTCTGCACCTTGTAATTTTTAAGTGCTTCTGGACTCATACTGTCCATTTGTGAACATATTACTACATCGACAGAATAAACGAGACAACATGCGATTACCAACAACATGGCTTTAATAAGTTATAAAAGAAACAAACTGACTGATGGATTAAAATATGCCAAGGCCTAGGTGCTGAATTAATATCCCTCCCTCCTCCCCCTGGCCTCTTGATGGATTACAGAAAAATTGATTAGGCATAAATATTATAGTCTGATCCACTCAGGTTTATAGGGTAATCGCTGCACTCAACTTTACAAGGTTATTGATGCAGGCTTACTTACTGCTTTAGCAAAAATTCCCATAAGTTCAGGGAACTGGTGAGTAAGGAGTGTTAACATTGCAGTGAAGGAGCAGAGCCCAGCAGTGAAATGGATGAAAAAGGGGAGTTCCTTCTTTGGGTAGACGGAGACTTCGTGAAATGCTGCAAGAAAGGGACAACAATAAATTATGATGCATTTCACAAAAGTAACTTTGTAACCCATCAATAAACACGTGCCAGTTTGATACCACATTTTTACTACATCCATTTCACACAATAAAAAGCTCATCCCAACCCAAGCTTTAAAAATGCTCTAAATAGGAACTAATAGTCATGTCTTCTGCTATCAATGCCACCCGGCCCATGAAATCTAAAATGTGAAGTTATGGTTGGGGTCTTTTCAGCATAAATATGCCAATATATGTGCAGATGTGATACTGTAAAATACTATTAATTAACATTGTTAATTGTGGGGATGGCACATGACTCATGAGTGTCAGAGCCATAAATGGCCGTTGATGCCTCTTGCCCAGCATATTACTTCTTCGGTATCTGCATATATGGTTTCCACCATGTTGTTTTTTCATGAACGTTATTTATATACATAGTTATTTAACCCATTTTGTGCATCAGACAGCCAGGAGACGTCCGATGCTACATTCCTTATGTGCGTCGGACAGCTCCTGGCGGTTCAGCCACATTGCACTTGAAATCACTCTGGTGTAAGCAGATTTCTTTTAGAAAGAAACAGCCTCAGGAGATGGGGGAGAGCTTATCCATCTCTTGAGGTTGTTTCTTTTGTTTCTGTGAAATGACAATTAGCACACAAGGCGCGCTGACATAATTTCAATAAAACTGAAATGAGCCTATTGGCTCGTTTCACTTTCACTGCCTCTGTACTCAGGGGGCTATCTCAGCCCTCTGAATAACTAGGCAGACGGTAGAGGTATCACTGGAAAGATTCTCCCCTTTCCAATGGTACCCCTCCCTATTGGATCCCCAAGCAGGGATTCACCTACTAGACACCACAGAAGAGGGAGCGGCCCCTTGGGCAAGGGCTTTTGCTAGCCCTGTTTTTGTTTGGGCATTTACAGTGTTTCTGCCCTGATCTGCTCCCAGGGGGCAGAAAGCCCACTCGAAACCAGGGATTTATTTTAAATATACATCTAGGGGTGGGGGCTGCCCTAAAGGGCTAATGTAATGTCACCACCCCTCCCAAAAGTGGGATCATCTTTTCTGCGGGAACCCCCATTCTGCACCCCTTGCCCGGTGACGGGGGAGGCAGAAAGCCCATGAGACACCAGATATTTTTTAAAATACATCTAGGGGTGGGTGGTGCCCAGAATGGGCATTGCAATGCCCCCGCCCCACAAAAAAAAACATCAACACAGCCAATAGCCCTCAACCTGCCTCCACTGGACACTGGGGATTAATTTTAATTCAGCAATGGATGGGCATTACAATACCCCCACCTCTAACCCCCCCCCCAGCCGGAAAAAAAAAAAAAAAAAAAAAAAAATCAGCACAGACTTTCTGTCCCCCCCTTCCCTCAGATGGGTGGCAATAGTCTAGTCCCCAATCTGCAACCTGGGGGCAGAAAGCCCACTAGGCACCAGGGATTTTTTTTATTTACCTAGGGGTGGGGGCTGCCCAAAATGGGCATTGCAATACCCACACCTATCCCCCCCCCCAAAAAAAAATAACCCCAAAAATCAGCACATTATGCCCCTCTGGAGGGCAGATGTGGGCAATAGGCCCCCATCTGACCTATCCCCTCATAGGGTGGGGGGTTGGGGGCAAAAAGCCCACTAAGCACCAGGGACTATTTTTTTCTTTGTCTAGGGGTGGGGGCTGCCCAGAGTGGGCATACCGATGCACCCACTCCAAAATGGGCAGAGTCTTTCGGGGTGGGGGGGGGCAGATGGTGGTTACTACACCTGATCTGCCCTCCCCACAAGGGAGCCACAAAGCCCACCAGGCAAAAGGGGTATGTTTCTGTGCATGTCAGGGAGTGGACCTATAACCAAGGGTCACTCCCCAAGACCTAACTTTCTGCCAAATTTAGTGTAATTCCGTCCAATAGTTTTGGCACTATCGCCGTTCAAAATCCCTATGGGAAAAGGGACCTCCATGGACGGATCACCACAAAACTTCATAGACAGCAGCTATATAAAATTTAAAAGAATATCTACTACAAAAATGTTGTTGACCAAAATAATGACATTGCATTAGTAAGTAGAAATATTTAAATATAATAAACATTACTGCAATGTACAAAAATAATGTTAAATAAAATGTATATATTTTAAATGTACCTAATATAAATTACAGCTAAACAATAACGTAACTTTTTGAAAAATACATGTAACTTTAAAATAAACGTAATAGACAAAAGTCTAATAGACAATTAAACTGAATGTGCTGTACAAATAAATATAATTTGTAAATAAAACTATAATATTGTATTAAATAATATTTAACAATGTAAAATATGCTTCAAAACATTAAAGCATTAAAATACATATTTTATGAATATGTAACAAAAACGCAGATTTTTTTAAATACTATATATTACTTAAATAAATACAAAGGAAATAATACAAAAAAAAAATAACTGGAAAAAAATTGAAAAATATACTTTTATAAATTAAGTTACTTATTCATAACATCTTTTGTTACAGCCATTTGGCCATATAAGTGCAAAATTGTCCCAAATCAATACATTAAAAAATGCTAACGCTGCTCGATAAATATCTAAAAGGCCAAAAAAGGGTGGAACAAAATAAACATAAAAACATTGATCATCCATAATATACAAGAATATACTAATATAGATAAAATACATACATAAAACCAAGAATTCCATACATCAAATTAATATATCAGTCATGGAATAGCAGCAAGTAAAATCATCAATCGTAATAACTCAATACATAAAGTAAATAAAATACATACCAGGACCAAATCCCTGCCCAACAAAAACACCATTCACACAGTGACAGCCAGTAGCAATATGCACAACCAGGGTCCTAATCCTGGTGTGATGGTAGGGCGGCAACTCCTTTCAATCTGCATCTACTCATATATAATAAAAACCGGGAGACCACAAATACAATTGGAAGTGTTGTATTTGATTTGAGTTTTCTTAGTACAAATTCTAAAATACGTGGCACCTAGATTGTGACATAACAGGAGAATCCAGGCCCTCCTCCTATGGACATGGTACTGGGGACAAAAGAACATAATATGCTCTATGGATTTCTTCATCTCAGAGCAAAGTGGGCAACTCATCTCTTTCATGGAAGGGGAACATTGCCACTTCACCGTAAAATACCGAACCGGCAATCTCCCAATCCGAAACATAATAACAAATATACAGAATGAAAAACTCCAATCTAAAACATTCAAACAATTAACACATTTAAAAAAAAATCAAATACACTAATCTAACTACAACCATTCAAACAACAGAGAAAACACATATGGTGGGAGTGGGGAGATTGGATTAACCATTATAACTCCAGACTGAGAAATATTAGGGAAAGTGCCTACACCAAGAAAGGTAAAATTTACTATTCAAAACTCCATTCTAAGAAACTGGGCAAAGTGCTCACAGGGGGGCGGTGGTCAAACTTACTATTCAAACTCAAGGGTTCCGGAAGTAAGGGTATGGGGGTGTTTGCACCACCACCAACACACCCATGCTGGAGTTCCCACAGTGAATTGACAATAAAGATTACTTTAAATGTAATTTTTTTGTCACATATCCTGTGAATTTGCTGTGAATTCAGAGACAGAAATCACATTTCAGACCGTAGTTTTCTTTGTCTAACCCCAAAGTGACAGGATTTTGTAAAGTGAACTGTGATAATCTTTCTGTAAAGGAAATGCTGTAGGATTTTAAATACCTAGAAATTAACTGTACAAACATTTATAAAATATAAGGAGTCATGAATGCATAAAACGAGTGCTTGTTTTGTAATTATGAAGTGTAATCGAAACAAAGATTCGAATATGATCAAAACAAATCAAAACAATTTATTGGTGGTGTGCACATGACAAATATTTGCTGAAACGCGATTTCAACACATTATCATTTGGTGATGCATAGTTTTATCAGTAAATCAAGTCTGTACAAACTAAGTGGTCATTTCAATGGAGAATGTGCTATCTGTAAATTACAGTTTGCTACCACACCAGGCTGTAAAAATGTGTTTGTGTTCTCCAAAAATCAACACAAGGTTCATACTATAGCTTTACCGCTCTCTTGCTGAATAGGCGTGGCTCATTTTCTGTACTTGGATTGTGTGTGACCCTTGGATTTTTCAGTGATGTTATATAGATGGCAGCAGCTCTACTCTGAAAACTGTTCCAGCACCATTGTTGAAACTCCAGTCTATATTTCAGGGTTCAGATTCACTAAACTCAAATAATATTAGTGCATTAAATTAAGAAATAAAAAAAAAATTGCATAACCCAAAATTCCATCAAATGTCCCCAAAAAACAAAAATATACAAAACAACACTTTAAACTTCAATTCTTAAGAAAAGCAGTAAAAAGAAGGTAACCACAGGCACGGATGGCCGAAAAACACACAGAGACGGAAATTTGTTTCAGCAGACATGACTATAAACACCACTTGTTTGGATTACATACTGAGGGCTACCGCTAGGGGAGGCTGCTGGCATGGCTCATTCGCGAAAAACATCAGCATACCCCCGACTGCAGCTATTAAATTGAAGGATGGCTCTCTGGCCACCAAGCAAACCACCATTAATGACTCCTTCTGCAGCTATTACCGCAAGCTATACACTGCAAACCCAGCTCCTACTCCTGATCAGATAGAAGCATTCCTGGGGGGATCTCCCCTGGCACAACTCACCCCATTGCAGGAGGCCCACCTCAACGAGCCCATTTGACTCGAAGAATTACAAGCAGTCATCACCCAGATAGCCCTGAATAAAATGCCGGGCATGGATGACTGCCGATTCAGTATTACCCCACATATTCTACGCTCCTTGCCCAGCACTTGTTAGAAGTATTTAATGAGGCACGGAGTGAGCTCCCTTTATTTGCAGTGTGAGGCATAAATAGTAGTCTTAACCAAACCTGGATGTGATCCCATGGATATGCGCTCATACAGGCTGTTATCTACCCTTAACATAGACTGTAGGATCTTAGGTAAGATCCTCAGCAGTCTCCTTCGCTTGATCAGGGCGCTAGTCCATGAAGATCAGTCTGGATTCATCCTGGGTCATAGTACTTTTCTTAACATTAGATGGGTTTTGCGAATAATCCATGTTACCCCGCAAGCCCTGTTCAACCAGGTAGCAGTTTTATTAGATATTGACAAAAGCTTTTGATACTCTTAGTTGGAAGTTTCTACTTGCAACCTTACGTCATAAGGGCTTCAAACCGGGATTCGTGAAATGGAAAAACACATGATACTCCAACCCAATAGCCAGAGTAAAAACAGGTTTACTGATATCCGTCAGTTTTCTGATCTCCAGAGGTACTAGACAGGGTTGTCCGCTCGCCTACATTTACATGCTCAGCGATGGGGGATCCAAGAACTGGATACTTATCATATTGTGTCACTCTATGCAGATGATGCACCGATACACTTACTAAATAGCGGGACCTCCCTATGGGGTCTGATGGCTCTTCCGGATGCCTTTGGAGACTTCTCAGGCCTCCGAGTGGATTGGTCAAAGACCTGTTTGTGCCCCCTTATCCAGATTCCTGTATCTCTAGGGCTGCTCTTCTGGACCATCACCAGCAATGGTGCCATGAATCCTTTAAGAGTTTAGACATACAAATCTACCACCCCGCGGACGCCCTTAAAGATAGCAACCCTAAGCCACCCTCTTCGATCTATCCGTGGTTTGCTCCCCTTCTGGTGCTCCCTGCCACTATTCCCATTGGGACAGGAGGCAATCGCTAAGATGTTAATACTTCCTAGGTTGTTATACTTCTTTGCTGCACTGGCAATTGTGATCCCAAGGAGCTTCTTCGGGAACTGAATAGCTTGCTGTTGAAGCTGATGTGGGGGAGGGACCGACGTCGTGTGGCTCTAACTATCACACAATGCCCACTCCTGGAGGGCGGTTTAGGCACACCCACCTTTGAGCTTTACTTTGCTATCATGCAACTACAGTGGCCCCTAGGCTGGCTCACTGATTTCCCCAGTGCAGAAAGGGAGACAGTACGTGCAAGGTTGGGCAGGACCAGTGTGTACACTTGGCTGTCTGACTGCACATGCCCTTCGCTTAAAGTAAATAACTTGATGATGACAGCTCGAGCGTGTTGGTGCCGGTTTCTGCAGGGCGAGTCTCACATTCCCCCTTATTCTCCAATGATTCT
Source organism: Pleurodeles waltl (assembly GCF_031143425.1). Lineage (NCBI taxonomy): Eukaryota > Metazoa > Chordata > Amphibia > Caudata > Salamandridae > Pleurodeles > Pleurodeles waltl. The sequence goes on from NC_090445.1 coordinate 514,764,213, forward strand.
CATAGGCAAACCTGCCTTGAAAGTGAGTCATGACCTGACCCCTTGGACAGAGACAGAGACTTTTTCAAAGAAGGATCTTTTATGTCTTATGAGGACATTATGGATGCCTCTTCCATGGGCTCAGGGTATTTCTTACCGTATCATGCCATTCATCAATTACTGCGAGACACTTGGGGTACCGGCGATGTGGAACCACCACAGTCGGCCATCCTCCATACTCAGCTATCGGGCACTGGTCAGAAACAAGCCTTTTTACTACTATATGAAGCTCTGATCATGGGCACAAACGTGCCCAAGGAGGGAGCACTCAACAGATGGAATGCAGTCTTCCCATAACCATTAACCCTGAAAACATGGATGAGAGCTCTCCAACAGGTGAAAGAGGGCTCCCGCAATCCTAGATTCCGCTTCAACCATTTCAACTACATACACCATGCATACCTATCCCCCAGCGCTTTAAGCACATGTTCCCTGTATCTGTGCCTGAACGTCCAAGATGTAAACTGATTGAGGCATGGTTATACCACATGGTGTGGGACTATCCCCCACTACACCGCACTTAGCAAACAATTACTGCTGAGGCAGCCAAAATTAAAGATCACTCTCTGACCCCTACTCCTGAATCATGTCTCCTCAGAATTCGCCCTAGCGCCAAGGGGGAAAAATATCTACACAGGTTTATTGACTTACCATTTATTTTGTTTAAAAGACAGATAGCAATACAGTGGAAGGCACCGACAACGCCAGACACCACGAAAGAGCTCCATTACAGTAATTGCCAACTACAGTGGGCAAAGACAGAACCAGGCATACTGCACTCTCTGGGAGAGAAAGGCCTGCTGGGATTGAGAGCTTGGATATCTTTGTAGTGAATGTTGAGGCCAAAAATGACATTCAGCCACCATGAAGGATTTACGGAGGACTGTAGAGTTATTATTCCGCAACCCCACAGACCCACATAACGGTGACATTGTGCACCAGTTATAATAATTGTACTCTGCCAGCACCCTGCGAACTGTGGTAGGCTTGCAGGGCTTCCCCACAACCCTCATGGCCATGGCTGATCATCCTTCATTATGGTAATCATTAAAAAACCCTACGTCCCGAATAAGTGGCTCACTCATAACCCCACAAACACACCTGACAATCTTCCTTCGCATGTTCTTCAACATGCTAATCCCTCGACTTGAATGCACATGTTGGACCATGAATACAACCCAGACCACTGGGAAATGTACGTGAATCTTTACGCTGAATTATGAAAAATGTTTGTGCAAACCACCAACATATGAAGATCTCCTCCTCTACCTCTTTTTCTACCTTATTCTTCCCTACCTGACTCTGTAGTTGTTACTATGATTGTAATATAAAACAATTTAAAAAAATGCAAAAAAAAAAAAACATTTTCTATTTTGTTTCCTTGATACTTTCATAGTCACAATATTCTGGCCCACAATGTTATGGTAACACAATATTTTTGAGTCGATATTTAGACGAAATACCCACAAAACGAGTTGTGCACTGTTTAAATTTAAAAAACAGTTTGAAATATTAAATACAATCATAATTGCCATTTTTCAATTAAACCAATCAACATAAAACTAATTATTGACGCTCCTAATTCAGTTGATCAATAAACTGCATTTAGTAAACAACCTACAAACAAAAAATGTTTAAGTTACGTGAAGATCAAAATGCACACTAGTGTTCCACCGGAAGGAAACTTTTTTGTTATTTTTAGAATATCAATAGAAAGTATAGTAGGATGAAGTCCTATATATGGTCACTTTGTAACTCTGAGTCCGTCGACCTTTTCCCATTAACAGCTTGCTAGCATCAGTCACCTAGTTGCAGAACTGCTTCAATAGCAATTCCAGCATCGCCTATGGTACTAAGTACCATTCACAGGCTTACGCTTCCTATGAGGGCATTGCCCCAGTCATCAGGAATATGAAGAATGTGACTTTAAAAAGGCATTGAGTGTCAGGCGAAAAATATGCATAAGGAGCTATGCATGGCCGGACTGGGCATCAGGCGTTTCCCTGGGAGGCTTGAAGGGCAGGGGAGCCGCTTTTGTTACTGAGGGTGCAGTTTTGGTTTCATAGCAGTGCAGCACTTTTAAAAGCACTGCAGAGTTCCTTGTATATTCAACAGTTTTCAGGCAACAATAGAAGTGCCAAGTTAATCCTGGTGATTAATGTACGTGCTGGGAAGAGATCGGGGTTTTGTCCAGTGGCAGTTTTGACTCACCTAAGGTATTGTGGTGTTATGCCTGCTGTAAAGAACATGTACTATGCAGATTACAGCACCAAAATGTATGCGCATATTATGTCAGATCTTTTTGCTACTGCGCAGTTCATATATTACAATCATAATCTATTTTAGTGAGATTCGACCTGCCATTAAACAGCTGCATGAAACCTGCAAGGTACAGTTTATAAAGTTATGTTCATTCCCAGTATTCGATTATCCTAATTTTTCTAAAAAGGTTTTGTTTGGATAGAAATAGATTTTTATTAGTAAAGTCAACCCTAACTACTGTGTTATGTTCTGAATCCTGAATTTATACTTCCCCACACCAGGCATTCTTACAAAATGCCTACGGGTATGGATGAAATGTGAATCCTACACATTGTAGTCCCCTTTATCTTATATAACATTTTCTACACACTGGTTTAAACATGTATGAATGATTATCTCTGTATGTGTGTGTGATGCAATGTGCTCTAACACCCTACGCTGGTAAGAGTGGTGCTATAAAACAAATGAAATACATGTGAGATTGAGGCTATGGAGCAATGAGAGGTCATCATTTACTCTGCTTTAAAAACTAATACAATGGAATATATAAGGAAAAACAGGTATAGAATGTGCTGTTTTCACCATTTTCTTCCAAATTTTCTTTAGGGGGGGAGGAAGAAAGAACCCCCCGCACCTCATTGTGGTGGTCAGGCTTGCTCACTGTGTACACTATGGTGGCGATGGTCTGACAAAATTTGCTTTGGGTTCCCAGTCCAGCTATAGAGCTATGTCTATGCCCTTAATCCTGTCTCTGACAGATGATGTATCTGCCATAATAGAAAAGATGTGGATGTGTTTCTATAATAGGGTCTGTGGATTCTATAAGATTGACTACGGAGGTGGACTTTAAGTCCTTGCCAGGGAATCACAGGTATACTAAGTTCTCACGGCTAGAAATGAATGTTTGAGAAAGGATTGGATAAAGACTAATACCAAATGAGAGATAATCGATTAAAAACTATATACATTTATTTTAACACAAAAATGTCACCACTAGCTTCTCGTGAGAGATGGGTAGAAGTTCACCATCACAATCATTAAAACAAACTTGAAAAGCCAATAAGTGACTTACTATAACAAAAGCGTGTGCATAATAGTATGATGATGTAGCGGGTGTTCTATATATCAAGTTTTTCAAACGTTGCCATGGGCACAAATAATGAAAGAATAAAATCTTGTTTGCCTGCTATAAAATCAGAGGACTGTTCAAATATCTTAAAATTAACTACAGCAGTGTGCCAACTGATACTATACTCCAGAGGTTCAAATTTACATGCACCAATTGCAAACATTGCCGGTCGCACAATATGCCACTGATGATGTTGCCTACTTGGTAAAAACTTTCAATGATCGAAATTTGTTGACCATATTGTTGAAAATACGAAGCAGGGTACAAGGCTCAAACCAATGCTAAAAAGGCGAAGGTTTTTTTATTCTACGAAGACTTCCTTAAGGACATTCGCATGATGGTTGTTTCTGGTGAACACTCACAACATTGGACTGTAACTTCTTGGCTAGCTGCAGACACAACGGTTTGGACACTGCATGTGCAGGATCAAAAGGTAATATGCTTGCTTAAAAGCTAATCCGACCGGTGGAATAATTGCAAAACTATGGCTGTTTCTTCAAACTGTGTATTTTGGGATAGGAAATTATACATTTGCCGATTGTGCTTTCGCTTTTATTAAGCTTAGCAAACGGATTTCAAGGTTCCTGTTTGCTATTTTATTTGCTTGCTGACATTCATACTAAGGCACTTTGCCCGACTTGGAATATCCGAAGAGAGACTTAACAGAGATCGACCCTGAAGTTCAAAAATATTTAGCAATCTGATTGTTTGCGAATAATGTTGGCAAATGCAATAAATATCTTAGATAATGCACCTCCTGTCAACTTAATGAAGATTCGACTGGCTCCCAGTTAATAGTTGGAAATCAGACATTGAGGAAGATGGGTGAGTTGGCTAAAACATCTCTTGGAGGGTGGCACAAGAGAGGTTTTAAATAAATGTCTGAATTACACCACTCCTTCCAGCTGCTGAAGCACATCATCTCAAAGCATCTCACTCGCATTCCATCATGTCATAACAATCAGCCATCAAAATCACAATATCTGCATTCTCAATAAAACATACGTCAGATATAATCTGCAAAACAAAACGTGACCGGTCCAGAGGGGCTGCTGAAAAATGCAGAAAACATCAAGTGTTATTTGATATACATTTCTTGCCTAAAACCTTTGTGCCAAGATCATACATCAGGGCACAAGTGGGGGATACACGCGGGTACACGACGCCCACCCACTATTTTCACAGGGTGGACGCCATCCACCCTGCAAAAAGTGGGCCCCACTGAAATATGCTGAAATTGTCCCAGTGTAATTTTCAGACACCAGGACACAATCAGCAGTCCTGCACCTCGTCTGCTATAGTTTTCCAGCAGCAAAGTGCAGGCGGGGATGCAGCTTTTATATTTCAGACTCAAGCTCGGCCCATAACAAAGGTCGAATTTAAGTGGCGATCAGGCCTCCTTTTGTTCACTATCCTGCCTAGGAGCTATCTGAGCCTCACAACTAGATGCCAATGCAAGGGAATGGAAACAAAGGCACACAGCTTGTTATCACTTCACAGACTCTTAAGAAAGGCATGCTTTTTGCCTAGTGCAGTTCCTGTTTATAAGAAATTTTCATGCACTACAACAATGTCAGATCGACTGGTCTATTCCAGTATTTGCATGAACAATAACTTAAATAACACTATTGTTTTTTAATTTCCTTTATAGCGCAACTCACCCTAGTACAGGGCGTCAGAGCATTTTACATCACATGTACACATCATACATTGAAAATGTGTTTCCCTCCAAAGTTAATTTACCATTATTATTATTCCCTGAAATTTACCGGGCACACAACGAGATCAGGTTCCGTAACCCCATAAGATATTTTAAAATGCAGATTTTGCAACTAATTAAGCAGAACAGATTTATTGCCACATTTCTCCTTGTTGCCAATTTCTTTGTGGCAGAGTTTTTAAAAAATAAATGTATAAGCTGAGGCCAAGATTTTGCATTGGGGTTGTGTCACTTTTTCGGTGGACGCCCCACACAAATTCTCATTTGTTAAATATTGTGATGTGCTCAAATGCAATCATGGTAGACCTGCTAAACCTGTGTGAGGTTTTAAGATTTGATGTCACTTCTTGTGAGATCATGGTTTGCGATGCCACTTCCTGTGATGCTACATGCAATGCCATGCACTGTGATATCACATGCCATGATGTCACTTATATATATATATATATATATATATATATATATATATATGCACCATGGACAAGATATATATTTTTTACTGGCTTACAAACGTGACACATTATGTTTGGCAACTTTGTCGAAAAACAAAAAATATGTCAAAATAAGCTAAGCATGGCAAATTTCGTGAGGGTCATATTAAAGGGAACTTTTGTGTAGGAGATTTAAAAAATACATGTATAAGATGAGGCCCAGAATTTGCATTGGGGTTGTGTCACTTTTTTGGTGCACGCCCCACATAAATTCTCATTTGTTAAATATTGTGATGTGCTCAAATGCAATCATGGTAGACCTGCTAAACCTCTGTGAGGTTTTAAGATTTGATGTCACTTCTTGTGAGATGGTTTGCGATGCCACTTCCTGTGATGCTACATGCAGTGCCATGCACTGTGATGTCACGCACTGTGATATCACATGCCATGATGTCACTTGCATATTGCCTAACTTGGTTAGTCCCCCCACTTCTTTTCTTAGGACTTGTGCACCGTCCTACATACAGGTGATTAACAACTTCATTTTGCTTTGAATTGTTTATGTGTATATAAGCATATAGGTTTATATGAAGAATCCAAATACTAATAGACGCCCATTAAAGGTTGTGTCCGACCATGGACAAGAGATATATTTTTTACTGGCTTAGAAATGTGACACATTATGTTTGACAACTTTGTCGTAAAACAAAAAATATGTCAAAATAAGCTAAGCATGGCAAATTTCGCAAGGGTCATATTAAAGGGAACTTTTGTGTAGGAGATTTTTTTCCCACTTTTATCCATTTCTCTCTTTCGCAGAAGGAGAGCAGAAGTGTCTAATGACCCGAGAGTGTACACTACAGTTAACTAATTTTGAAACGGTCAAAGATATCAGGAGATCCATGACTGGGGTAGTGAAGAGGTTAAGGGCTAAACAATAACATTATTACACTTTCCTCCAGTTCAAGAGACTTGCGGAGGTGGGAGGGTGGGGAATAAGGAGGCCTCGCTCCTATCCCGATGGTACTGGTGTCACAGCAGTCCCTGGGATACCAGCTCAGGCTCCCCCACGAAATCCTGGTGCTGCTCTTATGCTATAAGTAGCATGAGAGCGGTGTCAGGATTGGTCTGAGCAGCTTGGCCTGTCGCGCAGACAATGCACTGGAGAAACCTATGTGTGCATGTCAGTTTGGCCGACCTAAGACAGCTGGCCAAACTGACAAGCACACTTAAGTGCACTCACTCCTTTCCTCCTCCCACTCCCACAGCCCAGCCCCACCTCTCCCTGCACATGCTGGCTCAGCCAGCAGTTGAAAAATAAAACAATAATTAAATATTGTTTTATTTTTCAGCTGCTGGCTCTGAGCCAGTGGGGTGACGCTCCTCCTCCATTGGGGAGGAGCTGCGCCTGGTTAGAGACTAATGATTAGCAATCACTCATTTTTAGGTCTGGGATTTAACTGTGCAGATGAGAAACAGACCTGATCTTACAATTACAGCTAGAATGGGCTTTGGGTCCGGTCAACCATTTTTTTCAATTTTTTTTTTTTTTTTTTTAACTTTTTTGACTTGCCTCTTTCAGCTATTGGCTGTGACTTTACACAGAGCCACTTGCATGTGCCAAAAAGAGTTCCTCTCTTTCTATCTCCTAATAGTGTTTAATTGTAAAACATAAACTAAATTGTTTCTAGCATGTAGCTTATGCTATTTCATAAACACAAAGCCATCTTGAAAATAACACTCCCCATCCTCAAAGCAAATCATTTTTCACCATACTCAACACTAGGAGTTTCATCTCAAACATGTAAACGAACTGAAATAATTGTACTTTAAACAAAACATTTTATTGTGCAAACAAATGCTACATAAAGAGGCAAAAAAAAAAAATCACACCTGGTAATTAGCATATTAAAACATTTACAAACACATTGATATAATTACAGTAAGCGTTTGTGGCTGGACACATGATTCAATCTTTCTGGGATGTTTTCATTCAGTGCAGTGTGTTTTTAGGTCTAGCCTACATACAGCTTTCAGCAGTACGATATCAAACACCGATTATGGACAATACCAATGCTGACTTTGCTTTGAGTCAGCCCACTGCTTGCCATTGGCTAGCTTTCTCGTTAACTGTGTCTTATTTGAGGATTTTCTTCCTTTGTGTGTCGGTCCATCCCCTGGGGCACAGCTTCTTTAGCATTCTTTTGAGTGCAAGATTTTTATTCTTCCTCTGCTTACATTCTGGGAACTACTTTTTTCTTTTACCACTCCAAGAGAGTGCATGTTTTCGTATCCCTCCATTGTGTGGTGCTCTCCCACTGAAATTCCTCTCCCACCTCTAAATTCATCTTTTACACCCCCCAATCAGTTTTGAGTTCCTCTAAATCAGTTCTTCTGTCACTTCCATCACACCTACCGCTCATTCGTTCCTACTATAAAACCACCACCCACTTTACCCTTGATCCTCTTCCCCATCTCATATTTTGTTATGGATCCAGCAGCTGCAATTTGCTGCCAAGCAACTACTTAAAAAAATAAGAGCAACTCTAAGATAGGTTTACACCTTCACGGAATGGTAAATTAAATCAATAAATAAAATACCCTTTGCCTCATGACGATTTATGGATGTGCAAGTATGCTTTAGCACAATGTTGATTCACATTTAGGAAGCAAGTTTTTTTTTTTTTTTTTTCAAAGCAGAACTATATCAGGAAACAGAATTGGAAAAGCCAAACAGACCGGTAATCTCATGGGAAGGCAAGCCATATTGCCTTTGCCAATGTTTGTTTTTTAAGTCTCAATTATGAACAATACCATTATTTACAGTGAGTTCCGGATGAACCCATTGTTTACCACTGGTTTATTTCCCTGGCTATCTTATTTACTTGCTTATTTGACGGCTTTCTTTCATCATCCTATTTGTCCCTCTGTGGAAGCATAGACCTTTTACAATTTTTCTGTCTGACTAAGTTGTATACATACACTGCTTAGTCCAGGAACTTCTATACTTGTGTTTTTTTTTTTTTTACTGTACTCCATCACTTCAGTGCATGTACATTCTCCCTTGTGTGGTGCTGTCCCTTCACATCAACACTCTGCGCTCTCTGAGTTGTCTTCACTTGCCCATAGCGTCCCCCTCCTCTACCCAACCACTCATATCTTTTTTTAATTTGGAGGCCTTAGCAGCAGCAATTTCCTACTGGGAGGCTCCTTTCTCTATAATGCACTTTCTACTGCTGTGCACTTGTTACTTTTCATAAATCTATTTTTCACTCCAAGATGGGAATTCACCATCGTGGAACAGTAAATTAAAATTAAAACCTAGAAATGGCCACCACAGTGATGCAAGAATGCGTTTTGACAAGTGTGCATGTTATCATACCGGGTGTCAGCCATTTTGACTTTTTTGACAATTTGTTATAGCATTGACCAAAGCATTTTTTTCTTTTGGCCAGTGTTTTCCAGTTTACAACAAGCATTAGTAAACCCAAAAGGGTGGCGAACTCCTTTCAAGGGTGAGGCATTCTGGCTTTCCCAAAGCTTGTGCTTCAATGTGGGTGCACATCAAGAAGTGGTTGGGTAACTCCCATAAAAAAACCTGTAACTTGTTATCAGCTTAAAATGGTCAGCATGGTTTCTTAAACACCTTGAAGACATGAAGCCCAATTTAAGATAGCTGCAACACATGCTTCTTCCAACACTAGCCTGAGTCTTCTTACGACATCAACAGCTTTACACCACTCCTGCCAACTCACATGGCTGCACTGTGTCACACAAAAATGTTCCATTCACAAAGTTACGCAGTGAAGAGTAGCAGACAACCTCTGTAGATAGTGGGTTTCGAACTCCTTTATGGGCACTCTGCACAGCTGATGTCCATGGGGGTTTAGCAACCTCCTTAGGACATCGACTACCATCTCAGGGCCTTTTCACCTGGGGACAGAGGGGAGTCTCTCTCCGGCACTGCCTGGCACAAAGCCACAATCCCTTTCCATGGCCAAACCCTTCAGAGGCCAATAGGGAGTAAGACACTAAGGGGTTCAGGGCTCTGTACCACCTCTCACACTGAGAATTGCTTCAAAGTTGGCATGGCGGCTTTTGCTCATCTGTTGTAACATCCACTCATCTTCATGCTTCAGTGCACACAGATGCATAGAAATAACAGAGGCAGAGTCACCCTTGTTTGGATTCAAACTTATGATCAATGAATAGTACACTCTCTCGCAATCAACATACATGTTCTTTAGCGACCCTGACAACTAGATAAACAATTGCTTTTACATGGCATATGGGGTGTATCCTTAATACTCAGAATGCAGACTGAGGTTGGTTCTCAGGTGCCATTTTTTCCTCATGAAAGTATGGAAATATGACCTCCCTGACCTCCCTGACAAAATTCGGTTTACTTACAGCACAGGCCCACACTGGCACCTGTTCGCCTCTTGCAATTTGCAGCATTGATGTTATATACATGTTAGTCGTAGTGTAAAAATGACAAAAAAACTTCACAGGCTAAGTCACCCTTACCATGATTCAAACTTATCTGTAACAAAGTTACATATTTCTCTGCAGAGCATTCATTCCCTGATGCTTTAATAGATGAATTTAAGTGAAATGGTAAGCTCTATATAAACGCAATTACAATACAATAACTGTGCCATAACTCAAAGCTGAATATGCCAGGGACTTCTGGCTGCACGTAACAAGAGATGGCTGCAAAGCTATGAACTCCTTGACGCCCGCCAAGTAAATAGCTGATTACTAAAATGGACACCAAGTGGGTTATTTCCATTGGAAAGGCATAACTGGCTTATATTATAAAAATCAAAGCTTTCTAACAAGAGATGGTAACACGTGCAACTGGCGGAAAAAAGTAATCCATTAATCAACAAACACAGAAAAATTAATCCATTAATCAAGAAACACAGGTTTTTAAGTGTGTTAGGTCATGCCGGATCTCAAAAAGAAAAAGAAAAAAAGAATAAAAAGAAATGGACAGGGGGTCGCCCGTGGGGAACACAGAATAGCAAAACAAGTGTTATTGCCCATTGTCTTTCTCTACATTTTTTCCTTCCAAATGTAAGACAGTGTGTAAAAAAAGGCGTCTATTTGAGAAATGGCCTGTAATTCACATGCTAGTATGGGCACCCCGGAATTCAGAGATGTGCAAATAACCACTGCTTCGCAACACCTTATCTTATGCCCATTTTGGAAATACAAAGGTTTTCTTGATACCTATTTTTCACTCTTTATATTTCAGCAAATGAATTGCTGTATACCCGGTATAGAATGAAAACCCATTGCAAGGTGCACCTCATTTATTGGCTCTGGGTACCTAGGGATCTTGATGAACCTACAAGCCCTATATATCCTCGCAATTGAAAGAGTCCAGCACACGTAATGGTATATTGCTTTAAAAAATCTGACATTGCAGGAAAAAGTTACAGAGTAAAACGTGGAGAAAAATGGCTGTTTTATTTCAGCTCACTTTCAATATTTTTTTATTTCAGCTGTTATTTTCTGTAGGAAAACCTTGTAGGATCTACACAAATGACCTCTTGCTGGATTCAGAATTTTGTCTACTTTTCAGAAATGTTTAGCTTTCCGGGATCCAGCATTGGTTTCACACCCATTCCTGTCACTAACTGGAAGGAGGCTGAAAGCACCAAAAATAGTAAAAATGGGGTATGTCCCAGTAAAATGCCAAAATTGTGTTGAAAAATGTGGTTTTCTGATTTAAGTCTGCCCGTTCCTGTAAGGTGGGAAGATGGTGATTTTAGCACCAGAAACCCTTTGTTGATGCCATTTTCAGAGAAAAAAACACAAGCCTTCTTCGGCAGCCCTTTTTTCAATTTTTTTTTTTTTTTTAAACGTATTTTCACTGTATTTTGGCTAATTTCTTGGTCTCCTCCAGGGGAAACCACAAACTCTGGGTACCATTAGAATCCCTAGGATGTTGGAAAAAAAGGACACAAATTTGGCGTGGATAGCTTATGTGAACAAAAAGTTATGAAGGCCTAAGCGCGAACTACCCCAAATAGCCAAAAAAGGGCTCAGCACTGGGGGGGAGGGGGAAAGGCCCAGCAGCTGAGAGGTTAACAAGCGAAAAACACTGATTGATCCATGTCTGGACTACAACTGTAAAAACCGTTAAGCTATTCCATGTCAGAAATGCACTTCCTGTTTATACTTCTAAGACCACCAACTCCTTCCTTAGACCATTTACTTCAGAGTCTTGCATCTTCAGAATTGAAACAATTCTAATTATTCACAAGAACATTGTTGTTATTATTACTTTATCTAATACAGCTAAAAACAATAGCAAATCCAATAGGTCTGGCTTGTTTTAGGTATATGGGTTGGCTGCAGAGGTCAACGTGGGTGGGGTTTGTGGAGCATGATCTATCTGCCCATATGTTTTTTTTTTTTTTTTATTTTATTTTTTTTTAATTTAACAAAAATAGCTCTCCTACTTTTTGTTAAAAGACAACCATCATTGAATGGTTGAAAGAGGAGATGCCTCAGCTGAAGTGGGAGGGAGTGATCTGTGTTGTGAAGTGGAGGGAGGAAAGAAGACAGCTAAACGAGAAACAAGACTTTTTACCAAACCTGGCCTGCTGCCTGAATGAAATGCAAACGTGTGCAATTGGTCAATCTGTAAATGTACATATTGCTTGGAAGGCGGTATTGGCTTTATTGATGGAGTTACTGTAAGCTTTGTGATGACAAATATTTGTTCTTTTTTTAGGGTACTGCAAAGGTGTTACAAGATTAACTTTGGAATGTGAGCTTTTAATGGGCAGTTATAAATAATGTTTGCACTAGATAAAATCTACGTATTACTAAAAACTATATTTTGAAAGCACTTTTTTATCTTAGACCTAGATCTTTTTGTACATTTTCTGGCAGCCTATTGTATACTGTATGCAATGCGTGTTTAAAAAAATATAATGACTTACATATAAACAGTGCTTTCTGTCACAGGCTGGGACCTCGGAGCAATAAAATACACAAGCCACTATTACTCACTGCACCAACAAGGATTCCAATCTGTAACTCACTGGTTAAACACACACACATCTGCAGTTCTCACATTAACCGACATAGGTTTCATACCATAACTCAGTGCAGTTCCCACTGATTAGTTTAACTAGCATTCTATTTTAACTAAAAGTGTGCCACAGTTTATATGCAGTTACTTGAAGGTAAAGGAGCAACAAAAAATAGTTACAACATATATATATTTATATATTTTGTTTTTTAGCTACACCTTTGTACCTATCCCCATGTTCTCAGTTCCCAGTTATTTTTAGGCCGAGCCTCAACAGCACATGCACTGTCTCGAGACCTGTTGTAAATACGTTGTGGGCTTACTTGCTGACCATTTCTTTTTATTGGCTGTTTCCTTTGTCACTCTTTTATGTGTTCTTCCCATTTGCCGAAGACATGCATTTGTCATGCCTTTTCCTGTTTTTACCCCTCCTCAAGAGCATGGACCAAGTACTGGATAAATACGCCATTCACTCTTATAGCCTGTGTTTTGGACCTACTTTTTTCTTAGTTGCAACACATTTCCCATGATTGGTTTGTTTTATCTTCCTCCTAGTTGTCTCTCCCACCCATGTGCCCCCGTCCATTTCTTTTCCTCCCTCAGCCACCCTGTCCATGTTCATCTTTCTCCACCTGCCCTAGTGTCTTTCTTCTCCCACTCCCCTCTCCCCATCGGCCCGTTCCCATATCTTCTCCCCACACCCAGCGGGTGCCAGTTTTATTTGTGCATTTCCAAGAGGTTGTTTGTTTCGGCAATTAACAATATCTTCATTGTAATCCCATTTGTCACCATTGGTGTGATCATCCTCACGGTTTAGAAGGTGCAAGGAAGTGGGTGTGTGATCATGGCCTGAAATGGTAGCACTGGTGTTTCCCCTTGCAGCCCCTGCGCTTAGCCCTCAACTCTGGGTTTCTGTGCTCGGTCTGCAATTTCCTGCTTATCCGACCTATTCAGGTCAAGTAAGGCCGCCAATACTACTACCCCCCTACCCCCGCCAAGTAAATAGCTGATTACTAAAATGGACACCAAGTGGACCGTCATGCAATGGCTCTTCAGTTGAGCGCACAAGTCTGGCTGGGTCTTGCAATGTGTGTGGTAATTCTGTTTGTATAGCACTTACAACACCCAACAAGGAGTTGATGACTTCATTTTGTGAATGAAGTGAACACTACAGCCCCTATTACAATCAATATTTACTGATTCGGCGGAGGGATTGCATTCATAATAACCCCTTCTACCTCTCCCCCCCAAGTCAGACAGACATTTCACCACAACTTTCTACACATATAAAATTATTGATTGCACCACTAAAAACATTGAAGCATCAAACATGCTATTGATGACCGCATATACAGTGCCAGCAAAACTATTGCAGGTTATTGGCATGTGTGAAGATCTGTTAAGTTTGCTGATTTTATCAATTTACCTCTCCTGAAAACAGTGAAACAAGGTACTCCAGTGCATTCTGATAATTGCAGCTTTGGTGAAGGAGAAAATGTAATCAGGGCCCGCTTGTCGCACATGATTAATGCAGGGCTGAATTACTGAGTCATACCCTTCCATACCCGTTTGGCAGTGACTAATCCACACTCTCAGGCTCAGTTTCACAATGATGATAGGGTGGTGCTAGTGGCAGGCCAGAAATCCTCACTGATTGATGCCCTTTATTTCTATACCACGTCTGATTTAGTAAGCAAATAACATTACCAATGAAGGCCTACAAATAAGCCACATCAAATGCCCCATCCTAAAAGACTTACCTGCATAGAGCGTCAAGTTTAGGTGCAAGAGTCCCCTCCCCCTTTGGCCCTCCTGCACCCCTTCTCCAATTACAGCTTCCCATGGTTGATCCTAATCAGCAGCCATTTTATGCTCAAAGGTTAGATCCTGTTAAATATCAGTGCAGAGACTGGCCTGTGAACTCATATTTGCCCATTGTCCCCTCTCCTGAATCAATTATTCAGTTGCTAAACTGAAGGTGAGAATCCACGGGAGGGTGTGTGGGTGAGAGAGAAAAGGAAGGGGGAATTTGGGCAAAGGGGATTGGAGGAAGCATAAGGGAAGTAAAGAAAACACAATTTTATAGGCTGTCTGAAGCAGGCAATGACACTTCTGGTTTCCTAGCTGGGCTGTGTTTGCTCTAGCGCGTGCCTCATTTGTAGGCTGTAAGCATTATGTTAATGGTTTTATGGGTGTACACAGGTTTGAATTATCTAAAAATGCTTTATTCAATCCAACCACTCCATCTCCTTTGTGTCCCCTAAGTAGGAAAGAAAAGCACCGCTTTCTTTAACCTTTTCCCATATCTATGCCGAGCTCAAATCCCGTGAGCCACAATGAAAAGTGTTGAGGCAAAAAACTCGAGTCTCTGGGATGCAGACAGAGCTGTCACGGATAGCTCAGTGGGTTAAACACCTGCTGCACAGATCTCTGTGCAACAAGAAAGGGCACAAATTCCAATCCTCGTAGTACAGCCCAGATGATGAATGTGCATGCTGGTTACATGTTCAAATCATGTGAATTAGGTATGTTCTGTAGTAGAGGTGGAAAGACTGCTACGCTCATACTTCAGGGTATAAGTGACAAGTGCCAACCCTGACAAGGCCGCTGCACCCCATCATCCATTTACATTCTACTGCGTAATGGACACCATGGAGTCAGCTGCACCAAACAATATATTGTGTGTTTCTCAAAGTAATGTATTACACATTGTTCATTACTCCACACAGAAATGTCACTGCAGGACTATCAACCCGAAGATACCGAATACAAAAGATTAATTAATAGAACTGGAGGAAGGACTTGTCTGAAAATAACCAGCACATTTATATCATAACTATATTATTTTTTTAATGTTCTAATAAAAAAGTAACCTGACTCCACATTACCAGCACCTGTAATTTGATTAGTAAATTCATCCAGCCCTCCTCCTACTTTTGCGGTGGGGGCACATCTCAAGTTTTTTTTTTTTTTTTTTTTTTTTTTTTTTACTTTCAATTAAAAGGAGCGCACCTTTAACATTCGCCCTCATCTCAGCATATTTATTATTTACATCGCCCACCAGCAGCATTTTATTTAGTATGCATTTAATACTTTTTGCACTCGCCTCAGTACACTCCCCAACCACACATTTCCCCCATGTGGTGCCCTGATGCATCCACAAATAGTCTGTGACGTGTTCTGTGCCTCTCTTTGCACTAAAGGGGCAGGAGATAGAAGGATGCAAGGCCTTATTGAGACAGTTTTGGTATCTATTTGACTGGTTATCACTGCTCCTCTCCACCAACCCAGTACAGTCCTCGCCCACTCTCGCTATCCACAGCACACAGACTGTTCAGGGAGGAGCTACTTTCCAGTACTGTCTGCAGCAGCCCAACTCCCTCAGCAGAAATAGTGAGAGAAAGGGACAGATAGAGGCACCTGGAACACTTGAGTCTGCCAGTGTGTTCAGGGTTCCCTGTCTCCAACTTGACTCTTGTATCTTTTGACACATGACCTTGAGTCCCTTAAAGGTCAATCCAACACTGCTAACACATTAGATTTATCTTTGCTCTCCCCCAGGCATAACCACTGGCCTGGGGACGTGCGATGATTTGGAAGCCCACACCCCACCACCTGTCTGTCCCTTCCTCATTTCTCCCTCTCTCTTTTATTTCTTTACTTCTCTTCCATTCACCCTCTCTGGATTGCTGTCTTTGTCCATCTCTGCCTCATTATCCAACCCCAAACATGAGAAAAAGTTATAAGTGGGGGAACAATGTGAAGGAAAAAACAAAAAGAGACTGAGTGTGAGAGAGTTCACCAACATCTCTCTTTCAGCACGCACCCCTCCTCTCTCCATTTTTTTTCTTCTATCACCATTGCCTCTCTCACCACACACCTTGGCAACCTCTTTTTCTCTGTTCCTCTCAGCCTCCCATCTCCTCGCCTAACCCCTTATCAGAAAATTAAGCCTCTAACTCCTGCTTAGGTTTTTTTTTATTTTTGCTTCCTCCTTTTTTCTGTTAAATGCCCTACCTATGTTGGCATCCTCATCAATGTTGCTCCTTCCCCTGCCTGTTACTTCTCCGTATCCCCCCCGCTTCCCTCCACTCTATGACACTCCACTCCACACAATGCCAGACTCCTCTACGCCACTAAGTTTTAGCCAAGCTAAACAGCAGCTATGCTGGTGTATGATATGGCTAAACACATTGCACAGCCAATAGCTCTTGCATAGGCGAGACCTATTAGCTTTTCCATTGCTTATTTTTAATGCGCTTTGACAACCGACTGGTTACTGTGACATGTTTCAGTGAAGCAAAGGAAAACTTGGAGGAATCGAAATGCTGGCTCGGGTTACGCTCTGAGAATCGCAGGATTTTAGTTTACATGGTTTAAGACATGACTTTAGTTACACAGGCCACTCTTCTTGGACGGGATTCATAAATATGTTTCTTCTGCCGCACCCTTTTAGAGACCCCCCTCCCCCGCCCCAATCTTTTTCATCCCACTTAAAGCACCAAACAAACATTTCGGCTGTGCGTTTTAAAAAACTTCCAATTAAGAGAGGCACATAAACTAATCAATGGATCATTGGAAGTTATTTTCTTCAGCGTAAGACAAGAGAAATGGTGTGGCCCATTAAGTATCGTGGAGTTCATATGTACTGAGACCTACCGTGAACACATGCTAGAAATTGATGCTTTTATATTTCGGGAATTAGCTGCTAATGTAGCATGAAATTAGCAGAACAAAGGCAGCTGTCCTGTTGTCAGTCGTAAAGGGCAGTGTTCCTAAAAGTTGTAACCCCAATGGGCTAATATGTTTACCTGGTTTGGAAAGGCGAGGTTTCACTGTCCTCGCTTGTCCACCAAAGCTGTGAACGCGGAACCAACAGCTTTAGTTACTACTAATAAAAATGGTGACCGTAAGGTGGTAATATATTATATTCGTGTAAGAGAAAGTCAAATGCACCATGGAGTTGGGTGCCTTGTTGGTCTTTTAGAAATGTTCAGATACACAACGGTACGTCCGGTTAGTTAGCAATTAGCTGAGCAAGGCAATTATTAGGTTTGATGATACTCAAGGTTTACCTGTAACGAGAACCTGTGGGAACTAAGCTGCATGGCAATCCGTTTGAATAAGCAGCAACACAGAATGCCAGTAGTTGCCGAGCAGGCAGGACTTAGGTCGGCCATTTATGTTACAGGAAGTAGAATGAGGCCAGGGTGTTGTGTACAAAAAATGTAAAGGGTCGGGTAAAAGCTGGAAGCACTGTGATGTACGAAGTAGGTGGGATGTCGGAAATGAAGAGGCACGTGATTGTGATATTCTATGACGTGGTGGAGCTGGACGCCCAGAAAGAGATGGGCAAAGAACTTGAATAAAATTATCTTTACATCCCTAGTAGCAGCGAAACAATTCGCATTACAACAAA
This sequence comes from Pleurodeles waltl, assembly GCF_031143425.1. Classification (NCBI taxonomy): domain Eukaryota; kingdom Metazoa; phylum Chordata; class Amphibia; order Caudata; family Salamandridae; genus Pleurodeles; species Pleurodeles waltl. The sequence continues at coordinate 514,782,264 of NC_090445.1, forward strand.
GGTTCATTGAAGCTGTGGTTTTCATTGCTTGCAAGGAAGACCAACACACATGGCAAAAAGTTATACACAGATAGATTATTACATTTATTAAACAGCGGGGTAATACCTTAAGTTCAAAGGTTTTAATCTTTGGCAGGACTCAATCAGTCTCTCACCCTACCAAAGAGGGTGACAAGAATACCAATTATTCATACACGTTCAGTAACAGTATGTCATTAAATGATGACTGTTTAAATGGCAAGAATAAAACGCGCCTTTCTGAGTTATAGTTAGCACTCGGCCACAGAAAGACAACCTTAAATTTTAAGTTCTGGAAAAGTATGTTGAAAAGGACCAAACTCGCCTACGCCGAAGTCAAGCGGTCAGAAAACCGCCATTGCAGTGATCTGACCACCGGAGCTATTAGGAGTTTCCCACTGGGTCGGCTGGTAGAAAGACAGCCGAGCGGGAAACAAACCACAACATTGACACCGGCTCATAATTGAGGCGCGGCAATTTTGCATGCGTTGGGTGCAGCAGCACCAGTAGGTCGTTTCGGCGCGACGTAGCTGCCCATGGGGGCCCCTGCAAAGCCCATGCCAAGTGCCCTCGGCGCCCCGTCACCGGCAGCAATTACATGGCCGTTACTGCCATGTAACCGCCGGTAGTGAGGGAACTCGTAATCCCCAGGGCAGCACTGCATGTAGCACTACACTGGCAGATTCAGACTGCCAGCACTGCCAAGCTGATGGCTGGCACAAATGTGGAAGTGCCGGCAATCCGACCGTGGCGCTTTCACCGCAGTCGTAATGTGGAGGTTGGATCGCCGCATTGGCTGCGGTCCGACCGGCACAGCAAGTCTCGCAGTCCTAGGACTCCCAGGCTCGTAATGAGGGCCTGAGTCCTGCATTTTCTGACATTAACGAAGCAGGTCACTGGGAAGCAAAAGAGGAGAGCACAAGGATACTTTGGAAAATAAGAGTACCGATCAATGTTTAGATTAAATATTGAGAAGCACCTTTTATTTTCCCCTTTGCCTTTAAAACCAAAATGCAAGAATAGCAAAGCAAAGGAGAGAGACTTTTTTCTAAATGGTATTGCCAGATGATGAGTTGTATACAGATGAACACTCAGATTTCCTCTAGTGCTGAAGGTGCTGATTCACGATTAATGATGGATATAATATTGTTTGTGTCTTTCTTTCAGTTCATTATATGAGCACGAACTTACCATGACAAAATAGTAGGCGGAAATGGGTGTGTATAGGACACTGTGTGAACTCTCCGATGCTTACAGCATTAGCCATTACATAAACCCCCTCAATAACTATACCTCCCTCAGAAACAAAGTGACGATAGTGATAGGTCTCAGGTCACTACAGAAAAGGCCAAACCTGGAAAGGAGGAATTGCAGTAATAGTACAGTGCTGCCGGGGAGCTTTAAAAAGAAATGTGTCAGACACCATCAGGCACTTGCTATTACATTGGTGGCAGGGATTATATTTAGATGCACAACTTCGTCAAATATGTGCCTTGTAGAAGAAAAGTAGGTACAATTACAGCAATATGAAAATCTGGTGTAACAATGTGGTAGTCCAAACAAACCACGCTACCTAAAGTTTTGTGCATGGGCTCCTCAAGAATTGAGGGTCCGTTTTAATATCGAACAGACAGTTTGCAGCACACGTCAAATCAGTTTCAAAACAGTTCTAAGATCTGTCATAGACGAGTTTCAGTTCGGAAGTCTCGATTTATTTTTCTTCAAAGGTGGGTGCAGCTGTTAAAGACAAACAGCTTGTTACATATATCAATCAGGGCAGCATGTGTATGTCAAGTCCACGTTCAAAGCAAAGGGCATCTTAGTGACAAGGGTCTTATGCCAAACCATTTCAACAGCAGCGTATGTGCAGTAAATTGCATTGCGATGCAACATAAACCATTTCTTAGCTTTACAGTATCATTGGCAAAAAAAAACAGCGCACTTGCCTCTAGAGAGTATAAACACTGGCTGTCAAAGCAACTTCATGTCATTATAAGACAATGGCCTTATGATGTGCCACAGTCCTGAAGCCTCCTTTGAGCCTTTGTGGCTCGAGGATAAATGCACACACACTGTCCTTATAGTCCAAATCTGTTGTCACAGAGCGTGCGGGTGGAAGTATGAGAGCGCAAGCAGCACACGGGAGTAGCAGCTACATGAGGAGCGGTGGAGAAGCACACGAGGGACAGAACACCACAGAGCATGGGGAGGAGACCTGGGGGTGAGCGAGAAACAGCGCAGCGGGTGAAGTATTTGGAAGCGCACTTGAGAGAACGATCCGGAAATACAAGCACTCTGGGAGTGCGTAATCAAAAAGAGAAAAGTAGTTCCCTAAACGTGAGGGGAGGAGGACACATGTGAACAGAAGGTATGCTCCAAGAGTGGGATAGACAAGATAGAAGATGGAGAAGATGGACAAGGCAACCCATGAAGTAAGAAACAAGCAAATGAGCGTGATATTAAAGCCAAGAATGAGAAACAGGAGGTCTTTAAGAAGGGTCACCAGAATTTTAAAGTAAAACAACAGGACATTTAATAAAAATAGAAAGAAAAAAAAAAGACTACAATTTTTCCTCAACTGAGGTGCTGAATGACTGCACTCATCAGCATAAAATTAAAGCAGGCTCACTAAGAACAAAAATAAAATGTATGTTTTTAAAGCCAGTATTGTGCCTTTTAAATAAATTGATTTCTTATACCAGCTGCTAATTATCCCTGCTTTGGCAAACGTAAAAATACACCTCCCACCATTCCATTTTCAGTCACACTCTCTAAAAAAAAAAAAAAAAAAAAAAAAAAAAAAACAGGACATGAGCTAAATTTCCCGAAATCTGCCAGGACAGCTGGTGAAAAACCGAACTGTTCCAGCAAATCTGGGACGCCTGGTCACACTATCTTTAAGCCCCGATAAATTCCTTTTAAGCTGACAACACCTCTCTTCCAACCAGACAACTTGTGGTACAGCAAGCGAAATGAAGGAACATATAAAACATAATACGAAAAAAGCAATTGAATTAAAGTGCATTTTATTAACATAATTTTTTCTTGCTATTCTTGTGCATATAAAATGCATGCTAAAGTTAGACACATGGGTGGTCATTACAACATTGGCGGTAAAAGCCGCTTACCGCCGTGCAGAAGACCGCCAACAAACCGCCGCGGCTGTGGAATTCCGCCACAGCTATTATGACCCACATCTCGAAATCCAACAAAATTCAGACACCCACACAAGTCCGCCACACCAAAGGTCAGTGATAAACTGGCAAAAACAAAACCTCCACCGTCACGCCAACAGAAATACACCCACTCCATTACGACACACGAATCCACGCGGCGGTCTTTCAAGCGTGGTATTCCATTGGCGGTACACACCGCCGCGCTCAAAATACACACACACACATACAAAACACAGCCACATTGGACAATCCGAAATACACACACCTGAGACACATACACACACACCACTCCCACACACCCAATACAATATAAAACACACACCCACATCACCCACAAACCCCTACGACCACTATTACAGAGAGAAGGCCAGAGAGAGACACCACCATCCACAAACTAGCAGCCACAGGCACTCAACACCATCACCCACACAACTTCCACGCACAAAACACCACACGCCACTACATATCACCACAACTATCACCAAACACACCACCCCACACATCACCTACACCACCCCATGGCACGGCAAAGACACCCCAGGTTCTCGGAGGAGGAGCTCAGGGTCATAGTGGAGGAAATCGTCCGGGTAGAGCCACAGTTATTTGGAGCACAGGTGCAGCACACCTCAATTGCAAGGAAGATGGAGCTATGGAGAAGAATAGTCGACAGGGTCAACGCAGTGAGACAACACCCAAGAAATCGGGACGACATCAGGAAGAGGTGGAACGACCTACGGGGAAGGTTCGTTCCGTGGTCTCAAGACACCACTTGGCGGTTCAGCGGACTGGCGGCGGACCCCCACCTCCTCCCCCACAACTAACAACATGGGAGGAGCAGGTCTTGGCGATTCTGCATCCTGAGGGCCTCGCAGGAGTCGGTGGAGGAATGGACTCTGGTAAGTCAAACCTTTACTAATATATCCCCCACCGTTCCTGCATGCCATCACACACTCCTACCCGTACCCTCACCCTCAGCACTCCACCAACTCACATATACCCCACTATCACAAACCACCCATCCCAACACCAAGCCCTGCATGCAACCCCAACGCATGGACACCCATCACTAAAGCATGCCCACTGCACATACCCATACAACCCCCTAACCCATCATCACACAAGTCCCCACATAGGAATGCAAGCACTGGGGTACACCGGTCACCCACCCATTGCCCACCATGACACACACAGATACAATAATTAAGCTTTTACACCCCTGCAGGACCACTACCCAACATCACCAGACAGGAGGGCCCAGACATCTCCACCCCACCCACAGAAGAGGCCCACAGTGATGACAGCAGCTCTGTCCAACTGGATCCAGATGACCAGCCCGGACCATCGTGGGCCTCGGGACAGTCGGTTCCCCTCGCACAGGCACAGGCCACCACAGACCTTCCACCCTCTGGTAACACCAGCACAGCACCCACCCAGCGGGCCCATACCTCTGTCCCCAGGACACGTCAATCAGCCGTGTGTCCACCACTACAGGGAACCCAGGATAACCCACCACCCCAACAACAACAGGGACCTGGGGGCAGTGGCAGTGGGCACACGGTCCAGGGGACGGAGGCTCAGGGACACAGGGGAACTGGGAGGGCTGCTGTGCGACAGGGGGCGGACAGGCCAAGGGAACCCACTCTCCACAAGGCCCTCTCCTCCATCATGGGAGCATACCACCACTCCCAGGAGACAATGGCAACGGTCCTGGCCAAGTTTCAGGAGACCCAGCGCATGCAGGAGGAACAGTATCTGGGCTTCAGGGAGGAACTCAGAACCATCAGCTCCGCCCTGGGCACCATTGTAGGGGTGCTGAAGGAAATACTAAACACCAGGAGGGACACTGTGGCACTCCAAGGGGCCCCTGACACTAGCATGGACGATGAACTGCCCACCACCGCCGCCAACGCTAGTGGACAGGAGGCACCGCCACAGGACCACCACACCAGCACCCCACCCCCTGCAGATGGAGAACCACCCCGCAAGCGGTCCCTGAGATCCAGGAACAAGACAGAGTACGATGCCAAGACCCCCGCCAAGAAATGAGACCACCCTGATTGTCAACCCACTGTCCCACTTTGTCACCCTGTCCATATTGGAACTGCCCCAGCTCCACTTCCTATGCCCACATGGGCAATGCATCTATGAGACAAATAGACTGGACTCTGCCATGGACATTCCTCCACCATCACCCCTCACCATTTAAATTCCCCCTCCAATATTTTGCATTTAAATAAACACACCTAAAGCACCAAGATCTGGAGTCTGTCTGTGATTTTGAAATAGTGTATTTGCAATTACATTGACAAAATTTCCAGGAATTAGTAATGTCAACATACCTATATCACACAGCTCTAGTCCATGAGTAATGTAAGCAGATGACACATGTTGGGACCCACACCTGTGAAACCATAAGGGAAAGTGAAAATCTCAGTGACCATACACTGGGTGAAATCGACAGACAGGAGAGAGGTAGAAGTGTAAAAGTACTTGTAGTAGGCAGGAATGTATTCTCACCTGTGTTTCACTGGAAATATTGCTGGATGACTGAGTCCCTGTTGTCAATGTCTTCTTCCTCTGCTTCCTCCTCATCACTGTCCACAGGCTCCACACCTGCCACAACACCGCCATCTGGACCATCCTCCTGCAGAAAAGGCACCTCTCGTCGCACAGCCAAATTATGAAGCATACAGCAGGCCACGATGATCTGACACACCTTCTTTGGTGAGTAGAATAGGGATCCACCTGTCATATGGAGGTACCGGAACCTGCCCTTCAGGAGGCCGAAGGTGCGTTCGATCACCCTCCTAGTCCGCACATGGGCCTCATTGTAGCGCTCCTCTGCCCTGGTCCTGGGATTCCTCACTGGGGTCAGTAGCCATGACAGGTTGGGGTAACCAGAGTCCCCTAATAGCCACACCTGGTGCCTCTGTAGTTGAACCATCACATAAGGGATGCTGCTATTCCGCAATGATGTAGGCGTCATGCACTGAGCCAAGGAACATGGCATTCACATGGGAGATGTACTGGTCTGCCAAACATACCATCTTTACATTCATGGAATGATAACTCTTCGGGTTCCTGTACACCTGTTCACTCCTGTGGGGGGGGACCAAAGCCACATGGGTCCCATCAATGGCACCTATGATGTTGGGGATATGTCCAAGGGCATAAAAGTCACCTTTCACTGTAGGCAAATCCTCCACCTGAGGGAAAACGATGTAGCTCCACATGTGTTTCAGAAGGGCAGACAACACTCTGGACAACACGTTGGAAAACATAGGCTGGGACATCCCTGATGCTATGGCCACTGTTGTTTGAAAAGACCGACTCGCAAGGAAATGGAGCACTGATAGCACCTGCACTTGAGGGGGGATTCCTGTGGGATGGCGGATTGCTGACATCAGGTCTGCCTCCAACTGGCTACACAGTTCCTGGATTGTGGCACGGTCAAACCTGTAGGTGATGATCAAATGTCTTTCCTCCATTGTAGACAGGTCCACAGCGGTCGGTACACCAAAGGATTCCGGCATCTCCTCACATGTCCCAGCGTACGGTGCTATGAAGGACAACAGCGACCACAGAGTCAAACAACTCAGAGGTACCTACCCACAGTTTACACAGAACACCATTCATACACAAAAGGTGGCCTGTATGTGTGACGCAGTTGGTAAGTAGGCCATGTGGGCCCCTGAAATGGCGGCTGCCTGACCTCTAAAGCGGGACAATGGGATTTGAGGTAACAGCGCTAGCGTTGTACACCGTCGCGGTAGGCGGGCGAAGACCGCGGCGCAATGCTGCATTGGTTAACATTGGAGCCTATGGGTCCCAGGAGCCAATGACGATGTACGCCGGCGGTGATGGTACGCACCGCCGCGGATGTGACCGCCATTTTCTAACTGTTTAATCACTCAATACCTGACCTTCGACAGGAGAGGACCTACACTGCAAGTGCTGCTGTGACCTCGGTCTGGAAGAGACAATGGCTCGTGCGTCTGGGGAAAGGGCCCCTGCTTTCACTGCAGAGGAGTTGGAGAAGCTCGTCGACGGGGTCTTCTCCCCCCCCCCCCCCCAGTACACGCTACTCTACGGTCCTCCAGACCAACGGGTAAGTACACAGGGAGCATGTTGTAAGGGCTATGCCTGTGTGGAGAGGGCTGTTTGTAAGAAGGAAGGGGGCAGAGTTCTGAGTGCATGAAAGACGGTGACTGCATGTGCCACATGGCAAGGGTAGGGATGGGGGCCACTCACTTTGATGGTGCAGTTGGTAATGACTTCTCTTCTTTCCCTGTACATTTCATGTAGGTCAGCGCCCACCAGAAGAAGGATATTTGACGTGCCATCGCCAAGGACGTCCGGACCCTGGGGGTCCACCACAGATGGAGCACCCACTGCCGGAAAAGATGGGAGGACATTCGCCGCTGGAGTAAGAAGACGGCGGAGACTCAGCTGGGGATGGCCTCCCAACGTAGGAGGGGTGACCGTCGAACTATGACCCCCCTGATGTTCAGGATCCTGGCGGTGGCCTACCCGGAGTTGGATGGGCGCTTGAGGGCAACACAGCAGACACAAGAGGGTGAGTACACTGTCATTCAGCTGACTTTGCGCGCAGTGAAGGTGTCTGGGTGGGGGAGGAGGGCTGTGGGTTCCCCTAGGCCAGGGCGAGTTCCGTAGGCTACGCCCATTCATAAGGCATGGCCCTGTGTCCCCCCACCCCACCTCTGTAGAGTGCCAAGTACAGCTATTCATGCCCCAGGGTCATCTATGTGTGCAGATGTCGTCCATAGCCTTGTAGGCCATTTCCCAGGAATTGCACTGTAGAGCCCAACAGCGCGACGTAGTGCAGGGGACTGCTGTGTCTGTATTGTCCGCCAACGGTAGCGGTAAGCCATGCACTCAACCTGTCTTTCTTCTGTCCCCCCCCCCCCCTTTTTTTGCGGTCTCCCTGTTCTTGTGTGCATTAGCATCATCAGGGAGAGGTACAGTGGCACCGGAGCACGAGGGAGCTGCATCCCACATGGGCATGGAGGCCCACACTACGGACTCAGAATACACCAGTGGGACGGAGGGCGAGGGGAGCACCACGGCGGTCACAGGATCTGCAACCAGCGACACGGACTCGTCCTCCGATGGGAGCTCCCTTGTGGTGGCGGCAACATCTGTGCCCCCCACTTTAACAGGTACAGCCGCCACCCCCCTACCAGCACCGCCCTCCCAGCAGCCCCTCAGCGTGTGCCCCGTGCCAGCTCACCCAGAAGGGTGCGCATCACCTTCGCCCCAGGCACCTCAGCCCCTGCCCCTGTCACCTCTGCTGCCCTCAGTGAGGAGGCCATTGACCTCCTCAGGTCCCTCACTGTTGGGCAGTCTACCATTTTGAATGCCATCCAGATTGTAGAAAGGGAGTTGCAACACACAAATGCATTCCTGGAGGGCATTCATTCTGGTCAGGCTGCCCTTCATCGAACCCTTCAAACTCTGGCCTCAGCACTGATGGCAGCCATTGTCCCTGTGTCTAGCCTCCCCCCTCCAACTTCCTCCACCCAGACCCAATTCCCTGTACCTCTGCCTATCCCAAGCACACCATCAGACCAGCCTGCACACACCTCACCACACAAGGGAAGCTCAGGCAAACATAAGCACCACACATCCCACAGGCACTCACGCAAGCATCACACACATACAGACACACCAACATCCACTGCCTCCACTGTGTCCCCCTCCTCCTCGTCTCCCTTTTCCCTCCCAGTCTCGTCTACACACACACCTGCATGCACTACCACTACAGCCACTACATCCCGCACCAGCACACCCACCACCACACCCCGCTCACGTGCACTCACCACCCCAATACCATTTACACGTCCCCTGTGTCCTCTCCCAGTGTGTCTGTGACACCCCCTCCGAAGATACACAAACGCAGGCAAACACCCACCCAACAGCCATCCACCTCACGACAGCCTCCAGCGCATGCACCTGCACCCAAATCCACAAAATGTACACCTCCTACAACCACAACCTCTTCCTCCACTCCCAAACCCCCTCCAGCTACCCGTCCCAGTGTGTCCAAAAAATGGTATGTGGAGTGCACCGGCCACCAGGCCAGCCAGTCTGTCACGGAGCCACAGCACAGCCAGCCCAGCCCCCCCCCCCCCCCCCCTGTGAAGCACCAGAAGTTGGGCAGTGCCCGGCGGGAGAGGGGGAAGACTCCAGCCAGCCAAGCCGCTCACAGGGGTTCCGGGGGGAGTGTGGACTCAGCTGTGACTCCTCCCAAGGTGGGGAAGGGGCAGAAGAAACCTGCAAAGTCTGGGAGGAGCAGCACGACGGAGAAGACCGCCATCATCCCCGCTGGCCAGGAGGCCAGCCCCATCGTCACTGCCCAGGAAGAGTCCACCGCCAGCCCCATCGTCACTGCCCAGGAGGGCCCCACAAGCCACAGCCCAGCTGAACCATGAAGGACCGCCAGCCACAGCCCAGCTGGGCAATAACAGGCCGCCATGGCCAGCACCGCTGAACAGGGCAAGCACAGCTGAAAGGTCAGAAACTGCCAAGTCAAGCACCGCTGAACAGGGCAAGGACCGCTGAACAGGGCACAGACTGCCATGGCCAGCACCGCTGAACAGGGCAAGCACCGCTGAACAGGTCAGAAACTGCCAACTCAAGCACCGCTGAACAGGGCAAAGACCGCCATGGCCAGCACCGCTGAACAGGGAAAGGACCGCCATGGAAAACACCGCTAGCCCATTTGCGGCAGGGGCAGTGACGCAACTGGGACCGTCACGGGGTGAGTGCTGCACTCTGGGCACCAGTCCCCCTACATAACCAGTGGAGACATACATCTACTCCCTCTATCCTTGGCAGGATGAAGCACTCTGGGCACCAGTCCCCCTCCAGAACCAGTGGAGGCATGCATCGACTTGAGACTGTGGCTTTGCACTCCCCAGGATGGTACAGTGGGCAAACCACCCACTGGAGAGACTTGAGAGACTGTGGCTTTGCACTCCCAAGGATGGTACAGTGGGCAAACCACCCACTGGAGAGACTTGAGAGACTGTGGCTTTGCACTCCCCAGGTTGGTACAGTGGGCAAACCACCCACTGGAGAGACTTGAGACTGTGGCTTTGCACTCCCCAGGATGGTACAGTGGGCAAACCACCCACTGGAGAGACTGTGGCTTTGCACTCCCAAGGATGGTACAGTGGGCAAACCACCCACTGGAGAGACTTGAGAGACTGTGGCTTTGCACTCCCCAGGTTGGTACAGTGGGCAAACCACCCACTGGAGAGACTTGAGACTGTGGCTTTGCACTCCCCAGGATGGTACAGTGGGCAAACCACCCACTGGAGAGACTTGAGAGACTGTGGCTTTGCACTCCCCAGGATGGTACAGTGGGCAACCCACCCACTGTAGAGACTTGAGAGACTGGCTTTGCACTCACCAAGATGGTACAGTGGGCAAACTACCCACTGGAGAGTCTTGAGAGACTGTGGCTTTGCACTCCCCAGGCTGGTACAGTGGGCAAACCACCCACTGGAGAGACCCGAGAGACAGTGGCTTTGTACTCCCCAGGATGGTACAGTGGGCAACCCACCCACTGTAGAGACTTGAGAGACTGTGGCTTTGCACTCCCCAGGATACATCAATGGGCATGGAGCCCCCTCGTGGATCTGGCGTTGTGCACTCATCCGGCTGAGGTGCCCCCCCTTCCCTTCCCCCTGAGGTGCCTGTTGTATTTCTATCTGATGCCCCAGCAGTGTTCTCTCCGTCATGTTCGGGTATCTTGTGTGGGCCTCGCCCATGCATTTTGGGCCCAGTGGTCCACGGACTATGAATGTTGCAAAACCTGCACTGACAATCGTGGTGTATATTTTGTTTATAGTGTATATATATATATATATGTATATATATATATATATGTATATTTTTGCTTACTCATTTTTGATGTATTACAATAGTTACACAAATTTCCTTTTGTCTTTGCATTCTTCCGGGGGTTTGGGGGCTGTTACACCAATGCTTATCTATACATTACAGTGTGTGTTGTAGTGGGTGAGGGTCGGGGTGGGGGTTGGGGGGTTGCGTGTGTGTGTGTCCCTGTTTTTTGCCTCCCCCCTCCCCTATGTCGTAGGTGCAGTACTCACCGTGGTCTTCGCCGCCGGCGTTGGTGATCCTCGTAGAAGAGCAGGAAGACTAGCGCTGGAAGAATATGAAGTTCCGGCTCCATGCTGTCCTCCTTCCTCGTGGAGTGTGTAGAGGTGAGCGTTTTTCATTCGAAATGCCTGTTTCCGCCGTGTTTTTATCTGCGTTGTCTCCGCCCCGGAAAAGGTGGCGGATTGGCCTGTCATAATAGTGTGGGCGGTACATTGTCTCCCGCATGTCTGTTGCCGGTGACCGCCAAGCTGTTGGTCTGTACCGCCGTGGCAGTCTGTGTGTTAAAGTGGCTGTCTTTGTTGGCGGTTTCCGCCACGGTCGTAGTTGCAAAATCTTTACCGCCAGCCTGTTGGAGGTCTTACCGCCACTTTAACACCGTCCGCCAGGGTTGTAATGACCCCCATGGTCTTTTGTGTTTTTCTATTTATTAATCAACATGGAGAAAGGGGTGGGGGGGCTGGGTGAGAAATGGGACACAGCTAGTGAGTTCCCGTGGGGAGACAGCTTAAGGTCCGTGTATAGGCATATGCCATGGTTCTGACTGAAGGGGGAAGAATATGAAGCAAGACAAAAAGTTGGCAGTCAAGTGGAGGGGTGGCAGTGTGGAGGGATGCAATTGGTGAAGTACTACAGTGTAATGTTATGCTGCTGTCATGCCATCGTAATGAAACCTGCTTTGGTGGCGCTATAAGGGTTTTGTCCATCTTGGCTAAGATCTAAGTATCCTAGACATAGGAACTGAAAATGAAGGTCTAATGGGCTTCTGAAAGAGGCTAAGGTCAATGTCTGAGAAGTGGCAGGGGATGGGATGACGAGTCCATTGGAACACCAGATGTGAGATCTTTTTGCTTCAGAATACAAAAAGCGAGAGGACAGCACTCACCAGGTTTATGTCATAAGATTAGCAATGAAGATTTGAGTTATCAGTCGCCCGATCGTATTTTGAGAAGACTCAGTAGAACCAAATGTGCTTGATTAATCAATGAACTCAAAACACATTATAAATGTGAGTGCCATACCCCAAACCAGCTGCAGTTACACAAAAGTTGTAGAAGGAAGAGGCCGCATTTCCACAAGCCATTCTTATGGGACTATCTAATTTTGGAATTACTAGTTTATAAGCATCAATAGGCTAATACAAAGCAAATGCTGATGGTGGCCCAAACTACTAGGAGTATCAGAAATTAAAAGCTGTGCAGGATTACCACACTCCCAATATTTACCAGGCCACAATTCAAGCATGTGAAACCTGCCAAGATCTGCGAGGTAACACCTCAGTCATCACAAACAACCCCAGGCGTAATAATGTAATTCATTGATATTTTAAAAAACTATGGTATCTGTATCATTACAGTTGGGCCAAATACATCAAAATAATGTTATCCCAAACAATCTCATCAGGAACTGGAACAGCAGAAATGCCCACAAGAAGCAAGTCTCTTCGCACTCTCTGGGAAGACAAATAAGGCTTTAAAACCTCATCCTCATCAACAGCAGAGCATTCAGGATGATAATGTCCATTGATGAACAGGAAGAAGACAATAACAAACCCAATCCATAGAAGGAAAACAAGCAATGGCAATATAATCCACAGGTAGCACAAGAATCAAATAGTTGTGCTTATGCCAGTTAAACGTTTACATATAACATGTGCTGTTGCAACAGGTGATGCTGAAGAAGTTGAAGAAAAATCATCAATGTTAGCAAAACAACCAGAAGCAGACTGTGCAAAAACTGGAGTCAGTGTTGTTGAAACAAAACTTGTAGACGTATCCAAAGGGGGTTAATGGTAGACAATCCCATCTGTTTGTATTGCATTTGTAAACTGTAGATTAACATTCTGGACATCCCATGTGCTTATAGCAGTACCTGGACTCAATACAAATTCATTCTCAGCACTCCCCATTCTCTGGGAAATAATTTCAACATTGCTTAATGCTTGTAGATGTATCTCCTGTTTGACAGTGAGAGGGGCAAGGGAACTACCCAGGAATCCTGCAGTCTACTGTGTAGGATCGGCCACTGATAGAACTTTATGTGATCAATGGAGACAAAGCAGTTGTATTTGGAGCCAAGCAGCGGTGGTAAAAAAAAAAAACTATCCCAAGAACCGGCACCAGTGCCCATCAGGATGGGCCAAGCTCCTCCTTCACAGATAACTCTTCTCAAACCAGATCCCCAATTTCTGGAATCCAGCATGTAGATGTTGTTAAATCCCTCATTCCCAAATAAGCAGCATGTGCTGAGGAATGTTCATCTCGAAACTGTTTTAACTCCTGCAAGACAGGGACACGTTCATTTATGTCAAAAGGTGTTTCTGCTGCCATTGCATCAAGACTTCATAAGGGATACTTCCTCCTAAAGATCTTCTAGGCAGATTATTTAATGCTCACTGGTCTCCATACAAGTGATGGATCTAACCAGGACCTGAGCCTAGTACTCTGCGAAGGCTTGCATTAAGTCCTGTTTGTTTCTTTCCACAACCAAATTTTCCTCAGGTTGGCACGGACTAGAATAATGCACCATAACACCCGTTGTTTCCATGGTGTCCCTATATATCCTAGAGGCAAAAGCAGGGCTCTGGTCCAAGTGGAATTCTGCAACTGCATATGTCCCGATAAAGACTTGCAAATCTTTAATAACAGTTTGAGCCTCAGCCAATCATTATGGCCGAAACCATAGAAATCTGGAGCCACAGCCTACTACAAGTAGAATGTATTTGTATGCACCATCTGAATTTAGGGGACTGCAATGGTCCAGGTACACACACTGCTTAGACTTGTTTGATATTAGGAGGGGTGTCTGTGGTAGGTGCTTGATGGCAGAGTCTTTGTTGACAAGTGTCACAGCTAAGGACATCCTGTTTGAATAGACCGTGCCACCAACAGCATTTGTGTAGAAAGGAGATGGTAGCCGCCACACTAGCATGGGCAGACGGCACACCCTCATGAGATGCTTTGATCAGTTCTAGCCTATGATCTCGACTGGGGATCACACAATCACCCACTGCTGGTATAGTTACAAACTGAATGTTTAGGGCACTTAAGTGGTAGGAATATTTGGTTGAGTGTGCTTTTGGTAAAGGCTTGCCGTCAGTCGAAGCATTCACAGCAGCAAAAATGTCATCATCCACTCCTGTAAGAGAACGAGTTATTGCAGCAACAGATGCCGTAGCAACTGCAGATTTGGCAGCTTCATCAGCCAACGCGTTTCCTACAGTGTCTATCCCAGCATGCTGGTGGCCCAATGTATGTATTATATGAGCTTGTGGCAGTTTGTCCTTAAGACCTGCCACCCTCCCGACAAAAATTGTGTTTTATGGTGTTTCCTTTTGAATCTCTGAACCCATTAAGGCACCAGTAGTGTAGGTGTCATTGAAGGACTGGACACAATAATACGAGTCACACACAATAAGTGTGACAAGTTCAGTCGTAATCACCACAACTTTATTCTTTTTTAAATTGAGGTTTGTGCTGTGGAAGTTTCTTGTCCTTTTTTTTTTATTGCGATGAGTGTTGTCAGCTTTCTTTGGTTTCACATACTTATTTCTGAGTTCTGACCACCCACCTCTCTCGGTCAGTTTGTCAGATCAGTCCTGAAAGGTATGAGAAGGGCATGTATCAGTATACTTATGCCTGTCAGGGGATTTCAAATTGTCACTATTTCTAATACCTTAACTTTATTCCGAGGTCTCCGACTGCAGAGATTCTCCTTGTTGTTTTGATTTATCTTTACGAGATTTTTGTTTGCCTCAACGTTTTTTTAATTTATTTTAGAACACTCCTGCGCTTGATTGGTATTATCCTTTTCGGAATTACCTTTAAGCTGTGGTCTGGCCCCCGACTATCCCAGCCTATACTAGTACAATTCTTTGTAAATATTCTTTGTTAGCTCATGTTCCTAATCAAGTTAAGGAACATCTTTGAGCCACTGGTGTAATGCCAATGCTGCTGCTTCCCATTTACTATTGCTTAAAATAATTAGGGTACTGTGGCAAAATTGCCCATTAATTTCATTCCCAAATACAGGGCAGGGGCAACCCTGTTTTAATTTTTTATTTGTTCTAACACTTCCAGAAGGTTCAAAAGTGTTGTTGTGCCATGCGTTGTGGTATAAATTGCAGCAAATACTATGCCCCAAGTAGCACAGTCATTTAGGGAGGGAAACATCACAAATGGTATTCATATTGTGAGCAGTCTGAGTGTCTTGATTTGTTTTTTGTGTAATCCAAAACAGAATTTCTTCACATTTGGTGTGAGCCTTACCCATAATTGCATTAATAGTTGCCGGGTTTATCCCTGGTGTTGCCAATTGCTGGGCAGCTGGAGCAGCCCTCGCTGGGGCGGTGTTCAGAGTTCGCTTTACAAATTTCATTAAGCATCTGTAGGAGCTTACTAAATTATTATATAAGGGCTGAAAATCCACTGCTTACATATTTTATACATTTGGATGTGGTGTGTGTGTTTAAGTCAATGCTGGTCATGTAGATTCTTCAGTACTTAGGGGACCTATGCTAACATGTTGAATTACATGTGCAAGGGCGCCTTGAAACCAGTTTTGGTGTTCTTGATATGTTAGTGTTTTTTCTAGATATTGATAATCTCTATATTGTGCTGGTACATTAGCTACAGTGTATGTGTGAAAAGTGTTTGTGTGTGCTTCAACTGCAGGAAAAGTGACCAATGAGTAGAAAGTTTCTGTTCTGTATGCACTGTAGGCATCTACCACAAACTTGACAACTCCAACCCCATTAGCAAGCCACTTAGCAAGTAAATATTGTGTGACAGCTTGTCTACAATTTACTGGAATTACTACTGGTACGCGTTGTGCCATGTCTATAAGACAGCATTCAGAGACACAAACACCAAATGGGGTATCCTTTTAAGGTTCAAGCTTGAACAACCTATAGATGAAGATATGTACTAATTATTTAACTGAGGAGGATTTTTCCCTAACACCACAGTTGTCTACGTATAAAAAGATGATTGAGGCACCTTTCAAATAAGTATCTGATCCAAAGCTGGTGCAGTTCATCTGAAGCTAATAAGACTGCATGTTTAGAGCGGCAGCACCACCAACTGTGGGAGAGTGAGTCAACCCCACACCACTTGGAAGCTATCGGCCTAACTCCTGGCTAGCCCACAGTGCCTCTCCCAACCCTGGAAGGGAACAAGTGATGTGTGGCAACCTAGACCTGAGACTCTGATGCCTCAGGAAAGTTGTGGAAACAGCTCATACCACTTTCACTCAGTTTCTCACCGACTTACACATTCCAAGGCAAGACACGAGATGCAAATGGGATTTCAATGCATTTATTGAACAACTGCATCCTAGTGTAAAAAGCATGGGCTGCTATAATAGGCATTTGAAACATAGCATGGTAATCATCATTGCAACCAAGGTAAAGACGAAAAATAGCTCACCATTTTGTAGGATTCTAGAAAGCCTAGAGAATCCTGCCTAAACCCTATGTCTAAATCTGACAGCATAGTGGTTGTAACCCTTCTGTCTGCCCCAAAGTAAGGGAGTAACGCCGACCCAATACCTGAATAGGATAGCAGGGCTCTGCCTGTTTTCTGGACGGCAATTCTCTTGGGAAGCTGTAGAGTTTGCACTAGGATCACCAAAGCTGTCTATAGTATGGTGCGCATCTCAGGACAGTCTGGACTGGAATGCCCTCTATCCTCCTTAGGCCTTTGTGCTGTTTACATAACAACCCATACAGAGCTCCCAGAAGAGGCCTGACACACTGATGTGTCTAATGGATAGGAACTGGCTCCTTGGCTGGCAATACAAGTTAGCATGTCATGCACCATACATGGCAGCCTTGGACAAGCCACAGAGTGCACGTTGTACAATGGCTGATAAAATGTGCAGCATGAACTCTGTCTTCTTAGAAAAAGGCAGCTGATTAAAATGTAAATACAACTAGCTAAAAGCAGGTTGCACTAAAAAATATGAAAACAAATAAAATGCATAAGTGTAAAAGGCACCAGCTGCAGGCCTAATGCTAAAATAAGGGTGTCCAAATTAGGTGTTAAAGGGGTCCTACAACAAAGGGTATGCCGTGACACAAACAAGGAAGTGTGCTTTCTCGCTAATATGGCCCCAGTTAACAGACTCATTTTTATTAGTTCTATAATGCTTCTTTTAGGTGAAAGTGGAGCTTTGCTCAGCAGGTGTGGTGGCACCCGAGGAACCTCAGCTAAATGCTGCAAATTCTAAATCCATGAGGCTTAACAAATGAAAGTGGATATCTCTAAGAGCCCTGACAACAGTGTCTCACTGAATGCCAGGATTGCAGACTGAGTCAAGAAGTTACCTTTACAATAATTTAGAGAAAACAGGCTGCCTATGTGGCTTTGCTGGTTTTTGATACTTATTATGTCTGGAACTTGATAAAAAAACAGCTAGAAGTTGATTTTCACAAATGGCCAGGTCTCTGCCAGGAAATGAAGATGGGAACTGAGAAGGAAAGGAAGCAATTAAGACTGTGGTTCAGAGAGGCTTCTGGGTTGATATGAACACCATCTTCCAGCCCCATGCTGTCCATTACGCACCAAATGCATTCTGGTATATGTAGTCTTGGTTCATTTAATGGAACCAATTGGACCAACACATGACAACAATGGTTTGTTAAAGGAATTAACAGAATTGGAGCATGGTGCCCATGATGTCTTGGAGCGGTCTGGAAATCCTAGTGCAGATGAACTGTTTAGACTTAGTATTGGGCCCACTTTATCCAAGTTAAGATGGTGCTGTGGGCTCTGCTGCTTCCTAGGTGCTTATGGAATGCTTGCTGAGGGTGCAAAGTCCAATGGAAAAATGAATACATAAATGAATAAATGGAGCGTTTTTTGTTTAGTGCAGATCTGCAAGCAGAAACCTGGCAATGAAGGTTTGTGATAGAGGAAGTTAATAAAGCAAATGTTACCTCAAGAGTGGAAAAAGGGGGTGCTGTCACCGGTTGCAGTCCCTTTTCTTGTGTGTGGTGTGATTAGGCCTGCCCTGAGAGAATCAGCATGCACAGTTGTGAAAGATTAGGATGTGGTTACAGGGGGCACACAAGGAAATTAATACCGACTTGGGATGGTTTTCAGCTCAGTACCAGCCAACAAGGGTTGTCGTAGGACTCCCATTGTAGTAAAAGATTGCTGGATTTTGGGCGGCAGTACCACCGAGCATGGGGAACTGAGTCTGATCCCAGACCATGTGACAAATGTCGGCCTAACCCTTCCGGTTAGCTAACAGTACCTCACCAGTACCAGAGGTTGAATTGATTTGTGGCATCCTATCGCATGACACTCAGACTCCTCAGGGAAGTTGTGATAGAACAGATTATATCCCACTCGCTCAGTTAGACAAGTCTAATACATGCAAAGACAAAACAGTGGCAGGATCTTGATTCAATAGTTTTTATTGGAGCAACTGTGTTCTATGTAAAAAGGCATGAATTGCGATTATGATAATGAAACAGAACACTATTACAGCAGTGACCAGAAAAGTGAAACACAGGAAGGTTCCCACCATATTGTCACAATAGTGTGTCTAACATCCCTAACTACACTACTAAGTTTGTACATCAGAGCAAATAGCAGTGGTAACCCTAATCCAAACTTCTAGACCTGGGAAGGAAGCCCAATCCCCATTATTGAGTTCAGAGGTATAGAAGAGGTCTGTTAGTCTGCTGGGAGTCCTCCAATGTAGACGAAGAGGAAGCGCAGAGTTTCAGCAGAAACTGCGACGACGTGCAGCTCGAGATGGCAGGCTGGCAGGAATGTCCCCTCTAAGTTAGTTGGGGCAGCATGTTTTATAATAAAACATCTTGTTGTTCTGAGAACTGCCCTGACGTGATGACACGCCTTTTTTGTGTAGTGGCAATACCCCATAAACTATTGTGTTCAGCCTTGGAGCGAGCACAGGATGAAATGTTGTGCAAAGAAATGAATAACAAATTCTGCATGGAAGGGCAACTGATAAAATTATAAAACATTGCCACTAAAACAAAGCCTTGCTAAAATAATAAGAGGAATAAAATAACAAGTGAGTAGGTGAGAGGGCGCAGGGCTCAGACATAAGCTAAATTAAATGTGCCTACATAATTGCTAAAATAACCTCTCAGCGGGGCCAAAGCTTTCAGTAAGCCACTCACAATCGAGCAGAAACCTAGAACTTTAAGGCAGCCAAGGTTAAGCGTTCTCCCATTCAACCCAGTTCTCCCTTCTCTGTCCTTGGCTCATACATTTTATCATTTCCAGTTTTACCCTTACCTAATTTTGTTCTTTACGTGCTTAGTGCTTTTGGAGTTTACTAGCTGAGTTTCTGTTGAGTCTGTTACTTTTGGAGGTTTAGTCCATGCAACACAACCAAAGCGCAGCTGAGACACCCAGTGTATTTTGTTGATGCCCCCAGCCATGAAACGTGCCTCCTTAATTCAGATTTAGTTTCCTATGAGACATTTCTTGGTGTTGATCAATGACGTGAGAATGATGACATCATTAAAGTATGTGTACCCTTGTCCTAGAAGGACACAGGGTGCCCTTTCTTCTATGGTCATGACAATGACACATGAAGATATCAGTGATTTCTATCCTCACTTCCTCCATGTCCAACACGAAAGGACGCTCAGAGCTGACTTTGCGGTGGTGCGATAGGTGCAGCCGCACATGACACTGAGCAGGGGGGTGGGGTCGCGGGGGGGATGTGTTGGAAGGGAGGTTGTGTTAAAAAAAATAACATGGGTTTAAAAGCAGCTGCTGCAGAGTGCCCTGAATGTTCAGCAGCTTTTAGGCAACAATAAAAATGTCAAAATAACTCTTGTGATTAATGTTCGTGGTGGAGAGAAATCTTTTGTCTAGTGGCATTTTTTTTAATCATCATGAAGTGCAGATGGTTTATATGCCTGGTGCCAAGAGTGTATATCATGCAGAACACATAACTATATTTTATGTGGATAGCTCAGTGGGTTGCTGCTTTTGTCACAGAGGCCCTTTTGGTACTTACAGTTCATAAATTAGAATCCTAACAAGGCACAGCGACCTATGAACTGTTATCAAAAAGTTGCATGCAAACTGCATGGTAGAGGTTAGAACTTTCAGTTTTTTGCCAATATTTTATTATTCTTATGTTGCGAAAAAAAGAGTTGGTTTAGGTAGAAATAATTTATTAGTAAAGCCAACCAAACCACTGTAGTAGTTTTAAACCTGGAGTTTGTGCTTCTACAGAACAAGCACTCTTAAAATATACTGCCTACTAGTTTAGATGACATGTGATTCCTACGCCTTGTAATCTTCTGTAACATTTCCTACACACTGATTTACACACACCTGATTAATTGTCTCTGTATAATGTGCGTTTAACGTAAAGTGCTCTGACAACCTGCAATGGTTTGAGTAGCGCTATAAAACAAATTAAATCCATGTGAGTGAAGGGCTATGGAGAGAAGAGGGTTATTGAAGGGTGGTAGTGAGGAAAACAGTTGGAAGACAATTGAGAGATGTCAATGCTCAGTTGAGGAACGAGGCTGTCTTGACTATCTGTTCTTTGATTATTTCATAAACAGAGTTTCTACAATACCTCTCATTCGGGTCACGTGGGTGGGAGGTGAACACGTTATCGCGATGAAGACATTTTGTGGCAGAGCACAGTCTAATATTGGAGCTTCATGTGTTCTTTACTCGTGATCAACAATGTAATGAATCTATGCAACGGACATGGGTGTTATTGTCACACATTCTGAATCAGGAAATAGTACTAATAAGCTGATTGGAAAAGTATTTATAGTGCAGTCTTATAGTACAGACAAGAACAATTCTGGATTTTAATACTTTTAGTTTTGAACAGACTGTGGCCATTGGAAGGAGTGCAGAACAGTCCACGGAATGTAATGGATTATGGATTTGAGGCTGGTTTATTAATTTTATTGACAAGGATTAATAAAGGAAAACGGAATAAAGGAAAACGGAATCAAGGAAAAGGCCAACAATGGTTAAGCCACAGTCGGGCTCCACACCCTTTTCTACCTGCAACAGCATCTCGCTAGTGATATACATGTGCTAGCACATGCTATCACAGGCTCGACCCTAGAAAACAGGACGCCTTTAGGGTGTGGTCAGAATTGAAAGGTCATCTTTGTGAAAGTGGTTAAAAATAGGGACCAGGTGATTTTTGTTGAAAAAAAAAAAGTGTTTTAATGTCTTGGATAGGTAAAACCTTTCACTAGGATGAGGTAAATCTCACTTGGTAAGAACTGGTAAAAGGAAAATGAAGAAGGAGGCATTAAGGCCTAGGGCATCAAACACTGTGCATCAGAATGCTCGTTTACCGGTGCCATTGCTATAAAATGTCAATTCATCAATCCACTGAAAGCATATCTATTGATCATCTCGGCAATATTCATACCCAGTCGCTATTATTTAACAATATCCCAGGCACAATTTTTTTTACCCATTTCATAATGGCTTATCTGTAAAAAAACATTTTTACTAAAACATCTAGTGTTCCTTCATTGATCTCAACTCTCAGGTGCTTTATGAACAAGTTAAGCAAGCTATGGTGGCCATGCACAAGCTACACAAGCGACATTAAGGATGTCTTATCAGAGCACAGCTATCAATAGTGCCGCTGGTTTAGTGGCACCAGTGTTCACTGGCGAAAGCGGGCCCACTATCCCTGTAGCAGCTGTATTTGTTTTAGAGGCTTCCCTTTTATAATGTTTCAAACAGAAAGCCTGCCTGAGGCCTGGCTTTCTGTTTACTATTCGGGGAGGAAGAAGGTGGAAGGGTATAACTGGAATAGAAGATAAGGGAGTAATTGAGGAGACGAAAGGGATGACTGAAAATGAGAAGGTGGAAGACAGAGAAGAGGAAAGAAAATGACAGAATGGGAGGGGGGTAAGGATCAGAGTAGGATTAAGTAGAAGAGATAAGGACCAGCAGCGGGGCATGGAAAGAGAAAAGAAAGGGGTCAGAATAAGGATGTCAGGAGAAAAGGGAGGAAGGAAGCTTGGAAGACTGAGCGACAAAAAGGGGGAGAGGGAGCGAGAAGAAAGGGACAGAGTGTAGGGTGTGGACGGGAGGAAGGAAATGAGAGAGGTATGGAGACTTCCTTCTAAAGACAGGCAAAGTGGGGAACTAGGAGACGTGGGCAGAAGTGCAGCTTTACTTAGTGCAGCAGCTTCTGTGACACCTAAGTCCAGGGGACTGATTGGACCACTGCACTACAATTATATCTTTATTTTTGTACCAATACACTATTTTCCTTGCTTGTACTAAGGTCCATGAACCCGTGACATTTCAGCAAAGCCACACTATCTGTCATGGTAATGGGCCCTATGAATAAGTCCAGTCAAAAGGAGTGCGGCTTCAAATGGTGTTTAAGGGTCAATCGCAGCCCACTTTCTTACCAAACATACGGTAACCTATGAATCAAAAGTCAATGAGCCCCGCAATATCGGCAGCAGTCAGCCCTCCGCACAGAAAGTACAACTGTGACCGATCTAAGAAAGACACATGAACCACAAGAGCATCACGTGGGCCTGACGCTCATTTGATCTGCTGGTCACTTCACTTTGCACGTGTTAAGGAGTGTCGCTACGTGTAAAAAGAACTACAGACACACCTTCCCAAAGCCTTTACAGCCGTATCCGTATCTGCCTGCTCGCGGAATATAAACTGTTTTTAGATCATTTACCCGGCTCGTGTTTAAATTTAGTGACAGCACATCAAGTCACGTAGTGTGTACAATGTACACAGATTTACAAGTTTTCAGTGAAAAGCAGCAAAAAAAAAAAAAAAAAAAAAAAACATATTAGCCCAAGTGCTGAGTATTCTGTCAAGTTGCTTTGGATAAACACCGCCCCGTTGAAAAGTGTGTGTGTGTGGGGGGGAGTGGTGGGAGGGGGGGGAGATATGTTTGTGGGGGTGCGGCGACTGTCTAAATTACTTCAACAGCCGGTTTTTCTGGTGAAAATTATTTTTTTTATTGAAAATGCCTGGCAGGTCGTTTTTTTATTTTTATTAGTGCCTGAGAGCTGCAGAGATAGAAGTACAACTCAGATCCTAGGAGTCCAGCATCATGAAAGACACGCGACCTTGCACAGCAAAGAGAGGCAGGATTTACTAGCCAGCAACCTGTTGAGCAACACTTGTAACAAAAAACAAAAACCGCTACCGAGGGAGCAGAAGACAGAGGAAGGGTGAAATCAAAGATGAGAAGTGTGGGAAGGAGGACTGTGGCGGTCTGAAGATGGGGACATCTGCACAAAAAGAGGCAAATATCGGTGTGAGGGTCGCTGCACATATGGAACCTTGATAGAAGACCGGACACCGAGAAACACATGCACCAGCCAAAAGTTGAGGGACATTCCCTACTAGGATAGGCGACATAGAGGAGGGACTAAAAGGGGCTTGAGTTAAAGCAAGTAACTGCATAAACCAAAAGCCCTCCTACAAATGGAGAAAAAAAGGAAATACAGGCTGCAACCTCAGTGAACTTTTATGACGCAGACACAGACACTAGACCATAATGCAACATGAAACGAACAAAAATGGGGATATAGAACGGCTGCTGAAATAAAGAATGACAAAGTATAACACAAAGGCATAGAAGAAAATGGATTGGAATCAAAGAGTGCACAAGCTTATACATATAAAACAGACAGCTGGAACTATCGTGAGGCTCAAGACAATACGCCATACGTTTATCTTTTATAATTGCACGTGGTCCTGCACGTGCACGTGGTCCCTTACCTGTGCGGACCAGGTGGAATAGCAAAGGAGACAAAAACCCTGGAAGGGAAGCTGTCGGAAAAGGTTGGAGGAGAGAAAGTAACACAACAGCAGAAATTAGGAAAATAAGGAGAAAAAAAATCTTTGCTTGTTTGAAGTTAGTATTAAAAAGTTTGGGACTAAGGGATGATCCTTGAGGCACCCCACAAGTGAGGGGAATCGACCTTCGATAAAAAGGTTTCCTCCCACACACCTGGAAACTCGTATCTTCCAGAAATGCCAGAAGCTATTTTGCTGCACACCCCTGATTCCTATTTCACTGATTCTTTGTAGGAGGGTGTGGTGAGAACAATGTTGAATGTCGCACTGAGGTCCAACATAATCAGAGCGGTTGTATCACCCTGGTCCGTAATCCGTCTCACTTCTTCCATGACAGCCAAGAGTGAAGTTTCTGTGCTTCTCCCCTTTCTAAACCTTGTTTATGTAGGGTCAAGGACGTTATGGATATGTGTTTATTAACATGTTCATCTAGAATTTTGCTTGCCACTGGAAAAAGGGAAATCGGTCTATAATTTTCAATCAATAGTGGATTTGCTGAGGTTTTTAAGAAGGGTTTAACTATTGCTTATTTCCATGCTATGGACCAGTTCCATTTTCTAAAGGTGGGTTCAAGACTTCTAGTAAAGAACCCAGTAAAGTGCTTCCACCCTTTAAGAGCACACATCCAGAGGAGCTGGGTCTAAGGATGAACTAGACTTATTTATTTTTACAATTGCCTCCACGGAGTCAAGACCCAGTTGTTGGAAGAGATTTAGGGAGCTACTACTTACTCTTTGCCTTGTTTCATCGATAGTTATATCTCCTTTTGGTGATGGAACTGTTAGTGACTCAATGATTTTGCGAATTTTACTTTGAAAAAATTCGGCAGGCATTTTACAATGCTCGGTGGAGCCTGGACAACCTGTGGAGTTCGGAGGTATTTTAATCAGTAAATTAACTATTTTAAATACCTCCCTATGGGAGTTTAAGGCCGTATCTATTTTGTCCCTAAAATAGATCCTAGCTCCGTTAATTGCAAGTTTATATTCTTTTAAAGTGGATTTGTAACAAATCTTGCAGGGTTTATCATATTGCTTTCTCCATTCCCTCTCTTTTCTTAGCAGCCTTTTTCAGTTTTAACAATTTCCGGGAGTACCAGGGAGCCCTATCTCTTTTCTGATTACCTTTTGGGGCTCTATATGGAACCACTTCATCTAGACCTTTGATCATGCAGTTTACAAAGGAATTATATTTCTCAGTAGTGTCATCAGCTGTAATAGGAAGTGAGTCCTCAAAAACCTTTACCCACTCCTTGCTGTCTTATTTGGCCCAGGGTCTTTTAGGTCTTTTTTGCTGAGTCCTATTTCAGCTTTTTTCCATCCTGTCAATCTTAATCGGAACGATGTACTGATCAGACCACGGGATGGGAAATGCATTTCCTGTGTTAAGATTTGGAAGGCTGGATAATACTGGGTCTAAAAGATGGCTCAAGTTATGCGTTGGGTCATTTACAAATTGCTTTAACTGTACGGTCTCCTGATCCTGACACAGTCTAGTGGCTAACTCACAATCCGCAACACTGAAATGAATGTTCAGATCACCCAAGAGAGTAAAGTTAGCTTTACCTAAATAGCACTCCGCCAGAATATCTGGGAGTATCGCAGCAAATTGGGTTGCAGCCCCCAGGACCTAGCCCTGAGAATGTAAACACTGGCAAGCATTCAATAGGACTGTAAGCTCTTTCATCCAATTATTTCAGTGGGGATTAATGGTCCGTTCAATCCTTTCTTGAGGATTATTGCACCCCAACCCCCTTTTTGTTTTTGCAGTTGTGATTAACTATAGTAAATCCTGGGGGAAGGGCCATTACTACATCTGGTGATGAGTCCTTTGTGAGCCAGGTCTCGGTTAAGAATAGTATGTTAGGACTGTGCTCTTCTAAGAGCATCCATATCTCTGAATTATGTTTTGGAATTGATCTAAAATTTAGAAGATACATTTGGATTATATGATCACATTCCGATTGTTTATCATGTTTAAGGTTCTGGTTTAGGGTGGCATAGAGACCCAGTTTAGCTTTACAACTTTTACATTCCATAGGTAATTTCTTCGGGAATAAATTCTTCTTACTTGATTTATGAGGTGGTTTATTCCATCAATATAAATTTTCCGCTGTGTACAGTAACCTAGGTATTCCTTCGGGCAGCATTTCTGGCCCCAGGAGGACAGATGCAGGCAGGCCAGCCTTTGGCGCTCCTTCAGTGTGCCAGCATTGCGCCAGCTGCGTGCATCTGCGCTGTGGCATGAACTAAAGGGACGGACCAGACTCCATCCACCTTCCAAACAATAGACCACCTCCTAAAATGGTGGCTCCTTGTGGTACAAGGGTAGGCTCTAAACACAACCCCACCCTTTTTCCCTACTGTTGCTCCACGTTTAGTAAAACTGCCCCCGTAAAACCTTAAAAATCTTTGGCAATAAAAACTATCTCAATTTAAAATAAAGTGCACAGTGCATATCTCAAGTCCCCCCAAAAATAGCTATTTTGTGTCAGGTTTGCAAATCTTTAACCTTGTCTGTCCAAGTGACCAAAACCACTGAAACCTGTCTAAAATAAAAAGAAACATTGTGGTGATAATACAGTGCCTCGGTAACCTGCAAAACAAAGTCTCTTGATTTTGTACAGTGAGTTATTGTGGGAGTGAAGATAAACTTACTTCATGGCCTAGGGTTAAGGTGGAGTTTGTTCTCTAGAATATAGTAATCTACAGATTTAGGGGCCCTGCAGGCTCCAAGTCAGCAGCTCTCCCTCATGGTGAATAACCTTGATGGGATAAACCGTGGTTTGCTGGCTAACAGCAATGGATGCAAGCCCACAGGCAAAAAGGCTTGGAATTGGACCTCAAGGTCACCCTAGATCAAGACTGCTTGTAAGGTAACTGGGTGCTGGACCACTACCAAAGTAGTAGGATCTGCACAGACCAAAAAGAGAGTTTGTGCAAGGATGGAGTTTGCTCACCAGTCAGAGTCATGACTCCTCTACCCTGCACTTGCAAATGTAGTTTCTTGAGGAATCCCCCTTAATATCTCAAGTGAAAGGTATAGAGGACTAAGGTCGATGGGAAAAATCTATGCTCTAACCTTTAGAATGGACTGCATGTCAGAAAATCTCGACAAACTTGCTGAATGCCTCAACATGGTAGAGTAACGAGTAGTGGAAGCAGAGGATGAGCAGGTCACGCTGTCCACATCACAGAAAAAGGACAAACTTCTTCTTGTACTGCAATTCAAAACTGAAGACCTTGAAGCTTGCACACAAAGAAATAACCTCAGAATCGTGGGGATAGCAGAATCAACTCAAATGAACAATATGGAGTGGTATGTTGAACAATTGCTGTCAGATATGCTGGGTCGAGAGACATTCTCCACTATTTTCATGGTGGTGCGAGCCCATCGTTCGTTGGCACCATGCTAGATCCCTGGGGCCCTTATAGTGAGACATCTAAAGAATAGGGACCACAATGCAGCCCTCCGGAGGGCTTGTGAGCTGAGGATCGAGCTGAAGATCTTGCGTCATGTGGGAGCGGAGGTATAGTTATATCCGGATTTCACGCAGCAGATGCAGGAGGAGAGGAGACAAATTTTGACAAGCAAACAGCAGCTGCATGAACTCCACACAGAATATAATATGCTTTATCCCGCGAGGCTCAGGCTGATGGCAAGGTGTTACTCTTCATGGATCCTAATAAGCTGTAGCAGTTCAATCGCAAGGACAGAGTCGGCTGGGGGACGAAGGAGCCTCTCCAAGGTCCAGCGGAGAAGAGTCAAACAACATGCTGGATGATGTAAAGTGACATGGGGCCATGGTGGGGGTCTGAGGGGACTATTACTCTCCCCTCTGCTAGCAGCTGAAGCTGCTGACTTTGATGGTTCCGGATCCCGGTGGCCTGTCTTGCTGAACTGCTGACATGGAACCCCGTACTTTGTTGGAATGCTGGCCTGCAGGGGATTGCTAGGACTGTCTGGGACCCGTTCATGATGTTCCAGGAATGTGAGTGGTAAGGTGGTATAGACACTGGGCACGAATACTGCACAGGATCAGTGACCAAGGCTGACTATGCACAATTCTCTCAGATTTTTTTGGTGATTACAATAATGGGTGCCTTCAAAAGTGCTAAATTGTTACACTCCTTTTCTTCGATGCACACTTCTTTAGTGTATGTTTTTTGGCTTCAGGTGTCAATTAGGGACACAGGTACGAGCTAGACAACACCTGTCCCTATGTGTATACCACTCAGTTATAGTATTTCTTTGTTGAGGGTGGGAGTTTGTGAGGGACCAGTGAGGGAACCCTGGCACTGCACCATTTGTGGGACTGTGCCATGTGGGTGGGGTGTGGGTATTAGATTCTACAGCAGTTATGTTGTGGGCTGGCAGGAGTTCTGAATATCGCACGACATGACAGAGTGTTAAGTATGTTGATTGATGACTGACAGCAAGCAGGTACCCAGTGCACGCCCCACCAGATCTTGGCTATTATGAGTGGTCACATGGAATGTCCATGGACTCAATGACAGAAGGAAAATACAAAAGGTGGTTGCTTACTTGCAGAGACATAGGGTTGATATTTCAATGTTACAGGAGACGCACTTAGTGCCAGGAAGCAGAGTTTTAACGCAGCATAGAATGCAGGGCCAGTGCTGCACGGTTGGCTTCACAACACATGTCAGAGGCGTACTTATCTGGGTGCTGAGAGGGTCAGGAATCTGCCTGCAGGTGGTCTGTGGGAACACAGGCGGCAAGTACATTGTCGCTAAATGCTGTAAGGATGACTTAGCAGTTCTCCTGATTGACATTTATGGCCCTAATCATGACGATTCGCAGTTTTATCTCACACTAACTGCTAGGCTACGGCAATGGGGCGACTTACCACAAATCTGTGGTGGAGATTTTAACTGCGTGCTCAACCCTGCCTGGGATAGATCACGGGGCCTTACAAGGAGAACCTCAGCTGCGGCACGCACCATCAAGGAGATAATGCTACGTGAGGGATTACTGGATGTCTGGAGTCACAAGCACCCAACAATCCCAGAGTATACACATTATTCTTCAGTTCATAAAATTCACACATGTATTGACTTTTGGCTGCTCTCATGACAGTTTGCCCCTTGGGTTCACCGCTAAATGAGGTCTTACCGCATACATATTCAGACCATTCCACGAGCTAGAGCTACATGTGCCGTGCCATGCCCGCCCTCCATACACCTAACTCGCCACTGGATGCTGCGTTTAAGGACAAACTGAGTCAGGCTATAGAGGCGTACTTTATGATAAAAGTTGGGTCAGTGGCAAAATTTGCCACAGTGTAGGAAGCCTTTTAGGTATATATAAGGGTAGCTTATCCAAGCAAGCTGGGGTATTGCAGTCCCTGAGCGGGTATATCCAGCATTTTGAGGCGGAGATTGTGGACCTCAACTCACGACTTGAGACAGGAAATGACAGGGCTGCCTTGAGTGCTATCAGAACTAAGATGGAAGAATTTCAGGAGGTAGCCCAAAGTGAGGTAAACCACATGAGGAAGTATGCAGTGGCGCGCGCATGTGTGGTGCGAGAGAACGGCCAGCGGCCACACTGGTGCCACTCATGCACCCCAAACAGGAGAATGATATGATAGTGGAGATTCCTGGTGAGGGTGGTCGGGGTTCTGAGCAAGACAGGACAGGTGGCAGAGAGTTTTCGCAGATATTATACAGACTTATTTCGGTCACATCTGATGTTTGACAAGGAAGCCATCACTGATTATATTGCACACATAGCTATGAAGTGGCTAACAATGGAACATAGAGAGTGACTAATGGCACCACTGGGCTTGGAGATCGGGTTGTCCTCAAAGACATGCCATCCAAAAGGCACCATGCACCAATGGGCTTACAGTGGCCTTTCATAAAGCGTACCACGATCAACTCATACCACATTTAGCTACCTTTCGAGGAGATGGCTGCAGATGGCTGTATGCCCCCCACCATGCACAAAGCACTACTGGTGGTCCTGCTGAAGCAGGGCAAGCCGGAGGACTGCTGCTTTTTGTACAGGCCTTTATTACTCATGAATGTGGATACGAAATTGTATGCCAAAATTCTGACCCACCGACTTGCTCCCCTAATGCTGGTAGTTGTGAGTGTGGAGTAGGCAGGGTGTTTACCGGGACGCAACATATTGTTTAACCTCAGAGACCAAAGTAGTGGCAGTATTTCTCTATGCTGAGAGAGCTTTTGACTCAGTTGATTGGGGATTCATGCAGGTGGTTCTGCCTCGCATCGGGGTGGGCAACATTGTCCTTCAACTGGTTAGAGTATTATATACCCAACCGGTGGTACGGGTCAGGGTGAATGACATTGTCATGGCCCCCATCACTACTGAAGGGAGTACTAGGCAGGGATGCCCCCTTTCCCCTGCTTTATGTGTTAGTTGCAAAGCCGTAGGCTTGTGCACTCTGGGAATATCATTCCCATAGAGGCCTACGTTTCCCCCATTATACTCTCATTGTGTTGGCATATGCAGATGACACTCTGCTACACGTTCGTGATCCTGACCGCAACGTAACCCTGATGCAAAGGGAAATGGTGGTATTTGGGGGTCCCGCCGGTCTCCAAATGAACTGTAATATTCCCACTTACTCCCGCCACAAAGTCAATACCCTTGGGCTACCCTTTACAGTGGACAGAGGACTCAGTGAGATATTAGAGGATCCAGGTACGTACAAATCCAGCAATAGTTATGCAGGATAATTATGGTAGGGCACTACAGAGTCTGTCAGATGTTTCAATCACTGGATCAGGTTGCCTCTCTCGCAGGCAGGGTGCGTGGCTATTAGGAAGACAGTGGTCTTGCCTTGCTTTTTGTTTCTCTTCTTGAACATCCTGGTTATTCTTACCTGTTCTGTGTCTGACAGACTAAGGACTTTGATGGTAGCCTTAGCATAGGCAGGTAAGCAACCGCAGGTGGGATGAATGACTAACCTTGCCATATGATATAGTTTTGGGGTGGGGGAACTCAATGCTCCCAACCTGAAGGCATACTATTGGGCCGTGCAATCTCAGTTTGCCCATTACTGGGTCACTTGCCCACAGGACCTACCACATGTGTGGCTGGAACGAGGAGAGGCAGCTCACAGTATGTTTACCCTCTGTATCATCGGCACCTGGCTCGATGTTATGGAGTACTGGACTCATTAAACACAACCCTAATTGCATGGCACAGACTCCTCGAGAGACAAGCGGGTTCCCTACTATACTCACCTCTGACACCCCTGGATTGGTGTACAAGGCTCCCACTAGGCCAGGAGCGTGGTACTCTAAGGGCGCTGAAGGACCTCAGTGTCAACACAATGGGGGACCTTTTTGCCAACGGCAAGATGTGTGGCTGAGAAATAATGGTAGATTGTGATACTCAAATCTCCCCGCTAATGCAATTCTACTATTACAAGGCACACCACACACTGCAGGATATGTTGGAACCGCTGGCCATGCTGACTTCGACCTCGCTACTGCAGGTATCTACGCCCCAACATACATTGTCCAGATAATATGTGTATGCACAAGAAGCGCGTAGGCCAGGGGTGACGAGGTCAGACTGGCCTGGCAGAGCGACTAGGTATACCCATAGATGACAAACAGTGGACGCACTGTTGCTAACTGACAAAGATGATATTCCTGAATAGCAGACACAGGTTTTTACATTTCAAGAATGTCAAGGATGACTAGGATGCACAGGTATGGGCTTGGGATTGCAGAGCGTGCCAAAGACGTCTAGAGACAGATGCAGGTTTCTTACGTTTGGCTTGGACCTGTCCAGGAGTATACGGTTTCCGACGGGCGGTGTTCTGAAAATTATGTATAATAGTGGGCAAACATCTGGACTCAGAGCTGCTATTTGCATTACTAGGATATGATAAGGAACTCCAAAGCGCTGTTGGGCAACTGGCAGCCACATGATTGTTGCTGGTAAAGCATAGAGTAGCAATGCGTTGGGCATGGGGTCCACAGCCGTCTACACAGGATTGGCATAAGAACATGGTGTATTGTAACCAGAAGTCGGACACATACAGCGAGGTCCTACCTAGCTGTAGTTGCCCACACAACATATGGGGACAGTATCAAGCCTACCTAACAGGACTGTGTACCAAGGCGTGGACGCGGGAGGGCAATTCTGACATACCAGAGGTGTAGATGGAAATAGATGTTCACTGGATTCTATGCACAGGGCACTGATCCTGCAGCACACAGTACTGACTGTGAAAACTGAAAACCTTACTTCCAGCGAAAAACTACGCATTGTGACATGTAAGCTGAGTTTTTCGCTATGCCAATGTCATTAGATATGTTGGTGGTGGGAGGGCTGGTTGAGGCTATTGTGGTTATACCACTGAGGAGATTTCGGTCATTCTGGATATTCTCTGATGTACTTTTATGGTGTCACTGTGTGAACTGTAAACTGTGCAGTGCTAATTTGAATTCTTGCTAATGTTCAATATTCTATAGAGAGCTGTATGTTTGTGGTTAACTGCAATAAAAAATTTTTTTTCTTTTTTAAAGGTATAGAGGGCTTCAAGATGCTGTGTGTGTACATGTGTCACTAGACTTCTTGGGCTGACTGTGGTTTTCCAAACAGACAAGGTCAATGGATTTTCAGGATTCTTCCCAATCAGGCAAAAAATTGAATTACTAAACTTAAGCTCCATATTCTGAATGGATCAACAGCAAAAAGGTACACAACAGTCTGGTTCCAAGACGTTTGGTAAAATGGTGTAAGTTTGAGCTTATATTTCCAAGTCCTTGCAGTTATACAGCATATCACTGCCTATTCCACAATAGATCAAATGATGGCCAATCAAGCTGTGGCAGTGTCCCTTCCTTAGAAATATTTTATTTTGGGAAAGGTTCTCCTTGCTCTTTTCCCAGAAGTTATTCTGTTGGACACAGCCTCATTTAGCTGGCAAAAGGCAACCTCAGGGAACCTATTCTGGCTAAAATTTGAGTATTCGTCCACATGGACATTTAACACACAGAACAGAGAATGAAGAATTAGGGGAAGGAGCTGGCCTTTTCTAGGCAGCATCCATTCTTCAATTCATAAATGCAATGCTTTCAAACAAATATAGGTTTGTGCTTATGTACATTTAAAGTTAACAGGTGTTACATTAGTTATAGCAAAGTACTTAACCATGTGGACATGTCCCAATGTCCATGGTCAGTATTGTAATATGCACATAATATCTGCAAGCCTTTCAAACATACAAAATAATTTACACCAAAGGACTAGGCCTGGGACAAATTCTAATTATGCTGGAGTGATCAGAATAATTTTGCTAATTTCGCATTACTCATTGGAAGTGAAATTACCAAAAATTATGCAATTTTGCCAATCTGCGTAATTTGGAGTCATTTGGGGCAAAAAAAAGTCTACTAAAAAGCAGAGAAAGAGAGTGAGTGGCTGCTGATATTCATGTTCTGTTGCTTTTAGCACTATTTTCTTAGCAAAAGGTTCATCATTGGGTTCATTTTGGATGTGAGGGTGTATATTACACTAAGACAATAGCACTAAATGCAGGGTTATGCTCCTTGCATAATTTTGAGTAGTTGTGTTACAGAAAATTATGCAAGTTATTCCTACCCCTAAAATGTCACCCATCTGCCCAAAGGCTCTGGGTCTTATC
Organism: Pleurodeles waltl; assembly: GCF_031143425.1. Lineage (NCBI taxonomy): Eukaryota > Metazoa > Chordata > Amphibia > Caudata > Salamandridae > Pleurodeles > Pleurodeles waltl. The sequence continues at coordinate 514,816,088 of NC_090445.1, forward strand.
TAAATGGAAAGGACAGTAGGCATTCCCAATGAATGTGGCTAGTACACTCCAAAAACCAAGAAGTCCTGCGTCCTGTTTCAAATTCTACAGAGATGATCAGAGTGAAGAGATGAATTAAGGGGTGCTACATCCCATGGTAAAACAAAGGGTGTTCCTGAGAAGAACTTAAATTGATTCCCTCACAGCAGAGGCTCCTCAGCTAAGACAGAGGAGCATCACCCCGCTGCATTCAGTAAGAGGAAAAATAAAATGATAATAACGTAATTTTATTATCATTTTATTTTTCTTGGGTGCCAAGTTAGGATGGGGATGGGCTGGGCTGGAGGGGGCCGGAGGAGGAGTGGTATGTGCACCATGAGTGCGTATGTCTATTTGGCCAGCCAGACAAAATATGCACACTTTGCATTTCTCCACCCAGCTGTATTGCACAGCCGGGAGGAGAAAGTGCACAGGCCTTCACTCCCTGTGTGGGCACTGAACCAGGCTGCTCACACCAGTAAGACACAGCTGTCATGCTGGTGACAGCAATGTCATGATTGGCTGGGAGCCTGTGTGCTCCTGGGAAGAGGACGCACAGCGTCATGAACATTAGTCCTTACAGGCTGGTAAAGATTTTTTAGTATGAAACTAAGATGTCCTGAATCCTGTATCGAATCTTTCAAGAGCATTGACCTATAATCTATTTTCCATTTACCATCTTTTCTCCATCAGTATGTTCATTTCCTCCTACAGTTTCTAATTTCCAGGACATAATGAACAGCTACGATCCCTATTCTTAACAGACTTGACAACTTTCTCCTGTTTTCGTGTCAGACTCTGTTACTGATTTTCTCTGTTCTTTCAAATGTACCAATTTTATGAATCAACTGCTATCAGTGAGAGTTGCTGGTATAAACTGACCTTTATTATTTTCCCATTTCTCCCGCTTCTTGTGAGTGCCATCACATTTTATTTCGGTCTCATTTTTTTGCCTCATATCAAGGTCAGAAGTCTCTAAAATGAATATTTTTCTTGAATCTCATCAGAAAAGAGACCTCTCTTCGATAGACTCCCACCATCTTGACAAAGCTAAATCTCTGATAAATCTAGATACTTACTCTGGTATGGTTGACTTTTTAGGTCTCGGGTACTCGCAGCTTTAGCGGTCTGTCGGCCAGACCAGATCTTTTGCTTCCAATACAGACACAGTGGGCTTTGAGTCAATCTGCTTCTTGTGATTCAATGGCTTTCCTCATTCTTATGCCTGTATGAGTACTTCGGTCTCATATTGCTCTGTTTAGATTCTTCCAGTGGGAGCCTGACTGTGAGGGTCTATTCAACATTCAAAGAGAACACTCAGTCTTAACACATTTCATCAGGGGCAGCTCAGCATCGCCCCCCTGGCTAAGCCGGGAGCTGAAAAATAAAATGATATTTATTTATTGTTTTATCTTTCAGCTGCTGGCTCAGACAGCAGCATGTGAAGAGAGGAGCAGGCTGAGCCGCGGGAGCTGGGACGGGGGAGACGGAGAGAGTGCACCTAAGTGAGCATAAGTGTTTGGCTGGCCGTCATAGGCCTGCCAAACTTACATGAGCACTTCGGTTTCTCCAACCCGGCTGTGTTAAACAGCTGGGTTGGAGAAACTGCACAGACCCCAGGGCAGTGTCTGAGCAGCAGTCGAAGCCGCTCATATCAATCCCGATGCTGCTTCCATGCAAGGTTTATCATAAAAAACAGCGCCAGGATTGCAGAAGGCTGTGCTGGTGTCCCAGGGAATGCTGAGACAACAGAAGTAGAGGACTGACGCGGCAGGAGGCGGCAGCAACAGGAAGAGGCAAGTTTTTTTTTATTTCATTTTTTTTTTTATTTCCCCCCGGCCGCCCCTCCCCTCAAGATTTGCAGCCGCCGCTGCTGCATTTTATTATTTGTGTCATGCATGCACTGTATGTAGAAAATACTCCTTTTTGTGCACTGAAGCAGACTTTAGGACTGTCAGGACACAGGGCAGAGTCTGAGACTGACCCTATCATGGTGCCTTATTGCCCATCTTGGAGTAAGGCTGTGCAACCTTTCCTTTTGATGCTTTGTAAATTATATTAGTGGTGATTGTGGTTAAAAAAGGTGAATTAACTAACTTTTTGTTAACTTGAATTCTCCATTTTCAGAGTGGACTATATTTGTTTGCTACACATTGCCTTTGCCAGTCTCCACCCAACCGCACCACCGTTTGGCCTTATACACAGGGCTTCCGTGAAAACAAAGCAGACCAGGTCCTGCGATACCTGTTCAGCAACATCTGACTTAGACATCATACTGAAGGAAGTGATAGCTCAAAGTGATCCTGAGCTCCTAGCAGGCAATTGCGTGGCATGTGATGACCACAAGGGTGGGCAGAACTCGCACTTACATAAAAACTCAGTGGGATTCTGCTGAGTTATGCCAACGGGCAGCAAACATGCATGTCACACTGTTTGTGCTGCAATGCAGCACTGGTAATAACAGCAGCAATGAAAAATCAGTACAAACTGCACTAGGCGGTATGCTAGAGTGCCCGGGCATTCGAGTTGATTTTTTCTTTCGCTCAAGTACCAAATCTATGTGAGTGAGAGCAAGTCTACTCCAGAAGCTGCCCTCTGACCGCAACCACTCGTGAACACCCGCATTAGAAAATCATAATAGGAGATGACAAATCTCCCTGGCGCTCGCATTTCTAGAGCCTCTAGGGGGGGAAATTCTGCCAAGCGGCGACTGGCGAAATTTGGCCAGAATTCCGCATTACAAGAGTAACTAGGAAAATTCTGCCAATTCCGGGGGAAGAATGAAACATTCCACCCACCCCTAAGGACCACTAAACATTCTGCTGTGAACAGGCCTTTGCTGCTCAGTGGACTTAACAAAAAGACAACAATGTGAAATCTGAAGCTATTTTTGTATTCAAATCAAAAGGGGGGGTGCTATCGTTTCAAAGCCTTGTGGGGGAAGAGACTGCACTACCATGAACTGGAAATTTCTGATCAAGTTTTATGTACATGAAATTATACTCGTCTCACATTCTTTATTCTGTGCTTTTTAATCAAAGCAATCAGAAAAATACAGTTTAAATAGAATCTGCACACATTCATCCAGAGTCCTTGTACTGTGCATTTGTAAAACTAAGAAATAATGTGTTTAAGTTAACATTTTGCAAGCAAACTGGCTTTATATTTAAAGTCCAATTATTATCGGTATTCTGAAGTCATCAGAAATGTGAACTCCAGATCGATTGAGCGTAGCTATCATTGGTGCAGCAGGTGCAACAGCACCAGGGCCAACCACACCGCAATTAAAGTTGTCTTTAATTTCCAACGCTAGGGACAAGTGGTCCCGTTATTCCCAATTTTTTGCATAATGACCTTCTGTGAGACTCTAAAAAACAGCATTCTTGTTGTAAAGGGTATATTGCTCTTTTATCTCTTTTTTTTGCTTTGTGGTATAGGGAAGACTTACCGCCTACTGACCTTGCCTGTCCTTTGTGATCGCTGCCAGTGTAAATGGGGAGGGAGGTCGCAGTATTTGGGCTGTACTGGTGCCCAGATGCTTCAAAATAGAGCAGTGTTTATGTTTTAGTGCTCTCGGCGGCAGACAAAATGGTGGAACTACTGGGTCTTTTACAGGGAGGAATGAACTGAGAAACTTTACCATGAAATGGGCTTACCACGATAGAGGTATGCGTGGCTGACTGTAGAGCCAACAGGTCTGCGTTCTTGTCTTGGTTTCACCACTTTATCGAATGTTTGATTCGTAGGCTATTCTCCTTACCTCTCATCATCACAGACTTGAGTACGGACCCAGATCATGTGTGTTTAAGATTATACGCTACAGGAAGTAAGCTGGACTCTACTATTTAGCATCTATCAGATCAATGCATAGAAGAGCATCGGGACAGCCTAGCACTACGTGAGGTCCTAATGCTAGCGCCTCCTGAGGAAGACAACAAATGTAGTATTAGTCGCATTCCCAAAATTAAAATTAGCAAAAACACAAAATTTTCAAGTATCGCCCAATTATGAATGTCATTATATTAATGACTAAACAAGTTCAATTTGGTTACTGCTTTTTCAAGAAACAAAAAGTCTCACAACTCAGCATTACCGGCAAGTTACACTAAAATAAAAAAATAAAAATGTGAGACACTGTGCCCCAATTTGCAAATTTCTGCTATATGGCGTCACATATTCCAGGAAAGCTCTGCTCCAATCAGCGGTCTTCATATTAGAGAAGCCTAACTGTGAAACCAGGTGTGCACAGACTTGTGTAGGAATTATTTGAGATATTCATTCTTATGACACCTGCTTTCTCTATACTTTGTTTACACGTGATGGGCTCTTGAGAAAAACAGGTCATATTCCGTCTCTCCCGTTCCTCTTGACCATTGGTCAACCTAGTGTGCATTATCTCAGTCTGTGCAGAGGCTTCAGATTAAAAACCGGGAGTGTGTGTTTCTTCTAACCTCATGGGGATTCAGTTGTGAAAACGTTAACTGGGTTTACACTAAACAACATACCTAATCACTTTTACTAACTGGATTCAATATATCCAGGGCCGCTGGACTTAACTCTGAGGCTGGGTATTGTCCACATAATTGTGGATTTGTCACATTTGCCACATAACCCATTATCTGCTGCATAATTTGCACACTTCACCAAAAAATGTTCGTTTCTAGTTCACACGGATAAAAAATTACTTAAAACATACAGACTTGTTGCTGTATTTGAGTGTTAAACTGGTACTACCGAGGTGGAAGCCTTGCTCGGCGTTATCTTGTGTACAAAAGACAGAATAATTCAGTAATGCAGTCACAAATGCATGCTGTTTTCATGCGCCTACCACTTTACAGCCGGACAAACTGGCTTTGACAATACTTGTTTAGATTTAACCTTTAATGACACTTGGATCATTCATGGTAAACATACTGCATTGTCACCATACTCAAAGGCTTTGGTTCAGCCTCCTTCAGCCACTGGCTTCCTTGTTCAGGAATCTTAAGGGTTTGGCTACTCCTCATTGTGAATCATATCAGCTCACAAGATTATTTTAAACTTCTGTCTTTTCTATTGGGTGTTTAGGCAAGTCCTTCCGCCTCCACTAGAATGCATGAGGGACATGAGCATCTTATCGTCACATATTCAGCTCTTTATCTGAGCCAAATGTATACACAAAGCAATACTTTTTAATTGTTTTGCAGTGCATGTGTCAAACCCACAGGCTTTGCTAATGTTGGTTACTTTTGTATCGAGCACAGGAGAGGGCGTGTTTCCTTTCTCTCTTCCCTTCGCTCCACTCCTTCCCCGGGCCTTACCCTTATTTCCCACTCACCAATGGACCTGTCCGTACACACACCCCCACACCCCGTTCTGCTCACCGGACTTATAAACTGTTTTTATTGAATCTCTTCCCCCTTACCATTCCCGAATGCTGCCCACCCAGCTCCCATACATGAGGCTATTTCACAATGTTTATTCCAAGATTGCTCGCATGAGAGTGCACGCAACTTGATACTTGCAGACATGAAATTGAAAAACAGACGTAGCAAAACCATTTGCTTTGCAGTTTTTAGCAAGACCTATTGGCTTTGCCAATGCTCGTTTCAACTGTCTGAGTTCCAAGCCTACTCTTCAACTGTCTCTCTATCCCTCGTGTTCACCAGCGCGACGCACAATGAATGTCTATAAGGTTTGTTTCACTTGTAAATATACTGATTTTTCATTAGCATCCTTACAATTCACTCTGATCAACAATCTAAACAAAAATACGTGACAAACAAATACAAAAATCTGTATTACCGCATTAATAATAAAGTTGGTAGATACACTGAGAAAAATAGCTGCCAATTTTTCTCACTCCTACTTTTAGGAATGTTTCTTTTACGTCTAAAATGTCAATCAATCAATAGTTTATTCGGTCCAAATTTGGACCATTTGAAAAGTAAAAAGTAATATATATAAAAAGGACATTGACAATTAATACAGGAAAAAAGTTCATAAAATTACATAAAAGGTTTCAAAAATAGTTAAGACAAGACTCACAAAATAGTCTCTGGATCCTACCCTATGCAAGACGCTAAATGCTAAAATGATACTGATCAGTTGTTAAAAGCATAAAAAGCATTTTAAAACGGGTTTATACAATAAAAATAAGACCTAAAAACTACATACAATAGCTCCTGTTAGCAAAAGTTAAAAAATCAACCAGTGGAAAATGATGCCCTAAGTTAATCAGTTCTATTGAATGAGTTGATCAAGTAGATTGCATCTTACCATTTGTAAACAGGGTGCTAGTTCGCTAACTTCTAGACTGTACTTCAACCGGTGGATTAAGATCTGTAGTGATCCTACTGCGGATTTTCCATGCTGCTGCCAAATATTTAGAAACAGAACTCACTATCAGCATGGAAGTATCATATTTACATATTCTATATGCACTGTTACGATTTTGTATTGACAGTGTTTTACACAGAGGGGTAATCCACTTCCCTCGGGGGCATTTGTACAAAGGACAGAAAAATAGGACATGCTCAGAAGTTTCCTTGCATAGATGGCAGTTTGTGCATTTGTCAGATAAGGAACTATTGGTCGACCAGCAGGCCGTGAAGCTGTTGACTGCCAATGTTCCATATCTGAACTGAAGTAATAGAGAACGAGCACGGGCTGGTATAGGGAGATCCAGGAAGCTTTCAGGCAGAGGTTCGTGCTTAACCAGCAGGAACTCTGCTGTCAGCCGACCTAACCCATTTGAGCCGAGAGATTCCTCATGGATCTTTTCCCAATAACGGTCTTTGATCAAGCGTTTAGCGTTACCAGGAATCATCTTGGGATTCTCCCAATAATGGGATAGATTCAGTTTAACCCAAGCTGCTTTCATCTCCCTCAGCCATCGTACTTTTTCCCATCCATAGCAAGGTGGCAATAATTCTTTAACTGCTAACCTGAAAGGTTCGAGTTTATCCGTTTTCCATAGTCTGACCCAGTACAGAAGTGGTCTTAAGTATGCTGTGTCTTTAATACTATTTAGACCCAGGTCCAGTCTTAGGGGAAGCATCGGCGTACCCTTCCCTAGTCTAGATATGTGTCTAAGGAAATTATTTTCTTTAACTTGAAGAGTATCCATTTGTCTGTGAGATCCCCAAAAATCCGCTCCATATAGGGCCGCGGCGCGGATTTGGACTTTGTATATTTCAGAGATGAGGGTCAGAGGGGGACTTGTTGCAGTGCTAGCTTTACGTCCTATCACTCCACATCTTTGGCTGATTGTTAGTGCCCCTTTCCTTATAGCTGCATCCCAGCTGCCCTTATCGGATAGTCTGATGCCCAAATAATCGTATTCAATTACCCTCTCCAGAGGAATTGAATTTATCTTTATATTTGCTCTGAGCTTCTTGTTCGGGGGACTATATATCATGAGTTCAGTTTTCTTGAAATTTATGCCTAACCCGTAATCTCTGCAGAATACACCGAACTGATTAACCAGATTCTGGATTCCCATGGATGATTTGGACAGGAGGATAGTGTCATCTGCATAAAGTAAGCATGGGACTTTGGTCCCGGCCAGCTTTGGGGAATCATTAGTGCAATTTGCTAAATACTTAATACAATTATTAATATATAGAAGGAAAAGAGTTGGGGCCAAAACGCACCCCTGTCTGACTCCCCTCTCAATAGCGACTGGTTCTGTTAGGTCACCATTCTTGCCGCTCCTAATTTGAGCATAAGTATTCTCATGTAGTCGGATGATGAGTTTCAATAGGCCATGTGGGACACCCATATTGGCTAGTGTCAGCCATAGCTGGTTTCTTGGGACCAAGTCAAACGCAGCTCTAAGATCAATAAAAACTACAAAAAGATTGCCACCTCCTACTTCCACAGTCTTCCATTTTATTGTTAGGAATCTTAGCACCTGATCTATGGTACTAACTGCTGGCCTAAACCCTGCTTGCAAATCAGAAATAGCACTGGTTTCCAGAATCCATTCTTCTAGACGGGACAAAATTTGCTTTGCAAAAAGTTTTTGGAAGTTGTCGATTAAGGAGATTGGGCGGTAGTTAACAGGGTTAGAGGGGTTACCTTTCTTAAAGATGGGAACTATCTCTGCACCCATCCAGGAGCTCGGGACAGGTGCTCCTGCATTTACCGCATTGGAAATAAGGTTCAGATATGGGGCCCATATATCTGGGTTTGTCTTGTATAAGTCACCAGGTATTTTATCAAGGCCGGGGGCCTTCCCCCATTTCAATGAAGCAATCGCAGCTTTAGTTTCTGCCAACGTAAATTCTATTTTGGGGGTCTCAGTAATCATGATATGGGTCAATTCCCTAGGAGTAACACCAGTGATCCCAGAATATAATCGGGAAAAATGATCTGTCCACTCTGCAGGGAGTATTGAGGTACCAGGCGAACGATTAGGTTCTTTGTTGGCACCAGCCACCAGTTTCCAAAATTTCGAGGTGTCATTTGTTTTAGCAGACTCCAGGAGGGAAACCCATCTAGATTCATCCCATGTCCTGCGGGCTCTGCCTTGTTCCTGTTTATAATCTTTCCTGGCTTCCCTTATATGATCTGACTGGCCTCCTCTTAAAGCTCTCAGCAGTTTGTGCTGTGCTTCCCTGCATGCGGCGTTAAACCACCTTGCATTGCACTTCTCTTTAACTTCTTTTACAGACTCTTTGGTAAAAAGGTTTTTTAGAGAATTAAAGAAACGTGTGTGGGCTGCTATAAGCCCACCACTATCTTCTAGAGGCTGAGATATACAATCCATGTGATCAGCCAGCTGCCTGTACGCAGATGCCAAGGTGGCTGTATCGGTGTTCAGGGATTCCCATCTAACATTTCGTCTATTATTGGTCAGTGCGAGCTGTTGTTCGTGGGTCTTGGAACAGGAAACTTCAAGTAGGGGTAATAGGTTCCTAAGAGATAAAATCAATGGTTCATGGTCACTTTCCTCATGTTCTACAATATTCATGTCAGCCATATAGCCCCACAGGCGGACATCAAGCAAAATGTAGTCTATCTGGCTCTTCTGTGCCCCGCGTCTAAATGTGTGGTGAAGATTAGGGTCCGAGCGGGAGCGACCATTGCAAGCCCGCAGTCCATGTGCCAATGTAATGTCCACAACCTGGTGTGTTAATCTATTTATTTTTGGTCTTTTGCTTGATACCAATTGAGGTATACCCCAGTAAGCATCTTCATCTTTGTATAATTCCTGGGCCAGCAAGAAGGGTTCAAAAGTGGTATTGAAATCTCCAGCAATAATAATAAAGTGGGAAGGTGATTTACAAGAAAGAAAGCTGTCCAAAATAGTCAGTGTGTCGGACTCGTATTTGCTACCCAGGCTCCTATTATAAATATTGATTATTAAGAGTGGTTTCTCGCTAAGGGATGGTATTGATAAGCCCATTAAATCAGGGCAGCCCAAGTCAATTGTTTCAATCCGACATTTAAAGGAGCAGCTGAGCCATATAAGCAGGCCACCTGAGGGTCTCCCTGAATTCACCTTAGTTGCTGGGACCCAATAACTTTTATAACCAATTCTGTATTTGGGCTCCAGTGCCCATGTTTCTCGGAAAAGACATATTTTGTGTTCGTCTATGAATTTGCCCCATTCAGGGTTGTTCATTTTATTCTCCAACCCTGCAATATTCCAACTAAGGATGGTATCTAGGCCATCTATTTTGTCATGGGGAGCTTCGGCCACAGGGTTCTCTCTTGCCAATGGGGTACCTTGGAGAAGTTTTATACCCTTTTGAATCGTAACTATGCCAGTCAGGTTTTGGTTTCCCACTACTGTATTGCCCAATGTATTTCTTGCCCCGTCTAGATCGGGGGGTGGCGTGAGCAGTTCGAGTTTCTGAAATGTTGGTGGATATCCAAGTTTGCTGAGATCTGATAAATCTGTGGCTAAATTGGTCTCAATCACCTTGCACTTCTTATTTGCACCCCCAATACAGTTTTCAAAACACTTAGAAAGATCTGGCTGAGCAGGTACGAAAATTGGCGTAGGGTCTCTGCCGTCTACAGTAGGGGTTTCTTGGACCTCAGGGTTGCCTTGCCCTATTTCGTGAGTTTCATTATTTCTGATTATAGGGTGCTTTTTATCCCAAGTGTTTGAACCTTGAGGCTGAAGTGAGCTGTACTCCGTGCTGTTTTTTAGTCAATCATTTTCAGAGAGCGAGAGCGAAAAAGGGCTGCATCACGTCTAAAATGTGTTCCCATGTCAAAAGCAATTGCTTTCATAATTTATCATGATATGATAATATCAGAGACAAAAACTCAGTCTATTATGTTTAACGAACCACCACAAAAACACGTCACTGGCTAACTGCAGCAAATGTTTATGTGGCTTGAACAACTCCGACAATAATGAATGCACAGCTATCAGCGAGTTCATATTGTTAAAAAAAATATTCACTCAACAGAGTTTTCTTAGTAAGTATTAAAGTATTAGTGACTTTGGTACTCATTGGAGCTTTTTCAGAGCTAGGCAAAGGGACCACGTGTGCACTCAACTCTGAGTTGGGGGTGGGTGTCACCCAAAGGACAAATGGTAGTTTATTGAGCCACAAAGGACCAAACCAAAGGTTTTTGCATATGTAAACCACAAGAAAGACAATACTGCCAACATTCCAAAACAAGTAGAGGCAGCATGCTAATAAGTGTTGATGCTATATTATCTTGTCAAAATAAGCAACTATAGTATTTAGCGGTGATTAACATGTAAGTCACAATTTCGTGTGAAGATCCCTACTCTGTCTTTCCTCCAGCACATCGCAACAGCACTTAAGCCCTTGCAAAGGCTTAGCTTTTCTAAACTCATGGGCCCTTACACCACACCAGCCAATTACAGCTGTAGGAGTTAACAAACTATCCAATGCTGGTATTCCAAATGATGCTGGCTATCCACTAGCCAACCTATACGTGCTTAAGACAGAGGTTTCATTTTTAAGGCTGTTCGCTCTGAAACTCTCATCAGCTCCAACACCTAGATTGTGTAATCTTCAGAGAGGGCTCTAAAGATTTTGTTCTGCTGTGCCCTATGGACCCCGGACGTTAGTCCAGATACAGAGATTTTTCTCAAGCAGTACCCCTGCGCGCTGTTAGGTAGCATCAATGGGCTCGGTATCCAGTGTTGTGGTCGCTGTGATGATGTTGTGGTCATATATAGGCCACCCCGGAGCGCTGACGTCAGTTTCTTTCCACAACTTTCCACACCAGAAGTGCGGAGCCATGAAGGAGACTGAGAATGGTGTGCCAAAACTTGTGCCATGACAGGAAGTCCCTGTCCCTAGAACTCAGTTCGCAGAGCAGGGAGGGTGGGTGGGTCAGTAAGGAATCTGCAACTAAGAAATGTCTCTACCAGATGTTTTACTGAAGATAAGTATCTTGTTCCTATGATAGAGACTTCTAGTTTCAGATTCCAGGTCTGCGAACCAAGATCATACTAGGAAGTCCTGCAGGACTTAACAGCCAAAATAGCTGTCTCTGCGGACCTGACTGTCCAGGCAGTAGTGTTTGATGAACATGTGCACGGATGCCCAAGTTGCTGCCTGGCAGATGTCCAGGACTGGAACACAGGTGTTGTAGCTGTTGGTCTGGTGGAGTGAGCATGCACATTTGCAGAGGTTTGCTTGCTTCTTAGCCAAAGCATAGCACATTTTGATGCAGAGAACAACCCATTTGGCGATGGTTCTCTTCTGCACCACCCGTCCTTTCTTCACATCCACATAGCCCGCAAAGAGTTTTTCGTCCACCCGGTAGTCTTTGGTATGACTGAGGTCAATGCTCTTTTTGGATCCAGACGGTGGAGTATCTCCTCCTCAGGAGAAGGATGTGCTGGTGCTTAGAAAGTAGGCAAGGGGATGGATTGGCCTATGTTAAAGTGAGTGACCACTTTAGGGAGGAAAGAGGCCCTAGAACGAAGTACCACTTTGTCAGGATGGACAGAGATGAAGGGTGGCTTCATTGAGCTTGTAGCTAACTCACTCTCCGTGCAGAAGTGATGGCCATAAGGAAGGCTGTTTTTAAGGTAACGAACAGAAGAGGACAACTACGAAAAGGCTCGAAAGAAGCACACATGAGGAAGGTAAGGTTCAAATCCCGCAGGGGCACTATGAACGGGGTAAGTGGAAACATATGGGTAAGACCTTTGAGGAATCTCACAACAATGGGAGATTTAAACAGGAGGGTTGATCAGGAAGGCAGAGATTGCAGATAGATAACCCTTAAGGGTGCCCACAGCAGAGCCCTGCTGGGAAAAAGAGAAAATAAACAACAGAACCTCAGACAGAAGTGCAGAAAGGGGATCAACAGTTTTGTTGGTACACCATGCCAATAATTTATGCCAATGACAGGCGTATACCGTTTTGGTGGAGGGACGCCTGGCTGCCAAAATTACATTACAGACTTCAGGCGGAGGGTCGAAAGTTGTCAACTGCTGCCGCTCAATCTTCATGCAAGAAAACAGAGACTGGACAGGTTCTGGTGGGGAACCCTCCCCTGCTGCTGTAAAAGAAGATCCTCCCGATGAGGCAGTCTCAGTGGAGGATCGATGGCCATGCTCAGAAGCTTGGGTTACCATACTCTCTGTGCCCAGACCGGGCCACAAGAATTACCTGGGCCCTGTCGTTCTTGATCTTCTTGAGAACTCTGTGTAGAAGTGGTATTGGCGGAAAGGCATACAAGCAGGCTTGAGTTTCACTCGAGATGAAAAGCATTGCCAAGCAAGTGTCGCCTTGCAAACTCCAACACACAAAACAGCTTACACTGTGCATTCTCTGCAGAGGTGAACAGATCTAATCAAGACTCACCTTGTAGGAGGCTGGCTCAGTTTATGGTGTACACTTTATGGTGTGGCACCTTATACTGAGTCCAGGCAACCCTTAGTGATAGTGTTTAGGTGTCCAGATAGCAAAAGCTCTCTAGTGGTAGCTGAGGTGAGCAGCTAAAGCTTATTGAGGAGGGATGTAAAGCACTTGCAATACCATAGTAGTCATTAACTCCCACACAAGAAAGAACCACAAAGGTTTTATTACAGCACTAACTACTAGACTAGCATTGGTATATCTACCTTTGGAGATATCTATACACAATATATACATAAAATAACAAGCAGAAATAGAATAAAATATACAGGGCCCTACAGGGGGTGAGAGGGGAAACCATATACTAAGTAAGTGGAAAGCGAAATAGTGAATGCAACCAAGGTATGTGTGGTAGTTAGCTAGGGGCAGGGGAAGAACAAGAACACCAGAGGTAAGTACAACAAGTGACTCTAGCGACCGGGTGTAGAGTGGTTACCCACCCAGTCGTTCCATAGACTAATACAAGCAAGTCATAGTTAGAATTAGTGAGTTTCAGGCCCCTTCCCAGTGGACACAGAGGAAACCCAAAGATAGGAGGAAGGCTGGAGAGTACCCCCACCCAAGAATACCCAGAAGACAGGAGTACCTACACAAAGGGACCCGGATGCATAGGGGTGAAAGATATCAGAAATCCTCGCTGAAGTCAATGGAGGCCTTGGTTGTCCAGCTGCTGGCAACCCGTGGACCAGGCCGGTGGAACCCAAGGACTGATTCCAGATGTAGAAGATTTTAAAAAGAAATTGGACAGAGTCTAGCACCCTCAGAGGTGCCCAGGACGCGCAGGTGGCAATACCCATGCTCATAAAGGTGAAGTTCCTGCAGGTTGGTGAGGAAAGGAGTCCAGCTTTGGGCACAGTAGCTGCAGAAGATCCTAGGAGTCACCTATGAGCTGTCCCATGTCGGCCGCCGGATTGCAGAAGGGTCAGAGACCAGCGAGGCCAACAACAAGCACTGGCAAATGCAAGCAGGAGCTGAAGATGGATTTGCAAGTTTTTGGGGACCAGCAAGGTCCAGGAAACTGGGCTGGCCCTCAGCACGCAGGGAGGCCAGCAGAAGTCATTGGAGCCCCCCTACAAGTGACCCACAGGCGATGGACACAGAGAGACACAATGAGGCCTCAGCAGCACAAAAAAACTGAGGTCCCACGTCCCAGGAGTTATAGAAAGGAGGCTTATCTTCGTATTGCAGAGTACTGGAGGCTGGGGCTTCTCGGTGCTCGAAGATCTCCTGGAGAAAGAGCCAACAGGCCTTGGCAAGACCAACAGTCAAGGTGCACAGGGGTTCCAGTCCAGTGGCAGGGGCCGACCATATCTCAAATTGGTCAGAAGATAGGCAGGACCCAGAAGAGGACAAAGAACCACCACCTGTGATGCAGAGACTTTCGATGTCCGTCGGACAGCAGACCCCACCAGCTGATCGTCGTTATCTTGAGGTGCCTGCAGGTGCAGCGGAGTGACTCTTTCACTGCAAGGACGATTCCTTCGTTCTTCTAGGTGCAGAGTCCTTGTGACCCTGGAGGACACACAGCCTTGGATGTTGCCGAATTCTTGCAGGATCCAAAGAACAAAACGTTGCAATGGGAGCCTTCTCACCAGAAGCTGACTTGTTTTGGTTCCAAAGCAGACCAGCAGCGGTTCAAAAGGCCAGGAGTGGAGGATATCTTGCAGAGAGTTCCTTGTGGAATCTTGCTTGACGAATCTGAGGACCCCACCCACGGGGCAGCCCTTAGATAACACTAAAAGGGGGTTGGTCACTCTCTGTAGTGACTCACCTAACATAGGGGGTCAGTGACGTTATTTAGCTGGCCTTACCAGTCAGATGCTCCCAGAGGCCTCTGCAAATCTTGTTTCCAAGGTGGCAGATTCAACCGGCCACCTGGCAGACTCTGTGCACCTCCCTATGGGAGGAGCTGGACAGGGGGGTGGACACTCCGCTATCCTTTGTGTGGTTTCATGCCAGAGCAGGGACCAAAGGCTCTCTGCACTGGAGCAAACCGGTTTATGCAATGAGGGCACCAAAGCTGCCCTTCAAAGCAGTCTGGTGGCGTGGAGAGGCCACCCCACCCCAGCCCAGAGACACCTAGTTCTAAAGGAGAGGAGATCACACCTCCCTCATACAGGAAACCCTTAGTTCTGCCTTTCCCCTGCTCGAGCTGGATGAGCAGCAGGAGGACAGAACAGTGTATGGGGATCTGCAGCAGCGTGGGCTCATCCTCTAAGGAACCCCCAGAGTACATGCTATCATGTAACTAACATTGAAATTGGAATCTGTGTTGTTGCATGACTAGGTGCATAAAAACCATTATGTTGCTGGAATACTCGTACTGACCAGTACCCACTGCATGTCTTAAAATGGCTTCCCCACACTTACAAAGCCCAGCGAATGGAGCCTAGGGCTTTTAGGAGTACTTTGCTCACTCAGAAGTACTCTCACACTTAGGGACATGCGCCAGTGCCCTTGAGCTCAAGGGCCTACCAGAATGGTGACTTACAGTGCTTAAGTGCAGTGGCCGCGATGTATGGCAAGCTTTACTTTCAGGGATGAAAGGGTGCATGCACCATTTCACGTAGGCTGGTACTTTCCTAAACTCCCCACTGCTGAAAGAGACCGTGCACCAACTCCGGATGGAGACGCCATTTGTGATCGACCATGCATTGACGGCTGAGTTTGTCTGCTCTGGTGTTGGGAGAGTCTGCTAGATGTTGAACCATCAGGAATGTGCCCAAACGTTCCAGCTATGTCCACAGACTCAGAGCCTCTCGACAAAGGGTCCACGACCCCACCCAGTCCTGCTTGTTGCAGTACTACACGGTGGTTGTGTCCTCTGTGAACACCTGCACCACTTTCCCTTCGAGAGAGAAAAGGAATGCCTTCAATGCAAACCTGATCGCCCTGAGCTCAAGAAGGTTAATGTGGAGCCCGGACTCCGCTGGAGACCAGATGCCTCTGATCTCTGCCTCTCCCATGTGGCCGCCCCATTCCAGAAGTGACCCATCCGTCACTACTGTTTTATCTGGTTGGGTAAAGGAGAGGGATCTGCCCCTGACCCAATCTTGGTTCGTCAGCCACTACTGCAGATCTTGCACAGTTCCCTCCAAGATCTGGACCATGTCGGAGAGATTACCCTGATGCTGCGCCCAATGGAACTTCAGGTCTCACTGCAGAACCTGCATATGCCATATGTCATGTGTGACCAGCAGGATGCAAGAAGCCATGAGGGCCAGCAGCCTCAGAGTCATTCTCACCAAAATCCAGGATAGAGGTTGAAACATCAGTATCGTAGCCTTAATATCCTGGACTCGCTGCTCGGGAGGATGGGCCCGAAACTGCACTTTGTGCAGAACAGCTCCAATGAAAGGAAGTGTCTGAGAGGGAGTCAGATGTGCCTTCAGCACATTTATAGTGAACCCCAACAAATGCAGGAGGTTCGCCGTACTCTGGAGGTGGGAGATGACAGCCTGGGGCGAGCCAGCCTTAAACAGTCAGTCACTGAGGTAGGGGAAGAGTGAAACCCCTAGCCAGCGCAGATGATCTGCGACCACCTGAGGGGAACTGGAAAGACCAAAGGGGAGCACAGTGAACTGAAAGTGCTTGTGGCCTACCATGAAAGGCAATTAACATCTGTGGGCAGGCAGGACGGGGGTATATAAACACGCGTCCTGAAATTCCACTGCTACCATCCAGTCTCCTGGGTCCAGGGCAGATAGAACCTGAGCCAGAGTGAGCATTTTCAACTTTTTCTTGATAAAGAGACTGAGGGACTGAAGGTCTAGGATAGGGTGAAGACCCTTGTCCTTTTTGGACACCAGAAAGTAGCTGGAAAAACAACCTCTACCTACTTCTGACACAGGGACTCTATGGCTGTGTAGTCACCCTTTTTGGCATGGACACCCCCACTTTTTGCATAGTTATCAGTGTGTTTAGACTGTTTTCACTGGAACCCTGATAACCAGGACCCTAGTGATTGTGCTCTCTCTTCTACATTTGTTGCTCTGATACTCTTTACACCCACAATTGGCATACTGGTGTACCCCTGTAAGTCCCTAGTATATGGTACTTAGGTGCCCAGGGCATTGGTACACCAGGGGTCCCCAATGGGCTGTAGCATGTATTATGCCACCCATGGGAGCCCATGCAAGCTGTGTCTGCATGCCTGCTATTGCAGCCTGCGTGCAAAGGTGCATGCACTCTTCCACTGCTGGTCACTGCACCAGGTGACTAAGTCAGCCCTATGGTAGGCCCTCCTATCCCAGGTGGTAGGGTGCAAGTCCCTGTGTGTGAGGGCACCCCTGCATGAGCAGAGGTGCCCAGTTCCAATGCTCTGGACTTCTTAAGTGCGGTGAAGCTATTTTACCCATGTACTGGCCACCTGTGGTCCAGCTACATAATGGTAACTCCGCTCCTAGGCATGTATGGTATCAAACATGTCTGAATCATACCCCAATATTCATGCCAGTATTAGTGGCATGATCCCATGCACTCTGGGGGCTCCTTAGAGGACCCCCAGTATTGCTCCTCCTAGTCATCCAGGGTTTGCGGGCGGCCCACGCTGCTGCAGCCCCTCAGACAGGTTTCTGCGCTCCTGCTGCTTGACCAGCTAAAAAAGGGGAAGGCAGAACAAAGGATTTCCTGTGGGAGAGGGGATGCAATATCCTCTCCCTTGGAAATAAGTGTTGCAAGGTTGGGAAGGGGTAGCCTCCCCACAACACTGGCTTGCTTTGAAGGGCACATTTGGTGCTCTCCGTGCATAATATGGTTTGCACCAGTCCAGGGACCCCAGGTCCATGCTCTGGTGCGAAACCACACAAAGGAAAGGGGAGGGACCATCCTCCTGTCCTTCACAACCCCAGGGGTGGTGCCCAGAGCGCCTCCAGGGTGCCACTTGATTCTGCCATCTTGGAAACAATTTGTACAGGGGACCCTGGGAGCATCTGGTTGGTCAAAACAGGTGACTGACGTCAGTGACCCTCTCTGATAGGTGGTCACCCTTCAGAGTGACCAAGCCCCCTGTTAGGGCTATTTAGGGACTCCCTTGCAGGTGGGTCCCAGATTCGGCATGCAAGACTCCACCAGGACTCCTTTGCAATTACTTTTTCTGCTCCTGGTCACCGAAACGTCTGCTCGACTTCACAGGAACCAAACAAGGCTGCAACTCCTGTGGCGACCTCACCTTGCAACATTGTTTCTCCGGCTCCTTCCAGCAATCACAACATTTCCATGGTTGTGCATCCTCTGGGGTCGGCAAGACTTCAGCTGCACCAAAGAAGCAAGAAGGGATCTCCCTTGGAGTGAAGGAGTCACTCCCCTGCATCTGCAGGCACCTAAGGCAATGACATCCAGCTGCTGGGATCTTCTGCCCTCTGGCTCCAGGAAGAATCTCCAGCACAGGTGGTGGTGTGGAGGGATCCTCTGGGTTCTCTTTACCTATTGTCTAACTTAGGAGATGGTGAGCCCTTGCCTCTCTCATCAGGACAGTGTCCTGTGCACCACAACTCTTGCAGCAACCAAGGCTTGTTGACTCCTACTCTGAGGGATCTTCAGGCTCCAAGTAGCCCCGGCTTCCAGAACTTCATCCTTGCACGGACAGTCTCTCCCCTGTTGCTCCAGCGACGTGGGACTCCACTCCAGGTGTGCTGATTGGGCCTCACTGCAACTTACTGTGCCTGCTGCTAGTGGGTTGCCTGTGGGGGCTGCAACGGAGTCTTCTGGCTTTCCCGACTGTTAAGCATCAGCCCAGACTTCCCTCCAAGGGTCGAGTCCCCTGGACCTTACTGGTCCACTTCACCTCTGCAAATCCTCTTCTACCCAGATTCAGGTTTGCCAGGGGTTGTTGGCGGTCCTCCTGACCACTGACCATCTGCGACCCGGCAACTGGCATGGGACATCATCTGCACGACTCCAAGGACCTCTGTGCAGCTCCTGGACTCCACAGCTGATCTTCATCCTCCCTCGTCAACCCAGATCTTCATCCACAGAAGAGTGGGTAGTGGCTCCTGTCCCACCTGGACACTACTGCGTGGACTGGACTCTGTACTCCTCTTTTGGAGGTCCTCTTCTCCAGGAATCCACTGGACTAGTCCTGGTCTTGCAATCTTCATTTTCCAAGTCACCTTGTTAGTCTTTGAGAAGACCAAATAACTTACAGCTGCTCTCCTGGTCGCTGGGAGTCATCTAGTTACTCACACCTCTTGGGGTCCGGAGTTCTCCCGGATCCCTTCTAATTCTTCCACATCCTTTGGTGGGGGGCCTAACTTCACATTACACTATTTTAGTATATGGTTTGCCTCCCTCCCCAATTAGGGCGCTAGCTATTTTCTTCTATTTCTTGCCAATACTTATTGTGTATATATAGTTTGTACTTACCTCCAGTTGGGGAACTGCCTATAAGTGATCTAGTTCAGTGCTAGTATAATGAAATACCTTTAATTTTTTATAACACTGTATGGTTCTTTTCATGTGAGATAAGTTACTGTGTGATTGCTGTGGTATTGCAAGTGCTTTACACTCCTCCTAGATAAGTCTTGGCTGCTCACCACCGCTACCACTAGAGAGCCCTGGCTTCCTAGACACTGTCTCACTAACTAATAGGGGTTGCCTGGTATAAGGTACAAACACCGTAGGTGTCCACCACACACCACGCCAACTTCCTACAGGCTCCCTTGGCCAAGATAGCCATAACTTCCACCTGGAGAAGTGCCAAGTGATTCTCCATCACTGATTGTAGGATGGTAGCATTGATGGACGGATAGTCTCAAAGGGGAGGGGAGTAGCCCCTTTGGACTGACTGCTAACTTCCTGACATATGAGGATGGTGGATCCCACGTCCCCGGAGTTGCAGAGGCTGGGCATCATGTGCGGCACAGTAGCTGGAGGGGAACGGATGTGGCTGGGCACCCCTTTCGTAGCCACCAGAGGGTCGAAAGGCAGACTAAGGGGGAGAAGGGGCCGCTGCGAGGCCCAATGACCTGGCCGTATTAACAGAATCTTTCACGCACCTAGTCTACCTTCTCTCTGAAGAGATGGGTGTCATCAATGGGCATCTGCAACAGAGTGGCTTGGAAATCCCCCAAAAAGCCAGACATCCTGTACCAGGTGTAGCACCTAAGGGCAACTGTTGACGCAACCGCTCTGCGAAGTGAGTCGGTCATGTCCAGTCTACATCTGAACATGAGCTTTGCTGCACCCCTCCCATCAGCAATAGCTTGAAAGAATACAGCCCGGACCTCCTCCGGGACCTGTGGCAGCACTTGCATAACCGTATCCCACAGCATGTGCGAGTAAAAGGCATGCAGCGTTCACAGACCGCAAAGCCAGGCTGGAGGAAGATAACATCTTTTTCCCAGGTTGGCCCAGCCTCTTGGGTACCCTATCCAGGGGTGCGGAAGGGAACACACCCTAGGATGTAGAGGCTTGTATAACTAAGCTTCGAGGGGTGGGATCTTGCATCAGGAACACTGGGTCAGTTAGAACAGGTCGATGGTGGTGGGTGATGGTCCTGTCCACAGGAGCCCCTGTGCTGGGTTTGGACCAGATACCCAGCAGAACACCAGTAAAGGCTTTGTTAAAGGGCAGAATGGGTTAGGAAGAGGAAGTCCCAGGTTGAAAAACCTCTGTCAGGAGGTTAGTCCTAACTGCCACCGACTGCAGCTCAAGGCCCAGGACATCGGCCACTCTCCACACCACCACTAAGTAGGACGCTCCCTCCTCTGTAGCCATGGTAGGGGGAGAAAGCATGCCAGTGTCAGGGGAAGTATCTAGACCACTGGCTTCACCCAGGTCTGTACCCCAGTCCATAGGGTATTTGTTAGAAATGGGGTCTCTAGTTGGCAGAGGTATATACCCTTGTCCAAATAGGGACCACAATCCTAGTCAGGGCAAGTCACAACACAATCCAAATTATCCTGAGCCCACCCTCTGGTAGCTTGGCACTGAGCAATCAGGCTTAACTTAGAAGGCAATGTGTAAAGTATTTGTGCAATAAATCATACAGTAACACAGTTAAAACACCACAAAAATACACTACGCAGGTTTAGAAAAATAGATACTATTTGTCTGAATAAAATAAGGTTAAAACTACAAAGATCCAATGAGCACAAGTTTAAATATCACTTTTAAAAGTTTTAAAAGAGTCTCAATCCTTAGAATCAATAGTTTCTTTGTAACACACTGTACCTGGGATGCGTCAAAAATAACGACACACGCAGACAGCAGAGGACGAGATGCGTGGAAAAATAAGGTGTTGTGTCAGATTTTCTGAGATCTCACAGACAATGCATTGTTCACCACGCTGCAAGGATTTGCATTGTTTTCCCGGCACGCAGTCTTGGTTCCTCATTGCGATGCGCAGATATTTTGATGCGCAGGGACGATGGATTGAAAATCCTGGACGCACTGGTAGAAGGAGCAGGTGCAGCATCAACCCGGTAGGGGATGGGTCAAATTTTCTGTCGCAAGGCAGGTGCTGCGTCGAATTTCCAGTCAGGAAGTCAGTGCTTCGTCATTCCGATCAGTGGGGCGGTGATTTCTCAGCCACGATGCAGGCTTTGCGTCGATTTCTGAAGGCATTGCATCGACTGTCGCTGCACAAGGAGTTTCTCTGAAGAGGTGAAGTCTTTGTTGGCCCTGAGACTTCAGAAACAGGAGACAAGCTCAATTCAAAAGCACTTCAGGAGGAAGGCAGAGTCCTTCCAGCAGAGTAAAGGGCCAGCAGGGCAACAAGCAGGACAGCATTCCTTCTCAGCAAAGCAGTCCAAGTAAGTGCTTTGTGCAGCCAGGCATTTCCTCTGACAGAGTGCAGGTGTAGGTCCAGACGTGTGTGATTTGGTGGGGTCAGGGACCAAGTTTATATACCCAAAAATGCCTTTTAAGTGGGGAAACTTCAAAGAGTGGCTTTGAAGTGCACAAGTTCCCCTTTCATCCCAGTCCTGTCTGCCAGGATCCTGGGGGGGGGGGGGGGTTATTAGTCCTTTGTGAGAGGGCAGGGCACTGGCCTTTGAAGTGTAAGTGTGAGCCCCTCCACCCTTCCTGCCCAGGAAGACCCATTTAGTATGCAGAATGAATGCAGATGTGACTGAGTGTCCTGTGTTTGTGGTTGTCTGGGTGGAATGCACAAGGGGAGCTGTCAACCAGCACAGACCAGACGTGGATTGCAGACAGGCTGTAGACAGTAAGTGCAGAGAAATGCCCACTGTCTAAAAGTGACATTTCTAAATTATAATATTAAATCCAACTTCACCAGAAAGCCAGTCTGGGAATACCAAATAAGACATGGCTACTCCTTCGACATCAGAATCTACCACTTAAGAGTATATGAGGACAGTTCTAAAGCTAGTCTATAAAAGGAGCAGACCTCACAATAGTGGAAACCGAATTTAGGAGTTTTTCACTATCAGGACTTGTAAAACACATATGTACACGCCCTGCCTTTTACCTACATAGCACCCTGCCCTGTGGGATACCTAGGGCCTATATTAGGGGTGATATACGCAGAAAATGGGGAGTCTAAGGCTTGGCAAGTAGTTTAAATGCTATGTCGAAGTGGCAGTGATACTGCACACACAGGCCTTGCAATGGCAGGCCTGAGGCAAGATTAAGGGGCTACCTATGTGGGTGGCACAATCAGAGGCCCATGAGTAGCATTTCATTTGCAGGCCCTGTAAGTCCCTTTGCTAGGGACTTACAGGTAAATTAAATGTGCCAATTGGGTAGGAACCAATGTTACCATGTTTAAGGGAGAGGGAGCTTATGCACTTTAGCACTGGACAGCAGGGGTAAAGTGTGTACAGTCCTAAAACCAGCAAAACTGTGTCTAGAGGGTCTAGCAACCACTCCCATTTCTCACTGTACCCCAACTTATAAGAATAAGGGTCAGGATCTGACATAAAGAGCAAGGCCCCTGCTGAAGTTGGAAGCTGCGATGCCGATCCAGCTGTATCTTGGAGTCAGCAATGAAGATGGGGTTGAGGCTGTCTGGGCGCATGGTCGACGTCAGGAGCATTGACATTCGAACCAGTGTTAGGTGAAGGCTGAGGTGGCATGACCAACACTGGTTCAGATCCAGGAACGGATCCATGGGTACTTCCCGGAGTAAAGACCCTAGCTACCGGCATAAAATCCGAGGGGGCCCCTTCTGACTCTACGGGGCCTGAATGCGCATCAGCAGAGCCTGACATCCCAAAAAAGAGGCACAAAGCCTCATAAAACTCTTTGAGCTGGGCAGGGGTCGCTCCGCCTCCCAGAAGCTAGAGAGGTGTGGAGTTGACCTGGACACAGATGGAGGCATAGAGCGACGATGCTCACTTTCCCTCGTCGGACAAAGATGGGGTTAAGTCGAAATCTTTTTGTTCTTCTTCAACTTCTTGTACCTCAACTTACCAGATCGTCCTGAGGACTTGGACTGGGACAACAATGAGGGGGGACTCTATGACCACTCTCGGGCACCCCCTAAATGTTCACTGTATGCAGCACTAACTCAGCTTTAAACTTCAGCTGAGATAAAAAAAAATATTTAAGGTTAGTGCCTACTTTAGATGAAAGTTTGACAATATTGTGAGGATGAACACGGTATGTGCCCATAAGACATGTTTATCCAAATTACACTCTTTTCAGGTTTTGCCTGCCTGGATGGCCTGCGCCGGTCTGTGCATCCTCAGATCAAGTGAGCCCGGACAACCCCAACTTTATGTCTCTCAGCTGGTTATAGAGTGCTAGTCTCATGGCTATATATCCTTCCGTGGTTATTCTAGTCTGGTGCTACCTCACCACCTTTCCTCCCATGAATGCATGACATGGCCTATTCTGGGTTCTGTAACCTGACTAAATTCATCCTTTAGTTCTAAATTCTGGCAATGTTATAAGACAATGAAAACAGGATATACTTTCTTATAAGTCAGCCACCATGCCATGATTGATACAGATTTTTTTTTTTTACACCATGTGTAGAACTTCTTCCATTTCTGACAATAGATAGTGTTGGTAGAACTAGCTGTGGATTTGGCAAGCATTTCCATGCAATCCAGACATGGAAACATGAACTCTAACCAGTGGCGGCCAGCAGCTTTAGGAGGGAGGGGGGCGGGAAGCACACACACTCTCTTTCTTACGCATACACGCAAGCATATCCATTAACACTCATCACACTCATCACACTCATCACACACACACACACACACACACACACACACACACACACACACACACACACACACACACACACACACACACACACACACACACACACACACACACACACACACACACACACACACACACACACACACACACACACACACACACACACACACACACACACACACACACACACACACACACACACACACACACCCCTTCAGCCTCGGAGGTCCCAGGAGGGTTGGGACTGCTGCCTTCCCTCATTGGCTGGCCTTAGGTCAGCTAATGAGGGAAGGCAGCAGTCCCAGCCTTGTCACAGAGTGGGATCGGGTCAGTGAGACTGCTGACCCCACCCCACTCTGTGACGAAGTGTCACTGATTGACACTCGTCCTGGGCACTTCAGGGCTTAAACCTGAAGCGCCCAGGTCGAAGTCAGTGGGTGATGCTTTCCTCGTCACCCAGGGGAGGGCCTTGAGGCACCTTTGCTGAGCCGAGGAGGTCACGCCCTTAGGAGCTGTTACCGCCTCAGCCCAGAAAAGTTCAGCTCAGGCAGCCAGGAGTCTGCGCAAATCGCACATGTTTGCTCCTGGCTGCCTGACCTGAACATGAAGAGTGTCTGTCAGGCTGACCTTTGTTCAGCCTGACAGACACTCTTCATGAGGGGCAAAGGGTGGGGGTGTGTGGCCCCTCCGCCCTAAAGGATAGGCCGCACCTGACTAACATATGCAAAACCAAGCTGAGCGACTGAGTGATGCTGGGTCATGGTGAAGGATTTCACTTGAATTCCTGTTCAGCAATCATGGGGTTGCTGGTAGGCTGAGATGTGGTGGCTGCATGAACATTTGCGGAAACTTCAGGAACCATGACTGTCTTGCCAGATGGTGCTATCGAAATAGTTTCAGAATGACACTCTTGCAGTTGCCACATCAATCAGTTCCACTTGTGAAAAGCTCTACCAACAGTAAAGATCTTCCACTACATTTTGATTCTATTAACAATTGTTTTACATGACGTCCTGTCCACAGAGGTCATCCGTCGTGTTCCTTATATCCCCAACAGATGGTGAGCTATCAAAAAAATTGTATGTTTGACAGCCCATATCCATACATCTTGGTCTTCTCTGAAAAGCATTAATGAGCGGGAATCCCTGTGCTTCAGGGTTGAAAAATTACATTATTCTTATCTGTTTTTATCACTATGGTTTGTTGAACTCACTTGTGCCTGGAATACTCTCAATGTATTCCTGACTTCTTAGTTCTAACACATTAATATATAGCTCCTTTCTGATCCATTTCCTTCAGGGATTTGTCTGAAAGCAACGTAACCTCTGTGGATGGAACATCATATTGTTCAGCACCTTTATCACATCATCGCTAGAAGAGAGGGGGAGAACACTGCAAGAATATCAGCACCATTTATTACAATTACTATCTTGATGTTGCATTTCATAATAAATTAGTTATTCAAAAAGAAAAAAGCATTCATTATAAGTGTTAGTCATCAGCAGAGAGTAACCAGGTTAGGTTGTGGCATGCTAAGAATGTTGCGTATAGTTTCTTAGATATTTGATCTATGGGCCTATGCTCGAATTTGTATTAATTAGTTGTTCTTTTGGGAGGACGCTTCATGGTGCTAAAATGTCCACTAGTGTGTGTGGTGGGAGATTGAACAGGGAAGTTCAGGGGGCGCTCATCGAAAGAGAACAAATACTCTAGCATCTCATCTGTGTGCAGAGCTGTGCAGATGAACCATCAGCTATCTTCTGAACTTCATACAGTTCAGATCAATGAGAAGCAACAGCTGTGGGCAATTCCAATAGGAACTGATTGGCAAAGAAGCGATATGCAAACAAAATGTTAGTAGACTTAACAGCAGAGGGCTGTGGAAGACTGATCTGGGGCATCTAAATGGCATTTGCTGCTGCAGGTCTCTAGCAAGGTAGCCAGGACCCCCAATGCCATAAACAAGCTGAGTCAGACAATGACAGGGCAAGGTTTTGTTTGTTTGCAGCCTAAATCAAAGAATAACAAATGCTGACAGAACTTTAAGTTGAAAATTAATTGAGTTATATAGATTGGAAGGATAAATCAGCATAAAAAAATGACACCTAGACTGCATACATGATACTTCAGAATGAGGAATGGGCCAAAGAGCCGCTGGAATAATAGGATATAAAGATTCACAGGTGCAAAAAGTAGATAGTACATCTTCGACGCGTCACTGATCCTTGCAGCTCTGAATATGAAGTCAATTCACAATTTGTCAGTGATTTTCACTCTTCTGAAGTTTGAGGTGCCGTTAGTATTTTTTTTAACCTTTATTTATTGTTTTTCACACCACACATTGACACAATCAGACTCCCAATGTCCGGGGGTGACATGAATCATAAATTAAGCATAAATGAAAAATTCATAGTAAACGTTAAAAACAGTTAGCAATAGCACCTATAAACGATATGAAACACAACGGGCCATGGATCCACACCATATGAATCTAACAATGTGTACAAAAGGTCTGTAAACGTGCATTCAAACATTAAAAAAAAAAAAAAAAATCATTAACATTTATAAAGCGCGCTACTCACCCGTGCGGGTCTCAAGGCGCTAGGGGAAAAAGGGGGGGGTTATCGCTGCTCGAACAGCCAGGTCTTTAGGAGTCTCCGGAAAGCGGAGTGGTCCTGAGGCTGGTGGGGAGTGAGTTCCAGGTCTTGGCCGCCAGGAAGGAGAAAGATCTCCCACCCGCCGTGGAGCGGCGGTTGCGAGGGACAGCAGCGAGTGCGAGGCCAGAGGAGCGGAGGAGGCGGGTGGGGACGTAGAAGCTGAGGCGTCTGTTGAGGTATTCTGGTCCCTTGTCGTGGAGGGCTTTGTGTGCGTGGGTGAGAAGTCGGAAGGTGATCCTTTTGCTGACTGGGAGCCAGTGCAGGTGTCTCAGGTGTGCGGAGATGTGGCTGCTGCGGGGTATGTCGAGGATGAGGCGGGCCGAGGCGTTTTGAATGCGTTGCAGGCGATTTTGGAGTTTGGCTGTGGTCCCGGCGTAGAGGGTGTTGCCGTAGTCCAGGCGGCTCGTGACGAGGGCGTGGGGCACGGTTTTTCTGGTGTCGGCGGGGATCCAGCGGAAGATCTTGCGGAGCATGCGGAGCGTGAGGAAGCAGGCGGAGGACACAGCGTTGACTTGCTTGGTCATGGTGAGAAGAGGGTCCAAGATGAAGCCGAGGTTGCAGGGTGTGGTCTGTGGGGGTCGGTGCGGTGCCGAGGGCCACCAGGAGTCGTCCCAGGCGGACGGGGTGTTGCCGAGGATGAGGACTTCCGTTTTTTCAGAGTTCAGCTTTAGGCGGCTGAGCCTCATCCAATCTGCGACGTCCTTCATACCCTCTTGTAGGTTGGTCTTGGCGCTGGCGGGGTCCTTGGTGAGGGAGAGTATAAGTTGCGTGTCGTCGGCGTAGGAGGTGATGATGTTGTGCTTGCGTACGATGTTGGCGAGGGGGCTCATGTAGACATTGAAGAGTGTCGGGTTGAGTGATGAGCCTTGGGGTACGCCGCAGATTATCTCGGTGGGTTTTGAGCGAAACGGAGGGAGGTAAACTCTTTGGGAACGGTTTGAGAGGAAGGAGGCGATCCAGTCCAGGGCCTGGCCTTGGATTCCGGTGGAGTGGAGGCGGGTGATTAGGGTGCGGTGACAGACGGTGTCAAAGGCAGCCGAGAGGTCGAGCAGAATGAGGGCAACTGTTTCACCGTTGTCCATCAGGGTTCTGATGTCATCGGTGACTGAGATGAGGGCGGTTTCAGTGCTGTGGTTGACATTACAAGGAAACAAGACAAAAACGCCCCTTAGATCAAGTTCCTGGGTGTCCACGGTCACTAAGCAGTCTCTCAGCGGTTGCTACATGTCCTTTGGCCGGGACGTGGGCGGTTGAAGAGTAGCATACAGTTTGCTAGTATTGTTACAGTATATGAGACTTTTCAGCCAGGCTTTAGTTGTGGGTAATGTCTTGGTGCCCCAATGGATAGCAGCCTCCCGTTTAGCCAATAGTAAGGTTATGACTGTAAATCCCCTCGCTAATTTAGGAGTTTCATCCACATGGCCCAGTAGTGCAACTAGAGGATTAGGTACAAGCTGTGGGCCTCTCATCAGAGAAAGTAGATTAAATACATCCCTCCAGTAAAGCGCTATGTCACCACAGGTCCAGGTCATGTGAGCGAAACTGGCTGCAGGTGTGTGGCATTTAGGACAGTTAGGATATCGCAAGGGGGCTCTTTTAGCTATGGCAGTGGGTGCTGTATAAGCTCAGAGTAGGAATTTGTGGTGTATAAGTTTATGACAATGACTAAGGGAAACCACGCATGTTTCAGCGCAAAAAGCATACCAAGTTTACTCTGACAATTGGTGGCCCAGATCCGCCTCCCAGGCTTCTTGGACCTCCATTTTGCGGACTAGCAGGACACCTAAACAAGCATGGTAAAGTTTGGATATTAACTAATCACACCTGCATTTTTGGCAATGATTAGGGTGAAAGGGGCGGGGGTGGGAGGGGGGGGGGGGGGAGTCCTCCGGTGCCAACAGGTATGCCAATTTCAGATACCGCAAAGCACTCTAGAGACGGTAAAGTATAAAATGATCGATATGTGTTGTGGTTAGGGACTTGTCATCCTTCGTTCTGGAGAAGACATGGCCGTCCGGGAAAAGGTCTCAGAAAGTATGAAGGTCTAATTTACTCAAGGTGCTCTGAACCTATTTCTTACATGTAATAGGAAGCCATGGGTTGTCAGCAACAGGATAGCAGGGGAATACAGCAAGCCACCCGTCAGTAAGCTGGTGAGTGCGTGCCATGTCCAACTGATAGTGGAGAGTGTTTGTATGTCTATCGGGTCCAAGGAATAGCCAGCCAGGAGCAGCGTCCATAGTGGTGTGGGGATAGCTAAATCCTTCTTGGGCACAGCATAAGGCAGACTGGCAATTGCGTGATACTGGTGGTCTTAATGATGGCAATACAGCCCACCAGTGGTAGGGGAAGATGTATCCAATGGTCGATATAAGTGTTCAATCTGTCCGTGGCGGCCGTAATTCAGTTTTATCACCTGCTCCTTGTTCCGGTAGAAGTGTACCCCCATATATTTAATCTGGTCTTTGCACCAGACAAGAGGGAAACTCAGAACGCATGGGCGTCATCGCTTCAGTAAGGGAAAACAGCGCAGACTTGGCCTAATTGATATGTAGTCCAGAACAGTATCCAAAGACGACTATCTTTTGCAGGATCGGCTCCAAGTTGTCTTTCAGGTGTCGTACAAAGAGCAGAATGTCATCAGCACAAAGGGAGCACAATAAAGTGCCTGTTTTGAACTGCAGCCACCTATAGGTATGTTTCTCTTGAGGGTGGCGGATGATAAAGTGCCATTAGCCCTGATCCAAGCTGTCGATTGGGAACAGAGAAGCATAATCAGAAAGGTAAATTAGTGCAGCAAGCCTAGTTTCCAAATGGTCGCTACCAAGATGGACTATTCTAAAGAATCAAATGCTTTCTCAGCGTCGGGAAGGGCTACAGAAGCAGACCCTGTTGAGGACTGCAAAGACTACATAGGTTTAAGGATGTGGAGCGATGGGAAACAAAGTCAGACTGGGCAGGGGAAATGATCTGATCCATTAGGAGGGACAGGCATGTGGTCAGTAGCTTAGCCAATATCTTATTATCTAAATTCCATAACGACAGCGGTCGATATGAGCCACACATGGTGGGATTCTTTCCCTGTTTTGGAAGCTGGGTAATCACCGCCTCTTACAGTGTCAGTGGGAGCATGGCTTTTTCTAGTGCCTCAGCATACATCTCCAAGAGAAGCCGGGCTAGTATGTGCTTGTTTATAAAACACTCCGACAAAGCCATCCAATATGCGTGCCTTAGATCCATTCAAGTAGTCAAAGGCATAAATGATCTCGCTAGTGAAGGGCTCACTCAGAAATTGCTGATGAGCAGCAGTGAGCCACACCATGGCAACCTCAAGATACTGCAACATTTCAGGGGAGCAAGCACCACACAGGCAATGTAAAGTTACATGTAATACTGAAGTAGGTATGTCTGTACATCAACTGACTCAGTTGCATTAGTGCCATCCTCCCGTTTCAGTTCAGGTATATACGAGGCTGATCTAGGTAGTTTGAGCAGGCGCCAAGTCGCAAAATTGCTCCAGCAGGGAAACACGTTTATGAAGTTGAGGTCCGAGTGGACGCTGCGCGTCCTCCAGCTTCAGAACAGTTAGTGCGGCCTCAACCCGAGCAATGCTCCAGCGTAATTCCCTGAGCACCCTGTAGTGTTTGGCAACGCAGGTTACCCTAAAATATGCTTTGAAGGCCTCACTTAGAGTGGCCTGTGATGCAACCAAGCCCTTGTTGAGATCAAAGTAATCTGTGATCACGGTGCAAAGCTTGGAGTTGAACATATTGTCATGTACTGTCAAGGCAGGAAAATGCCATGGGCGTTCGAACCTGTATTTCTATGTATTGTAGGGAGCAGAGTAAAATGTATATACCAGTGCAGCTGCATGGCGTATACGCCAAGGGTCTTGCAGCATGTAGGTGTCATAAATGTTTTGCAATACATGCAAGAATCAGGGTTTGCTGGTAGGGTGCAGGCCGCCTTGTCCAGCTGTGAGTCTTGAAGCATGTTAAAATCCCCACCCAGGATAATATGGTCTGCATCCAATTGGTCTATGTGAGATTGGAGATTTAGGCAAAGTTATGGAGCGTCTGTATTTGGGGCGTAAATATTGATCAGTAAGAGCTTATGACCCACTAGTGTGCCCGCAACCAGTACGTAATTGCCCAGGTCATCTGCATAACCATAGTAGGGATGAAATGGGAGGTTCTTATGTATGAGTGTGCAGACCCTACACAAGTATGAGCTGTAGCCTGAGAAATATTGTAGGGAACTGTTGTAATATTGTCATATTGGTGTTATAAACTGAAATATCATAGTATGTTGCCCTATTATATAAGCACTATTAACTTATTTACATAACTCTAGTTTTACAGGACTAATTCCTTCCATTTAGGTACATATGTTATTTGTACTAGATAGGTGGTGCACTCCTATTCTCTCCTTTAGAATGTTGGCTGATGGTACGACCTGGAGTGCACCTTAGAATGTTGATGAAGAGAGTGTGACAGAGGATAGAAGCGAGAGGATAGAAGCTGGATGTAGAGGAGGTGTTATGCAAAGAGTCTGTCTTATAAACTTGTCAACTACTTCATCTTGTGGCGAGTTATTACAGAAGAACTTTGGCGACGAGGATGGGATACTGCGCAGGGGCGGTGTAGACTCTTTGCCCCTGATATGTTCAGCACCTCAGCAAGATATTGTCCTGCTCGTGTATAATCTGAAGGTACAGTTAAGTTACGCCTGCTGTGACTGTTCTTCACGAGATAATCTGAAAAGGGTAATCAGGAGGAATCCAGGTCTGTGTGCAATCGCACCTGTGGAAACTGGAACGTCGCACTGGGAGTAATTTTTTTACTTAACGAGATCCAGAGCAGTGAGGCGGAAGGCATAACAGGAATGGTGTGGAGGCAAGTGTTTTGTCGCAGCGCTTGAACTGTATCATATTGAACTAGTACCTGCTATGGCAAGGGGCAAGTAGCGTCGTGGGAAACCTACATAAGGTGCTCTTGGTTGATAACAGCAATAATTCCCGTGACGCTATAAACCTATTCAATCCCATCAATGCGGGAGAGCGCAGCGACTGTTAATGCGTGAGTCCTCCGAGCGCGCATACGGGGCATCGAGTGTGTGGGGAAGCCTTCCACACGGTGAAGTGTGTGCCGAGTCGGGACAGTCAACGCGGCGATCGCGCTGAGTTCCTTGAGCGAGCCTCCGAGCGCGTCTACGGAGCATCGAGTGTGTGGTGGAGCCTTCCACACAGTGAAGTGTGTGCTGAGTAGGCACAGTCAATGCGGCGTGCGCCCTGAGCTCCTCGAGCGTGTTCATAATTGAGAGCGCTGTGGAAGTAAATCGAAAAGCGAAGAAACCTTTCGGCGTAACGAGCATAAACTGGATGTGGGAATCCGGAGGCAATTCTTCCTACCTGGGGCAGATTCCTGATTTGAACGGAGTCACGGTGTAGTCAGAAGATCACAGCGACGAGGCATAACGTGAACAAAGATTCCCTGGGTCTTCTCCAACCGAACATTGTTCAAAATAAAAGTCCTATCTGCAGGAACCTGGAACTCTTCCAAAATAAGAGTTAAGAGTTCCAATGTCTTGTTGTATGGTGTATTTTGACAGTATAAAAAGGTAGTTTAGATTTGTGATGTAGGTTTTGCATATTTCTCAATAACATGTGATGAATGTATCGTTGGCAAGTTTGTGGTAATTCAATGCGACATAATTGGTAAAGCCCTACCTAAGATTTGATCATTTAAGGTTACAGTATACGCTTAGGTCAGATTAACGACAAACAAATTTATTAGAAAAAATAAAAACAAACATATATATATCCATAGAGAATGGCGGCAGCAGGAATGTCCCAACCTCCCCCATTCTTGAATGAAATAGGCGAACCGGCTCTACCATGGAAAGAATGGTCTAAATTGTTTGAATCATATTTAATCGCTATTGGGGGGGAAAAGTTCACAGCATTAAGGAAACAACATATACTACTACATAATCTAGGAGTACAAGGAAGAAAGGTGTACGAGAGCCTGACTGATGCGGAAATTCAGGGTGAGGAGGGTGGAGAATATTTTGATGTGTTCCAACAAACACTTGTCAAGTTGGAAGGTCATTTTGGTCACAAGGTCAATATTGTCCTGGAAAGACATAGATTTTTTAGCAGAGTACAGGGCAAAGAAGAGAAGGTAGCTACATATATTGCAGTTTTGAGGGGGCTAGCCCATACATGTGATTTTGAGTACCTGGAGGATTCATTGATACGTGACCAATTGGTGAGGTGTACAAATAGTCCAATGGTACAGGAGAAACTCCTCACACATAACCCCTCTCTTAAAGAAGCTGTGGACATAGCTAAGGGTATCGAGCATACAATGGAATGTATGAAGGAAATTAAAAACTCACCAGAGGTAGATGGGGTGAGGGAAATCAAAAGTGGTATTAAACAAGATGAAGGTGTGGTAAACAAAGTCGAAGATTTAGTATTGTTAGCTACGGCCATGAAAAAAAATTCAACGGAAGAAATATCAAAAGGGAAGTGTTTCAGATGTGGAAACCCCAATCACTTGGCCAACAGTCCCCTCTGCCTCGCACGCAACTGTTTGTGCTGGAAGAGTGGAGCCAAAGGGCACTATGCACGCGTATGTAGAAATGATAGAAACACGAAAAAAAAGAGTAATAAGGTGGAGGAGATCACTGACCCAGGAACTAAGTTTATTCTGCAAGTCAAGACAAGTCAGGGAATAGAACCTTCCTGTAACAATTATCCGTCGTGTGACATCAGCCTTGATGGTATCTGTGTGAAAGCGTACGCTGATTCATGCTCACCATATACTTTCATGAACTATAAAACCTTCGTTGACAAATTCCAAGCTCAGGGGTACAAATTAAACTCCGCAAATATAAAACCTGGAGGTTACAACAATGATCCTATACCACTTAAAGGGATGTTAGAACTAGGCATTACATTTAAGGATAGGCACACCAAGGGAATAGTGTACATCACAGAGAAAGGATCGAACTTATTAGGATGGAGACACCAAAAGGATCTTGGTATCAAACTGGATCCTAACAGCAAGGAACAAGTATTATTAGTAGACTTGCAAGGAATTAGCGAAAGCATAAGTGAGGATTTCCCCAATCTATTTGAAGACAGACTGGGGTTGTTGAAAAATTTCCAACACAAAATTAAACTCAAAGAGGGTGCAACACCAGTCGTACACAAGGTCAGAACTGTACCGTACCTGATGAGGGAACCCATGAAAGAAGAATTGGACAAATTAGTTAATTCTGGAGTTATTGAGCCCATTGAAAGTTCATTATGGCAAACACCCATAGTGGTCACAAGGAAACCTAATGGCAGAGGCATTCGCCTATGTGTTGATTTAAGGGATTTGAATGCCAACATATGGGTGGACAGGTTCCCCTTACCCAAAATAGATGAGATGGTGAGCATGTTAGGATCAGCCAAATATTTTAGCGTAATCGACCTGTCGTTAGCTTACCATCAAGTGGAATTACACCCATCGTCGCGCCCACTCACATCCTTTATCACTCCTTTTGGGGCATTTAGACATCGTCGGATGCCTTTCGGTCTTGCGTCGGCTGCTGCGGTTTTCCAAAGAATTATGCAAAACATATTGCAAGGAATTAAACAGATTATGTGCTTCCAGGATGACATATTAGTGTATGGAAGTACGGAGAGTGAACACAATTCCATCTTAAGAGAGGTGTTCAAAGTCCTGGATGAGGCTGGCATGACAATTAGGAAGGAAAAGTGCATACTGGGAGTTGAGTCAGTTGGGCATAAGATAAATAAAGATGGGGTAGTACCCAAATGCGATCTAGTTGTGGCAGTGAAGGAAGCCCCAGCCCCAACGAATAAAGAGGAATTGAGGTTGTTCTTAGGTTTAGCTGAGTTCATGTCTAAATTTGTTCACAACTTTGCGGTGGTCACTGCTCCTTTGAGAGTTTTACTAAAATAGAATGTACCATTTGAGTGGAGTGATGAATGTCAAATCGCATTTACCCAAGTCAAGGAAGCCATAATTCATTGTCCCACTTTAGGAAATTTTGACCCCACTAGGAAAACATGGCTTACCACGGACGCTACTGGGAGAGGTCTTGGTGCCACCTTGTCTCAGTGGGTTGACGGACAAGAAAGAATCGTTGCCTTTGCCTCTAAGTCGTTAAGGGAGGCAGAACTTAATTATTCCACAATTGAGAGAGAAGCCTTAGCGTGCTTTTGGGCCATCAATCACTTCAAGTTCTATCTGTGGGGTTTGCCTTTCTTGGTTAGAACGGACCATAAAACACTTATTTCATTGTTCACCATTAAAGGTAAAGATCACGCCACGCCACGTATTGCTAAATGGGTCATGGGGCTGGAGGGGTTTAATTTTGACATGCAATATGTCCCAGGAAAAAGAAATATAATGGCAGATTGTCTTTCCAGACTACCCAGGAAAGAGAGACAAAATGAAACTGATGAGACCCTTGAACCTGTGCTCCATGTGGAATTGTCAGGCATCACTAAAGAAGAATGGGTTACAGCCACTAATGAGGACCAGGTGATACAGGCTTTGAAAAACAAAATAAGGAATGGGTGGCCCGAAAGACGACAACCGAGCGAAGATGAACTCAAGGGGTATTGGGAAGTGCGTTCCGAGTTACATATAGCCAAGGATCTAGTTATGAGAGGCGAGCGAATTGTTCCCCCCAAGGCGTTATGGGAAAAACTTGTAGCTCTAGCACATGAGGGACACCTAGGAAGGACCTTAACCAAAAATAAACTTCGTGCTTCCTACTGGTTTCCCACCATGGACAGACTAGTTGAAAGCACCGTGCGTGAATGTGTCCTTTGTGCAATGAGTGATAAAACCAAGGTTACGCACAAGTCTCCTTTATCTCCAGTTGAGGTCCCCACTAAACCTTGGGACAAGCTAGGGCTGGACATCCTAGGACCTCTTAACTGTTTAGGATCAAGAGCAAGGTTCATTTTCGTTTTAGTCGATTACCACACACACTGGGTGATGACAAAAGCTGTGAACAGTGTGACTACACAAGAGGCAATAGTATTTCTGAAAGAAGCCTTTACCAGAGAAGGTGTTCCTAGCACCATTGTGACAGATAATGGGGTGCAGTTCACGTCAGGAGCCATGGTGGAATTCTTAAGGAACAGTGGGATCCAACATTTCCGGTCAGCACTGTACAACCCAAGAGCTAATGGTCGGGTGGAGAGGGTTAACAGAATGGTCAAGGAGTGTTTGCAGTTAGCTAGCATATCTCGAGAGCCAGGAGAAAGTGCGATTGAGCGTATGTTGTGGTCATACCACACCACACCAAACTTAGTAACAGGAGTATCTCCTTTTGTGTCTCTAAAGGGTAGGCAACCAGGAACCAAATTGAACCCCAATTGGTTAAAGGGGGGGGAACCCGTTCTTATTCAACGGGAAGAAGTTATGGTGAGAGTAGGTAAAAATCAGAGAAAGTACAAGGAATGGTATAACAACAAATATGGTACCAGGAGTAAACATTGGATAGTGGGACAGTGGGTCAGGATAAAACTTCCAGAATCAGCTAGGAAGGGATCAAGTAAGTTCTCAGAACCTTTGCGAATTACAAAAGTACATAAAAATGTAGTAACTTTGGAGGATGGTCGGGTATGGAGCATGGACCGTATATCTGCCATCCAAGACAACCAATCAGACAGGGAACGGGAGAAAAGCGAAGATCGAAGCGAAACCGTTCCCAAGCGAGACCAGACTGATTTTCCCAGGATAAAGACCACTCCGACGTGGCATAAGGACTATGTCATGGCATAAAGACTATTGTCAGGGCATGAGGACTACGTTCGATGGCAATGAACAATATAGTGATCCATTCTCCCTTATGTATTTGTGGGGAAGGGGAAGTGTTGTAATATTGTCATCTTGGTGTTATAAACTGAAATATCATAGTATGTTGCCCTATTATATAAGCACTATTCACTTATTTACATAACTCTAGTTTTACAGGACTAATTCCTTCCATTTAGGTACATATGTTATTTGTACTAGATAGGTGGTGCACTCCTATTCTCTCCTTTAGAATGTTGGCTGATGGTACAACCTGGAGTGCACCTTAGAATGTTGATGAAGAGAGTGTGACAGAGGATAGAAGCGAGAGGATAGAAGCTGGATGTAGAGGAGGTGTTATGCAAAGAGTCTGTCTAATAAACTTGTCAACTACTTCATCTTGTGGCGAGTTATTACAGGAACCCAGTGTGTGACAAATGTATATGTGGATTTCGGCGAAAGGTGGGTTTCGTGAAGAAATGCTATTTGAGTGCCATGTCTGGTTAAGTACAGCAAGAAACTGCCTGCCTTTATGGGGATTTTTAAGCCCTCT
Source organism: Pleurodeles waltl (assembly GCF_031143425.1). Lineage (NCBI taxonomy): Eukaryota > Metazoa > Chordata > Amphibia > Caudata > Salamandridae > Pleurodeles > Pleurodeles waltl. The sequence continues at coordinate 514,853,130 of NC_090445.1, forward strand.
TATGTTCTAGGACATGAAAGTAAATTAAACCATACACCTCCTTACATAGTCTGTACTAGTCATCTGTACATAGAGTGGCATGAAAATGAAATGAGATGAAATGGGTGAGCTATTTCGCAAACAGACAAACTAAAACAAACAATAACAAATCAGTTCTCCATTACCCTTCCCTCTCCCCTTCCCACACCCGGTGAGAACATACCTGGTGAGACCCAATAATTGCAAATAAATAAATAACAGATTGCACATAAGTTGTAGAGTGGTGTCAACCATGGGGGCATGGCAACACTGTGGCGGACAGTTGGTAATGAGAAATGTAGATGAGGTGTGTAGAAAAGTAGGATCTTTCTGCCATAGTTACCTCCACTTTATGCCTGGGGTCAGTGTGTTTTGACTGTAGTACACTGGGATCCTGCTAACCAGAACCCTCGTGTCAGTGTTATCTCCCCTAAATTTAGTTGGTAAGCAATATAAAACATGTTGGAATCATGCAACTACACGAATTACAGTGTTAGAGGCATGATAACATGTAGTGTGGAGTTTCCTTAGAGGATCCCTCATGTCTACCCGTGCAGCCTTGCAGGGTCTGCGTGCACGCCAGTGCTGCCGCTGACCCCAGGCACTGTTCTGCCCTCCTGCACTTCCATGACAAACATCTTCAAGAAAGGTAGGCATTGCCCTCCCGCACCCCCTGGGCATCTCCGAGTGCTCTGGACTCTGTCCCCTTTTTCCTTAGGTCCTCTTTATCTGGAATCCATGCCTGGGTTCCACCAACTTGGTCCCTGGGTCACGTCAGCAGCTGGACAACAGAGGTCCCCCTTGACTTCAACTGGAGGTTCCAACCTGTCTTAACCCATATGCACCTGCGCTCCCTGGTGTAGGTACTCCACTTCTCTGGAGGAACTCTTGAACCTCCCTTGTCCCAATAGGTTTCCTCAGGGTGCTCTGGGAAGGGTCCTGGGAAAACTAACCGCAACATCCCCATGTTATCCTACGGGCACCTGACCAGGGTAACATATCTGCAAACAGGTGCCTGGGAAATCCCAGCTACTTATCTTTGGTGTTTTAGTGCTTCCCCAGTCCAGAAGGTGCTTAGGTGGTAGTCTTGGTTGGTAGTGACTTTCGCATCACATTTTTGGAACATATGGGTTGGCCTCTTCATAGGGGCCCATGTTATTTTATTCCTTTACTTACCTGTTTCTAAGTATATGTTTGTGTGTATATATCTCCAGTTAGTGCCTGTGCTTTAATAAATAATACATTATTTTCTAACACTTGTGTGGTTCTTTCTTATGTGTACATCACTGACTGACCTATGTGGTATTTGCAATTGCTTTACACCCTCCCTGATAAGCCTTAGCTGCTCTCCACTGCTACCCTTTGAGAGCTCTGGTTATCTAGAACCGTTTACAGTATCACTAAGATTTGCCTGGACTCAGTAGAGGGTGCCTCACCTATAGGTGTACACTATATACTTAGCCACATACTTGGCCAGCCTCCAACAAGGTGAATATTACAGCCACCATATAGGTGGTAGTTCCTAATGTCCATTAAAGACAGAGTGGTAGTAAAAAACACTGGGTGGTTATCCAACAGAGCAGAGATGGTACCAAGCTCATTTTGGGGGAAGGAGGTCCATGCTGGAGGGATCCCGGGTGTCATGTGGGACACAGCCGGAGGAAACGTGTTCTGAAGGAGAGTGTTCCTTGGAGTCTTTTTATTTTTTTATTTTTTACAAGGTGTCAATACTTCTGCAGGGTTGTCGATAAAGCCATTGATGTCCACGGAAAGACTAGCTGGGTCAGCATGCCATATCGAAGGCCCAGTTTACAGAGAGAAGTTTTAGCATCAAATAATTTACCTTTGGCCTCATGGGCCACCATAGTAAAATCTGGAAAAAGTAAAATTGCCGTTCACTGATAGTGAAGTTGACCCTTCTCTCTAGCCAGTTGGAGGGCCATGTCGTGGTCCCGAAAATTTAGGAGTCGGGAAATTATTCTGTGTGGTGGGGCACCAGGTTCCGGTCGAGGTCCTAGGGACCTATGGGCACGTTCCACCACAAATGTGGACATGAAGTTAGACCGCGCCAGGAGTTCTTAAAATCGGCGTTCTACAAACAGGTCCAGGCAGCCAGTGTCTGCTGTTTCAGCCATGTGAATGTTGTTGCGGTGCCCTCAGTCTCGAGGTCTTCATTCTGAATCGCAACCAACCGCAGCCAGGACTCCAATTTCTCTAGTCGTTGGTCTACATTGGCGGTGCTATCCTCCAGTCCCAATATGTGTGCCAATCCATTTGCTCTTTTACGTGGTATAGGAGACTGGCGATGGTGTTGAAGTGTGCATCTTTGGCCCTGATGCCTACTAGAAGTTCAGCCATAATGGTGGAATCATTCGCCATTTGTTTGGTCTTGGGCCTGCCAGTGGCACCTCCCTCCATAGCTTAAGGTGTCTCCCGCGCAGCGGCCTGTTTGTGCTTTTCAAAGGACAGATTTCTTTGCTTTACAATGGTATAGCTATTTTAATGTATATGAATTCAAAGGACATCACCAATATTCACATTAGGAGTTGCAAAATTAAATATTTTAAAATTGTAGCATAGAAAGGATGCATCAGGATCCATAAGGAGGACGAGAAAAATGATTTCAAAGATTGATCCAAGTCAACCAATACAACCCACTCCATTCTACATCCCTTCCTTAAGTATGACTCCATTAACAAGAACACCATAACTTGTATTACCTTAGCTAGAGAACAAACAGTAGGTTTTGCCCACCACTGATTCCTCCCACATCTCAGTCTGATTTATTTACCCTATTAGTCGTTCAGGTGGAAAACCTGGAGCAGAAGTAGGAGACATAGGATGGAACTAATATCACTGAACTAGGACTGGGGGGCGTGTCCAAGATGGCGACCGGGTCGGACGCATAAATCGCAGCTCCGACCCGGCCTAAAACAATAATCCTCTACAAAGACCCTTGACCCGCTGCGGGGCCAAGAACCATCCCCCCCAGCCGCGAAACCAGCGTGGCGGGAGCGGTGGCGAGCAGAGCGGCGAGGGAGCTGCCTGGGGCGCTGGGCTCGCTTCTGATCTGTGGGGCGCTCGGAGCGGCCATTACCGCCACGCGACCGTATTGGGCGGAGACGGGGGTCTTGGCCGGCTGGTTTGCAGTTTACCGGCTCTGCCGGGGGTCACAGGCGCGCAGGTGCTGCGGGTCCGCCGCGATCGACCTCCACGCGAGAGCTGGTGGTCTGAGCTTCCCCTCAGCGAGGGGCGAGAGGCAGATAGAGTTACCAACCAGGGAAAGCAGGGCTCGATGTGAGCAAAAGAGGAATTACCGACTCTCTCTGCCCCAGTTCCCGCCTCTGTCGGAGGCCCTAGGATATGTGGACATGTTCTCGGGGAGCTTCGGACACCTGGGGCGCATGGCTCGCTTCTGATCTGTGGAGCGCTCGGTAGCTCGGAGCGGCCATTACCGCCACACGACCGTATTGGGTGGAGACCAAGCGCTGACTGCACTAAAAAGGAGGTGCGGCTGGAGCCGCGACCGTGCGGAGTGTCGGGGATCTCCGTAGGCGGTAAGTGGCGGCTTGTCTGCGCTACTGCTTCGCCTCGGGGGCCTCGCTCTATCGGTACTGCGGCCGGCAGTGGATACGACGGCTGCACAGGCACTACATAACTCTCCTGTACTCCTCTAAAAGACTTGCCTGCTATCATTTAACCAGGGCAATAACCAGGAGGCTACCAATCACATAGAAATAAGGGCAATTGAAAGACTAGCCCAGGCTTTAACCACCAGTGGTCGTAGCCACAAGGGAACAAAACAGCCCATCACACTAGGGGCAAACAAAGAAATGTTAAGCCAAGTTGGAAGACCAGAGAAAAGATAATATTACATCAACGTAAGAAATTAACAGGAATACAACTAGCAACAAACTGCAGAAGCGACTGATCCAAGAGGCACCTACCAGTAAGTGTGAGGTAGGAAAAGAGCGGACCGCTTGACACCCTCAAGCGCTGAAGCGCAGCTAAACCTTTCAGTACCATTTTAATCACGCTACCAGCATCAAAGCACCTTGCCAATGCGATAAAATCAAGCAACGCAACGTTAAATCCAAAGACCAACAACAGCATCACATAAAAACCACCTAATGGGAAAACCAAAGACTCCACGAGCGCCCCCTGGAACCATGGACTCTGCTACGCCGCCTCCATCATCCGGGGCTTCAGACACATATCAAGCCCTTCAGAAAATGGAAGGGACATTGCAAACGCACTCAGCACAACTCGAAAAAGTGCTACAAGCCATACTCGATACTAAAACAACCTTGGAGGCGAAGATTGGCTCAATCACAGAAGATGTTAACTTGCTCCGCACGGACCAACAGGCGCTAGCAGAAAAGGTCGCTGAGCTGGAAAAAGACACGTTGCACCTCACACCATCTATGCGTGAGGTTAAGTCACAGCTGGGTGCTATAAAAACAGAAGTTGAGACACTTAAACGCAGAGCCGAGGAAGCCGAAGGCAGATCGCGTCGTAATAACATCCGGTTTGTGGGATTTCCGGAGCGCGCCGAGGGCCCCAGCACAGAACTCTTTATCGAAAAATGGCTGATGGAATCGGTATTGAAAAATAATGTCCCAAAGTTCTTTTCCATAGAGCGCGCCCACAGGGTCCCGGGCAGACTTCCACCACCGGGTGCATATCCACGCCCCCTCATAGCAAAATTACTGAACTACCGTGATAGAGACCTTATACTGCAACTATTCCGAAAAACAGGCCCAATGCACTTTGAGAACACGCAAATAACCGCCTACCCGGATTTTACAGTAGAGGTACAAAAAAAATGAAACTCATTCTACCGGATCAAGGAGCGTTTGAGAGAGCAGAATATCAAATACTCCTTGTTGTTCCCCGCTAAACTTCGCATACAAGACAATAGCCGCACTTTATTCTTCTCTACGCCTGAAGACGCATGGACATGGCTTCACACAAAAGGACTAGCTGACCCACTACCACCCAATGATAAAAGCCTTCCTCCAAGGGATAAACGCAGACCTCGCAGTAAACATGATAACAAACCTACTCCTGAACAATCGCGAGTTGAACGATCGCTATTGCTACAGTCTACATCGCGATTTGCCAACGCATCACCGACATCCTTATCTGGACATTCAGAAACAGATCCTGACCCAGAGTTAAACTCCGACTCGGCGGAGTCTGCCCGCGGCCCCAGCCTCACTCCACGTACAGCAGGTGACATTTGTTAAATCTTTTCCCCTGTAGATAGGAGATCGCCTCACCCGCTACTCCTGTCTAGATACTTCCGTAGTTTGTCATCACAAAATTACTTTCCCTAACTCGTGTGGTCGGCTTGCTGCCGCTCCTGCTCGGCAAGGATACCAACATGCGCAAAATGGGCCGGGTCTAAGACACTCAACCACCCGCAGTCTTGGATCACCCCCCGCTCCATATGGACCGTTACCCTAATCCGACAAGTTTTGTTTTCTTCCTGTTCTTATCGCAACTGCTGCTAAGTATAGTAGATTTTATAGTTATAGTTGTATGGAATGTTTTATTGTTGTATGTATTGACATGTACTATTTACAGAGCGCCACAACACAATATATACCTAAGAGGCAGGTCACACACTCCAGTGGCTAGGAGGCTAATTGATAAGTATACGTATCTAAGGACAAAGAAATTCAGGTTTACGCAACCACAGGCGGTACCCTTCCATACTGACTCACTTAAATTTCATGGCATCCCAAAATCAGCGCTATACCACACACTATAAAATTCTCACATGGAATGTAAAGGGCATGGCATCCGCAAGCAAAAGGCAACGGATTTACACATACCTCAGGAGGCACCAGATACACATAGCCATGCTGCAAGAAACCCACCTAGTTGAGTCCTCGTTGGCATACACCAAAACAAAATGGAAAGGCCAATTATATGGGACCACCTTCTCAACATATGCTAGAGGAGCGATAATTTGGATAGCCCCCGGGGTTCCATACACCATGTCCCGCATGCAATGTGACCCAAACGGGCGGTACGTGGTACTGGAGGGTACTTTAGACGGAGTCCCCCTAGCCCTGATAACATTATACACTCCTAATACAAATCAAGAAGACTTCCTCAAGGCACTGGGTAGTAGCATGCTCAGCGACCCCGCAACAGATGCCATATGGGGCGGGGACTTTAACTGCGTTCTAGATATCTTGAAAGACCGTTCTACCCCTCCATTAACTCACGCCCCAGCTAAACGAGCATCGCTTGACCTGGCAGATTGGGCTTCTAATAATAGGCTAAGCGAAATTTGGAGAACTTTTCATCCCACACTACGCGAGTATTCTTTCTATTCACCAGTGCACAAACTTCACACCAGGTTAGATATGTTCTTCGCTACACCTAACATAATCCCAAAGGTAGTTACATCTGGCTATCTAGCCCGTACTCTATCAGACCACAACCCACACTACTCTACATTGCTCTGGGGCTACATACATGCCCGTATTCCAACATGGCGCCTGCAGCCAGACGCCCTGACTGACCCCCCTTTCAACACTGAATTGGCCACATGTCTGTCGTCCTATTTCTCTCTAAATAAAAACACAACATCAACCCGAGCAACTGAGTGGGATGCCCATAAAGTAGTAATTAGAGGGCATTGCCTGGCAGCATCTGTGGGCATTAAGAAAATGCTGACCACAGAGTTATTAAAATTAGAATCCGAAATACATAGGGCGGAGATTGAAGTCTCAACAAATAATACCCCACCAGAAACACTAATCTCACTGAAAGCAAAATACAGAGAAACGGATGACAGTCTTAGCAAGCATGACTATAGACACTTCAAAACGAGACAACACGCTGAGGGGGACAGATCGGGCAAACTGCTGGCGTGGCTGGTGCGTCAATCTCCGCAATCGTCGCCGATAGGGGCTATCAAATTACAAACAGGAATAGTGGTTAACACTCAAGCTGACATTAACAAGGCCTTTTACACGTATTACTACTCGTTATACCAATCCTCTATCCCCCCTGCAGAACAACAACTGGCTGAATTTCTAGCTCAGATCCCCCAAAATTCAAATATTGCCAATAATGCTGACATTCTAGACGGCCCCATTACTATTGAGGAGCTTCGCTTAGCCCTCTCCCAGATGGCGCGCGGCAAGACGCCTGGCACAGATGGTCTACCACTAGAATACTATAACTCACAAGGCACTCACCTACTGCAACCCTTACTAGAGGTGTTTAATGAAGCACGAAATAGAAAACAATTACCAGACTCTATGAGGGAAGCATTAATAGTGGTCCTACCAAAACCAGGACGAGATCCACTGGATGTTAGATCATACAGACCACTCTCTCTTTTGAACTCGGATTGCAAACTCCTAGGGAAAATCCTAGCAAATAGATTGCTCCCCCATTTGCCGCACTTAATACACCCTGACCAGTCGGGATTTATCCCGGGTAGAAACGCCTTTCTTAACATAAGGCGCCTAATCCGTATCATGCAAAATACTACTGACCCAAATAGTGTGACCGTGTCACTAGATATAGAGAAGGCGTTCGACACACTAGGCTGGGAATATTTATTCCGCACCCTCAAGGCGTTTGGCTTCCAGAGTGGCTTTATCAGCTGGATTGCTACACTATATTCTAAACCAACAGCCCGAGTTAAAACCGGTCAGGTAGTGTCGGAAGCCTTTCCTGTAAATAGAGGAACCAGGCAGGGCTGCCCGCTTTCTCCATTGCTTTTCGCAATAGCTATGGAACCACTCGCTATTAAGCTCAGGGGATGCGCACAAAGATGGGGCATACGGGAGTTTGACGCATATCACATAATATCATTGTACGCAGATGATGCCCTGATATACTTGCGCAATCATTCTGTCTCCCTTCCCGGGATAATGCGTATACTGAATATGTTTGCTCTTGTCTCTGGCTTACATGTGAATTGGTCTAAATCCTGTATCTTCCCTCTTACTTGTCTGCCCTCTGTACAGCGAGCGTCTCTCCCCATGCATCAACTACCATGGACACACCAGACCTTCAAATATCTGGGTGTTCAAGTATATCACTCTATGTCAGACCTAAGGGAAGGTAACATAGACAGGCTGCTTCGCTCCACCCGAGGCTCCTTGATATTTTGGAGTTCCTTACCTCTATCGCCAATGGGCCGGACAGCAATAGTCAAGATGCTAATATTACCGAGATTTTTATACTATTTCTCCGCACTTCCGGTGATCTTGCCGCGTTCGTTTTTCCACAAAGCGCATTCCCTATTAACTGACTTGCTCTGGGGCAGAGACAGACGCAGAGTGGCTCTAACTACCACACACTATCCACAAGAAGAGGGGGGCCTGGGCATGCCGAACCTTGAGCTGTATTATGCCGCAGCCCAACTTCAGTGGGTCACTAAATGGCTCAAGGAACCATCCAATACAGAGTCCACAGCTATAAGGGCTTACACAACCCCAACATCGACATTAACATATTTACTAACGGGCCCCTCTCATCTACAACATAATACTCCCTTACTGGACTCGGCCAGACACTGCTGGAAGAGATACGTGCAGGGCAAAGGGCAGCCCCTCCCCTACTCTCCCCTGCTCCCAATGCCACAGCTACCAGGCATCCAGGCCCTAGCCTCTCATCATGACGTACGAGCGGTTAACACCCTGAACATAGGAGATTTTTATTATGACTCCAGTGCAATCAAGTTTATGGACTTGGTGGCTACGGAGGTAATGAAACCGGGAGCCTTTCTGACATACAATGCCATAACTAATCTTCTACGTCACATATGGGGCTGCGGTCACAACGAACCAAAAGAATCTCTCCTACTTACTGCAATACTCTCTATGTGCGAGGCAAAACGCGCTGTTACCAAACTATATAAAATACTTCTAGCAGGTAGCTGCAAGGCCCTTACCCAGGTCAAGCACCGCTGGGACATCGTCCTTCCTGCACCAATTGCACAAAAATCCTGGGACACAGCCCTTAGCTCGATTAAGTTTGTATCTCGCAACTCCAGATTAAGATACACGCAATTCAATTATGTGCATCAAACATATCTCTCCCCAGCTCGTATTCATAAAATATACCCAGGCGCTAACTCCATATGTCCGAGATGCGCTACCCCCGCAGCAACTTTCTACCATATGGTCTGGGAATGCCACGCAATTAACGCTAGCTGGAACCGCGTCGTTGCTACAACTGCAGACGTGGTAGACCAGCTGTTAACTCCTAATCCAGTATCTTGCCTGCTTAACATACGCCACCGCACAAAAGGAGATAAACATATTCACAAGTTTGTGGATCTGGCATTTGTGACATATAAACGCCTGATAGCTACACACTGGAAGGCCCCAAATGCCCCTTCTCATTCCCTCTGGCTACGAGACCTGCACGAATACACACACTAAGGCAATTACAAAATAGAGGTCAGACACAAGGCGGGACTGAAAGCTGGGACCTTTTTGTAGTTAGAATTGAATCCAGAGATGACAAATATCCACCATGAGAAAATCCCTTTAACACTCCTGGGATACGCTATTATTAAAATTATCCACAACAATCAAGTTTGTTGAAAACAGTTCCATCCTACTGTAATGCCATGCCTAACCCATAACTTATTTACCCGCCAGTCGCCCATTGCTACTGTCGGCTCTCCACACCACAGCGCATACATAGAAATGAAGCCCTTAATGCCTACATAGACATACGCTCTCAATATTATATTTGACGCTAACACACATATTTAAGAATAATATCCTTTATGTCAAATGTTATTTGTTATATAATGTTAATTGAAAGCCAGTACACTAAAATACAGCTATGTTGTACAGCGTAATGTACAAACGTTAAGAAAAGCACATGGAGAGAGAAGCTGGGCATTCTCTCACCAAGCCTTATGTACTGTACTGCTATTCTTGTACCCTGTATTGTATTAAGTTTAATAAACAGATTTAAAAAAAAAAAAAAATCACTGAACTAGGACTAAACTCGCTAGTTTCAGTGTAACTGAAGTGAGTTGTTTTGGGATCAGTGCCGGGTTCAACGGATGACTGACATTTTGTCAAGCCTAATGTCCTTCCTTGGACAGACTTGTGTTTATGTCTTGCTCGTATGAGTCATCTATTCAGAGGCAATCTGAAGAGAGAATCTGATGTACTGAGATGCAGTCAACGTGGCTGTTTGGCACCATTAATTGCTTGAAACTATGAAAATACATTTAGAAGCAAGTTAAGTTAACGGTAAAATGAAACCAAACACCTTTAAGCAGATGAAGAAAAACGTTTAGTGATTTTTAGAAAGTGTGTAAATTTACTATGCAAGCTTTCAAGGTGATAATACACACAGCTGTTTGAAGGCTCATGAATGGAAGTGCATAAATATAATATTTAAAATACACAAAAACAACATTGTGGAAGGTAGAAAACAGAAAACTTCATAAAAATGTGCTTTAAAAATGTTATGCTAATTTAAGAATTTGAGCATCACACTGACAGTTGTGTCATTAGCTGCTACATTGTTTCAGACATTAATATACAATGGCATTTAATGTCAGACTACTCCTTCCACAGTTAATTACACAGACCCGATAACGAAGCTTTAGTTGAGACTATTGTCATTACGCGAGCATGGGACCCTGTTCCGCTATAAACTGCACGCGTGGTCCACCCTATTAGGAGGAGATCGTGCACACACACACACACACACACTTACTTTACTAAGTACAAGTAGTTTGTTTGCAACTGTGTCCCCTTTTTTCTGTCTAATGACATACAATGGCACGGAAATGCTGACAATATATGACATATTGGGCTCAATGTTCCAATTTTTGCTCTCATTTCTGGAAATCTTTTTTTATAAACATCATTTACCTTTTTTATGTCCAGAGCTATCCAATACCTTTTGATTGTTACTCAAATTGTATATTTGAACAAGTTACTTACCTCCGGTAATGCCTCATCTATTATAGACATATTCTAGTTGCAGATGCCTGACCTTCGAATTTTCCCCAGACGTCAGACTGGATGTTGAAGATTTTAACGAGCAGTACCCTTGCACGTTGTTAGGTGGCATCGGTCGGCTCCATGTCTGACGCTGGCCTCGTCTGCCCCAGATGGGGCATTGCGGGCCCTATATAGGCACCACCCTGGCACGCTGACGTAGTTTTCTTTTTGTGAGAAGTGCAGAGCCATAAAGAAATTGGCTACTGGTGCCCCTAAAAGAAGGGGAGTCCCTGACCCTAGAAATCAGTTCTCAGAGCGGGGAGGATGGGTGGGTTGGTAAGAAATCTGCAGCTAGAATATATCTCTACCAGACAAGGCATTACAGAAGGTAAGCAACTTTTTCCATCGCGTAGAGACTGCCAGTTGCAGATTCCTTACCTTTGACTAGATACTCAAGCAATACCATCCCTGGGGCCGGGTCTGCGAACCAAGCTCATACTAGGAAGTCCTGCAGAACCGAAGGAGCAAAGTGCCCGTCCCTTTGGACCGGACTGTCCAAGCAGAAGTTTGGTAAACATGTGAAAGAAGCCCATGTGGCAGCCTGACAGATATCAAGGACTGGAACTCTGCATGCTAATGCAGTGGTCGCAGCTTTGGCAGAATGAGAATGCAAACCTTCAGTGGGGTGCTTCATGGCCAATGCGTAACAGATAGACCCACAGAGTAAAACCCATTTGGAGAAGGTCCGCTTCTGCACTGCCCAACTTTTCTAGCACCCACATTAACCGGCGAAGAGTTGATTGTCTACCTGGAACTCTTTTGTACGATCAAGGTAGAACGCCGATGCTCTTTTTAGGTCCAGGCAGCAGAGTCTCTCCTCTCCCTTGGAAGGATGTGAGGGTGAATAAAAAAAGTAGGCAAAGTGATGGATTGGCCTGCATGAAATAAACTGACCCCTTTTGACAAAAAGGAAGCCACTTTGTCAGGATGCAGCTCACTCACCCTGCGGGCAGAGGTAGTGGCCATAAGGAAGGCTGTTTTCAAAGTGAGAAGCCTGAGAGGACAATTGTGGTGAGGTTAAAAAAGAACGCACATCAGAAATGTCAAAACCAAATTCAAATCTCTTTGGGGCATAATGAATGGGGATTGAAGAAACACATGTGTATGGCCTTTAAGGAACCTATTCACAATATAGCACTTAAATGAAGAATATTGATCAGGCAACCTCAAAAGACAAATAACCTTAGAGAGTACCCAAAGCAGAGCTCTGCTGGGCCAGAGAAAGCATAAACAAAACCTCAGAGAGGAGCAGAAAGGGGCTCAACAAACTTGCCTGCACACCATGCCACAACAACAGTGTTTTGGTGGAGGGATGTCTGGCTGCCAAGATAACATTGTAGGCTTTTGGCGGATGGTCAAAAGCTGTTAACTGTTGTCACTCAATCTCCAATCAAGAAGGCAGAGAGTGGACAATTTCCGATGCAGAATCCTCCCCTGCTGCTGCAACAGCACATCTGTCTGATCGGAGAATCGATGGACATGCTCAATAGCTCAGGACACCATAAGCCACAAGGATTTATTGGGCCTGGTCATTCTTGCTCTTCTTCAGAAATCTGGGCAGAAGTGGTATGGGCGGAAAGGAGGCCTGAGTCCCACTGCAGATGACAACCGTCTCAGAGCATTTGCTGCCTTGGAAACTGAAACGCGCAGTTGCACGTTCTCTGTGGAGACAAACCGATCTACCCCAGGCTTTCCCCTCTGCTGAAAGAGACCTTGTTCCTCCTCCAAATGGAGACATAATTTGTGAACCGGTAGGCATTTTCGTCTGAGTTTGTCTGTTGTGGTGTTCATTCAGCCTGCCAGATGTTGAACCACCAGGGATAAGCCCTGCTGTTACAGCCACATCCAAAAGGTCCACAACCCCACCCTGCCCTGTTTGCTGCAGTACCATATGGCAGTGGTGTTGACTGTGAACACTTGCACTGTCTTTCTCTTGACAGAGGGAAGACGTGCTTTCAATGCCAGCTGGATTGCATGGAGCTCCAACAGGTTAATGTGGAGCCGGAATGCTGCTGGAGACCAGATGCCTCTGATCTCCACCTCTACCAGATGGCCAGCCCATCCCAGGAGTGACCTACCTGTCACTACTGTCAGATCTGGTGGGAGAAGGAGGTTCAACTGCCTCTAAACCAATCGCAGTCTGTGTGCCACCACTGCAGATCTCAAGCAATTCCCTCCGAGATCTGGGCCTTGTTGGAGAGATTCCCCTGATGCTGCACCCAATGAAACTTCAGATCCCACTGCAGAGCCTCCATATGCCATCTGGCATGTGTCACCAGCAGACTGCAGGAGATCATGAGGCCCAGATGCCTCAGAGTCATTCTCACTACATTCCAGGATAGAGGCTCAAACATCAATATCATAGCCTGAATACCCTGGACTCTCTGCTCGGGAATATAAGCCTGAAAATGCACTGTGTCCAGAACAGGTCTGATGAAAGGGAGCATCTGGGAGGGAGTCAGGTGTGACTTCGGCACATTTATAGTGAACCCCAGTGAATTCGGGAGGTCCCCAGTAGCCTGGAGGTGGGAGACGACAGCCTGGAGCGAGCCCGCCTTCAACAGCCAGTCGTATAGATAGGAGAAGAATGAAGCTCCTGATCTGCACAGATGAGCTGCGACCACCGCCATCACCTTGGTGAACACACACCGAGGACCGCTGGTAAGGCCAAAGGGGAGCACAGTAAACTGAAAGTGCTTGTGGCCTACTGTGAACTGCAAGTAACACCTGTCGGCGGGCAAGGTCACCCAGCAACAATGGACCGACACCCTCAGCGTCCCAATGACGCCACCAATTTGGATCAGCCAGTACAGAATTTCAACAACTAGATTACCAATGCCGCTAACCTAGTCACTCCAACCAAACCACCCAAGCCCCACAGACCCGAGCAGGAACCACACCAACCAAGACACCTTCAAATCAGCCCTGAAAGACTACCACCACCATATCGAAACTGCAAAAAAGGAGGCCCAGACCTACCGCATCGAGACCAGTGCCAAATAAAGCAAGGAACTCTTCACCATTGTCAGAGAGTTTACCTGCCCCGCAGCCACCGAAAACTCTATCCCCTCCTCACAGGAACTCTGTGTTGCCCTCACCAACCACTTCTACAACAAGATAGAAACCATCTATAGAAACTTCAATACCCAATCCTCTGAACTCCTCAGCATCTAATCAACCACCACCGCCAACCACCTGCTCACCACATGGTAGTTAATCAGCACACCCTGAACACAACCACTCTTATGAACTCCATCCACTCGTGAGCACCCACCGAGCCCTGCCCCCACTGACTTTTTAACCTTGGAAGAGATTAGATCAGCTGCCAGCTCACCACCATCCTCAGTGCCGGGTTAACCACAGCCACTTTTCCTAAAGCCTGGAAATACTTAGAGATCAGACCCCTCCTCAAGAAACCCTCCGCAGACCCCAGCAAGCTTCATAACTACAGTCCAATCTTTGTGCTCCTGTTCCCCGCCAAAGTCTTGGAGAAGGCCATCAACCTACAACTCACTGAGCACCTGGAGAGAAACAACCTACTGGACCCATCCCAATGAGGCTTCAGAGCCAATCACAGCACGGAGGCAGCTCTGATCGCCGCAACAGACAACATCTGCAGACTACTCAACAGAGGAGAATCAGCCGCCATGATCCTGTTCAACCTCTCTTCAGCTTTTGACACCATCTCCCCCACACACTCAACCACCTATGCCAAATTGGGATCACAGTCAATGTGCTCAGATGGTGGCATCCTTACTCATGAGACGCACCCAAAGAGTCCCCATCCTGCCTTTCACCATGCGAGCCAAGCACACCATATGTGGCGTCACCCAAAACTCATCCCAACCCTCTTCAATGTCTGTATGACACCACTTGCAGGCAACACACGACATCAACATCAGCTCCTATGCCAACGACACGCAGCTCATCCTCACGCACCCCGCAGACCCCAGCTGGACGAAGACTAACTTCCACAACTGCATGAAGAACGTATCAGCCTGTATGAGGGACAACGGCCTAAAGCTCAACATGTACAAGAATGAAAGTTCTGATCTTTGGCAGGCACACAACCTTCTGGAACAATTCCTCGGGCCCACCCCCAAGTCAAAATTACAGGCACGCAACCTCAGCATCATCCTCAACAGTGAACTCCATGAAACTTCAGGTCTACGGCGTCACCACAGCCTTTTTCCACATGCTCCGCATGCTCTGCTAAGTCTTCAAATGCCTTCCCATATGCACCAGGAAGACAGTGACGCAGACCCTCATCATCAGAAGACCGGACTACAGCAACGCACTGCACGCAGGCACCACCATCAAACTCATGTAAAGACTCCAAATTATCTAGAACGCAGCCGCTAGATTGATCCTCAACTTGCAGAACTTTGCTCCTCACATAATACCCTCACAAAATACCCTGCATACGTGGGTGCTGCTCTAGAAGATGCTTCTTCTCCAACTTCGCTGCCAAAGCCTGGAACGCCTTCCCTCTCCACCTGCACACCCTTGTTGACCCACTTCAACTAACAACAGCAGCTCCTCGACTAACACCGGCAGCAAGCACCTGGATACCCTCTTGGGTGACCAGCCGCGCTCTACAAATATGACTTGATTGATTAAACAGGAATATGAAAGTAAGCGTCCTGCAAGTCTAAAGCTACCATCCAGTCTCTCTGATCCACAGCAGAAAGGACATGAGCCAGAGTGACTATTTTTAACTTCTTCCTGAGGTAGAGATTGAGGGACCGAAGGTCTAGGATAGGGCAGAGCCCCTTGTCCTGTTTTAGGTACCAGATAGTAGCAGGAGTTAAAACCACAACCTACTTCTGGCACAGGGACCCTCTCTATGGCGCCCTTGGACAAAAGAGCAGTAACTTCCTCTCGGAGAAGCTGCAAGTGATTTGTTGTCATTTGATCGTAAAATGGTGGCATAGATGGAGGGGTAGTCTTGAAGGGGAGGGAGTAGCTCCTTCGGACTATCTGAAAAACCCACCTGTCTGACCTGATGGATTGCCAACGGAGTAGGTGATGGCAAATCCTGGCTCTGACTGGTCACTAGTGAAGATGAGTCAGACTAGAAACGTTTGGAGGCAGCTGGGGGAAGGGAAGGAAGACTGGCTTGGTTAACCAAGTTCTCAGATGTGGGGTGTTGCGTAAGAAAACCTGAGTTGCCCGGAGCAGTGGGATGGCGGCGGGCAATAGTCCTACTTTTTGGACTAGGTACCCAGTAAGACATCTGTAAGGGCTTCATTGAATGGGAGCAGAGGTTCGGAGGATGAATCTCCAGGTTGAAGCACCTCTGTCAAGAGGTTAGTCCTGACTGCCACTGAAGGCAACTCAAGGTCCAGGACCACAGCTGCTCTTCACACCACCACTGAATATGAAGCTCCCTCCTCCATAGCCATGGTAGGGGTAGAAAGCATGCCAGTATCTGGAGAGGCATCAGGTCCGCTGACTTCAACCAAATGTGAACACCAGTCCTTATATTCTTAATTGTCCAGCTACCGCTCCCATGCATCCAGGAGGCCTTGGCCATTAACAAAAGGCTCAGGATCCGACCTGGGAGGCACGGCTCCTGCCGGCATCTGAATCAATGCCCACCCCGAATTACAATGGGGTCGGCACTGCCTGAGAGTGCCAGGAGCATCAGCATCAGGACCAGCACCAGGGAAGTTCCAGATGTCGGGACCAGCACCGGTCCAGATCTGCAAACAGATCCTTGGTTGCCCATGGGGTCGGAGCCACCGCGCGGGTCTCGAAGGGGCCTCTTCTGACCCCTTGGGCCTGAAGGCTCTTGAATGGGGTCAGGCTGTCCAAAAATGAGGCACATGGCATCATAAAATTATCTAAGTTGGGCAGGGGATGCTCAGCTCATGGAGACTCGGGGAGGCACGGATTCAGCCCAGGCGCAGGATCCTCGGAAAGAGGCCTAGGGCACCGATGCTTAGTCTCGTCTATTGAAGGACAAGGTGAAGGCAAAGCACGCTTCAGCAACTTCTTTTTCTTGTGCTTGCCCGAACGTCCTGAGTCCTAAGAGTGGGGACTGCTTCCTCAAAGCCTTTGGATTCATGGTCTGACACTTAAGCATGACTTCGGGATGACAGGAACTGCAGGGCTTGAATCCAGTCTTCCTAGATGATATCTTTGGCACACCAGGAGTATAGCAACTTGAAAAAGTCTCAACAAAAGTAAAAAAAGCCAGTCAAACATTTACTGAGAGGTAGCTCTCTGCGGATCAGAGCTTGCTGGCGTGGAAAGAAAAGAACTGTCAGCGTGCCAGAATGGCCCCTATATACGACGTGCAATGTAATTTCTGGTCGACGAACACAGAGCCGATCAGCACCACCTAACGGTGCACAGGGGTCCTGCTCATAAGAATCTTCTGGATCCCCTGGGAAAATTCAGAGGTAAGGAATCTGCAACTAGAAGTCTCTTTCACATAATATACTTACTTATGTGCCATTCCAACGAGACCACTTCATGCCAAAATAATGACCATTTTTAAACCTTTGCCTCTTTGAACTGCTTCTCGCACTTTTATTTTGTTTTAGCGTCTCTTATGACATTACATCCCTCACATTCACCACCCCCACCCGCTCTCCCATTCAATACCCCCCACCAAATTGCCAAAGACAAGAGCTCGCCCATAAGCTAGATCTATCAGCTTTGCCAATGCTTGTGTTGTTTAGGCAGAATGGAAGGTTAGTAAAACCTCCTGTCAAGCTTCCAACTTCTATCTCATATAAAGTCCCAGTGACAGTCCTTACAGTAGCACAGAGGCAACCAATGCAACGTGTGCCTATCGAGTTAGGGAGATAAATGGATGCTGCCAGGATTGTATAATATATATGCATATTACCTACAGGTGGTGGCCAGTAGGTAATTATAGTTAGGACCTAGTTTACATAGGAAGAGTGTTTTTGTTTTGCCAATAACTTTGACATTGTTTCATAAATCTTCACAAAATTAGCAAAATGTATACTTTAGTCGGTTCAGCTGCTGTCTTCAAAGTTCAGTTGATCAGTCAAGAGGGGGTTGAGAAAAAGGGAGTGTCCTGAAACACGTTTTCCCCATGCATTTTCCCACAGGGATATTAAACACGATTCCAGCCCGAACCGCTAGACGTAATTACGGGGGCACCCAGGAGACATGGCCGGGCCCTAGGGGATGGGATCCTCAGGGTCAAAATTGGCAGGGGAAAGGGTGCCACGTGGCACCCCCAACCTCCATTTGTTTCTTCTCCTCTCCTGCTGAGAACAGAGTCCATGGTTCTCCCTTTAAATTGCTACAAGGGTGCAAATGAGCAAATTAACTGGAAGCTCCACCCTCTTTACCCTGCACCATTCACCTTAATAGTAAACAAAGGTCTTCCTGCATTTTCCCAGGATGATGGACAACTTAACAAAGGTCCACCAGTGAGTTTGCCTCTGGTTTTGGTGGTGAGATCTCGATGCCAAGGAATATGAGGATATCCCCAAAGAACAAAGAAGCACTTACCCCATAGAGATAAGAGGAAGGGCCCTGGTTTGGTGGAGATTACATCTTTGTAGTCTCGCCAGCCTCTCTATAGGAGGGATTCATGTTATAACATACTTCTGGAGAAAGAAGCATCAGGCACAATCATGTTGCCAAAACGCACACACGGTCACTGGTGACATTTCCCTGTACTCCATTACGCAGCTGTAGTGAGAATATATACTGAACATTTAGCCAATGAGGCGGAAAGAACTCCACTTAGGTAGATATTTTGTGTTAAACTGTGGACTCTTGCTGGATAAAGGGGCTGGTGAGTTTCCTTTGCTGCGGAGTCACTCACACAGCCGCTGACACCCTCACAGACACACACACCCACTCACAGACCCACTCAAACTCAAGCACCCACTCAGATCCACATAGAGATTCAGACACACACAGTCCCACTCAGAGACTCACGTACCCCCACTCACAGACCAACAAAGACACTCACTGACTCACTCAGACTCATGCACCCACGCACAGACCCACTAACACTCACGCACCCACTCATAGACCCACTCAGATCCTCATGTACCTACTCACAGACGCACTGAGGTATTCATGCACACACTTCCAGACCCACTAGAAAACTTCTGCATGCAGGGTTGTGTAGTTATAGGGGTTGGTTGCAGGGCCTGGCTACAGGCCCTGCGTAGTGCAGGGTTGTGTGTTCATAGGGGGTGGCCAACCATCACTGTGCATGGCTGAAGGCCATGTGTAGCAGGGCTGGGTGGTTATAGTGGGTTATAGCTATACGGTTATAGTTATAGTAGGTTGGCTGCAAGGCCTGGGCGCAGTCCTTTTAATTTTCAAAACTAGTTTGACACTCACTTCAGCTGCTGTATTGAAGGTTTTAGGGGTATTTGTCAAGCACGGCCTGAAAAAAAAGGGGAGTTCCAAAACACGTTTTCCCTATACAATTTCTCACAGGGACTGTAGACATTATTACAGCCCGAACTGGTGACCACATCCCCAAGGCCAGCCCCAGCTATGTCCTTGGGTGCCCACCTCAGGGGCACAGCAGTTTCCCTGTCTGCTTTGGTGCAGGGAGAGAAACCTGTGTTTGTTCTTGCTTGGCGGGAGCAATTTCAAAGCTTCCACCAAGCGCAAGCAAACACTAAGTCCACTCCCAGCAGACAGAAGCTTAAAAAGTGCAGGGCCATTGAGTCTTCCCATGCTCTCCCAATAAAGATGCAGTGGGTGACCTGGGAGGGTTCCAGAGTACCCACCCTTTTAGTGTCTGGGCCCCGGGTGATGGAGTTCCTGGGGCCATAATTGGCCCAGGAAGGGGGGGGTCACGTCCCCCCTCCCTATTCAGTAATTGGGCAGGCCCAAGGTATGGGGTCCCCAGAGTCAATATTGGCTAGGGGGGGTCTGTGGGCCCCCCATCCTATTCAAAATGGTGAAGGGCCCCTGTGGATGGGGAGGGAGCCAACATTGGCCCGAGGAGGAGGAATGCGTGCCCCACTGCCCCTTTAAGATATGGCCAGGCCCCAGGAGAGGGGGCACACCCAGGGCTGAAATAGTGTCCCTCTCCACCATAAATTAAGCAGCAGGCCTAGGGTGTTGAGGTCTCAGGTGCCAAGTACGGCCTGGGAGGAGGGCCATGTTATCCACTGATAGTTGCCACTGGGTAGTTATAGTTAAGACCACGTTTCCATAGGAACATCATCTTTTGGTTAGCTAATAAATTTACAAAACAACAGTCTCATCCGCCTCAGTGTTTTCCTGGAACGTTTTGGGATGATTGTTCAAGCAGCTGTCGAGAAAAAGGGGCGAGTCCCAAAACGGGTATTCCTTATTCATTTTTCCTCCCTAAACAGCTGAATGGATTTAGACCAAATTCGGCAGAAAGCTAGACCTTGGGCCAGGAAGTGTGCTTTGATGATTTGGTGTGAAAATGTAGAGTAATATTTGTGAAATTAAAGATCAAAATATATAGATATTACATGCCAAGGAGGATCCGCCGATATGACTGGTCTCGAGCTGATTGGCTGCTCCCCCACTAACGGCGATGAGGCAGCAGCTATCATAAGACTCAGTCCCGAGACCTAGACAAAGCGTTAAAAAAAGATATAAGGATTGTAGGGAGACCCTGCCCCTCCCCAGGCCTGGAGGCTTCTATGATTTTAAAATGAAAAAAACCCAGGGTG
Organism: Pleurodeles waltl; assembly: GCF_031143425.1. Classification (NCBI taxonomy): domain Eukaryota; kingdom Metazoa; phylum Chordata; class Amphibia; order Caudata; family Salamandridae; genus Pleurodeles; species Pleurodeles waltl. Next base: position 514,873,831 of record NC_090445.1, read on the forward strand.
AAATTAAATTAAAACCTCACAAGGTCCCAGAGACCCCATCCTGTGGGGCTGCTGTTTGAAAAAAAAAAGAAAAGTGGAGGTGGAGTGTGGCCCACCTCCTTGAGTCTCGAAAGGCCTCAGGGATCCCATCGCCTGAGCCTGCACAATTGCTGTGTCCCAGGGAGCCCACCCCGGGGATACAGTTTCCCTGTTCACAAGTGCACAGGAAGAGAAACAAATGTGTGAGGGCTCTTTAAACATTTAAATGTTGTTTTTGAAGTTAGGTGATGTCCCTAGAAGGGCTAGGGGCACCACCAAGCAATTTATTTTAATGCTGTGGGTGGAGGGGTGGCAGGTAGTACAGCACCCCCAACCCAGTAACATAAAAAAAAAAACTTAAGTTTCATGGGTCATTAAATCCATGACCCCAGGAGACTTTACTATATGTTTTTTTTAAACACTCTTAGCTGGATCTGTATGTTCTTCAGCTGGAGTTCAGAGCCCACTGGAGGTGAATTCTATGGCTCCACTCTACAGCTTGAAAAATGTTAAAAAAGACTAATAGATGTTGGTGTTTTACATTTTTAATGACAATCACATTTATTGAACATTGCACTATATGAATTATTGAAATATACATTTCATTAAACTTATTGGTCTTTATATATATATATATATATATACACAAAATCCATACATGTGCTGTATATATGTTAATATCCTGATCCCTTCATTAGCCAATAGGCCCACTTTTTATAATTCGGTGTTCTTATCCTTTGACTAAGTCAGTAGGTCTGTCATACTTAGTGACAGCCAGGCTCTGCGCTCAAACCCCTGCTTCCCATTGCTCGGGTGCAAGGGGGGGGGAGGGCGGTTGGGCACATGGTCCGCTCTTTGGTCAGGTACTGTGTGGGGCTGGCTCCCAGAGAGGGGCTGGATGCAAAGTCTGTCCGCACAGCAGGCCCTGCGGCCAAAAACCATGTGCAGCATTGGGTTTTCATTACGTATGGTGATAAAATATTATGTTACATTAACCCCTTCGCTGCCAGGCCTTTTCCCCCTCAGGTGCCAGGCCTTCTTTTGGCTATTTGAGGCAGTTCGCGCTTAGGCCCTCATAACTTTTTCTCCACATAAGCTACCCACGCCAAATTTGTGTCTTTTTTCCCCCAAAATCCGAGGGATTCTAGTGGTACCCAGCGTTTGTGGGTTCCCCTGAAGGAGACCAAGAAATTAGCCAAAATACAGCAAAAATGTCGTTTTTTTTTTTCATCAAACGGGAAAAAGGACTGCAGAAGAAGGCTTGTGTTTTTTTCCCCTGAAAATGGCATCAACAAAGGGTTTGCAGTGCTAAAATCACCATCTACCCAGCTTCAGGAACAGGCAGATTTGAATCAGAAAACCCAACTTTTCAACTCAATTTTGGCATTTTACTGGGACATACCCCATTTTTAATATTTTCTGTGCTTTCAGCCTCCTTTCAGTTAGTGACAGAAATGGGTATGAAACCAATGCTGGATCCCGGAAAGCTAAACATTTCTGAAACGTAGACAAAATTCTGAATTCAGAAAGGGGTAATTTGTGTAGATCCCACAAGGGATTCCTACAGAAAATAACAGCTGAAATAAAAAAATATTGAAATTGAGGTGAAAAAAACTGCCATTTTTCTCTACGTTTTACTCTGTAACTTTTTCCTGCGATGTCTGATTTTTGAAAGCAATATGCCATTACATCTGCTGGTTGCGGGGATATATAGGGCTTGTAGGTTCATCAAGAACCCTAGGTAGCCAGAGCCAATAAATGAGCTGCACCTTGCATTGGGTTTTCATTCTATACCGGGTTTACAGCAATTCATTTGCTGAAATATAAAGCGTGAAAAATAGGTATCAAAAAGACCTTTGTATGTCCAAAATTGGCACAAAATAAGGTGTTGAGAAGCAGTGGTTATTTGCACATCTCTGAATTCCGGGGTGCCCATACTAGCATTTGAATTACAGGGCATTTCTCAAATAGACGTCTTTTTTACACTGTCTTATATTTGGAAGGAAAATTTTTGAGAAAGACAAGGGGCAGTAACACTTGTTCTGCTATTCTGTGTTCCCCCAAGTCTCCCGATAAAAATTGTACCTCACTTGCTTGAGTAGGCCTAATGCTCGCAACATGGACACATCACATTTTTATATTGAAATCTGATGTGTTTTTTGCAAAGTGCCTAGCTGTAGATTTTGGCCTCTAGCTTAGCCGGCACCTAAGGAAACCTACCAAACCTGCGCATTTGTGAAAACTAGACACCTAGGGGAATCCAAGATGGGGGGACTTGTGGGGCTCTCACCAGGGGGAGGGGGGTTACATGCGTATTTGGTCCTGGGCTCAGCAGCGATCTAGGGAAACCTACCAAACCCAGACATTTATGAAAACTAGACACTCAAGGGAGTCCAGGACGGTGTGACTTGCGTGGATCCCCCAATGTTTTCTTACCCAGAATCCTCAACAAACCTCAAATTTAGCTAAAAAAAAATAAATCAAATTTTTCCCACATTTCTGTGTGGCATCATCGCACCGGTGCAAATTTCTTACCACCCAACATTCCCCTCCGTCTCCCGGTAAAAATGATACCTCACTTGTGTAGGTGGGCCAAGTGCCTGTGACAGGGAAGAGCCAAAAACATGTCGAAATTGAGGGGGAACCAAAGCGGGTCCAAAAGGGCAGTTTGAAAAAAAACATTGTTAGGCTGACTAGTGCAGCAGAATTTTTAATCAGGTAGATAGGTACACAGACGGACAAGTTAATAAGACACACAAAGGTGGATAGGTAGATAGGGTTGCAAAGATAGATCAATAGATATATAGACGGATAGATAGATATGGAAAGATAGACTGATAGAATAATAGACCAACATGCAAAGACGGACAGACGTGCAAAGATAGACAGACAGACTTGCAAAGATAGACAGATAGACAGGCAGACTTGCATAGATAGATTGATAGATAGATAGGTAGACAGGGGGTGTGAAGATAGAAGTTAAAAAGATAGATAGCTATGCAAAGTCATAGACAGAATGCAAAGATAGATAGATGATAAAAGGATAGACTTGCAAAGGTTGATAGAATGAAAGACAAGCACACAAAGATAGACAGATGTGCAAAGAGACAGACAGACGTGCAAAGATAGACAGGCAGGTAGAAAGACTTGCAAAGATAGACAGATAGATCAAAGACTTGCAAAGATAGACAGATAGATCAAAGACTTGCAAAGATAGACAGATAGATCAAAGACTTGCAAAGATAGACAGACAGATACAAAGACTTGCAAGAAGACAGACAGGCAGATAGACTTGCAAAGATAGATGGATAGAGTTGGATGGATGGATAGATAGATAGAGGGACAGAAAAGTATAGAGACAGTAAATAGATACATTGATAGACAGGTCGATAGATACACAGACAGATAAATAGACACACAAAGATAGAGATAGGGCTTCAGAGATAGATCCTGTGCTGTGAATAGCTCTTAGAAAGCACCATATCACCACATCAGGCTCTAAACACAAAGCAACAACAAAGTAATAATTAAGTACAAACAAAAACACTGGCCCTGATGGGAACAACTGAGTGCATGTGTACCCCTTGTGAAGGAGCAATATGCTATCCTCAAAGTGAGGTTCACCAGTGGCTGAAGTATAATTAACTACTGACCCTTGCTGTATATTGCAGTGAGTATAAGCAAAATGTGAATGGCACAACAGACCAACGGATGGAAATAGGTGACAAAAATCCATTTACAAATAATATATATATATATATATATATATATATATATATATATATATAATAATAATTTTGGCAAAATCAAAAGGTTGTGCCAACATCACAACCAAAAAAGCGGGTATAATGGCTTTACAAGGGGTGAGGATATCAATATATTTAAAGCAGATCTACCACCTTTGTCTAAAAATCACCAATATTTTTAATCAAATCTATATTTCAGTAATTTACATAAAGCAATGTTTAATAATAACAGTGACTATTATCAAAATAATTAATTTTTCAAAAATTAACGTTTGTTAATCTTGCTTTTCACATAGTTTTTATGACTGCATTTTGTGGGCTGAAAAATTATTAAAAGAAAGACTCAGACATTTCTTTAAAAAAAAAAATTACGTCTGTGTCTCTCTTTTACCAGTTTTCAGCCCAAAAAACACAGTCATAAAAACAACAAGAAGAGTGCCCTACACTCCATCTGAAGCGCATATAGCGCCAGCAAGGAGTGTTTTTGGAGACATTTTAAGTTCTACTGGGGTCATGGATTTAATGATTTAATGACCCAGGAGACTTACTGTTTTTTTTTTTTTTTTTAAATGTTTCTGTGGGGTTGCTGTACGCGCTACAGCCCCTCGCACCCTTGAAAAAATGGTTGGTGGTGCTCCCATCCTTCATTCTGCAACCTAATTTCCTGCAACAAAGCTGCCAGCAGATTTAAAGGACCTCTGCGACACACTCAGGAGACCTCACCACTACAGCATGCTCACCCATGGTGTTTGCAGAGTCCATTGACATCCTGAGGAAGCACCAGACGGGCAGTGGCAAAGCGAGTTGTCTGGAGGGCTCCAACAGAACCCTTCCGTTGGGGCCTTCAAGAAGTTAGGGGAGTAATCTCTCGGGTAAGTGGAAGAGAATGGCATTCCTGCTCACGATGGTATGTGTGACAAGGACTTAAGATCTGATGCACATGGTATATCTAATGGGAAATGTATGGTTTGAAGATAGGAGTACAACAGTATGTCTGCTGCTGCACCATGTCCGATCGGTTTCCTGCTTCTGGTGTTACATTGGTAGAATGATATGCTTGTACTGGCGGCATTACATTGACAATGTAATGCTATGTTTTCATACCTGCTTTCCAAACCACTCTGGTTTGGAACATGTGTGGGCTAGCATCTAAGGACTCTTCACATAAAAACGTCAGTAGAGCACACTGGTGGTTTATATGTTGCTTACGTTTACAGGACAAACGACCCAAGAATTCACAACTTCAACAAAAAAGCAGTTCTACTATATCGATGTAAATGCTTTAGGGGCAACTGGGTCTCTGTAGTTGCCAAGCTTAGTTCAATGCTTAAGATATATATATATATATATATATATTTTTTTAACTCGAGGCAATGCAATTAAATGCCTTTAGGTTATCGTGTTTTGGAGCAAAGACAAAAGCGCCCTGCCATAAGTAAAAAAAAATAAAAGAAAAGAAAATACAGTTGACAGATTTAGTGTACAAATTCAGATTGACAAAGGAATACTTGAATCCAAAATTTCAGGCAGAACGTTCCAAGTATAAAAATTATAAAAGGTAATAGGAGGTTGAAAACAGATCATAATGAAAATGTCAATTTAAAGTTTGTCCCAGCAGACACCCTCATAATAAAAGATGCAATTTCAAAGTTAATTTTAAAGAAACCAAAAACCATCGGGTACTGAGCGACTAAACTTCAAAAGGTGTAACAAAATGTTAACACTTACAGCGGACACAAATTAAACCAAGAAAGAGAACGCTTGCTTTGCAATGCTATGTCCTGGGGAGTTATTGGCAGGCCGGTTTAGAAGTTATTTAGCCACAAGCAAGTTCCGGCATCCAGCAATAATACATGTAAAATTCCTGATGTAGCAAATTTTAAATATCTTTTATCCATGAAACATGCTGCATGGTACCAATAAAAGGTTTAATAAAACAACATCATAGTTATTTCGCAAAGACAAATTTGTAAGCTGGCATTTGTTAATCAGAAAGTAAACAAGGCACATTTGCTTGGAGGAATTTAAAATCACGAGCTAGAGTCTGTACTTAAAACACACACTGGTGATTAAAAAACGTAGAGAAAATAAATGTTTAATACACACACAGAATTTTAGTTCCCAACTCAGCCTGAAATTTACTCCGCGGAAGATTACATACTAAAAATACAAAAGAAACGCTGTTGCAAAGTTTCTTTTCTTGTAAAGTTCGATTTGGGTCGTTGTGGATAGTTGAAAATCTTACTATATTTTTAGGCTGTTGAAAGAAAAGTGTATTTATCAATGGGAGGGATAACTGGAAACAGAATAAAATAACGTCTTATTTAAGGTCCTATAGCAGCACAGAAGCACCCAGGTTTTAGTACTCTGAACAGACTGCAGCTGCTGAGTATGTAGCTGCAGTATGCCAACGTGTTCGCTACTCTTACTTTATATCATTCCACTGTGTCTAAGTAGAAGGAAAGACTGGTTAGGGAGAGAGCAAGCGTACGACCTCTGGTATACTTGTAAGTATACTTTTTCAGTGGGCTTAAAGTCATTTCATTTGTTCACTTCAATGTCATTTAAAAATCCTTGCTTGCTACTGGTCAGTCATGCTTCTTTGTCCCTCCTTTTTCTCTTCGGGAGCAGGGACCAACTACTGTATAATAGAGCTTTCTCCTGTTTATCTGATCTTCAGGGGACTTTTTTTGTTTTTCATTTCCTGCTCGTGTTCGGTTGAGCCTCCCTTTTCATTGGTGAGCATTCTTGCTATCAGCTTAGTTTCACTGCACACACAGTCATTACTGCTCCTTATGAAGCCCATGTTGTTCTGCTATCGTCCACTCTGCAGATGTGCCCCTGTACTGCTCCTTCAATAGGATGCAATATTCCACAATTCAGTAATTTTCAAGTCAGAAACACTTCTGCTATTTTTTTTTTTAAGTACTTTTGCCTATTGATGAGCTCTGCACAGCAGGATAGCACATAGAGAGAAACAACTGATCTTGTGTCCTGATAGCGCTTGTGTGCTTTAACGCCTTCTGTCTGCCTGTTGGCAATGCAGTAATGCAGTCTCAGTGACCCAGCTCTGGTAAGCAGCTTTCCTTGTGAAATCCTGCCATCGTGGTAGGATGTGGGCAGGCAGGACGCTTTTAGCTGGTGTTATTTCCGAAGCGGTGCTCTCTTCTTGCCAGGGACGGGTGGTTCACAGGCCTCCATATGGCAGCTCCACCTTACAAGAGCACTCCAGGCTGAGCAGTGTGTGAGACAGCTGGGTGGCAAAAGCACACAATGACAAATGTGAAACAAGTGCTCTGCGAGACAGGGAAGCTATAACACATGCTCTTGAGCGGCGGGGGAGGGATGCCAGTGTGTGGAAACAGCTCACTGTCTGGGTAAACAGAACTCCCCTTACTCTAAAAATAAAATGGTGGTCAAAGCAGGATAACAAGCTATGCTAAATGTTGAAGCAGTCTGTGCCTTTTCTTACGCAACATTCGAAAGTTGCCGCTGCCCCGCAAACAAACACACTTCTATGCGGGATTTGCATACATGCTAATAGACTCCATTCAGACGGGAGGCTCGCAATTTTTTAAGCCAAAAATGGCCTTGTGTTGGCTGTCTCCTGCCTGAAATTGCCTATACTTCAATAGAAGGCAATGGCGAAAATACATTATCCTGAATCTTTTTTTGTAATCTCCCTCTTTTCTCTTCTAATATTTGAGCATGTGTGGAATTTGCTTTAAGAGACGACCTACAAAACGCCCAACTTTGTTTCAAATAACCCCCGGAAATTCCAGCACTGCCTCAACATCCTGTGATTGTCAGCAAATCACTTAAATCTCCTGTGCCTAAAAAAAATAAAAAAAATAAAATAAAAAAAACATACATTGGCAAAGCCGGTCTCACCTATGTGAGATTTCTCAGCTTTGCCAATGATTTCTTAGCCATGATGCAAGATGGCTGAAAGTAATGCAAAGAAGCTGTATGACATAGCCAGAAATGACCGTGTCATTCATATATATATATATATCTATATCTATATCTATATATATATATATATATATATATATATATATAGATATATATATATATATATTTTTTTTTTTACTTTCAGCCATTCTGCACTGAAGCCAGCGCTTATGTATAATATGGCTAAAAAACTTTGACAAAGCCCATAGATCTCACATGGCAAGACCTGTAGACTTTACACTTCAGTAATTATATGACGTGTTTTGGAATGGACTCCCCCCTCACCTGCGTGAAGTTTTGGTGAGGGGTCAAGCAAAGGTAAGATTAAACACAAAGAACATCCTGTTCCCTGCACTGTATATGAAGGGACAGGCCGACTTCCTGTTTGCAATTAAAACAGAGTCTTGGAAATGTGTTGTGTAGATGTCAGCTCTGAGCTCCGTCATTTTTACTTTGCAAACTGATGCTAGCGGTCACGCAGGTTTAGTGAATCGGTTGTCCATATTATGGTCTAAAGAAGATAATGCACAGGTGGCTACATTTATTTCAAACAAAGCAACGCTAGTGTCATTTTACTGCGTGAGTTCTGTAATGTAAATCACCAGGTAAGAAGATTGTGTAGGTCCAAATTCAATTCAAATCAGGGTTTATAAAGCCAACTACTCACCCGTAAGGGTCTCACGGAGCGAAGGGGGTTTGTCCTCTGAGCTTTAGTGGAAGAGCCAGGTTTTAAGGTCCTTCCTGAAATGCGGTAGCAATGGTGACTGCCGGAGGTTCAGGGCGTTACAGCTCTTGCCGTGAGGTACGTGAAGGATCGTCCATCAGCAGAGGTCTTCTGTATGCTGGGTACAGTGGCTAGTGCTTGTTGAGAGGAGAGGTCTGGTGGGGGAGAAGAAGGTGATGCGGTGGTTGAGTTAGGCGGGTCCTAGGTCATGGAGGGCCTTGTAAGCGTGGACAAGGAGCTTGAAGATAATTCTCTTCTCGATATGGAGCCAGTGGAGGTCTCTTAGGTGACTGGCAATATGTCTGCGGGGGAATGTCCAGGATGAGTCTGGCAGAGGCATTTTGGATTTGCTGTAATTTCTTGAGGTTCTTCTGGGTGGTATTCCTGGGAAGGCCTTTCCTATACCTGGCACGAGTACGTAAGTCAGGTATGTATTTTACCAGTAAATCCTCCCTGGTTGACTTTTCTCATTTAGTTGTCGTTCTTTGGTGCTATTATTTTCGAGGTTGCTGTGAAAGCTGGAATATGGGGTGGTCACTAGAGCTTCATCTATCCCTGTTCAGTTGGAAATGTAGAGTTAGGTCAGCATTTGCTGCCTTCCGTCTACCCCCTGCATGTTTATGGTGGACTGGAATTTATTTAATGTCAAGAGCCCCTGTCGTGCTCACTGTGTTCCCTGTGTGCGTAATTGAATGTTGGTATTCATGTTTTATTTATATTTGTGAATTTGCAATTGCACATTTACGGATCTTGCATTAGTCATTATGGCTTATTTTTTTCTGGCTTAATGGGGATATTTAATGTTCACTTGGTTAAAATAATGTAACTTCATGCAGTTGGTATTTTTCTAAGCTGGGGAAAATGGTACCCGTACTCTGGCTTTGAAGACCCCAAAATAATAATATAAAAAAATAAAACAATAGCAATATTTCAATTTTTTTGCTACAGATAGAGGAAGAAGATAAATGGAAGTGTTTTAGTTATATGCAGGGTCACTGGAATTATGTGACAGAAAGAACGAAATTATGCGGCAGGGTTGACCAAATTATGTGGCAAGAAAAGTCCAGTTATGCATTTACAATGCCAATAGTTCTACTTCAAGCAAATGTGAGACCTATTGCATTGTAAATGCTTGTTTTTGAAACTGCTACGGTAATCCACAAAACAAATAAGTGAAGCTCTAAAACTACCTAAACAAGCTCAGGCAAAGCCAATGTGTCGATCTATTGACCTCCTTGAATGGTTGTTGTGCATCCATAGTTCTCCCTGGCAAAATGGGTAGGGTCGGTACGTGGGTCTGACAGCTACTGCAAGCAATCTTGACTTAGAAGTCTAACCACAAATCCTGAATCTCCACTGCCCGCCCCCACCACATTGGCATAATCCGACATGTAGTTTGTTGCAGCTAATTCATAAATGAGGAGACAAGGCCCATTTATGTATTGGGAGACCAGAAATGACTAAGCTGATCACTCAGCCTCTGATCCAGAGTCGCTGAGCTAGTGGTTGGGATTTGAGGGGCAGCACTGATACGCTTGATGCCATCCTTATGGCAATTGATGCAACAAAAAATCCCTTACAGCCAAAACAGAAACAGTCGCTATTGAACCACAAAAAGTGCAGAGCACATGCTGCAGGTGTCCAAAAATTCAACAGCAGGCTCTGGAACTTACAGATTACGTTTGTGTCCTGGACAGCAGGGTGAAGATGCCAAGGGCCTAGCTCAGAACATAAACATCAGAACTGTGGGCATGAAAGAGAAGAAGTCAGAGGGACAAGACACTGTTGAATGCCTGGAAAAGTGGATCAACCTTTTTATAGCACCTCACAATCGATCTACCTCTTCTCACCTGTCTCGGCACGTAAGCCCCTTACTAGTGCTTCACCTAGACGGATTATTGCCAAAGTGCTGCACTTTAAGATAATCAGTATCGAAATGGATCATCAATTCCTAGTCTGCCTGGACTACACTTGAGTGGTTCAACACCAAAGAGTCACCTTCCTGGAGGTCAAATGGAAGCTAACAGAAATGGGTTTCAAGTATTCTTTAATTTTCCCTGCCCAGCTTCCCCATCCCGAATTACAAAATGCTATAGGCCCGGGGATCCCTGGGGCCCTTACATGCCTTGGAGGGGGGCGGCCTCCATGGCCACCTCCCCACACAATATAAATCAGCCCTGGGTAATGGCATCTCTCAGAAGTCTCAGGAAGAGTGGCCAAACGGCTCCTCCCTAGTAAAAAATAAAATAAAAATAAAAACACATGACCAGCCTTGGCAGGTGAAATCCCCAGAGCCTTCAGAAGGTGCAGGGATGGCGGAGTGATGCAGGCCCCGATTCCCATTATTGTGATCACCCAGAATGATAGGGGCCCTGGAGAGTTGAAGAGTGGGCCACATGCCACCTACCCATTAAAAAAAAAAGTATCAGCCTTTAGGGATGGGGACCGCCTGGGGGCCTTGAAATAGCTTAGAGAGGGGGACGCACACCCCTCTGTCCAAATAAAAATAAAGCACTAATGTGAAATGGGTGGAGAAGCCGCATAATGCCTTACACAGGCTTTTAAAAAATATATTTTTTTGGAAGTTTGGGGTGCCCCTACAAGGCACAGGGACACAGCCACACTTTAATGTTGTGTGGGTCTGCAGGGAGTACAGCACCCCCCCACGCCAACAACATTTTTAAAATCGCAGTATGTCTACTGGGTCATTGAATCCATATCCGCAGCACAGCTTCCCATTATTTTCAAAGCACTCCAAACTGGAGGTGAATGCTCTGCAACATGAGTGCAGGGACCCACTGTGGTTGGTTCTAGGGCTATACTTTGTGGCATGAAAAAATGTTTAATAAAGTTTAAGTAATGGTAATTTTTTTAATGCTTTAATGAAACTATTTTGTGACAATCACTGTTATTAAACATTGCAATGTATGTATTTATAATAAATACATTTGGTTATAGTTATTGGGAACTTTTTGACCTGACCAATAGGTCTGCTCTGTATATGTCCAGGTGCTGAAACCTTGATAAAAACAATTGACCTGCTTTTTATATTTTGGTGTTTGGCCAATTGACAAAGCCAGTAGGTCTGCCGTACTTAAATAACTCCCTTTATATTGCTACATGAAATAGTCAGCTGTGCGCACTGGGGGTTGAGGTGCAGGTCCTTGCCTCAGGTCAGGCCCGGCACCCAACTCCACACCGCATACAGCGATGGACATCCGACCTTATGTTAAAAAAACACAGAAATTTACTATAAAAACAAAGGTCAAAGTGACTTTATAGTTAGGAAATTTATTATCTTTCTTTACATAAAAAATAAAATAAAAACTTAGGCATATACTGGAAAAAAGCTAAGGTTAAAGGGATGGTATAGGTAGGTGAAAATGTCAAAACCTCACTTCTGATGCATTAAGAGAACAATTTGATGTGCATGGAGGCCAGTTCAAACTAGTGCTTTAAGGACAAAACAGATCGTTATCAATGAAAAGCCCATAATGCACTCTCCATACTCACTAACTACCTTTGAAACTAGATACAGGAAGAGCCTTACATAACACATAATGACATGTAGCACTTTTTAACATTCTCCATGGAGCTCTTCTAACCCCTGATAAAATCTGCTGACTGCCTTTGTTGCAAGATACACTAAGACATACTGTGTTACCGCATGTTTGTAAAAGACTACTCGACTGTGATTACACAAATATTAGCTGAAGTCAGGGGCCAAGCAAACCTGGGGTGCTAGGAGAAATTGTGCATAGGATATCTTTTAAGCACTCCAAAAGTGAAAACGGTTGCTTCTTCCTGGACCCTACCCTCCTGCTTGCTAAAAGGGCAATTGCAATAACATAGAAGATCAAAGCTCCCCCTACATACATCAGCTGGAACCACATTGCTTTGAAATGGGATAAGGTACAGAGTAAAGCCCTGATTACAGAGGAAGCTAGAAAGGTAAGGAACGGAAACGGATTAGGCCAACAGTCGTCACATGGAGTGGGATCGAAATCAGTTCCCCACAATTCAGATGATGCTGCTGCCCGAATCCACCACCCTCATTGGTACAATGTGAGCCAATGATGTACAAATCCAGCAACCTCATTGGTACAATTAGAGCCAGTGTGACAGAGTACTATAGTAAGGGACTGCCATGACATGCTACTCATCCTGCAAGAGGAAGCTAAAAATGACATGCCACCACCTTAGTCTTTTGTGTTTACTTAGGACTAATGTAATCTTACTTTCAGTGAAGTAAACTATGTTGTTAACTTTGAGCTATCACTTGTTTAGAATTTATGCACAGCAACCTCAGCAGATAAAACTTTTGGTGATAGGTGTGTATACTCTCCCAAGCGAATGCTTATAGCGCTCATAGCACCTACCCAGATCTGGGTGCCTGCACGCTTACTTAGATGATACACTCAAGCTGCTGCACTAGCTTGGCATTAGGCTCATGGGCTGCTTCTTCTTGCCTGCTTTGTTAGCTTTTTAGGTTCTCTTTATCCCCACTGTTTATATATCTCACACCGGCACCTTTGTGTATTTCTCGCCTGTTAAATACTGAGCCTAGGCATTGTGATATAACCCATTCCTATATGAGCAACAACATGTACAATCGTGTCTGCCCATGCACAGTGCTATATGTTTGTTAACCGTGTTACTAGCCAGTACTAAACAACCAATAGAGGATTCAAAACTAAAAAAAAAAAGAGAATTGTTTAAACTTCCATAGAGCATACTGGCTTAGAATGTGGGTATATTTCAAAACCCTGGTGGGTGGGTGGGTGGGTCGGTATGGATTCTGCAACTAGAATGTGTCTCTACCACATAAGGCATTACCGAAGGTAAGTAACTAGTTCATCTGATGTAGTCTTCTAGCTACAGATTCCTTACCTTCGAAGAGATACTCAAGCAAAACGATCCCCGGAGGAGGGTCTGCGAACCAAGCCCATACTAGGAAGTCCTGCAGGACCAAACAGCCAAAATAGCTGCCCTTGCAGACCTGACTGCCCAGGCAGTAGTGATTAGTGAACATGTGCAGGGATGCTCATGTTGCTGCCTGGCATATGTCCAGGAGTGGAATTCCGCATGCATAGCAGTGGTTGCAGCTGTTACTCTGGTGGAGTGAGCATGCAAACCCTCAGAGGGTTGCTTCTGAGCCAAAGCATAGCACATTTTGATGCCAAGAACAACCCATCTGGAGATGGTTCTCTTCTGCACCACCCTTCCTTTCATCGCACCCACATAACCCACAAAGAGTTGATCGCCCACCCGGAAGTCTTTGATATGGCTGAGTTATACCGCCAATGCTCTTTTTGGATCCAGATGGTGGAGTCTCTCCTCCTCACGAGAAGGATGTGGGGGTACGTAAAAAGTAGGCAAAGTGATGGATTGGCCTATGTGAAAGGGCGTGACCACTTTAGGGAGGAAAGAGGCCCTAGTACGAAGAACCACTTTGTCAGGATGGACAGAGATGAAGGGTGGCTTCGAAGAAAGAGCTTGAAGCTCACTCACTTTCCTACAGAAGTGATGGCCACAAGGAAGGCCATTTTGAAGGTGAGGAACCAAAGAGGACAATTATGAAGAGGTTCAAAAGGAACACACACGAGGAAGGTAAGGACCAAGTTCAAATCCCACAGGGGCATTATGAACGGGGTAGGTGGAAACATATGGGTAAGACCTTTGAGAAATCGCACAACAATGGGAGATTTAAACAAGGAGGGTTGATCAGGAAGTCTGAGGAAGGCAGAGACCGCAGACAGATAACCCTTAAAGGTGCTCAAAGCAGAGCCCTGCTGGGCAAGAGAGAATAAACAAAAGAACCTCAGACAGAGGTGTAGAAAGGGGATCAACAGTTTTGTTGTACACCATGCCACAAACTTATGACAATGACAGGTGTATACCGTTTTGGTGAAGGGACACCTGGCTGCCAACATAACATCACAGACTTCGGGCGGAAGGTTGAAAGTGGTCAACTGCCGCCTCTCAATCCCCACGCAAGAAGACAGAGACTGGACATGTTTGGGTGGAGAACCCTCCTCTGCTGCTGCGACAGAAGATCCTCCCAAAGAGGCAGTCTGACTGGAGGATCGTTGGTCATGCTCGGGATACCATACTCTCCATGTCCTGTCTGGAGCCACTAGAATTACTTGGCACCAGGCCATTCTTGATCTTCTTGAGAACTCAGGACAGAAGTGGCTTTGGCGGAAAGGCGTACAGGAGGCCTGAGTTCCAATCGAGACGAAAAGCATCGCCAAGCGAGTGCCACCTTGGAAACTCCAATGCACAAAACAGCTGACATTGAGCGTTCTCTGCGGAGGTGAACAGATCTAACCAAGGCTTTCCCCACGGCTGAGACAGACCTGGCGCCACCTCTAGATAAAGACGCCATTTGTGATCGACAATGCATTGACAGCTGACTTTGTCTGCTCTGGCGTTCAGAGAGCCTGCCAGATGTCAAACACCGGGGATATGCTCTGATGTTCCAGCCATGTCCAGAGAGGCAGGGCCTCTCTTCAAATAGTCCACGACCCCACCCCGCCCTGCTTGTTACAGTACCACATGGAAGTAGTGTTGTCCATGTACACTTGAACCACAAGACGGAATGCTTTCAATGCAAGCCTGATCTTCCCTGAGCTCCAGAAGATCGATGTGGAGCTGAAATCCACTAAAGACCAGATGCCTCTGTTCTCCGCCTCCCCCATGTGGCCGCCCCAACCCAGAAGTGATGCATGTGTCACCCCTGACTGATCTGGTTGGGAAAGGGCGAGGGATCTGCCTCTGACCCAATCTCAGTTCGTAAACCACACTTGTGCAGTTTCCTCCAATATCTGGACCATGACAGAGAAATTCCCCTGATGCTGCGCCCACTGGAACTTCAGGTCCCACTGCAGAGCTCGCATATGCCATCTGGCATGTGTGACCAGCAAGATGCAGGAGGCCATGAGGCCCAGCAGCCTCACAGTCAATCTCAACGAAACCCAGAATAGAGGCTGAAATATCAGTAGATAAGCCTGAATATCCTGGACTCGTCGCTCCGGAGAATAAGTCCAAAATTGCACTGTGTCCAGAACAGCTCAGATGAAAGGGGGTGTCTGAGAGGGAGTCAGGTGTGACTTTGGCATGTTTATAGTGACCTCCTACAAATGCAGCAGGTCTGCCATGGACTGGAGGTGGAAGAAGACAGCCTGTGGCGAGCCCGCCTTCAAGAGCCAGTCGTCTAGGTAAGGAGAAGTCTAACCCCTAGCCGACGCAGATGAACTGTGACCACTGCCATCACTTTCGTGAACACCCGAGGGGTGCTGGTAAGTCCAAAGGGTAGCACGGTGAACTGAAAGTGCTCATGACCTATCATGAACCGCAAGTAACGTCTGTGGGCAAGCAGGACAGGCATATGGAAATAGGCATCCAGCAAGTCCTATGCTACCCATCCAGTCTCCAGGGCAGAAAGGACCTGAGCCAGAGTGAGCATTTTGAACATCTCCTTCCTGAGGAAGAGGTTGTGGGATCGGAGGTCTAGGATAGGATAAAGGCCCTTGTCCTTTTTCGGCACCAGAAAGTAGAGGGAATAACAACCACCACCTACTTCTGGCACAGGGACCCTCTTTATGGCTCCCTTGGCCAAGAGAGCCATATCCTCCTCGATGAGAAGTACCAAGTGATCCTCTGTCAGCCGATCGTAGGAGGGTGGCATGCCAGGAGGGGTAGTCTCGAAGGGGAGGGACTAGCCCCTTCGGACGATTTGCAAAATCCACCTGTCTGTCATGAAGGATTCCTAGTGGGGCAGGTGATGGCGAATCCTGCCACAGACTAATCCTTGATGGAGCGACGGACTAGGAAGGCTTTAAGGCTGTAACAGGGGGTGGTGGACCGGGCCGACCGCTGGCTCCCTGGTCCAGGGGACATTGGATCCCTCGTCCTCAGAGACGCAGAGGCTGAGCAGCATGCTTGGCTGGATGGCTGGAGGAAAATGGACGTGGTCGGGTGTCCATTTCATAGGTACGAAAGGGGCGAAAAGAAGACTGAGGAGGGCGAGGAGTAGCTGCGAGGCCAAGGGACCGAGCCATGGCTCGGGACTCCTTAAAGCGATCAAGCGCCGAGTCGGCTTTGTCCCCGAAGAGATGGGTGCCATCGAAGGGCGTGTCCGTAAGTGATGCTGGACATGCCCCGTAAACCCAGACATCCTCAACCAAGCATGGTGCCAAAGAGTCACTGTCGATGTAACCATTATGCCCAATATGTTGGTGCAGTCCTGTCTACATCAAATCGTGAACTTGGCTGTGTCTCGTCCGTCAGCAACAGCTTGGGAGAGAATGGCCTGGGCCTTCTCCGGGACCTGTGGCAGCACCTGGTCAACTGTATCCCACAATGTATGGATGTAACAGCCCAAAAGGCTTGCTGTGCTCACGGACCGCAATGCCAGACTGGAGGAAGAGAACAGTAAGGGAATGCACCAGAAGAGGAAGAAGCCTGAATGACAAAGCAGCTCTCAGGCGTAGGGTGTTGGGTCAGGAATTTAGGGTTGTTAGGCGCAGCCCTATGGCGGCATGCAATTGTCCTATTGACAGGAGGCCCTTTGATGGGTTTAGAACACGTTTCAGCAGTACATCAATGAGGGCTTCATTGAAGGGCAATAGGGGTTCTGATGTGGAAGTCAGGTGGTTAGTCCTGACAGCCTCTGAAGGCAGCTCGTGGCCCACAACTTCAGCTGCCCTTCGCACCACCATCAAGAAGGAAGCTCCCTCCTCTGTAGCCACAGTAGGGGGAGAAAGCATGTCAGAGTCAGGGAAGGTGTCCAACAACCTGGCTTCAACAATTTCCTGAGCCCAGTTCATGTAAGGGTCTCCAAGCTGGTATTCTAAAGGGACCAGCGACCCCTCCATGATTTCACCATACCCATAAGTGTAAGGGCTAGGATCCAACCTGGGGAGTGATGTCCCAGTCAAAGTCTGAATCAACATCGAGCGACATAGTTCCGCATCAGGGTCAGGAGTCGGGAATAAGTATGGGATTGACACTAATTATGGGCCTAACCGATGTCGGAAGAGTTGACTTCTGAACAAGTACCCTATTGAATCAGGAAACAGATCCTGGGGTGCCGTCTGGAGCCGAGGCCAAAGCTGCCAGTGCTGAATCTGAGGGAGCCCCCGCCGACCCTACTGGGCCTGAGGGCGTCCCAGGAGTGTCGGTCTGCCAAATATGAGGTGCATGACCTCATAAAACTCCCTAAATTGGGCAGGTATGGCTCCGGCTATCCGAAACTCTGGGAGGTGTGGAGCCGACCCAGAAGCAGGCTCCAAGGATGGAGGCCTAGAAGGACGATGCTCTTCCCACGTCCCACTGGCCGAGAGACTGGGTAAAATCGAAGAACACTTGTAGGTTTTTGACGACTTCTTCTTTTGACCTGAATGTCCCGAGGACTTAGAGTGGGACGAGGATGAGTGGTGATCGTTCTGCGAACGGTCTTGCGACCTTCCTCTAGAGCAAGACCAGGAGTGACAGTGAGCGGACGCCGGGCAGCCATGAGCTCTAGGGACCACTCCCTCAAAGCCTTCGGATTCATGGCCCGGCAGTTGGAGCTCATCTTCGGGTCATGGTCGCACTCCAGACACCACAAGCACACAAGGTGCGGATCCATCACCAGCATGTGGTGACAGGATTCACATGGCTTGAATCCGGCCCTATGGGAAGACATTTCAATGCACAAAAAATGTCAAAAACGTCAACAAAAGGTCAAAAAGTCAGTCAAAAAGCAACTGCTAGTAGCTATTCTCTGGATCTGCGCGTAGGCTGGTGGCAAAACAAAAGAACTGACATCAGCACACCGGAGTAGCGCTGATACACGACTGTGATGTCATTGCGGCGACAACAATGCCAACGATGAACACGGAGACGAAAAAATCTCCGTACAGTGAAAATTTCACTCAGGGTCCTGAGGCAGTCAGAGATTACTCAATAGGGTTTGCAACGGGTATGGTAATTTTCCACTGATGTGCTAATGTGGTCCAACTAGATGACCAAATTACTGTCTTTTTACAGTTCACTTGACTCTGAGGGTAGCGAAGGTGGGCAGTCAAGGCTTCCTCACAAGTGTGGTAAGGGTTTGAACAACAAGTTATTTACCTTTGGTGATGCTGTTTCTGGTGAATATTTTATTTAATAGCAGATGCCTCATCTTTTGAATCTAACTCCCCCAAACAGGTTGGATCAAGGAACATTTCAAGCAATTGCCCCCATGCACTTACCAGGTGTGGGAAATATCCCTTTCTGTAGGGTTTTCTCTGTCTTTTTGGCTTCTGGCCTCCTGTTTTTGATCCTGTGCTGCATTTCGTTTTTGCTGGCTTTAGGACCCTGGGTATTTTACCACTGCTGACCAGTGCTAAAGTGGTAGAGCTCTCTGTCTAAATTATATTGGCAGTTGGTTTACCCATGATTAACATGTTTTATTTACCAGTAAGTCCCTAGTAACGTGAGCTGTGTGTGCCCGTGGCCAGTTAATCAAATGCTTCTAGGGCGTCTGCAGCACAGATTGTGCAACCCACATGGGTAACCCAGTAAACATGTCTCAGACCTGCCACTCCAGTGTGTGTGTGCAGTTTTAACTGCCCGGTCACCCTCGTAAGTGCCCCCACTTGCCAGGTCCAAACCTTCTCTTTTACTACATGTAAGACACTTCTAAGATAGACCCAAGGTGACCCCATGTGCAGGGTGCAGTGTATTTAAAAGGCAAGACATATACCGGAGTGTTTTACATGTCTTGATAGTGAAATACTGCTAAATGATGTTTTTACTACCCTAAGCCCTATCTCTCCCATAGGGTAACTTGGGGATTTCCCTTGAAATATCCTTTAAGTGCATTTTCCCATTAGAAGCAGAAAGAGATATGGAGTTTGGGGTCCCTGAGCTCACAATTTAAAAATACATCTTTTGGTCAAGTTGGAGTTTGAATTGCAAGTTTGAAAATGCCACTTTTAGAAAGTGGGCATTTGCTTGCTAAACCATTCTGTGCCCCTGCCGGTCTGTGGAATTCGCGTCTGGGTCAGGATGCCAGTTGGGCTGTTTGTGAATTCACTCTACACAATCACACAAAGGGAGTTTAGGTGTGCCATGCATATCCTGATGGGTGTTCCTGGGCTAGAGGGGTGGGAGGAGTTGACACTTGCACCTGAATAGGGCCGTGCCTGTCCTTACACAAAGCAGTCTACAACCCCGTGGAATGTGTCTAGTTCCAAGGCAGGAAAGGCAGGATCTTGTGCACTACAAAGCCTTTGAAGTTTGCCTACTTTGAAGGCAGAGATGAGTATAAGTATTGGACCGCTGAGACCACAACTTTAGAATCCTTCTGGACTGAGAACATTCTGCCAGGAAGAAGAGCTAGATGCTGCAGGAGGGGCCAGTGCTGGCGGTATTTCTGGCTCCCTATTGCCTCGAGTGTCTGTGGGATCTGAGGTGATGGTTGGTGTAGGCAGGTCTGGAGTCATGCAGAGCTTTGTACGCATGGGTGAGGAGCTTAAACTAGCATCTCTTCTGAACCAGGAGTGAATGGAGTTTTTGAGGTAGGGGGCTGATGTGGGTGCGACGAGGGAGTTCCAGGATCAGTTTTGCTGTAGCGTTCTAGATTGTTTGTAGTCATTGAACTGGGAGGGCCTTGGTTCCCATGTAGAGGATGTTTCCGTAGTCCAGTCCACTGGTTAAGAGGGATTGGTTGATGGCGCATGTTGTGTTTTGGGGAAGACACTTGAAAATCTTACGTAACATGCACAGGATGAAGAAGTAGGAGGATAACACTGAATTGACTTGGGACCTCATGGTGAGTTTGCTGTCAAGATTCCGGTCATGTTCAGCAGGGGCTGGAGTGAGCCCCAATTCTGTGGGCCACCAGGACGCATCCCATGGGGAGCTGTTGCTGCTGAAGATCAAGACGTCCGTCTTGCCTGTGGTGAACTTGAGGCAATTATTCCTCATCCAACTGGGAACGCTGGCCATGCACTGGTGCAAGTTGGTTCTGGTGGAGTTTTCAGCGAGGGAGTGGATGAATTAAGTGTCGTCAGAGCAGGATATAATGTTGGTTTTTACTATCCTGGCAAGGAGGGGACATGTCGATGCTGAAAAGGGTGGGGCTGTGTGATGAGCCTTGAGAGACTCCGCAGATGATTGCTTTGGGTTCTGAGGTGAAGGGTGGAAGGTGGACTCATTGTGTTATGTTGGTGAGAAAGGAGGTCAGTTGATGAGCTTGTGAAGTCAGGTGATGAGCATGTGGTGGGAGACGGGCTGAAGTCTGCTGAGAGACTGAGGAGGATAAGGGCGGCTGTCTCCTTTGTCAATGAGGGCCTGACACCACATCTGCAAATCCTGAAAGAACGAACGTACAGAAGGTCCCTCTCTGCAAGCCTCCAAATCAAGGCTGCAATGCTTTTTCAAGGGGTGGATGGATTCCTGTGTAGCTTCCTGGCAGATCTCCAGAAACGCAACGTCCCTGATAAGGCAATACTGGACACCTAAGGTCAGCTCAATTAGCTTGAAGACCCTCACGAGGCTCCTTCTAAGACAAGGTGCAGCACATTTTCATGCAGAGAACAATTCATTTATATGGGATCTGTTTATGGACCGCCTTCTTTTTTTTGCCTAAGAAAGCCCCAAAAACGAGTTGGTCTTCCACTGGGTGCCCCTTAGTTTGATTGATGTAAAAGTTAAGGGCTCTTCTAGGGGCTAACCAATGAAGTCTCTCCTACAACTCAGAGGGATAAGGCAGAAAGGAAAAGGTGGGGAGGTTGATAGACTGCTTACATGGAAAGGCAACACCACCTTTTGTAGACAGGAAGCCTGGGTCTGAAGCACCAATTTGTCTGAAAGCAAGGATGTCGGGACCAAAAAGTCCCTCATATAGTGATGGACATGCAGCCCTACCCTGAGTGCCCTAGCTGCAACGATATCTGGATCTCTGCTGCTGAATTTTATTGTCATAGACAAGCACAGATTAGTGTGTGCTAAAATATAGGCCTCTCTCATGAATTCAATTCTTGTTGGACTGGGAGGGGCGCCCAAAGCACTACCCTCATAATGGTGAAAGGCTACCATCTTGTCCAGGGGTAAAGCAGCATGAGTGTGGTGGTGGTTTAGTGATCAGTAGGAGTGAACAGGCTTTTTTTACCTGTGTCACTGGACTGAGGCCTACAGGCTCACTCATGTTAAGTTCCACTGATGTGAGCTTAACTCACTCCTGCATCAAGTTAGCATGTGTGGTTGGTTTTATGTGCTCAATGTATGTGTGCCTGTGAATGGTGCAAAACATGTAGGACTCTGGGTTCCACTTTGGGAGACTCAGGGCTGAATACCCACAGACAGATTTGTTGATTGCTGCATTCCTGTGGACTGGATGGGACACACACTGGAGGAAGAAGAGCCAGGCCCTTCAGTACACTTCAAAGGCTGCTTTTTGATTCAGTGAGAAGTCACTGAAAAGGGGCCTGGCACACCACCTCAGGGTGGAGATGGGGCTGATAAGGGAATCATAAAGGGTAGGTATGGGGTCCTGAAGTAACCTGTTGATGCACATATCAATGTGGCTGACATCAAAGTGTGAACTTCTACTCAATCCCATGGCCTGTGCTGTGGAGCTACCAGATTTGGAGCTGCTCCTGCTGCGTCTGCTTTCTGGTGGAAGGGAAGAGCAAGGAGTAGGCACTTCAAAAGGAGGCAGACCGTCAACACAAACTTTGAAGATTCAGACCATAAATCACATTTGGTGTTTGGAAATGGGATATAAGAAGGGGAGCTTGGATCCCCCAAAACGGTCAAGCAGTCAACCGGGCTGTATGAGGATGAGAAGCCCTGCAAGACCTGTGACCAGGACTGGAGGCTAAGGCCTGCCAGTCTTCCACGTAGGTGAGAGGACATCACCCAGAGAGATCCAAGACCACTGGCTGGAGTAAGTGATGTCCAGTGGGGGATTCTAGAAAGTGGATCCCGGTAGCGAAGCATGAGGAGACGGCAGCTGCACCAATTGGGTTGTTGCCTCTGTGCATATTTAAGTCTGAGACCTCGTATGCTAGAGGTGGCCACTGTAAAGATAGCCATGGTTGCACTGAGGAGCTGTAGCCTGTGTGCAGTGGGAAGTCGGCGACCCAGTATGCCAGAGGAGGGTCGCTATGAAGATGAAATTACTGCCCTGCCAATCGGGTTGTAGCCCAAGTGTGGAGTGAGGTCGTTGACCCTGTATACCAGAGGGGGCTACAGGAAAGGACAAGTACCATTGCCTGGTTCAAGTGGTCATCGAGAGGAGAGGCCGCTGTGGTAACCCGTGCAGACTCAAGCCCCTGACTGAGGATAAGAACCGGAGCAGCTGACTCCCCCTTCTGTAAGAAATATCAGAGGAACTTACTGTCTCACTGCAAGAAAAGCCACAGACGCCTAGCCAGTCACCAATAGCAGCTTCTGCAGCTCTCTGCGATGTCTACAGGTGAAATGCTCCTGGAGACTGCAGCCGCACCACTCCTGCAGGAGCAGATAAGACTGATCGCAGGACTGGAGGCCTCTGGGGGAACTTGTTCTACCACATAGCACTTTGGGGGCTGAAAAAAGTTTAATAATAGTAGGAGTGGGACTCCTGAGACTCACACTACTCGTGGGGCCTACCGTCAATGTTGCCTATCATGAATGGTGAATAACCCCTAATGCTAGTGAGAGAATAGCAGGATATAAGAACCTGCCTATGGAATACTAGAGGCCTGACCTCAGGGGACTGTGTGTATTGCTTGTGTAGTCTGGGTTGCACTTTGTGTTTGTATATGAATACTCTTTTTTTCATAAAAGCAAGTTTTTGACTGGACAATCATTTATTGCTGCTGCCAAATGCATTTTGAGCTGTGACCCTGTGTTCAATGCCTGCACATACCTCTCCCTGGAAAGCCTTCAACAGCTCACCCATGCTACTTCTGACACTCAGGGCTGAAGGGGTACTTGGCCCAGCTGCCCAGGACCCATAATAAGTCAGCCTTGGGACATCAGGCATAAAAGGCCTCAAACTCTATAGTTGGGTCAGGAAGCTCCTCTTACTGTGTGGCCCTCTTAAAGGGGTTCTGTCAAAGGTGATATATAGTGGTTGTGCTGATAGTTCCCGCAGTCCATTGACACTGCTTTCAGATGTAACAGCAATGAGGCAGCCCGTCTTAAGGATCAAAAATGCCACAGAACTGTTGTGTGCAGGCTCGAAAGGCATGCATATTAAGAAAGTCAGAACCGAGTTAAGGTTCCAGTGTGGCTCAACAAAATGTGCAAGAGGAAACATTACGTAGGCCCTTTAAAACAAATGCATCACAACTAGTGACTTAAACAGGAAAGGTTGATAGGCAAGCGTAGAAAGGCTGAGGGCAACAATCTTTAACTGTGCCCATGGAATGGCCTTGTTTGGTCAAAGACAAGACAAATATAAGTATAGCAGAAAGTGTAGATGGCAACAGATTGATCTAACAATCCTTGCACCAGGCCACAAACGTAAACATCCACAGTAAATCGATTTTGTGAATGGACTGTGTGGTACCAAGATGACATCCGCCACCTCTACAGGCAGGTTAAAACCACTCAACTGGTTCCCCTCAACCTCAATGAGTGGAGGTTGTGGAGATTCGGATGAAGAATCCTGTCCTGCTGCTGGGACAGAAAGTTTTCTTATAGAAGTAGGCTGAGGAGACGGCTAATGCACAGGCTCAGCACCCATACTCTCCAAGCCCAGCTCATGGCTAGCAGGTTTTCTGGAATTGGACTTTCCTCCAGCGATTAGAGAAGAACTGGCAGACTACTGTCCCGTTGAAGGCAGAATGCATTTTACCGAGAGTTTTGAAGCAGAAACGCTGAAGCACAAGATTTTCCAACAGTGAGCTTTCTTAGAGGTAGGGGAATCTATTGAAGGCACACACCATTGATCAAGGAGCCTTCCGGTACCTCTGGGTGCAGAGCCACCCAGATTGGCTAGAGGGCACCCGATGAGCTTGTCCACCGTGGTGCTCAGTGATCCTGCCAGATAGCTGACAGTAAGCCAGATCACCTGAAGTTACAACCAGCTGCACAGGTACCTGTAACCCCACCCCTCCTTGCATGTCGCAATGCCACATGAAAGTTATGTTTTCCACCAGAACTTAAAAAAGGTTGCCCTAAGCAGACGGCAGAAATGGCTTGAGAGCCAGACAGATAGCACTCAGCTCCAGAAGGCTGATATAGTGCATCTGGTTCAATGGAGACTAGAGACTGCTGCTCTCCTACTCCAGGACTCCTCCTCAGTCCAAAGCCAATGCAGCAGTCACCAAAGTAAGCTCAAGGTGGGCCAATGAGAACATCCAAGCCCAACGGCATTCCAGGGGGGCCCAGAATCATTCAGTAGAGCAGCAGCATTAAGTAGCTGAAGGCTTCTACCTGTGGGAGTCACAGATGGCCTGGAAAACTCATGGGTGCACTGGGTCTAACTGTGGAATAGGGTCAGAAGTGGACTTGCACAAAGTTGGGACCTCTGAGCGCAGACTGCAGAAACACTCCCCTAAGTGCTTCATAAGATGGGTGATGGCTCCTGTCTGGACTTACTGTGTTTGCATCAAGATCTGTCCTTGGACTTTGTCTTAGACATACCAGAGGGCCTGTGATTTGTAGTATGGCAGGCCCGCTTCAAATGCTTGCAGCCAGAAAACTTACCATTCCACTCACTGATGGCCTCCGAATGAATTTATTACATGACTTCAAACCATGCTTGGATCCAAGACATTAAGAATAGATGTCATGTGGATTTGGGACCAACATTTGATTTCTGCAGGCATGGAATGACTTGAAGCCTGCAGTTTCCTGGAGAGACACCCTTAGCACACTATCTTCAAGCTCATTTGGGAGGTCGATAAAACAGTGACAAAAGTTTAGGGGATGGAGCTATTGACTCACATCAAAGAACACTGAGAAAAAGTAACAGACATCAGTGCACACTAGTGAGACCTATATGTGGCTCTAGAATGTCATGTCAGAGACAGGGCGAGGTCACCGCAAAGTCTGATGATGCCATCTACAGGTGCGCAGGACCAAGTGCTGGAAATGTGTCCATATCCAGTTAAGTACTTGAGGGGAATTCAAAAGGAGAATTAACCATCAGAACCGAAGATATTGTATAAAACAAGTAATCACACTAATCTTCACTTAGAAAAGAAGATCAGCCAAAGTTTAAAAAAATTAATCGCACTGAAAGCAAGAGGGTCCGACTCTCTTTCGAGGATTAGATAAAAAACTAACACAGATGCACCATGTATGTGGTAAGGTACTGTAGAAAATCTGCCTTATCTGCGTGGCCACCGTGGATTTTTTTTTTTTTTGCTGGACCTTTTATTTAGCTTGCTGTAGAACTCTGTACACTTTACCTCTATTAACTAGTGGTAAAGACCATGTGCTCCATCATTAAACATGGCGGAACTGGCATTTTTCACTTGCCTTTAAGTCCCTACTAGTACATGGCACAATGTGTACCTGGGGCCTGGAGGTTAAATGCCATCATGGACTGCAGAACCTACTGTGCCATTCACTATAGTGGCAGTGCTGTGTGGTTTCTGGTCCAACCTTTGAAGTAGTGTAAAAACTGCAATTCAACATGCCAAAATACACCCCTTTGACAAGTCAGAACCTCCCTTTTAAATATTAATAATCAATCCCGATGTAAGTCTTGTAGCCCACAATACAGGGTTCCTGGTATTGAAAAATATGACTTGCAGTGACTACCACCCGAAGGCTAGCTTTCACTGTGGCAGGCCTAGCTGCACTATCTAGAAAACTAGAGTACAAAATCATAATTCTCTTTCTTGGGAATGGAACTAGCTAAATAAATAATGAAACAACTATTTTTAATAATTATTAAAACTCCAATTCAATGGTGAAGCTGGACTTTTAATGAATAATAAGTTAATGTAACTTTTAGAAAGTATATTTTTCATACCTGAACATCCTAAGGGTGTTACGACTCTGTCGTCCCATCTCTAGGGGGCACTGTAAGGGGATTGTCGGAAGCCTGGGAATCACCTTATACACTTATCTAGAGTCCCTTGCTGACTCCTGTTTGTTTCTCTTTTCGCCATGGTATACTTGTGTAGTACTACATTTGCTTCCTGGGACTGCAAATCCCATATTGCACAGCCTGGTAGTTGGGAAAGCCCGGATTATGTTTCCCATTGTTTTCTATGGGAGAAGTCCAGTTGCTCCTTTTCACTCGATCCTCTCCTCCAGGACTTGCAAGTGTCTGAAACTACACACACCTGAGACCTCTCCTGTGCAGCCCAGCTTGGAACTGCTTATAAGCAGCCATTTCCTCAAGATCCCAGTTGTGCATTGGAGTTTGGTTCTTTTGTGTTACAGACCCCTTATCGGATGGTGTTCTAGTTTTGTTCCTGTTCTGTTCCAGCTCGATCCTGTTTCCTGTTTCTCTGCCCTGTTCCTGATTGTTCCAGACAGAGTCTGCTCCCTATCTCTTAGCCTTGTACCTGTCTGTTTCTTCCAGAGCCTGCTCCCTGTTTCTCTGCCCTGCTCCTGCCTTGTTTCAGCCTGAACCTGCTCTCTGTTTCCCAGTCCTGTTTACTGCTCATTCCTACTCCCTGTATTCCAGCCCTATCCTTGCCTGTTCCAGCCAGAGCCTGCTCTCAGTTTCCAAGTCCTATCTGTGTTTATTCCAGCCAGAAGTTTGCGCCCTGTTTTCAAGTCCTAGTCCTGCCTTTGCTTCAGCCTGAGCCTGTTCCCAGTTCTTGCCTCTGCCTCTTAGTTTGTTCCCTTCTATTTCCGTTTCTTCTTGGTTATTTGTGTCTGGTAAGTGTTCTATCAGTCTTCACCAGTGTATAAGTGTCCTGCTTTGTACTGGGGTTGGCTCCTGGTTTCCAGGAGGAAATTCCAGCCCCCATCCTTGTCTCGTGTTATACGTTGTGTTTCGTGCCTAACAGCGACAGTTTGCTATTGCTGTTTTCTCAGGAATCTCCACTGTGTTTCCAGCTGGACCCACAAGAGTGTGTCTTGTGTATGTAAGTACTATACTTCTTTGTGCTCTAGGGTCCAGAGACAGAATCACTTCTGCTGCCTCCTTTCTCTGGGGCGGGCAGGGTGACTATCTGTAAGAGCAAACTGCACAGAGGCATTGACATTCCCTGTCACTGTGGGAGGTTCTGCGCCTTACTCTGTGTACAACCCCAGCGTGTTTGTCCATTAGTAATCTGTTTCCTGTTTGTTCACACAAGGGTTGCTCTGCTTTTACTTTCCTGTTTCCTGTGCCTGTCCATAGCTGTCCTTTCCGTGTATGCCTTTAAGCTGCTCTTCTGCCCCAGTACACTACCTCTTTAGGATATTCGGTGACCTCAAGGGGTGTCCCAACCAGAGTACAGATCAGACCCGCCTGAAACCGTGACAGAGGGTTATTTTGCATTTTCTCTTACACGTCTTCCATCCAGTAATAAGCTTTAGAATAAGTGTGAAATGTCTCCTACGACCAAGCAATAGGCTCACCTGAATGGGCAGAGATGATTCCTCTAAACCTCAGAGAATATGCAGGGTGGAGACTGTGAGCATCATTTTTGACATTACAGTGTCAAAGCCTGCTAGACAGATCTGCTGGTATTCAAACATAACATATGGGTGCACTTGTAAGGCAGAAAATAGAATGCCTAGACAAGTTTTTGTATCCACTGTGTGATTACTGGAAACCCTGCTTTTTCACTACCAAACTTCTGACTCTGGGCTTATAGGGGGTACAGTGGCTGCTTCAAGCTAGATGTTGGTGTTTGATGTGGGAGGACACTAGGATCACTATAGTACACACCCTACAAACACCCCAGCACTCAGAAGTTAAGTGAAGCTGAAGACTCGCCATCTTGAAAATGCCCAAAGTAGATAGGGTTGGCCGCAGGAACTTCTTTCCCAATTATTAGGGTGTGCCCAAGAGTCATTCCCACCAACTAGCTGGTGCCAGGCATAGATGTGGCATGTCTAGACACCCACTTCAGAACATTTCTAGACCTGCTGAAGAACAGAAGATGACTGGATTTGCAGTCTGTGACCTGAAATCCCTGAAGGACTGAACCTGCACCTCTTGTACCCAGAACAAACAAGTGGACTCCAAGGATCAGTTTGTGGTCCTCCTGTATGGATAAAAGGAAATAAAAAGCTACACAGCAACCGCCCAGCTGACCAGTGACAATTAGACCTGGACTTGACCCTGCCGTTGGCCTCTGCAGAACAACCTGTGAGTCTCTAAGTGCCTCTGCCAAGATCCTCAGGGCTCTAGAAGTGTACTCTGTGGTGGCTTGGGACTTAAACAAGTAAATCAAAAAGTAAAGTCTTCAAACTAGACTAACTTGGTTTGTGTACCTGACCTGTGCTCCATCATGGCCAGCCTCAAATGGTGCTTAGGTCCCGGTCTACCACAACCAGTGACTATCATCTGTGAGTTGTGCTTTTTGGTGCTCTTTCTACATAAAACTTCATATCCTTGGTTCTCTGTATTGGACTTTTGTCATTATGGTGTCATTTCATTTATTACATTTTACTCAATTTTTCTAATTCGGATTGGGAGTTTTATTTTTTGTATTTCCACTTTATTACTGTTTTGGTACTGGATAAATACTATGCATTTCTGTAAGTAAAGCCTATCTGCTCTGTGCCACAGCTACCAGGGGTTAAGCTCAGGTTAATTAGGTGTCTTTGAGGGTTCACCTTGACAAAGGCTGCGATTATTCCTTGAGGTGGGTGGTAGTCCTTCATCCCAAATAATTAGCCAAATTCTTACAGGCACTGTAGCCTGAATGCAGTGTCCCACTGCACTATCAACTTGCCATTTAAAGCCCCTTGACAAGCCGTAAACTCCCCTTTTATTACACATTAAGTCACCCCTAAGGTAGGCATGCATATGTAGTCCATAGGGCAGGGTGCTATGTAGTTGAAAGGTAGGACGTGTATGTTTCAGTTTTACATGTCCTGGTAGTGAAACACTCCCAAAGTTGTTTTTTTACTACTGTGAGGCCTACTCCCCCTACCCCACATCTTCCCCACACACACACAAGATAACATTGGGGATTCCTTATTACATTTAATAAGCTGTAGCTGTCATTCCTAAACCAGAGAAGGTGGCTATATTATGTTTGGTGCCTATAAACTTGTAATGATAAACTCTCTTTAATGTTAAAAGCTGAATTTGCCACTTTTAGAAACTTAGCATTTCCTGCCCTTAGTCCTATGTGCATGCAGACTTCCTTAGGTCACATGACTGGGTGTATCTGACAATTGAGACTTTGTGAATTCACCCGCGGACAGTCACACAAAGGAGGGATTAGCAGAGCCTGAATGGCCTTTCCACTGGCAGGATGGGCGCAGACCTGAGCACAGCCCCACATGAACCTGGACAGGCTGTGCTCTGCCACCACTCAATAGGCTTAACAAACCTGTAGTGCCAGTGCAGCCACCTAGGAGCGAGAAAACACCTGGAACTTCAAAGAACCTTTCTGGAAACTTCTCCCACTTTCTAAGAGCAAGGCACCAGGGTATACAAATAGGGCTCAGACCCCACCCTTTAGTTCGCTACTGGACCTGCAGAAGAACTCTCAGAAGACTGTCTGCTGTTGTGGCCTGCTGTGCACTCTGCCAGACCGCTGCTGTACCTGGAAGGACTGATTTTCTTGTGCCTTAACAAGTACATTTGGTGCTACAAGTGTGAACAAACCTTTTTTGAAAGAATCCAAGCATTTCTAAAAAACATTTTCCTCCTAAATAGTACCTAAATAACTGCCAAACATACATGCGTTTTCATGCTTTTACCATTTCTGTGACACTGCCTGTTTGTGGATTCCCTGTCTGGGTCAGTTTGACAGTTGGGCTGGTTGCACCTCACACTAGACAGTGACACAAAGGGAGCTGGGGTGTAGTCTGCATTTCCTGACGTGCCATCTGTGCTAGGAGGGAGGTGATGGAGTGGTCACTCTCACCTGAAAGGGCTGTGCCTGCCTCACACAATGCAGTCTCCGACCCCTGGTGAGTGTCTGGAGCCTGGCCTGGGCAAGGCAGGATTTCACATTCAAAAGAGACTTTACTTTGAAGTATGCCTACTTCAAAGGAGAAATTGGGTATAAGAAGGGCACCCAAAACCACAGACTTTAGAAACCCTTCTGGAAACAAGAGGAACCTCTGCCTGGAGAAGAGCTGAAGACGAAGAGCTGCCCTGCCTGTAACTGTGCTTTGTGGAGCCATCCTGCAGTTGCTGCTTCTGCCAGAGTAAGAGGGCAAAGACTGGACTTTGTGTGCCTTCCGTCTTGAGAAGAAATCTCCAAGGGCTTGATTTAGAGCTTGCCGCCTGTTGTTTGAAGTCTCAGGGACAGCAAAGACTTCTCTCTGCCAGCACCTGGAGTCTCTGGAGAGACTCCTACTCTGCCCTGTGGTGCCCATCCAGTTCCTGGGACCCTGAAAGGAGAAGCTGGCAGCATAAAGACAAGGAAATCCACGACAGAGCGCTGTGTGGGAAAAAGATCGACGCAACTCTGATCTGTGGCTGAAGAAACGACGCGCTGCAGGCTCCGCAACTGAGAAATGACGCTTGCAGGAAACACGACCGAAGAATCAACGCACAGAGCAGGAGAAACGATGCGCAGCATAGCTGACGGAGGCTGGGAAATCACAACCCGCGCTGCAGGATTTTCAGATCATCGTGCAGCTGGATTTCTGACTCAAGTACCGCTGTGCGTGGAAAAACAACGCAAGGCCTGCATGGCCGAGAGTGCTAACCAGATCGACGCATCGCTCTCCTGCAGAGAGAAGAAACGACACACCCGACACAGCGAAAGGAGAAACGACTCACGGTCCCGCTCGTGAGTGGAATCAACACATCGCAAGCCCTTTTTGACGCACACTCGCCCGTGCGGGGTTATTTTTGACGTGCCCAAGGTACTTTTTCACGCTGACAGCATTAGTGTGTGTTTGAAACTACTTAAAGACTCTTTTTGCATTTTTTATTGATAACTTGGCATGTGTATTGTGGATTTTTGTCATTTTGGTCTTGTTCTGTTTAGATAAATACTTCCTATTTTTCTAAACCTGTGTTGTGTCATTTTGTAGTGTTTTCATTAAGTTACTGTGTGTGTTGGTACAAATATTTTACACCTAGCACTCTGAAGTTAAGCCTACTGCTCTGCCAAGCTACCAAGGGGGTAAGCAGGGGTTAGCGGAGGGTGATTCTCTTTTACCCTGACTAGAGTGAGGGTCCTTGCTTGAACAGGGGGTAACCTGACTGTCAACCAAAGACCCCATTTCTAACAGTATGTCACCGAGCAGGGGAGGCCAAATTGCTCCTGGAGTGAGCCACTCAACTTCAAAGTGCCCTTACTGTAAAAGGCCCGCAACCTAGGGACCTGTAGTTGCTCCAGGTGTACAAGGCAGGTGGGAAGTCACGATTAGGCGCCATAGGCACAAGGGGAAATGGGTATGAAGGGAAAGTGCGTCTAGTGCATGTTTCCTGCCAATAGTTTAATAAGAGAGATGCCATCAGGAGAAGAGGAGGACCCAGAGGGTTTATTGCGAGGGGGAGCCACAGCAGGCTATCCAGAGGCCCCAGGGAGTGAGCCTACTCTACCTGCACCCATGGTTTGTCATCTGGATTGTGATCCCAATCCAGTGAGGGGCGCAGTTCCGCAGCAAGCGTGTATGTACGTATTTCAGGAAACCCTAGGCCCCCATCTGATTTGGCACAGCATACAGTCACCCTAGCCACCCCTGGAGATTTTTTGCCCCAGACAAACCTAAACATTTTAGTATGAATGAAGGTCAATGTAGGTTTAGAAATTGAAAGAGGAAGGGTCTGGGTAACATACAGGAGGCGCAGTAGAAAGTTCATCTTGAGGCAGTTGAGTCTGCCTAACCAGGAAATTTCCAGCATGCCCCGCGGTAAAGTTCCTTAAATAAGCAGTTAGCAAGGAAGGAATATTGCCCTGGTACAGGGCTGCGGTGTCTGGGGTGAGCTGGATACTAGGATAGGTAATACTGTGTGGTGCCCGTTGAAACCCCACCTGTTGTACATGTTGTTCTAAGTCGCCCCGTGCATCATCCACTCCCATACCACAAGATTTTGCAAAATGTTCTTAAAAGGCCGAGACTGCAGAAAAGAGTCTAATTTCTTCATTAATGCTGGTATGGAGAATGAAGGATGGGTGGGGAAGCATAAAACATCGTCTGCAAATAGGGCCAATTTGTGCTCTCTGTCTCCCACCGTAATGCCCTGGATGTCAGGGCTAGTTTGAATTTTAGCCACTAATTGTTGTATAGAGAGTTCCAAAATAGAGGGAAAAAGGGGGCAACCTTGGCAAGTCCCCCTTTGTGAGGGGGATGGTCAGGGAGAGGGTGCCATTGATTTTCAGTTTCGCTCTAGGCTGACGAAATTTGGCTTTAATATAGGTTAGCAATTTGGGGCCTATGCGGAATTTAGCCAGAAGTTTAAATTGCCCAATTCACCCTGCAAACGCTTTCTCTGCGTCCAAGGAAAGAAGGAGCAGTGGTTGGTGGGTGCATTCTCCTACCTCCGTGACGGCTACAGCCAAACATGTGTTGTCATTGGCTTGTTGATTAGGTATGAAACCTGACTGCTGTGGGGTTATCATGCTGGACAAGGCATATTGGAGGTGCTTTACCAGTATAGATGTAAAGATCTTGAAATCACAATTAAGGAGGGCGATGGGGTGACAGTGTGCAACTAGTAAGAGGTTTGTTTGGTTTGAGGAGATGTGGGAGTCCATCATATTATCAGTGACCGATCCTGTAGTCAAGAATTTATTAAAGACTCAAGCTAGTGGTTCGGCTAGAATGTGGACAAAGACTTTATAAAATGTAGCCTGGAACCCATTGGGCTGGGGGCCTTACTCGCGGGTGGCGCATTGATGACCCGTCTAACCTGTCCGGGACCAATTTCAGACTCGAGTTGTAGCAAGTCCTCTCTGTGATCAGGGCGATTATAGCTGTCTAGATAGACATCTTGCAAGTGCTTGACAAGGTTTGAGACTAATATAGGGCCGAATAGTAGTCATGGAAGACCTGCATTATGTCTGGGGTGGAGTGAAAAGGGTGGCCCTCCTCATCTCGAATCTCATGAATAAGATTGCATGTGGAATGGAGGCATATTTTGTGGGCTAATAATCTATCTGCTTTGTCTCCCTTGCTCGTAATATGTCTGACCAATATAAATGAATTTTTTAGATGCCTCTCATTAGGAGGTGTTCCAATTCACCTCTGAGGTTTCGAAGGTCCCTCAGAGAGTGAGCGGAACCCTGATGTTTGTGGTGTGTTTCTGCTTCTGACAGGTTAGTTTCAAATTCTTGTCTACATAACTTAGTCGCTCATTCGGACACAGCCGTATGGGATAATAATTTGCCACTGAGAACTGCCTTCGCTGCATCCCAAATGGTTGCAGGAGACAAGTCTCCAGTGTCATTTTCCATGAAGTAGTGTTCTAGGGTGTCTATGATCCTGTCGCAAAGAGAAGGATCCTGAAATGCTACTTCGTTTGGCACCCAGGGAAGAGATAATGTGGGTAGGGGGCATCAGGCCCTATATCTAGGAGCACAGGTGCATGGTCAGGCAGAACTTTAACTTCAAATGTAGACTCAAGGATCCATGGGACCAGCGTGCACAAGACCAAAAAGTATTAAATGCCTGAGTGCATTTTGTGGACGCTGGAATAGAAGGTGTAGTAACGCTCTTGAGGACGGAGGTGCCTCCAAGCATCAATCAGGGAGAGATCAGACATGGCCTGAAGCAAGACAGCAGGTTGGTGCACCCCACTAAATCGTGCTCTGGATTGATCAATGCATGGATCAAGTGTGGCGTTCAGATCCCTTCTCAAAATAATGGTGCAGCGCGAGAAATGAGAGAGTGGGGAATAACTCAGTGTAGAAAGAGGCACCGTCCGGGGTGGGGCCATAGACCAATATCAAAGTGATTAGAGAGGATGCCAAGGTACCCCTAATGCCCACCAGGCGGTCCTCTGTATCTCTGTTGGTGGCATCAAGTTGGAACGAGAGCCCTCTGCGGAATAACAGGGCTACTCCTCGTGTATTTAGAAGTGTGGGAAGAGTGGTATTGTATATGAGCATAGACGTTTAGTGTCCTCCTTGAGGAGGTGTGTCTCTTGTAGGAAAGTGACATCAATCTCCTGTATACATAGCCAATTAGTCAGTGTCCTGCATTTTATGGGGGAATTGAGACCCAGGTCATTTAGAGTAACTAATTTAAGTGTTATGAGTGGAACAGATAGAAAATGCCATCCCCAGCTGAAGAGGCACTTGAAACACCCAAGGTCTTCCTGTAGTTAAACTGGCATAATTGTGTCAATGTGTCAAACAACAAATAAACAGACATATATAAAGCATCAAGAAATAACCAAACGAAAGAGGGGTGTGTGGGTCAACATGAGACCAGAGAAAAAGAATAGACTGAAATCTACAAGCCTAGAAGAGAAAATAGGAGCTAGGAGGCGAGTCGCAGAAATACAACTCGACCCTCCATCCACCCATTTAAGGATATATAACACAATCAATGTAGTGAGAGTTCCAGGTATTCGTGTAGGCACTATGAGTGTTCCGCTGCTGTTTGCGAGTCTGTCCGGGGCCCCTCAATGAGCTTGGGTATCATCATCAGACAAAGCTCTGTTGTAAGATTGGGCACCAGTCTTTTGCTGCTTTGTATTTTTGTACTTCGGGTATCACATCCTCTCTCCTGATCCACCAGGGAAAGTACTGATGCCTCAGGGGAAGCCTCCTTGTCTCTTGAAGGCGATAGGCCAATCGCCTGGCCGACCTCTTCAGGAGTACATGCCACCACTCGTTTATCTTGGTAGGTGAAAATGGAGGTGGAGGGGGAAGCCCCATCAATATGTAATCTTTTGTTCATGCACGTGAAAGGTGACAGCCTGAAATTCCTTACATTGAGCCAATATATGGGCGGACACGTTCTGGTAGATAGACAGGTTGTCATATCTGAAGACTATTGGTTCTTGATGTCTGGCCACTTGCATTATATTCTCTTTGATATGAAAGTAGTGAACCCAGGTAAGGAGCGCATTGATATCTTTATGGAACTCAGTTAGCAGGAGGTGTATGTCCCCTTTGGTAGCCGGAATCAAGGTGTCTGTTGGCATCTCCGGCAACTGGCTGGGGAGGTGGGAGGGCGCGGCTGGAAAGCTCACCCCCTTGCAACCGAGTGGAAAGATCATGCTTCTGAAGCATGTCTTTTAGTGATGTGTTCCAGGGGGTCTTAGCACAGTTGGTTGCGATTTCCTATAAAGAGCCTGTAGGATCCCTAGGGGTCATGGGCAGCCACCACAGCACGTCGGAACAGCTCCATCACCAACCGAGGATTGCAAGAACACTGGTGGAGTTCAAGGTTCGATTAGTCAACTCGCCAATAGTACTGAGGGAGAGGATCGGTGCCAGCTATCTCTCTGAGGGCAAGGAGGACCAACAGAAACCCTCCTCTGGTAGCAAGGTTGTGCCGAAGCAACCCTATGGTAAGATATGTCGTGGCCAAGCTGTATACTAGGAAAGCAAATTAGCCAGGACACTGCCTTTAGATACAGGGCGCCCCAGTGGGTAGCCTCAAGCCATGTGGGCCTGTTGAAGTGCATTTATTGTTCCTAGAACCAGTTCAGCGTCCAGGCACCCAGGGCTGGAGAGGCAAGGGCCCCCAAGAGGGTTATTAAATGGGGGAGCATGTCGCCCCAGGCAGACATCCTTCCACCCCATGGCCAAGGTGAGGACCAACACATCTGCCGGTGCTATTTTCCTGAAGGATGCCTTTAAAAGCAAGAATGAAACTTGTACAACCCAGGGTTGTCTCTGGTATCACTGATGAGCACTATTAGTAGGTAGTGTGCCGTGGGAAATATACAGAGAAGAGCCGCCAAAAGTGACCACAATCCGGTATCTAGATGCCCGGAGGCACAGGGCCCAATGCACTAGCGGGGCCACAAAGGAGCTGTCATACCTACAATTAGTTGAATATCTAGGCAGCCGTGCCGTGGGCCCCCTGCGGGTTGGATCGGGCGTGCAGGTCCACACTCAGAGCTGGGAGCTGCACCGTCACCCTCAATCGCACCACCAGTGCGTGGCCCGTCCTTGAGCGTCCCCAGCAGCCGGTAATCGCATCGTAGAAGAGTGGAGAGCAGGCCACAGGCATTCAAATTCCTCTCCAGTGGCCCGCTCTTGCGTCGCAAGGGTCCTGGCTGAGCGGCACAGCCTCTGCCGATCAAGCCTAAGCGGCCTGCCCCACAGGGCCGGCCAACAGCCCACAAGATGGCTGCCGTGCCCTGGGTCCCAGCTGCCGAGCGAAGTGGCCCGACTCAGAGGTGTCTCAGGCCGCCGTAGCCCCCTCTCGCCCCTTCATGATGCCCCCTGCAATTCCGGCATTCTTTGTAGGGTTTTGGGGGTACGGGCTCACATTGCAGGGCACAGTTTGGCAGGGGAAAGGGGGAGCCAAGCTGCAGTTTAGGGGAGCATCTTGCCAGGTCTACACCTTGGCCACACCTCCCAGAGCATTATTCTTAAAGTATTTTGCAAACCAAGGACCCCCCATGAATACGCCCCTTATAATATCTCTAAGGGTAAACAGCAAGCTCTTAAAACTTTGAGAAACAATGATTCAGCCATTGTCAAAACAGCTGGCGGGGAGGGTGCAGAATCTGATGAAATTTTGAATTCATATGAACAAGAAATCCATAGATGACAGATTACTGGGAACATTATGCCCCCTTGGGCAGCAATCCCATGTCACAAACTGATATCTGCAAGATTCCTGACCCAGCCAAAAATGGGGGTATTTAAGCAATCAACATTGCCTTCTGAATGGGAAATGCCCTCAAACTGCTGTTCTATAGTCACTGCACCAGATTTAAAAAAAATCAAGAGCTGCCCCCTGGGAAACCAATTAAGAACCACTGGGCAGATAGATACATTGACACCTTTATCAACTCTTTGTCCCAGGGACTGTTAGTTCCATACAGGACAACTGGGATTTGATCAACAAAACTGATAGTATCAAGTCTGACCCTAATTCTGAGTAGGGGATCACATGAGATATTGCGTTCCTCTACATGGACACCCCACAAAACGAGGGCATCACAAAGTAATCACTTAAGTCCTAAACAAAAGTTAACCTTCTTTCATAGTTCCAACTGAATTCATTTTTTCTCTTCTTTTCCTGGCTATGACAAGTAATTGTTTTTTTTTTATGGTTTCTTTTACTGACAAATAAAAGGAACATCCTATTAGGGCTTCCATTGCTCCAAATGTCTAAGTG
Organism: Pleurodeles waltl; assembly: GCF_031143425.1. Taxonomy (NCBI): domain Eukaryota; kingdom Metazoa; phylum Chordata; class Amphibia; order Caudata; family Salamandridae; genus Pleurodeles; species Pleurodeles waltl. Next base: position 514,911,589 of record NC_090445.1, read on the forward strand.
CTATATGTTAACCACTTTTTAGTGAAAGTACATTTTTGGCACAGAGAAATACCAATCATGATAGTTTAATAACCTGGAAGAGATTTATTGATGACATATTTATGAGCTGCATGGTGGGTAAGTATTATTGTTTGAATTTTTCAAACGGTTAAGTTCTCTGACCCCGGGTCTACATTTACCTATAATACGACTGACTTTCTTGATTAGACTATAATCCATTTTGAGGGTTTACTGAGGGACAAGTTTATTTAGACAATCCAATGAGCACAACATATTGTTGCAGTACCCGAGCAATCATCCTCAAGCCTTTAAAGATGGCCAGTTTCTCTGTATTCGGAGGATCTGCATGTTGCACAAAGAATAGTTTCATGAGGTGGAACTACTGAGTCAGCAACGTTTGACCAGGGGGTAACCAAAATAATTCAACAAAAAGACATTAGAAAGAGCTTGGCATTCACCCCATGAACACTTACTGAAGCCCAAGGAGAAAAACCAGGCTGAGAGAATAGAGTGTGACTACAATTTGCCAACAGAGTAACAAAGATGTAACAACAATTACACAAAACTGACTTTTAATATAGTCAAAGATTTACAGTTGTTTATTTTCGAAAATGAAAAAACGTATGGGGCCATCATGTTCACATAAATATAAGGAATAGAAACACAATTCAATATAGCAGCTTTTTCTGGATAGCCCGGCATGGAGGACCATGGGGTGAGTAATCAGGGGGTCAGCGAACAGCAGTATATAGAGCGTATTAAAGAACTGGTTCCTGGCCTTGGATAAATGCCAGGGGTGATACTGCCACCCTTGGTTTTATCAGCTTTGATAGGGAAGTTGTTTCCTGTTTGAAGATACCCTAAATGAGAATTGGGTTGAGTTATTAATTAAAGTAGAAAGCCGAGTTACATTTTAGGTGGGTTTCCGCAACAGCACTTTAAACAGTTTTTCTTGCTGATGTACTATAATACGGAATTTTACACTTTACTATTGTATTCATTTGTACTGTATATTTATTAGAGAATAGGAAACAGGACTGTTCAAGATTGAATCTCTAACTTTTATGAATTCATGAATTTGTTTGAATATCAATTCTGCTCAATAAAAAGATTTTAAAAAAAATCAATATAGCTATGACTATATATGACCTATATATGATATATGAATTAGCTATGAATATATATTGATTTTAATACATCAATATAGATCTCTTGAAACAAAATCAAAATAATGTGTCTGCTGCTGCACAAACTGTCTTGTGCAATTTCAAGGCGAACTGCAAAGAATTCTCACTTGGTTATATATTACTGTATACAGCCCGGACAACGACAAAAATAATATATTTTTTTTTAAAACGTAACTAGACTGTGCCAGCAACGCAGCTGGAAAAAGAGTAAAGCCCAACTATGCCTATAAAATCATTCGGGGAACGACACAGATTGGTAGGTAATTTAAGTCATTCCAAAAACTGCAAGGGCAAAGTGATATTCAACCGCTATTGAACAAGGACGAATGACTTTGGATGTTTAACTATGACACTGTGGAACAGGGCCTGAAGAACATGGAAGCATGGAACAGTATTGTGTTGACATATAACTCCGCCCTCTTTCAACTAACCATTTTTCCCCCACTAACAGTGTCTCTGAAAGGTGCTTTGAATCTTGGATGGGTACAGTTAATTATTCACTCATCAAGCTTTTATCTTACAATGGATGATGGACAATTGTGTCTTTATTAACACCCGTCTATTAGATGTGAATTATTGTGGCAGACAACCGTCTATATATGAAGGCTGTGTTTTCCATTTTGTTAACACTCAGCTGTCCTATGTTAATATTTTTTACGGATTTCTTTGATTATGCAAAAAATTGTCTATTATATGTTATTTTCCAGTGTGCATCTTAGTAGGCCCTGCACAAGACTTGTTTGCTAATTTCTCGTTAGCATGTGGCCAATTTTTCTTAAGTTAATATTTATTTTCCGTACAAAGTGTTTTCTATTGTGTGATATACTACAAGTTGTTCCCGGGAATTCCTTTCTAGAAGTTATATGCTTTCATGAGGTTGGCGGGAATGACTATGGTTTCCTCCTGGAGATAACCTAATTTCAATGAGGCACCATTAGAATTTTGTTTAGGTCCCTTCTATACGATTGGTCTCTTTGGGAAATACTTTTAGTCAGCAAGCTCCATGTCGCTTATTTCTACTCAAGGCCTACTATGGGGCTGCAGCATCTCAATTTTCAATCAGGGCATAGGGCAACACCTGAGTGCATGACATTTTTGCCCCAGGCCCTGATCATTCACTGAGACTTTGCTGTGGATTGCCGGCAGTAACTATAAACGAGGCAGCTCGTCTTTTTACCCTGGATAGCCCCAGCCCCATAAACTACTATGTGATACATTCACATAATTAATCAGGAAGAGTCGTTTTTACGGTCGAGCCTTCGAGCACATGCGTCTCGCTTTCGAGACTCCATTGTGTACAGTAAAGGGCTTGGAGCACGCCTGTCGCTTACCATTTGTTGGCTTGAGTGGCACTCTGCTTTACATCCTTGTAATTGGTCTTTGCTGGTCGATCATCATTTCCGTTCCTCTGTGTGATGCAGGGACCAAGCACTGATTGTTTCAACTTAATCAGTGCCTGTCCGCTGCTCTTGACATTATTGAGGTACTATTTTGTACTTTTTAACTTCCAGTGCCCTGCGAAGAGAACGCTTGTGTTTGTCAAAAGCGTGCCCAGCAGGACAACAAAACTGCAAGTTATATTTTCCTTCCTTTTACTTTGGCAAGACATCTTTTCTCACTTTGCACTCATGTTTTCTTTTGTTTTTGCTTGTGGGCAATGTTCTCGAAAAATGACAATTATCTTTTCTAAATATTGCAAAGCGACAGTTTCTTTATTATGTGTAATTTCTGAAATGGTGCTTTAGCACAATCGTGCAGTACAGTCCAATCTGTCCCACTACAATCTGTCCCACTACAATCAACCACACACCAATCCACCTCATTCCAATCCAACCCAACCCAATCTAATCTGCCCACTCCAATCCAAAGCAATCTACACCACTCCAAAACAATCTGTCCCACTCCCATCTACCCCCCTCCAATTTACCCACTCCAATCCAAAACAATGTGCCCCATTCAAATCAAAAACAATATTCCCCACTCCAATCCAAAACAATCGGATCCATTCCAATCCAAAACAATATGCCCCATTCCAACCCAAAACAATATGCCCCACTCCCATCTACCCCCCTCCAATCAGCCCCTCGCCAATCAGCCCCTCGCCAATCAGCCCCTCGCCAATCAGCCCCTCGCCAATCAGCCCCTCGCCAATCAGCCCCTCGCCAATCAGCCCCTCGCCAATCAGCCCCACGCCAATCAGCCCCACGCCAATCAGCCCCACGCCAATCAGCCCCACGCCAATCAGCCCCACGCCAATCAACCCCACGCCAATCAACCCCACGCCAATCAGCCCCCAATCCAAAACAATCTTTTCCATTCCATTCCAAAACAATCGGCTCCACTGCAATCTGCTGCACTCCAGGCCAAAACAAACTGCCACACTCCAATCTGCCCCACTGCAATCCAAACAATCTGCCTCACTCAAATTCAAAACAGTCTACCCACTTCTATCTGCCCAACTTTAATCAAAAACCCTCTGCCCCGATAGGGGCGTGGCCATGCAAAATGGCCAGCGGGATGCGCTTCTATTGAACTCCTGCGTCCCAACTTAATCCTTCATCGATCCTGGGGCGCCTGAAGCGATTGGTGCCCCCCCTTGTGATGGGACGGTGCCCTGAGTGTGTCGGTACGACGCAGCCCCATATTTAAGGCTCCGACTTCGGGGATTGAGACCATGTCGGCCGGCCTTTCTGAGCTGCTCGCCAACGCGGCTGACAAACTTCGGAGGTGGGCGCTGCTGGGCGGCAGCGGCCCGTTCCCGACCTTGTGCTCCCCGTCGGGAGTCGTGTCCTTCTCCTGCGTGGCACCGGTGCTGTGGGCAGCCTGTGGTGTGCTCGAGGCGTCCTTCAAGGTGCCCGAGCGCAGTAATCGGACAGCGCGGGCCTGCGCTGTTGGGTGTGCCCATCTGGACTGGTGGTCTGCCTGGGGAAGCCGGAGTTTGAAGAGCCCTTGGTTGGCTGGACAGCGCACGGGGTTGAGGGTGCTCGGGTAAACTGCCCGGGGCCTGGACTTGGGCCTTTTGAGACTAGTGACACTGGACTTGCCAAGAGGAGGCTCTGGGGATGCCCGATTCTGAGGCGGCCTGCTGGGAGGCGGTGTACAGTGGCACCTGGAGGCTGAAGGAGTAGTGGACTCTGAGCCTCTGGTGCTGACCCTGGCGGACACTTTCGCCACTTCACTGGGTCAGTCGAGACGGGGATACCGTTTGGCTCCAGGGCCGTGGCGGAATGGGGCGGCACCGGCAGACTGAAAAATCACAAGGTAACACCATGGAGCAATATACCACTTTAGTGCCCTTACCACAGCGCCAGACCCGAATGGGGGGACTGGAGATGGCCTGAGCGCACCGGCAAATACCGAGGAGCCATCACAAGCTGAGATTCTTGCGGCTATTCAAGGACAGGTGGCCCTTGAAGGAAAGATAGAAACGGTGGCAGTTGAGGTCAACCTTCTTCGGGCGGACCTCAGGAAGGTATCTGACAAGGTCAAAGTGGTGGAGGGCTCTATCGTGGAGCTGCAAATGGAGGTGGGGGTCCTGCGAAAACAGATGGTGCAGGCCAATTCCACGGTTGGACAGCTGGAGGCGAGGCTGGAGGACACAAACGCAGGTCCCGGCAGAATAATATCCGACTACTGGGATTCCTGGAGCGTGCGGAGGGGTCCGCAGCTGAAACGTTCGTGGAGAGTTGGATCAGAGGCGTACTGCAGCCGACCGGGCTGTCCAGAGTGTTTGTGGTGGAGCGTGCTTATAGGGCCCTCATTGCGCCTCACCGCCCGGTGCCCCGCCAAGGGCCATCATTGTCCGTCTTTTGAACTACAAAGACCGAGACTGTGTCCTGCAGGCGGCCCCGTGAATCTGACAGGGCGGTATTTCAGAACTGCAAAATCTACATTTATCCTGATTGCACAAACAAGGTTCAGAGCTCCCATAAGAGGTTCCTGAAGGTGAAAGCAAAGCTTCGTGCCATGAACAGGAGATATATGCTCCTGTATCCTGTGTGTTTAAAGGTGCTTTCCGGTGGCAGGTCCCACTTCTTCGAGCGTCCGGAGGAGGTATGGCGATGGCTGGAGATGTGAGACAAAGTGACTCCGGGCAGAACAGAGAGGTCAGGTGGGGTGGTTCCTTGGACCTCTGGAGGGCACGGTCCAGACTGGAGAACTCGTGGCGATGGTCGGCAGGAGGATACTGTGGCTCAAGGGGCGGCCACGGACTTTGCCCATAGAGTTGTGATACAACAGGGTGGGACAATGGCAGTTGCGATCGGCAAAGGGTTTGAATGAGGATCTGGAGCAAGGAGCGGAGAGGGTCTCCGCGCAGGTCTGACTATGTCACTAATAAGTGGAAATTGCTGTTGTGCCCTCTATCGGGGGCTTGTGTTAAAGTGAGAGCACTTTCTCGGCAAGGAGAGGTGCAGCTAGACTATGAGCAAGGTCCTGATGGGGTGTCATTTGAACTGAGGAATGTATTGGACATTGGGGGGCCTATGATAATATTGATCTATGTTGGGTTGGTATTCAGGCGTTTGTATGCTGAAGCCAAGGTGGGGGGTGGCCACTCCACAGCTGTGGTAGGACTCCATATCCAGGTAGTTGGGGATTAGGTTGTTGTCCTGGCAGCATCTACAATATGGATCTACAGTATGGTTTGTTGTGCTTGTTTTACTGTTTATCTGGGGTGGGGGTTGGGGTCTGGGTATTTGGTTGGTGAAGTTTATCAACATTTGAAGTTCGCTTCAGCAGGGCAGGCATATAGGCGAGATGGGCCATGTGTACTCTCCTTGTCTTCCCATGGTTGGGGGGGTGGGGGTGGAGATCCAGAGGGAGGGATGGAGGCTAACTAGTGGTATGGGTTGACAGATTAATATGTTGACGTGGAATGTCAGGGGGTTGAAGAGATACACCACGCGCTACAGGGTGCACTCCTTTCTGAGGAGACATAAGGTTCATGTTGCCTGTCTTCAGGAAACGCACATGACTGAGGAGGAAGCACAAAAACTAGCCAATAAGTGGCGGGGTCAGATGTTCTCATCCTCCTTCTCCTCTTATGCAAGGTGCGTGACCATATGGGTGGCTCCGGGGGTCCCATTGACCCACGTGTACAGTGAAGTAGACGTCGAGGGTAGATAAGTCTTCGTAGAGGGCATGTTAGATGGATTTCCCATCATTATCCTTAACACTTGTGCGCCCAACACAGATGAACACTCCTTTTATGCCAGGATATAAGAGATCTTGGGCAAGGGTATGGATGGGCCTATTGTGTGGGCTGGGGATTATACCTGAAAATTAAATGGGGAAATGGATCGCCTCCTGCCGAGGCTGGAGACTAAACCTTTGATGGTGAAATCTCACAGAAGTTATGAGTAATTCAGGATTATGGGATGGATGGAGGGAGCTGCACCCGGAGGGCAGGGAGTACACTTGCCACTCAAAAACACATAATCGGTTGGATCGGTTTCTTCTCGGCGGACTGAGTAGCTCGCAGGTCCTGGATGTCACAAATTTGGGTAGGTTCTTATCTGATCACGCACCAGTGCTGATGCAACTGCAGTGGGGGGCTGATACTACTGGCTCAGTGCGTAGTTGGCGTATGCCTGCGGACTACCTGACTGATGCGGGGTGTCGGGACAAGGTGGTGAAGGCCATTAAAAGCTATCTGGACTTGAACTGGAACACGACGACGTCTAGGGGTATTGAGTGGGAGGCTTTGAAGGTTGTAGTGCGGGGAGGTCTGCATAGGTACTGCTTGCGGGGTAAGTAGACAAATGGAGCAGGAACTCACAGGCTTGGAGGAGAAGTTAGGGGGCTCTGCAGCACCAGTCACTGATCACAAGAATGGCTGAAACTGAGGAACTCGGGTTGTACAAGGAGGATAACAGTTGTTGGGACAACGTGAGCAGGGTCACACTTACAGCATACAGGCTGCACCGGGAGGGTGATAAATCTGGCAAACTTTTGGTGTGGATTCTGAAACGGGAGGCGGCGGCACCCCCACTGTGCCCATTAGGAATACAAGTAGCGAGATGATCACTAAACGTACGGATATCCTTCGGGTGTTGATGGAGCATCTGCAGAGGGTATCGAGGGTTGGTGCACCACTCCCAGAGGATGGCGTGGGGGGGGTTTCTGTGGCTGCTGCGGCTCTCGCATTTGGAACCGGAGAGTAGGGATGCTTTGGAGGCGCTACTACTGTGGAGGAAGTGAGCAAGGCAGTCAACGTGATGACCAAGTCTAGGTCTCCGGGTGGTGATGGTTTTCCAGTTGAGTTGTACCAGACGTTCTCCTTGCTCCTGCGGGAGAGGCTCCTGGCGGTGTTCGACGAGGCCCAAGTCCGAGGTATGTTGCCTGAAACCATACCTCAGCCAGGGCATTGTGTGTTTGATGTTTAAGCCTGGAGGGGATCCTGGAGACCCTTCTTCCTATTGCCCGTTTACCATGCTAAATAGTGCTGTAAAGACATTGTGTAAGATTTTGGCTACTCAGCTTTATGGGTTGATTTGGAGCTTGGTGCACGAAGATCAATTCGGGTTTATCCCTGGTAGCAGCACGACCTATAACTTGCGTCACCTGACACATGTTCTGCATGAAACTGAGGGTGAGGAGGACGAGTTGGCGCTAGTATCATTGGACCTGGAGAAGGTCTTCGACATGGTTGAGTGGGGTTATCTCTTAGCGGTGTTGCAGGGCATGGGGTTTGGTCCAGGTTTTTGCACATGGGTGAGGTTACTGTATACTGCCCCCTCTGAACGTGTTCGGGAGGGTGGAGAACTAGCGGACTACTGGGAGATCGGCAGAGGTACTAGACAGGGATGCCAGCTCTCGCCACTCCTCTTTACCCTGGCGGTGGAGCCGCTGGCGATTTGGTTCCAGGAGGAGCTGAGACCACGGGGTATCCGGGTGGGGCAGACTATGCACATTGTTTCCCTAAATGCAGATGATGCATTGGTGTATCTTCGGGAACCTAGTGACTCGGTGCCTTCGTTGCTGTAGATGTTGGGTGCATTCGGAGTCGTCTATGGTCTTAAGGTAAATAGGAAGAAGTCACTCCTGTTTCCCTTGGGGACCCTTTACGGTGTCCCCCAAGATGATTTGCCGAGGGTAGGACTCAGGTGGGAGGTTGAGAGTTTCCGGTATCTTGGCATATGGGTCACTCACGCGGTGGCGGTGCATGAAAAACATAACGTAGAACGAGTACTTACCAGCCTGGAGCATTCGGTCTCGTTTTGGAACAGATTACCTCTTTCTGTAATGGGCAGAGCTGCTGTAGCAAAAATTGTGTTTCTGCTGCAGTGCCTTTACTTGGTTCAGAACTCCCTGTTTCCGCTGTCTGCTCTGCTCTTCTGCCATCTGGATAGCTTGTTGATCTCATTAGTGTAGGCCGGTCGATGTAGTAGGGTGGCGCTGCCTGTGTTGCAGAGTGATCTTGAGAGGGGAGGGCTGGCGATCCCCAATATTAGACATTATTATTACGCCACACACCTGCAACACGCTGCAAAGTGGATGGCGGAGTCCGACAACTGGGAGAAGAGAATGTTTGCAGGAATGCTGGATGGGCGGATGTTGGTCGGTCTGAAATAGTCGTCCCCTATTTGGTCAAGACCACGGCCTGGATCTGGGAGCAGGCCATTAAGACTGCGCTCCGACGGGCCCCATTTGACAGAGAGTTGAGGATATGGGACTTAGCACCCTTTGGGGACATGGAAAACCTGATGTCCATGCAGGGTTGGAGGTTGGGAGGCTGCAAAGTGTTTGGAGATCTATACCCCAATGGAGAGTTCATTTCCTTTAATGAAGCTCAGGATTTGTTTGGTCTGGGCCGTGGGCAGTTTTTGCAATATGCAAAAATGGAGAGTGTGACTCGTCAAATTTGGTATTGTTTTCCGATGGCCCCGCATTCCTCAGCAGTGCTGAATGGACTGATTAGTAGGGGTGAGGGGACTCACTTGATCACCCGGTTTTACAAAGCCCTTTGGGATGATCAGCCGGATACGATAAGTGTGGCTTTCGTAGGGCGTGGGGAGCATGAATTCGGGGAACACATAGAAGAAGCTAATTGGGAACTAGCGTTATCGCAGGTGCGCACGGTGTCGTGCAACCATAGGTTTAAGTTGTTGCACTTCAACTTGTGCACAGGATGTACAGCACACTTAACCGACTAAACAAGATCGACTCGGAATGCAGAGTGGGGTGTCCTAGGTGTGGCGCTTTTGGTGCTTCCTTCCTGCATTTGGCTTGGACCTGTAGGGTGGTGTTTAACTTCTGGCAGGAAGTGGAAGGGAGAGTTGAGGAGGTAACGGGATTGGGATTGGGATTGGAGGCAACGCCAATGATATGTCTTTTGGGAATAGTGCAGAGACCACGGGGCCGGAGTATCCCATATAAGCTTGCGCAGTTGGTGTTGGCCAAGCGCAGGTAAGCTATTGGTTGGATGAGTGCCCGGAATCCTTCAATCCCCTGTTGGATGCAAGATTTAATGGAATGGGGCGCGGCTGAGGAACAGCACAGGCTCCTGACACCCAGGGATGAGGGGGCTTTAACAGATGCCGTGGCTTGGGGTGCATTATTGGAACGGTTCACTGGAGTGGAGGACTTAAGTTCTGCAGGAGGCACAGAGGATGAGGGGGTGAGAGTACGGCTTGAACCAATTGGGCAGGTGACGGCCAACTATGGTGAAGACGTTTCTACTTTATACAATTTGTATAATGACTGGTCTCATGCGGATCTTCGGCGGGGGAGGGGGGGTTTGAGAGAAATTCAGATGCAGTGGTTGCTATCGTCTCTTGGGTTGGATTTATGTCAATGAGGCCCTCTGGTACTTTGATATAATGATACGGCCATGTCTCGCAATAACCAGCACTGCACTGTATGTTTATTGTTGATCATGTTTTTCAAACTCAATAAAAACAGTTATAAAAACAAAAACACATCTGCCCCACTCCAATCCACCCCACTTCTATCCAAAACAATCTGCTACCCACTCCAACATGCAAATCTGCCCCATTCCAATCCCAAACAATCTGTCCCCCTCTCACATACCCCCACTCCAATCCAAAGCAATCTGCCCCACTCCAATCCGCCCAACTCCAGTCTGCCTCACTCCGATTCAAAATAATCTGTCCCACTCCAATCAAAAACAATACGCCCCACTCCAATCCACCTCAACCACCGCCCTCCATCCCAATTCACCCCACGCCAATTCATTCAACACCAATCCACCCCAACCTAATACACCCTTCTCCAATCCAAGCCAATGCCCCCACTCCAATCTGCCACACACCAAATTCAAAACATCTGCCCCACTCTAGTCTGCCCCACTCCAATCCATTTGAGTCGTTCCCATTCCAATCTGCACCACTCCAATCTGCCCCACTTTAATCCAAAGCAATCTGCCCCATTCCCACCTGCCCCTTCCACCCTGCCCCACTCCAATCCCAAATAACCCAATCCATTCCAAAACAATAAGCCCCACTCCAATTCGCCTCACCCCAATCCACCCGGCTCCATCCAAATTCACCCCACTCCAATCCACCACAATCTACCCCACTACATTCCAGTCCCCCCACACCAATCCGTTTCACGCCAATCAAGCCCAATACAATGCAATCCAACCCCAATCCAATCCAATCCATCCCACTCCATTCCAATACACCTCATCTCAATCCAATCCACCCCACACCTCCCAAACCACTACAACCCACCCCACTCCAGTCCAGTCTGATCTACCCCACTCCAATCCAACCAGCCCCACTCCAATACAACCCACACCACTCCAATCCAACCAATTCACCCACTCTAATCCACCCCACTCAAGTCCACTACTACCCAATCCACCTCACTCCAATCCAATACACCCACACAACCCCAATCCATCCCACTCCAATGCAATCCACCACACTCCAGTCCAATCCAGTCCATCCTACTCCAGTCCAACCCACCTCACTTCATACCACGTTAATCAACCCCACTCCAATCCAATGAATCCATGCCTCTCCAATGAATCCAACCCAATCCAATCCACCCCACCCAATCCTTATCCAATCCCCACCACTCAATCCAGTCCACCCAACCCTAATCCCCCACCCAAATCCATCCCACTCAAGTCAATCCAATCCACCCAACTCAATCTAACCCGATCCACCCCACTCAAACCAATCTGATCCACCCCAATCTAATCCAACCCACTCCAGCCCACTCTACTGTAATCCACACCACTGTACCCCAATTCAATCCAGTCCAGTCCACCCCAACCCAATCCACAACAATCCAATCCACCCCACTACAATCCAAGACAGTCCACAACAATCCAATCCACCCCATCTCATCTCAATGCAACCCACCCCACTCCAGTGCACATGCTTCTACCCTTTTAGTCCTGGTGATGACCTATATTCTGGTCTAGGCTGATATGCCTTTCACGCTATTGAGATCTGCCAAAAAAGCTTACTGTACGACTCATTTTCTAATTTGTTTAACTAGGCCAACATTTAAAAAAGCTGTTTGCTAAAGTCCACTGTGTTTATATCATTCTTGATTCATTGCAATGTGTGATAACTACGAGCATTGAGCACTTTCAATATTATTGACGATCATTAAAGCATATATATTCTTCATCAAGATGGTCATAGTTATGATATTTAACAGTTTAAATACTTAAATGCTTGAACAATAAATTTGTTAGGAAATATTTTTATGTCTCCTGACATTAAGCTACCATTTTGAATCATTAAATTGTACTCCCATGTAATCAACATCCCCACAAGGAACTCATAATTGTCTACTTAGTGCAAGGTCGCCGGTTCGCTGTGGTTAAAGAGCTTCCCCTGTAATGAGGTGCCGGCCTTCTCCAGGCATAGGTTCAAACGGGGGGCATTAGTTTGGAAAGGGCGATGTTAAGTTCGTAAGTGGAGGAAAAAGTTACATCTGAATCTCAAGAACATCATCTTGCACCAGCGTACGAGAGACTGAATGGCTATCATATCAGGTCTACTCAGTCTCCAGACTTCTGACACCACTGGTCTTCCAGACATTCATGTAATGGATACATATGTAGCATTGGGAATTAGAAAAATACATGATACAATGCTAGCCAGAAGGAATGAGACCTGTTTAACTGCTAGCGCTGCAGTTATTTCAGAGAAAGAACCTTCAAAAATTTAGATGAGTCTTTCCTCCGAAGAAAACATTTTTGCCAGTTGTGTGTCTGCTGTCAGGGTCGGACTGGGGGAGATAATAGATAATAAGCTGCTTAAGTGTTTTACAAGGTATGGAAGGCTTGCATGGATTTCAGCTTGCTAAGCTTGATACAGGCAGTGTTTGATTTAATCTCTCCTCTTCGGTTTGACTCTAGAGATCAACTCAACCAAATCAATCCTACACCCATCAGAAAGAATTCAGTACATGTGGGGCACAGCAGACACGTTGCGACTGGCCTATTTGGAAATCAGGTAGTGGCTGAGTGGCTGGTCTAACAGCTGAGTGTGTGGACTGTGTTTTTGGAAATGTGCAGGCCTGTTTTATGGTCTGGTTGGCTGGTTTTTACTGCACCCACTGAAGGCGAAATGTCCCTTGCATAGGACAAGAAGCATTAGAACTTTTTGTGCTTAATTCCAGGACTGAGTCTGAAAATTTGAATCAGACTGAATGCCTTAAACACCTTGAGAGGATGGAAAGTCCCTGAAAGCCACCATGCCTAAGAAGGCCCCTATGAAGGGAATCCTCAGCGTAGACTGCAGGTTGGATTTAGGCTTACAGATTGTAAACCACATGGATGACACTTGTGTGCAGGTGAGCCTGAAATGGACTGAGGTGAGCGTACCTTCGGCAGTCATCATGGTATGAAATACATGTTTCATCGACCTGCAAAGATGGGCTGCAACTACTTTCATCACCTTTGTAAGCACCCAAAGGGCTGAAATGAGGCAGAAGTATAGGAAAGGAAACTGGGAGGGTTCTGCCTCAACAAAAACTGAAGGAAGCATCTGAGTGACTCCAGGATAGATACTTGACAATACGAACCCTACCCATTCTGCCTATGATAGATTGAGCAATTTGGTTATGAGAGGAAGAAAAACAGCTGAACCTTTCACATCACCTGGAGAACTTGAAATTGTGTTTTTCAGGGTAGACCAGAACTCTGCTTCCTACACCTGCTGAAAAGAAGTCCAGCTTATCAATGAAACAGCAACAGGACCTTCATAGCTATTGGTATCTAATAGCTCCTTTTAACTTATTAGCATTATATATCTTTCTGATTATAGTTAAAAAGTGCTTCTTGGCAAGAGAATCTAAACATTCTTGAGAAGATTGAGGATCCAGAAATGCAGTTAGGCAGAATAAAATAACAAAGTATGGATAAGTCCCTCCATTCCATTCTGAGAACCTACAATAAGGTTTCACAGATAACTGGACTTTGCTAGAAACAATTCTTTTTTATATCCTTTTAGCTGAGGTTATTAAATAAATGCATCATAGTTCATTACTTGTCCTTACCTTCTGTCAGTTTGTCTAATATGAAGTCTTACTTCCTTCAAGGAAATGTGAAACCAGTGATTCTTGGTTTTCCAATGATGGGATCTACTGAATTTATCTGCTAACTTATGACCTAGCATAGGGGGGAAATCTTTGTCTAAAAACTGCCAGGCTTCTGTAATATATTATAGCTAAATAATCCTTCTAAGGATTCATCCAAACTTCTCAATCGTTCAATATTACTTCTCATTTAAACACGCACTTACTTAGTTCTCTATGCACTAAGTCATGACTTTTACAATCTTAATAAATGCAAAGGCCTGGTGTGGGCCGACATCAGCTCCGGATATGAAACAGCATTGGGGTGGATATGGAGTAGGCACCACTGGAGTCAAGGCCTGTGCGGAGCAGCTCGAACCAACTAGGTCTCGGGTGCAGGAGGGGAGGCATGGGCAGACACAGGTATGGGGTTAGACAGAGGCCCACCAGGGTCAGTCAGCACTGGTGGAAGCCCAACCGGTGCCCCCAGCAGCTGAAAAAGGAAAGAAGTCACTCCAAAGGGACCCAGCAACATAAGAAAAGATACAGCATTGCCTTCCTGAAGGCCTCTAACTGCCATTGGGTCGGCAACGGCTTGGAGAACCCAGGGAACACCAAGCTCAGCCTTGGCCTAGGCTCATAATTGGATGAGGGAAGCAGAGTCAGATCATTTGAGTTCTGGCTGCACATATTCCCCCTGCAGGTGGAGTTAAAGGACAGAGACAAGTCTCACCTGAATTTCTTGCATTTATGGCAAGACTAGCCTCTCGACTTCATCTTCGACTTAACCAGGTATGGTGGTTTGGAGAGGGACAGAGTCCTAGAACAGACAAACGACTTGGTGAGAGTCTGCTGCCTTGAGAATGACATGCCCAGTTTCTTGTGTTTGGCAGCTTATAATTTCGCCTCCCACTCCCTGATGACCTTTGTGTGCATCAGGGAACTTTTAGCACAGGACCTCAAGTAATTCCTAAACAACACAATATCAGAATTTGCTTCTTCACCAGCAATGTTGCTACCACCAACATACACTTGGAAAAAAACTTTTAGTAAGGACTTTAAGCCATATGGAAGCACACCAAATGGCTAATGAGATATCCCATGAGGCATTGTAGTGTTTTTAAGTTGCAAACATTACCAGTGAGTCCGCAGGTCGAGTCTCCCTCAAGAAAAACGCAACCAAGACTGGAGGACTTTGCTTTTTTCCTGTCATCTCTGTACAGGTTCGATAGAATGCAGAGAAAGAAAAATGTGCTACATGGGCTCCAATAAACCTGGAACCAAGCCTACCATGGGTGTAGCCTGAGGCTTTGGAACTAAGCCTTAAAAAATTATCGAGGTTTCATAAACAGGTGCTCATGTCTAATTACTGAATTTCATTGCAACTCTCTGGGTGTCCTCAAGGGAGGAGACATACTCCACTGGTAAAACTTTATGTGATTTGGCAGACAGCGCATTTTAAGCCAATGTGGAAGAGTTATCTTTTCCAGGAGAAGTATAGGACCTAGAACTGTATGATTAGATTTTCCTGGAATGAAGAGAATGGTGATGCATTGGCCAGTCAGGACAACCCCTAAGGTATCCTGAGCTGAGGTGACTCTGAATTTTAGAAATCCTCCATCTTGCAGATGGAGGATTCCCCCAATAGGATTAGGGATGTGCCCCCCTCCCCTCAGGGAGGAGGCACAAATAGGGTGTAGCCACCCTCAAGGACAGTAGCCATTGGCTACTGCCCTCCCAGACCTAAACACACCCCTAAATTCAGTATTTAGGGGCACCCCAGAACCTAGGAAACTAGATTCCTGCAACCTAAGACGAAGAAGGAGTGCTGACCTGAAGCCCTGCAGAGAAGACGGAGACACCAACTGCTTTGGCCCAATCCCTACCAGCCTATCTCCCCACTTCGAGAAAAACTGCAACAGCGACGCGTTCCCCAGGGTCCAGCGACCTCTGAAGCCTCAGAGGACTACCCTGCATCTAAAAGGACCAAGAACTCCTGAGGACAGCGGCCCTGTTCCAAAGAAACCAAAACTTGCAACAAAGAAACAACTTTTAAAGGACTCCACGTTTCCCGCCGGAAGCGTGAGACTTTCCACTCTGCACCCGACGCCCCCGGCTCGACCCGCGGAGAAACAACACTACAGGGAGGACTCCCCGGCGACTGCGAGCCCATGAGCAGCCAGAGTTGACCCACCTGAGCCCCCACAGCGACGCCTGCAGAGGGAATCCCGAGGCTCCCCCTGACTGCGACTGCCTGCTTCAAAGAACCAGACGCCTGGTAAAGACACTGCACCCGCAGCCCCCAGGACCTGAAGGATCCAACCTCCAGTGCAGGAGCGACCCCCAGGTGGCCCTCTCCCTTGCCCAGGTGGTGGCTACCCCGAGGAGCCCCCCCCCTTGCCTGCCTGCTTTGCTAAAGAGACCCCTGGGTCTCCCATTGAAACCAATTGCAAACCCGACGCCTGTTTGCACTCTGCACCCGGCCGCCCCTGTGCCGCTGAGGGTGTAATTTTTGTGCTGACTTGTGTCCCCCCCCCCCCCGGTGCCCTACAAAACCCCCCTGGTCTGCCCTCCGAAGTCACGGGTACTTACCTGCTGGCAGACCGGAACCGGGGCACCCCCTTCTCCATTGAAGCCTATGCGTTTTGGGCACCACTTTGACCTCTGCACCTGACCGGCCCCGAGCTGCTGGTGTGGTAACTTTGGGGTTGCCCTGAACCCCCAACGGTGGGCTACCTTGGACCCAACTTTGAACCCTGTAGGTGTTTTACTTACCTGCAAAATTAACCAAAACTTACCTCCCCCAGGAACTGTTGAAATTTGCACTGTCTAGTTTTAAAATAGCTTATTGCTATTTTTGCAAAAACTGTACATGCTATTTTGTTGATTCAAAGTTCCTATGATACCTGAGTGAAATACCTTTCATTTAAAGTATTGATTGTAAATCTTGAACCTGTGGTTCTTAAAATAAACTAAGAAAATATATTTTTCTATACAAAAACCTATTGGCCTGGAATTGTCTTTGAGTGTGTGTTCCTCGTTTATTGCCTGTGTGTATGTGCAACAAATGCTTAACACTACCCTCTGATAAGCCTACTGCTCGACCACACTACCACAAAATAGAGCATTAGAATTATCTCTTTTTGCCACTATCTTACCTCTAAGGGGAACCCTTGGACTCTGTGCATGTTATTTCTTACTTTGAAATAGTACATGCAGAGCCAACTTCCTACACTCATTATTATTAATTCACAAGTCATTACCTACAGCAACATATTCTGCATATCTATAACAATGCTTTAAAGAACAAGTTACTTACCTTCGGTAACAATTTATCTGGTAGAGACATATTAGACATATCTAGTTTCAGATTCCTTACCTTAGAATTTCCCTCAGGCGTCAGATTGGATCCAGAGATTTTTCTTCAAGCAGTACCTTTGTGCGCCGTCAGATGTCGTTGGTCGACTCAGCGTCCGTTGTTGGCGTAATGGTCACCTTGATGATGGCGTGGTGACGTCAGTTTCTTTTCACGATTTTCCACACCAAAGCGCGGAGCCGTGAAGAACACTGAAAATTGTGTGCCAGAGCTAAGGCCCTGAATAGGGAATCCCTGTCCATAGAAATCAGTTCGCAAGCGTGGAGGATGGGTGGGTCGGTAAGGAATCTGCAACTAGAATATGTCTATACTAGATGAATAAGTTACTTACCTTTGGTAACGCTTTTTCTGGTGGATACAATAACTACCTGTGGATTCCTCACCTACAGAACTCTCCCCTCGCGCCAGCCCTCGACGGAAATTTCTTCCAGCTCTGCACGTCGACGATGATGTCACAATCGCCCAACTCCACGCGACGCCACATGACGTCATCCAGGCAATAAGAAGCCCTCGTCGACGTGCAGACGTCAGTTATCACCATTTTTTTACGTGCCATAGAGGCGAACAGGTTAAACCTAAAAAGTACACATTCATCCAGATTAGATGAAAATAAAACATTTAATATAAAACTCAATAAAATTCACAGTTATGAATGCTCAATCCGAGACAGAAATAAATATATATATGTATAAATCCAGTCCAAAATGCCCCTTTCACTATCTTAATGTGCAAAGGAAAAGTATATACAATGAATACAACTATATGCATGAAACAGCTACATACATATATTACAAGATCAAGGATGCGCACCCAAAGAGATCTTGGTTTGACCAGTTAGGCAACGGGGAGGCGGGTGGGACCGTGAGGAATCCACAGGTAGTTATTGTATCCACCAGAAAAAGCGTTACCGAAAGTAAGTAACTTATTCTTCTGATGGAGTCCCCAAGCAGTAAAACCTCCGGTGGTGGGTGCCCGAATGGTCAAACCAAGAAATCTTGCAGCACAGAGCGAGCAAAATGGCCATCCCTCCTAACCTCAGAGTCCAAACAGTAATGCTTGGCAAAAGTATGGAGGGACGCCCAAGTTGCTGCCCTGCAGATGTCAGCCACAGGAACACCTCTAGCCAAAGCTGATGAAGCTGCTTTGGCTCTGGTGGAATGGGCACGAATCCCCACAGGTGGATCCTTCTTCGCCAAAGAATAGCAGATCTTAATACATAGAATGACCCACCTGGATAGCGTTCTCTTGTGGACCGCTCTACCTTTCCTCTTCCCCACGTATCCAACGAAGAGCTGTTCATCCTGTCTGAACTCTTTCGTCCTGGCGACGTAGAAGCTCAGAGCTCTTCACGGATCCAGCCGGTGGAGCCTCTCTTCCTCTTTGGATGGGTGAGGTGGAGGGTAAAAGGAAGAGAGAGTAATCAACTGCCCCAGGTGAAAGGGTGTAACAACCTTCGGTAGGAAAGCCGCCTTGGTCCTCAACACCACATTGTCCTTAAAGAAAGAAAGGTATGGGGTTTCCACCGAGAGAGCCTGAAGCTCGCTAACCCTTCTGGCAGATGTTAAGGCCACCAGGAAAACAGTTTTAAATACCAGGTACCGTAAAGAACAAGAATGCATTGGTTCGAACGGAGCCCCCATAAGAAAAGTTAAGACTAAGTTAAGATCCCACTGAGGCATAACGAATGGCGTGGGTGGATACCTATTAGTGAGTCCCTTTAGAAACTTTAAAACAATTGGTGATTTAAAGAAGGACGGCTGATCAGGAAGGCACAGAAAACCAGATAGTGCAGACAGATAACCTTTAACAGTGGCAATTGCAAAACTTTTCTGTGCCAGATTGAGTGCAAATGACAAAATGTCAGATAAACCAGCTTTTAAAGGATCTAAACTATTCTCTCCACACCAGCTTGTAAATTTAGCCCAACGATTAGCATAGATTGACTTGGTGGAGTGTCGCCTGGCCGATAAAATAACTTCCACCACATCTGGAGGGAGAGAAAAGGAACTCAGATTGCCCCGTTCAATCTCCAGGCATGAAGATGCAGGCTCTGGAGTTGGGGGTGTAGAATCTGCCCCTGCGACTGCGAGAGGAGGTCCACCCTGCAAGGGAGACGGAGCAGAGGGCACTGAGAGAGTTGGAGTAGGTCTGAATACCACACCCTTCTCGGCCAATCCGGAGCTATTAAGATGACTTGAGCTCGGTCTTGGCAGATCTTCCTGAGAACTCGAGGAATCAAGGGTATGGGGGGAAACGCGTAAAGCAACTGCCCCTTCCAGGATATCTGAAACGCGTCCCCCAAAGCTCCTTGCACCGGATACTGGAGGCTGCAAAATAGCGGACACTGCGCATTCTCTTGAGATGCAAACAGATCTATTTGTGGATATCCCCACATCCGGTAGATACCCAGAACTAGATCTGGATGAAGACACCACTCGTGATCGACCGAGCTGTGTCGACTGAGAATGTCTGCACGCACGTTCAGGACTCCGGCCAAATGATGTGCAACTAAGCAGATCTTGTGATCCTGAAGCCAGGACCAGAGACGAAGAGCTTCTCTGCAGAGAAGATACGACCCCACTCCTCCCTGTTTGTTTATATACCACATCGCGGTCGTGTTGTCCGTTAGAACTTGGACTGATTGACCGCGAATGGAAGGGAGGAAAGCCTTGAGTGCCAGACGTACTGCCCGCAACTCTAACAGATTGATATGCAACTTCTGTTCCCCCGGAGACCACAGGCCTTTGATCTCCAGGTCCCCCAGATTAACTCTCCACCCTAGTGTGGAAGCATCCGTTACCACCTTGGCCACTGGAGGAGGCAGCGAGAACGGCCTTCCTTGAGACAGGTTGTCGACCGCTGCCCACCATCGAAGATCCTCCGCAGTGTCTCTGGAGATCTTTATCGAATCTTCGAGATCCCTTTTGTGTTGAAACCACTGCCTGCGGACGCACCACTGGAGAGCCCTCATGTGCCAGCGTGCATGAGTGACCAACAGTATGCAAGAAGCAAACAGACCGAGCAGACGAAGGACCTTGAGGACTGGAACTACCGCTCCATTTCGAAACATTGGAATCTGGATGTCCTGAACCCGCTGGGACGGAGGAAAGGCCCGATTCAATGTCGTGTCCAATACTGCCCCTATGAACAGGAGGCGTTGAGAGGGCTCCAGGTGAGATTTGGGTACATTGACTGAAAAACCCAGGTCGTACAACAATTGAGTCGTCGACTGGAGATGGCACCGCACTAGCTCCGGAGTTTTGGCCTTGATCAACCAATCGTCCAGATAGGGAAACACAGCTATCCCCCTTCTTCTGAGCTCTGCTGCTACCACCGCCATCACCTTCGTGAAGACTTGAGGTGCTGAAGTAAGACCAAAGGGAAGGACCGCAAACTGATAATGCTGTGATCCCACTACAAACCGGAGATACTTCCTGTGCGATTTGAGGATCGGAATATGAAAATACAGCATCCAGTCTCCTTCGTTCAACGCCAAAAGAACCTGTGAGAGGGTCAGCATTTTGAACTTTTCCTGTTTGAGGAACCAATTCAAAATCCTCAAGTCCAAAATCGGTCTCAGTCGACCATCCTTTTTGGGAATCAAAAAGTATCTTGAATAACACCCCTGACCCCTCTCTTGCTCGGGAACCTACTCTATTGCACCTTTTTGTAATAGGGATAATACCTCCTGCTGTAATAAGAGAAGATGGTCTTCCGAACAGAAGGATGGGCGGGGAGGGAAGGTAGAAGGGAATTCCCGAAAGGGAAGAGCGTTCCCCTCTTCACAGTGTCGACGACCCAGGAGTCCGATGTTATGACCTCCCACATTGGAAGAAAAGAGGCAAGTCTCCTCCCAAATGGACAGGGAGTGGTGGAGGACTACGGCTGCTTTCCTTGCTGCACCCCTCCCGAGGAAGAGGAAGAGGCAGAGTGCTGCAAGGTGGCTCCTCTCGTACGGACTCTGCCCCTGCCCCTGAAGGATCTGTAAGGCAGGGTAGAAGTAGATTGTTGTGGTCCTTGCAATCTTCCCCGAAAGGAACCACGTCCAAATCCCTTAAATCTCTGAAAGCCTCTAAAGGAGGATGAGGCCGACGACTGGAATCCCAAAGACCTAGCAGTCGCTCTGCTTTCTTCAAAACGTTCCAGGGCAGAGTCAGCCTTTGTGCCGAAGAGCTTCTCTCCATCAAATGGAAGATCAAGGAGTGTGGCCTGCACGTCCGACGAGAAGCCAGATGACCGAAGCCAAGACTGCCGCCTAGAGACTATGGTCGTGCCCATAGCCCTAGCCACCGAGTCCGAAGTGTCCAATCCAGACTGGATCACTTGCGTCGCAGCCGCCTGAGCATCCGCTAATAGTTGCAGTATCTCCTGGGACAAATTAGGGTGGCCCTTAGCCTCTTCCATAAGGGCATGGATGTAACGCCCTAGTATGCATGTAGCATTGGAAGATTTTAGGGCCATACTGCAAGATGAAAATGTCTTTTTAGCAGTATAGTCCATCTTTTTTGACTCCCTGTCCGCAGGGGTCCCAGGAAACGAGCCAGGAGAGGATCTGGATGAACATGAAGCTTGCACCACTAGGCTCTCCGGCGTTGGTTGTCTGGAAAGAAACACCGGATCCCCAGGCGCCGACCTGTACCGCCGAGCCACTGCTCTGTTGACCGCAGCGGTGGACACAGGTTTCAGCCAGATATATCATACTAAAAAGTCCTGCCGGACCGAACAACTAGAGTAGCAGTCTCGGCGGACCTGAGTGTCTAGGCAGTCATGTCCTGTGAACATGTGCAGAGATACCCAGGTTGCTGCCTCACATATATCCAGGACAGGAACTCCGCGTGCTAACGCTGTGGTAGCAGCAGTTGCTCTGGTGGAGTGTGCGTGCAAGCCCTGAGGGGATTGCTTCTTTGTCAAAGTGTTGCACATTTAGATGCAAGGTAGTACCCATTGTGAGATGGTACGCTTCTGCACCACCTTCTCTTTCTTTGAACCCACATATCCAACAAAGCGTTTATTGCCCACCCGGAAATCTTTAGTACGATTGAGGCAGAACGACAAATCTCTTTTTGGATCCAGACTGTGGAGTCTCTCCTCTTCATAAGAAGGATGAGGGGTGCGTAAAAAGTAGGCAAAGTGATGGATTGGCCTACATGAAAAGGTGTAACAACGTTGGGTAGGAAGGAGGCCCTTGTACGAAGAACCACTTTGTCAGGGTGAACACACAAAAATGGGGGTTTAGAAGAAAGAGCTTGAAGTTCACTCACTCTGCGAGCAGAGGTGATAGCAACAAGAAAAGCAGTTTTGAGAGTAAGGAGCTGCGAAGGAAAACTGTGCAATGGTTCAAAAGGGGCACACATTAAGTAAGTGAGGACCAGGTTGAGGTCCCTCTGGGGCATAGTAAATGGGGTCGGAGGAAACAAATGGGCGAGTCCCTCAAGGAATCTACCAACAATAGGAGACTTGAAAAGGGAAGATTGGTCTGGCAATCTAAGAAAAGCTGAGATAGCCGATAAGTAACATCTGCCTTTAAGGGTGCCCAAAGCAGAGCCCTGCTGGGCTAAAGAAAGGATGAAAAAAAGAACCTCATACAGAGGAACAGAGAGGGGATCAACAGACTTGTTGGTACAAAATGCCACAAATTTATGCCAACAACAGGTGTTTACTTTATATTTTGGTGAAGGGATGCCTGGCTGCCAAGATAACATCACAGACTTTGGGCGGAAAGTCAAAAGCTGTCAAATGCCGCCGCTCAATCTCCATGCATGAAGGCGAAGACTGGACAGGTTTGGGAGAAGAACCCTCCCCTGTTGCTGCGACAGAAGATCCTCCAGAAGGGGAAGTCTGACTGGAGGATCCGTGGCCATGCTCAGTAGCTCTGGATACCATACTCTTCGCGCCCAGTCCAGAGCCACAAGGATTACTTGGGCCCGGTCATTCTTGATCTTCAGAACTCTAGACAAAAGTGGTATGGGGGGGGGGAGGCGTAAAGGAGGCTTGAGTTCCACTTGATACGAAAAGCATCACCAAGCGAGTGCCGCCCTGGAAACTCCAATGCATAAAAAAGCTGACATTGTGAGTTCTCTGCAGAGGTGAACAGATCTAACCAAGGCTCTCCCCACTGCTGAAAGAGGTCTTGTGCCACCTCCGGATGGAGACGCCATTTGTGATTGCCTATGCATCAACGGTTGAGTTTGTCTGCTCTGGCGGTCAGAGAGCCCACCAGATGTTAAACCCTCAGGGTAATGCCCTGATGTGCCAGCCAAGTTCTGAGGCACAGAGCCTCTTGACAAAGGGCTCAGGACCCCACTCTGCCCTGTTTATTGCAGTACGACATGGCAGTAGCGTTGTCGGTAAACACCAGCTCCACTTTCCCTTTGAGAGAGGAAAGGAATACTTTCAATGCAAGCCTGATCGTCCAGAGGTCCCAAAGACTGATGTGGAGTGCAGACAACTCTGATCTCCGCCTCTCCCATGTGGCTGCCCCATCCCAGGAGTGACGCATCTGTCACTACTGTAAGATCTGGTTGGGGAAGGAAGAGAGATCTGCCGTTGACGCAATCCTGATTCGAAAACCACCACTGCAGGTCTTTTGCAGTCCCCTCCGAGATTTGGACCATGTCGGAAAGATTCCCCTGATGCTGTGCCCACTGGAACTTCAGGTCTCAATGCAGAGCCCTCATATGCCACCTGGCATGTGTCACCAGCAGGATGCAGGAGGCCATGAGGCCCAGCTGCCTCAGAGTTATTCTCACCGAAACCCACAATAGAGGTTGAAACATCGGAATCATAGCCTCAATATCTTGCACTCGCTTTTCCAAAGGACAGGCCCAAAACTGTACTGTGTCCAGAACAGCTCCGATGAAAGGGAGCATCTGCGAGGAAGTGAGGTGTGAATTCGGCATGTTTATAGTGAACCCCAGCGTATGCAGAAAGTTCGCCACTGTCTGAAGGTGGGAGACAACTTTCTGGAGCATATCCGCCTTCATCACTTTTGTGGACAGCCAAGGGGCGCTGGTAAGGCCGAAAGGGAGCACAGAAAATGTAAAGTGCTTGCTACCATCCAGTCTCCTAGGTCCAAGGCAGACAGGACCTGAGCCAGGGTAAGCATTTTGAATTTCTCCTTCTTGAGGAAGTAACTGAGGTCCTGAAGGTCTAGGATAGGACGTAAGCCCTTGTCTTTTTTGAGCACCAGAAAATAGCAGGAATAACAACCACAACCTACTTCTAGCGCAGGGACCTTCTCTATGGCTCCCTTGGCCAAGAGAGCCGCAACTTCCTGCCGGAGAAGTGCTAAATGTTCTTCCGGAATATGGCTGAGTGATGGAGGCATGGCTGGGGGGCAGATTCAAAGGGGAGGGAGTAGCGCCTTCGAACGATCTGCAAAACCCACCTGTCCGTTGTGATGGGTTCCCAGTGTGGCAGGTGATAGCAAATCCTGCTGCCAACTAGACCGGAGTGAAGAGATGGACTGTGTTGGGTCCGGACCAAGTACCCAACAGGACATCGGTGAGGGCTTCATTGAATGGCAGAAAGGGCTCGGATGTGGAAGCCCCTGGTTGAAGCACCTTCATCAGGAGATCTGACCTGACCAGTAGGCAGCTCAACGCCAAGGACCTCTGCCGCCCTGACCACCATAGCATAAGTCACTTCCTCTGCCATAGCCATGGTAGGAGGAGACAGCATGCCAGCGTCTGGAGAAGTGTCCAGGCCACTGGCCTCGCCCAACTCCTGTGCACAGTCCAAATTAGGGTCATCCTGTTATCATAAGGGTCCAGGGACCCCTCCAATCCTTCCCCGAATTCGTACCCATAAGAAAAAGGGTCAGAATCTAACCTGGGGTGAATAGGCCCCATCGAAGAGAGTCAGAGTCGGCCAACGCCGATGGTGGGCACCACCAACGTCGGGAGCGTCGACAATCGAACCAGCACAGGGTAAGGTCTTAATGGTACGACTGGCGTCAGTGCGGATCAGAGAGCGGATCCGGAGGGGACCTCGGTGGCCAGAGCAGAAGTCACCAGCGCGGATCCTGAAGGCCCCCCGACCGAACCCCTTGGGCCCAAAGGTGACGTATCTGGGTCGGCCTGCCCAAAAATGAGGCCCATGGCCTCATAAACCTCTTTCAATTGGGAAGGGGCCGCTCCGGCTCCCAGAAACTCTGGGAAGTGCGGAGCGGACCCAGAAGCAGGCTCCGAAGACTGAGGCCTTGGGCGTCAATGCTCCACACGCGTCGCATCAGCCGAGCGACAGGGTGAGGTCGAAGGGTGACGGGACATCTTCAACTTCTTCCTCTTACCTTGTACCGAAGACTTCGAGGAAAAAGAATGGTGGTGGCTCTGTGAGCGGTCTCGAGGCCATCTCCTCGAGCGAGACCGGGACCTACGCGGAGTCAAGCGCTGGGCTGCCATAAGCTTGAGGGACCACTCCCTCAAGGTCTTCGGTGCATGGCCTGACATTTGGAGCACGGCTTTGGGTCTTGGTTGCACTCCAGGCACCACAAACAGACCCGATGCGGATCGGTCACCAATATCATGCGGGGACAGTCCTCGCACGGTTTGAAACCGGTCATCGAGGACATCCTCGATGCACCAAAAAAACTTGATAAAAGGGTCGAAATCGGTCAAAAAGAGACTAGAGTAGCTCTCTCCGGATCAGCGCATGGCGTGGAAAAAAGGAACCGATGTCACTGCTCTGAGGCAGCATCTATGTACTACTCCTGACGTCATCACGGCAACTACCACGCCCGCGGAGTCGACTGATACTACCTACCGACGCGCAAGGGTATTGCTCGAAGAAAAAAATCTCCAGATCCAGTCTGACGCCTGGGGGAACATTCTAAGGTAAGGAATCTGTAGCTATAAGTCTCTATCAGATCTATATGTATAAAGCAATTGTACTGCTGGACACAGTATACGATTAGAGCTCTAAAGGACAATTTAGCTTGCCATCTCTACACAACTCAAAAAAGATACAGGTGTACATCGATGGACAATACAGAGTACTGCACACTTGGATACACTATAGAGTTAGAGCTCTGTACAACAAGTTACACCTCACTATCTGTCTAAGTTGAAGGAAAGTTATACAGCTCAGGATGCAGTTATATGGAGCTTCTCAATACACAGCACTGTACCCTTGGTACACACTATCAAGGCAGGGCACTGCGGGTCAAGTAGATCTGCCCAAAGCCTGGGAGGACTCGGTCATCCAAAATAAATCTACAGTAGACTTGGGTACACTAGAAAGGCAGGCCTCTGTAGGACAAGGTAAAGCTCACAATCTGTTAAAGGCTCTGCTGCCCGAAAGAAATATACACCACTGTACACTTAGTACACAACAGCACTACAGGTATGCAGGATAAACTGCAGATCACCATTTGTCCAGGTCTTGGGAAGGATCAACTGCAGAGGATACGTTTATACAGCACTGAACATGTACTTAGCACTGTACCCTTGTATACACAATAAAGCTAGAACTCTTTGTGACATGTTACAGCTCACCATCTATTCCAGGCTCGAGAAGGCTCTGCTGTTGCGACTCTGCCGTCCCATCTCTAGGGGGCGCTGTAAACGGACTGTCTGTAGCCTGGGAATCACCATTAACACTCACCCAGGGTCGCTTTCTTCCTCCTGTTTGCTCCCCATTTCGATATGGCATGCTATGGAAGAACTAAATTTTCTCCCATGGACTTCAGGTCCCATAATGCACTGCCTGGTAGTCAGTAAGACCTCTAAAGTGATGTCCATTGCTTCCTATGGGAAAAGTCTGGTTGCTCCTTTGTACTGGATTCTCTCCTCCAGGACTTGTGAGAAACTGAAACTGGACACACCTGTGACCTCTCTTGTGGAGCCCAGCCATGTGACTCCACCCTGGGTTTGCTGCTGCCTGGAACTGCTCATAAGCTGCCATTCCCTGAAGCTCCTTGAAGTATGCTCCTCATAATTCAAGACATCAAAAGTTGAAGCTTTACTTAAATTTCAATTTATTGATAAATCCTCAGTGAAAAACTCCATCCACAGTAGGCCCAGTCTTCATCCAGCCTTCACCTCTCCAACTGTCATCTCATGGAACACTCAGTCCAGAAGAGACAAAGATGATCACAGTTGGAGGGAAAGACGGACTATACCAAACATTACTATGCAAACCATAAAATACAAATAATAAAATTTATACAATAACAAAAGGAAATATAATAAATATTACTAAAACATACTCATGACATACTACACTCCTCATCATGCACTGGAGTTCGATTCCTTTGTGTACCAGACCCCTTGTTGGATTGTGTTCCAGTCCTGTTCCTGTTCTGCTTCAGCCTGAACCTGCTCTCTGTTTTCCAGTCCTGTTCCTGCCTTGTTTCAGCCTGAACCTGCTCTCTGTTTCCCAGTCCTGTTCCTTCTTGTTCCGGCTCTCTGTGTTCTAGTTCTGTTCTTGCTTGTTCCAGCCAGAGCCTGCCCTCTGTTTCCCAGTCTTGTTCTGCTTGTTCAGCCAGTGCCTGCTCCCTGTTTTTCCAGTCCTGTTCCTGCTTTGCTTCATCCTGAGCCTGTTGACTGTTCCTGCCTCTGCCTCCTAGTTTGTTGTGTCTGTTTCCTCTTGGGTTACCGTGTCTGGTAAGTGTACTATCAGTCCTCACCTGTGTATAAGTTTTTTCCTTTGTACTGGGGTTGGCTCCTGGCTTCCAGGAGGCGATTTCAGCCCCATCCTTTGTCTAGTGTTGTATGTTTTAGTGCCTAACAGTGACAGTATGCTATTGCTGTTTTCCAGTAATTGCCACTGTGTTCTCAGATAGACCCACATGGGCTTTTCTCGTGTATGTAAGTACAATCCTTGTTTGTGCCCTAAGGGTCCAGAGACAGAATCACTTCTGCTGCCTCCTTTCTATGGGGTTTGCGGGGGGCTATCTGTAAGAGTAATCTGCACAGAGGCATTGACATTCCCTGTTGCTGTGGGAAGTTCTGAGCCCTACCCTGTGTACAACCTTAGTGGTAACCCCAGTGTGTTTGTCCATTACTGATCCGTTCCATGTTTGTTCACACTAAGGTTGCTGTGCCTTCACTTTCCTGTTTTTTGTACCTTACCACAGCTGTCCTTTCCCAGTGTATGTCTTTGGCTGCTCTTCTGCTTCGGTACACTACCACCTTGGGAGATATTCTGTGACCTCAAGGGGTGTCCTGACTAGACCCGCCCAAAACCGTGACATCTGCTGCCCAGAATTAACTTACTGCACTGTACACTGGCACAACACTTTAACACTAAATAAATGCTACAATACCTGCAAAACCAGTGTGATTCAATAAGTCCTAAAAGTGAGCGAAATGCTCCTCATCCCAAGGGCAGACATGAGCTGCAGTGTCCCTCAAACTCAAATCAACACAATTTGCTACCTAGAGCCGAAATCCAGAGAGGATAAATTCGTAATTATCTCAACATACTAGATTGCGGAAATCAGGAATTGGCCTGTTATGGGGTAATATTATGCGAGTTAAAGAAGGAGCAAAAGACCATGTAATTGGTCTTAGACAATTAACTTTTAAGCTGTAACTAACTAGGCGGAACAACTTCAGCAAAATTCCTAATGTAAACCCTTGGACTTTCAAATACATCACAAAATACAACCATTCTTGGTCAGAAAATTATTTTCGGATATTGGTAGGGTGAGGCATATCTGCCTAGAAGCCTAAACCTGTGAGGATGTTTTTATTCACTAGGACGTACTCAAGCAATCATCATGTACTATCTGTGGGATTCCTGCAACCCACATGCTTTCAAACCACAGCGCATATAGTTATATATGCAAGGCGTTCATTATATGAGCAAATATTATCCGAAGGTTTAACTTCTGTTCCTTGAAGGATAGACAGTAAGGTCTACCTCTACAAAAAGTATAATCAGGAAATGAGCCTAAGCTTTGGCTATAGGTATGTGAGGCTGCACTAATCTGGGAATATTTCACTGGTCAAGGGAATGGTGTCTAGAAACGGGAGACTGGGCAGGTAGGTAAGTAGGAAATCAAATTGGAACCAACAGAACACGCCTACGGCCCAGGCAGCAAAGTGTATTTATAGCCACCAAAACAAATCAAAGATAATGTAAACGAACGTGGGCCTCACACGCCCTCAACTTTAATAACTGAATAAAGAACAGCATGTTGAAGCATAACAAGTTTAGAATCATGCCAACACTTTCAGTAACTTTTTGCAATATGAATATAAAATGAACATTTTCACTTACATGGTAATAGCTCTTTGTCAGCTGTCTCGGTACAGCTGGGGTAGGGATAAAAGAGATGTCCTTTTTCCAATGGATATGGAATTATCCTAAATGCTGAGAAGGAAAAAACATACATTAAAATCTCAGCTTCATTTTATATTTATTAACAACATTCCTGTCTAATTGAAGGCAGATTTAGGT
This sequence comes from Pleurodeles waltl, assembly GCF_031143425.1. Taxonomy (NCBI): domain Eukaryota; kingdom Metazoa; phylum Chordata; class Amphibia; order Caudata; family Salamandridae; genus Pleurodeles; species Pleurodeles waltl. The sequence goes on from NC_090445.1 coordinate 514,941,061, forward strand.
TTAAAACGGGACTGGAATGCAAAAGGGTACTGGATGACACATTAGGAACCTTGCCATGAACATACTCTGTGGGACCCATGTCCCTCATGGCTCTCTGACTCAACTGTCAGACTAAGGCAGCACAGTCTTTAACACTAGATTTCACCCACATGAACAGGCAACTGTAGTTTATTTCTCTCGCGAGTCGCCTATGTATGTTTGTACCTCGTGATAATTTGTGTTCGTAATCTATTTAAAAGTATTGATGCCACAGGATATTTAACGGCACTGAAAAAGCAAACAGAAAACATCTACATTTATCTTTAAAATATAGAATTATGGAAGGGTAACAGTGAACTAGGGAGGTGTTTTTCACTGCGGGGTTCTGAGTGACATCAGACCAAAGCGAAGCTCCACTTGTCTAAGATGTTACTTAGAACCAACCCCTCCTGCAGTTGGGCTTTCTTCTTTCAGTCAAAGCCGACAAGTAGAGCTGTGCTCACAGGTTCTCAGACAGCCATGTCACTTGGCCTGGAAGGCCTTTATGACGTCACAACAGTTTATAACCAGTTTTATCAACTGTTGTGATGTCATACCAAGGAGTTATGACTTTCAGAAACTGAAATAAAGGATTGAGACTCTCTCTATGAGAACCATACATAACAAGTGTATAATGTGTGCACAGACAGCGTGGAATACACCAGTTACAGTTTTTGGACTGGATGGCAGTAAAAGAGTAAGCAGCAGAAATGCAGAGGAGTTATTGGTTTAGAGATGATCAAAGCATGGAGTAAAAGTGGAAAGAGAAGCAGAGTAATAAAGTACGTCAAATTAGGGTGAAAGGGAATAGGCATTGGCAAAGCTAACAGATCTCACCATTCAAGGTTTGGTTTTTGCATCAGCAAAAAAAAAAAAAAAAAAAAGAAAAAAGGTCTTTTGCCAAGCCAGAAAAACATTAGCGAAAAAAAAAAAAAAATCAAATGGCCACAGCAACATGACATACAAGCGCATATGCATCACCACGCAGGCAAACATATGGGTCATGACACTGCAGACATTTACAGATCTCAGTTACAGACAGCTTTGGCCCTCAGAAGGTAGACATATTCTTTCCAAAATATCAGTGGTTCTCAACCTGTGGTCTGGGGATCCCTGGGGGTTTACGAAGCCTCCTGGGTGGGTCTGCCACTGCTTAGAAAATTAATATTAACAGATTAATACATTGTATATCAAGTGGCTAAATGTACAGTAGAAAAATTTAAAACGTACTGTAAATGTCAAGGAATCTGAAATTGGAGGCTAGAAATTAAATTAGTATCCTCAGATTAATTAGTGGGAGCAGTGCAGGTGCATCAAACAGAATATAGTATGGATGATGTGTGGCTTCAATTAAAATTAGAAATGCCCCAACCTTTCTATTGAAATTATTTTTCTTATTTATATTTGTTTGCAAATTAAATAAAATGTGTTATCATTTGTGTATTTGTTTGATGAATGCTTGTTTCTGTAGTTCTTTTTGTATCACTGCAATATATAACATACTTAGGGTGCACTTTAGGAAATGTTAGCCCTTTGGATGTTTGACCTAAATGGCTTTGGGGTCCCTCTTAGATGTCTATTCTTGATTTGATTGCTTTCCTCCTTATTGATGTTCCCATGAGAATGTTCGTCTCAGGTTTCCAATTAGGATGAGCTGTATTGTTCCACAGCATACTTTTCTTTTCGGGCACTCAAGTGCAATGTTTTCTTGCTCTGTCCCCTTGCTCGTTTTATACACACTCTTTTCTTAGACAACAACCTCGTTCCCCTGCTCTCCACTGTTCCCGCCTCCTTTGCACCCTACTGGCCATGGTGCTATATTTATTTTTATGTCAGTGGGTTTTTATTTTTTATTAACAGGATTTATTTATGCATTGTTTTTAACAAGAGTGTTAGACCCGACAGCTTTAGGGAGGTCATCTCCCAACTTTTTGCATGCCTGCCTGCCTCCCCCACTTAAACATGGTAACATTGGTTCATTCCCAAGTGGCCTATTAGATTTACTTGTAAGTCCCTTGTAAAGTGCATTATTGGTGCCCAGAGTCTAAATTAAATGCTGCTAGGGGGTTTGCCACATTGGTTGTGCCACCCACATAAGTAGACCCTTAACCATGTCTCAGGCCTGCCATTGCAAAGCCTGTGTGTGCAGTTTCACTGCCCCTTTGAATTGGCAGTTAAACGTACTTGCTAAGCCTTAAGCTCCCCTTTTTCTACATATAAGACACACCTAAGGAAGGCCCTAGGTATCCCATTTGGCAGGGTGCTATGTGGGTAAAAGGCAGGACATGTGCATGTGGGTTTATATGTCTTAGTAGTGGAAAACTCCTGAATTTGTTCTCCACTACTGTGAGGCCTGTTCCTTTTACAGGATAACAGGAATACCCTCATATACTGTTTGTAGATTCTGATCAGAAAGGGGTGACAAGGTCATATTTAGTATGGCTAGAATGGTAATAGAAAATCCTGCTTATTGGAGTGGTTGGATTTTATATTACTATTTTAGAAATGCCACTTTTCAAAAGTGAGCATTTCTCTGCAATTACAGCCTGTCTCCAATCACCATCTGGGCTGGTTGACAGCTTCATTGTGCATTTCACCCAGACAACCACAAACACAGGAGACTCAGTCACACCTGCACCCATCTGCATACTGAATGGGTCTTCCTGGGGTGGAAGGGTGGAGGGCCTGACACTTACATTTCAAAGGCTAGTGGCCTGTCGTCACACAATGGGCTGCCAAACCCCCTATACGGGGACCCTGGCAGACAGACCTGTACTGAAAGGGGAACGTGTGCACTTCAAAACCACTCTTTGAAGTCTCCCCCACTTCAAAAGCATTTTGGGGTATATAAACTGGGTCTCTGACCACACCAACTCAGACACTTCTGGATTTGAACCTGCAACCTGTCAAGAGGAACTTCCTGGCTGCCAAAAGGACTCATCTGGACTGCTTTGCTGAGAAGGACTGCTGCCCTGCTGTTGCCCTGATGCCTTGCTGACCTCTGACTTTGCTAAGAAGTGCTCTCCAAGGACTTGGATTGAGCTTGCCTCCTGTTTTCTGAAGTCTCAGGGCCAAGAAGACTTCATCAAATCGACGCACAGCTTACCGGAAACAATGCACAGCCTGTCCTGCAACCGAGAAATCGATGGACAGCCGAAATGGAACGACGCAGCCCAACTTCCCAAGTGGACATTCGACGCCACGCCTGCCTTGCGTCAGAAAATTAGACGCACAGCCAAACCGGAACGACGCAGACGATTACCTGAGTGTAAAACCAATGCAGCGCCTACTGTGTGACCGAAAATGCCACACATTGCCCTCCCGGATCAATGCAACACCTTTGACTTCTTCTAGCGTGCCCAGAATTTCCCTGCATCGTCCCTGGGTGTCAAGAGATCCCCGCATTACGTTATTTTTCCACGCATCTCCTCCTCTGCAGTCTCCGTGCATGTTATTTTTGACCCAAACCAGGTACTTTGTGTAATCAAGAGGCAACTGTGGATTTCTAAGATTTAAGACTCTTTTTAAACCTGCAAAAGTGATATTTCAACTTGTGCTTATTGAATCTTTATCGTTTTGACCTTATCTTATTCAGATAAATATCATCTATTTTTCTAAACCTGTGGGGTGCATTTTTATGGTGTTTTCACTGTGTCATTGTATGATTTATTGCACAAATACTTTACACATTGCTTTCTAAGTTAAGCCTGACTGCTCTGTGCCAAGCTACTAGAGGGTGGGCACAGGATAATTTGTTTTTTGTGTGTGACTTATGCTGACTAGGACTACAAGAAAGTCCACTAAAGGTAAGCATGGATTGACCCTGAGACTGCAATCAATAGTAGTATGTTACAAAAACGGGCTTTCGAAAACAGGCAGCTAAAAGCTAGGTGAGAACTTAAAAAGTAAGAGGGCATCCAGTTGATAACAGCACTGAAACGTTGACTGCGAGTTTTCACTGACTAGTATCAGACAAATTGCTGCAAACCAAATGCACTATTTCGAATCTGGGTAGAGATGTCTATTGGTCCAAGGTCTAGAAGCTGGACTTCTCTCAAACGTATACAGCACATAAGGAATCTACACTGTCATCCCCGCAATCCAAGCAGCCTGCACAATTACTTCCAAACATTGTACACACAGGGAGTCGTTCCTTTGGCCACCAAAGGGTTTACATATATTTCAGAATGATGGGTTTCTGTTTTGAAAGAAAAAGAAGGTATGGCACTTCCTCAGATACAGCAGAGCCAGGGCGGCAATATGAATTCATGAGTGGGGAAAGAAGCTTTGTTAGGGTTTCCTGGTGTAAAGTGAATAAACATCAAGACAATCAATCAGTAGGAAGCCTCCCAAGGGGATTACCAGGTGTATGAACTAGAAGAAAGATCTCATCTAAGGGCTGCTTCTTTAATTCAGATCTTAATCTGGCCATCGAAAGACAGTCTTGGAAATGTTAGGAGGGCTTAGAAAGGATTTCAGAAATCTGAAAACGCTAGAAGACGGGGGCCTCACTCGCAAGTTTTTTGCAATTACAAATTATGACTCATTACTTGGGACCACAAAATACATTTTCAAAAGGCACAATAGTGATTCTAACTCGTGAACAGTTGTGGAGTTAAGGGGGCGAGGTGCAAAGTGAAGTCGTGACCTAAATTGCAGACGTAAATTACTGAAAACAGAATATAGTATGTGACAGATTTAAAAAAAATCAGGTTATCATTATGGGACAACATGTCCTTTAAAAATCATATCTGATGACCTCGGACGGGAGTGCATGCTCCACCTCGTGTTCCCAAAAATGAAACTCTCTTTGAAGCAGACTTTTTTCATGGACATGGGTGGCTTTTTAAAAAGTGATGTTTCCAGTTTGAGAAAAAAAATACAGGGATGGTCAGTTGTCCCTTGCAGACCACCATCCCTGCTTTCCAGCAATGCACACGTGCGTGGTGTCGCAACATGCAATCTGCCTGATTTATATGCATTAGGTAGATTGTTTAGTGACCCTCTGCAAATTGGCCATTTTGGATCTATTAATATTTATGTCCTATAGCAAATTACGTCCCCATTCACAAACCAGTCGGTGTGCAATTTGCTCATCAGTGGTTTGCTAACCTAAGACTAAGTAAAAAGTGAAAAACAAGGCCTGGCGCCAGGGCTAACGGTTTTTGGGAAATGCTATCCGCATTGACTGCCAAAACAACATGCAACAGAAATCTTTAATGGCTGTGTGTAGCATTAAGATCAGTGGCAATGAGGTGAATGCCCTACTGCCATTTAGTCTAATGTGGTCAAGATCGGAGCTATTCAGATGCTTCGGAAATCAAAGGTGTTTGCATTTCACTGTCAGGACAATTGGAAGAAACAGTCAAAAGAATTAAATGCATTTATTTGTGCAGCTTTTCGCTGTGCTGTACTTTTTCTGTATTTAGTAATACGTAGATGTCACTCTGGTGAAAAGGGTTTCCGGAGGACAATGTAGGGAAGAGGAGGGAAAACAAAGGAAAAGAAGTGCCCTCAAGGCAGAACAATGCATACACACAATGTAATCCGGAATGTCTACATTCTACCTAAAACTGAACCCTACAAAAACAAAATTGATCTAATTAACAGGCATACTCCATTCACACATCAAGGATTGGCTGAATACAACATCAAGCGAATGATTTATTCATCGAAGGACATGAGAGAAAAAATTACGCAAACAGAAATGACAGATAAAGGACTTAAACCAAGGTTAGTTTAAAGCCAAATAAAAAATAAATAAATGGAGAAATGGAGGCTCGAGCCATTAAGGGGCAGTTTGTATTTGAATTACATTTTAGACTACGAGATCCATAGAGTATTCCTTAAGTCAGCACTAGTCCAAGACTACCAAGAGCGCTCAACATGCAAAAGAATCTCGCATGTGGCATTTTCGTCAGGTGGAAAATTCAACATGCGTAAAAGTTACGCTAGTGTTCATTGTACAATAATGTATTTTACTCTCCGCTGTGGAAACCAATTTTCCGAACCATCATTTTGTAAAAGCAGAAAATCTACTGGGCTAGCACAATTTCCACATAGCCTAATGCACTTGTGAGTGGGAAAATTCAGTTAATTCCGACTCTGCACTCCGGACGGGGAAGTTACCCTTGCAAATGGATCTTTTGCAAGCATACTTTGAATTTAGGAGCACCGAATGCTCTAGGAATCTGATATGTAATGATTAGAAGATATATACATTATTAAAGTTTATTGGAAGAGTCAAAAGATTAAAGTAAAGTCCAAGGTAATATGGCAATATTCTCCGACAACGGAAGGAACAGTGACTGAATAAAGTTGTGGGATTTTTAGCAGAACCTATTTCTCAGGTGAAGTTACTTATCAGTGAACTCATTCCGATATACCAAGAAGCTAAGGTTAAATCTTCCATGGAGAGCTAAACTCAATGTAATAAAACGAGGTCTCACGCTTTGGATATGCTTAGGAGTTCACAAATAAAAACTTGAAAACCGAAGCTTCAGGTGGGAGAGGATGACTGTCTGATTTTCATTTAATAAAATTTGTGATTACTCCTGCAGTGTCCTGCACTAATCTGAAAGGGTGGCTCTTGGTAGGATGTCAGTATGCCAGATATGACTGTATCCCTTTTCTGAGTTGATTTTCTGAAAAAAGTTCTGACGCTTCCACAGGCTCAGTGAGTGAAGTAAGCAGGCAGCTTATGCAGAGGGCTTCAAGAGCTTGTATAGGGTTTTCAGTTGCTTATGCTGGGAAAGAATTGCAGATCTGAAATATCATACTTTGTGGTTTAGCTGGTCCTGGAGATTCCTTTTTAGGGTTGAGTGCAAAGCGCTCTGTCCCTGATGTAATCTCTCTGTGGGCTTTTAACCACGCCGATGTCAAGCCCATCACCAGTTTGGTTGGTTCGTCAGCTTGTCTTTTAAAATTAGCTTGATTTAATTAGTGAAAGGCATGCATACGTCATGCCTTTTCCGGTGTTTAGCCCACCTCGAGCGTACCGGCCAACTAATGAACACATAAAAGGCTCCATGTTTTCCACATGGTTTCTGCGCTATTTTTTCTCTTAGTTTCGTATGCAGCGCGGTCTCACTGGGCATTAGTAGAGCACTTTGCATGACATCGACCATGTTACATGGATATTTGCACTTTTGGCAGTTGCATGGTTATTTGCACTTTTGATGGTTACATGGATAATTGCACTTTTGCCGATATGTTTCACTGCGAGCAAACTTCTGTTTCCTTTTGTGTGTTTGCTTTGAGCTCATGGGGGCCGTCAGCTCGCTTATGTGAAACTGTTTTACTATTCATTTTCAGTTTATGTGGCAAGAAAAGTCTGGTTAGGAGTTTCCAACCCTAATAGCTTTAACTCAAGTAAACGCGAGACCCACTGCATTGCAAATGCTTGTTAATTGTGCTCCTGCAAAAAGCTTTCTCCTAAATTAAAAAAGCTGCTTGGATGTGTTTGGGAAGGCACATTTCTGGGAGATCTTCAGGTCAAGGTCTAACATTTTCGGTTCACTTTCGACTCTTATAAAGGTGCAAAGGTCATTCACAGCTTCCCAAACGTTAGGACTGATGTGATTTTCTTGTAGACTTTAGGCACCCCAATTGCTGAACCACTACGCTGCCAAGAAGTACTAGATACTTGCGGGTTCCTTATATTTGGGTCCCAAATAGCAGGGTGAAAGGCACTAAGGAAAAACAAGGACTTCAATTGTCCTGGGAGTTAATTCAGTAAGTCCCCCTTCTGTTGATAAAGCTAGGATCCTTTTGAAAGCATACTTAATCGAATCTCTACCAATCTCTAAGGTAACCCACATCCTTGCTTACAGTAAAGTGATGTAAAAACAAGTCTCTAAGATGTCAGACTACAGAAATTTTACAAGCCACTTTCTCTTATTCCCAGGTTCGTAGGTCCCTCTCGATGAGCAACATCTCTGTTTCCCTTCAATATTCATGCCACGGTGTAGGAAAGTGCCTATTTTTGACAAGGTTACCCCACCTTTTGCCTGGTATCTAATGACATTTTGACTGAAAATGCACTGGGTTCCTGCTAACCAGCGCTAGATCTCTTTCCCAAAACTGCAGTTTCCCCAACTGGCTAAACCTTCTGTACGTCACTAGTAAATGGAACCCCTACCACCTAGGGCCTGGGGTACAAAAGAGGATCCCTAAGGGCCTCAGCACAAATTTTGCCACCCTAAAGGACCCCTCACCAAGCACATGACATGGTGCCCTTGCAGGCTGCGTGTCTTGGCGGAGACAAAAATGAAAACAAAACAGGGCACACAGCCTATGTGCTATGTCCCCTAAACCTGCATGCAATATATGTAAATCGCCCCTCTAGCAGGCCTTACAGCCCTTAGGCAGGGTGCATTATATTACATGTGAGGGAACATCTGCACAAGCAGATATGCCCCTGCTATGTCTGTCGATTCTCAGAAATAGTAAGTGACCAGGGAAATCATTTTAAATGCATGTGGTGAGCACCGGTCAATGTGAGTTCCCCAGATACATAATGGCTTCACTGAAGATAGGAATGTTTGGTATCAAACATCTCGTATTGGTGAACCCACACTGATACCATTGTTGGATTTACCAATACATGCACCCAGAGGCCACCTTAAAGGTGCCCCCTGAAACCATACCATCCTCTGGTATGCCCGCTGACCAGTTTATGCCAGCCTGCCACCCGAGACACTGCCCTGGACCCCTAAGGTGAGAGCTTTCTGCTATCAGGAGGCCCAGAACAAAAGCTTGCCCGGGAAGAGAGTGTAATACCCCCTCCCACAGGATGACTTGCTGATTAGCCTTCCCACTGCAGCAAGCCTCAAAAGGCTGCCGCCTTTGAAATGCAAATCTGGCTCCCCTCACAGGAGAGGAAGCCACCCCCCGTCCCGAGCCCATTTGGCACCTGGATAGGCAGGACATTTAGCTAGTCAGGTATGCAAGCCACCCCTAAGTTGGGCTACTGCGAGGTCGACAATGTTTCCAAAGGTAGCCATCTCTGAGTTGGCATACCTAGAAATTCTGGGTCAGGGTTATGCCCACTTCCCACAGGAAGTGGCCATATGGTGAGGAGGGGGGAGGTGAACTCAAGGGTCAATAGCCCATTGGCTACTACCATACCCACTCCTAATGCCCCTAAATTCAGTATTTAGGGGAGCCCTTGGCACCAAATAAGCAGATCCTGATGACCTAAGATGACAAAGGACACAGAAGAGCCATAAAAGCAGAAGAGGAGAAGAGAAAAAAAGTAGCTGACCTGGAACCAACCCCGCCTGCCTGTCTGTCTGTACCCCTCGTCAAAATCTGCACCTAAGTCGACTTGTTCTGCAGCTGCGACTCCAGAAAACCGGGGAGGACTGCCTGCCTTCAATAAAGACTCAAGACCTCCCATGAACAGCGGACCTGTTCCCCAGTAAAACCCAAAAGAAGGGACTCTGAAGCCTCTGGAACCACCAAAACCTGACACCTGAATTCACCACTGCACCTGCCATCTCCAACCCAAGTTGAAGTGGACCACCAGTACCAACAAGGTTCCCCAGCCCACCAGAGTGCAAGTCCATTGTGGTTTCACCCCTCCTGGACTCCCAGACGACGCCTGCAGCCTCAGCACGCAGCCCCCCATTAAATGCAACCGCTTCGGTCAGAAGAATCCGACACTTAAGAAACCTCTGCATCCGTCACCCCTGAGCTGTGGAGCAGAGAACCAACTGTGCCAACCTGTGCCCCAGAAACGTGAGGCCTAAGCCCGCTGCTGGTTCAGCCCAACCAGCCTCCAGGCCAGAGCCTGCAGCCTCCTTCCGCAGTGACCGACACCTGTAGGAAAGCATTGGGCACCTGACACTGTTTTGCACTCTGCACCCCGCCACCCCAGTGCCGCCAGGGGTGTACTGTGGGTGCTGCCCTGGACCATGCCCACCATTCACCTTAACTCCTGGAGATTGGGCCTGTGAGTCACTGTATTCTAACTGTTTGCAATTTGCAGAACTTTCTTTTCTTCCAATAGGATAACGTTGCAGAACTCAGAAATTGCACTGTGTCCACTTTTTTAAAGTGAAAAGAATTCCTATTTAAAAACGCAGCTACCTGTCCGATTCTTCTCTGATGCCTAAACATATATAAATATACTTGCTATTTTTATAAATTGGTGTGGATCTCCTTTTTGAGGAGTGCGTCTCGTTTATTGACTATAGTGTCAATTTGTAGATGTCTCACACTCCTCTGTGTTAAGCTAAAGGCTGCTCAACCACTAAATAGAGCACTTTAGGATTGCATAACAAGCCCTATCCACTCACTGGTCCCATGCGCCTTGACATTTTCTGTTTCATCTGGCCCATCTGGCAGTGCTAGATTACCCAAAATTCCAGTTCACTACTGTCTGCATACAGTAACTGTATTTCACTCCAGACACCAGCTTGACATTTTATGGCTCAAGTCCTTAGATGGATCAGTAAAGAAACCTCAATCCCTATAAGCCTATTGAGAAAATTTAAAACCGGCTCTACATTTTGGAGCTTAACACCAAAATCTATATTCTTCCAAAAATGAAGTATCTAACTGCTACCTCTCAAATGTTACAACTTAACAACATCTGTCAAAACAAGAGAGGCTGCTTTGAGGAAACCACAGTGTTAAGCTATGAGAGAGATAGGCCTTGAAGTAGTGAAAAACAAATTCAATAGTTTTTCACTACCTGGACATTTTAAACTTAAAAGTACATGTCCAACTTTTTTAAATACGCTGCACCCTGTCCTTGGGGCTAACCAGCAACAAGGAGATTTTTCGTGTTTCTATACAAATGCACTGGTGACCCCTCTAGTCCACAATCCCTTTACATCCAAAGGACAGAAGGAGAGCACCAACCCTCTTGACTCTCCAACCACAAACGGTTTGAGTCCTATATGCAGTCTTTCGAACAATCAGAAATCACTCCTAAGGGACACCAGCAGCTCATGCTGAGAATTGCGCCATGGAGAGTATAAGGTCGATGTTTCGGTCTCCCAATTCTCAAACTGCCCATGAGACCATCCTCAGGACAATGTGTCAAAGTGGAATAAATCACAATAATTGTTGCTTTCAACATCAACTTCCTAGAACAGCACTGCTTAATCCCTTTCATCCGGCACATTCAACGCTAGTGAATTACTCCAGTATAAAGAAAGGACAATGTAATTTCACCACAGATATGTAAACTCCCACCGGCCTCAAATCAATCAGCAGGTCTGCTAGTAACATTTAATTTATCAGGAAGTCAGGCCTAACATATTTTAACATCTTGCTAGAGCAATATATCAAGGTTTTCCCAGCAGGAATGCAGAGTGGGTCAGACAGCACCAAAATCTTGACTGTCTGGGGTAGTAGATCTAGCCACTTCACATCAAAGGTGAAGAGTTGGGAAACAATTAGGGGTGAGCGCAATGCAAAAAGTTCCTCTGTCATGTAAGGAGTGCAATAATCCCCACACACTGAAGCAGAAAGTAGGGGATGAAGCCAGGGGTGGCCTGGAGAAGCACTTACAGAGCTTATCATGGGGTGAGGGATAGGACCTCAAAGGGTTTCTAAGTTAACTGTGTGCCAGGTGGGCACATGTGGCTCAGAGTGTCTTCAAAGTAAACACTCCATGTACCTTGGAGTCACCGGTACTCATTATGAAGAGCAGTCTGCAAGAGACCACATCTAAGTATGTGACGTGAGTGTGGAGGAGCATGCATGCAAAGTGCTCCTGATCACATGCCTTCATAGGAACACTAAGACCTCTCCGCCACTCCAGATCACACTTGGAGAAAAAGGACAGAATTACTACCTTGTGGTATTGAACTACCGCACCAACCCAAGCACATAGTTTTGGGGACTGACATTTTAGTTGCTTCTTCCCTGAAACTCACCAAGATTACTGACTTGTCAAAGCCTGCTTTTCTAATATATTTTTATGAAAGGTGAAGCCTGCTAATATTAAGAAACCACCAATCAGAAAAAGAAAGAACAGTGGGGAAAAAAGTATCTTATTAGTTTCCCAAACTGAAAAAAACCAGACAAATTCTAAGCTTGATAAATCACACTACCTTCAATGAAGCATAGAGTCAAGAGATCAATGTGAAATATCTCCTCAGCAGAGCAATAAAATAAAAAATGTAATCTCGGCACCTTCAGTATGTCTAAGAACAGAAATGTATGCCCTAATACACAGTACTACAAAATCATAAAACCAACACTGGTACTTAAACCTTTTAGAAAAGCAGTTTTACAACTTGCCAAATCTCATCTGCCCAAGGACAAGAGAACCCAACAACTACTTCTGCAGAGCCTCTATACTGGCCCACAGTTATTACAGAAGCAACGTGTTTTTTGAAGATACAAGCAACTGTGCAAAAAAAAATCTGCACTTACCATTTTTAAGACTTTGTTTCAGAAGATTGGGATAGACATTATTGGCCCAATTGAGAACTTGGAATGAATGTCAGTATATCTTAGTGATTATCAATTTATCACTATCACTGTGCCGTTCACTTGAAGCACCTACTATATGTGTCTTTTGTACAGTTGTATGCACTTCAGCTAAGACACCATCAATGAATATATATATATGCTTAATGCTTGCACATATATATGCATGTACGTATGTGCATAACTGTTAAATAGTTGGTCTTTTATAAACTTTGATCTTTTATCAGGCCACTTTTTTATTCTTGCCTAGAAAGCATAGGCAATTTGCTTCCCCTGAGAGAACCACTGTTCAGTTTATTATATATTTACCCAAGTTCCTAGGGACATACTTTGTTTATAACTCCTGGTAAAGGCAGTAGCCTTCCACCACTATGAGAGTAACACTTTGGGCGCTCCTCTCAGTCCAACCAGACTGCAATCCAAGAGACAGGCATATGTCATTGTGCGCATGCATGATCTGTTTTTGCCTATGACAACAAAAGACAGCATTATGGATCCAGACATTAGTATAGTTGGGAAGTCAGGGCAGGAGTATGGATAAGTTACTTACCTATAAATCCTAGTTCTCTTACAGGGGTATCCGCATCAAAGTCATAAACACTAAACATTCCCGCCCACATGCGGGTACCCCGGAGCATATACAAAAACACATGCATATATATGAAAAATAATACTTTAGTAGAGAATTTTAATACCAATATAATATACACATGTGTAAACAGTAATGCAGTCTATGTTGAGAAAACAGGTTAAAAATGCTTTATTTATGGAGGGTTTTTTTTTTTAACATAAATTAAAAACTTTCCATTAAAAGTACAAAACTTTCTGTAGTCCAAGTAGAAGGCATAGAAAGTATAAGTAATCCATAATAAAAGAGAAAAAACTACATTGAAAATAAAGGAGCATTATTAGCCAGTAGGCTGCATGCAGGTTAACACAGCAGAACCAAAAAAACTGGCACTGTACCTTTAAGATCCTGAGCACCTCCGGTATCCCACCATGCCTCAGGGGTTAGAGTGAGGTGCAGTTTGTTCACAGTTAGGTCAGTACTTTTTCATGGTGGCAATGAGACATAGAAGAGACAAATGAGTAGTGCTGCACTTCTAAAAAGTAAGTCTGGGGAGGAGGGTGAGTTGTTTAGGACTTTGATGAGGATTTACAGGTAAGTAACTTATCCTTCTCTTCCAGAGGATCCTCATCAATAGTGATAAACACTGAATAGATTAGCAAGCCCATCCCATACCCCTGCGGACGGAGTGATAGAAGCACAGGAAAAGCATGTCTTATGAAAACAAATTTCTTAAAGAAGCCTGACCCACTTAAGTGGGTGTTTTGGCATCTGAATCTAAACAGTAATTCCTGATAAAAGTATGTACGGATCTTCATGTGGCAGCTGTGTAAATTTCGGAGATGGCCGCATTCTTAGGAAGGGCTGTAGTTGCCGCTTTCTCTCTGGCACAATGAGCTTTAGGTTTAGCCGACAATTGTTTGTTAGCTAACTGGTATACAGTCACAATACATGAAACTATCCATCTAGAAATAGTTTGTTTTGAGGCCGCTCTCCCTGTTCTCATATGTCCATAATTAACAAATAAGCGATCAGATTGTCTGATTGCCTTAGTCTTATCAAGATAAAATTTTAGCACTCTTCAGGTCCAGGGAGTGCAAGGCTTTCTCTGCTGGAGTAGCAGGTTTGTGAAAACATTTTGGAAGTGACATAGTTTGATTAATATGGAAGTCCGAAACCACCTTAGGCAAAAAACGATGGGTGGGTTCTTAGAACTACTCTGTTATTGTGGAAAACTGTGTAGTGCTCCTTTGAACAAAGAGCCTGAATCTCACTGACCCTTCTAGCTGAGGTAATGGCTACCAGAAAAGCTGCCTTCCACGTAAGGTGTTGCAAAGAAGCTTTGTGGATGAGCTCAAAAGGAGCTGCCATAAGTCTAGACAAGACCACATTCAATTCCTATGGAGGTGAAGGTGTACGAATTAGTGGAAAAACGTTTTTCAAGCCCTCTAAAATATCCTTAACCACTGGCATAGTAAAGAATTACTTTTGCGAGGGCGACTTACGATAAGCTGTAATGGCAGATAAATGTAAACTGGATGAAAACTGCAATCCTGACTTTGCAAGATGTAAGAGATAAGGTAAGATAACCTCCTCCTGAGCCAGAATAGGACTTAAATCATGCTGACTGCACCATATGTAAAACCTCTTCCATTTGAACGCATAGGAGCGTTGCATCGATGGTCTTTTGGAGTCCTTTAAAATAACCATGCATTCCTGCGAGAGTCCTAGATATCCATGCTGCAGGAATTCAGGACCCATGCTGTCAATCTCAACGAGGGAAGGTTGGGATGCAGAATTTTCCCCCCTAATCTGTGGAGAAGATCCGGTCTGCAAGGCAGCCTCTTGTGAGGTTGTTCTGACAACTGGATATCTGTGTACCAGTATTGCCTAGGCCATTCCGGGGCAATAATATCATCCTGGTTTTGGACCTGTAACACCTGTTGATCACCACAGGTATCAGGGGGATAGGTGGGAAAGCGTAGAGAAATGTCTCTGACCAGTCTATCAACAGGGCATTCCCCTTCATCCCTGGTCGGTAGGACCTGGAGGCGAAGTCTGGGCATTTTTTGTTGGTTTCGTCTGCGAACAGGTCTCATTGAGGATGACCCGACTGATGGAAAATATCTGCTACGTCGTCGTCATGAAGCACCCAGTCGTGCGAGTCGGATAGACTTTGACTTAGAAAATCTGCTTCCCCGGAAGGTGGACCGCTGTGACGGATATCCTCCTCGCTATTAACCAGTGCCAGATGGTCTGTGACTCTCGATACAGAGGACGAGATCTTGTTCCCCCCGTCTGTTCAGATAGTACATCGAGGTCATGTTGTCTGTTTGGACTAAAATTGACTTTCCCTTGATGGATGGAGAAAAACACTTGAGAGCCAGATAGATCGCTCTCGGTTCCAGCAGATTGATGTGGTAAATCTGTTCCTTTTTCGACCATAGGCCCTGTGCTTGGAGAGGCCCCATGTGAGCTCCCCAACCCGGTAGTGATGCATCTGTTACAAGGGTCTCAAAGGGAGTGCTCAGGTGAAAAGGAACCCCTACCAACAGATGTTGACGGCGAGTCCAACAATGTAATTGTGTCTTTGCCACAGCTGACAGGATTATTCTGCCTTCCCATCAAGCTGTGAGTTGACTCCACTGATCTTCCAGATTCTCTTGAAGATGCCTCATGTGCAATCTGGCGTTTGGGACAATGAAAATGCATTTTTAGCCTGTTTTCTCAACATAGACTGTATTACTGTTTACACATGTATAGATTATATTGGTATTGAAATTCTCTACTAAAATATTATTTTTCATATATATATGCATGTGTGTTTGTATATGCTCCAGGGTCCCCGCACATGGGCGGGAATATTCAGTGTTTATGACTATTGATGAGGATCCTCTGGAAGAGAAATGTCCATTACAATGCAGAGGACTTTTCCATTCCAGACATTTATAAGGATACAATTCTGATATCCAGAAGTATTAGTATTTTTGAATTTGGAAACAGGGAAGCACGCCACTTTTGCGCATGAGAAACTGAAGTTGGCTGAGGAATTCGATGTAAAATTACAGAAAAAACGAATTCTGAAAACCTATAGAAAGAGACTGAATATGAACTGCAAAAAGAAAACATTAAACCACTGAGACCAAACCTCAGTCAATTCCTTGACACTATCAGAGACTGCAAGAATGATTGTGAGACAACTGGGATCAGACTTCTGAAAAACCTCAAAAGATTAGGTCAAAAAGAGCTATGAGTGCGAGTGTTTCTGAAGGGGAAATGGCAGGTGAAAGAGTTCCCTTTGCAAGAAACACCTGGAGGAGCATATATGCAAGTCCCATTGAGTCATCACAACCTTTGGAACTCTACAAGGATTTTTCCAAAGCTTATGAGGAACCATAAAAGTGGTATACTGGAGTAGTGAAAATTGCTGGATGCATTGTTTTCAATTATTGTGCCTATAGATTTGTGGACTGAGTTCTACAACAATCTATGCAGAATAATACATTAAGATTTCAGCCAAAACTAAATTTCCAGCAAAAAATTCAGTACTTTATAACAATTTTCCACAGTTTGCAGCTGCTCTGGGACTTCCTGTGTGACTCAGTACCTGAGAGGGGGAGGAGGTCTGCATGCTTGGTTAAGTCGTAGAGGTAGACCAGGATAGCCCTTACATGGAAGGTGAGGTTAATGGTCAACTCGTATCATTTTTGATTGATACTTGTGCTACATGATCCCAGACTGAACCCTCTAGTGAAAAGAAGTCCACATTGCAGGTTTTTCAAATACCTAGTAAGTTGTCAGCAATTGGCCCTGTAAAAGTTGGATCAACTACAAATAATCATGAATTTATAATTAGTGAGCCAAGTCCAGTGAATCTGTTGGGTTGTAATCTTTTGTGCAAGTTAAATTGCATAATTTATTATACACCAGGGGGTGTACTACAGAAAGTGCCCCAGGGCATTACAGGTTGTATGTGCCCACTTTGTGCACCGTGGGGCACTTAGATATTTCAGAATGGACTGCAGATGGTTGTGTGGCACCAGCACTATCATGAGATGGCGTTCACTCATTTCCACGGGATGTGTCCCCACGCAATGAGGAAATCGCTATGTCTCTGTGCCACGCCTTATTATAGATACGGTGTAGGAAGCTGTCTCTGTATGTACTATATCAAAATGAGAAAAAAGTGTGCTGAGTGTCCAGGGGCTAAAGTAGATATCACTGATACTCTCTTTTGTGGTTTTGTGGTCCAGCAGTTCGGCTTATCAGAGGGTAGGGCAAAGCATTTGTTGTACACACACAGGCAATAAATGAAGCACACAATCAATGACTAACTCCAGGCCAATTGTTTTTTATGAAGCAAAAATATATTTTGCTACTTTATTTCTAGAACCACAAGATTCAGTTTGCAGGTACGTACATTTGCAAGTAAGTATCCAACATATGTGTCAATACAACTTCGTTTCAAATTGGCAACTTATACGGTTTTTGGATAAATAGCAATAATCTGTTTCAAAAGTCGACACTGTTCTGGGGGAAAGAAAAGTTAAAACAGTTTTGAGGTAAGTACAAGACTTACAGTTCAAGTCTCCGGGGGTTAGGATGTCCATAGGTTGGGGTGCAAGTTAACCGCAGACACCCCCCACCAGCAACACAGGACCAGCCGGGTATAGAGGTCACAGTTGAGGTCGATTTAACATGGGCTCCTACAGAGACTGGGGCACTCGGAATCAGGCGTGTGCGTGCAGGTATGTAACCGCATCTTCGGAGGGCAGACCTTAGAGGAGCACCGGGGAGGGGTTCACAGGGCAGCACCAAACATATACCCTCAGCAGCGCGGGGGCAGCTGGGTGTAGGGTGCAAACACAGTGTCGGGCTCCCAATGCTTTCCTATTGGGGGACCCCGGGGTCACAAAGATGCTGCAGCCAAAGCTGCTGCACCTAAGGTCAGATTCCACAAGGCCAGGGGGCTGCAGGGGCACGGGTTCATTTTGGCATCAAGAATCTTCGTCTGGTTCTGTTGCAGTCAGGGGGGTCCTCCGGTTTCAGGCTGCAGGCATTGTTGTGTTGGACAGGAGGGGTCAACCAAGGGTGGACACTAGGTCGGAATCGCCTAGGGACCAGTTCTAGTCGGTTGGGCCACCTGGGCACAGGGCGTGGGCATCAGGTACTGAGTGGGCAGGATCCGGGCAGTTCTGAAGTCCTTTGTTAGAGTGCCTTTTTGGGCAGGGCCGCTGTCCACAGAAGTTCTTGGTCCTCTTAGGTAGAGGCAATCCTCTTGAGGCTTTAAAAGGTCACTGGTCCTGCAGGATGCATTGCCTTTTTGTTTCAGGGCTTTAGAAGCTGGAGATAGGCCTGTAGGGCTGGGGCCAAGTCAGTTGGTGTCTTCAATATTTGCTGCTAGGTGTCAGCTTAGCAGCACTTCTTCTTTTCTTCGTTCTTCTTCTTGAGGTCGTCGGGAATCTGACGAACTAGGGTCAGGGGAGCCCTTAAATCCTAGATTTAAGGGCGTGACAGGGGGTCAAAGGGCAGTAGACAATGGCTACTGTCCCTGAGGGTGACTACACCCTTCCAGTGGTCACTCCCTTTGGGGATGGGGACACAGACCTAACCCTATTGCTCCCTGCCCTCCAACCCAAGATGGAGGATTTGGCAAGGAAGGGGTCACTTCAGCTCCTTAAGGGTGGTCGTGGCTGAGGTGGTCACTCCTCCTTGTTTTCCCTAATTTGCATGCCAGACTTGCTGTCAAAAGTGGGGCTTTGTGTGTGGGGGGGGCAGGCATCTCCACTAGCTGGAGTGCCCTGGGGGACTGTAACAAGAGGCCTGAGTTTTTGAGGCTCACCGAGGTGTGAAGCACCTCCACCCAGTGCAGGCTTTGTTTCTGGCCACAGAAAGCACAAAGGCTCTCACCCCGTGTGGTCAGAAACTCATCTGGAAGTGGAGGCTGACTCAGACTAGTCAGTCCTGCACTAGAAGTTTGGCTAAAATACAGGGGGCATCTCTAAGATGCCCTCTGGATGCATTTTTCAATAAATCCAACACTGGCATTAATGTGGGTGTTTTGTGCTGAGAAGTTTGATACAAACGTTCCCAGGCTTCAGTGAAGCCATTATGGAGCTGTAGAGTTCATAATGACAAACCCCGAGCCCATAAACACAGTTTGGTCACACTGCTCTTACAGTGTTTAAGAATGGACTTAAACAATGTAGGGGCATATTGCTCATGCAACTATGCCTTCACCTGTGGTATAGTGCATCCTGCCTTAGGGTTGTAAGGCCTGCTAAAGGGGTGACTTACCTATGCCAGAAGCAGTGGTTTGTGGGCATGGCACCCTGAGAGGGTTGCCATGTCGACTTTGTCTTTTTCTCCCCACCAGCACACAAGATGCAAGAGCAGTGTGTATGTGCTTGGGGAGGGTTCCCCCAGGGTGGCATAATACATGCTGCAGCTCTTGGGGACCTTTCCTGGTCACACAGCCCTTGGTACCAGGGGTACCCTTTCCAGAGGACTTAACTGTGTGCAAGGGGTTGGTCAACTGTGGGAACAATGGCACAGTTTTGGGAAAACCACTGGTGCTGGGGCCTGGGCGCACACTCTCAGTCAAGTCAGCATCAATATCAGGAAAAAAGTGGGGTGGTAACCATGCAAATAGGGGACTTTCCTACACACAGGTGCAGAGGTAAATATGCTCTTAGGAGGAAGGGTGAAAGGCGGTACACTGTCAGGTGGCACCCTGAGGTCAGCCCTCTCCAGAGGTGAAAATGGGGTCTCATGGACCCCCAAACATCCCTGTGCAGGCGGGTGCAACCACTCACTGCTCCCGCCTACAAGGGGATCTCTAAATCCTCCTCAAAGTGCAGACAGGTTGCACAGAGAACAGGGAGAGGCTTTATAGGAGTCACTCTGTATTTCAACTTGAATGGGCTGCCCCCAGGGCAGTGCAAGTTAGCAGCTACCCTGAGGGCAGTGCATTTATCACAATAAGGTATACTTTCCATGTTTGTGCCTGTTGCACCAGATTAAAGGTGTGCCATAGTGCAAAAGGCAAAGTGGGTCCTATTTGCAATACGGGCCCAGAGGGTGTCTGCATTCAGACAAAAGATGATGATGATGACTTTAAATTAAAACATCAATAAACAAAGGTTGCATGCTTCTGGTCTTACAATTGAGGACTCAACCTGTGCAAATTACAAGTACCCTTGTACCCCTCAGTAAAGACTTATTCGTGAAGCATTGGCGGGGAACTGCACCCATCATGGAAAAGATGAATAAACAGGGCATTTTGATAGATGTCCTAGGGAGTCTATGTAACTTACCTACAATGGGGTTACACAAACTGAACGGAAAATGTTGAAAAGTACAAGACTTGTGCAAAATACATTATATAGTAAACAAATGTTGGCGCGTGGTACCGAATCCAGTGCTAATTTTATTTCAAATTCCAGCAGGTGCAGAATGGTTAACAGTGATTGATTTCTGCTTAGATTTTCTCTATTGCTCATTAGAATAATCAATTTCTTTTTGCGGTCAGGTTACAAAACAGTATCCTTGTTTGGTGTAGAATTCCACAAGGGTATACTAAAAGTATATTAATCTTTTCCAAAATTCTCAAAAAGAGTTATAATCTTTAAAATCGCGTTATGACTCAGAACTGGTGCAGTACCTTGATTATTTGAAGGTTGCAGCAAAAACAAAACAGGGCTGTAAAATGGATACAATTGCATTGTTAAATCATCTGACTGAGAGCCGGCATAAAGTGTCACCCATAGAAATGCAATACAGTAAAAAAAAGTTGTTTATTTAGGATATGAAGTTGAGAAAAGAATGAGGTGTCTTAAGAATGCATCTCTACAATTTTGAAAACAAACCCTCTTACAACAGAGAGAACTGAGGATGTTTCCAAGAATGGCCAACTTTGTCATCAGTGGATTTTCAACTTTAATTTGACTAGGAAACCTCTACTCTTATGTGCTATGATATACAAGATCCAGTGCCTTGGGATGATGAATGCATGCAAGCCTCTCTGAAGCTGAGACATTAGTCCACTGCAACCCCCCTAAGAGTGCCACAATAGCCGGAATAAGAGAAGGATGTTTACCTATTTTGTCATGAAAAAGAAAGGTGTGCAAAGAGGCCAACTGCATATTTTTCTGCAAGACTAAACTCAGTAGCAACAGCTCTGTTTGGGTGTATGAAGAACATACCTGCTACAGCATTGGGCATCACACCGAGTGAATAAAATGTAATGGGGTCAGACACATGATGTATTTGTACCAGCTGAGTCGAAACACATATCTAGCACACGCAATCAGCACCTGATAAGCAGCTGTTTAACTATAAATGAGCAAATAATCTTGGCAGCAAAAAATATTTCCATAAGAAGGTGCAGCTCATTGAACCCTGCTACACTGTTGGTTCATGTTAAAGATGAAACTGATGGAGGTTAATGACAGATCACAAATGTATACATGTAATAGAGTTATGTGCCAAGCCAAAATCAGAAGTTCAAGATGTACCACTTGAGTGGACTGATGTTATTTTATTTACAGATGGTTCATGTTCAAGAGATCATCACGAATCTCTTCTAGCAGCAGATGTGGTTTGTACATTGACACACAGTACGGAAGCATCGCACTTGTGCAATGTAACCTCAGCACAAGTAGCTAAATTGATTGCCATCACAAAAGCATGCTGCTTAGCAAATGAATTGAGTATTACAACCTAAGCGCATTGTCAATATGGTTCTGTAGTGGTTCATGATTTTGGTCTACTATGGTCCTAGCCTGGGTACATTACATCCGCTGTCACCCCAATAAAGAATGGCCTATGCTTTTGGACTTGCTGAATGCAGTTAAGTTGCCCAAGACAACTGCTGTTGTCAAATGTGCTGCACATGAGTAGCAGTGACATGGTTACATTAAAAAATCAGTTTTCAAACAAGACAAAAAAGTTAGTTACCTGCAGTAATTATCTTGTGGTGAATTGTCTACTTGCTGATTTCTCACCTGTAGAAATATCCCAGATCTCAGGCTGGAACTGGAAACTACACAGCTATCGCATTGCTGCTAGGGAGTGCTTGCTTCATACTGACACCACAAGTGGGATCAGGTGACATCATGGAAGCCATGCAGTGCCCGCCCCAACGCAACGTCAGTTTCCATCCATTTTTTCCAGCCTTCAAGGTGAACCGATGGGTTGCCAATGTAACGCATTGTAGAGCTAAAATATATTAAATTGCATATTGCAAGACTTAAGACCGCTTAGCCCATAAGGCGTTTATGTTGCTGTCTGCAAACCATGCAACACATTTGCCCCATCTGCCAGAGTAAGCCAATTTTGTGAAGGTGTGAGTTGCTGAAAGAATGATGTCAACCACTCTGGTGTCTGCTGAAAGGAACTCAGGTGTCTCAGCTCAATTTCCAGGCATGTAGAAGGAGGCCTTGGAGATTGGGGTGCGGCACAATCCCTTCAACTGGGAGAGGAGGTCCAGGCTGAATGGCAGTTTGAGCCAGGGACATGTGGCAAAGCGACAAAAATCTACAGACCTCAACCTCTTTGGACAATCTATGGCAATAAGAATGGCTTGGGCACAGTCTTGGTGAACCTTCCTCAGAACCAGAGGAATCAAGTGTATGGGGAAAACCAGCAGTCCAGCTGAAAGTTCCACATCAACTGAAACATGTCCCCCAACGCTCCCCTCATTGGATGCTGGAGGAAACAGAATTGGTGGCACTGAGCATTATCCGATTAGACACACAAGTCTACCTAAGGAGTGTCCTACTGGGCAAAGATGTCCTGAACCACATCTGGTAAGAAGATGCCACTCGTGATCAGCATGATAACACTGGCTCATGCTGTCAGCATGGACATTCAGAGAAACCCACTAGGTGAGTTGCAGTGAGTCAGATCCCTTGGTGGTGTGACACTTGCCCACTCACAGGCTTGAGGTGTACTTGGGGAAGAGAACTAAGACTGCTTTCTTCGGGACAGGGAATGAAGAGTAAGAGGAGTCTTGCTGAAAGAATCCATGGCCCTTACCTCTGTCCCTACCTTTATATTGGCAGACCATTGGGGTTATTGAATTTGTAGCTGTTAGAGTGTTGTTGCCGAAAAGAGAAATACCTGGAGAATCTCTGAAAGTGACTAAACTGTCTGAAATCTCATCGCAGTATATGCAGTTGCAGATTAAGTGACCAGGCTGTTACCTTGCTGGCCCTGAAACTTTCCAGTGCTGCACCTGTTTTTTCGTCAAACAGACGATTGTCATCAAAGATTAGGTTCATGAAATTAGCCTGCATATTACTTGAAAAGCTTGAAGCTCAGAGCCATGCATGGCATCCGTTTGAGATTGGGATGCCCATTATGCTCGCCACTGGGTCATCAGTATCAAGGCACGACTTGATTATATGTTGCCATGCATTCTGGTCATCGAATCGTCAGCACCTTTTGGAAATCTCTTATAGAACATGTGGTGTAATCGGATGGGCTATGTCCCACAGGGTGCAAACCTTGACAGGAGTCCCAGGACCAGGAATTTGTGGTCAGAACCTAAACACCACAAAAAATTGGTGTGCAGGTCAATGATGGATATCTGCCCCTCACAATCCTTACAATGTTTTAAGCCAGAATGCTTCGAAGGAAGCATAGCCCTACACTTAACAATTTTCAGTGAGGAGAACTCATGACTGTCAGGCGAAAGTGATGTTCCAATCCAGGTGAAAGGCGTGAAAAAAGGAGACTGATGTCACAGCACCAGGGTGGGCTGTATATGGCTTCAGTAATGTCATCTGATACCACTCAATACAAAGTCAGTACCCCTCCCCACTTAATGGGCAGTTTGACGTCAGGAAATATTTTACAGTTAAGGATTCTGCAGGCAAAAGTATCCATCAGAGGGCTAAATACTGTTCTCTTATGTTGACCGCATTGCCTATTTAAAAAAACTTCAATTGATAATTCTGAAGCAGATGATCCAGATGATAAAACTAAATGCTTTTCCTTCCACAAAAATTAATTCTATGGAGGAACTGAAGGAATTGCAAGGTGAGGCACAAGATGAGGTAAAGCAAAGGGGACAATCAGAATGAAAAGAAGATAATGATTAATTATGGAAATCAATAGAGGAGAGGTTTGTTTTGCTAGACTCACTGCTATTACACATGGTGAGATACATGCACAGACCTACACATGTGGGGCGCGATGGAATGGTGAACATGTTTAAAAAATATTTGTTTAATCCACATTTTCAAAATATTGCAGAAAACATGTGTTAGATGTATCATATGTCAGAGCAGTAACAGAGTCAAGAACTAGAGTGGCTATGAGTCACGTTGGAAAATAAGAAGTCCCTTCACAAGAACACAGGTGAGTTTTGAAGCAATGCCGATTTACAATGGCTTGAAGTATATTCTTGCAATCAGTTGACCGTTGTCAAAGTGAAATGAAGCAAATCCAGCAAGGAGGTGCAATACAATGACCCTAGTTCAAATGCTGCTAATGGAGTTGATCCCAAATTTTCATGTGACGACTTTTAGACATAGAAGGGCACACACTTTAAGAATGAAATACTGAGAGTCCTTTGTACAACATTGAATATCAGGAAAAGGTTCCATTCTGGTTATCAATCAGAAATATCAGGAGTTGTGGAAAGGGTCAATGTTATGATGAATGCAAAATTCGCCAATGTTTCTTTCTCATTATCACTGAAATGGCTAATTCCTCTTACTTTAGTCTAACTTATCATGAAGCACTCCAAACATGGCAGGTTTGAGTGCTCATGAAGCACTCATGGGTAGAGCCATGAGTATTCCTGGTATTCCCTCATCTGTTGTTCTTGTGAATATTACGGATGACAGCCTTGGATTACACAAAAATATTTGCTGATGTGGTACGCTGTATTTATCAGCAGTTGACGTTTGTCACAGCTTCTGCAGGTACTCAACTCTGCAATGACCAAGAAGATTGGGTTATGATGCAGAACATGAGAAAATCAAATCAAAAAAGATTTCAAGAGGAAAAACAAGAAACACAAAAGAATAAAATTCAAGATCAAGCTTTTCAAAATCAACAAAAAGAAAAATCAAACTGACAACCACAAGTGGGAGCCACATAGCAAATTAAACTGCACTAGTTGTGAACAGTACACATCAAGAAACAGAAGAAAAACAGGTAGATCAAGTAATTGAGATCGAAGATGTTGCATTGGTCCAAGTCTGAGAGAAAGAAGCAGAGCATTGTAAAGCAAAGACAACCTGAATGAAAGTGATGGAAATTCAGCTGAAGCAATAACACAGCTGACTGGCGAAGAAACTGGTGAAGTAGTAATCAGAAGATCATCAAGAGTAAGGGTGTCAAACAAGAAATAAACAGCCCCTGAAAGGGCATACTTATCAAATATTGTACCAGAAAAAAGGAGGTTTTGCTTGAATAAATTCTTTAAGTGCAGTGTGAACTGAGAGATGAAATGACCGATGCTAAATAATTCTTGATGAAGTTAACTCTGAATTTTTTAGTTTGGACTTTGACTTTTCGAAAAGACTGAACTGATTTGAGAATACAAACAATCTTGCTTGTTTTGATTCTCTTCTTTTTAATTGCCTGCACTTTTAACAGCCTGCATCAAGATGCTCACATGTGATGTCGAAAACCTATTTGCATTTAACATTTTTGTAAATTTATGCTCAAATTTATGGTCTAAAGATCTGCTCACATTTAACATTTTTGGAAGTTTATTTTTGAAGTTCTTTCCTACATGCCCATATAGCTGTCTCATGATTTTTTATTTGATAATGACAATGTTGAAGAATTACTAAAGTGCCCATGAGATTCTTTAACTTCATTAACCGTTAAGAAGTTTGAGTTGTGTATCTTGTTTCTGAGATTGAAGATTTATGGAGAGATTATATTTTGAACAGAAGAAGATTGCTTCAATTAAAGAAAATGTTTGCTTGGCTTTCCAGATGGTTTTAAGGGATTTCTATTTTAGTGCGCATGGTTGAAATCATGTTACATATATATAATTCCCTCATGGATATGCTCAAAGTTATACTAATAGTTCCACATATGCATATTACACTGGGAAGTATAGGTTAGATAACAAGCATGGGTCTAATGAAGAATTTGGGGTAAAATATTATATAAGCTTACTAAATTATTATAGGGAGATAATGAATGTGTCTAATTGTAATCTTTGCATTGAAAAACCTGCATTAGCTTCTGAAGGTCTTATGCACAGATAGGTCTTACTTATGTGTTGTCTTGTGCTGTGATATATGCCTTTATAAATAATGAAGCCTATTTAGTAAAAATAACATTTTAATCTTCCAATTGATAAAATACCTGCTGTTTAGGGTGTGCACCTAAGCCAGGCAGAACCAACCACTCTAGTCAGGGCAAGTCAGTTATACACCAAAGATGACCTGTGCTCCACCCCTGGTAGTTGGGCACAGAGCGGTCAGGCTTATCCAAGGAGGTCATGTGTAAATCGCTGGAACAACTCACTCACACTGGTGACACAATAAATAAATTACAAAAAGAGACTCCAATAAGAATTGTATTAATAATATGTTTCTATATTGTATGCATATATCACAAGAAACAAAACACCATAAATTAGAAGTACTGCGCATAGTATGGCAACACTGAAACAGTGCTCACCATTCTGTATTAGGCAAGCCACAAAACGACAGGCATTACATAATGAACAGAAGCAGTGTAAGTGAAAAACACACATGGCCAGAGGATAGGAATCAAAAAATAAATGCAAGCAATGCAAAAGAGCTTAGAAAAGCACACAATTCCCCATGTACAATTCTAGGATGTCAGGACATCTGCGCTCCTACTAGATCAGATACAGTAGATTTCCTGAAAACCTGTAAAGTTATGTGGGAGGCGGGAACACATCCCCTCCTATTACAAGAATTATGGTAATGTCCAAGCATAACACCCTCAGAGGACACAAGCTCTCCTGGGCCAACCACAGACCTCAGCCGAGGTTCTATCCCACAGGGCAAATGTCCTAGGGTGTGGGGAAACCTTATGACCTAGATATACGAATCCGGAATCATTTCAGGACCTTACTGTTCTCCCCTGACAGTGTACAAGGTGCGTGGCCGTCTGCCCAGATAATCTTGGGAAATGCGGGGCAGATGGGTGACTTCCCCCCAACCCCACTCATTCTTCCTATCCCATTGGTGGGAGGCGTGGTACTGCTCTCTGGTGCCTAAACCCGGCAGTGGGCATTCCTGGTAGTATAGAATCTGGGGCCTCTGCTGGGGGGAGAGAGTCCTTTATGTCACCCTTCAGTGTGGCATATTTCCCTCAGCGCTGCATCACAAAGTGAAGCTTGCACCACTCTTCTCCTTGATGCTGCAGTACACAGGGACACACGCCACTGCCCTCCTTGCCTCGGTGTCCCAAAGGCAGGAAGAGGCCTCCCAGAGGGAGTTCCCCAAAGGCATCAATAGCAGAGACACGTATCCCACTCTTCTCCTTGGCACGGTGTCACAGTGAGCTTGATCCAGGCTGCGTGAATCGGGCAAAGGGGGACACGCCAGTCCACGAGGCAATGCTCAGCACTCACCATACGCTAACTGTGAAAAAGGTCAAGAGCAATAACCAGTGCTTTACACGCGCTGAGAGGAAATAGAGCGCTCACTATGCCCTTAGTGGGGCAAAAGAAGTATAAACAAAGCGCACACCACGCGCTAGCTTGGGGCAACCACTGAGCAGGAAATACCGCTCCTTCCCTGCACTCGCCTACTTGGGGAATACTGGAGGAGGACAAAGGGGCAGGCAGGCATGCACAAGTGGTCTTTTTGAAAGGTGACAACCTCTCCAGCAGCCTAACAGGCGGGCAGGCCAGCAAACATCAAAACAAGTCCAAGTGACGGTTCCTCCAAACAACACCAAAGTGTCTTGGTAGAACAGGGTCAGGGAGCAGCTGGCAGCAAGGAAACAAAGAGAAAAGCAATCAAGAGAGTCATTTAGGCTACCCAGATAGTAGCAGGAAGCCGAGCAACAGCAGAAGAGCAGTCTAGATGAGTCGTTTGAGTAGTACAACAGTTCTTCTGACAAAGGCTTAGTCCCAGTTCCAAAGGGCTCTAAAAACATGGGGTCAGAGCCCCTGTACTTATACTCAAAAATATATTTGTTCAGGGGGTGACTTCAAAGGAACCCTTTCAAGTGTAAAACAACCCCTTTCAACCCAGCCATAGCTCCAGGCATCAGTATGGGGTAAATCAACCCATTGAGTGAGGCAGGGACATAGATATACAAATTTATAGTCCAGCCCAGGAAGACTATCAGTAAGCAGATGGATTCAGATGCCTCTCTTGTCACACCCAGCCCTTCCTGTGTCGTGGCTGTCTGGAAAGTATACACAAAGTGTAGCTATCACTCTGCCCTAGACGTGGATTGGAGTCAGGCTGCAAAACACTAGAGCTGTAAGCACAGAGAAATGCCCACTTTCTAAAGGTTGCATTTTTAAAATTATAATGTAAAATCCAACTACGCCAGTAAACAGGATTTCTCACAACCATTCCAAGCATACCAAACATGCCCACGCTACTCCTTTCAGATCAGAAATTGCCACTTAAAAATATACAAGGGAGACCCCAATGCTAACCTATGAGAAGAGCAGTCCTCACAGTAGTGAAAAACAAAATAGGCTGTTTGCCACCACTAGGACATGTAAAACATAAAAGTACATGTCCTTCCTTTGATATACAGAACACCCTGCCCATAGGGCTACCTAGAGCCTACATTAGGGGTGACTTAGGTGTACTAAAAAGGGAGTTTAGGCCTTGGCAAGTAGTTTGAAATGCCATGTCAATGCGGCAGTAAACTGCGCATGCAGGCATTGCAGTGGCAGGCCTGAGACATGTTTGAAAGGCTACTTCTGTGGGTGGCGCTACCAGCGCTGCAGGCCAACTAGTAGCATTTAATGTACAGGCCCTGGGTATATGGTATACCAATTTACATAGGACTTACAGGTAAATTAAATAATGCCAAACAGATGTAACTGAATCATAGCAAGTGTTAGGGGTGCGGGCACATGAATTTCTGCACAGATTAGCAGTGGTAAAGTGCCGGGAGTCAACAAAAAGAGGGTCCGAAAAACAGGAAAAGAAAGGCGCACAGTTTGGGGATAACTCTGTAGAAAGGGCCATTTCCAACACCTGTGACAAAATTTTTTGAAACAATCTGTCTTTTTAGAAGTGCTATATTGTTTTATAGTACCAATGAGTGTGAATTTGTTAGAAAATAAATCGAAGAAGAAACTGAAGAGAGGTGAAGAGGTGAAATCTAATTTCAAATACAAGATAATGATTAACAATTAACAGATGCATTCAAGTCTTCTTAGAATTTGTAAGGAGAAAGGAAAGTGTGTAGGGCACAAAAGAGAAAAAACATGTATGACAGATCAGTTTAGATTGGAAATAGTGAGTAAGCTTATAGTAATAGTAAAGACAGGTTTTACATGTTGGGTATGTTTAAAAGAACTTGTTAAGTCTGCAACATTACTGCATATTTTATACTTCAACAAGGTTGGGTAGGTTCTTGTTATTTACCTTAAGTAGTTCCAAAAACAAATCATGTTAATAGTTTGAAGGAAGTGAGTGAAAAAAAACCCATAAAAGAGAAAATGTTAGCCAACAGTTGTTAGATGTGTTTGGTGTGTTGACTTCTACTGATGTGGCTTTAAATTATTGTAAAATTAGAAAACTGTCTACATTGGTAGAGCTCTTGGCTGATAATATGCTGGGGCACTACATATATTTATTGAAAAGATGTTTGCTATTTGCTCGATAATAACTCAAAACAGTCTTGCTTTACATATGATTCTGGCAAAAGAAGATGGTTTGTGTTATGTAATTAAGGCACAGCGGTGATGCACATATATTCTTAACAAAGATTAAAGTACTATTAAATATATTGGAAACATAACTATTACCGTGAATAAAATTCAGCCTATAAGAGAAACTGAAATGAGGGAGAAGATTGGTGCATGGTTTGGTAGATTAGGTAACGGCTTACGGATGAAAGTAATAATAACAGTAACGATTTTAACCTTTATGAGTGTATATACCCCTTTTTTTTTATTTTTTTTACTTCAGTAGCCATTTGTATTGGAGACTTCAGTTGAAAGGAAATAGTCAACAATATGAAGGAAAACGGGGCAAATTATGCTCAATGAGATGAAAGTAAACAAAATGAATAACAATGGAGGAGCTTTATTGTATTGTGATAATTGTTTTGATAAAATTATCAGAAAGTGAGATAGCAGACGCGTTTTTAGAAATAATTATTTGCCTTTTAAGACATATTTTAGTTAGCATGACTAGGCCTTATTTAGCCTGCATTGATATCTATTTGAATTTCCAGAAATAATACTGCATGTTTATTTTATTAGGAAAAACCTTTAAGTTGATCTCTTTCTATGCTTCTGTGTTTTTCCATTTCAAGAAAATCATTGAAAAGAAGCCACATTCTGTAGTGTATGCAATGTAATATTTGTGCTAAGTCAAGGAAACAATGTTCAGGATGTTGCTTCATTTTGTAACTTCTCACGGTTTCCTGCTGATGCTCTGCTTATGTAGTTTATCAACTGAATAAGTAATAGTATTCCTGGGTTACGTTGATGTTAGTTTGCTTCCTTAATGGGGATGCATAGAGTGTCCAATAGAATGCATTAGAAGTAGGTGTCTCTGAAAGTATCTTGTTTTCTAGAATATTGTTTAGGTTACAAGCTAGCACGATTACCCCTGATGTCATGCTATGTCATGCCATACCAAGTGTGTGGCTTCTGTACCCTGAAACCTTATAAAAACTGTTATATTGGACAATAGCCAGTTCTTACTGAGCAGGCTCCATGCTAGTCAGATTTATTAATTTAATATTAATTCTTTCTGGGGCTTCTTTGGGGGTGTCTCAATCTATTTAACTTATATTTCATCCTTTCCTTGGGTTTTCTTCAGAGGGTGACCTTCTCTTAATCCTCTTCTGCAATCATTCTTTTTTTTAATGGCAATTCCTAATTGATTAACTCACAAGTGTGTTTTCCTGCTCTCTGTACTGATTATATTTGTTGAGTAAACTCATGAAGTTTTACCCTGGAATCCTGTCTCGCACAGGTATGTTTTATTAGCCTTGGACTAGTCTTACAAAGACTCAAAGGGTCTTACGAAGACTCTGATAGTCAATATCTTGTGCATGGACCCTCTTAATTCATAAAGTGTCAACAACTTCAGCTCTTTTGGGGCAGGGAGACTCAGAGAGAAGCAGACTCTCGTGGGCAGGGTGGTGGTGTATTTTGGAAGGTTAGTGAGTTGGCCAGTAACATACAAGACTACTTCAACTCCCATTCATCGGTTGTTACAACCGTTACAGGAGTAGAAACGACTCCCTCAGTTGGAAGGGGCAATGGACCTTGAGGGTCCTGACGGCGCACAGCTTACACCTCAAAATGGAACATACACTCACTTCAAGCCCAGAGTGTTGGACTCCATAAACCTACTGTTTCAGTTGCCGTGAGACATCACTATGTCTTCTTCCTCACCAAAAATTAAGATGCAGTGGAGTGGGGGATGTCTGACTTTATAAGGGACAGGCTAAGGGAGTGTCTAACCATATTACCACCAAAAGGTTAAATTCAGTCTGTGGAAGAGCCAACCTTTCACTATCAGGTACAATGCTGGTGTAGGGGAGGAGTCAGGAAGGGAGCAGTACAAGAGACACATGCACCCCATATCTGCACCCCCACACCCCCCTCCGGCTCCAGGGACAGAAAGCTCAATAAACACCAAGGAAAGTTGTTTTTTTTTAATATAGGGGTGGGGACTGCCCACCATAGGCATGGCCATGTCCCCCCAAAACTAAATAGGGCATCACTATTTCTGCCTCCATGGGGGGGGGGGGGTTGAATGGGGCTGATGATCCCCGATTCTCCTTTCCCCACCCACCACCGGGGTGACAGAAAGACCACCAGATACCTGGGAAAGATTTGGTTTTTTTTGTTTTTTATATATAGGGTGGGGGCTGCCCCATTTTCCTTTTTTTTGGGGGGGGGGGCATGGCCCTGATGGGTTAGCATTGTTTATATAGGGAAATAAACGTATTAACTTTTACATAAAGGTGTGGTCATTCGTGGCTAAATGGGTCACTGTGTGTGAAGTTCACTGACTCCAAAGAGTATTTGATGGTGTTTGTTGATTATGATGTTGTCATTGCATTGGGTTAAGGACCAAATTAGGACAGACGGGCTAACAGAAATGGTAGCAGAGTAGGATGGTTTGTCTCCTTAAGAGGCCACCATAAAGTCATTTTTCTTTAGAAATAGGTAGAAGAGTTGCATGGTTAGTCTCCTTTTCCTCCTTAGATTGTGCTAGAAGAGTTGGAAGGGAAGTCTATTTAAGATGTCAAAATAATCCAAAGTTTTGGTAGAGAAGTTGGTGAAGGATAACATTTCCAGATCCGATTATGCAAAGTGAAAAGATTATGACTCCCTAAGAACCCACTATGACTTTCCCAAAACCTTGGTGCTTGCCAATGCTTGTTTGAAGATGTTCTCGGCCTTCTAGTGACAGTGTGAATGAAGTAGATTTTGCACTTGCACAGCTTAAGCAAATCGTAGGTGAACTGTTATGTTTTAGAGTGTTTAAGGAGTTTGCGTACTCCAGATGAAGTTGTTTAGGGAGTTTGTGTACTCCAAAGTGTGAGAGTAGGGAAGTCATTGAACTTCCCGTGTGTGGAGCTTTGTGCTCAAAAATTGCCCACGTGGTTGTTGGTATATGGACCCCGTGTTTTCTAAGACTTCATTGAATAGTGTATGAGACACTTGGTTTATGTTGTAATTTGTCTGTTTAATAGGTCAATCGGGTGTGGTTGACAAACTCAAGAGTGCGTATTAAAGGAGCAATAGCTATTTCGACAGAGATTTTGTGAGTCCTTTGTGCACTTTGTCCTTTGTCCAATGGTTAGCTGAGAGCAACATTTGCTGGTCAAATTTTGCTTGCGAGTCAGGGAAACAGAGATAGAAGGAGTATCTGTTAGAGCAAAATGCTACAGTGAAAAATCAGTAAGGTTTTTAAAGCGATTGCGTTACCTACCTGTAGCAAACAGACAAGTTGTGTGTTGATTTTATTTAGTGCTCGCAATATCTGCATTTAGTTTCGCGTGGATCTGAGTTTAGGAGGGCAAGCTGAAAGGCTTTGTCAGCCGCTGTATGTGTGAGTGTGATGTTCTTTGAGCCGCGCTGGGATAGGTCGGTTACTGTGAAAATCCGCAAACGGATTGGTGGACAAGCATGACGCTTAATTGGTTGAGAAGGTAGGTGAAAAGGATTTTGGGATTGAAATTCACTTCCTGATTTGACTGAAAGTAGCATAAAGTTGCAAAAATTAAATATTTCAAAGCTTTAAAGAGTGCCCTAGGGGGAGATACGTTTATTCCAACTAGATTAGGGGAATTTTACACCTTCAGAAGGTACACCTCCCTATGTCATATTTGAAGAACAAGGTGCTGCGCCTTGTCTTTGGCTGAAACAGTGGTGCAAAGAAACCGAGAGAGAGAGGAGCTTAGCATTCCCTGCCAATGGAACATTTAATTTGAGGATTTTAGAGAATTTGAGGAGAGTACTGTACGACTTGAAACCTCCTCCAAGACCTGCACAGGTTGAGGCATTAGATATTTGGGAACTAGCAGCTAAACAGCAACTAAAATTTGAGAGAAGAATGAGAAAAGCTGAGAAAAAACTAGGAGAGGCTAGATGGGATAGTGAGCAAACATTTTGGAGAACTGAGACTTTACAGGGAATTAAGTTGTTTCCGCCAATTACACAAGAGAACGGGAACGAGGCAAAAAAAAGTACTAAGAAGAAGGATTCCTATCCTTCAGATGACAGAGAACAGAAATCCAGAGAGTCTAGGAAGTCTTTGCCTTGCGAAAAAGAGTCAGATGATAATAAGTTTATTTTGCAGTTACGGATAAGTCGTACCCCACCATATGCAGCACGAGACGGGTCTAAGTACTAGTGTAGACCCTACAGCTCCGATACCAATTGAATCCACCCAGAGCCAGATACAGGTTAGCCATAGTGTTACAGCTACTTCTGCAATTCAAAGGCCTATGACGCAGATCGAGATACCCAGAATTCATCCAGATGTACCTATTATAGATATAAACATGGGGAGCATTAGATAAGGGGAAGGTAGAATGGTGAAGAAAAGGAATTCTGTGAATCTCACTCTGAATGTGCAGCAGGTTGAGGATCCAGTGAAAATCTTACCGATATGAGAGATTTCCAGAGGGAATTTTGTCCATGTCCCTTGGAGCAGAAGTGACACTCTGCCCTTTACAAATGATTATCCCAAATTGAGATAAATGCCAGTAGAATGGTACCAGCAAACAGATAGGTTTGTGAAACTCGCAAAATGCATGTGCGAGGATTTGAACACTCTGTTAGAAACCGTAGTTCCAGCAGACTTATGGGTCGAATGCAAAAGAAGTGTAGATTGTCCGGCAAGAGAACCTCAGAAAGATCCAGCAACAGTTGCACCATTCTCTTGGCGTAATGAAATATTACTATAAGGTGATTGAATTTTTGAAAACGAGAATTTCTTCCAAGAATATTAACTGGCAGAGAATAAACAGGACAGCTCAGAAAGCGAAGGAGTCAATACATGCATACTATGGAAGATTATTGCAGCCATTCAAACATTACAGTGGAACAGAAACAATTGAGTAGAAAGACATGATTCATTTTGTGTTCAGATTTGCTGAAGGATTGAGACCCGAAATTAGCCAGATGATTAAGAGTCATTTGATTTGTTGGCAATCGAAGATGATTAATGAAGTATTGCAGTATGCAAAGTACTGCAGTGATCAGATTGAGCTGAAACTGCAGTGGTGATGCAGAATAAAGCAGCACAATCAGGAATACAGGGAAGTTTTCCACAGCAACAACAGGGAAATGTGTTGTTTCAGAATCAAGGAAGAGGTAGAGTTTGTTAATGTGAACCGTGTTCCTGACTTGAATACTGTGGTTATTCAGAATGATGTGCAAGGAATGAAAAGAATGTTACCATGTCACGCTTGCGGAGGCCTCGAACATTGGAAACAGGAGTCTCCGATGTTGGGACAGGAAGGTGTTCAGCAGACGAACAAAATCAATTATTTTTCAAACATGAGAAGACCAAGAATGAGAGTCAAAATCCACATTTCCAAAGTAATGTGAACCCAATGCAAAGTTTTCAGCCCATGCAGCCAATGCACAGCCACGTTTGCGGATGCCCCAGTCGTAGCAAATGCAACCTCAAGTGTAAATGGCACCTAGGCAACAAATTCAAATACCTCAAGCCCCAATGGAGCAGCAGCAGGTGATGCTTCCTCAACAGGTCACAGGTTTAACCAGAGTAATAGCACAATACACCAACACCCACTACACAGTGAAGCGAATGATGATTGAGTGAGTGAGAGTTCAGATGAGGAGGAATGTGTGTTAGCAGTTTCATTAGAGGTAGACCAGAAAGGTCCCCACGTGAAGGGAAAAGTGATGGGTCACAAAGTCTCATTTTTAGTTGACATAGGAACTACACGCTCTACAGTGAGGACTGCAGAAGTTCAAAACCTTCCAGGGAAAACAGTACAGATTATAAGAGTTACAAATCAATATTTGACCAACCCAATTAGGGAACCAGCTCAGATCAAAATTGGCAATTTTTAAGGATTACACAAATTCGTAGTTTGTGACTCAAGTCCGGTATCCTTACTAGGAAGGGACTTGCTATGCAAAACAAGATTTTCAATTACTTGCTCAAATGATGGGATTGCCATTCAGACAAACAGTGATGATGAAGATGACCTGTCCACAGGAACAGATTGGGAAACAGTGAATGAGGAGTATCCCTTGATCAGTTTCCTTCCAGTTTTCACAATGCAAGATCTTCCTTCTGACTTACAGGGAAAAGTTAAAATGAAAGTGTGGGGTTTTACAGGAATGGACATTGGTTTAATCAAAGGAGTTAAGCCAGTCAAGATCCCAGTCAAGCCAAATGCAATCTTCCCCAGATACCTTAATACCACATAACACAGGACTCAATTGAAGGGATTTCACCTATAACTGCAGAATTTAAAAACTAAGGTGTTTTAAAAGAAGTTTTGAGCAGTCTGTGTAATTGACCAATAATGGGATTGCAAAAGCCATGTGGGAAATTTCGGATTGTTCAGGATTTGAGGAAAGTAAATGATATTGTGATTAAATGCTGTACTGTGGCGCCAAATCCAGCTGTGATATTGTTTCAGATCCCATGCGATGGTGAATGGTTCACCATAGTGGATCTGTCACAAGCATTCTCTTCTGTACCTCTGCAGGAGGATAGTCAATTTCTTTTTTGCTTTAAATTTTTGGATCGACTACTGTTGGTGCAGAATTCCTTAAGGGATTTCAGAGTCACTGTCCATTTTCAACCAGATCCTGAAAAAAATATCTGGAATCATTGGAAATGCCTTTTCAATCGACTTTTGTCCAGTACATTGATGATTTCTTGGTTGCATCAAACACAAGAAAAGCATGCAAGTATGATACTATTGCCATACTGAATCAATTGGGGAAGAATGGGCATAAAGTGTCCCCAGCTAAATTACAGTACTGTCAGAAAGGGGATGCAAATTGAAAAAGGAGCTAGGAAGATTTCCAGAGAGAGGGTCACAGCCATATTGCAGATGAATCCTCCAGTGACACAGAGAGATGTCAGGATGTTTTTGGGCATGGTGAGCTATTGTCGCCTGTGGATTCCCAAGCTTTCAGTCATTTCAAAGCCACTGCAGAAGCTGACTCACAAGGAACTTACTGATCCCATAGTGTTCGACTAAGCCTGTATGAAAGCCTTTAGAGAGTTGAAAGAAAGCCTGTGCAAAGCCCCAGCTTTGGGAATGCCTGATTACACAAAACCCTTCATGTTGTTTTGTCACGGGCATGATTCATGTTCTTTGTCTGTTTTTACACAAGTCCTTGATGGTGTAAACTGCCCAGTAGCATATTTTTCAGCTACTTTGGACCCAGTTGCAGAAGCTGTACTTGGGTGTTTATGCACAGTAGCAGCGGTTGGACTGAGCCTCACTCAGAGTAAGAGCACTGCGATGGGACATCCTTTAACTATAAGGGTCCCTCACTCTATTGAAGTTTTACTTACCAGAACCAAGATACAACACTTGACGAATGCTAGGTTGACGCAATATGGAGCTGTCATCCTGGGTTCGCACAATGTAACTTTGAAAAGGTATACAGTGCTTAACCCAGCAACTTTGCGCCCAAAAGAAAATATTGAAATTGTCAAATTGGAAGAAGTTGAACAGGACTGTCTGGACATTACTGACCTGTACAGGAAACTGAGATCTGATATTTGATACACTCAATTGGAAGAAAATGACCAAATTATTTTTGTTGATGGTTCATATTTAAGAGATAGCATGGGAACACTGAGAGCAGGATATGCAGTGAGCACAATTTCTGGTATACTTGAAGCTTTATGGCTTTGAGGAGTGTACTCTGCACAAGTAGCTGAATTGGTAGCCCTTACTAGAGCATTCCATGTTTTGCACAGCTTATAAAGTTAGCATATATACAGACAGCCAGTACAGATTTGAAATAGTCCATGACTTCGGCCAGCTATGGTCGCAGAGAGGTTTCCTGACCTCTTCTGGTTCATCGATTAGAAATGGTGAAGGGATCCATGAGTTGCTACAAACCTTACAAATGCCGGGAAAGATTGCTGTGGTGAAATGCAGTGAACACCTGAAATCACAAGATTTTGTGTCAATGGGAAACGGATATGCGGCTCAAGTCGCAAGGTTTTGCGCATTGAATTGTATAGCGATCAAAGAAAAATGGGAACTGTTACCAGAGGATGAAATGTCCCCAGATTATGCACTACACGTCAGATACTTGGGAAGAATTGAAAGCGCTTCAACATAATGTTGACAAAGATGAAAAGAAAAATTGGTTAAAGTTGAAATGGGTTCAGCGGGAGGACGACGTATGGGTGTCCGGGGAGGGACTATTGGTTTTACCAAACAGTTTGTTGACTCAAATGGCTAGATATTATCATGGTCAAGCACATGTTGGGAGGGAGGCGATGATTCGCACATTTAAACCGTTTTGGTTCAATCCAAAGTTTAGACAGGTTGCCGAAGCAATCTGCCATCGTTGCATCATCTATCAGCAAATGAATGTGGGAAAAGAGACTGTGGTGAACGCGAGCCACAATGGAAGAGTGGGAGGTCCATTTAGCAGAATGCAGATGGATTTCATTGAGATGCTTGTGTGTGGAGGATTGAGATATATGCTGGTGATTGTATCTATAGTCACTGGATTGAAGCCTATGCCACACGAAGAAATGACAGCCTCACAGTAGCAAAGCTATTGCTTAGGGAACTGGTACCTCGTTTTGGTTTTCCGGTCTCTTTAGAATCAGATAGAGGAAGTCACTTCAACAATGAAGTATTTAAATTACTATGTTCAGCTTTAACTATTGAGCAGAAGTTGCATTGTAGCTACCACCCTGAAGCTTCAGGACTTGATGAACAAATGAATGGTACCTTGAAGTCAAGAACTGCAATGATGTGTGCATCCACAAATCTCAAATGGACAGACGCACTGCCATTGGTTCTGATGAGTATGAGAAACACACCTGACAGGCAAAACTGGAATGTCGCTGCATGAAATCCTCATAGGCAGAGCACTGAGGTTGCAAACGGGTCCTATGATTGCTCTTGTTAGCCTAACAGATGCTATGGTGTTGGATTACTGCAAAGGTCTGGCTGATGTGGTTTGCTCTTCTCTCATCAGGTGGAAGCCACCACACTGCAACCGTGTCAAGATCAAAGCCTCCAACCTGAGAGTGGGAGATTGGGTTGTGATCAGAAAACATGTGAGGAAGACTTGCTTGGAGCCTCGGTGGACATGCCCATACTAGGTAGTACTGGTTACCATTACAGCTGTGAAGTGTGCTGGAGTTCCAAACTGGATTCATGCCATCCATACTCGTAAAGTGCCCTGTCCTATGGACGATAAAGAAGAATTGTTGAGAGTGCCAACAACTTCCAGACCAACTCCAGAATTGGAGAACAGAGCAGGAGAATCAAAGACTGAATCTGTGAGAGACGAAGTGGGAAACATACAGTGAACCAATCATAACTGAGGTAGCAGGAGAGTCTAGTCAGAGGAGGGCTCTCCCAGAAGCAGACGGTCTTGTAAGACAAACAGAGCAAACTATAGACCCCCGAGGTGGAAGGAGTTGAGGTGGATCAAAGCCAAAACAATCTGACGACTCCTGAACCAGCTGCAGGTACATCAAGAGAGAGTCCTGCAGGACGGAGAGAAGCTACAAGCCCAACACTGAAAACAGCATTAAAAAAAGGTCCACTGAAAGGAGATAAATCACAAGTCAAGAGGAAAGAAGCAATTACAATGACAACTATTGAAGAGGAAATAGATACAACAAGAAGAGAAGACTTGAGTGATGGAGAGTTAAATGGAGATTGAAAAGAAAGAAAACTGCAAACAGAAGGTACTCACATCCTGAATGGGCGTAGCAACTACAAGTGAATGGCAGAGTGAATTTTTGTCTTTTTGTTTTGATCGAGAAATTCCAGGTCAATATTTTGGCATGTGAAGATATCAATGAACTGAACTTTGTGAAACTAAGAAAAGTGCAAAAAGAGACAAATGAAAGATATCAGAGGAGACTTTTAAATACCCTGATTTGACAAGCAGCTAACCTGATATTGACAAACTGCCGATTTCTGACAAGTTACCTATCTTTTGACAAGGCCCAGCAAGAAAGACTGAAAGCTGTAGATACCTGCTATAGAAGATTGAAGATTTTGTTTTGTTTTGCTGCATAGTTAACATTTTTCTCCTCTACTTTCTGATTCCTTACAGATCATGAGTGACCACAACCGACGGGTTAGGAAGAGTAGGTGCTGTAAATACATAGGTATTGGTTTGGTGATTGTGTGCATGATATTGTGTTTGGTATTGACTGTGATAGCCAGCCATACCTCTGCTTCAGAGACAACTACTACTCTTACAGAAGTAGACAGGTATTTGAGAAGTATTTGCACACGAACAGTACCCAAGGAGAACTTTCTTCTGTTTTCTATCGTCTATTGCGTGAGTATGTTGAGACAATGAATGTGAGGGAATGTTAGGTCTGTATGCAGATTCCTTCATCAGAGGAGGGAGGAATTACTTACCATAGTTTGCCCCTTTCTTATGGAATAAGTTGCAGTCTTTTACTAAAAAGATTCTATAACCAGGAGTACATTCAGTACTTCTACTCAAATCACAATGTAGTGTTTTCGTTTCTCCCTATAATTAAGTACCTGTGTATAGTAGCTAAGGAAAATACCACAGAATTAGTGAGAGGATTCTCTGAACCTACATTAACCTTTGGAACAGCTTACACACACAGATATAATCTCACATGCTTGCTTACTCCTATAGAAAAGAGTTTCTTAGATGAGACTGATGACAGGAGGAAAGCACTAAAGGAGAATTTAGAGAAAAACGTAGAAAAAAGCACATTTAGAAATGATCATGCATTTAGCGACACAAAGACACAAGGGAAGTTAGCTTTAGATGCACAACACGTAGAAAAGCTTTGTGTATACAGGCCTAAATCTAGAACTGACACATTGGTTGTGGGAACGAGTGAATGTAGACATGTTTTTGTTTCAGAGTGAATGGACATGCACTTTAAATGGACAAGACCCAGCAATTCCAGGAGTTTATTATATCTGCGGACCAAATGCATATTACCATCTTCCAAGAGGGTGGTATGGTAGATGTTACTTAGGGATAGTTTTCCCAAAGATTTATCAACTTGATAATCAGAGTAAGATACCTAAATTGACTGAATTACCTCATGTTAGACAAAAGCGAGAATCATATTATGGCATAGTCGGAGACATATTTGGAACAATAATTCCTTCAGTAGGAGTTATTCTGAAATCTCTGAATATTCGAAAAACGTCTAGTATTGCGGATAACATGCTAACAATTTTTTTCAGGCGCCATTATCCTAATCGATACAGAAATGGCTGCGGTAAGATCTATGAACCACCTTGCGTTAGATATCCTTTTAACAAAGGAGGGCGAAGTTTGTAAAATGCTAAACTCGCAACATAGTTGCACATATTTACCTAACAATAGTAAAGAAATTAAAAGCCTTATTAACAACCTGACTAATAATAGCCATGATTTGAAAGACCTGAATGAACCATGAGTTTGGGAAAAGGTTAGCAAAGGTTTTGCTTCTGTGGGAAATTGGCTAGGCAACCTACGGAAAGGGATAATTTTGAAAATAATACAGATACTTTTGATTATTGTGACTTGTATAATGGGCAATTTATAAATTGTATCACGGGATTAAAATGAAGAAATTGAAAAATGATCAGAGGAGGGAAGAAATTAAAATTGAAAAGCTCTTTGGGAAAATTCAAAAAGGGATAGAAGAAATAAAAGTTATAGGGAAAGCAAATTTTAGTTGATCAAAAATTTGGATGGAATGATGTAAGGTGTAATGACATTTAGGGCCTGATTACAACTTTGGAGGAGGGTGTTAATCCGTCCCAAATGTGACGGATATACCACCAGCCGTATTATGAGTTCCATAGGATATAATGGACTCGTAATACGGCTGGTGGTATATCCGTCACATTTGGGACGGATTAACACCCTCCTCCAAAGTTGTAATCAGGCCCTTAGTCATCATAGGGCTTGTGAACGCTGAATTTATTACTACTGAATTTCATTTGTTATGAGTTAAGAATTTGCATAGAATGTGACTAATGTAGAAAATAATGTGCGACTGAGAAAATGTGCCCACTTGAGTGGCCGTCATTTAATATGTAATATTTTGATGCATAATATTAATTGAAGTGCATGCATAAAAAAATTTGTAGTAGCATGTCATTTTAATGATTTTATATTATGTATCTGGCTTTATTACTTATAGGCCGTAAGTTAGCGAGGTTTGGGCCTAGTCTGCACAACCTCATATTAAGTTGCATTGATTTATAAAATAGTGGGAAATGTACGACCTGACTTTTGATGTTTCTAATGTTCACACTGTCTTGACCAAACGTTTAGTAGATGTCTTTAACCTTCTCATGAGAACTGCCTGTTAGAATGCCTTTTATTAGAGGTCGCAACATTGTAAAGTTTGAGGTGTGAGACAACCATGTTCACAGGAACCAACAATAGATTCACTGACTGAAGTAAGGATGACAACAAGAACGTTACCTGACGAGTCTGATGATGGGAACAGGAGAAAAGGAGCCAAACATAGACATGTGAAAGACAGTTTAGATATATCTTAGATTTTGGTTTTTATTTCCATTGGATAAATTGTAAATGTTAGAAATTAGGTTTTTGGTTGGCAGTCAGGTTACCCCATGTGCAAGCAAGGAACCTCACTCTAGTCAGGGTAAGTCACAAACAATCCGAATTATCCCGAGCCCACCCTCCGGTAGCTTGCCACTGAGCAGTCAGGCTTAACTCAGAAGGCAATGTGTAAAGTATTTGTGCAATAAATCATGCAAAAACACAGTAGAACACCACAAAAATACACCACACAGTGTTTAGAAAAATATATAATATTTATCTGGTAAAATGCAGGTCAAAACGATTAAGATGCAATAGGTATATGTTGAAATATCACTGTAAAAATGATATAAAGTGCCTTTAGTCTCTTAAAAAGCAACAAGTGTCACTTGCAAGCACAAAGTACCTGGTTTGCTTTCAAATTCTCCGCAAGGGACCGCAGAGGAGGAGATGCGTGGAAAACAGGGAGGTGTGCGTTGATTTCTCCGGTGCACACAGACGATGCATTGTTGAGTTTTCACGCAGAGCAGGCTTTGCGGCGATTTCCGGCACGTAGACTGGGATTCTCTTTGGGTTGCAGGGTTTTTGGATGCCCCGGGGACGATGCCTTGAAATCCGGCACTTGCAGGACGAAGTCACAGGGGCTGCGTCGATCCAGTGGGCAATTTCTACCACACGGCAGGTGCTGTGTCAATTCCTCTTAAGAAGTTGGACTGCGTCATTCCAGCTTGGCTTTTCATAGATCCAGTGGGCTGTGCGTCTTATTTCCGGTCACAACGCTGGTGCTGCGCCAATCTTCTCCTTGCGAAGTAAGGCTGCATCGTTCTGGTTCGGGGTGCGGTGATTTTCTCACCGCGATGCAGGCTGTGCTTCGTTTCTTGCAGGCTGTGCGTCGATTTGCGCTGCACAGGGAGTTCTCTTGCAGGAATGA
The DNA here is from genome assembly GCF_031143425.1 of Pleurodeles waltl. Classification (NCBI taxonomy): domain Eukaryota; kingdom Metazoa; phylum Chordata; class Amphibia; order Caudata; family Salamandridae; genus Pleurodeles; species Pleurodeles waltl. The sequence continues at coordinate 514,984,414 of NC_090445.1, forward strand.
AGTCTTTTTGGCCCTGAGACTTCAGGGAACAGGAGGCAAGCTCTATCCAAGCCCCTGGAGAGCACTTCTCAGTACAGCCAGAGAGCAGCAAGGCAGCAGGGCAACAGCAAGGCAGCAGTCCTTCTCAGAAAAGCAGTCAGGTGAGTCCTTTGGGCAGCCAGGCAGTTCGTCTTGGCAGGTTGCAGGTTCTGGTTCAGGTTCTCTTCTCCAGGAAGTGTCTTGATGAAGTAGAGTGTCTACTCAGAACTGTCTAAGTTGGTAGGGTCAGAGACCCTGCTTAAATACCCAAATGTGCCTTTGAAGTGGGAGAGACTTCAAATAGTGGCTTAGAAGTGCACAAGGTCCCCTTTCAGTTCCATCCCGTCTGCCAGGGCCCCAGTAGGGGGTGTGGCAGTCCTTTGTGTGAAGGCAGGCTACTGTTGTTTGATATGTAAGTGTCAGGCACTCCACCCTCCCAGCCCAGGAAGACCCATTCAATATGCAGATGTATGCAAGTGTGACTGAGCATCCTGTGTTTGGGGTTGTCTGAGTAAATGCACAAGGGAGCTTTCAACTAAACCTAGCCAGACGTGGATTGGAAGGCACAGAAGGATTTAAGTGTAGAGAAATGCTCACTTTCTAAAAGTGGCATTTCTAGAATAGCAATATTAAATCCAACTTCACCAATAAGCAGGATTTTCTATTACCATTCTGGCCATACTAAATATGACCTGGCTACTCCTTTCAGATCAGAATCTACCACTCACAGTGTATGAGGGTAGCCCTAATGCTATCCTATGAAAGGAGTAGGCCTCACTGCAGTGTAAAACGAATTTAGGAGCTTTACACTACCAGGACATATAGAACACACATGTTCATGTCCTGCATTTTATTTACATACCACCCTACCCTATGGGCTTCCTAGGGTCTACCTTAGGGGTGACTTACATGAAGAAAAAGGGGAGTTTAAGGCTTGGCAATTACTCTTAAATGGCAAGCAGAAGTGGCAGTGAAACTGCACACACAGGCCCTGCAGTGGCAGGTCTGAGACATGGTTAGGGGGCTACTTATGTGGGTGGAACAACCAGTGCTGCAGCCCACTAGTAGCATTTAATTTACAGGCCCTGGCCACATGTAGTGCACTTGACTAGGGACTTACATGTAAATTAAATAAGCCAATTGGGTATGAGCCAATGTCACCATGTTTTACGGAGAGAGCATATGCACTTTAGCCCTGCTTATCAGTGGTAAAGTGTGCAGAGTCCTAAAGCCAGCAAAAATGAGGTTAGCAAAAGAGAAGGAGGAAGGCAAAACGTTTGGGGGTGACCTTGCAGAAAGGCCATTTCCAACATATCCCCCTTACAGCCTAAAGCCAGGGTAGGCTAATCAACACTCTGAAGGACTTCCCTGCTTAAGGCGCTAGAACACGGACAAAGGCCCACTACTGCAGGGGCACTTGCCAGTTCTACACCTTTCTGAACTTAGTGAGGCTCCTCTGTCTATACTCTCTGGGGCCACTGAACTGACCCACGGGGAACCATTCGCGTCATCCGAGGACCCCATCTGTGAAGCTCCTAACTTTAATTTGCTCACAGATGCATCCCAGTATACAGACAGTACCACCATGGCCAACATAGTGATGTGGCCCATTCCACCCCCTGGGTCTGACTTCTGTCCCCAACCCAGAGAAAAAACTGTCCACGAGGACAGTAACCAAAAGAGGCCACTGACAGCTGTCAGTGTCAGGAGCCAGGCCCCAGACCATCCACTGCTAAGTGGAGACCCTGAGTGGGGCCTTTGGGCGAGCTTCTCCTCCAGCTGGGGGGCTGTCAGGGAGCTCCCAGGGGGCTCCTAAGGCATCTCAGAATGGGGGGCAGTAGCTCCAGGGGTCTTGCACCCCTATTCTATTCTACCTTCCACCAGTTCAGGTGGGGTACCCTGACACTGGTCACCCAGCCCAGGGTCTGTACCCTGAGGCTGAACAGGGGACAAGGGTGAGTCCTTCCTCACCTTGTCCCTCCCTCTGGACTTCCGTGCCCTCCTCTGAGGAGTGGTACTGCCAGCCAACTGAACTGTCAGGGCGTCTTTAGGGGTCACCCCTCTCAAGTCACCTGACACTGGGAAGCTCTCATCAGGGGACGGTCTCACAGTGCAGACTAGGTTACCCTGCTTAGGTCTCCTGTGGGAACAGTCCAAGCACTGGGGCTGAAAATAGGACATCCTGGGCCTCTGTCCACCCCCACCTCTCCTCCTATCTTTAGAAGGGACATGGGACTCTTTCCCCCCCTGACCATTATGGGACCTATCTGGGTCATGGTGCACCTCCCCCCACTCTGTTGGGGGGGAACCTAAACCACTCTGCTTAGGGTCACTCCTAAATGCCTTTTCAGACACTCTGCCTCCTTTGCATGTTCCCTGGGGTCAGAGAACTTACAATCAACCAGATGCTGGCGTAGCCCTGGAAAACAGTGACTAAATATGTTCTCTCTGGCCATCAAATTGTACAGCCCCTCAAAAGTATTTACCATACTACCCTTCACCCGGCCATCCAGTGCCTTGCAAAGGTGTCCCACAAAATCCCCCCATGAGTGGTGATGCAGTTTCCTACTGCCCCTGATTCTCAACCTGCTCTCCTCTGGGGTGAAGCCATACCTCTTGACAAGGGTCTCCTTCATGGTTGGATACCTCAACCTGTCTCTCCCATCTAGGGCCAGAAGGGCATCCCTACCATTGCCAGGTATATGCCCCCATTGGACAGCCCCCCAATCCTCCTCAGGGATCCGGTGTGCAACTAGGGTGACCTCATACACTTCAAACCACATGTCTATGTCCTCCCCCTCTCTGAAGTCAGGTACAAAATCTCTGGGTAGGTTGACCTCTTTCTCAGCATTGGACATTGTAGTTTTGGTGCCACCACTGGACTCTACTTGCTGTGCTTTTAAGTCCAGTCCTTCAGACTCAGTTCATGAGCCAACAAGATTTTTCTTTCTGCTAAAGCCCTCTCAGCCTCAGCTCTTTTCTCCTCTGCCAGGGCTTTGCCAGCCTCAGCTCTTCTCTCCTATGCAGCCAGTTGAGCTAGCTGCAGCCTCGGGTCCCTCTCAGCCTGTCTGTCCCTCAGCTCCTCAGAGAACAGGGCATAGGAGGAGACACTGCTTCCAGCATATGATCCAGATGTGAGACTCACTCTCTGTGGGTTCCCTTTTCTCCTCTGGAGCCACTGCTAAGTCATTTTTCTCCTCCTCCTCATTACCCTTCTAAGGGCCATCACCCCTTTGGTCCTTTGCTGCCCTTTCCTCTTTCTAGCGTGCTTTGTTAAAGTCTACAAAGGCATCCTGCAGTTCCTGCTTAGTGGATCTCTTTGACACAGCCAGGCCCCTCTCTTTGCAAAGTTCCCTCAGCTCAGCCTTGGTGAGGGATTCAATGAGGACTATGTCTGACTTGTCGTAGTCTTTTGTGAAGCTGGAATCCATTTCCAAGCTGTACAAGGTATCACAGGCACAACACAAAGTTCCAAATTTGCGAAGGAGAGGTAGGATTCACATTTGAAAAAAATTACCAAATGGAGAGAAAAAAATGAGCAGAAAAAACAACTCGTAATGGTCTTTAACTGTGGGTAGGTAGTGTACACATAGCTACTGTATGTTACTGCACAAATACAAGTCCTATCCTCACCGTCGATCACCAATGTTAGAAATGGGGTCTTTGGTTGGCAGTCGGGTTACCCCCCTGTCCAAGCAAGGACCCTCCCTCTAGTCAGGGTTTAAGTCACACACAATCCAAATTATCCTGTGCCCACCCTCTGGTAGCTTGGCACTGGGCAGTCAGACTTAACTTAGAAGGCAATGTGTAAAGTATTTGTGCAATAAATCATGCAATAACACAGTAGAACACCACAAAAATACACCAAACAGTGTTTAGAAAAATATATCATATTTATCTGGTAAGATGTAGGTCAAAACGATTAAGATGCAATAAAGTATATGTTGAAATATCACTGTAAAAATGATATAAAGTGTATTTAGGCTCTTAAAAACAACAAGTGTCTCTTGCAAGCACAAAGTACCTGGTTTGCGTTCAAATTCTCCGCCAGGGACCGGACAGGAAATGCGTTGAAAACGGGGAGGTGTTGGTCGATTTTTCCGGCGCACACAGACGATGTGTTGTTGAGTTTTCATGCAGGGCAGGCTTTGCATCGATTTCCGGCTGGCAGCCTGGGATCCTCTTCAGGTTGCAGGGTTTTTGGACGCCCCGGGAGCGATGCGTTGAAATCCAGCACTTGCAGGACAAAGTCACAGGGGCTGCGTCGATCCGGTGGGTGATGCGTGGAAATTTCTACCGCATGGCAGGCGCTGAGTCAATTCCTCTCAGGAAGTCGGGCTGCGTCGTTCCGGCTCAGCTTTGCGTCGATCCAGTGGGCCGTGCATCGAATTTCCTGTCGCAACACTGGCGCTGCGTCGATCAAGTCGGGCTGCGTCGTTCCGGTTTGGCGTGCTGTGATTTTCTTGCAGGCTGTGCGTCGATTTTCACTGCACAGGGAGTTCTCTTGCAGGAATGAAGTCTTTGTGGTCCTGAGACTTCAAGGAACAGGAGCCAAGCTCTATCCAAGCCCTTGGAGAGCACTTCTCAGCACAGCCAGAGAGCAGCAAGGCAGCAGGGCAACATCAAGGCAGCAGTCCTTCTCAGAAAAGCAGTCAGGCGAGTCCTTTGGGCCGCCAGACAGTTCTTCTTGGCAGGTTCTGGTTCAGGTTTTCTTCTCCAGGAAGTGTCTTTATGAAGTAGAGTGTTTACGTTGGTAGGGTCAGAGACCCTGCTTAAATACCCAAATGTGCCTTTGAAGTGGGAGAGACTTCAAATAGTGGCTTAGAAGTGCACAAGGTCCCCTTTCAGTTCCATCCTGTCTGCCAGGGTCCCGGTAGGAGGTGTGGCAGTCCTTTGTGTGAAGGCAGGCTACTGTCCTTTGACATGCAAGTGTCAGGCCCTCCAACCTCCCAGCCCAGGAAGACCCATTCAATATGCAGATGTATGCAAGTGTGACTGAGCATCCTGTGTTTGGGGTTGTCTGAGTGAATGCACAAGGGAGCTGTCAACTAAACCTAGCCAGACGTGGATTGGAAAGCACAGTAGGATTTAAGTGTAGAGAAATGCTCACTTTTTAAAAGTGCCATTTCTAGAATAGAAATATTAAATCCAACTATACCAATAAGCAGGATTTTCTATTACCATTCTGGCCATACTAAATATGACCTGGCTACTCCTTTCAGATCAGAATCTAACACTCACAGTGTATGATGGTAGCCCTAATGCTATCCTATGAAAGGAGCAGGCCTCACAGCAGTGTAAAACGGATTTAGGAGTTTTACACTACCAGGCCACATAGAACACACATGTTCATGTCCTGCCTTTTATCTACATATCACCCTGCCCTACGGCTACCTAGGGCCTACCTTAGGAGTGACTTATATGTAGAAAAGGGGGAGCTTAAGGCTTGGCAATTACTTTTAAATGCCAAGTCGAAGAGGCAGTTAAACTGCACACAAAGCCCTGCAGTGGCAGGCCTGAGACATGGTTAGGAGGCTACTTATGTGGGTGGCACAACCAGTGCTGCAGCCCACTAGTAGCATTTAATTTACAGTCCCTGGGCACATGTAGTGCACTTGACTAGGGACTTACAAGTAAATTAAATAAGCCAATAGGGTATGAGCCAATGTCACCATATTTTAAGGAGAGAGCATATGCACTTTAACCCTGATTAACAGTGGTAAAGTGTGCAGAGTCCTAAAGCCAACAAAAATGAGGTCAGAAAAAGAAGGAGGAAGGCAAAAGGTTTGGAGGTGACCCTGCAGAAAGGGCATTTTCAACAGTAAACGTATGATTTCCTGACCAATGGCAATGTGGTAAGTTCTTTAGGACATTTTAACTTAGCCCGAAGGCACAGAAGAGAGGCACATTCATTCTATTCTGATTTTTCCCGTAGTGGTTCTGTTTGAGGAGCTGAACAGTTCCTGATGATTTATTTCCATGTTTGATGTTATTGCTTAAGTTTTATAATGCTGAATGCTGATCCCTTAGTTACTGTGCCCAAATGGTTCAGATAGTTTAGAGTCCCCAGGTCTAAACCATCCCCTTTCACTGCCCGTTGCTAAAGCTGACCAGACGGATGTCCAACTGACGAAGATAATTGCAGCTTGCTCATCAATATGAGGAGAGGTATAACAAAATCCTATTGTTCTTGTTCTAGGTCATGTTCGTTTGTTTCTAGGTACCAACCACTATTTTGATAGAGCCATAGTTACATGTTTTCCAAATTAACTTTGACTAAATTGTTTTGCATGAAGTCCAACTATGCTATTCTAATCAGAAGGTTAGTTATGGAGCCCTGAAATGTTAACTTGCTATTAACAAAGAATTGATGCTATTCATCTGTTGAATTTAGATGTATGTTATTTCAATTTCACAGTTATTTTTGCTATTAATTTGTACTGTGATCCTGGAATGCTTAGTTGTCAATGCTTTGGCTAAACTGAGATTCTTTAGAAGGTTTGGTCAACCGGTGTTGTTCATATATGCTTATCATTTGGTGTTGACATTAATTTATGTGACCTTAGCATTGTTAATATAGGGAAATAAACCAACTTTTATATAAAGGTGTGGTTATTTGCGGTCAAGTGGGTCACACTGTGTGAAGTTTACTGACTCCAAAGAGTATTTGATGGTGTTTATTAATTATGATGTAGTAATTGCATTGGGTCAAGGACTTGTGGCGGAATCACTCTAAGCGTAGTCAAAAGATCTATCGAACCTCTAGCGCGTCCCCTTATAAATTAAAATTAAAAGACCAAATAAGAACAGGCGTGTTAACAGAAGCACCTCGTTCCCTAAATTCTTAATTTGATGCACTGTAAGGGTCAGTAAAGACACTTAAAGAAAGGGCAATACAGTTGGGGACGTCCATCCAGGACATTGCTAATAACAGAAAAATACCTTTAAGTGCTATAAGATGGTCAACAACTCAGATGTTACAATGCCTTAGACCAGTGGTTCCCAACCTGTGGTCCGGGGACCCCTGGAGGTCCGCAAAGCCTCCTCAGGGGGTCTGCAACTGCTTAGAAAATTAAATAACATTAACAGATTAGGTCCCCAGCTTTCAGTAATGAGTCAGTGGGGGGGGGGGTGCCTGGGCTCCAACAAAAATTCAGTGGGGGTCCCCGGGTTCCAGTAATGATAAAGTGGGGGTCCATATAAGTCAAAAGGTTGGGAACCACTGCCTTAGACCAATGAATAATGTTCTTTCAATAGGCAGTCAAAGTCCTTAACTGGAAGTATTGGGAATTCAGGATGATGAAGGAGGATTTGACCTGGGCACCTAGCTGCATGACAGAGGAGTTTTATATGCCAATAGAGGAGATGGGTACCAATGGGTACCAGGACTTCAGTCATTTCACCCCTCTGCAGAGAGAAATGGAGTAGGCCAACTGTCATGCTGATCGTAACGAATAAGAATGTCACAGATCATATTCTGGAAGCCATGTGATGCAAATGGAAGATCCACCCTGAAGGTGGCCCAGTTTAGTTTTCCTTAAAACATGTGAGGAAACGGAAAAGATAACAAGGGAATTGTTAATATTCTGAGTGTTTTAATATGGAGGTGTGCAGGCAAGAAAACTCAGTGCGGTGAGAGAAGGCCAAAAACATCTGTTCCTTAGTTCACAAAGCGCTGTAACCTTCTGGACAAAATGGAGAGGAAAGGAAACAGTGTCTCAATATGCAATAATTGAAGAGTACCTGTCCTGAATATCTGAAATAAGGAGGGCATTGCATTGCCCTTACTATACTCTAAATGTTACTGGATTAGATGAGTGACAATGGTGAATTGACAGATGCTAATAAAACTGTTTGACTCTCTACTCATAGTGCAGAGGCCACACTTTTGTGTTTTGTCCTTTCAGCCTCTTACCAACTATTATTTTGCCTTGTTAATACACCTTCCTCAGTTAGACAGTCTTGCCCTCTTCCTCTTCCATTTTCATTCCTCTTGCTTTATATAATCTTTTTTTCCTTCCCCAAATTTAGATTTTCCATTGGATCCCCAGGAAAGATATCACAGACCCCTTACGATCAGATGTAGATGATGCCTGCTGCACAGTGGCTGAACGAGTTCAAGGGCCCTTAAGATCCTTAATGTAGCATTTTGGTTGAAGACAAAGGGGGTTATTCCAAATTTGGAGGAGGTGGTAATCCGTCCCAAATGTGACGGATATACCACCAGCCATATTACGAGTTCCATAGGATATAATGGACTCGTAATACGGCTGGTGGTATATCCGTCACTTTACCGTCACTTTTGAGACGGATTACCACTTCCTCCAAAGTTGGAATAACCCCCAAAGTGTTTTGGTAAGTGGTGAAACATTATTATTCTGAGTTATAATGAGGACACTAAGCAAAATGTATGCATGCAGCAACAGCTATTAAACACATCACAGCAGGATTAATTTTGAAATGTTGTCACCTTTGAATGTCCATAAAAGTTTGTTTAGGAAAAAATGATACCCATTGGACAGAAGCTATATCATGCTTGGGTCAATCAGTGATCTTTAACTGCTGAACCTAGTTCTGCTTTTTCGGGCATCTGCTGTTTCAGTAAAATCTCAAGTAATCCTCAGCAATGGTCTAACTCTAAAACCTGATTTTCTGTACTACCACACACGTCCAACCTTTTATGGAAAATGGGACATCAGAACGCCTGTCGTTTTGCCTCTATTATCCCCTCTCCAACTTTCGACTCCTTATATCCCTTATGGAGGAGTGGAAATGCATTCTCGTAGGACAGTCTTCTGGGGGCACACCAACACTGCGACATGGGGAAAAACTACCATCTGGCCAGGGACCACTGCAATCCAGATATCAAAAGATGGAATTTCAAACTGAACAGTATTACATGTAAGTTTATAAACCAACATAACTCTACCTCCAAATATTCCATCTCTGACCCCCATCTGGCACTGAAGCATAACGGTTCCTTTGCCAGAAAAAAAGAATTCCGGCGAAACACAAGCAAACTAAACACGAAATTTAGAACAAACACAACAATAAAGTATGTCGTTAAGCACACTGTCCGAGAAGGAGCTAAATGCAGAGTGAATTCAGGGATGCTGAAGGAAGGGCAAAACCTTCACAGTGGCAAGAGTCGGTGCTCTCTTAGATTGAAAGAAAAGTGGGTAAGTTCGGGGGCAGGTAGGGCGCAACTGGTGTTGATGTTTCAAAAAACATTAGAGCTACTTCATGGGTGGTGAACTTAACTACTGAGCCCTCCTGGAGCCCGAGCATGGTCTGAAATACCTTTGAGTATGAGATTCTGCAATTCAGAAATGCGGTGTAACATTGGTGATGTATGATTCCCGGGCTGGCGAGGTAGTTGAAATTGCAGAATTACAGGCTGGAGGAGTTGAGGTGACCTCGCCTTGTAGTCTGACAGCCTCAAGGACTCACTTTCTGTCCGTAAACTCAACAGAGTGCAGTAGGCTTATGCAATGTTTGGGTGCCAGTTGGAAACATGTGTGCTTACTGGTCATTGCGAAGGGAAGCAGCACGTTTTTTATGAAGATTTAATGAAGGAGCTGCAGCAAAGCCAATTCACGCCACATTGCGTTAGCTACGGCAGCCCAGTGATAAGACTGTCCTTCCTTTGTTAAGAGTAGCAGGCACCACAGGCAATGGGGGCACCATGCCACGCCCTCTGTCTAACAATCTGGTTCCGGTGTAGTGATACATGGCCCCACCGGTACTGAAGAAGACAGTGCGTAGTTGCAGGCCCAGAAACGCAATGCGGTCATCAAGTCTGGTCTCTCGCTCTTTCCTTCCATCTGTTCAGTCAAAAATTCCAAAGGGATGCGTCATGTGTCCTGACTTGTGGCAGCAGACCGACGGGCTCTTCTCTTTGGTACTAAGAAACAAGTAATTACCCACCAAGACTCTGCTTCAGACTTATTACCTGAAGGTCGACTCGCATGCAGGTGGCTAGTTACCACATACATTTGGCGACGAGTGCCGCTGACCTGACCGGTCACGTTACATGGAAAGAGACCATCTGATGAACACTGTTTGGCAAAAGAAACAAGGGCAGTGGGATCACGAGCTGTTGGAGGAGGGAGGAAGCAACAATGACAGAGAAAGCACTATAGGTGTATCTTCTCTGTACTGAAGTGTGAAGAGCTGGTACTATGATGCATGGAATAGGCCGGGTCAGGCAGAGGAGTCACAACAGCCATTATAATAATGACGCTAACACTGTGCCAGACCTGGAGTATTAAGTGCGTGGTGGTCATTTTTATAACATCAGGACAGTTCACTGTTCATAGGTGCAAGCCTGGGGAGTTGCATCCGTGTATCGTATTGCAACACTTGTATGTCATTCACCACCCCGGTGACGTACTGAAGCGCTTGTCTACATGGGTAGCATACTAAACCATGTACGGTGTGTCGCTGGAAGTGTGTTATCTTTGTTCTGATGCTGGGGGAAATGTTTCCATGTTCCTGGATGATGACCACAGATGTGTGGTTATAGTATTATGGGAGGCAGTGATTAGCAGTGTGATGAAAAAAGTGAGAGAGGCACACAATTTATGGTTTTCAGTAAGCTGGCAGCTTTCAGCCGCTCAGCGGGTCCCTTTATGGAGTTTTTTTATGATCATAGTCCACTGAGCTGTTACATCTCTGGAATGTCCAGGCCAAGATATTTTGTTTAAAGTTTAAGGTCCTGAGCAGGCATAGGTTGGAGGGAGAGATGTGGGGAGTTATGCTGGGCTGGGCTGGACTTTCACCCTAGTCTTTATGAGGTGTCAATATGCTTCACAGGATGTGGCTAGCTGGAACCCATAGTGGTGGAGTAAATTAAAGTCCTGTTAGCCAGGAGCATGTGGCAGATCTCTTCAGGTGTTCCATTAATGTTCAGTTGAGGATGGGTTGTTTATTGCTGTTGACTGGTACCCGTTATGCATTCTTAATAAACTGCAATTGACTGCCCAACCACTAAGTGTCATGGTCAGAGCGTTATACGTTTACAATACGTGCATTGTCATTGGATTGATATAGCACATACTTTCCTTGACGAGTGGTTTAAGTGCTTTGCGCCAGAGAGCACCTTGCTTTGAAACCCAAGATTAGTGTGTATTTTTACGTGGTTATAGGGATTAGTCTACTGCTCCTAAGGAAAGCTTCATGCATTCACTTCACTTTCAACGTGGTAGATTAAACTGATGGTAATTTCGTGTGACCTTTAGTGGAAGAGGGGGTATGTGAAATAATGCAAATGTCTGGCAGTGTTATTGGATGATCTATGGGAGTATTCATTATAGTAAGGTTGCAGGGGTATGATATAAAAAAATAGGTTGCAATCTTTGAAATGAAAGGTGGGAAATTTGTGAAAGTGCAATAAAGGGATTAACGTAAACATCCATGGGATTTATAGTAAGATGCGCTCAGACAGGAGGCATGCAGAGGACGGAAATTGAAGGGAGGTTCATTTGAAAGAAAAGGAAAGGCAACAATTACAAGTTTTAAGTCAGGATCAATTTTCTAGGGAACATAAAGGGGCCTTTTTTTTTTTTTTTTACATTGGATGCAATTGTAGGATGCAAAACTGTAGAAAGAAACACTATTATTTGCAGTGAGAGAGTGCTATATTGGGTACTTTAGATAAGCACTAGAATCAGGCTAACAGTATATTTCCTGAAAGGCCACAGCCACCGTTTCTACAAGAATGGCTGATGAGCTCAAGGGCTGGAAGCGTAGAGTAATTGCTGCCACTAAAAATAAGGAAATATAGATCTATAGGCTGTGCTCAAATGCAGCAGTAACCTCAGGACCGTATCAATGTGAGAGTAGGGTAAATAATGACAAGATTGAATGGAAGATTCTGCAAATGCCGGAACAGATGTCTTTTGAGGTTCACCCTTAAACTTTGGCTCAGAGTATTAATTATGTGAGTAAAGTAGTATCCATAGACTGTGGAAGTGTATTGTCTGCTTTTTTGTGGCCAATCTTTTAAACGGATATATAGAAGTGCAGGTACTCACTATTCAGAGTAGCTGCTTGCTCCTAAAAAATGGCAGTACTCCCTCATTTAAATGTATTACAGCAGGGCTAAGAGGTGCAGATACTCTCTTTTTCAAATTAAATGTGTGCCGGTACTTAGTACCGGCCAGTATCTGCTCATTTAAAGCACTGTGGTTGGAGGGTGGAGACCTACACAGTGAGGTCAGGATGAAGTAAACAGGGCTACTTTTAGCAATTGTTTGAGCCTTGTTAGCAGGAGGGGGAGGTGGGGGGGGGGGGGGGTAAAGATTACTTCTCTCTTAGCGCTGCTATTTCAAAGATGGTGAGAGTCCGACTGCAGTTTCTGTTATTCAAGGTCAGGCCTACCATTTGTCTGTCCCTAATTGCTGCTGCAGAAAAGTTAATGACAGCCATGTAGAGAGATCGCACACTTCATTGTGCCAATATTCTGGGTTCTTCTGCTTAGAGCGAGCACCTATGCCACCTGCTGTGGGAAGCATCACAAACACAAGGTGCCTGAGAATAACACTTGAGGAAACAAAACGGTTCCACAACCACAAAGTTAAACAGCGCTGTAGGGCCAGATGGAGGCTTCTTTTGACTTTAACACTACGCTTTGTTCGCTGTATACCGATTCATAATGAGAGAATTTGAATCTGTAACATACAAGTGGCAGCAAATCTCAGCAGCAAGTGATTGGGTGCCCGAGTTATCGTATTAGTGCAGAGTAGGACAACAGAGCAGGGCTGCAATTCCTTGGACTGACAGGCTGCCCGTACTTCACTTAAACATAAGGTTAAATAAAATGACATATCAGATTTACACTGTACACACACACACACTTGCACATGTGCGCACACACACGTGCACACCGTCTCTCTACACAAGTATGAATAGAATATGCTTACTATTATACAGTTCAAAAGTGGGCAACTTGTGAGCCTCAGTAGGATAACTATAAAGCATTCCAGGCGGGACTGAGATCTGCAGGTTACATCAGATCTCAGCAACAGGCACTCTAACCACTGAGCTGCCATGGTGCCTTTCAAAACATATTTTCTTCAAGTAAAGATTCAGATAAATGATAGGTATGTAGAAGCCTCTGTGTTGCTCTCAGAGCGAGGAGGGGTTAGACTGCAACAGGATGGAGCAACTTCAAATATTGCAAGTAATCGGAGACAGATTTTAAATCGCAAGAAATCCTACACGAAAACGTGAGAGGGAGAGAAAGTAACAGATCCAGACGACAATCTACCTGTCCACAACTGACGCGTTACGGAGCGCCGAGTCCTTTCCCCACAACCCGAGTTAAGGGCTCACCGGCGATTCAAGGCACTTTTAGGTCCTCCCCCCTCACCCTTTCTCCCTTGGAAACCATCCCCCGAACTCCCTCCTCTGCATGTCACATCAAAACCCCTCCCCCCTTCGTTTTTTTTTTTAAGAGGTCGTCAACTCCCCTGCTATGGGTATATAGTAAAAACACAGTTTTCAAACATAAAAAGAATACCTTCATTCAATAATTCTGCACTCAAGAGTCTGGAGGGCCCGCCGCCCTGCTCACAAACACTTTAATGCCACGATATGACTTTGGTACTATGCACATATCCACTAATATAAGTTTTAACTCAGCACGCAAGTATTGTGCAAGAACCAAAATATCGTGGAGGAATAAAAGGATCTCAACAACCTGCGCTTCACGTTAGAACAGAAGCTTTTCAAAAGAAGACCCAAGGCAACCATCCTTTATTGGGTCACTGGGGGCTGGGAGGGGTGTTATGGTTTCTTCCCGTGCACCTTGCTGCCTCAAGTGAGCCAGCCTTCATGTTATGCACTGGAGCGCCAAATGCGACTTTAGGTGTATGTGCTGTGGCCAATGGCAGCTGTCGATCTGTTCTCTCCCTGATCTACGTCAGCTTTAACATGAGCATGCTGGGCAGCCTGGAGCAGGCCCCGGAGCTCGAGGAGACCCTGCTGCCAACAGTTTCTTTGAAACAGTCACTCTTCAGAGTACCACATTTCTTAGGATAGGCTCGAGAACAGACTTTTCCTGTAAATAAGCTACATGTCTGCTAAATTTAGCATAAACACAGTAAAAAAATCGAGTTTCTTTACACTACATGACACACAACAGTCCTGCTAAGTATACTCTGCTTGAAGTACTTTCACAAGGGGACAAAGCACCAACCCCGAGTAAAACAAGAGCGTCCTCTGCCGTCATTTATGTAATCTGCCCACTTAAAATGTCGCACCCGCTTCGATTTTTGCAATCTCCTTTCATCTGTGAATATTTCCATGGCAAGATGGTTGTTTTAAACTGGTAGAAATGTGCATTGTTAGCAGGGGGTGCAGCTGAGTTCTGTTATGTGGGAACAAAAGCTGAGCTTCAACAATGTGCAAGAATAGCGGCAATGGCGAGGATGTCCGTGGAGAAACTTTTGTGCAGGACTGTAGTTGAATTAATGTAGATCTTTTCAAGATGGGAAGTGAGACACCTCTTTTTACTTTAAAATATGGATTGTCCCCGTAAAACTGCATACTCTTTATAACCAAATCCTTGATGCAGCCACTACTGAAGGGCAATACCCTATTACAATACAGCGGGATAGCCGGGGAGTGTAACTGCTTCTGGCCGGTCATCTGGCACAACATGTGCCAAACCCAAATCATGGTTGCCACAGTCTCTATGCAGCCTTTGGCCGACGCCATCTACCAGACTTTGCTTAAACCTTCTGATATTTGTTTGCTCTCGACCACTAAATGTGGTATATAAACAGAATGGTGGTACTAACATATAGCAGAATGAGACTGTGGAGCATAAAAATACATATCCTAATCTGGGATTGTCACGATATCATTGTCGTACTGGCAGTATTTCCTATCATCTTCTCTGTTTTGTTTCCACGCCCACATGAAGCATGATAGAAACTGGACCTCTAGTTGGCACAGGTATGCACCCTGTCCAAGTAGGGACCACAATCCTAGTCAGGGTAAATTCGATACATACCCTAAATTAACCTGTGCTCACCCCTTGGTAACTTGGCACAGAGCAATGAGGCTTAACCTAAAATGCAATGCGTAAAGTATTTGTGCAACACTTAATTACAGTAACAGTGAAAGATATCACAAAAAGAATACACACCAGTTTAGCAAAATAAATAGTTTTTTCTCTGATTACAACACGACCAAAATGACAAAAATCCAACCACTGGGTTATGAGTTATGCATTTTCAAAGGTATTAGAATAAATACAGCATGTTAAATACTGAGTCCATTTCTTATGATAATGGCATTACTCCTAGTCCTACTCCCTGGCCTTCCTTTAAACCAATGAGGCTTCCTGCCTCCCTCTAGACCCTCCCTTCCCCTTTTAAATCCCCCCCACCCCTACCACCTCCTGTACAAATACCAAGCCCAAGCAGCAACTCAGACAGTCCGTACTGTGGGGGCGGGAGGGAACGGAAAGGAAGGCGAGGGAGTAGGACTAGGAGTAATGCCATTATTGTAAGAAATGGACGCATTACCTCCCGTCCCTCCCTCGCCTTCCTTTAAACCAATGAGACATAGCAAGAAAAACACAGGAGACGGACACTGAGTTGCAAGACGTTTATTACAATGCACCCAGACCACCGAGACCCTACCCCTATTACCGCATAGAGGATAAGACCCGGTGACCCAACACCGACTCCAAACTACCCAAGTTCGTCAGCCTATAATGCCGGACAAATGTTGAGGGAGAGGCCAAGGTGGCGGCCCTGCAAATCTCCACCACTGAAGTTCCCTGAAGCTCAGCCACAGTGGCCGCCATACCCCTGGTAGAACGGCCCTGAATCCCCTGGGGAGGAACCACCCCTTTCAATGAATACGCCAACAGAATCAGAGACCTCACCCACCGACTCAGCGAAGTCGTGGAAGGCTTCTCACCCGGACCGAAATTCACAAAAAGCGAATCACCTTTACGGAAAGGAGCCACCACACGCAGATACTCCAACAATGCCCTGCGCACATCCAAAGAATGCAACCGCACCTCCTCATCCGAGGAGGGATTCGGACAAAACGAAGGAAGGATGACCTCCTGGCGAGCATGAAAAGAAGAATTAACTTTCGGAATAAAAGAAGGAACCGGAACAAGCACCACACGATCCAGAAAAACTTTACAAAAAGGAAAAGAACAGGCCAAGGCCCCCAATTCCCCTAAACGGCGGGCCGAAGTAATGGCCACCAAAAGGAACGTCTTCAAAGAAAGATGGCGCAAGTCACAGTCCCCCAGAGGTTCAAAAGGGGCAGCAGTCAACGCATCCAAAACTAAAGAAAGATCCCAAGAAGGAAAAGAGCGTACAGGGCGAGGAAACAAATTAAGAAGCCCCTGAAAAAATCTAGGCATCAAATGACCATCATCCGACAGATAACGCCAAGGACCCCTAAACGCCTGAATAGCCGTCCACTGCACCCGCAGAGAAGCCACTGACAACCCCAATTGTGCACCATCCTGTAAAAATTGCATCACATCAAATATAGAAGCAAAGGTAGGATCCAAAGTATGCCGGACGCACCAGGAAGAAAAGACTTTCCACTGCCTAAGACTTTCCACTGACTACCATACGAAGCCAAAGTGGAACGCCGCCTTGACGCCAGTAAAGTAGAACTCAAACCCACTGGCACCCGAGACCCGTCAAACCCCGCCGTTCAACTGCCAGGCCGTCAAGTGTAACCTCCTCAACGACCCCTGTGTGAGGCAAGGAAACTCCAGGGGAGACAGACAAAGAGGAAGAGGCCACATCCGACCGGATGCCATCAGCTGCAATAATGGAAACCAATTCGCCCTCGGCCAATGGGGCGCAACCAAGATAACCCTGGCTCCCAGATGCCTCACTTTCAATAGAAAGGACCGGATCAGCTGAAACGGCGGGAACGCGTACAAAAGGCCCCGAGGCTAAGGACACGACATCCCGTCCACCTCCCAAGCCTGAGGACACCGAAACCAGGAGCAGAAGCGACTGAGTTTCGCATTCTCCGGGGATGCAAACACATCCAACACCGGAACACCCCCGAGATGAACAAGATGAAGAAATAGCGACCTCCGGAGGGAGAAAAGTTGTGAGGAAGGAATCATCCTGCTTAGCAGATCCGCCCGAACATTGACCACCCCCCGAATGTAGGTAGCCCGGAGCGAAGGAACCCATTCCTGAGCCCACACAAAAATCTTCCTGGCCAGAATGAACAAAGCCCTCGACCTGGTCCCCCCTGTCGGTTGACATAAGCCTTGGCCACTAAGTTGTCTGTCCGAATAAGAACCGCAACTCCCTTCAGGGACACCTGGAAATAAATTAGGGCCAATAACACTGCCTTCAACTCGCGCCAATTCGATGACCGATTGGCCTCCAGTGGGGACCAAAATCCCTGAATCTGTGCCGACCCCATCCAAGCACCCCAACCTGAGAGGCTGGCATCCGTTGTTAGCACCAACGGGCTCAGAGGATACAAAGAGACCCCTACCCGAAGATGATTGGACTCCAACCACCACCTTAACTCCCTGCAAATCAACCCTGACCCCGGAATTCGGGTCATCAGAGAACCAGACCCCAGCGCCCACCTTCTCAGGAACCAGTTCATCAAGCAAAGAAGAAGGAATCGCGCCCAAGGAACCAGAAATATTACGGACGCCAAATGACCTTGCAGACGTAACCATAGAAGCGCATGGGGTGCAGACCTCTTTTCAGACACCGTCATCAAACCGAGAAGAGTCCGAAACCGAGCCCCTAGAAAAACCAGATCTTGGGAAGGAACCAAATCTGACTTCCCCCAGTTGATCAAAAAACCCGTGGTTTTGCAGGACCACCAGAACCCGGGCCACCTGTCTCCTCAACGGGCCCTGTGAGGGTGCAGGAATTAGGATGTTGTCTAGATAAGGATGAATAAACACCCCTTCTGAATGTAGCAAAGCCACCAGGGGGGCCAGCACCTTTGTAAAAATCCGGGGAGAAGACTTGAGGCCGAAAGGCAGTACACAAAACTGATAATGTTCCAGGCCCACAGCAAACCGTAGGAACCGCTGAGAAGTCTTTGCCACAGGCACATGTAGGTATGCATCCTGCATATCTACTGACACCAGAAAATCCCCCTGACTGACCATCGGAAAAATAGTCTGAATTGACAGCATGCGGAAATGCACCGTCCTGATCCAGGTATTCACTCCCTTCAAATTGAGAACAGGCCGAAAACCCCCTGACACCTTCTGAACTAGAAACAAGACAGAATAAGTGCCCCGACCCCTTTCTTCCAGAGGAACGTGGGAAATGGCCCCTATGACAAGTAAGTCTCGGACTCCGTCCAACAACGCCTCTCTCCGTGCCCCGACCGCAGGCAGAGGAGTGGGACGCACCCCTGAATCGGGCGGCATCACATCGAAATCTATGACGTAACCATTTGCCACAGTGTCCAGCACCCAATGATCGCTGACACTCTCCCGCCAAGCAGAAAGAAAGTGCCTCAGCCTTCCCCCAACCTGCCCTATGCCAGGCCCACAGTGATTGTCAGGACCCCTTCTTGAACCCACCCCGGTTCGAAGGAGCAGCTTTCTTAAGGGAGAAACGGGGCTGAAAACGACGTTTCCTGAAAGAAAAAGACTTTGCATCCATCTAGGGAGAAGAACGGGAATGCTTCTTCCACCCTTTGCCCGAAGCAGATCCCCCTTTATAAAGGTAAGGCATGCTTCCTTTCCTTAAATGCCTTGGAAAGCATTGAAGGTAATTGATCTCCAAACAAGCTACGACCTTCAAAGGGCAGTCTTAGGAGCGCAGACTTCTCCCCAGGATCCGCCTTCCATGACCGCAACCAGAGGACCTACGGGCCCCAAACAAAGCCCCCGATGCTAGAGCCGAAGTATGGACCACATCCGATGATACGTCCGCTAACAACCTGGCCTGCTGTTCCATACCAGCCAGAAGGTCAGAGCACTCCGCACCTTCCTGAACAGCAACTGCCAGTTTATCAAAGTCCTGCACCAACGACTGGGCTGCATAAGCAGAATAAATACCCGCTCTTAGAGCCAGATTCTCAGCCGCAAAAGCCCTTTTGAGACCAGAATCCACCTTACGATCAGTGGCATCCGTAGGCACACAATCCTCCGGATTGACTGCCGTTTTGCCAATCAGGGTTGCCAATATGGAATCCAGGCGAACCGAGGGAGGCAGTACATCCTCCCCTTCCAGCAAATAAAGTTTCTGAAGGAATCGTGGAACTTGAGCTCTATCCACATCCTTCCATTCCCGAAACACCAAATCCTTCACAGGTCCCTGAAAGGCATGGCAAACTTAGAAGGTGTCTGATACTGAGGGAACAAGTGGGAGTCAGAGCTTGTAGGCTGAAACACTGGAAAACCCAAATTGTCCCGAACATGTGACATCACCTCCCACATCTCTTCCCTGGAGACATATTTCCCCCCAAAAGAAGTAGATGGAGCCTCCCCCTCCTCATCATCCGAAAAGGACCGTTCCGCAGTAGTAGGAGGATGTGATGCTTTATACCGAGGAGGCCTGGCAATCCCTGCCAGGAGAGCCCTAGAAACAGCCACCTCTATCATGTCCTGCACCTCCTCCCTGGACATGAGTGGTGCCGCACCAACCCCGGCACGTGGTGACCCCCAGGGGCCGACATGGTAGCAGTACCCTCCTCCTCCGATGAGGAGGAAGAAACAATCCTGAGTCGTTTAGCCGGAACCTTCGGCATGGTAAACCCAAAAAGAACTACCATCTCACTGACCCAGACCACCAAATATACAGGAGAGAGGACCTCCCATAAAAAATCCTGAAACCAATCAAAAATGCACACAATCAGATAAAAATTGCGGGCAGAACGCCCGTCCTACCAGTTCCTGAAGTCCAAAAACGCCAACCGGCCCCTCCGCGCGGCTCCGTGGACCGAGGAACTGGAAATGGATGCCGCAGCCGCAAAGAGCCGGCTGACATCGTCAGTCGACTCCCAGGACGCGTCTCACGAGCAGCCCCGCCTGCTCGGAAAAGACGCGACCGGCCAGAGCACACCTCGAGGGCCCCCGCGCCCAGAGGAGTGCAGGAATCGCGGTCCCCCAGGCCCTGCCGTGGAGGAAAAGAGAAAGGTAAGTCTAGCGTGGGCTAGACAGAAAAAACAGGAGGTGGTAGGGGCGGGGGGGGGGGGGGGTTTAAAAGGGGAAAGGGGAAGGGAGGGTCTAGAGGGAGGCAGGAAGCCTCATTGGTTTAAAGGAAGGCGAGGGAGGGACGGGAGGTAATGCACGGGACTGGCGATTGTGCCAGGCAGGGGTAATGCAGTCAAGTTTCTTAATGTTTGCAAAACAAAGTTCTGTGTGTTGGTTTAACACAGCGTTTGGAAGCTATGCGGGTCTGGCAACTGCGCCAGGCTGGGGTAATGGAATCAAGCTTCTTAGTATGGGTGCGAAACAGTGCTCCATGTATCCGGCTGCTTGCAGAGGAGCGTAGAAAGACTGCAGTCCCTCCCCCAGTCCGCAAAGAACACAGTACCTGCTGCCAGTTCTGTTCAGCCGGGAGATGGTTTTTAGGCCGAATACAGACGCAGGGTGACAGTGGCCCCACAAACACGGTCTGCGTTGTTGCTCCCTTTCAGAGGACCCGTCAAGGTAGCAGGACATGGCACAGAGGCTACGGGTGCATGAAACCACAGCAACACTTCATGAGCTGCGCTGGAAGGGCTTCCCTCGGTGCCACAGGGACAGAGTTGACATGCAGTCTGCAGAGCGGGCGTGGTTTCTTGCTTCTTCAGGATGCAGGTCAGAAGGCAATGCGCTCGACCTTTGTGGGGCCCCTCTACTGTTGGAAAGTAGCTAACCATGATTACAAGACTCACGGGTAGTGGAGTGCAGTCACAGAGTAGAAGTGAAATGGAGCGTTTTCTGTTCCTGTGCTTCTTAACAGGAGGCAAGTTCAACAATCCGCGGAGTTCCTTGGGAAGTTTGCCTGGCAGGACAACAATTAGCAGGCAGCAGACCAACACAGCAAACCAAGAGACAAACTGGCAGACCCTCCTGGCAGCACAGCTCCTCTTAGGTGTAGAGTATCCTCAGGACCCAGAAGTGAACTCGTTTGGGGAGGTTTAAGGTTGAGTACTTCCACCCAAAAATGCCTTTGATGTAGGTGAGACTTCAAAGGAGTTCTCTGAAGTGCACGAGGGCCCCTTTCATACTAGCCCTGTCTGCCAGGGTACATGGAAGGGGCAATCAGCCCTTTGTGAGGAGACAGGACTTATTAAAGTTTAAGTGTGAATTTCTCCCCTTCCCCCTGCCCAGGAAGACCCATCAGTATGCAGATGAATGCAGATGCAGTTGAGTTTTCTGTGTTTGTAGCTGTCTAGAGGGAACTCACAGAGTGTAGCTGTCACCCAGCCCAGATGTGTGTTCAGAGACAGGTGACTGCACAAAATGGTTAACGTTAGAAAATGCAAACTTTCTAAAAGGGGAACTTACATACTTACAGTTTAAAATCCAGCTTCACCATATGTTGTGATTTTAAATTGTGAGTCACAGACACCAAATGCCAAATTTCTATAAGTTCCCAATTGGGAATTCCACTTAAAAGATGTTTCAAGGCAATCCCAATGTTAACCTATGGGAGTGATATGCCTTGGAGCAGCGGAAAACAAATTTAAGAGTTTTCCACTACCTGGACATGATAAACTAAAAAGTACACGCCCAACTTTTTAAATACACTGCCCCGTGCCCTGGGGGCTAACCAGGGCCTACCTTAGAGTTGGTGTATAGGTAGTAAAGGAAAAAAGGAAGGTTTGGGCCTGGCAAGTGTGTGCACTTGTTAAGTCGAATGGTAGTTTAAAATTGCCCACACAGGCCTGAGACATATTTTAAGAATACTGTAGTGAGTGGCACAATCAGTGCTGCAGGCCCACTACTAGTGTTTTACAGGCCCTGGGCACACATAGTGCACTTTACTAGGGACATACATGTAAATTAAATATGCCAACTGTGGATAAGCCAAGGTTACCATGTTTTAGAGCACAGACAACCTGCACTTTAGTACTGGCAAGCAGTGGTAAAGTGCAGAAAATCCTAAAAGCCAGCAAAAATGAGTCAGAAAAACAGAAGGTCAGAGGGCAAAAAGTTAGGGGAAAAACACCAAGGATGCCAGATTTAACAAAGCATATCAGAAGACACAGCAGGATGGCAAACAATTCCTTGGTCACTGGTAAGGAATAGTGATAAATATATAAAATCTCAGCAGTTTAACCTTTTTGCTTACTACTATCCTGCCAATGACGTACAGTGGAAATGTGGTCAATCCACTTGTACAGTCAATTATTGTTTGCCTGTAATTTTCTCTAATTATCACATCTTGAAATTTAAGGATTATACTCACAAGATATTTAATAATTTGAACACACCACTTCAGTGGGTATTACAGGTCTATTTGCTAGGTAGCAGTTGTCCAAAGGAATAGCATGGGCTTCCAGCAGTTAATCAATATTCTGGAATAGCCTCTAACATAAACATTTCACAGATTATTTGGTCCAGGTTTGCCCTGGGATTTTTATTTTTAATGAAAGAAGGATGCTATCTACATAAATTGAGATGCGCAGCCTGCTGCTGGTGCCAATTGCACCATCGTAGTGAAGGGGAGCAGGACCCTCCCTTGTCTATTTCTGAAGCATAGCTCATACTGCTTTGATAACCTGCTAATCCAGATTCTGGGTATTTTACTTAATCTCCCCATGTCTTTAAACACATGAGTGTGACCTTGAGTAATATAACTGGTGCTCATTTAAAGTTCTTCAATACCTTCAGGTTGAGTGTCACTATATAGAACTGCAAAAAAATATAAGCAGTATGATAAATCTGAGCTAATATTCTAGTAGAAAACTAGTTCCAACCTTACAAGTCATCATACATGGCCATTCTAGCAAGTCAAATGCTTTTTCAGCTTCTAAATAATAGAATAGCAACACCACTTTTAGCTCAAGCTTCAGTTAATGGGGGAGTGTCAATCAACTATGCAAAATATGCCATAGCTTTTTCAGGAATGATACCGGCCTGGTTGGACAACACTAACCTTTTTATCCATGAGTCAGTCTGTTGGTTATCACTTTGGCTGATGTTCTGCTGTCAACATTTATGAAGTAGCAATAAGATTGATATAGCATATGAGCTGTTCCTGTTTTGAAATATTGCCTCCTGTACTGTCTTGGTGAGGGCTTCAACTAAGAAAACAAAGAGGGCCCCCGAAAGGCTAATGCAACATAGGCAGCAACCAGGGGAAACACTATGGGTTTAATAAGAAAGAAAACTCCCAATGACTGAAATATATATATATATATATATATATATATATATATATATATACACACACACACACACATATACACTCGTTGAGGCAACCAGGCTATACTAAGGCAAAATTAAACAAACAAAATTATTTTTATTTCGAACAACATTATCCTAGATGATCAACTCAATTACCAATAACAATATTAAGTTGACCATCTACAATCACGCTCTAGGTCCACTATGCCTAGAAATAATATGGAGGTGTATAATTTGGTGTAATAGGCAGAACAAAAACAATAATATATCATAATCACCAACTCTCTGACCTGTTTAATCATGGATTGTCAATATGACCCCTGATCTTCTGCCACTATAGAAGAGCCACACTAATGTCTTGGCCGGCTTCTGTCCATCATCTTATTAGCATGCCAGAGCACATGTATAGCCTCCTGAAAGGCCATGACTTTTAGATTGAGCTCTACAAGATGTTCACCAGACACCGACCAGGTAGCGCCATCATCTACATTTTTGGAGATCTGAGTCTAGCCTTTTTAAACGGCAACTCCTCGCTTAGAGATGCACACTACCCTTATATAGAACTTTTCCCAGACCATGGCATATGTGGACATCAAGACTACATTAGTATAAAAAATTCTGGCACTGAGGTGCTTACCTGGCTTGTGAACACAGAGCTGAGCAATGTCATGGATGGAAAATCGCTAATGTCACCCAGACTATCTTGTATAAGGACTGACATCTGACATCTGCAGCACCACTAGAGTGGTCAGAAAAACAAAGGGGCGTAGGAAGATAATATCACTAAACCATGAGGACAAAGTCTACCATCCAGTAATCTATACGTGACAGCGAGGCATGCTCAGTGGAGTAGAACAAAAAAGCCTGCTTGTTGACATACGTGAGATGCTATGCTTCTACCACTCTCATCATATAGCTGATGGGTTTCAGTGCCATATCCAAACATTTCAGCATGGAGTCTGAAATATCCAGCACTGGGTACAGTACTACATTTAAGTTGCCTCCTCCAGAATATATGAGTGCCATTAATTTCCAGGTATGCATTTATTGTAGCATGAAAAAAAATCAGACAGGATTACATTTGCACCATGGTAACAGTAAGCAGCATGTCCAAAATGGTGCCATGTATCAACAAGCATGTACCCTTGTGATCCCATTTAAATCCCTGGGTGTATGTGTAAAGCACACTATCATCCTCACGGGTATTCTGGGGCTGAACAGATGTTTGTGCCTAGCCCTTCTATGGCAGCTTTGTTAAATAAAAAGTCAGGTTTTCAGCTCCTTGTGAAAATTCAAGGAGAGAGGGGAATGCTCTTATGTGCAGTGGGAAGTAGCTCCACACTTTAGGAGTGATGTATGAGAATGTCTATCCTTCTAATCTGGTTCTGTGTATGCATGGGATGTGTACGAGTACAAGTCCTGCAGAACACAGGTATCTTAGTGGTTGGTGGAATGAGATGCCACTGTCCAGGAAGGTGGGGTAAGTTTTGTAGTACCTTGAACGTTTGTGTGAATAGTTTGAAATGAGCACATTGGTGTAGTGGAGCCAGTCCAGCTCCCCGGGGTGTGATGTGATGCAAGTTCTGATGTGAGTTCTGTGTGGGAGGTTGAGGATGAGTATGACTGCCGAGTTCTTGATGGTTTGAAGTCTTCTAGTGAGTCGCTTAATGATCCCGGGGCATGGGGTGTTCCTGTAGTCCAATTTGCTGGTAATGAAGACATGAGTGACAGGTTTTTATAGAGTTGCTTGGGAGCCATTTTCCTCAGCATCTTCAGGGTGTGGAAGCGGGATGCAGGGATGGCACTGATTTGTGTGGTCATGTCCAATTTGCTGTTGGTGCATGATGAGATGTTCTTGCCAAAGATCCCTACTTCTGTCTTGACGGTGCTGAGCTTGAAACAGCTGTCTTTCATCCAGTTAGTTACTTCGGTCATGCAGGCGATGAATTTCTATCTTGTGTTGGGGTCTTGTCTGTGAGGAAGAGTATGAGTTGCAGGTCATCAGCGCAGGAAATTATGTTCATGTTGTATGCACAGATGACAACGGCTAGAGGGATCATGTATGTGTTGAAGAGTGTGGGTCGGAGCACTCAGGGTTGAGGAATTTAATAAAATATCTATTTATCCATGGTACAGGATGCTTCATAACCTACTTGTCCTGTAAAAAAAATCTACTAGTCCCTTTGGTGCCATATGGTGCGGTGACAAGTTATGGCATTAATCTAATGATATATGAGCTCTGATAATGGCCCCTCTTGATTATGCCATGGATAATACTATAATAAGGCTTGAATATCAGCAACTTCCTTTTTGAGCCACCTTTCCACAGATCTTCATAATGGGGCTAGAGGTAGCAGTAAGCAATAGTTAAAGGGTTGGAACGCCCTTTTGAGTCTGTGCAAACCTGCTAACCGGCATGTTTTAAAGGTTTTCATCAGGTCTTCTCTAACTACTGGACCTGGATCTTTTTGCAGGGTCGCCCCCAAACATTTTGCCTCCTTCCTCTTATTGTTCTGACCTATTTATGTTGGCCATCTGTCTAAACTGTATTGGTGATTAGTTTATTCATTATTGGCATATTTGATTTACTACCAAGTCGCTAGTAAAGTGTAATGTGTGTGCCGAGGGACTGTAAATCAAATGCTACTAGTGGGCCTGCAGCACTGATAGTGCAACCCACATGCGTAGCCATGTAAACGTATCTCAGACCTGTCACAGCAGTGTCTGTGAGGGCAGTTTTTAAACTGCAGTTTGACCTGAGAAATGCACTCACTTGCCAGGCCCAAACCTTCTCTTTAACTACATGCTAGTCACCCCTAAAATAGACCCAAGGCAGCCCCATGGGCAGGGTGCAGTGTATTTAAAAGATAGGGCAGGTTCTAGTGTGTTGTACATGTCCTGAAAGTGAAATACTGCTAAATTCATTTATCATTACTGCAAGGCTTATCTCTCACATAGGGTAACATTGTGATTGCTTTGAAATATCTTAAGTGCAGTTTCCAATTGAAAGCAGATAGAGATGTGGAGTTTGGGGTCTCTAAACTCACAATTTAAAAATACATCTTTTTGTGAAGTTGGTTTTTAGATTGTAAGTTTGAAAATGCCACTTTTAGAAAGTGGGCATTTTCTTGCTTAACCATTCTGTGCCTCGGCCTGGCTGTGGAATACACATCTGGGTCAGACTGACAGTTTGGCTGTTTGTGAATTCTCTCCAGACGCTCACACAAATGGAGCTGAGGTGTGTCCTGCATATCCTGATGGGTCATCCTGGAGTAGAGAGGAGGGAGGAGCCGACACTTGCACCTGAATAGGGCTGTGCCTGTCCTTACACCAAGCAGTCTACTACCCCGGAAGTATGTCTAAGGGCAGGCAAGGGAGAGGCAGGGTCTTGTGCACTACAAAGACTTTCCTTTGAATTGCCCACTTCATAGGGAGAAATGAGTATATGTATGGAACTACTGACCCCACAACTTCAGAACACTTTTCACTGAGGTCATTGTGTTTGGGAGAAGAGATGGATGATTGAGGAGGACCTGCCCCTCTGCATGTTGCTTGCCGGGCTGGCCTGCTGATGCTACTACTTCTCTATTGGAAGTGAAAGGACTGCACTTTGCTTTCTACATCCGGGTTTCCAAGGTTCTCCAAGGGCTTGAAATGAGCTTGCCTCCTGTTGTGAAGTCTCAGGGACATCACAGACTATCTGCCAGTGCCTGGTCTCTTATGCTGAGAGTCCTGCCTTGGTAAGTGGTGCCAAATCCAGTCCCTTGGTCCTTGGAATTGGAAGCTGGTGACCTAAAGAAAAATCCATGCACTGCGGCCGTTGCGGCAGAAAAAACGGAGCAGCGTCTACACAGCGGCTGAAAAATCAACAGCGCTGGTGAAATCGATGCATTGCCTGATTCAGCGCAAATCCATCATTGCCGTGCATAGGACTTTCCATGCATCGTCCCTAGACGTCAAATCTTCAACATCAGCGCAAGGAACCGAGGGGCTGCATGGTTGGAAATCGATGCATATTTTTCCTGTGAGGAAAGAATCAACACATTGCCTACCTAGAGAGGGAAGAAACGACACACTGCCTCACTTGCAAATAAGGAATCGATGCATCACCTCTCCTACGGCTTTATTTTTGGCGCATACCAGGTACTTTGTGCTAAACGAATGCATCCATTGATTCCTATGGATTAAGACTCAATTTTAAGAAGTGATACATTTTCTTGTGGTTGTCATTTTGGTCTTGTTTAACATAGATAAATATTGGCTATTTTTCTAAACTGGTGTGGAGTACTTTTGTGTTGTTTTCACTGTGTTACTGTGTGTTTAGGTAGAAATACTTTACATATCACCTCAGAGATAAAGCTGAGTGCTGGTGCCAAGCTACCAAGGGGGTGAGCAGGGGTTATCCTAGGTGTGTTTCTCCCTTACCCTGACTGGGGTAAGAGTCCCTACTTGGACAGGGTGTAAACTGACTGCCAACTAGAGACCCCAGTTCCAACACTAATCATTTCCCATACTGAGAAAGGGTAGAAATCTACTCCGGACAAGTGTCAGAAGTAAAACTTCTTCCAGGGTTGGGTTGGTTAAAGGGAAAGTAAACTTCTAAACGTTCAACAAGTGTTTGTGTGAGCATATTTGCTCATTCTAAAACACAGTTCACAAATTATGATTCCCTGGTCTACTTCTGTGAATTTTTGTGAATTCATGAAATATGCAAATCTGCACTAATGCAAAGACATATACCATAGCTGCACCTTTGTAACTTTCATCCAGTATTGGGACCCTAATTAGGTCTGGCGTTAACCAAGACCTTTTGTTTTTTTTAAGTTCTATTTCTCTCTCTATCCATCTATCAGCTGGCTTTACTGTGTGTAAGGAAATGCCTCCTTGGCATGGTTACCGCCTGAATTTTTGCCTTTGCTGATGCTAAATTGTGATTTGAAAGTGTGCTGGGACCCTGCTACCCAGGCCCCAGCACCAGTGTTCTTTCCCTAAACTGTACCTTTGTCTCTACAATTGGCACAACCCTGGCACTCAGGTAAGTCCCTTGTAACTGGTACACCTGGTACCAAGGGCCCTGATGCCAGGGAAGGTCTCTAAGGGCTGCAGCATGTCTTATGCCACCCTAGGGACCCCTCATTCAGCACATAAACACTGCTTGCCAGCTTGTGTGTGCTGGGGGGAGAAAATGACTAAGTCGACATGGCACTCCCTTCAGAGTGCCATGCCAACCTCACACTGCCTGTGGCATAGGTAAGTCACCCCTCTAGCAGGCCTTACAGCCCTAAGGCAGGGTGCACTATACCACAGGTGAGGGCATATGTGCATGAGCACTATGCCCCTACAGTGTCTAAGCAAAACCTTAGATATTGTAAGTGCAGGGTAGCCATAAGAGTATTTGGTCTGGGAGTCTGTCAAACACGAACTTCACAGCACCATAATGGCTACACTGAAAACTGGGAAGTTTGGTATCAAACTTCTCAGCACAATAAATGCACACTGATACCAGTGTCACTTTATTGTAAAATACACCCAGAGGGCATTCTAGAGATGCCCCCTGAACACATACCCGACTTCCAGTGTGGGCTGACTAGTTTTAGCCAGCCTGCCACACACCAGACATGTTGCTGGCCACATGGGGAGAGTGCCTTTGTCAATCTGTGGCCAGGAACAAAGCCTGTACTGGGTGCTTCTCACCCCCGCAGGAACTGTAACACCTGGCTCACCCCCTTTGTTACAGCTAGTGGAGATTCCCGCCCCTCCGGCCACTGCCCCCACTTTTGGCGGCAAGGCTGGAGGAGATAATGAGAAAAAACAAGAAGGAGTCACCCCCCAGTCAGGACAGCCCCTAACGTGTCCTGAGCTGAGGTGACTCTTACTTTTAGAAATCCTCCATCTTGTAGAAGGATTCTTCCCCCAATAGGATTAGGGATGTGCCCCCCTCCCCACAGGGAGGAGGCACAAAGAGGGTGTAGCCACCCTCAAGGACAGTAGCCATTGGCTACTGCCGTCCCAGACCTAAACACACCCCTAAATTCAGTATTTAGGGGCCCCCAGAACCGAGGAAGATGGATTCCTGCAACCTAAAGAAGAAGAAGGACTGCTGACCTGAAGCCCTGCAGTGAAGACAGAGATGACAACTGATTTGGCCCCAGCCTCACCGGCCTGTCTCCCTACTTCGAAGAAAAACTGCAACAGCGACGCATCCAACAGGGTCCAGCGACCTATGAAGCCTCAAAGGACTACCCTGCATCTAAAGGACCAAGAAGCTCCAGAGAACAGCGGCCCTGTTCAAGAAATTGCAACTTCTGCAACAAAGAAGCAACATTTAAAGACCACACGTTTCCTGGCTCGACCAGCGGAAAACTAACACTACAGGGAGGACTCCCCAGCGACTGCTAACCCGTGAGTAGCCAGAGTTGACCCCCCTGACCCCCCGACTGCGACGCCTGCAGAGGAAATCCAGAGGCTCCCCCTGACCACGACTGCCTTCAACAGGGAACCAGACGCCTGGAACCAGCACTGCACCCGCAGCCCCAGGACCTGAAGGAACCGAACTACAGTGCAGGAGTGACCCCCAGGCGACCCTCTGCCTAGCCCAGGTGGTGGCTACCCCGAGGAGCCCCCCCCTGTGCCGGCCTGCATCGTTGAAGAGACCCCCCGGGTCTCCCTATTGATTCCTATCTGAAACCCGACGCCTGTTTGCACTCTGCACCCGGCCGCCCCTGTGCCGCTGAGGGTGTACTTTCTGTGCCTGCTTGTGTCCCCCCCGGTGCCCTGCAAAACCCCCCTGGTCTGCCCTCCGAGGAGGCGGGTACTTACCTGCTGGCAGACTGGAACTGGGGCACCCCTGTTTCCATTGAAGCCTATGTGTTTTGGACACCTCTTTGACCTCTGCACCTGACCGGCCCTGAGCTGCTGGTGTAGTAACTTTGGGGTTGCCTTGAACCCCCAACGGTGGGCTACATTGGAGCCAACTTTGAACCCTGTAAGTGTTTTACTTACCTGTGAACTTAACATTCACTTACCTCCCCCAGGAACTGTTGATTTTTGCAGTGTCCACTTTTAAAATAGCTTATTGCCATTTTTGTCAAAACTGTACATGCTATTGTGATTATTCAAAGTTCCTAGAATACATGAGTGAAATACCTTTCATTTGAAGTATTACTTGTAAATCCTGAACCTGTGGTTCTTAAAATAAACTAAGAAAAAATATTTTTCTATTTAAAAACCTATTGGCCGGGATTAAGTCCTTGAGTGTGTGTTCCTCATTTATTGCCTCTGTGTGTACAACAAATGCTTAACACTACCCTCTGATAAGACAACTGCTTGACCACACTACCACAAAATAGAGCATTAGAATTATCTCTTTTTGCCACTATTTTACCTCTAAGGGGAACCCTTAGACTCTGTGCACACTATTTTTTACTTTGAAATAGTATATACAGAGCCAACGTCCTACACTGTGAATGATTCTACTTACAGAACCTGCTCCTACTCAGCTCCTGGATATCCTCACGAGTGGCAAGTTCCACACTCTATAAATCCATGTTACATTACATTACACTGATTGCAATATGCTCTTTCACAAGCCTCATATCAGCAGTCAAAGTAGTTTTGCACAGTGCCAGGACCTGCTGTGGCAATGTGTGCTTTTTGCATCCAAAAAATATTTGTGCTTTTTGCTGAAATTTGTTACAATGGTGAGGACCCAGCAGGTGCCACAACACCAACGTTTTACAAACACCATTTCAAAACAAGACATGCATTGCAAAACCAAAAGACTTACCACCAATGTAAGACCTATTGGCTTTGACAAATGCTCATTTATATTCATGTTTCCCAAATATTGCTGAAACTAGTGACACAGCCTTCCAATTATGAATATTCTTTGAAAAAAGTGGTACCTAAAATTTCTCAGTAGTTGAGCAGAACTTTTTTTTTTCCTAGTTGCATTTTTTGTGAGTATGTTATTTTGAAAGCAAAAATCAATCTTGCTTTTAAGCATCTGCAAATATTTGCATTTAATCAAAGAGCATTCTGTAGACTGATATTTTTACACTTTCAAAACGCTTACACACAATTGTTTACTGAAACCACTGTTAGTAGTGCAGTCCGAGCTTACAACATGTATTGAGAACACTCGCCCTAATAATAAAGGCTTTGCATAAATGAACCATAAATACAAGTTCTCACAGCGTTAACATATGGACACAAATATTTCCTCAACTGCAGACAATTCCTTATTCTGCTCCGTAATGCGTGAAGACACTGTCAAGAAAACACTGGGCAAGTGCTCAATGACAGAAGTATAGAGATAAGAAATTAAAAGAGGCCCTAGGTACTAGACGAACATTCCCATTCTTTTATAGGAATTTTGTAGAAAGTTTCCTGAGAACACCCTAAGAGAGGGAGATCCATCAAAAATGGTAATGGGGAATATTACAGGTATAACTAAGAACTAATAGAGAAAAGCACTTGCAGTTAGTACAATCAAGCTAGAGTAGATTTTAACTGTCTCTCTGTCTCTAGGACACTACATCCTGCAGAGTTAGACTACAGCGGTATAGTAGAAATCTCCATGTTACCAGAAGACCAGTCTCTCTCTGTCTCCTTCCTTCCCCTTTCCCCCCCAAAGGTGTCTCAGTGCTGCCACATGGTATTTGGGACTGTGCTGAGATATTCCGGTGGAGTTGGAAATCAGCAGCCTGGACTGACATTGTGTGTCCATGGGACAAACAGGTTAGTGCTTGACAGGGGCATGACGGTTGCATGTTTCCAGGTGTCCGGGAATGTGGCTGAGTCGATGGAGGCATTGAGGGTGGGTGTTAGTGCTTCCCTGGTTTGTAGGAGACCTTTGGTAGAAGCATTGTGAGGGCAAGGGTCAGACGGCCCTAAGTTGATGGTCTTCATGGTAGCAGCAATTTCGACTGTGGTGACGAGGGACTATGAGACAGTGTTCCTTCTTTGGGAGTGATGGGAAAATGAAATGCAATGGTGAAGGGGTCAGGTTGAGGGTCAAAGTTGCTGTGTATTGAGGTAATTTTGTTACAGCAGAAACTCGAAAGCTTGTCGCAAAGGTCTTGTGAGGGGGTGATGCTGCTGAAGGCGACAGGAGGCACAGTGAAATCTTTAATGATGGTGAAGATTTTTTTGCTACTGTTAGTGCTTGCATTGTTGTGTTCTTTAAGAGCTGTGCATTTGGTGTTCCACATCTGCTGGTGATAGCGTCTTAAAGCTGATCTGAGTGGTGTCTTGACTTCTTCTCAATTTGCGCTCCTGTTTCTTGCAGTCGTGTTCTATCAAATTGAGCTCCTCTATGTACCAACTGGCCTGTGGTCGGACTCTTACCATCGGGCTGTGCTGAGGAGACCAGGATGTTGGTGGATGAGTTGATCCAGCTCTTGTGGTTCTTGATGGCTTTGGGCATGTTGTTGGTGTTCTCTGGCTGGACATGGACAGAGAGGAAGCCCACTGTTCTTCAGTGATGCTCTTCCAGGTGCAACAAGTGGTTCGTGTGGCAGTAGGGTGGTGGGGGGGAGGGGTACGGGGGGTGGTGGTGGTGGGTGATGGGTATGCTGAAAGGGGGGAGGGCATGGTCTATCCAGGTGACAGTTGCTGGCTTATTAACTGTTACGTTTCTGATTGAGGAGAAAATCTGGTCCAATAGGTGTCTGGCGGTGTGGGTGAGTTCAATAATGTGCTGGGTAAGATCAAGGTTTACAAGGTTTTCAAGAGCAGTCGTAGAGTTTAGGTTGGTGCGGTCTTCTAGGTGAAAGTTGAGGTCTTCGAGGAAGATAAAGTTTCTGTCTTGATGAAGAGCAGCACAATGAAGTATGTGATGTCATTGGTGAAATTGGTGCGGGGTCTCAGTGGTTTGTATACAAGGGTTCCCCCAGGATGAGTAGCTTGAATGTAAGGTGTTCGATGTAGCTGGTTGGGGTGTCAGTGTAGGTGGTGCAGCTGATGCTATCTTTAATTGTGATGGCCACCTCTGGGCTTGTGCTGACAGTCTTTCCTGGCAATCCTGCAGCTGGCGGAAAAGGCTGTAGTGATGTCCAGTGCTACTGTTTGTGCTGTTGCTGATGCGATCTGTAAGAGCTGCATGTTTGGTGCTCCGTATCAGCTGGTGGTAGCGCCTTGGAGCTGATTTGAGTGGTACCTTGACTTGTTCCCAAATTGCACTCCATGCG
The DNA here is from genome assembly GCF_031143425.1 of Pleurodeles waltl. Classification (NCBI taxonomy): domain Eukaryota; kingdom Metazoa; phylum Chordata; class Amphibia; order Caudata; family Salamandridae; genus Pleurodeles; species Pleurodeles waltl. The sequence continues at coordinate 515,017,954 of NC_090445.1, forward strand.
AGTGTGTTGCATCAAAGGTATTGGGTCTGTATGAGCATGTGTGTGGCAGGTTTGAGTGAGGGAGTTGGCTGCTGGGTGCCATTGGTGCAGGAGTGGTCGGTGTAGAGTGTGGGAGAGTGCATGAGACACATGTTAATGCTCCTTCTGTGTTGTGTGGTGCAGCAGCAGTGCGGAAGCTGGGACTAACAGCAAAAAGGAGAGGAGCGGTGTAGTGGTGGGTAGGCGGAAGACCCAGGATTCCTGTTGAATCCTTTCCTGCAGGGCAATGTGGAGATGTTGGGCCCAGTGTGAAACAGATTCTACAAACAAGCCAGGCTTTCCCATTCCCATTTATTACGAAAGATACACACTTGTGTCAAGGTCGTGCTTCCAAATCTTAGTTCTTGGCCTTGACAGGTTGATTACATTTTCTATTTGCAGCATGTTCTCATTTGATGTGGACGTCATCTTTGATCTCAAAATTAAGATGTTTGGACATGCAAATACAAATGTGTTGCTTATCCAATCACTAAGTCGGTGAATTCTGGTTGTTAAGTTATAAATTTTCCAGTCAATGGATTTTAAGTTACCTCTCATAGAAGCAAAATGGTTTTCATATAAATTTCATGGTCTAAGGCACTGAAGTAATCCTCTTGTTTGCAGGTGAAGTTGACACAGGATGTGGTGCGCTAGTTTCTATTTTATTCTTGAAGGTCAGTTTGCCTTACTTAACATCTTCCTTGCCCATGGTGCTTGCAGTATGGGCCCAACTATTAGTTTCAAACTCCAAGATGGCTGGGGATGGGAAATTCGAAAAGAAAGTGAATCAGGACTCTTTTATTGAAGACCGTGGACCCTGATATGCTGCACAACCGTAGTGCTTTCAAGTGTATTGGTTTGACAGTAGAAATTTACTTTCCCCAGGTATCCTTGGGAGGCCTGTGGTATAAGGTTTAGGCTATATATATAAATTAGTGTTTTGTATCTAAATGTCTCTCCCCTTAGCAATATCCATCCTCGACCCTTTCTGTGATTATTCCATTCACTGAGTGACAGCATAGTATGACAAAACCTCTGTTGTGAACCCAGCCCCCTGTTGGTACGGCAACTTGCTTGCTAGCCCAGAGCAGTGTGTTTTCAGTTCCACCCAGCGCAGGAGCCCTACTTCATTAGTATTCAACATTGAAGATTTCCTGGGGCCTTTGGGAACAATTCAAGGGTCCCAGTCGCTCACTAGACCCCATTCCATCAAACTCAATGTCCGATTTTACCACAGCGCCACTCTTCTTTGGTATGCCACCCCAGCCATCAGGCCTGTCAGCCATCCGGTGGACATGAATATAAATTCCTGCCATCAAAAGGCTACAGTCCTGTGCAAATCTGGGCCACCAAGCACAGGACAGGTTCCATGTATTGCTCCTCCTGGCTCCTCTCTGAGCACTAGAGCAGCACAGTGCCCTCTGTCTTAACTCGTGAACAAGGATCAGGTATGTTTGGACATTTAAGATAGTTAAACTTTAGCATTAATAGAGGTCTGCTATTACGCAGCCATCTTGGATGGCTTAACAGCCAGGCCCCTCGCAAAAAATAGATTAGAGTCCCTGGTATTTCACCACCAAAAAAAGTTCTTGGGTATAACGCATCAATAACAACGCTTAGTCAGGTCAGAGAAAGACTGTATGTATCACCCCTACATCATTGAGACACTCTGTGGTACAAATATGTAACTACAGACATATGCCCATGAAAGTCTGAGGCGCCAAGCTGCTGGCAAAAGCTGCACAAGACAAAAGCCTCATAAAGTAACAATGCTTAATGTCTCAACCTCGGAAAGGATAGTTTTAAAGCACTAGATTTTGTCCCGAACTGTGCCTACGATTCCAAGAAGACAGTTTACCACTGTTTCTCTAACAGGTCACTGCTAATATGTATTACACATTCAGATAATTGGATATAACATTTCCCACAATAAACAAACAAACTCTCCAGTGTTCCCTTTGATGCTAGCCCAGACTGCAATGTTTTCAATGCAATTAAGAAGTGTAGCTTGTGAGCAGTATGCATCAAGAACAGAAGCTCAACCATTCGCGCCGAGAAATATACTTACTTCCTTCCCATGTGCACTGCAGCAGGTTAAGGGCACCTTCGACCCTTTTCCAGTGTTGAAGGTGAAAAAATGCATAAGCCACAGCTTCACTATCCCCTCGCTTCAGAATATGCTCTGGTGGTAAAATCAAGCTTTTCATCTCCAATAAATACTAAAACAAAAGGGAAAAATGAGAAGAAATGTGTTACATGACTGCCTTGCTTTTATTTTTTCAGCCTGTAGAAGCCATAAAGTCTTGCTGAAAAATAAAATATCCAGACAGTTTTTATCATTTTTTACATTTTGTATGTGTCTTGAGACATATTGGGTAATTGTTTTCATAATTGTGAGATAATCGTCCACTTGTAACTAGCTTACAGATTTTAGTCAGATCAGACGCTGCTTGTCATGCATGTACCTGGGTTACTAGTGTGCCACTTAATCACAATCAGTGTCATAGAAATTCCTTTGTAAGCTGTTAATGGAAACAGATCAGCTTAAGTGTGCAATGGAACCATAGTCTGCTGAAGGTGATGAATGGGAGTTGCGAAGGGATTTGAACAGAATATGGAAAATCTTGGTTATAATTCATGTTAAGGATTCTGATCCTAAGCGCATAGAATAGTGTGGCGGTCCAATGATTACTCCGACATTTGGATTCTAAGGAGACGTGAGATAGAGCCCAGAGGGATGGTCATGTGGGCCGACTTTATATTAACCGCCCACATCTCAGTGTGCATGTGTTTTGTTCACTGTGACTGGCACCATCTTAAGTGTGCCATCACAAACTGAAGTGGTATGTGTTATTTCTTGTGACATATCAAATGACAATCTATTCTATGTACTTTTATTTTCATTGTACTGCCCCTGACAAGCTATGGAATGTAGAATGTGGTCGGAGGGAGGATTTCATGAGGGGGAGACTGAGGACAGTTGATGAAGGCTGCGGTCAGGGGTCCTTGTTTGGTGACTTAATAAACAGTTTCAACATATTTCCAAGGAGTGCTTTTTACTTATTTGGAAAAGTATGCGTGTATGCTTTTGTTTTGTTTTGAATTCTACATCATCTGGTGATACCTTTAACAGCAGTGCACTGTGTTAAGTGCATATTTATAGGTCCATGATACCCATGATACTCATGTTGTGTGCTTCACGGCAGAGGGAGCCACTGTCAAAAGTCTGGTCTTCAAATGCATGATGGAAGATTGCTAACTATTTTCTGATTCAACTATTTATTAAAAAGAAAAAAACTTGGTATGCTACTTTCTAACATCATTAAACATTTATGTTACAGCATTACAATGTGTTATTACTGGAAAAGCTGCTTTATAAAACCACCACTATTTTAAAACTGATCATTTGATTTTAATAGGTTTGGTGCAAGTAAATCGTACTGCGCTTGTCCACAGTGACCAATTCTGTTATTTTGTTTGCTATATTCTACTCATTACTTGGGACAAGGATATTGTTTTACAGGAAACAGCATGTCAAGCACACTGATCCCACTATTTATTTACCAACTCCAGGGTAATCCACAATGGAGTGGAACCAAAAATGTTCCAAGCATACGTTCAGGTGCTAGTAGGTGAAGAATTTACTCATATGAGAATATCATTGCTCAAGAACTGGGTGGTGAAGAGTTAAAGCAATTTAAATCGATGACCTCAACACTTAGCACTTAATTTAATGCCTCAGAGTATGTAGTTAAACAATTAAAAATTAGATATAGTCACAATATAAATACAATAATCAAACACTTCTAGTTCTACTTATTGAAGCAGAATACTGGGGAGAGCACTGATGATTAAGTTACAGTTCTCAGGACACTAACTGCAAATTATGAATTTTAAACAATCAGTTATGATTATGTACTCTGCGGCCCAGTACACATGAGTACTCACAGTAAAACATCCAGGATCGTTAATCTACATCATGGATACTCAAAGTACGGCCGCGGGCCTCATGCGGCCCCCATGCGGCCCCTCTGACCTTAACACGAGGCCCCCTGGGCAACAGGAGCACTGGGCAGGTGTTTGTTCGACTCAGCACTAGGGGAAGCGCGGTTTGGCCAGCGGAGGAGGCGGCAGCAGTGAATCAGCAGAGCAGGAGCCCTTTAAATCAATCTTCGCACTCCCGCTCTGCGGGAAGCGCGGTTTGGCCAGCGGAGGAGGCGGCAGCAGTGAATCAGCAGGGCAGGAGCCCTTTATATCAATCTTCGCGCTCCCGCTCTGCGGGACGCGCGCGTGCGGCGCCCGGGCGAACCCCAGGCCAAGGGCGGGCCCGTCCTGCGTCCGTCAGCGGCCGGCAGAGGCTGGGCCACCCCCCTGAGACCTTCCCCGCGAGCTCAGGACCTGGTATCAATATCTCCAAAACAGGTACTGTGTCTCTCTCCCTTGGCCCTCCGTGACTATACTTCTGTAGCCTGCATCTCGCCTTTCTTCGCTTCCATCTTCTTAAAAGCAGTAGTTTGTTATTCCACCTTTTAAGTGTACTTTTACCTAGCAGTCAATTATCGTAGAACTTTTGTGCTTAAGGCAGCTAGTAATAATGGGAAAAAGGAAACAACCCAGTGTAAATGACATTTCATTTTTTTTTTTAAAACACGTCAATTCTGAAATTCATCTCAGGAGCAATGGGAGAAATCGACTAACAGATCACCAATGTTGAGGGGAAAATACTCACCCAGAATAGGTCATTAGTAACCCCTAATTCTCCCCCTTTAACAACAACTCCTGAACATCCGGCAAAGCCTTTCGGAAGTGAAACCCGGTCTAAAACTACTAATGGCTGTATTCAAGATACAATTGATACAATCTCAGATGGTGATGACCATCCTCCCTCACCAAAACTTAAGAGGAAACCCCAACTAGCAAGGAAGGATATACCATCCAAACAAGAGCCGCTGTGAACGCTAGACATGGCTCCTCGAAAGTACAACCCAATGCATGTATCCAAAATGTTCAAACCTGCCCTCAAAATCAAAAATCTGACCATAAGAATAAACCTCATACAGTGAAAGGGAAAACTAATACCACAGAGTCACTGACTGCTCTAGAAAAATTAGTTAGTACACGTTTTGATCAAGTATTGGAACGTCTAACGCAACTGGAGGGGAAAATTGATTATCTTCTTAAAACACTGAATCCACAATTAATAAACCCTTTAACCCCAACTGCATGACAGCTTTGTTATACTGATTTCAACGCCAGGCCCCCTTTAACGCACCAGACCCAACCACCCACTTCACAGATTACCCAAAGACAAGTTGACCCCTGTGCCTCACCCGAAAGAACTGGCAATGCCAAACCCCACAAAATATCGCCAAAAAGAGGGGAACACGTAATCACTCCTAAAGTTTACCAGGGTGCCCCTTTAACCGGGAGAGATATACTTGACCTCCTGCTTGCGGCAACCCCCTATCTGGCAGTTCTTGCCAATGTCCCCACTTTATCTGGAGCACGGGAATCATGGGCAGCTCTGAGGAACAAGGCCCTGCACTGGATTGCAACTCGTCTGAAACCTGGCCTGACAAATAAACTTTTTGAAGACATCAAGATAGTCAGAAGGGTAAAATGGGTGGGTAGAAATCGTAAAATATTCAAGGGCGATTGTGTAGTTCTTTCATTTAAAACCCCTACGCTGGTTAAAGATATCTTAAGAAGTTTAAGTCCACATCAGATTACCGACCATGGTGTTGCCCTGCTTCCTCTGGGTTTCTTTTATACGAGCACCAAAAACTATGATGGACCTGGCCTTTGTTTTGAGGATCACAGAACCAGGCCTGAGTCGCAATATATGATTCCTACCGTGAACAGATTTTGGGGGCTCAGTATGGAAGATACTGATTGACTATTATCCGACAAGGAACCCTGCGGACTCAAGCACCTTACAGAAATATCGGACCTCGCCGATTTGGTTGAAGACAATTCGGCAGCAGACACTGGAGAAGAACGATCGAATATGGAACCCTCTTCTAGGCAATCTGTCAATGATGAACTCTTTCTAAGAGCCCAGCCAAAAAAAACTTCTACCTGTGCCCTGACTCCTTTGGTATGCACAGAAACCATTACTACTTCAGGGAAAACTCAGATAATTGACAAGTCTTTTGTTGATCAGGCTAAAACAATGCATAAAGACCATCTTTCTTTTTTATTCTGGAATGTGGCTGGCCTCCGATCTAAGGTGGAGAATGAGGCCTGGTTAGAATACATTCAGCGTTTTCCCTGGGTATGTCTCCAAGAGACCTGGTCTGTGAATCTGATTCACATAACTGGCTACAGGACACTACATACTCCTGCCGTTCCTTCTACACGGGGCAGGGCTAAGGGTGGTTTGTGCACTTTTATAACCAACAAGTGTGATATAATCAAGGACATTGCTCTAATATCTAATATGTTTTACCAAGTGATTTCATGTCATTTAAAGAATATTGCACAACTAGTGGTCATTAATTTTTATAATAATGTACCTTTTCAAGATCTTCGATTAATACTCAACCTCCTCCAGGAGGATATAGACCGAGTATGTGACTCTTCAAAAAAACAATCTTATATTGTGTGGGGAGGCGATTTTAACATATACCTGTGCCCCAGCTCAACTAAGGGCTACTGCCCTCACGCCCCTGATGGTGAAGATGATTCATCACATTTTATACACAACAATTCAGGCAACTCGTTGAATGAAGTTCTATTTAGCCTTGACCTCATCCTATGCAACTGCCTCACTCAGGGTAGGCCAGAATTAAAACCCACCTTTAACGGTAGGCAAGCCAACACGATAATTGATTTTATTCTATTTTCCAATAACATCTTTCCTTATGTACTTGATTACAACATTCAAGACACCATATTCAGCGACCATAACCCTCAAATCCTAGGCCTTACATTTCCCCAACACGCCTTTATACATAGGGACAAGGAAGAGATAGTAGAAAATATTTAATTGGGAGCAAGAAATGGTTACACCATCCGATGGTCAGATATTGAACCTATAGGTTTTACGAACCAAATAGTGACCAATTATGCTAACGAATTTAATATTTGCCTTGCAGACAACACGAGTCCACAAGACCGTATCGAGGCCTTTATGGTAATTACGGCTGGTATAAAACAGTCTCTTAAGGCAACTTTTAGTAAATCGAAAGCGAAAGAGGGCAAAGGCTGGTTCAACGCTGAATGCACACAAGCACGTAAGAATTTAAAAAGCCACTTACATTCACAAAACCCGGATAAACGCCAACTAAGTTTAAAGAGGAAGGAGTATAAAAATGCCATAAAGAAAAGAAAACAGAACTTAAAAAATGAGGCATGACAATCCCTCTATGATGCGAGCATCCGGAACGATAATGTAAAATTCTGGAAAATTGTGAACTCCCCGCTCCTATGTGATGAAGAAATACCAAAAATTGAAATTGCCATCACGGAAGAAGAATGGGTTGCCTTCTTTTCCGCCATATACTCCTCAGAAAATTTGGCACTAGAAATAAATCACCCTAAACTAGACTCCTATGACCCCATCTTACCATTTACTCTAAACGAGGTCACTGACGCTATTAGTGCAAGTAAAAGCGGAAAAGCCCCAGGCCCAGATGGAGTCCCAGTTGATATCTATAAATCTAATATTTCTCTTTGGGGTCCACTATTGACGCAGGTGCTACGTGCCTGCTGTTCAACTACTTTCATCTCGACCTGGGCAGAGCCTATAATTATTCCAATCTATAAAAAGGGAGATCGCCATAATCCTGCATGTTATCGTCCTATTTCACTGCTTGACACACTTGCAAAGATTGCGGGACGTATCATCTTAAATAGATTACAAGATTGGATGGAGGAAAATCACATCCTCTCTGATCTACAATACGGGTTTAGGGCTGGCATAGGAACAGGCTCTTAACTTAGAGATCATACTTGGTAAATATACAAGGGCCAAGCCCGGAGCACTATACCTTGCATTTGTCGATTTAACTTCCGCATTCGATTGTGTGGTGCATTCAAAATTGTGGCCCATTTTGCTGGACATGGGGGTCGATACCACCATAGTCCACTTTATCAGGGAATTGTACGCTGGTGCAAACGCCAAGGTCCGCTATGGGCGTCAAGGGGAATGTACTTCATCTTTCCCCATCGAACGAGGGGTGTGTCAAGGTTGCGTGTTAGCTCCCCTATTGTTCGCTTTGTATATTAACAGCTTAGAGGAGACCCTTTCTGATGCCTGTAGTGATCTTCCACAAGTAGGCTTTCGGAAGATCCCGGCTCTCTTGTATGCGGATGATGCCGTTTTGATGGCCCGCACCCCAGTTGCTCTGCAAAGATTAGTTATAACCTTTGATAACTGCATGAACGTCTTGGGCCTCAAAATCAATCACACTAAAACTTTTTCTATGACATATCCTAGATCCAGCCCAAAAAATTGCCATATAGACTTAAAAGGTGTAAAACTAGTCAACACAGGGACATTTTCATACTTAGGCATTGTGTTCGATGATAAAGGTACATGGGTACAAGCCATAAAAGCGAGAAAATTGTTATTTACGAAAACCGTTATGGCGGTAAAAAACTTCTCTAAAAGGGTGGGGAGAGTAATTCCCAAAGACATGATGACTCTTTACAATGCAATGTGTCTCAGTAGCACTGTACGGGGCTGGACTTTGGGGATATCGAGACTGCACTACTTTACAGCTGACCGAAAACCCTCTCCTGAAAACAGTCCTAAGTGTCCCGCAATCAACATCAACAGTAGTATGCCATTCAGAAATGGGAGTAACATACCTTACAGATCTCATTCGTGTTCAACCAATCCTACTTTGGCATAAAGTATAGACTTCAGATCCTGCGAGGTTGAATAGGGCTATCATAGTAGATGCCCTAGCACTTACTTACTAGTCCAAAATTCCATGGCTAAATTATATAAAGCACTTTCTTATTAAATTAGGCCATCCTGAGCTGTTTTTTACCCCAGATGAATTGAAAACAATCTCCAGGAAAGACCTGAAAAATACTTGCCTCACCCATCTGGCTGAATTGAGATGGGACGCGGAGGCAAATAAAAATAGTGTCAGGAGAAACCATATGATACAACAAACGAATGGCATGGAACCATACTTATGCAAAGTCACGAACCCAAGACATCGGTTTGTCCTTACGCGTTTGAGACTAGAGTCCTTTCATCACCTCATTAGTTTCCCCCTGATTAATGACTGGTCTTTACAATTGGAAAAATGTCCCTGTGATAATGTCTCCGACCAAAATACAATGCACACACTTTTCTTTTGCAAATATTATTCAACTTTTAGGAAAATGTTTGTGATACCACTTTTCAAATTAATGCATGTTAAACAATGTCGTCCAGCTTTCTTGTATCTTTTATCCCTTCCATCTATCATGGTTTGTAATGGATTAGCCTTGTTCCTGTGTTCAGTGATTAAGGCCAGAAAATGTCTTGAGGCAAATGGGTGAGATTTCCAAGTACTATATTTGAGGTTTTTCTTATTACTTCTCTTAATCAAATTGTTTATTAACTTTTACTTCTTTTTTAGATTTGTACCTGTTTATATTTATATTCATATTTATACGTATTTTATTCTTTGCATCCCTTCTCCTCCTTCTGAAAATTGTTTTTTATGTATAATGACTTTTATGATTGCTAAAAACAATCGAATAAAGTTTCTTTGATGATGATGATGATGACTCAGCATTAACAATAAAAATATTAAATAGACACACAATCATTTATTTTAAACTTAGTTGGTGTTAAAGAAAGGAAGTAACTAGGGACTCCTGCACTTAACTTTAGAAACACCTTCATTTGTAAATACATCTTGCAGCATAGGTTTAAAACTATGTCAGTCACTTCAAAATTAAAAAAGTGTATTTGGTTAACATACAGAACCTTTTCGCCCTATTACAATTTGTTATATCACTGCATTGAGATGTATTCATGTAAAAGTGATAGTTTTCAAACTTAAATTTGGAAACATGAATTCTTCCCCTCACGCTGAGAACACCACCAATAGTAAAATTAAAGGGGGATGTCACTTGTTATGTGCACTTTATGGGTGGCCTGGGTTCCTATCATACATGAACAACATTATAGTTTATTAAATCAAACATAGAAGCAGGTTTTGTGCAGCGCCATGAAATCATGTATTTCAATGTCTTCTTATACGTGATAATGCAGAAAAAGGAGGGAAAGTGAAGTTAAACAATTGCCTAGAATCACACTATTTGGAAAAGTGGGTAAGCCGGGATTAATTCCAGGTTTTCTGGTTTCTCATTGTTCATTTCAGCCACAAGATAGATATATATCTTTCGCTTCTCCTACACCTACCTTGCCACCAATGCCCCCAGGCACCCCCCTCAACCGCCACTGCCCAGGCATCAATGCAGCCCCCAGGCACATCACAGACCAAATGTTTAGGGCCCTGGGAAAATGTCTGCGAGTACCCATGATCTACATCAAATTTAACACTTTCTGATGCCACTGAGGTAGCCAAAAGCACTGAACATTCATAGAAATTTGTCTAAGAAATGAGACTCCTGTAATTCTGGGATTGAGATAATGTCATTAACACGCATGGCAGACAAGACAGATATGGAATAGTGAGGGTAACTAAGAAACGAGGCACCAGTATTGGGCATTTTGGATGATGTGCAAGAAATGAAGAATCATGCATTGTCTAATGAAACTGATGAAGAAGCAAATTTAGATCCAATTGTGTGTTAAGTTTGGGAACAGAGAGAAAGTTCAATGGTCTACCATATTGTCTCATTTCCCTTGCTGGTACACAAGTTAAAATGATGGTAGAGTCATGCACACATTACACTATTCTTTGTCTGGATTTAGTTCAGAAATTATAGGAAAGAAGGACATTTGCTACCCACTGATGTCGGACGAGAGGGTTACAATGGGGACTGCATACATATTTTAAGTTATGTTTGCTTTGACATGAATTTTAAGGGTAGTAGAATGTGAGGAAAAGGGGTTTGTGGCCAATAAGGGGGAAGGGGGGCACCAAGAAGAGTTGGGCATTATGCTTGACCCTAGAGCTGACCCCTCCCAATCTATGTAATTGACTCCGAATGTGATGAAATGAGAATAAGCAACCTATCGGGTACTCAAGCTAAGTCAGCAGAGGTCCAGACATTAGTAATTTGAAAAAGCATTTTTTCAGAACAATATAAAGTATTTGAGCACCGAATTTGACTGAACAAAATAGCTCTATCTATTACACACAAGGTTTGTAATGTTCCACTGTTTTACGGAGGAAGTTAAAGACACATTACACGATCTTTCTGAGAAGTGAGTTATAGAACCTATAGATTCTCCACCTTGAGTAGCTCTTATTGTACTTTCGCTCAGGAGTTCAGATGACGTTTGAGTGTAGATTAACGCAGCCTCAATGACAATATGGATTAGTAGACATAATGTGCCTAATATGCATGTGATGATCGCGACAGTGGATGGGGCATTTAGATCGATCCGCTGCCTATCATTAATTGGTGGAAGATAATTTTAGACATTTCACAGCATTTGTGACACCAGAAGCCATGCATCATTCTGGCCTTGTGAAGTTGCCTTTTTGTTCCAACATATAACGGAGACTTTCACAATATCCCCGTCTTCGGAAAAGACACACCGTGATTTCCGGTTAAGGATGGATCTCCAGATATCATCTAAGCAGGGGTTAACTCTGAAGTTTGAGAAATGCAATTTGAGATCCTTTGAAGCACAGTATTTGGGCCACACTAATACCAGTGAGGGGGCAGTCATGTTCAAGCTATTGCATAAACGCACGAAACAAGAAAAGGGAAAAAATAACGTCACTGCAGCACTTAGTGAATTTCACGTTAAATTTATAATACTGAACTAGAACTACGTAGGTCTCTGCTTAAAAAATAATAATAAAATTGCCTGGAAAGCGAACAGCAGAAAGCTTTTGAAATGCTCACACCAGGAACACACCACGTTTAAAAGTATTTGTTATAAGAAACAAATGTATTGTGTCCTTAGAAGCGAGTGGTTGTGCACCGGAGGCAATTTTGCAATAAACTGATAAACAGAAAACACGGTTGGCAGTATATGGGAGTTTTAAGAAATTCTGAAACACATTTTTCAGTAATGGAAATGGAAACGTTGGTCTTCACACTGGCAGTTGAACATTTATTTTCTGCATTTTTTATAGGAACGAAATTGATTTCAAGAGCTGAGCATAAGTCATTGATTAACCGACTTTCTCCTGGAGGAGGAAGGATGGTGACTGCCATGTTAGCTTTCAGACTTTCCAATGCAACGTGGATCATGTAGCTAGGGAAAGAAAGAGGCATGCAGATTGAATGTCCTGACTACATTTACCTGTCGATCCAGAGGCTGAGAAAGAAACTGGAGTTTGTGGTGTTTTCAATGTGTCAAATGTGGTGACTGCAACAGGCTCTCTGTGTTCAAAAGAAGAATGGATTAGAAAATGAGGGCGTGATAAAGATTTATGTGAAGTTCAAAAGTATTTACAAGTGAGGCAGCCAGACAAGAGGAAATCGACTGGTGAAGTGAAATCATTTGCCAAAGTGTAGGATGAGTGAGCGTGTTTGGATGGTGTATGTATGGAAAAAAATACAATGATACCCCCATGGATTTAGAAGTAGCTTCAAACCCCAGGGTCACGAGGGGAATGTTGGCAAGTCTGTAGCAAACTGGCGTCTCGGTAAATATTCCTAATGGTCAGGTTTACAAAGGATGGTTGACTAATTTGCACGAGTTTGTGAATTTGCAGTAAAAGTGATAAATCAAGAAAACCACGTGTTGCGCCTTCCCGTTCATCGGCATTGCCGGAAGTTATGATTAGACATTCTGAGGCCACTTCGTGCTCCGACTAAGAGGGAAACATACCATTGTTCTCATACTAAGCCAAGTGGCCAGAAATAAAAGTGCTTTTGAGTGTGCAACTTCAGCCGCAGTAATACGTTTTAAGAGGGTGTGTTTTGCAGGGAGGGAATTCCTAAATTTGTGGTTTGAGTTTAGTATTTAGATTGTTTAGTTAGTAGGTTATTTGTGTTGTAAAGAAACGACTGTGCGTGGAATCTTGCTTATATTCCATCTGGTAAGATTCCTACACAGAAAAAGGAATGTAGGAGGAGATAAGGAGTTGGTAGAGACATTAATGGTTCCGACCCACTCCTGGTGCTGCTTGCTGCTTTTAATTTATTCTTTGTACTTGAATAAATAGCATTACTTGCCCTGAAAATTTGCCCGGGTGAATACATCTTTGTATAGTGTATACTTTAATGCTTCGTTTACTTGTGTAGCACTACAATTGCGAAAGTATACAGATGCCTATGAAACAAATCCTAAAAACTGAAATGTACAGGTGAAGTTGTGGTGAGGGAGCACAGGACAATGTAAGAAAAAAGATTCTTGAAAGTGGAGGGTGCAGGCACGGGAGAATATAGTAGTTACATAGCTCTTCGTAATCCGCACTTAAGCGAATTATCAGACTTCACTTTAGGGGCATGCTTCAGTAGCACTGTGCTAGGTTTGTTGTGCTCCTGCGTAGGAAGGGTTTCGGTGTAGCGCATGAGTGACTGGAAAGGTGCTCTAATCTTGTGGCAAATTTCATGGGAAACTAGTTACATGCTTTTTTAAGTCACGGTGAGAGGAGGCATCCTCCTGTCCTGCTTTTGTGGTATACTCCTAACAGACAAGATGCATGTAGCCTAGAGGAATTTGGCTTTTGCAGGATGGAACTGTGGTACCAACGAATAAGCTACTTACCTTTGGTAACATCTTTTATGATAGAGGCTATCTAACCGTATATTCCTCACCATGTGAATTTCTCCAGAAATCGAGAAACCTGTTGTAGAAAGACCCTTGCACGTCAACAGGTGGCGTCGTGTGGCTCTGGTCCTTCCTCCCACAGATGTGACATTAGGGCCCTTATATACGCAATTTCTTTTTGATTTCTGTCCAAGCTGAAGTACAAGGATTCACTGAAATCACATTGTGGCAGTGTGCAGACTTCGAGATTGGGATTGTATTTAATGGGTCCATTCCAGAGAACTGGAATGAAGGTGGGTAAGTAGATGAGGGATCTTCGTTAGATAGAATCTCTACCATACAAGGTGTTACCAAAGGTAAGTAACTTGTTCTGATACATTTCCAACCTCAGATTACGCTCATGAACAGATACAGAATCAGTACCTCTCCAGGTGGCGAGACTGTGGAGTGGGTTAGACCTAGAAAGCCTGCAGGACTGATCGAGCAAAGTGCTTGTGCCATCAGACCTGGCTGTCCAGGCACTAGTTAGAGCTTTGTTAAGGTGGGGAGAAACACCCACATAGCTACCTGGACTATGCCCAGAACTGGCACACCCTGTGCCACAGTAGAGGCCTTCGCTCTGAGGAAATGAGCGTGTACATTTTTTGGGGGCTGATTTTTGGGTAGCCAGTAGTATATCTTGATGCATTACGCAATCCATCAGGAGATGGTTCTCATTTGCACCGCTTTACCCTTTTTTGCCCTAGAGAAACTGACGGAAAGTTGGTCTATCTGTCGGTACGCACAGGTCTAATCAATGTAAAAACTGAAAACTCTCTTAGGGTCAAGGTGGTAGAGCCAAACTTCCTCTTTGCTGGGATAAGGCAGTGCACAGAAAGCCAGCAAGGTGATGGATTGCCCTATGTGGAAGAGTGTGACTACCTTGGGCAGGAATGCTGCTTCCGTCTGGAGGAGTTGTTTGTCTGGGGAAAAGCAATGTGAATGGTGGGGTCATGAGGTTATTTTAGTGAGCTTTTATGGCCACGTTATTTTAGCAACAGGCCTGCCATTTGTGCCCCTTAGCCTAATAATAATTCATTTTAATTTCTGAGCAGAAGCTTCATTCTGTGGTGATTTTCCTTTATCCTATACACTTTTAGCCAAGGAACTGTTTTCCTTCTTCTGAGTAGGACATTCTCGTTCTGTACCCTGCTCATGGCTGTACTTGATATTGTTGTCAGTGCGAAGTAGGAACGCCACAATCTTCACCACTTCACAGGAAAAGTGTGTTCTTACGTTAGGACAGTTTTCTCAGAAAAACAGCTGTTTTATTATAAAACATCCCTCTGCACCCTTTTCGCTAGAGGTAGAGTTCCAGACAGAAAATTGCTATTGCATGCTGTTGCTTCACTCCGGCTGTCTGCTGAGACTTGATGTCCTTCCCGCCTACATGAGAGAGGACTCTCGCTACTACCATATCAGGTATGAGGAATGGTGTCTTCCTAGGGAACTTGCAGGGTGGACTAGGGCTAACAATGCTGTGCTCTAGTAGTTCCTTAGGTACTAATTCTAACCAATAGCATTCTGACATTATGGTGGGACTTTGCTTATGTTTTACTATGCGTATCACTGCATGGCAATTATGTTTTATCATCATTGCAGTACATGCTATTTTATCTAGAACGCAGTTGATAACACAATGAACCAATTTCTGCTTCTGGTCATCTTTGTATGTGTGAGATGAATGTAACTGAGAGAAAAGGCTGAGATCTCTTGCACCATGATTTCCCTGAGAAATCAATGTCGGGCGCACAGCTGCCACAAATCACCGCCACTTTCAGGCGCTGGTGAGGTACTGCTAGCTGGCCAAAAGGGTTAGGACGACAGTTGTCACATGGTGTGGAACTGAACTTGGCTCCCTGCAACTTGGTGGTGCTGCCACCCAAATCCACCCGTCTCATTAGTATAATGAGAGCCAACACAAAAGTGGTACCACCAACAATGCTCGAAGGTCACTCACTTGCCTGTCTGATGTTATGGTGATGAGGAATGCAATTTTAATAGCAGGCAAAGGGGACAACTGTGCATTGGTTCAAAGAACGAGTACATATAAGAACCAAATTAAGGTCTCACTGAGGCAACACAAAAGGTGTTGGTGAATACATATGGATCAGTACCTTAAAAAAAAAAAGTCACAACAGATGACTTGAAAGGGGGTGGCTGATCCAATAAGCATTAAGAAGGCCAAAAGGGCTGAAAAATAACTAACTGTAGTCACTGCAAGACCTTTCTGGGCTAAAGACAAACAAAACTGAAGAACATCCAAAAACAGTGCATTCAGAGGCAGAATGTCATAGGAAGAACACCAAACTTCTCCCAGAGTCCCGCATAAATCTATTTGATAGAGCCACCCCCTAGTTGCCAGGATAACAACTACCACTTCGGGAAAGAGATCAAAAGCCCTCAACAGTGGCCACTCAATCTCCACACAGAGATGCAGGCTTAGGTGCGCAACTCGGCCCTGCTGCTGCAACAGGAGGTCCTCCCAAAGAGACAGCCGAATCAGAGGACATGTGCTCATGAACATAAGTTCTAGGCACCAAACACACATTTCACACCCCACCCGCCAACCCCCAGCAGCAGTGTGAAGGAGTACACAAGTCCGACCTCCATAGGACCCCCTTCAAAGGAAGACTGCCTTTGGCATCCCAACACGCAAACGTTTGGACAGATAAAGCCATGGCTCTTCACATTAGTTCAAGATGCCCCGGGCCACATCTTAGTGTAACCACTACTCATGATCCACTAGGTAACGACACCTGAGTTTGTCCATTCTGGCATTTAAATATGTTGCCAAGTGATAGGCGACCAGGGAGATGGGCTGAGTGTTAAGCCACTTCCAGAGACGTAGAGCCTCCTGGCACAGGATCCTTGACCCAACACCACCCTGTTTGTTGTAGTATCGCATGGTGGTTGAGTTGTCCATGAGAACCTGTACCCATTCTCATTCGATGGTCAGAAGGAATGCTTTCAGAGGCAAGCAAATCACTTGTACTCCAGCAGATTTACATTCAGGCAAGCCTCTGCTAGAGCCAGGGCTTTTGGCATGGAAGAAAGCCTGATACAAATAGGATAATTTCCACAACTGTGGATTGAGATATGGCAGAGGCTCTTTTAGACAAAAGCTGGATTACTCCTGGCTTGGCCTGAGAAACGAAGCTGTAGCAAATGTGATAAAAATAAGACATCCATCAGCTGGAGGATGGGCTTGGTTATAGATGCATGATTGTTCAAGGCAGTAACTATAAAAGGAAACCACTAGTCGGTTTGCAGCAACAGCAGATGTGATAAATAAAGAGATATACAACGGATCTGAACAAGATAAGATGTGGCATTTCCTGAGGAAGGCATCTTCGCCGAAACGCACGTTGATGAAAGTGGCCACAATTGTATTTTAGAGTCTGCTTTATTAGCAGTACAATATAAACATCACGTCGAAAGAAACTGAATTTGTATATTCTGTAGGAAAATGTACTGTGCAATACTTAGTCATTGTTAACTTGGAGCAATTTTTTTGTGAGAGCTAAATCGAATTTTGTAGAGTAATTAGATATGATTATCAATATTGCAAATGCAAAGTATTAATGTGCATTTTGGGCGCAACAATGTTGGAATGCACTTTATTGCTAGGTTCCTATGTTGAAAGTGATACAGTGACAGGTTGATGATTATTTAGAGATATGAGGTATGTATCAAGAGAACGATATATATATGTTGTGAGTCCTGGGGTAGTTGTAAATGGTATTTTTATTCAGATTGATTTGTATATAATATCTCTTGTTTAGATAGATTTATATATTTTTGTATAATGCTACTGGATTGATAATAAATTGGGTATAATTTGCCAACTTCCACAGTAGCCATACAGTTTTGCCATCAAGAGAATCATTGGAATGCTTTAATATTTTTGGGTGTGCCTGGGGGTTTCTCGTTCGATTTAGTTAAGCCTCTGCCAGATACCAGAGTTCTCAGATCTCCATCTCTCCCAGACAACCTCCCGAGCCCAGCAACAATGCATCCATCACAATCTTGAGGTACGGGTGGGGTAGGAAGAGGGGTCAGCTGCTGCGGCTACTGAGGTTGAGCAGCAACCAATGCAGACCTTTTGCAGTTTAATGTGACACCTGTATGGACTCCAACAAGTTCCCTTGGTGTTGAGCCCACTGAGACTTCAGATCCTACTGCAATGCACCTGTGTACTAGTGGGTGTGGTCCACATACAGGATTGCATGAGACCAAGGGGCACAGTAGCCCTAGAACTTCTCTCAGTGAGATCCAGGTAACTGGTTCGAATATTGGAATCATAGCCCAAATGTTCTGTACTCGTTAAGGCTGAGGAAAGGCTTGAAAAAACACTGTATCCATTATGGCTCAGATAAAAGGCAGTCGTTGTGAAGGTGTCAGGGGTGACTTTGGCACTTTGATGAGGAAGCTCAATAATATCAACAGGCTGGCCACGTCTAAGTGTTTGAAGCAAGCTCGCCTTCAGTAGCCAGTCATCGGAACCCCTCCGACTCCCACCGACCATGCACGCAACCTAGGATTCATCTTGGACCCTTCACTATCCATGACCCAGCAAGTCAACGCCATCTCTTCCTCCTGCTTCAACACCTTCCGCATGCTCCAAAAGATCTACAAATGGATACCCACCGAAACCAAAAGAACAGTCACCCAAGCCCTTCTAAGCAGCAAACTGGACTACGGCAATGTAGGAACCATGGCCAAACTCCAGAAGAGGCTGCAACGCATCCAGAACGCCCCCGCACGCCTCTTCCTGGACATCCCCTGCCACTGCCACATCACAGACCACCTGAAAAACCTGCACTTGCTCCCAGTCAACAAGAGAATCACCTTCAAGCTCCTCACCCACATTCACAAAGCACTGCACAACAACGGACCAGAATAACTCAGACGACTCTCCTTCTACACCCCGACCCGGCATCTTCGCTCCGCCGACCTGGCCCTCGCAACCGTCCCACACGTCCACGGAACTACAACTGGTGGTAGATCATTCTTGCACCTCGCCGCCAAAACGTGGAACACTCTTCCCACCCACCTGCGCCAGACCAAAGACCTCCTTTCCTTCAGAAAACTTCTCAAGACCTGGCTGTTCGAGCAGTAGCAGCACCTCATCCACCTTCTCCCCCATCCCCTCCTCAGCACCTTGAGACCCTCACTGGTGAGTAGTGCGCTTTACAAATCCCTGATTTGTTGATTGAAGGTACATGAAAACTAGTATGCCCAACCCTACCAACTGGGCCACAGCCACCATCATCACCTTGGTGAACACTGGAGGGGCACTATAAAACCAGATGGGAGAACAGAGAACTGAACTGATCCTGGCCTACCAAAACTTTTGATAATGTCTGTGGGAGTGCAGAACATAAATGTGAAAATATGCATCTTGCTACCATCCAGTCTTCTGGATCTAAGACAGACAGAACTTGGACCAGGGCGAGCATCTTGAACTTGTCCTTCAAGAGGTAGAAGTTCAGAGGGCGCGGACTGAGGATGGGTCAAAAGCCTCCATCTTTTTTCGGCATCAGGAAATATCTAGAATAGCAACCAGTCAATTCTCTGATGCCTCGATCCTCTTTACTGCTCCCGTGGCAAAGAAAGCATAAACTTCTCCAAGGATTATGGACAAGTGATTCTCCTGGAGGTGTTATGTTAAGGGTGAGATGTCCTGAGGATAAGTCAGAAAAGGAAGGTCGTATTCATTTTGTATGATATGGAGTACCCATTGATCGAACATGATGCTTCTTTAGCCGTGGAGGTGAATAGTGGTGCGACCTCTTATTTAATGACCCTGACGTACAAGTTACTTACCTTCGGTAACAAAATATCTGGTAGAGACATAGTCCAGTTGCAGATTCCTTACCTTAGAATTTCTCACAGGCATTAGACTAGATCTGGAGATTTTTCTTCGAGCAATCCCTTTGTGCGTCAGTAGGTGGCGTCGGTCGACTCTGCAGTCGTCATTGGCTTTGTAGTCGCCGTGATGACATCGGGAGTAGTACATAAACGTTAACTCAGCGCATTGACGTCAGTTTCTTTTAACGACTTTCCACGCCAAAGCGCAGCGCCTGTAAGAACACTAAGATTGGTGCGCCAGAGCTAAGGACCTGAAGGAAGGATTCCCAGTCCCTAGAAATCAGTTCACAAGTGGGGAGGATGGGTGGGACGGTAAGGAATCTGCAACTAGAATATGTCTCTACCAGATAGTTTGTTACCGAAAATAAGTAACTTGTACATCTGATAGAGACTTCTAGTTGCAGATTCCTTACCTTAGAATAGATACCCAAGCAATGCCATCCTCAGTGGTGCGCTGCGAACCAAGATCATACTAGAAAGTCCTGCAGGACCAAATGACCAAGTAGCCGTCCCGACAAGACCGGACTGCCCAGGCAGTAGTGTTTAGCAAGCATGTGCAGGGATACCCACGAAGCTGCCTGGCAGATTTCCAGACCAGGAACTCCTTGTGTAAACACAGCAGAAGCAGCGGTTGCTCTGGTGGAATGAGCACACAAGCCCTCAGGGGGTTGCTTCTTGGCCTAAGTGCAGCACATCTTGATGCAAAGAAGTACCCATCGAGAGATGGTATGTTTTTGCACTGCCTTCCCTTTCTTCGCACCCACATACCAGACGAACAGCTGATCGTCCACCCGGAAATCTTTAGTATGATTAAAATAGAACGCCAACGCTCTTTTTGGGTCCAGATGGTGGAGTCTCTCCTCCTCATGGGAAGAATGTGGGGTGCATAAAAAGTAGGCAGGGTGATGGACTGGCCTACATGAAAAGGCGTAACCACCTTTGGAAGGAAGCAAGCCTTAGTGCACAACACCACTTTTTCATTGTACACAGACACTTTAGACGAAAGGGCCTGAATCTCACTCACCCTGCGAGCAGAAGTGATGGCAACAAGAAAGACATTTTTGAAGGTGAGGCGCTGTAACGGACAATTGTGCATCGGCTCAAAGGGAGTACACATTAAATAAGTAAAGACAAGATTGAGGTCCCACTGAGGCATGATAAATGGAGTGGGAGGAAATAAATGGGTGAGACCTTTCATCTACTCACAATAGGAGATTTAAAGAGTGAGGGCTGATCAGGTAACCTAAGAAAGGTCGAAATGGCAGATAAATACCCTTTAAGGGTGCCCAAAGCAGAGCCCTGCTGGGCCAAAGAAAGAATGAACAAAAGAACCTCAGATAGAGGGGCAGCGAGGGGATCAACAGATTTGTTGGTGCACCATGCCTCAAATGTTTGCCAAAGACAGGCGTATACAGTTTTGGTGGAGGGATGCCTGGCTACCAAGATAACATCACAGACTTCAGGTGGAAGATCAAAAGTCGTCAACTGGCGCCGCTCAATCTCCATGCATGAAGGAGGAGACTGGACAGGTTCGGGTGGAGAACCGTCCCCTGCTGCTGTGACAGAAGATCTGCCGAAAAGGCAGTCTGAGTGGAGGATCTATGGCCATACTCAATAGCTCTGGATACCATACTCTTGATGCGCAGTCCAGAGCCACCAAGATAACAGTCGTTCCAGATCTTCTCGAGAACTCTGGACAGAAGTGGTATAGGCAGAAAAGCATAAAGGAGGCCGGAGTTCCACTCGAGACAAAAAGCGTCTCCGAGCGAGTGTCACCTTGGAAACGCCAACACGCAAAACAGCTGACATTGCGCGTTCTCTGCGGAGGCAAACAGATCTAATAAAGGCTCTCCCCACTGCTGAAAGAGACCTTGTGCCACCTCTGGATGAGATGTCATTCATGATCAGCTGTGCATCGATGGCTGAGTTCGTCCACTCTGGCGTTGAGAGAGCCCGCCAGATGTTGAATCACCAGGGTAATACCCTGATGTTCCATCCATGTCCAGAAACATAGGGCCTCCTTACAAAGGGTACAGGACCCTACTCCGCCCTGTTTTTTTGCAGTACCACATGGCGGTAGTATCGTCCATGAACAGCTGCACTACTTTCCCTTTGGGAGAGGGAAGAAATGCTTTCAACGCAAGCCTGATCGCCCGGAGGTCCAGAAGACTGATATGGAGCCCAGACCCCGTCAGAGAAAAGTGGCCTCTGATTTACACCTCTCCCATGTGGCCACCCCAACCCAGAAGAGACGCATCTGTCACTACAGATAGATCCGGCTGGGGAAGGGAGAGGGATCCGCCGTGGACCCAATGCGGATTCGAAACCCACCACTGCAGGTCTTTCACAGTCTCCTCCGAGATCTGGACCATGTCAGAGGGATTCCCCTGATGCTACGCCCACTGGAGCTTCAAGTCCCACTGTTGAGCCCACATATGCCACCTGGCATGTGTCACTAGCAGGATGCAGGAGGCCATGAGGCCCAGTGCCCTCAGAGTCAGTCTCACCGAAACCCAAGACAGAGGCTGAAAGATCTGAATTATAGCCTGAATATCTTGGACTCGCTTTTCGGGAGGATAAGCTTGAAACTGCACTGTGTCCAGAACAGCTCAGATGAAAGGGAACATCTGAGAGGGAGTCAGGTGTGACTTTGGCACGTTTATAGTGAACCCCAGTGTAGGAAGTTGGCTCTGTATGTACTATTTCAAAGTAAGAAATCGTGTGCACAGAGTCCAAGGGTTCCCCTTAGAGGTAAGATAGTGGAAAAAATAGATAATTCTAATGCTCTATTTTGTGGTAGTGTGGTCAAGCAGTAGGCTTATCAGAGGGTAGTGATAAGCATTTGTTGTACACACACAGGCAATAAATGAGGAACACACACTCAAAGACTTACTCCAGGCCAATAGGTTTTTATATTAAAAAATATATTTTCTTAGTTTATTTTAAGAACCACAGGTTCAAGATTTACAAGTAATACTTCAAATGAAAGGTATTTCACTTGAGTACTCTAGGAATTTTGAATGAACACAATATCATGTACAGTCTTTGTAAAAATGGCAATAAGCTATTTTAAAAGTGGGCACTTGGTGCAAAAATCAACAGTTCCTGGGGGAGGTAAGTAAAGGTTAGTTTTGCAGGTTAGTAAAACACTTACAAGTCTCAAAGTTGGGGCACAGGTAGCCCACCGTTGGGGGTTTAGGGCAACCCCAAAGTTACCACACCAGCAGCTCAGGGCCGGTCAGGTGCAGAGGTCAAAGAGGTGCCCAAAACACATAGGGGGTGATTCTGACTGCGGCGGACGGCGGTCGCCGCCCGCCAAGCGGTTCCCGCCGAAAGACCGCGGCGGTCATTCTGGCTTTCCCACTGGGCTGGCGGGCGACCGCCGAAAGTCCGCCCGCCAGCCCAGCGGGAAACACCCTTTCCACGAGGACGCCGGCTCAGAATGGAGCCGGCGGAGTGGGAAGGTGCGACGGGTGCAGTTGCACCCGTCGCGAATTTCAGTGTCTGCAAAGCAGACACTGAAATTCTTTGTGGGGCCCTCTTACGGGGGCCCCTGCAGTGCCCATGCCATTGGCATGGGCACTGCAGGGGCCCCCAGGGGCCCCGCGGCACCCCCTACCGCCATCCTGTTCCTGGTGGGAGACCCGCCAGGAACAGGATGGCGGTAGGGGGTGTCAGAATCCCCATGGCGGCGGAGCGCACTCCGCCGCCATGGAGGATTCTCAAGGGCAGCGGGAAGTCGGCGGTACACCGCCGACTTTCCGTTTCTGGCTGCGGCTGAACCGCCGCGGTCAGAATGCCCAGCGGTGCACCGCCAGCCTGTTGGCGGTGCTACCGCCAACCTCCGCCATGGCGGTAATTACCGCCAGGGTCAGAATGACCCCCATAGGCTTCAATGGAGAACAGGGGTGCCCCGGTTCCAGTCTGCCAGCAGGTAAGTACCTGCGTCCTTAGGAGGGGGGGGGGCCAGACCAGGGGGGTTTTGTAGGGCACTGGGGGTACCCGTGTCCTTAGGGGAGGGGGGGAGGGGGGGGGCCCAGACCAGGGGGGGTTTGTAGGGCACGGGGGGGGGGGGGGGACACAAGAAGGCACAGAAAGTACACCCTCAGCGGGACAGGGGCGGCCGGGTGCAGTGTGCAAACAGGCATCGGGTTTTAGATAGGAAGTAATGGAGGGACCCGGGGGTCACTTCAGCGATGCAAGCAGGCACGGGGGGCTCCTCGGGGTAGCCACTACCTGGGCTAGGCAGAGGGTCGCTCCTGCACTGGAGTTTGGTTCCTTCAGGTCCTGGGGGCTGCGGGTGCAGTGTTGGTTCCAGGCGTCGGGTCCCTTGTTACAGGCAGTCGCGGTCGGGGGAGCCTCTGGATTTCCTCTGCAGGCGTCGCTGTGGGGGCTCAGGGGAGTCCTCCCTGAAGCGCTGGTTTTCCGCAGGTCGAGCCGGGGGCAGAGTGGAAAGTCTCATGCTTCTGGCGGGAAACGTGAAGTCTTTAAAGTTGTTTCTTTGTTGCAAGAAAGTTGCAGGTTGTTGAACAGGGCCGCTGTTCACAGGAGTTTCTTGGTCCTTGGTTGCAGGGCAGTCCTCTGAGGCTTCAGAGGTCGCTGGTCCCTGTTGAATGCATCGCTGTTGCAGTTTTCTTCGAAGCTGAGAGACAGGCCGGTAGGGCTGGGGCCAAAGCAGTTGTCGTCTCCGTCTTCACTTCAGGGCTTCAGGTCAGCAGTCCTTCTTGTTAAGGTTGCAGGAATCTAGTTTCCTAGGTTCTGGGGTGCCCCTAAATACTGAATTTAAGGGTGTGTTTAGGTCTGGGAGGGCAGTAGCCAATGGCTACTGTCCTTGAGGGTGGCTACACCCTCTTTGTGTCTCCTCCCTGTGGGGAGTGGGGCACATCCCTAGTCCTATTGGGGGAATCCTCCAAAATCAAAATGGAGGATTTCTAAAGGCAGGGGTCACCTCAGCTCAGGACACCTTAGGGGCTGTCCTCACTGGTGGGTGAATCCTCCTTGTTTTTCTCATTATCTCCCCTGTACTTGCCGCCAAAAGTGGGGGCTGTGTCCAGGGGGTGGGCATCTCCACTAGCTGGAGTGCCCTGGGGCATTGTAACACAAAGCTTGAACCTTTGAGGCTAAGTGTTACAGTTCCTGCAAGGGGGAGGTGTTAAGCATCTCCACCCAGTGCAGGCTTTTGTTTCTGGCCTCAGAAAGCACAAAGGCTCTCACCCTGGGGGGGTCAGAAACTCGTCTCTCAGCATCAGGTTGGCACAGACCAGTCAGTCCTGCACTGAAGGATTGGGTAAAATACAGGGGGCATCTTAGAGATGCCCTCTATGTGCATTTTGTAATAAATCCAACACTGGCATCAGTGTGGGTTTATTATTCTGAGAAGTTTGATACCAAACTTCCCAGTATTCAGTGTAGCCATTATGGAGCTGTGGAGTTTGTTTTTGACAAACTCCCAGGCCATATACTTAATATGGCCACACTGTACTTACAATGTCTAAGAATAGACTTAGAAACTGTAGGGGCATATTGCTCATGCAGCTATGCTCTCACCTGTGGTATAGTGCACTCTGCCTTAGGGCTGTAAGGCCTGCTAGAGGGTGACTTACCTATGCCACAGGCAGTATTTTGTGTGCATAGCACCCTGAGGGGGATGCCATGTCGACTTTGCCTTTTTCTCCCCACCAACACACACAATCTGCAATGGCAGTGTGCATGTGTTAGGTGAGGGGTCCTTAAGGGTGGCACAACACATGCTGCAGCCCTTAGAGACCTTCCCTGGTCACAGGGCCCTTGGTACCACTGGTACCTTTTACAAGGGACTTATCTGTGTGCCATGGGTGTGCCAATTGTGGAAACAATGGTACATTTTAGGTGAAAGAACACTGGTGCGGGAGCCTGGTTAGCAGGGTCCCAGCACACTTCTCAGTCAAGTCAGCATCAGTATCAGGCAAAAAGTGGGGGGTAACTGCAACAGGGAGCCATTTCCTTACACCCAGGTTGTGCAGGAGGCTCGCCGTAGTCTGAAGGTGGGAGATGACTTTCTGGGGCGAGTCTGGAGCCAACAGCCAGTCGTTGAGGTAGGGGGAAGACTGAGACCCCTAACCTGCGCATAATTTTCGTGAACACCTGAGTGGCGCTGGTAAGGCCGAAGGGGAGAACGGTAAACTGATAGTGCTCGTGACCTACCACGAATTATAGGTACCGTCTGTGGGCAGGCAGGACGGGGATGTGGAACTAAGCGTCCTGCAAGGCCAACGCTACCATCCAGTCTCCTGGGTCTAAGGCAGACAGAACCTGAGCCAGGGTGAGCATTTTGAATGTCTCCTTCTTGAGGAAGTAGTTGAGGTCCTGAAGGTCTAAGATAGGACGTAAGCCCTTGTCCTTGTTTGGCACCAGAAAGTAGCTGGAATAACAACCACAAATTACTTCGGGCAAAGGGGCCTTAGCTATAGTTCCCTTGGCCAAGAGAGCCGCGACTTCCTGGCAAAGAAGTGCCAAATGATCATCCGGGAGTTGGCTGAGTGATGGAGGCATGGCCGGTGGGGCAGAATCACAAGGGATCCCCTTCCGTGGCCATGAAAGGGGCGAAAAGTGGACTGTTGGGGGCGAAGGGCAGCTGAAAACACCAAGGGTTGGAGCAGTAGCCTGGGAATCCTTGAATCTCTCTAAGGCCGCGTCTGCTTTGTCTCCAAAGAGACGGGAGCCGTCAAAGGGCATGTCCATGAGAGACTGTTGGACATCCCCCGAAAAAACAGAAGTACGCAACCAGGTGTGGCGTCTCAAGGCCCTGTCATAGCAACTGATCCTGCCCAGAGAGTCGGTCGTGTCCAGCCCAAATCGGATTGTGAACTTCGCCGCATCTCGCCCATCGTTGACAGCTTGAGAGACGATAGCACGGGCCACTTCCGGTATCTGCGGCAGGACTTGCGCTACCGTATCCCATAAAGATTGGGCACAGCGACCCAAAAGGCATGAGGTGTTCACGGACCGCAGCGTGAGACTGGAGGAAGAAAACAACTTCTTCCCAAATTGTTCCAGCCTTTTTGATTCCCTATCCGGGGTTTTGGAAGGGAATGCGCCTGAGGAAGAGGAAGCCTGGACAACTAGACTCTCAGGCGTGGGTTGTTGGGACAGGAATTTAGGGTCGTTCAGAGCGGGCCGATGGCGGTGTGCTATAGTCCTATTCACAGGAGCCCCTGTGTTGGGTTTGGACCAAGTACCCAAAAGAGCATCAGTGAGGGCTTCATTGAAAGGTAAAAGGGGCTCAAATGTGGAAGCCCCTGGCTGAAGCACCTCCATCAGGAGGTTGGACCCGACCTCCACAGTAGGTAGCTCAAGCCAAAGAACCTCGGCCACCCTACTGACCTCCATACTATAAGTCGCTCCCTCCGCCGTAGACACGGTAAGAGGAGACAGCATGCAAGCATCTGGAGAAGTGCCCAGTCTACTGGCTTAGCCCAATTCCTGTGCCCAGTCCAAAGATGGGTCATCTTGGTATTCATAAGGGTCCTGGGACCCCTCCAATCCTTCCCTAAATTCGTCCCCATAGGAAAAAGGGTCCAAATTAACCTGGGGTGAGTAGGAGCCATCAAAGACAGAGGTGGCGTTGGCCGACGCCGCTCTGACTCCAAGTCGTCGGGGATAAGGATTGGGTCGACATCAATAGTGGGCACTACTGACGTCGGGAGCGTCGACAATTGACCTGAAACCAGGGAAGGTCTCAGTGGTGTGACTGGCACTGGTGCGGATCCGTGAGTAGATCCGGAGGTGACCTCGGAGGCCGGAGCTGAAGCCACCAGCACTTAACCGGAAGGCCCCTAAACCGAACCCCTTGGGTCGGTCCGCCCAAAGATGAGGCGCAGGGCCTCATTGAATTCCTTAAGCTGGCCGGGGGTCGCTCCGGCTCCCGGAAACTCGGGGAAGCACAGAGCAGACCCACAAGCAGGCTCAGAGGACGGAGGCCTTGAGCATTGACGCTTCTTCCACATCACGTCAGCCGAGAGACGGGGTGAAGTCTAAGTGCGATGAGACTGCTTCGACTTCTTCTGACCTGCACACGAAGATTTGGAGGAAGACGGGTGGTGATGGCTCCGCAAATGGTCTCAAGACCTTCCTCTTGAGGGAGACCGGGACCTGCGCGAATCGAGCACCGGACCACCATGAGCTTGAGGGAACGCTTCCTCAAGGCCTTCGGGTGCATGGCCCAGCACTCTGAGCACGACTTTGGGTCGTGGTCGTGCTCCAGACACCACAGACAAACCCGATGCGGAGGCGGATCCGTCACCGTCATCAAGCGGTGACAGTCCTCGCACGGCTTGAACGCGGTCTTCAGGGACATCCTCGATGCACCAAAAACTCACTTGTAATCAGTCAAAAAGAGATCGGAGTAGCTCTCTTCAGATCAGCGCATGGCACGGAAAGAAAAGAACTGACATCACTGCGCTGAGGCGGCATTTATGTACTACTCCCGACATCATCACGGCGACAACGCCAACGACGCACGTGGAGTCGAACGACGCCACCTACCAACACGAAAGGGTATTGCTCGAAGAAAAATATCCGGATCCAGTCTGATACCTGGTGGAAATTCTAAGGTAAGGAATCTGCAACTAGAAGTCTCTGAGATAAATTAAAGTAGTTTGACAGCAGCTGCATGGATTGGAGTTTGGGTAGCTCATTGCCCATGGGTGCTGTCAGTGTGATCCCTGTCCTCGACCTTGAAAGGACTGGGAGGCCTGTTATTGAGGTGCATATTGTCTCTGCCTCTGCTAGTAGCCCCTACAGAAGCCTCGAAAGGGGCGCTGCTACTGGGGAACTGCTGAAGTGGCAGGGCTAAGCCCAGAGAATGTCCAGTGGCCTTTCTCTCCCTGAATCTTTCAACTTCACTCTGAACAGCCTAGAGCTGAAGGACATCAGACTAAAATCCCAAGGTGAAAATCCAGGCATGAGGCCTAAGCACTCTCCTAGTACTGGCTGCCCTATCCAGAAATCAGTAGTGTCCAGACCGGATTTACTGAGTATTTTGCAGCATCCTGTCTACCCAAAGTGAGCCCTTTTAAGATTTGATGGAGTCCCTCTGGGACAATTGTTATTTTTTTTGCATTTGCTGCTGGGTATGCCCAGACGTGGGACCAGGGAATACTGTGCCACTGGATTCAAGCTAGCCTTGCTGATGATGGGTGATACCCTGAAACAGGTCTCAGGATGCTTTTCTCTGGTCCAGGGAGGACCTGGCCTGTTATTGAGGTGCATATTGTCTCTGTCTCTGCTAGTAGCCCCTACCGAAGCATCGAAAGGGGCGCTACTACTGCAGAACTGCTGAAGTGGGAGAGCTAAGCCCAGAGAATGTCCAGTGGCCTTTCTCTCCCTGAATCTTTCAACTTCACTCTGAACAGGCCAGAGCTGAAGGACATCAGACGAAAAGCCCAAGGTGAAAATCCAGGCATGAGGCCTAAGCACTCTGCTAGTACTGGCTGCCCTATCCAGAAATCAGTAGTGTCCAGATCGGATTTACCGAGTATTTTGCAGCATGCTGTCTAACCAAAGTGAGCCCTTTTAAGATTTGATGGAGTCCCTCTGGGACAATTGTTGTTATTTTTGCATTTGCTGCTGGGTATGCCCAGACGTAGGGCCTGGGAATACTGTGCCACTGGATTCAAGCTAGCCTTGCTGATGATGGGTGATACCCTGAAACAGGTCTCAGGATGCTTTTTTCTAATCCAGGGAGGACCTGGCCTGGCAGTTCAGAGCGGCCTGTTCCATGGGGAGCAGGGACAAGACTGATTTGCATATGGCTGTGTCCAAACTAGGGTGGCATGGAGGCAAAAAAATGATGGACTAGGATGCAGCCCCTAGCGATTGCCAACAGCTGAGATTAATTCAAGCATTCCATCCATTCCCTGGCTGTTTTTACAGCTGGCAAGATGTCCACATCTATGTCCCATAAAGCATGTGAATATCTGACAAGAGGTGATGCTGTGTTGATGGAAAGTAGGCCAAGGCTGGCGGAGGAGAATATTTGTTTTGCTAATGTCTCCATCCTTACGGACTCCCTGTCAGGTTGAGTGGTAGGAAAAGAATTGGAGTTCAGGTGGCTGGTAGATGTCAGTACCACTAAGCTCTCTGGAGTAGGGTGTCTCAGCAGTAAGTCTGTGTCTTCAAGAGCAGGCCTGCGCTGTCTCGCCACTTTCCTGTTGACTGAGGGGCAAGATCCTGATTTTGCCCAGGTGCCCTCCAGAACATATACCAGGGCCTTGTTAAAGGGGACCATGGACTCCTGGTTGGATTGTGCTAGGCTGAGGACCTCTGAGGACATAGGTTTTGATCTCTTGAGTTGGTAGAGTAAGGTCAGCCACTCTCTGGATTGCAGTTGCAATGGAGGCGGACACCTCAGTAGCCATAGTTAGGTTAGAATAAGAAAGGACAATGTCTGGCAAAGTATCAAGACCACTGGCATCCTGAGGGTGTCTTTACAAATGTACCCATATTTACGTACTAATAATTATACTAGTCGTCATTGACCCCAATATCATACAAGAGGGCATAGTATGTTTAGGAGTGGGTATAACGTCCTTGTGTGGTCGGTAAGGTGTGAGTCTCAGATTGTGATAAAATTATCAGCAGTTCATGGTATCAGTGTTGTGGGTATTGATGGTGACAATCGAGCCAGTGCCATCAAACATGGCTAAGATGGCAGAATTGTGGGTAGTGCTGAGGCCGGAGTCTGGGCCATGGCTAACCTTAGCTGCTGAAGCTGTTGCAGTGTTGCTCTCCATTTGGGGTAGGATGGAACCCAGATGAGCATCCGAATCGGTTCTGTGACTCCACAGCTGAGAGGTGCCTGGAGCAACACGTTAGTCCAAATCGTGAGAGTGGCGGGAATCAGGAGATCAATACCTGGACTTCTTGAGATTTTTTGAGGGATGGCTGACTTACCAAAAGTCCCATGACAGAGATAAAGAACAGTCAAAGGGGCATGACCACAATCTTGACTTAACAGGGACCACCGCACCTTCGACTTTGACCATGAGCAGTTTTTCAACGTACGATGTTTAATAACAGACACAACGCTGAGTCATGTTTGGAGCCAAGACACCATAGTCAGTCATTGTGGGTGTCTGTAACCGATATCTGCCGGTTACAGAAACAACATGGTTTGAACCCTGAAGCCTTAGGTAGTGTATCCATCTGCACACTAGTTGAAAAAACTGTCAAATGCAACAGGATTTGAGAAGCTCAAAATGCTTATCAGTAGGCTTGGAAAGAATAAACTGACGTCAGTGCGGTAAGATGGCACATATATAAGGGACCCGGTGGGACATCTGGGATGGGACAGAGCTGCACATTGCCACCAGGTGACATGGCAGGGAATTGCTATAAAAAGTTTTCAGATCCATTCTTGTGCCTGGGAAATTTCACAACATGAGGAATCCACAAGTTTCAAGTATCTATTAGAATAAGCCAGCAGTCAATCCTCAGCATAGGCAGGTAAGCACATTATTCGAGGGGATACATCTGATAATGCATGGCACCAAATATTATAAGCAAGCTTACACAGTTGAATTCTCCAAACTTTGACTTCGGTGTGAAAAATATCCTACATCAAATTACACAAGCTACCGGTGTAGAGCATAAGTGAGTGCGCTGTTAATTTTTGTCCTTCAATCTCCTACCTCTTGACCACTGCTACATCCATTTTTCATTTCAAACAGTCAATAAGTAAATGGGATGCTTTTTCTTTGCCAACATCACAACTACTTCCAGGACATCACGTTAAAAAACATTGGTATTTGGGATGGTTGCCAGTTCTCACATATATATATATATATATATATATATATATACACACACACACACACACACACACACACGTCACTCCTTCTCAATTCCTTGCTCAACTTATGAAATTTGTTTGCACACATTTTGGTTTGGAAAAGCTGTGTGAATCTCAAATTTCCCTAGCTGTTATGTGCTATGCTCAATATTGTATATTTTAATATTTTTTTGTAGCTGTTATAGTCAATTTCCCATATGGGTGCTTCTATTTTGTATACAGTGCACCTTGAAACATTTTCATTAATATTTTGAGTACTAGAACACAACATAAAGTTAATGAAATGATGGTTTATTGATTATCAAGGAGAACAAACATTGGCAAAACCCATAGGGCTGGCTGTTGGCTGCCAAAGCTGACTTACTGGGTTAATTATTTTATGACAATGCTGTTCTAAATAAATGCAAAAAAAGTGCCTTACATATAAAAAAAAAGTGCTTTGAAGTGCATGCGTTATCATGCATGCGTGCACATGCAACATGATACTCTGGCGGCCCAGGATGAAGTCTTGTAGCAAAACGAGTCAAAATATATGCAAGTGCATACAGCATGGCACAGTCCTAATTTTTTTCTATTTGCTGGACACCAATTTTGGAGAGATATATCAAAGTCGCTGATGATTACCTGGGGGTAAACGGATTGCAAATATCGATTGATGACTATCAGATCAAAAATCGATCAGATCCAAAATAAAAAAATAAACATGTTAGAAAAATAAAACAGCTTTAACCTTTCATAACCTCATACTAAGAACAGTAAAAACTGAGGTAAATAACCTCTTCCCTTACCTCAGCAAGAATACGTTATATTTAAACCCCATCTTGCAGTGCTGGACTCTAGTACTATGAGCCTGTCTTAGTATCATCATTCAGAAACCCAAATGTCTTAATTAGAAATTCCCCTGAGACTACAGGCTTGTTTCCTCCAACCGAAGAGCCGTAATCAACTCCTCAGGCCTTCCATTCCAACAGTAAGGGTCGGTGTTCAGTGCCGCGATCGCCACGACTTTAGCTCACAGCAGTCCTTTATAGCCATTAATTCCAGGCGCCTTTGCATGTACTGGGCACGATTACATTGGCTGCTATCGCTCTCTCATTTGCAGTACTTCAAACATTAGCATGACTACACTTTGTCAGTGGCACGGTGTAAGCGTCAGTCCTACAAGTACAAAACAAAAACACTTCCTACATAGATCACACTGCATTCACACACTTCTCCCTCTACTACTACCGCCTTTTAAGCTTAAACTCTCACTTTAGTTCAGTCAACAGCACAGTGACACAAACACGACAAACAGCAAAGTATCTCCGTCACACACAACATCGAAGTGCTTGCCAGAAGGCCACAAAAGTAATCCCCACTCCACTGAGCAGACTGCTGCAGGTCTGCAAATGTACTTGGGCACCTCGCGTGCGTATGGAGCGTTGCACAAATGCAAATGCAATAAAATACAATGTAGGGGTCTAGAAGACCTGGCCTGCTCTCAAAAATTCAATGTATTGAGAAAGATGTAGGTCAGTTAACACTGGGGGGAGACAAAGATGTGTATATTTGGGGGCTGAAACCATATTGCTGATTATTAGAAAGCCTTCTATTAGCAACATGTATCTGTGAAATTAATTCTGATCAGCATATAAAGCAAAGCACTAGACTTTTAGTTCTCGCCTCAAATTTTTAACACGACACGAGGTAATAATTAGTCATTTAATGAGTTCACTTGTACAGCAGAAATTAAACCACGCAAGGTACACAATTGTGACCTTTATTAAACCTGCCACAAGCTCCCGTACCCCGCCCTGCCTGGGCATACTTTTTCTACATTTCGGCTCATAATAGGCCAGGTTCACAAGAAGAGGGACATACACCTGACAGAGAGGTCACGTATTTCTGGATATCCGGAAGGTGCACTTACAGGAAGAAAAAAAATCTTTGGAAACCATGCCCAATTGGTTCAGAAAGCAACCTGCTTTCAAGGAGGCAGTTTAAAAGATACCTTAATATAACATCTAACACAACTGATTGCCTACCACCTATCAAAGGATTTTCTAATTTCATTCTCACTCTTTACTGCCCTTCAGCCACCTCATATAATAACTCGATCCCTTTTGCCACATAGGATTTCGGCAAAAGCAATCTGTGGGCTACAACCTACGTGAGGGGACTGCTCCGTATTGAGCTCACCAGGCCTGCCGGTCAGTCTACCCTTTCCTGACGCTACACAACATTTGGCCCATTCCCCTTACCAGCACACTATTGCAGCACAGGACTGGTATTTGAGATACTTGCTGCTACACCTGCCTTAGCATTGTTACCAATGCCAGGCTCAGGGCTCACAGAACCAACGGCATATTATTTATTGATGATAATGCCGCCCGTGGTCAGCGTCATTTGCAGGACACATAAAAACGCCTATTTTTAGTTTATCAAAACAGAAGAAGAGCCTTGATTTAAAAGGGGTTTGTAACACGTTTATCGATAACATAGTATATGTTAACATAATTATAGGATTTGAAACCATCGCAAAGCAGATCCAAGTTATGACATATCCCACTCAGTGCTGGCATAATCCTGCCCGAATTTGTTTTACAATTTTTGTACCCCGATGCACAAACGCAATCTCTTGAGATTAATTCCCTTCATAAACTATGAGCTTTTTTACTAATCCAGTTTGAACGCCGTAACTTTTCCCATTCAAACTCTTTAGGAATGTGGTGGAGGTTGCGCCCTGGTCAAGTAAAGCCCATTTACTGCCTGGCTGGGTTCCTCTCTCCAGCCTGCAAAAATCCCCACTACAGGATAACATTCTTGCTAATACTATTTAATAATCCTCCAGCCCTAGCACAGGGCTCTTCTTTAAACACTGAAATTATAAATTGCAGTCTGGCCTGCGGTGAGAAAAATGACTCAGATATCTGACCTATGAACCAACTCTACAGGGTCGTTCTTCAGCGACTACTTCCCTGTTGTTTTAAGTACTCGGATCAGGAAATGAGTGGTTCTGGGAGCGGGTAAGGGCATGCTTTAACAAAAGTAAGGCAATGTTGTTGTGGTTACCAAGGTGTGATTTTAAAAAAATGAGACATTCGATTAACTGGATCTGGCTCAGTGTCAGAATCTAAATCATTCTGCTGTCGTAAAACTTACATGTATCTTGTACAAAGAACAAGCATTTACAAAGCCAATAAATGAGATTTATTTTTGACTGGCCAAATAGTGAATATAGTGGCGCAGATGGGTGAAAGGGTTAATAGAAGAATTAATCAATGGTCGGATGAAATGATAAGATGAATAAATGAATGAGATTTAAAGCCAACTGGACGAATAGGTGAATGAGCGCATGACTTCAGTAAGACAAATAAAGCACGTAGCACATGGGTATAAAGCAATGCCAGCTCCCACTCTCTCTCTCTCTTCAACTGGAGCTCGTGGTGCTTCCCACAGTGGAACCTGAGCTTATCCCCCCCTTAACTTCCTAAAGGCTACGTGGCACCTCGAACAAATGTCTGGTACGCTGTCTCCTTCCTGGAAACATCCTCCCTTAAGTGCACTACTGCAGGATCCGAAATAGGTTTGAGACTTTCTTCCACTTAAGAGACAGCGCCAAAGACATTTGGATTGATGCCTATGATTAGATGATACCCTGGTGCACACAATCGTCAGAAAGATCACCAAGCATTACCTTGAGAACATAAATAAGGGGTGCATTGTCTTACCAATTGACAGCACCTCGAACAAATACCTTAAAGTAGTATTATCACAAATGAAACCAGTTATCCCCGGCGCACTTAACTTTTCACTAAGAAGAGTGAGCACCTTTGTGCCAGATGTTTTACTTTTTTGCTCTTACTGTGCACCAATCAAAACTATGGCTCTCATTAGGATCTTGGTGGCAAATGGCGCCTACCGCCACGGCAACAGCCGCCAACATACCATTAACGTGGCTACCGACTGTCCATGGCATTTTAACTGTAGACGGAATACCACGAGAAGGCTGGCGGAATTCCATCTACGGTCATGGCAGCGGACGGCGTTAAAATGGCGCTGCTGCCAGCAGCAACGCCATGCCAGCAAAACACCACCTACCGTATCATGTTCCATGGTACGGCCTGGCAGTGTTTTGCTGGCGGACGCTACTGCTGCCGGAGGACCCCCTGCAAGCACTTAAGTTGGGTTCTCTGACAGGAGAGGGGGGTGGGGTGTTGTGTGAGTGGGGGTGTGTGTGTGTGAGACTGTGTGTGAATGCGTGCACGTGTGTGTAATGCGTGTGTGCATGAGTGGGTGTGAATGTACGTGCATGTTGTGTCGTGAGATTGCGTATGTGCCTGGATTTATGTTCATGAGTGTTGCTGAGTGCGTATGAATGTGCGGGTGAATGCGTTTATGTATGTGTGTAAATGTGCGGGGGGTTGGGAGTGGGAAGGAGAGGGAGGGGGAGGGTGGGAGAGGATTCTGGGGAGGGGGTGGGGGAGACCCCTATCAGTGCCAGGGAAGGAATTCCCTGGCACTGATAGTGCCTACCACCATGGTTTCAGTGGCGGTACCGAAAGCACTGAAACTACGGCGGTGGGCGGGGTAATAATGCCAAGGGCGGCCTAGTGACGGCCGCCGGGCTGGTGACTAAAGACTCAAGCCCAGCGATCGTTACTGCTGTGGCGGTCGGTGTGGTACATTGGCGGTTTTGCTTTGGCCAAACCGCCAATGTCATAATAGTGGTGGTAGGTACAGACAGCCTGTTGGCGGTAATACCTCCACTATACCACCGACCTCCATGGTCGTAACGACCCCCAATATATTTTATTTTGTCTATTGAGGTTTGGTGGAAACCTTGCATCAATATCTCATTGCAGTCTGAAGATATAATGAAACGTGGATATTATTTCAGCTTTTAAAATAAATTATCAATAGTCTGTTGTTTTTCGGAAAGAAATGAAATGCTGCGCTGAATATGTGGAACCTGGACATTCTAACTATCAGTGTTTTCCGAGAGGCTACAGCCTACACAACATTTACATAATATTAGCGCAGATCACTAAATTGTGACAACATCCTTGTTTATGGTTAACTGTTAATTTGAAGACCGAGATCAAACTCATGACTACATGGGAAGTATTAAAAACCTTTGCTTTCTAATTCTGCACAATCTAAAGCATCTAGTGATGCAAGCCAGACATCTATCACTCTTGTTGGCTACACAGCAGAATGTGTAGACTATTGCCAAATTTTCAGCATATGTTTTTCTTCAAAACATGGTAAGACTCTCCAGTCTTCTTCATGCAGGAACATATGTCTTTCAGAGACTGACCTACGTCAGTGGCCTTATGGGTCTCCAGAGCATGGGCATACCATAACTGTATGGATTTGCTAGGAGTTTATGGTGCCCAGAGCCTATCAATACGGTAATGTGCACTTGTTCGATTTGGAAAGTAACAGAAGTGAAATGTCCATTTAAGATACCTATATTTCACTTTGGCTATCATGCCTGGGCCTTGGTTTCTTTGTCTATTGCCAAAGGCTTCCATAAAGTAACTGGTAGCCATTCGTCTCCTTCTACTAGGAAACATAAGTTGGTCTGATTGGTAAACATCTCCATTCCCCTGCATCTGCTGGAATACCTGACAAGCATAATGGGATGAAATGACCATAAAACTTGTGCAACACTCAGGAAATGAAATCTGCTCCCCAGGCTTCACATGTAACGCAAACATGTGAACCCCACTGTATTGCTCCAATAACATCTTTTCACTCTTTTGTAATGGACTCAGCTCCATTTTGGAACTATGTCTGCTATATGTGAAATACCTAAAGTACAAGTTACTTACCTTCGGTAACAAAATATCTGGTAGAAACATATTCTAGTTGCAGATTCCTTACCTTAGAATTTCCCCCCAGACATCAGACTGGATCCAGAGATTATTCTTTGAGCAATACCCTTGCGCGTCGGTAGGTGGTGTCGGTCAACTCCACAGGCATCATAGTCGCCGTGATGACATCAGGAGTAGTACATAGACGCCGCCCTCGCGCAGTGATATCAGTTTCTTTTAACAACTTTCCACGCCACAGCACAGAGCCGCTAAGAACACCCAACTGGTGCGCCAGAGCTAAGGACCTGAAAGGGGGAATCCCTGTCCCTAGAAATCAGTTCACAAGTGGGTAGGATGGGTGGGTGGTAATGAATCTGCAACTAAAATATGTCTCCACCAGATATTTCGTTACCAAAGGTAAGTAACTTGTACATCTGATAGAGACGTCTAGGTGCAGATTCCTTACCTTAGAATAGATACCAAAGCAATGCCATCCTCGGTGGTGGGCTGCGAACCAAGATCACACTAGAAAGTGCTGTAGGACCGAACGACCAAAACAGCAGTCTCGATGGACCTGACTGTCCAGTCAGCAGTGCTTAGCAAACAGGTGCAGGGACGCCCATGTAGCATGCCTGGTAGATATCCAGGACAGGAACTCCGCATGCTAATGCAGTGGAAGCAGCAGTTGCTCTGGTGGAATGAGCAAGCAAACCTTCAGGAGGTTGCTTTTTGGCCAAAGCGTAGCACATTTTGATGCAAAGAAGCACCAATCGAGAGATGTTGCGCTTTTGCACCGCCTTCCTTTTTTTCGCACCCACATACCCAATGAAGAGTTGATTGTCCACCCGGAAATCTTTAGTACGATTAAGATAGAACGCCAATGCTCTTTTTGGGTCCAAACGGTCGAGTCTCTCCTCCTCATGTGAAGGATGTGAGGGTGCATAGAAAGTAGGTGTAAGGAAATGCCTCCTTGGCATGGTTACCCCCTGACTCTTTGCCTTTTGTTGATGCCAGTTATGATTGTAAGTGTGCTGGGGCCCTGCTTACCAGGCCCAGCACCAGTGTTCTTTCCCTAAACTGTAACTTTGTTCCCACAACTGGCACAGCCCTGGCACTCAGATAAGTCCCTTGTAAATGGTACCCCTGGTACCAAGGGTCCTGATGCCAGGAAAGGTCTCTAAGGGCAGCAGCATGTATTATTGCCACCCTGGGGACCCCTCACTCAGCAAATGCACACTGCTTCACAGCTTGTGTGTGCTGGTGGGGAGAAAATGACTAAGTCGACATGGCACTCCCTTCAGGGTGCCATGCCAACCTCACACTGCCTGTGGCATAGGTAAGTCACCCCTCTAGCAGGCCTTACAGCCCTAAGGCAGGGTGCACTATACCACAGGTGAGGGCATTTGTGCATGAGCACTATGCCCCTACAGTGTCGAAGCAAAACCTTAGACATTGTAAGGGCAGGGTAGCCATAAGAGTATATGATCTGGGAGTTTGTCAAACACGAACTCCACAGTTCCATAACAGCTACACTGAAATCTGGCAAGTTTGGTATCAAACTTCTCAGCACAATAAATGCACACTGATACCAGTGTGGAATGTATTGTAAAATGCACCCAGAGGGCATCTTAGAGATGCCCCCTGAATACCAGTCCGACTCCTAGTGCTAGGCTGACAAGTTTCTGCCAGCCTGCCACCACCAGACGAGTTGCTGGCCACATGGGGAGAGTGCTTTTGTCAGGAACAAAGCCTGTACTGGTGGAGGTGCTTCTCACCTCCCCCCGCAGGAATTGTAACACTTGGCGGTGAGCCTCAAAGGCTCATGCCTTTTGTTACAGCACCCCAGGGCATCCCAGCTAGTGGAGATACACGCCCCTCCGGCCACTGCCCCAACTTTTGCTGGCAAGGCTGGAGGAGATAATGAGAAAAACAAGGAGTCAGGACTGCCCCTAAGGTGCCCTGAGCTGAGGTGACCCCTGCCTTTACAAATCCTCCATCTTGAGATTGGAGGGCTCCCCCCAATAGGATTAGGGATGCACCCCCTCCCCTCAGGGAGGAGGCAAAAAGAGGGTGTAGCCACCTGTAATGGGTTCTTTACCTCCGGGGAGGGATAGTGGAATAACGCTATAGGCCCAGGACTTAGGAGATAATAATTTTATTTGTTATGTATTCAAAGTGGTCCTCTTTGTTTCTTATGTTTCAGGTTGGCTTGTTATTATATTCATCCGGGTTCTTTTCCCTCTTGTAGGTTTTTGGGTTGAGGTTCCAGTCCAGCCCGTCCCTTGGTTGAAGAAGGCCACCTTTTCTCCCTCGTGGCCACCGACCGGTTTTCTCCCCCAAAACAAAAAGAAGAACAGGACAACAGGTAAGTGTAGAGGTAAGGTTGGGGATTTAAGTGGGTTAATAGGGCAGGTGGAAGGAGTGAACTGTGCAGGTTGGTGTTTGGGTGACTTCACTCAGTAGTGCATTTTCACCTTTCTCTTTCCTCCCCCCCCCTTTTTATCTTCCTTTAACTAGGAGAGCTTTTCCTCGCAGTGATGTTAGTGGCTAGGGATCAGTAGATTTCCCCTTCTCTGCAGCACCTCCCCTCCCTGTTCCCCGTATTTCCCTCAGCCGGCTTTCCACCCTTTAACCAAGCCGGCAAGAAAACCAACGCTAGGTACGATCGTACCTGTGATTGCCACGCCCCTCCTGGGACGTGGCTGGCCCCTTCGTGGTGTACGGGTTTCTCCTCGGCGGTTGCGGGAGAAGTGCCAAGACTTCTCCTTCTCTCCGGCTCTTCAAAAGATCTGTTAAGGGAGCCGCCAAGGTGGAATAATGCGGTATAAATCTCCGATAGTACCCCACTAGGCCTAAAAAAGAACATACCTCTTTCTTCGTGGTAGGAGCTTTTATGCGAGTAATAGCCTCTACTTTGTTCATCTGTGGTTTAATGATACCTCTTCCGATGTGATGCCCCAAGTAGGAGATTTCATGAAAGGCAAGTCGGCTTTTGGAGGGATTGGCTGTAAGTCCCGCCTGCTGTAAGACTGTAAATATCTTATGTAAATGGGACAAGTGGTCCTCCCAGGTTTCGCTATAAATAACGATATAATCCAGATAGGCAGCTGCGTATCTGGTATGAGGTTGCAATATGGTATCGATAAGACGCTGGAAGGTGGCCGGAGCCCCGTGTAACCCAAAAGGGAGAACATTAAAATGATATAAGCCTGAGGAGGTAGAGAATGCCGTTTTTTCCTTATCTTCTGCGGCTAAGGGAATCTGCCAGTACCCTTTTGTCAAGTCAAGGGTAGACATATACTTGGCTTTCCCTAATCTTTCTATGAGTTCGTCTACCCTAGGAAGGGGGTAGGTGTCAAATTGGGATACTGCATTGACCTGTCTGAAGTCAATACAGAAGCGTATCGACCCATCCGGTTTGGGAACTAACACCACCGGGGAACACCAGGGACTCTTTGAGGGCTCTATAATGCCTAGGCCTGACATTTTCTCTATTTCTTTCTCCACTAGGATTTTCCTGGCCTCGGGGATACGATAGGGTCGTAACTGGACTATTTTACCAGGTTGGGTTACAATTTGGTGCTGTACTAAAGTAGTTTTACCCGGTTGTGTAGAAAACACTTGGTTATGACAACTGAGCAGTTGGGTTAACTGGCTATTCTGCTTTGACGTGAGATCTGTATTTCTTTGGGGTTCTTCGGTTTTGGAAGGTCGGTCGGTAGGACACCACCCTATCTCTAGTTCCTTAACCGTATTGACCATATATCCAGTTGTTGGGGCTACTATAGGTTCTTCCCATTTCTTTAGTAGATTTATGTGAAATATCTGGGTTCGTTTGGGATTATCAGCCAGTTGGATGTTATAGGTAAAAAGGGTTACTACTCCTATCACCTCATATGGCCCCTGCCATTTTGCAAGTAGTATGTTATCGGAACTCGGTAGAAGTACTAACACTTTCTCCCCTTTCGTTAAGGTCCTCATTCGAGTGTTCCTATCATAATAATGTTTTTGTTTATTTTGGGCTTTTTCCATATGTTCCCTTACATCTTCCCATACAGTTTGTAGTCGAGATTTCAAATCACTGGTGTATTCCAAAAGGGATTTCTCCCCGGTATCCTCCTCCTCCCACAGTTCCGCTGCCATATCTAATAAGGTTCGGGGTTGTCGTCCGAACATTAATTCAAAAGGACTATGTCCTGTGGAGGCTTGCTCATGTGTCCGGATGGCATACAGTACCAATGGTAACCTTCTATCCCAGTCCTTGCCTGACTCCGAAACCGATTTTCTTAAGAGGGTTTTCAGGTTGCGGTTGTATCTCTCCACCAAACCATCGGTTTGTGGATGATAAACCGCAGTCCTTATTTGTTTAATTCCCAGAAGTTGACAAATCTGGGCCATTAAATTGGACATGAACTGGGTACCTTGGTCTGTTAAAATTTCTTGGGGAAAGCCTATTCGGGAAAAGAACCCTATCATTGCGTTAGCAACAGTTTTGGTGTTAATACTGGTGAGTGGGATGGCCTCGGGGTACCGAGTGGCGTAATCTACTAATACTAATATATATCGATAACCTTTTGAGGAAGGTATAAGAGGACCTATGATGTCCATCCCTATCCATGAAAAAGGTGTTGCAATAATGGGAAGAGGCTGTAAGGGAGCTTTTTTCTTGGGTCCGGGATCAATAAACTGGCATTTAGGACATTGTTGACAGAATTTTCAGATCTGGGAAAAGACACCAGGCCAATAGAACCTCCTTAACAGATACTCTTCCGTCTTCTCTCTCCCTTAGAGACCACCCCCGGCGGACTATGGGCCAGATGTAACACCTGTTGTCTATATGGCTCGGGAACCAGTAATTGTTTCTTTTCCTGCCTGTCAATGTTAGTGATTCGATGCAACAGGTTTCTGATTATGGAAAAAGAAGGGCCCTTATCATCAGGGTTTCGAGGACAGGCGTTTTTCCATGCATTAAGCAGGCTTGGAACTTCCCTTTGGCAAGTACGGAAGGGGGGGAAGACTATTGAGGGTATGAACTCGTGTAATTACCCTATTATAGTCTGTGTCCCTTTTTCCATGAAGTCTCCTTGTTTCCCGTTTCTCTTTCCTAGTAGGTTTATACCGGCTAGCCTGGGGTTGTATTTGTATGTTAGAAAAGGGGGCACTCTTCCACCAGGAACTTGTATCGTCTTTATTCTTGGTGCTATCCAAAAGTATAGCAAAGTCCTTGAAATCTGTTCCAATTATGGCTTCTTCAACCAGCCGTTTGTCATGACCACACAAACTTGCCAAGTCAAATCAAAGAAGTGCATGAGAAAAGCAAAGAGATATCCTCAGTGGAGACAGCAAAGCCCAAACTGGAAGAAGGTTTGCAGAGTAATCTGGCGCTTATTTCAAAGGAAGAATCAAGAAGAGAAGATCCCAGATGGCCGCTGTGAGTCCTGAAGGTTAGTTACAGTTCTAGTCTTGCAATCGGTTGGTTGCTAGGTTACGAGCTCTCCAGCTGGAAGCCTTGCACTTCAACTGAGGTCTGACAGGAATCAGCTGTGTGGAGAGAGCGCGCTTCAGAACAGAAACTCATGTGAGGTAAAATTACATTTGAAGATTATATTACAGAAAAACGGATAAATATTGTCAAGGTTTATTCGAAGAGTTTGATAGTAGACCGTTCCCGTGGAAGTCGGCAAGGCTACAGAGTTAATGTATGAATTAACCTTATGTTTACAAGGTTCTTGTTTAAGATATTAAAGTCAAAGAAAAAACGAACTTTAAAAGAGCAAGTATCTACAAATGTCAAGGTTATAAACAAAGGCCAAGTTTAAAGGAGAAACGAACTGTTAACAAATAAGCATTTACAAATTCAATGGTAATAAACCAAAATAGAGTTTAAAAGAGAAACAAACTTAAATAAACAAGCATTTACAACTACAAGTTATTGACAGATGTTGAAGTAAGGAAGGAGAAACTAACTTAAATAAACAAGCATTTACAAATACAAGTTATCAACAAATGTCGAAGTAAGAAAGGAGAAACGAACTTTAATAAACAAGCATTTACAAATACAAGTATTGACAGAAGTCACAATAAGACAGGAGAAATTAAATAACATCAGCTGATTTGAAGAACGCATTATCACCAACTATATATATATATATATATATATATATATATATATATATATATAGCAACATAAAACCAATCTCTAACAAAGGTTGAGAAGTTCTTCCAGAATCAGTAATAAGCATTTTTTTTTTTTAAGAAGAGCTATCATTTATAGAGAGAAGCAAGGCTACAGAGAACTCAGGGTGAGTGAAGAAATAATAGAATTAAAGAGAATTAAGTGTTGAGAGTAGAAAGTGAAAAACTGATGTTGTATGTCCCTAGTAATTGCGACTGTGACTCTTGCAGGTGCTGTATCCAATCTTAGATGTGAAGAGGCAGACTGAGTACTGGCATTCATCATCCCTGTGGCAGTCTCTCTACCATCCCATTCCCCTTTCCCCCTCCGGGGTACTCAGCACGAAGGATTAATATTCGTTGTGAGTAGCTCGGGTCGGGACTGAGGAGTTATCTTCTGCTTCTGAGGAAATCGAATTGAAGTATCCTGACACCGTTCAACTACTCCCATTCTTATGGGGGTTTCTTTTCCCTCCCAGGAAAGGGTGGCCCAAGTCATGGGGTATTCTCTGGTTTCGCCATGGATACAACAAATGGAGACAGTAATCCCCGGCGTAAGGGTGTGACAGTCTATTAAGTCAGCTCTAATTACTGACTGACTACATCCGGAATCGATAAGTGCCACAGTGAGTCTCTCATTGATAAATAGCTCTTTCATATAATGGGTATCCTTTCCCCCTGTAAAGAAGACTCGTCCTCTAGTAATACCTATTTCCATAGGCTCTGGTTTCTCAGTTTTAAGGGGACAGACCCGGGCTATGTGACCCCACTCCCCACAACTATAACGCTGGGTTTGCTGCAAAACCGGTCTCTCGACCCCTCAGGTTTTTCCTGGGTCTTCTACCTGTCTTCTCCCCAGGGAGGGGTTTTGTCCTAGGTTTTGTCTGATTGGGGTAGGGGTGGTGCGATGGAGAGGTGTCAAACTCGAGGGAGCGGTGGAAAGCACAGGCCAACTCGATGGTAGTATTTGTGTCGGGACTTGGATGTGGTTTGATTCAGTTGCGGGTAGTGACAGGTAGAGCCTCTAGATATTGTTCCAGGAGGATGGCCTCAATAATATCTTCCCTATTAGTCCCTATGGGTCCTAGCCATTTGAGACCTAAATCTTTTATCCGAAAATACAATGCTCTGGGGTTCTCGGATGGTCCCCACTTGGCTTTCCTAAACCTAACCCTATAATGTTCTGTATCAAACCCTACCCTCTCCAGGATGCTCTTTTTAATATCTTGGTAGGGCGTCATACCTCTCGGGTTGACTGCTTGATAGGCTGCTTGAAGGGTTCCGGTTAACAAAGGGGCAATATACTGGCCCCACCAATCCTGAGGCCAGGTAGCTGAAGTAGCGACTCGCTCAAAGTTTGTAAAAAAAGGCGTC
Source organism: Pleurodeles waltl (assembly GCF_031143425.1). Lineage (NCBI taxonomy): Eukaryota > Metazoa > Chordata > Amphibia > Caudata > Salamandridae > Pleurodeles > Pleurodeles waltl. Next base: position 515,062,877 of record NC_090445.1, read on the forward strand.
CGGATCTTTGCCTTCCTGGTTCTTTTGTAACACTGAGCTTGGTACATTCGGATGTACTCGGGTGGCCGCAATGGTGTCCGTTAAGGATTTTAGTGCATTCTCATGTACCAACTGATTGTTGGCCATGATAGTGGCCTGACTTTTAAGAGCGCTTTGTAGGGCTTCCCTTTCCATCTTCGCTTCTTTCAGTTGTTCTTCCCACACGATCTGAAGGTGCCTCTGGCCTTCAGCCAATTGCTGCATCATGTCCGCTATGGTGGGAGTACCTTCCATAGTCTCAGTCCGTCCTGCTGCCTACTCCAACTATCCCACTTCTGACACCCCTCCTTATATATCTTCCTTTAGCTAGGAGAGCTTTTACTCGCAGTGATGTTAGTGGCTAGGGATCAGTAGATTTCCCCTTCTCTGCGGCACCTCCTCTCCCTGTTCCCCGTATTTCCCTCAGCCGGCTTTCCACCCTTTAGCCAAGCCGGCAAGAAAACCAACGCTAGGTACGATCATACCTGTGATTCCCACGCCCCTCCTGGGACGTGGTTGGCCCCTTCGTGGTGTACGGGTTTCTCCTCGGCGGTTGTGGGAGACGCTCCGAGACTTCTCCTTCTCTCCGGCTCCTTTCTACTCGCTTCGCAGTCTTTCTGGGTTTCGTCCTGTAGCAGCGTGTCTTTCCTCTCCGTCCGTCTTGGCAGGATTCCTTCCTGCTTCCTCGAACGCCGGTATTCGTGTCCGTTGTCTAGTTCAGTGCCAACAGAGACGCCGTCCGCGTCTGACGTCATCCGCTGGGGACTCCCAGGAGTGCCCCGGGGGTATGGTGTTACGGGCTCTGTTGGAGAGAGAGAGTAACCGTGGCGATAGACGCCCGGTTACACCACCCTCTAGGACAATTGCCATTGGCCACTGCCCTCCTGACCTAAACACAACCCTAAATTCAGTGTTTAGGGGCACCCCAGACCCCAGGAAATCAGATTCCTGCAACCTGAAACAAGGAGGACTGCTGACCTGAAAGCCCTGCAGAGACGACTGAGACGACAACTGCTTTGGCCCCAGCCCTAACAGCCTGTCTCCTGACTCAAAGAAAACTGCACAGCGACGCATCCGACAGGGACCAGTGACCTCTGAAGCCTCAGAGGACTGCCCTGAAACCCGAAGGGCCAAGAAACTGCCAAGAAGAGCAGCACTGTTCACCCACAGCAACATTTTTGAAACAAAGAAGCAACTTTTAAAGAACTCACTCTTCCCGCCGGACGTGTGAGACTTCACCCTCTGCACTCAACGCCCCCGGCTTAAGCATCAGAGAACCAACACTACAGGGAGGACTCCCAGGCGATTGCGACCTCATGGGTAACCAGAGATTACCCCCCTGGCCCACCACAGCTACCCCTGCAGATAGAATCCAGAGGCTCTCCCTGACCGCGACTGCCTGTAACAAGGAACCCGACGCCTGGACCAGGCACTGCACTCGCAGCCCCCAGGACCAGAAGGAAACAAACTCCATTGCAGGAGTGACCCTCAGGCGACCCTCTGCCTAGCCCAGTCGGTGGCTGGCCTGAGAACCCCACCATGTGCCCTGCCTGCACTGCTAGAGTGACCCCCGGGTCCCTCCATTGATTTCTATTACAAACCCAACGCCTGCTTTGCACACTGCACCCGGCCGCCCCTGTGCTGCTGAGGGTGTGTTTTGTGTGCCTACTTGTGTCCCCCCCAGTGCTCTACAAAACCCCCCTGGTCTGCCCTCCGAAGACGCAAGTACTTACCTGTTGGCAGGCTGGAACCTGAGCACCCCTGTTCTTCATAGGCGCCTATGTGTTTTTGGGCCCTTCTTTGACCTCTGCACCTGACCGGCCCATTGTTGCTGGTGCGGTTTCTTTGGGGTTGCCTTGAACCCCCAACGGTAGGCTGCCTTTGCCTAGAAACTTGAACTTGTAAGTGTCTTGCTTTCCTGAAAAACTAACCATTACTTATCTCCCCCAGGAACTGTTGATTTTTGCATGGTGTCCACTTTTAAAATAGTCTATTGCCATTTTAACTAAAACTGTATGTTAATGCTCTAATTCAAAGTTCCTTACTTACCTGTGTGGAGTACCTTGCATTTTATGTATTGACTTCAAATCTTGAATCTTGTGGTTCTAAAATAAATTAAGAAAATATATTTTTCTATATAAAAACTATTGGCCTGGAATAAGTCTGAGTGTGTGTTCCTCATTTATTGCCTGTGTGTGTACAACAAATGCTTTACACTACCCTCTGATACGCCTACTGCTCGACCACACTACCACACAATAGAGCATTAGAATTATCTAATTTTGTCACTACCTTACCTCTAAGAGGAACCCTTGGACTCTGTGCACACTATCTCTTACTTTGAGATTGTATATACATAGCCAACTTCCTACAGTAGGCAAAGTGATGGACTGGCCTACATGAAAGGCTGTAACAACCTTAGGAAGGAAGGAAGGATGCCCTAGTGCGCAACACGACTTTGTCAGGGTGCACAGATAAGTATGGAGGTTTTGAGGAAAGGGCCTGTAGCTCACTCACCCTGCGAGCAGAGGTATTAGCAACTAGAAAGACAGTTTTGAAGCTGAGGAGCCGCAAGGGACAATTATGCATTGGCTCAAAGGGGGTACACATCAAATAATTAAGTACAAGATTAAGGTCCCACTGAGGCATGAGAAATGGAGTGGGAGGAAATAAATGGGTGAGCACTTTTAGGAATCTACTCAAAATAGGAGATTTAAAGAGTGAGGGCTGATCAGGTAGCCTAATAAAGGCAGAAATGGCAGATACATACCCTTTATGGGTGCCCAAAGGAGAGCCCTGCTGAGCTAAAGAAAGAATGAACAGGAGAACCTTTGACAGAGGGGCAGAAAGAGGATCAACAGGTTTGTTGGTACACCATGCCACACATTTATTCCAACGACCGCGTATACAGTTTTAGTTGATGGACGCCTGGCTGCCAAGATAACATTGCAGACTTCGGGTGGTGGGGCAAAAGCCGTCAACTGTTGCCGCTCAATCTCCACGCATGAAGGCGGAGGTTAGACAGGTTCAGGTGAAGAACCGTCCCCTGTTGCTGCGACAGAAGATCCGCCCAAAGAGGTAGTCTGAGTGGAGGATCGATGGACATGCTCAATAGCTCTGGATACCACACTCTCCGAGCCCAGTCCGGAGCCACCAAGATGACTTTGGTCCGGTCGTTCCTGATTTTCTTGAGAACTCTGGGCAGAAGAGGGATAGACGGGAAGGCGTAAAGGAGGCCGGAGTTTCACTCGAGACGAAAAGCGTCTCCGAGCAAGTGCCGCCTTGGAAACTTAAATGCGCAAAACAGCTGACATTGCGCGTTCTCTGCGGAGGCAAACAGATCTAACCAAGGCTCTCCCCACTGCTGAAAGAGACCTTGCGCCACCTCCAGATGGAGTTGCCATTCGTGATCGGCTGTTCATCGAAGGCTGAGTTTGTCCGCTCTGGCATTGAGGGAGCCCACCAGATGTTGGACCATCAGGGTAATGCCCTGATGTTCCAGCCATGTCCAGAGGCGTAGTGCCTCCTGACAAAGGGTCCAGGACCCTACTCTGCCCTGTTTGTTGGAGTACCACATGGTGGAAGTATTGTCTGTGAACACCTGCACTACTTTCTCTTTGGGAGAGGGAAGGAATGCTTTCAACGCAAGCCTGATTGCCCGGAGCTCCAGCAGATTTATATGGTGCCCCAACTCCGCTGGAGACCAGAGGCCTCTGATCGCAGCCTCTCCCATGTGGCCACCCCAACCCAGAAGTGACGCATCTGTCACTGTAGAGAGATCTGGTTGGGGAAGGGAGAGGGATCTGCTGTGTACCCAATTTGGATTTGAAAGCCACCACTGCAGGTCTTTCGCAGTTCCCTCCGAGATCTGGACCAGGCTGGAGAGATTCCCCTGATGCTGCACCCACTGGAACTTCAGTTCCCACTGCAGAGCCCGCATATTCCATCTGGCATGTGTTACTAGCAGGGTGCAGGAGGCCATGATGCCCAGCAGCCTCAGAGTCAGTCTCACCGAAACCCAAGACCAAGGCCAAGGCCGAAAGATTGGAATCATAGCCTGAATGTCTTGAACTCATTTTTCGGGAGGATAAGCCCGAAACTGCACTGTGTCCAGAACTGCCCGATAAAAGGGAGTGACTGAGAGGGAGTCAGGTGTGACTTTGGCACGTTGATAGTAAACCCCAGCATGTGCAGGAGGTTTGCCGTAGTCTGAAGGTGGGAGATGACTTTCTGGGGCGAGTCCGCTTCCAAAAGCCAGTCTTCGAGGTAGGGGGAAGACAAACCCCTAACCTGGGCAGATGAGCTGCAACCACCGCCATCACTTTCGTGAACACCCAAGGGGCGCTGGTAAGGCCGAAGGGGAGCACAGTAAACTCAAAGTGCTCGTGACATACTACAAATCGTAAGTGATGTCTGTGGGCAGGCAGGATGGGGATGTGGAAATAAGCATCCTGCAAGTCCAACACTACCATCCAGTCTCCTGGGTCTGAGGCATTTTGAATTTCTCCTTCTTGAGGAAGTAGTTTAGGTCCCAAAGGTCTAGGATAGGACGTAAGCCCTTGTCCTACTTTGGTATCAGAAAGTAGTGGAAATAACAACCACAACCTACTTCTGGTACCTTTTCTATAGCTCCCTTGGCCAAGAGAGCTGCGACTTAATGGCAGAGAAGCGCCAAATGATCCTCCAGAAGGTGATTGAAAGATGGTGGCAAGGGTGGTGGAGCAGATTCAAAAGGGAGGGAGTAGCTCTTTCGAACGATCTGCAAAACCCACCTGTCCGTGATGATGTTCCCAGTGGGGCAGGTGATGGAGAATCCTGCCACCAACTGGACGGACCAGGAGAGTTTGGAGGCTGGAGCGGGGGTAGAGGTGGACTGGACAGACCTCTGGTTCCCTGTCCCACAGCTATGTGGGATTCCGCGTCCTCAGCCACGCAGGGCCTGGCCAGCATGCGAGGCACGGTGGCTGTGTGGAGGACACAACAGGGCCCCCCTTCCGTGTCCACGAAAGGGGCGAATAGCATACTGTGGTGGGTGAGGGGCAGAGGAAAGACCGAGGGACCGAGATGTAGCCCGGGAATCCTTGAATCTCTCCAAGGCCGAGTCTGCTTTTTCTCTAAAGATACGGGTGCCATCAAAGGGCATGTCCATGAGTGACTGTTAGACATCCCCCGAAAAACCAGAAGTACATAACCAAGCATGGCGCCTTAAGGCCACTGTCGTAGCAACCGATCTGCCCAGAGAGTCGGTCGTATCCAACCCACAACTGATTGTGAACTTTGCCGCATCTCTCCCATCGTTCGCAGCTTGGGAGACGATGGCACGGGCCTCCTCTGGTATCTGCAGCAGGACTTGCGCAACCGTATCCCACAAAGAGTGGGTATAGCGGCCCAAAAGGCATGCGGTGTTCACAGACCGCAGCAGGAGACTGGAGGAAGAAAACAACTTCTTGCCAAACTGTTCCAGCCTTTTGGATTCCCTATCCTGGGGTGCGGAAGGGAACGCGCCTGAAGAAGAGGAAGCCTGGATAACAAGACTCTCAGGCGTGGGGTGTTGGGACAGGATATTAGGGTCATTCGGAGTAGGCCGATGGCGGCGTGCGATAGTCCTATTCACAGGAGCCCCTGTGTTGGGTTTGGACCATGTACCCAAAAGGACATCGGTGAAGGCTTCATTAAATGGCAATAGGGGTTCTGAAGTAGAAGCCCCAGGCTGAAGCACCTCCGTCAGGAGATTAGAGACCTGACCCCTACAGTAGGAAGCTCAAGGCCAAGGACCTCAGCTGCCCTACTAACCACCATACCATAAGTTGCTTCCTCCGCCATAGCCACAGTAGGAGGATACAGCATGCCAGCATCAGGAGAAGTACCCAGACCACTGGCTTCGCCCAATTCCTGTGCCCAGTCCATAGTAGGGTCATCCTGGTATTCATAAGGGTTCAGGTACCCATCCAATTCCTCCCCATATTTGTACCCATAGGAAAAAGGGTCCAAATCCGACCTGGGGCGAATAAGCCCCATCGAAGCTGAAGTCGGCTGACGCCGCTCCGACTCTGAATCGTCGGGGATAAGAATTGGGTCGACGTCAATAGTGGGCACCACTGACATTGGGAGTGTCGATAATCGACCCGGCGCCGGGGAAGGTCTCAAGGGTGCAGCCGGTGCAGATCCGTGCACACATCCGGAGGTGACCTCGGTGGCCAGGGATGAAGCCGCCGTCGCAGAACCCAAAGGAACCTCAGACGAAACCCTTGGGCCCGAAGGAGCTGTATCGGAGTCAGCCCGCCCAAATATGAGGCGCATGGCCTCGTAAAACTCTTTTAGTTGGGCGGGGGTTGATGCAGGAAACTCGGGGAAGCACAGAGCCGACATAGACCCAAGCTCCGAGGACGGAGGCCTAGTGCGTGGATGCTCTTCCTGCGTCGCATCGGGCGAGCTACGGGGCGAAGTCGGAGAGCGATGGGACTTCTTCGACTTCTTCTTCTTCTTACCTTGACCCAAGGATTTAGAAAAAGACGAGTGGTGATGACTCAGCGACCGATCTCAATACCCTCCTCTCTAATGAGACCAGGACATAGGCGGACTTGAGTGCCAAGCCGCCATTAGCTTTAGGGACCGCTCCCTCAAAGCCTTCCAGTGCATGGCCCGGTACTTGGAGCACGACTTGTTGTCGCGCTCAAGGCACCACAGACAAACGTGATGAGGATCCGTCACCGTCATCGTCCGAAGGCAGGCCTCACAACCGGTCTTCGGGGACATCCTCGATGCACCAAAGGCGCACAGAAAAAACTTGTCAAAACGGTCAAATTTGGCTAAAAATTAGCCAGGGTAGCTCTTCTCAGGATTAGCACGTGGCGCGTAGAGAAAAGAATGGGCGTCCCTGTGCGAGGGCGGCGTCTGTGTACTACTCCCGACGTCATCACGGCGACCACGACGCCTACGGAGTCGACCGACACCACCTACCGATGCGCAAGGGTATTGCTCAAAGAAAAATCTCCGGATCCAGTCTGACACCTGGGGGTAAATTCTAAGGTAAGGAATCTGCAACTAGAAGTCTCTATCAGATATAAACATAAGTATATATCAAACAACATTTTGTGCATTATGTTTACTTGGTGAGAAATTACTGAAGAAGTTAAAAAACAGGCTTTCTCAAGAACTTGAAAGCAAAATTGATAATATATCTCACAAGAAACTATATCCCACAACAAACTATATCAAACACGATTTGTCGCTGTGACATATCTTAAAGGGGTTGTCTAACATGCACTTGTTGTGAAAAATATTGTTCCACCCAGTGCGCCATATTGGTATGAAACGTTCCAAAACATCTCTTAATGCTGAGGTCAGGGTTTGAAGGGCCTTACGGAGAGCAGAACTGAGAGCCCTTCCTTACTTCATTCTCCCAGCACACTTTGCAGCAAATCATGGTATTTGCTTTTTAGAGATAGACAGCGCCGTTCTGGCACAATGTCACTGTGTGAAGCAGATGACTTTTTCTGTCCTACCTGCTGGGCAACATTATGGTTGCATAGTGCACTGGAGACGGCAGCAATGAGAATCTTAATAAAAAACAACTTTTGATTTCTTGATGCACTCTCGGGGAGGACAAATTAATTTTGAAGACTGATCTATAAAAGGTACATGGTGAGTTTTTATACCATGCTAGATTTATTTGTACCGCAATACAAATGCATTATTTGATCTGTCAACACTACCCATGTACTGATTATAGTGCAGGACATATACAAATATTTTTCTGATAGTGTATCTTCACTCATCATCAGTGGACATCAATATATGTACTTCCTCATAGGCTTTTACACCATTATAGTCGGAACTGAGAGTTATGCACATCTCATTGTCAATGTTTCGCCCCTTTTCTGTTTTCATTGAAAAGTTAGCCATGATGCAACATCAGATGAACGAGTCTCAAACTAATTTTTCTGTGATTTTTAAGAGGTGGAGGGCAATCTGGAGGGGTCAAATGAAAGTCCTTGTCAGCAAATACTCAGAAGCGTTTCACGCACCCAGTTGAACTTTCACACAGTTTGCACATTGACATTTATTTTTCAAACGCGGGGTACTTAGGTAGCACGAGACCTCAAATACTTTTCAATTCATTAATAGCAGCACGAACCGATGCCCTTGAACGCAGAGGTAAATTAGCATGCATCTTAAAAATATTATGCATACTGATTTGTCTCAAAACGTGCTCCACTGAAATATATTTGAAATCGAGTTGTACTTTGAGTAACATCTGTGGGGAATGTAGAAATAATGGGCTTATGAATGTTTGGAAAATTGCCCTAATAGATGGAAAAGGGGGTCACATAATGTAGTCATACTGCAAGATGATCTTGGCTTAGGGTGGCTGAGACAGGGACTTATCATGGGAATTCTGAAATACCGCTGCATTTATGTGGGGTTGGCAGCCACACATAACACATTACATGAAGTCCTAGACACAGTCTATTTATCCTGCATCCTTCCTTTTGTTCTGCACGTAGTCATTGCTAGTGATATTAGAACCACTGGGCACATATTTAAGACCTGAGCCCCCTGCATCTTCATCACTGCATACTCTCACAGTGATTATTCAGAGGCCGTGGCCATCAACATTTCAACCACCTGTTTAGCTATGAATCCTTTAGCCATTTTCTAAACCATGCGTAAGATTTTTATTCAAACTAGAATATTTTTTGTAGTCAGTCTATGTTGTGCTGGAGAAAAATTAACAAAAGAACATATAACAAGAAATATTCAAAGTATTTTGTATTATTTTTATGGTCTCACATTAAAAAAGCCTTCTCAAACGCAGTATGGGGACTACCTTCAACAGAGTATTGCATGCAAGGGTGTAGATGAATAGGTTCGTTTGTGAAGAGATTGAGCTGTGTCTTTTTAGTGTGAAACTATTTAGTATGCTTGGGTGAGTACTTGATTTCTTGGTAGTAATGACGAGTGTGTAGTAGAATGAGGCACGGTACTATACACTGCGTGGCTCAAAGTGTACATGTGCGAGATTGAAAGACTAGTGATTGTTGATTGTTTTCAAACGGTGTGAAAGCTTTTACTGTTTTTGTTTGACCAATACAGTCTCTGAGTAATTGTCTCGTAAGAGTATTGGATTAGTGCGAGTGCAGTGGTATGCAGGCAAGTGCACTAATGAATAAGTTACTTACCTTCGGTAACTCTTTTTCTGGTGGATACAGTTACTACCTGTGGATTCCTCACCAAAAGAATTCTCCCCTCACGCCAGCCTCGACGGAAATTTCTTCTAGCTGTGCACGTCGACGATGACGTCACAATCGCCCGACTCCACGCGACCCCACATGACGTCATCCAGGCAATAAGAAGCCCTCGTCGACGTGCAGACGTCAGTTATCACCATTTTTTACGTGCCATAGAGGTGAACAGGTTAAACCTAAAGAGTACACATTCATCCAGAATAGATGAAAAACAAAAATATTTAATATAAAACTCAATAAAAACCACAATTACGAATGCTCAATCCGAGACAGAAATAAATATATATCTATATGTACAATTCCAGTCCAAAATGTCCTTTTCACTATTTTAACTTGCAAAGGAAAAGTATATACAATGAAAACAACCATAAGCATCTGAAAGCTATATACATATATATACAAGTCCAAGGATGCGCACCCAAAGAGATCTTGGCTTGACCAGTCAGGCAACGGGGAGGTGGGTGGGACCGTGAGGAATCCACAGGTAGTAACTGTATCCACCAGAAAAAGCGTTACCCAAGGTAAGTAACTTATTCTTCTGATGGATACACCTACCTGTGGATTCCTCACCAAAAGAATTGAGTCCCCAAGCAGTATAACCTCCGGTGGTGGGTGCCCGAATGGTCAAACCAAGAAATCTTGCAGCACTGAGCGAGCAAAATGGCCATCCCTCCTGACCTCAGAGTCCAAACAGTAATGCTTGGCAAAAGTATGGAGGGATGCCCAGGTCGCTGCCCTGCAGATGTCAGCCACAGGAACACCTCTAGCCAAAGCTGACGAAGCTGCCTTGGCCCTGGTGGAATGGGCACAAAGCCCCACAGGTGGGTCTCTCTTCGCCAAAGACTAGCAGATCTTAATACATAGAATGACCCACCTGGATAGCGTTCTCTTGTGGACCGCTCTACCTTTCCTCTTCCCCACGTATCCAACAAAGAGCTGTTCATTCTGTCTGAAATCCTTGGTCCTGGCGACATAGAAGCTCAGTGCTCTTCGCGGATTCAGCCGATGGAGCCTCTCCTCCTCCTTGGATGGGTGAGGTGGAGGGTAAAAGGAAGAGAGAGTAATTGACTGCCCCAGGTGAAAGGGTGTAACAACCTTCGGTAGGAAAGCCGCCTTGGTCCTCAACACCACTTTGTCCTTGAAGAAGGAAAGGAATGGGGTTTCTACAGTTAGAGCCTGAAGCTCACTAACCCTTCTGGCAGATGTTATTGCCACTAGGAAAACAGTTTTAAATACTAGGAACCGTAAAGAACAAGAGTGCATGGGTTCAAACGGGGCCCCCATAAGAAAAGTTAAAACCAAATTAAGGTCCCACTGAGGCATAACGAATGGCGTGGGCGGATACTTATTAGTAAGCCCCTTTAGAAACTTTAAAACAATTGGTGACTTAAAGAAGGATGGTTGATCAGGAAGGCACAGAAAAGCAGATAGTGCAGACAGATAACCCTTAACAGTGGCAACCGAAAAACCTTTCTGTGCTAAATAGAGTGCAAATGACAAAATGTCAGATAAACCAGCTTTTAAAGGATCTAAACTATTCTCTCCACACCAGCTTGTAAACTTAGCCCAACGATTCGCATAGATTGACTTGGTGGAGTGTCGCCTGGCCGATAGAATAACTTCCACCACATCTGGATGGAGAGAAAAGGAACTCAGATTGCCCCGTTCAATCTCCAGGCATGAAGATGCAGGCTCTGGAGGTGGGGGTGTAGAATCTGCCCCTGCGACTGCGAGAGGAGGTCCACCCTGCAAGGGAGACGGAGCGGAGGGCACTGAGAGAGTTGGAGTAGGTCCGAATACCACACCCTTCTCGGCCAATCCGGAGCTATTAGGATGACCTGGGCTCAGTCTTGGCGGATCTTCCTGAGAACTCGAGGAATCAAGGGTATGGGGGAAAACGCGTAAAGCAACTGACCCTTCCAGGTCATCTGAAACGCATCCCCCAAAGCTCCTTGCACCGGATACTGGAGGCTGCAAAATAGCAGGCACTGCGCATTCTCTTGAGTGGCAAACAGATCTATTTGTGGATATCCCCACATCTGGAAGATATACAGAACCAGATCTGGAGGAAGACGCCACTCGTGGTCGACCGAACTGCGTCGACTGAGAATGTCTGCACGCACATTCAGGACTCCGGCCAAATGATGTGCAATCAAGCAGATCTTGTGGTCCTGAAGCCAGGACCAGAGTCGAAGAGTTTCTCTGCAGAGAAGATACGACCCCACGCCTCCCTGCTTGTTTATATACCACATCGCGGTCGTGTTGTCCGTTAGAACCTGGACTGACTGACCGCGAATGGAAGGGAGGAAGGCCTTGAGTGCCAGCCGTACTGCCCGCAATTCTAACAGATTGATGTGTAATTTCTGTTCTACTGGAGACCAAAGGCCTTTGATCTCCAGGTCCCCCAGATGAGCTCCCCACCCTAGAGTGGAAGCATCCGTTACCACTGAGGCCACTGGTGGGGGTAGCGAAAACGGCCTTCCTTGAGACAGGTTGCCGACCGCTGCCCACCATTGAAGATCCACTGCAGTGTCTCTGGAGATCTTTATCGAGTCCTCGAGATCCCCTTTGTGCTGAAACCACTGCCTGCGGACGCACCACTGGAGAGCCCTCATGTGCCAGCGTGCATGAGTGACCAACAGTATGCAAGAAGCAAACAGACCGAGCAGACGAAGGACTTTGAGGATTGGAACTACCGCTCCATTTCGAAACATTGGAATCAAAGCCTGTATGTCCTGAATCCGCTGTGGCGGAGGAAAGGCCCGATTCAATGTCGTGTCCAATACTGCCCCTATGAACAGGAGGCGTTGAGAGGGCTCCAGGTGAGACTTGGGTACATTGACTGAAAACCCCAGGCCGTACAACAATTGAGTCGTCGACTAGAGATGGCATCGCACGAGCTCTGGAGTACTGGCTTTGATCAACCAATCGTCCAGATAGGGAAACACAGCGATCCCCTTTCTTCTGAGCTCTGCCGCTACCACCGCCATCACCTTCGTGAAGACTCGAGGTGCTGAAGTAAGACCAAACGAGAGGACCGCAAACTGATAATGTTGTGATCCCACCACAAAACGGAGATACTTCCTGTGCGATCTGAGGATCGGAATATGAAAATATGCGTCCTGCAAATCCACCGACACCATCCAGTCCCCTTCGTTCAACGCCAAAAGAACCTGTGAGAGGGTCAGCATTTTGAACTTTTCCTGTTTGAGGAACCAATTCAAAATCCTCAAGTCTAAAATCGGTCTTAGCCGACCATCCTTTTTGGGAATCAGAAAGTATCTTGAATAGCACCCCTGACCCCTCTCTTGCTCGGGAACCAACTCTATTGCACCTTTTTGTAATAGGGATAACACCTCCTGCTGCAACAGGAGAAGATGATCTTCCGAACAGAAGGATGGGCAGGGAGGGTGGGAGGAAATTCTCGAAAGGGAAGAGCGTACCCCTTCTTCACAATGTCGATGACCCAGGAGTCTGATGTTATGACCTCCCACATTGGAAGAAAAAAGGAAAGTCTCCCCCCTACTGGAGACGAATGGACAAGGAATGGCGGAGGACTACGTCTGCTTTCCTTGCTGCACCCCTCCCGAGGAAGAGGAAGAGGCAGAGTGCTGCAAGGTGGCTCCTCTCGTACGGACTCTGCCCCTGCCCCTGAAAGATCTGTAAGGCAAGGTAGAAACAGTTTGTTGTAGTCCTTGCAGTCCTCCATGAAAGGAACCACGACCAAAACCTTTAAATCTGCGAAAGCCTCTAAAGGTGGATGAGGCCGAAGTCTGGAGTCCCAAGGATCTAGCTGTTGCTCTACTCTCTTTAAAGCGTTCTAAGGCCGAGTCAGCCTTAGAACCGAAGAGCCTTTCCCCATCAAACGGAAGATCAAGGAGCGTAGCCTGCACGTCCGTCGAGAAGCCAAATGATCTGAGCCAAGACTGCCTTCTAGAGACTATGGTCATGCCCATAGCCCTAGCAACCGAGTCCAAAGTGTCCAAACCAGACTGGATGACTTGCGTCGCAGCCGCTTGAGCATCCGAAAAGAGTTGCAGCATCTCCTGTGAAACATTAGGATGGCCCTTTGCCTCTTCCATAAGGGCATGTATGTAACGTCCCAGTATACAAGTGGCGTTAGAAGATTTCAGGGCCATACTGCACGATGAAAAAGTCTTTTTAGCAGTATGGTCCATCTTTTTCGACTCTATCAGCAGGAACCCCCTGGGAACGAGCCAGGAGAGGATCTGGAGGAACATGATGCTTGGACCACAAGGCTCTCAGGAGTTAGTTGCCTGGAGAGAAACACCGGATCCCCAGGCGCCGTCCTATAACGCCGAGCCACCGCCCTGTTGACTGCAGCGGTGGATACAGGCTTCATCCAAATATCCTTTATAGGGTCCAGCAGAGCCTCATTGAATGGAAGAAGAGGCTCAGCAGAAGTAGATGTTGGATGGAGGACACCTCAGTCAACAAATTCCTCTTAACCTCCACAGTGGGAAGAGTAATATCCAAAAAGTCTGCAGCTTTACGAATGACCTTATGGAACGTAGCTGCCTCCTCTGTGATCTCTCCAGGAGAAGCTAGATCCCACTCCGGGGTAGTGTCCAGGCCGCTAGCTGAGTCTAGACCCTGGAAGTCACCTGAGGGCTCAACAACTTCTCCTTCCTCCAGGTGTGGCCTTGCATACTCTTCTTCTTCCAAGAGACGGAGGGCCAGACGCCTTGATCTAAGTCTGGACTCCAAGCCTGGAGTCGACAAGGCGTCAGCCGACGCCGAAGACCTCCGTCGGCGCCGAGCCTCGGATCCGTCCGAAGCCGGAGGCTCCGGCTCCACAGCAATCCTAGACGTCGATGGGATCCGTGGCGAATCCACCGGCGCCGTAACAGGTGTAGCCATCCTGGGCAACGTCGTAGGCATCGGCGCCGCTTCAGACGCAGTAGACATAAACGGGGTGAACGGCGCCGACTTGAAAGACGCCGGAACACCCAAATCGTAGGCCAAAGGACCAGACGGACCTGCATGACTTCCACCCGGCGCCATGGAAGCAAAGATATTAAACATAGCGTTCAAAAACGCTGCAGGATCCGATCCCGGAGTCGGGAAAGCCGGGTACTGTTGTTGCTGCACCGGTGCCGGCAAAGCTGCCGAAGAGGGTCCGGGTAACTCCTGGCCAGGAGAACCTTCCGGCCTCTGGAGAGGCTCGACCTCAAAGACCGATCCGGGTGACGTCGGGGTCGTCGGAGGAGGAGGGGTGACGGTCGGGCTTATCTCCCACGTCAGACAATGCCGAGCCGACGGAGAAGCCGATCTAGACCTGGACCGACCCTTGCTCGATCGGCGCCGAGATCCATGACGGGGCCGAGAGCCACTATGATGGTGGCGAGACCTTGAGGATCTCGACAAAGACTCCCTCCTATGACACCTCTCTTTCTTCTTCTTGGACCGAGCCAAGAATAACTTTGCCTCTCTTTCTTTGAGCGCCTTAGGGTTCATGCGCTGGCACGAACCGCACGCCTCGACCTCATGATCTGAACTAAGGCACCAGAGGCAGTTATCGTGGGGGTCGGTAACCGACATCCGACCTCCGCATTGGTTACAAGGTTTAAAGCCGGATTTTCTAGGCTGAGACATCGTAACCGTCAGTTGGTAACAGTAGCTCCCTGTGAGCCTCGAAGAAACAACCGTTATTCGGGCACAGAAAAAAGGGAACTGACGTCTGCACGTCGACGAGGGCTTCTTATTGCCTGGATGACGTCATGTGGCGTCGCGTGGAGTCGGGCGATTGTGATGTCATCGTCGACGTGCAGAGCTAGAAGAAATTTCCGTCGAGGCTGGCGCGAGGGGAGAATTCTTTTGGTGAGGAATCCACAGGTAGGTGTATCCATCAGAAATCAGTGTGTGTGTATATGTAACAGACAGAGAGAAAGAGAGAGGTGTTAATGTGGTTACTGTGTTTGGGTGAATGTGACTATTTTTGGTGTCTGCTTTTCCTGTGAGAAATGAATGAGTGAAGTGGTGTCAAGCATGTGGGTGAAGAGAGAAAAAAAATATGTGGAGTTTTTTTTTCTCAGTGGTGTGAAAATTGTAGAGATGGGCAGAATGTTTAATTCTGCTGCGGAACCAGAGGAACATGGTAACTCTGCATTACTCTTGCAACGCAGAATTACTGATAAATTCCATCGCTCCACCAGCGGAAGTAATCTGTAGTGCTTGATTTTTTTTTTTTTTTTTTTTTAAACAGGACTGGAGGGGGGAGCAGTCCCTCTGTGTAGAAAAACCACTGCAGATTATACTTTAGTCAGGAGTGATTTTTAAACTGAGGGGCAAATCCCTCTTCTGGCCCTGTTTGAAAACTACTGACTGCACTGGTAAGCATACCCCTCAGCACCCTTACATACTCCGCAGTGATTATTGCAGAGTATCTAAGGGCCCAGAGGTGTATGCACTGCAGTGCATTTGGCAGCACGATTTCTTAACACAAAATGCCTCCTCGCATCCATTTTTGGATGCGAGGTTGCATTATACACAAAAAAAAAAACGTAAAATTCCCACATCTCCCTGTCATGGAATTTTAATGTAATTCCAATGAGTCAAACGCCACCAATTCCACCTAGAAAAATGTTACTTAATTCAGGTACGTTTCTACATCTGAGTGGTTGTCTGGTTAAGGGTGACATTTGACTATGTGTGTAGTTGTTTGTGTGGAGTTTAGGAAAGTGCAGGTATGACTGGGAGGGAGAATGTGTGCGAGAGAGGCACTTAAATTTGCAAGGGAAGATTTGGGTTTTCTAAAATGTGTGATTTATTTCTTTACTGTGCTGTTGGTCCTGTGTGGGATTTTCTGGGTAAAGATGGTACATAAATTGGTACTGAGGTGTGGTACAGGATATAAGGAGGAGCATGTGTTCATGTTGGATGTGTAAAAAGAAAATTCTATGTACTTTTTTCTAAAATGTTATTGTGCCTTTTATGCCTATCCGTTGCGATTAGGTAGATGCACGTGTGGCATATTCAAGTGATCATGTGTGCCAGGAGAAACTGCGTTAGGTCACAGTGATCAGTGGCGTAAGATATAGGCCCCCATCTTACCTCCCCTGAACTCACTCCAGAGTTCTCAGCCCAGGGTACTGTGCTGGGGAGAGCCCTGGAGCTCGCTCTCTCCCAGCACACAAGCTACAGGGTCTGCAGGGTCCTTTGTTATGCCAATGGCCGTGATGGCAATATGTCTGTGAAATGCAATGTATTTTGTGTAGCGTTGAGTATGTGTGTTTGCATATGCGAGTGGTGGTGTGTGTGTGTGTGCGAACACACACAAAAGTCTTTCTGGAATGTCTGAGTCTGGAAGTTTCTTTAGTGTGTGCCAATATCTAAATATGTATATAGAGGTGTGGGGGTGTATTTATGTGAACAAAATTAAATCACTGTCAGGGTGGAGCTGTGTAGGATAGGAACATTTTTTTATAATGAAATAACAAAAATGTTTTGTTTTTATCTGGCTCTAATTTCTTACTGTCCCTTCATGTTTTCCAAAGAACGTCCCTAACTACATACATAAGCCCCTAACTACATACCTAACTCAATATTTACAAAGGCCAACAGACCAGCCACCACAAATGACCTTCATGTTTTGATGCTTTCAGTTTGAGAGAAAATCCTCCGGCAATGACATAGAAGAAACCTGATCTTTGAGAGATTGGTTCACTGTCTGATGACTCCTCTTCCAGCCTAAGATACTGAGCTGTGCTACTGGAACCTTCTCTCACCTAGAAGACTACTATGTGAGTTCACAGCTGGGAACTCGCTCTCTGTACACATGGCAGCACTCTGGAGTAGCCGGCACTCATGCTACTTTTTCCTGGATTTGCTTCAAGAGCGGAGTCAGCATTCATGACTGTAACCAAGCTTACTCAGTTTAAACATGGAAGACGCTCCATATAACATTTCGCACATAGGAGCAGGGATTCCCGTTTGCGTTAGTTTTGGCTTAAAACATTCGCAGAATCCACAGTTAAATTACCTGATATGTTCTCTGCCTACAATTTGGGTATTTTCATTCACCAAGTTGTTCTTCTAAAGGTTTCTCCAAAGAGTAGCTTCTCCAGCTTCTCCAAAGAGTAGCTCGTGAACTACTGTTAACTCACCAGCTACCTGAAAGCCTTACTCGTGTATGCAGCCTGTAGGAGGCTGGCTCTCTATGTACTATGCAAAGCCGGGCCCACTGTGCAGAGAATCCAGGCAACCACACATTGGTTTACAGAGGCAAAAACTAGACAGCCTAATGGTCTACATTTTATGTTAGCTTGGTCAAGCCGTTAGGCTAATCTTGGCAAAGAGCAAAGCATTTGTTGTACTCACAGTATCGTTAAATGAAGACACACACTCAAAGGAATAACTTAAGACCAATTTGCAAAAATACTTCAGATTTTTATAAACGTTTTAAGACCAAAATCGAGTAAGTATTTTTTAAGTTATGATTTTTCAAAGTTTAACAAAAATAGTCTTGTGTATAATTACGCACCATAGGAAACAACAGGAGAAATCTTTAAAAACGCATATAAAAATCAGGAGCTGCGCTTATCAATGTCTTTTTGTTCTTAGGTCAAGGCCATAAGGAAGTCCTGTGGGCCAGCTGGAGGACTTCGGGTAGTTCCCGGCTTTGGCGTTAAGAGCTGCTGAAAGGTCCTTGGAGGTAGTGCAGGACCACTGTGGGGGACCACTTGGAAAAACAATGCACAGGTGGACTTCAAGGTAAGCCTGGTGAGTCCCCTTTTAGTGTAGAGGTCGCAAGGGGTGGGGGACACAAAGCATAGCTGGTTCTCCTGTGCAGGTCCCAGGGAGGCCGGGTGCAGAGCAAATAGATGAGCCAAGAGCTACGCACAAAGGTGCCCATGGAAGCAGGAGGTAGGTCACTTTGAGGGTTGCTTGCAAGTCAGTAGGGCTACTCTGGTGGTTTCTTAAGTCCCTTGACTGGGGCTTCCCCCTGATCCTTTTGGAGGACGGAGTGGACTTTCCTTTCTGGTGTCCAACGTTGAGGGATCAGTATCTGGGGCTGTTGCACAGTTCAGCCACTGGAGGTCGTAGTGCCACCAAACGTAGAACACTTGCAGGCTTTGTCCTCACAGTCCATTGGGTGAAATTTGGTTTGGCGGTGGCGTCCAAAGTTCCTTGGTCAGCAGACAGACAGTGAAGTGGACTTCCCTGGTCTTTTGATCTTGGTTGCAGGAGAGGGATGACTTCTCTCTCGAAGGAGATCCTCAGTGATTTTTTATTAGAGTGGAGGTTCTCTGGGGATTTTTAGTGTCTGTCTGATGTCCTCAGCAGTGACTGTCGAGTCCTGGGTGCAGCTGGCAGGGTTTGGCACCTTTTTCTTAATACAGCAGGACTTCAGTTCTCGAGCCTGGAGTCTTCTTTGTTGCTGGTCTTCTTGTGTGTTTGGAATCTGAATCTCTGGTCTAGAGGTGCCCACTAAATACTGTACTTAGTGGGGTTTAGGGGAGTACCTAGTAGTGACCAAAGGATCATCTATCTTAGGGTGGCTACATCCATTATTTGACCACTGCTTGTGGGCAGAGGTCACTTTCCTATCCCTGATAGGCTATTTTCCTACCATGCAAGATGGAGGAAAATGAAATGGAGGGGTCATCTGACATGCAACAGCTTAGGGGTGGTGCAAGCTGGTGGTGGCCACTCCTCCTGTCCTTTGTGTGTTTTTCCGCTGTTGCTCCCACCAAAAGTGAGGGATTGCAATGGGGCAGCCATCTACTGCTAGCAGAAGGCCTGGGGGTCAAGTTTCCAAGGCAGAAAGCCTTTTGAAACTCATTAGCAGGGAGGTGTGACGCATCCACCTAGGAAAGGCTTCCACACTGGACAGCATCTGGTTTCTCTGGATTGCTGTATTGCTTCTAAATGATCAAGAATACGGGAGCTATTCTTGCTGGGAGTACCAAAGGATGTCATAAAACCCACTTTTGATCACAGATGCCCGAAATCATGTACCACTCCAGATACATACTAGCTGTCCATGTAAGCTGTCCATGTAAGCTATCACATTTAGTCTGCCATGCAGCAATCGCTCGTTAAAGCAATCAGCTATGCTACTTGTGCTGAAGTTACGTTAGGCAGATATGATGCTTCAATGATATACCAAATTAAACAAGCTGCAGAATCAGAATTTAATCTCTCCTTAATGGTCCCTCAGATAAGAACCATCTACAAACAATGTCAGATCAGCCAGTTGAAGAGGAATATCCCTAATATCTGGTTTTGGTGTGTTACATAATTCTGTAACATTCACACAATCATGGTCAGAATCCTCATCATCGCGTTCACTTGCTTTGCAGTCTGAAACTGGTAACCACCTTGTTGGATTCAGGGGGTGGCACCTTTGAACTGAAATATTTTCAGTTGCCAATATGATTTGCTCATACCTTGTAAGGTAGATTTGTCAAATGCTGAGATTTGGTGCTGGTCAACAGAATTTCAGCTAAATATGGAACAAACACTGTAAGCTATGGTCCATGGCAATGCCTCCACTTTGGTCTACTGCAATGCAAACAGCTGACAACTGCCTTCGGGCAACCAGTAACAACTACAGCTACTAGAGTTAATGTAGCAGAAAAGTAAACAACAGGTATCATTAGTAATTCATGTTCTAGATTAAGACACTGAGCACCAACTCTTTTTGTGACAAACATGGTAACATTTCTTGTCATAATTCTTACATTCAGAGGGTATGTGCACTACATCATTTTCTCTTAATTCTCAGAAGGCCTTCATTCATTCGCCATCAAATTATACCTCATCCTTGATATCACTGTGAGTAAGCCTTATTACAGTTTGGAATCCACTGACAACACTAGCCAATTACTCCCAATAACATGCATCCATTCCTCTATAATGTTGCAGGGTTTAACTTCGGGGTTGCAGAAACATGTTCTTTCGAGACTTTGCTTGCGCCTTTTTCAATGTGATGATCAAGAAAAAGCAGGGTTTTTTCTATTGTTTTTTATTTTACAGTATTACGTCTTTTGTTGGTGAACCTTTGTGACGATTGTCAGCATGATGCTTCAGGGGGTGCAACTGAATCTAGTATGCAGTCTTCTTTCATCCTTGATCCACCAATAAGTCACTTATATATTAGACCAAGAATGAGTTACGGGGTAGCTGAAAAATCTCCAAAACTTTTCAGTAGGTTCATACTAAATATTGATGGGCTTTCAGTATATCCTTGTGGCATTCTACACCAAACAAGGACTTTATTTTGGGACAGAAATACAAAGATATATTGACTATCCTCATGCAGAGGAATGGAGAAGAATGCTTAGCATAAGTCAATGGCTGTATACCATTTTGCATCTCCAGGAATCTGAAATATTACTGCAGGGTCTGATATCACTAGACAACATGAGACCATTATCTGATCAATCTTAATAAGGTTCCTACACTATCCTTCTGTTAACACTTGGATGTTTAATACCCATCACAGGAGAATTACAAGGACTACCAAGTACCTGCAGTAGAATACCCTGTTCTATACCTTTTTTTTTCTAGAATGGACTTCATTCTTTCTTCTACTCCACCGCCAAGCCGCATCGGCAGCGGACCTGAAAGCACTGCACCGCCGTATATAGATGTATTGTGGCTCAGCCCAAGACCGCCACAACAGGAGTGCTCTACCTAGCAGTCAGGCAGGCAGGCAGGCTTCCACCAGCCATATTAAGATGATATGGTTGTGCAGGCAGTGTACTGGCGGCTATTTGCTGACAGATGGAGGACATCGCTGGCCCAACAGACACTGGTCAATGTCAGTGGCTGTGGAATAGATGTAAGTCACACACACATAACTCTACCCTTCACATGAGTCCCCTGGATCTCACACAACATAACACCACTTAACACACCATTATCCATTGCCATGACTCCACAACACAAAACCTACATGCTGCAGACTCACATATACGTACATGCATCACACAACAAACACACACTAGTGACACTGGACCCATACATGAAAAAAACATAACAACCAACACACTCATCTACACAAACATCTACAAACAAGCATAACTACACACATCACAACAGCGGCTGCCACACATCAACATTCACCACTTTTTGTGGATTCCAGCAGTGTTTCATCAGTGTTCTCCAAACCCTTTGAAATCAGTGCTTATCACTGTTTATTCAGCTGCCTAACCCCAAAATAGACAAAACTGTGTTTTCCAGTGTTTACAAAACATGTTTTTGCATCAATTGTTATTAAGCACATATTTATTTTTAAGGAGAAGTAATGCAGGATATGTAGTGTCTTCCTATTACAATGTGTCCAGTGGACGTATGTTATACTTTTTTAAGAATAAAAAGTCTGTGTATTGCACTCTCACACCTATATCTGATTACCTGGTCTCATATCTCATTGCCTTTCACACTAAATCTGTCAGGACTCTGTCTGACTACAGGACTATTAATGGATTAAAAAGGTAACAGTGCTATATTCACATGTTTTAATAAAAACATCCCTGGACACAGTTGGGGGTCATTCACCTAATATTTTGCAGAATAATAGGATGGTGCGGGGGTGGTCAACCCTTCCAACAGCATAGCATCTTGTGAAACCAACATTTTGAATTACACCAGATTTGTAGCTCTACATGCTGCGCCTGAAATATGATGCTTGAAGCATGCTTACACTCTCTTTCTGCACTCTTTGCCTGACTACATTAAAGATGTTGCTATCTAGTGTCGCCATGGCAAATTTCTCACCATCAGTTCTAACCTTTTACCAGACAGCACATTGTATTCTGGGGCTTGAAATGTTGCTGTTTATATTGCAACTATAGACTCAAAACCTCCAGTATTACAGTGCAGTTGGTTAAAAAGCCAGTATTAGCTGAAGACATCACACAACAAAAGGGACGCCTCGCAGTTATGAATTTTGTTGGTATGTGAATAGTTTTCAGTCATGTTTCGCCACCATTCCATGTGTATAATTATAGCACTCTTTTACAGTTATTTGACACCACTCTACTTGCATTGAATTGTTATCAATACTGACTTGTTAAAAAAGTGGACTGATATATCAGAGTTTTACCCATTGTATGTCTATGGATAAACGTGGTAGTACATACTGGCCAAGATTCTTATAGGCCAGATAGTTCCTCAATCAGTGAAAGAACTTAACACTGACAAAGGATCTAACATGATTTTACTATTCCCAATTTTTCTACAGTGTATTAAATGATTGTTTCAACTGTAAACCATGCTTTTACACTATGCACCCTTAATTCAATATCACGAAACTGGAAGAAACAAAAGTATGATTATTTTAGTAACATCCCTACAAAACAAAACTCAAGCAGAATAAACTTAGCCCAGTCTTTCTTGATGCTACCTTGTATAACAAAGTAACATTATGTTGGCCCCTCCTGTAAGAAATAAAATGACTCATTCTCCCACACTTTCCTTTCTTAGAATGGCATTTTGATTGTGGTTGGGCAGGTGTTTCTATGTTTACAGTAATGATAGCTGGCTCCCTTGTGTGGGGTTTTATCAGTTGTTATAGTTTTAAATTTACAACAGGCATTTCGACCAATACGGATTTATGACAACTCTGAGCACTCACCATTGCATCCGTCGTTTACACGTGGCCCTTGCTGAGCGTCATCAGTTGCCCTGGGACCTATCGCTTCTATTTATCGACTCTGAGAAGGCTTTCGACTCGGTAGATTGGGGTTTTCTCTTCTTGATACTCCAGAAGGCGGGCATTGAACCGAGGTTCTGTCGCCTGGTCCGGGCGCTGTATGCTGATCCCTCTGCCCGGGTGCAGGTCAATGGGACCATGTCATAAATTTTCTAAGTCAGACGGGGTATAAGGCAGGGTTGCCAGTTATCCCCCCTTCTCTTTGCCCTGGTTATTGAACCCCTGGCTCAGATGTTCTGGACTGATCCGGAGTATTGTGGCTGGAGGTGGGGACACGCGAGGGAGGACAGAACAGCCCTGTACGCAGATGACGTCCTGCTATACACGGGCAAACCGAGTATATCGGGCCCACGCAGTCTTCTTCCCCTTAAAAGCTACGCAATGGCATCAGGTTTGAAAATGAACCCTACAAAGTCAATGCTAGTTCCCTTGATAAACACCCGTGACTGTTTTGACTGCCAAGACACAATACCCCTCCGTAGACTGAGTTTTAAATAACTCGGCGTCTGGGTGACTCTCCTACCGGAACTGACATGGACAAAGAACCTAGATTCACTGCTGACACGGGTCAAGACAGACTTACAGGGATGGCAGACTCTGCCGTTGAATGTAATGGGACGTGTTGCTCTGTATAAGATGATGGCTCTTCCTAGGGTACTCTATGCTTTCCAGAACATTCCTTTCCCGATCCCTCGTTCCGAGCCTTGGAGGCAGCCACAGCACTATTCCTCTGGAGGGGAGCCAGACACCGGGTGGCAGCGAGGTGCTGCCGGAAAGGAATTTACGAAGGGGGCCTGGGTGTCTCTGATCCATACCTATACTACCTGGCGACCCAGTTACTGGTGATTCATGATTGTTCACTGGAGGTTGATCAGATCCGGCATACCAGGTGGAATCGGGAATCCTGGGCTTCCCGCGCATCCTTGATACGTTGTATGGTACACATCCCTCCCCCACCACATGGAGGCGATTACCAAGGCGTTTTTTCTGGCATGGCGGGCGGCGCTACAACACACCCATTAGAATGCAGTGGTTACTCTTCAGACTCAGTTGTAGAGAGGGAGGTGGATGAGCGCTACTGCTGCACTGGAGGGGTTTGCAGAGTGGGACTTATTGGGTATTTCCTTGGTGGGTGATGTGTGGAGGGGGGAGACACTAAAGACCTTCTAGGAACTACAGACAGACTTTCAACTATCTCGAACACAGTTTTTCAGATATCTCCAACTTAGACATGCCACAGGAACACATCTCCCGAAAGCAAGTCCACTGCTGGAATTTAGCTCACTTGAAGCCAAGTGGCTTATGGGGAATCTGGACAGGAAAGGGGTTTCACATATCTACAAGATGTTAATTAATAATACACCAGAGGGCCTGGATCTGACCAGGGCAAAGTGGGAGTTGTGGGTGGGCACGCTAGACGACTCTGAGTGGTCGGAGGCACTGAGAGACCCCAAGACCCTGGCTATATCGGCGGAGCTCCGCACAGTACAGTTTTACTATCGACAAAGACCATAGACTCAATCGAGCTGGACTGTGGCCCAATAGTCTGTGTCCTCGTTGTGCCGGGGACCCCGCAGATTTCTTCCATATGGTCTGGTCCTGTCCAGTTCTGCAGATTTACTGGGGGAGGATGCTAAACGAATTAAACATTATACTGGAAATAGAACTACAGCCTTCTGCTAGCCTAGTATTATTGGGGGTAATGGAGGGTGTGGTGAGATCGCGATCAAACCACGCTCTTATTGGCACGGCCCTGCTGGTTGCAAAACGAGATATTGCCGCGGCTTGGAACTCGTCCTCTGGCCCGTCCTTACAAAAATGGAGAACAGGAGTGGGCTGGTGTGCAAATCAGGAGAAATGGGTGTATGAGTCAAGAGGGTGCCCCCGGAAACATGACAAGATATGGGGTGCCTGGCTAGGGTTGCTGGCATAGGCCGGAGCTGAAACAAATTCCTCGTCATTGTATCTCGTTGGAGCAACACATACACTCCCTAAAATGTCATATGTTCAAATGTCAATAATACGTAAAATAAAACTATGTCGTACTGTCTGTACTAAATGTTTGAAAACTTGCTTTTTAAAAAACAATAAAAAATTGTTTATATAAAAAAAAGTACAACAGCTTAGCCTAGAATGCACAATTAATATAGAATGCACACAAAAACTTCCATCTCTGTCTTGCATGGCCCCAACATATACAGTCTTACTATTAAAGGTCAAAGAAAAGGGCACACAGCAGCCACAGGTGAAGCTAAAATATAGAACCTGCTCCAAAAGAGCACCATAGAGGCAGTGTCAATCCCTACTTCAAGTGCCCGCCTCCAAAAATCATTCTTGTATTCTCAAGTCAGACTGGGAACACAACAGGCAGTGAGACAACATGATACAGTTCTCTCTGGCTATTCAAAGAGCATAATGTCTTGTTCCTTGTATTCAAAATATGCTGCATCAGCAAAATGTGGTTCTGTTTTTTCTAAATCCTAACAACAACAAAGGGCATCATCAGAGGGAACCAGAAGAGTTGTGATAAAACAAACCCTCACGGAGGATCCCTTCCAAGTAGAGAAAATAAATGCAATTCATTTTATACCAAACTGTTTTATCTACAGAGAAGATATCCTGGTATTATGAAGGAAGAAACTGGAGCGCTTTTTAAATGGTTTACAGATTTTATATAACAAAGAAGGGTACTCATTGTCATCTTCTAAATACAAGCACGTACATGTAGCTTATATTTTCACATCCATATTGCTTGACATTCTCTAAATGCATCATGGGGTTACTTTGGTTCTTTTAACTCTTCAAGACTTTAGATAAGGGACACAAGCAACACAAATATACTTTAGGTGTAAAATAATACTACTCAACTAAACTGAAATATAGCTTCATGGTGGTCTGCAAGCTGGAGGGTGTAAAAGTGAGAGGTCAACTTCCATTAATGTAAAGCCATTTTCTCATCAGGTTTGGTGTTGGACTTTGTGACATCCATACAAGGTTCAACTCGTGCATGCCTGAGACAGGGTTCCAGTTCAAAACAGATTAGCTTGCAGTGTACTGTGACACATCATTTGGTAAATTTAAAACGTAATTACGCTAGTCTGTGTATGATTCTACTCATTTTGGTCAAAGCAGCACAACCAATCAGCATTTCTTGTTGTCCAGAGCAAACAATTAGCCAATTATGCTTTGCTACCTTGTTGCCGTTTTGTCCCAGGCCTCTTATTACAAGCTGCAATGTCACATGAAAGAAGGCTGTCCCAGTGCCCCAACATCTAGGACAACGCACCACTTGATCTGGCTATATTTTGTTGAGAAAATGTCTAATGAAAATATTTAAAATGTACCATTTTTTCTAGCTTACCAGATACCCTGTTCATACAAATTTAAGCCTTGTGTTCTACTCAGTCACCAGCTCAATTAAATCGTTCTTCCATTTACATCCCCCCCCCAGGTCTATCTGGGGTCTAAGCCTCAAACCCTCCACTGGCAATGATATTTCTTTCAATGGTGCCATGTCATGCAATATGTAAATGAATCCACCCCATTGTCTGACACACCGCCTGAGCAGGCATGGTGTACAGCAGAAACTATATTAGGTCAAAACAACCTTGTGCACATTAAAGGTGAGCAATTTACTTGCATATGACCAAAATACAAGGCTCCCATTTTTACGAATTGTCTTTCAAACCATTACATCACAGTTTTGTCGACAAGTAATTATGAGGGATTTTTTTTTATCATCTTCTTGACATCACCATCCCAAAATTTATCAGTTTAGGTGTATCAAATAAGGTGTATCTGTGAGGAAATGCCCACCTGCCACATTACAACTGATCACAGACTAAAATGTTTAGAACCACTATGTTTTGAGGATTTCTCTTCAGAACACAGCCCAGGAATTAATTTAATTTTCTGCACCCTTTGGCACTAGATACATAGTCCAAGTGTCCATATGAGACAGAGAACCTGGTGTACTGCAACCCACTGAATATTACTTGAGCAAGGTGTACATTAAGTAATGATCAGTCCTGTGAGGCTCCAAGGAATAGTTAATGGAACACAAATCCTCTTTTATCCTGAATAGACGCACTCCAGAACACTGGAAACGTATGAGTAAATTGTCATGTTTTATTAAGATTAAAAGTGTATCCTTGTGCACACAATGTAAGTAGCTGTTATTATTATAATAATAAACAAGACAGTGGCAAATTATATTTGCCAATAGGCAGAACAACAGAAAATATTGTAAAATTATGACAGCATTTTAGAGTAACTCTAAACCAATAACCCAAACCCCTCCCTTGGCAAACTAAGATGGTCTTTTCACCAAAAGGATGACCTACACATGCATACCTTTCCTGTACAACAGAACCAGTGTTCAGTTAAGAGACCGCTGCTGTTCTCAACTCTGCACTTCAGCAACAAGATTGTCCTAGAGCAGGCAGATAAGCCTGTCAGAGGACTTACGAAGGCTTTCCACAATCTTACTACCATACCTTTCTCTACCATCACTTTAACTTATATGATTTTTGCATTAAATTTCTGAGGTCTTCCATGTTAGGGAAGATCATATTACCATAACTGACTACAGATACTCAACTTAAGTTTTTTTCCAGTAACTTTCTAAATATTTTGACATATCCAGCCAACATCTCTGCTGTGCACAGCAATCAGTCATTTGGAACTGGGGATTGGTCTAGACCCACACCTACTAGTGGCCAACTCATCGCAATCTGCCCTTTGTAGTCAGCTTGCTTCCCCTGCTCGCCTCCTGATTACCCTCAGTTCTCCGAATGTATGCCCCTGCCCCCATGGTCAGCTTGCTGCCTCTGCCCTACACTTGCCTCCCTCCGTGTTTCTCAGTCTGTGTGCCCCAGCCCCTCCCACCTGCTCTCCATGGTCAGCTTGCTGCCACAGGCCCTGACTCACTCACCCTTGTATCCATTCTTTGTGTGTGCTCCTGCCCCTCAAGCCTGCCCTCCGGGGTCCTCTGTGCTGCCCCTGCCCATCCCAACTTCCCTCCATGGCCAAACTGCCATCTGTTCTCCACATGCATGCCCCTGCCCTCCATGGTCCATTGTGATTACCCTGCCCATGAAGATCTGCTTGTCATGGTCAGATTGATGCCCCTGCTCCCATTCCGCTTGCCCTCCATTCACCATCTGTGTACCCCTGCTTCGCCCCATCAGTCTCCTGGGGGAAGCTTACTACCCCTGCAGATCTTTCCCCCATGGTCAGCTTGCTGTTCTTGTCCCCCTCCTCACTATCCGCTGTTGTTGAAATCTGTTCCTACCCCATCCATCCTTCCTTTCCTGTGTGGTCTTTTGTGCTGCCACTACCCCTCTCGCTTGCCCTCAGTGCTTAGCTTGCTGCTCTTACCCACCTCCTTTCTGTTGTCAGAGGCCATGCCCCTGCCCCAGCTCTCCTGCCATGGAAGGTCCAATGTGCTGCCCCTGCCAATCGGCTTGCGCTCCCATGGTTAGCTTGTTGCAACAGCCCCTATTCGCCTGCGCTGTCAGAGACCATGGCCTTGCCCCATCAGCTGTCTACCTCTGCCCAAGACCAGACCCTATCTTCTGCTATCTATGGTTGTTTGTGCATGCCCCAGGCCCCTCCCTCATCCCCACCAAGATCCGTAGTGATGTCACTAACCATTCGACTTGCCATATGAGGTCCACGGTGCTGCCACTGTCCCTTCCCTCCGTCCAGTCAACTTGCTGCCCCATATCACCTCCTACTTTCCCTCCGATGTGCCTGTGTGCCCCTTTCCCCTCCCTCCTATCCATGGTGTGTTGTGCTTTCACTGCCCTTCCCCCTTGCCCTGCATGATCAGCTTGCCGCTCCTGGCCCTACATCTCTCACCCCTGTCTTCCATTATCTGTGTATGTGTCCCTGTCTCTCTCTCCTGCAATCCATGAACCACTGAGCTACCGCTGACCCTCACATCTGCCTTGTGTGGTCAGCTTGCTGCCCCTGCCTCATCCTGTCCTATGCTGCGAAGCCTGTGCCTCTACCCCTGCCCTCCATGGTCTGTTGTATTGCCACTGCCCCCACCATGGCCTGTTACACTGCCACAGCCTCCCTTGTCTGTTCTACATGGTTGGCTTGCTGCCCTTGCCTTCAATGATCTGTTCTGCCACTGTCCTCCTGCCTACCCGGTATATTCAGCTTGCTGTCTCTGCCCCCTCCCTCCCTAAAGTGTTGTAATGAACAACTAGAGCATTAACATTCTGTATGACAAAAGTATGGCACATCTGTGTCATCTTGGTGGAATCAAAACTGTAGAACCCATATCAACAAGGGTTTGCTTTCTCATAGAAATTATGGTTTGTGCTGTAAAAAGTAAAAAAAAAAAAAAAAAAAGAAAAAACATTTTCTGAGTTCTCAAACAGCGAAAATTTACTTTTTAATTAGTTGCTATTGTTAAGAATTTATTCATTACTTGATCATTTACTGCATGACTTACCTAAGCATTTCGCAAACTTCTATTATTGGGCTATTTTCGGTCTACATTTGGGCCCTATTTAGGCTCTTTTTTCTCATACAGCCATCTTGAGAGACTTTTTTTTTTTTAAATCAAGCTACCGCATTTCTTCATTTACAGCAGTATCCTCAATAAAATGCTTTCCGTTTTACAGTATTGATTCCATCACAATGGCTCTCAAATGTGTCACACTGACGCCATAGATACTGAATGTTAGCACTCTAGTTGTTCATTGTAAGCCTTCTGCCCTCCCCTCTCCCTCAAACAAGTATTAGGAGGTGAGGGAGTCCCTTGCCTGCCACCTTGCATGCTTTAAAAAAAAACATTTTTCAAGACATAGGGAACAAGTCCAGAATCCTGTAACGGTGGCCTCAACATTTATTTCCCTGGGGGGCTCCCGCAGCAATAGATATCACTATTTTGCTTTTTTACTTTAATTTCTCTAAAACGGCTGAACATAATTACATCAAATCACAAAAGAATGCTTCTGGATAAATATCTAGCTTTCTGCCAAACACAGTGTAATTCTGTTTAACTATTTGTTCTGTATCATTGTCTAATTTTCCCTATAGAAACTGCATGGGGGGAAAAAGAGCTTTGGGAGCCCTCCTTTTTTCTTGGGCTCCACTTTATTATTAAAAGCCTAACTAAATGGTGAAGTCAGATTTTTAACTTACATTAGCCTCCAACGGTCACCCACCTTGCGAATGGCCCTAATGAGATGTGAAAACTGCTCCCAGTACAGCAACAACAGCCTGTGTGTGGAGATGTGTTTTGTTCCTCTGGAAGGAAGGGGTAATGTCACTTTGCCAGTGTTGTTGAGTTCTTCCCTCAGCAAAAACGATTCTCCTCTTCCTTGTACCCACTTTGGTTGCAGCAGCGTCCTCACTCCCGATGGCTTTTGCGGAGGCGGTTCTTAGAACTAGCTTCTTCAGGTTTCACTGCCACTCAAGATGGTGGACGCAAATCTTTGTGAGGTCAGTGCTCTAGTGTTTCTACCTTAGTGTCGTGCTGAAGCTTTCCTCCAGCTGTTTCTCTCTGGGAGCTGTGCACTTCAACTATCATCCTGAGGAGAATGAGCAGTGTTCCTGAGGCGCTTCGCTTCATAGAGAATTCTTCCAGTTTTGAGTAATTAATTATTTTTCTTGTTACGGTGTGCACACCAGCTACTTTTTCCTTCTGGAGAAGCTGAATTTCTTCCTTCTTCCAACAACTGGCTATCGGGTTTCTGAGGAGAAGTGTTTTGAACAAAACTTCAAGCGACTGCTCTAAGGAATCCTTTTGTATGATTTCCAGACTTACCAGTAGATATATATATGTACATATATATTCAAAAACTCTTCTCATTGCTGACCTGCCAGTCTTAGAGACAACCCTCAGTGCTCAGACTAATTCCTAGAGACTGTGATTGAGAAAACTGAACCTTGAGAAGGAGTTTTTGTTTCCTGTAAAAGACATTAGTAGATTGGATATCTGTGAACCTTTGAACTGTTCTCCAGAAAACCTTGGATACCTCTGACTCCTGGAGAAAAGAAGATATTAAGTTAACATTGTTGTCTTAGAGAGAGGCTAGTCTCTCAAAAGATCCAGGTTAGGAGAACAATAGAATTGGGTGAATGTGAATGGTTGAACAGTTGAATGCACAGTAGGAATGTACTTATCTATGCTCTTATCACCCGACTGCAGGTTCTTCCTTTAAAGAAATCCCAATAAGAAGAAAGGTGCAGGTTACAGAAGGACACACTGAATATCCTATATTCAAGTGGGAACCAGGCTGGAACTGGATCTGGATGCGGTCTCTTTTCAATTCCCATTCCTCTTTCCCCCTGGCGGATGCAGGGGTCAGAAAATCAGTTGAGTCTGAGCATGCATCTGTTGGAGGGAGTTGGGTAAAAGGTATCTGGTCCTGTGGAAGTTTGATTTAATGGGTAATCTCCTGGCAGGTAAAGACAAAGACCTGTGTAAGGAGATGTATTTTGTTCCTCTCCCAGCAACTTAATTTTCTTCAAAGGGCACTGCCCTGTCACAAGTAGTTGTTAGACGACCCCTGTAAAGGCCCTTCTCTTTGTCCTACCAGTAAGGCAGGCACCAAGCCCAGTCGGGGAGGTGGATGGGGGGAGGGAGGGTGGGAGTTCTTCACTCCAGATCAGTTCTGGGGGCAGCAGAAGGAAGAAAGGAACGATTACTACCCCGGCTACATCTCTGGGTGGGCACACAGACTCTGCACAAACAGGTTTTCCTCATTGGGAGCTTCTCTTGCAGCAGCAAATCTGTTTCAACAGGACCTCGCTGAAAAGGTATCCTGATACCTCGTCAGACACAGCCCATCGCCATGCCCGGTTGAGGACTTGAGCTCCGAAAAAGAGGTTAAGTCTTGAGGTAGAAATCTTGACCAGGCAAAGGCGCCAAAACTATCAGGCCACTGTGAGGAGTTCCTAGGAATGACTTTTTAATTTCTCCTGCTTAGCGATTCTCTTGCAAAAGCAATGGCTTCACTTCCCTTACCCGACGTCATGTTTCCCTCCTCAGATACAGCCTGCTGCCCTGCTCCACTAAAGGATTTTGACTTCCAAGAAAAAGATGAAGGGCCTCAGTTAGTTATTGGGGAGAGTTACTCTGTCACAACGGTGAGAACTACTCCGCCCGCTGAAATATAAATCCCATTATATTCAATAGGATTTAGATTTCAGCTGATGAATATTCTTCACTGCTGTGACAGAGTAACCCCTCCACCAATATCTAACGCAGGCTCTAAGTCCCAAGATAAACACCTCCAACTGGATCGAATGTTGTTGGCATATCTGCCCCATGCTCCATCACAATCAGCCTGAAATCGCACCTAGGACCAGGTGTACCTCTGATGACCATTAGTGCTTTGTGGTGCTATTTTATGAAAAACAAAACTGAAAATTCACATCTCTGGTATGGTGCAGATTTGAAGATTCCACCTGGTGCATGTGCGGTGCTGCGATACTTGTGTTCTTTCTGAACTGAGCATGCAGAGTGCTCTTTTATCAACACAGCTTACTGTTGATGTATGATCATGGGGTCTGAAATGCAGAAAGTTGGGCCTGGCCAAGAAAACATAGAGGAAGCTGGCCAGGGCTGGCAGGAGGCGGGCGACACCCTTCTGGGTTTCCAGCTGTATCTGGAAAGTCTGTGGAGGGAAACTGGAGAGCAGAACAAGACACTGCTGTCTGTGCTGGGGGCACTGCTGTTTGTGCTAATCACTGTAGCTTTGTGTAAAGTAGCCCCTAACAGAAAGTGTACCAGGCAGTCAGTGCTTCTGGTAGGACTTTGTGACTCTGGGAAAACTCTTCTTTTCACATCTCTGGTTCCTCTCATTGTAGTTTTGCTTTTTCATGGTATTGCTCATTAAATAATTCATCATCTTTATAAATTGGAATAGGATGTTAACTGTGCTGTGTTCTTGACTTTTAAACTGTGTAGGTACTTCTAAATGGTTTATATGTTCTCTGAGGCCTGCAACAGCTACCAGAGCTTTAGCTCATATTTATATTACTGAAACCTTCAACTGGGCCTAACAAGTTAGTTACCTTAATACTTATGGTAGGCTACCATCCAACCCAATAATTATTTCACTTTCTCACAACAACTGTGCATACACTGATAGAGCAAAAATTCCCCTCAAGTGTAGTCCTCATCACAAACATTTCACACATAAACCATACAGTCTATGTGCCTTATACTGGGCATCAATAGAGCTATAAGCTTAATTTCCTATAATTTTGGTGGCCATGCCTGACCAAATTGTGACCACCCTTAGCAAGATGATTACCACTGCTGACATACAATCAAGATGGGTGAAAGTGCTATGTTGAACCCAATGTGACACTATAAAAAGCAAGGTGGGCAAATTTCTAACCATGAACTAAGTAAATGCTTACATTTTCAAGTAGTCAATCTGATACTGACGTCCAAAATAATTGCCTCAAGCATCGTACTGAGCAAGATGTGCCAGTTTTCATTTTGTCAACCTGAACCTTCCATGAGCATTACCAGTCATCTCTACATAAAGGATTCTATTTTGAAGGTGCTGGTATCACATTATAGGAAGTGAAAAATACAAGTGAAACAAGATACATTAGATATTTTGAAAATATATATAATGCTGTATTGCATTTACAACAGTTTGCTTTAAATACCTGTAAAACGTCCTAATCTCTTGAAGGAAATTGTGATACATGTAACAGTTTTGTTTCATTTTTTTCCAAAATATCTTTGGAAGCTGTCTCGCCAAAAATCCCAGGGAAAGACTGGGCTCACTCTGGCTAAACTGCACCATTTTGTATTATTAAGCAGGGTGCATAGGGTTCACTTATCTACTAATTTGTTAATGTTTGGTTGAGGTGTTCATACCCTAATTAAAAGTTTACCAGCCAACAAGTTGGAGAGACACCCATGACTGCAGGGAAGCAGTAGTTTCTATAACTCATGAAGGCAACAAATGGTAGAAGGGCAAGTGTTTTGGCAATCATGGAACACTAACTCATCGACTTTACAGGAAACCTATAGGGTAGAGGAGGCTGCTCCGGAGGAGCGTCGCCCCAAACCCTCCCAACCCCCTGCCAGCAGCTGCAAAACCTTTACAGTGTTTATTATTGTTTCCTTGTAAAGAGGCAGGGCCACAGGGGTGGTGAGCAGTCCATGAACTCGTGTTTGGTCAGCCGTCTCGGGCTGGCCAAACACACATGCGCAATAGGCTCTCTCCAGCCCAGCAACACAGTTGCTGGGCTGGAGAGAGCCTGCACAGGCTTCCAGTCTGCCTGGGAGTGCCCTGGCTGGGCGCTCCCAGCCAATGCGACAGGACTGACTGCAGGGCAGGATGGGAGCCTGTGCCTGCTGAGGAGAAGTGGTTGGAACGGTGTGGCAGCTGCAAGCAAGGTGTTTATTTATTTGTATTCCCACTGGACCACCAATGCCCCTCACGTGCGCGCCGTCCAGCCCCTTATGCTGGGAGCCGCGACTGCTATAGGTGCATTACTTAAATTGTAAAAGAATGAGTGCCTGTGCCCAAAGCTGTGCTCTGGCGGTGCCATTAAAAATCAGCACACCAAATACGGAGGCTGTGCAGTGTTGAATTCACATGAGGCCTCTTTAATCCATTGCCAGACACTTCTCCCTCTTTTGCTCACTCCTTCTGGCCCATACTTTTTCGCTGTGTGCCCGTTTTTATGTCATCCAGTTACCCCACATTTGTGTGTTTGCCCCTCTTACTCATGATCAATATCTGATGAGGAAAAGTGCCCGTCCCCAAAAATGAGTGCCGGTGGGCCCCACTGGAAACAACTGGCTCAAATTCAGGACTGGGGTAATTATACACATAGCTTGCGTTTTCCTGTCACCAGAGACAGCCTCTCTTTGAGGCAATGCCTGATACTGGTGTTATGATGTTCTGAACGAGCACCCTTATTGTCAATGTTAATGTTACACGACCACAATTTAGGACCCTTCTGAAAGTGTAATAGAAGCTCACCGATATCCGCTGTTTTCAACTTCAGGTATTGTGGAGTAAAGCTTCCTTCTTATCGAGTTTTGTCACATTTAACCTGACATTGAAAAATCAACAGCCAGCCGATCTCCAGTCCCTAATTTCGTCGAGGATGGGAGGAAACTCATTGACAGGGGAAAACTGTTTTACTTTGTAAAGCTGGCTGGGGACCTATTTATTAATTAAAATTGCAGATGGCAAAATGCATTTCGAGGAGCTTGAAAGCCATAGCGTATTGCAGCTGAAATGAAATTAGAGCTCCTTTTTTACGGTGGTTGAGCTTTTTCTCTAACTAGGGAGGGAATTTCCTCTGCGCTTTTTAAAAAGGCTTCAGAGTTATTAAGTACCGTGTGAAATAGACCCACATTCCTGCTTAAAAAATAAAATAAAAATTAATGCGGAAAAGAAAATATCCTAGTCAGAAAATGATTTAGCAAAAGTTGTACAATCATCAAACGGTTGGAGTACACCCTTACCCGGGCTTAGAAAAAATACCTCTGCTCTGAAGACCGCGCAGAGATACGGTCTCACGCTTTAACTTGCAACTTATATTGCTCTCGAAGAGAGGAAAACATACAATCATTGGGCCTATCAAATAACATTAGGGGGTGCAGGAATGGTAGATATTTTATTAATGGCGTGTAAGGCCTACCATTGGTCACGCTAATATCCCTTCCAAGAGTTCGTAGCCGACAGGGCAGCAATCAATAGCAAAGAAAATACCAAGAAAAAAAAATCATTGCCTGGAGAGATCATTTTCCAGGTTTCTCCTCTGCACCGTAATAGATTCCAGCTCCGACAAAGTGAGGGGCCGCGTACCTATGAATATCCATTCCCTTTTTAAGAAAGAATGGAATACTGCCAGCAAATTCTTCCTCTGAGGAATTCCACCCGGAGACGCTTGGTCAGTTCGCTGTTATGTTCCTTTGGCTAATTTGTGCAATCTTCGAATATGTAACACATGCCACGTAACGAAAGAGCATAGTATGAGGTACATGATGAACGCTTTCACCGGCGATTAACCGAAGGCAAGTCGAGCACCACGGAGGGTGGGTCGGGAGGAGATCATTTGCAAGTGAAGGGATTTTGATGACTGGTAGTATTACAAGGCGGACGCCTACTTTTGTCGGGGCTGTTCACTCGGTTTGAACACTTTTCCAATGCAACTGAAAAGCAACTAATATGAACTTCTGCTGAGCCTGGGAAACGCGGAGGAGTTTGTTACCTGGGTAGGATGTAAACCAGAGTACAGACAGGCCCAGGAGTATATACCATGCTATAATATTTCATCCCCGCGGCGGTTCTGATGCCTCAACGCGAGTCTAGGTTTTCAAAACATACTAATGCGACGGGAAATACACATTCTGAAATAATGGTTTGGAGTAGCTGCTCTGATAGGTGCGCCGACACACTTGTTAGAGAGCATTAAGAAATGTAGAAGCACGGGGTTCCAGTAAGTTCAGACCACAACCAAGAGCCCTGCCACCAGGAGATCTGTACTTCG
Source organism: Pleurodeles waltl (assembly GCF_031143425.1). NCBI lineage: Eukaryota > Metazoa > Chordata > Amphibia > Caudata > Salamandridae > Pleurodeles > Pleurodeles waltl. The sequence goes on from NC_090445.1 coordinate 515,099,327, forward strand.
CAACATAATTTGCAAATATGTGCATTATTTGTAGGAGAAAATAATTAAATCGCACAAACTGTGTGCACTTCCAGGAGACTGAGAATGGGCTCGTTATATTTTTTGCATGGTGTAGCCTTCAGACTCTTTTCTTTCAAGAAAACTCAGCGATTCTGTGAGGTGTATTTCGAGGAGCTTCTATTTTTTAAAACGAATATTCCACTTCCGTTAAAAAACGACTTTTCTTAAAGAACAAATTACAGAGCAGTGAAACTTAATATACGGCCCATGCAAGCCCCATTTAAACAACATATCTGGGCTGCTGTTTAATTAAAAGAACGCTGGCATTCAGATAGTAAACAGCAAGCATTAATGTACATATCACCTGAAGTAAAAGAAAAGCAGCAAAGAAGGTGCCCTGCACACCTTAATTTTTAAAGACCTCATGCAACAAACGTAAAAATATGAATAAAGTCTTTTCAATGAAAATTCATGAAGCACATCTAATTAACATACTGAAGAGTTTTTCCTAAATGAATTTGATTACATCAGTGCTTGAGTAATACATTTTTTAAGTGATAGTTTTCAAAAATGCACTAGAAACATTCATACTTATCCCCACATAGACAACAATGCCAATAGTGAACTAAGAGGCAAATTAGACCCGATGGACCCCTCTGGGACATCTTCGTTTTTATAATAAACTGACATTATAATTAAGTAAATCAAACACAAAGGAAGGGTTTGCATGGCACACATCCAGAACTCATTTTTTTCAAGATGGTTTTATATGTGATAATGAAGAAAAAGGCAGAAAAGTGAAATACAATAATTGCCTAGGATCACACAATTTGGTCAAGTGGGAAAGCTGGGATCGACCACAGGTTTTTTGGTTTCACATTGTACACATCTATTTTATTGAACTTCAAATATCAAGTAACTTCCTTTTTGCACTTCACCCTGCTAATGTAGAAATAGCAAGCAGAGATGACTCACCTCAACTTGCGGTAGACCGACTGGGACATAATAAAGGGAGTAGGGGGGAAGTAATTGGTGAAGGCCTTAGAGGAACCGTGTCCCAACAGGAGAATTAAACAGGGAGAGTTCATCTGGCCTTAGCAAGAACGTTAATATGGTCGAAAGGCTCTCTAGAACTGAGTCCAAAGCAGAGTTTTATCGGGCAAGGGACAATGGCTACAAAAGGACTACGGACAAGGGTGCTGACAGATGATCAATCAATCTTACACAATATCAAGCCACAAATTTGCCCCATCAGCAGGCGTATATAGTCTTTGTCGCGGGACGGCTGGTTACCACAATGATGTCACATAATTCAGGAGGCAGATCAAAGACTCTCAGCTCAATCTCCATGCAAGCAGGGGGAGTGTGCTAAGGTTTAGGTGGAGAACCCTACCCTGTTGCTGTGAAAGGAGATACTCCCGAACAATTAGTCTGATCGGAGAAAAGAGGCTCATGATTGAGTGTTCCAGATACCATACTCTCTGTGTCCAATCTAGACCCACTAAGATGATAAGAAGGGCCCGTTTGGTCCTGATTTGCAGAACTTGGGGCAGGAGTGGTATCTGTGAAAAAGCCTACAGGAACCCCAAGCTCCACTAGAGATGAAATATGTCTTTGAGCAACAGTGCTTTGAAAATTCCAACAAGCACAAGTGATAACATTGCGCATTTTTGCTGACGGTTAAGAGATCTAACCAAGGCTTCCCCAATCATTGAAGAGGCCCTATATCACCTCCGGGTGAAGATGCAATTTGTGAGCCATACAGCACTGCTGGCCGAGTTTGCCCGCCCTGGCGTTTAGGGATCCTGCATGGTGCTGTACGATGAGGAAAACGTTCTGACGTCTCTGCCATGCCCAGAGACATAGAGTCTCCTAGTACAGGGCCCAGGGCCCCACTCTTCCCTGTTCTTTGCAGTACCACTTGGCGGTGGCGTTGTCTGTGAACCTCTGAATCAGTCTCCCCTTGATGGATGGGAGAAAACCTTTCAATGCCAAGCATACCACTCTGAACTCCGACATGTTGATATGGAGTGGAGACTCCATGGAGACCAGAGTCCCCTAACCTCTACTTTTCCCAAAGGCCATCCCAACACAGAAGTGGCACATCTGTGACCACTGTGAGTTATGGGTGGGGAAGGGAGAGGGGTCTGTCACTGACCCAATCTCTGTTCATCAGCCAACACTGCAGCCTTTTGCAGTTCTCTCTGATATCTGGACCAGATCAGAGAAATTCCCCTGATGTTAAGTCCACTGGAACTTCAGGTACCACTACGGAGCCAACATATGCCAACAGCTATGCTTTACCAGCAGGATACCATGAGGCCCAGTAGTCTCAGTCAGTCTCACTGAAATCCAGGATAGAGGCTGAAACATCAAAATCCTAAACTGCAAATCCTGGAGTCGTTGCTCTGAAGGATATGTGCCAAAGTGTGTGTCCAGAATGGCTCAGGTAAAAGGGAGTGTCTAAGAGAGGGAGTCAGGTTAGATTTCGGCACACTGATAAAGAACCCCAGCAAATGCAGGAAGTCCGCTATAGTCTGGAGGTGGGTGACAATTTCCTGAGGTGATTTCACTTTTAACAGCCCGTCACTGAAATGGGGGAAGTCAGGAACACCTAACATCTACTGGTGGGCTGCAACAACTAGCATTATTTCCCGTAACACCCATGGGTCGCTGTAAAGTCTAAAAAATAGCACAGTCAAATGGAAATGAGTGAGCATTTTGAACTTTTTCTTTTTCTGAGAAGATAAAAGTCTAAAACAAGAATGAGGCCTCTATCCTTTTTCAGCACTAGCTGGGATAGCAACCACCCCTACTTCTGATGTTGGCACCCTCTATTGGCCAAAAGAGCCTGTACTTCCTGTAGGAGCAAAAAGCTAACCTCTTGTCAGCTGATCTGAGGCCAGTGGCAAGGAAGGTGGGCTTTCAAGAAAAGGAAGGGCATAACCCCCACTGAACAATCTGAACCACCCCTTTGTCCGATGTTATTGTTTGCCATTGGGGCAGGTGGTAGCAAATCTGCTATCCATGAAACTCTCAAATGCCAAATCAGCCTTGTTGTGAAAGAGGCGAGTGCCATTGAACGGCATGTCCATAAGGTATGCCTAAACATCCACCGAAGAGCCAGTCAACCTCAGTCACATGCGACGTCTAAGCATCTCCCAAAAAGCAATGGCTGTGCCCAGCAAGTGCCCATCAAGTCAGTCATATCTAGAAGTTAGCGCATGGTGAACTTTGCTGCATCTCAGTCATCAGCAATCATTTGGGAGAGTATGGATCAGCCTTCCTCCAAGACCATGGGAATCACTTACCAGTCGGCAACCAAATACCTGGAAAGGTGGCAGGATTAACTTTGGACGTAAAGGTCTGGACCTTCAGACTTTCAGGGGAGTGATGCTGGGTGAGAAAGGCTGAGTCTCTGGGAGTAGGGCGATGGTGGGGAAGAGATGGTTCTGTGCACAGGATCGCTAGGCATGGCTTGGCTCAGGCCTCAAGCAGGACATCAGTGAGGTCTTCATTAAAGGGCAGTGGGGTTCTCAGAGGAGATACCCCACGTTGAAGCACCTCTATCAATACATTGGTCTTGACCGCCAACGAGGGTAACCTGAGGACTTTAGCCGCCCTCCACACCATCATTGAAAAAGAGGCCCCATCCTCGGTACCCAGAGTAGGAGGAGAGGAGACTAGTGTCTGATGAGGTATCCAGACCATTGGCATCAGACAGTTCCTCATACCAGTTATCCTCGGCCATGGTCTTTTTTAGGGGGTCAGGATAACTATATTGATCCTCACATCTCCGCCAACCATAATTCTCATAAGGTTTCAGAAAAATAAAGCTCACTGTCAATTCAGACTATCTGAATACGGTTGGCATTGGTCCGGCTCCACAGAGGAGTCAGGAATATTGGTTTGGTGGCACCGGCAGCATCGGGAACAGCACCACTACAATGAACCTCAGTGGAGGTTGTGGATTTGAGATCGGGGTCAGTCCAGATCCACAGGTCCTTACTCATGCCAAGGGCGAACCAGTTGGCGGAAACCCAGTTGTGACCCCTCTCGGAGACACTCCAAAGGAGACTGTCCATCCAAAAATTAGGTACATGGACTCATAAAATTGCTGAAGTTGGGCAAGTCGCTCCAACTCCAGAAAACTCGGGGAGGCGCAGAGCAGACAAAGTGGGAGTGGAGTATTGACTTGTGACGTCATTCCTGCGCCTCACCCATTGACTTGGATGGCGTGGATAAGTCCAAGAATGCATCAACTTCTTCTTGTGGCACTTAACCCACGATGTCCTGAATAGTGATGACTGGCATGAATGACTCCGAGAGCTGTCCGGGGACCTCCCCGCGACCAGGACCTGGAAGGGTACAGAGCTGTGTGTTAAGCCTCCAGGGGTTTCATGGCTCACTCTTGGACAGTCTTTGGATGCGTGGTACTTCAGGCACCAAAAGCAAACTAAGTGGGGGTCTGTCAAAGACATTTGAACATGACCGGCACCACAAGCCTTAAATCACAAAGGTTTTTTCAAGGACACCTTTAAAAAAAAAAATGTTGTAAAAATGCACACTGGTTGAAATGTCAACAAAAGGGTCTAAAAAAATGAGTAAAAAAATGACTGTTGAGCTCAATCAGGATCTGCACTGATGGTGCGGAAAAGAAGGAGCTGATGTCAGCGCACTGGGGCGGTGCTTATATAGGCATTATGCCCATCACTTCTGGCACGGACAAGGCAGACGCAGAGCAATTCGGTGCCACCCACTGGTGCATAAAAGGGACTGGTTAAAAAAAAAAGAAAAAAAAAAGAATTCTGGAGTTTATTCATGTGTAGCTTGCATCAAATTGAGTAGTTCATTAACTATATTGATGAATAAGCTATTTACATTCGGAAAGTGTTTTTCTGGTTGATATTCTATGTGGATTATTCAGCATCAAGTATCTCACAGGTGCCAGACAGGATCCAGAGAATTCTTTTAACAGTGCTACAGCGCACCAACCGATAGTCAGGTGCCGCACCCTCGGATGCAGAGCATGAAAAAGTATTGGCAACAGTGTACTGATCACTAAAATGGGTGCATATTAGATGTGAAAAGAGTCCACTCTGTAAAATGAGGAGGTAGGAGGGTGTTACAGTGGGTTAGGTGGTATGAAGGACTCAGACTCGAGTGGGTGTAGGTGATAATTTATTTAAGAGTTCTGTACAATATCAAATTGGTGAGTTGGTGTGTTCTTCTCCCGTAATGTCTCTCTTGTTGTTCCTCCCAGGTTCTCTTCTTGACTGGCGATGATTCTCTTGTTCAGCCACGCCCCTCCTGGGACGTGGTGGTGTTTGTGCGTCTCCTTGCCGCTTTCCTCCTGCACGGGACCCGTTGTCTCAGTAGGAACGTCGGAGTTCCCAGCCCTTCCTTCTGGTCGTGCTGCTCCGGCATCCGTCGTCTCTTTTCCTTCCTTCGCGTCCTCGACGTTCTCCTCCTCCCCATCCTGTGGTCCGTTGTCTAGTTTTACACTCCCCGGGACCCGGAAATCCGGGGTCATGGGGCAGGCGCCAGCCCCCTGGTTGCCATGGGAACGGCAGACGCTTTCCTCCGACGCGCGCGAACAGCGCCATTCGGAGGAGTCCAAAGCCGCGTTTGATGATAACCGGCTACACACCCCATCCCAAGATCGGGACTGATACAGTACCGTAGGATCTGGGAAGCGGGACAGGAAGTCGTCCAGGCCTTGTTGAGAACCTGGAATATGCCGGATCTGAAAGGAAAAGGGTTGGAGTTCCATAAACCAGCGAAGCACCCGGGAGTTGGAGTCCTTATGAGAAGCCAACCAAGTTAAGGGTGCATGGTCGGTGAATAGCACAAAAGGGCGACCCAGAAGATAATATTTCAGATTTTCGACTGCCCACTTGATAGCCAAGCATTCCCGCTCGATAATGGGATAGTTGCATTCTCAGGGAAGTAACTTCCTACTGATATACACAATGGGGTGGTCATGGCCCTCATCGTCAGGCTGAGTAAGAACAGCCCCTAGCCCTACATTGGAAGCATCAGTATACAGATGGAATGTCTTGGAAAAATTGGGACATCGTAGTATTGGCTCCGCAGTGAGGGACTTTTTTAGTCGGTGAAAACTAGACAACTGTGACTCAGAAAAGGGAGGCAATTTCGACGGGTATTGTTTCTTAAGGAGATCAGTGAGGGGAGCGGCTAGCGTTGAATACTGGGGAATAAAACGGCGATAGTATCCCACAAGACCCAAAAAGGAGCGGAGCCCTTTTTTGGTAGTGGGTATAGATACCTGTAAGATAGCCTCTACTTTATTTTTTTGGGGACGTAGTAGACCCTCTCCTATGAAGTATCCAAGATAGGCAATGTGATTGTTCCCTAGATTGCATTCCTTCGGGTTGGCCGTGAGGCCTGCTTTGTGCAAGGTGTGGAAAATATTGTGGAGATGTTGTAGATGTTCTTCCCATGTATTACTGAATATTACAATATCGTCTAAATATGCTGCTGCAAACGATTGGAATGGTTTTAACAGGTGGTCCATTAAGCGTTGGAATGTGGCCAGAGCCCCGTGTAGACCAAAAGGAAGAACTATAAAGTGATAGAGCCCCGATTGCGTGGAAAATGCTGTTTTCTCTTTATCGGCAGGTGCGAGTGGAATTTGCCAGTATCCCTTTGTCAGGTCTAGGGTTGACATATACCGAGCTTTCCCCAATTTCTCGAGTAAGTCGTCAACCCGGGGTATGGGATAGGTGTCGAAAAGGGATATTTCGTTAAGTTTGCGGAAGTCAATGCAAAAACGGATGGAACCGTCGGGTTTTGGTACTATGACCACTGGAGAGCACCAGGGGCTAGTTGAAGGTTCAATAACTTTTAGTTTTAGCATCTTTTGTACTTCCTCTTCAATGAGGTGCTTACGTGCCTCTGGAATTCGGTAGGGTCGTAACCGGATAGTTTTACCCTCAGGGGTTCTAATATGGTGTTGAATTAGTTTGGTTCTTCCGGGGCTTCCTGAAAAAAACTGTGAATGTGCTTTTAATAAGCCTTCAAGCTGGATGTTTTTCTTTTCTGTAAGGTCGCTATTGATATGGGGTATTTTCCCTATCTCTCCCGGATTTGTAGGAAGTAATTCCATTCCCAGGGTTGTCGCCGGGATTACTAAAAACACATAGCTGTGTTTGTTGCAGTCTCATCGGGTTCTTCTAATTTTTTTAACAAGTTGACATGATATATTTGTGTTCTTTTGGGGTGTCGGGACAGTTCGATCAGGTACCTGACCGCGGAAATGGGTTTTAAGATAGTGTATGGTCCCTGCCACCTGGCTAAGAGTTTGTTTTCGGAACAGGGCCTTAATATCAGGACTCTATCGTTTGGTTGAAAGGAACGGGTTCTAGTTCCTTGATCATAATACGTTTTTTGATTGCTCTGGGCTTTTTCTAAATGTCTTCGGACATCGTCCCACACAGACTGGAGCTGGGTTTTTAATTTGTTTATGTATTCTAACAGGGGTTTCTCCTCCCCACCCTCTTCATTCCACAGTTCTGCTGCCATGTCTAATAGATTGCGGGGCTGTCTCCCAAATACTAATTCAAAGGGGCTGTGTCCGGTTGAAGCCTGCTCATGGGTCCGTATAGCATGGGTCCGTATAGCATATTATAGCATAGAGGACTAGAGGGAGTTTCTGGTCCCAATCCCTTCCTGACTCAGAGACAGTCTTTCGAAGTAATGTCTTAATAGTACGGTTGTAGCATTTGACTAAGCCATCAGTTTGAGGATGATAAACAGAGGTTCTTAACTGCTTGATCCCAAGTGTTTTACAGACCTGCTTCATGAGGGCGGACATAAAAGGTGTTCCCTGATCAGTCAGGATTTCCTGTGGAAATCCCACTCTAGAAATGAAGGTGATCATGGCTTGGGCTACTCCCTTAGTGGTCATACTAGAGAGAGGAATGGCTTCAGGATATCTCGTAGCATAATCAACTAAGACTAGTATATAGGTGTATCACTTGGTGGAGGGTAATAGGGGCCCCACCAGATCCATACCGACCCGGGAGAAGGGAATATTAATAATAGGGAGTGGCTGTAGTGGTGCTTTCCTGTGGGGTCCTGGGTCTATCATTTGACACCGAGGGCACTGGGCACAATATCGTCTGAGTTGGGCATAGACCCCGGCCCAGTAAAATCTTCTTAGTAGGTATTCCTCGGTCTTCTCCCTGCCATAGTGCCCACCCCCTGGTTGGTTGTGTGCCAGGTAAAGGACTTGGCTACAATATGGTTCGGGTACTACTAGTTGTTTCTTTTCCCCATTATTAGATTTGACGACCCTATAGAGGAGGTTCTTTTGGACCAGAAAGTAGGGACCCACCTCATTCGTGGATTCAGATTTTGCGGTCCTCTACGCATGACATAGCGAAGAATCTTCTCGCTGACTAGCTCGAAATGAGAGAGAAGGTGTAGTTCTGCTGGTCACCATTTTCTCTGTAACCTTTCCTTGTCCCACGGCTTGATAATTTTGCTTTGCCTGTCTTTTTTCCCGTCTTGTCAGTTTGATCCGGCATGGGGTGTTTTCGATATGGCTGTCATGAAAGGGTGCTTCAGTCCACAAGTCGGTGGACATGGAGTGAGACTTTGCCTTGTCTAGAAGTTCAGAGAATCTTATATAGTCTGTCCCTATAACACACTCTTCTACTAAGCGATCCATGACCCCAACCGGCAGGAAATCTTGATGCTCTTCCCACTCTACTTGCACAAGTGCCAAAGGGTAGTTGTTTTTGTCCCCGTGGATGCAACAAATGGACACCCATTGGTTGGTGGTTTGGTCTGAGAAATTTAGTATATCCGCTCGCACCACCGACTGGCTGCACCCCGAGTCTATGAGAGCCAGGATGGGTTTACCATTTAATTTGAGGGTTTGTTTGTACTTGAGACTTCCCTTACCGGTGCACAGAACCCTTCCCCCAGTGACCCCGATTCCCATGGGCTCTGCTCTGTCTCCTTTACTGGGGCACATTCTGGCTATGTGGCCCCACTCCCCACAGCTGTAACATTGTGGTTGTTGCATGGGAGGGACATCTCCACTACGGCGAGGTCCTGGCTCTTCCTGTATTCTTTGGGGAAGATATATAAAAAGGTACAATAGTTGGTTTGGTTGTTACCTTAGGCCCGGGATTTTTAAACTCAGCCGATCTATGGTAGGCACAAGCTAAATCTACCGCCATGCCTGTGTTCACATTTGGATGTTGTCTTATCCAACTCCTAGTGGGGGAGGGAAGGGATTCTAGGTATTGCTCCAATATTACCGCCTTGATAACATCCTCCCTCTCTGTACCCAGGGGACCTAACCATTTCAATCCGAGGTCTTTAACTTTCAAATAGAAGGTCCTGGGATCCTCACTCTGTCCCCACTTGATCTTCTGAAATCTCAACCAATAATACTCGGAGTCATGGCCTACCCTTTCTAATATACTTCGTTTGATCTCCTTATAGGGTGTGGTACCTCCCGGGTTGGCGGCTTGATACGCTGTTTGCAGAATACCGGTCAAAAGCGGTGCAATGTATTGTCCCCAACACTCTTCTGGCCATTGGGCAGGGGAGGCCACCCGTTCAAAGTTCGTGAAGAACACGTCAGGATCCTCCCCGTCTTGGAATTTCTGGAGGACAGAGCTAGGGACATTAGGGTGTACTTTACTCGCGGCGATGGTATCCGTCAGCTTCTGTAGTGCTGTTTCGTGCACTAATTGATTATTAGCCATGATAGTGGCTTGGCTTTTAGGGCAGTCTGTAAGGCTTCCAGGTCTTCCTTCGCCTCACTCTGATGTGCCTCCCATACTAGCTGAAGGTGCCTTAGGCCATCGGCTAGTTGCTGGATCATGTCCTCCAGGGTTGGCTTTTCCCCCATGTTTCCGTGTCTCCTTCGTATCACCTTTTAGAATCCCACTTCTGACACCATTGTTACAGTGGGTTAGGTGGTATGAAGGACTCCGAGACTCGAGTGGGTATAGGTGATAATTTATTTAAGAGTTCTGTACAATATCAAATTGGTGTGTTGGTGTGTTCTTCTACCGTAATGTCTCTCTTGTTGTTCCTCCCAGGTTCCCTTCTTGACTGGCGATGATTCGCTTGTTCAGCCACGCCCCTCCTGGGACGTGGTGGTGTTTGTGCGTCTCCTCGCCCCTTTCCTCATGCACGGGACCCGTTGTCTCGGTAGGAACGTCGGAGTTCCCAGCCCTTCCTTCTGGTCGTGCTGCTCCGGCGTCCGTCGTCTCTTTTCCTTCCTTCGCGTCCTCGGTCTCTTTTGCAACCTTCGCGTCCTCGACGTTCTCCTCCTCCCCGTCCTGTGGTCCGTTGTCTAGTTTTACACTCCCCGGGACCCGGAAATCCGGGGTCATGGGGCAGGCGCCAGCCCCCTGGTTGCCATGGGAACGGCAGACGCTTGCCTCCGGCGCGAGCGAACAGCGCTAGTCGGAGGAGTTCAAAGCCGCGTTTGATGATAACCGGCTACAGAGGGATGTGAGAAAGGTTATTGAAAGTTAGTGAAGGATAGGTAACTTACCTTTAATAACACTTTAGCTGGTAGAGACAATATCTAGTTGTAGATTCCTTACCTTAGAATTTTCCCCAGGCGACAGTCTGGATCTGGAGATTTTTCTTGAGCAGTACCCCTGCGTGCCGTTGGGTGGTGTCGATCGGCTTTGCCTCCGTCATCATCTGCACCAGATATGAAGTTGCAGGACCCATATAGGTGCTACCCTGGCGCGCTAACATCAGTTTCGTTTCACAACATTCCATGCCAAAAGCTGTGAGCCATGAAGAACACTGACCACTGGTGCACCAAAGCTAAGGCCCTGAAAGCGAGTCCCTAGAAATCATTTTGCAGAGCATGGAGAATGTGTGGGTCAGTAAGGAACCTGCAAATTGATATTGTTTCCACCAGATAAGGAGTTATCGAAGGTAAACAAGTTGTCGATCTGACAGAGACATCTAGTTGCAGATTCCTTACCTTAGAATAGATACCAAACCAATGTGGGGTGCATAAAAAGTAGGCACGGTGAAAGATTAACCTACATGAAAGGGCATGACTAGTTTTGGCAAAAAGAAAGACCTAGTACGAATCACCACATTGTCATGATAGATGGAAAGGTAGGGCGGCTTAGATGACAATGCCTGCAAGTTTACTCACCCTGCGGGCAGATGTAATGGCCCGAGGAAGGCTGTTTTCAGTGTCAGAAGTCTGAGAGGACAATTGTGAAGCGGTTTGAAAGGAGCACACATCAGGAATGTCAGAGTCACATTCAAATCCCACGGGACGATAATGAATGGCGATGGAAGAAACATATGAGTAAGACCCGTAAGGAACTTACTAACAATAGGCGACTTAAACGAAGAGGGATGGTTGGATAATCTCGGAAATGCAGAGAAAGCAGACAACCTTTGAGGATGCCCAAAGCAGAGCTGGGCCAAAGAAAGTATAAACAATAAGATCTCAGACACAGGGGCAGAAAGGGTGGTTAACCAACTTGTCTGTGCACCACGTCACAAATTTCTTCCAGCGACAGGCGTACACAATTTTGGTGGAGGGACGCCTGGCTGCCAAAATAACATTACAGACTTCAGACTGGAAGAAGGCAGAGACTGGACAGGTTAGGCTGCAGAACCCTCCCATGTTGCTACAACAGAAGATCCTCCTGAAGGAGAAGTCTAATCAAAGAATCAATAGCCATACTCAGTAGCTCAGAACACCAGACAGTTCATGCCCAATCCGGAGCCACAAGAATTACTTGGGCCTGGCCGCTCTTGATCTTCCTGAGAACTCTGGGATGAAGTGGTATGGGCAGAAAGGCATATAGGAGCCCCGAGTTCCACTCGAGAGACGAAAAGCATCTCAAAGGTATTGCTGCCTTTGAAACTCCAATGCGCACTACTGCTGACGTTGCACGTTCTCTGCAGAGGCATACAGATCTAACTAAGCCTCTCCCCACTCCTGAAAGAGATCTTGCGTCACCTCCGGATGGAGTCACCATTGGTGATCGACCTAGCATTGTCAGCTGAGTTTGTCCGCACTGAAATTCAGACAGCCCGTCAGATGTTGAACCATCAGGGAATGCCCTTATGCTCCAGCCACGTCCAGAGGAGTAGAGCCTCTTGACAAAGGGTCCACGACCCAACTCCACCCTGCTTGTTGCATTACCTTATAGCGGTGGTGTTGTCTGCGAACACCTGCACTACCTTCCCTTTGATAGAGAGAAGAAATGCTTTGAATGCTACTCTGATATCCTAGAGCTCCAACAGGTTGATATGGAGTCTACCGGAGATCAGACGCCTCTGATGTCCGCCTCTACCAGGTGGCAGCCCAATCCCAGGAGTGACATCTGTCACTACTGTCACATCTGGATGGGGAAGGAAGAGGGATCTCCCTCTGGCCCAATTGTGGTTTGTTAGCCACAACTGCAGATCTTGCACAGTTCCCTCTGAGATCTGGACCATGTCAAAGAGATTTCCCTAATGCTGTGCCCAATGGAACTTCAGGTCCCAATGCAGGGCTGGCATATGCCATCTAGCATGTGTCACCAACAGCATGCAGGAGGCCATGAGGCCATGAGGCCCAGCAGCCTCAGTCATTCTCACCGAAATCCAGAATAGAGGCTGAAACATGGTATCATAGACTGCTCAGGAGGATAAGGCCAAAACTGTACTGTGTCCAGAACAGCTCTGATGCATTAGAGAGGGAGTCAGGTGTGACTTCAGCATGTTTATAGTGAACCCTAGGGAATGCAGGAGGAACATCGTAGTCTGGGGGTGAGAGACGACAGCCTGGGGGGAGCTTGTCTTCAACAACCAGTAGTCGAGAGAGGATGAAGACTGAAACCCCCTGATCTGCCCAATTGAGATGTGACCACAGCCATCACCTTGGTGAACACCAGGGGGTCGCTGGTAAGGCCAAAGAGAAGCACTGAAAGTGCTTGTGGCCTACTGTAAACTGCAGGTAACATCTCTGAGCAGGCAGAACGGAAATATGAAAGTAAGCGTCCTGCAAGTCCAACACTACCATCCAGTCCCCGGGTCCAGGGCAGACAGAACCTGAGCCAGAGTGAGCATTTTGAACTTTTCCTCTTGAGAAAGACTGAGGGACTGAAGATCTAGAACAGGGCAGAGTCCTTATCGGACACCAGAAAGCAGCAGGAATAACAACCACAACCTACTTCTGGCACAAGGACCGTCTCTATGGCATCCTTGGCCAACAGAGCTATAACTTCCTCTCGGAGAATTGCCAAGAGATCCTCCGTGATTCAATCGTAGGATGGTGGCATTGATGGAGGAGTTGTTTCGAAGGGGAAGGAGTAGCCCCTTCAGACTATCTGCAAAACCCACCTGTCTGACATGATGGACTGCCAACAGAGCATGTGATGTTGGATCCTGCCCCTGACTGGTCCCTGGTGAGGAAGTGTCACACTAGGAAGGTTTGGAGGCAGCTGCAGAGGGGGGCGGTGGACTGGCCAGACTGCTGGCACCCCGATATGAGTACAGTGGATCCCACATTCCTGGCAAAGCACACGCTGGGCAGCATGAGTGACAGAGTAGCTGGAGGAGAACAGACGTGGTTAGGCACCCTTTCCAAAGCAAGGAAAGCAGACTGATGGGGATGACCCACCGCCGTGACCAAAGACCTGGCTGTAGTACAAGAATTCTTGAAGCTCTCGAGCACTGAGTCTGCTTTCTCTCTGAAGAGACGGGTGCCATCAAAGGGCATGTCCATAAGGTTAACAAGATGTCCACAACCAGGCATGGCGCCTCAAGGACACCGTCAAAGCACTGTCAGGCTCTGCCCAGTGAGTCGATTGTGTCAAATCCACTTCAGATTGTGAACTTTGCTGCATCTCTCCCATCAGCAACTGCTCTAGAAAGTACAGATCATCAGGCCTCCTCCGGGACCTGTGGAAGCACTTGCGCAACCATATGCCACATCATGTCTTCATAGACCGCAATGCCAGGATGGCGGAAGAAAACATCTTCTTCCCAAGTGTATCCAACCTCTTGGATTCCTTATTCAAGGGTGCGGAAGGGAACATACCCTACCCAATGGTGATCAATGACGGTGGGAAATGGTCCTGTTCACAGGAGCCTTTGTGCCCAGAAGGATATCTTTCATTAAAGAGGAGCAGGGGGTTCAGAGGATAAAGTCCTAGGCTAAAGCACCTCTGTCAGGAGGTTAGTCCTGACTGCCACTGAAGGCAGCTCAAGGTCCGGGACCTCAGCTGCTCTCCGCACTACCATTAAATATGAAGCACCCTCCTCCATAGCCACGGTAGGGGGGAAGAGAACATGCCAGTATCTGGAGAGGTATTTGGTCCACTGGCTTCACCCAGATCGGTATGCCAGTCCATGGGGTCTTGGAGTTGGTAATCTAAAGAGTCCAATGACCCATCCCTTTCCTCACCGTAACAGCCCACAGTAATAAGGCTCAGGATCCTACAGAGGGGACAAGGCCCCTGCCGGAGTCAGCATTGTACGATGCCCATCTGGCTCTGTGTCAGAGTCAGCAATAAGGATAGGGTGGCACCGATGAAGCCGCCAGCGTAGAACCCTTCCAACTCGCGGGGAGAAAGGCACACCAGTGGAGTCAGACTGCCCAAAAATGAGGCAAATGGCCTCATAAAACTCATTTACTGGGGCAGGGGTTCCTCTGGCTCCTGGAAACTCAGGAAAAAGCAAAGTCAGAACAGATGCAGGCTCAGCAGATGGAGGCATCAATCAATGACGCTCCTTCATAGTCTTACAGACAAAGAGAAGTTGAAGAACATTTTGCCTTCTTCGACTTCATATGCCTCGGCTTACCTGAACGTCCAGAGGACTTGGCATGGGATGAAGAAGATGGTGGGTGTGAGGGATCTCTGTGACCAATCCCAGAACCTTCCCCTTGACTGAGATCGGACTTACATGGAGCGGCATGCAGGGCTGCCATCAGTTTTAAAGACCTCTTCCTCAAAGCCTTTGGATTCATGGCCTGGAATTAGGAGCACGACTTCGGGTCGTGGTTGCGCTCCAGACACCAAAGGCACACAAGGTGATGATCCGTCATGGACATCACCCAATGACAGTATTCGCAGGGCTTGAACCCAGTCTATTGCAAAGTGATCCCACAATGTACCAGGAGTAGAAACACTCAAAAATGTTTCAACAAAAGTAAAAAAAAGACCAGTCAAAAAGTGACTGAGGGCTAGCTCTTTCTTTGGATCAGTATCGGCTGGTGGGGAAAGAAAAGAACTCACTTCAGCGCACCAAGGTGGCGCCTATACAGGACCTGCAACAACGCATCCGGCATGGACGACGGTGGACGAGACGCCAATCGATGCCACTTAGCACTCTGAGGAGTACTGCTTGAGACAAATCTCCAGATCCAGTACTAATGTCAGGTAGATTCTAATGTAAAGTATCTGCAACTAGCTGTCTCTATCAGATTTGTTCTTCTGATAAATACTTCTAACCACAGATTCCTTACCTGAGTAGATCCCAAAACAGTACCTCTCCCCCCGAAATAGAGAGTCAATGGAGTGGGTCCAGACCAAAAAATCATGCGCATGAGAAGTTTCCTTACTACTTGACCTGGCAGTGTAGGAAGCACTGCTTTGTGAATATATGCATCAATGCCCACACTGTGGTATGGCAGATATCAAGGATATGCACTTGTGCCAACCCAGTAGTTACAGCATTAGCATATTCTAATATAGAAGACTATCTTAATGTAGAAAACTATCTGTCTCAAAAGTATCCTTAGTGGTACCTATCTTGAGGGGGAGTGGAAAACAAGAATGACGCACGCCACGACAAAGTGGGTGAGGTGTCCTCTTCCAGTATCTGGGGATATTTGATTTCTCTCATGTGACCAAAAACGTATGATCAGAACCTTACAGACCTATGTACTTGTTGCATTTATTACATAAGATTGGGATGCTCTATGTAGATGATGATCCTCTCACTAAAACAATAAGCTAAGGTTTTCTCCATTGCTGGAAAAATATCCTATGCCACCTCTTAATGCAGCTGCCATTCATGAGCTACAGGCAAGGTCAGCTGTGTTTCGTCTACCTTGGTGTTCATAGATCCTGACTGCTGCTGTTAAGCCAGGGAAATGCCTGATGATCTAGCCACTTTGAGAAGAGCAGGGCCTCCTGGTAAAGGACTCCGGATCCCACTCCATCCTGTCTGTTGCAGTAGCACATGCTGTGGTAAGGTCTGACAACCTACAATCTATCTTCCTTGATGGATAGGAGGAAAGACTTAATTGCCAAGCCAATAACTTGCAACTCCCACAAGCTGATGTGGAGAGGAGCTTCAGCCAGTGACCAGAGTCCTCTGATCTCCGCCTCTCCCAGATGACCTCCTCAAACTAGGGAAGGAAAGGGGGTATATGCCTTCAGTCCAATTACAGTCACCCTTGCCGATCTTTTGCAGTCTCCTCCAACACCTGGATGGAATCCCCTGGTGCCGAGCCCACTGAGACTTAAGAATCTACTGAAGAGCCTGTATGGTCCACAAGCAGGATGCAGGAGACCAAGATGCCTCAGAGATGCTACCGCTGAGCCCAAGGGCAAAGCATTGAAAACACAGCCCTAATGTCCTGGACTTGCTGAGGAATAGGGAAGGCTTGAAAAAGCAGAGTGTCCAGGATGGTTCCAATGAAGTGATGTGACTTTGGCAAATTGATGGAAATAGCATAGGAGGTCAGTCATTGTATGGAAGTGGATTACAACTGTTTGAGGCAAGCCTGTCTTCAGTAGCCAATTGTCAATGTATAGGAAGACAGGTATTCAAAACTTTCACAGAAGGGCAGTGACCACCACCATCACCTCTGTGAACCCTCTGGGTGCACTGGTAAGACCAAACAGAAACACTGAGAACTCAAAGTACTTCTGGACTCCCTGAAACCTCAGGCAGTGATTATGGGATTGCAGAACAGGAACATAGAATTAGGCAATTAGGCATCCTGCAGCACCAATACCACCCTTCAGTCTCCTGGATCTGGGGCAGACAGGACTTGGGCCAAGGTGAGCATTTTAAACTTGTCCTTCGGAGGAAGAAATTCAGAGGGTGAAGATCAAGGATTGAGAGAAGCCTTTCATTCTTTTTTGGCACCAGAAAGTAAAAGGAGTAACAACCAGACTCGATCTCTGATGCCTGCATTCTCTATGGCTCCCTTAGCCAAGAGAGCTTGAACTTCTTCTAGAGTATGGAGAAGTGATTCTCCAGGAGGTGTTGAGGTGCTGGGGGCAAGTCCAAAGAGGGGTTACAGAAGTGGAAGGTAACCATTCTGCCCAATATGGAGAACCCACTGGTGGGATATGATGCTCCTCTACTTGAAGGAAAAAGATGATAAAATCTCCTATGGGCAATGCTGCACCACCAAGGACAAATAAAGTGATGTTGCGGCACCTGTGGGGTAGGGTTGGTAGGGACAGGGGATTGGGAACTAAGTTGCCCCTGAGGACCTGGACGCTGACGGCCATAATCCAAGTCTCGGTCTCAAAAAGCTTGGGAAGCCTCTATTTGTTAAAGCAAGATTTAAACTGCCTCTGCTGGTAATCCCCTTCTGAAGACATGGGGGTGAAACTGCAGGGGGAACTGCCACACTCGCAGAGCTAAAACAAATGAGCATCCAATGGCATGTCCATGAGCTACTCTTCTGCCACTCAAGAAAATGGTGAAACAAATTCATGCTTGGGGTCAAAGCACCACACTGGTTCCAACTACTCTACCCAAGCAAATTGGTGCTGTCTTAATCCGATCTAATGGATTACATTACTGCATTTTTTCCGTCTTGGGTATGGTGCAGCAGCCTGGTCCTAATGTCTTTTGGCTAAAAATCTCTTCCACTATGTACCACAACTCATGGGAATATCTCCCCAGGAGGATGCTGGTGTTTAGTTACTCAGTAGCAAGGATGACAGAGAAGGACACTCTCTAAGCAAATGCCCCCATGTGCTTCAACTCTGGTCTGCCGGGGTGGTGGAAACGCGTCTGGATGCAATTGACCATTAGACTTTCTGAGAAAGTATGTTGTAGGAGAAAGGCAGGTTCTTCTGAAGCAATCAGTCTGTTTACTGGAGGGAGAGATCCTGGCTTTGCCCAGGTGTCCAATAGTGTGTCCGTGAGGGTCTCATTAAATCGGAGGAGAGGCGCTTGTGCTGTTTGTCCTAGGTAAAGGACCTCTGTGAGTACATTCACTTCAGTGGTGGGTAAAGTGAGGTTTAAGACTTCTGCTGCTTGCCTAATGGCACTTGCAAAGAAGGCAGATTCTTCAGGGGCCACATTTGGTAGGGGTCAATGGAAGACAATGTCAGGTGATATATTTGATTCACTAGTGTTTTTTTGCTGCTGCTGGCAGTGGTGCTGGTGGCAGAGCTGGCAGTGGTGGGGGGGAGGCTCCAGCCCTTCCCCTGCTATCTCAGACGGCTGCCCACTGGGGCTGCTGCTGCTGGCAATGGTGCTGCTGGCAGTGGTAGGGGGAGGTTCCAGCCCTTCCCCTGCAGCCTCGGACGGCTGAACCACCATGGCTGGTGATGGGGGCTCTGAATGAGTCCAGCCCCAGGCTTCTTGTCCTTCCTGACTGCTGGTGCAGGCCCCTATCCCTTCCTGTCAGCAGCCGGAGATTGCTCCTTGCCCTTCCCTGTAGCAGCTGGGGGTGCCTCCTTGACCTTCCCTATAGCAGCTGGGGGTGCCTCCTTTCTCCTCCTTGAAGCAGCTGGGGGTGCCTCCTTGCTCTTCCTTGACACAGCTGGTGGTGCCTCCTTGCAGCACCTGGTGCAGGCACCCTTTCAGTGTGGCTGCCTGGTTCCTGGGATGCTCTCCCACCTGGAGTAGCTGTCGAGACTACTGTGACCGTGGACTGGGTGGCTGAGGTGCTCGCCTGGGTTCTGACCACCTAGGCCCGACGTGAAGTTCAGGGGGGAGGGGGAAAGTGATAGGGAAGAGGCCAACGGTGGAACGGAAAAGCTTCTTAGGGACATTGGGGCAGGAAACGGGCATAGGTTTGGGAGTGGAGGAAGAGGAAATGGTTGCAGGAGGTGTCTGTCTGCTGATTGTGGATGCAGGCACATGGGCTAGATGCTGTTGTGAGGTGGATGGCTGTTGGGTGTCTGAGTGCTTGTGTTTGTGTACTTTGGGTGGAGGGGGCACAGACACAGTGGGAGAGGACACAGGGGACGTATGCATGGATGTGGGGGTGGTGACTGCCAGTGAGGAACGTGTAGTCATAGGAGTGATGATGATGGTGGGAGTGGATGAGGATGTAGTGCATGCAGGTGTGAGTGGAAACGCTAGGGAGGTGGACGAGGAGGAGGAGAGGGACACAGTGGAGGCAGTGGATGTTGGTATGTCTGCATCTGGATGGTGTTTGTGTGAGTGCCTGTGGGATGATGTGTGGTGCTTGTGTTTGCCTGAACCACTCCTGTGTGTTGTCCTGTGTGCATGCTGGTCTGCATATGTGCTTGGGATAGGCTGGGGTTGAGGGGAATGGGATTGGGTGGAGGTAGTTGGAGGGGGAGACTAGAAACAGGGACAATGGCTGCCATCAGAGAGGAGGCCAGAGCCTGGACTGATCTATGTTGGGCCGCCATGCCAGTGTGAATGCCCTCCAGGAATGCATTGGTCTGTTGCATTTGGGCTGCCAGCCCTTGGATGGCATTCACAATGGTTATCTGCCATTGGGATCGCAGGAGATCCAAAGCCTCCTCACTCAGGGCAGCAGGGCTAACTGGGGCATGGCCTGAGGTGCCTTGGGCGAAGGAGATGCCCACCCTCCTGGGTGAGCGGGCACGAGAAACACGCTGAGGGGTTGCTGGGAGGGTGGTGCTGGTACGGGGGTGGAGGCTGTACCTGTAATTGGGGGGGCACAGAGGTGTCCACCACCACCAGGGACCTTCCATCAAAGGAGGTATCACTATCCGAACTGTCCCCTCCAGTCTCTGCCATGGTGCTCACTTCGCCCTCCGTCCCACTGGTGCCCTCACCTTCGGTGGATTTGGCCTCATGGGCCCTGTGGGAAGCAACTCCCTCATTCGCCGGTGCCTCTGCTCCTCCGCCAGATGATGATAATGCACATAAGGACAGGGTGACAAAACAAAAAGGGGGGGGGAAGAGACAAAGGATACACTTGGTCAATGGCGGCAACACCACCACCTTTGGCGTACATCACTCTCACACACACACACACACACACACACACACACACACACACACACACACACACACACACACAGAGGGAACAGTCCTACGCACTAGCAAATGCACTACCAGTCACAATGCTAGTCACCAGCCCATGGACATGGACACCTAACGCCAACTGCAGCATACTTGAGACCCACAGACCCCTGCCCAGTAGTGGATGCCTACTAGCATGGTTCGAGGAAGTTTACATCAGTCCCTGCCCAACATGGGACCTACCCTGCAATGTCCGGCCTGGCCTCGGGGCACCCACAGGCCCACATCCACTACCCGGATACCACAGCACCACGCGCTAGTAGTATATTGGGGCACTGTACTCAACCCCTTGGGGCAGCTTTGATGCCCCCAAGCGCCCATCAAGCTCCGGAGAGGCCACCGCCAGTATGCAGGCCATTAGGGGGGTCAGGGTTCGACGGGCACCCCTTCCTCGGTGGGAGGCCATCTCTAGTTGGGTCTCAGCCACCTTCCGTGCCCAGCATCTCAGGTCCTCCCACCATTTCTGACAGTGGGTGCTCCGCCTGCCGTAGGCCCCCAGGTTCCGCACGTCCTTGGTGATGGCACGCCAATTTCCCTTTTTCAGATGGGCACTGACCTGCAAAGAAATACTCATACGTAAAGGTATCAGTCAGACAGTCCTGCCTGTTACACTCATGGCCCACCATAGCCCTTCACATTCCCTTACGCACATACATGGCCAAACATACACGCAGCACGCTGCTGAGGGCCCTTCCACCAACCCCCCCCCCACAAAAGGCCTTCACAAACAGCACTCCATGCATTCATGCCCCATGCATCGTGCTCACAGTGTACTCACCTGTTCTGTTGGTCTGGAGACCCATACAGCTTTGGGTACTGGGGTAGGTCCCCATCCACCAGTCTCTCCAACTCCGCCGCAGTGAAGGCAGGGCCCTTTCCCCAGTGACACGAGCCATGGTCGATTCCAGACACAGGTCACAGCAGCACATGCAGTGTAGGTCCCCGCCTGTTGAAGGTCAGGTAGCAAGTGAATGAACAGATAGAAAACCACGGTCACGTGCACATTGTACATCACCATTGGCCACTGTAACCCATAGGGCCCAATGATAACCAATGAAGAGTTGCACGGCGGTTCTCAACCGACTCCCGCAACAGCATACAACGTCAGTGGAATTACCTAATTTCCACATGTCCCTCCATACAGGACAGGCAGACGACATTTCAAGGGGGTGTAGACCATGGCACCTAACTGCGTCACAGTACACATAAGCACCATTTGGACCTATCCAACAATATACTGTTACAATCACAACATGCAATGAAGTGTAATGTTTGGAAACATGAGATACCGACCAGCTGCTCAACGTTTTGACTACAGACTGCAACCGCTGCGGATAAATAGGAGATGGAGACCTCTCCCCGTGTACAGACCCCTGGTGGACTTGACAACAATGGAGGACAGGCACATTATCCTCACCTACAGACTGGACAGGGCCAAAATCACAGAGCTGTGTGCCCTATTGGAGCCCGACCTGATATCTGCTATCCGTCACCCCACCAGGATCCCTCCTCTTGTGCAAGTTCTAGCTGTGCTCCATTTCCTGGCAACTGGCTCTTTCCAAGTGACAGATGGCTTTGCAGCAGGAATGTCACAGCCAATGTTCTCAATAGTGCTGACCAGAGTGTTGTCTGCCCTGCTTAAACACATGATGTGCAGCTATATCGTTTACACCCCCCCCCACCCCCGGTGGAGGATTTGGCCACAGTGAAAGCTGATTTTTATGCAATGGGACATATCCCCAACATTATCGGGGCATTTGATGGTACACATATTTCATTTGTCCGCCCTCCCCAGAGAAATGAACAGGTGTTCAGAAATCAAAAGAGCTTTCACTCAATGGATATGCAGATAGTGTGCCTGGCAGACCAGTACATCTCCCATGTCAATGCAAGGTATCCTGGGTCTGTGCATGATGCCTTTATCCTGAGGAATAGCAGCATCCTATATGTGATGGCTCAATTCTAGAGGCACCGGTGTGGCTAATAGGTGAGCCCTGGTTCCCAGCCAGTGGATGTTGGTGTATGGGTATGGTGTGGGCCCTAAGGGTTAGTGTGTGTTTAACAGGTGTCCCTCGATATTTGCAGGTGACTCTGGTTACCCCAACCTCTGATGGCTACTGACCCCTGTGAGGAATTTCAGGACAAGGGCAGAGGAACATTACACTGAGGCACATGGGCAAACAAGAAGAAATATAGAGAGGACATTCGACCTCCTGAAGGCTAGGTTTCGTTGCCTCCATCTGACAGGTGGTTCCCTGTGCTATTCACCCAAGGTGGTCTGCCAGATCATCGTGGCATGCTCTTTGTTGCACAACCTTGCCTTACGTCACCAGGTACCTTTTCTGCAGAAGGATGGGGCTGAAGATGGGCGTGTGGCAGCAGTGGACCCTGTAAACAGTGAAGATGAGTAGGCAGAGGATGAGGGCAACAGAAGTGCAATAATTCGTCAATACTTCCAATGACACCCAGGTAAGACAGTGTAACTTCACTTTTAATTGACAGTTTTGTGTTTGAAATGGTCACTGGCAGGCTGATTTTGCAACTTCGATGGCCACTCACTGTACCCTTAGGCATCTCTATTTGCAGATATATGTGCCCCACTATCGCTCCTGGTGTGTTGACTGCAGCCAACTACAGGTCATTCCTATGTATACATCACTGTACAGCTGTATTGCAGTGTTTATACCTTGTTAAACGAATACATAGTTAAATCATTTGAAATACTCCATACTTGTATTTTTTTCAAAGGGTGTTTATTTAAGTGCTAATATGTAGAAGGGGATGTGCAATGGGTTAAGTTGATGGTGGAGGGAAGTCCAGGATAGAGTCCAGTCTATGTGGATCACAGGTGCATTGTCCAAGGGGGCATAGGAAGGGGAGCAATGGCAGTTCAAGGTGGACAGGGTGAGACACAGGGGTGACATTCAGGAGAGTCTTATTTCCTGGTGAGGGTCTTGGCAATAGCCTCTGGTGTCTGCCTGGATCGCAGGGAACATTTTCAGGGTGGTTCACCTTCTGCAAGGGGCGGGCGGGGTGCTGGTGGCCTGTTGGTCCTGTGGTGGGGCCTCCTGTCCACTAGCAGCAGCGGAGGTGGCGGGCTGTTCATCGGTTTGGCTAGTGGTAGGGGCCCGATGGTGTGCCACTTCCTCCCTCATAGTGTTGGCCATGTCTGCCAGCACCCCTGCAATGGTGACCAGGGTGGTGTTTATGTCCTTTAAGTCCTCCCTGATCCCCAGGTACTGCAGCCACTGGTTCTCCTGCATTTTGTCCAGTATCTGGCCCATCGTCTCCTGGGAATAGTGGTATGCTCCCAGGATCACGGTGAGTGCCTCCTGGAGAGTCGGATCCCTGGGCCTGTCCTCCCCTTGTCGCACAGCAGTCCTCCCAGCTTCCCCTTTGTCCTGTGCCTCTGTCCCCTGAACCGTGTGCTCACTGCCAATGACCCCAGGTCCCTGATCATTCTGTGTTTGTGGGGTGGCCTGGGGTCCCTGTAGTGGTAGACACACTGCTGACTGATGTGTCCTGGGGTCAGAGGTATGGGCCCGCAGGGTGGGTACTGTTCTGGTGTTTCCTGAGGGGGGAGGCTCTGTGGTGGTATGGGACTGTGCCTGGGTCACCGACTGTCTGGAGATCCCTGATGGGCCAGGTTGGTCATCCAGATCCAGGCGTCCAGAGCTACTGTCATCACTGTGGGCCTCTTCTTGGGGGGACTGGATGTTGCTGGCACCACCTCTCCGGTGACGTTGGCTGTGGGACCTGTGGGGATGTAAATGCAGTGTTATCGTTTCTGCGTGTGACATCTTGTGCATGGGTGTGTTGCCCTCTAAGGTTGTTTTTGCCCTGGCATCTTTGCCTTGTGTGAGTTGTTATTTAGTGGGCTAGCTGTTTCCCTCTAGTGTGCATGCTTTAGTGCTAGGTGTCCATGCAGGTCTGTGATGGGTGTCCAAGCATTGGTGTTGCGTGCATGGCTTGGTATTGGGATGTGTGGGTTGTGATGGTGGGGTGTGTGGGAGGTGGTGGAGTGATGGGAGTCAGGGTGAGGGTAGGGGTATGTGATGGCATGCAAGTAGGGTGGGGTGATAGTAATGGAGATTTGACTTACCAGAGTCCAGTCCTCCTCCTACTCCTGCCATGCCCTCAGGATGCATGATTGCCAAAACTTGCTCCTCCCATTCTGTTAGTTGTGGGGGAGTAGGTGGTGGTCCACCGCCAGTCCTCTGAACAGCTAGTTGGTGTCTTGCTGCCACGGAACGCACCTTCCCCCGTAGGTCGTTCCACCTCCTCCTGATGTCATCCCTTGTTCTGGGGTGCTGTCCCACGACATTGACCCTATCCACGATTCTCCACCATAGCTCCATCTTCCTAGCAATGGATGTCAGCAGCACCTGTGATCCGAATAGCTGTGGTTCTACCCAGATGATTTCCTCCACCATGACCCTTAGCTCCTCTTCTGAGAACCTGGGGTGTCATTGTGGTGCCATGGGTGTAGTGCGAGTGTTGTGGGTGAGGGTGTGTAGGGTGATGTGTTGGGGTGTTTGATGTAAGGTGCGTGGATGGTGTATAGGTGATGGTGTTGTGTGGCTGTGGTCTTGCTATCTCTCGTGGCATTTGTTTGTATTCGTAAAGAGTTGTGGGTAATGTGGGTGGGTGTTTTATAGTGGTGTGGGTGTTGTCTGTGTATGGTTGTCAGATGGGTGTTATTTAAATTGTCCAATGTTGTTTTGTAAGTGTGTGTGTATTTTGAGCGCGGCGGTATGTACCGCAAATGGTTTACCGCCATTGTATGTGAGCCATGGTGATTCGTGGTTCATAATGTTGTGGGCGTATTTCTGTTGGCCTAACGGTGTGGGTTTGGATACCACCAGTTTATCACCGAACTCTGGGCTGGCGGACTTGTGTGAGTGTGGCTGTATGGTGACGGATTGCTATTTGTGTGTGATAATATGGGTAGTTGTGATCCGCCGCTGCCGCAGTATGTTGGCAGCAGTCAGCATAGCGGTAAGCGGTACTTAACACCAATGTCATAATGAGGGCCTAAATCTGTAATGTGTAGCCCAATGTCATTTCTGGGACAGGATGCACTGGACTCAGAGCTGCATGGCGCCATCTACCTACACAAGTGAGTTCTTATGAAACCTTTCTGAGGTATTCTTGGGGTATTTAGAAGATAAGGAATCTGTGGTCAGAAGTATCCATCAGAAATGCCTGGCCATGCCATACCAACCATGCATCATCTGCGCTAAGGAAGCCCTAGTGTCCTCAGGACCCACCAGCAAAATCTCACCAGCCAGTTGTCAGCTCTGCCAAGCATCAGTGATCTGGGGTTAAACTACCGCAAACTAGTCATTGGCCTGCATTCACATATTGACACATTGTTGTCAAGCACTGTTGATATGCCTTCATGTAAAGCCTGTCAGATTAGCACTAGCATTCAGCCGCCACCAGCAAGCTCTGCCCTCTGGTCGAAGAGTGGTGCTTGCCAAAGTAAATGAATGCTGACACTGAATAATCCTGTGGCACGTGGACCCCCTCTGACTTGTTTTCCTTGTGTAACTGGGCTGCTGCCTATTGATGATTTTCTCATTTGGAGATATAGCCAGAACCTCTTGACACACCAGACGTCCTCTGGACTATACAAGTCTCACTGCCACAGCCAGTAGGTGAATTAACATCATACTTAGTGTCCTGAGAAGGCACAGCTCCCTGCTATCAGCACCTGCAGACTAAGAACACCCTGCATGTTAGCCACACTAGACAGTGAAAAATGTGTCACGTAGCCTGAGAGTGTCAGTGCACAGTGGAAGTTGGGGGTGCTGGGCTACAAGGGAGGACTAAAAAGGAGTTCTGTTAAGGATCACGTCAATATGAGATAGGCTATACTATTTACAATTTCCTTGATCTTACCTGATTTGGCTGAGTTTTGCAGTAAAGCTCTAGCTAGTGCTGCTTTGTTGGGGAGATAAGCAGTTCTGCCCAGGCCAGACCTGCTTCTGCCTACCAGGCAACAGAGTTTAACAGTATTGCCTGCGCTAACTCTGCTTCTCCCTTTCCAAAGAGTAATTCCAATTGGTCTCAGGCCTGATACATACACATGGGAGACACTATCAATCATTTTCTGTTCCAACATAGATACGATTCAGGAGGAAAACTGCATGTATATATCCTTTGTACTTTTTGGTTACCACACGTTCAAGTACTTCATCAAAGCAATCAAAGGATTTCTCTTTTGACAGAAACATTTGCCTGAGGAAATATTTTGCGAACCCAGTGGGCCACCTACAAAACCGCATAAAACGCTATGCAAAGGCAATGAAAAAAACTACATGATACACCTTGATTTCTGGCATATACAGTAAATAGAACACTTTGACATATTGAAATTGCTGTCTGAGGACAAGGAACATCATCATAATGCAGTAAAAATTAAAGCCCCCTCTCATATCAACGTACATTTGAATGAGGTTGTGGGGAGGCAGTACTTTCTCTTGGCTACCATGGCATTCACAGAACGGACTCGATCTGCGGTATCATTTTAACATTATAAGCACTTTGATCTGCTTAGTACACATTTTTTGCAGCAACCTTATTAACACTGTGTGCTACCTTATGATGATGCCAAGCTTCCTCTAATCAAAAGTACATTCTCTCTCCAAAAAGAACATAAATCTCCAGAGTTATTTTGACATTTTTACATTACATGCACTTTGGGATTTGCCTAGCACACGTTCTTAGCAGCAGGCACATTAACCCTGTGCGTCACCTTATGATGAGTCCAAACTTCCACTAGAAAAAAGTACATTCTATCTCCGAAAAGAACATTCATCACCAGAGTTGTTTTGAAATTTTTACATTATATGCACTCTGATCTGCTAGGTACATGTTCTTTGTGGCACACATATGCATTCTGGGGCTTGCAGTTTTATTTTTATAACGTGATACAAGCTGGAAACCAGCCCTTGGAGTAGTATTCGGAGAGTTGTCCAGCTCCCTAATTCAACATGTGATTATGTTTCAGCTTTTCATTCTGGTACTTGTGATTTTATTTTTATAATGTGATCTAAGCTGCGAATACGATGCAGAAACCTGACTAGATGAAGTACACACATTTGAGTCTGTGGAACTTGAGCTATGTCTGAGTGTATTTATAAAACTAACCTCAAGGAGAGCTTCCAATTGATTATGCTGTACAATACTCAATATCTTATAACTAATATTGCAGTTCAAGACTGACTGAGAATCATTAACATCATGTGAGGTGGCTCTCCTCAAGCATGTGGAAAATCATAGGTGTTTTGTTTGACTCCCCAGAGTGCAGTAAAGGAACGGTGATCCAGTAAGCCTACATTCTTGGAGTACAATTATTTATTCTTTGCCCTGCTGGCAATGTCACCTGTACCAACTGCCAAGTAAATATGTTTTGCACCTGGCAGTAGTTTGTGTTTTAAGGGCCTTACTTAAAAAATATTGCAGTATGCTTACTAGCCCTTTAGTTGTATGCAGGGCCACTGGAATTATGTGGCAGAAAGGACCAAAATATGCAGCAGGGTTGACTAATTAATGTGTCAAAAAAGTCCAGTTATGCATTTACAATGCCAATAGCTCCAACTCAAGTAAATGCAAGACCTATTGCATTGCAAATTATTGTTGTATTAGTCCTTCCCTCATAGTTTTTATGTACACAGTGTGTAGAGCCACTCACACAAAACTTTGCTTGGCCTACTGAGGCATCCTACTCAGCTCCTGCCATTTCCATTTATAAGACAAAATGAGCAAAAATAACATGTTTTTGATTAATATGGAACCCGTTTCCAGGACGATCCATTTAGAAAACGGAAGTAGTTTACTTAACTTGCATCAGCAGATCAGTAACGCAGCATCTCTTTGAAGTTTGTATCTTGGCCATTATATTGTATTAAAGAGAGAAATTCATGAGCTCTGTCTTACAAGGACATAAGTACTTTGATTTCCATAGTCCTCACTTTTATCATCAGTATGCTAAGGTGCATCATGATCTGGCACAGGTGCAGAGTCAGAAGCAAAAAGAAAATGAAGACTATGCTCATAGTAGGGATGACATATGTTGATAGTTACAACTCAGTCAAAGTAATGGGTTAGAGACAGACTACATGACAACTTAGTACATTTTCTAATTTAACAGCATGACATTGGTCAAGCTCAAAGAGATGTCTGTGAGGATTCAGCATGGGTATGGACACCAGGTCAACAATGAGCGCCGGTGGTGGATCTCGAGTTGAAATCTCTACTCGAGCTGGTACGGACCCAGTAATGGGCTCAAAAGGGACAGACAGTGCTGGGGAGTCACTGTAGCTAGCTTTGTAGGCCCAATGGCTCCTAAAGGAAGCCAGAAGCACACTGAAGATTTGCAGCACGGCTTCTTTGAAAGCCTCGAAATGCTATAAGGCTGACAACAGCCCTGTGAACTAAGGACGCATCAGGATAAATTGTGGCATTATTTCTGTGGAGGGAGGAAGGGAGGGAGAGAGAGAGAGAGACTTAAAGGTTGTGGGAAAGGGCACCTGCAGTGCAGCAGGTCCTGCATGAAGACCACAACTATTGACTAAACTATAACTGGCAGATTTGAGTTTTTCTTTTTTTTTTTTTTTAAACTTTAATTCTCGTCTCATTTTAACACGTAACTATAATGTCACTTAAACCTCTACTTTTTCAGTGAGTTTTGTTGATTTATATTTTACTTACTGGGAGATTTCAGCCAGCCCTCTTCATCCTTTGGTCTGTTATTGTGCCATTTACATTTTTCACCTGCCCGGTACAGCATACAGCATGAGGCATTCGCCACTGGCTAACTTTATTGTCAGCATTCTGCTTCTTCACAAGGTACACATCTGCACACAAGTTGTACCCTTCAGTACTAGGGACTACTATAGCACCGTGTGCTCTCCGAGAACAAAAAGTATTTTTTCTTTAAGTCAATTTTTTTGTTATATTGTCTGGCATCCAACGCTTTTTTAGAGGGAGGGGATTACTGCTGACACAAATCCATATTAATACTATATATCAGGCTAGACAATTCTTTCAGTCACATATTCAAAAGATTCCAATTCTAGGACCCCTGTCTGTAAGCGGTGTTAAGTAGTCAAATCGTGACATTCTTTCCATATGAAGTTCCATAGCTTCATCCCCTCAAAGCCGTTTTATTAACTCTCCACTCTGGCTAAAGCATATGAGATGGTAAAGGTTAATGCACAGTGGAGTCTAGATGATGGTATGTATAACTCCAGTTTATTGTTTTCGGATTTCTCTGAGAAAATAGTGGAGGAAGATGACAAGAACCGAGAATGTTGCATCAAAACTAATATTATTATTTTACTTTGCCTGTTCAATCTTCCTTTTTTGCAGAAATAACAGAGGCATAAAAACACAAATTCATGAGCCAAATTTCACAACTGAAAATGTATAGAGAGTGAACAATCAAGAGCACACCTACAGGCAAGAGGACATAGATGTTAAAGCAGAGGTCCTCAAACTGGGGGCGGGCCCTCCTTGGGGGGGCTCAAGTGATCCTAGGGGGGGCGCCAGACTCTGGCCAAAAGTAACATTACACAGATAACAGGCCTTTGTTTTAAGCAGAAGCATGTTATTGCATTTTTTAAAAGGTAACAGTACTGAACTGCAATGTTTAAGTAGGTCTAGACATATTTAAACATTGCCATCTTTATAAAATAATTGTGAAAAATCCTTAGGGGGGCCCAATGATTTTGATTTTTTACAACTGGGGGGGATGCGGCATTAGAAAGTTTGGACACCACTGTGTTAAAGCTACTAAAAAAATAATTGAAAAAACAACAAATAATTCTAATTTATATGTGCGAAGAAAACTGGACAAGAAATTCGACTACAATTTGTAGGAAAAGTTAAACACTATGAAAATACTCTTAATGCAACTGTAGAATTGGCAAATAGCGAAGCAGGGGACGTTTAAAGTGAAGTACCAAGAAGTATTTTTAAGTAGCAAGTCTCAGAAATTGGTGGAGAAGGACACGTGTGAATTAATAGCAAGTATAGACAACAAACTAGGGCTGAAATTGTGCGAGGTGAAATAGCACGCGAGGCTTAACGGTGCACACAGCACCTCCCTCCAATGCTCATACATTTTGAATCTGCATACTGACAATTTTCCTGTGCCAGGATCAAATGAAATAAGTTTTGTTGATTTTCCTTTTAGCAAGTTGCAGTACCAGGAGTGCACACAACATCGAGACAATGGAGTCTGACAAGGGCTCACAAAGGTTCGCCAAAAGCATGCAGTGCTTAAGTCACAACTAAGACCATAGGAAGGGTGGGGGTTGCAAGTATTCCAGCAAAAAAGCTTACGATTAACAAAACGCAGAATTTCAATGATCAGGCGTCGGGGTTTGGCACCTCCTCTGTAGCCGCCAGTAAGAAGAAAGACTAAGGGCCCCATGTACGTAGGTTCAGATTTGTGACCCGCAAATTGTGAGTCAGAGCGACTCGCAATTTGCGAGTCGCAAATCCGAATGTAGGATGGTGTCCCTGACACCATCTGCAATTCGCAAGGGGGTCAGCAGAACCCCATGTCTGTGACTGCTTTTCATTAAAGCAGTTTTTTTTTGTAATGCAGCCCGTTTTCCTGAAAGGAAAACGAGATACATTACAAAAACAAAAAATTAAACGTTTTTGTTTAATTTTTTCAGAGCAGGCAGTGGTCCTTAGGACCACTGCCTGCTCTGAAAAAATGTTCACAGTTACATTCACATGGGGACCCCTTCCCTTTTGCAAATGGGTCAGCACCCATTTGAAATGGGTGCAAACTGCGATTGGTTTGCGACCTCGTTCGTGGTCACAAAACAATCCTACATTGCACTGCGAGTCGCAATTAGGAAGGGAACACTTCCTAACTGCGAGTCGCAAACACGTTGTGCAATTCGGTAACCAGGTTACCAAATCGCAAAACTGGGTTTGTGCATCCCGATGTGCTTTTTGCACGTCGCAAACAGCAAAATGTGCTGTTTGCGACGTGCAAAAAGCTACCTACATGTGGCCGTAAGTGCTGGGCTGTGCCAAGGTGCAAAAGGTGTTGCTGTGCTGGTTGGCCACCATGGAGGGATGGCCATATACAGACAGAGACAGGTGATACTGGCCAGCAGATGTGGTCTCAGACACCTACATTTCTCATACAACAACCCTGCCCTTCCTAATGTGTTTTATGAGGCTGACTTCTGGCTGTCTGGCTGACGAGGAAACCTTAGAAAACCTTGTCTGAGATGTGTTACGGGCTGCCCCCCGGCCCCAGCATGTACGTTTTTACACAAGTGTTTTAAGTAATAAATTCCTTAATAAAATAAACCCTGCACAGCTCGTAGACGCAAATGAAACAGTTTCGTTATTCTCAGATTAGGAAAGCGCAGCACACAAAAAAATCTAACTCCCCCAACATTTACGTTTTCACACAAGTATTTTAAACCATAAATTCGTTAAAAAGGTACAACCTGCCACAGCTATTAGACGCAAATAAAGCACAACTTCGTTATTCTCAGATTATCAAAGCGCAGCACGACAAATTCAAGACACCACTTTAATTCAACAATGTTTCAAGAGCAACACATAACAAGAATCACCAGGGTGCATCTAATGAGCACAACTGCATTGTTATACCAATGGTGTCTTCTCCTTCCATTAGCTCAAACAGTTTATATAGGTTTTTGTTAAATTAATTTTGGATCCTAGGAAATAATTACTACCATCAATAATTTACACATAATATGTAAATACAGAAAGAGAATCAACACTCAGATATATAAAAAGAATCCCTAAGGGGAACCTACTTATATAATACAAAGAACCAAGACATGTGAGGCAATGACGGGTAATGTGACTGGTATTCAATATTCATAAGCCATGGAAAAGCAAACTCTTGCCGTTCTAAGCTTAATGTTATTAAAAGGGATATAGGCCCTCATCATAACATTGGCGGTAATGACTGCCAAAACACCATTGCCGCGGCTACCTACCGTCTGCCATATTATGACCTTAGCCAGAATTCCGCCAGAAGGCTGGCGGAATTCCGGCAACGGACATGGTGGGAGACAGCGGTAAGGTGGTGCTGCTGCCAGCAGCAGCGCCACGCCAGTAAACCGCCGCCTGCCAGTGTTCTGCTGGCGGACGCTGCTGCTGGCAGCAGCGCCATGTCCTGTCTGCTGCCAGAGGACCCCTGCAAGCAGGTAAGTTGGGTGATCCGACAGGGGAGGGGTTGGGGGGTGTTGTGTGTGTGTGGGGGGGTTGTATGTGTGTGCATGCATGTGTGGAATGCGTGTGTGCATGAATGGGTGTGAGTGTGTGAGTATGTTGTGTGATGTGAATGCTTGTGTCCTTGTATATATGTCAGTGCGTGTTGATCTGTGTGTGAATGAATGTATGCATGCGTGGTGGATGTGGGTATGAGTGTGTGTATGCATGTGTATGTTGGTGCTT
Organism: Pleurodeles waltl; assembly: GCF_031143425.1. Lineage (NCBI taxonomy): Eukaryota > Metazoa > Chordata > Amphibia > Caudata > Salamandridae > Pleurodeles > Pleurodeles waltl. Next base: position 515,132,045 of record NC_090445.1, read on the forward strand.
TAATGTGCGTGTATGTTGGGGGGTTCGGGAGAGGGTGGGTGGGGGAGGACTCAGAGGTTGGGGGGGCGGGGGAAACCCCTATCAGTGTCAGGGAAGGAATTCCCTGGCACTGATAGAGCCTCCCGCCATGGTTTTTGTGGCGGTAAGATTGCCACGAAAACCATGGCGGTAGGCGGGGTCATTATAATGTGGGTGGGACAGTGGCGGCTGCCTGGCTGGAGACTGAAGTCTCCAGCCTGGCGGCTGTTACCGCCCTGGCGGACGGAGTGGTACATTGGCAGTTTGGCTTGATCCGAACCGTTAATGTCATATTTTGGGGAAGGTACCGCCAGCCTGTTGGCAGTACCTTTCTCCAAAATACTGCCGTCCGCCAGGGTCATAATGACCCCCATAGACTTTTTATTTTAAAACCATCTAGGAGTCGACAGGCACTGCTAGCAGGCCTTCAGAAAGAAGGCTGTTTTTCAAGACTCCTCTGCAGCTCATCTTCCAGTCCTGTTTAGCCACCTTGGGAATGGGAGAAGAAGAATGGGTGCTGACACTGTCTTGGATTTGCTGAGGGACCAGGGATTTTAATTTAGTCTCAGCATCTGTAGCCACACAATGACACTCACCCTCCACGTCCACTTCCCACCCACAGCATAAAAAAATCTGGCAGCCTGCCTTTGCACTTGCTGAAGCAGATGTCGTAATTAGAAATTATTAATGATTGCTTACATATTTTGAAGAATGACATGTAGAAAAATGAATAACAAGAAAATAATGTACACGTTTGAAAATGTAACCTAGAAGAATGGCCACCAATACACACAAAATTTACTAAATAAATTAATTCATATCAAATATTGAAAATGTATTAGACTAATGTAGTAATATGTCATATTAAGTGTTATGAATTATGTTCTTGCTTATTAATTGTAGGCCTTAACTTAGCGAGTGTCTGGGCCTATGTTGCCAGGCCTCATGCAAAGGCTGTATTTCTTAGCGTTTAATGAAAAGTGCTGACAGAAAGAACTAACTGTGAAATGCTCATTGTTTTAATAAAATGCTTAGCAGAAGCTTTCTATGGGAATCGACGGACAGGAGATGAGGTCTCTTGCAAAGTAACAATTTGTGAATAAAATGTGCAAAGGGTTCTTTCCCAGGACGTGAACAGTGAAGACACTGAATGGAGACGAAGATGCAACAATTTCGATACCTGACGAGCCGGATGATGAGAACATTGTAAAGCAGACCAATCAACAACTTGGGAGTTGTGAAATATTAGAATTCATAGATTTGGTATATGGACACTATTGGACAGAGTAATAACGTACGATTAATTGACCAATCGGAAATTAAGGGACAGTTTGGGTGACTTTGCTATAACAATGTGACAGAGGGAACTTAGACAGACTGCAAGACTAGAGATCTAGAGTGACGGTGGGAGAAGAAGAGGTTTGAGATTCTGACATTGGGCTCATACTCTGACTGAGAGCCTGATCTTTTGCTGATCGATTGATGACCTGAGGACAAAGACTGATTCTACTTGCTGACCATGGATAGGTAGATATGACAATGACTGAACTGCATTTTCGTGCCTTTTCTTTCTAGGTACCAACTCTGCTGTCTTAATGCTTTCTTTAGGTAGATGTTTTCCAAATTTGTGTTCTCAATTGTTTTGCACGAAGCCCCACATGCTGATGCTTATCTGGGTTAGTTGAGGTTATTCACATGACGACTGACGAACTGCAGAGACAAATGGTTGACAAGACTGTTTTGCTGGACTTTATGGATATTATAACCTTGCTGAAATCGGTTTTACTAATGATTTGTGCTGATGCTCTGGAATGCCTTTTGATTCAAGCTTTGATTAGATCATGTTTCTTGTGACTTGTTGATTAACAAGCATTATTAATTTTGTCTGATTCGATATGGTGACTAAGCTACATGACTTTATTATTGTTAATATAAGGGAAATAAACTTACTAAACTTTTACTAAAGGTGTGGTTATTCATGGCTGTAAAGTCATGGTGTGTGAAAATTACTGACTCCATTGATTATTGATTTGACTAATGATTATTGATTGTTGTGAGTTGATTATTGTTTCTGCACTGGAACTATGGTAAGAACACCTTAAACGAATCAAAAGGTTCATCGACCTATACGCGTCCCCTTGTAAGTTTATTTATTAAGGACCGACGCACTAACACACTCTTGCTAGAGCAAATTTCTTTCAGGAAATGATCGAAGAAAGGTGGGGCCCAAAAAACAAGTTACTTCCCATTGGTAATGCTCTTTCTGGTGAATATTCTATGTAACCACAGAGAACTCGTCTGCATATTAAGTACCAGGTGCCAGACTGGACCCAGAGGTTTTTTGAAAAAGTGCTCCCATGCACCGGTAGGTGGCATTGTGTATCTCCACATTGACTTTGTTCCACCCCAGAAGTGCCCTATGGGTGGGCATCAGTTTATTCCTAGACTGTCTGCTGAGACTCAGAGCCCAAACTTTAATCAGAGGTACCAGTGTGCAGATCTCTAGATCTTTAGCTGGAAATAAAGACCGTTCCACAGAACAGGGAGAAGGCATAGCACGGAGGACTTTGTCGGGAGCTAGAGTAACCCAACAAAGAGTGTTACTGAAGGTAAGCAACTAGTGCTCCTGTTGTATACTTCTAATTGCAGAACCCTCACCTTTAGAACAGGTATCAAAGCATTACCTCCCAAGGTACAGAATCTGTAGAATGGGCTCAGACCAAAAAGTCCTGCAGGACTGAACGAGTGAAATGCCCTTCCAGTCAGACCAGACTAACAAGGCAGTAGTGCTTCACGAAGGTGTGCACTCATGCCAAAATCACAGTCTGACATATGTCCAGAGTAAACACTCCACATGCTATCGCAGTGGTAGCAGCCTTGGCCCTAGTGGTGTGAGCCTTCAGTCATTTTGAGGGATGCCTCTTCATTAATGCATAGCTGATATTAATACAGACAACCATCCACCTGGACAAAATCCTTTTTGCACTATTGTAGGACTCTTACCTTGGGGGTAAGACTGCACAGTGTTAGGGTGGCAGAAAAACAGAGTGTGGGTGATTGAGTCGGTCCCACACAGTCTCGAAAAGGTTGGCCTGAACTTTTCGGCTAGCGCGCAGCACCTCACCCAAACCTAGAAAGTAAAGGTGATTTGTAGCAGCCTAAAAACATGACACTGATTCGTCAGGGAAGCTGTTGTGAACAGATCATAACTTTTCTCTCAGTTACACAACGTCTCACACATGCCAGGGCAAACAAAGAAATGCAAGATAGGTTACAATGTATTTATTGAAATGACTGCATTTGATTATAAAAAAAGAATGTGCTGCGATGATTAGGCAGATGGAACTTAATACAATGGTTATGGTTACCAGTAAAGTAGAGAAGATCTAATGATTCTTGCCCTACTCTCTAATATCTAAACACTGAGAACAAGGTTATATTAGCCCCTAAGCCTATCCCGATCTAACGAAGGAATCCGGACCCAATCCTGAAGAACGGGCATGGGTTGCCTGTTGTCTCCTGGCAATCCTCCAGGTTGGCTGAAAAGACAGGACCAAGATCAGCCCAGCTGTCAATGCAGTGGTGTACGTCCTCTAGCGGCCATTGCTGGAATGCCCTCTGCCCTCCTTAGGCCTGCACAGTGTTCTAGGAACAGGCCTGACATGCTAATATGTTTGTAGTTGAGGGTTGTCTCCAAACTCCTAGAGTGGTAATCAGTGTCAGGCTATCATGTACCAAACATGACATCCTTGAACAGGGCACAGAGTGAAATGTGTGCAGAGGTGCTGATAAAATTCACAACACGAGCAACTATGCCTTCTCAGAAAAGTCAACTAATTAAAATGTAACAACAAGTTGGAGAGCTGGATGTGCTAAAAATATTAAAAGGATTAAAATGATTAAAACATGTATATGTATTTAAAAACACAGGGCACTGGCCTAAAGCTAAAATGAGGATGCCAAACCTAGGTACTAAAGTGGAACCCACAACACCCACCCCGTTGTAGGTACAGGAGTGCAGGCTCCGCAACCTAAACAAGCAAAGGCTGACGAATAGAAAAACAATTTCAAATGTACGCAAAAGACATAAAATGCTGAAGTCGACAAGAATATCAGGGCCAAGCACCTGGGCCGAATTAAAAACAGATAAATTTAAAAGTATGCCAATTTTAAAAACCATCAGGATCACACAAGCAGTCACCAAGCAGATCATTGGAGATGGAATCCAAAAAAGACCCCACTTCGGCAGGTGATAGAACCACCAGTAAGTTAAGAGGTGGAAGGAGCATACGTGATCTGTTGCCTCAGCCACTGTTCCAACAGAAGAGGCAGCATTCTGTGCAGTGTCAGATATTGAAGCAGATGTTGAAACACCTGGAGCCACTATGTCCACAAAGGGCAGCTCATAGAAGGTACTGCATAATAAAAAGCAATCTCATGGGACACTTCTGTCAATGAATCCGCTTCAAAAACATCAGATTTACATCCACAGACAGTACATGTTGTAAAGCAAGACACACTTCCAGTGCGTATTCGAAACAGCACCATAAGCAGTGGAAAATAGACTGTACACAGCACAGAACTGGTCAGAATGACTGCAACCAATTCTTGTCAAGTTCCTCCAGTAACAATGCTCCAAAGTACTGAATAATACGTTCACAACAAATGTGGGCTGGTGGGAGCTCCATCAGTTCTTTTCACTAAGAAATGGGGCAACCATTGCAAATCAGAGATAGCAACAGGAAAATACCACAAATTAATGCCAAAACTATAGTGAATCCCCCAGAAACACTCAAGGAAAGTTAGTGTGCAGCTGAAGTTATAACTCCAAATGCAGTCTGAATGGTGGACACAAATCCAGAACCTAGAGCCTTAAAAAAACTTCCATTCGAAAGTAACTGAAACACTAGGCGAGTCAAAAGAAAGTTCAAATAGCAAGTAAATTTGCAGCCGATACATTACATGCGCCGTGCAAGGGTATCTGTTTACGAATCATAGAATGGCTACAGAAGTTTCACATTCGCTTCTGTTAGGAAAAACCTGTTTGCTGCCATTCAGACACTTGCAATCAAAGGGCAACTTCCACAGCTCAAGGATGTAATTGTCTCCTAACTGCTCGAACCTGGCAACAGGAAAATGTTTTAAACACAAAGGGCATGATTATGATCTTGGCGGTCATGGTTTCTCTGTTACAAGCATGACGGATATCCCATCCACCAAATTATGATCTCTATAGGTTAAATTAGGATCGTAATACGGTGGACGGGTTATCTGTCATGTTTGTGATGGAGTAACCCCATCCACCAAGATCGGAATCAGGCCCAAAGTGAACTGGAATGTTGATTTTGGCAAATTGATCACTCCATGTATTAACCACGTGGACATAGTATTGAGGCTACAGTGAAAGGCAACTTTTCTAATTTCTCCATGTTAAGGATGATGTAACTAGCTTGTTGTCTTCATGTAAGATTAAATGCGGCAAATACCTCCTTAGAGTTGATGTGCTTCTAAGGCATGTAGACCTTTTTCATAACTTGTAATGTCCAACCAAACTGCATAATGAACCAAAGCTGACTTTGTCCATGATGTAAGAATGACACACCATTTTAAATATAGCAGAGGACACTATGTTGTTTAATGTGCAAATCTGGTTAGACAATGTAGTTATACCGTTATCGACAAAGGCTAAAGCTTTCTCTAAATTCTTTTTACCTATTTGTCTCAAAAGTGCAGCAGCTTTCATTTGCAATAGCTTCCAGATTTCATTATATATTGCATACCAGAAATGTTTTGAGCATGGTTTTTCTGGGACCAAACAAGAAATCTTGTACGTCAACATCTTCAGAAAGGAGACAAAGGTGTTCTTTTACATTTGTTAATAAGGATGTTTGTAACCATTGCTGACAAAGTTTACCTAAGCTCTATGTGGTGACGATACTTGTGTGAGGACGTAACGAGGGTCCAGTCTGCTTACTCTAAAACCCTGTATAGAGTTAATAAAATGTTCATGACAATCCTGGGTCCACTGGCCACAATAAGCATCCGCTGGGACCTGAAAGTGATACATTAAAGGTATCATTCTGAACCCAACCATTTAGCTGTTCTTCTGTCATATTTACAATACTCAGCCAATTTTCAAATTTAGCTGGTGAGGGAATACTGTGCACATTCATTTCCTTTATTTTTGCTAACCCTAGGCAAGTCGTTTGCTGTAAGCTGTGATTTAGAAATATTACCTGCTACAGAAATAAACAGGTTTTATTTAAAGCTTCCGTGCCCTGTATTTGTCACTCTCTTGTTCGCCAAACACTTGTTAAATCAATTGATTTCTTTCAATATTCATAGCCTTCTATGGCCGAATGGGAACCAAAGGAGTATGAATAAATTAGTTTGGTATTGGTTAGCAATAGTTTCCTTGCTTTTAAATGTGGTAATTTGAAATAATAGGATTCAGCATTTCAACATCATGCACCCACTAAAAAATAAGTAAACGTTTCTCCGTATGTTTTAGAACTCCCCACTGATGGAGTCAGACAGTGTTCCCATTGTGTATAATTGAAAACTGCTCTTGGAAAATTAGCTTTATGTAAATAATGGTGCCCAAATTCATGATAACAGAACATTTCCCCATAATTCGGAGTATTCATATAAATATCTTCACTTTCAAATACAGTATAGTATTCAAGCTGAGAAAGCATAGAATCAACTGTTTTTACATCCCAGTCATCAGAAACAACACCTGATGCAAAAATACCATTCATTAATACCTTAAAAATATAAGAAATTTGAATAGTTTCAAATACATCAAAGGGTACTTTATGAAAAACCTCATCCACAAGTTCAACAGTAGAGCGTTCAGTAAGATAATGACAATGTATCAGCAGAAAGAAAATGATGATAAAACCAATTCAAAGAAGAAAGGCAAGAAGTGTCAAAAGTATCCACAGATAGTACTATGGATGAATCAAATAGGTATGTCTGAGCCAATCAAAAAGCTTATGTATTTGTAATACAAGTACTGTAGCTGATGCTAAAGAATTTGAGGAGAAGAATTCAATGTAAGCAAAGTAACCAGAAGCAGTCTGTGCAAAGACTGGAGCTGGTGCAGGTGAAAGAACTGGTAGATGTATCCATAGGTGGTTCATCATAAACAATTCCATCCATTTGTGTTGTATTGGTAGACTGCAAGTTTTTGTTTTGGACATTTCTTGTTGATCAAATGTCAATAGGAATCAACAAAGGTGCATTCTCTGCCCTCCCCAACCTCGGGGAAATAATATCAACATTGTTAAGTGCCTGAAGAGGTATATCCTGAATGGTAGTGAAAGGGTTAAGGAAACTACCCAGAAATCCTCGCAGTTTACTGTGCAGGATCGGCCACATGATGCAATTTGATCAATGGAGACAAAACAGTTGCCTTTAGAACTGGGCAGTGGTGGTAAAATGACAGTTCTTGTACTGTGCACTCCGAGAAAAGGAACCGTTGCTTGGTAGGATGGGCCAAGCTTCTGCTTCACAGGTAGTTTTCTCGAACCAGACCCCCAACTTTAAGAATCCAGCCTGTGGATAGTGGCAAACCCCTCATTTTCAAGGTCATGGCATGTGCTGATGAATTTTCATCACAGAACTGATGTATTTCCTATAAAACAGTGACATTCATTTATGTCAAAATGTTCTTCTGCTACCACCGTGCCTGGGCCATCAAGATCTAGGACGTACATGGGGATCCCAAACAGGACTTAAGGGGTTTGTCTTCCCAAAGACCTTATAAGCAGATTGTTTAGTGCTCTCTGGACTCAATACAGGTGATGGAGCCAACTACAACCTGAACCTAATACCCTAGCTGTTAAGGATTGCTGTAAGTCTCGGTTCTTCCGTTCCACTACCCAATTTCCCACTGAGTGATAGGGAGACTAGAAATACAACCCCACGCCCACCGCTGGCATGCTGTCCCTGAATGCCCTAGAGTCAAAAGCAGGGCCCTAGTCCGAATGGAATGCTGCAACTGCACATGTCCCAATAAAGACTTGCAAATCTTTAATAACAGTCCGGCCGTCAGCCGATCGTTGTGGCCATACCCATAGGAATCTGGAGAATGAGTCTATAGCAAGTAGAATGTATATGTATACACCATCTGGTTGTAAGGGCCCACAATGGTCCAGGTACAGACACTAGAAAGGCTTGTTGGAAATTAGGAGGGGTGTCTGTGGTGGGCGTTTTACAGTGGACTCTTATTTGTTGGCAAACGTTACAAGTCAGGACATACTGTTTTGTCTGTTTGTATAGCTCAGGCCACCAATAACATTTATGTAATAGTGAGAGGGTAGACGCCACACCAGCATGATCAGCTTTAATCAGATCTAGTCTGTGGTCTTGGTTGGGGATCACACGATCACCCATCCCTGGTATTGTAGCAAAGCCAAAGTTTTGGGCACCTAAATGGTAGGACTATTTTGCCAGATATGCTTTTGGTAAGGGCTTGCCATCAGCTGAAACTTTCACTGTAGCCAAAATTTCACCTTCCACCCTTATATGATAACAAGCTATTGCAGCAAACAAAGCCGTAGCAATTCCAGATTTGGATGTTTTATCAGCCAAAGAATTTTCTACAACATGTGTTCCATGTTGATCACCCAATGTATGTACTACATGACCCAGTGGCACCTTGTCTTTAAGATCTGACACCTTCCCCCACAGAAATCTGTGTTTTATGTTGTTTCCTTTTCAATTTCTGAATCCATAAAGGTGACAGTAGTGTAAGTATTCTTTGAACTGGATACACTAGGATATGAATCACAATCAATGTAGAAAGTTCTGAGTCCATGTGTTCCAGTGCCAAAATCAATGTTTTTAGCTCTACAAGTCGTGCTGTGCAGTTCCCTAGGGTATGCATGTAGGTTTGCTGTGGGAGGAATGTTCTATACCTCATTACCCCCACAAACGGCTGCACAAGCCGTGGAGTACTGATGTTTGATACCTACAGCTTGTTGGGCTGAACCACTGGTGCAAATTATGATTCTGTAATGGTTATGAGGCAGAATGTTCACAGACATGGGATATTCTAGTTCATACTGAAGGAATTCTCAGGTCTGTAGTTTTGGATAAAAAACATTATCAACATCAGTGGCAGTCAAGGAGGTAGCCCATTATATCCAACATGGATGAAATGCTTTTGAGTTCGGGCTTTTTTTTGTGACCACCTCGATGGCTGGTAATGGGATATCAACAATAACAACTTTCCAACTTTCCCTTAGGCTAGTGGTCTCCCCTTTATAACAGCCATTTGAACAGAAGTCAATATTTTTTCTGTTGTAGCAAAACGTTGTCCTGCATTACAGTATAGATGTGATTTGTACACTATGGGTACAGTGTCACCTTTATTGAATGCAACATATGTTAATCCGATGGCACCCAGAATGACTCAGATTACCAATTTGTTTTATTTTCACATGTGTGTACATGTTTTACTTCTAGCACATCAGTCAGTAATGACTTGTGAGTCAGCATGTGTTGTGGTGTCCAATGTTTGCTTGAAAAATCAGGACGAATTAAGTCATAAAGTGGCTTGATGTGGTGAGCATAATCTGGAATTAATGTTCTGCCAAAATTAAAGAAACCAAGCAAGTTTCTTGATGGCGTTTGGTGTTTGTAATTGTGCATATTTCTCTAAGAATTGTGGCGCCAGGCTTCTATCTCATTCGATAATTTATATCCTAAAAATGGGACACTAAGAAAGGCAATGTCTATTTTCTTGAAATTTAACTTGAGCCTTGTACGGTGAGTCACAAAACAATGTGATCCACCCTGGCTAAGCATGTGTTGAGGTTGCCATCTTTCAAGTAGATGTCATCCACATAGGACAACGCCTCAGGATCAATATCATGTAATATTGATGTTACACGGGCAGAGAACAGTCCCGCACTGTTCTCATACCCTTGAGGGAGATTACAAAATCTGCATTATGAACCCAACACAGAGAACGCGCTTAAATCCCGGCTTTCAGGCACTAGATTTTGGCAGAAAAAAAGAACTTAGGAAACATCCAAGGTTGTTTATTATTTTTTGAGCACTATGTTGTTGATTAGTGCTGTATTATGTGACTTTTGTATGGCAAAAGTGCTTGTGAGACTGTTTAAGTGTATATAATCTAAGACTATTCTATATGAATGATCTGGCTTAGCTACAAGAACCAAAGGTTATTCATAGGGGATAGACATGGTTCAATTACTCAAGCAGTGAGGCATAGGCTTCTTTTACTGTGTGAGGAACCAGGACTGAGGAAGAAGGCAAAATGACATCTTCCCTCTATAAGGGCGTACATACAAATTCTGGTTGCCAATCTTTCTGCCAACTGAATGTCACAACTCAGTGTTAATCTTCCCCAGAAGCTTACTTTGATGGTGATCTTAATGTCTCCCTCAATCTTAATTCTTAATATGTAAACCCCATTGGGTGGGGAGACATGCCTGTCCACTGTTTCAACTTCAAGGAAGTCTTACATTTCTGTTATATCCAGAAGCTCCCAAAGATTCTGGCGAACTATTGTTACCTCTGCCGCGCTCTCTAGCAGCGTTACTGTCCACGTCATGTTCAATATCTGTGGCATATGTGGGCGAAACTGCTGCAACTTTTTTCTTTTTGAATTGGGGTTTTTGTTGTGGAAGTTTCTCTTCCTTCTTAATCGTTATTTCCTAAAAGTGTTGTGAGTCCTTTTTTGGTTTCATGTACTCATTCCAGTGTTCTGATTGCCCTCCTTTCTAATTTTGTTTGTCGGGGGAGACCTATTAGTATACTCATATCTGTCAGGAGTTTTCAAAGTTTTCCAAAATTTCAAAGATTGAAGAGTTTCTCGGAGGTCTCCAAATGCAGAGATTCTTCTTTGTTTTATTTTGTCTTTGTTCATTTTCCGTTAATCCCAGTGTTTTTAGAACCCTCTCGTGCTTGCTTGGTATTATCCTTCCCGGATTTACCCTGTTATTGTGGTTTACTTGATTTGGCTCACAGACTATATCGACCTATACAATTATGAGTTTCGGCAATAATCTTTGGCAGCTTGCGTAGCTGATCTCATTGAGGAATGCCCTGTAGCTGCTGGTGTACTGCTTCCCCTTTATTATTACTTAATAAGATTGATGAGACTGTGGCAAATTTGCCCATTAATTTAATCCCAAAATCCAGGGTAGGAGCCACTCCGTGTTCATCTTGAATTTATTTGAACACTTCCAGAATTTTGGGATATCATGTGTGGTAGTGTAAATGCAGCAAATACTGCACCCCAAGTGTCACAGTTATCTACAGAGGAAATGATCCCAAAGGGCAAGCCCACAGTGAGAATTCTAGGTTTATCTTGGGGTTACGTATGGGGGAAACACTGCTTTCAATGCATTCATTTTTGTGCTATCCAAAACTAAATTTCTTCACATTTGGTGGGAAACTTACCCATTATTGAATGCACAGTCACCAGGTTTATCCTGGTTGTAGCCAAATATGGTGCTGCTGGAGCAGCCCTTGCTGGGTCAGTATTCAAGGACCGCATGCCAAATCGAACTAAGTATCTATATATATCTACTAAATTATTATATAAGCAGTGTAAATCCACTACTGGCATATTTTGCACATTCGGCTGTGGTGTATATGTGGCCAATTCGGACCATGTAGGCCCAGCATTACTTAGGGGACCTAAGATAATGTTTTGAATAATGTGTGGAAAAGCGCCTTTAAGCCAAATCTGGTATTCCTGATAAGAAAGCAGCATTTCTAAATATGCATCAGCTTTGTGTTGTGCAGGTGTGTTTGCTATTGTGTACTCATGAAAATTGTGTGTGTTTGCATCTGCTGCCGGAAAGATGACCCATGAATGAAAAATTTCTGTTATATAAACTTTGTGTGCCTCTACCACGAACCTTTCATCCCCACCCTCATCAATGAGCCCAGCAATTGATAAATGTGTGAGAGGTTGTCTCATATTTACTGGAATTAGCACCAGTTGAGGGCCCACCATATTTTAAAAGGGTATAATTTAGAGACCAAAACACCAATTTTGGGAATCCTTTTGAAGTTCAAGTTTGAACAAACTACATACTAAGACAGGTACTATCTATTTAGTGGAGGAGGATTTTTTCCTTATACATTGGCTGTCTCTGTATAAATGTAGTAAGGGTACCTTTGGCATGCCAGAGAAAGATACTCTGGAACCCATTCAATTTGTAGCTGACCAAACATTGGTGACGCCATGTTGCAGGACTCTTACTTTGGGGGAAAAGAATGCATACTGTTTGTGCAGCAGCACCTCTGAGTGTGGGTGACTGAGTTACTCCCACACCATCTGGAAGCTGTTGGCCTGACCACATCGGCTAGCTCAGAGCACCTCACCTAAAACTAGAAAGTAAAGGTGATTTGTGGCAGCCTAAAAACATGAAACTGACACCTCAGGGAAGTCATGGTGAACAGATCATACCGTTTCTCTCAGTTACACAAAGTCGAACATATGCCTGGGCAAACAAAGAAATGCAAGATAAGTTTCAATGTATTTCTTGAAATTATTGCATTCTATTATAAAACGCATGTGCTTAGATGGTTAGGCAGATGAAACATAATTCAATGATTATGCTTACAAGTAAAGTAAAGAAGATAAACAATCCCACCATCCTGGTATTATGAAATCTAATGATTCGTATTTACTCCCCAACATCTAAACCCTGAGAGCATAGTGATATTAGCCCCTCTGCCTATCCCGGTCTATGGAAGGAGCCCTGACCCCCATACCTGGAAAACGGGCAAAGGCCAGTGTTCTAGGAACAGGCCTGACATGCTAACATGTCTGTGGTTGAGGGTTGTCTTCTAACTCCTGGAGAGGCAATCAGTGTTAGAATATCATGTACCAAACATGAAATCCTTGAACAGGGCAGAGAGTGAACAACTAATCCTTCTCAGAAAAGGCAACTGATTAAAATACAAAAACAATGAACTGAAAAGCTGCCTTTGCTAAAAATATTGAAAGGATTAAAATGACTAAAATGTGTATATGTATTCAAAAACAGAGGCTAGTGGCCTAAAGCTAAAATGAGGATGTCAAGCCTAGGTACTAAGGGGAACCCACAACAGCTCTCCCTTGCATTTTATTTGCCCCAGAGAACCCTATAAAGAGCTAATCATCCACCCGATAGTCTTTGGGGTTATCAACAGGGTTGTACCCATTGTTGTGAAATATCATGTGCCACCACTGGATGAAGTTGCCACGAATCATCCCCCAAGCGTTGTCAGCTGAGTTCGTCCACCCTGGCGATCAAAAATCCTGCTATATGCTTAATGATCAAGCATATGCCCTGACAGTCCAGTCACCTCCAGAGGTGAAAAGTCTCCTGGCACAGGACTCAGGGTCCCAGGTTTCGGAGAAAACTGAAGTAGCAGTACCGCATGGCGGAGTTACTGTGAGTGAGGACCTGCACCAGCCTCCCCTTGCTGGACAGCAGGAAGGGCTTTAAAGGCAGTTGGATGGCCACAACTTCAACAGACTGATGTGAAGTCAAGTATAATCTTCATCTCTCCCAGATAAACTCTGCAAGCCAGCAAGGACTCATCAGTCACCACCATCAGCTCTGGATGGGGAAGGGAAACGGGTCTGCCACTGGAAATGCAGTCAGACACCCACAAATGCAGATCTTTTGCTGTGTTCTCTGAAACCTGGGTTGGATCCGACAGGTGACCCTGGTGCTGACCCCACTGAAACTTCATATCCCACTCCATAGACATGTCGACAACCAGGATGCAGGAGGTCAATAGGCCAAGAAGCTTTGGAAACATTTGCATTGAAGCCCAGGACCAATGCTGAACCATTAGGATCAAAGTATGAATGTCCTGGACTCATGGTGGAAGGAAGGCCTGAAACTGCACCATTTCCAGATTGGATCCAAAGAAAAGGAGTCTATGCAAAATAATCAGCTGTGACTTTAGCACATTGATCTGGAACCCTAAAGATTTCAGGAGGTTTCTCCTCTGGAGGTTACCTACGACTGACTGGGGCAAGCCCACCTTCAACAGCCAGTCGTACAAGTAGGGAAAAATCGTTATCTCCGACCTCCGAAGATGTTCAGCAACTACTGGCATCACTTTCATGAACACCCAAGGGGCACTGGTAAGGCAGCACAGCAAATTGGAAATGCTCTTGGTCTAACCTTAAGCACAAATCAGGTCTGTGGGACTGGAAAGTGGATATATGAAAATATGCATCAAGTAGGTCCAGAGGGCAACCATCCGGTCACCCTGATTCAGGGTAGACAGCAGATGGGCCATTATGGGCATTTGGACTGTGTCCTTCCGCAGGAAGGTGAAGCTCTAAAATAGGACAAAGTCTCCATCCTTCTTTGTTACAAGGACATGAATTCCCTATTCTAGAGGCTGACACCTTCTCTATGGTCCTTTTGGAAGATGCAGCAGAATCGAAAAGAAATGGCAAGGTGTAGCCCCATTGGACAATTTGAGGGAACAATGTGTCTGATGTGACCTGTCACCATCCCTAGAGAATGTGTTGGATCCAGCCCCCTAAAGGGTGGTCTTCAGCTGCAAAAGCCAAGCTGAAACTGCTCGGAGACAAATCCTGCAGAGCTGGGAGATTGCGAGGCCAGGTGTCCTTGCTGACCAGTATGCTGTCTTCCTACTCCTCCTCGTCTAACCAAAAAAGTGCTTGTGGTGGTGGGGGGGTGGGAGGGGGGTCGGGGAGACTGGTGTCCTTTATGATAGCCCTCTGTACAGTTTGTCAAGGAAAGTGTCTGGTAGGAGCTGAAAGGGCAGTGGAATGAGTCATGGATCGTATTTCCTTGAAGCAATCTAGTGTTGAATCTGTTTTCTTATCAAACAGAAGAGGGCTGGGAAGAAGCCCTAGATGTCCCTCAAAAAACACTGAGATCTCATCTCATCCAAGTGTGGCAATGGAGAACCACACTGGTTCTGACTGCTTGGCATAAGCAGTTGGTGATGTCTATGTCTGACCGAATGACATATTTAGCTGCATCTTGAACAACCTGAATGCTGTGCCCCATGGAGGGCCAAAGGTCTTCAGGGACTGACAGCAAGATTTTGCTAACCATGTCCCAGAGGGTGTGCGCACATGGTCCTGTATAAGAGTGGACATGAACAAGGCTGTGCCCATCAAGGTATCAGTCAGGGCTTCAATAAAGGCCAACAAGGGCTGAAAGGAAGCTTGCCCGGATTGCAGGCTGTTGATTCTGACCTTAATAGAGTGAAATTGTAGATCCATGACCTGTGCTGCACATCTAATGACTACAGCAAAGGAAGCACTTTTTTTTAGTTGGTGGTTCGGGGAGAAATGAACAAAGCACCAGGGGATGTACCAAACCACTGCCCTACTACAAGTCCATATAGAATCATACATGAACTGTAAGATCGCCATCATCAGAATAGTCATTTCCATATGGTGGCACACTGATCAGAGTCAGAACTAAACAGAGGGCGAAGCACCTCATGGTGCCTAGGTGGCAGGGGTAGTAATCAGTTTGACTCAGAGCGAATGGGGATGAGGGATGTTAATGTGGACTTTAGACATGGCTTCTATCGAGGCAGAGAAGAATTTGGCTTTGAAGTCAGATGCCAAAAATCTGTACAAGGTCTTACTCCAGCATAAGCAGTGGCGGTACATGCATCAATGTCAAATGGACTGGTGCTCTTTTCAGCCAGAGAGAGGAAGTGGGTGCCAAATCTGATGCAGACCGTGAGGCGGGTGTGAGGGGTGCAGATCCTTGGGACCTGAAGAGGTGTCAGGGACCTGGTTGAGTGCCAAATATGTGCAACATGGCCTCCCTAAGACCCTTGATCTGTTGCAATAGCCCAGAATCTTTTGTGTATATTGGGACCAACTGTAGGATCGGCACCTGTGTCGATTAGGATCAAGACCGACTGACTCGGTGAAGCCCTTGCAAATTCTTCATTGAACGAGAAAGGTGGGATGGTGATGAGTAACTCTTGGCTTTCTTGTGTTTACTCTTTCATTGTGATTTCGAATTACCCAAGCACCTGTGGCAGGATCAATCTTGTGAACAGGAGCAGGACAGAGCTCTTGACTTCAAAAGAGCGGGCCTTGCACACTTTCTTCTGACATTTGGCAAAGTATAGCTTCACTTAACATTACTGGATCTCATGAGAGTCCATTCCTCCAAAGACATGACCTGAGCCCAAACACCATAGGCATACCACCTGGGGTTCTGTCAGACATTTGTTTGTGACAGTCCTTACAGAGCTTAAATCCAGTATGTTCCCAGGCAAACTGGTTGAATATTTTGGAGAAAAGAAATGTTGTCAAAAAAGTAAAAAGAGCAGAGCTCTGGATTGGCTTCTGAAGTCACGGAAAAAGGAACTGATATCTGCATGCAGGGGTGGCATCTATTTTTGCTCCGCTCAGTTACTTCCAGGATGCAGCGTAGTAAACATGTAGCCACATGAAACAACCTATTAGCAGTGCAATGAAAAGCTTCGACATCCACTCTTGCGCCTAGGGAGCATTCTAAACGGTGAGGGATCTGAAGTTAGAAATATCTACCAGAAAGTGTGGAACTTCCGATAAACCTGAATGGTGGGGTGTCAGCCAGCAAACACGTGCTAAGCAGCTAATCTTAGCTGCCCATGATTTTTTTAACTGCTCAGTGGGAACTACATCAAGAAAAACCACTGTAGACACCAGAATCATAGAGGGAGTGAACTGCCATGGGCCTGACAGCCTTTTTATGTGGAGAATCTATGGCTGGACTATCCTGGCTTTTATCATCAAGGGCAGTGGTTCTTAACCTGTGGTCCAAGGACCCATGAAGTCTGTGAGGCCCACTGAGTGGGACCACAACTGTTTCACAACATTAATACTACAATGAAAACATTAAAATGAAGAAATAATACAAATCGAGAAGCAAAGTTTCTTTCCATATTTGATTGTGAATTAAACAAACCATTTGTGTGGTGCCTACTTATTTTTGTATGTTTTGTGTATTGGTTTGCGGTTCAAATCACTGAAGTTGCCTAGGCAAACCTTTTCAGATACTAAATCAAAATGAAAAATAAAATCACAAGTGTTTCACAAACCTGATAACGGTCTTTAAATCCTCCGTTATTTCAACAGTACACTATTCCATGTGCATCATTACTCCTGAATCTACATGTCCATACAGGATTTTGATTTCTTCCAATGGCAAATAATTAGTTGATCCACCCACTGAGAAACCTTAATCACTACTCATAGCTTGAATATTCTTATCTGGCTTAATCATCATGTTGCTGTTTAAATAAGGCTCTTCCCACAACTCCTTAATTGTCTGACAATGTATTTACATGTAAAACACAGCTGCAATACCTATCTAGTGATCCTCCTCCACCAAATGTAACATAGTATTTTCTACTACACTAGCCTCAATCTCAAGTCTGTGACAAGCTTCGTAACCTGTTTAAAATATTCAATCACTTACTAGCCTTTATTGTTAACCCAACAAATGTGAGTGAATGGGCTACAGACACAAAGATTAAACCAACCCCTATCTTGTTCGTGTCCAATGAACACATTTTTAAAGCACTAACACATGTTTGAGCTTCAAAGGCTAATCATTAAAGGAATTTTGCAGAGCTCAGCTTCAGACAGCCTGGGAATACTGGGGACTAAGATATGATGTTGTTGTTCTGGTATTTGCAAGAGTTTATCAAGGTTATATCTCACTTATGATGCACTATTTACCAAATGTTATCAAAGTACCAGTAGAAAGTTGTTACACGTATAATGAATGCATACTTATCAGTCCTGCCTGAGAACTTAACTGTTGAGTAAAATTTCCATTGCTGGATGAGGGTATAACTACCTGATTTTGTGTCAGAATTTTTGTTGCCGCTTCGGATCTACCATGCCATTGAAATTATCAAAACTCTGCTCTCAAAGAATGATCCTGCTTATAAATTTTATTTAGGGTTCAGGTCTTGACACTTCTGGTGGTAAAACACAAACACTCCGTTGGGACTTATCTTAGCCTGGAGAACCCGCGGAAGCCTATCAGATGATCCTATCAGATGCAGAAGGCACACCAAATATAGGGTTGTTCCCCTAGTAATGTGACCTCTGCTAGCAGTAGTACTTCTTTGAGAGCAACAAGGAACGTAGAGCAGGTGACAGTGAGCAAAAGTTAGGCAAGGAATCAGGTCACCTGTGTAAGCTTGTATGCATGTCAGGTTTTTCTTCTCTTTCTCTATCACGATGGAATGAGTGTAAAAAGTCACATTGGTGAAGGAAACGTTTGTGTGCTTTCCTTCAGAGAAGAGGCAGTACTTCTTCAGATGCATGAATGAGGGTGTTGGAAATGGCCTTTTCTGCAGGGTCATCCTCAAACTTTTTGTCTTCACTCCTCCTATGTTGCTGAATTTGTTTGGTTGGCTTTAGGACCCTGTGTACTTTACCACTGCTAACCAGTGCTAAAGTGTTTATGCTCTCCCCTTCAAACATGGTAGATTGGCTTAAACCTAACAGGCATATTTAATATTTTTGTAAGTCCCTAGTAAACTGCACTACATGTGCCCAGGGCGTGTAAATTAAATACTACTAGTGCAACACTGGTTGTGCCACCCACTTAAGTAGCCCTCTAAAACATGTCTCAGGCCTGCCATTTCAATGTAGCAAAGTAAGCATTTTGCCAGGCCCACACTTTCCTTTTTAATACACATGTGGCCCTAGGGTAGGCCCGGGACAGTCCCGAGGGCAAGGTGCAATGCATTTAAATAGTAGGCCATGAACTTCTAAGTCTTACATGTCCTGGTAGTGAAAAACTCTTAAAGGCCCAACTGTCCCATGTAATTATATTGGAGTTGCCATATTAAATGTTATAAGTGTAATTTCCACATAGGAAGATATACCTCCTTCAAGTCTGGTACCTCTAAAATCACAATTTATAATCCTTATTTATGGTGAAATCAGATTTTAAATTGCAATTAAGAAAATACCACTTTTAGAAAGTTGGCATTTTTGCCTTAGCCATTTGGTGCCTGCATCCTGTCTCTGGTCACATGACTGGGTGTAATAGGCAGTTGGGATTTGTGTATTCTTCCTAGACAGCCACAAACAATGGAACCTCAGGTGTGGCCTAATGGGCCATCACTGGCAGGATGGTAGGGAGGAGCTGGGCCCAACCTGACTTACATCACAGTGGGCTTTGTCTTGTCTCCCCACAGCAGACTGCATACCCCCTGTGCTTAGTCTGGAGCCACGTTAGGGAATGCAGACATCTGTGCACTTCAAAGGCATACCTCTAAAAGTTTCTTTCCACTCCAAAAGTACAAATGTGTTCAAAAGAAGGACCTCAGGCACCACTACTGCAGTACACTTCCGGACCTGTAAATACTCTGCCTGGAAGAACTGTGGTGTTGCTGAAAACACGGACACTTTGCTACTCTGGAGAAGTTTTTGCTTTGCTGTGCTGACCTGCTGCTTGCTGCCTTATTGCCGAGGGTACAAGAACTGGACCTGCATCTTCATCTTGAACGCAGGACATGAGAGTGACTCACAGGGCTAGTCTGCTGGCCTCCTGATCTGACCTTGATCTAAGCCTCAGGACATAACAGGCTTCTCACAGCTCTCGGACCAGTCTTCGAGGAGTCTTTGGCCCCCAAAAGGCACCTCTCTGGTTCCAGGCCCTTGATGTGGCTCTCGAGCTCTTAAAGTCAAGCTTTTGGGTTCTTTGAGACCAAAACCAGGTCCGCTCACACCAGAACTGCGCCACTCATATGGAAAATCAGTGCCAGCCGCAGCATTCCATCTGTTTTTACAGCAAGCTTCATCTGCCAGCGTGGATCACCAACGTGCAGCTCCAGGCTGCCCATCTGTGACGCCCAGCCTGCTCCTTATGACGCATCAACCATCACCAGCAACACTCTCCCTGCAAAGAGAACTTGACAGGACCCCGCGATCCGTGGACACAGTAACCCCCACTCACCTGTGGACCGAGGACACGACCGGAAGTCACCCTCATGAACTTCGCAGCATCAGCAGAATCCGTGCGCATTTTCTAGCCTGCATCTCTCAGCATCAGGACCACTCCATTGTTGTCTATGGCAGTCATCCTGTAAAGTTTGGATTTTATTTTAAAAGTACTGTAGTGGCCAGGTGTCTATTCTGGCCCCGTAGTTCTCTATCCTACTGGACTTGCTTGCCCAAATCAGGCCAGAGGTATTGAACTAATAGTTTCAAATGTTCCAAAAGTTTCCAAACTTTTTGCTGGCAAATTCTTGTTTGATGTTCATTCAAAAGTTATTTATTGCCCCTAAAATCTGTATCTTCAGAACCCTCAGGTGGATTTAAAAAATTAAAATCTCAAACAATTAATTTTAAAAACTCTGTTTTTCCAAAATTGGTGTCTTGTTTCTTTTGTGTCGGGTGACTTTCTTATTTCGTTGTTTGATGCTGTTAAATGCTTTACATGTTGTTCCTTTGCTGAGCCTTACTGCTCGCAGCCACAGCTATCCAGGGTTGAGCTTAAGTTAAGTAAACGTAACTGGCTGGGCCCAAGACGGTATTTGAGAGTGTACTGCATGATAAAGGATAAGATTACCCATGCATTTCATATAGTACACCCAATTCCTCACAGCTGGTTGGTGCTTTGTGCTTTTAGGAGCCATTTGTCAGCTTATTCTTTAAAAGTTCATGACTAGTTGGATATCTGTTGCTTTGGTCTTGTTTTATTTATTACAGTTTGCTCTATTTGTCGAACCTGGGATCTTTTTCTGTGGTGTTTTCACAGTTTTGTTGTTGGAAATGTTGCACAGTTATTTTACACATTGCCTCTAAGTTACCTGACTGCTCTCTACCAAGCTAGCAGAGGGCTGAGCACATGTTAATTTGGTGTTGCTTGTGCCTTACCCTGACTAGGACTGTGGTTGCTGCTTGACCAGGGCTCACACACCAATACTTGATAACTGCAGTTACAGGTAAGTAACTCATTTTCTTATCCAGTATCGGATCTTTCATAGATTCACATGCGTGAATCAGAATAGCAAGCAGTTTTCAGCTCTGTGTTTTGAAACAATGTATTTGCGTAAGGTGGGGTTTAAAAATGAAACATATGTAACCATTCTCAACCTAACAAGAATTATGTAAATATTACCATGTAATTAAAAAACATAGATAACTTTGTAAAGAAAATGTCTCCTTAAATGGAGGCTCAGCTTACTGGAACAAATGTTGTAAAATGGCTTGTATTATAGCTACGTCTTCTCAAAGAGTGCTAACTGAAGGCAGTAGTGCTGCATGAATGCATGGGCACAGCAAATCTGTTCAAATGGCATACTTGCAAAAAGAGCAGCAGAGGTGGATACCACTCTTGTTGAGTGTGCTTTGCCTTGGCTGTTAGAGCTTTACCCACTTTGGAATGAAAAAACTGGATTGTTGAGGAAATCTATTTTGTGATCGTGGCTTTGGTAACAGTATAACCTTGATGTGTCTGACTATATGATACAAAAAGTTGATCAGATTTGTGTATGTCTTTTGTACGATGCAAATCAAATTTAATGCATCTCTTGAGATCCAGAGTGTTAGAATTTGGGTCTCTAGTCAGCAGAGGTATGCACCCTGTCCAAGTAGGGACCACAATTCTAATCAGGATAAGTAAGTCACAACACAACCCAAATTATCCTCCGCTCACCCTCTGGTAGCTTGGCACAGAGCAGGCAGGCTTAACTTAGAAGGCAATGTGTAAAGTATTTGTGCAACAACTCATACAGTACCAGTGAAAACACCACAAAAATACACCACAGAGGTTTAGAAAAAATATATATTTATCTAATTAAAATAAGATAAAAATGACAAAGATCCAATTAGCAGAAGCTGAAATATCAATTTTTAAAGGTTCCAAAGAGTCTCAGTTCTTAAGAAACATTGGTTGTATCCTTATAACACAGTACCTAGGATGTGTCAACGCACGGGAGCAGCAGAGGAGATGCGTTGAAAAATAGTGCGTTGTGTCAGATTTTCGGGCGCAGCACAGACGATGCGTTGTTTCTTTTGATGCTGCAAGGTGATGCATCGATTTCCAGTAGCGCAGCCTTAGTTCCTCACTGCAATGCGGGGATATCATGATGCCCAGGGATGATGCATTGAAAATCCTTGACATGCTGACAGACTGAGCAGATGCTGCATCCTTCCAGTAGGCGATGCGGAGTAATTACAGCCACAAGGCAGGCGCTGTGTTGTTTTCTGAAGCCATTGCATCGATTTTCCGACACATGAGGATTTCCTGAAAGGGTGAACTCTTTGCTGGCCCTGAGACTTCAGAAACAGGAGGCAAGCTCAATCTAAGCCCCTTGGAGAGCACTTGAGGAGGAAGGCAGAGTCCTTTCAGCAATGTCAGGAGCACCAGGCAGTACAGCAACAAGCAATAAAGCAGTCCTTTAGCAAAGCAGTCCAGATGAGTCCTTTGGGCAGCCAGGCAGGCTCTCTGAAAGAGTCCAGACGTAGGTCCAGAAGTGTCTGATTTGGTGAGGTCAGAGACCAAATTTATACCCAAAAAAAGACTCTGAAGTGGGGGAAACATCAGAGAGTGGTTTTGAAGTGCACAACTTCACCTTTCACCCAGTCCTATCTGCCAAGATCCCTGTGGGGCAGTGGTCTTCAAACTTTTTAATGCCGTGCCCCCCCAGTTGAAAACTAAAAATCATTGGGCCCCCCCTCTGAGTTTTTCACCATTATTTTAGAAAGACAGCAATGTTTAAATATGTCTAAACCTATTTAAACATTGCAGTTAAGTAATGTTACGTTTTTAAAACTGCAATAACATGCTTCTGCTTAAAACAAAGGCATGTTATCTCTATAATATTTCTTTTGGCCAGAGGTTGGTGCCCCCCCTGGGATCACTTAAGGCCCCCCAGTTTGAAGACCTCTGCTGTGGCTTGTAGTGGGTACCAAGGGGTACTTACACTCTGTGCCAGGTCCAGTTATCCCTTATTAGTGTAGAAGAGGTGTTTCTAGTAGCTTAGGCTGATAGAAGGTAGCTATAGCAGAGCAGCTTAGGCTGACTAGGAGACATGCAAAGCTCCTACTATACCACTGGTGTCATATGCACAATATCATAAGAAAACACAATACACAGATATACTAAAAATAAAGGTACTTTATTTTTGTGACAATATGCCAAAAGTATCTCAGAGAGTACCCTCAGTATGAGGATGCCAAATATACACAAGATATATGTACACAATACCAAAAATATGCAGTAATAGCAAAAGGAAGTAATGCAAGCAGTGTAAAGTTACAGTAGATTGCAATAGGAGCACATAGGTATAGGGGCAACACAAACCATATACTCCAAAAGTGGAATGCGAACGATGAATGGACCCCAAACCTATGTGAGCTTGTAGAGGGTCGCTGGGACTGTAAGAAAACAGTGAGGGTTAGAAAAACAGCCCACCCCAAGACCCTGACAAGTAGGTGTAAAGTGCACCTATATTCCCCAGAGAGCACAGAAGTCGTGATGGGGGAATTCTGCAAGGAAGACCAACACCAGCAATGCAACCAAAGTGGGTTTCCGGACGAGAGTACCTGTGGAACAAGGGGACCAAGTCCAAGAGTCGCGACAATGTCGAGAGCGGGCAGATGCCCAGGAAATGCCAGCTGAGGGTGCAAAGAGGCTGCCACCGGATGGTAGAAGCTGTGGATTCTGCAGAACGAAGAGGGCTAGAAATTTCCCCTTTGGAGGATGGATGTCCCACGTCGTGTAGAAGCTTGCAGAGGTGTTCCCACGCAGAAAGACCGCAAACAAGCCTTGCTAGCTGCAAGGGTCGCGGTTAGGGTTTTTGTATGCTGCTGTTGCCCAGGAGGGACCAGGGTATCGCCACTTGGATGAGGAGACAGAGGGGGCGCCCAGCAAGTCAGGGAGACCTCACAGAAGCAGGCAGCACCCGCAGAAGTACCGGAACAGGAAGAGGAGTGAACCAGAGCTCACCCGAAGACACGAAAGGGAGTCCTACGACGCCGGAGGACAACTCAGAAGGTTGTGCACTGCAGGTTAGTGTGTCGGGGACCCAGGCTTGGCTGTGCATGAAGGAAATCCTGGAAGAGTGCACAGGAGCCGGAGCAGCTGCAAATCACGCGGTACCCAGCAATGCAGACTAGCGTGGGGAGGCAAGGATTTACCTCCACCAAACTTGGACTGAAGAGTCACTGGACTGTGGGAGTCACTTGGACAGAGTTGCTGAGGTCCAGGGACCACGCTCGTCGTGCTGAGAGGGGACCCAGAGGACCGGTGATGCAGTCTTTTGTTGCCTGCGGTTGCAGGGGGAGGATTCCGTCGTCCCACGGGAGATTTCTTCAGAGCTCCTGGTGCAGAGAGGAGGCAGGCTACCCCCAGAGCATGCACCACCAGGAAACAGTCGAGAAGGCGGCAGGATCAGCGATACAAGGTTGCAGTAGTCGTCTTTGCTACTTTGTTGCTGTTTTGCAGGCGTCCTGAGCAGTCAGCGGTCGATCCTTTGGCAGAAGGTGAAGAGAGAGATGCAGAGGAACTCTGATGAGCACTTGCATTCGTTATCTAAAGAATTCCCCAAAGCAGAGACCCTAAATAGCCAGAAAAGGAGGTTTGGCTACCTAGGAAGGAGGATAGGCTAGTAACACAGGTAAGAGCCTATCAGAAGGAGTCTCTGACGACACCTGCTGGCACTGGCAACTCAGAGCAGTCCAGTGTGCCAGCAGCACCTCTGTTTCCAAGATGGCAGAGGTCTGGAGCACACTGGAGGATCTCTGGGAACCTCCCCTGGGAGGTGCAGGTCAGGGGAGTGGTCACTCCCCTTTCCTTTGTCCAGTTTGGCAGTACCCGGGTCTGTGCTAGAGACTCGGGGAATTCCATGATCTTAGACATGTTACATGGCCATGTTCGGAGATACCATTGTGACGCTATACATAGGTAGAGACCTATGTATAGTGCACGCGTGAAATGGTGTCCCCGCACTCACAAAGTCCGGGGAATTTGCCCTGAACGATGTGGGGGCACCTTGGCTAGTGCCAGGGTGCCCACACACTAAGTAACTTAGCACCCAACCTTTACCCGGTGAAGGTTAGACATATAGGTGACTTATAAGTTACTTAAGTGCAGTGGTAAATGGCTGTGAAATAACGTGGACGTTATTTCACTCAGGCTGCAGTGGCAGGCCTGTGTAAGAATTGTCAGAGCTCCCTATGGGTGGCAAAAGAAATGCTGCAGCCCATAGGGATCTCCTGGAACCCCAATACCCTGGGTACCTCAGTACCATATACTAGGGAATTATAAGGGTGCTCCAGTATGCCAATGTGAATTGATGAAATTGGTCACTAGCCTGTTAGTGACAATTTAGAAAGCAGAGAGAGCATAACCACTGAGGGTCTGGTTAGCAGAGCCTCAGTGAGACAGTTCGTCATCACACAGGGAACACATACAGGGCACACTTATGAGCACTGGGGCCCTGGCTGGCAGGGTCCCAGTGACACATACACTAAAACAACATATATACCGTGAAATATGGGGGTAACATGCCAGGCAAGATGGTACTTTCCTACAGTGGGGGGTTATCACTTCTTTGTGTGAGGGCAGGCCACTGTCCTTTGAGGTGTAAGAGAGAGGCCTTCCACCCTTCCTGGCCAGAGAGACCTATTCAGTATGCAGATGAAGGCAGATGTGACTGAGTGCCCTGTGTTTATGGTTGTCTAGGTGGAATGCACAAGGGAAGCTGTCAACGCACACAGACCAGACGTGGATTGGAGACAGGGCTGTAAGGCACAGATCACAAGTACAGAGAAATGCCCACATTCTAAAAGTTGCATTTCTAAAATAGTAATTTTAATATTCAACTTCACCAGTAAGCAGGATTTTCTATTACCAATCTAGCAATACTAAACATGACAGAGCTACTCCATCCACATCAGAATCTACCACTTAAAGGTATATAAAGGCAGTTCTAATGCTAGTCCATGAGAGGAGCAGGTCTCTCAGTAGTGGAAAACAAATTTGTGAATTTTTCACTACCAGGACATGTAAAACACATAAGTACATGTCCTGCCTTTTACACACATAGCAACCCTGCTCTAGAGGTTACCTAGGGCCTACCTTAGGGGTGACATATGTAGAAAAAGGGGAGTTTAAAGCTTGGCAAGTAGTTTTAAATGCCAAGTCGATGTGGCAGTGGAACTGCACACACAGGCCTTGCAATGGCAGGCCTGAGACATGGTTAAGCGGCTACCTATGTGGGTGGCACAATCGGTGATGCAGGCCCACTGGTAGCATTTAATTTACTAGCCATGGGCACATGAAGTGCACTTTACTAGGGACTAATAAATTAAATATGCCAATTGGGTATGAGCCAAAGTTACCTTGTTTTTAGGGAGAGAGCACATGCACTTTAGCACTCGTTAGCAGAGGTAAAGTGTCCAGAGTCCTACAGCCAACACAAATTAGGTCAGAAAAATAGGAGGAGGAAGGTAAACAGTTTGGGGCCAAAGAGGGCCATTTTCCAACACTGACTCTTCTTGCAGAAGTAATAATTAACGCCACATTCCAGGTTAGAAATTTCAAGTCAGCTTTGTGACTGGGCTCAAAAGATGATTTCATTAATTGAGGAAGTGCTATATTGAGATGCCATTCCGGCAGTGGGGGCCTGACCGGAGTGAAAAACCCTCAATAATCCTTTCATGAATTCTTTGATTAGTCTCTCCGAGCAAAGGGATAGAGAATGAGATGACCTTCTGTATCTCGATATTGCTGCAAGTTGGACTTTGACCGATGCATGCATCAATCCAGATTTAGCCGGAGATAATAGATACGGCAGAATCTGCTCAGGTGAGGTCTTTAAAGAATGTAAGTTAGATTGTTGACACCACATGCAGATTATTTTCCATTTGAATCTATAGGTTTGGATGGTGGAATCATCTCTTGGTTTGGAAAGTATATCCTTGCATTCCTGAGGAGGATCAGGAGCCATGCACACAAGTGGGGAGATGGTGGGTCTGGATGGAGAACCTGTCTCTTGTCTCTAGTAATCTTAGAAGTAGTGGAAGGGGAATGGGTTTGCATTCGGACATCAGAAGAATTTCCGTATACCAGTGCTGCCTGGGCCATCTGGGAGCAATCAGGATCAGGTGATAATGTTCCCTTTTCATTTTCCTGAGAACTGTTGGTATGAGAGGGAAAGGGGGAAAAGATTATGCATAATTCCCTGACCATTACGTCAAGAGGGTGTTTCCCCCAAGATCCCGGAGGTGGGTACCTACCGGTGTAGAACTGGCATTTGGCGTTTCCTTCTGTCACAAAGAGGTCTAATTCTGTCCTGCCACAGTGTGAGAATATTTAGTCTGTCTGTGTTTGATCCAACTCCCACTCATTACATTTGTCTGTTGTTCTACCGAGTGTGTCTGCTAGGATGTTGGTGACCCTGACCTATGCTCTGCCTTTCGCTATATGTTGTGAACAGGGAGCCAGTTCCAGACATCCTGAGCATCTTGGGAGAGCATTAGTGATCGCGTCACTCCTTGCTTTTTTATATAATTCATGTTGGTCGTATTGTCTGTGCAAACCAGCACCAAGGAACCTGCTTCTCGACAGAAAGGCCTGCAGAATGAGGAACTTGGCCTTCAATTCTAACCTGTTGATATGCCATGTTTTCTGTTGCGCTGACCAGTGTTCCTGAATCTGTATATCTTGCAGGTGGCCATCCCAGCCTCGCAGAGAAGCATCTATAATTATGATAAGCTCTGGGATCTGAGGCAGTAAAGTGAGCCTTGTGACAAATGAGAAATGTGGGACCACCACAACAGAGCCTCCTTCATGATTGGAGCAATAGCCACGACATTGTCTAATGATCCGTCTGTCTGGATACACTGCTTTTGCAGTTCTTCTTGCAACGGTCTCATCTTGAGTCATGCAAGAGTTACTAGACTGATCAGAGAAGACATCATACCCAGCAACACTTTGTAAAGGCAAACCGAAGCAGACCTTCTTGACAGTCCGATTGCTAGAGCTCTTAGTTTGGTTTGTCCGTCCAGAGATAAATATGCCTTGCTGTTGATAGTATCCAGGAGGGAACCTAGGAATATTATTGTCTGACTTGCAATAGTTGCGAAATAGGTTGAGACAGGCTTGAGTGGTTTTAGCCACCTGAGACTTTGCCTGGACTTTTAGCAGCCAATCGTCCAAGTAGGGGAAAAACTTGGTAACCTTGGGTTTTTAGAGCAGCTGCTACAGGTGCTAGGCACTAGGTGAATATGTGAGGCACCAATTTGAGTCTGAATGGAAACACTTTGAATTGGTAATGGGTACTGACTACAGAGAAAGGAAGATATTTCCTGTGTTTGGGATGTATGAAGATGTGAAAACATGCATCCTGCAAGTCGAGTGTCATCATGAAGTCTCTTCTGTCGAGGAAGTGCAGGATATCCGAAACGGTGATCATCTGAAATGACTGCATGAGTAAGAATTTGTTCAGCTTCCTCAAATCTCAAATCCAGAATAGGCCTCCATTCCTCTGTCTCTTTTCGAATGAGGAAGAATCATGAATAGAAACTGTAGGAAGTTGGCTCTGTATGTACTATTTCAAAGTAAGAAATAGCATGCACGAGTCCAAGGGTTCCCCTTAGAGGTAAGATAGTGGCAAAAAGAGATAATTCGAATGCTCTATTTTGTGGTATTGTGGTCGAGCAGTAGGCTTATTAGAGGAGTAGTGTTAAGCATTTGTTGTACACACACAGGCAATAAATGAGGAACACACACTCAGAGACAATTCCATGCCAATAGGTTTTTGTATAGAAAAATATATTTTCTTAGTTTATTTTAAGAACCACAGGTTCAAGATTTACAAGTAATACTTGAAATTAAAGGTATTTCATGTAGGAACTTTAGGAACTTTGAATTAGCAAAATAGCATATACAGTTTTCACATAAATGACATATAGCTATTTTAAAACTAGACTGTGCAATTTTCAACAGTTCCTGGGGGAGATAAGTGTTTGTTAGTTTTTGCAGGTAAGTAAACCACCTACGGAGTTCAAGTTTGGGTCCAAGGTAGCCCACCGTTGGGGGTACAGAGCAACCCCAAAGTTACCACACCAGCAGCTCAGGGCCGGTCAGGTGCAGAGGTCAAAGTGGTGCCCAAAACACATAGGCTTCAATGGAGAAGGGGGTGCCCCGGTTCCAGTCTGCCAGCAGGTAAGTACCCGCGTCTTCGGAGGGCAGACCAGGGGGGTTTTGTAGGGCACCGGGGGGGACACAAGTCCACACAAAAAGTACACCCTCAGCAGCACGGGGGCGGCCGGGTGCAGTGTGTAAACAGGCGTCGGGTTCGCAATAGGAATCAATGGGAGACCAAGGGGTTTGTTAAGCGATGCAGGCAGGCAAGGGGGGGGGGCTCCTCGGGGTAGCCACCACCTGGGCAAGGGAGAGGGCCACCTGGGGGTCGCTCCTGCACTGGAGGTCAGATCCTTCAGGTCCTGGGGGCTGCGGGTGCAGTGTCTTTACCAGGCGTCGGGTCTTTGAAGCAGGCAGTCCCGGACAGGGGGAGCCTCGGGATTCCCTCTGCAGGCGTCGCTGTGGGGGCTCAGGGTGGTCAACTCTGGCTACTCACGGTCTCGTAGTCGCCGGGGAGTCCTCCCTGTGGTGTTTGTTCTCCACAAGTCGAGCCGGGGGTGTCGGGTGCAGAGTGCAAAGTCTCACGCTACCGGCGGGAAACGTGTGTTGTTTCAAAGTTGCTTCTTTGTTGCAACGTTGCAGTCTTTGGGGAACAGAGCCGCTGTCCTCAGGAGTTCTTGGTCCTTCTAGATGCAGGGTAGTCCTCTGAGGCTTCAGAGGTTGCTGGACCCTTGGAACGAGTCACTGGAGCAGTGTCTTTAGAAGTGGGGAGACAGGCCGGTAGAGCTGGGGCCAAAGCTGTTGGTGTCTCCGTCTTCTCTGCAGGTTTTTCAGTTCAGCAGTCCTCTTCTTCTTAGGTTGCAGGAATCTATCTTGCTGCGTTCTGGGAGCCCCTAAATACTCGATTTAGGGGTGTGTTTAGGTCTGGGGGTTAGTAGCCAATGGCTACTAGCCCTGAGGGTGGCTACACCCTCTTTGTGCCTCCTCCCTGAGGGGAGAGGGGCACATCCCTATCCCTGTTGGGGGAATCCTCCATCTGCAAGATGGAGGATTTCTAAAAGTAAGAGTCACCTCAGCTCAGGACACCTTAGGGGCTGTCCTGACTGGCCAGTGATTCCTCCTTGTTTTTCTCATTATCTCCTCCGGCCTTGCTGCCAAAAGTGGGGCCGTGGCCGGAGGGGGCGGGCAACTCCACTAGCTGGAGTGCCCTGGGGTGCTGTAACAAAGGGGGTGAGCCTTTGAGGCTCACCGCCAGGTGTTACAGTTCCTGCAGGGGGAGGTGAGAGGCACCTCCACCCAGTACAGGCTTTGTTACTAGCCACAGAGTGACAAAGGCACTCTCCCCATGTGGCCAGCAACATGTCTGGTGTGTGGCAGGCTGCTAAAACTAGTCAGCCTACACGGATAGTAGGTTAAGGTTTCAGGGGGCACCTCTAAGGTGCCCTTTGGGGTGTATGTTACAATAAAATGTACACTGGCATCAGTGTGCATTTATTGTGCTGAGAAGTTTGATACCAAACTTCACAGTTTTCAGTGTAGCCATTATGGTGCTGTGGAGTTCGTGCATGACAGACTCCCAGACCATATACTCTTATGGCTACCCTGCACTTACAATGTCTAAGGTTTTGCTTAGGCACTGTAGGGGCATAGTGCTCCTGCACTTATGCCCTCACCTATGGTATAGTGCACCCTGCCTTAGTGCTGTAAGGCCTGCTAGAGGGGTGACTTATCTATACCTATAGCCAGTGTGAGGTTGGCATGGCACCCTGAGGTGAGTGCCATGTTGACTTAGTCGTTTTATCCCCACTAGCACACACAAGCTGGCAAGCAGTGTGTCTGTGCTGAGTGAGGGGTCCCCAGGGTGGCATAAGACATGCTGCAGCCCTTAGAGACCTTCCCTGGCATCAGGGCCCTTGGTACCAGGGGTACCAGTTACAAGGGACTTACCTGGATGCCAGGGTGTGCCAATTGTGGAAACAAAGGTACAGGTTAGGGAAAGAACACTGGTGATGGGGCCTGGTTAGCAGGTCTCAGCACACTTTCAAATCATAACTTGGCATCAGCAAAGGCAAAAAGTCAGGGGGTAACCATGCCAAGGAGGCATTTCCTTACAGAAACCTATGCCCCTCTGTGAAAGCAGAACTCTCTCTATTGCTCCCATTGCAAGCACGACGAGGGCTACCTTTCTGAATAACTGAAGATTAAGGGGGTGAGGTCCCTTTAGAGGGTTGTTTGGTGGTTTCTGCACAAATTCTAGGGTATGGCCGTAAGTGATCAAGACCAATATCCACATGTCTGCGGTTATCCCTCCCCATTGGGGTAGACGGTTGGAGATCTTCGCACCCACAGGATGGGATGTGGTGTGTGAAGCTGGTACTCTGAGAAGATCACTGTTTGCGACCTGTGTTTCTGACCTGGAAGGGTTGCTTCCAGAAAGGGCCTTGCTTGTTATAGGCCGCTGTGGGAGGCTGACTGTACTGTTGCTGGTATCCTAGTCTATACGGAGCCTCAAAGGGCTGGAACTGCTGAGGATGCTGATATGATCCTCGAAAGGATGAAAAATCCTTTCCATGAACGCCTCGAAAGGGCAGTTTTCCTATACTGCAGGGTGCGCAGGGATCTAGCAGTGTCAATCTTTATTGCTAGTAGTGCATCATTGTGCTTTCCAAGAAGCTTCTCACTGTTCTAGGCCATACCTAAAACGTTTGACTGGACCTCTGGCCTATAAGATGTTGATTTAAGCCATCCTTGGCATCTGAGGACTGCTGCTCCTGCTAGTTGATGGAAGGCTGTTGAGGCAATGTCAAGCATGCAATCCATTCCTCAGATGAGGTGCGCTCTCCTTCCTGGAGGACCTTTGCTGCTTCGACCTTCTTGTATTCAGGGATGAGGTCTATGAGGTTTCTGATATTCCACCACATCTGTTGTAGCTGCCAATGATGACCAGCGAGTTAGCTGCTCGTACTACGACGGCAGACATGAGGGAGAACCTTTTGCCCACATTATCCAAACGTCTCCCCACTCTACCTGGTAGAGTAGAAATTGGCTTGAAGCGGCGTTGCACAGCCTGTGATATTACAGAGTCCGGTCTGGGATGCCCTGTAAGGCAGCCTGGAGAGTTTTTCAGGGCCTTGTATTTCTTATCTACCCAGGGCGGCACAGAAGTCACGGTAGCTGGGTTCCTCATTATCTCAATCCCTCCTCCCATATGTGATCAATGATGGGGATTGGACAGACTGATTTCCCTGCTTGCTTCTTAAAATCATACAGGAAGCAGTCGGCCTGCTTGATGGAAGTTAGGAGGTGAAATTTTGTAGCAGCTCAATCCATCAAGTTATGAAAACCTCCAACATTTTCAGGAGAAGAATCTGATGGGAGCGGCGGTGGAGGTGACTGAGTGGGAATTAAATAATCACCCCACTCATCCTGTGGCGGAGGATTATCAGGTATCTCACCTTCTTCCCTTTCATTCTCCGATAAAGAGGAGTCTTCTGGTGGCACTGCTACGGTTTTGGGCATAATCCTGGGAATTATATCTGGAGATATATTTTGAGGCATAGATGGGTTCAAGGCAGGAGGTGGCAATGGTTGGTGCTCTGATGGGGGGGTGGGGGGTGTCAGGAAATCTCTTTCTATATTCCTGCAACGTAGTTTGCAGATCGTGGACTAGGGTAGCTGAATCTCTTACTGCGGTCTTTGAGGTGGGTAATGATGCTCATATTACATTCTCATTAGAAGGGCATAATATTGCTGGCACTATACCTCTTCTTGATCCTCAAAATCATCATCTTCCTGGCATTTCACCAATAGCTAAAATGGGCTATGTGCAATCCAAAAGGTTCCGTCATCATCGGACTCTTCCATGTTGAATAAGTGAGATGGAGAAAAAGGTGATACCCTACTAGGAGATGTGATGGCTGGAGTCAGTCTTTTCAGGTACTTGGATTCTTGTCGTCGACAGTCGGTAGTTACTGGAGTCGTCAGTGTCTTCTTTGGTGTTACTGTAGACTGTTGTGTCGCCGACAGAGTCGTCGACAGGGCTGTCATTGACGGTGGTTTTAGCTTTGTCAATAAAGGATTAATTCTCATCAACAATATAGGTGCGTCGACGGATGTTATCATTCCAGTCAACAAAAGGTCTGGTAGAGGATACAGTGCTTACCGTTGTCATAGGCGATACTGTAGTCGACAGTGAAGCGGTCGTTGACGGGGATTTTTATGTTTTTTTATTTTATTTCCTTACACCTGAGAGGAGGCCTTTTCTGTGGAAATTAGTCTTTTCTCCATTCCCAGAGTGTCCTTGTGATGTCTTTTTATGGCCCTTTTAGACTCCTTGGATGTTCCTTGGTCAGAGGATCTTTCTCTTTTTTGTGACCTCACAAAATGTATCACTTTCTTCATCAGATGTTACTTTCTGGGTTTTGGACTTCTGCAACCATAGCAGTGGTCTACCCTTCTCCTCTTTAGGAGTCGTTGAGGGAAAAGGTCTATATACCTTACAATCCTTAACCTGGTGGCTGGGGTAAAGGCATTATTTATGTGGGTCATTCACGTGTAGTCTTTTTTTCCACAGGTCTTGCAAGATCTGAAAAGTCCTTTTTTGGAAGTATCAGACATAGCTATATAAATCCTTGTTTGAAGCGAAGGCACAAAAAACAGAGTAGAGCTCAGGGAGACTCCCTTCACAGGACCTGCGGTAGAAAATATGAAGGAAATTGCCTCTCTGGGGAGTGTTCTAGCAGGTGCTGTAGCCTGATTGGTCATGGTTCAAGTTTGGTTCCTTTTACAAAAGGATATGGATATGTTGTAAAAGAGATGATCCATTGCCATTAAGGCCTATGGTAATGATACCTACTGCTGTTTTATGGTACCGGGAGACTCCCACTTCGACAAGGGGAATGATTCAAGCATGTGAATCTATGAAAGATCCAATAGTGGGTAACATGCAAATCTGCCATCTGTCAAATGTCGTGTATCATGTCAACCAAATTTCAATAGAGTGGAGCACATATAATTTTACATGATGCCCCAATACATGATCATACTGTTCCACAGCCACTGCCGCAATGCCTGTTGATCACCATGATGTTCTTGTTTTGGGATCTGTTGAACTGCTGAGTAAATTTCCACTACTGGATGAGGGTATAACCAACTGTGCTTAGAGTATTTCTCATTGGAACGAAGGTGAGGGATAGAATGCTGGAATTAATCTCAGCCACTGTCAATAGCTTAGGCCTCATCCCAATCTATAGGTTTTTGCCTATCATGCCACCCCAGTTTGGGCCCAGCCACATGCAAATCAAACCTGATTTAACTCCAATGGAAGCAGCCCAGCACTAAGTGCCAGGCCAGGTCCTCCTTGAATAGAAACACAAGCAACCGGACCGGTTTTGCCCTTATTAGGGCTCATAAGCCAGACATAGCTTGCTTCCAGCAACAAAGAGACCCACATCTGGGCATACCGATCACACTTACAGCATCAAAAGCAAACATTTTCAATGCAACGGGTCTTGCATTTCTCCAAGTTAGAGTTATTAGCAGTTGTAAACTCCCAACCAGACTTTTCGTGCCTCATTAAATGGCTAAAAGGCTTTCACACTGACAATGTCAATAGCTCTTACATTGCCGAAACCTATTGGCTTTGTCAATGCTTGTTTAATATTTCACCTGACTCCTGGGATGTCAGGCAATACCACCCGATCCTGCTCCCTAACTTGTACATCATTCAACACTTCTATGCTCTTCCAGCATTTAAAGGTGCCGCACAACTCGCTCTTACCGACAATTTTAGCCATAAAGAACATAGAATTTCCCAGTGAAGTTTAAGCCTTCCATGTAACAGAAACATATTAAATAGAAAGTTTTTTAGTGCTAGGTGAAGAGGTACTAATGCCAAATACATTTTAGGTAAACTGTTCCAGTGATGGGCGGGCAAGTGTTTTAGCGAGGTGCATGCTTTGTCCCCTGGTTACTATGAGCTGTTCACTAAGAGCTACGTGTTATGCAATCACGCTGCTTCCTGTCGCTATAAAAACACTGTGGATGGTTGATTTACTCCAGAATAGAGAACATGGGAACATGTTTAACACTTCCCGCTACATATGCAATACGCACAAAAGCACAACAACGGCCTAGTTGATAACTTGAACTTGCATTGTTCATTTAAAGTGTTTGCGTTATTTTAAACGTAGCTGATTTGAGGTGAAAGACCAACAAAAATACAAACAGAATAATTTTGTCTGTGTTATTCTGTTTTTTGCCCAGCCCAACCCATCCCATGCTCTAACACTGCCTCATTCGAGCTTAGTGCACTGCTGCCAGACCTATTGGTACCACCAAGACATGACTGCAAGGGCAGGCTAAGACTCAACCAGAAGAAAACATCTTGCATCTGGAACTGTGCTGGGGTGGGGCACTGAATACATACATGGTGCTGCCATTGACAGCCGTCCTACTATCAGTGCAGCATGCACTCACAGGGCTTGGTGGACTCATGGAAATAACGCCATCAGCACTGCTCAGGAGGGGAAATCTATGTCAGCTGAGGGCTGGCTAGTACTTTTAAAGTGTGCACTCTGACACACCTGACTACTGAGACCCCACACTCAAGACAGGCGGGCAGATGAGGCCTACAACCTGACTCTTTAGTTAGTATGCAGAGGGTCGGCCAGCATGTCTAAAGGCCTGGAGGGGCTGGCTGGAGTCAGGGACGACCCTAGTGCTGTTGGCGCCCTGTGCGACAATGTTTGTTGGAGCCCCCCAATGCCCACCTCCACCACTGATTCCTTCACTGCCACCCTTAACAGTGCCCCTCAAGTTTCCATAAGTGCCCCTCAAGTTTCCATAAACACTCTCTCTCAGATGCATTTAATTAGTTTTATAGCGCCACTCATACCAATATAGGATGTCAGAGCACTTTACATTGCACAAACATTGCACAGAGACAATCAATCATAGGTGTGTAAATCAGTGTATAATAAATGTTACATAAGACAGAGGACTACAGGGTGTAGGAGTCTCATATCCTCCATACTGGTAGGGTGTATAGTTTGAGTGCTTGGTCTGGAGAAGCACAAATTCAGAATTTAAAATGTGACACCATGGTTGGGGGTTCTCTTTAACAATAAGTAAGAATTCATTTCTACCCAAATGAATCCTTTTTGCAACATTAGGATAATGAAGGACTGAGGAAAAAATCATAACCATCTGCTCTATAACTTGTAGTATGCATGCAGTTCTTTGATAAGAGTTAATAGCTTGCTGTTCTATATTAGGATTGTAACTTCTTAACGGCAAGTCATAAAAGGACCTCTCCGATAAAAGTAGTAACACACTGACCTATTTGCATTATATGCACTTGGGCCCATATTTAATGGAAAATGACTGAGCTGAATGCTGCGCCAAAATTGGCAGCACCTCACTCTGTCATTTTCACAATGCAGTGATGCGCTGTATTTAATTGAAAACGGAGCACCCCTGTGTTGTCCCCTGCGCTAGCGCTAAATTGAGCTGCCTAGCACCAACGCAGGCATCCTTGCACCATTGTGCAAGGATGTCTGCGTTGTGGGGTTTGATTGTTTATGTGCAGGAAGGTGCCCCTTCCCGCACATAAACAATCACTAATGGTGATTTGGCACTTTTGTGTGTGTAGAATGCAGCACACACAGAAGTGCCAAAGCGTCATTTTGAAATGATTGTTTATGTGCAGGAAGGGACAACTTCCCGCACGTAAACAATCATGTCTGGCAGAATGCAGCAAACATAGAAAAAGCAAAAAATGTGGAGGAATAAAAGGATTTCTCCTTGTTGCGCCTTGCTAATGCCACCCCTGGGGTGGCGTTAGATTTTGGCACTGCCTCAGGTTTATGAAAACTTGTGAATCTGAGGCAGCGTCAAAATGCAATGGGTGTTGCTGTGGCACGCCCCTTCCATGCAAAGGGTTGCATGTGAAGGAGCCGTATTTGCAAGGTGGCGTTAAGCCACTGTAGGAAGGTAGCCTCTTTCTAGCCTTGTTACCCCCACTTTTGGCCTGTTTGTGAGTATGTCAGGGTGTTTTACTGTCTCACTGGGATCCTGCTACCCAGGGCCTAGTGCTCATAGTAAAAAACCCTATGTTGTCAGTGTGTTTGATATGTGTCACTGGGATCCTGCTAGCCAGGACCCCAGTGCTCATAAGTTTGTGTCCTATATGTGTTCCCTGTGTGGTGCCTAACTGAATCACTGAGGCTCTGCTAATCAGAACCTCAGTGTTTATGCTCTCTGTGCTTTTAAAATAGTCACTACAGGCTAGTGACTAATTTTACCAATTCTGATTGGCACACTGGAACACCCTTATAATTCCCTAGTATATGGTACCTAGGTACCCAGGGTATTGGGGTTCCAGGAGATCCCTATGGACTGCAGCATTTCTTTTGTCACCCATAGGGAGCTCAGACAATTCTTACACAGGACTGCCACTGCAGCCTGAGTGAAATAACATCCACGTTATTTCACAGCCATTTTACACTGCACTTAAGTAACTTGTAAGTCACCTATATGTCTAACCCTCACTTAGTGAAGGTTAGGTGCAAAGTTACTTAGTGTGAGGGCACCCTGGCACTAGCCAAGGTGCCCCCACATTGTTCAGGGCAATTTCCCCGGACTTTGTGAGTGCGGGGACACCATTACACGCGTGCACTACATATAGGTCAGTACCTATATGTATTATCACAATGGTAACTCCGAACATGGCTATGTAACATGTCTAGTTCATGGAATTGTCACCCCAATACCATTATGGTATTGGGGTGACAATTCCATGCATCCCCGGGGCTCCAGTATAGAGCCTGGGTACTGCCAAACTCACTCTCTGGGGTTTTCTCTGCAGATACCGCTGCAGTCAACCCTAAGACAGGTTTCTTCCCCCCTGGGGTCTGGGCAGCCCAGTCCCAGGAAGGCAGAACAAAGGAATTCCTCTGAGATAGGGTGTTACATGCTCTCCCTTTGGAAATAGGTGTGAAGGGCCTGGGAGGAGTAGCCTCTCCTGGCCTCTGGAAATGCTTTGAAGGGCACAGATGGTGCCCTCCTTGCATAAGCCAGTCTACACCGGTTCAGGGATCCCCACAGCCCTGCTCTGGTGCAAAACTGGACAAAGGAAAGGGGAGTGACCACTCCCCTGACCAGCACCTCCCAGGGGAGGTGCCCAGAGCTCCTCCAGTGTGTCCCAGACCTCTGCCATCTTGGATGCAGAGGTGTGAGGGCACAATGGACAGCTCTGAGTGGCCAGTGCCAGCAGGTGATGTGAGAGACCCCTCCTGATAGGTGCTTACCTTTCTCTGTAGACAATCCTTCTCTAAGGCCTATTTAGGGTCTCTCCTGTGGGCATCTCACCAGATAACAAATGCAAGAGCTCACCAGAGTTCCTCTGCACTTCCCTCTTCGACTTCTGCCAAGAATTGACCGCTGACTGCACAAGGACGCCTGCATAACCGCAACAAAGTAGCAAGAAGACTACCAGCAACATTGTAGCGCCTCATCCTGCCGGCTTTCTCGACTGTTTCCTGGTGGTGCATGCTCTGAGGGTTGTCTGCCTTCACCCTGCACTGGAAGCCAGGAAGAAATCTCCTGTGGGTCGACGGAATCTTCCCCCTGCTAATGCAGGCACCAAACTTCTGCATCACCGGTCCTCTGGGTCCCCTCTCAGCCTGACGAGCGTGGTCCCTGGAACAAAGGAGCTGGATCCAAGTGTCTTCGCCAATCCAGTGGCCCTTCTGTCCAAATTTGGTGGAGGTAAGTCCTTGCCTCTCCACGCCAGACAGTAATCCTGTGTAATGCGTGAACTGCAGCGGCTAGGGCTTCGGTGCACTCTTGCAAGGGTTCCTTCATGCATAGCCTAGCCCAGGTCCCCAGCACCCCGTCCTGCATTGTCCAACTCGCTGAGTTGAACTCCGACGTCGAGGGACCCTCTTTTGTGACTCTGAGTCAACCGTCGTCCTCAGATCTTCTAAGTGCCTGTTCGGGTACTTTTGCAGGTGCTGCCTGCTTCTGCATGGGCTCTCTGTGTTGCTGAGCGCCCCCTCTGTCTCCTCCTCCAAGGGGCGACCTCCTGGTCCTTCCTGGGCCCTGGCAGCATCCAAAATCCTCAACCACAACCCTTGATGCTTGCAAGGCTTGTTTGCGGTCTTTCTGCGTGGAAATAACTCTGCATCCTCCTGCACTTCGTGGGACATCTTCTGACCAAAGGAGAAGTTCCTGGCACCTTCCGTTGTTGCAGAATCTTCAGCTTCTTCCACCCGGAGGCAGCCCTTTTGCATCTTCATCCAGAGTTTGGTGGGCTCCTGCCCCCCCCTGGACACTTGCGTGACTCTTGGACTTGGTCCCCTTCCTTTACAGGTCCTCAGGTCCAGGAATCCTTCTTGAGTGTTTTGCAGTCAGTTATTGTCTTTGCAGAATCCCCTATCTCGACTTTACGGTCTTTCTAGGGTAGTAGGGTAACTTTACTCTTAATTTTCAGGGTCTTGGGTTGGGGTATCTTGGACACCCTTCGTGTTTTCTTACACTCCCAGCGACCCTCTACACACTACACACTACACTAGGCCTGGGCTCCATTCGTGGTTCGCATTCCACTTTTGGAGTATATGGTTTGTGTTGCCCCTAGGCCTATTTCTCCCTATTGCATTCTATTGTGAATCTACATTGTTTGCACTACTTTTCTAACTGTTACTTACCTGATTTTGGTTTGTGTATATTACTTACCTCCTAAGGGAGTATATCCTCTGGTATACTTTTGGCATATTGTCACTAAAATAATGTACCTTTATTTTTGGTAACTCTGAGTATTGTGTTTTCTCATGATATAGTGCTAAGGAATATAAGTGGTATAGTAGGAGCTTTGCATGTCTCCTAGTTCAGCCTAAGCTGCTCTGCTATAGCTACCTCTATCAGCCTAAGCTGCTAGAACACCTCTAATCTACTAATAAGCAATAACAGGACCTGGCCCAAGGTGTAGGTGCCACAAGGTACCCACTATAAGCCAGGCCAGCCTCCTACATTAAACGTGGCTTAACGCCACCTTGTAAATACGGCGCAGGGCATTGTGCAACCGGAGCGTCACGAAAAGTGACGCTCCGGTGGAGCTAGGGGCTCATAAATATGCTCCTTAATCTGCATGGTACATGCTCTTTGCAGCAGGCATATTCACCCTCTGTGCTACCTTAAAACATCCACTAGAGAATCCGATCTCTCACCACTCAGAACATTAATCACCAGAGTTATCTTGACATATTTATTGTTGCCTGAAAAAGTCTGGAGGCAAGGAACGTCACAACAGGTGCTTTTAAAACCATAATATACTTGTAACCACATTGCCCCAACTGAAGTCAGCACCCAGTTCGGTGGCACCGGTCGCACTTCCCTAGATCGAGCCCTGGCTGGAGTACAGAAGAGAAACCATTGTAGTGAACCATAAACCTAGTGGCATAACAAAACATAAGGTGATGCTACTTCCCAGCTGCACCAGGGCAAATATTTAGCCACTTGGCCTAAAGTTTGTACATTGGACTTTTTTCCAGCATTAGGATGCCCCAGCCTTTGGCTTCCTAAGGTAAGACAGTTGACAGAGAGAGGGGTGTGGTCTGGGGTGATGCCCAATAACAATATCTATGGGGGAGTAAGACCAAGCAACTTTGCTTGATAGCAGCAGATGGTGCATAATGTTGGACTCAGAATCTAATTAGCAAACATGTTTATGGTAGGGTCTCTGATGGAGACCATGGGCAAGAGGCAAAAGCCACCATTGCAGGAATGGTTTCCATTTTTTTTTTTTACTTTGCATTACTGCACTTTACACAGTTAAAAAAAACATGTAAAGTTTCAAGTTGCCCGAGTCTGCAACCCCTTGTTAAAATATCAAGTGGCTAAATTTCACAGAATGTGCAGTATAGTTTGCATTCTTTGATAATTTGATTTTTCCCAGCTGCATGGTTTAGACAATACTGCTCAATAAATTCATACTCGATTACTGCCTAATCCCATATGCCCTACATACAATTGATCAATTGGAATCTAAACTAACATGTTTTTAACATTTTATCACAATATACTTGTTATTACTGATTATTCTAAATAAAATGATGTAAAAAAAAAAAATAACTCAAAAAATATTTACCTGTGACTGTTCTTACATATCTTATGAAGCACACTGTATACTAATTTGCATTTTAAAAAAAACCTCTTTTAATGCCTAAATAGTGTTCACGGAGTAGTAATCGGCAAATAATTCTAAAATCACACCACATGTCGGACCTTTCTTACAAAAATGAAGCCAAAATAGTTGGTGTATTCTTGGGGTAATCAGCAAACCATTGTCAAAACATGTTAGAAAGAAATGATGCTTGTGGAGTTTTATATATATATTTTCAAATCATCAAGAACAGATTGGATCTTATGAATTAATCAGATACTCATTCTTAAATCCTCCTGAAGTCACCAGTAATAGTCACACCTTGTGAAGTCATCAGGTACTCATTCTAAAATCATCCTGAAGTTATCAGGAAAGTCGCACCTTTTAAAGTCATCAGATAGTCATTTATAAATCCTCCTCAAGTCATCAGAAATAGTCCCACCTTGGGAAATCATAAGATGTTTATTTTTAAATCCTCCTGAAGTCATCAGGAATATCCACACCTTATGAAGTCATCAAATACTCATTTTCAAGTCATCCTCGAATCATCAGGCTTAAGTTTCTAAACTTTGCTGATGACTTCAAGAGCTTGATGATGTCTGATGATACGAAAATGACTTCTACAGTAGTTGGATGATCATCCAATGACTCTGGGATGGCTTCTTAAGTAATCCTGTTTGACCTGGGAGGTCTCCCTTGACTTAGTCTTCCTCCAAACCACACAGGTTTGGAGGAAGTCACAGGCCCTTTACTGTTTTAAGATGCCCCATTGTGCTTCCGCTGGAGAGCCGGATAGGCAGCCCGTTAAAAGACGCTGTTTCTTTCCCTTCTCTATGCTCTACGTTATGCAACTACGTGACGGTGGCACACTGTCATTTTGCACTGACATACACACCATGTAACTGGAGCCCTAAATTATTTTTTGGCCTTAGCAGTTGTGCAAATGTTGTTTTTTCATCAATTGCTCACAGCAGATGTTGCTTTTGCGCTGGTTGTGAAGTGCTAAGGTAAGCCAAGTGCAAAATGGCACTGCACTTGTAGATTGTCCTGTGTAAGGTAAAGTGGTTTTGCATGAGTTCAATTCTCCACAATAATGAGCGACCAAACCGGAAGCCACTGCAGAAAGTGAGATAGAACCGTCCAAAAGAAGGGGCTTAAGAATATTTCGAGGCATAAAGGACCACCCCTTCCACAGGGTTGGTTTAAGTATGTCAGAGGCAGTTTCGTGTTTTACTTGGTCACAAGCTCTACAATTTGACTCAAACAAAAACAAGAGGAACCATGCTGCTCATACCGAGTCTCCGACACTGGCTGCACATGCGATCTAAAAAAAAAAAAAACAAAGGTGGCACAAATGTTCTCCTTAATTTTAACCCCTATACAGTACGCTGGCGTCAGGCCAGAGCGCAGCTTCTATTTAGCGGTAATTAGAAAACGGCCCTTCTGGAAAGTGTCCACAACCCTTTCTTATTTTAACTATAAGCACAAATGAAAGCTCCGCTGAGACTCGTTTTAGCCTGTGGTGTAAATTCTTAGAGACACTACGGATGTACTTTCATCATACACAATTTCAAATTGAGGGTGTATTTAGTTACGTTTGCAGTCTAAGCAAAGCATGCTTGCCACATTGAATGGAAAAAAACAGCGCAATCGCACTGCAACAGTTCACTTGTAGTGCAACTTATCGGCAAAAGTACAATTATCTATGTAACCGGCAAAACTACAATTAACTATGTAACAGGGTTGATGTTATGCAAAACGCTCGACCTCTGCCAAACGAGATTGTGCTGCGAACAAAAGATAAAAAGTAGTCCACAAACCTGACAGTAAACAGCAAGCCTCGCATGTTTTCAGTACTTGGTCGCTGCGCTCGAGGAGGGCTAACCACTGGAAAAGGCATGACGTATGCGTGCCTTCCACTAATGAAAGTAAGCAGATTTTAATAGGCAAGCCCATGAACCAATGAAAGACACGGACGTGACATGAACGGGGCTCCGAGCCCTTTTCTAACTCATAAAGCGTCTCGCAAGCGAAACGCAGGCGCAAGCGCATGCGACGCAGGCTCGACCCTAAAAAGTGATGGATGGAAGACTTGAATAAATCCCAAACATTGGCAATCACGCAGGCCGCATCCCAATCCATCATTTTTTCACCCGCCAAAGGCTCCTCATTTTGGATGCACCCATATGCAAATTAGACTTGACCCCACTACAATACGAAAAATCCAGTCCAAACTGCCGAACCATGTCCTATTTTTTTAACGCCCTAGAGTACATTTTCAGAGAAGGTGCTGGAGCTTCAGGACCTCCCATGTCAGTCAGCTGAATAAAGCTTTGCTGTCAAGAATAATCCTTCTTATGAATTGTGTTTAAGGTTCAGGTTGACACACCTCCCACTCACTTTTGAGTTCATGCCATTTACTGACAGAACCATTCCAAGAAGTGTCTTATGAGGAAGCCCTTTGCAATTCACTAACTCTTTTTAACAGATTCACAGCAATCTAGCCTTGCTTATGCTAAAAAGTAATTTCTACAGCTTCTTAGTCCAGAAGAATACCAAGAATCAAATAACTCCACTTTTTTTTCAAGAATTTAAACTGTATTGACAGCAAAACAGCAACGAATAACACATTCTCGCCAATCTATATGCCTGCTCTAGTGCCCAAATACTGGCTTTTTGTCATCCTCTAGTCTCTATCCTCAAACCCACTGATGACCTTAGGATTTAAACCTCTAATTAAATGTTTAGTAAATCCAAAGCTTACTCACCAATTAGGTTTACCATTAAAGCTGGGACCTGGCTAGTTGCTAGGTGGCAATGGGGATGGTGCATTAGTTAACAGCTAGTCAGGCATCTTTCTTACACACTAGGTTGGTTGAAAAAGTAGCCAAGTTAGCACGGAAGCAGTGCC
This sequence comes from Pleurodeles waltl, assembly GCF_031143425.1. NCBI lineage: Eukaryota > Metazoa > Chordata > Amphibia > Caudata > Salamandridae > Pleurodeles > Pleurodeles waltl. Next base: position 515,176,242 of record NC_090445.1, read on the forward strand.
AGAAAGGCCCCCTGTATTTACAGAGAGTTCTCAGAGTTTCTCTGGTTTGGGGAAGCACAAAGACTAGCGGCAAGGACTTGGAAGCAAATGGTAGAAGAACCTTCATTGGTTACCAACAATGTGGCACACTTGGGGGCGTGGTCGGACGCCATGACGGTGGAAGTCTCCTCGTGAGGCTCCAGTCTTAGATTCCCCCATCTCGGGGAATCCTGCAGATCTGAAGTCCCACAACCCAGCCGACAGCGGGGCTGAAGGTGCGGGGATGCTACCGGTCGCGCTGTTGGCGGCTACCCAGACCGCGGCCCGAACTTAAAAGCATAAAAGCGGAACGGCACGGAGCCGCGAACAAACCAAGATGGCGGCCGCCATCGCAAAAACAAAACTGGTGCCTCCCCAGAGCGAGTGGAGGCGCCCTTCCTATCCAGCGTAGAGGTGAGGGGGTCCGGGGGCATCTGGAGCAGAGCAGCGGCCCGATTGACTACGTGGAACTGCGGCGAGGTGTCGGGGCCCCGAGAGGAGCCATTTCATAGCAGAGATGACCCGGTGAGGAGACTCCTGCACTGTTCCGGCGCCTGGTGGCCCCAGGGCGGCCCCTCTTACTGTGGGGGCACCGGCCGGAGAGACGCATTGGCAGAGGACGGCCCTTTTTCTCTTTCCCCTTCTGGCGGCCGACGCCCCTGGCGATAGGCGGGGGACCGGGATGGAACTAACGGGGAACTCTACTGGAGCTTGGTGGCGCTGTGTGCAGTGCGTGGACACCCCAAGACGGAGCGAAACCCGGGGGGACGGCTTGTGGGCCCTTCCCTCTGCTTTAAAACTGAGGTGAACATGCTGGAGGGGGGAGACAGATCCTCCGGTGATTCTGCCCAGCCCATCATACGGGTGGGTACAGGAGGAGGGGGGCAAGGTCGCCCGCAGTGAGCACACTGGATGGCGCAGAAGATGGGTAAAACAGGCCCAAAAAAAGGAAACGGAACCCAAGAGTGGACCGACCAGGGAAGCGTCCTGAATTCCTCCCCAGGGGAAAAGCGAGGAGACCCCACCCTCCAGGATGTACTGCAGGCCATTACGGCTTCCTGGGTGGCACTTGAGGGAAAAATTGACGCATTGGCCACGGACCTTACAGTGCTTAGAGAAGACGACCACCGCCGTCTGGCTGAAAAAGTAGCCAGCGCAGATAGGCAGATGAAAGAACTTTGACCTGAAGTTAAAGACACTGCCAAGATGGTGCAATAAATGGAAAAACGGATTCGAGATTTGGAACTGCGAGCAGAAGACGCCGAAAACAGATCACGGCGAAATAATATCTGCGTAATTGGCCTACCCGAACGCACCGAAACATCCAACCTGGTGGTGTTTCTCAAACACTAGCTGAAGGAAGAAGTGGCCTGAGACGGATTAACTCCCTTCTTTGCAATTGAAAGAGCGCATAGGGTTCCGGCTCGCCCCCCGCCTCTGGGGGCCCCCGCGGCCAATAATAGCTAGACTACTCTACTATAGGGACAGAGACTATCTGCTTAGCCAAAGCAGGAAAAAAAGGAGACAGCACACTGGACAATCATGTATTCGTATCTTCCCAGACTTCTCCAGAGAAGTGCAGAAACAAAGAGCCTCTTTCAGGGACGCTAAACAGAAACTCCGCAAACTGGGAATCCAATATGGGATGATGTTCCCCGCAAAATTGAGAGCAGTGACTAAAAACGGCATATTATTCTTCAGTACAGCAGAAGAAGTTTGGCAATGGATCGATATGCAAACACAAGAGGAGGGTGCCCACATGACAGGGGGCTCACACACAGAGAGACAGAGGAAAAGCAGACACAGTAAAGCCCGCAGAGTGGGTAACCCTTCTCCTATTGAAATGCTGAAGGAGAGACAAAAAGCGATGGAAGCGGCTGCTCCTTTAAGCGGTTCCGACCCTGCATCCTATAAACGTGTAGGAGAAGAATTAGAACAACCAGAATCGGAACAGGAATCAGAACTCTCGCACGCATCAGAAAAGATAGGCCCAGACGTGACTCCAGGCACTTCAGACTGTATCATCTGAGAGAATCTTTGCCGGACTCCCACAAGGAAAAAATGAGATCGAAGATGAAAAACCAGTGTGACTCACGACTCTCACAACCGTGGTGGACTGCACGGAAAACTCTGACTGGCCCTGCGACAGAGAACTGCTGCATTTGCAGGAGGACAGGGACTACAAAACCCCATTAACTTCTCATCCCGAGATTGGGGGATGGTGTGGCGATATACTTCTTGCTCGATCTAGGAGCACCCCAACTTTAATAGACTGGTTAAATCTTTTTTCTAGTTTGGATGAGAGACGTTCTTACTTTTGTCCTGGGGATGGGGAGTTGGGTTGTTACCTGTTGTGTTCCATTTATGGGGATAGGTGAGCCACAAAGAGAATCCACAGGGAAATTGGAGATGATATGTGAGACTGTTAAGATATGTGAAATGATTGATGGCACAGACAGGGTTGTATCCGAACGGGGGAGAAAAAATCTGGAATGGTAGTAATAGATTCATATAAGTACCTCACGAGGAACATAAGGGGCATGCACTCGATGGCCAAGAGATATAAGATCTTTTCTTACTTACAGCGGAGGGGAATTCAGATAGCAATGCTCCAAGAAACACACTTAACTCAAGCAGAAGGAAAAGCACTCCAAAAGCGATGGAGAGGCCAGGCGTATTACACTTCATATTCAGCTTATGCGAGGGGAACACTAATATGGATTATGGCCGGGGTCCCTTTCCAGATGCTGGATAATCTCATAGACCCAGAGGGCCGTTTTGAGGCGGTTCGGGCCGATTGGAGGGCAGATAGCTTGCAATGATTAACGTGTATGCACCCCACACGGACCAGGGAAACATTTTCACACGCATATCTGGTCTCTTAGCCTCGTAGTTGCAATCCTCTGTGGTGTTGGGGGCGACCAACTGTGTGGGGGACCCCACTATGGACCGATCACACCCACCACTGAATGATTCCCCCTTACTGAGGGTAGCAAAAGAACTGGGGGCTGATTGATGCCTGGCGTAGATTACACCCAGACGAAAGAGACTACTCCTTCTTTTCCCACTTACATGAATTGCATGTTAGATTAGAGGCGTTCTTCTGCACGCCGGATGTCTACCCGCATGTACACAATCCAGAATATTTAGCCCGCACACTCTCTGATCACAACCCCCTCTTGTTGTCACTGAGATGCGGCTCCCCCCCTGCATCCTCACTTGGAAGCTCAAACCGGAAACTCTGGAGGATACGCTCTTCCAGGGAGAGCTACGCCAACATATCACTCAGTTTTTTTAGGATAACAAAGCATCCACTAGTAACCCCCTGAACGAATGGGATGCCTTTAAGGTGGTCTTAAGTGGGAGGTGCATAGCGGGGGCAGTGGGAGTGCGCAAGACTCTTCTCAGGGACACTGAACCGGCAGAAGATAAGCTACGAGAGGCTGAGAGAAATAGACCCGGGAAACCGCACCTACAAAATTCCATACTAGAGCTAAGAGTTTAAGTAGCAGATTGTATAGAGCGCCTCCGGTGCTTTGATTACAGAAACTACCTTACACGAGCGCACGGCGAGAGAGACAAAGCGGGCCGAATGCCAGCATGGGTTGTATCACAGTCCCATAGGACCCCAGCTGTATTGGACTTAGTTACAGAGCAAGGGGATCATATATACGGGCAGGAGCAAATCAACTCACACTTCACGACCTACTATGAACAACTGTATAAAAGTAAACTCAACTATGTCAAGGAAGCCACTGAGGGTTACTTATCCGAGCTGCAACTCGGTTCGCTCTCACCTGAGGTTGCGGAACTGCTGGGAGGGGCCATTACGCAGCCAGAAATTAAGGAAGCCATAAGAGGCCTGGCTAGAGGGAAAACCTCGGGGACAGATGGACTACCTATTGAATTTTATGCCACTTACATAGATATACTCACACCAAGATTAGAAAACTTATACAGGATTGGCAAAGAGCAGGGCAAGTAGCGGTCATAATTCCCCTCCTGAAAACCGGTAAAAACGCAATGGAATCTGGGGCCTACAGACCATTATCCATGTTGAACCTTGACTACAAAATCTTCAGTAAGATTTTTGCAACTAGACTCCTCCCATTTTTGACTACACTAATACACCCAGATCAGGCAGGATTCATCCCCGGGCGAAACACAGCGGGCAGTATTTGTAGGTTGCTAGCAGTCATGAGAGACTAGACCTCCGCAACCACTCCCTCTGGAGTCCTGGCGGTAGATATAGAAAAAGCCTTTGGCAGCTTGGAATGGGAGTTTCTTTATACTGTGATGTACTGGCTTAAACTAGGACCTGAATTTATCTCCTGGGTGAAACTCTTGTATACCAAGCCCACAGTTAGAGTGCGCACGGGACGGACAATATCCAGAAGCTATACAGTTGAGCGGGGTACCTGGCAGGGATGTCCTCTGTCGCCGCTGTTATTTGCCTTGGCGATGGAACCGCTGGCAGCCACGGCAAGAGCGGGAGAGGGTGGTCCGGGAATCTTAGAGGAGGTGAGAGACATCGGATAGCCCTTTATGCAGATGATCTCTTGATATCTCTGGATGATGTCCATAGGGATTTATCCTGGGCACAGCAGATGCTGTCTCTGTTTGGGGGACACTCTGGCCTGAAAGTAAACTGGGATAAAACCCTTTTTGTTCCCTCTAAGAGTTTCCATGACACCCCTGCAGGGCCTAGGTCTGGTCAGATGGGTCCCGAGCTGTCTCCCTTATTTGGGAGTCAAAATTTATCATGATCCACAAGATACCCTAGGGGGCACTATAGGTAGCTCCATACGCTCCATAAGGTCCTGTATGTCCTTTAGGCAAACTTTGCCACTATCTGTAGCAGGGAGAATAGCGATCCTTAAAATGATTGTGCTTCCACAACTATTATATCACTTTACAGTGTTCCCAATTTGGATACCCATGGCCACTTTTAAAGAATTAGAAACGATGGTAGTGACATTCATGAGGGGGCGAGGGGCGGAGGAAAGTAGCCCTGGCCAAACTCCAAGGACAATCCACAGACGGAGGGCTAGTGGTCCCTGATTTCAAAACCTACTATCTGGCGGCTCAACTCCAGTGGTTAACACAATGGATAACGAGCAGAGTAGAATCAGGGATGAGGGTAAAGGCATTCACCCCGCCAGGGCCCAAGCTGTTCTAAGAGATGGGAAACATGACTCTTCTGAACTAAAAATCCTGACTCAGTGTTGGAAAGCATTGCTGCGCAAAATCAAACTAGGGGCTCCCTACTCACCAGAACTCCCTCTGTTGCCACATCGTGGTATCTGGAACGAACTCAAGACCTGGGTGGAGGCCGGGATTCTAACAGTGGGAGCATTATTTAAGGATGGAACATTGATGCCCTTTGAGGCTCTTAGGGCGGAATTTGGGCTACTGGGGGGGGGGGGGGGGGGAGCATGTCTTATTACACGGTTCACTAGTAGCCAGTATCTGTAGGAACTGGCGGAGAGGAGGGGAGAACCTCCAACCCAGGCGACAGGCTCATATCTAGCGACCTCAACTGGCAAGCACAAAGCAGTCTCAACCCTTTATTGGTTTGATGCCATCGGACAAGACTGTCCCCCTGACCCCTCTTAAACAGACCTGGGAGAAAGATCTGGACACTGATATCACTGAGGAAGAATGGGGGCGCATTCTGAGGGGTCATAAATTTATCTGTGCTCCACCAGGCATACCTGACACCTGCACGAATCAACAAATAGTTCGGGAAAGAGAGCGTGAGCTGCCCACGATGTAGCTCGATAGGGGTGGAATTTAAACACATGTTCTGGGACTGTCCCAAGCTGGGAGCATTCTGGGCGGAGGTGAACCAAACCGTGGTACGGGCCACAGAAAGAGAGGTCCCTTGCACAATGGGTCACTGTCTATTGGTTTGGTTTCCACATTCAGCTAAACAAAGTTTCTGATAGATTTCAGGATTTGGCCTTTTCCCTGGCAAGGCGAGAGATTGCGATGTCTTGGAAAAACCCAAGGGTGCTGAAAACATCCCAGTGGGAAAAGAGAATTGATTAAATGGGCTAGTAGCCAGGAGAATATTCTCCATCGGGAGGCCAAGAAAGGAATGAGACCCCCCCGAAGTGGCAGAGGGCTGGGAGATGGTACTCAAAACTCTTGGGGCCGAAACCCAGACTGTGTCAGCCCCCTGACCGACTCACTGGCCAAGGGACAATAAAGACACAGTAAAGTTCTGACCACTGGCGACCCTCCCTGGGATCCGGACAATGGGAACGACAAGGAAGATAAAGAAATGGTGCATTACCCTTAGCTCTAGGTATATGACCACACCTAGTTATAGCGAGCTCAGCTCCTCCAAAAGATCTACAGTACATCATTGCGCTCACCAGGGGGGAGGGAATAGGGGTGGGATACGGGAGGGATGTTAAGTTCCGGGACTCCTTGTGTAGGACCCTTAAGGTCAGATATTCCGCAGACATAAGCCAATTGAATTGTTACATGTACTTTTGTAAGATGTTTCATACACCTGCCTACTGACTGATTGTTTTTTTTAAACATATTTTATTGTGATTTTCAATGTGGTACACTTAAGGACCTAGTGAGTTCTAAATTTACACAACAGGCCATATCAGAATTAGGTTCAATTGCAGCATAAAAATGTGCAAACATGTGATGTGCAAAATAATAAAGCAAAATTGCACACTAAGCAAGAACATGTTTCCTAGACCCAATTCCAGTCCAGGAAGCTGTACACAATTTGGGATGATAACTTGGCAAACAAGAATATTGTTTTTTTTATTGTTCCAGAGATGGAGATGAATATACATTCGGCATGGTGTCCCATACAAGGGAAGCCTCAGATAATTCATGTGTTGAGAAGTCAAGGATGAACATGTTGGTATCTCAGTGAAATTCATAAGCAAATGTTAAAATAAGATAGCTGTTGCTAAGGAATTTTGACTCATTGTATTGCCTTACAAATCTGTAATGGATCAACCTCTTACGCCAGTGATGGTTCATAGGTAAGAGGTGGCTTTGAGGAATGGTCCAGGAGGGGTTTGCCAATGTAGCACATTGGCTATCGAGGGTCACTACTCGCAGTGCTCACTGGGTCGTCAGAAAGGGAAAGGTAAATGATGGGCAAGTCAGATTATGAAACAGCAAACGTCTCTAAAACTAGGCACAGTGTGTATGCCCCCATGAGCTCTTACTCAAAAGGATGGTACTCAATAAGAGGCAGGGAATTTCAATGACTGCACTGGACGGCATAATTTTGTCCCTTGCTCAAGTATGTGCTGGTAAATTTGACATAAAACCTTTCCAATATACCTTCTTAATGGCAGCATGACAGTACAAAAGTACGCGAAATGGAGGGGATAAAAAACCACAGTTGGTATAAGGCTATTCCTGCCAAGAGGAGGTATAATATAGGACATTCATGCTAACAGACAAATAATTATTTCACAGTGGGGTAAGAATACCAGTATATGCTCGACGAGGGTGACCAGGAAGTATTTAGAAAGCATTCCTAAGAAAGACGAGAATTTGCAACTACACTGCAATGGAGAACCAGTGCTGGGAAATGCATTCAGTATTATGTTGAGGCCGGGCTTAAGTGTGATTTGTGTCAGGAGGACTTTCGGGCCATTCTCCTTTAGAAATGGATTTAGATCAGAGGCGATGTAAGTGGAGCAAACTGATGAGAACATGAGCAAAGTGGCATATTGTTGATCAGGCAATACACATACAACTTGCTGGAATTACAACAGAGAATCCCACTGTCCACTTTATGTGACCTCTGGCAAATTATCCCTCAGTTATTATCAACCACCTCCATCTTCATGGCAAGGGCTTTTTTCCACGAGAGCTGTTGTCTCTTTCAAGGATGTGCAAGAGGACTTTGGTTGATGTAGGGCTGGCACTAAGGCATAATAGCGTGGCGCATACTCCTCTTTTTTTATGTGTCAGGTGTGTTTCCCCACAGAAGAGCAAATAAGAATATTCTGCTTTGGTTTTCCCTGTAAATGGTATGTCTGCTGTCAAACGTAGGCAATGTGCAAGTAAGGTAGGTTTGAGCAGAAGTGGTTTATATGTACAAATACATTTGGTTTGCGGTGCTAGCAGACAAAGAAGCTAATGCGATGGATATAAGTCTCTTCCAGCTTTGGTTAAAGGGCTGTGCAGTTATTTAGCTGTACTAGGGCGATATGACCTGACAACAACCATTCATACCCAAAGTATGATCTTGGACAAAGGCATGGAGTCGGGATTGCATTTGACCTTATGGGAAATGGTGGCTTGGAGATTCAACTTGCCAATGGCAGTGGGATATTTAGACAGGGTACCACTGTAGCAATAGGGACGATGGGCAGTTAGATGTAACATTCGTGTTGGCTCCAACTCCAGGTTAGAGTGAGCCCCAAATGGAAAGTAGGAGGTAGGTCTGGGCCCAATTCAGAATCATTTCTAAAATGCAACCTAGTAGTGTGTTAACAAACAGAAGTTAAGTACAATCTTGTGAAGGTTGGCACTAAAAACAAATGTGGCAAAAAAACTGTTTAACTCTAGAGAAGAGAATTACCAGACATTATAAGGATCCAACATCCTTCCTCCTACATGGGCTAATGGATGGTGGCAAGGACTTTGGTCTCTGTTTCTGAGCTTCTTTAGGAGAAAAAAAGATTACAAAACTAAGGTAAAAATTTAATTATACCCATCACAGGACCAAAGAAGTGAAAAGAAACTTCTAAACTCCTTGATATTAAATTTGATATCAATATTTTCTATGTACAATGCACCTAGGCGTCCCAAATCCACCACCTACTCTGAACAGCGTGACTCATCCCATTCATGACTAAACAAAAAAATGTGTAAACCGAGTAACCATATTTCTGGTGGTTACTATATCTTCCTGTAGATTCCTCACCTTATCTTTCACGTGGCAGATTGGATCTGGAAAACTTTCCACTCAGCAATGTATCTCCAGCACTGCCAGATGGTTCCAAATGACTTCAGCCATGCCTCCAAACGTCCCAAATATGAAGGCAACATGCTACATATGGTGCAGTCTAGAGGGCTGTGTTAGTTCCTTGCATTTTTCCATGCCAAGTGGGTCATGCAGAATCTTTAGAGCTTAATAACAGCAACAACAGCAGAAGTATCATTGAATATATTGAGAACTGGAATCCTCAGCAGATATGGCTTACGCCAGAAACGGCATTACAATAAGTAACCACCGCAGATAAGCTGAACAGAAGATCTGCACCTAACACAAGTCACCGCTGTTGAGAGCCGCTGTTCAGAGCCACTTTTGTCACAGGCACCACCTGAGATCCTGCATCTGACACAACCAGGATACATGAAGCCATCAGACCAAACAAACTTAAAACAAGCAGAAAGGGAGCAATCTGCTTCATTTTCAAGATCTTCTGAGGAGGAAGAAAAGACTTTGGGCAGATAGTGTCCAGCAGCGTTCCTATGATGTTTAACATCTGCTTTAGAGTGAGTTAAGCTTTACTCTCATCGCTGAGAAGCCGTAAGTCATCAAGAAAAGTATTTGTGCTCGCAATATGTTCCTAGATCAACCATGAGGAGTCCGCTTTCAACAGCCAGTCTAACAGTGGAAATATATGGACATCCTGCAGATTCACAGATGACAATCTATTCCCCCGCATTCAGGGCCAGTATATTGAAGTTGTTCTGACGAATTAACAATTTATGAAGGTGGACATCCAGATTGGGTTACAGACATAATCCTTTTATGGGATCGCAAAGTAAAAAAAAAAAAAAGTGCCTCCTTTTTCTCAAAACACCGCCTCTGTGGCCCCTTTGCTCAGTAGGCCAAGGTCTTCCAACTCTAAAATGGAGATGTGAACCATAGGCAGGTCCTCGTGGAAGGAGGGTGGTCTGTAAGAACAGACAGGAAGAAGAGAGGTTGGTCCTTGTGAATTAGCTGTACTCAGTCTGTCATGATGATCTCTCAACTGGTGGAAAAGTTTCTGAGGCAAAGGAGCCAGCAGAGGATGGAAAAACCTGTATCTGCAGCAGGCATCCCTAAGATCCACCCCTGCCCCAAAAGGAGCAATAGATGTGTTTGCGTGGTTCAGAAGATTGTCTCTGCAGTGACTGTTGTGCTCAGGAATAATCTCAGAGCGTATTGACTGCTGGTGGAACTGCATCACTGGCCACACTAGGCCTCAGCACCCAACAGGTAGCTCTCCTCTTATTTAAGTGCTCTGGGGAGGACTCAGACTTTTCTCTGAACAGGCACTTACCATTAAAGGTCATGTTCATGGCTGTTGCCTTAATATGTCCTTAGAAGTAAGTGGAACACATTTAAGCAAGACAATGCAGCTGTCAGACATGCTAATGAGTTGAAATAGGGTGCAGCGGAGTCCAGACCACTACTGAGGACCCAAACCTTTGTTAACCAATTCAGTGAATTCTTTTTCATGTAGTCTGGAAGGTTGGTAATAGTACATTTCGTCAATTCCCACAGAGTATATACAAAATTGTCCATGTGATAGGTGGGGTGGTAATCTCTGTTCTGAGGGTGAGGTTCCCAGAAGAAAAGCCTTTACGGCTCTTAGTGTCTTTGACTCTCAAACTAGGAGTACAGTGGGAAAGGCATCTGGGTTCAGTTAGGGAGAAAGCCTGGATTACCACACATTTAGGTGAAGAATGAGATGACATGATGACATCGAGGGTCCACCTCTGGTAAGTGATTGCTGTCTGGATATTTCTTTGTGGAGTGTTGGCCTGAAAAGGGTTTCTCCCAGCACCTCATTAAATGGGAACAAGAGCCCTACCACTGGTGTACATGGTTGCAGGATCTCTGTGGAAGAATTAGATAAGGCGTCTGCAGATGTCATTATCAATTCTAAAGCTTCTGCTTGTTTTTTTGCCATTTCGTAATACAGTTGAGAAAAAGAAACTTATTCTGAGGGAAGGCCAGAAGGGTAAGGGATGACACCTTCAAGTGAACGTCACTAGTGTTTTATGAACCAAGGTGCAAGTCATCGTTACTGATACAGTTGCGAATGCAATTCTCGGTCTAATTTTCTGTGTGATCAGAACTAAAAGCACTGCATGTCAGACAAACATCAAACTTTCGAATTTCAAAGTCTAAGGAGGAGGAACCACCAAGGCTTCATCATCAAAACATGCTTCACTTTCGCTTCGGCCACTCACATATTGTTAGCAGCCTTCAAAAGCTTTGAGAGCAGTCCCATAATGGGTTCTGAGGGGAGCATCTGAGTATGCACCAAGGGAGGGAAGCATCTGTGTCTGCACCAAGGGAGGTTCTGAGAAAAGGGTAGACTACATCTCGGCAAGCTTTAACAACTTCTTTATTAGGGTCTACGGCTTAACCTGCATGAATGGATTTCCCACTGGGGTGTAACCCGGAAGTACAGGAGCTTTCCTCAACAAATTCACTATTACCAGCTGGAAGGTCTCAACCTGTGTAGGGTCAGCTAACAAAGCTAGGAATTCCTGCCTCACCTTAAGGCTGCGATTTTTCCAACAAGTAAAGGAAAGGTGTTGAATAGCCTTTGAAAGGTTGTTCCTTGAGGGACAAGAACATTACTTTTACCTACAGCGCTTTTTGGGACGACATTTTAGGCAATGCTCGATGTCAGAAGGCTTACCTCAAGGTAAAGGGAACTGGAGGAGACAGTTGACTTAGTCGGTGTTAAAATACTCAGGAATTTCACAGATTAAGTACCTCAAGAGCTCCAGGCCTGCACGGATGACGTGCAAAACAACAGCACTAAAGAGTTATTGCTGGGCAAGTTTTCTGAACCAGTATAGCATCTGGAAGGACATTCATACAGTAACCAGTATGGGGTGAAACGTTGGTGACTTTAGAATGGGTGTAAGGTGGAAATGAACCATGTTGGTAAATTATGTTGTCTGTAATATTAAAAAATCCGCTTTTTACACTGCACCTCTGTACACCTTTTAAATATAAGATGCTACTACCCCTTCCACTGACATACATTTATCCCAAACACTGAAGTAATTCTTAAGTCTGTTCAACGCATAACAGTCAAGAGCAGAGTATATAATGGTGAAATAGTTCTTTGAGGAATGCTGCTATCTACGGGGGAACTCTCCCTCGCGAAAGCTCAGATTAGTATCACAATCTGACAGCAGTGTCACGGGGCCCACTGAAAGACAGACACATCTAACAATAACATTTTTTGTTTCTTGTGGTATTGTCTACAAAGTGGACAGGTAACATTTGATGATGTGAGCCAGTGTACTGCCAAAATCAAAGGGCTAAAATATTATTCTGCATTGTAGGAACCACAATATGAACTCACTTAAACGTCCTACTTAAGAATCACAGTTGCAACTGCAAGAAAATCGGAAGGACTTAAAATGTGAAGCAAGTAAAAAAGATTTGGTGGTTATTCTTTATGTATATAAATGGGAGTTAACCTGAAAATTCACTCTGCATCCCAAATAAGCAAAAAGATCTAGATAGTGACACAAAAGAAAAGAGGGAAGTTGCAGAGGTGATGAGGAGGTAGGACTGATCAGATTAGCAAGCAGTCCAGCCAGTAACGGCTGCACTCAACAGGGGTGGTGGGGTGGGACAAGGTGAGGGTGGTGTGTGTGTGTGTGTGCATGTGTATGTGTGTATGTGTGTATGTGTGTGTGTGCGTGTTTGTAGGCCATTGGGGTAAAAAAAAAAAAAAAAAGTATAAAAAAAAAAAAAAATTCTTACCTTCGGGAGAAACATGTTTGTCTCCCCTCCATCCTCTCCCCGCTGCACACAGGCTCTCAGCCAATCACAACTCTATCACTAGCATGACAGCAGCGTATTAATTGGTCTGAGCGGCCAGCTTGGCCGCTCAGACTGGGAGCAGGAGCCTGTGCGTGTTCTCCACTCAGCTGTTCAATACAGCTGGGCAGAGAACATGCAAAGTGCGCAAGTCTGTTTGGACAGCCCAACACGGCCGGCCAAACAGACGTGCACTTTGTGCTGCAAAACCCCTCCTCTGGTCCCCTCTCTCCAGCTCCACCCCTTACTCCAAGGAAAATTAAAATGATAGCATTGTTATTATTATCATTTTATTTTTCCTGTCCCCACTATTCAGTGGGGTGACACTCCTCCTCCTTAGCAGAGGAGCTCCCCCCCACAGAGTCCAGCTCAGATATGATGACAATCATTGGGCGGAAGGAGTCACGCCTAAGCAAGAAAGGTTATTCCAGCCTCAAAACCCTGCTTGAACTTGTCGGACCTGAAGCTGTGTCTGTTAATGAAGAAAGGCAATTAAAGGGAGTAACAAACTGTGCGGCTCTCTAAAAGTAATACCCAAAGAGCTATAGATCCTGAAGTTGGAGGGAGGATCTTTTGACATATGAAATAGCCCCCTAAAAGCTGAAACCAGACGAAGAGTGACTTTTTAAGTTTTATGTTACATAGGTTTTTACAGCACTGTCTTGCCTTAAGAATGGTCCTGCAGTTTGTCTTCAATTTATTACAACTGAGCGGTACAACACATTACTAAAAGCAATATACACTTCAGACGATACAGTACTAAGAAGCTAAATGGCTGAAAGATTACAAAAAATAGCGTTCTTACTTTAGGAACGTGCGGATTAAATTCCACGGCTCTGTGAATGGCTTCCACTGCATTCATTTCGGCTGTGCTGAGCCCTCTTCTAGAGGCGGTTTCTGGAGAGAATCTAGAAGCATGGAAAAAGAATATCAGCAGAAGCGGTACAGCATACAGACCCATACACTTCTGAATCACAACACCCGGTTTCTGTGTCTTTTCCTATTTCAGTGCAGACAGTTGCTGCAATACAGGCGATAAACATTAGGTGCACTTCACAACTGTTCACTTGCCCAGTATATTTAAAATCCAAATGCTGCAGTTCTTCCATAAGCTCATTTAAGGCTCTTTAAAAAGCCTACTATCAGATTTAGAAAGGCAAAATCATACATTTGATCATTTTTAGGCAATATTTTCAGACATTTTCCGAATTAAAAATCTTCACGGACCAGAACTAAAATATTAACAGCAAAATCTTAAGAAGGGATAATATATAACCAAACCTACCTAAAGTAAATTGGATGAACCTAACACCGTAAAATACGTTAATCATTCAGGACATCAAAAGATATTCTCCTATGTCTTTTCCTGAAGAGTTACAAACACTGCAGAGACAGCCTACTGCCCAAAGAGTTTTACCAAGGATTTCAGTACTCCTTCAGATTTCCTTTGCAGAGAACTCTAGCGCCTCAAAAGACATCAGAGTACGATGTGGGCACATTTATATGCAGGAGTACAATGAAGACTTCACTAGCAGTTCTGATCAGTATTCACGCACGACAGCCAGCTTTTACAAGTATTCGCTGTGTTGAATGAGGAATAACATGCCTCATTCAACCCAGAAAAATCGGGCACAATTCCGCTGGCAGCGTTCTATTCTAGGGACAAATCTGCTTCCACTTAACACCTACTCTGAGCAGGAGATATACAAAAGCGTGTGGGCTGGGATTACCGTCGGGACCCGGGCAAAGCTGTGGCCGTGAGGTGGCATGGGGACTTCTCTTCTGTGCTTCCCTATGCCATCAGAGCGAGTCGGGTGGCGACCGTAGCCAGGCTGCGCTTTCAGGCAGAGCCTCATTTCATTTTACCAGCCAGTAAAACGGGGGTAAGGTGTTAATGCACCAGAAAAATCTGGGTATGGGAACACCAGGCAAGTTATAATTGTGCAGAATAGTATCACACTTGTAAATACTACTCCAACAAACATATAATCAGGCCCAAAGTAATTTATTAAAGGAGGATATTTTTCAATTCCCAACATACTGGGTGTGAAGGTGGTCAAGCAACACCAGATCACAAGGACCTTGAATAAAGCCTTACTGGGTAACGGAGAGGAGGTATTAATTAGGTCATTACTCACAAGGGGCATAGACGTAGCTGTCCACCTCATTTAACGAGGGCAGACAAATACGCAAGATATTGTATAGATTGCTAAAAGGAAAGAGGTGAGCCGTTCATGTCATAGAAGAGTGTCCGTCCGAGGTAGCCCCTGTTCAATATGTGTTGGAGTACTACACTATTCTTGAGGAGGGCATTGAGTTTTCCAGAAAGAGGGCATGTGCGCTAGGGTGGCGACGAGGAGTGGTGAGGGACAGTGTACAACGTTTTTGGCAAATGTTAGTTTCCCACAGGTTGACTCTTTATTATCTTCAAACAAAGGGATAAATCAAGAGGGTAAATAAGTCAATAAAAGAGGCAATCCTAATGGCATTGGTCAATCACCTGTTTGTAAACACTGGACAAAATAAACCTCTGAGTGCACCCGAATGTACTGACAGTGTGAAGGTAGAGTTACCATTTAGAAAGAAAAGACAAAGTTATTGGCCATCCTCACATGAGACGCAAGAAGCAATGACAATAAACCTTATTTAAAATATTTAAAAAGGAGCAGTGCTAGCTGGTGAAAATCTACGTTGCATGAGAGGGGGAGGACTTTTGAGGTTTAGTGAACCAATAAGTGGCCCTTTGAGAAAGGTGGTCCATGGGCAATATGAAGTATGATGTAAGAGAAAATCTTATTCATTCCTAATCTGACCGAGTGACACATTTTTGGACTAGTGAGGAGTAGGCACGGGCAGAATTAGAGAAATTTGGCGACTCGGCATTAAGTTCCCACCAAATTCCACCAATTGCCATGTAGGGTTTTTTTTTTAGTGGTAGAGCAACGTGAACAATGCGAGGCTATAGAATGCAAACAAGGGCAAAATTTGGCATCCCCTAACACAATTTCCAGTTGGGTGGGCGCAATGCAGTATGTCTAAATACAAGTATAATAATAACATATAGGCAACTATTTGGCTTACCACCAAACACATAGCCGGCACAAATATGCTTGGAGTTTGGGTTAGTAAACTAGACAATAGCCAGAAGAGGGCCTACACGAAAATCTGATACAGAATAAAAACAAACAAGAGGAATGATCTGTGACAGGTTTTGTGGCAAGAACTTCAAAGAAATAGCGGGCATCCCGACGCGCTCTGCTTAGATGTAGCATTAAAGGATTTGGTGTTGCATGAAAGTTGGGAAAGTGACCAATCTGTAGCATGTTTTAGAAGAGTAGTAAATAGTAGTATGAAGAGTCTATCTTTAGTGAAGGATAAAGACACTATCAAAAAGATCACATGCAAATGATTATAAGCTCCTTCGACATAAGCTCTCTTTTGAAGTAGGCTGGTCCCCTATCCTAAAAATATAATTTTTGCTTTTTAGATTAGGGAAGCTGCCAGGTGATAACAATTACACAATAGGGAGGGTGAGCTCAAACCAGAGTTGTAGGTTATGCAAAAATAGGAAGAGGAATTTGATACACCTCTTATGTCTGTGCCCAGCCTTAGCGCAAGAAAGAAAATGCTTGCTAAAATCGCTTTTTAATCAACGTGATATAAGGACATGTAGACAAGCAGTAATAGCATGCCTAAAACCAGGCGATCCAATCTTGAATTCCCGTATGGTGAAATTTTTAAAGAGTGCAGACAAGAAAGTTCTAGTAAACGAGTGAACAGAATCTATGCGAGTAGGAGGGGGACAATACGATATAGTGAAATATGAACTAATCGCTGCTCAGGATCTGCCTTTTAAACCGTATTTTATTTTATTTTAATTTTTTTAAGTTTTAATATTTATGCATTTTATATGGCAATAATGTGAGTTTATATTCGTAACATACAGCATATTTTTGTAATGGTATTTATTAACTGTACAATAAAGATGTATTCATTCAATCACAGTAACAGTTGCTAAGAGGACTTCATGCACGATTTTCAAACAAGGGCCCACATGGTCAGAAGCCTACTCGATCAACAGTAAAAGCAACTCAATTGGCCGCACACTCTTGCCTTAGAACATACAACTGATGCTAAAATGGAAGGAAGGGCGTTGCACATTTTCCTACCATTGGCTGAACTCTGCAGAATGTTGCAGAGTTTTTATGCAACTCTGCAAGTTCTGCCAAGGCCTAGTGAGGAGATAGGCATTGTCCCAGGTGTTACAGAGCCACGTGCTGAAAATAATGGGCAGCAAATAAGCTGAGGGAGAGAGAAGAGGGTGGTATAGGGCACTGCTTCAAGGCACCACAGGATGCCAAACGGCACATATCACACATCCTGACGTGGGGAAGGGCATCAGGGGTTAATAATAAAAAATACAAAAATTAAAAACGGGCCTGGAGGTGCTCATGAGTCAGTTGGCCAGTACCCCTATTCCAATGCTAGTTACTTGTAATGCTTCGCATCACCATACAACATTCTTTTAAAGGTGACAAAGTTATTTGTTTCTACTGACATTACCAACGCTTGTTTTCGTGAAGCTGTCGCAGCTGTCCGTGCAAACTACGACGTTGCCGCCCTCTAGTGACCGCAGTCTGTTACCAAAGATTCAGCCTGCGTTTCTGTGATTTTTTATATCATGGAGCAACAGGGGCTGTCCTTGTTGCCAGTGGAGAGGTAAAAGGAGGATGGGCAGATGACAACCACGCAGTTCTAAGGGGATTAGCCAATTTACGCACGAGCACTACAGGGCCCTTGTGTTTTGTTCATTAACTCGTGACGCGTTAGGATGCGTTAATGTTATGTGGGATACTACAGGGCACCATTTCCAGGAGAAAATGGCACTCCAGTATGGGTGTCGCAGTTCGCTATGAATGCTTCCTGGCCATTTTCCATTATTTTGTTATTAGTAATGTTGTGCTTTTGTTTCAAAGGAAATGTGAAGTGATCTAGCAGGCTCTTTTGTGGGATGTTTCCTAATACCTCAGAAATCGGTTGTGGAAGATGAATGATATTGAGGGTTCTAATCACAGCAGATGATATCCGACCGAACGGGAGATGATTGCCTCACATGTGTTTGTCACATGAATAAGCATTCACAAAGTAGAAAGGTCAGGCTGCCAGCCTTTTTTAAGTTTGGTCAATTATTGTTTTTTTGTGGTGTTCCGTAAAATGTTATTATTTGATGAGGTTCCAGGCGGTCGTCAATATTATTTAAAAAAATTTATATATTAAAAGTAAAACAATTGTTTGGATAAAAACACACACGTTGCTATTGTATACCCTGGCATCGAAGGGAACCACTTAGTGTGCGGGTGTTATCTTTGTGGAAAAAACATCAGTTATTGTAAAACGTATCATGTCACGGCTATTTTTATTGCGCGCTCTCACATGGTGCAGAGGCAGCCTGGAAAGGCAGCCGAGTGCTTTACAAGGGGTGTGAACCAGTAGGCAAGATTGCAGAAGGATGCTTACTATTGGGATGGGCAGTAGGAGCGCAGGCAGAATATCATCACAAATCTGTATGTGAAGGAAATGGACTCCAATAAGTTCAATATGGGGTGACTTTTGGGAAGGTGTCAAGGGAAGACAAATATGTTTTCTTCTTTCCTGAAGGACAGTTTCAGATGAAGGGGCGGATAGCCAGATAATAACATATTCTTGTAAGGATGGTTTTCCGTTTTTGCTGCCTTTCTTTGCATTATTCAATAACAGTTTTTAGGTCGAGCGCACAAGTGCTCTGACGTGTTGTAATCTATCTGTGAGCTTTTAACCACTCCCACACACGCCCATCGCTATCACTCGCTCTTTGGCTTGCCTTTCAAAAATCCTTTGTTATTATTGGTAAATGCTTTACTTTTGTCCCTTCTTGGGCTATCGTCCCTGTTACATGGATAATTGCACTTTTGCCGATACGTTTGACCGAGAGCAAAATTATTTTTCCTTTTGTGTCTCTCCTTCGCGCTCATGCTCATGGCAGACGTGGAGCTTTGAATTAGGGTGACAACCTGGCAATGAGGCAAATTCTGGACAGGACTGTAAAAAATTAAGGACAAAGGGTCAAAATTCAGGACAAAAATTCAGGAAAAAGGGTAAAAATTCAGGCCAAAAATTCAAGAACAAACATCAGTTTCACAGACACACGCAAGAGAGGCCAAGCCTCACTGTGTTATCAGTGCATTTATTTACTCTTTTTTAACATAGCACTATTTATTCACTGTGGTCTTTTTGGGATTACCTCCTGGTATGCTACATTCAGGTGTCACATTACGTCCTTGTTCAGTAGTAAATTAATGCCCTTCAGTACTGCCGCAAGGCCATCACCTCTACCCATCTCTACCCAATCTTTCTTGAAGAGAAAGGAACAGCAACATTTTGATTATGTTTCTGAATATTTTAAAACCCCTAGCAAACAGTTTGGGAAACATTAAGGTAATTAACCTTACGCTAGTTTAAAAAAAACATCTGGCTTACCCAAAACCACCCATGGACTTTAAACCTATTTTTTTTTTAAAGAGGCAGGGCAGATGGTGCGGGCGACAGTCTCACATCTAATGTCAGGATGTGAGGTACCCACAACATGTTTGTAGTCTCACAGCACTAGAGTGTATGTCTGGGACTCTACATTTATCTCAGTAATGGGAGCCTGGACTACCAATCGAAGATAATAATAGAGGAGGATGAAATTGAGATCAAATAGGAGACCCACGCAAGTGATTCACAGGGTTGTTGCTAAGAAGTGGATAAATAAGAAAGAGAAGAACAAGGTGGGACAATTCCTAAAATCAGACAAGATAGGTCCACCAAGACTATCAGAAGGTATTGGGTACCTGGGGACTTGCCTCTGCACACAGTAGAGAAACAGAAGAGGCACTGTCAAGTGGTTGAACAAGCAACACCCATTCACCTTGGCAAACTCTTCTGGTGCAATTGTCCGCTGTTTGTGCTTATGAAGGGTGAGCAGGGGCTAGATTTGCTGTGCATTCAAAGAACAAAGTCAATTGTCAGGCTCTGTCTTCGGTGGGAACTTAGTGTTTACTTTTCTTTCTCTGACTTCAAAGTGGGAGGATTTATGAGACAATCTTGCTGGATACTAGGGTTCGGAAAGGTATTTTTTTCTATCACATGACAACATTTAAATAAACTTCAGAGTATATCACAATTAGGAGATCAAATGAAGCACATTTTTGTTAATTCTGGACGGTGCTGGAAACAAATACCTTTATACGATTAAAACAAATCATTGCATTAGGTGATGCAGTTTTCATACATCATCGTCTTTGCACAGTATAGTTTGATTTGAAAAACTGTATATCTGTGCAATGTAATGTTAATTTGAATAATAAAAAATGTGTTGTCTGTAATGGCAGTGTGTTACCACACCATGCATACTCCACTCTGCTCTGCACCACTCCACACCACTGCACCCTACTCTTTATCACTCCATTTTACGCCCCTGCACTGCACTCTTCTCCAGCCTGAACCACTTCACATTATGCCACTGCCCTCTAAGCTACTTCACACTATGCCTCTGTACTCCACTCTGTACCACTCTACTCTATGCCAATGCACTTTACGCCTCTCTACACCACTGCGCTCTACTCCTTTGCATGCTATACCACTCCAGTCTGGGTAACACCAATCTAGTCCGCACAACTCCACTCTATGCCACTCTGCAACACTGCACTGTACGCCATTGCACTCTATGTTAATACACTCTATGCTAGTGCACTTTACTCTATAACACACAACTCTATGCCCCTGCACTCTACATCAATACACTGTATGTCACTCTAATCTACTCTGCACCTCTGCACTCTATGCCGCGGCACTCTACACCACTTTACTCTATGCCATCACACTCTATGCAGCTCCACTCTACCCTGCACCTCTCCACCCTAAGCCACTTCACTCTACTGTGAAACAATCTACTTTATGCCACTGCACTCTGTGCCACGGCATTCTATGCCACTGCACTCCACCCTGCACCCCTCCACTGTATGCAACTGCACTCTACTCTGAAACAATCTATTCTACGCCACTGCAATCTATGCCACTCTGACCACTGCGCTCTAGTTCAATGCACTCTACACCACTTCTCTTTGACCACTCTACTCTGCAACACTGCACTGGCCACCACTAAATTCTATACCACTGTACTCTGTACTACTACATTCTGTACCAATACACTCTATGCCACTCTACTCTGCCCCATGCCATTCTATGCCACTGCACTCTACACCAGTGCACTCTAAACAACAGCACTGTATGCCACTGCCCTTTATTCTGCACCACAGTAGTATATGGCACTGTTCTCTGTACCACTCTACACCACTGCACTAACACTCTACAACACTGCACTCTACACCACTCTACTCTGTACTACTGCATTCCGTGCCACTCCATGCTATGCCACTGCACTGCGCATAACTGCACTCTACGCCACTGCACTCTAGGCACTATACTCTACTCTGCACTGCACCACTCTACAATACTCTACTCTGCACCACTCTATGCCACTGCACTCTATGCCACGAGTCTACTCTGCACTCTATCACAAACTGCACCACTCTGCATTACTGCACTCTCTGGCACTCTATTGTATGCCACTCTACTCCACTGCACTCTATGCTACTCTACCCCATGCCACTGCACTCTGCACCAATGCACTCTAAACAACTGCACTGTACGCCACTACCCTCTACTCTGCACCACTGTACTCTACGCCACTGCTCTCTGTGCCACTCTACATCACTGCACTGACATTCTACTGTGCAACATTGCACTCTCTGCCACTGTATTTTACACCAATCTACTCTGTACTAATGCATTCTACGCTACTGCACTCTATGCCACTGCACTTCATGCCACTCTACTCTGCAAACTCCACTCTATGCGACTGCACTCTACAGCACTATACTCTACTTTGCACTGTACCACTCTACGCTACGCCACTGCACTCTCTGCCATGCAAGTGTACTCTGCACTCTATGCCACTGCACCACTCTACACTACTGCACTCTCTGCCACTCTATTTTATGCCACTCTAATACACTGCACTCTGTCACTCTACTCTGTCCCATGCCACTAACTGCGCTCTACGCCAATGCACTCTACCCAACTGGTGAAAGGCTAAAATTACGGACAACTGCCATCCGTTAAGCTTTTCATCACGGACAACAGACGGTAGGGCAAAATTACAGGCAGTCAGTGAAATTTACAGACGGGTGGTCACCCTACTTTGAATCGATCCACTTATGTCAACTGTCTTACTTTTCATTTTCAATTTATGTGGCAAGAGAAGTCGAGTTAGGAATTTACAACATTAACAGCTCTAGCTCGAGCAAACGCGAGACCTACTGCATTGCAAATGCTTGTTGTCAAGGGTTGTCTGTGTGGCACGGCTGAAATCAAGGAGAAATTTTAGCTATGCTTGGCCTTTTAAATGTACAGAGGGTACCAGCGAAGATAGTTAAGGGTGGTGGTGGTGTAGCCATGCTTGTGTTTACAGGAGATAAAGAGCCAGCTCCATGAATTATGGTTTGCACAGGGTAGACTTTATGTTTCCTCTGAACAAGATGTTACCTCTCTCAATGAGCGACAGCACAAGACCTTATGCTGTGGAGTGTAACAAAAAGTCTTGATCATTTAAATAGGGCCTGGACAGTACCAAGCTGTTTAAAAGGAATGCAGGAATCCATGTATACGCCAAGAGACATAGGCCCTCTTTAAGAACTTATACCGCCATCTGACTTCCATTGCAGCCAGAACACCACCGGCCCTATTATAAGTTTCCCGCCGGAGGAGCAGCCCATCGGGAAACAGGGCCTTAACATTGACGCAGACTCATAATTGAGTCGGCCGCAATGTGGCGGGTGCAGAAACACCCGCCACGCTTTCCACTGCCGTAATTCGGGCAGTGGAAAGCGCGACAGGGCTGTCCATTGGGGCCCATGCCAAGTGCATGGGCAGTGCAGGGGCCCAAGGGGGCCTCCGATGCCCCCATTACACCAGCTTTTCATGGCAGTCTGACTGCCACGAAAAGGATGGTAGATTTGGGAATCAAAATCCCCAGGGCCGTACTGCATGCAGCGACACCCTGGCGGAATACAACAGCAGAGACCGCCAGGCTGTCGACTGGCAGTCGGACCGCCACTGTGTAAGACCGCCAGACTTATAATGAGGGCCTTAGCATTGGGAAGGAGAGTGTAGGCGAAGCTATATTGCTTGCAATTAAGCCATAATTTGATTTAGAGTTGGAACTCAACACTTCAGTAAGAAGGAGAAATCCTTTCTTTAGATTATGTTTGAGTTAGACTGCTGGAATATAGGGTTAAATAAGGTTGTAACGGTCTCTTTAGCATAGTACTTCAGATAACACTTAAGGGGAGTAATGTGCTCCATGAAAAAAAAAAACTGGTCAAGTGTTAAGTCCTATTTGGCAAACAGCAACACTAGAAGTTTCATGTAGAGGCTGCAAATCACTGGGGCAAGAAAGAAACATTGGAAGCCAAGTATTTGATGAGAAGTGGCAATCACTTGAGTTATTTTCCGTGCTATGCTGTGTGTGTTAGAAAGGACCAGGTAAACATTGTTTGACTGATGTCCGTGCAGGTGTATACAGTCTGACAGGATGATAGGCAAGGTCATCAATTAATCAATCAACCAAACCTTTGTAAAGCGCGCTACTCACCCGCTAGGGTCTCAAGGCGCTGGAAGGGGGGGGGAGGGAAGGACTTCTACTGCTTGAATAACCAGGTCTTGAGGCGTTTCCTGAAGGTCAGGAGGTCCTGGGTTTGTTGTAGGTGGGCGGGAAGGGTGTTCCAGGTCTTGGCAGCGAGGTGGGAGAAGGATCTGCTGCCGGCTGTAGTTTGATGGATGTGAGGGACGGCGGTGAGGGCAAGGTTGGCGGGGCGGAGTTGGCAGGTGGGAGTGTGGAAGGTGAGTAGCTCGTTGAGGTAGACCGGGCCTGTGTTGTGAAGAGCTTTGTGGGAATGGATTAGGAGTTTGAAGGTGATCCTCTTGGTGACGGGAAGCCAGTGAAGGTATCTGAGGTGGGCTGAGATGTGGTTGTGGCGTGGGATGTTAAGGATGAGGCATACGGAGGCGTTCTGTATACGTTGTAGTTTCTTATGGAGCTTGGCGGTGGTTCCTGCGTAGAGCGCGTTGCTGTAGTCCAGTCTGTTGCTGACGAGGGAATGGGTGACCGTCCTTCTTGTTTCAGTGGGGATCCATCTGAAGATCTTGCAAAGCATGCGGAGGATGTTGAAGCAGGAAGATGAGACGCCGTGGACTTGCTGGGTCCTGGTAAGTGATTAGTCTAGGATGAAACCTAGGTTGCATGCGTGGGTGGTGGGTGTTGGTGCGGTTCCTAGGGTGGCTGGCCACCAGGAGTCATCCCATGCGGAGCGGTTGGAGCCGAGGATGAGGATCTCTGTCTTGTCCGAGTTAAGTTTGAGGCGGCTCTTCTCCATCCAGTTGGCGATGGCATGCAGTCCGTCGTGGAGGTTAGTTTTGGTGGTGGCAGGATCCTTTGTGAGTGAGAGGATCAGCTGGGTGTCGTCGGCGTAGGAGGTTGTGGGATCGGATGATGTTGGCGAGCGGCGCCATGTAGATGTTGAAAAGAGTCTGGCTGAGAGAAGACTACTGGGGAATGCCGCAGATGGTTTTGGTGGTTCCAAACAGGAAGGGAGGGAGGCTGACTCTCTGAGTTCTGCCGGAGAGGAAGGATGTGATCCAGTCCAGGATCTAGAAGCTAAAAAATCAGTAGAAGAAAAAAAGAAAATTCAGGGAAAGTTAAAAGGGGGCAATGACATTAGTCATGTTAGTGTCAACTGAACAGCTGCATCGGCTTTCACAACCCCACCAGACACCTTCGCTCTGCCACACTTGCGCTCGCCTCTGCTCCTCGCATCCAAAGAGCCAGTGCCGCCACCCAAACTTTTTTGTACCTGGGTTCTACAACCTGAAACAATCACCCCCTCACATAAGAGATGCTAGCGCAGCCAAAACATTTTGAAAGAAACTGAAAACCAGGATCTTTCAATAGGCCACTGCTATGGTAGTCACCACCTTCTCTAAGCACCAAGCTATCCACCCTTGTGGAAGTCTGCGCTCTACAAGTAAATATAATATAACATGTCTAAGAAAGTAGTAAGTCAATAGGAGGGGTAGCTATCTTCATCTGAGGATGCTTTGAGTGATGTCTGGATTTTGACCGTCTCCCTCAAGGGTGAGATTGGAAGATGTGTCTGGGGCAAATGCAGTGGTTATGGATGCTAGGTATTTCTTTGAAGGGGATCGACAGGTCAATGCAGTGTTATGTGGTGGTGATCTTGAAAAATAAGATGTGGAGGAGGAGTGTGGATTGTTCAATGAATTACAGGATGCTGGTAGTCAGAGTGTGTTTATGCCGTTTTCTGCTGCAATTAACAACGCTCTGGTATCATCAATAGCATAGAAGACAGTTTAATTTAGTATTCAGGCTTTCATTCACAGACCAAGATTTTATATCCGAAGCACACAGATTTAAGAGCCAAGCGATCAGCTAGGAACACTTGGTGCACCCAGGACATTGACTTTTATTAATAGGCCTCCTATTGTTATCGAGGTCTTGAACCTACCAGGTGTCGCCGAAGTTTGGCTTGACCTTCCGGGTGCAGACGGGAGTCAGCGAAGGCCTGCAGAATGGAGAAAAGGTCGCCAAGAGCATGTCAAATCAGGTAAGTACTAAAGTGTTTCGATGGGGAAGCATTAAATAACCTAGTAGTGTGAATCACCATTTTAGCATGTTTTGGGGCGAAATATAATGAGTAAGGAGGGATAGTTCAGTCTAAGGGGGGTGGAGGGGTTATATGCAATTGTCAGAGTAGCACTGAGGATCAGGTTCAGGTTGCTTCCAAGTTACAGGCATTTTTGTTCAGCTGGGATGAGGTTAAATAAGGAGGAAGGTTGTTTGTGGATTTAGCATGGAGTAAAGTAGAAACAAGATAGGTGAGGGTGGAGGAGTTGTCAAAGTCTTTATCAGTCAAGAAGGGGAGAAACAGGATAGAGAGAAGGAGAGATTTACCAAGAGGTATTCAAATACTGGGGTGCACTGTGTTCGACAGTGAAGTAGTCACTGTTTTTGTGCAGACTGGATTGATGGATGGATGTTCTTAAAGGTTCCAGGAATTATCACACAGTGAACGTGGAAGCGGGGTAATCCAAAACTCAGTTACAAAGAGGGCATCACAGCCATCATGAGAAAGGAGGGCAGAAAGGTTAGAGGCACATTTTTTACTGAGTTTTTATGAGAATGAGACAGGCTGAGTGGATAGAGCAAGTACGTTGGATGGATGAGTTGGGCAAGTAGAGAGATAGGGACATGTTTTGCTGTGCGTGTCTGAATCATTGGGAGTATGAAGAGGGCTGTGATGGGCATAAGGCACGTTAATAAATATATTTTGGATACATTGTGAGGATTATAACCTAAGGGACTGCAAGGCAGTTGTCACAGGCATCAACCTTCAACACCTTTGCCCAGTTTGGACGCCATGGTCTATGTTGCTATAAGGCAGATGAAGTAAGGCACATGCCATCACACGACCAATCATATGAACCAGAAAATCAAAAAATTAGTCTCTTTTGCTGCATATGCTTCATTTTCATATAAATTATCGTTTGGGAAACTTATTGAAATGGTGTGAGTGTTGATAATGAAGGGAGCTGCAGTAAAAGCGTGTTCGTCTTGCAAAACCTGAACAGAATTTACATGACCGCAGTGATCCACGCACAGCAGCTAAGGAGTCACTTGGAAACAAGGGGGGGGGGGGGGGGGGGGGGGGGGGTTGGGGAGGGGATCGGGGGGGTATAGAATAACTCACTGAATCTTAACTTTTTCACATGCAGGGATGTTCAGGGAGAACACCGGTGATGTGAGAGTCCTGGAAATGACGGATGGCTTGCAGGTAAAGCTCTTATTTTAACCAGACTAGTCTGTGTTACATACACAGAGGACTGATCAAAGCAGCCACGAAGCGTCTCAGAACCAGGGAACTGAAGTAAAATTTCATTTTGCAAAGTCTTCAACTTTTTTAACTGAATTGGTTCCGGGGATCCCAAAACTCGTTTGGGGATTCTCCGAAACCATTCTTTGACTTGAAACTTATTCACTGTCTAGTTACACAATGTTTCCATCTACACTTATTGCCTTTGACACTTTGATAACAGTGCAATAGTACTGCGATTTATAATCTTTGAGACACCTGAGGTTGAAGATTTTTCTCTTGGAATACATTTTTTTTAAATACTGAAGCTCATTCTTTTGTCACTTTCCATCAACCACTTACTAATTAATACACATTTAAAAAGTAAATATGGTTAAGTGCTTTTGTAAATGCTGCAATGCTAGCAATTAGTCCAAAACGTGTGAAGGATGAGAACCCACGTTATTAATTAGACAGAAAGTGTAATCCATATGATAATTAGAAAAAGAACTGGCAATAGAGCTTCATAGTGTGCCAAATGTACACAGTCTTTAATCATAGGTTCATAGATCCATTCAAAGACATTTGGTGACAGTAGTGCAAAGCAATGCCAATCACTGATTCATAAATGCATCCGATAAGTTGATGAGTGTGAGTCAATAACAGTAGTCACCACATGTTTTGCCCTCTATGGTGAATCCACCTGTGGCTTTCTCAAGGCAGTTTAATAATCATGTTTGGAGTACAAGAAGGCATCCGTTTAAGATGCGCAATCGGCAAACTGCTGTCGGCTTTTCTCTCAGCATACTCTCTCCCGGTATTCGGACCAGTTATTACCACGAAGTACATACATGATGAGAAATGAATAGAGTATGGCTGACTGCATGTGGAGTACGAAATAGGAATCCCAAAAAGTGTTCAATTTTGAGCGATATGGAGTAGAGAAGAATGACCAGGATAATGGGTGCAGAATAAATGGGAAAAAAGAAATGCAGAAAAAGGATTCATTTCTCTCTAAGTATTTTGTTTCTGATTACCAACATCAATGTAAGCACGGAAAAGAGCAGACACAAGTAGCCCAGTGATATATTAGCAAGAAATACCTCTATTTCTAACACTGCTCGTGACCATATATACCACTGTTTTATAAATAAATAGATATAAGCAGTGAATAGCCCAATATCAAGATACAAATGTGCACAGAAAATGTTTCCTATCTCTAAGGTTTTTAGGGCCACTGCTACAAAATTTGAGGTAAAGTAGTAAAGTCCCTTTACAGTTTAATATTGAATCTGCTTTTTCGAGCTTTTTTGTGCTCTAAAATTTGTAAAATACCCAAACGTTTACATTTGCTAATAGCCATAACGCCCCTTAATAGAACCAATCTCATCTCTATTAATGGTTGCACTTAGAAAACTCTCCCTTCCGGTTTAGAACTGGTTTTGGCTATACATCAATAATTCTGTTTTTCAAAATAATGTCAAGCAGACTTAGTAATGACTGATATATTTAACGTTTTTTGTGAATTTCATGAAAGAACTTAGTGTTATGATCGAATAAAAAAACATGTAAGGCTGGCACTAGACTATACAATAAAACCCCACAGGGAATCCATTAATTTCCAGAGTTTTTCCTGATGGCAGCGACTGGAGGGCACTCCTCATCCCTCATGGCTTTAATACCACAGTGAACTAGATCCTAGATACTACAGTTCAAAGTTAAAGTTGTTTAAAAACACCTTAAAGGTGATATTATTATCTTCATTTAATTTGATATTGCAGAGGCACAATCACCCATACGTTTTGTTCATTGTGAGAAACTTGATTGCTGGGTGTCGGGATGTGAGCCCTGGTCAAGCAGTACTCACAATTCCTGTGAGGGTAAGGCACAAGCAAAACCCAAATTAACCTCTGCTCACCCTCTGGTAGCTTGCCACAGAGCAGTTAGGTGCAAAACTTCAAACAGTAAAACAGTGAAAACACAACAAAAAATGATCCCACACCAAGTTAGAAAAACAAAACTTAATTTAATAAAAAACACACAACCAAAACGACAAAAATCCAATCAATAGAACTAGTTATGAATATTAAAAAACTGCAGAACAGCGCTTAGGAGCAAAAAGTGCCAACTGGGGACATCTGGTCACGCTGGACCAGGACAGTTCACAGTAGTAGTACCACAGCACTCAAATCAGTCAGTTCAAATTCAATAGCAAAGAATTTCCATACCCACGATTTTGAGCAGACAGTTTTGTCATCAAGGTTTATTGAGTAGCACAATGGTTCACAAATGTTTTTGACCTGTGGCTCCCTTGACCTATTGCCTGTGGCTCCCCATTAGGTTACTTTTTTCTGGCGGTGCGGGAATGTAAGCCTGGCCTCAGGAATACTTCCAATTTCTCCCTGTGTGTTCTTATCCCCTGTCTGTGTGTTCCTGCCTACCGTCTGTGTGTCTTTGCCTCCTGACTATGTCCTCATGCCTCCTGCCTGTGTTCTTGTATCCTGTCTGTGCCCTCATGCCTCCTATGTCTTCTTGCCTCCCTAACTGTGTCCTCAAACCTATCTGTGTGTTCTTGTACCCTGTCTGTGCCCTTATGCCTCCTGACTGTGTGCTGGTCTTTTAACTGTGTGTTTTTGCCTCCTGACTGTGTCATTGTGGACATGACTGGTCTGTGCTGTCTATGAATCTTCTGCCTGCTCTCTCCTGCCCCCGGTGTTTGAGTCCTCAAGCTCCCCGACTGTTCCACCCCCACAAGGCCGACCCCTCACAAGCCCCCTCCTGTCTTTTTGTCTTCCATCCTCCATCCTGGGTGCTACCAGTCCCCCTATGTGTGCGTCTAAAGTCTCCATTCTGTGCCTCCTTTTGGCATGTCATGGTGCTCAGTGCCTCACTGTATCGGACCACTTTGCACTGCTGCAGCAGGGAGCAGCGCGCTTTATGGCTTGGATGGACTTTGCCCCCTGAGCTGAGGGTGTGTGGAGAGAGCTTGGTAACTACCAGGAGAGCTCAGAGCTCCCATTAATGCACTGCAAGTACTCCTAGTTCCCATTAATGTACTCTCAGCTTCTTTCTGGAGTCTGAGGTGATGGTACTGTGCTGCATGCACCTCTCTCAGCCCTGAAATGACAATGACATCAGTGCTATGCCATCTCCTCCCTGGGCTCCCTGACTCATCCCTCCCAAGTCTCTCCCATCACACACTTTGCCTTTACCAATGTATTCCCAGTCACCTCGTTCTGAACACATTTTTTTACTTTGATTTCTTTGGGCTGGGCCTCTCATGTTCTGTGCACATTGTGCAGTGATGTCACTGCACAAAGTGTGCAAACTTGCTCACTTTCAGTTTCTGCAACAATTCAAGACACCTGAGTCCACTGAAGAGAAAGCTAGGTGTAGCAGTGGCCAAACTGTGGCGATCCAAAAATAATGACCAGCAGGGGCAGCCAGGGTAGTTCCTGGGGAAACAAAGGACAGATAATATCCCTAATTAGTATCCATGGCAGTGGTGCTGGTTGACAAGCCAGCAGTTCCCTTATATAGCCATCAACAAAGAAGATGGACACAGAAGGCCAAACATGCAGCGTGCCTTCTGCAGCCAAATGTGCAAGGTGTTCAGCGGGCCATCCAGAGAGCCACAAAATGAGTTAGCACTGCAGGACCAGTGAGCTGCTACCTTCCAACGCTTCCAGCAGCAGTTCAGAGTTCAGGTGTCAAGGGAGCGAGCTCCATCCAAACCTTTTTTTAATGAGCCATTCCTTCTCTGGGGGAGAGAGGGGACAGATGGCAATGTTTCTTCCAAAGCTCCTTCCTTCAGATGAGATGATGAAAAATTCTAACATTTAGATTGTTTAAAGTTAAAAAAATTATCAGGCTACTTATTTAAGCATACAGTACTGCAAGGAACAATGTAAAGGTAAAAACTGGACTTAAGACTAGGAAATTCTCCATGAAATTCGAATCTTGGATAAGAAGCTGTGGCATAGCGTCCATCAATGCAGCAGGTGCACTGGCACCAGGCAGAGGCATGGCGGTGGGGGTTACTTAACACTGATGATTGCTATACTTTATTTTATTTACATCGACTGGGCATTTCCTTCCTTGCAGTATGGCTCATGACACACTGGGCACGCCACTGCTTTGGAGAGAGGACTTTAGGGAAGCGGACTAGTTGACTCCTTCCAAGGACACCTTGTTTTCTAAAGCAAAGGTATGCCAACCCTGAGGCCATTAAAAAGCATTTAAGGGGTAGTTTCCAACAAGGCATCCATTGTGTCCATTGTCTGTTGCCCACTCTCCATTCGGTCACACGACAGCAGCAAGATAAAGGATCCAGCGTGTGAGGAGGAATCGGCCTCGGAATGCGGTCACTGACTGTGGCATTCCAGAAATAGACTTTCCACCACAGCTTTGACATAATCCTAAGCGTGGAAGACTCCAGATGCATCCTGCTGAGATGTTCAGGACTCGCAGGATCCATGCTTCAATCCACAGCACAGCATCTGCAGGACTCTAGGTACCATGGGCGCAACCTGCAGTGGTTCTCATACTGAGTGCTTGGTGCGGGGCACCTCTGGACTGTTTTAGTGGCACACCGGGGTGCCATGGCGCACAGATTGGTAACCACTGTGGTAGCAGGTCAATTCTTGATACACTTCAGAAAGTGATACATCATGTAAACAGCCTGTAGACAGCCAACACGTTTCATCACAACAAGTGCCGTTTCAAGGCTGAAAATATATCAATGAATTATAAGTACAATACAAAGACAGGATTAATCTTCATATAAGTATATACACTTAAAAACCCTTATTGCCAAACCTTGAGACAAAAAAGGGGAGGGTGGGTGGTCGCTAGAAAATGGGACCAAAAAGAGTGCTCCACATAGTGAATAGTGTAGAGAACAACAAGGTTCACAAAAGGAAACAATCCCATTAAAATACCACCGAACACTGCAAAAGTGGCAGAAAAGTCTCATCGGCTAAACAAAACCAGTGTAAAGTCAGTTCAGAATAGTAAAGCTCCCAAGAATCCAACAGTTGAGAAAATTGTTCTGTAATACAACACTTGCCTCCAAACCATGCAGCACTTGTGCAATCGTATCCCACAGCATGTGGGAATAACAGCCCAAAAAAACATGCTGGGTTCACAGACCACAATGCAAGGCTGGCAGAAAAAAACATTCTTCCCAAGTGAGTCCAACTTTTTGGATTCCCTATCTGGGGGAGTGGTAAGGAGCACCCCCTGGGAGGAAGAGGCTTGGACCACCAACCTCTCAGGTGTGGGGTGTTGCTTTAAGAAACTTGGGCTCCCAGGTGCGGGATGATGGCAGTGGGCAATTGCCCAGTCTACAGAAGCCCGCATGTTGGGTTTGGAGCAGGTACCCAGTAAGACATCAGTGAGGGCATCACTGACCGGGAGCAGGGGCTCAGAGGTGGAAGCTCCTCTGTCAAGAGATTAGTCTTCATAGCCACTGAGAGCAGATGATGGTTTAAGACCTCATCTGCCCTCCTCAATACCATAGCAAAAGAAGCTCCCTCCTCTATAGTCACAATAGGAGGAGAAGGCACCCAGTAAGACATCAGAGAGGGCATCACTGACCGGGAGCAGGGGCTCAGAGGTGGAAGCTCCCACTTGCAGCACCTCTGTCAAGAGATTAGTCTTGATAGCCACTGAGAGCAGATGATGGTTTAAGACCTCATCTGCCCTCCTCAATACCATAGCAAAAGAAGCTCCCTCCTCCATAGTCACAATAGGAGGAGAAGGCATGCCAGAATCTGGAGAAGTATCGAGTCTGCTGGTCTCATTCAAGCCTTCATGCCAGTCCATTTCTTCATGAGGCTGGTATTCTAAAGGGCCCTGCGACCCCTCTCCATCACTAAAGCCTCAGGGTCCAAATGAGGAGGCAGAACTCCTGGCCGTGTCACCTATTAGGCTCCATGTCAGAGTTGCCGATTACAAAGGCGAAGGTGCTGTCTGTGGACATGGATGGCGCCAAGAGCATCTGCATCGGGGAAGATTGGGTGGCATCAGCGGCACTGGTTCAGATCCGGGACTGGATCCGTGGAGCCCCTCTGCGCTAAAGCCGCAGAACCCAAAGGGGCCTACTCAGACTCTGCAGAGACCGAAGGCACTCCAGAGGGGTCAGGCTGACCAAAAATTAGATGCATGGCCTCATAGGACTTTCGGAATTGGGCAGGGGGTTGCTCCGGCTCCCGGAAATTCAGGGAGGCGTAGTGTCAGAGCAGGTTTCACAGTACAAGGCCTAGAGTGTCAATGCTCCCTTGTCTCATAGGCCAATGGACTAGGAGTATTTAAAGAGCGCTTCAACTTATTTCTTGTGCCTCAACTTACCATTGTCCCAAGGATTTGGAGTGTGGTGGTGACTACTTCAGACTCTGCGACTGATCCAGGGAGCTTCCTCTCAACCAGGATCTCGACTTGCTCAGAGTTGAGTGCCAGGCCACCATCAGCTTCAGGGACCGCTCCCCCCAAAGCCTTCAGATGCATGACTTAGGACTCAAAACATGAGTTCAGGTCCTGGTTGTGCTCCAGACATCAAAGACACAAAAGGTGACGATCAGTCACAGGCATTGCCTGATGACAGGACCCACAGGGTTTGAATCCTGTGTTCCTAAAAGAAAAACAGCCAGTCAAAAACTGACTGAGGGGTAGCTCTCTTTGGATCAGCGGTTAGTCGGCGTGGAAAGAAAAGAACTGACGTAAGTGCGTCTGGGTGGTGCCTACATAACAGTACGCAGTGGTAGTGCTCACGAACATCTTCCAGATCCAGTCTGACGCCTGGGGAAATGACAAAGGTAAGAAATCTGCAGCTAGAAGTGTCTATCAGATATTTCAATTGCTTGTCCATCTTTGTGATGACAAGTTTTTCTATTTATGGTCAGAAGTACTAATAGAATTGCAGTTTCAAAAAACAAAGTGGCAGACAGTGTAGTAATTATGCAATTCAAATGAAAATAATCAGGATTATAATCAGGAAAACATAGGCCTCCAGCTCTCCTCTTTACTGCCACTTATAATATTCATTAGCATATTCCTTTAAGTGTTCAGCTCCATTGGTAGTTAAGAAAAAAAAATCCAAACTGCAAAGTCAGTCACAAATATCACTGTGACTTTCAAGGAATACACTAACTCCCAGCAACTCAATTTTATGTCCAAAGTTCCACCAGGTCCTTGAACTCTCTCTCCAACTGCACCAGCTTTATCTACAGGTCATTCTGCACTCCCCTCGGATGGTGGAGGTGGCTCAGAGCAACAAGCAAATGAGAAATCTTCATTTATAAATGGTCCACTAATTTAATTCTAGACAGTCACAAGTAATGGCCACCTGTATCTGCAAGAATTAGCAAGGGGCTGTTGCCACACGCCCCTCAAACAACTTTGTCACAGACATTAAAGTCAGAATTGCAAATACCCTCTCCCAAAATACAGGCAGTCAGAAATGATTCACTACAGCAAGCAAAGAATACCTTTAACATATGTTCTACACATGTGAGGATGACCCCCAAGCAAATAGGACTAAGATTTTTAGTTCTGCATTGATTAATTTCCTGCCCTCTGGACAGACTTTCAAGAACAACCTTTCCTGTAGTCTCTTACCACCTAACCCTAAAACAGTGCATTCTTTATTCATGGGTGCTGGGCCCTCTAAATGTCTAAACTCCTATCAAGAAAGCTCAGTTAATAATCTACACATCAAAGGAAATATCCACTTTCAAGCCCTCAGCCGTACTGTACTGCTTCTGGCCATAAACATCTTAGGCTCATCTCTAAACCCAATTGAGGAGAACACCACATGCAGAGGTTATATGCAAGGCATGGGGCTAATCTTGCCTTCCTTTCCTGGGCCTACAGTGTGGGCTTCCTTGGAAATATAGCTTAATAGATCAGAGAAACTTTTTTGTTTTTAAAATAGAAAATTGGGCTGTTGTAAAACAAAATCTTTATTAAAAAACAGCCACAGATATTATGGTTTGCTGAACCATGCAGGCCACCATCCCTGTGAATGCCCCACCAATCAAGTGAATTGCAACCCACCTTCCGCATATTAAACTGCAAAACTCCATTTGAGAATTTTGCAAGCTAAAGACTGGTCGCAAACTGCAACCACTTTTAGCAACCAATATATTGATACATCTGGCCATAAGATCCCATGGACAAGAACATGTCCTTAGGAGAGGGAACACTTTCTTAATTCCTTCTAAGAAGTCTTTCACAACAGGGATTTTGAAAAATAAAAGTTTGTGAAGTGCATTTTCTAAATTATGTAACAAGTACCACAAGTGCCTTTATGGAACAAAAAACTGCAGCCCATGTTTAGTCACATCAAGAAGATATGGAAATACTTATTTCTCTTGACATAAGGTTGGCTACAACAGATGCAGACTCTCTTCCATTTTTAGTATAATGTTCCAGTAGATGGATGCCTCACCCCCTTCAAAATATTCATGTAACCTTGCAAAATATTTAAATGTCCATATTGCAAGAGTTCAAGAGCCAAGCTGTAAAGTTTGGTGATAGAATGTAGGGATGAAGACTTAGGGCCCTGAACAAGCGATCCGGTCTGCACTGCAGTTTATTGTGTGTACATTCCAATAGGTGTAGCAGACTGGTGTACTACCACTGACATGGCCACTCCAGAACAATGAAGATAATTTAGTTGTGTCTCTTGTCAGTTTCATCAACAATGGAATGAAAGAGATCAGTAGAAATGTCTAGAAAAACGACCATCAACTGATAAAGAGAATTCCCCAAAGTGACTGGTTGGCAATATATGAATGTGTAACTTAAGCATTTCTTCCTTACTATGTTTGCAGTTAAGTCTACTTCTGGAGAACATGTTCGCAAAAGATGCCTTGATCAATATTATACTATTAGGATCTGCTTGAATTTCTCTGCTGAGAAAATTCCTTTCTGCATTATGAAAACCAGACAGATGGACTGCACTGATGAGCAAATTCTTTGAAACTGACGATTTCTTCATTGTCTGGCCTCATAGTGACAAAGCTCAGGAACTTGAGCCTCCCTGCATTAAGTAATGCATCATTGCGTGTTACAGGTTTGAACAAGCAGGGGTGTTGTTTTGAAGCTCTATAGTTCACATCTGATGGTCAGGTGGACTGTCCTCAATTCCAGAAGGTTGATGTGGTAAGTCTCTTTCTCTAACCACGTTCTCTGAGCTTGAATCTAATCCACGTGGGCCTCCCAACCTAGAAGTGAAGCATCTGTCATGGTGGTTTGAGAAAAAGAGTGTCTGGGTGAAAAGAAGACTCTTGAGGAGGTTGGCTGATCGGCGCCACCAAGGAAGAGACTCAATAGCAGCTTGAGTGTGTGAAATTTGTTTTCCAAACTACCTGAAAGCTGGCACCACTAGTCTTCCAAGCATTGATGCAACACTGGGTACCAGAAATACAAAGGATACTATCAAGCCCAGAGGTGATGAGCTTAGGCAGGGAGTTGCATGTCATCTTCAGAAGCCTCTGACAACTCAGGTGGTACAGTCTTTCCTCCAAAGGATAAACACTTGCCAACTGAATATACTCGAAGGGTGGGGGTCAGGGAGTTTCAGTAATATCAGTGTAGGTGAGCGAAACATGTACATCGTGTGGACATTGAATTGTGGAGTTATTTTGAGGGTTTCATTCCAAGCTGCACAGAAACAATACTTTATGCTATATCTGAGTTGCTATCCCTCTACTGTGCCCTTAAGTAAGCCTTCTCTGTTTGCTATCATTATCTTTGACGAATCACATGTACAGAGGGAGAAACAATTACTTAACTGGAATAAAACAGAATCTTAGGTCTCACAACCTCCTCATGCCTTTATTCTCTTACCTGTAAACATTAGGAGTGCTTAGAAGCAGGCTTAGTTAAGGTAACAAGTGCTAAATAAATAACTGACAAAGTCCCAACAACTAGGTATGCAATTCACTGAGGTGGACATATAAAACCACCCATTGTCCACGACTAGTCATGGCGCATTGGGGAAATTATAGCCATGGAACTAGGAGACTTGATGTTTAAGTCATTACTTTACTACTTTGCCAAAATCTGCTGGTTGTAATCGCCGTTTTAAAATGCTAGGCCAATTAAAAAAAAAACAGTGGCATTTATTTATGGAAAGTAGTCCCCGAGCACCCCAGTTGTTTAGTAAGCAAGATGGAAACTATGGGATCCGAAGACAAGGTTTTTATTAATCACAGCGTCTCCTTGTGACAAATTGTGTGCTTATGGGCTATCACTTACTAAACTTATTTCTCTGCTTGTTTGTATTGTCTACAAGACTTTCTGCACTCCCACATCTAAAAAAAGAAAGTGAAAAAAAAAAAAAAAAAAAAAACCCAAAACTAGGGGGCTCTTGCACTTGTTTTTTTAATAAGCCCACAGGTGGGCAAGGTCATGGGGCCACTGCCATTTTAATGCAGGTGGGGACCACTGCCCCCGACCCCCACTGCCCCGGGGACCGCTACCTTCCCAGGGCTTTAAAAAAATATAATGCGGAGGACCGCGTGCTCCCCAGAGCCACGGGGACTGCCACCTCCTCGGGACACTGAAGACAAACATTGCGGGGGTCATCCTCCTCCCTCCCTCCTGCAGCCCCGGGGATCACTACCTCCCCGGGGCTTTAAAGAAA
Organism: Pleurodeles waltl; assembly: GCF_031143425.1. Taxonomy (NCBI): domain Eukaryota; kingdom Metazoa; phylum Chordata; class Amphibia; order Caudata; family Salamandridae; genus Pleurodeles; species Pleurodeles waltl. The sequence goes on from NC_090445.1 coordinate 515,213,704, forward strand.
TACAGTGTGGGAGTTTGTAGCGAGGTCCGGGGACCACCACCTCCATGGGACACTGATCACAAATTGTGCTGGGTGCCCACCACCTCCTCAGGGCAATAGTCAATGGAGGGGGGCTGCCCAGCACAAGGTTGATGGCCCTGGGGACCTCCACACCCAAAGGCCGTCTCCTGCTACGTCCCAGGGTGCCAGACCCTGGGACATGGCTATTTGCTTTTGCTTGGTGGAAGCTCACAGCTCCCACCAAGGAAAAGCAAACAAAGTCCACTTTCTGCAAGTTAGAGCTGCTAAACAGCTCTCACTTGCAGAAAGCAGAGCTTTCTTCTGTCTTCCCTGCACGTAAATATGCATACAGGGAAGACAGATGAAAACATTGCTCCGCAAGCAGGGAGCTGCTATTTAAAGCAGCTCCCTGCTTGTGGGAGCAATTCTGGCTCCTACAGGATGTTTTGAACCGGTTGGGACCGTGGGGGCCTTGAAGGCCCCACCCCCACGGTCCTGTCACTCTATCTCCCTTTCATCCCATAATAAGATGGGAGAGAGAGAGACTCTCTCTTTCATCCCATAACGAGGGAGGGAGGGAAAGAGGGAGAGAGAGAGAGAGAGACACACGCACACACACAGACAATGCAATGGCCTCTCCATGCAGTGACTTCTTAAAAAAAACAACAACAAAAAACGCATAATGGTTAAGGTCATAGACTCTCACACTGAAAGTTGAGGGTTCTAGTCCAGGTGTGTCTGTGGTCATTTCCCTAATTTAATTTATTTTCAACTTCAAAAACTTAACGTTCATAATAAAAGCTGATCTCACTCTTAATTGACAAATACATTTTTCTTTTTAATTTGTCCAGAAAGACCTCATCCTAAGTATCATTCACCAAAGGCTAAAAAAACTCTCTCTCTCAATTTATCTTTTTCAATCTCATTCTCCCACTCACAAACCCACTCAGACCCTTGCACACCCCACTCACACACAGACCCATTCAGACTATCACACACCCAGTCACAGACCCACTGAAACCCTCACACACCCACTGATAAACCCACAGAGACACAGATACACCCACTAAGACACGGATGCACCCACTCTCACCCCCAGATACACCCTCTCACACCTATTCTCACACCTAGAGAGACAGGCGGTGGCCAACTCCCAATGTGCACAGACAAAGTGTCATGCGCAGCGTGGGGTTAGGTGGCTAGGGGGGTTGGCTGAAGGGTCTGGCCGTAGGCCAGGCCCTGTGGCCAACTGCTGCCATGCACGACCTTGTGCAGCAGTGGTTGGATTGACGTATAGAAATGAAAATTACTTTACGTAAAAAATAAAAAATAAAAAGAAATTCACTGAAAAAAAAAAAACGTTACAGGGACGTTATAGTTAGGCTCACTTTTTAAACGTACCATAGAAATTCACCTATCACAGTTATCTCAAGTAACTATAACTTGTGCCCTAATGTAAAAATAATTTGCACCCTCGCCATGAACGGCTAATTACCCAACAAATTACGCCACTCATGACATATTTGATAACATCATGGATAGTATCAAAGTAATATTTTCAGTAAAAGGTGTGACCAAAAAACTGTGCATGGCAGGCGCTCGAGTTATGGTTACCTTACCTAAATATTTAAATTAAAAAATGCATGTTAATTATCACAGACAACAATGAGGGAGTCAATCATCTAGAGAAAAGTACACTTGGTTCTTATTGTCACCAGTATGTTGGCTCACTCCAAAAAGCAGAGTGAAGAGCCCTCCGACAGTTTGGCAGCAGACATTCTGAAATAATACACACAATATGGATTGGATATGCCCACTAAAGACTCACACCTGAAAATACTTCAATCATACTGACTCATACACATGCAAAACCAGTCACTCCCCAAGGATAGGGGGGTCTAAATACAACCTATATAACCTGATATAGGTATATCCAATCCATATTGTATGTATTGGTGGCGTACACAATCCATATTGAACTTATAAGTCAGCGCATGTATGAACCCTATATAAACTGATTTCAAGTGTCTGCACATTGTACATAGATTTAAAGATTTAAAGTTATAGTTGACTCTATACATATTGAAATCAATGGACTCTGAGATAATTTAGAGCCACCTCAGGATAGATTGCAGATCATTTAGTAACCAGTGCTGTCATCATTTTCTATGTAGGTTGTATTTAGACCCTCTTATCCTTGGGGAGTGAGTGGTTTTGCATGTGCATGAGTCGGTATGATTAAAGTATTTTCAGGTGCGAGTGTGTAGTGTATTTCTGTTTTTCATGTTTCAGAAGATAGGTGGGACTTCGTCTTTGTATTCTTGTATCATTTTGTTGAATATATTTATGACTTTATGATATTTATGAAAATATATTAGACTATGATAAAAAAAATAGATTGCATTTATGGTTAGAATTCAATAAAGTTAATTTTGTAAATTTATAAACAAGGCTCAAGAGATATGTATCAGTATACCTAAATTATATAATTTGGTTTTGCACATTATGTGTAAATATGAGACTGCTGAAGTGGCCTATTGCTTGTGTATAGTAGATATATCCCCCTGGAGGGGCCATTTTCTGAGTTACAGGGACCCTCTTGTTTCATTAGGGTAGGTACCTAAGCCAGGCAGAACCTACCTACTCTAGTCAGGGCAAGGGAGTTACACACCCAAGATAACCCCTGCTCACCCCCTTGGTAGCTTGGCACGAGCAGTTAGCTTATCCCAGAGGCAATGTGTAAAGTGATTGCACAACACACACAATACATGTGATGCAATAAATACACCACAAAGGAAACACAACACAAAGTTATATAAAATTAAACTGTATTGCACAAAACATCAACATGTTGATAATGCCCTGCTACACAAGCAGTTGCCAGAACATCACACAGTTACTAATACTGTGCAAAAGCAGCAGTAATCATATAAAACACATAGGTTACTGGTTATTCTGCAACACAAGCAGTAGTCAGGTTGTCATCATTATTACCCAGAATGTACAGGTCAGGATAAACATATCACCAAAAATGCCAGGACATTATCATACAGGGAGTGCAGAATTATTAGGCAAATGAGTATTTTGACCACATCATCCTCTTTATGCATGTTGTCTTACTACAAGCTGTATAGGCTCGAACGCCTACTACCAATTAAGCATATTAGGTGATGTGCATCTCTGTAATGAGAAGGGGTGTGGTCTAATGACATCAACACCCTATATCAGGTGTGCATAATTATTAGGCAACTTCCTTTCCTTTGGCAACATGGGTCAAAAGAAGGACTTGACAGGCTCAGAAAAGTCAAAAATAGTGAGATATCTTGCAGAGGGATGCAGCACTCTTAAAATTGCAAAGCTTCTGAAGCGTGATCATCGAACAATCAAGCGTTTCATTCAAAATAGTCAACAGGGTCGCAAGAAGCGTGTGGAAAAACCAAGGCGCAAAATAACTGCCCATGAACTGAGAAAAGTCAAGCGTGCAGCTGCCACGATGCCACTTGCCACCAGTTTGGCCATATTTCAGAGCTGCAACATCACTGGAGTGCCCAAAAGCACAAGGTGTGCAATACTCAGAGACATGGCCAAGGTAAGAAAGGCTGAAAGACGACCACCACTGAACAAGACACACAAGCTGAAACGTCAAGACTGGGCCAAGAAATATCTCAAGACTGATTTTTCTAAGGTTTTATGGACTGATGAAATGAGAGTGAGTCTTGATGGGCCAGATGGATGGGCCCGTGGCTGGATTGGTAAAGGGCAGAGAGCTCCAGTCCGACTCAGACGCCAGCAAGGTGGAGGTGGAGTACTGGTTTGGGCTGGTATCATCAAAGATGAGCTTGTGGGGCCTTTTCGGATTGAGGATGGAGTCAAGCTCAACTCCCAGTCCTACTGCCAGTTCCTGGAAGACACCTTCTTCAAGCAGTGGTACAGGAAGAAGCCTGCATCCTTCAAGAAAAACATGATTTTCATGCAGGGCAATGCTCCATCACACGCGTCCAAGTACTCCACAGCGTGGCTGGCAAGAAAGGGTATAAAAGAAGGAAATCTAATGACATGGCCTCCTTGTTCACCTGATCTGAACCCCATTGAGAACCTGTGGTCCATCATCAAATGTGAGATTTACAAGGAGGGAAAACAGTACACCTCTCTGAACAGTGTCTGGGAGGCTGTGGTTGCTGCTGCACGCAATGTTGATGGTGAACAGATCAAAACACTGACAGAATCCATGGATGGCAGGCTTTTGAGTGTCCTTGCAAAGAAAGGTGGCTATATTGGTCACTGATTTGTTTTTGTTTTGTTTTTGAATGTAAGAAATGTATATTTGTGAATGTTGAGATGTTATATTGGTTTCACTGGTAATAATAAATAATTGAAATGGGTATATATTTGTTTTTTGTTAAGTTGCCTAATGATTATGCACAGTAATAGTCACCTGCACACACAGATATCCCCCTAACAAAGCTAAAACTAAAAACAAACTAAAAACTACTTCCAAAAATATTCAGCTTTGATATTAATGAGTTTTTTGGGTTCATTGAGAACATGGTTGTTGTTCAATAATAAAATTAATCCTCAAAAATACAACTTGCCTAATAATTCTGCACTCCCTGTAAATGCACCCTCATTACTGCACCTATGATGAAACCTTACCCAAAAATACACATGGTGCAGTAAACGCATTATCAGAGGCCCAGACATTATCCTGAATGCACATGGCAGTGAAAAACATCTATTTGCAGGGCAGAGCACACCTCTGCTGCTATTACACGAGGGATGATCTCACACACACCCCCAGGTCTAGCGCAGGAGATCCTGCGCTCCTATCCTGGATAGTGCTGTATTCCGTTTGTGCACTAGGGAGAAGATACAACTGCCTGACTACTAGGGAGGTCCTCCTCTGGCCCTAAACTTGCTTCCACACTTCTCCGGTGGTGGGAAGGTGGCAGCTGGTCACTGCTGGTCTACCTTCATGCCGCAGGAACACCAGCAGCATCTCCTGAAACCCTCCAGGGTCTGCCGCACTGCGGCCCGGAGCCCCCACGAGGTCGCCCTCACACCAGCAGAGTTGGTGGGTCCCTCCTTGCCACCCAGCGATGCGTTCTGGGCCACTCCTGCTCCCTCAACCAGCACACCCGCACCAGACACGTTGCGCAAGCCCAGCACGTCAATTCCTATCCCGGGCTGCGGCAGAGATTTCCCGGCAGCAGGGAGGGTCCGCTTGTGTCCTGCCCCAGCAGGTGAGCACTTTGCTCGATCTCACCGACAAGCTTCCGGCAGGCTCCTCTCCGTTCTCACTGGCTGGAGAAGGGGGGGCCCCTCACCTGCATCGGCACAAGGGCACTTGGGGATAATGAAAGACAGCGTTCTTCACAAGCACAGCAAATTAGTTAGATACAGCCTTCCCCTCACGCTGGGGAAACAAAAAGTAAAGTGCTCTACTTGCACTATGGTGATGATTAGCTGCAGTGCACTCCAGCTTTGTGAGGCAATAGGTTGCAGGGGAGCAGGGGACCCACCACCAAGCCCCTGGAGACAATAAAATGGGGCACAGGGTATAAGAAAACAGGCCAGCACAAAGGGATGCATAAAGTGGCAGTTCCTCTTAGTGATCCAGTAGGTCACAGATCAGCACAACAGCAGCAGTCCAAAGGCGGTTCCTGGCGAATCCCTCCAGCAGCATCCTGTGTCCATTTCAGTAGTCCATTAGGGTCTCTCCTACATGGGGAAAATCCCCTGCAATTTTACTACAGTTTTGCACAACTTTTAAAAAAGGGGGAGAAGAGGTTCCAACCAGTCCTAACTGGTTCTAGGAGTGTCCCCTCTCTCCTCCAGCACAGGCTCCAGATATCAGTGAGGAGTAAACAAGCCTTTTGTGTGAGGCCAGGGCACAGCCTTTACAAATGCAGGTGTGCACAGCCTCTCCTTCTCTCAGCTCAGGGAGACCATTCAATATGCAGATTCACCTCTGTGACACCTCCACCCTCCCTGTGTACAGGCTATCTGAAAAGTATGCACAAAGCCCAGCTGTGATTCTGCCCCAGACGTGGATTGGAGTCAAGCTGCATAACACCAGAGTCATAAGCACAGCGAAATGCCCACTTTCTAAAAGTGGCATTTCTATAATGGTAAAAAAAAAAATACACCTACACCAGTAAGCAGCATTTCACATTACCATTACCATCATACCAAACATACCTACGCTACCTCTCATGCATCAGATAATACCACCTAGACATAAGGTAGGGCACTTTCAATGCAATCATATGAGCAGGGCAGCATTCACAGTAGTGAGAAACCAAATAGGCTGTTTGTCACTACCAGGACAGGCCACACATCCAGGCACATGTCCTGCCTTTTACATACATAGCACCCTGCCCATAGGGCTAGCTAGGGTCTACCTTAGAGGTGACTTACCTGTAGTAAAAGGGGAGTTCCAGGCCTGGCAAGTAAATGTAAATGCCAGGTCCCTATGGCAGTAAACTGTGCACGCAGGCCCTGTACTAGCAGGCCTGAGACAGGTTTGAAAGGCTACTTCTGTGGGTGGCGCAAGCTGAGCTGCAGGCCCACTGGTAGCATTTAATTTACAGGCCCTGGCTTTAGGGATACCACTGTGCAAGGGACTTACAGGTAAATTAAATGTGCCAATTAGGTGTGAGCCAATCATACCAACTTTAGAAGGGAGAGCACCTGCACTTTAGCACTGATCAGTAGTGATAAAGTGCTAAGAGTCCTAGAGCCAACAACAAGAGATCAGAAAAAATAGGAGGAGGAAGGCAAAATGTCTGGGGATGACCCTGTAAAAAGGGCCAGGTCCAACATCCCTCATGAAAATATATGCTTGTCTCATTGACTACTCTCATCTACCACACTTAACTTAAGGTCAACGTATAAGACAGTGTGAATCTTAAAATGAATGTTACATACAAAATACTGGATGATAACATGACTCTTCCAGAAATGCTTCCAATATCATTAGATGAAAGTACACATTAATTAAAGAGCAGCCAAAGAGACATGGTTCATCCAAAAAATTTATGGGGACTCTTCACAGGAGCACCATCAAGAAATATGAAAGAACTTATTAGGTTTAGGTTCCAAGATTTCTTAGCATCAGTGTGGCACTGGAAGAAGGCTGAGACAGTACTAGGGGCCCTTGCCGCTGCACCAAACTATCCCCTATTTCTGCTCCTACATAGACCACAACATATGATGCGTAGCCCTACACTTGCACCTCTTGCTGATCTCACCCTCATGGTACGTGTAGGGGTAAATGACAATCAATGAAGAGTACTACTTCTATGGTCTATTACTCAAAAACAAAAAGTGTCTTGCTACTCACCAATGTTATTTTTTTAAGATTGTTTTGTTACACTGAAACAAAGTTTACCTTTGGATTGTTTTGAAGATAGTCAACACGTTTCACAGCTCTAAACTAAAGCAGTTTATTCAGGACTAAAATGAATTAGACTTTGGGAACTTATATCTTGGGTACACAAAAATGGGGTGACAACATCAGTGAGAGGTAGGATTAATATTCCTAATATTGTTAGTCTGATTTTTAGAAGGACTCATCATGGGGCAGAGTACACCTCAGTTTTAGTGGCAGATGGTTGTATTCTGTCCTCAGAAAGCTGCTGCATTTCTGTTCTCTGTTTCTGACTTTCCTGATAATAGGGTGTCACTACTGTTCCTCTGGGGACGTATCTGAGACCAAAGATTTGCTTTAATACAACAAACAGTGTTATTCAAGGACTACTTCTACAAACCAAATTATCATTGCGATTCTGCTTCTTTTTATATCTGACATTGGTCATTCTTATCCTTCCTTACATTCAATAGGTATACAAAGATACTTGCCATCAACGTGTGGTATTAAATCAGTGATGACATTGGGTAAAAAATAAATGTGAAGAATAAAACAACCTAAGTGTTTCTGCTTTATTTTATATGTTGGTGATCTGTGGAAGGATTTGAAAAAATTGTTTGGACCAACTTTATATTAGTCATTCCTTGTTCCTGTATCTGGTCTACATGTTTCCTGGCCTGGCTACCTAAAATAAAGTCAAGTGGTGTATCTTCAACACCTAAATGACCATACCCAGCTAGCCTAATCTATGGTATCCTCTATTTTTTTTTTTTACGAAAAGCAAATTAATCTATGGAAGACACTATGCTGAAGACAGCTATTCCCTATGCTGAAGCTGATTTAAGCAATACTAGGATTATGACCTAGGTTTGTTCTGTGTAGTCACTGCTGCTAAAATATGATCATGTAGGCTACCCTACAAAAAAAAAAGTACACTCTTGATGTCTCTCTCAGCCACGAAGTCCAACACCAACACACACAGACCCAACAAAATGCCTCCTAAGCCTGCTTGAAGAGGAACACTATATTGAAAAACAGGACTATTGTGACCCTCACACAATTATCACAACGAACAACACACCTGCTACAAGCTCAAAATATACTGCTCACCCTTCTCCTAAACAAAACAACACTGCCACTAACATAATTTTTCTAAACTGCCAGCTCATAAATGCTCGAACACTCTAATAAAACAAGCACCACATCTACGACCTGCTCACAGACACACAACCTGACTTACTATTCATCACAGAATCATGGTTGGGAAATGACATGGCCCTAGTGTTGCATGAAGCCGTTCCTCCGGGCTATCAAACCATCACCCAAAACTGTATAGGCAAGAGAGGAGGTGGACTAGCTATTGTATTCAAACAAGCAATACATCTCAGTAAAACAGACAACATTTCCATACAAGGTTGTGAAGCCCTCCTTATCAGATGCCACCCTACACCAACCTCCTACAGTTACTTTTGCCTCCTTTACAGACCTCCACCTAACTAAACATTCCCAGATGCTTTTCTAGATACAGTCTCAAACCTTACTACATTATACTCAAACCTATGCATTTTGGGGACCTAAATATTTGGTTTGACAAACCCAATATTCTCCATCCAAAAGCTATCACCAGGGGCGTAGTCGCATTGAACCTACATTAGATTGTACACAATCCCACACACATTGCTGGACACATCCTAGGTGTCATTTTTGCTAAGCCTGAACTAGTTACCGTTCATAGCATCACGCTAATCATATGATCAGACCACCATCTGATAACTTTCCGACATAAATCACCACAAATCAACACACCCCACAACTACTTGCATACATGCACCTATCGACCATGGCACAAACTTAATTTTGATGACTTAGAAACACAACTAACAGCCAACACAGATCTACAGACAATTAATTCTGTTCCAAACCTTTACGAGTGGCTACAGGAAGCTTTTGATACCATAATACCACTCAGAAAAACTAAACAGGATAAAAGAAAAACAACACCTTGGAGAAACACAGAATTTAAAAAGATAAAACAACAAATCGGAAGGTTGCAGCGGACCTGGCTCAAAACAAACTCAAGACAAACTGCAGCTACACAAACTTAACAGACTATACAAATCATCAATCAAAAAGGCTAAGAAAAGGTACTACTCAGACAGAATTCAAAATGCTAAATTTGCAACCAAAGAAATGTATAGAATTCTCAATGAATTTCAAAAACCTAAATGCATGGAAGGAAGTCATCCCACTACTCAAGAGCAAATCATTACACAACCAAGGCAGACACATTGGACTCCTATTTAAAACAGAAGAAAACCATCAGCACCAACCCCTTTCCTAAAATCCCCTCTAAGAATAAACTAACCCAGCCTCTACAGTCCTTCAAACAAATATCACAAGGTGAGTTTATGGATTTGGTCAAAGCAAGCAGGCCTTCCGGTTGCCCTTTTGACCCTTGTCCACCACACATCTTCAAGAACATTCTTTTATCTACTTTTGCTACCACACCTGTAAGAAAAATCATCAACAACTCTTTAACTATAAGAACTTCCCCTGAAGACCTGCAAAAGGCATACAAATGATCGTTATGAAAGAAAACAAACCTAGATCCACAGGACCCCAACAACTACAGACCAATCACAAATGGACTTTTCCTGTGCAAACTGATAGAAAGAGCAGCATTTGCCCTAATGTCACAATTCATTGAAGACAATTCCATACTTTCAAACTACCAAACTGGATTCCGCCCAGGAAGAGGCGCCGAATCGGCACTCATTGCAATCTGGGATGATCTTAAAAACACAGTCGATCGCAATGGAGTTGCTGCACTACTTCTCTTGGACCTCTCGGCTGCCTTTGATACAGTTGACCATGACACCCTGATTCAAAGACTCCACAAAGCTGGCATAGAAGGGACTGCTCTCAAATGGATTACATCCTACCTTCAAAACAGAACTAATATAATCTATTCTCCTCCCTTCTCATCCAAACCGTACCTCACAAAAGCAGAGGTCCCCCAAGGATCAATCATCTCACGTTTTCTTTTCAACATCTACATGATATCATTACCAGAACTGATCAACGATTTTCAAATAAAATGCTACAACTATGCAGATGACACATAAATACTACTTAAATTGGAATGCCCCAAAGACATTGAAAACTCACATATCATCAGTTGCCTTAGAGCCGTTGATCAGTGGATGACTTGGAGCTATCTCAAACTAAATGCCTCCAAAACAGAAATACTCATAAGTGGTGACTGGAAACATTATGACCCACTGTGTACCTGGCCTGACTATCTCGGACCACTTCCTCAATTATCCGAGGAAGTTAAAAACCTTGGAATTACTATGGTCTCCAAGTTAACAATGAATGCCCAAGTGGACCAATTAACACAAACAACTTTCATCACTTTGAAGACTCCGCGACACATCTTCCCCCACCTCGGATTTCCACACAAGGTGCAGGCTACTATTGCTCTTGTACTATTCAAACTGGATTATTCTAATGGCCTCTACCATGGATCATCTCTATCTATTATGGAAAAAACTACAACGTATTCAGAACTCTGCTGCCAGGCTACTATTACATGTAAAGCCATAAGCCCACATTCAACAAAGAAACCTCAGTTTAAGATTGGCACCCCACCTTAGAACACCACCATACAGAAAAAGATTATAGGTGGTACATCCTTCTCCGGTCAAGCTGCCAAACTATGGAATTCATTACCCCCAAATTTAAGATCCACGGATAACTATCTTGTCTTCAGAAGACTACTCAAGAGTTGGTTCGTTCCTTCATAACCACCAGTCAAACAGCAATGGACTGCATATGCCTGTGTTGATAAATATTTTAATCTGATTATGTGTATGTTCTAGATATGTATAGTTCTTTAGGAAATATGTATTGCTACTATATCATAACACTAAATTACACACATACTCTTTTAAACTGTTCAACAAATGTATATTTACTCACGGTTAAATATATATATATATATATATAAATATATATATATATATATACACACACACACACACACGTATCATTCTATGCTTAACATGTTCATAGGTCATTGCATAGCTCCTAGATAAGTTGTTATATTAGATACTTATGAATCCCTGCCCTCGTTTCTTATCACACTGATCAAATGCTTTATTATCATAAGCATTTTGCTATTCAAAAATTAAGGAAAGATAAATAAATGTTTAAAAAAGTACACTTATTAATGAACTTCAAATATTGCAAGTCATGAAAGTCTGTATATACAATACTACTTTTCTTCTCATATTATACCCATAATTATATTCCTTGAACATAAATTCCCTTATTATGTATTTACATATCATTTTATTTATTACTCTAGTCCTACTGTACTAGAGAAAAATTAAATAAAAATTAAATAAAATCTATAAATGAAATTCAAATTATAAATAAGTAAATGAAAGTTAAAAAAAATAATGAATAAATTAAAGAATAAGAAAACTAATGATTTAAAGTATATATATATATATACATATACATATATATATAATTATAAATAAAAATAATATAAATGTTCTCTCTTGTAAGCTTTACTTTGTCTACCCATCACCATGTCATGTCTCTATCAATCTATCCTCCATCCCCACTCAATTCATCCCAAACCCATTCTATTACTTTCATCTCCAAAATAACCCTGCTTAAGTTCTTCCCTCCTCTTCCATTTCTAGCTCACCCAAACCTCTGTTTACTACCATGATCTCCCAAACAACCCTACTACATTCTCATTTATCTCACCTTTGACTCATCCAAAACCCCTCCTGCTACTATGATCTCCCTAACCATTTCCACAGACTCTTCCCTACTCCATCTCTCCTTTACCCATTCCAAGCCTCATCCTATTACTATAAGCTCCCAATTAACACTTCTGGATTCTTCCCTCCTCTACCCTTCCATTAGTCTAGTCAATCCAACTAACAAACTTGCATATCCTCTGCTCAAATTAACTCATACTAATACTAAAACTGTACTCAAATTTCCCTATACTAATGCACCACTAATTCCTCTTGGGTTCCGGAGTAGCGTGCTGCTTGCCGAAAAGCTCATTGACGCCTCGTAAGGGGTAGTAAGCACTATATAAATTCTATTACAATACAATAACACAGCTTCTTTTCATGCAGGTGAACACAAACAAAATTGTCAACACATTATTTCAACTGATGTACAAAACCGAACTTTGAAGACCGTTGGTGTGGACACAGGGTACTTCCAGCCATCCTTTCAATGTGACTATCGCTATGGACTGTGATTCTTACAGACCATAGGTTTATTGCAAACATGTTTTAAGACCTTTGTAGTAGTTCTAACAGATGGAAGCCTTGAGTGGTTCTCCCTGCACTCAACAGTCAGGATTCCTTCCCTGTGGGAAACATCGGAAATAGCAGTCTCTGGCACTTAGGAATAATGTGCAAGGCTCATGTATCACTTTTGCCTCTGGCTCTCTTCCGTCCTTCCCATGTACTTGCTTTGTTTTTTGTTCACTACTTTACTGTTCTGTCCAGCAAGTATAATGAAAAAAAAGCTTCATTTAGTGGAAGTGAAGTCTTACATTTAAAACAATCATCAGCAAAGCCAATCTGTCTGACCTTTTACACAGCTACAGTACCTCAAGTAAATACTAGATGTCCTGCCTGAGTCACAATCAACAGATTTAAGTCATTAACAAGGTTACAGCCCTTCAACATTTCACTAGGTGTCCCTCTAGTGTCAAATGCTCAATCTTCAAAATTGATTCACAGAGCTGCAGTTCCTTAAGGCATTACTAGAGGACCCTCTTGAGTCAGATGCAAAAGCACTGAAACTCTTTCATGATGCTGCAGTTCTTTAAGGCCTTCCTAGAGGTTCCTCTTGAGTGGGATGCAAGATCTTCAAAACTCATTCATAGAGCTGCAGTTCCTCAAAGCATTATGAAAGGTCTTTCTCCAGTCAGATGCAAAAGCACTGAAATTCTTTCATGAAGCTGCACTTCCACAAATCAGGTCAGGTGTAACTGCTTCAAATGACCCTCACCAAGCTGTGGTAGTGTGGCTTTAACATATGAACTTTATACACATTTTTCATGTTTTAAATATTTGTGCTCATTTCCCACAGATTAAACTAATTTGCCAAAGCAGATTTGTAATAAATCAAAATCACAGTTGTCAATTTTTTTTTTTTCTTCCCAAAGTGATGACACTCTACTATGTGTAAGAACGATAATTTCCTGGTAAATACAAATGCCTTCAAATAACTAATCTTAGTTGTATATATTTAGATGGATGTGAATGGACGTGCAATCAAGCCTCAGAGTAAATGTACCCTATGGCAGAAGTGGGTTTACCCAATGATATATCCTGTATGCTGAGTTGGCAATGGATGTTATTTCAGTGACAGCTGAGCACCTTAATGGATAGAGACGGTTGACTAAAATTACTTATTTATTGTATTATCTTTTGGCCAAACAGGTTGACAGCTATTAAGTATAAAGTTCTATAAGTCACTAGTACATTTAAGTGCCTTTTGATCTAGTCATATATCTATTCTTAGCAAAAGTAGCTTTGACTGGCACTATACATGTAAGCAAATAAATCTAGTTGCTTATATTAAATCCCATTGTCCAGTGCTGTGGTAGGAATAAGCAAATTATCTGTCAGTGGAAACAACAGGATAGATAATATTTGATGAAAAGTCTCTCTCTCTCTCTCTATATATATATATATATATATATATATATATATATATATATATATATATATATATATATATATATTTCCTCATATGAAATTCGGCAGTATTAGATATTGGACTTAGTGATATGTGTTGTTGCAGTATGTTCGTGAAATTTTTTTAAATTTCGTGCCAGTACCGCAGTACATGGCGATGACAAGTTTTAGGTGATTGCTAATAACAGTATTTACAAAAGTTGAAGGCAGCCATGTTGTTTTTAGGGACAGTTTCCCCGAATTCTATCTTACGCCTTGAGATCTAGTAGGGTATTAGGTTTGGTATTTTACCCCTATTACAACTTTAGAAAAATGGTAATAGATAGGGAAAAATATTTATAAGTTTCTATATAATTAAAGAAAATACAAAGCACCTCTGTACTGCCTCGGGAGTACCGCAGCACCCGAAAAACTGTTTAAAAAAGAAAAATACACTGTAACACACTACAGTCTACAGATTCAGGGGGCCATTCTGACCCCGGCGGTCTAAGACCGCCGGGGCCAGGGTCGGCGGGAGCACCGCCGACAGGCCGGCGGTGCCCCGCAGGGCATTCTGACCGCGGCGGTAAAGCCGCGGTCGGACCGGCAACACTGGCGGTCTCCCGCCAGTGTACCGCCGCCCTTTGGAATCCTCCAAGGCGGCGCAGCTAGCTGCGCCGCCGAGGGGATTCCGACCCCCCCTACCGCCATCCAGTTCCCGGCGGTCCGCCCGCCGGGAACCGGATGGCGGTAGGGGGGGTCGCGGGGCCCCTGGGGGCCCCTGCAGTGCCCATGCCACTGGCATGGGCACTGCAGGGGCCCCCGTAAAAGGGCCCCTACAAGTATTTCACTGTCTGCTTGGCAGACAGTGAAATACGCGACGGGTGCAACAGCACCCGTCGCACCTTCCCACTCCGCCGGCTCGATTACGAGCCGGCATCCTCGTGGGAAGGGAGTTTTTCCCTGGGCTGGCGGGCGGTCTTTTGGCGACCGCCCGCCAGCCCAGGGAAAAACTTAGAATACCCTCCACGGTCTTTCGACCGCGGAGCGGTATTTCGGAGGGGGGAACTCTGGCGGGCGGCCTCCGCCGCCCGTCAGGGACAGAATGACCCCCTCAGTGAGCTAAAGTTTATTTTCCATTTTTAATATATTTAAATATGCACACAAAAAGGCTACAGGGTAGTGCATTATTACCTATAAATGACCGCCCTACTTAACAAAAAAAGTGCTGTTCTTCCTAGTCTGCCATCAAAATATAAAGAAATGTCTCCCCGGGACATAGCATATGAACCAGCCGCAGGGGATGGGGTCCCCAGGGCCATTAATGGCTTAGGAAGGGGGCTATGTGGGCCCCCTCCCTTGTAGTAATTGGGCCCCCTCCCCATTTAAGTAATTTTGGACCCAGAGGTTGGGCTCCCATGACCCTTTAGAGGGCTGAAAAGGAGAGCCAGACGCCTACCCATTCTGTAAAATGTCAGCCCCAGGTGTGGGCTCCCTAGGCCTTTAGAGCCTCCCCACTCAAACCAATTTCAACCCCAGTGCTTCTGGAGGCTCTGGGAGGGCCGTGTGCCCCCCCAAAATGCAAATTTCTGCCCTGGGTTGGACTCCGAGGCCTTTAATTGCTCAGGGAGGGGGGCCATGGGGCCCTCTGTTGCCCTTCTTTCACGATCACATCCTGGTGGTGGGCTCCCTGGGGACTGTAATGGCTTGAGGTGGGGGGTGTACAGCCCCCCTCCCCTTTAAGAGTACAGCCCCAGGGGTGGACTCCTCAGGGCATTAATGTAATAAATGAGGCCCAGTCGTCATTTTTTTTCCTGTACCACTGGAATCCTGTGGAATTCTGGCATTTTCTGCCGATTTTTGTTTTTGGCCTGGGAGGCGGCAGGGTGCCCTCTGGGGTCTCCCCCCATGGAGCGTAAGGTGTCAGGGTATCACTACTCTGTCCCCTTATACTAATTTTCTTTTTGTACTTCAGGACAAGGGACTATCTCACTTTTCTCATGTTCCTGGCAGCCAATTAGAGCACTCGCTCCCACTGAAGTCTAACTCCTGTGGGAGCGAGATGGCCCAAATAAAGCTCCCTGGGCTAATCGGAACGCTCCATTTTTAAACTGGCCCTCCCACAAGAATCTCACAAGACTCTCGCAAACCAACCATCCAGATATACTATTATTTTTGTCCCTTAGTTTCTCAAAAACTACTGAACAAGTTTACACCAAATCAAGACCACGATCTAGCTTCTTGCCAAATCTGGTGTAATTCCGATAACCAGTTTTTGCTGTAGCCCTGCCTAAAGAAGTCTATGTAAAATGAATGGGGATTTAGCATTTTGGGTCTCCTTTTTTTTCTCAACCTCTGCTTGACCGATCACCTGGAAACTTTCCATGGACAAGGTAGTCAAAAATTAGCACCTTTTTGGAAAGTTTTGTGACTATTTGTCAAACGGAAACGGTGCCACAGTTATTAGCAACAGAAAAACACTTTACCTGTGGAACAGATGACTATAACTATCTAGTGATGACCGCCACTAGGATATATATGTACAATTTAAAACTCTTTAGCCCAGGCCTAAAAATGGTGATGTGGGTTCGAACAGCATTTTCCTAACAAACTGTCAATCGTAAAGCATGAAGCATTCACCCAATAGCAATGGTTCGCTCAAATAAAAACACAGTGACTGATATGTCAAGGCAAAAGTTGCCTTAAAGAGTATCAACCTACCTGCAAGTCCAATGCATATTTGCGGAATGGTTACAAAGACAAGTATGACACTTGGAAGAGTTTACAGAAAAGTAACCATACGGATAACCCAGTTGATTTTCCATTTGTAAGAACTACAGAAAGGAAATTTAAACTGCTCCTGCAAAAACCACGGCATGGAGTCTCATTTTCTGTCACGGTATCACTCACTGCAGCATAGCATTTGGCGAGGCACCAGAGGTATGAGCAAAAGCAAAGGCAATACATATTTTAACAGATTAGAAATGTCAGTTCATTGCAAAACAGGCAGCAGTCCACACCACAAGTACACGTCTCCTCGTCCCATCTCACTTCCCACCACATACTTAACATATCATTTGTTAATCTGCCTACAAGGGTGTACAGCACATAACCCCTAAATTAAAGGATTGATTTCAATGTAAGAGGCGTCGTTTTTGGATGTTTATGAGACTCCGTTTATATATACAGGGTGAAAAGTGCAATATGATGCCCTTTATTTGCCAAGAAATAGGAATAAAACGTTCTCTAATTTGCTAATCTGTGCGGACGTCTGAGGCACTCTTTCGAAACTTTTGGATCAATTTCCATTGTGCGAGGTGCCACTTGAATGCTCTTGATGCTTAGCGTTTAATTCTCAGGGTGAAAAGTACAAACGGTTTTCCATTAAGCTGGGGACTTAGCGGTTAAATTTTGGTTTGCTAGCAAAAAGCAGGGTTTTCCTAATCAAGGCTAGCTGAAAAGCGAAGTTAAAGTTAGTGAAAATAGCACTTCCAGACCTTAAGGGTCTGATCAAGTATAAGAGTTAGATTGCTACTGTGGAAGAAAAGGGAGTCCTAATGCGGCTAAAGATTTTCCTTTTAAGGAGGGTAAATTATTTAAGGGGAGGGATAGTTTTGTTGCTGGAAAATTTACAATTTTCGCCCTTCAAGAAAGTTTACAACGTTTTCAGGTTTAATATTTTTATTTACCCATGCAAAGGATTTGTTTGCAAACCAGGGATAATTTTCAGTCAACAGGATTGGATTTCCATTTATAAAGGTTGCAAATAAGCAAGTAAACTGTGGCCTGCTAGAATTAAAGACAAAGAGAAGCAGCTTAAGAGCACTACAGGGCAACGAGTTTGGTTTCCAGTAGTTCGCGAAATGTGCTTAGCACGTTCTAAGATAGGAGTACAAATGGGTGAGCAATGCGGGCTTTGGCTTTGATCACTGTGAAGACAACTTCGGATGCACACCTTTTAGAATCTGGACACTGGCGAGAAGTACCTCACTAACAGTAGAGATCTTTTAGGAGTGTTTACCAACAAAAGGTAACGTGGTTCCTGTAAGAAGAACTCTGGATGGCCTAATTACAGAAGAATAGAACTTTATATAGGCAATGTTTCTGAATAGTAAGCTTGTTTAATGCCAAGAATAAGTCTTGTGGCCAAATTCTAAATACAATAGTCTCTCTTCAATAAGTAGAGAGGTAGTCCCATAAAGAGAGAACTTCAGTAGTCTAGCCTGCATGTAATGAGTGCCTGAAGCAAGGTTTTTTTTCTGGGTGGGCTGGGGGGGAAGGGGTAATATTTTCCTAAGCAGTTTCTTTATCAGGAAAAAGGCAACACAAGTTTATTGATATGGGTTTCAAAGTAGAGCTGTTGATTAATGATAATGACCAAGTCACAAGCTGAAGGAAAGGGGGAAGGACAATGCCAAGTAGGTCTTACCACCACTTACGTGACCATATTGATGGATTTCTAAAAATGATAACCTCAGTCTTGTCTGACATGAGCTTGAGGGAATTGCAGCCCATCCAATTGGGCCACTGAGAAAAGACAGTTTTAAAATTATTTAAAACAATTTCTAAGATTGCCATTGAGTCAGAAGATGATCTGTGTATCATCAGCGTAACCACAGAACCTAAGTCCAAAGGACTCTACAAGCGCAACAAGAGGAGTAACATATATTAAACAGAGTTAGGCTCAAAGAGGAGCCCTGCACAATGTTTAAGGAACAAATCTAGTTGGATCTGAGCTAGACCTCTAAAACAGATATCTCACAGTCAATGTAAAAGGATAGGACATCATTTCAAAGAAGCCCAGGGAGCAAGTAAAATCAGGCCTACTGCACCTCCAGAGTCCATGAATATGCATCAATTTATGGCATGCAGAGACAAAAACGGTTTTTGTACTTGCCTTGGGTCAGAAACTCGATTTAAAAGGGTTCAACAGGTTATATTCCTTACTGTCGTTAGAGAGTTGACTGTTGACAAAACGTTCAGTAATTTAGGTGCCTATGGTTAGGACCGAAATGGGGGTTAGTTTGTCAAGGATGTAGGGTTGGTGTTGGGCTTCTTTAAAAAAAAAGGGACCATCAGTTTTTTTTTTCCATGATTAGGGCAATATACCTGAATTGAGCTGGTATGGGTCAAGTGTGGAGCCACAACTAGCAGCATAGCGACTGGAGCACAAGACAATTGCTTCCTGATGCACCAGCCTGGAAGCGGCCAATAAAGGAAGCAAACTGTTGATAGTGTCTGAGCTGTGCTCAAAGTGCTTAAAAGATCTGAGAAGAGAATTTATAGAAAATGGGCAACGTTTAATGATTTTCTCATGGAAAAAAGTCTGAAAACTTTTGAGAAGGAATTAGTGCGCAGTTGAGAAGGATTGAATGCATATGACGTAGAGGCAGGTTGGGATAGGGTGCTATACAGAGCAAGGGGTTATTTGGTAGGATTTTGGCAGAGGGGGAGACATATTTGGTCATAACAAGTTCTCATATGCTTTTAATGAATACATAGATATGTTTAGGTTTTTGTAGGAACCCACCAAACAAGGAAAAGGAATGCTGAATATTTTTCTGTAACTTACCTATTGAGACATAAACGTTTGCAAATGTGGCATAGGATAAAGCTTTGCAAAACTGCCACAGAACTTCACAAAGCATGCAGAAACAAATAACCAAAAAAAAACAAAACTGCATGCCCCTAAAATGAATTTGGAGCAACAGTTTTTTATTATACCAATCATACCCCTCCAAAAACATGCAGAAGAGCAAACAGACAAATACCCACGTGAAAGGTACAACTGCAAGTCTTTAGTAAGAATTTAATTATGTTATTACTCCTCTTCAATAAGGAGTTGGGCAATATTTGCCCTTCAAATCAGTGTACACACATACCAGGTAGAACAGCTGCAGCCGTTCTTTGAACAAAGCTGCAAGTTCTTCAGGGGGTGGCCGGTGGTGTAACATAGGACCATGTGGTGCGGGAGACCCCCGAGCTCTGGAAGCCCCTCAGTACAGTATACTATCTTGAGAACTCATGATTTAGTCCAGAGGGGGAGCCGCCCCCCCCACCCCCAATGTACTTTGCAAGGGGTGGGAGCAATTTGCGTTACAGCACTAGGAGTGGCCAATAGGGTCTGGTGCAACTACTGCAAACTACAGCCATAGATTAGGTTAATGTATCAATTATCTATATGTGTGCTCCTAAAAACTGTACACCCTTTACTCAGCGTCTTGTACAGTAATCACGTTACAAATACTGTTCTGAAGTAAATCAATGATGATGTTGTGAAACAAACCTGCATGTAATCTTGCAACTGGGAGAGAGACTCTGTTCAGAGAAGGATGTGTGCTGGGGATTTTGAAAAAAATTGTACAAATCACACATAACTCGATAATTATTGGCACTCCTGCAATAGGTAGAACAGCAATAGTCAAATGATGACAGTGCTGCCCCTAAAGCGTGTTAGCACTAGCATTTCCATTAATTCACTTTTCTCTAGGGAGCTTCACCGTGTAGTACGTCTGGAAATGGACCTTTTCCTCATTGTGCCAAGAGAAGCAGAACAGATCCTTGTGATGAAGCCAGAACATGTGTTGCTGCTTACTGCGGAGGGGGATAGGAGGTAAATTATTTTTTGACGGGGTCGAATTTATGAGCTTAATTGTGAACCTCTTTTGCAGTGGCATTATCTTATCTCAGAATACACTTTCACAACAAAAAGTCACTCCTTTCCTCTAACAATAAGATGCACTGTAAAGTAATAATACAATTAAGAAATAGCCCAAACACACCAAGACACATTCTTTACACCGCAACAACAGTGTACAATG
The DNA here is from genome assembly GCF_031143425.1 of Pleurodeles waltl. Lineage (NCBI taxonomy): Eukaryota > Metazoa > Chordata > Amphibia > Caudata > Salamandridae > Pleurodeles > Pleurodeles waltl. Next base: position 515,234,619 of record NC_090445.1, read on the forward strand.
TAAGCACATCCCAAGCAGACGAATATGTACGAATAACCCATAAAGAAAAAAAACACAAACTTCTAAATCTCTGCAATCAAGGAAACCACCGTGTCGGTGCTAACAATGGTGGCGGACCTCCCACAATTATTATATAAGTACATTTGAGCTCAATTCTGAAAAGATTTACAAATAACACATATCCAATAGACACTGAACAGAGCAACAAAACGTGCCTAACACCCAGCCTAGCTAATAGGCTGCAGCCCACATTTAAGAAAAAATGATTTAAAGCGCACACACCCAGGCTCGTTAGAATACAAGACCGAACATAGAAGAAAAATCCCTATATTTGTTTGTACACGACACAGCCATAAGGATGCAGGACGACATTAAATAAAATACCCAGCCTTGCACTCTCACTCTTAATCGGAATGCACAAACAGCATACACAAGGACACTGGGCTCCCTCCTACTCAGAAGCAAAATTAAATAACACAATCTTGCATGAAATATTATGCCCTATCTCCTCCTACAATGGTGTGAGATTCCACATCTGGAAACCAATACAGTTGCCAATCAAATCACCAGCTTGTTGAGCAATCAAGAAACTTTCAGAAAGGAGCAAAACACTAACAAATCCAAAGGAGCAATGTAGTCCAGTACTCCTGTCCGAAACATATAACGTAACAGTAAGTAAACATAGAATCCTAAAAATGATTATATATAGAATGCCCAAAGCATGAGGCAACATAGAAAGCTTGTCACCTTATAACACTTGTCACGGCATCATCCTTTAATAAACAGTTGTACAGATTATTCTCATAATAGCTCAAGGCAAATCGGAGTTAAATGTTTGTAAATGGATGACGAAATTAAGGGGGTTGACTGTTAAATCCAGAGAGAATAATACCACAGTAAGGTAGCAAAAAGTAGATTTGAAGTTTATTTCCAACAAAAGACCCACAACCATTCTCAGAGATGTCTCAGCTGCAAATACCTGAATAAACATTGCAGAACAAACGCATCAGATGACACCCACACAATTCTGCATGTCAAATCAAACTATTAACATACACAAACACATAACACTGAGGTATCTAAATGTTTCTCTCCTATAATATTGGTTTGTAAGGAGCACTGGGGGGGGAAGAGGAGTAAAAATCTAAGCTGGCCTTAGACTTGAACAAGGTCCATAACAGCCTTTGACAAATGTTGCAGCACTTATCTTGGTCAGGCAGACTGGTTTAACATTCCTTTTTTTCTCGCATGCGTACCATCATACTAATCTACACCATGAGCCTTGTTACTTCTTCTGTCATTATTTTTTGGAACAATACCATTTTATCGTCCATTGTGTATCTGAGGGCAATTCAGGGATTTGGTTGGACACAGGCTCTACTTAGAGTCTTACAGGTGGATGTACCAGAGTGTATAAAAAACGGACAAGACAATGAGCAAAGGATTAGAGGTACATCGCCAAATAAAAGTGCGATGAGTGAACTTGTCTGCAGATGTCCCAAAGAATGTCTGGTGCGGATCATGGTAGAGATTGAACTTCCCAGTCATAAGGAGTTGTAGTCTTCCTTGGCCTGATAAGATTGCAGTGCTGAAAGTATGCTTTTGTACATGAGTTTGTTAAAGAGAAGGGGTTCATACAAGTAATCAAAGCCTGTGAGTAGTTTAGTTAGTTACAATATAATGTGGTCACCAAAGCCTTTCATACTGCACACTGAGAAATCAAGAGGGTAGCTAGTCTCCCACTGAAAAGGAAGCTGTGGCCCGATGGTGGGTCTTCCTGGTACTACATACCATTTCAGGGGAAATCCCCTACATTATTAGCGTGGATAAAATACGAATAATACATCTCATGACCACAAAATGGACTGGAAGAACTATTTGTTAGTGAGTTTATTAGAATACTACAATCCTGTAGTATATGTTCTGGAAAAAGAAATGTTTCAGACTGTCATGCATTTACCATTATCCTTGAAAATGAAAAAGGTTGATGAGAAATTTACAGATACTCCAGTAGTAGAAGGGGTGAAGGCATCTTTAAGTAAGGATACGTTACTATTAGTGACTGAGGGAGATCTTCAGCTGACCAGAGTTATAAAAGAAATTGCTGCTATCTGAAGAAATGTTTATTTGACATATGTTAAGGGTCATTTAAAAACAAATATTGACAAAGTCAAGAGTACTCTGCTCTAAAAGGCATAGCTATTGGCTTTGCCAATTCTTTTTTAGTGGCCTCACGTGAAAACATGCATTATGACTCCTGTACATGCACGGCCGACAATTCTGTGATGAGTAAGATGGCCACTGATTTGTGCATGCGATGTGAACATACATATGTGCATTGTGGTGCAACATTGTGGTGCAACATGGCGACGTTTTATTTACAGATCACTTTGCCCTGTAAATTAAAACAAACAAAAAAGGAAGCGCATGGCCAGGTAGTACTTTGTAGCTGTCAGGCTCTCCTAAAATTAAAAAAATTATAACGGGGGGAGGGAGCAGAGTGGGAACATCAGGGAGTGGGCAGATGGAGGAAAATAAAGACAGACTGCAAGAGGCACACACAAAAAGGGCGCAAGAGGCTGGCAGCACTTTGCAACTACCTAGCCCTTGAAATTATAGGAAAAAAGAGAAAATGTTAAGTATGATGGGGAGCATAGTGGGAAGAAATATGTGACAGGGAGTGGGGACGACATAAAAAAATAGAATTCCCAGAAAACAGCAGGATAAAGAACAAAGAAAGGCATGCACCCAGACAGAGAGTGATGACTTCAGAACAAAAATGTCTCATCAAGTCACCTGTTAAAGTATATAACTCATTCAATCAAAATTCTCCTGAGAAGAACAAATAGGAAAATCGAATAACTCTAAGTGCATATTATTTAATAGAAAGAATAGGCCTTGAAAACAGCAGTTTAGGCTGTTTGAAGCCAAGACCCAATAAAATAACTCTGGATAATAATATTTTAACAGACCTACAATATGGCTTCAGGTCTGGGATTGGGACTGTGGAACAGGCTCTGAAACTAGATATCTTGATTGGAAAATACACAAAGGCTAAGACAGGAGCTTTATATCTTGTATTCGTAGATGTGACTTCAGCATTTGACTGCGTAATTCATAGCAAATTCTGGTCCATTCTGTTGCATATGGGGGTAGACAACACAATAGTCCATTTTATTAGGGAACTATATTCTGGAGCTGGAGCTATAGTACGCTTTGGGTCTCAGGGGGAGTGTACCTCCTTTTCTGTGAAGACGGGAGTACGTCAAGGTTGCATTTTAGCACCTGATCTGTTCTCCCTATACATCAACATATTAGAGGCTGTTTTATCTACAGCATGTAGAGACCTATCACAAGTTGGCTCCCGACAGATTCCAGCACTTATGTATGCTTATGATGCCGTTCTTATAGCACGTACACAAGTAGCCCTGCAGCGATTACTGGCAATTTTTGACAACTATATGGAAGATCTAGGCCTTAAAATCAACCACTCTAAAACGTATATAATGACCTGTGGTATAAAACCTGTGAAAAAAAAACCTACATCACAATAAAGGGTGTAAAATTAGATAATACAGAAACCTTCTCATACCTAGGAATTATGTTTGACAATAAAGGAAACTGGTCGCAAGCCATTATTTCTAGGAAACTACTTTTCACAAAGACCATCATGGCTGTAAAAAAAAAAAAAAAAAAAAAAAAGTTGGTAGGGCACATCCTAAAGATATGATGACCATTTATAATGCAAAATGTGTTTCTGTTGCATTGGATGGGGCAGGTGTATGGGGACATAGGAAATGTAATGCTCTGCAGATAGCAGAAAATTATTTCTTAAAGTCTATCTTAAGTGTACCAAAATCTACACCAACCTTGGCGTACCATTCAGAAATGGGGGCAACATACATTACAGACCTAATAAGTATACAACCGATCTTATTATGGCATAAAGGGTGGACTTCAGAATTTGCTACCTTGAATAGGACCATTAAAGCAGACGCTCAATCACTAAGCCATTCGCTGCGAATCCCATGGCTGGTTTAAATAAAGAATTTTGTTACGCATATGGGTCAGCCTGAGTTTTATTTTAGACCAAGAAAAATGGAAACACTCTCCAAAAAAGATCTGAAAAAAATTTGTCTTACCCACCTGGCTGACCTGAGGTGGGTTACTGAGTCAAGGAAACCTAGCGTGAGGAGGAACCTTCTGTTGCAATTATCTGATCGCATGGAGCCATATCTAAAACATGTATTGAACCCGAGGCATCGATTTGTCCTCACACGCTTAAGATTAGAGACATTTCATCGACTCGTCAGTTTTCCACTTACCAACGGTTGGAGCCCAGTCTTGGAGAAATGTCCTTGTGATTCAGTCTCAGAACAAAGTACAATGCATATAGTTTTATTTTGCACATTGTATTCTGATCTAAGGAAAAGGTTTGGGATTCAACTCTTAAAATCACTGCAATTTAAACAGTGCCGCCCTGCCTTTCTTTTATCTGTTGACTCTTCCATCAGTCCAAATTTGTTATGGCTTAGCGGTCTATCTGTGTGCAGTCATGAAGACGAGATCTTATTTCTAGGTATTATTGAGGAGGCTTTATATAAAAAAATGTATCTTAGTTAGGAAATTAGTCTTTTAAACTCTGTTTTTATTGTTCTTATCTTGTTCTATCGCTTTCAGGAATAACTGATCTTAAATCTTTGTAGCAAATTTTACGAGACAATTTTTAATTGCTGTATGCCTTGTTTTACTTATTCTATTTACTCAAGCGGTTGTCGACTGGTATTATTTGTATATTTTATCTGCTTTTATGGTTGTGATAAACAATCAAATAAAGTATATTGAACTGAACTCTGGATACATGTAAATTGCGAGTGGTGACAGCTTGAGTCAACTGAAGACGATCCTAAAAAGAGTGCAAAATGACAGAGAAGGTTTGCTGACCAAGTTGGTCAAAGACGTAGGGTAGGTGAAGCGGGAAAAGGGTCACAGAATGTGTGTACCTCCTTTGCAAATCAATCAATCAAATATTTGTAGAGTGCACTACTCACCCATAGGGTCTCAAGGCGCTGAGTGGTGTGTCCTCAGAGATCAGTTGAAGAGCCAGGTCTTGAGCTCCTTCCTGAACTGAGGCAGCAATGGTGACTGTCTGAGGTGAGGAGGTAAGGTGTTCCAACCTTTACTGCAAGGTATGTGAAAGATCTTCTTCCACCTGAAGATATTTATATGCGGGGTACGTTGGTGAGCGACTGCTGGGACAAGCTGAAAGGTCTGGGAGGGGAGTACCAGGTGATGCAGTGGTTGAGGTAGCTGGGTCTGCTGTCGTGGAGGGCTCTGTAGGAATGTACGAGGAGTCTGAAGTTGATCCTCTTCTTGACAGTGAACCAGTGGAGGTTTTCAAGCGTTCTGTGATGTGTTCTCTGCAGGGATGCTAAAGACGAGTCTGGTGACGGCATTGTGAATTTGTTGCAGCTTGCTCAGGTTCTTCTTGGAGGTTCCGGCATAGAGGGCATTGCCGTAGTCAAGTCTGCTCGTGATTAGGGAGTGTGTCACGGTTTTACGGCAGTCGGTTGGTATCCATCTGAAGATCTTTGGCTGGAGTCAGTGGGTGTAGAAGCAGGTGGAGGCGATGGAGTTGACCTGTCTGGTCATGGTGAGCGTTGAGTCAAGGATGACAACGAGGTTTTGTGTGTGGTCTGTAGGGGTGGGAGGCCTGCTGAGTATTGAGGGCCACCAGGAGTCATCCCAGGCCAAGGAGGAAGGTCCCAGGATGAGGATTTCAGTTTTGTCTGAGTTCAGCTTAAGGCAGCTCTCCCTCAACCAGGTGGCGACTGCTGCCATCCATCCCTGAAGTAGTTCTTGGCTGTTGAGGGGTTCCTCTGTCAGGGAGATGATCAGCTGAGTGTCATCAGCGTAGGAGACAATATTCATAACGTAGTTCCTGACAATGGGGCGAGTGGGATCATGTAGATGTTGAACAGCGTGGGGCTCAGCGATGATCCTTGGGGTATTCCAGAGCTGATATCAGTAGGTTCTGACAAGTGTGGGCGGAGCCTGACTTTCTGTGTGCTGCCTATCAGGAAGGAGTGTATCCATTGAAGGGCCTTGCTGCATAGACCATCCGCGTGGAGTCTGATGCATAGGCTGTGGTTAGACACTGTATCGAAGGCGGCTGAAAGATCAAGTAGGATGAGGGCTGCTGTTTGTCCGCGGTCGAGGAGGGAGCTGATGTCATCTGTGGCGGCAAGTAGGGTGGTTTCGGTGCTGTGATTGGTTCTGAATGCTGATTGGGAGATAGCCAGGATGTTGTTGTTCTTGATGTGTTGGTGTAGTTGAGTCTGCGACTTTAGCTGGGAAGGGCAGCAGCGAGATGGGGCAGTAGTTCTTGAGGTCCATTGGGTCGGCTGGCGGTTTCTTCAGAAGTGGGCATATCTCGGCGTGCCTCTTGTCTTCGGGGTAGGATGGCGATTCTAGGGAGCAGTTGATGGTTTTGCAGAGTTCGGGCACAGTGCTGGCCTTGTTGAAGATGTAGTGGGGCAGGCGGTCGGTGCGAGCTCCAAGGTGGATGCTGCTCATGATGGAGTGGGTCTCGTTCAACGTGAGGGGGGTCCAAGGCATGCAGGAGTCGTGGGGGTTTGGAGGATCCTGGCTTTGGTGAGTTCAGAAAGTCTTGGGGTCCAAGGCGGTCATAGATCAGGATACTGTTTCAGTTGCAAGAGAGTCTGAACTGAGCTGCCAACAGGAACTTACAGGGAGAGTTTCCGCACACACACGTCAAGGGGGAGGATTCTCGGTCTTGGCTCGCGCTCCTTCACGCAGACCTTTCTCTGCTCCTGGAGCGGTCTCCTTCCCCCGTCCATCAAGAGAAAGGGTCGCCATTGTTGCCTGCGCCGCCATTACAGGCCGCCCGCCTGCAGCCGAGCCGTGCTCCTCGCACCAGGGGACTTGCGAAAGCCGCTCCCCTGCTGATGGGAGAACGGACAAGGGCCCACTGAGAGAGTTGAAGGAGCAGGAGAACGCCGTGTGCACTGTGAGACACTGCGTAGGACCTGGACCGGAACCAGCTGCCGGCAGACGCCGCGGACACAGATGCGGTCGGGGGAGGCTCTCAGACCCCCCCAGGCTGAAAAAAGGTGCGGCTGATTCACGCACTTTTCAAGGACGTTTTTCAAGCAAAGCAAGGTCCTGCAAGGTACAGTGACTAGCATTTTGTCGGGCTGAGGTGGAGGCATGAGTCTGTGCTGTTTTGTGCCAGGAAAGTGGTGGCCTCCTCTGCGCACTACGTGCTACGCGGGAGCTGGGCGGTGATCGTAGCTTTGATCCTTCCATGATCCCTGTGAGAAAGTCACTGGCCTCAAAATCCAGGTGAGGAGTCAGTGGGGGCCTGTAGAGTTGTGAGAGTCTTGGCGCTTTGGTGGAGTCTTGGTGGTGAGCATCTGCAGTATCCTCTAAGTGGTGTGTTAAGCACGTGGAGTAAAGTGTGAAAGTGTGACCCGGTGTTTGGAGTGGTGATTAGTGACTGCAAGAGGAGCCGCGTCCTGTGTCCTGGGAGTTGAGGTCTAAAAACCATAAAGCCCAGAAACAGTAGCAGTGGGGCCTAAAGTAAGTGCAAAGCCCCGTAGAGGCCAGTGCTTGGGCAGGGGCCAGAGACTCGTAGTTTTAGCAGTCCTGTAGGGGGATAAACCAGGCCCCAGGAGTCTTTTCCGTCAGAACGGGCAAGTTGGTGAAGGTGGTGCTGAAGGGGAGCTATCTTGCCCACACTGCCCGAGTAGCAAGGTGGTTTCGTTATCGCCTTTGCGCCCTTTAGAGGGAGTAAATTTAACGTTGACCATGAAGAATACACTCAGGTCATCTGCTCCTAGGAAGATCATGTCTAAAAACGAAATCCAACCCTCTACGGAATATGGCAAATCCTGCAGTCCTGCTGAAGGGTCAGACGCAGAAGCAATTATTTACCTTCTGGGGAAAAGAGAAAATCTCATCACAGGAAACAACAAATGGAGTTGCCCCCTCCAATACAATTTCTGACTTTGAACCATCCAAGAGGGAGCCCTCAAGTGAGTTCTCATTGGAATTACTTCAGGCGGAGGAAAGCCAGCAAAGCCCCAAGGAAAGTGGTGCCATTTTATCAACAGTGTCTGCAGCCATTGGGCCTCAAGACTTTACGCTGCCGGATCTGGATTTAGATCTATACCAGAATCGTGGTTTCCAGGCTAACGATCTTTCTCCTCCTCCTGAGGATTCTAAATTTAAGTGTCGTCCACTATCCACTGGGCTCGCAGTTGTTTAATAGTACTCCTTCTCTACATGACTCGTTATATATCCACTCTCATATATCATCGACACCTGCTCTAGAAGTAAGCAGTTTCCAGCCCATTCAACCCCCTGAATCTGAGGCTAGGCTCTCAGCCTCACTGTTTAGCCTTGAAAACCTTCTTGCATCAATACTAAAGCTCCGGGAGAAATGTGTAGGGGGGTCTGATTGCATTCTTGACTCTGTAACAGCAATCTTATTGGAATTGACTAAAGACAAAAAGGGGAGCTTGATTTTAGATCCTCTTTGGAAGAGTGCTGCCCCCTAGCGGTTATTTAAGAAACAGAGGTCTTCTAATGTGACCCCTTGGGAGCCCTCAAGGGTGCGCCCGAGTGAGGATGTGGGCACGCAAGCTGGTAAACCTCAATGCAATGGCCATAGCAAGTTAAAATCACCGCTGGATAGCCGTGTAGATTTCTTTCGATTTATCTTTGATACACCAATGTCGAACCGCAAGCAATTAGTAAAGCCTAATCAGCCTACATCCAAGCTATTTTTAATCTTCAAAAAAAACCTCCAACCAAATTAATGATTCCAAGGAATCTCCTTTGACATTATCAATGGGAGATGGAGTTAAGAAGGGAGACAGTGTTAAAGGCTGGAAAAGAACTAAAAGATCAAGAAAACTAAATGGACGGATCACCAAGAAAGGGAGAAGGAATGCTATTTCCGGTCCAGATGTTGTGTTAGTCCATGTCTCAGTGAAAAAAGCGATTTCTGGGTGGGTGGTGTCAATCAGGTCCCAAATCTCCACGGTGTGTTTGTGCATGGAGCGGACGTTGAGAAGGATGCACTTGAAGGGGTCTGGAAGCGGTTCTGGCACTGTGAGGTCTGGCGTTTGGCGTGAGGTGAGAGTGAGGTGGCTCTGATGGCAGGAGAAAAGCCCGTGGGTGTCCTTGGGGGAAGCAGGGTGACAGGTGCTTCGACGTCCAGGGTTCAGTGCGTGGAGGGTCCCAGTGTCATATCGGTGGGTGGTGTGGGACCCAGGGTCTGTGCCCCTGGAGGGCGGGGCCATGGGGGCAGCAGTGGCAGGGAAGCGCAGGAGCAGAAAGAGTGAACGGAGAGAAAAAGAGAGGAAAAAAGGCAAAATACAGACAAAAATGAAGTAACAAGAAAAAGGCAGACAGACCTGACACAGATGGCCACTAGGCCACCAGGGATGAGGCACAGGCGGGTGCCTGCAGATAGATGTGGGCCTTGAAAACAGAGCCAGCAGGCTCTGTGAAGAGACAGCAGCAGCAACAGTGGCCACGCAGGAGGGAACAATGGACACTGGCCAGTTGTTTGGGGTTACAGGCACAGTTTACGAAAAAAAATGCATTTGGATAGCACAAGTTTATTTTCAACACCAAGCATGAGCATTAAGATACTTTAGAACGTCCCCATTATTGCTAGAGGTGGATTATTGCTATTGTTCATAAAGTGACTGCAAGGTTTCATAATGTGGTCCTTGGTTACTGTTAGAAATGGGGTCTTTGGTTGGCAGTCATGTTACCCCCTGTCCAAGCAAGGGCCCTCACTCTAGTCAGGGTAAAGGGGAATCACCCTTGATTAACCCCAGCTCACCCCCTTGGTAGCTTGGCACGAGCAGACAGGCTTTGTAAAATATTTGTACCAACACACACACACACTAACTCAGTGACAACACTACAAAATGACACCACAAGTTTAGAAGAATAGATGATATTTAACTAAACAAAGCAAGACCAAAACGACAAAAATCAAACATACACAAGTCAAGATATGATTTTTTTAAAGAATAAAAGTCTTAGTACTTAGAAAACAGTGAGAAAGCTGTTATTTCACAAAAGTACTTGGGTAGCGTCAAAATAATGCCACACGGGTGAGTGTGTGTTGAAAAAGGCCAGTGATGCATCGATTTCTCACCCGCAAGCGAAAACGTGCTTCGTTCCTCCTTCAGTAGGGTCGGCGTGCGTTGTTTCTTCTTTCCGGCAAGACAGCGATATGTCGATCTGGATGGGCACCTCAGGTCCAGGCAGGTCTTGCATTGATTTTCCACACCCAGCGATGTTGTGTTGAAAATCCGGTCGCACAGTGTCACAAAACCGCGCTGCGCGGGGTTTGCATCGCTATCAGCCTCTGTTTGCCAGCGCTGTGCGTTGTTTCTCCAGCCGCGTTACGTTGATCTTCCAGCCGCGATGCAGGTGGAGTGTTGATTTCACCCGCAAAACCGGTGGCGCATCATTTATCAGCAGCGTCACAAAGGGTGTATCGAAAAATTTCCCCGCATGGCAGTCTGTGCGTGGATTTTCAGTTCTTGTCTGCCAACTTCACTTTTCAAGGGCCCAGGAACTGAACAGGGCATCACTTGGCAGGCCAGGAGTCTCAACAGAGAGTCCCTATGCTGGCAGGGGGAAGTCTTTGATGGCCCGAGACTTCAATAACAGGAGGTAAGCTCAGTTCAGCCCTTGGAGATTCTTCTCAAGCAGGAATGCACAACAAAGTCCAGTCTTTGTCCCCTTTCACAGACAGAAGCAGCAAATGCAGGATAGCCCAACAAAGCACAGCCACAGGCAGGGGCAGCACTTCTTCTCAGCTCTTCTCTTTGGCAGAGGTTCCTCTTGATTCCAGAAGTGATATAATCTTCAGGGGTTTTGGGTGCTCTTCTTATATCCCTTTCTGCCTTTGAAGTAGGCCTACTTCCAAGAGAAGATTTTTTCAAGATCCTGCCTTGCCCAGGCCAGGCCCCAGACACACACCAGGGGGCTTGAGACTGTATTGTGAGAGGGGAGGCACAGCCCATTCCGGTGTAAGTGACCACTCCCCCCCTCCCTCCTAGCACAGACGGTTCATCAGGATATGCGGGCTACACCCCAGCTCCCTTTGTGTCACTGTCTAGAGAGAAGTGCAAACAGTCCAACTGTCAAACTGACCCAGACAGGGACTCCACAAACAAGCAGAGTCACAGAATGGTTTAAGCAACAAAATGCCTACTTTCTAAAAGTGGAATTTTCAAACCCACAATCCAAGAACAAGCTTTACTAAACGATGTATTTTTAAATTGTGAGTTTAGGGACCCCAAACTCCACATGTCTATTTGCTCTCAAAAGAAATCTGTGCTTTAATGGTATTTAAAGGAATACCCCATGTTAACCTATGAGAGATATAGGCCTTGCAACGGTGAAAACCGAATTTGTCAGTATTTCACTATCAGGACATGTAAAACACATAGGTACGTGTCCCACCTTTAACATACAGTGCACCCTGCCCATGGGGCTACCTAGGGGTGCCTTACATGTATAAAAAGGGAAGGTTTCGGCCTGGCAAGTGGGTACTTGCCAAGTCGAATTGGTAGTTTAAAACTGCACACACAGACACTGCAGTGGCAGGTCTGAGCCATGTTTACAGGGATACCCATTGTAGGTGGCACAACCAGTGCTGTAGGCTCACTAGTAGTTCTTGATTTACAGGCCCTGGGTACCTCTAGTGCACCGTACTAGGGACTTACTAGTAAATCAAACATGCCAATCACAGAAAGTCAATTACACATACATTTTACATAGGAGCCCTTGCACTTTAGCACTGGATAGCAGTGATAAAGTGCTCAGAGTAACAAAAACAGAAAAACAGAGTCCAGCACACATCAACAAACTGGGAAACAGATGCAAAAGGTTAGGGGAGACCACGCCAAGGATGCCAAGTCTAACAGTTACGAATGTTGCCTAAAGACCATTGACAGGCAATTAAGAGTTCAGTTTTGCCATCATGTAATCCATGCATGTTTAAAGGCCAGAGCAATTGAAATCCAATGTGCAGCTCTTTCGAACCTAGTATCGAATGGCCAGGTTAAGAGTCTAGTGAAACGCAGTACACAGTTGGCATTAATAGTGGGACTGACCGGCTACATGTAGTTTCGTGAAATGTGTGTTGCATAAGGACGGACACCACATGTTGCAACAATTTGAGTTGTCTCTTGTATTAATGCAGGGCAATGTTGCTAGAAATACTTGCACCATCTCAGTTTGGATGGGAAAATGTGAACGCAATTAGGATTATGTTTAGAAGAAAGGATTTGAGAGAGGCAACAAATATAATCTTTAATTAATAGGAATATAAATTGAGACGAGATTAGTCAGAAGTCCATGATTTGCATTTACCAGTGTTTATGGAGCACTTGAAAGGTGGGTAAATGCTATGTGACCTTAGAGTGTACTATAATAAAAAAGCATTGTTTCCAATATTTATTTTTTTACTCTTGGTTTTGTAGATTCTACAACCTGTTTACTTCCCAGATTGTTGTGAATTATGTATATTTCCAAGGTAGGTGATTGTCCGTCAATACTAGTAAAGAACATATATGTTATTATAATACTACGTAATTTTACCAAAATAACAATACAGAATGCAAGTATCCCCACTGTAACATCATACATGTTCAGCTGTACTGGAATAACAACTCTAATCTAGACGCGCGCAGGCTCACTTGTGGTGCAGCAAGCATCACCTGGGTGTTTCGGTGACCTGTAGGTCAGTCATTTACTGTGATGGCCCTTTATGAGTTGTATCCAAGTGGAGCAGTGTTAACTTCAACTTGTGTGCCTAATTTGGCTATGAGGCTGCAGCTGTTGGGCGCCATCATACAACTCTGCCTCCTCTGCAGTCGATGGAGGAAGCGTCGATAGTCGCAGAAGGACTAGGGAGCAGCCACGGGTCTCTGCTGCGCAGACCTGGCAAACACCCCGCCTAAACACCTATCCACAGGTTTTTGTAGAAGGTAATGGAGTCTGTTGCTTAATAATGCTGTCCCTAATGCCTACGCTCGAGGATTCCCAGAACACATGAGAATGCGCATTAGATGTCACGGGTACAAGCAACAGGAACAGTTTAGTCTCCGAATACAAACACAGGAAGTGGCCCTTGGTTAGTAATATAACTCCTTGGGACTCATATGGGCCCTGCAACAGATGAATGCGAGTGGCACACTCAAGACCCCTCGCAGTTCACAGACAACCCTTCCACACTCTACCAGCTCAGGGAGTTCGCTGAAGATCACCTCACGCATAGTATGGGAGACAAGAGATGCACACTCGTGAACTGAGGCATAGTGCTCACCATGGGTTCCTTCAGGTTTGCTCATCCCCAAGATACCACACTGATATGCTTTTTTAGGCTGCTTCGTTCTGAAAAGCTCCTCCAAAAATCTACAGCTTGAGTCCCTCTTTAACAGACTCTTCTGCCAGAGACCCCCTTCAATCCTCCTCTGTTAACCTGCAAGGAGACTCCTCATTCAAGTCAGGACCTCAGTTTCTGCAGAAACGGTTTGTGGACTAATGACCTGATCTCCCCTAACCGTTCTGGGGAGCTCGCTGTCTGGGACTGCAGCCCTAGGCCTCAGTAATTCATCCACTATCCTGCAGGGTTTCCTCCATTGCCCTGCAGGGAAGGGCCTCCCATAGTCAATGAGACCGTAGACATCATCATCTAGGATACGCATAATAGGCTGTTCCAGTCCACAGAGGCACACACTATATCTCAATGTCACAACTAAAAAAAAAAAAGTCCTCTGAATACAAGCATGATTTTTGTGTGTGTGGAGGCTGGAATTTTTTTTTCAAAAATACACCAGAGATTCATCTAGGGGTAACTCACAGCAGGAGTGCACACTCACAAATCATACAGGGGATGACCATCTCAACCTAATGAAAATGTTATTTACCTTTAGTAGTAACCTTATCTGGTAGAGACATTCTAGTTGCAGATTCCTTACCTTAGAATTTCCTCCAGGCATCAGTCTTAATCCAGAGATTCTTCTCGAGCAGTACCTCTGCAGGCCGTCAGGTGGCGCCGGTCGCCTCAGTGTCCACCGTTGGCATTGCGTGCGCCAGACAGGACATCATGGGCCCTATATAGGCACCAACCTGGTGTGCTAATGTCAGTTTCTTTTCACGTCTTTCCACGCCAGAACTGCAGAGCCATGAAGAACACTGACCACTGGTGCATCGAAACTAGGGCCCTGAAAGGGAGTCCCTGTCTCTAGGAATCAGTTCACAGAGCAGGAAGGATAGGTGGGTTGGTAACGAATCTGCAACTAGAATATGTCTCTACTAGATAAGGCGTTACCGAAGGTAAGATACTTGTTCATCTGATAGAGATTTATAGTTGCAAATTCCTTACCTTAGAATAGATACACGAGCAATATCATCCCTAGAAGAGGGTCTGCAAACCAAGATCATACTACTAAGTCCTGCAGGACATAACTAACAAAGTACCCGTCCCTTCGGACCCAACTGTGTGTTTGGTAAACGTATGCAAGGTTGCCCACATTGCCACCTGACAGAAGTCCATGACTGGAACTCTGCGTGCTAACACTGTGGCTGCACTGTCACTCTCGTAGAATGAGCGCGCAAACCCTCTAGGGGTTGCTTTTTAGCCAATGTGTAGCACATTTTAATGTAGAGTACGACTCATCTGGAGATGGTTCTCTTCTGCACTGCCTGATCTTTCTTCACACCCACATAACCAAAGAGTTGATAATTCACCCGGACCTGTTTGGTGCAATCAAGGTAGAACAACAATGCTCTTTTTGAGTCCAGGCAGGGAGTCTCTTTTTCCATAGAAGGATGTGGGGGTGTATAAAATGTCAGCAAGGTTATGGATTGGCCTAAATGGAAGGGCATAACCACTTTCAGAAGAAAGGAGGCAAATGTACAAAGCACCACTTTGTTAGGATAGATGGAAAGGAATTGTGGCTTAGATGGCAATGCCTGCAGCTCACTCACCCTGCAGGCAGATGTAATGGCCAAAATCAAGGCTGTTTTAACGTTAGAAGCCTGAGAGAATTGTGAAGAGTCACATAAGGAGCACACATGAGGAATGTCAGAACCAAATTCATATCCCAATGGGGCGCGATGAATAGGGATGGAGGAAACATGTGAGTAAGACCCTTAAGGAACCTACTAAAAATAGGAGTCTTAAAGAGGGTTGGTCAGGTAATTTCAGAAATGCAGAAATACAAGAGAAATAACCTTTGAGGGTGCCCAAAATAGAGACCTGCTGGGCCAAAGAAAGTATAAATAAGAGTTCCTCTGAAAGAGGGCCAGAGAGGGCTGTCCACAGACTTGTCTGTGCACCATGCCACAAATTTATGCCAATGACAGGCATATACAATTCTGGTGGAGGGACACCTGGCTGCCAATCTAACATTACAGACTTCAGGTGGAAGGTCAAAAGCGGTTAACTGTTGCCGGCCAAAATTTCCACCCAAGAAGGTTGAGACTGGACAGATTCAGGTGGAGAACACTACCCTGCTGCTCTGACGGAAGATCCTCCCAAAGGGGCAGTATGATCAAAGGGTCGATGGCCATTCTCTAAAGTCTGGGATACCAGAGTCCTTCTGCCAAGTCCAGAGTCAGGAGGATTACTTGGGCCCAGTCGTTCTTGATCTTCTTGAGAACTCTGAGCCAAAATGGTATGGGCAGAAAGGTGTACAGGAGGCCTGAGTGCCACTTGAAATGTAAAACATCACAGAGCTAGTGCCACCTTGGAAACACCAACGCGCAATACTACTGACACTGTACGTTCTCTTCAGAGGTGAACAGATCTAACTAAGGTTGTCCCCACTGCTGAAAGAGAACTTGCGCCACCACCGGATGAAAACACCATTCAGGATCGACCAGCTATTGTTGGCTGAGTTTCTCAGCTCTGGCGTTCAGAGACAGCGCCAGGTGCTGAACCACTAGGGAAATGCCCTGATGTTCCAGCCATGTCCGGGCAAAGGGTCCACAACCACACTTCGCCCTGCTTGTTGCATTACCACATGGCACATGGTTTGTAAACACCAGCACCACTTTTCCCTTTGAGAGAGGGAAGAAATGCTTTCAATGCTAATCAGATAGTCCGGAGCTCCTACAGGTTGATGTAGAGTCCAGACTACACCAGAGAACAGAAGCCTTTAATCTCCACCTCTCCCAGATGGCAGCCCCATCCCAGGAGTGACTTATTTGTCCATACTGTCAGATCTGGTTGGGGAAGGGAAAGGGATATACCTCTGACTCAACTGTGGTTCATTAGCCACCACTGCAGACCTTGTGCAGTTCCCTCAGAGATCTGGACCACGTCAGAGTGATTCCCCTGATGCCGCGCCCACTGGAACTTAAGGTCCCTCTGCAGAGCTCGTATATGCCATATGGCATGTGTCACCAGCAGGATGCAGGCGGCCATGAGGCCCAGCAGCCTCAAAGACATTCTCACTGAAATCCAGGATAGAGGCTGAAAGATTGGTATCGCAGCCTGAATATCGTAGACTCACCGTTTGGGAGTATAGGCCCAAAACTGCACTGTGTCCAGAACAGCGCCGATGAAAGGGAGCATCTGAGAGGGAGTCAGGTTTGACTTTGGCAAGTTTATAGTAAACCCCCGCGAATGCAGGAGGTCCTTCGTAGTCTGAAGGTAGGGAGACAACAGCCTGGGGCGAAGCTGCCTTCAACAGCCAAGGTAGGGGTATGAGAAGACAAACCCATGAGCTGCGCAGATAAGCTGCAGCCACACCCCATCACCTTGGTTAACACCCAAGGGACCTGGTAAGGCCGAAGAAGAGCACAGTGAACTGAAAGTGCTTGTGGCCCATTGTGAACAGCATGCAATTCCTGTGGGCAGGCAGGACGGGAATATGAAAATAAGCACCCTGCAAGTCCAACACTACCATCCAATCTCCTGGTTCCAGGGCAGATAGAACCTGAGCCACAGTGAGCATTTTGTACTTCTTCTTGAGAAAGAAACTGAGGGACCGGAGGTCTAGAATAGGGCAGAGGCCCCATTACATCTTGAGCACCAGAAAGTAGTGGGAATAACAACCATGACCTACCTCTGGCACAGAGATCCTCTCTAGAACTCCCTTGGATAAGAGAGCCATAACCTCCTCACAGCGAAGTGCCAGGAGATCCTCCATCTAATCAGAGGATGGTGGCAAATATGGAGCAGGTAGTCTCAAAAAAGAGGGAGCAGCCCCTTTGGACTATTCACAAAACACACCTGTCTGATGTGGTTGACTGAAAGCGGGGCAGGTGATGGTGAATCCTGCCTCTGACTGGACCCTGGTGGGGAATAGTTAGACTAGTAAGGTTTGAAGGCTACTGCGGGGGGAGCGGTGGACTGACCAGTCCACAGGCTCCTGATCCACCAGCACAGTGGATCCCACATCCCCAGCCACAGAGAGGCTGGACAGCATGGAGGGTGTGGGGGTTTCAGGGGGCACGGTGGCTGGAGGGGAATGGACTTGGCGGGACGCCCCATCCGTAGCCACAAAAGATGCAAAAAGCAGGCTGAGGTGGATGATAAGCTGCTGCGAGTCCCAAGGACCTGGCCGTAGCACAATAATCCTTGAAGCGCTCGCGTGCCAAGTCTGCTCTCTCTCTGAAGAGACGGGTGCTATCTAGGGACATGGCCAGAAGGTTAGATTGGACATCCCCCGAAAAGTCAGATGTCGACAACCAGGCGTGGCGCCTAAGGGCCACTTTCGATGCAACCGCTCTGCCCAATGAGTCAGTCATGTCCAGCCCACATCCGATTATGAACTTCGCTGCGTCTCTCCACTCAGCAACAGCTTGAAAGAGAATGTCCTGGGCCTCCGCCGGGACCTGTGGCAGCACTTGTGCAACTGTGTCCTATAAAGCATGGGTGTAAAGACCTAAAAGGCATGTGGTGTTCACGGACCACAATGCCAGGCTGGAGGAATAAAATATCTTCTTCCCAAGCTGGTCCAGCCTCTTGGCTTCCCTACCTGTGGGTGCAAAAGGGAATGCACCCTGGGACGCAGAAGCTTGGATATCCCAGTTCTCAGGGGTGGAGTGTTGCATCAGGGACGCTCAGTCATGTGAAGCAGGACTATGGTGGCAGGCAATTGTCCTGTTCACTGAAGACCCTGTACTGAGTTTGGACCAGGTACCTAGCAGGACATAAGGGCCTCATTAAAGGGCAAACAGGGTTCAGAGGATGAAGAACCTCTGTCCTGAGGTTAGTCTTGACTGCCACGGAAGGTAGCTCAAGGTCCAGGACCTTGGCCGCTCTTTGCACCACCACTGAATAGGATGCTCCTTCCTCCGTAGCCTACTCTGGGGGGAGAAAGCATGCCAGTGTCAGGGAAGTATCCAGACCACTGGCCTTACCCAGGGCACATCCGCCAGTCCTTAGGATCTTGAGCTGGTATACTATAGGGTCCAGCAATCCCTCCCATCCCTCACCAGACCCCAACCCATAAGAATAAGGGTCAGGATTCGACACAGGGGGGGGGGGCAAGGTCCTTGCCGAAGTCAGAGTCGGCATCATGCAGCATTCTGTGTCATTCAGCAATAAGGATGCGGTCAACGTCACCCGGAGGCGTCAACATCAGAACCAGCATCGGGGAAGGTTGAAGTTGTAAGGCAGAAGCCAGTTCGAATCCAGAAATGGATCAATGGGTGCCCCCTGGAGCAAAGCTGGAGCTGCCAGTGTGGAACCAAAGAGAGGCCCTAATGTCCCTGTGGGGCCCGAAGGCAATCCAGCGGTGTCCGACTGCTTCTTAAGATGAGCCGCATGGCCTCCTAAAGCTCGTTCCGTTGCGCAGGGGTTGCTCAAGGAAAACTTGGGGAGGCTCGGAGTCAACCCAGACACAGGCTCCAAGGATGGAGGCCTAGAAAGATGACCTGTAAAGTCGAAGAATGCTTGCTCTTCAACGGCTTCTTGTGCCGCGATTTACTGAGGACTTGGGAGTGGGATGATGATGAAGGTGGGCTCAGGGCCTTCCTCTCAAACGAGATCGGGAGCGACGTGGAGCCTAGCTCCAGACCGCAAGAAGCTTTAGGGACCGCTCCCTCAAAGCTTTTGGATTCATGGCCCAGCACTCAGAGTACGATTTTGGGTCACGGTTGCACTGCAGACACCACAAGCACACGAGGTGCATGTCAGTCATGGACTTCACCCGATAACCGGCTCTGCAGGGCTTGATCCCGGTCTTACGTGAAGACATCCTCGATGCACCAGGTGTGTAGACACTCAAAAACTTTAACAAAAAGACCAGTCAAAAAGTGACTGAGGGGTAGCTCTTCTTTGGATCAGCACTGGATGGCGCAGAAAAAAAAAAACTGACGTCAGTGCACCACGGTGGTGCCTATATAAGACCTGCGATGTCTTATCCAGGTGCACACAATGCTGACAATGGACATGGAGTTGACAGATGCAACCTGACGGCACGCAAGGTTACTGCTCAAGAAAAACCTCTGGATTCAGACTGAAGCCTAGAAGAAATTCTAAGATAAGAAATCTGCAACTAGAAGGCTCTACCACATATCAAGGATGCGTGCCAAGGAAGATTTGCCTTCACAAGAGCTGAGCGTAGACACAGCATGCTGCTCTGGATTTTCCTAATGATTCTGTTTAGATATAATCTACCACGGAGCACCCGCTTGATTTTGGAGTGCACCCTCCGGTTTGGTACGAGATATGCCATTTCAGCCCAACAAATCTTATGCATCTTTTTACTCGTGCTATGCACACTTTAGCATGTGCTAAAATTAAGGTCCTTTCAATGGTAATCATTTTTTTTTTTTTTTACTTAAACGATTTTTATTCCGTATTCCAAGCTTCATATTATTAATATTATTTGTGCCACTAAAACCTGCATCAGAGTGAGCTCAGGTCCTGGAAAGGTGTGCTTAGACCAGACTAATAGTGACTTCCATGAATAAGGGCATAACACATGGGACTTTACCTCCAAATAGGCTCACATGACACTGTCACAGGCTGATCTTGAACATTACGTAAGAGACTTAATACTATTCACCACCGTTGTTAGCACGTCTGACCTTAGTAAGTAAACTTACAAGGGGGTGCAAATAGGTCAACGAACCTTTTGACTCGCAATGAAGATGTTCTTACCATAGCTCCAGTACATACAAATCAATAACCAATACACATCAGTAATCACCAACAATGAATAACAATAATAATCAATGGAATCAGTAATTATCATGCACCATGACCTTTCAGTCATGAATAACCACACCATTCAGGATAAGTAAGAATATTTATTTCCCTATATTAACAATGCTAAGGTCACGTAGATCAATCTAAAAATCAAATGAAACACATACTGAAACAATACTGGCTGTCCAAAGCAGCGGAAGAAACTTAATCTAATCAAAACTTGAACTACAACACATTCTAAGGTTACAGTGCAAAATAACAAAGTCAACTGCGTCTGAGTGATTACGTACATTTTAATTCAGCAGAGAAATTCATCAAGCATTATTCACTATTAGAACATTGGAATGCTGTGGGCTCCATTGAAAACAATGGAGTGCTGCTGGCTTTTACTGGCCGGTAAAAGCCCGCAGCTCCAACATTCCAATGTCCGCTTTGTTCACAGCAACAGCTGTGAACAAAGCCTCACGGAGCCCGAGTGGATTTTAATCCCCTCGGGCTCCGTGAACACTTTTTTTTTTTAATAGAACATTCTGCCCTGTGTGGCAGAATGTTCTAATAGCCTTAGAACCTGCCGTAGCGGGCTCTACCGGCTATTAAAGTCCCTCTCCCTTGTTAAATGCCCTCGCCTTCGGCTCGGGCATTTAACGCGGGGAGCGGGCCTTTAATAGCCGGTGGAGCCCGCTACGGCGGGTTCTAAGGCTATATTAGCACAATTTCATTAGTGAGGATCTTTAACTAACATCAGATTAGCATCAGCATGTTGGGCTTCATGCAAAATAATTTATTAACACCAATTTGGAAAAACATCTAATTATGGCTCTATCAAAACAGTGCTGTTGGTGCCTAGAAAGGAAAAGCAAATATGCATAATATTCAACAGTCTAATTCAGAATACCTAACCTCAATGTGGATCAGCAGCAAGCACAGTCAGTCTTCGTCCTCAGGACATCACTCGATCAGCAAGACATCAAGATTCAGCATCAGAGTTCAGAAAACGCAAAGTCTTTAAGTATTAAAGTTAGGCACGTCTCTTGTCAAGACTCACAAGAAAATAGTGACCGTTCGGTCAGCAAGAAAATGAGCAATGAATCTGTCTTCTCTCAGTGCAGTGGCATTATATTGAAACTTGTAAAACTGTTTCCCAAATCCCCATTGGTCAGTTAATCGCATGTTCAAACTTTGTCCAATAAAACTAACATTCCAAATCTATGAATTCTACCATTACTAAGTTTACATATCGTTGATTGGTTGTCCTGCAATGCCTTCATCATCCGGCTTGTCGGGTAACAATATTGTTGCAGCTTCCACTACAGTCAGTATTTCCATTGTTCTCCTCCTGAGAAAGTCAGTCTCACACGCATTACACACAAAATGTTACATTAGCAAGAACAGCATCTTCTAGCAGTCGGTTCTCATGAGAACCTTCCGTTATGAGCACATTTTAACAATGCAAATTGAAAAATCACAGCTTAACACTTTAGGACAGCCATTTATTAAACATTAAGAAATACAGCTTTGACATGAGGCCTGACAAGTAGGTCAAAACATTCGCTAAGTTAAGTCCTAAAATTAATAAAGCTAGGATATAATGTATAACCTTTAACATGACATATTACTACATTAGTCAAACACATATTCAACATTTCACACAAAAAATCTACTAATAAGTACACTTTGCGAACATTGCTGGCCACTCTTCGTAATCACATTTTCAAACGTGTGCATTATTTTTCTACATTATTAGTTTTTCTACACAAACCCCTTATTCAGAATACATGGACACTCGTTAATAATTTGTATTAATACACCTTCGCTAGCACCGTCAACAAGCTTAAATAAAAAGATCCACATCTATTGCACCCCAAAGGTGTAAAACACATATTGGCTGCCAGGAATGATCAATTGAAAGAAAAGACTATGGAACAATGCAACTCTGTAAGGCGAAAAACATGTCTTGGGGATTTATCGATAGCTACTGGATTTCGCTGTTTTAACAGTTACTCATGCTCTATCTAAATAAACATAACGTTGTACGTAGAGTCAACAGACTAGATTTATTTGTAGTATATGTGTCCTAGGCTCGGCACCTACCTTCGGAATTATTTATTTCTATACATTTAAGGCACACCAGCAGAAGTTAACCAGCACTTGCATCTACACCACTTCTACTTACTTCGGAGGCAACGGAGACGCATCCACACACCAAAGTCCTCTCCTGTTTTTAACACAATGCGTGCTCTACCAAGACTAAATATCGAATTTTGTGCTAAGAGCAGCCAGTTCAAACAGGCAATGGCACGGTAGTTGTTATTGTAACAGCAATCTATATTACTCCACTTTCTCTGCCTTCCTTTTCTAACGCAGAATGTCAGGTGTTTAAAATGTAGTCTCCCAAATATAACATTAAAGCCCTCTTGATTCTTTAACAAAGGGCTCTTGAAAAAGATTTATTAATACATGTTATTTGTCTCACACTTGTAAACTTAGTACTTTAAGCAAGTTTAATGCATGGAGAGACTTAGGGGGTCATTCTGACTCCCGCCGGCCGCGGTAACCGCAGGGCCGGCGGGAGCCGCCAGAATACCGCTGCGCGGTCAGAAGACAGCCGCGGTTATTCTGAGTTTCCCGCTGGGCGGGCGGGCGACCGCCAGAAGGCCGTCCGCCCGCACAGCGGGAAACCCCCTTCCACGAGGATGCCGGCTCCAAATGGAGCCGGCGGAGTGGAAAGGGTGCGACGGGTGCAGTTGCACCCGTCGCGATTTTCAGTGTCTGCATGGTAGACATTGAAAATCTTGGTGGGGCCCTGTTACGGGGGCCCCTGCAGTGCCCATGCCGTTGGCATGGGCACTGCAGGGGCCCCCAGGGGCCCCACGACACCCCTTACCGCCATCCTGTTCCTGGTGGCCAAAACCGCCAGGAACAGGATGGCGGTAAGGGGGTCGGAATCCCCATGGCGGCGCAGCAAGCTGCGCCGCCGTGGAGGATTCCCCAGGGCAGCGGGAAACCGGCGGTACACCGCCGGTTTCCCGTTTCTGACCGCAGCTGTACCGCCGCGGTCAGAATGCCCAGGGATGCACCGCCAGCCTGTTGGCGGTGCATCCGCGGTCCCCGGCCCTGGCGGATTTTACCGCCAGGGTCGGAATGACCCCCTTAGTCTTCTCATCTTATTACTGCTCTGCCATAATTATTGTTGGGATCTCCTGTTCTCTGGTGTCATGCTGGTGATCCTTGAGCCCAACCTAATTTTTCCTTGGTCAGATACTAAAAATTAATGTTTCAGTAAAATCTACTTTCCACCAAAGTTAAATTGCCTGATCTCCAAAGGTCGCTATTTAAGCACAGCTTGGTCGAAACTCTCAAACAGCCATTTAATGAGATGCACAGAAACAGGCATGCAGGAGGGGTATGTGGTCTGCACTGCTAATTTGAACTTTTGGATTTGCAACTCTCTTAATGTATTAGTTTTATTCCTCTCAGGAAGAGTTACTTTGTAGGTGTACACTTGTACTTTTCAGAATTGACCACGGATACGTGCAAGTGCAAAAAAAAAAATAAGACCTGCAGCACACACTACTTTCTTCGTCAGATACATTTGTTTATATCTCACAGGTATAAAAATACTTCAGCTTGGATATTTAGGTTTTTAAGATTACTGGATAAAGCAAGCAGCCAATCAAAAAGAGATAAGCAAAACTTTAAGTAGCTCAGCTCTTATGGCTGCTAGCATTTCGGCCATCATCCCTTCACTGGACACATGTTGTAAATATCAGACATACTTAATTCTGAAATCATAAGTATTTTTCAAGCTCTTCAGAAAGAACAGAGCACCTCGGTTGCATGGACTCAGACCAACATGCATAGCTCTCAATGAGGACATTTACTGTCCTCTTTTACCATAGTTTCATAAGAAGAGGTTTTTGATCAAGATTTCATCTATCTCACAGGGTTCCCTTGTTGACCTTCTTCCTGTGAAAACCTTTGCAAACATAATCTCTATTCATAAGAAATTGCAATCCTTCTAACCCTATGGCCGGCTTGAGAAGAAAAAATAAAATAACAGAAAAAAGAAGCTTGGAGCCAATATTAATAATCTTGCCAATTATAAGCCTACATCCTTATTCTGTTTTTCAGCTAAGCTTACGTAAGATTTTGTCAACACTCAACACCCCGCATTTGCTAAATTTAATCAGATTTTGGACACCCAATCGGGCTTCTACCCTTGGTTCCAAGCCTGTCTTAACAATAGTTACAAATTACATTCACATGTTGCATGATGGAGAAGGTAATGGTGCTTTGATTCTTTTGGTTTTTCCTGCAGTCTTCAACATGGTTTCTCATTCCAACCAGTAGGACAGACTCTTCTTAGCTGGGCTGAGAGAAACATGATCACCTCTTTCGTGGAAATATTGCTCCTAGACAGTCTTGTTTTATGCAATCTGTTACTTGTGAAGTGCCTGAATCTTTAATATTTTTGTGACCCCAAATGGCTTCTTTGGTTCAGAATTACAGAGTAAGATTTTCTGCCTATGCCGACGATATAATACACAATTTATTTTTGATTGTGATGGAGGTGATGCAGTTTTCACAACCAATTCAGAGACTGCATGTGTGCAAGAGTGGCATGGGAGGAAAAAGCAAAAACTAATACAAGCATAGGAAAATGAGGGTTTAGTCCACACACGGACTGTCAAAAATATGGCAGTTGGTGAGGAATGAATACTCATGCACTATAAGGCAGATGCGTAGAGATACATATGCATTCATGTGCAAGACTATCTGTGCAAATCTCTGTATTAACAGTTTTGGAAAATGGTTCCCAGTCTAGCAACAATATTGCAACATTCACAGAAGCTGCAAGTCAGAAAGAGCCAAAACAAAGGATAAATTGCGCCGGAAGTCAATGATAAATTGCATCCTGTAGGGATGAAGAATTTGAGTGCTTGCAAGGAGGCCATGTCTCAAGAATAATGCATATGCTAGGTGTACATGGTAAACTTATAAGCAATGCAATATTTATGAGGTTGAGGTGCAGTATGCATTTTCGAAGGTCAGTAGATATTGTAGTGAGTGGGATTTTGATTAGGTATGGGGTAAAAGTATTTGCTAAGTGGAAATGAGTGACAGGTATGTTGATGAAGGATAGGACGTTATTCGTTGCTAGACACGTTTGTGATGTTATTTGGGGGTTTTAGAGCTCTCAGCCCATTGGTCTTGCAGTCCTTCCCAGATCTATTTGGCAGTGACCTTTGTTTTATTACAGCATTAGATTTGGACAAGAGAATTTACTTGGAGTTCTAATATACAAAGGAGGGCAATTGTTTCTGTCTCTCCTAATCCCCTGTACCTTGGGCTCAATGACCTCTGTGGTGGTCCTAGTAGTGCGCTGCTTTTAATTACAGTTGTCGTCAGTGGGAAGCAGAAGGCAGGACTGAATTTGTGGTAATCAATAAGAAACTGCCAGTAGAGGGTGGCTGGGCTGACTAGCAGAAATATTGTCTCCAACATACTTACAGTGGACATTCTGTCTTATTCTTACAATCGCCGACTCTTTCAACCAGCCTCTTTCAGCCATGCGCTTGACATTTTGCTAATCATGTCTTGGCTCAGCCCCGTGGAGTATCTCTCTAACCTAATGCTACTATTTTTTTTAATATTTCTAATAGTGCTCTTGCAATGAACAATATGAGGATTATTCTAACCCCCTTCCCCTCCATGGACATAATGGTTACGTCCGTGGCTGCAGCACTGAGGCGCCACAGACGTAACCATTATGTCCTGGTACCGGCCCTCGGGGAAGCACTACCCCCACCAAGCTCAGGGTTGGAAGGGGAATCGCTTCCCCTTCCACCCCGACGTCTCCCCCACTCCCCAATGACATCAGCATCATCAGAGGGTGCAAGATGCGCTGGAAGCCATTTGCTTCCAGCGGGTCTTCTGGCACAGATTAGTTTTTCCTCTCTTGTTGGGGGGGGGGGGGGAGAGAATTGCACAAAAAGAGGCATCGGGGGAAAGGGTTTTCCTTTCCCTCAATGTCTCTTACAGCATTCCTGTGATCGGGCAGCAGGAATGCCCACTAGACACCAGGGAATTAGTGTGTGTGTGCGAGTATGTGTGCTTTTACAGTATGGGGGAGCGACCCCTTGGGCAAGGGTCGCTCCCCTTGGTGGGCCATTATATTTATCGCCGTTTCTGCCCCCCTTGGGGACAGATCGGTCTTTTAATTTTAGGCCAATCTGCCCCCAAGGGGAACACACCACTAGAAACCAGGGATTGTTTTGTGGCTGTTTTTTTGTGTTGGGGGTGGCCCCTTGGGCAAGGGTCGCCCCCAAGGGGCAAAAAGCACTATTGGGGGCAGAGCGGCCTATTTATTTTATGCCCATCTGCCCCTAAGGGGCAGAATCCACTTAGCGCCGGGGGGTGGTGGGGGAGAGGGAAAGAGAGAGAGAGTGAGTGAGTGAGTGAGTGAGTGAGTGAGTGAGTGAGTGTGTGTGTGTGTGTGTTTTGTGTGCGGGGTGGCAATATATTCTATGCCATTATTGCCCCCAAGCATAGAACTCTAGACACCAGGGAAAGTGTACAAATGGTTGGTGGCGGGATGTTTATCAACTGACGAAGTATTTGCATTTGTGATTATAAGACTCTATTTAGCCTTTTTGTTCTAGTTCAAAGCTTTTGCTTCCTTTGCTGTGGCTTGTTGCGATTTTGGCAGTGGTTGTCCTGTGGTTTGCGTAGTTCCATGTTTTAGGTAAGAAAATATATTTACTCCAAAGGAGTATTGTTGCCATGCATGAATGACATGTTTGTAGGTGGTGTACTGAATGCAGGATTGTGTGTGAAATTGTCCTTAGATTTATGCACAATGATATTTGTGTTATCTTTTGTCTAATTTGCTTTTCTTTTTTTTTTTGTGTGGGATATCATTGGTGATTGCTGTGGCTGTGCAGAGTAGCTGCTGGTGAGTCAAGCTTTTTCCTGCAAGTGAGTGGTATAGTTTTTGAGATTATAACTCTTAGTGATAAAGCTACACTTTGTTTATTACTTTTCTTACACAGTGCTGCTTGTAGGTGGTGCATTTGTCCAGTTACTTTTTGTAGGAAGGATCATGGCTAGCCATAGGATGGCCGCTCAGCAGGTTGTTGGTGTGCTTTTTGGTTTGAGTCGTCTTCTGACCATGACTGAGAATGACTCTGCATCTGAGGCAAAGTAGGAAGTGCAAGATTCTGGAAGTTAATTTTCTGTCAGAGAGGAATCATCTGATGATGAAGTCACTCTCAGTGCCTGTTTTAGAGGAGGACACTGATGTGCCAATGGTGCAGCAGCCAGCGGCTGCAGGGATTCCCACTGGAAGACCTAACACGTAGGTTGCACCAAACATGGAACAGCCACAGTTGCCTGAGTTTACTGGGTTCCCAGGGTCTCGAGTTAATTCGGAAAACTTTTTGCCTGTCAACTTCTTTGCGTTGTTTATGGACGATATATTTTTCGAAGAGATTGTTAAGCAGACTAATTTGGATGCAGAGAAGTATTTGAGGGACAACACTGTCAGACTTAGGCCACAGTTTAGAGCTAGAACAAATATGGAAGAGATGAAAAAGTTCTTGAGTTTAACTTTTTTGATGGGGCTGATAAGGAATCCATCACTGTCTTCATATTGGTCTACTAGTCCCTTGATGGCAACTGCCATATTTCCTGCAATCATGAGTCGTAACCGGTATGAGCTTCTTCTTCAGATGTTGCATTTTATAGATAATGCTTTAGCCTTGCCACGAGATCACCCTGATTCTGACCGTCTTTTTGAAATTAGACCTGTCCTTTATCCTTTGGTAGATCGGTTTTCAGAGATCTATGTTCCAGGCAAAGAAATATCTGTAGATGAGTCTTTGGTCCTGTTAAAGGGTAGTTTGGTTTTTAGGCAGTACATTCCTAGCAAGAGGGCACAGTATGGAATTAAATGGTATATGCTGTCTGAAAGTAGTACAATATATGTTTATAATTTCCCCATCTACACTGGTAGGGATTCCAGTATTGACCCCCCTGAGTGTCTGCCCACTTTTGGAGTTAGTAAGAAAATTGTGTGGGAACTTGGTAGACGACTGTTTAACAAAAGGTCACCATTTATTTGTAGATAACTTCTACACTGGAGTTCAGTTGTTCAGAGTGGACACTGTTGCTTGTGGCACAATCCGCTCTAATCGGAAAGGCTATGCAAGAGAGCTTGTCTGTAAAAAAAACTTGAGAAGGGACAGTGCAGTGTCTTGCGGAATGATGAGCTGCTAGCTCTGAAATCTGTAGACCGGAGGGATGTGTACATGCTCACTACCATCCATGAGGAGTACTTCACCTGTGGTTGTTTGGGGTCAAGTTGCTGAAGTGCGCAACCCTGTGTGCATTTTAGACTACAATCAGCACATGGGTGGTGTTGATACAGTAGATCAGAGGTTGGAACCTTACACTGCTGCTCGTAAGGCTTATGTTTGGTATAAGAAATTAGCAGTTAACCTGTTCCACTTGGCAAGTTGTAATGCTTTTGTTGTGTTCAAGGATAGTTTTCCAGAGTCAAGGATGACATTTGTGAAATTTCAGGAGTCTATCATAGCGGGCCTTGTTGTGCTGGAACAGGCAAAAGTTTCTAGAGAAGCAGTGGTGGAGGATGTGGCAGGATTGAAAGATCATCACTTTGCTGAGCACATACCTCCCACGGCCCAAAAAACCTTTCCTGCTAAGAGATGTAGAGTCTATGCTCGAAGAGTTATTAGGAAGGAGACTAGTATGTACTGCCCTGATTGTCCTTCAAAGCCTGGGCTGTATGTGGGTGGCTGTTTCAGGAGCTACCACACAGAAGAATTACTGGGAAATACCATTAGCGTAAACTGATGTTTTATATTTTCATATGTTCAGTTTCACGGTTGGCATTACTGTCATGTAGTCAGAGCGTTTGTGTTTGTAGTTTTGTACTTATTTACAATTAGTGGTTTCTTTGTTTAAAAAAAAAAAAGTGATGGCAGTGTGCATGGACTGGCGCTTGGCTGGCGGTGTGTGTGTAGGGTGGTGCTTGGCTGGAGGTGTGTGTGGGGTGGTGCTTGGCTGGAGGTGTGTGTGGGGTGGCGCTTGGCTGGTGGTGTGCCTGGGGTGGCGCTTGGCAGGCGGCGTGCCTGGGGTGGCGCTTGGCAGGCGGCGTGCCTGGGGTGGCGCTTGGCAGGCGGCGTGCCTGGGGTGGCGCTTGGCAGGCGGCGTGCCTGGGGTGGCGCTTGGAAGGCGGCGTGCCTGGGGTGGCGCTTGGCTCGCAGTGCCAGCCAAACACCAGTCCACACACTCTTATCAGCTGGTGTAATTGCTGTATCAGGCATGTGGGCGTATGAAAGTGATGGGCCCTTGAATGACGCTGTCTGTTGATGCAAGTGTTGTAATGTGCTGGGCCCACGGCTGGCGGCGTGAATGGTCTTTGTGATTGTCATGAATGAAAGGTGTGTGAATAGAATGTAAAGCGGTTGGTGTCTTGACGCGGCTTAACAGCTCACGAGCTGTGAGTCACTGGTTCAGTTTTTTGGCCTTTCAATTATAAACAGCGCATTTCATTTTTGTGAAATCTCTTGTTAATAAAATTTTATCTACTGAACCATCACTCACCCTCGTGCCAAGTCGAACCAGTAGGTGTGGTAGAAACGTCAAAAACTGCTCCGCTGTAATTAGGTGTCACAGCACACCAGTGACACGGTAGGTGTCTCGGTAGGACCCCGATGATTAAGCATGCCACCAACTTGGTTGGTGGGTGAGGGGTCTTTTTAACATAACCCAAGTGTGTTTCTTTTCACAATTTTAGTGTTGGGAACATCACCGAAGTATGTGGACACATCAAAATGATCTATTGCAAAACTACCTGTGTTTTGGGGGTGCGGGGAAGGCACCAATGTTTTTGGTCCCGGATGCGGCCTTCATTTAAGGAAACCTACCAAACCCAGAAATTTTTAAAAACTAGACACCACAAGGAGTCCAGGGAGGTGTGGCTTGCCTGGATCCCCCAATATTTTCTTACCCAGACTCCTTTGCAAATCTCAAAATTTGCTTAAAGAGCATATTTTCCTCACTCTTCTTTGTAGGATCATCGCTCCGGCACAAATTTCCTACCACCCAGCGTTCCCCTCAGTCTCCCAACTAAAATGATACCTCACTTGTGTGGGTCCCCAAAGCAGAGTCAGCCTAAAGATGTATAAAAAAATGTGCTTATGAACTCGCTGTGCTATCCCCACAATATCTACAGATTTTTGGCCTTTTTCTGTTGCAGGCACCTAGACCACCCACACAAGTGAGGTATCATTTTTATCGGGAGACTTGAGGGAACGCTGGGTGGATTGACATTTGTGGCTCCTCTCAGGTTCCAGAAATTTCTGTCACCGAAATGTGAGGAAAAAGTGGGTTTTTTGGCCAAATTTTTAGGTTTGCAAAGGGTTCTGGGTAACAGAACCTGGTGAGAGCCCCACAAGTCACCCCATCTTGGATTACCCTAGGTATCTAGGGCCAGATGTAGGAAGATTCCAATTTACGACTTGCAAATTGCGAGTCAGAGCGACTTGCAATTTGCGAGTCGCAAATTGGAATGTAGGATGGTGTCCCTGACACTATCTGTAACTCGCAAGGGGGTCGCAAAGGCCCACCTCATTAATATTCATGAGGTGGGTCGCAATTTGCGACCCCCTTGCGAGTGGCGGCATTCACAGGGATGGTGGCCTGCTGCGGACAGCAGACCACCACGTCTGTGACTACTTTTTAATAAAGCAGTTTTTTTTTTTGTTTGTAATGCAGCCAGTTATCCTTAAAGGAAAATGAGGTGCATTACAACAATGAAAAATGAAACGTTTTTGTTTTCATTTTATCAGAGCAAGCAGTGGTCCATGGGACCACTGCCTGCTCTGAATTTTTTTTTGCAGTCCCATTCACAAAGGGGAAGGGGTCCACTGGGGACCCCTTCCCTTTTGCGAATGGGTTACCACCTATTTAAATGGGTGCGAACTGCGATTGGTTTGCGACCGCGTTCGCGGTCACAAAGAAATCTGGCATTGGACTGCTACTCGAATTAGGAAGAGGACTCCCCTTCCTAATTGCGACTCGCAAACCCGTTTTGCGATTCAGTAACCAGGTTACTGAATCGCAAAACGGGTTTTGTGCATTGCATAGTCCAGTTTGCACATCGCAAACAGCGAAAATCGCTGTTTGCGATGTGCAAACCGTTTCCTACATCTGGCCCCTAGTTTTAAAAAATGCACAGGTTTGGTAGGTTTCCCTAGGTGCCGGCTGAACTCTATGTGCTTCTTCCCTCCCAGCTCCGTGCTTTGCTGCTCACCCTCTCACCACTTTTCTTACGTAGCATGCTCCTTATTGATCGGTCCCGAGTACCACTTCCCATTCTCTCACCCCTCCCTTCTTTGTCTTTTCTCCCATTTTTTTTCCCCTGTATCCTGCTCCACCTCGTCTATTCCTCCCACTTATTGTCTCATCATGCCTGAGCTCCTAGCACCACCGAGACACGCACAGAACTTTAGCTGAGCGGTCAGTTTTGCTAATACTTATTTCTCACAAACGAATGTCTTCTCTTGATGACTCCTCTTTCCTTCATTACATACATAATTTTGCTTCTATGCGAGATGTAAAGCTCAGGTAGCATGGGACCCTTCATTATGAACCTTTCTTTCTAAATCAGAGAAAGAAAAAAAACTTTATTGAAGGTACCCACGCCACCCAGTGCTTCAGTTTGGCTTTAGCCGGTTAACACTTCATTTCAATGTGTTAGCACATTAAGCTTTGTCAGTGCTTGTGTACGATTAACCTCGGCCAACCAAAGTGCCTGGACTTGAATAGATGGATGTAGTAAACACAGCTAAAGTAGTTTTTTCTGCAAGTCATCACATCGTGAAATCCAGTCATAATGATACGCGTGTGTGCGATCATGCATAAATGTGTGACGATTTCAATAAGATACAGCACAAAATCAGGTATGCCTGTAACAACATTTATTTTACTGCACAGGGAGGATGATAAACACTGAACGGTGGCATTTCCATATAACTGCACAATGTTACAACTTTATTTATTTGCTTTAAGGGCATGACGTGCTTTTTAGGTCATACCTATCAGATAGGGCTATTGTGGGCTTACCAAAAACTTACAGGGATGTACAAGCCCACTCCTTACCACTGGTTGGCTACATTGTCACTCATTTCCTTCATTCTTACTTGATGGCTTTCTTTGTACTAGCTTGTCCATCTTGTGTGTGCCTTCCACTTGAGCATAGCCTCTTTACCACCTTTGTCTGGCTCACTTCTATGCCTTCACTGCCTACTTTTAGGGAGCTACTTTTTATCTTTTTGCTTAAGCAGTTCCTTAGAGTTCATATGGTTTCCTGCTCTCTCTCTCCCTTGTGCAATGCTTATTTTTCTCACCTTACTTTGACCACAAGCAAAAGAAACACACAAATGGGGGAGAAATGAGGAAGAAAAAGATGAATAAACTGTCATAAGGAGAAAAGCAAGTAGCCGCAAGAGTGAGATCAAGGGGCAGGGTGAGTCTGCTAGTGGATTAAAGAGGCATGATATCGATTTAAGTTGAGCACTGGTGCGCTGATGTTTAACTGAGCCAGTCACGGGCATTTGAGCAGAGCTCTGGGCACAGATATTCATTCTTGTACAAATGAAGCACTGCCCTCATGAGATTCTCTCCCCCCACCAAATACTCATCCTGTGTGCTTAGTTGTGCTCTCTCACTTAGGTGTTTCTCCGTGTAGCACTCCCTCATGTTCTATTTGTCCCCAATCCTTGCCCACTCCCAATTGCTTACCCCTCATTCGCTCTTCCTTTAACACCCACGCCTGTTTTTTTTTAATGTTTCATTTTTGAGAGGTTGTGTAGTGGGGGGCAGAAAAGATGACCAGCAAATTGCAGCCAGCCGTTCTAACTTTAAAAAATAAAAAATAATAAAAAATAAAAAAACTTTCTGGGCACAATTTTTTTTAATTGTTTTGTTTACTCAACTATCTCGGATGATAAACTAAAAAGGGCTTACGCGCCTCCAAAATGCAATGGCCACGTCATTGTGGATTTGTTCTGTTTTTTGTTTATGTTTCGACATACTGAACATCATATTGTTGATGTTGTACTAGGTCTCAAAGCCTTTGCGAACTAATGTTTGAAACGCAGAAGGTGGCGAGAAGACCCTTTGGTGCACAAGGGTACATCATTTCAACTCATGAAACAAACGTACTTCTAAACATAAAGAATACCACCAAGCTGAGCAACAAATTGTTACGAGGCAGGCAGTAGAAACACATTATTCTATACCTGGGAAACTGGATTTCATATATAGAAGATTATGCACCTTGTCACGTTACTCACCTATCAGAAACGGCCCTGGCTTTCAGCAGCGCTGCTGTGTAACATATTGCTGCAGATTTTGGAAGGCTGATATCTGTAACATAAATCAAGGCACACAATTTAGGAATCCTAAATTACATAAATACAACAAATAGAAAAAAGGTCTGCCTATTTCACATCTGGAGTGGAACATAACAAAAAAAGTATTTCTCAGCGTACCCGCGCTACACTACAGAAAGAATACAATAAAACAAAGTGTGGCATGGTTCAGGGCGAGCGGACTGCAAGTGACAGGTATAAGACGCGGTGGTCTCCAGATGTTTGTATAACACGAAGGACCCCAACCCATAGGACCCTGACCAACTAAGGATAGGGCTTAAAGAAATATTATAACAGAAGTAAGTTCCACTGTGAACTTTGACCTACATATTTTGATGCACGTACTTGCACTCCTGACTGAGAGTCCCACTTGTGTCTATGTGATTAGGCGACTAACTATTTAGATTAGGGTACACTTTATAGATCCTGATGTATGCCTATGACCTAGTAGGGCTACAAGGCAAGAAACATGTCGACCACTCTTGCTCGATCTATGTGATAATTATGTCCCACCAGTCCATAACCCGTATTCCTTTTTCATCTCACCATGAATACAATTAAATAATAACAACATATTCTACAGGTTATTCATAGGTAATTTTAAGTCTAAAATCAAGCTCCTAACATGGCTAGAAGGGTTACAAGAAGTGGTCTTAACTATTGAACACAAAAAAAACAGATTTCCTTTAAAAAAAAAAAAAGCTTCTTATGTAGTCCGTTCGGATTTGCACACCTCGCCCAAAATAGAGCATGACCATATAATGAACCATGCCACCTCGGTGGTTAAGCGTCTGTGCATCCTGATAAGGATAATCGTTGGACCGAACTAGGTATGTTACCATAGGTGTAATTAAAGCCCTATACGTTTTTTTTTTCCGTAACCCCACACCTTGTTTTTGTGATTTGAGAGGAAGTGTGACAGGCCAATATAATCCTCTTTTCCTGGTTACTAAACGTACTTTAGGAAGAGTCCCATCAATGTTGCAAATGATCCCCCAAATAAGGTCAACAAGTAATTGCTATTCTCTAGCAAATACAGAACGTCACATTTGATAGCTTTCTTTAGTTATTTTAGTCATAATGTTTTCATACATTTCTGTTACTTTAATTTTTTTTAATACTGAGTCAAATGCTATAAAGTCTATTCCAGTAGAACAGATCTTTCAAACTGTCATGCCTCTTCCAGGAGATATCTACACCACTGAATGTTGTCTGTCTCGAGAGTCAACATCCCCATTCCGCAGCTGTAGTTTTGAAGAAATTTCATCCGACATCTAAAGTTGACAATCTGGAAAAGTACAACCCACAACCCATGCAAAACCTTTCAATCTGTACCACCATCTAAACTATGATAATTTTTCAGCCATCTCACTGTAAGCAGTGTGTGGCGCACATTAGATCTGGCATCCTTGGAGTGGTTACCGCTAACCTTTTTGCCTTCAGATCTTCTGTTTTTGCTGGCTTAAGGATTCTGCTCACTTTACCACTGCTAACTAGCACTTGTAGTCTTTCCCTAAAACATGGTAACATTGGAAACTACCCAACTGGCATATTTAATTTACACAGAAGTCTATAGTAAAGTGCACTACCTGTGCACAGGGACTGTAAATTAAAAGATACTAGTGGGTCTGTGGTTGATGGTGCCACCCACTTTAGCAGCACCTGCAACATGTTTCAGGCCTGCCATTTCAGAGCCTGTGTGGGTAGTTTAAACTGCTATGTCGACCTGGCAAAATAAGCCTCTTGCAAGGCCCAAACCTTCCCTTCTAAAACATGTCACCTCTAGAGTAGACTCCAGGCTGGGTGCAGTGTTTTTTTTTTTTTTTTTTTTTTAAATGAACATATACTTTTAGTTGTACATGTCCTGGTAGTGAAAAACTCTCTAATTCGTTTTTCACTACTGCAAGATCTATTTCCCCCACAGGGTAACATTGGGTAACATTTTAGCAGTCTAATTCATAATCCGGAAGAGATAAACATTGTCATTTTGGTGTCTCTGGGATTGCAATTTAAAGTCACAACCTGTGGTGAAGCTGGATCTTAAATTGCAATTCTGAAAATGCCACTTTTAGAAAGTTGGTACTTTCTTGCCTTAGTCATTTGGTGCCTAGTTGCTGATCTCTGATCACATCTGGGGTGGGTGACAGCTAGGATTTTTGTATTCCCCTTGGAAAGCTACACACAAAGGGAGCTAGATGTGACTTAATGGACCTTCTGTGTCTTGATGGGCCATTCTGGCCACAGCCTCACTTACACCTGAAAAGGCTGTGTCCTGGCCACACACAAAGGGCTGCATACCCCCTGTAGTGAGTCGGGAGGCAGGACATGAAGGGCTGGGACTCTGTGCACTTCAAACGCATCTCCTTGAAGTCTTCCCACTTTAAAGGCACAACTGGGTATAGGTACTGGACCTCTGACATCAACTCAGCACACTTCTGGACCTGTGGATACTCTTCCAGGAAGAAGCGCTGCTGTGCTGCTACTAGGGCAGGCACTCAGCAGGCAGCAGGTCAGCAGAGCAAAGCAAGATTCCAGCAATCCTCTTACCTGGGAGTAGGAAGAACTGGGCTCACATGCCAGTCAACAAGTAACCCAATTTCTAACAGCCCACATCTGTGCTGTTCAGTTGCTGCACACCAGAGGTTCTGTGTGAGGTCTGGAGGCAGTTTCAACATTGCCCCAATACAGCACTTCATCCCGCAATGACAGGATCTTACGGGAGAAACAGGAGAGAGCATCCAATGGGTTCTTGTTCTTCCACACAAGCTAGATCTGAGGCACGCACCTCTTCTCTTATCAACAATACTTCACCCCACTGGCTTATGGAGTGGAAGGCACATTTGCTTGGCACCACGATTCACCACAAGCCAATGAACATAGCAGGGGGAGAAGCAGAAGGGAGATTTCAATGCTTAAATGAAGGGAAAGATATGTACAAAACATGCAATTCGTTTTCTAGCCGGACGTAATGAGAGTTGTTCCGTCAGGTATTACGAAAGCTGTGGATAGGTGTCCAAACCTTTTGACAACTCAATTTGGTTGTGAGACTTCAAAAACACCACTGCCTTACTGTGCCATTAGCAATCATGGTAGTGAGTGTCTTTCAAGCCAGCAAGGCACTTTATCATCATAACGTCTCTCAAGGTGATGGGCTAGTTGGTACTAGAATCCTCAGTCGTGTATGCAAATAATAGCAAGTGAAATCCATTGGCACAAAAGAAGACACGACCTTGAGTCCGCTTACACAGCGTTCTACTGTGTTTAAAAGTGCAATTTTGGGGGCGTGGCCGGGCCACGAAAGAAGATGGCTGCTTAAGTCCCGAGCTCCGCGCCGCAGCGGTCCCGAGGAGGCGGCGGGGGCCCTGCGGAGGCCGAAAAATCACCTTAACGCACGTCGAAACCTTCCCACAACCCCGAGCTTCCGACCTGAACCTTAACAACCGGCCGCCGAGACCTTGCCGGACGGCAGCACGCCTCGGAGGGAAAGGGGGAAAAAATGGCCTACAGAGAGGGCGGAGCCGCGTCTCTTCGACCAGAAAACCAGCTCTCTTAAGGACGGAGGAACCCAGCTCGGGAGACCTGGAGGAGCCGTCCAATGCCCAGGACCTCCGATCTCAAGTGGGGACACGCTCCGGAGCACCAGGGGATCTAGGGTGCACAATATTGAGGTAGGCCCAACTGCGGGGGAGGAGCCGCGCTCTCGAGCCGAGAGAGGAGCCGGCCTACCTACCATTACGGCGACTGGAGTCGCAGGCAGAACCCCTCGCACCCGATTTCCAGAGGGAGACGGTGAGCATTTATCCTCTATTTGGCCCGGGAGAGAAAGGAAGACAGTGCCGGGGAGCGGCGAGGGGAACGAGGTGAGGAGGAGAGGAGGAGTGAACCAGGACAGTAAATAATAGAAAGGAATAAAGACACGGAAACAAGAGAAGAAGGGGAGTAAGGGAAAATAAAAGGAAGGAAGAAGAAAGAGCCAACAGAAAAGGGGAAGAAGAGAACTAAGAATCAAACCCCCCCCCACCCGCCCAAAAAAGAGGAGGGGAATAGAGGGGAAAAGAAAGGGAAAAAAAAAAAAAAAGAACATAAAGTCAGAACAAGACAAGAGCTGGCTGACTGCGTAACGCTGCTTCCGCTAGACTCTGAGGAAAACTCTGGAATCAGCTGGACAACACATGCAGACGGACGAGGCGATGCCCGGTAGCAAAACAAACCAGAAATCCACGGGTAAGTCGGCACGACAATTATTATTCTCCGAAGCTCTTCATCATAGGCGCCCAACATCTACGATAACAGGACCCCACTCACCACCCTCCCCAACGCAATCCACGGCAATGTCTGACAAGGAACAATCCATAACCATGGAAAAGATACTACAGGAGATCACCGCTGTCAGCCGCCGAATAGAGGGAATGGACGCTTCTCTATCTTCACTGACCCTGGAAACCAAATCTATGAGATCAGACATTGCAGGTTTTCAAACCAGGGTGACAGGCTTGGAACACCACATGGGCTCATTAGAAACGCAGGTGACGACTCACCGAGACAGAGACCAAGACCTCCTTTACCTTAGGAGCAAACTCACAGACCTAGAGGACAGGAGTATTAGAGATAACATTCGCCTACTGGGAATCCCGGAGCATGAAGAAGGCACAGACATACAGACCTTTCTGGGCTCCGTTCTCCCCAAACTAACCTCCCTGGACTTCGACCCACCGCTGGAATTCCAAAGAGCACACAGAGTAGGCCCGAAACGTTCTGACACATCTTTAAGACCCAGACCGATAATCACTTGTCTATTACGCCACAACCATGCCCGACAGATATTACAAACGGCGCGCAAACATGGCCCTTTCCGGATAGGCCAGCATGACATCCGAATAACGGCTGATTACTCCAAGGACACCAACGAACGAAGAAAAGCCTTCCTAGCTTTAAGACCTCGACTTCGCCAACTGGGGATGAAATACGGCCTCTTCGACCCCGCCAGAATGTGGGTCACCAATAACCGTATATCCAAAGACTTCTATAATCCAGATGAACTGAGCCTTTTCCTTGACTCTTTTCAACATCAGCCTATGGACTCTACCAATCCAGACTGTTCACAAGATACCGCGAGAGAAAACGAAGGGGGAGGACCCTTACCCCCGGGCCCAGAGAAAGAAGGCCCGCTCCACCATGACACCGACCTCAATCAAAGGGGCAGAGACGCAGAGAGACTAGCCAGACTACACGACGACAGGGGTCAGGTTCTCCACGCTGTGGCAACCTACACCCAACTATCAGAAAGGGACAAATCCAGATCACCTCTAAAACCAACGACTGTACCCCCCTGAGACACCGATCCCTCGCTGGGCGCATGTGAGAGGATTACAAGACATTGAAACCTGAACAGCAAGAACTCACGGAAGGATGAGTACAAACCCGGGTTTTGTTTGTAGCCATGATTACTTAACAATCGTCGATAACCCTTTTAACTACATTAGATGATCACTATGTGTATATGTCCTACAAGATAACACGGGGCCTTACTCTATAACACTGTTGCATACACGGCCATTGTATAACGTGAAACGCACAAACCGGATCTTGCAGATCCTACAGGTGATACAAACACATACATCGGGACCCTGCTCAGTAGGGACACGTTTCAACACCTAAAGAGAAGCTGTCATTCACCCCCTCACAGCACTACTACAATATAGAACATCCAACAACACAATACCACACCACACAATAACAACAAGACTACATGAACAGGCCCGATTCTGCAGACAAGTCGTAATACTGACCCCTTTCAGCTGAACCTACCACCTTCCACTTCTCCCTTAAGTGGCTGCACCGGGAAACGAATGTAATATAATCTACGCGCAATAATACACATCCCGATGATTACCAGAGTACTGGCACATCATGATCACCTGCCACAGGGGACGATAAGATATAATACAACACAACACTACATATTACGGAGATGTACCACTACTTCTTACGGGAACACTATATCTCCATAGAGGCATAACAAATAGGTCGACATACACACGCACTCCCCAGAATCCTCCCCATGAGGGGAATGCAACCCCACCATATACTCGCGATGGCACCTGACCACGCAGGTGATGAGCAGTGGATCAACCACTTGAATATATAACCCATGTTCCACCCTTCTATAACAAATGACGCCCCCGCCAAAGGATCAGTAGTCACACGTACGACTATATCCAGAATAACCTTCGTTAACACACGTTGTCCCTATATTAAACAGGACCCCGAACGAACAGGACCGTAACTAACATACGATTAATTAGTAAACTAACAACGCCTTAAAGTGCTTTGCAGTATCATGGCGCAATAATATGACCCATGGTACACATGGGGTAGCAAGACATACAAGTCACGCATACATAAGCTAGGAACCATCAAACCCTGCCATCCATCCCGGGGCTGGTCCCATGACATATAAACTAATAGAAAGTAATACGATTACCTGTGTGGAAATAAGTTATATTGTGTTACGTTATGCTATATTATATTATGTTACGTTATACAAATTAACAGTTTGCAGTGATATTATGCTGTTTGACATTATGTTGTTTGACACAGTGATATTATGCTATATAAGTATAGTAATATTCCAACTGTTGTTATGTGCAAATGTACTCCAATATCCTGATTTGAACCGGCATTGTGTTACTTTACATCCTCCCCCCCCCCCCCGCTACCCTCTCCTCTCCTCTCCTCTGGCCCATTAGGCACCCACCCTTTGAGCCCACAAATCATTTCTCCCCCCCCCTTACACCTATACCAACACCTACTGTAACATCTACATTAAAATCATTATCACATTTGCATCTATCATTATAATCATGATTACAAATACACACCCTGGTCCATACCCACTCCCCTCCTTGACCAATATACCCTCACAACATAGAACCCATTGCGATGATACACATCAAGTACAATGATCGCTAGCCCTCTCTCACTCGAAAATAGGATAAACATTTAACCTATTATATTAGACACTGGACATTGCGAGGTATCAACTGGATCTTCCTCCATTTCTTAATCCAGGTCAGAGTGAACTCCCCCTCTACCACCTTTCCCACTATGCCCATCCCCACCATATTAAAATTATGTTACCAAATCCCCCCCCCCATTACCTATACATTACACCCTCCCTCATCAACATAGCTATTACCCTTTCCCGCCCCCCCCCCCCCATAATATGCCCATGGCTTCCCCCTTTACTCGCTCCCCCCCTCCAGAGCTCTGGTCAGAACCTGTGCATTCGACCGCCTTAGATCAATACTGGCCACCCCTTGCCCCAACGCCGCCTCCTCGGCAGAGAGGCTGCACCAACGGCATTAGGAGTTTGGATAGGACTCGGACTCGCCGTTTACAGACCGACCCCAAGGGAACACAGTACTCCCGGTCCCCCTATATCCCTCCAACCTCTTCCCCTCCCAATCATTGCATCCATCCCACTTCACAGACAAACGCTAACCCTAGCCTTCTTCCCTCCCATATTACCCCTTTTCCCTCCCTCACCAACCCCTCCCCGTTCTCGCTTCTTTCCCCCCCCCTTTCTTGTTGGGTTACCCAACCCTCATCAGCTGCCTCCGCCTCACCCCTCGAACTCCCAAATACTCATATTGCAGCGAACACAACTCCACACGATTACCACCCCCAGTATTGCTGAAATTCCTTCCTCTAACTCAGTATGCTAGAGACAACCCCCCACATAGTGCACCCACTACAAATCCTCTCCTGGAATGTTCATGGCATGACGAACTACATCAAACGGAAAAAGATCTTGTCATATTTTCAATCTAAAAAAGCAGACATAGCCCTGATCCAAGAAACGCATCTTGACAATGTAGAGTCCGATAAACTTAGACGTGATTGGGTAGGAAAGGTCTCCTTCAGCTGCTGTCCAGAAGATCAGGGAGCCAAGGGAGGCACACCTCGCAAATGTGGCGTAGCGATACCAATACGTAAATCTCTGCCGACCACGATCATTAAAACATGGAATGACACAGAAGGGAGATATATATTTGTCAAACTGAAAATAGGAAATACCTTCCTATGTGTGGGCTCTGTCTATGCACCAACCGGGGCAAAGCGTTCCTTCTTCCTACAACTCAATCGCGTACTGACCGAAATAGGGACTACCCGTTATATCATCGGGGGTGATTGGAACCTCGCTATGGGAGGTCCGCTACCGCACCCTAGAAGACACGATCCAACGCCTCACCAAACAATACAC
The DNA here is from genome assembly GCF_031143425.1 of Pleurodeles waltl. Taxonomy (NCBI): domain Eukaryota; kingdom Metazoa; phylum Chordata; class Amphibia; order Caudata; family Salamandridae; genus Pleurodeles; species Pleurodeles waltl. The sequence goes on from NC_090445.1 coordinate 515,276,578, forward strand.
TACTCAGCCATCCCCTGCGCTACGCCGGTCCCTTGAACAAGCCCGAATGGCACATAACGATCTTTACACAACACAGGCAGAATATGCACTACAAAGGTTACGCTACCGCCACTATGAGCAAGGAGAAAAGGCCGGACACCTCTTAGCGGCACAGCTCCCACAGAGAGATGCTGCCTCAGCCATCCCAGCCATAACGTCCCCCTCCGGAGCAGTACTGACCCGCCCGCAAGACATTGTGAATGAATTCGCTACATATTATCAACACCTTTACACCCCCGAAACAACGACCAAACAGGAACAGACAGAGGCATTTCTTATTGCGGCAAAGTTGCCCTGCCTATCAGAAGCCGGCCGAGCTCTCCTTGAGGGCGATATAAGCATGGAAGAAATCACACAGGTTATCACAAAACTCCCATACCACAAATCCCCGGGCGAAGATGGATTCCCCGCGGAATTTTACAGATGGTCAGGGGAAGAGACAGTACACGAGGCACTTGTGGAGGCGTGCCAGGAGGGTTCTTTGGGTGCCCTGTCCAACAGGGCCACGTTTGTCGTTCTGCCTAAACCTGGAAGGGACCCCCTTACTCTGCAGTAGCTATCGCCCCATCTCCCTTTTAAACGGAGATGTTAAATTACTAGCTAGTGTCCTTGCAGCATGTCTACGCAAAGTCATACCGTCCCTAATCCACAATACCCAGGTGGGATTTGTACCGGGCCGCACCTCCAGAAACCATATGCGCACACTATGTCACACCCTACTTGAATCGTTAAACCTACCAGAAAAAGCCTTGGCACTATCCCTCGACGCGGAGAAGGCATTTGACCGCATCGAATGGCCCTACCTATTCACCACCATGAAACATTTTGGCCTCGGAGATCAATTTATTTCTAAAGTCCGATTATTATACGATCACCCTACGGCACAAGTTAACTGTGGGGGCTTTCTGTCGGACCCATTCCCCATCGCAAGGGGCACTCGACAGGGCTGCCCCTTGTCACCGCTCTTATTCCTACTAGCAATGGAACCGCTGGCGGCAACTATAAGGAATTCTCAACAGATATCTCCTTACCAGGGGGTTCCTCCAAAATCTATTTATATGCAGACGATATTCTGTTAACCTTGTCTGACTTAAAAAGATCCATCCCATCCCTACTTTCTATCATAGAAAGCTTTGCACCCTTGTCCGGGTATCGAGTAAACTGGGACAAGAGTGAATCGTTGCCCCTATCTTGCGTAACAACGAGAGCTGCAATCCATGGCCGCCCATTTAAATGGACTCTAACCCACCTCAAATATCTGGGGACATATATTAACCGAGGCTTAGAACACATGGTTAGGGACAACCTAGACCCTCTTATATCCCGGATGAAACAGGACTTTGCCAAGTGGTCCTTACTCGGCCTATCCATGTGGGGCAGAACACAGGCGGTTAGGATGGTCACCCTCCCCCGCTTCACATATGTTTTAGGCATGCTCCCACTACAGATTCCGCTCGCTCTTCTCCGAAGGATTGATACCTTAATAAGGTCCTTCGTCTGGGGTTCTATACGGCCAAGACTAAAACCGGGGACAATATTAGCACGCAGACCCTATGGAGGACTAGGTCTACCCTCAGTAGAACAATATGCTTTAGCCCTACAACTATCACAACTAGCCTACACATTACCAGGTACCCCAGACCCCCCACAATGGACAATCACGGAGAAACACTTACAGGGACAGCATTCCGAACTAGGCGGGATATATACCGACTACTCTCACTCGTTCAACCCTATCCTCGCAGCCACAAATGCAGCGTGGCGCAGAGCCCACCGGCTACTGGGAGTGCACCCTTCTCTACATGCTCAAGCCCCTATAGCAGGAAACAAATGTATAAAAATAGGGGGAAGTACCCTAAGATGGCCCCAGTGGAGCGACGCTGGTATCCACAACATAACCCAAATAATAGATGGCAATGGTCTCCGGTCCTTTGAATCCTTACGGGAAGAGTTCGGAATTCACAAAAATCAGGAATGGAGGTACATGCAACTCATGCACTGTATGCGCAAGGCCCTAGGACCCCCCCCCCCCCATGGACGATCAAAATCTCACCCGTTGTCAATTACCTGCAGAAATGGGGCCGACACAGAGGAGTCATGGTTGGTCTATACGCAGAGATTACGAACCACCTTTACTCGCAACCTCTCCTAGAGCGACTGCGTCTCAGATGGCAAGATCGACTAGCGATAGCCTACACAGAAGAAGAATGGCAGGACATAATCGAGGCCCTAGACAGGGGGGTCCGCGAGGCCCACCTGAAATTCTCTCTCTTCAAAATCCTCCAGGACTGGTACTGGACCCCCACAAAACTCTTCAGGGCAGGTCTGATACCACACGCGAGGTGTTGGCGATGTGCAGATCTCCATTGCGATCTACTTCATATTCTATGCCACTGTCCGACGATACAACCCCTATGGGAAGCTGTGTTCCAGACACTTAGGGATTTCATATCAATACCAAACCCGTCACCGATGACACTCATTATTTTACATGACATGCACCCATACCCCTCCATATCACGTCCCCATAAACGGCTACTTCACACGGCAATTGCCACAGCTAAAATCTGCATTCTCCGACATTGGAGGTCTGCTATTGCCCCAACACCAACGGAATGGATGACAGCCATGTTCCAAACAGCTACCCATGAGCGAGTCATTTATAACCTGCAGGATCAAGCGGCCCTATTCACAGAAATTTGGAGCCCCTTCCTGACAAGACCATGAGGCAGCTAGTTGATGGTCAGTGGATGGCAGTTGACACCCCATCATTTCCTTTTCTCTCTCCCTCGCTCCCCTCCCCGCCCTCCTATCCTTTTCCTCCACTCCTGAGATTATTCATCCCAGAGAACACCCTCCACACCATGCCATATCGACCCGTTTAAATACGTACTAGAAATTATCCTCCTTTAATCTGCTCGACCAGTGGCTAACTGTCCAACACTAATAGGCAAGGCCGGATTCTTCATACATCTAACCCTCTATCTACACAGATACTCTCCCTTGTCTACCCTCCCCCGGAATGACTCTCTCCCCCCCCATAAATTGACCCTCTTGGCCCACCCGAAAATACACTTCAATAAACGTACCACATGGCACAATCCTGTAAGATCGTCGGCAAATGATGAGGAACAACCGGAATATCCATCTAATAACCCAGAAACATTGAGCCAAAAGACTTGCTCTTCCCCCCCCTTACACCCTACCTAACCTCCCCACTTCCCCGCTTTCCTCTTTATCACTCTTCTTTCTCTCCTGCTCCCCTCTACTACAACCTGACCCCCCAACAGCCTTTACCCACCTTCCCCGCACCCTCCCTAATCTTCAAACCACAGTCTATGTCGACGAATCAGTGTACCTATTAGACAATGTACATTCAGATATCATTTGTAAAATTACCGACTGAACTGCGGACTACTGAAAAAAATGGCAATGCATACTGTGTAGCGTCCTATATTTTTCTCTAATAAAAAAATTACAAAAAATAAATAAATAAAAAAATACAAAAAAAAATAAAAGTGCAATATCCTCAGGGAGTAAGAAAGCCTAGCAGCCACTCCAGGTCTAACACCAAGCACTCCAAATCATACACAAGAAAATTGCTACATTACATTATACGTCTGTTGAAATTCACCATGTACTGAGCACCTTTCCTGCCTTGCAATTGTGGGCCCCGTCTCCGATCTGTAGTGAAGAAGAACAGGTACACTTGACCACTCTGCTTGGCCTCTTTCTCCATTCTAGATAATGTCCTGCCTCCCTAATATCACTGGTGTTCTATATTTGGAAGAAGCATGTTCTGTCAGTCATTTATAAGGAGCAATGTAAAGGTTCATAGAGGCTTCCTGGCTATTGACCTAATTATTGCTTGCAGTGGTAGACCTACTGCTGGAATACCCAGGTCTTTATTTGTGTTTAGAAAAGGTCAGATGCGTCACAAGGTGATGACTTACAAGGAAGAAAGTTAGCTTAAAAATTGAAGCAAGGGTGAGAGTGGCTGAGTGGGGAGGAAGGTAGGAGGAATATTGGGTGTCCAGGAAGCCGCTGAATTAAACTGTTGTGATGAAGCAGTACTCCAGGCATTACTTCTTATTTTGGACAAACTTTGAAAGTTCAGCTGACAAGGAATTATAGTGTTTCAAACATAGGGGAAACTGGGTGACACATGCACATTTTAAAGTGAGACAACAGATGTGGCAATTTGACTCCGAATTTGGCTAAAGTGTGCACTTGGGCTATTGGAGTAAATGTGAATGAATACTCCAGCAATACTAAGATTATTGCCTCTGTAGTGCTGTATGTGCATTAGCTGAGAACACCTGCATGTGTCAGTTTCAAACAATTGTGGTTATTAAGTTCAACTTATTGTGAATGAAGTTCATTTGTATAGTTTGGAATACTTGTTTAGAAATAATGCCTTATTTTCAGTGCTGCAAAACTAACTATAACTATATCATACAAAAGATCATTAAGGGTAGAGTGTTGGGGCGAAGCTTGGCCTGTAAGCAAAATAACCACTTTTCCGTGACTCTTTGAGCAGGCAACTGCCTTGCAGCTACAAAGCGGAGACCAGGGACAATGGTGGCATACCTGGTGAATACCCTTGATAAGCGGAAGGTGGGAAGATTGGCTGTAGCCAGTTTTTAGACCTCCAACGGTAGCAGAACCAACATGTTACGTAGCAGACACAATATTGCTGTAGCTACTTATACTGGCTGGAGCTGTTGGGAGCTCACCAATAGACACAAATGAGAGCACATAGCCCTGGAGAGATACAGTAAATGGACAAGTAGCGAAACATTGGAAGATCTCGGGCGCCGCACAGAGGGCAAGTGATGAGACCTCATCTTCCGGTACAGCAGTTAAGAGTAGGCTGGAAGGAGACTGAACAGCAGCATATTGGAGTACAAACATCCTGTGACTCAGAGACCAGATATGCTGGTGTAGTAAATGGTGGGGCCCCTCGTCATGGAGACCTTTGCACACCCACCCACACTGTACAACCACCCGGTGCACTGTTGGAGCAAATTCTAGAGCAAGTGATCACTGCTTAATGGGCCTTTCCATGGGAGACATTGTGGGGATCCCCTTCCTCCATTTTCTTTCTCCAATATACTTTCTCTGCACCAGTTGTTCTTTTTCAATGTAAATAAAGTGAAACAAATGAAAGAGCAGATAACGTATCACTTCCTCACTAAGCTGGGAAATTTACAGAAAACTACAACATGATACAATACCATACGGTCTGTTCCGAATTATGAAATTGAGGCTCAAATATAGAGACCTTATCACACATCAGTCTTACACAGATGATGCACTGTTCGTTTGAACCACAAAGTTACCCTGCAAACTTAGGCTGTCTGCAAGGTGTGTGGGATCCCTCCGTCACTCCTCTGCAAACCCAAGCTGCTGTGATCATGATCAGGACCAGCTTAATAACAGTCTTACACCATTAAAGATGAGTGAATCTGCACTGACCTAAACAACTACTCAGCAGATCAACACATAATTCAGAGTAGTGATTCCCACAACACAATCGCAGCTTATTGGTCCACCATAGGTGCATATATTACAGTCCAGAATCCACCATAAGAATCAGAACATAAAGGGCAAGGATAGTTGATCCACCAACCTACTGAAATAAACTGAATAAGCCACTGCTTGAGCCATACCCACTCTATAAAGTGTTTAATAACTATGGTGAACAATTGAACCTCTGAACAATTGCTATTTACAGAAGCAGTGACCAAAACAAACAACAAAATCCAACAGATGCTGCAAAACTACCTGAAATTACACTTGGAAGAATTCTTAGGGAAAGAAAACGCAGCTGGCATGATGGTGACTGCACTGGGGTACTCGTCTTGAGAGCAAACTTTCAAACATGCCAAGACTCGATCCAGATTGGGGACAGAAAGTATGGCAGCTATAGCAAAAATTAACAAAGCTGGAAGACACATCAGGAGAGACAACATAAGCTTTCCCAACAACCCATAAGGACTATAGAGGTGCAGTGACTTCCTGACATAATTTATAACTCATCTCCTGAATATAGAATTCTCCTCAACTTTGGTATTTCACTTACTTCACTGTGTCAGTCAAGGTATATGAGCTAAGACCGATCATTAAATGCTTTGTATGCTCCCCTCCTCGCCCCCACAAATAAGACAAGTTATTCACACAGCTAGGGACAGCAAGAATCTATTTGATAAACAAGATTCTTATTTCTGCTGATTTTGAACCACATACCAACTTCAAACACAAAATATTCTTGACTCCAAGACCGCAACTGCGATACAGGGAAATAAAGATTGGCCAGCTGCAACCAGCCCTTATGATCATTATAGCTGATGGCAAAACCATGGAGTTCATGGACCCAGAAGACCTCAAACGATTCGTACAATTTAACAACATATTATAGATGGAAACACATACACCTAAGTATTGCTCATGAAAGTTACACAAATGGCAAAGGGTTATATGCCTCATCATCATCATCATCATCAGAAACAGCAGCGTACTAGGAGTACACAATTAGACATAGAAGGTCTGCAACACACAAGGGAAATCCTGAATCACAACGGTGACAAACCCAGAACCAGCCAGTCTTGATCCTGTTTCACAATTGTAATACCACATGTTGAACAACACTCAGCCCTCCATTCCCATTAACCATCTATTATTTAGTGTTCAACATTACACCTGCTGATTTCCTTATTACTCCTATGTTATTTATCTAGTGGTCATAATTACAAGATTTCACATTGAGGGAATAACAGTGGGGGACATTGGCTGGATGATCAGCAGTGTTATCTATTCGTGTTAGGAAATAAGTGTAAAGACATTTCATCTATAAGAGAATCAACTTTATTCGGACAAAGTATTCTAAGTCTAAAAAACATCTGCTGCACACACTCCCATAAAAGCAACGACTGAATTGGAGAGAATTTGTACAGTTTAATCACTTGAACGCCAAGGACGTAATGGTTATGTCCGGTGACGCAGCACTAAGGAGCCTAGGACGTAACCATTACATCCTACTAATGGCCCTGGGGGAAGCGCTAGCTCCATAACATATGCTGCAGAATATCCATTGATGGGAACACAACAGCATCTTTCAGTGTCATTAACATTTCAGAGTTGTCCTAAAATTTCAACTTCCCTTCAAATTTGCTAATTGCTTTCACCCTCTTCATACTATAGGCAAACATTTTAAGACTGGATTCTTTAAGTCATATCAAGAAAAAGCTCTTCTTCCACAATCAATGAATATGGCGATCCAGTCAGCCATACCATGAACCTCTCTCCATTTATTTTTATAGTACAATAATGTGGCATCCATGAAAACTTCTCCTTTACCATGACAGCTTCCTTATTCTTCTTTTCCAGCACCAGCATACAATCCCCAGTTTCCAGAATCTCTGGTAGTTCTGACTTACCCTTCACATTTTTATTGCTCATACTCGCACCCTTGAAGGATAACCTTCTTCAGCAACATCTGGAAAGTATGATACTCTTCAGTAGTAGGCATTTCTCTCGAATATATGTCAGTGTTTTGTTCCATACACAATCTCCAAAGCAGTCTCTAAAGTTGGGTCTTCACATGATAAAAGTCTTTCTTGCAAAGTCTTGCTGTTTCTATCAACTGGTCTGTAATAAGTTCCTTCTTGAAATCTCTATAACTGCAATAGCAGTCAATGTTCTTAACGCTGCCACATCCATGTGTTCTCCTGGGTGCTGCGCACATACTACATAGTGTGCCCTCATTTTGGTTGCATGTCCAGCAGTATGAACCTTGACTCAGTACTGCCTTCACTAAGCGAGATGGAATATATAGAAACTATTTATATAAACTTGTGTCTTTGTAATAGCACATGCCTTGTGATATTAAGGAGCACATGTACGTACCATTGCAAGCGGCAACAGGAAAAAAACATTTTGGTATGTACAGACCCTATTTTGCGATTCGGTAATCTATTTCCCTTCCTAATTGCGAGTCGCAGCGCGATGTAGCATTGTTTTGTGACCGTGACCGTGAATGCAAACTGGTGCCAACCCATTTGCACACAGGAAGGGGTCCCCTCCCCCTTTGTGAATGGCAGCGAAAATATTTTTTCATAGCTGGCTACGGACCACTGCCTGCTCTGAAAAATTGAAAATAAATCTTTTTCTTTTTGTTTTTGAAATGCATCTCGTTTTCCTTTAAGGAAAACAGGCTCCATTTAAAAAATAAAATAAAAATTGCTTTATTTAAAAGCAGTGACAGACATGGTGGTCTGCGATGTCCAGCAGGCCACCATCCCTGTGAGGGCGGCCATTCCCAATGGGGTCACAAATTGCGACCTACCTCATGAATATTGTACATCCGGTTTTGCGACTCGCAAATTGCGAGTCGCAAAACCGGATCTTTGTACATGTGGCCCTAAATCTTTTGTTGGTTTTTTTAAATAATGGGGTACTCATCCACAGCCTTTATTGACTCACCACCTTTCACTTTTGAATTTTGACCTCTACAAACAGTAGGATTTGAAAAATACTTCTTCCTTTAGAACCAAGATTGTAAACTAAAAGATGCTTTCTCTTTTTGGATGTAAACATATCACCACTGACAGCTTCTGAAAAAGTTTCAAAAGCCTCATCCCATTGCTGCCAATTCAAAGGAGGATTACAAGGAACCAATACAAAAGGTTCATGAAGCATAACTCCTTCAATGGCACACTAGCAAGGGTAACTTTCACCTAGGATAGTTGTCAACAATGTACACAATTTGCGATGTGTGATGCTATCCACTTCAACCTTCAATACTGCAGAAATGGTGGTGGTTGACTAGAAACAATTTCAGTTTACATATACATCAAGACTGAAGCGTAAGTATTTTGTGTTTCTTTGTTTTCTACCTTAGTTGCTTTTTAAAAAATATTTACTTCTCAAAATTAGCCGCTTTGCGGTGTTGGACGAAGAATGCTTTGTGATGCTCTTTAATGCTTCGTTATCTAAAATAGTGAGTATGCATACTGAATGGAGATATACACAACGCAATGATGTTAGGTCTTTAAGGCTTCTCACATCACTATAACTCGTCACTTCAATAACTGCCTGTTGCTCAATGCTGATGTGCAGATGGAAGATATTCTGTAGGCATTTTACACTTACTACACTAGCTCATAATCATACTAACAGATACATTTTCCTAATTGTCTAGCTATATTAACGGGAGAAAATGACAATTGTTGCCCATGTCCTGTTATACTACTAGAGGCAATTCAAAACGATAACTTCTAATGGGTTATGCATAACTTTAATAATTGAGTATACTAATAACCAAAAAGTTACGGGACAGGATTCCAGATAATGGATAATACGATTAAAAATGATCTAAATGTGGATTTTTAAAGATGGAAGTCACTTAATATGTCCTTTCAGGATCGAGTGCAGGTAAATAAGATGATGGTGGTTCCTTGATCAAATTATGTCTTGAATATGCTACCTCTCAAGTCAAGTGTACTGAATCAACTTGACTGAGACATTACACTCTTCTTATAGAATGGGGCTAGATCGCAGGTAAAATGTACAAAATTACATGCCCATACAACAGCAGGGGTAAGGTGTGAGACTGCCACAAATAGAAATGTACCACAGAACGCTATACATATCTCGGCTGACCCACATATAATACAATTCACCCTAGTCACCTGCATGGGCTACAGTGGAGCTCAATACACTGCAGAGGCATAGAGGACATAGATACTGCAACCTTGGTACACCCAAAAGAGTTAAACCCTTATGACACAGATTTTGCTAACCACTTGTTGACAACACAGGGAGGTAGACCGACACCCCCATTTAGGCACCTCATTTTGGAACAATGGCAAAGTAAGAATAGGCAAATGCTCAATTCACTGGAAAGTATGGGCAGATAAGGGGATCACAGCAACCAGTCATGTGATGGCAAATGATGCAATCATCCAACTGGATTACCTAAGCGCACATTATGGGTTAAAAAGGAACCAGATTTGGCGATACCAACAACTAAAATATTGTCTTTGAAACCTGTTCGACATGAAGCCACCTATACTGGAGACCTCACCACAGTAAGGCACATAAGAAAGATAAGTGTTTTATTACACTTTGATTTAGGTGCTGTCCTCAATTCCCACATTACAAGACGCCAGGCTCATATGACAACACAACCTCTCCATAGACCATTTGGAAGATAAATTCTCTATCTTATAAGAAACATCACAGAAGCCTACTAGACACTTTTCAAATGATCCTTTTTAAATGTAGCATAATTGGTACTGGACACCATCTCGCTTAGTGAAGGCAGTACTGAGTCAAGGTTCATACTGCTGGACATGCAACCAAAATGAGGGCACACTATGTAGTATCCTATGGGCATATCCACTCATCTCACCCTATACATTAGAGATTTGTCAACACTTTATTTACATTCAGCTTACTAACTTTTTTACCATCCATGAAACTGGCTTTATTACGTGACCTGTATCTGGTATGCATTGCCCAAGGGAATAGGCAATGCATACCAAATATAACCTGCAAAAGAGGCATTTAATAGCACATCAGGAGGTGACTTTAAGGAACCCTCAAGGCTATACAAAGCCATGTTTAAGACTGTGATGGATCTCGGATGCAGGTCATGGCATTTCATTATTGTATATACGCTTAGCATTTGATCCAGAAGATCGCACTTAAAGGTGATGGGAACAACTTAAAAATCTTGTTTGTAGAGCCTAAAAGTAAGATAAGATTATAGAGCCCGGGGCCTAAACCTAACATATTCCTTAAATATGACTTCAGTGTCAAATAAAGTATTTTTAGAACTGTATGGTAAAAAAATTAATATCAAATTAAGAGTATGCATCAGTAATGAAGAGGCTTAACATGCTGGAATAAAAGAATAATAGCCATGTTCATTTATGGCTGGCCAAAATAAAGGTAATGTTTTATGAAGATTATAAAGTGTTGAATCAGACAACTGTGGAAATGCTCCACTTACCAGGAGTGGCTCCATATCTACTCTGCTCCTAAACATATTTATCTGGAATTCCCTCATCTCAGAAATAGATATTTCGTTTTGAATTTTAGATTAAAGAAAACTAATGGGAATTGGGGGTGGGTATTCTCTCAAATAGCGAAGCACTATCTCTGTGCGCAAAAGGTTAATAAATCCTTGATATACAAGTTGCTGGTCTAGGAAAGGAAAGATCATAGATTTTATATAATGAGATTAATTGTGCGAAGAAAAATTCAATGGAAATTAAGATGGCTTTTCCCGACTCACAGTAGTTGTCATAGGACTTTGAAGTGCTATTTATATAAAGAGAAGTAGACAACCTGGGGTGTAAAGAGCCAAGTTGAGGGACTTCGGCAATCTCAAGTAGTTGCAACCGTGGTACAGAGGCTCACAACCCTTGCACACAATTAATTGCCACCAACAAGGGAAATCAATCCTGCAGGAGAAGGTGTGCATTCTCAAAAACCCTCACACTTTGCTCAGTGATGCACAGATGCAGCTTTCGGTTAGACAGAACAACAGGTTTGAGGGGGCAAGGAAGCAGATAATTTGCATTTTGCCTGTGTTCTACCCTGGCAGCATCTTCCTCCTCTCAGTCTTGCTCAGAAGTGTCAGCCTGTACAGCAGTCCCAAGCCTCCACTCTTCACAGCGCATGAAATACCAAAGCTCCTCACAGAATCATGCTACAGTATGCTAGGAGACTAAGGCTCTGGGTTAAAGCATGGCAGATTCTTTACACTCCAGACAGTCTGTTTTGTCGCCTGGCTGCAGCGGAAAAGAAGGATATTCCTTAGTTCTGGAGTAGGTTTCTGTAGTAAATGAATCTGCTACAATCACTATTTAAAGTTGACTTTATTGATCTTCAGCCACATAGATGAGGCTCCCTCACCTGCTTCTTTGCTCTGAAACAGCTGTCACAACAACGCTCCTGTGAATCTCCAGACTCCTAACAGTCTGCTTGGCACCATGGCAAAAGAATGGGTCAGGCACGAGGAAAGAGGTTTCCTCTTTCTTCACGGAAGGTGACCACAGTTTCATGCCGGTGGTCATAGCCTTTCTGTATAAAGGTGTACAGAGGTGTAAAATCTCTTCTGAGAAAAAGGGTGAACTCTGATGAAATCATAGAGGTCAGATTATATGCTGAATTAGTGGCACTGGGTTTAAGTGCATCAGCCACTCAAACTCACAGTTGGCTCCAAATATCTGGAGGGAACCCTTCATTCAAGTATGCATTTCCTTCAGGTGTGACCCACTCCATATCAACCAGCTACCCAAGGGTAAAGGTCTGTTGGACAAAGGTCAGGACTCGATAAAGGTTAGACAGGTGCTAATGTGAAGTGTGGATGATCCAAGTATGAGCAGTGAGTCCAGGAAAACCAGGAAGTCAACCTAGAGATGTGAAGCACAAAAATTAAAAAAGAAAAACTTGCCATTTTGTTCGCAAGTGAGCAACCCCACATTTACTATAGTATTTTGCTAAGTTCTTCAAAGTGACAGACTTTGAAAACTTATTGAGTACAATTTCTTAAGTTGTTATGGATTCTACTAATATAGCATCTTAGTAGTTTCCTTTCAGCATCAAAGAAAATACAGATCTTTAATTTAAGTGACGCTTGTCTGCATTGATATGTTTATTATCTTGACAGCATATAAAATACCAATACAACAAACTGCACAGCACTCTTGATAAAACTCTTGACTAACACTAAATGAGATAAAAACCAGTTAGTACACGGAGGCAACCCATACGAATAAAATATATGGTTAACATTAACCAGATTACTTAGAATGTTTGTTGCAATAGATTAAAACAGTAGAATCAAGGATCAGGCTAAAAATGTGAACACAAATATAATAAAAGTTCCTGTATCATATCGATATATATTAAATATAAAATGCCTAATGAGCTGATTAGCAGGCAACCAAGCACATTATAGACTAGTAGGGCACTAGGAGTTAGACAAAAAGTGCATCCTTAGTTTGTAACTAAGATATGAATAAATATTGTTCTCGACCTACTGCCCAGGAGAATGCACATATTGTGGCACCTGCCACTCTAACAGATCTACTGCTGAATTTGGCAAGATTCTACAATAAAATTTAGATGTGCGCCTGAACACAAAATTGTACTGAATTTCCTGACGTAAATAGCTGCTTTTCTTACAGACATATTTCCAAAAGAAACAGTCTTCTCTGATTTTTAGGTCTTGCTTTCTGACATCGTATGTGCTGTTGCTGCTAGTGGTATTTATTTATTATACAACAAAGGACTTGGAGCCCACCAATAGCTTACCATCCCTTGGCTTGTTACTCTTCTTTGCTGCCTTCTAATTATCCAACCTGTGCTAGGTGCCCTTTCCGTTTCTTTCTCTGAAGCATGGACCAAGCACAAATTAATTCCTCTCGATTAGTGTCGGTATGCTACTTGCCTGGTGATTGAGGTACTATTTCTTCTTCCCAGTGTTGCTTGATCACCCTCCCAGCCATCCCTTTATCATGGTTCTTCTCACACCCACTGCTTCTTTGTGTTCTGCTACCCTATTCCCTCGCCCTTCCCTGTCTAAGTTGCTTGCACATAGCCCCACCACCTTTCCATGTCCTTGCTCGAACAACTTGCATGAAAAAAGCACTATAATGCAGAGTCAAATGCTGGCTGTGTCATAGTGGTTCTTAAAAACACTTCTAGCCATACTGCACACCACACTGCTGTACAAGTTGGCTAAAAGACAACGGCAAAGCCAATAGCTCTTGGACACGCAAGGCCTACTGGATTTACCAAAGCTTGTTATCTCCAAGTTCACTGTGGGCCAACCCAGAAGACCATACATTTCAGGAAAACGGGCGAATTGAATAAATGTGGCGCAAATTAACACAGACCAACCCTACTTTATAGGACCCTAAAATGAATTACTAAGTGGCTGGATTTATTTAAATAGATTGCCATACAGTAATGAATTTAGAATAGAACTGCAGCTTTAATTATGGCATTTTGTTACTGAGCCATTAGCATTAGAACCTCCTTGGATTTGGCGTATAAATGACATTTTAAAAGAGATACGGACAGAAAGAAGAGTGAAGTGTCCTTCTGCACTCGTAATGAAGCAGCCTGTTGTAATATCATCCAGACCAGCATATGTAGATTTTAAGAGCTTTATTCAGCATGCCTCGGCGTGATTTCCTATTGACATTAGTAGAACTCCACCCCACCAATAACACATGTCATAAATACAACACAGCCCCTCCCCTGAGGCTGTACTAGCACCCCCACCTTACACCCGGAATCCTTCATAGGCGTTACTAGTCAGGTGACACTGCCAATAAAGGGGGCCGGGCGCACTTGCCCTGGGCCACTTGTTACACCCCCCAACGCTAGTGGCTGTGTCATCATTTAACTCGGCATGTAGGTGGAGGGCCCACAACATTTACACACAGAATGACATCTACTACGCAATACTATAATAATTTCACAGAATTGATATCTGAGTAAACATAAGATAGGATATTGACAACAAAAGCTGAAAAGAAGTCATGCAAAAACGTGAAAATTGTACAAAGCAATGCTTAAATAAATATAATGGGACTGTCAAGAAATGGGCATACTTTTCGGACACTGTATCCCTCTACTTCTCCCATTTAGAAACTAATTTCTTAGGAACCACAAATTATTTCGATTTAACTCTTAAAAAGCTGAATGTCTGCGACTCCTAGTGAAATATAGTTAAATTAACCTGCCTATTCATGTATTTATTTTTAATTTTAAGGCCCCGTTTCAGAAATAAAAAGTCTTAAAATTGTGGATGTTTGGCATAGGCTTACAGCTGTCTGCTCGATTTGCAGACCTCATGGCTTGGTTAAAGGAAAGTTACGATACAAGCAACTTTTTTCGAATTAAAACTATTTCTCCCCGAACCCACCTACATATGCAAACTCTCTGGCAAAGCAATGGTACACTAGTGAAATTAATAAAAATATTTAATTTTTTTCTTCAGAGAACTTTTTTTTTTCAAGAAATGTCTGATCATTCAGATGTGAGCTTAAAAGCACGGATAAGGGATTATAAAGTGTAACAAACGTGTGTAAACATGACGTTAGTGTGCATTCCGTTTGAATGCCATTCCTCTGATGGCTCATCTGCCACTTCCATGGAACCGCTGACTTCCAAGTCGAAGGTATAAATGCAAAGTTCCATAATCGTTGATGGCAAGTATGCAGGCATTACTATTTCTCATTGTGTAAAAAGCTACCAGGTCATTTATTAAAGGCGTGCATTTTACATTAAACAACTTTATAAAGAAAATGAAAACAAAATATTAAAATTGGGTCCTTCCTGTTACCTTTATCCTAATTATCATATCATTGGAACAAACAATGGGAACAAACTGTTAGTTGGAGAAGTTTCATAAGTTATTGGTAAACAGCACCCCCTTGAGGTCAGCTCCCGGTGCAGCTGCACCGCTCACAATGCCCTAAAGCGGGCCCTGTTCGGGCTTGCCATCTGGACCGCTCAGAATAGAGCAGGAGGCCTGGGTTTGGACGATAGAGTGTTTTGTCACCTAGACCAATGGTGCCCAGTGAGGCTCCTCCAGGGCTGGTTCATTGGCATTTCTTCGTACTATGAAAAGGATTCAAATGTATGTTTTTCTTGTGAATCCAATGTAGGTCCAGAACCATGTCAGAGTTTTTTGATACCCACATAAGATAAATTACGTAAAAATAATTTATATCGAACCTATTTACACAGTGGTTACCCTGGAAGCCTGGCATGGATCCAGCCTTCGTAGACCTTCAATGGACATGCGCGTTCTATATTGACATGCAATAAAGTGTTCTAATAATCTTAATGTAGACCTATAATAAGTATATAGCACATAAGAACGGCAACATAAAAATGAAATAAAAAAGTTGCTGTGCAGTGCACTGTTTCCTGTGTCACCTCGTGTTCTATAAACAGGCCACTCTATCAGCTTGTGAGGTCAATGATGGCCCAAAGCAAGCAATTCCAGCAAATACAAAAATCCAGTGTTCAAAATATTTGAAAAGAAAGTACTTTAGGCACATACAAATTATGAAGTGAGAAGTTAATCAGCCCGAAGATGCTATGAAGCAGCCATGGCTTTGCAGCCTGAGCGGCAGTTGACTGTTTCGGAATGCAGAGACATGCAACTAGCAAATTAGGTCATACTTCTGTGCACAGAAGCAAAGAAAGACTGTCTGACCACAAATCACTGGCTTCATTTTAAATGGCAAGTTAGAATAACAGTAGCAAAACAGTAACACAAATATTCACAGGGAGGAGGGGGCATTGGGCTGCCACTCGACTTGGAGTCATGGCTCCTCAAGTAATGTTCTATGCTTGTGTGTGTGTGTTTGTTTCCCCAGATACAAGGGGCCACATACACTAAGAAAACCGAAAGTCTTATGTTTACTACATTAAGGGGGAGATTTTCAATTATGTTTTTGGAATTCTTAAAGAATTCCAGAAGTAATCCTGGGAGCCTGCAGCAGTCACAACTTTTTGGAAGTACTTTCAATCGTAAGCAGCTACACATACATAACTGCTAAAGGAAAAGAATTTCACACAAGAACAAAATTATTATTTAAGACATTTATCTTTTATGTTTCCCTCATTTTCCACAGGGAAAATGTTTTTCCTTGTGGAGAAGCCACATCTCCTACAACTCAACAAATTTTAGGGATGTTTCCCCTCATTATGTTAATGAGAAATCATATACTAATGTCTGTAACAACAGTAAGTCTCTAAACTTTTCCAGGCTGAGAATGTTTGTGAGTAGTGACCAATTAATACATTTGTCAGTGTGCACAAACTCTTTATGGCATCTCACTGTGGAAAGCACACTCCACACCCTTGACAGCAGATTTACTCCAACCTAACGTTACATAATACAGGTGTTATAATATGTGTCTGTGTAAACTGAATTATAAGCTCAAATTCATATTCCACTTTTGCAAATTAAGCCATTTACACAAGTACATTGAACATATACATGCAAATGACTGTGAATCGGACAATAAGTGCTATGGGGCACATTCGCCCAACTTCCTGCTTCCCGGGAAATTATTTGACAAGCAAATCTCAGGGTGCACAATTAAAAGCTGGGAAAAGGTTGCATTCAAAATATACCTGCAGACCAGGATGTGGACATTGATCCAGCCAAGGATGGCCACTGTTGTGGCACTGGATACTGCAACTGTGGTGCCCTGTGTTTGGTTCCTTTCCGGTTTTAATATAGTCTGGTTGTGTGGCACAGCCGTAAATGAGAAATCACACAGACCTTTTCCAGCTGGCAAGCAGCTCTGTGTGAATTATGATATTGAATACAATTTTCTGAGACATGGTGAGGAACATTCTCATCCATCATTTTTAGCTTATCTGTGCCATTGCAGGCTGGGACAAACCATGTGAGAATTAATGTGGCCCAGCCATTCATCAGATGTTCTGTTGGAACAGCTGGAATTTTCAGCTCCTCTGGCAAAACAGAACTGTGCCAACGGTGCAGTTCCGATATAGGTTTTTAGGATTGGCAATAATTTCACCTAACCACTAGGTAACTCCATAAGGCACCTTCCTTTCACCACAGGGTTTAGTTAAACCATATACCCTCTGAAAGGGAACTTGGGCATGCCCAAATGCAACAAATATAAAGCATACAAGCATTAGTCTACTTCTGGTGTGTAGTCATAAAACACACAATGAGAATAAGCTAAGATATTCATGTCCCTCTCAGGCAGTAACTCAGCTCTGACCTTTCAAAGTAAAAAGATGATGTCCAGAAGTAGTCTGATTTACATGACAGGAATATTTGTGTGTATTGAAGATGCTGTGAACCAATGCTCTGAAACAGATCGATGTTGGTGATGCTGTGTCCAAATCTGTGAAGCATAAATAGCTATTGTGCCAGCCACAAATTCTCAGCGCCTCACAAGACAAATAAGAATCATTAGATCATTAGAATAATTATTTAGAGAAAATATTAACTCTTTGTTGGAAACCTAGACTGTATCATGTATACATAGTCTTAAAGATGCATTGCTCTTCATAACCCCATCACACAACTAATGCAATAACAATAATAAAATTATAACAATCATTTATGTAACCCACATTAAGCATGCAGTGTCTCCTCTTAGTGCATGTTAGTAAGATGAAGGGCCACTGGAATAATGCCGTTCCGTGACTCCGGCATATTCTGCAGAGAGGCAGATCCTATGCAAAGGTCATCTGGTCACTTTTTAGTTGCTGACTCTTGTGGTCATGTGTTAAACATGTACTAATAAGGAAAAATCTTTGCTCAGGCCATATTAATGTGGGTTAAATGACAAAACAGCAAAATAATGTTACCACTGAAAGTGCAGCATTAAGCAGCATAATTTGTACTTTATACCCACATATTTCCGGCACCTCTGTCACATACTTTTGCCCACCATTTGCTGCATAAGTCCAGTGGCCCTAACAATAGGTGATCTGAAGAGAAGACAGAGATGCACAGCACATGAGGCAGGCAAATAAACATGTTGAAGAATTTGCCTTGTAAATCAGTACAGAAGGTAGGTGATTAGTCTTGTATGTGGCATTGTCCCACCAGCAGTATGATTTTATCACCCCATTCCCTTAGCAGAGTCTCCTGTTTCCATTTGACATTCAAAATCCTGAGGAACCACATGGCATCATACATAAAACATGACAAGACATAACTCCAGGACAAGGAAAGGACCAAAAGACAGACACAAGATAAAACATATATATTATCTTCCCACTGTTTGTTTTGCACACTTTTGTATTCTGTTTGGCATCATATGAAGCTATGGCACCCCTTCCGTTGGGTTCTGAAAGTTCTCACTAACTGGGATAGTGGTGACCTGGGCTAGGCTCAGTGTGTTAGTTCAGTGACGCTCAGTCTGTTCCATGCAGTGATGGTGTGACATATTCAAAGGCTCAGGTGGTATCACTCTGGATGATGAAAGGACAAGATAGCCCCTCTGGGAATCAAACATTTAAGCCTTGCTGCCACATAGATCTTTGCTGAGGACACAGTAGGCTTGTGGGCTACCTCAGCCCTTATTCAGGCTACCTTCACTTAAACGTCAGGACCTCAAATTTAAAATGCTTGTAATGTGAACAAAATGTGTGATGCAATTATATAAAATTAAAAAAAAAAAAAAAAAAAAAAAACACATGATGTACACTACTTCAATTGTCCAGGGTCTTTCCATCATGGCTCAGTGCGAGCCATAATATAATACTCTATCAATGTTGTGCCAGCAAGAAATCTAAACTAATCATAGCGTTTATTTGTAGTCTTTCTTTATTGTCTTATACAAAAAAAGATTTAAGTCACAACAAAACATTTGGGTTACACAAGGTCGCGGTAAAACCCACAGACTTTAGGCTTACAGAGGCAGAATTCAGTGCTGAGGAAATTGCCCAAGTCATCAGAAGGGGCCGTAGGGACGGGGGTTACAGACTGATAGCGCTAATTGACAGTGAGGCCAAATACTTTGTCTCCTTAATTTTAGCAGACCTGCATAACTGGTCCAATCTAAACAACCTGGTCCCCATGAACCAAACTGGGTTCCGGAAGGGCTACGGCACAGTGATGAACATTCTCACGCTAGGTGATATTGCCAATCGCGCGAAGTGCTTAAAGAAAAATCTATATCTATGCTTTGTGGACTTCAAAAGTGCGTTTGATCGAGTGGACGGAGCAATGCTCTGGAGTAAACTGCGAAGCTGGAGCTTGCAGGAACGTATTCTGAGGTGTATTGAATTATTGTATGCCAAAACCTGGGTGCAGGTCAAGGTAGCAGATGGCTCAAAAATTTCTCAGTGAATATCAACAAATATAGGACTAAAGCAAGGCTGCGTCCTAGCCCCCCATCTTTTTAACCTCTTTATGGCTGATCTTTCAGCTATGCTGGATGCAACCAACTCGCATTCTCCCAGGATGGGAAGTCTGTCTATATCACATCTATCATATGCGGATGATATTGTTCTGTTAAGCCACACAAAAATAGGGCTGCAACGGCTGGTTAGTACCTTGGGCGATTTCGCAAAGACAAACAAACTAGAAGTTAATATTTCAAAAACTAAAATTATGTCCATAGGATGCCCTTTGAATTCTGCAAACAAAATAAAGTTGAGCGGTATTGCACTTGACACAACTTGCAGTTACAAATACCTTGGTTTCACTATAGACAATAAGACCAGTCTTGTACCACAAAAGCAGTATATTGCACAGAAGTGCAAATCCTTGGTGGTTGCTTTCTGCACCTTAGTTAAGAGACTAAAAGGTCCATCGTACAAACCATTACTGTCTGTTATGTCGGCCAAGTTCCTCCCAGCCACTGCATATGGAAGTGCAGCTCTACATGGGAAAGATGCTTTTCTATTGGATCGGCAACAAATAAAAATCTATAAGCAAGTTTTCAATCTTCCTCGTTCTGCTTCTCCAGCACAGGTTAGGCTGGAATTTGGACTAACACAACAGCAGTTTGACAGGAAAGCCCATACAATAAAAACTTGGTACAAAATAAGCAAAAATACTGTCAGCCCTCTAGTCATGGTGCTATGGAATTCAGTGAATAACAATGTAACCTCAGTATACAACAGGTACTTGTATAATTCCTTGCAAGAAACACAAACAAAGTACCTATGGGATTCCAACATTTCATATCCTCTTTTGTCTCGAGCGTTAAAAAAGGAAATAGGCTTCCAATCATTTTTAGATGATAAAGTTAAATTTGTGCAGCGCTCACACGCTTGGTCAGTAATGCATACCGATACCATCTTGGCACCATCACATTATCTGTCCGCAACTTTCGCATCTCATATCAAGCATTGTTTCCTGGCGCTTCGCTTAGGAGCTTTACCAGCTTGAGCGAACCAACCATCGTGGAAGAACGGAGGAGAAATTTCCTGCAGGCTATGTAATGGCCCTAAGGAAGATATGGTCCATTTGATTTGTATTTGTCCGGTCTTAAAAGAAGCGCGCCAACAACTATTAAAACCGCTCTTTGTGAGAAATGGGACTCGCTCCTGTCGGCCAGCAGTGATGTCAATGTTTGACCCTTGTGATGTACATTCAATATGCAGATTTATCAAATTTCTGACTGGACATACCAAAGATGTGAATCAGCTCCCCAGGACACAGTCTTGATCAATGACTCTTAATTCTTTTAGAACTGAAAGCTGGCACTCTGCACTTTAGCCTATAAAAATTGATTTTACGATAGGTTTTTTATGGTAAAGGAGCTCATGGAATTTTAAGAGAATTTTATATGGCATATTATGAGCTGATTGTTATGGTTTTTATTAACTAAACAATAAAGATACTACTACTGGGTTACACAAGTAAAAGCAGTGGCTGGTCTTGGGGGCCAAAGATTGTTAAACAACAGTTCTCTTGTTTCTAACATCTCCTGCCCATGGAGTCTTTATTGTGGCTGTCCAGGATTGACTTTAATATGCAGTCCTTGGGGTGTGTATCCATACAAACAAATAAACATACATTCCTATCGACACAAGGAGGGGTGGTGAAGCACTGAGAGGAACACCAGTAGAAGCAGGAGTGAGAAAAAGGCCACTTGATAGGGTCAGACAGGTATTTTCTCGACATTGATTTTCCATGTACTTGGTATTAGAACGGTAATCAGAAATAATGCGTAGAGTTTACAACAAATGATGCATGGGAACCTAGTGTGGTGGTTACATGAAGCCTGGGGTTGGAAGAGAGGAGAGCAGGTTAAGCATTACTGGACCGTGACAGACGATGTGTGGATCATTATACACAGGAGTCCAGAGGGTGATGGGGAAGTGCTCTGCGCCTGTGACAGCAACTGTGGGGGTTATTCGAGGTGGGGCCTCTTCAAACAGGGAGCAGTGCTATTCGAGAGCTTTTTTAGTCATCGCTTCCAGAAGTGGCATCTGCAAGGTCGCAGTAGCTGTGAGGGGACTGTCAAAACCATGACACAAGTGAATTCTGAGAGGAGGAGGTTTTGGAGTTTGCTCCACTTTTGTGCCCTATGATACATTGCTCCTCTCACTGTGCCACCCTTGTGTTAGCTTCTTTGCGCTACAGGGTTAGGAAAATGGCTGCCACTAATAACTAAATTCCATTTGAAGATGCCCAACTTACATCCAAAGGCTAGATGTTTTTTGCTATCAAGCTTGAGGCCATGAGTGTGTGGGTCTGGAGTCAACTCCGTTTCCATCATTTTGGAGACAACACCTTTCGCCATCTTCTTGCCTAGAACTAACCTATGTGCTTGGTTGGTGCCACTCTGGAGGTTATCAAGAGCACGTGATATCGCCTTGTGTTAATCTCTACTCAAGTCAGTTGGTTAATGCACCCACTGCAGAGGTCTTAACAGAACCAGAATGTACCAGATTACAGTACTGACATAGCTTTTTCACCTCTTCATCTTTGCAAGATTGATGCAAATGAGTTTGAGCAATTTTGTTAAGAACTGCACCTGCTTTGTAGTGATATGAAATGGCACAACCTGTATTACCAAGCACTATTTAAAAAAAAAAAAAATAATGATTCCCAGACTGCCCCAACATGCACCAGACATAGAACCCTAGAGGGCAGAGGATGTGGCGCAAAGGCCGGTGCGAGACTGTGACGGCTCAACATCCTGTGATTCTGGACAAATCACTTAATCTACCCTTGCTACCTAAAATGAATGTGTTCTTGTGTAATGTAACGGGTGCTCATGTAAAGCGCTCCAATACATTTGTGTCGAGTTTGCGCTACATAAAACTGCCCCAAAAAAAAAAAAGCCCCTGCATACATCACAAAGAAACAGCAAGATGACCGAAACCAAGACAGACGAAGATATAACATACTGCCATGAGCCAAGCAGCAAGGCAAAAATAGTGGGCCACACTAAGGTACATGCCTGATCACACAATAATCCATGTAACAGGGTCAGTCACAAAGGCGGTAACCAAACAGCCTCAAGGTGGGGCAAAAGTAAAGCATTTACCAACAACATCAAGGGAATTTTGAAAGGCAGGCCCAGGAACGAATGAAAGTGATGGGCATGAGATGGGCATGGTTAAAGCCCACAGAATAGATTACAACATGTCGAGACGATCAGCGCTTGCGCACTGCTATGCTCGAACGAAAAAGACAAAATAAGGAGTGCTACTGCCTCCTCAAAGGCCCTCAGAGGTCTGGGAACAGATCCTGTAATCGAGCTATAGACATCTTCACGGCTCTGGCTTTTCGATTCCGCTCTGGAACCAAGGGTCTTTAAAAAGAGTGACAATGGGCTGCATACACACAGAATCAGATAATATTGCAATTAAAAATGTGTTTAACAGTGACAGTGAAATAGGCTGTTTTTGACACCAGGCA
The DNA here is from genome assembly GCF_031143425.1 of Pleurodeles waltl. NCBI lineage: Eukaryota > Metazoa > Chordata > Amphibia > Caudata > Salamandridae > Pleurodeles > Pleurodeles waltl. The sequence goes on from NC_090445.1 coordinate 515,300,033, forward strand.
CTGTAATTGCACTTACAATAGCATTAACATTATGCTTTTAATAACGCCTATACCTGGTACAAGACAACCCTTTGTACGCAGAGTATTTCCTTTTTGAGGACTTTTTTCTGCTAGCCGAGGTAAACATTGCCTTTTCCTGTGGTGTATGACAAGGCCTGTTAAGATGCATTTACATGCACAAGTTCTAATCAAGACAGAAAACAGGACAACAAATATGAGTGCACTGTAGGGTTACCAGACGTCCCGAATGATCTGTATAACATATATCACTAAGGAACGTGTTTATAAAACACACCTTTATCATCACTGATTTTTTTTTTTTTTTTTAATGTAAATTTTAAAGTGACTTCACAGACATTCCCAGAATGGCTCAGTGGGTTAAACGCTTGCTGCTGGTAACTCTGCGATGTCTAGATCATAATTTGAAATCCTGTAATGCAACCTCCACCTTTTATCTTGCCGGGGCCTGTAAATTGAGTACCAATAAATTAGGCAACATTAACATCTGTTTCAGTTGAAGCGTCGGAAGTGTGGTGCTAAGCAACAGACTATTTTCCCATTTCGACTTTGACGGAAACGAGTATGGTATGGGCTTCTAACGGTGCGCAACATGAGCATTAAGGGATTTTGGGACAGTCAGCCGCACATAGGAAATGGTTCCCACATCAGTCTTTGAGATATTATTCCCACACTTTTAGGGTTGCAGAAGCAACTGTGTTGCACATTTACAATGCTAGCCGTATCAAGTACATGGTAACCGTATCAGCCTACACTGGTGGGACGGGAGTGTCCTGTGACACCATATAAGTGGGAAAAGCAAGAAGATAAATGCAAGTAATGACTTTCTTCCCTCTAGAAATCCTCCTGGCATAATTTACAGCACATACGTCCATTAGATCATGGATGTTGTGTTTTTGTGTACCTTCTGTTTTGATAGTGATTCTTCACACAACCAAAGTGGACACGAGACAGGACACCACCGATCAAGCCGTCCACCCAGCCCCACACACGTGCTTTAACTTTGCTCCCTCTGGTCACAGTGACTTATGGAGCACCTCCAGAACAATAGGCGGTGACCAGATATTTTGTGTTTGATAAAATGGTGCCCTTTGGTGGCAGACAGACCTCTCAAGATGGCCTTTCTGTTCAAGAGATAAAACAGTCCCTTAACTGCTCCCAACGATGCTGCATGAAGTGGGAGCATCATTATAGCTGACTGTGCCGTTATCAAGCAGCTAAGCAAGCTTTGTCAAAGCAGTGTCGATGTTATTCTTTATATTCATCAGTTTCAGTGCGCAGGATGAAACCTCAAAGTTAAATCCATACTAGAAGCAACACATGGTGTAGTCAGGTGCTCTATAGTGTCCATCCTAGTACTGCCTCCTGGTCATTATGAATAAACCCACCAGCACGAATGTTCGCACCAACCGAACTGTGTGCATGACACCCAAGCACTTTCCACGCCAGGTGCCCTTTGCTTGCGGAAGGTGGTCTTTTCATTTACCAGAGGCATTGTAGTAGTAGTCTCTAGCTCCTAGGCAAGACTGCTGGTTTAGGGATGACAGCACTTTTGTTTGTAGGCGACTGAGTCACTCCTACAAGTCGCAATTGTAGCCCCAACCCTCCCGGCTCACAAGCAATACCTCACCAAAAACCCAAACATTAAAAGGTGATTTCTGACAGCCTTACGCATGGACTCTGGATTGCAACATCTCAGGGGAGTCATGGTGGAACGGAAGTTACCCTTTTTCTCTGTTAGCAATAAGTCTCAGTCATACATAGGCAATGAAGGAGATGCAGGATAGTTTTCAATAGGCTTATTGAAAAGAAGGCAATCTACAATAAAAATGCATGAGCTGCAATGATTAGGCTAACAAACAATAAAAGAAGCATAATTGTGAAGATAAGAATCGTGAATACAAAGACCCCCACCATCTTGCAATAAACATGAAACATAAAATCCCTTGAACAGAGAACCTAATCTGTAACCTAATGAGAGCTAGGTATGATAAACCTAATCTGCCAGTACAGTGTCCATGAGAAGCACCCTCAAACCCACATTACCTTAGAATGAGGTCTCTAGGTCAGACTCCGTGAGGACACGAAGGCTGCGTTTTGCAGCAAGGTGACGTGCTACATAGATAGCTTAGATGGCATCTGGTAGGAATCCTTCATATAACCTTGTCTGTGAGAGATGTATTTATACAGATCACATAGGACCCCTGATGCAGGTATGTTCCCAAACAATTGATAAGGAGGCAGACTTGGGGCAGCAATTATGTAAACAATTCCCAACAAGTGTACATTATATTCCTGTCACACGTAAATGAGAAAGGGACATGATGTGAATACCTATGTACATCACTTGATTATAACGTGGATAGTGACGCCTTCACAGAGTGGCACTGATAACGCAAATCAAACCATTTCTCTAACTATAAACAATAGCAGCTAACTTAAAAGACATAATGAAATAAATGGGCTCAGATAGAGCACACTAAGTAGGTTAAAAGCCACGAGGTGACGGGGGTACAGGCCTGCAAGTCAAAAGAACAAGTTACTTACCTTTGGTAATGCCTTTTCTGGTGGATACAGTAGCTACCCGTGAATTCCTCGCCTTATGAGTTCTTCCAATGCGTCAGCATTCAACAGAATTTGTTTCCTAGCTGTTCACGTTGACGACAGGTGAATACCGACATCACAAGCACAACATGTGCAAACTGTATATAAATACACAGGTAGCTACTGAATCCACCAGAACAAGCGTAACTGAAAGTAAGTAACCTGTTCTTCTGATGGATACAACTATCTGTAGATTCCTCACCTTATGAACAGAAGCTCAAAGCAGTCCCACACTCAGAGGTGGGCGCGCAAATGGTCAAACCTAGAAGTCCTGCAGGAAGGGCAAAATGGCCATCCCTTCTCACTTTCGTGCCTAAACAATAATGCTTTGCGAAAGTGTGGAGGGAAGCCCAAGTTGCTGCCTTACAATTAACAGCAACCAGCACACTCCTAGCTAAAGCCGAAGTGGAACACTTAGTCCTGGTGTAATGGGCCCTAATGGCAGGAACCTTCTTTGCTAGTGAGTAACAAATCTTTATGCAAAGAATGACCCACCTTGAAAGAGTCCTCTTGTGGACAGCTTTGCCTTACTTTTGGTCACATATCCAATGAAGAGCTGATCATCAATTCTGAAGTCTCTCATCCTTTCTATGCAGAAGCTCAGGGCCCTTCTCAGATCCAAGTGATGCAGCCTTTCCTCCTCCTCTGATGGGTGGGGAGGAGGGTAAAAAGAAGGAAGTGTTATAGATTGTCCCAGATGGAAGGGAGTGAATACCTTAGGAAGGTAAGCCGCCCTGGTTCTCAGCACCACTTGTTAGCATGAAAGGTGGTTTCACACTAAGCGCATGAAGCTCACTCACACGTCTAGCCAATGTGATGGCTGTTAGAAAAACTGAAAAACTAAAATCCCCAACGGGCAAGTAGGCATAGGCTCAAACAGTGAACCCATCAAAAAAGTCAAAACTAAATTCAAATCCAATTGAGGCATTACAAATTGAGTGGGAGGAATCTTGTTTGTTAACCCTTTGAGGAACCTAAGAACTATAGGGGACTTAAATAAGGAGGGCTGATCAGGTAGGCAAAGAAAAGTCGACAGTGCCGATAAATACCCTTTTCACTGTCACAACTGTGCAACCTTCTTGTGCTAAGGAAAGCGCAAACTGCAAAATATTAGATAAATGGGTCGTTAAGGGAACAATTTTTGTCTCTCCACAACAAGTAACACATTTCACCCATCTACCGGCATAGACAGCCTTGATGTAGTCTTGCCTGGCCGATAAGATAACATCCACCACTTCTGGAGGGAGAGAAAAAGAACTCAGATTGCCCAGTTCAATCTCCAGGTATGTAGGTTCAGGCTCTGGAGGTGGGAGTGTAGAACCTGCCCCTGAGACTGCAAGAGGAGGTCTGCCCTATGAGGGAGACTGAGCGGAGTGTTGAAGGAGGTCTGTGTACCACACCCTTCTTGGTTAATCCGGGGCTATTAATATGACTTGGGCCTGGTCTTGGCGAATCTTCCTCAGAACAAGAGCAAGAGTATGGGAGGAAACGCGTAAAGCAGTTGGTCAGTCCAGTTCAGCTGAAACACGTTCCCCAATTCCCCCTGTATCACATAGTGGAGGCTGCAGAATGATGGGCAGTGTTTGTTCCCGCGTGGCAAATAGGTCTATCTGAGGTGCTCCCCACATCCGGAGAACGTGAAGAACCACGTCCGGATGGAGACGCCACTTGTGATCGGCCCAAAAGTGCTGACTGAGACCGTCTGCATGTATGTGGAGAACTCCGGCCAGATGGTTTACTACTATGAAAATCCGATGGCCCTGTACCCAGGACCAGAGACGCAGAGCCTCTCTTCAGCGAATGCATGACCCAACTCCTCCTTGCTTGTTGATGTACCACATCACAGTAGTGTTGTCTATTAAAACCTTTACTGACTGACCGCGAATGGACGGGAGGAAGGCCTTGAGAGCCAGACTTATCACCCGCAATGTCAACAGATTGATGTGAAACATCTGTTCTACTGGAGACCAAAGGCTTTTGATCGCCAGGTCTCAAAGACGAGCTCCCCACCCTAGAGTAAAAGCATCCGTTATGACTGTGGTCACCGGAAATGGAAGACAAAATGGCCTTCCTTGAGAGAGGTTGCCATCCACAGTCAACCATCGCAGATCTACCGCAGCGTCTCTGGAGATCGTTATCGACTCCTCGAGATCCCCTCTGTGTTGAAACCTTGCAGAGGCCTCACAGGAGAGCCCTCATGTGCCAACATGCATGTGTAACCAGCAGAATGCAGGAAGCAACCAGACCGAGCAGATGTAGGACCTTGAGGACTGGAACAGCCTATCCCTTTTGAAACATTAGAATCATCACCTGAATTTTCTGAATCCTCTGTGGAGGAGGGTAGGCCTGATTCAATGTTGTGTCCAGTACTGTCCCTATGAACAGGAGGTGCTGAGAGGGCTCCAGGTGAGACTTGGGCACGTGTACGTAAAGCCCAGGTTGAACAACAACTAGGTTGTAACCTGCAAATGTTGCAGCACAAATTCTGGAGACTCTGCTTTGATCAGCCAATCGTCCAGGTAAGGGAATACAGATATTCCCTTCCTTCTAAGAGGCGCTGCAACCACTGCCATCACCTTCGTAAAGACTCAAGGTGCGGAAGTAAGACCAAAAAAAAGCACTGCAAACTGGTAGTGCTGCGACCCTACCATGAACCCGAGATACTTCCTGTGCGACTTCAGAATAGGGATATGAAAATAAGCATCCTGCAAGTTGATAGACACCATACAGTCCTTCTTGTTCAACGCAAGAAGCACCTGTGCTAGGATCAGCATTTTGAACCTTTCCTCTTTGAGGAACCAATTCAAAATCCTCAGGTCCAAGATAGGCCTTAAATCAACCATCCTTCTTGGGAATCAGGAAATACCTTCAATAACATCCCTGACCCCTTTCCTGCTCCAGAACAAACTCCACTGCACCTTTTAACAAAAGGATGTGCACCTCCTGCTGCAGCAACAGGAGATGCTCTTATGAGCAAAATGAATGACGGGTAGGGAAGGGGGGAGGAAACTCCCGACAGGGAAGGGCATAACCTTTGCTCACTACGCTCAACACCAGAGTCCGATGTTATTGATTCCCACTTGTGGAGAAAATGTAACAGCCTTCCACCCATGGGTAGAACATTCTGGTGAATGAAGTGAGAACTAGGGCTGCATTTCTTGCTGGATTCCCCCAGAGGATGAAAAGGAGGAGAAAGGCTGCTGGTTGCCTCCCCGCATTCTAACTCTCCCAAGACCCCGACAGGACATGTAGAGAGGGTTGTCAGGCTGTTCAGCGTGGAACTGCTACCTCCCACGGCCAAACCCTGTAAATCTGCGGAAAGGTCTGAAGGGCGTAGAATAAGCCTGAAGGCCCAAAGATTTTGCAGTGGCTCTGCTATCCTTGAACCTTTCCAGGGCTGAGTTCGCTTTTGCCCCAAACAGTCTTGCACCATCAAATGGGAGGTCCATCAATGAAGCCTGCACATCAGAAGAAAAAACAGAACCTCCGAGCCAAGCATGCCGCCTAGTTGCAATGGAAGTCCCCATGACTCTAGCAACGGAGTCCACAGTGTCCAGATCGGATGGAATCACCTGCTTAACTGCCACTTGACTGTCCTGCAACAGATCAGTAAAATGTTCCTGTACTTCCTGCGTCAAGTTAGGGACGACCTCTTTCGCCATACCCATTAGGGAATAAATGTTTCTCCATTAGGGAATAAGTTGAAGTCAGTGATTTTAAGGTCATGCTTCCCGAGGAGAAACATTTCTTTGCCGATTGCTCCATGTGCTTTGACTCCCTATCAGATGGTGTTGTAGGGAATGATCCTGGAATTTATCTTCAAGAACAAAAAGCCTGTACCACCAAGATTTCCGGCGTTGGGTTTTGGGGCAAAAATCTGTGGATCCCCTGGAGTAACTTTGTACCTTCTGGCCACAGTCTGAAACCGCAGATGTAGTAACCGGTTTCTTCCATATTTCGAATATGGGCTCTGCTAAAGCGTCATTGAACAGGAGAAGGGGCTCTGAAGAGGAAGTTGCTGGATGTAGACCCTCCGTCATAATATTGATTTTTAACTCTGACGCAGGCAGTGGCAAGCCCAAAAATTCTGCTGCCTTCCTAATCACCCCATGGTAGGTAGTGGCTTCTGCCGAGAGTTCACCACCAGGGGATAAAGGCTCCCACTCAGAAGACGTATCCAACCCACTAGCAGTTTCTAATCCCTGGAAATCATCTGAAGGCCCAAATGTTTTTGTTGTTGCTGTTCCTCTAGATACTGCTGCTCTTCAAGAAGTCTTAAAACCTTCCTTCTAGACCTTAACCTAGACTCCAAACACGGTGTCGATAGAGAATTCATCGACGACCTTAAATGACTGGGCAGGACTGGTAGAGGAGGAGGAGGACAAGGAGCCAAATCCACAGTCCGCGCCAGAGTAGAGCATTGAGATCTATCCAACGCCACCATCAGCGCAGCCGTCGCTCCATGCACCATCATATGAGGTAGAGGAGCTGACATCCTCGGCGCCGTGCCAGTACCATTGAAAGGTGTTGCTGGTAAAAATGGCATTAATGGACCTTGCTTATACGGCGCCAGCAACCCAAGCGTAAAGCCACCGGACCCTTGGGACCAACTGCGGCACCAGAGGGGACCATCACCCTATTAAAAATGCTAAACATAGCACTGAGGAACAAAGTCGGATCCGCTTCCGGAGCCAGAAAGGCAGGATACTCTTGTTCCCCTTGTGGTGGCTGTGCTGGATCTGGCTCCCAAGCCCCAAACTCCTGACCTTGGGAGGATGTAGGGGAAAAGTGAGTCTTTGGACTTGCAGGCGACTCTGAGATCTCAATCAAAGTTGGCACTAGAGATGCCTCAGGTGGCTGTGGTTGGGGAATCACAGTGGGCCTGACCTCCTAAGTCGTGCGGCGCTGTGACCTCAAAGTCGGACACGCGGACTGATCTCTGGATGAACGGTGCCGTGACTCATGCAGTTGACGTCTCTTCTTGTGAGACCTCAAAGACCTATTGTAGGAGACTGGCCTGGCTAATAGTGGGTACCTGATGGTACTTACACCTTGTGCCAGGTCCAGTTATCCCTTATTAGTAGATTAGTAGTGTTCTAGCAGCTTAGGCTGATAGAGGTAGCTATAGCAGAACAGCTTAGGCTGAACTAGGAGACATGCACAGCTCCTACTATACCACTTATATTATAAAGCACTATATCTTAAGAAACACAATACTCAAGAGTTACTAAAAATAAAGGTACTTTATTTTAGTGACAATGTGTCAGAAATATCTCAGAGGATATACCCCCTTAGGAGGTAAGTAAAATACACAAAATATACACACAAACCAAAATCAGGTAAGTAAACAGTCAGAAAAGTAGTGCAAACACTGTAGAATACAATAGAATGCAATAGGACACAATAGGCCTAGGGGCAACACAAACCATATACTCCAAAAGTGGAATGCGAACCACAAATGGACCCCAGGCCTAGGGTAGTGTGTACAGGGTCGCTGGGAGCGTAAGAAAACACTAAGGGTGTCCAAGATACCCCACCTCAAGACCCTGAAAAGTAGGAGTAAAGTTACCCTACTACCCCAGAAAGACAGTAAAGTCGAGATAGGGGATTCTGCAAAGGCAACAACTGACTGCAAAGCACTGAAGACGGATTCCTGGACCTGAGGACCTGCAAAGGAAGGGGACCAAGTCCAAGAGATACGCAAGTCTCCAGGGGGGGCAGGAGCCCACTAAACCCCAGATGAAGGTGCAGAAGGGCTGCCTCCGGGTGGAAGAAGCCGAAGATTCTGCAACAACGGAAGGTGCTAGGAACTTCTCCTTTGGTCAGAAGATGTCCCACAGCATGCTGGAGGATGCAGAGTTGTTTCACGCAGAAAGACCGCAAACAAGCCTTGCTAGCTGCAAGAATCGCGGTTGAAGATAATGGGTGCTGCCCGGGCCCAGGAAGGACCAGGAGGTCGCCCCTTGGAGGAGGAGACAGAGGGGGCGCTCAGCAGCAGAGAGAGCCACGCAGAAGCAGGCAGCACCCGCAGAAGCACTTGAACACACGTTCAAGAATTCTGAGCACGGCGGTCGTCTCAACACAACAAAAGTGTCCCACGAAGCCGGTGGTCAACTCAGCGAGTTGAGCAATGCTGGACGGAGTGCTGGGGACCTGGGCTGTGCTGTGCATGAAGGAATCCTTGCAAAAGTGCACAAAAGCCCTAGCAGCTGCAGATCACGCAGTACACAGGATTACTGTCTGGCGTGGGAAGGCAAGGACTTACCTCCACCAAATTTGGATAGAAGGACCACTGGACTGTCGGTGTCACCTGGATCCAGCTCCCGTGTTCCAGGGACCACGCTCGTCAGGATGAGAGGGGACCCAGAGGATCGGTGATGCAGAAGTTTGGTGCCTGCATTAGCAGGGGGAAGATTCTGTCGACCCACGGGAGATTTCTTCTTGGCTTCCAGTGCAGGGTGAAGGCAGACAGCCCTCAGAGCATGCACCACCAGGAAACAGTCAAGAAAGCCAGCAGGTTTAGGCGCTACAATGTTGCTGGTAGTCGTCTTGCTACTTTGTTGCGGTTTTGCAGGCGTCCTGGAGCAGTCAGCGGTCGATCCTTGGAAGAAGTCAAAGAGGGAAGTGCAGAGGAACTCTGGTGAGCTCTCGCATTCATTATCTGAAGAGAAACCCACAGGAGAGACCCTAAATAGCCCTCAGAGGAAGACTGGCTACCTAACCAGGTAAGAGCCTATCAGGAGGGGTCTCTGACATCACCTGCTGGCACTGGCCACTCTGAGGTCTCCATTGTGCCCTCACACCTCTGCATTCAAGATGGCAGAGGTCTGGGACACAGTGGAGAAGCTCTGGGCACCACCCATGGGGTGGTGATGGCCAGGGAAGTGGTCACTCCACTTTCCTTTGTCCAGTTTCGCGCCGGAGCAGGGGCTGGGGGATCCCTGAACCGGTGTAGACTGGCTTATGCAAGGAGGGCACCATCTGTGCTCTTCAAAGCATTTCCAGAGGCTGGGGGAGGCTACTCCTCCCCAGCCCTTAACACATATTTCCAAAAGGAGAGGGTGTAACACCCTCTCTCAGAGGAAATCCTTTGTTCTGCCTTCCTGGGACTGGGCTGCCCAGACCCCAGGAGGGCAGAAACTTGTCTGAGGGTTGGCATCAGCGGTAGCTGCAGAGAAAACACTAGAGAGCTAGTTTGGCAGTAGCCGTGGTCCATGCTGGAGCCCCGAGGATGCATGGGATTGGCATCCCAATACCAGGTTTGGCTTGGGGGGACAATTCCATGATCTTAGACATGTTACATGGCCATGTTCGAAGTTACCGTTGTGAAGCTACATATAGGTATTGACCTATATGTAGTTCAAGCGTGTATTGGTGTCCCCGCACTCAGGAAGTCTGGGGAAATTGCCCTGAACAATGTGGGGCACCTTGGCTAGTGCCAGGGTGCCCTCACACTTAGTAACTTTGCACCTAGGGTTAGACATATAGGTGACTTATAAGTTACTTAAGTGCAGTGTAAAATGGCTGTGAAATAACGTGGATGTTATTTCACTCAGGCTGCAGTGGCAGTCCTGTGTAAGAGTAGTCTGAGCTCCCTATGGGTGGCAAAATAAATGCTGCAGCCCATAGCGATCTCCTGGAACCCCAATACCCTGGGTACCTTGGTACCATATACTAGGGAATTATAAGGATGTTCCAGTGTGCCAATTAGAATTTATGAAAATGGTCACTAGCCTGCAGTGACCATTATAAAAGCAAAGAGTGCATAAACACTGAAGTTCGGGTTAGCAGAGCCTCAGTGGTACAGTTAGGCACCACACAGGGAACACATATAGGCCACAAACTATGAGCACTGGGGTCCTGGCTAGCAGGATCCCAGTTACACAGGAAAAATCAAACTGACACACAAGTAAAAATGAGGGTAACATGCCAGGCAAGATAGTACTTTCCTAAACCTATGTGACGAAGTGTCCAGAGTCCTCGATCTTCGTCAACCTCTTTTCTCATTCTTAGCCTTTGATAGAAAGAGCTTTGCCTCCCTCGTTTTTAGAGCCTTTGGGCTAATGCATTGGCAGGACAAGCAACGTGCCCTTTCGTGATCCGAGCTCAAACACCAGATGCAGTTCTTGTGCGGATCCGTCACCAACATAGGTCCCCTGCACTTGTTACAAGGTTTACACAGGATTTCTTTGGTGGAGACAGAGTTGTGCTACAAAATAATTCCCTCAATACAGTTGAGATGCAACGGAGAGGTAGAAAACCATTAGCATCAAAGGTGCAGAAAAATGGGAACTGACGTCAGCACGCTGGTGAGAACTTCTTATGGCTCTGATGACATCAGGCGGAGTCACGTGCGGAGCTGTGCAATTGTGACATCCTCGTCGGCATGGAAAACTAGAAAAAACATTCTGTCAAATACTGGCGCATTGAGAGAATTCATAAGTTAAGGAATACACAGGTAGTTGTATCCATCAGAAGGCTAAGTTACTCTGCTGAGTCCGAATAAAAGCTAATATGGATTCACTACAGCATCATGGACGAACTAACTGCACAATGTCCACATCGCAAAACTGTTGGTGGTTTAATAGAGTAATATCACAATTCGAATTTTTTGAAAAAGTATATTTTTCTAACTGCAGGAGGTGACAGGCAGCAGTGTAATGACAAACACTTCTGCTCGTATGGAGTGCATGGTTGAAATGAAAAAAAAAAAAAAGTACCTCAAAAGTGGGCAGCTAGGGGAAGGACGTTGAGGTCCAGCCACTGATCGTCAACCAGAAAGGGTACTTGGTCCAATCTCCAAGTAAAAGCTAGAACCGAGCAACGAAGAGAGGAAGTGCAGCCAGATGATGTCAGAGGCTTCCGCTGACCAATTAAAAGCAAGAAAAGGAGTGTGACAGGGAAAGCCTACCAATGACAAGTAATGGCATGGCTGCGGGTGGGACATAACCCCTTTTAATTTTCAAATACAAAAGATTTAGCCGCAGCGGAAATGCTGTACAGGCGAAACCTAGTAAACCATACTCGCTTCAGTCCCATGAAAGCAATTTTTCCAAAACAAGATTGCCAATCTACAAAAAGTCGGATTGAGTGGGGTGGAATTTTTGGAGTGGGGTTGATTGCACTGGAGTGGGATGATTAAGATAGGTTGGTGTGGTGTGAACTGGACTGGAGTGGGGTGGGTTAACATGAATTCGGTTGAGTGGGATGGATTGGAGTGGGACGAGTGTATTGCAGTGGGTGGACTGGGTTCCAGTGGATTAGATAGAAGTGGGGTGAATTGGATTGGAATGGAGTGGAATGGGTGGGTTGGACTTGACTGGATTGGGGTAAGATGGATTGGAGTGGGGCAGATTGTTCTGAAGTTGGGTGGATTAAGGTGAATTGGATTGAGTGGGATGGAATGGACTGCAGCGGGTGGATTGGAGTGGGTCGACTGGGCTGTGGTGGACTGGATTTGAATGGGTGGAATGGACTGGAAGGGGATTTAAAGGGGTGGGGTCGACTGGAGTGGGTGGATTTGACTGGAGTAGAGTAGGGTGGACTGGGTGAGAGGGGGAGGATTGGATTGGGGTGGACTGTGGTGGAGTGGGTGAGTACTGGATTGTAGAGAGGTGGACTGGATTGGGGTAGACTGGATTGGACTGATGTGGGGTGTACTGGATTGGGGTGGGGTGGATTAGATTGGGGTGGGGCAGATTGTTTTGGAATGGAGCGGGCAGATTGTTCTGGATTGGAGCGGGCAAACTGAAATGGGGCTGAAAGTTTTGGATTGAAGTGAGGCATAGAATTTTGGATTGAAGTGGGCAGATTTTTGGGATTGGAGCGGGCAGATTTTCCAGACTGGAGTTGGGTAGATTGTTTTGGATTGGAGTGAGGTGGATTGTTCTGGATTACAGTAGGGTAGATTGTGGTGGAGTGGAGTGAATTGGGGTGAGATGAGGTGGACTGGCTTGGGGTGAGGTAGTTTGGATCCGAGTGTGGTGGATTTGGGTGGGTCAGATTGGAGTGAAGCAGACTGGAGTGGGGCAGACTGTTTTGGATTGAAGTGGGGCAGACTGGAGTGAGGCACATTGTTTTGGATTGGGGTGGGGGTGAGTGTTTTGAATTGCAGAGGGGAAGATTGTTTTGGCCTGGAGCGGGGCAGATGAGAGTGGGGGCAAATTAGAGTGGGGGCAAATTAGAGTGGGGGCAGGCTAGAGTGGGGGCAGGCTAGAGTGGGGGCAGGCTAGAGTGGGGGCAGGCTAGAGTGGGGGCAGGCTAGAGCGGGGGCAGGCTAGAGCGGGGGCAGGCTAGAGCGGGGGCAGGCTAGAGCGGGGGCAGATTAGAGCGGGGGCAGATTAGAGCGGGGGCAGATTAGAGCGGGGGCAGATTAGAGCGGGGGCAGATTAGAGCGGGGGCAGATTAGAGCGGGGGCAGATTAGAGCGGGGGCAGATTAGAGTGGGGGCAGATTAGAGTGGGGGCAGATTAGAGTGGGGGCAGATTAGAGTGGGGGCAGATTAGAGTGGGGGCAGACTGATTTCGATTAGAGTGGGGGGGGATTGCTTTGGATTGACATGAGGTAGATTGTTTTGGAGTGGCGTGGGGCAGATTGTTTTGGAGTGGTGTGGGACAGATTGTTTTGGAGTGGTGTGGGACAGATTGTTTTGGATTGGTGTGGGGCAGATTGTTTTGGATTGGTGTGGGGCAGATTGTTTTGGATTGGTGTGGGGCAGATTGGGCAAATTTGAGTGGGGTCGGAGGATTTGAGTGTGGTTGACTGGTGTAAGTGGGGTGGACTGGATTGGTCTGGGGTGGATTTGACTGGGTGGTGTGGACTCGATTGAGTGGGGTGGATTGGATTGAGTGGGGTGAACTGGTGTAGGTTTGGAGTGGACTGACGTGGACTGGAGTGGGGCAGATCGTAGTGCGGTGCACGGCACGATTATGTGCTAAAACATAATTCCAGAAATTACTCAAGGAAAAAAAAAAAAATCTTGCTTTGCAATATTCAGAACAAAATCGTCATCATCTTTGAAAACAGTGCCCACAACCAAAAACAAAACATGAGTGCAGAGTGAGAAAAGAAGACTTGGCAAAATAAAAGAAACAAGTTAGCTTTGGAATTCTGTTTGTCCCTATGGGCACGTTTTTGCCATTCACACATCTTCTTTTTGCAGGGCCCTAGAAGTTAAAAAGAAGAAACTCAATCATGTTGGGGGCAGTGGAAGGGCACTGATCAGTGCTTGGTTTGTGGTCCACAGACAGGAACGGAAATGATGCTAGGCCTGCAGTGACCAATTACGGGGCTGTAAAGATGAGTGTCACGTAAGCCAACAAATGGTAAGCAACTGGTGGGCTACAAGTCCACTCTAAAATTACAGTAGTCTCAAAGAGACAGCGCATGCATTGTGTAACTGAGACCTAAAATAGAGGATGTGAGAGGACCCGTTAGATTGATGTAAATATTACAAATGAGTGAGAAATAAGAGTGAATATTTAAAAACTATAAAGTAAGATGGCTAGAAAACAGCTATAAAATCAGCACTGCAAGACTTTCTACAAATCCTCAATATAGCATGTGCATATGTGGTATGTACGTAGCTCAAACCTAGCCAAAAGCGATGAACAGGTTTGAAGACCAGTATAAACTCAATGCGTGATAGTAGAGGTAGCTGAGTTATGCACGGTTGATGCATTGTGATGCAGCATTCTTTTAAGAGAGGAGACTTCAACTCTTTGCTAAATTGGAGCAGCCCTCTGGTGATCGTGATGGATACATAAATGTTGTTCCATATCTTTGGTGAATAGATTGAAAAGGCCAGCTGCCTTATTTTTTTTTATTTTTTACACTTCTTAGTCTGCAGTCTGATGGTGTCCTGGCTCAGGATGTGCCGAGAACCACCAGAGATGGGGAAGTTGCCTGCAAGATACACAGGGGTACTGGTTATGATGGCTTTGTAAATGATGCAGCTGGTTTTAGATCCAGAGCAGATAGATGGAGAACCATTACAACTTCCTTTCTTAAGAATACATGACTAATCCCAATAACGAACACCGCTACTCGATTAACCACAAACCTTGGGCTCCAGAGTATCAAGTTATGTACCATAAAGCTCTTCAATACCTCAGCAAAGGTGTTAAGGTGCTACATAAATGCAATTACAATATAAATGCAGAGCAGTGCTATGAGCAATATTCACTTTGGAGCCTGTGGAATAGGAATAGTGGTAAGCCATCGAAAAAGCTAATATCCTTGTCGAGCCTGGAGAAAATACGCAATGGGGGGGGGTGCCAGTCTTGCACTACATAAGAGTTATAGTGGTCTTTCTAAGAGACGTAAAAGCATATGGGTAAGAAAACAAAAAAAGAGGGAGAAGTAACAGACTACTTGAGCATTCCATCCTATTGTTCAAGTTACTTACTTTCGGTAACAAAATATCTGGTAGAGACATATTCTAGCTGTAGATTCCTTACCTTACAATTTTTCCCCAGGTGTCAGACTGAATCTGGAGATTTTTTCTTCGAGCAATATCCTTGCACGTTGGTAGATGGCGTCGGCCAACTCAGTTGGTGTCTTAGTCGCTGTGATGACGTCAGGAGTAGTACATAGACGCCGCCTCAGCGCAGTGACGTCATTTTCTTTTAACAACTTTCCACGCCAAAGCGCAGAGCCGCTAAGAACACTAAGATTGGTACGCCAGAATTAAGGACCTGAATGGGGAATCCCTGTGTAGTAGTCCCAACAGTACAGACACTTAGTAGAGACAACTTGGGTTATTAAGGTAAGTATTTATTTGTTATTTCAAATAAAGGATGTATAGGATTTGGTAAAGGGGTTTAGAGACTATTGCTTCTTTGGGTGGTGAGCTTCGTCTTCCTAGCGTGCTTCTCTTCCTCTTTTCCTGTTAGGTGGCGGTTTGGATCTTCCTCATGATCCCGGGTAGCATACAGGGGAAGAAAAAAGGATAAATACCGATGGTGAGTGGAATGAAGGCCGTTACATACGTCCTTTTACTTAGCTACAATACTGGGGAATGGGTTCAGGAAGGGGAGTGCCAGTGAGGACTGTGGGCTGTGACTCTATGGCCTTATCTCCTAAACGTACTTATTTTTGGTGCTCGTTACATGCCCCTTTGGTGCCTTCTGACTCCCTCCCTCCCTGTCCTCCCCTCACCCTGCCTCCCTCCCTTCCCCAGCTTGTCTCTTTTTAAGGTGCCCCTCTGGTTGTCCACAAGGACCGTACCTTCCAGAGCCACGACCCTCCGGGGCCGTGGCTGGCTCTGTGGAGGTCCTCTCGGTGGTCTCCGGTCCCGCTGTCTTCTGGTCTGGTCCCCGTGGGCTCCGGCACCACCCTGGCGTCGTCTCCACACGTTCCCGGCCAGTGGGACTGCCCTCCGTCCTCGGGTTTGTCTTCTGGCTTGTGTGGCTGTCCTCTCCGACCGCCGCCACCGCCGCCGCCTTTCTCCTCGCTCGCTGCTCTCCCGTCCTCGCTCGCTGCTCTCCCGTCCTCGCTCGCTGCTCTCCCGTCCTCGCTCGCTGCTCTCCCGTCCTCCTGGGGAATCCCTGGCCTTTGGCCTCCAGCTGGCCAATCCGCTGTGCCCTCGTCATCGGAGGTTGTCGAGGCAACCTCGAAACGCCGGCCTCGCCGTGAAAGCGTTCCCATGGCAACATGGGAACGCGAAAACAACTCTTGTCCTGCTGGTGCTTCGCTTACGATCGGACTGACCCGGTCACACCCTGTCCCTAGAAATCAGTTTCAAAGTGGGGAGGATGAATGGGCCAGTAAGGAATCTGCAACTAGAATACTTCTCTACCAGATACGTCGTTACCGAAGGTAAATAACTTGTACATCTGATAGATACTTCTAGTTGCAGATTCCTTACCTTAGAACAGATACCCAAGCAATGCCATACTCGGAGGTGGGCTGCGAATGACCGAAGTAGCCACCCCGACAAACCTGACATTCCAGGCAGTAATGTTTAGCAGCGTGTGCAGCAATGCCTACATAGCCGCCTGGCAGATATCCAGGACAGGAACTCCGCGTGCTAACGCAGTGAAAGCAGCAGTTGCTCTGGTGGAATGAGCACGCAAGTCCTCAGGGGGTTGCTTATTGGCTAAAGCGTAGCACATCTTGATGCAAAGAAGTTACCATCAAGAGATGGTACTTTTTTGCACCGCCTTCCCTTTCTTCACACCCACATATACACCAAAGAGTTGATCACCCACCAGGAAATCTTTAGAACAATTGAGATAGAACGCCAACGCTCTTTTTGGGTCCAGATGGTGGAGTCTCTCCTCCTCATGAGAAGGATGTGGGAGTGCGTAAAAAGTATGCAAGGGATGGACTGGCCTACATGAAAAGGTGTAGGAACCTTGGGAGGGAAGGAAGCCTTAGTGCACAACACCACTTTGTCAGGGTGCACAGACAAATATGGAGGTTTGGACAAAAGGGCCTGAAACTCACTCACCCTGTGAGCAGAAGTGATGCCAACAAGAAAGACAGTTTTGAAGGTGAGGAGCCATAAAGGGCAATTGTGCATCGGCTCAAAGGGAGTACACATTAAGTAAGTAAGGACAAGACTGATGTCCCACTGAGGCATGATAAATGGAGTGGGAGGAAATAATGGGCGAGACCTTTAGGGAATCGATTGACAATAGGAGACTTATAGAGTGAGGGCTGATCAGGTAACCTAAGAAAGGCCGAAATAGCCATAAATACCCTTTAAGGGTGCACAAATCAGAGCCCTGCTGGGCTAAACAAAGAATGAACAAAAGAACCTCAGAAAGAGGAGCAGAGAGGGGATCAATAGATTTGTTGGTACACCATGCAACAGGCGTATACCGTTTTGGTGGAGGGACGCCTGGCTGCCAAGATAACATCACATACTTCCGGTGGAAGGCCAAAGGCTGTCAACTGCTGCTTCTCAATCTCCACGCATGAAGGCAGAGACTAGACAGGTTCGGGTGGAGAACCGTCCCCTGCCACTGCAGCAGGAGATCCCCCCGAAGAGGCAGTCTGAGTGGAGGATCGGTGGCCATGCTCAATAGCTCTGAATATGATACTCTCCGTGCCCAGTCCAGAGCCACCAAGCTAACTTGGGCCCGGTTGTTCCTGATCCTATTGAAAAATCTGGGCCGACTTGGTGTAGGTGGAAAGGAGGATGGAGTTCAACTAGATATGAAAAGTGTCTCCGAGCGATTGCCGCCTTGGAAACTCCAACGCGCAAAACAGCGAGTTCTCTGCGGAGGCAATCAAATCTAACCAAGGCTCTCCCCACTGCTGAAAGAGACCTTGCGCCACCTCCGGATGGAGACGTCATTTGTGATCGGCTATGCATCGACGGCTGAGTTAGTCTGCTCTGGCGTTCCGAGAGCCCGCCAGATGTTTAACCACAGGGTAATATCCTGATGTTCTAGCCATGTCCAGATGCGTAGTGCCTCCTGACAAAGGGTCCTGGACCCTACTCCTCCCGGTTTGTTGCAGTACCACATGGCGGTAGTGTTGTCCGTGAACACTTGCACTACTTCCCCTTGAGAGAGGGAAGAAATGCTTTCAACGCAAGCCTGATCACCCAGAGCTCCAGAAGATTGATATGGAGTCCAGACTCTGCCAGAGACCAGAGGCCTCTGATCTCTGCCTCTCCCATGTGGCCACCCCAACCCAGAAGTGAGACATCTGTCACTATGGATAGATCTGGCTGGTGAAGAGAGAGGGATCTGCTGTGGGCCCAATGCGTATTCGAAAGCCACCACTGCAGTTCTTTTGCAGTCCCTTCCAAGATATGGACCATGTCAGAGCGATTTCCCTGATGCTGCGCCCACTGGAACTTCAGGTCCCACTGCAGAGCCTGCGCATGCCATCTGGCATGTGTCACCAGGAGGATGCAGGAGGCCCTGAGGCCCAGCAGCCTCAGAGTCAGTCTCACCGAAACCCAAGACAGAGGCAGATAGATCGAAATCATAGCCTGAATATCTTGAACTTGCTTTTTGGGAGGATAAGCCCAAAACTGCACTGTGTCCAGAACAGCTCCAATGAAAGGGAGCGTCTGAGAGAGTCAGGTGTGAAGCTTTGGCACGTTTATAATGAACCCCAGCGTGTGCAGGAGGCTCGCCGTAGTCTGAAGGTGGGAGACGACTTTCCGCCTTAAACAACCAACCAGTCGTCGAGGTAGGGTAAGCCTGAAACCCCTACCCTGCAAAGATGAGCTGCAACCACTGCCATCACTTTCATGAACACCCGAGGGCTGCTGGTAAGGCCGAAGGGGAGCATGGTAAACTGAAAGTGCTTGTGACCTACCACGAATCGTAGGTAACATCTGTGGGCAGGCAGGATGGGAATGCGAAAATAAGCGTCCTGTAAGTGCAAAGCTACCATCCAGTCTCCTGGGTACAAGACAGACAAGACCTGAGCCAGGTTGATCATTTTGAATTACTCCTTCTTGAGGAAGTAATTGAGGTCTCCACGGTCTGGATAGGATGTAAGCCCTTGTCTTTTTTGGGTACCAGAAAGTATCGGGAGTAACAACCACGACCTACTGGCGCAGGGACCTTCTCCATCGCTCCCTTGGCCAAGAGGGCTGCGACTTCCCGGCGGAGAAGTGCCAAATGATCCTCTGAAAGATGGTTGACTGATGGAGGCATGGCTGGTGGGGCAGATTTGGAGGGGAGGGAGTAGCCCAGATGATGGCAAATCCTGCCGCCAACTGGACTGGAGTGAGGGGACGGAATAAGAGTGTTTGGAGGATGCAGCAGGGGCAGGGGTGGACTGGGCAGACCTCTGGTTCCCTGTCCCACGGGGGATTCCACGTCCCCAGCCATGTAGCGACTGAACAGCATGGCTGGCATGGTGGCTGGGATGGGGACGCAACAGGGAGCCCTTTTCTTGGCCACGAAAGCAGCAGAACTTGCGCGACTGTATCCCACAGAGAGTGGGTATAGCGGCTCAAAAGGCATGCAGTATTCACAGACTGCAGTACGAGACTGGAGAAAGAAAACATATTTTCACAAATTGTTCCAGCCTTTTTGATTCCCTATCCAGGGGTGCGGAAGGAAATGCGCCAGAGGAAGAGGAAGTCTGGATGACAAGACTCTCAGGCGTGGGGTGTAAGGACAGGAATTTAGCGTCATTCGGGGCGGGCAGATGGCGGCGTGCAATAGTCCTGTTCACAGGAGCCCCTGTGCTGGGTCTCGACCAAGTACCCAAGAGGACATCAGTGAGGGCTTCACGGATTGGTAGAAGGGCCTCAGATGTGGAAGCCCCTGGCTGAAGCACCTCCGTCAGGAGATTTGACCTGACCTGTACAGTAGGCAACTCAAGGCCAAGGACCTCAGCCGCTCTACTGACCACCATAGAATATGTTTCTCCCTTTGCTGGAGCCACAGTAGGAGTAGACAGCATGCCAGCACCTGGAGAAGTGTCCAGGCTACTGGCCTCCCCCAGCTCCTGTGTCCAGTCCAAATTAGGGTCATCCTGGTATTCATAAGGGTCTAGGGACCCCTCCAATACTTCTCTGAATTCGTACCCATAAGAAAAAGGGTCCGAATCCGGCCTCGGTGAGTAGGCCCCATCAAAGACAGACGTGTCGGCCGACGCCGTTCCCACTCTGAGTTGTCGGGGATGAGGATCGGGGTCCACCCACGTCGGGAGCGTCGACAATTGAACCAGTGCCAGGGAAGGTCTCAGTGGTAGGACGCCTGGAGGAAAATTCTAAGGTAAGGAATCTAAAACTGATATCATCCTTTTATCGGAGGAAGGGTGAGATGTTTGGACCCTAGAAGTTGGGTAATGTTACCATGTGATCGACAGCTGTTCAATGATCAGACTTACAGTTAAAGGAAGGTTCCATGTGTTCCTTGTGTGGCTGGAACATCATTTGAACATATCACCAAGAGAAGTTTCACATGTGTGTTGCAACTTTCATTTTAGTAGTGACATGGCATTGGTTATCTTGTTATCTGCTTCTTTTGCTCTACCGATTCTCCTTAATTGGCCTTTTGGTTTTCTGTAATTCTGAGCTGTTGGACTCCAAACTCTAGTACTTGCACACAAAAACCCTGTTGGCCCCGTATTAATGAAACTGGTCCACTTCTGGAGGCCTTTCCAGTGAATCCTTGATGTGGCGCAGTTTCCTCTGTGTCGGCATGCCATACCGAAAGTCGCACTCAGGTGGGCACCAGCAGACAAAGGTTTTTAAAACTACCAGGGGTAGAGGGTTGAGACATTAAAGGCAGTTACACCAGCCTTGAGTTTGTGGGGAGAATGGGTGCCCCACCAAAAATCATTTTATACAACCTTTCTGAACAACACAATTATATGGAATTAGAGTTTTGCATACAGCTATACATTGTCCTAGTGTAAACACATCTCAGTATTTGAAACAATGATGATGTAATGATGCTGGCATGCATGAACCATTGTGTTGCTAGCCTAGCAGTACAACGTCGCCTGCCTAATGAAAAAGTAACAATTCTTTAAGTGCTGAGGATTCTCAATGTTGAGCACCTTTTTGACATTTGGAATACTTTGCAATGTATGGCACAAATATTTTCTACACAAGACATCAAGACCAAATTTGAATCCTTTCGGGACTGTAAAGCAACCCAGAGATTAGGAGTCACCCAGACTGACATGAGAAAACATGGATAATATGGCAAAAGGTGTTTTTTTTTAATATAGAGAAATTAATTCAGCAAGAAGTCAGTTGTGTGGATCGGTCAAGGTTTCTTAAAGAAACATTGTTGAAATAAAATAAAAAATAGCAAAGTGATGTAATAAGATAATATCAGATGTCCTAGCATTCTGCATTAACACTTGTCCTGATAAAAACAATTCCCACATGTGAGTGGGAATGCTTCACAGGACAGAATAGGCCAAAAACGCAACCATTTGGGGAAGACAGTAAATTAAGTTTGGATAAGGTAGACTTCTGTGGTGTTCAATAACTGCTGTATTCGGGGATGGCTTGGGTTCGCTGGCACCCAAAGAATCATACCAAATACAGACATTTCTGAAAGTTAGCTACCAGGTGGAGTTCAGGATGGTGTGGCACTACGTTTTCTCACTGATAACGACCCACAAGCATCCAACTGTGGATACATTTACACACTCTCCCCACATTTTTGTGAGAAGAAAGTTTCAGAGAATGAGGGGAATAACACATTTCTTATCACCCACCACTATAAAACTACAAAAAGGCTCTATCCCATTAGTTTGGGAGGACCTATTGTCAGGCTAGGGAAGGCTGAAAAACACAGAGCAAATATCAAGGTATTTGCTCATAATTAACAGATTCTTTGGTTGTAGGCAGCTGCAGTTTCTGGACCACTAATTAGACAGCATCCATGAAAACCTCCAACTCCGACTATCTGAAAACTAGATAACCTGGAAAATCTAAGGGAGTTTTGACTTGCTTTGGCCCAAACATGTCTCCCTACTCAAAATGCCTGGCAAGCACAAAAAGTTTGTCAACTAACAAAATTCCCACTTTTGGTGGGAGATTGCTGCAATATTTTGGCCTGAGGTCCACTTGCAGTCAGGGAGCTCAACAAACCCTGGGTATTTCTGAGAATTACAGACCAAGAAAATGTTTGTATGGAATGGTTTGAACTCAACCCAGCAGGTACTCTGAGCTCTTGTTCCGAGTCATCCAGTTAGTCAGTTGTCCCTTGGCATACTCCCATAAATGTTGTGCCTATATCAACAATCAAAATTAACTAGAGATCCACTCCTGGGTAATTCAGGGCAATGATACTCTCCAGAGCCATGTGAGGTCATTCAGGCTCCAACAGATGTCCAACTACCACCTGATTTGCCTAGCCAGCACTTACTCCTCTATTGGAGAAGTCTCACCTTCAGATTGAATAAACTTTGATAACGTCCAACTGCAATCCTCTGTTGCAATTCTCCCTCAGTCTCTACAGTGAAGTTTAATTCCTGTAAGGAGATGGACCACCAAGTAACTTAGGGTTTCCTCTCTACACATTTAACAGAAACTTGAGCGATTGTGGTCCATCTGAATTACTAGGTTGGTATTGAACAAATATAGCCTGAATCGTACAAGGACCAACACTATGGCAAAGCATTACTTCTCAGTGCAGACCAATTGTGTTACTAAGGAAGCAGTCTAGGAGTGATTAAGGCAATCAGAGTTTCCATTATTTCTCATTGAGCTGGGCAACACCTGCCCCAAGAATCTTGTTGAAAAAGTCTGCGTTCATGATGAAGCTTGACTGTAGCCAAGGGCATTCACGTCAGGAGCATTGTACAGTGCAGGCTTCAGGCCATCGGAGGCCTTTTAACACTTTAGTCTAGATCACTCTGAGGGTGCTTCCAAGAGGTTAGGGCTGTTAAGGCCATGGGCCATGCAGTTATCCAGAAAATTAATTTAACAGGTGCACACTCTAACACCTTATAGCTGCAGCCTGGGACACAAAGCTTATGGAGTTTAAGGAATTGATAAAAGAAGACCCCCCCACCTTCCTAAACTCTAGGGCCACCAGTCCCCAGGTCATAACGTAGTTCCAGGGCCCCTCCCTTACCTCTCTACGCAGGGAAGTATTGAAACATGCCAGATGTCGTACCATCACAGAGAATGTTCCCATGTTCGCTCTCCCTTCTCACACAGTATCTCCAGGCTGGCAACTCCCCTAACTTCCTTTATAATCATGTCAAAAACATCCCTTGTACCATCTCCATCCCGCTGAGTTGCTCCCCACCCTTTTCCAAGTCCCATCCACATTCCTACCCTTCCGTGCTTGTTGCCAGAGGCCTCAAATGTTACTTCCTATTTTGTCCCTTCGATCCTACAAGGACATGAAGGAGAACATTGAGTTACAACGACATACTATGTGGAAGTACATAGCTCAATGATTTGTTAATCACTGCTTACACCAAGCCAAAACACTCATTCTCAGACTGTACACCAAATTATATGTAATTTTCCCTTTAGTACGGTCTGAAAAAAAATACTGAATCTTACATTCTTTCACTTTTGCGGACATAGTAATGTATCTGACAGATGCTACTTTTTTTTGTTTTGTAATCTGATCTACTTGCAAATGTACAATTAAGAACCCAATAAAAATGCCTTAAAATTAACACATGAGTAGAAAACCTGTGTCTAACTGGTGGTGAACTGCCAATCCATTTGGTTCACAAGGGGCAATCTCCCAGTTGAAAAGAATTAAAACCTATCCTCATTTGTAAAATCTCCTTGTAAGCATACAGGAGACATAGCAAGAAAAGGTCATGCTTGGGGGTGTGGCTTAAGAAGCCAAGATGGTGGATGGACTTTGAGGGAGTTCCACCACGAGGCCCAGTTTATCCTTCTTTTATCTGTCTGCAGGTGCTACATCGGGTGCTGCAAAACAGTGGATTGCTGACGGCACATCCGGGAACCAATTTGTCCCCTCTCTCCCCTACTTTTCTCATTGGCGATAGAGTCTGACAGCAGAGTGCCACTTTTGGGGGGGGGGGGGGGCCGACTGGGGTATCCCACTGCGAGATGGGCTCCATGTTGTGTCTCTTTATGCAGCTGACCTCCTCCTATATTTTAGGAATATCTTTGATGTCTCCGCCGAAGTTGCTGAAGTATTGCAACGTTTTGCCTCCCTATTCAGCCTGCACATTAACGGACAACTCATGATTGTCCCCTTTTAACCCAGAGTTACAGGACCCTACCCTGGTGCTCTCTGACGCTCCGGTCCTTTGGCAACCTAGAACATTTAGATATCTTAGGGTCCAAATATACCACTCTCCGACTGATCTGTATGATGGTAATCTTAAACACACAGTCAACTCTTTTTTAACTCAAATGACCTTCTGGCAGACATTGCCACTATCGGTGATGGGAAGGAGTTGCCCTCTTGAAGATGGAGGTGCTCCCCAGTCTTTTATATTACTTATCCAACCTGCCTGTTTATGTCCCAGCCAAGTTTTTCAGGGAATGTGAATCCAGGATCAGGGAATTTATCTGGAACACAGGCCGCTGCCATGAAGCACTGGGAAAACTTTACATGCCGTTGGACCGGGCGGTGTGGCAGTTCCTAATCAGGAACAATATTACCTAGCCTCCCAATTGCAGTGGGTTACTAGATGGCTCTCGGGCCTGCAATTATTGGACACAACTACTGCACTGCCACCATGGACCTTAGCCGGTGTGTCTAACTTATTCCACCCGATCGCATGGGCTAGAGCTCCGCATCCCCTTCTCCTAGGCATGGAGAACAAATGCTACCGTAGGAGTATTTACCTCACATGCACATTGACTCTCTATGCACCAGCCTTGGCCTTACTGGGCACCCCCAGGAACACCATGTCCACATTTGCAGCAGAGTTGGAAACCTGGCACGTTGCAGGATCAAACACAATGGGCAAATTTATATCAGGACTAAACTCTGACCCCCTTTGATACACTGGCAGCAGAGACCGGTTTACCACTGGGACAGTTTCTTTTTTTCAATTCTTTATGGGCATCCCTGACACAACATTGGGGGGGACATATCAACAGAACTGTTGCACTAGTCGCGGCAAATTTCCTGCATATGCTGTGGTCCTGCCCCTCTCTCAATACTTACTGACAGGGTGTGGCACCCCGCCTCTTCACCTGCACAGCGAGGCGGGCACTAAAAACCTCAGAAGCATGCATATTGGGTCTATTTCCTAGAACTAAGTAAAATAAGGCAACCTCTAGGTTTCTGGACTTAGACCTTCTGACAGCTAAGCGCCTCATCAGCAAAAGGCATGGACACACTCCTTTCTAGTGTGGGCACAGGCAGATGGGGTGGCGCTACATAGGGCAGAGCAAATACCCACTGACCTCTAGCTGGGAAGCCATGCTGACTGAGTGTAGGGTGCTGCTGGACAAGACTGAAGACGAGCCCTTGACCTAGCAGGAAGAATTACACAGTTGCATAGTTCTGGATGGGCAACCCATGACCCACCCCCATGACATGTCACAGGGGCCCCCCACCCAATTTTCCCCTGTTGTGCTCTGGCAGGCCCAGATCTGCTCCGGCTCCATTGCTGGGGTGCTAGAGTGCCCGAATGGGATGTGCGGAATGTGGTACTGGGGAATGGAGCATGTATGAAATTATAGTTACGGGCTCCGGTTATAATTTTCTTAACTGTTGTTATCATCAACTGTTATTCAAAGTTACACCAAAAAAAAAAAAAATCTATTTTTTTGCAATTGCTCTATTATATACAGTTATCCATTATGGAATTACCAGGACCCAACTGCCACTACATACTAGCACCTGTTCTGATGATTGGAGTGGTAGGGGATACCCTCACTATGGCAGTCGTGCTACCCTACCATCCATGCGCTTTATATTTGCTGTTAATGGGGTCATATATGTACCGGATGCTCACGCATGGGTTGGTGAGGCCAAAAGTAACCAGGGTTGTGTCCCTGACCGTCACTTGTTATGTCTATTAAGTCTGGTGTGAAACTGTCTAATACTTGAAAACTTGAATACAAAGATGTATGCTTCCTTCTAAGGGCCTTAGTCAGAGTCACCATTATTCTATTTAGGTTCTTGTTACATGAAATGGTTTCTTACCTGTAGGACCAGTTTTGCAGCTTGTAGAATTGTCTGTACGCACATGCTGTGCATTATTTCACAATTTAGTGGTTGAGTCCAGAATTCTCAAGTGTACTACTAGTGCTTCTTCTGTTTCTTTCTGTTTTTTGTTGGGTGTTGACTGTCCCACCATTTGGGGTCTAATCTAGCCTCTCTTAATGTCAAACGTTCTCCCCAAAAGTGTCCATGCATGTTTGCTATTTTTTTTTTTTTTGCCTCCCCATTGTCTGGGGAGGTGGAAGGGTCGCTTGTTAATCCAGAAAATTCCTCAAGCTGCATAACTATTACTACAGGTAAGAAAACATTTAGTTTTGCAGTGTGAATCTTTTCTGGATTCACATGCTGTGCATTAATTTTATAACATTTCTTTTATTCTTGTGATAGTTGGGGTCAAGATGAGCTGAATGTTCCACTACCTTTTGTCCCACTTAAGCTTCCTTGTTCATTTGAATGCCTATGGAATAAGGTTTTGTTAACATGTGCACTGAGACCCAAGTGGCTGCCACGAAAATATCCTGTAATGGTATATTTGCAAGAAAGGCTATTGCTGCTCCTTTTTTGTGAGAAGTGTGTGAATTTGGTTTGCAGTTGTATACCTGCAAATGTGTGGTGACATTTGGATGGTTTCTGTAATCCATTTAGAGATTATACCCTGTGTCACTGGTTTTCCCATGTTGTTGTCTGCGAGTGACACAACATGTTGCATTCCCTTTCTGATTGTTTTTGTTCCATATAGTATATGAACGCTCTTCTTGAATCTACTGTGTGTAACGCTGTTCCGCTTGGTTCTTGAAAAAAACTTGGAATTTGAATAGACGGATTATTGCGGAATTGCAAGATTATTTTGGGTAGGAATAGCGGCTCTGTCCTCATGACGATTCTGTTCCTATGCATTTGTAAGTATGGGTCTTGGCTTGCGAGTGCCTATAATGCACTTACTCTATGAAGAGATGTGATTAATGCAGTCTTAAAAGTTATCATTTTTCGAAAGGCTTTGTGTAAATGTTCAAAATATTTCCTCATTAGAGTTAATAGCAGATTTAAGTTCAGTGTAGGGGTTGGTCTCCTCCTAGGTGATGCTATCCGTTTTGCTCCCTCCAGAAATATCTGGATTACAGGTGTTTTGAAGAAACCCCTACCTATATGACCTCTTGTTTAGACCACTGTCATTGGTAAATGTACCTTTAGTGATGCATACATTAGCTTGCAATCTAGTAGGCATAGGAGGTATTTTAGTACTGTTGTGTCCTATGGATTGTCCTCTAATGAGCCTAGTTTTTAGAACCACCTCAGTATCTTTCCCATTTAGCATGTAGTATTTTATTATTGTTGGCCTTCTTGCTTCTCTGAGAATTGCCATTGTGTTTTCTGGTATACCTAGATGTTCAAACTCTAAGTCTTCAGGGGCCATGCTGCTAAACTCAACCCTTCTGGATGGAGCACTCTTCCCCTCAACCCCTGCATAGATATCAGGTCTTGATGTCTCGGTAATCTCTGAATGTTGTAGTGTGCTAATTTTATTAGGCTCGAGAAACAAGTTTGTTTTGCCCATTGAAGGGCAATTAGTACTAGTGTCATCTTGGACTGTTTGCATTTGTTGATTACCTTATGTAACAGAGGTATCAGGGGAGAAGCACAAGAAAATGTAACTGAACAGATTATCGACAGAGCATTCCCTAAATGGTAGTGATGTAGGGGTCTGGACGCAAGGAATTGGCATTTTGACTCTCTGGAGTTGCAAACTGATCTATTTCTGGTGTTACCCATTGCCTGAATATCTGTTTCAGTATTGTTTGATTGAGTTCCCATTCATGGGAGGAGGATGCTTGTCTGCACAGCTTGTATGCTTCGACTTTTTTTTCCCCTGGAATGTGTACTTTTGTTATGTTTATTTGTCTCTAAATGGCTCACCTCCAGATTTCCTGAGCTAGTGTTCAGAGAACAAAGGATTGAGTTCCTCCCTGCTTGTTGAGATAGAACAATGCTGTTGTACTGTCTATTTGAACTGTTAGAGATTTTCCCCAGAGCTCTTTCTGAAAGGCTTTTAAGGCTAGGAACAGTGTTTTTAGTTTCAGTAGGTTAATATGTGGTACAACTTCCTGTTAACTTCCATATTCCTCTGCCC
This sequence comes from Pleurodeles waltl, assembly GCF_031143425.1. Classification (NCBI taxonomy): domain Eukaryota; kingdom Metazoa; phylum Chordata; class Amphibia; order Caudata; family Salamandridae; genus Pleurodeles; species Pleurodeles waltl. The sequence goes on from NC_090445.1 coordinate 515,328,346, forward strand.
TTGAGTCTGTCCACATGAGCTTCCTAACCCATATGTGAGGCGTCTTTAGTAATGGTTACTGTGAGAGTTGGGTGTGTAAATGGTCCTCCTGCTGTTAAATGTGATCTGTTCCACCACGCCACCTCCTCCTGTACTCTTTGCGTAACAACCACTAGAGCTTCCCAACTCCCTGTGGTTTGTGAATACTGGCTTCGAACCCATGCAGCAGGTTTCTTAAAGGCTTCTCTTACTTTATCTAGAATGCTTGCTAGCACTGGTAGGAACTGGTTCCTAGTTTAAGAAAGCAGCAATGTCTCTAGGAGGAAGCAAGATTGTGTCCTCCAGTTGCACATTCTATTTCTCAGATGCTCTTTTAATCAGCTGTCCATAAATTGCAATGTCATCTGGAGGCGATGGTCTGGACAGATGTGTGTCCATCCTCTCCTCAGGCATATTCCTTTCAACGTCTTGCCAATGCGTTTCTATGTACTTCGACCCTGCAGCCTCCTGAAACACACCCATGCCCAAGTTATCAGGATCATCTTTGTCAAATAGGTATTTCTTTTCTTCTTCCTCCTCCTGTGGCTCTGTTGTCATAGGGGGCTCTTTTATGCCTTTCTCAACTGGGTCTTTTTCCGTCAATGTTTTTGGAGGGATTCAAACTTCTCTAAGAGATACATCGAACTCCCTTTTCCTCTGCAAAATCATGCCACACTTGTCAATCCTCCAGAGCCCAATAACCTGAAAGTAGCCATGCTCAGTAAAGGAATGTGATCCCTCCAGACCTGGGCCTTATCATACATATGTGATTGGGGCACACATGGAGGACAGTGGCACACAGGTTCCAGAGGGACAGTCACATTACAAAAGGTACCTTCTAAAAAAGAGAGGAGAATTCCCTCCTTCTAATTCTAGTTTTCCCATATAGATAGGGCTTGAGGTCTGCCAATCACAGAGAGCAGCTATAGTTTTTCTGCCTGCTTTCCCTTTCAATGACATCAGGTCTCAGGGCATACTGATCGTCACGGAAAAGAAGCATTGGCAAAGTCAATAGGTTTTAGTTCTGGAACCTACTGGCTTTGCAAATGGTCTTTAGTGAGGCTGCACAGCTTCAGGTATGATTAAATGAATAAAAAAAGCCCTTTTGACGACTAAGGCTCATCCAGTTTGAAATTTTACACCATATATACTATGATAGGTCCCAGCAGCACATAATGGGCAGGACGACCTCTCCAGGAAGCCTGCAATGCGGTGACAGCATGGAAGCGTTTACCACACACTATGGACATGTCCCAATAACCGCACTTAATGGCATACCATACTCCTAGAACTGAATAGAGTGTTAGGGACACTACCAGTACAGCCTAAGTTTGTGCTCCTAAGAATCCCGAATGATGTAGACTTTCCGAGGTTGAAACTCATTCTCCAGCCTGCGGTTAGCAGTTGCAAAGCAGGAACTGGCCAAGCACTGGGGAGCCCCCCGATACACCTAGTCTGTCTGAATTGAAAGCTGGTATGGACCTTTACATTACAGTGGAGAGAGTAACTGTAAATTTCGTAAAGTGTGGGGTAGATGAATTGACTATTATGGTCTGGATATGTAATATAATGTTGAAGAGGTGTCTCATCTAGAGGACTTATGATGTGCAGTGTTTCATTCCTAGTGTAATTTGATTCAATGTAGAGCTTCCATTCCTTCACTCCACGTGATGTTCTAAAAACTAAGACTATTTGACTGATGTAATGATGGACTCCTGCACAATGTTTTTTCATTATGGCGGGCACAGGTCGGTGCTCTAACTTTACTGTCTCATAAAATGAGAATACAAATATATACATTTGGCCGGGACAGCGTGTGTTAGTTGTTCTTTTTGGGCACTTAATTGATTAATCATTTTGTATGTTTTTCAAAGTGCCGTTCATTTATTAATTGTATGAATTTTCTCAAATAAATGCAGCTGACGATCTTCTACTTGATTGATTTTTGAAATTGTGCTCATTTTCTACCCTTTACGAGCGTTTGGATATTGTGCAGCCTGTTGGTGCCTTATTAGGCTGCACCGTTTTTTTGAAAATTATATATATATATATATATATATATATATATATATATATTTGTTTTTAAAGGCCTTTGACGCGACTGGGCATGTCATTTTTTGAGCGCACACACACATGCATGCACATGCCAACAAAATAAGGTACCAGTTTTTTTTTGTTGTTTTTTTTTTAATTCTTCATTAGCCATCCAAATTGAGTGAGAATTCAAAAAGAAAAAACATGTGAAAGTGCTTTTAAAAGCAAGTGATCAAATCAACACCGGGTCAGAAGAAATCCGATGGGGCAGAAGCAACATGGAGCTCAAGTTGGGGTTGAGCAGTTGAGGAGAAGCACACAGGTGAGAGGGGGGGAAATGGAGGTAGGTGGAGGAGGGGAAGAGAAGTATTCAAAGGAGACAGCTGTAAAACACATGAACTCTTGTGGAGTGCTTAAACAAAATTTAAAACAGTAGTACTTGGAAAGTGAGCAGGGGAAGGGCACAACTAATGCATGCAGGCTCAAGGAGAGGGACGAACATGAAAAGAAAGAAAGCCCACACAAGTGGAGACAGAAGAAGCAAGCAAATGAGTCACAATAAAGCCAAATAATGGTTATTAATGGGCGGGCTCCAAAAACCAAAAACGTGTCACGTAACAGATGCAGAATGTTCGGTCTAGAAGGAAAGACCTAACAAAAATCTTGACCTGCAAAGGAAGTTCTTCCATTGCAGCCAGACATCACGGTCTAAAAGGGGAATTCCTTTGGTTCGAGCACCAGTTGGATTCCCAGCAACATGTGCCAGGGAATGCACTCCACCATCCTTCACCCTCCAGATGCAATGCAGAGAATGTGGGGCCAAGCTGCTTAGAAATGGGGTCTCTAGTTGGCAGTCGGTTTGCACCCTGTCCAAGTAGAGACCCTCACTCTAGTCAGGATAAGAGAGAAACCCACTCAGATAACCCCTGCTCAAGGATAAGAGAGAAACCCGCTCAGATAACCCCTGCTCACCCCCTTGGTAGCTTGGCACGAGCAGTAAGCCTTATCTCAGAAGCAATGTGTAAAGCATTTGCACATAACACACAGTAGTAAGTGAATACACTACAAAAGGACACCACACCAGTTTTAGAAAAATAGCCAATATTTATCTATATAAAACAAGACCAAATACGATAAAAAAATCCAACATACAGTAATAAAAATATGAATGCTGCAAGATGTACTTAATACAGTTCCTTGAAGTCGATAAATCCACCTGGGGCTATCACGGCATCGTGAACAACAAAACCAAAGGTTTTAAGCAAGAAAATGCCTACTTTCTAAAAGTGGCATTTTCAAACGCACAATCTTAAAATCAACTTTACTAAAAGATGTATTTTTAAAGTGTGAGCTCAGAGACCCCAAACTCCACATGTCCACCCGCTCCCAAAGGGAATCTACACTTTAATCAGATTTAAAGGTAGCCCCCATGTTAACCTATGAGAGGGACAGGCCTTGCAACAGTGAAAAACGAATTTAGCAATATTTCACTGTCAGGACATATAAAACACATTACTATATGTCCTACCTTAACCATACACTGCACCCTGCCCTTGGGGCTACCTAGGGCCTACCTTAGGGGTGCCTTACATGTAAGAAAAGGGAAGGTTTAGGCCTGGCAAGTAGGTACACTTGCCTAGTCGAATTTACAGTCAAAACTGCACACACAGACACTGCAGTGGCAGGTCTGAGACATGATTACAGAGCTACTTATGTGGGTGGCACAATCAGTGCTGCAGGCCCACTAGTAGCATTTGATTTACAGCCCCTGGGCACCTCTATTGCACTTTACTAGGGACTTAAGAGTAAATCAAATATGCCAATCATGGATAAATCAATCAATAGTACAATTTCTATAGGGAGCAGTTGCACTTTAGCGCTGATTAGCAGTGGTAAGGTGCGCAGAGACAATAAACCAGCAAAAACATACCTGAAAAAATAGGAGGAAGAAAGCGAAAAGTTTGGGGATAACCATGCAAAAAGGGCCATTTCCAACACTGCTGATCTCAAATGTCTGAGAGACTGAGAAGGGAAGAAGGCTTAAGACCCACAAGTGTATTTCTCCTACCTAAACAAAGAATCTGGCATAAGGAAAAGATGGTGCAGATTTCAGCAGAAGGCGATGATGATCCCATGCAGAATAATTCAAGGCAAGTGGTGAGGGGGAGGAGGCTGGAGTCAAGCCAAGATAGTTTAATACCACTGGCTTAAGTTATCAATACGAGGCTTTTCTCAACAGTTGCTTGCACAGGTGGGATTGTTGGATGAATACAGCTGATCAGCCCAAAAGATGAGCTTCAAGAGGAGTCAGAGAACCAGAGTCTTTGTTTTCTCTCTTAACTCATTCCCCTTCTGCTAGGTGTACTGCTTGCTAACCCACATATCTTTCTCGTCTGTGGCCTACTTTAGAATCAGAGCTGAGGAAACATTCACACTCAGTTCTAACTGCGCCGCAAAGTTAGTGCTTTCTTTTAGCTAAGGCCAATAAATTATCTTCTATTTATAGACACTCTGGTTCTTCCTTTACAGGTGATCCACAAAACCACCCTAAATCTTTAGTCATCAGGTAAGCATTTGATAATAGAATCTGAAGGATAACGGAGCAAAAAATGGGTCAGCAATCTGATCTACAGGCAAGTTAAATTGTTGTACATTTAAATAGGTCCATTTAGCAGAGTGGGTGAGAACAGAGAACAAAGGTGTCCATCATTAAGAGAGTTGTCCATGATCTATAGTTTAGCTTTACATTGCACAGTAAAAGCATACAAAGTTCAACACAACCTTAAAATTGCATGTAATTATTTATCTGCTCTGAAGTCAACATGAGTGGTATCAGAAAGGTATAGTGAATCCTGCAGAAAAATATGACTGTAGGGCATATTCATACTTACCATCATATTTTGCCAAAAGGGCCTGCACATCAGCATATGCTTGCAGTTCCAGGAGTGCTTCAAGTAGGTTTTCATGCATATTTAGCATACTAATCAAAGGAAACTCTTTCATAAGCTGCAAGATAACACACAAATGAATGGAAATACCGTCATCCAAAAAGTTCTTAATATTAACAAGGTGGTAGAAAATATAGCCAGTGCTTAGCTAAGGGAAGTAATACCCACAAAACAGGTAATCTATATGCAAATGTTGTCTTTTCATCTTACTGAAGCATTACAGGACCACAAATGGGCAGGGTAATTATTGAGCTGGTCTCTAACACTTATTTGTTACGAGGTATAATGCAGTTTTAACGTCTGAGGAAAACCTTTTCTTTTACCAAATTAATTGAAGATCCAGATGTGTACTTTAACACAAAAACACAATTTTACCATCCTTATGGCGTGTGCTGGGATCTTAAACTACTAGCGTTATATCACCTTAGGCTTTGCTCCAATGATGAAAAGCCAGCACATCAAATGAATACTGTGATAAGTAAGGCTAATGGAACTGAAGTAACCCTACTGGGCAATATACCCCTTTTAGGTCTGGCTTGACAAGGCTGTTTTGCAATCAAGGAGCTAGCTATCTTACATCTGAAAAGTACCCTGACCCGTCAATCATTAGGGTCTTTATATCATATTTACATTCTTATCATATTCACATTCTATATCGAAAGCAAACTTGTTTGTTATCTTTTTTTCTTCCACTGGCCCAGGCAGTACGAGTTCAGCTCGAGCAGCCCTAGCGCAATCTTCTAGTATGCACGCCCAGCACAGTCACATACACAAACACACACGATTCCCACATCAGGAGACATTTCGATCACATTAGCACGATACAGTAAAGGTGAAAATAAACAAAACAGCAAGAAACCAGGCATGTTTATCTAGCTCGATGTTTCCAGCTCACCAGGTCTAGCGGGCCGAGTCTGGGTGCTTATATGGGACCCCAGGTACGTGTGTCTGTGCATTTATGTGATGTGCGCACACGCCTCAAAGGTGTTCTCACACAACTGCCAATTCGTATCTAGGTGTGTTTTAAAAAAAATATATTTTAGCAAGAGCTGCATCTGTGCAGTGCCAATTGGACGATGTTAACAGGACATTATGGGCAGGTGCATACTAGCAGCGCCACCAATGGTCTTACAAAGTGGCAACTTGCAACAAATAGCCTTGCTGCTAATGGAAAGGGAGTGGCCAACTAGCAAAATATTTGACCTGGGTCACTGAAAATTGTTATCATGGTGGGTGTTTGAAATGACCGTTTTTGCAGGTTTATCCCCAAACCTTTCACCTCCTTCCTCCTATTTTTCTGATCTGTTCTTGCTGGTTTATGGTCTCTGCACACTTTACCACTGTTGATCAATGCTAAAGTGCAAGTGCTCCCTATGTAAATTGCATTGGTGATTGGTTTATCTGTGATTGGCATATCTGATTTACTGGTAAGTCCCTAGTAAAGTGCACCAGAGGTGCCCAGGGCCTGTGAATCAAATGCTACTAGTCGGCCTGCAGCACTGACTGTGCAACCCACACGAGTAGCCCTGTGAAGATGTCTTAGACCTGCCACTGCTGTGTCTGTGTATGTGTGTGCAGTTTTAAACTGCCAATTCGACATGGCAAGTGTACTCATTTGCCAGGCCCAAACCTTCCATTTTATTACATGAAAGGCACCCTAAGGTGGGCCCTAATTACCCCCAGGGGCAGGGTGCAGTGTATTTAGACGGTAGGACATGTACTGATGTGTGTTACATGTCCTAACTGCGAAATACTGCCGAAATCAGTTTTCACTGTTGCAAGACCTATCTCTCTCATAGGTTAACATGTGGGCTGCCTTTAAATAACTTTCAAGTGAGTTTCCCTTTGAGAGCAGATAGAAATTTGTAGTTTGGGGTCTCTAAACTCATACTTTAAAAATACATCTTTTGGTAAAATTGGTTTTTAGATGGTCAGTTTCAAAAAGCTACTTTTAGAAAGTGAGCATTTTCTTGCTTAACCATTCTGTGCCTCTGCCTGCTTGTGTATTCCACGTCTGGGTCAGACTGACAGTTGGGCTGTTTGTGAATCTCCTCTAGACAGTGACACAAAGGGAGCAGAAGTGTAGCCTGCATTTCCTGATGGGCCATCTGGGCTAGAGTGGAAGGAGGAGTGGTCACTTACAACTCAAAGGACTGTGCCTGCCTGACCCCTGGTGTGTATCTGGGGCCAGGCCTGGGCAAGGCTGGCTCTGGTCAACAACAGAAACTTTCCTTTGAAGTTTGCCTACTTTAAAGGCAGAAAGGGGAATAAGTAGAGGACCAAAAACCCTAGTCTTTTGGATCAAGAGGGACCTCTGCCAAGGAGAAGAGTTGAAGAGCTGGAGGAAGGGTACTGCCCTGTTTGCTGGGTTGGCCTGCAGTTGCGGATTCTGCCTGAAAAGGGAGCAAAGGGGTGAACTTTGCTGTGTATCCTGCTTGGGGAAGTATTCCAAGGGCTTGGAGTAGAGCTTGCCTCCTGTTGGAAGTCTCCGGGATATCAAAGACTTCAGTATCATCTGACTACACCACTGGGAACTGTGTGTTTTGTACTGTTCAAGAAGAAAAAACACTGCGATGCCGCTGGCCTGCACCGTGACGTGCCGACACCGCACGGAGATGCACTCCCACTTCACACCGCAACCCTGGTCTCACCGACGCCACCACTGAGCCACTGCTTACACTGTGACCTGTGGGCCCGCACACCAGCATCGCCTTGCTCACACCGCAGCCTGGGCATCCCAGACGACGACGTTCCTGCCGACACCAGCGCCGCTGCCTGCACCGTGGCCACCACTCGTGAGGTACACTAAGTATCATCCCGTCCTGCACCGAAGCTCCAGTCCACCGACGGCAGCACCATCAACTCTAGTCGTCACCATCCGTCCCGTGCCGCACCAGCAACTTGGGCCTACTGACAGTGCTTCAACAACAATAACAACGCTGTCTGCACTGTGAACTGGTGAAAATGCACCGCCCGCTTCACAACTCAGCCCTGGTCTCACTAACGCCGCTGGACACTGTCACCGAGCCGCTGCCTGCACCGTGATCTGTGGGCACCACACGTCGTATCGTCCCACTTCGCACCGCAGCCCCAACGCCATCGCTCCTAACTATCAGCCCTGAGTTCGATCCACAACACATGTGACTTCAAGGGCCTGACGACCCCCGCACCGACCTCCGGAACCGGCACCTGTGAAGCCAGCAAAGTCACACTCCGGATCTCATCGCAAGGATCACAACACCCTGCAATTCTAAAGGTACTGTGTGCGGGTCTTCCAGACACTGTAGCTGGCCCACAACACCGTGGTCGGCCTGAACTGTTGGGTCTGTTGACCATGATGCCGTGATAGCCCAAGGTAGAGCTATCGACTTCAAGGAACTGTCTTTTTAAGTAATTTGTCAAAATTCATATCTTATTTATTGTATGTGGGATTTTTTTTTTTTATTGTATTTGATCTTGTTTTACATAGATAATATTGGCTATTTTCTAAAACCGGTGTGGTGTCCTTTTGTAGTGTTTTCACTTGTTACTGTAGGTTTTGTGCAAATGCTTTACACATTTCTTCTGAAATAAGCCTGACTGCTCATGCCAAGCTACCAAGGGGGTTAGCAGAGGTTATTTGAGTGGGTATTTCCCTTACCCAGACTAGAGTGAGGGTCCCTACGTGAACAGGGTGCAAACAGACTGCCAACTAGAGACCCCATTTCTAACAGTGGGACATTTAGCATTGGCAAAGTCAACAAGTCTGTCTCTAACGTGATAACGCATGCCAATAGCACTTTGTGCATGCTTCTGTTTGTGTGTGTGTTTACACATTAAACCCAGACCTACTGGTCTAATTAATGCTTTTTCTTATTAACTGTTGTAATTGAACCAAATGATTATTTACATATGAAAAAAGAACAAAAATATACAAAGCAAAAACATTTTTAGGACTTCCTAAGGTATACTGTTTGAGTACCTCCCATAGTAAAAATGTTACTTACCGAGTATTCATCTGTTCATAGAATGAGGTGCTGGAGCTCTACATGCTCTGCATACTCCGACCATCTAATGTTGGGGTTGGACATTTGGAAGTTGTTTTCCTTCTAAGAAGACTTTGGAGTTCCGAGGTATAAAGGGACTCCTCCCTTGGCTGACACTGTGTATGGGTACCAACTCCATGTTACATCTTTTTTCACACAGCAGGAAACAGTAGCAGATAATTGGACAGAGTATGGTGCACATACACTACAAAAGGAACTTGATTAACAGAGAGAAGAGATCTGTGTGTGAAGGGAGTCTAGCTGTTTGGGAATGCAGTAGTGGACAATTTCATCCACTCTGCTGCTTAACATGCACATGTGGCTGTTCTGGAAGACTCTCATAAGATGTTAATACATTCTTGTAGGAGACATAGGTAGCCACACTCTAGGACCTCAGGTTCCTAGTCGCTATATTGAGCTGCTGGGGACTGGATGTCTGATCCAGCTGTTAGTGCCTAATGAAAAGGTCTGGACTGTTGAGTTCTCGCGGGGACTGATAGACGTTCGAGGAGTGGATACCAGAGCTGTTTGGCACAAGAGAGGGCTACAAGAATGAGAGTCTTAGAAGTCTTCCCAATCCTCCAAAACACAAAAGGAAGGAACAGGAGAGGCAGAAAAGCATAAACAAAGATTCCTGGCCAGTATATCCATAGTGTGTTGCCCACAGACTTGGGTGTGGGTACCTGAATGCAAAGCTTAGGCATTTTGTATTTGCAGGAGTGGCAAAAAGGTCTATTTGTGGGGAGCATCAGTGTTGGTGCTAGCTGAGGAGAACTTGGGAGTGGAGTTCACACTCATGGACTTGTTGATGCGTCCTCCTGACCAGGTCTGCAGGGTCGTTATTTACCCCAGAAAGTATTCTGGCATGAGTTGGAGGCGGCAACAGAGTGCCCAATGCCAAGTGCTTTACGCTAACAAGGAGAGGGGCAAAGAGTGAGTACCACCCTGCTTTCGCAAGTAGTACATGATCATCATGTCTGTCCCGACTAGGACCACCTTGCCTTGAATGAGTAGAAGGAATATTTTGAGGGCAGGATGGAGTGGTAAGAGCTCAAGGAAGTTGATAAGTTGATGGGGTGGCCCTGGTGATGCATGCCCACATTCCCTGGCCTGTGGGCAGACTGAGATGTGCCCCTCCAGCCAGTTTGAGAAGCATCTGTGATACTGGTGACTTTCTGGATGAGGTCTAGAAAAGGCCTGTTCTGCAACAGGTTGATGCTATTCCGCCACTGCAGATAGCAAAGTAAGTTGGTCTTTACCAACACTAGATCCTCCAATTGACACACCGCTTGTGACCACTGAGCAGAGAAGCTTGGTTATAGTGGGTGGATATGTTGCCAGGCCTGAGGTAATATGGTGATGCATGAAACCATCATGCCGAGAAGGTGCATAAATGTTCAGACTGTGAAGTAGAGATTTGGCTGAAAAAGAGCGCAAGCTGCTGAAATGCTAAGACCCTTTGGGCGCTGGGGTGGGTCTTGCCTTGACCAAATTTAGCGTCGCCCCTAGGAAGAGTTGTACCAGTAGGAGTACTATGTGGAATTTGGTAGCATTGATGGGGAACCAGAGGCTGAGATGGCCAAAGATGGTAGTGTGGGTATGCCCTAGGCACTGGCCCTTGCTTGTTCTCTTGACCAGCCTATCGTCGAGGTAGGAGAAGAAATGAATGCCTTCTCTCCTTAAGTGGACGTCAATCACTGCCAGGCAAATTGTGAAGGCTCCTGGGGCTTTTTTTTAATACTCAATGGCTGTAATTTGAACTGATAATAGAGGCCACTTTCATTACTATGAAACAAAGGTAGGGTCTGTGCGCTGGATGGATGGGGATGTGGATGTCAGTGTACTTGTGGTCAAATGCTGTCATGTAGTGTTCAGAGAGGATGTTGCGGGGTCAATGAGGGGCCTAAAGGGTCAGAGGGAGATATCACCTTTGGGGATGAAGTGGTTAAGAAAGTAAACCTGTTTGCCTCAGTGCTGGAGAGAAACTGGCTTAATGGCCCCTTTTTAAAGGGTCACTTGGACCTCTTTCCGTAGAAGATTGAGATGCTTTCTGTTGAGGCAATGGTTGCAGGGTGGTATGTTGGAAGGAGCGTGTGAAGTTATAGACAGTAACCGTGGCAAACCACCAATAAGACCCACTTGTTAGATGTGATTTCCTGCCAGCAAGGAAGGAAATTCTAGTCTTGCTCGGACATGTATGGCCCGTTGACTATGGAGATAGTGAAGTGTTTGGTGGTCCTGATGGAGGGGCTAGTAGAAAAGAAGGGAGAAGGAGGCAGATATAGGGTAGGACTAGTGTCCCACTTCATATACTTGGTAACCTGGGGAGATGGGGTTCTCAAGTTAAGTTCCTCCTCGAGGGTGGGCTTCGTCTTCTAAGTTAGAGCTTCTGCAGCCTTGGAAGGCAGGCTTGTGGATATCTTGCCAGCATGGGGGTGGATAGAGACACTTGTTTTGTGTCCAGCTTTTCCTTAAGCAGCGCAACAATTAGTTGCTCCAAATCATCAGTGCTAATGTGGTCTTCGGAGCTGATCATATCTTTGACGTTAGATGGCTTGGGCACTGAGAAAAAGTTCACATCCAAGTGTGTCTTTGGCATAGATAGCGTTTTCGGCACAGATGGTGGTTTCGAAGTCGAGGCTGGAGTTGGCACCAGCGTTGAGAGGTTCTTTGGTCCTGAATAGGTTTGAAGCATGTGAAGTATCTTCAGGTTCATTGGCCAAGCAGGGTCTGTCCCCGTGGCAGGGAGCAGTACAGGCCCTCAACCCAACGCATGGAAAGACTCCTGGTGGCCACCCACCCTCTGCCTCTAACTCAAGTCCTTCAAGTGGATCCCCCTCGAACATAGAAAGACCGTCACACACTCCCTGATCACTAACAGACTGGACTATGAAAACGCACTTGCCGGAATCAACAAGAAACTCACCCGCAAGCTACAAAACATTCAGAACGCCGCCGCCAGACTGGTCCTCGACCTACCTTGACACTGTTACATCTTGCAACAACTGCATACACTGCACTGGCTTCCCATAGAAAAAAGAATCACCTTCAAGATTCTCACCCATGCACACAAAGCCCTCCACAACACTGGACCAGCCTACCGGAACCAGCAACTCAACCTACACGTACCCCACAGGGCCATGGGCCATGTGAGCAGTCCAGCTCTCTCTCACAGAAGTACCCCGCATCAGGAAAACCAGAACAGGAGGACACTCCTCCTACCTCGCAGCCACCGCCTGGAACACCCTTCCTCTCCACACCAGACAAACCACCTTCCTCCTCAGCTTCATGAAGGAACTGAAGACATGGATTTTTCAATAGCCACACCATCGGTATACGCTACTCGAACTACCCCCCCTTCCAGCCCCTTGAGACCCTAACAGGTGAGTAGTTGCGCTTCATAAGCACTGATTGATTGAGGCTCCAAGGGTTTTGGAAGGTGCTGACCACTGCTTGACAGCAGGGGGGGCCCTGGAGGGCAGAGTGTCTAATAAGGTGCCTGATCAACTCAAGGGTGGAGCTCTGCCTTGAATCAAGGTATTTTAGAAAGCCTGGTGTCTGTTTCTGTCTCAGCTATATTCACACTCAACAAGCTCTTGGTTCGAGGTCTGGAGAGCGTGGAGTCAATGGAAACCTGCTGATTGTTGTATTCCGAGTCTGGGCAGGAGAAGATAGCTTCTGGGATAGGAAACACCTGGTGGAGCAGAATGGGGGTTATGATCCCTGAAAATATCAGATGGGAAGTCAGAAGCCATTTGCTGCATTTTGTGGTATGCACAGTGTCTCCCCATTGATTGAAATCAAAAGGTTTTCTTCGAATGGAGGATCAGGCAGGCCTCAGCACATGGTGTAGTTATGGTCAGGGGACTGAAAAAGACTACACACCTGGTCCATCAAACAAACCTGTGTGTGAGACAAAGGGCAGTTCTGAAAGGACATCCATTCCATCACCTTATGAACATCCTCCACCAGAAAGTAATTGAAGAAGTCTGGTGTGAGGCCCCGAAGATGGCAGAGGCCCTGGAGGTTCAGGAATGATGGCAGACCGGTCTCCGAGAGACATTGTCCAGAAGGAAAAGTAACAAAGGCTGTTTATTCCACATTTCAGAGTGGAACAGACCAGCTGGGTTGAATGGAAGCTTAGGAACATTTTGAATTCCAAGCCCCAGTCGTGCATATCCGGACAAGATGGTGGAAATAAATAAATAAATAAATGAATGTAAATGGAGTCAGGGCCCATGCCCTCAGCCAGGCAACAGAGTCACTCCCTACCTCATAACTTAAAAGACTTTGTTTGGAGAAAAACTACTTGCAAACGTCTGAGCCCCACATTAGATGTCAGGAGTATGCAGAGCATGTGTATCTACAGCAACTTGTGCTACAAACACAACGGTTTAAACTATACCTTTCATATTCCAAAATTACAATACATAGGTTTTGCTTGTCAGGACATGAATGTTTGAAAAGGGTTTAGCTGTGTTTCAGCTTTATAATGGACTGCACTTATGAATTTGCCTCTAATACATCCACGTTAAAGGTTACACTGGTATTTGCCTATCAGAAATGTTATCATCTCAAAGTGATAAAGATTATAAAGCTTCTGCTGGCCTTAGACTTGAGTTACAAGAGAAGAAAGGGGTGGGGGGGGTCATTTCCTTTATTATACTACCGTTGATGCATATTATGAAACATGAAGCAGATACAGGCAGATTTTAGTTAGGGAAATGCAAACATTAGGAGGCTAAGGTTAGTTAAAAGTAGAAACTAAAAAGTATCACAGGCCAATTCAGCACACAAAACAATCACTCACTGCTTTAATAAGACATGCACAGCTTTGTATGTGAAGAGGCTGTCCTCAGTGATTCTTGCAGATGGAGATAGTCTACTATCTTTATTTGAACTGGGAAATTTGCTAAAGCCATAATGGCCAAACTCATGTCATGGATTCAGTTTAGTTTTTCATTGGCAGATAATCATTTATAGGTTTCCCAACATTTAAACTTTCATATTTTGTCTGTATCTGCCAGTGTACAATGGGTCCCAAATAAATGCATCATATATATATATATATATATACACATACATACATATATACATACACAAAATCACGTATCGTACTTTATATATCACATTATACTATATGTATATATATGATCTATATAGTTGAATTAACAAAAATAAAATATCGAATGCTGTAATATGCAATTTAACAGTTGTTACACAAAGCTTGCCATTCCCTAAAAAAGCAGGAGCTAATAACAGAAAATGCATTTATTGGCCCAATGAATATCACAAAAACTTTATTTTGAACTTGCAGTCTTGTGACTATGGCTACTTAATATGGTCAACGCTGCAAATTTGAACCAAAAAAATTCAACTTTAAACCAATAAAAAAAAAACTGAAAACCGCTTTCACCATGAGGTCCTTACCTCACAAAGAATATATCTATATTGACTTTAAAAAAAAAAAGGTTACAGGGACATTATTGTTAAGATCTGAATTTACTTGCACAAAACTATAGAAATTCAGCAGTTCTAGTTAGCTCAAGTAACTCTAACTCATGCCCTAAGGTAAGTGTAATGCGTGTCCCCATCATGCAGTTTTCTCCTAAATAGTTTTACTGCAAATGTTACATTGATATTACCAATGATGTTATCAAAGATGTCATGAGTGATGTAATATGTGGGGGTAATTAACAAAGCATGGCAAGTGTGTGGGCTATGCTTACCTTAGGGAACAAGTTATAGTTACTTGAGGTAACCATAACTAGGACTGTAGAATTTTTATGTTTTTATGTTTTTGTGCGAGTAAATAACATCCCTGTAACCTAAGGTTTTTTTAAGTGAATGTCTTTGGTTTTTTAAACTCTATTTCCTAACTATAACGTTCCTATAACTGAGTGGGTCTGTGTGTGGGTGCATGACTGCCTGAGTGGGTCTGTGAGTGGGTGTGTGAGTACCTGACTGGGTGTGAGTGGGTGCATGGGTGTCTGAATGACTATGCATATATTTTTTTAGTTTTTCTGATATTCGCGAATTTGTCACAACGTTACACAGGTGTATCTGCGAATATCGCGAGTACCAAAAAAAAAAATAAAAAAAAACAGTTTTTCCATATTTCATGCAAATAACAGGACCCACAAGGACCCCTCTATTTCAGCCATGGGGGTCAGAGTACCTCTACACTGACCTCTTATAATACAAAATACTTCAATTTCCAGCCCCGGGGACCGTGTCCTCGAACTTTAAAATGGCGGCCTCAACCTCCTAGTCAGTTTGTGGCTAGCCAATGACAGCACTTCTGGTGGCGCGCACATTTGCGAATAAGCTGCGATTGTCGGGAATTCTTTGTGACCTCAACCATACAAATGTAGGTTTCCTTTAATTTCTCCTAAACTACTGAACGGATTTACACCAAATAAACAAAGTTCATCTGCAAACGGAAAGCTACCTTTCTGACAAATCTGATGTCATTCCTTCCTGCGGTTTCAACAGCAGGCGTGTCTAAAGAGTCAATGGGAAATTAACATGGGAAATGTACGTTTTTTGACCCCCCCCTTTTTTCTTGGCTCCCGTTTGGCGAAGCACGCCAAAACTTTTTGTGCTCGACAGGAATCAGCGGCACACGTTGTTTAGAACATTTCATGAAAATTAATCAAACAGCGCCAAAGTATAGGCAAGTAAAAAAAAAAAAAAAAAAAAATTCTCTATAGAAACATGGTCCTAACTATAACTACCTACTATAGTTATAGTTACATATATATATATATATATATATATATATATATATATATATATATATAAAAATAACCAACTGACAGTCACTAGAAGGTAGTTATAATTAGGACCTAATTCCCATGGACAGTATTTTTATTTATTTTTTGCCAATAACTTTGGTCCTGGTTGATGAATCTTCACAAAAGTTCTTTAAAGATTTGGGGTGATCCACAAGAGGGGTCTAAGAAAAAAGGGGGGAGGGTCCAAAAACATGTTTTCCCTATGCAATTTTACATACGGATTTTGAACACTACTACAGCCTGAACCATTGAACAGAATTACACCAAATTTGGCAGAAAGCTAGATCTTCGTTCAGAAAGATTTTTTTTGTGAACTGGTGTGAATCCCTTCAGTACTTTTTGAGTGATTAAAAGAAAAACAAATATAGATATCTGGGGATACGGATCCAATGCAGATCTACCACAGCGGATCCATGAGCCACCAACATGCCGTGACAGACTGGCCACAACCTGACTGGAAAGTTGTGGCTGTCATTTTATATACTGGGGCACGATCTTGGTGAGTGAAATATCAAGTAAAAGGTAATAGAAGAGGTCAAGGTAGAGGTACCCCGACGCCACATGGGTCTGTTAAGAACCACTGACGGGCAAGAGAGTTCCCCTCAAACTATTTTTTGTCCTCATGCGCAGAATTGCACATCCGCCACAGCTCTCGGCGTAGCCCATGTGTGAATCCGCAAAGGATTTGCAAATCCCGTCGTAAATAAAAAATAAAAATGAATATAAACACCCACTCACAGACTCAGTGAGACAGTCACCCAGCCACTCACAGACCCACAGAGACACTCACTCGCACACAGAGCCACACAGACACTCACACACCCACTCAAAAACCCACACAGACACTAACAGAGCCAAACTCAGACCCACCAAGACACTTGCAGACCAACTCGCAGACATTCACACAGCCCATGTTGTGGTCTCTGAGGAATGCATGACGAGTTTTACTGACAAGTTTCCTGGATTTATCTGTGGACAGAATTAGTTTGACCACTTCCAATTCTGCCTTTGGCTGCTGGAGAACACTGCTGGGAAAAGTGCCATTAATTTACCAAAAGTACCTTTCATTAGGATTTATATTCCTACCTCGGTAATTATGCCTAGGTCATTGTCACCACAGTGCACAATCATGAGGTCTGGATGTGGGCAATCCACAATGCTTTCAACCAAAGGCAGCAACTGATGCCACTTTAACCATACCTGGCCAACCCAAGTAATGTCTACATTAGGTAAAACCAAGTCCCTGCCTATGCCACTCTCTCTAGCATTATCTTATGACACATAATGCAAACAATTTTGGAGGCAAGCAGGAGTAGCACACAAGAGAAGGCTGCAGCTAAAGGAGACAGTTTTCAAAATGAAAGACAGTTAAATGGAGGACAGGACCTAAAATTTAAAAGAATGCATTGGATTGGATGGTGTAAATATGCAGGTGGCTAAAATTAGGTAGTGATATTGTAAAAAAATAATAATAATAACTGTGCGATTGGCTTTGAATTTGTTTTAAAGTTATGCTATTTGGAATCTAACTATAATTCCAAACAGGCAACCACACCCGCCACAGTTGCGTTTGAAGCCAGTATGCTGCTGACAGGAAGTGTTGTGAACTTCTAACCTAGCACTAGCAGAGAATATTTAAAACAGTCTCCATGGAAACGGCTTTTGAAGAGCATGGGGGAAAGAACAAAAAAAGACTAGACTGTTAATCTGAAAAGGGGAGTGGTATGGAAATATTGCTGATTAGTGAATGTTGGGGTTCAAATTCAATAATTTTACAAAGTATATGATAAATGCCATGAATTACCAGCAGAATATTAAATGGTTTTATGGGCTCCATTCTAGATTCACGATCCACCACGATTTTACATGGAGGGGCAGCAATGAGCACTGCGGCAGATCCGTGAATCCACCCAAAACCACTACCAAATTGGGCTTCTTAACAGGAGTCTTACAAAGGGTTAAAAAAGAGTGACCGTTCAAAAGTAGCATAACAAAATTCAAATTTGAAAGGAAGTTTGTGATTTGCTTACTCCATCCATATCACTGAAATCGGAGTGGGAAGAGTTGCCATTAATGGTTCTTTCGTACTGAGAGTGTGATACCATTCCTATACTCCTGACTTCAGACTGTGACTGACAAGAGATTCTAACTGATACTGAGATAAAAATTGAGAGCAGCAAAGTGAGTTCACATGTATGTCAATAGGGATGTACTACTTATGTATTTATTAATTTTTGAGTGTACATAAGGTGAAATAAAATATGGCAGACACAGGGATCTTCTCAGACACATATAAAGCTTTTCATGTACCTAGTACGCAGTCAGTTACAAAAGCGTTGTACTTTGCCATACACCCAGTTTACATGCAGTTGTCTGTGTTGTATCTAGGCAACCTTGCGTAACAGTAGCTTAGCAACTGATGCTTCTTCACAAGTTTCCGGATTGTGGATTCTTGGGAGGAGAGCAGGCATTTGCTGAAGAAGGTCATGCAGGGGAAGCAAGGGGTTTGTTGTCCTACTCTTAAAATGAACCTACTACAGCTTCACTCTGGTGATTTCAGTCTTTTAAAAATGGCAACGAGGATGGGATGCAGTACCACTACAGGATGTAACTGTGGAATTAGATGTTGGAAAGTACAACATAAGAAGAGGCATAACTCCAAGTTCCCTGTTTCACCAAGGAAAAGAAAATTTGTGTAGTGCCAAATTGGATGTCCTGCTGCTCATGTGTGCAACGTGCAGTAATCTGGAGCATTGGGAAATCCTGCACTAATACAAGTGAACCTGAAGGGTATTGGCGGGTCGGAAAAGCTGCACTTCCTGTGGTGAACTCACACTTATGTGGAAGCAAACTGGTCAGGTAAAAGCAGTTAGCACTTTTTGGGAGCTGGGACATCACCACTAATATTGTATATATTTGAAAATCCATGCAGAGAGATAGTACCCATAGTATATTTGAAAGGTTGCGCACCACTTACCGGAGACAGGAATCGAGCCTCGGTGAAGGGTAACAGTCACCCCGTGTTCATAATATCAGTTGCACAGGTGTTCTGTAGGTCGCAAGGTAAGCATCATTTTTCAACATTGGAAGTTGCGTTGTGGTGCGTGAAAAGCATCACAGGTAAAAAAAAATTAAGAAACCTGCCAGCAAGGCACCTACGTTACTATATGTTTTCTACACTGTGAAGCGTGAAGAGGAGCATCACAAGTACTTTTTAGAAACGTGCTGATGACTAAAAGGTAGACTTTGCATTAGTTTTCTTTATGGGTCAGTAAAGCATCAAGGGTTGTCATGTAGGTTCTCATTATCCTAATGAGGCTACTGGATTTGGGTGGCAGGATCGCCTGGATTGTGGGTACGGAGTACAATTGCACACAATGTGACACCTGTTGGCCTAATCTGAGATTTCCTGCTAACTCTCGGGCAGAGACTCATCTCTGCCCGAGAGCAGGGATTATTGTGGCAACCGGGCGCATGACAAGAAAAGCTCCTCAAGGGAATCGTGGTTGATCAGATCTTATCCCTTTCTCTCAGTTGCATTAGTCTTACACAGGCAAAGACAAACAGAGGCAGAATATAATTCAATAGGGGTTTATTGAAGTAACTGCATCTTAGATAAAATAGCATGTATTGCAATAACTAGGATGATAAAACAAAATAGAAGCAGGATTGTGACAACGAGAATGAAACAAACAGTCCCACCATACTGTCACTAGGAGTGATATATATATTTCTTTCCTACCTAAACTATGTTAGAGCACAGCATTATAAGCCCTAATCCGCCCTTCATGTTTTCCCACTGGGAAGACATCATCCTCCATACCTGAGTGAGGAAGCCTGTTGTCTAACAAGACATCATCCCACATATAGGCCAGGGATTTGGTAGTCTAAGTAAGCAGCTGTAGCGAAGGCAATCACCATGCAGTCGTGGTCATCTAGCTCAAATCTCCCTCTAACGTGTATGGGACAGAGAAGTGTTTCTATAATAAAGCATTTGATATTCGAAGAAAAGGTCCCCACGTAAGGATGTGTATGCTTCTGTGAACGTAGGAGACTCATCGTACCACTTTTGTCAGCAACCCTATATGACTGCAGCCTTGAGGAAAGCACAAAGTGCAATGCTAAGAACGTGATGCTTTCCTAGGCGAAGGAACAAATAGATAGAGAAAATAAAACACTGCAAATGTGGCTAATACTAGAAAAATAAAGCTATGCTGAATAAACTGTAACTAAGCTACAGTGCACAACGGCAGGCCTAGTCGGCTAAAATAACTTGTCAAAAACATTGTTAAAATAGCTACACAACACCCTCCCCTTGCTGGTTCAAAGGTGGTTCAAAGCCTACAATGTATAAAAGCTACTAAGATCCATTTATAAAAGCATATAAATATGAATGTCAAAACTGACAAGTTAAGACACTTGAGCATGGAGGAAAAAGGACAATTTAAAAACGTCAGTAGTGGCGCCAATAGAACTGAATTCAAAAGTTGATGTCATTTTTAAAACCGCCAATTATATCCGGGACAATTGAAGCCAGCAAATGTTTCACTTCGGCAGGTGGTAAAAATCCAATTAGTTTACAAGGAAATCCATAAAGCACTCGTGTTCAAAATCCTGAGCTCCAGCTGAGGCAGCAGCATTCTGTGTTGTGCTCAACGTTGAGTTAAGAGCTGCATTATCTACGAAGGGCAACTCAGACAGCTTCCCACAGCAAACACACCCTCAACGTGCATGACTGGTAATAAGCCCTCAGCAAGAACATCGGTGTCCAATGAAAGTAAGCGGCGGGTAGAAAGACAGATATTCAGTGCACATTCAGAAAGGCACCAAAACAAGGGCAGCACACAATTAAAAACCGGTCTGAATGACAGAGACCAGTTGTACTCCAGTTCTTATAGGAGTGGTGCTCCAAAATACTGCATTATACATTCACAACACAACTGCGCTGGTGAAATCGCTTTCTGTCCTTTTTATTGTAACGGGACAGCGACTGCGCATAAAGAATAGCAACAGCAAAATGCCACCTAGTATAGCCAAATTAATAGGAAATCCCCTGAAAACACTCGAAAAGATTGTGCATGGCTGAAGGTATTAAGTCAAATATAGAGGAAAAGCTGTGAACGAAACCAGAACCAACAGCCTTAAAGAAATGCGCTATTCCAGTAGTACTGGACGCGTTAAATATTCAGCCCACAAGTTCACCAAAGTGTCTCGGAAAGTTTGTACTGAAAAGGGACTGTATCTCTGCTGATGTCCTCGCTACTTGAATCGCATACATCTTGAGTGCAGATGTAAGCGCCACATGTTTTTGAAACAATAAAGCCTTGAGTCTGCTCAACTTGTCAAAATTCACATCTGAAGTAGCAATAGAAGGCCAAATCTCTTCTACTTCCCTCTGTTGGGTAGGGGAGAGAAAGGACATTCCCGCAACAGGTGACAATTTGGGGGACTGAAACGACATAAGCTATTCTGGCCTGCATTCCACAACAACTCTCACTGTTAAGGAGAACATATCTACCATTTGAGAGCACATGGAACACAGGTCTAATCAAGGGGAATGGAACTCCCTTCAGATAACAAGCCAGGTTCACTGCTGAGACATTATATGCCCGGGCAGCTGTTTACAAATCATCAAATGGCTTACAAAAGTCTGGCATTCATTACCGCTAAGAAAGACCTCTTTCAAGCCATTGAAACATTTGTACGAAAAGGGAAGCTCCCACACCAAGTATATGTAACTATCTCCCAGCCTTTCATATCTGCCTACTGGAATGTGTTTCAAGCAGGAAGTGAACTGAAGTATTGAAATAGGTAGATAATTAACCCCGTGTATTAACCATTCAGCAACAGGAAAAGGCACATTTTCTAAGTTCTCAATGTTAAGCATGACGTAAGTCGTTTCCTTCTTAGCCATTATTTGGTGTTGTTGTGTTAAATTAAATGTTGAAAATATATCCCTTGCGCGAACGTGTTGCCAGGGAACGCAACCTGCTTTCAATGTTTGTAGTGTCCAACCTAACTGCATAATGGACCTTAGCTGACTCTGTCCACGGTGTAAAAATTACATGTCACTCTGTACTATGTCTATTGCAGACGATACAATGTTGTTTAAAGTGTATATCCGGTCAGACAAGGTGTTAATCCCATTATCTACAACGGCTACTGCTTTCAGTACGTTTTCCTGCTCTAACTGCCTTAACCGGGCAGCTGCTTCTTGTTGGGAAAATTTCCAAAATCTCATTATATACTAGATATAACAAGGGCTTTCTGCATTATCTTCTGGGGCCTAACAGGAAATCCTGTAAATCTGTATCGTTAGACAGGGTTTGAGGTGTTCTTTAACAGCATCTAGTGAGGAACTTTTCAACCATTGCTGGCATAGTTTCTCTACAATATATGTTGTCACTATACCAAAGTGTTCCGATGACACATAGCAAGGGTCCGGCCTATTTGCTCTGAATTCCCCTCGTGGAGTTTACAAAACGTGTATGGCACCCATTGGTGTCTACAGGCAACAATAAACACCCACTAGGATGTGAAAGTGATGTGTTAAATGTTCCATTCTGGACCCACTCATCGAGCTGCTCTTCAGATGCATTTATGTACTTTTGGCATTTGTAAAATTTTGCAGGGGCAGGAATGCTGGGCGCGTTCAAATCCTTAATTTTTGCTAAGCCTAAACAACTTGTCTGTTGTACTGTTTCATTAAAAAATATAATTTGAACAGGTATTAGGCATGTTCTAAATAAAGCTTCCTTTCCCCTTATTTGCCAATTTTTTGTTCCGTACACACTAAGGGGGTCATTCCGACCCCGGCGGTCATTCTGACTTTCCCACTGGGCGAGCAGGCGACCGCCAAAAGGCCGCCCGCCCACCCGCCCAGCGGGAAAGACCCAGCAAAGATGAAGCCGGCTCCGAATGGAGCCGGCGGATTTGCTGCGGTGCGACGGGTGCAGTGGCACCCGTCGCGATTTTCAGTGTCTGCCAAGCAGACACTGAAAATCTTTATGGGGCCCTGTTAGGGGGCCCCTGCACTGCCCATGCCAGTGGCATGGCCCCACAGGGGCCCCACGACACCCGTTCCTGCCAGCCTCTTCCTGGCGGTGTAAACCGCCAGGAACAGGCTGGCGGGAAGGGGGTCGGAATCCCCATGGCGGCGCTGCTTGGAGGATTCCTTTGGCCAGGGGAAAACCGGCGGGAAACCGCTGGTTCCCCTTTTCTGACCGCGGCTTTACCGCTGCGGTCAGAATTGGCCAGGAAGCACCGCCAGCCTGTTGGCGGTGCTTCCGCGGTCGTTGGCCCTTGTCAGAATGACGCCCTAAGTCTGTCCACTCTAACCAATATTCGTAGCCTTCAATAGCTAACCAGGAAAGAAAAATCAGACCCAATCAATTTAGTATCAGCCATTAAAACATGTTGACTTTTCATTACTGGCAATTTGAACTAATATGACTCAGCATTTTTAACACTGCACCCAGAGACATATGCAAACTTCTCAGTATACGTTTTGGAACTCTCCACTGGTTTAGTCGGACAATGTTCCCACTGCATATAATTAAAAATAGTCTTTTGGGTACTTACTCTGAATGAAATTATGTCCTTAATAATTCTAACAGAACATATCTCCATAATTTTCTTTGGATTGATAAATATCCTCACTTTCAAATACAGTGAAATAGCACAGATCAGTCAACATAGAATCAATTGTTTTAACATCCCAATCATCAGAAATCACTCCTGGTGTTAAAAAATCATTAATGGGAAGTTTAAATACATAAGGAATTTGAATTACCTCTATTGGGCCATGTATATCAAACAATGCTTTATCCCAAACAATCCCATCAGTGATTGGTATAGCAAAAATGTTCACTAGGGAGAAGTCTCTACAGACTTTGTGAGAGGAAAAATGTGTTTTAGGACTTCATCTACCAGTTCGACTGTAGAGGGTCAGGAAGGTAATGACCATGTATTAATAAAAAGAAAACGATGACGAACACAAACCAAAGGAGGAAGGAAAGTATTGTAAATAAAAGCAGTAGATAGTTCCATGAAATAATTCAATAGTTAATTTTGAGCCAAATTATCAGCTTACATGCTCTTGACAGTTCTGTTTTAGTGGAGGCAGACGAGCCAGTGAAAGTGTCATTTATGTCAGCTAAATATCAAGAAGCAGTTCTTGCAAAAACTGGAGCTGTGTTTGGAAGAGGAGAGGTAGCAGAAGTCTCCCTCAGTGGTTCATAGTAGACTATACTGTCCGCTCAATGTTGTTGATGTTACTTGTCACAGAAGAATTTAGTGGAACTAGCGTTCTGAACAGCATAATTATGAAGTACACCGCCCACGGGCCTTCTGGGCAGATTATTAAGTGCACTCTAGAATCAATACAGATGTGTAAGCCAACTACGACCCATGCCTACTACTCTGGCTGTTAAGGATTGCTTTAAATCTTGGCTTTGTCACTCTACTTCACTATTTCCCTCGGTATGAAATGGAGACAGAGTACTGCAGTTGGACCCCTAACAAAGTCATGGCGTCACTGAAAGCCCTTGAGGCAAAAGCAGGGTCCTGGTCCAACTGGAAAGCCGCAACGCCATATGTACCAATAAAGACTTGCAAATCTTTAATAACAGTTTGAGCGTAGCCGAGCATTGTGGTCAAACCCATACATATCTAGAGCATGAATCAACAGCGACTAAAATGTATTTGTATGCACTATCAGGTGTCAGGGGTCCACAATGGTCCAATTACACACAATGTAATGGTTTGTTGAAATTAGAAGGGGTGTCTGCAGTGGAGCCTTTTATTTGGTGACAGATGTCACAACATAGGACATAATGCTTGGTCTGTTTGTAGAGACCTGGCCACCAGCAACATGATTATAACAATGATATTGTAGCCGCCACACCAGCATGGGCAGAAGTAACTCCCTCATGCACTGCTTTGATCAATTCTGTTCTTTGTTGGGAATCACACGATTACCCACCTCTCGTATAACTGCTAGACCTGTATTA
Source organism: Pleurodeles waltl (assembly GCF_031143425.1). Taxonomy (NCBI): domain Eukaryota; kingdom Metazoa; phylum Chordata; class Amphibia; order Caudata; family Salamandridae; genus Pleurodeles; species Pleurodeles waltl. Next base: position 515,353,179 of record NC_090445.1, read on the forward strand.
AGGCATGATATGTGGCACAAATATTTAGCAGGATATTCTTTTGGTAAGGGCGTGCCGTCAGCTGAAGCTTTCACAGCTGCCAGTGTTTCATCATCCAATAATGTTTGTTCGCTGATGTCTTAGTGTATGTACAACATAGACATTGGGTAGCGTTTCCTTCAGACTCGCTACTTTCCCTCACAGTAGTCTGTGTTTAATGGTGTTTCCTTTTGAATCTATGAACCCATTCTGGCACCAGTAATGCAGCTATGAATTGAAGGACTGGACACAATAATACGAATCACAGACAATCAGCATCAACCTTTCAGGATCCGCGTGTTCTAGTGCCATCACCAGAGCCTTGATGTCTGCTAATTGTGCAGTGCAGTCCCCTAAGGTCTGCGAAGGAGCATGTTGTGGATGGAAATTACCGTCCTTCTTGTAGCCACTCACTACTGCGCAAGCTGGTTGGGCTGAACCATCAGCGTGCATAAATGTTTGTTCAATAGGCAATGTGTTTGCTGGAATTGGATATTCAAGTTCGTATTGCAAAAATTCTTGTGTTTCTAATTTTGAGCCAAAAATATAGTCAACACCGGTGGCCATAAGAGACTCGCCCATTGGATCCAACATGGACGTAATGCTTTAGCATAAGGAATCTAGCTTTGGTCACAGTCTCAAGGGCCAGGATGAGGATATGATAATAATTTGTTTCCCCTAGGCCAGAGGTCTCTCTTTAATGACAGCATCTCTTCTCCATAGGGGAGATCACAAACAAATGTAGGTGGTCAATCTTTTTCGGCCAGTAAAATATCATAAATGGTAACAACGTGGTCCCAAAAGATAGCGTCAATTGTGCGTTCAATGTCTCCCTCTAACTGTGCAGGTACTTTATACACCTTGTCGAGCGTGGAGACACGCATGTCCGCAGTCTCAACTTGTAAGAAGTCATCAGTTGATCTCACCTACAGATGCTCTTGAAGATCCCGGCGAACTATTGTTACCTCTGCTGCACTGTCTAGCAGTGCCAGTGCCCACTTCCTGTTGTTCAGTAAAGCCCTTTTCCTCAGTGGCATGTCGTATTACAACTGCTGCAATTTTTTTCTTTTTGAACCAGGGTTTTTGTTGAGCAAGTTTCTATTGTTTCTTAACAGAAACTTCAGACAAGCGTTGTGAGTCCTTTCTTGGTTTCACATCCTCTGTTCGTTGCTCTGACCGCCCACCTCCCTGACTGCGTTTATCCAGTGATTCCTGAAAGGAACGAGATTGGCCTTTATAACTATACTGATATCTGTCAGGCGTTTTTATATTGCCTATATTTCTAAAATTATATCTATTTTGAGGGGTCTCCGAATGCAGAGATTCTCCCCTTTCTTTTTTAGGAGTTTTTTTTTTTTTTATACCAGCGTTTTTTGGAACCCTTAGGTGCTTGCTTGGCAGAGTCTTTATTAGATCTACCCTGTAATTGTGGTTTAACGGGTCTGGCCACCAGACTATCTCGACCAACACTAGAGTAGGTCTCAGCGATAATCTTTGGCAGCTCACGTTCTTGATTCTGTACAGGAACGTCCCGGAGTTGCATTCGCACTGCTAGGGCAACTGCTTCCCCTTTAAGGTTACTCAATATAAATTGCCCATTAATTGCATCCCCAAAACCAGGTCCACGGCAGCCCTGTATTCACCTTGAATTTGTTTGAACAATTCCGGTAGATTGGCAAGTGTTGGTGTACCGTGTGGTAGTAGAGAGCGTGCATAGATACCGTGCCCCAAGTATTGCAGTTATCTATTGTAGGAACCATCCCAAATGGCAAGCACATAGTGAGTATTCTTTGTTTGTCCTGAGGACACATATGGGGAAAAACTGCTTACAGCGTATTCATTTTTTGAGCTAACCAAAACAGAATTTCCTCCCACTTGGAGGGTGCTTTACCCATGATCGAATGTACAGTCGAAGGATTAATGCCTGGTGTAACTGCATGTAGCTGCACTGGGGCACCACGTGCTAGGTTAGTATTTAATGTTTGCATTACAAACTGTAGTACCAGTCTGTATTTTTCCGTGAGCTCTGTATATAAGTGGCTAACTTCAGCTACTACTAAGGTTGCTGCATCAGGGTGTGGTGTATATGTGGCTAATAAAGCCCAGGTCGGGCCATCACTGCTCAGAGGACCTAACCTAACATGTAATATTTTATGTGGTAGGGTGCCATCAAGCCAATAATTATGGTCTTGATAAGATAAAGGTATTTCTAAATATGCATGAGCTCTGTATTGTGCTGGTATTTTAGCATGTGTATAGTGATGAAATGTATTTGTGTTCCCATAAACCGCTGGAAAAGTGACAATAGTAAAAAAAAAAAAAAAAAAAAAATCTATTCTGTAGGCTGGATGAGCCTCAACAACAAATGTAACTGGATCCCTCCCCCCCTCTGGCCTGTGAGGCCATTTGCCAATAAATGTGAAGTAAGGGGTGGTCGCATGTTTACTGCAATTACTACCCGTTGCGTCATGTTTGTTCAGAGATAGGGACACCAAATGGGGATTAATTACATACAGCGTTAGTTAGGTAATACCTACTTAGCGAAGGAGGAAATCCTCAATACCACAGACGTCTCCATATATAGTATTGAGGTGTCTTTAGCCTTTAGTGAGACAGAGATACTTCAGAGGATCCGAAAATTAGTGCCTGATTAAACTTTGGTGGCGCCATGTCACATAGGTTCCCATTATCCTAATGAGGCTACTGGATACGGGTGGCAGGATCGCCTGGATTGTGGGTACTGAGTACAATTCCATACCATGTGACACCTGTCTGCCTAATCCGAGTTTTCCAGCTAACTAGCAGCGCCTCATCTCTGCACGAGAGCAGGGTGGTTGTGGCAACCGGGTACCTGACGAGAAAAACTCCTCAGGGGAATCGTGGTCGATCAGATCTCATCCCTTTCTCTCAGTTGCATTATCTCACATAGGCAAAGACAAACAGAGGCAGAATATAGTACAATAAGGGTTTATTGAAGTAACTGCATCTTGGATAAAATAGCATGTATTGCAATAACTAGGATGATAAAACACAATAGAAGCAGAATTGTGAAAAGGAGAGTGAAACACAAAAACAGTCCCATCATATGGTCATTAGGAGTGATATATATCTTTCTTACCTAAGATATGTTAAAGCGCAGCATAATAAACCCTAATCTACCCTTCAGGTTATCCCACAGGGAAGATATCATTCCTCATACCTGAGTGAGAAAGCCTGTTGTCTAACAAGACATAGGCCCTCATTACGACCTTGGCGGGCGGCTTCCGCCGGACGGCCGCCAATGCAACCACGGCCCGCTGCGGCCAGTTGGAGATCCCCGCTGGGCCAGCGGGGATCTCAGCCGCAACACAGGAGAACAATGGAGCCGGCGGTGTTGCGGCCGTGCGACGGGTGCAGAGGCACCCGTCGTGCTTTTCACTGTCTGCATAGCAGACAGTGAAAAGCTGCACGGCCCTGTCAGGGGGCCCCTGCACTGCCCATGCCACTTGCATGGGCAGTGCAGGGGCCCCCAGGGGCCCCGCGACTCCCCGTACTGCCAGCCTTTTTCTGGCGGTTCAAACCGCCAGGAAAAGGTTGGCGGTAGGGGGGACTCGTAATCCTCTGGGCAGCGCTGCAAGCCTGTTGTCAGTGCTTCCGTCACAACAGCCCTGGTGGTCTTTGACCGCCAGGGCTGTAATGACCCCCATAGTCCCCAGAAAGGCCAGGGATTCGGTAGTCTAAGTAAGCAGCTGTAGCGAAGGCAATCAGCATGCAGTCATTGTCATCTTGCTGGAATCTCCCTATAACGTGTATGGGACAGAAAAGTGTTTTTATAATAAAGCATTTGATATTCTAAGAAACGGTCCCCACATAAGGATATGTATGTTTCTTTGAATGTTGGAGACAGAGCGTACCACTTTTGCCGGCAACCCTATCTGACTGCTTGAGGAAAGCACTAAGTGTAATGCTAAGAACGTGATGCTTGCCTAGGCGAAGGAACAAACAGCGAAAATAAAACACCACTACAAATGTGGCTAATGTTAGAAAAATAAAGCAATGCTAAATAAAATGTAACAGGCTAAAGTGCACAACGGCAGGCCTAGTTTGCTAAAATAAGGTGTCTAAAACATGGCTAAAATAGCTACACAACAGGGTCAACAAGGAACATTTTTGGAAAGCGAACAAGTGCAATAGCAGACAACGGTGACAACTTTGGTTATTTTAGTAATTTTATTGGATGGAACCTTAATAATTAAAATGTTAATTGTTTTGATGGGACGCAAATGTCCCTAAGTAAAATGTCGGCTTCTAAAGACCAGACCTCAGGGAATAAGCGGGGAGAATTCCTCTAGAAAGTTCAGCCAGTTCTTGGGTCCCACATGTACGACCTAGTCAAAGGTTTCACACAAGCCAAAATATTAGCTCTCCAGAACACTTCTAGAGGTTGGCACCAGTTTCTTCGCGCCTCCGCAGAACTCAACATTCTTTCAACTATTGTCAGTAATGACGATTGCAGACTTATTCTTGAAAGTTTGAAAGCCCCATCCCTCAGTCGCCAGCAGCATCTTTCGTTCCCTGGCTATCCCTCCCCTGGAGCACACCTACTCATTATGTGGAACCTTTAAAAAAAAAAAAAAAAAAAAAATCCTGTCTAAAGCACACCTGTGACTCACAGCCTGATTTATTTTCCCCCCTGACTTTTGATCCGATGTAAATGTGTTCCAATGATTGGGTATAGTTTTGCAATGGATAACATATTGAAGGATTTTTCTAATTTTATTTCTTTAGTAAGTTTATCAGCATAATGTTTGTACTAAAAACTGATTGTACTTAACAAATTTTAAAATATCTTTTAAAAGCCTTTTAAAAATGTGTGTCCTAGTGTCAGAATAAAGATGTTTAGTCTGAATTCAAGTTTAAATTCTTTTATTGTAGACATTCATTGTTGCACATATTGGTAATAAACAACCTCACACGTTTGACAAACACTGTATTCATTTTTAACAAAGCTTGACATAGACCTGGCATTTTCTTATACCTATTTCACAACAATACTGTCACTGTTTACTAGATCACTCGAATATAGATTTAAAAAGATTCTAAATGTTATACCCTCAGACATTCTACTACTAAAATATATACAATGTTCTTCACGTGCAATAGCTAGAGAATCCTACCCGCATCTTGTTATACTCTACCCTACCAGCAGCTTTTTTTTACATATTTGACTATAGGTTTTGTATAGAAGCTATGTTCGGGGAATGCCACTAAACTGTCAAACACTGTAAACCTGTAGATATCAAAAACAGGACCACCCAGTGTGTTCCACCTTTGCAATGCGACCGCCACTGTGAGGTCAGTAGTCCTAGGACCGCCAGCTTCGTAATGAGGTCGTTAGTGTCCAACTTAGGGGAGAGATTCTTCTGGTCAGTCCTGCTGTCTCAAATTCCTCAGGGCAGGCTTCTGGGATACAGGACTCTCATCTGCCAGGTCCACTGTAGGGTCTGGTCCTCTTTTGTCAACTGGGCTCTACTGGAGTTAAGAGTCCTTTTGCTTTTTGTGTCCCTGAAGCAGATAAATAGGAGACCAACATTCTGACCTAAGAGAGAGCAGTTTCTGGCCCTGGAAAGCAGCAGGGTTCAGGAGACCTCAAGAGCTTGTTCTTCCAGAAGGATCCATGAGTCAGTATTATTCATCTTCAGATGGAGTCTTCCAAGGTCCAAGAATTTTCTGAGGAGATGGAGGTGCCAGATTTATCCTACGCACTAACTAACTAGGAGTGATTGGTGGAATGCTACCTCCCAATGCTAACAACTGTCTTGCATTCCTTCTCCTTCTTCAGCACATTCTCCTTGCCTTCCTGCAAAATTACCCATGTGCCCACTAGACGTGTGGTCCAGCTGCCACCAGGTAGGCCTACCTTCAGCTTCCTGGCCAATCCCTTGTACAGTGGCTAGAGCCTACCTCTCTCATAGGGTCCTGAATGCCTCCCTAGCATCTCCAAGTTAAAAAAGGTAGAGTCTCCAACTCCCCCAGTCAAGCACGAATATTCAAGCTCTAGAGGTATGATGAACAGTACAACCTGTTTTAAGCAAGTTCCAGCTCAGGCAGCTTAAAGTACATTCTTACAGTTACTTTTCTGCTTAATTTATGAGAAATCAGATTTTAGCATCAAGACAGATTTTCAAAATTACACCGGAAATAAATTTGAAGCACTTTTCTGGGTCTTTCATAAATAAAAGTGGAAAATATATATTTTAATTCTACCTGGGTATATTAGAGAAAGGTCTAGCCAGGCCTACCAAAAGGAATAGCTTTTGCCTTTTATTCACGTCAAGGGAGTACTTACCCCAACAGGTACTCTGCCCTATCTTCATATATGAGTAGCCTGCTCTGTGGCCCAGCAATATGCAGCCTTATGGGAACAGGGTCAAGACTGATTTGTATATGGCTGAGCCCAAACTAGGGTGGAATGGTGAGCAAAAGAACAATGGATTAAACCCAGATCTGTGACTGGGGGAGAGTGTTTGAAAAGTTTCAGCACTCCGTCCCCCATCCTATTTGTGTTGCTGAAGTTGCCCTAAGTGGGAAGGGCATGCCCAGATGTGGGTCCCGTGCTCACTGTGCCACTGTATTTAAGCGAACCCAGCTGATGAAGGGTGATACCCTGAAACCGGTCCCAGAATGCTTGCTTCCAGTCCAGAGAGGACCTGGCCTGGCAGTTCGGGGTTAAGACTGATTTGTATATGGCTGGGTCCAAACTGGGGTGGCATGGTGTGCAAATGAACAAACGATTAAACCCAGACCTGTGACTGGGGGAGAGTGTTTGAAAAGTTTCAGCACTTCGTCCATCGTCTTTTTTGTGTTGCTTTCACTAAGTAAACCATTGTGTGTACTGATCTTTTACCATCCTCAAAAAAGCAGATATTCTGCTTTGGTACACGGCACAATATATTTGCTAAATAAACTACATTAATATCACTTTTCACGATGTATATCTGATGATACAGGTAATTGGCGTTTTTAATTCTTAACAGTCACAGACATGGAATATTTATAAGCTGATCGTTCATGACGTGATTTTCTTTTTTTCCTTTTATTCTCAGTTTAGTCTGCTTGAGAAGTTCTTGACAGACTTCTATTATAAGCTTTGGGTGCATCTCATGTAATAATGTAACATGAAGTCCCTTCATTTATACCAGCACATTTCTTTATAGTGTGCTCAATGAATTTAATTTTTCCAAGTCCAGTAAATATGTAGGAGACGTCTACCACATGGCTTAAATTGCTTCCTTATTTATTTGCATTTCCCTTCATACTTTCAAATGGTCTGAATTGACTGCAGTCAAGGGTGCATTACACAGCTATAAAGAGGCTAAGATAAGATCTATCACTGAATACATACTGAAGGATAAAAAAAATGTGAACTTTCCTGTAGGTGCTCTCTTCTTCATATATGTGCTATTCCTAAAGTAACCATCATGTCGTAGGTAATATTCCTTGCCTTTGTCATCCTACTTGAATGGGATACATCCGCTGCATCAAGAGTAGCGTCTAATATGCAGTTAAAGTCTTCATAGACTATGAGTGGGGCTTTTTACAAATGGCTAATTTATTTAATAGATCTTTTTAAGAACAACTCTACGTGAACATGGGCAAATGCACAACTCCCTGATATGGCTGTCTTCTGGCTACTAATCTCCCACTTTTTATTGCATAGTGTAATGAGAACATATCTTCCATCCCCTAGTAACTGCCTCACTACTATTTTTCGGGGGAGGGGGTAACGACTATCTACACCTTTTCCTTTCTACACATAGCCTAGCTACTCAACCTCCTACTCTCCCCTACCCAGGTCCTTCTCTGTAAAGCTTCCTAAACTATCTGCCATTTACTCCTCTTCTATTTCATTTTAAAACACAGTTGTCCCAGTGATATTTAGGTCATATAATTAAGTTTTATGCAATGCCACAGTTGCTTCAGTTCCTGGCCCTTTCTGTTTCTCAATATAAAATAACTTTATATTTTGTACTGATTTCAGACTCTTTTATTCTACATTTGTTTAATCTTCTGCGCCTCTATTCCTGGCTTTTTCTTCAATTTGCCATTATCCTTCCACAGCTGTGCAAGTCAGATCTGAAGAAGGAAGAGGATACGCCATCCCATATCACAGGACTGCTCTGTCCTGCTTTTTCAATAGGTCTTGTAACAAAGTTGCGCAGATTAATATTGAAGGGCTATGTTAATTTTTGTAAAAAAATTTTTACGAAAGCAGCAGTGAACATTGTGGGCTCTTTGTATTTCTTTAGAAAAATAAGTGTCTTAAAATCCAGAAAAGTTTTAGAAAAGAGCCTAAACAGAGTGCCTCTTAGTATACTCTCTTAAACCAAAGACCCCTTTGACGATTCTCCTGATCTTCAATTTTGGTGTGGGCCCCTTTCAATCAACAGGTAAAATCTTTGGTCTCTTTAGCAGACAGAGGTCTCAGGGGTGTGGAATTTAACAAAATATCTACTTGTCCATGGGAAAGGCGATGTCATAAATCTACTTGCCCTGAAAAAAAATCTACTTGTCCCTTTGGTGGCAATTAGTGCAGAGACAAATGTTGGCACTTCCATTATATAAGAGCTCCGATAACAGCCTCTCTGATTATGCCAGGGATCATACAATAGTAAGGTTTGCATACTAGCAATGTCCTTTTGTCACCTTTCCAGAGATCACATACTGGGGATGAAAGTAGGAGTGAGCAGTAGTTCCAGTGATTGAATGCTCATATCAGTCTGTGCAAATCTGCTAACTTGCATTTTTTAGGGATTTTCACTAGCTGATCTTTGATCTTTTTTTCCATACTGAGAAAGGTTGGAAATTTACTCTTAACAAGGGCAGAAGCAAAACTTTTCCCAGGGATGGAAAAAAGTAGTTGGAGGAATGTGAACCTGTAAACAATCATCAAATATTCGCATGAGTAAATGTACACATGCATATCTGCTCATGTTAAAATGCAGTTCCAAGTATTTTCTAGGAGTACTATTTTTTAACTTCATCTGTAAATCCTTGGGAATTCACTAAAGTCTTAAATCTGCAATAATGCAAGGACATCTACCATAAGTGCATTTTTGTGACTTTCTTTAAGAACTGGGCTCTAATTAGGCCCGACCTTAACCAAGACTTTTTGTTTTTATTAAAATTGTATCTCTCTATCGCTTGCTTCACTGTGAGTGACAGCATTCTGCTCTTTCACAAGGAACATATCTGCACACAAAGCAGTTTTGCTCAGTGCCAGGGACTTCTGAGCAATGTGTGCTATTTGAGACCAAAACATATTTTTTCCTTTTACCACTGACTGTTATAGAGGTATGGGCCCAGCAGCTCCCACAACAATAGGGTTTTACAAAAGCCATGTCAAAACAAGACACGCATTGACAAAACCGAAAGGCTGACCATCAACATCAAACTTACTGACTTTGCCAATGACGTTTATTTACATGTTTTCCATAATCTTGTTAAATATGATTTCACTGCATTTCCATTATGATTCTTTAAGCATGCATCTACAAATTTTACTAAATGATGCTTCAAAGAAACAGTAACTAAAATTTCACAGTAGATTAGCAAAACGTTCTTTTTCCTAGTTGCATTTTTTTTTAACATTTTATTTTGAAAGCAAACAATCAAACTTGATTTTAAGCTTTTTTAAATATCTGCATCTAAACACAGAGCATTCTGTAAGCATTATAGCTTTTTATTGTTAAACTCTGCAAACATCAGTACACATTTTTATGATGGAACCACTCTCAGTAGTGCAGTCTGAGCTTACATTTCCTTAGAGAGCTTACCCTAATAAAGGCTTTGCATTAATCAACCATAAATACAAGCTTGAAGTGCATTAATATATGGACACAAATATTACCTTAAATGCAGACAATGTTGCTTCCTGATCCAAATTGTGGTACTGTAAACGGCCAGCCAAAGGCTTTGTGCTGCAAAGGCCTGAGCCTACTTGTCCTAAGGACAAAATAAACAGAAAAACTTCTAGTCCTTGACCTCATATAATATGTCCTGGGTGTCAGGCTATTGGAATTCCACATCCCTACAGGTCTGATTTTCTATTTCATTTAGTCTTTCTTCCAACCCTGTTGTGTTGCCTCATGGTACTGATTCATTAATTTCACAATAGTTTTACGCATATATCCAGTAGTGTCCCCTTCAATCCTAGCTACATCAGTTCCCTCCTCTGCTTCGAACTGGCTGCGCTAGAAGTCCTTTATAATAAAACTCTGCATTTCCTGTTCTGAGAGTAGTGCAATTTGAATTTTCCTTGCTCAGGGGGCCATTCTCCTGCATCAATATACGTCTTAACTCCCATCCCATCCCATATGGATCTTGATTTAGCGTGTCAATCGTGGTGCCTTTTTTTAGCCAACTTTAGTGACCTTTTTGGGTAGACCTCCGTATAGGATGATTCGTAGTAAGTTATATCTTGACTTGCAGTGCTTGAAAATCCACTGTGTTTATAAATGGAAGTGACACTATTTCCATACCTTGAAAATTCAAGAAGGGAAGAGTGGGGCTCTAAAGATGTTCCCGTTGCTTATGCCATCTTTGCTCTTGTCCCAGTCTCCCAGGGTGGTTCATACTGCTCGACTGAGCAGATTTCATGAATGGCAATTCCAGATTCCCTTCAGCCAAATCTTTCTTAGTGTCTATTACATTTTTATTGCGTTCAAAGGCCAAAGTGTTGTCTTACCTTTGCGTCAATCCTAGATTCCTATCCATATTTTTCATTATTTGTGGAATTCCTTCTGCCTGACTTTTAGTGCCCATTTCCAAAGGGCTTACTTCGTCATAGGTTAAATAAGTTGCAGTTTTGTAAATTATCCACAAAAAATTATCTGCCTGCTCTATCCTGTCTTTAGAGCCGACACCTTCAGATCTTATCAGTTGTAGGCCAAGGTAGCTTGCTATTGGTACTGAAGTACAAGTTACTTACCTTTGGTAACGAAATATCTGGTAGAGGCATATTCTAGTTGCAGATTCCTTACCTTAGAATTTTCCCCCAGGCGTCAGACTGGATCCGGAGATTTTTTCTTCGAGCAATACCCTTGCATTTCTGTAGGTGGCGTCGGTCGACTCCGCAGGCGTCGTAGTCGCCGTGATGACGTTGGGAGTAGGACATAGACGCCGCCCTCGCGCTGTGACGTCAGTTTCTTTTAATGACTTTCCACGCCAGAGCGCAGAGCCGCCAAAAACACGATATTGGTGTGCCAGAGCTACGGACCTGAAAGGGGGAATCCCTGTCCCTAGAAATCAGTTCGCAAGCGGGGAGGATGGGTGGGCGGTAAGGAATCTGCAAATAGAATATGTCTCTACCAGATATTTCGTTACCAAAGGTAAGTAACTTGTACATCTAATAGAGACTTCTAGTTGCAGATTCCTTACCTTAGAATAGCTACCCAATCAATGCCATCCTCGGTGGTGGGCTGCGAACTAAGATCATACTAGAAAGTCCTGCAGGACCGAACGACCAAAGTAGCCGTCCCGACGGACCTGACTGTCCAGGCAGTAATGTTAAGCAAACGTGTGCAGGGATGCCCACGTAGCTACCTGACAGATGTCCAGGACAGGAACTCCGCGTGCTAACGCAGTGGATGCAACAGTGGCCCTGGTAGAATGAGCCCGGAAGCCTTCTAGAGGTTGCTTTTTCGCCAAGGCGTAGCACATTTTGATGCAAAGAAGCACCCATCGAGAGATGGTACGTTTCTGCACCGCCTTCCCTTTCTTCGCACCCACATAGCCAACAAAGAGTTGATCGTCCACCCGGAAGTCTTTAGTACGATTGAGATAGAACGCCAACGCTCTTTTTGGGTCCAGACGGTGGAGTCTCTCCTCCTCATGGGAAGGATGTGGGGGTGCGTAGAAGGTAGGCAAAGTGATGAACTGGCCGACATGGAACGGTTTAACCACCTTAGGAATAAAGGAAGCTCTAGTGCGTCACACCACTTTGTCGGGGTGTACGGACAAGTACAGAGGTTTTAAAGAAAGGGCCTGAAGCTCACTCACCCTGCGAACAGAGGTGATGGCGATAAGAAAGACAGTTTTGAATGTGAGGAGCCGTAAGGGACAATTATGCATAGGCTCAAAGGGAGTACACATCAAGAAAGTAAGTACAAGATTAAGATCCCACTGAGGCATGATGAAGGGAGTGGGAGGAAATAAGTGGGTGAGCCCCTTCAAGAATCTACTCAAGAGGAGATTTAAAGAGTGAGGGCTGATCAGGAAGCCTAAGAAAGGCAGAAATGGCAGAAAGATACCCCTTAAGGGTGCCCAATAAAGAGCCCTGCTGGGCTAAGGAAAGAATGAATAGAAGAACCTCTGTAAGAGGGGCAAATAGGGGGTCAACAGATTTGTTAGTGCACCATGCCACAAATGTATTCCAACAACAGGCGTATACAGTTTTAGTCGAGGGACGCCTGGCTGCCAAGTTAACATTGCAGACTTCGGGTGGAAGGGCAAATGCCGTCAACTGTTGCCGCTCAATCTCCACGCATGAAGGCGGAGGTTGGACAGGTTCAGGTGGAGGACCGTCCCCTGCTGCTGCGACAGAAGATCCGGCCGAAGAGGCAGTCTGAGTGGAGGATCGATGGACATGCTCAGTAGCTCAGGATACCACACTCTTCAAGCCCAGTCCGGAGCCACGAAGATAATTTGGGCCCGGTTGTTTTTGATCTTCTTGAGAACTCTGGGCAGAAGAGGGATAGGCGGGAAGACGTAAAGGAAGCCGTAGTTCTACTCAAGATGAAAAGCGTCTCCGAGCAAGTGCCACCTTGGAAACTCCAATGCCCAAATAGCTGACATTGCGCGTTCTCTGCGGAGGCGAACAGATCTAACCAAGGCTCTCCCCACTTGAGAAAGAGACCTTTCGTGATCGACAGTGCCTCGCCGGCTGAGTTCATCTGCTCTGGTGTTGAGAGATCCCGCCAGATGTTGAACCATCAGGGTAATGTCCTGATGTTCCAGCCATGTCCAGAGGCGTAGTGCCTCCTGACATAGGGTCCAGGAACCTACCCCGCCTTGCTTGTTGGAGTACCACATGGTGGTAGTGTTGTCTGTGAACACCTGCACCACTTTCCCTTTGAGAGAGGGAAGGAATGCCTTCAACGCAAGTCTGATCGCTCGGAGCTCCAGCAGGTTGATGTGGAGGGCCGGAGAGGGATCTGCCATTGACCCAATTGGGATTCGAAAGCCACCACTGCAGGTCTTTCGCAGTGCCCTCCGAGATCTGGACCATGTCGGAGAGATTTCCCTGATGCTGCCCCCACTGGAACTTGAACTTGAAGTCCCACTGCAGAGCCCGCATATGCCACCTGGCATGTGCTACTAGCAGGATGGAGGAGGCCAAGAGGCCCAGCAGCCTCCGAGTCTGCCTCACCGAAACCCAAGACCAAGGCTGAAAGATCAGAATCATAGCCTGAATGTCTTGGACTCGCTTTTGGGGAGGATAAGCCCGAAACCGCACTGTGTCTATAACTGCCCCGATGAAAGGCAGCGTCTGAGAGGGAGTCAGGTGGGACTTCGGGACACATTGATAGTGAGCCCCAGCTGGTGCAGAAGGTTCGCCGTAGTCTGGAGGTGTGTGACCACTGTCTGGGACGAAGGCGCCTTCAACAGCCAGTCTTCTAGGTAGGGGAAGACTGAGACCCCTAACCTGTGCAGATGAGCTGCAACCACCGCCATCACTTTCGTGAATACCCGAGGGGCACTGGTAAGGCAGAAAGGGAGCACGGTAAACTGAAAGTGCCCGTGACCTACCACAAAACGTAGTTAACGTCTGTGGGCAGGCAGGATGGGGATGTGGAAATAAGCGTCCTGCAAGTCCAACGCTACCATCCAGTCCTCTGGGTCTAAGGCAGACAGAACCTGAGCCAGGGTGAGCATTTTGAACTTCTCCTTCTTGAGAAAGTAGTTCAGGTCCCGAAGATCTAGGATAGGGCGCAAGACTTTGCCCTTCTTTGGTATCAGAAAGTAGTGGGAATTACAACCACGACCTATTTCTGGCACAGGGACCTTTTCTATAGCTCCCTTGGCCAAGAGAACCAAGACTTCCTGGCGGAGAAGCACCAAATGATCCTCCGAAAGGGGATGGAAGGATGGTGGCATATGTGGTGGTGTGGCTTCGAAAGGGAGGGAGTAGCCCTTCCGAATGATTTGCAAAACCCACCTGTCCGTAGTGATATGTTCCCAGTGGGGCAGGTGATGGCGGATTCTGCCACCTACTGGGCGGGAGTGAGGTTTAGAGGCTGCTGCAGGGGCAGGGGTGGACTGGACAGACCTATGGTTCCCTGACCCACGACCACATGGGATTCCGCGCCCCCGGACATGCATAGGTTGTCCAGCATGCGTGAGCCGGTGGCCGGGTTGAGGCGCTCAGGGCGTCCCTTCCGTGGCCATGAAAGGGACGAAAAGCGGACTGTGGGGGTGTGTGGCGGCTGAAAGGTCAAGGGACCGAGCCGTAGCCCTGGACTCCTTGAACCTCTCCAAGGCAGAGTCCGCTTTGTCTCCGAAGACGCGGGTGCCATCAAAGGGCATGCCCATGAGTGACTGTTGGACATCCCCCAAAAAAACAGAAGTACGTAACCAGGCATGGCTCCTCAAGGCCACTGTCGTAGCAACCGATCTGCCCAGAGAGTCGGTCGTATCCAGCCCACAACGGATGGTGAACTTTGCTGTGTCTCTCCTGTCTTTGACTGCTTGGAAGACGATAGCACGGGCCTCCTCCGTTATCTGCAGCAGGAATTGCGCAAACGTTATCCCACAGGGAGTGGGAATAATGGCCCAAAAGGCATGCGGTGTTCACGGACCGCAGTGCGAGGCTGGAGGAAGAAAACAACTTCTTACCAAACAGTTCCAGCCTTTTGGATTCCCTATCAGGCCGCGGATGGGAACGAGCCAGAAGAAGAGGACGCCTGGATAACAAGACTCTCAGGCATAGGATGTTGGAACAGGAACTTCGGGTCGTTCGGCGCAGGCCAATGGCGGCGAGCGATCCCACAGTTCACAGAGCACCTGTGTTGGGTTTGGACCACGTACCCAAAAGGACGTCAGTGAGGGCTTCATTAAATGGAAGAAGGGGTTCAGAAGTAGAAGCCCCAGGCTGAAGCACCTCCGTCAGGAGGTTAGACCGGACTTCGACAGTAGGTAGCTCAAGGCCAATGACATCAGCCGCCCTACTAACCACTATACCATAGGTAGCTCCCTCCACCATAGCCACGGTAGGAGGAGACAGCATGCCAGAGTCAGGAGAAGTATCAAGACCACTGGCTTTGCCAAAGTCCTGTGCCCAGTCCAAAGTAGGGTCTTCCTGGTATTCATAAGGGTCCAGGGACCCCTCCAATTCCTCCCCGTATTCGTACCCATAGGAAAATGGGTCAGAATCCGACCTCGGGCGAATAGGGCTCCCCCGAAGCCAATTGCAGCATCGGCTGACACTGCTCCAAGTCGTCGGGGATGATAATGGGGTTGACGTCGATAATGGGCACTACCGACATCGAGAGCATCCCTAAATGACCCGGCGCCGGGGAAGGTCTCGACTGTGCGACCGGCGTCAGGGCGGATCCGCACACGGATCTGGAGGCGACCTCGGTGGCCGGGGACGAAGTCGCCGCCGCGGAACCCAAAGGCCCCTCGGCCAAGCCCCTTGATGAGGCGCATGGCCTCATAACTCTGAGTTGGGCGGGGGTCGCTCCGGCTCTGGGATACTCTGGGAAGCGCGGAGCCGACCCCAGACGTAGGCTCCGAGGACGGAGGCCTACTTCGTTGACGCTCGTCCCGCGTCGCGTCGTCCGAGCGACGGGGTGAAGTCTGAGAGCTATGGGACTGCGACTTCTTTTTCTTACCGTGATTGATGATTTCGATGAAGACGAGTGGTGGTGGCTCCACGACCGATCTCGAGACCTTCCTCTCCAGTGAGATCGGGACTTACGCAGAGTCGAGTGCCGGGACCCCATCAGCTTTAGGGACCGCTCCCTCAAAGCCTTCAGATGCATCGCCCGACACTCTGAGCACGACTTCGGGTCGTGGTCGAGGCACCACAGACAGACATGAAGATGGTCCGACACCGACATCATGCGGTGACATTCCTCGCGCAGCTTGAACCCGGTCTTCGGGGACATCCCCGACGCACCAAGTTCGTACCAAAACATTTCGACAAAACAGTCGAATTCGGCCAAAAAATAACCGAGGGTAGCTCTCTCTCGGCTCAGCGCATGGCGCAGAAAGAAAAGAACTGACGTCACTGCACGAGGGCAGCGTCTATGTACTACTCCAGACGTCATCACGGCGACCACAACGCCTGCGGAGTCGATCAATGCCACCGAGCGACGCGCAAGGGTATTGCTCGAAGAAAAAATCTCCAGATCCAGTCTGACGTCTGGGGGAAAATTCTAAGGTAAGGAATCTGCAACTAGAAGTCTCTATCCGATCTCTTTATTAACTTTTGGAGCACCCTGGAGACATGAATAGTTAGAGGCTTGCTTGGACTTGTCGGTTAGATGACCATGCTTGTCTCCTTTGCCCCTTTCAATCACACTCTGGACTTTGCTTTCTGTAACTTAGCTGTGATTAAAAATATACTGCTGCAGCATTAGTCTGTTTTAAATATACACCTGTCTTGACTTATACTCTCCTAACCCATGCTCCTTCTTATCCATCATCTCTCTGGATTTGTGAGCCTCATACTGTCAGAACATGTTAAGAGTTTGTTCTTCAAGAGTCTTGTTGCACAATTAATTCTTGACCCAGTTTTGTAGCTTCCC
This sequence comes from Pleurodeles waltl, assembly GCF_031143425.1. Taxonomy (NCBI): domain Eukaryota; kingdom Metazoa; phylum Chordata; class Amphibia; order Caudata; family Salamandridae; genus Pleurodeles; species Pleurodeles waltl. Next base: position 515,369,987 of record NC_090445.1, read on the forward strand.
CATCCCTCCTATTGCATCATAATTTCTTGACAGTTTGCAGTGCTACTTTAGAGCCTGAAATTGCAAATTTCTCCATTCCTTTCCCTTGAATTGTTAAGTGAAGGTTCCTCACTTTCTTCAAGTCGCCTCTGAGTAGAGTTTTTAATTGCAATAATGAGGATGCTCTACAATTTCTACGCCTTCAGTTGCCATTTGTTCACATCACCTCCAGGGTTATGCTCTCTGGGACAAATCAATGTCAAAAGAAAATATTATCACTCGCAAACGAGGAACAACACTCAACTCTCACCAACACTTCAACCCTTGTTGTGCCAGAGCCTGTATTCACTCAGCAGAGCAGCCAGGAGAATCAACATGAAAACGTATGCGCTCACCTTCTAGAATCTTGATATGATGGGCATCATGTTGCTGAATAGGAAATGTTCAATTTAAAGCCTCTTCCATAGAGCAGGTTGAAGTACATGATACTGGGGGTATTGAGGTGAATATGAAACCAGCTTTTCAAAAATACGCGAAGGGAACTATAGATTTATGCAGAGTACACATTATAAACAACTACATTCAAAGAGCATTATTTAAAAAGTTTTCAAATAAATAACAATATAAATCAGACAAAACAGTGAAAAGTGTACCGAATTTTCAATCTCTTCACAGGTTAAATAAGTAACAAATAAATGTAAATAAATGGTTTCAAAGACTCATTTACTGGAGGAAAGAGTTTCATGTTTACTTATAGCTTTCTGCACATGTAGGTGAAATATTCTAAAGCGGTTTTCTATAGTTTAATGTCTTTCAGTGCATGCATATTTAGTGAGCTTACTTAAGTGTGCAATATATTTCTTTCTTCACAGACAGCTATTGCGTAATGAAGGCATAGCAATATTGGGGTTGATAAAATAAGGAGTCCTGTTTTAGGTACTAGCTAATAATCCCCTAGGTAGATTTCAGACAGTTGGGAGCCAATCAAAATGCACCATTTTTTTGGTACTGAACAGCTGTCTGATTTACGTTTTGTTTTCCTAGTTTTGTTTGAGCCTTGTGTTCATTAGTCTCAATCCCAGATGCTTCGGTTGGGGGTCCTTGGCTCTCACCTCAGTAGCCCTACCTGGACTAGGACTACAGTGCTAAATTAGAGATTTGAAATATCTAGTATGAGGCTACCAGATAGATGCCTAAACGTTGAAACGTTGAAAACTACTATTATCCTATAGTAAAGTGGCAACAAGCAATGCTCTATTTCGCCTCACTAACCTAATTACTACACATAACCAATCTTACATCTGTAGCCCTCCTTAACGTATTTTCAACACACACAACGAGATCCCTGTGAATTTGAGATTACAGCTCGTTATGGCATTTGGTCTTTAAATGCAAGGTTGTTATTAAAAATAGTTGTGCTTCACTTATAAATGGTAACTAGGATTATGGTCTCCTTGGAGATCAGGCAGCGCACACTGGATCTAAAAGCACAACCTTCAAAAACAAAAGGCTATATATGCAAGACAAGAGCTAGCTCTATGATTTATGGTGAAGAAATCTCACGAGTGACAGGTTGGTGAAGAAACCCGATGATGGTTGAATATATTCATCGCCAATTAGTGATGACTTGAAACACCTATAACCAATGACTCTTGTGATGCTAGTTTGTGTGAAAAAAAGAAGCACCACTCAAAAGATGTAACAGATTTTGTAGCCGCCTGAGCTTCCAGTCTCCTTGCCCGAGCAGACGTTGCTGGTGGTAACCTGCAGGCACCCCTTTCTTTCAGATGATATATTTTTACACATATTGATCGACTGTGTTCATATTCGTTACTTTTACTGTTAAAACATCTCAATAAAACAAAATAAAAAAAAGAAAACTTTGCGAAACATATCGACATGCCAACGTATAAATAATTGTTGAGTTTAGATATTAAATAGTAAAAGAAAAAAAAAGCGAAACAAAAAAACCGAAAAAAAAAACTATAAAATGAGAAATATTGGTCCTCTCAATCTCTTGTTACATAATCTAGGATAGCATGGCATAGTCATTATTCCACAGCAACAGCCTACAGATTATTAAAGATTGTAATGCGAATGGCCTTTAATCTGCCTGCATGTTTATTTATTATTATTTTATTTTAATTTGCATTAATTTTTGATACCCCTATAATTACACTTTCTATAATGTCGCACAATAAGTATGTACTCATGACAAAAAGTGAACACCATGAGACTACTGGCATAGCATCAACAGTTTGGAAGTTGGGGGACCCCAATCAAGCTAGTGAGAAACTGTGTGTGTCAATTGAAATTGGCGTGAAGGGGGAGGGAAGTCTTCGGGCACAGTTATCAAAGCTTATTGGGAGAGGGTAAAGCTGCACTAAATACCTAAAAGGAAGCAGGATCTGCTAGTGGGACCTATCACTGAGGATGAGATTAGGACAACAATCAATGACATGGCCAGTGGTTAGACACTAGGCACTGATGGATCAACCGCAGAATTTTATCAGCTGTATGCAACACTTTTGGTACTCCAGCTTCTACATTATGTGAGGTGGTGTTGATAAATGGTAAACTCCCTGTAACAAATAGGGTGCCTAAGCCTGGGAGAGACCTGGATAAGGTGTCTTACAGGCTGCTCTCAATGCTAAACCTGGAGTACAACATTTTGGCTAACACTGCTGCCTATATTGTTGGCCCTAATACATTCGGACCAAAATAAGTTTATTCCTGCTTGAAATACATCCCTTAATAATCAGATTTTATACGGTCCTGAATGAAACCTCCTTGAACAGTTGAAAGAAGTAGTGATCTCTGTTGACTAGCAAAAAATTATTGTTTAATGGTTATGGGGAGGAGATGAGTCAAATGGGTTAAGATGTTATACCGTATACCAGTGGTAAGAGTGCTAACAGGGCGGTTTATCGCTGCTCAATATCATATGTTTAAGGGGGTGCCTACTGTTCCCACTTTTGTTTGTGCTTGCTATATAATCGTCAGATATCCCGTCTGCCAAAATCGAAATGCCACAGGAAATACCAGGATTTAGATCTCAGCGTACCGGATATCTCACCGTTGTGACAGTGTAACCCGTCCACCAACAACTAAATCAGCCCCTTAGTTTATTTGAATATTATGCAACCCACCCACCCACCCCAATCACAGAGGGAGGGCTTGGTAAACTTATTAAATATGTTATTATTTGGAATCACAGTTGTAAGATTGCTTGATTGTTGGATGATAATGGTGACGAAGAGATGGCTTAGTTAGAAAGCACATCCGGTCAAGATTACCTGGTGGCATTATTGTTGAGGGCAAGGCAAAATAAAGTGCTGTAATACTGGATGTTGACTCAAAAAACTTCAGTTTTGGAACGCTTGTCCCATAAGGATGGCTTTTTCACTGCCAGACAAAAGGATTGGACAGAGGGGGGGGATTTTTACTCCAAGAGATTTACTTTCATGTTAAAAATGGGGTCTCTAGTTGGCAGTGGTTTGCACCCTTTCCAAGTAGAGACCCTCACTCTAGTCAAGGTAAGGGAGCCACACAGCTAAGATCGCCCCTGCTAAACCCCTTGGTAGCTTGGCACAAGCAGTCAGGCTTATCTCAGAGGCAATGTGTAAAGTATTTATATGAACACACACACAGTAACAGAGTGAAAACACTACAAAAGGACTCCGCAACACTTTTTGAAAAATAGACAATATTTATCTGAATAAAACAAGACAAAACGACAAAAATCCAACATACACAAGCAAAGTTACAATTATTTAAAAGTTAAATCTTAATTAAGCACTAAGAAACACAATAGCTCCAACTGGGGCAATCACATAGTCACTGACAGAGCCATTCCCAACAGTTCGCTGTTATTCGCAATGGAGTGCGAACAGGTCACGGAGTGGCACGGACCCCAGGCACAAAACCCTTGATAAACAATGAAACAAAGACATTGCACAGAGTCGGGGAGGTGAGGCGTCGGTTCCTTACTGTCAGGCAAAGGAGGTGAGGCGTTGGTTCCTTATGGTTGCAAGGGAGGTGATGCAGGGTCGGATCCTTATGATCCAGCGGGGTAAATGAATCAGCAGGTCAAGACTTAAGACGTTGACTTCGCTGTGCTGCGATCACACCACAGGGCCACAGGTGCTGCAGCAGAATCAGGTGCCCTGGACGTTGGGAACACGGCACTTAGGACTCACACTGCAGCGGGACTTTGGAGGTGCCGGAGTGGCGTTGGGCCTTCGGCATCAGTCGCAGTCGTTGCACTCAGTGGTGAGTGTGGCACAATGGTTAGAGAGGCAGACCCTGATGCAGAGATCTGATCCAGGACCAGGGTTCAATTCCCACCTCAGTGGGTCTTGGGCCCAATTCCCTTAGACCAGATAATTCTCGCCTTGGTGCCTACTCTAATTAATGGGTCCCACTCTGTAACTCTGGGCAATAGCTTGCTTAATCTCCACAACAGCCCTCACAGCGCTTGGATGCTTGGCTTCACCCTGGGGCTGTCCAGGAGTTGGTGCCTCACAGGGAAAAGCCTTGAGGGGTTCCACAGCGGTATGCGTACAGCGCCTTGAGACCCTAACGGGTGAGTAGTGCGCTACACAAAGTTTTTTTTTTTTTTGTTTACCCCTGCTTCTGGTGCAAGCAGCTGCTCGGAGTCAGACAGCGGTGCCTGCTCTGAAGTCTCTCTGGAGTCGATGCACTGGGTTTCTTCTTGGTTACACCATAACTCACTCCCCAGGGCCGAGGACTGGATTTGGCACCACTTCAGCAAGAGAGTTCAGGTGCTGGCAGATGAAGTCTTTGATGTCTGAGACTTCTTAATAGGAGGTAAGCTCAGTTCAAGCCCTTAGAGAACTTTGGAAAGCAGATTTAGAAAGCAAAGTCCAGTCATTTCACTCCCAAGAGAGAAGCAGCAAGCAGAAGGGCAGCACAGCAAAACAAAAGGCAGAGTGGCAGCCCCTCCCACAGCATCCAGCTCTTCTTCCTGGCAGAGTGTCATCAGTCCAGAAGTATTCTGAAGTTGTGGTCTCAGATGCCCAATAAGTATAATCATTCCTGTCTTTGAAGTAGGCAAAACTTTAAAGGAAAGTCTTTGTAGTGCACAAGACCTTGCCTTTCCTGCCCCGGCCCCAGACACACTCAGGTGGTTGGAGACTGCTGTGTGTAAAGCCAGGCACAGCCCTATTCAGATGCAAGTGTCAGCTCCTCCCTCCACTGCAGCCCAGGAAGACCCATCAGCATATGCAGGGCACACCTCCGTTCCCTTTGTGTGACTGCTGAGTGAATTCACGAACATCCAAACTGTCATCCTGACCCAGACGTGTATTCCACAACCAGGCAGAGGCACAGAATGGTTAAGCAAGAAAACACCCACTTTCTAAAAGTGGCATTTTCAAATACACAAGTTAAACATCAACTTCACCATAAGATGCATTTTAAAATTGTGAGTTCTGAGACCCCAAACTCCACATCTCTATCTACTCGCAATGGGAAATTACACTTAAAATATATTTCAAGGCAATACCCATGTTACCCTATGGGAGAGACAGGCCTTGCAATATTGAAAACAGAATTTGGCAGTATGTTACTACAAGGACAGGCAAAACACACCATTACATGTCCTATCTTTTAAATACACTGAACCCAGCCCATGCGGCTGACTTGAGCCTACCTTAGGGGTAACTTACAGGTAGTAAAAGAGAAGGCTTGAGCCTGGCAAGTGGGTACAATTGGCAAGTCTAACTGGCAGTTCCAAACTGTCCCCACAGACACTGCAGTGGCAAGTCTGAGATATGTTTACAGGGCTATTCATGTGGGTGGAACAATCAGTGCTGCAGGTCCACTAGTAGCATTTGATTTACAGGCCTTGGACACACTGTGCACTGTACTAGGATCTTACTAGTTAATCAAAATCTTGATTATAATACAGGCAACGGCAATATATTATTAATGGAGAACATCCCTAGCATTAAAATGTGGATGTAAAACAATTACAAAAACACACTGCAAGTTGTAAAAGTTGTAAATGTGTATATGTTACTGAAGGTTTCACAGAATGAAATGAACGCACCATATTTGAGACAACAACTAACATGTAACATTAAAACTGTGAGCCACCAAACAATTAAGAACGTAAAAAAATGTGGTCAAATGTTAACAACACAGTGTTATTGGTGTCAAAGGCATATAGGGGGTTATTCTAACTTTGGAGGAGTGTTAATCCGTCCCAAAAGTGACGGTAAAGTGACGGATATACCACCAGCCGTATTACGAGCTCCATAGGATATAATGGACTCGTAATACGGCTGGTGGTAAATCCGTCACTTTTCCGTCACTTTTGGGACGGATTAACACCTCCTCCAAAGTTAGAATAACCCCCATAATGTCACTGCGATATCACAATTTATGGGAAGAGGTCAAATAGCATGTCACTTTGCTAAGCACTATATTTGTAAAAGATTAAGTGTCAGCAAATACCAAGGCTGAGTAGCAATGAATTCACTTCAGGACTCATTAAGCCACTTCCAGACAATGCTGCCTTTGTCTCACTGTTGCCAGTCTCTACTTTCACCATTTATGCTTGTTTTTCCATCTTTCTCCTTTCCCATTTGTGTGTTTTCCCCTCTCTTGATTGCAATCAATTTCTGATTTGGAGGCTCAAATTAAGCGCTGCTTCTAAGCCTTAGATTTTAATGAATCGAATTGATTATTGGATATTATCGAAAACGTCATCCAGTTAAATACAAGCATAGCAATAACGCTACCATCTCTGACTTGCACACATGTGCAAACTCATGCATATTCTGACATGAACAGAACTGGACACAGGTGCACTGCAGTTGCCCCTGAAGGCGGATTTATAATATTCTGGGCATTGTTAACTGAAACATGTTCACACGTCACTCCATGACATGTACATCCTTAACACCTCATTGGCCATAAGCGGAACAATATCTTGAAAGTTAAGATGTCACATTTTATGGCTGCAGACAGCACTAATAGCAATGTATATTTTGATTTAGACCATACGTTAACGTTCTTACCGAATACTGAAACATGACATTTAAGTAAAAGATATTTTGACCACTGGCAGAAGAAAAGATGAGAAATAAACTTCATTATACTTGGCATATAGTGTAGCCCATATACAACTACAAACCAATGCATACAACTACTACTGTCCTTGTTAGTTTATCGTCAATAAGAGTCCTAATTGAAACCTGGGGTGGCTATTGTTGGACAAGTACATTGTATCAATGACTGCCATCTGCATATCAAGAACTGCTATGGAGACAAACAAGGACGAGGTTTTTTTTTTTATTGGAAGACTTCACATAAATGCATCATATTCGTACAGAAGAAAACACATCTGCCCATATATAATCCTTTCTAAACCCCAAGATCCAAAATGCAGCGTTATCGCAATCTTTTCATCTCATGCAGCAAAACATTCTACTTTACAAAACATCAGTTTCCACAGCCTAAGACAGTTGGAGCATGAGCAGGACCATAATGCATAACAATGCACCAAACCCTTTATCTTCAACATTTTAGCCCGCCAGTGTTCAAAGCTGGGGGATACTTCAGACCTCCAATTTTGCAGGATTACGGACCTAGCAATCAAAGTGACCAAATAAAGCAGCTTCTTATTTTCCACATTGATAATGATATTAAAAGGAATATTCCATTAATATTGCTTGAACATCCTGAGAGAAATGTAATATTCAACATAAATCTGCAATACTCCATAACAGCAGCTCAGTATTCCACAATCTTCATAAAGTCCCAGATAATATACTGTCAATTACCCGCACTCTTTTTTAAAAATCTAAAGCAAATGATGGAACATATAATGCTCACACGAATCTTCATCTGCTCAAAGATTAGACAGGCTTAACAACTTACATCTCTCATTATCTTGGCAGCCTCCTTGATTCTTCCCAGTTTTCGAGCACACATTGCTAGTCTTCTTTTTATGTACACCAGGACGTTGGTGTCTCTTCCTAAAAAAAGGCAAAGGAAAATCTTTAGTCTAGTCAGTGAAAATCAGTCCTACACGTACTATTGTTTTAAAGTGGGAATAAAAAAAGTAGTGGAATGAAAAGTCAAGAGTAGTTCAAAACTGTAGAAGCCACTTGAAACTTAAGTTACCATTCTGAGACTGGTGTTGACTGCATGCAGGACTCAATATTAAGCTAGACAATGTCATAATGGGACTGGCATAGATCGAGGCAGATAATCACAAGATTCTGAACAGATCCACAAATCAGAGTGGATGTCTTAGTGCTGGCTTCTAATGTCGACCTGAAGGGTGGCCATTTTACTACACATGTGGCAGCTGACTCTAGACTGGCTTGTAATTTTTTCACAAAAGTCATTTCTGACTTGAGTATGGAAGATAAATATGGCCTAGTTTTACTTTCCACTTTCATATCACAGCCACACTCCAGAGTTTTAAGTTCCAGCATTTTAGGTCTAAAAGTCGTTATACATTTCCTTTAGTCTGCCCGGTTTATGCTTGTTGAATTTAATATCTGAAGTTCCACTACAAGAATACCTGGAGAAAATTAATAAGTTAATTGGGATGATGTGGCCCAGGTGGAAACTGTGTTATCCTTCACATTCTAGATTATTTCTGCATCATCTGTAATTTTTCTTTTGACAGCTGCACTCCTCATAAGAGTTCATTTTGTCTTAACTTATTTATAGCCCTTTTTGTCTTGCATTAGGGCCCAAGAGACCAGAGCAACCATGTGCGAAAATCTTTCCAAAAGAACACCTCCACTCTTAAAAGTATTCTAGAGTATTTAATCTTTCTGGAGACTAAGGTCCATGGTCACAGAATAACAGGTGAAACAGAAAATTAAATAAATGGGATGGGCGGGCAAGGCAGGAGCATGTCACAGTATCAGCCTTTTACAGATTTACTGCTACTGTGCCTTGCATGTTCTTGAAGAGATTTGAGATTTAACCTTCAGTCATCTACCTCCAACCTTATCCACACAGAGATGGAATCTCAACCAGACGTTTAGATGCAGAAACAGAGTGGTCACATACCTTATTTGTAAACATTTCATCAAAAAGAGTGGGCATTGTGCATTACGTACAATGCCCAAGAAATGTTTGCCAGAGTAGCTGACTTTGGATCTGGGGAACCAGGTTCCAGACTCCGTGTCAGCTCAACATCCTGTGGCTCGGGATGAATCACTTAATCTCATACTGCCTAGCAAAAAATGAATGTGTCCTTGTGTAATTTAACTAGTGTTCATGTAAAGCGCTCCAATACCTGTGGGTCGAGTTTGCGCTATATATCACTGCAAAAAAATAGAAAATCTGGCTTACTGTGGGAACAAATGTATGATGGGTTAGAAACAGTTGGCACCACCCTGGCCATCCTTTCTATAGTGGCCTTAGGAATTACTACGAAAAAAAAAAAAAAAAAAATCACATCTTTATCAGGTGTGTGAAAAAACAATGCAGCTCAACATGCAGTGTATTCTAGTGAGGCTATTCCAAGGAGAGGACAATGTGTACATATTAGATCTGCCTATCTTCATGAGAGAGTCCAGGAAAAGCAGGTCATCTTACCTTCAGTCATTTGACGCTTCAACATTTTCTTGAAGCGGAAAAAGGGCACGATGTAAATAAACATAAAATTTGCAAGGCCTTACACTGCAATGAAATCTTCACCCTTGCTGAATACAAAGATTTTCTAGTATCTCAGGTTTAAATAACTCTAGACCTCCTTGAAAGGCTGAGCTTTGTCAACCCAGAAATGTTTGTGACTATTCTTTTTCTGGCTCTATATTTCATAATTGACACCAGAAACTGTTTGCCAATGAAATTAAATTAATTACTCACTGTAAGGTGGATAATTCTTTGTTCTATCAATGAAGTCATTGACTTACTCTTTCATTCAGATCAACTTTCCAGATGCATTTTAGTACTGGGCACTCCAAAGCTTGAATACTGAGAAGCTCTAATGCAGAACTGGCTAAAGTTACACAAGCACTGGTAAAGCCAATAGGTCTTGCAAGAGCTATTGGCTTTGCCAATGAGTTTTAGCCATGTTGGACACCAGAGTGGCTGCTATTCAGCATGGCTAAACGTTTGTGACGCAGAGGAGAATGGAGTGGAGTGTAGTAGAGTGGAATGGGGAAGGGAAGAGTAAAGTGTTGTAAAGTAGGGTGGTAGAATGCCATGTACTGGAGTGGCACAGTGCAGGGTCACAGAGTGGCATACACTGGCTGGGCATAAAGTGAACTGGTGTTGAGTGCATTGGCATGAAGTGTTGCAGCATGCATTGGTGTAGAGTATTGCACAGTGCAGTGGCATGGAGTGCAGTGGCATTGAATTCAGTGGCTTAGAGTGGTGCCGAAGGCAGTGGTGCAGAGTAGTCTTGTGTGGCATAGAGTGCAGCGTAGAGTCGAGTAGCATTGAGGTCAGTGGCGTAGAGAAGCAGAGTGGTGCAGAGTAGATTAGATACAGAGGATTGCCGTAGAGTGCAGGGGCAAAGAGTTGAGTGTTTCTGAGTAAAGTGCACTGGCGTAGAGTGTAATGTCAAGGAGTGCAGTGTTGCAGAGCAGCGAAGAGTAGAGTTGTGCAGAGTAGATTGGTGTGGCCTAGAGTGGAGTGGTACAAAGTGCAGTGGCATAGAGTAGAGTGGTGTGGTATGGAGTGGTGCAAAGTGGGGTGGTGAAAGAAGAGAAAAGTGGTGTGGAGTAGCGTAGAGTGGAGTGGACTGTTCATGGTGTGGTAGCACATTGTCCTTACAGACAACACTCTCAACTGAATCAATCAATCAATAATATTTATAAAGCGCGCTACTCACCGGTGAGGGTCTCAAGGCGCTAGGGGGAGGGGGTTACTGCTGCTCGAAGAGCCAGGTCTTGAGCTGCCTCCGGAATGCGAGGTGGTCCCGAGGTTGGCGGGGAGGGAGTTCCATGTCTTGGCCGCCAGGTAGGAGAAGGATTTCCCACCTGCCGTGGTGCGGCGGATGCGAGGGATGGTGGCGAGTGAGAGGCTGGCAGAGCGAAGTTGACGGGTGGGCGTGTAGAAACTGAGGCGACGGTTGAGGTATTCAGGTCCCTTGTTGTGGAAGGCTTTGTGTGCGTGGGTGAGGAGCCTGAAGGTGATCCTTTTGTTGACGGGTAGCCAGTGCAGCTGTCTCAGGTGGGCGTAGATGTGGCTGTGGCGGGGTATGTCTAGGATGAGGCGTGCGGAGGCGTTTTGTATTCGCTGAAGACGTTTTCTGGAGTTTTGCGGTGGTTCCTGCGTATAGGGTGTTTCCGTAGTCCAGGCGGCTTGTGACGATGGTCACAGTTTTTCTGGTGTCGCAGGGGATCCAGCGGAAGATCTTTCGGAGCATGCGGAGAGTGAGGAAGCAGGAAGACGAGACGGCATTGACTTGTTTGGTCATGGTGAGAAGCGGGTCCAGGATGAATCCAAGGTTGCGTGCGTGGTCTGAGGGGGTTGGTGCGGTGCCCAGGGCCGTGGGCCACCAAGAGTTGTCCCAGGCGGACGGGGTGTTTCCGAGGATGAGGACTTCCGTTTTGTCCGAGTTCAGTTTCAGGCGGCTGAGTTTCATCCATTCTGCAACGTCTTTCATTCCATCCTGCAGGTTGGTCTTGGCGATGGTAGGGTCCTTGGTGAGGGAAAGTATCAGTTGGGTGTCGTCGGCGTAGGAGATGATGTTGATGTTGTGTTTGCGTGCAATGTCGGCGAGGGGGCTCATGTAGACATTGAAGAGAGTCGGGCTGAGCGAGGAGCCCTGTGGGACACCACAGATGATCTTGGTGGGGTCCGAGCGGAACGGTGGGAGGTAGACTCTTTGGGAGCGGTTGGAGAGGAAAGAGGTGATCCAGTCCAGGGCCTGTCCTTGGATACCGGTGGAGCGGAGGCGGGATATTAGGGTTCGGTGGCAGACAGTGTCGAAGGCAGCTGAGAGGTCGAGGAGGATGAGGGTGGCTGTTTCTCCGTTGTCCATCAGAGTTCTGATGTCGTCTGTGACTGCGATGAGGGTGGTTTCTGTGCTGTGGTTGGCTCGGAATCCGGACTGGGAGGGGTCGAGTAGGTTATTGTCTTCAAGGAATTTGGTCAGTTGCTTGTTGACTGTCTTCTCGATGACTTTGGCAGGGAAGGGGAGGAGCGAGATGGGGCGGAAGTTCTTCAGGTCGCTGGGGTCCGCCGTAGGTTTCTTCAGTAGAGCGTTGACTTCCGTGTGTTTCCAGCTCTCGGGGAAGGTGGCAGAGGCAAACGAGCTGTTGATGATGGTCTGGAGATGGGGGGCGATGATGTAGTCGGCTTTGTTGAAGATGAAGTAGGGGCAGGGGTCCGAGGGGGCACTGGAGTGGATGATGTTCATGGTAGTTTTGGTCTCTTCCGCGCTGATGTGTGTCCAGGCGTTGAGGGTGATGGCTGGGGCTGAGGGTTCTGTGGTGGTTGGCTGGGTCTGAGGACCGAAGCTGTCGTGTAGGTCGGTGATCTTTCGATGGAAGAAGGTAGCGAGGGAGTTGCAGAGATCTTGTGAGGGCGTGATGGAGTTGGAGTTGGCGTTAGGATTGGAGAGCTCTTTGACGATGTTGAAGAGTTCTTTGCTGTTGCGAGTGTTCTTGTCCAGTCTGTCTTTCAAGGATGTTCTTTTGGTGAGGTGGATCAGCTGATGGTGTTCGCGGGTGGCGTTTTTGAGGGCAGACATGTTTTCTACGGTGTGGTCTTTGCGCCAGGTTTTCTCGAGGGTACGGCAGGTTTTCTTGGATTCCTTGAGGGTGTCTGTGAACCATTGAGGTTTCCTGGCGTTGGTCTGTCTTGGGAGGCGCCTGAGGGGTGCGAGGTTGTCAGCGCAGTTGGTGATCCATTGTGTGAGGCTGAGGGCTGTGTTGTTGGCGTCGGTGGTGATGGTAGGTTGGTTGTGGCTGAGAGTGGAGAGTAGCTGTTCCGTGGAGATTTTGTTCCAATGTCTGCGTGGGATGGGTTGTGTGCGGAGGTGGAGAGTCTTGCGTCTGAAGGTGAAGTGGACCCATCTGTGGTCGGTCCAGTGTATTACGGAGGAGTGGCTGAAGGATACGTGGATGCTGGAGGAGAAGATGGGGTCGAGCGTGTGTCCAGCGTTGTGGGTGGGGGTGTTCACCAGTTGCTTGAGACCGAGGTTGGCGAGCAGGGTGATGGTGTTGGTATCGTTGTTCTGCTCCAGGTGGAAGTTGAGGTCTCCGAGGAGGATGTAGTCCGGCGAGGCTAGGGCGTGCGGGGAGATGAAGTCAGTGATGGATTCGCTGAAGAGGGCGCGTGGTCCAGGGGGTCTGTAGATGAGAGTACCTCTGAGGGTGGTCCTGGGGTCGGTGTGGATCTGGAAGTGCATGTGTTCGGCGGCGAGGGGGGTGTCTTCGGTGGAGGTGGTGACGTTGATGGAGTCCTTGAATATGATGGCGATTCCTCCTCCGACTTGGTTGGTGCGGTCTCTCCTGGTGATCTTGTAGCCGTCGGGGATGGCTATGGCGATGTCGGGGCCGAAGAGGCGTTCATCCAGGTCTCAGTGATGAAGCCGACATCCGGTGGAGTCCAGGAGGTCCCATAGTTCAATGGCGTGCTTGTGGACGGAGCGTGCGTTGATGAGGATGCATTTGAGGTGGTTATTGGCGCGTGGGCTGGCGGGCGGGGTGCAGTCGCGGTGGAAGGTATGCTTTCAGGTAAGACATGCAAAGGGTCCATGAGTGCGTTTCGGGTTGGCTTGGAAGCAGGTTGTAGAGCGTCCCGGGTTGAGTGAGTGGAGGGAGGTGGGGTCGTAGCGGCGCTGCCGGGTTTGGGAGTGCTGGGGGCCAGGGGTCGTGGCCGCACAGCGTCCGCCATAAGAGGGAGGAGGGGGGAAGGAGGGGTCAGCTGGGGGCGGGAGACGGGCGAGGGGGCGACGAATGGGAGCAGGGGGGGCGGGCCGCACGGGTGGTGGTGGCGGGAGAGCAGAGGGCGGGGGTCAGGTAGAAGGGAAAGGGAAAGAAGAGAAGGAAGGGAAAGTGAGAGAAAAAGGGGCCGAAGAGGAAAATCCACAGGAGAAGGAGGCGAAAAAGACAAGGAGCGAGGCCAGGAGGAGAGCAGAGGAAGCGCGAAGAAGAATGGACGAGGGAGAGAACAGAGAAGAAAGAGGAAAATGGACTACAGAGGAAGGGAAGAACACAGAGGAAGGGAAGAACACAGAGGAAGGGAAGAACACAGAGGAAGGGAACAACACAGAGGAAGGGAACAACACAGAGGAAGGGAACAACACAGAGGAAGGGAACAACACAGAGGAAGGGAACAACACAGAGGAAGGGAACAACACAGAGGAAGGGAACAACACAGAGGAAGGGAACAACACAGAGGAAGGGAACAACACAGAGGAAGGGAACAACACAGAGGAAGGGAACAACACAGAGGAAGGGAACAACACGAAGGAAATGGAGTACAGAAGGAGAAGAACATGAAGATGGGGTGAGGAAGAGGAGCAGAACACGAAGAAAATGGGGTGAGGAAGAAGAGCAGAACACAAAGAAAATGGGGTGAGGAAGAAGAGCAGAACACAAAGAAAATGGGGTGAGGAAGAAGAGCAGAACACAGAGAAAATGGATACCAGAGGAAGGGCAGAAAACGGAGGAAATGGACTGCAGAAGGAGAAGAACTCAGAAGAAGAGCAGAACACGAAGAAACTGGAGTACAGGACGAGAAGAACACAGAAGAAGAGCAGAACACGAAGAAAATGGAGAGAGGAAGAAGAGCAGAACACGAAGAAAATGGATACCAGAGGAAGGGCAGAAAGCTAAGAAAAATGGACAGAGAGAGAGGACAGCAGAGGTACGAAGAAGAAGTTGGAAGATAGAGAGTTCAGAAGACAGAGGTGAGTAACGAGGGGCTGGACGGAGGGAGCGCAGGGAGTACTTACGGTTCTGCTGGGAGGTGGCAGGAGCCTGGGCAGGTGGAGCTGCAGCGGTAGGGGAAGCGACCTACCCTAATGACCATTACATTTGCACAGACTTACAGTTTTACTAATATAGCTTCACAGTGCCCAGATGAAAAAGTGTGGAAATTGCATCACCTAATGTGATGGTTTGTTTCGATCATATTAAAGTATTTATTTCCAACACACTTCAGAAATAACAAATAAAATGTGCTTCATTTGTGCTCCAAATTCTGAAAGGTTCTGAAAATACTTTTTTTTTTTTTTTTTAACCACACAACATTTAAATACTCTAAGTCAGAGAAAGAAAAGTGAACAAATTCCCTTAGAAGACTGAGCCTGACATTTGACCTCAGTCTTGGAATGCACACCAAGTGTGACGAGATAAGAATAAGCTTTACAGGCCTGTTTACAGAAAGGGATCACTCAGAAGGATACTGTAAATAGGTTTTAAGCAAGAGAAGGTACAAAATACAGCCTAAAACAAATAAAGCCAGAAAATGGAAAGCCAGGAAAAGTGAGTTACAAACCACAACGCCATTGGCAAGCGACAGGCAGTATTCATTCTTAGGTCAGCTTTCTCATTGTTCCCAAGATGTCTTCTGCAAACCAGAGAGATACGCTGGTCTGGTAGGCTCCAACCTAAAAAGGACACCATCTGGGGAAGACGAAAAAGGTTTTCTGTGATCGCTCCACAATCCTGAAGCAGAGAATGGAAACACTATCCTGGGGCCTGCTCCTGATTTCATCATAAAGCCATAAAATGGTGGTGGAGGAATTGTCACTTCAATTAAACATATGATATTGAAGAAATAGAGGACTAGGTAGTGGAGAAAACAATCATGGAGGACAACAGCTTCCATGGTAAGGTTTGAAATATGCTGTCCCAACCACCTGAAGACTCAGACCTTGCTTCCAGGTCGGAGAGGGTAGAACAGCGTAGAAAGGATGTGGATCCTAATTACTGTACCTGACAACATCAGTTGTTTAGTCTCTTTACTGATGCTTCAGTTAGTCCCCATATTTCCATTCCCTCACCTTTGTTGTTTTCTCAATTTATCAGTTCCCTCTAATTCCCTTCTTCCTACTTCCAGTGCTTAGCCATGTTTTGCTGTAGACTCATCTTTAGCTTTGGACTCTGCTGGTGAAGTCATGAGTCTGTGTAAAACCATAACAATTAGGCTTGATGACTTGGAACCTTATTTTGTACTAGACTATGGATTTCCCTTTTGCTTTTAATTAGATTCTACATTCCAGTAGAGAGGTGTGCTCTTTGTTGTTCTTGGGTAAGTTTCCTGGTTTACCTAGGGGTTATTACAGCAATGCTTCCTCTCACACCGGGTAATACGTATCCCAAGATTCCTTATTACCCTTTTGCTACAACTGCCATTGCAGCACCTGAAAGATCCTCTAGATATCCTCAGCTGTTTCAAGCCTTTGTGGCCCAATATAGGCGTCATTATCTTGCCTAAACCGCAGCAGTGTTTACAGATCAGTAAAAAAGTAATGCCGAAGCTACTATGCTAGAGCAAAAATACATTATTATAGGTAATACTTCTAATTTTTAATCTTAAAGTCCTTGGCTTTGCAATATCTAGACATCTGTATAACAATTTAGCACGATTTTCAGCAAACAAAAGCTCTGGCTAGCAGTGTATTGTGGACAATTAAGACTTCAATAAGCTTCCAAAGGTATTATTACCTATATTAGTCAGTATCAATAGTTAATGGCTAAGGCAGGCAGGACAGATGAATCTGCAGCTGCCGCATTTTAGCAGGGCTAATGAGAGGAAAGAGGCTTTAGCTAAGGTAGTGAATTGGCCCACATCATCAGCAGCAATGAAAGCCAACAAGAAACACCCTTTTACCCCAAAATAATTGTTTTGAAAAACACAGTGGATGAGGCAGAAAACTCCATGAAATGCTCTGAATGAAATAAATGGAGATTCGGAATAATAGAAATACTACTGCAGAAGAAAAGAAATGAAGATGTGGGTCATGTGGAATTGGCAGAGTCTTTCCTTAGCTGGGAGAGAGCCATACCCTAACAGACCATCCACCATTGGGTGACTGCATTTAACTAATTTCTGAGACTTCTGTAAACCTTTTTCCAGTGAAATGTCACTGCCTTGTCGTTTTAGTTCATGCAAAATGCATTGACTCTGTGGCAATTATTAAGCTTAAACTGAAATCATTTTCTACTTTATATAAGCATGAATACTTAATTTCACCTTTTATGCAGTTCCAATACACATATATGCACAAGCCACACTGCAGACTATCATCAATCTGTCTTGTTTTCATTACAGTGTTAGTGGTTGCTTACTGTATTGGGCTTCATTCTGAATACTCTGGTACTGTGACTTTTTATATATAGTTTCCCCTGCTCTCAGTGCCTGCTTCAGTAGCTTCTCTGCATCAGAAATAGTAGTTGCTTCCTCCTCAGCCAGAAGAAGATATGCAGTCGGACACCTTCATTGAACAAAAACAGAGAAAATATGACCTGGAGGGAATTTATCTCCAAGGGAAGACCTTTCCATCTAAATATGCCACATAATGGTACAACATCTCTTGGTCCATAGAAAATAGAAGGCGTACAGTATAAAAACGCGAGTTGGCTGGGCTGGATTGTAAGAGTCAAACAATACATTTAAAAATTCCTACTGTGAAAATCATGAAGTATTGCAATTCCAGAATATTAAAATAAAATTCATAATGCATAAATTGTTCAAATCATAATTAATATAAACACACAGGTTTCTGGGATAACCTAAAGACAGGAAAAAAGAGGGAGAAAGAAAATGGAAGGAGAATGCTAGAGAGAGAACTTACATGGAAAGTGGCTGAGTTTAGTTAGTTAAGGTTGATTTGAGCTGAATGGGGACCACCACATAAAACATTAAAAGAGAGCAAATAAAGCAATTGGTGTACAAAGTTAGTTGTGAGGTAACTCAAATTCTGCCAATATCCTCAAGCCCTACCCATGAAATAACAGAGAATTTCATTTCCTACACCTGGATAAGCCAGTGTCCAGAAAACATCATCAAGACCACAGGACAAAGCTTGGCAGATGTGGGGACATTAAAAACACAAAATGAAACTTAAATTTCCATCCAAAGCCCTTTGGCAAAATCAGAAGGAAATGCTGTGTATTTGTCACTTAGTTCCTCCACCCAACCCAATTATCCAGGATGCTAAAATAGAGGGAACAATTAGCCCATCTAAGGATACGAAAATGGCAGCCAAACTGTATGAAGCTGGATTACTGCAATGAGGAAAAGTTACTCACCACGAGCTAATACCTAAAAAACAGTGTCTTGGAGCTAGAACCTGAAGGGGCAAAAGAATACTGTAGGAAGGAATCAACAGAATAGCCAATTTTACACACTTTTCAGAAAGCGGAGGTTGTGAGATTTCAATTGCAAAAATAAATTCAATTTTTTGCATGAAAGAAACATGGCCCGATACAATATATACATCCATGATATATATTTATTTATTTTATAAACATACACGGGGCGGGTCGAAATCCACTAGAAGGCAGGGATTTTATTTGATATATTTGTGCAAAGCATTATATCATGTTAACTGTTTTATTTCTCGTCAGCATTTGTGATCATAATCTTTTATTTCTCCTGAGCTTTTGATTTCCTTTCCTGTGACTCTTGCATGTGGTATAGTTACTGGTAGATCTACAGGTTGTGTAGGTGCATGTGTTTGTTAAGAAAGTTTTTTTGTACTGTTTTCTATAAATGAGTATCATTTCCCACCATGAACATGGTTTTTTTGTGAATGGTGCAATAGCAGCATTTTTAGCTTCTGATTTATTGTGTGTGAAATGGGATTTGTGTATTTTGTGTATTGTGCTGCCTTAAGGTAATTTTATTTTGCTTTTCCTTTCTAGTGGGATATCTTTGGTACTTGCTGTGTCCATGCAGGGAAGGTGATGAGTCTAGCTGCCTCTGGCAAATTAGTGGTAGCATTTTTGAGCATGCAGGTCTTTGTGATAAAGCCTTACTTTGACATTGTTTATTACTTATTTTACCCAGTGTTGGGTATTATTGACTTATGTAAAGTTACTTTTCTTAGTAAGGATTATGGCTAGCCACAGAATTACCGCTCAACAGGTTGCCGGTATGCTTTTCGAATCTTCCTCTGACCAGGATTATGAGACCAACTGTGCATCTGAGTAAGAGGAGGAAGTGCAAGATTCTTGCAGCAAGTTTTCTGTCCGAGAAGAATCATCTGATGATGGAGCCACTCTTATTGTGGAGGAAGGGCCTGGTTGAGAGAAGGAAACTGATGTGCCAATAGTGCATCAAGAGGCATCTGGATTGCAGCCTGAGGCTTTAAAGGCTTCCCATCGGAAACACAGAACTCTGGGTTGCCCCAAACATGGTGTAGCTGGTACCGCCTGCATTTACTGTGTTGCAGGGTGCAGAGTGAATACTGAAATCTTTTTGCATATAATTTCTTTCAGTTGTTTATGGACAATTTATTTTTGGATGAATTTCTTCACCAGACTATTTTGTACGCTGAACACTATTCGAGGGACAACAGTGCTAGACTTAAGCCCCACTGTAGAGCTAGCCGTTGGACTCCCACAAATCTAGATGAGTTGAAGTTCTTGGGTTTAACTTTTTTGATGGGCTTGATAAGGAATCTGTCACTGTCTTCATATTGGGTTACTACTCCCTTGATGACAACTGCTATATTTCCTGCAACCATTAGTCATAATCGGTATTTGCTTCTGTTTGGATGCTGCATTTTGTGGATAATGCTTCAGCGTTACCATAAGAGTATTCTGATTGTGACAGTCTTTTTAAGATTCGGCCTGTCCTTGATCACTTTGTAGATCTTTTTTCAGAGATCTATGTTCCAGGAAAAGAAACACCTGTAAGGTGAGTCTTTGGTCCTGTTCAAGGGCTGTTTGGTTTTTAGGCAGTACATTCCTAGCAAGAGGGCACGTTATGGAATTAAAATGTATATGCTGTCTGAGAGTAGTACAGAATGTAGCTATAATTTCAGGGTGTACAGTGGTAGGGATTCCAGAATTGACCCCTCTGGTAGTCCAGCCACTTTTGGTGTTAGTGAGAAAATTGTTTGGGAACTTGGTAGATGTCTTTTTAACAAAGGTCACCATGTATGGTTCAAATGTCTTAATTGGTTTTCAATTTAAAAAAGAGAAGGAGAAAAACTAAAGGGGTGTCGCAGCACCCAAAACTCCTAGAAGGACAAACAGGCAGCAAGCCCCACCCCCGGGTGCGCCAGCATATGGTCCCGTCCGCAGAATTAGGAGTGGGGTCTCTAACACAGCTACCCTCTGATCCGCGCTTTAGGGGCTCTCCCTTTCTTGCAGTCAGAGAAGTCGCAGGTACTTAGGGTAGGTCAATTCTCTAAATTCTCCAGAGAGTAAGGACAAGAAGAGGTGTGTCAGCTCCCTATAGGATTTTCCCTGTGATGTGAGGGAAAGAGTGAGCTTTTCCATCCCCAGGATTGACCCTACCCCGGTCCATGAACAGCCACCGCTTGTCCGAGCCTGGTCTGGACCACTCCATCAGGTACCTAAGATGCGTTGCCTTGTAATATGGCTGGACACCTAGGATTCCCAGGCCCCTCCCACTGTGCAGGGGTTGATATGCCAGGAGGCGAGCCATTCTGTGTTTTTTACCCCCCATACGGAGCCGTTGATTTCACCCTGCAACTCCTGGAGGGAACCGGGAGGAGGCTCGGCCGGAAGCACCTAAAATACAAGTAGTGCCCTGGGGAGAACGGACATTTTATGGCAGCTATTCTGCCAATCCAAGAGATTGAATGGTGTCTCCACTTGGCCAAGTCTGCCTTGACCCCTCTCAGGAGAAGCTGGTAATTGAGCGTAGCTGATTCTAATACTGTCCTAGCTATCTGAATGCCCAGATATGGGATGGAGTCTATCTGCCACTGGAATGGATATTGCTGTGGTAGTATGTTCACTGTCTCCCTCTGGAGACAGAGACTGAGGGCCTGGGACTTTGAGAGGTTTATCTGGAAATCTGGCTCCGTCCCAAAAGCCTCCACCTCTCCTAGGAAAGCCAGGAGGGCCTTTAACGAATTGAGTGCCACCACTACATTGTCTGCATAGAGCGCAATGGTATATTCTTCTCCACCAAAGGCAACACCAGTGATCGCTGGGCTGCCCCTCACCCTCTGCGCAAATGGCTCCATATGTAGAGTAAAAAGTAGGGAGGACAGCGGGCACCCCTGGAGGGTCCCGCAACCCACCAAGAAGAGAGTGGATATCACCCCGTTGACTCTGACTGAGGCTCTTGGTTAGCTATATGCACTCTCAATCCAAGCTCGGAACCGGGGCCCCAGGCCAAAGTGCTCCAACGTTGAGTGGGGGTGCGGCCAGTGAACTCAGTGGAATGCCTTCTCAGCATATATGCTGAGCAGCATTAGTTCCCTCCCCGCTCGCTGAGCCTTGTCCAATGTGTGAAGTATCTGTTTGGTGTTGTCTCCACACTGTCGGTGCGTGATGAGACCCGCCTGGTCGGGGTCTACCAATCCAGCCATCAGTGGGTTCAGGAGAGCGGCAACAATACTCAGAGGCAACTGGAAGTCTATGTTTAGTAATGAGATAGGTCTGTAGGAAAAGCACTCAATGGGGTCCATCCCAGGGTTAGGGATTACCACAATGCATGCGTCCAGCATAGATGCCGGCATTCCCCCAGGCCGGTAATATTGTTAAAAAGTCGAGTTAAGATCAGTGCCAAGCTGGTACTGAATGATTTGTAGAAGGAGCAGGGGAAACCATCTGGAGGCCTCAAAATCCCTGGGACCAATCGAGCTACTGCCAAAATTACCTCCTCTAACCTAATAGGGTCTTCGAGCGGGGCTGCCTCAAAGGCCATCAGTTTAGTCGTGTGAGCCTGTTTGATATATTGTTGTGAGGTGCACAAGTCAGTCTGTTGAGGGGAGTAAAGAGCCTGATAAAAGCTACGGTAGGCCGAGGCAATCTCAGTGTTGCTAGATACCTCTGATCCCTCCAGGTTCCTTATTACTTCCACCCCCATGATCTGCCTCTGGACCCTTACCTGGTTGCCAAAAGGCAGCCACATTTGTTGCTGCCCACGTGATAAGAATGACCGAGATCTGCATATTCCGCCCTAACCAAGTCGAGCCCCGCAACTTAGGTCTTAGCTCCACTGAGTTGTCTCCAAACTCTCAGTGCCCCCATCCTCTTGTGTATCCTCTCTAGTTCAGTAACCTGCTGCTGTAGTTGTGCCCTTTTCCTCGAATCTGATTTTGTTATCCGACACCAATATCGCAATGAATTCCCCTCTTACTACTGCCTTTAGCATGTACCACAATAGAGAGATTGGTGTATCAGCTGTGTCATTAAATTCTAATAATGTAGCAGTAGCTTAGAGGTGTTGTCAGTTCAGTACTGCAAGGTAGGAGAGGAGTCTGTTCCGTCCGGATGTTGGGGGAACTGGTGTGGCGTCGGTGGCGAGGCGTCTGTTCCTTGAGACCCGGCAGGGTCAATGGATCAAGTTGATCAAGATGTAATGTGTTGACTACACAGTGTTGCAATCACTCTGCAGGACGTCAGACTTGAGTTGCGGGCCGCAGTTGTTGCATGCCTCGGTCATTGCGTGCCGCGGTCATTGCGTGCAGCGAGTACCACAGAGCTGCAGCAGGCATCGGTGCAGTCCAGATGAGTCCTTTAAGCAGCCAGGCAGTTCCTCTGACAGCGTCCAGGTGTAGATCCAGAAGTGTCTGATTTGGTAAGGTCACAGAGACAGTTTATACCCAAAAGTACCTTTGAAGTGAGGAAACTTCAAAGAGTGATTTTCAAGTTCACAAGCCCCCCCCTTCAGCCCAGTCCTGTGTGCCAGCATCCCTGTGGGGGGTTATCAGTCTTGTGTGAGGGCAGGCTATTGACCTTTGAAGTGTAAGAGAGAGACCCTCCACCCTTCTTGCCCAGGGTTACTCATTCAGTATGCAGATGACTGCAGATGTGACAGAGTATACTGTGCCTATGGCTGTCAGGGCGGGAATGCACACAGGAAGCTACCAAACAGCACAGACCAGATGTGGATTGGAGATAGGCTGGAAGGCACAGATGGCAATAAGTGCAGAGAAATGCCCACTTTCTAAAAGTGGCATTTCTAAAATAATAATATTAAAACCAACTTCACCAGTAAGCAGGATTTCCATTACAATTCTGGCGATACTAAACATGGCAGGGCTACTCCTTTGAGATCACAATCTACCTCTTAAAAGTATATGGAGGGCAGGACTAATGCTAGTCCATGCAGGCCTCACAGTAGTGGAAAACAAATGTGTGAGCTTTTCACTACCAGGACTTGTAAAACGCATAAGTACATGTCCTGCCTTTTACTTACATAGCGCCACTGCCCTGCGGGTTACCTAGGGCCTACCTTAGGGGTGACATATGTAGAAAAGGGGGGGGGGAGGTTAAGGATTGGCAAGTAGTTTTAAATGACAAGTCAAAATACAGACACAGGCCTTGAAATAGCATGCTTGGGATATGGTTATCAGGCTACATATATATGGGTGCCACAACTAGTGCTGCAGGCCCACTAGTAGTGCTCACTTTACAAGCCATGGGCACCTATAGTGCACTTTACCAGGGACTTAAAAGTAAATTAAATATGCCAATTGGGTATGAGCCAATGTCACCATGTTTTAGGGGGTAGAGCACATGCACTTTAGCACTGGTTAGCAATGATAAAGTGTCCAGAGTCCTGAAGCCAACAAAATGAGGTCTGAAAACAGGGAGGATGAAGGCAAAAAGTTTGGGGTGACCTTTCAGAGAGGGCCATTTTCCAAAAGTTGCCATAGATAAAACTATCCAGTGACTAGTCGGTGTCTTTCAAACACGAGACTGAATTAAGGGAGAGTATTTAAGGTGTTTGGCCAGGATATCATATTGTAAGATAACACTAAATTCCTAAAATGTAGCAGCAATGAAGACCAATAAAACTAATAATGGACTTTAGACACCAAAGTTAATGTATTTGAAGCATAAATACTCAATTAGTTTGACACTGGGTACTAAGAAGGAACATGGGCAAGATTCAGACAAAAAGTCCATAACGTTACTTGAGGCTATTTGAAATACTCTTACAACTAGCCACTGAGCACACCTAACAGCATGCATTTTAAACGCTAGTAACCCCTCTCAGGGAAAAGGATCCAGCAAAGGTTTCATGGAACCTTAGCAACATGGTCTGGGATTATTACCAGGAAATATTGGTGTGGGTTAAAAATCATAAGAAAGAGCCTAGGAACAAGTTAAATGGCAACATAATTAAATTCTTAATCAGTGTGGGTATTGAATTTGTGATAACATAGCCTCATTAATCCATGGGGTGCTTTCCCGCATGTCCTGAAGGAGTTCAACTCTGCTAGGCTGCAGGGAGCCATTTATCCAGAACACACACCCAAACACAAAGGGTTGTAAATTGACTCTGGGAGAGAAAAAGGCCAGCATGAGGGGTTTGTTACCAACGAAAGTCACAAGCATGCAGTGACAGCTGGTGACCTTTACAAGTGGCAGGTTGTAGACCAGGCTCGAATTCCAATGAGCTTCTTCTTGAAGGGTTCTCTCACACTTTCTTGCACTAAGGGCCTCATTTACAAAGATATGGCGTAGGGCAGCACAGCAAGTCTTCTTGCTGCGCTGCCCTATGCCAAATCAAATGGACAGAAATGCACCATATCTACGAGATACAGTGCATTCCTGTCCTTTCATGTGGGGCAGCATCAAAATCCGGAAAACACTGCCCGCAACATCCATGGAACGCCTCCTTGACACAGAGTAAGGCAACACAGTGCTCTGCGCTGCCTTGCCTTACTCCATATCTTTGAGGCCATGCAAAGAGGCTTTGCATGGCCTCACAGATATGATTGAGAGGCCTGCGCCACCGGAGCATCTAAAAAAAAGTGACGCTACGACAGCACAGACCTACGGAAATAACCCCCTAAGTTTACTGCATCACTTTGACTCATTCAGTCTTGCTCTGTCTCACCGATTCATCCAGTCTAACTTACTCTACTCTGTCTCATGCAGTCCCACTCATTCTGAATCACTCAGTCGTGCTGTGACTCACTCAGTCTCACACACAGTAACACCGATTTACACTGTCATTCTCCCTCACATTCATCCTCACACATACTCGTCCTTACTGTCACTCATTCTCACTCACTCCTTCACTGACTCTCACATGCTATTAGTATTGGGAGTTCACCAGCTCTGAACAGTATCTCTGATGGCTGGAACAGGCACCTTCATGCACCAGTGTCAGCAATCAAACAAACAATGTCACTAACTGCATTAGTGTGTTGCTGAACCCAAAGTCGGTCCGAATATTATTTTTATTATACCAAGAACGAGTGACTCACTCTTGATACTATAAAAATGGACCACAAGACAAGGAGTGTGTAGTCTAGATGTGGAGCCCGTAAAGGAGAGCCGCCACCGGTCCAGGCACACCTATCCATCAAACCATTCCATCCAGTCAATCATCCATCCTGCCACTTATCCACCCCCTTTTGTCCATCCATCCATTCATTCATCCATTTCTTCACCATCCATCAATCCTTTTGCTTATCCATCCGCCCTTTGCGCCATATATCCTTCCATCCATCCATCCATCATTCTACCTTTGGCCCATTCATCTTTCCACCCTTTTACTCAGCCATCCATACTAATACCCATTGTAGGAAAGCCCTCCTTTTTGCCGTGGTCACCCCAAACATTTTGACTGTTACTGACTGACTGTGCCCTGGCTAGTACTAACCAGTCTCGGGGCCAGCGCTCTGTGTAAAATGGATTATACAAATTAGGCTAATTATTATTGGCTGCGTCAACCTACCTACAAAGTCCCTAGTATATGGTAGGGCATAGGTTTAGGGACTCCAGCATAGGTGGTACACCCATGTGTGCACTGCGGTGGTCTAGGCTGCTTTTAAGCTAAAGTCAACCCCAAATTCGACTTTGGAATTAAAAGTACTCCCAATGTCCTAAGCTACCTTATTTTTATATTACGTCAACCCTAAGGCATGCCCTAAGTGCCCCCAGGGTTGGGTGCAGGGTATCTATAAGCTGGGAATTTATACAAGATGTATTTTAAGCCCTAGTGAGTGAAAAATAGCCTAATTTGTTTTTCCCATTGTAGAGAATGGGCTCCATAGGCTAACATGGACAGACTTGATTTTAAAATAATGAAGTCTTATTTTCCATAGGAAAGAGTCAAATATGGCGTGTTTAGTATGAAACTAAAAGTTATAATATATCCAACAACTTGCCACTGTTGAATTTGATATAACTTGTACCTAGAAAGAGTTTTAGAACTCTTGCTAAAAGTTATCATCATCAGCCCTGTGGTGCCTTTCTCCGATTGGTCAGCCTCTGGCAGCCTGAGCCTTGATGATGTGTGAAGTGGCCTGGGCTGAAACAAAGGAACCAACCGGGTGCGAGGAGATCTGCCTCAGCAGATGGTAGAACAGGATGGCGGGTGGGAGGGGGCAGCAAAACTGGACTTCAAAGGAAGGAAGGACATTTCGGACAGCAACTGTACCTCCCCCATTTCCTGCAAACTCAGGTGCCCCCTGATTAGATTAGATTAAGAGGGGGCTAGAAAGGGGTGTGTTAAGGGAAACTTAGAACCCCAGTGGGTGGGCTCATCCAGATCTAAAATCGAAGACTGAATTTTTGCCATCTTGGATTTTAGAGGAATGTTGCTCCCTGGGATTGATTTCTGCCACACTTCCCAGGAAGTGGTCACTCACTAGGGTGGTGGCCTGCACATGATTGGACAGAACCTCCTCACTCCCTTGCTTTCCACCTCAGGAGCAAGGATAAATATGGCAGAGCTGCACACACACCTCAGATCCCTGCTAAAAGAAGATACTGGAGAACGACTGCCCTGCTGGACCCCTGGCCTGCACTCAGGGGGTCAGTCCGACGTCGGCGGTCCTTTAACAGGACGCCAAAGCTGCTGCAGGCAAAAGACCAACAGTACTGGAGGTCTTTTGCCCACCATATTTGGAGTGTTCCGCTGGGGCAGCGGAAGAAAAACAGCGTTTCTGCCCAGTGGAACACTCACCACAACACTGACGCAGTATCACAATTGAGCCGGCTGCAATGTTGTGGTGCACTGGGTGCGACATCACCCGTCACGCATTCACTGGGGCTGTGCATGGGGGCCCCTGCACTGCTTGCCATGGAAAGGCTGGCTGCAGCCTGGCGGTTGGACCGTGGCGACTCCGCCACGGGCTGAATAGGGTGGTAGGATAGCCCAGCTTTGGTGGTCCTTAACACCACCGCGGACCTGGCAGTCAATGACCGCCAGGGTCCGAATGAGCCCCTCAGTGTCCTGCACCAGCTGCACACTTTGAGCTTCATCCAGAAAAGGACTTTGCCTGACTTCTAAGACCTCAAGAAGGGACTCCCTGTAAGCTTTTCGATTTAAGCCAGGACCATTCTGGGAGTTGAAGTCCCAACCATCAAGGAGCAATTTAGAGCTTCTGAAACCTTAGGGTGAGTTGTGGACACCTAAAGAAATTCTGGAAGAAGATCTAGAAGTTTGGAGCAACTCTGGGAAAAAAAAAAAAAGCTCCCTAAGTGGACATACCTGACGACGTGAGTCAAGCCAGCCAACATAGACTGTGACCTGGCCTGACTTGCAGGTTCATCTCGATGAAAAGCTCCCGAGCCCCAAACTTCCAGGATTTCACAGAGGGCTCATGGAAAGGCAATCCCACTAAGTTGCATCGCAATTGGCTTGCCGTGGAGGGTCGTCTGACGTCAGAGAGAAAAAGCTCCAAAAATGTTTCTAAATCCTAACATAAAATCCTTGACCGATGTCTCCTGCAATGTGCATCCAAAGAGGGCTCCAGGGAGGTTGACTTTGATTTGTGACTTCATCTCGGTCCAGAAAATCTTCAAGAAAAAGGCTTAGTCCGAAGGTAAAACTTTAACCGAAGACTCTCGCTCACTGTAGCCGAACAAGGCTCCACTGCGGTCGGCCTCAAATTTGGACTTTGCACCGGTCAAGTGCTACCAGATGTCCCATGTGGAGCCCTCTGTTTCTAAGTGCTGGAAAACATATAGGGGGTTATTACAACTTTGGAGGAGGTGTTAATCCGTCCCAAAAGTGACGGTAAAGTGACGGATATACCACCAGCCGTATTACGAGTCCATTATATCCTATGGAACTCTTAATACATCTGGTGGTATATCCGTCACTTTACCGTCACTTTTGGGACGGATTAACACCTCCTCCAAAGTTGTAATAACCCCCATAATATTTTAAAACTCATACCTCCGGTTCCCTTAATTGAATTTTTGTTGTGAATCTATTTTTTATAAATTGGTGTTTGATTTTTATTGTGTTTTGTGTTTTACTTATTAAATGTTTTGTGATTAATAAACTCTTTACACACCAGTCTCCTAAATTAAGCCTAACTGCTCGTTGCCAAGCAAGGATTAATTTATTGAGACCACAATTGGACCCAGTGGGGGTTTGTGGCCTATTAAGTGTAGGTACTTACCTGTCCTTACCAACAATCCACTTTCCAACACCCATCATCCATCCATCCATCCATCCATCCATCTATCCATCTTTCTATTCTTCGGCCCATCCATACATCTATCCACTCATATATACCTCCATAAACCCTTTTCACTCAGCCATCCGTACGTTCACTCACTCATCCATATTTTCAGCCATCCATCAATTCATCCTTTCACTCATCCATCTATCCTTTCATCCAGACATCCACCTGACCTGCCTTTCATTCATCCATTGTTTTACTCATCCATCTTTCCACACACACACATACTCATCCATCCTTTGGTTCATCCATCCATATTTTTCACTCTATCCATTCACCCACTCATCCGTGCTTTTGCATTTCCATTCATCCATACATCCTTCCATCCATCCATCTTTTCACTCCTGCATCCATTCACCCTTTCACCTATCCAGCCATCTTCCCTTTCATTCATACACCCTCTCATTGTTTCACCTTTCCATTCTTACTCCTTCCTTTCACTCATTCATACATCTATTCATCCACCATTTCATCAATCCATCCATTTATCCACCAACCCTTCCTTCCACTCACTCAACCTCCCAAATTAATTATGAGGCTCGGTCTATTTCTCTGCAAACAGAAGAGGCCCATCAAGAGCTCCACCTCCTGCATCTGCTAAAGCAGGAAGGGGAGTGTGGTCATTGGGGGGGAGGGGGTGGACAATGCTCTGATGCAGAAACTTAACTGCACACTGGCTTCTTATGCTACTGATGCAATTGTCGTCTGCAGCTGTTCCCTTCATTCTCTTTGTTCTCTACAGAGTCAAGATAAGGAGCACTGTGTGCTCAGCTCCATAATGTTTTTTTTTCCAAAGTGAAACCAAATTCAGTACTAAACACCTGTTCCTGCCAGGAGACCAGCTCCCTGACACCTCCTACAGCCTGCCCCTCTGTGACAATCAACAAATTCTTGCCACTCACTCCCTCATTATCCTCATCGGCCTGCACCAGTCACCAAAGTGAATGGAGCTTTGCTAACTCCTCCTCAAGTGTTTATGCGCCCCAAACGCAACCAGAAGCATGGCTTTTCAATTCAGCACTTCCTCTCCTGTGATGTCACTGCAGTAGCTTGTGCCTGCAGGTCGAAGAAAACCTCGCCTGGCTGTCACTTGTGCAGTAGGACATCTGTAAAGTTTACTAGAGTTCACCCAGGAGATTCAGCACACTCACTCGGAGCAGTAATTTATTTTCAGCTGCTCTGTGTTTTTCCCTGTTCTTGCCCCAGAGGGTGGCAGGGCAATGCCCCTTCTGCCCATGAATACCAGTTTCCCTTGCCAGCAAGACTTTGTACAACTTACAAGCTGGCCCACTGCAGCCACAAGGTCAGCCACCAGCTCAGGTAGAAGCGGCAGCAATGAGGACCCCTTAGCATTGCAATAAGCCATCATGACAGATACGTAGATAAACATAATTGTTTGGGGGAACGGACTGAATTTTGACTGTGAATTTTTAGGTTTTAGGGCATGTATGGCCAAGGAGTGTTATGGCTGTACAGTATACCTGGTCAAAGTGAAAGTGTGTGAAGCACAGCCACTGGAAGTGCACCCAGAGCTCCTGACTGAAGCACAGCTTCAGGAAGTTACGGCCACCTCGCAAGCCTGGTTAACTGGAGTGGTATAAAACATGTGCAGTATCCAGCTAGGTGTGCTCCTCATGTATGGGGCCCAGTTCCGCAAATGGTTTAAAGGTACCACTGATATGTTGTTTGAAGCACACTGTCTAAGATTCGCCACTGTTAACATCAATCAAAAGTCAAAAGAAAACATTCAGTGGCCTGAAGGAAGGCACTTTCAATATTTGATATTACTGGATATATTTAGGAGGGAGAAAAGGATTCTATTTACTGCACAGGTAACGGTGTACAGACAGCACTTGCTGTGATGTTTTAAATTACTGATAAGGTCAGTCCACCTGGAGAAGTTATGGAGCTAGACTGTCATACTACTTCACCTCTTTCATTTGAATACATACAAATGCCTTCAGAAGGATGTCTGGCCCCTCTTAGACTGGCCGTGCCGTCATCAAGGAGCTTCAAGTGTTAATAGTGTATAAGCTCAGGAACCAGGCAGTTGAGCTCCGCGATTCAATGCTGGGATGCTGCGTTTCATAAACGTCTATTTTGGATGCCCCCAACATGGAAAGATGTTTGTCAGCACTTCGTTATTTAAAACCCATTAGTAGTGTTCTAAGAATTGACTGCTTTTATGTTTGGCAGACCCAGAATATAAAGTGCCAACAGCCTCTCACCTGGACCGAATCTCACATTTTCTGAGCTTTTTAGGAAAGCACTCCAATCCTTGTTTGTTCACTTAATATATACTGGAACTATTGTCTGTCTGAAGTAAGAGAGGATGCCCTTTGAACATCAGTAAGAACAAGCATTTGCAATGCAACGGGTCTCACATTTGCTCGAGTTAGAACTATTAGCATTGGAAATTCCTAATTGGACCTTTCATGCCACATAAATTGAAAATAAAAAGTAAAACAGTTGACCTAAGGAAGCCAATTCAAAGAGCCACGACCGCCATGAGCGTGAATGAGAAACACAAAAAGGGAAAAGAAGTTTGCTCGCAGTCAAACATATCGGCAAACACGCAGTTATCCACATAACAGGGTCAATGGCCCGGGCAGTAACAAAACTGCCCCAAGGAGGGACAAACATATTTCTGAAAGGCAAGCCCATGAACGAGTGATAGTGATGGGCGTGCGGTGGGCTTTGTTAAAATCCCACAGATAGATGACAACACAACAATACACCAAAGAACTTGCACACTCAAACTAAAAAGAGTAAGACTACATGTAACCGGGACAGTCTCCTCTGAGGGTCCGATACACCAAAAGGCAGGACAAATTAAGCATATTCACCGAACAAAGGCAGGCATTTAGGAAAGGCACTAACAGGAACGAATGAAAAAGATGAGAGGTGCTTGAATCCCACATTGCAGATACAGCAGGTCTCAAAAGAGACAGCCAATGCGCTGCCGAGAAGAGACCTAAAAAGGGGTTATGTACCTCCCTACCTTGGAGAGGATTTCACTATCATCACAGAATCAACCTCTGTTTTCAGGCACACATTCTTTTTCAGCATCTTTCAGAGATTACTATTTTCACACAAGCCGAAAATACATGTTTCTCTTTAAATCTGCCTGCCTAACTCATTCCTTCAGTAGTCCATTCATTTGAACAGGCTGTTCTGAAGGGTTTCATCCTGTTGAACTCAAACTCCAAACTCCTGTTCTTTAACTTATTCCGCAAGGAGATAGGGTTGCCAAAGAACTGGCCTCAGATCTGCACATTACCATAAAATCAGCAGACACAGGAGAGGCTGTCTTTATCCACCAAACCACAGATTATCAACAAGAGTCTTTTAAACAAATGAGTGATAGCTGCTACTACTGCTCGATCTGATAGGACGCCACACTAAAGCTCCAACTAACCATCAAATGACTTGTCTATGAAGGCATGGACTCTGAGTGGAACACTCATAATGAGGCTGTAATTCCGATCACATCTGACCCCAGGATTCCATACTTCTGCATTCTCCAAAAGATACGTAAACCACAAAGTCCTCCATTGGGAAACGTATCATCCCCGGTATTGGCTTCTGGAAACCTTATTCCAGTTTATGCATACTTTCTTGAGACTGATTGTGGCAACCATGCCATCTTTTCTGAAAGTCACTAAAGAGGTTCTTAATACCTTGGATGACAATGAATCTGACGTAAAGAAAGACTACTAAATTGGTCTGGATAAGGAATCCATGTATACCTGCATTCCACAAGATTTAACTTTACACACTGTGGAAACCATATTATGCGTCATGTCACAGGAATCCATGGCACCTGTTCCCTTCATCCTGCAGTTTGACACCCTGACTTTGAGAGAAAATGTTTTTCAATTTGAGAATCCACTCTTTCTCCAAAAATCTGGGTCTTTGATGTGTAGTACCATTGCCCCAAGCATCATAAAGTCTGGAATGACCTGCCCCTACATAACAGAGCTGCCTCCTCAGTACTTGAATTCTACAGGAAACTGAAGACATGACTCTTCACCTAGTCCCGGCCCTGGTTTGGACCATACAGATCTTGCTTCAGCACCAGGATACCCTCACAGGTGAGTTGTGTACCCTGCAAATACACATAACGTGGCAAATTTATAGAGCATCATTGTGAAATTTACAACTACTACCATGATACCAACCCCTTTTTGTCTCACCTCAAGCTTTGGACATGATATACAGTCCAAATAATCTGCTGTTGTTTGGGAAGGTGATGCTGACAATATATCTGAATTTATTCCCTGTCTCAATTCATGACCTCCCCTCCTCCCCCAAATGAAATTTAAGTTTACATTTCTTAAAGTGTGTACTTTTTAAAAAAAAAATTAGTATCTCTTACTCTATCCCCAGGAAGAGTACCTTGTCAGAACTATCCAGACAACCTGCACACCGGACCTTCCTGATATTATAGGACAGCTTCCATCTAAAAGCACTAAGGGACAGTCTCTCCATAGGGCACTGCCTTTGTATTAGGGAGAATTATTCTGAAATACAGACTTTAAATAAACATGCTAAGCGCCCAAATGACACAAAGACATTACCCTCCTAAACTAGGAGAGAGAGCAACCAAGAGGACACAAACAATAATACCAATAAAGCAGATTTACTGGAGACACATCCTTGACCCTGAATGTGTATAAACACATTCTGTGGTTTGTCACCAATTGTTAATTGCGGTATCTGCCCAAAGTGACAGGGATGTACCCATGTGGGACTGGTAATGTCTACAGATTTACTCTGCATGACACTCGTATTGATCTCAGCCTTGACACACCTTTGGGACTGCACCAACTTATTGACAAATTTCAATAGTAATATACCTCATTAGGTGTCCTTGCAGCTTATGCTCTGTGGGTAAGCCCACAGAGAAGATCAATCACCCTATATTATGGAGCACCACAGCAATTTACGCTGCCACTGAACTATCAACAAATTAACAAAACATATTTGCAAAAGGGTCAGAATGAGGACAAAATCAGGTGGGACATTGTTGATAAACCAAAAAACGAATTCCAGCACACATGATTTAAGATGCTTTCTCCTTTTGGAAGAGCAACAGTGAGTCTACGGAATTAAAACTCACGTGGTTGGATTAAATGACAATATCCCACACATCAGGGTAGCATACAATCTGATAATATATAGGGATTTTTCTGCCTCGTTTTATTTCTCAGCCATCTATGCCAATGAGCCTGCTTCTCTTAACTCACATACCCCTCCAGTTGTGACACAACTTTATCCACTTGAGTTGGGTCATCACTCATTAACCATACCCCATTTTAAAAAATGTTGACGAAATACAACAGTTTTTTGGGTACTTCCATCAAACACAAAACCTTTCCCTGCTCACGAGTAAGAATCTAACTACCACACTTTGTGATAGGACTACACATCAAATGCTTCCTAAACACTGCAACATGAGTGACATCAGCTGCACACTGTGGCCGGAATCTAAAATTGCTCTGGTTAACATCCCCAGCATCTCCTCGACCAGGCAGGATCATCTTCCATACAGAGGACTGTGCAGATAAGCAGCTGAGGGGCTTCTCCTAATTTTGATACTGGACTGTTTCTGTGATTATGCCCTTTTGTTTAATACCAATAGACTTTAGATTGTGAGTACTCTTATGCCACCAATTACAAGTCAATACACATTGAACTCATTCAGGCTGAACTGCCTGTTTTTAAGCTTAAAGCCTGATGTTATGGTATTGTCTGGCAAATGTTCTTTTTCAAACTTACTGATGCCTGGAACCTATGACTTGACCTATATAAATGACAGCGATTAATATGGCCAGCTAGATACAACAGAACAATTTCGAGATTGCACCATTACGATATTTACAGGGCTTGCACATAGATTATCATTAGTTTCTGTGGTGCATCTGATTGCTTATTTTAGGTATACCGCCAAAATTATTTAGAGTTTTTGGAGCTTTATATATCTAGCCCGCATACAAGTGCACAACATCAATAAAGTTTATTTATTTCGGAACATTGTGCATTTTACGGTGTATCTTGCTCCTGACCAGAAGTTTGAATTGAGGCATATGATACAATTTACATGGATAAGCATATGTGTGGCTCACTATGATTTTTTTTTCAATGATCACCTTGTTCATTCACACAGTGTCTCACATAAGATGAGTGATCTTGACCATATGAATTATAGTAGTAAAGCCAAGGTCTGGATGTCTGTATGTTGTCTTTTGTACGATTGTATCATTTTATGGTTTTTAGGGCTGAATACCAGTGGATTCATAGAAGTTCCTGGTACACTGGTTACACTCGCATTCGTTCATGTTTTACTATCTTGGCAGTCCACCACCTTCTTTAAGGGTAACAAATAGGCATAAACATGTTGACCCTCTTCCAACTATTGGGTTGAATTATGCCCCTCTTTCTTTTACTTCTATCCCTTGGGGACACAAATAAATAAAGCTGGGGCCACAAAGAGGCAGTTTTATTTTTCTCTCTCACCATACGACACTTTGCACCTGACATCCACCCCTTTCTTGCTCCAAAAGGACCATTCACCAACATACCATTCCCTGAAGAGATCTTCTCTATTTTGGAGAGTTGAAGCCCACACGACAAGCCTTTGTAAGTGGCATGAGGAGAGACCATGTGATAAAGCATGCCTTAGGGTGGGTGAGGTTTTTGTCCTTAAAGAATGATTTTTTTCATTTACAAAGAGACCACATAGGGTCCCCTATTGAGAAGGTCCCACACACCCACAGACCACAAGCATCTTTGTGTATTTTGTCATGTGATCAGGAAAACATGCTCATTGGCGCCTAATCTCCTATAATCCTCTTAGTGCTTTGTGAAAGCGCCTGCACAGTCAGAGAACAACATCTGGCAATATTGCCCTCAGGTGCTCAAATTACATTGCCCTGAAGGAACTCTTCAGAATACACCTCTGTTCCTAAGGCAGCCCCTGTTGCTCAGTTGCATAGTCCCAATTCTGGGCCATCATATTTGTCCTCCTCTGTCCTTTGTGGAAACTGCCTAGGACCTGTAAAGCACCAATTTGCAGACTTGTTCTGCCACACTAGCTAAGGCACAAGTCTGATTCCAAAAACACCCAGTAGAATCCTCACCTTCATAAGCAACCATGCCAGAAATTCCAAACCCAACATCCGCAACCTCATCTGCATGCCACGCACGGACTTTTAATGCAAAACTCAAAGCAACAAAAACATTGCATCCAATTTTAGATTACTGAAGTACAAAAAAGTAAGGTAACTGCCAGTGACTGAGATTAGTTCAAGCAGTCGATCTATCCCTTTTTTGCATGCTTCCATGCAATTCTTTAGGTGTGATGGGTACACCCAGACATAGGTCCTATGCACTCTGTGCCACTGGAACCAAGCTATACCCGACAGATGAGCTCTAATAAAGACGAAACAGGTTTTGGGTTGCTTCTGTTCTGGCTCATGGAGGACATAAGCCTGGAAGTTTGGGCTGGACTTTTAAATTTGCAGATGCCGAGCCCTTGAAAAAAAGATTATTTTATATTTTTGTATTTTACAAGATGGGGAGGTTGTTGGCAGCAGCAGTGGCAGCAGCGAGGGGCGGGCAATGAAGGATTGGGTGGGTGAGCAGTTTTAAAATTAAAAAAATACATATGAAAGCAAGAAACGAGCGAGATGGAGAAGCAACAGGGAGAGAACATGCTGTGGACCAGAAGGGACATGAAGAGCAAAAGACAAACTTGGAGGGGTGTAGGAGGCTGGCCTGGCTTGTAGTGGGTACCAGAGGTACTTACACCTTGTGCCAGGTCCAGTTATCCCTTATTAGTGTAGAAGAGGTGTTTCTAGCAGCTTAGGATGATAGAAGGTAGCTATGGCAAAGCAGCTTAGGCTGAACTAGGAGACATGTAAAGCTCCTACTATACCACTGGTGTCATATGCACAATATCATAAGAAAACACAATACACAGAAGTACTAAAAATAAAGGTACTTTATTTTTATGACAATATGCCAAAAGTATCTCAGTGAGTACCCTCAGTATGAGGATAAGTTATATACACAAGATATATGTACACAAACCAAAATTATGCAGGTAATAGCAAGAAAAGTAATGCAAGCAGTGTAAAATTACAGTAAATTGCAGTAGGAGCACATAGGTATAGGGGCAACACAAACCATATACTCCAAAAGTGGAATGCGAACCACGAATGGACCCCAAACCTATGTGAGCTTGTAGAGGGTCGCTGGGACTGTAAGAAAACAGTGAGGGTTAGAAAAATAGCCCACCCCAAGACCCTGAAAGGTAGGTGTAAAGTGCACCCTCTACCCCCAGAGAGCACAGAAGTCGTGATAGGGGGATTCTGCAGGAAGAATAAACACCAGCAATGCAACAACAGTGGATTTCTGGACCTGAGTACCTGTAAGACAAGGGGACCAAGTCCAATAGCCGCGACAGTGTCGAGAGTGGGCAGGAGCCCAGGAAATGCCAGCTGAGGGTGCAAGGAAGCTGCCACCGGATGGAAGAAGCTTGGAGTTCTGCAAGAAAGAAGGGAGCTAGGGACTTCTCCTTTAGAAGACGGATGTCCCACATCGCGATGAAGCTTACAGAGGTGTTCCCACGCAGAAAGACCGCAAACAAGCCTTGCTAGCTGCAAGGGTCGCGGTTGAGGTTTTTGGGTGCTGCTGTGGCCCAGGAGGAACCAGGATGTTGCCACTTGGAAGAGGAGACAGGGGGCACCCAGCAACTCAGGGAGCCCTCACAGAAGCAGGCAGCACCCGCAGAAGTACCTGAACAGGCACTTGGAAGAAGAGTGAACCGGAGTCCATGCGAAGTCACAAAAGGGAGTCCCACGACGCCGGAGGTCAACTCGGAAGGTTGTGCACTGCAAGTTAGAGTGTCGGGGACCCAGGCTTGGCTGTGCACGAAGGAAATCCTGGAAGAGTGCACAGGAGCCGGAGCAGCTGCAAATCACGCGGTACCCAGCAATGCAGTCTAGTGTGGGGAGGCAAGGACTTACCTCCACCAAACTTGTACTGAAGAGTCACTAGACTGTGGGAATTGGACAGAGTTGCTGAGTTCCAGGGACCACGCTCGTCGTGCTGAGAGGGGACCCAGAGGACCAGTGATGCAGTCTTTTGGTGCCTGCGGTTGCAGGGGGAAGATTCCGTCGACCCACGTAGATTTCTTCAGAGCTCCTGGTGCAGAGAGGAGGCAGGCTACCCCCAGAGCATGCACCACCTAGAAACAGTCGAGAAAGCCGGCAGGATGAAGCGATACAAGGTTGCTAGTAGTCGTCTTGCTACTTTGTTGCGGTTTTGCAGGCGTCCTGAGCAGTCAGCGGTCGATCCTTTGGCAGAAGGTGAAGAGGGAGATGCAGAGGAACTCTGATGAGCTCTTGCATTCGTTATCTGGTGAGATCCCCAAAGCAGAGACCCTAAATAGCCAGAAAAGGAGGTTTGGCTACCTAGGAAGGAGGATTGTCTACCAAGAGAGGTAAGAGCCTATCAGAAGGAGCCTCTGACGTCACCTGCTGGCACTGGCCACTCAGAGCAGTCCAGTGTGCCACAGACACCTCTATTTCCAAGATGGCAGAGGTCTGGGACACACTGGAGGAGCTCTGGGCACCTCCCCTGGAAGGTGCAGGTCAGGGGAGTAGTCACTCTCCTTTCCTTTGTCCAGTTTTGCGCCAGAGCAGGGCTGGGGGATCCCTGAAGCAGTGTAGACTGGCTTATGCAGAGATGGGCACCATCTGTGCCCATCAAAGCATTTCCAGAGGCTGGGGGAGGCTACTCCTCCCCAGCCCTCACACCTATTTCCAAAGGGAGAGGGTGTTACACCCTCTCTCTGAGGAGGTCCTTTGTTCTGCCTTCCTGGGCCAGGGCTGCCTGGACCCCAAGAGGGCAGAAACCTGTCTGAGGGGTTAGCAGCAGCTGCAGTGGAGACCCCGGAAAGGCAGTTTGGCAGTATCCGGGTTCTGTACTAGAGACCCGGGGGATCATGGAATTGTTCCCCCAATGCCAGAATGGCATTGGGGTGACAATTCCATGATCTTAGACATGTTACATGGCCATGTTCGGAGTTACCTTTGTGACGCTTTATATAGGTAGTGACCTATGTACAGTGCACGCGTGTAATGGTGTCCCCCGCACTCACAAAGTCCGGGGAATTTGCCCTGAACAATGTGGGGGCACCTTGGCTAGTGCCAGGGTGCCCACACACTAAGTAACTTTGCACCCAACCTTCACTAGGTGAGGGTTAGATATATAGGTGTCTTATAAGTTACTTAAGTGCAGTGGTAAATGGCTGTGAAATAACATGGACGTTATTTCACTCAGGATGCACTGGCAGGCCTGTGTAAGAATTGCCAGAGCTCCCTATGGGTGGCAAAAGAAATGCTGCAGCCCATAGGGATCTCCTGGAACCCCAGTACCCTGGGTACCTCAGTACCATATACTAGGGAATTATATGGGTGTACCAGTATGCCAATGTGAACTGGTAAATTTAGTCACTAGCCTGTTAGTGACAAATTTGGAAAGCAGAGAGAGCATAACCACTGAGGTTCTGGTTAGCAGAGCCTCAGTGAGACAGTTAGGCATCACACAGGGAACACATACAGGGCACATACTTATGAGCACTGGGGCCCTGCCTGGCAGGGTCCCAGTGACACATAGACTAAAACAACATATATACAGTGAAATATGGGGGTAACATGCCAGGCAAGATGGTACTTTCCTACAAGGGGGAGCAAAAAGGACAGCACAGGGGCATTTCAGTGGGGGAAACAGTATACGAGTGAGAAAGCAATAAAACACATGGAATCGCACACGGTTGAAAGAAAAAAGAACAAAGTCGTTAGTTTCCGGGGTTAACAGAAAACAAAGCATGAAAGTAGTACTCATATTAATAAAATACAGAAGCCCCTTAATGTTCTTACACAATAAAGGAGATGCATTTGGTCCTAAGAAACGCACAGGACAACTTTTATGGGACAGTGGGGCCCAAGGCACAGCAACTCAATGGAACAGGCCTGCATTAGCAAATTGACTGTGGCTTTTCGTGTCTGTAACACTTAAGAACAAAAGGGGTGTACACATGAATGTGTTTATTCAGGGATAACCAGCTCTCAAATGTAAAGTGAGCATCTGGTACACTGATAGCCCATTATCATGCAGGAATTGATTGTGCATGTATGTGGAATTATTCGTGCAACAATTTACTTTAACAATTTTTCACAGAATTCTACACTTCAAAATAAAGGAACGAACTTTTGTTACAAAGACGTAATCTGACAATAAAGTTAAAAAATAAGTTACAGATAGTATCTTAATACCTTCCAGACAAAAAAGCGTGGACTCTAACTATGAACAAATAATATCCCTCAATTCCACGTGTAAACATTAACAGACCATTCAATCTTCCAGGATCACGGAGAAATTTAGCCAGTCAAGATTTTTTTCCTCTGTTTTTTGGTAATTGCAGTCTTAATTTTATAATGATATGCAGGACAGCAAATCTCAGAATAGCAAGAAAAAGTAGACTTTTCTGCCACACACTGAAAATATTAAGTTAAATGCTGTTGACATAAGCA
The DNA here is from genome assembly GCF_031143425.1 of Pleurodeles waltl. Lineage (NCBI taxonomy): Eukaryota > Metazoa > Chordata > Amphibia > Caudata > Salamandridae > Pleurodeles > Pleurodeles waltl. The sequence goes on from NC_090445.1 coordinate 515,410,121, forward strand.
AGTTGATTTAAAGCACCGCTGGGAGCGCAAAGGAGAGAGACAAAAGGAAAAAGAAGTTCGCTCGCAGTCAAAGTTATCAGCAAAAGTGCAATGATTCATGTAATAGGGTTGATGGCCAAGGCAGTAACAAAACTGCCCAAAGTAGCTACAAACGTAAAGTGGTTACCAACGAAAAGAAAAGATTTTTGAAAGGCAAGCCCTGAACGAGTGATAGTGACGGGCGTGCAGTGGGCATGGTTAAAAGCCCAGATACATACCAATACGTCAGAAAAGCAGGGCATGCGCGCTGCTATGTTCAACCTGAAAATGTCAAAGCCATCTGAACTGCACTTATCTCCAACACTAACACATGCCTCAAAGATTACCACTCAGTGAGAGCGCTTGGGGGGAGGGGGAGGGAGGAGGAGTGAGAAGCAGAAGAGAGGGATAGAAAATAGTTCAACATGCACAATAAGGTCCTGAAGTGAACATGTTGAGGTTGGAATGCTCCTTGGTTGTACAAAACAAAAATATAGAGCTAAGCCATTGACGCAAGAGTAGAAAGTGAGATAGACAAGAAAGTCATCCAATCACGAGCAATGGATGGACCAAAACTTCTTCTATATATTGTATCATAGCCATTAGGTCTTCACCAAAAAACAGTTAAAGTATAAATGAGAAATGAGAGATGAGAGATGACTATACCTGGGCTAGAGTTCGTTCTGTGGTTCCCAGAAGGGCTGCAGGTGTGAGCTGGTGAGTGGGCCTTAAGTTTACAAATCTAGAGGCTGCGTATGGGGGCTTAAAAACATAACTATGCTCCTAAACCTAACAAGAAAGAAGCAGCTCCATCTAGCGGTTGTGCATGTTGTCATCTATATACCACAGATCTGGGAGTTGTTTTATGTTTTTCCCCTTGAAAGCTAGAGGAAGCAGAGATGCCAAAGAAGTATATGTGTTCTGCAATGTGAAAGCTGTGCCTCTTGTACAATTTGTTTGGTAAACCGTTTGGTTTATTAGTGTGCCTCCCTCCTCTTTTTCTTCCCTCACTTACAATTCTCTTACCAAGACTGATAATCTAGGAAGGCACTAACAATGAATGTGATGCCGTAACCATAATGGAAAGACAATTTGAATTGTTTTACTCTATTACTGAGTTCAGCTTTTCTGGCTGTAGCTTGCTGTAATTTGTGGTAAAGTCATGTACTTGCATGCTATTGTAACTGTATTCCCACTTATTAAAAACAATTTGAAATTAAAAACTGCCATTAGGAATGTACAGATGAAACTTGAAAACCCACTTGTTTAGGACCCTCCTGATAAACCTGCCACAAACTACCAATCTGCACCACAAATGATAGAAAGAGTGTCTTTATTTTGCACTACTTTCTCCAAGCTTTGGAGCAAACATTTTCTTTTTTTTGGGGGGGGGGGGGGGGGGGTGGAGTGGGGTTCTTAATGTTGCAAATTGTGAGTCTGGATGAGTGTAGATATGATGTTTGTATTTTAAAATTAAAACACCACAAATATAACTGTCTCAGACAGAGCAAGGAGACAGTTATTCGTAGTTATTATACAGGCACAACTGAAGGGAAAACATTTTTGTCCTTGTGAAACACAAGGATGGCAGTTTTGTTAGCGATATCATTATTAATGAATAAGAGTTGATAATTCCACATATCATGGAAGTGGTTAGGCAAGGTACCTCGAAAGTATTTTATTTTTCGGATTTAACTGTTTCTAACCACAACAACTCAGAAATGAAGTGGTGAAATAGTAGAAGGGAGATGTGATAGCAATGAAAGAAAAGGAGTGAAACTAAATCACAAAGGAGGCACTAAGATTTAGTAAAAGTAAAATAATGTGAATAAAAAAAGTAACATCTCTCTCCATTTCTACACATTCTACCTTTTATCTAATATTGCAGAAGATCTGATTTGCAGCAACATTTATGCAGCACACAGAGGATAAGATTATAATTTTGAATTTATTTTTTCACAACTGAACAACGCCGTTCATATACAGATCATAATGTTCAGCCTAGAGAACCTTTGATACAACAGAGCAGGAGTGGGAGAGGAAGAGCATGCTGCCTCTCCCATATTAGGTTTCAACACTCACTCATTATACACCTCTAGTGCTTGATGTGCTGCTTTGATTCGGGCTTGAGGGTTCCTCTCTCGCCACGCTTTCTGCATAACTGTTGGAGGAAAAGATGTTACAATGGCAGCTGAGGATGACAGAAAAAGGAGACCATTTAGCCAGCCAGTTGTCGAAGAAAAATAATTTACCAGGATTCTTCAATGAAAGATCTACAACTTTTTTTTCAAGTGTATGAGGGAATTAATGAAATACAAAAACAATACATATTTACGTATCAGTGTTTAAGAAACACACTCACACTTGCTCCACTACTCGCATGTTATACGAGAGGAAAAATAAATTTAATGCACACATGTAATCTTATTCAGACTAAAACTTACAACTAATTGACAATAAAAGATCATATAATAGTCTTTGTTTTCTTAATTTGAAAACATACCGATGCATCAGAATTATTTGTTGATAAAGCACATAATAAATCCATATTTGACAGCAATGCAGAAACCCAAAATGCCTACCGGGAATTTACATTAAATTATCGGTATTCCTTGGCGGTGGCTCACTCAACTACTTTTTCATTAGGAGCATCTGTGTTCAGCCCATCCTAAGGGTTGGATCAAGATAGGTCTACTCAGCCTGTCATCTTCCCATAAAAATTAAATAAAAGAACAAAGACTACCCTGCTGCTTGAAAGACCGCCTTGCTGTCTGAGAAGGAAGATTCGAGTGGCTTGCCTTCACCCTAGGCTACCCAGAGTGACACCAAGGGTCAGTTGGCTGACCTTCTGTACGAGCTACAGGGACACAACAAGCTTCCAGAGGCCTCCCAGCAACTGGCCAGCTGAGCAGCACCAACTGGACCTGCCTGAGCACTGCTACAGGCCGCTGCTAGGATTAGTCTTGATCCCCAGAGGTACTTCCTAGGTCCCGGACCACTGGCTTGGATCACAGTGTACTCATCCTAAAGAAAAAGGTGAAATAAGCTCCTTGCAACCTGCTCTTCAAGTCGACACGGACAAGAGACAACATTAAACCCAGGACCCTGACAATTTGTGCTACAGCAATGATTTCTGCTACGCTAGACCAGCTCTTCTCACTGCAGTGACAACTGCTTGCAAGTCCAACCT